>NC_058520.1:432352492-442352492 GCF_904849725.1 Hordeum vulgare subsp. vulgare | reverse complement strand
TGCCACCACACTCTCCGAGGCCGGCGTCACGACCTACGGGCCGGTCGACGCGACCGCCTTCGTCGTCTCCCTTCATGCCATGGCTGGCATCAAGACGGCAAAGACGATTCTGCTTCCGGTGACGATCAACGGGGAGCGTCTCACCGCGCTCGTGGACACGGGTTCGATGCACAACTTCCTGTCCGGGGACGCCATGCGCCGCCTCGCACTCCAACCGGCGGGCTCAGGGAAGTTCAGCGTCACCATCGCCAACGGGGACCGCCTTTCTTGCCAGGGGGTGGCGCGGCAGGTTCCCGTCCTCATCGGCGACGAGCCGTTCTCCATCGACTGTGTCGGCATCGACCTGGGTTGCTACGACTTCATCCTCGGCATCGACTTCCTGTCCACTCTCGGCCCCATCCTTTGGGACCTCGATGTGCTATCCCTCATCTTCTGGTGCGAGGGCGTACGTCGCGTTCAGTGGACAGGCATCGGCAGCTCCGGCGCCGTGACTCCACAGCTCCAGTTGAATCCGGCCGCACTAGATGAGGCGCATCCCCTCCTGGCCGACCTCCTGCAGCAGCACAGCGACATCTTCGACGAGCCACAGGGCCTCCCTCCCGCGCGGCCCTGTGACCACCGCATCCACCTGCTGCCGGACGCGGCACCTGTAGCCGTGCGTCCATACCGGTACCCTCAGCTGCAGAAAGACGAGCTCGAGCGTCAGGTGGCGGTCATGCTCGCGCAGGGCATCATCCGGATTTCGACATCGCCGTTCTCCGCCCCGGTGCTCCTTGTGCGCAAGCCCGATGGCACATGGCGCTTCTGCATCGACTACCACGCCCTCAACGCCCTAACGTCCAAGGACAAGTTCCCCATCGCCATCGTGGATGAGCTCTTGGACGAGCTACACGGAGCGCGCTTCTTCACCAAGATCGACCTTCGCTCGGGCTACCATCAGGTGCGCATGCACCCTGACGACATCGAGAAGACGGTGTTCCGCACTCACCATGGCCACTTCGAGTTCCTGGTGATGCCGTTCGGCCTCTCCAATGCGCCGGCGACCTTCCAGGCCCTGATGAACGACGTGCTCAGCCCATACTTGCGCCGCTTTGTGCTTGTTTTCTTTGATGACATTCTCATCTACAGTGCATCTTGCGCGGAGCACCTACAACACGTGGCCATCATCTTCAACGAGCTTCGAGCGCATCGTCTTCACCTCAAGCGCTCGAACTGCTCGTTCGGCACGACCTCCGTCGCGTACCTAGGGCGCATCATCTTGGCGAACGGGGTAGCGATGGAAGCGGACAAGGTCGCCGCCGTCGCCACGTGGCCGATCCCGCGGTCTCCGCGGGCGCTCTACGGCTTCTTGGGCCTCGCCGGCTACTACCAGAAGTACATCCGGGACTTCGTCCTCATCGCCGCGCCACTGACGTGTCTCCTTCGACGCGACGCCTTCTCCTGGGACGAGGAGGCAACTACGGCATTCGAGGCTCTCCAGCGGGCGCTCATGACGGGACCCGTCCTCCAGATGTCGGACTTTGATATGCCGTTCATGGTGGACTGCGACGCCTCTGGCATCGGCTTCGGCGCCGTCATCCACCAGGGCGAGGGACCGCTCGCCTTCTTCAGCCGCCCCTTCGTCGCTCGCCATCACAAGCTCGCGGCCTACGAGCGCGAGCTTATTGGGCTGGTTCAGGCGGTGCACCACTGGCGGCCTTATCTTTGGGGCCGGTCATTCCGTGTGCGCACGGACCACTACAACCTCAAGTTCTTGCTGGACCAGCGCCTCTCCACAGTTCCGCAACACCAGTGGATCAGCAAGTTCTTTGGCTTCGACTTCACCGTTGAGTACCGCCCCGGCTGTCTCAACACGGTCTCCGACGCCTTATCTCGCCGCGACACTGAGGATGTCGCGGACGACGTCGCCATGGCTGGCACTATCATGTGCATTCGCTCCGGGCCATCTTTCGCCTTCATTGACGACATTCGCCGGGCAACTTCGACGACCGTGGATGCCCAGGGCCTGTGCCAGCGCCTTGACGCCGGCGACCTGGACGCGCCCTGGCACTTGGACGAGGGGCTGCTCCTACATGGCCGCCGCATCTTCGTGCCCGACCATGGCGACCTGCGCCACCAGGTCCTGACCTTGGTGCACTCTGCAGGGCACGAGGGCATGCAGAAGACTCTCCATCGTCTTCGTGCTGATTTTTACATCCCCGGTGATGGCGCGATGGTCCGCGACTGGGTGCGGTCCTGCGTGACGTGCCAGCGGAACAAGACGGAGACACTACGACCCACGGGTCTACTACAGCCGCTGGACGTACCCTCCCAGGTGTGGGCGGATATTTCCATGGACTTCATCGAGGGCCTTCCCAAGGTGGGCGACAAGTCCGTCATCCTCACGGTGTTTGACCGCCTCTCCAAGTACGCGCACTTCATCATCCTGGGTCATCCATATACAGCCGCCTTCATGGCGCGGCCCTTCTTCGACGGCATCGTCCGCCTCCACGGTTTTATGTCGTCCATCATCAGCGATCGTGATCCCGTGTTCACGGGACATGTCTGGCAGGATCTCTTTCGACTGGCGGGCGTGAAGCTCCACATGAGCACGGCGTTCCACCCTCAGACAGACGGCCAATCCGAGGTGGTCAACAAGGTGATCGCCATGTACCTGCATTGTGTTACTGGTGATCGTCCACGAGCTTGGGTGGACTGGTTGGCGTGGGCGGAGTACTACTACAACACCTCCTATTACTCCGCCATGCGCACCATGCCTTTCGAGGTGGTCTACGGGCGCCCACCTCCGGCGATGCTCCCTTACGAGCCTGGGACGGCTCGGTCCGAGACGGCGGGCGACTTACTCCACACCCGCGACGACATTCTGGCTGAGGCATGCCAGCGTCTTCTCCAAGCACAACAGCTGGCTCGGAAGTACTACGATGCTCATCATCGTGAGGCGGAGTTCGCGGTGGGCGATTGGGTGTGGCTGCGCCTCCTCCACGGGACCACGCAGTCTCTGGACCCGCGCTCGAAGCGCAAATTGGGACCTCCCTACGCTGGTCCCTTTTGTGTGTTGGAGCGTGTCGGCACACTCGCATACCGCTTGGAGCTGCCAGCTGGTTCTCGCCTCCACGACGTCTTCCATGTCTACTTACTGAAGGCCTACCGCGAGGACCCTCCTGCAGCGATGCCGGCCCTTCCTCCTACTTCAGATGGCCGCCTCCTTCCAGCTTCCGCATAGGTGGCGAAGGTGCTGCAGGCGTAGCAGCATCGCGGTGTCTGGCATGTCTTGGTACAGTGGACCGGCCTGCCAGAGGAGGAAGCGACTTGGGAGAAGCTCGACGATTTCCGCCAGCAGTTTCCATATGTTCAGCTCGAGGACGAGCTGTTTGAGAAGGCGGGGAGAGATGTTATGACCGGTACAACGTACCAACGGAGGAGGCCCAATGGGCAGGGTTTATTATGGGCTTAGCCCAAGTTATCTTACCTATCTTAGAGTCCAAGTTATATTAGAGTCCAAGTTATATTAGAGTCCAAGTTAGAGTCCAAGTTATCTAGGGTTTAGTGGAGGCTATCCTCCTATATAAACACATGTACCCCTTCGATATTAAGCACACAATAAACAGTATATTCTATTGTGGTCTCCCTCAGGAGACGAGAGCCCCAAACCCTAGCCGCCTCTCTCTCTCTCACGCCGCGACGGCGCCCAACCGCCGGCGCCGGCGTCCCAACCTCGCAGCCCGCACTTCCACCCCTACAACCTACGTCTGAGACCTGGTAGAACCCTAGCCTCTACCAACAAGTGCCTGCACAAACACAAAAAAGCTTGCTCCCAACGCTATGAACGGGTTGTCAATCCCTTATAGATTGTTCGCCAAGTGAGAACTAAAAGCAACAAAGTAACAAAGCAAAGTAAAAGCGAAAGTGGAAACGATAGGTGTGGATAGACCCGGGGGTCGTAGTGTTTACTAGTGGCTTCTCTCATGACAGCAAGTAGACGGTGGGTGAACAAATTACTGTCCATCAATTGATAGAACCGCGCAAAGTCGTGACGTCATCTATGGCAATGATTATATCTATAGGCATCACGTCCAAAACAAGTAGACCGATACTTTCTGCATCTACTACTATTACTCCACACGTCGACCGCTATCCAGCATGCATCTATTGTATTAAGTCCAAAAGAACAGAGTAACGCCTTAAGCAAGATGACATGATGTAGATGGACAATCTCATATCTACGACAGAGCCCACCTTGTTACCCTTGATGGCAACTACACGATGTGTGCCTTGCTGCCCCTACTGTCACTGGGAAAGGTCACCACACGGTAAGAAGCCAAAACCAAGCACTTCTCCCATTGCAAGAATCATATATCTAGTTGGCCAAACAAAACCCAAGACTCGGAGAGACTTACAAGGATATCAAATCATGCATATAAGAAATCAGCGAAGACTCAAATATATATCATAGATAATCTGATCACAAATCCACAATTCATCGGATCTCGACAAACACACCGCCAAAGAGGATTACATCGGATAGATCTCCATGAAGATCATGGAGAACTTTGTATTGAAGATCCAAGAGAGAAGAAGCCATGTAGCTACTGACTACGGACCCATAGGTCTGAAGTGAACTACTCACGAGTCATTGGAGGGGCGATGATGTTGATGTAGAAGCCCTCCAACTCCAAAGTCCGATCCGCCAGGGCACCGGGAAGGGTCTCCAGATGAGATCTCGCGGAAAGGGAAGCTTGCGGCGGCGGAAAAGTATTTTCGTGGATCCCTTGATTTTTTTATGTATTTTAGGGAATATATAGGCGAATGATCTAGGTCAGGGGGCGCCAGGGAAGCCACAAGCCTGCCATCCGCCGCCCCCCACCTGGTGGCGGATAGGGGGCTTATGGGCCCCCTGTAGCCCTCCTAGCTTGGCCCTCAAGCCCCCTGATCTTCTTCCGTTCGGGAAAAAATTATTTCGAGGATTTTATTCCATTTGGATTCCGTTCCGAAATCAGATCTGAAAAGAGCCAAAAACACAGAAAAAACAGGAACTGGCACTGAATTAATAAGTTAGTCCCAAAAAAGGTAAAAAAGGTACATAAAACATCCAAAGATGACAAGATAACAGCATGAAACCATCAAAAATTATAGATACATTTGAGACGTATCAAGCATCCCCAAGCTTAACTCCTGCTCGTCCTCGAGTAGGGAAGTGATAAACAATGAATTTTTGATGCTTTCATGCTACCTAGCATAGATGTCTTTTATAACTCCTCTTATGTGACGTGAATGTTCAGATCCATTAGATTCAAAACAATAGTTTGCTATTGACGTGGAAACAGTAATACTTCAAGCAAACTAGCAAGGTAAAATAACAAGGCCAAAGAAAGTTATCCCTACAAAAGCATATAGTCTGGCTATGCTCTATCATCATTGCACAACAAATTTAAATCATGCACAACCCCGGTATTGGCCAAGTAATTGTTTCACACCTTTACTTTCTCAAACCTTTTCAACTCTCACGCAATACATGAGCGTGAGCCATGGTTTTAGCACTATAAGTGGTGTGGAGTGTGGTGGAGGTTGTAAGACAAAAAAGGAGAAGATAATAACATTAACTAGGCATATCAATGAGCTGTGGAGATGCTCCTCAATAGATATGAATGTGAATGAGTAGGGATTGCCATACAAATGATGCACTAGAGCTAAGAGTATGTGAAAGCTCTTAAAGAAAACTAGTGGGTGTGCATCCAAGTTGCTTGCTCACGAAGACCTAAGGCAATTTTGAGGAATCCTATCATCGGAATATACAAGCCAAGTTATATAATGAAAATTTCCCACTAGCTATATGGTGGTGACAAAACGAGAGACTCTCAATCATGAAGATCATGGTGCTTAATATGCACAAGTGTGGAAAGGTGGTAGCATTGTCCCTTCTCTCTTTTTCTCTCTTTTTTTTGGTGGACTCTTTGGCCTCTTTTTTTTGGTGGGCATCTTTGGCCTCTTTCATTCGTCAGATGGGACAATGCTCCATCAATGATGATCATCACACTTTCAACTCAAAACTTATAGCAACGATGACTCTATACGGAATGCCTTCGGTAGTGTACCGTGACAATGATCTAGCATGGCATAGACACTAATGGAAACATCATGCTAGCTATCTTACGATCATGCAATGGCAATGTAGACGTGGTGGCACATGTCATGGTGGTAGTTGCATGGCAATATATCTCGGAATGACTTTGAAAAAGCCATAGTAGGTATGGTGGCTGTTTTGAGGGAGGCTAATGGTGGGTTTTGTGCATCGACGAAAGTTGCACGGCACTAAGAAGATAGTCATGGTGGAAGGTGAAAGTGCATATAAACCATGGACTCAACATTAGTCATGAAGAACTCATATACTTGTTGCAAAAGTTTTATTAGTAATCGAAACAAAGCATTCAACGCATACTCCTAGGGGAAGGGTTGGTAGGTATAAACCATCGCGCGATCCCGACTGCCACACAAAGGATGACAATCAAAAGACTAATCATGCTCAGACTTCATCACATAGCGGTTCACCATACGTGCATGCTACGGGAATCACTAACTTTAACACAAATATTTCTAGATCCACAACACTTTACTAGCATAACTTCAATATTACCACAACCACAACTCAAAACTAATTGAGATGAATCAAACTTCTCTAACTATTCAATGCACATGAAGGTGGAAGTTTTCGTATCCCTTTGGATAACTGCCCCTTTTGAGACTACTTTCAAAGCATAGATCAACTACCAAGCCACGCACTGCTGTGCTCTAAAAGATATAAGTGAAGCACAGAGAGCAAAAGTATCTAACTCAAAAGATATAAGTGAAGCACAAGTGAGCTGAATTGTCTACCAAAGGATATAAGTGAAGCTCGACAAAATCACGGTGAGTGCATGTCCCTCTCTCTAGGTGTGCAGCAAGGATGATTGTGACACAACAAAAAATAAAAGAGTCCTACGATACAAGATGCTCCAAGCAAAAACACATAACATATGGTGAATAAAAATATAGCCCCAAGTAACGTTACCGTTGGATTGAAGACGAGAGAGGGGGCGCCTTCCCGGGGCATCCCCAAGCTTAGGCTTTTACGGCATCCTTGAATCTCTTGGGGTGCCTTGGGCATCCCAAGGCTTGAGCTCTTGCCACTCTTTATCTTTTTGTCCATAAGAACTTCACCCAAAACTTGAAAAACTTTACAACACGAAACTTAAACAGAAACTCATGATAACGTTAGTATAAGAAAGCAAACCACCACTTCCTTAGGTACTGTAGCAAACTTAAATTCTACTTAGGCTGATGTTGGGTTACTGTATCTTCAATCTTACATGGCTAATACCCCCTGATACTATCCATAGTTTCATCAAAATAAGCAACCAACACAACAAAAACAGAATCTGTTAACAGCAGACCAGTCTGTAGCAATCTGTATATTTCGTATACTTCTGGTACTTCAAAAAATTCTGAAAAATTACGAAAGTATAAAGAATTTGCGTAGAAATCAGCAGAAAGAAGAATCAACTCAATAGCTCTTACAGAAGAAAAAAAATGAAAATTCTTTTCGTGAGCAGAAAGTTTCTGCCTTTTCCAGCATGACCAAACGATCATCCCCAAGACTAATCATAACGGTTTTGCTTGGCACAAACGCAAAAAGAAACACGAAAAACACAATCATAACAGAATTATGAAAGTGCGGAAAACACAAAACATAAATAAAAAGGATAGATTCATTGGGTTGCCTCCCAACAAGCGCTTTTGTTTAACGCCCTTAGCTAGGCGAAAGGTGATGGAATCACGTATAGTCATCTTTGGTGCTCAAACTATAAGTAGCCCTCATCATAGATTCATAAGGTAATCTTAGTTTCTTTCTAGGAATGTGCTCCATGCCCTTCTTTAAAGGAAATTGAAATCTAATATTCCCTTCCTTCATATCGATGATAGCACCAATAGTCCTTAGGAAAGGTCTACCAAGAATAATGGGACATGAAGGATTGCAATCTATGTCAAGTACAATGAATCCACGGGTACATAGTTCTTATTTGCAACAATAAGAACATCATCGATCCTTCCCATGGGTTTCTTGACAGTAGAATCCGCAAGATGCAAATTAAGAGAACACTCTTCAATCTCATGAAAACCAAGAATATCACATAAAGACTTTGGAATCGCGGAAACACTAGCACCCAAATCACACAAAGCATTGCACTCATAGTTTTTTATCTGGATTTTGATAGTAGGTTCCCACTCATCATGAAGTTTTCTAGGTATAGAGACTTCTAATTCGGGCTTCTCTTCAAGAGATTTCATCATAGCATCTACGATATGCGCGGTAAAGGCTTTGCTTTGGCTATAAGCATGTGGGGAGTTTGCAATGGATTGCATCAAAGAATTGCATTCAAACAAGGAGTAATTATCATAATTGAATTCCTTGAAATCCAAAGTGGGAGTTTCATTACTACCCAAAATTTTGATTTCTTCTACTCCACTCTCCACACCTTTATCATCAAGATAGGTGGACTCCGAATCATTGGGGCGTTTTTCAACCAAAGTGGATTCATATCCAGCCCCTCCATCAATAGTTTTGACACGCGAAAACAAAGATTCAAGAGGAGACACACCAAGCACTTTAAGATCTTCGTGATTTGCATCACTAGAATGCACCCTTTTAAACCATTCATGCCTAGCGCGAATTTGGGCGGTTCTTTCTTTGCTCTCATTCATGGAGACACACATAGCTTTCAAAGTTTCATCCAAGTTGACCTTGGGAGGAGCACATCTAACTTTCAAAGCATCAATATCACAAAACATCCTATCAACGCTCTTAGCCAAATTGTCTATTTTGAGTAGTTTTTCCTCTATGGACGCATTGAAAATCTTTTGAGAGTTGATGAACTCTTTGATATTACTCTCTAAATTAGAGGGTAATTTGTTGTGATTTCCATAAGTGTTGTTCTAGGAATTGCCATAATTGTTAGATAAGTTACTAGGAAAAGGCCTAGGAACATAGTTTCCTCTAAAAGCATTGTTGTTGCCAAAATTGTTCCTACCAACCAAATTCACGTCCAAACTAGCGTTGCTACTCTCAATCAAGGAAGATAGTGGCATGTCATTAGGATCTACAGTAGCGTTTCTACTAGCAACCAAATTCATCAACTCGTCCATCTTAGCACTAAGCGAGTTAATTTCTTCTATAGCGTGTACCTTTTTGCTAGCAGGTGACCTTTCAGTGTGCCACTGAGAGTAGTTGGTCATGATATTGTCTAGGAGTTTTGTAGCGTCTCCTAACGTGATTTCCATGAACGTTCCACCTGAGGAAGAGTCCAAGATATTGCGAGAAGCGAAATTCAAGCCAGCGTAAAAGATTTGTATAATCATCCACAAACTAAAGCCATGAGCGGGACAAATTCTAATCATAAGCTTCATCCTCTCCCAAGATTGTGCAACGTGTTCATGATCAAGTTGCTTGAAATTCATGATATTGTTACGTAAGGAGATGATCTTAGCCGGCAGAAAATACTTGGATATGTAAGCATCTTTGCACTTATCCCAAGAATCAATACTATCGTTACGTAAGTACCAAGTTTTTGCGCGATCTCGCAACAAGAAAGGAAAAATCTTCAACTTAATCACGTCATTATCCACATCTCTTTTCTTTTGCATATCACAAATCTCAATGAAGGTATTGAGATGGGATGTGGCATCTTCACTAGGAAGGCCAGAGAATTGCTCTTTCATAACAAGATTCAGCAAAGCTGCGTTGATTTCATACGGTTTCGCACTAGTGGCGGGAGCAATCGGAGTACTAATAAAATTATTATTATTGGTACTCGAGAAGTCGCAAAGTTTGGTGTTTTCAGCCATGATGACTTCAACAAACAAACAAGCACACAAGCAAGCAAGAAAACCGGCAAAGGAAAACGGCAAAAGGCAAAAGAAAACAGCAAAGGAGAAAGGCAAATGAAAAGAGCAAATGTGAAGTGGGGGAGAGGAAAACGAGAGGCAACAGGCAAAAAAGTAAATGCAAGAGATGAGTTTGTGAGACCTACTTGGATAGATCTCTCCTTCCCCGGCAACGGCACCAGAAATACTTCTGCTACTGCAACAAAAGACCTTCCAACGGCGCTAGAAACGTGATATGGCACCAGGAATCCTTCTGCTACGGCTACGCCTTAAGGGATTTCCTAGGCAAATATGCAAAGGATTTCCCCCGTGGCCTTGGAGCCTTGCGTTGGTGTTCCCTCGAAGCGGAAAGGGTGATGTAGCACAGCAGTGGCAAGTATTTCCCTCAGTTTGAGAACCAAGGTATCGATCCAGTGAAGGAGTATCACAAGTGCTTGCACAAACACAAAAAGCTTGCTCCCAATGGTATGAAGGGGTTGTCAATCCCTTATAGATTGTTCGCAACGTGAGAACTGAAAGCAACAAAGTAACAAAGCAAAGTAAAAGCAAAAGTGGAAACGATAGGTGTGAATAGACCCGGGGGCCGTAGTGTTTACTAGTGGCTTCCCTCATGAAAGCAAGTAGACGGTGGGTGAACAAATTACTGTCGAGCAATTGATAGAACCGCGCAAAGTCGTGACTTCATCTATGGCAATGATTATATCTATAGGCATCACGTCCAAAACAAGTAGATCGATACTTTCTGCATCTACTACTATTACTCCACACGTCGACCGCTATCCAGCATGCATCTACTACTATTATTCAATCCGCAAAAGTATTTTCGTGGATCCCTTGATTTTTTAATGTATTTTAGGGAATATATAGGCGAAGGATCTAGGTCAGGGGGGCGCTAGGGAGGCCACAAGCCTGCCATCCCCCCCGGTGGCTGATAGGGGGCTTGTGGGCCCCCTGTAGCCCTCCTAGCTTGGCCCTCAAACCCCTTGATCTTCTTCCTTTCTGGAAAAATTTATTTTGAGGATTTCATTCCGTTTGGACTCCGTTCCAAAATCAGATCTGAAAAGAGCCAAAAACACAGAAAAAACAGGAACTGGCACTTGGCACTGAATTAATAAGTTAGTCCCAAAAAAGATATAAAAGGTACATTAAACAACCAAAGATGACAAGATAACAGCATGAAACCATCAAAAATTATAGATACGTCTGAGACGTATCATTGCCCCACTGGCTCCCATCTTTTTCTATAAGGAGAGTTTCATTCCAGAAAAAAGAGGAGGAGGCTTTCGGGAGGAATCGCCGCCGCCACGAGGCGGAACTTGAGCAAAACCAATCTAGAGCTTCGGCAGGGCCGTCCTGTCGGGGAAACTTCCCTCCCGGAGGGGGAAATCATCGCCATCGTCATCACCAACACTCCTCTAATTGGAGGGGACTCATCACCATCAACATATTCATCAGTAGTATCTCATCTCCAAACCCTAGTTCATCTCTTGTAACCAATCTCCGTCTCGCGACTCCGATTGGTACTTGTAAGGTTGCTAGTAGTGTTAATTACTCTTTGTAGTTGATGCTAGTTGGATTACTCGGTGGAAGATTATATGTTCAGATCCTTGATGCTATTCAATACCTCTCTTGTCATGAACATAATTATGCTTTGTGAGTAGTCACTTTTGTTCCTGGGGACATGGGATAAGTCTTGCAATTAGTAGTCATGTGAATTTGGTATTCGTTCGATATTTTGATGTGTTGTATGTTGTTTTTCCTCTAGTGGTGTTATGTGAACGTCGACTACATAACACTTCACCATTATTTGGGCCTAGAGGAAGGCATTGGGAAGTAATAAGTAGATGATGGGTTGCTAGAGTGACAGAAGCTTAAACCCTAGTTTATGCGTTGCTTCGTAAGGGGCTGATTTGGATCCACTAGTTTAATGCTATGGTTAGACTTTGTATTAATTCTTCTTTCGTAGTTGCGGATGCTTGCGGGAGGGGTTAATCATAAGTGGGATGTTTGTCCAAGTAAGGGCAGCACCCAAGCACCGGTCCACCCACATATCAAACTATCAAAGTAACGAACGCGAATCATATGAACATGATGAAAACTAGCTTGACAAAAGTTCCCATGTGTCCTCGGGAGCGCTCCACCTCCTATAAGAGTTTGTCCAGGCTTGTCCCTTGCTACGAAAGGGATTTGGCCATCTTGCTGCACCTTTGTTACTATTGTTACTTGCTACTTCCTACGAATTATCTTATCACACAACTATCTGTTACCGATAATTCCAGTGCTTGCACAGAATACCTTGCTGAAAACCACTTGTCAATTCCTTCTACTCCTCGTTGGGTTCAACACTCTTACTTATCGAAAGGACTACGATATATCCCCTACATTTGTGGGTCATCAAGACTCTTTTCTAGCGTCGTTGTCGGGTAGTGAAGCGCCTTTGGTAAGTGGAATTTGGTAAGGAAACATTTATATAGTGTGCTGAAATTTATTGTCACTTGTCATTACAGAAACTAATCCTTTGAGGAGCTTGTTCGGGGTATCTTCACCTCAACGGAAGCACAAGGAGTTGCTCCTCAACCTGCTGCACCTACTGAAAATATTTGTTATGAAATTTCTTCGGGTATGCTAGAGAAACTGTTGGCTAATCCTTTTTCAGGAGATGGAACATCACATCCTGACTTGCATCTAATCTATGTAGATGAAGTTTGTGGTTTATTTAAACTTGCAGGTTTGCCCGAAGATGAGGTCAAGAAGAAGGTCTTTCCCTTATCCTTGAGGGATAAAGCATTGACATGGTATAGGCTATGTGATGATACTGGATCATGGAACTACAACCGATTGAAATTGGAATTTCGTCAAAAGTTTTATCCTATGCATTTGGTACATCGTGATCGGAATTATATCTATAATTTTTGGCCTCGTGATAGAGAAAGTACCGCTCAAGCTTGGGGGAGGCTTAAGTCAATGTTATATTCATGCCCTAACCATGAGCTCTCGAGAGAAATTATTATTCAGAACTTTTATGCTCGGCTTTCTCATGATAATCGCACCATGCTTGACACTTCTTGTACCGGTTCTTTTATGAAGAGAGATATTGACTTCAAATGGAATTTATTGTAAAGAATTAAATGCAACTCTAAAGATTGGGAGGTTGATGAAGGTAAGAAGTCAGGTATGAATCTTAAGTTCGATTATGTTAAATCCTTTGTTGAAACAAATATTTTTTGTGATTTTTGCGCTAAACATGGACTTGACTCTGAGATAGTAGCTTCATTATGTGAATCTTTTGCTGCTCATATTAATCTCCCTAAAGAGAAGTGGTTTAAATATCATCCTCCCTTAGAAGTCAATGTAGTTAAACCCAATCCAGTTGAAGAGAAAGTCATTGCTTATAATGATCCTATTGTTCCTAGTGCTTACATCGAGAAACCACCTTTCCCTTTTAGAATAAAGGATCATTCTAAAGCTTCAACTGTGATACATAGGGGCTACATTAGAACACCTACACCCCTGAGCAAATTAGAGTTGAACCTAGCATTGCTATTATCAAAGATCTCCTGTCCGACAATGTTGATGGCCATGATATTCACTTCTGTGAAGATGCTGCTAGAATTGCTAAACCTCATGCTAGAGACAAACATAGGTCTGTTGTTGGCATGCCTGTTGTTTCTGTTAAGATAGGAGATCATTGTTATCATGGTTTATGTGACGTGGGTGCTAGTGTTAGTGCAATATCGCGATCTTTATATGATGAAATTAAAGACGAGATTGCACCTGTCGATATGGAACCTATTGATGTCACTATTCAGCTTGCCAATAGAGATACTATCTGCCCTTTGGGGATTGTTAGAGATGTTGAAGTCTTGTGTGGTAAAACTAAGTATCCCGCTGATTTTCTCGTTCTTGCTACCACACAAGATAGCTTTTGTCCCATCATATTTGGCAGACCTTTCCTCAACATTGTCAATGCTCATATTGACTGTGAGAAGCAAATTGTCACTGTTGGCTTTGAAGGTGTGTCACATGAGTTCAATTTCTCCAAGTTTGGTAGACAACCTCATGAAAAAGTGTTGTCTAGTAAGGATGAAATTATTGCTCTAGCTTCTATTGGTGTGCCTCCTACTGATCCTTTAGAGCAATACTTGCTTGAGCATGAAAATGATATGCATATGGATGAAAGGGATGAGATAGATAGAGTTATCTTTGAACAACATCCTATCCTTAAGAATAATTTGCCTGTTGAACTGCTTGGAGATCCACCCCCACCAAAGGGTGATCCTGTGTTCGAGTTTAAACAGTTATCTTATACTCTTAAGTATGCTTATCTTGATGAAAAAGAGATATATCCTGTTATTATTAGTGCTAGCCTTTCAGAGTATGAAGAAACGAAATTATTGAAAACTCTGAGGAAGCACTGTGCTGCTATTGTATATACTCTTGACGATCTTAAGGGCATTAGTCCCACTCTATGCCAACACAAAATTAAAACCGATCTTGATTCCAAACCAGTTGCTGATCATCAATGGAGATTAAATCCTAAAACGAAAGAGGTAGTAAGAAAATAAATACTAAAGCTCCTAGAAGCAGGTATTATCTATCATGTTGCTCATAGTGATTGGGTAAGTCCGGTGCATTGCGTCCCTAAGAAGGGAGGTATTACTGTTGTCCCTAATGATAAAGATGAATTGATCCCACAGAGGATTATTACTGGCTATAAGATTGTGATTGATTTTAGGAAATTGAATAAAGCCACTAGGAAAGATCATTACCCTTTGCCTTTTATTGACCAAATGCTAGAAAGATTGTCTAAACAAACACACTTCTGCTTTCTAGATCTTTGTTCTGGTTTCTCCCAAATACCTGTTGCACAATCTGATCAGGAGAAAACCACTTTTACCTGCCCTTCGGTACCTTTGCTTATAGACGTATGCCTTTTGGCTTATGTAATGCACCTGCTACCTTTCAAAGATGTATGATGGCTATATTCTTTGACTTCTGTGAAAAGATTGTTGAGGTTTTCATGGATGACTTCTCCGTTTACGGGTCTTCTTTTGATGATTGCCTCAGCAACCTTGATCGAGTTTTGCAGAGATGTAAAGATACCAATCTTGTCTTGAATTGGGAGAAGTGCCACTTTATGGTTAATGAAGGCATCATCTTAGGACATAAAAATTCTAAAAGAGGTATTGAAGTCGATAAGGCTAAAGTTGATGCGATCGAGAAAATGCCATGCCCTACACACATTAAAGGTATAAGAAGTTTCCTTGGTCATGTTGGTTTCTATAGAAGGTTCATTAAGGACTTTTCTAAGATTTCTAGGCCTCTTACCAATCTCTTACAAAAGGATATTCCTTTTGCTTTTGACGATGATTGTGAGGAAGCCTTTGAAATACTTAAGAAGGCCTTGATAACTGCACCTATTGTTCAACCACCTGATTGGAACTTACCTTTTGAAACTATGTGTGATGCTAGTGATTATGCTGTTGGTGCTGTTCTAGGACAAAGAGTTGATAAGAAGTTGCATGTTATTCACTATGCTAGTAAAACTCTAGGCAGTGCCCAAAGAAACTATGCTACTACTAAAAAGGAATTTTTAGCAGTCGTGTTTGCATGTGAAAAGTTCAGATCTTACATTGTTGATTCCAAAGTTACTATTCACACTAATCATGCTGCTATTAAGTATCTCATGGAAAACAAAGATGCTAAACCTAGACTTATCAGATGGGTTCTCTTGCTACAAGAATTTGATTTGCATGTTGTTGAAAGGAAGGGTGCTGAGAACCCCGTAGCAGATAACTTGTCTAGGTTGGAGAATGTTCTTGATGACCCACAACCTATTGATGATAGCTTTCGTGGTGAGCAATTGAATGTCATCAATGCTTCACGTAGTACACCGTGGTATGGTGATTATGCAAATTATATTGTCGCCAAATATATACCACCTAGTTTCACATACCAGCAAAAGAAGAAGTTCTTCTTTGATTTGAGACATTACTTCTAGGATGATCCTCACCTTTATAAGGAAGGAGTAGATGGTGTTATTAGACGTTGTGTACCTGTGCATGAACAAGGACAGATCCTACACAAGTGTCACTCCGAGGCTTACGGAGGACACCATGCGGGAGATAGAACTGCACACAAGGTATTGCAATCCGGTTTCTATTGGCCTACTCTCTTCAAGGATGCCCGTAAGTTTGTCTTGTCTTGTGATGAATGTCGAAGAATAGGTAATATCAGTAAACGTCAGGAAATGCCTATGAATTATTCACTTGTCATTGAACCATTTGATGTTTGGGGTTTTTATTATATGGGACCTTTTCCAAAGTCCAACGGGTATACTCATATCCTAGTTGCTGTTGATTACGTTACTAAGTGGGTAGAAGCTATCCCAACTAGTAGTGTTGATCACAACACCTCTATTAGGATGCCTAAAGAAGTTATTTTCCCTAGATTTGGAGTCCCTAGATATTTAATGACTGATGGTGGTTCACATTTTATTCATGGTGCTTTCCGTAAAACGCTTGCTAAGTATGATGTCAACCATAGAATTGCATATCCCTATCATCCTCGGTCCAGTGGTCAAGTAGAGCTAAGTAATAGAGAGATTAAACTAATTCTACAAAACACTGTTAATAGGTCTCGAAAGAATTGGTCTAAGAAGCTTGATGATGCATTGTGGGCTTATAGAACTGCTTATAAGAATCCCATGGGCATGTCTCCGTACAAAATGGTTTACGGGAAAGCATGCCATTTACCTCTTGAGCTAGAGCATAAGGCTTATTGGGAAATCAAAGAGCTCAACTTTGATTTCAAACTTGCTGGTGAGAAGAGGTTATTTGATATTAGCTCACTTGATGAATGGAGAACTCAGGCATATGAAAATGCCAAGTTATTTAAAGAAAAGGTTAAGAGGTGACATGATAAAAGGATACAAAAACGTGAGTTCAATGTAGGTGATTATGTCTTTCTATACAATTCTCGTTTAAGATTTTTTGCAGGCAAGCTTCTCTCTAAATGGGAAGGTCCTTACATTGTTCAGGAAGTATATGTTGGGGAACGTCGCATGGGAAACAAAAAATTTCCTACGCGCACGAAGACCTATCATGGTGATGTCCATCTACGAGAGGGGATGTGTGATCTACGTACCCTTGTAGACCGTACAGCAGAAGCGTCAGTGAACGCGGTTGATGTAGTGGAACGTCCTCACGTCCCTCGATCCGCCCCGCGAACCGTCCCGCGATCAGTCCCACGATCTAGTGCCGAACGGACGGTACCTCCGCGTTCAGCGCACGTACAGCTCGACGATGATCTCGGCCTTCTTGATCCAGCAAGAGAGACAGAGAGGTAGAAGAGTTCTCCGGCAGCGTGACGGCGCTCCGGAGGTTGGTGATGATCTTGTCTCAGCAGGGCTCCGCCCGAGCTCCGCATAAACGCGATCTAGAGGAAAAACCGTGGAGGTATGTGGTCGGGCTGCCGTGGAAAAGTCGTCTCAAATCAGCCCTAAAACTTCCGTATATATAGGGGGAAAAGGGGGAGCCTTGCCTTGGGGCTCAAGGAGCCCCAAGGGGGTCGGCCGAGCCAAGGGGGGAAGGTCTCCCCCCCCAAACCGAGTCCAACTTGGTTTGGTGGGTGGAGTCCTTCTTCCCTTTCCCACCTCCTCCTTTTTTTTCTTTTCTCTTTGATTTTCTTCTTATGGCGCATAGGGCCTTCTTGGGGTGTCCCACCAGCCCACTAAGGGCTGGTGTGCCGCCCCCAAGGCCTATGGGATTCCCCGGGGTGGGTTGCCCCCCCCCCGGTGAACTCCCGGAACCCATTCATCATTCCCCATACATCCCCGGTAACTCCGAAAACCTTCCGGTAATCAAATGAGGTCATCCTATATATCAATCTTTGTTTCCGGACCATTCCGGAAACCCTCGTGACGTCCGTGATCTCATCCGGGACTCCGAACAACATTCCGTAACCAACCATATAACTCAAATACGCATAAAACAACGTCGAACCTTAAGTGTGCAGACCCTGCGGGTTCGAGAACTATGTAGACATGACCCGAGAGACTCCTCGGTCAATATCCAATAGCGGGACCTGGATGCCCATATTGGATCCTACATATTCCACGAAGATATTATCGTTTGAACCTCAGTGCCAAGGATTCATATAATCCCGTATGTCATTCCCTTTGTCCTTCGGTATGTTACTTGCCCGAGATTCGATCGTCAGTATCCGCATACCTATTTCAATCTCGTTTACCGGCAAGTCTATTTACTCGTTCCGTAATACAAGATCCCGCAACTTACACTAAGTCACATTGCTTGCAAGGCTTGTGTGTGATGTTGTATTACCGAGTGGGCCCCGAGATACCTCTCCGTCACACGGAGTGACAAATCCCAGTCTTGATCCATACTAACTCAACGAACACCTTCGGAGATACCTGTAGAGCATCTTTATAGTCACCCAGTTACGTTGCGACGTTTGATACACACAGAGTATTCCTCTGGTGTTAGTGAGTTATATGATCTCATGGTCATAGGAACAAATACTTGACACGCAGAAAAACAGTAGCAACAAAATGACACGATCAACATGCTACATCTATTAGTTTGGGTCTAGTCCATTACGTGATTCTCCTAATGACGTGATCCAGTTATCAAGCAACAACACCTTGTTCATAATCAGAAAACACTGACTATCTTTGATCAACTGGCTAGCCAACTAGAGGCTTGCTAGGGACAGTGTTTTGTCTATGTATCCACACATGTAAATGAGTCTTCATTCAATACAATTATAGCATGGATAATAAACGATTATCTTGATACATGAATTATAATAATAACTATATTTATTATTGCCTCTAGGGCATAATTCCAACAGTCTCCCACTTGCACTAGAGTCAATAATCTAGCCCTCACATCATCATGCGAATTACATTGTAATAAATCTAACACCCATATAGTTCTGGTGTTGATCATGCCTTGCCCATGGAAGAGGTTTAGTCATCGGGTCTGCTACATTCAGATCCGTGTGCACGTTGCATATATTTACTTCCTCCCCTTCGACGTAGTCGCGGATGAGGTTGAGGCGTCGTTTGATGTGTCTGGACTTCTTATGAAACCGTGGTTCCTTTGCTAAGGCAATCGCACCCTTGTTGTCACACAACAAGGTTATTGGATTCAGTGCGCTTGGCACCACTCCAAGATCCGTCATGAATTGCTTCATCCAGACACCCTCCTTAGCCGCCTCCGAGGCAGCCATGTACTCCGCTTCACATGTAGAATCTGCTACGACGCTTTGCTTGGAACTGCACCAGCTTACCGCACCCCCATTAAGAATAAATACGTATCCGGTTTGCGACTTAGAGTCGTCCGGATCTGTGTCAAAGCTTGCATCGACGTAACCTTTTACGGCGAGCTCTTCGTCACCTCCATACACGAGAAACATCTCCTTAGTCCTTTTCAGGTACTTCGGGATATTCTTGACCGCCGTCCAGTGATCCACTCATGGATTACTCTGGAACCTACCTGCCATACTTATGGCCAGGCTAACGTCCGGTCTAGTGCACAGCATTGCATACATGATAGAACCTATGGCTGAAGCATAGGGGATGGTGCGCATATGCTCTCTATCCTGATCAGTTGTTGGGCACTGAGTCTTACTCAATCTCGTGCCTTGTAAAACTGGCAAGAACCCTTTCTTGGACTGTTCCATTTTGAACCTCTTCAAAACTTTATCAAGGTATGTGCTTTGTGAAAGTCCTATCAGGCGTTTTGATCTATCCCTGTAGATCTTAATGCCTAGAATGTAAGAAGCTTCTCCTAGGTCCTTCATAGAGAAACTTTTATTCAAGTAATCCTTTATGCTCTCCAAAAACTCTACGTTGTTTCCAATCAGCAATATGTCATCCACATATAATATTAGAAACGCCACAGAGCTCCCACTCACTTTCTTGTAAATACAAGATTCTCCAACCACTTGTATAAACCCAAATGCTTTGATCATCTCATCAAAGCGTTTGTTCCAACTCCGAGATGCTTGCACCAGTCCATAAATGGATCGCTGGAGCTTGCACACCTTGTTAGCATTCTTAGGATCGACAAAACCTTCGGGTTGCATCATATACAATTCTTCCTTAAGGAAACCATTAAGGAACGCCGTTTTGACATCCATCTGCCAGATTTCATAATCGAAAAATGCAGCTATTGCTAACATGATTCTGACGGACTTAAGCATCGCTACGGGTGAGAATGTCTCATCGTAGTCAACTACTTGAACTTGTGAAAAACCCTTTGCCACAAGTCAAACTTTATAAACGGTTACATTGCCGTCAGCGTCCGTCTTCCTCTTAAAGATCCATTTGTTCTGAATAGCCTTGCGGCCCTCAGGTAGTACTTCCAAAGTCCACACTTTGTTCTCATACATGGATCCTATCTCAGACTTCATGGCTTCTAGCCATTTGTTGGAATCTGGGCCCACCATTGCTTCTTCATAATTTGCAGGTTCATTGTTGTCCAACAACATGATTGATAAGACGGGATTACCGTACCACTCTGGAGCAGCACGTGGTCTCGTCGACCTGCGTGGTTCGACAGAAACTTGAACCGGAGTTTCATGATCATCATCATTAACTTCCTCCTCAACCGGCGTCGCAACGATAGAGGTTTCCCCTTGCCCTGCGCCACCATCCAGAGGGATGAGAGGTTCGACAACCTCGTCAAGTTCTATCTTCCTCCCACTCAATTCTCTCGAGAGAAACTCCTTCTCGAGAAAAGCTCCGTTTTTAGCAACAAACACTTTGCCCTCGGATTTGAGATAGAAGGTGTACCCAACTGTCTCTTTTGGGTAACCTATGAAGACGCACTTTTCCGCTTTGGGTTCCAGCTTTTCAGGCTGAAGCTTTTTGACATAAGCATCACATCCCCAAACTTTAAGAAACGACAACTTTGGCTTTTTGCCATACCACAGTTCGTATGGTGTCGTCTCAACGGGTTTAGATGGTGCCCTATTTAAAGTGAATGCAGTTGTTTCTAATGCATAACCCCAAAATGATAACGGCAAATCGGTAAGAGACATCATAGATCGCACCATCTCTAATAAAGTACGATTACGACGTTCGGACACACCATTACGTTGTGGTGTTCCAGGCGGTGTCAACTGTGAAACAATTCCACATTGTCTTAAGTGAGCACCAAACTCGAAACTCAGATATTCACCCCCACGATCAGACCGTAGGAACTTGATCTTCTTGTTACGATGATTTTCAACTTCACTCTGAAATTGCTTGAACTTTTCAAATGTTTCCTAGTTGTGCTTCATTAAGTAGACATAACCATATCTACTCAAATTGTCAGTGAAGGTGAGAAAATAACGATATCCGCCGCGTGCCTCTACGCTCATCGGACCACACACATCGTTATGTATGATTTCCAACAAGTCACTTGCACGCTCCATTGTTCCGGAGAACGGAGTTTTAGTCATCTTGCCCATGAGGCATGGTTCGCACGTGCCAAGTGAATCAAAGTCAAGTGACTCCAAAAGTCCATCGGCATGGAGTTTCTTCATGCGCTTTACACCAATATGACCTAAGCGGCAGTGCCACAAAAATATGGCGCTATCATTGTTAACTCTAACTCTTTTGGTCTCAATGTTATGTATGTGTGTATCGCTATCAAGATTCAATATGAACAATCCTCTCATATTGGGTGCATGACCATAAAAGATGTTACTCATAGAAATAGAACAACCATTATTCTCAGACTTAAAAGAGTAACCGTCTCGCAATAAACAAGATCCAGATATAATGTTCATGCTCAACGCAGGCACTAAATAACAATGATTCAAGTTCATAACTAATCCTGATGGTAACTGAAGTGAAACTGTGCCGACGGCGATTGCATCAACCTTGGAACCATTTCCTACGCGCATCATCACTTCATCTTTCGCCAGCCTTCGTCTATTCCGCAGTTCCTGTTTCGAGTTGCAAATATGAGCAACTGAACCGGTATCGAATACCCAGGCACTACTACGAGAGCCGGTTAAGTACACATCAATAACATGTATATCGAATATACCTGATTTTTCTTTGGCCGCCTTCTTATCACCGAGATACTTGGGGCAATTGCGCTTCCAGTGACCCATACCCTTGCAATAGTAACACTCTGTTTCAGGCTTAGGTCCAGCTTTGGGTTTCTTCATTGGATTGGCAACAGGCTTGCCGCTCTTCTTTGATTTACCCTTCTTGCCTTTGCCGTTTCTCTTGAAACTAGTGGTCTTATTCACCATCAACACTTGATGTTCTTTACGGAGTTCCGACTCTTTGACTTTCAGCATCGCAAAGAACTCGTCGGGTGACTTGTTCATCCCTTGCATGTTGTAGTTCAACACAAAGCCTTTATAGCTTGGCGGCAGTGATTGAAGGATTCTGTCAGTGATAGCCTCTTGCGGGAGTTCAATCCCCAGCTCAGCTAGACGGTTTGAGTACCCACACATTTTGAGCACATGTTCACTGACAGACGAGTTCTCCTCCATCTTGCAAGCATAGAATTTGTCGGAGGTCTCATACCTCTCGATCCGGGCGTTCTTCTGAAAGATGAACTTCAACTCCTGGAACATCTCAAATACTCCATGACGCTCAAAGCGACGTTGAAGTCCCGGTTCTAAGCCATACAAGACTGCACATTGAACTACTGAGTAGTCCTCCTTACGTGCTAACCAAGCGTTCTTAACATCCTGATCAGACATAGCGGGTGGTTCATCTCCTAGCGCAGCATTAAGGACATAATCCTTCTTCCCAGCTTGTAAGATTAGCTTAAGATTACGAGCCCAGTCTACAAAGTTGCTTCCATCATCTTTCAACTTAGCTTTCTCTAGGAACGTATTAAAATTCAGGGTGACTGTCGCGTGAGCCATGATCTACAACACAAATATATTCAAAGTGGACTTAGACTATGTTCAAGATAATTAGAGTTTAACTTAATCAAATTACTCGCTAAACTCCCACTCAAAAAGTACATCTCTCTAGTCATTTGAGTGGTTCATGATCCACTTACACTAGCTCAAGTCCGATCATCACGTGAGTTGAGCATAGTTTCAGTGGTAAGCATCCCCATGCTAATCATATCATCTATATGATTCATGATCGACCTTTCGGTCTCATGTGTTCCGAGGCCATGTCTGCACATGCTAGGCTCATCAAGCTTAACCCGAGTGTTCCGCGTGCGCAATTGTTTTGCACCCGTTGTATGTGAACGTTGAGTCTATCACACCCGATCATCACGTGGTGTCTCGAAACGACAAACTGTAGCAACGGTGCACAGTCGGGGAGAACACAATTTCGTCTTGAAATTTTAGTGAGAGATCACCTCATAATGCTACCGTCGTTCTAAGCAAAATAAGGTGCATAAAAGGATTAACATCACATGCAATTCATAAGTGACATGATATGGCCATCATCACGTGCTCCTTGATCTCCATCACCAAAGCACCGTCACGATCTTCTTGTCACCGGCGCCGCACCATGATCTCCATCAACGTGTCGCCATCGGGGTTGTCGTGCTACTCATGCTATTACTACTAAAGCTACATCCTAGCAAAATAGTAAACGCATCTACAAGCACAAACGTTAGTATAAAGACAACCCTATGGCTCATGCCGGTTGCCGTACCATCGACGTGCAAGTCGATATTATCTATTACAACATGATCATCTCATACATCCAATATATCACATCACATCGTTGGCCATATCACATCACAAGCGTACCCTGCAAAAACAAGTTAGACGTCCTCTAATTTTGTTGTTGCATGTTTTACGTGGTGACCATGGGTATCTAGTAGGATCGCGTCTTACTTACGCAAACACCACAACGGAGATATATGAGTTGCTATTTAACCTCATCCAAGGACCTCCTCGGTCAAATCCGATTCAACTAAAGTTGGAGAAACTGACACTTGCCAGTCATCTTTGAGCAACGGGGTTACTCGTAGCGATGAAACCAGTCTCTCGTAAGCGTACGAGTAATGTCGGTCCAAGCCGCTTCAATCCAACAATACCGCGGAATAAAGAAAAGACTAAGGAGGGCAGCAAAACGCACATCACCGCCCACAAAAACTTTTGTGTTCTACTCGAGAAGACATCTACGCATGAACCTAGCTCATGATGCCACTGTTGGGGAACGTCGCATGGGAAACAAAAAATTTCCTACGCGCACGAAGACCTATCACGGTGATGTCCATCTACAATAGGGGATGTGTGATCTACGTACCCTTCTAGACCGTACAGCAGAAGCGTTAGTGAACGCGGTTGATGTAGTGGAACGTCCTCACGTCCCTCGATCCGCCCCGCGAACCGTCCTGCGATCAGTCCCACGATCTAGTGCCGAACGGACGGCACCTCCACGTTCAGCACACGTACAGCTCGACGATGATCTCGGCCTTCTTGATCCAGCAAGAGAGACGGAGAGGTAGAAGAGTTCTCCGGCAGCGTGACGACGCTCCGGATGTTGGTGATGATCTTGTCTCAGCAGGGCTCCGCCCGAGCTCCGCAGAAACGCGATCTAGAGGAAAAACCGTGGAGGTATGTGGTCGGGCTGCCGTGGAAAAGTCATCTCAAATCAGCCCTAAAACCTCCGTATATATAGGGGGAAGAGGGGGAGCCTTGCCTTGGGGCTCAAGGAGCCCCAAGGTGGTCGGCCGAGCCAAGGGGGGAAGGTCTTCCCCCCCAAACCGAGTCCAACTTGGTTTGGTGGATGGAGTCCTTCTTCCCTTTCCCACCTCCTCCTTTTTTTTTCTTTTCTCTTTGATTTTATTCTTATGGCGCATAGGGCCTTCTTGGGCTGTCCCACCTGCCCACTAAGGGCTGGTGTGCAACCCCCAAGGCCTATGGGCTTCCCCGGGGTGGGTTGCCCCCCCCCCCGGTGAACTCCCGGAACCCATTCGTCATTCCCGGTACATTCCCGGTAACTCCGAAAACCTTCCGGTAATCAAATGAGGTCATCCTATATATCAATCTTCGTTTCCGGACCATTCCGGAAACCCTCGTGACGTCCGTGATCTCATCCGGGACTCCGAACAACATTCGGTAACCTACCATATAACTCAAATACGCATAAAACAACGTCGAACCTTAAGTGTGCAGAACCTGCGGGTTCGAGAACTATGTAGACATGACCCGAGAGACTCCTCGGTCAATATCCAATAGCGGGACCTGGATGCCCATATTGGATCCTACATATTCCACGAACATCTTATCGTTTGAACCTCAGTGCCAAGGATTCATATAATCCCGTATGTCATTCCCTTTGTCCTTCGGTATGTTACTTGCCCGAGATTCGATCGTTAGTATCCGCATACCTATTTCAATCTTGTTTACCGGCAAGTCTCTTTACTCGTTCCGTAATACAAGATCCCGCAACTTACACTAAGTCACATTGCTTGCAAGGCTTATGTGTGATGTTGTATTACTGAGTGGGCCCCGAGATACCTCTCCGTCACACGGAGTGACAAATCCCAGTCTTGATCCATACTAACTCAACGAACACCTTCGGAGATACCTGTAGAGCATCTTTATAGTCACCCAGTTACGTTGCGACGTTTGATACACACAAAGTATTCCTCCGGTGTTAGTGAGTTATATGGTCTCATGGTCATACGAACAAATACTTGACACGCAGAAAACAGTAGCAACAAAATGACACGATCAACATGCTACGTCTATTAGTTTGGGTCTAGTCCATCACGTGATTCTCCTAATGACGTGATCCACTTATCAAGCAACAACACCTTGTTCATAATCAGAAGACACTAACTATCTTTGATCAACTGGCTAGCCAACTAGAGGCTTGCTAGGGAAAGTGTTTTGTCTATGTATCCACACATGTAAATGAGTCTTCATTCAATACAATTATAGCATGGACAATAAAAGATTATCTTGATACAGGAATTATAATAATAACTATATTTATTATTGCCTCTAGGGCATAATTCCAACAGTATATCGTTCCGGTGCCATCAAGATCAACAACACGGAAGGAAATTTTCTGAGAGTTGTAAATGGGCAAAGAATCAAGCATTATATCTCAGGTACTCCCATAAATGTTGAAAGCAATGTTATTAATACCATAACTCCGGAGGAGTACATAAGGGATATTTATCAGCCTGTTTCAGACTCCAAAAACGAAGAGGTATGTGATTCGATAAGTAAACCGACTCCAAAACTTTTCCAGTGGCATTTTTTTCTCTGTTTTGGAATTTTTAGAAAAATAGAAAAATTTAAAGTAGTCCGGAAAGCGCAGGAGGAGGCGACAAGCCTGCCAGGCGTGACCTACCCCCTGGTCGCGCCTGGGGGCTTGTGAGCACCTCTTGTGCCTCCCGGCCTCCGTTTTCTTGCGGAGTACTCCTTCTGGTCGGGAAAAAATCATTATATATTCTCCCGAAAGGTCTGACCCTCGTATCACGAAAATATCCTCTGTTTTTGTTTCGAGCTGCTGTGCAAACAGATCTAGATCGCTATGGCATCCCCAAAAGTTCCGAAGGACAAGTTCTTCGAGAAGGTCATCAATCCCTACCTCGCGGGTGTGCTGCAACACCCTCAATCTATCGAGATGCATGAGGGGTGCTGCACGTCCGTGTTGTTGAGGGGCTGAAGAAGACCGGAAGCGTGGAGGCAAGGCTCGAAGCAATGGAGCACCAAGTCTTCAAGTGCCAAGGGATGGTGGAACGCGGACTCAACACCAACCACATGATGATCACGGAGTTCGCCAACAAGCACAAGATCGATGCCAATGACATCGGGAAGCACCTCTCCAGGCTCTATGGCAGAATTGATCACCTCCAAGCCTAGATCTATGACCTGCAGAACCAAAACTGTGAGTATGAGTATAGATTAAATCAATACGGTTGGCTGCAGATTTGAGGATTCCGGAGACTCGGTCATCTTTCCATGATGGAGCACCTATGCCTTGGGAGACGGAGGATCAAACTCAGGTTGGAACAACTCCACCACCATCACCTTCGAAGGAATACAATTAAGCACGGGTATGGGGCTCCTCTTGACTTCTCCCAAGCTTGGGGGAGTTGCCCCGGTATCGTATCACCATCACATCTTTTGCCTTTACCTTTTTATTAGTTCGATCCTTTTTGGTTTTATCTTTCTCTACTAGAATAAAGTTCTTAGTGTTCTTGGCTTGAGTTTTGTTTTGTGTCACTGATGACCCACAAGTATAGGGGATCAATCGTAGTCCTTTCGATAAGTAAGAGTGTCGAACCCAACGAGGAGCAGAAGGATCTGACAAGTGGTTTTCAGCAAGGTAAAATCTGCAGGCACTGAAATTGTCGGTAACAAGTGATTGTGTGGTGAGATGATTCATAGCGAGCAACAAGTAACAAAAGTAGCAACGATGCAGCAAAGTGGCACAATCCCTTTTGTAGCAAGGGACAAGCCTGGACAAAGTCTTATAGGAGTAAAAAACGCTCCCGAGGACACACGGGAATTTCTGTCATGCTAGTTTCATCATGTTCATATGATTCGCGTTCGTTACTTTGATAGTTTGATATGTGGGTGGACCGGCGCTTGGGTACTGCACTTACTTGGACAAGCATCCCACTTATGATTAACCCCTCTCTCAAGCATCCGCAACTACGAAAGAAGAATTAAGACAAAGTCTAACCATAGCATTAAACTAGTGGATCCAAATCAGTCCCTTACGAAGTAATGCCTAAACTAGGGTTTAAGCTTCTGTCACTCTAGCAACCCATCATCTACTTACTACTTCCCAATGCCTTCCTCTAGGCCCAAATAATGGTGAAGTTTTATGTAGTCGACGTTCACATAACACGACTAGAGGAAAACCAACATACAACATATCAAATTATTGAACGAATACCAAATTCACATGACTACTATTAGCATGACTTATCCCATGTCCTCAGGAACAAAAGTAACTACTCACAATGCATAATCATAATCATGATCAGAGAGGTAATGAGTAGCATCAAGGATCTGAACATAAACTCTTCCACCAAGTAATCCAACTAGCATCAACTACAAAGTGTAATCAACACTACTAGCAACCTTACAAGTACCAATCGAAGTCGCGAGACGGAGATTGGTTACAAGTGATGAACTAGGGTTTGGAGATGAGATGGTGCTGATGAAGATGTTGATGGTGACGAGTCCCCTCCGATGAGAGGAGTGTTGGTGATGACGATGGCGACGATTTCCCCCTCCGGGAGGGAAGTTTCCCCAGCAGGATCGTCCTGCCGGAGCTCTAGATTGGTTCTGCTCAAGTTCTTCCTTGTGGCAGCGGCGAAACCACGAAAAAGCTCTTCCTTGATTTTTTTTCTGGACGAAACCCTTCATATAGCAAAAGAGGGGGCATGTGGGCCAGTGGGCTGCCCACAAGCCCCCATGGCGCGGCCTAGGGGGGTGGCCGTGCCGTGCCCCTGTGGCACTTCTTCGGCCCAGTATTTTTGATAAATCGGGAACAAAATCCCCGTTGATTTTTACGGTGTTTGGAGTTGTGTAGAATAGGTATCTCAACTTTGAACCACTTTCAGGCTAGAATCCCAGTTGCCGGTATTCTCCCTCTTCATGTAAACCTTGCAAAATAATAGAGAAAAGGCATAATAATTGTACCATGAAGTGAAATAACAGCCAAAGAAGCGATAAATATCAACATGAAAACATGATGCAAAATGGACGTATCAGTCACCCCCAATGTATTCGAGATCGTGAGTCATTTAATAAAGAGTGTTTTATTTAAGGGCCTTGTTTCATGCCATGATCTAAAAAAGCATAATAAAATAACAAAAGCATGAAAGATCATGTAATGATCTTATGGGAAGTGATGGCTTCACATATAAAAAGAATGTTGATTGAAACTTGTTGTGGGTGGACAAACGTAGACCTTGGTCATTGTTGCAACTAATAGGAAGTAATAAAGAAAGAGAGGTTCACATATAAATTTATCATCTTTGAGACCATCTAGGATTGTGAACACTCATTAAACTATTACATGCTTAGAAGTAGATGTTGGACAAGGAAGACAACATAATGAATTATGTTTGCTTGGTTCCGAACAATGATATATGACTAGAGATCCCTTAGCATGTGACGCTTGCTTCCACCTCATATCAGCCAAGACTTCCGCACTAAGTAGAGATACTACTTGTGCATCCATAAACCTTCAACCCAGTTTTGCCATGAGAGTCCACCATACCTACCTATGGATTGAAGAAGATCCCTCAAGTAAGTTTTCATCGGTGCAAGCAATAAAAATTGCCCCCTAAATATGTATGATCTATTAGTGTGTGGAAAATAAGCTTTGTACGAACCTGTGATGAGGAAGACATAAAAGCGACAGAATGCATAGTAAAGTTCTTTATCACAAGAGGCAATATAAAGTGACGTTCCTTCGCACCTATCTTGTACCTTTACTTTTTGTCCTTAAAAGAGTCATGGTGATCGACACCAATTACTTATTTCGCCTTTATCTTGGCTAAAGTCATGTGCTAGGGAAAGATCTATATTCATATGTCAACTTGGAAGTAAGTATCCATGAATTATTATTGTTGAAACTATAAGCCCCTATCTTTCTCTGTGTCCAACTAAAACTTTGATCTCATGAGTACCACATGAGTTTTAGCAATTGTAGAAGACGAAAGGATGATTGAGTATGTGGATTTGCTTTACAAGCTCTTATTTGACTCTTTCCGATGTTATGATAAATTGCAATTGCTTCAGTGACTAAAGGCTATTGGTTGTTAATTCTCAATAAGGTTCTTGACCCATACTTTACTTTGTGAAGCATAAGAGTTTATATGACGCTATTGGTGTTCTAATTATGATCATGATGCCTGCATGTCCGAATTTTTTTCTATCGACACCTCTATCTCTAAACTGTTGGAAATATGCCCTAGAGGCAATAATAAAATGGTTATTATCATATTTCCTTGTTCATGATAATCGTCTATTGTTCATGATATAATTGTATTAACAGGAAATAGTAATACATGTGTGAATAAATAGATCACAAAGTGTCCCTAGCAAGCCTCTAGTTGGCTAGCTCGTTAGTCAATAGATGATCATGGTTTCCTGATCATGGGCATTAGATGTCATTGATAACGGGATCACATCATAAGGAGAATGATGTGATGGACAAGACCCAATCCTAAGCATAGCACTAGATCGTATTGTTCGTATGCTAAAGCTTTTCTAATGTCAAGTATCTTTTCCTTCGACCGTGAGATTGTGCAACTCCCGGATACCGTAGGAGTGCTTTGGGTGTATCAAAAGTCACAACATAACTGGGTGACTATAAAGGTGCACTACGGGTGCCTCCGAAAGTTTTTGTTGGGTTGGTACGAATCGAGATCGGGATTTGTCACTCCGTGTGACAGAGAGGTATCTCTAGGCCCACTCGGTAGAACATCATCATGAGCTCAATGTGACTAAGGAGTTAGTCACACGATGACATGCTACGGAATGAGTAAAGAGACTTACCGGTAATGAGATTGAACAAGGTATTGGTATACCGAAGATCGAATCTCGGGCAAGTTTTCTACCGACAGACAAAGGGAATTTTATACAGGATTGATTGAATCCTTGACACCGTGGTTCATCCGATGAGATAATCGTGGAGCAAGTGGGGGCCACCATGGGTATCCAGACCCCGCTGATGGTTATTGGCCAAAGAGGTGTCTCGGTCATGTCTCCATGTCTCCCGAACCCATAAGGTCTACACACTTAAGGTTCGGTGACGCTAGGGTTATAGGGAATTGTTATACGAGGTTACCGAAAGTTGTTCGGAGTCCCGGATGAGATCCCGGACGTCACGAGGAGCTCCGGAATGGTCCGGAGGTAAAGATTGATATATAGGACGGATGGTTTTGGACACCGGAAGTGTTTCGGGCGTCACCGGTAACGTACTGGGACCATCGGGACCACCAGAGGTGGCCCCGGGGGTCCACCGAATAGAGGCAACGACCCCAAGAGGCTAGATGGGCCGAGTGGGGGAGGTAACCAGCCCCTAGGTGCCTGGTGCGCCTCCCATACCCAGCCCAATGCGTGAGTGGTGGGCAGAGGGGGCAACCCTAGGCGCAGGTGGGCCTAACCTTAGGCCCACCAGGTGGTGCGCCACCCCCTCCCACCCTACCCCCCCCTTCCCGTCTGGTGGCCGTCGGCCCCTAGGGAGGGAACCCTATGGGTGGAGAAGCCCCTCCCCCTCCTCCTACAAATAGATAGGGGTTTTGGCCCTTGGGAGACAGACTTCTCCCTCTCCCTCGGCGCAGCCCTGTCCTTCTTCCTCGTCCTCTCTGCCGGTGCTTGGCGAAGCCCTGTCGGGAGACCTCGTCTCTCCATCGACACCACGCCGTCGTGCTGCTAGAGTTCTTCCCCAACCTCTCCCTCCTACTTGCTGGATCAAGGTGCGGGAGACGTCACCGGGCTGCACGTGTGTTGAATGCGGAGGTGTCGTAGTTCGGCACTAGATCGGAATCACACCGCGATCTGAATCGCTGCGAGTACGACTCCATCAACCGCGTTCTAGTAACGCTTCCGCTTAGCAATCTTCAAAGGTATGAAGATGATCTTACCCCTCTCTCGTTGCTGGTCTCTCTATAGGAAGATCTGAATATGCGTAGGAAAATTTTGAATTTATGCTACGTTACCCAACAGTGGCATCCGAGCCAGGTTTTCTATGTGTAGATTCTATGCACGAGTAGAACACAAAAGTTGTGGGCGATGATTTGTCAATTTTCTTGCCGCTACTAGTCTTATTCTTTTCCGGCGGTATTGTGGGATGAAGCGGCCCGGACCGACTTTACACGTACGCTTATGTGAGACTGGTTCCACCGACAGACATGCACACCGTGCATAAAGGTGGCTAGCGGGTGTTTGTCTCTCCTACTCTAATCGGATTGGATTTGATGAAAAGGGTCCTTATGAAGGGTAAATAGCATATCATCGTTGTGGCTGTCACGTAGGTAAGAAGGCGTTCTTGCTAGAAACCCAAATCAGCCACGTAAAACTTGCAACAACAATTAGAGGACGTCTAACTTGTTTTTGCAGGGTTTGACATGTGATGTGATATGGCAAAAGTTTTGATGTTGCATGTATGATGTATGAGATGATCATGTTATTGTAATAGGTTTCACGACTTGCATGTCGATGAGTATGACAACCGGTAGGAGCCATAGGAGTTGTCTTAATTTATTGTATGAGATGCAACGCCATGTGCTTACTACTCTTACTTCATTGCTAACGGTTAGCTATAGTAGTAGTGATAGTAGTAGTTGGCGTGACGACTTCACGGAGACACGATGATGGAGATCGTGGTGTCACGTCTGTGACGATGATGATCATGCGATGCCTGAAGATGGAGATCGAAAGGGCAAAGATGATAATGGCCATATCATGTCACTATATGATTGCGTTGTGATGTTTATCATGTTTTTCATCTTATTGCTTAGAACGACGGTAGCATAATAAGATGATCCCTCTTAAAATTTCAAGAACGTATTCCCCTAAGTGTGCACCGTTGCGAAGGTTCGTTGTCTCGAAGCACCACGTGATGATCGGGTGTGATAGATTCTAACGTTCGCATACAACGGGTGTAAGCCAGATTTACACACGCGAAACACCTAGGTTGACTCGACGAGCTTAGCATGTACAGACATGACCTCGAATACAAGAGATCGAAACGTCGAACATGAGTCGTATGGTTGAATACGATCAGCATGAAGTTGCTCACCATGGTGACTAGTCCGTCTCACGTGATGATCGGACACGGGTTAGTCAACATGGATCATGTATCACTTAGATGACTAGAGGGATGTCGATTTAAGTGGGAGTTCATACTTAATTTGATTAAATGAACTTAGTTGTCATGAACTTAGTCTAAAAGTTGTCTTTATAAATATTGTAGATGGCCAACGTCAACCTCAATTTCAACGCATTCCTAGAGAAAAACAAGCTGAAAGATGATGGTAGCAACTATGCGGACTGGGTTCGCAACTTGAAGCTCATCCTTGAAGCAGCTAAAAAGACTTATGTACTTGATGCACCGCTAGGTGACCCTCCCGCTCCTGCAGCAGCCCAGGACATTCTGAACGTCTGGCAAACGCAGAGTGATGACTACTCTCTGGTTAGGTGCGGCATGTTATACAGTTTAGAAACGGGGCTCCAAAGGCGTTTTGAGCAACACGGAGCATATGAGATGTTCCACGAGCTGAAGCTAGTTTTTCAAGCTCATGCCCGTGTCGAGAGATATGAAGTCTCCGACAAATTCTTTAGCTGTAAGATGGAGGAGAACAGTTCTGTCAGTGAGCACATACTCAAAATGTCTGGGTTACACGGTCGTCTGACTTCACTTGGAGTCGAACTTCCGGATGATGCTATAATCGACAGAATCCTCCAATCTCTCCCACCAAGCTACAAAGGCTTTGTGCTTAACTACAACATGCAAGGGATGGAAAAGACCATTCCCGAGTTGTACTCGATGCTCAAGTCTGCAGAAGTAGAAATCAAGAAAGAGCATCAAGTGTTGATGGTCAACAAGACCACTAGTTTCAAGAAAGGCAAGGGTAAGAAGAACTTCAAGAAAGACGGCAAAGCTGTTGCCGCGCCCGGTAAGCCAGATGCCGGGAAGAAGAAAAATAATGGACCCAAGCCTGAGATTGAGTGCTTCTATTGCAAGGGAAAAGGTCACTGGAAGCGGAACTGCCCCAAATACTTAGCGGACAAGAAGGCCGGCAACGTTAAAGGTATATGTGATATACATGTTATTGATGTGTACCTTACCAGCGCTCGTAGTAGCTCCTGGGTATTTGATACCGGTGATGTTTCTCACATTTGCAACTCAAAGCAGGAACTACGGAATAAGCGAGACTGGCCAAGGACGAGGTGACGATGCGCGTGGGGAATGGTTCCAAAGTCGATGTGATCGCCGTCGGCACGCTACATCTACATCTACCGTCGGGATTAGTTTTAAACCTTAATAATTGTTATTTAGTACCAGCTTTGAGCATGAATATTGTATCAGGGTCTTGCTTAATGCGAGACGGCTACTCATTTAAGTCAGAGAATAATGGTTGGTCTATTTATATGAGTGATATGTTTTATGGTCATGCTCCGCTGGTGAATGGTTTATTCTTGATGAATCTCGATCGTGATGTTACACATATTCATAGTGTGAGTACCAAAAGATGTAAAGTTGATAATGATAGTCCCACATACCTGTGGCACTACCGCCTTGGTCATATCGGCGTTAAGCGCATGAAGAAGCTCCATACTGATGGACTATTAGAGTCTCTTGACTTTGAATCATTTGACACATGCAAACCGTGCCTCATGAGCAAGATGACTAAGACTCCATTCTCAGGAATAATGGAGAGAGCAACCGACTTATTGGAAATAATACATACTGATGTGTGTGGTCCAATGAAGGTTGAAGCTCGCGGTGGCTATCGTTTTGTTCTCACTCTCACCGATGATTTGAGTAGGTATGGGTATATCTACTTGATGAAGCACAAATCTGAGACATTTGAAAAGTTCAAGGAATTTCAGAGTGAGGTCGAGAATCAACGTGACAGAAAAATCAAGTGTTTACGATCTGATCGTGGAGGACAATATTTGAGTCACGAGTTTGGCACACACCTAAGGAAGTGTGGAATCGTTTCACAACTGACGCCGCCTGGCACACTGCAACGCAACGGAGTGTCTGAACGTCGTAATCACACTTTATTAGATATGGTACGATCTATGATGTCTCTTACCGACTTACCGCTATCATTTTGGGGATGCGCATTAGAAACTGCAGCATTCACTTTAAATAGGGCACCGTCTAAATCCGTTGAGACGACACCGTATGAACTATGGTTTGGCAAGAAACCTAAGTTGTCGTTTCTTAAAGTTTGGGGATGCGATGCTTATGTGAAGAAACTTCAACTAGAAAAGCTCGAACCCAAAGCGGATAAATGCGTATTCATAGGATACCCTAAACAAACTATTGGGTATACCTTCTATCTTAGATACGAAGGTAAAACCTTTGTTGCCAAGAATGGATCCTTTCTAGAGAAAGAGTTTCTCTCGAAAGAATTAAGTGGGAGGAAGGTAGAACTTGATGAGGTAATTACACCCCCTCTCGAACAGGATAGTAGCGCAGCGCAGGAAGTTGTTCCTGTGGCGCCTACACCAACTGAAGAGGAAGTTAATGATGATGATCATGAAGCTTCGGATCAAGTTACTACTGAACCGCGAAGGTCCACAAGGGCACGCTCCACACCAGAGTGGTACGGCAACCCTGTGATGGAGATCATGTTGTTAGACAACGGTGAACCTTCGAACTATGAAGAAGCGATGGCGGGCCCGGATTCCAACAAATGGCTTGAGGTTATGAAATCCGAGATAGGATCCATGTATGAGAACAAAGTATGGACTTTGGTGGACTTGCCCGATGACCGATGAGCCATAGAAAATAAATGGATCTTCAAGAAGAAGACTGATGCAAACAGTAATGTAACCGTTTACAAAGCTCGACTTGTCGCAAAGGGTTTTCGACAAATTCAAGGAGTTGACTACGACGAGACTTTCTCTCCCGTAGCGAAGCTGAAATCAGTCTGAATCATGTTAGCAATTGCCGCCTTTTATGATTATGAAATTTGGCAAATGGATGTCAAAACATCGTTCCTTAACGGGAACCTTAAGGAAGACTTGTATATGATGCAACCAGAAGGTTTTGTCGACCCTAAGGGTGCTAACAAAGTGTGCAAGCTCCAGCGCTCCATCTATGGGCTGGTGCAAGCAACTCGGAGTTGGAGCATTCGCTTTAATGAGGTGATTAAAGCGTTTGGGTTCATACAGGTTTACGGAGAAGCCTGTCTGTACAAGAAAGTGAGTGGGAGCTCTGTAGCTTTCCTCATACTGTATGTGGATGACATATTATTGATGGGGAACAATACAGAAATGTTGGAGAGCATAAAGGCCTATTTGAACAAGAGTTTTTCAATGAAGGACCTTGGAGAAGCTGCATACATATTAGGCATCAAGATCTATAGAGATAGATCGAGACGCCTCATAGGTCTTTCGCAAAGTACATACCTTGACAAGATATTGAAGAAGTTCAATATGGAAAACTCAAAGAAAGGGTTCTTGCCAGTTTTGCAAGGTATGAGATTGAGTAAGACTCAGTCGCCGAGCACGGCAGCAGATAGAGAGAAGATGAGTTATGTACCCTACGCATCAGCCGTGGGCTCTCTAATGTATGCCATGTTGTGTACCAGACCTGATATAAACCTTTCCATAAGTTTGGTAGGGAGGTACCAAAGTGATCCCGGTATGGAACACTGGACAGTTGTCAAGAATATCCTTAAGTACCTGAAAAGGACTAAGGAAATGTTTCTCGTTTATGGAGGTGACGAAGAGCTCGTCGTAAAGGGTTACGTCGACGCTAGCTTCGACACAGATCCGGATGACTCAAGTCACAGACCGGAGACGTATATGTGTTGAATGGTGGTGCAGTAAGCTGGTCAGTAGCAAGCAAGAAGTCGTGGCAGCATCTACATGTGAAGCGGAGTACATAGCTGCTTCAGAAGCGGCTCATGAAGGAATTTTGATGAAGGAGCTCATCACCGACCTTGGAGTGGTTCCAAGCGCGTCGGGTCCAATGACACTCTTCTCTGATAACATTGGGGCCATTGCCATAGCCAAGGAGCCCAGGTTTCACCAGAAGACGAAGCACATCAAACGCTGCTACAACTCCATCCAGGACCATGTCCAGAGTGGAGTGATAGATATTAGTAAAGTACACACGGATCTGAATATTGCAGACCCGTTGACTAAACCTCTTCCACGAGAAAAACATGATCAACACCATACTGCTATGGGTGTTCGATACATCACAATGTAACTAGATTATTGACTCTAGTGCAAGTGGGAGACTGTTGGAAATATGCCCTAGAGGCAATAATAAAATGGTTATTATCATATTTCCTTGTTCATGATAATCGTCTATTGTTCATGCTATAATTGTATTAACAGGAAACAATAATACATGTGTGAATAAATAGATCACACAGTGTCCCTAGCAAGCCTCTAGCTGGCTAGCTCGTTAGTCAATAGATGATCATGGTTTCTTGATCATGGGCATTAGATGTCATTGATAACGGGATCACATCATGAGGAGAATGATGTGATGGACAAGACCCAATCCTAAGCATAGCACTAGATCGTATTGTTCGTATGCTAAAGCTTTTCTAATGTCAAGTATCTTTTCCTTCGACTCTGAGATTGTGCAACTCCCAGATACCGTAGGAGTGCTTTGGGTGTATCAAACGTCACAACGTAACTGGGTGACTATAAAGGTACACTACGGGTGCCTCCGAAAGTGTCTGTTGGGTTGGTACGAATTGAGATCGGGATTTGTCACTCCGTGTGACGGAGAGGTATCTCTGGGCCCACTCGGTAGAACATCATCATGAGCTCAATGTGACTAAGGAGTTAGTCACACGATGATGTGCTATGGAACGAGTAAAGAGACTTACAGGTAACGAGTTTGAACAAGGTATTGGTATACCGACGATCGAATCTCCGGCAAGTTCTATACCGACAGACAGAGGGAATTGTATATGGGATTGATTGAATCCTTGACATCGTGGTTCATCCGATGAGATCATCGTGGAGCAAGTGGGAGCCACCATGGGTATCCAGAACCCGCTGATGGTAACTGGCCAGAGAGGTGTCTCGGTCATGTCTGCCTGTCACCCGAACCCGTAGGGTCTACACACTTAAGGTTCGGTGACGCTAGGGTTATAGGGAATTGTTATACGATGTTACCGAAAGTTGTTCGGAGTCCCGGATGAGATCTCGGACGTCACGAGGAGCTCTGGAATGGTTCGGAGGTAAAGATTGATATACAGGATAGATGGTTTTGGACACCGGAAGTGTTTCGGGCGTCACCGGTAACGTACCGGGACCACCGGGACCACCGGATGTGGCCCCGGGGGGTCCACCGAAGGGGGGCAACGACCCCAAGAGGCTAGATCGGCCGAGTGGGGGGAGGGAACCAGCCCCTAGGTGGGCTGGTGCGCCTCCCACACCCAACCCAATGCGCGAGTGGTGGGGAGAGGGGGCAACCCTAGGCGCAGGTGGGCCTTAGGCCCACCAGGTGGTGCGCCACCCCCTCCCACCCTAGCCGCCGCCCCCATTCCCATCTGGTGGCCGCCGGCCCCTAGGGAGGGAACCCTAGGGGTGGCGCAGCCCCTCCCCCTCCTCCTATAAATAGAGAGGGGTTTTGGCCCTTGGGAGACAGACTTCTCCCTCTCCCTCGGCGCAGCCCTGCCCTTCTTCCTCCTTCTCTCTACCGGTGCTTGGCGAAACCCTGCCGGGAGACCTCGTCTCTCCATCGACACCACGTCGTCATGCTGCTGGAGTTCTTCCCCAACCTCTCCCTCCTCCTTGCTGGATCAAGGTGCGGGAGACGTCACCGGGCTGCACGTGTGTTGAACACGGAGGTGCCGTAGTTCGGCACTAGATCGGAATCACACAGCGATCTGAATCGCTGCGAGTACGACTCCATCAACCGCGTTCTAGTAACGCTTCCGCTTAGCGATCTTCAAAGGTATGAAGATGCTCTTACCCCTCTCTCGTTGTTGGTCTCTCCATAGGAAGATCTGAATATGCGTAGGAAAATTTTGAATTTATGCTACGTTACCCAAGATAAACATGTGGGCATATTTATTGATCTTGGCTTCCGCTTGAGGACAAGCGAGGTCTAAGCTTGGGGGAGTTGATACGTCCATTTTGCATCATGCTTTTATGTTGATATTTATCGCTTTATGGGCTGTTATTACACTTCGCGTACAATACTTATGCCTTTTCTCTCTTATTTTATAAGGTTTACATAAAGAGGGAGAATGCCGACAGCTGGAATTATGGTCTGAAAAGGGAGCAAGTTTGAGATACCTATTCTGCGCAACCCCAAAAGCCGTGAAAATCAACGAGGAATTATTTTAAATTTTATAAAAAATACTAGGCGGAAGAAGTACCAGAGGGGAGCCGCCAGGAGGCCACAAGCCTGCCACGCGCGGCCTACCCCCTGGCCACGCCTAGGTGGCTTGTGGGCCCCCTGTTGCCCCTCTGGCTCCCATCTTTTGCTATAAGGAGGGTTTCGTTCCAGAAAAAAAGAGGAGGGGGCTTTCAGGAGGAATCGTCGCCGCCACGAGGCGGAACTTCAGCAGAACCAATCTAGAGCTCCCGTAGGGTTGTCCTGCCGGGGAAACTTCCCTCCCGGAGGGGGAAATCATCGCCATCGTCATCACCAACACTCCTCTCATCGGAGGGGACTCATCACCATCAACATCTTCATCAGCAGCATCTCATCTGCAAACCCTAGTTCATCTCTTGTAACCAATCGCCATCTCGCGACTCCGATTGGTACTTGTAAGGTTGCTAGTAGTGTTAATTACTCTTTGTAGTTGATGCTAGTTGGATTACTCGGTGGAAGATCATATGTTCAGATCCTTGATGCTATTCGATACCTCTCTGGTCATGAACATAATTAGGCTTTGTGACTAGTCACTTTTGTTCCTGGGGACATGGGATAAGTCTTGCTATAAGTAGTCATGTGAATTTGGTATTCGTTCGATATTTTGATGTGTTGTATGTTGTTTTTCCTCTAGTGGTGTTATGTGAACGTCGACTACATAACACTTCACCATTATTTGGGCCTAGAGGAAGGCATTGGGAAGTAATAAGTAGATCATGGGTTGCTAGAGTGACAGAAGCTTAAACCCTAGTTTATGTGTTGCTTCGTAAGGGGCTGATTTGGATCCACTAGTTTAATGCTATGGTTAGACTTTGTCTTAATTCTTCTTTCGTAGTTGCGGATGCTTGCGAGAGGGGTTAATCATAAGTGGGATGTTTATCCAAGTAAGGGCAGCACCCAAGCACCGGTCCACCCACATATCAAACTATCAGTCATCGCCTTGACTCCCCGTGCATCTCCGCCGCTGGGAATCGCCGCCACCGACGGATTCTTCCACCGCCGTCATCGCCGAAGCCAGACTGTGCCAAGTTAGGGTATGGATCCGCTCCTTTCTTTTGCGCCTCCCAAGTCTATCTTGTGTACATTTGATTTTTTATCTAGAAGCCACCGTGTGCAAAATCTCCATCCACCAGATGCTCCCATAGATTATAGGACTAGGAAATTTTTGGGTTAATTGCCTGCAGACTTCATCTCAGTGACACCGGTTTGCAAAAGTCGGTTCCACCAATTTTGAACCTAGGGTTGCTAAGAATGGACTCGGTGGGACCAAGTTGTCAATTTCGATTCCACCAAAATGATGGCCAAGTTTATGTTAAGTAGTTCATGTGTCTCGGTGACTCCGAAAGTTCAAACTCGGTGCTACCGAAATGTGATCTGCAGAAAGTTAAAACAAAGGATTTCTTTGTTCAACTCTTTAAAAAAACATCTGAATTTTGTGACGCTCATCCCTTCTGTCTTTCCGATATCTACTTCATAGGTTTTGTTGTTTGCTGCTGAGTTTCTGCTTGTGTGTCAGAGATGTCTGGTTCAGAAGATAGTCAAAATGATTTCAGATAACAGAGTGTTGATTTGGACTCAGGCACTAGTCCACAGAAGTCTTCCTCTGACCAGGTTCTCCCAACTCCCATGGTTTGCCCAAGGCAGCCACCAGGCGGAGGAAGAAACTAAATTCTGATGAAGAGGACTCAGACTTTATGCCAGAGGAAACTTCAGCTCCTCCAAAGGCTCCAAGGAAGATAGTTAGGAAGGTAACTGCTACTCCTGCTGATCTGAGAGCACTTGCTTATGCAAAGAAGAGCACAACACTTAGCAGTGATGAACCTGCCAAGAAGGCTGGAGTGAAGAGGCCCAGGAAAAGAACAATTCATCTTATTGGGAGAATAACTTCAATGTATGAAGACCCTGAAGATGTTGCTGAGGAAGAAGCTCCTCAGGAGAGCCCAATTCCTCCTAAGAAGAAGAAGCTCATGGCAGATGCTATGAAATCTTCTCCTAAGCCTCCTACCAAGGCAAAGAAGGTTGTAGCTCCAAGAAAGACTACAAAGGACATTCCTGCAACTGCCAAGGAGAAAGGCCATGCATCCAGTGCCTATGCTGCAGAGGAGGTAGAAAATGAGAATGCACCAGTTCTCAGGAAGCTTAGACCAACCTTGCCAATTCATAATGCTGCTCGTCTAGTAGTAGAGGATATGAAGAAGAGGAAGGATGCCAGATTGAGGAATTGGAGAGTTGTTGACCCATATGCTGTCAGAAGAAGAACTGCTATTGATCCAAGGTTTCACACCAAGGATCAACAAGATTTTTATGAGACTGTCATCTTTGACAAGAGTCGAGCTGTCAGTGATATGAGGTATGTTGACTAGGCATATATCAAGGAGAATGAAGATTTCTTTCCCCATGTCCAAGAAAATTTCAGGCTAGTGGACATTGAAAAGTTTGTTGGAAAAGAGATGACCCCATGGAATGATGAGTTGATCATGCAATTTTATGCATGTGTTCATTTCTATGGAGATGGTTCTTTGGTCTGGATGACTGATGGTCACAAGTACGAATCAACGATTGATGAGTGCGCCACTATCATTGGTGCCCCAAAGCAGGAAGATCGAGATGTTGTTGTGTATTCTGAAGCTAAAAAGAGTCATAACTCTATGGCCAACATGTACAAGACAATTCCTCACAAGTACTCGGCTAGTCAAAAGATGGGCTCTGTGTACTTCTTGCAAGCAGGAATTCCCACTACTAACACTACTTTGAGACACACCTTGATGCACAAATCAAGTGATGATAAGATGATCAGAGGACACTCCATTAACCTGCTGCACCTTTTGGACACCCACACCAGCTTCAGAGTGATGGATTTGATAGTAGAGACTATCCACATGACTGTTGTGGATTGATATGTCTCAAACGTATCTATAATTTTTGATGGTTTCACGTTGTTATCTTGTCATCTTTGGATGTTTTATGTATCTTCTATATCTTTTTTGGGACTAACTTATTAATTCAGTGCCAAGTGCCAGTTCCTGTTTTTTCTGTGTTTTTTACTCTTTTCATATCTGATTTTGGAACGGAGTCCAAACGGAATAAAACCCCCGAAATGATTTTTTCCCGAACGGAAGAAGATCAGGGGGCCTCTAGGCCAAGCCAGGTGGGCTCCAGGGAGCCCACAAGCTCCCACTCCGCCACCAGGGGAGGCGGCGGTGTCAGGGCTTGTGGCCTCCCTCGCCGCCCCCTGACCTAGATCCTTGGCCTATATATTCCCAAAAATTCAGCAAAAAATCAGGGGAGCCTCGAAAATACTTTTCCGCCGCCGCAAGCTTCCGTTTCCGCGAGATTTCATCTGGAGACCCTTCCCAGCGCCCTGCCGGAGGGGACTTTGGAGTTAGAGGGCTTCTTCATCATCATCATCACCCCTCCAATGACTCGTGAGTAGTTCACTTCAGACCTACGGGTCCGTAGTTAGTAGCTAGATGGCTTCTTCTCTCTCTTGGCTCTTCAATACAAAGTTCTCCATGATCTTCATGGAGATCTATCCGATGTAATCTTCTTTGGCGGTGTGTTTGTCGAGATCCGATGAATTGTGGAATTGTGATCAGATTATCTATGATATATATTTGAGTCTTTGCTGATTTCTTATTTGCATGATTTTATATCCTTGTAAGTCTCTCCGAGTCTTGGGTTTTGTTTGGCCAACTAGATCTATGATTCTTGCAATGGGAGAAGTGCTTGGTTTTGGGTTCTACCATGTGGTGACCTTTCCCAGTGATAGTAGGGGCAGCAAGGCACACATTAAGTAGTTGCCATCAAGGGTAAAAAGATGGGGTTTTCATCATTGGTTTGAGATTATCCCTCTACATCATGTCATCTTGCTTAAGGCATTACTCTGTTCTTTTGGACTTAATACACTAGATGCATGTTGGATAGCGGTCGACGTGTGGAGTAATAGTAGTAGATGTAGACAGTATCGGTCTACTTGTTTTGGACGTGATGCCTATAGATATAATCATTGCCATAGATATCATCACGACTTTGCGCGGTTCTATCAATTGCTCGTTAGTAATTTGTTCACCCACCGTCTACTTGCTTTTATGAGAGAAACCACTAGTAAACACTACGGCCCCCGGGTCTATTCACATCCATCGTTTACACCTCCGCTTTTACTTTGCTTGTTACTTTGTTGCTTTCAGTTCTCACTTGGCGAACAATCTATAAGGGATTGACAACCCCTTCATAGCGTTGGGAGCAAGCTTTTGTGTTTGTGCAAGATCTTGAGATACTCCTCCACTAGATTGATACCTTGGTTCTCAAACTGAGGGAAATACTTACCACCGCTACGCTACATCACCCTTTCCGCTTCGAGGGAACACCAACGCAAGGCTCCAAGGCCACGGGGGAAATACTTTGCATACTTGCCTAGGAAGTCCTTTAAGGCGTAGCCGCAGTTGAAGGATTCCTGGTGCCGTTGCTGAGGAGTATCAAGCAACACTCCTATTTCTGGCGCCGTTGCCGGGAGGAGCACGTCAAGATAATTTCCCGACAACGTGCCTATTTCTGGCGCCATTGGTAGGTCTTTTGTTGCAGTAGCAGAAGTATTTCTGGCGCCGTTGCCGGGGAGGAGAGATCAAGATCTATCCAAGTAGGTCTCACAAACTCATCTCTTGCATTTACTTTTGTTGCCAGTTGCCTCTCGTTTTCCTCTCCCCCACTTCACATTTGCCGTTTTCATTTGCCTTTCTCCTTTGCCGTCTTCGTTTGCCTTTTTCGTTTGCCTTTCCTTTGCTCGAGTGCCATGTGCTTTCAATATGCTTGCATCTTCGCTTGCTGAAAAACTATTGATATGGATCCTCATCCACTAGCTAATCTCTTTAAGAGACACACTTATGTGGAACAAATTGCTAGTGAGTTGGTGCACTTGACTATCTTTATGGAGTTTTGCTTGAGATGCGTGAATCTGAAAAACGTGATGAAGAAATTCATGAAGTGATGCACGAGGGTTCCTTGGATGAAAAGCATGATTGCAATGGTTTCACTATAAATTCTATTAGTGACAATCATGCTAAAATTATGCAAAACCCTAAGCTTGGGGATGCTAGTCTTGCTATGACAACTACTTGTTGCAAAGATCATGATTGGGGTGATGATTTTTCTTTTGATCTTGAAAATTTGTTCAAGCCTCAAGATGAATATGATATTTGCAATATTATTGAAAATGGGTTTGGAGAAGTCATGACTTTAGATCATAATCCCACTATTTTTGAAGAGCGTCAACTTTGCACGCATGTGGATCATGAAAAGAATATCCTTTGTGATAGTTACATTGTTGAATTTGAATATGATCCCACATGTAATTGCTATGAGAGAGGAAAATATTTTGATAGAAACTTTCATGTTACCAAATTACCTCTCGATATGTTGAGATTGGTATTGTCTCTTTCTTCTTCCTTGCATTTGGTAACTATTGGTTGTCTTGCCAATTTGTTTTCCTATAAAATGCCTATTCATAGGAAGTATGTTAGACTTAAATGAGATTTTCACATGCTTTAGGATGCTCTCGTTGTGCTTCAATTCTTGTCTTTTGTGCGAGCATCATTGAATGCCTAGCTAAAGGGCGTTAAACAATACCGCTTGTTGGGAGGCAACCCAACGAATCTATCATTTTTCTTTCTATTTTGTGTTTTCCACACTTTCATAATTCTGTTATGATTGTGTTTTTTGTGTTTCTTTTTGCGTTTGTGCCAAGCAAAACCGTTATGATTAGTCTTGGGGATGATCGTTTGGTCATGCTGGAAAAGACAGAAACTTTCTCCTCACGAAAAGAATTTTCATTTTTTTTTGTAAGAGATTTTGAGTTGATTCTTTTTGCTGTTGATTGCTACGCAAATTTTTCAGACTTCTGTAATTTTTCAGAATTTGTGGAGTACCACAGGTATACGAAATATACAGATTGCTACAGACTGGTCTGCTGTTAACAGATTCTGTTTTTGTTGTGTTGGTTGCTTATTTTCATGAAACTATGGATAGTATCGGGGGGTATTAGCCATGGAAGATTGAAAATACAGTAACCCAACATCAGCACAAGTAGAATTTAAGTCTGCTACAGTACCTAAGGAAGTGGTGGTTTGCTTTCTCATACTAATGTTATCACGAGTTTCTGTTTAAGTTTCGTGTTGTGAAGTTTTCAAGTTTTGGGTGAAGTTCTTATGGAGAAAGAGATAAAGAGTGGCAAGAGCTCAAGCCTTGGGATGCCCAAGGCACCCCAAGAGATTCAAGGATGCCGTAAAAGCCTAAGCTTGGGGATTCCCCGGGAAGGCATCCCCTCTTTCGTCTTCAATCCATCGGTAACGTTACTTGGGGCTATATTTTTATTCACCACATGTTATGTGTTTTTGCTTGGAGCGTCTTGTATCGTAGGAGTCTTTTTATTTTGTTGTGTCACAATCATCCTTGCTGCACACCTAGAGAGAGATACATGCACTCTCCGTGATTTTGTCGAGCTTCACTTATATCTTTTGGTAGACAATTCAGCTCACATGTGCTTCACTTATATCTTTTGAGCTAGATACTTTTTCTCTATGTGCTTCACTTATATCTTTTAGAGCACACCGGTTCGTGGCTTGGTAGTTGATCTATGCTTTGAAAGTAGTCTCAAAAGGGGTAGTTATCCAAAGGGATATGAAAACTTCCACCTTCATGTGCATTGAATAGTTAGAGAAGTTTGATTCCTCTCAATTAGTTTTGAGATATGGTTATGGTAATATTGAAGTTATGCTAGTAAGGTGTTGTGGATCTAGAAATACTTGTGTTGAAGTTAGTGATTCCCATAGCATGCACGTATGGTGAACCGCTATGTGATGAAATCTGAGCATGATTAGTATATTGATTGTCATCCTTTGCATGGCGGTCGGGATCGCGCGATGGTTTATACCTACCAACCCTTCCCCTAGGGGTATGCGTTGAATGCTATGTTTCAATTACTAATAAAACTTTTGCAACAAGTATATGAGTTCTTCATGACTAATGTTGAGTCCATGGTTTAGATGCACTTTCACCTTCCACCATCACTATCTTCCTAGTGCCGTGCAACTTTCGCCGGTACACAAAACCCACCATTAGCCTCCCTCAAAACAGCCACCATACCTACCTACTATGGCTTTTTCAAAGTCATTCCGAGATATATTGCCATGCAACTACCACCATGACATGTGCCATCACTTCTACATTTCCATTGCATGATCGTAAGATAGCTAGCATGATGTTTCCATTGATGTCTATGCCATGCTAGATCATTGCCACGGTACAATACGGAAGGTATTCCATATAGAGTCATAGTTGCTCTAAGTTTTGAGTTGAAAGTGTGATGATCATTATAATGGAGCATTGTCCCATGTGAGGAAATAAAAGAGGCCAAAGAAGCCCAGCAAAATAAAAAAAAGAGGCCAAAGATCAAATAAAATAAAATAAAAAGAGAGAAAAAGAGAGAAGGGACAATGCTACCACTTTTTCCACACTTGTGCATATTAAGCACCATGATATTCATGATTGAGAGTCTCTCGTTTTGTCACCACCATATAGCTAGTGGGAAATTTTCATTATATAACTTGGCTTGTATATTCCAATGATAGGCTTCCTCAAAATTGCCTTAGGTCTTCATGAGCAAGCAAGTTGGATGCACACCCACTAGTTTTCTTTAAGAGCTTTCACATACTCGTAGCTCTAGTGCATCATTTGTATGGCAATCCCTACTCATTCACATTGATATCTATTGATGAGCATCTCCACAGCTCATTGATATGCCTAGTTAATGTGAGTATCTTCTCCTTTTTGCCTTGCAACCTCGACCACATTCCACACCATCTATAGTGCTATAACCATGGCTCACACTCATGTATTGCGTGAGAGTTTAAAAGGTTTGACAAAGTAAAGGTGTGAAACAATTACTTGGCCAATACCGGGGTTGTGCATGATTTAAATTCGTTGTGCAATGATGATAGAGCATAGCCAGACTATATGCTTTTGTGGGGATAACTTTCTTTTGGCCTTGTTATTTTGAAAGTTCATGATTACCTTGCTAGTTTGCTTGAATTATTATTGTTTCCACGTCAAAAGCAAACTATTGTTTTGAATCTAATGGATCTGAAGATTCACGTCACATAAGATGAGTTACAAAGGACATCTATGCTAGGTAGCATGAAAGCATCAAAAATTCATTCTTTATCACTTCCCTACTCGAGGACGAGCGGGAGTTAAGCTTGGGGATGCTTGATACGTCTCAAACGTATCTATAATTTTTGATGGTTTCACGATGTTATCTTGTCATCTTTGGATGTTTTATGTATCTTTTATATCTTTTGGGACTAACTTATTAATTCAGTGCCAAGTGCCAGTTCCTGTTTTTCTGTGTTTTTGACTCTTTTCAGATCTGATTTTGGAACGGAGTCCAAACGGAATAAAAACCCCGAAATGATTTTTTCCCGAACGGAAGAAGATCAGGGGGCCTCTAGGCCAAGCCAGGTGGGCTCCAGGGAGCCCACAAGCTCCCACTCCGCCACCAGGGGAGGCGGCGGTGTCAGGGCTTGTGGCCTCCCTGGCCGCCCCCTGACCTAGATCCATGGCCTATATATTCCCAAAAATTCAGCAAAAAATCAGGGGAGCCTCGAATATACTTTTCCGCCGTCGTAAGCTTCCGTTTCCGCAAGATCTCATCTGGAGACCCTTCCCGGCGCCCTGCCAGAGGGGACTTTGGAGTTGGAGGGCTTCTTCTTCATCATCATCGCCCCTCCAATGACTCATGAGTAGTTCACTTTAGACCTACGGGTCCGGAGTTAGTAGCTAGATGGCTTCTTCTCTCTCTTGGATCTTTAATACAAAGTTCTCCATGATCTTCATGGAGATCTATCCGATGTAATCTTCTTTGGCGGTGTGTTTGTCGAGATCCGATGAATTATGGATTTGTGATCAGATTATCTATGATATATATTTGAGTCTTTGTTGATTTCTTATTTGCATGATTTTATATCCTTGTAAATCTCTCCGAGTTTTGGGTTTTGTTTGGCCAACTAGATCTATGATTCTTGCAATGGGAGAAGTGCTTGGTTTTGGGTTCTACCATGTGGTGACCTTTCCCAGTGACAGTAGAGGCAGCAAGGCACACATTAAGTAGTTGCCATAAAGGGTAAAAAGATGGGGTTTTCATCATTGGTTTGAGATTATCCCTCTACATCATGTCATCTTGCTTAAGGCGTTACTCTGTTCTTTTGGACTTAATACACTAGATGCATGCTGGATAGCAGTCGACGTGTGGAGTAATAGTAGTAGATGCAGACAGTATCGGTCTACTTGTTTTGGACGTGATGCCTATAGATATATCATTGCCATAGATATCGTCACGACTTTGCGCGGTTCTATCAATTGCTCGACAGTAATTTTTTCACCCACCATCTACTTGCTTTTATGAGAGAAGCCACTGTTGGGGAACGCCGCATGGGAAACAAAAATTTTCCTACGCGCACGAAGACCTATCATGGTGAAGTCCATCTACGAGAGGGGATGAGTGATTTACGTACCCTTGTAGATCGTACAGCAGAAGCGTTAGAGAACGCGGTTGATGTAGTGGAACGTCCTCACGTCCCTCGATCCGCCCCGCGAACAATCCCGCGATCAGTCCCACGATCTAGTACCGAACGGACGGCACCTCCGCGTTCAGCACACGTACAGCTCGACGATGATCTCGGCCTTCTTGATCCAGCAAGAGAGACGGAGAGGTAGAAGAGTTCTCCGGCAGCGTGACGGCGCTCCGGAGGTTGGTGATGATCTCGTCTCAGCAGGGCTCCGCCCGAGCTCCGCAGAAACGCGATCTAGAGGAAAAACTATGGAGGTATGTGGTCGGGCAGCCGTGAGAAAGTCGTCTCAAATCTGCCCTAAAAGCCCCATATATATAGGAGGAGGGAGGGGGACCTTGCCTTGGGGTCCAAGGGACTCCCAAGGGGTCGGCCGAGCCAAGGGGGGGAGGACTCCCCCCCCCCAAACCGAGTTGGACTTGGTTTGGTGGGAGGAGTCCCCCTCCCTTCCCACTTCTTCCCTCTTTTTTTTTCTTTTCCTTTGATTTTCTTTCTCTTGGCGCATAGGCCCCTTTGGGGCTGTCCCACCAGCCCACTAAGGGCTGGTGTGTCTCCCCAAAGCCTATGGGCTTCCCCGGGGTGGGTTGCCCCCCCCCCCCGGTGAACTCCCGGAACCCATTCGTCATTCCCGGTACATTCCCGGTAACTCCGAAAACCTTCCGGTAATCAAATGAGGTCATCCTATATATCAATCTTCGTTTCCGGACCATTCCGGAAACCCTCGTGACGTCCGTGATCTCATCCAGGACTCCGAACAACATTCGGTAACCAACCATATAACTCAAATACGCATAAAACAACGTCGAACCTTAAGTGTGCAGACCCTGCGGGTTCGAGAACTATGTAGACATGACCCGAGAGACTCCTTGGTCAATATCCAATAGCGGGACCTGGATGCCCATATTGGATCCTACATATTCTACGAAGATCTTATCGTTTGAACCTCAGTGCCAAGGATTCGTATAATCCCGTATGTCATTCCCTTTGTCCTTCGGTATGTTACTTGCCCGAGATTCGATCGTCAGTATCCGCATACCTATTTCAATCTCGTTTACCGGCAAGTCTCTTTACTCGTTCCGTAATACAAGATCCCGCAACTTACACTAAGTTACATTGCTTGCAAGGCTTGTGTGTGATGTTGTATTACCGAGTGGGCCCCGAGATACCTCTCCGTCATACGGAGTGACAAATCCCAGTCTTGATCCATACTAACCCAACTAACACCTTCGGAGATACCTGTAGAGCATCTTTATAGTCACCCAGTTACGTTGCGACGTTTGATACACACAAAGCATTCCTCCGGTGTCAGTGAGTTATATGATCTCATGGTCATAGGAATAAATACTTGACACGCAGAAAACAGTAGCAACAAAATGACACGATCAACATGCTATGTCTATTAATTTGGGTCTAGTCCATCACGTGATTCTCCCAATGACGTGATCCAGTTATCAAGCAACAACACCTTGTTCATAATCAGAAGACACTAACTATCATCGATCAACTGGCTAGCCAACTAGAGGCATGCTAGGGACGGTGTTTTGTCTATGTATCCACACATGTAAATGAGTCTTCATTCAATACAATTATAGCATGGATAATAAACTATTGTCTTGATACAGGAATTATAATAATAACTATACTTTTATTATTGCCTCTAGGGCATAATTCCAACAGTCTCCCACTTGCACTAGAGTCAATAATCTAGCCCTCACATCACCATGTGAATTACATTGTAATAAATCTAACACCCATACAGTTCTGGTGTCGATCATGTTTTGGCCGTGGAAGAGGTTTAGTCAGCGGGTCTGCTACATTCAGATCCGTGTGCACTTTGCATATATTTACGTCCTCCTCCTCGACGTAGTCGCGGATGAGGTTGAAGCGTCGTTTGATGTGTCTGGTCTTCTTGTGAAACCTTGGTTCCTTTGCTAAAGCAATGGCACCAGTGTTGTCACAGAACAAGGTTATTGGATCCAGTGCACTTGGCACCACTCCAAGATCCGTCATGAACTGCTTCATCCAGACACCCTCCTTAGCCGCCTCCGAGGCAGCCATGTACTCTGCTTCACATGTAGAATCTGCTACGACGCTTTGCTTGGAACTGCACCAGCTTACTGCATCCCCATTAAGAATAAATACGTATCCGGTTTGCGACTTAGAGTCGTCCGGATCTGTGTCAAAGCTTGCATCGACGTAACCTTTTACGGCGAGCTCTTCGTCACCTCCATACACGAGAAACATCTCCTTAGTCCTTTTCAGGTACTTCAGGATATTCTTGACCGCCGTCCAGTGATCCACTCCTGGATTACTCTGGAACCTACCTGCCATACTTATGGCCAGGCTAACATCCGGTCTAGTGCACAGCATTGCATACATGATAGAGCCTATGGCTGAAGCATAGGGGACGGAGCGCATATGCTCTCTATTTTCATCAGTTGGTGGGCACTGAGTCTTACTCAATCTCGTACCTTGTAACACTGGCAAGAACCCTTTCTTGGACTGTTCCATTTTGAACCTCTTCAAAACCTTATCAAGGTATGTGCTTTGTGAAAGCCCTATCAGGCGTTTTGATCTATCCCTATAGATCTTAATGCCTAGTATGTAAGCAGCTTCTCCTAGGTCCTTCATAGAGAAACTTTTATTCAAGTAACCTTTTATGCTCTCCAAAAGCTCTACATTGTTTCCAATCAGTAATATGTCATCCACATATAATATTAGAAACGCCACAGAGCTCCCACTCACTTTCTTGTAAATACAAGATTCTCCAACCACTTGTATAAACCCAAATGCTTTGATCACCTCATCAAAGCGTTTATTCCAACTCCGAGATGCTTGCACCAGTCCATGAATGGATCGCTGGAGCTTGCACACTTTGTCAGCATTTTTAGGATCGACAAAACCTTCGGGTTGCATCATATACAACTCTTCCTTAAGGAAACCGTTAAGGAACGCCGTTTTGACATCCATCTGCCAGATTTCATAATCGAAAAATGCAGCTATTGCCAACATGATTCTGACGGACTTAAGCATCGCTACGGGTGAGAAAGTCTCATCGTAGTCAACTCCTGGAACTTGTGAAAAACCCTTTGCCACAAGTCGAGCTTTATAAACGGTCACATTACCGTCAGCGTCCGTCTTCTTCTTAAAGATCCATTTGTTCTGAATAGCCTTGCGGCCCTCAGGCAGTATCTCCAAAGTCCACACTTTGTTCTCATACATGGATCCTATCTCGGATTTCATGGCTTTTAGCCATTTGTTGGAATCTGGGCCCACCATTGCTTCTTCATAATTTGCAGGTTCATTGTTGTCTAACAACATGATTGATAAGACGGGATTACCGCACCACTCTGGAGCAGCGCGTGATCTCGTCGACCTGCGTGGTTCAACAGAAACTTGAACTGGAGTTTCATGATCATCATCATTAACTTCCTCCTCAACCGGCGTCGCAACGACAGAGGTTTCCCCTTGCCCTGCGCCACCATCCAGAGGGATGAGAGGTTCGACAACCTCGTCAAGTTCTATCTGCCTCCCACTCAATTCTCTCGAGAGAAACTCCTTCTCGAGAAAAGTTCCGTTCTTAGCAACAAACACTTTGCCCTCGGATTTGAGATAGAAGGTGTACCCAACTGTCTCTTTTGGGTAACCTATGAAGACGCACTTTTCCGCTTTGGGTTCCATCTTTTCAGGCTGAAGCTTTTTGACATAAGCATCACATCCCCAAACTTTAAGAAACGACAACTTTGGCCTTTTTCCATACCACAGTTCGTATGGTGTCGTCTCAACGGATTTCGATGGTGCCCTATTTAAAGTGAATGCAGCTGTTTCTAATGCATAACCCCAAAATGATAACGGCAAATCAGTAAGAGACATCATAGATCGCACCATCTCTAACAAAGTACGATTACGACGTTCGGACACACCATTACGCTGTGGTGTTCCAGGCGGTGTTAACTGCGAAACAATTCCACATTGTCTTAAGTGAGTACCAAACTCGAAACTCAGATATTCACCCCCACGATCAGACCGTAGGAACTTGATTTTCTTGTTACGATGATTTTCCACTTCACTCTGAAATTGCTTGAACTTTTCAAATGTTTCAGACTTGTGCTTCATCAAGTAGACATAACCATATCTACTCAAATTGTCAGTGAAGGTGAGAAAATAACGATATCCGCCGCGTGCCTCCACGCTCATTGGACCACACACATCGGTATGTATGATTTCCAACAAGTCACTTGCACGCTCCATTGTTCCGGAGAACGGAGTCTTAGTCATCTTGCCCATGAGGCATGGTTCGCACGTGTCATGTGAATCAAAGTCAAGTGACTCCAAAAGTCCATCAGCATGGAGTTTCTTCATGAGCTTTACACAAATATGACCCAAGCGGCAGTGCCACAAAAATATGGTGCTATCATTGTTTACTCTAACTCTTTTGGTCTCAATGTTGTGTATATGCGTATCGTTATCAAGATTCAATATGAACAATCCTCTCACATTCGGTGCATGACCATAAAAGATGTTACTCATAGAAATAGAACAACCATTATTCTCAGACTTAAAAGAGTAACCGTCTCGCAATAAACAAGATCCAGATATAATGTTCATGCTCAACGCAGGCACTAAATAACAATGATTTAAGTTCATTACTAATCCCGATGGTAGTTGAAGTGACACTGTGCCGACGGCGATTGCATCAACCTTGGAACCGTTTCCTACGTGCATCGTCACTTCGTCTTTCGCCAGCCTTCGTCTATTCCGCAGTTCCTGTTTCGAGTTGCAAATGTGAGCAACAGAACCGGTATCAAATACCCAGGCACTACTACGAGAGCCGGTTAAGTACACATCAATAACATGTATATCAAATATACCTGATTTTTCTTTGCCCGCCTTCTTATCTGCCAGATACTTGGGGCAATTGCGCTTCCAGTGACCCATACCCTTGCAATAGAAGCACTCTATTTCAGGCTTAGGTCCAGCCTTGGGTTTCTTCGGCGGATTGGCAACAGTCTTGCCGCTCTTCTTCGAATTGCCCTTCTTGCCTTTGCCGTTTCTCTTGAAACTAGTGGTCTTGCTCACCATCAACACTTGATGCTCTTTACGGAGTTCAGACTCTGCGACTTTCAGCATCGCAAACAACTCGCCGGGAGACTTGTTCATCCCTTGCATGTTGTAGTTCAACACAAAGCCTTTATAGCTTGGCGGCAGTGATTGAAGGATTCTATCAGTGATAGCTTCTTGCGGGAGTTCAATCCCCAGTTCAGCCAGACGGTTTGAGTACCCAGACATTTTGAGCACATGTTCACTGACAGACGAGTTTTCCTCCATCTTGCAAGCATAGAATTTATCGGAGGTCTCATACCTCTCGATCCGGGCGTTCTTCTGAAAGATAAACTTCAACTCCTGGAACATCTCAAATGCTCCATGACGCTCAAAGCGACGTTGAAGTCCCGGTTCTAAGCCATACAAGACTGCACATTGAACTATTGAGTAGTCCTCCTTACGTGCTAACCAAGCGTTCTTAACATCCTGATCAGCCGTAGCGGGTGGTTCATCTCCTAGCGCAGCATTAAGGACATAATCCTTCTTTCCATCTTGTAAGATTAGCTTAAGATTACGAGCCTAGTCTACAAAGTTGCTTCCATCATCTTTCAACTTAGCTTTCTCTAGGAACGTATTAAAATTCAGGATGACACTTGCGTGAGCCATGATCTACAACACAAATATATTCAGAGTGGACTTAGACTATGTTCAAGATAATTAGAGTTCAACTTAATCAAATTATATGCTAAACTCCCACTCAAAAAATACATCTCTCTAGTCATTTGAGTGGTTCATGATCCACTTACACTATCCCAAGTCCGATCATCACGTGAGTTGAGTATAGTTTCAGTGGTAAGCATCCCTATGCTAATCATATCAACTATATGATTCATGATCGACCTTTCGGTCTCATGTGTTCCGAGGCCATGTCTGCACATGCTAGGCTCGTCAAGCTTAACCCGAGTGTTCCGCGTGCGCAACTGTTTTGCACCCGTTGTATGTGAACGTTGAGTCTATCACACCCGATCATCATGTGGTGTCTCGAAACGACGAACTGTAGCAACGGTGCACAGTCGGGGAGAACACAATTTCGTCTTGAAATTTTAGTGAGAGATCACCTCATAATGCTACCGTCGTTCTAAGCAAAATAAGGTGCATAAAAGGATTAACATCACATGCAATTCATAAGTGACATGATATGGCCATCATGTCGTGCTTCTTGATCTCCATCACCAAAGCACCGGCACGATCTTCTTGTCACCGGCGCCACACCATGATCATCCATCAACGTGTTTCCATCATGGTTGTTGTGCTACTCATGCTATCACTACTAAAGCTACATCCTAGCAAAATAGTAAACGCATCTGCAAGCACATATGTTAGTATAAAGACAACCCTATGGCTCCTGCCGGTTGCCGTACCATCGACGTGCAAGTCGATATTTCTATTACAACATGATCATCTCATACATCCAATATATCACATCACATCATTGGCCATATCACATCACAATCATACCCTGCAAAAACAAGTTAGACGTCCTCTAATTTTGTTGTTGCATGTTTTACGTGGTGACCAAGGGTATCTAGTAGGATCGCATCTTACTTACGCAAACACCACAACGGAGATATATGAGTTGCTATTTGACCTCATCCAAGGACCTCCTCGGTCAAATCCGATTCAACTAAAGTTGGAGAAACCGTCACTTGCCAGTCATCTTTGAGCAAAGGGGGTTACTCGTAACGATGAAACCAGTCTCTCGTAAGCGTACGAGTAATGTCGGTCCAAGCCGCTTCAATCCAACAATACCGCGGAATCAAGAAAAGACTAAGGAGGGCAGCAAAACGCACATCACCGCCCACAAAACCTTTTTTGTTCTACTCGAGAAGACATCTACGCATGAACCTAGCTCATGATGCCACTGTTGGGGAACGCCGCATGGGAAACAAAACTTTTCCTACGCGCATGAAGACCTATCATGGTGATGTCCATCTACGAGAGGGGATGAATGATTTACGTACCCTTGTAGATCGTACAGCAGAAGCGTTAGAGAAAGCGGTTGATGTAGTGGAACGTCCTCACGTCCCTCGATCCGCCCCGCGAACAATCCCGCGATCAGTCCCACGATCTAGTACCGAACGGACGGCACCTCCGCGTTCAGCACACGTACAGCTCGACGATGATCTCGGCCTTCTTGATCCAGCAAGAGAGACGGAGAGGTAGAAGAGTTCTCCGGCAGCATGACGGCGCTCCGGAGGTTGGTGATGATCTCGTCTCAGCAGGGCTCCGCCCGAGCTCCGCAGAAACGCGATCTAGAGGAAAAACTATGGAGGTATGTGGTCGGGCAGCCGTGAGAAAGTCGTCTCAAATCTGCCCTAAAAGCCCCATATATATAGGAGGAGGGAGGGGGACCTTGCCTTGGGGTCCAAGGGACTCCCAAGGGGTCGGCCGAGCCAAGGGGGGGAGGACTCCCCCCCCAAACCGAGTTGGACTTGGTTTGGTGGGAGGAGTCCCCCTCCCTTCCCACTTCTTCCCTCTTTTTTTTTCTTTTCCTTTGATTTTCTTTCTCTTGGCGCATAGGCCCCTTTGGGGCTGTCCCACCAGCCCACTAAGGGCTGGTGTGTCTCCCCAAAGCCTATGGGCTTCCCCGGGGTGGGTTGCCCCCCCCCCCCGGTGAACTCCCGGAACCCATTCGTCATTCCCGGTACATTCCCGGTAACTCCGAAAACCTTCCGGTAATCAAATGAGGTCATCCTATATATCAATCTTCGTTTCCGGACCATTCCGGAAACCCTCGTGACGTCCGTGATCTCATCCGGGACTCCGAACAACATTCGGTAACCAACCATATAACTCAAATACGCATAAAACAACGTCGAACCTTAAGTGTGCAGACCCTGCGGGTTCGAGAACTATGTAGACATGACCCGAGAGACTCCTCGGTCAATATCCAATAGCGGGACCTGGATGCCCATATTGGATCCTACATATTCTACGAAGATCTTATCGTTTGAACCTCAGTGCCAAGGATTCGTATAATCCCGTATGTCATTCCCTTTGTCCTTCGGTATGTTACTTGCCCGAGATTCGATCGTCAGTATCCGCATACCTATTTCAATCTCGTTTACCGGCAAGTCTCTTTACTCGTTCCGTAATACAAGATCCCGCGACTTACACTAAGTTACATTGCTTGCAAGGCTTGTGTGTGATGTTGTATTACCGAGTGGGCCCCGAGATACCTCTCCGTCATACGGAGTGACAAATCCCAGTCTTGATCCATACTAACCCAACTAACACCTTCGGAGATACCTGTAGAGCATCTTTATAGTCACCCAGTTACGTTGCGACGTTTGATACACACAAAGCATTCCTCCGGTGTCAGTGAGTTATATGATCTCATGGTCATAGGAATAAATACTTGACACGCAGAAAACAGTAGCAACAAAATGACACGATCAACATGCTATGTCTATTAATTTGGGTCTAGTCCATCACTTGATTCTCCCAATGACGTGATCCAGTTATCAAGCAACAACACCTTGTTCATAATCAGAAGACACTGACTATCATCGATCAACTGGCTAGCCAACTAGAGGCATGCTAGGGACGGTGTTTTGTCTATGTATCCACACATGTAAATGAGTCTTCATTCAATACAATTATAGCATGGATAATAAACTATTATCTTGATACAGGAATTATAATAATAACTATACTTTTATTATTGCCTCTAGGGCATAATTCCAACAGCCACTAGTAAACACTACGGTCCCCGGGTCTATTCACATCCATTGTTTACACCTTCGCTTTTACTTTGCTTGTTATTTTGTTGCTTTCAGTTCTCACTTGGCGAACAATCTATAAGGGATTCACAACCCCTTCATAGCGTTGGGAGCAAGCTTTTGTGTTTGTGCAGGATCTTGAGATACTCCTCCACTGGATTGATACCTTGGTTCTCAAACTGAGGGAAATACTTACCACCGCTATGCTACATCACCCTTTCCGCTTCGAGGGAACACCAATGCAAGGCTCCAAGGCCACGGGGGAAATCCTTTGCATACTTGCCTAGGAAGTCCCTTAAGGTGTAGCCGCAGCTGAAGGATTCCTGGTGCCGTTGCTGAGGAGTATCAAGCAACACTCCTATTTCTGGCGCCGTTGCCGGGAGGAGCACGTCAAAATAATTTCCCAACAACGTGCCTATTTCTGGCGCCATTGGAAGGTCTTTTGTTGCAGTAGCATAGATCCGAAGAGCTCATGTGGATATGCTCCTTACATTCAAATGCTTATTAATGCCAAGCTAGGCAAGCATGTATATCTACTTGATCGTCCCCATCTACCTCTTCAGCCAAAATTTGAAGACAATGAAGTGGTAATGGATGACAATGATCCCAACTCTGCTGCAGCAAGAATGGCAGGAGAGGCAGAAGATGTCGAGGCTGCTAGAAATAGGCCACCACCAGTTCCACAACTCAAAACTCAAGCTAAGAAAATGGCTAGCTATGTCCAAGGCATGGAGAAGAACATCTAGGAGATACTTCAAAGTCAGAAAAGCCTTGAGAGATTCGTGGAAACGAAGTTTCATGACATGGATGTGAAGGTTACTGAGTTAACCACTATTGTCAAACAACTTCAACATGAAGTTGACTCAATGGAGATACCGCGCTCAGATGATGAAGATGATGAAGATGACGATGAAGAAGAAGAGTCTCCTCCTCACACCACTACTCAGTTCAGCACCAGGCCTAGGTGAGTTGTTGTACCTACTCCGGAGACCACACATACATCTTCACCTCAAGCGTCAACACCTTCAGCACCAGCTCCAGCTCAAGCACCTCCAATATCAACTCCTCCAGCTCGAGGACACTTAGTCGATGCCTTCGTGGACGCTCTTCTGTCGACCCCGTCATCAGCTGCCCACAGAGACGAGTAGTACTATACTTTTTGAACTTTTTGGTAACTTGTTGCCAAAGGGGGAGAAATGTATAGATCATAAACTTCAAGAGAGAGAGAGCTTTTGACTTTATTTGCTCTCATTATGTTTCAAAAACTTTGGACTTTTGGATGACTTTATCCTGCTATCTGTGTTTTTGATCATACGCTTTGCTTGTTTGATGCTACACTATTATCTTTTAGCTATCTATGTGATTATCATTCACTTATCTTGTTGGTGTCATGTGCATTGCTATACATTCTTATCTTGTATGCGCACCACCAAGATGTATGTGACATGGAAGAGTGACCCACGATCCTATTTGATTGTGAATTTGCATTCAAACTCAAATTTTAATAATGCACAAATTTAGGGGGAGCTCTTGCTTTTCACATACTTCTCAAAGCGGCGATGCTAATCATTGATTATATCTTTTGTCGAAGCTTTGATCTATATGTTGTCATCAATTACCAAAAGGGGGAGATTGAAAGCACAATTTCCCCCTAGGGTGGTTTTGATAGTTGATCACAACATATGCATCATTGGACTAATATATTTTCCAAGTATATTTCAGAAAAGTTCAAAAGATGCTACGGCTAAAGGCTTATGTGGAGATGCCCCTTGATGAAAGAAAGGAATAATGTTAGCTCAAGCTTCAAGCTAGAAGACTCTTCATTTGATATTTGTGAGAAATCACTTTTGAGTCCAAAGGAAAGCCAATACTATTAGAAGGGCGTGAGGTAGTAATATGAACTGATTGCTCAAAATTCTCAAAGTTAGCCACCAAAATACTCAGTCATTTTTCCCACATATCCATTCTCTCAAATTCCATATACACAAATTCGGTGTTACCAACATTCACATATCGGACCCACCGAGTTTGACCTCACACAGAAACCCTAGTCATTCCCACCAAGTCAGTGCAACCGAAACGGAGTCGGTGCTACTGAGTTTGGGTGACCAACATTCGGGTGCCTCGGTACACAAAATCGGAATTTTCGAGTTTGAGTATGTGTGCCACCGAGTTTGGCCATCTGACTATTAGCCATCTTTTCGGTGCCACCGAGTTTCATGTATTAGTTTCACCGAGATTCAAAAGTTACTACATTTGTGCTAATTGGTACCACCGAGTTTTTCACTTCGGTGTCACCGAGTTTGTCACTTTGTGTGTAACGGTTGGATTTTTTGTGATGCCTATATATACCGCTTCACCCACCTCTCATTCATGGGAGAAGCACTCAGAACACACACTTCACTGCCAGATCTATTTTCTGAGAGAGAACCACCTACTCATGTGTTGAGACCAAGATTTTCCAATCCAATCATTTGAAACTTGATATCTAGCCTCCCCAAACTACTTTCCACCCAATCAACCACTCCTACCCATGCATATTCTTTGAGAGAATGATTTTGTGTTGAGGAGACTATCCTTAGAAGCACAAGAGCAAGGAGTTCATTGATCTACGACATCTATTACCTTTTGGAGGATGGTGCCTCCTAGATTGGTCACATGTCGCTTGGGAGCCTCCTACTTCGTGTTGTGGAGTTGAACTAAGATGTTTGTAAGGGCAAGGAGATTGCCTACTTCGTGAAGATCTAACATGCGTAAGGCTAGTCCTCCGTGGACGGAAGCCATGGTGGAATAGACAAGGCCGCTTCTTTGTGACCCTCCGTGGGTGGAGCCCTTCGTGGACTCTCACGGTCATTACCCTCCGTGGGTTGAAGTATCCACTAACATGGACGTACGTTAGCGTCACCTATCGGAACCATGCCAAAAATCACCGTGTCAACCTCATGTGTTTGATCTCCCTACCTTACCCATCTACTTTACACTTGCATGTTTTACTTTCCGCTGCTATACTCTTAGAACTTCATGTGTAGGGTGTACTTGACTTGCTGTAACTCCCATAGTTGCCTCTCGGCAAAAAAAATATCTTGTCAAGTAGTCTAATCACCCCCCCCCTCTAGACATACTTTAGATCCTACACCCCCACTACGAGAAGATGTGCTACGACGTATACTTTGCTGCTACGAAGCTGAAGCACTACTTTGAGGAGCATACCATCACCGTGGTGAGCACGACTCCACTTTCAAAGATCATGGGAAACCGGGACGCCATCATTCGGATCGCCAAGTGGGCCATTGCCATGGACGATCATGACATCTGATACGATGATCGCACAACCATCAAGTCTCAAACACTGGTCGACTTCCTCGTCGACTAGGCTGAGACCCAGTAAGTGCCGCCTCCCCTGACTCGACATACTGGCACATGCACTTCGATGAGTCGAAGATGCGCATCGGCCTGGGGGCGGCATCGTCCTCTACTCCCCCAAGGGGTACCTGCTCAGGTATGCGCTGCAAATCCACTTCGCCACCTCCAACTACGTAGCCTAGTATGAGGCACTCGTCCATGGCCTCCGACTCGCTTGAGAAATCGGCATCCGGCGCATCCTCTCTTTCGGTGACTCGGACCTCGTGGTGCAGCAGGTCTCGGGCGAATGGGACGTCCGGGACGCCAACATGGCGAGCTACCGCTTCCTCATGCAATAGCTCACTAACTACTTCGACGGCTACAAGTTCCATCACGTCTCACGGGCGGACAACGAGGCTGCCGACACGGTGTCCAAGATAGGCTCCACCCGGCAGGCCATCCTAGCCGGGGTCTCCTTCCAGCAGCTACTCAAGCCATCGATTAGGCTGTCTCCCGAGTCAGAGTCCATTTTCGTCCCAACGGACCCTGCCAACACGCCCTCCGGCTCGGGGACTCCATCGACGATGCCCGACTCCAGCTCGACCGAGGCCGATCCTTGGACGAATTCCCCGACTCAGGGACTCCGCCGCCAACGCCAGTCATGATCGGTTCCAACTCCGACGCCGTCCTCACCACGGGAGAAGCGCTGCCGGTCAGCCCCCACCCCGGGGCTGTCAGACCGAATCAAGTATCGGCCGGCTCCGAGTAGGCGCCGACTCCAGCGGTAGTCTCTGCACCATCCTGGGCATGAGCCATCCTTGCTTTCCTCATGCGCGGTGAACTCCCGCTCGACGAGGCCGAGGTACGGCAGGTGCAATGCAGGGCCCCTGCCTACGCCATCATCAACTGAAAACTCATCAATCCAGCACAACGGCCGTCTTCCAGCACTGCGTGGAGGCGGCTAGAGGATACGAGATCCTGAAGGACATCCACCAAGGCCAGTCGGCCACCACGCCCACTCGAGGTCCCTAGTGGCCAAGGCGTTCCGCCATATGGGGGCTCGACATGGTAGGGCCCTTCAAGATGGTGCGAGGCAGCATGACGCATCTTTTGGTGGCCATCGACAAGTTCACCAAGTGGATCAAGGCAACATCGATCAAGAAGCTGGCTAGCCCCACGACAGTCACATTCATCAAGGACATCACTGTCCGCTATGGTGTTCCTCACAGCATAATCACTGACAATGGCACCAACTTTGCCAAAGGCGCCTTGGCCCGCTTCTGCTCCGCCCAGGGCATACGGCTCGATCTTGCGTCGGTGTCCCACCCCCAGTCAAATGGCTAGGTGGAGCAGGCCAATGACCTCATTCTGGCTGGCATCAAGCCCCGACTCCTTGAGCTGCTGGTGTGCTCGGCCAGCTGCTGGATCGACGAGCTGACGGCCATGCTCTGGAGCCTTCGGACCACACCCAACCGGTCAATCAACCTCACGCCGTTCTTCCTGGTCTACGGGTCCGAGGCGGTCATGCCCACAAACACCGAGTTCGACTCACCTCGCGTGATTCTTTACACGTAGGTTGAAGCCAAGGAAGCAAGGGAAGAAGGCGTTGACCTGCTTGAGGAAGCACGCTTGCTAGCCTCGAGCCGTATGACCATTTACCAGCAAAAGTTGCGGCACTACCACATCAAGATGATTCGACCCCTCGCTTTCCACGAGGGCGACCTAGTGCTCCAGCTGGTCCAGCGGCCGACTGGCCAGCACAAGCTGGCTTCCCCATGGGAAGGGCCCTTCATCGTTAGAAGGGCATTGCACAACAATGCATACTACCTCATAGACGCCCAGAAGCCGCAGAAGTGCAAGAGAGATGCCTCCGGCGAGGAAACGGAGTGCCCATGGAACGTGTAACACCCTGTGTTTAGCTTTCTTGACTAATTAACTTATTTCAAAAATTAGGACCAATTAAAAAAATTGTGAATGCTTGTGATGCTTGAAGTGACTATTGTTTGCTTGCTTGCTTGTATGCATGTGGTTGCTCCCCAATGATTCTTGCTATTCCCCAACTCACCTCCTTATCCCTTGTTCTCCTGCCTAATGATCATGCCATGTGTTTAGGACCAATATCTATTTTTACCAAATATTATTTTCACCAAAAGCATTTCTTTGAATTAAACTTTCAAACCCCTGAGATGAGATTTGTATTACAAGTCCTCAAATTAAGGAACTTATTTTGCACCAATTATTTTATTTAAAACCTATTATCAAAATTTCTTTCAAAAACCATAGTATTATCATTTTAAAAGTTATTCTATTATTTTATTTAAATGCCTTTCCGAGAGGCCAGAAATGGTCTCTTATGAAGGAAAGTTATTTTTATTGCTTTCAAAATATTTAAGAAAATTTAGGGAAACTCGGTGGATATATTTATTCCATATATATGAGTTTCAACACATGGTCATGTTCAAAATATTGGGCAAACCCCTCCAAAACCATTCCTGTCTATTTCAATCTTTTAAAATATTTCTATAAGAAATATTCTCAATAAATTCCAGCAAATTTTCAGCATGTCACCTAGGATATGTTTGATGATCTTGCCAAGTTTCATCTCAATCCAAGTTGCTTTGACTCCCCTAATTATTCTAAACCCCTTTCTGTCCAGATTCAAATTTGAGCAACTCTACATGGTGAAGTGTCTCCAATTGTGCTCAAATTTGATGGACATGTGCTAGTACTCCAATAATGCATCCACACCAAGTGGTGCATCAAGGAGAATAGAAGAACTTGTCCTAAGACCTTCAAAACCCTCTCTGTTGGTTTCCGACTTTAGGAAACTTTACATTATAAAGTTTCTCCAATTGACCCCAAACTTTTTGTGCATGCCTTAATGCTCAAATAATGTCCCCACACCAAATATTGGATTTGTGGCAATTGATTTGAATAGTTTTGTAAGCAGAAAGCCATTTTTGCCCATTTCATGGGTTTTCCAAGTCTACATTGGAAAACTTCTCCAGAAAATCCGAAATTTGGTGTACAAGCTTATTTTCATCTATCATTTAATCCTGTTAAGTTTCATAGCCATTGGAATTCATCTGGTGGCCTAACCATAGATCAAACACCTTGTGTGCACTCACTAAATTGGCTTCTTTGACCCCTTCCACTTTTACCCTTGAGCTCAACTTTCTACCGTAGCTATCTCTAGTTACATTTTACCTCCAGTAACATCCCCATGGCCACTGGTCAATTATTGGAGGGAGACCCTTTGTAACTACCTCTCATTTTCACCCTTGGCAGCATTGTTTTACCTCTCTTCCCATACATCTGCTTAACCCAAAGCCCCCAATTATTTCCAGAGCATCTCTAGTATGCCAATGCTTCATTTCAAACTAAGAGATGGCATGCTCATGTGGATAAAATGAACAACACATCTACAAGTTCTTTTTTGGCTGAGATATGGCTTTGTACAGCAAGTACAAGCTACCCTTCATTTCTTGAGCTCAAACTTGGCAGTGTTGTAGTTCTTGCATACGTAGCACTGCCAGACATCATGTTTCCCAATACTCCCCATTTGAGACCCACTTTATTTAACTCTAAGTTTGCTGCTACAAACTTAACCTCAGTCAAAGTCCATTCAAACCAACTCCAGTAGCAGCCAAACTCCAGAGCTACCTTCCTGCATGTGTGCGTTAAGTGTTGGGCATGTTTGACTAGTCATTAGGACCCTGTAGGCACAAGTGGCCGTGGTGACCAGCACCCTGGAGTGCAAAAATGGTGCTATGCACTTTGTATCCTTCCTCCGGGCCACTTCTAACCGAACCAGCATGTCTCAGTATGTCTAAGAGCCTCATTTTGATCGTTCAAACCACTCCCCACCATTAGCTAGCCTCCAAGCTCCTCCTGGGGTGCATGGCAACCATGCACCGAGAGCTCCAGAGAGCTCCCGAGCTCTCTCGGCCTTCCCCTCTCTTATCTCCTCACCCCCGAGCCTCTCTGGCTCCCTCAGACCCTCCTCCTCTTCTTCTGTGAAGCCAATCGAGCCCCCTCTTCTCTCGGGCTCTCTCCTCTCCCCCATGGCCACAGGGCAGAGCTCCGGCCTCCGCATGGGCTGGCGTGCCCACAGCCTCCCCTCGCCTCCTTCCGCCCCTGCCAGAGTCCCCCAGACCACCGCAACTCCTCCCCTGCACCACCAGCTCCCTCCCTTCGCCCTGGTACCGAAACCAGAGAGGCCCGACGGCCTCCCCGTAGCCTCTTCGCCGGCGCCCTTGCGGCCCTCCCCTGCAGGTGCATAGCAGGGGAACGGGTGCAGCTAGGTCCCCTGAGCCCGCCGGTGCGGTCGCCTCGGCTGGGGATGGCCGGAGGCACCGGGGCCGGCGCAGCTTCCCCCTCCCTCTGCTGCTGCTCCCTGCCGTCGTGAGGAAGAAGAAGAAGCAGGGAGAGAGGAGAGAGAGAGAGCCAGCGGGACCCACCGTCACAGATAGGAGCCTCAGGCCCGCTCGGTTAAGTGGAAACGGTTTCCCCTTTTGTCGCCTCCCCGTTGCGAAGGCGTACTTCCAGAAAGCGCCTTCGACGTGGCCTCCTCCCTGTCCAGACCGAGCAGATGGGCCGGCCGAGTGGCCATTTGTCACCGTGAGCGCGATATAGTCTCCCTGGTAGACCTCCTTTTGATTCTTTCTTTTCTGTGAAACTTCAAAAATCATTAGTAAATTCATTTTAGCTCCGATTCTAATGATTCAAATTTCTACAGGTTCCTAAATTCAAAACCTATACAAATATGTGCCTTGCACATTTTTCCAAGCAATATTTTTGTGGTGTTTTTATTTAAATCCAATTGTGGGTAATTTAAACCCCCACTTTGTAAAATCCTATAGGGTTCAAATAAACTCCAAATGGAATGGTTCCAACTTCTAGAGCCATCTAATATCATGCCCTATTTTTGAAGTCTTGGTCAACATTTTTGTGTGACTTACTTATGTTGCAATAAATAAATAACTTCCTATTGCAATTTATTCCATATTAGAAAATTCCTACAATATTCATCTCAACTCCGAATCCAGTGAGACAACTTTCTAAATATCTCTAAAGTTGTTCTCTGTCAAATGAGTGCCTCCACTCATTTTTGTCATAATAGTTTCTGTGGGCTTCATAAAGAATCCCCTACTCCTCCTCTACTTCGTTCAAAAATCCCTGGTGACCCAAACCTTCTATGGCAAGCTTTGGGTATTTTTCTTATGACCAGAGAGGTCCAAGAAAAATATAACTTCTATTTATGTAGCACTTTTGTTTCTGCCTGCTGTGTGGCTTACCATGGTTGTTTCCGACGATAGTTGACGGGTAGACGGAGTACTCGAAGTTGGAGCGGAAGATCTCGAAGACCCGAGGACTTATGTGAGCAAAGGCAAGCAGCCCTTTGACCATGACTGACCATATGTTATATTTCATGTTAAAATAGCAAGTATTTCCATTGCATATGATCACAAGTGCCGGTAAATCACTAAGGTCATGTTACCGTTGGCTCCTCCGGAGCACATGCATTGAGCTTGATCCTACCCCTTTTTAGGATCATGCTATTATCATGTTGACAAGTAATGCTAGAGTAAATAGCATGACCATGTTGTTGGTATAAATCCAAGATTTATGAAAACCCCATCGGGTGCCACTAATGCCCGAGGGTGATGATGAGTTAGGTGGCCACTTTTGGTGAAGTGGTGCAATGGGTATTTTGAGTGAGTATGGTTCGGAAATGGGATTAGATTTATGATGTGTCGACCGTCCCAACCTTACCAGTACGACCACGTTACCCCTTATGGGACGGGGCTATGTTGATTACTCTGCTCGGTGCTAGCAAAGAGCCACATTACTAGTGGCGGGAGTGATGTGTGGTCACTCTCGTGATGGGGTCGTGCCAGGTAGGACGACTATGCCATTTTTATGAGTTCCAGGCACACCGTTGGTCCCCGCATGGTTGGTACTGTCCAGAGTCGGTGCTCGTAAGACGTACAACATGTGGGCTGGGTACCAATCGAGTGGACCTCTTTGTCTAGTATCATCATGGGAAAGGCATTGATCGGGTACTTACCTCGGGTATGTTATATACCGCGAGTCGTGGATGACACAGAAGTTTCCCAGATCTCGTGGGTCCAGCGTACTACCTTTGCAGAGTGTAAAACTATTTGAATAGTCGTGTCCACGGTCAAGGACAGTTGGGTAATCCTGCTTCAACAACGTCCAGTTGTTTACGCATAAACCAAGTGTGAGTGTGTGTGTGTGTGTGTGTGGTGAATGATGTTAATAACAATAAACAGTTGATATGACCAAGTTTGGTGACTTGGCATATAGGGTGAACCCGGAGTGTTCAGCCCTTGACAGATATGTTGATATCTGTAACATGTTCCTCTTGAACAACATTTAGCTTATGTTGCACATCCATGATCATGTTTATTTAGAACCAAGATGTTATCCACCCGATGCACATTATTTTTACCCTTTAATTGTATTGCTCATATCATGGGCTGTTTGCGAGTGCATTAAAATTACTCATTGGCTTGCCACTGGTTATTTCATTGACCAGGTATGAGAGAACAGGATATGGTGAAGAGTACCTTGATGACGTTCCTGCGAGCTAGGATGCTTCCAGTCAGAATGCCTGTAGGTTTAGGCTGATGGCATGGGTTCACGCTTTCGACCAATATTTCCGCTATTGGTCAAGTTTGGAGTGTTGGCCTTCCAGGCCTATATATGTAAGACTTGACCACAATGGTCATTTATTATATTAAATGGTATGTATGGATGTAAGACTCTTGTTATTCAGTTTCTGTGTGTTCAGTGAGCACTGATCTCTGGGATCACTGAGCATGTTCATTCGGCGATCTCGACTCGTAAGTCGGGGTCCCCACAGAACGTGGCGCTCCTCCGTCCGTTTTAGAGCTGAACCAGTGTATGCATGTACTCCCCCTACCTTTCGGGCTTTATGAATGCAGCGGGTACTCCCAGCCAGACTCGGGGGCTACCTTTTCATTGTCTCTCTCGAGTGCATTTCTATCTTTCTGGCCCTTGGGTTCGGCTCCCCAGTCCTCGAGGCTAGCCGGTCAGTTCGAGCTAAGCCCTCCTGAAAGGGGCCAAGTAGTGTGCGAAATATCTAAACCCACTCTTTGCTCCAGCTACACAGCGGTTCCCGATTGTCCGGTTCGCAAGAGCTGGAGGTCGAAACCACTCGCACACAGAAAGCACCTAAGGGAGGACGACCGGCTCGGGCTCCCGGGTCCTCTCCAACCGGTCCTTGTCGCGTTCGTCCTAGCTCGAGTCTCCTGATCCCAGGTACTATGCCGCCTTACGCGAAGGCCAAGGGCCCGTCCCAGTCACACACTGGCTCCCAACTGTCTGGCTAGACGAAAGTCGAAGGAGGAAAAAAGATAAGGGGACAAAAGCAACAAACGAGTTGACACGCAAATGTTGTTCAAGCAAAATGCATGCATATATTACTATGAAGCAACAAGCCCACGGCCGCGAAGTTTGATACAAATGAAAGTTTACACCCCTAGTGGGTGAGTACTGGTACTAACTAAAGCAGGAAAAGAGGGCGACTCTAGCTGGTGCAGGCGCCGTCTGCTCCAACCATGGCATCGGTGTTTGCCTCCTCAACATCGGCATACGCGACGGTACTGGAGCTGATCTCCTCGTCGTTCGTCTCGCGGGCGCAGCCCTCTGGGTTGCTGAGGGCCTGTGCATAGTCATCTTCCAGGAGCGGCACACCATCAGCGGCCCTCTCTGGGACATGCACATCCCAAGCGGCATACGATGCGAGGTCGCTTGCCCGAGCCGCTTGGGGCTCGGCGGTCGCCGCCAGCTCCACCTCCGTGCCCGCCCGGTGGGCGGCCAACAACCCTAGGTGCATGCTTGGATGCCAAGACATGACGAAGCTAAGTGCCATCTCCGCCCCATCTCGCGCGGCCGAATTCCTCCTAGCATTGACGCATGTCGGCCCGGCCTCCAGCCACGTGGCCAGCCGGCTCACGGTCTCGGTCGCACCGTGCCCAACCAGAGGGTCTGGACGAGGCTCATGTCGGCTTTCTGGAGAAGGTGCATGACGCTCACCACACGGTTCAGACGGGCCCGAGCGCTGATCCCAACATCTTCCACGGTCAAGCTCGCGAGCGGCCCGATATGGATCCCCTCGGCACACTGCTCCTCTCGGTGGACCTCCACGGCCGCATCCACCAACTCCCGGGTCTGGGGAAAACCCCTGGAGGGAGAAGAAAGAAGGAAGTAAGGGCAAGCGGCCAAAGCTCCCAAAGACCAAGGTAAATAGAAAGAAGAAGAAAAAAAGGAACTCATGGGCAAGGAGACGGTCGAGATCGTGCGCCTCCTCCAATGCCCCGCTCCTTCACAGACCAGGTGAAGGCTCGCTTCTCGTACCCCTCCCTTGCCGCACGCGCCTCCTTGAGGGTCCTCTCAAGCACCGCCTCCTTGTGTGCCAGCATCTGGCTGGACTCGCTCGAGGCGATCCAGCTCCCCATGGTGGGCCGCCTCTCCTCCAGCCGGCGGGCCACCTCCTTGCATAGCCAGCTGCACTCCACCGATAGATAGTTGAGCTGTAGTACGACTATCACCACCACAGGCCGAAGGTTCTCCAACTCAAGGGTCGAGCTTGCACAAGGCCATGTTCACAATCGCAAACACTTACAATGTGCCCATTGTAGGTCTGCCTCCGTGGCGGCCAATCGACCCTCGGTCTCCCGATTCAGGGCCAAAAGCCTGTTGTAGGCGATCAGCCAACGGTCGTGGAGGTGACAAAGTGATGAAAAGCACCTCTTAAAGACTCGACCTGACTGCCTCGCAGTCGGCCCGAGTCTCAAGGGATACACCTAGTGGGCGTGCTAGCGCGCCCCACTGGAAAGCAATGAAGAAGCACGAAGAGCAAAAAAGCAAAATCAAGTCTTAGTACTTACCGCCACGGACTGCTCGAGGTGAGTCATCCGGCCCAGTGCCCTTTGTGCATCCAGCTTTGCGTGCGCCTGGCAATTGGCGAACTCGGCCTGGACCGTGCGCACTACGGTTGCCAGCATGTTGGCCGCACTCTCGCTGGTGGCATCGCTTGCCACCGCCCACGACTCCTTTGGCTGGGTTTAGGAGCCGGCTCCGGCTCCGCTCGGAGTCGACTACCCCGGTACCATCATGAGAGGGTGATGACCCACAAGTATACGGGATCAATCGTAGTCCTTTCGATAAGTAAGAGTGTTGAACCCAACGAGGAGCACAAGGCTCTGATAAACGGTTTTCAGCAAGGTAATAACAGCAAGCACTGAAAGTAGCGGTAACAAGTGATGGTGTAGTGAGGTGAAACGTAGCAAGTGAGAAGTAACAAGTAAAAAGAGTAGCAATGGTGCAACAAAGTGGCCCAATCCCTTTTGTAGCAAGGGACAAGCCTGAACAAAGTCTTATAAGAGGAAAAACGCTCCCGAGGACACACGGGAATTTCTGTCATGCTAGTTTCATCATGTTCATATGATTCGCGTTCGTTACTTTGATAGTTTGATATGTGGGTGGACCGGCGCTTGGGTACTGCCCTTACTTGGACAAGCATCCCACTTATGATTAACCCCTCTCGCAAGCATCCGCAACTATGAAAGAAAAATTAAGACAACGTCTAACCATAGCATTAAACTAGTGGATCCAAATCAGCCCCTTACAAAGCAACACATAGACTGGGGTTTAAGCTTTTGTCACTCTAGCAACCCATCATCTACTTACTACTTCCCAATGCCTTCCTCTAGGCCCAAATATGGTGAAGTGTTATGTAGTCGACGTTCACATAACACCACTAGAGGAAAATACAACATACAGCATATCAAAATGCCGAACGAATACCAAATTCACATGACTACTATTAGCATGACTTATCCCATGTCCTCAGGAACAAAAGTAACTACTCACAAAGCATAATAATAATCATGATCAGAGGTGTAATGAGTAGCATCAAGGATCTGAACATAAACTCTTCCACCAAGTAATCCAACTAGCATCAACTACAAAGAGTAATCAACACTACTAGCAACCTTACAAGTACCAATCGGAGTCGCGAGACAGAGATTGGTTACAAGAGATGAACTAGGGTTTGGAGAGGAGATGGTGTTGATGGAGATGTTGATGGAGATGACTCCCCTCTGACGAGAGGAGTGTTGGTGATGACGATGGCGACGATTTCCCCCTCCGTGAGGGAAGTTTCCCCGGCAGGATCGTCCTGCCGGAGCTCTAGATTGGTTATGCTCAAGTTCCGCCTCGTGGCGGCGGAGAATCCACGAAAAAGCTCCACCCTGATTTTTTTTTCCGGACGAAACCCTTCATATAGCAAAAGAGGGGGCAGTGGGCCACCAGGGTGCCCACAAGACCTGTTGCCGCGGCCAGGGGGGTAGGTCGCGGCCACCGGGCTTGTGGGCCCCTGGCAGCTCCCCTGTGACACTTCTTTCGCCCAGTATTTTTTATATATTCCCAAAAAAATCCACGTTTATTTTCAGGGCATTTGGAGTAGCGCAGAATAGAGGACTCATACTTGCTCCTTTTCCAGTCCAGAATTCCAGCTGCCGGTATTCTCCCTCTTCAAATAAACCTTGCAAAATAAGAGAGAAAAGGCATAAGTATGGTACCACAAAGTATAATAACAGTCCATAAAGGGATAAATATCAACATGAAAGCATGATGCAAAATGGACGTATCAACTCCCCCAAGCTTAGACCTCGCTTGTCCTCAAGCGAAAACCAAGATGCATAAACATGTCCACATGTTTAGGGATGAAGGTGTCGATAAAACATAATACGGACATGAGGGAATCATGATCACACAAAGAACATCAATACATCATAAAGATTCTTATGGGAAAGTCACAATTCCTTCACGAAGCAAAGTATGAAACAAAAACCTTACTGAGAAGTAGCCAACAACAGTCCATAGTCACTGAAGCAATTGCAATTTATCATATCATCATAAAGAGTCAAATAAGAGCTTGTAAAGCAAATCCACATACTCAATCATCTCTTTTGTTTTCCACAATTGTTACAACTCACGTGGTACTCATGGTATCAAAGTTTCATTGGACACAGAGAAAGATAGGGGCTTATAATTTTGCCTCCCAACCATTTACCTCAAGGGTAAAGTCAACAATAATAAAGCATAAGTACTCATCTCCAAGTTGATATATGAATATAGATCTTTCCCAAGCATATGACGGTAGCCAAGATAAGGGCGAAATAAGGAATTGGTGAAGATCACCATGACTCTTTCAAGGGCAAAAGGTAAAGGTACAAGATAGGCCCTTCGTAGAGGGAAGCAGAGGTTTTCATGCGCTTTTGAGGTTTCGATACGTGTCCTCTTAGTGCGGAGGAACGTCACTTTATATTGCCTCCTGTGATAAAGAACTTTATTATGCAGTCTGTCGCTTTTATGTCTTCCTCATCACACGTTCGTATAAAGCTTATTTTCCACACACTAATAGATCATACATATTAGAGAGCAATTTTTATTGCTTGCACCGATGACAACTTACTTGAGAGATCTTATTCAATCCATAGGTAGGTATGGTGGACACTCATGGCAAAACTGGGTTGAAGGTTTATGGATGCACAAGTAGTATCTCTACTCGGTGTGGGAGTTTTGGATAATATGAGGTGGAAGCAATCGTCACATGCTAAGGGATCTCTATTCATGTAGCATTGTTTGGAATCAAGCAAACATAATTCATTATGTTGTCTTCCTTGTCCAACATCTACTTCTAAGCATGTAATAGTTTGGTGAGTGCTCACAATTGTAAAAAGTGTCTAAGATGGTATATTTATATGGGAACCTCTCTTTCCTTATTACTTCTTATTAATTGCAACAACGACTGGGGTCTATGTTTGTCTATTCTCAACAAGTTTCAATCATCATACATGTTATATGTGAAGCTATCACTTTCCATAAGATCATCTCATCATCTTTCATGCTATCGTTCCTTTCATACTTTTGATCACGGCACAAAGCAAAGCCCTTGACTAAGATACTCTTTATTATATAGCTCGCAAGCTCGAATACATCGGGGGAGACACAAGGCAAAAGACTCAAACTAAACACTAAAGACTTATTCCACTAAGAGAAGAAATAAAAACTGAAAAGGAAAGAACTAAAACAAAGGTAAAAGAAAAAGATATAAAGGTGATACGATACCAGGGAAACTCCCCCAAGCTTGGCATAAGCCAAGGGAGTTGCCCATACCAATGCTTAGTTGTCTTCCTTTGGTGGTGATGGTGGTGGAGTTGCAACATGAGTTTGATCCTCTGTCTTCCAAGTCATAGGTGCTCCATCATGGCAGGATGAACGAGTCGCCGGAATCCTCAAATCTGCAGCCAACCGTATTGATGTAAATCTATACTCATACTCACGGTTTTGGTTCTGCAGGTCATAGATCTGGCCCTGGAGTTGATCAACCCTGTCATAGAGCCTGGAGAGGTGCTTCCCAATGTCAATGGCATCCATCTTGTGATTGTTGGTGAACTCTGTGATCATCATGTGGTTGGCGTTGAGTCCATGCTCCACCATCCCTTGGCACTTGAAGACTTGTTGATCCATTGCTTCGAGCCTCGTCTCCATGCTTCCGGTCTTCTTAGGCCCCTCAACATCACGGATGTGCAACATCCCCTCACTCATCTTGATAGATTGAGGGTGTTGCAACACTTCCGCGGGGTAGGGATTAATGACCTTCTCGAAGATCTTGTCCTTAGGAGCTTTTGGGGAAGTCATGACGATCTAGATCTGCAACAGAAACGGGCTCGAAACGTAAACAGAGGAAAACTGCGCGATACGGAGATCAAAACCCTCGGGCATATATATAATGATTTTTTCTGGACCAGAGGGAGTACTCCACAAGAAAAGGGAGTCCTGGAGGCACACGAGGTGCCCACAAGCCCTGTTGTCGCGGCCAGGGGGAGTCCGCGGCAACCATGCTTGTGGACGCCTCGTGCGCTCTCCGGAGTGCTTTTTATTTTTCTATTTTCCCATAAATTCCAAAACGGAGAAAATTTCCTACTGGAAAAGTTTCGGAGTCCAATTACTTACCGAAACACATACCTCTTCATTTTTAGGGTGTGAAACAGGCTGATAAACATCCCTTATGTACTCCTCTGGAGTTATGATATTGATGATATTGGTCTCAACATTTATGGGAGTACCAGAGAAATAATGCTTGATTCTTTGCCCATTTACCACTCTAGGAAAATTACCTTCCATGTTATTGATTTTGATGGCACCGGAACGATATAATTCCTCGACAACGTAGGGACCTTCCCATTTAGAGAGAAGCTTGCCTGCGAAGAATCTTAAGCGAGAATTGTATAGCAGGACATAATCACCTACATTGAACTCACGTTTTTGTATTCTTTTATTGTGCCATCTCTTAACCTTTTCCTTGAACAACTTCGCATTCTCATATGCCTGGGCCCTCCATTCATCTAATGAGCTGATATCAAACAACCGCTTCTCACAGGCAAGTTTGAAATCGAAGTTGAGCTCTTTGATTGCCCAATAAGCTTTGTGTTCTATCTCAAGAGGTAAATGACAGGCCTTACCGCAAAACCATTTTATACGGCGACATGCCCATGGGATTCTTATAAGCAGTCCTATAAGCCCATAGTGAATCGTCAAGTTTGCTAGACCAATTCTTTGGAGATCTATTCACAGTCTTTTGTAAGATCAATTTGATCTCCCTATTACTCAACTCCACTTAACCACATGACTGAGGATGATAAGGAGATGCAACTCTATGGTTGACATCATATTTAGCGAGCATCTTGCGGAAAACACCATGAATGAAGTGTGAACCGCCATCAGTCATCAGATATCTAGGGACTCCAAATCTTGGGAAAATGACTTCTTTAAGCATCTTAATAGAGGTGTGGTGGTCAGCATTTCTAGTGGGGATAGCTTCTACCCACTTAGTGACGTAATCCACAGCAACTAAGATGTGAGTATACCCATTGGAACTCGGGAAAGGTCCCATATAATCAAATCCCCAGACATCAAATGGTTCAATGACAAGTGAATAGTTCATAGGCATTTCTTGACGCTTACTGATGTTCCCTATTCTTTGGCATTCGTCACAAGATAGGACAAACTTACGGGTATCCTTGAAGAGAGTGGGCCAATAGAAACCTGATTGCAATACCTTATGAGCAGTTCTATCTCCAGCATTGTGTCCTATGTAGGCTTCGGAATGACACTTCAGCGGGATCTGTACCTGTTCATGTTCAGGCACACAACATCTAATAACACCGTCTACTCCTTCCTTATAAAGGTGAGGATCATCCCAAAAGTAGTGTCTCAAATCAAAGAAGAATTTCTTCTTTTGCTGGTAGGTGAAACTGGGTGGTATGTATTTGGCTAAGATATAGTTTGCGTAATCAACATACCACGATGCACTATGTGAAGTACGGATGACATTCAATTGCTCGTCAGGAAAGCTGTCATCAATAGGTTGTGGGTCATTAAGGACATTCTCTAGCCTGGACAAGTTATCTTCTACAGGGTTATCAGCACCCTTTCGGTCAACAACGTGCAAATCAAATTCCTGTAGCAGGAGAACCCATCTGATTAGCCTAGGCTTAGCGTCCTTCTTCTCCATAAGGTACCTAATAGCAGCATGATCAGAGTGAATAGTGACTTTGGAGTCAACTATATAAGATTTGAATTTTTCACATGCGAACACGACTGCTAAAAACTCCTTCTCCGTAGTAGCATAGTTTCTCTGGGCACTGTCTAGAGTTTTACTAGCGTAGTGAATAACATTCAACTTCTTGTCAACTCTTTGTCCTAGAACAGCACCAACAGCGTAATCACTAGCATCGCACATGATTTCAAAGGGCAAGTTCCAATCAGGTGGTTGGACAATAGGTGCGGTTATCAAGGCCTTCTTAAGTATTTCGAAAGCTTCCTCACAATCCTCATCAAAAACAAAAGGAACATCCTTCTGCAAGAGGTTGGTAAGAGGCCTAGAAATCTTAGAGAAGTCTTTAATGAACCTTCTATAGAAACCAGCATGACCTAGGAAACTTCGTATACCTCTGATATCTGTGGGGCAAGGCATTTTATCAATTGCATCAACCTTAGCCTTATCAACTTCAATGCCTTTCTTAGAGATTTTGTGTCCTAAGACGATGCCTTCATTAACCATGAAGTGGCACTTCTCCCAGTTCAAGACGAGGTTGGTATCTTTGCATCTCTGTAAGACTCGATCAAGGTTGTTGAGGCAATCGTCAAAGGAAGAACCGTAAACGGAAAAATCATCCATGAAAACCTCAACAATCTTTTCACAAAAGTCACAGAATATTGCCATCATACACCTTTGAAAGGTGGCAGGTGCATTGCATAAGACAAAAGGCATACGTCTATAAGCAAAGGTACCGAAGGGGCAGGTGAAAGTGGTTTTCTCCTGATCAGATTGTGCAACACGTATTTGCGAGAAACCTGAATAACCGTCTAGAAAGCTGAAGTGTGTGTGTGTTTAGATAGCCTTTCTAGCATTTGGTCGATAAACGGCAAAGGATAATGGTCTTTCCTTGTTGCCTTGTTCAGTTTCCGGAAGTCTATCACCATCCTATAGCCAGTAATAATCCTCTGTGGGATTAGTTCATTCTTATCATTAGGAACGACGGTGATACCTCCCTTCTTAGGTACGCAATGTACTGGACTTACCCAATCACTATGAGCAACAAGATAAATGATTCCTGCTTCCAGAAGCTTTAATATTTCTTTTCTCATGACCTCTTTCATCCTCGGATTTAATCTCTGTTGATGATCAGCAACTGGCTTAGAATCAGGATCGGTTTTAATCTTGTGCTGACATAGAGTGGGACTAATACCCTTAAGATCATGAAGAGTGTATCCAATAGTAGCACGGTGCTTCCTCAAAGTTTTTAATAACTTCTTCTCTTCGTGATTCGAGAGGTGGGCACTAATAATAACAGGATATATCTCCTTCTCATCAAGATAGGCATACTTTAGAGTATCTGGTAACTTTTTAGCTCGAACACAGGATCACCCTTTGGTGGGGGAGGATCCCCAAGTAGTTCAACAGGCAGATTATTCTTGAGAATAGGATATTGTTCTAAAACAATTTTATCTATCTCATCTCTTTCATCCATATGCATATCATTTTCATGCTCAAGCAGATATTGCTCTAAAGGATCCGTAGGAGGTACGGCAATAGAGGCAAGAGCAATGATTTCATCCCTACCAGACGAATCTTTTTCATGGGGTTGTCTTCCAAACTTGGGGAAGTTAAATTCATGAGACACACCCTCGAAACTAACAGTGACAATCTGTTTAATGCAATCAATATGAGCATTGACACTGTTGAGAAAGGGTCTACCAAATATGATGGGACAAAAGCTATCTTGTGCAGTAGCAAGGACGAGGAAATCAGTAGGATACTTCGTCTTACCACACAGGACTTCTACGTCTCTCACAATTCCCACCGGGCAGATAGTGTCTCTATTAGCTAGCGTAATAGTGACATCAATGGGTTCTAACTCAGCAGGTGCAATCTCATCTTTGATTTCATCATATAGGGACCGGGGTATTGCACTAACACTAGCACCCATATCACATAAACCATGATAACAGTGATCTCCTATCTTCACAGAAACAACGGGCAGGCCAACTACAGGTCCGTATTTGTCTTTCGCGTGAGGTTTAGCAATTCTAGCGGAATCCTCACAGAATTTGATAACATGACCGTCTATGTCTTCGGCTAAGAGATCTTTGATAATAACAACACTAGGTTCAACTCTAATTTCCTCAGGGGGTGCAAGTGGTCTAATGTAACCCCTACGTATCATAGTTGCAGCTTTAGAATAATCCTTTTTCCTAGTAGGGTAAGGTGGTTTCTCAGCGTAGGCACAAGGAACAATAGGATCACAAAAGGCAATGACTTTCTCTTCAACTAGATTGGGTTTAACTATGTTGACTTCTACAGGAGGATGATACTTAAACCACTTCTCTTTGGGAAGATCAATATGAGCAGCAAAAGATTCACATAGAGAAGCTACTATCTTAGAGTCAAGTCCATACTTAGCGCTAAAATCTCTAGAAGTGTTTGTTTCAACAAAATATTTAACGCAATCAAACTGGAAATTCATACCTGACTCCTTACCTTCTTCAAGCTCCCAATCTTCAGAGTTACGTTTGATTCTTTCCAATAAATTCCACTTGTGGTCAATATCCTTCTTCATAAAAGAACCGGTACAAGAAGTGTCAAGCATGGTACGATCTTCATGAGAAAGCCGAGCATAAAAGTTTTGAGTGATAATTTCTCTCGAGAGCTCATGATTGGGGCATGAATATAGCATTTATTTAAGCCTCCCCCAAGCTTGAGTTATGCTTTCCCTGTCATGAGGCAAAAAGTTATAAATATAATTCCGATCACGATGTACTAAATGCATAGGATAAAACTTTTGATGAAATTCCAATTTCAACCGATTGTAGTCCCATGATCCAGTATCATCACATAGCATATACCATGTCAACGCCTTATCCTTCAAAGATAAAGGAACAAATTTCTTCTTTACCCCATCCTCGGGCAAACCTGCAAGCTTAAATAAACCACAAACTTCATCTACATAGATTAGATGCAAGTGTGGATGTGATGATCCATCTCGTGTAAAACGATTAGCCAGCAGTTTCTCAAGCATACCCGAAGGAATTTCATAAAAGATATTTTCAGTAGGTACCTCAGGTTCAGGGGCAACCCCTCGTGCTTCCGTTCGTGGTGAAGATACCCCAAACAAATTCCTCAAAGGAACAGTTTCCATAGTGACAAATGACAATAAATTTCAGCACAGTATATAAATGTTTCCTTACCAAAGGCGCTTCACTCCCCGGCAACGGCGCCAGAAAAGAGTCTTGATGACCCACAAGTATAGGGGATCAATCATAGTCCTTTTAATAAGTAAGAGTGTCGAACCCAACGAGGAGCAGAAGGCTCTGATAAACGGTTTTCAGCAAGGTAATAAATGCAAGCACTCAAAGTAGCGGTAACAAGTGATGGTGTAGTGAGGTGAAACGTAGCAAGTGAAAAGTAACAAGTAACAAGAGTAGCAATGGTGCTGCAAAGTGGACCAATCCCTTTTGTAGCAAGGGACAAGCCTGAAAAAAGTCTTATAATATGAAAAACAGTCCCGAGGACACATGGGAATTTCTGTCATGCTAGTTTCATCATGTTCATATGATTCGCGTTCGTTACTGTGATAGTTTGATATGTGGGTGGACCGGCGCTTGGGTACTGCCCTTACTTGGACAAGCATCCCACTAATGATTAACCCATCTCGCAAGCATCCGCAACTATGAAAGAAGAATTAAGACAACGTCTAACCATAGCATTAAACTAGTGGATCCAAATCAGCCCCTTACGAAGCAACGCATAGACTAGGGTTTAAGCTTCTGTCACTCTAGCAACCCATCATCTACTTACTACTCCGCAATGCCTTCCTCTAGGCCCAAATATGGTGAAGTGTTATGTAGTCGACGTTCACATAACACCACTAGAGGAAAAGACAACATACAACATATCAAAATACCGAACGAATACCAAATTCACATGACTACTATTAGCATGACTTATCCCATGTCCTCAGGAACAAAAGTAACTACTCACAAAGCATAATCATAATCATGATCAGAGGTGTAATGAGTAGCATCAAGGATCTGAACATAAACTCTTCCACCAAGTAATCCAACTAGCATCAACTACAAAGAGTAATCAACACTACTCGCAACCTTACAAGTACCAATCGGAGTCGTGAGACGGAGATTGGTTACAAGAGATGAACTAGGGTTTGGAGAGGAGATGGTGCTGATGGAGATGTTGATGTAGATGACTCCCCTCCGACGAGAGGAGTGTTGGTGATGACGATGGCGACGATTTCCCCCTCTGGGAGGGAAGTTTCCCGGGCAGGATCGTCCTGCCGGAGCTCTAGATTGGTTCTGCTCAAGTTCCGCCTCGTGGCGGCGGAGAATCCACGAAAAAGCTCCACCCTGATTTTTTTTTCTGGATGAAACCCTTCATATAGCAAAAGAGGGGGGCGAGTGGGCCACCAGGGTGCTCACAAGACCTGTTGCCGCAGCCAGGGGGGTACGCCGCGGCCACCAGGCTTGTGGGCCCCTGGCAGCTCCCCTCTGACACTTCTTTCGCCCAATATTTTTTATATATTCCCAAAAAATTCCACATTAATTTTCACGGCATTTGGAGTTGTGCAGAATAGAGGACTCAGACTTGCTCCTTTTCCAGTCCAGAATTCCAGCTGCCGGTATTCTCCCTCTTCAAATAAACCTTGCAAAATAAGAGAGAAAAGGCATAAGTATGGTACCACAAAGTATAATAACAGTCCATAAAGCGATAAATATCAACATGAAAGCATGATGCAAAATGGACGTATCAGGGGTCGGTGCCGGACAGCGGCACGCTGCTTGACGCCTCGGCGTTGGGTCCCGGCGGAGTCGACACGGAGCCGGCCGGAGGAACTCCCGGCGACTCCATCACTGCAACGTCCGGGGCACCGCCGTTGCCTCCGGCTCTGTTCCTCTCGGCATCGTCATCGCCCCGCCTCACGTGGGGGTCCTCCGCATGGTCGCCCTTGGGCCTCATGGGGCCGCCAGGTCTGCCACGTCCGCAGACGGGACGCACCCCTCTATCACGGCGCGGGCCTCGGCCTCGGCCCGTCCTCCCACGTGTGATGACGACGTGGCTGGGTCATTCCCCCATAACGTCTAGTCGTCTGCTCCTTCGTCCTGGTCTGCTGCATCGCGGTCTCCCTCATCGCATCCTCCCATCAACGACACTGCTCCTCTGACCACACTCGTTCAGCGATCTCCTGATCCTACCAGGTAACGCATTCCCGCTCCTCCGCGGCACTCGTGCCTAAAAAACAAAACCCAAAGGATCAAAAAAAGACGGCCTACCCAGCGGTCATGGGGATCGCACGTTGTGGCGTCAGTCTCAAGAGGGTGAGGCGAGCCTTCTTCTCGCCTCCTCTACGGCCACCATCCAGCTGCGTTTCGACCATTCGCTTGGCTGCCGGCCTAGGAGCGACCAACAGTTTCCCTCGTGCATGCTCAACCGTTGGCTCGAGGCCCGTCCGCCTGGTCCGCCCCCTCGGCTCGGGGATGGCCTCCTCCATGACCTCCGTGCCCACTGCGCCATGAGCCTCTTCAACATCAGAGTCGTCGTCGTCATCTCTCCACTCCTTAAAGCGACAGGGAGGAGGGAACTCACCAGAAGGCTCGGGGTTGCCGGCTCCCGATCCTCCACCGGGGGCCTCCTCGCCCTCCAACTCCATGCCTCCCGGCTCGTCGTCCGCCGGCTCATTGCCCGCCATCTCGTCACCCGCTGGCTCCACATCCTCGTAGTCCTCTAACTCCTCAGCGTCTGAATCCTCCCTATCGGCTGTCGGCTGGCAGTAGTTCTGCAATCCCACAAATAATTGCAGCCCGTCCGGGTTGCGGGTCACTTAGAGCTGGCGACAGGAAAAGCAAGAGCAAATTGAGCCGGTGCGTCGCATACCTCGGGCGGTGGATGCATCCGGTCGTAAGGGGCCTTGCCCCAGTTCCACCCCACCTCCTCTAGTCGGGCGATGGTGCTCAGGTTCACTTGCCGAACGATGGCGACCTTGTTTAGCTCCTTCATGGAGAATCGACACGGGTCGTGTGTGCCTCACATGACACAAATGCGGTGCGGGCGATGCTGCAGCGACAGAATCCGGCGCGCTATCATGGTGGTGATGATGTCGAAGGCCTTGAGGCACTTTGTGTCGGTCAGCACCCGGAGCCGGTCGATCGCCTGGTTCACCACCTCAACGGCCTTCTACGGATTCTCCCCCAATGCAGCTGCACGGTCGGTGCTCGGTTGGTGAAGGGGCAGGTTTATGAGATCCAGCGCCGGATCCACGTTCTTCACATAGAAGAACAAGCGCTGTCAGTTCTTCACCGACTCCTGAAGCGGAAGCTTGAGGAAGCCAGTTTTGAGCCGGTAGTAGACAAGGGCCGCCACGCATGCGGTCACCTCCTTTGTCCCTCTCACCTTGTCCTCCACCGTCTACTTCTTGGGGTAGAAGAGGTGGCACCAAAAATCAAGCAGTGGCTCGATCCCAAGATACCCCTCGCATAGCATACTTCTTGGGAAAGCTGCAGGATGGGGTTGGCCACGAGGAGGTGGGGCTGTAGCTAGAATTTGGTGAGGAACCGCCAAAAGAACGTGTTCACCGGCAGCCCAAATCAACGAACGAGTGCTCGAAGAAGACCACCACTTCGGCGTCCCGGGGCGCCGGGAAGCTCTCAGCCCCGAGCAGCCGCGCGCTTCACAGTGCCCTATGGCTGCAAGTGACGACTGAGGCGGAGGTACTCGAGGTGGTCCTCGATGACATCACTGATGTCACACGCCCCCCTGCTGTCCATCGGTTGGCTCGGGGTAGGCTCGGGCATGGCGGCGGCGCGGTCAACACGGAAGAAAATCCCAGCAGGGGCGCTGGCATCGGCGGCGGCGGGCGACGTCCACTCGCCTTCTCTGTTTCTCTCTCGAGCGTTGCAGAGAAGGCAAGGGGCGGGGGGATCAAGGGCGGAATGCCTGCTCCACTCCCCTCCCCTTCATTTAAACCCCCGCGCCATGAGTGGGAGAGTGGATCGGTTGCACATGATCTCCACTCCCCTACTTCGTGTGGGCGCGTTAATGCGTTCGGGGAGGCCAATCAATGGCCTCCCCGGACGTAGCTAATCCCGCGCGCGGACCAAGGCTATGGTTGGGCGGGCCCCAGCTCTACGCCATGTCCCATTGCCCGTGTGGCTTGACTAGACTCGGCCTACAGTGCCCGACGCGTGGGGGCCCCGCCCCCATCACCGAGACACCGCGACGTTCCATTCGACATCGACTACCCGGCTCCCTGGAACCGGTGCGCACCGGGAAGACCTGGCTCCGAGGCTCCACCAATGAGGACTCTAGGGGACAAGCCGATGAGACCCGTCGTTGCGAGCCGGCAGGACTCTTCGGGTTTGGGGACTACTGTAGGGGGTAACCCTCGGGTAGCCTCACCTCCCTTCATGCCCATTTTAAAAAAACATTAGGGCCGGCTCGGCCCTTGAAACACCGGCTCCGGCGGGTCGGCTTCGGCCACCTCGGTCGATTCGCGACTTGATCCTTGCCCCTCTGGCTCTGGGTGACCCGCCAGCAAGTGGGCTCCCCTCCTGCCTGTCATCAACCCATACGACAAGACTCGTCCCCTTCGACAGGATGTGGCGCAAGACCAGCCACTCAATGGCGTCGTACGCCCAAGGCTACAGTGGAGCCCGCCGTATCACCGACCTGTGCCGACTGCGACCGGGCGAGGTGGCATTGGGTCTACTCAGCGCTCATCATCGCCTACTCCCTGCCACCCCTCACATGTGGCGGGTGGGGAGTCGGTCGTACCACCAACCATGAGCAAGCGCGAAAAATGCTTCACGGGCCACACCTTCGACGGGACCCCACTGATGACCCACAAGTATAGGGGATCAATCGTAGTCCTTTTGATAAGTAAGAGTGTCGAACCCAACGAGGAGCAGAAGGATCTGACAAGTGGTTTTCAGCAAGAAAATATCTGCAAGCACTGAAATTTTCGGTAACAAGTGATTGTGTGGTCAGATGATTCATAGCGAGCGACAAGTAACAAAAGTAGCAACGGTGCAGCAAAGTGGCCCAATCCCTTTTGTAGCAAGGGACAAGCCTGAACAAAGTCTTACAGGAGGAAAAACGCTCCCGAGGACACACGAGAATTTCTGTCATGCTAGTTTCATCATGTTCATATGATTCACGTTCGTTACTTTGATAGTTTGATATGTGGGTGGACCGGCGCTTGGGTACTGCCCTTACTTGGACAAGCATCCCACTTATGATTAACCCCTCTCGCAAGCATTCCCAACTACGAAAAAGAATTCAGACAAAGTCTAACCATAGCATTAAACTAGTGGATCAAAATCAGCCCCTTACGAAGTAACGCATAAACTATGGTTTAAGCTTCTGCCACACTAGCAACCCATCATCTACTTACTACTTCCCAATGCCTTCCTCTAGGCCCAAATAATGGTGAAGTGTTATGTAGTCGACGTTCACATAACACCACTAGAGGAAAAACAACATACAACATATCAAAATACCGAACGAATACCAAATTCACATGACTATTATTAGCATGACTTATCCCATGTCCTCAGGAACAAAAGTAACTACTCACAAAGCATAATCATAATCATGATCAGAGGTGTAATGAGTAGCATCAAGGATCTGAACATAAACTCTTCCACCAAGTAATCTAACTAGCATCAACTACAAAGAGTAATCAACACTACTAGCAACCTTACAAGTACCAATCGGAGTCACGAGACGGAGATTGGTTACAAGTGATGAACTAGGGATTGGAGATGAGATGGTGCTGATGAAGATGTTGATGGTGACGAGTCCCCTCCGACGAGAGGAGTGTTGGTGATGACGATGACGACGATTTCCCCCTCTGGGAGGGAAGTTTCCCCGGCAGGATCGTCCTGCCGGAGCTCTAGATTGGTTTTGCTCAAGTTCTGCCTCGTGGCGGTGGCGAAACCACGAAAAAGCTCCCTTCTGATTTTTTCCTGGACGAAACCCTCCATATAGCAAAAGAGGGGGCAAGTGGGCCAGCAAGGTGCCCACAAGCCCCCTTGGCACGGCCTGGGCGGTGGTCGCGCCGTGCAGGCTTGTGGCCACCCCCTGGCGCCCCTCTAGCACTTCTTCGGCCCAGTATTTTTTATAAATTGGGAAAAAATCTCCGTTGATTTTCACGGCATTTGGAGTTGCGCAGAATAGATATCTCAACTTTGCTCCACTTTCAGGCCAGAATTCCAGTTGCCGGTATTCTCTCTCTTCATGTAAACCTTGCAAAATAAGAGAGAAAAGGCATAAGAATAGTACCGTGAAGTGAAATAACAGCCAAAGAAGCGATAAATATCAACGTGAAAACATGATGCAAAATGGACGTATCAACTCCCCCAAGCTTAGACCTCGCTTGTCCTCAAGCGAAAGCCGAGCTCAATAAATATGTCCACATGTTTAGGGAGAGAGGTGTCGACAAAACAAGATACGGACATGCATGCATCATAATCAAGATCAGAACAACAATACCAACATATAATCTCTCATGCTAAAGTGATAATTCCTTCACAAAGTAAAGCATGGATCAAGAACCTTACCGAGAAGTAACAACCGATAGCCTTTAGTCATGGAAGCAATTGCAATTTATCACAACATCAGAAAGAGTCAAATAAGAGCTTGTAAAGCAAATCCACATACCCAATCATTCTTTCATTCTCTACAATTGCTACAACTCACGTGGTACTCATGAGATCAAAGTTTTAGCTAGACACAGAGAAATATGGGGGCTTATAGTTTTGCCTCCCAACTGCTTACCTCAAGGGTAATATCAACAATAATAATTCATGGATACTTTCCTCCAAGTTGACATATGAATATAGATCTTTCCCAAGCATGTGACGGTAGCCAAGACGAAGGCAAAATAAGGAATTGGTGAAGATCACCATGACTCTTTCAAGGGAAAAAAGTAAAGGTACAGGATAGGCCCTTCGCAGAGGGAAGCAGAGGTTGTCATGCGCTTTTGAGGTTTGTATGCGTGTCCTCTTAGTGCGGAGGAAAGTCACTTTATATTGCCTCCTGTGATAAAGGACATTATTATGCAGTCTGTCTCTTTTATGTCTTCCTCATCACATGTTCGTATAAAGCTTATTTTCCACACACTAATAGATCATACATATTAGAGAGCAATTTTTATTGCTTGCACCGATGACAACTTACTTGAGGGATCTTATTCAATCCATAGGTAGGTATGGTGGACACTCATGCAAAACTAGGTTGAGGGTTTATGGATGCACAAGTAGTATGTCTACTTGGTGCGGGAGTTTTGGCTACTATGAGGTGGAAGCAATCGTCACATGCTAAGGGATCTCTAATCATATAACATTGTTCAGAGCCAAGCAAACACAATTCATTATGTTGTCTTCCTTGTCCAACATCTACTTCTAGGCATGCCATAGTTTAGTGAGTGTTCACAATCATATATGGTGTCAGAGATGATATATTTGTATGTGAACCTCTCCTTCTTTATCACTTCCTATTAATTGCAACAATGACCAAGGTCTACGTTTGCCTACCCTCAACAAGTTTCAATCCTCATTCTTTTTATATGTGAAGCCATCACTTCCCATAAGATCATTACATGATCTTGCATGCTTTTGTTCTATTCTCACTCTTTTGATCATGCAAGAGGCAAAGCCCTTCAAGTAAGACACTCTTTATTATAAGTCTCACGAGCAATAATACATCGGGGGTGACACAAAGCAAAACTCAAGACTAAAACACTAAGACTTTTAAACTACTAGAGAAAAAATAAAAATAAAACAAAGGTAAAGGCAAAAGATGTGATGGTGATACGATACCGGGGCAACTCCCCCAAGCTTGGCAAAAGCCAAGGGGATTGCCCATACCAATGCTCAGTTGTCTTCCTTTGGTGTTGATGGTGGAGTTGTTGCAACATGAGTTTGATCCTCCGTCTTCAAAGGCATAGGTGCTCCATCATGGAAGGATGAACGAGTCGCCGGAATCCTCAAATCTGCAGCCAACCGTATTGATTTAAATCTATACTCATACTCATAGTTTTGGTTCTGCAGGTCATAGATGTGGCTCTGGAGTTGATCAACCCTGTCATAGAGCCTGGAGAGGTGCTTCCCAATGTCATTGGCATCCATCTTGTGCTTGTTGGTGAACTCCGTGATCATCATGTGGCTGGCGTTGAGTCCACGCTCCACCATCCCTTGGCAATTGAAGACTTGTTGCTCCATTGCTTCGAGCCTCGTATCCACGCTTCCGGTCTTCTTAGGCCCCTCAACATCACGGATGTGCAACATCCCCTCACGCATCTCAATAGATTGAGGGTGTTGCAGCACTTCCGTGAGGTAGGGATTGATGACCTTCTCGAAGATCTTGTCCTTAGGAGCTTTTGGGGAAGTCATGGCGATCTAGATCTGCAACAGAAACAGACTCGAAACGAAAAACAGAGGAAATCTGCGTGATGCAGGGGTCAGACCAAACGGAAGTATATATAATGATTTTTTCCAGACCAGAAGGAGTCCCCTGCACGAAAACGGAGTCCGGGAGGCGCACGAGGTGGCTACAAGCCCTCACGACGCGGCCAGGGGGTGGGTCCGCACCGTGCAGGCTTGTCGCCTCCTCGCGCACTTTCCGGACTACTTCCAATTTTTGTATTTTTTCAAATATTCCAAAACAGAGAAAATTTCCTATTGGAAAAGTTTTGGACTCTGTTTCTTACCGAATCACATACCTCTTCATTTTCGGAGTCTGAAACAGACTGATAAATGTCCCTTAGGTATTCTTCCGGAGTTATGGTATTGATGATATTGCTTTCAACATTTATGGGAGTACCTGAGATATAATGCTTGATTCTCTGCCCACTTACCACTCTCGGACAATTACCTTCCATGTTGTTGATCTTGATAGCACCGGAACGATATAGTTCCTCAACAACATAGGGACCTTCCCATTTAGGGAGAAGTTTGCCTGTAAAGAATCTTAAACGGGAGTTATATAGCAAGACATAATCACCTACATTGAACTCACACTTTTGTATCCTCTTATCATGCCACCTCTTAACCTTCTCTTTGAAGAGCTTGGCATTCTCATATGCTTGAGTTCTCCACTCATCAAGCGAGCTAATATTAAATAACCTCTTCTCACCGGCAAGTTTGAAATCAAAGTTGAGCTCTTTGATTTCCCAATAATCTTTATGCTCTAGCTCAAGAGGTAAGTGACATGCTTTACCGTACACCATTTTGTACGGAGACATGCCCATGGGATTCTTATAGGCAGTTCTATAAGCCCACGGTGCATCATCGAGCTTCTTAGACCAATTCTTTCTAGACCTGTTGACAGTCTTTTGCAGAATTAGTTTAATCTCTCTATTACTTAGCTCTACTTGACCACTGGACTGAGGGTGGTAGGGAGACGCAATTCTATGGTTGACATCGTACTTAGCAAGCATTTTATGGAAAGCATCATGAATGAAGTGTGAACCACCGTCGGTCATTACATATCTAGGGACTCCAAATCTAGGGAAGATAACTTCTTTCAGCATCTTGATAGAGGTGTTGTGATCAGCACTACTAGTGGGGATAGCTTCTACCCACTTAGTGACGTAATCAACAGCAACTAAGATGTGAGTATACCCATTGGATTTTGGAAAAGGTCCCATATAATCAAAGCCCAAACATCAAATGGTTCAATGACAAGTGAATAGTTCATAGGCATTTCCTGACGTTTGCTAATATTACCTATTCTTTGACATTCGACACAAGACAAGACAAACTTACGGGCATCCTTGAAGAGAGTGGGCCAATAGAAACCTGATTGCAATACCTTGTGTGCAGTTCTATCTCCCGCATGGTGTCCTCCGTAGGCCTCGGAGTGACACTTCTATAGGATCTGTCCATGTTCATGTTTAGGTACACAACGTCTAATAACACCATCTACTCATTCCTTATAAAGGTGAGGATCATCCCAAAAGTAGTGTCTCAAGTCAAAGAAGAATTTCTTCTTTTGCTGGTACGTGAAACTAGGTGGTATGTATTTGGCAACGATATAGTTTGCATAATCAGCATACCACGGTTCACTACGTGAAGCATTGATGATATTCAATTGCTCATCGGGAAGTTTATCATCAATAGGTTGTGGGTCATCAAGAACGTTCTCCAACCTAGACAAGTTATCTGCTACGGGGTTATCAGCACCCTTCCTGTCGACAACGTGCAAATCAAATTCTTGTAGCAAGAGAACCCATCTCATAAGTCTAGGTTTAGCATCCTTCTTCTCCATTAGGTACTTAATAGTAGTGTGGTCAGTGTGAATAATGACTTTGGAATCAACTATGTAAGACCTGAACTTTTCACATGCAAACACGACTGCTAAAAATTCCTTCTCCGTAGTGGCATAGTTTCTTTGGGCACTGTCTAGAGTTTTACTAGCGTAGTGAATAACATTCAACTTCTTATCAACTCTTTGCCCTAGAACAACACCAACAACATAATCGCTAGCATCACACATGATCTCAAAAGGTAGGTTCCAATCAGGTGGTTGAACAATAGGTGCAGTTATCAAAGCCCTCTTAAGTATTTCGAAGGCGTCCTCACAATCATCGTCAAAGACAAAAGGAATATCCTTTTGCAAGAGATTGGTAAGAGGCCTAGAAATCTTAGAGAAGTCTTTAATGAACCTTCTATAGAAACCAGCATGACCAAGGAAACTTCTTATTCCTCTGATATGTGTGGGGTATGGCATTTTCTCGATTGCATCAACCTTAGCTTTATTGACTTCAATACCTCTTTCAGAAATTTTATGTCCTAAGACGATGCCTTCATTAACCATAAAGTGGAACTTCTCCCAATTCAAGACAATATTGGTATCTTTACATCTCTACAAGACTCGATCAAGGTTGCTGAGGCAATCATCAAAGGAAGACCCGTAAACGGAGAAGTCATCCATGAAAACCTCAACAATCTTTTCACAAAAGTCAGAGAATATAGCCATCATGCATCTTTGAAAGGTGGCAGGTGCATTACATAAGCCAAAAGGCATACGTCTATAGGCAAAGGTACCGAAAGGGCAGGTGAAAGTGGTTTTCTCCTGATCAAATTGTGCAACTGGTATTTGGGAGAAACCAGAATAACCGTCTAGAAAGCAAAAGTGTGTGTGTTTGGATAGTCTTTCTAGCATTTGGTCGATAAAAGGCAGAGTGTAATGATCTTTCCTAGTGGCCTTATTCAACTTCCTAAAATCAATCACCATCCTATAGCCAGTAATAATCCTCTGTGGGATCAACTCATCCTTATCATTAGGGACAACGGTGATGCCTCCCTTCTTAGGAACGCAATGCACCGGACTCACCCAATCGCTATGAGCAACAGTATAGATAATACCCGCTTCCAGGAGCTTTAGTATTTATTTTCTCACTACTTTTTTCATCTTAGGATTCAATCTCCTTTGATGATCAGCAACTGGTTTGAATTCAGGATCAGTTTTGATCTTCTGCTAGCATAGAGTGGGACTAATGCCCTTAAGATCAGCAAGAGTATATCCTATAGCAGCACGGTGCTTCCTCAGAGTTTTTAGCAACTTCTTTTCTTCATGCTCTGAGAGGCTACCACTGATTATAACAGGATATATCTCCTTTTCATCAAGATAGGCATATTTTAGAGTATCAGGCAACTGTTTAAGCTCGAACACAGGATCACCCTTTGGTGGGGGTGGATCCCCAAGCAGTCCAACAGGCAAGTTATTCTTAAGGATATGATATTGTTCTAAGACAACTATATCTATATCATCCCTTTCATCCATATGCATATCATTTTCATGCTCAAGCAAGTATTTCTCTAAGGGATCAGTAGGAGGCACGACAATAGAAGCTAAGGCAATAGTTTCATCCCTACTAGGAGACTCCTTTTCATGCGGTTGTCTACCAAACTTAGAGAAATTGAACTCATGTGACACACCTTCAAAGCCAATAGTGACAGTTTGCTTCTCACAATCAATATGAGCATTGACAGTATTGAGAAAAGGTCTGCCAAATATGATGGGACAAAAGCTATCTTGAGCAGTAGCAAGAACGAGGAAATCAGCAGGATACTTCATTTTACCACACAAGACTTAAACATCCCTAACAATTCCCACAGGGCAGATAGTATCTCTATTGGCAAGCTGAATCGTGACATCTATAGGTTCTATCTCAATAGGTGCAAACTCATCTTTGACTTCATCGTATAAGGATTGAGGTATTGCAATAACACTAGCACCCAAGTCACATAAGCCATCATAACAATGATCTCCTATCTTAACAGAAACCACAGGCATGCCAACAACAGGCCTATGTTTGTCTCTAACGTGAGGTTTAGCAATTCTAGCAGCATCTTCACAAAAGTGAATATTATGTCCCTCAACTTCTTCAGATAGAAGATCTTTGATAATAGCAATGCTAGGTTCAACTCTAATTTGCTCAGGGGGTGTAGGTGTTCTAATATAGCCTCTACGTATCACAGTTGAAGCTTTAGAATGATCCTTTATCCTAACAGGGAAAGGTGGTTTCTCAATGTAAGCACTGGGAACCACAGGATCATTATAGGCAATGACTTTCTCTTCAACTCGAGTGGGTTTAACTACATTGACTTCTAAAGGAGGATGAAATTTGAACCGCTTCTCTTTGGGGAGATCAATATGAGCAGCAAATGATTCACACAATGAAGCTACTATCTCAGAGTCAAGTCCATACTTAGCGCTAAAGTGACTAAAGGTATTTGTCTCAACAAAGGATTTAACGCAATCAAAAATGAAATTCATACCTGACTCCTTACCTTATTCAAGCTCCCAATCTTCAGAGTTGCATTTAATTCTCTCCAATAAATTCCATTTGAAGTCCATATCTCTCTTCATAAAAGAACCGGTACAAGAAGTGCCAAGCATGGTGCAATCATCATGAGAAAGCCGAGCATAGAAGTTCTGAATGGTAATTTCTCTCGAGAGCTCGTGATTGGGGCATGAATATAGCATTGATTTAAGCCTCCCCCAAGCTTGAGCGATGCTTTCTATCTCATGAGGCCAAAAATTGTAAATATAATTCTGATCACGATGTACTAAATGCATAGGATAAAACTTTTCATGAAATTCCAATTTCAACCGATTGTAGTCCCATGATCCAGTATCATCACATAGCTTATACCATGTTAACGCCTTATCCTTCAAAGATAAAGGAAAGACCTTCTTATTGACCTCATCCTTGGGCAAACCTACAAGCTTAAATAAACCACAAACTTCATCTACATAGATCAGATGCAAGTCTAGATGTGATGTTCCATCTCCTGTAAAAGGATTAGCCAGCAGTTTCTCAAGCATACCCGGAGGAAATTCAAAGAAAATATTTTCAGTAGGTGCAGCAGGTTGAGGAGCAACTCTTTGTGCTTCCGTTCGAGGTGAAGATACCCCAAACAAGCCCCTCAAAGGATTAGTATCCATAGTGACAAATGACAGCAAATTTCAGCACACTATATGAATGTTTCCTTACCAAGTTCCACTTACCAAAGGCGCTTCACTCCCCAGCAATGGCGCTAGAAAAGAGTCTTGATGACCCACAAGAATAGGGCATCAATCATAGTCCTTCCGATAAGTAAGAGTGTCAAACCCAACGAGGAGCAGAAGGATCTGATAAGTGGTTTTCAGCAAGGAAATATCTGCAAGCACTGAAATTATCGGTAACAAGTGATTGTGTGGTGAGATGATTCGTAGCGAGCAACAAGTAACAAAAGTCGCAACGGTGCAGCAAACTGGCCCAATCCCTTTTGTAGCAAGGGACAAGCCTGAACAAAGTCTTATAGGAGGAAAAACGCTCCCGAGGACACACGGGAATTTATGTCATGCTAGTTTCATCATGTTCATATGATTCGCGTTCGTTACTTTGATAGATTGATATGTGGGTGGACCGACGCTTGGGTACTGCCCTTACTTGGACAAGCATCCCACTTATGATTAACCCCTCTCGCAAGCATCCACAACTACAAAAGAAGAATTAAGACAAAGTCTAACCATAGCATTAAACTAGTGGATCCAAATCAGCCCCTTACGAAGTAACGCATAAACTAGGGTTTAAGCTTCTGTCACTCTAGCAACCCATCATCTACTTACTACTCCCAATGCCTTCCTCTAGGCCCAAATAATGGTGAAGTGTTATGTAGTCGACGTTCACATAACACCACTAGAGGAAAAACAACATACAACATATCAAAATACCGAACGAATACCAAGTTCACATGACTATGATTAGCATGACTTATCCCATGTCCTCAAGATCAAAAGTAACTACTCACAAAGCATAATCATAATCATGATCAGAGATGTAATGAGTAGCATCAAGGATCTGAACATAAACTCTTCCACCAAGTAATCCAACTAGCATCAACTACAAAGAGTAATCAACACTACTAGCAACCTTACAAGTACCAATCAGAGTCGCGAGACGGAGATTGGTTACAAGTGATGAACTAGGGTTTGGAGATGAGATGGTGTTGATGAAGATGTTGATGGTGACGAGTCCCCTCCGATGAGAGGAGTGTCGGTGATGACGATGGCGACGATTTCCCCCTCCGGGAGGGAAGTTTCCCCGGCAGGATCGTCCTGCCGGAGCTCTAGATTGGTTCTGCTCAAGTTCCGCCTCGTGGCGGCGGCGAAACCACGAAAAAGCTCCCTTCAGATTTTTTTTTTCCTGGACAAAACCCTCCATATAGCAAAAGAGGGGGGCAAGTGGGCCAGCAGGGTGCCCACAGTCCCCCATGGCGCGTCGTGGGGGGTGGCCGCGCCGTGCACGCTTGTGGCCACCCCCTGGCGCCCCTCTGGCACTTCTTCGGTCCTGTATTTTTTATAAATTGGGAAAAAAATCTTCGTTGATTTTCACGGCGTTTGGAGTTGCGCAGAATAGGTATCTCAGCTTTGCTCCACTTTCAGGCCAGAATTCCAGTTGCCGGTATTCTCCCTCTTCATGTAAACCTTGCAAAATAAGAGAGAAAAGGCAGAAGAATAGTACCGTGAAGTGAAATAACAGCCAAAGAAGCGATAAATATGAACGTGAAAACATGATGCAAAATGGACGTATCACCCACATCCGGCGGGCCCCACCAGTGACAAGACCGTACCAGAAGTGGGACCCTCCGGTCGGCTAGAGAGGGCGCCAGTTGGGCCCCACCCCACACCATTCATGTATATTATAAGCCAGGGGCTGGCATATAAAGCCCCTCAACCCTCCCCCATACAATGGGTCGATCTTCTGTCCACACATGCAGACACACGCATTCACGTAGGGAGGCAAGAAGAGCAAATGAGCTCCTTCTTCCTCCTCTAGCCAACAGCTCAAGGAGCACCATTGTAGCTCTCTTCTACCACATAACAACTCCGACATGACTAAGGGTGTTACCTCCCGTAGAGGGCCCCAAACCTACGTACATCGCGTGTCAACACTGCTTGTTCCCAATCCCATTCCCGAAGTCTGTCGACGCACATTGGCCCTAACCATTCGAGATAAGCCACCCCATGGCATCTGTCGTGACAAAACAATGACATCCGTGACTAATACTGGTTGGATGGTGCCTTTGGTCGAAGGTGATCGGGTAAGCCGACATCGGGTTGAATTTTGGGACTACGGGCTCTATGTCGTAAACGTCCTGAAGCACACGCTTCCTCTCCTTCTCTGGTATGTGCCTGACGTAGATCATGTTCACAGTTTTTACCTTAGCAGGGAATTGCTTCTGGCCTCCACCCGCGAGTCTCATCATCATCCTTGTTGCGGGCCCCCTTGATCTATTCCTCGGCTGCGAGTTTGCCGGCCTATTTGAATACCCAACAACTACAGTTAGTGTGGGTGGCGGGCTTGACTGGGGTTCCATGGATTTTGGTAGGGCATATCTAGGATTTTTTTTCCTGTGCGATAGGTCCATCCCGATTCCGTTTGGAGGGATTCCTCCATGGTACTGATTTTGAGTTGCTGAATCTGACATTTACTACCATATCTTCGGCATCACTGCTGTTGTGTCGACGCTTTTTCTTGTTGCGCCATGGTTTCTCATTTTCAACCCGAACTTCGGAGGTGCCGGGGTCTTCGGGATAGCTGCTTCACCGAGCTAACGAGCTGTCCCGCGCAAAAGCGAGTGATGAGGTAAGGGTTGACATTGTTCTGGACTTGTCTTAGCCAAGTTGACAAGCTAGCCATTCATTCAGGATGTTGTGTCTCAAAGAGGCTATTGCCTCGGCATCCGGACAGTCAACAATTTGGTTCTTCTTAGTTAAGAACCCATTCAAGAATTGTGAGGCTGCTGAACGACGTGTCTCAAGTCATCGAAGTTCGGAGGCCGGATATAGGTGCCTTGAAAGTTAGCTCAGAAAGCGTCCTCGAGCTCTTCCAAGCTCCCAATGGAGTTTTTAGGCAGGCTGTTTAATGATACGTCTCCAACGTATCTATAATTTTTGTTGGTTCCATGCTATTATCTTGTCAAACTTTGGATGTTTTGTATGCCTTTTATATCTTTTTTGGGACTAACTTCTTAACTCAGTGCCAAGTGCCAGTTCTTGTTTTTTCCGTGTTTTTGACTCTTTTCAAAGGAGAATATTAAGCGGAGTCCAAATGGAATAAAACCTAGGAAAAGATTAAACGGAGTCCAAACAGAAGATACGCGGGGAACTTGAGAACCAAGGCAAAGGACCCCGGGGGAGGTCACAAGTCCCCTAGGCGCGGCCTAGGGGGGCGCGCCCAAGGCTTGTGGGCCCCCTGTGGCTCCTTTGCCCTACTTCTTCCGCCTATAAATCTCCAAAAAATCCAAAACCACGGGAGATAGCCACGAAAATACTTTTCCGCCGCCGCAAGCTTTTGTCTCCGTAAGATCCCATCTGGGGCATGTTCTGGTGCCCTGTCGGAGCGGAGATTCGGACACGGAGGGCTTCTTCATCAACACCATTGCCTCTCCGATGATGCGTGGGTAGTTCACCATAGACCTTCGGGTCCATAGCTAGTAGCTAGATGGCTTCTTCTCTCTCTTGGATCTTCAATACAAAGTTCTCCATGATCTTCATGGAGATATATCCGATGTAATCTTATTTTGTGGTGTGTTTGTCGAGTGACGATGAATTGTGGATTTATGATCAGATTATCTATGAATCTTATTTGAGTTTCTTCTGATCTCTTATATGCATGATATCATATCCTTGTAACTCTCTTCGAGTTGTGGGTTTTGTTTGGCCAACTTGATCTATGATTCTTGCAATGGGAGAAGTGCTTGGTTTTGGGTTCATACCATGCGGTGACCTCACCCAGTGACAGAAGGGGTAGCGAGGCACGCATCGGGTTGTTGCCATCAAGGGTAAAAAGATGGGGTTTATATCTATTGCATGAATTTTTCCCTCTACATCATGTCATCTTGCTTAAGGCGTTACTATGTTTGTCATGAACTCAATACACTAGATGCATGCTGGATAGCGGTTGATGTGTGGAGTAATAGTAGTAGATGCAGAAAGTATCGGTCTACTTGTCTCGGACGTGATGCATATATGTACGATCATTGCCTTAGATATCGTCATGATTTTGCGCGGTTCTATCAATTGCTCGACAGTAATTCGTTCACCCACCGTAATATTTGCTATCATGAGAGAAGCCTCTAGTGAACACTATGGCCCCGGGGTCTACTTCACATTATATTTTCAGCTCCACACTTTTACTTTGTTGCACTTTCCGCCTTCAGATCTCACCTGGCAGTCAATCGTGAAGGGATTGACAAGCCCTTTCTAGCGTTGGGTGCAAGTTTGCTGTTTTTGCGCAGGTACTTTAGGAACTTGGCTTGATACTCCTACTGGATTGATACCTTGCTTCTCAAACTGAGGGAAATACTTACTGCTACTATGCTGCATCACCCTTTCCTCTTCAAGGGAAAAACCAACGCAAGCTCAAGAGGTAGCAAGAAGAATTTCTGGCGCCGTTGCCGAGGAGGATCAAGTCAAGAATAGTCTCCCGTCAACATGCCAATTTCTGGCGCCGTTGCCGGGGAGCGTCAAGTGAAGCTTATCCAAGTAACTGTCGCAAACTCATCTCTTGCATTTACTTTTTTGCCTCTCGTTTTCCTCTCCCCCACTTCTAAAAAACAAAAATTTACAAAAATATTTGCCCTTTTTTGTTTGCCCTTTTCTTTTGCTTGCTTTGTGCCTGCTTGTGTGGGATAGTCTATTTGTCCCCATGGCTAGACCTATCGCTTCGAACGATACTACCGAGAGCGAAGTTCTCAATTTCAAACAAAATGAGGAAGAAACTTAAAGGATGCTTGGTATAGGATTTGCATTGCTCAGAGTAGATCTACTCGTAAGCAATCTACTATCGTCCTGCTTCGCAACTTTTATGTGGGTATCTCCCCTTGGAATAGGTATGTTCTTGACACCATCGTAGGCGGAAATTTCTTGGGTACCCATACCGTTGATTCTTACGGTGCTTTGATAAATTTGGTAGGCTCACCCCCACTCATGGTTAATGGAACTACCTTAACTTTGGAACATGTGATGTGTAGGCTGGATATCATTGAAAATAAAGTTGCTACGATTGAACTCATTGAAAATTTGGATAAAAAGATCCACAATCAAATCACTCAGTATGGATCCAAGGTGGGAATGACTTTGAAAAATTTGAAGGAGAGGGAACCCAGAGTTAACAAAAAACTAGGCCATGATTCCGCTAGGATTGGCAAACTAGAGGATGTTATAACCAACTGGGGTTCCGCTTTTGCCGCTGTGCAGAACACTCCAAATTTTGCCCACAATAAGGCCACCAAGTCTGTTTTTGTTCCTAAAAATAGTGGTGAACCATCTAGTAAGAGAGATGAAGACCTTAAGATGATGAGTGTTCACCCTACTTATGGTTGGAGCACCAAAGACGACGATACGTGATTCTATCGCCTTATGCCTAGCTAAGGGCGTTAAACAATAGCGCTTGTTGGGAGGCAACCCAATGAATTTATCTTTGATTTTTTCTTTGTTTTGTTGCGTCCACACCATCATAATTCTGTTATGATTGTGTTTTTTGTGTTTCTTTTTGTGTTTCTGCCAAGTAAAACCTTTATGACTAGTTTTGGTGATGGTTGTTTGATCATGCTGGAAAAAGACAAAACTTTTCTCTCACGAAATTGTTTTTTATTTTTATCCAGAAAGAGCTTTTGAGTTGATTATTTTTTATGCTGGTTGATAAGCCAATTGCCCAAATTGTCGTAATTTTCAAAAAAATTGAGATACCAGAAGTATATGAAGTATACAGATTGCTACAGACTGGTCTGTTTTTGTTGTGTTGATTGCTTATTTTGATGAAACCATGGAAAGTATCGGGGGGTACTAGCCATGGAAAAGTGAGAATACAGTAATCTAACACCAATATAAATAGAAATCAAGTTTGGTACAGTACCTAAAGAGGTGGTAGTTTGTTTTCTTGTGCTAATGATATCACGAGTTTTTGTTTAAGTTTTGTGTTGTGAAGTTTTCAAGTTTTGGGTGATGTTCTCATGGACAAAGGGATAAAGAGTGGAAAGATCTCAAGCTTGGGGATGCCCAAGTCATCCCAATCCAAATTCAAGGACACCAAGAAGCCTAAGCTTGGGGATGCCCCGGGAAGGCATCCCCTCTTTCGTCTTCAATCCATTGGTAACATTACTTGGAGCTATATTTTTATTCACCACATGATATGTGTTTTGCTTGGAGCGTCGTGTATTATAGGAGTCTTTTCTTTTTGTTGTGTCACAATCATCCTTGCTGCACACCTTTTGAGAGAGACATGCACTCATCGTGAATTTGCTAGAATACTCATTGAGTTCGCTTATATCTTTTGAGTTAGGCAATTTAGCTCATTGTGCTTCACTTATATCTTTTGAGATAGATAACTTTGCTCTATGTGATTCACTTAGATCTTTTAGAGCACGGCGGTGTCATATTTTGGAGAAATAAGAACTCTCGATCTTCACTTATATCTTTTCGAGAGTGCTCTCTCTGAGTAACTTGGTAGTTGGCTTGTGCTATGAAAGTAGTCCTAAAGATGATAGGCGTCGAAAGAGGATAAAATAAAACTTCCATATTCTTGTGCATTGATTAGAAAGAGAAGTCTGATTCCTCTCAGTTAGTTTTGAGACATGGATTTGGTAATGTTAAGAGACATGTTAGTAGGGTGTTGTGAATCTAGAAATACTTGTGTTGAAGTTAGTGATTCCCATAACATGCACGTATGGTGAACCGCTATGTTAGGAAGTCGGAGCATAATTGATTTATTGATTGACATCCTTTGTGTTGCGGTCGGAATCGCGCGATGGTTAACACCTACCAACCCTTCCCCTAGGAGTATGCGTTTAGCACTTTGTTTCGATTACTAATAAAAACTTTCACAATAAGTATGTGAGTTCTTCATGACTAATGTGAGTCCATGGTATAGATGCACTTTCACTTTCCACCATTTCTAGCCTCTCTAGTGCCACACAACTTTCGCCGGTACACAAAACCACCATAGATCTTCCTCAAAACAGCCTCCATACCTACCTACTATGGCATTTTCATAGCCATTCCGAGATATATTGCCATGCAACTCCCACCATTCGGTCTCATGACTTGTGCCGTCACTTACATATTGTCATTGCATGATCGTAAGATAGCTAGCGAGATGTTTCAACGTCATACGCTAAGCTAGACCGTTGCACATCTCGGTACACTGCCGGAGGCATTCCTATAAAGTCATCATGATTCTAAGCATTGAGCTATGAGTAAATGAAAGTGTGATGATCATCATTATTAGAGCATTGTCCCATGTGAGGAAATAAAAAAAAGAGGCCAAAGTTGCCCACAAAAGAGAGAGAGAGAGATGGAAAGAGGCCAAAGAGCCCAAACGAAAAAAAAGAGTAAAAGAGAGAAGGGACAATGCTACTATCTTTTTCCACACTTGTGCTTCATAATAGCACCATGATCTTCATGATTGAGAGTCTCTTGTTTTGTCACCAGCATATACTAGTGGGAATCTTTTATGTAACTTGGCTTGTATATTCCAATGATGGGCTTCCTCAAAATTGCCCTAGGTCTTCATGAGCAAGCAAGTTGGATGTACACCCACTAGTTCTCCTTTTGAGCTTTCACACACTTATAGCTCTAAGTGCATCCATTGCATAGTAATCCCTACTCTTTCACATTGATATCTATTAATGGGCATCTCCATAGCCCTTTGATACGCCGAGTCAATGTGACCATCTCCTCCTTTTTGCCTCACAACCTCCACCACACTCTTTTTCACCTATAGTGCTATATCCATGGCTCACGCTCATGTATTGCATGAGAGTTGAAAAAGGTTTGAGAAAGTAAGAGTGTGAAAACAATTACTTGGCCAATACCGGGGTTGTGCATGATTTAAATTCGTTGTGTGGGGATGATGGAGCATAGCCAGACTATATGATTTTGTAGGGATAACTTTTTTTGGCTTTGTTATTTCGAAAGTTCATGATTACCTTGCTAGTTTGCTTGAAGTACTATTGTTATCATGTCAATAGCAAACTATTGTTTTGAATCTTACGGATCTGAACATTCATGTCACATGAAATAAGTTACAAAGGACAAATATGCTAGGTAGCATTCCACATCAAAAATTCATTCTTTATCACTTCCCTACTCGAGGACAAGCAGGAGTTAAGCTTGGGGATGCTTGATACGTCTCCAACGTATCTATAATTTTTGTTGGTTCCATGCTATTATCTTGTCAAACTTTGGATGTTTTGTATGACTTTTATATCTTTTTTGGGACTAACTTATTAACTCAGTGCCAAGTGCCAGTTCCTGTTTTTCCGTGTTTTTTACACTTTTCAGAGGAGAATATTAAACGGAGTACAAACGGAATAAAACCTTCGAAAATATATTTTTTGGAACAGAAGATACGCGGGGAACTTGAGAACCAAGGCAAAGGACCCCGGGGGAGGTCACAAGCCCCCTAGGCGTGGCCTGGGGGGCGTGCCTAGCAGGCTTGTGGGCCCCCTGTGGCTCCTCTGCCCTACTTCTTGCTGGAGAATGTCGCATGGGAAACAAAAAATTTCCTACGCGCAGGAAGACCTATCATGGTGATGTCCATCTACGAGAGGGGATTTGGATCTACGTACCCTTGTAGATCGCACAGCAGGAAGCGTTAAGAAACACGGTTGATGTAGTGGAACGTCCTCAGGTCCCTCGATCCGCCCCGCGAACCGTCCCACGATCTGTCCCACGATCCGCTCCGATCTAGTGCCGAACGGACGGCACCTCCGCGTTCAGCACACGTACAACTCGACGATGATCTCGGCCTTCTTGATCCAGCAAGAGAAACGGATAGGTAGATGAGTTCTCCGGCAGCGTGACGATGCTCCAGAGGTTGGTGGTGATCTATCCCAGCAGGGCTCCGCCCGAGCTCCGCGGAAATACGATCTACAGGAAAAATCGTGGAGGTATGTGGTCGGGCTGCCGTGGCAAAGTTGTCTCAAATCAGCCCTAATACCCCAGTATATATAGGACGGAGGGGGAGGGACTTGCCTTGAGGCTCAAGGGAGCCCCAAGGGGTCGGCCGAACCAAGGGTGGAGGAGTCCACCTCCAATCCTAGTCCAACTAGGATTGGAAGGTGGAGTCCTTCCCTTCCTTCCCACTTCCCCTTTTTTTTCTTTTTCCTTTGATTTCTTTATCTCCTACGCATAGGGCCTCTTGGGCTATCCCACCAGCCCACTAAGGGCTGGTGCGTCACCCCTAAGGCCTATGGGCTTCCCCCGGGTGGGCTCCCCCCCCCCCCCGGTGAACATCCGGAACCCATTCGTCACTCCCGGTACATTCCCGGTAATGCTCGAAAACTTCCCGATAATCAAATGAGGTCATCCTATATATCAATATTCGTTTCCGGACCATTCTAGAAACCCTCGTGACGTCTGTGATCCTATCCGGGACTCTGAACAACATAACAACATTCGGTAACCAACCATATGACTCAACTACACATAAAACATCGCTGAACCTTAAGTGTGCAGACCCTTCGGGTTCGAGAACTATGTAGACATGGCCCGAGAGCCTCCTCGGTCAATATACAATAGCGGGACCTGGATGCCCATATTGGATCCTACATATTCTACGAAGATCTTATCGATTGAACCTCAGTGCCAAGGATTCATATAATCCCGTATGTCATTCCCTTTGTCCTTCGGTATGTTACTTGCCCGAGATTCGGATCGTCAGTATCCGCATACCTATTTCAATCTCGTTTACCGGCAAGTCTCTTTACTCGTTCCGTAATACAAGATCCCGTGACTTACATTAAGTCACATTGCTTGCAAGGCTTGTGTGTGATATTGTATTACCGAGTGGGCCCCGAGATACCTCTCCGTCACACGAAGTGACAAATCCCAGTCTTGATCCATAATAACTCAACGGACACCTTCGGAGATACCTGTAGAGCATCTTTATAGTCACCCAGTTACGTTGTGACGTTTGATACACACAAGGCATTCCTTCGGTGCCAGTGAGTTATATGATCTCATGGTCATAGGAATAAATACTTGACACGCAGAAAACAGTAGCAACAAAATGACACGATCAACATGCTACGTTCATTAGTTTGGGTCTAGTCCATCACATGATTCACTTAATGATGTGATCCAGTTATCAAGCAACAACATCTTGTACATAGTCAGAAGACCTTGACTATCCTTGATCAACGGGCTAGCCAACTAGAGGCTTGCTAGGGACAGTGTTTTGTCTATGTATCCACACATGTATCTAAGTCTTCATTCAATACAATTATAGCATGGATAATAAACGATTATCTTGATACAGGAATTATAATAATAACTTATTTATCATTGCCTCTAGGGCATAATTCCAACAGTCTCCCACTTGCACTAGAGTCAATAATCTAGTCCTCACATCGTCATGCGAATTACATTGTAATAAATCTAACACCCATATAGTTATGGTGTTGATCATGCTTTGCCCGTGGAAGATGTTTAGTCAGCGGGTCTGCCACATACAGATCTGTGTGCACTTTGCAGATATTCACGTCGTCCTCCTCGATGTAGTCGCGGATGAGGTTGAAGCATCGTTTGATGTGTCTGGTCCTTTTGTGAAACCGTGGTTCCTTTGCTAAGGCAATGGCACCCGTGTTGTCACAAAACAGGGTTATTGGATTCAGTGCGCTCGGCACCACTCCAAGATCCGTCATGAACTGCTTCATCCAGACACCCTCCTTAGCTGCCTCCGAGGCGGCCATGTACTCCGCTTCACATGTAGAATCAGCTACGACGCTTTGCTTGGAACTGCACCAGCTTACCGCACCCCCATTAAGAATAAATACGTATCAGGTCTGCGACTTAGAGTCGTCCGGATCTGTGTCAAAGCTTGCATCGATGTAACCTTTTACGGCGAGCTCTTTGTCACCTCCATATACGAGAAACATCTCTTTAGTCCTTTTCAGGTACTTCAGGATATTCTTGACCGCCGTCCAGTGATCCACTCCTGGATTACTCTGGAACCTGCCTGCCATACTTATGGCCAGGCTAACGTCTGGTCTAGTGCACAGCATTCCATACATGATAGAACCTATGGCTGAAGCATAGGGGACGGTACTCATATGCTCTCTATCTTTATCAGTTGCTGGGCACTGAGTCTTACTCAATCTCGTACCTTGTAAAACTGGCAAGAACCCCTTCTTGGACTATTCCATTTTGAACCTCTTCAAAACTTTATCAAGGTACGTGCTTTGTGAAAGTCCTATCAGGCGTTTTGATCTATCCCTATAGATCTTTATGCCTAGAATGTAAGCAGCTTCTCCTAGGTCCTTCATAGAGAAACTTCTATTCAAGTAATCCTTTATGCTCTCCAAAAGCTCCACGCCGTTTCCAATCAGTAATATGTCATCCACATATAGTATTAGGAACGCCACAGAGCTCCCACTCACTTTCTTGTAAATACAGGATTCTCCAACCACCTGTATAAACCCAAATGCTTTGATCACCTCATCAAAGCGTTTATTCCAACTCTGAGATGCTTGCACCAGTCCATAAATGGATCGCTGGAGCTTGCACACTTTGTTAGCATTTTTAGGATCGACAAAACCTTCGGGTTGCATCATATACAACTCTTCCTTAAGGAAACCGTTAAGGAACGCCGTTTTGACATCCATCTGCCAGATTTCATAATCGAAAAATGCAACTATGGCTAACATGATTCGGACGGACTTAAGCATCGCTACGGGTGAGAATGTCTCATCGTAGTCAATTCCTTGAACTTGTAAAAAACCCTTTGCCACAAGTCGAGCTTTATAAACGGTCACATTACCGTCAGCGTCCGTCTTCTTCTTAAATATCGATTTGTTCTGAATAGCCTTGCGGCCTTCAGGTAGTACTTCAAAAGTCCACACTTTGTTTTCATACATAGATCCTATCTCGGACTTCATGGCCTCCAGCCATTTGTTGGAATCCAGGCCCACCATTGCTTCTTCATAATTCGCAGGCTCATTGTTGTCTAACAACATAATTGATAAGACGGGATTACTGTACCACTCTCGAGCAGTATGCGGTCTCGTCGACCTGCGAGGTCCGACAAGAACTTGATCCGGAGTTTCATGATCATCATCATTAACTTCCTCCTCATCTGGCGTCGCAATTACAGGGGTTTCCCCTTGCCCTGCGCCACCATCCAGAGGGCTGAGAGGTTCGACAACCTCATCAAGTTCTATCTTCCTCCCACTCAATTCTCTCGAGAGAAACTCCTTCTCGAGAAAAGCTCCGTTCTTAGCAACAAACACTTTGCCCTCAGATTTGAGATAGAAGGTATACCCAACTGTCTCTTTTGGGTAACCTACGAAGACGCACTTTTCCGCTTTGGGTTCCAATTTTTCAGGCTGAAGCTTTTTGACATAAGCATCACATCCCCAAACTTTAAGAAACGACAACTTTGGTCTTTTGCCATACCACAGCTGGTATGGTATCGTCTCAACGGGTTTTGATGGTGCCCTATTTAAAGTGAATGCAGCTATTTCTAATGCATAACCCCAAAACGATAATGGCAAATCGGTAAGAGACATCATAGATCGCACCATCTCTAATAAAGTACGATTACGACGTTCGGACACAGCATTACGCCGTGGTGTTCCAGGCGGTGTCAACTGTGAAACAATTCCACATTGTCTTAAGTGAGCACCTGTGGGGACCCCGACTAGCAAGTCGAGTTCGCCGTGCCCAGTGACCCCAAGGATCAATGTTCACTGAACACAGATACTGAATAATAGAGTCTTACATCCAAGTACCAAAATTATTACATCGAACGACCAGAAGGTCGGGTCAAAGAGCAAGGCCTAAAGCCAAATTAAACGGATACATCGAGTAGCGGAAACTCGTCAGGGCTAAGCGGTGCCCATGCCATCAAGCCTACATCGACAGGCATTCTGACTTGTAAGCGTCCTAGATCGCAGGTTCGTCTCCGACGGCGTACTCATCGCCAAACTCCGGTCCTTCCATGTCTGGTCAATAATATAACCAGTGGCAAGCCAATGAGTACTTTGAATGTACTCGCAAACAGCCCATGACATGAATATATATATGGTAAAGGATAACAGTAACATGTATCTTTAGTGGAATGCAATGTGGTGGCATGATCAGGTATATGCAACAAGTTAAAGGGTTACTCTTAAGAACAGGTTACAGATATCAACATATCTGACAAGGGTTGAACACACCGGTTTCACCCTATATGCCAAGTCATCGGACTTGTCATAATCTCAATGTACTAATGAGGGCTAAACCATCCGGGTTTACCCTATATGTCAAGTCACCGAACTTGATCATATTATAGTGATTGTCATAACAACACCTTTTTAACACCACACACACACACACACTTTTGGTTTATGCGGAAACACTGGACGTAGTTTAAGCAGCACCACCCAACTGTCCTTGACCGCGGACACGGCTATTCGAATAGTTTACACTCTGCAGAGGTAGTACGCTTGACCCACGAGAAACGAGAAACTTCTGTGTCATCCACGACTCGCGGTATATCACATATACCCGAGGTAAGTACCCGATCATCATCTTTCCCCTGACGATACTAGACAAAGAGGTCCACTCGATTGGTACCCAGCCCACATGTTGTACGTCTTACGAGTACCGACTCTGGACCGTATCAACCATGCAGGGACCAACGGTGTGCCTGGAACTCATAATAATGGCATAGTCGTCCTACCTGGCACCACCCCATCACGAGAGTGACACCAATCACTCCCGCCACTAGTAATGTGGCTCTTTGCTAGTACCGACCAGAGTAATCAACAAAGCCCCGTCCCATAAAGGGGTATCGTGGTCGTACTGGTAAGGTTGGGACGGTCGACACATCATAAATCTAATCCCATTTCCGAAACCATACTCACACAAAATCACCGGTGCATCACTTCACCAAAAGTGATCACCAACTCATCATCACCCTCAGGCATTAGTGGCACCCGACGGGGTTTTCATAAACTCTTTATTTAACTCATCATTATGCTTGTGATAATGTGCTCTATCATTACTTGTCAACATGGAAATAACATGACCCTCACGGGGTAGGGTCAAGCTCAATGCAATGATCTTACTTTACTAGTCAACATGACAGTAGCATGATCCTCGTAGACAGTAGGGTCAGCTCATCATGTTTGTGCTCCAAGGAGCCATGTGAATATCATTATCAACATGCAAGGGCTTTGAAGAAGCCTTCGGTACCATCACATCAATGATGAACCGGCACTGTGATCACATGTAACGGGAAAATACTTGCTACTCTAGCATGCATCATTTTATATACTTAAGTCATGGCAAAAGGGTTGCTTGCCTTGGTCAGCTAGGTATCCGGGGTCTTCAAGGTCTTCCGCTTCGGATCCTCCGTCACTCGGTAACTCTACCGTCGAGAAAGAAATAAATAAATACTAGCTCTCACTAAAACAGATCACAAAGTGCTTTTAAAAATGTTGCAAGGTTTGAATAAATTCAATTTATTATTTTGGAAAATGTTTCCTATAGTTTTATTAGCTAAGCATATTTATTTAAAAGCAAACATAAGCAAATTGGTGCTTTTTAATATCATTTTATTATATCAAAATAGTTTCTGTTTTTGATAAATGTCAACTATTACAGAATCAAATACTACTCATTTTTAGAAAATTACTCGTGGAAGAATTATATTTTTCTACTGGCTAAATCTTTTTATAAAAAATCATTTAAGTTACTTGATTAAAATAAAAGGAAAAGTTCAGGGGAACAGATCCAGCCGGCCCAGCCAGCAGGCCTGGCCACCAGGCGCGCGCGGGCCAGGTTCAAACCTGACCTGCGGGCCCCTGGGGTCAGCGTCAGCGGCTGCGCACGCTGGCTGCCCCAGGACACCGACAGGTGGGCTCCACCTGTCGGGTCCTTCTCCTACCTCCAGCCAGAGAGGTGGAGATGGACGCCGGCGAGGCTGCCGTTGTCCTGAGGCCAATCTAGGAACGGGAACGGGTCCCTCGTGCCTCCGCCTACCTGCTCGTGGTCGGGACGTCACCGGAGGTGGTCTGGGTCGCCGGCGACGAGGTGCCCGTGGCGGAAGGGTTTTGGGTTGGTGTTGAACTAGGGGCTAGGGGCACGGATTCGCTCAGGGAAGTTAGGGGAAATGTTCCTGGTGTCAAGGGGAGTGTAATGGGAGGTCGGGCAGCGCAGGAGTCGACGTGTAGCCGGAGATCGACCGGAGCTCCGAGGCGGAGGGGCCTCGGTCGATCTCGAGCACCGGGGCTCTGCGAGCTCGATTGGGTGGCTAGGGAGTGTCTACTGGTTGTGCCGAAGCTGCTTGGAGGGTGCTGGGGTGCCGGGGGACCTATTTATAGGCCAACGACGGTGACCCGACTCGGGCGCGCCGGTGACTCACCGTGGCGCGCGTGCGAGCACAGTGAGGTGCTGGCCGTGAAACCACGGGTTCGGGACGTGGTTTAGGACCTCCTGGTGCAACGGCCGCAGAGGGAAAGCTAGTGGGGTCGAGCCGCAGCGATCGTGCATGCTCGGTCGCGTCGGGCGCGCACGGGCACGCGTCGCCTGAGCTCTTGTGCGAGGGGGAGAGGGTCCCTGGGGTAGCTTTGCACTGAATGGTTGTCGGGGGAGCGTTTGGACATAACTGGGGAGATTGGGACCGGCCGGAGCATCGTCCCCTTGCTGGTGGCTCTCTGCAGCGCGCCCAGAGCGCAGTTTTGGCATGCCACGGCATGCTGGCTCGCTCTGGGGCACTTGGGACGTGTCCTCCATGTCCTGAGTGTTGCTGGGAGTGTACCTAGCCGTTGTGGCTTAGTGGGAGCTCGAGCTGGTCAAGGGAGCAAGGAACACTAGTGTTGCCAGTACTGCCCTGCGGCTTAAATTGGAGTTCTTGTCACTTGTGCTTGGAGTTGGGGAGGGGCTGATTGACTGGGTGCTCAGGGTGTTCTGGTGCTCTAACCCACCAAGTTTGGGGCCTTGACATTGGGTAAACGGTGGCTAGGAGGGTTTTTACCTTCCTGTCAGTAGGTGTTCGACAGTGACTTGGGGTGCTTCCACTCCACCACTGGAAATGAAACTTAACAGGTTTGGTCTTGGGGTAAAAACATGGGGTTCCACCAAATCTGAGCTCCATTGAACAAGTTTGGCTTTGTAAACTTGAAAATGTCTCAAAATGACCAGTACTATCCTTTACAAAGAAAGTGTGGCCAAACAGAGTCTCACAAATCCCATCTTTGGTGTGGAGTCCTCATTTGGGGTGCCAAACACTTCTGCAAAGTTTCAGCTCCATTAGAGAAACTTTGCAATGTAGAGTTGTTCCAACTCTACTCTGGACAGAGAGGGTTTTGGGCTCATTAGGTGCACTTCCCCACCTTGGATCAAGGTGATATTTTTGGTGAGCACCTAATATGGCTTGGGAGGGCTCCTCTAATTTTATGGGATTTTACTGAGATAATTTCCTTTGGAAACATCTCAAAAAACTAAAACAGAAAGAAATGGTTTTCAGGGTTTTACTCAAATAATATTAATATAAAATAGGGTTTAAAATCTTATATATGGAAAATATATGTCCTTCTGAGCTTCCATGAATTTACTCAGAATTTTCTAAGGCAGGAAAGCAATTTTCCTTGTGGGAATATCATTACTGGCCTTAGAAACAGACATAGATATAAAATAGGAAAATAATATTTTAAATCACCAATTAATGTTTTTAAAGAATGAAAATAATATTTGGATCAGATCACCAACTTTTGGTTGGAAGTGCCACTTGGCTTCATGAGCTAGTAGTGTATCCCAACATGATGAAAGTGATCTTGATCTAAAGGAAAAGGGGTTTTTGAAGAGAGCAAAATAATAAGTTTTCATAGGTTTGAGTCATCAAACAAACAAGCATACACTCAAACAAGGGTTCACATTGCACTCACAACATTATTTGAAAAAGTTTTAACAAGCTCTGATTTTTGCAACATAAAATACTTGTGGTGAAAAACAAGGTGTGACAGCACCAAACTCGAAACTCAGATATTCACCCCCACGATCAGACCGTAGGAACTTGATCTTCTTGTTACGATGATTTTCGACTTCAGTCTGGAATTATTTGAACTTTTTAGATGTTTTAGACTTGTGCTTCATCAAGTAGACATAACCATATCTACTCAAATCGTCAGTGAAGGTGAGAAAATAACGATATCCGCCCCATGCCTCCACACTCATTGGACCACACACATCGGTATGTATGATTTCCAACAAGTCACTTGCACGCTCCATTGTTCCAGAGAACGGAGTTTTAGTCATCTTGCCCATGAGGCATGGTTCGCACGTGTCAAGTGAATCAAAGTCAAATGACTCCAAAAGTCCATCGGTATGGAGTTTCTTCATGCGCTTTACACCAATATGACCTAAGCGGCAGTGCCATAAAAACATGGCGCTATCATTGTTAACTCTAACTCTTTTGGTCTCAATGTTATGTATATGTGTATTATCACTATAAAGATTCAATATGAACAATCCTCTCACATTGGGTGCATGACCATAAACGATATTACTCATAGAAATAGAACAACCATTATTCTCTGACTTAAACGAATAACCGTCTCGCAATAAACAAGATCCAGATATAATGTTCATGCTTAACGCAGGCACTAAATAACATTTATTTAAGTTCATAACTAATCCTGATGGTAACTAAAGTGAAGTTGTGCCGACGGCGATTGCATCAACCTTGGAACCATTTCCCACGCGCATCGTCACTTCATCCTTCGCCAGCCTTCGCTTATTCCGCAGTTCCTGTTTCGAGTTGCAAATATGAGCAACAGAACCGGTATCGAATACCCAGGCACTACTACGAGAGCTGGTTAAGTACACATCAATAACATGTATATCGAATATACCTGATTTTTCCTTGGCCGCCTTCTTATCAGCCACATACTTGGGGCAGTTGCACTTCCAATGACCCATACCCTTGCAATAATAGCACTCCGTTTCAGGCTTAGGTCCAGCTTTGGGTTTCTTCATCGGATTGGCAACACGCTTGCCGCTTTCCTTTGAGTTACCTTTCTTTCCTTTGTCGTTTCTCTTGAAACTAGTGGTCTTATTCACCATCAACACTTGATGCTCTTTACGGAGTTCTGACTCTGCGACTTTCAGAATCGCGAATAACTCGCCGGGTGACTTGTTCATCCCTTGCATGTTATAGTTCAACACAAAGCCCTTATAGCTTGGTGGCAGTGATTGAAGAATTATGTCAGTGATAGCCTCTTGCGGGAGTTCAATCCCCAGCTCAGCTAGACAGTTTGAGTACCCAGACATTTTGAGCACATGTTCACTGACAGACGAATTCTCCTCCATCTTGCAAGCATAGAATTTATCGGAGGTCTCATACCTCTCGATTCGGGCGTTCTTCTGAAAGATAAACTTCAACTCCTCGAACATCTCATATGCTCCATGACGCTTAAAGCAACGTTGAAGTCCCGGCTCTAAGCCATACAAGATTGCACATTGAACTACTGAGTAATCCTCCTTGCATGTTAACCAAGCGTTCTTAACATCTTGGTCAGCCGCGGCGGGTGGTTCATCTCCTAGCGCAGCATTAAGGACATAATCCTTCTTCCCAGCTTGCAGGAGCAACTTAAGATTATGAGCCCAGTCTACAAAGTTGCTTCCATCATCTTTCAACTTAGCTTTCTCTAGGAACGTATTAAAATTCAGGGTGACTGTCGCGTGAGCCATTGATCTACAACACAAATATTTTCAAAGTGGACTTAGACTATGTCCAAGATAACTAGAGTTTAACTAATCAAATTACTTGCTAAACTCCCACTCAAAAAGTACATCTCTCTAGTCATTTGAGTGGTTCATGATCCAATTCCACTAGCTCAAGTCCGATCATCACGTGAGTTGAGGATAGTTTCAGTGGTAAGCATCCCTATGCTAATCATATCAACTATATGATTCATGATCGACCTTTCGGTCTCATGTTTTCCAAGGCCATGTCTGCACATGCTAGGCTCGTCAAGCTTAACCCGAGTGTTCCGCGTGTGCAACTGTTTTGCAGCCGTTGTATGTGAACGTTGAGTCTATCACACCCGATCATCACGTGGTGTCTCGAAATGACGAACTGTAGCAACGGTGCACAGTCGGGGAGAACACAATTTCGTCTTGAAATTTTAGGGAGAGATCACCTCATAATGCTACCGTCGTTCTAAGCAAAACAAGGTGCATAAAAGGATTAACATCACATGAAATTCATAAGTGACATGATATGGCCATCATCATGTGCTTCTTGATCTCCATCACCAAAGCACCAGCACAATCTTCTTGTCACCGGCGCCACACCATGATCTCCATCAACGTGTCGCCATCGGGGTTGTCGTGCTACTCATGCTATTACTACTAAAGCTACGTCCTAGCAATATAGTAAACGCATCTGCAAGCACAAACATTAGTTTAAAGACAACCCTATGGCTCGTGTCGGTTGCCGTACCATTGACGTGCAAGTCGATATTAACTATTACAACATGATCATCTCATACATCCAATATATCACATCACGTCACTGGCCATATCACATCACATGCATACCCTGCAAAAACAAGTTAGACGTCCTCTAATTGTTGTTGCATGTTTTACGTGGTTGCCATGGGTATCTAGTAGGATCGCATCTTACTTACGCAAACACCACAACGGGGATGTATGAATTGCTATTTAACCTCTCTCTAAGGACCTCCTCGGTCAAATCTGATTCAACTAAAGTTGGAGAAACCGACACTCTCCAGTCATTTTTTAGCAACGGGGTTGCTCGTAGCGATGAAACCAGTCTCTCGTAAGCGTACGAGTAATGTCGGTCAGAGCCGCTTCGATCCAACAATACCGCGGAATCAAGAAAAGACTAAGGAGGGCAGCAAATCGCACATCACCGCCCACAAAAACTTTTGTGTTCTACTCGAGATGACATCTACGCATGAACCTAGCTCATGATGCCACTGTCGGAGAACGTCGCATGGGAAACAAAAACTTTCCTACGCGCACGAAGACCTATCATGGTGATGTCCATCTACGAGAGGAGATTTGGATCTACGTACCCTTGTAGATCACATTGCAGGAAGCGTTAAGAAACGCGGTTGATGTAGTGGAACGTCCTCACGTCCCTCGATCCACCCCGCGAACCGTCCCACGATCCGCTCCGATCTAGTGCCGAACGGACGGCACCTCCGCGTTCAGCACACGTACAGCTCGATGATGATATCGACCTTCTTGATCCAGCAAGAGATACGGAGAGGTAGATGAGTTCTCCGACAGCGTGACGGCGCTCCGGAGGTTGGTGGTGATCTATCCCAGCAGGGCTCCGCCCGAGCTCCACGGAAATACGATCTAGAGGGAAAAACGTGGAGGTATATGGTCGGGCTGCCGTGGCAAAGTTGTCTCAAATCAGCCCTAATACCCCAATATATATAGGAGGGAGGGGGGAACTTGCCTTGAGGCTCAAGGGAGCCCCAAGGGGTCGGCCGAACCAAGGGTGGAGGAGTCCACCTCCAATCCTAGTCCAACTAGGATTGGAAGGTGGTGTCCTTCCCTTCCTTCCCACTTCCCTTTTTTTATTTTTTCTTTGATTTCTTTACCTCCTGCACATAGGGCCTCTTGGGCTGTCCCACCAGCCCACTAAGGGCTGGTGCGGCACCCCTAAGGCCTATGGGCTTCCCCCGGGTGGGCTCCCCCCCCCCCGATGAGCATACGGAACCCATTCGTCACTCCGAGTACATTCCCGGTAATGCCCGAAAACTTTCCGGTAATCAAATGAGGTCATCCTATATATCAATCTTCGTTTCCGGACCATTCCGGAAACCCTCGTGACGTCCATGATCCTATCCGGGACTCCGAACAACATTCGGTAACCAACCATATAACTCAAATACACATAAAACATCGTCGAACCTTAAGTGTGCAGACCCTGCGGGTTCGAGAACTATGTAGACATGACCCGAGGGACTCCTCGGTCAATATCCAATAGCGGGACCTGGATGCCCATATTGGATCCTACATATTCTACGAAGATCTTATCGATTGAACCTCAGTGCCAAGGATTCATATAATCCCGTATGTCATTCCCTTTGTCCTTCGGTATGTTACTTGCCCGAGATTCGATCGTCAGTATCCGCATACCTACTTCAATCTCGTTTACCAGCAAGTCTCTTTACTCGTTTCGTAATACAAGATCTCGTGACTTACATTAAGTCACATTGCTTGCAAGGCTTGTGAGTGATGTTGTATTACCGAGTGGGCCCCGAGATACCTCTCCGTCACACGGAGTGACAAATCCCAGTCTTGATCCATACTCACTCAACGGACACCTTCGGAGATACCTGTAGAGCATCTTTATAGTCACCCAGTTACGTTGTGACGTTTGATACACACAAGGCATTCCTCCGGTGCCAGTGAGTTATATGATCTCATGGTCATAGGAATAAATACTTGACACGCAGAAAACAGTAGCAACAAAATGACACGATCAACATGCTACATTCATTAGTTTGGGTCTAGTCCATCACATGATTCACTTAATGATGTGATCCAGTTATCAAGCAACAACATCTTGTACATAGTCACAAGACCTTGACTATCCTTGATCAACTGGCTAGCCAACTAGAGGCTTGCTAGGGACAGTGTTTTGTCTATGTATCCACACATGTATTTAAGTCTTCATTCAATACAATTATAGCATGGATAATAAACAATTATCATGATACATGAATTATAATAATAACTTATTTATCATTGCCTCTAGGGCATATTCCAACACTTCTTCCGCCTATAAATCTCCGAAAAATCCAAAACCATGGGAGAGTGCCACGAAAATACTTTTCCGCCGCCGCAAGCTTCTGTCTCCGCAAGATCCCACCTGGGGCACATTCTGGTGCCCTGCTGGAGGGGGGATTCGGACACGGAGGGCTTCTTCATCAAAACCATTGCCTCTCCGATGATGCGTGAGTAGTTCACCATAGACCTTTGGGTCCATAGCTACTAGCTAAATGGCTTCCTCTCTCTCTTGGATCTTCAATACAAAGTTCTCCATGATCTTCATGGAGATCTATCCGATGTAATCTTATTTTGCGGTGTGTTTGTCGAGATTCGATGAATTGTGGATTTATGATCAGATTATCTATGAATCTTATTTGAGTTTCTTCTGATCTCTTATATGCATGATTTCATATCCTTGTAATTCTCTTTGAGTTGTGGGTTTTGTTTGGCCAACTTGATCTATGATTCTTGCAATGGGAGAAGTGCTTGGTTTTGGGTTCATACCGTGCGGTGACCTCACCTAGTGACAGAAGGGGTAGCGAGGCACGCATCGGGTTGTTGCCATCAAGGGTAAAAAGATGGGGTGTATATCTATTGCATGAATTTATCCCTCTACATCATATCATCTTGCTTAAGGTATTACTCTGTTTGTCATGAACTCAATACACTAGATGCATGCTCGATAGCGGTCGATGTGTGGAGTAATAGTATTAGATGCAGAAAGTATCTGTCTACTTGTCTCGGACGTGATGCCTATATGTACGATCATTGCCTTAGATATCGTCATGACATTGCGCGGTTCTATCAATTGCTCGACAGTAATTCGTTCACCCATCGTAATATTTTCTATCATGAGAGAAGCCTCTAGTGAACACTATGGCCCCCTGATACGTCCATTTTGCATCATGTTTTCATGTTGATATTTATCTTTTTTTGGATGTTATTTCACTTCACGGTACTATTCTTATGCCTTTTCTCTCTTAGTTTGCAAGGTTTACATGAAGAGGGAGAATGCTGGCAACTGGAATTCTGGCCTGAAAGTGGAGCAAAGTTGAGATACCTATTCTGCGCAACTCCAAACGCCGTAAAAATCAATGAGGATTTTTTTCCCGATTTATCAAAAATACTCGGCCGAAGAAGTGCCAGAGGGGGGCGTGCAGGTGGCCACAAGCCTGCACGGCGCCCCCCCCCCCCCCGGACGCGCCATGAGGGCTTGTGGGCACCCTGTAGGCCCACTTGCCCCCCTCTTTTGCTATATGAAGGGTTTCGTCCAGGAAAAAATCAGAGAGGAGCTTTTTCGTGGTTTCGCCGCCGCCACGAGGCGGAACTTGAGCACAACCAATCTAGAGCTTTGGCAGGACGATCCTGCCGGGGAAACTTCCCTCCCTTAAAATCTGGCAGACCCTTTCCTCGTTCTTGCTACCGCTCAAGATAGCTTTTGTCCCATCATATTTGGCAGACCCTTTCTCAATACTGTCAATGCTCATATTGATTGTGAGAAGCAAACTGTCACTGTTGGCTTTGAAGGTGTGTCACATGAATTCAATTTCTCCAAATTTGGTAGACAGCATCATGAAAAGGAGTTGCCTGGTAAGGATGAAACTATTGCCTTAGCTTCTATTGTCGTGCCCCCTACTGATCCCTTAGAGAAATACTTGCTTGAGCATGAAAATGATATGCATATGGATGAAAGGGATGAAATAGATAGAGTTGTCTTAGAACAATATCCCATCCTTCAGAATAATATGCCTGTTGAACTGCTTGGGGATCCACCTCCACCAAAGGGTGATCCTGTGTTCGAGCTTAAATAGTTGCCTGATACTCTTAAGTATGCCTATCTTGATGAAAAGGAGATATATACTATCATTATTAGTGCTAGCCTCTCAGAGCATGAAGAAAATAAGTTACTAAAAACTCTGAGGAAGCACTGTGCTGCTATTGGATATACTCTTGATGATCTTAAGGGCATTAGTCCCACTCTATGCCGGCACAAGATTAAAATCGATCCTGATTTCAAACTAGTTGCTGATCATCAAAGGAGATTGAATCCTAAGATGAAAGAAGTAGTAAGAAAAGAAATACTAAAGCTCCTGGAAGCGGGTATTATCTATCATGTTGCTCATAGCGATTGGGTGAGTCTGGTGCACTGCGTCCCTAAGAAGGGAGGCATTACCGTTGTCCCTAATGATAAAGATGAATTGATCCCACAGAGGATTATTACTGGCTATAGGATGGTGATCGATTTTAGGAAGTTGAATAAGACCACTAGGAAAGATCATTACCCTTTGCCTTTTATCGACCAAATGCTAGAAAGGCTGTCTAAACACACACACGTCTGCTTTCTAGACGGTTATTCTGGTTTCTCCCAAATACCAGTTGCACAATCTGATCAGGAGAAAACCACTTTCACCTGTCCTTTCGGTACCTTTGCTTATAGACGTATGCCTTTTGGCTTATGTAATGCACCTGCCACCTTTCAAAGATGTATGATGGCTATATTCTCTGACTTTTGTGAAAAGATTGTTGAGGTTCTCATGGATGACTTCTCCATTTACGGGTCTTCCTTTGATGATTGCCTTAGCAACCTTGATCGAGTCGTACAAAGATGTAAAGACACCAACCTTGTCTTGAATTGGGAGAAGCGCCACTTTATGGTTAATGAAGGCATCGTCTTAGGACATAAAATTTCTGAAAGAGGTATTGAAGTCGATAAGGCTAAGGTTGATGCAATCGAGAAAATGCCATACCCCACAAATATCAAAGGTATAAGAAGTTTCCTTGGTCATGCTGGTTTCTATAGAAGGTTCATTAAAGACTTCTCTAAGATTTCTAGGCCTCTTACTAATATCTTGCAAAAGGATATTCCTTTTGTCTTTGATGATGATTGTGAGGAAGCCTTCGAAATACTTAAGAGGGCTTTGATAACTGCACCTATTGTTCAACCACCTGATTGGAACTTGCCTTTTGAAATCATGTGTGATGCTAGTGATTATGCTGTTGGTGCTGTTCTAGGGCAAAGAGTTGATAAGAAGTTGAATGTTATTCACTACTCTAGTAAAACTCTAGACAGTGTCGAGAGAAACTATGCTACTACGGAGAAGGAATTTTTAGCAGTCGTGTTTGCATGTGAAAAGTTCAGGTCTTACATAGTTGATTCCAAAGTCACTATTCACACTGATCATGCTGCTATTAAGTACCTCATGGAGAAGAAGGACGCTAAACCTAGACTTATCAGATGGGTTCTCTTGCTACAAGAATTTGATTTGCACGTTGTCGACAGAAAGGGTGCTGATAACCCCGTAGCAGATAACTTGTCTAGGTTGGAGAACGTTCTTGATGACCCACAACCTATTGATGATAGCTTTCCCGATGAGCAATTGAGTGTCATCAATGCTTCATGTAGTGCACCGTGGTATGCTGATTATGCAAACTATATTGTTGCCAAATAAATACCACCTAGTTTCACGTACCAGCAAAAGAAGAAATTCTTCTTTGACTTGAGACACTACTTTTGGGATGATCCTCACCTTTATAAGGAAGGAGTAGATGGTGTTATTAGACGTTGTGTACCTGAACATGAACAGGGACAGATCCTACAAAAGTTTCACTTCGAGGCCTACGAAGGACACCTTGCGGGAGATAGAACTGCACACAAGGTATTGCAAAAAGGTTTCTATTGGCCCACTCTCTTCAAGGATGCCCGTGATACGTCTCCGTCGTATCTACTTTTCCAAACTCTTTTGCCCTTGTTTTGGACTCTAATTTGCATGATTTGAATGGAACTAACCCGGACTGACGCTGTTTTCAGCAGAATTGCCATGGTGTTGTTTTTGTGCAGAAATAAAAGTTCTTGGAATGTCCTGAAAATTTACGGAGATTTGTTCTGGAATAAAAGAAAAATACCTGCACAAAGATCCACCGGAGGAGGTGGACCAGCGGGCCACAAGCCCACAGGCCGCGGCCACCCCCCCTCGACCGCGCCGTGAGGGCTTGTGGGGCCCACGTGGCTCCACCGCCCCCAAACTCAGCTCTATTTATTCCGTCTCGCCCGGAAAAAAATTAGAGAGAAGGTTTCATCGCGTTTTACGATACAGAGGCGCCGCCACCTCGTGTTCTTCATTTGGAGGGCATATCTGGAGTCTGTTCCGAGCTCCGGACAGGGGAAATCGTCGCCATCGTCATCATCAACCTTCATCCATCGACAATTCCATGATGCTCTTCATCGTTCGTGAGTAATCTCATCGTAGGCTTGGTGGACGGTGATGAGTTGGATGAGATCTATCATGTAATCGAGTTAGTTTTGACGGGGATTGATCCCTAGTATCCACTATGTTCTAGATTGATGTTGCTACTACTTGGCTATGCTTAATGCTTGTCACTAGGGCCCGAGTGCCATGATTTCAGATCTGAACCTATTATGTTGTTGCCAATATATGTGTGTTTTAGATCCTATCTTGCAAGTTGTAGTCACCTACTATGTGTTATGACCCGGCAACCCCGGAGTGACAATAGCCGGAACCACTCCCGGAGATGACCATAGTATGAGGAGTTCATGTATTCACCACGTGTTAATGCGTTGGTCCGGTTCTTTATTAAAAGGAGAACCTTAATATCCCGTAGTTTCCATTAGGACCCCGCTGCCACGGGAGGGTTGGACAATAGATGTCATGCAAGTTCTTTTCCCTAAGCACGTATGACTACATACGGAATACATGCCTACATTAGATTGACGAACAGGAGCTAGTTACATATCTCTCCGTGTTATAGCTGTTACATGATGAATCACATACGGCATACTCATCCATCACCGATCCACTGCCTACGAGTCTTTTACTTCTGGTCCTCGCTACGTTACTTTGTATAGGCTTGTCCCTTGCTACAAAAGGGATTGGGCCACTTTGCTGCTGATGTTACTCTGCTGCTGCTACTACTGTTGTTCCTTGCTACTTCGCTGTTACTTGTTTCAAGATCCCTTTTCCGACACTGTTGTCGGGGAAGAATAGTTACTCGTCCACGTGCAACTTACTGGCGCCATTGATACAACAGTTAGGAATAGTCTGCCGTCAACACATCATTTCTAGCACCGTTGCGATCATACTACTTTGCTACTCATACTTTGCTTGCAGACACTAATCTTTCAGGTGTGGTTGAATCTGACAAACTCAACTGCTAATACTTGAGAATATTCTTTCGCTTCCCCTTGTGCGAACCAACATATTTGGGTTGAATACTCTACCCTCGAAAACTGTTGCGATCCCCTATACTTGTGGGTTATCAAGACATTTTTCTGGCGCCGTTTCCGGGGAGTCCAAGTCAAGAATATTCTCCCGTCAACGTGCTTTTTCTGGTGCCGTTGCCGGGGAAGCACAGCTGTATCCTCTGAGTCGCTTGGGATTGATGTTTGCTGATCACCATGAGGAATTCGAAAGATCCAAGAACTAAAATATTGCCTTCCACTACGATGAGATGTAAGGAACTACCATCTAGCTCTGCACTTGATTCACCTTCAGTTTTGAGTAAGTTTGCGACTTCGCCTCCTGCTAGAAATCTTGATATGTCGCATGTGCTTGATGATGCTACTTCTGCTTCCCATGATGCTATGCTTGATACTATGTCTGATGATGCTATGCCTGATACTGCTTTGCCACTAGGTGCATTCCTTGATGCACAAATTGCTAGAGTTGCTGCTAGATGTAATGATACTTCTGAAACTGCTGATGCTATTGAAGTAGAACCTGCTACTATGCCTGAATTGCCTGTTATGCCTGATACGCGATATGTTATGGAGGGAGAGATAGCTGAGGACTTTCTTGTGTGTAAGGATAGCTATGATGTTGAGAAACTACTGCGCAAGTGGAAAGAAAAATCTCTGAACGCTAGGATGAAATACGACCCGAAGTTTGCTACTTCGCCTATCTTTGTGACCGATAAGGATTATGAATTCTCTGTCGACCCTGAGTTAATCACTCTTGTCGAATCTGATCCTTTTCACGGTTATGAGTCTGAAACGGTTGTAGCCCATCTTACCAAACTGCACGATATAGCCAGCCTATTCACTAGTGAGGAAAAGATCCGCCACTACTACATGCTCAAGCTGTTTCCTTTCTCCCTAAAGGATGATGCTAAGACTTGGTTCACTTCTCTTGCTCCTGGTTGTGTGCGTAGCCCCTAGGATATGGTCTACTACTTCTCTGAAAAATATTTCCCTGCCCATAAGAAGCAAGCTGCCTTGCAGGAAATATACAACTTTGCTCAAGCTGAAGAAGAGAGTCTCCCACAAGCTTGGGGAGGCTCATCCAACTACTGAATGCTTTGCCTGATCACCCTCTTGAGAAGAATGAAATACATGATATATTCTATAATGGACTTACCGATGCTTCCAAAGACCACCTAGATAGTTGTGCTGGTAGTGTTTTTAGGGAATGAACCGTAGAACAAGCTGAGATTCTATTGAATAACATATTGTGCAATGAGAATGCTTGGACTATTCCCGAACCACCTCCTAAGCCAACTCCGAAGAAAAGAGGTATTCTATTCCTCAGTCCTGAAGATATGCAAGAAGCCAAGAAATCTATGCGAGAGAAAGGCATTAAATCTGAAGATGTCAAAAATCTACCACCTATCGAAGAGATCCATGGTCTCGATAACCCGATACAGGTAGTAGAAGTAAATTCTCTGCGTAGGTTTGATGAGAGTGATATTCCCTTTTGATAAACCTGCTAGCCTATGCATGGATGAATTTGATAACTTTGTTGCCAAACAACAGAGTTTCAATGATTATGTTAGCAGACAATTGGAAAAGAATGCTCGTATGCTTAGTCATTTAAGTGCTTGTGTGGACAGAAATGTCAATGATCTTAAGCTTCTGAGTAAACATGCCTCTATGGTTACTACTCAGGTAGAACAAGTACTTAAAGCTCAGAATGACTTGCTCAATGAGTTGAATGAAAATTCCGTCAGAGTCGCTACTAGAGGCGGTAGAATGACCCAGGAACCTTTGTATCTTGAGGGTCACCCGAAGAGAGTTGAACAAGATTCTCAAGGAGTTAGCACTGATGCACCTAGTCATCCTAGAAAGAAGAAGAAAGATGATAGGAACCTGCACGCTAGCAACCATGTTGCTGCTACACCTGAGAGTCCAAACGATGCCTCTGTCTTTGATGCTGAAACACAATCTGGTGATGAACATGAGCCTAATGCTAATATCAATAGTGATGTTCATGATGATGCTCAACCTAGCAATGATAAGGATGTGGAGATTGAACATGTTGATCTTGATAACCCACAGCCTAAAAATAGAAGATACAATAAGAATGACTTCGCTGCTAGGAAGCATGGTAAAGAAAGGGAACCATGGGTTCAGAAACCTATGCCCTTTCCTCCCAAACCATCCAAGAAAAAGGATGATGAGGATTTTGAGCGATTCGTTGAAATGATCAGACTTGTCTTTCTGCAAACGCGTTTGACAGATATGCTCAAAATATCTCCGTATGCTAAGTACATGAAAGATATTGTGACTAATAAGAGGAGGATACCTGAGGTTGAGATTTCCACCATGCTTGCTAACTATACCTTCAAGGGTGGAACTCCTAAGAAACTAGGTGATCCCGGTGTGCCCACTATACCTTGCTCCATCAAAGGCAACTACGTTAGAACTGCGTTATGCAACATTGGAGTCGGTGTTAGTGTTATGCCTCTCTCTCTTTATCGTAGACTTGAACTGGATAAGTTGACACCCACTGAAATCTCTCTGCAAATGGCCGACAAATCAACTCCTTTCCCTATCGGCATTTGCGAGGATGTGACTGTTGTGGTTGCTAATGTCACTATCTTAACAAACTTTGTTATCTTGGATATTCCCGAGGACGATGCCATGGCGGTCATCCTTGGAAGACCCTTTTTAAACACTGCAGGGGCTGTTATAGATTTCAACAAAGGCAATGTCACTTTCCATGTCAATGGTAATGAGCATATAGTGCACTTTCCGAAGAAACAATATCGAGTACATTGCATCAATGCTATCGAAAAAACTTCATCGATTCTTATTGGGATCTTTGAATGCCCTATTCCTCGTGTCAAGATGAAGTATGATTTGCTTGTTGGGGAGATACATATCCCCATTGAGGTAACCTAGTGACTATTCGAAAATTCTCCGTTCTCTTTTGTGATTCGAAAAGGTTTGTCGAGGAGACTTGATCAACCTCATTGACGGATTTCTTTCGATAACCATGAGATGGATGAATCGAGGAGTCACAAACCTCTGTTCCAAGCTTTCACTTTAGGTTGCTTAGAAGAAAAATGATAAATTTAGTTTAGTTTTCCCTGTTTTCTATTTTAGCGTCCGGTAGAAAAGTACCCCAAAAATAAAAGTTCTCCGAACGTCCTGAAAATCAAGTATGATTTTTTCTGGATTTTTTGAAAAATTCTGAGACAAAGAGCTTGTCTGGGGGCCACACCAGTGGGCCACAAGCCCTTGGGGAGCGGGCACCCCCTGGCCGCGCCACCCAGCCTTGTGGGGCCCACAGGCACCCCTCCACTCATTCTTGCTCTCATCTGGTTCTCCTATCTCCAGAAAAAATCGTTTCGCAGCTCAAACCCGTGGTCTTGCTCCTCTTGCTGGGATTTTCGATCTCTTTGATCAAATCACCATTCTCCAAACTGTTTTGGAGAAATTACTCCTTGGTGAGTGACTCCTCCACTGGTCCAATTAGTTTTTGCTCTAGTGCCTTATACTCCGCGTATTTTTGCTGCCTTGGTGACCATGTTCTTGAGCTTTGCATGCTGATTTTAGCTGGTCCCAAGTAGTTTTGATGTGTAATATGGCCTCTAGGCACTTGTGGGAGTAGTTGCTACTAGTTTGGTTGAGCCTTGTTCATTTTTCCTTTGGGTCACTGAAAATTTCAGAAAAGGAAGATGTTCAGGAGAAACTATCATGGTGGTTCCTCAAGCAAGAGAGGTCCCCGTCTTGCAATTCGGGAGCCTGATCCTTACCAACCAAGGGACGCGCGGGTACAACCATGTGAATGGCCTTCTGATGAATTTATGATTGAGGCAGGTTTCAAAGATGAGTTTGATGCACTTGTTCACAACGTCAGACTCGAAGAATTCATATCCGATAAATGTGAACAGTATGTTGCTCTCACTGCCTCTTTTGTTCGTAGATTCAAATTTTCAGCTGGCCGCGAGACATCGGTACTGTTTGATCTCTATGATAAATCGTATACCATGGATTTAGAGGATTTCAATAGAATTTGCAAAATACCTATTTGGGGTAGCCTCAGTGATCCTCCTAAATCTTCGGTTAGAGATTTCTGCTCTGGTATTACGGTTGGAGAAACTAGAGACATTACGCAAGTTACCATGGGGAGTATTCATTTTCCTGCCTTGCATTACTTTGCCCTCTTCATAGGCAGATGCATTAATGGCAAGATTGAGCATTGTCACCTCTACGCACCCGACTTTAGTATCCTTAAGAGCGCAGTGACGGGTGACAAGAGTTTCAACATGGGAGCTATAATAGCAAGGAGGCTGAATAAGAATGCTAATGAAGGGGATTTCTTTGGTGGGATCTATGCCACTCGCATAGCAAATTTTCTTGGAGTACCCATCCGCGAAGGAGATCCCCGCTCCATACAACTTTCCTTGACCGCGTCGCTTTGACACGCTACCAGTTCCTTGAGAGGGATGAAGAATCCCTCCTATACCGTCTGATATTTAACCGGCAGCGTGTTTTCCATATTACCCTTCCTGCTCCTGCCCTCTTTGACTTTCAGGTAAAACAAAGATATTACATAACCAGAGGAGAGGCAGAGGAGTATGAGAGGGAGGCAAAGGCTGCTTGTCTCCGTGAGGCAGCTATTCAGGCAGTGGCTGCAGCGCTCCCGTATAACCCCCATTATGATTTTGGGTTTCGCCAGGACCATCCGTGGGAGTAGACCAAGTTAGGCCAAAAGCCTAAGCTTTGGGGAGTACGTGTTCTCACCGACTTTTGGCCTAACTTGGTTGTTGGGAGCTTTCCCGTGTAAATATTTTTCTTTTTCTTTGGGTCAACGTAGAAGACCATGGTTACAATGTTTAGTGGCTCTTGCATGCATACTTGTTTAGCTTTCAAAGAGCCATATTACTTTGTCTTCTCCTTTGTGTTTGCCTGCAGATTCTAGCTTTAGTCCAATGTACGAGCACACTTATTATTGTTCACATCGTTCGGACGTGCAAGTGAAAGGCAATAATGACGATATATGATGAAGTGACTGAGCCTGGAAAAGCTGGTATGAACTCGATCTATTTTGTTTTTGTAAATATGACTAGCTCATCATGCCTGATTCAGCTTTGTTGTGAGAGAAACATGTTTGCAATGACAACTTAGAGATCATAGTTGTTTATGCCATGCTTACTTAGCTAGGAGCTTATAATGGTGTGTCTTGGTTGCCCACACGAATTTTGAGATGACTGTGATGTAGTATGATAGGATGGTATCCTCCTTTGAATGATTCAAGTGGCTTGACTTGGCGCATGTTCACGCATGTAGTTGAAACAAAATCAACATAGCCTCTATGATGTTCATGTTCATGGTGATTTATGTCCTACTCATGCTTGCACTCAATGTTAGTTAATCTCAATGCATTTTGATGACTGTTGTCGCTCTCTAGTTGGTCGCTTCCTAGTCTTTTGCTAGCCTTCACTTGTACTAAGCGGGAATACTGCTTGTGCATCCACTCCCATAAACCCAAAGTTGTTCCGTATGACTCCACCATACCTACCTATGTGCGGTATCTACCTACCGTTCCAAGTAAATTTGCATGTGCCACTCTCTAAACCTTCAAAAAATAATCTGTTTTGCATGCCCGAACCGCTCATGTGGTGATAGGGGGCTATTGGTATCTTCCATGCTAGGCGTGTTATCCTCTATATGTGTTTATTCACTATCATTCACGAGAAAGGGGCCGGTAATTGGAATTCCCAGTTCCATGCTCAAATCGAAAAGATAATTGCAAACAAAACTCCCCCAGGATTGATGTTGGTATGGACGGTACCCGAGGATTCGGCTAGCCATGGAGTGTGATTGATTGGTGGTGGGGGAGTCAAAACTTTACTTTTATGTTTGGGAACCGCCTATAGCATGTGTAGCGTGGAAGATGTTGAGAACTCTTAGTCATTGCGTTGACAATGAAAGCATGCCACCCAAAATTATTATCTCTGTTTTCAAAGCTTGAGCTCTGGCACCTCTGCAAATCAATGCTTCCCTCTGCGAAGGGCCTGTCTATTTATGTTCCTGTTGAGTCATCCTCCTCTTACAAAAGCACCAATTAGAGAGCACCTCTGTCATTTTTATGCTTTGCTTTTAACTGTGTTGAGTATGACTGTGACTGGATCTTCATTGCCTTGAATTACAATGTTTAGTCAGCCCTTGGTCTTTGAAGGTGCTCTACATTTATGTTTTGCGGTCTCAGAAAGAGCTAGCGAGATACCGTCTATTCGTACTGCTTCATGTTATTTTGATTGAAGTGTTGACGTTTGAGACTCATTATTATTTGCTCGCTGGTTGATTATGCCATTGATATGAGTTTACTCCGAGACCTAGATGTCATTTGCTTATGTGGTTTGCTTGTGATATTGCTGAAATTCTGGTTATGAGTTAGACATAGTTGCAACAACAAGATCAAACAGAGTTCGTCAAAGTTTTTCTTTTGTCTCTTTCAATTTGTCAACTGAATTGGTTGAGGACAAGCAAGGATTTAAGATGCCCGTAAGTTTGTCTTGTCTTGTGACGAATGCCAAAGAATAGGTAATATTAGCAAACGTCAGGAAATGCCTATGAACTATTCACTTGTCATTGAACCATTTGATGTTTGGGGCTTTGATTATATGGGACCTTTTCCAAAATCCAACGGGTATACTCACATCTTAGTTGTTGTTGATTACGTCACTAAGTGGGTAGAAGCTATCCCCACTAGTAGTGCTGATCACAACACTTCTATCATTATGCTTAAAGAAGTTATCTTCCCTAGATTTGGAGTCCCTAGATATCTAATGACCGACGGTGGTTCACACTTCATTCATGGTGCTTTCCGTAAAACGCTTGCTAAGTATGATGTCAACCATAGAATTACGTCTCCCTATCAACCTCAGTCCACTGGTCAAGTAGAGCTAAGTAATAGAGAGATTAAAGTGATTCTGCAAAAGACTGCCAACAGGTCTAGAAAGAATTGGTCTAAGAATCTCGATGATGTAGTGTGGGCTTATAGAACTGCCTATAAGAATCCCATGGGCATGTCTCCGTACAAAATGGTGTACCGTAAAGCATGTCATTTACCTCTTGAGCTAGAGCATAAAGCTTATTGGGCAATCAAAGAGCTCAACTTTGACTTCAAACTTGCCGGTGAGAAGAGGTTATTTGATATTAGCTCGCTTGATGAGTGGAGAACTCAGGCATATGAGAATGCCAAGTTGTTCAAAGAGAAGGTTAATAGGTGGCATGATAAGAGGATACGAAAGCGTGAGTTCAATGTAGGTGATTATGTCTTGCTATATAACTCTCGTTTAAGATTCTTTGCAGGCAAGCTTCTCTCTAAATGGGAAGGTCCCTATGTTGTTGAGGAAGTATATCGTTCCGACGCTATCAAGATCAACAACACGGAAGGTAATTGTCCGAGAGTGGTAAATGGGCAGAGAATCAAGCATTATATCTCAGGTACCCCCATAAATGTTGAAAGCAATATTATAAATACCATAACTCCGGAAGAATACCTAAGGGACATTTATCAGCCTGTTTCAGACTTCGAAAATGAAGAGGTATGTGATTCGGTAAGAAAACAGAGTCCAAAACTTTTCCAGTAGGAAATTTTCTCCGTTTTGGAATATTTGAAAAAATTAAAAAATTGGAAGTAGTCCGGAAAGTGCGCGAGGAGGCGACAAGCCTGCACAGCGCGGGCCCACCCCCTGGCCGCGCCGTGAGGGCTTGTGGCCACCTCGTGCGCCTCCCGGACTCCGTTTTCGTGCAGGGTACTCCTTCTGGTCTGAAAAATCATTATATATACTTCGGTTTGGTCTGACCCCTGCATCACGCAGATTTCCTCTGTTTTTCGTTTCGAGCCTGTTTCTGCCGTAGATCTAGGTCAAGATGTCTTCTCATGATTCAGAGGGGGGAGCTATGTGGCTGATTACCTTGCTAACCCCAAGGTATATGGGGACCTTGATCCTTATGGCTGGACCTCTCATGAGGAAGAAGATTATGATCCCAAGGGGAAGGAACAAATGAGTTCCGATGAAGAGGAGGCTCCTCTACCTCAACTTGGACGCACGCATGTGGAGTTCAAGAAGTCGAGCCTCCCTGACTCAAGGAAGAAGCCTAAGACCTTGTTCATCCCTTCTCATTTCTTGCAGGAGAGTAAGCAGGAATTATGCCAGAGGGTGTTGAAGCTTGAAGAGGAAAATGATGATCTGAGGGAGCAAAATTTTATGCTTAGGTGGAAATTAAACAAGCTCAAGACCGCTTCAACAACTCCTCCACCTTCACCACCAAAGGAAGACAACTGAGCATTGGTATGGGCAATCCCCTTGGCTTGTGCCAAGCTTGGGGGAGTTGCCCCGGTATCGTATCACCATCACATCTTTTGCCTTTACCTTTGTTTTAGTTTTTCTTTTCAGTTTTTTTCTCTACTAGTTTTAAAAGTCTTAGTGTTTTAGTCTTGAGTTTTGCTTTGTGTCACCCCCGATGTATTCGAGCTCGTGAGCCATATAATAAAGAGTGTCTTAGTTGAAGGGCTTTGCCTCTTGCCATGATCAAAAGAGTGAGAATAGAACAAAAGCATAAAAGATCATGTAGTGATCTTATGGGAAGTGATGGCTTCACATATAAAAAGAATGAGGATTGAAACTTGTTGAGGGTAGGCAAATGTAGACCTTGGTCACTGTTGCAATTAATAGGAAGTGATAAAGAAGGAGAGGTTCACATATAAATATATCATCTCTGACACCATCTATGATTGTGAACACTCACTAAACTATTGCATGCCTAGAAGTAGAAGTTGGACAAGGAAGACAACATAATGAATTGTGTTTGCTTGGCTTCGAACAATGTTATATGATTAGAGATCCCTTAGCATGGGACGATTGCTTCCACCTCACATTAGCCAAAACTCCCGCACCAAGTAGAGATACTACTTGTGCATCCATAAACCATCAACCCAGTTTTGCCATGAGTATCCACCATACCTACTTATGGATTGAATAAGATCCCTCAAGTAAGTTGTCATCGGTGCAAGCAATAAAAATTGCTCTCTAATATGTATGATCTATTAGTGTGTGGAAAATAAGCTTTATACGAACCTGTGATGAGGAAGACATAAAAGCGACAGACTGCATAATAAAGTTCTTTATCACAGGAGGCAATATAAAGTGATGTTCCTCCGCACTAAGAGGACACACATCCAAACCTCAAAAGCGCATGACAACCTCTGCTTCCCTCTGCGAAGGGCTTTACTTGATCCATGCTTTACTTTGTGAAGGAATTATCACTTTAGCATGAGAGATTATATGTTGGTATTGCTGTTCTGATCTTGATTATGATGCATGCATGTCCGTATCTTGTTTTGTCGACACCTCTCTCCCTAAACATGTGGACATATTTATTGAGCTCGGCTTTCGCTTGAGGACAAGCGAGGTCTAAGCTTGGGGGAGTTGATACGTCCATTTTGCATCATGTTTTCATGTTGATATTTATCGTTTCTTTGGCTGTTATTTCACTTCACGGTACTATTCTTATGCCTTTTCTCTCTTATTTTGCAAGGTTTACATGAAGAGGGAGAATGCCGGCAACTGGAATTCTGGCCTGAAAGTGGAGCAAAGTTGAGATACCTATTCTGCGCAACTCCAAACGTCGTAAAAATCAACGAGGATTTTTTCCCGATTTATCAGAGGGGGGCGTGCAGGTGGCCACAAGCCTGCATGGCGCGGCCACCCCCCCAGGTCGTGCCATGAGGGCTTGTGGGCACCATGCAGGCCCACTTGCCCCCCTCTTTTGCTATATGAAGGGTTTCGTCCAGGAAAAAAATCAGAGAGGAGCTTTTTCATGGTTTCACCGCCGCCACGAGGCGGAACTTGAGCAGAACCAATCTAGGGCTCCGGCAGGACGATCCTGCCGGGGAAACTTCCCTCCCGGAGGGGGAAATCGTCGCCATCATCATCACCAACACTCCTCTCGTCGGAGGGGACTCGTCACCATCAACATCTTCATCAACACCATCTCATCTCCAAACCCTAGTTCATCTCTTGTAACCAATCTCCGTCTCGCGACTCCGATTGGTACTTGTAAGGTTGCTAGTAGTGTTGATTACTCTTTGTAGTTGATGCTAGTTGGATTATTTGGTGGAAGAGTTTATGTTCAGATCCTTGATGCTACTCATTACCTCTCTGGTCATGGATATGATTATGCTTTGTGAGTAGTTACTTTTGTTCCTGAGGACATGGGATAAGTCATGCTAATAGTAGTCATGTGAATTTGGTATTCCCGGTAATTTGATATGTTGTATGTTGTTTTTCCTCTAGTGGTGTTATGTGAACGTCGACTACATAACACTTCACCATTATTTGGGCCTAGAGGAAGGCATTGGGAAGTAGTAAGTAGATGATGGGTTGCTAGAGTGACAGAAGCTTCAACCCTAGTTTATGTGTTGCTTCGTAAGGGGCTGATTTGGATCCACTAGTTTAATGCTATGGTTAGACTTTGTCTTAATTCTTCTTTCGTAGTTGCGGATGCTTGCGAGAGGGGTTAATCATAAGTGGGATGCTTGTCCAAGTAAGGGCAGTACCCAAGCGCTGGTCCACCCACATATCAAACTATCAAAGTAACGAACGCGAATCATATGAACATGATGAAACTAGCATGACAGAAATTCCCGTGTGTCCTCGGGAGCGTTTTTCCTCCTATAAGACTTTGTTCAGGCTTGTACCTTGATACAAAAGGGATTGGGCCACTTTGCTGCACCGTTGCTACTTTTGTTATTTGTTGCTTGCTACGAATCGTCTCACCACACAATCACTTGTTACCGACAATTTTAGTGCTTGCAGATTTTTCCTTGTTGAAAACCACTTGTCAGATCCTTCTGCTCCTTGTTGGGTTCGACACTCTTACTTATCAAAAGGACTACGATTTATCCCCTATACATGTGGGTCATCACCCCCGGGTCTACTTCACATTATATTTTCAGCTCCACACTTTTACTTTGTTTCACTTTCCGCCTTCAGATCTCACCTTACAATCAATCTTGAAGGGATTGACAACCCCTTTGTAGCGTTGGGTGCAAGTTTGCTGTTTTTGCGCAGGTACTTTAGGAACTTGGCTTGATACTCCTACTGGATTGATACCTTGCTTCTCAAACTGAGGGAAATACTTACTCCTACTGTGCTGCATCACCCTTTCCTCTTCAAGGGAAAAACCAACGCAATCTCAAGAGTAGCATTTAACCAGTGTCGTGTTGGTCCTTTGAGCTTTAATAGCAAGTATTTTATGGCATGGATATCATCTCATGGGCCCATATGAATGTGGAGAAGGAAGTGTTCGATCCACACAGCCGGGTCTGCTGTCCCGTTGTATAGTTCGATGTTTACGAGTTTAAACCCTTCAGGGAACTGATGCTGCATCACCTCGTCCGTAAAGCACATTGGATGAGCGGCGCCCCTGACCCGGGCTATGTCACGCCCAAGGTCGGATGTCATCCAGACACGATGTTGTTCCCAATCTCTATCATTTCGGTCGAGCCAAGCTTGGTATTTGTCCCGTCTAGCAAGAGTATACCCTCTAGATCCATAGATGGATCTTGTGTGACCTTCTCTAGCGCCCAGGTCATGTCGTAGGTCGTATGGGTCCTCAGGCTCCTTCATTCTCCTGTAGGGAGTGCAGGTGGGTATTCGACCTCTCCAGCCGCTCTGTCCCGTCCTCGAGGGGGCGGTCGGGCTAGTTGTCCTGAGTGCGTCTGTGGTGTGCAAGCTCAAGGACTTTGTCATCAAATAGTGGCAGCAAATGTTGGCATGAATAACTTTTGTTTTGATTCAGTCGTTCATTGTCGTACCCTTCTTTGGCTGCTAGGACTTTTGTCCATCTGTCGTTAGGGTATCTTGTTCGGCTTTTAGCTGTTCATGCTGTTTCTTCAGACTTTGGGCAGTGGCTATAAGTTGCCGCTTGAACCGTTCTTGATCTAGTGGATCCCCGGGTACAATGAAATCTTCGGCTCCGAGGCTAACCTCCTCTTTGGAGGGAGGGAGGTAGTTGATGTCCTCGGAGTCATTAAGCCTGAGGGTTATGATCCCCATGCCCCTCTGAGTCATATGGTTGTTGTTCGTGGGCAGCAAGGTCGCGATGTCTTCTATGTTATCCGGGGTATCATCCTCTCCGGTGCCCGTGTTGCTTTCCCTGCCCTTGCGCCCCTTGGATCATTTGCGGTGACGTCGGCGCTTGGGTGGCTCCTCGCCATTCTTTCTGGGGATGCCATCACCACTCTTTCCAGTGTTGTTAGGGGTGTCTACCATACACACATCATAGGTGGAGGTAGCTATCCACCGTCCAGTGGTGTGAAGGGCATTGGCTTCGACATCTTCGTCGATGTCCTCGGCCTCCTCAGAGGCGTAGTCCAACATATCGGTTAAGTCTTCAATAGTGGCTACTAAGTGGGTGGTGAGTGGGATGTAAAATTCCCTATGGCCTGCCTCAAGACTATCCGAGTACAGGGCGAGGCCGGGCCGTCCATAATGTTCATTGTTTGGATCCAGGCCAACGTCCCGTTCAACCGCGAGAGGTCGGACGACTTGGCCTTCCAAAGCCTTTTGGAGTTGACCTCCGACGTGTTGGCACAAGGATAGTGTTCGACCGAGGCCGACCCCTGGTCTTAGGATGCCGTAATCAGATCTGAGCTCAAAACCGGATCCAAGGTGAGAATTGACCCAGGGACGGGGTCGAGCATGAGGCCCGAAGTTAAGGCTTTGGAATTTCTGGGCTCACCGGGTGAGGCCGAGAGCTCGGTAAGGATCAAATCGCCCTGGGAGTCGGCGAGGAACTCTAGGTTCCTAAACCTAATCTCTTGATTCGGGGAGAAACTTCTGACCTGGTCAAGATGGGCGGTCGGACGAGTGTGCAACACAATACTGCCAAACACGAGTATCTGTACAGGGAAGAGTACGTCCGTGTTGGAGATATCATTGCTGATGATTAGGTGAGCCATCGATCCTTTGGTGATCCCACAACGGAACTCTTAGTGAAAGCACCAATGTCGGTGTCAAAACCGATGGATCTCGGTTAGGGGGTCCCGAGCTGTGGATCTTGGATCAATGGGGAACAGGGAACACAGGGACAATATTTACCCAGGTTTTGGCCCTCTCGAAGAGGTAAAACCCTACGTCCTGCTTGATTGTATTGATGTGTGTATGACGATTATAAAGTCGATCCGCCACGAGATCAGATGAACTAAACCTTAGATGGTGATTCTACCCTCTACAAACTAAAACCCTTTGGTTTATATAGACGCCGGGGGTACCTAGGGTTACACATGGTCGATTGCCATCAGGGAGGTAAACACTCTGATTCTTCCATCTTGACTTGGAGGACACACCAAGACAACACAAATTTCCTTCCTAAACACGGGGTCGCTTTATAGTTCGGTCTTCAAGTAATAGCCAAAGAGCGGCTCACTTGTCTGGCCCATAAAAGATAGGCCGGCGTCCCGAGGACCCCTTAGTCCCGTACTCCCTCAGGAGCAAGCAAGGGAGGGACAACAAGAAGGGAATAACGGGATCGAGCATTGATAACCCACAAGCGTAGGGGGTCGTTTGTAGACTTTTTCAATAAGCAAGAGTGTCAAACCCAACGATGAGCTAAAGGTAGAACAAGTATCCCCTCAAGTTCTGTCGACCACTGATACAACTCTACGCACACTTAATGTTTGCTTTACCTAAAACAAGAATAAAATTAGAAATAAATTGCAAGATAACAAAGAACAAATAAATAAAAGTTAGGTGCTTCTTAGTAAAAAGCTTTTTGTGTAACGCAAGAAAAAAATTGTCCATTTGCAAGTGAATATAACATGATAAATACTTATCATGTGCAATGAGCGAGAGACATACACTAACACACTTTCCGTACTTGAATCATATGCACTTATTATTGGACCTCTAGCAAGCATCCACAACTACCAAAAATCATTAAGGTAAACCCAACCATAGCATTAAACATCAAGTCCTCTTTACTCCCATACGAGCACAACTCCCTTACTCGGGTGTAAGTTTCTGTCACTCTCGCCACCCACTATAAGCGAACCATGAATATATTGCAAACCCTTCAAAGTGTATCCTTCACGTGTGCGCCTCACGGAAGGCACCTTAAGATAGCACCATATCAACACACAACTCATATCACAATTATCATGTAGGACAAATAGATCTACTCAAACATCATAGGATAGCCACATATCGTCGGGAGTATGTAGCGTTGAGCACCATGTTTAAGTAGAGAGTTACAGCGGGAAAAGAGGAGTTACACCGCTGCATAAAGGGGAAGAGAGTTGGTGTTGACGGCGACAAGATTGTTGATGTAGATCGCCGTCACGCTCCTTGCCCCAGCGACACTCTGGCGCCACCGGGAGAGAGGGGGAGAGAGCCCCCTCCTTCTTCCTTGGCCTCCCCCTAGATGGGAGGAGAGTTCCCCCTCTGGCCCATGACCTTCATGGCGGCGGAGGGGCAAGAGCCCCTCTGAGATTGGATCTCCCTCCGTGGACCTCCGTTTACGTTGATTCCACCTCCCAAAAATCACATATATTCCAAAATAATTCTCCATAAATTTTTATCGCGTTTGAACTTCGTTTGATATGAATATCCTGTGAAACAAAAAACATGCAACAAACATAAACTAACACTTGGCACAGGATCAATATGTTAGTTCAATAAATTATATAAAATGTTGCTAAAAATATATGAAAGTTGTATAATATTGACATGAAACAATTAAAAATTATAGATACGACGGAGACGTATTAAGCATCATGTCGGTCACCGACAATCGCCGAAACTCTTAACTAAAGCCTTCATCGTCACAAGATCTCAACAATTTATTGCGATCACCCAAAAAAACCAATACCATCGGCCCCACACCACATTATTGAGTCACCGCCGCTGTCATCACCGTCGTCCCCATTGTCGTTGGCGTCGTTGCTGCCATTGCCACAACCACTGCCCCCTTGGTTTTCCGATGTGGTTTTGCGACAGAGATACACCTCATTGACAAATGAACCTCTATGTGAAGTCGGACATTGGGAATGGGTCTTTTGAGGAGGTGCAAAAAGGACCCACTTGAAAATCCATATGTTTAAGAGACGTGATGAGATTTATATTGAGGAAAGATACTCGGTTGGATGGTTATCCCTAGAAGAAACTCGGTTGGATGGTTAAGTGGACAACGATATTTCTAGCCTATGAGGGTTCGGATCCCGTTGCTCGAGTTTATTTCTGAATTTATTTTAGATTTTTTGACAATGCACATTCGTTGAAAGGAGAACATTCCGTTGGGTACAAGTCGTCTTTAATAACTTCGTCAATCTTAAAATGACATGTCGGTTTTGTCTCTCAAAAATGCTTATGGAGATAGTATGCATGTATGTGTTCGTAGGGATGAGTGTTTTCACGTGAGCGTTTCAAAAAATCTTTGATGTCCATTGCAAGAAAAATAAAAAAGAAATCTTTGATGCCGGTTGGGACGGCATCACCGTTGGCTGCCTGACCGGACGAATTGCCCCCGTCGTCCCCAAAGAATCGTGATGGAGACCTGGGTCCGCGCCGCCGTGGAGGCCATCCACTCGTCTCGAGCCCAAGCCGTCATCTATCTCGCCGGCGGCGCCTCCCAGGTACCGCCCTCTTCTTCTGCTCCCCCGCGGCAGCTCTACTGTAAATCTGTACTCGCCAGATTCCAACTGTCCGACACCTCGACCGCCGCAGGCGGTCGGTTGGCTCCTCTCCGTGCCCGGCGCTTCCGGCAGCGTACTCGAGGTCGTCGTACCCTACTCCAGGGCCTCCATGGCGCAGCTGCTCGGCAAGGTAAACGCGACCGCATACTCCCGTACTCGGACCCCTTTGGACTTTGGAGCCATCAGACTGACCAACCGACCGACCATGCTTTTGGTTTCTAGTTGCCGCTGCAATTCACGAGTAAGCAGGCTGCAGAGGACATGGCACTGGCCGCGTTCAACCGTGCCCTGAAACTTTCTGGACCAGGTCTCTGCCCCTTAACTTCATATCGCGGGATCTGTCGATCATTCCGCACACGGGCTTACATTCTGCACACAACATAATCTGTGTTTGCCATGAATTTAAGTAACCGGGTGAGAATACTCGCAGGTCTACAAGTAATGGGTGTTGGATTTACTGGGTCTCTCGCTAGCTCACGTCCAAAACATGGCGACCACAGGTATGCCTCCCCCCCTCCCCCCTTTTTACAGTAGCAATAATTTGAGGAAGAAGGAAACCACCAAAGATTTTATAGTTGCTAGCGCAATGCCCGTGCGTTGCAACAAAACCATAAAACAAGGAGTTACCACTGGCTTAGGAAATCGTCAAAAGATGATGGTGTCCTGCGGCTGTTCCATGGTTCACGGTTAAAAAGAGAGCAAAAGTATAACTAAAGATCATGTTGCAGCCAATACAGGGTCTCTAGTGACCATAGCAGGTCATTTGCAAGATATATATTGAGATAACTTTTGGAATTTTGAAACATAGGAGAAGTGCATGAGTAAGTTGAATGCACAAGATCATGGATTAGGTAGGATGACAACATCTATCGCCGTGTTGAAATTGGAATTTGTTTGCCCTCTTCTGCTATGACGTAGAAATGGAAGAATTGGCTGGGCAGAGAAACTAAAATCAAGAACCATGATTTTGAGTTGGAGTCGCATACCTGCATTTATACCATGATCCCTTGAGTGGTTCTATTATTCAGTAATAGTTACAGTACCTAACCCAAAGCTTATCAGTTATTAGAGTTAGTTTTTTTTTGCAAGAAGTTATTAAAGTTAGTTAACTGGGTACAAGTTTAAAACATTAAATGTTCATCAAATTAGGGCAGTGACTATACTAGCATGTCGACATAACATGTGATATGAACATACATAAGCTAACCTATTATTGATACGAATTAACTTCTTGCTTACAATTTTTTTAATGTGCCTATGACATTTAGAGCTTTGTTGCTCTAGTTTCTATGACAGGAGCCTGAATACATGATGTATTACGCACAATTCCCAGCTTTTGGGGTAGCAGTGGATCTTTTTCTCTTTACTATGATAATAGCATTTAAGTTTGTTAAGTTTGCGTCTTTCTGCTCTATATGATATTTGAAACTCGTGTTCAAACAGGTTTTATGTGTCAACGCGCACACAAAATTGCCTCAGGACATCACATGTAACATTGTCGAAGGTACTACCAATACTCTTTACTCTTAACAAAGCATTTCTCCGGGATCAATGTCATGATTATGCTGTGCTTCTGGGCAATTTTTGCATCCTGGCATTTACAGTATTTTTTGGAGAAAAACTTCTATAGCATCTTTATGTAGGGTTTACGGAGCAGAGAGGAAGAAGACAAGGTCTCAAGCTGCTTTGTGCTTAAGGTTTGTTATATACTCCATATATACTAGTTCTGATTGATAACAGTTTAGTAGATTAGTGAATAGGAGCAAGCAATCCTGAGATCATTGTCTCAGGATTAACGTTACTTTTCCTTAAGCGATATTCACAGTTAGCTCTCTTCCTTACAAAAATCTACTGTGCTCCAGGCAATCGCTGATGCATGCAGAGTTTCTGCAACCATTCAGTCAGACGTTCAAGAACCTGAAATTCCAAAAGAAAGTGTGGAACAATTTGATGAAGACCAAGAGCTCCAGCAAGTTATTGATGGTCAAGTCTGCATGAAAGTATACCACTTTGCTGGTATACCTGATGCTCAAAGTTGCTATCTTTTTTCGTACCAGATTTTTTTCATTTTCATTCTTAATCATATTAGTATCGTGATTTGTAGATCCAACGGAAAAGAACTTTGACAGGAAACTAATTCTACCTGGTTCATTCAATCCCTTGCATGATGGTCACCTTAAGTTGTTAGAAGTTGCATCAAGGTGAGATATAATCAAATCAAACATTTGCACAGCTGGATTATGTCATTCTAAAAATTAGCAATGCGAGAATATATTAAAATTATACACAATAATGTGGTGTATAATTTGCTCTGCTAAATTGGAAGGTGAGATATAATGAAATCAACTATTTGTACAATTGAATTTTGTTATCCTAAAATTTATCAAGGTAAAAATATGTAAAATTGGGTATGGAGTTATGTGGTGTAAATTGTACTTTGTTAAACTGGAAATGTTTCTTACAGTAGTGACTTAATGGAAAAATGATAATGCAATACATTTTGATATAGCTGTTTGTGTAGAAAATATATGCTACATTATTTTATTAAACCTTTTGCTTGCTGAAGTCCCCAAAGAGTATTTGACCTTTTTTCATGGATCCGCTCATTGCAGCATGTGTGATGATGGGTTTCCGTGCTTTGAGATATCAGCAATAAATGCCGACAAACCCCCCCTGTCTATTGCAGAAATTAAGCGCCGTGTTGAGCAATTCAGAAAAGCAGGTATGACTATGACTAACTGCTATAGTGCATAGTATTACAGTCATACTTGGATTTTCTTTCGAACTATTTATCATGTGGCCTACCCTCTATTTGGCTATATTCCTAGTGCTCTTATTCGATTGCTATGCCAGTCTAATGAATGTGCTTTAGTTTGAGGTTACAGAGGTATAATTTCGTATTCAGTCATGTAGTCATGTTTGCTGATATATCATTTAACAGTGATTCTGGGACACAGATGTGTCCAGACATGCTTCTTACTTTGTTTTACCAATCACCATCTACTACCTCTGTTTCTTTGGCTTTGTGTGGCAAGATAAAACTATGTTTATCTTTAAGGGAAAAATCATCCAATTAATCAGTGACTATGCGAGTCTTTGATTCTTTTTGATGCAGGGAAGAATGTGGTCATATCTAACCAACCATACTTTTATAAGAAGGCAGAACTTTTCCCAGGCAGTGCTTTTATAATTGGTGCAGATACTGCAGCTAGGCTTGTAAATGTAAGCTTGCTGGAGCTGACCGTTAGATTACCGAGCAGTTAGTTTGCTTTGTAAAATTAGCTTACCAAGTGTTCCCTTTTTCATTAGATATAATTAATGATAAAATGCTTTGTGGCATTCTTCTAAATAAAAAGGCAGTGGTCCTGCCGGTTCCTCGGATTATTTATAGATATAATTAATAATAAGATGCTCTGTGGCATTCTTTTAGTTTCTTCTCAGCTCATGCTTACTTCTGAATATGAAATGTGATATGTCATTTAGTTATGTGAAAGAAAAACCCAGCATCTACTGACATGGTTAAGTAAAATAAAATAAAATACCAACTGCTCAACTCAGCATTCACAGTATTGAGCTCTTTCAAAGCCCAGACTGCATTTCTGCATTGGTTTCTACAAATGGACACCCCTACCAAACATGTTAGTAAAATGATATGCCCAATTCCAAAAGAATCCTTTTCTTACGCAAGCAAATCTTTTCACCTGGGCACCTAGCATCAATGCAACATTCAGTATAACCGTAACAAGTGAAATTTCATGTAGATCTGATTTAGATGCCATTATTGTAAGTTATAAACATAAACTGATTTGTTATTCAGGATATATTTGGCCGAGACATATAATTCTCAAATTCAGTTCTGAATGCTATCTTAGAATGGGTGCTTGAAAATTGAGTGTTTTATTTCCCCAAACTAAATGAAGTTTACTCATGGCAGCCTAAGTATTATGGAGGTGACTACAACAGAATGCTGGAGATTCTTCTTGAATGTAAAAGCACTGGCACAACATTTCTGGTTGGTGGTCGAGAGATTGAAGGAGTATTCAAGGTATGAGATGACCTTGATGTTTTGTTTTACATGCACTGAAATTCTTTGTCTGCTTACGTACTTCACTATTTGTATTGAAGGTCCTTGAAGATTTGAACATTCCAACAGAGTTGAAGGACATGTTTATCCCTATACCAGAGGAGAAGTTCCGCATAGACATTTCATCTACTGAATTAAGAAAAAGCCAAGGGCTCTGATGTCTCGATCACATGGTCCTATTCTACACCAGATTCAAGACGTTTGTGTCTTGGGCGAATCTTTGTAACTAGTCATGGCAGTGTTTGATTTCATAGTTTTGCAATGCAAATAATAATTGTTATGTTTGTATTAGTAAACACAGGAACACATTCCATCACTACTACAAATGTCAGAAGGCAATGATTGTCCTGTTTTCTTTTCTTGGAAAGCCATGTAATTCTTTCTGTTTGCCTTTTTTGCTATGCTGTATTGTACACTTTTCATGTGTCATGAATGTACAGTCTCATTGGTGCCACAATTGAAAATGAGCAGAGTTGAATTCTTGGTAGTGACATACTTTTTTTTTTGAGATTATAGCATCACAGCTCTTCTCATATACTCCCTCCGTCTTGCAATATAAGACATTTTTGCAAGTTATATTAGCTTGCAAAAACGTCTTACATTATGCGACGGAGGGAGTCGATTGCTTAGCTGATGGAGTATGCTTGTATACATTAACAGGTACCGCACATCTGAATGCTAGCAGTCAGGTCTGAACTCAACTGGTGTTTCATCAGCTTCGCTCATCTGGGACTTGGTTTGTTCAATCATATTTTCTTATAGTTGGTTCATTTTTCTTGAAATCTACTCTAGTATCTTGGTAGGAATTACTATTATGCCCTGACAGCTTCATGGTGTTTATTTTATCTGAATTTCGTCTTGACAGGGCCTCTTGGTATTTTGTTGAGCAAATTGGAATCAACCTTCTCATAGAACTTCTTGATGTCTTGGCCACCCCTTGCAATGAGATGGTCAACTTGTGTCTCGTATTGTTGGTACAACACTGGCAAAGTGTGGGCGCACAAGAATCCTGTGGAAGTAAGAAGCACATACTTGTTATAGTATTTGGAATTTCAGTTTTATATTTTTCTGTGAGACTGCATTAGTTTATGTGTTCTCCTAGCATTCTTTCTGTAGTTACTAGCTAGTTAGTTCTACCTTTTGTATTTGGTTTTGTTGCACCTTGCTATTTTCTATTCTACTTACCAACATAGAGTAGGCTTGTGAAGCTGCAAGAACCTCCAATCACTGACAATACCAGCAGGGATCCTACCACCTTAACGATAGAAACAATTTGAATGTCAGTACAAGTTTAACTTGGAAGAGCAATAGCAAAATAACGTTGTGAATTATTGGCTAAAGACGTTGTTTTGAGTGGTGCGTCGTGTCTAATCAGGTTGATTTATAGATCTTTAAAGTGTCTGTATTAATCCATAATATCGGTCTGGAACAAGACTTGTCACATGGTCTGTCTTTTCTTGTCAAAGATACGTGGCAAATAAGTGGATTTAGTACCATGAGGAATTTCTTCAGATCATTTCCACATGCGATATCATAAAGAAGAGATAGAGCATATTCCAATTTGTGGTGAATGGTCAAGGCCATTTCTCTGAAGGCGTGCTTAGAGATGACGACTTTTGGTATCCTTGGTGGGGCTCTGCAATTTGAAATTGGTCAGCTGACCTTTCGATATTCTTGAAAGCTAAATGCTGGGATAGTTGCTCGGAAAATAAATAAATACTGGGACATCTCCTCTCTATGGAAAAAAGGAAGTCATGCCTGTCGAAGAGTGGTGCGGCATTTGACGCGATGAAGATGGCAAGCGTAGCGAAGATGGCGATCTGGCAAAGGAGCGGAACCACATTGTATTCAACCACGTCGAACAGGAACCATGTCAACGTGGCCCCAGCGAGAACCCCAACAGACACATTCCTGTTCTTCCACAGCAGAACGTCCGCGGCTGCAAAACCCTAACACCGGTGTCCATAACTACTACATCGACTTGGAGAGAAACTATGGTAATGAAGATAGTGTAGGGTAATCGCCTAGAAACAGAACAAGAACGGCGCACCTTTCCCTCCGCCCAGGATCCGGTGGATCGACTTGTGCCTGTGGAATGGCCTTGCGACGTGTGATCCATGGTCGGGATTGCTGGGGAAATGAGGCGGCATGGCTTCACGCGTTTGGGACGTTCACCTTGATTGATTTGTTATGTCTGATATGTTTAGTTGCAGAAATTGCATCTTTATAGGCACCTGAATGCTAGTATGACCTCTAAAGGGTAGGGAGCCTAGTTGGCAAGGAAAGGATAGCTTGGCCTGTAGGAGGATGAGCCATTGAGGGATGGGAATAAACTGATGCAGGGCAAGGGTTTCCTTCAACCAGGTAGTAGATGTTTTCTTCGTTACAGCCTAGAAGCAGGTTTAGCTGTTTGCCAGTAGTTTATGCCAGAAGCTTGCCGGAATTGCGGCAAAATCGACAAATCTAACCTCTCTAATGAAAAAAATCACAAACTGAACCGTATTTAAAAAAATTCGCTAAGCTGACCCTTTTATGTGGTGCCCAACACATAGGCGTCACACTACACTATGTGACGCCTTGGACGTAGGCGTCATACTCCCGTCCACGCTGGCGTCTGACCCCACCGCACCGCACTCTTCAGCATGTGCCACACCCTCACTTATTCGCTGCTCCTCGTCTCCCCGTCGACCAGGCCATCATCGCCCCTCTGCCTTCGTTTTCTCTTCTCCTTTCTCTGTCTCTTAGCTTCATCTCTATCTCTTCTTCCTGCATAGGAACGACAATGGAAGGGTAGCTTCGTCCGCAAAGTGTTGGAGGCTTCGTGCAACTTCCACGTGAGTCTGCTACGGCGGTGTGCACTATCAACAACTATTTTGAAAGAACAGAGTTCAGAACGAAGATAAAAAAAAGGAGGAGGACGCACACAGATTCACTCAATCACGACAGCCACGATCCTTAAACAGACAAGGCACCCAAGCCGGTCTCACCTCGCTGTCGTCGTCCTCAACCAGCAGGAGCTGCACCTGCCCCCGCTCTACCCAGCGCCTTGCCCGCACCGTGCCGGGCCCGCGCCTCCAGCTCCTCTCCCGCTGCCGCGCCCGGCCTTCGGCTCCCGCTGCGTTGCGTGCCGACGTCGCGCGCCCCAGCTCCCGGTTCACTTCGCGGTGTGCCTCTGAAGCTTGGTGCACCGGCAAGGCATGGGGGATAGCCGCAGTTCCTGTCGGTGTTAGCTCCCCCAACGGGCCCAAAGTGCTCCGGTCGGGTTGGCTCATTGGCCCCCTCCATCTCCATGGCGCCGCCCCGCCCGTGTCAGGATCCTCCATATGAGCACCTCCTTCCTCCTCTGAACTCTCTCGTCTTGCTTCGTTTCTCTGTGTCAGGAACAGAACAGAATCTCGTCGCCGCCGCCCATGGAGCTCGCCCGTCCGCATCATCCCAAGGCCCATCGTCACCGGGAATGGATTCCTCGTGCTCGGATCCGTCAAATCCCCAGCCTCCTTTCGCGTTTTCTCGCCATGGCCGCCGGCCTCTCACCAGGGTGTGACGCCTAAGCACTCGGCGCCACACTACCGTGAGTGCAACGCGTGAGGCTTAGGCGTCACACCTGCTGGGGGTGCAGTGCGGTGGGATCGGACGCCAGCGTGGACGGGAGTATGACGCCTACGTCTAAGGCGTCATATAGTGTAGTGTGACGCGTGTGTATTGGTAGTGTGACGCGTGTGTATTGGACGCCACACAAAAGGATCAGTTCAGCGAAAAATTTCAAACATGGTTCAGTTTATGAATTTTTTCATCAGAAAGGTCAGAAATATCGATTTTGCCCGGAATTGCGGATATTCTGTCAACATCGATGGGGTTCTGACCGTGAACTCGCGACGCATCCTGGCACGCTGCACTCGCCGTCTCCTACTCCAGCGTGAGAGTTTCCGTGACCCGGCCATGAAGATGCTTGCTGCTGTCTTTCTTATCTCTCACGGTGCTCGTCGCTGCCTTGTTGATTGTTAGAGCATCTCCAATAAGTCTGTATATGTAAAAATAACTAACTTATACAACACTTAAGCCCAAAAATAGTGCTTCAACAGTGTTGTATATGTAATTTTTTTTACAACACCAGCTTCAAGTGTTGTAAAAATTTGACTTTGATGTTGCAAATATACAACACAAAGGCTAGGTGTTATAAAACAACCAGCCACGCGCCAACCCCCAACTGCTCTTTCGTTTCCTTCCCCGCGCCCGCTAGCCGCTGCCCGAACTCGCCGCCTCCCGACCACGCCGAGCCCGCCGCGACTTCGCCGACCCGTTCCCGGCCGCCTTTCTCGCCGGCGCGCCACCGCGAGCTGCCCGATTTGGTCCCGGCCACAGGCCAAATTCATGGCGGCCGGAGCTTCTCTAGTTGGCCGAGGCGATGGGGTAGGCTTCTGCCTTGGCCGTGTAGTCGTCGCCGCCCAACGGCCCGCGGTGCAGGTGTAGCCGCCGCCCGCGCACCCGACGGCTCCCCCTTCTCGGTGAAGTGGCCGCCATCGGCCTGCTCACCGCTCCTCTCTGCCGCCCACCTGCTCCGCTGCGCTCCGTCTCTGGCTGACTGCTCCCGGCTGCTGACCGCTCCGCCGCCCGGTTGCTGACCGCACCGCCAGCCGATTTCTTCCACCTCGCAAGCAAGGTGTTCGACAAAATTCCAGAAGGTAAAAATAGATGAACTTGACCTTTTTTGTTGCATGCAAAGTAGTTTACCATTGATTTTCCGCATTGTAGATGAGCTCGTGTGGTTCTTCTTACGTGGACAATTACTCATCCTCATCGGATGATGAATTTGATTTGAACGAAGAAGAAGACATTGCAATGCTTGTGGCGATGCACAAGGGGAACTAGCAAACACGCGGTAGTTTCCGTTTATGGACGTGCTTTCATTCGGAGAGAACGGGTGGAAGCGCACAAAAGGTTGATGCGCAACTACTTCGTTCCACAACCCGTTGTTCCGGATAAATATTTTCAGCGCCGGTTCAGAATGTCCAAAGACTTGTTCATCCATATTTGCAATTCTGTGAAGCAACATGATCGAAGCTTCGAGCAGAGGAGGAATTGTGCAGGGTTGCTTGGACATATCATCAAACATGGATTTGGCATGCATACTTTGACATGCCTGGATCTTGCAATGACATCAATGTGCTCGACCGGTCACCTCTTTTTGCCAAGTTAGCAAATGAAGAAGGACCACCGGTGACCCTTGAGGCAAATGGCCACACATACAATTATGGGTACTATCTTACGGATGGCATGTACCCAAGGTGGAGTACATTTGTCAAGCCAATTTCCAAACCCCAAGGTAAGAAAGAACTCATCTTTCACAATGCACAAGTGGCGGCTAGGAAAGATGTTGAGAGGGCTTTTGGAATATTGCAATCCCAATATGCTATTGTGCGAGGGCCATCTAGTTTCATTTAGTTGTTTGTGTATTGTGTAAAACTATGTTGTATGTGTGATGCATTTGATGTTGTGGATTTGATGAACTATGTAATAATTTGATATTGTGGACATGTATATTTTTTTATTTCATTTTGTGTTGTTTTAAATTATGCAAATGTGGCTGGCAGCCAACCAACAGTGGTTGTGCAGCCGAACAACAACAGCATAACAGCAGCTTGGCAGCCGGCTGATTTTTACAACATCGTTTACAACATCTATTAGAGTTGGAGATTTATAACACGAATATACAACATCTGTTGGACTTGACTGTTTTTTTGTGTTGTAAAACACACTTTTTTGTCACAACATCAAAATATACAACATCTATTGGAGATGCTCTTAGCCTTTTTAGGGTCAGTTCTTTTGATAGTTTTTTGAATAAGCTGAAATAAGCTGTCTCTTATTCATTCTAGAAGCCCAACCACATTTATCTCTGTAGAAGCCTATTAATTAAGATTTGACGAATAGACTTCTAAAAATACAGTATATTTTTAGTTAGACTTCTAGAATAAGCAGGATAGGTGGCCTAAAAAGCTACCAAAAATACCGGCCCTTAGTCCAGTAACGTCATTTCGCCATTGCTCAACATTGGCAAATCTTGTGCCTCCGTTTCTAAAAAAAGCATTGGAAAATCTGTTCAACACCTGTCACTAGGCTCGCTGTTACCAACACTTGGTTGGATGTTTTCAGCCCAGACAATTTCATCGGTGCACTCATATCTCTCATACAGTATTAATCAATTAATCAATTAACAAACGTAAGCAGCAGCAGCAGCATGCTTCACGCTACCCGGGCTCCGAAGCAGTGCCGGAGTCGCAAGCGCTCATGGGAATGCCCGTGCTGTGCCGTCTACGCAACCGTGCAATTCGAAAGCCTTTTTAAAAATCTTGGCGGCACGATAGCTCCATACAGAGCATGGCGCGGGTGCCGGCTGCGCTGTTTCTCCTGCTACAAATAGCATACAAACCCTCTCATCTGCTCCCCAAACCAGACAGAGTCCACCGCAATCAGTGACCGAGAAGCCATGAAGCCCTGCGCGGTGCTGTTCCTCGCCGCCGTGCTCGCCGCGTCCGGCTCCGGCGCGGTGCGTGGGGCGTCCCGGGCGGCGCGCTCGGAGTGCGACCCGTGGGCTCTGCGGCCGTGCGTCCCGGTGATCCTCTGGAGCGCGCCCCCGTCCGGCGCGTGCTGCGCCAGGCTCCGGGAGCAGAGGCGGTGCCTGTGCAGGTACGCCAGGGACCCCGACCTGGGCAGGTACATCAACTCCCGGAGCAGCAAGGAGGCCGCGGCCGCGTGTCGCGTGCGGGTTCCTACGTGCTAGGAATGCACGGGCGGTGCTACTAGCTGTTTTCGTCTTGGCCGTCTCCGTTTCTGACATGTTCGCCATTAGCAGTGCTCTTGTGTGTCATGCCATCAAATGTGGGTGTGGTGATCTTGTTTTGAAACATATGGTTGCAAGATTAAGTTATCTGACGCTATAACCAGTCCTGTTTCTGACAACAACGACATGAAGTGCCCATGTTGCGCTCTGAAATCCAACACTACACAAATCCAAAAGCAGGTGCATTTCCATGAACATTGTTTACAACCATGTCTTTCACCCTTCATGGGATTCTTCTCGGCAATTCCAGGTCCGCGCTGCTACCCTCCAGCATCTCGACGACGCCGCTCATCGACGGCCGGCTCGCAGGCGCCGTCTGCGAGCACCACAGCCCGACTATGATCATCTTCCTCACAAGCTCTCTGGTGCCGCCATTGACGTCCGAAACACTGTCACAGAACTCGTCCAAATGCTCGTAGAGCCACTGGGCGAAATACTTGCCGGTGGTGTCAGCGCCAACCTTGACGTGCCTCTTTGCCCTGACCATCTCCAGCACCATCACGCCGTAGCTGTACACATCGGACTTGCCAGTGACCGGCCCGAATCTCCTGGACACCACCTCAGGCGCGTCGTAGCCGTCCCTCTCCCTCGCACCGCGGGCAGACGGCTCGCACAGGTTTGCCACACCAACATCGGATATCTTCGGGCATAGCTCCTGATCCAGCAGAATGTTCCGGGGTTTGATGCCGACGTGCATGCCGTTAGCACCGTCGTCGTCGCCGTGGAGATAGTCGAGGCCTCGCGCCACGCCGATGGCGATGTCGAACAGCTTCTCCCAGTACAGCCACAACGAGTAGTTCTCCTCCACGGAGTCGTCGCTGCTGAGAGCATAGCTCTCAAGGGAGCCATTGGGCATGTACTCGTTTATCAGAGCCCTCGTTGGCCCCTGCAAGCAAAACCCTAGCAGAGGGGCGACGTTGGCGTGAGATATTGCGCCGATGCCCGCGACCTCTTTCATGAATTCCTTGTCGCCGCCTTTGCAGTTCTTGAGCACCTTCACCGTGATCTGCCGCGCGTCGCGGAGGTTGCCTCTGTAGACATCGCCATGGCTGCCTTGGCCTAGCCTGTGAGCAAAGGTCTTTGTCATCCTTTCCACTTCAGAGTAAGTGTATCTTTTTGGATGATGAGCTCCCAGTTTTGGCTCAGATGGCTCTTTGTTTGGAGGGGTGGTCGATCCCTCCACTGGAGGCGACGAGCCACGGTATTTCTTATGGCAGATGAAACAAGTGGTAAGAAGAAGGAGCAGCAGGAAGATGCCACCGACGACTCCTACTATTGTATCTGTATAAAGTATAAACAACAAGGAGGTAAAAAAATTGCAATTTTCATCGAAATGAAATGTCAAGGAAACGACCAACTTGCAAATTCTTGAGTTAGGTTGTGCATGTACTGTCACTCCACTCTATTGAGTAAGGAAACATAACCAGAAAAACAAAAGGTAACCACTTACAGATTCTCCTTTTGTAATCTGATGACGATGCGCCGTTCCCTGTAATTTTGTCAAACAAAACATTAGCTTATACGGAGTAGATTTTAGAATGAAGGACGGGCAACACAAATTCTCAATTGAAAAAAATGGTATCAGGTCGCTGTAAGCCTGAAAGCAGAAGAGGTCCAACCAACCTGTGTTTTCGTTCCGGTTTTGCAAGTTGCTCTGCAGCTTCACGCTAAAGCCAGAGACCTTGTCGTAGGAGCGGCTCCACAGCATGACCCCGCCGTAATTGGGCGCGCCCTCCACCAGCGGCAGCACCTGCGACACGAGCGTGTCCGCGTCGACGAACCCGCTGCCGGCAGCATCCGGCGACGCCGGCAGGCCGAGGTACACGGCCGCCGACGGCAGAGCCGCCGTCCACTGCCGCCACGCGCTCTGCAGCGCGCCCGCGTCCCCGCGCGCGAACTGGCACGGCGGGTTGTTGTAGAACTGCACCCACACGCGGTCGAACAGCCCCGTGCCGAGCGCGGCCGCGAGGGACGCGTCGGGGAACGGGCACTGCGGCGCCGCGGTGAGCGTGTACTTCCTGCCGCCCGTGTCGCCCTTGTACAGCGACGTGAGGCTCCTGGCGAGGTCGTCGTAGTACTTGGACGGGGCCTCTATGTCGAAGTCGATGCCGTCCAGCACCGCGTCGCCGAGCGGGCGTGGCGCGGCACCGGCGCCGGTGCCGGTGCCACCGAGGAAGTTGTCCCACAGGTAGGTGGCCACGTCCTGCGCGTCGGAGGGCGAGGAGAGGTTGTACCCGAGCGCGCCGCCGCCCACGCTGAGCAGCACCTTGACGCCGGCGGATTGGCAGGACGCGACGTCGGCGGCGAGGGTCGCGCAAGTCCCCGACGGGGGATCGCAGTGGCCGGCGAGGTTGAGGACCGGAGCACGGCCGGCGCCGAAGATGGAGAGGAACGCGAGGTTGACGTAGGCGTAGAGTCCCGTGCCGCATGTGTCCCTGAGCGTGCCCTCGGTGGCGTTCTGACCCCAGTAGACGGCGATGTTGGCCGACTCCGCCGCCGCCGCCGCGGCGGCGGCGAGGGCGGACGCCGCTAAGAGCAAGATCGTGAGAGCGCACGGCTTGCCGGGCATTTTTAAAGATGGCGAACGCTTTTGTGTCGTGTGCTTTTATATACGACGTAGATCCAACAAGCGTACGTGGAAGGAGTAAAGAAGTTGGATGCTGCAAGTGACAGCCTTGTCGTGTTATTATCTCTTGTGCATGGAGTAATCAGGAGGCCAGCGGACATATGGAAGCTGCTCTGTTTGTCTCAATCGCAGCCCTGGAGCACAGATTTGGACACCGCAGACAGGACAGCAAGAGGGAGTAAAAGGCTACATACACCCAAGGAAGATTGGTATAAACTGAATTTATTTACACGATGAGTCGGTTTGGCTCACGGTGAAAATCAGAGAAGAGGTTAGCGGGGGTAAAGGCACGTAATTCTGCAAGAAGTGTCCGAGCTGTTTACAGATTATTATGCAAATGCTGGAGCAAGTTGGCGAGAACAATATATAAACATGTCAACTCAAGAGCACTTTTGGTGGCAATTCGAGGCCGGCTGTGCTCCCTTCAAGCATCTCCACGACTCTAGTCATTGTTGGACGATCTGTAGAACTCAGCTGAATGCACCACAGCCCAACCACTATCATCTTCCTCACAACCTCCGTGATCTCTCCATTAATCTCAGAAGCACCAATACAATATTCATCTAGATGTTCATAGATCCACTGTGGGAAATACTGGCTGCTAGATTCAGTATTTTGACTGATGTTCTTGTCCCTTGCCCCAACCATCTCAAGAACCATCATTCCATAGCTGTAAACATCGGACTTGCTACTCACTGCTCCGAATTGCTTCGAATAAACCTCGGGAGCAATATAGCCTATTGTTCCTCTTGCACCACCAATGGAAATAATACTTTCTTTGTTCAGGCACAGCTTGGCCAGTCCGAAATCAGAGATCTTTGGACAGAAGTTTTGATCCAATAGAATGTTGTGGGGCTTGATATCAAAATGCACTATGCGAGTATTGCATCCTCTATGCAGATATTCAAGTCCTCGAGCAATTCCCACTGCAATTTCAAACAATTTCTCCCAACCTAATGTATTTCCACCTTCAGAGCTATCTTTGAAAGCATACTTTTCAAGTGAACCATTAGGCATATAGTCATAAATTAGTGCCCTTTTCGACCCTTCCAAGCAAAATCCTAAGAGAGTAACGACGTTGACATGAGAAGTTCTACTAATGCTAGCTAACTCATTGATGAAATCCTCTCCATCAGTCTTGAAATCTTTCAGCATCTTTACTGCTATCTGATGACCATCAGAGAGGCCGCCTCTGTAAACAGCACCAAATCCACCTTGACCTAGCTTTTCAGCAAATGATCTCGTCATTCTTTTCACTTGTGCATAAGTGTATCTTTTTGGATGGACCGTTCCATTCTTTTGTAGGAAGGACTCAATCCTTGCTGTGTCCTTTGATTTTCCTTTGGATCCGTACTTCTTGTAGCCCAACCAGAATGCAAAGGAGAGTACACACAGCATAAGTATGCTCAAGCTGCCTGCTATTGCATCTGCATAGAAAATTTGAAGGGAGAAAGGCATCACAAGGGGAAGCAACTTACACGATCTTCTAGTTAACTGTTTTATTTACATTTTGTTTACTGCATAAGAGTAGAGGCATAAAAATCAGTGCAAACAGAGAAGAACTCAATTTCAAGTGTCATGCAGTAGAGAGAACCTCGAGTTATTGAAGGCCCTTGTTGGCAAACCTAATGTATTGTATATTCTAAAAGGCTAGGTATTATATTTGCATCATAAACTCTGAATTAGTCTGCATGTGAAGAACTAGTGCCACTTTTCAGTTAAACTGGACACTGTGCTAAGTACACACAGATGAAGCAGGGTTTGCTACAGATGCAATATGCAAAACAATTTATCATGCGGCTGAGAGATATTTCTTACATATTATCATTTTGTTCGATTTCGGAGGACCTGCAAAATTTGAACATGAGGGCATATGAGTAGATGGAAGATGCATTTATTCACAAAATATAAACTTTACACTAACAACTAATACAATAATTAGTTTACCATACAAATTTAAAATGAAGGTAACATGGGTAATTTTATTACAGGAACAACCAGTCTTATTTTCCCGAGAATAAAATTCATCATCATTTCTATGTACAAACTTTGGCAGAGATAGTTTAACATGAAAAATAACAGTCATTTCCTTATTTTTTAAAAGAAAAAAAAAACGTCACTTGAAGTTGATCTTACTTCCTAGCAATAAAATCTTGACCCAAGTCTCTTAACAATTTTAGGATCAATGGTGGCGGATTTGCTTGAGATCAGAATGGCGTAACTGTTAATTGTTCACATGTCCTTGGTATTTCAGCAAGGCAGATACTAATGTCAATGGTTAAGTGAATATTGTCAAGTGACGAAAATGATTTAAATATTTTGCACATTAGAAAATGGCGATGATGCACTTCTGAGTTTGTCTCAGTACCAATCATATAAAAAAAGCAATGTAATGCAGCCTGACACACATCATTCATATGGATATGTCATGTAAACCTGAGCATAACCCGGTCAGGGCCGGGTTTTGGACCAGGAAAAAGCCCAAACTAAAAAACTAAGGCCCAAACCCGTCCCGGTCTGATTGTCAGGCCTATTAATTGGGCCTGAACCCGACCCGAACCTGGAAAAGCCCAGCCGGCCCAGCTTGATCTAGGCTAATTTTTTTTACAAGCCCGAGCCCGACCCGCCGGGCTCACTTTCCAGGTCCTAGTCCGGCCTGATGGCAGGATCAGGCCCGGGATTTTCGGGCCGGATTGGGTCAGGCCGTCCGGGCCGGGCTGCCCATATCCAAGTTTAGACTCATGCCCAAAGACAACATAGCAACTTTAATCCATCCCCAATAATGTCATATCACACTTGACAGAGATAGGCAGTTGCTTCTCCAAAAAAGTTGACCCGAGAGAGCATGCCACATACAATTACACAACAACGTCTACAAAGAAAAAGTTTCAATTCAAAGAGCTGGGCATCTACAACCCGACGACTTAAATGATTCTCATACGTGTGCGGACGCGTCCGGTCAATGATAAAAAAGAAAAACAAAGAAAAAAGTGACCCAATCAAATCTTTCATATCATCTTATACAACCGGATTGTTCGCGAACCCTCATATCTATCTCAAATATAAGAAGGATACGAGGGCTCGCGGACGCGCCCGAGCACGTCCGGTCAGTCCGTCACATAGGACGTGACCTTATCTTGGATCATCTTTTTCTTTTCTTTATTCGTTCTTTTTAGAAGTTAGGCCAAGGGTTTGATGAGAGTTAATTGCAAAAAACAACCACATTAAAGCGAATGATTGCAGAAAATATTCTTCTATACATTCGTTGCAGGAAACGCATCAAAATTATCTATTTTTTAAGCACTGATCCGTCTGTGAAGTGTTTTAAACACGATTATGATAGGTGGGTCCATTTTTTATGACGTGACGTCATGGCTCCGTCACTAACACCGTCGCCTCAGACTTGACGCGCTCGCCGCCGGCCGCGCGACCTCATGGTGCAGCTCATGGCGGGGTCAGAGGCCTGGTGACTACGGCCAATCCGGGGCCGGACGACCGGCGGCGGGAGCTAGATTCAGTGGAGGAGGCGGCGGCTGTGGAGAAAAAGAAGAGGAAATCGAGGGGAAACCAAATGGAATCCGGGGAGGAATTGTTGCGCGCTTTGTTCGCGGCCGGCTGGCTGGATGTGTTCTGAGCGCTTCTAGAGGAAGCCATCCATTAACAGCGACCTCGGCGTGACTGCCGTCGAGCGACAGGACGTCCGGGTCGACGCGCACGTCGGCGATGGCGGCGGCCGCGAACCGCCCCGCGATGAGCAGGCGCGCGGCGCGGAACTCGAAGAGGAACAACAACAGAGTGTACCAGATGATTCACTGGAGCATGACGAGCTGCACCATGAGGTCGCCGGCGTGGCGGCCGGCGGCGAGCGCGTCAAGTCCGAGGCGACGGCGTTAGTGACGGAGCTGCGACGTCACGTCACCAAAAGTGTTTTTTTTTATCTTTTACCATACTTTATCAGGGGTTTGATGATTTACCACAGGATTGTGTGATTAGCAAGTGGACCCGACCCCACCTGTCAATCTCAGGGGATGGTAAATTATCAAAGTGAAAAGTAAAGTGTGGTTTAAGATTCAGTTTGTCCTAAAAATGGACCTTACCTATCATAACCGTGCATAAAACGTTTCAACAGACGGATCCGTGCTTTTTGCAAAAAATTAAGCAACCTCAATGTGTTTTTTGCAACAAATGTATAGAATGTTTTCTGTAATCCTTCGCTTCAATATGATGCAATTAACTCGGTTGGGTGGCTGCGTGCACCGGGTCCTTTGTTTCCTGCGGAGGCCTCGCGAGTTTCTCCGACGGCTGGCAAAGGCAAGCCGACGAGAGGGACATGTCGGGAAGGCCCCCTCCTCTTGCTGAACCTTTGACCAGTCCGACAAACTCTCTCCGATCCAAAAGAAGTGTCGTAGTTTTATTTCGAATTTAAAGGCCCGATTAGAGGTGAGCATTATATAACCGAAAACCAAAAAACCAAACCGAACCGAACCGTATTAACCGATTTGTCGGTTTATTTGGTGGTTTGATTTTTGATTCGGTGAGAAATTTTAAGGTTGTTCGGTGTTTTGTTTTTGTTCGGTTTTTGGTGCCCAGAAACCGAATAGACCGAACAAACCGATATGTGAGATACCCCGTGTAATACCTTTTAAAAGTGCAACAGTATGAATGCATCACACATTTCTCCGCACATAATACATTTCACGGTCCATGTGCTTTTTCTACTTATTTATGGTTACTACTTTGCTTGACCGAATAAACCACAGAATGATATTAAGGTTGGTAGAACTTGTGATTATCCTTTTGCATATTATACAATCTAAAACAGTGCTCTCGAGTCATTACACTTATATTGACAAATGCATGAATTTTGTTTTTTCGGTTAACCGAACAAACCGAACTGATATATTATGATTAATATGGTTCGGTTTTTAAATTTTGAATGATTATTTTGATTTTTATTCTTCCAAAACCGAAATTATATAGAACTGAATAAATCGAACCGTATTAACCATATAGACCGAACTTACAACCCTAAGCCCGATAGAGCATGCCAGACACACCTGCACGGCTGTTTTGGAAGGCAAAAAAGACGCACCTACGTACAGGGCTGCACAACAAGTAGACACGCAACTTTTACTTCTACAAAGAAAAGTTGAATATTCGAAGAACTTACCGGTGCTATCGCAGTAAACGGTGCTATTCGAAGAACTTCGGCCGTCAGGGCACAAGCAGCCGATGAAAACCCCGGCCCGGCTGTAACCGCACCGTCCCTTGGGATTGGATGCCTCGCACTGGACACATTCCTGTGGCTTCGCGCTGGCGTTCCATCCCACCTGGAATTCCTGACGAAGAAGGCCGGCGTATCCACCGTTTTCCCATCCAGGATCAGCATAGTTGATCGGGTCTTTGTGCACAGGCAGTTGTATGACTTTTCTGCACGCTTGCGGCCAGTGCCCGAGGGGCACTTCATCATCCGGAAGCACGAACGAGGATCCTGTACCACCGCCAAAGGTTTGGCAGCTCATCGGGGTGATCTTACTCGGCTGGAGGAAGGTAGAGTTGAAGGTGCAGTTGATGAAGAAGATAAGGTAATCGACCGTGCTGTCAGGAAAGTACAGCAGCGATCCCTGTTGCAAAGTCACGTTGCTGTCGGTTTTTGGTCTCGGGCAGGGGCTGCCGTCGTCGACCTCCGGGTAGGCTAGAGAGACGGTTGCTAGCGCGCCGTCGATGCTCTTCACCGTGTAGCTGGCGGCGCCGTTGAGCTGCAGGATGGGCCTCTTGTCGTCTTCGCAGAAGATCCCCAGGCCAGGATATCCGCAGTACGAGTCGGCGTTGCCCTTGAGATCTTTTGTCTTCCCGACGAGATAGAACGGGTAGCTGATCTGCAAGCTTCCGCAGCTGGAAGGTTCATTCAGGCACATGGAGGAATCGTAGGTGTCATCAGATGAATCGCCATGGGAGCCGGCAACGGCAACCAAGAGGATAAGCGGCAGCAGCTGGTGGTGGTGGCTGGGCAAGAGAGGCATGGCTGCCTGGCTAGATAGCTAATTCAGCGGTAGTGTTCCATTCTCTGCTTTGATCTTTAAACCGGTGGTAAGCTGCCCGCCCGCATGCCTTCGTTTACATGTTGCGAGGGCTCTTGGTCCTGGGTAGAAGTTTCGGAGAAGGATGCATGGGCGACGTGATATACGGCACTACGGCAGGATCATGCCGGTCATCGGTATCTTGGTCATCAGTCGTCTGCCATCTCTATCTCTCGATTTTTTCCGTCGAGACTAGTGTGCGTGTATACAAATTTGACCGATTTACAGCCACAGAACAATTTCCTGAGACCGACATCTCCTCCCGTTTCCAATTAAAACTATCTATTTTGGAGTTGCCAAATGCATACATATTTCAACTAACTTTAGCATGACAAAACTAGATTTGAACTAACCTTAGCATGATGAAACTAGTTTTGAAAAGAAGTATCGATCGAGAGCAGGATCCAGCCAGATGATTGGGCCAACTGGCAAATGAGTTGTTAATTATTGGCTTTTACAGTTTTTTTTCTTCTTCTGTAAAGGGTTCCCCGACGGAAATCATAAACGAGCCCAGCATGAAAGCAGAAAAACTCCCGACGGAAATTAAAACTGACCGGCCCAACCACAGCTTCAAAGGCTCAAGAGCTTATCAATTTAAATAAACCTTGTGTTTTGCAGACGGGATCAGTTTTGCACAACCTGATGCAGACAATTGGGTTTGGATACTATCGGCCATTTGTTTTTCAGAGGGAATAAAATTTAAGGAGCAGTTCTAAAGAACTTACCTGATGAAGGGTCTGGATACGCAGCAGCGGCGCCGCTGCCGTTGCAGTCCGGAGCACCCACCTTCCCACCGGAGCACAAGCAACCGATGAATTGCCTGTTGTCGCTGTGGGCGCAGCGTCCCTTGGATTCCTCGCACAGGTTGCATGCCAGCTCTGTGCTCTGCTTCCATTCCAACTGGAATCCATGCTTAAGCACGACACCGTAATCATTCGGTAACAGGGGCGGCTCGCTCATCAGAACTTCTTCATGTACGGGCACGACCACAATCTCGCTGCAGTGCTCAACCAATCCGTATTCTCCAGAAACGTTGCCTTGCTCAGAGGTGAAGACGAAGGAAACGCCATCTCCACGCCTTGCAGGCGAATTGATGCCTTTGCAGTCGACCTGGAAATCTTCTGCCTGAGAATCAGGAGGCTGCTGATCGCCTGGCCTGGAGTAGCAGTCCAAGAAGAAGGTGAGGTTGGTCAAGGAGTCGGTGTAGTTGAGCCACTCGTAGCTGAATGTCACGTTGTGGCTCACTGTGGGGCACTTGCCGCTCTTAAGGACTTCCTTATCCCCGAGAACGATGGTGCGATTGTCGTAGATGATGCCGTGGACGGTGTAGTTGTATTGGTCCAGTGGAAGGGTTGCGATCGCAGTTGCCCCCTCGCCTTGGCAGAAGATCTTCATATCGGTGTAGCCACAAGAGTAGTGGGATGTGTAATTGGGTGTTTCTTGGATCGCGTTTGACAGATAGAATGGATATTTGATGTCAACGCCGCCACACCAGAACGACTCCGAGCACATGGAATCGTTGTAGGTGCTAGACGGCGGAAGAGGCAAGCCATGGGAGGCGACGAAGCCATGGACGGCGAGGAAGAGGAGGAAGAGCGAGTGTGGTGGTAGGTGAGCCATTGGCAAGACGAGGGTCAGGAGAGGCCAGGCGTTTGGTTTTGACGAGTGTGTTTTTGACTGTTTCAACTCTGATGATTATACACGCGTCTGGTAACGAATGTGGCCGTATATAGGCTTGGCGTGGACTCGACCTTGGTAGGCCACGCCCCACATTATGTGATGATGAGTGAGACGCGATCAATCAGCAATTCAGCAGGAAGACTGGTACATTTACGTAAAAGCAACTTTAATAGACAGCGGCCCGCTGCGTTCCACGTGTTCTATAAATCCCGCCCACGGGCGCTCGCCAACCGTCGTCTCCGCCTCTTTCTTCGACTCTGTCAATGCCCCGCCGCCGCCGCGCCCTTCTTCCTCGCCTTCGTCGCCTTTCTCTTCACCCCCGCCGTCTTCTCCCCTGCCGCCGCCATGTCGTTGCGCCCGCAGAGCAACTTGGGCTATCGTGGCGTCCGTCCCCGTCCACGTGGGCTATCTACGCCGAGATCCGTTCCGACCATATGCACCTCGGGCTCGGCACGTTCGAAACCGTCCATGAGGTCGTCCGCGCGTACAACGCGGCGGCTTGGCGCCTCCAGCATCCGAGGACGCAGATGAATTTTGAGGACGTTTTCACGTGTCAGCAAGTGCAGGATCCCATCCTTCCCCGCGTGTGGTCATCAAACAGGACCGCCGCGCTCAGCGCAATCAGGAGCGTCGCCTCTTGATCGCCGAGTGGGACGAGGCTATCATGGCGAAGTGGCGCGCGTGACATCCGGAGGACGTCGTCCTCGAGAGCGAGTTCTGGGCGAGCATGAAGGAGGAGCGAGCCACGCAACGCGAGGAAAAACGTATGCGCAAGGCACTGGCGATTTCATAGATAGGGAACCTGGACACGACGTGGAACTCAGAACGATGAACGGTGGGAGGACGTGATGCTGTAATCGACGGACTACATCAACGAGGAGAAGGAGGAGGAGTCTAGATGTACTAGTTGAATTTGAATTTGCTTGTAGTTTGTATCTAAATTTTAATGTTTGTCGATGAGGTAGTTGAATTTTTATTATTTATCTATTTCTCATGTTTGAATGTGCGCGATGTATTAATCATGAAGATATATTATTTGTGTTGGACGCGCGCGCTAAATTTAGCATGTTTGGTGAAGTTATAACGTCCCGCTGGAGCAAGCGCCCTTTCACGCGTTAAAGAAACTATTTCGATGCTGTATTTTCCTTTTTTTAACGTGCCACGTTACCGTGCGTCTGCTGGGATGCTCTGAGTGCCCTCTTGGTTGCGTCACAAGATGTGTGGCGCAACTGCAAGGAACTCGATCATCAGTCATCACGTCCACACGCCCACCGGTCAAAGTAGAGTAATGACTAGGGAGCGAATGGAAAAGTCGTACGTACCGCTAGCGCACGGGCCGCCGTCGCAGAAGCAGGTGAACCCCGCACCTCCGTTCCACTGGTTGCGCCGGTTGCCGCACCATCCGCCGGAGCGCTCGCATACGCCGCACTCCAAGGAGTGCGGGCTGTAGTTCAGTTCGAACCCACCCTTGAGCACCTCAACGTATCTTGACGCGGGAGGCGCCTCCATCATGGCCTTCTTATGAGAGTCCAGCACCGGCGCCACCACCGCCGCCTCGCACCCGTACTCGTCCGCTGCGCCCGTGTAGCCATCGCCCGTGAACGCGTACGAACTCGAGTTGTAGTCTGGACAGCCAGTCAGTTCCACGGCAGAGGGCCATGAGGCGTTCTTCTTGCAGTTGTAGAAGAAGGTGATGTTGGAGTCGGAGCGGGTGAGGTGCAGCGCGGAGCCTGCGTCGATGGTGAAGTTGAAGTGGAGGTGCGGGCAGCTGGTTGTGTTGAGGGCTTCGGCGGCGGCGTCGTCGACGAGGAAGACGGAGCGCGTGTCGTAGTCGATGCTGGAGACTCTGCACCGATGGTGGGACTGGGCGGGGAGGATCAGGGTGGTATTGCGCTCGCAGGCGAGGCCGAGGCCGCGGTAGCCGCAGCTGGAGGCCGAGGACGAGTTGAGCCAGAACGGGTAGGCGATGGTGAGGTCGCCGCAGGTGGCGTTGGTGCAGGTGGACGGGTAGCCGTTGGCCGTGGCGGAGAGGAGCAGGACGGCGAGGAGGAGGAGCAGGGGAGGCATCGCGGCGGTGTGGATGGGCAAGGGGGAGGGGGAGGGGCGCCGACTTTAGCTGGCGCGATCGTGGCGCGTGAGAGTCAAGTGAGGGTGGGCGACAGGTGCTTCGACTGGATGTGGAAATTTCAAGCCTCCACGGAGCACGCGGCAGCTCGCGGTTGCACGGTGATTCTGTCAGGGCAGATCCCAGAACACAAACACACGCGAGGTGGACACACGCACACACGGAACCATACAAAAAATTCAGAGTCGTAGAGACGAACAGCCGGAAGAGGAGACACACGAACACAACCTTTTTGCAACGCGAACTAATTGCGTCTTTTTCGTTTTTTTTATTCCATCAAGTAACTAACTTGCGCAAGACTCTTGCCCACGACCCTTACTCCGCGCTATCTCACGGGCGTAATCGTGGCCAACGGCATCACACGTTTACAGGAAAGATAAAACGATTTGAAGACTGAAACTACCCTAAGACTCGTACGCCGCCGCAACGTGAACAAAACACATGTGTGGCCTAAACAAACCTGCGTACAAAAACGCTTATGTGCTAACTGAAATAAGGGAAACAACTGAACTTGCATGGGTGTAGCGTGATTAACATGACAGATTCGACCTTGAATCATCCTTCATTCATTGGGGATGACGACTGGGGAGCACCGCGCGCCGGTGATGGGGATGGTTGTGGGTCGGTCTGCATATTACAGGACGATAGGATGCGCGTTGTTTTTTGTTTTTCTGAACAAAGCAACGCATCAGCAGGTGCCCAATTCCATTGACAGCTTACAGCAACAGAACATGAGAGAGTACAATGGCAATAAGATAGAAAGAAGAGAAAGCACAGCCAAAGGAGTGAAGCTGAATGAAGAAAGCGGATATAGGTTGAGCACAACTCAACCAGATGAACTGCAGCTATTAAGAGAGAACTACTACAGACAAGTCATGAGCCATCACAAAGAAGAAGATGCAGCAGAAAGAGAGCTGGCATCAATATGCTAGTGAGCATACAGCAATAGAGGAAGGAGTCCGGCCCTTCAATCCAAGGTTCCTGTAGAAACAACAACATCGAGTTGAAAGTAACAACATTGTAGCGCGTGAGTGTCAAGTGAGCGTTTTAGGTTGGGGGCGAGTGGGCGGCAGGTGCTTCGACTGGATGTGTAAATTTCAAGCCTCCACGGAGCTCATTGCGGACAACGACGGGGGTGCATGTTGATGGGGATGATAAAGGCGTGTTGTAAGTGTTGGGAATTAGCACACAAATGTATTTGTCATTAACTGAAAACTGCAGCGAAAACAACGTAAACTCAGCATCCTATCATGTACTAACTCAAGGATCGTTGCTTTACATGGAAGGAAACATATGCAGCAGCATATATGAAGGAGAAAATGTTACTTAGCAAACAAGACGCTTCTCACACAAGTGTCTTGTGACAAGAGTAGCTTTCTGAACATCAACAAACATCAACAAAAAAGACACTAGATTTTTATGTGAAAACCCCTCAACTTGAGGGGAAAACCCACAGGCTGAAGCTATCCAAATCCTCTTCCACTATTATCAAATGTGGGATACAACAAGTTTCTTCTCTAGATAGCACTAGAGGATCTCATACATATATATTTCTGAATCTTGAATGAACACAACAAGATTTGGGGCTCAAGAGCTAGGAATTGGAACAATCTCACCAAAGATGATGGAACCACAGCTTGAGGGAGACAAAGTAGTGGATCTCGATCATCACAACCTTGGGGAGGAGCTCCCTTTGCTTCTTTCTTTAATCTTTCTTTTCTTTCCATTCTCACTTGGTTTTTTCTTTTTTTCTTCAATGAAGGCTGAACTAATTTTCGTCACCCTAGACGATGGCTGTTGGATGGAGGGTAAAACATCCCCATCCACTCGCGTGCAAAGACCAAAACGACCCTAGATCATAACCTTAATAGGCAGTGGGCTTCTGCACCTCTTTTGGGCTGCCTAAAAGGCCTCAAATGGTCATCTCCTCACAGTCCACACAAGGAGGATATCCCAAATATGTCCCCCTCCGACTCATGAGGGGGGCACCGCCATGCCCGCTACCTCGCAACATACTTGTAGCTTCTCATTTGGCAATATCTTGGTTATCATATCCGAACCATTGTCTTCAGTATGTATCTTCTCAAGTTTCAGCAACTTGGAACTCAAACCATCTTGAATCCAATGATACTTCACATCAATGTGCTTGGTTCGAGAGTGATAGCTTGAATTCTTAGCAAGATGGATAGCACTTTGACTATCGCAAAACATAACATACTTCTCGTGCTTCATGTCGAGCTCTTGCAAGAAGTTCTTCATCCACAAAACTTCCTTGTCGGCATCAACTGCTGTTATGTACTCAACTATTGTAGTTGATGTAGGAACACATTTCTGCAATCTTGTTTGCCATGACACTGCTCCCGCTGCATAGATCATCAGGTATCCAGATGTGGACTTCCTATGCTCATTGTCACATGCATAATCTGCATCTGTATAGCCCTGCAATACAGGATCACCATGTCCAAAACATAAACAAGATGTCAAAGTTCCCTTGAGATACCTGAGAATCCACTTCACTCCTTCCTAGTGAGCTTTACTTGGATTTGTCATGAACCGGCTAACAAATCCAACTGCATAGGAAATATCAGGCCTAGTGCATACCATGGCATACATCAAACTGCCCGCAACAGAATGGTAAGGCACTTTCCTCATTTCTTGTTTTCCTTCTTACTTGTAGGACATTGTATTGAATTCAGTTTGTGATGGCCTGCAAGCGGAGAGATAACAAATTTTGCATCTTTCATATTGAACCTTTCAAGTACCTTCTCAATGTATCTTTCGTGTGAGAGCCAAAGCAGCTTCTTTGATCTATCACATGAGATATTCACACCAAGTATTTGCTTAGCTGGTCCTAAATCCTTCATGGCAAATGATTTACTCAATGTCTCCCTCGTGCCGCAGCAGGGCAGAGGACCTGGCAGCGACGGAGGCACTCCGGCGGGGGCCCGAGCGGCGTAGCTCGGGAACGGACTTCCCTGGGCCAGATCTGGCCGGATCGGGGCGGCGGCACGGACAGCAGCCAGAGGCGGCAGACGGGAAGCTCGGGCTGGCGGCTTGACTGCATGGGGCTCGGGCTGGGGAGGCCGGTTGGGCTGGCGGCCGGCAACTCTGGCTGGCCGCCGGCGGGCGCAGCACGACTGCGGGGCGCCGGCGGGGAGAAGGTGCGAGGCGGTGTCATGGGGTGCAGATCGGGGGCTCGGGAGGAGCTCGGGTGCAGGGGAGGAGCCGGCGGCTGGCTGATGCTTTGGCCCGGTTCGGGCCAAGGGCAAGTCGGGCGCAGGCTGCGGCAGGCTGGGGTGGCTGGAGGTGGGAGAGGAGATAGGCTAGCGGCTAGGTTTGGTTTGGCACGGGAACCGAGGAGGGCTAGGATTAGCTGAAATTAGGGGTCTGTTTATAGAATCTGGGGCTCGGCTAGGGGGTTTTGCATCCGATTTCAACCATCGTTCGCAATCGAACGGCCTCGGTCGCAAGCTTAGGCTAGGTAGGCTTAGTGGTTGTGTAGAGGGGGTGTAGGGCTAAGAAGAGAGGGATATTTGCGGCCCGACACAATATTTTTAAACACCAAAAAATGTCCGACGATAAAGCGATGACGGTGCCGCTACGGTCGACCGTTCGGGTATCAAACGAACTCTTATTGCGACAAAATTTGGTAGGCGGCCTACCTACACTAAAATGAGACCACACGCCAAGTTTCAACCCAATCAAAGAATATTTTATACATACTTTTAAAAATAATATTTAAATGATGCTGTGGGCGCGTGCGTGTGTGGTTGGTCTCGAAACGGTCAACAACGAGAACGGAGAGAATCAACAACTAATAATGAATGCAAGTTTTGAAAACTGACGGCAACAGAGTGCCGATGCAATGCGGATGCTGAATGCATCAAACAAATAATCACACGATGACAACGGAATAAAAGAAGAATCTTTTGGAACGTCGGTCTCAGGATGTTACAAAACCCGTCTTAATAGTCAAGATTTCCCTATGACTTAAACATAATATAAATATGGTAGTCAAAATAGTTGACATATTTTCTTCTTCTTGGTTTGTTTATGTGGGGTGGGAGAGACCACATTTAATGTTCAACCTTGAGACTAATACCTGGCCATTACATCTTGTAAACATTATCCCCAGTGGCGGAGCGAGAGGCGACCAGGCCCCCCCCCCAACGATTCAGCCTAACATGGTATATATACCATGTAACTAGCTTACTTGCCCCCCCGCTGCAGCCTCTGAGACAAGTAGTAGTATTAGTATTACACGTGAGATTGAGAAAAGACCCATCTATATAAGCCTAATCAATTTCAGCCTCGGACGTTAGCAGGTTTCAGCCTGGGCGTTCGGGTATTTTGGTTATTTCGGTTCGGGTAGTTCTGTTTATGAGTAATTCGGGTATTCGAAAATGGGAACCAAAATTGTTTCTGTAAAAAAAAATACCCGAACCCAAATTACCCAAAAATTCGGTTCGGGTAATTCGGGTACCCAAAATACCCAAAATATTCGGAGCATACATCAATTTTTGATATGAATAACTCAGATATTATGGGTATTTTTGGTAATATGGGTATTTTAGTTAGTATGGGTAACAAGTTAGTGTAATAATAGCATGGAAATTTTGGACAGTATGAATAATTTGGGTAGTATGGGTATTTCGGGTTTTCCAGACTAGAACCCGAACCCTAACCCGAAAATCGAATAGTCAAGAAATGAGAACCGAACCCTTACCCGATACTCGAATTACCCGACAATTAGGGTAATTCGGTTCGGTTTGGGTTCGGGTAACGGGTTCGGGTACCCAAACGCCCAGGGTGAAGCAGGTTGGTGGCCTAATCAATCAACTCCATCCATCGTGTCGTGTCTCTGCAGGTCTCTGCTACTCCAACTCTGACTAGGACTACTGGGCAGGCTTGTAGTACTACTCTATTAACCAGCCCGGCCGTTCGCTGTCCTTTCCCACAAGCCGTAATTAGCGTTTTGTTTGTTCAGATCGATCTCTACAGACTACAGCGGCGACAACGATTGCCGTCTCATATGTTTAGCCAAGGCGTTTGAGATTAAACCCTGGCGACAGACTACAGATTATCAAAAGGCGCATCGATTCAGTCTGTATTCTGTAGAAACCAAGGCGTCTGAGATTAAATCTGCGGGATAAAATTATCAAAAGGATCAAAATTATCCCTGGCGACAGCACTCGATTCCAGGGCGTCTGACGGTGTGAGATTGCTGTTAATTTGTCCCCTGTGTTCTACAAGGATTTCGTGAGGTGAGGATACATACGCCTTGCCGTCTTATATGTTTAGCAGTCAAGGGGCATCGTTCCAGACTTGAGACTTTCTGCTTCCTCCCATTCGATCTATACATGTGTTTTTTGTGTACATAGATGCGTCCTCCCGTTCGATCTATACAAGGCGGCAGGAGTTCAAGTCTTCAGAGCTTACACTGCGAAGGCCGAGGCGCGATGGATACAGGTTTGTTTCAGCGATTTTGTGCTTGATCAGTGTCTGTTTTGATCCCCATTCCTCAATAATTCATGCTAATTTGAGTTTTCTATTTAACAGCTATGAAGAGGAAAACATGAACAAACAATGCAAAGATTAATTCTTTTTTTAAGCCAGCTGAATCAAGTTCTCAGCCTACTGAAAGTGATGTGCAAGTTACAATTCCTAATCTAGTTGGCACTTCTGATCAAGATATGTCGGAGATGGAAAATGTTGCACAACAAGCTGAAATTGTAACCACACCTTATCAGAGAGATCCTGGTAAACGTTGTCAAATTTGGGAACTACCACCAGACAAGCAAGAGGAAGCTTGTCATTTTTATATTTCTGAGGGGTCATATCAACTGGAGTTGAAAGAATACCCATTCGATGATAAGTCTAAACACCGTCGCCGATTTCAGTTTGATTGGTTCACAAATTTCTTTTGGCTTGAGTATTCAACTCACACTGATAGTGCATATTGTTTGCCGTGCTTTCTCTTCTAAAAAACCAGTTGGAAAATGTGGATCAGATACATTCACAGTCAAGGGTTTCAGAAATTAGAAAAAGGTTAATGATGGGAAAGCGTGTGCTTTTTTAATTCATGTTGGAAAGGGACCTGACTCTGCTAATAATTATTCAGTTCGTTGCTATGAAGATCTCAAGACCAGTATGGCTCATATTGATAAGGTTTTAGAAAAGCAAAATGAGTAAGTCATTGCAGATGCAAGATTGAGGCTTAAGACTACCGTCGATGCCATGAAGTAAGCATTTTTTTACATCAACTATTATTTGACATGAGTTAGTGCATAAATGTCTAACAATTGCTCACTCTTCATTACTTCATTAGGTGGTTGATATTCCAAGCTTGTCCTTTTAGAGGCCATGATGAATCTGTGGGTTCTAAGAATCGAGGAAATTTTCTTGAAATGGTCAAGATTCTTGCTTCGTACAATAAAGACGTGGCAACAGTTGTTTTGGAAAATGCTCCTGGAAATGCAAAGTATACCTTCGGAGAAGTTCAGAAAGAGATTGCTGGCATACTTGCTCGACAAGTGCAAAAGTCAATTAAAGAAGAAATTGGTAATGGCAAGTTCTGTATAATGGTTGATGAAGCTCGAGATGAATCAAAAAAGGAACAAATGGCAATTGTTATTCGGTTTGCCAACAAAGAAGTAGAAATAATTGAGCGATTTCTTGATCTAGTTCATGTTAATGACACTGCTGCCTTAACTCTGAAAAATGCAATTTGTGGTATACTAGCAGATAATGACTTGAATGTACAAGATATCAGGGGACAAGGCTAAGATGGTGCGAGCAATATGAGAGGGGAATGGAATGGATTGAAGGCTCTAATTCTCCATGAGTGTCCATATGCCTATTATATTCATTGTATGGCTCATCAGTTACAGTTGGCTCTTGTTGCTGCATCAAGGGAGGTACATGAGGTGCATAACTTCTTTCAAAATGCAAATTTTGTAAAAAATGTTGTTAGTTCTTCTACAAAGCGCAATGATGAGTTATTAGCGAATCAAGCGGCGGAAATTGCTCGTCTAGTTGAGTTAGGAGAGCTTGATACAGGCAGAGGGCAAAACCAAATAGGCACCTTACAAAGACTCGGAGATACAAGATGGAGCTCACACTATAAGTCCATACAGAGCTTAAAAAAGATGTTTGCTGCTACGGTTGAAGTCTTAAGAGGTATAGCAAGTGATCGTTCTGTCTCAAAATTTTCTCGTGGAGATGCTGTTGGTTCCCTTAAAATGATCATATCATTAAATTTTATGTTCGTTCTACACCTGATGGAAAAGATTATGAAGATCACTGATGTATTGTGCCAGAAACTCCAACACAAATCTTTGGATATTTTGAATGCCTTGGATTCTGTTTCTAACACAAAGATCCTACTTGGTAAGCTAAGGGAACATGGTTGGGAATCACTTTTAGAGGAGGTCAAATCTTTCTGTGTGAAGCATGAGATTGATATCCCAGATTTGGACCGCAAGTATGTTTCTTTACTCTCTAAATTCTAAAATTACTTAACTTATATTAAGTTATATCCTGCTTATTTCTTATCTCGAAAATTGAGTTGACTTTGTTATGCAATTCATAGGTATGTTGATGTCACCAAATCTCGAAACAAGCATGACAACACAACAACGCTCCATCACTACAAAGTAGATGTTTTCAGTGTTGCAATTGATCAACAACTGAGTGATTCGGATGATCGATTTAGTACCCAAGCAACAGATCTCCATACCTTTGTTCATCACTGGACACAAGGCATGAATCTTTTGATATCCCAAAAATAAGCACTCTTGTAGAAATTTTTTATCCCGCAGATTTCTCAAGTCAAGAAATAGCTCAATTGGAAAGTCAGCTGCCTCATTTTCAGCTAGATGTGTGTAACCATCCAGAACTGATTACCTTGCCATCAATTGCTAGTTTAGCAAAAGGACTAGTTAAAACAGGTAAAGCTTCTTCATATCCAATGGTTGACAGGTTACTACGGCTAGTTATCACTCTCCCAGTCTCAACGACAACTGCAGAGCAGGCTTTTTCAGGTATGAAAATTATCAAGACACGACTTCGAAGTACAATGGGAGACGATTTACTTCGCCATTGCATGATAATTTACATAGAAAAGGATTTAGCAGATACGATTTCTTCCGATAAAATTATTGATATTTTTGATCTTACTGGCAAACGTAAAGGCCATTTTAAGCTAATACAAATGTAATGATGTTTTTAAGTCATCGAAGCAGAACGAGTTGTTCTATATATGAATAATTTTGTACCGGATATTTTTTGTTTACTTGACTCCCCCCCCCCCCCCCCCATATTCAAATCCTGGCTTCGCCCCTGATTATCCACTCTAATCACTTGTCATTTACAGCAAACCCATTTAGGGGCTAAATTGTACATTCTTGAAGCCTACAAGCCAAAATGTCCCCTCGGAGGATCAACGTCGTCTCGTGGTAATCCTCCATCACTTCTAGATGAGCCAGACCCGGTGTGACTTGTCAAGAGGCTCAAGGAAACCTCAACGGTCCCATGAAAGGAGCACATAACACGACTCCTTGAAATTGTAGAATTGTATTTCTTATAGCCCAACAAACATGCAAAGAATAGTAGGCATATCAGAATTACACTCACTGTGCTTCCTATTTTATCTGCAAATAAGAGGGAAAAACATTAAGGGAGATTGTAGTATCATTTAGATTGGTTGAGTGGAATTTACCTACATACCACCCTAGTCAAATTTAAGTAACTTTGAATGAGATAAACATATGTGAAGTTAATACTCCTTAATAACTGAAGTGTCTTATGAAAATATATGACCTGTATTTTATTTCCAACGGAATTGGCAGACGCTATGCCTATTCATCAAGATACGGATAATGAAAAAAAAGACAAGAGTGTATGTTCATTTCACACGTGTGAGATATAAGTTGGCTAGTAAAACACATGTTCACGTGTAAACTCAATTTTTAATTTGCCAGGTTTTTTTCCTGTTATTCAAATGTTGTCTGCTATCACTTTAAGTGCACCTAGTGGAAGCAAGTTTAATACTCCTTTTTGAAATACCAAAACCTTCTTGTCTTATATTAAATCTTGTGCTCCCGCTTGGAGTGTGATACTAGTTTGTTTGATAACAATATATGACCGCAAACAAGAAGCTAAATGATGAACTCGAGAATAAGAGATGTCTCTTACACAGTTTTTGTCTCTTCCAGTGTAAAGAGCGTGCATCCCCTGCAATAGGTGAACACAAATGCTAATGAGCACATGAATTATAAATTTATGGAGCTGCTATACTGATGTACCATAAGGTATGATGTTATCACTGTATTACATTGACTCTATGTAAAGGTATGATGGCGTTATGAAACAAGTTTTAGATCTCTAGTTCCTACCTTTGTTCCATCCAAAATATGATTCATTTTGCAAACTTAGATTTCTAAGACTACTTATGAATCAAATTAAGAGAAGGAAGATCATTTTTCAGGACCAACTATGAAAGAATGTCTACTAGATTGTAAAATCAGTTTCATGTGCTCATTTGAATGAAAATGGAGCCAAGAGGCTGTAACGGAGGAAATAACAGTTGATTTGCTTGATCGAATGATTAAGTAGAAGAAAGCTGCCTAGTTAATCAACAAAAAAATGGACGAAAACGAATACAAATAAGCCACATGTGAACTATTAACAAATCATGAAACCCCATGAAACAAACGATCTCAATGCGCAACAACCGCAAACCATCATACCTCTACATCGCAAAAGAACACCTCAACTAAATACAACATACGTCATCAAAACCACATTGATACGCCAAACCATGACGATAGGCCAAGAGACCAAAGACCATCCATCAAGGAGCCGCATGCAGTCTCCCTAGGGCGCCACCCTTCCTACTTTGCTCCTAAGAGACTTCTACTTTAGGATCGGCACGAGGGCAAACACCCATGTTCTTGATTTGGCCCCTCGTTGCCTTCCCGTCAGGAGGCATACCATTGCCTTGTAAGATCCAAGGCTAGTCGCCTCCAAGTTGGCGAGCAAGCCGCAAATCTCTTTTGCTAAGAGAGGCTCGGAATGAGATTCCAACACACCTTTCGCAACAAGATTGTCACATACAGACACATGTGACTGCAGGAAGGTCACATCCAAGCCTCCACGATCCACGATGATTAGCAACTGCACGGGCTCTAACGGTCATGAGGGCGTTGTGCCATCACCAAGGCCCCAAGCAAGCTCACCTCATTTTGAATCGGAGGAGGGTAGCATCTGGGAAGCAATGACACAGGAGCGCAAGGCGCACTATGGTAAATCCCTCTCCTGTCCGTGATTGTTGGAGTGATATGGGAAGCGAGAGAAATCCTATTCACCCCTCACATGTGGTGATGGGATGATGTGGATTTCACGGGATGAGATATGGAGGGGGTAAGGCCATGAGGGAGTTGAGGGTCCCATGGAGATGCTCTACCACATGATTTCGAAAGTGACTTTCTAAAGAGTTATCTTTAGGTGCTGTATAGAAAAGCACACATAAATGTTGAAGGATTGATGAGAGAGAGTAGTAGAGTGCAAGTGCGTTGAATTCCTCAGGGAAAAAGATAAACTGAGGTTTGAATTTATATTGAAATATCCATGGAATGATGGGCATCGGAATAAATTCCATAAGAATTTGGTGAACCAAATCCTACTATCACAAAAGCTTCTATAGGAACAATGCATATGAACTGAAATCCTCCAAAATTCTTATGAAATTCCTTCAGTTCAAAGAGCCGCCTAACTTATGTCCCACCTCCGCTTTTACTGGCTAGCGCTATAAGCTTGTGCAAGCGTGCCATTTCGATATACTGTACTTTTTTTGTTGTATTCATACTACTAGCGCGGCAGTGGCCCTGTTTGGATCCTAGGGTTAGAGTTAGATTGGGTTAGAGTTGAGCTATCTAACCCTCAAAAATCCAAACAGGTAGGGTTAGATTGGGTTAGATGCATCTAACCCATCCAAAAACTCTAACCCACCCAAGAGGTGCTTCTTTGGGTTAGAGTTAGGTGGGGACAAATAAAAGAAAAAAAAATCACTTGCTACTGCATCCAGGCCGCACCAGATCCCACCAACCCCCCGTCCCTCCCGTCGCTGTCCCTCCCGTCGCCCTCCCAGCCGCCGGCCGCCCCAGCCGCCGGCCACTGCGCCCTGCCGCGGCCCGCCCCGCCGCCGGGCCGCCGCGCCCCGCCCCGCCGCGCCCCAGCCGCCGGCCGCTGCGCCCTGCAGCGGCCCGCCCCGCCCCGCCGCCGGGCCGCCTCGCCCCGCCCCGCCCCGTCGCGCCCCAGCCGCCGGCCGCTGCGCCCTGCCGCGGCCCGCCCCGCCCCGCCGCCGGGCCGCCCGCCCCCGCCCCGCCGCGCCCCGTCGCGCCCCAGCCGCCGGCCGCTGCGCCCTGCCGCGGCCCGCCCCGCCCCGCCGCCGGGCCGCCCGCCCCCGCCCCGCCGCGCCCCGTCGCGCCCCAGCCGCCGGCCGCTGCGCCCTGCCGCGGCCCGCCCCGCCCCGCCGCCGGGCCACCCGCCCCCGCCCCGCCGCGCCCTGCCGGCCACACAACGACCGGCCACACCAAATCCGGAAGTGAATATGGACAAAAGTAACCAAATGATTGAGAAAATGCATTTATTATCAATCTAACCCTCTCATCCAAACACCTCTTGGGTTAGAGTTAGTTCAGGGTTAGTTGAGGGTTAGAATCTAACTCTAACCTCTAATCCGGTTAGAGTATCCAAACAGGGCCAGTGACGGGAGGAAGCCCTACAGCTGATGCAGGGTTGCTATCATCCTATGCCGTCGTCTACTGCTACTGGTCACATCCTGCTTGCCGCTCGACGTCTGACTTGGTAAGTCGTGCATGGATGGGAAGCTTCGGATGCCATAAAAAATGGAAAATTTCATACCCCAGCTCCCTGTTTTCTCTTGTTTAATGTATTTGGAATGGCCAGTCTTGTTGCACGATCTTCTACAGGAATATCAGCCGTGACTGAGACGTGCCAGTCTACCAATAGCAAGCAGACTACAGGTCAACGCATACTACCAGCACGCAAGACTTTGACTTTGCGGCTCGCAAGCGCGCGGAAAGACATTCTATCAGCGCAACAGCCACCAGCCCACCACGGCGAAGTCGCGCGGGCAGTTCGCCATGAAAATTCGAGATCGAGCGCAGAATCCATGCATTAAGCCATACCGAAGTAGCAAATCGATCAGTAGGAGTGCGTAGTACGTACCGCACCGGAGCGTGTTAGCGCCATCGTCGCAGACGCATGCGAAGCCCGTCCCGCCGTGCTCCTCGATGCGCCCGTATCTGCACCGTCCGCCGGACCGCTCGCACGCGCCGCACCGCTCGGAGCGATCACCGTAACGCATCTCGAAGCCGCCGCTGAGCACCTCACGGAGCGACGGGTTCGCCGGACGACGCGGGCTCGTCATCAGCACCGGCGTCGTCACCGCCTGCTCGCACCCGTACGCGTGCGCTCCGCCCGTGGCCCCGTCGTCCGGGAGCACGTACCAGGCCGTGCTCTGTTCCGGGCACCCGTCGAGCTTCACGGCGGAGGGCCGGGAAACGCCGGGCTTGCAGTTGTAGAGGAAGGTGAGGTTGGAGTTGGAGGGCGTGAGCTGCAGCGACGAGCGCGGGTCGACGGCGAGGCTGAAGCTGAGACGCGGGCAGGTCGTGTTCCAGGCGTCCACGTCGGCGAGGGAGACGGCGCGGTTGGCGTAGTCGATGCGCAGGACCCTGTACTGGTGGAACTGGACGTCGAGGATCGGGGTGTTGTCCTTGTTGCAGGAGACGCCGAGGCCCGGGTAGCCGCAGTTGGGGCCTGAGTTGGCGAGCCAGAACGGGTAGGCGATGCTCTGGCCGCCGCAGGTGGCGTTGCGGCAGGAGGCGGCCGGGTAGGCGTCGGCCGTGGCGAAGGGGAGCAGGACGAGGAGGAGGAGCATATGGTACATGGTGTGCACCGCTGGGGAAGAAGACTGGGAGGGGTGCCTGATTTTGTTTGGGATCGGTGACACGATGTGCCATGGCAATCGAGCGAGGGAGTAATAATATGGACATCGGGCTGTGTGGAACTATGGAATTGATCGGTTGTTCCACTGGACGGGGAAATTTGGTGGGCCAAACGCGACAACGACCACGAGTCAACGGAGCAGCTGATCCATTCCACGACCTCTTCCAACTTTTTTTTTTAATAAAGACCTTTTTCCAAGTGGAGGGGCGAAGCCACCGGGCTGTAACCCCATACTACTCCCTCCCAAAATACAAGGGCATGTATAGTGTGGTTGATAAGAGCATCTACAGTAGTATCCTTTAAATTCGGCCTTTCAAATGTCTGCGAACGCGTCTGGGCATGTCCGTGGACACTGACCGATCACGTTTCAAATAATTCATTCTATATCCGGACATCTCATATTATGATCCTTAAATCCATACAAAAACATGCAAGATATAAAACCTACGTACAATATAGAACCTATCTACTCCTCGTGAGAGATGTGGATGATCTCCGTGCTCTCCAGCAGATAAATGTCCGCCTTCCGCAGCTCCATCCCCTCCGGCTGCTCTGTTGCGGCCTCCTCCGCCTCAATCTCCACGTCCAGCTTGTCGAAGAGGGCGTCGGCCTCCGCGTGCTTCTGCAGGACGAGCTGACGGTTGGCCTCCACCTCGGCCTCATCCCGGATGGAATCCAGGATGGCCTGCTGCTCCGCCATCTCCTCCGATTGGGTGATGTCGAACTCCGCCCCTGCCGCCGCCATGCTCAAGCCGGGAGCGTCCTTCTCCATGGCCTCCGGCTCCTCCTACTGTTACTGCTGGTGCTTCTCCTCCTCCTCCTCCTCCTTCGTCTTCGGCGAGTCCATAGGGAGACCCGCAACGAGCCTAGACCTCCACCTCGATTTGAAGGTGGCGCTCCGGAGTGAGCTGCGTAGGTAGTGATGAGCCGCCGGATCATCCTGATGGAGAAGGAATTACGAGAGGAGGCGGATGGGCTCGGGTGGTAGTGTCGAGAAGGACGAGGCGGATGAGCTAGGGCTGGGGGCGTTGGCCCTGACCTTAGGCGGGGAGCCGGAGTGGCGCCACACGACGTTCACACTGCATCGACGGTCGAGGCACCCGTCGAACTGTCAAGTTTCCCGGCGAGTCCGCGTGGGGCCAAGCCATTAGGTCGACGTGGCGGGCATGCTCGGGATCCCCTATAACCGGCCCATCTTTTCGGTGGAAATGGGGGATGCCAGTCAGCCTGAGCGTTTGAGGCCGGTTTGAGAGGCCCATCTAGGTTAATTTTGTGTGACTGGGTAGTGACTGGGTTGTTGGAAATATGCCCTAGAGGCAATAATAAAATACTTATTATAATATTTCCTGTTTCAAGATAATCGTTCATTATCCATGCTAGAATTGTAATGAATGGAAACACAAATACATGTGTGGATACATAGACAAAACACTGTCCCTAGTAAGCCTCTACTTGACTAGCTCGTTGATCAAAGATGGTTGAGGTTTCCTAGCCATAGACAAGTGTTGTCACTTGATAGCGAGATCACATCATTAGGAGAATGATGTGATGGACAAGACCCAAACTATGAACGTAGCATGTGATCGTGTTATTTTATAGCTACTGTTTTCTCCATGTCAAGTATACATTCTTATGACCATGAGATTATGTAACTCACTCACACCGGAGTAATGCCTTGTGTGTATCAACTGTCGCAACGTAACTGGGTGACTGTATAGTGGATCAAGACTGGGATTTTTCACTCTGTATGACGGAGAGGTATTCGGGGCCCACTCGGGTCGGTGACTATATATAAAGGTGCTCTACAGGTATTTAACTGGGTGACTATATATAAAGGTGCCCTACATGTATCTCTGAAGATGTACGTTGAGTTAGCATGGATCAAGACTGGGATATTTCACTCCGTACGACGGAGAGGTATCTCGGGCCCCACTCACTAATACAACATCACAAACAAGCCAGCAAGCAATGTGACTAAAGAGTTAGCCACGAGTTTTTGTATTACGGAACGAGTAAAGAGACTTACCGGTAACGAGATTGAAATAGGTATAGAGATATCGACGATCGAATCTCGGGCAAGTAACATGCCCAAGGACAAAGGGAATGTTATACGGGATGAACTAAATCCTTGACATAAAGGTTCAACCGATAAAGGTATTCGTAGAACATGTAGGAGCCAATATGGACATCCAGGTCCCGCAATTGCTTATTGACCGGAGAGTGTCTCAGGTCATGTCTACATAGTCCTCGTAACCGTAGGGTCTGCACACTGAAGGTTCGATGACGTTTCGGTATTATTGAGTTATGTATGTTGGTGACCGAAAGTTGTTCGGAGTCCCGGATGAGATCTCAGACGTCCCGAGGAGCTCCAGAATGGCCTGGAGGTAAAGATTGATACATAGGAAAGGTACATTTGGCTTCTGGAAAGATTTTAACTATTACCGGTAAAGTACCAGGAGTGACGAATGGGTTCCAAGGTTTTATCGGGAGGGGCCACCCACCCGGGAGAGGACTAATAGGCCTAGAGGTGGCGCACCAGTCCCTAGTGGGCTGGTGCATCCAACCCAATAAACCTATTTCGGCTAAAGGTGCAAAAAGAAAAGGAAAAGAAAAAAAAGGAAGGAGTCGGCCAAGTAGGAAGGCTGTCCTCCACCAAACCGAATTGGAGGAGGACTCTCCTCCCTTGGCTCGATCGACCCCTCCTCCTTGGAGTAGGAGGCAAGGCAACCCTCCCTCCTATTCGTCCTATATATAGTGGAGGTTTTGAGGGCAAACTTCACCAGAAAAGCCACGTGCTACCCTCTCCTCCATAGATCGTATCCCTCGTCTAGATTAGTCCGACATTGCTTGGCGAAGCCCTGCTGGATTAGTTCACCACAACCACCACCACGCCGTCGTGCTGCCGGAGAACTGATCTACATCTCCGCCCATCTTGCCGGATCAAGAAGGCAGAGATCGTCATCGAGTTGTACGTGTGATGAACACGGAGGTGTCGTCCGTTCAGCGCTAGATTGGGACGGAGTTCGTGGGACGTTTGCGATTCGGATCGCGAAGACGTTCGACTACATTAAGCGTGTTTCTTAATGCTTTCCTCTTAGCGATCTACAAGGGTGTGTGGAACTGATCTCCCCTCTCGTAGATGATCATCACCATGGGTAGGTATTGCATGTGCATAGTAAATTTTTTGTTTCCCATGCAACGTTTCCCAACAGTGGCATCATGAGCTAGGTCTATGCTTAGATGATATCTCCAGTGGAACACAAAGGAGTTTGTGGGCGTTGATGTTCAATTTGCTGCCCGCCTTAGCCTTTTCTTGATTCGACGATATTGTTGGATGAAGCGGCCCGAACCAACATTACTCGTACGCTTATGAGAGACTGGTTTCATTGACTCACATACAACTTGTTGCATAAAGATGACTGGAGGTGTCTGTTTCTCCAACTTTACTTGAATCAGATTTGACCGAGGCGGTCCTTGGAGAAGGTTAAATAGCAACTTGCATATCACCGTTGTGGTTTTGCGTAAGTAAAATGCGATCATACTAGATACCCATATCAGCCATATAAAACAAGCAACAACAAATTAGAGGACGTCTAACTTGTTTTTGCAGGTTATGCATGTGATGTGATATGGCCGAAGACATGATATGATATATTTGATGTATGAGATGATTTTGTTGTAATACTTAAATATCAACTTGCACGTCGATGCTACGGCAACCGACAGGAGCCATAGGATTGTCTTTAATTATTTTGCGCTTGGTGATGCTTTGCTTTATCGCTAGTCAGTAGCTTTAGTAGTAACAACATAGTTAGCGCGACAACCTCGATGGCAGCACAATGATGGAGATCATGGTGTGGCGCCTGATACATCTCCAACGTATCTATAATTTTGGATTGTTCCATGCTATTATATTATCTGTTTTGGATGTTTTATATGCATTTATATGTTGTTTTATATTAGTTCCGGGACTAACCTATTAATCTAGAGCATAGTGCCAATTCCTGTTCTTTCCATGTTTTTTGAGTATTACACATAAGGAATATTAAACGGATTCCAAACGGAATAAAATCTCCAGAAGGATTTTTCGTGGACCAGCAGAAACGTAGCAGACTTGGAGTAGGGGGAGGGCATCTGTCGGGAGGCCACAAGCTTGCAGGGCGCGCCCTGGGGGGGTGGCCGCGCCCCCTGGCTTATGGGCCTCCTGTAGGTCTACTAAACTTATTCTTTGGTCTCTAAATTCCCAAATATTCCCGTATCACCAAAAAGAGACACGAAAATACTTTTACGCCACCGGGAGCCTCTGTTCCCGAGAGATCCAATCTGGGACCCTTTTTGGTAATCTGCCAGAGAGGGAATTGATCACGGAGGGCATCTACATCAACTCCATTGCCCCTATGATGATGTGTGAGTAGTTCACCACACACCTACGGGTCCATAGCTAGTAGCTAGATGGCTTCTTCTCTCTCTTTGATCTTGAATACCATGTTCTTCATGATCTTCATGGAGATCTATCCGATGTAATACTCTTTTGCGGTGTGTTTGTCGAGATCCGATGAATTGTGAGCTTATGTTCAGATTATCCATGAATATTATTTGAGCCTCTTATGAATTCTTATATGCATGGTTTCATATCTTTGCAAGTCTCTTCGAGTTATTGGTTTGGTTTGGCCAACTAGATTGGTAATTCTTGCAATGGGAGAAGTGCTTAGTTTTGGGTTCAATCTTGCGGTGTCCTCACCAAGTGATATAGTGGGGGTAAGAGGCACGTATTGTATTGTTGCCATTGAGGATAAAAAGATGGGGTTTTCATCATATTGCTTGAGTTTATCCCTCTACATCATGTCATCTTACTTAATGCGTTACTCTGTTCTTCATGAATTTAATACTCTAGATGCAGACAAGAGTCGGTCGACGTGTGGAGTAATAGTTATAGATACAGAATCATTTCGGTCTACTTCATACGGACGTGATGCCTATATGCATAATCATTGCCTTGGATATCTTCATAATTATTCGCTTTTCTATCAATTGCTCGACAGTAATTTGTTCACACACCGTATTATTTTCCTTTATGAGAGAAGGCTCTAGTGAAACCTATGGCCCCCGGGTCTATTTCCCATATTATATTTTCAGATCTATAAACCAAAAATACAAAAAATATATTCCTGCAATTTAGTTACTTGTGTTTCCGCAATCTTTCATATATATCTCTATCAGATCTCATCGTTGCAAATAACTCTAAAGGGATTGACAACCCCTTTGTATCGTTGGGTTTAAGTGTTTGATTATTTGTGTAGGTACTACTATTGGGGCCGTGCTTGTTTCTCCTACTGGATTGATACCTTGGTTCTCAACAAACTGAGGGAAATACTTATCTACTTCGCTGCATCACCCATTTCTCTTCAAGGGAAAACCAATGCAAGCTCAAGAGGTAGCAGCGCCGGTGATGATGGAGATCATGCGGGTGCTTTGGTGATGGAGATGAAGAAGCACAAGTTCATGGCCATATCATGTCACTTATGATTTGCATGTGATGTTAATCATTTTACGCACCTAATTTTGCTTAGGACGACGGTAGCATTATAAGGTGACCCCTCACTAAAATTTCAAGATAAAATTGTGTTCTCCCCAAGTCTGCACTGTTGCGGCAGTTCGTCGTTTCGAGACACCACGTGATGATCTGGTGTGATAGACTCTATGTTCAGATACAACAGGTGCAAATTAGTTGCACATGCGGAACCCTCGAGTTAACTTGATGAGCCTAGCATGTACAGACATAGCCTCGGAACACAAGAGACCGAAAGGTCGAACATGAGTCATATAGTAGATATGATCAACATAGAGATGTTCACCATTGAAGCTAACTCAACTCATGTGATGATTGGACTTGAGTTAGTGAATTTGGATCATGTGTCACTCGAATGACTAGAGGGATGTCAATTTGAGTGGGAGTTTACTAATAATATGACTAACTAAACTTAAATTATATTGAACATAGTCTAAGTAATCTTTGCAAATTTTATGTTGTAGATCAATGGCTCGCGCAATAGCAACCCTGAATTTCAATACGTTCCTAGAGAAAGCTAAGTTGAAAGATGATCGAAGCAACTTTGTTGACTGGGCTCGTAATCTGAGGCTTATCCTCATGACTGCCCAAAAGAAATATGTCCTTGATGCGCCTCTAGGTGATGAACCATCCCAACCTGCATTGCCAGAAGTTATGAACGTCTGGCACACATGCAGGGATGACTACTCATTAGTTCAATGTGGAGTTTTGTATGGCTTATAACCCGTACTTCAAAGAGGTTTTGAACGTCATGGACCATATGAGATGTTGCAGGAGTTGAAGTTTATCTTTGAGAAGAATGCTCGGATCGAGAGGTATGAGACCTCCGATAAGTTCGATGCTTGCAAAATGGAGGAGAACGGGCCTGTCAGTGAACATGTTCTCAGAATGTGTGGGTACTCTAACCATCTGGCAGAGCTGGGAATTGCTCTACCGCCAGAAGCTATCACTGACACAGTTCTTCAATCACTGCCACCTAGCTACAAAGGCTTTGTGTTGAACTATAAAATGCAAGGTATGAATAAGTCACTCGCCGAGTTGTTTGCAATGCCGAAAGTCGCTGAGTCAGAAATCCAGAAAGAACATCAAGTATTGATGGTCAATAAGACCACCAGTTTCAAGAAAATGGCAAAGGCAAGAAGGGTAACTCCAAGAAGAGTGGCAAAGCTATTATGCCTCCAACGATGAAACCCAAGTATGGACCAAAGCCGGAGACTGAGTGTCATCATTGCAAGGGGACTAGTCACTAGAAGCGAAACTGCCCCAAGTATCTGGCCGATAAGAAGGCAGCCAACGCCAAACAAGGTATATTTGATATAGATGTTATTGATGTGTACCTCACCAGCTCTCGTAGTAGTGCCTGGGTATTTGATACCAGTTCTATTGCTCACATTTTCAACTCGAAACAGGAACTGCGTAACAAATAAAGGCTGGCAAAGGAAATGGTTCCAAGGTTGATGCAATCGCCGTCGGCACACTCTCACTTCAATTACCGTTGGGATTAGTGATGAACCTAAATAAGTGTTATTTAGTGCGTGCGTTAAGCATGAAAATTATATCTCGATCTTGTTTATTGCGAGACGGATACTCATTTAAGTCAGAGTATAATGGTCGTTCTATTTATATGAGTAATATCTTTTATGGTGATTGATAACCCACAAGTATAGGGGATCAATTGTAGCCTTTCTCGATAAGTAAGAGTGTCGAACCCAACGAGGAGCTAAAGGTAGGACAAATATTCCCTCAAGTTATATCGACCACCGATACAACTCTACGCACACTTTACGTTCGCTTTACCTAGAACACGTATGAAACTAGAAGTACTTTGTACTAGTGATAGGATAGGCTTGCAAGAAAGTAAAGAACACGTAAATAAAACTAGGGTCTGGTTAGATAAAGAAACAACTACGAGTGTGGAGAAGTGGTGGTAGGAGTTGCGGAATTGTCCCTAAGCAATTGACTACGTTACCAGATCGATAGCAAGTATCATGTGGGAGAGGCCTCTGCTAGCATGTCATCCCTTACTTGGAATTCTATAAACTTATGATTGGAACTATTAGCAAGCGTCCGCAACTACTAACGTTCATTAAGGTAAAACCCAACCATAGCAATAAGATATATTGGTCCCCCTTCAATCCCATATGCATCAATTTCTATGCTAGATTTGAAGCTTCTGTCACTCTAGCCTGCCAATACATAGTCCTATCAACATACAACTAACCCTATGGTGTGATCCACGCACAAGATCATATGATGGGCACCAAAGGACGGCAACATAACCACAAGCAAATTAAACCAATCATAGCAATTCATCAATCACCGATAGGACAACGATAATCTACTCAGACATCATAGGATAGCAACACATCATTGGATAATAATATGTAGCATAAAGCACCATGTTCAAGTAGAGGGTACAGCGGGTTGCGGGAGAGTGAACCGCTGAATATAGATGGGGGAAGATGATAGAGATGTTGGTGAAGATGACGGAGGTGTTGGTGTAGATAGCCGTCACACGATGATGTCCCGGGCGGCGTTCCGGGGCCGCCGGGAGAGAGGGGGAGAGAGACCCCTCCTTCTTCTTCTTCCTTTACCTCCTCCCTAGATGGGAGAAGGGTTTCCCCTCTGGTCCATGGTCTCCATGGCGGCGGAGGGGCGAGAGCCCCTCCGAGATTGGATCTCTCTCTCTATCCTTCTGTTTCTGCGCTCCCAGATTCTGCGTTTCACCGTTTCTTAAATTCCCGGAGATCCGTAACTCCGATTGGGCTGAAATTATAACACGATTTTCTTCCGGATATTATCTTTCTTGCCGCGAAATAAGGGCACCAACCGCCTTAAGGAGTAGCCACAATCCCCCCTGTCGCGGGCCCACCACCTGGTCGCGCGACAGGGCTTGTGGGCACTCCGTGCATCGCCTCACGTTGATTCTTCTTCCCAAAAATCATAAATATTCCAAAAGAATCCCCATAACTTTTTATTACGTTTGGACTTCGTTTGGTACGGATATTCTGCGAAACAAAAAACATGGAACAAACATGAACTGGCACTGGGCACTGGATCAATATGTTAGTCCCAAAAATAGTATAAAAAGTTGCCAAAAGTATATGAAAGTTGTAGAATATTGGCATGAAACAATAAAAAATTATAGATACGACGGAGACTTATCAGCATCCCCAAGCTTAATTCCTGCTCGTCCTCGAGTAGGTAAATGATAAAAAAGATAATTTTTGATGTGGAATGCTACCTAGTATAATCTTGATCATATAATCTAATCATGGCATGAATACTAAAACACGAGTGATTCGAAGCAATAGTCCATCATTTGACATAAAGACAATAATATTTCAAGCATACTAACAAAGCAATCTTGTCTTCTCAAAATATCATGGCCAAAGAAAGTTATCCCTACAAAATCATATAGTCTGGCTATGCTCCATCTTCCCCACACAACGTATTTAAATCATGCACAACCCCGGTTTTAGCCAAGCAATTGTTTCATACTTTAGTGTTCTCAAACTTTTTCAACTTTCATACAATACATGAGCGTGAGCCATGGACATAGCACTATAGGTGGAATAGAATATGGTGGTTGTGGAGAAGACAAAAAGGAGGAGATAGTCTCACATCAACTAGGTGTATCAACGGGCTATGGAGATGCCCATCAATAGATATCAATGTGAGTGAGTAGGGATTGCCATGCAATGGATGCACTAGAGCTTATAAGTGTATGAAAGCTCACAAAAGAAACTAGTGGGTGTGCATCCAACTTGCTTGCTCACGAAGACCTAGGGCAATTTTGAGGAAGCCCATCATTGGAATATACAAGCCAAGTTATATAATGAAAATTTCCCACTAGTATATGGAAGTGACAACATAGGAGACTCTCTGTCATGAAGATCATAGTGCTATTTGAAGCACAAGTGTGTAAAGAGGATAGTAGCAATTGTCCCTTCTCTCTTTACTCTGATTTTTTTTTGTGGGCTCTTTGGCCTCTTTTATTTTATTTTATTTTATTATATTTTGGTGGGCATCTTTGGCCTCTTTTTTGTAAATGGGCTTCGCTGGCCTCTTTTATTTCCTCACATGGGACAATGCTCTATTAATAATGATCATCACACTTACAACTCAATACTTAGAGCAATGATGACTCTATATGAAATGCCTTCGGTAGTGTACCGTGACAATGATCTAGCATGGCAATGACATCAAAAAACGGACAAGCCATGGAAACATCATGCTAGCTATCTTACGATCATGCAATGGCAATATGGAAGTGGTGGCACATGTCATGAGACGGAATGGTGGTAGTTGCATGGCAATATATCTCGAAATGGCTATGAAAATGCCATAATAGGTAGGTATGGTGGCTGTTTTGAGGGAGGCTATATGGTGGGTGTAATGCACCGGCGAAAGTTGAGCGGTACTAGAGAGGCTAGCAATGGTGGAAGGGTGAGAGTGCGTATAATCCATGGACTTAACATTAGTCATAAAGAACTCACATACTTATTGCAAAAGTCTATTAGTCATCGAAATAACGTACTACACGCATGCTCCTAGGGGAAAGGTTGGTAGGAGTTAACCATCGCGCGATCCCGACCTCCACACAAAGGATGACAATCAATAAATAAATCATGCTCCGACTTCATCACATAACGATTCACCATACGTGCATGCTATGGGAATCACAAACCTTAACACAAGTATTTCTATGAATACACAATTACTCACTAGCATGACTCTAATATCACATATTCATGTTGCAAAACTATTGCAAGGAATCAAACATATCATATTCAGTGATCTACAAGTTTTATGTAGGATTTTATGACTAACCATGTGAATGACCAACTCCTGTTAACTCTCTAAATAGGTATAAGTGAAGCATGATAGTTTAATTCTTTCTACAAAAGATATGCCCCGCTCTAACAAATATAAGTGAAGCAAAAGAGCATTCTACAAATGGCGGTTTTCTATGTGTAGGGAAACATGCAATCCAAACTTCAAAAGATATAAGTGAAGCACAAGAAACATTCTATAAAGCCAACCAAGGACTATCTCATACCAGCATGGTGCATAAAAGAAAAAGGAAAAAATAAACACAAAAGACGCTCCAAGCATTTGCACGTATCATGTGACGAATTAAAATATAGCTCTTAGTAAAATTACCGATATATTGTAGACGAAAGAGGGGATGCCTTCCGGGGCATCACCAAGCTTAGACGCTTGAGTCTTCCTTGAATATTACCTTGGGGTGCCTCGGGCATCCGCAAGCTTAGGCTCTTGCCTCTCCTTATTCCTTCATCCATCGTGCTCTCACCCAAAACTTGAAAACTTCAATCACACAAAACTCAACAAAACTTCGTGAGATCCGTTAGTATAATAAAATAAATCACCACCTCAAGTACTGTTGTGAACTCATTCTAAATTAATTTTAGCACTATATCTACTGTAATCCAACTTCCCCATGGTTCATACCCCCCGATGCTACCCATAGATTCATCAAAATAAGAGAACAATGCATAGAAAACAGAATCTGTCAAAACAGAACAGTCTGTAGCAATCTGTATATTCCGTATACTTCTGATACCTCAAAACATCTGAAATTTTTTCATATCAATCAGCAGAAAAAAGAATCAACTCAAAATCTCTTCCAGAATAAAAATGAAAATTAATTTCGTGAGCAGAAAGTTTCTGTCCTTTCTCAGCGTGATCAAACAACTATCACCCAAACTAATCGTAAAGGCTTTGCTTGGCACATTATTTTTAAAAACACAAAGGAATTGTACAAGGGGATAATTATTTTTGTGAGAAACTTCCATGAAAAATTCTACATTTTTTCCATGAGCATGAACACAGGTGTTCAAGGTCGACCCTCACTTCCACAATGCATCACCTTTCAATCACTTCTCTTTTTGAAAAAGTTTTAAGTTCCCCCCTATATAGTTTTTGTTTTTAAACTAAAAAAAGCACTAAAAAGAAATAAATGACTCTCTAAAACTTCCGGGTTGTCTCCCAGGCAGCGCTTTCTTTAAAGCCATCAAGCTAGGCATAAAGTGCTCAAGTAATGGATCCACCCGGATCCCAAGGTATATCAAAGCCAATTTTAATTAGCAATGATTTGAAATTTAGTAGTGAGCACAAGGTAACATATATCAAGCAATGACGAAGTCTAACTCTCTTCCTATGCATTGGCATGTCATAAAAGAACAATTCGTGCACACCAAGTAAAGGCCAATACATAGCATAAGCAGTTTCTTGCAATTTTATCGTATTGGAAACATAGAGAGGTGGAGATGTAGTTCCTCTCTCATAATAATTGCAAGTAGGAGAAGCAAGCACATGCATATTATATACATCAAAATCATCATGTGTAACATAAGAAACTATAGCTAGCTCATCTTCATAAGCATCATTCATATTGGCATCATGGCCACAAGCATAGCAAGCATCAAGTTCATCAAAAAGGGATATTTCAAACGAATCCAAGGGATCATAGCATTCATCCTTCGGTAAGAACGAAGGGAAATTAAATAATGTATGAGTAGAAGAGTTACTCTCATTAGAAGGTGGACACGGGTAGCTAGTCCGATCTTCCTCCTTTTGTTCTTCGCTCTCCTCTTCATCTTTTTCATCTAATGAGCTCACAATTTCAGCATTTTCTTCTTCCATAGTTTCCTACAAAATAATAGCCTCTTCTTGGGAAGCATAGGATTTCTCATTAAATCTTTCAATATGGGCATTATATTCATAATTAGTATAACAATAACGAAGCATAGCCAAATTTTCAGATCGGTAAGGAGCATCATCATTATCATCACACCTTTTAAACAGAGCCTCAATTTCATAAGCACCCATAAAAGCAACAAACTCTTCTATTTGATCCACATCATAGTAATCATATATACCATTAGCATAAGAATCCAAGGTTCTATGATCATTAAATTCACAAGAAAAGGGAAGGTGTGGAGCCTTCATCCTAGAGCAACAAGTAACACCATATCTCTTGCATAGTTTCCAAGCATACCATTTCAACAAATGGATTTGATCCCATAAAAGTTTCCCTTTTTAAGTCAAGCGATAATCCCTAAAGTATTCACGTTGATCCAACATGTATCCCATTATATAATTGAATGGGGCTTTCTCAGTATTATTAAAGAAGTGCATAATATTTTCCACATAACGAACCTCGAGGGCTTTAGGAGGTTCCCCATCTCCATGAGTAGCAAGTACACCTAATTTTTTTGGTATTTCGTGTTCCATATCCATAACTAAAGATAGAGAACAACTTAGAACAGCAAATAAATCTACTTAGTGATAAAGCAAACAAGCACACACGAGGATATTCACCCCACGCTATTGCTCCCCGGCAACGGCGCCAGAAAAAAGGTATTGATAACCCACAAGTATAGGGGATCAATTGTAGACTTTCTTGATAAGTAAGAGTGTTGAAACCAACGAGGAGCTAAAGGTAGGACAAATATTCCCTCAAATTCTATCGACCACCGATACAACTCTACACACACTTTACGTTCACTTTACCTAGAACAAGTATGAAACTAGAAGTACTTTGTAGGAGTGATAGCATAGGCTTGCAAGAAAGTAAAGAACACATAAATAAAACTAGGGGCTGGTTAGATAATGAAACAACTAGGAGTGTCTAACGAGTGTGGATGGTGGTAGGAGTTGCGGAATTGTCCCTAAGCAATTGACTACGTTACTAGATCGATAGCAAGTATCATGTGCGAGAGGCCTATGCTAGCATGTCATCCCTTACTTGGAATTCTATGCACTTATGATTGGAACTATTAGCAACCGTCCGCCACTACTAACATTCATTAAGGTAAAACCCAACCATAGCAATAAGATATATTGGTCCCCCTTCAATCCCATGTGCATCAATTTCTATGCTAGGTTTGAAGCTTCTGTCACTCTAGCCTGCCAATACATAGTCCTATCAACATACAACTAACCCTATGGTGTGATCCACGACGCGATCATATGATGGGCACCAAAGGACAACAACATAACCACAAGCAAATTAAACCAATCATAGCAATTCATCAATCACCGATAGGACAAAGATAATCTACTCAGACATCATAGGATAGCAACACATCATTGGATAATAATATGTAGCATAAAGCACCATGTTCAAGTAGAGGGTACAGCGGGTTGCGGGAGAGTGAACCGCTGAATATAGATGGGGGAAGATGATGGAGATGTTGGTGAAGATGACGGAGGTGTTGGTGTAGATCGCCGTCACACGATGATGTCCTGGGCGGCGTTCCGGCACCGTCGGGAGAGAGGGGGAGAGAGCCCCCCTCCTTCTTCTTCTTCTTCCTTGACCTCCTCCCTAGACGGGAGAAGGGTTTCCCCTCTGGTCCATGGTCTCCATGGCGGCGGAGGGGTGAGAGCCCCTCCGAGATTGGATCTCTCTCTCTGTGTCCTTCTGTTTCTGCGCTCCCAGATTCTGCGTTGCACCGTTTCTTAAATTCCTGGAGATCTGTAACTCCGATTGGGCTGAAATTTTAACACGATTTTCTTCCGGATATTATCTTTCTTGTGAGAAAAGAAGGGCTCCAACCACCTTAAGGAGTGGCCACAAGCCCCCCTGCCGCGGGCCCACCCCCTGGCTGCGGCGACAGGGCTTGTGGGCACTTCGTGCATCGCCTCGCGTTGATTCTTCTTCCCAGAACTCATAAATATTCCAAAAAAAATCCCCGTAAGTTTTTATTACGTTTGGACTTCGTTTGGTATGGATATTCTGCAAAACAAAAAACATGCAACAAACACGAACTGGCACTGGGCACTGGATCAATATGTTAGCCCCAAAAATAGTATAAAAAGTTGCCAAAAGTATATGAAAGTTGTAGAATATTGGCATGAAACAATCAAAAATTATAGATACGATGGAGACGTATCAGTGATGCACCCAATGTGAGGGGTTTGTTCATGTTGAATCTCTATAGTGACGACACTCATAGCCATAACATTGAGGCCAAAAGATGTAGAGTTAATGATGATAGCGCCACTTTCTTGTGGCACCGCCGCTTAGGTCATATTCATATTAAACGCATGAAGAAACTCTCCCAAGATTGTGCAACGTGTTCATGATCAAGTTGCTTGAAATTCATGATATCGTTACGTAAGGAGATGATCTTAGCCGGTAGAAAATACTTGGATATGTAAGCATCTTTGCACTTATCCCAAGAATCGAAACTATTTTTAGGCAAAGAAGAAAACCAAGTTTTTGCGTGATCTCGCAACGAGAAAGGAAAAAGTTTCAGCTTAATCACGTCATTATCCACATCTCTTTTCTTTTGCATATCGCAAAGCTCAATGAAGGTGTTGAGATGGGATGCGTCATCTTCACTAGGAAGGCCAGAGAATTGCTCTTTCATAACAAGATTCAGCAAAGCTGCGTTGATTTCATATGATTCCGCACTAGTGGCGGGAGCAATCAGAGTACTAATAAAATCATTTTTATTAGTGCTCGAGAAGTCGCAAAGTTTGGTGTTTTCAACCATGATGACTTCAACAAACAAACAAGCACACAAGCAAGCAAGAAAACCGGCAAAGGAAAACGGAAAAGGCAAAAGAAAACGGCAAAGGAGAAAGGCAAATGAAAACGGCAAATGTGAAGTGGGGGAGAGGAAAACGAGAGGCAACTGGCAAAAAAGTAAATGCAGGAGATGAGTTTGTGAGACCTACTTGGATAGATCTCTCCTCCCCGGCAGCGTAGCCAGAAATACTTCTGCTACTGCAACAAAAGACCTTCCAACGGCGCCAGAAACACGTGCTGGCGGGAGACAGTTCTTGTCTTGATTCTCCTCAGCAACGGCACCAGGAATCCTTCTACTACGCCTACGCCTTTAGGGACTTCCTAGGAAAATATGCAAAGGATTTCCCCGTGGCCTTGGATCCTTGCGTTGGTGTTCCCTCGAAGCGGAAAGGGTGATGTAGCGCAGCGGTGGTAAGTATTTCCCTCAGTTTTGAGAACCAAGGTATCGATCCAGTGAAGGAGTATCACAAGAGCGTGCACAAACACAAAGAACCTGCTCCCAACGCTATATAGGGGTTGTCAATCCCTTATAGATTGTTTGCAAAGTGAGAACTGAAAGCAACAAAGTAACAAAGCAAAGTAAAAGCCAAGGTGTAAACGATAGATGTGAATAGACCCGGGGGTCGTAGTGTTTACTAGTGGCTTCTCTCATGAAAGCAAGTAGACGGTGGGTGAACAAATTACTGTCGAGAAATTGATAGAACCGCGCAAAGTCGTGACGTCATCTATGGCAATGATTATATCTATGGGCATCACGTCCAAAACAAGTAGACCGATACTTTCTGCATCTACTACTATTACTCCACACGTCGACCGCTATCCAGCATGCATCTAGTGTATTAAGTCCAAAAGAACAGAGTAACGCCTTAAGCAAGATGACATGATGTAGATGGATAATCTCATATCAACGACAGAGCCCACCTTGTTACCCTTGATGGCAACTACTCAATGTGTGCCTTGCTGCCCCTACTGTCACTGGGAAAGGTCACCACATAGTAAGAACCCAAAACCAAGCACTTCTCCCATTGCAAGAATCATAGATCTAGTTGGCCAAACAAAACCCAAGACTCGGAGAGACTTACAAGGATATCAAATCATGCATATAAGAAATCAGCAAAGACTCAAATATATATCATAGATAATCTGATCACAAATCCACAATTTATCGGATCTCGACAAACACACCGCCAAACAAGGTTACATCGGATAGATCTCCATGAAGATCATGGAGAACTTTGTATTGAAGATCCAAGAGAGAGAAGAAGCCATCTAGCTACTAATTACGGACCCGTAGGTCTGAAGTGAACTACTCACGAGTCATTGGAGGGGTGATGATGATGATGAAGAAGCCCTCCAACTCCAAAGTCCCCTCCGGCAGGGCACCGGGAAGGGTCTCCACATGAGATCTCGCGGAAACGGAAGCTTGCAGCGGCGGAAAAGTATTTTCGTGGATCCCTTGATTTTTTTTCTTCTGATTTTTAGGGAATATATAGGCGCAAGATCTAGGTCAGGGGGCGCTCAAGGAGGCCACAAGCCTGCGCACCGCCGCCTCCCCCCTGGTGGCGGAGTGGGGGCTTGTGGGCTCCCTGTAGCCCTCCTGGCTTGGCCCACAGGCCCCGTGATCTTCTTCCGTTCAGGAAAAAATCATTTCAGGGATTTTATTCCGTTTGGACTCCGTTCCAAAATCAGATATGAAAATAGCCAAAAACACAGAAAAAACAGGAACTGACACTTGGCACTGAATTAATAAGTTAGTCCCAAAAAATATATAAAAGGTACATAAAACATCCAAAGATGACAAGATAACAACATGAAACCATCAAAAATTATAGATACGTTTGAGACGTATCAAGCATCCCCAAGCTTAACTCCTGCTCGTCCTGGAGTAGGGAAGTGATAAAGAATGAATTTTTGATGCTTTCATGCTACCTAGAATAGATGTCCTTTGTAACTCCTCTTATGTGACGTGAATGTTCAGATCCATTCGATTCAAAACAATAGTTTGCTATTGACGTGGAAACAATAACAATTCAAGCAAACTAGCAAGGTAATCATGAACTTTCAAAATAACAAGGCCAGAAGAAAGTTATCCCTACAAAAGCATATAGTCTGGCTATGCTCTATCATCATTGCACAACGAATTTAAATCATGCCCAACCCCGATATTGGCCAAGTAATTGTTTCACACCTTTACTTTCTCAAACTTTTTCAACTCTCACGCAATACATGAGCGTGAGCCATGGTTTTAGCACTATAAGTGGTGTGGAGTGTGGTGGAGGTCGCAAGACAAAATAAGGAGAAGATGATCACATTAACTAGGCATATCAATGAGCTGTGGAGATGCTCATCAATAGATATCAATGTGAATGAGTCGGGATTGCCATACAAATGATGCACTAGAGCTAAGAGTAAGTGAAAGCTCTTTAAAGAAAACTAGTGGGTGTGCATCCAACTTGCTTGCTCACGAAGACCTAAGGCAATTTTGAGGAAGCCTATCATTGGAATATACAAGCCAAGTTATATAATGAAAATTTCCCACTAGCTATATGGTGGTGACAAAACGAGAGACTCTCAATCATGAAGATCATAGTGCTTAATATGCACAAGTGTGGAAAGGTGGTAGCATTGTCCCTTCTCTCTTTTTCTCTCATTTTTTTGGTGGGATCTTTGGCCTCTTTTTTTGGGTGGGCATCTTTGGCCTCTTTTATTTCCTCACATGGGAAAATGCTCCATCAATGATGATCATCACACTTTCAACTCAAAACTTAGAGCAACGATGACTCTATATGGAATGCCTTCGGTAGTGTACCGTGACAATGATCTAGCATGGCATAGACATCAATGGAAACATCATGCTAGCTATCTTACGATCATGCAATGGCAATGTAGACGTGGTGGCACATGCCATGGTGGTAGTTGCATGGCAATATATCTCGGAATGACTTTGAAAAAGCCATAGTAGGTAGGTTTTGAGGGAGGCTAATGGTGGGTTTTGTGCACCGGCAAAAGTTGCACGACACTAAGAAGATAGCGATGGTGGAAGGTGAAAGTGAGTCTAAACCATGGACTCAACATTAGTCATGAAGAACTCATATACTTGTTGCAAAAGTTATATTAGTAATCGAAACAAAGCATTCAACGCATACTCCTAGGGGAAGTGTTGGTAGGTATAAACCATCACGCGATCCCGACCGCCACGCAAAGGATGACAATCAATAGACTAATCATGCTCAGACTTCATCACATAGAGGTTCACCATACGTGCATGCTACGGGAATCACTAACTTCAACACAAGTATTTCTAGATCCACAACACCATACTAGCATAACTTCAATATTACCATAACCACAACTCAAAACTAATTGAGATGAATCAAACTTCTCTAACTATTCAATGCACATGAAGGTGGAAGTTATCGTATCCCTTTGGATAACAACCCCTTTTGAGACTACTTTCAAAGCATAGATCAACTACCAAGCCACTCACCGCTGCGCTCTAAAAGATATAAGTGAAGCACATAGAGCAAAAGTATCTAGCTCAAAAGATATAAGTGAAGCACATGTGAGCTAAATTGTCTACCAGAAGATATAAGTGAAGCACAACAAAATCACGGTGTGTGCATGTCTCTCTCTCTAGGTGTGCAGCAAGGATGATTGTGACACAACAAAAATAAAAGACTCCTACGATACAATACGCTCCAAGCAAAAACACATAACATGTGGTGAATAAAAATATAGCCCCAAGTAACGTTACCGATGGATTGAAGACGAGAGAGGGGATGCCTTCCTGGGGCATCCCCAAGCTTAGGCTTTTACGGCATCCTTGAATCTCTTGGGGTGCCTTGGGCATCCCCAAGCTTGATCTCTTGCCACTCTTTATCTCTTTGTCCATAAGAACATCACCCAAAACTTGAAAACTTCACAACACGAAACTTAAACAGAAACTCGTGATAACAGTAGTATGAGAAAGCAAACCACCACTTCCTTAGGTACTGTAGCAAACTTAAATTCTACTTATGCTGAAGTTGGGTTACTGTATTTTGAATCTTCCATGGCTAATAGCCCCCGATACTATCCATAGTTTCAACAAAATAAGCAACTAACACAACAAAAACAGAATCTGTTAACAGCAGACCAGTCTGTAGCAATCTGTATATTTCGTATACTTCTGGTACTTCAAAAATTCTGACAAATTACGACAGTCTGAATAATTTGCGTAGCAATCAGCATCAAAAAGAATCAACTCAAAATCTCTTACAGAAAAAAATGAAAATTATTTTCGTGAGCAGAAAGTTTCTGTCTTTTCCAGCATGACCAAACGATCATCCCCAAGACTAATCATAATGGTTTTGCTTGGCACAAACGCAAAAAGAAACACAAAAAACACAATCATAACAGAATTATGAAAGTGTGGAAAACTCAAAACAGAAAGAAAAAGTATTGATTCGTTGGGTTGCCTCCCAACAAACGCTTTTGTTTAACGCCCTTGGCTAGGCGAAAGGTGATGGAATCACGTATAGTCATCTTTGGTGCTTAAACCATAAGTAGCCCTCATCATAGATTCATAAGGCAATCTTATTTTCTTTCTAGGAAAATGCTCCATGCCCTTCTTTTAAGGAAATTGAAATCTAATATTCCCTTCCTTCATATCAATGATAGCACCAATAGTCCTTAGGAATGGTCTACCAAGAATAATGGGACATGAAGGATTGCAATCTATGTCAAGTACAATGAAATCCACGGGTACATAGTTCTTATTTGCAACAATAAGAACATCATCGATCCTTCCCATGGGTTTCTTGACAGTAGAATCCGCAAGATGCAAATTAAGAGAACACTCTTCAATCTCATGAAAACCAAGAATATCACATAAAGACTTTGGAATTCCGGAAACACTAGCACCCAAATCACACAAAGCATTGCACTCATAGTTTTTGATCTTGATTTTGATATTAGGTTCCCACTCATCATGAAGTTTTCTAGGTATAGAGACTTCTAATGCGAGCTTCTCTTCAAGAGATTTGATCATAGCATCTACGATATGCGCGGTAAAGGCTTTGCTTTGGCTATAAGCATGTGGAGAGTTTGCAATGGATTGCATCAGAGAAATGCATTCAAACAAGGAGCAATTATCATAATTGAATTCCTTGAAATCCAAAGTGGGAGTTTCATTACTACCCAAAATTTTGATTTCTTCTACTCCACTCTCCACACCTTTATCATCAAGATGGGTGTACTCCGAATCATTGGGGCGTTTTTCAACCAAAGTGGATTCAATTCTAGCCCCTCCATAAATAGGTTTGACACGCGAAAACAAAGATTCAAGAGGAGACACACCAAGCACTTTAAGATCTTCGTGATTTGCATCACTAGAACGCACCCTTTTAAACCATTCATGTCTAGCGCGAATTTGGGCGGTTCTTTCTTTGCTCTCATTCATGGAGACACACATAGCTTTCAAAGTTTCATCCAAGTTGACCTTGGGAGGAGCGCATCTAACTTTCAAAGCATCAATATCACAAGACATCCTATCAACGCTCTTAGCTAAATTGTCTATTTTGAGTAGTTTTTCCTCTATGGACGCATTAAAAATCTTTTGAGAGTTGATGAACTCTTTGATATTACTCTCTAAATCAGAGGGTAATTTGTTGTGATTTCCATAAGTGTTGTTGTAGGAATTGCCATAATTGTTAGATTAGTTTCTAGGAAAAGGCCTAGGAACATAGTTCCCTGTAAAAGCATTGTTGTTCCCAAAATTGTTCCTACCAACAAAATTCACGTCCAAACTAGCGTTGCTACTCTCAATCAAAGAAGATAGTAGCATGTCATTAGGATCTACAGTAGCGTTTCTACTAGCAACCAAATTCATCAACTCGTCCATCTTAGCACTAAGCTATTAATCTCTTCTATAGCGTGTACCTTTTTGCTAGCAGGTGACCTTTCAGTGTGCCACTGAGAGTAGTTGGTCATGATATTGTCTAGGAGTTTTGTAGCGTCTCCTAACGTGATTTCCATGAACGTTCCAGCTGAGGCGGAGTCCAAGGTATTGCGAGAAGCGAAATTCAAGCCAGCGTAAAATATTTGTATAATCATCCACAAACTCAAGCCATGAGCGGCACAATTTCTAATCATAAGCTTCATCCTCTCCCAAGATTGTGCAACGTGTTCATGATCAAGTTGCTTGAAATTCATGATATCGCTACGTAAGGAGATGATCTTAGCCGGCGAAAAATACTTGGATATGTAAGCATCTTTGCACTTATCCCAAGAATCGATACTATTTTTAGGCAAAGAAGAAAACCAAGTTTTTGTGCGATCTCGCAACGAGAAAGGAAAAAGTTTCAGCTTAATCACGTCATTATCCACATCTCTTTTCTTTTGCATATCGCAAAGCTCAATGAAGGTATTGAGATGGGATGCGGCATCTTCACTAGGAAGGCCAGAGAATTGCTCTTTCATAACAAGATTCAGCAAAGCTGCGTTGATTTCATACGATTCCGCACTTGTGGCGGGAGCAATCGGAGTACTAATAAAATCATTATTATTAGTGCTTGAGAAGTCGCAAAGTTTGGTGTTTTCAGCCATGATGACTTCAACAAACAAACAAGCACACAAGAAAGCAAGAAAACCGGCAAAGGAAAACGGAAAAGGCAAAAGAAAACGGCAAAGGAGAAATGCAAATGAAAACGGCAAATGTGAAGTGGGGGAGAGGAAAACGAGAGGCAACTGGCAAAAAAGTAAATGCAGGAGATGAATTTGTGGTGGAGTGGGGGCTTGTGGGCTCCCTTCTGCCCTCCTGGCTTAGCCCACATGCCCCCTTATCTTCTTCCGTTCGGGAAAAAATCATTTCGGGGATTTTATTCCGTTTGGACTCCGTTCCAAAACCAGATCTGAAAAGAGCCAAAAACATAGAAAAAACAGGAACTGGCACTTGGCGCTGAATTAATAAGTTAGTCCCAAGAAAGATATAAAAGGTACATAAAACATCCTAAGATGACAAGATAACAGCATGAAACCATAAAAAATTATAGATACGTTTGAGACGTATCATATGGCAAGAAGCCAAAGTTATCGTTTCTTAAAGTTTGGGGATGTGATGCTTATGTCAAAAAGCTTGATCCTGAAAAGCTGGATCCCAAAGCGGAAAAATGCGTCTTCATAGGATACACAAAAGAGAAAGTTGGGTACACCTTCTATCTCAGATCCGAAGGCAAAGTGTATGTCGCCAAAAATGGAGCATTTCTTGAGAAAGAGTTTCTCTCGAAAGAATTAAGCGGGAGGAAGATAGAACTTGATGAGGTTGTAGAACCTTTGCTTCGACCAGATGGTGGCGCATGATAGAAAGAAATTTATGTCGAAGCTACACCAATTGAAGATGAAGCTAATGATGATCATCATGAAACTTCAGTTCAAGTTACTGTCGGACCTTGTAGGTCGACAAGGGCACGTACTGCTCCTGAGTGGTACGGGAATCCTGTGTTATCAATCATGTTGTTGGAAAACAATGAACCTACAAGCTATGGAGAAGCAATGGTGGTCCCGAATTCCAACAAATGGTTAGAGGCCTTGAAATCTGATATAGGATCTATGTATGAAAACAAAGTATGGACTTTAGAAGTATAGCCTGAAGGGTGAAAGGCCATTCAGAACCAATGGATCTTTAATAAGAAGACAAGCGCGGAAGGTAATGTGACCGTCTATAAAGCTCGACTTGTGGCAAAGGGTTTTTCACAAGTTCAAGGAGTTGACTACGATGACACTTTCTCACCAGTGGCAATGCTTAATTCCGTGAGAATCATGTTAGCAATAACTGCATTTTTTGATTATGAAATTTGGTAGATGGATGTAAAAACAACGTTCCTTAACGGGTTTCTTAAGGAAGAGTTGTATCTGATGCAACGGGAAGGTTTTGTCTATCCAGATAACACTCACAAAGTATGTAAGCTCTAGCGATCCATTTATGAACTGGTGCAAGCATCTCGGAGTTGGATTCAGCGCTTTGATGAGGTGATTAAGACATTTGGGTTTATACAAGTTTTTGGAGAAGCTTGTATTTACAAGAAAGTGAGTGGGATCTCTATAGCGTTTCTAATCTTATATGTGGATGACAAATTGCTGATTGGAAACAATATAGAACTTTTGGGAAGCGTAAAGGATTACTTGAATAAAAGTTTTCCAATGAAGGACCTAGGAGAAGCTGCTTACATATTAGGCATCAAGATCTATAGAGATAGATCAAGATGCCTAATCGGACTTTCACAAAGCACATACCTTGATAAGATTTTGAAGAAGTTCAAAATGGAACAATCCAAGAAAGGGTTCTTGCCTGTGTTACAAGGTATAAAGTTGAGTAAGACTCAATGCCCAGTAAGTGTAGAAGATAGAGAAAAGATGAGTGTGGTCCCCTATGCTTTAACCATAGGGCCTATCACGTATGCAATGTTGTGCACTAGACCTGATGTCAGCCTTGCCATAAGTATGGTGGGAAGGTTTCAAAGTAATCCAGGAATGGAGCACTGGACAGCAGCAAGAATATTCTGAAGTACCTGAAAAGGGCTAAGGAAATGTTTCTCATTTATGGAGGTGACAAAGAGCTCGACGTAAATGGTTATGTCAATGCAAGCGTCGAAACTGATCCGGATGACTCGAAGTCACAAACCGGATACATATTTATTCTCAATGGGGGTGCGGTAAGTTGGTGCAGTTCCAAGCAGAGCGTCGTAGCTGATTCTACATGCGAAGCGGAGTACAAAGATGCTTCGGAGGCGGCTAAAGAGGGTGTCTCGATCAAGCAGTTCATGATAGTTCTTGGAGTTGTGCCAAGTGCACTGGATCCAATAAATCTATTCTGTGACAACACCGGTGCCATTGCTCTAGCCAAGGAACCAAGGTTTTACAAGAGGACCAAACGCATAAAGCGACGCTTCAATGCCATCCGCGATTACATCAAGGAAGAAGACATAAATATTTGCAAAGTGCACACGGATCTGAATGTTGCACACCCATTGACTAAACCTCTTCCACGAGCAAAACATGATCTACACCAGAACTGTATGGGTGTTAGATCCGTTAGATTGTAAATCACATAGTGATGTGAAGCTAGATTATTAGCTCTAGTGCAAGTGGGATACTCTTGGAAATATGCCCTAGAGGCAATAATAAAATAGTCATTATTATATTTCCTATTTCAAGATAATCGTTTATTATCCATGCTAGAATTGTATTGAAAGGAAACACAAATACATGTGTGGATACATAGACAAAACACTATCCCTAGTAAGCCTCTAGTTGACTCATTGATCAAAGATGGTTGAGGTTTCCTAGCCATAGACAAGTGTTGTCACTTGATAACCGGATCACATCATTAGGAGAATTATGTGATGGACAAGACCCAAACCATGAACGTAGCACGTGATCGTGTTATTTTATTGCTGCTGTTTTTTCCATGTCAAGTATACATTCCTATGACCATGAGATCATGTAACTCACTGACACCGGAGGAATGCCTTGTGTGTATCAAATGTCGCAACGTAACTGGGTGACTATAAAGGTTCTCTACAGGTATCTCCGAAGGTGTCCGTTGAGTTAGCATGGATCGAGACTGGGATTTGTCACTTCGTATGACACAGAGGTATCTCGGGGCCCACGCGGTAATACAACATCACAAACAAGCCTTGCAAGCAATGTCACTAAAGAGTTAGCCACATGATTTTGTATTACGGAACGAATAAATAGACTTACCAGCAACGAGATTGAAATAGGTATAGAGATCACGACGATGGAATCTAGGGCACGTAACATGCCGAAGGACAAACGGAATGTTATATGGGATTAATTGAATCCTTAACATAGAGGTTCAACCGATAATGATCTTCATAGAATATGTAGGAGCCAATATGGACATCTATGTTCCTCTATTGGTTATTGATCGGAGAGTGTCTCACGTCATGTCTACATAGTTCTCGAACCCGCAGGGTCTGCACACTTAAGGTTCGGTGACATTTTTGTATTATTGAGTTATGAATGTTGGTGACCAAAAGTTGTTTGGTGTCCTGGATGAGATCTCGGACGTCACGAGGAGATGCGGAATGGTCCGTAGCTAAAGATTGATATATAAGAAATTAGCATTTGTCTTCCGAAAAGAACTCGGGCATTACCGGTAAAGTACCGAGTTTGACGAATGGGTTCCGGGATTTTACCGGGAGGGGCCACCCACTCGGGAGAGGACCTAATAGGCCTAGAGGTGGCACACCAGACCCTAGTGGGATGGTGCGGCCAGCCCAATAAACCTATTTTGTACAAAGGTGCAAAAAGAAAAGGAAAATAAAAAAGCAAGGAGGTGGCCAAGTAGGAAGGGAGTCCTCCACCAAACTGAATTGGAGGAGGACTCTCCTCCCTTGGCTCGGCCTACCCCTCCTCCTTGGAGTAGGAGGCAAGGTAACCCTCCCTCCTATTCCTAATATATATAATGGAGGTTTCAAGGGCAAACTTCACCGGAAAAGCCACGTGGTGCCCTCTCCTCCATAGATCGTCTCCCTCGTCTAGATTACTCCGGCATTGCTTGGCGAAGCCGTGCTGGATTAGTTCACCACCATGCTACGGCAACAGACAACAGCGCCAGAGATTGACACGTTGACGAAGGCTGGGCTTGCATTGGTTTTTCCCTTGAAGAGGAAAGGGTGGTGCAGCACAGGAGCAGTAAGTATTTCCCTCGGTTTGAGAACCAAGGTATCGATCCAGTAGGAGAATCTCGTCAAGTCCAGAGTACCTACACAAACACTAAAGATTTTGCACTCAACGCTATAAAGGGGTTGTCAATCCCTTCAAGATTGATTGCAAAGTGAGATCTAAAGGCGGAAAGTGCAACGAAGTAAAAGAGTAAGGTTGAAAATATGGTGTGGAGTAGACCCGAGGGCCATAGTGTTCACTAGAGGCTTTTCTCAAAATAGCAAATATTACGGTGGGTGAACAAATTACTGTCGAGCAATTGATAGAACCACGCAAAGTCATGACGATATCTAAGGCAATGATCATACATATAGGCATCACGTCCGGGACAAGTAGACTGATACTTTCTGCATCTACTACTATTACTCCACACATCGACCGCTATCCAGCATGCATCTAGTGTATTGAGTTCATGACGAACAGAGTAACGCCTTAAGCAAGATGACATGATGTAGAGGGATAATCTCAAACCAATGATGAAACCCCCATCCTTTTACCCTTGATGGCAACAACACGATGCGTGCCTCACTACCCCTTCTGTCACTAGGTGAGGTCACCGCACGGTATGAACCCAAAACCAAGCACTTCTCCCATTGCAAGAATCATAGATCAAGCTGGCCAAACAAAACCCGCAACTCGAAGAGAATTACAAGGATATGAAATCATGCATAAGAGAGATCAGAAGAAACTCAAATAAGATTCATAGATAATCTGATCATAAATCCACAATTCATCGGATCTCGACAAACACACCGCAAAAGAAGATTACATCGGATAGATCTCCATGAAGATCATGGAGAACTTTGTATTGAAGATCCAAGAGAGAGAAGAAGCCATCTAGCTACTAGATATGGACCCGTAGGTCTATGGTGAACTACTCATGCATAACCGGAGAGGTCATGGTGTTGATGAAGAAGCCCTCCGTATCCGAAGCCCCCTCCGGCAGGGCACCATAACGTGCCCCAGATGGGATCTTGCGGAGACAGAAGCTTGCGGCGGCGAAAAAGTACTTTCGATGATCTCCTGATTTTTTCTCGGATTTTAGGGAATATATAGGCGAAAGACCTAGGGCAGAGGTGGCCCAGGGAGCCCACAAGCCTGGGAGGCGCGGCCCCCTTGACCGCGGCGAGGGGGCTTGTGGGGTCCCTGGTGGCCTCCTGCCCTGATTCTCAGGTTCCCCGATCTTCTTCTGTTTTGGAAAAAATCTTTTTGGAAGTTTCGTTCCGTTTGGACTCCGTTTAAAATCCTCCTATGAGAAGGGTCAAAAACACAGAAAACAGGAACTGGCACTTGGCATTGAGTTAATAAGTTAGTCTCAAAAAAGATATAATAGGCATACAAAATATCCAAAGTTTGACAAGATAATAGCATGAAACCATAAAAAATTATAGATACGTTGGAGACGTATCACACCACCACCACCACACCGTCGTGTTGCTCGAGAACTGATCTACCTCTCCGCCCCTCTTGCTGGATTAATAAGGCAGAGATCATCACCGAGCTGTACGTGTGTTGAACACGGAGGTGTCGTCCGTTCGGCGCTAGATCGGGACGGAGTTCGTGGGACGCTTGTGATTCGGATCGCGAAGACGTTCAGCTACATCAACCGCGTTTCTTAATGCTTTCTGCTTAGCGATCTACAAGGGTATGTGGATCCTATCTCGCCTCACGTAGATTATCATCACCATGGTAGGTCATGCGTGTGCGTAGGAAATTCTTTGTTTCACATGCAACGTTCCCCAACACGGGCGGCCTGTCCGAGCGTTTCAGGAGGGTTTGAGGGGTCCATCTGTAGATTCTCTAAGATAGCCATCTTAAACCTTGCATGTAATTTAAATATGATAATAAAAATATATTTATAATAAGCTATCTCTTAGCCTTATCTAAATTAACTAGACATTTTTAAAAATATGATGAGATATATTGTGTTAAAAATCATCTTTTAATAAATAAGATAAGCCAAACATTTTCTTATGGACTCTCTCATCCATCTCAACATTTATCCTATGTAGCACTAGCACATCTTAGATAGCATAATTGTAGATGCTTTAAGGCGGGTTTTTATCTCCATCACATCACTTTGAGTTATCCCTGTGATACTTATTACTTGTGGCTCAAATGGATGTATCTGGTATTGAAATATGTTTAGATACATTCGTTTAAGCAACAAGTGATATTGAAATACGCAGGGACACATTGGTGTGGGGGGCATGCACATGCCAAGTGATGACGAGATGATGTATATACTTCTCTCCCCTCATTGGATACCCCAAGTGGAAGGTGGAGATGTAGTCAGCAACAAATTTCCCTTACACGGAGACTATAAGGTTTATCGAACCAGGAGGACTCCTATGATCAACAAGTAGGTGTCTTCCACCCTGGCGCTAGCAGAAGACGTGGACCTACACACACAACAAATAACTTTGCTCCCATCGAGTACAGAGAGGTTGTCGATCTCTCCGTCCTTGTAGTTTGCAAAGGATCAAAACATAAGCGGGAAGGTAATAGTGATTGCAATGGAAAAGTAAATAAAGCAGTAAATGGTGGAGGTGTAAGCGATGATGGTGATATGGACCGGAGTCACATGATGTCCACTAGTGATGTCTCTCTCCCAAAAGATGACAAAACTATGCTAGGGTAAACAAATCACAGTTGGGCAATTGACAGAATTATGATCGCACCGCAATGCTAATTATGCTCCTTGATAGTTAGAGGTTCAATAGTAATGGGCAATACGCCAAGACAAGTAGACCGTTTATTCATCAACCTCTACTTACTAATCATCCACCTTGAGATATCTATCCAGAACATCTCTCTGGTATTAAGTTGCAAGCCCCAACCAAAGTGTAAACTCAAAGCAACGGACAACTGCATTGATGAACTATGTGTAACGTAAACAATCCTTGCAACCTTGGTCACAAGCACCGTTGTTTTCTCCCTCGTGGCAACAAGCACATCCCCTAGTCTCATGTTTCTGTCACTCAAGCTAGACATCGAGGGGCCCGAACCCACAATCATGCATAACGCTCCCTCTTGGAGTTACGATCTACTACTTGGCCAAAGCAATAAAAAGCAACGGAGAACCTGGAAGAATCACTAAGGAGCATAGTTGTTGGGTAACGTAGCAAAAATCAAAACCTTTCCTACGCCATATTAAGATCTTCCTATGGAGAAACGAGCAATGAGAGAGGGGTGATTGGATCTTCATACCTTTGAAGATCGCTAAGCGGAAGCGTTGCTAGAACGCGGTTGATGGAGTCGTACTCGCGGCGATTCAGATCGCGGTGTGATTCCGATCTAGTGCCGAACCACGGTAGCTCCGGTTTCAACACACGTGCAACCCGGTGACGTCTCCCGCACCTTGATCCAGCAAGGAGGAGGGAGAGGTTGGGGAAGATCTCCGGTAGCACGACGGCGTGGTGTCTATGGAGAGACGAGGTCTCCCGGCAGGGCTTCGCCAAGCACCATGGGAGAGGAGGAAAAAGAAGAGCAGGGCTGCGCCGGGAGAGAGATGGAAAACCGTGTCTCCAATGGCCAAAACCCCCGCTATATATAGGGGGAAGGGAGGGTGGTGCCCCCTTTTGGGTTTCCACCCCTAAAGGGGGCGGCAGCCCTAGATGGGGGGAGGGGGTGGCGGCCAAGGGGGGAGGAGGTGGTGACGCACCCCCTGGTGGGCCTTAGGTCCACCTGCGCTAGGGTTCCCCCTTCCCCCTCTTAGGCGCCATGGGCTGGGTGTGGGGGGCGCACCATCCCACCTAGGGGCTGGTTCCCTCTCTCACTTGGACCATGTAGCCTCCTGGGGCTGGTGGCCTCTCCCGGTGGGCCTCCGAAACCCTTCCGGTGGTCCCGGCACTTTGCCGGTGGTGCCCGAAACATTTCCGGCGTCCAAACCCATCCATCTTATAAATCAATCTTTACCTCTGGACCATTCGGGAGCTCCTCATGACGTCCGGGATCTCATCTGGGACTCCGAACTACCTTTGGTAACCTCATAGAGCAATTCCCTATAACCCTAGCGTCATCAAACCGTAAGTGTGTAGACCCTATGGGTTCGGGAGGCATGCCGACATGACCGAGACACCTCTCCGTCCAATAACCATGAGCGGGATCTGGATACCCATGGTGGATCCCACATGTTCCACGATGATCTCATCGGATGAACCACGATGTCAAGGATTCAATCAATCCCGTATACAATTCCCTTTGTCTGTTGGTATAGAACTTGCCCGAGATTCGATTGTCGATATATCTATACCGTGTTCAATCTCGTTACCGGTAAGTCTCTTTACTTGTTCCGTAGCACATCATCCCGTGACTAACTACTTAGTCACACTGAGCTCATTATGATGATGTTCTACCGAGTGGGCCCAGAGATACCTCTCTGTCACACGGAGTGACAAATCCCGATCTTGATTCGTACCAACCCAACATACACTTTCGGAGATACCCGTAGTGCACCTTTATAGTCACCCAGTTACGTTGTGACGTTTGATACACCCAAAGCACTCCTACGGTATCCGGGAGTTGCACAATCTCACGGTCGAAGGAAAAGACACTTGACATTAGAAAAGCTTTAGCATACGAACAACATGATCTAGTGCTATGCTTAGGATTGGGTCTTGTCCATCACATCATTATCCTAATGATGTGATCCCGTTATCAATGACATCCAATGTCCATGATCAGGAAACCATGATCATCTATTGGTCAACGAGCTAGCCAACTAGAGGCTTGCTAGGGACACATTGTGATCTATTTATTCACACGTGTATTACGATAACCCTGTCTTGGAGGTCATGTTGTTGAACAACAATGAACCTATGAGCTATGGAGAAGCAATGGAGGGCCCGGATTCCGACAAATGGCTGGAGGCCATGAAATCCGAGAGAGGATCCATGTATGGAAACAAAGTGTAGACTTTGGAAGAAGTACTTGATGGTCGTAGGACTATTGAGTAAAGATGGATCTTTAAAAGGAAGACAAACGATGATGGTGATAAGTCACTATTAAGAAAAGCTCGACTTGTCGCAAAGATGTTTCCGACAAGATGTAATAGTTGACTATGATGAGACTTTTCACTCATAGCGATGCTAAAAGTCTGTTAGAATTATGTTAGTAGTTGTTGTATTTTTTTATTAAATATTGCACATAGGATGTCAAAACATTGTTTCCTCGACGGTTTCCTTGAGGAAAGATTGTATGTGATACAACAAGAAGGTTTTGTCGATCCTAAAGATACTAACAAGTATGCAAGCTCCAGCGATCCTTTTATGGACTGGTGCAAGCATCTCGGAGTTGGAATATACGCTTTGATGAGATGATCAAAGCTTTTGGGTTTGTACAAGGTTTATGAGAAAACTTGTATTTCCAAAGAAGTGAGTGGGAGCACTATAGTATTTCTGATAAAGTATATGTGGTTGACATATTGTTGATCGGAAGTAATGTAGAATTTCTGTGAAGCATAAAGGTTGTTTGAAAGGGGTTTTTCAAAGGAAGACCTGGATAGAGCTACTTGAACATTGAGCATCAAGATCTATGAAGATAGATCAAAATGCTAAACAGAACTTTCAAATGAAATGCATGCCTTGACAAGTTTTTGAAGGAGTTCAAAATAGATCAGCAAAGAAGGAGTTCCTGGTTGTGTTGTAAGGTGTGAATTTTAGTGAGACTCAAAAGCCCGACCATGGCAGAAGAAAGAGAAAGGACGAAGGTCATCCCCTATGCCCTAGCCATAGACTCTAAAGTATGCCATGTTGTGTACCGCACCTCATGTGTGCCTTTCCACAAGTCTATTAAGAGGTACAGAGAGTGATCCAGGATTGAATCACTGAACAGTGGTCAAGGTTATCCTTAGTAACTAATGGACTAAGGAATTTTTCTCGATTATGGAGGTGGTTGAAGAGTTCGTCGTAAAGGGTTACGTCGATGCAAGCTTTGACACTAATCCGAATAACTATGAGTAGTAAAACGGATTCGTATAGTAGAGTAGATATTTGGAGTATTTCCGAATAACACGTAGTAGCAGCATCTATAAGATGACATAAAGATTTGTAAAGCACACACGGATCTGAGAGTTTCAGAACCGTTGACTAAAACCTCTCTCACGAGCGAGACGTGGTCAGACCCCAGAACTATATGGGTGTTGGATTCATTAAATCACACGGTGATGTGAACTAGATTACTTACTCTACTGCAAGTGGGAGACTGTTGGAAATATGCCCTAGAGGCAATAATAAATTAGTTATTATTATATTTCCTTGTTCATAATAATCGTTTATTATCCATGCTACAATTGTATTGATCGAAAAATCAAATACATGTGTGGATACATAGACAATACACTGTCCCTAGTGAGCCTCTAGTTGACTAGTTCGTTGATCAAAGATGGTCAAGGTTTCCTTACCATACGCAAGTGTTGTCACTTGATAACGGGATCACAACATTAGGAGAATCATGTGATGGACAAGACCCAAACTATGAACGTAGCATATTGATCGTGTCGTTTTATTGCTATTGTTTTCTGCGTGTCAAGTATTTGTTCCTATGACCATGAGATCATATAACTCACTGGCACTGGAGGAATACCATGTGTGCATCAAATGTCACAACGTAACTGGGTGACTATAAAGGTGTTCTATATGTATCTCCGAAGGTGTCTGTTGAGTTAGTATGGATCAAGACTGGGATTTGTCACTCCGTGTGACGGAGAGGTATCTCGGGGCCCATTCGGTAATACAACATCACACACAAGCCTTGCAAGCAATGTGACTAAGTGTAAGTCACGGGATCTTGTATTACGGAACGAGTAAAGAGACTTTCCGGTAACGAGATTGAAATAGGTATGCGGATACCGACGATCAAATCTCGGGCAAGTAACATACCGAAGGACAAAGGAAATGACATATGGGATTATATGAATCCTTGACACTGAGGTTCAACCGATAAGATCTTCGGAGAATATGTAGGATCCAATATAGGCATCCAGGTCCCGCTATTGGATATTGACCGAGGAGTACCTCGGGGCATGTCTGCATAGTTCTCGAACCCGCAGGGTCTGCACACTTAAGGTTCGATGATGTTTTAGTATAGTTGAGTTATATGTGTGGTTACCGAATGTTGTTTGGAGACCCGGATGATATCACGAACATCACGAGGGTTTCCGTAATGGTCCAGAAACGAAGATTTATATATAGGATGGCTTCATTTGGTTATCGGAAGGTTTCGGGCATTACCGGGAATGTACCGGGAGTGACGAATGGGTTCCGCAAGTTCATCGGGAGGGGGGCAACCCTCCTCGGGGAAGCCCAAAGGCCCTAGGGGTGACGCACCAGCCCTTAGTGGGCTGATGGGACATCCCAAGAGGGCCTAGGCGCCATAAGAAGAAAACCAAAGAAAGAAAGAAAAAAGGGGAGGTGGGAAAGAAGAGAAGGACTCCACTTTCCAATCCTATTTTGAGTAGGACTGGAGTAGGAATCCTACTCCCTTCCTAGCCGGCGCACCCTTGGGAACTTTGTCCTCAAGGAAAGTCTCCTCCCCCTCCCTCCTATATATAGTGGTGATTTAGGGCTGATTTGAGACAACTTTTGCCACATGCAACTCAGATCTAGACCCCATAGTTTTAACTCTAGATCGTATTTCTGCGGAGCTCGGGCGGAACCCTGCAGCAGTAGATCCTTCACCACCACTGGAGCACCATCACTCAGCGGGGGAACTCATCTACTTCTCCATCTTGCTTGCTGGATCAAGAAGGCCAAGATCATCGTCGAGCTGTACGTGTGCTGAACACAGAGGTGACGTCCGTTCGACACTATATCAGAACGGATCGTGAGATGGATTGCAAGACGATTCGTGCAACAGATCGCGAGACGGTTCGTGGGACGAATCGCGGGACGGTTCGTGGGACGAATCGCAGGACGGTTCATGGGACGGATCGTGGGACGGTTCGTGGGACGGTTCGCAGGGCGGATCGAGGGACGTGAGGACGTTCCACGACATCAACCGCGTTTCTTAACGCTTCCTGTTGTGCGATCTACAAGGGTACATAGATCCAAATCTCCTCTCGTAGATGGACATCACCATGATAGGTCTTCGTGTGCGTAGGAACATTTTTGTTTCCCATGCAACATTCCCCAACACCCATAGCAGCGGCAACAAGCAAGAACAAAGCAACTAATTTTTTGTGGTTTTTGGTATAAGACTCTAAAGCAAAAAACTAAAAAGCAAACTAACAAGACTAAAAAGCAAAGGTAAAAGATAGTGTGCAACTCCCCTATCATGAAGACTGGAGTCCGGGCAACGACCCCAGAAAACTTTGCTTGATGAAGTGATGATGTATCTACTTGTCGCACCCCGTTGGTTACCCCAAGGGGAAGGTTGAGATGTAGTCAGCAGCAGGTTTTCTCTCACAGAGGAACTGTAAGGTTTATCGAACCTGGAGGACTCCTAGGATCAACGAGTAGGTGTCTCATGTCCTGGTCAGTGATACGTCTCCGTCGTATCTATAATTTTTGATTGTTTCATGCCAATATTCTACAACTTTCATATAATTTTGGCAACTTTTTATACTATTTTTGGGACTAACATATTGATCCAGTGCCCAGTGCGAGTTCCTGTTTGTGACATGTTTTTTTTCGCAGAATATCCGTACCAAACAAAGTCCAAACGTAATAAAACTTACGGGCATTTTTTTGGAATATTTATGATTTTTGGGAAGAAGAATCAACGCGAGGCGATGCACGGAGGGCCCACAAGCCTTGTAGCCGCCACCAGGAGGTACCGTGTCGGCTGGCAGGCTTGTGTCCACTCCTTAAGGAGGTTGGAGCCCTTCTTACGCCGCTAGAAAGATAATATCTGGAAGAAAATCGTGTTAAAATTTCAGCCCAATCGGAGTTATGGATCTCCGGGAATTTAAGAAACGGTGAAACGCAGAATCTGGGAGCGCAGAAACAGAAGGACACAAAGAGAGAGATCCAATCTCGGAGGGGCTCTCGCCCCTCCGCTGCCATGGAGACCATGGACCAGAGGGGAAACCCTTCTCCCATCTAGTGAGGAGGTCAAGGAAGAAGAAGAAGGAAGGGGGCTCTCTCTCCCTCTCTCCCGGTGGCGCCGGAACGCCGCCTGGGACATCATGGTGTGACGGCTATCTACACCAAGACCTCCGTCATCTACACCAACAGCTCCGTCATCTTCACCAACATCTCCATCATATTCCCCCATCTATATTCAGCGGTTCACTCGCCCGCAACCCGTTGTACCCTCTACTTGAACATGGTGCTTTACGATACATATTATTATCCAATGATGTGTTGCTATCCTATGATGTCTGAGTAGATTATCGTTGTCCTATCGGTGATTGATGAATTGCTATGGTTGGTTTAATTTGCTTGTGGTTATGTTGCTGTCCTTTGGTGCCCATCATATGATAGCATGCGTGATCACACCATAGGGTAAGTTGTATGTTGATAGGACTATGTATTGGCAGGCTAGAGTGACAGAAGCTTCAAACCTAGCATAGAAATTGATGCATATGGGATTGAAGGGAGACCAATATATCTTATTGCTATGGTTGGGTTTTACCTTAATGAACGTTAGTAGTTGCGGACGCTTGCTAATAGTTCCAATCATAAGTGCATATAATTCCAAGTAAGGGATGACATGCTAGCAGAGGCCTCTCCCACATGATACTTGCTATCGATCTAGTAACGTAGTCAATTGCTTAGGGACAATTTCGCAACTCCTACCACCACTTTCCACACTCGTTAGACACTCGTAGTTGTTTCTTTATCTAACCAGCCCCTTGTTTTATTTACGTGTTCTTTACTTTCTTGCAAGCCTATCTTTTCACTCCTACAAAGTACTTCTAGTTTCATACTTGTTCTAGGTTAAGCGAACGTAAAGTGTGCGTAGAGTTGTATCGGTGGTAGATAGAACTTGAGGGAATATTTATCCTACCTTTAGCTCCTCGTTGGGTTCGACACTCTTACTTATCGAGAAAGGCTACAATTGATCCCCTATACTTGTGGGTTATCAAGACCTTTTTCTGGCGCCGTTGCCGGGGAGCAATAGCGTGGGGTGAAAATCCTCGTGTGTGCTTGTTTGATTTATCACTAAGTAGATTTATTTGCTGTTCTAAGTTGTTCTCTATCTTTAATTATGGATATGGAACACGAAATACAAAAAAATTAGGTGTACTTGCTACTCATGGAGATGGGGAACCTCCTAAAACCCTCGATGCTCGTTACGTGGGAAGTATTATATACTTCTTTAATAATCCTGAGAAAGCCCCATTCAATTATATAATGGGATACACGTTGGATCAATGTGAATACTTTAGGGATTATCTGTTGACTCAAAAAGGGAAACTTTTATGGGATCAAATCCATTTGTTGAAATGGTATGCTTGGGAACTATGCAAGAGACATGGTGTTACTTGTTGCTCTAGGATGAAGGCTCCACACCTTCCCTTTTCTTGTGAGTTTAATGATCATAGAACCTTGGCTTCTTATGCTAATGGTATATATGATTACTATGATGTGGATCAAATAGAAGAGTTTGTTGCTTTTATGGGTATTTATGAAATTGAGGCTGTGTTTAAAAGGTATGATGATAATGATGATGCTCCTTACCGATCTGAAAATTTGGCTATGCTTCGTTATTGTTATACTAATTATGAATATAATGACCATATTAAACGATTTAAGGATAAATCCTATGCTGCCCAAGAAGAGACTATTATTTTGCACGAAACTATGGAAGAAGAAAGTGCTGAAATTGTGAGCTCATTAGATGAAAAAGATGACGATGAGAGCGAAGAACAAAAGGAGGAAGAACGGACTAGCTACCCGTGTCCACCTTCTAATGAGATTAACTCTTCTACTCATACATTATTTAATTCCCCTTCATTCTTACCGAAGGATGAATGCTATGATCCCTTGGATTCGTTTGAAATATCCATTTTTGATGAACTTGATGCTTGCTACGCTTGTGGCCACGATGCCAATATGAATGATGCTTATGAAGATGAGCTAGCTATAGTTCCTTATGTTACACATGATGATTTTGATGAATATAATATGCATGTGCTTGCTGCTCCTACTTGCAATTATTATGAGAGAGGAACTACATCTCCACCTCTCTATGTTTCCAATACGATAAAATTGCAAGAAACTGCTTATGCTATGTATTGGCCTTTACTTGGTGTGCATGAATTGTTCTTTTATGACATGCCAATGCATAGGAAGAGAGTTAGACTTCGTCATTTCTTGATATATGTTACCTTGTGCTCACTACTAAATTACAAATCATTGCTAATTAAAATTGGGTTTGATATACCTTGGGATCCGGGTGGATCCATTACTTGAGCACTTTATGCCTAGCTTGATGGCTTTAAAGAAAGCGCTGCCTGGGAGACAACCCGGAAGTTTTAGAGAGTCATTTATTTCTTTTGAGTGCTTTTTTTAGTTTAAAAACAAAAAATATATAGAGGGGAACTTAAAACTTTTTCAAAAAGAGAAGTGATTTAAAGGTGATGCATTGTGGAAGTGAGGGTCGACCTTGAACACCTGTGTTCATGCTCATGGAAACAATGTAGAATTTTTCATGGAAGTTTCTCACAAAAATAATTATCCCCTTGTACAATTCCTTTGTGTTTTTAAAAATAATGTGCCAAGCAAAGCCTTTACGATTAGTTTGGGTTATAGTTGTTTGATCACGCTGAGAAAAGACAGAAACTTTCTGCTCACGAAATTAATTTTCATTTTTATTCTGGAAGAGATTTTGAGTTGATTCGTCTTTATGCTGATTTATATGCAAATTTTCCATACGTTCGTAATTTTTCAAATTTTTTGAGATATTAGAAGTATACGTAACATACAGATTTCTACAGACTGTTCTGTTTTGACAGATTCTGTTTTCTATGCATTGTTCTCTTATTTTCATGAATCTATGGGTAGTATCGGGGGGTATGAACCATGATGAAGTTGGATTACAGTAAATATAATGCTAATATTAATTTAGAACGAGTTCACAACAGTACTTGAAGTGGTGATTTATTTTATTATACTAACGGATCTCACGAAGTTTTGTTGAGTTTTGTGTGATTGAAGTTTTCAAGTTTTGGGTGAGAGCACGATGAATGAAGGAATAAGGAGAGGCAAGGGCCTAAGCTTGGCGATGCCTGAGGCACCCCAAGGTAATATTCAAGGAAGACTCAAGCGTCTAAGCTTGGGGATGCCCCGGAAGGCATCCCCTCTTTCGTCTACAATCTATCGGTAATTTTACTCGGAGCTATATTTTAATTCGTCACATGATATGTGAAAATGCTTGGAGCGTCTTTTGTGTTTATTTTTTACTTTTTCTTTTATGCACCATGTGTTGGAATTATGCTCTAGAGGCAATAATAAATGTATAGTTATTATTATAATTCCTGCATCAAGATAATGGTTTATTATCCATGCTATAATTGTATTGAATGAAGACTCATTTACATGTGTGGATACATAGACAAAACACCGTCCCTAGCATGCCTCTAGTTGGCTAGCCAGTTGATCAATGATAGTCAGTGTCTTCTGATTATGAACAAGGTGTTGTTGCTTGATAACTGGATCACGTCATTGGGAGAATCACGTGATGGACTAGACCCAAACTAATAGACATAGCATGTTGATCGTGTCATTTTGTTGCTACTGTTTTCTGCGTGTCAAGTATTTATTCCTATGACCATGAGATCATATAACTTACTGACACCGGAGGAATGCTTTGTGTGTATCAAACGTCGCAACGTAACTGGGTGACTATAAAGATGCTCTACAGGTATCTCCGAAGGTGTTAGTTGAGTTAGTATGGATCAAGACTGGGATTTGTCACTCCGTGTGACAGAGAGGTATCTCGGGGCCCACTCGGTAATGCAACATCACACACAAGCCTTGCAAGCAATGTAACTTAGTGTAAGTTGCGGGATCTTGTATTACGGAACGAGTAAAGAGACTTGCCGGTAAAACGAGATTTAAATAGGTATGCGGATACTGACGATCAAATCTCGGGCAAGTAACATACCGAAGGACAAAGGGAATGACATACGGGATTATACGAATCCTTGGCACTGAGGTTCAAACGATAAGATCTTCGTAGAATATGTGGGATCCAATATGGGCATCCAGGTCCCCCTATTGGATATTGACCGAGGAGTCTCTCGGGTCATGTCTACATAGTTCTCGAACCCGCAAGGTCTGCACACTTAAGGTTCGACGTTGTTTTATGCGTATTTGAGTTGTATGGTTGGTTACTGAATGTTGTTCGGAGTCCCGGATGAGATCACGGACATCACGAGGGTTTCCGGAATGGTCCGGAAATGAAGATTGATATATAGGATGACCTCATTTGATTACCGGAAGGTTTTCGGAGTTACCGGGAATGTACCGGGAATGACGAATGGGTTCCGGGAGTTCACTGGGAGGGGGCAACCCACCCCGGGGAAGCCCATAGGCATTTGGGGAGCCACACCAGCCCTTAGTGGGCTGGTGGGACAGCCCACAAGTGCCCAATGCGCCAAGAGAAGAAAAATCAAGAGGAAAGGAAAAAAAAAGGGAAGGAGGTGGGAAGGGAGGGGGACTCCTCCCACCAAACCAAGTCCAACTCGGTTTGGGGGGGGAGTCCTCCCCCCCTTGGCTCGGCCGACTCCTTGGGGGTCCTTGGACCCCAAGGCAAGGCCCCCCTCCCTCCTCCTATATATATGTAGCAATTAGGGCTGATTTGAGACGACTTTCTCACGGCTGCCCGACCACATACCTCCACGGTTTCTCCTCTAGATCGCGTTTCTGCGGAGCTCGGGCGGAGCCCTGCTGAGACAAGGTCATCACCAACCTCCGGAGCGCCATCACGCTGCCGGAGAACTCTTCTACCTCTCCGTCTCTCTTGCTGGATCAAGAAGGCCGAGATCATCGTCGAGTTGTACGTGTGCTGAACGCGGAGGTGCCGTCCGTTCGGTACTAGATCGTGGGACTGATCGCGGGATTGTTCGCGGGGCGGATCGAGGGACGTGAGGACGTTCCACTACATCAACCGCGTTCTCTAACGCTTCTGCTGTACGATCTACAAGGGTACGTAGATCACTCATCCCCTCTCGTAGATGGACATCACCATGATAGGTCTTCGTGCGCGTAGGAAAATTTTGTTTCCCATGCGACGTTCTCCTACAGTGGCATCATGAGCTAGGTTCATGCGTAGATGTCTTCTCGAGTAGAACACAAAAGTTTTTGTGGGCGGTGATGTGCGTTTTGGTGCCCTCCTTAGTCTTTTCTTGATTCCGTGGTATTGTTGGATTGAAGCGGCTTGGACCGACATTACTCGTACGCTTACGAGAGACTGGTTTCATCGTTACGAGTAACCCCCTTTGCTCAAAGATGACTGGCAAGTGACGGTTTCTCCAACTTTAGTTGAATCGGATTTGACCGAGGAGGTCCTTGGATGAGGTTAAATAGCAACTCATATATATCCCTTGTGGTGTTTGCGTAAGTAAGATGCGATCCTACTAGATACCCTTGGTCACCACGTAAAACATGCAACAACAAAATTAGAGGACGTCTAACTTGTTTTTGCAGGGTATGATTGTGATGTGATATGGCCAATGATGTGATGTGATATATTGGATGTATGAGATGATCATGTTGTAATAGAAATATCGACTTGCACGTCGATGGTACGGCAAGCGGCAGGAGCCATAGGGTTGTCTTTATACTAACGTTTGTGCTTGCAGATGCGTTTACTATTTTGCTAGGATGTAGCTTTAGTAGTAATAGCATAAGTAGCACGACAACCCCGATGGCAACACGTTGATGGATGATCATGGTGTGGCCCCGGTGACAAGAAGATCGTGCCGGTGCTTTGGTGATGGAGATCAAGAAGCACGTGATGATGGCCATATCATGTCACTTATGAATTGCATGTGATGTTAATCCTTTTATGCACCTTATTTTGCTTAGAACGACGGTAGCATTATGAGGTGATCTCTCACTAAAATTTCTAGACGAAATTGTGTTCTCCCCGACTGTGCACCGTTGCTACAGTTCGTCGTTTCGAGACACCACGTGATGATCGGGTGTGATAGACTCAACGTTCACATACAACGGGTGCAAAACAGTTGCGCACGCGGAACACTCGGGTTAAGCTTGACGAGCCTAGCATGTGCAGACATGGCCTCGGAACACATGAGACCGAAAGGTCGATCATGAATCATATAGTTGATATGATTAGCATAGGGATGCTTACCACTGAAACTATACTCAACTCACGTGATGATCGGACTTGGGATAGTGTAAGTGGATCATGAACCACTCAAATGACTAGAGAGATGTATTTTTTGAGTGGGAGTTTAGCATATAATTTGATTAAGTTGAACTCTAATTATCTTTAACATAGTCTAAGTCCACTTTGAATATATTTGTGTTGTAGATCATGGCTCACGCGAGTGTCAACCTGAATTTTAATACGTTCCTAGAGAAAGCTAAGTTGAAAGATGATGGAGGCAACTTTGTAGACTGGGCTCGTAATCTTAAGCTAATCTTACAAGCTGGGAAGAAGGATTATGTCCTTAATGCTGCGCTAGCAGATGAACCACCCGCTACGGCTGATCAGGATGTTAAGAACGCTTGGTTAGCGCGTAAGGAGGACTACTCAATAGTTCAATGTGCAGTCTTGTATGGCTTAGAACCGGGACTTCAACGTCGCTTTGAGCGTCATGGAGCATTTGAGATGTTCCAGGAGTTGAAGTTTATCTTTCAGAAGAACGCCCGGATCGAGAGGTATGAGACCTCCGATAAATTCTATGCTTGCAAGATGGAGGAAAACTCGTCTGTCAGTGAACATGTGCTCAAAATGTCTGGGTACTCAAACCGTCTAGCTGAGCTGGGGATTGAACTCCCGCAAGAGGCTGTCACTGACATAATCCTTCAATCACTGCCGCCAAGCTATAAAGGCTTTGTGTTGAACTACAACATGCAAGGGATGAACAAGTCTCCCGGCGAGTTGTTTGCGATGCTGAAAGTCGCGGAGTCTGAACTCCGTAAAGAGCATCAAGTGTTGATGGTGAGAAAGACCACTAGTTTCAAGAGAAACGGCAAAGGCAAGAAGGGCAATTCGAAGAAGAGCGGCAAGCCTGTTGCCAATCCGCCGAAGAAACCCGAGGCTGGACCTAAGCCTGAAACAGAGTGCTTCTATTGCAAGGGTATGGGTCACTGGAAGCGCAATTGCCCCAAGTATCTGGCAAATAAGAAGGCGGGCAAAGAAAAATCAGGTATATTTGATATACATGTTATTGATGTGTACTTAACCGACTCTCGCAGTAGTGCCTGGGTATTCGATACCGGTTCTGTTGCTCACATTTGCAACTCGAAACAGGAACTGCGGAATAGACGAAGGCTGGCGAAAGACGAAGTGACGATGCGCGTAGGAAATGGTTCCAAGGTTGATGCAATCGCCGTCGGCATAGTGTCACTTCAGCTACCATCGGGATTAGTGATGAACTTAAATCATTGTTATTTAGTGCCTGCGTTGAGCATGAACATTATATCTGGATCTTGTTTATTGCGAGACGGTTACTCTTTTAAGTCTGAGAATAATGGTTGTTCTATTTCTATGAGTAACATCTTTTATGGTCGTGCACCGAATGTGAGAGGATTGTTCATATTGAATCTTGATAGCGATACGCATATACATAACATTGAGACCAAAAGAGTTAGAGTAAACAATGATAGCGCCATATTTTTGTGGCACTGCCGCTTGGGTCATATTGGTGTAAAGCGCATGAAGAAACTCCATGCTGATGGACTTTTGGAGTCACTTGACTTTGATTCACTTGACACGTGCAAACCATGCCTCATGGGCAAGATGACTAAGACTCCGTTCTCCGGAACAATGGAGCGTGCAAGTGACTTGTTGGAAATCATACATACCGATGTGTGTGGTCCAATGAGCGTAGAGGCACGCGGCGGATATCGTTATTTTCTCACCTTCACTGACGATTTAAGTAGATATGGTTATGTATACTTGATGAAGCACAAGTCTGAAACATTTGAAAAGTTCAAGCAATTTCAGAGTGAAGTGGAAAATCATCGTAACAAGAAGATCAAGTTCCTACGGTCTGATCGTGGGGGTGAATATCTGAGTTTCGAGTTTGGTGCTCACTTAAGACAATGTGGAATTGTTTCGCAGTTAACACCGCCTAGAACACCACAGCGTAATGGTGTGTCCGAACGTCGTAATCGTACTTTGTTAGAGATGGTGCGATCTATGATGTCTCTTACTGATTTGCCGTTATCATTTTGGGGTTATGCATTAGAAACAGCTGCATTCACTTTAAATAGGGCACCATCAAAATACGTTGAGACAACACCATACGAACTGTGGTATGGCAAGAGGCCAAAGTTGTCGTTTCTTAAAGTTTGGGGATGTGATGCTTATGTCAAAAAGCTTCAGCCTGAAAAGCTGGAACCCAAAGCGGAAAGGTGCGTCTTCATAGGTTACCCAAAAGAGACAGTTGGGTATACCTTCTATCTCAAATCCGAGGGCAAAGTGTTTGTTGCTAAAAACGGAGCTTTTCTCGAGAAGGAGTTTCTCTCGAGAGAATTGAGTGGGAGGAAGATAGAACTTGACGAGGTTGTTGAACCTCTCATCCCTCTGGATGGTGGCGCAGGGAAAGGGGAAACCTCTGTCGTTGCGACGCCGGTCGAGGAGGAAGTTAATGATGATGATCATGAAACTCCAGTTCAAGTTTCTGTTGAACCACGCAGGTCGACGAGATCACGCACTGCTCCAGAGTGGTACGGTAATCCCGTCTTGTCAATCATGTTGTTTGACAACAATGAACCTGCAAATTATGAAGAAGCAATGGTGGGCCCAGATTCCAACAAATGGCTAGAAGCCATGAAATCCGAGATAGGATCCATGTATGAGAACAAAGTGTGGACTTTGGAGATACCACCTGAGGGCCGCAAGGCTATTCAGAACAAATGGATCTTTAAGAAGAAGACGGACGCTGACGGTAATGTGACCGTTTATATAGCTCGACTTGTGGCAAAGGGTTTTTCACAAGTTCCAGGAGTTGACTACGATGAGACTTTCTCACCCGTAGCGATGCTTAAGTCCGTCAGAATCATGTTAGCAATAGCTGCATTTTTCGATTATGAAATCTGGCAGATGGATGTCAAAACGGCGTTCCTTAACGGTTTCCTTAAGGAAGAGTTGTATATGATGCAACCCGAAGGTTTTGTCGATCCTAAAAATGCTGACAAGGTGTGCAAGCTCCAGCGATCCATTTATGGACTGGTGCAAGCATCTCGGAGTTGGAACAAACGCTTTGATGAGGTGATCAAAGCATTTGGGTTTATACAAGTGGTTGGAGAATCTTGTATTTACAAGAAAGTGAGTGGGAGCTCTGTGGCGTTTCTAATATTATATGTGGATGACATATTACTGATTGGAAACAACGTGGAGCTTTTGGAGAGCATAAAAGGTTACTTGAATAAAAGTTTCTCTATGAAGGACCTAGGAGAAGCTGCTTACATTCTAGGCATTAAGATCTATAGGGATAGATCAAAACGCCTGATAGGACTTTCACAAAGCACATACCTTGATAAAGTTTTGAAGAGGTTCAAAATGGAACAGTACAAGAAAGGGTTCTTGCCAGTTTTACAAGGTACGAGATTGAGTAAGACTCAGTGCCCAGCAACTGATGAAGATAGAGAGCATATGCGCTCCGTCCCCTATGCTTCAGCCATAGGTTCTATCATGTATGCGATGCTGTGCACTAGACCGGATGTTAGCCTGGCCATAAGTATGGCAGGTAGGTTCCAGAGTAATCCAGGAGTGGATCACTGGACAGCGGTCAAGAATATCCTGAAGTACCTGAAAAGGACTAAGGAGATGTTTCTCGTGTATGGAGGTGACGAAGAGCTCACCGTAAAAGGTTACGTCGATGCAAGCTTTGACACAGATCCGGACGACTCTAAGTCGCAAACCGGATACGTATTTATTCTTAATGGGGGTGCAGTAAGCTGGTGCAGTTCCAAGCAAAGCGTCGTAGCAGATTCTACATGTGAAGCGGAGTACATGGCTGCCTCGGAGGCGGCTAAGGAGGGTGTCTGGATGAAGCAGTTCATGACGGATCTTGGAGTGGTGCCAAGTGCACTGGATCCAATAACCTTGTTCTGTGACAACACTAGTGCCATTGCCTTAGCAAAGGAACCAAGGTTTCACAAGAAGACCAGACACATCAAACGACGCTTCAACCTCATCCGCGACTACGTCGAGGAAGAGGACATAAATATATGCAAAGTGCACACGGATCTGAATGTAGCAGACCCGCTGACTAAACCTCTTCCACGGCCAAAACATGATCGACACCAGAACTGTATGGGTGTTAGATTTATTACAATGTAATTCACATGGTGATGTGAGGGCTAGATTATTGACTCTAGTGCAAGTGGGAGACTGTTGGAATTATGCTCTAGAGGCAATAATAAATGTATAGTTATTATTATAATTCCTGTATCAAGATAATGGTTTATTATCCATGCTATAATTGTATTGAATGAAGACTCATTTACATGTGTGGATACATAGACAAAACACCGTCCCTAGCATGCCTCTAGTTGGCTAGCCAGTTGATCAATGATAGTCAATGTCTTCTGATTAGGAACAAGGTGTTGTTGCTTGATAACTGGATCACGTCATTGGGAGAATCACGTGATGGACTAGACCCAAACTAATAGACGTAGCATGTTGATCGTGTCATTTTGTTGCTACTGTTTTCTGCGTGTCAAGTATTTATTCCTATGACCATGAGATCATATAACTTACTGACACCGGAGGAATGCTTTGTGTGTATCAAACGTCGCAACGTAACTGGGTGACTATAAAGATGCTCTACAGGTATCTCCGAAGGTGTTAGTTGAGTTAGTATGGATCAAGACTGGGATTTGTCACTCCGTGTGATGGAGAGGTATCTCGGGGCCCACTCGGTAATGCAACATCACACACAAGCCTTGCAAGCAATGTAACTTAGTGTAAGTTGCGGGATCTTGTATTACGGAACGAGTAAAGAGACTTGCCGGTAAAACGAGATTGAAATAGGTATGCGGATACTGACGATCAAATCTCGGGCAAGTAACATACCGAAGGACAAAGGGAATGACATACGGGATTATACGAATCCTTGGCACTGAGGTTCAAACGATAAGATCTTCGTAGAATATGTGGGATCCAATATGGGCATCCAGGTCCCGCCATTGGATATTGACCAAGGAGTCTCTCAGGTCATGTCTACATAGTTCTCGAACCCGCAAGGTCTGCACACTTAAGGTTCGACGTTGTTTTATGCGTATTTGAGTTGTATGGTTGGTTACCGAATGTTGTTCAGAGTCCCGGATGAGATCACAGACATCACGAGGGTTTCCGGAATGGTCCGGAAACGAAGATTGATATATAGGATGACCTCATTTGATTACCGGAAGGTTTTCGGAGTTACTCGGAATGTACCGGGAATGACGAACGGGTTCCGGGAGTTCACCGGGAGGGGGCAACCCACCCCGGGGAAGCCCATAGGCATTTGGGGAGCCACACCAGCCCTTAGTGGGCTGGTGGGACAGCCCACAAGTGCCCAATGCGCCAAGAGAAGAAAAATCAAGAGGAAAGGAAAAAAAAGGGAAGGAGGTGGGAAGGAAGGGGGACTCCCTCCCACCAAACCAAGTCCAACTCGGTTTGGGGGGGGGAGTCCTCCCCCCTTGGACTCGGCCGACCCCCTTGGGGCTCCTTGAGCCCCAAGGCAAGGCCCCCCCTCCCTCCTCCTATATATACGGAGGTTTTAGGACTGATTTGAGACGACTTTTCCACGGCTGCCCGACCACATACCTCCACGGTTTTTCCTCTAGATCGCGTTTCTGCGGAGCTCGGGCGGAGCCCTGCTGAGACAAGGTCATCACCAACCTCCGGAGCGCCGTCACGCTGCCGGAGAACTCTTCTACCTCTCTGTCTCTCTTGCTGGATCAAGAAGGCCGAGATCATCGTCGAGCTGTACGTGTGCTGAACGCGGAGGTGCCGTCCGTTCGGTACTAGATCGTGGGACTGATTGCGGGATTGTTCGCGGGGCGGATCGAGGGACGTGAGGATGTTCCACTACATCAACCGCGTTCACTAACGCTTCTGCTGTACGATCTACAAGGGTACGTAGGTCACTCATCCCCTCTCGTAGATGGACATCACCATGATAGGTCTTCGTGCACGTAGGAAATTTTTTGTTTCCCATGCGACGTTCCCCAACAGTGGCATCATGAGCTAGGTTCATGCGTAGATGTCTTTTCGAGTAGAACACAAAAGTTTTTGTAGGCGGTGATGTGCGTTTTGCTGCCCTCCTTAGTCTTTTCTTGATTCCGCGGTATTGTTGGATTGAAGCGGCTTGGACCGACATTACTCGTACGCTTACGAGAGACTGGTTTCATCGTTACGAGTAACCCCCTTTGCTCAAAGATGACTGGCAAGTGTCGGTTTCTCCAACTTTAGTTGAATCGGATTTGACCGAGGAGGTCCTTGGATGAGGTTAAATAGCAACTCATATATCTCCGTTGTGGTGTTTGCGTAAGTAAGATGCGATCCTACTAGATACCCATGGTCACCACGTAAAACATGCAACAACAAAATTAGAGGACGTCTAACTTGTTTTTGCAGGGTATGCTTGTGATGTGATATGGCCAACGATGTGATGTGATATATTGGATGTATGAGATGATCATGTTGTAATAGTTAATATCGACTTGCACGTCGATGGTACGGCAACCGGCAGGAGCCATAGGGTTGTCTTTATAACTAAGTTTTGTGCTTGCAGATGCGTTTACTATTTTGCTAGGACGTAGCTTTAGTAGTAATAGCATGAGTAGCACGACAACCCCGATGGCGACACGTTGATGGAGATCATGGTGTGACGCCGGTGACAAGAAGATCGTGCCGGTGCTTTGGTGATGGAGATCAAGAAGCACGTGATGATGGCCATATCATGTCACTTATGAATTGCATGTGATGTTAATCCTTTTATGCACCTTATTTTGCTTAGAACGACGGTAGCATTATGAGGTGATCTCTCACTAAAATTTCAAGACGAAATTGTGTTCTCCCCGACTGTGCACCGTTGCTACAGTTCGTCGTTTCGAGACACCACGTGATGATCGGGTGTGATAGACTCAACGTTCACATACAACGGGTGCAAAACAGTTGCGCACGCAGAACACTCGGGTTAAGCTTGACGAGCCTAGCATGTGCAGACATGGCCTCGGAACACATGAGACCGAAAGGTCGAGCATGAATCATATAGTTGATATGATTAGCATAGAGATGCTTACCACTGAAACTATTCTCGACTCACGTGATGATCGGACTTGAGATAGTGGATTTGGATCATGTACCACTCAAATGACTAGGGAGATGTACTTTTTGAGTGGGAGTTCTTAAGTAATATGATTAATTGAACTAAATTGTCATGAACATAGTCTAATGGTCTTTGCGAATTACGATGTAGCTTGCGCTATAGCTCTACTGTTTTTATATGTTCCTAGAGAAAATTTAGTTGAAAATTGATAGTAGCAAAACTTTGCAGACTGAGTCTGTAAAACCGAGGATTGTCCTCGTTGCTGCGCAGAAGGATTATGTCCTTAATGCACTACTCGGTGTGCTGCACCTCGAGCGTCGTCTGTGGATGCTATGAACATCCGACATACACGTTTCTGATGACTACACGATAGTTCAGTGCAAAATACTTAATGGCTTAGAAGCAAGGCGCCGAAAACGTTGTAAAACGTCATGGAACATAAGTGATGTTCTAAAGAAATGAAATTGTGATTTCATGCTTGTGCCCTTGTTAAGAGGTACGAGACCTCCGACAAGATTCTTTGTCCACAAAGTAAAGGAGAAAGGCTCAATCGTTGAGTGTGTGCTCAGATTGTCTGAGTACGACAATCGCTTGAATCAAGTGGGAGTTAATCTTCCAGATGAGATAGTGATAGTTCTCCAAAGTCACTGCCACCAAGCTGTGAGAGCTTCGTGATGAACTATAACATATCAAGGATACATACAATGATCCTTGAGCGATTCGCGATGTTTGACACTACAAAAGTAGAAATCAAGAAGGAGAATCAATAGTTGATGGTTTGTAAAACCACTAAGTTTCAAGAAAGGCAAGGGCTAGAAGGGATACTTCGTGAAACGGCAAAACAGTTGCTGCACTAATGAAGAGACCCAAGATTAAACCCAAACCCGAGACTAAGTGCTTCTGTAATGAGGGGAACAGTCACTGAGGCGGAGCAACTCTAGATACTTGGTAGATAAGAAGGCTGGCAAAAGTCAAGAGAAGTATATTAGATATACATGATGTTGATGTGTACTTTACTCGTACTCCTAGTAGAATGAGGGTATTGGATACCGGTTCGGTTGCTAAGTGATTAGTAACACGAAATGAAAGCTATGGCATAGACGGAGACTAGCTAAAGGCGAGGTGACGATGCGTGTTGGAAGTGTTTCCAAGGTTGATATGATCAAACGTCGTACGCTCCCTCTACCATCGGGATTGGTGTTAAACCTAAATAATTGTTATTTCGTGCTTGCGTTAAGCATGAACATGATTGGATCGTGTTTATTGCAATACGATTATTCATTTAAGGAGAATAATGGTTACTCTATTTTCTTGAATATTCACCTTAAATGGTTTATTGAATCTCGATCGTAGTGTTACACATGTTCATGATATTGGTGCCAAAAGATACGAGTTAATGATGATAGTACCACTTACTTGTGGCACTGCCGCTTGAGTCATGTTAGTATAAATTGCATGAAGAGGCTCCATGCTGATGGATCTTTGTACTCACCTGATTTCGAATCACTAGTGACATGCAAATCATACCACATGAGCAAGGCCTTGTTTTCATTGAGATGAAATAAGATAGTAACTTGTTGGAAGTGATACATTTTGATGTATGCAGTCCAATGGGTGCTGAGGCACGTAGTGGATATCATTATGTTCTTACTTCAGTGACGATTTGAGTAGATACATGAGTATTTACTTAATGAATCACAAGTCTGAAATGTTGAAAAGTTCAAATCCATTTCAGAGTGAAGTTCGTCGTAACAAGAGGATAAACTGTCTACGATATGATCATGGAAATGAATATCTGAGTTACGAGTTTTGGTACGCAGTTAAGACAATGTGGAAATTGTTTCGCAGTTCATGCCACCTGGAACATCATAGTGTGATGATGTGTCTGAACTTCATAGCCACGCACTATTTGGTATGGTGCATACTATGATGTCTCTTATCAAATTACCACTATCGTTTATGGGTTATGCATTAGAGACAACCGCACTCACTTTAAATAGGGCACCGCGTATTTCCGTTGAGATGACACAGTATACACTGAGGTTTAGAGAAATCTAAACTGTCGTTTCTTGAAAGTTTGGGGCTTCGACACTTATGTGAAAAAGTTTCTGTCTGATAAGCTCGAACCCAAAGCGGATAAATGCATCTTCATAGGATATCCAAAACAGTTGGGTACATTTCCTATCTCAGATCCGAAAGCAAAGTGTTTGTTTCTAGATACGGATCCTTTCTCGAGGAAAGGTTTATCTCGAAAGAATTGAGTGGGAGGGTAGTAGAACTTGATGAGGTTATTGAACCATCACTTCAACCAGTGTGTAGCAGGGCGCAGGAAGTTGTTCCTGTGGCGCCTACACCAATTGAAGTGGAAACAGATGATGGTGATCATTGAGCTTCGAATCAAGTTACTACAAACCTCGTAGGTCGACAAGGTCGCGTACTGCTGCAGAGTAGTACGGTAACCCTGTCTTGGAGGTCATGTTGTTGAGCAACAGTGAACCTACGAGTTATGGAGAAAGCGATGGTGGGCCCAGATTCCGACAAATGGCTGGAAGCCATGAAATCCGAGAGAGGATCCATGGATGAAAACAAAGTGTAGACTTTGGAAGAATTACTTGATGGTCATAGGACTATTGAGTAAAGATGGATCTTTAAAGGAAAACAGACGATGATGGTGATAAGTCACTATTAAGAAAAGCTCGACTTGTCGCAAAGATGTTTTCGACAGGATCAAACAGTTGACTATGATGAGACTTTCTCACTCGTAGCGATGCTAAAGGTCTGTTAGAATTATGTTAGTTGTTGATGCATTATTTATGATATATTGCACGTAGGATGTCAAAATATTGTTTCCTCGACGGTTTCCTTGAGAAAACATTGTATGTGATACAACCAGGAGGTTTTGTCGATCCTAAAGATACTAGCAAGTATGCAAGCTCCAGCGATCCTTCAATGGACTGGTGCAAGCATCTCGGAGTTGGAATATACACTTTGATGAGATGATCAAAGATTTTGGGTTTGTACAAGGTTTATGAGAAACTTGTATTTCCAAAGAAGTGAGTGGGAGCACTATAGAATTTCTGATAAGTATATGTGGTTGACATATTGTGCATCAGAAGTAGAATTTCTGTAAAGCATACAAGGTTGTTTGAAAGGAGTTTTTCAAAGGAATACCTAGATTGCGCTACTTGAACATTGAGCATCAAAGATCTATGGAAATAGATCGAAAGCGCTTAATAGAAGTTTCAACAAGATGCATGCCTTGACAAGTTTTTGAAGGAGTTCAAAATAGATCAGTAAAGAAGGAGTTCTTGGTTGCGTTGTAAGGTGTGAATTTGAGTAAGACTCAAAACCCGACCCCGGCAGAATAAAGAGAATAGACGAAGGTCGTCTTCTATGCCTTAGCCGTAGAATCTAAAGTATGCCATGCTGTGTACCGCACCTGATGTGTGCCTTGACTCAAAGTCTGTTGAGAGGTACAGAGAGTGATCCATGATTGAATCACTAGCAGCGGTCAAAATTTATCCTTAGTAACAAATGGACTAAGGAATTTTTCTCGATTATGGAGGTGGTTAAAGAGTTCGTCGTAAAGGGTTACATCGATGCAAGCTTTGACACTAATCCGAATAACTATGAGTAGTGCAACGGATTCATATAGTAGAGTAGATATTTGGAGCATTTCCGAATAGCACGTAGTAGCAGCATCTATAAGATGACATAAATATTTGTAAAGAACGCACGGATCTGAAAGTTTCAGAACCATTGACTAAAACCTCTCTCACGAGCAAGACGTGATCAGACCCCATAACTATATGGGTGTTGGATTCGTTGGAATCACATGGTGATGTGAACTAGATTATTGACTCTAGTGCAAGTGGGAGACTGTTGGAAATATGCCCTAGAGGCAATAATAAATTAGTTATTATTATATTTCTTAGTTCATGGTAATCGTTTATTATCCATGCTATAATTGTATTGATTGGAAACACAATACTTGTGTGGATACATAAACAAAACACTATCCCTAGTAAGCCTCTTGTTGACTAGTTCGTTGATCAAAGATGGTCAAGGTTTCCTGGCCGTAGGCAAGTGTTGTCACTTGATAACGGGATCACATCATTAGGAGAATCATGTGATGGACTAGACCCAAACTAATAGACGTAGCATGTTGATCGTGTCATTTTGTTGCTACTGTATTCTGCGTGTCAAGTATTTGTTCCTATGACCATGAGATCATATAACTCACGGACACCGGAGGAATGCTTTGTGTGTATCAAACGTCGCAACGTAACTGGGTGACTATAAAGATGCTCTACAGGTATCTCTGAAGGTGTTCGTTGAGTTAGTATGGATCGAGACTGGGATTTGTTACTCCGTGTGACGGAGAGGTATCTCGGGTCCACTCGGTAATACAACATCACACACAAGCCTTGCAAGCAATGTGACTTAGTGTAAGTTGCAGGATCTTGTATTACGGAACGAGTAAAGAGACTTGCCGGTAAACGAGATTGAAATAGGTATGCGGATACTGACGATCGAATCTCGGGCAAGTAACATACCGAAGGACAAAGGGAATGACATACGGGATTATATGAATCCTTGGCACTGAGGTTCAAACGATAAGATCTTCGTAGAATATGTAGGATCCAATATGGGCATCCAGGTCCCGCTATTGGATATTGACCGAGGAGTCTCTCGGGTCATGTCTACATAGTTCTCGAACCCGCAGGGTCTGCACACTTAAGGTTCGACGTTGTTTTATGCGTATATGAGTTATATGGTTGGTTACCGAATGTTGTTCGGAGTCCCGGATGAGATCACAGACGTCACGAGGGTTTCCGGAATGGTCCGGAAACGAAGATTGGTATATAGGATGACCTCATTTGATTACCGGAAGGTTTTCGGAGTTACCGGGAATGAACCGGGAAGGACGAATGGGTTCCGGGAGTTCACCGGGGGGGGGGGGGGCAACCCACCCCGGGGAAGCCCATAGGCCTTGAGGGTGGCACACCAGCCCTTAGTGGGCTGGTGGGACAGCCCAAAGGGGCTCTATGCGCCAAGAAGGAAAAAATCAAGAGAGAAAAAAAAAGGAGGAGGTGGGAAGGAAGGGGGACTCCGTCCCACCAAACCAAGTCCAACTCGGTTTGGGGGGGAGTCCTCCCCCCTTGGACTCGGCCGACCCCCTTGGGGCTCCTTGAGCCCCAAGGCAAGGTCCCCTCCCTCCCACCTATATATACGGAGGTTTTAGGGCTGATTTGAGACGACTTTTCCACGGCAGCCCGACCACATACCTCCACGGTTTTTCCTCTAGATCGCGTTTCTGCGGAGCTCGGGCGGAGCCCTGCTGAGACAAGGTCATCACCAACCTCCGGAGCGCCGTCACGCTGCCGGAGAACTCTTCTACCTCTCCGTCTCTCTTGCTGGATCAAGAAGGCCGAGATCATCGTCGAGTTGTACGTGTGCTGAACGCGGAGGTGCCGTCCGTTCGGTACTAGATCGTGGGACTGATCACGGGATTGTTCGCGGGGCGGATCGAGGGACGTGAGGACGTTCCACTACATCAACCGCGTTCACTAACGCTTCTGCTGTACGATCTACAAGGGTACGTAGATCACTCATCCCCTCTCGTAGATGGACATCACCATGATAGGTCTTCGTGCGCGTAGGAAAATTTTTGTTTCCCATGCGACGTTCCCCAACAGGTTCATGCGTAGATGTCTTCTCGAGTAGAACACAAAATTTTTTGTGGGCGGTGATGTGCGTTTTTTGCCCTCCTTAGTCTTTTCTTGATTCTGCGGTATTGTTGGATCGAAGCGGCTCGGACCGACATTACTCGTACGCTTACGAGAGACTGGTTTCATCGCTTCGAGTAACTCCGTTGCTCAAAGATGACCGGCGAGTGTCGGTTTCTCCAACTTTAGTTGAATCGGATTTGACCGAGGAGGTCCTTGGATGAGGTTAAATAGCAATTCATATTTCTCCATTGTGGTGTTTGCGTAAGTAAGATGCGATCCTACAAGATACCCACGGTCACCACGTAAAACATGCAACAACAATTAGAGGACGTCTAACTTGTTTTTGCAGGGTATGCTTGTGATGTGATATGGCCAACGATGTGATGTGATATATTGGATGTATGAGATGATCATGTTGTAATAGTTAATATCGACTTGCACGTCGATGGTACGGCAACCGGCAGGAGCCATAGGGTTGTATTTAAACTAACGTTTGTGCTTGCAGATGCGTTTACTATATTGCTAGGACGTAGCTTTAGTAGTAATAGCATGAGTAGCATGACAACCCCGATGGCGACACTTTGATGGAGATCATGATGATGGAGATCACGGTGTGACGCTTGTGACAAGAAGATCGTGTCGGTGCTTTGCTGATGGAGATCAAGAAGCACATGATGATGGCCATATCGTGTCACTTATGAATTGCATGTGATGTTAATGCTTTATGCACCTTATCTTTCTTAGAACGACGGTAGCATTATGAGGTGATCTCTCACTAAAATTTCAAGACGAAATTGTGTTCTCCCCGACTGTGCACCGTTGCGACAGTTCTTCGTTTTGAGACACCACGTGATGATCGGGTGTGATAGAATCAACGTTCACATACAACGGGTGCAAAACAGTTGCACACGCGAAACACTCAGGTTAAGCTTGACAAGCCTAGCATGTGCAGACATGGCCTCGGAACACATGAGACCGAAAGGTCGAGCATGAATCGTATAGTTGATATGATTATCATAGAGATGCTTACCACTGAAACTATTCTCGACTCACGTGATGATCGGACTTGAGATAGTGGATTTGGATCATGTACCACTCAAATGACTAGAGAGATGTACTTTTTGAGTAGGAGTTCTTAAGTAATATGATTAATTGAACTAATTGTCATGAACATAGTATAATGGTCTTTGCGAATTACGATGTAGCTTGCGCTATAGCTCTACTGTTTTTATATGTTCCTAGAGAAAATTTAGTTGAAAGTTGATAGTAGCAAACTTTGCAGACTGAGTTTGTAAAATCGAGGATTGTCCTCATTGCTGCGGAGAAGGCTTATGTCCTTAATGCACCACTCGGTGTGCTGCACCTCGAGCGTCGTCTGTAGATGTTGTGAACATCCGACATACACGTTTCTGATGACTACATGATAGTTCAGTACAAAATACTTAATGGCTTAGAAGCAAGGCGCCGAAGACGTTTTGAAACGTCACGGAACATGAGAGATGTTCTAAAGAGATGAAATTGTGATTTCATGCTTGTGCCCTTGTTAAGAGGTATGAGACCTCCGACAAGATTCTTTGTCCACGAAGTAAAGGAGAAAAGCTCAATCATTGAGCGTGTGCTCAGATTATCTGAGTACGACAATCGCTTGAATCAAGTGGGAGTTGATCTTCCAGATAAGATAGTGATGGTTCTCCAAAGTCACTGCCACCAAGCTGTGAGAGCTTCGTGATGAACTATAACATGTCAAGAATAGATACAATGATCCTTGAGCGATTCGCGATGTTTGACACTGCGAGAGTAGAAATTAAGAAGGAGCATCAATAGTTGATGGTTAGTAAAACCACTAAGTTCCGAGAAAGGCAAGGGCTAGAAGGGATACTTCGTGAAACGGCAAAGCAGTTGCTGCACTAATGAAGAGACCCCAGATTAAACCCAAGCTCGGGACTAAGTGCTTCTGCTATGAGGGGAACGGCCACTGAGGCGGAGCAACTCTAGATACTTGGTAGATAAGAAGGCTGGCAAAAGTCGAAAGAAGTATATTTGATATACATGATGTTGATGTGTACTTTACTAGTACTCCTAGTAGCACGAGGGTATAGGATACCGGTTCGGTTGCTAAGTGATTAGTAACACGAAATGAAAGCTACAGCATAAACAGAGACTAGCTAAAGGCGAGGTGACGATACGTGTTGGAAATGTTTCCAAGGTTGATATGATCAAACATCGCACACTCCCTCTACCATCGGGATTGGTGTTAAACCTAAATAATTGTTATTTGGTGCTTGCGTTAAGCATGAACATGATTGGATCGTGTTTATTGCAATACAGTTATTCATTTAAAGAGAATAACGGTTACTCTATTTGCTTGAATAATCTTCTTCAATGGTTTATTGAACCTCGATCGTAGTGTTACACATGTTCATGATATTGGTGCCAAAAGATACGAGGTAATGATGATAGTACCAATTACTTGTGGCACTGCTGCTTGAGTCATGTTGGTATAAATTGCATGAAGAGGTCCATGCTGATGGATCTTTATACTCACTTGATTTTGAATCACTAGTGACATGCAAATCATACCACATGAGCAAGGCCTTGTTTTCATTGAGATGAAACAAGATAGTAACTTGCTGGAATTGATACATTTTGATGTATGCAGTCCAATAGGTGCTGAGGCACGCAGTGGATATCATTATGTTCTTACTTCAATGACGATTTGAGCAGATACAAGAGTATTTACTTAATGAATCACAAGTCCGAAATATTGAAAGGTTCAATTCTATTTCAGGAGTGAAGTTCGTCGTAACAAGAGGATAAACTGTCTATGATATGATCATAGAAATGAATATCTGAGTTACGAGTTTTGGTACGCAGTTAAGACAATGTGGAAATTGTTTCACAGTTCATGCCACCTGGAACATCATAGTGTGATGATGTGTCTGAACGTCATAGCCACGCACTATTTGGTATGGTGCATGCTATGATGTCTCTTATCGAATTACCACTATCGTTTATGGGTTATGCATTAGATACAACCGCATTCACTTTAAATAGGGCACCGCGTATTTCCGTTGAGATGACACAGTATAGACTGAGGTTTAGAGAAATCTAAACTGTCGTTTCTTGAAAGTTTGGGGCTTCGACACTTATGTGAAAAAGTTTCAGTTTGATAAGCTCGAACCCAAAGCGGATAAATGCATCTTCATAGGATATCCAAAACAGTTGGGTACATCTCCTATCTCAGATCCGAAAGCAAAGTGTTTGTTTCTAGAAACGGATCCTTTCTCGAGGAAAGGTTTCTATCGAAAGAATTGAGTTGGAGGGTGGTAGAACTTGATGAGGTTATTGAACCATCACTTCAACCAGTGTGTAGCAGGACGCAGGAAGTTGTTCCTGTGGCGCCTGCACCAATTGAAGTGAAAGCTGATGATGTTGATCATCGAGCATCGGATCAAGTTACTACAAGCCTCGTAGGTTGACAAGGTCGCGTACTACTGTAGAGTGGTACGGTAACCCTGTCTTGGAGGTCATGTTGTTGAGCAACAGTGAACCTACGAGTTATGGAGAAAGCAATGGTGGGCCCGGATTCCGACAAATGGATGGAAGCCAGGAAATCCGAGAGAGGATCCATGTATGAAAACAAAGTGTAGACTTTGGAAGAACTACTTGATGGTCATAGGACTGTTGAGTAAAGATGGATCTTTAAAAGGAAGACAAACGATGATGGTGATAAGTCACTATTAAGAAAAGCTCGACTTGTTGCAAAGATGTTTCCGACAAGATTAAACAGTTGACTATGATGAGACTTTCTCACTCGTAGCGATGCTAAAAGTATGTTAGAATTATGTTAGTAGTTGCTGCATTATTTATGAAATATTGCACATAGGATGTCAAAACATTGTTTCCTCGACGGTTTCCTTGAGCAAACATTGTATGTGATACAACCAGGAGGTTTTGTCGATCCTAAAGATACTAGCAAGTATGCAAGCTCTAGCGATCCTTCAATGGACTGGTGCAAGCATCTCGGAGTTGGAATATACACTTTGATGAGATGATCAAAGATTTTGGGTTTGTACAAGGTTTATGAGAAACTTGTATTTCCAAAGAAGTGAGTGGGAGCACTATAGAATTTCTGATAAGAATATGTGGTTGACATATTGTGGACCAGAAGTAATGTAGAATTTCTGTAAAGCATACAAGGTTGTTTGAAAGGAGTTTTTCAAAGGAATACCTAGATTGCGCTACTTGAACGTTGAGCATCAAAGATCTATGGAAATAGATCGAAAGCGCTTAATAGAAGTTTCAACAAGATGCATGCCTTGACAAGTTTTTGAAGGAGTTCAAAATAGATCAGTAAAGAAGGAGTTCTTGGTTGCGTTGTAAGGTGTGAATTTGAGTAAGACTCAAAACCCGACCCCGGCAGAATAAAGAGAATAGACGAAGGTCGCCTTCTATGCCTTAGCCGTAGAATCTAAAGTATGCCATGCTGTGTACCGCACCTGATGTGTGCCTTGACTCAAAGTCTGTTGAGAGGTACAGAGAGTGATCCATGATTGAATCACTAGCAGCGGTCAAAATTTATCCTTAGTAACAAATGGACTAAGGAATTTTTCTCGATTATGGAGGTGGTTAAAGAGTTCGTCGTAAAGGGTTACATCGATGCAAGCTTTGACACTAATCCGAATAACTCTGAGTAGTGAAACGGATTCGTATAGTAGAGTAGATACTTGGAGTATTTCCGAATACCACATAGTAGCAGCATCTATAAGATGACATAAAGATTTGTAAAGAACACACGGATCTGAAAGTTTTAGAACCGTTGACTAAAACCTCTCTCACGAGCAAGACGTGATCAGACCCCATAACTATATGGGTGTTGGATTCATTGGAATCACATGGTGATGTGAACTAGATTATTGACTCTAGTGCAAGTGGGAGACTGTTGGAAATATGCCCTAGAGGCAATAATAAATTAGTTATTATTATAATATCTCCGAAGGTGTTCGTTGAGTTAGTATGGATCGAGACTCGGATTTGTCACTCCGTGTGACGGTGAGGTATCTCGGGGCCCACTTGGTAATACAACATCACACACAAGCCTTGAAAGCATTGTGACTTAGTGTAAGTTGCGGGATCTTGTATTACAGAACGAGTAAAGAGACTTGCCGGTAAACGAGATTGAAATAGGTATGCGGATACTGACGATCGAATCTCGGGCAAGTAACATACCGAAGGACAAAGGGAATGACATACGAGATTATATGAATCCTTGGCACTGAGGTTCAAACGATAAGATCTTCGTAGAATATGTAGGATCAAATATGGGCATCCAGGTCCCACTATTGGATATTGACCGAGGAGTCACTCTTGTCATGTCTACATAGTTCCCGAGCCCGCAGGGTCTGCACACTTAAGGTTCGACGTTGTTTTATGCGTATTTGAGTTATATGGTTGGTTAACGAATTTTGTTAGGAGTCCCGGATGATATCACGGACGTCACGAGGGTTTCTGGAATGGTCCGGAAACGAAGATTGATATATAGGATGACCTCATTTGGTTACTGGAAGGTTTTCGTGCATTACCGGAAAAGTTTCGGGCTCATCGGTAGTGTACTGGGAGTGCCGGGGACCATCAGGAGGGGTGTCACGCCCCAAGGGGTCTCATGGGCTATGGGAAGAGATAAAACAGCCCCTAGTGGGCTGGAATAAGTTCCCACTAAGGCCCATAACGTTTGAGAAGGAAAAAACACAAGGTGGAAAGAGTTTCCAAGTGGGAAGGTGGAATCCTACTCCAAGTAGGATTGGAGTAGGACTCCTCCACCTCCAATTTCGGCCAAACCTTCAGGTTTTGAGGCTGCCTCCTCCTCTCCCTCCCTCCTATATATAGTGGGGTTTTAGGGCTGATTTGAGACAACTTTTGCCACGGCAGCCCGACCACATACCTCAACGGTTTTTCCTCTAGATCGCGTTTCTGCGGAGCTCGGACGGAGCCTTGCTGAGATTAGATCACCACCAACCTCCGGAGCACCGTCACGCTGCCGGAGAACTCATCTACCTCTCGTCTCTCTTGCTGGATCAAGAAGGCCGAGATCATCGTCGAGCTGTATGTGTGCTGAACGCGGAGGTGACGTCCGTTCGGCACTAGATCGGAGCGGATCGTGGGACGGATCGCGGGACGGTTCGCGGGGCGGATCGAGGGACGTGAGGACGTTCCACTACATCAACCGTGTTTCTTAACGCTTCTGTTGTGCGATCTACAAGGGTACGTAGATCAGAAATCCCCACTCGTAGATGGACATCACCATGATAGGTCTTCGTGCGCGTAGTAAATTTTTTTGTTTCCCATGCGACGTTCCCCAACATGTAGGCGCGGCCATCCCCCCGAGGCCGCACCTACCAAGCTTGTGGGCTCCTCAGGGGCCCACTTGATGCAACTCCACCGCCATCTGGTCCAATAAATCCAGAAACCTCCAGAAAGAAACCTAGATCGGGAGTTTCGCCGCTGCAAGCCTGTGTAGCCACCAAAAATCAACCGGGAGCCCTTTCTGGCATCCTGCCGGAGGGGGAACCCATCTCCGGTGGCCATCTTCATCATCCTGGCGATCTCCATGACGAGGAGGGAGTAGTTCTCCCTCGGGGCTGAGGGTATGTACCAGTAGCTATGTGTTTGATCTCTCTCTCTCTCTCTCGTGTTCTTGAGATGTCTTGATCTCGATGTACCGTGGGCTTGGCTACTATTGTTGGATCTTATGATGTTCTTCCCCCTCTCCTTTCTTGTAATGAATTGAGTTTCCCCTTTGAATTTATCTTGTCGAATTGAGTCTTTGAGACACTTGATGTATGTCTTGCCCGTGTCTATCTGCGGTGATCAACTTGCGGGTTTGTGACATTGGGAACCTATGCATATGGGTTGGCACACGTTTGATTCATGTGAGTACTCGATGTATGTTTTGGTGATCAACTTGCGGGTTCGTGACATTGGGAACCTATGCATAGGAGTTGGCACACGTTTGGACTCTCCGGTAGAAACTTTGGGGCACTCTTTGAACTTCTATGTGTTGGTTGAATAGATGATTCTGAGATTATGTGATGCATACCGTATAATCATGCCCACAGATACTTGAGGTGACAATGGAGTATCTAGGTGACATTAGGGTCTTGGTTGATATGTATCTTAAGGTGTTATTCTAGTACGAACTCTATGAAAGATTGAATGGAAAGAATAGCTTCATGCTATTTTACTACGGACTCTTGAATAGATCGATCAGAAAGAATAACTTTGTGGTGGTTTCGTACCCGACAATAGTCTCTTCGTTTGTTCTCCGCTATTAGTGACTTTGGAGTGACTCTTTGTTGCATGTTGAGGGCTAGTTATATGATCCAATTATGTTATCATTGTTGAGAGAACTTCACTAGTGAAAGTATGAACCCTAGGCCTTGTTTCCACGCATTGCAATACCGTTCGTGCTCACTTTTGTTACTAGTTACCTTGCTGTTTTTGTAATTTCATATTACAAAAACCTATATCTACCATCCATATTGCACTTGTTTCACCATCTCTTCACCGAATAGTGCACATATACAACTTACCATTGTATTGGGTGTGTTGGGACACAAGAGACTCTCTGTTATTTGGTTGTAGGGTTGCTTGAGAGAGACTATCTTCATCCTCCGCCTCCTGCAGATTGATAAACCTTAGGGCACCCACTTGAGGAAAATTTCTACTGTCCTACAAACCTCTGCACTTGGAGGCCCAACAACGTCTACAAGGAGAAGGTTGCGTAGTAGACATCAGAGGGCGCCACCACGGACGATGACACCATGACGACGGGCTCTGCACTCCATGTCGCTCTATACTAAATCTGTTTGAATCTCAACTACAACAGCTTGACGAAGGAGCAGAGGGCGAGGGTGGCGGCGGTGCGACGGAATAACGAAGGGGGCGAGGCTAGGGAATGGAGGAGAGCTTTTATCAGCCCGTGGCATGCTGGGTGGCCACTGGATACGATCGAAGCTTGATCTGGTGGCTGCAATGGAGTCGTACGAGGGGTGACGTCGGGAGGAGGAAGAGGGACGCGGAGGTGGGCTGGCTGGTCTGAAAAGGTAAGTTGGGCCTGGCTGCCTCTCTCTCTCTCTATCAGAGAAAAGAAATACACTGGGTTTGTTTTTGAAATATCTAAAACGGATTTGGAATTGAAACCCAGGGAGGAAAGAGAAGGTAGAGAATAAAACTAAAAATGAAACTAAGCTTCTAAAATCTTCGTCCTATTTATAAAAATAGACGAGGCATTTTTAGTGAAAAAATAAATGGTTTTTATTTTGAAATTGGCTTTATTTAAAATAGAAACAAAAGGAAAAACACAAAAATAAAACCAGAGGCTGCCTCCACAATTAATAGAAGATTTTTTAAAAGATGAGGAACATTTTTAATGGGGCCAAAACTGAAACTTTGAAACAGCCACAAACAATTGGAAGAGAGGGGGAGTTTTGATGGTCATGGTGCCACAAGGGATATGGAAGTGGCTCTTGTTGCACCCACTCTCATGCCAATATCAACCCATTCACACATGCACTCACGTACACCACCAAGGTGACACAACAACACAAAGATCAAAACAAAGAAGACAAGAATATGATGATATGCATGATGCATGATGCATGATGCACATGAAATGATGAGGCAATGTTGGGATCACACCACATCTCGTTAACATGCCAAAGGTTGCCATACAAGGAAATATTACAAAGGGTGGAAGATTTGCATTGGGGCTATCACAACTCTCCCACACTACAAGAGGATCTCGACCTGAGATCTATGACTGGAAGAACTTCGGGTACTCGGAACGAAGGTGGTCCGCGCGCTCCCAAATGGCTTCTTTGTCTAAATGATGTGACCATTGCGCTTTGAGGAACTTGATTGACTTATTGCTGGTCTTGCGCTTAGTCTCTTCAAGTATTTCTATCAGATGCTCATGGTAGGATAGGTCGGGCTGGAGATCGATATCCTGGAGATCAAATATGCGCTCGGGAGTCTTGAAGCATCTCCGGAGATGAGAGACGTGGAACACATCATGCACATTGGAAAAGTTGGATGGAAGCTCTAACTGATATGCAAGATCGCCTCTCTTGCCAACAATTTTGAAAGGACCAACAAAGCGAGGAGCAAGCTTTCCTTTGATGCCGAAGCGTTGAGTGCCCTTCATGGGAGACACTTTCAAATACAAAAAATCATCAAGCTAAAAATTCATGTCATGATGCTTGCTATCGTAGTATCTCTTCTGACGGGACTGAGCTGCTTTGAGATTGTCCTGAATGACATGACACATTTCTTCTGCTTCGGCAATCATGTCATTCCCAAGAATCTAACGCTCACCAGCCTCTGGCCAATTGAGCGGGGTACGACACTTCCTGCCATATAGAATCTCGAATGGAGCCTTGCCTGATCTTGCTTGAGAGTTGTTGTTGTATGAGGACTCGGCAAACGGTAGGCAATCTTCCCACTTCATGCCAAAAGAAATCACACAAGCTCTGAGCATATCTTCAAGGATTTGATTGACTCTCTCAACTTGCCCACTTGTCTGAGGATGGAAAGTTGTACTGAAACGGATCTTAGTACCCATCGCAGTCTGAAAGGAATCCCAGAACTTGGAAGTAAAGATGCTTCCACGATCTAAAGAAATGAGCATAGGAACACCGTGCACCGAGACTATCCTTGACATATACAACTCTGCCAGCTGAGCTGTCAAGATAGACTCTTTGACCGGTAGGAAATGAGCAACTTTGGTCAACTTGTCGATGATGACAAAGATGGCATCGTTGCCTTTCTTGGACTTCGGAAACCCAGTGACAAAATCCATTTCCACATGAGCGAATTTCCACTCGGGTATAGGCAAGGGATGCAGGAGACCTGCTAGACATTGATGCTCCGCCTTCACTCTCGGACACACATCACACTCATTCACAAACTGAGCAATGTCACGTTTCATGCTAGTCCACCAGAAGTCTTGCTTCATATCCTGATACATTTTGGAGCTTCCTAGATGTATCGAGAGGAGGGAATTATGGGCTACATCCATGATAACTTTCCCGAGCTCTCCTTTCAGAACAACAAGGCGGTCCTCGAAGAACAAGGTATCTCTGTCATCAACACGGAAGCACTTATATTTCGGAATGCTCTTTGCCAAGCCAATCTTAACTTTCTTCACCATTACATCAAGAAGTTGAGCTTGTCAGACTTCGTCTTCCAAGGTAGGAGAAATCTGGAGATTAGCAAGAAATCCCTGAGGTACTATCTGAAGGTTGAGCTTCCTGAAAGATTCACAAAGATCAAGCTGGAGAGGCTTCATAATGAGACTATTGCAGTAAGCCTTTCTGCTCAAAGCATCTGCAATGACATTTCCTTTTCCTGGAGTGAAGTCAATGCTCGGATTATAATCTTGGATCATTTCCACCCAACGAGTTTGCCAAAGATTGAGACTAGGCTGGGTGAAGATGTATTTGAGACTCTTGTGATCGGTGTAGACCTCAACCTATCTGCCCAACAAGAGATGTCCCCAAGTCATCAAAGCATGGACCACTGCCGCTAACTCAAGATCATGAGTGGGACAGTTCCTCTCACTTGGCTTCAACTGCCTCGAGGTATAAACTACCACTTTCTTCTCTTGCATCAAAACTGCACCAAGACGTTGAAGAGAGGCATCACAGAACACTTGATAAGGCTTGGAATCATCATGAGAAGTCAAGACTGGAGTTGAAGTATGCTTCTCTTTGAGTGTATCGAAAGCGAACTGACACTTTGGAGACCAGGAAAACTTCACACTCTTCTAAAGAACGTTGGACAGAGGCTTAGCAATCTTGGAGAAGTTCTCAACGAACCTTCTGCAATAGCTTGCAAGCCCGAGAAACCTTCAGAGCTTCTTCATATTATGAGGAGATTCCCACTCAACAATGGCGTGCACCTTTGAAGGATCAACTTTGATGCCCTCGGCAGAGATGATGTGCCCAAGGTACACAACTTCCTTCAACCAGAACTCACATTTGGAAAACTTAACATAGAACTTGTGCTCTCTTAGCTTATCAAGCACAAGCCGAAGATGTTCTTCATGCTCTTCCTCAGTTTCAGAAAAGACGAGAATGTCATCAAGATACAGCAAGACAAATTCATTCTTGAATGGGGAGAAGATATAATTCATCATCCGACAGAAGGTCGGTGGAGCATTGGCGAGACCAAAAGACATCACTATGTACTCATAAGAGCCAAAGCTTGTCCTGAAAGCAGTCTTGGCAATGTCTACTTCACGAATGCGGATCTGATGATAGCCCATCCGAAGATCAAGCTTAGATAAAATCTTGGCCCCTTTCAATTGCTCGAACAATTCATTGATGTTGGAAAGTGGATACTTGTTTCTGATCGTCTTCTTATTGAATGGATGGTAATCGACACAGAGTTGGTCCGTGCCATCCCTCTTCTTGACAAAAAGAACACCACAACCCCAAGGAGATGAGCTTGGTCTGATCAGACCCAGACGCTCTTGCTCATCAAGCTGCTTCTTCAACTCTTTCAGTTCTTCTGGACCTAGTCTATATGGTCGCTTGCATACTGGTTCAGTTCGAGGTTCAAGTTCAATTACGAACTCAACTGCCCGATGCGGAGGCATTCCTAGCAGTTCTTCCGGAAAGACATCTTCATACTCACAAACCACTAGGACTTGAGAAATTGGAGAGATCTGGCCCTTCTCATTCACGGAAAATAGACGGATTATGTCATCGCGCCCAGCGAAAATAATCACGTCCTCCAAAGGATGATTCAGCTTGACTTATTTTGCTTGACAATCAAGAAACGCCTTTTTCATCACCATCCAATCTATACCAAGGATCATATCAATATCAGACTTGCCAAGGATAATTGAAGAAGCCAGAAAGGAATAGTCGCCCATCTTGACAGAGACATCTGGAATGATGCGACTAGAATTCATCATCAAACCAGGAGAGGCCACTGACATAGGCTTTGGCAAATCTTGATAATCAAACTCATGCTTGACAAAAAATGGGCGAGGCATAAAACAATGTGATGCACCAGAATCAAACAAGACCTTTGCAGGAATATCATTAACTGAGAGAGTACCCATGATCACATCTGAGGAGTTTTCTGCTTCAGCTGCATTCACCATATTGACCCTTGCAAACTTGAGGTTGGACTTCACCATTGAATTGCCTGGAGGCTTGACTGGAGGAGGTGGTGGAAGATGCTGCTGAGTGGTGCACTTGTTAGAGTAATGACCCTTCTGCCCACACTTGTGACAAGTCACCTCTGACAGCGGACGGAATTGCACTTGAGGATTCCCTTGTTTTTGCTGCTGAAACCTCTGCTGGAAAGCTGGGTTGGGTCGGTGGAAAGAAGCAAGACCACCAGACTGCTTGAACTGATGAATATGCCGAGGAGGAGACACCCAATATTTCTATTTCTTCTGATCCACGTGAGTTGAGGACGAGGAACAAGAATCTTTGAAACGCTTGAGTTTTCCACTTGGAGCAAAGCCGCTTCAGCCATGAGAGCCAAATTGTAGAACTCGTCGAACTCAAGAGGCTCGTGCAAGGCAAGGGCCAGCTGTAAGTCTTCCTTCGGACCACCTTTGTATAGTTAAATCTTGCTCTTCTGATCTGGGATGTCCTGTTTAGCATAACGAGCGAGCTCCTGGAACTCCAGTTGTACTTGTACACAGATGAACCTCCTTGCTTCAAGCGCGTGAATTTCTCACGCATCTCTTCGCCGAAACTTGCGGGAATATAGTGAGCCCTGAAATCCCCGCAGAAATCATCCCAGCTGATCATTTTGTCACCTGTGGAATCCTTCAATTGTTGCCACCATTCTGCTGCCTGACCCTTGAGTTGATAAGTTGCAAACTTGACGAAGTCCTCTGGTCGCACATTACTGCACTCGAAGTGCTTTTTCATGTCACGAATCCAGTCATCTGCATCGAATGGCTGGTCACAGGAAGTGAAGGACTTCATATGGTTCTTCGGGAATCGATTCAGAGTTGCAAACTCATGTCCACCATAGTTGAAATTTCCCTGCTGCTGATTGTTCCTCTCTTGCAAGAACTCAAGCAACATCTGAGTGTTTGCATTGGTTGCAGCCATCATAGCTTGCCATGCCTCTGGAGGAGGAGGCGGTGGCGGAGGAGGGTGGTGGAGGATTAACACTCTCACAACCCGGATTCTGGCGAGTTGGTGGAGCCATCCTGGAGACGGACAACAATGTTAGACCAGAGATGAAAATTCACAGATTAAGTTGAATCAAAGAACAGAAATATCTGAACAAGAATAATTAGAAAATGCACTCAAACTATAATTAGTAAGAATGCTTCCTCAAAATAATTGCCGACAACATCTGATTCAAAGCCACTTGTAAACCAAGTATGAGCTAGGATTTCTTGGAACAAATGTATGACAGAGATTCCACCCAATATTTTTGTGGATAGGATCGCACGGGCTCTATCCTACAGTAGCTATCATGTACAAGGCAGTGCACACGACATACGAAGCGTCCCCGAGTCGTAGCAAGCTGCAAGGACTCTTTAAGACACAACGAGAACCGTTGTAAGATGACCGTGAACAAGCGAATCCACTGAACGTCGAATCCCAACCTCACATCATGCATCTGTTGGAAGATTGTCCTATAAGTAACTACTTGAGTTCCCACCTAAGAACTCCCGAAATTTCTGGTCATGCAATCTGGTCCGTGGATACAAGGAGTAATATATCACTCAACTCCTATACTAACCCGTCCAGTGTATCACATCCGTCAACACATAACCAGAATCTCGGAACTTCATCTATCTCAGACCCTCGTAATCACAACGATGCTAAGTATGGTAGTACCCCCGAACTCCCTACACCAGTACTATGGATGTCGGGGCTATCTCGCCACTACTAGTATTGAAGCAATTTCGAACATCCTCCGTCCTAAGGTACTAAGAAATCTGAATGATAACGATGTGCTCAAGAATTCCCTGGAGCTCAACTCCCCGAAATAAAATCAACACAGCAGGAGGCACCAAGACAGAACTCCGTCACATCGGTATCATATAGATTCCCAAAATATCTGCGTGATCCTATAAAAATTGAGCGAGAAGAGGAGTAGAATTAAAATTTCCAAAGTCGTGAACCTCACTAGAGCATAAAAGAGGAGAAAAAAATAAACCCACTCTCCGATATAAGTAAGACTCAAAATATTTTGCTAGACTCGACTTGGCCAAGTTCGATCAATCAAAGGCTCCTATGGTCGTAAGGCTCTGATTACCAACTTGTAGCGACTGATGCGGCACATTCCTTATTGGGGGCGAGGCCTCAAAAGGGGAAAGGGTTGCATCTATCAGTATCACAAGCGGGATAGTATTACCATTACATAAATAGAGAGATGAGTATAAGATTCGGCTTACACTCGCCACATGCTAAATTAGAATCCACACAAGCATTCATTATTCATACACAAGATAAGGTCCGTCTACGGACAGGATAAACGGCAAAGTCATGCTATCCCGCCTTGCTAGTCCCACGATCACGACCATGCAGCTCTAGTCCTCGGGATACGTCACATACAGTCGGCCACTGTCTTCGCCGAACTCCCACCTCAGCTAGGTATCATCGGGAATGTCACCATCTGGAGTACATGTACATGTGGGTGTTTGTAGTAAATTGTGAGCCACAAGAACTCATGAATCTCATGACCTTGGTACCGAGTCTAAATAAGTTAATGGGTGAGGTAGGGTTAAGTGTTTGAGTTGCAGCATCCTAAGCATATATGGTGGCTAACTTACGAAGAACAAAATTAAAATATGGTGGTCTACGTAAGACGGTCGAAGACTAGAATGATCACTAAGTGATCCTGAACACCTACTTACTTTTGGGGATCGTAGTAATAATTCAAATAATTCCTACGCTTCACCAAGATCCATCTAGGAGATTCTAGCAACGAGTGGGAAGTAGAGCATCTTCATACCTTTGAAGATCGCTAAGCGGAAGCATTACTATGAACACGGGTGATGGAGTCGTACTCGTAGCGATTCCGATCGTGGTAGATGGGATCCAAACACCGAAAGTTCGGTGTCTCCGCGTTCAACACACCTACAGCCTAAGGACGTCTCCTCCATCTTGATCCAGCAAGGAGGGAGGAGAAGTTGAGGGAGAACTCCGGCAGCACGACGGCGTGGTGGCGATGAAGTTCGTGGCTTTCCGGCAGGGCTTCGCCAAGCACCGCGGATAAGGAGAGGTGGAGAGGTTGGGCTGCGCCGAGGGAGATAGAATCAGGTGTGTGCAGCCCTCCCAAGTCCTCCACTATATATAGGAGGGAGGGAGAGCGGGTGCGCCACCCCTAGGGAAACCCTAGGAGGTGCGACGGCCCTAGATGAAGGAGGGGGCGACGTCCTAGGGGGTGGCTTGCCACCCAAGGCAGCCACCATGCCCTAGGGTTTGGCCTCCTTGGCCTCCTTGTACGCCTTGGGCCTTGGTGGGTGGTGCACCAGCCCATCGAGGGCCTGGTTCCCTTCCACATTTGGCCCACGTGGCCCTTCGGGGCTGGTGGCCCCGCCCCGTGGACCCCCGAAACCCTTTGGGTGGTCCCGGTACAATACTCATGATCCTCGAAACTTTTCCGATGATCAAATCACTGACTCCATGTGAACACACCTTCCCCTGCAACGGCACTAGAAGAATGCTGCTAGCACTCTCCGGTAATCAAAATTAGAAGAATGTTGTTGACGGCCCACCAACGCGTGGGATCGTAGCAGTTTTCGAGGGTAGAGTATTCGACCCAAATTTGTTGATTCGCCAGACAGGAGGTGAGAGAATACTCTCGAGTATTAGCAGCTGAATTTATCAGATTCAACCACACCTGATAGATTAATATCTGCAAGCAAAGTATCAGCAACAAAGTAGTATGATAACAACGGTGTCAGAAACGATTTGTTGATGGCAGACTATTCCTAACTGTCGTATCAATGGCGCCAGAAGTTGCCCGTGGACGGAAAATATTCTTTCCCGTCAACGGCACGAGAAAAAGTATTGTAGCAGGTAGCAGCAGTGTAACGAGTAATAGCAGTGGCAAGGAACAACAGTAGTGACAGCAGTAGCAAGTAGCAACAGTAGCAAGCGACAGTAGTAGCAAGTAGCAACAGCAGCAACAGTAGTAACAGCAGCAGAGCAAGACAAGTAACAGAAGTAGTAGCAGAGCAAGACAAGTAACAGTAGCAGTAGGACAAACTCGTAGGCAATGGGTCGGTGATTTGTTTGGATGATATTCATCATGCAACCGTTATAACACGGAGAGATATGTGGCTAGCTCCCGTTCGTCAATGTGATGCAGGCATGCATTCCGTGTGTCGTCATACGTGCTTAGGGAAAAGAACTTGCATGACATCTATTGTCCATCCCTCCCGTGGCAGCGGGGTCCAAAAGGAAACTACGGGATATTAAGGTTCTCCTTTTAATAAAGAACCGGACCAACGAATTAGCACTTGGTGAACACATGAACTCCTCAAACTATGGTCATCACCGGGAGTGGTTCCGGTTGCCGGATCATAACACATAGTAGGTAACTACAACTTGCAAGATCGGATACAAAACACACATATATTGGTGACAACATAATAATTTCAGATCTGAAATCATGGCACTCGGGCCCTAGTGACAAGCATTAAGCATGGCAAAGTAGTAGCAACATCAATCTCAGAACATAGTGGATACTAGGGATCAATCCCCATCAAAACTAACTCGATTACATGATAGATCTCATCCTACTCATCACCGCCCAGCGAGCCTACGAATAGATTACTCACGAACAACGAAGAGCTTCATGGAATTGGAGAGGGACGAAGGTTGATGATGACGATGGCGACGATTTCCCCTCTCTGGAGCCCAAAACAGGTTGTGGCGGCGCCTCCATATTGCAAATGCGACGAAATCTTCTCTTTTTATTTTTTCTGGGACGAAAGTGAATTTATATAGCTGAGATTGGGGGCGGCAGAGCCACGTGGGCCCAACAAGCTTGCCATCCGCCACCAGGGGGTGGCGGCTTCAGGGCTTGTGGCCCACTGGCCCACCCCCTCAGGTGGATCTTTGCGCAGGTATTTTTCATATTTTCCAAATATAATCTCCGTAAATTTTCAGGACGTTTGGAGAACTTTCATTTCTGCACAAAAACAACACCAAGGCACTTCTGCTGAAAACAACGTCAGTCCAGGTTAGTTCCATTCAAATCATGCAAATTAGAGTCCAAAACAAGGGCAAAAGAGTTTGGAAAAGTATATACGATGGAGACGTATCAACTCCCCCAAGCTTAAAACCTTGCTTGTCCTCAAGCAACTCAGTTGACAAACTCAGAGAGAAAGAAAAACTTTGACAAACTCTGTTTGATCTTGTTGTTGCAACTATGTCTAACTCATAACCAGAATTTCAGCAAGATCACAAGTTAACCACATAAGCAAGTGACACAAAGGTCTCACGGTAAACTAATATCAATGGCATAATCAGCTAACGAGCAAATAATAATGAGTTTCAAATACCAACACTTCAATCAAAACAAGTATGAAACAATATGAATAGGTGGTATCTCGCTAGCTCTTTCTGAGACCACAAAACATAAATGCAGAGCACTTTCAAAGATCAAGGGCTGACTAAACATTGTAATTCATAGCAACAAAGATCCAGTCATATTCATACTCAATATCAATCAAAAGCAAAGCATAAAAATGACAGAGGTGCTATCTAATTGGTGCTTATATAAGAAGAGGATGACTCAACAGGAAAATAAATAGACACGCCCTTCGCAGAGGGAAGCATTGATTTGCAGAGGTGCCAGAGCTCAAGCTTTGAAAACAGAGATAACAATTTTGGGTGGCATGCTTTCATTGTCAACTCAATGACCAAGAGTTCTCAATATCTTCCATGCTACTATGCTATACGCAGTTCCCAAACAGAAAAGTAAAGTTTTAACTCCCCCGCCACCAATCAATCACACTCCACGGCTAGCCGAATCCTCGGGTACCGTCCATACTAACATCAATCTAGGGGGAGTCTTGTTTTACAGTTACGTTTTTGATTTAAGCATGGAACTGGGCATTCCAATTACCGGCCCTTTCTCGTGAATGACAGTGAATAAACACATGTCGAGGATAACACTCCTAGCATGGAAGATACCAATAGCCCCCTGTCACCACATGAGCGGTTCGGGTATGCAAAACAGATTATTTCTTGAAGGTTTAGAGAGTGGCACATGCAAATTTACTTGGAACGGCAGGTTGATACCGCAAATAGGTAGGTATGGTGGACTCTCATGGAAATTTTTTTGGGTTTATGGAAGTGGATGCACAAGCAGTATTCCGCTTAGTACAAGTGAAGGCTAGCAAAAGAGTGGGAAGCGACCAACTAGAGAGCGACAACAGTCATCAAGATGCAATGAGTTTGACTAACATTGAATGCAAGCATGAACAGGATATAAATCACCATGAACACGAACATCATAGAGGCTATGTTGATTTTGTTTCAACTACATGCATGAACATGCGCCAAGTCAAGCCACTTGAATCGTTCAAAGGAGAATACCATCCTATCATACTACATCATAGTCATCTCAAAATCTATGTTGGCATTCAAGACAAACCATTATAAGCTCCTAGCTAAATAAGCATGGCATCAGAAACTATGATATCTAAGTTGTCATTGCAAACATGGTTCTCTCACAACAAAGCTGAATCTGGTTTGACAAGCTAGTCATATTTACAAAACCAAAATAGATAGAGTTCATACCAGCTTTTCCAGTCTCAGTCACTTCATCATATATCATCATTATTGCCTTTCATTTGCACGATCGAACGATGTGAACAATAATAAGAGCATTGGACTAAGCTGAATCTGCAGGCAAACACAAAGGAGAAGACAAAGTAATATGGCTCTTTGAAAGCTAAACAGGTATGCAAGCAAGAAATACTAAACATTCTAACCAATATCTTCTACCTTGACCCAAAGAAAAAGAAAACTATTTACACGGGAAAACTCCCAACAAGCAAAAGAAGAAAGAAAAATCTTTTTGGGTTTTCTCAAAAGGACACAAAACAAGAAAACAAAAATAAACTAGCATGGATAATACAGTGGCAAAGTGCAAACACCGGCTAACAAAGTGAAAGCATAAGCATGAATGTAAAGTCGGTGAGAACACGTACTCCCCCAAGCTTAGGCTTTTGGCCTATCTTGGTCTACTCCCATGGTGGGAAATAACCAGCTCCGGGATACTCTGGAGCAGACTGTGGATGCCACTGCTGTGTGAGCTCCTCTGGCTCCCACTGATAAACTGGCGTCTGGTACTCGCCTGGCGGCTCGGGCACGGGCACCTGTGGTTGGTCCAAGCCCCAATATGCGTAGATGTCCGAGGGCATAATAGTGTACCTGCCTGCATGAAGATTGAACAAAGAAGGAGCAGGCAAAGTAATAGTCTCTCGAGTACCCTGACTAAATACCAGGTTATAAATCATCCGTCTACTAGCATCTCTATCCAAAAAATCATGGCGAACCATGTTGTCATAATCCAGATATTTCTCACGGAGAAGCATCTCTCCTTCCTCTCCCAGTCTAATGGGTATCTCAAAGTGTCTGGCAAGACGGGTAGCATAGATACCTCCATAGATGACACCCTTGGAATGGTTGGTGTTCAACCGCTGGGCCACTATAACACCTAGGCTATAAGTCTTATCGTTATAAAGGCCTTCGCACAAAACAGCAAGGTCTGCAGAACTAAGTGATCCAACCTCCCCACGGCCAATCAAACATTTTCCCACAAATAATGAGAAGTACCGAAGCACAGGAAAATGTATGCTAGCAATTCTAGCACGAGACACTCCTCTCTCCTCTCCAACAGCAATAGTACCAATGAAATCCTCCAAGTCCCGTGGACGAGGGTCACGGATATCCCCAAAATAAGGTAATTTGCATACGTTGCAAAAATCCTGTAGTGTCATGCACTGGGGAACATCGTATATCATGAACTCAACCATGGGAGGATTCTTCCTCGGATAAAAGTTGAAGCTTTGAACAAAAATATTGGTGAGGAGGAGGTATTGTGAGAACTTATCTTCAACGAACGCAGTAAGACCTGCGTTCTCCACCAAGTAATAAAAGTCTTCATAAACCCGGCGGCGCGCAAAAATTCATCACTTGGCCACTCGCACGCTCGAACTTCTGTGACTCGAGGGACTACGTACTTGGGGTGGTTCTTCTCATCCTCCTTGGGGTTACGGCTTGAAGAGCCTCTCAAGAACCTCCTCACCTTTCCTTTTTCTAGTTCTGAAAAATTCTGAAATTTTTAGAGACTTCGAAAGAAAAGTGAATAGAGATTAACCCAACTTGTAGCAACTACTCCTACTAGTGCCTAGAGACCTTATCACGCGCTAAAACTACTTGGGACCATCTAAAATCAATATTTCTAGCTCAAGAACAGGGTCACCAAGGTAGCAAGAATACGCGAAGGATAAAGTACTAGAGCAAAAACTAATTGGACCAATGGAGGAGTCACTTACCAAGGAGTAATTTCCCCAAAACGGTTCGGAGAATGGTGCTTTGAGCAAGGAGATCAAAAATCACAGCCAAATGAGCAAGAACACGGGTTTGAGCTACGAAACAATTTTTTCTGGAGGTGAAAGAAGAGGATGGGAGCTGGAATGAGTGGAGGGGGTCCCTGTGGGCCCCACAAGCTTGCTAGCCACCACCAGGGGGGTGGCGGTGGCAGGGCTTGTGGCCCACTAGTCAGGCCCCCAGGCCAGCTCTCAGGCCCAGTAATTTTCAAATATTCCAGAAAAAATCATACTAAATTTTCAGGACCACCGGAGAACTTTTATTTTCGAGGTATTTTTCTCGAGGACGCTAAAACAGAAAACAGGAAAAACTAAACTAAATCTATCATTTTTATTCTAAGCAACACAAAATGAAAGCTCAAAAGAGAGGTATGTGACTCCTTGATTCATCCGTTTCATGGTCATCGAAAGAATTCCGTCAATGGGGTTGATCAAGTCCTCATGACAAAGCCTTTTCGAATCGCAAGAGAGAATGGAGAATTTTCGAATAGCCACTAAGTCACCTCAATGGGGATATGAATCTCCCCAACAAGCAAATCATACTTCATCTTGACACGAGGAATAGGGCATTCAAAGCTCCCAATAAGAATCGATGAAGTCTTCTCGATAGCATTGATGCAATGTACTTGATATCGTTTCTTTGGAAAGTGCATTGTGTGATCATTACCGTTGACATGGAAACTGACATTGCCTTTGTTGCAATCTATAACAGCCCCTGCAGTGTTTAAAAAGGGTCTTCCGAGGATGACAGCCATGGCATCGTCCTCGGGTATATCCAAGATAACAAAGTTTGTTAAGATAGTGGTGTTAGCAACCACAACAGGCACATCCTCGCAAATGTCGATAGGGAAAGCAGTTGATTTGTCGGCCATTTGCAGAGAAATTTCACTGGGTGTTAACTTATCCAATTCAAGTCTACGATAAAGAGAGAGCGGCATAACACTAACACCGGCTCCAAGGTCACATAAGGCAGTTCTTACGTAGTTTCCTTTAATGGAGCAAGGTATAGTGGGCACTCCAGGATCACCAAGTCTCTTAGGAGTTCCACCTTTGAAAGTGTAGTTGGCAAGCATGGTGGAGATCTCAAGATCTGGTATCTTCTGTTTATTAGTCACGATATCTTTCATGTACTTGGCATACGGAGACATCTTGAGCATATCAGTTAACCGCATCTGCAGAAAGATGGGTCTTATCATCTCAACGAAGCGCTCGAAATCCTCATCATCCTTTTTCTTGGATGGCTTAGGAGGAAAGGGCATAGATCTCTGAACCCATGGCTCCCTTTCTTTACCATGCTTCCTATCAGTGAAGTCATTCTTATCGTATTTCTTAGGTTGTGGGTTATCAGGATTAACCGTAGGTTCAATCTCCACATCCTCATCATGGCTAGGTTGAGCATTATTATGAGCATCACTGTCCATATTGTCACCAAGTTCATGTTCATCACCAGATTGTGTTTCTGCATCAGACGCAGAAATATCATTAGGTTCTTCAGGTGTGATAGTATTTGGTGAGCTGGCATGTAGGTTTCTATCATCCTTCTTCTTCTCCTTAGGATGACTGGGTGTATCAGCATTGATTCCTTGAGAATCTTGATCAATTCTCTTAGGATGACCTTCAGGATACAAAGGTTCCCGAGTCATTTTGCCTCCTCTAGTAATGACTCTGACAGACTTGTCATTCAATTCATTGAGCAAGTCATTCTGAGCTTTAAGTACTTGTTCTACCTGAGTAGTAATCATAGAGGCATGTTTACTCAGAAGCTTCATATCATTGACATTTCTGTCTACACAAGCACTTAAATGGCTAAGCATACGAGTACTTTGTTCCAAATGTCTGCTAACATAATCATTGAAACTCTATTGTTTGGCAACAAAGTTGTCAAATTCATCAAAGCATAGGCTAGCAGGTTTGTCAAAAGGAATATCACTCTCATCAACCTACGCAGATAATTTACTTCTCCTACATGTATCGGGTTATCGAGACCATGGATCTCTTCGATAGGTGGTAGATTTTTGACATCTTCAGATCTAATGCATTTCTCTTGCATAGATTTCCTAGCTTCTTGCATATCTTCGGGACTGAGGAATAGAATACCTCTTTTCTTCGGAGTTGGCTTAGGAGGTGGTTCGGGAATAGTCCAAGCATTACCGTTGATCAAGATGTTATTCAGTAGGGTCTCAGCTTGTTCTACAGTTCGTTCCCTAAAAACACAACCGACACAACTATCTAGGTGGTCTCTAGAGGCATCAGTAAGTCCATTATAGAAGATATCAAGTATCTCGTTCTTCTTAAGAGGGTGAACAAGCAAAGCATTTCGTAGCTGGATGAGCCTCCCCCAAGCTTGTGGGAGACTCTCTTCTTGGAGTTGAGCAAAGTTGTATATTTCCTGCAAGGCAGCTTGCTTCTTATGGGCAGGGAAATATTTCTCACAGAAGTAATAGACCCTATCCTGGGGACTACTCACACATCCAGGAGCAAGAGAGGTGAACCAGGCTTTAGCGCCATCCTTTAGAGAGAAAGGAAACAGCTTAAGGATGTAGTAGTGGCGGATCTTCTCCTCACTAGTGAAAAGGGTGGCTATATCGTGTAGTTTGGCAAGATGGGCTACGACCATCTCAGACTCATAACCGTGAAAAGAATCAGATTCGACTAGAGAGATTATCTCAGGGTCGACAGAGAATTCATAATCCTTATCGGTGATAAAGACAGGTGAAGTGGCAAACTTCGGGTCGTATTTCATCCTAGCTTTCAGAGATTTTTCCTTCCACTTGAGAAGTAATTTCTCAGCGTCATAGGCATCCTTACACGCAAGAAAATCCTCAGCCATCTCTCCCTCCATAACATAACCCTCAGGTATATCAGGCAATTCATATCTAGGAGAGCTAGATCTAGCAGGAGCAAAAGCAGGTTCTATCTCAATAGTATCGGCAGTTTCAGAAGCATCACGAGCATTCGCAGTAACTCTAGCAATATGAGCATCAAGGAACACCCCTAGTGGAACATCAGGCAAAGTAGTGTCTCTAGCAGTATCAAGCATAGCATCATCAGGCAAAATAGCATCTCTAGCAGTATCAAGCATAGCATCTCTAGCAATATCAGGCAAAGCAGTATCAGGCATAGTATATCTAGCAGTATCAAGCATAGCATCATCAGGCATAGTATCAAGCATAGCATCTCTAGCAGTAGCATCATAAGCATCATCAAGCACAGGCGACATATCAAGATTTCTAGCAGGAGGTGATGTCACAAACTTACTCATAACTGAAGGTGAATCAAGTGCAGAGCTAGATGGCAGTTCCTTACCTCCCCTCGTAGTTGAGGGCAAGACTTTGGTCTTTGGATCCTTCAGATTCTTCATAGTGATCAGCAGATATAAATCCCAAGTGACTCAGAGAATGTAGCAATACCTCCCCGGCAACGGCGCCAGAAAAATGCTGACTCCGTGTGAACATACCTTCCCCTGCAACGGCACTAGAAGAATGCTGCTAGCACTCTCCGGTAATCGAAACTAGAAGAATGTTGTTGACGGCCCACCAGCGCGTGGGATCGTAGCAGTTTTCGAGGGTAGAGTATTCGACCCAAATTTGTTGATTCGCCAGACAGGAGGTGAGAGAATACTCTCGAGTATTAGCATCTGAATTTATCAGATTCAACCACACCTGAAATATTAGTATCTGCAAGCAAAGTATCATCAACAAAGTAGTATGATAACAACGGTGTCAGAAATGATCTATTGATGGCAGACTATTCCTAACTGTCGTATCAATGGCGCCAGAAGTTGCCCGTGGACGGAAAATATTCTTTCCCGTCAACGGCACGAGAAAAAGTATTGTAGCAGGTAGCAGCAGTGTAACGAGTAATAGCAGTCGCAAGGAACAACAATAGTGACAGCAGTAGCAAGTAGCAACAGTAGCAAGCGACAGTAGTAGCAAGTAGCAACAGCAGCAACAGTAGTAACAGCAGCAGAGCAAGACAAGTAACAACAGTAGTAGCAGAGCAAGATAAGTAACAGCAGCAGTAGGACAAACTCGTAGGCAATGGGTCGGTGATTTGTTTGGATGATATTCATCATGCAACAGTTATAACACGGAGAGATATGTGGCTAGCTCCCGTTCGTCAATGTGATGTAGGCATGCATTCCATATGTCATCATACGTGCTTAGGGAAAAGAACTTGCATGACATCTATTGTCCATCCCTCCCGTGGCAGCGGGGTCCAAAAAGAAACTACGGGATATTAAGGTTCTCCTTTTAATAAAGAACCGGACCAACGAATTAGCACTTGGTGAACACATGAAATCCTCAAACTATGGTCATCACCGGGAGTGGTTCCGGTTGCCGGATCATAACACATAGTAGGTAACTACAACTTGCAAGATCGGATCTAAAACACACATATATTGGTGACAACATAATAATAACAGATCTGAAATCATGGCACTCGGGCCCTAGTGACAAGCATTAAACATGGCAAAGTAGTAGCAACATCAATCTCAGAACATAGTGGATACTAGAGATCAATCCCCATCAAAACTAACTCGATTACATGATAGATCTCATCCTACTCATCACCGCCTAGCGAGCCTACGAATAGATTACTCACGAACAACAAAGAGCTTCATGGAATTGGAGAGGGACGAAGGTTGATGATGACGATGGCGACGATTTCCCCTCTCCGGAGCCCAAAACGGACTCCAGATCTGCCCTCGAGACGAAGAACAGGTTGTGGTGGCGCCTCCGTATCGCAAACGCGACGAAATCTTCTCTTTTTATTTTTTTGGGACGAAAGTGAATTTATAGAGCTCAGATTGGGGGCGGCAGAGGCATGTGGGCCCCACAAGCTTGCCATCCGCCACCAGGGGGTGTCGGCTTCAGGGCTTATGGTCCACTGGCCCACCCCCTCAGGTGGATCTTTGCGCAGGTATTTTTCATATTTTCCAAAAATAATCTCCGTAAATTTTCACGACGCTTGGAGAACTTTCATTTCCGCACAAAAACAACACCAAGGCAATTCTGCTGAAAACAGCGTCAGTCCACGTTAGTTCCATTCAAATCATGCAAATTAGAGTCCAAAACAAGGGCAAAACAGTTTGGAAAAGTAGATACGATGGAGACGTATCAATCACCACTTCCTATATATGAATCTTTACATCCAGACCATTCTGGAGCTCCTCGTGACGTCCGGGATCTTACCCGGGACTATGAACAACCTTCGGTAACCACATATATGAATCCAATAACAACTCTAGCGTCACTGAACCTTAAGTGTGTAGACCCTACGAGTTCGGGAATCATGTAGACATGACTGGGACATCTCTCCGGCTAATAACCAACAACGGGGTCTGGATATCCATGTTGGCGCCCACATGTTCCACGATGATCTCATCGGATGAACCACGATGTTGAGGATTCACTCAATCTCGTATGCAATTCCCTTTGTCTACCAGTATGACACTTTCCCCGGATTCGATCGTCGGTATCCCTATACCTTGTTCAATCTCGTTACCGGCAAGTCTCTTTCTTCGTTCCGTAACACAACATCCCGTGGCTAACTCCTTAGTCACATTGAGCTCATTCTCATGATGCATTGCCGAGTGGGCCCAGAGATACCACTCCGTCACACGGAGTGACAAATTCGAGTCTCGATTCGTACCAACCCAACAGACACTTTCGGAGATACCTGTAGTGCACCTTTATAATCACCCAGTTACGTTGTGAAGTTTGATACACCCAAAGCACTCCTACGGTATCCGGGAGTTGCACAATCTCATGGTATAAGGAAATGATACTTGACATTGTAAAAGATCTAACAGACGAACTACACGATCTTGTGCTATGCTTAGGATTGGGTCTTGTCCATCACATCATTCTCCTAATGATGTGATCCCGTTATCAATGACATCCAATGTCCATGGCTATGAAACCATGACCATCCATTGAAAAATGAGCTAGCCAACAAGAGGCTCACTAGGGACATATTGTGGTCTATTTATTCACACATGTATTACGGTTTCCGGTTAATACAATTATAGCATGAACAATAGACAATTATTATGAACAAGAAAATATAATAATAACCACTTTATTATTGCCTCTAGGGAATATTTCCAACAGTCTCCCACTTGCACTAGAGTCAATAATCTACTTACATTGTGATGTATCGAACACCCATAGAGTTCTGGTGATGATCATGTTTCGCTCGTGTAAGAGGTTTAGTCAACGGATCTGCAACATTCAGATCCGTATGTACTTTACAAATATATTTATATTTCCATACTCGATGTATCCACGTATGGAGTTGAAGCGGCGCTTGATGTGCTTGGTCTTCTTGTCAAACCTGGGCTCCTTGGCAATGGCAATAGCTCCAGTGTTGTCACAGAAGAGAGTTGATACGTCCATTTTGCATCATGTTTTCATGTTGATATTTATCACTTCTTTGGATGTTATTTCAATTCACGGTACTATTCTTATGCCTTTTCTCTCTTATTTTGCAAGGTTTACATGAAGAGGGAGAATACCGGCAAATGGAATTCTGGCCTGAAAGTGGAGCAAACTTGAGATACCTATTTTGCGCAACTCCAAACATTGTGAAAATCAACGGGGATTTTTTTTCCAATATATAAAAAATACTAGGCCGAAGAAGCGCCAGAGGGGCGCCAGGGGGTGGCCACAAGCCTACACGGCGCGGCCACCCCCCCAGGTCGCGCCATGGGGGCTTGTGGGCACCCTGCTGGACCACTTGCCCCCCTCTTTTGCTATATCACTACTAGGAAAAGGGCTATAGATGATATAGATACTAATGGCGCACCACACAAGCAGTGCGCCACTACTATATAGTAGTGCGCACCATGTGAGGTGTGCCATTAGTGTGGTGGACACTAATGGCGCACCACACACTTGGTGCGCCACTATTATATTTTTTTTATTCTTTTTGCAAAACTAATAATGGTGCACCAGCAGCTGGTGCGCCATTAGTAAGCAGGGTTACTAATGGCGCATCTGTTAGTAGTGCGCCACTACTATAATTTTTTTTTTGTTTTTTTTTGCAAACTACTAATGGCGCACCACAGCTAGTGCGCCATTAGTAACGAGTGTTACTAATGGCGCATCTGTTGGTGGTGCGCCACTACTTTTTTTTTGCAAAACTCCTAATGATGCACCATCAGCTGGTGCGCCATTAGTAACCAGGGTTACTAATGGTGCATCTGTAGGTGGTGCGTCACTACTATAATTTTTCTTTTGCAAAAAAAAATAGTAATGACTCTCGACCGACCGAGACCCTACCCCCTCACGCCGACCGCGGCTAGTCGTCCCTCTCCTCTCTTCTCGCCGCCCGCCCTGCCCCCCTCCCCTCCGCTAGGGTTCCCCGCTCCGCCGCGCCGCGCCGCCCCGCTAGGGTTCCTCGCATCGCCGCTGTCCCCGCGGCGTCGCGCCCCTCCCGAACCCGAGGCCTCTCCTCTGCCATTACACCCTCACCGCCGCGTCGCGCCCCTCCTGAACCTGAGGCCTCTCCTCTCCCACTACACCCTCTCCGCCCCATCCCGCGCCCTTCGCCGTCGCGGACGCGGCCCCGCACCCCGGAGGCCTCGCCCGCCCCTACAGTGGGCCGCTGCTCCCCTCCTCGTCCTCATGGACGCTCTCGCGCTCCGCCACGCCGTTCACCACCGCCACCGCCTTCCGGTCGAAGCTCCATAGGGCTCGCGCCATTGCCGGCGGCGATGCGCAGGCTATGGCCGACGCTGTGCGGTGGGAGCCCAAGCGGGTCTACGGAGGCGAGGCCGCGGGTGCGGGTGGAGGTGAGAAGTTTCTGAATCTGCCCAATTTGGTGTCGATCGGGCGCATGGCGTCGGGGCCGCTCATTGGATGGTGAGTTCTTACATTCAGGTGTCACCATGTTGTCGAATCGGATGCATTAATATAGGTGCTTAAGTTTGATGTTGGGCTTCGTCCATCAAAATGCTACTACTGCTCTGGTGTTTACTTTGTACTGCATTCAGTACTCACCGTGTTAATAGTTCAGATTTGCTAATTAGGCATGTTAATTTATTCGGATAGGAAGTGTGTGCAGGCTTGATGCCATGAATTACCGTGCTCTGTTAGTTTTCATAGTTGATTGTGTGCTTGTGCATGGGTATCTCATGAAAAAAAAGTCGTATGCATACTTGTTGGATTAGCACTCATTTTTGTTTGTTTGTCTCGTGCGTTAGGCGGCGCAGCTGTCCGTAGTAGATGCCCTCATTTGTAGCGGTATCTGGTAAAGCCATCTAGTATCGATTCAAGTGCATTTGAACTCCTCTAGCCCCGTGCGCGCCATATTTTGATTCCAGTAGATGCAGGGGAGGAGCCTGATGGTTTAAAATACCGTTTGCCATCACTTACATACACTTAAGCTCTCGGATAAAAAGAACAATACATTTTTTGTCCACAGAGTACATAGTAGAAACAGAGAATCAGCACTAGAAGCTTCAGAGGTCACTAAACCTGTCAGCCCTGAGGCCAAAATTTAGTCATGCCGTAGCCAATATTCTGCATCCGCGGCATTTACAGATTGCCGATTGCCATCACTTACATACACTTAAGCATCAGTGCATACCGACTCCTCGGCTAATTGAATCTTCACTTCATCCTCACCCTGCATTACAACAGTAAGAACCGTTTTGATATGTCAGTGGTGTTTTCTGTATGTGTTCAGAGTTGGAATTGGAACTAGAGGCCCGCTGCAAACTGAACCACATTATCCTACAACTGAGTTCAGAGAGAAGTTTGCATTTTGGAAGCAAAAAATTGTACAACTGAAGTTCTTGTCGAGCGTATATGCATTCCACAGGTTCATGCTAAATACACATCTGGACGACTTATTTTCATAACAAAAAATTAAGGATGTATCATGACAAAACTACTGAAACTAAACAGGGGAGCGTGCCAACCCGACCAGTTTCTCTAGCAACATCCTGTTGGATTTTTGTTAGTAGGCCCTTGACTCAAAGGCTAACTAAAATCTAAAATTCTTATGGTCCATTTTTTGTTGTTGTGTGTGGTGTGTGTGAAATTAAAGTTCAGTCCCATGTCGCTATTTGAAAGAGAGTTGCATCTTCAAATCTTGCTATTTACTGCAGGTACATCCGACCGAGCAGGGACTTGCACTCATCCGATCGTCACTAGAAGCCGCATTGATAAACACTAGATATATCTTAAATGGTTCCTGTGGATATTGTGGTCATGAGTTATGTGTGGTGTGCCATCGCAGAGATAATTGTGTGTTTCTTGAAGGTCTGTCGGGCGCCAAGAATTTGGAGTTGATAGCTGACTACGTTATGGTATGCTTGCACTCTTTTCTAGTGGATATGCTCGTTGTTTTGCTAACAGCGTTTGTTGTTTTGTGTTCACCCCGGTATTATTAAATCATACGCTTGAAGTTAGAGCTTCAATTGTCTTTTAATTCTTCACCTCGTCTAGGTTTACAGAATGGATATGCTCGCTGTTTTGCTAACACTGTTTGTTGTTTTCTGTTCACTATCACTGGTTTCAGTTATTTACATGTGTTGTGATTCTTGTTGCAGGGAAAGAAAGGTTGTGGCTGAAGTTGCCAGTGGATCGTTCTAAGTTTGTTCCCGTAGCATTAAAGGTACGAAGACTACACTAGCCACTGAAATCAGTTTGTCTGAACCTGGTGACAAGATATATGTAGTTCATTGAATTGATGATATGTCCCTAAAAGTTTTTCGCGGGAAGGATTCAAGTACCACCACGCGGAGGAGGCCTACTTGATACTGACATACTAGATCCCTGACAAGCCGTCTCTGCTCCCAGCGAACGCTTCTCATCAGGTCAGCGTCGGGGGCTTCATGATCAATGATCAAATGGAGGTAGATCTCGTGCGCACAATGCTAGTAATGGTTTCGGCCTGAAGGGATAATTGCTGAAGAATTTTGTGTGTATAATGGCATTTCCCTGAACACCCCGACAGGTCCTAGTGGTGCAAGAGAAGTACCACGACTGGGTGTTGGACGGTGTGTGGAAACTTCCCACGGGGTTCATTCAGGAGGTAAGGACGCACCATTCATTAGTATGGCGCATCTGTCGTGTACAAGGGTAAGGTTCCCGGAGTCTACGACGACTGGGAGGAGTGTCAGAGACAGGTTCACCGATTCAGCGGTAACAGTTACAAAGGGTACACCACAAGGGCGGAGGCGGAAGTTAGATACGCGCGCTATCTAGCGGGAGAGAGGAGGGAGCGTTGGAGGAACCGGATGAAGACCAGTTTCATTGCGATTATGCTCATCGTGATGACCGCAGCTCTCTTCTATGTGATGGTAGTTTAGATGGTCGATATCGACTTGTAATGTGAAGGCAAACTCGCTACTCGCGGTCTTGAGACTTGTAATGTTCTAACTTTGTTCGGTATTTTAAATTTGGAGACTAATATGATGAATTGTATTCGGAGACTAATCTTCTATTGTATTCGATAATTCTGTTGTTTATATGTTGTGCTATCTATATTTTGTGCAATAATATATTTTGTAATCTGTGCAAATATCAGAAAAAATAAAATAAATACCTAATATTCATACTAGTGGCGCATCACTCAGCACACTAGTGGCGCATCACTCAGCACACTAGTGGCGCATCACTCAGCACACTAGTGCGCCATTAGTAAGCCAGAGCATATGGGTAAATATGGCCCTTGGAGGCATACTAATGGCGCACCATAAGCTATACTAATGGCGCACCAGGATCTATACTAATGGCGCACCAGGATCTATACTAATGGCGCACCGGGATCTATACTAATGGTGCACCAGGATCTATACTAATGGCGCACTACTTGGTGCGCCAATAGTATACCAGATACTAATGGCGCACCGTGAGCAATACTAATGGCGCACTACCTGGTGCGCCATTAGTATACCAGATACTAATGGCACACTTGTGCTGCGCCATTAGTAAAAAAATCTAATGGCGTGATGCTAGTGGCGCACATATAGTGCGCCATTAGTAGCAAAAATAGGTGCGCCATTAGCAAGCCTTTTCCTAGTAGTGTATGGAGGGTTTCATCGAGAGAAAAATCAGACGGGAGCTTTTTCGTGGTTTCGTTGCCGCCACGAGGCGGAACTTCAGCAGAACCAATCTAGAGCTCCGGCAGGACGATCCTGCCGGGGAAACTTCCCTCCCGGAGGGGGAAATCGTCGCCATCATCATCACCAACACCCCTCTCATCGGAGGGGACTCGTCACCATCAACATCTTCATCAGCACCATCTCATCTCCAAACCCTAGTTCATCTCTTGTAACCAATCTCCATCTCGCGACTCTGATTGGTACTTGTAAGGTTGCTAGTAGTATTGATTACTCTTTGTAGTTGATGCTAGTTGGATTACTTGGTGGAAGAGCTTATGTTCATATCCTTGATGCTACTCATTACACCTCTGATCATGATTATGCTTATGCTTTGTGAGTAGTTACTTTTGTTCCTAAGGACATGGGATAAGTCGTGCTAATAATAGTCATGTGAATTTGGTATTCGTTCGGTCTTTTTATATGTTGTATGTTTTTTTTCCTCTAGTGGTCTTATGTGAACGTCAACTACATAACACTTCACCATTATTTGGGCCTAGAGGAAGTCATTGGGAAGTAGTAAGTAGATGATGGGTTGCTAGAGAGACACAAGCTTAAACCCTAGTTTATGCGTTACTTCGTAAGGGGCTGATTTGGATCCACTAGTTAAATGCTATGGTTAGACTTTGTCTTAATTCTTCTTTCGTAGTTGCGGATGCTTGCGAGAGGGGTTAATCATAAGTGGGATGCTTGTCCAAGTAAGGGCAGTACCCAAGCGCCGGTCCACCCACATATCAACCTATCAAAGTAACGAATGCGAATCATATGAACATGATGAAACTAGCATGACAGAAATTCCCGTGTGTCCTCGGGAGCGTTTTTCCTCCTAGAAGACTTTGTCCAGGCTTATCCCTTGCTACAAAAGGGATTGGGCCACTTTTCTGGACCGTTTCTACTTTTGTTACTTGTTGCTTGCTACGAATCATCTCACCACACAATCACTTGTTACCGACAATTTCAGTGCGTGCAGATTTTACCTTGCTGAAAACCACTTGTCAGATCCTTCTGCTCCTCATTGGGTTCGACACTCTTACTTATTGAAAGGACTACGATTGATCCCCTATACTTGTGGGTCATCAAGACTCCTTTCTGGCGCCGTTGCCGGGGAGTGAAGCGCCTTTGGTAAGTGGAAATTGGTAAGGAAACAATCATATAGTGTGCTGAAATTTATTGTCACTTGTCACTATGGATACTAATCCTTTGACGGGTTTGTTCGGGGTATCTTCACCTCTAACGGAAGCATGAATGGTTGCTCCTCAACCTGCTGCACCTACTGAAAATATTTGCTTTGAATTTCCTTCGGGTATGCTTGAGAAACTGCTGGCTAATCCTTTTACAGGAGATGGAACATCACATCCAGACTTGCATCTAATCTATGTCGATTAAGTTTGTGGTTTATTTAAGCTTTCCGGTGTGCTCGAGGATGATGTCAAGAAGAAGGTATTTCCTTTATCTTTGAAGGATAAGGCGTTGACATGTTATTGGCTATGTGATGATACTGGATCATGGGACTACAATCGGTTGAAATTGGAATTTCATCAAAAGTTTTATCCTATGCATTTAGTACATCGTGATCGAAACTATATTTACAATTTTTGGCCTCGTGACAGAGAAAGCATCGCTCAAGCTTGGGGGAGGCTTAAATCAATGTTATATTCATGCCCCAATCATGAGCTCTCGAGAGAATTTATCATTCAGAACTTCTATGCTCGGCTTTCTCATGATGATCGCACCATGCTTGACACTTCTTGTACCGGTTCTTTTATGAAGAGAGATATTAACTTCAAATGGAATTTATAGGAGAGAATTAAACGCAACTCTGAAGATTGGGAGCTTGAAGAAGGTAAGGAGTCAGGTATGAATTTCACTTTTGATTGCGTTAAATCCTTTGTTGAGAGAAATACTTTTTATGACTTTAGCGCTAAGTATGGACTTGACTCTGAGATAGTAGCTTCGTTGTGTGAATCCTTTGCTGCTCATATTGATCTCCCCAAAGAGAAGTGGTTTAAATATCATCCTCCTTTAGAAGTCAATCTAGTTAAACCCACTCCAGTTGAAGAGAAAGTCATTGCCTATAATGATCCTATTGTTCCCAGTGCTTACATTGAGAAACCACCTTTCCCTGTTAGGATAAAGGATCATTCTAAAGCTTCAACTGTGATACGTAGAGGCTACATTAGAACACCTACACCCCCTGAGCAAATTAGAGTTGAACCTAGCATTGGTATTATCAAAGATCTTCTGCCTGAAGAAGTTGAGGGACGTAATATTCACTTTTATGAAGATGCTGCTAGAATTGCTAAACCTCACGCCAGAGACAAACATAGGCCTATTGTTGGCATGCCTGTGGTTTCTGTTAAGATAGGAGATCATTGTTATCATGGCTTATGTGACTTGGGTGCTAGTGTTAGTGCAATACCTCAATCCTTATACGATGAAGTCAAAGATGAGATTGCACCTGTTGAGATAGAACCTATAGATGTCACTATTCAGCTTGCCAGTAGAGATACTATCTGCCCTGTGGGAATTGTTAGGGATGTTGAAGTCTTGTGTGGTAAAACGAAGTATCCTGCTGATTTCCTCGTTCTTGCTACCGCACAAGATAGCTTTTGTCCCATCATATTTGGTAGACCTTTTCTCAATACCGTCAATGCTCATATTGATTGTGAGAAGCAAACTGTCACTGTTGGCTTTGAAGGTGTGTCACATGAGTTCAATTTCTCTAAGTTTGGTAGACAACCTGATGAAAAGGAGTTGCCTAGTAGGGATGAAACTATTGCCTTAGCCTCTATTGCCATGCCTCCTACTGATCCCTTAGAGCAATACTTGCTTGAGCATGAAAATGATATGCATATGGATGAAAGGGATGAAATAGATAGAGTTGTCTTAGAACAATATCATATCCTTAAGAATAACTTGCCTGTTGAACTGCTTGGGGATCCACCCCCACCAAAGGGTGATCATGTGTTCGAGCTTAAACAGTTGCCTAATACTCTTAAGTATGCCTATCTTGATGAAAAGGAGATATATCCTGTTATTATTAGTGCTAGCCTCTCAGAGCAGGAAGAAAATAAGTTACTAAAAACTCCGAGGAAGCACTGTGCTGCTATTGGATATACTCTTGATGATCTTAAGGCATTAGTCCCACTCTATGCTAGCACAAGATCAAAACTGATCCTGATTTCAAACCAGTTGCTGATCATCAAAGGAGATTGAATCCTAAGATGAAACAAGTAGTAAGAAAAAGAAATACTAAATCTCCTGGAAGTGGGTATTATCTATCCTGTTGCTCATAGCGATTGGGTGAGTCCGGTGCATTGCGTTCCTAAGAAGGGAGGCATCACCGTTGTCCCAAATGATAAGGATGAGTTGATCCCACGGGGGATTATTACTGGCTATAGGATGGCGATTGATTTTAGGAAGTTGAATAAGGCCACTAGGAAAGATCATTACCCTCTGCCTTTTATCGACCAAATGCTAGAAAGACTATCCAAACACACACACTTCTGCTTTCTAGACGGTTATTCTGGTTTCTCCCAAATACCAGTTGCACAATCTGATCAGGAGAAAACCATTTTCACCTGCCCTTTCGGTACCTTTTCCTATAGACGTATGCCTTTTGGCTTATGTAATGCACCTGCCACCTTTCAAAGATATATGATGGCTATATTCTCTGACTTTTGTGAAAAGATTGTTGAGGTTTTCATGGATGACTTCTCCGTTTACGGGGCTTCCTTTGATGATTGCCTCAGCAACCTTGATCGAGTTTTGCAGAGATGTAAAGACACCAATCTTGTCTTGAATTGGGAGAAGTGCCACTTTATGGTTAATGAAGGCATCGTCTTAGGACATAAAATTTCCGAAAGAGGTATTGAAGTCGATAAGGCTAAGGTTGATGCAATCGAGAAGATGCCATACCCCATATATATCAAAGGGATAAGAAGTTTCCTTGGTCATGCTGGTTTCTATAGAAGGTTCATTAAAGACTTCTCTAAGATTTCTAGGCCTCTTACCAATCTCTTGCCAAAGGATATTCCTTTTGTCTTTGACGAGGATTGTGAGGAAGCCTTCGAAATACTTAAGATGGCTTTGATAACTGCACCTATTGTTCAACCACCTGCTTGGAACTTGCCTTTTGAGATCATGTGTGACGCTAGTGATTATGTTGTTGGTGCTGTTCTAGGGCAAAGAGTTGATAAGAAGCTGAATGTTATTCACTATGCTAGTAAAACTCTAGACAGTGCCCAAAGAAACTATGCCACTACGGAGAAGGAATTTTTAGCAGTCGTGTTTGCATGTGAAAAGTTCAGTTCTTACATAGTTGATTCCAAAGTCACTATTCACACTGATCATGCTTCTATGAAGTACCTCATGGAGAAGAGGGACGCTAAACCTAGACTTATCAGATGGGTTCTCTTGCTACAAGAATTTGATTTGCACGTTGTCGACAGAAAGGGTGCTGATAACCCACTAGCAGATAACTTGTCTAGGTTGGAGAACGTTCTTGATGACCCACAACCTATCAATGATAGCTTTCCCGACGAGCACCATGGTATGCTGATTATGCGAACTATATCGTTGCAAAATATATACCACCTAGTTTCACGTACGAGCAAAAGAAGAAATTCTTCTTTGACTTGAGATATTACTTTTGGGATGATCCTCACCTTTATAAGGAAGGAGTAGATGGCGTTATTAGACGTTGTGTACCTAAACATGAACAGGGACAGATCCTACAGAAGTGTCTGTGGGGACCCCGACTAGCAAGTCGAGTGACCCCAAGGATCAAAATTCTCTAAACACAGATACTGAATAATAGAGTCTTACATCCAAGTACTGAATTATTACATCAAATGACCAGAAGGTCGGGTTCAAGAGCAAGGCCTAAAGCCAAATAGAACGGATACATCAAGTAGCGGAAACTCGTAAGGGCTAAGCGGTGCCCATGCCATCAAGCCTACACCGACAGGCATTCTGACTTGGAAGCGTCCTAGATCGCAGGTCCGTCTCCGACGGCGTACTCATCGCCAAACTCCGGTCCTTCCATGTCTGGTCAATAACATAACCAGTGGCAAGCCAATGAGTACTTTGAATGTACTCGCAAACAGCCCATGATATGAATATGATAAGGAATAACAGTAACAATTATCTTTAGTGGAATGCAATGTGGTGGTATGATCAAGTATGTGCAACAAGTTAAAGAACTTCTTTTGAAGAACAGGTTACAGATATTGACATATCTGTCAAGGGTTGAACCATCCGGGTTCACCCTATATGCCGAGTCATCGGACTTGTCATATCCTCAAGATATTAATGAGGGCTAAACCATCCGGGTTTACCCTATATGTCAAGTCACCGAACTGATCATATTATTATGATTATCATGATTATAACAATACCTTTTTAACACCACGCACACACACTTGGTTTATGCGGAAACTCAGGACGTAGTTTAAGCAGCACCACCCAACTGTCCATGACCGTGGACACGGCTATTCGAATAGTTTACACTCTGCAGAGGTAGTACGCTGGACCCACGAGAAATGAGAAACTTCCGTGTCATCCACGACTCGTGGTATATCACATATACCCGAGGTAAGTACCCGATCATCATCTTTCCCCTGACGATACTAGACAAAGAGGTCCACTTGATTGGTACCCAGCCCACATGTTGTACGTCTTACGAGCACCGACTCTGGACTGTATCAATCATGCAAGGACCAACGGTGTGCCTAGAACTCATAATAATGGCATAGTCGTCCTACCTGGCACGACCCCATCACGAGAGTGACACCGATCACTCCCGCCACTAGTAATGTGGCTCTTTGCAAGTACCGACCAGAGTAATCAACAAAGCCCCGTCCCATAAAGGGGTATCGTGGTCATACTAGTAAGGTTGGGACGGTCGACACATCATAAATCTAATCCATTTCCGAAACCGTACTCACACCAAAATCACCGGTGCATCACTTCACCAAAAGTGATCACCAACTCATCATCACCCTCGGGCATTAGTGGCACCCAACGGGGTTTTCATAAACTCTTTATTTAACTCATCATTATGCTCATGATAAAATGCTCTTATTATTACTTGTCAACATGGTAATAGCATGACCCTCACGGGGTAGGGTCAAGCTCAATGTAGTGATTCTACTTTACTAGTCAACATGATAGTAGCATGATCCTCGTAGATGGTAGGGTCAAGCTCATCATGTTTGTGCTCCAAGGAGCCATGTGAATATCATTATCAACATGCAAGTGCTTCGAAGAAGCCTTCGGTACCATCACAACAATGATGAACCGGCATTGTGATCACATGCAACGGGAAAATACCAACAATACTAGCATGCAACAAAGTTTGTGCTCAAGTCATGGTCAAAGGCTGTTGCCTTGGTCAGCTAGGTATCCGGGGTCTTCGAGGTCTTCCGCTCCGGATCCTCCGTCACTCGGTAACTCCACCGTCGAGAAAGGAATAAACAAATACTAGCTCTCACTAAAACAGATCACAAAGTGCTTTTAAAAATTTTGCAAGGCTTGAATAAATTCAGGATATTATTTTGAGAAATGTTTCTTATTGTTTTATTAGCTAAGCATATTTATTTAAAAGCAAACAGAAGCAAACAAGTGCTTTTTAATATCATTTTATTATACCAAAATAGTTTCTGTTTTTGATAAATGTCAACTATTACAGAATCAAATACTACTCATTTTTAGAAAAATACTGGTGGAAGAATTATATTTTTCTACTGGCTAAATCTTTTTATAAAAATCATTTAGTTTGCTGGATTAAAACAAAAGAAAAAGGCCAGGGGAAACAGATCCAGCCGGCCCAGCCAGCAGGCCTGGCCACCAGGCGCGCGCGGGCCAGGTTCAAACCTGACCTGTGGGCCCCTGGGGTCAGCGGCTGCGCGCGCTGGCTGCCCCAGGACACCGACAGGTGGGCTCCACCTGTCGGGTCCTTCTCCTACCTCCAGCCAGAGAGGTGGAGATGGACGCCGGCGAGGCTACCGTTGTCCTCAGGCCTAGCTAGGAACGGAACGGGTTCCTCGTGCCTCCGCCTACCTGCTCGTGGTCGGGACGTCACCGGAGGTGGTCTGGGTCGCCAGCGACGAGGTGCTCGTGGCGGAAGGGTTTCGCGTTCGTGTTGAACTAGGGGCTAGGGGTATGGATTCGCTCGGGAGAGTTAGGGGAAACATTCCTGGTGTCAAGGGGAGTCTAATGAGAGGTCGGGCAGCGCAGGAGCCGACGTGTAGCCGGAGATCGACCGGAGCTCCGAGACGGAGGGGCCTCGGTCGATCTCGAGTACCGGGGCTCTGCGAGCTTGATTGGGCGGCTAGGGAGTGTCTACTGGTTGTGCTGAAGCTGCTTGGAGGGTGCTGGAGTGCCGGGGGGACCTATTTATAGGCCAACAACGGTGACCCGACTCGGGCGCGCCGGTGACTCACCGTGGCACGCGTGCAAGCACAGTGAGGTGCTGGCCGCGAAACCACGGGTTCGGGACGTGGTTTAGGGCCTCCTGGTGCAACGGCCGCAGAGGGAAAGCGAGTGGGGACGATCTGCAGCGAGCGTGCATGCTCGGCCGCGTCGGGCGCGCACGGGCACGCGTCGCCTGAGCTCTTGCGCGAGGGGGAGAGGGTCCCTGGGGTAGCTTTGCACTGAATGGTTGTCAGGGGAGCGCTTGGACACAACTGGGGAGGCTGGGACCGGCCGGAGCGTCGGCCCCTTGCGGGTGGCTGTCTGCAGCGCGCCCAGAGCGCAGTTTTGGCATGCCACGGCATGCTGTCTCGCTCTGGGGCACTTGGGACGTGTCCTCCATGTCCTGAGTGTTGCTGGGAGTGTGCCTAGCCGTTGTGGTTTAGTGGGAGCTCGAGCTGGTCAAGGGAGCAAGGAACACTAGTGTTGCCAGTACTGCCCTGCAGCTCAAATTGGAGTTCTTGTCACTTGTGCTTGGAGTTGGGGAGGGGCTGATTGAGTGGGTGCTCAGGGTGTTCTGGTGCTCTAACCCACCAAGTTTGGGGCCTTGACATTGGGTAAAACAGTGGCTAGGAAGGGTTTTACCTTCTTGTCAGTAGGTGTTCGACAGTTACTTGGGGTGCTTCCACTCCACCACTGTAAATGAAACTTAACAGGTTTGGTCTTGGGGTAGAAATATGGGGTTCCACCAAATTTGAGCTCCATTGAACAAGTTTGGCTTTGCAAACTTGAAAATGTCTCAAAATGACCAGTACTGTCCTTTACAAAGGAAGTGTGGCCAAACAGAGTCTCACAAATCCCATTTTTGGTGTGGAGTCCTCATTTGGGGTGTTAAACACCTCTGCAAAGTTTCAGCTCTATTGGAGAAACTTTGCAATGTAGAGTTGTTCCAACTCTACTCTGGACAGAGAGGTTTTTGGGCTCTTTAAGTGCACTTCCCCACCTTGGATCAAGGTGAGATTTTAGGTGAGCACCTAATATGGTTTGGGAGGGCTCCTGTAATTTTATGGGAATTTACTGAGATAATTTCCTTTGCAAACATCTCAAAAAGCTAAAACAGATAGGAATGGTTTTCAGGGTTTTACTCAAATAATATTAATATAAAATAGGGTTGAAAATCTTATATATGGAAAATATATGTCCTTCTGAGCTTCCATGAATTTACTCATAATTTCTAAGGCAAGAAAGTAATTTTCCTTGTGGAAATATCATTACTGCCCTTAGAAATAGACATAGATATAAATTAGGAAAATAATATTTTAAATCACCAATTAATGTTTTTTAATGAATGAAAATAATATTTGGATCAGATCACCAACTTTGGTTGGAAGTGTCACTTGGCTACATGAGCTAGTAGTGTATCCCAACATGATGAAGGTGATCTTGATATAAAGGAAAAAGGGGTTTTGAAGAGAGCAAAATAATAAGTTTTTCATGGGTTTGAGTCATCAAACAAGCAAGCATACACTCAAACAATGGCATACATAGCACTCACAACATTATTTGAAAAAGTTTTAACAAGCTTTGATTTTTGCAACACAGAAAACTTGGGGTAAAAAACAGGGTGTGACAGTGTCACTCCGAGGCCTACGGAGGACACCATGCGGGAGATAGAACTGCACACAAGGTATTGCAATCAGGTTTCTATTGGCCCACTCTCTTCAAGGATGCCTGTAAGTTTGACTTGTCATGTGATGAATCTCAATGAATAGGTAATATTAGCAAACGTCAGGAAATGCCTATGAACTATTCACTTGTCATTGAACCATTTGATGTTTGGGGCTTTCATTATATGGGACCTTTTCCAAAATCCAACGGGTATACGCATATCTTAGTTTCTGTGGATTACGTCACTAAGTGGGTAGAAGCTATCCCCACTAGTAGTGTTGATCACAACACCTCTATCAAGATGCTGAAAGAAGTTATCTTCCCTAGATTTGGAGTCCCTAGATATTTAATGACCGACGGTGGTTCCCATTTCATTCATGGTGCTTTCCGTAAAATGCTTGCTAAGTACGTTGTCAACCATAGAATTGCGTCTCCCTATCACCCTCAGTCCAGTGGTCAAGTAGAGCTAAGCAAGAGAGAGATTAAACTGATTCTGCAAAAGACTGTCAACAGGTCTGGAAAGAATTGGTCTAAGAAGCTCAATGATGCATTGTGGGCTTATAGAACTGCCTATAAGAATCCCATGGGCATGTCTCCGTACAAAATGGTGTATGGGAAAGCATGTCATTTACCTCTTGAGCTAGAGCATAAAGCTTATTGGGCAATCAAAGAGCTCAACTTTGACTTCAAACTTGCCGGTGAGAAGAGGTTATTCGACATTAGCTCGCTTGATGAGTGGAGAACTCAAGCATATGAGAATGCCAAGCTCTTCGAAGAGAATGTTAAGAGGTGGCATGATAAGAGGATACAAAAGCGTGAGTTCACTGTAGGTGATTATGTCTTGCTATATAACTCTCGTTTAAGATTCTTTGCAGGCAAGCTTGTCTCTAAATGGGAAGGTCCCTATGTTGTTGAGGAAGTATATCCTTTCGGTGCTATCAAGATCAACAACACGGAAGGTAATTGTTCGAGAGTGGTAAATGGGCAGAGAATCAAACATTATATCTCACGTACTCCCATAAATGTTGAAAGCAATATCATCAATACCATAACTCCGGAAGAATACCTAAGGGACATTTATCAGCCTGTTTCAGACTCCAAAAACGAGGAGGTATGAGATTCGGTAAGAAAACAGAGTCCAAAACGTTCCCTATACGAAATTTTCTCTGTTTTGGATTATTAGAAAAAATACAAAAATTGGAAGTAGTCCGGAAAGTGCGCGAGGAGGCGACAAGCCTGCACGGCGCGGGCCCACCCCCTGGCCGCGCCGTGAGGGCTTGTGGCCACCTCGTGCGCCTCCCGGACTCCGTTTTCGTGCAGGGTAGTCCTTCTGGTCTGGAAAAAATCATTATATATACTTCCGTTTTGTCTGACCCCTGCATCACGCAGATTTCCTCTGTTTTTCGTTTCGAGCCTGTTTTCTGTCGCAGATCTAGGTCAAGATGTCTTCTCAGGATTCAGAGGGGGAGAGCTATGTGGCTGATTACCTTGCTAACCCCAAGGTCTTTGGGGACTTGGAACCATATGGCTGGACCACTAATGAGGAAGAAGACTATGATCCCAAGGGGAAGGAACAAACGAGTTCCGATGAAGAGGAGGCTCCTCTACCTCAACCTGGACGCACTCATGTGGAGTTCAAGAAGTCGAGCGTCCCTGGCTCAAGGAAGAAGCCTAAGAACTTGTTTATCCCTTCTCGTTTCTTGCAGGAGAGTAAGCAGGAACTTTGTCAAAGGGTGTTGAAGCTTGAGGAGGAAAATGATGATCTGAGTGAGCAGAATTTTATGCTCAAGTGGAAATTAGACAAGCTCAAGACCTCTGCAACAACTCCTCCACCACCACCAAAGGAAGAGAACTGAGCATTGATATGGGCAATCCCCTTCGCTTGTGCCAAGCTTGGGGAGGTTGCCCCGGTATCGTATCACCATCACATCTTTTGCCTTTACCTTTGCTTTTAGTTTTCCTTCTCAGTTTTATTTTTCTTTTCTATTAGTTTAAAAGTCTTAGTGTTTTAGTCTTGAGTTTTTCCTTGTGTCACCCCCGATGTATTCTTGCTCGTGAGCTTTATAATAAAGAGTGTCTTAGTTGAAGGGCTTTGCCTCTTGCCATGATCAAAAGAGTGAGAATAGAACAAAAGCATGAAAGATCATGTAATGATCTTATGGGAAGTGATGGCTTCACATATAAAAAGAATGAGGATTGAAACTTGTTGAGGGTAGACAAACGTAGACCTTGGTCATTGTTGCAATTAATAGGAAGTGATAAAGAAGAAGAGGTTCACATATAAATATATCATCTCTGACACCATCTATGATTGTGAACACTCACCAAACTATTGCATGCCTAGAAGTAGATGTTGGACAAGGAAGACAACGTAATGAATTGTGTTTGCTTGGTTGTGAACAATGTTATATGATTAGAGATCCCTTAGCATATGACGATTTCTTCCACCTCATATTAGCCAAAACTCCCGCACTAAGTAGAGATACTACTTGTGCATCCATAAACCTTCAAACCAGTTTTTCCATGAGTGTCCACCATACCTACCTATGGATTGAATAAGATCCCTCAAGTAAGTTGTCATCGGTGCAAGCAATAAAAATTTATCTCTAATATGTATGATCTATTAGTGTGTGGAAAATAAGCTTTGTACGAACCTGTGATGAGGAAGGCATAAAAGCGACAGACTGCATAATAAAGTTCTTTATCACATGAGGCAATATAAAGTGACGTTCCTCCGCACTAAGAGGACACGCATCCAAACCTCAAAAGCGCATGACAACCTCTGCTTCCCTCTGTGAAGGGCCTATCTTGTACCTTTACTTTTTGCCCTTGAAAGAGTAATGGTGATCTTCACCAATTCCTTATTTTGCCTTTGTCTTGGCTACCGTCACATGCTTGCGAAAGATATATATTCATATGTCAACTTGGAGGTAAGTATTCATGAATTATTATTGTTGACATTACCCTTGAGGTAAGCAGTTGGGATGCAAAACTGTAAGCACCTATCTTTGGCTATTATTTCACTTCACGGTACTATTATTATACATTTTCTCTCTTATTTTGCAAGGTTTACATGAAGAGGGAGAATACCGGCAACTGGAATTCTAGCCTGAAAGTGGAGCAAAGTTGAGATACCTATTCTGCGCAACTCCAAACGCCGTGAAAATCAACGGGGATTTTTTTCCCAATATATAAAAAATACTGGGCCAAAGAAGCGCCAGAGGGGCGCCAGGGGGTGGCCACAAGCCTGCACGGCGTGCCCCCCCCCCGCAGGTCGTGCCATGGGGGCTTGTGGTCACCCTGCTGGCCCACTTGCCCCCCTCTTTTGCTATATGGAGGGTTTCGTCCAGAAAAAATCAGTAGGGAGCTTTTTCGTGGTTTCGTCGCCGCCACGAGGCGGAACTTGAGCAGAACCAATCTAGAGCTCCGGCAGGACGATCCTGCTGGGGAAACTTCCCTCCCGGAGGGGGAAATCATCGCCATCGTCATCACCAACACTCCTCTCATCGGAGGGGACTCGTCACCATCAACATCTTCATCAGCACCATCTCATCTCCAAACCCTATTTCATCTCTTGTAACCAATCTCCATCTCGCTACTCCGATTGGTACTTGTAAGGTTGCTAGTAGTGTTGATTACTCTTTGTAGTTGATGCTAGTTGGATTACTTGGTGGAAGAGTTTATGTTCAGATCCTTGATGCTACTCATTACACCTCTGATTATGATTATGATTATGCTTTGTGAGTAGTTACTTTTGTTCCTGAGGACATGGGATAAGTCATGCTAATAATAGTCATGTGAATTTGGTATTCGTTCGGTATTTTGATATGTTGTATGTTGTTTTTCCTCTAGTGGTGTTATGTGAACGTCGACTACATAACACTTCACCATTATTTGGGCCTAGAGGAAGGCATTGGGAAGTAGTAAGTAGATGATGGGTTGCTAGAGTGACAGAAGCTTAAACCCTAGTTTATGCGTTACTTCGTAAGGGGGTGATTTGGATCCACTAGTTTAATGCTATGGTTAGACTTTGTCTTAATTCTTCTTTCGTAGTTGCGGATGCTTGCGAGAGGGGTTAATCATTAGTGGGATGCTTGTCCAAGTAAGGGCAGTACCCAAGCGCCAGTCCACCCACATATCAAACTATCAAAGTAACGAACGCGAATCATATGAACATGATGAAACTAGCATGATAGAAATTCCCGTGTGTCCTCGGGAGCGTTTTTCCTCCTAGAAGACTTTGTCTAGGCTTGTCCCTTGCTACTAAAGTGATTGGGCCACTTTGCTGCATCATTGCTACTTTTGTTACTTGTTGCTTGCTACGAATCATCTCACCACACAATCACTTGTTACCGACAATTTCAGTGCGTGCAGATTTTACCTTGCTGAAAACCACTTGTCAGATCCTTATGCTCCTTGTTGGGTTCGACACTCTTACTTATCGAAAGGACTACGATTGATCCCCTATACTTGTGGGTCATCAAGAGTCATTGGGTTGGACGCACTGGGAATCACTCCTAAGTCTTCATCGAGACTCCTTCATGTGTTGCTTCTGAAGCAGTTATGTACTCCGCTTCACATGTAGATGCCGCCATGACGCTTTGCTTGCAACTGTACCAGCTGGCTGCCCCACCATTCAAAATGTACACGTATCCGGTTTGTGACTTGGAGTCATCCGGATCTGTGTCGAAGCTAGAATCGACGTAACCCTTTACGATGAGCTCTTAGGCACCTCCATAAACGAGAAACATATCTTTAGTCCTTTTCAGGTACTTAAGGATATTCTTGACCGTTGTCCAGTGATCCACTCCTGGATCACTTTGGTACCTCCCTACCAAACTTATGGCAAGGTTCACATCAGGTCTGGTACAAAGCATGGTATACATAATAGAGCCTATGGCTGAAGCATAGGGGACGGTGCTCATATATTCTCTATCTTCTGTCGTGGTCGGTCGTTGAGCTGTGCTCAACCTCACACCTTGCAATACAGGCAAGAACTCCTTCTTGGCCTTATCCATATTGAACTTTTTCAATATCTTGTCAAGATATGTGCTTTGTGAAAGACTAGTGAGACGCCTCGATCTATCTCCATAGATCTTAATGCCTAATATATAAGCAGCTTCTCCAAGGTCCTTCATTGAAAAACACTTGTTCAAATAGGACTTTATGCTTTCCAAAAGTTCTATATCATTTCCCATCAACAATATGGCATCCACATATAATATGAGAAATGCTACAGAGATCCCACTCACTTTCTTGTAAATACATGCTTCTCCATAAGTCTGTACAAACCCAAACGCTTTGATCACCTCATCAAAGCGAATGTTCCAACTCCGAGATGCTTGCACCAGCCCATAGATGGAGCGCTGGAGCTTGCATACCTTGTCAGCATTATTAGGATCGACAAAACCTTCCGGCTGTATCATATACAATTCTTCCTTAAGAAAACCATTAAGGAATGTCGTTTTGACGTCCATTTGCCAGATCACATAATTATAAAATACGGCAACTGCTAACATGATTCGGACGGACTTCAGCATCGCTACGGGTGAGAAAGTCGGATCGTAGTCAATTCCTTTAACTTGTCGATAACCCTTAGTGACAAGTCGAGCCTTATAGATGGTCACATTACCATCCACGTCAGTCTTCTTCTTAAAGATCCATTTATTTTCTATGGCTCGCCGATCATCGGGCAAGTCCACCAAAGTCCATACTTTGTTCTCATACATGGATCCTATCTCGGATTTCATGGCTTCAAGCCATTAGTTGGAATCTGGGCCCGCCATTGCTTCTTCATAGTTTGAAGGTTCACTGTTGTCCAACAACATGATTTCCTTGACAGGGTTGTCATACCACATTGGTGCGGAACGTGTCCTTGTGGACCTTCGAGGTTCGGTAGCAACTTGATCCGAAGATTCATGATCATCATCATTAACTTCCTCCCTAGCCATTGCAGGCACCCCAGAAACACTTTCCTGTGTTGTGCTACTCTCTGGTTTGAGAGGAGGTACAATTACCTCATCAAGTTCTACTTTCCTCCCACTCACTTCTTTTGAGAGAAACTCTTTCTCCAGAAAGGATCCATTCTTGTCAACAAAGACCATGCCTTCGGATCTGAGATAGAAGGTATACCCAATAGTTTCTTTAGGGTATCCTATGAAGACGCATTTTCCGCTTTGGGTTCGAGCTTCTCACATTGAAGTTTCTTCACATAAGCATCGCATCCCCAAACTTTTAGAAACGACAGCTTAGGTTTCTTCCCAAACCATAATTCATATGGTGCCGTCTCATCGGATTTAGACGGTGCCCTATTCAAAGTGAATGCGATACTTTTCAAGGCATATCCCCAAAATGATAGCAGTAAAACAGTAAGAGGCATCATAGATCGCACTATATCCAATACAGTGTGATTACGACGTTCGGACACACCATTACGCTGAGGTGTGCCACACGGCGTGAGTTGCGAAACAATTCCACATTTTCTAAGTGCGTGCCAAAATCGTGACTCTAATATTCTCCTCCACGATCAGATCGTGGAACTTTATTTTCTTGTCACGTTGATTGTCAATCTCACTCTGAAATTCTTTGAACCTTTCAAAGGTTTTAGGCTTGTGTTTCATTAAGTAGACATACCCATATCTTCTTAAGTCATCAGTGAGGGTGAGAACATAACGATATCCGGCGCGAGCTTCAACGCTCATTGGACCGCATACATTGGTATGTATTATTACCAACAAGTTGGTTGCTCTCTCCATTGTACCGGAGAACGGAGTCTTGGTCATCTTGTCCATGAGGCACAATTCGCATGTGTCAAATGATTCAGAATCAAGAGACTCCAAAAGTCTATCCGTATGGAGTTTCTTCATGTGTTTGACACTGATATGACCAAGGCGGCAGTGCCACAAGTATGTGGGACTATCATTATCAACCTTAAATCTTTTGGTACTCACACTATGAATATGTGTAACATCACATTCAAAATTCATTAAGAATAAACCATTGACCAGCGGGGCATGACCATAAAACATATCTCTCATATAAATAGAACAACCATTATTATCAGATTTAAATGAATAGCCATCTCGCATCAAGCGAGATCCTGATACAATGTTCATACTTAAAGCTGGTACTAAATAACAATTATTAAGGTTTAAAACTAATCCTGAAGGTAGATGTAGAGGTAACGTGCCGACGGTGATCACATCGACCTTGGAACCATTCCCAACGCGCATCGTGACCTTGTCCTTTGCAAGTTCCTGTTTTAAGTTGCAAATGTGAGCAACAGCACTGGTATCAAATACCCAGGAGCTAGTACAAGAGCTGGTAAGGTACACATTAACAACATGTATATCGTATATACCTTTGACGTTGCCGGCCTTCTTATCCGCTAAGTTCTTGGGGCAACTCCGCTTCTAGTGACCGGTTCCCTTGCAGTAATAGCACCCAGTCTCAGGCTTGGGTCCATTCTTGCGCTTCTTCCCGGCAACTATTTTACCGTGCAGGGCAACTTCTTTGCCGTCCTTCTTGAAGTTCTTTTTACCCGTGCCTTTCTTAAAACTAGTGGTCTTATTCACCATCAACACTTGATGTTCCTTCTTGATTTCCACCTCTGCTGATCTCAGTATTGAATATAACTCGGGAATGGTCTTTTCCATCCCTTGCATGTTATAATTCATCACAAAGCTCTTGTATCTAGGTGGAAGCAACTGGACGATTATGTCAATAACCGCGTCATCTGGAAGATTAACTTCCAGCTGAGACAGACGTCTGTGCAACCCAGACATTCTGAGTATGTGCTCACTGACAGAACTATTTTCCTCCATCTTACAGCTGAAGAACTTGTCAGAGACCTCATATATCTTGAGTCGGGCATGAGCTTGGAAAACCAGTTTCAGCTCTTCGAACATCTCATATGCTCCATGACGCTGAAAACGCTTTTGGAGCCCCGGTTCTAAACTGTAAAGCATGACGCACTTAACCAGAGAGTAGTCATCACTTCGCGACTGCCAGGCGTTCAGAACATCCTGGGCTACCGCGGAAATGGGAGGGTCACCTAGCAGTGCATCAAGGACATATGCCTTCTTGGAAGCAATGAGGATGAGATTTAAATTACGGACGCAGCCCGCATAGTTGCTTCCATCATCTTTCAGCTTGGTTTTCTCTAGGAACGCGTTGAAGTTCAGTGGGACAGGTGCGTGTGCCATTGGATCTACAATATAGATTGTAAAGACAATTTTAGACTAAGGATATGATAATTAAGTTCATCTAATCAAATTATTTAATGAACTCCCACACAGATAGACATCCCTCTAGTCATCCAAAGTGATACATGATCCACGTCGACTAGGCCATGTCCGATCATCACGTGAGACGGACTAGTCATCAATGGTGAACATCTCCATGTTGATCGTATCTCCATATGACTCATGTTCGACCTTTCGGTCTCTCATGTTCCGAGGCCATGTCTGTACATGCTAGGTTTTTCAAGTCAACCTAAGTGTTTTGCGTCTGTAAATATGGCTTACACCCGTTGTATGCGAACGTTAGAATCTATCACACCCGATCATCACGTGGTGCTTCAAAACAACGATCCTTTGCAACGGTGCACACTTAGGGGGAACAATTTCTTGAAATTTTAGTGAGGTATCATCTTATTTACTACCTTCGTTCTAAGAAAATAAGATATAGAAACATAATAAACATCACATGCAAACCATATAGTGACATGATATAGCCAATATCATCTTGCTCCTTTGGTCTCCATCTTAGTTGCACGGCATGATCATCATTGTAACCGGCATGACACCATGATCTCCATCATTGTGTCTCTGTGAAGTCGTCTCGCCAACTATTACTTCTACTACTATGGCTAACGGTTAGCAATAAAGTAAATTAATCACATGGCGTTGCATCTCATACAGTAAATTAAGACAACTCCTATGGCTCCTGTCGGTTGTCGTACTCATCGACATGCAAGTCGTGAATCCTATTACAAGAACATGATCAATCTCGTAGATCACATATATATCATCACATCCTTTTGGCCATATGACATCACATAGCATAGCCTTCAAAAACAAGTTAGACTTCTTCTAATTGTTGTTGCAAGTTTTACGTGGCTGATTTGGGTTTCTAGCAAAAACGCTTCTTACCTACGTGACATCCACAACGTTGATATGCCAATGCTATTTACCCTTCATAAGGACCCTTTTCATCAAATCCAATTCGACTAAAGTGGGAGAGACAGACACCCGCTAGCCACCTTATGCACCAAGTGCATGTCAGGCGGTGGAACCAGTCTCACGTAAGCGTACGTGTAAAGTCGGCCCGGGCCGCTTCATCCCACAATACCTCAGAAAAAAGATTGGACTAGTAACGGCAAGCAATTGACAAAATCATCGCCCACAACTTTTGTGTTCTACTCGTGCATAGAATCTACACATAGACCTAGTTCGGATGCCACTGTAGGGTAACGTAGTAATAATTCAAAAAAAAGATCCTACGCTTCACCAAGATCCATCTAGGAGATACTAGCAATGAGTGGGACGTAGAGCATCTTCATACCTTTGAATATCGCTAAGAGGAAGCGTTACTATGAACGAGTGTGATGGAGTCGTACTCGTAGCGATTCGGATTGCGGTAGATGGGATCCAAACACCGAACGTTTGGTGTCTCCGCGTTCAACACACCTATATCCCGGGGTCGTATCCTCCTTCTTGATCCAACAAGGAGGGAGGAGAAGTTGAGGGAGAACTCCAACAACACAACAGCAAGGTGGCGATGGAGTTCATGTCTTTCCGGCAGGGCTTCGCCAAGCACCGCGGATGAGGAAAGGTGGAGAGGTAGGGCTGCGCCGAGGGAGATAGAATCAGGTGTGTGTACCCCTCCCAAGTCCTCCACTATATATAGGCGGGAGGGACAGTGGGTGCGTTGCTACCTCTTGAGCTTGCGTTGGTGATTTCCCTTGAAGAGGAAAGGGTGATGCAGCACAGTTGCAGTAAGTATTTCCCTTAGTTTGAGAACCAAGGTATCAATCCAGTAGGAGTATCAAGGCAAGTCTCCAAAGTACCTGTGCAAAAACAAACAAACTTGCACCCAACGCTACAAAGGGGTTGTCAATCCCTTCACGGTTAACTGCAAGGTGAGATCTGAAAGCTGAAAGTGCAACAAAGTGAAAGTGTAGAGCTGAAAATATGAAGTGAAGTAGACCCGGGGGCCATAGTGTTCACTAGAGGCTTCTCTCACGATAGAAAATATTACGGTGGGTGAACGAATTACTGTCGAGCAATTGATAGAATCGCGCAAAGTCACGATGATATCTAAGGCAATGATCATACATATAGGCATCACGTCCGAGACAAGTAGACCGATACTGCCTGCATCTACTACTATTACTCCACACATCGACCGCTATCCAGCATGCATCTAGTGTATTGAGTTCATAACAAACAGAGTAACGCCTTAAGCAAGATGACATGATGTAGAGGGATAAATTCATGCAATAGATATAAGCCCCATCTTTTTACCCTTGTTGGCAACAACACGATGCGTGCCTCGCTACCCCTTCTGTCACTGGGTGAGGACACCGCACGGTATGAACCCAAAACCAAGCACTTCTCCTATTGCAAGAATTATAGATCAAGTTGGCCAAACGAAACCCACAACTCGAAGAGAATTACAAGGATACGAAATCATGCATGTAAGATATCAGAGGAAACTCAAATAATATTCAAATATAATCTGATCATAAATCACAATTCATCGGATCTCGACAAATACACCGCAAAAGAAGATTACATCGGATAGATCTCCATGAAGATCATGGAGAACTTTGTATTGAAGATCCAAGAGAGAGAAGAAGTCATCTAGCTACTAGCTATGGACCCGAAGGTCTGTGGTGAACTACTCACGCATCATCGGAGAGGCAATGGTGTTGATGAAGAAGCCCTCCGTGTCTGAATCCCCCCTCTGGCAGGGCACCAGAACGGTCCCCATATGGGATCTTGCGGAGACAGAAGCTTGCGGTGACGGAAAAGTATTTTCGTGGCTCTCTCCCGTGGTTTCAGATTTTTAGGGAATTTATAGACGGAAGAAGTAGGGCAAAGGAGCCATGGGGCCCACAAGCCTGGTAGGCGCCCCAAGTCCACGGCTAGGGGGCTTGGGGCCTCCCCCGGGACCCTTTGCCTTGGTTCTCAAGTTCCCTGCGTGTCTTCTCTTCCGGAAAAAATCATTCCGAAGATTTTATTCCCTTTGGACTCCGTTTAATATTCTTCTCTGGAAAGGGTCAAAAACACGGAAAAACAGGAACTCGCACTTGGCACTGAGTTAATAGGTTAGTCCCAAAAAAGATATAAAATGCATACAAAAACATCCAAAGTTGACAAGATAATAGCATGGAACCATCAAAAATTATAGATACGTTGGAGATGTATCATGCGCCACCCCTAGGGAAACCCTAGGAGGTGCGGCAGCCCTAGATGGAGGAGGGGGTGGCGCCCTAGGGGTGGCTTGCCACCCAAGGCAACCACCACGCCCTAGGGTTTGGCTTCCTTGGCCTCCTTGTGCGCCTTGGGCCTTGGCGGGTGGCACACCAGCCCATCTAGGGGCTGGTCCCTTCCACTTTTGGCCCACGTGGCCCTTCGGAGCTGGTTGCCCCTCCCGGTGGTCCCGGTACAATACCGATGCTCCTCGAAACATTTATGGTGATCAAATTGTTGGAATTATGCCCTAGAGGCAATAATAAATATTGTTATTATTATAATTCCTGTATCAAGATAATTGTTTATTATCCATGCTATAATTGTATTGAATGAAGACTCATTTACATGTGTGGATACATAGACAAAACACTGTCCCTAGCAAGCCTCTAGTTGGCTAGCCAGTTGATCAAAGATAGTCAGTGTCTTCTGATTATGAACAAGGTGTTGTTGCTTGATAACTGGATCACGTCATTAGGAGAATCGCGTGATGGACTAGACCCAAACTAATAGACGTAGCATGTTGATCGTGTCATTTTGTTGCTACTGTTTTTATGCGTGTCAAGTATTTGTTCCTATGACCATGAGATCATATAACTCACTAACACCGGAGGAATACTTTGTGTGTATCAAACGTCGCAACGTAACTGGGTGACTATAAAGATGCTCTACAGGTATCTCCAAAGGTGTTCGTTGAGTTAGTATGGATCAAGACTGGGATTTGTCACTCCCTGTGACGGAGAGGTATCTCGGGGCCCACTCGGTAATACAACATCACACACAAGCCTTGCAAGCAATGTGACTTAGTGTAAGTTGCGGGATCTTGTATTACGGAACGAGTAAAGAGACTTGCCGGTAAACGAGATTGAAATAGGTATGCGGATACTGACGATCGAATCTCGGGCAAGTAACATACCGAAGGACAAAGGGAATGACATACGGGATTATATGAATCCTTGGCACTGAGGTTCAAACGATAAGATCTTCGTAGAATATGTAGGATCCAATATGGGCATCCAGGTCCCGCTATTGGATATTGACCGAGGAGTCTCTCGGGTCATGTCTACATAGTTCTTGAACCCGCAGGGTCTGCACACTTAAGGTTCGACGTTGTTTTATGTGTATTTGAGTTATATGGTTGGTTACCGAATGTTGTTCGGAGTCCCGAATGAGATCACGGACGTCACGAGGGTTTCCGGAATGGTCCAGAAATGAAGATTGATATATAGGATGACCTCATTTGATTACCGGAAGGTTTTCGGAGTTACCGGGAATGTACCGGGAATGACGAATGGGTTCCGGGAGTTCACCGGGGGGGGCAACCCACCCCGGGGAAGCCCATAGGCATTGAGGATGGCGCACCAGACCTTAGTGGGCTGGTGGGACAGCCCAAAAGAGCCCTATGCGCATTGGAAGAAAAATCAAAGAGAAAAGAAAAGAAAAAGGAGGAGGTGGGAAAGGAAAGAAGGACTCCACCCACCAAACCAAGTAGGACTCGGTTTGGGGGGGAGACCTTCCCCCCTTGGCTCGGCCGACCCCCAAGGGCCAAGGCAAGGAGGTTTTAGGGATGATTTGAGATGACTTTTCCACGGCAGCCCGACCACATACCTCTGTTGGGGAACGTCGCATGGGAAACAAAAAATTTCCTACGCGCACGAAGACCTATCATGGTGATGTCCATCTACGAGAGGGGATGAGTGATCTACGTACCCTTGTAGATCGTACAGCAGAAGCGTTAGAGAACGCGGTTGATGTAGTGGAACGTCCTCACGTCCCTCGATCCGCCCCGCGAACAATCCCGCGATCAGTCCCACGATCTAGTACCGAACGGACGGCACCTCCGCGTTCAGCACACGTACAGCTCGACGATGATCTCGGCCTTCTTGATCCAGCAAGAGAGACGGAGAGGTAGAAGAGTTCTCCGGCAGCGTGACGGCGCTCCGGAGGTTGGTGATGACCTTGTCTCAGCAGGGCTCCGCCCGAGCTCCGCAGAAACGCGATCTAGAGGAAAAACCGTGGAGGTATGTGGTCGGGCAGCCGTGGAAAAGTCGTCTCAAATCAGTCCTAAAACCTCCGTATATATAGGAGGAGGGAGGGGGGCCTTGCCTTGGGGCTCAAGGAGCCCCAAGGGGGTCGGCCGAGTCCAAGGGGGGAGGACTCCCCCCCCAAACCGAGTTGGACTTGGTTTGGTGGGAGGGAGTCCCCCTTCCTTCCCACCTCCTTCCCTTTTTTTTCCTTTCCTCTTGATTTTTCTTCTCTTGGCGCATTGGGCACTTGTGGGCTGTCCCACCAGCCCACTAAGGGCTGGTGTGGCTCCCCAAATGCCTATGGGCTTCCCCGGGGTGGGTTGCCCCCTCCCGGTGAACTCCCGGAACCCGTTCGTCATTCCCGGTACATTCCGAGTAACTCCGAAAACCTTCCGGTAATCAAATGAGGTCATCCTATATATCAATCTTCGTTTCCGGACCATTCCGGAAACCCTCGTGATGTCTGTGATCTCATCCGGGACTCTGAACAACATTCGGTAACCAACCATACAACTCAAATACGCATAAAACAACGTCGAACCTTAAGTGTGCAGACCGTGCGGGTTCGAGAACTATGTAGACATGACCCGAGAGACTCCTTGGTCAATATCCAATAGCGGGACCTGGATGCCCATATTGGATCCCACATATTCTACGAAGATCTTATCGTTTGAACCTCAGTGCCAAGGATTCGTATAATCCCGTATGTCATTCCCTTTGTCCTTCGGTATGTTACTTGCCCGAGATTTGATCGTCAGTATCCGCATACCTATTTCAATCTCGTTTTACCGGCAAGTCTCTTTACTCGTTCCGTAATACAAGATCCCGCAACTTACACTAAGTTACATTGCTTGCAAGGCTTGTGTGTGATGTTGCATTACCGAGTGGGCCCCGAGATACCTCTCCGTCACACGGAGTGACAAATCCCAGTCTTGATCCATACTAACTCAACTAACACCTTCGGAGATACCTGTAGAGCATCTTTATAGTCACCCAGTTACGTTGCGACGTTTGATACACACAAAGCATTCCTCCGGTGTCAGTAAGTTATATGATCTCATGGTCATAGGAATAAATACTTGACACGCAGAAAACAGTAGCAACAAAATGACACGATCAACATGCTACGTCTATTAGTTTGGGTCTAGTCCATCACGTGATTCTCCCAATGACGTGATCCAGTTATCAAGCAATAACACCTTGTTCATAATCAGAAGACACTGACTATCATTGATCAACTGGCTAGCCAACTAGAGGCATGCTAGGGACGGTGTTTTGTCTATGTATCCACACATGTAAATGAGTCTTCATTCAATACAATTATAGCATGGATAATAAACTATTATCTTGATACAGGAATTATAATAATAACTATACATTTATTATTGCCTCTAGGGCATAATTCCAACAGTCTCCCACTTGCACTAGAGTCAATAATCTAGCCCTCACATCACCATGTGAATTACATTGTAATAAATCTAACACCCATACAGTTCTGGTGTCGATCATGTTTTGGCCGTGGAAGAGGTTTAGTCAGCGGGTCTGCTACATTCAGATCCGTGTGCACTTTGCATATATTTACGTCCTCTTCCTCGACGTAGTCGCGGATGAGGTTGAAGCGTCGTTTGATGTGTCTGGTCTTCTTGTGAAACCTTGGTTCCTTTGCTAAGGCAATGGCACCAGTGTTGTCACAGAACAAGGTTATTGGATCCAGTGCACTTGGCACCACTCCAAGATCCGTCATGAACTGCTTCATCCAGACACCCTCCTTAGCCGCCTCCGAGGCAGCCATGTACTCCGCTTCACATGTAGAATCTGCTACGACGCTTTGCTTGGAACTGCACCAGCTTACTGCACCCCCATTAAGAATAAATACGTATCCGGTTTGCGACTTAGAGTCGTCCGGATCTGTGTCAAAGCTTGCATCGACGTAACCTTTTACGGTGAGCTCTTCGTCACCTCCATACACGAGAAACATCTCCTTAGTCCTTTTCAGGTACTTCAGGATATTCTTGACCGCTGTCCAGTGATCCACTCCTGGATTACTCTGGAACCTACCTGCCATACTTATGGCCAGGCTAACATCCGGTCTAGTGCACAGCATCGCATACATGATAGAACCTATGGCTGAAGCATAGGGGACGGAGCGCATATGCTCTCTATCTTCATCAGTTGCTGGGCACTGAGTCTTACTCAATCTCGTACCTTGTAAAACTGGCAAGAACCCTTTCTTGGACTGTTCCATTTTGAACCTCTTCAAAACTTTATCAAGGTATGTGCTTTGTGAAAGTCCTATCAGGCGTTTTGATCTATCCCTATAGATCTTAATGCCTAGAATGTAAGCAGCTTCTCCTAGGTCCTTCATAGAGAAACTTTTATTCAAGTAACCTTTTATGCTCTCCAAAAGCTCCACGTTGTTTCCAATCAGTAATATGTCATCCACATATAATATTAGAAACGCCACAGAGCTCCCACTCACTTTCTTGTAAATACAAGATTCTCCAACCACTTGTATAAACCCAAATGCCTTGATCACCTCATCAAAGCGCTTGTTCCAACTCCGAGATGCTTGCACCAGTCCATAAATGGATCGCTGGAGCTTGCACACCTTGTCAGCATTTTTAGGATCGACAAAACCTTCGGGTTGCATCATATACAACTCTTCCTTAAGAAAACCGTTAAGGAACGCCGTTTTGACATCCATCTGCCAGATTTCATAATCGAACAATGCAGCTATTGCCAACATGATTCTGACGGACTTAAGCATCGCTACGGGTGAGAAGGTCTCATCGTAGTCAACTCCTGGAACTTGTGAAAAACCCTTTGCCACAAGTCGAGCTTTATAAACGGTCACACTACCGTCAGCGTCCGTCTTCTTCTTAAAGATCCATTTGTTCTGAATAGCCTTGCGGCCCTCAGGTGGTATCTCCAAAGTCCACACTTTGTTCTCATACATGGATCCTATCTCGGATTTCATGGCTTCTAGCCATTTGTTGGAATCTGGGCCCACCATTGCTTCTTCATAATTTGCAGGTTCATTGTTGTCTAACAACATGATTGACAAGACGGGATTACCGTACCACTCTAGAGCAGCGCGTGATCTCGTCGACCTGCGTGGTTCAACAGAAACTTGAACTGGAGTTTCATGATCATCATCATTAACTTCCTCCTCAACCGGCGTCGCAATGACAGAGGTTTCCCCTTGCCCTGCGCCACCATCCAGAGGGATGAGAGGTTCGACAACCTCGTCAAGTTCTATCTTCCTCCCACTCAATTCTCTCGAGAGAAACTCCTTCTCGAGAAAAGTTCCGTTCTTAGCAACAAACACTTTGCCCTCAGATTTGAGATAGAAGGTGTACCCAACTGTCTCTTTTGGGTAACCTATGAAGACGCACTTTTCCGCTTTGAGTTCCAGCTTTTCAGGCTGAAGCTTTTTGACATAAGCATCACATCCCCAAACTTTAAGAAACGACAACTTTGGCCTTTTGCCATACCACAGTTCGTATGGTGTCGTCTCAACGGATTTCGATGGTGCCCTATTTAAAGTGAATGCAGCTGTTTCTAATGCATAACCCCAAAATGATAACGGCAAATCAGTAAGAGACATCATAGATCGCACCATCTCTAACAAAGTACGATTTCGACGTTCGGACACACCATTACGCTGTGGTGTTCCAGGCGGTGTTAACTGCGAAACAATTCCACATTGTCTTAAGTGAGTACCAAACTCGAAACTCAGATATTCACCCCCACGATCAGACCGTAGGAACTTGATCTTCTTGTTACGATGATTTTCCACTTCACTCTGAAATTGCTTGAACTTTTCAAATGTCTCAGACTTGTGCTTCATCAAGTAGACATAACCATATCTACTTAAATCGTCAGTGAAGGTGAGGAAATAACGATGTCCGCCGCGTGCCTCCACGCTCATTGGACCACACACATCGGTATGTATGATTTCCAACAAGTCACTTGCACGCTCCATTGTTCCGGAGAACGGAATCTTAGTCATCTTGCCCATGAGGCATGGTTCGCACGTGTCAAGTGAATCAAAGTCAAGTGACTCCAAAAGTCCATCAGTATGGAGTTTCTTCATGCGCTTTACACCAATATGACCCAAGCGGCAGTGCCACAAAAATATGGCGCTATCATTGTTCACTCTAACTCTTTTGGTCTCAATGTTATGTATATGCGTATCGCTATCAAGATTCAATATGAACAATCCTCTCACATTCGGTGCATGACCATAAAAGATGTTACTCATAGAAATAGAAAAACCATTATTCTCAGACTTAAAAGAGTAACCGTCTCGCAATAAACAAGATCCAGATATAATGTTCATGCTCAACGCAGGCACTAAATAACAATGATTTAAGTTCATCACTAATCCCGATGGTAGCTGAAGTGACACTGTGCCGACGGCGATTGCATCAACCTTGGAACCGTTTCCTACGCGCATCGTCACTTCGTCTTTCGCCAGCCTTCGTCTATTCCGCAATTCCTGCTTCGAGTTGAAAATGTGAGCAACAGAACCGGTATCGAATACCCAGGCACTACTACGAGAGCCGGTTAAGTACACATCAATAACATGTATATCAAATATACCTGATTTTTCTTTGCCCGCCTTCTTATCTGCCAGATACTTGGGGCAATTGCGCTTCCAGTGACCCATACCCTTGCAATAGAAGCACTCTGTTTCAGGCTTAGGTCCAGCCTTGGGTTTCTTCGACGGATTGGCAACAGGCTTGCCGCTCTTCTTCGAATTGCCCTTCTTGCCTTTGCCGTTTCTCTTGAAACTAGTGGTCTTGCTCACCATCAACACTTGATGCTCTTTACGGAGTTCAGATTCTGCGACTTTCAGCATCGCAAACAACTCGCCGGGAGACTTGTTCATCCCTTGCATGTTGTAGTTCAACACAAAGCCTTTATAGCTTGGCGGCAGTGATTGAAGGATTCTGTCAGTGATAGCTTCTTGCGGGAGTTCAATCCCCAGTTCAGCTAGACGGTTTGAGTACCCAGACATTTTGAGCACATGTTCACTGACAGACGAGTTTTCCTCCATCTTGCAAGCATAGAATTTATCAGAGGTCTCATACCTCTCGATCCGGGCGTTCTTCTGAAAGATAAACTTCAACTCCTGGAACATCTCAAATGCTCCATGACGCTCAAAGCGACGTTGAAGTCCCGGTTCTAAGCCATACAAGACTGCACATTGAACTATTGAGTAGTCCTCCTTACGTGCTAACCAAGCGTTCTTAACATCCTGATCAGCCGTAGCGGGTGGTTCATCTCCTAGCGCAGCATTAAGGACATAATCCTTCTTCCCAGCTTGTAAGATTAGCTTAAGATTACGAGCCCAGTCTACAAAGTTGCTTCCATCATCTTTCAACTTAGCTTTCTCTAGGAACGTATTAAAATTCAGGATGACACTTGCGTGAGCCATGATCTACAACACAAATATATTCAAAGTGGACTTAGACTATGTTCAAGATAATTAGAGTTTAACTTAATCAAAGTATATGCTAAACTCCCACTCAAAAAGTACATCTCTCTAGTCATTTGAGTGGTTCATGATCCACTTACACTATCCCAAGTCCGATCATCACGTGAGTTGAGTATAGTTTCAGTGGTAAGCATCCCTATGCTAATCATATCAACTATATGATTCATGATCGACCTTTCGGTCTCATGTGTTCCGAGGCCATGTCTGCACATGCTAGGCTCGTCAAGCTAAACCCGAGTGTTCTGCGTGCGCAACTGTTTTGCACCCGTTGTATGTGAACGTTGAGTCTATCACACCCGATCATCACGTGGTGTCTCGAAACGACGAACTGTAGCAACGGTGCACAGTCGGGGAGAACACAATTTCGTCTTGAAATTTTAGTGAGAGATCACCTCATAATGCTACCATCGTTCTAAGCAAAATAAGGTGCATAAAAGGATTAACATCACATGCAATTCATAAGTGACATGATATGGCCATCATCACGTGCTTCTTGATCTCCATCACCAAAGCACCGGCACGATCTTCTTGTCACCGGCGCCACACCATGATCATCCATCAACGTGTTGCCATCGGGGTTGTCGTGCTACTTATGCTATTACTACTAAAGCTACATCCTAGCAAAATAGTAAACGCATCTGCAAGCACAAACGTTAGTATAAAGACAACCCTATGGCTCCTGCCGGTTGCCGTACCATCGACGTGCAAGTCGATATTTCTATTACAACATGATCATCTCATACATCCAATATATCACATCACATCGTTGGCCATATCACATCACAATCATACCCTGCAAAAACAAGTTAGACGTCCTCTAATTTTGTTGTTGCATGTTTTACGTGGTGACCATGGGTATCTAGTAGGATCGCATCTTACTTACGCAAACACCACAACGGAGATATATGAGTTGCTATTTAATCTCATCCAACGACCTCCTCGGTCAAATCCGATTCAACTAAAGTTGGAGAAACCGCCACTTGCCAGTCATCTTTGAGCAAAGGGGGTTACTCGTAACGATGAAACCAGTCTCTCGTAAGCGTACGAGTAATGTCGGTCCAAGCCGCTTCAATCCAACAATACCGCGGAATCAAGAAAAGACTAAGGAGGGCAGCAAAGCGCACATCACCGCCCACAAAAACTTTTGTGTTCTACTCGAGAAGACATCTACGCATGAACCTAGCTCATGATGCCACTGTTGGGGAACGTCGCATGGGAAACAAAAAATTTCCTACGCGCACGAAGACCTATCATGGTGATGTCAATCTACGAGAGGGGATGAGTGATCTACGTACCCTTGTAGATCGTACAGCAGAAGCGTTAGAGAACGCGGTTGATGTAGTCGAACGTCCTCACGTCCCTCGATCCGCCCCGCGAACAATCCCGCGATCAGTCCCACGATCTAGTACCGAACGGACGGCACCTCCGCGTTCAGCACACGTACAGCTCGACGATGATCTCGGCCTTCTTGATCCAGCAAGAGAGACGGAGAGGTAGAAGAGTTCTCCGGCAGCGTGACGGTGCTCCGGAGGTTGGTGATGATCTTGTCTCAGCAGGGCTCCGCCCGAGCTCCGCAGAAACGCGATCTAGAGGAAAAACTATGGAGGTATGTGGTCGGGCAGCCGTGAGAAAGTCGTCTCAAATCTGCCCTAAAAGCTCCATATATATAGGAGGAGGGAGGGGACCTTGCCTTGGGGTCCAAGGGACCCTCAAGGGGTCGGCCGAGCCAAGGGGGGGGAGGACTCCCCCCCCCCAAACCGAGTTGGACTTGGTTTGGTGGGAGGAGTCCCCCTCCCTTCCCACTTCCTCCCTCCCTTTTTTTTTCTTTTCCTTTGATTTCTTTTTCTTGGCGCATAGGCCCCCTTGGGTCTGTCCCACCAGCCCACTAAGGGCTGGTGTGTCTCCCCAAAGCCTATGGGCTTCCCCGGGGTGGGTTGCCGCCCCCCCCCCCCCCGGTGAACTCCCGGAACCCATTCGTCATTCCCGGTACATTCCCGGTAACTCCGAAAACCTTCCGGTAATCAAATGAGGTCATCCTATATATCAATCTTCGTTTCCGGACCATTCCGGAAATCCTCGTGACGTCCGTGATCTCATCCGGGACTCCGAACAACATTCGGTAACCAACCATATAACTCAAATACGCATAAAACAACGTCGAACCTTAAGTGTGCAGACCCTGCGGGTTCGAGAACTATGTAGACATGACCCGAGAGACTCCTCGGTCAATATCCAATAGCGGGACCTGGATGCCCATATTGGATCCTACATATTCTACGAAGATCTTATCGTTTGAACCTCAGTGCCAAGGATTCGTATAATCCCGTATGTCATTCCCTTTGTCCTTCGGTATGTTACTTGCCCGAGATTCGATCGTCAGTATCCGCATACCTATTTCAATCTCGTTTTACCGGCAAGTCTCTTTACTCGTTATGTAATACAAGATCCCGCAACTTACACTAAGTTACATTGCTTGCAAGGCTTGTGTGTGATGTTGCATTACCGAGTGGGCCCCGAAATACCTCTCCGTCACATGGAGTGACAAATCCCAGTCTTGATCCATACTAACTCAACTAACACCTTCAGAGATACCTGTAGAGCATCTTTATAGTCACCCAGTTACGTTGCGACGTTTGATACACACAAAGCATTCCTCCGGTGTCAGTAAGTTATATGATCTCATGGTCATAGGAATAAATACTTGACACGCAGAAAACAGTAGCAACAAAATGACACGATCAACATGCTACGTCTATTAGTTTGGGTCTAGTCCATCACGTGATTCTCCCAATGACGTGATCCAGTTATCAAGAAATAACACCTTGTTCATAATCAGAAGACACTGACTATCATTGATCAACTGGCTAGCCAACTAGAGGCATGCTAGGGACGGTGTTTTGTCTATGTATCCACACATGTAAATGAGTCTTCATTCAATACAATTATAGCATGGATAATAAACTATTATCTTGATACAGGAATTATAATTATAACTATACATTTATTATTGCCTCTAGGGCATAATTCCAACAACCTCCACGGTTTTTCCTCTAGATCGCGTTTCTGCGGAGCTCGGGCGGAGCCCTGCTGAGACAAGATCATCACCAACCTCCGGAGCGCTGTCACGCTGCCGGAGAACTCTTCTACCTCTCCGTCTCTCTTGCTGGATCAAGAAGGCCGAGATCATCGTCGAGCTGTACGTGTGCTGAACGCGGAGGTGCCATCCGTTCGGCACTAGATCGTGGGACTGATCGCGGGACGGTTCGCGGGGCGGATCGAGGGATGTGAGGACGTTCCACTACATCAACCGCGTTCACTAACGCTTCTGCTGTACGGTCTACAAGGGTACGTAGATCACACATCTCCTCTCATAGATGGACATCACCATGATAGGTCTTCGTGCGCGTAGGAAAATTTTTGTTTCCCATGCGACGTTCCCCATCATTGGCATCATGAGCTAGGTTCATGCGTAGATGTCTTCTCGAGTAGAACACAAAAGTTTTTGTGGGCGGTGATGTGCGTTTTGCTGTCCTCCTTAGTCTTTTCTTGATTCCGCGGTATTGTTGGATTGAAGCGGCTTGGACCGACATTACTCGTACGCTTACGAGAGACTGCTTTCATCGCTACGAGTAACCACGTTGCTCAAAGATGACTGGCAAGTGTCAGTTTCTCCAACTTTAGTTGAATCGGATTTGACCGAGGAGGTCTTTGGATGAGATTAAATAGCAACTCATATATCTCCGTTGTGGTGTTTGCGTAAGTAAGATGCGATCCTACTAGATACCCATGGTCACCACATAAAACATGCAACAACAAAATTAGAGGACGTCTAACTTGTTTTTGCAGGGTATGCTTGTGATGTGATATGGCCAACGATGTGATGTGATATATTGGATGTTTGAGATGATCATGTTGTAATAGATAATATCGACTTGCACGTCGATGGTACGGCAACCGGCAGGAGCCATAGGGTTGTCTTTATACTAACGTTTGTGCTTGCAGATGTGTTTACTATTTTTCTAGGATGTAGCTTTAGTAGTAATAGCATGAGTAGCACGACAACCCCGATGGCGACACGTTGATGGAGATCATGGTGTGGCGCCGGTGACAAGAAGATCGTGCCGGTGCTTTGATGATGGAGATCAAGGAGCACGTGATGATGGCCATATCATGTCACTTATGAATTGCATGTGATGTTAATCCTTTTATGCACCTTATTTTGCTTAGAACGACGGTAGCATTATGAGGTGATCTCTCACTAAAATTTCAAGACGAAATTGTGTTCTCCCCGACTGTGCACCGTTGCTACAGTTCGTCGTTTCGAGACACCACGTGATGATCGGGTGTGATAGATTCAACGTTCACATACAACGGGTGCAAAACAGTTGCGCACGCGGAACACTCGGGTTAAGCTTGACGAGCCTAGCATGTGCAGACATGGCCTCGGAACACATGAGACGGAAAGGTCGATCATGAATCATATAGATGATATGATTAGCATAGGGATGCTTACCACTGAAACTATACTCAACTCACGTGATGATCGGACTTGAGCTAGTGTAAGTGGATCATGAACCACTAAAATGACTAGAGAGATGTACTTTTTGAGTGGGAGTTTAGCGATTAATTCGATTTAAGTTAAACTCTAATTATCTTGAACATAGTCTAAGTCCACTTTGAATATATTTGTGTTGTAGATCATGGCTCACGCGACAGTCACCCTGAATTTTAATACGTTCCAAGAGAAAGCTAAGTTGAAAGATGATGGAAGCAACTTTGTAGACTGGGCTCGTAATCTTAAGCTAATCTTACAAGCTGGGAAGAAGGATTATGTCCTTAATGCTGCGCTAGGAGATGAACCACCCGCTACGGCTGATCAGGATGTTAAGAACGCTTGGTTAGCACGTAAGGAGGACTACTCAGTAGTTCAATGTGCACTCTTGTATGGCTTAGAACCGGGACTTCAACGTCGCTTTGAGCGTCATGGAGCATTTGAGATGTTCCAGGAGTTGAAGTTTATCTTTCAGAAGAACGCCCGGATCGAGAGGTATGAGACCTCCGATAAATTCTATGCTTGCAAGATGAAGGAGAACTCGTCTGTCAATGAACATGTGCTCAAAATGTCTGGGTACTCAAACCGTCTAGCTGAGCTGGGGATTGAACTCCCGCAAGAGGCTATCACTGACAGAATCCTTCAATCACTGCCGCCAAGCTATAAAGGTTTTGTGTTGAACTACAACATGCAAGGGATGAACAAGTCTCCCGGCGTGTTGTTTGCGATGCTGAAAGTCGCAGAGTCTGAACTCCGTAAAGAGCATCAAGTGTTGATGGTGAATAAGACCACTAGTTTCAAGAGAAACGGCAAAGGCAAGAAGGGAAATTCAAAGAAGAGCGGCAAGCCTATTGCCAATCCGACGAAGAATACCAAAGCTGGACCTAAGCCTGAAACAGAGTGTTACTATTGCAAGGGTATGGGTCACTGGAAGCGCAATTGCCCCAAGTATCTGGCAGATAAGAAGGCGGCCAAAGAAAAATCAGGTATATTTGATATACATATTATTGATGTGTACTTAACCGGCTCTCGTAGTAGTGCCTGGGTATTCGATACCGGTTCTGTTGCTCATATTTGCAACTCGAAACAGGAACTACGGAATAGACGAAGGCTGGCGAAAGATGAAGTGACGATGCGCGTAGGAAATGGTTCCAAGGTTGATGCAATTGCCGTCGGCACAGTTTCACTTCAGTTACCATCAGGATTAGTTATGAACTTGAATCATTGTTATTTAGTGCCTGCGTTGAGCATGAACATTATATCTGGATCTTGTTTATTGCGAGACGGTTACTCTTTTAAGTCAGAGAATAATGGTTGTTCTATTTCTATGAGTAACATCTTTTATGGTCATGCACCCAATGTGAGAGGATTGTTCATATTGAATCTTGATAGTGATACACACATACATAACATTGAGACCAAAAGAGTTAGAGTTAACAATGATAGCGCCATATTTTTGTGGCACTGCCGCTTAGGTCATATTGGTGTAAAGCGCATGAAGAAACTCCATGCCGATGGACTTTTGGAGTCACTTGACTTTGATTCACTTGACACGTGTGAACCATGCCTCATGGGCAAGATGACTAAAACTCCGTTCTCCGGAACAATGGAGCGTGCAAGTGACTTGTTGGAAATCATACATACCAATGTGTGTGGTCCGATGAGCGTAGAGGCATGCGGCGGATATCGTTATTTTCTCACCTTCACTGAAGATTTGAGTAGATATGGTTATGTCTACTTAATGAAGCACAAGTCTGAAACATTTGAAAAGTTCAAGCAATTTCAGAGTGAAGTTGAAAATCATCGTAACAAGAAGATCAAGTTCCTACGGTCTGATCGTGGGGGTGAATATCTGAGTTTCGAGTTTGGTCTCACTTAAGACAATGTGGAATTGTTTCACATTTGACACCGCCTGGAACACCACAACGTAATGGTGTGTCCGAACGTCGTAATCGTACTTTATTAGAGATGGTGCGATCTATAATGTCTCTTACTGATTTGCCGTTATCGTTTTGGGGTTATGCATTAGAAACAGCTGCATTCACTTTAAATAGGGCACCATCAAAATTCGTTGAGACGACACCATACGAATTGTGGTATGGCAAAAGGCCAAAGTTGTCGTTTCTTAAAGTTTGGGGATGTGATGCTTATGTCAAAAAGCTTCAGCCTGAAAAGCTGGAACCCAAAGCGGAAAAGTGCATCTTCATAGGTTACCCAAAAGAGACAGTTGGGTACACCTTCTATCTCAAATCCGAGGGCAAAGTGTTTGTTGCTAAAAACAGAGCTTTTCTCGAGAAGGAGTTTCTCTCGAGAGAATTGAGTGGGAGGAAGATAGAACTTGACGAGGTTGTCGAACCTCTCATCCCTCTGGATGGTGGCGCAGGGCAAGGGGAAACCTCTGTCGTTGCGATGCCGGTTGAGGAGGAAGTTAATGATGATGATCATGAAACTCCGGTTCAAGTTTCTGTCGAACCACGCAGGTCGACGAGACCACGTGCTGCTCCAGAGTGGTACGGTAATCCTGTCTTATGAATCATGTTGTTGGACAACAATGAACCTGCAAATTATGAAGAAGCAATGGTGGGCCCAGATTCCAACAAATGGCTAGAAGCCATGAAGTCCGAGATAGGATCCATGTATGAGAACAAAGTGTGGACTTTGGAAGTACTGCCTGAGGGCCGCAAGGCTATTCAGAACAAATGGATCTTTAAGAGGAAGACGGACGCTGACGGCAATGTGACCGTTTATAAAGCTCGACTTGTGGCAAAGGGTTTTTCACAAGTTCAAGGAGTTGACTACGATGAGACATTCTCACCCGTAGTGATGCTTAAGTCCGTCAGAATCATGTTAGCAATAGCTGCATTTTTCGATTATGAAATCTGGCAGATGGATGTCAAAACGGCGTTCCTTAACGGTTTCCTTAAGGAAGAATTGTATATGATGCAACCCGAAGGTTTTGTCGATCCTAAGAATGCTAACAAGGTGTGCAAGCTCCAGCGATCCATTTATGGACTGGTGCAAGCATCTCGGAGTTGGAACAAACGCTTTGATGAGGTGATCAAAGCATTTGGGTTTATACAAGTGGTTGGAGAATCTTGTATTTACAAGAAAGTGAGTGGGAGCTCCGTGGCGTTTCTAATATTATATGTGGATGACATATTGCTGATTGGAAACAACGTAGAGTTTTTGGAGAGCATAAAGGATTACTTGAATAAAAGTTTCTCTATGAAGGACCTAGGAGAAGCTACTTACATTCTAGGCATTAAGATCTATAGGGATAGATCAAAACGCCTGATAGGACTTTCACAAAGCACATACCTTGATAAAGTTTTGAAGAGGTTCAAAATGGAACAGTCCAAGAAGGGGTTCTTGCCAGTTTTACAAGGTACGAGATTGAGTAAGACTCAGTGCCCAGCAACTGATGAGGATAGAGAGCATATGCGCTCCGTCCCCTATGCTTCAGCCATAGGTTCTATCATGTATGCAATGTTGTGCACTAGACCGGACGTTAGCCTGGCCATAAGTATGGCAGGTAGGTTCCAAAGTAATCCAGGAGTGGATCACTGGACAGCGGTCAAGAATATCCTAAAGTACCTGAAAAGGACTAAGGAGATGGTTCTCGTGTATGGAGGTGACGAAGAGCTTGCCGTAAAAGGTTACGTCGATGCAAGCTTTGACACAGATCCGGACGACTCTAAGTCACAAACCGGATACGTATTTATTCTTAATGGGGGTGCAGTAAGCTGGTGCAGTTCCAAGCAAAGCGTCGTAGCAGATTCTACATGTGAAGCGGAGTATATGGCTGCCTCGGAGGCGGCTAACGAGGGTGTCTGGATGAAGCAGTGCATGGCGGATCTTGGAGTGGTGCCAAGCGCACTGAATCCAATAACCTTATTCTGTGATAACACGGGTGCCATTGCCTTAGCAAAGAAACCACGGTTTCACAAGAAGTCCAAACACATCAAACGACGCTTCAACCTCATCCGCGACTACGTCGAAGGAGAGGACGTAAATATATCCAAAGTGCACACGGATCTGAATGTAGCAGACCCGCTGACTAAACCTCTTCCACGGCCAAAGCATGATCAACACCAGAACTGTATGGGTGTTAGATTTATTACAATGTAATTCGCATGATGATGTGAGGGCTAGATTATTGACTCTAGTGCAAGTGGGAGACTGTTGGAATTATGCCCTAGAGGCAATAATAAATATTGTTATTATTATAATTCCTGTATCAAGATAATTGTTTATTATCCATGCTATAATTGTATTGAATGAAGACTCATTTACATGTGTGGATACATAGACAAAACACTGTCCCTAGCAAGCCTCTAGTTGGCTAGCCAGTTGACCAAAGATAGTCAGTGGCTTCTAATTATGAACAAGGTGTTGTTGCTTGATAACTGGATCACGTCATTAGGAGAATCGCGTGATGGACTAGACCCAAACTAATAGACGTAGCATGTTGATCGTGTCATTTTGTTGCTACTGTTTTTATGCGTGTCAAGTATTTGTTCCTATGACCATGAGATCATATAACTCACTAACACCGGAGGAATACTTTGTGTGTATCAAACGTCGCAACGTAACTGGGTGACTATAAAGATGCTCTACAGGTATCTCCAAAGGTGTTCGTTGAGTTAGTATGGATCAAGACTGGGATTTGTCACTCCGTGTGACGGAGAGGTATCTCGGGGCCCACTCGGTAATACAACATCACACACAAGCCTTGCAAGCAATGTGACTTAGTGTAAGTTGCGGGATCTTGTATTACGAAACGAGTAAAGAGACTTGCCGGTAAACGAGATTGAAATAGGTATGCGGATACTGACGATCGAATCTCGGGCAAGTAACATACCGAAGGACAAAGGGAATGACATACGGGATTATATGAATCCTTGGCACTGAGGTTCAAACGATAAGATCTTCGTAGAATATGGAGGATCCAATATGGGCATCCAGGTCCCGCTATTGGATATTGACCGAGGAGTCTCTCGGGTCATGCCTACATAGTTCTTGAACCCGCAGGGTCTGCACACTTAAGGTTCGACGTTGTTTTATGTGTATTTGAGTTATATGGTTGGTTACCGAATGTTGTTCGGAGTCCCGAATGAGATCACGGACGTCACGAGGGTTTCCGGAATGGTCCAGAAATGAAGATTGATATATAGGATGACCTCATTTGATTACCGGAAGGTTTTCGGAGTTACCGGGAATGTACCGGGAATGACGAATGGGTTCCGGGAGTTCACCGGGGGGGGGGCAACCCACCCCGGGGAAGCCCATAGGCATTGAGGATGGCGCACCAGCCCTTAGTGGGCTGGTGGGACAGCCCAAAAGAGCCCTATGCGCATTGGAAGAAAAATCAAAGAGAAAAGAAAAGAAAAAGGAGGAGGTGGGAAAGGAAAGAAGGACTCCACCCACCAAACCAAGTAGGACTCGGTTTGGGGGGGAGACCTTCCCCCCTTGGCTCGGTCGACCCCCTTGGGGCTCCTTGAGCCCCAAGGCAAGGCCCCCCCCCCCTCTCCCACCTATATATACGGAGGTTTTAGGGCTGATTTGAGACGACTTTTCCACGACAGCCCGACCACATACCTCCACGGTTTTTCCTCTAGATCGCGTTTCTGCGGAGCTCGGGTGGAGCCCTGCTGAGACAAGATCATCACCAACCTCCGGAGCGCCGTCATGCTGCCGGAGAACTCTTCTACCTCTCCGTCTCTCTTGCTGGATCAAGAAGGCCGAGATCATCGTCGAGCTGTACGTGTGCTGAATGCGGAGGTGTCGTCCGTTCGGCACTGGATCGTGGGACTCATCGCGGGACGGTTCGCGGGGCGGATCGAGGGACGTGAGGACGTTCCACTACATCAACCGCGTTCACTAACGCTTCTGCTGTATGGTCTACAAGGGTACGTAGATCACACATCCCCTCTCGTAGATGGACATCACCATGATAGGTCTTCGTGCGCATAGGAAAATTTTTGTTTCCCATGCGACGTTCCCCAACACAAATCTCCACTTCCTATATATGAATCTTTACCTCCGGACCATTCCGGAGCTCCTCGTGACGTCCGGGATGTCATCCAGGACTCTGAACAACCTTTGGTAACCACATATACGATTCCCATAGCAACTCTAGCGTCACCGAACCTTAAGTGTGTAGACCCTACGGGTTCGGGAATCATGTAGACATGACCGGGGCATCTCTCCGGCCAATAACCAACAGCGGGATCTGGATATCCATGTTGGCTCCCACATGTTCCATGATGATCTCATCGGATGAACCACAATGTCGAGGATTCACTCAATCCCGTATGCAACTCCCTTTGTCTAACGGTATGACACTTGCCCGAGATTCGATCGTCGGTATCCCTGTACCTTGTTCAATCTCATTACCGGTAAGTCTCTTTACTCGTTTCGTAACACATCTTCCCGTGGCTAACTCCTTAGTCACATTGAGGTCATTATGATGATGCATTATCGAGTGGGTCCAGAGATACCTCTCCGTCACACGGAGTGACAAATCCCAGTCTCGATTCGTACCAACCCAACATACACTTTCGGAGATACCTGTAGTGCACCTTTATAGTCACCTAGTTACGTTGTGACGTTTGATACACCCAAAGCACTCCTACGGTATTCGGGAGTTGCACAATCTAATGGTCTAAGGAAATGATACTTGATATTATAAAAGCTCTAGCACACGAACTACGCGATCTTGTGCTATGCTTAGGATTGGGTCTTGTCCATCACATAATTCTCCTAATGATGTGATCCCGTTATCAATGACATCCAATGTCCATGGCCAGGAAACCATGACCATCTATTGATCAATGAGCTGGCCAACTAGAGGCTCACTAGGGACATGTTGTGGTCTCTTTATTCACACATGTAATACAATTATAGCATGAACAATAGACAATTATAATGAACAAGGAAATATAATAATAACCACTTTATTATTGCCTCTAGGGCATATTTTCAACACGTATGTCATTCATAACCCCACCGTGTTCTCGACCAGAGAATGAGCTATGAAAGAAACAGTCATGGTTATGCACACAGTTGGCAAGTTTTATTTGAGTTACTTTAAGTTGTCTAGAACCGGATTTTGACAAAATATCCATGTTTTCCACATAACCGCGGGCATGGCTTTCCGAAAGATTAAACCCTGCAGAGGTGCTCCAACTACTCCATCACAAATTACCACAGGCCGCACAATAATCCTCTACCACGAAACTTGTGATCTTGCCGGATTCCTTAGTAGAAAACCTCAACGCTGATAAGACCCAAAGCCTCACCAGAATCCCAATACGCAAAATATATCACCAAGGCAAGACAAGTCCGGCAAGACGTGCCGACGTGTCGACGAACCCGATAGGAGCCGCGCATCTCGTTCTCAAGACACGACCGGATGAGCGCAGCGTATAGTGGCCTGATAGAGATCCCTAAGTTTCCCGGGTTGGCCCCACACACAACTCTAGTTTGGACCAACACTCATGAGGAGCACTGGCCCGGGGGTTGATTAGATTCCTCGAGGTAGCTATTTCCTATGCTTTTTATTATTAAGTTGTTAGCAAATTAACACCAAAGCTGGCTCTTGCCAGACACGCCTTAACTCTGAACGATTTATCAAGGGGGTTCCCATAACAACCCTGAACGTGTTAGGAGCGCTCAGTTATGGAATAAAACACTAGTAGCCGAAATTAAGGCGGCAACGGCGGAAAAAATCACCCGACAAAAGGCTAGGCCTTCCGCTATTTACCAAGTACATAGGTTCATTAATTACATAACAATTAAAATATGACAATATCAAATGCCCATGCTATCACATGGACCAGCGGGCACCTGCAACTAGCAACTCTACAACTAGGGGTTGAGCAAGCCTAACTTAGCCAAACAATATTTCCTTGGAGGGGAGGTGTTTGAGGTTTCATGGAAATGTTTGATGGCCTATATATCATGTGGTAGGCAGAGGAGATGTAACGATAGAAATGAACCACTAAGCAAAACAAAGCCAGAAATGGTGTCAAGGTCATGATCATCTTGCCTATGACTTCTTCAGAGTGGAACTGTTCCTGATCTTCCTGCACGAACTCACCAGACTCTTCAAACTCGTTTCCGGCCCCAGTAGCTACCCAAAAGAAACAAGCAGGAAAATAAATACCAGCAAGATGATGATGCAACACACAAAATGATGCATGCATGCACAACCTCTAATCATGCACATAACACCCTACCAGATAAAACTAGTGCCACCTCACCACAAGGTGACTTTCTATAGAAATGCTCAAAACCAGATTCCAGTACCACCATTGGATTCCTTGGGATTTTATACCCCAAATCCATATATCATACTACCCATGATGCATGCAGAAAAACACCACAAACAGTAGAAGAACATTATCACAAAATCAAACTACAATAATGTCCAGAACAGGAGTTGTTCTTGAGCCTGTCCAATTTGGCAAGTCCATATCTCGAGATATTGCAGAAATGGAAAATATTTCTAATTATCACAAAAATAAACACAAACAATAAAAAGCAGAAAAAAACAAGGAGGGGACCCACCTGGCAATGGCCAGGGCTCCCTCACTGGATGACACGTGGGCCCCTCTTGCCCACTGTCAGCCCACACACACAGACACAACACACAACACACACACACACACACCACAGTAATTAAAAAGAGGCCAGGGGGATTCGAACCCATGACCCCATGGTGGAGGCGCGACGCTGGAGCCACTAGGCTAGGAGGGGGGGTCTAAACCAGAAGCGGTTCGGCCCCCAATAGGCTAACCACACGGGCGCCCTTCTTCTACCTTCAGATTGGAAGGAGGAGATCAACTCCGGCGAGCGATGCAGCAACGATGACAAGTAAGAATGACCGGCGGGGGTGCAGGAACCCTAGGGGCTTCCATTCCCGGGGCTACGGCATTCTAAGAAGCGGGGTAAGGCGAAGGTGACGAGCTCGAGCGGAGCTCGCTCCTGACCTGTGACGCGAGGCGGCTACGACGACTAACGGCGAGGACTATGCGTAGGCAGACACGCACGGGGAAGGTGAGGTGCTGACCGAAGGGATCGGAGAGGAGATCGGGGCAAGGAGGAGGCAGATTGAAGACACGCTACTGTAGGGGCTTAGGGCTCCGGTACTCGTCCGAGACGAGGACGAGACCGACGCTGTGCTGGCTCTCCAGGCACCCTAGCGGCGAGAATGCGACGGCGGCATCTCCCTCGAGCCCCTGGACATCTCCGACGTGGTGGAGGGTGCCACCACGGACGAGGACACCACCACGACGAGCTCTGCACTCCCTATCGCGTTGGGAGCAAGCTTTTTGTGTTTGTGCAGGTACTTGTGATACTCCTTCACTGGATCGATACCTTGGATCTCAAAACCGAGGGAAATACTTACCACCGTTGTGGTTCATCACCCTTTCCGCTTTGAGGGAACACCAACGCAAGGCTGCAAGGCCACGGGGGAATCCTTTGCATATTTTCCTAGGAAGTCCCTTAAGGCGTAGTCGTAGCATAAAGATTCCTGGTGCCGTTGCTGAGGAGTATCAAGACAAGAATAGTCTCCCGTCAGCACGTATTTCTGGCGCCGTTGGAAGGTCTTTTGTTGCAGTAGCACAAGTATTTCTTGCGCCGTTGCCGGGGAAGGAGAGATCTATCCAAGTAGGTCTCACAAACTCATCTCCTGCATTTACTTTTTTGCGAGTTGCCTCTATTTTTCTCTCCCCCACTTCACATTTGCCGTTTTCTTTTGCCTTTTGCCTTTTTGCCATTTTCCTTTGTCGGTTTTCTTGCTTGCTTGTGTGCTTGTTTGATTGTTGAAGTCATCATGGCTGAAAACACCAAACATTGTGACTTCTCGAGTACCAATAATAATGATTTTATTAGTACTCTGATTGCTCCCGCCACTAGTGAGGAATCGCATGAAATCAACACAGCCTTGCTGAATCTTCTTATGAAAGAGCAATTCTCTGGCCTTCCTAGTGAAGATGCCACATCCCATCTCAATACCTTCATTGAGCTTTGCGATATGCAAAATAAAAGATATGTGGATAATGACGTGATTAAGTTGAAGCTTTTTCCTTTCTCGTTGCGAGATCGCGCAAAAACTTGGTTTTCTTCTTTGCCTAAAAATAGTATCGATTCTTGGGATAAGTGAAAAGATGCTTACATATCCAAGTATTTTCCATCGGCTAAGATTATCTCCTTTCGTAACGATATCATGAATTTCAAGCAACTTGATCATGAACACGTTGCACAATCTTGGGAGAGGATGAAGTTAATGATTAGAAATTGTCCCGCTCATGGCTTGAGTTTGTGGATGATTATACAAATCTTTTACGCTGGCTTGAATTTCGCTTCTCGCAATATCTTGGACTCCGCCTCAGGTGGAACATTCAAGGAAACCACGTTAGGAGACGCTACGAAGCTCCTAGACAATATCATGACCAACTACTCTCACTGGCACACTGAAAGGTCACCTGCTAGCAAATAGGTACACGCTATAGAAGAAATTAACTCGCTTAGTGCTAAGATGGACGAGTTGATGAATTTGGTTGCTAGTAGAAATGCTCCTTTAGATCCTAATAACATGCCACTATCTTCTTGATTGAGAGTAGCAACGCTAGTTTGGACGTTAACTTTGTTGGTAGGAACAATTTTGGCAACAACAATGCTTTTAGAGGAAACTATGTTCCTAGGCCTTTTCCTAGTAACTCCTCTAACAATTATGGCAATTCCTACAACAACACTTATGAAAATCACAACAAATTACCCTCTGATTTAGAGAGTAATATCAAAGAGTTCATTAACTCTCAAAATATTTTCAATGCGTCCATAGAGGAAAAACTACTCAAAATTGACGATTTGGCTATGAGCGTTGATAGGATGTCTTGTGATATTGATGCTTTGAAAGTTAGATGCGCTCCTCCCAAGGTCAAGTTGGATGAAACTTTGAAAGCTATGCGCGCCTCCATGAATGAGAGCAAAGAAAGAACCGCCCAAATTCGCGCTAGGCATGAATGGTTTAAAAGGGTGCGTTCTAGTGATGCAAATCACGAAGATCTTAAAGTGCTTGGTGTGACTCCTCTTGAATCTTTGTTTTCGCGTGTGAAACCTATTGATGAAGGGGCTGGATATGAATCTACTTTGGTTGAAAAACGCCCCAATGATTCGGAGTCTACCCATCTTGATGATAAAGGTGTGGAGAGTGGAGTAGAAGAAATGAAAATTTTGGGTAGTAATGAAACCCCCACTTTGGATTTCAAGGAATTCAATTATGATAATTTCTCCTTGTTTGAATGCATTTCTTTGATGCAATCCATTGCAAACTCTCCACATGCTTATAGCCAAAGCAAGGCCTTTACCGCGCATATCGTAGATGCTATGATGAAATCTCTTGAAGAGAAGCTCGAACTAGAAGTCTCTATACCTAGAAAAATTCATGATGAGTGGGAACCTACTATCAAAATCATGATCAAAAACTATGAGTGCAATGCTTTGTGTGATTTGGGTACTAGTGTTTCCGTGATTCCAAAGTCTTTATGTGATATTCTTGGTTTTCATGAGATTGAAGAGTGTTCTCTTAATTTGCATCTTGCGGATTCTACTGTCAAGAAACCCATGGAAGGATGGATGATGTTCTTATTGTTGCAAATAAGAACTATGTACCCGTGGATTTCATTGTACTTGACATAGATTGCAATCCTTCATGTCCCATTATTCTTGGTAGACCTTTCCTAAGGACTATTGGTGCTATCGTCGATATGAAGGAAGGGAATATTAGATTTCAATTTCCTCTAAAAAAGGGCATGGAGCACTTTCCTAGAAAGAAAATAAGATTGCATTATGAATCTATGATGAGGGCTACTTATGGTTTGAGCACCAAAGATGACTATACGTGATTCCATCATCTTTTGCCTAGCTAAGGGCGTTAAACAAAAGCGCTTGTTGGGAGGCACCCCAATGAATCTATGCTTTTTATTTCTTTATTTTGTTTTCCATACTTTCATAATTCTGTTATGATTGTGTTTTTTGTGTTTATTTTTGCATTTGTGCCAAGCAAAACCGTTATGATTAGTCTTGGGGATGATCATTTGGTCATGCTCGAAAAGACAGAAACTTTCTGCTCAAGAAAATAATTTTCATTTTTTTTGTAAGAGCTTTTGAGTTGATTCTTTTTGCTGCTGCTTGCTACGCAAATTCTTCGGACTGTCCTAATTTTTCAGAATTTTTGAAGTAACAGAAGTATATGAAGCATACAGATTGCTACAAACTGGTCTGCTGTTAACAGATTCTATTTTTGTTGAGTTGGTTGCTTATTTTGATGAAACTATGGATAGTATCGGGGGGTATTAGCCATGGAAGATTGAAAATACAGTAACCCAACATCAACATAAGTAGAATTTAAGTTTGCTACAGTACCTAAGGAAGTGGTGGTTTGCTTTCTTATACTAATGTTATCACGAGTTTCTGTTTAAGTTTCGTGTTGTGAAGTTTTCAAGTTTTGGGTGAAGTTCTTATGGACAAAGAGATAAATAGTGGCAAGAGATCAAGCTTGGGGATGCCCAAGGCACCCCAAGAGATTAAAGGATGTCGTAAAAGCCTAAGCTTGGGGATGCCCCGGGAAGGCATCCCCTCTTTCGTCTTCAAATCCATCGGTAACGTTACTTGGGGCTATATTTTTATTCACCACATGTTATGTGTTTTCCTTGGAGCGTCTTGTACCGTAGGAGTTTTTTATTTTTGTTGTGTCACAATCATCCTTGCTGCACAACTAGAGAGAGATACATGCACTCACCGTGATTTTGTCGAGCTTCACTTATATCTTTTGGTAGACAATTCAGCTCACATGTGCTTCACTTATATCTTTTGAGCTAGTTGATTTTGCTCTATGTGCTGCACTTATATATTTTAGAGCACGGCGGTGCGTGGCTTGGTAGTTGATCTATGCTATGAAAGTAGTCTCAAAAGGGGTAGTTATCCAAAGGGATATGAAAACTTCCACCTTCATGTGCATTGAATAGTTAGAGAAGTTTGAGTCATCTCAATTAGTTTTGAGTTGTGGTTGTGGTAATATTGAAGTTATGCTAGTAAGGTGTTGTGGATCTAGAAATACTTGTGTTGAAGTTAGTGATTCCCGAAGCATGCACGTATGGTGAACCGCTATGTGATGAAATCTAAGCATGATTAGTCTATTGATTGTCATCCTTTGCGTGGCGGTCGGGATCGCGCGATGGTTTATACCTACTAACCCTTCCCCTAGGAGTATGCATTGAATGCTTTGTTTCGATTACTAATAAAACTTTTGCAACAAGTATATGAGTTCTTCATGACTAATGTTGAGTCCATGGTTTAGATGCACTTTCACCTTCCACCATCATTATCTTCTTAGTGCCGTGCAACTTTCGCCGGTGCACAAAACCCACTATTAGCCTCCCTCAGAACAACCACCATACATACCTATTACGGCTTTTTCAAAGTCATTCCGAGATATATTGCCATGCAACTACCATCATGACATGTGCCACCACTTCTACAATGCTATTGCATGATCGTAAGATAGCTAGTATGATGTTTCCATTAATGTCTATGCCATGCTAGATCATTGCCACGGTACACTACCGAAGGCATCCCATATAAAGTCATCATTGTTCTAAGTTTTGAGTTGTAAGTGTGATGATCATCATTGATGGAGCATTGTCCCATATGAGCAAATAAAAGAGGCCAAAGATGCCCACCAAAAAAAAGAGGCCGAAGAGCCCACCAAAAAAATGAGAGAAAAAGAGAGAAGGGACAATGCTACTATCCTTCCACACTTGTGCTTATTAAGCACCATGATCTTCATGGTTGAGAGTCTCTCGTTTTGTCACCACCATATAGCTAGTGGGAAATTTTCATTACATAACTTGGCTTGTATATTCCAATGATAGGCTTCCTCAAAATTGCCTTAGGTCTTCGTGAGCAAGCAAGTTGGATGCACACCCACTAGTTTTATTTAAGAGCTTTCACATACTCTTAGCTCTAGTTCATCATTTGTATGGCAATCCCTACTCATTCACATTGATATCTATTTATGAGCATCTCCACAGCTCATTGATATGCCTAGTTAATGTGATCATCTTCTCCTTGTTTTTCTTGCAACCTCCACCACACTCCACACCACTTATAGTGCTAAAACCATGGCTCACGCTCATGTATTGCGTGAGAGTTGAAAAGGTTTGAGAAAGTAAAGGTGTGAAAACAATTACTTGGCCAATACCGGGGTTGTGCATGATTTAAATTCATTGTGCAATGACAATAGAGCATAGCCAGACTATATGCTTTTGTAGGGATAACTTTCTTTTGGCCTTGTTATTTTGAAAGTTCATGATTACCTTGCTAGTTTTCTTGAAGTACTATTGTTTCCACGTCAATAGCAAACTATTGTTTTGGATCTAATGGATCTGAACATTCACGTCACATAAGAGGAGTTACAAAGGACATCTATGCTAGGTAGCATGAAAGCATCAAAAATTCATTCTTTATCACTTCCCTACTCGAGGACGAGCAGGAGTTAAGCTTGGGGATGCTTGATACGTCTCAAACGTATCTATAATTTTTGATGGTTTCATGCTCTTATCTTGTCATCTTTGGATGTTTTATGTACCTTTTATATCTTTTTGGGGACTAACTTATTACTTCAGTGCCAAGTGTCAGTTCCTGTTTTTTCTGTGTTTTTGGCTCTTTTCAGATCTGATTTTGGAATGGAGTCCAAACGGAATAAAATCCCCGAAATAAATTTTTCCCGAACGAAAGAATATCAGGGGGCTTGAGGGCCAAGCCAGGAGAGCTAAAGGGGCCCCACAAGCCCTGTAGCCGCCACCAGGGGGGCGGCGGCTAGCAGGCTTGTGGCCTCCCTTGCGCCCCCTGACCTAGCTCCTTCGCCTATATATTCCCTAAAATACAGGAAAAAAATCAGGGAATCCACGAAAACACTTTTCCGCCGCTGCAAGCTTCCGTTTCCGCGAGATCTCATCTGGAGACCCTTCCCGGTGCCCTGCCAAAGGGGACTTTGGAGTTGGAGGGCTTCTATATCAACATCATCGCCCCTCCAATGACTCGTGAGTAGTTCACTTCAGACCTACGGGTCCGTAGTTAGTAGCTAGATGGCTTCTTCTCTGTCTTGGATCTTCAATACAAAGTTTTCCATGATCTATCCGATGTAATCCTCTTTGGCGGTGTGTTTGTCGAGATCCGATGAATTGTGGATTTCTGATCAGATTATCTATGATATATATTTGAGTCTTTGCTGATTTCTTTTATGCATGATTTGATATCCTTGTAAGTCTCGCCGAGTCTTGGGTTTTGTTTGGCCAACTAGGTCTATGATTCTTGTAATGGGAGAAGTGCTTGGTTTTGGGTTCATACCGTGTGGTGACCTTTCCCAATGACAGTAGGGGCAGCAAGGCACACATCGTGTAGTTGCCATCAAGGGTAACAAGATGGGCTTTTGTCGTTGATATGAGATTGTCCATCCACATCATGTCATCTTTCTTAAGGCGTTACTCTGTTCTTTTGGACTTAATACACTAGATGCATGCTGGATAGCGGTCGACGTGTGGAGTAATAGTAGTAGATGCAGAAAGTATCGGTCTACTTGTTTTGGACGTGATGCCTATAGATATAATCATTGCCATAGATGACGTCACGACTTTGCGCGGTTCTATCAATTGCTCGACAGTAATTTGTTCACCCGCCGTCTACTTGCTTTCATGAGAGAAGCCACTAGTGAACACTACGGCCCCCAGGTCTATTCACACCTATCGTTTCCAATTTCGCTTTACTTTGCTTTGTTACTTTGTTGCTTTTAGTTCTCACTTGGCAAACAATCTATAAGGGATTGACAACACCTTCATAGCGTTGGGAGCAAGATTTTTGTGTTTGTGCAGGTACTTGTGATACTCCTTCACTGGATTGATACCTTGGTTCTCAAAACCGAGGGAAATACTTACCACCATTGTGCTTCATCACCCTTTCCGCTTCGAGGGAACACCAACGCAAGGCTCCAAGGCCACGGGGGAATCCTTTGCATATTTGCCTAGGAAGTCCCTTAAGGCGTAGCCGTAGCAGAAAGATTCCTGGTGTCGTTGCTGAGGAGTATCAAGACAAGAATAGTTTCCCATCAGCACGTATTTCTGGTGCCGTTGGAAGGTCTTTTGTTGCAGTAGCAGGAGGCCACAAGCCCCCTAGCCGCAGCCTGGGGGGTCGCGCCTACCAGGCTTGTGGGCCCCCCTGGCTCCTTTTGCCCTACTTCTTCCGCCTATAAATTCCCTAAAAATCTGAAACCACGGGAGAGAGCCACGAAAGTACTTTTCCGCCGCCGCAAGCTTCTGTCTCCGCAAGATCCCATCTGGGGACCGTTCTGGTGCCCTGTCGGAGGGGGGATTCGGACACGGAGGGCTTCTTCATCAACACCATTGCCTCTCCGATGATGCGTGAGTAGTTCACCACAACCTTCGGGTCCATAGCTAGTAGCTTGATGGCTTCTTCTCTCTCTTGGATCTTCAATACAAAGTTCTCCATGATCTTCATGGAGATCTATCCGATGTAATCTTCTTTCGCGATGTGTTTGTCGAGATCCGATGAATTGTGGATTTATGATCAGATTATCTATGAATATTATTTGAGTTTCCTCTGATCTCTTATATGCATGATTTCGTATCCTTGTAATTCTCTTCGAGTTGTGGGTTTCGTTTGGCCAACACTATCTACAATTCTTGCAATGGGAGAACTGTTTGGTTTTGGGTTCATACCGTGCGGTGTCCTAACCTAGTGATAGAAGGGGTAGCGAGGCATGTATCGTGTTGTTGCCATCAAGGGTAAAAAGATGGGGTTTATATCTATTGCATGAATTTATCCCTCTACATCATGTCATCTTGCTTAAGACATTACTCTATTTGTTATGAACTCAATACACTAGATGCATGCTGGATAGCGGTCGACGTGTGGAGTAATAGTAGTAGATGCAGACAATATCGGTCTACTTGTCTCGGACGTGATGCCTATATGTATGATCATTGCCTTAGATATCATCATGACTTTGCGCGGTTCTATCAATTGTTCAACAGTAATTCGTTCACCCACCGTAATACTTGCTATCATGAGAGAAGCCTCTAGTGAACACTATGGCCCCCGGGTCTACTTCACATCATATTTTCAACTCTACACTTTCACTTTGTTGCACTTTCCGCCTTTAGATCTCACCTTTCAATAAATCGTGAAGGGATTGACAACCCCTTTATAGCGTTGGGTGCAAGTTTGTTTGTTTTTGCGCAGGTACTTTGGAGACTTGCCTTGACACTCCTACTGGATTGATACCTTGGTTCTCAAACTGAGGGAAATACTTACTGCTACTGTGCTGCATCACCCTCTCCTCTTCAAGGGAAAAACCAACGCAAGCTCAAGAGGTAGCAAGAAGAATTTATGGCGCCGTTGCCGGGGAGTATCAAGTCAAGAATAGTCTTCCTTCAACGTGCCAAATTCTGGCACCGGGGACTATTCCAACTGAATCTTAACCAAGTAACTGTCGCAAACTCATCTCTTGCATTTACTTTTTTTGCCTCTCATTTTCCTCTCCCCCACTTCTGAAAAACAAAAGTTTACAAAAATAGTTGCCTTTTTCGTTCGCCCTTTTCTTTCGCTTGCTTTCTGATTGCTTGTGCGGGATAGTCTACCTATCCTTATGGCTAGTCCTATCGCTTTGAATGATACTCCCGAGAGAGAAGTTCTTAATTTCAAACAGAATGAGGGAGAAAATTTAAAGGCTGCTAGGTATAGGATTTGCAATGCTCAGAATAGATCTACTCGTAAGCAATCCACTATCGTTCTGCTTTGAAACTTTTATGTGGGTATTTCCCCTTGGAATACGTATGTTCTTGACGCAATCGTAGGTGGAAATTTCTTGGGTAGACATACCGTTGATTCTTACGATGCCTTAATAAATTTGGTAGGCTCACCCCCACTCATGGTTAATGGAACTACCTTAACCTTGGAACAAGTGATGCGTAGGTTGGATATCATTGAAAATAAGGTTGCTACGATTGAACTCATTGAAAATTTGGATAAAAAGATCCACAATCAAATCACTCAGTATGGATCAAAGGTGGGAATGACTTTGAAAAATTTAAAGGAGAGGGAACCCATAGTTAACGAAAAACTAGGTCATGATTCCGCTAGAATTGGCAAACTAGAGGATGTTATAACCAACTTGGGTTCCGCTTTTGCCGCTGTTCAGAACACTCCAAATTTTGCCCACAATAAGGCCACCAAGTTTATTTTTGTTCCTAAGAAAGTGGTGAACCATCTAGTAAGAGAGATGAACATCTTAAAATGTTGAGTGTTCACCCTACTTATGGTTTGAGCACCAAAGGCGACGATACTTGATTCTATCGCATTATGCCTAGCTAAGGGCGTTAAACAATAGCACTTGTTGGGAGGCAACCCAATGAATTTATCTTTGATTTTTTGCTTTCTGTTTTGTTGTGTCCACACCATCATAATTCTGTTATGATTGTGTTTTTTGCGTTTCTTTTTCTGTTTGTGCCAAGTAAAACCTTTATGACTGGTTTTGGTGAAGGTTGTTTGATCTTGCTGAAAAAGACAGAAACTTTGCGCTCACAAAATTATTTTTAATTCCTATCCAGAAAAAGATTTTGAGTTGATTCTTTTTTATGCTGGTTTATATGCCAATTTCCCTAATTCTCATAATTGTTTAGAATTTTAGGGATACCAGAGGTATACGAAGTATACATATTGCTACAGACTGGTCTATTTTTGACAGATTCTGTTTTTTGTTGTGCTGATTGCGTATTTTGATGAAATTATGGATAGTATCGGGGGGTACTAGCCATGAAAAAGTGATAATACAGTAATATAACACCAATATAAATATAAATCAAGTTTTCTACACTACCTAAAGAGTTGGTAGTTTGTTTTCTTATGCTAATGATATCACGAGTTTCTGTTTAAGTTTTGTGTTGTGAAGTTTTCAAGTTTTGGGTGATGTTCTCATGGACAACGGGATAAAGAGTGGAAAGAGCTCAAGATTGGGGATTCCCAAGGCATCCCAAGACAAATTCAAGGACACCAAAAAGCCTAAGCTTGGGGATGCCCCAGGAAGGCATCCCCTCTTTCGTCTTCAATCCATCGGTAACGTTACTTGGAGCTATATTTTTATTCACCGCACGATATGTGTTTTGCTTGGAGCGTCGTGTATTATAGCAGTCTTTTATTTTTGTTGTGTCACAATCATCCTTGATGCACACGTTTTTGAGAGAGACATGCACTCATCGTGATTTTTCTAGAATACTCATTGAGCTCCGCTTATATCTTTTGAGTTAGGCAACTTAGCTCGCATGTGCTTCACTTATATCTTTTGAGCTAGATAAATTTGCTCTAGTGCTTCACTTACATCTTTTTAGAGCACGGCGGTGCCATATTTTGGAGAAATAAGAACTCTCGATCTTCACTTATATCTTTTTGAGAGTGCTCTCTCTGAGTAACTTGGTAATTGGCTTGTGCTATGAAAGTAGTCCTAAAGATGATAGGCATCCAAAGAGGAGATAATAAAAACTTCCATATTCATTTGCATTGATTATAAAGAGAAGTTTGATTCCTCTCAATTAGTTTTTAGACATGGATTTGGTAATATTAGATTTATGTTAGTAGGGTGTTGTGAATCTAGAAATACTTGTGTTGAAGTTAGTGATTCCCTTAGCATGCACGTCTGGTGAACCGCTATGTTAGGAAGTCGGAGCACAATTGATTTATTGATTGTCATCCTTTGTGTGGCGGTCGGGATCGCGCGATGGTTAACACCTACCAACCCTTCCCCTAGGAGTATGCGTTTAGCACTTTGTTTTGATTACTAATAAAACTTTCGCAATAAGTATATGAGTTCCTCATGACTAATGTGAGTCCATGGTATACATGCACTTTCACATTCCACCATTGCTAGCTTCTCTAGTGCCGCACAACTTTCGCCGGTGCACAAACCCACCATATACCTTCCTCAAAACAGCCACCATACCTACCTATTATGGCATTTTCATAGCCATTCCGAGATATATTGCCATGCAACTCCCACTATTCTGTCTCATGACTTGTGTCGTCACTTTCATATTGCCATTGCATGATCATAAGATAGCTAGCGAGATGTTTCAACGTCATACGCTAAGCTAGATCGTTGCACATCCCGGTACACTGCCGGAGGCATTTCCTATAGAGTCATCATTGCTCTAAGTGTTGAGTTGTGAGTAAATAAAAGTGTGATGATCATCATTATTAGAGCATTGTCCCATGTGAGGAAAAATGAAAAGAGGACAAAGTTGCCCACACAAAAAATGAAAAGAGGCCAAAGAGCCCAAACAAAAAAATGAGAGAAAAAGAGAGAAGGGATAATGCTACTATCTTTTTCCACACTTGTGCTTCATAATAGCACCATGTTCTTCATGATAGAGAGTCTCTCGTTTTGACACTTCCATATACTAGTGGGAATTTTCATTATATAACTTGGCTTTTATATTCCAATGATGGGCTTCCTCAAAATTGCCCTAGGTCTTCGTGAGCAAGCAAGTTGGGTGCACACCCACTAGTTTTCCGCTTGAGCTTTCACACACTTATAGCTCTGAGTGCATCCGTTGCATGGAAATCCCTACTCATTCACATTGATATCTATTGATGGGCATCTCCATAGCCCATTGATACGCCGAGCCGATGTGACCATCTCATCCTTTTTGCCTCACAACATCCACCACACTCTATTCCACCTATAGTGCTATATCCATGGCTCACGCTCATGTATTGCGTGAGAGTTGAAAAGGTTTGAGAAAGTAAGAGTGCGAAAACAATTACTTGGCCAATACCGGGGTTGTGCATGATTTAAATTCGTTGTGTGGGGATGATGGAGCATAGCCAGACTATATGATTTTGTAGGGATAACTTTCTTTGGCCTTGTTATTTCGAAAGTTCATGATTACCTTGCTAGTTTGCTTGAAGTATTATTGTTTTCATGTCAATAGCAAACTATTGTTTTGAAACTTACGGATCTGAACATTCATGTCACATGAAAGAAGTTACAAAGAACAAATATGTTAGGTAGCATTCCACATCAAAAATTCACTCTTTATCACTTACCTACTCCAGGACGAGCAGGAGTTAAGCTTGGGGATGCTTGATACGTCTCCAACGTATCTATAATTTTTGATGGTTCCATGCTATTATCTTGTCAACTTTGGATGTTTTGTATGCATTTTCTATCTTTCTTGGGACTAACCTATTAACTCAGTGCCAAGTGTCAGTTCTTGTTCTTTCCGTGTTTTGACCCTTTTCAGAGAAGAATATTAGACGGAGTCCAAACGGAATAAAATCTTCGGAATGATTTTTTCCGTAACAGAAGATACGCAGGGAACTTGAGAACCAAGGCAAAGGGTACCGGGGGAGGCCACAAGCCCCCTAGCCGCGGCCTCGGGGGCCGCGCCTACCAGGCTTGTGGGCCCCCCGTGGCTCCTTTTCCCTACTTCTTCCGCCTATAAATTCCCTAAAAATCTGAAACCACGGGAGAGAGCCACGAAAATACTTTCCCGCCGCCGCAAGCTTCTGTCTCCGCAAGATCCCAACTGGGGACCGTTCTGGTGCCCTGCCGGAGGGGGGATTCGGACACGGAGGGCTTCTTCATCAACACCATTGCCTCTCCGATGATGCGTGAGTAGTTCACCATAGACCTTCGGGTCCATATCTAGTAGCTAGATGGCTTCTTCTCTCTCTTGGATCTTCAATACAAAGTTCTCCATGATCTTCATGGAGATCTATCCGATGTAATCTTCTTTCGCGGTGTGTTTGTCGAGATCCGATGAATTGTGGATTTATGATCAGATTATCTATGAATATTATTTGAGTTTTCTCTGATCTCTTATATGCATGATTTCGTATCCTTGTAATTCTCTAAGAGTCGTGGGTTTCATTTGGCCAACTTGATCTACAATTGTTGCAATGGGAGAAGTGCTTGGTTTTGGGTTCATACCGTGTGGTGTCCTCACCTAGTGACAGAAGGGGTAGCGAGGCACGTATTGTGTTGTTGCCATCAAGGGTAAAAAGATGGGGTTTATATCTATTGCATGAATTTATCCCTCTACATCATGTCATCTTGCTTAAGGCGTTACTCTGTTTGTTATTAACTCAATACACTAGATGCATGTTGGATAGCGGTCGATGTGTGGAGTAATAGTAGTAGATGCAGACAGTATCGGTCTACTTGTCTTGGATGTGATGCCTATATGTATGATCATTGCCTTAGATATCATCATGACTTTGCGCGGTTCTATCAGTTGCTCGACAGTAATTCGTTCACCCACCGTAATACTTGCTATCATGAGAGAAGCCTCTAGTGAACACTATGGCCCCCGGGTCTACTTCACATCATATTTTCAGCTCTACACTTTCACTTTGTTGCACTTTCCGCCTTCAGAGCTCACCTTGCAATCAATCGTGAAGGGGTTGACAACCCCTTTATAGCGTTGGGTGCAAGTTTGTTTGTTTTTGTGCAGGTACTTTGGAGACTTTCCTTGATACTCCTACTGGATTGATACCTTGGTTCTCAAACTGAGGGAAATACTTACTGCTACTGTGCTGCATCACCCTTTCCTCTTCAAGTGAAAAACCAACGCAAACTCAAGAGGTAGAAGTGCCTTGTCGGGGGGGGTTGATTATGGAGGGCCTCTACATCAACCTTGATGTTCCCATGGTGATGTGTGAGTAGTTTACCATAGTCCTACAAGTCTGTATTTAGTAACTAGATCTCTCTCTCTCTCTCTCTATCTATCTATCTATCTATCTCTTTATGTTCTTCATTTCCAAGATCACCACGATTCCCGCGGTGATCTATATTCTGTAATCACTTGTGCGGTGTGTTTGTTGGAATACGATGAATTGTGGGTTTATGTTCAGATTATTCATGAGATTATACTTAGTTCCTTGTTGGTCTTTCATATATATGCATGATTATGATAACTTCGTAATTCTCTTCGATATATCGGTTTGGTTTGGCCAACTAGATTGATTTAACTTGAGTCAGAGGGGTGTGTTGTAGTGGGTTCAATCTTGCAGTGCTCAGCCCATTGACGGAAAGGGACATGATCCATATTGTATTCCTACCACTAAGGGTAAAACGATGGGTTTCATTTATATTAATTGGATTTACTTTATCTATATCATATCATTATCTTCCAAGTATTACTCTGTTTTTACTTAATACTCTAGATGCATGCTAGATAGCGGTGGATGGGTGGAGCAATAGTAGTAGATGCATACAAGAGTTAGTCTACTTGCTTACGAATGTAATGTCTATATGTAATGATCATTTCCATGAATAAACATTGCATAACTATGCGTTTTTCTATCAAATGCCCAACAGTAATTTGTTTAACCATCGTATACTTTCTCCGAGAGAGAAGCCTGTAGCGAAAACTATGGCCCCTGGGTCTCTATAAATTAAATTCCAAAAACCAAAAATAACTTGTTGTTATTATTTACTTTCTTTTTATTTTTATTTTTATATTTATCAAATTATATATCTATCACTACTTATTGCTCGCAAATAACGACTTCAAGGGGATTGACAATCCTCTTGCCCGCGTTGGGTGCAAGTGTGTGCTCTTTTGTGTGTAGGCGCTGAAAACGGGAAATTGTGTGGTTCTCCTATTGGTTCGATAACCTTGGTCTTCACTGAGGGAAATACATACCTCTACTGTGTTGCATCATCCCTCCTCTTTGGGGAAAATCCCAAGGCAGTTTAAAATATCATTGCGTCACGATTCGGTTCTTTTCCATCTTGAAATTTTTTACCTTGCAAGACAACACGAACAACAATCCAGACTTATGACCAAGTATATGCATTTTCATCTTATGCTTACAACTAGCAAAGTTTGTACCATCAAGATATGGGCCTCTACGGTGATAATTTTCCTCACTGGACGACATACCCTCATTGGTGGTTAAACCAATATAACAGAGACCAAAGCTCTGATACGACTTGTAGGATTGCAAGTAGGTCCATAAGAGGGTGATTAAAATACTTGACCAAATAAAACCTAGCCTTTTCCCAATTTTAGTTTTTGGCAAGTTTTAGTGGTTCATGACATTCAAGTAACACCCTACACGTGCAAGTATGGATAGGCAGCGAAAAGTAAAGACTTTGCATATGAAAGTAAAGTGATTGATGACCTAATCACTTTCCACACTTCGATGAGACCGATCGATTTCACTTGATAATTCCAAAACAAAATTGATAAGCAACAGAAGGTTGGAAAGTACACTTCGGTGGCACCGATCAGTTCAATCAGAAATTCCGAAATGAAGTCGATGGGTAATAGAAGGTTGGCACACTCACTTCGGTGAGACCAAAGGGTCATCTAGGTGCGTCTGATTTTCTAGGGTTAGCCAGTGAATCTGTCAAGTTTATCTCCATGGGTCCAGGTATAAGAGTTTCAGTGGGACCGAGCTAGGCTTTAGAGTTTTGGACAAGTAGCATTTGGAGGGTGTGGTTGAGGGTTTTGGAGAAATATCTTTAAGCACTTGAGCAAATGTCTCATGATCAAAACCTCATCCCATTTAAAATATTGGCTTTCGTATGGACTCAATGTGGCCTTGGATCACTTAACCAAAAATGTACAGTCTTGGAGATTTTGCCCATCCATGTCCTTTTTATTTTAACGGGTCCACATATTCATCCATTAGAGCAACTCCAATGGGGCGACCCATTTCGGCTGCCGTCGTCCGTTTGGGTCGGCGCGGACACAAAAGTCGGCCCAACGCGGCGACCCAAACGGATGCGCGTCCGCTCGGCGTCCGCCTGGCGACCCATTCATGGCCCAATTTCGGGTCGGATTTGCCTCAGCGCAGACACGAGACGGACGCGTGCGCGCGCGACTACTCCTCTCCTCGGGCCCGCCGGTCGGTGGCATCCATCGCCATTTCCCCCCAAAAACCCTCCCGCTCTCGCGCGCTCCCGCCCCAGGCCCGCCATGGACGGTGACCTCGACCTCGACGCCGCCGCCAGCCTCGCCTCCCTCGCCTCGTTCGACAAAGGCAAGCCTCCGCCTCCCAGAAGGCCGCCGCGCCAAAGCCGAAGAACATGTTGACACCCAAACAGCGGGCAAAGGAGTCGGCAAAGAGGAAGGACCGGAGGCACGCGGCGCGCACGAGGGATGAAGCCATCGCGGCGGCCGCCGTGCAACAGCAGGTCACCAACGCCCGCGTCGCGGCGGCAACGAGGGAGGCGCTCTGCATGCTGGGGTTAAACCCTAGCCAGCACGGCCTCGTCAACGCCGTCGTGGCCGCCACGGTCAGCACCGGCTCATCCGCCTTTCCTTGGACGCTGCTGCCCGACTCGCCCGACGCGTCGGTTTGCAACCCGGTGCCCGGCTTCCACGTCTACTCGCATGCCTCCCGCCTCTCGGTGAAGTGATCACCCGAGGTGAGCGTGGTCGCGCCTTCCACACCCGTGCCCGCGACCATCAACCTCAACGCCACACCGGTGGCCGCTGGCTCGTCAGCCGGAGGCGCGAGGAAACGTGCGCGATAGATGCCACTTGACCAGCTGCCGGGCGCGCGCAACCTGTTCGACGGAACGACGGTCGTCGACGACGACGACTACATGAAGGACATGATCTTCGAGGGTGGTGCGCAGGCCGCTGGCTTCAATCCCGACGAGACACAAAGCCAGGATGGCCGAGGCTACAATGAAGATCAGGTCGCCTTCCTGCGTGATCAGGTCGGCCTGGACCTGGACGGCTTCCCTCTCGACCATGAGTTCCCGGAGGACTACGGGCTAGAGGAAGAGGACGAGTGCGACATCGAAGCGGAGCTTTTGTTTGAGGACGAGGTCACCAACCAAGCGGACGGGACGACACCGAAGCGCAAGAGCAAGCGGACCAAGGCATACACGGCGGTCGAGGACAAGCTTCTTTGCAAGTGTTGGAGAGACATTGGGCAAGACCCCAAGACGGGCGCCGAACAAAAACATTACACCTTTTGGATTCGTGTTCACCGTGAGTTCCATGAGCAGAAGAAGTTTCCGCCGTATCAAATAGCAAGTGCGCGCGGGTGGGTGTCCATTTCGAAGCGTTGGAGGGTGATCCAACAAGATTGCAACAAGTTTTGTGCCACTCTTGAGAGCATTAAGGCCCGCCCCATGAGCGACATCGGCGTGAAAGACATGGTATGCTAGCAAGCCGCCCTCTTTTTGTGTCATCAAGTATATGCTTTTGGGTGTTCGTTTGCATATCATTTTGCTAATATGCTTGCGTGAAATACATTTGTAGGCATTTCAAGCTTTGCACGCATTCAAGGTCCAACACAATGGAAAGTGCTTCAACCTCTCACATTGCTTTATGGTGATCAAGGATGAGGAGAAGTTCAAGGCGCAATATGTCGGCCTCAAGTCGCATGGTGGGAAGCAAGTCATGGAGAAGGTTGGGGACGGCGAGAAGGCTCGGCCGAGGGGGAAAACCAACTCCAAGAAGGAGGACAAGCGGGATGCGGCATCGATCGCCTTGATCGCAACCGTGGAGGGCATGCTCACCAAGATGGACTAAGGGAGGAGAAGCTCCGACAAAAAAGAAAAGAGCAAATAAACGCCTTCTTGGAAATCCAAAGGAGGAGGCTTGACATGGAGGCGAAGAAACAAGCACGGATGCTTGAGATGGAGGCAGAGAAGCAAGCCAAGATGTTAGAGATCGAGGCCGCCAACGCCAAGACCAAGGCCAAAGAAGTGGCTCTCGCGAGCATGATGACCGGGGTGGAGATCATGAAGGTGGATCTCAACACCGTGTCGTCAAGGAAGAGGCCGTGGTTCGAGAAGATGCAGGCCGACATGCTCAAATTCGACAAGGAGTGATCTATGGCGGCGAGCGCCATCTTTTTTGGATGCCGGCAGGTGTGCTGGGATGACCATGGGGGGCCACGATGGCGTGGTCGAACTCAAGTCCCATCCTTTTTGTGTGCTGGCATGTGTGTCGGCCGGCCAGCAGTGCGCGAGCATGAACTGTGGTGCTATTTTTTTAAGCTGGCATTGTATGTCGGCGTTGGCATAGTGCTCGCATGAAACATGGCCGCTGACATGATCGACCGCGTACCTTTTTTTAATCTGTTTATTGCGGACATAAAATGGATCGACGCGTTGGACGCACTTCCGACCCAAACCTAAAACAAAACGGACGTCGGGCGGGCGGCCGACTCAAACGGACAAGAAGTGGACAAATTCACCGTTCCTTTGAATCGGCCCGTTGGAGTTGCTCTTATCAATTGAACTTTTCTGAAATATCATTTTAATAAGTATTAGTTTAATATACGTTCTTATTAGTTATCAAAATTATCCAGGGATTAGTTGCACTTTCAACATGAGATCCCAAGATCCACCGTATCTCGGTGCCAACCTCCGGCGAAAGGAGGTGGCCGTCACCGCCATGTGTGGCGCTGCTACCCCGATGCCCAAGTGATGTGGAAAGAGCCGTAGACCGTCGTTGCCACACACAAGAACCAACAAGATGCAGGATCGAGGCCCGCCAGGCCTGTGCGGGACTGGATCGAGCCTGCTCTGCCGCCGCAGCCGCGCTCCACCGCAGCAGAAGGAGCGGGAACGGGCGCTGTAGCCATGCCTGGACGCCACCAGCAGGAGCCCCCGTGAACACTGCCCAGGATTATTTATTTTTTCTTAGAATTACCAAAGGAGTCCGAACAGTGGTAACTAGTACAGTACTAGTAAACAAACAACTCGCCTTCTACCGTCCTGTAATATGCAGTCTGACCCACAACCATCCCCGTCACCGGCGCGCGGTGCTCCCCCGTCGCCGTCCGCAATGAATGAAGGGTGATTCAAGGACGAATCACCGTGCAACCGCGAGCTGCCGCGTGCTCCGTGGAGGCTCGAAATTTCCACATCCAGTCGAAGCACCTGTCGCCCACCCTCACTTGACTCTCACGCGCCACGATCGCGCCAGCTAAAGTCGGCGCCCCTCCCCCTCCCCATTGCCCATCCACACCGCCGCGATGCCTCCCCTGCTCCTCCTCCTCGCCGTCCTGCTCCTCTCCTCCACGGCCAACGGCTACCCGTCTACCTGCAGCAATGCCACCTGCGGCGACCTGACCATCGCCTACCCGTTCTGGCTCAACTCGTCCTCACCATCCAGCTGCGGCTACCGCGGCCTCGGCCTCGCCTGCGAGGGCAACACCACCCTGATCCTCCCCGCCCAGTCCCACCACCGGTACAGAGTCTCCTACATCGACTACGACACGCGCTCCGTCTTCCTCGTCGACGACGCCGAGGCCGAGGCCCTCAACACAACCACCTGCCCGCACCTCCACTTCAACTTCACCATCGACGCCAGCTCCGCGCTGCACCTCACCCGCTCCGACTCCAACATCACCTTCTTCTACAACTGCAAGAGGAACGCCTCGTCGCCCTCCGCCGTGGAACTGACCGGCTGTCCGGACTACAACGGGAGCTCGTACGCGTTCACCGGCGATGGCTACACGGGCGCAGCGGACGAGTACGGGTGCGAGGCGGCGGTGGTGGCGCCGGTGCTGGACGCTCATAAGAAGGCCATGGTGGAGGCGCCCCCCGCGTCAAGATACGTTGAGGTGCTCAAGGGCGGGTTCGAGCTGAACTACAGCCCGCACTCCGTGCAGTGCGGCGCGTGCGAGCGCTCCGGCGGATGGTGCGGCTACCGGCACAACCAGACGCACGGCGGGCCGGGCGTGGTGGGCTTCGCCTGCTTCTGCGACGGCGGGCCCACGGATGATCAGTGCGGTACGTCTACCTCTTCCACTGTTGCTTGCTTCGGTTTTCAAGATATGCGTTCCTTTATTTGTTGACGATGTCGTCAATGTCTTCAACGGTTAAGATGATGTTGAACATTCACACTATCTGATCTTCTAGCAGAATCAACTTCCGGCCAGAACTATTCTTAGGCCTTAGCAAACGGAGTAGTTCTTAGGCCGCTCGTACTGGTTGTGTTAAGCCGTGAAGGGATTCGAGCCTCTGCCAAAGTTTTTCATAGAAACCAGAAGCAACAGGACCGTGCAAGCCTTTTTTTTGTGTGGCAAAAACAGGATCGTGGAAGCCAATCATTAACGCACCGCAATATAATTAGGTCCTTCTTTATGAGCTTCCCGGCCGGTAGGTGTTTCTCAGTGGTCCGTTAGAACAGCAACAAGTGTTCAAGTCCACGAGTTGCAGCGACACACACACGACCAGACAAACGGCTCGCGAGGTCGGGTTCACAACTCCACGGTAGCTGCCTGGAGAGAGGAGGGCTCTTGTTCGCGGATCGACATCCATCGATGGCTCAGCTCAGTGCCAATGGTGACCGGTGGATGACTGCACCGCGTGGAATTGATCGCTCGCCGGTTGCTTCTCACGCTTCGCTCCGACTTCCGCGGACGAGGAGTTGCGTTGCGTACGTGGGGCGGCTGGATCGCCTCCCGTCTTCCGATCTTTTGCGGCCAATTCGGAAAGTTTGGCTCGGTTGGTAACCGTCCTCCTCGAGGGTTTTTCTCGCGTTCATACTTCGCTCGTACTGACGTCGCGTGCGCCCGTAGCAGGTGGCGAGCGTCGCTGTGCAGCAGCACTGTTACAACTGTACCTTGGGCAGTGACCACACATCAACAGGGGACAGAACATCAGCGTCCCGTACCCACTGGGCTACTACCACAGTTGGAGGAATGCCGGTTAGGTTGCAGCCCGCTGTCAGCGAAATAAGTTTTGCAACTTCCATCCTACAAAACCATATGGGGGAGACTGTAATAGAGGCTAATCTTAGGGTGCAAGAACATACTGAACGTGGACAGTTGGATCTCGGATGGACGCTTCAGATTGGCTATACCGAGCTTGTGGGGCCTCTGTTCATTTTCTGAAAACCCACTTGCTAACACCTAATTTTCTGAAAACCCACTTGCTAACATCTGGAGCATCCGTCCGGCATCCAACGCTCTGCATTCGTTTTCTTTATTTTGCACCATAAGGTTAGCTTCTGTTGCAATAATCTCTTTTCAATTTTTCATCCAACACCGTGACGATATAAATAACACGAGAAGCAATAAAAATTACATGATCTGACTAAAGGTTTGGTACCGTTGTCTATGGTAGACGGTGCTATTGTCATCCTATCAATACAAGAGAATGTCTCTTTCGACAACCGAGTGTGCTTTCGACTAACAACAACATGGATTAACCAATTAGATAACTTTTTCTTTTTAAAAACCGAGACATCTTGCACAAACAACAACTCTGAGGCTACATCCCAACCAAGCCGACAATTCTTCCACCTAGTGATAAGACTTGTTAGGGTGGGCATAAAAAACCGAGGACCGAAGACCGGACCGAAAAAACCGAGACCGAAGCTGAAAGGATCGACGACCGAAATTTCAGATACAAAATCGGTTGTCAATTTAAGAAAACCAAATTAGTTTTGGTGATTTTGGTGCTAATCATCCGCTCATCAAATTGGTCGAAGTATCGAAGAAAAATAGAAGTCGTCTAACTCTAGCTATTAAACGATATAGCCTAAGACCCAACCCCATTTGCACGTGGACCACTTGTCCAGCATAAGCCTGAAGGCTTCACGAGGCTCCTTTTCAGGAGTCCCTGTGCTACTGCCGCTGATTTCCGCGATAATTGTAGCTCAACTCATGCCGGGACTTGCGACCTCTTCTCCGGCGACAACGGCGAGGCTTCTACTTATGCTCGATGATATGAAGGACGACTGACGGCAGATGCACTTCCAAGGTAACATGAATTGTCGTAGTGCACCATCGCTCCTTCCCTCATGGCTACATGATTGCTTCTCCTCGGCGGATGGCAATCAGGAAAAATAGGTGGCCCCGGATTGGGATGGGGGGGGCAAGCCTATACTCCTCGATTTGTTTGGTTTGCACCAAAACTGAACCAAATTTCTCGGTGCACCAAACGCTCATTCAGCGATTATGCAAGAGAACGATCGGTCAATAGTTTATGAAAAGCAATTTTTTAACAAACCAGAGAACATAACTAAATGGTTCAGTTGAATCAAACGCCCACCCTGACTTGTCACTCTACACAAGATGAAGTTTTTTGCGTTTTGAAGTTAGCGCTCTGGCCTCGTACCCTCGCACCACATGTGTGCGCACATACAAACGGGCACCGAATAGTCGGGGACCATAAAGCATGATTTATGGAAAATTGAGGGGTTGTTCTCGCAAATCGAGGTAACTAACAAGAGCAATGGTGGTAAAAAATCTTTCGCTGTCTTGATGCATAAGGTTGTAGCTAAATGGTTTTGACAAAAACAATTCTAAAAGGACAGAGTAGGGGGCATTCCAAAAGGATGTATGGGGGAGGGTTTTATAACCAGGGACAAACTTCCCCGCCACCCCCTAGCTAGGTGTGTCCAAAACGATTCAAAAAAAAGCATTTCTTCATTAGTGGGAATAAGCAATGAACTTCAAGAGTTATTGAACAACTTATTGAACTCTCACGTAGGATCTAAGAGTGTGCACTCCTTCCTTCAAAGTTCACAATACTTTTGCTACACACCCCCAAGTGATGCAAGGTATGGTAAAATATACTTCGAGGAGGAGTATTTAACCAAAACCTACCACAATTCATGGAACCATGCCTACAAACTACCACTTTACGATTTTGTCCCGAAAACTACCATTTTTTCCTAATCTATGGGCTATGGCTAAAAACTACCAATTTTCAGATTTGATAGTTTTTAGGCACAGATTAGGAAAAAAATGGTAGTTTTTGGGACAAAATATTAAAGTGGTAGTTTGTAGGCATGGTTCCATGAATTGTGGTAGTTTTTGGTTAAATACTCTTCGAGGAGCTTATATTGTATACCGCATTGTCGCATTGTACATCCATGATGGTGGTCAACACATCAAAGATAAGAAGCATGTGTTGAAAGCATGTCATTCACTTAAGCTTGTTTCGATAAACTTTGTTTCTTCATGAGTTGAATGATTACTGGTTTCCCTTGACATGCCACCTAAGTTCAGTTAACAAGGAACAACCATGTCATTGGAACTATAGACAAATTAAGGCTAACATTCGCCTAATCAAGTTTGTTTGTCTATGGTAGACGGTGCTATTGTCATCCTATCAATACAAGAGAATGTCTCTTTCGGCAACCAAGTGTGCTTTCGATTAACAACAACATGGATTGACCAATTAGATAACTTTTTCTTTTTGAAAACCGAGACATCTTGCACAAACAACAACTCTGAGGCCACATCCCAACCGAGCCGACAATTCTTCCACCTAGTGATAAGACTTGTTAGGGTGGGCATAAAAAACCGAGGACCGAAGACCGGACCGAAAAAACCGAGACCGAAGCCGAAAGGATTGACGACCGAAATTTCAGATACAAAATCGGTTGTCAATTTAACAAAACCAAATTAGTTTTGGTGATTTTGGTGTTAATCATCTGCTCATCAAACTGATTGAAGTATCGAAGAAAAATAGAAATCGTCTAACTCTAGCTATTAAACGATGTAGCCTAAGACCCAACCCCATTTGCACGCGGCCCACCTGTCCAGCGTAAGCCTGAAGGCTTCACGAGGCTCGTTTTCAGGAGTCCTTGTGCTACTACCCCCGATTCCACTTTTCACCTTCGATAATTGTAGCTCAGCTCATGCCGAGACTTGCGACCTCTTCTCCGACGACAACAACAAGGGCTTATACTTATGATCGATGAGATGAAGGACGATTGACGACAGATGCACTTCCAAGGTAACACGAATTGTCGTAGTGCATCGTCGCTCCTTCCCTCATGGCTACATGATTGCTTCTCCTTGGTGGATGGCGACCAGGAAAAATAGGTGGCCCCGGATCGGGATGGGGGGAAAGCCTATACTCCTCGATTTGTTCGGTTTGCACCAAAACTGAAGCAAATTTCTCGGTGCACCGAACGCTCATTCAGCGATTATGCAGCAGAACGATCGGTCAACAATTTATGAAAACCAATTTTTTAACTAACCGGAGAACCGAACTAAATGGTTTGGCTGGATCAAATGCCCACCCTCACTTGTCACTCTACACAAGATGAAGGTGTTTGCGTTTCGAAGTTGGCGCTCTCGCTTCGTACCGTCGCACCACACGCGTGCGCACATACAAACGGGCACCGAATAGTCGGGGACCATAAAGCATGATTTATGGAAAATTTAGGGCTTGTTCTCGCAAATCGGGGTAATTAACGAGGGCAATGGTGGTAAAAAAAATCTTTCGTGGTCTTGATGCATAAGGTTGTACCTAAATGGTTTTGACAAAAATAATTCTAAAAGTACATAGTAGGGGGCATTCCAAAAGGTTGGATGGGGGAGGGTTTTATAACAAGGGACAAACTTCCCCGCTACCCCCCAGCTAGGTGTGTCCAAAATGATTCAGAAAAAGCATTTCTTCATTAGTGGGAATAAGCAATGAACTTTTAAGAGTTATTGAACAACTTATTGAACTCTCACGTAGGATCTAAGAGTGTGCACTCCTTCCTTCAAAGTTCACAATACTTTTGCTACACATCCCCAAGTGATGCAAGGTATGAAAAAATATACTTCGAGGAGCTTATAATGTATACCGCATTGTCGCATTGTACATCCATGATGGTGGTCAACACATCAAAGATAAGAAGCATGTGTTGAAAGCATGTTATTCACTTACACCTTGTTTTGATAAACTTTGTTTCTTCATGAGTTGAATGATTACTGGCTTCCCTTGACATGGCACCTAAGTTCAGTTAACAAGGAACAACCATGTCATTGGAACTATAGACAAACTAAGGTTAATATTCACCTAATCAAATTTGTTTGCCGGACTCCTTGTGATTAACTGAAAAAATGGAGTCATGTCAGTGTAGGTGATGTCCTCGTCACACACATATGTACCGAAACCACACACCATCCGAACCAACGCTCTTCCAACAAACGACCAATGTCACCACTCTACAACAAGATAATGGTTTTGGATTCTTTAATCTGACTTCCACATAGTCATTGAAATCATGCAAAAGTCGAATTGACAACTATACCACGCAAAGAACCACAGCCAACACCCTATAACACAACGACAACTTTTGAAACCACCGCTTCGCCTTCTAGGTTGGCCCACGACCACCTAAGCAGCCAAACTTAACACACCCACCAAATTATAACATGGCGGTTTTGTAGAGATGCCACTACAGCTTTCTATTGCCACACTGCTCCTGGTTAACTCCTCGCGTCCACCACCCTCACCAATACGACAACCACTTACACTAGAAGCTCGTCTGACTAGGTCAACATCTCCTAAGGCATCACCTCCAAGAAAGAAATGGTGAGGACGTTGTCCTTCCTACTCATGCAAAAACGGTATATTTTGGCTTTCGCCCTAAGGATCCACAAAACATTGTGGCATGAGATTTGGCAGAGAGGACACCCACGATGAAGCCTCTCAGGAGGTGAACAAAGCTCATGGGTGTCGTACTCTTCGGGTCCCAACCAAGGTGGGTCAATGTTTTCACTCAATGCTCTGACTCACCCAATCGGTGTCATCCGCACTAGTTATCACCTAAGCTGGTGTACTATACATGAAGTAGGATTCATTAACCATTGTTTATATTTATTATATTTAATATGTACAAACACCTACTATGGGTGTGTTGTCATCATTTCAGAGGTCATAAGAGTAGTACTAGGATACAAGTGAAGAAGACTAGTGCACATGTTTTTAACATAACATTGACAATCGTCCACCTCATGGCAATTATTAAGCCCGAGGTCCGCACCCAGGTTGAGATAGTTAAGGTTCAAGTGGATGTATCACTCTAAACCTTTGGAATGGGTTGAAAAATATGAAAGGACCTAGATGTTGCCTACAGGGGATGAATACCCATTTTAAAGCACATAAGAATTTAGCTACGGAATTAAACTAGTATTATTATTTTCAAACACAATCCATAAATATGATAGGCTCATTAACAAAAACAAGCAAAAGGCTCAACTCTACACATGATATATAGGGTAATAAGCTAATCGGTAAGTTATTCCGAAAATTAATCCATTAATCGAACGATTTATCGGTTTATCGTCTACTCGATGCCCTATGAGTAGGAATTAATTGGCAAGTTAACTGGATAATCGGACGGATTCTTGAACATGGATCAATAATATAGTGAGTATGATTGGTCTACTTCTACACCTAATATATCGTATAACCTCTTGAGTATTTTAGTGGAACAAGGTGTAGTATTCATATTGCAGAATGGAAGTGGGGAAAAGAGACTAATGATGTATTTCCTAGAGTTCAAGTATCCATCGATATTCTAGTCTGTCTCGAGGAGCTCGTTGGTGGACCCTTTCTTAGTTCAATCTTGTATAATCGGATTCCTAATCGATCCACTATGGATAGCTGACAAGATCCACATACACTTCACAAACAACTCGCACATCTCCACAACATCACAAAGTGATCGCCAAAAAAATACTACATCAACATCTAGGAGGTGGTACCTTCCAAGAGTAGCAAGCTCCCGAACTCTCACTTGAATTAGTAGACACGCAGATCTCAAAGCAACACAATGATATAAAAGAAAACTGTAGGATTGATTGAAGTATAAAGGGGGTGAACTGACTAACAAGAACAAGCCCTAGTCAATTTTAAGTCGACGATAGATTTTAGGAATAGCTAGTAGTTGCCTAGAACATCATATGTGAAAGTACGTGGATTTCGCCTAGAGGGAGGGTGAATAGGCGCTTTAAAATAATTATGATTTAAGCTTGAACAAATGCAGAATAAAACTAACGTTTAATTTGTCAAGCACAAAACCTAAAACAACTAGGCTCACCTATGTGCACCAACTCCTTATGCTAAGCAAGATAAACAACTAAGTGATAGCAAGATATATGACAATAAACAATATGGCTATCACAAAGTAAAGTGCATAAGTAAAGGGTTTGGGTAAGAGATAACCGAGGCACACAGAGACGATGATGTATCCCAAGTTCACACCCTTGCAGATGCTAATCTCCATTGGAGCGGTGTGAAGGCACAGTGCTCCCCAAGATGCCACTAAGGCCACCGTAATCTCCTCACGTCCTCGCACAATGCAAGATGTCGTGATTCCACTAAGGGACCCTTGAGGGCGGTCACCGAACCCGTACAAATGGAAACCCTTGGCGGCGGTCACCGGTACCCGTACAAATTGCTCGGGGCAATCTCCACAACCTAATTGGAGACCCCGACGCTTACCCGGAGCTTTACACCACAATGATTGAGCTCCGAGACACCACCAAGCTTCTAGGACGCCAAAGCATCCACGAAGAAGAATCTCTAGGGTACTAAGTACCAAAGGGTAATAAGCTTCTCAACTTTTCACTTCCACGTATCACCGTGGAGAACTCAAACCGATGCAACTAATGCAATGGAAAGAACATACGAAGTGGTCAAGTTCCTCACACTCAAATCCCTCCACAACAACAAAAGCTATGGAGAAATATGAGAGGAACAAGGAGCTCACGAAGAACTCCAAGATCTAGATCCAAGGGGTTCCCCTCACATAGAGGAGAAAGTGATTGGTGGAGATGTGGATCTAGATCTCCTCTCTCTTTTTCCTCGAGAACTAGCAAGAATCATTGGAGGGATTGGGAATTAGAAAGCTCTAAGAAGGTCAACAATGGGGGAAGAACATGAGCTCAACGGATAGATAAGTCCAAGGGGGAAGAAGACCCCTTTATATAGTGGGGGAAGGCATCAGACCGTTACCCCCACTTACATCCCGCGCACAGCGGTACTACCGCTGGCGAGGCGCGGTACTACCGCTGCCTCTAGCGGTACTACCGCTGACGAGGAGCGGTACTACCGCTGCCCCAAGCGGTACTACTGATGCCGAGGAGCGGTACTACCGCTAGGCCACGGTAGTAAAGATATTACCGTCGGGCCTACCACCGCTTGGAAAAGTATCCGCAAAAAGTACGACGAAGTACAATGTGATAGCCTGGCTTATTAGGGATGATAGACTACTCATATCAATAAGGAATTCCTTCTTTTCCGGGAGCCCATTCGAACAGAACTCGCGGGTTATGTGATAGCCTGGCTTATTACGAATGATAGACTACTCATATCAATAAGGAATTCCTTCTTTTCCGGGAGCCCATTCGAACAGAACTCCCGGTGTGCATGAGTGAGGACAAAGTGCACAGAAAAGACTAGTATTGATATGTGGGGCCCATGATAGACTACTCATATCAATAAGGAATTCCTTCTTTTCCGGGAGCCCATTCGAACAGAACTCCCGGTGTGCATGAGTGAGGACAAAGTGCACAGAAAAGACTAGTATTGATATGTGGGGCCAGTCTAGATCCCGCCAGGAGTAACGACCGCCGGCGGGTGTGTCCGGGGCGTTACAAGTTTGGTATCAGTGCCGAACCTCGCGGTTACACGGATGTTTGCGGACAGGTGTGCGGTCATGTTGTTCATGACATTTGTGACCCGTCGTGGCACACGACATGGTACATGTACTGGACTGGATGCACAGACATTTGTACTAGTCTTTTCTGCGCACTTTGTCCTCACTCATGCGCACCCGGGATCAACTTCCTGGTCGGTCACCCATCCTAGAACTACTGCAAGCCGAGCACGCTTAACCTCGGAGTTCTGTTCGAATGGGCTCCCGGAAAAGAAGGATTTCCTTATTGATATGAGTAGTCTATCATCCCTAATAAGCCAGGTATCACATACACCACCACTCAGAGGAACCGATGTCCTCGTCGGGCCACAGGAGTGTTCCCTCTTAGCACAAACGTCTGCAAACATCCGTGTAACCGCGAGGGTCGGCTCTGATACCAAACTTGTAACGCCCTGGACACACCCGCCGGCGGTTGTTACTCCTGGCGGGATCTAGACTGTCCCCACATATCAATACTAGTATTTTCTGCGCACTTTGTCCTCACTCATGTGCATCCAGGAACAACTTCCCGGTTGGTCACCCATCCTAGAACTACTTCAAGCCGAGCACGCTTAACCTGGGAGTTCTGTCTGAATGGGCTCCCGGAAAAGAAGGAATTCCTTATTGATATGAGTAGTCTATCATCCCTAATAAGCCAGGCTATCACATACAACCGCTTAGAGAGAGGTACTACCGTCCCGAAGCGGTACTACCACCCACCCGGAGCGGTACTACCGCTAGGGAGTGGTACTACCGCCCACCCGGAGCGGTACTACCGCTATGGAGCAGTACTACCGCTTGGCACAAGCGGTACTACCACTCGCCACTGAAACAACCATAACTTTCGCATACGAGCTCCGAATCGAGCAAACCCAAGCTTGTTGGATTAAGGACGACAAGAGCTATCCAAACAGTGATGTGAGACCTCTATGAATAAAGAACGGGTAAAAACTCCAACATCGAAAACATCATAGTATATGCATATGGACTCCATTTTTGATGAACCCGAGTTTGTCATGAAGATGACCATAAGCTCTAAAACTCGCAATGAAAAACACCAAACAAGAACCAAGAAGTATGATGCAAGGATGCAAATGGTTTGAGATCTCAACGAACGACATGATCGAGCTACTCACTTGAGAGCCCCCCTTGACAGTACGACAATCTATCCTAAAACAGAAAACCTATCAAGGGCAAACCTATACATTGCACCTCGTCCTCTTGAGCTAGATGACGATGATCTTGGCTTCCTCAAGATGGATCACCTTCTTGATTGCGTTAGCTTGATGAAGACTAGTTGATTGCTCCCTCATACACAACATGGGTGAGCCGCTCTTCAGCATATCTTCACAAGTCCATTGCCACCACAATGGACGGCAAGCTTCAAGCATGATATCTTCGTGTTGATCCACTTGAACTTGCACACCGCAATCTTGATGACGATCACTACTTGACGTCATCCTTCATGGGATGTATGAGATCTTCCTCTAGACGCAAGCCCATGGAAACACACCTAACCCCACATAGAACTCTCACGAAGACCATGGGTTAGTACACAAACACGTAATGGGCAATGCTTACCATACCATGGGATCACTTGATCCCTCTTGGTACATCTTGTACGCTTTGTGTGTTGATCATCTTGATTTACTCTTTGTATGACAATCTTGATCAACCTTGTGTCTCTATGACCATTCTTTGGATAATACCTTGAATACCACCTTGGTCATCATATAAACTCCTTGAACCCAACAGATGGACTTCAAGAAGTGCGTATGGACAAATCCTATAAATATAACTTAAGGCAACTATTAGTCCATAGGAATTGGCATCAATTACCAAAGCCACATATGGAGAAATATGCTCTAACAATATGCATGCAAGTCTAATAAGAGTAAAGAATGAAAGCTAAACTTACAAGAATGTAAAAGGATACACGAAAGGGATCGCAAACATTGATCCCCCATGAGGATTGGATAGTTGACATTATCCTACTCTTTGTTGGTGGAGATTCATACACAAAGTCCTAAGACTTCATACCACAAAGGTAAAATCATTAGCAACATCACTCACAAAATTCACACTAAGCATTTTCACACCTATTCCACCATGGCTTGATACCACTAATGTCAAATCCTCACTCACGGATCGGTCTTCACACAACGTGGGAAATCTCTGGCCTTCAAATAGTTCTTTTCTTCTTCACACATTCAAGGCTCCCAAGCACTCCTAGTGATCTAGGAGGCGCACTGTCACGAAAAGTAACAAGATAAAGGTTGCTTGGGAATGAATACATTTCTCATGTTTCAAAAGATAATCTCCTACATACCGAAACCTCATGGAATGAATCCATGGGGTTCGAGAGGTTGGTGGTTTTAAAGATAAACTTGGAAAACAAAGAAAAGAGCTAAATATTATAGCATTAGGTTTGATTCAAAAGCCCTTAGAGGCCCAAGCCCGCATTCATCGGGTATTAAATAGCATCTTGCATGGTTGGGATTTAGTCATTTGGGACAGTCTACTCAAACGGTGATTCCTGTTACTCGACTCGAACTAAGAAGAGCATACAACCTTCACTCAGGTGCACTTCACTTAGAAGAAAGCAACCGAACAACAGGAACATCGATGGGGAATTACCAAGTCTTGAAATCTATCATTGGTAATAGCCTTTAGACTCCTCGTTACTGGTGGTAATGTACGTGTAGTAACCTTCTCTCGCTCTCTCTCTTACTCACATGTAACATACCATGCAAGGGGACAACAAACTCTATATAAGCACCCCTATGGCACATGGTTACATGTTTGAGATTTTGTAAAAACACACTTATACACGAGAACAATCTCCCTAGAGAACATGACTATGGTTTTTTACCTCCACCACGAGGGTCCTGAACCTATATACCTTCTTGTGTCACCCCCAGCATCTTGCTTCCTTCCTTATCTTACAGTCAGATTTCACACCACGACACCATCCACCTCGTGTCCCCCACCCCTCGTTGGGAATGAAGGTATATATAAGGGTCCTACCGAGGTGTCTTTATGCATTTTAGAGGCTCTGGAGGACCGGAGTTCTCGCCATGTTCATAAGTTTCTAGACTCGCCTAGAGTCCCAACCAAAATCCATCTAGAGGTTTAGAGAACTAGAACAACAAACAAAAAAAATCATAACTTTCTCATACATCTTTTGTTTTTGACAATATTGGGATTGCATTGAAGCTACCAATAAGATCTACATTCCCACATGGAGAACCACTCGGTATTTTCAACCAATTAACTACACTTGCTCGGACGTAAGTTAGTCTTCAGATTTGATCGTCATTATAGTCACTTTGTAGAACGTTGTCATTGCAGCCAACTTGTGAATCTCACTGGCACGTCCCTAGGGATGTTACCCCAACGTCCACCACCATGAACCACATTGGCAAGATCGACCTTAGACAGAGCCCTCCATTGGATCGAGCATGTGATCGCACTCTGGTAAAACTACTAGAACTTAATGTGGCCAACATTGTGGAATCTTGCTCATGATCACACCTGGATCCATGCCTCTAAGGACCAGATCAGGTTGCAGTCATCTCTACTGGCAGGGATGACCCACCACCTTCTGCAGCATCGCCCGAGCCAAGCGTTTAGACGGGGCCCCCTTTTTAACGACATTGGTAGAATGCCACCATGTCGTGTGCGGCGTTGAATCACTAACATAGCCTGAGAGGACCTCATGTCCTTATTCCCGATGATGCGAATCATTTGTGTTGCATCTTGAGTCATGTGTTGTAGAAATGGCGGTCAGTGCAAACATCTACCAACACTAGCTACCTTCCCACCCACACATGTAGGGGCAGTGGACTTACCCTTGCCCGCCTACATCTATCGAGAGAGGCAAACATAAGCGTGTGAAAGGATGATAGGGACATAATCACTGACGGTGTCGTGGTTATGGTCTACCTATAGCATAACACACACAGAGAGAGAATCAATAGCATGAGGGGTGGCTCTCACCAACACAATCACCCCTCAAGAAGAGGCCAAAGTGGGGTTGTGCAAGGAACGCATGTTGCATGCAGTTGAGGAGAACATGGTGTGATAGTGTCGTCGCCATCACGATGGATGATGGGGACGATCACCCATACTTTTCCGATCAATTAGTTTTGTCCTTGATCTTGGATTGGGGGGGCATTTCATCCAATGAATGGAAGGTTAGGGAAGCTGATAAAATCGTACTCCAATGTAACAAACCCAAATTAATGAGACTCTCATAAACAACAAAATAATGAGGAAATCGAAATACAGTACCCCATTATTGCCCCATGGTACACAACAAGAGAACGGATCAAGTTGGTGGGATCTTGCCGGGTGCACGTCTTCTTGTCGGGTAGCTGGTCACTGCGCTGGAGTGGCGGCAAGTTGGTGGGATCTTGCCGGGTGCACGTCTTGTCGGGGCTCCGCCAGCTATCCCGGCAGGGATCTTGCCGGGATCCCAGCCTTTGGCCTTCTGATTGTAGATTTGAACGTTTTCTTGACATCCTTGTACTTGCCTTCAGCTGTCCCCTGGCAGGCCTCGCCGCTGGTGTGGCGACAACTGCCCGGGCACAAGTATGGGGTACTAGAGCCCAATCTTTAGTACACCGACATCGTGGTGTATGAAATTGTTGTCCACACGATGAGTTAGTGTGTACAATCATTGCACAATGGCCCATCTAGCGTTGAGTTGACATGCATGGATAACTTGATTGCATTATCATCCAAAAATTGGGTGCATAGTGTTGTGTGCATATCAGTGCACCATAGTATATCCCAGAATGTAATAATTCACACATGACGCATTTTCATTTTTTCTTGCGGGTCAATTCATTGTATTGCTTAACTCACAAAATCCATACAATCAACAATGACTAGCACTAAAGAAACCGATGGACCAAAACCAATCCAAGTCATAGTTCTGCGCTCAACTCTAGCAAATTTTGCTAAGTTATCTTTAACCTTATTTTGAGTATGATTTACACGAATAATACAAGAATCATGATGACACATCAGGTGTCTGGTCAACTTAACAAAGGAGAAGTATATCGATCTATTTAGATCCTTGATTTGAATCAGTTTGATAACAATAATGGAGTCCATCTCAATAATGATCAACATGTCATTTCTTTGGATGGCAAAGGACGGAACTTTCATACATGCACACAACTCAACTCCAAGTGCTTCCCGGCAAGAGAAAAGTTACCTGCATGCCAAGTAACTAATACTTCCTTTGTCATCTCTCAGCATCATACCAACATTACCTATACCATTCTCCAAAAAAGAGTGAGGTCTATTTAGTTTAACCCAACCTGTCTTAGGATGAAATTGATGACCCACAAGTATAGGGGATCGCAACAGTCTTCGAGGTAGTAGTTCATCCAGATTTATTGATGCGACACAAGGGAAGCCAAAAATATTTATAAGCCCTAGTGGTTGAGTTGTCAATTCAACCACACGTGAGAATCACTTCCTTGCAGCAATTTATTAGTAGCACAGTTAGATGATAGTAGTGATAGAAAAGTAACACTAACGATAACGGCACTAGTAGTATATTTGTAGCAGCTGCAGTAGTAATAGTAACTTGAGCAACAACGGTAGTAGTAAAACGTAGTCATGGAGTAGCGATGGATATTTAGATGATATTCGACGTGCAATAGTCACAACCTAGAGAGGCACACGATAGCTCCGATTCATCAATTATATATAGGCATGTATTCCATACATAGTCATACGTGCTTGTGATAAGAACTTGCATAACATATTTTTGTCCTGCCCTCATGTGAGAGTGCGGTCCTTATGGAAACTAGGAGTAATTAAGGTGCTCCCTTTAATGGAGAACCGGAACAAGGCATTAACATATAGTGAATACATGAACTCCTCAAGTCAAAGTCATCCTCGTCGATATCCCAATTATTGTCACCTTGGGCGTATAGGGTTCAGTATGATGGCAGGTGCATACAACTTGTAGGTAAGATCAACAACTCAAATATAGTCATGATAAGCACAAGTGTTAAGATTTGAAATCATGGCACTGGGCCCTAGTGACAAGCATTAATCATAGCAAAGTCCTAGCAACATCAATCTAAAAATATAGTGGATAGTAAGGATCAAGCCCTAACGAACTAACTCAATTACATAAGAAATCTCATCCATCTTCATCACCATCTAGTATGCCTACAATGAAATTACACACTCATGGTGGTGAGAACCATGGAAATGTTAATGGAGAGAGGTTGATGATGACGACGACGACGAATCCCTCTCTCCTCAGCCACGAACAGACTCCATATTAGGGCTCATAATGAAGAACGGGAGGTGGCGATGGCTTCGTATCGTAAAACGCGATGAAACTTTCTCTCTGATTTTTTGCAAGGAAGACGGGATATATATGCTTGGAATTAGGCTAGCCAGATGCTCATGGACAAAAATGACAGGTAAGCTAAGGTTGTTGAGGTGGCTGGGTAACCATTCATATTGCATTCGAACTAATTAGTAATGACCATTCATATTGGTCATTACCAGCTACAAATAAGGCAGTGGCCGGTGCTGTCAGCTTTACGACCATTCCAAGTAAGGAAGTTGCGACCTTTCCGACGAAATTGGTCGTTAGTTTTTGGGGTTAGGACCCCTTCGGACAGCTTACGACCAATTGGTCTCAAATGGTCATAGATTTATGACCATTTATGAGAGTGTCACTGCCATAAGGTCGTTAGTTGACATATTTCTTATAGTGGGAGCTCACAAACCTGCCAGACGCGCCATGTGTGGATGGACGTGCTTCTGGCTTATGGCCCCTTATGGCTCTCCTCCTGTACTTCTTTACTTCAGTATTTTTTCTATTCCATAAATAATCCAAGTAAAGTTTCATCCAATTGCAAGAACTTTTATTTCTGCATAAAACTAACACTAATGCAGTTTTATTGAAAATATCATCGATTCAGGTTAGTTTCATTTAAGTCATGCAAATTAGAGTCCAAAACAAAGGGAAAAGTAATTGGAAAAGTAGATACGATGGAGACGTATCACACACTACTTGGCAAGGGCAACCTCGGCCGTTTTCACATGTGTGTTTATTAGTGATTTGTCATATGTAACTACCGACTTTCTTTACCGAAAAAGGGTTTCCCCCCGCTTTGTATTACAAAGCAACCAACACCGATACATAGATCGCTGGGGCGAGTAGCACAACAAACCCAAAAGAAAAAAGAAGAAGAAACAAATGCCAACGACAAAGCGCGGATGATCCGCCACCGATGCGCCCACCGGAAATAAACCACCATACGAGGCTCCAATCCTCCGCATACCAAGCAGCACCTTCAAGAAGTAATGTCACGTCGACGATGTTGCTGCCCGGACGGGTCCTAGGGTTTCCCCAGCATGCGGAGGAAGGATGGGGATGAATACCACCGACACCCTCCAGGAAGGAATGGTGGCACCCGCAGGCGTCACCGCATCGGAGCCGAAGACCAGGAAGGATTTCTCCCATACTCCAAACTCCGCCGCCCAACTGAATCGGAGCCGACCAGCCAAACCTCCGCCCACGACCATGCGCCATCTCGGTTGTGCCATCACCCACGCCGCCTCACTTCGAACACCACCATGAGGCCAAGAGAACCGACGAGAGGCGCCAAACGGCGGAAGCAGCGGCACCGTTACCGAGCAGGAGGGAACCACCTCCCCCGCCGACGAGCGAGAGGACCGACCCCCGGCATCGTCGCGGTCGCCGTCCGGACGCGGCAACGGGGCACACCAGGCCACCCCTGGCCCGGCCAGGCCCGAACGGGCCCGCTAAGCCCCGTCGGCCACACTGCAGCAATTCGGCATCCGCGCCGCTAGTTCCCAGCCTCTCGATGTCGCACCCCCGCCTCCTAGAGGTCGCGCTGCAGACCCACCCCGCCGCCGGCGCTGTAGACCCACCCCGCCGCCGGCCCGCCCGGACCCTGATGCGGCCCGAAGGGCCCATATCTGGGCCGAGCGGGCACCGCCAGGCCGCGCTGCCGCGCTACCCCGCCGCCAACGGCGACGCCACCGTCCAGCCGTCCACCCGCGAAGCGCTAGTACCCCGCCACCATGTCGGACCACCGCTGCCTAGGGACACCCCCTGGCCCGCTCCGTCCCACACTAGATAAAACCGAGAGGGGAATGGCGAGGGGGCCGCCGCCGCTAACGTCCACTGGGCCAGGTCCTACGCCGAGCGCCGACGACAACGATGGGGAGGGAGGGATGGAGGGGAGAGCTGGAGGAAGAAGGTCGGGGACGTGGCCGGTAGCCTGCCGGGGCGACGCGGTCGCGAGAGCTTCGTTTTTGGTGGGCTGGTCGATCCTCCGTATCACTCCTCACTATCGACTTTCGTTTGCAAGGATGAGAGGTTAGATTGATTTTTAGGCCAATCAAAAACTCAAGATAGCTCACAAAAACCTCTTGAAGCTTTCATGGAAGGCATTGTCTTGTGGTGGACCACTTCATTGCGGATGTGTAAAATGCGCCCAAGGGTCGTTAGTACAATGCAATGCTCAATATTTGGGAAAGGATTAATGAGATGTACTCCTTCCGTTTCTAAATATAAGTCTTTTTAGATATTTTATTAAAAGACTACATACGAAGCAAAATGAGTGAATTTATACTTTAAAGTATGTCTATATACATCTGTATGTAGCCCCTAGTGAAAGAGAATGGCGTTTTGGAGGCAGAGCTCCATGGAGGCCTTTATTTTTGAAAAATTCAAATTTTTATGGTTCAAAAAATTCTGAAAAAAATATGCATGTATGTAAGGATGTAACCGACATGTGTGTAAAATTTCAGGTCAAAATACTTTAAAACGTGATCTGTATAAAAAAGAGAAATTCATGGTCTGAAATGATGAATAGTAACATGTGTTAAACAGCCTTAGATTTGTCTTTTTTGCACAGCCTTCATTTCAACGTATTTTGTTCTGAAAATTTACACACTTGTGTATTATACCTTCATTTATCTATGTATTTTTTTTCAGAATTTTTTGAAACATTAAAATACAAATTTTCACTGAATTTGTAGTTTGAATTTGGAGGCCTCCAGTGAGCTCGGGAGCCAAAAGCAATATTCGCTAGTGAAACCTCTTAAAAGACTTATATTTAGAAACGGATGGAGTAGAAATCATTACCTACATGTGCCCTGAATAGATGCTAGGTCGAGTACGGTTCAAACTTCTAACATTGTTGCCAATGGTTCACGAGCAAAGGTGTTGCAGTAGAGGGGATGAAAGTTGTCCTCGGCTTCAACGACACACATGGGGCATAGATCATGGACCTCGAGACCCATGTTATGCTTATTCTGCCAGGTTGGTAATGAATTCGTTGCAACCTTCCAAGAGAAATTGCGGATTGTTGGAGGTTTGTCGTACGACGAGATCAAGTGACAACATGATCGCCGACAACCAGGCCTAGTGCTTGATCATGTTGTAGCGCCCTTGTGAGCATCATCAAAAGCGAACTAGTAAGCACTTTTAACAATAAAATCCCATACTTGTCGGGACCCGAACAAGTGTGTCGTCGTCTAACCAAGGTGAAGCATGAATTTCATAATTTTTGAAACGGCACAAAATACTCCTATATCAACCCATAGTTTCATGACCCATTTTCATTCAACAACTTAGACACAAAACGAATATGACATCTTCCATGTAGTGTGATAGACCTATAGGAAAAGGGGCGGAGATCCAATTGTCATGCCAAACTCGGATGCTTCTGCCGTTCCCGACTCTCCATACCAAGCCATTTTTCAATAACTCCAGCCGTAGCTAATTGCTCGCCATGATGACGAGGCATTCCCGATGAAGACCGTGTCCTCGAGGTTTCATTCACGGTAGTATCTAGCCTCGAGTAGTTGTGCAGGGAGGCTCTCCAGTTTAAAGATTAACCTCCAAGCTTTTCGAGCCAGCACCATGCTTATTTTCGGGTTGCAACAAATCATCCAAGCACGACAATGAACTTTCATTTTACAATTAAAGGTTCCTCAATAGAAGTCTCTCACCATCCTAGTGAGCTCATCCCAACCGGGAAAGTTAGTTTAAGCACATCCATAATGTATGTGCCCGCTACAGATTTGATGAGTGTCCCTTTACCAGGCTGAGCGAGGCGTCCATCTCCTCACTGGATAAAACGTTTTGTCAAGCTCATCTGTAAATTTTGGAAATGTCCTTTGATCCTGCGACCATGTGAAGTTGGAAGACCCAAGTATTTCTCTTAAAAAACCCAAGTATTGACGCGTTTTCAGTTGGTAGCTAAATTGTCTTGTGCAGAAAGGCACAAAAAGATATCACTCAAGTGGCAATGTACTGCTTCATCTATTGATTCGGCTTGGGGTCAAGTCAACTAGTGAAGCCATGGCATGACGTAAGGCAGCCCATCATGTTCCATTCATTTTGGCTGTTCTCCCAACAGCAAAGAGACCGAAGACGCCGAGACCGACTTGCTTCAGTCTTCCTCCAATCAGCTCACCCTAGCGGCACACCAACCAAGCAAATTGTCTACCAGACCCGGTCGTGCCCGCGGTTTAAATACGGCGGCGCTCCCTCAAACCAGTGGCGTGCAGGACCGAGCAGTAAACAGGCAGATTCGTCTTGCTCGTCTCGCCAATGGCTCACCTACCACCACCACCACCACACTCGCTCTTCCTCCTCTTCCTCGCCGTCCATGGCTTCGTCGCCTCCCATGGCTTGCCTCTTCCGCCGTCTAGCACCTACAACGATTCCATGTGCTCGGAGTCGTTCTGGTGTGGCGGCGTTGACATCAAATATCCATTCTATCTGTCAAACGCGATCCAAGAAACACCCAATTACACATCCCACTACTCTTGTGGCTACACCGATATGAAGATCTTCTGCCAAGGCGAGGGGGCAGCTGCGATCGCAACCCTTCCACTGGACCAATACAACTACACCGTCCACAGCATCATCTACGACAATCGCACCATCGTTCTCGGGGATAAGGAAGTCCTTAAGAGCGGCAAGTGCCCCACAGTGAGCCACAACGTGACATTCAGCTACGAGTGGCTCAACTACACCGACTCCTCGACCAACCTCACCTTCTTCTTGGACTGCTACTCCAGGCCAGGCGATCAGCAGCCTCCTAATTCTCAGGCAGAAGATTTCCAGGTCGACTGCAAAGGCATCAATTCGCCTGCAAGGCGTGGAGATGGCGTTTCCTTCGTCTTCACCTCTGAGCAAGGCAACGTTTCTGGAGAATACGAATTGGTTGAGCACTGCAGCGAGATTGTGGTCGTGCCCGTACATGAAGAAGTTCTGATGAGCGAGCCGCCCCTGTTACCGAATGATTACGGTGTCGTGCTTGAGCATGGATTCCAGTTGGAATGGAAGCAGAGCAGAGAGCAGGCATGCAACCTGTGCGAGGAATCCAAGGGACGCTGCGCCTACAGCGAGAACAGGCAATTCATTGGTTGCTTGTGCTCCGGTGGGAAGGTGGGTGCTCCGGACTGCAACGGCAGCGGCGCCGCCGCTGCGTATCCAAACACTTCATCAGGTAAGTTCTTTAGAACTGCTCCTTCAATTTTAGTCCCATCTGAAAACAAACGGCCGACATGTGAGCTGATTTCGCCGGAAGACAAACCTAGTTCCGTTGTGTGAGCCCACGCATGCTCACCCAGCAGACAAGAATAAAGAGTAATTTGGCATGCCATTTTGGCGCTTTCTTATCTACTCCTAGAGCAGTTGCTTGGCGATTTGCAACTCGTAACCTCCTGCACCCCCTCTCCGGTGCGTCGCTGCTGCTTGCCCGCTGCAAACGTCAACCTGATTTTTCACGGGCGCCAAGAGCGCATCTGTCGGTTTCGAATAGAGAATAGCGCGTGGGGTATACGGCAGAAGCAGTAGTAATATTCGTTCCCCATTTCGTCAGTCGTCAGTCGACAAGGATGGTTCCCGGCCTTTTCCACGCCCCTGCTTCACGTCGATCCGCACCAGCCGATGACTGTGGGGTTCATTGTCGTCAGGCGGACCGCTGCCTCGCGTTCGAGAAGCTCTTCGGAGCATTTCTGCTTTTCTTCTCTGAGCTTCCAGGGTTTGGTTTTAAAAACACATACCTATGCATCCTCACTAGGTCCTCGGACGACAGTTGACGTGGTCCTAATTCTTTCTGCACTTGGCCGGGATCCACCAAAACCAAGCGAACTGTTTTTACAGAGACTATATATGAAGAGAGCTTAGCAGTTAGCAATCCCCAAATTAAGAACTTTCGGTGCAAGGCACCAATGTACATACATCGACTAGAACAGAACGGAAGCCTTTCTTCCACGCGCATGGGCGGGTCTCCACGGGACAGCGACGGGAGGCACTAGTACAACAGACGACTCGCGTTGCGTGCCAGACTCGCGTTATGTATGCGCGACAGCGGCGGACTGGTCAAAGGTTTAAGCAAGAGGAGGGGCCTTCCCGGCATGTCCCTCTCATCGGCCTGCCGCTGCCAGCCGCCGGAGAAACTCGCGACGCCTCCGCCACTTATAAACGCAGACGGGCAGCGGCAAGGAAACAGACGACCCGGTGCAGGCAGGCAGCCACCAAACCAAGCCACCAAAGGAGAGGGAAAAGAAAGAGAGCTTCGCGCGCCTAACTTCGTTAGCTCATAGCCATGCCCATGCCTCTCTTGATGTGCCGCCGGGTGCTGCTGGTTCTCCTCCTCTGGGTCGCCGGCTCCCATGGCGATTCATCTGATGACACCTACGATTCCTCCGTGTGCCTGAATGAACCTTCCAGCTGCGGAAGCTTGCAGATCAGCTACCCGTTCTATCTCGCCGGGAAGACAAAAGATCTCAAGGGCAACGCCGACTCGTACTGCGGATATCCTGCCCTGGGGATCTTCTGCGAAGACGACAAGAGGCCCATCCTGCAGCTCAACGGCGCCGCCAGCTACACGGTGAAGAGCATCGACGGCGCGCTAGCAACCGTCTCTCTAGCCTACCCGGAGGTCGACGACGGCAGCCCCTGCCCGAGACCAAAAACCGACAGCAACGTGACTTTGCAACAGGGATCGTTGCTGTACTTTCCTGACAGCACGGTCGATTACCTTATCTTCTTCATCAACTGCACCTTCAACTCTACCTTCCTCCAGCCGAGTAAGATCACCCCGATGAGCTGCCAAACCCTTGGCGGTGGTACAGGATCCTCGTTCGTGCTTAAGGATGATGAAGTGCCCCTCGGGCACTGGCCGCAAGCGTGCAGAAAAGTCATACAACTGCCTGTGCACAAAGACCCGATCAAGTATGCTGATCCTGGATGGGAAAACGGTGGATACGCCGACCTTCTTCGTCAGGAATTCCAGGTGGGATGGAACGCCAGCGCGAAGCCACAGGAATGTGCCCAGTGCGAGGCATCCAATCCCAAGGGACGGTGCGGTTACAGCCGGGCCGGGGTTTTCATCGGCTGCTTGTGCCCTGACGGCCGAAGTTCTTCGAATAGCACCGTTTACTGCGATAGCACCGGTAAGTTCTTCGAATATTCAACTTTTCTTTGTAGAAGTAAAAGTTGCGTGTCTACTTGTTGTGCAGCCCTGTACGTAGGTGCGTCTTTTTTGCCTTCCAAAACAGCCGTGTAGGTGTGTCTGGCATGCTCTATCGGGCCTTCGAATTCAAAATAAAACCACGACACTTATTTTGGATCGAAGAGAGTAATATATGTTTCGAAGTTGGTAGGTGCCTATTCTCTTCTTCTTAATTTATATAGTGATGAGGCTTTTGGAATCTGGTTTTTTTTTAAAAAGGAACATATCCTTAATTTATATGGGCTCATGGCAAAATACCTCACACACATGCTTTTCAACCAACTATAAGCAAAGCCTAAACATTTCTTATCGCTGTAAGCAAAGCCTGTGAGACCGCAAAACTCTAAGCCTTCAGTTTCATCAGTTTGACTTCCAGCTGTGAGAGAGTCTGCACCCTTTGTTTCGGCGGGGGTGAGAGAGCCAGCAAGGCTGCAACTTGGGCCAACTTGTTGCATATAAATGTTGAGCTTCTTTCTCTGTGGCATTGTAATGCTTCAGGTTTATATCAGTACTAAACAGAAGCCCAGAAAATTCTAACTCGTAGGAGAGACCAATTCCCGCCCCGATTTGGACGTGATCGCTTCGTGTCAAGTAAACGCGTTCTATTTTACTCTTCTTTTATCTTGCCGGGAACGCATTTCTGTTACGTGAATGGTGAATAGGGTTGTTCGCATGTTTTCCACAACTATTGTCGGAAGGAATTAGACGCCGTCTCAACCATTCCACGGATATGCCTTTGTTTTTTTCTCCGATATGACGTTTCTTAGTCGTTATTACAATTTGTCTTGGTCGATTGAGCACATTTCTTTCTTGATCGACTGAGTTATTGACCAACTAGAATCCTAAGAAATCCATGCGACAGACTTGAGAGCGCGCCCAATGGCACGCCCCCGCCTTGTCGTCTCCTCGTGAGACTTCTCGTCTCCTCTTGAAGCTTTTAGTGTGTCTTCTGATTCAGAAAAAATCGTTAAAAATTTCGTCACGTTTGAACTACGTTTGGTATAGTTTTTCTGTAAAACTGAAAACAACAGCGAGCGGAAGCCAGGCACCTTCACAATATGTCCACCTTCTTCTCCTCTAGTTTCGACATCAGCAGTGAAGACACATCTGGTTTGGGGCCATATGGCTCTACGGCTGGATGTGACGCATAGGCATATTGTGGGAGGTATGAGAAGAAAGTGAGTGAGGGTTTAAGGAATAGGTTGAGTTGGAACAGGGGCACCCTGGTGAGGGCGTGTTAGAGGAGAGGAGGTACGACCAATGGAGATTCTTCATCAGGGCCATATTGGGCCATCGCACCCCTGCCGCCTTTCCCCAACAACCGATCAAAAAATGTAAATATATCTTAGTATCTCAGCCATATTTGAGCAAAACAAACCATCATAGTTAAGAAAGACGCGCCTAAGCAAGCGCTTAAGTGCGCCTAGGCTTTAGGCGATAGCAAAACGCCTAGCGAATAACTACACTTAATTTGCGTAAGACGATGGCAAAACGCACAATTAACGCCTAGCGGAATGGCACCAACCTCTGCCCCTAAGGGAAGGGACACGGTTGGGTTGCTTAGGGTTTATATATCATTGTCGTGGTTGATCTTTTGGGTCATTTAGTGATGGTGAATTTTGCATTGATAGATCAACATTAGTCACCACTAACCGTTGAATTTATGCCCGCCAGTCGTGTCCGTACCACTGATGGCTCATCTGTAGCTGGACACAAATGTTTGACTACTAATGGTTGTTTTGTAGTAGTGACTCTTCACTAATGCAAGCACACGGCCAAACTAGTTGTCTCTTTTTAGGGCGTGGATCACAAGACAGGCGACAAGACAGTAGACCCAGTGGACATTGGATGTAGCTTGGCTTCATGAGACCTGGGTACCACAGTTATGTGTGTGCGAGAAGCGTCATGGGCTTGGGTGGCAACGCCTAAGTCAAGTGGCGAGTCTCCAATTAGACTACGACATCGAAGCGTCGATGCCGCCTGATTTGATGAGTCGGGCCAAGAGCTAGGCTTTCAGTCATATTCAAGGGGGGAGAAAGATCACAATGATGCCTCCGATGAAGGACATTGATGTTCGCATCGGAATCTATCGTCAATCCGCAATAGCCTTTGTTTGGTCCACATCTTCCCACGCCTAGCAATTGCATCGCCTCCATTTTTGCAGAACCACCATCCTAGAGGCCACCATTGCTCGGGCCCAAAAAGCTCTAGATTAGACCTACCAGCCTTGCCACCTCTCGCTCTAGTGGCCAACTCACCCACCTTACGTCCGAGAAGAAAGACATCGTCCATGAGCATTGCCTATCAAGGGAAGAATGTGATAGTTCGTCAACTGCGAGACGTGATAGTTCGTCAACTGCCAGACGAGGGCACCGCCCTGGTTACCGCGCCATTGCTGCTAGCTAGTAAGCCATCATAGTGGAAGAATGGCCGTTGTTATCCACCATAAAGGCAGATACTGCAATGTCTCCCGACGATGGCGTAGATGCTTGGATTTGACATACATACACCATGGCGGGAGACGTCACCATCCACCATGAGGCTTGGAGAAGGTGGACGCGACCAGGGTTGGGAGAAAGAGTAGAGGCGACTAGCACCTGTCGGTTATATCGAATCAATTCGAGAGTCTATTGAAGGTTTCGCCATGGAAGTTTATTAGAACCATATGAGTATTTTCTTCTAACCGGAAAGGTTTATGGATCATCTCATTTTTGAAGATTTTCGTAACCATGTCGTCGTTGCATTGCGTGTGAGAAGGGAGAATAGAAAGGTAAAGGGAGCGGTTGGGATGTCCACATGGCCGAAGAGAGAGTGTGCATAACCACCTCCCTAAACGTGCAGGTGCAGAATGCGTTCCGAAAGGCAACCAAATATTTCTAGATAAAACGTCAAATTATATCATATAGACCGCGAGAGTATTTCCTTCGACATGCAACAAAAAAGAAAGAAAACAACGTCGAGTCGGTCGAGTCGCGGCTCAGCTACGGGGAGGGAGAAGACTTTAGGCTGATAATCTAAAGTGTATGGATACAAGTTATCTTTTACTATCACTTTGCCTTTTGGTCCCTGGTACGATGGACACCTGGTTGCCTTGTGGTATCCATCATATTCTTATCTTTGCGATAGGAGCAGCCAAATCCCTACCCGCCAAATTCAAATGTGCTTAGCCGCTATTTAAGCCGTCAAAAGGGGGATCCACGCTCTATAATATCCATATCTCGTATTTTATTTTCTTCTAAGTATCTAGAAATAGCTCGTCTAGTATTGATGGATAAAGATGCGAACCCTTTACCGAGGAACAAGAGTGCTCCTCGCATCCAGCTACTTTCAAATCTCTTTATACCAAATCAAGTCCAAAGTCTATTGAAGGTTTCACTTTGGAAATTTATTAGAACCATTTGAGATTTCTCTTCTAACTAGAAAGGTTTATGGATCATCTGAATTTTGAAGATTTTCTAGTAATCAAGAGTATTGTTGCATCGCGCGTGAGAAAAAAGGGAAGATGGAAAGGTCATGGAGCGGTTGGGACGTCCACGTGGCCGAAGACAGAGTGTGTGCACAGCCACCTTCCTGAGAATCGTTCCCAAAGACAACCAAATCTTCCAGAGTAGATAAAATGCCAAATTATATCACCACGAGCATATTTCCTTGGACGGCAACAAAAAGAAACCACTCGACGCGACTCAGCTACGGGGAGGGAGGAGACTTGACACAGGTGCAACTGCCACAGGCGTCCTATCAACTGTCACGGTGCCGTACGTCCTGCACTGCACTGCCCAACCTACCTACCCAACCGGCCACGGCCAACCCCCTCACCCCAACCCCGCCAAGCCATGCTCAGACCGCGGCTTATAACCAGGCCGCAGGCAGGCACCCACACCTCACCAGCCACGCAAGAAACTGGCCATGCCTCCCCTCCAGCGCCACATCACCGCCCTCCTCGTCGTCCTCTTCGCTGCCGCTTCCCATGGCGATCCGACGTGCCAGCTCGAGCCTTCCGTCTGCGGCGATCTCACCGTCCGGTACCCGTTCCATCTTTACAACGGGACAGACGAGGCGCTCACGGGGTACGGCGAGCCGCCGCAGTCGTCGTACTGCGGCTACCCCGGTCTGGCCATCGTCTGCGACGACGACAAGCCCTTCCTCCGCCTCGGCGCCGACGACTACACCTACACGGTGTCAGACATCAACTACACCAGCCTCACCGTGTCCCTCGCCGACGCCGACGTCGGCGTCGGCGACAGCACCTGCCCTACGGTGCGTCACAACGTGACCGTCCGGGACCCCTTCCATCTGCCCACCTCCACCGTCGCCTACCTCTTCTTCTTCCTCAACTGCACCTTCGACCCGGACGCCGTTCTCGGCCCCAAGCCATCGCGCAAGCCGCCGAGCATCAAGCCGGTCACCTGCGGAGGCACCGAAGGAGAGGCCATTGCCATGTCCTTCGTGCTCCCGGAGCGCGAGATCCCTCCCAAGGACTGGTGGCAGGCGTGCCGGTCAGTCTACGCGGCCCCGGTGCTCAAGGACGCGCTCCCGGCCGACGCCAAGGACCCCGGATGGAGGGAGGACGGGTACGCCAAGGCTCTCCGCGGCGGGTTCCAGGCGGGCTGGGACCGGAGCTCCGGCCCGTGCGCCCAGTGCGAGCAATCCGGCGGCAAGTGCGGCTACAACCGCACCGGCGGCCTCCTGGGCTGCTTCTGCGCCAATGGCGCCCTGGCGGGCACCGCCGCCGGCTGCAGCAAGATATCCGACACCACCGCGCCGCTGCCCGGTAAGCCGCACCAATTCCGATCAAACTGCTGCAGCACATCGCACCGTATAAACCATCTAATTGATTTTGGTGCTGAATCATCGTCTGCCTTGCCCGTCCTTCACTCGCAACCAACAATCCGGACGCTCTGGGTAGCTTGGCTTGGCAGACACTTGTACGTAGTAATTTGCATGCCATAATTGAAGTCATAGGGGCTCATAGTACTCGCTAGCTTCATCCACACTCTTAAGCCATAACCTGACGGATGCATAGGCCTGGCCAACCGGAGAATTATCAGCGTACGCTTTTCAAAAAGAAAGAGAAATATATATCAGCGTGTGAAAGGAACCAAAGCTCTCCTCCCTGGAAAAAGAAAGGGAGCAAAGCTTAAATCACATCAGTACAATTCGTCCTCCCATACCTTCTTTTCCGTCTGACAATGACGCCCCCTTCCGATGGCCCAACCGTCCTTACTCTCTCTAGAAGATCCATGTCCGGCAGACACGTCGGCTTCAGTATACGGCTACGCGGGGAGGAAAATCAATTGACAGCTGTTGCACTGCACAGCGACGCAACTCCATTCATGGACTCGTTCTCAACTCCAAAATCCGTCTCCGATTATGTGTTATCGGAGACGATTATGGACTACTACCTCCGTCTCAAAATGTAAGACTGTCTACTGTTTTAGGTGACGATTTTGGAGTTCAGAACTCGTTCTGGAGTATACTTTTCAGTTTTCATGCCTTGTCTACTGCCTACTGTTCCCGATTACTCCAAGATCAAACTCATTCTGGAGTACTTTTCATGCCCTGTCTACTGTCTTAGCCACTGCAGCTTCCCGGCAGCGAATTAATGGGCGATTAGGTGATCGGTCGCAAAGTTGATGTGCGCTGGGCGCTGTTTATTTGAGGGGTCGACATCCTTTCACACTTTGCAACACAAGACAGGCACATTCATTCGACGGCTGGTCGTTGTTGCCCTGCATCTCTGCTGTTCACACCGCATGATCCCCATAGGCCAGATGCAGCAACTTGAGATCTGGGTCACCTCCAAAATCTGTGCAAATCTTCTATCATATAACTACAATATCGTTACTTTGGACCATCGACGTCTGATTTGAACTGTTTGGGGGCGTGTTATTCAGCTTTTATCTTTCAACCAAACCTAGAAAAATCCATAGGTGTGAGTTGGTGGCTCAAATTTTAGCCTTCTATCTTTTGTGGAGAATAATTTCAGCCCTAATGCAAAAGCAAAGCATTGTAGTTCATTGTTAAGTATAAAACCCAAGACTTTCCAGATGTCTTTTCAAATGTCTTTGATTCTGAATGCTCTTTCAGATGTCATGGTCAGCCAATATTTTCATTTTTTTATGAAGGAAATTTTTTCAGTGTTTCAGCTGTCTTGAGCATATGGTTTTGCCTGCCTTTATGACTTCTTCAATTTTCTTTCCTGATGCCGATGCCCTACCTATATGTATCTGTCATGTTCTGCTAAAATACGACTACCTGCCATGCCTCCTATATACACTTCCTCCGTTCCTAAATATAAGTCTTTTTAGAGATTTCACTAAGAGACTACATACGGAGCAAAATAAGTGAATCTATATTCTAATGTATGTCTATATACATCCATGAAATGCAAACGGGTACGTTTTGCTAGGAGGGAGTATATGTTAACTGACTCTAAGGACTAAAGCCCACCATGAAATGCAAACGTGTACGCTTTGCTACAGCTTTATCCAGAGTCATAGTATTTTCTTCTTACTGTCATGATGCACCATTTCGTGAAAGCAAAATGTTAATTCTTTAACAAAACTAGGAAAAGATGAATGCAAAGATCCCGCATCTGCTTTTATCTTTTCCTAATCTAGACAAGTTCAGATGGTGTGAGTTGGTCGCTAAAATTTCGCTCCATCTCTCTTCAGTGGGGAATAAATTGAGCCCTAATGCAAAAACATGGAAGTTCATTGTTAATATAAAACCAAGACTTTGCAGGCCATTCATTATTCTTTGAATGCTTTTCCGAATGCTCTGACGTCAACTGCCAGATGTTCGTTTCATTATTTCAGCTGTCTTAAGCATATATGTTTGCCTGCCTTTAAGACATCTTCAGATTTCTTTCCTGATGCCGATACCCTGCATCTCATAACTTTATCCAAGGTCCTAGTATTTTCGTCTCCTTGTCATGATGCACCATTTCTTGAAAACTAAATGTTAATCCTCCAATGAAACTAAGAAAATATTGATGCAAAGATTCCGCGTCTGCTCTGTTAGTGCAAGATTTGGATTTTAAAAGTGCAGGTGGTTATTCGTCGGAAGTGAAAAGCTATAAACCCATCCTTTCCATTATGGCCAAAGTTTCCAGGCTTTAAAGAATAGCATGTGTGACTGTCATTACCATGTAAGGCAGGCGTTCTGCCGATTTCATTAAGACAATGAAAAAACAGAAAAACAGAGTGTTGTCCATATTTAACGTAAAACACCCCCAAGATTATGACATGGCTATACACACTGTATAGGCTTGCTGGCAAATGTGTGACTGTCACCTTGGCACAGTTCCCCATGCTGTTTCTTTGTATCATATCGGCAGCAGATCCAACGTCTTCTCCTAGATTAGTTAGGCTCCAACAAATAATCTGAATCAATATCAGCAAATAATCAATTAGACGTTTAATTATCCCTGTAATCTCCATTTCTAACTTTTTGTGTGTTCGTTAATCTTTCTTGTAGGATTGAAGAAGAAAAATACAACAGGGGTTATAGTAGGTATGCATATTTCCTGCGTCACTTATCAATATATACATGCAGTTAATTTCTTGCCTTTTATATTCAGTTTGAGGTACTTCATCAGCTATGATTGATATGTGAAATCTGAACTCCTTGAACTTGCTGCTCACGCTGTTTTTGAACTGCATTATTGATTTAACTACTAAACAATACCAATAAAATTGCTCTCTACACCACTTCAATTCTCAATCTATGCAATGGTTACAGTACACCCAATATAGAGACTGGGTAGATGAAAAGAAAAAACTTCAGATCTGTTGTACAACTCGCAGTTCACCTGTATCTGTTCATTCTCCTAGGTAGGACTTCTACATTCTGGCCCCATCGGCCATCACTAATATGTTCGATCTTCATTCGCTATTTTAGGTGCAGTGGTCGGTGCTACCGCTGTCTTGCTTGCTCTTGCCGCGATAGCCTTTTTGTTCATTCGCAAGAGAAGGCAGAGGAAGGTGGTGAACTCGTCTTCGAAGCTCCTCAAGTACCGGTACAGCGGCTCCGGCGGGACCCCGACGCGCTCCAGGGGCGGCGACATGGAGTCCGGCAGCTCCCAGGACATGGGCAACCGGTTCAGCTACGAAGAGCTCGAGGAGGCCACCGATTCCTTCAACGAGAAAAGAGAGCTCGGCGACGGCGGCTTCGGCACCGTCTACAAAGGTACAACACGTGAAATGCACCTCTGCAGCAATCTAGCTCCGTTGCTGGAGACCTGAGCTTTGATCGGTTGCAGGGTACCTTGGGGACGGTCGGGTGGTGGCGGTGAAGCGGCTGTACAACAACAGCTACCGGCGCGTGGAGCAGTTCGTGAACGAGGCGGCCATCCTGGCCCGGCTGCGGCACCCGAACCTGGTCATGTTCTACGGCTGCACCTCCAAGGAGAGCCGCGAGCTGCTCCTGGTCTACGAGTTCGTCCAGAACGGGACGGTCGCCGACCACCTCCACGGGCCCCGCGCGGCGGAGCGCGCCCTGCCATGGCCGCTCCGACTGAATGTCGCCGTCGAGTCCGCGGCGGCGCTCACCTACCTCCACGCCATCGAGCCGCCCATCGTGCACCGCGACGTCAAGACCAACAACATCCTCCTCGACACCGACTTCCACGTCAAGGTCGCCGACTTCGGCCTCTCCCGGCTCTTCCCGCTGGACGCCACCCACGTCTCCACCGCCCCCCAGGGCACCCCAGGGTACGCAGCCATGTCGCTCCGGTCCATGGCATATACTCTACTCGTAGGTCGTAGCATTGTGCAGACACAGGAGCATGTAACCGACCATTGTGTCCATTGTTGCTGATGGCAGGTACGTGGACCCGGAGTACCACCAGTGCTACCAGCTGACGGACAAGAGCGACGTGTACAGCTTCGGCGTGGTGCTGGTGGAGCTCATCTCGTCCAAGCCCGCCGTGGACATCACCCGGCAGAGGAACGAGATCAACCTGGCCGGCATGGCCATCAGCAAGATCCAGAAGTGCCAGATCGAGGAGCTGGTGGACCTGGAGCTCGGCTTCGAGTCGGACCCGGCGACGAGGAAGATGATGACCATGGTGGCGGAGCTGGCCTTCCGGTGCCTGCAGCAGAACGGCGAGATGCGACCGCCGATCAGGGAGGTGCTGGACGTGCTCAGGGCCATCCAGGATGAATGCCTGGGCCACAAAGACGGAGGAGGCAAAGGCAAGGACTTTGTCGAGCCCTTCTCTCCCAACACCGTGCACGCTCCATGGGACAGCAGGACTACCACCCCTAACACCAGCCAGTAGTAGATTAGATCAGTGTTTGCGGCCGGTCCAGTTTTTATTTTATCACTAGTGAGAGCTGCTCGCCGCGTATGAGGCGATCCGACGATTTTTTTTCCCCTTTCCAGGTGATGTAAATATGTGCTTGTTTTTTTGAACTGCTTAGAGCAGAGGCAGTACTGCACATACATACATTGGAGTGGTGTGCTGAACTGGTTATATGTATGATACATATGATGATGATTACATAGGTTTCCTTTTACCATTTGGGATTCGCCTGATCTTGAGTTCTGTCCATTCTGCAGCCCCAACAGTCAGATTCTAAGTAATCTAAGTAATACTCCTATATCATGAAGCGTAGAACGAGACACTAATCTAAGTAATAAGTGGGAAGCTCAGTGCCTGGAAGCCACAAAACATATGAACACTATATTTGCATATCCAGACTAGAATTTGTTGCTTGTGGCAGCAAATGTTCTATCTCTGTCCCCCGTGATTACAGACAATAACGGTACACTTTTACATGATGGGAATCCTACTGCCACTGGGGGGTTGCGATACAGGTTAATTAACCAAGAAAGTTACCATGTTGAGACGTACCCTCTTTGATAAATACTCGTAACAGTTTATTCAGCAGCTTCCGGTTCCTTTTCCCACATTTAAACAGCTATTATCCCTCTACTGCGGGAACTGTCGGCGTCGTTCCTCGCTATACAGTATGACACAGTTGCTTGATTCCCGTTCCATGGTGTTTGGAAACTACTCCATCAACTGTGCAGACGTCATATCATAGATCACCAAACCAAGCATCTTCTCCTCCTAAACTTGTCAACGTCATCTGAGCTCATTCGTGGCTTTTCAGGAACATCCACTGTTTTGGATTTCCCAACTCTACTATCTAAGCTCTTCCGCGAGATCTGTCGGCACTTTGCAGCTTCTTGCGGTTTGTCCGAGGATACAGATTCTGCGTCTTTACGAGAAGTGTCTTCCGTTGCTGGTAACTCTTTCAAGTCAGGTTTTGTCGATTTTTTGCCAAGGCTCGACACAAACTTCTTCAAGTGCCTGATGTAGTCAGGATACAGCTCAAGGTTGCAGTGCCCACCGCCACTTAGCCACAGAGGTGAATGTTTCACCTTGCAAAGCTCCCATAGCTGCTTTCCATGGGACCAATCAACAACGTCGTCTGACGTGCCCTGGCATAAGTATTATAATTGTTTCAGTTATGACAACTGAAGCACTAAAATTCTGATGTAAAAAACTGTGGTGATAGATGTTATATCACCCCAGCAAGTTCGACATCTGATTGTTCATTTGATTCATTTTTGTTTAACTTCCACATACTTGGCTTAGTGAGCATTTACAAATGAATCATTTATCTTTAGCTTCTCAATGTAGTGGTATTACAAGTCCAATTATCCCACAAGAGAGGCAATGCAAGAGACAGACAGTATTGAAAAAGAAGAGGGCAGGGTAAAGTAGAACTTACATGAATGACAAGAACCGGGCAATTTACCAAGCTGATCTTGTCGACATTCTACAAAGTGGATGAAAATATATCAGCCATTGATCAACCACAACTCTGGGGAGGAGGGGGTAAATCGAATTTACCTTGTAAATGTCAAACCAAAAAGATTTTTTGACTGGATATAGCACTCTCAGTCCGGATAAAATGGGACTGTGCAGAACCACAGCTCGCAAGTTTGGCAACCGTGAAGCAAGATCTATGGTTGGACCACTTCCAACAGACTGGCCATACAAAATTATATCTTCATCTGGCACACCATATTTTTCCTTGAGGCAGTTATATGCTGCTTCAATGTCTGCATATGTATTATACTCAGTGGGCTGTTCAATGGAAGAATAAATTGTCCATTAAGATATGCTTGCATAGAAGATTAGCATTGCTACGTAAGTTAAAAGATGAAGCAGCAAAGAGCAAACACAAATATACCTTCCCTGTAGACCTCCCATAACCAGCATAATCATACCTGCAACACATACATATGGGGTCTATTAAGATGGATATCAGGAGGGAAACATATTCTTGTGTAGGGTACTAACTTTGAACAAAAATCAAGCACGAGCATAAAGGGAAAACTATAATATGTCATGTGTGTGCGCGCGCGTATTTGGGGTGGGGGAGGGGGTCTTGGGATCCATAATTGATGCACATACGTCTGCGTAATTCCAATCATTAGGTACATTGGTGATCCACTAGACAGACCCACTAATTATGCCTCGAAATACAACATACCATCTCCTCATCATTCAAAAGGCTTCTTGTGTCAGATCCAAGCTACCTCCACAAAATACATTATCTTATTTCTTTGGCACACCCACAATGTCGGGTACAGTACTTCAGCTCCATTCTTACCGTATAACGGTATAACTAACAAGAGATAGCCTGGAACTATTAAACTTAAGTTACAAAATTCCTGCTGTAGCACATACAGCATGCCTACAAGGAAACCGCTCATGTATTCTGAAATCCATCCAATCCTAGAAATAAGGTCGATGTTTTCTAAACTAACGGACGGATACGGTGTGTCCCTTAACACCAAAAACAAGAACCGAAAATACGTTGAGGGTGTCGCAATTTTGGACAGCAATACAAAGATAATTTTCATGGTTGGACAGATTACATAGTGCTAAACAGTAACTGGAACCGGAAACGTGGTATCTTGCTACCAGCAAATACAGCTGAATTTCATCCGCAGTTAATACTAGCAACTAGGTTCTTTTTCCCGCAAAAAACTAAGTTGTTTTTCCTGTGCAATTCAAAAATTTGAGCCTAGATAAGAGGATCTGCAGCAGTGAAGTACTACCTAAATATAAGGTGATTCATTGAGAATTTACCCCGAACAAAATAGAGAAACCCCCTTTTTTGCAAGATTGCAGCAACCAATCAGAAATAGGCACGCCGAATCTAATAGTACTAATAATAAATGCACACCAAATATCTATTTACTACTCCAGTACGCACCTTTCCCAAACGTCTCCCGGAAGTTTCCCCCAATGGAAACCTTCTCACTAGCGAGCAACTCCGGTTTAGAAGTAGCAGCCGCAAGAATGAAGCGGAGTGATGCGGGGGGGAAGGGGCGCATTACCCGAAAATGTTGACGCGGAGGCGGCGGCTGAGCTCGACGAAGAGGCCGTACATCTGGCCGAGGTCGGCAGCGTTGCCGTGGGAGTAGAGCAGCGTGGCGGAGGCCCGCGCGTGGCGCACGTAGACGGCGACGATCTCGTTCCCGCGGCGCGTGCGGAGGCGCACCACCTCCGTGGCGTCCTCCTCCTCGGCGGCGGCGGCGGAGGAGGAGTCCCCGCCGCCGTCCCGCCTCCGGCGGCGCGCGGGGGGGCGAGAGATCTCGGGGATGAGGAGGCGGCCGGTGGCCGCGTCGGCGACGACCGTGTAGGAGGGCGGCGTGGGCGGGAAGAAGGCGAAGCGCGCGGCGATGGTGGACGTCACCCCGCCCATGACGTCGGCGGGCTCCGGGAGGCGCGGTGTGGTCAGCTACGCCGCCGCCTCGGGGCGCGCGGCGGCATGCGAGGTGGAGGAGGGTTTGGATCGGAGGGTTTGGTGGTGGTGGTGGTGGTGGGAGCAGAGAGGAGGGGGGAGGGAGGTGGGAGCTCACTCACTCGCTGGAGCGAGCTTTTTTCCTGGCGAGCGCGTTTAATCCTAGCGCTGGATTTAGCTCGGGGTTTCTTTAGATTTTAGCGGAAGGAGCGAAGCGGTTGGACTCACCCGGACCGGAATGTGGCGGATCGGCTGAGGCCGTGCCCGCCAATTCTGTGGTCGTCGTGGTAGCCTATGGTCTCTATGACTCTACGGTGGGTGGCCAACTAGTGAAACATTTCTCCCTGCTTTCTCTTTAACTGTATTTTTTTACTGGTACTAATCAAAATGGATTAGAGAACTAGGGGTGGCTGGACGAAGAGAACTAGGAGTCCAGCTACGTTGAAGGGAGAGAACATGGCAAGGCTGGTACCCTTTTTCGTTTCCCGATAAAAGAAAAGGTTTGTCTTTGGGATAGGGGGGTGTAAAGGAATGACGACTGCAACATACCAGTACATGACAAGCTGTATGGCTCCTTTTGTAAAGAACTCGTCTATCTTTCCCTCTCTCGCTGCGCTTCATCGTCAGTGCGGGGCATGTGCTCGAGCTTGGAGTGTATCCTACACTTAATTGGGACGGCTCGAGCAAATGTAAATAAACCTACGCATACACAAACTTGGCGAAATCAACAAACCATGGGCACCAGCAGTCCATAATCATCCGGGAAGTTGTCCCACACGAAGCCACCCACGCAAGGTCAAGCACATACGATGCGCCGACGGGTGAGCCCAAAGCGCGCCCAACCAGCTGCCTCCGGCAACAATCATCATCAATCTTTTCTTTCTTTTGAACCGAATCATCATCAATCGTTCTTTCTCCTGCTGCTGCGGGTTGGATAGGAATCGGTCTCTCCGTCCGTATCCCCCGTTGTTCGCTTTTGAATTGATCCATGATGATGAAGGCAGGGCAAGGAAACAGGAGATGCGGCATCATATCGCGGCGGGGCGTGATGGGCATGGGAGACCAGGTCACGAGGAGGTTGACCAACGAGTTTGGCTGGGACTCGTCACCCATCTGCCGCGCTACCTACGCCCGATTCACCCGGCAAAAACCACGTATCCAACACGGCTGCCGAGCTTCAACGAGATTTATTTAAGATTAAGAGGAGGCTAAATGAAAATTAAACCGGGTTTTTAACACATAAATTAAACCGGCTTCAGGGGGCTAATTTGGTGTATTATGTGGAACTAGATGACCTGCTGCGTATAATACTGCAGATATCGGAGGCGGTTTTCCGACAACAACAAAAACAAAGCTCTCGCAATTGACTGGGGATTCTCCCGGCAAAAATCACGTATCCAACACATCGCCCGAGCTTCAACGAGATTTATTTAAGGTTAAGAGGAGGCTAAATGAAAATTAAACTGGGGTTTTAACACATAAATTAAATCGGGTTGAGGGGGCTAATTTGGCGTATTATGTGGAACTAGATGACCTACTGCGTATATTAATGTAGACGTCGGAGGCGATTTTGCAACAACAACAAAAACATCTCTATATCATTGACATTTTTCATAACTGTATGTTCTTAAGATTTCCTCGCTGTTTGGATAACTCTTGTCGTCCTGAATCCAACAAGCTTGGTCGGTACTTTCGCTATGTAAAGAGCGGGCGTAGTTTTTTACCACCGTTCTCAGACGGTAGTACCGCAACCATGTCCGGTACTACCGTGTCGGATTTTTACACAGTCGTAGCCTGAGCATAATTTTTTACTTCCGTGTACCTCCTGTGGCAGTTGGATACTACCCTGCGGTAGTACCGTAAGGGCGTGCGGTAGTGCCGCTCCGGCGGTTCTACCGCTCGTTGCCTCGTGCAGTAGTTCCTCCCTCTGCCACTACCATGCGTGCGGTAGTACCGCACCGGGCAGCGGTAGTACCGCTCCTAGCAGTGATAGTATCGCTTTGCTCGGGTTGTAAATGAGGGTAACGGTTGGATTTTTTCCTCCACTATATAAAGAGGGTCTTCTTTCCCAATGGTTCTTATCCGTTGACTTTCCTCATTCTTGACCTTCTTCGAGCTTGCTAACTCTCAATCCCTGTAATGATTCTTGCTCCTTTTTGAGGGAAAAGAGAGAGGAGATCTAGATCCACATTTCCACCAATCACTTTCTCCACTAAGTGAGGGGAACCCCTTGAATCTTGTTCTTGGAGTTTTTGGTGTTCTTCTTTGTTCTTCCACAATCATTGTTTTATGGACGCACCTATTTGAGAGAGAGAGACCATCATCATGATTTGTTATATTACTCTATGTGATTCACTTATACCTTTTGAGCTTAGCAGTTGCTCTAGTACTTCACTTATATCTTTTTGAGCACGACGGCGTGTAGATTTTATAGAAATAATACGCTCTCGTTCTTCACTTATATTTGTTTGATATCTGGAAAAATAGTGACGGTAACTTGCATGGGTCATAAGACTAGATCAAAAATAATGAGTGTTCAATAAGTGATAATTAAAACCATCATGTAGCACATATAGAGAAATTATGGTTAATGATATTGATGTGGTGATATGAAAAGGTGTCAGTGCATAACTATTAATTCAGAGAGGTTTTGATATTAAGATATGTTAAAACTTCTTGAACATCTGAAAAATGAAAAGGGCATGATGATGATGTGGGAGCATTTCTATTCCTCGTTGAAAACCTAGTGTTGTTTCGAGTCGGAGTCACGCGATGGTTAATTCCTACCAACCCTCTCCCTCGGGGCATGCGAGTAGTACTTTGATTTGTGATAAGACTAATAAAACTTTGCAATAAGTATATGAGTTCTTTGTGACTAATGTGACACAATGGACATATGCAATCTCACCTCCTCCTACTTGCTAGCCTCTCTAGTACCGCGCATAGCCTATTCTCACCTCAAGGATTGGTGCAACTTCCGCCTGTGCATCCAAACCCCGTGACATGATACACTATGTTGAACATAATCCTTATTATATCCTCCTAAAAACAGTCACCATACCTACCTATTATGCCATTTCCATAGCCATTCTGAGATATACTGCCATGCAAATTTCATCGTCACTTCTCATGAATTGTTCGTTCATCATAGTATTGCTTTGCATGATCATATAGAGCTGGCATCGTATTTATGGCAAAGCCACCATTCATAATAGCATTTGTGGCAAGGCCACCAAAATTCATAAGCTGAATACATGTCATGCTAGATCATTGCACATCCTGGTACACTGTCAGAGGCACTCATATCGGAGTCATGTTGCTTCATTCATCATATTGAGTTATCTATGAGTTGTAATTAAATAAAAGTGTGATGATCATCATTATTAGAGCATTGTCCCTGTGAGGAAATAAATAGGGGGGAGGCCAAATGATCCCACCATAAAAAATGAATGAGAGAAAAAGAGAGAAGGGACTTTGCTACTATCCTTTACCACACTTGTGCCTCAAAATGGCACCATGTTCATCATGTAGAGAGTCTCATGTTATATCATTCATATGCCAGTGGGAATCAAAATATTTATAAAATTGGCTTGTATATTCTGATGACGGGCGTCCTCAAATTCCCAATGTCTTCATGAGCAAGCAAGTTGGATGCACACCCCACTTAGTTTCAGTGGAGCTTTAATACACTTATAGCTCCAGTGCATCATTTGCATGGCAATCCCTACTCCATGTATCAATATATATCAATGGGTATCTTCATAACCCGTTGGTATGCCTGGTTGATACGAGACTATCTTCTCCACCTTTCAACCCCTTTGAAACCTACCACCTTACTCTATTCCACCTATATGTTATATCCAATGGTTCAAGCTCATGTATTGCGTGAAGAATAAAAAGTTGATGCATATTGAAATAGTACGATCCAATTGCATGACTTGCGCACCGTGGTGCTTGACATTTGTAGTTTTGTGATGAAGATGGAGCCATGCCTTGCTAATATAATAAAGATGGAAAGGATTGAAACAATCTTTGAGGACCGTACACTTTGAAAAATTAATTGTTTTGCTCCTTATACTTATAAATATGGCTATGTTAATACTTATTAATTCATCGTTTATCAATGAGCATACGTAGATAAGAATACATCATGGATAGCATGTCACATCAAAAATTCTGTTTTTGTCATTTACCTACTCGGGGACAAGCAGGAATTAAGCTTGGGGCTTGATACGTCTCCAACGTATCTATAATTTTTGATTGTTCCATGCTATTAAGTTATCATTTTAGAACACTTTTTAGGCACTTATCTACCAATTTATATTATTTTTGAGCACTAACCTATTGACCTACTGCCTAGTGAAAACTTTTCAGGTTCTAGTACCAAACAAAGCCCAATTGACCTGAAAGTTTTTGTGAATTTTTTGTGGACCAAAACAAGATCATGGATCATCAAAATAAGGCCGGGAGGCTCATGAGCCCACCACAAGCCATCACGGTGTGGCCTGGGGGCGCGTCCTGATGGCTTATGGCCGCCCCGTGGCTCTCCCAACCCCGTTCTCTAGCTTATAAATTCCTATTTACCCGAAAAACTCCAGAGGAGGTCACGAATCACTTTTTATGGTGCCGCAAGTCTCCGTTCCGATGGAAGGCCATCTAGAGCTCCATTCCGGCACTCTACCGGAGGGGATTGATCATGGAGGGCTTCTTCATCAACCTTGCTACCCTGATGATGATGTATGAGTAGTTCACCATAGACCTATGGGTCCATAGCAGTACCTAGATGGCATATATCTCTCTCTTTGATCTTCAATACAATGATCATCACATCTTCCCTTTGATCCATATGATGTAACTCTTTTGTACGATGTGTTTGTTGGGATCCGATGAATTGTGGGTTTGTGTTCAGATTATTCATGATAAATATTTGAGTCTCCTCTCATTTATAATATGATTCTTATGTGCATGATTATGATATCTTCGTAATTCTCCATGATCTATTAAGATAGTTTGGACAACTAGATTTATATTTCTTCGGTGAGAGAGGTGCTTTATAGTAGGTTCAACCTGGTGAGTTTATATATCTCAGTGACACAAGGGGACAAGTTGTGTCTTTGTGTTTCTGCTACTAAGGTTAAAACGATCGGGTTTATTCATATTAGTTGAGTCTACTTTTGTCACATCCCTGAAACCCTAATCAAGTTAGCATTGTGCTCATATCTTCTTTGCATTGCATCCAAGAAAATTTCAACAAGAACAAAGCAAGTGGTGAAGGAAAACTCAAAAACCCTAGCCACTTCTCAAATTCAAAGGAATTACAAACCTGTTCAAATCAATGAACCCAAAATGGCCTCAAGAAAAGTTCAACTTTTCTGATAATTCTTGAAAGCAAATAAGCAGTGAAGAAAACTATTTTCATAGAACCTTTGGTATTTTATTTAAATGCAAAAAGCTACTGGATTCAAGTTTAAAATTGTTGGGGAACGTCGCATGGGAAACAAAATTTTTCCTACGCGCCCGAAGACCTATCATGGTGATGTCCATCTACGAGAGGGGATTCCCGATCTACGTACCCTTATAGATCGCACAGCAGAAGCGTTAAGAAACGCGGTTGATGTAGTGGAACGTCCTCACGTCCCTCGATCCGCCCTGCGAACCGTCCCACGAACCGTCCCGCGATCCGTCCCACGATCTAGTGCCGAACGGACGTCACCTCCGCGTTCAGCACACGTACAACTCGACGATGATCTCGGCCTTCTTGATCGAGCAAGAGAGACGGAGAGGTAGATGAGTTCTCCGGCAGCGTGACGGCGCTCTGGAGGTTGGTGGTGATCTAATCTCAGCAGGGCTCCGCCCGAGCTCCGCAGAAACGCGATCTAGAGGTAAAACCGTGGAGGTATGTGGTCGGGCTGCCGTGGCAAAAGTCGTCTCAAATCAGCCCTAATAGCTCCATATATATAGGAGGAGGGGAGGGGAGGCTTGCCTTGAGGCTCAAGGAGCCCCAAGGGCTGCGCCACCAAGGGAGGAGGAGTCCTCCTCCAATCCTAGTCCAACTAGGATTGGAAGGTGGAGTCCTTCTCTTCTTTCCCACCTCTTTTTTTTCTTTTCTCTTTGATTTTCTATCTATGGCTCATAGGGCCTTCTTGGGCTGTCCCACCAGCCCACCAAGGGCCGGTGCGCCACCCCCAAGGCCTATGGGCTTCCCCGGGGTGGGCTGCCCCCCCTGGTGATCACCCGTAACCCATTCGTCATTCCCGGTACATTCCCGGTAACTCCGAAAACCTTCCGGTAATCAAATGAGGTCATCCTATATATCAATCTTCGTTTCCGGACCATTCTGGAAACCCTCGTGACGTCCGTGATCTCATCTAGGACTCCGAACAACATTCGGTAACCAACCATATAACTTAAATACGCATAAAACAACGTCGAACCTTAAGTGTGCAAACCCTGCGGGTTCGAGAACTATGTAGACATGACCCGAGTGACTCCTCGGTCAATATCCAATAGCGGGACATGGATGCCCATATTGGATCCCACATATTCTACGAAGATCTTATCGTTTGAACCTCAGTGCCAGGGATTCATATAATCCCGTATGTCATTCCCTTTGTCCTTCGGTATGTTACTTGCCCGAGATTCGATCGTCAGTATCCGCATACCTATTTCAATCTCGTTTACCGGCAAGTCTTTACTCGTTCTGTAATACAAGATCCCGCAACTTACACTAAGTTACATTGCTTGCAAGGCTTGTGTGTGATGTTGTATTACCGAGTGGGCCCCAAGATACCTCTCCGTCATACGGAGTGACAAATCCGAGTCTCGATCCATACCAACTCAACGAACACCTTCGGAGATACCTGTAGAGCATCTTTATAGTCACCCAGTTACGTTGCGATGTTTGATACACACAAAGCATTCCTCCGGTGTCAGTGAGTTATATGATCTCATGGTCATAGGAACAAATACTTGACACACAGAAAATAGTAGCAACAAAATGACACGATCTACATGCTACGTCTATTAGTTTGGGTCTAGTCCATCACGTGATTCTCCTAATGACGTGATCCAGTTATCAAGCAACAACACCTTGTACATAGTCAGAAGACCCTGACCATCTTTGATCAACTGGCTAGCCAACTAGAGGCTTGCTAGGGACAGTGTTTTGTCTATGTATCCACACATGTATATAAGTCTTCATTCAATACAATTATAACATGGATAATAAACGATTATCTTGATACAGGAATTATAATAATAACTATATTTATTATTGCCTCTAGGGCATAATTCCAACAAAAATTTGAATTCAAAAATATATAGTTTTCAAAAATGCTGAAAACTTTATGGGTGATTGGAAATATTCCAACTAACACCCCAGCATTTTTCAAACTATTTTTAGTTTGCTTTTGAAGCCAAAATAAATAGAAATCAATGTCAGTAACTAAAACAGAAACAAAACAGAAAAAAACTAAGGAAGGACTTACCTGACGCTCACCTGGCCCGACCCAGCTTCTTCCTGTCGTCTTCCTTCCCCGCCAGTGGGAGCAGGAGGTGGCCGCCGCGACGCCGCGCGCCTCCACGCAGCTCCCTGCCTGCCTGGCCGCCGCTTCACGCTAGCGGGCATGGGGATAACCTCCCCGAGCTCTGGCCTATCTGTTCCCGTGCTCCATTCCTCCCCCTCCTCTCGGTTTCTTCCCTCTCCTCCTGCCGCCATTGTCAGAAGCTTGAGCTCGAGGAGCCCGAGCTCTCTGGCCATTGGGAAGCCCCCCGAGAGTTCCATCCTCTCCGCAACGTCGAGCCCGACGCGCACGTCGACGAATCCGTCCTCCCCGAGCCCTGCAACGCCCCCAGTGCCGTCGTCTTCAACCTCCGGCCGCCGGCAAATCGACGGTGGATCGCCGGCTACAGCCCCTCCCCGAACAGTCTGAGCCCAGCTTCGCCTCCACCGTGAGCTTGCGAGCATTTCCCCTCTGTTTCCCCTGTCTCTCCGACACTCTAGCCCCGAGACCCATGAACCCGAGCTCCGGCAGCCGCCTCGGCTCGTCGCCGTCATGCTCCGGCCACCCATAGCCCCTCCTGATGCCCGTAGAGGATGAGACCGAGCCTGGGGATCATCCCAGTGCTCTCGGCACTCGATTCCGAGCACCACAATGTGTTTTGGTGCGTCTCCTGTGAAGATCCGCTGCGGATCTGGTCGCCGTCGGTCAGTCTCCGGCGGGGGACGACGTGCCCGCCTAATCCCGGTGGATTAGCACTAAGGAGCCACTGACAGTGGGCCCTAGCAGTGGGTCAAACCCACTTAGGGGCTGGTCGGCGCGAGATTAGCTCCTGGGACGCTGACCAGTGGCCCCCACCCGTCAGGTTTGACCTGATCAGGTCAGTTGACCTGCTGACGCAACGCTGACGTGGTTATGACGCAATAAAGAGTTTTTGATTTAAAAGAATTCCAGAAAAATGCGAAAACTTCTAAAAATCATAGAAATTAATCTATAACTCCAATGAAAATAATTTATATATGGAAAAGTATCACAAAGATCCAAGGAATCTGAATATGTCATTTTCAAACATGTTTGGAAATGTTACTGGACCAAACATATAGAATAACGAATAAGCTAAATTTTATAAATGCATTGGAGAGGGAATTTGAAAATCATTTGAATTTCACTTCAAATGCTAGGATCAAACGTTGTTCAATCACAACCAGCAACTTAGCATATCATTTCCATGCATGTTAAAAACAAGTTGATCTGAGCATCAGGTCGAATCAATTAAAATGGTATTCGAGAATACCTCGTTTGAAGTGATATTTGAGTTTGATTCAAATAAACTTCAAACCTAATAAATGTTAGCTATAATAGCATACCACCTTGCATATTCATGCCATGCTCATGCATCATCTTGTTTCATATGATTGTTATTGATTGTTGTCATTTTCTTCGGTAGGCTCCGCTCCTCCGGATTCCACCGAATATCCGACTGACGGATATTGTCCCTCCTCTGAGCAACAAGGCAAGCAACCATTTTGATCATTCCGAGAAATCCCATGTTCCCGCTCCTGCACTTACTTATTGCATTAGGATCAAATGCTCAAATGCTTTTGCCACGTTAGTTGAACCCACTTCCTTTGCATGACATGTCTTTGTCACAGTAAATAGCTGAACCTTGCAACCTAGCATACCTGGTAGATGCTTGAGCCATGATGTGCCTTATCCTGCTATGCATGCTATGCTTAGAGTTGTGTATGGTCTGTCATCTGGGAGATGAACAGAATTGTGAGAATGTGTTCAGTAAGTAAAGGTTGTCTGTTGAACCTGATTTGGTAAAGGTACCGGTGAAAGGCTATGTAGGAGTACATGGCGGGTTGTTTCATTGGAACCATCCTTAGGAACTGAGTTCCGTGTATGTAATCCAAGACGAGATACTACCACATGCTGGGCCCTGAAATATGACCCTGCTCGACTTATTAATCGCTTAGTACTCGGTCCAGGAGTTGCAAGTAGTTTCTGGTGTTTATAGTCATGCTGGAGGCCATGCATAGTGCTAACCTGAGAGGTGGGCTGTGATGCGGTAGGCAGTGGCACGGTGTACCAAGTGGCACCCGGATGGTGGGCTTGGGAACCCTGCGCACATCGTTTGGGGCCATGGCGGGAACCTCGGCTGGACTTCCGTGCGGGTTACCCCCAGATAGGTGATAGACCTGGACCAAGAATTAGTGTGGTTAACGGTCGTGGTCGACTCCCTCGCTGGGCTTCTGCTTGAAGGTTGCCGAGGTGCATGACGTGCACATGGCGATAAGTGGCGAGAGCGTGTGTGAAGAAGTACACCCCTGCAGGGTTATGATCTATTCGAATAGCCGCGTCCGCGGATATGGACTACTTGGAGACATATTTTGTTCATAGATAACTTCAACGACTACTCATAAAATTGTCAAGATAAGCGTGAGTGTCGTGGACGGCATTTTCGCATGGAGACGGAATGATTCCACGATAGAGTATTGTTGTGGTGTTAGTGGACTCGTGTGCGAGAAATCAAGTTGTCAAAAATTATTTAAAATGCAAGTTGTCTAGCCACGAGTCAAATGCTGGATTTCCGCATGAAACCCCACAATTCCTTATTGATACATTGCATGAGTAGTTAGATATCCTAAAGTCTTGTTGAGTACCTCCGTACTCATGTTTGCTTAATAATTGTTGCAGAGGTCGTTAATGACCCTAACGGAGGGTTCTTCCTAGACATCGACGACGACGAGTAGTTGGTGTCCCAGCTACGATTTGGCCCTAGGTTGGGTCTGTAGTATAGTCAGGCCATGTGCCTTCTAGTTTCATCTGTCTATACTCAGACAGTTTAATTACTTCCGCTGGCTTGTAACTTGAATGACTGTTATGATGGGTCGTGAGACCCCTACTATGTAATATTATGTGTGTGGCTCTTCCGAGCCTCTTAAATAAAGCTTGTATGTTTATGGTTATGTTGTGATGCCATCGATGTATCTATACATATCGGTATGCCATGCGTACGTGTGTCGTACTTGATATGTATGGGGTTCGATTACCTAGTCGTAGACTTTAGTAGTATTCCTTACAGGGAAATGCCCCTTTGTGGTCCAACGAGCCATGGTAGCTGGCTACTGCTCTCGACACATTGGTTGACCGGCGTGTGTCCTTCTTAGCTGATGTGTCCGTCCTCATTGAGGAAATGTCACGCGATGTAATGGAGTCCTTGTAGCTTGCTACAACTCATCTACATTCGTTGGTGACCGACACCTGCTTTGCTGGGTCATGTATGCATCTCCGTGTGCAGAACTGCCACTTTGGTTTATGACTAGTCATGTCGATCCGGGTTCTTTGTCATTGGATTGCTAGCGACACAATTGCATACGCGAGTCAAAAGGCGCAAATGGTCCCGACTAAGGTAAGGCTGCAGCTGTGGGGTTAACCGTGCGCAAGACCGCAAAGATATGCAATGTGTTACAGGCTGGATTCCTATGGCTTAGGATCGGTGTCCCGATAGCGTTGGTATCAGAGACTGACTGACTTTAGGACTACTAAGCCAAACTGGTCGAAGTTGAGTCTAGAATTGCTTTAGTTATATATAAGGGAATTGTTTGTGGAAGGGAACGTAAGACTCTTGTTCTCTTCTCAAGTTAGTCTATTCTGGTTATCCTCGTCTTTTCTGCGGGAATTAAGGACTAGGTTACTCATCTTCTTCAAGGCTCGTGTTTCTGACCGGTAGATTATATTTCTTTTATCCCTAGGAAAAAGGAAGTAAGTTTGATGATCAGAGAATTGAACTTGATAGTTGAGTGGTTACGCTATCTATTTTTGGGTTATCTCAAAATTGTTTTTGAGCATTTACAGCCGTTATGCTGCCCAATTTTGCATTCAGAACTCTAATGCTTTTGCATTACTTTCTATTTTCAGATGCCTGGCCGTCCTTCTCGTCAGGTGGTTCGTCTGACCAGGTGCATTGATGTGCCGGGTCATACATCCATGCTGGTCAGGGTGATGTCAGTGTGCGGTTACCGCTGGTACCCAGAGTACACAGTGGAGGAACAATACCGAGACTTCAACTAGAGCCAGTATATCTGCACTGTTAGGGTATTTCGAGACTACCCTGGAGCTGAGGAGCCAATCCATTGGTCCTACGGATTGGGGGTCACTGTTGACATGACAGTACAAGATGCTGCCTATTCAATGCTGACCATCATGAGGGCGAGACATGCACTGCTGCAGAATTCAGAGTTCTGCTATGTTCCTGCCTCTCAGCCTGGTGAAGAGGGATACCTCAGCGGGGTCTATTTTGATTCCTCTATGGAGGATCCGCTACTGCAGTCCACTGCTGAGATGCTAGAGGAACAGAGACAGGGATGCTCGTGCTCTCCGCATGGAGCTTTATGCCACACGTGCCCGCCTGTGGACGGCTTTGACGCAGTTGGCACTGGTAGTCCAGACAGGGTATGGAGATATGGGGATGTTGAACCCTGTTAGGACCCATCTTCCGGCCCATGTTGACTGGCCAGCTATAGGAGGAGTCACCCCTCTTCGGGGACCCCTACTACCACCAGTCAGGGGACCAAGGCCACATCCGTGTCCTTATGGATCCCAGGGATCTCAGGCCAGAGTATTTCCTGATCCGCAGGTTGAGCTTCCAGGCCGTGGAGGCAATCTCTATGAGATGTTATATGCGGATGCCTGAGCTGTGAGTGGAAGGATAGTATGGTAGTAGCTGTACGTTCACAGTCCTGTGTGACTTGTGAAGTATGTTTGTGATGTGAAATGAATCCCGGAGGCCTAGATAAATAATGTATAGGAAGTTTGTAAGCCTCTGATGAGTAGTTTCATAATTTCAGTAGTTTGCTCTTCGGTTAAGGTTGTACTGAACTATGTAAGGGTGTGTATGAACCATGGTGTATATATAGCAGTTGCTTGTTACCATGTTGTTCGGATATTCATTTCCGCATTCCATGTGTTCAGTGCATTCTCAATCCATAGCTAGTATTGATAATGATATTGGTCTAAGCTGTGAGTTTGTTTGTCAGGATGGTGTTCACCAGGTTGAACCGTGCCCCTGCTCATGAGCAAGGCGAGGGTAGTCAAGCATCGCAGGAAGACCTGCCTCACTCGCCCTCTCTGGTGGAAGTGATGCTTGAGGCAGAGAGAAACAAAAGGGAGACCAACCGACTGTTAGAGCGTATTGAGCAGAATACGGCTCGTCAGCCTAGGAATGTTGCAGTGTCCCTCAATGACTTTGTGAAGCTGAATCCTCCAAAGTTCCATCACTCCGTCGATCCCCTCGACGCTGATGATTGGTTGTGTAGTATCTCACGTAAGATTCGCTCTGCGAATGTTTCTGAGACCGACAAGGTGACCTTTGCGGCGTATTTTCTGGAAGGACCCGCCAATCTGTGGTGGGAGAACTTTGAAGCTATGCGTCCTGCTGAACCAGCAGCCACATGGGCAGACTTTAGTGCAGCCTTCCGTCTGCACCATATTCCAGAGGGCCTGATGGACAGAAAGAGAGAGGAGTTTTGTGCATTCACTCAGGGAAAGTTGATCGTGGATGCCTATAGCCGCGAGTTCGGTAACCTCGCCCGCTATGCAACAGAGGAGGTGTCTACTGATGCCAAAAAGCAAGCAAGATTCCGTAAGGGTCTGAGCCCTGAGCTTCGTCGTGATTTGCGCCTCCACGAGTGTGCAAGCTTCCAAGCCCTGGTCAACAAGGTGATCAGTGCCGAGACTGGTCATACCGACTTTGAAGCCACAAGGAAGCACTCCTGCGACTTTGCCTCATCATCTGGCTCCGCGTTTCCAAAACGCAGGCTATGGGTTCCAAACAGTTCTCTGCCGCCAAGATACACTCTGAGGCCATCCTACGTGGCGCCTCAAACGAATCAGACCAACCCTCCAGCAAAAACCTATGGTGGTCCATCTAGCAATGCTGCACCACGCGCCAACCAAGTGATATGCTACAAGTGTGGAGAACCCGGGCACTATTCCCGTGAGTGTCCTCAGAATGTGGGTGCCAAGCAACCCAGAAAGTTTGTCGGGCAAGGCAAGTTGGGCAAAGCTTACTATGTGAAGCCAACTCGTGCACGTGGCCGTGTGAACTATGTCTCAGCAAAAGAAGCTGCAGGGGATCTCGACGTCATACTGGGTACACTTCTTGTTAATCATCACCCAGCGTCTGTTCTTTTTGACACTGGGTCTTCTCATTCCTTCATTTCAGAAGGTTATGCACAGCTGCATAACATGTATTTTTGTGATATGCCAATTCCATTGGTTGTCCAAACTCCGGGTAGTAAATGGCAAACCTCTAGGATAACCTATGACAATGAAATTCTAGTAGACAGGCTAGTTTTTCTAGCCTCATTGATAGCCCTGAAATCTTCGGATATTAATATGATCTTGGGTATGGACTGGATGTCAGCTCACTATGCCAAGATTGATACTCATTCTAGAAATGTTCAGCTTACCCATCCCTCGGGTGAGATAGTCAATGTCTCTACTCGAGTTGCCAAATGCCAACTCTATTCCCTCAATGCCAACCCCCTTCCGGAACTTGAAGACATTCCAGTAGTCCGTGACTTTCCGGATGTTTTTCCAGAGGAACCGCCAGGAATTCCACCTGACAGAGATGTAGAGTTCGTGATAGATCTTGTTCCGGGAACTGTTCCAATAGCCAGAAGACCATATAAGATGGCACCCCTGGAGCTAGCCGAACTTAAGAAGCAACTAGATGAGGCCTTGAATAAAGGTTTCATTCGTCCTAGCTCTTCTCCTTGGGCTTGCCCCATCCTCTTCGTCAAGAAGAAGGATGGAACGGATCGGATGGTTGTAGATTACCGACCAGTTAATCTAGTCACCATAAAGAACAAGTATCCGCTCCCCAGGATCAACGACCTGTATGATCAGCTCGCTGGATCCTCAGTCTTCTCCAAAATGGATTTGAGGTTGGGATACCATCAAATCAAGATTAAGAACGGGGACATTCCAAAAATGGCTTTTGTTACTCGTTATGGCCAATACGAGTACACCGTCATGTCCTTCGGTTTAACCAATGCCCCAGCCACCTTCTCTCGTCTGATGAATTCAATTTTCATGGAGTATTTGGATGAATTCGTCGTGGTATACCTCGATGATATTCTCATCTACTCGAAGAACGAACGAGAACATGTTGAGCATCTAAGGCTGGTATTGATGAAACTTCGAGAGCATCGCCTTTATGCCAAGTTTTCAAAATGTGAATTTTGGTTACCAGAAGTGACCTATCTAGGTCACGTAATCTCTGGTAAGGGTATTGCTGTCAATCCCGAGAGAGTTCAAGCCGTCCTTGATTGGACTCAACCAGAATCGGTTAAGCAAGTTAGGAGTTTTCTTGGTCTAGCGAGCTATTGTTGCCGCTTTGTCGAGAATTTCTCAAGAAGGATAAAAAGTTCGAGTGGACACCACAGTGTGAGCATAGTTTTCAGGAACTGAAAAGACGCCTGACTTCCGCACCTGTGTTGCTACCACCAGATTTTTCTAAGGACTTTGTTATCTATTGCGACACCTTGCGACAAGGATTAGGTTGCATTCTCATGCAAGATCGTCATGTGATTGCATACGCATCTCGACAGTTGCGTCCACATGAGGATAATTATCCCACACATGATCTTGAGCTTGCAGCTGTGGTCCATGCACTAAAAACCTAGCGACATTACCTTCTGGGTAATCGTTGCGAAATATTCACTGATCACCAAAGTCTGAAATATATCTTCACCCAGCCGGATTTGAATCTCAGGCAAAGACGGTGGGTTGAGTTGATCTCAGATTACGACTTAGGGATAACTTACACCCCAGGGAAGGCCAATGTTATGGCTGATGCACTAAGTCGTAAATCTTATTGTAACAATTTGATGCTACAACAAGGTCAACCACATCTCTATGAGGAATTTCGGAAGTTAAATCTTCATATTGTTCCTCAAGGATTCCTTTCTACCTTGGTGGCAAAGCCTACCCTTAAGGATCAAATTATAGCTGGCCAGAAGCGTGACAAGGGTATATCACGGATCAAGGAGAATATTATTAGCGGAAACGCTAATGAATTCTCCATGAATGATCAAGGTGTTGTGTTCTTCCAGAATCGTCTAGTGGTTCCTAAGAACCCACATCTAAGGCAGTTAATCCTTAAGGGGGCTCATGATTCTCCTCTCACCATTCATCCCGGTAGTACTAAGATGTATCAGGACCTACGCCAGAGGTTCTGGTGGACTAGGATGAAGAGAGAAATTGCTGAGTTCATTGCTAACTGCGACGTTTGTCGTCGAGTTAAGGCAGAACATCAAAGGCCTGCTGGCACCCTTCAACCTTTAGCTATTCCTGAATGGAAATGGGATAAAGTCAGTATGGATTTCATTACCGGATTTCCCAAGACCAAGAAAGGAAATAATGCTATCTTTGTGGTCATTGACCGTCTCTCCAAAGTAGCTCATTTTCTTCCAGTTCGTGAGAGTATAACAGCTAGCCAGCTAGCAGAGTTATATATCTCTCGAATAGTGTCTCTTCATGGTGTTCCCCTGGAGATTAACTCAGACCGTGGGAGTATCTTTACTTCTCGCTTCTGGGAAAGTTTTCAGAATGCCATGGGGACTCACTTATCTTTTAGCACTGCTTTCCATCCTCAATCAAGTGGTCAAGTAGAAAGAGTGAATCAAATCCTAGAAGATATGCTCCGAGCTTGTGTTATATCGTTCGGTATGAATTGGGAGAAGTGCCTTCCATTCGCCGAATTTGCTTATAACAATAGTTATCAATCAAGCTTGGGCAAAGCTCCTTTTGAAGTTCTCTATGGACGAAGATGTCGAACACCTCTTAATTGGTCAGAAACCGAAGAGAGGCAACTCTTTGGCCCGGATATGATCCAGGATGCAGAAGAGCAGGTTCGCATTATTCGTGAAAAGTTGAAAACAGCCTAGTCTCGTCAAAAGAGCCAATATGATCGTCATCATAAGGTTGTGACCTTTGAAGTTGACGAGAAGGCTTACCTTTGGGTTACACCTTTGAAGGGTACCCATCGATTCGGTATCAAGGGCAAGTTGGCTCCTCGTTACATTGGTCCTTTTCGCATTCTTGCCAAACGAGGAGAAGTTGCCTACCAGTTGGAACTTCCTCCGCATCATTCCAAGGTTCATGATGTCTTCCACGTCTCGCAACTCAGGCGTTGCTTTTCGGATCCCATCCGTGAAGTGGACCACGAAACGCTTGATCTACAAGATAACCTTTCATACCGAGAATACCCCGTGCGTATTCTTGATCAAGCTGAGCGTACCACTCGACATCGAAACCTTAAGTTTCTTAAAGTTCAATGGTCAAATCATTCTGAAAGGAGGCAACATGGGAAAGAGAGGATCGTCTCCGACTTGAGTATCCTGCGTTATTTCCGACGACTTCTAAATCTCAGGACGAGATTCTTTTGAGTGGGGGTGAGTTGTCACATCCCTGAAACCCTAATCAAGTTAGCATTGTGCTCATATCTTCTTTGCATTGCATCCAAGAAAATTTCAACAAGAACAAAGCAAGTGGTGAAGGAAAACTCAAAAACCCTAGCCACTTCTCAAATTCAAAGGAATTACAAACTTTTTCAAATCAATGAACCCAAAATGGCCTCAAGAAAAGTTCAACTTTTCTAATAATTCTTGAAAGCAAATAAGCAGTGAAGAAAACTATTTTCATAGCACCTTTGGCATTTTATTTAAATGCAAAAAGCTACTCGATTGAAGTTTAAAATTTGAATTCAAAATATATAGTTTTCAAAAATGCTGAAAACTTTATGGGTGATTGGAAATATTTCAACTAACACCCCAGCATTTTTCAAACTATTTTTAGTTTGCTTTTGAAGCCAAAATAAATAGAAATCAATGTCAGTAATTAAAACAGAAACAAAACAGAAAAAACTGAGGAAGGACTTACCTGACGCTCACCTGGCCCGGCCCAGCTTCTTCTTGTCGTCTTCCTTCCCCGCCACTGGGAGCACGAGGTGGCCGCCGCAACGCCGCGCCCCTCCACGCAGCTCCCTGCCTGCCTGGCCGCCGCTTCGCGCTGGCGAGCGCGGGGATAACCTCCCCAAGCTCTGGCCTATCCGTTCCCGTGCTCCATTCCTCCCCCTCCTCTCGATTTCTTCCCTCTCCTCCTGCCGCCATTGTCAGAAGCTTGAGCTCGAGGAGCCCGAGCTCTCTGGCCACAGGGAAGACCCCCCGAGAGTTCCATCCTCTCCGCAACGTCGAGCCCGACACGCACGTCGACGAATCCGTCCTCCCCGAGCCCTGTAACGCCCCCAGTGCCGTCGTCTTCAACCTCCGGCCGCCGGAAATCGACGGTGGATCGCCGGCTACAGCCCCTCCCCGAACAGTCTGAGCCCAGCTTCGCCTCCACCGTGAGCTTGCGAGCATTTCCCCTCTGTTTCCCCTGTCTCTCCGGCACTCTAGCCCCGAGACCCATGAACCCGAGCTCCGGCAGCCGCCTCGGCTCGTCGCCGTCATGCTCCGGCCACCCATAGCCCCTCCTGATGCCCGTAGAGGATGAGACCGAGCCTGGGGATCATCCCAGTGCTCTCGGCACTCGATTCCGAGCACCACAGTGTGTTTTGGTGCGTCTCCTGTGAAGATCCGCCGCGGATCTGGTCGCTGCCGGTCAGTCTCCGGCGGGGGACGACTTGGCCGGCCTAATCCCGGTGGATTAGCACTAAGCAGCCACTGACAGTGGGCCCTAGAAGTGGGTCAAACCCACTTAGGGGCTGGTCAGCGCGGGATTAGCTCCTGGGACGCTGACCAGTGGCCCCCACCCGTCAGGTTTGACCTGACCTGCTGACGCAACGCTGACGTGGTTATGACGCAATAAAGAGTTTTCTGATTTAAAAGAATTCTAGAAAAATGCCAAAATTCTAAAAATCATATAAATTAATCTGTAACTCCAATGAAAATAATTTATATATTGAAAAGTATCAGAAAAATCCAAGGAATCTGAATATGTCATTTCAAACATGTTTGGAAATGTTACTGGACCATACATATAGGATAACGAATAAGCTAAATTTTATAAATGCATTGGAGATGGAATTTGAAAATCATTTGAATTTCACTTCAAATGCTATGATCAAACATTGATCAATCACAACCAGCAACTTAGCATATCATTTCCATGCATGTTAAAAACAAGTTGATCTGAGCATCAGGTCGAATCAATTAAAATGGTATTCGAGAATACCTCGTTTGAAGTGATATTTGAGTTTGATTCAAATAAACTTCAAACCTAATAAATGTTAGCTATGATAGCATACCACCTTGCATCTTCATGCCATGCTCATGCATCATCTTGTTGCATATGATTGTTAGTGATTGTTGTCATTTTCTTCGGTAGGCTCCGCTCCTCCGGATTCCACCGAATATCCGACTGACGGATATTGTCCCTCCTGTGAGCAACAAGGCAAGCAACCATTTTGATCATTCCGAGAAATCCCATGTTCCCGCTCCTGCACTTACTTATTGCATTAGGATCAAATTCTCAAATGCTTTTGCCACGTTAGTTGAACCCACTTCCTTTGCATGACATGTCTTTGTCACAGTAAATAGTTGAACCTTGCAACCTAGCATACCTGGTAGATGCTTGAGCCATGATGTGCCTTATCCTGCTATGCATGCTATGCTTAGAGTTGTGTATGGTCTGTCATCTGGGAGATGAACAGAATTGTGAGGATGTGTTCAGTAAGTAAAGGTTGTGTGTTGAACCTGATTTGGTAAAGGTACCGGTGAAAGGCTATGTAGGATTACATGGCGGGTTGTTTCATTGGAACCGTCCTTAGGAACTGAGTTCCGTGTATGTAATCCAAGACGAGATACTACCACATGCTGGGCCCTGAAATATGACCCCGCTCGACCCCTACTGTGTAATATTATGTGTGTGGCTCTTCCGAGCCTCTTAAATAAAGCTTGTATGTTTATGGTTATGTTGTGATGCCATCGATGTATATATACATATCGGTATGCCATGCGTACGTGTGTCGTACTCGATATGTATGGGGTTCGATTACCTAGTCGTAGACTTTAGTAGCATTCCTTACAAGGAAATGCCCCTTTGTGGTCCAACGAGCCATGGTAACTCGCTACTGCTCCAGACACATTGGTTGACCGGCGTGTGTCCTTCTTAGCTGCTGTGTCTGTCCTCTTTGAGGAAATGTCAGGCGATGTAATGGAGTCCTTGTAGCTTGCTACGACTCGTCTACATTCGTTGGGCACCGACACCTGCTTTGCTGGGTCATGTATGCTTGTCCCTGTGCGGAACTGCCACTTTGGTTTATGACTAGTCATGTCGATCTGGGTTCTTTGTCATTGGATTGCTAGCGACACAATTGCATACGCGAGTCAAAAGGCGCAAACGGTCCCGGCTAAGGTAAGGCTGCAGCCGTGGGGTTAACCGTGCGTGAGACCGCAAAGAGATGCGATGTGTTACAGGCTGGATTCCTATGGCTTAGGATCGGGGTCCCGACAACTTTGTCTACATCATGTCATATTACTCCAAGCATTACTTCGTTGTTCATGAACTTAATACGTAGAGAGGCAAGCATAGAAGCGCTCTTGAAGTGAAGTAATAGTAATAGGTGCATGCAGTATTCGACCTATTTTTTTATGGACGTGATGCCTATATTTACATGATCATTGCCATGAAATCCGCATAACTATTCTCTCTTCTATCAATTCCCCAACAGTAATTTGTTTACCCACCGTATGCTTATTTTCATGAGAGATGCCACTAGGGAAAGCTATGGCCCCCGGGTCTATTCACAACATATTGCTAAAACCTCCAACACCTTGATACCATTTATTTTTTTACTTTATTTTCCATTTTACAATTATCTATAATTACCAACACACCTCATTCACTTGCAAATAACGAGACTAAGGGGATTGACAACCCTCTTGCCTGCGTTGGGTGCAAGCTATTTGTTATTTTGTGTGCAGCCGCTGAAGACGGTTGTGGATTGATATTCCCATTGGTTCGATAAACCTTGGTTTCATAACTGAGGGAAAATACTACCCACTTTGTGATGCAATTACCCGTTCCTCTTCATGGATAACCCAACGCAGTTCACGAGTATCACGAAGGATTTCTGGCGCCGTTGCCGGGGAATATCATGCCCAACTGTCAAGTAACTCCATAAAAAAATGCATTCACTTTTTCCTCTTTTTATTTTATGATTTATTTAGTTTGTCTTATAAAAATAAAAATACAAAAAATTTGATCTTACCTTGGGTAGCTTGCCACTAGATTGCATCTTTGCTCTCTAGTTTGCTTGTTATAATTATTACTTTGCTCTCGTAGTCACCATCTCTCAAGATACTACAAAGTTGTGTCACTTTCCAAATACTAATAATAAAGATAGATATGATTTGGAAAGATTACTATGCAAACTAAAATAAAAATATATGATGGATAAAATGAAACATGGTCCTAAATTTGTTACTTCTCCTATATTTGTCACTGATAAGGGCTATAGATTTTCTATAGACCGTGAATTAATTCCTATAGTAGAGCCTGATCCTTTTCTTGGTTATGAAAATGAGATTGTGGTCCAACACCTTATGAAACTGAATGATATTTCTACTTTGTTCGCCAATAATGGAAATATACACTACTATTATCCTTAATATTTTTCCTTTCTCGCTGAAAGGCGATGCCAAGGAATGGTTTCTTTCTTGTGCTCTTGGTTGCATGCATAGTCCCACGATATGCTGTATTACTTCTCTGAAAAATATTTCCTGCTCATAAGAAACAAGCTGATTTACAGGAAATATTTAACTTTGTTCAATGTGAAGAAGAGAATCTCCCTCAAGCTTGGGGGGAGGCTTCTCCAATTACTTAGAGCTTTGCGTGATTGTCCTCTTGAGAAGAATGAAATTATTGAAATATTTTATAATGGACTAACCGGTGCTTCTAGGGACTTCCTAGATAATCGTGTTGGTTGTATTTTCAGGGAAAGAATTGTTGCACAAGTAGAAGAGTTACTAAATAATATATTGCAAAATGCCGATGGTTGGACACTCCATGAACCACCACCTGAACCTATTCAAAAGAAGAGAGGTATTCTATTCCTCGGCCCTGAAGATATAGAGGAAGCAAAAAAGATCTATGAAAGATAAAGGTATTAAAATTGAGGAGGTCAAGAAATTACCACTGATTGAAGAAATACATGGACTTGATACCCGACACACGTAGTAGAGGTAAACTCTCTCCATTCCTTTACTGATCAATGCATGGAGGAATTTGACAATTACATTGTTAAACAAGAACACTTCAATAACTATGTTAAGGATCAATTGAATAATAATGCCATGATGATAGATTGCTTAAGTGACTTTGATGTTTAGAATTGCTAATGATGTGAAAGGTCTAGGTAAACATGCCTATATGGTTCACATCCAACTAGATCAAGTAGATAAGTCACAAAATGATTTCCTTGTTGAGATGAATAATATTAATGATCATGTTGTTAGAGTAATGACTAGAAGAGGTAGAATGACTCAGGAACCTCTTTACCGTGAAGGTCACCCTAAAAGAATTGAACATGATTCTCAGAGAATTATTGATGATACACCTGGTCCCATTAAAAGAGAAAGAAAAAGGAAAATGATAGGACTTTGCGTGCCCATAGTGAACCTGATATTGAAAACCCCGTTGAGAATCATAATGATGTTTCTATTTGTGATGCCGAGACACAATCTGGTAGTGAACATGAACTTAATGATAATGACAATGATAATAATGATGCTCACGTAGAAGATCCGCCAGGTTGTAATAAGGAACCTAATAATGATGTTGAGATAGAACCTGCTCAGGGTCTTGATAACCCACCTCCTAAAAATAAATGTTATGATAAGAGAGACTTAGTTGCTAGAAAATATGGAAGGCAAAGAGAGCCATGGGTTCAAAAACCCATGCCATTCCTTCAAAAGTTTTCTAAAAGTAGGGACGATGAATATTTTGAATGCTTTTCTAAAATGATTAGACCTATCTTTTTGCGCACTCGCTTGACCAATATATTGAAAATGCCTCTGTATGCTAAGTACATGAAGGACATTATTAGCAATAAACGAAAGATACCCGAAACTTAAATTAATACTATGCTTGTTAATTACTCTTTCGATGGTGGAAATACCTAAGAAGTTGGGAGATGAGGGTATACCCAAAATACCTTGCTCTATTAAAAGAAATTATGTTAAAATTGCTTTATGTGATTTAGGAGTCGGTGTTAGTGTTATGCCTTTCTCCCTTTATAAAAGAGTTGAATTGGATAATCTTACACCCACCTAGATATCTTTGCAAATGGCGGATAAATCTACTGCTTTACCTATTGGAATTTGCGAGGATTTTTCCATTGTGGTTGCAAATGTTACTATCTTAATAGACTTTTTTATTCTTGATATGCCCGAGGACGACAATATGTCGATAATCCTTGATATACCCTTTCTAAATACTGCACGGACTATTATTGATTGCAACAAAAGCAAGGTCACTTTTCATGTTAATGGCGAGCAACATACGATGTATTTTCCAAAGAAGCAAACTTTGGTAAACAATATTAATGTCATTGAGCCTATTCCTACGGTCATCATTGGAGATTTTACCATCCCTCTACCTACTGCCAAGAAAAAGAAATACTATAATCTTATTGTGGGAATATGCAGATCCCCAATGAGGTAACCTAGTGATATATAAAATTTCTTCGGTTTCATGTTTATCGAAAGCGATAGTAAATAAGACTTGATCAACCTTACTAATGGATCCTTTTCTAAAGACATGTGATTGATGAATTGAGTATTCACAACTATTTGCATCCCAAGTTTATTCTTTGTTCTTTTAGCTAAATAAAAGTAAAATGACATGATTAATCTGTTTTTTGAGTTTTCCGTACCTGAGAAAAATGACCCAAAAATAAAAAAATCTCAAAATGCCGTAAAATTTAACATGATTTTTTCTGGAATAAATAAGAATTTTTGGCATAAAACTAATAGCAGGGAGACGCACCTGTGGGCCAGAAGCCAACACGGTGCACCCGTGGATCCACCCTAATGGCTCGTGGGACCCATAGGGCCCCCATGCCTTATCCCTTTAGTTCACATCATCCTCTACCTTTAGAAAAAAAATCCTAGCTCTCCCTCTCCCGTGTTCTCCCTCTAGAAACTGAAATTTTCGATCTCTTTGCTTGGAACCCCATTCCAAAACTGTTTTGGGGAAATTGTTCCTTGGTATGTGACTCATCAATCTCTCCAATTAGGTTTTGCCTTAGTGTTTTATATTTTGCAGAAGTTGTTGCACTTGGTGCTACATGAAATGAGCTTGCATGTTAAATTCTTTAAGTTCCAAGTAGCAGGAATGGTTGATATAACCTCTAATTATCAATATGAGTAGTTGATACCATTCTTGTAAAGTTTTATTGACATATTTTTGTGCCTCAAAAATTTCAAAAATTGTGTGTAGAAAAATGAACTTCTTGAGGAGATGTTCCTCAAGGAAGGGTTCTTCGAGCCGGAGTACCAAGGGAGTTGCAGGGAGGACTCAGGATAGCGACATCAAGATCTTTCGCAACATGGAGGTTAGGCCTTGTGAATGTCAACATATACTCTTCATGAGTGAAGCTGGTTTTTATGAAGAATTTATGCAATTCATTGCAAATGTCGGCTGACCAACTTCCTCGCAAATGAGTGTGATCAATACTGTCTCCTTATTAATTCCTTCATTCAAAACTTCTATTTCATAAATACACCTGATGCTCCCACAATACGTTTTGAATTATATGCAACAAACTATGAAATGCCTCTAGATAGATTTTGTGAAATATGCTCGCTTCTCTGTCAAGGGGGAATGTGTGACCCTAAGCCTCGGGAATTTGAGGGTTTCCTCCTCACCTTAACTGTGGGAGAAACTAGAGGTGTATTAAACGACAGGGCCACTAGTTTGCATTTTCCTACCGTGTATTATTTCTCCTTGTTTATAGGAAAATGCATGACTACTATGGAGCAGGGTGGTGGTCTCAGTGCCCCAACTTTTGCTATTTTTCTCCACGCACTTTATGGTGATAACACCTACAACCTAGGAGCTATTGTCGCGCGCCTCTTGCATCTTAATCGAAGCAAAGGCAAGATTCGTGGTGGTATTTATGCCACATGCCTCGCAAAGCATTTTAAAGTGGCTATACGCCTTACTGATTATTTGTTGCCCTAGGTTTATCTTCATCACCAACCTATAATAAAACATTAATTCACTCAAGAAAGCGACCTACCGCAGGGTGTACACTATGACCTAGTATATAGCTAGAACACTCGTGATATTATTGTATTGTGTGCACCCTCCTTGATTAACTTTCATGCTAGGAACAGATACATCATCATACAAGATGACATAATTGCGTACCGTAATGAGTTGGTTGTTCAGATGCCAAGGCACAGGACTGGGATGCTTAGGTGCCACTGCAGAAATACTTTCGTGGACCTGACGGCTATTATGAGTGGTGATTACCAAGCTAGGAAAAAGCATGAGCTTGGGGGAGTATGTATATCTTACCCACATTACATTCAAGTTCACACACTTCATTTAATTTTTTGGTGTTCATCCTCTTTCATTGTATATCCACGTTAGCTTTATTTTTCCGCTTTCTTCTTGTGTGTTTGAAAAAAATTAGAAAATCCAAAAATATTTCTCGCTTCTTTTCTGTTTTTCTCTCCCATTTGATTAGTTGTATTATTAAAATAAAACCCAAAAATATTTCCTTTTTCTTTTTAGGAGCTTTCGAGTGTAACTAGTTTTTCTCGTTCTTGTTTTCCCTTAGTTTATTTTGCTTTCTTAAGAAAAACAAACCCCCCCAAAAAATTGGTGTGTTTCTATGATTTTTTCCTTTTGTTGAGTCATGAAAAGGGAAGACCATGATGAAAATGATGAGTGGCTCTCATATGCTTTGTTGTTGATCCAACTAAAAGCCAATATTAACATGTCTTATCCTTTGTTTAAAACCGCCCTGCAGATTCTGGCTTAGTCCACGACACCCTTGCACTTTTATTATTATCACATCATTCAGTTGTGCAAGTGAAAGGTAATAATGATGATATTTGATGAAGTGATCGTGGCAAAGGAAATGGGTATGAACACTTGTTTTTTGTTTTTGTCAATATGTTGGCTCATTCGATCTTGATTCGGTATATCATGAGTGAACATGTTTGTGATGACAATTAGAGATCATAGCTTTTATGCCATGCTTAAATATCTAGGAGCTGGTAATGATTTACATTGTGTGTCAACATGCATTAAAATGGTTATGATGTGATATGGTAGTATGATATTTTCCTCTCAGTAATTCGAGTGTTTTAACTTGGCCAATGTGCAAACATGTAGTTGGTTAAAATCCAATGCAACCTTCATGATACTTAAATTGAGAGTGTTTATATCCTACTCATGCTTTGTCCAAAGTTGATTATTTTCATTGCATGTTTATGACCGTGGTTGCTCTCTAGTTGGTCGCTTCCCAATCTTTTGCTAGCCTCCACATGTACTAAGCGGGAATGCTGCTTGTGCATCCAATATCCTTAAAACCAAGTTATTCCACATAAGTCCACCATACATACCTATATGTGGTATTACCCTTTCATTCCAAGTAAACTTGCACATACCACCTTTAAATATTCAAACAAACATATGTTTTGTGTACTTGTACCACTCATGAAGCGATGGGGCAATCAATATATTCCATGCTAAGTAAGTTACTCTCACAGCATGCGTTTATTCGCCGTCATTGCACGAGAGAGGTTGGTAACAAGGATGCCGAGTCCTGCTTAATCAAAATCAAATTAAAATAAAACTCCTTGGGAAATTTGATATGTTGGAGGGCACTTGTGAATTCGGCCAGACATGGTTTTGTATAGATGGTGGATATGAGTAAAACCATGCAATTCTATTTGGGGACCACCAATGATGAGTTTAGCATGTAAGATACTAGAAACCTTTGCCGTAACGTTGACAGCAAAGAACACCATTCAAAATTATATTTACAATATTGCTTTAATACTTGATCTCTCGCACCTCTGCAAATCAATGCTTCCCTTTGCGAAGGGCCTATCTATTAACTTTTATGTTGAGTCACCACCCTCTTACTTACAACTCTAGAATGGAGAGCACTATTGTCATTTTTATCCATTACATCTAGTCAATGTTGGATATGAGTATGACTCGGATCTTTTCAATTCTGAATTATAATATTTAGCCACTACTTGAATCTCAGAGGTGATTTATGTTTTGCAGTCTCAGAAAGGGCTAGCGAGATACCATGTCACCATATTATATCGTGATTGTTTTGACAAATTCTTGGCAAGTGAGATATCTTATTATTGCTTACTGGTTAGTTATGTATTGCCATGATTGAATATGATGCTTAATTATTATCATGGATGTGGTTACTTATGATTTATGGTGTAAACTTGAACAATTAGCTAAGCATATCTATAATGACAAGAACAAAAGTGTTTGTAAAAGTTTTCTTTACCACTTCCAATGTATCAACTGAATTGCTTCAGGACAAGCAACGAGTTAAGCTTGGGGGAGTTGATACGTCTTCGACGTATCTACTTTTATAAATACTTTTGCTCTAGTTTTAACCTCTAATTTGCATGATTTGAAGAAAACTAACCTGGACAAACGTTGTTTTTAGCAGAATTACCTTGTTGCTATTTTTGTGCACAAATGAAAGTTCTCAGAATTGGATAAAACTTTTTATGAATTATTTCTGGTATTTATAAGGATTTATGGAGCGAAGACCTGCCAGAGGAGGTGTGCGAGAGGCACAATCCAACAGGGCCCTGCTAACGGCAGTCCCCGGCAATGACACTAGAAGAATGTTGTTGACGAGTCCCTGACTTGATGCCTTCGCGACAACCGAGCCAGAACTGCTCCCAGTTGCTCAACAATTAGCATTTGTCTTGCAATGGCCCACCAACGCATGGGTTCGCGGTAGTTTTCGAGGGTAGAATATTCGACCCAAATTTGTTGGTACGCCAGTCAGGAGGTGAGAGAGTACTCTCGAGTATTAGCAGCTGAATGTGTCAGATTCAACCACACCTGAAAGATTATATCTGCAAGCAAAGTATCAGCAACAAAGTAGGATGATAACAACGGTGTCAGAAACGATCTATTGACGACAGACTATTCCTAACTATCGTATCAATGGCGCCAGAAGTTGCCCGTTGACGGAAATTGTCTTTTCCCGTCAATGCCGAGCGAACCAGAATTGTAGCAGGTAGCATCAGTGTAATGAGTAACAACAGTGGCAAGGAACAACAGTAGTGACAGCAGTAGCAAGTAGCAACAGTAGCAAGTAGCAGCAGTAGCAAGTAACAGTAGCAGCAGAGCAAGTAATAGTGGCAGCAAGTAACAGTAGCAACAACAGTAGTAACAGCAGCAGAGCAAAACAAGTAACATCAGCAGTGGGACAAACTCGTAGGCAATGGGTCGGTGATTCGTTTGGATGATATTCATCATGCAACTGTTATAACACGGAGAGATATGTGGCTAGCTCCCGTTCGTCAATGTGATGTAGGCATGCATTTCGTGTGTAGTCATACGTGCTTAGGGAAAAGAACTTGCATGACATCTATTGTCCATCCCTCCCGTGGCAGCGGGGTCCAAAAGGATACTACAGGATATTAAGGTTCTCCTTTTAATAAAAAACCAGAACAACGCATTAGCACTTGGTGAACACATGAACTCCTCAAACTATGGTCATCACCGGGAGTGGTTCCAGTTATTGTCACTCCGGGGTTGCCGGGTCATAACAAATAGTAGGTAACTACAACTTGCAAGATCGGATCTAAAACACACATATATTGGTGACAACATAATAATTTCAGATCTGAAATCATGGCACTCGGGCCCTAGTGACAAGCATTAAGCATGGCAAAGTAATAGCAACATCAATCTCAGAACATAGTGGATACTAGGGATCAACCCCCGTCAAAACTAACTCGATTACATGATAGATCTCATCCAACTCATCACCGTCCAGCAAGCCTACGATGAGATTACTCACGAACGGTGAAGAGGATCATGGAATTGTCAATGGAGAAAGGTTGATGATGACGATAGCAACGATTTCCCCTCTCCGGAGCCCAAAACGGACTCGAGATCTACCCTCCCGATTAAGAACAGGAGGTGGCGGCGCCTCCGTATCATAAAACGCGATGAATCCTTCTCTCTGATTTTTTCCGGGCGAGACGGAAGATATAGAGCTGAGATTGGGGGCGGTGGTGCCACATGGGCCCCACAAGCTCTCACGGCGCGGCCTAGGGGGTGGCCGCAGCCTAGGGATCAATCCCCGTCAAAAATAACTCGATTACATGATTGATCTCATCCTACTCATCACCGCCTAGCGAGCCTACGAATAGATTACTCATGAACGATGAAGAGCTTCATGGAATTGGAAGGTTGATGATGACGATGGCGACGATTTCCCCTCTCCGGAGCCTAAAACGGACTCCAGATCTGTCCTCCAGATGAAGAACAGGATGTGGCGGCGCCTCCGTATCGCAAACGTGACGAAATCTTCTCTTCTGTTTTTTTTCTGGGCGAAAGTGAATTTATAGAGCTGAGCTTGGGGGAGGCAGAGCCACGTGGGCCCCACAAGCTTGGTTGCCGCGGCCAGGGCGGTGGCCGCGGCAACAGGGCTTGTGGCCCACTGGCCCATCCCCTCCGGTGGATCTTTGCGCAGGTATTTTTCATATTTTCCAGAAAAATTCTCCGTAAATTTTCAGGACGTTCCGATAACTTTCATTTCTGCACAAAAACAACACCATGGCAATTGTGCTGAAAACAACGTTAGTCCGGGTTAGTTCCATTCAAATCATGCAAATTAGAGTCCAAAACAAGGGCAAAAGAGTTTGGAAAAGTAGATACGATGGAGACGTATCAATTCCCCCAAGCTTAAAACCTTGCTTGTCCTCAAGCAACTCAGTTGACAAACTGAAAGAGAAATAAAAACTTTGACAAACTCTGTTTGATCTTGTTGTTGCAACTATGTCTAACTTGTAATCAGAATTTTAGCAAGATCACAAGTTAACCACATAAGCAAGTGACACAAAGGTCTCACGGTAAACTAATATCAATGGCATAATCAGCTAGCGAGCAAATAATAATGAGTTTCAGATACCAACAATTCAATCAAAACAAGCATGAAACAATATGAATAGGTGGCATCTCGCTAGCTCTTTCTGAGACCGCAAAACATAAATGCAGAGCACTTTCGAAGATCAAGGGCTGACTAAACATTGTAATTCATAGCAACGAAGATCCAGTCATAGTCATACTCAATATCAATCAAAAGCGAAGCATAAAAATGACAAAGGTGCTCTCCAATTGGTGCTTATATAAGAAGAGGATGACTCAACAGGAAAATAAATAGACAGACCCTTCGCAGAGGGAAGCATTAATTTGCATAGGTGCCAGAGCTCAAGCTTTGAAAACAGAGATAATAATTTTGGGTGGCATGCTTTCATTGTCAACGCAATGACCAAGAGTTCTCAATATCTTCCACGCTATTCATGCTATAGGCGGTTTCCAAACAGAAAAGTAAAGTTTTAACTCCCCCACCACCAATCAATCACACTCCACGGCTAGCCGAATCCTCGGGTACCGTCCATACTAACATCAATCTGGGGGGAGTCGTGTTTTACAGTTATGTTTTCGATTTAGGCGTGGAACTAGGCATCCCAATTACCGGCCCCTTTCTCGTGAATGACAGTGAATAAACACATGTCGAGGATAACACGCCTAACATGGAAGATATCAATAGCCCCCTGTCACCACATGAGCGGTTCGGGCATGCAAAACAGAATATTTCTTGAAGACTTAGAGAATGGCACATGCAAATTTACTTGGAACTGCAGGTAAATACCGCAAATAGGTAGGTATGGTGGACTCTCATGGAAAAACTTTTGGGTTTATGGAAGTGGATGCACAAGCAGTATTCCGCTTAGTACAAGTGAAGGCTAGCAAAAGACTGGGAAGCGACCAACTAGAGAGCGACAACAGTCATCAGAATGCAATGAGTTTGACTAACATGGAATGCAAGCATGAACATGATACAAATCACCATGAACACGAACATCATAGAGGCTATGTTGATTTTGTTTCAACTACATGCATGAACATGCGCCAAGTCAAGCCACTTGAATCATTCAAAGGAGAATACCATCCTATCATACTACATCATAGTTATCTCAAAATCTATGTTGGCATTCAAGACAAACCATTATAAGCTCCTAGCTAAATAAGCATGGCATCAGAAACTATGATCTCTAAGTTGTCATTGCAAACATGGTTCTCTCACAACAAAGCTGAATCTGGGATGACAAGCTAGTCATATTTACAAAAACAAAATAGATAGAGTTCATACCAGCTTTTCCAGTCTCAGTCACTTCATCATATATCATCATTATTGCCTTTCACTTGCACGATCGAACGATGTGAACAATAATAAGCGTGCTTGTCCAATGGACTAAGCTGAATCTGCAGGCAAACACAAAGGAGAAGACAAAGTAATATGGCTCTTTGAAAGCTAAACAGGTATGCATGCAAGAGCCACTAAACATTGTACACAATATCTTCTACCTTGACCCAAAGAAAAAGAAAACTATTTACACGGGAAAGCTCCTAACAAGCAAAAGAAGAAAAGGAAAATCTTTTTGGGTTTTCTCAAAAGGACACAAAACAAGAAAACAAGAAAACGAAAATAAACTAGCATGGATAATACAGTGGCAAAGTGTGAACACCGGCTAACAAAGTGAAAGCATAAGCATGAATGTAAAGTCGGTGAGAAGACGTACTCCCCTAAGCTTAGGCTTTTGGCCTAGCTTGGTCTACTCCCAAGGCGGGAAATAACCAGCTCTGGGATACTCTGGAGCGGACTGTGGATGCCACTGCTGTGTGAGCTCCTCTGGCTCCCACTGATAAATTGCCGTCTAGTACTCGACTGGCGGCTCGGGCACGGGCACGTGTGGTTGCGCTAAGCCCCAATATGCGTAGTTGTCCGAGGGAATAATAGTGTACCTGCCTGCATGAAGATCGAACAAAGAAGGAGCAGGCAAAGTAATAGTCTCTCAAGTGCCCTGACTAAATACTAGGTTATAAATCATCCGTCTACTAGCATCTCTATCCAAAAAATCATGGCAAACCATGCTATCATAATCGAGATATTTCTCAGGAAGAAGCATCTCTTCTTCCTCGCGAAGTCTAATGGGTATTTCAAAGTGTCCAGCGAGACGAGTAGCATAGATACCTACATAGACGACACCTTTGGAACGGTTTGTGTTCAACCGCTGAGCTACTATAGCACCTAGGCTATAAGTCTTAGTGCTATGAAGGCCTTCGCGCAAAACCGCAAGGTCTAGAGAACTAAGTGATCCAGACTCCCCACGGCCAATCAAACATTTTCCCACAAATAATGATAAGTACCGAAGCACAGGAAAACGTATGCTAGCAATTCTAGCGCGAGACACTCCTCTCTCCTCTCCAACAGCAATAGTACTTATGAAATCCTCCAAGTCCCGTGGACGAGGATCATGAATATCCCCAACATAAGGTAATTTGCATGCATTGCAAAAATCCTGTAGTGGCATGCACTGGGGGATATCGTACAACATGAACTCAACCATGGGAGGATTCTTCCTCGGATAAAAGTTGAAGCTTTGAACGAAAATATTGGTGAGGAGGAGGTATTGTGAACACTTATCTTCAAAGAACGCAGTAAGACCTGCGTTCTCCATCAAGTAATAAAAGTCTTCATAAAGCCCGGTGGCGCGCAAAAATTCATCACTTGGCCACTCGCACGCTCGAACATCTGTGACTCTAGGAACCACGTACTTGGGGTGGTTCTTCTCATCCTCCTTGGGGTTACGACTTGAAGAGCCTCTCAAGAACCTCCTCATCTTTTCCCTTTTCTAGCTCTGAAAAATTCTGAAATTTTTAGAGACTTCGAAGGAAAAGTGAATAAAGAGTAACCCAACTTGTAGCAACTACTCCTACTAGTGCTTAGAGACCGTATCACGCGCTAAAACTACTTGGGACCAGCTAAAATCAACATTTCAAGCTCAAGAACAGGGTCACCAAGGTAGCAAGAATACGCGAAGGATAAAGCACTAGAGCAAAAACTAATTCGACCAATGGAGGAGTCACTTACCAAGGAGCAATTTCCCCAAAACGGTTCGGAGAATGATGCTTTGAGCAAGGAGATCGAAAAGCACAGCCAAATGAGCAAGAACACGGGTTTGAGCTGCGAAACAATTTTTTCTGGAGGAAGAAGAAGATGATGGGAGCTGGAATGAGTGGAGGGGGGCCCTGTGGCCCCCACAAGCTTGCTTGTCCCGGCCAGGGGGGTGGCCGCGGTGACAGGGCTTGTGGCCCACTGGGGTGGCCCCCAGGCCAGCTCTCTGTCCTAGTATTTTTCAAATATTCCAGAAAAAATCATACTAGATTTTCAGGACCATTGGAGAACTTTAATTTTCGGGGTATTTTTCTCCGGGACGCTAAAACAGAAAACAGGAAAAACTAAACTAAATCTATCATTTTTCTTCTAAGCAACAGAAAGTGAAAGCTTAAAACAGAGGTATGTGACTCTTTGATTCATCCATTTCATGGTCATCGAAAGAAATCCGTCAATCGGGTTGATCAAATTCTCATGACAAAACTTTCTCGAATCGCAAAAGAGAACGGAGAATTTTCGAATAGCCACTAAGTCACCTCAATGGGGATATGAATCTCCCCAACAATCAATTCATACTTCATCTTGACACGAGGAATAGGGCATTCAAAGCTCCCAATAAGAATTGATGAAGTTTTTTTATAGCATTGATGCAATGTACTTGATATCGTTTCTTCGGAAATTGCACGGTATGCTCATTACCGTTGACATGGAAAGTGACATTGCCTTTGTTGCAATCTATAACAACCCCTACATTGTTTAAAAAGGGTCTTCCGAGGATGACAGCCATGGCATCGTCCTCGGGAATATCCAAGATAACAAAGTCTGTTAAGATAGTGGTGTTAGCAACCACAACAGGCACATCCTCGCAAATGCCAACAGGGAAAGCAGTTGATTTGTCGGCCATTTGCGGAGATATTTTAGTGGGTGTCAACCTATCTAGTTCAAGTCTACGATAAAGAGAGAGAGGCATAACACTAACTCCGGATCCAAGGTCACATAAGGCAGTTCTTACGTAGTTTCCCTTAATGGAGCAAGGTATAGTGGGCACTCCGGGATCACCAAGTTTCTTAGAAGTTCCACCTTTGAAAGTGTAATTGGCAAGCATGGTGGAGATCTCAAGATCTGGTATCTTCCGTTTATTGGTCACGATATCTTTCATGTACTTGGCATACGGAGACATTTTGAGCATATAAACTAACTGCATCTGCAGAAAGACGGGTCTTATCATTTCAATAAAGCGCTCAAAATCCTCATCATCCTTTTTCTTGGATGGCTTAGGAGGAAAGGGCATAGGTCTCTGAACCCATGCCTCCATTTCTTTACCATGCTTCCTAGCAGTGAAGTCATTCTTATCGTATCTCTTAGGTTGTGGGTTATCAGGATTAACCGTAGGTTCAATCTCCACATCCTTATCATTGCTAGGTTGAGCATCATTATGAACATCGCTGTCCATATTGTCACCAGGTTCATGTTCATCACTAGATTGTGTTTCTGCATCAGACACATAAGTATCATTTGGTTCTTTAGGTGTGACAGTATTTGGTGGACTAACGTGCAGGTTTCTATCATCCTTCTTCTTCTCCTTAGGACGACTGGGTGCATCTGCATTAATTCCTTGAGAATCTTGATCAATTCTCTTAGGATGACCTTCAGGATACAAAGGTTCGTGAGTCATTTTGCCTCCTCTAGTAATGACTCTGACAGAGTTGTCATTTAATTCATTGAGCAAGTCATTCTGAGCTTTAAGTACTTGTTCTACATGAGTAGTAATCATAGAGGCATGTTTACTCAGAAGCTTCAGATCATTGACATTTCTGTCTACACAAGCACTTAAATGACTAAGCATACGAGTACTTTGTTCCAAATGTGTGCTAACATAATCACTGAAACTCTGTTGTTTGGCAACAAAGTTGTCAAATTCATCAAAGCATAGGCTAATAGGTTTATCAAAAGGAATATCACTCTCATCAAAGCTACGCAGGGAATTCACTTCTACTACCTGTATCGGGTTATCGCGACCATGGATCTCTTCGATAGGTGGTAGATTTTTGACATCTTCAGATCTAATGCCTTTCTCTTGCATAGATTTCTTGGCTTCGTTCATATCTTCGGGACTAAGGAATAGAATACCTCTTTTCTTCGGAGTTGGCTTAGGAGGTGGTTCGGGAATAGTCCAAGCATTATCGTTGATCAAGATGTTATTCAGTAGAGTCTCATCTTGTTCTACAGTTCGTTCCCTAAAAGACAACCAGCACAACTATCTAGGTGGTCCTTAGAGGCATCGGTAAGTCCGTTATAGAAGATATCAAGTATCTCGTTCTTCTTAAGAGGGTGATCAGGCAAATCATTCTATAGCTGGACGAGCCTCCCCCAAGCTTGTGGGAGACTCTCTTCTTTGAGTTGAGCAAAGTTGTATATTTCCTGCAAGGCAACTTGCTTCTTATGGGTAGGGAAATATTTCGACAGAAGTAATAGACCATATCCTGGGGACTACTCACACATCCAGGAGCAAGAGAAGTGAACCAGGCTTTAGCATTATCCTTTAGAGAGAAAGGAAACAGCTTAAGGATATAGTAGTGGCGGATCTTCTCCTCACTCGTGAAAAGAGTGGCTATATCGTGTAGTTTGGTAAGATGGGCTACGACCGTCTTAGATTCATAATCGTGGAAAGGATCAGATTCGACTAGAGAGATTATCTCAGGATCGACAGAGAATTCATAATCCTTATCGGTGATAAAGATAGGTGAAGTGGCAAACTTCGGGTCGTATTTCATCGTAGCTTTCAGAGATTTTTCATTCCACTTGAGAAGTAATTTCTCAGCGTCATATGCGTCCTTACACGCAAGAAAATCCTCAGCTATCTCTCCCTCCATAACATAACCCTCAGGTATATCAGGCAATTCATATCTAGGAGAGCTAGATCTAGTAGGAGCAAAAGCAAGTTCTATCTCAATAGTATCGGCAGTTTCAGAAGCATCACAAGCATTGGCAGTAACTCTAGCAATATGAGCATCAAGGAATACCCCTAGTGGCACATCAGGCAAAGTAGTATCTCTAGCAGTATCAAGCATAGCATCATCAAGCAAAATAGCATCTCTAGCATCATCAAGCACAACAGTATCAGGCATAGCATCATGGATAGCAGTATCAGGCATAACATCTCTAGCAGTATCAAGCATATGATCATCAAGCATAGCATCTCTAGCAGTATCAGGCATGGTAGCATCATAAGCATCATCAAGCATAGGCAACATATCAAGATTTCTAGCAGGAGGTGATGTCGCAAACTTACTCATAACTGAAGGTGAATCAAGTGCAGAGCTAGATGGCAGTTCCTTACCTCCCCTCGTAGTTGAGGGCAAGACTTTGGTTTTTGGATCTTTCAGATTCTTCATAGTGATCAGCAGATATAAATCCCAAGTGACTCAGAGAATATAGCAATACCTCCCCGGCAACGACGCCAGAAAAATGCTACTAACGGCAGTCCCCGGCAACGACAATAGAAGAATGTTGTTGATGCGTCCCTGACTTGATGCCTTCGCGACAACAGAGCCAGAACTGCTCCCAGTTGCTCAACAATTAGCAATTGTCTTGCAATGGCCCACCAGCGCGTGGGTTCGCGACAGTTTTCGAGGGTAGAGTATTCGACCCAAATTTGTTGGTACGCCAGTCAGGAGGTGAGAGAATACTCTCGAGTATTAGCTGCTGAATGTGTCAGATTCAACCACACCTGAAAGATTAGTATCTGCAAGCAAAGTATCAACAGCAAAGTAGGATGATAACAACGATGTCAGAAACGATGTGTTGACGGCAGACTATTCCTAACTGTTGTATCAATGGCGCCAGAAGTTGCCCGTTGACGGAAATTGTCTTTTCCCGTCAACGCCGAGTGAACCAGAATTGTAGCAGGTAGCAGAAGTGTAACGAGTAACAACAGTGGCAAGGAACAGCAGTAGTGACAGCAGTAGCAAGTAGCAACAATAGCAAGTAGTAGCAGTAGCAAGTAACAGTAGCAGCAGAGCAAGTAACAGTGGCAGCAAGTAACAGTAGCAGCAACACTAGTAACAGCAGCAGAGCAAAACAAGTAACAACAGCAGTGGGACAAACTCGTAGGCAATGGGTCGGTGATTCGTTTGGATGACATTCATCATGCAACAGTTATAACACGGAGAGATATGTGTCTAGCTCCCGTTCGTCAATGTGATGTAGGCATGCATTCCGTGTGTAGTCATACGTGCTTAGGGAAAAGAACTTGCATGACATCTATTGTCCATCCCTCCCGTGACAGCGGGGTCCAAAAGGATACTACAGGATATTAAGGTTCTCCTTTTAATAAAAAACCGGAACAACGCATTAGCACTTGGTGAACACATGAACTCCTCAAACTATGGTCATCACCGGGAGTGCTTCCGGTTATTGTCACTCCGGGGTTGCCGGGTCATAACACATAGTAGGTAACCACAACTTGCAAGATCGGATCTAAAACACACATATATTGGTGACAACATAACTATTTCAGATCTGAAATCATGGCAATCGGGCCCTAGTGACAAGCATTAAGCATGGCAAAGTAGTAGCAACATCAATCTCAGAACATAGTGGATACTAGGGATCAATCCCCGTCAAAACTAACTCGATTACATGATAGATCTCATCCTACTCATCACCGCTCAGCGAGCCTACAAATAGATTACTCACGAACGATGAAGAGCTTCATGGAATTGGAGAGGGAAGAATGTTGATGATGACGATGGCGACGATTTCCACTCTCCGGAGCCCAAAATGGACTCCAGATCTGTCCTCCAGATGAAGAACAGGATGTGGCAGCGCCTCCGTATCGCAAACGCGACGAAATCTTCTCTTATGATTTTTTTCTGGGCGAAAGTGAATTTATAGAGCTGAGTTTGGGGGCGGCAGAGCCACGTGGGCCCCACCAGCTTGGTTGCCGCGACAACAGGGCTTGTGGCCCACTGGCCCATCCCCTCCGGTGGATCTTTGCGCAGGTATTTTTCATATTTTCCAGAAAAATTCTCCGTAAATTTTCAAGACGTTTCGAGAACTTTCATTTCTGCACAAAAACAACACGATGGCAATTCTGCTGAAAACAACATCAGTCCGGGTTAGTTCCATTCAAATCATGCAAATTAGAGTCCAAAACAAGGGCAAAAGAGTTTGGAAAAGTAGATATGATGGAGACGTATCAGGCCCCCCATGCCGCACCCTGATGGTTTGTGGGGACCGATGACCCACAAGTGTTGGGGATCTATCACAGTCCTTTGGATAAGTAAGAGTGTCGAACCCAACGTGGAGCAGAAGGATTTGACAAGTGGTTTTCAGCAAGGTATTCTGTGCAAGCACTGAAATTATGGGTAACAGATAGTTGTGTGATAAGATGATTCGTGGCAAGTAGAAAATAACAATAGTAACAAAGGTGCAGCAAAGTGGCCCAATCCCTTTTGTAGCAAGGGAGAAGCCAGTACAAACTCTTATAGGAGGTAAAGCGCTCCCGAGGACACACGGGAATTTCTATCAAGCTAGTTTTCATCATGTTCATAAGATTCGGGTTTGCTACTTTGATAGTTTGATATGTGGGTGGACCGGTGCTTGGGTGCTGCCCTTACTTGGACAAACATCCCACTTATGATTAACCCCTCTCGCAAGCATCCGCAACTACAAAAGAAGAATTAAGACAAAGTCTAACCATAGCATTAAACTAGTGGATCCAAATCATCCCCTTACGAAGCAACGCATAAACTAGGGTTTAAGCTTCTGTCACTCTAGCAACCCATCATCTACTTAATACTTCCAATGCCTTCCTCTAGGCCCAAATAATGGTGAAGTGTTATGTAGTCGACGTTCACATAACACCACTAGAGGAAAAACAACATACAACGCATCAAAATATCGAACGAATACCAAATTCACATGACTACTTATAACATGACTTATCCCATGTCCTTAGGAACAAAAGTGACCACTCACAAAGAATAATTATATTCATGAGCAGAGAGGTATTGAATAGCATCAAGGATCTAAACATATAATCTTCCACCGAGTAATCCAACTAGCATCAACTACAAAGAGTAATTAACACTACTAGCAACCTTACAAGTACCAATCGGAATTGCGAGACGGAGATTGGTTACAAGAGATGAACTAGGGTTTGGAGATGAGATGGTGCTGATGAAGATGTTGATGGTGACGAGTCCCCTCCAATGAGAGGAGTGTTGGTGATGACGATGGCGACGATTTCCCCCTCCCGGAGGGAAGTTTCCCCGGTAGGACGAACCTGCCGGAGCTCTAAATTGGTTCTGCTCAAGTGCCGCCTTGTGGCGATGGCGATTCCTCCCGAAAGCCTCCTCCTGATTTTTTTCTGGAACGAAACCCTCCTTATAGCAAAAGAGGGGAGCCAGAGGGCTAGCAGGGAGCCCACAAGCCCCTAGGCGCGGTCAGGGGGTGGGCCGCGCCTAGCAGGCTTGTGGCCTCTTGGTGGCTCCCCTCTGGTACTTCTTCCGCCCAGTATTTTTTATAAATTCCAAAATAATTCCTCGTTGATTTTCACGACTTTTGGAGTTGCGCAGAATAGTTATCTCAAACTTGCTCCTTTTTCAGGCTAGAATTCCAGCTGCCGACATTCTCCCTCTTCATGTAAACCTTGCAAAATAAGAGAGAAAAGGCATAAGTATTGTACCTGAAGTGTAATAACAGACCATAAAGTGATAAATATCAACATAAGAGCATGATGCAAAATGGACGTATCAACTCCCCCAAGCTTAGACTTCGCTTGCTCTCAAGCGGAAACCGAGATCAATAAATATGCTCACATGTTTGGAGAGAGAGGTGTCGACAAAACAAAATACGGACATGCAGGCATCATGATCATAATCAGAACAGCAAGATCATCGTGTAGTCTCTTATGCTAAAGTGATAATTCCTTCACAAAGTAAAATATGGATCAAGAACCTTACTCGGAATTAACAACCAATAGCCTTTAGTCATTGAAACAATTGCAATTTATCATAACATCGGAAAGAGTCAAGTAAGATCTTGTAAAGCAAATCCACATACTCAACCATCCTTTCATCTTCTACAATTGCTACAACTCACGTAGTATTCATGAGATCAAAGTTTCAGTTGGACACAGAGAAAGATAGGGGCTTATAGTTTCGCCTCCCAACTACTTACCTCAAGGGAATGCCAACAATAATAAATCATGAACACTTACTTCCAAGTTGACATATGAATATAGATCTTTCCCTAGCATATGACGTTAGCCAAGATAAAGGCATAATAAGGAATTGGTGTTGATCACCATGATACTTTTAAGGGCAAAAAGTAAAGGTACAAGATAGGCCCTTCACAGAGGGAAGCAGAGGTTGTCATGCGCTTTTGGGGTTTGGATGTGTGACCTCTTAGTGTGAAGGAACGTCACTTTATATTGCCTCCTGTGATAATGAACTTTATTATGCAGTCTGTCGCTTTTATGTCTTCCTCATCATAGGTTCGTACAAAGCTTATTTTCCACACACTAATAGATCATACATATTTAGGGAGCAATTCTTATTGCTTGCACCGATGACAACTTACTTGGGGGATCTTCTTCAATCCATAGGTAGGTATGGTGGACTCTCATGGCAAAACCGGGTTGAAGGTTTATGGATACACAAGTAGTATCTCTACTTGGTGCGGAAGTTTTGGCTGATATAAGGTGGAAGCAAGTGTCACATTCTAAGGGATCTCTAGTCATATAACATTGCTCTCAACCAAGCAAACATAATTCATGATGTTGTCTTCCTTGTCCAACATGTACTTCTAAGCATGTAATAGTTTAATGAGTTTGCACAATCATAGATGGTGTCCAAGATGATATATTTATATGTGAATCTCTCCTTCTTTATTGCTTCCTATTAATTGCAGCAATGACCAAGGTCTACGTTTGTCCACCCACAACAAGTTTCAATCAACATTCTTTTTATATGTGGAGCCATCACTTCCCATAAGATCATTACATGATCTTTCATGCTTTTGTTCTTTTATCATTCTTTTTTTAGATCATGGCATGAAGCAAGGCCCTTAACTAAAACACTCTTTATTACATGACTCACAAACTCGAATACATCGGGGTGACACAAAGCAAAACTCAAGCCTAAAACACTAAGAACTTTATTCTACTAGAGAAAGATAAAACCAAAAAGGGTCGAACTAAGAAAAGGTAAAGGCAAAAGATGTGATGGTGATACGATACCTGGGCAACTCCCCCAAGCTTGGCACAAGCCAAGGGGATTGCCCATACCCGTGCTCAGTTGTCTTCCTTCGGAGGTGATGGTGGTGGAGTTGTTGCAACCTAGGTTTGATCCTCCGTCTTCCAAGGCATAGGTGCTCCATCATGGAAAGATGATCGAGTCTCCGGAATCCTCAAATCTGCAACCAACCGTATTGATTTAAATCTATAATCATACTCACAGTTTTGGTTCTGCAGGTCATAGATCTGGGCTTGGAGGTGATCAATTCTGTCATAGAGCCTGGAGAAGTGCTTCCCGATGTCATTGGCATCGATCTTGTGCTTGTTGGTGAACTCCGTGATCATCATGTGGTTGGCGTTGAGTCCGCGTTCCACCATCCCTTGGCACTTGAAGACTTGCTGCTCCACTGCTTCGAGCCTCGCCTCCACGCTTCCGGTCTTCTTGTGCCCCTCAACATCACGGATGTGCATCACCCCCTCATGCATCTCGATAGATTGAGGGTGTTGCAGCACTCCCGCGAGGTAGGGATTGATAACCTTCTCGAAGAACTTGTCCTTCGGAGCTTTTGGGGACGCCGTAGCGATCTAGATCTGTCTGCACAACAGCTCGAAACGAAAACGGAGGAAATTTGTGTGATACGAGGGTCAGACCTTTCCGGAGAACATATAATGATTTTTCCCGACCCGAAGGAGTACTCCGCAAGAAAAGAGAGTCCGGGGGGCACACGAGGTGGTCACAAGCCCCCCAGGCGTGACCACGGGGGTGGCTCGCGCCTGGCAGGCTTGTTGCCTCCTCGTGCGCTTTCCGGACTACTTTAAAATTTTCTAATTTTCTAAAAAATTCCAAAACGGAGAAAAAATCCTACTGGAAAAGTTTTGGAGTCGGTGTACTTACCGAATCACATACCTCTTCGTTTTCGGAGTCTGAAACAGGCTGATAAATATCCCTTATGTACTCCTCCGGAGTTATGGTATTGATAATATTGCTTTCAACATTTATGGGAGTACCTGAGATATAATGCTTGATTCTTTGCCCATTTACCACTCTCGGAAAATTACCTTCCGTGTTGTTGATCTTGATGGCACCGGAACGATATACTTCCTCAACAATGTAAGGACCTTCCCATTTAGAGAGAAGCTTGCCTGCAAAAAATCTTAAACGAGAATTATATAGCAAGACATAATGACCTACATTGAATTCACGTTTTTGTATCCTTTTATCATGCCACCTCTTAACTTTTTCTTTAAACAACTTGGCATTTTCATATGCCTGAGCTCTCCATTCATCAAGTGAGCTAATATCAAATAACCTCTTCTCACCTACAAGTTTGAAATCAAAGTTGAGCTCTTTGATTTCCCAATAAGCCTTATGCTCTAGCTCAAGAGGTAAATGACATGCTTTACCATAAACCATTTTGTACGGAGACATGCCCATGGGATTCTTATAAGCAGTTCTATAAGCCCACAGTGCATCATCAAGCTTCTTAGACCAATTCTTTCTAGACCTATTACAGTCTTTTGCAGAATTAGTTTAAGTTCCCTATTTCTTAGCTCTACTTGACCACTGGACTAAGGGTGATAGGGAGATGCAGTTCTATGGTTGACATCATACTTAGCAAGCGTTTTACGGAAAGCACCATGAATGAAATGTGAACCACCATCAGCCATTAGATATCTAGGGACTCCAAATCTAGGGAAAATAACTTCTTTAAGCATCCTGATAGAAGTGTTGTGATCAGCACTACTAGTTGGGATAGCTTCTACCCACTTAGTAACATAATCAACAACAACTAGGATATGAGCATACCCGTCGGATTTTGGAAAAGGTCCCATATAATCAAAGCCCCAAACATCAAATGGTTCAATGACAAGTGAATAAATCATAGGCATCTCCTGACATTTACTGATATTACCTATTCTTTGACATTCGTCAAAAGACAAGACAAACTTACGGGCATCCTTGAAGAGAGTGGGCCAATAGAAACCTGATTGCAATACCTTGTGTGCAGTTCTATCTCCCGCATGGTGTCCTCCGTAAGCCTCGGAGTGGCACTTCTGTAGGATCTGTCCCTGTTCATGTTCAGGTACACAACATCTAATAACACCATCTACTCCTTCCTTATAAAGGTGAGGATCATCCCAAAAGTAATGTCTCAAATCAAAGAAGAATTTCTTCTTTTGCTGGTATGTGAAACTAGGTGGTATATATTTGGCAACGATATAATTTGCATAATCAGCATACCACGGTGTACTACGTGAAGCATTGATGACATTCAATTGCTCACCAGGAAAGCTATCATCAATAGGTTGTGGGTCATCAAGAACATTTTCCAACCTAGACAAGTTATCTGCTACGGGGTTCTCAGCACCCTTCCTATCAACAACATCTAAATCAAATTCTTGTAGCAAGAGAACGCATCTTATAAGTCTAGGTTTAGCGTCTTTCTTTTCCATGAGGTACTTAATAGCAGCATGATCAGTGTGAATAGTAACCTTGGAATCTACAATGTATGATCTGAACTTTTCACATGCAAACACAACTGCTAAAAATTCATTTTCAGTAGTAGCATAGTTTCTTTGGGCACTGTCTAGAGTTTTACTAGCACATTGAATAACCTTCAACTTCTTATCAACTCTTTGTCCTAGAACAACACCAACATCATAATCACTAGCATCACACATGATTTCAGAAGGTAAGTTCCAATCAGGTGGTTGAACAATAGGCGTAGTTTGGCCTTTTTAAGTATTTCAAAGGCTTCCTCACAATCATCGTCAAAAACAAAAGGAATATACTTTTGCAAGAGATTGGTAAGAGTCCTAGAAATCTTAGAAAAGTCCTTAATGAACCTTCTATAGAAACCAGCCTGACCAAGGAAACTTCTTATACCAGGGGCTAGTCTAAACATCCAAGAACAACTCCCTAGTTGACAACTCCGTCAAACGAAGCACGGAATAAATCCTACGAATTAAACAACAGGGCAACTTAGTAAGATATCTCGCGAACTAACTTCCTCAAAAGTTAAAACTAATTGCACAGAAAATCCATGGGATTTTTCTACCCCGGAAACATATAAAATATGTGGGGTTTGCAACACCAAATAATGCCACACATTAATGCGGGAAAATAACCTATATACGGGAAAATAAAATACCGGCAAATCCCTACACGTAAAAAAATACAATTGACCGCTCTAAAATACATGCAAAAATGATTCCTAAAACTTGGGCATTGAATCTACGGTATACGAGCAGTACGGTCTAGCGCGAAAAATAAATACGGGTCGAAACCTATTAGGACAGCACGCTAAACTAGGCATCCGACACGCTAAACTAAATCAAACAAATATCCAAGTTATGAAATCGTGTTCTACTCGCGAAGCTACCCCAAAACCATATAAGATACGCCTCGTTCCGACTTACGGAAAAAAAGATACGGGCATATTAATATACGTATATTTACTGGAATTATCTAAAATGAAATAAAACCTAAATTACTAAATGGGCCGACAAGGGCAGCGCAAGACACTAAGAAGCGCACGCGGCGCTGGATAGGGGCGGGACTCACCTGGGCCATGGGCCAGGTCGGTGGAGAAGGTGACTGGGCGTTGCCTTGGGGGCGAAGGCGCGGCCAGGCACCTGGCCGGCTCGGTGCTGGGCCACTGCGGAGGCTCCTCGTGCAGGCCTGGGACCTGGGCCGGTCGGGGCGCAGCAGGCCCACGCGGCCAAGGCGAGGGACGTCGTCCTCCTCCTCTCTCTCGACCGAGAGGAGAGAAGGTCCCAGCGATGCGAATGGCCGCGGGAACGCAGTGCTCCGGTGGCTGCCGACGCGTCGGAGGGCTGGATCCGGTCTGCGGCCTCCGGATCTGGGCAAGGGCGGCGGCAGCGCATGGCGGCGCGGAGGCCGGAGGGCATGGCGCGGTGGTAGGCCGGCGCTGCAGTCCCCGGCGAGGGCAGGGCTGCTGCGGGGCACCGGGTGGGGCTCCGGCCAGCGGGGTCACCGGGAAAGGGGGATCTCGAGCGAGCGGGGCGCACGGCGGCGGTGCGAGAAGCTGCGGCGGCCGACGGGGAGGAGCGGCGGCGCGGCCAGGAAGAGCTCTCGGGCGAGGCGGCGGCACAGATGGGCTTGGCGGGCCTGACCCGGGCTCGGGTGGGCCCGGCGGCTGGAGGGGAGGAGAGAGGCTGCGGGAGCGGCTAGGGTTTCGGGCACGGAAAACGAGGTGAAGAGGGAGTGGCTGTCTAACTAATGCCATGGGGTCTATATAGAGACAAACGGGGGGCTAGGTTGCCCGGAATCGCGCTCCGGATCCAACCGCGGGGTCGGATTCGGACGATTCCGAACGCGGGTAGGCGTGACACGAATTTTAAAACACCGACAGACGTTCGACGGTAGACCGAATACGGTGCCGCTACGGTCGACCGTTCGGGTACCAGACGAACTCCGATCGCGACGAAACTTGACAGGCGGCCTACCTATATTAAAATAACTCCGCACGTCAAATCTCAACCCGATCAGAGAAAGTTTAACGCACACTTTTAAAACAGGGTTTCGACGATGCCGCGGGCGCGTGCGTGTGTGGTCGGGCTCAGAACGAACAACGACGAGAACCGGCAACTAACAACGGATGCAAGTTTTTTTTTGAAAACTGGCGGCAACAGGGTGTCGACGCAATGCTGAAGATGCGCATGATGCGACAAAATAAAACAGACACACGACAAAAACGGAAAGGAAAGGGGAATCTTCTGGAACGTCGACATCGGGCTGTCACAACTCTCCTACACTACAAGAGAATCTCGCCCCGAGATCCAAGAATGAAAGGGGGAGAGGATGAGAAAGAACAAGGTAAAATTTAGTCGCTTCTTGACAAACGAGTGAAACCAACGATCCTTGAAGGTTGCAAAGAGATGAGGAATGACATGAGAAAGAAGCAAGAATTCACAGAAAATTTCGGCAGCACTTCGGTAGGAAAATGGGACAAAAAATTCGATAAGAAGAGAGAATTACACAATATTCATAACAAAGAACTAAATAGAGCAAGGGACACCATGATCTTGATAGAACAACAAGATTGACCCAAATGAGCAACATCATAATGCCTCCGGAACAATAGAATATGAACTAGCTCAAGCGGAAGAAGAGAATGAAGAAAAGAATGACAACTACCATCACAATAGAATAGATGAGCCCCCGGTCATAGAATTGACGTAGTGGTTAGAAAACCAACAACGAAAAGACAAGATAGTAGTGGGCTTATGGAAATCATCTCAACAAATATGAGGTGACAAACAACCACTGAAAGAAACAAGGATAGATTGGGAGAAACAAGATATGAACAAACTTACACCAAGAGGATACATTGAGAACTTGGATTAATGACAAGCACCATGATAGCAACAATCCATAGGAAAAGCTTTAGGTGAAATCCAAACCAAGATAGCTCAATGAAGAAATCATGGGTTGAAAATATCTCATGATCATAGAATTGGTGGGTTTCATTATCTCATACTTGAGAGGAAAACTCTTCGAGGCTCCTACACTAACAAGAAGGCTATAATACCACCTCAGAGGATAAAGGAAGAACAAATGCACTTGGAAATGGAAGAGAAAGAATACTTGAGGTACTCCAACATAATCTTGAAGAACACCTGAGAATGGATTGAAACCTTGATGAACCACTATGAAGGACCTCCGTATACAAATGAACGATGCAACGACATGAAGGTAGAACAGAATAAGATTATGGCCTTACCAAGATTAAGATGAAGTCTCACAAAGAGATACTGAAAGACTTGGAGCTCCGGAAAAGAAATATAGGCACTTGAGAAAAAAAATTGATATCATGAGTCACTCCGGAAGAAGAATTGGAATCTCTTGGAAGAAGGAAGAACAAGAATAAGAATTATGTTATGCTTATCCTTCATCAAGTTAAATTGACATCAATCAACGGATTTAGCATACACCTTATTCCTCTTGAAAGAATCTTGAAGAGACAGAGAGATAAATAAAGCACAAAATAGAAGAAATGTTGCAAGAAACACCAGTAAGAATTCACAATTGAATGGGAACACCACGAATTACTGGAGAAACATGAGAATGAAGAGCTCATGAGCCACCTGAGAGAAAACTTGAACAAGGCACCGGATAATCGAGAGACGAACGAAGAGACAACAATGGAGAAGAATTGAGGATGAAAGCTGAAAGCTGAGAACGAAGAATCTTCTAAAATGATGGCCTTCTAGGAGCGAGAAATAAAAACAACTCAGAGAAGCACCGGATAACACGAAAAGGATTACTCATGATTGGAAATAATGAGAGGGTAACACGAAGCTGAGATGACAATCTTCACAAGAACGGAGCAAGATTAACGAGGAACACTCCTTCGATTCTTCAATGGAGAGAATGACGAGAAGAACATCACCAAGAATAGTCGAGACACTCCAGAATAAAGAGGAATGCAAGGTTGAGCCAAATAAGACAATTAATTCAAATAGGCCTTGGAGAAGGGATATGACTGATGAAATTTATACTTACATCATAGTTGAAAAGAATTAAAGATCTCCGGGAAAATTAAAAGAGCCAGGACAGATCCTGGGAAAGAACCCGTGGGTTATGGGCCCACTCAAAGAAATCACCGTGAAAAGAGAGATATTGCACCGGTATGAAGAGAACTAGATGAGGTTGATCACCTCGAAATAATTAAAAGAATTGAAAACACAAAACTCAGAGATGTCTTCACCCCTCCGGACAGAAAAGAGAGAAATGATAAAAACATAGGCTGATAAGAATCTCCAACATAGGAAAGAATTAACAAAGATGAACAGGATATGATGACACGGACAACTAAATTAAATTCACCGGGTAAGAGAGAAAGAACAGACAGCGGAAGCACAATGAAAAGAAAACTCCTGGATGAAAATTGAATCACCGAAGAAAAGGGCGGGAGGGTGGGGAAAAAAACAAAGACAACTTGGGACAGATGAGATGAACTCTGGAATAAAATGAGAGAATGATCTTGCAAAAATTAAAGAGGATTGAATTCACTGAAGAGAAGCACGCAAGTTGAATGGAATTGATACGATGACTCCGGTTGAAAAGGAATTGACATGACAATTTGAATGAACAAAATAATTTGCATTCTCATATGAAAACTATGAGAACCCCTCTTAGGAAAGATCTGAAATCACCACTTGACATCGAAGCAACTTGAATTACCATATTCAACAAAACAAAGGATGAGGCTTATGAAACAAGCCAGAACAAACTCATGAGGAAGATTTCGTCCGATATTTTCGTGGACATGATCGCACGGGCTCGATTTTACAGTAGCCATCAAGTGCAAGGCAGTGCACCCGACATACAAAGCATCCCCGAGTCGTAGCAAGCTACAAGGACTCTTTAAGACACAACGTGTACCGCTGTAAGTCGACCGTGAACAAACGAATCCACTAGATGTCGAACCCCAACCTAACATCTTGCATTTGTTGGAAGATTGTCCTATAAGCAACTACTTGAATTCCCACCTAAGAATTCCCAAAATATCTGGTCATGCAATCTGGTACACGGATACAAGGAGTAATAATCACACAACTCCTATAGTAACCCATCACTTGTATCACATCCGTCAACACACGACCAGAATCTCGGACCTTCATCTACAACAGACCCTCGTGATCATAACTATACAAAGTATGGCAGTACTCCCGAACAATCTGCACTAGTACTAGGGACATCGGGGTTATCTCGCCACTACTAGTATTGAAGCAATTACGAACATCCTTCGTTCTGAGATATTAAGAAATCTGAATGATAACGATGTGCTCGAGAATCCCCTGGAGCTCAACTCCCCGGAAGAAGATCAAGTCAGACAGGAGGCACCAAGACAGAACTCCGTCACATCGGCATCATATAGATTCCAAAAATATCCGCGTGATCCTAAATTTTTTTTTTGAGTGGGAAGAGGAGTAGAGTAAATTATTACGTCAAGATTCCTCACCAGAGCATAGAAGAGGAGAAAAAAGAATCCTACTCTCCGATATATAACTAAGACTCAAATAGTTTTTCACTAGACTCGACTCGGCCAAGTTCGATCAATCAAGGGGGCTCCTAGGTCGGTACTGCTCTGATACCAACTTGTCACGCCCAAGATGCGACCCTATCCTCAATTTGGCACGAGGGCCTCGTTAGGGATAGAAGCGCATCTCATCGTGTCGCAAGAATGGATATCGTCACAAGTAGATGTACTGAAAAGAAGAGATATATAAAGAGTTGGCTTACACTCGCCACAAGCTACATCAGAGTCACATCAGTACATTACATAATCATCAAGAGTAAGAGCAGGGTCCGACTACGGACGAAAACAAAAGAGAAAATGAAACGACGTCCATCCTTGCTATCTCAGGCTGCCGGCCTGGAACCCATCCTAGATCGATGAAGAAGAAGAAGAAGAAGCAACTCCAAATGAACAATCAATGCGCTCGCGTCAAGTAACCTTTACATGTACCTGCAACTGGTGTTGTAGTAATCTGTGAACCACAGGGGACTCATCAATCTCATTTCCAAAGGTATCAAGACTAGCAAAGCTTAATGGGTGATGTATGGTTAAGTGGTGAGGTTGCAGCAGCGGCTAAGCATATATTTGATGGCTAACTTACGAGTACAAGAAAATAAGAGGGGGAAGATCTACGCATAACGAACGTGAACTACTGTTGATCAAATGAATGATCCTGAACACCTACCTACGTCAGACATAACCCCACCGTGTCCTCGATCGGAGAAGGAACTCACGAAAGAGACAGTCACGGTTACGCATACAGTTGGCATATTTTAATTAATTAACTTCAAGTTATCTAGAACCAATGTTAAACAAAGTTTCCACGTTGCCACATAACCGCGGGCACGGCTTTCCGAAAGATTTTACCCTGCAGGGGTGCTCCAACTAGTCCATCACAAATTACCACAAGACGTATAGAAATCCTCAATCATGAAGCTCGCGATCTCGTCGGATTTCCTAGTGGAAAACCTCAACTCTGAGATTACCCAAAGCATCACCGGAATCCCGATGCACAAGATATCTCGTCGAAGGTAAAACTAATCCAGCAAGGCCGCCCGACGTGTCGACAATCCCGATAGGAGCCGCGTATCTCGTTCTCAGGACACGACGGATAAGCACAGCGTACGGTGGCCTGACAGAAATCTCCCGAGTTGCCCCGGGTTGGCCCCGCAAACGGCTCTAGTTTTGGACCAACACTCATGAGGAGCACTGGCCCGGGGGTTGATTAAATTAGTCCGCGGGTGCCGGCGGGTCCCTATGCATTATTATTAGGTTATTAGGCAAATGTAGTACCAAAGTTGGGCCTTGCCAGACCAGCTTTAATCTCAAACGAATTATCAAGGGGGTCCCCATAACAACCCCGATCGTGTTAGGAGCGCTCAATTATGGAACATAACACCGGTAGCCGAAACTAAGGGGGCAAAGGTGGAACAAAACACCAGGCTAGAAAGGCCGAGCCTTCCACCTTTTACCAAGTATATATGTGCATTAAATTAAATAACATTTAATATGGTGATATAACAAGGAACCCATATTATCACATGGAAGCAACTGCACCTGCAACTAGCAACGCTAACACAGGGTTAAGCAAGCAGTAACATAGCCAATCAGTGGTTTGCTAGGTCGAACAGGTTGAAGGTTAACATGGCATTGTTGAGAGGCTGATATTTAACAGGTGGTAGGCAACGAGACATAACGATAGAAGCGATAAAACTAGCATGGCAATGATAGTAATGGTATCTGGGGAAATGATCATCTTGCCTGAGATCCCGCTTGGAAGAAGAACATCTCCGTGAAGTCGGCGAACCAACGTAGTCGAACGGGTCCTCACATTCCGACACGCTTGCGGACTCTATCGAGACGAAGCAAACCGGAAACACAAATCATCACACGGAATTCACCACACGATGCACAACACATATGATGCATGATCAGCTGAATATATGCAAGCCACGGCATGTCAAATCACACAATCAAACACTACACATTAAGTGAAGTTCAATATGCAACGAGTTGCATATTGATGAAACTCCACGTTGATTATTTAGTTCTATCCCGATTAGATACACGGCAATATTAAATGTGTTTAAACATGCAAGAGGTGAAGCGGAAATTAAACTACCTATCTAGACATTTTAAATGAGGTCGGAAATGACATATAGCATCTCCGAGACGACCTCACATGTTAATTTACAATTCTGTCCAGATCTGAATTAACACATTTAATTAGTTGTTAAACAGCAAAACAAATAGGTTCACGTGATTCTACGCGCCAAGTCAAGCAATCTACACGTAAAGAACATCTCCAACGGAGCTACGGTTCAAAAGATACAAGCACCGCAAGATATGATGGCATGAATGCAATATGTGTGCAACGGCTGTCACGAGCACTTCAAAACATGCAAACAGCAAGAGAACATGAAACTACACGAGATTCTAAGCAAGTTTCATGTAGGACACGATCAAATCGGAGCTACGGTTCAACAACTACGAGCAAAACAAGAAATGACTCCAATCTGCCAAAATCAGCCACATAACATTTTCTACGCCCCACAACTACGGCTACACAACTCCGATATGCTCAAGCAAGGCATGGCACAGAAGAGGGCAAGCAGCACTACTACAAACTACTAACAACAACTAACATGGCAGCAAGGATCACTAGAGAAAGAAGTCACAAAATGGCATCCCACACACTATTTCAGACTTAGTGAAAATTACACCTCATGAAAGTGCAGTTTTCGATCTGAAGCAATATTGACAGCAGCAAAACCTATATCTACAGGACTCCAAATGTCATGAAAATTTACAGCATGCTAGAGAAACACAAGGGGTACAACTAACTCCATTGGACCAACCTCAAAAGAGCTACAGATCACAAGATGCAAGCTGGACAAGACAGCAACAAAATATCACAGATTCCAGACTTGAAATATTTCAGCACGTCCAAAACAGCACTATTTCGAGCAACTTGAGAGCAAACAAAACACACATAAACTTGCATTTCTATTGCAACTAAAAATACCAGGGGCTATTCTAAACATCCAAGAACAACTCCCTAGTTGACAACTCCGTCAAACGAAGCACGGAATAAATCCTACGAATTAAACAACAGGGCAACTTAGCAAGATATCTCGCGAACTAACTTCCTCAAAAGCTAAAACTAATTGCACAGAAAAATCCATGGGATTTTTGTACCCCGGAAACATATAAAATATGTGGGGTTTGCAACACCAAATAATGCCACACATTAATGCGGGAAAATAACCTATATACGGGAAAATAAACTACCGGCAAATCCCTACACGTAAAAAAATACAATTGACCGCTCTAAAATACATGCAAAAATGATTCTTAAAACTTGGGCATTTAATCTACGGTATACGGGCAGCACGGTCTAGCGCGAAAAATAAATACGGGTCGAAACCTATTAGGACAGCACGCTAAACTAGGCATCCGACACGCTAAACTAAATCAAACAAATATGCAAGTTGTGAAATCGTGTTTTACTCGCGAAGCTACCCCAAAACCATATAAGATACGCCTCGTTCCGACTTACGGATAAAAAGATACGGGCATATTAATATACATATATTTACTGGAATTATCTAAAACGAAATAAAAACCTAAATTACTAAATGGGCCGACAGGGGCAGCGCAAGACACTAAGAAGCGCACGCGGCGCTGGATAGGGGCGGGACTCACCTGGGCCATGGGCCAGGTCGGTGGAGAAGGTGACTGGGCCTTGCCTTGGGGGCGAAGGCGCGGGCAGGGACCTGGGCCGGCTCAGTGCTCGGCCACTGCGGAGGCTCCTTGTGCAGGCCTGGGACCTGGGCCGGTCGGGGCGCAGCAGGCCCACGCGGCCAGGGCGAGGGACGCCGTCCTCCTCCTCGCTCTCGACCGAGAGGAGAGAAGGTCCCAGCGATGCGAATGGCCGCGGGAACGCAGGGCTCCGGTGGCTGCCGACGCGTCGGAGGGCTGGATCCGGTCTGCGGCCTCTGGATCTGGGCAAGGGCGGCGGCAGCGCATGGCGGCGCGGAGGCCGGAGGGCACGGCGCGGTGGTAGGCCGGCGCTGCAGTCCCCGGCGAGGGCAAGGCTGCTGCGGGTCATCGGGTGGGGCTCCGGCTAGCGGGGTCACCGGGAAAGGGGGATCTCCAGCAAGCGGGGCGCACGGCGGCGGTGCGAGAAGCTGCGGCGACCGACGGGGAGGAGCGGCGGCGCGGCCAGGAAGAGCTCTCGGGCGAGGCGGCGGCACGGATGGGCTTGGCGGGCCTGACCCGAGCTCGGGTGGGCCCGGCGGCTGGAGGGGAGGAGAGAGGCTGCGGGAGCGGCTAGGGTTTTGGGCGTGGAAAACTAGGTGAAGAGGGAGTGGCTGTCTAATTAATGCCATGGGGTCTATATAGAGACAAACGGGGGGGGGCTAGGTTGCCCGGAATCGCGCTCCGGAACCAACCACGGGGTCGGATTCGGACGATCTGAACGCGGGTATGGGTACGCGGCCATGTAGAGGGGACATCCGGAGACGAGAGGGAGAACGGGCGGCGCGACACGAATTTTAAAACACCGACAGACGTTCGACGGTAGACCGAATACGGTGCCGCTACGGTCGACCGTTCGGGTACCAGACGAACTCCGATCGCGACGAAACTTGACAGGCGGCCTACCTATATTAAAATAACACCGCACGTCAAATCTCAACCCGATCAGAGAAAGTTTAACGCACACTTTTAAAACAGGGTTTCGACGATGCCGCGGGCGCGTGCGTGTGTGGTCGGGCTCAGAACGAACAACGACGAGAACCGGCAACTAACAACGGATGCAAGTTTTTTTTGAAAACTGGCGGCAACAGGGTGTCGACGCAATGCTGATGATGCGCAAGATGTGATGATGATGCGACAAAATAAAACAGACACACGTCGAAAACGGAAAGGAAAGGGGAATCTTCTGGAACGTCGGCATCGGGCTGTCACAGAGCACCACCCACATGGGCGCACGAGGGAGCCCAAGTGCGCCCTGGTGGGTCGTTCCCTCCTCGGTGGCCTCTTGCACCGCCTCTTCTCCCTCTAAATCCCCCAATATTCCAAAAACCCAAAAAGAGATGATGAAAAACAATTCCAGCCGCCGCAAGTTCCAGAACCACGAGATTCAATCTAGAGCCCTATTCCAGCACTCCGCTGGAGGGGAACACAATCATGAAGGGGTTCATCATCCTCATTGGTGCCTCTCCGATGATGCGTGAATAATTCATTTCAGACCTATGGGTCCGTAGGCAGTAGCTAGATGGATTCTTCTCTCTATGTATCTCAATACAATGGTCTCTTGGAGATCTATTTGATGTAATGCTTATGTGCGGCGTGTTTGTTGAGATCCGATGAACAATGAGTTTATGATTAGATCTTGCCTTGAATTTTATATCCCATCTTGATTATTATAGCCTCGTATTTCTTCTCCGGTATTTGGATTTTGTTTGGCCAACTTGGTCTATTTATCTTGCATTGTGAAGAGGTGCTTTGTGATGGGTTCGATCTTGCGGTGTCCTTTCACAGTGACAGAAGGGGCACCAAGGCATGCATGTATTGCTGCTATTAAGGATAAAAAGATGGGGTCTATTCCTACATGAATATATCTTGTCTACATCATGTCATCGTTCTTATTGCATTACTCCGTTTTTCCATTAACTTAATACACTAGATGCATGCTGGATAGCGGTCGATGTGTGGAGTAATAGTAGTAGATGCACGCAGGAGTCGGTCTACTAATCTTGGACGTGATGCTTATATACATGATCATTGCCTTGGATATCGTCATAATTATTTTTTGTTCTATAAATTTCCCACCAATAATTTGTTCACCCACCATTGCTATTTTATTGAGAGAAGCCACTAGTGAAATCTATGGCCCCCGGGTCTATTTCATCATCATATACTTTCAGATCCATATTGCTATTTTCCTTTTCCTTTATTTGCAACTTTTATTTTCAGCTCTATATTATCAAAAACACAAAAATACCTTGCTGAATTTTTTTGTTAGTTCTTTTTATTTTGCATCTACGAGAGATCTTTTTATCCAAACTATCATCAAACTACCTATCTTTTTACCTGTGAGGGATTGGCAACCCCTCTCTTACGTCGGGATGCAAGTGTTTGTTATTTGTGTGCATGCATCGTCTACATAGTGTTGCTTGATTCTCCTACTAGTTCGATAACCTTGGTCTCATCACTGAGCGAAATACCCACCGTTGTTGTGTTGCATCATCCCTTGCCATTTGGGGAAAATACCAATGTAGTTCAAGTGACATCAAAAGGAATTTCTGGCGTCGTTGCCAGGGAGGATCAAGTCAAGATAGTCTCTCGTCAATGTGCCAATTTATGGCACTGTTGCCGGGGACACATCATTGACATCTATCAGGTTCCTAATCACAAATCTCATCTACTTGCAATTTACATTATTTGCCATTTGCCTCTCATTTTCATCTCCCACACTTCACAAAAATTTGTCGTTTTATTCTCCCTCTTTTCCGTTTGCCTTTTTGCTTGTTTTCTATCTTTGCTTGTGTTGCCCTGTGCCTTCTATTTGCCTGCATCTTCGCTTGCTAAAAATCTAATTATATGGATCCTCATACACTTGCTAATCTTTTCAAAAGACCAAATTATGATGAACCAATTGCTAGTGAGTTGAGTTCACTTGATTATCTCTGTGAAGTTTTGTTTGAAACTCATGAATCTGAAAATTTGGATGAAATGTTGAAAGAAGAAATTTATAAAATGATTCATGGTAGCTCCTTGATTGAAAAGCATGATTGCAATGTAGTTACTATAAATTATATTAATGTCAATTATGTTAACGATATGCAAAACTACAAGCTTGGGGATGATAATTTTGTCATGTCCACTACTCATTGTAATGATCATGATTGGGGTGATGCTTCTTATGATCTTGAAAATTTATTTAATCCTTATGATGAATATGTTATTGATAATAAGGTTTGAAATAGTATCAAAATTGGGTTTGGAAGAGTGTGAACTTTAGGTAAAAATAATCCCACATATTTGGAGAGTGCTCAATCTTATGGATTTTTTTTTTGATAAAAGTGGGTTTGGAGAGGTCATGACTTTAGTTAATGTTAATCCCACTACCTTGGAAGATTGTAAGACTTTTATGCATGTTGATCATGAAAATAATGCTTTATGTGATATTTATATTGTTGAAATTATTCATGATGATACTGAAAATTACTATGAGAGAGGAACATATGGTTTTACATATTGCAACAATACCAAGTTTCTTCTCTATGTGTTGGAAATTTTGAAGTTATACTTGTTTTGCCTTCCTATGCTAATTGATTCATGTTCCCATAATTTGTTTGCTAACAAAATACCTATGCATAGGAAGTGGATTAGACTTATATATGCTTGCCATGTGATTCATGATTCTCTCTTTATGTTTCAATTCTTTACCTTTATGCGAGCATCATTGAAATCATCATGCCTAGCTAGGCGCATAAAACGATAGCTCTTGTTGGGAGGCAACCCAATGACTAAACAATATTTTTATCTTTTGCTTTCTGTTTTTTGAGTGTCTGCACAATTATGCTTCTGTTCTGATTGTGTATTTATGTTCTATTTAATGTTTGTGCCAAGTAAGACTCTAGGATGATTCATAGGATGAATAAAAACAATACTGAATCTGAAACACAAACTTTCTCTCGAGTGCACGAATTTAATTTTTTACTCGAGTGTTATAATGAGCTGAAATTTTAACACAGTATTGATCTACAAATTCTTTACGCTGTCCTAATTTTTCAAAAAATTTAGAGCTACATAAGTAGGGTTATAGTACAGATTACTACAATTTACTCTGTTTAAGACAAATTATGTTTTCATTGCATTGTGTGCTTGTTTTGATGAATCCATGATTTGAATGGAACTAACTCGGACTGACGCTATTTTCAGCAGAATTGCCTTGGTGTTATTTTTGTGCATAAATAAAAGTTATCAGCTTGACCTGAAAATTTACGAAGAATATTTCTGGATTTAATAAAAAATACCAGCGAAAGAATGTGCCGGAGAGGGGCCACCCCCAGGCCACAAGCCTGCAAGGTGCCCCCTAGGCCGCGCCCCTCGCTTGTGAGGCCCCTAAAGCTCCACCGAGCTAGTTTCCACTCCTGTATATTCCTATCCCGGAGAAAAAAATCAGAGAGAAGAGTTCATCGCGTTTTACGATACAGAGCCGCCGCCACCTCTTGTTCTTCCTCGGGAGGACAGATCTGGAGTCTGACTTGGGCTCCGGAGAGGGGAAATCGACGCCGTCATCATCACCAACCATCCTTTATCACCAATTTCATGATGCTCTCCATCATTTGTGAGTAATTCCATCTTAGGCTTGCTGGATGGTGATTGGTTGGATGAGATCTATCATGTAATCGAGTTAGTTTCGTTAGGGTTTGATCCCTAGTATCCATTATGTTCTAAGATTGATGTTTCTATGACTTTGCTATGATTAATGCTTGTCACTAGGGACCAAGTTGTTGGAAATATGCCCAAAAGGCAATGATAAAATAGTTATTATTATATTTCCTGTTTCAAGATAATCGTTTATTATCCATGCTATAATTGTATTGAATGAAAACATAGATACATGTGTGGATATATAGACAAAACAATGTCCCTAGTAAGCCTCTAGTTGACTAGCCAGTTGATCAAGGATGGTTAAGGTTTTCTGACCATATGCAAGTGTTGTCACTTGATGACGTGATCACCTCATTAGGAGAATGATGTGATGGACAAGACCCAAACTATGAACGTAGCATGTGATCGTGTCATTTTGTTGCTATTGTTTTCTGCGTGTCAAGTATTCATTCCTATGACCATGAGATCATGTAACTCACTGACACCGGAGGAAAACCTTGTGTGTATCAAATGTCGCAACGTTACTGGGTGACTATAAAGGTGCTCTACAGGTATCTCCGAAGGTGTCCGTTGAGTTACCATGGATCAAGACTGGGATTTGTCACTCCGTGTGACGGAGAGGTATATCGGGGCCCACTAGGTAATACAACATCACATATAAGCCTTGCAAGCAATGTGACTAAAGTGTTAGTCACGGGATCTTGTATTACAGAACGAGTAAGGAGACTTGCCGGTAACGAGATTGAAATAGGTATAGGGATATCGACGATCAAATCTCGGGAAAGTAACATACCAAAGGACAAAGGGAATGATATACGGGATTATATGAATCCTTGGCACAGAGGTTCAACCGATAAGATCTTCGTAGAATATGTAGGATCCAATATGTACATCCAGATCACGGACGTCACGAGGGTCTCCGGAAAGGTCTGGAAACGAAGATTGATATATAGGATTGTTTCATTTGGTCTACGGAAAGATTTCAGGCATTACTGCTAGTGTACCGGGAGTGACGAATGGGTTCCGAGTTTTTACTGGGAGGGGCCCACCCACTCGGGAGTGAGGCTAATAGCCCAAGGGTGGCACACCATCCCTTAGTGGGCTGGTGAGGCCACACCATCCCTTAGTGGGCTGGTGAGGCCACACCAAGTGGGCTATGCCGGCTAAGAAAAAAACAAAGAAAAAAAAGAAAAAAAAAAGAGGGAGGTGGGAAGGAAGAGGAGGACTCCTCCTTCCCCAAACCGAATTGGAGTTGGAGTCCTCCTCCTCCTCTCGACCGACGCCCTTGGGGCTCTCTTGAGCCCCAAGGCTATCCCCTCCCCTCCTCCTATATATACTAGAGGTTTTAGGGTTTTTGAGACACAACTTTAGCCACGTGCAACCCTAAACCTCTACTTCGTAGTTCTTCCTCTAGATCGGTTTTCTGCGGAGCTCGGGCGGAGCCCTACAGGAATAGATCATCACCATCACCGGCGCGCCGTCACGCTATCGGAGAACTCATCTACTTCACCGTATCTCTTGCTGGATCAAGAAGGCGGAGATCGTCATCGAGCTGTACGTGTGCTGAACCCGGAGGTGCCGTCCTTTCGGCACTAGATCGGAACTGATCGGGGGATGACGGTGATTCGAATCACGAAGCTATACCACTACATCAACCGCGTATCTTAACGCTTCCCTCTTAGAGATCTACAAGGGTATGTGGATCCAATCTCCCTCTCGCAGATAAACATCACCATGATAGGCCTTCGTGTGCGTAGGAAATTTTTTGTTTCCCATGCAACGTTCGCCAACAGTGGCATCATGAGCTAGGTTCATGCGTAGATGTAATCTCGAGTGGAACGCAAAATTTTTTGTGGGCGTTGATGTTCGATTTGCTGCCCTCCTTAGTCTTTTCTTGATTCAGCGGTGTTGTTGGATTGAAGCGGCCCGGACCAAAATTACTCGTACGCTTACGAGAGACCGATTTCATCGACTAACATGAAACTTTTGCATAAAGATGACTGGTGGGTGCATGTTTCTTCAACTTTAGTTGAATTGGATTTCACCGAGGCGGTCCTTGGAGAGAGGTTAAATAGCAATTTGCACATCTCCGTTGTGGTTTTGCGTAAGTAAGGTGCGATCATACTAGATACCCATAGCAGCCACGTAAAACATGCAACAACAAATTAGAGGACGTCTAACTTGTTTTTGCAGGGTATGCTTGTGAGGTGATATGGCCAAAGACATGATGTGATATATTGGATGTATGAGATGATCATGTTGTAATAGTTAAATATCGACTTGCACATCGATGCTACGGTGATGACCCACAAGTATAGGGGATCAATCATAGTCCTTTCAATAAGTAAGAGTGTCGAACCCAACGAGGAGCACAAGGATCTGACAAGTGGTTTTCAGCAAGGAAATATTTGCAAGCACTGAAATTATCGGTAACAAGTGGTTGTGTGGTGAGATGATTCGTAGCGAGCAACAAGTAACAAAAGTAGCAACGATGCAGCAAAGTGGCCCAATCCCTTTTGTAGCAAGGGACAAGCTTGGACAAAGTCTTATAAGAGGAAAAACGCTCCCGAGGACACACGGGAATTTCTGTCATGCTAGTTTTCATCATGTTCATATGATTCGCGTTCGTTACTTTGATAGTTTGATATGTGGGTGGACCGACGCTTGGGTACTGCCCTTACTTGGACAAGCATCCCACTTATGATTAACCCCTCTCGCAAGCATCCGCAACAACGAAAGAAGAATTAAGACAAAGTCTAACCATAGCATTAAACTAGTGGATCCAAATCAGCCCCTTACGAAGCAACGCATAAACTAGGGTTTAAGCTTCTGTCACTCTAGCAACCCATCATCTACTTACTACTTCCCAATGCCTTCCTCTAGGCCCAAATAATAGTGAAGTGTTATGTAGTCGACGTTCACATAACACCACTAGAGGAAAAATAACATACAAGACATCAAAATATCGAACGAATACCAAATTCACATGACTACTATAAGCATGACTTATCCCATGTCCTCAGGAACAAAAGTAACAACTCACAAAGCATAATCATATTCATGACCAAAGAGGTAGTGAGTAGAATCAAGGGCTGAACATAAACTCTTCCACCAAATAATCCAACTAGCATCAACTACAAGGAGTAATTAACACTACTAGCAACCTTACAAGTACCAATCGGAGTCGCGAGACGGAGATTGGTTGCAAGAGATGAACTAGGGTTTGGAGATGAGATGGTGCTGATGAAGATGTTGATGGTGATGAGTCCCCTCTGATGAGAGGAGTGTTGGTGATGACGATGGCTACGATTTCCCCCTCCGGGAGGGAAGTTTCCCTGGCAGGTTTGTCCTGCCGGAGCTCTAGATTGGTTCTGCTCAAGTTCCGCCTCGTGGTGGCGGTGATTCCACGAAAAGCATCCTCTTGATTTTTTTCTCAGACGAAACCGTTCATATAGCAGAAGAGGGGAGCCAGAGGGCCAGCTGGGTGCCCACAAGCCTCCTAGGCGCGGCCAAGGGGGTGGCCGCGCCTAGCAGGCTTGTGGCCACCTGCTGGCGCCCCTCTAGCGCTTCTTCGGCCCAATATGTTTTATAAATCCAGAAAAAAAATCCTCGTTGATTTTTACGGCGTTTGGGTATCTCAGACTTGGTCCAGTTTTAGACCAGAATTCCAGCTGCCGGCATTCTCCCTCTTCAAGTAAACCTTGCAAAATAAGAGAGAAAAGGCATAAGTATTGTACCGTGAAGTGAAATAACAGCCCAAAAAGCGATAAATATCAACATCAAAGCATGATGCAAAATGGATGTATCAACTCCCCCAAGCTTAGACCTCGCTTGTCCTCAAGCGAAAGCCTAGCTCAATAAATATGTCCACATGTTTAGGGAGAGAGGTGTCGACAAAACAAGATACGAACATGCATGCATCATGATCATGATCAGAACAACAATACCAACATATAGTCTCTCATGCTAAAGTGGCAATTCCTTCACAAAGTAAAGCATGGTTCAAGAACCTTACCAAGAAGTAACAACCCATAGCCTGTAGTCACTGAAGCAATTGCAATTTATCACAACATCAGAAAGAGTCAAATAAGAGCTTGTAAAGCAAATTCACATACTCAATCATCTTTTCATTCTCTACAATTGCTACAACTCACGTGGTACTCATGAGATCAAAGTTTCAGCTGAACACAGAGAAATATAAGGGCTTATAGTTTTGCCTCCCAACTGCTTACCTCAATGGTAATGTCAACAATAATAATTCATGAATGCTTACCTCCAAGTTGACATATGAATATAGATCTTTCCCTAGCATATGCTGGTAGCCAAGATAAAGGCGAAATAGGGAATTGGTGAAGATCACCATGACTCTTTCAAGTGCAAAAAGTAAAGGTACAAGATAGGCCCTTCGTAGAGGGAAGCATAGGTTGTCATGCACTTTTGAGGTTTGGATGCGTGTCCTCTTAGTGCGGAGGAACGTCACTTTATATTGCCTCCTGTGATAAAGAACTTTATTATGCAGTCTGTCGCTTTTATGTCTTCCTCATCACAGGTTCGTACAAAGCTTATTTCCACACACTAATAGATCATACATATTAGGGAGCACTTTTTATTGCTTGCACCGATGACAACTTACTTGAGGGATCTTATTCATTCCATAGGTAGGTATGGTGGACTCTCATGGCAAAACTGGGTTGAAGGTTTGTGGATGCACAAGTAGTATCTCTACTTGGTACGGGAGTTTTGGCTAATATGAGGTGGAAGCAATCGTCACATGCTAAGGGATCTCTAATCATATAACATTGTTCGGAACCAAGCAAACACAATTCATTATGTTGTCTTCCTTGTCCAACATCTACTTCTAGGCATGAAATAGTTTAGTGAGTGCTCACAATCATAGATGGTGTCAAAGATGATATATTTATATGTGAACCTCTCCTTCCTTATCACTTCCCATTAATTGCAACAATGACCAAGGTCTACGTTTGTCTACCCTCAACAAGTTTCAATCAACATTCTTTCTACATGTGAAGCCATCACTTCCCGTAAGATCATTACATGATCTTTCATGCTTTTGTTCTTTTCTCACTCTTTTGATCATGGCAAGAGGCAAAGACCTCAACTAAGACACTCTTTATTATATGGCTCACGAGCTCGAATACATCAGGGGTGACACAAAGCAAAACTCAAGACTAAAACACTAATACTTTTAAACTACTAGAGAAAAAGAAAACTGAAAAGGAACAAACTAAAACAAAGGTAAAGGCAAAAGATATGATGGTGATACGATACCGGGGCAACTCCCCCAAGCTTGGCACAAGCCAAGGGGATTGCCCATACCCATGCTCAGTTGTCTTCCTTTGGTGGTGATGGTGGTGGAGTTGTTGCAGAGGTCTTAAGCTTGTTTAATTTCCACCTGAGCATAAAATTCTGCTCCCTCAGATCATCATTTTCCTCTTCAAGCTTCAACACCCTCTGGCATAATTCCTGCTTACTCTCCTACAAGAAACGAGAAGGCATAAACAAAGTCTTAGGATTATTCCTTGAGTTAGGGAGGCTTGACTTGTTGAACTCCACAAGCGTGTGTCCAGGTTGAGGTAGAGGAGCCTCCTCTTCATCGGAATTTGTTTGTTCTTTCCCCTTGGGATCATAATATTCTTCCTCATCAGTGGTCCAGCCATAAGGATCCAAAGTCCCCATAGACCTTGGGGTTACAGAGGTAATCAACCACATATCTCTCCCCCTCTGAATCCTGAGAAGACATGTTGACCTAGATCTGCGGCAGAAAACAGGCTCGAAACGAAAAACAGAGGAAATCTACATGATACAGGGGTCAGACCTTACGGGAGAATATATAATGATTTTTCCAGATCAGAAGGAGTACTCCACACGAAAGCTGAGTCCGGGAGGCAAACGAGGTGGCCACAAGCCCCCCAGACGCGGCCAGGGGTGGGCCCACGCCTGGGAGGCTTGTCGCCTCCTCGCGCGCTTTCCGGACTACTTCCAATTTTTCTATTTTTTCAAATATTCCAAAACGGAGAAAAATTCCTACTGGAAAAGTTTTGGAATCTGTTTTCTTACCGAATCACATACCTTTTCGTTTTCGGAGTCTGAAACAGGCTGATAATTATCCCTTAGGTATTCTTCCGGAGTTATGGTATTGATAATATTGCTTTCAACATTTATGGGAGTACCTGAGATATAATGCTTGATTCTCTGCCCACTTACAACTCTCGGACAAGTACCTTCCGCGTTGTTGATCTTGATAGCACCGGAACGATATACTTCCTCAACAATACAGGGACCTTTCCATTTAGAGAAATGCTTGCCTGCATAGAATCTTAAACGAGAGTTATATAGCAAGACATAATCACCTACATTGAACTCACGCTTTTGTATCCTCTTATCATGCCACCTATTAACCTTCTCTTTGAACAACTTGGCATTCTCATATGCCTAAGTTCTCCATTCATCAAGCGAGCTAATATCAAATAACCTCTTCTCACCAGCAAGTTTGAAATCAAAGTTGAGCTCTTTGATTGCCCAATAAGCTTTATGCTCTAGCTCAAGAGGTAAATGACATGCTTTACCGTACACCATTTTGAACGGAGACATGCCTGATGACCCACAAGTATAGGGGATCGATCGTAGTGTTTCGATAAGTAAGAGTGTCGAACCCAACGAGGAGCAGAAGGCTCTGATAAACGGATTTCAGCAAGGTAATAACTGGAAGCACTGAAAGTAGCGGTAACAAGTGATTGTGTAGCGAGGTGAAACGTAGCAAGCAAAGAGTAACAAGTAACAAGTAGTAGCAACGGTGCAGCAAGTGGCCCAATCCCTTTTGTAGCAAGGGACAAGCCTGAACAAAGTCTTATAGGAGGAAAAACACTCCCGAGGACACACGGGAATTTCTGTCATGCTAGTTTCATCATGTTCATATGATTCACGTTCGTTACTTTGATAGTTTGATATGTGGGTGGACCGACGCTTGGGTACTGCCCTTACTTGGACAAGCATCCCACTTATGATTAACCTCTCTCACAAGCATCCGCAACTACAAAAGAAGAATTAAGACAAAGTCTAACCATAGCATTAAACTAGTGGATCAAAATCAGCCCCTCACGAAGCAGCACATAACCTGGGGTTTAAGCTTCTGTCACTCCAGCAAGCCATCATCTACTTACTACTTCCCAATGCCTTCCTCTAGGCCCAAATATGGTGAAGTGTTATGTAGTCGACGTTCACATAACACCACTAGAGGAAAAACAACATACATCATATCAACATACCGAACGAATATCAAATTCACATGACTATTATCAGCATGACTTATCCCATGTCCTCAGGAACAAAAGTAACTACTCACAAGACATAATCATAATCATGACCAGTGGTGTAATGAATAGCATCAAGGATCTGAACGTAAACTCTTCCACCAAGTAATCCAACTAGCATCAACTACAAAGAGTAATCAACACTACTAGCAACCTTACAAGTACCAATTCGAGTTGCGAGACGAAGATTGGTTACAAGAGATGAACTAGGGATTGGAGAGGAGATGGTGCTGATGAAGATGTTGATGAAGATGCCTCCCCTCCGACGAGAGGAGTGTTGGTGATGACGATGGCGACGATTTCCCCCTCCAGGAGGGAAATTTCCCCGGCAGGATCGTCATGCCGGAGCTCTAGATTGTATCTGCTCAAGTTCCGCCTCGTGGTGGCGGCGAAACCACAAAAAAGCTCCCTCTTGATTTTTTCCAGACCAGGACGCTTCATATAGCAAAAGAGGGGGGCTAGTGGGCCTTCAGGTAGCCCACAAGCTTGCCCACTGCCACCAGGGGGGTGGTGGCGGAGTGGGGGCTTGTGGAGCCCTGGTGGCCCCCCTCTGGTAGTTCTTTCGCCTAGTATTTTTAATATATTCCAGAATAAATCACCGTAACTTTTCAGGGCATTTGGAGATGTGCAGAATAGTGGACTAGGATTTGCTCCTTTTCCAGTCCAGAATACCAGCTGCCTGAATTCTCCCTCTTCAAATAATCCTTGCAAAATAAGAGAGAAAAGGCATAAATATGGTACCACAAGTAATATAACAGCCCAAAAAGCAATAAATATCAACATGAAAGCATGATGCAAAATGGACGTATCAACTCCCCCAAGCTTAGACCTCGCTTGTCCTCAAGCGAAAACCAAGTTCCATAAACATGTCCACATGTTTGGGGACGAAGGTGTCGTAAAAACATAATACGGACATGAGGGCATCATGATCACACATAGAACAACAATATATCATAAAGATTCTTATGGGAAAGTAACAATTCCTTCACAAAGCAAAGCATGAAGCAAATACCTTACCGAGAAGTAACCAACAATAGTCCATAGTCATTGAAGCAATTGCAATTTATCACAACATCAGAAAGAGTCAAATAAGAGCTTGTAAGGCAAACCCACATACTCAATCATCTCTTTTGTTTTCCACAATTGTTATAACTCACGTGGTACTCATGGTGTCAAAGTTTTAGCTGGGCACAAAGGAAGATAGGGGCTTATAGTTTTTCCTCCCAACGGTTTACCTCTAGGGTAAAGTCAACAATAATAAAGCATGAGTACTCAACTCCAAGTTGATATATGAATATAGATCTTTCCCAAGCATGTGATGGTAGCCAAGACAAAGGGAAAAAGGGAATTGGTGATGATCACCATGACTCTTACAAGGGTAAAAGGTAAAGGTACAAGATAGGCCCTTCGCAGAGGAAGCAGAGGTTGTCATGCGCTTTTGAGGTTTGAATGCGTGTCCTCTTAGTGCGGAGGAACGTCACTTTATATTGCCTCCTGTGACAAAGAACTTTATTATGCAGTCTGTCGCTTTTATGTCTTCCTCATCACAGGTTCGTACAAAGCTTATTTTCCACACACTAATAGATCATACATATTAGAGAGCAATTTTTATTGCTTGCACCGATGACAACTTACTTGCAGGATCTTATTCAATCCATAGGTAGGTATGGTGGACTCTCATGGCAAAACTGGTTGGAGGTTTATGGATGCACAAGTAGTATCTCTACTTGGTGCGGGAGTTTTGGCTAATATGAGGTGGAAGCAATCGTCACATGCTAAGGGATCTCTAATCATATAACATTGTTTGGAACTAAGCAAACACAATTCATTATGTTGTCTTCCTTGTCCAACATCTACACCTAGGCATGTAATAGTTTGGTGAGTGCTCACAATTGTAAAAAGTGTCTAAGATGATATATTTATATGTGAACCTCTCTTTCCTTATTACTTCTTATTAATTGCAACAATGACTGAGGTCTATGTTGATTTATTCTCAACAAGTTTCAATCATCATACGTGTCATAAGTGAAGGTATCACTTTCCATAAGATCGTCTCATGATCTTTCATGCTATCGTTCTTTTCATACTCTTTGATCATGGCACAAAGCAAAGCCGTTTACTAAGACACTCTTTATTATATAGCTCGTAAGCTCGATACATCGGGGGAGAGACAAAAGAAAAAGACTCAAACTAAGAACTAAAGACTTATTCCTCTAAAAGAAGAAATAAAAACCGAAAAGGAAAGATCTAAAACAAAGGTAAAAGCAAAAGATATAAAGGTGATACGATACCGGAGCAATTCCCCCAAGCTTGGAAGAAGCCAAGGGGATTGCCCATACCAATGCTTAGTTGTCTTCCTTTGGTGGTGAAGGTGGTGTTGTTGTCGCCTTTGATTCCAAGAGAGCTATCAATCTTTGATTTATACCTTTGAGATATGTGCCATGGTTTTCCAGCAAAACAACTTCACGAGAAAGAGAAATATTATGAGCACGAGTTGTTTCGCAAAACCTCAAGAGTTCAATCAAGTACGGAGACAAAACGTGGAGGAAGGGTTGGAGAAAATCTACTCCTTCAACGTCTTCAATGTTGTACATAGGTTGAACTTCCTCCCTAGCTTGGGTTTTCTCCTTAGCTTGGTCCCTGGCTTCTATGACTTCTACTCTTTTCAGATCAGCATCTACTTCCTCATGAACTTGGTGAAGATCATTCTCCCCAACAGATTCCCGAGACATCTTTGCTCTAAATCTGCGGCAGATAACAAGCTCGAAACGAAAACAGAGGAAAACTACGCGATACGGAGATCAAAACCTTCGAGCGACTATATATTGATTTTTTCCGGGCCAGAAGGAGTCCTCCGCAAGAAAATGGAGTCCGGGAGGCATACGAGGACTAGCACATGGAAATATAGTACTTTGACTAGAAGTAGTGCCATTGTCCACATGAGGCTCACTTGATTTTACCTTGGTGATGATAGCCTCATGAGCTAACTTTTCCACATTATGGGATGTTAGAAGATCGGCATGAGAGCTTGTGAGCATTACATGGTTTTCTTCCAACTTCCCATAATTTCTAGTTAGTAAATCAAGTTGAGCACGTAGCTCAATATTCTCCTTCAATGTTGATACTTCAAATGAGGTAGAGTTAGATGTACAAGTATCATCAACAATATGAGAGGATTAAGTAGCAAATAGAGACTTCTCATGAGTAGATTGAAGCACCTCATAGATCTTAGAGGTTTTGATGAGATCTCCCTTGACATTATTGCATTCAAGGAGAAGGACCTCAAAATACTTTTTAAGTTTATCATGAGCAAATTCAATCTCTCCTTTTGAAGATCTTAAGTCTCTACATGCTAGATGACTCTTCTCAAGTTCATGTTCAAGTTGTTCACTTTTAGCTTGTTCATGATTAAGTGAATCATTACAATTTTCAAAGTAAGCGAGAACATCTTGGGATCTTTGAAGAGCGTTATTTTTAGCTTTATGAAGAATTTTACTTATCACATAGATATTTTTAGTCAAGTCATCATCATCATCCTCATTGCAAATATCATCGTTATTGCACAGGGAAGATGATACCTCATTATTACCTCTTCCCATGAGGCACATGTGAACTGGAGGAGTTGGTGATGATTCTTTTGGTGAATCATATTCTTCATTAGTCAAAAGTACTTCATATTTCTTGATTTCCCCTAAATGATTAGTCATAGAGCAACTAGGGAGAAACAAGATATTTTGATCAAGAGGACACGAGAAACCAGGCATATCACCACATACATTTGTCGAGGGATCTTTAGGTGAAATGCATGACCTATCAACACAATAATTTACACTATGTGCGGTGCTAGATATGCTCGTGTCCATAGAGGCTATGACATTTTCATCAACATATATATCTTCACTCACCATGTCATTACCTCGTGAGATTGAAGATGCTGAGGTGTGCAAGCAATCAGATATGAAAGTAGTGGTGGAATCTTTATGATCGAAAAGAGTGAAGAGCTCATGCACCAACTCCTTCATCATAATATCGTCTTCATCAAGATTGGACCCACCATATATATCTTCAAGTTTAGTCCAAACTTCATGAGCTGACTTGCAAGTCAAGATAGACTTAAACATTTCAGGACTTATGATTCGATGAATGGCAAGAAAAGCCTCACAATCAAGATACATTTCATTAGTAGATGAAGATGCATCATACTTTTTGTCGACAATCCCTACAAGAACAATTCGTAAAGTATTTGGGCCCATGGCCCAAAAGTGATGAAGCATACGAATTCTCCATAGGGTATAATTTGTGCCATCAAAGTCAAAGGTGTCATTGTGCACTAATCCAATAGTCGACATCGATACTCTCTAGGTCGTGAAACCTAATTAAAGAGAGACCTTGCTCTGATACCAATTGAAAGGACCATGATGAGCCTAGAGGGGGGGGGGTGAATAGGCTATTTAAAAACTTCTTCAGATTTGGCTTAAACCTAATGCGGAAATAAACTAAGAGGATACTTTTCAAGCACAAATCCTAAATGCAATAGGCACCGCAACATGCAGCAACAACACGATCTACCAAGATGGACACAACACGGTTACTAACAAGCACAAGTAAGTTACACAGACTTACTTGAGATATATCACACGACGAGTAGGTGAACGACACAAGATACTAGATCACAATATAGCACACGATATATCAAAAGCTCCAAGTGTGAACGTGTGGATATAGAGGGTATGCTTGAACGATTAATCTTGTACAAAGAAATAGCCAACACAATATAATGAGCACAAACAATATGCAATGTATGTATGCTCAAGTAACACAAGTAAACCACAAGTAAACTGTTAGGGTTAATGATAACCAAGGTCACTGAGACAAATATGTATCCCGATGTACACTTCCTTGGAGGGAAGCTAGTCACCGTTAGAGAGGTGGATGTTACCACGAAGGCACACCAAAGCCACGAAGGCTCACCCTATTCTCCCTTTGAGATAACACCACAAAGGCGTTTCTCAACCAGTAGTGGTAAGCCTTTGAGGTGGCTTCCAAACCCTCACAAACTTTTCCGGGGGTAATCACATGGATTGATTCCTCTCCGAAGAACTCCTACCGCCTAGGAGTCTCCAACCTCCAGAGTAACAAGATCACGGGGAATGCTCAAAACTTGCTCAAATCTCAAATAGCTTGGGTTGAGAGGAGGAGAGGGAGGCGATCTATCTTTTGATTGGAACAACTCTCAAAGGGGCTCACAAATGCTCTTGGGATCTAAGATTTGGTGTGAGAAAATGTGTGTGAGGTAGAAATGTGTTCTTATGAAGATATGGCTGTATTGGACCCCCTGTCAAGAAGTGGGAGGGGGTATTTATATTGCAGAGGGGAAAGTGACCGTTGGGATCACTTAAGTCTGACAGTGGTCGGACGTCCGGCAGTTCTCGGATGTCCGGACGCCCACAAGGGGTCGGACGTCCGACAGGGGTCTGTCGTCCGAGGGATGTATACATATCAGGAACCACTGTATAGATATCAGGAATCACTGTATAGACGAACAGGGACTGGACGTTCAGAGGGAGCCAGATGTCCGAGACTTTGGCTCTGTTCAAGGGCACCGGATTTCCGAAAGAGTTCGGACGTCCGTCCCTCGGACGACAGGGGAGGCCGGAAGTCCGAGTTATTTGACTCTGGATTTCTCTGGTGCAAGGTTCTGGTTTTCCGAAGTGGAAGGGCGTCCGGCCCTCGGACATCCGGAGGGAGCCGGATGTCCGAGACTTTGGCTCTGGTATAAGGTTCCGGATTTCCGAAGTGGTCGGGCGTCCGGCCCTCGGACGTCCGGAGGAAGCCGGATGTCCGAGGCATTGGTTTTGCTTTTGAGATCAAAGTAGAGCAGTGGAGATGTGGTATGGGTAGAAAAGTAGAGATGTAGTTTGAGAAAATTTATCGCAATACCCAGTGATCCCCTCTTAATAGTGTGGGATCCCTAAAGACTCAAGAATCATAAAAAGGGTACTGATGATCCATACTTGAGTGTATAATTTTATTCGCTGATCATCACTCCGCAGCACTAACGTCAAAGGAACTGATACCTTTGAGTTAGCCCGTTCACTTGAGCTTGATGTTGTTGTTCCTTCTTGGATCAAGTTGAAAGCAAGACATGATGAAGTCTTCAAGAAGCTCTCCCATACACAATGTGGAAGGCCTAGCTTGTGTATTCATGTTCATCTGTCCACCATGTGAGCATCCACAAGATTCAAGCATGTAGTACTCAGGAATGCTTATCTTGATCTTGTCCTTGTTAGCACATGAGCTTGTCCTTATCAACACATGATCATTAACAATAGCTTAAAAGGGGATTAGTGATTAGTTATCTATATGTGTGTTGTCAGGAACACCAAAACACGATTAAGAGCATGACTGCACTTTCAATCTCCCCCTTTTTGGTAGTTGATGACAACATACATATAGCTCTCAAAAATAGTAATAAACATGTGTGGCTTAGGAGAGATTTGTTACGATGCTTATGAAGCTCCCCCTGATTATATGCATGATAAGAATGAATGGAAGAGTTTTGTCGAAACTCCCCCTGATTATATGCTTAGTAAAATAGGTAAGTGCGGGAGCTCCCCCTTAATGCGTGCTTTGAAGATAATAGCATGATATAACATTACACCATAATAGTTCAACAATACATAGCATATCATATGAATCAAAGCATATCATATGAATCAAAGCATATCATATGAATCAAGAGGATAGCATAAAACTCATCATCATATGACACAACGATAATATCATGATATCTCATCACCACATGATAGTTTAACAATACATCATCCATAAGTGATGGGATAGCACATCATCCATAAGTATCGTTACATGATGACACATCATTAAGTTCGACATACTACATCATACCATACATTATGAGAGAAACAAAAATCAAAACTAAGGTAATATAATGTCCTCCCCTTTGGCATCAAGGACCAAAAAGGAAGGAACCCGACAATGCTACCACATACTCAAATATCACCCTCATCAACACCATCATCATTAGGCAGGCCACTGCCACTAGCCTCGTGAAGGAAGTCAGCCCACTCAGGGCCAGATGGGAAGCCAAAGTCAGAAGGAGGAGCAGCAGGAAGATCCTCATCGTCACTCACATCAAGAGCTCCCGAGTCTCTCAGACGAGCCTTGAGGGCATTCTTGGAGGAGACGAGGCGAGAAACCACATCATGAGTTTGACCGCACTGGAAAGAGAAAGCCGTCATCATGGCAGAATGTGCCTTGCCAATGAATTTGGCAAAGCGACCGAGAGGAGCTGAGCTGGATGAAGGGGTTGCTGACCGGGCAGCAGTGCGGTGAGTGGAGGTGGATGAGGTTTTCTTAGGAGCATAGTCATCCGCCATGTGATTGGGAATGGCCCAGTTTTGATGCGTGTGAGTGGGAGCAACAATGAATTCAGCAACATGGTGAATAAAGGCCTGGATGAAGGGGGCATGAGGGAAGGCTTGCTTGTATTGAAGACTTGCGATCCGAATTTCATGGCATAGAAAGCGAGGCACATTAATCTTGCGCTTGGGGAACTCGTGTAAATGTGACATGATATCAATACAGTAGCCGATGTAGGTTCCCCTGTCACCCATCTTGGGATAGATGGTGCGGATAAGACACTGAAATATGATAAAGAAGGGAGAGCGCCAGATGGATACTTGGTTAAGATCCTTCATCCGTTCGTCTGCATCAAGTTCACGAAGTGGTTTGAGGAGAAGGCCACACGCCTCAATGGGCTTAGGTGCATGGTTAGGATCATTCTTATGGATTTTGGTGCCAGAGTCGGGGAAACCGAGTGCGGCAACAAACTCAGCATAAGAGGCTGTGAACTCAACATCAGAAGTCATCCAGCTAACAGTGTTGTTTGAGCCAAAGAAACACGTGGCATAAAATTGATGAATAGCGGCACTGTTAAAATCGCACCGAAAAGCAAAGGGGGCAGCGAGCCCCGATGACTCAATGAGCTCAATGGCACTCGGGTATTTCGCTGAGTGAGTGCGAATATGCTCAAGATCAATATAATGATGTAATGAGAGACCCTTAGGAACGATGACAGTAGAAAAGATGTCCGTTTGGACGTGTGTGTGGAAACGTGAGTCCGTACAGTCACGTTCAACAGAAAATTGGTTAACATCGCGGCGGAATGTAAAGTAGGAAGACTTAGGAACCTTGGTGAAGTCCTTGACTTCACGACCTAAAGCAGGAGCAGGTTCAAGGGAGATGCGACGAGCATCACCTTAGGGCTGTTCGGGAGGAGGCGAAGGCATGTAAGATGGCTTGCGAGAGCCCGTCTTCGGAAGATTCTTCCGCACAACTACAAATTCCGCTCGTTCTTGAACTTCAAGTTCGTCCTCAAAGTCTGAGCCTTCCGAGGGAGACGAGCGAACCAAGCGGACCGGAGGCCGGGCGACCCGTTTGACGGGACACGGTCTTCGCCCGAGTCATCCGACCCCGTACCGTGAGTGGCACGGGCAGATGAACTGGCAGCGGGCTTGGATGCTGCGTGCTTGATCCGAGGCATGGCGGAAGATCCTGGCTGCGAGGAGCGTCTGGAGGTGGATCCGGCCAGGGTGGTGACCGGAGGGAGACGAATCCGGTGAAGAACTACCCACCAGCGGCAAGGAAGGGCCTGGGGACGGCGCGACAGCGGCTGGGGCGAAATAGGGGAGGAGGAGGTGCGTGGTGGTTAGGGCAAAGCTCAGACCCACGCCCTCCAGCCTTTATTTATATAGGATCCCCGATGTGTCGGATGACCGACGGGCGCCGGACGTCCGGAAGCCGTCAGCGGTCGGACAACCGACAGGCGTCGGATGTCCGGAAGCTGTCAATGATCGGACGACCGAGGATGGTCAGACGTCTGGACAGGAACATGCGTCAGACGACCGAGCCGTGCCGGGCGTCCGAGAGGGAGGCAGACAGGGCTGAACATGATGGTGAGATGGTTCAAGTGAACCGAGCGGAGGTAACATCCAACAGTATTTCATATAGTGACTATACCTTCCCACCGCTCGAACAATGGAGTGTGTGGTGGGTTTAACCACCAAGTTCGAGTGCTACCTTGAGACAGGGACACTTAAGCATTTTCTGTCTTGCTCATGATGGTGAGGTGATAAGGAGTATTTTCGCATGTGTAGCAACCAAGGGCCTCTCAACTAACATATTTTGGACGTGGTATGATGTAAATCTTTTAACTCGATTACTATGATAAGTGTGGGTCCAAAATATGGTCAAACGCATGAGTGCATAGGACCATGCACACGTTATCCTATTATAAGAGCAAGGCACATGACACAAGGGCCATGGCACAAATTTGTCTCATTCATATGACCATGAAGTGCTAAGAGAACACCAACACTAAGCATTTCATCAGTGTGATTGACAAGGACATTCAGGAAATTACAAAGTGGAAAAAGTATTATGTTCATGCAATGATGCAACCTACATAGGGTTGTCTCTAATGTTATACATGCATGAAGTTAATACTTGTTACCGGAAATGCAAATGTATGGCGTAGAAGTAGCCGAGTCCTGTCTTGACTCTAATTTGTTCGTGACCAACACCATCTTCTTCTGAGAATAAGTCAAGATAGCAATGCTTCTCCAAAGTACCTAAACCACCATTTAAGCACAATATGGTCCCCAAACTTATTGGGTTCAAAGTAGTTAGTCCAACTACAATATATATAGGGTAAGATCACTCAATTATGTGCATATAGATGTAATTTTTACTTTCAAGCACACCTTAACCTTTTAATGGATACGTCTGATTTACCATATACATATATTGGATCAAAGATACGATAGACACGTCATGTGCATCTACACATAGTAGATATGCCTACACAAGCCTATAAAAATCCAAGGATATACAATTTGGACAAATGAACACATAATTGTCAATTACAGAACATTCATGTCGTCCAAAATGGATCAGTGTGACAAATCAACATATGATAGCACCCCAAGTTCAACACATGAACCAGTCAAAGCATCAAACCATGTAAGGTATGCATTTTGCACAACCTTACATGCATGTCTCACCCTAGTAGATGTATAAGTGTAGGTAATATGATTATAACTCCCACAACATTATGAAATAAATAGTACGAGCTCAAAGACATGCATGGGAGATTACCGGGAGACACATGAATTTCTTGGCAAGTTATGTAGGTCAAATGAAGGCAAAGCCGAAAATAGAATGACCATGAAAAAAACACTACCGAGCCAGAGATACCATGTGTGAGAGAACACAATGGTATTTAGAATTATCAGTGGTGGTAGATTCCAAACGAGCACAAAGATCGTTTTATACTCACACAAGTGTGATATGGGAGTTTAACCATAAGCATAATGTTTAGATGTCGTACATTAACATCCCAATTAGTTAGATCATAGTGTAGAGAAATAATTCGAAAAGCATGCATCAACAATGCCCTTCTTTTAAGTACGATCTAGCGGCTAAGCCATGAGTATTGGTGTAGTACAACGTCATACTCACGCACATCTAAGGGATTTAGACACCAACAGGGTCATTATGCGAATTAAGACATGTGGAGCATGACACGCCACATAGTTATAGAATAACCCCATGTGGTAGATTCTGAGTGGCATACATCGGATGTTTATCTTACCAAGGGATGTGATGTGCACAAAGCATATCGCACTCCCTTAATGTGATAATCCATGTATTTATCATACAAGGCAATCAATCATCCAACTAAGCTGATAAGTGGATGCCAATTTGAACTTCGGATGGCTTTGACATCCAACGAAATGGTTGGATAATCTTGCACCATGAATACTGGATGGAGTCCAATACATATATACACATTTTGGGTTAGTGATGTGCGTAGAGCAGAATACTCCCCCTTAGTGTGATGAGCTATTAACGTCTCAAAAGACCCACACCACGGTGCAACTAGGATGCAAGTAATGATCAGGACTACACACAACTATATGACATACATAACGACCTACACATGATAGATAAGACATAACAATCATACTAGTAGGCGCAACATGTCAAAGTACATGATAGGTACCAAACCTAGACATGAGAAGGAGTGGGGCATGCAACTTTCAATGTAAACAATTTAAGTACAAGTTACCGCAAAGAGGCACATTGGATATGGGATATGGGCTCGATAATCCAAATGACTTGGCTTGAGGTAATATAAATGATGAAGAGTCCTCAAATCTTCATTGTGTATCCAAGTCTCCAATGTCCTCTTAAGTCACCTATTGATCTCCTAAGTCACCTATTGATCAAGTTTGAGCTTGTTGGTCCCCAACTACGTTGGGTCCTAAGAGGTTAGTCACAATAGGCTTGGCAACCCAAATGGTTCTTTTCTTGACACCATTTTGAGTACCAACAAACTTGGCAAACACATTGCCAACCTTATCCTTCCCAAGGGAATAGATATCATCAATAGTGATTGGGTTGGATAAGTTACCTCTCGTGCAAGACGAAGCGACGTGACCCTTCTCACGACATAAGTAGCAACATCTACCCTTTGCTTTCTTCCCAATTGATTTCTCACCTCGGGGAGTGTTGGCTTGGGTCTTATTTGGAAGAGTCCTTCCTTCAACTTGTAGCTGAGTATGTGATTCAGTTTGTGGCCGCTTCCCTTGTTGCTTGTGACTTTGAGACTTCGTCTTCAGAGTTTAAGATCTAACATGGTGCCCTTTAACTTTGCACTTGAAGCAAATTATTTTGGCCGAATTCTTGACTTGTTCTAGGCCCCTCTTGTTCTTGTTTGAGTTTACTCCAACATCATTTTTGTCATTCGGAGATGTTTGCTCACACAGGACGTTTTTGAGTGTGGACATCCCTTCATGACACTGTTCCAAGTCTTTCTTCAAAGAAGTGACTTGGGCCTTGAGCTCTTCGATTTCCTCTGCACGGTTAGTATCAACGCAAGTACTAGAGGAAGAGTAAGCTTGAATGTTAGAGCAACAAGGCAGGGAAAGTAATTCATCACACGAGGTAGCAACATTATGAGTAGACGAATTACAAGGACTAGCACATGGAAATATAGTACTTTGACTAGAAGTAGTGCCATTGTCCACATGAGGCTCACTTGATGTTACCTTGGTGATGATAGCCTCATGAGCTAACTTTTGCACATTATGGGATGTTAGAAGATCGGCATGAGAGCTTGTGAGCATTACATGGTTTTCTTCCAACTTCCCATAATTGCTAGTTAGTAAATCAAGTTGAGCACGTAGCTCAATATTCTCCTTCAATGTTGATACTTCAAATGAGCTAGAGTTAGATGTACAAGTATCATCAACAATATGAGAGGAGTAAGTAGCAAATAGAGACTTCTCATGAGTAGATTGAAGCTCCTCATAGATCTTAGAGGTTTTGGTGAGCTCTCCCTTGACATTATTGCATTCAAGGAGAAGGACCTCAAAATCCTTTTTAAGTTTATCATGAGCAACTTCAATCTCTCCTTTTGAAGATCTTAATTCTCTACATGCTTGATGACTCTTCTCAAGTTCATGTTCACGTTGTTCACTTTTAGCTTGTTCATGATTAAGTGAATCATTACAATTTTCAAAGTAAGCAAGAACATCTTGGAATCTTTGAAGAGAGTTATTTTTAGCTTTATGAAGAATTTTACTGATCACATAGATATTTTCAGTCAAGTCATCATCATCATCCTCATCGGAAATATCATCGTTATTGCACAGGGAAGATGATACCTCATTATTACCTCTTGCCATGAGGCACATGTGAACTGGAGGAGTTGATGATGATTCTTTTGGTGAATCAGATTCTTCATTAGTCAAAAGTACTTCATATTTCTTGATTTCCCCTAAATGATTATTCATAGAGCAACTAGGTAGAAACAAGATATTTTGATCAAGAGGACACGGGAAAGCAGGCATATCACCATAGACATTTGTCGAGGGATCTTTAGGTGAAATGCATGACCTATGAGCACAATAATTTACACTATGTGCGGTGCTAGATATGCTCGTGTCCATAGAGGCTATGACATTTTCATCAACATATATTTCTTCACTCACCATGTCATTACCTCGTGAGATTGAAGATGCTGAGGTGTGCAAGCAATTGGATATGGAAGTAGTGGTGGACTCTTTATGATCGAAAAGAGTGAAGAGCTCATGCACCAACTCCTTCATCATAATATCGTCTTCATCAAGATTGGACCCACCATATATATCTTCAAGTTTAGTCCAAACTTCATGAGCTGACTTGCAAGTCGAGATAGACTTAAACACTTCACGACTTATGGTTCGATGAATGGCAAGAAAAGCCTCACAATCAAGATACATTTCATTAGTAGATGAAGATGCATCATCCTTTTTGTCGGCAATCCCTACAAGAACAATTCGTAAAGTATTTGGGCCCATGGCCCGAAAGTGATGAAGCATACGAATTCTCCATAGGGTATAATTTGTGCCATCAAAGTCAAAGGTGTCATTGTGCACTAATCCAATAGTCAACATCGATACTCTCTAGGTCGTGAAACCTAATTAAAGAGAGACCTTGCTCTGATACCAATTGAAAGGACCATGATGACGCCTAGAGGGGGGGGTGAATAGGCTATTTAAAAACTTCTTCGGATTTGGCTTAAACCTAATGCGGAAATAAACTAAGAGGAAACTTTTCAAGCACAAATCCTAAATGCAATAGGCACCGCAACGTGCACCAACAACACGATCTACCAAGATGGACACACCACGGTTACTAACAAGCATAAATAAGTTACACAAACTTACTTGAGCTATATCACACGACGAGTAGGTGAACGACACAAGATACTAGATCATACTATAGCACACGATATATCAAAAGCTGCAAGTGTGAACGTGTGGATATAGAGGGTATGCTTGAACGATTAATCTTGTACAAAGAAATAGCCAACACAATATAATGAGCACAAACAATATGCAATGTATGTATGCTCAAGTAACACAAGTAAACCACAAGTAAGGAGTTAGGGTTAGGGATAACAAAGGTCACTGAGACAAAGATGTATCCCGATGTTCACTTCCTTGGAGGGAAGCTAGTCACCGTTAGAGAGGTGGAAGTTACCACGAAGGCACACCAAAGCCACGAAGGCTCACCCTATTCTCCCTTTGAGGTAACACCACGAAGGCGTTTCTCAACCACTAGTGGTAAGCCTTTGAGGTGGCTTCCAAACCCTGACATACTTTTCCGGGGGTAATCACACGGATTGATTCCTCTCCGAAGAACTCCTACCGCCTAGGAGTCTCCAACCTCCAAGAGTAACAAGATCACGGGGAATGCTCAAAACTTGCTCAAATCTCAAATAGCTTGGGTTGAGAGGAGGAGAGGGAGACGATCTATCTTTTGATTGGAACAACTCTCAAAGGGGCTCACAAATGCTCTTGGGATCTAAGATTTGGTGTGAGCAAATGTGTGTGAGGTAGAAATGTGTTCGTATGAAGATATGGCTGCATTGGACCCCCTGTCACGAAGTGGGAGGGGGGTATTTATAGTGGAGAGGGGAAAGTGACCATTGGGATCACTTAAGTCTGACAGTGGTCGGACGTCCGGCAGTTCTCGGATGTCTGGACGCCCACAAGGGGTCGGACGTCCGAGGGATGTATACATATCAGGAACCACTGTATAGATATCAGGAATCACTGTATGGACGAACAGGGACTGGACGTCCGGAGGGAGGCGGATATCCGAGACTTTGGCTCTGTTCAAGGGCACCGGATTTCCGAAAGAGGTCGGACGTTCGGCCCTCGGACGACAGGGGGAGGCCGGTAGTCCGAGTTATTTGACTGGATTTCTCTGGTGCAAGGTTCCGGTTTTCCGAAGTGGTCGGGCATCCGGCCCTGGACGTCCGGAGGGAGCCGGGTGTCCGAGACTTTGGCTCTGGTATAAGGTTCCGGATTTCCGAAGTGGTCGGGCGTCCGGCCCTCGGACGTCCGGAGGAAGCCGGATGTCCGTGGCATTGGTTCTATTTTTGAGATCAAAGTAGAGCAGTGGAGATGTGGTATGGCCAGAAAAGCAGATATGTAGTTTGAGAAAATTTATCGCAATACCCAGTGATCCCCTCTTAATAGTGCGGGATCCCTAAAGACTCAAGAATCATAAAAATGGTACTAATGATCCATACTTGAGTGTATACTTTTATTCGCTGATCATCACTCCGCACCACTAACGTCAAAGGAACTGATACCTTTGAGTTAGCCCTTTCACTTGAGCTTGATGTTGTTGTTCCTTCTTGGCTCAAGTTGAAAGCAAGACATGATGAAGTCTTCAAGAATCTCTCCCATACACAATGTGGAAGGCCTAGCTTGTGTATTCATCTTCATCTGTCCACCAAGTGAGCATCCACAAGATTCAAGCATGTAGTACTCAGGAATGCTTATCTTGATCTTGTCCTTGTTAGCACATGAGCTTGTCCTTATCAACACATGACCATTAACAATAGCTTAAAAGGGGATTAGTGATTAGTTATCTATATGTGTGTTGTCAGCAACACCAAAACACGATTAAGGGCATGACAAGTTATCTGCTACAGGGTTATTAGCACCCTTTCGGTCAACGACGTGCAAATCAAATTCCTGTACCAGGAGAACCCATCTGATCAGCCTAGGTTTAGCGTCCTTCTTCTGCATAAGGTACTTAATAGCAGCATGATCAGAGTGAATAGTGACTTTGGAGTCAACTATATAAGATCTAAAATTTTCACATGCAAACACGACTGCTAAAAATTCCTTCTCCGTAGTGGCATAGTTTCTTTGGGCACTGTCTAGAGTTTTACTAGCATAGTGAATGACATTCAACTTCTTGTCAACTCTTTGTCCTAGAACAGCACCAACAGCATAATCACTAGCGTCACACATGATTTCAAAGGGCAAGTTCCAGTCAGGTGGTTGAACAATAGGTGCGGTTATCAAAGCCTTCTTAAGTATTTTGAAAGCTTCCTCACAATCCTCATCAAAAACAAAAGGAACATCCTTCTGCAAGAGGTTGGTAAGCGGCCTAGAAATCTTAGAGAAGTCTTTAATGAACCTTCTATAGAAACCAGCATGACCTAGGAAACTTCGTATACCTCTGATATCTGTGGGGCACGACATTTTCTCAATTGCATCAACCTTAGCCTTATCAACTTCAATGCCTCTTTCATAGATTTTGTGTCCTAAGACGATACCTTCATTAACCATAAAGTGGCACTTCTCCCAATTCAAGACGAGGTTGATTTCTTCGCATCTCTGTAAGACTCGATCAAGGTTGCTGAGGAAATCATCAAAGGAAGACCCGTAAACGGAGAAGTCATCCATGAAAACCTCGACAATCTTTTCACAAAAGTCAGAGAATATAGGCATCATACATCTTTGGAAGGTGGCAGGTGCAATACATAAGCCAAAAGGTGTACATCTATAGGCAAAGGTACCTAAAGGGCAGGTGAAAGTGGTTTTATCTTGATCAGATTGTGCAACAGGTATTTGCGAGAAACCTGAATAACCGTCTAGAAAGCAGAAGTGTGTGTGTTTTCATAGCCTTTCTAGCATTTGGTCGATGAACGGCAGAGGATAATAATCTTTCCTGGTTGCCTTGTTCAGTTTCCGGAAGTTTATCACCATTCTATAGCCGGTAATAATCCTTTGTGGGATTAGTTCATCCTTATCATTAGGAACGACGGTGATACCTCCCTTCTTAGGTACGCAATGTACTGGACTTACCCAATCACTATGAGCAACAGGATAAATGATGCCTGCTTTGAGAAGTTTTAAATTTCTTTTCTAACGACCTCTTTCATGTTAGGATTTAGTCTCCTTTGATGATCAACAACTGGTTTAAAGTCAGGATCGGTTTTAATCTTGTGCTGACATAGAGTAGGACTAATACCCTTAAGATCATCAAGAGTATATCCAATAGCAGCGCGGTGCTTCCTCAGAGTTTTTAGTAACTTCTTCTCTTTGCGCTCTGAGAGGAGAGAACTAATAATGACAGGATATATCTCCTTCTCATCAAGATAGGCATACTTAAGAGTATCAGGCAACTGTTTAAGCTCGAACACAGGATCACCCTTTGGTGGGGGAGGATCCCCAAGCAGTTCAACAAGCAGATTATTCTTGAGAATAGGATGTTGTTCTAAGACATTTCTATCTATCTCATCTCTCTCCTCCATATGCATATCATTTTCATGCTCAAGCAGATATTGCTCTAAAGGATCCGTAGGTGGTACGATAATAGAGGCAAGAGCAATAATTTCATCCCTACCAGACGACTCTCTTTCATGGGGTTGTCTTCAGAACTTGGAGAAGTTAAATTCATGAGACACACCCTCAAAACTAACTGTGACAGTTTGCTTAATGCAATCAATGTGAGCATTGACAGTGTTGAGAAAGGGTCTACCAAATATGATGGGACAAAAGCTATCTTGTGCAGTACCAAGGACGAGGAAATCAGTAGGATACTTCGTCTTACCACACAGGACTTCTATGTCTCTCACAATTCCCAGAAGGCAGATAGTGTCTCTATTGGCTAGCGTAATAATGACATCAATGGGTTCTAACTCAGCAGGTGCAATCTCATCTTTGATTTCATCATATAGAGAATAGGGTATCGCACTAACACTAGCTCCCATATCACATAAACCATGGTAACAGTGATCTCCTATCTTAACAGAAACAACGGGCAGGCCAACTACAGGTCCGTGCTTGTCTTTCACGTGAGGTTTAGCAATTCTAGCGGAGTCCTCACAGAATTTGATAACATGCGCGTCTATGTCTTCAGCTAAGAGATCTTTGATAGTAGCGACACTAGGTTCAACTCTAATCTCCTCAGGGGGTGCAAGTGGTCTAATGTAACCCCTACGTATCATAGTTGGAGCTTTAGAATAATCCTTTATCCTAGCAGGGTATGGTGGTTTCTCAGTGTAAGCACAAGGAACAACAGGATCACTAAAAGCTATGATTTTCTCCTCAACTAGATTGGTTTTGGCTATGTTGCTTTCTACAGGAGGATGATATTTAAACGACTTCTCTTTGGGAAGATCAACATGAGCAGCAAAAGATTCACATAGAGAAGCTACTATCTCAGAGTCAAGTCCATACTTAGCGCTAAAATCTCTAGAAGTGTTTGTCTCAACAAAAGATTTAACGCAATCAAACTGGAAATTCATACCTGACTCCTTACCTTCCTCCAGCTCTGAATCTTCATAGTTGTGTTTGATTCTCTCTAATAAATTCCACTTGTGATCAATATCCTTCTTCATAAAAGAACCGGCACAAGAAGTGTCAAGCATGGTACGATCTTCATGAAAAAGCCGAGCATAAAAGTTTTGAGTGATGATTTCTCTCGAGAGCTCATGATTGGGGCATGAATATAGCATTGATTTAAGCCTACCCCAAGCTTGAGCTATGCTTTCCCTGTCACGAGGCCAAAAGTTATAAATAAAGTTCCGATCACGATGTACTAAATGCATAGGATAGAACTTTTGATGAAATTCCAATTTCAACCTATTGTAGCCCCATGATCCAGCATCATCACATAGCCTATACCATGTCAACGCCTTATCCTTCAAAGATAAAGGAAATACTTTCTTCCTTACCTCATCCTCGGGCAAACCTGCAATTTTAAATAAACCACAAACTTCATCTACATATATTAGATGAAAGTCTGGATGTGAAGATCCATCTCTTGTAAAAGGATTAGCCAGCAATTTCTCAAGCATACCCAAAGGTACCTCAGGTTGAGGAGCAACTCCCCGTGTTTCCGTTCGTGGTGAAGATACCCCGAACAAACTCCTCAAAGGAAGAGTTTGCATAGTGAGAAGTGACAATAAATTTCAGCACAGTATATAAATGTTTCCTTACCAATTTCCACTTACCAAAGGCGCTTCACTCCCCGGAAACGGCGCCAGAAAAGAGTCTTGATGACCCACAAGTATAGGGGATCAATCGTCGTCCTTTCGATAAGTAGGAGTGTCAAACCCAACGAGGAGCAGAAGGCTCTGATAAACGGATTTCAGCAAGGTAATAACTGCAAGCACTGAAAGTAGCGGTAACAAGTGATTGTGTAGCGAGGTGAAACGTAGCAAGCAAAGAGTAACAAGTAACAAGTAGTAGCAACGGTGCAGCAAGTGGCCTAATACCTTTTGTAGCAAGGGACAAGCCTGAACAAAGTCTTATAGGAGGAAAAACGCTCCCGAGGACACACGGAAATTTCTGTCATGCTACTTTCATCATGTTCATATGATTCACGTTCGTTACTTTGATAGTTTGATATGTGGGTGGACCGGCACTTGGGTACTGCCCTTACTTGGACAAGCATCCCACTTATGATTAACCTCTCTCGCAAGCATCCTCAACTACAAAAGAAGAATTAAGACAAAGTCTAACCATAGCATTAAACTAGTGGATCCAAATCAGCCCCTCACGAAGCAGCGCATAAACTGGGGTTTAAGCTTCTGTCACTCCAGCAACCCATCATCTACTTACTACTTCCCAATGCCTTCCTCTAGGCCCAAATATGGTGAAATGTTATGTATTCGACGTTCACATAACACTACTAGAGGAAAAACAACATACAACTTATCAACATACTGAACGAATATCAAATTCACATGACTATTATCAGCATGACTTATCCCATGTCCTCAGGAACAAAAGTAACTACTCACAAGACATAATCATAATCATGACCAGAGTTGTAATGAATAGCATCAAGGATCTGAACATAAACTCTCCCACCAAGTAATCCAACTAGCATCAACTACAAAGAGTAATCAACACTACTAGCAACCTTACAAGTACCAATCGGAGTTGCGAGACGAAGATTGGTTACAAGAGATGAACTAGGGATTGGAGAGGAGATGGTGCTGATGAAGATGTTGATGAAGATGCCTCCCCTCCGACGAGAGGAGTGTTGGTGATGACGATGGCAACGATTTCCCCCTCCAGGAGGGAAATTTCCCCGGCGGGATCGTCCTACCGGAGCTCTAGATTGGATCTGCTCAAGTTCTGCCTCGTGGCGGCGGCGAAACCACGAAAAAGCTCCCTCTTGATTTTTTTCCAGACCAGGACGCTTCATATAGCAAAAGAGGGGGGCTAGTGGGCCTTCAGGCAGCCCACAAGCTTGCCCACCGCCACCAGGGGGGGGTGGTGGCGGAGTGGCGGCTTGTGGGGCCCTGGTGGCCCCCTCCGGTAGTTCTTTCGCCCAGTATTTTTAATATATTCCAGAAAAAATCACCGGAACTTTTCAGAGCATTTGGAGATGTGTAGAATAGTGGACTAGGATTTGCTCCTTTTCCAATCCAGAATTCCAGCTGCCTTAATTCTCCCTCTTCTAATAATCCTTGCAAAGTAAGAGAGAAAAGGCATAAATATGGTACCACAAGTAATATAATAGCCCAAAAAGCAATAAATGTCAACATGTAAGCATGATGCAAAATGGACGTATCAATGCCCATGGGATTCTTATAGGCAGTTCTATAAGTCCACAGTGCATCTTTAAGCATCTTTAAGATATCTAGGGACTCCAAATCTAGGGAAAATAACTTCTTTAAGCATCCTCATAGAAGTGTTGTGATCAGCACTACTAGTGGGGATAGCTTCTACCCACTTAGTGACGTAATCAAAAGCAACTAAGATGTGAGTATACCCGTTGGATTTTGGAAAAGGTCCCATATAATCAAAGCCCCAAACATCAAATGGTTCAATGACAAGTGAATAGTTCATAGGAATTTCCTGACGTTTACCGATATTACCTACTCTTTGACATTCGTCACAAGACAAGACAAACTTATGGGCATCCTTGAAGAGAGTGGGCCAATAGAAACCTGATTGCAATACCTTCTGTGCAGTTCTGTCTCCCGGATGGTGTCCTCCGTAGGCCTCAGAGTGACACTTCTGTAGGATCTGTCCCTGTTCATGTTCAGGTACACAACGTCTAATAACACCATCTACTCCTTCCTTATAAAGGTGAGGATCATCCCAGAAGTAATGTCTCAAGTCAAAGAAGAATTTCTTCTTTTGCTGGTATGTGAAACTAGGTGGTATATATTTGGCAACAATATAGTTTGCATAATCAGCATACCACGGTGCACTACGTGAAGCATTGATGACATTCAGTTGCTCATCGGGAAAGCGATCATCAATAGGTTGTGGGTCATCAAAAATGTTCTCCAACCTAGACAAGTTATCTGCTACGGGGTTATCAGCACCCTTCCTATCGACAATGTGCAAATCAAACTCTTGTAGCAAGATAACCCATCTGATAAGTCTAGGTTTAGCGTCCTTCTTCTCAATGAGGTACTTAATAGCAGCATGATCAATGTGAATAGTGACTTTGGAATCAACTATGTAAGACCTGAACTTTTCACATGCAAACACAACTACTAAAAATTCCTTTTCCGTAGTAGCATAGTTTCTTTGGGCACTGTCTAGAGTTTTACTAGCATAGTGAATAACATTCCACTTCTTATCAACTTTTTGCCCTAGGACAACACCTACAGCATAATCACTAGCATCACACATGATTTCAAACGGCAAGTTCCAATCAGGTGGTTGAACAATAGGTGCGGTTATCAAAGCCCTCTTAAGTATTTCGAAGGCTTCCTCACAATCATCGTCAAAGACAAAAGGAATATCCTTTTGCAAGAGATTTGTAAGAGGCCTAGAAATCTTAGAGAAGTCTTTAATGAACCTTTTATAGAAACCAACATGACCAAGGAAACTTCTTATACCTTTGATATCTGTGGGGTATGGAATTTTCTTGATTGCATCAAGCTTAGCCTTATCGACTTCAATACCTCTTTCAGAAATTTTATGTCCTAAGACGATGCCTTCATTAACCATAAAGTGGCACTTCTCCTAATTCAAGACAACATTGGTGTCTTTACATCTCTGCAAGAATCGGTCAAGGTTGCTGAGGCAATCATCAAAGGAAGACCCGTAAACGGAAAAGTCATCCATGAAAACCTCAACATTCTTTTCATAAAAGTCAAAGAATATAGCCATCATACATCTTTGAAAGGTGACAGGTGCGTTACATAAGCCAAAAGGCATACGTCTATAAGCAAAGGTACCGAAAGGGAAGGTGAAAGTGGTTTTCTCCTGGTCAGATTGTGCAACTGGTATTTGGGAGAAACCAGAATAACCGTCTAGAAAGGAGAAGTATGTGTGTTTAGACAGTCTTTCTAGCATTTGGTCGATAAAAGGCAAAGGGTAATGATCTTTCCTAGTGGCTTTATTCAACTTCCCAAAATCGATCACCATCCTATAGCCAGTAATAATCCTGTGTGGGATCAATTCATCCTTATCATTAGGGACAATGGTAATGCCTCCCTTCTTAGGGACGCAGTGCACCGGACTCACCCAATCACTATGAGAAACAGGATAGATGATACCCGCTTCCAGGAGCTTTAGTATTTCTTTTCTTACTACTTCTTTCATCTTAGGATTTAATCTCCTTTGATGATCAGCAACTGGTTTGAAATCAGGATCAGTTTTAATCTTGTGTTGGCATAGAGTGGGACTAATGCCCTTAAGATCATCAAGAGTATATCCAATAGCAGCACGGTGCTTCCTTAGAGTTTTTAGTAACTTCTTTTCTTCATGCTCTGAGAGGCTAGCACTAATTATAATAGGATATATCTCTTTTTCATCAAGATAAGCATACTTAAGAGTATGAGTCAACTGTTTAAGCTCGAACACATGATCACCCTTTGGTGGGGGTGGATCCCCAAGCAGTTCAACATGCAAGTTATTCTTAAGGATAGGATATTGTTCTAAGACAACTCTATCTATCTCATCCCTTTCATCCATATGCATATCATTTTCATGCTCAAGCAAGTATTGCTCTAAGGGATCAGTAGGAGGCACGGCAATGGAAGCTAAGGCAATAGTTTCATCCTTACTAGGCAACTCTTTTTCACGAGGTTGTCTACCAAATTTGGAGAAATTGAACTCATGTGACACACCTTCAAAGCCAACCGTGACAGTTTCCTTCTCACATTCAATATGAGCATTGACGGTATTGAGAAAAGGTCTGCCAAATATGATGGAACAAAAGCTATCTTGTGCGGTAGCAAGAACGAGGAAATCAGCAGGATACTTCGTTTTACCACACAAGACTTCAACATCCCTAACAATTCCCAGAGGGCAGATAGTATCTCTATTGGAAAGTTGAATAGTGACATCAATAGGTTCTATCTTAATAGGTGCAATCTTGTCTTTAATTTCATAGTATAAGGATTGAGGTATTGCACTAACACTAGCACCCACATCACATAAATCATGATAACAATGATCTCCTATCTAAACAGAAACAACATGCGTGCCAACAACACGCCTATGTTTGTCTCTAGCGTGAGGTTTAAGCAATTCTAGTAGCATCTTCACAGAAGTGAATATTATGTCCCTCAACATCGTCGGACAGAAGATCTTTGATAATAGCAATGCTAGGTTCAACTCTAATTTGCTCAGGGGGTGTAGGTGTTCTAATGTAGCCTCTACGTATCACAGTTGAAGTTTTAGAATGATCCTTTATCCTAACAGGGAAAGGTGGTTTCTCAATGTAAGCACTGGGAACAATAGGATCATTATAGGCAATGACTCTCTCCTCAAGTGGAGTGGGTTTAACTACATTGACTTCTAAAGGAGGATGATATTTAAACCACTTCTCTTTTGGGAGATCAGTATGAGCAGCAAATGATTCACACAATGAAGCTACTATCTCACAATCAAGTGCCTACTTAGTGCTAAAATCACTAAAGGTATTTGTTTCAACAAAGGATTTAATGCAATCAAACTTGAAATTCATACCTGACTCCTTACCTTCCTCAAGCTCCCAATCTTCAGAGTTGCGTTTAATTCTCTCCAATAAATTCCATATGAAGTCAATATCTCTCTTCATAAAAGAACCGGCACAAGAAGTGTCAAGCATGGTGCGATCATCATGAGAAAGCCGAGCATAGAAGTTCTGAATGATAATTTCTCTCGAGAGTTCATGGTTGGGGCATGAATATAACATTGATTTAAGCCTCCCCCAAGATTGAGCGATGCTTTCTCTGTCACGAGGCCAAAAATTATAAATATAATTCCGATCACGATGTATTAAATGCATAGGATAAAACTTGTGATGAAATTCCAATTTCAACTGATTGTAGTTCCATGATCCAGTATCATCACATAGCCTATACCATGTCAACGACTTATCCTTCAAAGATAAAGGAAAGACCTTCTTCTTGACCTCATCCTCGGGCAAACCTGCAAGCTTAAATAAACCACAAACTTCATCTACATAGATTAGATGCAAGTCTGGATCGGATGTTCCATCTCGTGTAAAAGGATTAGCCAGCAGTTTCTCAAGCATACCCGAAGGAAATTCAAAGCAAATATTTTCAGTAGGTGCAGAAAGTTGAGGAGCAACTATTTGTGCTTATGTTCGAGGTGAAGATACCCCGAACAAGCCCCTCAAAGTATTAGTATCCATAGTGACAAGTGACAATAAATTTCAGCACACTATATATATGAATGTTTCCTTACCAAGTTCCACTTACCAAAGGTGCTTCACTCCCCGGCAACGGCGCCAGAAAAGAGTCTTCATGACCCACAAGAAAAGAGTCCTTTCAATAAGTAAGAGTGTCGAACCCAACGAGGAGCAGAAGGATCTGACAAGTGGTTTTTAGCAAGGAAATATCTAGAAGCACTGAAATTATCGGTAACAAGTGGTTGTGTGGTGAGATGATTCATAGTGAGCAACATGTAACAAAAGTAGCAACGATGCAGCAAAGTGTCCCAATCCCTTTTGTAGTAAGGGACAAGCTTGGACAAAGTCTTATAAGAGGAAAAACGCTCCAGAGGACACATGGGAAATTCTGTCATGCTAGTTTTCATCATGTTCATATGATTCATGTTCGTTACTTTGATAATTTTATATGTGGGTGGACCGGCACTTGGGTACTGCCCTTACTTGGACAAGAATCCCACTTATGATTAACCCCTCTCGCAAGCATCCGCAACTACGAAAGAAGAATTAAGACACAGTCTAACCATAGCATTAAACTAGTGGATCCAAATCAGCCCCTTACGAAGCAACGCATAAACTAGGGTTTAAGCTTCTGTCACTCTAGCAACCCATCATCTACTTACTACTTCCCAATGCCTTCCTCTAGGCCCAAATAATGGTGAAGTGTTATGTAGTCGACGTTCACATAACAGCACTAGAGACAAAACAACATACAACACATCAAAATATCGAACGAATACCAAATTCAAATGACTACTATTAGCATGACTTATCCCATGTCCTGAGGAACAAAAGTAACTACTCACAAAGCATAATCATATTCATGACCAGAGAGGTAATGAGTAGCATCAAGGATCTGAACATAAACTCTTCCACCAAATAATACAACTAGCATCAACTACAAGGAGTAATTAACACTACTAGCAACCTTACAAGTACCAATCGGAGTCGCGAGACGGAGATTGGTTACAAGAGATTGGTTTTGCTCAAGTTCCGCCTCGTGGCGGCGGCGATTCCACGAAAAAGGCTCCTCTTGATTTTTTCCCGGACGAAACCCTTCATATAGCAGAAGAGGGGGCGAGAGGGCCAACTGGCTTCCCACAAGCCCCCTAGGCGCGGCCAGGGGGTTGCCGCGCCTAGCAGGCTTGTGGCCACCTGCTGGCGCCCCTCTGGTGCTTCTTTGGCACAGTATTTTTTTATAAATCTGGAAAAAATCCTCGTTGATTTTTACGGCGTTTGGACTTGCGCAGAATAGGTATCTTAGACTTGCTCCAATTTCAGACCAGCATTCCAGCTGCCGGCATTCTCCCTCTTCAAGTAAAACATGCAAAATAAGAGAGAAAAGGCATAAGTATTGTACCGTGAAGTGAAATAACAGCCCAAAAAGCAATAAATATCAACATCAAAGCATGATGCAAAATGGACGTATCATACGGCAATCGGCAGGAGCCATGGGGTTGTCTTTAAACTAACGTTTGTGTTTGCGGATGCGTTTACTATATTGCTAGGCTGTAGCTTTAGTAGTAATAGCATAGATAGCACGACAACCTCGATGGCGGCACAATGATGGAGATCATGGTGTGGCGCCGATGATGATGGAGATCATGCCGGTGCTTTGGTGATGGAGATCAAGAAGCACGAGATCATGGCCATATCATGTCACTTATGAATTGCATGTGATGTTAATCCTTTTATGCACCTTATCTTGCTTAGAACGGCGGTAGCATTATAAGGTGATCCCTCACTAAAATTTCAAGGTGCATCGTTGCGACAATTCGTCGTTTCGAGACACCATGTGATGATCGGGTGTGATAGACTCAACGTTCACATACAACGGGTGCAAAACAGTTGCACACGCGTAATACTCGGGTTAAACTTGACGAGCCTAGCATGTGCAGACATGGCCCCACAACACAAGAGATCGACAGGTCGAGCATGAATTGTATAGTTGATATGATTAGCATAGAGATTTTTACCACTGAAACTACACCCAACTCACGTGATGATCGGGTTGGAGTTAGTGAATTTGGATCATGTCACACTCAAGTAACTAGAGGGATGTCTATTTGAGTGGGAGTTTATTAGTAATTTGATTAGTTAAACTCTAATTGTCTTGAACATAGTCTAAAGTCTACTTTGCAATATTTTATGTTGTAGATCAGTGGCTCACGCAGTAGCAACCCTAAATTTCAATACGTTCCTAGAGAAAGCTAAGCTGAAAACTGATGGTAGCAACTTTGTAGACTAGGCTCGTAATCTTAGGCTCATCCTACAAGCTAGGAAAAAGAATTATGTCCTTGATGCTGCGCTAGGATATGAACCACCTGCTACGTCTGACCAAGATGTTCTGAATGCTTGGCAATCACGTAAGGAGGACTACTAAGTAGTTCAATGTGCAGTCTTGTATGGCTTGGAACCGGGACTTCAACGACGCTTTAAACGTCACGGAGCATATGAGATGTTTGAGGAGTTTAAGTTCATCTTTCAGAAAAACGCCCGGATCGAGAGGTATGAGACCTCCGATAAATTATATGCTTGGAAGATGGAGGAGAAGTCGTTTGTCAGTGAACATGTGCTCAAAATGTCTGGGTACTCAAACCGTCTAGCTGAGCTGGGGATTGAACTCCCGCAAGAGGCTATCACTGACAGAATTCTTCAATCACTACCACCTAGCTATAAGAGCTTTGTGTTGAACACTACCACCTAGCTATAAGAGCTTTGTGTTGAACTATAACATGCAAGGGATGAACAAGTCACCCAGCAAGTTATTCGCGATGCTGAAAGTCGCAGAGTCAGAACTCCGGAAAGAACATCAAGTGTTGATGGTCAATAAGACCACTGGTTTCAATAGAAACGACAAAAGCAAGAAGGGTACTCCAAGAAGAGTGGCAAAACTGTTGCCAATCCAATGAAGAAACCCAAGGCTGGACCTTAGCCGGAAACAGAGTGCTATTATTGCAAGGGGATGGGTCACTGGAAGCGCAACTGCCCCAAATATTTGGCTGATAAGAAGGCGGCCAACGCCAAACCAGGTATATGTGATCTACATGTTATTGATGTGTACCTAACCAACTCTCGTAGTAGTACCTGGGTATTTGATACCCATTCTGTTGCTCATATTTGCAACTCAAAGGAGGGACTGCGGAATAAATGAAGGCTCGTGAAGGATGAAGTGACGATGCGCGTGCGAAATGGTTCCAAGGTTGATGCAATCGCCGTCGGCACAGTCTAACTTCCGTTACCATCAGGATTAGTTATGAACTTAAATAATTTTTATTTAGTTCCCACGTTAAGCATGAACAGTATATGTGGATCTTGTTTATTGCGAGACAGTTACTCATTTAAGTCAGAGAATAATGGTTTTCTATTTTTATGAGTAATATCTTTTATGGTCATGCACCCAATGTGAGGGTTTTGTTCATGTTGAATCTTGATTGTGATGACACACATATACATAACATTGAGACCAAAAGATGTAGAGTTAACAATGATAGCGCCACCTTTTTGTGGCAGTGCCGCTTAGGTCATATTGGTGTAAAGCGCATGAAGAAACTCCATGCAGATGGGATTTTGGAGTCACTTGATTTCGAATCACTTGACACATGCGAACCATGCCTCATGGGCAAGATGACTAAGACTCCATTCTCCGGAACAATGGAGCGTGCAAGTGACTTGTTGGAGATCATACATACTGATGCGTGCGGTCCAATGAGTGTGGAGGCGCGCGGTGGATATCGTTATTTTCTCACCTTCACTGATGATTTGAGTAGGTATGGATATATCTACTTGATGAAGCACAAGTCTGAAACATTTTAAAATTTCAAGCAATTTCAGAGTGAAGTTGAAAATCATCATAACAAGAAGATCAAGTTCCTACGATCTGATCGAGGAGGTGAATATCTGAGTTTCGAGTTTGGTGCTCACTTAAGACAAGGTGGAATCGTTTCATAGTTGACACCGTGTGGAACACCACAACGTAATGGTGTGTCCGTACGTCGTAATCGTACTTTGTTAGATATGGTGCGATCTATGATGTCTCTTACCAATTTGCCATTATCGTTTTGGGGTTATGCATTAGAGACAGCTGCATTCACTTTAAGTAGGACACCATCAAAATCCGTTGAGACGACACCATATGAGATATGGCATGGCAAGAGGCCAAAGTTGCCGTTTCTTAAGTTTGGGGATGCGATGCTTATGTCAAAAAGTTTCATCCCGAAAAACTAGAACCCAAAGCGGAAAAGTGCGTCTTCATAGGTTATCGAAAAGAGACAGTTGGGTACACCTTCTATCTCAGATCCGAGGGCAAAGTGTTTCTTGCTAAGAATGGAGCTTTTCTTGAGAAGGAGTTTCTTTTGAAAGAATTTAGTGGGAGGAAGATAGAACTTGATGAGGTTGTAGAACCTCCGCTCCCTCTAGATGGTGGCGCAGGGCAGAGAGAAATCTCTGTCGAGGCAACATCGGTTGAGGAGGAAGCTAATGATGATGATCATGAAGCTTCAGATCAAGTTACTATCGGACCTCGCAGGTCAACAAGATCACGTATTGCTCCTGAGTGGTACATGAATCCTGTCTTATCTATCAAGTTGTGAGACAACAATGAGCGTGTGAATTATGAAGAAGCAATGGTGGGCCTGGATTCCAACAAACGGTTAGAGGCCATGAATTTCGAGATAGGATCTATGTATGAAAACAAAGTGTGGACTTTGGAAGTATTACCTGAAGGTCATAAGGCTATTCAGAACAAATGGATCTTTAAGAAGAAGTCGGACGCGGACGGTAATGTGACCGTTTAGAAAGCTCGACTTGTGTCAAAGGGTTTTTCACAAGTTCAGTGAGTTGACTACGATGAGACATTCTCACCAGTAGCAATGCTTAAGTCCGTCCGAATCATGTTAGCAATAGCTGCATTTTTCAATTATGAAATCTGGCAGATGGATGTCAAAATGGCATTCCTTAATGGTTTTATTAAGGAAGAGTTGTATATGATGCAACCCGAAGGTTTTGTCGATACAAAGAATGCTAACAAATTATGCAAGCTCCAGCGATCTATTTATGGACTGGTGCAAGCATCTCGGAGTTGGAATAAGCGCTTTGATGAGGTGATCAAGGCATTTGGGTTTATACAAGTTGTTGGAGAATCTTGTATTTACAAGAAAGTGAGTGGGAGCTCTGTAGCGTTTCTAATATTATATGTGGATGACATATTGCTGATTGGAAACAATGTGGAGTTTTTAGAGAGCGTAAAAGATTACTTGAACAAATGTTTTTCAATGAAAGACCTACTAGAAGCTGCTTACATATTAGGCATTAAGATCTATAGGGATAGATCAAGGCGCTTAATAGGACTTTCACAAAGTACATACCTTGATAAAGTTTTGAAGAAGTTCAAAATGGAACAGTCCAAGAAGGGGTTCTTGCCAGTGTTACAAGGTATAAAGTTGAGTAAGACTCAGTGTCCACTAACTACGGAAGATAGAGAAAAGATTAGTACCGTCCCCTATGCTGCAACCATAGGGTCTATCATGTATGCAATGTTGTGCACAAGACCGGACGTCAGCGTGGCCATAAGTATGGCACGCAGGTTTCAAAGTAATCCAGGAGTGGATCACTGGACGGCGGTCAATAATATTCTGATGTACCTCAAAAGGACTAAGGAAATGTTTCTCGTTTATGGAGGTGACGAAGAGCTCGTCGTAAAGGGTTACATCGACGCAAGCTTTGACACTGATCCGGATGACTCTAAGTCTCAAACCGGATATGTATTTATTCTTAATGGGGTTGCGGTAAGCTGGTGCAGTTCCAAGCAAAGCGTCGTAGCAGATTCTACATGTGAAGCGGAGTACATGGCTGCCTGGAGGCAGCTAAGGAGGGTGTCTGGATGAAGCAGTTCATGATGGACCTTGGAGTTGTGCCGAGTGCACTAAATCCACTAACTCTGTTCTGTGCTCTAGCAAAGGAACCAAGGTTTCACAAGAAGACCAGACACATCAAACGATGCTTCAACCTCATCCGCGACTATGTCGAAGGAGAGGACGTAAGTATTTGCAAAGTGCACACGGATCTGAAAGTTGCAGATCTGCTGACTGAACCTCTTCCACGAGCGAAGCATGACCAACACGAGAACTGTATGGGTGTTAGATTCATTCCAATGTAAATCGCATAGCGATGTGAAACTTGATTATTGACTCTAATGCAAGTGGGAGACTGTTGGAAATATGCCCTAGAGGCAATGATAAAATAGTTATTATTATATTTCCTATTTCAAGATAATCGTTTATTATCCATGCTATAATTGTATTGAATGAAAGCATAGATACATGTGTAGATATATAGACAAAACAATGTCCCTAGTAAGCCTCTAGTTGACTAGCCAGTTGATCGAGGATGGTTATGGTTTTCCGACCATATGCAAGTGTTGTCACTTGATGAGTGGATCACATCATTAGGAGAATGATGTGATGGACAAGACCCAAACTATGAACGTAGCATGTGATCATGTCATTTTGTTGCTATTGTTTTCTGTGTGTCAAGTATTCATTCCTATGACCATGAGATCATGTAACTCACTGACACCTGAGGAATACCTTATGTGTATCAAACGTCGCAACGTTACTGGGTGACTATAAAGGTGCTCTACAGGTATCTCCGAAGGTGTCCGTTGAGTTAGCATGGATTAAGACTGGGATTTGTCACTCCGTGTGACGAAGAGGTATATCGGGGCCCACTCGGTAATACAACATCACATATAAGCCTTGCAAGCAATGTGACTAAAGTGTTAGTCATGGGATCTTGTATTACAGAACGAGTAAAGAGACTTGTCGGTAACGAGATTGAAATAGGTATAGGGATATCTACGATCAAATCTCGGGCAAGTAACATACCAAAGGACAAAGGGAATGATATACGAGATTATATGAATCCTTGGCACAGAGGTTCAACCGATAAGATCTTCGTAGAATATGTAGGATCCAATATGGACATCCAGGTCCCGCTATTGGATATTGATCGGGGAGTGTCTCGGGTCATGTTTGCATAGTTCTCGAACCCGCATGGTCTGCACACTTAAGGTTAGGTGACGTTCCGGTATAGTTGAGTTATAGGTGATAGTGACCGAAGGTTGTTAGGAGTCCCGGATGAGATCACAGACGTCAGGAGGTTTTCCGGAATGGTCCGGAGATGAAGATTGATATATAGGATCGTTTCATTTGGTCTACAGAAAGATTTCGGGCGTTACCGGCAGTGTAACGGGAGTGACGAATGGGTTCCGCGTTTTTACCGGGAGGAGCCCACCCACCCGAGAGTGAGCCTCATATACGAAGGGTGGCGCACCAGCACTTAGTGGGCTGGTGAGGCCAGACCAAGTGGGCTATGTCGGCTAAGGAAAAAAACAAAGAGAAAAAGAAAAAAAGAGGGAGGTGGGAAGGAAGAGGAGGACTCCTCCTTCTCCAAACCGAATTGGAGTTGAGTCCTCCTCCTCCTCTTGGCCGGTGCCCTTGGGGCTCTCTTGAGTCCCAAGGCTAGCCCCTCCCCTCCTCCTATATATACTAGAGGTTTTAGGGTTTTTGAGACACAACTTTAGCCACGTTCTTCCTCTAGATCGGTTTTCTACGGAGCTCGGGCGAACCCTTGCCGGAATAGATCATCGACATCACCGGCGCGCCGTCACGCTGCCGGAGAATTCATCTACTTCCCCGTCTCTCTTGCTGGATCAAGAAGGCGGAGATCGTCATCGAGCTGTACGTGTGCTGAACGCGGAGGTGTCGTCCGTTCGGCGCTAGATCGGAACGGTTCGTGGGACGACGGTGATTTGAATCATGAAGGTGTACCACTACATCAACCACGTTTCTTAACGCTTCCTGCTTAGCGATCTACAAGGGTATGTGGATCTGATCTCCCTCTCGTAGATGAACATCACCATGATAGGTCTTCGTGTGCGTAGGATTTTTTTTGTTTCCCATGCAACATTCCCCAACACGAGTGCCATGATTTTAGATCTGAACCTATTATATTTTCATGAATATATATGTGTTCTTGATCCTATCCTGCAAGTTATAGACACCTATTACGAGTTATGATCCGCATCCCCCAGGGTGACAATAACTGGGTTTTTTCCGATGATTACCGTAGTTTGAGGAGGTCATGTATTCACTAAGTGCTAATGCTTTGGTCTGGTTCTCTATTAAAAGGAGGCCTTAATATCCCTTAGTTTCCATTAGGACCCCCCTGCCATGGGAGGGTTGGACAAAAGATGTCATGCAAGTTCTTTTTCATAAGCACGTATGACTATGTATGGAATACATGCCTACATTACACTGAGGAATTGGAGCTCGTTCTGTATCACCCTATGTTATGGCTGTTGCATGATGAATGCCATCGTACATAATTATCCATCACTGATCCATTGCCTACGAGCTTTCCACATATTGGTCTTTGCTAAGTTACTTTTCCGTTGCTATTGTTACAATCACTACAAAACTGCTAATGTCATGTTTGCCACCGTTACCGTTACTTCCATACTACTTTGCTACTAAATTATTTGCTGCAGATATTAAGTCTTTCACGTGTGGTTGAATTGACAACTCAGCTGCAAATACTCGAGAATAGTCTTTGGCTCCCCTTGTGTCGAATCAATAAATTTGGGTTGAATACTCTACCCTCAAATACTGTTGTGATCCCCTGTACTTGTGGGTTATGAAGACCTTTTTCTGGCGCCGTTGCCGAGGAGCATAGCTTTATTCTCTGAGTCACTTTGAATTTATATTTGTTGATCACTATGAAGAATCTGAAAGACGCTAAAACCAAGATCTACCCCTCAACTACGACGGCGGGTAAGGAACTGCCATCTAGCTCTGCACTTGATTCACCGTTTGTTATGAGTAAATTTGCGACACCACCACCTGCTACTGAATGTGATATGTCGCAAGTAATGGATGATGCTACTTCTGCTATGCATGATGCTTATGATGATAGTTTGCTTGATACTACTGTTCCACTTGGTGAATTTCTTGATGAACAAATTGATAGAGTGAATGTTGAAACTGATAATATTGCCGAATCTGATGAAACTGAACACTATGATTCACGTATTATATCTAGCTCTCCTAGATATGAATTGCCTAATATACCTAAGGGTTATGTTATGGAAGGGGAAGTAGCTAGGGAATTTCTTGCTAGTAAGGATAGAGATGATCTTAATAAATTGCTATGCAAGTGGAAGGAAAAATCTTTGAATGCTAGAATGCAATATGATCCCAAGTTTGCTACTTCACCTATCTGTGTTACTGATAAGGATTATGAATTCTCTGTCGGTCCTGTGTTAATTACTTTGGTAGAATCTGATCCTTTTCATGGTTATGAATCTGAAACTATTGTGGCACGCCATATTAAATTGAATGCTATAGCCACCCTATTAAATAATGAGGAAGAAAAATTGTTACTATTATATTCTTAAAAAATTTCTGTTCTCATTAAAGGGTGATGCTAAGATATGGTTTAGTTCTCTTGCTCCTGGTTGTGTGCGTGGTCCCTAGGATATGATTTACTACTTCTCTGAAAAATATTTTTCTGCCCATAAGAAACAAGCTGCCTTGCAGGAAATATTTAACTTTGTGCAAATTGAAGAAGAGAGTCTCCCACAAGCTTGGGGGAGGCTTCTCCAGTTACTTAACGCTTTGCCTGATCACCAATCAAGAAAAATGAAATACTTCATATCTTTTATAATGGACTAACCAATGCTTCTAGGGACCACCTAGATAGTTGTGGTGGTTGTGTTTTCAGGGAACGAACTGTTGAACAAGTTGAACTACTATTGAATAATATATTGAGCAATTATAATGATTGGAATATTCCCGAACCACCTCCAAAACCAACTCCGAAGAAAAGAGGTATTCTATTCCTCAATCGTGAAGACATGCAAGAGGCAAAGAAATCTATGAAAGAAAAAGGTATTAAAGCTGAAGATGTTAAGAATCTACCACCTATTGAAGAAATACATGGTCTTGATAACCCGACACATGTAGTAGAGGTAAATTTTCTTCGTAGATTTGACAGAGGTGATATTCCTTATAATAAGTCTCCTAGCCAATGCTTGGATGAATTTGGTAACTTTGTTGTGAAACAAGAAAATTTCAATGCTTATGTTAGTAGACAATTGAAACATAATGCTTACATGCTTGGTCGCTTGGGTGATTATATGAGTAGAACTGTCAATGATCTTAGGCTTATTAGTAAACATGCTTCCATGGTAACTACTCAAGTAGAACTGATACTTAAGGCACAAAATGATTTGCTCAATGAGATGACTAATAAGAATAATGATCATTCTGTTAGAGTTGTGACTAGAGGTGGTAGAATGGCTCAAGAACCTTTGTATCCTGAGGGCCATCCTAAGAGAGTTGAGCAAGATTCTCATAGAGTTAATATTGATGTACCTGGTCCTTCTAACAAAAAGAAAAAGAATGATGATAGGACTTTGCATGCTGCTAGTGAACCTGTTATAGAGTCACATGAAAACCCAAATGATACCTCTATTTCTGATGCTGAGACACAATCTGGTAATGAACATGAACCTAGCGATAATATTAATGATGATGTTCATATTGATGCTCAACCTAGTAATGACAATGATGTGGAGATTGAACCTGTTGTTGATCTTGATAACCCACAACCTAAGAATAAGAGATATGATAAAATAGATTTTGTTGCTAGGAAGCATGGTAGAGAAAGAGAACCATGGGTTAAGAAATCCATGCCCTTTCCTCCTAAACCATCCAAGAAAAAAGGATGATGAGGATTTCGAGTGCTTTGCTAAAATGTTGTGACCTGTTTTCTTACATATGCGCTTAACTGATATTCTGAAAATGTCTCCCTATGTTAAGTAAATGAAAGATATTGTTACTAATAAAATAAGATACCTGAAGCTGAGATTTCCACCATGCTTGCTAATTATACTTTTAATGGTGGAATGCCAAAGAAATTAGGAGATCCCGGAATACCTACTATAGCATGCTCTATTAAAGGAAATTATGTTAAAACTGCTTTATGTGACCTTGGAGCCGGTGTTAGTGTTATATCGTTCTATTTATATCGTAGACTTGATTTGAATAAGTTGACACCTACTGAAATCTCTCTACAAATGAGTGATAAATCAATTGCTTTACCTATCGGTATTTGTGAGGATGTGCGTGTTGTGGTTGCAAATGTTACTATCTTAACGGACTTTGTTATTCTTGATATTCCCGAGGACGACAGTTTGTCGATCATCCTTGGTAGACCTTTTTTGAATACTGCAGGGGCTGTTATTGATTGCAACAAAGACAATATCACTTTTCGTTTTAATGGTAATGAGCATACGGTACACTTTCAGAAGAAACAATCTCAAGTTCATAACATTAATTCCATTGAAAAAATTCCAACATTCATTATTGGAGACTTTGAATTCCCTCTACCTACTGCCAAGAAGAAATATGATATACTTATTGTTGGGGACATGCATATCCCCATTAAGGTAACCTAGTGTTATTCGAAAGTTCTCCGGTTCCATGTCATTCGAAAAAAGTTTGTCAATAAGACTTGATCAACCTTATTGATGAATTCTTTTTGACGGGCATGAGATGGGTGAATTTAGAAAGCACTACCTTATGTACCCAACTTTTATTTTCTGTTCCTTAGTTTCATTTTAGTAAAAAAAATATTTCTTTGTTTTTTGTTTTATCCGTACAATAGAAAAATGACCTGAAAAATAAAAGTTCTTAGAACTCCCTGAAAATTTAGTATGATTTTTTCTGGATTATTTTATAATTTCTCGTACTAAGAATACATCAGGGGGTACACCAGTGGGCCACAAGCCTGCAGGGCGCAGCCACCCCTAGGTGCGCCCCCGTGGCTTGTGGTTCCCACGTGGGACCCCTTCACTTATTCCAGTACCCATCCACTCCTTCTTCCTCCAGAAAAATCCCACCATTGCTCAAACCCGTGTTTTAGCTCATCTTGCTGCCATTTTCGACCTCTTAGCTCAAAGCTCCATTTGCAGAACTATTTTAGGGGATTGATCATCGGTATGTAACTCCTCCAATGATCCAATTAGTTTTTGTTATAGTGCTTTATATATTGCAAAATCTTCTTGCTGTGGTGACCTTGTTCTTGAGCTTGCATGCCAAATTGGTAGGGTCCCAAGTAGTTTTGATGCATGATATAGCTTCTAGGCACTTGTGGGAGTAGTTGCTATAAATTTTAATAGTGGTTGTTCATTTTTATGTGGAGTCACTAAAAGTTTCAGATTTATTTTTCAGAAAAATTAAAATGTTGAGGAAAATATACCACGGTGGTTCCTCGACCAAGAAGACCTGAGACTCGCGATACGTGAGCCTGACCTTGAACATCCAAGGGAAGCTCAAGTGCGGCCTTGTGGATGGCCATCAGAATCATTCATGGTCCAGGCTGGATTCAAGGAAGAATTTTACGCGTACATACGAAATGCTAGCCTTGAAGATTTTGTTTTAGACCAATGCAAGCAATATTATCAACTCACTGATTCCTTCGTGCAGAGGTTTGAATTTTCATCCACGCGTAATACGCATTCTGTTCTGTTTAATCTTTTTTATGAATCTTATACTATGGACCTCGAAGATTTTAACCATTCATGCAATATTCCACAAGGGGTAGCTTTAGTGATCCTCACAAAGTTGAATATAATGATTTTCTTGCTAGCATCACTAGGGGAACATTCACTTTCCTGCCATACATTATCTTGCTCTCTTCATAGGTAGATGTATTAACGGTAAACATGAGCATTGCCATCTTTGCGTACGTGGCCTTAATATTCTTAAGAGTGCGGTCATGGGTGATAGACGATATAACTTAGGAGCTATTATTGCTAGGAGGCTACACAAAAATGCTAAGGACAGATATTTCTTTGGTGGAATTTATGCCATCCGTGTAGCCAATTATCTTAGGATACCTATAAAGGACAATGATATTGAGCTACCACCTCCTTTTCTTGATTTTGAGGCTATGGTGCGCTACCAGTTCCTCAAGAGAAATGATCAACACCTCCTTTATCGACTAATTTTTGATAGACAACATGTTGTCCATATTACCCTTCACGCTCCCGCCTTCTTTAACTTTCAGGAAAAATGGAGGTACTTTATAACCAGAGAGGAGGCATACAAGTACGAGAGAGAGGCAAAGGTAGCTCACATCCATGCTGAAGTTGTTCAAGCGACAACTGTCGCAGCCCTATACAACCCCCACTATGACTTTGGATATTATACATGCCAACCATGGCCTTAGACCAACTTAGGCCAAAATCCTAAGCTTAGGGGAGTATGTATTTCTCACCGACATTACATTCATGTTCACACACTCATTCCAGTTGTCGGTGTTCATACTTTTTCCTTGTGTCATCCATGGTAGTTTATTTCTTTTTTGCTTTCTTCTTATGTGTTTCATTAACCTTGATAAAATAAAAAAAATTGTTCTAGCATTACCTTCTAGTTTGTTTAGTTGTAGTGTTAAAAGAAAACCCAAAAAGATTTTTCGTTCTTCTTTTGCTTGTTGGGGGCTTCCCCGTGTATATAGTTTTTCCTTCTTCTTTGGGTCAAAAGGAGAAGACCAGGATGACATGCTGAGTGGCTCTCATATCTATTATCACTTATCTATGAGAGAGTTCATACTACCTTGTCTTCTCCTTTGAGTTATTGCTTGCAGATTACAGCCTAGTCCAATGCACGAACACTCTTATTATTTTTTACACCGTTCGGTCGTGCAAGTGAAAGTCAATAATGACGATATATGATGAAGTGACGGAGATGGAGAAAAGCTGGTATGAACTCGACCTATTTTGTTTTTGTAAATATGATTAGATCATCGTTCTAGATTTAGCTCATTATGGATTGAATATGTTTGCAATGACAATTAGAGATTATAGTTACTTATGCAATGCTTAATTAGCTATGAGTGAATAATGGTTTGTCTTGAGTGCCAACATACATATTAAAATAGTTTTGATGTAGCATGATAGAATGGTATCCTCCTCCGAATGATTCGAGTGACTTGACTTGGCACATGTTCATGCATGTAGTTGAAACAAACCAACATAGCCTCTACGATGTTTATATTCATGGTGATGTATATCCTACTTATGCTTGCACTCAATGTTGGTTAATCTCAAAGCATGTTTATGACTATTGTCGCTCTCTAGTTGGTCGCTTCCCAGTGTCTTGCTAGCCTTCACTTGTACTAACAGGGAATACTGCTTGTGCATCCATCCCCGTAAACCCAAAGTTGTTCCATATGAGTCCACCATACCTACCTATATGCGTATTCACCTGCTGTGCTAAGTAAATTTGCATGTGCCATACTCTAAACCATCAAATAAATGTTATGTTTTGTATGCCCGAATCGCTCATGTGGTGACTAGGGGATATCAGTATCTTCCATGCTAGGTGGTTTATTCTCAAGATATTTGTTGATTCACTATCATTCACAAGAATGTGGATGGTAATCGAGATGCCCAGTTCCATGCTCAAAAGTAAAATCAAACTTAATGAAACAAAACTCCCCAAGGATTGTTTTTTGTATGGACGATACCCGTGGATGCGGCCGGCCGTGGAATGTGATCGATTGGTGGAGGGAGAGTAAAAAACTTTACTATTCTGTTTGGAAACCGCCTATAATGTATTTAGCATGGAAGATATTTAGAACTTTGAGTTATTATGTTGACAATGAAAGCATACCACTCCAAATTTTGATTCATCCCTCTTTTAAAAGCTCGACCTCTCACACCTCTGCAAATCAATGCTTCCCTCTACGAAGGGCCTATCTATTTTACTTTACTGTTGAGTCATCCTCTTCTTATAAAAAGGCACCAGTTAGAGAGCACCCCCGTCATCTGTATGCTTTGCTATTAATTGATATTGAGTATGAGTATGACTGGATCTCTTTTACGATGAATTACAATGTCTAGTGAGTCCTTGTTCTTTGGAGGTGCCCTGCATTTATGTTTTGTGGTCTGAGAAGGGGCTAGCGACATACCAGTTTATCATATTGTATTATGATTGTTTTGATTAAATTGTTGTCATCCGAGACTCATTATTATTGCTCGCTAGTTGATTATGCCATTGATATAAGCAAACATGAGACCTAAATATTATTGTGAATGTGGTTAGTCTATAATCTGAGCTGAAAATCTGAACATAAGTAAGACATATTTACAACAACAAGATCAAACAGAGTTTGTAAAAGTTTTTCTTTCTCACTTTCAGTTTATCAACTGAATTGCTTGAGGACAAGAAAAGGTTTAAGCTTGGGGGAGTTGATACATCTCCAACATATCTACTTTTCCAAACTCTTTTGCCCTTGTTTTGAACTCTAATTTGCATGATTTGAATGGAACTAACCCGGACCGACGTTGATTTCAGCAGAGTTGCCTTGGTGTTATTTTTGTGTAGAAATAAAAGTTCTCGAATTGACCTGAAAATTTACGGAGAATATTTCTGGATTTAATGAAAAATACTAGTGAAAGAATCTACCGGAGAGGGCCCACCCCCGGGCCACAAGCCTGCAGGGCGCCCCCTAGATCGTGCCCCCTGGCTTGTGGGGCCCCTGAAGCTCCACCGACCTGGTTTCCACTCCTATATATTCCTATATGTGGAGAAAAAATCAGAGAGAAGAGTTCAACACGTTTTACGATACGGAGCCGCCACCACCTTGTGTTCTTCCTCGGGAGGACAGATCTTAAGTCTGATTTGGGCTCCGGAGAGGGAAAATCGACGCCGTCATCATCACCAACCATCCTTCATCACAAATTCCATGATGCTCTCCATCGTTCGTGAGTAATTCCATCATAGGCTTGCTGGACGGTGATGGGTTGGATGAGATCTATCATGTAATCGAGTTAGTTTTGTTAAGTTTTGATCCCTAGTATCCATTATGTTCTGAGATTGATGTTGCTATGACTTTGCTATGCTTAATGCTTGTCACTAGGGCCCGAGTGCCATGATTTCAGATCTGAACCTATTATGTTTTCATGAATAAATTTATATATATATATGTGTTCTTGATCCTATCCTGCAAGTTATAGACACCTATTACGAGTTATGATCCGCATCCCCCGCGGTGACAATATCTGGGATTCTTTCTGGTGATTACCGTAGTTTGAGGAGCTCATGTATTCACTAAGTGCTAATGCTTTGGTCTGGTTCTCTATTAAAAGGAGGCCTTAATATCCCTTAGTTTCCATTAGGACCCCGCTGCGACAGGAGGGTAGGACAAAATATTTCATGCAAGGGGTGCGGCGTTTTGGCTCTCGTGTGCATCTGCACCCGGGCCTACGAAAAAAATCAAAACAAATACTAAAACAATACAAAAAATCCATTTTTTGTGTGGTAGATAATTAGATGTGCGAGGCCCGCTCCAATTTTGAAATCATTTGGGGATCTGAGGCGCTCTCAACAAAAAAGACAAAATATGGGTCTGTGAAAAAGGTTAACTGTTTACAAATTTTTTGTCCGAATTTGTCTTTTTTGCTAAGAGATGCTCGAATGTCCAAATGAGATGAAATTTGGAGCGGACCTTGCGCATCAAATTGGCTACTACACAAAAAAAATTTGGATTTTTTTGTATTTTTTAGTATTTCTTTTTATTTTTTTCGTCAGCGGGAGCATCTGAGCCCGTGCTGAGAAGCGAATTACTCTCATGCAAGTTCTTTTTCATAAGCACATATGACTATATATGGAATACATGCCTACACTACATTGATGAATGGGAGTTAGTTCTGTATCACCCTATGTTATGTCTGTTGCATGATGAATGACATCCGACATAAGTATCCATCACTGATCCATTGCCTACGAGCTTTCCATATATTGGTCTTTGCTAAGTTACTTTTCCGTCGCTATTGTTACAATCACTACAAAACTGCTACTATCATGTTTGCCACTGTTACCGTTACTTCCATACTACTTTGTTACTAAATACTTTGCTGCAGATATTAAGTCTTTCAGGTGTGGTTGAATTGACAACTCAGTTGCTAATACTCGAGAATATTCTTTGGCTCCCCTTGTGCCGAATCAATAAATTTGGGTTGAATACTCTACCCTCGAAAACTGTTGCGATCCCCTATACTTGTGGGTTATCGGTATGAGCCATGGTAAAGTTGGAATACAGTAGATATAATTTAGCATTAAATTATGAATGGTTTTGCAACAGTACCTTAAGGTAGTAATTTTTTTCTTTATTATATTAACGGATCTCACGAGAATTTTGTTAAGTTTTGTGTGATTGAAGTTTTCAAGTTTTGGATGAGATCACGATGGATGAAGGAATAAGGAGTAAAAAATCCTAAGCTTAGGGATGCTTGTTGCACCCCAAGACAATATTCAAGAAGTATCAAGCAAATAAGCTTGGCGATGCCCCGAGTGTCATCCCCTGTTTCTTCTAACAACCATCAGTATTCCACTTGAAACTATATTTTTATTCGTCACATATATGTGTTTTGCTTGGAGCGTCTTGTACGATATGAGTCTTTGGTTGTTTTTTTTTCATTTGTATCCTTGCTGGACACACCTATTTTAGAGAGCCAAAATATGGCATTATTTGTTTGAATTTCTCGACGCGCTTCAGTTAATTCTTTTAGGGCTATGGAATTGCTCTAGTGCTTCACTTATATCTTTTTGAGCACGATGTGTTTTATCATGTTTGAAGAAATGCTCTCATGCTTCACTTAGAACTATTTGACAATTAGAATTTTTAAGAAATCCTCTCATGCTTCACTTGGATTATTTTGAGAGGTGAATAATTTTATGCTCATGATCTTCACTTAAATTATTTGAGCTTGTCAAAAGCAAAAGCAACAAATGAAACTAGTCCCAAAGTGATAGATATTCAAGAGGGATATAATAAAAAAATCATGAAGATCATTGGGAAAATTAAACTTGATTCCTTGTAATAGTTTTAAGATATGATGATAGTGATATGTGAGTCATGTTGATGTGTAATTATGCTTTAGTAAGAATATTGGTGTTAAGGTTTGTGATTCCCTATGCAAGTACGCAAGTCAATAGTTATGCAATCAAATTACATCTTACTTATGATGCATTATTCGGTGTTAGTTATGCTCAATGCTTGTTTACATGATTTTTCATTTCATGATTGGATGCTTTGCAATATTTTGCTAGCCTTCGATTGTACTAAGTAGGAATACTACTTGTGCATCCAAACTCCTTAAACCCAGTTTTTCCATATGAGTCCACTATACCTACCTATATGTGGTATCTCCTTGCCGCTCTAAGCAAATTTGTATGTGCCATCTCTAATTTTCAAAATAAATTTCTGTTTTGTGTACCCATACTAGCTCATGAGGCGTTGAATGTTGGCTTGTACTTTTTCATGCTAGATGTGTTATTCTCAAGATGAGTATTTATTCACTTATCATTGCACGAGAGTATGGCGGTAATAGGGATGCCCAGTCCCAGAAAAATAGTGTTCTCAAATAATAAATTCCTTGGGAAGTGTTGGTATGGATGGTACCCATGAATACGGCTAGTCGTGGAATGTGAAAGAAATGGTGGAAAGGGAATAAACTTAATTTTCTGTTTGGGAACCGTCAATGATGTATCTAGCATGGAAAGTATGGGGAAATCTAAGTCGTTCTCGTTGACAGGAAAAGTATACCGCCCAAAATGTTTTATCTATAATTTTTTTCGCTTTGAGCTCTTGCACCTCTAAGAATCCCTACTTCCCTCTGCGAAGGGCCTTTCTATTTACTTTATGCAATTTTTACTTTGTGTCTCCATATTTCTTATTAAAAGCACCAACTAAGGAGCACTATGATCGTACTTGAGCATTGGGTGTAGCGAATATGCGAGTCTGTTTCATGGATAGATCAATGATTGAGCATGATGGGCTAGGGATAACTTTCTTTAGTGTTGATATTTTGAAAGACATGGTTGCTTGTTGATATGCTTGAGTATTAAAGTCTTCATGTCAAAACTAGACTATTCCTTTGAACCATATAAAAGTCCAAATGTCCATGCTACAAATAAAAGAACATGTGATGAAGATGATAGACAACATTGCACATGATTTTTTTTTATCATTTACCTACTCGAGGACGAGTAGGAATTAAGCTTGGGGATGATGATACGTCTCCAACGTATCTACAATTTTTGTTGTTCCATGATCTTATGTTACCATTCTTGGATGTTTTACTATCATTTTATGGCAACTTTATATCATTTTTTGGGACTAACCTATTGACATAGTGCCCAATGTGAGTTGCTATTTTTCTGTGTTTTTTACTTCGCATGAAATCAGTACCAAACAGAGTCCAAACACAGCGAAAATTTTTGGAGAATTTTCCGGGCCAGAAGACACGAGATGGGCTGAAGAAGTACCATAGGGGGGCTCCGAGGGGAGAACCACCCACATGGGCGCACCAGGGAGCCCAAGTGTTCCCTGGTGGGTGGTGCCCTCCTCGGTGGCCTCATGCACCGCCTCTTCTCCCTATAAATCCCACAATATTCCAGAAACCCTGAAAGAGTCAACGAAAAACAATTCCAGCTGTTGCAAGTTCCAGAACCACGAGATTCAGTCTAGAGCCCTATTCCAGCACTCCGCCGGTGGGGAACAAGATCAAGGACGGGTTCATCATCCTCATTGGTGCCTCTCTGAAGATGCGTGAGTAGTTCGTATCATACCTACGGGTCCATAGGCAGTATCTCAATACAATGGTCTCTTGGAGATCTATTTGATGTAATGCTTATGTGCGATGTGTTTGTTGGGACCCGATCAACAATGAGTTTATGATTAGATTTTGCCTTGAATTCTATATCCAACCTTGATTATTATAGCCTCGTATTTCTTCTCCGATATTTGTATTTTATTTGGCCAACTTGATCTATTTATCTTGCAATGTGAAGAGGTGATTTGTGATGGGTTCGATCTTGCGGTGTCCGTTCCAGTGACGGAAGGGGCACCAAGGCATTCATGTATTGTTGCTATTAAGGGTAAAAAGACGGGGTCTATTCCTACAAGAATAGATCTTGTCTACATTTGTTGGGTAACGTTGCATGGGAAACAAAAAAATTCCTACGCACACGAAGTCCTATCATGGTGATGTCCATCTACGAGAGGAGATTAGATCTACGTACCCTTGTAGATCGCTAAGCGGGAAGCGTTAAGAAATGCGGTTGATGTAGTGGTACAGCTTCGTGATTCAAATCACCGTCGTCCCACGATCCGTTCCGATCTAGCACCGAACGGACGACACCTCCGCGTTCAACACACGTACAGCTCGATGACGATCTCGGCCTTCTTGATCCAGCAAGAGAGACGGAGAAGTAGATGAGTTCTCCGACAACGTGATGGCGCTCCAGTGGTGGGGACGATCTAGTCTTGCAGGGCTCCCCCCGAGCTCCGCAGAAATCCGATGTGGAGGTAAAACTACGTGGTATAGGTTTGAGTTGCACGTGGCAAAGTTGTGTCTCAAAAGCCCTAAAACCACCAGTATATATAGGAGGAGGGGAGGGGCTAGCGTTGGGGCTCAAGGATCCCCAAGGTGCGCCGGCCAAAGGGAGGAGGTGGACTCCCACCCCAATTCGGTTTGGGGGAAGGAGTCCAGTCCTTCCTTCCCACCTCCCTCTTTCCTTTTTTCCTTTCCTTTGGTATTTTTCCCTTGTGGCGCCATGTCCCTATTGGGCTGGCCTAACCAGCCCATTAAGGGCTGGTGCGCCACCCTAGGGTCACTGGGCTCACTCTCGGGTGGGTGGGCCCCTCCCGGTGAATACCCCGAACCCATTCATCACTCCCGGTACACTGCCGGAAATGCCCGAAACTTTCCGGTGACCAAATGAAACCATCCTATATATCAATCTTCGTTTCCGGACCATTCCGGAAACCTTCATGACATCCGTGATCTCATACGGTACTCCGAACAACATTCGGTAACCATACATATAACTTAACTATACTAAAACATCATTGAACCTTAAGTGTGAAGACCCTGCGGGTTCGAGAACTATGTAGACATGACCCGAGACACTCCTCGGTCAATATCTAATGGCGGGACCTGGATGCCCATATTGGATCCTACATATTCTCCGAAGATCTTATCGGTTGAATCTTAGTGCCAAGGATTCATAAAATCCCGTATGTCATTCCCTTCGTCCTTCGGTATGTTACTTGCCCGAGATTCGATCGTCGATGTCCGCATGCCTATTAGAATCTCGTTACCGGCAAGTCTCTTTACTCGTTCCGTAATACAAGATCCCGTGACTTACACTTAGTAACATTGCTTGTAAGGATTGTTTGTGATGTTGTATTACCGAGTGGGCCCCGAGATACCTCTCCGTCACACGGAGTGACAAATCCCAGTCTTGATCCAAACTAACTCAACGGACACCTTCGAAGATACCTATAGAGCACCTGTATAGTCACCCAGTTACGTTGCGACGTTTGATACACAAGGTATTCCTCCGGTGTCAGTGAGTTATATGATCTCATGGTCATAGGAATAAATACTTGACACGCATAAAAAATTAGCAACAAAATGACACGATCACATGCAACGTTTATAGTTTGGATCTAGTCCATAACATGATTCACCTAATGATGTGATCGAGTTATCAAGTGACAACACTTGCATATGGTCAGAAAACCTTAACCATCCTTGATCAACTGGCTAGCCAACTAAAGGCTTGCAAGGGACATTGTTTTGTCTATGTATCCACACATATATCTATGTTTTCATTCAATACAATTATAGCATGGATAATAACCGGTTATCTTGAAACATGAAATATAATAATAGCTATTTTATCATTGCCTCTAGGGCATATTTCCAACAGTCTCCCACTTGCACTAGAGTCAATAATCTAGTCCTCACATCGCCATGCAATTTACATTGTAATAAATCTAACACTCATACAGTTCTCGTGTTGATCATGTTTTGCCCGTGGAAGAGGTTTAGTCAGCGGATCTGCTACATTTAGATCTGTGTGCACTTTGCAAATATTTACGTCCTCTCCTTCCACGTAGTCGCAGATGAGGTTGAAGCGTCGTTTGATGTGCCTGGTCATTTTGTGAAACCTTGGTTCCTTTGCTAAAGCAATGGCACCAGTGTTGTCACATAACAGAGTTATTGGATTAGTGCGCTCGGCACAACTCCAAGATCCGTCATGAACTGCTTCATCTAGACACCCTCCTTAGCTGCCTCCGACGCAGCCATGTACTCCGCTTCACATGTAGAATCTGCTATGACACTTTGCTTGGAACTGCACCATCTTACCGCACCCCCATTAAGAATAAATACGTATCCGGTTTGAGACTTATAGTCATCCGGATCAGTGTAAAGCTTGCGTCAACGTAACCCTTTACGATGAGCTCTTCGTCACCTCCATACGCGAGAAACATTTCCTTAGTCCTTTTCAGGTACTTCAGAACATGCTTAACGTCGTCGAGTGATCCACTCCTGGATTACTTTGAAACCTGCCTCCACACTTATGGCCAAGGTGACGTTTGGTCTAGTGCACAACATTGCATACATGATAGAACCTATGGCTTAAGCATAGGGGACGGAACTCATTTGTTCTCTATCTTCCGCAATTGCTCGGCACTTAGTCTTACTCAATTTATACCTTGTAACACTGGCAAGAACCCCTTCTTAGACTGTTCCATTTTGAACTTCTTTAGAACTTTATCAAGGTATGTGCATTTTGAAAGTCCTATCAGGCATCTCGATCTATCCCTATAGATCTTAATGCCTAGAATGTAAGCAGCTTCTCCTAGGTCCTTCATAGAGAAACTTTTATTCAAGTAATCCTTTACGCTCTCCAAAAACTCCATGTTGTTTCCAGTCAGCAATATGTCATCCACATATAATATTAGAAACGCCACAGAGCTCCCACTCACTTCCTTGTAAATACAAGATTCTACAACCACTTGTATAAACCCAAATGCTTTGGTCACCTCATCAAAGCGCTTATTCCAACTCCGAGATGCTTGCACTAGTCCAAAAATGGATCGCGGGAGCTTGCATACTTTGTTAGCATTCTTTGGATCGACAAAATCTTCGGGTTGCATCATATACAACTCTTCCTTAAAAAACCGTTAAGGAACGTTTTGACATCCATCTGCCAGATTTCATAATCGAAAAATGCAGCTATTGCTAACAAGATTGGGACGGAATTAAGCATCGCTACTGGTGAGAACGTCTCATCGTAGTCAACTCCTTGAACTTGTCAAAAACCCTTTGCCACACGTCGAGCTTTATAAACGGTCACATTACCGTCCGCGTCCGTCTTCGTCTTAAAGATCTATTTGTTCTGAATAGCCTTGCGGCCTTCAGGTAATACTTCCAAAGTCCACACTTTGTTTTCATACATAGATCCTATCTCGGACTTCATGGCGTCCAGCCATTGTTGGAATTCGGGCCCACCATTGCTTCTTCATAATTTGGAGGTTCATTGTTGTCTAACAACATGATTGATAAGACAGGATTACCGTACCACTCAGGAGTAGTACGTGACCTTGTCGACCTGCTTGGTCCGATAGGAACTTGATCTGAAGTTTCATGATCATCATCATTAACTTCCTCCTCAACCGGTGTCGCTTCGACAGAGGTTTCCCCTGCCCTGCTCCACCATCTAGAGGGCTTAGAGGTTCAACAACCTCATCAAGTTCTATCTTCCTCCCACTCAATTCTTTCGAGAAAAACTCCTTCTCAAGAAAAGCTCTGTTCTTAGCAACAAACACTTTGCCCTCAGATTTGAGATAGAAGGTGTATCCAACTGTCTCCTTTGGGTAACCTATTGATACGTCTCCAACTTATCTATAATTTTTGATGGTTTCATGCTATTATCTTGTCAATCTTTGGATGTTTTGCATGCCTTTTATATGTTTTTTGGGACTAACTTATTAACTCAGTGCCAAGTGCCAGTTCCTGTTTTTTTCCATGTTTTGACCCCTTTCAGAGGAGATTTTGAAACAGAGTCCAAACGGAAGAAAATCCCCGAAAAGGTTTTTTCCGTAACAGAAGAAGATCGGGAAGCATGAGAGCCAAGGCAGGGGGTCCTCTGGGGCCCCGCAAGCCCCCACCCCGCGGCCAGGGGGGAGTCCGCGGCCCACAAGATTATAACTCTAGTGCTTCTCTTGTATGGCAATCCCTACTCATTCACATTGATATCTATTAATGGGCATCTCCATAACCCTTTGATACGCTGAATCAATGTGACTATCTCCTCCCTTTTTGTCTCACAACCACCACCACACTCTATTCCACCTATAGTGCTATATCCATGGCTCACGCTCATGTATTGCGTGATAGTTATAAAAAGTTTGAGAAAGTAAGAGTGCGAAAACAATTAGTTGGCCAATTCCGGGGTTGTGCATGATTTAGATTAGTTGTGTGAGGATGATGGAGCAAAGCCAGACTATATGATTTTGTAGGGATAACTTTCATTGGCCTTGTTATTTTGAAAGTTCATGATTACCTTGCTAGTTTGCTTGAAGTATTATTGTTTTCATGTCAATAGCAAACTATTGTTTTGAATCTTACGGATCTGAACATTCATGTCACGTGAAAGACTTTGCAAAGGAAAACTATGCTAGGTTGCATTCCACATCAAAAATTCATTCTTTATCACTTCCCCACTCGAGGACGAGCAGGAGTTAAGCTTGGGGATGCTTGATACGTCTCCAACGTATCTATAATTTTTGATGGTTTCATGCTATTATCTTGTCAAACTTTGGATGTTTTGCATGCCTTTTGTATATTTTTTGGGACTAACTTATTAACTCAGTGCCAAGTGCCAGTTCCTATTTTTCCATGTTTTTGACCCCTTTGAGAGGAGATTTTGAAACAGAGTCCAAACGGAAGAAAATCCCCGAAAAGGTTTTTTCCGTAACGGAAGAAGATCGGGAAGCTTGAGAGCCAAGGCAGGGGGGCTCAGGGGCCCCACAAGCCCCCACCCCGCGGCTAGGGGGAGGCCGCGGCCCACAGGCTTGTGGGCCCCGTGGGCGCCCTTTGCCCTAGGGGTTGCGCCTATATATTCCCTAAAAATCCCAAAAAAATCAAGAGATCATCGAAAGTAGTTTTCCGCCGCCGCAAGCTTCTGTCTCCGCAAGATCCCATCTAGGGCATGTTCTGGTGCCCTGCAGGAGGGGGGATTCGGATACGGAGGGCTTCTTCATCAACACCATGACCTCTCCAATGATGCGTGAGTAGTTCACCATAGACCTACGGGTCCATAGCTAGTAATTAGATGGCTTCTTCTCTCTCTTGGATCTTCAATACAAAATTCTCCATGATATGTGTTTTGCTTGGAGCGTCTTGTATTGTAGGAGTCTTTTCCTTTTGTTGTGTCACAATCATCCTTGCTGCACACCTTTTTGAGAGAGAGAGACATGCACTCATTGTGATTTTTCTAGAATGCTCATAGTGTTTCACTTATATCTTTTGAGCTAGATACTTTTGCTCTAGTGCTTCACTTATATCTTTTAGAGCACGGCGGTGCGTGACTTGGTAGTTGGCTTATGCTATGAAAGTAGTCCCAAATGTGATAGGTACCCAAAGAGGATGCGAAAACCTCCATTTTCATGTGCATTGAGTAGAAAGAGAGGTTTTGATTCCTCTCAATTAGTTTTGAGACGTGGATTTGGTAATATTAAGAGCTATGTTAGTAGGGTGTTGTGAATCTAGAAATACTTGTGTTTAAGTTAGTGATTCCCATAGCATGCACGTATGGTGAACCACTATGTTAGGAAGTCGGAGCATAATTGATCTATTGATTGTCATCCTTTGTGTTGAGGTCGGGATCGCGCGATGGTTAACACCTACCAACCCTTCCCCTCGGAGTATGCGTTTAGCACTTTGTTTCGATTACTAATAAAAACTTTCGCAACAAGTATGTGAGTTCTTCATGACTAATGTGAGTCCATGGTATAGATGCACTTTCACCTTCCACCATTGCTAGCCTCTCTAGTGCCGTGCAATTCTCGCCGGTGCACAAACCCACCATATTCCTTCCTCACAACAGCCACCATACCTACCTACTATGGCATTTTCATAGCCATTCCAAGATATATTGCCATGCAACTCCCACCGTTCCGTCTCATGACTTGTGTCGTCACTCTCATATTGCCTTTGCATGATCGTAAGGTAGCTAGCAAGATGTTTCAACTTCATACGCCATGCTAGATCGTTGCACATCCCGGTACACTGCCGGAGGCATTTCCTGTGGAGTCATCATTGTGAGTTTTGAGCTGTGAGTAAATAAAAGTGTGATGATCATCATTATTAGAGCATTGTCCCATGTGAGGAAATAATAATAAAAAAGTCCAAAGAGCCCAAAAACAAAAAAAAGAGAAAAGAAAAGAAAAGAAAAAAAGAGGCCTAAGAGCCCAACAAAAAAAGAGAGAGAAGGGACAATGCTACTATCTTTTACCACACTTGTGCTTCATAATAGCACCATGTTCTTCATGATTGAGAGTTTCTTGCTTTGTCACTACCATATGGTAGTGGGAATCTTCGTTATATAACTTGGCTTGTATATTCCAATGATGGGCTTCCTCAAAATTGCCCTAGGTCTTTGTGGGCAAGCAAGTTGGATGCACACCCACTAGTCCTCCTTTTGAGCTTTCACATACTTATAACTCTAGTGCATCTCTTGTATGGAAATCCCTACTCATTCACATTGATATCTATTAATGGGCATCTCCATAACCCTTTGATACGCCGAGTCAATGTGACTATCTCCTCCCTTTTTGTCTCACAACCACCACCACACTCTATTCCACCTATAGTGCTATATCCATGGCTCACGCTCATGTATTGCGTGATAGTTATAAAAAGTTTGAGAAAGTAAGAGTGCGAAAACAATTACTTGGGCAATTCCGGGGTTGTGCATGATTTTCATTAGTTGTGTGAGGATGATGGAGCAAAGCCACACTATATGATTTTGTAGGGATAACTTTCATTGGCCTTGTTATTTTGAAAGTTCATGATTACCTTGCTAGTTTGCTTGAAGTATTATTGTTTTCATGTCAATAGCGAAATATTGTTTTGAATCTTACGGATCTGAACATTCATGTCACGTGAAAGAAGTTGCAAAGGACAACTATGCTAGGTAGCATTCCACATCAAAAATTCATCCTTTATCACTTCCCTACTCGAGGACGAGCAGGAGTTAAGCTTGGGGATGCTTGATACGTCTCCAACGTATCTATAATTTTTGATGGTTTCATGCTATTATCTTGTCAAACTTTGGATGTTTTGCATGCCTTTTATATATTTTTTGGGACTAACTTATTAACTCAGTGCCAAGTGCCAGTTCCTGTTTTTTCCATGTTTTTGACCCCTTTCAGAGGAGATTTTGAAACAGAGTCCAAACGGAAGAAGATCGGCAAGCTTGAGAGCCAAGGCAGGGGGGCTCAGGGGCCCCACAAGCCCCCACCTCGCGGCTAGCGGGAGGCCGCGGCCCACAGGCTTGTGGGCCCCCTGGGCGCCCTCTGCCCTAGGGGTTGCGCCTATATATTCCCTAAAAATCCCAAAAAAAATCAAGAGATCATCGAAAGTACTTTTCCGCTGTCGCAAGCTTTTGTCTCCACAAGATCCCATCTGGGGCACGTAATGGTGTCGTGCCGGAGGGGGGATTCGGATACGGAGGGCTTCTTCATCAACACCATGACCTCTCCGATGATGCGTTAGTACCATAGACCTACGGGTCCATAGCTAGTAACTAGATGGCTTCTTCTCTCTCTTGGATCTTCAATACAAAGTTCTCCATGATCTTCATGGAGATCTATCCGATGTAATCTTCTTTTGCGGTGTGTTTGTGGAGATCCGATGAATTGTGGATTTATGATCAGATTATCTATGAATCTTATTTGAGTTTCTTCTGATCTCTCTTATGCATGATTTCATATCCTTGTAATTCTCTTCGATTTGTGGGTTTTGTCTGGCCAACTAGATCTATGATTCTTGCAATGGGAGAAGTTCTTGGTTTTGGGTTCATACCGTGTGGTGACCTCACCCAGTGACAGAAGGGGTAGTGAGGCACACATCGTGTTGTTGCCATCAAGGGTAAAAAGATGGGTTTTTCATCATTGGTTTGAGATTATCCCTCTACATCATGTCATCTTGCTTAAGGCGTTACTCTGTTCGTCATGAACTCAATACACTAGATGCATGCTGGATAGCGGTCGATGTGTGGAGTAATAGTAGTAGATGCAGAAAATATCGGTCTACTTGTCTCGGACGTGATGCCTATATGTATGATCATTGCCTTAGATATCGTCATGACTTTGTGCGGTTCTATCAATTGCTCGACAGTAATTTGTTCATCCACCGTGATATTTGCTATTTTGAGAGAAGCCTCTAGTGAACACTATAGCCCCGGGTCTACTCCACACCATATTTTCAGCCTTACACTTTTTTACTTCGTTGCACTTTCCGCCTTCAGATCTCACTTTGCATACAAACTTGAAGGGATTGACAACCCCTTTGAAGCGTTGGGTGCAAGCTTGTTTGTGTTTGCGCAGGTACTCTGGACTTGACGAGACCCTCCTTCTGGATCGATACCTTGGTTCTCAAACTGAGGGAAATACTTACTTCTCCTATGCTGCATCACCCTTTCCTCTTCAAGGGAAAAAGTGACGCAAACCAGAGAAGTAGCAAGAAGAATTCTTAGCGCCAACGAAGGACTTTTGTCTCTAATGCATAACTTCAAAACGATAACGGCAAATTGGTAAGAAACATCATAGATCGCACCATTTCTAACAAAGTACGATTATGACGTTCGGACACACCATTACGTTGGGGTGTTCGAGGCGGTGTCAACTGCGAAACAATTCCACATTGTCTTAAGTGAGCACCAAACTCGAAACTCAGATATTCACCCCCACGATTAGAACATAGGAATTTGATCTTCTTGTTACGATGATTTTGAACTTCACTCTGAAATTGCTTGAACTTCTCAAACGTTTCAGACTTGTGCTTCATCAAGTAGATATATCCATACCTACTCAAATCATCACTGAAGGTGAGAAAATAATGATATCCGCCACGCGCCTCCACACTCATCGGACCGCACACATCGGTATATATGATTTCCAACAAGTCACTTGCATGCTCCATTGTTCCGGAGAACGGAGTCTTAGTCATCTTGCCCATGAGGCATGGTTCGCACGTGTCAAGTGATTCAAAATCAAGCGACTCCAAAAGCACATCGGAATGGAGTTTCTTCATGCGCTTTACACCGATATGACCTAAGCGACAGTGCCACAAAAATATGGCGCTATGTTTGTTAACTCTACATCTTTTGGTCTCAATGTTATGTATATGTGTATCATCGTTATCAAGATTCAATATGAACAATCCTCTCACATTGGGTGCATGACCATAAAATATATTACTCATCGAAATAGAACAACCATTATTCTCTGACTTAAACGAGTAACCGTCTCGCAATAAACAAGATCCAGATACAATGTTCATGCTTAACGCAGGCACTAAATAACAATTATTTAAGTTCATAACTAATCCTGATGGTAACTGAAGTGAGACTGTGCCGACGGCTATTGCATCAACCTTGGAACCATTTCCCACGCGCATCGTCACTTCATCCTTCAACAGCCTTCGTTTATTCCGTAGTTCCTGCTTCGAGTTGCAAATATGAGCAACATAACCGGTAGAAAATACCCAGGAACTACTACGAGAGTTGGTTAAGTACACATCATTAACATGTATATCAAATATACCTGATTTTTCCTTGGCCGCCTTCTTATCAGACAAATATTTGGGGCAGTTGCGCTTCCAGTGACCCATTCCCTTGCAATAATAACACTATGTTTCAGGCTTAGGTCCAGCCTTGGGTTTCTTTGTCAGATTGACAACAGGCTTGCCCCTCTTCTTGGAGTTACCCTTCTTGCCTTTGCCGTTTCTCTTGAAACCAGTGGTCTTATTGACCATCAACACTTTATGCTCTTTCCGGTGTTCTGACTCTACGACTTTCAGCATCGCGAATAACTGGCCAGGTGACTTGTTCAACCCTTGCATGTTATAGTTCAACACAAAGCTCTTATAGCTAGGTGGCAGTGACTGAAGAATTCTATCAGCGATAGCCTCTTGCGGGAGTTCAATCCCCAGCTCAGCTAGACGGTTTGAGTACCCACACATTTTGAGCAGATGTTCATTGACAAACGAATTCTCCTCCATCTTGCAAGCATATAATTTATCGGAGGTCTCATATATACCTCTCGATCCGGGCGTTCTTCTGAAAGATAAACTTCAACTCCGGGAACATCTCATATGCTCAAGGACGCTCAAAGCGATGTTGAAGTCCCGGTTCCAAGCCATACAAGACTGCACATTGAACTACTGAGTAGTCCTCCTTACGTGTTAACCAGGCGTTCAAAACATCTTGGCTATACGTAGCGGGTGGTTCATCTCCTAGCGCAGCATTAAGGACATAATCCTTCTTCCCATCTTGCACGAGCAGCTTTAGATTACGAGCCCAGTCTACAAAGTTGCTTCCATCATCTTTCAACTTAGCTTTCTCTAGGAACGTATTAAAATTCAGGGTTGCTACTGCGTGAGCCATTGATCTACAGCACAAATATTGCAAAGTGGACTTAGACTATGTTTAAGATAATTAGAGTTTAACTAATCAAATTACTAATAAACTCCCACTCAAAAAGTACATCTCTCTAGTCATTTGAGTGGTACATGATCCAAATTCACTAACTCAAGTCCGATCATCACGTGAGTTGAGAATTGTTTCAGTGGTAAGCATCTCTATGCTAATCATATCAACTATACGATTCATGCTCGACCTTTCGGTCTCATGTGTTCCGAGTCCATGTCTGCACATGCTAGGCTCGTCAAGTTTAACCCGAGTGTTCCGCGTGTGCAACTGTTTTGCACCCGTTGTATGTGAATGTTGAGTCTATCACACCCGATCATCACGTGGTGTCTCGAAACGACGAACTGTCGCAACGGTGCACAGTCGGGGAGAACACAATTTCATCTTGAAACTTTAGTGAGATATCACCTTATAATGCTTCCGTCGTTCAAAGCAAAATAAGGTGCATAAAAGAATTAACATCACATGCAATTCAGAAGTGACGTGATATGGCCATCATCTTGTGCTTCTTGATCTCGATCACCAAAGCACCGACATGATATTCTTGTCACCGGCGCGACACCATGATCTCCATCATCATGATCTCCATCATCGTGCCACCATCGAGGTTGTCATGCTATCTATGCTATTACTACTAAAGCTACGACCTAGCAATATAGTAAACGCATCTGCAAACACAAACGTTACTTTAAAGACAACCCTATGGCTCCTGTTGGTTGCCGTAGCATCGACGTGCAAGTCGATATTAACTATTACAACATGATCATCTCATACATCCAATATATCACATTACGTCATTGGCCATATCATATCACAAGCATACCCTGCAAAAACAAGTTAGACGTCCTCTAATTTGTTGTTGCATGTTTTACGTGGCTACTATGGGTATCTAGTATGATCGCATCTTACATAAGCAAAAACCACAACGGAGATGTGAAAATTGCTATTTAACCTCTCTCCAAGGACCGCCTCGGTCAAATCCAATTCAACTAAACTTGAAGAAACAGGCACCTGCCAGTCATCTTTATGCAACGAGTTGCATGTTGGTCGATGAAACCAGTCTCTTGTAAGCGTACGAGTAATATCGGTCCGGGCCGCTTTAATTCAACAATACCGCCGAATCGAGAAAAGACTAAGGAGGGAAGCAAATCAAACATCAACGCCCACAAAACCTTTTGTGTTCCACTCGAGATAACATCTACGCATGAACCTAGCTCTGATACCACTGTTGGAGAACGTTGCATGGGAAACAAAAAAATCCTATGCACATGAAGACCTATCATGGTGATGTCCGTCTACCAGAGGAGATTAGATCTACATACCCTTGTAGATCGCTAAGCGGGTAGCGTTAAGAAACGCAGTTGATGTAGTGGTAAAGCTTCGTGATTCAAATCATCGCTGTCCCACGATCCGTTCCGATCTAGCGCCGAACGGACGACACCTCCGCGTTTAGCACACGTACAACTCGATGACGATCTCGGCCTTCTTGATCCAGCAAGAGAGACAGAGAAGTAGATGAGTTCTCCGGTAGCGTGACGGTGCTCCGGTGGTGGTGATGATCTACTCTTGTAGGGCTCCGCCCGAGCTCCACAGAAATCCGATCTAGAGGTAAAACTACGTGGTATAGGTTTGAGTTGCACGTGGCAAAGTTGTGTCTCAAAAGCCCTAAAAGCACCAGTATATATAGGAAGAGGGGAGGGGCCAGCCTTGGGGCTCAAGGATCCCCAAGGTGCGCCGGCCGAAGGGAGGAGGTGGACTCCCACCCCAATTCGGTTTGGGGGAAGGAGTCCACTCCTTCCTTCCCACCTCCCTCTTTCCTTTTTTTCTTTCCTTTGGTATTTTTCCCTTGTGGCGCCATGGCCCTATTGGGTTGGCCTCACCAGCCCACTAAGGGCCGGTGCGCCACCCTAAGGTCACTGGACTCACTCCCGGGTGGACGGGCCCCTTCCGATGAATACCCGGAACCCATTCGTTACTCCCGCTACACTGCCGAAAATGCCCAAAACTTTCCGGTGACCAAATGAAACCATCCTATATATCAATCTTCGTTTCCGGACCATTCCGGAAACTCTCATGACGTCCATGATCTCATCCGGTACTCCGAACAATGTTTGGTAACCATAGATATAACTCAACTATACTAAAACATCATCGAACCTTAAGTGTGCAGACCCTGCAGGTTCGAGAACTATGTATACATGACCCAAGACACTCCTTGGTCAATATCCAATAGCGGGACCTGGATGCCCATATTGGATCCTACATATTCTCCGAAGATCTTATCGGTTGAACCACAGTGCCAAGGATTCATATAATCCCGTATGTCATTCCCTTTGTCCTTCGGTATGTTACTTGCCCAATCGTTGGTATCCGCATACCTATTTCAATCTCGTTATCGGCAAGTCACTTTACTCATTTCGTAATACAAGATCCCGTGACTTAGACTTAGTCACATTGCTGGCAAGGCTTGTTTGTGATGTTGTATTACCGAGTGGGCCCCAAGATACCTCTCCATCACATGGAGTGAAAATTCCCAGTCTTGATCCATACTAACTCAACGGACACCTTCAGAGATACCTGTAGAGCACCTTTATAGTCACCCAGTTATGTTGCGACGTTTGATACACACAATGTATTCCTTCGGTGTCCGTGAGTTATATGATCTCATGGTCATAGGAATAAATTATTGACACACAGAAAACAATAGCAACAAAATGACACGATCACATGCTATGTTTATAGTTTCGGTCTAGTCCATCACATAATTCTCCTAATGATGTGATCCAGTTATCAAGTGACAACACTTGCATATGGTCAGAAAACCTTAACCATCATTGATCAACTGGCTAGCCAACTAGAGGCTTGCTAGGGACATTGTTTTGTCTATGTATCCACACATGTATCTATGTTTTCATTCAATACAATTATAGCATGGATAATAAACGATTATCTTGAAACAGGAAATATAATAATAACTATTTTATCATTGCCTCTAGGGCATATTTCCAACAACATCATGTCATGTTCTTATTGCATTACTCCATTTTTCCATGAACTTAATACACTAGATACATGCTAGATAGCGATCGATGTAGGAGTAATAGTAGTAGATGCATGCGGGAGTCGGTCTACTAATCTTGGACGTGATGCCTATATACATGATCATTGTCTTGGATATCATCATAATTATTTGTTGTTCTATCAATTGCCCAACAGTAATCTGTTCACCCACCGTTGCTATTTTATTGAGAGAAGCCACTAGTGAAGTCTACGGGCCGCGGGTCTATTTCATCATCATATACTTGCAGATCCATATGGCTATTTGCCTTTTCCTTTATTTGCAACTTTTATTTTTAGATCTATATTATCAAAAACACAAAAATACTTTGCTACACTTTTTTGTTACTTCTTTTATTTTGCATCTACGAGAGATCTAATTATCCAAACTATCATCAAACTATCTATCTTTTTACCCGTGAGGGATTGACAACCCCTCTCTTACGTTGGGTTGCAATTGTTTGTAATTTGTGTCTAAGCGTCGTCTACACAGTGTTGCTTGATTCTCCTACTGGTTCGATAACCTTAGTCTCATCACTCAGGGAAATACCTACCATTGTTGTGTTGCATCATCCCTTCCTCTTTGGGAAAAATACCGATGTAGTTCAAGCGACATCAATGATCAACACACAAAGCATACAAAATGTACCGAGAGGGAACAAGTGATCTTGTGGTATGGTAAGCATTGTCCACAATGCTTCTGTGTACTAACCCATGGTCTTCGTGAGAGTTCTATGTGGGGTTAGGTGTGTATCCATTGGTTTGCATCAAGAGGAAGATCTCATTCAACCCATGACGGCTGACATCAGGTGGTGACCGTCTTCAAGATTGTGGTGTACAAGATCAAGTGGAGCATCACGAAGATATCATCCTTGAAGCTTGTCGTCCAATGTGCTGGCAATGGACTTGTGAAGACGTGTTGAAGAGTGGCTCACCCATAGTGAGTATAGGGGAGCATTCAACTAGTCTTCATCAAGCCAACGCAATCAAGAAAGGTGGTCCATCTTGAGGAAGTCAAGATCATCATCATCTAGCTCAACTTGACTAGGTGCAAGGTATAGGTTTGCCCTTGATAGGTTTTTCTATTTTAGGATATATTGTCATACTCTCAACGGGGGCTATCAAGTGAGTAGCTTGATCGTATCGTTCGTTGCGATCTCAAACCATTTCCATCCTTGCATCATATTTCTTGGTTCTTGTTTGGTGGTTCTCTTTGTGATTTTTAGAGCTTATGGTCATCTTTATGACAAGCTCGAGTTCATCGAAAACGGAGTTCATGTGCATCTTCTATGATGTTTTTGATGTTGGAGTTTTTGTCGGTTCTTCATTCATAGAGGTTTCACATCTCTATATCGTTGGAATTTTCATATCTGCCTCTTCTTAAGATAACTCTTGGATAGCTCTTGTCGTCCTGAATCCAACAAGCTTGAGTTTGCTCCATTCGGAGCTCATTTGCAGAACTTATGGCAGTTCTAGTCTTACGTGTTTTCTTCATACGGTTGTACCACTTGTCCGAGCGGTTGTACCGCTTGGTCGGTACGTCTGGTGCAACTACCGCCCTAGAGGTGAACCCTGGGGTTGCTGCTCTCACGTTTGTGCGATCCGTTGTACCGCTTGATCTGGCCTTCCTTGGAGAGAGTAGCTTCAGGCGGTTGTACCGGCCCAGTACCGCCCTACCACCAGGCACATATTTGGTTTGGTATGGTTTTTTAGCGTGGGCGGTTTTTGAGCGTGGTCGTTGTTGGATAGTTCTTGTCGTCCTGAATCCAACAAGCTTGAGTTTGCTCAATTCGGAGGTCATTTGAAGAAGTTATGGCAGTTCTGGTATTTCCTGTTTTCTTCCAGCTGTTGTACCGTTGCCTAGGGCGGTTGAACCGGCGCAGCACAGGTCTACAACCGGCCATGGTTTTGTTGTGCTGCGGTGGTTGGGCGATGGTGGCCCGGTTGTATCGCTATATTAAGTATAGCCAATACAACCGGTGTCCGTGGCGGTTGTACCGCTTGGGACTTAGTCGTGCCCAACAGGTGTGGTGAGTGGAACCGCTGGACAACCTTCTTTTTTGGCCCAGTTGTTGGGTGGTATCTGGGTGGTTGTACCGCTAAAATATGCAGCCCGGTTGTACCGCCCTGGCAACCAGTTGAAGTGCTGCCGTGTAAAACGGTTAGATTTGTGGGGGGCTATTTAAGGGGGTCTTCTTCCCCAATTGTTCCTTGTCCTTCGAGCTCGTGTTTGCCCCTCATTGTTGACCTTGTTAGAGCTTGCTAACTCTCAATCCCTCCAATTATTCTTGCTAGTTCTTGAGGGAAAAGAGAGAGGAGATCTAGATCCACATCTCAACCAACCACTTTCTCCTCTAGTTGAGGCGAACCCCTTGGATCTTGATCTTGGAGTTCTTTGGGAGATCCTTGTTGTTCCTCTCATATTCCTCCATAGCTTTTGGTCTTGTGGAGGGATTTGAGTGTGAGGGACTTGACCACTTGGTGTGTTCTTCCCATCACATTAGTTGCATCGGTTTGAATTCTCCACGGTGATACGTGGAAGTGAAGTTTGGGAAGCTTGTTACCCTTGGGTACTTTGTACCCTAGAAATTGTTCTTCATGGATGCTTTGGCGTCCTAGAAGCTTGGTGGTGCCTCGGAGATCAATCATTGTGGTTTAAAGCTCCGGGCAAGCGTTGGGGTCTCCAATTAAGTTGTGGAGGTTGCCTCGAGCATTTGAGGTCACCTCGAAGCCTTATGCCATTGTAGTGAAGCTTTGTGGTGTTGTTGGGAGCCTCCAATTAAGTTGTGGAGATTGCCCCAACCTTGTTTGTACGTGTTCGGTGACCACCCTCAAGGGTCACTTAGTGGAATCACGGCATCTTACATTGTGCAAAGGGCGTGAGGAGATTACGGTGGCCTTAGTGGCATCTTGGGGAGCACTGTGCCTACACACCGCTCCAAACAGAGATTAGCATCCGCAAGGGTGTGAACTTTGGGATACATCATTGTATCCACATGACTCGGTTATCTCTGACCAGAGCCTTTTACTTATGCACTTTACTTTGTGATAGCCATGTTGTTTCTTGTTATATATATTACTATAACTTAGTTGTTTATATTGCTTAGCATAAGGTGTTGGTGCACATAGGTGAGCCTAGTTGTTTTAGGTTTTGTGCATGAAAAATTAAACGTTAGTTTTATTCGCATTTGTTCAAGCCTAAATTGTAATTATTTTAAAGTGCCTATTTACCCCCCCCCCATTTAGGCGACATCCACATCCTTTCACATTGGCTAAAGGATTGTGAGGAGAAACCCCTTGATGCAAGGAAAGGAATAGGATTGGCTCAAGCTTCAAGCAAGAGGACTCCACATTTTACATTTGTGAGAAATCACTTTTTGATTCCATAGGGAAGCCAATAATATTAAAAGGGGGTGAGGTATTATGATGAATTGGTTGCTCAAGTGCTTAGAGATAGCCACCGAAAATATTCAATAATTCTCCCACAAAAATCTTTGTCCCAAGCCAAAACAGCAAAATCGGTGCCACCAAATTTTCCCACTCGGCCCTACCGATTTTTCGAGTGGAAATCCTTTGCCAACCCCTAATCTCGGTACCACGCTACCGAAAGCATGTGACCAACTTTCTGTTGAGCAAATTTCAAGAATCGGAATTTCTTAGTTTGAAATCTGTCTCACCGAGATTTGGAAACTGCCCCAGGTCATCGTATCTATACCACCGAGATTTATATATCGGTCCACCGAGAATTCAAAAGTTGCCACATTTAGTGCAACTTGGAACGACCGAGTGTCACAACCTTCTCATAGGATGACGAGAGAGGATGACGAGAGAGGATCCATGGTGGTGTATTGATGTGGTAGATATGTCGACTCGTGTGCATCTCTCGTAGGGAGACGAGAGAGGTATGAAACATTGTTGTAGTTTAGGTTAGCCAAAGGTCAAAGCTGGCATTTCTACAGTAAACCCCACAACCCCATTCATTGATACATGATGCATATGTTGTTAGTTGTGATGGAAGTCTTGTTGAGTACCTTCGTACTCACTATTCCTTATTTACATTTTTGCAGAGATAGACTTTGTTCTCTCTACGTTTTCCTGTTGACATTAACATCGATGGAATAGCTTGGGAACCCATATAGTGGTCTGGATCCTATGGTAGGGTCGTTGTAGCTTTTCAGGCTCTTCCAGCCGCTTTTAATAGATGTATGTACCCAGACATGTAACTTCCGCTTGATGTTTGTATGCTCTAAATGTTGAGTCGTGTGACCCCTTATGTTTGTAACATTAGACTACGTTGGCTCTTCAGAGTCTATTAAATAAATGATATATTGTAGAGTTATGTTGTGATGCCATGTTGTATATACGCATATGGTGCATATTTTGTGTATGTTTGAAATGCATTGATATGTGTGGGATTCGACACCTAGTTGTGTGCCCTTAGTAGTACTCTTTACGGGGAAATGCCTCTTTGTGCTTCCACCGAGCCTTGGTAGCGTGCTACTGCTCCGGACACATTGATTGACCGGCATGTATCCTTCTTTAATGTTGTGTCTTTCCCCTCGGGGAAATGTCACGGGGTGTAATGGAGTCCATGTAGCTTGCTACGACTCGTCTACACACGTTGTTGAACGACACCTGCTTTGATGGGTTATGTATGCATGTCCGTGTATGGATGTGCGACTTGGGTTTATAACCTGCCATGTCAACCCGGGTTCTCTAACATATGATTGCTGGCGACATAGTCATATACGTGAGCCAAAAGGCGCAAACGGCCCCGACCAAGTTAAGGTGGCAGCCGTAGTGATTATCATGCATGAGGCCACAAAGTGATATGATGTGTTACAAGCTGGAATTGTATGGCTTAGGATCGGGGTCCCAATAGTGTTGGTATGAGAGCTTGACTGTCTGTAGGATTACCAAGCCAAACTGGTCGATGTTGAGTCTAGTAACACTATAGTTATATAAGGGAATTGGTTGTGGAAAGGGAACGTAGATTCTTTTGACTTCTTTCCTCAAGTCACTCTATTCTGAGTCACCCTCTTCTCTTCTACGGGGATTAAGGACTAGGCTTCTTATCTATCTGCTAGGATGACGAGTTACTGAACCATGGACTTATAGGATGGTCGTTTGTCAATCCTGTTTCCAACAGAATTGTGAGGATTGATGCGTATGTTCTTGCTGCAGCTTGACCCATGATATTGAGTTTTCATTTGTTGCTCAAATCTCTTGCAGATTGTCTCATATTTCTTGACGGTACAACCGTTATGCTATCCGATTTTCTCTAGGATTGTGGTGTTTTTAGTGTTCTTCCTTGTTTTTGAACCCTAGTTGTTTCCTTCAGGATGTCGCCAGTAATCCGGACTTCGGTTGGTCGTGGTCAGAACCATGGAGATGGTAGGGATGAAGAAGGTCCTCTCGATCCGCCTTTGATGGCAGAGGTTATGCAAAAAATTGAGAAGAACAAGCGTGCCACCAACCGTCTATTTTAACACATTGAGCAGAATACAACCCATCAACGCAATGAGCTAGTATCCATCAGAGACTTCATCAAATTGAATCCGTCCACCTTCCATCATTCCATTGATCCACTAGATGCAGATGATTGGCTCCGAAGTATCATCAACAAGCTGCGTTATGTAAACGTGGCTGAAGGAGACAAGGTTACCTATGCCACATATCACCTTGAAGCTTCTGCTAGCCTATGGTGGGAGAACTTTGAGAACATGCGTCCCGTAGGCCAAGTTACTTAATGGAAGGAGTATTGTGAAGCTTTTCGTGAGCATCATATTCCGCAGGACCTGATAGATCGGAAGCAAGAGGATTTTTGCAATTTGACTTAAGACAAGATGGATGTGGTTGCTTATAGTCGTGCGTTTGGACGCCTTGCGTGTTATGCATCAGAAAAAGTATCCACAAATCCCAAGAAGCAAGCTAGATTCAGGAAACATCTTAACCCGAAGCTTTGCAGTGATCTCAGTCTCCATGAGTTCATTAGTTTGGAGGTTCTTGTGAACAAAGCCATCCAAGCAGAATGACCTACGAGAAATCTCGCAAGCACAACCGTGATGTTGGATCATGTTCATTTTCTATGTCCCAGAAGCGTAGGATACGGATTACGAATGCATCTCTTCCTTTGAGATATGTACTGAGGTCATCCTATGTAGCGCCCCGTTTGCTGCCAAGTGTTCCCCAGAAGAAGCACATCAACCAAGTGTTCATCCGAGATCCACGTCCTATTTTTGGAGCATGCTTCAAGTGTAGCCAGCCAGGACACTACTCAAGGGATTTTCCTCTACGTGGTTATGTTCCACCCCCTTCAGGAATGGATGTTGTTTGTTGCAAGCTGCCAACAAATAAGCTTAAAGAAAGGTTAGTTGTTCTAACTCATGGATGTGTGCACCATGTATCTCTGGAAGAAGCTCAAGATGATGCTGATGTCGTGCTTAAGACGCTTCTTGTCAATTCTCATCCAGCTTCAGTTCTATTTGACTCAGGAGCATCCCATTCCTTCATTTCTGAACGTTATGCCTCCTTGCAAAACATTGCTTTCGAGGATATGCCCACTCCATTAGTAATTCAGGCTCCACGTTCCAAATGGCAAACTAAGGCAGTAAGCCATGGGAACCAAATCCTTGTCGATGGTTTAGTATTCCTTGCTTCTCTGATAGGCCTCAAGACTTCACACGTCAATATCATTTTGGGGATGGACTGGATGACAGCTCATCTTGCCGAAATTGATTTTTCTCTAGGACTGTTCAGCTTACTCATTTTTCTGGCCAGATAGTCCATGTCTCAGCTGGTATTTCAAAACACCAGATTTATGCCCTCAATGCCAATCCTGTTCCACACCTTGAAAACATCCCAGTAGTCCGTGACTTTCCGGATGTCCTTCCAGAATAACTGCCACGTGTTCTGTTGGAAATATGCCCTAGAGGCAATAATAAATTAGTTATTATTATATTTCTTTGTTCATGGTAATCGTTTATTATCCATGCTATAATTGTATTGATTGGAAACACAATACTTGTGTGGATACATAGACAAAACACTGTACCTAGTAAGCCTCTAGTTGACTAGCTCGTTGATCAAAGATGGTCAAGGTTTCCTAACCATAGGCAAGTGTTGTTCTTGATAACACGATCACATCATTAGGAGAATCATGTGATGGACTAGACCCAAACTAATGAACGTAGCATGTTGATCGTGTCATTTTGTTGCTACTATTTTTCTGCGTGTCAAGTATTTATTCATATGACCATGAGATCATATAACTCACTGGCACCGGAGCAATACCTTGTGTGTATCAAACGTCACAACGTAACTAGGTGACTATAAAGATGCTCTACAGGTATCTCCGAAGGTATCCGTTGAGTTAGTATGGATCAAGACTGGGATTTGTCACTCCGTGTGACGGAGAGGTATCTCGGGGTCCACTCGGTAATACAACATCACACACAATCCTTGCAAGCAACGTGACTTAGTGTATGTCACAGGATCTTATATTACGGAACGAGTAAAGAGACTTGCCGGTAAACGAGATTGAAATAGGTATGCGGATACCGACGATCGAATCTCGGGTAAGTAACATATCGAAGGACAAAGGGAATGACATACGGGATTATATGAATCCTTGACACTGAGGTTCAACCGATAAGATCTTCGGAGAATATGTAGGATCCGATATGGGCATCCAGGTCCCGCTATTGGATATTGACCGAGGAGTCTCTCGGGTCATGTCTACATAGTTCTCGAACCCGCACGGTCTACACACTTAAGGTTCGACGATGGTTTATGTGTATTTGAGTTATATGGTTGGTTACCAAATGTTGTTCGGAGTCCCGGATGAGATCAAGGACATCACGAGGGTTTCCGGAATGGTCCGGAGACGAAGATTGATATATAGGATGATCTCATTTGATTACCGGAAAGTTTTCGGCATTACCGAGAATGTACCGGGAGTGACGAATGGGTTCCGGATGTTCACCGGGGGGCAGCCCACCCCAGGGGAAGCCCATAGGCCTTAGGGGTGCCGCACCATCCCTTAGTGGGCTGGTGGGCAAGCCCAAGAAGGCCCCTGCGAAGGAGAGAAAGAAAATCAAAGAGAAAAAAGGGGCAGTGGGAAAATAGAGAAGGACTCCACCTTCCAATCCTAGTTGGACTAGGATTGGAGGAGGAATTCTCCTCCCCCCACTTCGGCCGACCCCTTGGGGCTCCTTGAGCCTCAAGGCAAGGTCCCTCCCCTCCCTCCTATATATACTGAGGTATTAGGGCTGATTTGAGACAACTTTGCCACGGCAGCCCGACCACATACCTCCACGGTTTTACCTCTAGATCGTATTTCTACGGAGCCCGGGCGGAGCCCTGCTGAGATAGATCACCACCAACCTCCGGAGCACCGTCACACTGCCGGATAACTCATCTACCTCTCCGTCTCTCTTGCTGGATCAAGAAGGCCGAGATCATCGTCGAGTTGTACGTGTGCTGAACGCGGAGGTCACGTCCGTTCGGCACTAGATCGGAGCGGATCGTGGGACGGATCGCGGGACGGTTCATTGGACGGTTCGCGGGACGGTTCGAGGGACGTTAGGACGTTCCACTACATCAACCGCATTTCTGAACGCTTCCTTCTGTGCGATCTACAAGGGTACGTAGATCGGAAATCCCCTCTCGTAGATGGACATCACCATGATAGGTCTTCGTGTGCGTAGGAAAAAAATTGTTTCCCATGCGACGTTCGCTAACAGTGGCATCATGAGCTAGGTTCATGCGTAGATGTTATCTCGAGTAGAACACAAAAGTTTTTGTGGGCGGTGATGTGCGATTTGCTGCCCTCCTTAGTCTTTTCTTGATTCCGCGGTATTGTTGGATCGAAGCGGCTCGGACCGACATTACTCGTACGCTTACGAGAGACTGGTTTCATCGCTACGAGCAACCCGATTGCTCAAAGATGACTGGCGAATGTCGGTTTCTCCAACTTTAGTTGAATCGGATTTGACCGAGGAGGTACTTGGAGAGAGGTTAAATAGCAATTCATACATCTCCGTTGTGGTGTTTGCGTAAGTAAGATGCGATCCTACTAGATACCCATGGCAACCATGTAAAACATGCAACAACAATTAGAGGGCGTCTAACTTGTTTTTGCAGGGTATGCTTGTGATGTGATATGGCCAATGACGTGATGTGATATATTGGATGTATGAGATGATCATGTTGTACTAGTTAATATCGACTTGCAAGTCGATGGTATGGCAACCGGCAGGAGCCATAGGGTTGTCCTTAAACTAACGTTTGTGCTTGCAGATGCGTTTACTATATTGCTAGGACGTAGCTTTAGTAGTAACAGCATGAGTAGCACGACAACCCCGATGGCGACACGTTGATGGAGATCATGATGATGGAGATCATGGTGTGACGTCGGTGACAAGAAGATCGTGTCGGTGCTTTGGTGATGGAGATCAAGAAGCACATGATGATGGCCATATCATGTCACTTATGAATTGCATGTGATGTTAATCCTTTATGCACCTTACCTTGCTTAAAACGACGGTAGCATTATAAGGTGATATCTCACTAAAATTTCAAGCTCAAATTGTGTTCTCCCTGACTGTGCACCGTTGCGATAGTTCGTCGTTTTGATACACCACGTGATGATCGGGTGTGATAGACTCAACGTTCACATACAACGGGTGCAAAACAGTTGCACACGCGGAACACTCGGGTTAAACTTGACGAGCCTAGCATGTGCAGACATGGCCTCGGAACACAAGAGACCGAAAGGTCAAGCATGAATCGTATAGTTGATATGATTAGCATAGAGATGCTTACCACTGAAACTATTCTCGACTCACGTGATGATCGGACTTGAGATAGTGGATTTGGATCATGTACCACTCAAATGACTAGAGAGATGTACTTTTTGAGTGGGAGTTCTTAAGTAATATGATTAATTGAACTAATTATCATGAACATAGTCTAATGGTCTTTGTGAATTACGATGTAGCTTGCACTATAGTTCTACTGGTTTTTTATATGTTCCTAGAGAAAATTTAGTTGAAAGTTGATAGTAGCAACTTCGCGGACTGAGTCTGTAAAACTGAGCATTGTCCTCATTGCTGCGCAGAAGGCTTATGTCCTTAATGCACCACTCGGTGTGCTGCACCTCGAGCGTCGTCTGTGGATGTTGTGAACATCCGACATACACGTTTCTGATGACTACGCGATAGTTTAGTGCAAAATACTTAATGGCTTAGAAGCAAGGCGCCGAAGACGTTTTGAAACGTCACGAAACATAAGAGATGTTCTAAAGAGATGAAATTGTGATTATATGCTTGTGCCCTTGTTAAGAGGTATGAGACCTCCGACAAGATTCTTTGTCCACAAAGTAACGGAGAAAAGCTCAATCGTTGAGCGGGTGCTCAGATTGTCTGAGTACGACAATCGCTTGAATCAAGTGGGAGTTAATCTTCCAGATGAGATAGTGATGGTTCTCCAAAGTCACTGCCACCAAGTTGTGAAAGCTTCGTGATGAACAATAACATATCAAGGATAGATACAATGATCCTTGAGCGATTCGCGGTGTTTGACACTAAGAAAGTAGAAATAAAGAAGGAGCATCAATAGTTGATGGTTAGTAAAACCACTAAGTTTCAAGAAAGGCAAGTGCTAGAAGGGATACTTCGTGAAACGGCAAAATAGTTGCTGAACTAATGAAGAGACCCGAGATTAAACCCAAACCCGAGACTAAGTGCTTCTGTTATGAGGGGAACGGTCACTGAGGCGGAGCTACCCTAGATGCTTGGTACATAAGAAGGCTGGCAAAGTCGAAGGAAGTATATTTTGATATACATGATGTTGATGTGTACTTTACTAGTACTCCTAGTAGCGCTAGGGTATTGGATACCAGTTCGGTTGCTAAGTGATTAGTAACACAAAATGAAAGCTACGGAATAAACGGAGAGTAACTAAAGGCGAGGTGACGATACGTGTTGGAAGTGTTTCCAAGGTTGATATGATCAAACATCGCACGCTCCCTCTACCATCGGGATTGGGTGTTGAACCTAAATAATTGTTATGTGGTGCTTGCGTTAAGCATGAACATGATTGGATCGTGTTTATTGCAATACGATTATTCATTTAAAGAGAATAATGGTTACTCTATTTGCTTGAATTATCACCTTCAATGGTTATTGAATCTCGATCGTAGTGTTACACATGGTCATAATATTGGTGCCAAAAGATACAAAGTAATAATGATAGTACCACTTAGTTGTGGCACTGCCACTTGAGTCATGTTGGTATAAAATGCATGAAGAAGCTCCATACTGATGGATCTTTTTACTCACTCATTTTTGAAAAGTTTGAGACATGCAAACCATACTGTTGGTATAAATGCATGAAGAAACTCTATAGAGATGGATCATTTGGACTCACCTGATTTTGAATCACTTGAGACATGCAAAACATGCCACATGAAAGAAGTAGAGTAACTTGCTGGGAGTAATGCATTTTTGATGTGTGCAGTCCAATAAGTGCTAAGGCACGCAGTGGATATCATTATGTTCTTACTTCACTGACGATTTGAGTAGATACATGAGTATTTACTTGATGAATCACAAGTATGAAGTATTGAAAAGTTCAAAGCTATTTTAGAGTGAAGATCGTCGTGACAAGAGGATAAACAGTCTACGATATGATCATAGAGATGAATATCTGAGTTACGAGTTTTTGGTACGCAGTTAAGACAAAGTGAAAATTGTTTCACAATTCATGCCACGTGGAACACCATGGTGTGATGATGTATCTGAACGTCATAGCCACGCCCTATTTGATATGGTGCATACTATGATGTCTCTTATCGAATTACCGCTATCGTTTATGGGTTATACATTACAGACAGCCGCATTCACTTTAAATAGGGCACCGCGTATTTCCGTTGAGATGACACAGTATAGACTATGGTTTGGAGAAGCCTAAGTTGTCGTTTCTTGAAAGTTTGGGGCTGCGATGCTTATGTGAAAAAGTTTCAATCTGATAAGCTCGAACCCAGAAGCGGATAAATGCATCTTCATAGGATATCCAAAATAGTTGGATACATCTCCTATCTCAGATCCGAAAGCAAAGTGTTTGTTTCTAATAAAACGGGTCCTTTCTCGAGGAAAGGTTTCTCTCGAAATAATTGAGTGGGAGGGTGGTAGAACTTGATGAGGTTGTTGAAACCATCACTTCAACCAGAAGTGTAGCAGGGCATAGGAAGTTGTTCCTGTGGCGCCTACACCAATTGAAGTGGAAGCTCGTGATAGTGATCATTGAGCATCAGATCAAGTTACTACAGACCTCGTAGGTCGACAAGGCCGCGTACTACTACAGAGTGGTATGGTAACGCTGTCTTGGAGGTCATGTTGTTGAACAACAATGAACCTACGAGTTATGGAGAAGCAATGGGAGATTGTTGGAAATATGCCCTAGAGGCAATAATAAATTATTTATTATTATATTTCTTTGTTCATGATAATCATTTATTATCCATGCTATAATTGTATTGATTGGAAACACAATACTTGTGTGGATACATAGACAAAACACTATCCCTAGTAAGCCTCTAGTTGACTAGCTCGTTGATCAAAGATGGTCAAGGTTTCCTGACCATAGGCAAGTGTTGTTACTTGATAACGGGATCACATCATTAGGAGAATCATGTGATGGACTAGACCTAAACTAATGAACATAGCATGTTGATCGTGTAATTTTGTTGCTAGTGTTTTTTGCGTGTCAAGTATTTATTCCTATGACCATCAGATCATATAACTCACTGGCACCGGAGGAATACCTTGTGCGTATCAAACGTCACAACGTAACTGGGTGACTATAAAGATGCTCAACAGGTATCTCCGAAGGTGTCCGTTGAGTTAGTATGGATCAAGACTAGGATTTGTCACTCCGTGTGACGAAGAGGTATCTCGGGGCCCACTCGGTAATACAACATCACACACAAGCCTTGCAAGCAATATGACTTAGTGTATGTCACAGGATCTTGTATTACGGAACGAGTAAAGAGACTTGCCTGTAAACGAGATTGAAATACGTATGCGGATACCGACGATCGAATCTCGGGTAAGTAACATATCGAAGGACAAAGGGAATGACATACGGGATTATATGAATCCTTGACACTGAGGTTCAACCGATAAGATCTTCGGAGAATATGTAGGATCCAATATGGGCATCCAGGACCCGCTATTGGATATTGACCGAGGAGTCTCTCGGGTCATGTCTACATAGTTCTCGAACCCGCACGGTCTGCACACTTAAGGTTCGACGATGGTTTATGTGTATTTGAGTTATATGGTTGGTTACCAAATGTTGTTCGGAGTCCCAGATGAGATCAAGGACGTCACGAGGGTTTCCGGAATGGTCCGGAGACGAAGATTGATATATAGGATGATCTCATTTGATTACCGGAAAGTTTTCGGTATTACCGAGAATGTACCGGGAGTGACGAATGGGTTCCGGAAGTTCACCGGGGGGCAGCCCACCCCAGGGGAAGCCCATAGGCCTTAGGGGTGCCGCACCATCCCTTAGTGGGCTGGTGGGCAAGCCCAAGAAGACCCCTGCGAAGGAGAGAAAGAAAATCAAAGAGAAAAAAGGGGAAGTGGGAAAATAGAGAAGGACTCCACCTTCCAATCCTAGTTGGACTAGGATTGGAGGAGGAATTCTCCTCCCCCCACTTCGGCCGACCCCTTGGGGCTCCTTGAGCCTCAAGGCAAGGTCCCTCCCCTCCCTCCTATATATACTGAGGTATTAGGGCTGATTTGAGACAACTTTGCCACGGCAGCCCGACCACATACCTCCACGGTTTTACCTCTAGATCGTATTTCTACGGAGCTCGGGCGGAGCCCTGCTGAGATAGATCACCACCAACCTCCGGAGCACCGTCACACTGCCGGATAACTCATCTACCTCTCCGTCTCTCTTGCTGGATCAAGAAGGCCGAGATCATCGTCGAGTTGTATGTGTGCTGAACGCGGAGGTCACGTCCGTTCGGCACTAGATCGGAGCGGATCGTGGGACGGATCGCGGGACGGTTCATGGGACGGTTCGCGGGACGGTTCGAGGGACGTTAGGACGTTCCACTACATCAACCGCATTTCTGAACGCTTCCTGCTGTGCGATCTACAAGGGTACGTAGATCGGAAATCCCCTCTCGTAGATGGACATCACCATGATAGGTCTTCGTGTGCGTAGGAAAAAAATTGTTTCCCATGCGACGTTCGCTAACAGTCGCATCATGAGCTAGGTTCATGCGTAGATGTTATCTCGAGTAGAACACAAAAGTTTTTGTGGGCGGTGATGTGCGATTTGCTGCCCTCCTTAGTCTTTTCTTGATTCCGCGGTATTGTTGGATCGAAGCGGCTCGGACCGACATTACTCGTACGCTTACGAGAGACTGGTTTCATCGCTACGAGCAACCCGATTGCTCAAAGATGACTGGCGAATGTTGGTTTCTCCAACTTTAGTTGAATCGGATTTGACCGAGGAGGTCCTTGGAGAGAGGTTAAATAGCAATTCATACATCTCCGTTGTGGTGTTTGTGTAAGTAAGATGCGATCCTACTAGATACCCATGGCAACCATGTAAAACATGCAACAACAATTAGAGGGCGTCTAACTTGTTTTTGCAGGGTATGCTTGTGATGTGATATGGCCAATGACGTGATGTGATATATTGGATGTATGAGATGATCATGTTGTACTAGTTAATATCGACTTGCAAGTCGATGGTATGGCAACCGGCAAGAGCCATAGGGTTGTCCTTAAACTAACGTTTGTGCTTACGGATGTGTTTACTATATTGCTAGGACGTAGCTTTAGTAGTAACAGCATGAGTAGCACGACAACCCCGATGGCGACACGTTGATGGAGATCATGATGATGGAGATCATGGTGTGACGTCGGTGACAAGAAGATCGTGTCGGTGCTTTGGTGATGGAGATCAAGAAGCACATGATGATGGCCATATCATGTCACTTATGAATTGCATGTGATGTTAATCCTTTATGCACCTTACCTTGCTTAAAACGACGGTAGCATTATAAGGTGATATCTCACTAAAATTTCAAGCTCAAATTGTGTTCTCCTCGACTGTGCACCGTTGCGATAGTTCGTCATTTTGATACACCACGTGATGATCGGGTGTGATAGACTCAACGTTCACATACAACGGGTGCAAAACAGTTGCACACGCGGAACACTCGGGTTAAACTTGACGAGCCTAGCATGTGCAGACATGGCCTCGGAACACAAGAGACCAAAGGTCAAGCATGAATCGTATAGTTGATATGATTAGCATAGAGATGCTTACCACTGAAACTATTCTCGACTCACGTGATGATCGGACTTGAGATAGTGGATTTGGATCATGTACCACTCAAATGACTAGAGAGATGTACTTTTTGAGTGGGAGTTCTTAAGTAATATGATTAATTGAACTAATTATCATGAACATAGTCTAATGGTCTTTGTGAATTACGATGTAGCTTGCACTATAGTTCTACTGGTTTTTTATATGTTCCTAGAGAAAATTTAGTTGAAAGTTGATAGTAGCAACTTCGCGGACTGAGTCTGTAAAACTGAGCATTGTCCTCATTGCTGCGCAGAAGGCTTATGTCCTTAATGCACCACTCGGTGTGCTGCACCTCGAGCGTCGTCTGTGGATGTTGTGAACATCCGACATACACGTTTCTGATGACTACGCGATAGTTTAGTGCAAAATACTTAATGGCTTAGAAGCAAGGCGCCGAAGACGTTTTGAAACGTCACGAAACATAAGAGATGTTCTAAAGAGATGAAATTGTGATTATATGCTTGTGCCCTTGTTAAGAGGTATGAGACCTCCGACAAGATTCTTTGTCCACAAAGTAAAGGAGAAAAGCTCAATCGTTGAGCGGGTGCTCAGATTGTCTGAGTACGACAATCGCTTGAATCAAGTGGGAGTTAATCTTCCAGATGAGATAGTGATGGTTCTCCAAAGTCACTGCCACCAAGCTGTGAAAGCTTCGTGATGAACTATAACATATCAAGGATAGATACAATGATCCTTGAGCGATTCGCGGTGTTTGACACTAATAAAGTAGAAATAAAGAAGGAGCATCAATAGTTGATGGTTAGAAATAAAGAAGGAGCATTAATAGTGATCATTGAGCATCAGATCAAGTTACTACAGACCTCGTAGGTCGACAAGGCCGCGTACTACTACAGAGTGGTATGGTAACCCTGTCTTGGAGGTCATGTTGTTGAACAACAATGAACCTACGAGTTATGGAGAAGCAATGGGAGATTGTTGGAAATATGCCCTAGAGGCAATAATAAATTAGTTATTATTATATTTCTTTGTTCATGATAATCGTTTATTATCCATGCTATAATTGTATTGATTGGAAACACAATACTTGTGTGGATACATAGACAAAACACTGTCCCTAGTAAGCCTCTAGTTGACTAGCTCGTTGATCAAAGATGGTCAAGGTTTCCTGACCATAGGCAAGTGTTGTTACTTGATAACGGGATCACATCATTAGGAGAATCATGTGATGGACTAGACCCAAACTAATGAACATAGCATGTTGATCGTGTAATTTTATTGCTACTGTTTTTTGTGTGTCAAGTATTTATTCCTATGACCATGAGATCATATAACTCACTCGCACCGGAGGAATACCTTGTGCGTATCAAACGTCACAACGTAACTAGGTGACTATAAAGATGCTCAACGGGTATCTCCGAAGGTGTCCGTTGAGTTAGTATGGATCGAGACTAGGATTTTTCACTCCGTGTGATGAAGAGATATCTCGGGGCCCACTCGTTAATACAACATCACACACAAGCCTTGCAAGCAATATGACTTAGTGTATGTCACAGGATCTTGTATTACGGAACGAGTAAAGAGACTTGCCGGTAAACGAGACTGAAATAGGTATGCGGATACCGACGATCGAATCTCGGGTAAGTAACATATCGAAGGACAAAGGGAATGACATACGGGATTATATGAATCCTTGACACTGAGGTTCAACTGATAAGATCTTCGGAGAATATGTAGGATCCAATATGGGCATCGAGGACCCGCTATTGGATATTGACCGAGGAGTCTCTCGGGTCATGTCTACATAGTTCTCGAACCCGCAGGGTCTGCACACTTAAGGTTCGACGATGTTTTATGTGTATTTGAGTTATATGGTTGGTTACCAAATGTTGTTCGGAGTCCCGGATGAGATCAAGGACGTCACGAGGGTTTCCGGAATGGTCCGGAGACGAAGATTGATATATAGGATGACCTCATTTGATTACTGGAAAGTTTTCGGCATTACCGAGAATGTACCGGGAGTGACGAATGGGTTCTGGATGTTCACCGGGGGACAGCCCACCCCAGGGGAAGCCCATAGGCCTTAGGGGTGCCGCACTAGCCCTTAGTGGGCTGATGCGCAAGCCCATGAAGGCCCCTGCGCAGGAGAGAAAGAAAATCAAAGAGAAAAAAAGGGGAAGTGGGAAAATAGAGAAGGACTCCACCTTCCAATCCTAGTTGGACTAGGAATGGAGGAGGAATCCTCCTCCCCCCACTTCGGCCGACCCCTTGGGGCTCCTTGAGCCTCAAGGCAAGGTCCCTCCCCTCCCTCCTATATATACTGAGGTATTAGGGCTGATTTGAGACAACTTTGCCACCGCAGCCCGACCACATACCTCCACGGTTTTTCCTCTAGATCGTATTTCTGCGGAGCTCGGGCGGAGCCCTGCTGAGATAGATTACCGCCAACCTTCGGAGCGCCGTCACGCTGCCGGAGAACTCATCTAACTCTCCGTCTCTCTTGCTGTATCAAGAAGGCCAAGATCATCGTCGAGCTGTACGTGTGCTAAACGCGGAGGTGTCGTCCGTTCGACACTAGATCGGAGCGGATCGTGGGACGGATCGCGGGACGGTTCGCGGCGCGGATCGAGGGACGTGAGGACGTTCCACTACATCAACCGCGTTTCTTAACGCTTCCTGCTGTGAGATCTACAAGGGTGCATAGATCATAAATCCCCTCTCGTAGATGGACATCACCATGATAGGTCTTCGTGCGCGTAGGAAAATTTGTGTTTCCGATGCGATGTTCCCTAACATGTTCCACCTAACAGAGAAGTCGAGTTTGTCATAGAACTTATTCCAGGAACCGCTCCAATTGCTAGAAGACCCTATAAGATGTCTCCACAAGAATTAGCTGAGCTTAAGATCCAACTCGATGTATCTTTGAAGAAAGGTTTCATCTGTCCTAGTTCTTCTCCTTGGGTTTGTCCTGTCCTCTTCGTCAAGAAGAAGGATGGTACAGATCGGATGGTTGTAGATTATCGACCAGTTAATCTGGTCACGATAAAGAACAACTATCCGCTCCCCAGGATCAACGATCTGTATGAAGAGCTCGCTATATCTGCAGTCTTTTCCAAGATGGATTTGAGATAAGGTTATCATCAAATCAAAATTAGGAACAGTGATATTCCTAAGATGGCCTTTGTCACTTGTTATGGCCAATACAAGTACACCATCATGTCCTTCGGTCTAACCAATGCCCCGGCCACCTTCTCCCGCTTAATGAATTCGATCTTCTTGGAGTATCTAGATAAATTCGTCGTGGTTTACCTCGATGATATCTTGATCTACTCGAAGAACGAAGAAGAACATGCTGAGCATATTAGGATGGTATTTATGAAACTTCGAGAGCACCGCCTTTACGCCAAATTCTCTAAATGTGAATTATGGTTGCCAGAAGTGACCTATCTAGGCGACGTAATCTCTGCGAAAGGTAGTGTTGTCAATCCTGAGAGAGTTCAGGCCATTCTTGGTTGGACTCCATCTTAATCGGTGAAGAGATTCCTTGGCTTAGCAAGCTTTTGTCGCCGCTTCGTTGAGAACTTCTCCGAAGTTGCCAAACCTCTAACTGAACTCCTCAAGAAAGGTAGGAAGTTTGAGTGGACCCCATGGTGTCAAGAAAGTTTTCAGGAGTTGAAGAGACGACTGACTACTACCCTGGTACTTGTGCCCTCGGATTTCACAAAGGACTTTATTATCTACTATGATGCCTAGCGTCAAGGACTTGGATGCATTCTTATGCAAGATCGACATGTGATTGCCTACGCTTCTCAACAGTTGCGTCCACATGAGGAGAATTATCCAACACACGATCTCGAAGTTTGAAAGGACGTGGATGTCGCCTAGAGGGGGTAAATAGGCGCTTTAAAATAATTAAGGTTTAGGCTTGAACAAATGCGGAATAAAACTAACGTTTAATATGTCAAGCACAAAACCTACAAACAACTAGGCTCACCTATGTGCACCAACAACTTATGCTAAGCAAGATAAAGAACTAAGTGATAGCAAGATATATTACAATAAACAATATGTCTATCACAAAGTAAAGTGCATATGTAAAGGGTTCGAGTAAGAGATAACCGAGGCACGGGGAGACGATGATGTATCCCGAAGTTCACACCCTTGCGGATGCTAATCTCCGTTAGAGCGGTGTGGAGGCACAATGCTCCCCAAGATGCCACTAAGGCCACCGTAATCTCCTCACGCCCTCGCACAATGCAAGATGCCGTGATTCCACTAAGGGACCCTTGAGGGCGGTCACCGAACCCGTACAAATGGCAAACCTTGGGGGCGGTCACCGAACACGTACACGTGGCAACCCTTGGGGGCGGTTACCGAACCCATACAAATTGCTCGGGGCAATCTCCACAACCTAATTGGAGACCCCGACGCTTGCCCGGAGCTTCACACCACAATGATTGAGCTCCGAGACACCACCAAGCTTCTAGGACGCCAAAGCATCCGCGAAGAACAATATCTAGGGTACTAAGTACCAAAGGTAATAAGCTTCTCAAACTTCACTTACACGTAGCACCGTGGAGAACTCAAACCGATGCAACTAATGCAATGGCAAGAACACACGAAGTGGTCAAGTCCCTCACACTCAAATCCCTCCACAACAACAAAAGCTATGGAGAAATATGAGAGGAAGAACAAGGAGCTCACAAAGAACTCCAAGATCAAGATCCAAGGGGTTCCCCTCACATAGAGGAGAAAGTGATTGGTGGAGATGTGGATCTAGATCTCCTCTCTCTTCTCCCTCAAGAACAAGCAAGAATCATTGGAGGGATTGAGAGTAAGCAAGCTCTAAGAATGTCAACAATGGAGGTAGAACAAGAGCTCAACGAAATGGATAAGGCCAAGGGGGAAGAAGACCCCCTTTATATAGTGGGGGAAGGAATCAGACCGTTACCCCCACTCTCTGCCCGAGCTCCAGCGGTACTACCGCTGGCTGCAGCGGTACTACCGCTGGGCCCCTGGTAGTGCAAAGGCACTACCACCGCCAAGAAAGTCTTCACAAAAAGGTCCGTCCACGAACAACCGCTAGGCAGGCGGTACTAAGCTCCTGGAGCGGTACTACCGCTGACCAGGGGCAGTACTACCGCCAGCCAGTGGTACTGCCGCTAGGGCCAGCGGTACTACCGCCAACTCTAGCGGTACTACCGCTCGCCACTGAAACAGCCATAACTTTCGCATACGAGCTCCGAATCGAGCAAACCCAAGCTTGTTGGATTCAGGACGACAAGAGCTATCCAAAAGAGGAAATCTTAAGACCATGCAGATATGAAAATGCCAATGCTATAGAGATGTGAGTCCTCTATGAATGAAGAACCGGCAAAAACTCCAACATCGAAAACATCATAGTAGATGCATATGGACTCCGTTTTCGATGAACTCGAGCTTGTCACGAAGATGACCATAAGCTCTAAAACTCACAAAGAGAAACACCAAACATGAACCAAGAAGTATGATGCAAGGATGCAAATGGTTTGAGCTCTCAACGAACGATACGATCAAGCTACTCACTTGAGAGCCCCCCTTGATAGTACAGCAATCTATCCTAACCAGAAAACCTATCAAGGGCAAACCTATACCTTGCACCTCGTCCTCTTGATCTAGATGATGATGATCTTGACTTCCTCAAGATGGACCACCTTTCTTGATTGCGTTGGCTTGATGAAGACTAGTTGATTGCTCCCCCATACTCACTATGGGTGAGCCACTCTTAAGCATATCTTCACAAGTCCATTGCCACCACAATGGACGGCAAGCTTCAAGCATGATATCTTCGTGCTGATCCACTTGAACTTGCACATCGCAATCTTGATGAGAATCACAACTTGACGTCATACTTCATGGGTTGTATGAGATCTTCTCTTTGACGCAAGCCCATGGAAACACACCTAACCCCCACATAGAACTCTCACGAAGACCATGGGTTAGTACACAAACACGTAATGGACAATGCTTACCATACCATGGGATCACTTGATCCCTCTCGGTACATCTTGTACGCTTTGTGTGTTGATCATCTTGATTTACTCTTTGTCTGAGATCTTGATCAGCCTTGTGTCTCTATGACCATTCTTTGGATAATACCTTGAATACCACCTTGGTCATCATATAAACTCCTTGAACCCAACAGATGGACTTCAAGAAGTGCCTATGGACAAATCCTATAAATATAACTTAAGGCAACCATTAGTCCATAGGAATTGTCATCAATTACCAAAACCACATATGGAGATATATGGTCTAACAAAGTTGCCATTGTAGTTTATGCACTGTTAACCTCGCGACATTACCTTCTGGGTAATTGTTGTGAAATATACATTGATAACAAGAGTCTCAAGTATATATTCACCAATCCGTATTTGAATCTCAGGCAAAGACGTTGGGTTGAGTTGATCATGGATTACGACTTAGGAATACCTTACACCCCAGGCAAAGCCAATGTCATGGCTGATGCACTAAGTCGTAAATCCTATTGTAACAACCTCATGTTGCTACAAAGTCAAGAACTTCTCCATGAGGAATTTTGTAAGCTTAATCTTCACATTGTTCCTCAAGGATTCCTTTCTACCTTGGTGGCGAAACCGACTCTTGAGGATCAGATCATAGAAGCTCAGAAGCATGATACGGGGATTTCCCGGATCAAGAGCAACATTGCTAGAGGAGTTGTTGGTCGTTTCTTGGTAAATGACAAAGGTGTCATATTATTTGGGAACCGCTTGGTTGTTCCCAAGAAGCAACATCTGCGAGAGCTGATTCTCAAGGAAGCTCATGAATCTCCCCTCACGATTCATCCCGGTAGTACTAAGATGTATCAGGACCTACGCCAGAGGTTCTGGTGGACCCAGATGAAGAGAGAAATTGCTCAATTCATTGCTAACTGCGACATTTGTCGTCGAGTTAAGGCAGAGCATCAAAGGCCTGCTGGCACCTGATACGTCTCAAACATATCTATAATTTTTGATGGTTTCATGTTGTTATCTTGTCAACTTTGGATATTTTATATACCTTTTATATCTTTTTTGGGACTAACTTATTAATTCAGTGACAAGTGCCAGTTCCTGTTTTTTCTGTGTTTTTGACTCTTTTCATATCTGATTTTGGAACGGAGTCCAAACGGAATAAAATCCCCGAAATGAATTTTACCAGAACAGAAGAAGACCGGGGGACTTGAGGGCCAAGGCAGGAGGCCCACAGGGGGCCCACAAGCCCTGTAGCCGCGGCCAGGGGGCCCGCGGCTACCAAGCTTGTGGCCCCCCTGGAGCTCCCATGCCCTAGCTCTTTGGCCTATATATTTCCTAAAATCCCAGAAAAAATAAGGGCGTCCACGAAACCACTTTTCTGCCGCCGCAAGCTTCCGTTTCCGCGAGATCTCATCTGGAGACCCTTCCCGGTGCCCTGCCGGAGGGGACTTTGGAGCTGGAGGGCTTCTACATCAACATCATTGCCTCTCCAATGACTCGTGAGTAGTCTACTTCAGACCTACGGGTTCGTAGTTAGTAGCTAGATGGCTTCTTCTCTCTCTTGGATCTTCAATACAAAGTTCTCCATGATCTTCATGGAGATCTATCCGATGTAATCCTCTTTGGCGGTGTGTTTGTCGAGATCCGATGAATTGTGGATTTGTGATCAGATTATCTATGAATTATATTTGAGTCTTTGCTGATTTCTTATATGCATGATTTGATATCCTTGTAAGTCTCTCCGAGTCTTGGGTTTTGTTTGGCCAACTAGATCTCTGATTCTTGCAATGGGAGAAGTGCTTGGTTTTGGGTTCATACCGTGCGGTGACCTTTCCCAGTGACAGAAGGGGCAGCAAGGCACGCATCGTGTTGTTGCCATCAAGGGTAACAAGATGGGCTTTCATCATAGATTTGAGATTGTCCATCTACATCATGTCAACTTGCTTAAGGCGTTACTCTGTTTTATGAAATCAATACACTAGATGCATACTGGATAGCGGTCGACGTGTGGAGTAATAGTAGTAGATGCAGAAAGTATCGGTCTACTTGTTTTGGACGTGATGCCTATATGTATGATCACTGCCATAGATAATGTCATGACTTTGCGCGGTTCTATCAATTGCTCGAGAGTAATTCGTTCACCCACCGTCTACTTGCTTTCATGAGAGAAGCCACTAGTGAACACTACGGCCCCCGAGTCTACTCACAATTATCATCTCCGCTTTTACTTTTACTTTGCTTTGATTACTTTTTGCTTTCAGTTCTCACTTTGCAAACAATCTATAAGGGATTGAAAACCCCTTCATAGCGTTGGGTGCAAGCTCTTTGTGTTTGTGCAGGTACTTGTGACTTGACGCGATCCTCCTACTGGATTGATACCTTGGTTCTCAAACTGAGGGAAATACTTACCGCCGCTGTGCTACATCACCCTTTCCTCTTCAAGGGAACACCAACGCAAGGCTCCAAGGCCGCGGGGAATCCTTTGCATATTTGCCAAGGAAATCCCTATAGGCATAGCCAGCAGCAGCACCCTTCAGCCCATGGCTATTCCCGAGTGGAAATGGGACAAGGTCGGTATCGATTTCATCACCGGCTTTCCAAAGACTAAGAAAGGGAATGATGCCATCTTCATGGTCATTGATCGTCATTCGAAAGTTGCTCATTTCCTTCTAGTTCAAGAGAGTATAACTGCTAGTCAGTTAACACACCTATATATTTCTCGAATAGTTTCTCTTCATGGTGTTCCTCTGGAAACCAATTCAGACCGTGGAAGTCTTTTCACCTCTCGATTTTCGTAAAGTTTCCAGAATTCTACGAGAACCCATCTCTCTTTTAGCACTGCTTATCACTCTCAGTCAAGTGGTCAAGTAGAAAGAGTCAATCAAATTCTCAAAGATATGCTCAGAGCTTGTGTTATCTCATTCGGAATGAGCTGGGAGAAATATCTTCCATTCGCCGAGTTTGCTTATAACAACAGTTTCCAGTCTAGTCTGGGTAAAGCTCCTTTCGAAGTTCTGTATGGACGAAGATGTAGAACGCCAGTAAACTGGTCACAAACCGGTGAAAGACAATTCTTTGGACCGGATATGATCTAGGATGTAGAAGAGCAAGTTCGCATCATTCGTGAAAATTTGAAAACCGCCCAATCTCGTCAAAAGAGCCATTATGACCATCGTCATAAGGAAGTAAGTTATGAAGTTAACAAGAAGGATCACCTTCGGGTTTCACCTCTCAAGGGTACCCATCGTTTCGATATCAAAGGCAAATTGGCTCCTCGTTACATTGGTCCTTTTCGCATTCTCGCTAAACGAGGAGAGGTTGCCTACCAATTGGAACTACCCCCGCAACTTTCCAAAGTTCATGATGTGTTCCATGTTTCTCAACTCACGCGTTGCTTCAAGGATCCTATCCGCGAAGTGGACCACGAAACGCTTGATATCCAAGATGACCTCTCATATCAAGAATATATTGTTTGTATTCTCGATGAAACCGAGCGCATCACTCGACATCGCAACATCAAGTTTATCAAGGTTCAGTAGTATCATCATTCCGAGGATGAAGCAACCTAGGAGCGCAAAGATCGTCTTTGGCTTGAGTACCCCGACCTCTTCCCCACTACGCGTGAATCTCGGGACGAGATTCTTGTTTAGTGGGGGTGAGTTTTCACAGCCCTAGTTAACCCTGCTTGCAAAGCATTCATGCATGCATTTTTATTTTTTATTTTGAATTTGAAATGAGGAAATGATCAAGCCTCACAATTCAATTTTTTATCAAAAAGGCAATATAAAAAGGTGCTTCAAAATGATCCAAGAAAATGTTCCAAATATTCTGTGAAAATATTGGGATGAGGTAAATTTGAATACCAATATTTTGAAAACACAAAACATTTTATATTGCACTTCTGAATTAAGTAAACAATTATTTGAAATGGAATTATATTTGCTATATATAAAATATGGTTCCATATATTCTAAAAATAATTGTGTGGCACTGGATAATTCCATATATATCACATAATAATTTTCAGGATTTTTATAAATGGTTTTATATTTTATTAAAGCCAAAACAAATGTCAAAAATTAGAAAAGAAATGAAATAGAAAAAAAGAGAAAGAACAAGATTGGCCTTCCTAGCCCAAGAGGGAAGCCAGCCCAGCCCACCAGGGGCACGGGGTCTTCTTCCTCCTCGTGCGAGGAGGAGAGGCAGGTGCGTGGCGTGCATGGCCACGTCGCTGGCCACATCCACACTGCCTGTCTGCCTCCCCCTCGCCTCATCTACGTCACGAAGGTCCCAACGCTCCCTCTCCCTTATTCTCCCCGTCGTCTCTCTCCCTCTACTGCTCTCTCTCGATCGGACCCGAGCGCCACCGCGAGCGCCGCTCGCCGTAGTTGCGGCCATTGGTCTGTGCTCGCTCCCTCGTGCATACTAGAAGAACCACAGGGTCGCCCCCGTCCTTCTAGCCAAGGGAATCGAGCAGGAGGCCCTCGTAGTGTCACTGTCGTCGCCAACTCCATCGCCGGTCACCGGAGCTCGCCTCGCCGATTCACCGGCTACTCGACCTCACCGAGCTCGTCGTTGGCACCATCCTCCTCGTGGTGAACCGCACATCCCATTCCACCACTCCCCGTGGTCCTCCGGTGCGCCTAGGTGAAGTTGCCGCCGAGACCGAGCCACTGTCGCTGCCCAGCTCGTCGCCGACGCCTTCTCCGGCGCCCCCGCGACTAGCCGCCACCTCCTCTGGATGAGGCCGGGCCTGGGCTTCACCCTGGTGCTCCCGGCGCTTGGATCCGATGCCCGTAGCAGATTCCGGCAAGCATCCGCCGCGTCGGATGGTCGCTGGTGGTCTCGCCCTAGCCGGTGTTGATCTGGCTGGCTGTTAGCACTAGCTAACCACCCCATTAGCCGCTGACCAGCAGGCCCGCACGTGGTCAAACCCCCAATTAGGGCAGGTCAGTGCGGGGATTAGCCCCAGGTCACTGACCAGTGGCCCCACTGGTCAGGTTTGACCTGGCCCGGCTAGTTGACCTGCTCACGTAGGGGTGACATCAGCCTAACGCAATAATAGTTTTTATGGATTAAAAATAAATCAGGAAAATCCAGAAAATAGTAAAAAACTTTGAAAAATCATAGAGATTAAAATATAACTCGGGTGGAAATAAATTATATATGAAAAATTATCAGAAAAATGCAAGGAATCTGATGGTACCATTTTCATGCATGATTGAACAACTTAAACTTGCTGAATAGGACAATTTCATTAAAGGCATTTAAATTTTATATATGGAGTTTAGAATTGATCTATATGGATCAAATAACTTCCATTTACTCTGTGATCACTTGTATTAGATAAAACCAGTATCATGTTAACATGCCATACTCATGCATCATTGTGAAGCATTCGTCGTGCTGAATTTGTTCTTTGTTTGATCTTGTTGATAGACTTGCAAGATGTAGTTATCGCTGACATCGAAGAACAGCTGAGTTCTTGTGATCAACGGGCAAGCAGACCCCCTTGAGCATTCCGTTACAATCCAACTATCTTGCTCTTGCTCTCATTTAAATGCATTAGGACAAGATGATTCAACTATTACTTGTGTTACGATAGATAAACCCATTCCTTTGCATGACCTGTCATTGTCAGAGTAAATAGCTAAACCAAGCAACCTAGCATACATGGTAGATACTTGAGCCATGTTGTGCCATTACCTCGTTATGCTTGTTATGCTTAGAGTTGAGCTGGTCTGATCATCTGCATGATGAATTGGAATGATCATGTCCTACTAATGAGAGTTAAGTATGTGAACCTGTTTTGGTAAAGGTAGCGATGAGAGGCCATCTAGGAGTACATGGTGGGTTGTCTCATTGATGCCGCTCTTAGGACCTGAGATCTTGTGTTGGTGTTCCAAGACTAGATACTACCACACATTGGGTTCCGGTAACTCGACCCCTCTCGGTCTATTAACTACTCTTCTTTTAGTCCAGGAATCGTAGTAGTTCGAAGAGTTCATAGGTTGTGACACGGCCTGCTAAGTGGATGAACGGCCCAATCGGGACCGGCTTGGGCCCAGCTCACGTCGTTTGAGGCCATGTTGGAAACCTTGATCGGCCTTCCATTATGGGTTCCAACTCAGATAGGCGACTGCCTTGGACGTGAGTCATTGTAGGTTAACGTCCGTGGCCGACTCCCTCGCTAGGCTTTTGCTTGAAGGTTGTCGAGGTGCTTGTTTTATGTGCATATGGCGATAAGTGGCGGAAGCATGTGTGAGTAAGTACACCCCTACAGGGTAATTATCTATTTGAATAGTCGCGTCCTTGGATATGGACTACTTGGATACTTGCATAGTTCATAGATAATTTTAACGGATACTCTAAAATAGTCCAGATAAGTCTGAGTGTTATGGATGGCATTCTCGTAGGATAGAGAGAGAGGGTCCATGGTGGTGTATTAATGTGGTGGATATGTGGACTCGTGTGCGCTCTCTCGTAGGGAGACGAGATAGGTATGAAACATTGTTGTAGTTTAGGTTAGCCAAAGGTCAACCCTGGCATTTTTGCAATAAACCCCACTACCCCATTCATTGATACATGATGCATATGTAGTTAGTTGTGATGTAAGTCTTGTTGAGTACCTTCGTACTCGCTATTGCTTATTTACATTTTAGCAGAGATAGACGTTGTTCTCTCTACGTTTTCCTGTTGAAATTAACATCGATGGAATAGCTTGGCAACCCAGATAGTGCTCTGGCTCCTATGGTAGGATTGTTGTATCTTTTCATGCTCTTCCAGCCGCTTTTAATAGATGTGTGTACCCAGACATGTAACTTCCGCTTGATGTTTGTATGCTCTGAATGTTGGGTCATGTGACCCCTTCTGTTTGTAACATTATACTATGTTGGCTCTTCGGAGTCTATTAAATAGATGATATATTGTAGAGTTATGTTGTGATGCCATGTTGTATCTACACATATCGTGCATATTTTGTGTATGTTTGAAATGCATTGATATGTGTGGGATTCGACACCTAGTTGTGTGCCTTTAGTAGTACTCTTTACGGGGAAATGCCTCTTTGTGTTTTGGCCGAGCCTTGGTAGCTTGCTACTGCTCCGGACACATTGATTGACCGGCATGTATCGTTCTTTGATGTTGTGTCTGTCCCCTCGGGGAAATGTCACGCAGTGTAATGGAGTCCCTGTAGCTTGCTACGACTCATCTACACACGTTGTTGACCGACACCTTCTTTGCTTGGTTATGTATGCCTATCCCTGTACGGATGTGCCACTTGGGTTTATAACTAGTCATGTCGACCCGGGTTCTTTGACATATGATTGCTTGCAACATAGTCATATACGTGAGACAAAAGGCGCAAACGGTCCCTGCCAAGGTAAGGTGGCAGCCGTAGTGATTACCGTGCGTGAGGCCACAAAGTGATATGATGTGTTACAAGCTGGAATTGTATGGCTTAGGATCGGGGTCCCGACACCGAGATTCATTTTAGTGTCACTGAGTTGGACAATAATGTTGTAATGGTTGGAATTTGGGGCCGCCTATATATACCCGTGCACCTCCTCTCATTCACAGAGGAAGCATTCAGAACACACACACACACACACACTTGCCAGATCCATTTTTCTGAGAGAGAACCACCTACTCATGTGTTGAGATCAAGAGAGTCCAGTCCAACCATTTGAAACTCTACCTCTAGCCTCCCCAAGTTGCTTTTCACAAAATCAATCTCTCCTACCCATGCCAAATTTGTGACAAAGTGATTGAGTGTTGAGGAGACAATCTTCTAAAGCACAAGAGCAAGGAGTTCATCGTTCTATCGCATCTATTACCTTTTGGAGGGTGGTGCCTCCTAGATTGGTTAGGTGTCGCTTGGGAGCCTCCTACTTCGTGTTGTGGAGTTGATCCAAGAAGTTTGTAAAGGCAAGGAGATCATCTACTTCGTGAAGATCTACCGTGAGTGAGGCTAGTCATGTGTGGACATAAGCCATGGTGGAATAGACAAGGCCGCTTCTTCATGGACCCCTTGTGGGTGGAGCCCTCCGTGGACTATCGCAGCCGTTACCCTTCGTGGGTTGAAGTTTCCACTAACGTGGACGTACGATAGCACCACCTATCGGAACTGCGCCAAAAATCGCACCACCTTTGCGTTTGATCTTCCTTCCCTACCCTCTACATTACATTTGCATGTCTTTACATTCCGCTGATATACTCTTAGATATGCGTGTGTAGGGCGAACTTGACTAGTCATAATTGCTAAAACTGACCCACAACTAAAATTAGTAAAAGGCTAAGTTTTTATTTGGTTAAGTAGTCTAATCACCCCCCCCCTCTAGACATACTTCGGATCCTACAAACGGTATCAGAGCTTTGGTATCCATTGTATTGGTTTCACAACCTAGGATAGTATTGTGTCTAGTGAGGTCCATATTTTGATGATATAAAATATTCTAGTTAGAAGCATAAGATGAAAAAGCATATTCTTGGTCATAACCCTGCCATTTAGGCTGTTGTTCGTGTTGGTGTGCAAGGTGATTTCTTCGGTGAAGGAAGAGAACCGGATCGTGATGCAACTACACAAGAATTGAAGATGTTGCAATACAATGCTCAAGCCTCCGATATTCTAATCAACTGCTTGTGCCCTAAAGAATTCAACAATATTAGCCGCCTTGAGAATGCAAAGGAAATTTGGGATAGTTTGGTTGATATGCACGAAGGTACTGAATTTGTCACGGAATATAAGTTGGATGTGCTTCAGTGTCAGCTTGATAAGTTCAATATGAAGGATGGTGAAGGAGTCCTGAGATGTACTCTAGGCTAGCTCTCATCACAAATGAGATTGTTGGCTTAGGAAGCAAACAGATGATCGAAAAATTCATCATCAAGAAGATACTTGGAGCCTTGGATGGAAGATACAACACCATGTGCACATTGATCCAGATGATGCGAAACTACAAGGATCTCAAGCCAACTGAAGTCATTGGAAGGATTGTTGCTCATGAAATGTCAATCAAAGACAAAGATGAGTTGCACAACAATTCAAGCGGTGCTTACAAAGCTTCAAGTGATGCTCCTGCTACTTCAAATGACAACCTTGTTACCAATGAATAGATAAGCCTCATGGTCAAAAAAATCAACAAGCTCTACAAGAGTAGAGGCAAAGAGAGAAGATCTAGCTCAAGATATGAGGGGAAGCGTTCATCTAGTTGTGACTGAAACTACCACAATTGTGGAAAGCCCGGACACTATTCCAATGAGTGCTCGGATCCCCACAAATGAAGAGAAGAGTCACCTAGAAGACGAACTCAAGAGATGAGTCACCTCGCACAGAGGGAAGGAGTAGAGAAGATCGTTATGAACGAAGACACTCCCGGAGAGGCAAGTAATCATAGAAGAAGGACAAGTACATCAAGTGCAGCTCAAGAAGAAGACATCAATCTCACATTGGTGAATGGTATCCAGATCCGAGTCCGACAACCAATCCGAGAGAATCTACCACTCCGACTCCGACTATTGTCAAGATGAAGGTGTTGCCGGTCTTGCACTCGTTTCATCCAACACCTACACAGGGATCACTAGAAGATGTGTCTAGAGGGGGGTAAATAAACTACTTGTCAAGATAAAATTCCTAGCCTAACCTAATTTCAAGGAAGGCAGAAATTCAGCAGTTCTAACAAGTCTAGTGCACCCTACACATGCTAGTCAACAAATATGGCAGCGGAAAAGTAAAGACTTTGCACATGTAAACTAGTAGAGATTAGGAGATAAAACGCAAAGGTTGGGAGAGTGACTTTTGGCATGGTTCTGATAGGTGGCACTATCCTATGTCCATGTTAGTGGAGACTTCAACCCATGGAGGGTAATGGCTGCAAGAGTCCACGGAGGGCTCCACCCACAAAGGGTCCACGAAGAAGCGGCCTTGTCTATTCCACCATGTCTTCTGCCCACGAAGGACTAGCCTTACTCATGTTAGATCTTCATGAAGTAGGTGATCTACTTGCCCTTACAAACTTCTTGGTTTCACTCCACAACATGAAGTACGAGACTCCCAAGCGACACCTAACCAATATAGGAGGCACCACCCTCCAAAAGGTAATAGATGTGGTAGATCAATGAACTCCTTGCTCTTGTGCTTCTAAAGATAGTCTCCTCAACACAAAATCACTCTCTCACAGAATATGCATGGGTAGGAGAGATTGATTTGGTGGAAAGTTGTTTGGGTAGGCTAGAGATCAAGTTTCAAATGGTTGGATTGGAGTATCTTGGTCTCAACACATGAGTGGGTGGTTCTCTCTCAGAAAATGGATCTGGCAATGAAGTGTGTGTTTTGAGTGCTTCTACCACGAGTGAGAGGTGGGTGAAGGGGTATATATAGAAAGCACACAAAGTCCAACCGTTACACCTAAAGTGGCAAACTCGGTAACACCAAAGTTACAAACTCGGTGGTACCAATTAGCACAAAAGGCAGAACTTTTGAATCTCCATGAGATCGATATACACTAATCGGCGGGACCGAAAAGGTAGCTAATGGTCAAATGGCCAAACTCGGTGGCACCGATACTCAAACTCGGAAATTCCAATTTTGTGTTCCGAGGCAACAGAATGTTGGTCACACTGAACTTGGTAGCACCGATATGGATTCGGTTGCACCGATTTGGTGGGAATGGCTAGGGTTTCTATTTGAGGTCAAACTCGGTGGGTCCGAAATGTGGAAGTTGGTGACACCGAATTTGAGTATGTGGAATTGGACAGAATGGATATGTGGGAAAATGACTAAGTATTTTGGTGGCTAACTTTGAGCACTTTGAGCAATCAGTTCATTTTACTATCTCACCCCCTTTTAATAGTATTGGCTTTCCTATGGACACAAAAGTGATTTCTCACAAATATAAAATGAAGAGTCTTCTAGCTTGAAGCTTGAGCCAATCCTATTCCTTTCTTGCATCTAGGGGCATCTCCACATAAACCTTTAGCCAAAGCTTTTCATGGACTAAACCTGAAATATCTAGGTAAAAGTGTTAGTCCAAGAGACAATATATGATGTCATGAATTATCAAAACTACCAAGGGAGCATATGTTCTTTCAATCTCCCCCTTTTTGGTAATTGATGACAACATACAATCAAAGCTTCTAATAAGTATAAGCATTAAAAATATGACAGCTTTGAAGGAAACATGACTGGTACAGGCTCCCCTAAATGTGTGCAGTTCCTTTAAAGGATAATTGCTTTGGAATGCATAGACACACATAAGATAGAAGGACCAAACAAGTCATATACATCCTGGATATATGCATCAAACATGTGTGAATGAAGGTCTTCCATGTTCAAGACTCCCTCTTGCAAATAATATGTGGAAGAAACAAGGGGTCATTGATACGTCTCCATCGTATCTACTTTTCCAAACTCTTTTGCCCTTGTTTTGGACTCTAATTTGCATGATTTGAATGGAACTAACCTGGACTGACGTTGTTTTCAGCAGAATTGCCTTGGTGTTGTTTTTGTGCAGAAATGAAAGTTCACCAAACGTCCTGAAAACTTACGGAGAATATTTTTTGAAAATATGAAAAATACCTGCGCAAAGATCCACCTGAGGGGGTGGGCCAGTGGGCCACAAGCCCTGTAGCCGCCACCCCCCCCCCCCGGTGGCGGATGGCAAGCTTGTGGGGGCCATGTGGCTCTGCCGCCCCCAATCTCAGCTCTATAATTCACTTTCGTCCCAGAAAAAATAAAAAGAGAAGATTTCGTCGCGTTTGCGATACGGAGGCACCGCCACAACCTGTTCTTCATATGGAGGGAAGATCTGGAGTCCGTTTTAGGCTCCGGAGAGGGGAAATCGTCGCCATCGTCATCATCAGCCTTCTTCCCTCTCCAATTCCATGAAGCTCTTCGTCGTTCGTGAGTAATCTATTCGTAGGCTCGATGGGCGGTGATGAGTAGGATGAGATCTATCATGTAATCGAGTTAGTTTTGACGGGGATTGATCCCTAGTATCCACTATGTTCTGAGATTGATGTTGCTACTCCTTTGCCATGCTTAATGCTTGTCACTAGGGCCCGAGTGCCATGATTTCAGATCTGAAATTATTATGTTGTCACCAATATATGTGTGTTTTAGATCCGATCTTGCAAGTTGTAGTTACCTACTATGTGTTATGATCCGGCAACCCCGGAGTGACAATAACCGAAACCACTCCCGGTGATGACCATAGTTTGAGGAGTTCATGTGTTCACCAAGTGCTAATGCGTTGGTACGGTTCTTTATTAAAAGGAAAACCTTAATATCCCGTAGTTTCCTTTTGGACCCTGCTGCCACGGGAGGGATGGACAATAGATGCCATGCAAGTTCTTTTCCCTAAGCATGTGTGACGACACACGGAATGCATGCCTACATCACATTGACGAACGGGAGCTAGCCACATATCTCTCCGTGTTATAACTGTTGCATGATGAATGTCATCCAAGAAAATCACCGACCCATTGCCTACGAGTTTTTCCTACTACTCTTGTTACTTGTCTTGCTCTGCTGCTACTGCTGTTACTTGTCTTGCTCTGCTGCTACTGTCACTTGCTAATGTTGCTACTTGCTACCGCTGTCACTACTGTTGTTCCTTGCCACTGCTATTACTCGTTACACTGCTGCTACCTGCTACAATACTTTTTCTCGCGTTGTTGACGGGAAAGAATATTTTCCGTCCACGGGCAACTTCTGGCGCCATTGCTACGACAGTTAGGAATAGTCTGCCATCAACAGATCGTTTCTGACATCGTTGTTATCATACTACTTTGTTGCTGATACTTTGCTTGCAGATACTAATCTTTCAGGTGTGGTTGAATCGGACACATTCAGCTGCTAATACTTGGGAGTATCCTCTCACCTCCTATAGGCGTATCAACAAATTTGGGTCGAATACTCTACCCTCGAAAACTGCTGCAATCCCACGCGCTGGTGGGCCGTCAACAACATTCTTCTAGTTTCGATTGCCGGAGAGTGCTAGCAGCATTCTTCTGGTGCCGTTGCAGGGGAAGGTCTGCTGTCACGGAGTCAACATTTTTCTGGCGCCGTTGTCGGGGAGGTATTGCTATATTCTCTGAGTCACTTGGGATTTATATCTGCTGATCACTATGAAGAATCTGAAGGATCCAAAAACCAAAGTCTTGCCCTCAACTACGAGGGGAGGTAAGGAATTGCCATCTAGCTCTGCACTTGATTCACCTTCAGTTATGAGTAAGTTTTCGACATCACCTCCTGCTAGAAATCTTGATATGTCGCATGTGCTTGATGATGCTTATGATACTGCTAGAGATGCTATGCCTGATACTGCTTTCCTGATGATGCTAGAGATGTTATGCCTGATGATGCTAGAGATGCCATTATGCCTGATGATGCTATGCTTGATACTGCTAGAGATACTACTTTGCCTGATGTTCCACTAGGGGGTATTCCTTGATGCTCATATTGCTAGAGTTACTGCCAATGCTCGTGATGCTTCTGAAACTGCCGATACTATTGAGATAGAACCTGCTTCTGCTCCTTCTAGATCTAGCTCTCCTAGATATGAATTGCGTGATATACCTGAGGGTTATGTTATGGAGGGAGAGATAGCTGAGGATTTTCTTGCGTGTAAGGATGCCTATGACGCTGAGAAATTACTTCTCAAGTGGAAGGAAAAATGTCTGAAAGCTAGGATGAAATACGACCCGAAGTATGCCACTTCACCTATCTTTATCACCGATAAGGATTATGAATTCTCTGTCGATCCTGAGATAATCTCTCTAGTCGAATCTGATCCTTTTCACGGTTATCAGTCTGAGACGGTCGTAGCCCATCTTACCAAACTACACGATATAGCCACCCTTTTCACTAGTGAGGAGAAGATCCGCCACTACTACATCCTTAAGCTGTTTCCTTTCTCTCTAAAGGATGACGCTAAACCCTGGTTCACCTCTCTTGCTCCTGGATGTGTGAGTAGTCCCCAGGATATGGTCTATTACTTCTGTGAGAAATATTTCCCTGCCCATAAGAAGCAAGCTGCCTTGCAGGAAATATACAACTTTGCTCAACTCCAAGAAGAGAGTCTCACACAAGCTTGGGGGAGGCTCGTCCAGCTACAAAATGCTTTGCCTGATCACCCTCTTAAGGAGAACAAGATACTTGATATCTTCTATAACGGACTTACCGATACCTCTAGAGACCACCTAGATAGTTGTGTCGGTTGTGTTTTTAGGGAACAAACTGTAGAACAAGATGAGACCCTACTGAGTAACATCTTCATCAACGATAATGCTTGGACTATTCCTGAACCACCTCCTAAGCCAACTCCAAAGAAAAGAGGTATTCTATTCCTCAGTCCCGAAGATATGCAAGAAGCCAAGAAATCTATTCAAGAGAAAGGCATTAGATCTGAAGATGTCAAAAATCTACCACCTATTGAAGAGATCCATGGTCTCGATAACCCGTTACAAGTAGTAGAAGTGAATTATCTTCGTAGGTTTGATGAGAGTGATATTCCTTTTGACAAACCTGCTAGCCTATGCTTTGATAATTTGACAACTTTGTTGCCAAACAACAGAGTTTCAATGATTATGTTAGCAGACATTTGGAACAAAGTACTCGTATGCTTAGCCATTTAAGTGCTTGTGTAGACAGAAATGTCAATGATCTCAAGCTTCTGATTAAACATACCTCTATGATTACTACTCAGGTAGAACAAGTACTTAAAGCTCAGAATGACTTGCTCAATGAATTAAATAACAACTCTGTCAGAGTCATTACTAGAGGAGGCAAAATGACTCAGGAACCTTTGTATCCTGACGATCATCCTAAGAGAATTGATCAAGATTCCCAAGGAATCAATCCTGATACACCTGCTCATCCTAGGGAGAAGAAGAAGGATGATAGAAACCTACATGCCAATTCACCAAATACTGTCACACCTGAAGAACCTAATGATATTTCTGCGTATGATGCAGAAACACAATCTGGTGATGAACATGAACCTCGTGACAATACGGACAGTGATGTTCATAATAATGCTCAACCTAGCAATGATGAGGATGTCGGGATTGAACCTACGGTTAATCCTGATAACCCACAACCTCAGAAATACGATAAGAATGACTTCACTGCTAGGAAGCATGGTAAAGAAAGGGAGCCATGGGTTCAGAGATCTATGCCCTTTCCTCCTAAGCCGTCCAAGAAAAAGGATGATGAGGATTTTGAGCGCTTCATTGAGATGATAAGACCCATCTTTCTGCACATGCGGTTAACTGATATGCTCAAAATGTCTCCATATGCCAAGTACATGAAAGATATCGTGACTAACAAACGGAAGATACCAGATCTTGAGATCTCCACCATGCTTGCCAATTACACTTTCAAAGGTGGAACTCCTAAGAAACTTGGTGATCCCGGAGTGCCCACTATACCTTGCTCCAATAAAGGAAACTACGTAAGAACTGCCTTATGTGACCTTGGAGCCGGTGTTAGTGTTATGCTGCTCTCTCTTTATTGTAGACTTGAATTGGATAAGTTGACACCCACTGAAATTTCTCTGCAAATGGCCGACAAATCAACTGCTTTCCCTATCGGCATTTGCGAGGATGTGCCTGTTGTGGTTGCTAACACCACTATCTTAACAGACTTTGTTATCTTGGATATTCCCGAGGACGATGCAATGGCTGTCATCCTCGGATGACCCTTTTTAAACACTACAGGGGCTATTATAGATTGCAATAAAGGCAATGTCACTTTTCATGTCAACAGTAATGAGCACACAGTGCACTTTCCGAAGAAACGATATCAAGTACATTGCATCAATGCTATCGAAAAGACTTCATCGATTCTTATTGGGAGCTTTGAAAGCCCTATTCCTCGTGTCAAGATGAAGTATGATTTGCTTGTTGGGTATATACATATCCCCATTGAGGTGACTTAGTGGCCATTTGAAAATTCTCCGTTCTCTCTTGCGATTCGAAAAGGTTTTGTCATGAGGACTTGATCAACCCCATTGACGGATTTCTTTCGATGACCATGAAATGGATGAATCAAAGAGTCACATACCTCTGTTTTGAGCTTTCATTTTCTGTTGCTTAGAAAAAAAATGATAGATTTAGTTTAGTTTCCCTATTTTCTGTTTTGGCGTCCCGAAGAAAAATACCTCGAAAATAAAAGTTCTCCGACGGTCCTGAAAATTAAGTTTGATTTTTTCTGGAAAATTTGAAAATTACTGGGCCTGAGAGCTGGCCTGGGGGCCTGACCAGTGGGCCACAAGCCCTGCCACCGCCACCCCCCCTGGTGGTGGCTAGCAAGCTTGTGGGGCCCACAAGTTGTAGTTACCTACTATGTATTATGATCCGGCAACCCCGGAGTGACAATAACCGGAACCACTCCCGGTGATGACCATAGTTTGAGGAGTTCATGTGTTCACCAAGTGCTAATGCGTTGGTCCGGTTCTTTATTAAAAGGAGAACCTTAATATCCCATAGTTTCCTTTTGGACCCCGCTGCCACGGGAGGGATGGGCAATAGATGTCATGCAAGTTCTTTTCCCTAAGCACGTATGACGACACACAGAATGCATGCCTACATCACATTGACGAACGGGAGCTAGCCACATATCTCTCCGTGTTATAACTGTTGCATGATGAATGTCATCCAAACAAATCACCGACCCATTGCCTACGAGTTTGTCCTACTACTGTTGTTACTTGTCTTGCTCTTCTTCTACTGTTGTTACTTGTCTTGCTCTGCTGCTACTGCTGTTACTTGTCTTGCTCTGTTGCTACTGTCGCTTGCTAATGTTGCTACTTGCTACTGATGTCACTACTGTTGTTCCTTGCCACTGCTATTACTCGTTACACTGCCGCTACCTGCTACAATACTTTTTCTCGCGCCGTTGATGGGAAAGAATATTTTCCGTCCACGGGCAACTTCTGGCGCCATTGATACGACAGTTAGGAATAGTCTGCCATCAACAGATCGTTTCTGACACCGTTGTTATCATACTACTTTGCTGTTGATACTTTGCTTGCAGATACTAATCTTTCAGGTGTGGTTGAATCTGACACATTCATCTTCTAATACTTGAGAGTATCCTCTCACCTCATATAGGCGTATCAACAAATTTGGGTCGAATACTCTACCCTCGAAAACTGCTGCAATCCCACGCGCTGGTGGGCCGTCAACAACATTCTTCTAGTTTCGATTGCCGGAGAGTGCTAGCAGCATTCTTCTGGTGCCGTTGCAGGGGAAGGTCTGCTGTCACGGAGTCAGTCATCATGACCAAGGATCTTGAGCGTCTTAACATATGAGTACACTTGGGAAAATAAACGTTAGATAACACAAGAGTACTCTATTGTAAAGATGCAAAGAGCTTCAAAAGTACCAAGATATTGAAGACATATTGAAGATAAGATTTGATGAAAGGATATGTCTTCAAGAGAATAAGAACCTTTCTCCCCTAGGGATGAATATGTAATAGTTTCCTCTCTCCCTGAATCATAGCATTGGATATTGGGAGTAGGTAGGGTAAGATAAGTTCGAAGCAATAAAAAAATCTCTCTCCCCCTTAATATGTAATGTTTGATATATCTCCCTTCAGGTAGATCTCCCTTTAGGTAGACTTTCCTTTGGAACAAATATCTCCCCGATTGATATTTCTCCCCCTTTTGTGTAAGCTTCTCGGGGATATTTCTCCCCTATAAATAGGTTCATTGAATGGAAGCTTTGATAATATTTCTCCCCCTTTGGCATTAATTTCCAAAAAGGTGAGAGGGTAAGGGATCATGGATTCTTCTCTCTTTGATAAGGGTTCCTTGAATTTGTCTTTTCTCCCCCTTAGATAGTTTGTAGGGTTCATCAAATGTTCTCCCCCTTTGATATGGATAAGAGTTCCTTGAACTATCTCCCCCTATGATAGGGATCCTAGATGATTCTCAGTATTATAATGTATGGGATCACTGAGATTTTATCCCCCAAGATAAGTTTTCTCCCCCTAGAAAAATTAAGCTAAAACGGATTTTGTCTGAGAAAATTTTCAATAAGATCTTAGGTGGCAATGAATCATGGGATAATTGATAAGCATTATCCTCTAAGGCAAAGATCCAGAAGAAATATCAGAGCATCTAAGGCAGTTATAATATCAGAGTCACCGAGGCAAAGTGGTTTGGTAGAACCGAGAATGAGTTTCAGGTCTCTGGGAGAAATAGGTTGGACAGAGTTTCCCCGTTCGGTGAGACCAAGTTGCAATGATGAGCAACTCCTTAAGTGAAAATCGAAATAATTATTTCAAGATGCCAATTGTAGAAGATACCAATTGAGTAAGAAAACAAAAGTAAAAGAGAAACAAAAGGTAATAGCAAGCTTTTTTATTTTTGAAATATATACATACATTTAGATGAGAGTTGAATGGTTCAAAAAGAGTTTGAAAGGTCAAATTTTAACCATACAATAATCTTCGTCTAGATGCGGGGTGGTGACTAGGTCACCTATATTAGAGTATTTGACTTGAGGAGTCAAGCAAGGATGCTTGATCATAGGTCATACTCATTGTTAAGCTTCCCATTATGTGCTTAAGCAAATCAATGTCTTCATATCACTTGAGTTGCTTCACCTCATGAATTGATGTAAAGCTTTATCAAGGATATGAGTACATACCTTCGAATGATGTTGATGACGTGGCATGTAGGTGAACTTGGTGTGGATGCTCAAAGTTGACGAAGATCATCTTGAGTTGGGAGCTATCCATGTCGTTCTGGTTCACTTTTCACCTACAATGGTTAGTCACACAAGGAAGAATATGATATATCCAAATGACATGAGTGAAATTCAATATGATAGCATTGTCAAGGATATGATTTTGTTGTCTTCTTCCTGCATCTCCGAATAAAATATTGTGGATACTTGGCCATGTCAAGATTGCTTTTGATATGAGTTGATTGCAATCTTGTGGAGTGTATTTCTTCCAAGTACCTACAAAAGGTTAGATGCAATACAAGGGAGCATAGTTTCCAAGATATAAGACAGTCATATCAATGGCATCATGGAATGGGCAATCAAGATCATGCCCTTGCATGCATTCGAGCGAGTCTAGCTTAGGTTTGAAGCATCAATGATGTTCAACTCACTCCTCAAATGAAAGAATACTTTCTCATCAAGTGGCTTGGTAAAGATATCAGCTAATTGTTTGTCAGTACGAACATGCTTGAGATCTATATCTCCTTTACCAACATGATCACAAATGAAATGATGTCGCACTTGGATGTGTTCTGTTCTAGAATGTTGCACGGGATTATAGGCAATATTAATAGCACTTCTGTTTTCACATAACAATGGAACTTTTCTAACATGAATGCCATAATCCTTAAGCGTTTGTGTCATCCAAAGTAATTGGGCACAACATGATCCAGCGGCAATGTATTCAGCTTCATCAGTAGATAAGGATACCAAGTTTTGTTTCTTGGATGACCAGGAGACAATAGATCTCATAGGAAATTGGCATGTAACCGAGGTGGATTTTCTGTCAACCTTGTCTCTGGCATAGTCCGAGTCAGAATAGCCAACAAGATTAAAAGAAGATCCCTTGGGATAATATATGCCAATATTTGGTGTATGTATAAGGTATATCACTATCCTTTTCACACCCAACAGATGACACTCTTTTGGTACTGCTTGGTATCATGCACACATGCAAATGCTCAACATGATGTCAGGACGGGAGGCACATAAATATAGCAATGAACCAATCGATAAACCTTTTGATCAACTAGTTTGTCCTCCTTAGTGAGGTCAAGATGTCCACTAGTAGGCATGGGGGTTCTCATACCTTTGCATTCTTGCACGTTGAACTTTCTGATTAAGTCCTTGGTGTACTTGGTTTGAGACATAAATGTACCTTCTCTCGATTGCTTGATTTGCAATCCAAGGAAGAACTTCAGTTCACACATCATGGACATCTCATACTTCTCAGACATCAACTTTCCAAACTTTTCACTAAAATGTGTGTTAGTAGAACCAAAGATAATATCATCCACATATATCTGGCTGAGAAATAGTTCTCCATTAACTCTTTTAGTGAATAAGGTTGCATCAGTTTTACCAATCTCAAAACCCTTTTCAATGAGAAACTTCGTTAGGCATTTGTACCAAGATCTAGGGGCTTGTTTAAGAACATATAAAGCTTTACGATGTTTGTAGACAGGATGAGGTCTCTTAGTGTTCACAAATCCAACAGGTTGTTTAACATAAACTTCCTCCTCAATTTCTCCATTAAGAAAGGCACTTTTGATATCCATTTAGTAAAGAGTTATGTCATGGTGATTGGCATATGCTAGAAGAATGCGAATGGCTTCAAGTCTAGCAACAATAGCATAAGTCTCACCATAGTCCATACCTTTGACTTGCATGTATCCTTGGGCTACGAGACGTGTCTTGTTGCGTACAACTTGTCCGTCTTCATCTTGCTTATTCTGAAATCCCATCTTGTACCAGTGATATTCTGCTCGCCTTCGGGCTTTTCAAAAAGTGTCCATACTTGGTTCCTCTCGAAGTTGTGTACCTCGTCGTGCATGGCATTCACCCAATCCGAATCTTGAAGGGCTTCTTCAACCTTCAAAGGTTCAATGCTAGAGGTGAAAGAATAATTCTCACAAAAGTTAGCTGAATGAGATTTAGAGCAAGTGACTCTTACGGTTTTTATGTCATCGTAGATTTGATTCAATGGATGATCTATGTCCACTCTTTCTCTAACTCTTGACAACTTCTTCTTGTTGGATGGTGGAGCTTCTTCTTCATCATCATCTTGCATGTTGTCGTTGACGTCGTCATCTCCTTGAAGTGGTAGTGAGGAAGGTTGAGGTGGATCATCGTGATGTACTTCTTCCTCTTTTTCATCATGTCGTGTCCAGCTTGTGGATGCTTCCATGTTGTTTTGTGGTTCGCCTTGACGCAAAGTAGGGGCTTCCACTTAAATTGATGAAGTGCTTTCCTTCACTTCTATGGGACGAATCTTGCCAATGGACAAGTCTTTGATAGCTTCCGAAGGTTCCTTATCTCCTACATCATTTGGCAATTGTTCCACTTGCGAACCATTAGTCTCATCAAACTTCACATCTACTATCTCTTCAACTTTTCGAGTGAACTTGTTGTAGACACGGTAAGTGTGAGAGTTCGATCCATAACCGAGTAGGAAACCTTCATAAGATATAGGTGCAAATTTAGATCGATGATGCTTATCAAGAACATAGCACTTAGAGTTGAATACCCGAAAGTATCCAACTTGGGGTTTGTTACCGTGAGTAGCTTGTATACCATTTTACCGAGAAGCTTGTGCAGGTATAGTCGGTTTATGGCATGGCAAGTGGTTTCCATCGCTTCTTCCCAAAAGTGTCTTGGAGTCTTGTATTCTTCAAGCATCATTCCCGCCATCTCTATGAGAGTCCAGTTCTTCCTCTCAACAACTCCATTTTATTGAGGTGTGTACGTCACCGAGAACTCATGTGAGATACCTTCTTCATCAAGAAAATTATCCACATTCGTTTTCTTGAACTCTGTTCTGTTATCGCTCTGAACCTTCTTTATCTTCACTTCGAACTAATTTTGAGCTTTCCAAGCAAAGTTCTTGAAGATCATTTGTACCTACGACTTATCATTAAGAAAGAATACCCACGTAAATCTGGAAAAATCATCAACAATGACTAAACCATAAAATTTCCACCAAGACTCTTGTAAGCATTGGGACCAAATAGATCCATGTGAAGCAGCTCGACTGGTCTTCTAGTACTCGTGATGTTCTTCACGGGATGACTTCCACCAACTTGTTTTCCTGCTTGACAAGCACTACAAAGTCTATCTTTGTCAAAGATAGCATCTTTAACACCAAGAATATGATCACCTTTGATAAGTTTGTCAAGATTACGCATACCAACATGTCCTCGCCTTCTATGCCATAACCAACCTTTAGAAGATTTTGCAATAAGACATGTATGGGGTTTGGATATCTTAGAGAAATCAACAATGTATATATCACCTCTACGGAAACCAGTAAAGACAATGTTATGATTGTCGCTACGAAACAATCGGAAGTTAACTTTCATAAATAGCACATTGAAACCAAATTCTGCTAGTCTAGATACGGAAAGAAGATTGTAGACAAGGGATTCAATAAGCATGACATTTTGAATGGAACTATCATGAGATACGGACACCTTACCAAGACCAAGTACCTTACCCTTGGAGTTATCTCCAAAAGTCACATACCTTCGAGGTCCACGGTTTGGTGTAATATCATGGAACATGTCTTTATCTCCGGTCATGTGATCGGTGCATTCACTGTCGAGAACACACTCCTTTCCACTGGCCATGTAGTCTCTAAGGTTCGCCATAATACTACGATTCTTCATGGTCTTCTCATACTCGATGTCAAAGTCGTCATATTCATCGTAGTAGCCATGCTCCACATAATTATCATCGCATGAAGTTCCCTCATAAGAAATAAAAGTTTGATCAGAATTTGGACTATGACAATGTTCATGTTTATGCATTTGAATGGCTTCAACAATGATATTGTTAATAGTAATGACATATCCTTTGGCACGCATGAGGCCATGAAGCTCAAATAGGCATTTATCAAAGTTAGGTTCAGTTGGCTTCATTTTGTGAAAAGCAATGCATTTGTGGACAAGGATATCAAGATTTTTGAAGGACTAATTTGGATATCTTTTCTCTAAGCCTTTCCACAAGGTATGAGCACACTCAAAGTTTCGCAACTGATTAAGCACATTTCTTGGTAATCCTCAAATGATTAGATTGAGAGTGTTAAGATTACCAAGCATATCAATTTCATCATTATGAGAAGGATGTATGGGATCAATGGGAGGCGCATAGGGATATTCAACATACTTGCGCAAATGGAACTCATCAAATATATCAAGCATTTAATTTTTCCATTGTTTAAGGTAGTCCCCATCAAGAATAGGCACTCTACAACTCAAACTACCGGAACTAGTCACACTCATCTTCCTCCAACGGTGATTAAACCAAGGTTTTGGAGACCTTGATCTCATACAAATTGAGGGCTCGATAGAAGATGTGTCTAGAGGGGGGTGAATAGACTACTTGTCAAGACAAAATTTCTAGCCTAACCCAATTTCAAGGAAGGAAGAAATTCCGCAGTTCTACAAGTCTAGTGCACCCTACTGATACGCCTCCAACGTATCTATAATTTTTTATTGTTCCATGTTGTTATATTATCATTCTTGGATGTTTTACAATCATTTTATATTCATTTTATATCATTTTTTGGTACTAACCTATTGACATAATGCCCAATGCCAGTTGTTGTTTGTGCATGTTTTTTACATCGCACGAAATCAATACCAAACGGAGTCCAAACGCAGCGAAACTTTTTGTGGATTTCTTTTGGGCCAGAAGACTTCCCAATGCCTTCCTCTAGGCCCAAATAATGGTGAAGTGTTATGTAGTCGATGTTCACATAACACCACTAGAGAAAAAACAACATACAATGCATCAAAATATCGAACGAATAAAAAAATTCACATGACTACTTATAGCATGACTTATCCCATGTCCTGAGGAACAAAAGTGACTACTCACAAAGCATAATAATATTCATGACCAGAGAGGCATTGAATAGCATCAGGGATCTAAACATATAATCTTCCACCGAGTAATCCAACTAGCATCAACTACAAAGAGTAATTAACACTACTAGCAACCTTACAAGTACCAAGCGAAGTCGTAAGACGGAGATTGGTTACAAGAGATGAACTAGGGTTTGGAGATGAGATGGTACTGATGAAGATGTTGATGGTGATGAGTCCCCTCCGATGAGAGGAGTGTTGGTGATGACGATGGCGATGATTTCCCCCTCCAGGAGGGAAGTTTCCCCGGCAGGACGGCCCTGCCGGAGCTCTAGATTGGTTCTGCCTCCTCTTGATTTTTTCAGGAACGAAACCCTCCTTATAGCAAAAGAGGGGAGCCATAGGGCCAACAGGGAGCCCACAAACCCCCTAGGCATGGCCAGGGGGGTAGGCCGCGCCTAGCAGGCTTGTGTCCTCCTGGTGGCTCCCCTCTGGTACTTCTTCAGCCTAGTATTTCTTATAAATTCCAAAATAATTCCTCGTTGATTTTAACGTCTTTTGGAGTTGCGTAGAATAGGTATCTCAAACTTGCTCCTTTTTCAGGCCAGAATTCCACCTGCCGGCATTCTCCCTCTTCATGTAAACCTTGCAAAATAAGAGAGAAAAGGCATAAGTATTGTACCATGAAGTGTAATAACAGCCCATAAAGCGATAAATATCAATATAAAAGCATGATGCAAAATGGACGTATCATAGACCTACGGGTCCGTAGTTAGTAGCTAGATGGCTTCCTCTCTCTCTCTATTTATTATCAATACAATGGTCTCTTGGAGATCCATATGATGTAAGTCTTTTCGCGGTGTGTTTGTTGGGATCCGATAAACTTTGAGTTTATTATCAGATCTATGTTTTTATCCATGAAAGTTATTTTAGTCTTCTTTGATCTCTTATATGCGTGATTGATTATAGCCTCGTATTTCTTCTCTGATATTTGGGTTTTGTTTGGCCAACTTGATCTTTTTATCTTGCAATGGGAAGAGGTGCTTTGTGATGGGTTCGATCTTGCGGTGCTTGATCCCAGTGACAGAAAGGGAAATGACACGTATGTATCGTTGCTATTAAGGATAACAAGATGGGATATATTTGTACATAAATAGATCTTGTCTACATCATGTCATCGTTCTTATTGCATTACTCCGTTTTTCCATGAACTTAATACACTAGATGCATGTTGGATAGCGGTCGATGTGTGGAGCAATAGTAGTAGATGCAGGCAGGACTCGGTCTACTAATCTTGGACGTGATGCCTATATAATGATCATTGCCTGGAAATCGTCATGATTATTTGAAGTTCTATCAATTGCCCAACAGTAATTGTTTTCCCACCGTTTTCTATTTTTCTCGAGAGAATCCACTAGTGAAACCTACGGCCCTCGGGTCTCTTTTCATCATATTTGCCTTTGCGATCTATTTTTATTTGCTTTTATTTTCAGGTCTATTAAACCAAAAATACAAAAATACCTTGCTGCAATTTATTTCTTCCGCTGTCTATTTATGTTATCTACCACTTTTACCTCACGTTATTTGCCTATCTTGAGGCGTCGTACCCGAAAGGAATTTCTGACGCCATTGCCGAGGAAGATCAAGTCAAGATAGTCTCCCGCCAACGTGCCAATTTCTGGCGCCGTTGCCGGGGAGGGATTGAGAAGCCCTTTAACACGTCGGTTGCGAGTATTTGTTATTTGTGTGCAGGTGTTGTTTACGTGGTGTGAGGAGGTTCTCCTACTGTTTCGATAACCTTGGTCTCATCACTGAGGGAAATACCTACCGTCGCTATACAACATCATCCCTTCCTCTTTGGGGAAATACCGACGTAGTTCTAGCAGACATCACCTACACATGCTTGTCAACAAATATGGCAGAGGAAAAGTAAAGACTTTGAATATGTAAAGGAGTAGATATTAGGATATCAAACGCAAAGGTTGACACATCAATTTTTGGCATGGTTCCGATAGGTGACACTACCATACGTCCATGTTAGTGGAGACTTCTACCCACGGAGGGTAACGGCTGCGAGAGTCCACAGAGGGCTCCACCCACAAGGGGTCCACGAATAAGCGGCCTTGTTATTCCACGACAGTTCCGCCCACGAAGGACTAGCCTTACTCACGGTGGATCTTCACGAAGTAGGCGATCTCCTTGCCCTTACAAACTTCTTGGTTCCACTCCACAACAAAGTAGGAGGCTCCCAAGCGACACCTAACCAATCTAGGAGGCACCACCCTCCAAAAGGTAATAGATGTGGTAGATCAATGAACTCCTTGCTCTTGTGCTTCTAAAGATAGTCTCCTCAACACAAAATCACTCTTTCACAGAATATGCATGGGTAGGAGAGACTGGTTTGGTGGAGAGCTGTTTGGGGAGGCTAGAGATCAAGTTTCAAATGGTTGGATTGGAATATATTTGTCTCAACACATGAGTAGGTGGTTCTCTCTCAGAAAATGGATCTGGCATTGAAGCTTCTGTTCTGAGTGCTTCTCCCATGAGTGAGAGGTGGGTGAAGGGGTATATATAGGCAGCATACAAAATCCAACTGTTACACCTAAAGTGGCAAACTCGGTGACACCAAAGTTACAAACTCGGTGGTACCAATTAGCACAAAAGGTAGAACTTTTGAATCTCGGTAAGACCAATATACACAGCTCGGTGGGACCGAAAGGTGGCTAGCGGTCACATGCCCAAACTCGGTGGCACCGATACTCAAACTCGAAAATTTTGATTTTGTGTTCCGAGGCAACAGAATGTGAGTCACACTAAACTCGGTAGCACCGATATGGATTCGGTTGCACCGATTTGGTGGGAATGGCTAGGGTTTCTGTCTAAGGTCAAACTCAGTGGGTCTGAAATGTGGAAGTTGGTGACACCAAATTTGAGTATGTGGAATTGGATAGAATGGATATGTGGGAAAATGACTCGATATTTTGGAGGCTAACTTTGCGCACTTTGAGCAATCAGTTCATTTTACTATCTCACCCCCTTTTAATAGTATTGGTTTTCCTATGTACTAAAAAGTGATTTCTCACAAATATAAAATGAAGAGTCTTCTAGCTTGAAGCTTGAGCCAATCCTATTCCTTTCTTGCATCAAGGGGCATCTCCACATAAACCTTTAGCCAAAGCTCTCCATGGACTAAACCTGAAATATCTAGGTAAAAGTGTTAGTTCAAGAGACAATGTATGTTGTCATGAATTATAAAAACTACCAAGGGAGCATATGTGCTTTCACCTACGACTCATTTGATTCACCAAATGAAGGGATTGGAAATTGCTTCATGGCAAAAAGCCCCAAGATATCACACCCCGAGTATTTCTACTTTGATAGTGATGAGGATGATTTGTTAGGAGAGGATGACTGTTTCTTTGATAATACTAGTGATAACATTGAAAATGAACTTGATAATAATCATGCTAGTAAAGAGAAGTCGAATGATGATGATAAGAAAGTGATTGAATGACTAACTAAAGAATTAAACACTCTTAAGTTAGCTCATGAAACTACTCTAGAAGATCATAGAGATCTTGCAAGAACTCATGAGAAGCTATGCTTTGAGAAGCTAAATTTAGAGCAAGAGGATGAGTCTCTAAAAACAATCAATGATGATCTTCGAAATAAGATTTCTTCTTATCTAGCCAAAAAAATACTCTTATCTACTTTTGTTCATCTAGTAACAACAATGCTAAAGTTAAATCAAATGATGTTGTTGCTAGTAGCTCTCTTGATTCCACTAATAATTCTCTTAGCCAAGTTACACTTGAGCAAGAAAACTATTTATTGAAAGGAATTATAGAGAGAGGTGTCTTCAAGAGTCTTGCCGAAAGTAAGCAATTCAAGGAAATTGTGCGCAAGCAAGGAGGACATCGGAAGAAGCAAGGTGTTGGCTACTTCAATGCCAATGGAGTTGAATGGGAAGAAGGTCAATGTCCCATTCCAAAGTTTGTTCCTTAAAAGTAGAAGTGTGATTCTACTCTCCCCAAGCGAACAAGCTCTCAAGATGACCTTCTACCACAAGACCACAAGGGCGAGGGCAAGCTTCAAGAGGATATTGACTCATTTGAGGAAGAACCCCAAGCCAAGGTCAAGTGGATTCCCAAGGACACTACTAGATCTACTTCATCTAGTGCTACCACAACTCCAAGGATCCCCATCAAGTTAATGTGGGTCCCCAAGAAGAAGAACTAGAGAAGTTCTTGAGGGGCAACTCTGCCAATGAAATTCACTATTATTCATCTTGGGTATAACTATGTGCAATCAAATCCAATCATATGCATTAGTTCAAGGAGTTACACATTCCCTCAAAGGTAAGCAATGGACAAGGTAATTAATGTGTCTTTTGACATCATATCACAAGCATTTCATTCCATGTCCATAGATATCCTTGCGTATGTTCCTTGTGCTCTGGGACTAACCCAAGTAAGTGAGAAGAGTAAAAAATAACAAGGATTGCTCCCAACTCAATATGATCTTCATCAACAATGAGCATCCAGCACTACTACACCTACATGAAGTCTTCTATGACAAAACCCAAGGTTAGTTTATCCCTCTTAGGGGGGTATCACGTCAAGGGGGGAGATTTACTCTAAGACATGAATACAAGCATCACTTAAATATGTGAACACGTTGAAAGCTTTATGTAAAAGTGGTAACCCCACTTGTGCTTAAACGAGGAGTATGACCTATGACCAGGTATTCTTGCTTGGCTCCTAAGTCAATATACTCATATATAGATGAATTCGTCATCGCCAAAGTGCTTGGTAGATACTAGAATGTTTGTGCATGTTCACCATGTTTTATTTGACATCTTATTGTGTGAGCATGTTGGTATGCATATTTTTCTCATCGAGGATATCCAATTGTCGTTATATGGATTTCTATTTTATTTGGTCAATTGGATATACAAGAATGCCTAAGTACCTCCCCCTAGCTATCTATGCTTTCTTGTCTCAAATTCTATTATTGCTACATCACAAAAATTGAGCAAGCACTTTAGGGACACTCCGTGTGAGAAGCACTCGGAGATCCGTCTTGACAAGGGCTCACTTCAAAAACCTCCTAAAAGCATCTCGGTGTGACCAACCTTAAAAACTTGGTCCAACCGAAGCCTCCTGCAACTCGGTGTCACCAACATCTAGGGGGTATATATTGTACGCGGACCAGATGTTTGAAATATCTTCTTCAAATTTTGCCTCCCGCAACTCCTCGATGACGTGCCCTCGTCCCACTTCATCATCTTTCTCCCGTGCGCCCTCTCCACTGGAGTCTTTGCCGTTGACGGGAATCTTCGTTGTTTTCGTCGCTGTAGCGGATCTGTCACCGTGCTAGGGTATGGATCCGGCGCCTCTTTGCGCTCTCATCTCCAATTCATGCGCAAATAGCCTTTGACCAAATTTGTCCATGTTTGCAATAACTCCATCCAGAAGAATATTCTCACAGATTAGAGAACGAATAATAATTTAGGGTTACAAGTCTGCAAAACTGAATCTCGGTGTCACCGAGTCGGAAAAATCGGTCTTACCGATTTTGGTTTTAGGGCTACTGAGAACATTCTCGGTGAAACCGACTTCCCCTTTTGGCTGAAACCGAAAAGGGTAGCAAAGTTTCTGTTAAAGAGAATGTCAGTCTTGGTGGCTTTGAAAATTTTGTCTCGATGGAATCGATATTCCTTTTTGCAAAAAATTAAACCTATTTTTTCAGAGTTAAAAACGTTCAAAAACTTCTAATTTTTGTGATGCTCATCCATTCCAGCTCTTCTAAATCTTTTCACATGGTGTGCTTGTCTGCTTGGTTGTTTGTCAGTATGTGAGGATCAGAGGATAGTCAGAACAACTTCAGTGAGCCCAGTGTTGAGATGGATTCCGACACTAGTCCGGAGAGGACAACTTCTAACCTAGGCACACCTAGCTCCCATGGTTTGCCCAAGGCATCTACCAGGTCGAGAAAGAAGCTCAATTCACATGAGGATGCTTATTTTATCCGACAAGAGATTATTCCCCAGAAGAAAAGGAGAATACCATTATCACGAGGACTGTTGTAGATCCAAAGAGATCTTGTGGGTATGCACCTTATATTCATATTCTCATCAATGCCAAGATTGGAAAGCATGCATATCAACTTGATCGTCCGCACTGGCCACTTCAGCCAGATTTCGAGGATAATGTAGTTGTGATGGACCCCGGCTATCCCGGCTCAGATTCAGCACGTGAAGCACCAGAGGCAGCTAGGAATGCCCCAACACCAGCTCCACAACTTAGAACTAGAGTGGAGCAGCTCTCTTTACTTGTGAGCACCATCCAACGGATGGAGAAGAAAATTTCGGAGATCTTGCTGAACGAGAAGAACCTTGAGATGATCGTGGAGACAAAATTCCATGACATGGATGTTAAGGTGACGGAGTTGGCTACCATTGTTCACCAGCTCCAACATGAAGTTGATTATGTGCACATTCCCCATTGCAGTAGTGATGATGAAGAGTCGCATCTTCCCACGACTACTCAGTTCACGACCCAGACTAGGTCAGCAGCTGCGCCAGTTCCTGAAGCGAGACCAACTTCATCAGCTCAAGGTTTAGCACCTTCAGCTTTAGCTCAAGCTCGTGTGCCTCCAGCTCTACACCTCCAGCTCCAGGGACATCTGCAAAAGCCTTCGCCGAAGCTCTGCTGTCAACTCCCTTGACAACCACCAGAGGAGATCGAGCTCAGAGAGATGATTAGTTCTAAACCTTTGAACTTTTTGGTAACTTGTTGCCAAAGGAGGAGAAGTGTATAGATTAATTAGGGCTTCTAGAGAGAGAGATTTTGTATTTTATTTCCTCTCGTTTGGTTTACAAAACATTTGGTCTTTGGATGATTTAAAGTTCGTTGTGTCTGATCATACAATTTCATTGTTCATGCTACTACGTTAAACCTTTGAGATATCTACATGATGATCATTCACTTATTGGTTTGGTGTTATGTGCATTACTATTCATTCATATCATTTATGCGCACCACCAAGATGTATGTGACATGGACGAGTGACCCATGATCCTAATCGATTGTGCATTTGCATTCAAACGCAAATTAAAATAATGCGCAAATTTAGGGGGACTCTTGTTTTCCACTTACCTCTCAAAGGGATGATGCTAATCATTGATTACATCTTTTGTCGGAGCTTTGTTCTATATGTTGTCTTCAATTACCAAAAAGGGGGAGATTGAAAGCACAGTTGCTCCCTAAGGTGGTTTTGGAAATTAATCACAACATATGTATCATTGAACTAATGATCTTATCCAAGTATATTTTAGAAATGTTCAAAGATGCATTGGCTAAAGGATTGTGAGGAGATACCCCTTGATGCAATGAAAGGAATATGATTGGCTCAAGCTTCAACCAAGAGGACTTTACATTTTACATTTGTGAGAAATCACTTTTTGAGTCCATGGGAAAGCCTATACTATTAAAAGGGGGTGAGGTATTATGATGAATTGGTCGCTCAAGTGATTGAAGATAGCCACCAAAAATATTCAGTCATTGTCCCATAAATATCTCTGCCCCAAGCCAAAACAGCAAAATTGGTGACATGAACTTTTCCCACTCGGCCCTACCGATATTTCAAGTGACTGATCCTTTTCCAAACCCTAATATCTCGGTACCACCAAGTTTCATATCGGTGCCACCGAAAGCATGTGACCAACTTTCTGTTGAGGAGATTTCAAGAATCATAATTTTCGAGTTTGAAATTGGTCTCACCGAGATTTTGAAACTACCCTAGGTCATCGTATCGGTACCACCGAGATTTATATATCGGTCTCACCGAGAATTCAAAAGTTGCCACATTTAATGCAACTCGATACCATCGAGATTCATTTCGGTGTCACTGAGTTGGACAATAATGTTGTAACGGTCGGATTTTGGGGGATGCTTATATATACCCCTCCACCTCCTCTCATTCACAGAGGAAGCACTGAGAACACACACACACACACACACACACTTGCCAGATCCATTTTCTTAAGAGAGAGCCAGCTACTCATGTGTTGAGATCAAGAGATTCCAATCCAACCATTTGAAACTTGATCTCTAGTCTCCCCAAGTTGCTTTCAACAAAATCAATCTCTCCTACCCATGCCAAATATGTGAGAGAGTGATTGAGTGTTGAGGAGCTATCTTTTGAAGCACAAGAGCAAGGAGTTCATCGTTCTACCGCATCTATTACCTTTTGGAGGGTGGTGCCTCCTGGATTGGTTAGGTGTCGCTTGGGCGCCTCCTACTTTGTGTTGTGGAGTTGAACCTAGAAGTTTGTAAGGGCAAGGAGATCACCTACTTCGTGAAGATCTACCGTGACTGAGGCTAGTCCTATATGGACATAAGCCATGGTGGAATAGACAAGGCCGCTTGTTCGTGGACCCCTTGTGGGTGTAGCCCTCCGTTGACTCTCGCAATTGTTACCCTCCGTGGGTTGAAGTCCTCACTAATGTGAATGTACGATAGCACCACCTATCGGAACTACGCCAAAAATCTGCTACTATACTCTTAGATAGCACCACCTTTGTGTTTGATCTTCCTTCCCTACCCTCTACATTACATTTTCATGTCTTTAGATTCTATTACTATACTGTTAGATATGCATGTGTAGGGTGAACTTGACTAGTCATAATTGCTAAAACTGGCGCATATCTAAAATTGGTAAAAGGCTAATTTTTTATTTGGTCAAGTAGTCTAATCACCCCCCCCCCCTCTCTAGACATACTTCGGATCCAACAGTTTCCCTCATAGAATAGCGCTTCATCATCTAGAACTAATCGCTACTAGAGACTATGCAGCCTTACGGCAGAACCAAACTATTTCGTGGAGAGGGAGAGAGAGAAAGTTAGATCATTGCATGTTGAAATAAGAGAGCTCAAGTTCTAAACTTGTGTGTTGAGTTATCTCATCCTATCTACTCCCACTATATACATGCTAAGATTCAGGGGGAGGAGTAACTGATGTTCAAATTCACGAGATAACGTTCTAAATGCTTTTGGAGACATATCAATCTTAAGAAATACAATTTCCTATATGTCTTCTATACCTTGGTTCATTTGGTTTCTTTTGCATTTGGATGAGAAGAATACTCTTGTGTTTTCTAACAATTGTTTTCTCTAGTGTGTTCCTACTGTTAAAATGCTCAAGAACCTCAAGGTAAGTATATGCATCATATCCTTGGTGAAGATGATCTCTTGTTTATTGCACGTATTATCTGCAAGAGTGAGTCTTGAACATGGAAACACCTTAATCACATATATTTGATGCATATAGACAAGGTACATGTGACTCATAATGTCCTCTCTACAATGTGTGTGTACATGCATTCCAAAGCAGATGTCCTTTAAAAAGGATTGCACACATTTAGGGGGAGCTTGTATTAGTCATGTGTCCGTCAAAGCTATCATATATTATTGCCTATATTAATTGAAGCTTTGATTGTATGTTGTAATCAATTACCAAAAAGGGGGAGATTGAAAGCACAAATGCTCCCTTGGTGGTTTTGATAATTCATGACAACATACATTATCTCTTGTACTAATAGTTTTATCTAGTTTATTTCAGATGAAGTCCACGGAGAAGATTGGTTGGATTGTGAGGAGAATCCCCAAGGAAGGAAAAGAACAGGATTGGCCAAGCTTCAAGTTTCAAGACTCTACATTTTGCATATTCTAAGAAATCGCATTTGTGTCCATAGGAAAGACAATACTATTAAAAGGGGGTGAGGTATCTATGATGATCTGGTTGCTCAAGTGCTTAGAGTTGGCCACCAAAAACCCTCATGAAATTCTCCCACAATATGTTTTGTCCAGGCCCCAGGTCTAAATTCGGTGCCACCAACATTTCTAAAATTGGCCCTACCGAGTTTTACCCTAGACAGAATTCACAGTCAACCCAACCATCTCGGTGCCACCAAGTTTTATTTTTGTGCAACTGAAAAACAGTGACCAACTCCCTCGTAGCCATTTGCTGAAAATCGGAATTTCCGATTTTTGCAAATCAGTGCCACCAAGTTTGGGTAACTATCTAGGCCATTCAAATTGGATTGGTCGAGGTTTATATATTGGTCTCACCGAAACACCAAAAGGTGCCACATTTTGCACTAGTCGGTCCAATCGAGTTTTGCTTCAGTTTCACCGAGTTGGGCAATAATATTGTAAAGGTTGGGTTTTTGGAGATGCCTATATATACCCCTCCACCTGCCTCTCATTCGAAGAGGAAGCACTCAGAACAAGCCAAAACTTGTCCCATATATTTTTTGAGAGAGAATCATCTACTCATGTGTTGAGATCAATATATTCCACTCCAACCATATGAATCTTGATTTCTAGCCTCCCCAAGTTGCTTTCCACCCAATAAATCTGTTCTATCAAAGCCAAATCTGTGAAAGAGTAACTGAGTGTTGAGGAGACTATCTTTTGAAGCACAAGAGGAATGATTTCATCATACATACCACATCTATTACCTTTTGGAGAGTGGTGTCTCCTAGATTGGTTAGGTGTCGCTTGGTAGCCTCGACTTCGTGTGGAGTTGAACCAAGAAGTTTGTAAGGGCAAGGAAATTGCATACTTCGTGAAGTCTACCTCGAGTGAGGCTAACCCTTCATGGATGTAAGCCGTGATGGAATAGACAAGGTTGCTTCTCCGTGGACCCTTCATGGGTGGAGCCCTCTGTGGACTTGTGCAGTCGTTATCCTTCGTGGGTTGAAGTCTCCATCAACGTGGGCCTGCGATAGCACCACCTATAGGAACCACTCCAAATACCTGCGTGTCATCTTTGTGTTTGGTCTTACTTTCCCTACCCTCTACTTACATGTGCATGTCTTTACTTTTCACTGCTATACTCATTGACTTGCATGTAGGGTGTGCTAGACTTGTTAGAATTGATAAAATCTGCCAACCAATAAAATTGGGAAAAGGTTAGGTTTTATTTTTCAAGTAGTCTATTCACCCCCCCCCCTAGACGTATCTTTTGTGGTCCAATAGATTTTTGAGATATGGCACATAAATGTTCTGGGTCAAAGATGGTGGATTGCACTCATGTCGCTGAGATGATGGAGATGTTGGGTCTCTAGGAGGGCCATCTAGATGACGTGGTTTTCAAGGAGGAACATGCATCCCTTGAGAAGATATTTGATGGATGGCACTTGCGAGAGTTCACATGGAGAAATCCTACATCCAATGCCGGTTCTTCAAAACAATGAGGGCAACGTGGGATCTGGCCCAAGAGGTAAAGATCGGGCCCCTTGAGGATAACCTGTACACTTTACAATTTCCCTATTTGGCTGATTGGGAGAGAGTTATGGAATAAGACCCCTAGAATTACAAAGGTTTTGCGATGATCATAGTGCCCTATGACGGATTCACGAAGCCATCCCAAATCAAGTTGGACACTCTCGACATTTGGGCTCGAATCCATCATCTTTTGACTTTTTCTCCCATGCTTCAAGTTTTTGTTGGGAAGGTGGGTGAAGTAATTTATGTGGAACCAAAATCCCATGACTTCGAGGGGAATTTTTATAGGGTCTAGATCAAGATTGATGTCCACAAGCCGCTAAAGAATGTTATGTCAATTGTAGAAGAGAACAAGAGACATATTTTATTTGTGAAGTATGAACGCCTCTCGGACCGGTGTATTGTTTGTGGGCACCTTGGCCACCAACACAAGGAATATTGTGATGGTGTTTGTCTGTCAAAAGCTTTGGTCTTTGAGGACTTGAGGGCGACCTGGTTCCGCGAGGTAGGAAGAGGCATTGTTGAAGGATGCGCCCGCAGAGGTGGTTTAAGCCGTAGAGCCCCAGGCGAGGCGCTACTTTTGGTTCTCAAAGGGGAATGACACAGCAGTAGAAGCACCAAGAGGGTGTGTAAGACCCGGATGCACTCATGAAGGAAGCTGATTCCAACAGAAAGAGATCCGAGGACGCAAATGTAAACACGAGAGGAAAGGTGATCACCCTAAGGAGGTTGTAACCCCTAGTAGCTAGTTGTTGCTCATGGAACCACCGGTTATTCGACAAAGTTCATCAAATCAAGACGAGAAGAGAGCTAGAGTTTCAGGAAACAATGAGGGGCTACCAAAAAGGAACCCTACCGACAAAACCAATGATTCACCCTTTATGAAGACCCACACATGCCTCTGCCGATCACAATGAGTATAGTTGATATGTCCCAAACGTATCTACTTTTCCAAACACTTTTCCTCTTGTTCTAGACTCTACTTTGCATAACTTGAATGAAACTAACTTGGACTGGCGTTGTTTTCAGCAGAACTACCATGGTGTTATTTTTGTGGAGAAATAAAGGTTCTCGGTTTGGGCTAAAAATAAAAGGAGATTTTTCCAGAACATATAAAAAATATTTGTGAAAGAGGCTTTTAGAGGAGACCCACCAGGACTCCACGGGCCTGGGGGTGCGCCCACTCTCATGGCGCGTCCCTCAGCTCGTGGGCCCCTCGAGCCTCCGTCTGACCTAATTCCAACTCCATAAGTACCATTTTGTGGCAAAAATCGGAGAGAAACTTTCATCATGTTTTACAAGACGGAGTTGCCGCCACCAACTGTTCTTCCTCCGGAGGGCCGATCTGGAATCCGATTGGAGCTCCGGAGAGGGGGGTTCGTCCTCGTTATCATCATGAACCCTTTTCCATCAACAATTCCATGATGCTCACTCTCGGGAGTGATTAATTCCTTTGTTGGCTTGTTGGGCGGTGATGGGGTTAGATGAGATTTGTCATGTAATCGAGTCAATTTGTTAGGGATTGAACCCTGGCATCCACTAAGTTCTAAGATTTATGTTGTTATAACTTTGCTATGCTTAATACTTGACACTAGGGCCCGAGTGCCATGATTTCAGATCTGAACATATTTTGATTTTATGAATATGAGATTGTTCTAGATCATAGCTTGCAAGTTATATGCACCTATTATGTGTTATGATCCATATACCCCAAAGTGATAGAAATTGAGATCATCTCTAGTGATGACCATAGTATCATGAGTTCATGTATTCACCATGTGTTAATGCTTTGTTACGGTTCTCTATTAAAAGGAGGCCTTAATATCCCTTGGATCTCCTTATGGACCCCGCTGCCACGGGAGGGTAGGACAAAATATGTCATGCAAGTTCTTATTATAAGCACGTATGACTGTATATGGAATGCATGCCTACATTACATTGATGAATTGGAGCTAGTTCTATGTCACTCTAGGTTGTGGGTGTTACATGATGAATTTCATCCAACATACTTATCCATCGTTCATCTGATGCATATGCTTTTCTCATATTGATCTTCCTAAGTTACTACTACTATTGTTGTTGTTACTATGGCTACTCTTAGCGAACTATCAAAACTATCAAACTCTTGTGCTACTAAAGCACTTTGTGTCAAAAGATATTCCAGGTGTAGTTAAATTAACAACTCAATTGCTAGGACTCATAAATATTTTTGGCTCCTGTTATGTCAAATCAACAAATTTGGGTGAAACACTAGGCTCAAAGACTGTTGCGATCCCCTGTACTTATGGGTTATCAATATTGTGTTGGAACTGTTGTGGAGTGGGTAGACCCACGACACTTCATGAGATTTGTGATCTAGCAAATCAATTTACCCTAAGGTTGCTTTGTATAGTAGAAACTCAGCTTGATAGAGTTCGCCTCAAGAATTTGAAATCTTCAATATGTTATGACAATTGTTTTGTTGTCAGCACTTCGGGCAGAAGTGGAGGATTATGTCTCTTTTGGTATAGTGAAATAAAGTTGAAGGTTGAGGGCTATTCTAAGTATCATATTGATACAATTATAGATGAGTTAGGGACAAGCTCATGGAGGTTTACATGCGTATATGGCGAATCTCAAGTGTCAGAAAGGCAAAACACACGGGATAGAATATGTGACCTAGCACGTACCTCAACCCTCCCATGGCTTTTACTAGGGAGCTTCAACAAAATTTTGCATGTTACAAAGCATGAAGGAGTGGGATAGAGAAGCCAAAGTCACATACCAGGGTTCCGGTCTATGGTGGATCATTGTGCACTGATACGTCTCCAACGATCTATAATTTTTTATTGTTCCATGCTATTATATTATATGCTTTGGATGTTTTATATGCATTTATATGATGTTTTATATTACTTTTGGGACTAACCTATTAATCTGGAGCCTAGTGCTAGTTTCTGTTTTTTCCACGTTTTTGAATATTGCAGATAAGGAATATTAAACGGAGTCCAAACGTAATAAAATCTCCGAAAAGATTTTCTGTGGACCAGAAGACATGCAACACACTTGGAGTAGGAGGCAAGGTAGTTGCCGGGAGACCACAAGCTTGCAGGGCGCACCCCTGGCTTGTGGGCCCCCTACAGGTCTCCTAACCCTAATTCTTCGCCTATAAATTCCCAAATATTCTAGAAACACCAAAATGAGAAACGAGAATACTTTTACGCCGGGAGCCTTTGTTCCCGAGAGATCCAATCTAGGAGCCTTTTCCGGTAATCTGCCGGAGGGGAAATTGATCACGGAGGTCATCTACATCAACTCCATTGCCCCACCGGTGATGTGTGAGTAGTTCACCACACACCTACGGGTCCATAGCTAGCAGCTAGATGGATTCTTCTCTCTCTTTGATCTTCAATACCATGTTCTTCATGATCTTCATGGAGATCTATCCGATGTAATATTCTTTTGCGGTGTGTTTGTTGAGATCCGATGAATCGTGAGTTTATGTTCAGATTATCCATGAATATTATTTGAGTCTCTTCTGAATTCTTATATGCATGATTTCATATCTTTGCAAGTCTCTTCGAATTATTTGTTTGGTTTGGCCAACTAGATTGGTAATTCTTGCAATGGAAGAAGTGCTTAGTTTTGGGTTCAATCTTGTGGTGTCCTCACCCAGTGACAGTAGGGGTAGCGAGGCACGTATTGCATTGTTGCCATCAAGGGTAAAAAGATGGGGTTTTCATCATATTGCTTGAGTTTATCCCTCTACATCATGTCATCTTACTTAATGTGTACTCTGTTCTTCATGAACTTAATACTCTAGATGCACGCACGAGTCGGTTGATATGTGGAGTAATTATAGTAGATGCAGAATTGTTTCGGTCTACTTGATACGGACGTGATGCCTATATGCATAATCATTGCCTTGGATATCTTCATACTTATTTTCTTTTCTGTCAATTGCTCAACAGTAATTTGTTTGCCCACCGTATTGTTTTCCTTTATGAGAGAAGCCTCTAGTGAAGCTTATGGCCCCGGGGTCTATTTTCCATATCATATTTTCAGATCTACAAAGCAAAGATACCAAAATACTTTGCTGCAATTTATTTACTTTAGTTTTACTTTCAGATCTATCAATATTTTAAATATATCTCTATTAGATCTCATCCTTGCAAATAATTCTGAAGGGACTGACAACCCCTTTATAGCGTTGGGTGCAAGTGTTTGTTTATTTGTGTAGGTACTACTATTGGAGTCTTTTTTGTTCCTCCTGCTGGATTGATACCTTGGTTCTCAACAAACCGAGGGAAATACTTATCTACTTCGTTGCATCACCCTTTACTCTTCAAGGGAAAACCAACGCAAGCTCAAGAGGTAGCAAGAAGGATTTCTGGCGCCGTTGCCGGGGAGGATACATAGCAAGATCACCAAGTACCCTTCACAAACTCATCTCTGGCATTTACTTTATTTGCCATTTGCCTCTCATTTTCCTCTCCCCCACTTCTAACACAATTTTCAGAAAATACCAAAATGATTTTCCATTTTGTTCGCCTTTTTCTCGCAAGATCTCTTTTTGTCTACTTGTGCTACCATGTGCCTTCTATTTGCTTGCATCTTTGCTTGCTAAAAAATCTATTGATATGGATCCTCATCCACTTGCTAATCTTTACAAGAGATCCAATTATGATGAACCAATTGCTAGTGAGTTGAGTGTACTTGATTATCTCCATGAAGTTTTGCGTGAGATTCGTGAATCTGAAAATTGTGATGAAGTGATTCACGATGTTTCCTTGAATGAAAACCATGATTGCAATGATATTTTTATAAATTCTATTAATATCAATTGTGCTAATTATATGCAAACCCACAAGCTTGGGGATGATATATTTGATGAGTTTGCCATGACCACTACTTATTGCAATCATCGTGATTGGGGTGATAATGCTTCTTATGATCTTGATAATTTATTTAATACTCTTGATGAATATGATATCTAAAGTGGGTTCGGAATAGTGTCAACTTTAGGTAAAAATAATCCCACATATTTGGAGAGTGTTCAATCTTATGAATTTTTTGATAAAAGTGGGTTTGGAGAGGTCATGACTTTAGTTAATGTTAATCCCACTACCTTGGAAGATTGTAAGACTTTTATACATGTGTATCATGAAAATAATGTTTTACTTGATAGCTATATTGCGGAATTTATTCATGATGCTACTGAAAATTACTATGAGAGAGGAACATATGCTTGTACATATTGCAATAATATCATGTTTCTTCCCTATGTGTTGGAAATTTTGAAGTTATACTTATTTTCCCTTCCTATGTTAATTGATTCTTGTCCCCATAATTTGTTTGCTCACAAAATACCTATGCATAGGAAGCGTGTTAGACTTAAATATGCTTGCCATGTGATTCATGATGCTCTGTTTATGTTCGAAATCGTTATGCCTAGCTAGGGGCATAAAACGATAACGCTTGTTGGGAGGCAACCCAATTTTGTATGTTTTGCTTTTGTTTTTGTTTCTTTTTTTGTGTGCTGCACATATTATTACCTCTTTAATAAAAAAAATCTTGTTTTAATTAGTGTTTGAGCCAAGTAAAACCTTTGGGATGGTCTATGGTGCTTGCAAGTTGATTTTGCTGAAAAACAGAAACTTTTGCTCTTAGTCCAGGAATTTTATAAATTCACTCGAACGTGCTTTTGATCTGAATGTTTTACACAAGATTCATTTAAAAATTTCCCAGGTCTTCCTAATTTTCCAGAATTTTTGGAGTTACATAAGTATTCGAAGTAAACATATTGCTACAGACTGTTCTGTTTTTAACAGATTCTGTTTTCTTTGTGTTGTTTGCTTATTTTGATGAATCTATGGGTTCTATCGGGGGGTATGAACCATGGAGAAGTTAGAATACATTAAATATTACATCCGTATAAATAAATAATGAGTTCACAACAGTACCTAAGTGGTGATTTATCTTTCTTATACTAACGGATCTCACGAGTTTGCTGTTGAGTTTTGTGTTGTGAAGTTTGCAAGTTTTGGGTAAAGATTTGATGGACTATGGAATAATGAGTGGCAAGAGCCTAAGCTTGGGGATTACCAAGGCACCCCAAGCCATATTCAAGGATACAAAAGAGCCTAAGCTTGGGGATGCCCCGGCAGGCATCCCCTCTTTCGTCTTCAATCCATCGGTAAATTTACTTGAGGCTATATTTTTATTCACCGCATGATATGTGTTTTGCTTGGAGCGTCTTGTATGATATGAGTCTTTACTTTTTAGTTTTCTACAATCATCCTTGCTGCACGAATCTTTTGAGAGAGATACACACACTGAATCGTGAATTTATTAGAATACTCTTTATGCTTCACTTATATCTTTTGAGTTAGGCAATTTTTCTCTAGTACTTCACTTATATATTTTAGAGCACGACGGTGTTGTGGAATTACTAAAGTCTTGTACTTCACTTATATTATTTTTAGAGTTCTTTAAACAGCATGGTAATTGGTTTAGGTTATGAATTTAGTCCTAATATAATAGGTATCCAAAAAGGGATATAATAAAAACTTTCATATTAAGTGCATTTAATATCATGAGAAGTTTGATCCCTTGCATATAGTTTTCAGATGTGAGGATGGTGATATGAGAGTCATGCTAGTAAGTAATTGTGATTTAGAAAAAATACTTGTGTTGAAGCTTGTGATTCCAGTAGCATGAACGTATGGTGAACCGTTATGTGATGAAGTTAGAGCATGACTTGTTTAATGATTGTCAACCTCGGGATCACGCGATGGTTAACTCCTACCAACCCTTCTCCTAGGAGAAAGCGTCTAATACTTTGCTTCGATAACTAATAGAGTTTTGCAATAAGTATGTGAGTTCTTTATGACTAATGTTGAGTTCATGCATTATACGCACTCTCACCCTTCCACCTTTGCTAACCTCTCTAGTACCGCGAAACTTTCGCCGGTACATTAAACCCACCTTCCTCAAAACAGCCACCATATATTTTCCTCAAAACTGCCACCATACCTACCTATTATGGCATTTTCATAGCCATTCCAAGATATATTGTCATGCAACACCACTGTCCCGTTTTTATGACACGCACCATCACTTCCATATTGCTTGTCATACTTTGGTCTACCTATCGAGTTATAATCTTTTGAGTTGTAAGGAAATAAAAGTGTGATGATTTTTGCATTATTAGAGCATTATTCCATGTGAGAAAAAATGATGATGGAAGCTCTGATTCCCTCACAATTTGGGATGAGTCTCCGGACTTTACAAAAAATAAAAGAGGCCAGCGAAGCCCATAAAAAATAAAAGAGGCCATAAAAGCCCATTAAAAAAAATGAGAGAAAGAGAGAAGGGACAATGCTACTATATTTTTTCACACTTGTGCTTCAAAGTAGCACCATGTTCTTCATAGAGAGTCTCCTATGTTGTCACTTTCATATAACTAGTGGTACACATCTTTTGCACAACCACTTAGTTTCCTTTTTGAGCTTTCATACACTTGTAGCTCTAGTGCATTTGTTGCATGGCAATCCCTACTCGCTCGCATTAATATCTATTAATGTACATCTCCATAGCCCGTTGATATGCCTAGTTGATGTGAGACTATCTCCTTCCTTTCTTTTTGCAAGCTCCACCACATTCTATTCCACCTATAGTGCTATATCCATGGCTCACGCTCATGTATTGCGTGAGAGTTGAAAAGGTTTGAGAACATAAAAAGTGTGAAACAACTGCTTAATTTTCACCGGGGTTGTGCATGATTTAGATACTTTGTGTGGTGAAGATGGAGCATAGAGAGACCATATGATTTTGTAGGGGTAACTTTCTAAGACCATGCTATTTCGAAAGGAAGAAATTACCTTATTAGTATGCTTGAAGTATTATTGTTTTTATGTCAATATAGACTTTTGTTTTGAGTCTTATGGTCTGAATATTCATGCCACATTAGAGAATATTACATGGATAAATATGTTAGGTATCATTACACATCAAAAATTCTGTTTTTATCATTCACCTACTCGAGGACGAGCAGGAATTAAGCTTGGGGATGCTGATACGTCTCCAACGTATCTATAATTTTGATTGTTCCATGCTATTATATTATATGTTTTGGATGTTTTATATGCATTTATATGTTGTTTTATATTATTTTTTGGACTAACATATTAATCTAGAGCCCAGTGCCAGTTTCTGTTTTTTCCATGTTTTTGAATATTGCGAATAAGGAATATTAAACGGAGACCAAACGGAATAAAACCTTGGAAAGATTTTTTCTGGACCACAAGACACGCAAGAGACTTAGAGCAGGGGGCAAGGTAGTTGCCGGGAGGCCACAAGCCAGCAGGGCGTGCCCTGGGGCGTGGCCGCGCCCCCCTGGCTTGTGGGGCCCCTACAGGTCTCCTAACCCTAATTCTTAGCCTATAAATTCCCAAATATTCCAGAAATGCCAAAAAGAGAAACGAGAATACTTTTACGCCGCCGGGAGCCTCTGTTCCCGAGAGATCCAATCTGGGAGCCTTTTCCGGTAATCTGTCGGAGAGGGGATTGATCATGGAGGGCATCTACATCAACTCCATTGCCCCTCCGATGATGTCTGAGTAGTTCACCACAGACCTACGGGTCCATAGCTAGTATCTAGATGGCTTCTTCTCTCTCTTTGATCTTCAATGCCATGTTCTTCATGATCTTCATGGAGATCTATCCGATGTAATACTCTTTTGCGGTGTGTTTGTTGAGATCCGATGAATTGTAAGTTTATGTTCAGATTATCCATGAATATTATTTGAGTCTCTTCTGAATTCTTATATGCATGATTTCATATCTTTGCAAGTCTCTTCGAATTATTTGTTTGGTTTGGCCAACTAGATTGCTAATTGTTGTAATGGGAGAAGTGCTTAGTTTTTGGTTCAATCTTGCGGTGTCGTCACCTAGTAACAGTAGGGGTAGCGAGGCGCGTATTGTATTGTTTCCATCAAGGGTAAACTGATGGGGTTTTCATCATATTGCTTGAGTTTATCCCTCTACATCATGTCATCTTACTTAATGCATTACTCTGTTATTCATGAACTTAATACTCTAGATGAAGGCACGATTCGGTCGATCTATGGAGTAATAGTAGTAGATGCGGAATTGTTTCGCTCTACTTGATACGAATGTGATGCATATATGCATAATCATTGCCTTGGATATCTTTATAATTATATGCTTTTCTATGAATTGCTCAACAGTAATTTGTTCACCCACCGTATTATTTTCCTTTATGAGAGAAGTCTCTAGTGAAACCTATGACCCCGGGGTCTATTTTCCATATCATATTTTCAGATCTATAAACCAAAGATACCAAAAATACTTTGCTGCAATTTATTTACTTTAGTGTTACTTTCAAATCAATCAATATTTTATATCTATCTCTATCAAATCTCATCCTTGCAAATAACTCTGAAGGGATTGACAACCCCTTTATAGCGTTGGATGCAAGTGTTTGATTATTTGTGTACGTACTACTATTGGAGTCCTGTTTGTTCCTCCTACTGGATTGATACCTTGGTTCTCAACAAACTGAGGGAAATACTTATCTACTTCGCTGCATCACCATTTCCTCTTCAAGGGAAAACCAACGCAAGCTCAAGAGGTAGCATGCACTCCTGGAACTGGGTTACACTGGTATCCCGTGGAGTTTTGAACGATGGGTAGAAAGCACCACATACACACGTGTACGTCTGGATCGAGCCCTTGCATGTAGTGCATGGAATGCTAGTTTCCCATTCGCATAGGTGTCGCATCGCTCAGCAGCATCTTTAGACCATGTGCCTATTATTATTAATCTGCATGGTGCGGTTGAGGGAAGACATCGACAATGGGTATTTCGATATGAGACCATGTGGGAATCACCTAACCAATCGAAGGAAAAGAATCAGTAATGATTGGGGCGGGTCACTGATATTCGTGATGTGCGTTGGGTTTTCCATGAAGAGGAACGGGTTATGGCAACACAAAGTGGGTAAGTATTTACCCCGGTTACGAAACCAAGGTTTATCAAACCAATAGGAATATCAACCACAACCGTATTTAGCGACTGCACGCAAAAGAACAAACAACTTGCACCCAACGCGAGCAAGAGGGTTTCAATCCCCTTGATCTCATTATTTGTAAGCGAATGAGGTGTGTAGATAATTGTAAAACTGCAAAATAAAATAAAAGCAAATAAATGGCAGGAGGTATTGGAGGTTTTAGCAATATGTTGTAATAGACCCGGGGGGCATAGCTTTCCCAAATGGCATCTCTCATAAAAATAGCACACGGTGGGTAAACAAATTACAATTCGGGCAATTGATAGAAGAGCGGATAGTTATGCAATTTTTAGGGCAATGATCATGTAAATATAGGCATCATGTCCATAAACAAATAGGCCGACTCCTGTCTGCACCTATTACTATTACTTCACTTCAAGAGCGCTTCTATGCTTGCCTCTCTACGTATTAAGTTCATGACAAACAAAGTAATGCTTGGAGTAAGATGACATGATGTAGACAAAGTAAATTCAACCAGTATGAATAAACCCCATCATTTTACCCTTAGTAGCAGCAACACAAAGATGCAACTTGTCACCTTCTGTCACTGGGATATAGAAACTCGTCAAGTTGAACCTACTACAACGCACCTCCCTCACCGAAGAAATATCAATCTAGTTGGCCAAACTATTTCAATAAATCGGATAGAATTATGAAGCTATCATAATCATGCACATAATAATCATATTATATATCAGAGGAGACTCAAATATTTATCAGGAATAATCTAAACATAAACCCACAATTCATCGGATTCCAACAAACGCACCGTACAAAAGAGTTACATCATATGGATCAAAGCGAAGATGTGATGATCATTGTATTGAAGATCAAAGAGAGAGAGTTGCCATCTAGGTACTGCTATGAACCCATAGGTCTGTGGTGAACTACTCACGCGTCATCATGAGGGCAGCAAGGTTTATGAAGAAGCCCTCCGTGATCAATCTCCCCTCCAACACAGTGCCGGAACGAAGCTCCAGATGGCCTCCCGTCGGAACAAAGACTTGCGGCGGTGTAAAAAGTGTTTCGGGACCTTCTCTGACGTTTTTAGGGTAAATAGGAATTTATAGGCGAGAGAACGGGGTCGGGGGAGCCATGAGGCGGCCACAAGCTATCAAGTCGCGCCCCTAGGTCGCAGCCACATGGCTTGTGAGAGCCTTGTGTGCCTCCCGGCCTTCTTGTGATGCTCCACGATGTTCTTTTGGTCCAGAAAAAAATCACAAAAAGTTTCAGGTCCATTGGGCTTCATTTGGTATTGGAACGTGAAAAGTGGAAAAAAATGCAGAAAACAGCAACTCGCACTAGGCATGGGTCAATAGGTTAGTGCTAAACATAATGTAAATTGGTAGGTAAGTGCCTAAAAGTGTTCTATAATGATAAAATAATAGCATGGAGCAATAAACAAAATATAGATACGTTGGAGACGTATCAAGCATCCCCAAGCTTAATTCCTGCTCATCCTCGAGTAGCTAAATGATAAAAACAGAATTTTTGATGTGACATGCTATCTAAAATGTATTCCTTTGCATGCATGCTCATTGAGAAATGATGAATTAACAAGTATTAACACGACAATATTTATAAGTATAAGCAGCAAAACAATTATGCTTTCAAAGTGTACGATCCTCAAAGATTGTTTCAACCCTTTCCATCTTTATTATATTAGCAAGGCATGGCCCCATTTTCATCACATAACTACAAATGTCAAGCACCACAGTGCCCAAGTCACGCAATTGGATTGTACCTTTTCAATATGCATCAACTTTTTGTTTTTCACGCAATACTTGAGCGTGAACCATTGGACATGGCATATAGGTGGAATAGAGTAAAGTGGTGGGTTTTAAAGTGGTTGAAAAGTGGAGAAGATAGTCTCGTATCAACTAGGCGTATCAATGGGTTATGGAGATACCCATTGATAGATATTGACACAAGGAGTAGGGATTGCCATGCAAATGATGCACCAGAGCTATAAGTGTATGAAAGCTCCATTGAATCTAGGCATGGTGTGCATCCAACTTGCTTGCTCATGAAGACCTCGGGCATTTGAGGAAGCCCGTTAACAGAATGTACAAGCCAAGTTTGCACTTTTTTTGATTCGCACTATCATATGAATGATATAACATGAGACTCTCTACATGATGAACATGGTCCCTTCTCTTTTTTTCTGTCATTCATTTTTTATATGGTGGTCTCATTTGGCCTCCCCAATATTTATTTCCTCACTGGGACAATGCTCTAATAATGATGATCATCACACTTTTATTTACTTACAACTCATGGATAACTCGATATGATGAATGAAGCAACATGACTCCAATATGAATGCCTCTCGCAGTGTATCAGGATGTGCAATGATTTAGTGTGACATGTATTTAGCATATGATATTTGGTGTCTTTTCCACAAATGCTATTATGAATAGTGGCTTTGCCAAAAATACTATGTGAGCTCTATATGATCATGCAAAGCAATATGATGATGAACGAACTAGCCATGTGAAGTGATGATGGAATTTGCATGGCAACATATCTCCGAATGTCTATGGAAATGCCATAATAGGTAGGTATCGTGGTTGTTTTGAGGAGGATATAATAAGGCTTATGTGCAACAGAGCGTATCATGTCATGGGGTTTGGATGCACCGACGAAAGTTCCACCAATCCTCGAGGTGAGAATGGGCTATGCGCAGTACTAGAGAGGCTAGCAGATATGAGGAGCTGATATTGCGTATGTCCATGGTGTCACATTAGTCATAAAGAACTCATATACTTATTGCAAAGTTTTATTAGTCTTATCACAAATCAAAGTACTACTCGCATGCCCCGAGGGAGAGGGTTGGTAGGAATTAACCATCGCGCGACTCCGACTCGAAACAACACTAGGTGTTCAGCGAGGAATAGATATGCTCACACATCATCATCATGCCCTTGTAATTTTTCAGATGTTCAAGAAGTTTTGACATCTCGTAATATCAACACCTCTTTGAATTAATGATTATGCACTCACACCTTTTCATATCACCACATCAATATCATTAACCACAATTTATCTATATGTGCTACATGATGGTTTTAATTATCACTTATTGAACACTTGTTATTTTTGATCTAGTCTTATACCCATGCAAATTACCGTCACTATTTACTAACTCTAAAAATATAAGTGAGGAACGAGAGCATATTATTTTTGTAAAATCTACACACCACCCTGCTCAAAAAGATATAAGTGAAGTACTAGAGCAACTGCTATGCTCAAAAGATATAAGCCAAGCACATAGAGTATTCTAACAAACCATGATGATGGTGTCTATATATCAAATAGGTGTGTACAACAAACAATGATTGTGTCAAACTGAAATTAAAAGTAAACAAAAGCAAACGATGCTCCAACCAAAATTCATATCATGTGATGAATAAAAATGTAGCTCCAAGTAACATACCGGGTTGAGGCGTAAGAGGGGATGCCTTCCCGAGGCATCCCCAAGCTTAGACTCTTGAGTCTTCCTAGAATATTACCTTGGTGCGCCTTGGGCATCCCCAAGCTTAGGATCTTTCCACTTCACATTCCTTTGTCCATCGAGATAATATCCAAAGGTTGAAAACTTCAACCACGCAAAACTCAACAAAACTTTGTGAGATCTGTTAGTATATGCAACATAATAAACACTTTTAGGTACTGTTATAAATTGATTCTTCTTTTATTTTATCATAAGGTAATGTGTTTTAACTTCTTCATGGCTTACAACCCCCCCCCCCCGATATAATCCATAGCTTAATCAAAACAAGCAAACTATGCATGCAAAAATATAATGTGTTTAAAATAGAACAGTCTGTAATAATATATTTAATAGCCATACTTCTGTAACTGCACAAATTCTGAAACATTAGGAGGACCTATATAATTTGTATATAAGTACTCTGAAAAAATTCAGCTTAAAAATACGTTCGAGTAAAATCAAAGAAATTTTGCACTAGGTGTCAAAGTTTCAATTTTTTCACCGTATCAATTCTACTCATTATACAAATCATCCCAAAGGCTTTACTTGGCACAAACAATAATTAAACATAAAAACACAATTATTACAGAGGAAATAATCATTTTATCACACACTAACATAAAGTAAAGGAAAAATTAAAGATAACTATTCGGTTCCCTCCCAACAAGCGCTATTATTTTACGCTTGTGGCTAGGCATATTGCATAGTTTCAAGTGTTGTCATCCTTGACACTTAATCCATAATTGGTCCTCATGATAGATTAATAAGGTGGTTTTATTATATTTCTAGGGAAGTGTTCCATCCCTTTCTTTAATGGGAATTGTAACCTTATGTTGTCCTCTTTCATATCAATGGTTGCACCTATAGTTTGTAGGAAAGGTATTCCAAGTATAATAGGACAAGTAGGATTGCAATCAATATCAAGAACAATAAAATCTACATGCACATAATTTTTGTTTTCAATGATAATTACATCAATAATTCGACCTAAGGGTTTCTTAATGGTGGAATCCGTAAGATGCAAGTTAAGGGAACATTCTGCAATATTGGTGAGACCAAGCACATCACATAAAGCTTTAGGTATAGTTGAAACACTAGCACCAAGGTATCACAAAGCATTGCATTCATATTTATTTATCTTAATTTTCATAGTAGGTTCCCACTCATCATGCAACTTTCTAGTAATAGGAACTTCAAGCTTGAGTTTCTTATCATAAGCTTTTACCATAGCTTCTACTATATGTTGAATAAAAGCTTTATTTTGTTCATAAGCATTGGTGAGATAATAATGGATTTCAGCAAGGAAATGCATCCTACTAAAGAGAAATTATCATAATTAAAGTCCTTGTAATCCAAGATAGTGGGGACATCACTAGTTAAAGTTTTGACCTCTCAAAACCCACTTTTTCAATTTTATCATTAGGATCATCACCCTCCAATCAAACGGGGCGCTCATTAACTAAAGTTGACTCATCTCGAGTCCCTTTATCATTAGTATTCATAGAAGTAAACAAAGATTCAATAGGAGAAGTAACAATCATTTTAAGGTCTTCATCATGCTTATGGTAAAAATGGGTGGAAGAGCTTTTTCTAGGAATTCTTGCTTAACTCTCAATTTAGCATTCCTCTCCTTACTCTCATTGATTGAAACTTGGATAGATTTAATAGTCTCATTGAAATCATGCTTAGGAGGCAAAGTTTTACATTTAAGAGTTTCTACATCAAGAGCAATTCTATCCACATTCTTAGCCAAAGTATCACCAATATGCAATTTTTCCTCTACCATAGTATTGAAAAAAAATTGAGAATAAATGGATTACTTAAGTTTTTTCTAAAGATTATAGGGTATCCTAGTATAATTTGTAGAAGAAATTCCATAGGAACTGCCATAAGAATTTCCATAGTTGTTGGAAGAATTACCGAGATATGGCCTAGGATTGAAATTACCTCTATAAGCATTGTTGTTAAAATTATTTCGAGAGACAAAGTAACATCAATAGCATCATTATTTTGTTCAATCAAGGTATACAAAGTCATATAATTGGGATTAACATGAGCATTTTTATTGGCAACTAAGTTTATAAGAGCATCCACTTTTTCACTCAAAGTAGCGATTTCCTCAACAGAATTTACCTTCTTACCTGGTGGAGCTCGTTCGGTATGCCATTGAGAATAGTTGACCGTGATGTTGTCCATAAGTTTAGTGGCCTCTCCTAGGGTAACCTCCGTGAAGGTACCACTTGCGGCAGAATCTAGAAGATTACTAGATGAAAAGTTTAGCCTGCATAGAAATTTTGAATAATCATCCGTAAGTTTAGACCATGAGTTCTACAATTTCTTACCATAAACTTCATTCTCTCCAAAGCTTGAGCAACATGTTAATTTTATTTATGTTTAAAATTCATTATTTGATTTCTTAGGGAGATGATTTTAGCATCAGGAAAATACTTGGCAATAAAAGCATCTTTACACTTATCCCATGTTCCAATACTATTACGTGGCAAAGATGAAAACCAAGTTTTTGCTTTATCTCTGAGTGAAAAAGGAAATAATTTTAATTTCACAATATCATTTTCCAGGTTCTTTTTCTTTTGAATATCAAAAAGTTCCACAAAAGTATTGAGGTGTGAAGCATTATCCTCATTAGGACTTCCCGAGAATTGATCTTTCATCACAAGATTTAGCAATAAAGCATTAATATCAAAAGCATCCGCACTAGTGGCTGGTGGTATAGGAATACTAATAAAATAATTATTATTAGTATTTATAAAGTCAGACAACTTAGCAGTATCTTTAGAAATGGTGACTGCATGAGCAAACTAACAAGTGTAACAAGCAAACTAGAGAGCGAAGATGTAATCTAGTGACAAGCTAAGCAATCAAAGATAAATATTTTTGTGTTTTTATTTTTTATACGAGACAAACTAAATATACCAAAAAATAAAAAGAGGAACAAATGAATGAAATTTTGTGTGGAGTAACTTGATAGTTGGTGATGATATTCCCCAAAGACGACGCCGGGAATCCTTCCTGATACTCGTGAGGAACGGATTATCGCAGCACAAAGTGAGTAAGTATCTTCCTGAGTTATGAAACCAAGATTTATAGAACCAATAGGAATATCGACCACAACCGTATTGAGTGGCTCCACACAAAAGAACAAACAACTTGCACCCAACGCGGGCAAGATGGTTGTCAATCCCCTTGGTCTCATTATTTGCAAGCGAATGAGACGTGTATATAATTATAAAAGTGCAAAATAAAATAAAAGCAAATAAATGTCAGCAAGGTGTAACATCCCAAAATTATAAATTTTGGAATGTTAATATAATTATTAGATTGATTGTTTGTTTGTTTGTTTGAGTGATTGAAACTTGAGTGAAATTTATAACTTTATAAAACTTTTGAATGAGAGGGAATAAAATGACTTTCCCATTTTTCTTTTGAATTCAAATTCATCCATTTAAAATCAGTGAGAGAAGATAACATGACTTCTTCAACTATAAAGAATTTGGATGAATGTGGCACTTGAATTTTCCTTTGGTTTTTGATTTGAATTTTTATTTTATTTTTGGCACAAGATTTCAACCACAAAATATTTCCTAACAATATACTTGCCAAGCAAGAAAGAGAGGAGGTAACATGACACCCCCAAAAAAATAAAAGTCAGAAGAAAAATAGTGTCAAAAATTTTAAAGACAAAATTTGGATTTTATTGAATTTTAAAAAAGTAAATTTTTATAAAGTTTTTATTTTGTGAAAAATAAAATGTTCATGTTGTAGGACATTTTATTCTGAAAATTTTGATATATAATATGTCTATGTAAAATATTTTATTGTTTCCTGTTTTTTTCAAAAAAAAACAAATTTGAAAAAAAAAGGCTGACGAGGCCAACCGGCCAGCTAGTAATGTGTGCGCGCCCTGCGTGGGTGGCCGGCCGAAAAATGGCCCATACAGACTCTTTTTCTCCTCTTTACGTATATGTTTAGTCCCACATCGCCTACCTATGGACCATTAGACCTTCTTTCCACCTATAAATATAGACCCATAGGAGCATCCAAAAATCATCTATTTTGGGTTAAATCAATCTTTTGATTTGACTAGGTTTATTAAATAAAAATATTCTTTTCTCTTCGGCGGGATTTCTCGAAGTCGTCTCCTCGTTGGAATTAATTCTTACTCTGCATTCTAAATGTATTTCTCTTTGTATTTTTTTTACTTCCGTAGTTATTATTTCTAGACTAGTATTCCTACACTAATATACGGTAGAGTAATTAGATATATTAATTAGTCTTCATATTTACACATTAGTATTAGAATTCTTTTAGACATAGCACTTTTTTTCCGTAAAACAGCTTGGCCCTGATTTTTCAAATAGTCATAGCTTTTTACTCGTTTATCCGAATTAGATGAAACCAACGCCTAGAGTTTCGTCTTGATGCCACCTATCCGGTGAACCTACCATATCAACTTTTTGAAATTTTCAAATTTCGAAATTTGTTCACACTGATATTCAAACTTCTTTTGATCATATCTTTTTATCCGTAGCTCCGTTTTAGATGAATCCAATTGCGTCGGATTCGTATCAAAGTAATCTTCCCGTTTGTATCATTAGGTTTAACTTTTAAACTTGATCAAATCAGATTTATCTATTAGTGCCCAAAAGTGTTCAGATCGTTCTAAGCCGATTCAATGTTATATTGAAATATTTGTATCTTTTGATCCGCTATTTCAAATCTAGTAATTCCTTTTTTCTACATGTTCATATTGATCTCCTATATCCAGTAGCATCATTAGTTTCGACCTTTGAACCTTACAAATTTGAGCGATTCAAATTTGTATTCGAACATTCATTTGATCTTATCTTGCAAATCGTACCACCTTTTCAATTGATTCCTTTTACCCCTAAACACTCATGTCATATATTTTTGTACGTAACCATCGTATTTCAGTTCAACTTCTCTTGACCTTTTGAATGCAAATTCACTTCATACTTCAATTCGCTATAACTTGTGTTGTAGTGCTCCATTTCAAAAAATTCTTTCTACAAACAAATTTGTATGTCTTATACTATTTCTCAATAACGTTCATGTTGTTCTCCCAATATTTTTTATCATCTCCCATAGTGTATGCAAGTCGAGCTTATATAGCAATAGTTCATCGTCCATTAACTCTTTTGATCTCATTCATGCACCTTCACTTTACAACACACTTAGGAACTTTTTATTAAACCTTAGTACGTTGTTATTTTGCACCAAGACATGCTTTATTCTTATGTTCTCTTGGTTCTTCCTTTTTGGCATGAATGTTTATTGAATGCTATTCGTTTACGATAGATTGCTCGGAGTGTGGCGAGTAGAATTATCAGGATTTTGAGAGCGACTATCTTCATCAAGTAATATCAGGAAAGTCATTTGATCATGTATTACCTATGTTTTATGCATTGTAGTTCTACCCTTCAAACACCCAATTGCATGCTGAGTAGGTACTTGGAAATTATGGTTACATATTGTAGTATCATGTGGTAGGCACCCAACAACCCCGTTTCTTAGCCCGGGACGACAAATTTCATATTGCTATACTTGAGTAGACGGGATTCTGGTTGAGAGTTTATCACGAGTGATGCGAGAATAATTTAATAACCAAGACCGGTTAAGTCAAGACTTTTCAAGACCTCGTGATGCAATGCAACTCTGGGTGAAGGACGGTTGATCGGCTCCCTGGAGAAACCAGTGGATGACTCGGGATGCTGGAGACGTGCCATGACATCTTGCGGAAAGCTTCACCCAGGCTCAAAGAGACGGACGGATATTTTCAAGACCCAAGGCTTACCTGCACAGCCACAAGTCATTATGGGCTCTGGCTTGGTTGGACAACGCGACGACTCTGGACAGGCGGTGCTAGCAGATGTAGAAGAACGGTAGGAATGGATGGGCACCGACAGGGATTCAGAGGGACCCGTTGAAATACCATGTTTTGATCATCCGGTCTTCAAACACCCTGAAGTGCGAGGACATACTCGGAGGCGATCAAATCTTGTGGGGAACGTGTGCAAAACTCTGCAGAGTACTCAAACCTAATCGATTAGCCGTGTCCACGGTCATGGACAACTTGAGCCAAAGGAACTGAAGTTATCTGGATTTCTCAACACCATTATATATATTTGATGTGGGTAATATTGATAACTTGGGTATGAGAACTGGTTGGCGGAACCATCTCATTAACAACCAACTACGTAGTAATATTTTGCTTTTAGCCCCTCTCTTGATGTAGGAGAAAACTTTGCTTTTTGCTAAAAACTTACAGCCCCACCTGCCATATATGCATATAGTATAGATGATATTTTACCCCTCTCTTTTGTGACTTGCCGGCATATTCAATATGCTGACCTACACGGCTGCAACGTCTTATGTTGCAGATGTTTTCCTGGACAAGTAAGAGTACGGTTCAGGGTTACGGTCCGCACTCAACCTGTCGTTGGTGTTATTTGGGACTCCACCCCCTTGACTGTTTCCGCTGAGATATTTAAGGTATATATATCAGTTTTACGCTATTTACATGTGATTGCACTTTGATATATACATTGATGTACTGTGTGTGCCAGCATACTGATCCACGGATGGCACAGATACACGGAGGCTTGACTCGTTTTGAGTCGGGTCGCTACACAAGGTATTGTAGGTTTTAGCAATATGTTGTGAATAGACTCGGGGGCCATAGCTTTCCCTAATGGCATCTCTCTTTAAAATAGCACACAGTGGGTAAACAAATTATTGTTGGGCAATTGATAGAGGAGAGGATAGTTATGCGATTTTCATGACAATGATCATGTAAATATAGGCATTATGTACATAAACAAATAGGCTGACTCCTGCCTGCACCTATTACTATTACTTCACTTCAAGAGCGCTTTCTATGCATGCCTCTCTACATATTAAGTTCATGACAAACGAAGTAATGCTTGGAGTAAGATGACATGATGTAGACAAAGTAAACTCAATCAATATGAATAAACTCCATCATTTTACCCTTAGTAATTGCAGCACAAAGATGAAATTTGCCCCCTTATGTCACTCGGATATAGAAACTCGCTAGGTTGACCCTACTACAATGCATCTCTCTCACCAAAGAAATATCAGTCTAGTTCGCCAAACTATTTCAATAGATCTAAGAGAATTACGAAGCTATCGTAATCATGCACATAAGAACCATATTATATATCAGTGGAGACTCGAATATTTATCATGAATAATATGAACATAAAACCATAATTAATCGGATCCCAACAAATGCATCGTACAAAAGAATTACATCATATAGATCAAAGCAAAGATGTGATGATCATTGTATTGAAGATCAAAGAGAGAGAGAGAGAGACAGAGAGAGAGAGAGAGATAGGCATGTAGGTACTGTCATGGACCCGTAGGTCTATGGTGAACTACTCACACATCATCCTGAGGGAAGCAAGGTTGATGAAGAAGCCCTCTATGATCGATCCCCATGTGGCAAAGTGCTGGAACGGAGCTATATATGGACTCCCGTCGAAACAGAGACTTGCGACGACGGAAAAAGTGTTTCAGGACCTCCCTCGAAGGTTTTCGGGTGAATAAGAATTTATAGGCTAGAGAACGAGATCGAGAGAGCCATGACGCAGCCACAAGCCATCTAGGTCGCGCCCTCCTGCCTTCTTACGATGCTCCATGGTCTTGTTTTGGTCAAGAAAAAGTTCACAAAAAGTTTCAGGTCAATTGGGCTTCATTTGGTGCTGGAACGTGAAAAGTGGAAAAATACGTAAAAAACAGTAACTCGCAATGGGCACTGGGTCAATATGTTAGTGCTAAAAAAATAATATAAATTGGTAGATAAGTGCCTAAAAAGTGTTCTAAAATGATAACATAAGGCTCGTTGTAATGGGTAGTATCATATACTAGTATCATGCATATGATACTAGTGTATGATATCACAACTGTCGTGGGTATAAGTCTGACAGTAGATGTGTAGGGTACGAAAGGATGGGCAGAGCCTTAGCTACGACGAGGTTGTATGAGTTCAGGCCCCTCTACGGTGGAGGTAAAAGCCCTACGTCTCAGTGCTCTTGGGAGCTTAGTGTCGAGTGGAATATAGGATTACAGTAAAAGCCAACCCCTGCACCAGTGGGGAAGGGCGGCTTATATAGAGTGCGCTGCCCTCCACAACGGCCCGGTGGACAGGGGTGGAATAGTGGCGAATAAATGCCTACGTTACAGGTAACGTATGCCTTAAATGCTAATAATGGTGTATGAAAACGTATGACCGTTGCCCTCCTGGGAGGTTACGATGTACAGAGTGGAATTCAGTCGGTACGATAAATACGCTCCGAATGCTCGTCACCGACTGGATGATGGGGGTCCTTAGTTCAGTCGGAACTGTCTAAGGGCCTTGCCCTCTATGAAGGGTAGTCCTTGGGTAGGACCTATAGGGCAGGCCTATGACCCTACCCTAGGACTATAACCCCATCATTAGTCCCCGAATGGATCGGGGTTGGAATGACGAAGTGATGCCTGGAGTACGGATCTGACTGGTATGGATGTGACTTTGGCGTTGTTTGCCTCGATCCATTTTATCCTTTCGACCAGCGATCCGAGTGAATATACGAGTGAAACGAACCGTCAGGGACCGAGTGCTTCCGCGAAATCTTACGAAGCGATGCCTGGAGTACGGATCCAACTGGTATGGATGTGACTTTGGCGTTGTTTGCCTCGATCCATTTTATCCTTTCAACCAGTGATCCGAGTGAATATATCAGTGAAACAAACCGTCAGGGACCGAGTGCTTCCGCGGAATCTTTCGACGTGACCGGTCCAACTGACAGCGGCGGATTTTCCGGGATCCTCAAATTTCGGTTGTCGCGCGCTCAGCGGGGATGACGACACCGCCATCGAGTAGTTTCTGCCGCCTCGATTACCGCGTCGTTATCTTCTCCACTAACATCGCAGCAGTCGGTCGGGGGATAAGATTTCGGGGCCACCTGTTAGTGACTCAGTCGGAAGCTTATTTAAGTCTCTCCGTCGGGGGTTTCTTGTTGCGCTGCCCTTGTTACTCGCATTCACCTCGCTCCTCCCGTAGCTCCTTGCGCGCTCCAAGCCTCCTCCTTCCTCTCCTCCTCGCCAGATCTGTTGCCTTCACCATGACGAAGGGGCAGACCAGCAAACTCGAGTCGCAGAAGAAGAAGAAGAAGGGGGCGGCCCCTGCTCAGCGGCGACAGCGGGCACTGCCGGCGGGGTGGATCCAGGGGGATTTCCTCCCCTCCACGGTGACGACGGACGATTTGCTGGAGCTAGTGGAGCGCGGCATGATCGCCAACAAGTCGTGGAGGCTGCCGGCGGAGGCCGAGACGGAGCCGGCGCTGCAGGAGGGGGAGCGCCTCCTGCTGCTCAGCCACGTGTCCAGGGGCTTCTCCTTGCCTCCCCACCCCTTCTTTAGAGGTATTATGAATCACTTCGGGGCGCAGCTCCATCATTTTCCTCCAAACGCGATAGCCCATCTTGCTGCATTCGTCACCCTTTGCGAGTGCTTTATTGGATGTCCCCCCCATTGGGGGCTCTTTAAGTACATCTTCTCCGCTAGGTCCCAGACTGTCAAAAAGCTTAGCCAGTCGGACGATAAAACCCATCTCCTCCAGCTATGCGGGGGCTTAGGCTTCCAAAAGAAAACGAAGAGTAGCAACCCCCCTCTCCAGTTGTCCGAGTCAGTTAGGAACTGGCAGTCGACCCGGTTCTATTGCCAGGACATCGCTTGTTCGAATGCCGCGACTGGGTTGCCACCCTTTAGCCTAGACCGTCCGGCCCCTCCCAGGCAGCTTGCGCTCTCAAAGGTGGAAAAGATCCAGATCCAACCTCTGGTCGACGCGCTGATAGCTGTCGTCCGCAAGGGAGTCACCGGCACAGATTTGCTGGAGACTTTTCTGGGTCGGCGCATCCAGCCGCTGCAAGCCCGACACCACGCCATGTGGCACTATGCGGGGCCTGAGGATTCCACTCGGACTCATCCAGAATGCGTGACCGGGGAGGTTGTGACGGCGTGGGTCCGCGGCATCACAGGCGCATGCGACAACCCCAGAGGAGCCCGGCGGGTGAAGCCCTTCCCCGCTGATAATCCTCCTCCGAATGAGGTGAGCACCTCTTGTCGAGTGCTTTCAATCTTCTTAGACTTATCCCTTTTCTTGTACTGCCGCCTGACGTCTGACGTTGCCGACTGTGTTTTGTGCAGGAGTGGACCAACTGGTATTCTCCCGTCTCGAACGGGAATCCAGCTGAGGAAGAGGAGGGCAGCCAGGAAGGCAGCGTGGATAGCGCCGAGTACGTCTCCGATAGTGGGGAGACAGAGGAGGAGACTGAAGAGGAGGAGGGAGAGGTTGGGGAGCAGAGCTCGCCACCTCCACCATCAGAGCCTCGAACTAAGCGTCGTCACGAACCTGCGGCTCCGCCGGCTCCTCCAGTGGCCCCGAGTGCTCTGCCAGCCTCTCTCGTGGCTCCAAGTGCTCGGAGCGTGAAGAGGACTAGGGACGCTACTGCCGAGCCCACGGAACAGCCATCCAAGGTGGCAAAACCTAGCGGGCCCAAGCCTCGAAAATCTTTGCCTCGGATGAGGATCGATGTTCCAGTTGCCTCAGCGTAAGTGTCTTGTTCTCCTATCTTGCTTCGGTATCTAGTTGAACTCATGCTTATCCGTCGAGTGGATTTTACTCGACAGAGCTGCTACCTCCGCCATCTCTCTGCCGCACCAAGGCGATGATCCTATGGACACGGATAACGCTGCCACATCCCAGGAAGGTTCGCTGTCACGACTCCGAGAGTTTGTATTATTGCTTCGCGAGCGTCGTCTTTAATCTTGCCCTTTTTTTGTAATTTCATGTTGTTCAGTCGGGCTTCCTTCGGAGGTGATTCACCTGGAGGACGACGACCAAAGGGGGTCAGGGCCAGCTTTGGCGCATGTCCTTGAGGTTGTCCCATCTGTTGCTGCTCCCATCATGGACGTGCCGCCGACCGAGACGATGCCGCCGACTGAGATGGTGCCCCTCGCGGCGGAACAGACTGGAGCGGAACTTGGGATGCCCAAGGAGTCTTCTGTCGTGCCGGGTCCGTCGACCGTCCAGTACGACGCCCGACACCTTCCGGAAGACCAAGTGGGGGCCGCCAAGGAGGCCATGGTGCAGGTGGAGCTGATGGTGGGTGACGCCAAGGGAGCGTATGACTCCATCACGTCTTTGTACAAGAGAAGCTTGGAACTCCGGGACGATATTCGAGTAAGTGCGCTAGTAAGTGTTTACTTTCCTCTTTTTACCCACTGGGGGTTTCAGTGATAGACTCGGATACAGTAGGATGTTTTAGCAGTGGGTTCACTCCGAGTGAACCCAGTGGGTGTAGTCCCCGAGGCTTCTGTCGAGTGCTTGCACCGGCAGTTGTATTTATATGTATTTTCCGTTACCTGAGCGGATCAAAGCTGATCTGCCCGAATAGTTCCAGTGGGGGCACTCTGAGTGCACCCACTGGGTGTAGTCCCCGAGAGTAGTGTTACTCAGGTCGGGTGACAGTAGTGTCATAGATTTGTCTGTTTGTCATGTAGCTCAATAGGGCCGGCCTGTTCGAGCCATGCCAGTGGGGTCACTCTTAGTGAACCCACTGGGTGTAGTCCCCGAGAATGCTGTCGATTGCTTGCATCAGCAGGGGTCTGAAGAACTTTGAGCTTTGTTTGTTTTCCTTGTTGAATGTGTCTGGTCTTCCTTTTGCGCTGATTTGGCAGAAGACTTGCGAAATGGGATCCGCGTACAATGCTCTGAAGGCTGAAAAGGTTCAGCTTGCTGCGGAATTGGAGGCGGCTGTGAATGACTTGGCTGGCGTGAAGGGGGCTCTTGCTGACCGAGAGAAGTCTTTGGAGGAGTCCCGGAAGACCAACAAGGCATTGGTGGCCGAAATTGAGAAAATGGGCAAGCAAAGAACTGAACTAATGGGTCAGATGAAGGTGATGAACAATCGGTGCATGGCGCAGGAGAAGTACGTCAGCGACTGGGCAAGGAAGATGATTGCACTGCTTGGTGGTAAGTTTTTTGCCGAGTGCTTCTTGTCTTTGGAGTTTATTCTACGCTTACTTTCTGCTTGTCTTTTCTTGGCAGATTTCTGTCTGGACGCTGAGGCTGAAGCAGCCGACATTGAACGGTCGGTTGTTCCGAACGTTCCACTCGGCGACGAAGCCAACCGGGACATGCTCCGAGCGCATATTCGCCTTGGCACAGTGGGACCTTTCATTGGCCGCTTGAGAGAAGTCATCGGCCGGATCAACAAGGAGTTGTGGCCTGAAGACGATTCCCGGCAAGAAATAGAAGGGTTGATGACTCGGCTGGAGGACGTCCCGAACCGAGTGCAGGCATGGAAGAAGTCTGGTGCTCGTTGTGGTGCGGACGTGGCGCTATCTCTGGTCCGAGTGCACTGCAAAGAAGCTCGCGAAGAAAAGCTGAAGGCGTTGCAGGTCGCCAACACCAAGAAGCTTCGATTCGAAGATTTCATGGAGACCTTCATCGACACAGCCACTCGCATCGCAGACGGGATCGACCTTGACACCTTTGTGGACCCTGCCAGTCCTGGTGACGCTTGAAAAACTTTATGGTGAACGCACTTTTGCCTCGGAATGCCGAGTGTTATCTGTATCAAACTTTGGCCACTGCTGTTGGCCGTCACATTTGTGGTTCGGTGTGGATAAGCTTGATCCACACCGAGCCGATCCAACTTTGAATTCGAATCGAATATATTGCTCTTCTTTCGCCAAGTTTTTTTTGACACGATTTTGACTCGTGGTTTTTGTTTGGCGTTTCTTGGTGAAGCTGATGGCAAACATGCGGAGCATGTAATTGTCAGTTGTCTTCACATCCACATGAGCCTCAATGAGGGTCTGCTAAGTCTCCGAGTGGATCTCGAGGATACACTCGAAGGAAGCTTTTTACTTAGGCGATTCTGGATCGCAGCTAAGTCCCCGAGTGCGGCATCTCGTGGGCACTCAGAGTGAGTTGATACTCATGTAGTTGTCAGTTGTCTTCACATGCACATGAGCCTCAATGAGGGTCTGCTAAGCCTCCGAGTGGATCTCGCGGATACACTCGAAGGAAGCTTTTTACTTAGGCGATTCTGGATCGCAGCTAAGTCCCCGAGTGTGACTTTTCGTGCGCACTCGGAGTGAGTTGAAACTCATGTAGTTGTCAGTTGTCTTCACATCCACATGAGCCTCAATGAGGGTCTGCTAAGCCTCCAAGTGGATCTCAAGGATACACTCGAAGGAAGCTTTTTACTTAGGCGATTTTGGATCGCAGCAAAGTCCCCGAGTGCGGCTTTTAGTGCGCACTCGGAGAGACTTTTTACTTAGGCGATTCTGGGTCGCAGCGAAGTCTTTGAGTGCGGCCTTTGGTGCGCACTCGGAGCAAGTTTTTACTTAGGAGATTCTGGGTCGCAGCTAAGTTCCCGAGTGCGGCTTTTAGTGCGCACTCGGAGCGAGTTTTTTACTTAGGCGACTCTGGGTCGCAGCTAAGTCCCCGAGTGCGACTTTTAGTGCACACTCGGAGAGAAAGTTTGTACTTAGGCGATTCTGGGTCGCAGTTAAGCCTCCGAGTGCGACTTTTAGTGCACACTCGGAGAGAGTTTTTTACTTAGGCGATTCTGGGTCGCAGCTAAGTCCCCGAGTGCGGCTTTTAGTGCGCACTCGGAGCGAGTTTTTTACTTAGGCGACTCTAGGTCGCAGCTAAGTCCCCGAGTGCGACTTTAGGGCACACTCGGAGAGAGATTTTGTACTTAGGCGATTCTGGGTCGCAGCTAAGCCTCCGAGTGCGACTTTTAGTGCACACTCGAAGAGAGTTTTTTACTTAGGCGATTCTGGGTCGCAACTAAGTCCCCGAGTGCGGCTTTTAGTGCGCATCGGAGCGAGTTTTTTACTTAGGCGACTCTGGGTCGCAGCTAAGTCCCCGAGTGCGACTTTTAGTGCACATTCGGAGAGAGAGTTTGTACTTAGGCGATTCTGGGTCGCAGCTAAGCCTCCGAGTGTAACTTTTAGTGCACACTCGGAGAGAGTTTTTTACTTAGGCGACTCTAGGTCGCAACTAAGTCCCCGAGTGCGACTTCTGGTGCACACTCGGAGAGAGAGTTTGTACTTAGGCGATTCTGGGTCGCGGCTAAGCCTCCGAGTGCGACTTTTAGTGCACACTCGGAGAGAGTTTTTACTTAGGCGATCGTGGGTCGCAGCTAAGTCCCCGAGTGCGGCTTTTAGAGCGCACTCGGAGCGAGTTTTTTACTCAGGCGACTCTGGGTCGCAGCTAAGTCCCCGAGTGCAACTTTTAGTGCACACTCGGAGAGAGAGTTTGTACTTAGACGATTCTGGGTCGCAGCTAAGCCTCCGAGTGCGACTTTTAGTGCACACTCGGAGAGAGTTTTTTACTTAGGCGACTCTGGGTCACAGCTAAGTCCCCGAGTGCGACTTTTAGTGCACACTCGGAGAGAGAGTTTGTACTTAGGCGATTCTGGGTCGCAGCTAAGCCTCCGAGTGCGACTTTTAGTGCACACTCGGAAAGAGTTTTTTACTTAGGCGATTCTGGGTTGCAGCAAGGGAGGAGGTGGGAAGGAAGGGGGACTCCCTCCCACCAAACCAAGTCCAACTCGGTTTGGGGGGGGAGTCCTCCCCCCTTGGACTCGGCCGACCCCCTTGGGGCTCCTTGAGCCCCAAGGCAAGGTCCCCGCCCTCCCACCTATATATACGGAGGTTTTAGGGCTGATTTGAGACGACTTTTCCACGGCAGCCCGACCATATACCTCCACGGTTTTTCCTCTAGATCGCGTTTCTGCGGAGCTCGGGCGGAGCCCTACTGAGACAAGGTCATCACCAACCTCCGGAGCGCCGTCACGCTGCCGGAGAACTCTTCTACCTCTCTGTCTCTCTTGCTGGATCAAGAAGGCCGAGATCATCGTCGAGCTGTACGTGTGCTGAACGCGGAGGTGTCGTCCATTCGCTACTAGATCGTGGGACTGATCGCGGGATTGTTCGCGGGGCGGATCGAGGGACGTGAGGACGTTCCACTACATCAACCGCGTTCACTAACGCTTCTGCTGCGCGATCTACAAGGGTATGTAGATCACTCATCCCCTCTCGTAGATGGACATCACCATGATAGGTCTTCGTGCGCGTAGGAAATTTTTTGTTTCCCATGCGACGTTCTCCAACAGTGGCATCATGAGCCAGGTTCATGCGTAGATGTCTTCTCGAGTAGAACACAAAAGTTTTTGTGGGCGGTGATGTGCGTTTTGCTGCCCTCCTTAGTCTTTTCTTGATTCTGCGGTATTGTTGGATTGAAGCGGCTTGGACCAACATTACTCGTACGCTTACGAGAGACTGGTTTCATCGTTACGAGTAACTCCGTTGCTCAAAGATGACTGGTAAGTGTCGGTTTCTCCAACTTTAGTTGAATCGGACTTGATCGAGGAGGTCCTTGGATGAGGTTAAATAGCAACTCATATATCTCCGTTGTGGTGTTTGCGTAAGTAAGATGCGATCCTACTAGATACCCATGGTCACCACGTAAAACATGCAACAACAAAATTAGAGGACGTCTAACTTGTTTTTGCAGGGTATGCTTGTGATGTGATATGGCCAATGATGTGATGTGATATATTGGATGTATGAGATGATCATGTTGTAATAGAAATATTGACTTGCACGTCGATGGTACGGCAACCGGCAGGAGCCATAGGGTTGTCTTTATACTAACGTGTGTGCTTGCAGATGTGTTTACTATTTTGCTAGGATGTAGCTTTAGTAGTAATAGCATGAGTAGCACGACAACCCCGATGGCAACACATTGATGGAGATCATGGTGTGGCGCCGGTGACAAGAAGATCATGCCGGTGCTTTGGTGATGGAGATCAAGAAGCACGTGGTGATGGCCATATCATGTCACTTATGAATTGCATGTGATGTTAATCCTTTTATGCACCTTATTTTGCTTAGAACGACGGTAGCATTATGAGGTGATCTCTCACTAAAATTTCAAGACGAAATTGTGTTCTCCCCGACTGTGCACCGTTGCTACAGTTCGTCGTTTCGAGACACCACGTGATGATCGGGTGTGATAGACTCAACGTTCACATACAATGGGTGCAAAACAGTTGCGCACGCGGAACACTCGGGTTAAGCTTGACGAGCCTAGCATGTGCAGACATGGCCTCGGAACACATGAGACCGAAACGTCGATCATGAATCATATAGATGATATGATTAGCATAGGTATGCTTACCACTGAAACTATACTCAACTCACGTGATGATCGGACTTGAGCTAGTGTAAGTGGATCATGAACCACTCAAATGACTAGAAAGATGTACTTTTTGAGTGGGAGTTTAGCGAATAATTTGATTAAGTTAAACTCTAATTATCTTGAACATAGTCTAAGTCCACTTTGAATATATTTGTGTTGTAGATCATGGCTCACGCGACAGTCATCCTGAATTTTAATACGTTCCTAGAGAAAGCTAAGTTGAAAGATGATGGAAGCAACTTTGTAGACTGGGCTCGTAATCTTAAGCTGATCTTACAAGCTGGGAAGAAGGATTATGTCCTTAATGCTGCGTTAGGAGATGAACCACCCGCTACGGCTGATCAGGATGTTAAGAACGCTTGGTTAGCACGTAAGGAGGACTACTCAATAGTTCAATGTGCAGTCTTGTATGGCTTAGAATCGGGACTTCAACGTCGCTTTGAGCGTCATGGAGCATTTGAGATGTTCCAGGAGTTGGAGTTTATCTTTCAGAAGAACGCCCGGATCGAGAGGTATGAGACCTCCGATAAATTCTATGCTTGCAAGATGGAGGAAAACTCATCTGTCAGTGAACATGTGCTCAAAATGTCTGGGTACTCAAACCGTCTAGCTGAGCTGGGGATTGAACTCCCGCAAGAAGCTATCACTGACAGAATCCTTCAATCACTGCCGCCAAGCTATAAAGGTTTTGTGTTGAACTACAACATGTAAGGGATGAACAAGTCTCCCGGCGAGTTGTTTGCGATGCTGAAAGTCGCAGAGTCTGAACTCCGTAAATAGCATCAAGTGTTGATGGTGAATAAGACCACTAGTTTCAAGAGAAACGGCAAAGGCAAGAAGGGCAATTCGAAGAAGAGCGGCAAGCCTGTAGCCAATCCGACGAAGAAACCCAAAGCTGGACCTAAGCCGGAAACGGAGTGTTACTATTGCAAGGGTATGGGTCACTGGAAGCGCAATTGCCCCAAGTATATGACAGATAAGAAGGCGGCCAAAGAAAAATCAGGTATATTTGATATACATGTTATTGATGTGTACTTAACCCGCTCTCGTAGTAGTGCCTGGGTATTCGATACCGGTTCTGTTGCTCATATTTGCAACTCGAAACAGGAACTGCGGAATAGGCGAAGGCTAGCGAAAGATGAAGTGACGATGCGCGTAGGAAATGGTTCCAAGGTTGATGCAATTGCCGTCGGCACAGTGTCACTTCAGTTACCGTCAGGATTAGTGATGAACTTAAATCATTGTTATTTAGTGCCTGCATTGAGCATGAACATTATATCTGGATCTTGTTTATTGCGAGACGGTTACTCTTTTAAGTCAGAGAATAATGGTTGTTCTATTTCTATGAGTAACATCATTTATGGTCATGCACCGAATGTGAGAGGATTGTTCATATTGAATCTTGATAGCGATACGCATATACATAACATTGAGACCAAAAGAATTAGAGTTAACAATGATAGCGCCATATTTTTGTGGCACTGCCGCTTAGGTCATATTGGTGTAAAGCGCATGAAGAAACTCCATGCTGATGGACTTTTGGAGTCACTTGACACATGCGAACCATGCCTCATGGGCAAGATGACAAAGACTCCGTTCTCAGGAACAATGGAGCGTGCAAGTGACTTGTTGGAAATCATACATACCGATGTGTGTGGTCCGATGAGCGTGGAGGCACACGGCGGATATCGTTATTTTCTCACCTTCACTGACGATTTAAGTAGATATGGTTATGTCTACTTGATGAAGCACAAGTCTGAAACATTTGAAAAGTTCAAGCAATTTCAGAGTGAAGTGGAAAATCAGCGTAACAAGAAGATCAAGTTCCTACGGTCTGATCGTGGGGGTGAATATCTGAGTTTCGAGTTTGGTGCTCACTTAAGACAATGTGGAATTATTTCACAGTTAACACCGCCTGGAACACCACAGCGTAATGGTGTGTCCGAACGTCGTAATCGTACTCTATTAGAGATGGTGCGATCTATGATGTCTCTTACTGATTTATCGTTATCATTTTGGGGCTATGCATTAGAAACAGCTGCATTCACTTTAAATAGGGCACCATCGAAATCCGTTGAGACGACACCATACGAACTGTGGTATGGCAAAAGGCCAAAGTTGTCGTTTCTTAAAGTTTGGGGATGTGATGCTTATGTCAAAAAGCTTCAGCCTGAAAAGCTGGAACCCAAACGAAAAAGTGCGTCTTCATAGGTTACCCAAAAGAGACAGTTGGGTACACCTTCTATCTCAAATCCGAGGGCAAAGTGTTTGTTGCTAAAAACGGAGCTTTTCTCGAGAAGGAGTTTCTCTCGAGAGAATTGAGTGGGAGGAAGATAGAACTTGACGAGGTTGTCGAACCTCTCATCCCTCTGGATGGTGGCGCAGGGCAAGGGGAAACCTCTGTCATTGCAACGCCGGTTGAGGAGGAAGTTAATGATGATGATCATGAAACTCCAGTTCAAGTTTCTGTCGAACCACGCAGGTCGACGAGACCACGTGCTGCTCCAGAGTGGTACGGTAATCCCGTCTTATCAATCATGTTGTTAGACAACAATGAACCTGCGAATTATGAAGAAGCAATGGTGGGCCCAGATTCCAACAAATGGCTGGAAGCCATGAAGTCCGAGATAGGATCCATGTATGAGAACAAAGTGTGGACTTTGGAGGTACTGCCTGAGGGCCGCAAGGCCATTCAGAACAAATGGATCTTTAAGAGGAAGACGGACGCTGACGGTAATGTGACCGTTTATAAAGCTCGACTTGTGGCAAAGGGTTTTTCACAAATTCAAGGAGTTGACTACGATGAGACTTTCTCACCCGTAGCGATGCTTAAGTCCATCAGAATCTGCATTTTTCGATTATGACTTGTTAGCAATAGCTGCATTTTTCGATTATGAAATCTGGCAGATGGATGTCAAAACGGCGTTCCTTAACGGTTTCCTTAAGGAAGAATTGTATATGATACAACCCGAAGGTTTTGTCGATCCTAAGAATGCTAACAAGGTGTGCAAGCTCCAGCGATCCATTTATGGACTGGTGCAAGCATCTCGGAGTTGGAACAAACGCTTTGATGAGGTGATCAAAGCATTTGGGTTTATACAAGTGGTTGGAGAATCTTGTATTTACAAGAAAGTGAGTGGGAGCTCTGTGGCGTTTCTAATATTATATGTGGATGACATATTACTGATTGGAAACAACGTAGAGTTTTTAGAGAGCATAAAGGATTACTTGAATAAAAGTTTCTCTATGAAGGACCTAGGAGAAGCTGCTTACATTCTAGGCATTAAGATCTATAGGGATAGATCAAAACGCTGATAGGACTTTCACAAAGCACATACCTTGATAAAGTTTTGAAGAGGTTCAAAATGGAACAGTCCAAGAAAGGGTTTTTGCCAGTTCTACAAAGTACGAGATTGAGTAAGACTCAGTGCCCAGCAACTGATGAAGATAGAGAGCATATGCGCTTCGTCCCCTATGCTTCAGCCATAGGTTCTATCATGTATGCGATGTTGTGCACTAGACCGGATGTTAGCCTGGCCATAAGTATGGCAGGTAGGTTCTAGAGTAATCCAGGAGTGGATCACTGGACAGCGGTCAAGAATATCCTGAAGTACCTGAAAAGGACTAAGGAGATGTTTCTCGTGTATGGAGGTGACGAAGAGCTCGCCGTAAAAGGTTACGTCGATGCAAGCTTTGAAACAGATCCGGACGACTCTAAGTCGCAAACCGGATACGTATTTATTCTTAATGGGGGTGCAGTAAGCTGGTGCAGTTCCAAGCAAAGCGTCGTAGCAGATTCTACATGTGAAGCGGAGTACATGGCTGCCTCGGAGGCGGCTAAGGAGGGTGTCTGGATGAAGCAGTTCATGACGGATCTTGGAGTGGTGCCAAGCGCACTGAATCCAATAACCTTGTTCTGTGACAACACTAGTGCCATTGCCTTAGCAAAGGAACCACGGTTTCACAAGAAGACCAGACACATCAAACGACGCTTCAACCTCATCCGCGACTACGTCGAGGGAGAGGACGTGAATATATGTAAAGTGCACACGGATCTGAATGTAGCGGACCCGCTGACTAAACCTCTTCCACGGCCAAAACATGATCAACACCAGAACTGTATGGGTGTTAGATTTATTACAATGTAATTCACATGGTGATGTGAGGGCTAGATTATTGACTCTAGTGCAAGTGGGAGACTGTTGGAATTATGCCCTAGAGGCAATGATAAATATAGTTATTATTATAATTCCTGTATCAAGATAATCGTTTATTATCCATGCTATAATTGTATTGAATGAAGACTCATTTACATGTGTGGATACATAGACAAAACACCGTCCCTAGCAAGCCTCTAGTTGGCTAGCCAGTTGATCAAAGATAGTCAGTGTCTTCTGATTATGAACAAGGTGTTGTTGCTTGATAACTGGATCACGTCATTAGGAGAATCACGTGATGGACTAGACCCAAACTAATAGACGTAGCATGTTGATCGTATCATTTTGTTGCTACTGTTTTCTGCGTGTCAAGTATTTATTCCTGTGACCATGAGATCATATAACTCACTGACACCGGAGGAATGGTTTGTGTGTATCAAACGTCGCAACGTAACTGGGTGACTATAAAGATGCTCTACAGGTATCTCCGATGGTGTTAGTTGAGTTAGTATGGATCAAGACTGGGATTTGTCACTCCGTGTGAACGGAGAGGTATCTCGGGGCCCACTCGGTAATACAACATCACGCACAAGCCTTGCAAGCAATGTAACTTAGTGTAAGTTCCGGGATCTTGTATTACGGAACGAGTAAAGAGACTTTCCGGTAAACGAGATTGAAATAGGTATACGGATACTGACGATCGAATCTCGGGCAAGTAACATACCGAAGGACAAAGGGAATGACATACGGGATTATATGAATCCTTGGCACTGAGGTCCAAACGATAAGATCTTCGTAGAATATGTAGGATCCAATATGGGCATCCAGGTCCCGCTATTGGATATTGACCGAGGAGTCTCTCGGGTCATGTCTACATAGTTCTCGAACCCGCAGGGTCTGCACACTTAAGGTTCGACGTTGTTTTATGCGTATTTGAGTTATATGGTTGGTTACCGAATGTTGTTCGGAGTCCCGGATGAGATCACGGACGTCACGAGGGTTTCCGGAATGGTCCGGAAACGAAGATTGATATATAGGATGACCTCATTTGATTACCGGAAGGTTTTCGGAGTTACCGGGAATGTACCGGGAATGACGAATGGGTTCCGGGAGTTCACCGGGGGGGCAACCCACCCCGGGGAAGCCCATAGGCCTTGGGGGTGGCACACCAGCCCTTAGCAGGCTGGTGGGACAGCCCAAAAGGGCTCTATGCGCCAAGAAGAGAAAATCAAGAGAAAAGAAAAAAAAAGGGAGGAGGTGGGAAGGAAGGGGGACTCCCTCCGACCAAACCAAGTCCAACTCGGTTTGGGGGGGCGTCCTCCCCCCTTGGACTCGGCCGACCCCCTTGGGGATCCTTGAGCCCCAAGGCAAGGTCCCCTCCCTCCCACCTATATATACGGAGGTTTTAGGGCTGATTTGAGACGACGTTTCCACGACAGCCCGACCACATACCTCCACGGTTTTTCCTCTAGATCGCGTTTCTGCGGAGCTCGGGCGGAGCCCTGCTGAGACAAGGTCATCACCAACCTCCGGAGCGCCGTCACGCTGCCGGAGAACTCTTCTACATCTCCGTCTTTCTTGCTGGATCAAGAAGGCCGAGATCATCGTCGAGTTGTACGTGTGCTGAACGCGGAGGTGCCGTCCGTTCGGTACTAGATCTTGGGACTCATCGCGGGATTGTTCGCGGGGCGGATCGAGGGACGTGAGGACGTTCCACTACATCAACCGCGTTCACTAACGCTTCTGCTGCGTGATCTACAAGGGTACGTAGATCACTCATCCCCTCTCGTAGATGGACATCACCATTATAGGTCTTCGTGCGCGTAGGAAAATTTTTCTTTCCCATGCGACGTTCTCCAACACTAAGTCCCCGAGTGCGACTTTTAGTGCACACTCAGAGAGAGTTTGTACTTAGGCGATTCTGGGTCGCAGCTAAGCCTCCGAGTGCGACTTTTAGTGCACACTCGGAGAGCGTTTTTTAGACCGGAGTCTGCAAACGCGGAAGAATTTTGGACCTACAAGAAATCAATCTGCTTTGTATTACTTCAACGATACTTGTTCTTTACATTGCCCCCGTCGGCGGTCACGTGTAGAAGCGCTTCAGGAGATCTCCGTTCCATGCTCGCGGCTTGTACGTTTCCCTGTCGAGGTTGTAGAGTCGATATGCTCCGTTGTTCAGCACCTTAGAGATGATGAAGGGTCCTTCCCAGGCGGGAGCCAACTTGTGAGGCCTTTGCTGGTCCACTCGGAGCACCAGGTCGCCTGCTTGGAATGTGCGACTCCTGACGTGTCGCGCGTGAAATCACCGCAGATCTTGTTGATAAATTGTTGAGCGAGTCAGTGCCATCTCGCGCTCTTCTTCTAGTAGATCCACTCCGTCTTGCCTGGCTTGCTCTGCTTCGGCTTCGGAGAAGAGTTCGACTCGTGGGGAGTTGTGAAGCAAGTCACTCGAAAGGACCGCCTCTGCTCCATAAACGAGGAAGAACGGGGATCGCCCTGTAGATCTATTTGGAGTTGTCCGGAGGCCCACAACACCGAAGGCAGCTCGGTGACCCATGCGCCGGCGGCATGTCCAACTTCTCGCAGGAGTCAAGGCTTCAACCCTTGAAGAATAAGTCCATTCGCCCGCTCTGCTTACCCGTTTGTTTGGGGGTGCACCACAGATGCAAAATCCACTCGGATACCTTGGCATGTGCAAAAACCTTCGAATCTGTCCGAGTCAAAGTTTGTGCCATTGTTAGTGATTATGCTGTGCGGGACTCCGAATCTGGCGATGATGTCTCTGACAAATTTGATGGCTGTAAGGGCGTCGAGCTTCTTGATGGGCTTCGCTTCAATCCACTTGGTGAACTTGTCAACTGCTACCAACAGATGAGTGAATCCCCCTTGGCCTGTTCTGAATGGAACGACTGTATCTAATCCCCACACTGTGAATGGCCAAACAAGAGGGATTGTCCTCAGCGCAGATGTTGGCTTGTGGGACTTGTTCGAATAGAACTGACAGCCTTCGCATCGGTCGACCATATCCTTTGCCATTTCATTCTCCTGCAACCAGAAGAAACCATCTCTGAATGCTTTGGCGACGATTGCTCTTGAGGAGGCATGATGGCCGCAGGTTCCTGAGTGAATTTCTTCCAGGATTAACTGTCCCTCCTCAGGGGAGATGCATCGCTGAAGGACGCCTGAAACACTTTCCTTGTACAACTGGCCGTCAATGATGGTGAAGGACTTCGACCTGCGGACGATCTGCCTCGCTTGGACTTCGTCTTCTGGTAATTCTTGCCTTAGGATGTACGCAATGAATGGCACAGTCCAATCAGGGATGAGAGCAAGAATCTCCATGATCAAATCAACCACAGCGGGGACCTCGACTTCAGTCGGATCTGTCGAGCTCTTCGGTTGTACTGGTTCCTCTGTGAAAGTATCTTCTTTTACTGAGGGAAGGTGAAGGTGCTCGAGGCAGACATCACTCGGGACCGGTCTCCGAGTGGATCCAAGTTTCGCCAATTCATCAGCTGCTTGGTTTTTCAGTCGCGGAACATGGTGGAGTTCCAGACCTTCAAACTTCTTCTCGAGCTTCCTTACTGCGTTGCAGTATGTAGTCATGGTGGGGTTCCTGACATCCCACTCCTTCATCACTTGATTAACCACCAAATCTGAATCGCCATAGACCATCAGGCGACGGACGCCGAGTGTGATGGCCATGCGCAATCCATAAAGGAGAGCTTCATACTCTGCCTCATTGTTGGAAGAATTGAAATGTATCTGCAACACATACTTAAGTTTATCACCTTTTGGCGATATGATCACTACGCCAGCGCCGGAGCCATTCAACATCTTGGACCCATCTAAGAACATAGTCCAATGAGCCGAGTAGATGTGAGTCGGTTGCTGTTGTTCTACCCATTCTGCTATGAAGTCAACCAGAGCTTGAGACTTTATAGCCTTCTTGGCTTCGAACTTGATGTCGCAGTATAACATCTCCATAGCCCACTTCGCCACTCGGCCTGATGCGTATCGATTATGGAAGATTTCCGACAACGGAGCATCAGAAATGACAGACACCGAGTGGTCTTGGAAATAATGAGCCACCTTCTTTGCAGTCATGTAGATCCCATAAATAAGCTTTTGATAATGGGGATACCTCTGCTTGGAAGGAGTCAGGACTTCGGAGACATAATATACTGGCCGCTGAACCTTGTACGCTTTGCCTTCTTCTTCGCGTTCGACTGTGAGAACAGTGTTGACGACTTGATTTGTAGCCGCGATGTACAGAAGAAGGGGTTCTTTACTGAGCGGGGCAGTAAGAACCGGCTGGGTGGAAAGCAGGGCTTTGAGGTCGTCGAATGCAATTTGGGCTTCGTCTGTCCACTCGAAAGTATCTGATTTCTTCATGAGTCGGTACAGAGGTAACGCCTTCTCGCCGAGTCGAGCGATAAACCTGCTCAAAGCCGCTAGGCAACCTATGAGCCTTTGAACATCATGTATTTTGACGGACCGCTCCATTCGGACGATGGTCCCGATCTTTTCGGGGTTGACATCGATCCCTCGTTCGGAAACGAAGAAACCGAGTAACTTTCCGCTGGGAACACCAAATGAACACTTGGCAGGGTTGAGCTTGATATCGTACCTACGAAGGTTGGCGAATGTTTCTGCCAAGTCAGTCAGCAGGTCTGAACCTTTGCGTGACTTGACTACGATATCGTCCATATATGCCTCCACATTTCGACCGATCTGGTCAAGGAGGCATTTTTGGATCATGCGCATAAAAGTTGCTCCTGCATTCTTCAAACCGAATGGCATAGTGATGTAGCAGAAACACCCGAATGGGGTGATGAAGGCTGTTTTTAATTCATCCGGACCATACAGACGGATCTGATGATAGCCCGAATAGGCATCAAGGAATGATAAACGCTCGCAGCCCGCAGTTGAATCAACAATTTGATCAATGCGGGGGAGCGGGAAATGATCTTTCGGGCAGACCTTATTGAGATGCTTGAAGTCGATGCACATACAGAGAGACTTGTCCTTCTTGGGCACCATGACAACATTGGCGAGCCACTCGGAGTGGTGTACCTCGCGAATGAAGTTGGCTGCCAAAATTTTAGCCACCTCCTCTCCGATTTCCTTCCTTTTGTGCGCGGCGGACCGATGCAGGCGTTCTCGGACGGGCCGAGCAGCAGGATCCACATGCAGACGGTGCTCAGCCAACTCCCTGGGTACACCTGGCATGTCAACGGGCTTCCATGCGAAAATGTCCCAGTTCTCACGAAGGAATTGGATGAGCTCGGCTTCCTATTTTGGATCAAGGGTGGTGGAGATGTGTTGGGGAACGTCGCAAGGGAAACAGAAAATTTCCTACGCGCACGAAGACCTATCATGGTGATGTCCATCTAAGAGAGGGGATGTGTGATCTACGTACCCTTGTAGACCGTACAGCAGAAGCGTTAGTGAACGCGGTTGATGTAGTGGAACGTCCTCACGTCCCTCGATCCGCCCCGCGAACAGTCCCGCGATCAGTCCCACGATCTCGTGCCGAACGGACGGCACCTCCGCATTCAGCACACGTACAGCTCGACGATGATCTCGGCCTTCTTGATCCAACAAGAGAGACGGAGAGGTAGAAGAGTTCTCCGACAGCGTGACGGCACTCCGGAGGTTGGTGATGATCTTGTCTCAGCAGGGCTCCGCCCGAGCTTCGCAGAAACGCGATCTAGAGGAAAAACCGTGGAGGTATGTGGTCGGGCTGCCGTGGAAAAGTCGTCTCAAATCAGCCCTAAAACCTCCGTATATATAGGGGGAAGAGGGGGAGCCTTGCCTTGGGGTCCAAGGACCCCTAATGGTTTCGGCCGAGCCAAGGGGGGAAGGTCTCCCCCCCCAAACCGAGTCCAACTTGGTTTGGAAGGTGGAGTCCTTCTTCCCTTTCCCACCTCCTCCTTTTTTTTCTTTTCTCTTTGATTTTCTTCCCATAGCGCAGAGGGCCTTCTTGGGCTGTCCCACCAGCCCACTAAGGGCTGGTGTGCCACCCCCAAGGCCTATGGGCTTCCCCGGGGTGGGTTGCCCCCCCCCCCCCCGGTGAACTCCCGGAACCCATTCGTCATTCCCGGTACATTCCCGGTAACTCCGAAAACCTTCCGGTAATCAAATGAGGTCATCCTATATATCAATCTTCGTTTCCGGACCATTCCGGAAACCCTCGTGATGTCTGTGATCTCATCCGGGACTCCGAACAACATTCGGTAACCAACCATATAACTCAAATACGCATAAAACAACGTCGAACCTTAAGTGTGCAGACCCTGCGGGTTCGAGAACTATGTAGACATGACCCGAGAGACTTCTCGGTCAATATCCAATAGCGGGACCTGGATGCCCATATTGGATCCTACATATTCTACGAAGATCTTATCGTTTGAACCTCAGTGCCAAGGATTCATATAATCCCGTATGTCATTCCCTTTGTCCTTCGGTATGTTACTTGCCCGAGATTCGATCGTCAGTATCCGCATACCTATTTCAATCTCGTTTACCGGCAAGTCTCTTTACTCGTTCCGTAATACAAGATCCCGCAACTTACACTAAGTCACATTGCTTGCAAGGCTTGTGTGTGATGTTGTATTACCGAGTGGGCCCCGAGATACCTCTCCGTCACACGGAGTGACAAATCCCAGTCTTGATCCATACTAACTCAACGAACACCTTCGGAGATACCTGTAGAGCATCTTTATAGTCACCCAGTTACGTTGCGATGTTTGATACACACAAAGTATTCCTCCGGTGTTAGTGAGTTATATGATCTCATGGTCATAGGAACAAATACTTGACACGCAGAAAAACAGTAGCAACAAAATGACACGATCAACATGCTACGTCTATTAGTTTGGGTCTAGTCCATCACGTGATTCTCCTAATGACGTGATCCAGTTATCAAGCAACAACACCTTGTTCATAATCAGAAGACACTGACTATCTTTGATCAACTGGCTAGCCAACTAGAGGCTTGCTAGGGACGGTGTTTTGTCTATGTATCCACACATGTAAATGAGTCTTCATTCAATACAATTATAGCATGGATAATAAACGATTATCTTGATACAGGAATTATAATAATAACTATATTTATTATTGCCTCTAGGGCATAATTCCAACAATCTCCCACTTGCACTAGAGTCAATAATCTAGCCCTCACATCATCATGTGAATTACATTGTAATAAATCTAACACCCATACAGTTCTGGTGTTGATCATGCTTTGTCCGTGTAAGAGGTTTAGTCAGCGGGTCTACTACATTCAGATCCGTGTGCACTTTGCATATATTTACGTCCTCCCCTTCGACGTAGTCGCGGATGAGGTTGAAGCGTCATTTGATGTGTCTGGATTTCTTGTGAAACCGTGGTTCCTTTGCTAAGGCAATGGCACCCGTGTTGTCACAGAACAAGGTTATTGGATTCAGTGCGCTTGGCACCACTCCAAGATCCGTCATGAATTGCTTCATCCAGACACCCTCCTTAGCCGCCTCCGAGGCAGCCATGTACTCCGCTTCACATGTAGAATCTGCTACGACGCTTTGCTTGGAACTGCACCAGCTTACCGCACCCTCATTAAGAATAAATACGTATCCGGTTTGCGACTTAGAGTCGTCCGGGTCTGTGTCAAAGCTTGCATCGACGTAACCTTTTACGGCGAGCTCTTCGTCACCTCCATACTCGAGAAACATCTCCTTAGTCCTTTTCAGGTACTTCAGGATATTCTTGACCGCTATCCAGTGATCCACTCCTGGATTACTCTGGAACCTACCTGCCATACTTATGGCCAGGCTAACGTCTGGTCTAGTGCACAGCATTGCATACATGATAGAACCTATGGCTGAAGCATAGGGGACGGAGCGCATATGCTCTCTATCCTCATCAGTTGCTGGGCACTGAGTCTTACTCAATCTCGTACCTTGTAAAACTGGCAAGAACCCTTTCTTGGACTGTTCCATTTTGAACCTCTTCAAAACTTTATCAAGGTATGTGCTTTGTCAAAGTCCTATCAGGCGTTTTGATCTATCCCTATAGATCTTAATGCCTAGAATGTAAGCAGCTTCTCCTAGGTCCTTCATAGAGAAACTTTTATTCAAGTAATCCTTTATGCTCTCCAAAAACTCTACGTTGTTTCCAATCAGCAATATGTCATCCACATATAATATTAGAAACGCCACAGAGCTCCCACTCACTTTCTTGTAAATACAAGATTCTCCAACCACTTGTATAAACCCAAAAGCTTTGATCACCTCATCAAAGCGTTTGTTCCAACTCCGAGATGCTTGCACCAGTCCATAAATGGATCGCTGGAGCTTGCACACCTTGTTAGCATTCTTAGGATCGACAAAACCTTTGGGTTGCATCATATACAATTCTTCCTTAAGGAAACCGTTAAGGAACGCCGTTTTGACATCCATCTGCCAGATTTCATAATCGAAAAATGCAGCTATTGCTAACATGATTCTGACGGACTTAAGCATCGCTACGGGTGAGAATGTCTCATCGTAGTCAACTCCTTGAACTTGTGAAAAACCCTTTGCCACAAGTCAAGCTTTATAAACGGTCACATTGCCGTCAGCGTTCGTCTTCCTCTTAAAGATCCATTTGTTCTGAATAGCCTTGCAGCCCTCAGGCAGTACCTCCAAAGTCCACACTTTGTTATCATACATGGATCCTATCTCGGACTTCATGGCTTCTAGCCATTTGTTGGAATCTGGGCCCACCATTGCTTCTTCATAATTTGCAAGTTCATAGTTGTCCAACAACATGATTGATAAGACGGGATTATCGTACCACTCTGGAGCAGCACGTGGTCTCGTCGACTTGCGTGGTTCGACAGAAACTTGAACCGGAGTTTCATCATCATCATCATTAAATTCCTCCTCAACCGGCGTCGCAACGACAGAGGTTTCCCCTTGCCCCGCGCCACCATCCAGAGGGATGAGAGGTTCGACAACCTCGTCAAGTTATATCTTCCTCCCACTCAATTCTCTCGAGAGAAACTCCTTCTCGAGAAAAGCTCTGTTTTTAGCAACAAACACTTTGCCCTCGGATTTGAGATAGAAGGTGTACCCAACTGTCTCTTTTGGGTAACCTATGAAGATGCACTTTTCCGCTTTGGGTTCCATCTTTTCAGGCTGAAGCTTTTTGACATAAGCATCACATCCCCAAACTTTAAGAAATGACAACTTTGGCCTTTTGCCATACCACAGTTCGTATGGTGTCGTCTCAACGGATTTTGATGGTGCCCTATTTAAAGTGAATGCAGCTGTTTCTAATGCATAACCCCAAAACGATAACGGCAAATCAGTAAGAGACATCATAGATCGCACCATCTCTACTAAAGTACGATTACGACGTTCGGACACACCATTACGCTGTGGTGTTCCAGGCGGTGTCAACTGTGAAACAATTCCACATTGTCTTAAGTGAGCACCAAACTCGAAACTCAGATATTCACCCCCACGATCAGACCGTAGGAACTTGATCTTCTTGTCACGATGATTTTTAACTTCACTCTGAAATTGCTTGAACTTTTCAAATGTTTCAGACTTGTGCTTCATTAAGTAGACATAACCATATCTACTCAAATCATCAGTGAAGGTGAGAAAATAACAATATCCGCCGCGTGCCTCTACGCTCATCGGACCACACACATCGGTATGTATGATTTCCAACAAGTCACTTGCACGCTCCATTGTTCCGGAGAACGGAGTTTTAGTCATCTTGCCCATGAGGCATGGTTCGCACGTGTCAAGTGAATCAAAGTCAAGTGACTCCAAAAGTCCATCGGCATGGAGTTTCTTCATGCGCTTTACACCAATATGACCTAAACGGCAGTGCCACAAAAATATGGCGCTATCATTATTAACTCTAACTCTTTTGGTCTCAATGTTATGTATGTGTGTATCTCTATCAAGATTCAATATGAACAATCCTCTCACATTGGGTGCATGACCATAAAAGATGTTACTCATAGAAATAGAACAACCATTATTCTCTGACTTAAAAGAGTAACCGTCTCGCAATAAACAAGATCCAGATATAATGTTCATGCTCAACGCAGGCACTAAATAACAATGATTCAAGTTCATAACTAATCCTGATGGTAACTGAAGTGAAACTGTGCCGACGGCGATTGCATCAACGTTGGAACCATTTCCTATGCGCATCGTCACTTCATCTTTCGCCAGCCTTCGTCTATTCCGTAGTTCCTGTTTCGAGTTGCAAATATGAGCAACAGAACCGGTATAGAATACCCAGCTACTACTACGAGAGCCGGTTAAGTACACATCAATAACATGTATATCAAATATACCTGATTTTTCTTTGGCCGCCTTCTTATCTGCTAGATACTTGGGGCAATTGCACTTCCACTGACCCATACCCTTGCAATAGTAACACTCTGTTTCAGGCTTAGGTCCAGCTTTGGGTTTCTTCGTCGGATTGGCAACAGGCTTGCCGCTCTTCTTTGAATTACCCTTCTTGCCTTTGTCGTTTCTCTTGAAACTAGTGGTCTTATTCACTATCAACACTTGATGCTCTTTACGGAGTTCAGACTCTGCGACTTTCAGCATCGCAAACAACTCGTCGGGTGACTTGTTCATCCCTTGCATGTTGTAGTTCAACACAAAGCCTTTATAGCTTGGCGGCAGTGATTGAAGGATTCTATCAGTGATAGCCTCTTGCGGCAGTTCAATCCCCAGCTCAGCTAGACGGTTTGAGTACCCAGACATTTTGAGCACATGTTCACTGACACACGAGTTCTCCTCCATCTTGCAAGCATAGAATTTATTGGAGGTCTCATACCTCTCGATCCGAGCTTTCTTCTGAAAGATAAACTTCAACTCCTGGAACATATCAAACGCTCCATGACGCTCAAAGCGACGTTGAAGTCCCGGTTCTAAGCCATACAAGACTGCACATTGAACTACTGAGTAGTCCTCCTTACGTGCTAACCAAGCGTTATTAACATCCTGATCAGCCGTAGCGGGTGGTTCATCTCCTAGCGCAGCATTAAGGACATAATCCTTCTTTCCAGCTTGTAAGATTAGCTTAAGATTACGAGCCCAGTCTACAAAGTTGCTTCCATCATCTTTCAACTTAGCTTTCTCTAGGAACGTATTAAAATTCAAGGTGACTGTCGCGTGAGCCATGATCTACAACACAAATATATTCAAAGTGGACTTAGACTATGTTCAAGATAATTAGAGTTTAACTTAATCAAATTATTCGCTAAACTCCCACTCAAAAAGTACATCTCTCTAGTCATTTGAGTGGTTCATGATCCACTTACACTAGCTCAAGTCCGATCATCACGTGAGTTGAGTATAGTTTCAGTGGTAAGCATCCCTATGCTAATCATATCATCTATACGATTCATGATCGACCTTTCGGTCTCATGTGTTCCGAGGCCATGTCTGCACATGCTAGGCTCATCAAGCTTAACCCGAGTGTTCCGCGTGCGCAACTGTTTTGCACCCGTTGTATGTGAATGTTGAGTCTATCACACCGGATCATCACGTGGTGTCTCGAAATGACGAACTGTAGCAACGGTGCACAGTCGGGGAGAACACAATTTCGTCTTGAAATTTTAGTGAGAGATCACCTCATAATGCTACCGTCGTTCTAAGCAAAATAAGGTGCATAAAAGGATTAACATCACATGCAATTCATAAGTGACATGATATGGCCATCATCACGTGCTCCTTGATCTCCATCACCAAAGCACCGGCACGATCTTCTTGTCACCGGCGACACACCATGATCTCCATCAACGTGTCACCATCGGGGTTGTCGTGCTACTCATGATATTACTACTAAAGCTACATCCTAGAAAAATAGTAAACGCATCTGCAAGCACAAACATTAGTATAAAGACAACCCTATGGCTCCTGCCGGTTGCCGTACCATCGACGTGCAAGTCGATATTATCTATTACAACATGATCATATCATACATCCAATATATCACATCACATCGTTGGCCATATCACATCACAAGCATACCCTGCAAAAACAAGTTAGACGTCCTCTAATTTTGTTGTTGCATGTTTTACGTGGTGACCAAGGGTATCTAGTAGGATCGCATCTTACTTACGCAAACACCACAACGGAGATATATGAATTGCTATTTAACCTCATCCAAGGACCTCCTCGGTCAAATCCGATTCAACTAAAGTTGGAGAAACTGACACCCGTCAGCCATCTTTGAGCAACGGAATTACTCGTAGCGATGAAACCAGTCTCTCGTAAGCGTACGAGTAATGTCGGTCCGAGCCGCTTCGATCCAACAATACCGCGGAATCAAGAAAAGACTAAGGAGGGCAGCAAAACACACATCACCGCCCACAAAAACTTTTGTGTTCTACTCGAGAAGAGATCTACGCATGAACCTAGCTCATGATGCCACTGTTGGGGAACGTCGCAAGGGAAACAAAAAAATTCCTACGCGCACGAAGACCTATCATGGTGATGTCCATCTACGAGAGGGGATGTGTGATCTACGTACCCTAAAACCTCCGTATATATAGGTGGGAGGGAGGGGACCTTGCCTTGGGGCTCAAGGAGCCCCAAGGGGGTCGGCCGAGTCCAAGGGGGGAGGACTCCCCCCCCAAACCGACTTGGACTTGGTTTGGTGGGAGGGAGTCCCCCTTCCTTCCCACCTCCTCCCTTTTTTTTCTTTTCTCTTGACTTTCTCTTCTTGGCGCATAGAGCCCTTTTGGGCTGTCCCACCAGCCCACTAAGGGCTGGTGTGCCACCCCCAAGGCCTATGGGCTTCCCCGGGGTGGGTTGCCCCCCCCCCCTCGGTGAACTCCCGAAACCCATTCGTCATTCCCGGTACATTTCCGGTAACTCCGAAAACCTTCCGGTAATCAAATGAGGTCATCCTATATATCAATCTTCGTTTCCGGACCATTCCGGAAACCCTCGTGACGTCCTTAATCTCATCCGGGACTCCGAACAACATTCGGTAACCAACCATATAACTCAAATACGCATAAAACAACGTCGAACCTTAAGTGTGCAGACCCTGCGGGTTCGAGAACTATGTAGACATGACCCGAGAGACTCCTCGGTCAATATCCAATAGCGGGACCTGGATGCCCATATTGGATCCTACATATTCTACGAAGATCTTACCGTTTGAACCTCAGTGCCAAGGATTCATATAATCCCGTATGTCATTCCCTTTGTCCTTCGGTATGTTACTTGCCCGAGATTCGATCGTCAGTACCCGCATACCTATTTCAATATCGTTTACCCGCAAGTCTCTTTACTCGTTCCGTAATACAAGATCCCGCAACTTACACTAAGTCACATTGCTTGCAAGGCTTGTGTGTGATGTTGTATTACCGAGTGGGCCCCGAGATACCTCTCCGTCACACGGAGTGACAAATCCCAGTCTTGATCCATACTAACTCAACGAACACCTTCGGAGATACCTGTAGAGCATCTTTATAGTCACCCAGTTACGTTGTGACGTTTGATACACACAAAGTATTCCTCCGGTGTTAGTGAGTTATATGATCTCATGGTCATAGGAACAAATACTTGACACGCAGAAAAACAGTAGCAACAAAATGACACGATCAACATGCTACGTCTATTAGTTTGGGTCTAGTCCATCACGTGATTCTCCTAATGACGTGATCCAGTTATCAAGCAACAACACCTTGTTCATAATCAGAAGACATTGACTATCTTTGGTCAACTGGCTAGCCAACTAGAGGCTTGCTAGGGACAGTGTTTTGTCTATGTATCCACACATGTAAATGAGTCTTCATTCAATACAATTATAGCATGGATAATAAAAGATTATCTTGATACAGGAATTATAATAATAACTATATTTATTATTGCCTCTAGGGCATAATTCCAACAAGATGTTCGTCGGGGCGGCGGTGTCGTCCGTCGGGTGGATGCTGACTTTCTTCGTGTCGCCCGCCGACTGGAATGCGGACTCCGAAGCTGGCTTCTTCGAACGCATCAAGTCAGCGGGGTCGGCTGTCTTCTTGTACTCATCCAGCTCGAGGATAGCCATCTGCTGATCAGCAATCCTTGACCCCTGCTGCAGACACTCCTCGGCCCCCTGCCGATTGCCTGTGACCGTGATCACACCTTTGGGACCCGGCATCTTCAGTTTCAAATACACGTAACATGGACGGGCCATGAAACGCGCATACGCCGGACGGCCCAGAATCGCATGGTATGCACTCTGAAAGTCCACCACCTCGAATGTCAGCTTTTCCTTGCGGAAGTTCTTGTCGGAGCCGAAAACGACGTCCAACGCGATCTGGCCGAGTGACTTGGCCTTTCGTCCTGGGATGACTCCGTGGAACTGCATGCTGCTCTCGCTAAGTTTGGACATCGGAATGCCCATCCCCTTGAGAGTGTCAGCGTACATGATGTTCAAGCCGTTGCCGCCGTCCATGAGGACTTTGCGCAGTCGGACTCCTTCCACCACCGGGTCGACGACCAGAGCTTGCCTCCCTGGGGTGGGCACGTGTGATGGATGATCCGACTGATCGAAGGTGATCGCAGTCTGAGACCATTTGAGGAACGTGGGGTTGGTTGGGGTTGCCATGTTCACCTCCCTGTTCACCAGCTTCAATCGACTCTTGCTTTCCACGTCAAGAAAAATCATCAGTGTTGCATGGACTTGGGGGAACGGATCCTCCTTGTCCTCATCATCCTGCTCGTTGTCCTTTTCACTCGGCTGCCCTTCGCCGAACCCTTGGATCAGGAGGCAACATTGGCGAGTGGTGTGCTTCGGGAATATGGCGTTGCCTTCTTCGTCCATCTTCGTGTGGATTGCACATGGTTGATCCAGGATGGGATTCCCGAACTGTTTCTTCTTGGGGGTGTACTGAGCTTTCCCCTTGCCCTTGAACTTGGCATTGGTAATGGCTGCTGCATCTGCCTGCGGAGTGGACGGAGCTTTCTGCTTTTGCTTCCGATTGCTGTTCCCATCTCCGTCGACGACTGCCTTATGCTTGCCGCTACGTATGCGGTCCTCCTCTTCGCCATTTGCATAGCGTGCGGCTATCTCCATCATCTTGCTCATGGAGATGTCGCATGTCCGACCGAACTTCAGGTACAGATCTCTGTACCGCACGCCTGCCATGAAGGCGCAGAGTGCTTGGTGCTCTGTGACGTTCTCCACCGTGTGGTAGAGGGTCGTCCAGCGCTGGATGAAATCGCGCAGGGGCTCATTCTGCTTCTGGACACAGTGCTGGAGCTCCACGAGACCAGCAGGGCGTTTGCACGTGCCCTCGAAGGTCCTGATGAAGAATCGGGACAGATCTGCCCAGCTGTAGATGCTTGATGGAGCCAACTGGTTCAGCCACGCTCGTGCCGAGCCGTCGAGCATCAGGGGGAGATGTTTCATGGCGACATAGTCATCTCCGCCACCGATCTGGACTGCCACTCGGTAGTCGTCCAGCCATGTTTCTGGCTTGGATTCTCCTGTGAACTTGTTGATCCCCGTCGCCAGTCGGAAATTGGGAGGGATGTCAGCTGAACGGATGGCTCGACTGAAGCACTCGGGGCCAGAGACGATGGTCCTGCTTCCACTCGGACGGTCTCTATCTTGACCATCACGGTGGGCTCGACTCCTGTCGACCTTCCTTTGGGCGATGTACCCTCTTGCGTCGGGCCTTGGATCATACGTGTGACCGACTGAATGCCGATCATCGTGATGTCGGGGCCCGTAAGGCCCACCCCGCGGAGGGGTGCGTGAACGGCGACGATCTTCTGGATTCATGGAACGGCTGCCCCCTCTGCGTCGCTGATGAGAGTCGGGGCTGAAAACCGACCGATGCGTGTTCGTGTGAACAGAACTGTTGTGGATCCTGTTGTGCGACTGGGAGACCGCCGAATTCTGCTGCTGCGCCGTGTGCAACAGGGCACGGATCTGCTCGATCCCTCTACCAGCCTCTGAATCAGTCGGTTGGAGGGAATCGGCTATCTTGGCAGCGGCAGCCAGGTTGAGGACGGGTGTGCGGAACACCTCGACGTTGCTCTGACGAGTGCGTCGACTGGCAGAACGGTGGTGTTGACGGTGAGCGCCGGATGATTCGCCGACCTCGTGCTTGTTCCGACCAGTCCGGTGGGGACTTTCATGGGAATTGGCCATGAGAACTTCGGTTGCAGGCCCGCGACCCAAGTACTCGGAAGGTAACTCAGTCAGAACTGAGTCCAAGCACCGGGATGGCGGCGCGACCACAACCGACTCGAGGACCGCCACTTGAGAAGACGCGCTCTGTCGCGCCTGGGCGTGTCGCACCCAACGCTGAAGCCACGGACGGCGGGACCGCTTGTTGCGGCGCGTGACGGGGGCGAAGATCGACACCGGGGCCGATTGCTGGAGAAGAAGGACGCTGCGGGCACCGTCACGGAAGTGCGTAGCCCCGCGACTGGGGAGCGCCTCGACGTCGAGAGACGCATCCCGAAGCCATGCCGAATCGTCGACGATGAAGGAGAGTGCGCCGAAGAGGATCTCACGACCCATGCATAAATCTCCATCGGACGACATGATGAAAAGATGAAGTTGCAAACTCGCCGGAAGTCGCTTAGACGCCTGCCCCACGGTGGGCGCCAACTGTCGTGGGTATAAGTCTGACGGTAGATGTGTAGGGTACGAAAGGATGGGCAGAGCCTTAGCTACGGCGAGGTTGTATGAGTTCAGGCCCCTCTACGGTGGAGGTAAAAGCCCTACATCTCAGTGCTCTTGGGAGCTTAGTGTCGAGTGGGATATAGGATTACAGTAAAAGCCAACCCCTGCACCAGTGGGGAAGGGCGGCTTATATAGAGTGCGCTGCCCTCCACAACGGCCCGATGGACAGGGGTGGAATAGTGGCGAATAAATGCCTACGTTACAGGTAACGTATGCCTTAAATGCTAATAATGGTGTATGAAAACGTATGACCGTTGCCCTCCTGGGAGGTTACGATGTATAGAGTGGAATTCAGTCGGTACGATAAATACGCTCCGAATGCTCGTCACCGACTAGATGATGGGTGGTCCTTAGTTCAGTCGGAACTGTCTAAGGGCCTTGCCCTCTATGAAGGGTAGTCCTTGGGTAGGACCTACAGGGCAGGCCTATGACCCTACCCTGGGACTATAACCCCATCAACAACCATAATGCATATTATCATATGTTAGTATCATAGGGCGGTTCATTTATTACCATGCAAGACACATAATAGCACAATATTTAATATGATACGGTATCATGATATGACACTCAACTCTCTCTTTCTTCATTTAATTCTATGTCACCTCATCGAAATTGCTTAGTTGGCATGCATGATACTACCTATGATACTTCTATTACGGACAGCCTAATAGCATGAAACAATCAAAAATTATAGATACGTTGAAAACGTATCAGTCACATACATGCGGATCAGTCACGCAAATCAAAGAGAAGTTGTCTGCTATGGTGGGGTCCTTATTTGCATGGGATAGGACTACGTTCGGCAACATACGCATGTAGATAAAAACACTAAAGCGTGAACTGGAATTTTTGCATAATCTTCTAGGAAGAGCTGGTCAATCTCTCATAGGGGATTAAAGGTTAAGGAAAACTTGCTTGAGCTCTATCACAGAGAGGAGTTCATGTGGAGGAAATGTGCTAGAGTGGAATGGCTCAAGGTGGGTGACAAAAAATACTAGGTTTTTTCACTTACGTGCTAGTATGCGCAGAAGGAAAAAACTTGATTAGATTACCAGTACACGAGGACGGAAACACCATTGAGGATATTCACACTATGAAAGAGCTTGTCAATGCGTTCTATAATAATCTCTACACCTTAGAAGGAGTCCAAGAGATGGACGAAGTTTTGAATGCAGTACCAATTAAGGTGACCGCCCAAATGAATAAACAATTAAGGACCCCCTACAGAGCTGATGAGGTGAAGGTGTCTCTTTTCCAAATGGCTCCAACTAAATTCCCCCGCCCATACGGTTTCCCTGGTCAATTCTTCCAAAAGGCATTGGGAAGTATGTGGTGCTCCATATTGTTTCACGCACGGGAGAGTGCTGATGAGATAAATAACATTGTCCTGGTTTTGATCCCCAGGGTAAAAGCTCCAACAATGCTCACCCAATTCCGTCCCATCAGGTTATGCAATGTTTTGTACAAAACTGCTTCCAGGGTAATTGCCAACCTATTGAAACTGGTTCTACCAGAAGTCGGCCTTCGTTCCTCGTAGATTAACTACGAATAATAGCACTGCTTCTTATGAATGTATCCACTTTATGAAGAGAAACAAGGCACAAATTCACAGGTCATGTGCCTTGAAACCGGACATGATGAAGGCATATGACCATGTGAAGTGGCCGAGCGGGACTATCCGAGGGCTATCATGCTCAAATTGGGTTTCTCTCGAAATTGGGTCAACATTTTCATGGGGATGGTCAGTTCGGTTTCGTTTTCGGTTATGTTTAATGGGGAGAAGCTATTTTCTTGAGGAAAGGGTGCCCAGAATCTGTGAGGGGCCAGGTGAAGAGTATTTTACAAATTCCAAATGAGCAACTAAGTGAGAAATATTTGGAAACGCCTACTCATGTAATATCATCCAAAAATGGGGTAGAGAAAACACTTTCACTAGCGGGTAAAGATGTTTTAATAAAATCAGTGGCACACATTATCCCCTTCTTCTCTATGTTGTGTTTTAAGCTCCCCCGTGGTTTGTGTGAGAAATTAACTTCAACCATTCGGGCCTTCAGATGGGGTAGAAAATAGGGGATGAGAAAGCCTTATTTGGTCTCATGGGACGAGATGACTATGCTCAGGTACATGGGCGTTCTCAGTTTTAGAGATTTTGAATTGTTTAACCTGGCCCTCTTGGCAAGGAAATCTTGGAGTATTCTAGTTTCCCGTAACAATCTTAGTGCTCGCGTACTGAAGGCGGTGTACTTTCCTTCATGTTCTATCCTTGAGGCCAACTTGGGAAATCGTCCATCTCAAGTTTGGCAATCAATACCGGAGGGACGGGATATCATGAAACAGGGCTTGGTGAGGTGTATAGGTGATGGTCCTTCCACGGAAATCTGGAACACAAACTCGATCCCTAGGCAGGAGTTCATGAGGTCAATGGCGTCCAGAGTGGCAGATCCACTGCAACTTGTCTCTGACTTAATTGACATAGTGAATGCTCGATGGAAATTGGAGATAATGAACCAGGTTTTTTGCCATGTGATGCGGCTGACATTTTACAAATCCCCATTTTCTTGAGAGTAGTGGGCGATTACTAGTCATGGATGCATGAAAAATCTGAGAACTTCTATGTGAGGTCTACTTATCGTACGATAGTTGAAACTAACACTTCTGCTTCGGTACACCCCCTAACACAACGACCGCCGAGATGAACCGATACCTCTTCATAACAAAGGGCAGGATGGTTCTTTGAAATGTCGGCGACGTACAGCCGCCGGGGTGACGTGTCGTTAGCGCGCCAACCGTCATGACGTGGCACGTCCACGTCGTCTCGCGACGGTTCCAGTTCGTCCGTCGGTTCCCGAAGCCTGCCGCATCGTTGGTTCCCGAGGCCGCCGCCTTCAATCGCGCAGCCACGTCGTCAGTTCGTCCCGTCGTTTCGAGGGAGCAGTTAATACCGACCCGCGTCGTCAGTGCCCCCTCGTTTCGCCGTCTCCCGAGGGCGCCATTAATGGCGGCGGCGGCGTCAGTGTCTCGGGCGCGTCGTTCCCTGGCGCCGCCGCCAACTGACCGTCGGTCTCCGTCGTCTCCCGAGGCGACGCGGGCTATTGACTGCGGGTCCGCCGCGTTCCCGAGGCCACCGCGCTCCCGAGGCACCGCGTTTACTCCCCCGGAGTAACGCCGGCCACCTACCCCGTCGCCTCCCCTCCCCCCGCTGCGCTATAAAACCCGGCGCCCCCAGCACGTCGGCCCCTATCTCTTCCTGACGTCCTCCTCCCCCTTTTTGCCCGTCGCTCTCTGCCCGGCGTTCTCCTCCCTCCCTCCTCTGACGACGATGGCCCACGCCGGCGGGAGCAGCTCCGGCGGCGACAGTGCCCCGGAGAGCAACTGGCCGAATAGCCTCGACCAGCCGGCGACGGAGGAGCTCTACCGGCTCGGGCTCCTCATCCTGCCGGGCTGCCGCCTTGTGAAGCCGTGGCGAATCAGCAAGGACGGCTACCCGACGAAGGGCGACCCGGCGACGGCGGAGGAGCTTCGCACCCACGGCGGCGACCGGTATAACGTCCGCGGCCGTCACGCCTTCTGGGACGGCAAGAGCTACAACGCCGTCATCGCGCAGCTCCGCCCTAGGAGGCGGGCGGCCGTCCCCCAGCCCCCGTCGGCGGCCCCGTCGGTTCCCGAGGAGTTCGACCTACCGCCAGAGCACATCGTCCTGCGCGAGGACGGCGACCCCGACGACACGCCGGGGCTGCTCGTCGCCCTGCACACCTCTCAGGCGACGACGGCGGCCGCCGCGGCAGCGGAGGCGGCGAGAGAGGAGGCGGAGATCGCGGCGGTCATCCAAGCGGCGCAGGCTCTCGGAGCGGCGGACCCGCAGCCCATCGTCGGCGACGACGATGACGTCGTCGACTGGGACGGCCTCGCCGTCAGTTCCGACGACGACGACGGCTCGGACGGGGGTGGCGCGGGGGTTGGGCAGGACGTCGTCTATGTCGACGAGTCCGATTAGTTTTTTTTAGTCATTTTAATTAAAATCGAGTTATATTCGAATGTAATCGTGAACTATGTTTTATTAAGTTATGTAAGAAGTTATGTATCGAATTTTATTATATTATCTAAGTTATTTATCGAAGTTATTATGTATTATTTGTTTGTAATATTTTAAATTTGTTTTACTATTTTTAAAAAATTAGGACTTCCATAAATTATTAGAAATAAATGAAAAATTTAGAAAACGATAAAAAGAAAAAATAAACAGATTATTAAAAAAAATCAACAAAGGTGGCAAGATGAAGGATTTGCTACCCCATAATGATTTGAACTCCATAAATGATTTGTGATAAAGGTGCATCTGCATATTTTTCTCCACGTGACATGAACAAAGACGATGGAAAATATCCGGAAGAACAGTACGAATAGCTCGAATCATTGAAGCGCCTCCATCTGTGATTACTGATTTCGGTTTTACCTGACAATTTGCTTTCAGAAAGGTCTCGAGTAGCCGCACATAGGTTCCTTCAGTCTCGTCGGACACAATGGCGCAAGCAAACACGGTGGTGCAACGATGATTATTAACACCGGCGAATGGGATGAACGGCATACCGTATCTGTTCATCTTATACGTGCTATCAAACACAACCACGTCTCCATAATCCTGATAGTCTCGCCTAGACTGTGCGTCACACCATAACATCCTCTTCAATCTCCCCTCTTTATCCAGCATATACTCAAAAAAGAAGTCCGGGTCTTTCTCCTTTCTACTCCTTATTATACCAATCGCCGTGTCAGCATCACCTTTAGCAAGGAGCTTCCTTTTCTCTCTGCAACATAGGTTGTACACATCACGCCTCACAAGTCCTCATTTATCATACAAACCGTATCTGCTAACAAAGTTATCAACTATGGTGTACTTTCGAATCCCCTTCCCTGATAACGCTAAAATCTCCGCCTTCTGGAAATCATCTATCCATCTATGTGACCACAAAAATGGCACCTCATCGGGTCGAGCGAGGTCATGGTTGTGCTCATCAAAAAATGTCGCGACGAACCAAACTCCACGGGCTTTATCCAGTTTCACCATCAAGTACGCACCGCAATCGCAACGAGTCTCCCCCCTTAACCTACGGGTGCGGCCATCCATGGTTATGAATTTCCTCCGCCTTCTTCCTGCTCTGAAGCAAACAAACCGCCTGAACCTTATAATTCCTGCAGGACCTTTTCCTCGTTTCACCTTCTCTTTCCTGATGCCGAACCCACGCTCTTTCGCGTGATTGTTGTAGAACATGTACGCATCCCCTTGGGATTTAAATGTCATTTCCATACCCTTACAATGCGTATCCAGCATCTTTTCCAGCTTCTCAGTCTCCGCAATGTCAATCTCTACTTCACCGTCATCATCGATACAATCATTTATGTCCTCCTGAAGAAATACATAAAAACCATGAGAGTTATGCTCTATCATAATCTAGTTCACACTACTAGCTACCGTACAAAAATGATTGAATATACCTGATTTACATTATCGTAGAAAAAGTCATCCTTATTATTTTTTGTATTCTCAACATCCACATCTTCCTGTACAATAAATAAACACATGAAATAAACATTCTATTGTATTTTACAAACTTAAAAATCTAAATATATATCACTTACGTTTTCACTGTATGTATCATCTTCATTATTTTAAAAATCCTCCGAAGGTAAATTATCATATGAAGACCACGATTCATTGGCGCTATTATAAGCATCATCATTAATAGAACTGTTGTCAGTTGCATCGACGGTATCTATATCATACTCATCCTTTGAATAACCAGTGTACTCCTCCATTCAAACACGTCAAGCACTATACAACAGTAAAGATATAAAAAAAATTACAATTAAATTTTTGTATAAGACTCGGTTTTATTTCAACAGCTTAGGTCGCAAACCTACGATGACTCCGGCGGCAGGGGATGATCCTTGACGGGGCGGCGGCGTGGTGATCGGGAACGAGGTGGCGGAGTGGCGGTCGGGAACGGGGTGACGTCGTCGGCGGCGATTGCCAGGTGTTCGGCAGCGGTGAACGTGGACGGGTCGGCGACAGAGTGGTTGCCGGGAACGGGGGCGACAGAGTGGTTGCCGGGAACGGGGCGACGTCGCAGGCGGCGATGTGTAGATGTGCGGTACTGGTGAACGTGTGGTCAGGCCAGCGGCAGGGTGATCCGTGACGACGTGGTGGTCCGAAACGGGGCGGTGTCGTCGTCGGCGATGTGGAGAAGGTGCGGCGGGGGCTGATCGTCACGGGCATCGGCGGCGGCGAGGTCAACCGCGGGCGACGTGAATTAGGTCAAGCGACGGGCTGGCCCAGCATGAATGACGAGTCAACCGGGGTCGGGGGCGTGGGGTGCGACGTGACGAGGCGACGGTTTTCCACGTCAGCGGTGCCAACGTGGCGAGGCGGGGCGAGGCGGGCCGACGTGGCGACGTACGTATATACTGTACGCGAATACGTTTGAAGGAAATGAATTTTCTATCCTTCTACGTTTCGTGGGGGGTGTACCGAAGCGGGGCTTTGAAACTAAACGTCGGCCTGAAGACTGGTTGGAACAGCGCCCGGGGCCCTCGAACAGGAAGGAAGAGTAGAAGAGTTGGGTAAAGCTGTGGAAAACCTATGTCCCAACGAAACTCCGAGTATTTTGATGGAGACTAGCGCATCATTCAATACTAACGGGAGACGTGAGAATGCATCAGAATATTTCGACGCCATGTACTTGTGTTGTTTGTGGCATGCCGGACTCTTGGAGACACAGCCGACTGGAGTGCACGACTACATGTTGTGTGTAGTCCTTAGTTGACAAGGACTTGATCGATGAGCTGATGAATAATGATGAACAACACGCAAAGACGTGGTTATTTGCTCTGCTTGAACATCTCCCACATGGGAAATCCACTATGTTAACAAACACCATGTGGGCTATATGGTAGGCGCGGCACAAGCTATTCATGAGGGAATTGATCAGAGTCATGTGTCTTTTATATGTTTATTACCCACTTCATCTTGGAGAGTCATGTGTCTTTTATATGTTTATTACCCACTTCATCTTGGGGATGGGAGAGGTTCACCCCTCGAGCGGGGGCCACGTACATAATATGACAGAATCACCACCGAGGATATGGATCTCGGTTGCATATGGGTTTTCGAAGATCGGTGTTGATGCTTCTGTCACACGTGGTGTTGGGTCAGCGGTCGCGGTATGTACAGACAGTTCAAGTACATACTTGGGGTCTTCAGCGTTTGTCATTCGAGGCCCGACGGGTCCGGACAGTCTTTAGGCCATGGCATGTCGGGAGGGACTGTCTCTAGCAGAAGATCTCAGGTTCCAAAACTTAGTGATCGCGTCGGATTGAGAAACGGTTGTCAAGCATATCAAGGAAGGATCGATAGAAACTACGATGGAGTAGTGAGAGAGATCCTTGTGTGGAAATCTCTTCTCAATTCTTGTGCCTTTAAATTTGAACCTAGGAGGTCAAATGTTGAGCCACATAAACTAGCTAGGCATGCTCTTATGCTCGATCCGTCCATAGAGGGTAACGATTGCGAGAGTCCACGGAGGGTTCCACCCACAAGGGGTCCACGAAGAAGCGGTTGTGTCTATTCCATCATGGGTTACGTCCACACAGGACTAACCTCACTCACAATAGATCTTCACGAAGTAGGCGATCTCCTTGCCCTTACAAACTTCTTGGTTCAACTCCACAACACGAATTAGGAGGCTCCCAAGCGATGCCTAACGAATCTAGGAGGCACCACCCTCCAAAAGGTAATAGATGGGATAGAACGATGACCTCCTTGCTCTTGTGCTTCAAAAGATAGTCTCCTCAATAATCAGTCACTCTCTCACATATTTTACATGGGTAGGATAGATTGGTTTTGTGGAAATCAACTTGGGGAGGCTAGAGATAAAGTTTAAAATGGTTGGATTGGAATCTCTTGATCTCAACACATGAGTAGGTGGCTCTCTCTCTCAGAAAAATGGATCTGGCAAGTGTAAGTGTGTTTTGAGTGCTCTTTGTGCGAATGAGAGGAGGTGGATGGGTAGATATAGGCATCCCCCAAAATCCAACCGTTACAACATCATTGCCCAACTTGGTGACACCGAAATGAATCTCGGTGGTACCAAGTTGCACTAAATGTGAAAACTTCTGAATTCTCAGTGAGACCGATATATAAATCTCGGCGATACCGATACGATGACCTAGAGCAGTTTCCAAATCTCTGTGAGAGCGATTCCAATCTCGGAAATTCCGATTCTTGGAATTGAGACACGAGAAAGTTGATCATTGTTCTTGGTGGCACTGATATGAAACTTGGTGGTACCGAGAGATTAGGGTTTGGCAAAAGGATCTGTCACTGGAAAAATCGGTAGGGTCGAGTGGGAAAAGTTGGTGGCACCGACTTTTCTGTTTTGGCTTGGGGCAGAGATATTTGTGGGAGAATGAGTGAATATTTGTGGTGTCTATCTCTAAGCACTTGAGCAACCAATTCATCATAATACCTCATCCCCTTTTAATAGTATTGGCTTTCCTATGGACTCAAAGTGATTTCTCACAAATGTAAAATGTAGAGTCTTCTTGCTTGAAGCTTGAGCCAATCCTATTCCTTTTCTTGCATCAAGGGGTTTCTCCTCACAATCCTTTAGCCAATGCATCTTTGAACTTTTTTGAAATATACTTAGATAAGATCATTAGTTCAATGATACATATGTTGTGAATAATTACCAAAATCACCTTATGGAGCAATTGTGCTTTCAATGACAATCCATATGGACTAATGGTTGCCTTGAGTTATATTTGAAGGATTTGTTCATAGGCACTTCTTGAAGTGTATCTGTTGGATTCAAGGACTTCATATGGTGACCAGGGTGTTATTCAAGGTTTTATCCAAAAATTGGTCATGTGAGAGTTGAGCTTATTGCAAGCATGTCTTGAACAAGAAGATTGTGTAAGCATTCATGATTGTGTAAGCATTCATGTTTTCCTTCAAGACATCATCTTTATGAAGAGAGAAGATAAGATACAAGGTTGATCAAGACTAAGTCAAAGAATGAATCAACTTGATCAACACACAAAGCATACAATATGTACCGAGAGGGGTCAAGTGATCCCATGGTATGGTAAGCATTGTCCATTACGTTATGTGTACTAACCCTTGGTCTACGTGAGAGTTCTATGTGGGTTAGGTATGTTTCCATGGGCTTTCAAGAGGAAGATCTCATATGACCCATGGAGGATGACATCAAGTGGTGATCGTCATCAAGATTGCGATGTGCAAGTTCAAGTGGAGTATCACGAAGACATCATGCTTGAAGCTTGACGTCCATTGTGGTGGCAATGGACTTGTGAAGATGTGGTGAAGAGTGGCTCACCCATAGTGGAGTATGGGGGAGCAATCTACTAGTCTTCATCGAGCCGGGGCAATCAAGAACGGTGGTCCATCTTGAGGAGGACAACATCGTCATCATCTAGCTCAAGTGGATTATGGGCAAGGCAAAGGTGTGCACTTGATAGGTTTTCTATTTTACTGGTCTCATGGTGTTAGTTGGGAGATCGCGTTATAGGATCAATTGTCATACTATCAAGTGGGGCTCACAAGTGAGTAGCTTGATCGTATCATTCGTTGAGAGCCCAAACCATTGCATTCTTGGCATCATCATGTTTCTTGGTTCTTGGTTGGATTTTCTCTATGTGGGTTCTTGAGCTTATGGTCATCTTCATGAAAAGCTCGATTTCATCGAAAACGGAGTCCATATGCATCTTCTATGATGTTTTCCATGTTGGAGTTTTTGTCGGTTCTTCATTCATAGAGGTTTCACATGTCTATATAATTGGCATTGTCATAACTCCCTCTTCTTAGTTGGATAGTACTCATCGTGTGCTATCCATCGAGCTTGAGTTTGCTAAGTTTAGAGCTAGTATGCGAAAGTTATGGCAATTTTAGTGAGAGAGCAGTTTTTCTGTGTTAAGTGAAAGTACGGCTGCGATGGAAGCGGTAGTATCGCTCGGGTGGTACTGCCACTCTCCACTTCTACCTTACTACCGCTTATATTTTGCTCTCTGGATAGCGCTTTTCTTCAAGCGGTAGTAGAACGGCAGTAATGGGCAGTAGTACCGCTCTGTGCGGTAGTACCGCCCTGTTTTTCTCTACTACCGCGGTTTCACCCGCACTTGCAACACCTAGCGGTAGTGCCCCTGGTGGGAGTGGTAGTACCACTCCGGCGGCACTACCGTCTCCTAGAGTCTCTCTCTGCTGCTCGCTATGGATTGAAACTTCCGTGCGAGCGGAAGTACCGCTCGCCTGAGTTGTACTACCGCTTATGCATGGGCTGAGTGCATAACAGTTGGATTTGGAGGAACCTATTTAAGGAGGCCTTCTTCCCCAATGGTCCACATCCTTTGAGATTGTGTTCTCCCCCCATTGTTGAACTTCTTAGAGCTTGCTAACTCTCAATACCTCCAATGATTCTTGCTAGTTCTTGAGGGAAAATAGAGAGAAGATCTAGATCGATGTTTCCACCAATCACTTTCTCCTCTATGTGAGGGAAACCCTTGGATCTAGACCTTGAAGATCTTTGTGAACTCCTTCTTCTTCCTCTCATATTCCACCATAGCTTTTGTTGTTGCGGAGGGATTTGAGTGTGAGGGACTTGACCACTTCCTGTGTTCTTGACATTGCATTAGTTGCATCAGTTTGAGTTCTTCACGGTGATATGTGGAAGTGTAGTTTGAGAAGCTTATTACTCTTGGGTGCTTGGTACCCTAGAGCTTGTTCTTCTTGATCGCTTTGGCGTCCTAGAAGCTTGGTGGTGCCTCGGAGCTCAATCATTATGGTGTAAAGCTCCGGGCAAGCGTCAGGGTCTCCAATTTGGTCGTGGAGTTCGCCCTAAGTAATTGTACGGGTATCGATGACCACCCCCAAGGGTTGCCAAAGTGTACGGGTTCGGTGACTGCCCCCAAAGGTTTCCATTTGTACGAGTTCGGTGACCGCCCTCAAGGGTCCCTTAGTGGAATCACGGCATCTTGAATTGTGCGAGGGCATGAGGGGATAACTGTAGTCCTAGGGGCTTCTTGGGGAGCATTGTGCCCCCCACACCGCTTCAAACGGAGATTAGCATCCGCAAGGGTGTGAACTTCGGGATACATCATTGTCTCTTCGTGCCTCGGTTGTCTCTTACCCGAACCCTTTACTTATGCACTTTACATTGTGATAGCCATATTGTTTCTTGTTATATATATTGCTATCACTTAGTTGCTTATCTTGCTTACCATAAGTTGTTGATGCACATATGTGAGCCTAGTTGTTTTAGGTTTTATGTTTGACTAATTAAACATTAGTTTTTTTTCTACATTTGTTCGAACCTAAACAGTAATTATTTTAAAGTGCCTATTCACCCCTCCTCTAGGCGACATTCACGTTTTTTCACTATCACTTTATCTAAAAAAATGTTCTTCGTTGTTTTTAAGTTTTTCTATTTGGCGCTGCACACGCAATTACATGCCATTTTGCTAACGGGCGCCTGAAAAGTGAATCAAAAAGCGGACCCCCACTCCGCGCTTGGACCGACCTACTTTGGCTTCGTTTTTCTCTTAAAGCTTCCAAAAGAGATGCTATGTTGGGGATCGAACACGCGACTTCATGCTTCGAAGAGGCCGCACTAACTACTAGGCCGTCACAGTACATGTGATTTCCTTCTTCATTTCTTCCATTTTATTCTCGTTTTCAAGGTTTTTCTGTTCGCTTCTGCTTTGGATGGTTTATTTGGTATCTCTTTTTTTCTTTTTTTCATAAATGCGGTGATTGTTGTTTTTTCAAATTCTTGACATTTTTTTTCAGTTTTATGAATGTTTTTTTATTTGATGATTTTTATTGGAATTTGATGGGTTTTTTTAAATATCCTGAACAAATTTGAAACAATGAACATTTTTGGAAATTGTAATATCTATAAAAAAACAAACATTTAAAAACAAATGGAAAAGGAAAAAATAAAAGAAAAAAGGGAAGCAAAGGAACAAAAGGAGGTCATAAAAGGAGAGGAAAAGAAAAAGAAAAAACAGGAGAAAAGAAAATCGAAAAAGAGACACAAACTGAAACAAAAATAAGAAGTAAAAATAGGGTTCAAGAACCTTATATAAGGTTTACAAAACCGGAATAATAACATGCCAGCCCAAATCGCGTCGCTACCTCGTAAAGCCTGTATGAAACCTAGACAACTTGACGCTCAAAACCTTCAGATATACTTCAGCAAAGGGGTGGCCGAGAGTACTCGAACGGACATTAAGTCCTTGCTCAATGTACCCAGCGAAACCCTAAACGAGAAGTACGTGGGTATGCCTTCAGATGTGGAGAGCTCGAAGAATGGGTCTTTTAAATACTTGAAGGATCGATTGTGGAGAAAAGTCTAAGGATGGACAGAAAACACCATGTCAACAACAAGCAAAGAGGTTCTGATCAAGGTCGTAGCACAGGTTGTTCCGATGTTTTCTATGTCATGTTTCAAGCTTTCGAGGGGTTTATGCAAAGACATGAATACGCTCATTCGAAAGTTTTGATGGGGCTCAAAAGATGGCAAACGAAAACCACATTGGGTTTCGTGGCAGGCTATGACCCAACCGAAAGGCATGGGAGGACTAGGGTTTAAAGACTTTGAACTTTTCAACATGGCAATGCTAGCATGACAGGCGTGGAGGCTGCTCGAACACCCATACACTCTTTGTGCTAGGATACTTAAAAGTGTTTATTTCCCAGGCACCACAATCTTACAGGCTACTCTCGGTGGACATCCTAGCCAGATTTGGAGGGCGATCATAGAAGGACGTGACACCCTAAGGCCCGGCTTGATATGGAGGATAGGGAATGGGCATAATACTTTGATCTGGGAGGATACTTGGATCCCGAGATCTGAGATGATGCGGCCCTATGAGTGCTTTATCAAGGACCCACCTGCTTTTGTGGCGGAGCTTATGGATCATACAAATGCCTCATGGAATGAGCCGATGATTAGGCAAGTTTTTATGCCCATGGATGTACATGCGATAATGAGCATCCCAATCTGTACAAGTAACGATGAGGATTTCTGGAGTTGGAAATTTGAACGCAATGGAACCTTTTCTGTCAAATCGGCCTATCGCATGTTGGTGGCCACCCGACAGCGTCGCGAGGCATGGCTGGAGGGTGCAGCTGGACCGTCATCTGTGGTGGTGGAGGAGGCGCCATGAAAGAACCTGTGGAAGGTTAGAGTCCCGGGGAAAGTCAGAATGTTTCTATGGAGACTGGCCAAGCAATCAATCCCAACTGAAGATGTCAGGGCTCATAGACACATGATTGACAGCCCCTTATGTGGTATGTGTAGAGCGCTCGATTCCTGGAAACATTCCCTGGTTAACTGAACCTCATCTAGATGCACCTGGGCCTTGGTTGACGAAGATTTAGCTCGGAGTCTGATTGCAAATACCGAACCCAATGCCAAGCAATGGCTCTTTGCACTAATTGATCTGCTTCCACACGATCTGTTCATTCTCCTTGTTGTTACCCTTTGGGCGATATGGATAGCCCGTCGTAAGGCGATTCACGAGCACATCTTCCAGTCACCCCAAGCTACCCAATCCTTCGTAAGAAACTTCATCCAGGAGCTTGAGGCATTGAGGATCCCGCGCCCAACAGGAGTCTCGAGAGGCCCTGTGGAAGTTCACACAACGCGTTAGAAAGCTCCACCGACGGGGTACGTGAAAATCCACGTGGATGTAGGCATTCGCGTAGGCAGAGCGGGATCGGCGGCTGCAGTTTGCCGCGATGATCATGGCAACTATATGGGTAGTTCGACACCGGTGATTGCTGAACTCCAAGACCCACTCATCCTAGAGACCATCACATGTAGAGAAGCCCTCGCGCTTGCAGCAGATCTTAATTTGCAACGAGTGGTTATTGCATCTGACTCAAAACAGGCGATCATGGATATCAACAATGGAAGCATGGGAAATAATGGAGCAGTGATCAAGGAGATTAAGTCTAGAGTAGGTCATTTTCATTGTACTTTTTTGTTTGAAGGACGTGCAGCCAATATGGAGCACACCATTTAGGTAAGTTCTGTGTGCGTAGAGGACCGGGGCGCCACACTTGGTTGAGGATGTCTCATGACCCAATTTATATCCCACTTTCTGGTTTATGATGAATAAAGTTGTTTTACCTCTTAAAAAAACTTAAGCTTAAAAATAACTTGACGCAGCGTGCGTCGTATAGGATTTTCCGTGCAGCACCAATTAGAAGCTCCCCTTGTTTTCAGTGTGTTCGTACTCAAATCGACGAACCTTTTGGGCCAAGATCACCCGACCATACTCCTTGGGCCAAGATTAGGGCCAGCCTATCTGTTTCTCCTCCTCCTCCTCCTCCTCTTTCTCTCTCTCTCTCAAAACGAAAGGAAACAGGCAGGGAAGACGGAAGAAAGAAAAAAGGCAAAGCAAGAGATGGGGTGCGGAGGCGGAGGCGGGGGCGGAGGAGATGCTGATGGAGACGACGAGGCGAGGGGAAAGGAGGATGCGCTCGCATCCAGTAGGCTCCTCGATCCGGAATTCAAGCCCTCCAAGCTGTCCCAAGATCAGCTCGACAAGTTCAAGGTTTTCTTCTCTTACTTGGATTTCTCGAATGTTCAGTGCGAACCTTGTATTCTTGTGAGGCTCATGATCCCAACAGGTGGATGTTTCTTTCTAACCGTTATAGAAGCATATTATTGTATTTTGGAAGAGCACAGCACACTAGGGCAGGGCAAAAATGGTCCCTCCCTCCCTACTCCTCAATAGCTGGAAATGTTCAAGCTGTAGGCTTTAATGTTAATGTCATATAGAATTGTAGTATTTTTTCTACGGGTGACGTGTTGTGTTTTCTTATGCTGCCCTCATCATCGCCAAGAACCAATTTATCCAGATTTTTTTATACAAAATTGTTAGAAATAATTTGATTTGTTTCCAGTATAAAATTGTTCTTATGAAGTGTAGAAACGTTGCTGCGTAGACATATGTTCAGCTTCTGAATTCTGATAGTTGGAGTGTTCTCCTTTTTTTCACCACACGACCAGCCACAGCAGTGTTCCAATAGAGGAACAGAACAGGCATCCAAAATCCAGTTGTTTTCCAGAGGTTTTTAGCTGAGCCATTGACTGTTTGGCATCGACATTGGCAAGACAATAAATCACCCAGATATTGTGAAGGGTGTAGTTTTTGTGTTTAGCAATTGTTGCAGTTAAAGAAAAGAAAAACTTGCAAAATTTCAGGTCAAAACATAGAGGACACAGTGTTATGCTTTAGTTAGGAATCCTGCATACTGTACTTGCACTTCTGTGAGATGCCTATTTGAAACCTATTGTTGCTAGAGTTTGGGTTGGAGTATAGAAAAGTTATCGTTCTAAACTGGATGTGATGTTTTTGTTTGGGTTTATTTGTTTTCTTGTGTCATACACATTACATAGATTGTTAACGAGATGCTGGTTTTGACAATTTCATTTGAGAAGTTTCAGTTGAAAAGCAGAATTTCCCATCCTTAAGAATCTCAACCCTGAATAAAATGGCAAATTTCCAAAAGTTTGTTCAGAGTGTTTCTATCCTTTTTTCGGAAGTTACCAACTCCATAGTTTTGTTTTTGTTCCGAGAAATACCAACTAAATTGTTTGATCTTTCATGTTACAGGAATTACACAAGAAACGGCTACAACTAAAGGAAAAAACAAAATCCAAAGGAAAACCTAAAGGTATCTCTCATTTGTATCTGTGATTACCTTGTGTTCAGTTTTTTTTAGCAAGAGATCTTTATTTGTAGGAAGAGCTGGGACGAATACAAATGTAGCGAATGATTCTCAATTTAGCAATAAGGATAAATCAATTGATAGTGCCGCAATAGATGTACAGCATACAACATCGACTACAGGAGCCCAAGCGGTATGTCTGGTTTTACTTATTGAAAGTGCTTGGTTACTATCTTATTTTCATCTAACTTCGTGAAGATCGTTGCTTTTGCTTGGGCCTCTAACTGTAGCACAGCAAATTAGTTATGGGAAAAGGGTTATCTATAGAAGTGAAGCTATTTTCTACAGAATTTTTATTTCTCGGTCCCGGTAACATATTTCAATTGGTCTTTAGGTATTGAAATTTTCTCAGGTAATGGGACAAACTGCTATACCTTGATTTTTGCAGCTGTTGCAGCAAAATATATACTGTTTTTCTTATTTTTGTTAATAGGTACCATAGGCTGATCTTGCCAGAAAATTAACTAAAATTTAATGATCCAGATTCTTATTGGTTTTATCTAGAAGTACTGTTTGGTGTTGGCATCTGTCTGTTTCTTACATGGTGTTTACCAAATAGGTTAAAAATGCAATATAATTGCGATTATAATCCCTTTTATGTCTCTGTCTGTCAGATGTACATCAATTCGACAGGATCAAAAGTTGATGTGTCCCTTCGTTTACTGTGATACCAGATTGAGTTGACTTTTTTGTTGCTTGATTGTAATAGTAGATACATTTACATCTTTAAGGCATTTATTAGACTTCATATATTAAAGATCGTTGATTTGATGTCATGTCATCATATCTTCAAGGCCATTAATTAATTAACAGAACTCACAAATATTATTTTCATAAAAATAGCTTGATGATTTATTCCCATATATTTGCAGAATCTTGCACCATCCCTGCCATTGAGGAACAAAAGGAAGTTGCATTGGGGGTACTATTTCATCACTGTACTGTATCATACTATGTAGCAGCTTATGTTTTCAAATTTCAACTATCTCATACAGTCTCGTGTTACTCTCTACTTAGTTGCTATTCGGACAGTTCAAGTTCATTGGAAAACTTTATTAACATGAGATTGCTTAAATATCACACTTCATCATTCAAGAAGTTCATGTACATTGTACAACTGAATCTGACAAAGAAGACATCATTTGACTTGCTGTGAACAAAGTAGGTAATAATGGTTTAAACTGCAAATTACTAATAGGCTATCCATTTTGAGATTCTTATGGTCAACTTAATCAGATGGACATGAGATAGCCTCTTGTGAGAAAACAAAGGAAATCTGATTCATAAGACGTTTTTTTTACCATGGTTCTGATGGAGCTATGGTAAGGCAGCAAGGTGTGAAATTTCTTATGGCCACCTCTCGCAAATGCTAACATGCCAGCTTGTCATCGCTTTATTTGTGAGATGAAACGGTTGACTCTCGTTCTTAACACCCTTTTGTCGTATTTTCAGGCTTGATGTTAAAGAACGGTGGGAGAGGAAAGCGAACATGTGAATTTCTGAAGATTATTTAAATTCTCACCCTCCATGTAAATGGGAAAAAAGAGTCTCATGCCTTCTTGATGACCTAGTTGGATGTATTCATAGTTCTTTTAGTGGGCAGAATAACTGGGTGAAAACCACAAGTTCTAGGCAGCAAATTTCCTGGTTTGCAGTTTTCTGTCTGATGCCTTATGCAGGTTATGTAGCTAGATATTCCTATGTTCCTTTTGTTTTAAATACCTGTCCAGATCTCTTGTTGGGTACTTGAGATCCACGCCATTCAGGTTATAGAACAGTATGTCGCCGCTATCTTAGCGAGACAGGGAAGGTATTGAAAATGTTCTCTCAAGTGTTGTGTACGATTATGACATGCTGCTGCTTGCATATAATTTTCTCTCAAATTATCAGTTTGTGTCAGTTTATTTTACCTCCCTAAACCCTTGTGGGCCACTTGCATATAATTCGTTTGGGCTGGGTGGTTTGTGAGTTATGATGGCTAGCTATTCTTCTGTCCCCCTAAAAACAAGATACTCCCTCCTATCCATATTAATTGACGCTAATTTAGTACAAAGTTGTACCAAAACAGCTAGTACTATTCTTCTGTTGGTACTATGATATCCGGCAAAGTGTCCAGATCAGAAACTGAAATTTATCGTTAGCTCTGGACATCCAAAGAATTACCAGTACATTTCCAATGTGACTTGCTCTGTGAAGATGGGATTAAGCAAGCGAAGAAAGTGAAGCTGACTTGTGCGGCGGACAGAGTGTCGAGGTTCAAATTGGAGTATCGTAGATGCTAAGATGGAAGAGGCTGACATGCCTAATCTGAACGCTGAATTATACCCTGGCAAACAAACATATGTTGATAGTCTTGTGACGTGATCTCTTATCCTGCCTCCAGATGGTGTTATTTTAAGCGAGAATCATCTACATAACTATAGATCTTACACATTTTGGTACTCTGATCTCCCAGACTTTATCTTATTATTAAAGTTTGTAAATGGCATTGCTGCTACATGATGAATTGGGGGCAGTTAGGGTAGTTGGCAAACTTATCATGCGAAATGCCATGGAAGTAGGTACTGGAATGGTTGTGAACCAGTCAGTGGTGGTGGTGTTCATCTCATGGAGAGGCTGCCATAACTGTTAGCTCAAGTGAAACACTTGCTGCCTACTGAAAGAAATCGGACGGCCAATGCGAATGTCCTGATCAACTTCTCCACCTCTCACATGTATGTCCTCTTGAGAGCGCTTGGAGTCAGGAGTCCTTTAGTTCGACACCTGCATGACTGACTGTGTACAGATGGTGGAGATCACGCACCACGCACACGAAGTTTAATTCAGTCGTTCGCAGGGATCAGTGGCACCCATGTGTTGCGCATCGAACTCTCTATGTATTACTCCCCCCGTCTCAAAATTCAAGACTATAGCTCTCCCCACTCCGAAAATTGCTTTTGAGGCCAAGCACCATTTGCAAAATTCACAATTCATCAAGATTCATATGTTCACGTTTCAAAAAATTGTGGGGAAATAATACAGCTACACATGGAAGCATAATGTATATGTGTGTAAATTTTTAAAACAAAATCGGTTGAAATGAGGGCAATGCAAAAAAAAATCTATAACTTTTCAACACATGATACTATTCATCATGAAAATACATGAATTTGTTTTTTTTTTTGTATAGGTCACATTTCGAGGTGTTTTATCCTGAATTTTTATACACATATACTCCCTCTTTTTCAAAATTCTTGTTGTTGTGATGAACTAGACTACTTCTCTTCAACAACAAATATTATGGTATAGATGGAGTACATTTTATCTTTGTATTAGCATAGTGCCCGTGCGTTGCTACGGAGGCAACAAAAAATAACTTGCTCATATGTTACTATATGAACAATAGAAAGTAAACATAATTTCTGAAATAAGTTTATAATTGTTTTGTATTATTAATCATCAGTTATGTGCAATGGCAACCTAGGCTACGACATAATTACTCAATGCAATAATATAGACAGAGTTATAATATCAATTAAGGCTTGTTGAGCTCAGTTCCTGATTTCTTGTGCTTAATTTAAATAAATATCCGAATGCTCCTACGATGATTCACCATGCTAGTTGCTCAATGCCCGTAGGTTTCTTCTTGTACAAATATTGCAATGCATGTCCGATTCTACCAGTAATATAAGTAGTAAATGTCACAATACGTAATTGGCCTGATAAACCGGCGTCATCTGCGTAAAATGCCAAGCTAGCCACCTAGGGGAAATCAGTGGCGTGAGCTCTAGGGCACCGGTGGTCGTAGGTCCGAGCGCCCAGCAGTGCCCGCTCACGGCCAATGTTCAAGAGGGCAGCTGCAACCATGTGGAATGGTGCACGAGCATGGCCGGAGGCCAAGCTGCTCGCTCCAGGCAGAAACAGGGCTCCAACGACAAGAAATGGACTTCCTAGCTTGGTATTGGACAGTTTCATTAGTTTATTTATCAAGGTATTGAACAATATGTATGTGTGTGAACAGTGCCATCATTATATTTACAGTATCATTTATCAGATGGTCCCGCGTCCAAATAAGCTGTCACAACTTTTTTATACATGTGTGCAGAGTCTAGATAGAAAAAGTACGATCTACATGTTGGGTTCGGATCACATCAGGCACATATTTTATTTAGGCTGATGTTGTAGTAGGTCCCACGTGTAGATGAAGGGGGTGAGTGAACTAAGCACCAACTCAAATCTTTAGTAATAGGATACCTGCGTATATTTTTAGATTATTTTGAAACCAAAAAATTTAAGTTTTGAAATTTCAAAAATAAAGCGCTCCATGGTGCTCGATCACCAAAGCGCCCTGCTCTCTCTATGAAGGCTAGTTTCATAAAACGCCTTATATTTTGCACACTATAGCACTCTCTCAATTGGGGAATAAGCAACTAACCCCAATACTTAGAAGAGAAACAAAATTACACCCCTAATTAGTACTCCCTTCGTCTGGAATTATTTGTCATATAAATGTATTAAAAAAATGTATCTAGATTAAAATACATTTCTATGACAAGTATTTTCGAACGGATGGAGTAGTAATTACGGACAACCATAGAAACGTAATTTTTTTTACATGACAACCATAGAAACGTATGTTTCTCATGCAAAGGTGCAATTATGTCAGCTGGTACAAATGGTCACCAGATCTAATATGTGGCTGTGCTTAACTTTGTTCATGTGGAGTCCACCTGAACCCGTGACACCAATTCAATCGGAAATAATCGCATGTCCACAGCTTGACTTGCCACTCCTTGTGCGCTGGGGCTGAGAACATGTTAACAATATCCAATTATCCGCTTTGTCCCACTCTCTTTCGTTAGCATGTACAAGTACCAAGGGGAGACAATGCACGAAAAAATAAATGCGTCGCTAGCCTAGAGCCCTGACGTGGATGTATTTATTATTAACTCGAAAACAAAAGGATATTTCCAAAAAAAAAAATTGAAACAAAAGGAAGTACTACTACACAAAACCGTATGCTGTCCGGTCGTCCCCGGCCGACGGGTCGCGGTCTCGCTAGGGCCATAGCGGTAGTTGGAAAACTTGGTATAGCAGTTTATTGGACCGGTCGCGATCGGAGATCACGGCGCGGGCCCACTGCTTGCCTGGTAGGGCGTGACTGGGCGGCGGGCCCGGGGTCGCGTGGTCTGCCGCAGCGGGGCTCGTGATCGGCTCGTGCCGGGACCGTACCGCCACGCGCCCGCCCGCTCCAGGCCCACTCGCAGCTCCCGTTTCCTTGGGCGGAAACAGTATGGCCACGGACAGGCACAGGTCGCACACGTTGAGCATGCTGAGGTGGATCGCCGATTTGCCGTCCTACATCCAGAGGGACGGCTATCGATCGAGTTGACTAAATGCAAGAGCGCGGGTACGGTGGTCCTCCAAGCACAAACTTACTTAAGCCGGTAGCAATGTTAGGGATAATGAAAAGTACAGTATAAACTACAAGTGGGAATATATGTTACTCCCTCCGTTCCTGAATATAAATTTCTTTTTGAGGTTTCACGACTACGTACGAACGTATATAGACATATTTTAGAATGTTGATTCACTTATTTTGTTTTGTATACAGTCTTTTAATGAAATGTGTAAAAAGTCTTTTATTTAGGAACGGATGGGAGTAGAAGTTTGACATTTTCAAACCTAACCCACTTTGATGGTCAAAGGGTTTAACTAAGTAGTGTTTCCTTTTAAGAGAGCTGCCATGCATACTATGCCTTCGTAGGATGACATTTGACAACCTATATGGTCCAACATGGTACACAAATTGTTGTTTAGCCTAATGTATGCATCGGACAAGTATCACCGTGCAGAGGGGGATACTAATCGATAAGCCGATTTTGTTTTACGTACAGAACTCGAGGGAAATCGTATTGGCAAAAATGTGAATTTCTGATCCAAATCATAAGTCTTTCGAGAAAGACAATATCACCCATCAAGGAAAGACGGTTGTCTTCTTCCACACATTTTAGGTTTTAAAGTTGAGCACTAACCAACTGCGTATATAGTACTCTCCCATTTTGAATCAAAAATATTTTAGTTTTTAATATAAACTACATACAAACTGAAATGAACAAACAAACACACTAAAATGTGCATATATATATTCGATTCAGAGAAAGACTAGAACATCAAAGGCTGTGATCGATAAAGTCTTATATATTTCATGTTGTCTAGGGAAATGAGGCATGTTATATTCCTAAAAATACATGGTATTCAATGGATTTTCTCTAGCAATAAATGTTTGCATGGTCCATAAATTATGGGGTGATTAAAATTAAATTTAGAAAATATATGAATAGTCAAAGACATATTGTACAATTGAAGAATGTTCCAACTTTTTAAACAATAAATTAGCTCCTTGGTAAGAGAAAGCAGTTCTCTATTTCTCCTTTTCTTTCTCTTCCATCACACCACGTATATTGTGTGTCATTGCTAAGATAGCATTGATGTACACTAACTAAGAAGTCAAAATGATACAACACGCCATAGCCTTGTTTTAAAATAATGTTGAGCATGTAACTAGCGGAAAAGCACTGATACATTCATACATCGTTGCAACCACATATGCCAAATGTAATAATATTCGAGAATGAGTCCTGATTAAAAGCAGCATGATACATGCTCAACCTAACAAGCTACCATATTGGGCCGTGCATTTGTGTACGAGTTGTTGGTGTACCTAACAGATACAAATTTCTTCCTTTTTCCAAGCAAAAAAAAACTTTTTTGAAAAATATGATATATCAATACCATGGTAATATGATTTACACTCGACCTTTGCAAGGACACTATATCAGTGCCTGATCGAAATACTGGGGATCCACACAACTAAAAACAGTACTTCCTTCGTCACGGTTTAGAAGACATGCTTGAAAATTCTCTGGAGCCTATATGGTTATTGATTGGCTGTGAGATGGACTGAAAATAGCATTCACACTAGACATGCATTTAGAAATAGCACAATGAAGTACTACTTGGCCGTTAGAAGTAAATGAAATGTGTCCTAAAGCTTGTCTATTGTGAAAATGCACGTAAATTTAATTGTGCCTTCTAAACTATGATGAAGATAGTAACAAGAAGAAGAAGGGAAAATGAAAAGAACCCACACGAGCAACGACACGCAACAAGCAAACATTCACCCTTGTAAAGTCATCACAAGGACATCATGTGATAAAAAAAGACAACATAAAATATTTCATTTCTCTCGTCATGGAGTGGTTTACTCTTTGTGTTTGTCAGTTAGCTATAACACGCATGAATCACCATGATATGGACATTCCTGATTAACGCCTCCATTACCCACATAAGCGACAAGGAAAACAATTCGTTATCAAGTTAACTTCCACATGAATTGACAACTTTGATTACTACGCGCGTGTATATTAGTCATGACCTTACACTTGACACATTTTTTCGTGATCCAAAGGGTCGCATGTGAGTAGACATTACTATTTTTGAATTGTGTTGGTCCTGGGTTGCCTTGGAGTTTCTTACATTTGATTCGATTTCTTGAAAGTGCGACTTGAGTTTAGCAATTACAACTCGATTGACCTAAGCATGGATATCCCCCTTTTTGCCTTCAAAAACCGAAGTGGGATAAAATTATTGTTTGTGTTTAGGGCTCATAGCTTGTAGAGAGAAATACGCACCGTATACCATCGGTTAGACATATAGTTATTTGACTAACATGTACTCCTCACATTACATCTTAATTGTCACTCAAACGATTGTATCCATACATATTTCAGTGTCACATGCCTCCATTTAAGTTATAATTAATATTAGATGGAGGAACTATTAGTTAGGCCATATATAGTGTGAGATGCTTAGAAAAGTAAATTTTATTTTACTTGAGCATCAGTGCCCATTGGTAGAACACAGGCGCTTAATTGTTATAGTATCATGTAAAATAACTAACCTTTGTTAGTGTGTTGAGCATTAGCTGCTCAATGATTGCAATCACGATGTTGAGCAATTAATTACAAAGCTTTCTCACTCCCAGAAAATTTGGGAGGCACTCTCTCGGTGTCAAAAACAGTACAAGCTGTCAAAAACAATTCATACATGAGGGCCAAGCTGTTAGATCGGATCGATGGATAACATGAGATAATGAACACGGTGTTTTATCAACATTCCCCCCCCCCACCCCACACACACACCCGAGGTCCGTCGGTTACCACGGGGTTACTAACATATAAAACTTCTTTCCGTGTTGTTTAGCAACCCTACGAAGCATACAAAACTTCTTTCACTCACCTCTTGTATATATGGTTAAATTTTGACCATATATTCAATTAATCAAATAAAAATGCATGCACAAAAATTATGTTGTATGAGTCCTATTGGGATGCAAGTCCTTGTATGATTTACTAACATATAAATTATATTTTCTTAGTTATTTTAGATGCTCAAACATTATAACCTATAATACCAGCGAGCTAATAAATCCGGACAAAAGAAGTTTCCGGTCTACTAAGGGCATCTCTAACGTTGGCCCGTAAATTTGCAAATGCATCTGGCCGCGGACAAGGATGCGGGAGCCGGCCATCCAATGCTGCCCACATAATTTTTTTAGAAAAAGGAGGGTTACATCCGGCATTGCATCAGCACGATGCATACGGCCACTTTATTGCAAATAGTGAAATGGTTCAAAAAGTCTCCAGTAGTACAAGTAATCTGAGATAAAAAGTAAAAGCAGCCACAACCGGCCAAAATAGAACTAGATGCCTATTCATCTATCTTATTACTGGGCTGCCATCCAAACCGGTTGAAGATATCCCGCGCTACCATCTCCCATCGGGTAGACCCAGTAACCAAAGGCCCCCTGATGTCCGCAGGAGTGAGTAATGACCACGTACGGATCAAGGCCGCCGCTCTGTGAAGTACCTGCAGAAATTGTATATTGATACATCTGTTAAAAACCACATCATTCCTGCAATTCCATATAGCCCAAAATAGTGCACAAACTCCTATACGAATTTGTTTTGCAATCGTCCTGTCAACTCCATGAAGCCACGTTCCAAATAACGTGTCTATGCTATCTGGAGGCGTTATGTTAAAGGCTATATGAATTGTGTACCACATAAGTTTCGCAAGAGGACGTAGGAGAAAGATGTGTGTAATATTCTCATTATTATCATAGAAGCTACATTTAGTGCTACCACCCCAATTTCGTTTAGCCAAGTTATCCTTAGTGAGGATCACCCTCTTGTGTACAAACCACATGAAGACTTTGATCCTCAAGGGAACTTTGACTTTCCAAATATTAATAGATCTTGGGATGAAGGTAGTGTCTATTAGGTCGAGATACATTGATTTTACCGAATAAATCCCATTATTCGTAAGCTTCCAATGTATCCTATCCGATTCAAGTGATAATTGGACATCCATAAGTCTCCTCACCAAATGGAGCCATTCCTCCCAACGGCGCCCTATCACAGCTTTTCGAAATTGGATGTTTAAAGGGGTAGACTGTAAGATTGTGGCAACATATGTCTCCTTACGTTGCACTATGTTGTATAAGGATGGATACTGGATAGCTAGAGGCCTGTCCCCCCAACCAAGCATCCTCCCAGAATCTTGTCCCCTCACCATTACCGACTATGAACTTAGTTCTGTGGAAAAACTCTGACCTTACTTTCATCAGCCCTTTCCAGAAAGGTGAGTCAGTAGGTCTGACATTTACTTGAGCCAAAGTTTTAGAGTGTAGGTACTTATTACATAAAATTTGTACCCACATTCCTCCTGTCTCTACAGAAAGTCGAAATAGCCACTTGCTCAGCAAACATCTATTCTTTACCTCTAAATTTTCAATTCCCAGTCCTCCCTGATCTTTAGGCCTACAAATAATATCCCATTTAGATAATCTATATTTCTTGCAGTCCTCATCACTCTGCCAAAAGAATCTTGATCGATAGAAATCCAATCTTTTGTGTACCCCTACTGGTATCTCAAAGAAGGATAAAAGGAACATAGGCATACTCGTCAATACTGAATTTATGAGTATCAATCTTCCCCCGTAAGATAACAGCTTTCCCTTCCAGCAGCTTATTTTTTTTCAAAGCGATCTTCAATACACTTCCACTCGCTGTTAGAAAGTTTCCGGTGATGAATGGGTATGCCTAAATATCTAAACGGTAGGCTTCCCAGTTCACAACCGAACAATTGTTTATAAGAGTTTTGTTCGTCTTTGGCTTTCCCAAAACAAAACAGCTCACTCTTATGAAAATTGATTTTTAGTCCTGACAACTGCTCAAACAAGCAAAGTATTAGTTTCATATTTCTTGCTTTTGCTATATCAGGTTCCAAGAACAATATAGTATCATCAGCATATTGTAGAATGGACACACCCCCATCCACCAGATGTGGCACGAGTCCCCCTATTTGGCCTTCCTGCTTAGCCCTTCCTATTAGAATTGCCAACATATCAGCAACTATGTTAAATAGGATAGGTGACATTGGATCTCCCTGCCTGAGACCTTAAAAAAATGGGGAGAATTTCACTTCCCGGCCTCTGCACCAACTAGGAATGCATACAACCATATTAGTATGAATACCAAGATAAACATGGTCTTTGGATTTTTTTTAAATGAGTATCAAGATATTTCTTGATGAGTGGTTCCACCACACATCAAACTTGATCCTCAATAAATGGGGAAAAAACCCTGTGCATCACATGTCAATTCTAGGAATTGAACTCGGGTCGTTAGGCTGCACAACCGCATGCCCACATACATTTTAAACCAGATTTAAATGAACCGGTCATAATTCATGGAAACCGGTTGGATTCCATATAAACCAGACGAGAATCATTACATTTCGAATATATTGTAACTAAACCCGACCCTAAACCTGCTATAAATGATTGTTGGCGTTCGTCGCGACGTGAGCACCACGAAATGAAGCTCCAGCTCCGCCTTCGCAGTCTCCAGCTCCGCCTCCGCATCTATGAGCCCCGAAAGTTGAAGCTATTCGCCACCAAGTTTCCGTCAAGCGGCAATCAACCAATGTTGTTGAGCCCATCAAGGTTGGCTTCAACGGGAAGGGACGAGTGACGGCCTTCCTGGGACCCGAGCACCGGTGACCTTCCATGCTCTACTCTTCCTCGTTATCGGATGTGCACGCAAACGTGCCGACTATGTGGTCATGGCAACGGGGCGCAGCTGTGTCAGAGCTGGCGATGTTCTCCCCGTCAGCGCTTTTGCTGAACACCTCATCCGTCGCCTCTTCCATATCCCTGTACGCGGCTTCTAACTCTGCTTGATGTTGGCGGTACCGCCAACGATCTAGGCGGATGTCGCGGACTCGAGCAACACCTCCCGCTCGGGCACGTCCACTTTCGACACGATGAATGTGCCGACAGTGAGCAGATCCTCCACTCGTCAGTGCCCGTCAAGAAGGCATAGAATAAATTATTTAAGGCGTGATCGATTAGTGTCCGCGGATGTTTAAGGGACCCAAAGGTGCGGTTGTAGACGCTGTGAGCATGTGACCAGATAAGATCGCATGAGTGGAAGAGAGAAAGAAAAGTTAATGTTATCTGCGTAGCCATGCACATAAATGGATTGGTTGACGGCGATATCACTTCCGTTTGACCAGAGACTAGCATGTTGCCTCCCACCACACCCTGCGTATGTCCGACACAAGGATCGATCCAGAGACACACTCAGATCCTACTAGCTTCTGTCGCGCCAGAGTGCTAGATTGTCAATTTGTCATGCTGATCATTCCCAGAACGACTGAAACGAAGAGTGCACCTCATCGTGTATCCTCACTCACGTAAGCTAGCAAGGTACTACCACTCCACATATCCAACTCAGTGTCTTTTCAGTTAGCAAGATGCATACCGTATCAAACCTGGCTTGTTCCTCGGAAGAGGCAGGTGAGACGTGGCTCGTTAAGCGTGTGTACGATATACTACACGGTGTATCAAACAATTAGTCTAACCTGCCCCCGGAATTGCACATGATGGCAACATCGCCCACGTAAAGTCGTAAACTATCCAAGACGCCCACCGAAATTCAAACCGGCATGCTCTTTCTCAGGCTCCCCCATACGCGCGCATGCAACGCATTGCTCTGTGTCCGAAGCGGCGAGGCTTCGGCGCGTCCGTTCTCAGACCCAATAAACTAGTCCACGACCGCGCAAACTCGGGGGGTGGCGGCCGGGGTGCACGCGCACGCCGCAGCAACCACCGTCCACCGATCTGACCTCTCCTCGCATCCCGGTGCCGACGAGAACGCGCGCATCACTCTCTCCGCACGCCGCAGCAACCACCCCCCGAGACTGTATGGCGAGCTTTTGCGCCTTTTTCAGGTGGAAGAAGCAACCGCATTCCACTCCCTTTCCTTAGCTATAGCTTTTCCTTCTTGGTAGCTGAACACGGCACACGTATCGTGGCCCTGCTTTCTTTACCCCCAAGTGTCCATGCCAAAAATGACTGGTGAAGTTGATGATAAGGTTGTAGTTGAAGAGGCGGATGTTGGCGATAAGATTAACTAGAGCTGGACTGAAAGGGACGACGTAGAGAAATTGGATTGCCTTTTGTGTTCCGGTATTCAGTTCTGATTTATGCATTCATCTGCCCCCTGCTAATCTACCACACAATCTTAATATAACGGCCTGACAAATTCATTCGTTCATTTGGCCGTGTTTTTTCTTTTCTTTTGAAATGCTTGCCAAGGCAAGGGTAGGAACTTTGTCGTTTCGTATTAGGAGAAGAGAGTTGCTCAGCTAGTTTGAGTAAACTGAGCAAAAACCTATCTCTCCCTCCTTGGGCAAAAGCTGGACAACATCGCTGTGTAAAGACTTTGCCCCCGCTCCTTGAGTTGGCTGGCTCTGTCACTGGATGTACTTATTATTAGTATGACATATAATAATTATTGTTTAGTCAAATTGACCCAAAAAATATGTGCGGGCATGAAGTATATTTGATAAAAAAAACACAACATGAGGTATTAACTTATTATTCATAAACTATCCATAAAACAAAGTAATATTTTGAGTGAATTTCGGTTTTCCCCTCTGTTTTGATAGTTTTGGCACCAATTACCTCATTTAGTAAAATTTCATTCATCTTACCCCATTTACAAAAATTTCTACCACGATTTACCCTGTTCCGTCAGTTGAACTTTTTTTCTTTCTATTTTTCTCTTTGTTGAACCGATCATCGCAACTTCTCCCGATCAGGCCTGACCCGATGAAGGTCGCTCGCATCACATCCAACATACATTGTTTGAGTCGGCCGCGCGCCACACTCGCCCCTAATCGATTGCATCGCCCGTTCAGGTTTTCGAATGCACGCATCCATCAGGCTTGCTCAACACATAGGGTTATGGATTGCCAGGCATCGACGACGGCGATGGCGACGCGATTTCGTACCTCCTCGAGTAGGGTTGTATGGCCACAACATCAGGGCAAGATACGACCTCATGGAGTCTGACACTCCATCAAGCTCACCGAAGTCGGCATGGGCGTGTGCATGTACATGACAACATCAGGATATGCTCAATTTTTCTTTTTTACCTTGGCTACATAGCTGGACCCCATCAGGTTGTGCTCAATAGATGGAGGGTCTATGACCCTCTCATTCGTACCCTATTCCACATGATTTTGACCATCACTATCATAGCAATTTGTATATTCTAAATTTTACGTGACTCGTGCATTAGCTTATGAGGCGTTTGATTCAGACAGAATTAAGATGCTTATTAGAAGATCACTTGTATACGTGTCATCCTTCTAAAATCGAGTTATGCATTGGCCAGTAACACGAACGTCGTGTATTGGTGCTATCATATCGGGTCGGTCGGGTCAGGACAAGCTGCGAGGACATGTTCAACATAGACCAAAATAGACAGAAAAACCCCGTCGATTTGGCATGCGAGCTGAACCTGACAATTGGGACTGTCCCATCAAGACACATAAAATTTTAAAATAGGGTAAATTATGACATAACTTTTGCTAAATGGGGTGAAACAGATGAAATCACACTAAATGGGGTAATTACCGTAAAAAATGTCAAAACATGGGGTAAAAACCAGAATTCACTCTAACATTTTCAAGCCAAAGCAGGTTCACATTATCTGATACAACAACAATAATTTACACAAACATATTGGTTGGATTATTGACATGCTAACACTCTTCTATGACTCGAAGAGACAAAAAAGCATGATATGCAAAAAAAATGTACATTGGTGATGATACTGATACAAAGATAGAAATATAAATGTTTTCACAAAAATATATACTACCCCATCCTTCCCGATATAAAGCGGGCTTGACTATTCGTTCTCTAATGTACAACCTTTAATTATAATATTGCTAACCTGGTAAAAGGTAAATGACATAAGAGTATTTTGATACAATGAAATTCTTATATGACCAATCCATGTACTTTCATGCATATTAGTTGTCAAAGTTTTAAAATGATGATCACACTCGTAATAACGTGTCGTATATTTTAGGCAGGGACCGAGCATGCCATACTAATTAAGTAATTTCACAATCACTAGCTTTTTCCAACATAACAGCAAAACTTATGCACATTTCATCAAACCACATATATGCAAAAAGTATTGGTTTTGCTGTAATTCGCCTCTCTATTTAGGAAACCGCTTTAGGGTCAGTTCTTTTGATAGCTTTTTTAGGCTTTTAGAATAAGCTACCCCCTACCCAACTTATTCTAGAAGCCCAACTAAAAATATTTTTTTAAAAGCCTATTAGTTAAGACTTAATTAATAGGCTTTTAAAAGAATAATTTTGGTTTGGCTTCTAGAATAAGCTAGATAGGGGCAGCTTATTTGAGCTTATTTTAAAAGCCACCAAAAGAACTGGCCCTTAGATTGACATCTATACTTACAACATAAGGTAGCATCATTCACATATACCATTTGAGATCGGGCATACTGTTTCAAAGAATAAATCCATGTTGTTACAACAATGTTGTCGATTTGCATCCATACAAAAAAAATCAGTCGAGCCTTGAAGTAAATATGACCTACAACTAATCAAATATTATCGAGTTAGGTGCATATACTAATCTGTCGGTGTAAAAAATCCATAAAAACACAAATGCATTATCATGCAAATTTGCTACATTATTGGTCTAACCATGCAAATATAAAAATAAAACCAACTTGAAAATTAGCACAAATATTTGATAACTCATAAAATCTTTATAAAATATATGGAATATACATAAACCATTTAAAAGGGTACATATTCCATAATTTCAAGATCTTCTTGCAGTTGCGTATCATAATACGTGCATCTCAAATACTTACCCTTGATTCGTCTTTCATATGTTGACTGTATCGTCAAAGAAGCATTGGAGTTTTTCTTCGACGAAAATAAGGCTTGTGCCAATGCTAGTTTCTTAGCACCGTTTCGTAGGCATTTTGCTGACGTGACATACTAGTTAATGAAGAAAGAAAAAGAAGTTATATCTTAGCAACATACAACCCTTGCACATGGCCATAGGCGAAAGGTGGTTCTAGCCCAACCATATGCATGCATTACCCCAAATTATTAAATGTAGATACAACTCATAAGAAACAATGAATTGGCATGATTGTATCTTAAATTATTAATACTCCTATGATAACATGAAAGAGACGATGCATTGACACAGGCCTAAGGGTCCATAAGGACCCCGAAGCTGCATTAATTGAACATAGCAAGTACACAACAGATTACAACAAGACCAATAGCTAGAAAAAAAACTAACCGGTCCTTGAATTTTATCAAAAAGACCATGAAACCAAGATGGAAAACGCAATCGGGACCGAGGTTTCTTCTCCACCATAATAACCCCACCAGTGCCGGGGAGAACAACACCTGGGATGGCAAGATCTCAGAGATACCATGCTGCAAAGTACATGATGAAGAAACATTGCCTCCCATTAAGCTGCATGGCCAGGAGGAATAGATTTGGCCGTCCTTCGGCCCGCAGATGTGATGACGTGTTGAAGCAAGCCCACACCCAAATGTCGCATCTGGCGCCGAGGCCTCCCCCAAAAACAGCCACCGAGGTCGCGCCCCACCCCGATCCGCACCTACATCTCTTACCACTTTGTACTCATCACCATGGCGACCATCAAAGTATGGGACCAACAAGACATCTCCTTCTTCAAAATTGCTAGCACCATGATAGCAAGATTGAGGGGAAGAGAAGATGTGGGAACGCCACCACGAGGAGGAAAGGACGCCATCAGCCCTCGCTCCACTTGACCACTTCGTACAAAAATCTCAAGGCATGCCTACAAATGAGGTTGAAGAGGACAAATAGTGGTTAGAGGAGAAACCACTTGGCAAAAACCAGCCTTAATTCAACGTATGACAAAAAATAATAGCATCTTCGTAGTTCAAAGGGTCCATCACCAAATATTGGAAATAAAAAACATGTACCGGCTCCCAACCATTCCATGTTATCCACCGAAGAGCGACATGGAGAGAGAAAGGAGATAGCCAGAGATAAAGATAAGGGACATGCATCACCAGAAGATTCAAGAACGGAATGACTAAGAATATGCAACATGAATTAGTATTATCGAGACCTAGAGGAAAACAATAAAAGAAGGGACCAACCGTCATAGTCATCTCCCTGAACTTCAACAAAGAGAAAAGGAAGACGACATATTCGACTACATCCAAAAGGTTATTAACTAGAGAGGCTTTTTGTTGGAGCATATATCTCCATATGTGGTTTTGGTACTTGATGACAATTCCTATGGACTAATGGTTGCCTTAAGTTACATTTATAGGATTTGTCCATAGGCACTTCTTGAAGTCCATCTGTTGGGTTCAAGGAGTTTATATGATGACCAAGATGGTATTCAAGGTATTATCCAAAGAATGGTCATAGAGACGCATGGTTGATCAAGATCTCAGACAAAGAGTAAATCAAGATGATCAACACACAAAGCCTACAAGATGTACCGAGAGGGATCAAGTGATCCCATGGTATGGATTTGTCCATAGGCACTTCTTGAAGTCCATCTGTTGGGTTCAAGGAGTTTATATGATGACCAAGATGGTATCCAAGGTATTATCCAAAGAATGGTCATAGAGTGGTTGATCAAGATCTCAGACAAAGAGTAAATCTAGATGATCAACACACAAAGCGTACAAGATGTACCGAGAGGGATCAAGTGATCCCATGGTATGGTAAGCATTGTCCATTACGTGTTTGTGTACTAACCCATGGTCTTCGTGAGAGTTCTATGTGGGGGTTAGGTGTGTTTACATGGGCTTGCGTCAAAGGGAAGATCTCATACAACCCATGGAGTATGACGTCAAGTTGTGATCATCATCAATGGTTGATCAAGATCTCAGACAAAGAGTAAACCAAGATGATCAACACACAAAGCGTACAAGATGTACCGAGAGGGATCAAGTGATCCCATGGTATGGTAAGCATTGTCCATTACGTGTTTGTGTACTAACCCATGGTCTTCGTGAGAGTTCTATGTGGGGTTAGGTGTGTTTCCATGGGCTTGCGTCAAAGGGAAGATCTCATACAACCCATGGAGTATGACGTCAAGTTGTGATCGTCATCAAGATTGCGATGTGCAAGTTCAAGTGGATCAGCACGAAGATAGCATGCTTGAAGCTTTCCGTCCATTGTGGTGGCAATGGACTTGTGAAGATATGCTGAAGAGTGGCTCACCCATAGTGAGTATGGGGGAGCAATCAACTAGTCTTCATCAAGCCAACACAATCAAGAAAAGTGGTCCATCTTGAGGAAGCCAAGATCATCATCATCTAGCTCAAGAGGACGAGGTGCAAGGTATAGGTTTGCCCTTGATAGGTTTTCTGGTTAGGATAGATTGCTGTTCTATCAAGGGGGGGCTCTCAAGTGAGTAGCTTGATCGTATCGTTCGTTGAAAGCTCAAACCATTTGCATCCTTGCATCATACTTCTTGGTTCTTGTTTGGTGTTTCTCTTTGTGAGTTTTAGAGCTTATGGTCATCTTCGTGACAAGCTCGAGTTCATCGAAAACGGAGTCCATATGCATCTACTATGATGTTTTCGATGTTGGAGTTTTTGCCGGTTCTTCATTCATAGAGATATCACATCTCTATATCTTTGGCATATTCATAACCGCATGGTCTTAAGATTTCCAGTCGTTGTTTGCATAGCCCTTGTCGTCCTGAATCCAACAAGCTTGGGTTTGCTCGATTCGAAGCTCGTATGCGAAAGTTATGGCTGTTTCAGTGGCGAGCGGTAGTACCGCTGGACCTAGCGGTAGTACCGCTAGAGTTGGCGGTAGTACCGCTGGCCCTAGCGGTAGTACCGCTGGCTGGCGGTAGTACCGCCCCTGGTCAGCGGTAGTACCGCTCCAGGAGCTTAGTACCGCCTGCCTAGCGGTTGTTCGTGGACGAACCTTTTTGCGAAGACTTTCTTGGCGGTGGTAGTGCCTTTGCACTACCAGGGGCCCAGCGGTAGTACCGCTGGGGCCAGCGGTAGTACCGCTGGGGCCAGCGGTAGTACCGCTGCAGCTAGCGGTAGTACCGCTAGCTGGCGGTAGTACCGCTGGAGTGACAGCGGTGGTACCGCTGGAGTGCCAGCGGTAGTACCGCTGCAGCCAGCGGTAGTACCGCTGGAGCTCGGGCAGAGAGTGGGGGTAACGGTCTGATTCTTCCCCCCACTATATAAAGGGGGTCTTCTTCCCCCTTGCCTTATCCATCTGTTGAGCTCTTGTTCTATCTCCATTGTTGACATTCTTAGAGCTTGATTACTCTCTATCCCTCCAATGATTCTTGCTTGTTCTTGAGGGAAAAGAGAGAGGAGATCTAGATCCACATCTCCACCAATCAATTTCTCCTCTATGTGAGGGGAACCCCTTGGATCTTGATCTTGGAGTTCTTTGTGAGCTCCTTGTTCTTCCTCTCATATTTCTCCATAGCTTTTGTTGTTGTGGAGGGATTTGAGTGTGAGGGACTTGATCACTTCGTGTGTTCTTGCCATTGCATTAGTTGCATCGGTTTGAGTTCTCCACGGTGATACGTGGAAGTGAGAAGTTGAGAAGCTTACTACCTTTGGTACTTAGTACCCTTGATATTGTTCTTCGTGGATGCTTTGGCGTCCTAGAAGCTTGGTGGTGTCTCGGAGCTCAATCATTGTGGTGTGAAGCTCCGGGAAGCGTCGGGGTCTCCAATAAGGTTGTGGAGATTGCCCCGAGCAATTTGTACGGGTACCGGTAACCGCCCCCAAGGGTTGCCACGTGTACGGGTTCGGTGACCGCCCCCAAGGGTTGCCATTTGTACGGGTTCGGTGACCGCCCCCAAGGGTTGCCATTTGTACGGGTTCGGTGACCGCCCCCAAGGGTTGCCATTTGTACGGGTTCGGTGACCGCCCTCAAGGGTCCCTTAGTGGAATCACGGCATCTTGCATTGTGCGAGGGCGTGAGGAGATTACGGTGGCCTTAGTGGCATCTTGGGGAGCATTGTGCCTCCACACCGCTCTAACGGAGATTAGCATCCGCAAGGGTGTGAACTTCGGGATACATCATCGTCTCCCCGTGCCTCGGTTATCTCTTACCCGAACCCTTTACTTATGCACTTTACTTTGTGATAGACATATTGTTTATTGTAATATATCTTGCTATCACTTAGTTGTTTATCTTGCTTAGCATAAGTTGTTGGTGCACATAGGTGAGCCTAGTTGTTTGTAGGTTTTGTGCTTGACATATTAAACGTTAGTTTTATTCCGCATTTGTTCAAGCCTAAACCTTAACTATTTTAAAGCGCCTATTCACCCCCCCCTCTAGGCGACATCCACGTCCTTTTCACTTTTAAATACCACTTTTATGGATCGGCCGTCGAGGAGCTCGGTGCTTACGCAGAGGTATGAAGAAAAATCTGAGACCACATCGCCTCCATACAGAATGTATCCTCCGGTATCTAACTCGATACAAGCTAACAACCAATGTGTATGCAAACACGGAAGCTATATAGACATGGTGGAGAAGGAGGGCGAAGCTGGCAGAGAGAAGAGGGAGCGGAGGCGCCGGAGTAGGTGGAAAGGCAAGGAACACACGAGCAGGAGGAGAAAGAAAGAAACTATGAGAATAAGAAGCATTCAAGTTGGCATCAGTTTTAAATGCAAATGTTTAATCACGTGGAAAAGAGAAGAAATCAAGTTGTTTTAAATATTGCTCAAGTAATGAAGTATTCATATAAGGGCACCGTCCTTAAAGACACTATGCTTTATAGAAATAGGGTGTTGTGAGCGCCGAGGGCAACGACCACGTGGTGGGACCCACCCGGGGTGTGGGCTCCGTAGCCCGGTCCCCCAAACGATGGGCTTGTGTTGTTCAAAGTCCGGGGCGGCGTGTCAGCTTGTTGCGTGCTTGTTGTCTTCGAGATGCACCACACTGACAAGACACCCACACTGCCCCAAGATTTAGCGGTTCCGCTCGCACCCCCACATAGACAAGAAGGAACCCATGCCACCATAGCCCCACCATTGCGCCCCCATCTCCCTCCCCCTCACTTCTCTCGCGACGAGGCAATGGTCGGCGATATCAACACGTTTGGCTTGAAAGAGCAGGCAGCGCGGGAGGCGTGCCGCTGGTTGCCCCTAACCCCGTCATGGTTCGCATACAATCCACCTCTCTCCTCCTTCTCTCTCGGGTTAATTTCGAAAAAGTAGATATGAACTGCAAGCAAGATCATGGGCTTTCCCAAAATTTGTTCTTGTTGGTCACACATGGTATGGATTTGTGACAAGCTTATGAAATTTCTAGATTTTGCTGAAGGAGTTAATCTTATGTGTCCTTAAAAGAAGTCGTAGATTTCATCGGTATTTTAGCGTCCAATACAATTTTCAATGTAAAAAACATTGTGCTTGATTGTTCAAGTACAATTAGTTTGCTATGTCACATGACCCTTGTGGACTCGCAATTCATTTGAATCTAGAAGATTATTCCGTATGCTAGCCAAACAAAGTTTCCGGAGTCTTACACCTTGTGTGAATCAAAATTTTCACTGATGGAGCACTTTTGTTGTTTATTACTCTCTTCGTCCGGAAATATTTGTCCTAAAAATGTATATAATGGATGTATCTATAACTAAAATAAGTCTAGATACATTCATCTCTAGAAAATAAGTCTAGATACATTCATCTCTAGGACAAGTATTTCCGGACGAAGGGAGTATATTTTTTTACCAAAACAATACGCCTAATTTTGTTCATGCTTAATTGATGTTGTAACCCACATTATGCCTTTTCACGCGTTCATTCCCCCCAAGGACAAATGGCACAAATCCGTGAAAATAGTCCCTTTCAAGTGGGTTCATTCTATTTCAGATTTCCTAGTTCTTTCCTGCTTCAATTATAAGTTAGTTGCAATTTTAGAAAGCCTAACCAAATAAGTATTTAAAATATTCAGAACAAACAGTTGGAACTGTCTCCACAACCTAGGTTATAAAAATAATCACACAGAGGACAAATAAGGCCAAAAAAATATTATATCAGCATTTCATCCTAGAAGGCCAAAAAAAATTATACGTATCAGCATTTCATCCTAGAAGGCCTAATCAAACACCGAGAATACTAAAAAAACAATAACTACATAAAGAAGAAGAGCGTCTCCTCAACCTAGTCTTCTCCTAGGTAGAAAAATAAACCACACACAGACACAGGACAAGAAGAGGGGAAAACAAAAATAAATTCAGCACGGCGAGCGAGAGAGACCCCCCGCAGAAGCCAGCGCGACGCCAAATCCATTCCTCTTCCCTCTCCACAGGCTGAGACGAGGCCAACCGAAGCGAGCACGAACACCCTAGGCGCGCGCGCTCAGAGCCGTGGCGGAGTCGTCGGGCCCGCCGTAGGCAGCGGATGGCGACGCCCACGCCCATGGCCGGCGAGGGGACGCTCGCCGCGGTGATGCCGTTGTCGCCGCCCCCGCCGGCGGCGGCCGCGGGGTCGGCGGCCGAGGCGCCGATGCTGATATTCCTCTACTTCCACAAGGCGATCCGCGCCGAGCTCGAGGGCCTGCACGGCGCCGCCGTGCGCCTCGCCACGGAGCGCGCCGGCGACGTGGACGCGCTGGCCGAGCGCTGCCGCTTCTTCGTCAACATCTACAAGCACCACTGCGACGCCGAGGACGCGGTACGGCTGCTGCCCCTCCGCACAGCTCCGTTTTGTTTGAGGCATTTCGTTTTCCCATGTTTCCCCTCCCTGTAGCTGGTGTGAATTTGGGGGGTATGGACTATGGAGATGCGTGGGCGCGTACGAGTATCGGTGCTGTTTTGGGTTTAGGGTTGCGGAATTGTTCCCTTCGGCCTGAAGGAGCTGGGCGGGATTGGGATTGAATCCTTCGACCACTGTTAGGATCTGAATCCGGTGGACTCCATGCCATGATGTTGAATCTTCTTACGGGTAGCTTTTGATGCAGCACTGGACAGTATAAGATTGTTTGGCTGAATCAGCCCATGCTCACATGAATAATTGGTCGCACTTTTTGTCCTTCTGGCTTCTGATGTTGACATAACGAGATGATGCTCAAATCGTATAAGCCGTGATGCAAAAGCCTCCGTTCAATTGAAACCACAATGGTAACTTTGATATTGACATCATCATGTGAGGCTTTCTCTGTCTTGCTTCCATGGTGATGTTTTCTCACTTTCATTGGAGCACAACATAACTTTTACATCAATCATATATATTGGATGGAGTCGGATAGCGCTTTCTTAGTTTCAACCTGTTAGAGTCAGGGGCTAATGGAGGTCAGATTCTTCAACATTGTTTTGCTTAAATCTTGTTACCCTGCAGAATGATAATAGATCATCACTATTGTTGAGTGGCAGAGTTTCTAACTGACAAGAAATGCACCTTAATGTCCTATTTTCCTTCAATTGCTGCAAAAATAGAGGTTCTGTTTTGTAGCACAAAATCACTAGTGCTGTTGTAAACTTCTTTACCTTGACCATTTTTTCATGGGAAGAGCCGTCATAGTTGCTTGTTCAAATCTGTTTTGGTAATCTATCGTTCTAATGCTTTATTGTTTATGCTTTGCTATTTAGAAATATTGTGCAGATTAGTTGAGAGTTCTTCATACCATATTTTTTAATTAAAAACATGCTGATACTTTTTGTTTTGACAATTGCAGGTTATCTTTCCAGCACTTGATATTCGAGTCAAGAATGTCGCTGGGACTTATTCTCTAGAGCATAAAGGCGAAAATGACCTCTTTACCCAGCTTCTTGCTTTATTACAACTCGATATACAAAATGACGATGCTCTTCGGAGGGAACTTGCATCCTGCACAGGAGCCATACAAACGTGCCTCACCCAGCATATGTCCAAGGAAGAAGAGCAGGTCAGTACCATATTTCCTTTTTAAATGGCCTGTTATCATATTAATCAGTTCATATCCGTCTAGATAACGAAAACAGTATGCTGCTCAATCTCTTATGTTTGAACTATTTTTTTCTAAGGCAAGTGGATTCTATGACAATGTCACCATTGAAAAGTTGTTCTTAATGTCTGTTCGTGCTCTTATTAGGCATTTTGTTAGGGTGCTCTGTTGTTGTCATTGTGTGGAGAAGTCCTTAGCAAAAACATCTTATTACTAGGCTGTCCAACTTGCTTGCCTTTCTTAGAACATTCGAACGGTCACGATCTCCTTTGCTATGGTGCTAACTGTTATAGGACGGCAAATCAAGCTGGCAAACTTTTACTTCAAGTATTTTGAGAGGTTTTGTGATATACTTTACCGTTATTATCTTGTTGTCAATAATGATAGGTGGAAACAGAGAAGTGATGGTAGTGGGACTGATCTGGTCCTCTAGTTGCTACTCTGTCGCCATTGCCAGTTTCTGTATTCTAATTAAAGGGTCACACAGCTCTCGGTGTCATGAAGGCTTGGACTGTATTACTCTTATTCTGCATTTTTGAAAACCCAGACTGCATGTTCTGATCAGAAGTGTTTACCTTATATGTGGATCCCCATTCAAACAAACCAGTCATCAGCCTATGCACCTACACGGGCTGCATATAGACAATACTTTATACATCTAACGTAAAGGGGATTCTCTAAGGATATTTGATGTACACTAGATAGTTGCCCGTGCGTTGCAACGAGATACAAATATTCTAGCACGTTAGCCTGCGATTTACCTTCCCACATTAATGTGATTGTATAAATAAATGTTTATCAAATCCTGCCCGTGATTTTCCTACCTAAATACAGTAATCATTAGGATTTTATTTGGTAAGAACTTATTGGTTTACCAAAGAAAACATAATTTTATTTGGTAAGTCAATAAAAGGTGAGACAGGTAAGACGGTTTTCAAGTAAAACCGGTGGAAAAAAACCCAGATATAGGAGGGGGGAAAATCAAAACTGAGAGAGGGAGGGGGAATGTACGTAAGGTTGGACAAAGGGTTCTGCCTGGCAGGAAAGGGAACCTTACGTCTTTTTAAAGTAGTATATATACCACTCCCTCCGTCCCATTGTAATGTACTCCTTCCGTTCCTAAATATAAGACCTTTTAGAGATTCTATTATAGACTACATACGGAGCAAAATGAATGAATCTACACTCTAAACTATGTCTATACATCCGTATGTAGTCTATAGTGAAATATCTAAAAGGTCTTATATTTAGGAACGGAGGAAGTATAAAGGTTAGGTCTGTGATAAGGTGGTGGTGGTGGTGGGTGGGGGGGGGGGTAATTCCACCCTATACGGCATGAGGCAGGTGTGAAGCACCAAGGATTAAAATTTTGACTTTGGCGCCATTATAATTTGATAGCCTGGGTCATGCATGCTAAGTAAATTAATGTGATTGAGCGGCATACGGGAATGTGTGGTCAAATATTGCGTGGAACTGAGCGGCGTAATTCCACGTTATTGCAAAAGGTAAGTTAATTAAGGTGGATTTGATGTAGTGCTGCAAAAGGTGGATTTGAGAGGGCATACTGGGAAAGTGCGGTCAAATATGGTGTGGTGAGAAAAAACGGCTGTATGAAAAAAACGATGGAGGGATGTGGTGGGAAAGAGGGAATCGGTCGACGAAGAGTTCTGCCTGGCAGGAAAAGGAATGCTACTTATTTTTTAATTAGTAGAGATAGTAGAGATAGAGGTAAAGATAGAGATAGAGATATATCATACGGAGTATATAATATCCCTTTGACATGCATTGAGTGTCTTTTTTGTACTACAACTGTTAATTCGTCAAGCGAATATTCCTCATCTTTCATAATACATAGTGATTTTGATTTTATTATGTTACTTTCTGAAATAAATGGCAGTTGTAAATTCAATTACATTTTAAATTTGCTCCTACCGTTATGATTGATATCAATTACTCATTTTATTTTGCATGGTCACATATTTGCTTTAATGGTCAACATTTTGACATTATTGTTAACTAGGAGCTGTGTTCTTTTCATGATAAAACTAGGAGCATGCTGTATATAATTTTTTAACCAACATCTGTCCCTAAATTTGGATATTCACTTTATTTTGAAGTTTGATCTGCACTGTAGGGTACATATATACAATTATTTACCAATCTCTCTTCTGTCTCTATTTTGGTGCATATACATCTAACTTTGCTCCTTTCTTTTTCCTAGATGTACATACTAACATATATCTAGAAAGAATACCATGTTCATATGTTTGGTGTAATATCATTTTGCTCATACTTATTGAACACAACTTTTAAAATAGGTGGTCCAGAAACTCTAACCACTAATGAGGTATAAACACATAAGAATAGTGTTTGATCCATATTATGTATGTGCCCTTTTCCTTCTCTAGTTCATACATGTGTATTATGAGATGAGATGTACTACCTCTGTCCGTGATTTTTGGTCCGCTGGGCAGGAAGCATGTCCGTTAAATGAAGGCCACTTGATATTTCCCATTCACAATCAATGGCGCATTCATCTATCCCATTGGCCAGGCATAGCCACGTAGACGCAATCCACTCATGGGAAAGGATGCTTGCATGCGCACCTGAGGCCAGCCCGTGCATGCGCGAAGCAGTTATGGCCGAGAGGGTATCCATCCAATTACAGTTAAACACGTTCACGCAGTCACATAAATCCGCGCACTTAATTACTGCCTAAACACTTGCATGCAGTTGCCTTGGCCCTGGTGTTTCGGTCGGCCGGACCTAAAAACCCGGATGGAGGTAGTATACCCATAGATTTTGGTTGAAAATAATAATCATTTTGTTTAAAAGATAATTCATGACCGGTGCATGCAGTTGCCTTGGTCCTGGTGTTTCGGTCGGCCGGACCTAAAAACCCGGATGCAGGTAGTATACCCATAGATTTTGGTTGAAAATAATAATCATTTTGTTTAAAAGATAATTCATGACCGGAAAAGTGCGTCACATTTCATTTTTTCTTTGAACGGGTCGCAGATGGTCATATTTTAAACGGAAAATCCATGTGTGCCACATAACACAAACATATGTTTTTTTCCCTTTTTTTTAAATGTCATATGAGACCTGGTGCAAAGTGCAATATTAGTGTGCAGAGGCCTGGTGCAAGGTGACACAAGTGGCAATCTACCTGGTGTGAAGTGCAATTTACTCTAATTCTGATGATGCTGCGCAATGTGTGGTAGCTTGAAGGGAGCCTCCAATTAGTAAATATAAATTGTGTGTCTGTTCTTATATTCCTTGCTGTTGCACTCTAAAGAGGCTTCCCATCATCGACCAGAAGCTTTGACCGATTGTTTGTTTGAGTAATACTCCTTCCGTTCCTAAATATAAGTCTTTTTAGAGTTTTCACTAGAAAACTACATACGGATGTATATAGACATACATTAGAGTATAGATTTATTCATTTTGCTCCGTATGTAGTCCCCTAGTGGAATCTCTAAAAAGACTTATATTTAGGAACGGAGGGAGTACAATCCAGACAAACAAGTGGGACAGCTGGGTTGCAATATTAAGTTGCATGAACTTGATCTTTGGGAGTCCAGAAAATGTGGCAGATTTTTTCTTTGGATTATGCGCTTCTCATGGTCATGTATCCGTTCTGGTGTCTTCATTCTATATATAGAGAATGTGATTACTCAAGATATTTGGTCTTGGTGACTGATCGTATTTCATATCTATTGGTGGCTGATCATCTGATTTTCTAGGTCTTCCCGTTGCTTACCAAGAAATTTTCATACGAAGAGCAGTCAGATTTAGTGTGGCAGTTCTTATGCAACATTCCTGTAAATATGCTGGCAGAATTCCTTCCGTGGCTCTCAGCTTCTGTTTCATCTGACGAGCATGAAGATATTCGTAACTGCTTATGTAAAATAGTTCCTGAAGAGAAACTTCTTAAGCAGGTCTCACAACTGTGCCTCTTTATAGTTTCTGGCAATAACTTGTTTGGTGCCCTGCTAATTTGAGTTTTAAAATTTGTGAAGGTTATATTCACTTGGATAGAAGGGAAAGCAACAAGAGAAGTGGCACAGAGTTTTGTCAGTGATAATTTGGAAAGAAGTCATTGTTGCAAGGATGCTTCCTTTGTTAATCAAGCGGAGAAACTTATTTGTCCACTTGAACAGTCTAAAGTCGGGCATATAAAGCATGCAGAATCTAATGATGGTCAGGCTGATAGGCATCCCATAGACGAGATTTTATATTGGCACAATGCTATCCGCAAAGAATTAAATGATATAGCAGAGGAGACAAGAAGGATGCAGCAGTCTGGAGATTTTGCTGATATATCAGCCTTCAATGCGAGACTTCAGTTTATTGCAGATGTGTGCATCTTCCACAGGCATGTAGTTTTAATCTTCAATTTTTTTGCACTTCAGTTTAAGATCTTATTGTGCAACTATGGTAAATCCACTCCTTTTCAATACTGCTTTTCTATGCAAGTTGGCATTTAGTGTGCCATTTGTTTGTCAGTAATATAATTGGTACTCCCATTCATCATTTGTAGTGTTACACTGTCTACCTTGTTTAATATACCCTCTTGTTGCTTGGGCAGTTATGTGGCTTATACACTATTTTTGACATCGTGGTGTACTGGTGGCTTTTGCACTTCTGCTACACACATGAGTTTATTTTTTATCCTAGTACGGTACGGGTGATGACAAACACTTGACAAGCAGTATCACAAACATGCTAATTCTCCTAATATTTAGTAATAGTTTAACTGAGAAGAGTTAGGCTTAGTAGAACTAAAACTGAATACATGAGGTGCAGTTTTAGTGCTACTAGGCACGAGGATGGAGAGGTTAGCCTTGGTGGGCAGGTGGTACCGGAGAGAGACACGTTTCGATATTTGGGGTCCATGTTGCAGAAGGATGGCGATATCGATGAAGACGTGGGCCACCGAATCAAGGCTGGGTGGATGAAGTGGCGCCAAGCTTCTGGCGTACTCTGTGACAAGAGAGTGCCACAAAAGCTAAAAGGCAGGTTTTATAGGACAGCTATCCGACCTGCGATGTTGTATGGCGCGGAGTGTTGGCCAACCAAGAGACGACATATCCAACAGTTAGGTGTAGCAGAGATGCGCATGTTGGGATGGATATGTGGCCACACAAGGAAGGATCGGGTACGGAATGACGATATACGAGAGAGACTTGGGGTAGCTCCGATTGAAGAGAAGCTGGTCCAGCATCGTCTCAGATGGTTTGGACATATTCAACGGAGGCCATCGGAAGCGCCGGTGCATAGCGGACGGATAAAGCGTGCTGAGAATGTTAAGAGGGGATCGTGGTAGACCAAACTTGACATGGGAGGAGTCCGTTAAGAGAGACCTGAAGGTTTGGAATATCAACAAAGACTTAGCCATGGACAGGGGTGCGTGGAAGTTAGCTATCCACGTTCCAGAGCCATGACTTGGTTTCGAGATCTTATGGGTTTCAACTCTAGCCTACCCCAACTTGTTTGGGACTGAAAGGCTTGGTTGTTGTTGTTGTTTAACTGAGAAGAGTTAGGCACGCATGTATTATTATTTTGCTGTACATAAAGGTATATTTTTCTATGCGTGTACTCCTGTCATGTTAGTTGCACCTTTTTGTGTACTAGAACATGTTTTCACCTGGTTCGTTTTTGATAGTTTTCACCGGCAGAACAGAACGTTCTGAAAGTAGACTGTGTACCTTCTTTAATTTCACCTGTTGCATTTTTTATTATTATCTACAGTATCGCCGAGGATCAGGTTGTATTTCCTGCAGTCAATAGCGAGCTGTCCTTCGTCCTGGAGCATGCTGAAGAAGAACGCCGATTTAATAATTTTAGATGCTTAATTCAGCAAATCCAAATGGCAGGAGCAAAATCAACTGCAGCAGAGTTTTACTCCGAATTGTGTTCACATGCTGATCAGATAATGGAGGCAATTGAGAAACACTTCTGTAATGAAGAAACCAAGGTTAGTACTTAGTAGTGATGTTTCTGGGCCACTGGGGTTATTGCTTTGTCGGTCAGAATGTCATCTTGGTCTAATTTACCTAGGTGCTTCCCCAAGCTAGGGTTCTTTTCTCTCCTGAGAAGCAAAGGGAACTTCTATACAGAAGTCTTTGTGTCATGCCATTGAAGCTATTGGAACGTGTTCTACCATGGTTGGTGTCAAAACTGAGCGATGAGGAGGCATCTTCTTTTCTTCAGAATATGCGCTTGGCAGGTCATCTCTTTACTTTGTTATTTTAAGTTAATTGTCTTTATACTGTATTTTGAAGTTTTGATTGGGAATACAATCTTGCTGAAAGATTCATGTGAAACAGCACCATCATCTGACACGGCATTGGTCACTCTTTTCTCTGGTTGGGCATGCAAGGCTCGCTCAGAGGACAAATCCAATTCTGGAGAATATATATGCTTAACATCAGGGGCAGCAAGATGCCTGTTGGATGATGTAGAAGAGCTGAAAAAATGTCAATCATTCTGCCCATGTGCTTCACGTACCAGTGCAGATATTCCTCTTCATCTGGAAAATGAAAATGGTTCTAGGCCAGGCAAGCGAGGAAATGATGCAGAATCTGTTCCTGGTACTAATGGAAGTCACTGCTCTCAAATTGCTGACACTGTAGCACGTCCATGTAGCAAAAAACCTTGTTGTATTCCTGGGTTGAGAGTTGACACCAGCAATCTTGGCATTGGTTCACTGCCCTCTGCAAAGTCCTTTCTCTCCCTATCATACAATTCTTCCGCGCCCTCATTATATTCGAGCCTTTTTTCATGGGATACAGATACTGCATTGTCTTGTTCTGATGGCATCTCAAGACCAATTGATACCATATTCAAATTTCACAAGGCGATTCGTAAGGATTTAGAGTACCTAGATGTTGAATCTGGAAAGCTCATCGATGGTGATGAATCTTGCCTTCGCCAGTTCATTGGAAGATTTCGTTTATTGTGGGGTCTTTATAGGGCGCACAGCAATGCTGAGGATGAAATCGTGTTTCCTGCTTTAGAATCAAGAGAGCCGTTGCACAATGTGAGCCATTCATACACTCTTGACCACAAGCAGGAAGAGCAATTGTTTGAAGATATATCTAATGTTCTCTGTGAGCTTTCACAACTACACGAGAGCTTGAACCCGGCACATACTGAAGCGAATGAAGCAGAGAAACACTATTTCAATTCATCTAATGTGATTGATTCGACTAGAAAGTACAATGAGCTTGCTACGAAGCTTCAAGGAATGTGCAAGTCTATCCGGGTCGCCTTGTCTAATCATGTCCACAGAGAAGAACTTGAGTTGTGGCCATTGTTTGACAAACATTTTTCGGTGGAGGAACAGGATAAGCTTGTAGGTCGTATAATTGGTACAACAGGTGCTGAGGTTCTCCAATCAATGTTACCCTGGGTTACATCAGCGCTTAATCAAGAAGAACAGAACAAGATGCTGGATACATGGAAGCAAGCAACTAAGAATACAATGTTCGGTGAGTGGCTAAATGAGTGGTGGAAGGGAGTTCCAACACCATCTGATTCTTCGTCAGAGACATCCCCCATTCCGGAAGGTTTGTGCTGTTGGTCTCTTATGGCCTTGCCCTCTACTATTAACAATGTTTTCAACTGCATTGCGCCCCAGGTGTTAATACCATATTTGTTAGTCTAATCTACGGTCAAAATTTGGCACAAAATAGGAAGGTGACCAAACCAGACGGAGGTAGTAGTTGAAAAAACTATGGTATTATCAGAATACTTAGAAAATAGTTGTTGCGTTCCCAGTGTTATTCTAATACAAAATGACACATTCTGATGCGTGTTTGACCCTTTTTCCTGGTATCTGATGCTTGTTTAGTTCAGAACTACTCCCTCCGTTCCTAAATATAAGTCTTTTTAAAGATTTCACTAGAGGGCTACATACGGAGCAAAATGAATGAATCTATATTCTAAAGTATGTTTATATACATCCGTATGTAATCATTTAGTGAAACCTCTTAAAAGACTTATATTTAGGAACGGAGGGAGTAGTTCTATGATTGGTTCCTTTCTTTCCAATGATTCTTTCTTTGACAACTATTATTTGCCATTTACAGATAGTCATTCACAAGACAAGCTTGACCAGAATGACCAGATGTTCAAGCCTGGCTGGAAGGACATATTTCGAATGAACCAGAGTGAACTTGAGGCAGAGGTTCGAAAGGTTTCACGGGATCCAACACTTGATCCAAGGCGAAAGGCCTATCTAATCCAAAATCTTATGACCAGGTTTGTCATCTTGATATTTCAGTGAATAAATTGTTAAGAAATATATTAATAGAATTATATTGACACGTGTACCTCAGCCGCTGGATAGCTGCTCAGCAAAAGCTACCTGATCCAAGATCAGGAGAGTGTAGTGAAGATGCCGGTATACCTGGATGCTGTTCTTCTTATCGTGACCAGGAGAAGCAAGTATTCGGTTGTGAGCACTACAAACGGAACTGTAAGCTTGTTGCCGCTTGCTGTAACAAGCTGTTTACATGCAGATTCTGCCATGATAAAGTTAGCGACCATACAATGGAAAGGTGAATTCTGCATTATGCAAAAACACGTTTTCTGTTCCTTGACCTTTCTATTTATCCTATTGCTGTTCAGAATGCTGTGGCAGTACATCACCCATCTTATAATATAAAAATGAGGACTAATGAGTATAGTTTCTTGTGTTCTTGAAAAGAAACAAATGACTTCCCTAGTGTACGTTCTTTTCTGTAGACGGTTGCAATCATATCAAAATGTAAATGTGCCAACATTACTTCTGCCTGTAGGAAAGCAACACAGGAGATGATGTGCATGGTATGCCTGAAGGTTCAACCTGTCGGTCCGAATTGCCAAACTCCATCTTGCAATGGGCTATCCATGGCAAAGTATTACTGTAATATCTGCAAATTTTTCGATGATGAAAGGTAACATTAGCCAACGTCATTGAAAGGTCATACTTTCTCTGCTATATAGCTGGCACCGGGATTTTGAATTTTTTGGGCCATCGAACAATTATCCCAAATTATTTTTACGTGTTAGTTTTTACGTTATTTTTTGATATGTAACCACCTCCACGTCCAAATTCATACTTAAATTCGGATTAGATTACAACAGGGTTCAAGTCCTGGAAACAGCCTCTTGCAGAAATGCAGGGAAAAGCTGCGTACAAAAGATCCAAAGTGGTCGGACCCTTCCCCCGGACCCTGCGCAAGCGGGAGCTACATGTGCCTGGCTGCCCTTTTTTCTTAATACTGAACGTACATATAAAAAGACTTGTATGTATAGTCAGTAATAATCTAGCCCACATGCAAATTCGAGTAATGTTTTGTACGTCTGATAGAGTAGCATAACCAGTATTACTGTCATTAGTTTTATAAGATGTTTACAACAGGGAATAATTAGTGCAAACCAGTTCCGTTCACCAATGAATAGTCATCATCGGTAAACAAAGTAGCCCGTTGAATGTACCACCTTTTGAATTTAAGCTAAAAGTTGATTAGTGTTAGGAGAAACAACTGCAAGGGATTCCATGTCCATGATTACTTTCAGGGATTAAATAGTGCAAACCAGTTTCATTCACCAATGAATAGCCATCATCGGTAAATAAAATAGTTTCGAATGCACTATCTTTTGAATTTAAGCTAAAAGTTGGCTAGTGTTAGGAGAAATGACTGAGGGATTCGATGCCAGTGATTACTTTAATCTTCCACACGTTTTGTAAGTTGTCAGAGAATGAAATATTAATTTTGTTTTTTCCTAGCTTTTGGTTTCCACAAGGTATATATACTTACTAATCGGCTTCATCATGAAAATTGCATTAACAGACCCTTAAGAAGAAACAGCGCCACTTTTGCTAAACTTTTAGATATTTGGATGTCACCTTGGTTATTTTCGCCAACGCTGTGCTCAGTTGTTCGAATGCAATAACACAACCTAGAACCTGTTGGTTTCCCAAGTGGCCTTGTTGTGTCATAGTTTAGATTGGACATTGAAATCTGGATAGTAGCGTTTCCATGGCAAGCAATCCGGCCCTTCTAATGCTGGGATATTTTACAGGACTGTGTATCATTGTCCGTTTTGTAATCTGTGTCGTCTTGGTAAAGGTCTTGGTGTTGATTTCTTCCATTGCATGAAGTGCAATTGCTGCCTTGGAATGAAACTAACAGAACACAAATGTCGGGAGAAGGGGCTAGAGACAAACTGTCCAATCTGTTGCGACTTCCTATTCACATCAAGTGCGGCAGTTAGAGCTCTTCCTTGTGGTCACTTCATGCATTCAGCTTGCTTTCAGGTATTAGCAAGTAAAATAATAATTTGTTTTTCTGATAATATATATCTGGCTACTAGCTGTCAAAAACGCTTCTGACAATTGTCAATCCCAGGCATACACTTGCAGTCACTACACTTGTCCTATCTGCTGCAAATCCTTGGGAGATATGGCGGTAAGCTGCATTACTTTTTACGGCATTGCAAATTTTGCATTTATGGTAATGAAGTTAATCTTCATCTTGAGTCCCATGATTTGTGTTCATATCTTAGTGAAAATTATTATTTCTCCTACTTTACTCCTCAACTAGAGGGCATTCCACTAGCTGATAAGTGATGTTTCATAAAGCATGAAACAGACACATTTTTTACCGGAAGCCTGTACCTCCATTTGAGAGTACACAATCAAATATTTTATCTCTGCAGTTGTATTGTATGATTATTCTCCACGGACAATATAATGCTGATTCCTGACGCCTGAGGGCGACTTTACTTGTGGTCTTGTTATTTAAACTCGTTCCTAAGATGCAAACTGAAGTCTGTTTTGGTATTTGGGGAATACACAGTTGGACATTTTGCTCGAGTCATGTTGAGTGACTGAATATAATGTACACAAACTTCAGTGGTATTGGTATCTGAAAAAAGAAGAGGAAGCATTTTAAATTGTTGCCATTATGTGAGATGCCAATTGAAAACTGCCAGTTCTATTTTGATTTGTTTGAAATCTAGCTTCCGGTCAGTTAGCTCCTGTGAAACTATTTGTCCAATACTTTAATGTTACCATGGTAGTCTCAAAATAGTAGGGACATGTTCTTCTGTGGTCAGTTATTCCTTGAGTGTGGGCTACATGCTGTAGATGTAACAAATCTATTTGCGTGGCTTAAAATATCCACAATATAAGGATTGTTACTTGTGAGCTGCTTGTCTAAATTTTGTAAGCACATACATGATTCGTATTGAACTAATATTTATTTCTGCATTTGCCTATGTACAGGTGTACTTTGGCATGCTTGATGCGTTGTTGGCTGCCGAAGAGCTTCCTGAGGAATACCGTGATAGGTGTCAGGTATTCACTTTCTGTTCTTGGTTTCATTATTTTCATATGCTGTTGTATTTATATTCTGTTTCATTATTCATACAGGATATTCTTTGTAATGACTGTGAAAGAAAAGGGAGATCTCAATTTCATTGGCTGTACCACAAATGCGGCTCCTGTGGTTCTTACAATACCAGAGTTATCAAGACTGATACGGCAGATTGTTCTACCCCAAACTAGCGAGGGGAATATTCTTTCTTTTCTAGTTTTGTCTCTTGTAAATATAGTCTTACAGAATCTTGTGTAGAATAGCTACCATATTATTTCATCCCATAGCCAGTCATTTTTGTCAAGCATAGCGTGCAATTTACTAGGTCTAGTGCTATAATCTGTAAAAATGGACATGGGCCTGACCTTCATCCTGTCAGGTGCATCCTGCCTGCCCTAAAGGCTTAGCATCCAGGCCAAAGTATATTACAGTATACAAGTGTACACTATACGCAAAGACCGATCAGGTCCAGCCTTCCGTGTTGTTCAACGGTTTCAAAAGATTGTTTTTGCGCAAGATTCTTATGTTCCTCGTATGCACATCTATTTCATGTTAAAAAAGTACTCCATCCATTTCTAAATATAAGTCCTTTTAGAAATTTCAATTCCTAAATATAAGTTCTTTTAAAGATTTCAGTATAAGCTGCTCCCTCCGTTTCAAAATATAAGACCTTTTAGGAATTTCACTAGGAGACTACATACGGAGCAAAATGAGTGAATCTGTATTTTAAAATATGTCTATGTACATTCGTATGTAGTTTATAGTACAATCTCTAAAAGGTCTTATATTTAGGAACGGAGGGAGTACATACTAAGCAAAAACAAGTGAATCTATACTTTAAATACAATTATATATATCCATTTATATTAAAATCTAAAAGATACTCCCTTTGTTTGAAAAACATGTCACCTCTAAATTTTAAACCTGATACTAATTATCCTCTCTCCTTCCTTTCCATTGTTGCCTGTGGCACGAACTAGGCTGAGCCATTGTTGGGCCTAGCGTGACATCGTCCACCTGCATCGCTGCGATGCCCCTGCTTATCTATGCTGTTCGTAGGAAGGCGTGAGCTGTGTCATCGCTTGCACGGAGGCGATCGCGTTTGCCTCCACGGCGGACGACGCCTCCCTCATCGCCCTAATCGCGTCCTCAGCTGCTTCCTCGCGCCTGCGGTCGCCGCTGCAGGATTTGGGCAAGTCGCCGATCGTCGCTTCCTTCTACGGTTGCGGTTGCTTGCTATCGCCATCATCAATCCCCTCCCGCCGTCGACAACTATTGCTGCTGGCGGCCCACACCAATTCGCCCGCTTCTTGTCGGCCTTCTTTACCCTGCCTCTACTGCTGCTTGTAGTACACTGCCTTGCCTTCTGAGTTGTTAACAATTTTGGGAACAAATTGTTGTTAACAATCTGCATACTTGGCCATGTTTGGAAACAAATTGCTGTTAACAATCTGCATATTTGGCCATATTTACAGTATGTTTATAAATCATTTCTAATAATAGCATGCTTACAAATCATTTCTAATAATCTGTTGTTAATAGACAAACAATCTTCTGTTTACATTATGTTTATAAACAAACAATTTGTTGATTGGCAGCAACATCGGGTGTCATCACCTCCTGTGTTGAATCAAGAGTTAAGAATCAGATGAACAACATGACAAATAGCAGCGACAATACAAGAAGTATGTGATGAAACAACGCAAGATTGTTACTAAAGATCAACAAAGCAACAATGATATGTTCAGTTAGCTGATGTGTCTGTGTTAATTCAGTCAGCTTGTTCTCATTTAACATGGGTATTTAGAAACATTGTTACTAAAGCTTTAAAGACGGAAAACTGTTAAAAAGAATAGCGATCAGATCAATTTCTGTTAGAGCCACTGGTTGCAAAAACTGAAAACAGAAAACATTGTTACTAAAGCGAGTGCTTGCAAAAAAAAATCAGTTAGATCCACTGCTTGCCTCAGATCAAATTTTGTTAGAGCAAAAAAAATTCAGGTGTAGTAGTTTGATGTAGGAGTATTCTAGTTGATGGGTCAATTTTCTTAATGGTCACACAACAGATTGTAATGTTCATATAATTTGATCCTCTTTGCATGTAAATAAAGAGAGCATGTAAAGGTTGTAATGGTCAGTCATTTTGTTCAGATTGCATGATTTTGTCACACAATTTATAGATTGCATGATTTGCTAACTTGCTATAAGTGTCAATGGAATGATATAAATGTGTCATTATAAGTGTCAATGGAATGATATAAATGTCAATGAAGTAAAGAGAGAATGAATATAAGTGTCACGATTCACATGTGACAACTAACTGAATTTTAAATGACAACATCAAAGATTTTGAAGACAACAACAAAAATGGAATATTTGTGATGTGTAACTTAAGCTGGGATAATCCCATACGAGTAGTTACTTAATTTATAATCCCATAGGAGTAATCGGCTTTGAAAAGCACTCAATTTATAATCCCATAGGAGTAGTTCCTTAATCTACATTTTGCTATAAGCGCTGACTAAATTCAGAAATGTCAAATTTTGACTCATTTTGTCATGATTTCAGAGTAACTAGCACAACTTGACCCATTCACCACAACTGGCCCAATTTTGTCATGGTTTGAGACCTAACTAGCACAACTTGACCCATTCACCACAACTAGTACCCATTTCTTGAAATGGCTACCATGGCAGCCTTATATACTCATTTTCCTGTGTACTCTTGTTATGATTATATGCCAACCATTCATCTTATGTATACTCTTGTCGTGAGTACATACAGGAGAACTATGGATTTGAACTTGATGGCTGAAGAGGAGGACGAAGCTCAACACGGTGATGCCATCGATTTGAACTTGATGGCTAAAGAGGAGGATGAAGCTCAACACGGTGAAGTCATCGATTTGAACTTGATGGCTGAAGAGGAGGACAAAGCTCAACACGGTGATGCCATCGATTTGAACTTGATGGCTCAAGAGGAGGACACAGCTCAACATGTTGATGCCATCGATTTGAACTTGATGTCTGAACAAGATGTAGAAGAGGAAGAAGCTTAAGAAGATGAACAAGCTCAACAATATGCAGAAGAGGAAGAAGCTCAAGTAGCTCAACAGGAAGAACCTCAACACGGTGATGCACAAGGAAACTGAAAAAGGAAGGAGTTGTCATACAAGGAGAGGTTTGGTATTTACTTTGATTTGCGAGTAATCGAGCTCAGAGATAGAGAGGTTCAACAGGATAACACAAGGCCTCATGTACTCCCTAATGATGCAGGCTTTCCACAAGTAGTGGAACAAATAGATTTGGACATTCAATTGCTCCAACAACCTCCAAACAACCCCGAGTTCAATGTTTTAGACCTGTGCTTCCACTGCTCTCTTCAATCCCTAACTGAGTGCACAACGCATATGAATATCTGGGAACCGATACAGGGTGTAGAGGAGGAGTTTGAGAACTACGATGCACATAAGTTGTTCAAAAGCTTTATCACATTGCAAGCAGTCATGGTTGAAGTCATGAAAGATCAAGGAGGAAATAGCTACAAGATGCTGCATCTGCACATAGATCGTCTACAAAATGACGGAGAGGAAATAATCGGTGTGTATTGCATTGCTGAGCTAATCACTCACACGAAGGCATTACAGAACAAGGAAATGAGAAGATAGAGAAAGGAAAAATAAAGGAAATTAAGGAGTAGATGGAGTAAGGAAAAAAAGAAAGGAAATGTGTATGTCTTGTGTATGTCATGTTGGGGAACATTGCATGGGAAACAAAAATTTTCCTACGCACATGCAAAACCTATCCATGGTGATGATCATCTACGAGAGGAGAGAGTGCATCTACATACCCTTGTAGATCGCTAAGCGGAAGCATATATAACACGGTTGATGTAGTGGAACATCTTCGCGATCCAAATTGCAGCCCGTCCCACGATCTCATCGCGATCCGTCCCGTGATCCCATCACCATCCATCCCGATCTAGTGCCGAACGGACGACACCTCCACGTTCAGCACACGTACAGCTCGATGAAGATCACCGCCTTCTTGATCCAGCAAGAGGGGTGGAGAGGTAGATGAGTTCTCTAGCACGACGACATGGTGGTGGTGGTGGAAAATTCAGCAGGGCTTCGCCAAGCTCTGCGGAACTAATCTAGAGGAGAAAACGATCTAGATAGAGAGAGGGCAACACGTGGCTCATTAGGGTTAGGGCTGCCCTCAAAACCTCTAGTATATATAGGAGGGAGGAAGGGGAGGAGGCATCCACAAAAACCCCTAAGGGTTCGGCCGAAGTGGAGAGGAGGTGGAGGAGTTCACCTCCAATCCTACTCCTAGTAGGATTCCATCTTGTCTCCTCCTTCCCTTTTTCCCTTCCCCCCTTCTTTTACTCCTTGGACGAAATAGACTTATTGGGATGGCCGCACCAGCCCACTAAGGGTTGGTGCACCACCTTTAGGCCTATTAGGTTCTCTCCCGGGTGGGTGGCCCCTCCCGTAAAACCCTGGAACCCATTTGTCACTCTCGGTACTTTACCGGTAATGCCCGAAAACTTTCCGGAAGCCAAATGCAACTTTCCTATATATCAATCTTTACCTTCGAACCATTCCGGAGCTCATCGCGATGTCCGGGATCTCATCCGGGACTCCGAACAACTTTCGGTTACCAAATACATATAACTCACTAATATCGAAACGTCACCGAACCTTAAGTGTGCAGATCATGCGGGTTCGATAACTATGTAGACATGACCTAAGACACTCCCTGATCAATAATCAATAGCGGGACCTGGATTCCCATATTGGCTCCTACATATTCTATGAAGATATTTATCGGTTGAACCTCTATGTCAAGGATTCACTTAATCCCGTATCGCTCTTCCCTTTGTCCTTCGATATGTTACTTGCACGAGATTCGATCGTCGGTATCTCTATACCTAGTTCAATCTCGTTACCGGCAAGTCTCTTTACTCGTTCATAATACAAGATCCCGTGACTAACTCCTTAGTCATATTGCTTGCAAGGCTTGTTGTGATGTTGTATTACCGAGTGGGCCCTGAGATACCTCTCCGTCACACGGAGTGACAGATCCGAGTCTTGATTCACGCCAACCCAACAGACACCTTCAGAGATACCCGTCGAGCACCTTTATAGTCACCCAGTTACGTTGCGACGTTTGATACACACAAGGCATTCCTCCAGTGTCCGGGAGTTGCATGATCTCATGGTCATAGGAAGAGATACATTGACATGCAGAAAACAATAGCAATAATCTGACACAATCATATTCTACGTTCATAGTTTGGGTCTTGTCCATCACATCATTCTCCTAATGATGTGATCCCGTTATCAAGTGAAAACACTTGTCTATGGCCAGGAAACTTTAACCATCTTTGATCAACGAGCTAGTCAACTAGAGCCTCACTAGGGACAGTGTGTTGTCTATGTATCCACACATGTATTTGAGTTTCCAATCAATACAATTCTAGCATGGATAATAAATGATTATTATGAACAAGGAAATATAATAATAACCAATTTATTATTGCCTCTAGGGCATATTTCCAACAGTCTCCCACTTGCACTAGAGTCAATAATCTAGTTCACATCACTATGTGATTGCAATGAATCTAACACCCATACAGTTCCGGGGTTCGATCATGTCTTGCTTGTGAGAGAGGTTTTTAGTCAAGGGGTCTGAACCTTTCAGATCCGTGTGTGCTTTACAAATGTCTATGTCATCCTATAGATGCTGCTACCACGCACCATTTGGAACTATTCCAAATGACCGCTCCACTATACGAATCCGGTTTACTACTCAGAATCATCCAGATTAGTGTCAAAGCTTGCATCGACGTAACCCTTTACGACGAACTCTTTTATCACCTCCATAATCAAGACAAATTCCTTAGTCCACTAGTTACTAAGGATAACTTTTGACCGTTGTCCACTAATCCATTCCTGGATCACTTTTGTACCCCTTGACAAACTCATGACAAGGCACTCATCAAGTGCGGTACACAACATGACATACTTTAGAGCCTACGGCTAAGGCAATAGGGGACGCCCTTCGTCCTTTCTCTTTCTTCTGCCGTGGTCGGGTTTTGAGTCTTACTCAAATTCACACCTTACAATACAACCAAGAACTCCTTCTTTGGCTGATCTATTTTGAACTCTTTCAAAACCTTGTCATGACATGTATTCATTTGAAAGTTCTTATTAAGCGTTTTGATCTATCTCTATAGATCTTGATGCTCAATGTTCAAGTAGCTCAATCCAGGTTTTCCTTTGAAAAACACTTTTCAAACAACCCTGTAAGCTTACCAGAAATTCTACATCATTTACGGTCAACAATATGTCAACCACATATACTCATCAGAAATTCTATAGTGCTCCCACTCACTTTCTTGGAAATACAAATTTCTCACAAACCTTGTATAAACCCAAAAGCTTTGATCATCTCATCAAAGCGTATATTCCAACTCCGAGATGCTTTATCCAGTCCATAGAAGGATCACTGGAGCTTTCATACTTGTTAGCATCCTTAGGATCGACAAAACCTTCTGGTTGTATCACATACAACCTTTCCTCAAGGAAGCCGTAGAGGAAACAATGTTTTGACATCCTATGTGCAATATTTCATAAATAATACAACAACTGCTAACATAATTCCAACAGACTTTTAGCATCGCTACGAGTGAGAAAGTCTCATCATAGTCAACTATTTGAACTTGTCGGAAACATCTTTGCGACAAGTCGAGCTTTCTTAATGGTGACTTTTCACCATCATCGTCTGTCTTCCTTTTAAAGATCCATCTGTACTTAATAGCCTTATGACCATTAAGTAGTTCTTCCAAATTCCGCACTTTGTTTTCATACATGTATCCCCTCTCGGATTTCATGGCCTCCAGCCATTTGCTGGAATCGGGGCCCACCATCGCTTCTCCGTAGCTCGTAGGTTCATTGTTGTCCAACAACATGACCTCCAAGACTGGGTTACGTACCACTCTGTAGCAGCACGTGATCTTGTCGAACTACGAGGTTTGTAGTAACTTGATCCGAAGTTTCACGATCACTATCATCAGCTTCCACTTCAATTGGTGTAGGCGCCACAGGAACAACTTCCCGCGCCTTGCTACACACTGGTTGAAGTGACGGTTCAATAACCTCATCAAGTTTCCACCATCCTCCCACTCAATTCTTTCGAGAGAAACTTTTTCTCGAGAAAGGACCCGTTTCTAGAAACAAACACTTTGCTTCTGGATCTGAGATAGGAGATATACCCAAATGTTTTGGGTTTTATGAAGATGCATTTATCTGCTTTGGGTTCGAGCTTATCACGCTGAAGCTTTTTCACATAAGCGTCCCAACCCCAAACTTTTAAGAAACGACAACTTAGGTTTCTCAAAACCATAGTTCATATGGTGCCATCTCAACGGAATTACGTGGTGCCCTATTTTAAGTGAATGCGGTTGTCTCTAATGCCTAACCCAAAAACAATAGTGGTAATTCGCTAAGAGACATAATAGTATGCACCATATCCAATAGGGTGCGGCTACGACGTTTGGACACATCATCACACTATGGTGTTTCTGGTGGAATTAGGTGTGAAACAAATTTCACATTGTCTTAAATGTATACCAAACTCGCAACTCAGATATTTACCTCCACAATCACATCGTAGACATATTATCCTCTTGTCACGACGATCTTCAACTTCACTCTGAAATTGCTTGAACCTTTCAATAATTCAGACTTGTGTTTCATCAAGTAAATATACCAGTATCTACTCAAATCATCTGTGAAGTAAGAACATATTAATATCCACTGCGTGCCTCACCACACATTGGAGTGGAAACATCAAAATGCATTACTTCCAAAAAGTTACTTTCTTGTTCCATCTTAATGGAAAATGAGGCCTTCAGTCATCTTGCCCATGTGGCATGATTTGCATGTCTCGAGTGATTCAAAATCAAGTGAGTCCAAACGATCCATCTGCATGGAGTTTCTTCATGCGTTCACACCAATAGGCATGATTCGCATGTCTCAAATGATTGAAAAACGAGTGAGTCCAAAGATCCATCAGTATGGAGCTTCTTCATGCGTTTTACACCAATATGACTCAAGTGTCAGTGCCACAAGTAAGTGGTACTATCATTACTACTTTGCATGTTTTGGCATCAATATTATGAACATGTGTATCACTACGATCGAGATGAAATGAACCATTCACATTGGTGCATGACCATCGAAGGTATTATTCATGTAAACAGAATAACTTTTATTCTCTGACTTAAATGAATAACCGTATTGCAATAAACATGATCCAATCTTGTCCATGCTCAACACAAACACCAAATAACATTTATTTAGGTTCAACACTAATCCCGCTGGTAGAGGGAGCGTGCGATGTTGATTACATCAACCTTGCAAACACTTCCAACACACCGTCACCTCGCCTTTAGCTAGTATTCATTTATTCCACAACTTTTATTTTGAGTTACTAACACTTAGCAACCGAACCGGTATCTAATACCCTCATGCTACTAGGAGTACTAGTAAAGTACACATCAATATCATGTATATCCAATATACTTCTGTCGACTTTGCTAGCCTTCTCATCTACCAAGTATCTAGGGTAGTTCCTCTTCAGTGACTGTTCCCCTCATTACAGGAGCACTTAGTCTTGGGTTTGGGTTCAACCTTGGGTCTCTTCACTAGAGCAGAAACTGGTTTGCTCTTTCATGAAGTATCCCTTCTCGCCCTTGCCCTTCTTGAAACTAGTGGTTATACTAACCATCAACAATTGATGCTCCTTTTTGATTTCTACTTTCACGGTGTCAAACATCGCGAATAGCTCAAGGATCATCATATCTATGCCTGATATGTTATAGTTCATCATGAAGCTCTAGTAGCTTGGTGGCAGTGACTTTGGAGAACCATCACTACCTCATTTGGAAGATTAACACCCACTCGATTCAAGTGATTGTAGCACTCAGACAATCTGAGCACATGCTCAACGATTGAGCTTTTCTCCCTTACTTTGTAGACAAAGAATATTGTCGGAGGTCTCATACCTCTCAACAAGGGCACGAGCATGAAATCCCAATATCATCTCTTGGAACATCTCATATGTTCCGTGACATTCAAAACATCTTCGGCGCCTCAATTCTAAGTCGTTAAGCATTACGCACTGAACTATCACGTAGTCATCAAAAACGTGTATGTCAGATGTTCGCAAAATCCATAGATGATGCTCGAGGTTCAACACACCGAGCGGTGCATTAAGGACATAAGCCTTCTGCGCAACAATGAGGACAATCCTCAGTTTACGGACCCAGTCCGTCTAATTGCTACTATCATGTTTCAACTAAATTTTCTCTAGGAACATATCAAAAACAATAGAGCTATAGCGCAAGCTACAACATAATACGCAAAGACCTTTTGACTATGTTCATGATAATTGAGTTTAGCTAATCATATTACTAATAACTCCCACTCAAATAGACATCCCTCTAGTGTTCCCAAATCCACTAACTCAAGTCCGATCATCACGTGAGTTGAGTATAGTTTCACTGGTGAACATCTCCATGTTGATCATATCAACTATATGATTCATGCTCGACCTTTCGGTCTCTTGTGTTCCGAGGCCATGTCTGTACTTGCTAGGCTCGTCAAGTTTAACCCGAGTGTTCCGCGTGTGCAACTGTTTTGCACCCGTTGTATGTGAACGTTAAGTCTATCACACCCGATCATCACGTGGTGTCTCGAAAGGACGAACCGTCGCAACGGTGCATAGTCGGAGAGAACACAATTTTATCTTGAAATTTTAGTGAGGGATCACCTGATAATGCTACCGTCGTTCTAAGCAAAGTAAGGTGCATAAAAGGATTAACATCACATGCAAATCATAAGTGACATGATATGGCCATGATCTTGTGCTTCTTGATCTCCATCACCAAAGCACCGACATGATATCCATCGTCACCAGCGCCGCACCATGATCTCCATCATTGTGCCACCATCGAGGTTGTCGTGCTATCTATGCTATTACTACTAAAGCTACTACCTAGCAATATAGTAAACGCATCTGCAAGCACAAACGTTAGTTTAAAGACAACCCTATGGCTCCTGCCGGTTGCCGTAGCATCGACATGCAAGTCGATATTTAACTATTACAGCATGATCATCTCATACATCCAATATATTATATAATGTCTTTGTCCATACCACATCACATGCATACCCTGCAAAAACAAGTTAGACATCCTCTAATTTGTTGTTGCATGTTTTACGTGGCTGCTATGGGTTTATATTATGATCACATCTTATTTACGCAAAGCCACAACGGTGATGTGCAAATTGCTATTTAACCTTCTCCAAGGACCGCCTCGGTCAAATCCGATTCAACTAAAGTTGAAGAAACAGACACCCGCGAGTCATCTTTATGCAACAAGTTGCATGTGTGTCGATGAAACCGGTCTCTTGTAAGCGTACGAGTAATGTTGGTCTGGGCCGCTTCAATCCAACAATACCGCCGAATCAAGAAAAGACTAAGGAGGGCAGCAAATTGAACATGAACGCCCACAAAATCTTTTGTGTTCTACTCGAGATATCATCTACGCATGAACCTCACTCTGATACCACTTTAGGGGAACGTTGCATGGGAACCAAATTTTTTCCTACGCACGCGCAATACCTATCCATGGTGATGATCATCTAAGAGAGGGGAGAGTGAATCTACATACCCTTGTAGATTGCTAAGCGGAAGCGATATAATGCGGTTATGTAGTCGAACATCTTCGCAATCCAAATCGCAGTCCGTCCCGCGATCCCATCACGATCTGTCCCGCGATCCCATCACAATCCATCCCGATCTAGTGCCAAATGGACGGCACCTCCGCGTTCAGCACACGTACGGCTCGATGACGTCCTCGCCTTCTTGTTCCAGCAAGAGGGGCGAAGTAGTAGATGAGTTCCGGCAACACAACAAAGTGGTGTCGGTGGTGGTGAAACTATTTCCGCACGGCTTCGCCAAGCACAACGGAAACTATGACGGAGGATGAATTAGAGGGGCGGGGTTGCCGGCACACGAAATGGGGAAATCTTGATGTGTTCTAGGTGCTAGCCCTGCCCCTCTATTTATATGCTGAGCCATGGGGTCGTTTCTTGGAGAAAAACCTCCTCAAAGTCGGTTTGGCATGAAAGGCAAGAGTCCTCCTCGGACTCCAGGACCAAACGCCAGGGTCCCTGGCGTCTGGCCTGTGGCCTTCGCAAAACTCCTTTTGCAGCTTCCTAAAGCCTCGTGGGCTTTACCCCTTAGCCCAAATAAAGGTGTTCTCGTACCCAAACATTTTGGGAAACATCCGAAACCCCTTTCGGTGAATTCTGAAACCATTCCGGAGACCAAACACTATTATCCCATATATCAATATTTACCTCTGGACTATTCCGGAGTACCTCGTCATGTCCGTGATCTCATCCGGAACTCCGAACAACCTTCGGTCACCAACATAACAACTCAACTATACTTATATCGTCACCAAACCTTAAGTGTGCAGACCCTGCGGGTTCGAGAACTATGCAGACATGACATAGACACTCTCTGGCCAATATCCAATAGAGGGACCTGGACGTCCATATTGGATCCTACATATTTTACGAAGATCTTATCGGTTGAACCTCTATGTCAAGAATTCACACAATCCCGTATATCATTCCCTTTGTCCTTCGGTTTGTTACTTGCCCGAGATTCGATCGTCGATATCTCCATACCTATTTCAATCTCGTTACCGTCAAGTCTCTTTACTCGTTCCGTAATACAAGATTCCGTGGCTAACTGTTTAGTCACATTGCTTGCAAGGCTTGTTTGTGATGTTGTATTACCGAGTGGGCCCGGAGATACCTCTCCGTCACACGGAGTGACAAATCCCAGTCTTGATCCATGCTAACTCAATGACACCTTTGGATATACCTGTAGAGCACCTTTATAGTCACCTAGTTACGTTGTGACGTTTGATACACATAAGGCATTCCTCCGGTGTCAGTGAGTTACATGATATCATTGTCATAGGAATGTATACTTGACATGTAGAAAACAATAGCAACAAAATGACACGATCATATGCTACGTTTATAGTTTTGGTCTTGTCCATCACATCATTCTCCTAATGACGTGATCCCGTCATCAAGTGACAACACTTGTCTATGGCTAGGAAACCTTAACCATCCTTGACCAACAGGCTAGTCAACTAGAGGCTCACTAGGGACATTGTTTTTTCTATATATCCACACATGTATTTATGTTTCCATTTAATTCAATTATAGCATGGATAATAAACGATTAACATGAACAAGGAAATATAATAATAAGCAATTTATTATTGCCTCTAGGGCATATTTCCAACAATAGCATATGTCTAACACCATATGATAAAGTATGACGTCTCATAGTTTCATAGATAAAGCAAAGACAACCAGCGAAAGCAACTAAAGTTCAACAAACCAAAACAACCATGAAAACGAGAAAATCCCTACACTCTCCCCCCTTTGGCATCGGGACACCAAAAAGGCAGAGAGGACACCTACGACATAGGTGGTAGCTCGAACTGGAGAGAATATAGCCATTAGTCTTCGGTCTCCTCCTGAACATACTCCTCATCCGAGTGATCGTCGGTCTCCTCCTCAGGGTCCTGGTCAGAAGCAGCCCATTGCAGATTGTTCTTCTGCATCCACTCAGCCTCTAGGGTGATCTCTTTCTGAGATCCACTAGAGGTGTGCACATCAAGCTTCCTCATGATCAGCTTGTCACGCTGATGACTCTCCTTCTGAGCGACATGGGTCCTGTACTGTCCCTTGGCCTGCACGCAGAACAAGGTCTTCATCTTGTTGGTGAGCTTTTTGGCCCATGATGGCTCGGCAGAGGAAGGCATACATGACTCTGGAACAACCTCATCCTCAGCAGCAGCCACATCCTCATCCGAATCCCTAGGGGTAGCAGGTGTAGTTGAGGTGTTTGCCCATTTGTCCTTCTGGCGCAGTTTGATGGGCTCATGACGAATCCAATTAGGAGCAAGAAACTCAACAACTAGAAATTTCTTGGTCCACGTCATCTTGATAAGGTAGAACAGATAAGGACCGTAGATTGGGACCTTACGATTGAAGACCGCGGAGTACAACTCACTCCACATAACATGAGAGACATCCAGTGGTCCAGAGGGGCGAGTCCACCCCTTCTGACACATGATAAGCATATATACTAGGCATGAGTGGACCCGGTCCTTGTTGCCAACTCTAGGAAACAGGGTGTTGCGAAAAATGCGGTGCATCACATCCAGAAAAGGGTTCATCACATGGGAGACCTCACCAGATGGGCTTTCCTTCACAATATAGTATGGAAGCAACTTCTCCTTGGCTATAGAGTAGGGTTGGCATGTGGGCGCAAGACAACTGGGTGGTGAAGCCCCTCATCCTGGACATGCAGAAGATCCATGAAGTCCTTCCACTTAGCAGACAGTACTTCCCCATTTTCCAGCTAGGTCATGGTGCGGTCATCATCAGTGTGAAAGTGAACAATAACGAAGAAGTGTGCCACAATCTCGTAACAAAATCTTGCTGAAAAGTGATGAGTTCCTCAATCTGAAGCTGTTCTACTATTGACAGAGCCTCACCAAAGTATGCAAGGTCTTTATTCAGATGATTGATATCAATCCACTGCATAGGAACATACATATTCTTCTTTGTTTTGATGACGTCTTCAAAAATAAGAAACTGATCTTTATTCGAGAACATTGCACCTCCAGGGAACTATTCCATATTGCTGTTGTAGGGGTTGACCTTTCAGCGCAGCTGAAACTCTACAAGTGGCATGGTATTCCAGTCAACATTGTTCGTGGGCTTCTGAGCAGTCTTCTTGAAATTGCGCTTGGGTGCTTTAGAACCTCCGGGGACATCTGATGAGCGGGGATGCTTGGAGCTGGCATCCCGAGGTGGGTTAGAGCGCCTGGAACCACCACCTGTATACACAAAAAGCAAACACAACACAAGGGAAACAAGACGTCAAGGCAAAGATCAAGAATCAACAGAAAATCCCAAAAAGGAGAGGGTACAATGTGTGTGCAAAAGAAAGGGCGGTAGTACCGCCGCTGGAGCGGTATTAAAATTTTACTTTCGCTCTCGCAGCGGTAGTACCGCTCTAGAAGCGGTAGTACCGCTGCTCGAGCGGTAGTAAAAATTTACTACCGCCCTGGCAGCGGTAGTATCGCTCTAACAACGGTAATACCGCTTCTCGAGCGGTAGTACTGCACGGGAGGCATAGTTCCAGATCTGACAGTTCCTTGAAACCAAAAAGCCCTAATCCTTTGAAACAAAACCTCATATCTGGAACTACTGGGCATCCCTACACACAAGACACCCTAATACAAGAAGGATATACTACCCAAGAACTCCCCAATCCCTCTAGGAAGAGGATAGGGTGGCATGAAGAAAAGAACATATACATGCCCCTAACCCTAGATTCAACAAAAACTAAGAAAAAACAAAGGGAAAGAAGGGCAGTACCGAGGTCCATGGCACGTGGGAGAGGATCCCACCAATCGAAATCGGAGAAGGGTGGCCGGAGATGGAGATCCGGCGAGTCCCTTGGGCAGCAACTTGATAGAGGAGAGAGAGAAGAGAATAAGAACTTGGGATGAATGGGAAAAGGGGAAAAACTGCCTCCCCTCCCTTTAAATAACCCCCAAGGTCATGGCGGCACGATAGTACCGCTGTCATCACGGTAGTACCGCTTGGCCAGCAGTAGTATCGCTCGCCCAACGGTGGTAAAAATTTACTACCGTGCTCGGGGCGGTAGTACCGCTCTCCCAGTGGTAGTAAAATTTAACTACCATACTGGGGGCGGTAGTACCATGCCCCTATGGACAAAACTGCCTAGAAAACAAGCTCTACTCTCCTTGACAATAAAAAGGACTTGAACAATGCCAGTGATCAAGAAAAGAGAACAGAATACCCAAACAAGGATAAGAAGCAACACCGAATCTTCGGACGGAGGCGATGGCCGAAGCCACCAATGTTTGTGACAAATGGTATGACACAGCGAAAAAATTATCCTTGGGTTCATGACCACAACTCGTCTTTGAAGCACAAGTGCCATCAACAATGTCTAATGTGAAAGATTTGATCAATTTATGCATAATAGGGGGAGGAGAAGTTCATTGAGAGAACAACACTCCCCCTATGTCCATGCCTACATCTACAGCCAAGTATAATGACGAGTGAGGTGTGGTGTGCCTGATTTCAATCTACATTACTTGAATCAATGATATTTAGCTCATTCCTTAACTCGCGAAACCTTGCTTCATCTAGAGGTTTGGTGAAAATATCTACAAGTTGCTCTTGAGTGTTGATGAAGAGGACCTCAATATCTCCTTGCTTGATATGATCTCGAATGAAATGATGACGTATATCAATATGCTTGGTTTTGCTATGCTGCACCAGATTAAGGGATATCTTGATAGCATTCTCATTGTCACACAGAAGAGGCACTTTGTCACAAGTGACACCGTAATCCTTTAAAGTTTGCCTCATCCATAATATTTGAGCACAACAACTTGCATCAGCTACATACTTAGCTTCGGTGGAAGAAAGTGACACACAATTTTGCTTCTTCAAAGACCAACTTACCAAGGAACAACCAAGGAATTGGCATCCTCCAGAGGTTGACTTCCTTCCAACACAGTCTCCAGCCCAATCTGAGTCAGAGTAACCTACTAAACTGAAGCTTTCTCCTTTGGGGTACCATAAGACAAAGTTTGGGGTATGAGCCAAATATCGAAAGATTCGTTTGACTACCGCATAGTGGCTTTCCTTTGGTGTGGATTGAAACCGTGCATAGATTCCCACACTCAGCATGATATCGGGTCTAGATGCACAAAGGTAAAGCAAGGATCCAATCATGGAGTGATATACCTTTTGATCCACGGCTTTACCATTGGGATCACTGTCGAGCTTGCATTTGGTTGGCATGGGAAATTTGACGGGCTTGACGTCCTCGAGCTTGAACCTCTTGAGCATGTCTTGAGTGTACTTGGCTTGTTTGATGGATGTTCCTTCTCTTCCTTGTTTGATTTCAAACCTGAGAAAGAACTTTAACTCTCCCATCATCGACATATCAAACTTCTCGGTCATTAGTGCAACAAATTCTTCACTGAAAGATTTGTTAGGAGAACCAAATATAATATCATAAACATATAGTTAGCATATGAACAACTCCCCTTTGACCTTCCTGGTAAAAAGAGTGGGCTCAATTTTCCCAATCTCAAACCCACAGTCTTGCAGCAACTCAGTAAGGTACTCATACCACACACGTGGGGCTTGTTTAAGACCATAGAGTGCCTTCCTAAGTTTGTATACATGAGTGGGGAACTTGGGATCCTCGAACCCTGGGGGTTGTTTAACATATACCAACTCATTTAAAGGATCATTAAGAAAAGTACTCTTCACATACATTTGTTACAATTTAAAGTCATGATGAGAAGCAAAAGCAAGTAACATGCGAATAGATTCAAGACGAGCGACAGGAGCAAAGGTTTCATCGTAGTCGATACCGTCGACTTAGGAGTAGCCTTGCGCCACCAGTCTGGCCTTGTTTCGAATGACCACACCATTTGCATCCTGCTTGTTCTTGAAGATCCATTTGGTTCCAATGACATTATGTTCCATCGTTGGTCTTGGCACTAATTCCCAAACTTGATTGCGCTCGAAGTTGTTAAGTTCATCATGCATAGCTTCAAGCCAATCCTCATCATCAAGCGCACCATCTACCTTTTGGGGTTCAACACACGAAACAAACGCGTGATGCATACAAAAATTTGATAATTGTTGACGAGTGGTTACCCCTTTATTGAAGCTACCAAGTGAAAGGATCGATATGGTTGACTAGAGGGGGGGGGGGTGAATAGACAACGACCACTTTTTAACTAATCTTAGCAAGTTAAGGTAAACAACATATGGGTTCACGAATATTATGACAATGAGGTGAGCCCTAATGAAGCTAACAACGAGAGTTATTAAGACAAGTAAGATATAGTCAACAACAAAGCATACACAAAGTAAAGGATAGAGATAACCACAAGTGGAACCGATGGAGACGAGGATGTGTTACCGAAGTTCCTTCCCTTTGACAGGAAGTACGTCTCCGTTGGAGCGGTGTGGAGGCACAATGCTCCCCAATAAGCCACTAAGGCCACCGTATTCTCCTCACGCCCTCGCACGATGCAAGGTACCGTGATTCCACTATAGGTGCCCTTGAAGGCGGCAACCGGACCTTTACAAACAAGGTTGGGGCAAACTCCACACAAAGCTTGGAGGCTCCCAACTAGACCACGAAGCTTCACCACAATGGAATATGGCTTCGAGGTGACCTCAACCGTCTAGGATGCTCAAACACCCAAGAGTAACAAGATCCGCAAGGGGTTGGTGGGGGAATCAACTTTTCTCTTGGTGGAAGTGTGGATCTAGGCCTTCTTAACCAATCCCTAAAGAATCAACAAGTTTGATTGGCTATGGAGAGAGATCGGGCACTTTTGAGCTTAGGGAGCAACAATGGAGCTTGGGGAGGTGAGAGATGAGGTTCCACAGCTAGAAGAACCCTTTATATAGTGGGGGAAAAAATCCAACCGTTTTCCCACACTCTGCTCGAGCTCCAGCGGTACTATCGCTGGCACTCCAGCGGTACTACCGCTGGCCCCCTGGTAGTGCAAAGGCACTACCACCGCCAAGAAAGTCTTCGCAAAAAGGTCCATCCACGAACAACCGCTAGGCAGGCGGTACAAAGCTCCTGGAGCGGTACTACCGCTGACCAGGGGCGGTACTACCGCCACCTAGCGGTACTACCACTGGCGGCAGCGGTACTACCGCTAGGGCTAGCGGTACTACCGCTAGGGCCAGTGGTACTACCGCCTGGCCGAGCGGTACTACCGCTGGGGGACCATTTTGCAAAGAGGAAAGAAACACAGAGGCGGGGGCCGCCCCAGAGATGCATGCAAGGGAAAATGTGTGAAGTGTGCGCGTGCAAAGATTGATTCCACCCAAACCTTTCCACTACGGTTCCCCTCTTAATAGTACGGCTTTCCTATGACTCAAATAAAGAGAATCGTAGAGAATGCCGAGCTTCTGTTCCATGAACGAGGGGGCGAGACGTCTTATGCCGTTGACGTGTGTTATCTGAAACCTTAACACACACGGTTAGTCCTTTACGGTACTGTCATCAATCACCAAAATTACTTAGGCATAAACTTTGCCCCAACAATCTCCCCCTTTTTGGTGGATTGATGACAATACTGGATTTGCACAGAGAGAAATATGAGAACAAAAAGATAGAGATATATGACAATGCGGGGCATATGACTGAGAGCATATGATGGAAATAAATCTCACATAAGTTCATATCTCAAAAACGATAGCAAACTAGAAGCAAACCAAGTTCGAAGAAAAACACGAAAGAAAGCAAAGCAAAGCAAAGTTCGACTCTGAAAGAAAATCCAGCTCCTAGACTCTCTCCCCCTTTGGCACAAGACACCAAAAAGGGGCACACATAACACCACAGGTGGTTACTCCTCATCCTCAGCATCGCCAGACTCGTCGGTACCCTCCGGATCGTCCTGCTCCTCCTCTTCCTCCTCTTCGCCAGACCACTGGTACCCTTGAGCCTGCATCCAAGTAGCCTCTGGAGTGATGTCGTCCTCTGATCCACTGGAGATTTCAACATCAAGAGTCCTTAGGACAAGCTTGTGCCTCTAGCGGCTCTCCTTCTGAGCCACGTGCGTCTGGCACTGACCCTTAGCCTGCATACAGAATAGGGTCTTCATCTTATCCTGCAGTTTGATGGCCCAAGATGGCATGGCAGAAGAGCGGGACTGAGAGACGGTTCCTCTATCAGCAACAGTCTCTGTGTCAGTATCCATGTGCTGAGAGGAAGTTGATGGGTTGGCCCATTTATCCTTGACGCGAAGCTTGACAGGGTCGTGCACAATGTAGTCAGCCTGAATGTATAGCTCCTCCTGCGGATAGGTATCTTGCCACTTCTGACTGATATAAGCGAACATATAGGGCCCGTAGATGGGAACCTTGCGCATCATGATGCAGTTCCAGAGCTCCGTGAACATCACATCAGAGATATCAAGAGGGGCAGACTCCTTAGTCATAGCCTCCTCACAGAGCAGCAACATCTCAGCCAGAGAGCCATGAACCTCGTCGAAGTTACCAATGCGAGGAAAGAGGGTGTTGCGGAAGATCCAATGCATGATGTACAGATGCTTGGGAAGCACACCCTTCTTCACATAGAATTGCTGCAATCTGTCCTTGGCGGGGGGCCTATCAGTGGGAGCTGCAGCATGAGGACGCGACCCAAGTGGAGTGTCAGCTCCCTGGAACTCAACCTTGAGGAATGCCATGAATTCACGCCAGGTACCGGTCATCTTCTGAGTCCCAGTCATCCACACCATAGAGCGCTCGTCATCCGGTGAGAAGTGGACCGTGACATAGAACTGGGCAACAACATTGGGGGTCAAAATCTGTCTTGAAAGTGATGATGTCCTTGATGCCCAGTTTGTCAATCAGAGAAAGGGCATCACCAAAATAGTCCAGGTTCCGCTGAAGATGAGCTAGGTCAATCCACTGAACGGGGACAAAGTTCTTCTTGAAATGCATGACAATATCACGGTAGATCCTGCAGTGATCCCGTGTCCAAACATGGTCAACATTCTTGATCACAACCTTCTCTTGGAGATAATGGTTTTGAGTGCGGAACCGCAGAAAGTCCTTGGGGGGCATTGTGCGGACATTGATCCCCTTGTCCTTGTGCGCGGTCTTCTTGAAGGCCTGCTTTTTGGGTTGCAGACCTGAAGTAGCGGAACCCTCTGGAGCCTCTGGGTTGCGATAATGCTTTGACTGCGTGTCCCGTGAGGGGATCGAACGGCGAGCACCACCTATGACACAAAACACACAGCAAAAAGAAGCGACAAAAAGAGTCAAGGCAATGAACTAGGAAAGGCAGAAAAGTAAACACTCATTGCCAAGCACATGAAAAGAATGCATAGTGAATCCTCCTGGCGGTAGTACCGCTACCCCTAGCGGTAGTACCGCTGGGGGTCCTAGCGGTAGTACCGCTACCCTTGGTGGTAGTACCGCTGGGGGTCCTAGCGGTAGTACCGCTACCCTGGCGGTAGTACCGCTGGGGTTTGATTTTCAGATCTGACAGATAAAATAGACCCCATGGATATGGCTACACGAATTTTACGAGGGGCATGGGCTGTGTATGAACACTAAGAACTCCACCACAGCCCTACACACATGAGGATCACAAGTACCACCGAAATAAGTACATGCCTAAGCAAGAGAGAGCAAGTTTTAGATCTAATCCAAACATAGTTCAAGTGTTTGATCTAAAACATGTAAATCCTAGGGCATGGCAAAATAAACAACAAAGATTCATAGGACCTATACTCCCATCAAATATCTCCTTCATGTAATCCAAGAACAAGGCACAAGATCAAAGACATGAATCCAAACCACCAATGCTCCTAACCCTAGAACAAGAACATCAACCAAGAGAAGAAGGGGAGGAGCTTTACCGGGATTCATGGCCTTTGGAGGAGGAAGGAGAAGTCGAGCAAACCCTCCAATCCAACGAAGAGAAGGAGCTCCACGAATAGAGATCAAAACAGGGGGATTTAGGGGTTGGGGAAGGAGGAGCCGCAAGGAAGAAGAAAGAGCTAGAGAAAAACGGGCTCCCCTCCTTTATATAGCCCAAGGGGTACGGGCCAGCGGTAGTACCGCTGTGGACCTAGCGGTAGTACCGCTACCTGGCGGTAGTACCGCTGTGGACCTGGCGGTAGTACCGCTACCTGGCGGTAGTACCGCTGAGGTCCTGGCGGTAGTACCGTGTCACGCCCAAGATGCGACCCTATCCTCAATTTGGCACGAAGGCCTCGTCAGGGATAGAAGCGCATCTCGTCGTGTCGCAAGAATGGATATCGTTACAAGTACATGTACTGAAAAGATGAGATATATATAGATTTGGCTTACACTCGCCACAAGCTACATCAGAGTCCCATCAGTACATTACATAATCATCAAGAGTAAGAGCAGGGTCCGACTATGGACGAAAACAAACGAGAGAAATAAGAACGACGTCCATCCTTGCTATCCCAGGCTGCCGGCCTGGAACCCATCCTAGATCGATGAAGAAGAAGAAGAAGAAGCAACTCCAAATGAACAATCAACGCGCTCACGTCAAGTAACCTTTACCTGTACCTGCAACTGGTGTTGTAGTAATCTGTGAGCCACAGGGGACTCAGCAATCTCATTTCCAAAGGTATCAAGTCTAGCAAAGCTTAATGGGTGAGGTATGGTTAAGTGGTGAGGTTGCAGCAGCGGCTAAGCATATGTTTGGTGGCTAAACTTACGAGTACAAGAAATAAGAGGGGAAGGTTCTACGCATAACGGACGTGAACTACTGTTGATCAAAGGAATGATCCTGAACACCTACCTACGTCAGACATAACCCCACCGTGTCCTCGATCGGAGAAGGAACTCACGAAAGTGACAGTCACGGATACGCACACATTTGGCAAGTTTTAATTAAGTTAACTTTAAGTTATCTAGAACCAGTGTTAAACAAAGTTTCCACGTTGCCACATAACCGCGGGCACGGCTTTCCGAAAGATTTAACCCTGCAGGGGTGCTCCAACTAGTCCATCACAAATTACCACAAGCCGCATAGAAATCCTCAATCATGAAGCTCGCGATCTCGTCGTATTCCCTAGTGGAAAACCTCAACTCTGAGATTACCCAAAGCATCACCGGAATCCCGATGCACAAGATATCTCGTTAAAGGTAAAACTAATCCAGCAAGGCCGCCCGACGTGTCGACGAACCCGATAGGAGCCGCGTATCTCGTTCTCAGGACACGACGGATGGAACTAGCTACACGTGCCAAACCTCGGGTTTCCCCGCGGTGGCCCCGCAGGCAGACCGTTTGGGACCAACACCATCAGCACTGGCCCCCCCTGTTTATGTAAAATCACTCCTCGGGTAGCGCTAACTCCCTATGCATTTCAATTTTAACAAAATTATTATGTTGGGAAATGTAGTACCAATGTTGGGCCTTGCCAGACCAGCTTTAATCTAAAACGAATTATCAAGGGGGTCCCCATAACAACCCCGATCGTGTTAGGAGCGCTCGTTTATGGAACATAACACCGGTAGCCGAAACTAAGGGGGCAAAGGTGGAGCAAAACACCAGGCTAGAAAGGCCGAGCCTTCCACCTTTTACCAAGTATATAGGTGCATTAAATTAAATAGCATTAATATGGTGATATGACAAGGAACCCATGTTATCACATGGAAGCAACTGCACCTGCAACTAGCAACGCTATCAACAGGGATAAGCAAGCAGTAACATAGCCAAACAGTGGTTTGCTAGGTCGAACAGGTTGAAGGTTTCATGGCATTGTTGAGAGGCTGATATTTAACATGTGGTAGGCAACGGGACATAAATGACAGCAACGGTAAAACTAGCATGGCAATGATAGTAATGGTATCTGGGGAAATGATCATCTTGCCTGAGATCCCGCTTGGAAGAAGAATGCCTCCGTGAAGCAGGCGAACCGACGTAGTCGAACGGTCCTCACATCCGACACGCTTGCGGAACTCTATCGAGACGGAGGAAACCGGAAACAAGCATCAACACACGAGAATCACCACACGATGCAAGACACATATGATGCATGAACGGTCTAATGCAAGGCATGACAATCACAACAACCAAACACTACACATTAAGTGAAGCTCGATATGCAACGAGTTGCATATCGACGAAACTCCACATTTACCTATTTAGTTCTATCCTAATTACTTACACGGCAATGTTAATGTTGTCAAACATGCAAGATGTGAAGCGGAAATTAAACTACCTATCTAGACATTTTAAATGAGGTCGGAAATGACATATAGCACCTCCGAAACGACCTCACAAGTTAATTTACAATTCTGTCCAGATCTGAACTAATGCATTTAATTGGTTGTTAAACAGCAAAACAAATAGGTTCACGTGATTCTACGCGTCAAGGCAAGCAATCTACACATAAAGAACATCCGCAACGGAGCTACGGTTCAAAAGATACAAGCACCGCAAGATATGATGGCATGAATGCAATATGTGTGCAACGACGGTCACGAGCACTTAAAAACATACAAAAAGCACGAGAAAATGAAACTACATGATATTATAAGCAAGTTTCATGTAGGTCACGATCAAATCGGAGCTACGGTTCAAAAACTACGAGCAAAACAAGAACTGACTACAATCTGCCAAAATCAGCTCCTGGAAGTGCAGTTTTCGATCGGAAGCAATATTGACAGCAGCAAAACCTATATCTACGGGACTCCAAATGGCATGAAACTTCACAGCATGCTAGAGAAACACAAGGGCTACAACTTACTCCATTGGACCAACCTCAAAAGAGCTACAGATCACAAGATGCAAGCAAGACAAGACAACAACAAAATATAACAGATTCCAGACTTAGAAATATTTCCGCTCCTCTAAAACAGCACTATTTCTAGCAACTTGAGAGCAAGCAAACAACACCTAAACATGCATTTCTAATGCAACCAAAAATAGAAGGGGCTAAACAAAACATCCAAGATCAACTCTCTAGTTGACAACTCCGTCAACCGACGCACGGAATAAATCCTACGAATTAAACAAAAGGGCAACTTAGCAAAATATCTTGCGAACTAACTTCCTCAAAAGCTAAAACTAATTGCACAGAAAAATCCATGGGATTTTTCTACCCCGGAAACATATAAAATATGTGGGGTCTGCAACACAAAATAAAGCCACACACTAATGCGGGAGAATAACCTATATACGGGAAAGTAAACTAGAGGCAATCCCTACATGCAAAAATACAAATGACGGCTCTTAAATACCTAGAATAAAGGTCCCTAAAACATAGGCATTTTATCTAAGGTAAACGGGCAGTCCGGACACGCACGAAAAATAACTACGGAACGGATCCTAGTGAAACAACACGCAAAACGAAGCATTAGGCATTCTAAACGGCATCAAATAAATGTGCAAGTTTCAAATTCGTATTCTACGCGCGAATCTACCACAAAACCATATACAAAATGCGTCGTTCCGACTTACGGTTATTAAACTACGGGCGTTTAAAAATCTAGCGTTTCCCTGAAAAAGATAAATCTGAAAACCTAATAAAATACTAACGGGCCGAACCTCTAATGGGATCAACACGGCGCGAGCACAACTTAATTACACAGCGCTCGGGCACGATTAGAGGGGCTCGCAGGAGAGCTCACATTGGGCTTGATGGGCCGATCGGTGGAGAGGCTGGGCAGGCCGGCGGTGGTGGAGCTGGGTCGCGGAGCTGGACCGTAGAGCTGGGCCACGTGGCGTCGGTGCTGGCCGGCCCATGCGATGGTTGGGGGCAGGGAGCGGGGCGGCGCTGGCCCTGTCGTCCTCCAGCTCGAGTACGGCCATGGCGGCGCAGGAGGGAGCCGCCGGAGGAGCTCCGGTCTCGGCAACGAGGGGGAGCCGGTGGGGATTGGCGGCACGGGACGGATCCGGCCACCGGGGCTCCATTCCCGGTGGTGCCGGCGCGAGGAGGACGCCGGACAGGGAGATCGGCCGGCGGGGCGGCGGCACTGGTTGTAGACACAGGCGGCGGCGGGACCGAGATCCAGGCGGCGCGGCTCGGGGACAGCAGTGTCCTGGCGCGGCCGGCGGGAAGGGCGCGGGCCCGAGGGCGGCGGGGCTCCGGCCGGCGACGGGATAGGGCGCGGGAGGCGCGCACGGTGGCTGGCGGCGGCGGATGGGCCTCGCCCGGGCCCGATCTGGGCCTGGCGGGCCGCCGGCGCAGGGAGGAGAGAGAGGACAGGCTGTGGCGGCTAGGGTTTGGTAGGTGGGGTGGAAATCAAGGAGAGATTAGAGGGAGGTTGTCCGAAAATTAGAGGGGGTCTATATATAGACAAACGGGGGGCTCGGTTAAGCGGAATCGCGCTCCGGATCCAACCGCGGGGTCGGATTCGGACGATTCCGAACGCGGGTATGGGTATGCGGCCGTGTAGAGAGATTATCCGGAGATGAGAGGGAGAACGGGCGGCGCGGCACGAATTTTTAAAACACCGACAAACGTCCGACGGTAGCCCGAATACGGTGCCGCTACGGTCGACCGTTCGGGTACCAGACGGTCTCCGATCGCGACAAAATTCGACAGGCGGCCTAGCGATAACTAATCGCGACCGCGTGCCAAGTTTCACCTCGATCAGAGAAAGTTTTGAACGCACTTTAAAAACAGGGTTTCGACGGTGCCGCGGGCGCGTGCGAGTGCGGTCGGGCTCAGAACGAACAACGACGAGAACCGGCAGCTAACAACGGATGCACGTTTTGAAAACTGGCGGCAACGTAGATGTCGATGCAATGCTGATGATGCGCATGATGCGATGATGATGCGACAAATATAAATAGACACACGACGAAAACGGAAAGAGAGGGGAATCTTCTGGAACGTCGGGATCGGGCTGTCACATACCGCTCCCCCTGGCGGTAGTACCGCTCCCCCTTGAGACAACTCTGAAAATTTCCTAGCAGGTTGTGTTAGATGGGAATCCTGGCGGTAGTACCTCTATCCCTAGCGGTAGTACCGCTGGGGTCCTGGCGGTAGTACCGCTGCAAATGACACAACGCGGCCTAGGATAAGAGAAGAACTTGGGCAAAAGACAAGTAAGTGAAAAAGGAAGATAGTACCAGAAATATGTACTGATTTGTCATTTTATATCCTTTCTTCTATATGAAAGAAAGGTGGGGGGGGGGGGGGGGCGGTGGCCGAGGCCACCTATGTTTGAGACAATGGTATGACACCGCGAAGAATTATCCTTGGGTTCATGACCAATGCTCGTATTTGAAGCACAAGTGCCATTTGACAATGGCTAAAGGGAAAGACTAGATTGATTTATGCATAATGGGGGGAGGGAAAGTTCATTGAGAGAACAACACTCCCCCTATGTCCATGCCTACATCTAGACCAAGATGGAATGCAAAGTGAGGTGCAACATGCCTAGCCTTAATCCACATTACTTGAATCAATGATATTTAGCTCATGCCTTAACTCCCGGAACCTTGCATCATCTAGAGGCTTAGTGAAAATATCTGCAAGTTGCTCTTCAGTGTGGATGAAGTGAACCTCAATATCACCTAGCTTGATATGTTCACGAATGAAGTGATGGCAAATATCAATGTGTTTGGTTTTGCTATGCTGCACTGGGTTGAGGGAAATCTTGATAGCACTTTGATTGTCACATAGAAGAGGCACTTTGTCACAAGTGACACCATAATCCTTTAAAGTTTGCCTCATCCATAGCAATTGTGCACAACAACTTGCAGCTGCCACATACTCAGCTTCGGTGGATGATAAAGAGACGCAATTCTGCTTCTTTGACGACCAACTTACCAATGAGCGACCAAGGAATTGGCATCCTCCAGACGTTGACTTCCTCTCCACACAACCTCCTGCCCAATCTGAGTCAGAATAGCCAACTAGATTGAAGTTTGCTCCTTTGGGATACCAAAGGCCAAAGTTTGGGGTATGAGCCAAATATCGAAAGATTCGCTTAACAGCCATGTAATGACTTTCTTTTGGTGCGGATTGAAACCGTGCACATATCCCTACACTCAATATAATATCCGGTCTAGATGCACAAAGGTAAAGGAGGGATCCAATCATGGAGCGATATACCTTTTGATCCACTGCTTTACCATTGGGATCACTGTCAAGCTTGCATCTTGTTGGCATGGGGAACTTGACCGGTTTGACATCTTCGAGCTCGAACCGTTTGAGCATGTCTTGAGTGTACTTGGCTTGTTTGATGAATGTCCCTTCTAGACCTTGTTTAATCTCGAACCCGAGGAAGAACTTCAACTCTCCCATCATGGACATCTCAAACTTCTCAGTCATTAGTGCAGCAAATTCTTCATTGAAAGAAATGTTAGGAGAGACAAACATAATATCATAAACATATAGTTGGCATATGAACAAATCCCCTTTAACCCTCTTAGTAAAAAGAGTGGGATCTATCTTCCCAATTTCAAACCCACGATCTTGTAACAACTCAGTAAGATAGTCATACCACGCGCGTGGGGCTTGTTTAAGGCCATAGAGTGCCTTATTAAGTTTGTACACATGATTGGGGAGCTTGGGATGTTCGAATCCCGGGGGTTGTTTGACATAGACGAACTCATTTAAAGGACCATTAAGAAAGGCACTTTTCACATCCATTTGTTATAATTTGAAGTTATGATGAGAAGCAAATGCAAGCAACATGCGAATAGATTCTAGACGAGCAACAGGGGCAAAGGTTTCACCGTAGTCGATACCCTCGACTTAGGAGTAGCCTTGAGCCACCAATCTTGCCTTGTTTCGAATCACAATCCCATTGGCATCTTGCTTGTTCTTGAATATCCATTTGGCCCCGATGACATTATGTTCCTCCGTTGGCCTAGGCACTAAATCCCAGACTTGGTTGCGGTCGAAGTTGTTAAGTTCTTCGTGCATGGCCATAAGCCAATCCTCATCATCGAGCGCTTCCTGTACATGTTGAGGTTCACAATACGAAACAAACGCGTGATGCTCACAATAATTCCAAATCTGTTGACGGGTGGATACTCCCCTTTTTAAACTGCCAAGTACATTCTTCATAAGATGTGACCTGACTCTCAGCTTGTTCGCAATCTTGGATGCTTGACGCTCCAAGAGTTCTTCATTAGATAACGGGGGAGCATCGATTTGTTTACTTTGCTTGCCCTTGCGTCTTGAGCCGGCTGTTGGTGCTGCAGAAGGGAATTGTGAGACAGTCTCCTGATCATCTTGTCCTTCGACTTGAGCAGGTTCACTAGTTTGTTCTTGTATTTATGGTTGCTCTTGATCTTGATCTTGTGTTTCTACGTGGTCTGGATCTCGGGGTTGCACTTGATCTTGATCATGAGCAGGTTCGGTGTCTTGGGGTAGTGCTTGAATATCCTGAGACACATCATCATTGTTGGGCAATTTATCTTGACCTTGAGCTTGTTTATTTTGTTGAGAGTCTTCTCTTTGTTCATCGGAAGCGTGTGGGACTTGTGGAGGTGATGGCTCCACTTGAGAAGAGCATTGTCCTTCTCCTTCGGCCACAAGGGGTTCCTCAATGGGGAGTATTTGACCAATCCCCATTCTTCTTATGGCTTGGGGAGGAATTTCATCACCTACATCACAAAGACCACTTTGCTCCACTTGGGAGCCATTATTTTCATCAAACTCCACGTTACATGTCTCCTCAATTAGTCCGGTGGACTTGTTGAGGACACGGTAAGCATGAGAGTTTGTAGCATAACCAACAAAGATACCCTCATGTGCTCTAGAATCAAATTTAGCTAACCGTGCACCTTTCTTGAGAATGAAACACTTACAACCGAATACCCGGAAGTACTTGAGATTGGGTTTGTTTCCAGTTAGAATCTCATATGGAGTCTTGTTCAAGCCTTTGCGGATATAGAGCCGATTGGATGCATGACATGCTGTGTTGATGGCCTCTGCCCAGAAGTTATATGGAGATTTGAATTCTGCCATCATTGTCCTTGCAGCGTCTATCAAGGTCCGGTTCTTCCTTTCTGCCACGCCATTTTGTTGAGGGGTATATGGTGCAGAGTATTGGTGTTTTATTCCCTCATCACCTAGAAACTCATCCAAGGTGTAGTTCTTGAACTCGGCGCCGTTGTCACTTATAATCATCAAGATCTTTGCTTCATGTTGACGTTGCGCTTCATTAGCAAAGTTGATGACCGTTTGTTGAGTCTCACTCTTATTTTTAAAGAAATATACCCAAGTATATCTTGAGTAGTCGTCAACAATCACTAAGCAATACTTTCTGCCTCCAAGACTATCAAATGATGGAGGAACAAACAGATCCATATGGAGAAGTTCCAATGGCCTCTTAGTGTAGATAAGAGTCGTTGGACGATGATCAGTTCCATGGATCTTTCCTTCAATGCAGGCACTGCAAACACGATCTTTAGCAAAACTCACATTTGTTAGTCCACGAATATGGTCCCCTGTCAGGAGGCTTTGCAAAGATCTCATATTGACATGAGCTAAACGGCGATGCCAAAGCCAGCCCACATCAACTTTAGCCATTAAACATGTCGCAGTCTTAGTGGGTCGCTTTGAGAAGTTCACCACATAAAGACCATTTTTGACATATCCAACATAGGCTACTTTAAGAGTCTTGCTCCTCAGGAGGACCACAGTATCAAGATTAAAGAATGTGGAAAAACCCATAATTGCGAGTTGACGAACCGAAAGTAAATTGTAGGCAAGTGACTCAACAAGCATGACCTTCTCAATAGATAAATCTTGAGAGACGACCACCTTACCAAATCCCAATACCTTTGAAGAGGATGCATCGGCGAATTGGACATGGGTGGGCATAGATGGAGAAGGATGCACATCCACCACTAAGTCCTTGCTTCCAGTCATATGATTTGTTGCTCCACTATCGAGCAACCATGACACCCCACCGGAAGCAAACTCCTGCAATAGATCAAGGCTTGGTTTTAGGTACCCATTTTTAATGGGTCCTTTCATGTTAGAGACAAGGGTCTTAGGAACCCAGATAGCCCATTCAATATCCTCATCGTAGGAACCAACAAATCTGGCATAAACATGCCCATCACTAGCACAACATAAGACATAAGAAGAATTGAGTTTGCCGGCTGTGTTAGTAGGAATGGTTTTGCCCTTCTTGAGGTTTCCATAGTCCACCTTGTTCGTGTTCACCTTCTGAGTCCCCTCACCCTCTTTGACAAAGATGTCCATGAGGGTGGGAGATCGTTTGTTCCTGTTCCTCCTTTTACCTTTTGACTTGGAGGTAAGTCCAAGTCCCTCCTTTCCTACAACACCCTTTTGAGTGCTCAAGAGGTCGTTTAGACTCTTCTCACCTTGTATGCATGCCACAAGGCCCTTCTCAAGTTTCTCCTTTAACTTGGCATTTTCCTCCACAAGATGTACATGCTCACAACAGGGGTTAGTTGCACAAGCATTATCAATTAACACAAAGGGAGGGCAAGTAGAGATCTCCTTGGTAAGCTTTGCTTGGAGTTGATCATGAGACTCTTTTAGAGAGAAATGAGCACCTTTCAAGACCTTGTGGGCCTTGTCAAGTGTGTCAAACTCCTCTTTGAGTCTGTCATGGCCAACCTTAAGAGCATACTTTTAAGACTTAAGCATACGAGTAAGAACAACATCATGATCTAGTTTCTTTTGCATTTTAGCGCAGTCATCGTTATATGACTCCTCAAGAGCCAAACGAAGAGTGCGCTCCTTTTCTAGAGCATTAGATAATTCGGCAATTTCATCGGCATAGTCACGACTGTGTCCCTGAAGCTCGGAGATGGTCTCCTCATGAGACTCAATGAGGTCAGTGGCCTCACCCAGTTGTTCCAATAGAGCAACAAAGTGCTTCTTGGGTTCTCCCTTAATAGTGCACATAAACTTGTCAAGATCATGCTCATTAAGTTCCCCAACATCACTATCTTCAACACAATTTAACAATGAAGGGGCGGAAGTAATGTTGGTCTTAATGATGGGAGTTACCTGATTGATACCTTTTGCCATGAGGCACTTGGTGATGTGTTTCTCGTTGGGGGCATTGAAGAGAGACACCTTCTAGGGAGAGGTAGTGGCAATAGCAACAGTTGCCGTTGCCACTGTATCATCATCATCATCATCATCGGAAGGGTACTCTTCAAGGGCCACCATCCCTTTTGGGTAAGGTTTCTTCACAAAGTTGTTCTTGATTGGAAATGATTTGGTTTTGTCTTTGCGAATGAGCTTGCCTCTGTTGTCTTCACTTTTCTCATAGGGACATTCGGCCACGAAGTGACTCACGTTACCACAATTATAACATGTCCTTACTCGTTGTTTGGGTTTGAATCCACTCGAGTTGTTCTTGGTGAAGGAGGGTCTTGAGTTCCTCTTGTTGCCCCAGAATTGCCTTGATGCAAGAGCCATGTGCTCATGATAGGCATACTTTGTGTCTTCAGGGCAGCCCTCCTCTTCCTCATTATCTTCTTCTTCTTCTTCAAGCATTGCTTTTGCTTTCAACGCAAGGTTGGGTGAAGTTGTCTTTGATCGAACACGAGCAAGTGCATTGTCGGCTGTTTCGTTCATGATTGACATTGCAATGAATTCATCCAACACCTCACTGGAAGACAAGGAGTGGAAGTCTGGCCGCTGACGAATGACAGATGACATGGCTTTGCTGAAAGGCATGATGGCTTTAAGGAACTTGCGCTTGACCCATGTATCATCCACATCCTTGCTCCCATAATCCTTGAGTGCCACAACAATAGCAGTCACCCTCCGATAGAGATCACGAGGGTCCTCGTCTTCCTTCATCACAAACTCATCGGCCTTATCAAGTATCACTTCATAGTTGGATCGTTGAATGCTTGAGCTTCCCTTGTACAACACCATAATATGCTCCCAACAATCCTTGGCCAAAGTGAAGGGACGCAAGTGAGTAAGATCTTCAGGTGGCACTGCAGACTGGAGGATAAACAAAGCGGAGTGATTGTATTGATTGTCTGCATCTTCTCTTGGAGTGAGGTTGGTTGGATCATGGGGATAATATCCTTGCTCGATGATTCTCCACAAGTTTGTTGAGCTGTGATTCAAATGAGACTTAATAGAAAATACCCAGTTAGCAAAGTCACCTTTCACAAGCTTAGGAGGAGGACCAACAGGATTAAGACGTGGTGCGGGAACGGATCCTCCATAGACCATGGGGGGTGGAACTGAGGCATAAGTTCCAGTCCCATCCTTTTCATGAGATGAGGAAGGTCGCATACCTTTAGCCGTTTCCTTAGAGGAGTTGGCCTCCGAATCGGTGACGGTGGGTTTAACCACTATAGCCGGTTCGGGTGAACTTTTAAATCCCTCAATTAACTCTTTAAGCATGGTCTTGACTTCGTTCGTCAAGGACGTCTTGAGAGCGGCCATAGCCGTATTCAAGTCGTCCCTTGTGACCGAAGTCAAGTCCATGGCCTCGGGTTGCCCATGGTTAATTCCCTCTTCGCCTTCCATACTCTTCGGGTGGTTAAACCCTTAATAAAGAGACGTGGCTCTGATACCAATTGAAAGGATCGATATGGTTGACTAGAGGGGGGGGGGTTGAATAGACAACGACCACTTTTTAATTAATCTTAGCAAGTTAAGGTAAACAACATATGGGTTCACAAATATTATGACAATGAGGTGAGCCCTAATGAAGCTAACAACGAGAGTTATTAAGACAAGTAAGATATAGTCAACAACATAAGCATACACAAAGTAAATGATAGAGATAACCACAAGTGGAACCGATGGAGACGAGGATGTGTTACCGAAGTTCCTTCCCTTTGACAGGAAGTACGTCTCCGTTGGAGCGGTGTGGAGGCACAATGCTCCCCAATAAGCCACTAAGGCCACCGTATTCTCCTCACGCCCTCGCACGATGCAAGGTACCGTGATTCCACTATAGGTGCCCTTGAAGGCGGCAACCGGACCTTTACAAACAAGGTTGGGGCAAACTCCACACAAAGCTTGGAGGCTCCCAACTAGACCACGAAGCTTCACCACAGTGGAATATGGCTTCGAGGTGACCTCAACCGTCTAGGATGCTCAAACACCCAAGAGTAACAAGATCCGCAAGGGATTGGTGGGGGAATCAACTTTTCTCTTGGTGGAAGTGTGGATCTAGGCCTTCTCAACCAATCCCTAAAGAATCAACAAGTTTGATTGGCTAGGGAGAGAGATCGAGCACTTTTGAGCTTAGGGAGCAACAATGGAGCTTGGGGAGGTGAGAGATGAGGTTCCGCAGCTAGAAGAACCCTTTATATAGTGGGGGAAAAAATCCAACCGTTTTCCCACACTCTGCCCGAGCTCCAGCGGTACTACCGCTGGCACTCCAGCGGTACTACCGCTGGGCCCCTGGTAGTGCAAAGACATTACCACCTCCAAGAAAGTCTTTGCAAAAAGGTCCGTCCACGAACAACCGCTAGGCAGGCGGTACAAAGCTCCTGGAGCGGTACTACCGCCGACCAGGGGTGGTACTACCGCCACCTAGCGGTACTACCGATGGCTGCAGTGGTACTACCGCTAGCACTCCAACGACACTACCGCTAGGGCTAGTGGTACTACCGCTAGGGCCAGCGGTACTACCGCGTGGCCCAGCGGTACTACCGCCGGGGGACCATGTTGCAAAGAGGAAAGAAACACAGAGGCGGGGGCCGCCCCAAAGATGCATGCAAGGGAAAATGTGTGAAGTGTGCGTGTGCAAAGATTGATTCCACCCAAACCTTTCCACTACGGTTCCCCTCTTAATAGTACAGCTTCCCTATGACTCAAATAAAGAGAATCGTAGAGAACGCCGAGCTTCTGTTCCATGAATGAGGGGGCGAGACGTCTTGTGCCGTTGACATGTGTTATCTGAAACCTTAACACACATGGTTAGTCCTTTACGGTACTGTCATCAATCACCAAAATTACTTAGGCATAAACTATGCCCGAACACCAAGCACATTCTTGAAGATGTGTTGTCGAACTCGGAGTTTGTTGGCTATCTTGGCAGCACGACGCTTCATAATTTACCTACTTGACATTGGAGGGTTTTTTTGTTGAACACTTTGAGCACCATCTTGATCTTGCACACTAGATTGCCCTTGATCTTGCGATATCACTTGATCTTGAGGTTGCACTAGATCTTGAGCAGGCTCGGAATCTGGAGCATGATCTTGGACATCATTGGGTGCGACACCATCTTCATGAGGTTGATCTTGTCCTTGATCAGGTTCGTCGGGTTGAGGGCCTTCACTTTGTTCTTTAGAAGCGGGTGGGTCTAACGAGGGTGATGGCTCCACTTGAGTAGAGCATTTTCCTTCTCCTTCTGCCACAAGGGGTTCATCAATGGGGAGTATTTGACCAATCCCCATTCTTCTTATGGCTTGAGGAGGAATTTCATCACCTACATCACAAAGACCACTTTGCTCCACTTGGGAGCCATTATTTTAATCAAACTCCATGTTACACGTCTGCTCAATGAGTTCGGTGGACTTGTTGAGAACACGGTAAGCATGGGAGTTTGTAGCATAACCAACAAATATGCCCTCTTGAGTTCTAGCTTCAAATTTAGAGAAACGAACATTTTTCTTGAGTATGAAATACTTAGAACCGAACACCCGGAAGTACTTAAGGTTGGGCTTGTTCCCGGTAAGAATCTCATACGGAGTCTTGTTCAATCCTTTGCGGAGGTAGAGCCAATTGGATGCATGACATGCGGTGCTAATGGCTTCAACCCAAAAGTTGTACGGAGATTTGAATTCCGCCATCATGGTTCTTGCCGCGTCCATCAATGTATAGTTCTTCCTTTCCGCAACACCATTCTGTTGGGGGGTATAGGGTGCTGAATATTGATGCTTAATCCCCTCATCACTAAGGAACTCATTTAAGGTGTAGTTCTTGAACTCAGTGCCGTTGTCACTTCTAATCATCAATGTCTTTGCTTCATGTTGACGTTGAGCTTCATTAGCAAAGTTGATGACAGTTTGTTGAGTCTCACTCTTCTTCTTGAAGAAATATACCCAAGTGTATCTTGAGTAGTCATCTATGATCACCAAGCAGTACTTTCTCCCCCCAAGACTATCAAAAGAGGGAGTTCCAAAGAGATCCATGTGAAGGAGCTCCAAAGGCCTTTTAGAGTAGATGACAGTTGTGGGACGGTGAGCTGTTTCATGAAGCTTTCCTTCAATACAAGCACTGCAAGCACGGTCTCTAGCAAAACTCACATCTGTTAGTCCACGAACATGGTCCCGTTTGAGGATACTTTGCAAAGATCTCATATTGACATGGGCTAGTCGGCGATGCCATAGCCAATCCACATCAACCTTAGCCATTAGACAAGTCGCGGTCTTAGTAGGTCGCTCCGAAAATTTTACTACATAGAGACCGTTCTCGACATATCCAACAAATGCTACTTTAAGAGTCTTGCTCCACAAAAGGGCCACAATATCAAGATTAAATAATGCGACAAAGCCCATAATTGCAAGCTGACAAATGGAAAGAAAATTGTATGCATGGGACACAACAAGCATGACCTTCTCTATAGATAAATCTTGAGAGATGACCACCTTACCAAATCCCATTACCTTAGATGTTGAAGCATCAACAAATTGGACATGGGTGGGCATAGATGGTATCGAATGCACATCCACCACCAAGTCCTTGCTCCCGGTCATATGATTTGTTGCTCCACTGTCGAGCAACCATGACACTCCACCGGAAGCAAACTCCTGCAAGATATCAATGCTTGGATTTAGGTACCCATTTTTGAATGGGTCCTTTGATGTTAGAAACAAGGGTCTTAGGAACCCAAATAGCCCACTCAATGGACTCATAATAAGAACCAACAAATTTTGCATAAACATGCCCATCACTAGCACGACATGAAACATAAGAGGGGTTAAAATCACCGGCAGTGTTGGTGGGAGTGGTTTTTCCCTTCTTGACATTGTCACCCCTTCCTTGTTCTTCATCTTCTTATGTGTACTCTCACCCTCTTTGACAAAGATGTACTTGAGAGAGGAAGATGGCTTGGTCTTTTTCTTCCTTCTCTTCTTAGACTTGGTTGCAAACCCAAGCCTTTCTTTCCTGCAACTTCCTTTTGATTACTCAAAAGATCATTTAGGTTTTTCTCCCCTTGGATGCACGTAACAAGGCCCTTTTCCAGCTGTTCTTTCAACTTGGCATTCTCCTCCACAAGATGCACATGCTCACAACAAGGGTTAGTAGCACAAGCATTATCATTTAGAACAAAAGAAGGACAAGTAGAAATCTCCTTGGTTAATTTTACTTGGAATTGATCATGAGACTCCTTAAGGGAGGAATGAGCACTTTTCAAGACATTGTGGGACTTGTCAAGTATGTCAAATTCTTCCATGAGTCTATCAAGGCCAACCCCAAGTGCAACTTTCTTAGATTTAAGCACACGAGTAAGAACACTAGCATGATCAAGATCCTTTTGTAATTTAGCATGATCAACGTTGTGTGACTCCTCAAGAGTCAAACGAAAACCACACTCTTCTTCTAGAGCAATGGATAGATCTCCTATCTCATCGGCGTAATCACGACTATGTTCTTGCATCTTGGAGATAGTATCCTCATGAGTCTCAATGAGATCATTGGATTAACCAAGTTGTTCCAAAAGAGAAACAAAGTGTCTTTTGGTTTCACCCTTGATCTTACACATGAATTTATCAAATTCATTTTCATCAAGTTCTACTACCTCACTATTATCAACACAGTCTAATAATGAAGGAGGGGTAGTGAGAGTGGTCTTGATGCTAGGGGTTACCTTAGTGATACCTTTGGCCATGAGGCACTTGGCGATACAGTTCTCGTTGGTGGCGCCGAAGAGAGATACCTTGGGCGAGGAAGTGACAATGGCGACGATGGCCGTTGCTGTTGGGGAACGTTGCATGGGAAACAAAAAAAATTCTACGCACACGAAGACCTATCATGGTGATGTTCATCTACGAGGGGAGATTAGATCCACATACCCTTGTAGATCGCTAAGAGGGAAGCGTTAAGAAACATGGTAGATGTAGTGGTACAACTTCATGATTCAAATCACCGTCGTCCCATGATCCATTCCGATCTAGCGCCGAACGGACGACACCTCCGCGTTCAACACACGTACAGCTCGATGACGATCTCGGCCTTCTTGATCCAGCAAGAGAGACAGAGAAGTAGATGAGTTCTCTGGCAGCATGACGGCGCACCAGTGGTGGTGATGATCTACTCCTGCAGGGCTCCGCTCGAGCTCCGCAGAAATCCGATCTAGAAGAAGAACTACGTGGTATAGGTTTGAGTTGCACGTGGCAAATTTATGTCTCAAAAGCCCTAAAACCACAAATATATATAGGAGGAGGGGAGGGGATAGCCTTGGGGCTCAAGGGAGCCCCAAGGGTGCGGACCTATTGGAGGAGGTGGACTCCCACCCCAATTCGGTTTGGGGGAAGGAGTCCACTCCTCCCTTCCCACCTCCCTCTTTCCTTGTTTTTTTCTTTTCCTTTGGTTTTTTCCACTTGTGGTTCCATATCCCTCTTGGGATGGCCTCACCAGCCCACTAAGGGCTGATGTGCCACCCTAGGGTCATTGGGCTCACTGGGCTCACTCCCAGGTGGGTGGGCCCCTCCCGGTGAACACCCGGAACCCATTCGTCACTCCCGGTACACTGCCGGTAATGCCCGAAAACTTTCCGGTAACCAAATGAAACCATCCTATATATCAATCTTTGTTTCCGGACCATTTCGGAAACCCTCATGACCTCCTTGATCTCAACCGGGACTCCGAACAACCTTTGGTCACCAACACATATAACTCAACTATACTAAAACATCATCGAACTTTAAGTGTGTAGACCCTGCAGGTTCGAGAACTATGTAGACATGACCCGAGACACTCCTCGGTCAATATCCAATAGCGGGACCTGGATGTCCATATTGGATCCTACATATTCTACGAAGATCTTATCGGTTCAACCTCTGTGCCAAGGATTCATATAATCCCGTATAACATTCCCTTTGTCCTTAGGTATGTTACTTGCCCGAGATTTGATCGTCGGTATCCCTATACCTATTTCAATCTCGTTATCGACAAGTCTCTTTACTCGTTCCGTAATACAAGATCCCGTGACTTACACTTGAGTCACATTGCTTGCAAGGCTTGTTTGTGATGTTGTATTACCGAGTGGCCCCGAGATACCTCTCCCTCACACGGAGTGACAAATCCCACTCTTGATCCATGCTAACTCAACGGACACCTTCGGAGATACCTGTAGAGCACCTTTATAGTCACCCAGTAATGTTGTGACGTTTTATATACACAAGGTATTCCTCCGGTGTCAGTGAGTTACATGATCTCATGGTCATAGGAATGAATACTTGACACGCAGAAAACAGTAGCAACAAAATGACACGATCACATGCTACGTTTATAGTTTGGGTCTTGTCCATCACATGATTCTCCTAATGATGTGATCTAGTTATCAAGTGAGAACACTTGCATATGGTGAGAAAACCTTAACCATCCTTGATAAACTGGCCAGCCAACTAGAGGCTTGCTAGGGACATTGTTTTGTCTATGTATCCACACATGTATCTATGTTTTCATTCAATACAATTATAGCTTGGATAGAAACAATTATCTTAAAACAGGAAATATAATAGTAACTATTTTATCATTGCCTCTAGGGCATATTTCCAACAGTTGCCATCCCTCATGGCCTGTATCGTCTTCATCATCATTAGAGGTGTACTCTTCATGGGCCACCAAGCCCCTTGGATGAGTCTTCTTGGTGAAGGTGTTCTTGTTAGGGAAGGACTTGGGCCTATCCTTGCCAATGAGCTTGCCCCCGTTGTCCTCCCTCTTATCATAGGGACAATCTGCAACAAAGTTGTTAGAGCATATATCTCCATATGTGGTTTTGGTAATTGATGACAATTCCTATGGACTAATGGTTGCCTTAAGTTATATTTATAGGATTTGTCCATAGGCACTTCTTGAAGTCCATCTGTTGGGTTCAAGGAGTTTATATGATGACCAAGGTGGTATTCAAGGTATTATCCAAAGAATGGTCATAGAGACACAAGGTTGATCAAGATCTTAGACAAAGAGTAAATCAAGATGATCGACACACAAAGCGTACAAGATGTACCGAGAGGGATCAAGTGATCCCATGGTATGGTAAGCATTGTCCATTAAGTGTTTGTGTACTAACCCATGGTCTTCGTGAGAGTTCTATGTGGGGGTTAGGTGTGTTTCCATGGGCTTGCGTCAAAGAGAAGATCTCATACAACCCATGAAGTATGACGTCAAGTTGTGATCGTCATCAAGATTGCGATGTGCAAGTTCAAGTGGATCAGCACGAAGATATCATGCTTGAAGCTTGCGGTCCATTGTGGTGGCAATGGACTTGTGAAGATATGCTGAAGAGTGGCTCACCCATAGTGAGTATGGGGGAGCAATTAACTAGTCTTCATCAAGCCAACGCAATCAAGAAAGGTGGTCCATCTTGAGGAAGCCAAGATCATCATCATCTAGCTCAAGAGGACGAGGTGCAAGGTATAGGTTTGCCCTTGATAGGTTTTCTAGTTAGGATAGATTGCTGTACTATCAAGGGGGGCTCTCAAGTGAGTAGCTTGATCGTATCGTTCGTTGAGAGCTCAAACCATTTGCATCCTTGCATCATACTTCTTGGTTCTTGTTTGGTGTTTCTCTTTGTGAGTTTAGAGCTTATGGTCATCTTCGTGACAAGCTCGAGTTCATCGAAAACGGAGTCCATATGCATCTACTATGATGTTTTCGATGTTGGAGTTTTTGCCGGTTCTTCATTCATAGAGATATCACATCTCTATATCTTTGGCATATTCATAACCGCATGGTCTTAAGATTTCCAGTCGTTGTTTGCATAGCCCTTGTCGTCCTGAATCCAACAAGCTTGGGTTTGCTCGATTCGGAGCTCGTATGCGAAAGTTATGGCTGTTTCAGTGGCGAGAGGTAGTACCGCTGGACCTAGCGGTAGTACCGCTAGAGTTGGCGGTAGTACCGCTGGCCCTAGCGGTAGTACCGCTGGCTGGCGGTAGTACCGCCCCTGGTCAGCGGTAGTACCGCTCCAGGAGCTTAGTACCGCCTGCCTAGCGGTTGTTCGTGGACGGACCTTTTTGCGAAGACTTTCTTGGCGGTGGTAGTGCCTTTGCACTACCAGGGGCCCAGCGGTAGTACCGTTGGAGTGCCAGCGGTAGTACCGCTGCAGCTCGGGCAGAGAGTGGGGGTAACGGTCTGATTCCTTCCCCCACTATATAAAGGGGGTCTTCTCCCCCCTTGGCCTTATCCATCTGTTAAGCTCTTGTTCTACCTCCATTGTTGACATTCTTAGAGCTTGCTTACTCTCAATCCCTCCAATGATTCTTGCTTGTTCTTGAGGGAAAAGAGAGAGGAGATCTAGATCCACATCTCCACCAATCACTTTCTCCTCTATGTGAGGGGAACCCCTTGGATCTTGATCTTGGAGTTCTTTGTGAGCTCCTTGTTCTTCCTCTCATATTTCTCCATAGCTTTCGTTGTTGTGGAGGGATTTGAGTGTGAGGGACTTGACCACTTCGTGTGTTCTTGCCATTGCATTAGTTGCATCAGTTTGAGTTCTCCACGGTGATACGTGGAAGTGAAGTTTGAGAAGCTTATTACCTTTGGTACTTAGTACCCTAGATATTGTTCTTCGCGGATGCTTTGGCGTCCTAGAAGCTTGGTGGTGTCTCGAAGCTCAATCATTGTGGTGTGAAGCTCCGGGCAAGCGTTGGGGTCTCCAATTAGGTTGTGGAGATTGCCCCGAGCAATTTGTACGGGTACCGGTAACCGCCCCCAAGGGTTGCCACGTGTACGGGTTCGGTGACCGCCCCAAGGTTTGCCATTTGTACGGGTTCGGTGACCGCCCCCAAGGTTTGCCATTTGTACGGGTTCGGTGACCGCCCTCAAGGGTCCCTTAGTGGAATCACGGCATCTTGCATTGTGCGAGGGCGTGAGGAGATTACGGTGGCCTTAGTGGCATCTTGGGGAGCATTGTGCCTACACACCGCTCTAAAGGAGATTAGCATCCGCAAGGGTGTGAACTTCGGGATACATCATCGTCTCCCCGTGCCTCGGTTATCTCTTACCCGAACCCTTTACTTATGCACTTTACTTTGTGATAGACATATTGTTTATTGTAATATATCTTGCTATCACTTAGTTGTTTATCTTGCTTAGCATAAGTTGTTGGTGCACATAGGTGAGCCTAGTTATTTGTAGGTTTTGTGCTTGACATATTAAACGTTAGTTTTATTCCGCATTTTTTCAAGCCTAAACCTTAATTATTTTAAAGCGCCTATTCACCCCCCTCTAGGCGACATCGACGTCCTTTCAAAAGTGACTTACATTGCCGCAGTTGTAGCATGTTCGTACTCGTTGTTTGTTCTTGGACCCACTTGAGTTGTCCTTGGAGAAGTTGGGTCTTGAGTTTCTTTTGTTTCAGGGGGACTTCCTTGAAGCAAGAGCCATGTGCTCATGATAAGCGTACTTTGTGTCTTCGGGGCAACCATCTTCTTCCTCTTCTTCTTCATCAATAATGGCCTTGGTCTTTAAGGCAAGGTTGGCTGATGCTGTTTTTGACCAAACATGAGCGAGAGCATTGTCAGTGGTATTGTTCATAATATCCATAGCAATGAACTTGTCCAACACTTCGCCTGAGGACAAGGAGTGAAAATCTGGTCTTTATCGAATGAAGGAAGACATGGCTTTGTTGAAAGGCATGATGGCCTTGAGAAACTTGCGCTTGATCCATGTGTCATCCGTATCTTTGCTCCCATGGTCTTGGAGAGCAACAGCGAGGGTAGTCACCCTCCGATAGAGATCATGGGGGTCCTCATCGTCTAGCATCAAAAACTCACCGTCCTGATCAAGGACCACTTCAAAGTTTGACTGTTGAATGCTTGAGCTCCCCTTGTACAACACCATGATGTGATCCCAACAATCCTTTGCACGAGTGAAGGGACGCAGGTGTGGGAGATCTTCTGGTGGAACTGCGGACTGAAGGATGAAAAATGTGGAATGATTGTATTGGTTGTCCGCCTCTTCTCTTGGAGTAAGGTTCCTTGGATCATGAGGATAATGACCTTGCTCGATGATTCTCCAAAGATTTGTTGAGCTGTAATTCAAATGAGACTTGATAGAAAAAACACAATTAGCGAAATCACCTTTAACAAGTTTTGGAGGAGGTCCTAGGTTATTAATATGTGGGGTAGGAACCGGTCCTCCATAGACCGGGGGAGGGGGAACCGAGGCAAAAGTCCCCATACCATTCTTGTCATGAGGGGAGGAGGTTTGAGTACCTTTGACCGCTTCCTTATCGGAATTGGCCTCTGACACCGATGAGGTGGGTTTAACACAAGCAACGGGTCAGGAGAATTTCTCATCCTCTCAAATAATTATTTAAGCATGGATTTGACTTCGGTAGTCACAGACGTATTGAGTGAAGCCATGGCCTCATTCAAGTCGCCCCGTGTGACCAAAACCACCTCCACGGCCTCCGACCCTTCGGGCCGAACCTCACCATCGTCAACCATACTCTTCGGGTGGTGAACCCTTAATAAAGAGACGTAGCTCTGATACCAATTTAAAGGATCGATATGGTTGACTAGAGAGGGGGGGGGGTTGAATAGGCAACTATAATTTTTTAACTTATCTTAACAAATTAGCGTTAGCAACAAAGGTTCTCTATGTGAACAACTATTTGAGCAACCTATATGATGCTAACTACAAGGATAACAAGTGCAAGCAAAGAATAAACCAGAACAACAATAAGTGCAAAGTAAAGGTAAGACATAATATCAAGTGGAACCGGTGGAGACAAGGATGTGTTACCAAAGTTCCTTCCCTTTGACAGGAAGTACGTCCCCGTTGGAGCGGTGTGGAGGCACAATGCTCCCCAAGAAGCCATTAGGGACACCGTATTCTCCTCACGCTGTGACATCCCCGGATTAGGCTACAGTAATCTCGGTAATTGAACCGCAGTAAACCTATGCAAAGGATGCCACGTCACCGTGTTTCCTATCGTTGATCTCGGGATTGTTTGAGACGGTTCAAATTTAAAATTAAAATTAAAATCAAATGAGAAAAGTTTTCAATTTTTAAATTAAAAATGTCGGATGAGTTCCAAATATTCCTTAATTATTTACAGAATTTAAACGAGCATTTTTGAAATTAGTTAGAACCCCTATATATTTAAAATAGAAACTGTTAAAAAAATAACAAAAATATATTAAAAGGCATACCCCCCGGCCCAACTGGGCCACCGGCCCAGCAGGCCGGCCCACCCCAACCGCGGCGTGGGGTGCCCCAACCCTAATTCCCTCCCCGTCACCCCACTACTCCCCCTGGCTGCCGCCGCCACCTTCCCCCACTACCGCTCCCCACGAGAGCCCCACCAACCGCCCTCCCACCTAACTCTCTCGAGCCTCACCTCCCGAGCCCAACCAACCCCATGAGCACTCCCTCCTCTCGGCCTCCCTTCCCCTCGTCCTCCTAGAGACCGAGAGCCCCATCCCCCCATCGAGCTCGCCCCCTCCCCAGATCCCCGCCAGATCTCCTTCAATCCCTCCCATCGGCCACCCCACTCCGGCGGCCCCCACCTCACCTCGCCCACACACCCTCCTGCCGGCAGCCACCCCATCTCGCCGGCCCCCTCCATCTCACCCCCACCGGCCCTCGCGCCTCTCCAGCCCCGTCGCCCCCCCGCGAGGGCCTCCCCTCGCCGGCCCTTCAGGCCTTCCCTCGCCGACCTCCGCCAGCCTCCACCGGCCTCTCCCCGATGCCCTCCTGCACCGCCGACCCCCGCGCCACCGACGGCCACCACCGCCTCGGCCGGGCCCCTCCTCATCGGGACAGCACCGCCACCTCGGGCCTCTCCTCACCGGGACAACACCGCCACCTCGGGCTCCTCCTCGCCGGCACGACACCATCGACCTCCTCGTCATCCTCCACAACGGCCGACCCCGAGCCTCGCCGCCCCGTTCCCCGGCAATGCCGGTGAGCCCCTTTATGGGCTCCTCCCACCCCTTCCTTCTGTTTTCCGCCCCGGCTCTGTTCCGACAATTAGTTTCTCGTTCCGACGTCGTTAGGACCCTGTAGGTGGAGGTGGAGATAACCTCCTCTCTCTCCGTGTGTTGAGAGTTTTCTGTGAAGCAGAGATATGTGAGATGTGTAGAGAGTTGAGTTAGATAGAAAAGGAAAATAAAATGATGTATTTGTTTATGTATGTATGTATTATATGCCGTACGTATTTTGTATGTATGAGATGCACGTATGTATGTATTTATGTATGTAGGTATATGGAGAAATACGTTATGTTTATTATATGGGTAGATGTGTGTATGTGGCTACTGCCACTTACCGGTGGGGCCATACCTCCTCACCCACTTACAGGGAGGCCCCATACCCTCTTTTAAGAAAAGTGAAAAGTGAAAATATAAAAATAAAAATATGTTTTTAATAAATAAATAAATAGATATATTAATTAATTAGGTAATTAGAATAATTAGAGTATGACACGTGGGTCGGAAGATGAAGATGCAAGATTCTCATGATATGAGCTACACAAGCAATTCTTGAACCATGAGTTCGATTGTAAGACATATGAACACAATGTGAAGACATTCATGCCCACATAGAATTCTTACGTCAAAATGCAACTGAGTTCTCATTTGGGAAACATCATCGAGGATAAAAAGGCTCCATGTGTAAGTCTGGATTAGCTCTTATGAAGGAACTTATTTTCCTTGATCAAATCAGTCAGTGGCTTGGCGTGCTAACAGAAGTTATATGAAGTGAAGATAGCAAATCTTCAAAAAATATAACACCACACACATGTGTGAATGATTTGGTATGACCCTTGAGGGAGCAAAACAAAACTTTCATATATTCACAGCAACAGGATTGCGCGTGAACCTTGGGAAAACACTTCTTCTTATCAATTATGTTCTTCATGAGCTAGGTGTTGGGTAACGTAGCATAAATTCAAAATTTTTCCTACGAATATTCAGATCTTCCTATGGAGAGACCAGCAACGAGAGAGGGGTGAGTGCATCTTCATACCTTTGAAGATCTCTAAGCAGAAGCATTGCTAGAACGCGGTTGATGGAGTCGTACTCGCGACGATTCAGATCACGGTGTGATTCCGATCTAGTGCCGAACCACGGCACCTCCGCGTTCAACACACGTGCAGCCCGGTGACGTCTCCCGCACCTTGATCCAACAAGGAGAAGGGAGATGTTGGGTAAGATCTCCGGCAGCACAACGGCATGGTGTCGATTGAGAGACGAGGTCTCCCGGCAGGGCTTCGCCAAGCACCGTGGGAGAGGAGGAAGAAGGAGGGCAGGGCTGCACCGAGGGAGATGGAAAGCTGTGTGTAAAACAGCCCCAAAACCCCCACTATATATAGGAGGAGGGGAGGGGGGGGTGCGAACCCTAGGGTTCCCACCCTAGGTGGTGCGGCAGCCCCCCCAAATGGGAGGTGCGGCGGCCAGGGCAGGGGGAGGGGGTGGCGCACCCCTAGGTGGGCCTTAGGCCTACCAGCGCCTAGGGTTTCCCCCCTCTCCACCTCCTGCGCCTTGGGCCTCCTTGTGGGAGGTGCACCAGCCCACTTTGGCCTGGTTGCCCTCCCTCTTTTGGCCCATGCTACCTCTTGGGGCTGGTGGCCCCTCCCGGTGGACCCCCGGGACCATTTCCGGTGGTCCCGATGGTCCCGGTACATTACCGGTGACGCATGAAACATTTCCGGTGTCCAAAACCATCCATCCTATATATCAATCTTCACCTCCGGACCATTCCGGAGCTCCTCGTGACGTCCGAGATCTCACCCGGGACTCCGAACAACTTTCGGTAACCTCGTATAACAATTCCCTATAACCCTAGCGTCATCGAACCTTAAGTGTGTAGACCCTACGGGTTCGGGAGAGAGGCAGACATGACCGAGACACCTCTCCGGCCAATAACCATTAGCGGGGTCTGGATACCCATGCTGGCTCCCACTTGCTCCACGATGATCTCATTGGATGAACCACGATGTCAAGGATTCAATCAATCCCGTATACAATTCCCTTTGTCTGTCGGTATAGAACTTGCCCGAGATTCGATCGTCGGTATACCTATACCTTGTTCAATCTCGTTACCGGTAAGTCTCTTTACTCGTTCCATAGCACGTCATCATGTGACTAACTCCTTAGTCACATTGAGCTCATGATGATGTTCTACCGAGTGGGCCCAGAGATACCTCTCCATCACGCGGAGTGACAAATCCCGATCTCGATTCGTACCAACCCAACAGACACTTTCGGAGGTACCCGTAGTGCACCTTTATAGTCACCCAATTACGTTGTGACGTTTGATACACCCAAAGCACTCCTACGGTATCCGGGAGTTGCACAATCTCACGGTCGAAAGAAAAGACACTTGACAGTAGAAAGGCTTTAGCATACGAACAGTACGATCTAGTGCTATGCTTAGGATTGGGTCTTGTCCATCACATCATTCTCCCAATGATGTGATCCCGTTATCAATGACATCTAATGCCCATGATCAGGAAACCATGATCATCTATTGATCAACGAGCTAGCCAACTAGAGGCTTGCTAGGGACACATTGTGATCTATTTATTCACACATGTATTACCATTTCCTGTTAATACAATTATAGCATGAACAATAGACGATTATCATGAACAAGGAAATATGACAATAACCATTTTATTATTGCCTCTAGGGAATATTTCCAACTGTCTCCCACTTGCACTAGATTCAATAATCTAGTTACATTGTGATGTATCGAACACCCATAGCATTATGGTGTTGATCATGTTTTGCTCGTGGAAGAGGTTAAGTCAACAGGTCTGCAACATTCAGATCCGTGTGTACTTTACAAATCTCTATTACTCCACTTTGGACATGGTGCTGGATGGAGTTGTAGCGACGTCTGATGTGCTTCGTCTTCCCGTGAAACCTGGGCTCCTTGGCTATGGCAATGGCCCCAGTGTTATCACACAAGAGTGTCATTGGACCCGACGTGCTTGGAACCACTCCAAGATCGGTGATGAGCTCCTTCATCCAAATTCCTTCATGAGCTGCTTCTGAAGCAACTATGTACTCCGCTTCACATGTAGATGTTGCCACGACTTCTTGCTTGCTGCTGCACCAGCTCACTGCCCCACCATTCAAAACATATACGTATCCGGTCTGTGACTTAGAGTCATCCGGATCTGTGTCGAAGCTAGCGTCGACGTAACCCTTTACGACAAGCTCTTCGTCACCTCCATAAAGGAGAAACATCTCCTTAGTCCTCTTCAGGTACTTAAGGATATTCTTGACCGCTGTCCAGTGTTCTGTACCGGGATCACTTTGGTACCTCCCTACCAAACTTATGGCAAGGTTTATATCAGGTCTGGTACACAGCATGACATACATTAGAGAGCCTACGACTGAAGCATAGGGGACAGTACTCATCTTCTCTCTATCTGCTGCCGTGGTCGGTGACTGAGTCTTACTCAATCTCATACCTTGCAAAACCGGCAAGAACCCTTTCTTTGAGTTTTCCATATTGAACTTCTTCAATATCTTGTCAAGGTATGTACTTTGCGAAAGACCTATGAGGCGTCTCGATCTATCTCTATAGATCTTGATGCCTAATATGTATGCAGCTTCTCCAAGGTCCTTCATTGAAAAACTCTTGTTCAAATAGGCCTTTATGCTCTCCAACATCTCTATATTATTCCCCGTCAATAATATGTCATCCACATACAGTATGAGGAAAGCTACAGAGCTCCCACTCACTTTCTTACACAGACAGGCTTCTCCATAAACCTGTATGAACCCAAACGCTTTAATCACCTCATTAAAACGAATGTTCCAACTCCGAGATGCTTGCACCAGCCCATAGATGGAGCGCTGGAGCTTGCACACTTTGTTAGCACCCTTAGGGTCCACAAAACCTTCTGGTTGCATCATATACAACTCTTCCTTAAGATTCCCGTTAAGGAACGCTGTTTTGACGTCCATTTGCCAAATTTCATAATCATAAAAGGCGGCAATTGCTAACATGATTCAGACTGATTTCAGCTTCGCTACGGGAGAGAAAGTCTCTTCGTAGTCAATTCCTTGAATTTGTCGAAAACCCTTTGCGACAAGTCAAGCTTTATAAACGGTTACATTACCGTTTGCATCAGTCTTCTTCTTGAAGATCCATTTATTTTCTATGGCTCGCCGGTCATCGGGCAAGTCCACCAAAGTCCATACGTTGTTCTCATACATGGATCCTATCTCGGATTTCATAGCTTCAAGCCATTTGTTGGAATTCAGGCCCGCCATCGCTTCTTCACAGTTCGAAGGTTCACCGTTGTCTAACAACATGATTTCCATCACAGGGTTGCCGTACCACTCTGGTGCGGAGCATGCCCTTGTGGACCTTCGCGGTTCAGTAGTAACTTGATCCGAAGCTTCATGATCATTATCATTAACTTCCTCTTCAGTTGGTGCAGGCGCCACATGAACAATTTCCCGTGCCGCGCTACTTTCCTGTTCGAGAGGGGGTGTAATTACCTCATCAAGTTCTACCTTCCTGCCACTTACTTCTTTCGAGAGAAACTCTTTCTCTAGAAAGGATCCATTCTTGGCAACAAAGGTTTTACCTTCAAATCTAAGATAGAAGGTATACCCAATAGTTTCCTTAGGGTATCCTATGAATACGCATTTCTCCGCTTTGGGTTCGAGCTTTTCTGGTTGAAGTTTCTTCACATAAGCATCGCAGCCCCAAACTTTGAGAAACGACAACTTAGGTTTCTTGCCAAACCATAGTTCATACGGTGTCGTCTCAACGGATTTAGACGGTGCCCTATTTAAAGTGAATGCTGCAGTTTCTAATGCGTATCCCCAAAATGATACCGGTAAGTCGGTAAGAGACATCATAGATCGTACCATATCTAATAAAGTGCGATTACGATGTTTAGACACTCCGTTGCGTTGCGGTGTGCCAGGCGGCGTCAGTTGTGAAACGATTCCACACTTCCTTAGGTGTGTGCCAAACTCGTGACTCAAATATTCTCCTCCACGATCAGATCGTAGACACTTAATTTTTCTGTCACGTTGATTCTCGACCTCACTCTGAAATTCCTTGAACTTTTCAAACGTCTCAGATTTGTTTTTCATCAAGTAGATATACCCATACCTACTCAAATCATCGGTGAGAGTGAGAACATAACGATAGCCACCGCAAGCTTCAATGTTCATTGGACCACACACTTCAGTATGTATTATTTCCAATAAGTCGGTTGCTCTCTCCATTATTCCTGAGAATGGAGTCTTAGTAATCTTGCCCATGAGGCACGGTTCACATGTGTCAAATGATTCAAAGTCAAGAGACTCTAATAGTCCATCAGTATGGAGCTTCTTCATGCGCTTAACACCGATATGACCAAGGCGCCAGTGCCACAAGTATGTGGGACTATCATTATCAACTTTACATCTTTTGGTACTCACACTATGAATATGTGTAACATCACGATCGAGATTCATCAAGAATAAACCATTCACCAGCGGAGCATGACCATAAAACATATCACTCATTAAATAGAACAACCATTATTCTCTGACTTAAATGAGTAGCCGTCTCGCATTAAGCAAGACCCTGATACAATATTCATGTTCAAAGCTGGTACTAAATAAGAATTATTAAGATTTAAAACTAATCCCGACGGTAGATGTAGAGGTAGCGTGCCGACGGCGATCACATCGACCTTGGAGCCATTCCCGACGCGCATCGTCACCTCGTCCTTGGAGAGTCTCCGCTTATTCCGCAGTTCCTGCTTTGAGTTGCAAATGTGAGCAACATCACCGGTATCAACTACCGAGGAGCTACTACGAGCGCTGGTAAGGTACACATCAATAACATGTATATCACATATACCTTTAACGTTGCCGACCTTCTTGTCCGCTAAGTATTTGGTGCAGTTTCGCTTCCAGTGACCTTTTCCCTTGCAATAGAAGCACTCAGTCTCAGGCTTGGGTCCATTCTTTTTCTTCTTCCCGACATCTGGCTTACCGGGCGAGGCAACGGCTTTGCCATCTTTCTTGAAGTTCTTCTTACCCTTGCCCTTCTTGAAACTAGTGGTCTTGTTGACCATCAACACTTGATGCTCTTTCTTGATTTCTACTTCTGCAGACTTGAGCATCGAGTACAACTCGGGAATGGTCTTCTCCATCCCTTGTGTTGTAGTTCAGCACAAAACCTTTGTAGCTTGGTGGGAGAGACTGGAGGATTCTGTCAATTATAGCATCATCCGGAAGTTCGACTCCAAGTGAAGTCAGACGACCGTGTAACCTAGACATTTTGAGTATGTGCTCACTGACAGAACTGTTCTCCTCCATCTTACAGCTAAAGAACTTGTCGGAGACTTCATATCTCTCGACACGGGCATGAGCTTGAAAAACTAGTTTCAGCTCTTGGAACATCTCATATGCACCATGTTGCTCAAAACGCCTTTGGAGCCCCGTTTCCAAACTGTTTAAGATGCCACACCTAACCAGAGAGTAGTCATCACTCCGCGTTTGCCAGACATTCAGAATGTCCTGGGCTGCTGCGGGAGCGGTAGGGTCACCTAGCGGCGCATCAAGGACATAAGCCTTTTTAGCTGCTTCAAGGATGAGCTTCAAGTTGCGAACCCAGTCCGCATAGTTGCTACCATCATCTTTCAGCTTGTTTTTCTCTAGGAATGCGTTGAAATTGAGGTTGACGTTGGCCATCTACAATATTTGTGAAGACAACTTTTAGACTAAGTTCATGACAATTAAGTTCATTTAATCAAATTAAGTATGAACTCCCACTTAAATCGGCATCCCTCTAGTCATCTAAGTGATACATGATCCATGATGACTAACCCGTGTCCGATCATCACGTGAGACGGACTAGTCACCATGGTGAGCAACTTCATGCCGATCGTATTCAACCATACGACTCATGTTCTACTCGTGCATAGAATCTACGCATAGAAAACCTGGCTCGGATGCCACTGTTGGGTAACGTAGCATAAATTCAAAAATTTTGCTAGGCATCTTCAGATCTTCCTATGCAGAGACCAACAACGAGAGAGGGGTGAGTGCATCTTCATACCTTTGAAGATCGCTAAGCGGAAGCGTTGCTAGAACACGGTTGATGGAGTCTTACTCGCGACGATTCAGATCGCCGTGTGATTCCGATCTAGTGCCGAACCAGGGCACCTCCGCGTTCAACACACGTGCAGCCCGGTGACGTCCCCCGCACCTTGATCCAACAAGGAGAAGGGAGATGTTGGGTAAGATCTCCGGCAGCACAACGGCATGGTGTCGATTGAGAGACGAGGTCTCCCGGCAGGGCTTCGCCAAGCACCGTGGGAGAGGAGGAAGAAGGAGGGCAGGGCTGCACCGAGGGAGATGGAAAATTGTGTGTAAAACAGCCCCAAAACCCCCACTATATATAGGAGGAGGGGAGGGGGGTGCGAACCCTAGGGTTCCCACCCTAGGTGGTGCGGCAGCACCCCAAATGGGAGGTGCGGCGGCCAGGGCAGGGGGAGGGGGTGGCGCACCCCTAGGTGGGCCTTAGGCCTACCAGCGCCTAGGGTTTCCCCCCTCTCCACCTCCTGCGCCTTGGGCCTCCTTGTGGGAGGTGCACCAACCCACTTTGGCCTGGTTTCCCTCCCTCTTTTGGCCCATGCTACCTCTTGGGGCTGGTGGCCCCTCCCGGTGGACCCCCGGGACCATTTCCGGTGGTCCCGATGGTCCCGGTACATTACCGGTGACGCCCGAAACATTTCCGGTGTCCAAAACCATCCATCCTATATATCAATCTTCACCTCCGGACCATTCCGGAGCTCCTCGTGATGTTCGAGATCTCATCCGGGACTCCGAACAACTTTTGGTAACCTCGTATAACAATTCCCTATAACCCTAGCGTCATCGAACCTTAAGTGTGTAGACCCTACGGGTTCGGGAGAGAGGCAGACATGACCGAGACACCTCTCCGGCCAATATCCATTAGCGGGGTCTGGATACCCATGCTGGCTCCCACTTGCTCCACGATGATCTCATTGGATGAACCACGATGTCAAGGATTCAATCAATCCCGTATACGATTCCCTTTGTCTGTCGGTATAGAACTTGCCCGAGATTCGATCGTCGGTATACCTATACCTTGTTCAATCTCGTTACCGGTAAGTCTCTTTACTCGTTCCATAGCACGTCATCATGTGACTAACTCCTTAGTCACATTGAGATCATGATGATGTTCTACCGAGTGGGCCCAGAGATACCTCTCCGTCACGCGGAGTGAAAAATCCCGATCTCGATTCGTACCAACCCAACAGACACTTTCGGAGGTACCCGTAGTGCACCTTTATAGTCACCCAGTTACGTTGTGACGTTTGATACACCCAAAGCACTCCTACGGTATCCGGGAGTTGCACAATCTCACGGTCGAAAGAAAAGACACTTGACAGTAGAAAGGCTTTAGCATACGAACAATACGATCTAGTGCTATGCTTAGGATTGGGTCTTGTCCATCACATCATTCTCCCAATGATGTGATCCCGTTATCAATGACATCTAATGCCCATGATCAGGAAACCATGATCATCTATTGATCAACGAGCTAGCCAACTAGAGGCTTGCTAGGGACACATTGTGATCTATTTATTCACACATGTATTACCGTTTCCTGTTAATACAATTATAGCATGAACAATAGACGATTATCATGAACAAGGAAATATGACAATAACCATTTTATTATTGCCTCTAGGGCATATTTCCAACTATAGGCACAAGGATAATGCTTTCAAGAGCTTCATCGTGGGACATAGAGAAGTTGAGGGTGTGGCTGATGGACTCAACAACAATCCCTCAAGGTTTTGACAGGGTTGCATTCCCAAAATTTATAATATCAGGAGATAGCATTCGTCAAAACAAATGGTATAATGTCATATGCTCGAGGGAACAACAACAATAAAACATTGGTCGAAGGGTGCACTCGGAAATACGGACGGAGTAGCACAACCAATGTAAAAAATGTTGAGTCAACACCCAACACACTAAGAATGAAACAATCAGTTGTTAACCTCAAGGCAATAGGGTTGCCAGAAGTATTGGAATCATACATCAGAGTTCACTTGTTGGTATTCCGGTTTGAAACAACACGGGACTAAGAAATGAATGGTGATGGCGAGAAGTATTACTATATCAAGAATTCTTAAGACGTGTGCAATCCTCACGACATTCTTGACATAAAAGATAGTAACACTCCAAGGTAGAAGATAACATAAGCTGAATAGCAAGGAACTCAAAGGACAACACAAAACATGATCAAGTTTGTGTTAGAGGGAAGGCAACAAGGATGTCGATGATAATACAATTCATCGAGTGGAAGGGATGGTATTTCTCAATATGCATTCGATTGATACCCTGCAAGAGCTCAGAATGCTGATGATGCTCATGACACATTTGTCGAGAAATTTCATGAAGATGTAATCGTTCAGCGACGACATCAAGCAAGGGAATGATGAAGCAAGAAGTTGTCGGAATCACAGATAAGACAACTAGCTCAGAATCAAAAATGGCCTTTCAAAACGACCAATATGATGTGGAAAGCTCGATGTGAGCTTAACGCACAGTTGGAAATGTGTTCCAGAGATGGAGGACATAAAGAGCATGGTCAAGCTCCAACATGACGATGACGATGAAGCTTAATAACATGGAGTGACATGATCGAGTACAAACTCGTAAACAAGGAAGATTACTAAAGGTTGTTGAATTGCAATGCGTACTCGATTTAGTTATTGATGTACTTGCATGTCCAACCACTCAAAACACGAGGAAAACTGGAACCAGTGAAAAGTCATAGTTGATGAGGAGCTCACAAGAAGTTATATAGCTCCGTGATATCCTCGAGCCACAAGGAATAATACTCGGAGGTAGATCAACACTAAGGCTTGGACCGATGTATTGATCTGAAGAAGACAAGTACTTTAACTCGTGTGAGAATGAAATCAAGGTAGGACAACATGGTCGGAACCATGATTGCAAAGGACAAGATCACCGATACCAGATTTAAACCACAGAATGAATGATTATTGATACGAGAAGTTTCTGTGATAGGATCAACGTCGTTTCTATGGGCATGAACACAAAGTTCAAGGTCGACTCCCACTTCATCATTGCATCACCTGCCATTTACTCCTCGCCTCTAATCAGGTTGTAGCTTTGAAAGAATACCCGACAAAACAGCAGAGGAGTAAGACTCATGAGAACTTTTCGAGTCATATTAATTTATGAAGGCATAGGTTCAACCCGCCGGGGCATCTTAGGAACATATATCGCAAACTTCAAGAGTAATTAACACATGCTTGAAGGGCATGGCTGACAAAAGCGTAGGGTACAAATTATCGGAGGGAGAAGGCACAATTTACCAATGGCATCATATGCGAGGGGATGCAATCACAAGAATTTTCGAAAGCAAAGGATGCCGTCTGATAACAACCCAGAATGAGTCTGGCAGACCACAAATGATCTGACCTGAGTATCGGTGCTCAATCAGAGGGAGATAGGATGCAATGCATCGGGTTATAGAACATCTGAAAAATATCGTTACTTAATTACCAAAGGAATTAAGATTTCCAGATTGGTGTATCAGATTCAGATGCTCCGATTAGATACAAGTAAGTTGAATAGATTTAGATGGACAATCAATCAAAATTGATTTGTCGAGAACCAGCTCTGTTTGAAAGGACGTCTGAGTCGGAAAGATAATTTATAAGTATCATCAGATGATTGTGTTCATTCACACAGAGGTTGAATCAGTAAGATCTGAGGAAAATCACAAAGGATTTTAATGAATGTTGCTAGACATATGGATTTAACCATAATGCAAGCATGTGAGAAAAGTCAAGAGCAATAAGCTACAGGGGATTCCGAAAGATCAAATAGTAATTCGAAGAACTCTCGGAACCCATGACAACTGATGATGGACGAATCCCCGATAAGAAAAATCGTTGCCTCTCGTAAAATAAGAGCAATTGGCGAAGAAAGTATGAAGGACATTTGTATGTAGTCATCCATAGTGGTTGAGGGAGGAAGGGAAATCGCAAGAGCGATGAGCACAAGTTCTCGAGAGAAACATCGGAGAGTACCATCGGAGTCTTCTGACGGTTCAAGCCATCGTCAGGAATACGGGGCTCTCCGGGAGGAAATATTTGCGAGAACCTAATGTTAGAGTTAGTAAAATCTTTAACCCGAAAGAGAAGAGAGAGTAGAATCACAGAGTATAGGAAAGGAGTAAAAGATACTAATAACACCCAATTGAGATGTGGGCCCGTAAGCCACAACATCAGTGTTAGTAAAGTTTTTCAAACACTAGACTCAACTTCGGCCAGGGAGTTGGAAAGGGGGCTACCTACAGGTAGTCGGCTCTGATACCAACTTGTGACGCCCTCGGTTTAATCGTACGCTAATCATACACGCAAATGCGTACGATCAAACCCAAGGACTCATGGGAAGATAACACAACACAACTCTAGACACAAATAAACAATATCAGCTTCATATTACAAGCCACGGGCCTTGAGGGCTAGAATACAGAAGCTCGATAAACACACGAGTCAGCGGAAGCAACAATATCTGAGTACAGACATAACATGGGGTGCCTTAGAGAAGGCTAGCACAAAAGAAACACGATCGAACGAGGCGAGGCCTCCTACCTGGGAACCTCCTAACTACTCCTATTGTTCAGCGGCCTCCACGAAGAAGACACCATCGGGGGCAGGCGTCGGCAGGAAACTCCATGTCCTGGGCTCCACCATCTGGTCACAGCAACGGATCAAGGGGACAAAGGGGAGCAAAGCAACGGTGAGTACTCATCCAAAGTACTCGCAAGACTTACATAAGAACTATGCTAAGTATGCATCAATATCAAAGAAGGGGCGGGGGGTTATAAGTGGACTGACTGCAATAATGCGAGAAAGAGAGAGAAGGCCTAGTCCTATCGAAGACCAGCATCTTCAGGGTCTTGCAGCAATAGACGAGAATAGAGCAAGATAACACAATTAATAGTCATATTATTGCAGCAATATTAAAGTGAGGTCACACCCAGAGATCCTCCCTCGACTCCCTGGAAGGAAGCAATCCCGAGGCAACTAATTCCAGGTGAGTAACAATTGTAGTTGTATAAGATCAGGGCACAACCCCAAGTCGTCCTGTAACCGTGGACACGGCTATTCGAATAGTTAATTTTCATCCCTGCAGGGTGCACCACATGTCCCGACGCGCTCGATAACACTCTGGCCGGACAAACTTTTCTGGGTCCTGCCCGGCCTCGGAATATCGACACGCCGCAGCCCGACCTAAGCTCAGCACAGAGGCCAGCCATCCGGTCTAAATCCTAAGCACAAAGGGTTCATGGGCCCAGTTCCCATCCGTGCTCCTGCATGATGCGAGGGCGGCCGATGTGAGTCCTAGCACCCCTTAATCAAAAGCGCGATGCATCTCGGGACCACTCGGGCGCGCGCCGCTACATCGCTGACGTCTGAAGAGCTTCGGCTGATACCGTGACGTCGAGTACCCATAATTCTTCCCACGCAGACGGTTAGTGCCAAAATGTCTCCAACCAATCCAGATCAAATATCCATCAACACAATCTCGTGGGAATCCACCCGACTAACATCTAATCACCAATGATCCCAGTAACATGGTCGAGTAACTGTGTGGTTGTAACATCGAGGGGAATCCGAGGTATCACCCTCGTTGGATTCCGAACGATGTATCCGTCAAGGTGGGCTTAGCGGAATCACCCTCGGGGGTCCCACACTTGAGGGGTTGCACGACAGAGGCATCATCGGGAATGGTGAAAGATGAATCACCCTCGATAACCACGACTCACTAGCTATACTATAGAGATATCATCAGGAGTACTTAGCGAGGTGTCACCCTCGGTACCCGATCGTATCTCTGTAGCGTCGTACAACTAAGGGGGGTGTATGTGCTGTGTCGGGCCTGGCTCTTCGATCAGGGATCGAGATTTGAAAGAAAGCGGGCAACTGGACTACGGGCTTAGAGGGGATGACTGCTCCACCTATACTAAGCAGATTTAAAGGTACAATGCTGAAAGTAGCAGTTCATAAAAAACAGGCTATGCATCAAATATAGGAGCTAACTACAATAGTAGCAAAACACTAATGCAAGCGGTAGGAAGAAAGACATAGGCGATATAGGAATGATCAAGGGGGGTTTGCTTGCGTGGTTGCTCTGCAGACAAAACGGATCCTCGAATGGGAAGTAGTCAATCCCCGGATCATCATCCGTCTCGGGGTCTACCGGTAAGAAGAGGGGGAAGAAACAATAAATAACAACAACAGTGCAACACTAAGCACAACATGGCAAAAAGCAGGCTAGGCATGAGCTAACATAGTAACATCCGTCGCAGACGGGTCGAAAGAATATCTGACGATATTTTCTGGGTCTTGGGCTACTACGCGTGAGATGGAAAACGATGGAAAAGTTCCACGTTTGCTATGCTAGGGATGCGTGACAGACGAATGGACCGTGTATGCGGGTTCGTCTCGTTCCGCTGATCAACTTTCATGTTGAAAATATTTTGATCCGACTTACAGATTATATATATTGATTTTTAAATTTTTATTCAATAATTAGGAATTAAAAACAGATTTAATTAATTTAATTAAATGCTATTATGACATCAGCATGATGTCATGCCCTAATGAGCAGTTGACTGATCAACTCACTAGTGGGCCTCATGCATCATAGACACACGTTTTTAATTAAGATTAAATAGTAATTAATCAAATTAATTTAGTGGGGGACCCACGTGTCATTCTCTAATTATTCTAATTACCTAATTAATTAATATATCTATTTATTTATTTCTTAAAAACATATTTTTATTTTTAGATTTTAATTTTCACTTTTCTTAAAAGAGGATGTGGGGCCTCCCTGTAAGTGGGTGAGGAGGTATGGCCCCACCGGTAAGTGGTAGTAGCCACATACACACATCTACCACCCTCTAGGTGGAGGTGGAGATAACCTCCTCTCTCTCTCTCTCTCTTTGTTGAGAGTTTTCTGTGAAGCAGAGAGATGTGAGATGTGTAGAGAGTTGAGTTAGATAGAAAAGGAAAACAAAATGATGTATTTGTGTATGTATGTATGTATTAGATGTCGTACGTATTTTGTATGTATGAGATGCACGTATGTATGTAGGTATATGGAGAAATACGTTATGTTTATTATATGGGTAGATGTGTGTATGTGGCTACTGCCACTTACTGGTGGGGCCATACCTCCTCACCCACTTACACGGAGGCCCCACACCCTCTTTTAAGAAAAGTGAAAATTAAAATATAAAAATAAAAATATGTTTCTAATAAATAAATAAATAGATATATTAATTAATTAGGTAATTAGAATAATTAGAGTATGACACGTGGGTCCCCCACTAAATTAATTCGATTAATTACTATTTAATCTTAATTAAAAACTTGTGTCTATGACGCATGGGACCCACTGATCAGTTGACGAGTCAACTGCTAATGTCAGCATGACATCATGCTGATGTCATAATAGCATTTAATTTAATTAATTAATTTTTTTAATTCCTAATTATTGAATAAAACTTTAAAAATTAATATAAAATAATCCATAAGACACATCAAAATATTTTCAACATAAAAGTTGATCAGCAGAACGAGACGAACCTGGATACACGGTCCATTCGTCTGTCACGCGTCCCTAGCATAGCAAACGTGGAACTTTTCCATCGTTTTCCATTTGACCGGTAGTAGCCCGAGATCCGGAAAATATCGTTAGATATTCTTCCGACCCGTGTGCGACGGATGTTACTGCGTTAGCTCATGCCTAGCCTGCTTTTTGCCATGTCGTGCTTAGCGTTGCACTGTTGCTGTTATTTATTGTTTCTTCCCCCTCTTCTTACCGGCAGACCCCGAGACCGATGATGATCCGGTGATTGACTACTTCCCGGTCGAGGATCTGTTTTGTCCGCAGAGCAACCAGGCAAGCAAACCCCCCTTGATCATTCCTATATCGCCTATGTCTTTCTTCATACCACTTGCATTAGTGTTTTGCTACTATTGTAGTTAGCTCCTATATCTGATGCATAGCCTGTTTTTGATGAACTGCTACTTTCAGCACTGTACCTTCAAATCTGCTTAGTATAGGTGGAGCAGTCATCCCCTCTAACCCCGTAGTCGAGTTTCCCACTTTGCTTTCAAATCTCGATCCCTTATCGACGAGCCAGGCCCAACACATCACATACACCCCCCTTAGTTGTACGATGCTACAGAGATACGATCGGGTACCGAGGGTGACACCTCGCTAAGTACTCCTGATGATATCTCTGTAGTATAGCTAGTCGGTCGTGGTTATCGAGGGTGATTCCTCTTTCACCATTCCCGACGATGCCTCTGTCGTGCAACCCCTCAAGTGTGGGACCCCCGAGGGTGATTCCTCTAAGCCCACCTTGACGGATACATCGTTCGGAATCCAACGAGGGTGATACCTCGGATTCCCCTCGATGTTACAACCACACAGTTACTCGACCATGTTACTGGGATCATTGGTGATTAGATGTTAGTCGGGTGGATTCCCGCGAGATTGTGTTGATGGCCTAATTAATATGTTAATGGATTTGAGTATTTGATCTGGGTTGGTTGGTGACCTTTTCACACTAACCGTCTGCGTGGGAAGAATTATGGGTACTCGACGTCGCGTATCAGCCGAAGCTCTTCAGACGTCAGCGATGTAGCGGCGCGCGCCCGAGTGGTGCCGAGATGCATCGCGCTTGTGATTAAGGGGTGCTAGGACTGACGTTGGCCGCCCTCGCATCGTGCAGGAGCGCGAAGGGAACCGGGCCCATGAACCCTTTTTGCTTAGGATTTAGACCGGCGGGCTGGCCTCTTTGCCGAGCTTAGGTGGGGCTGCGACGTGTCGATATTCCGAGGCCGGCCAGGACCCAGAAAAGTGTGTCCGACTAGAGTGTTATCGAGCACGTCGGGACATGTGGTGCACCCTGCAGGGATGAAAATTAACTATTCGAACAGCCGTGTCCACGGTTACAGGACGACTTGGAGTTGTGCCCTGATCTTATACAACTACAATTGTTACTTAACTGGAATTAGTTGCCTCGGGATTGCTTCCTCGCAGGGAGTTGAGGGAGGATCTCTGGGCGTGACCTCACTTTAATATTGCTGCAACAATATGACTATTAATTGTGTTACCTTGCTCTATTCTCGTCTATTGCTGCAAGACCCTGAAGATGCTAGTCTTTGATAGGACTAGGCCTTCTCTCTCCTTCTCGCATTGCTGCAGTCAGTCCACTTATAACCCCCCTTCTTTGACACTGATGCATACTTAGCATAGTTTTGATGTAAGTCTTGCGAGTACTTTGGATGAGTACTCACCATTGCTTTGCTCCCCCTTTGTCCCCTTGATCCGTTGCTGTGACCAGATGGTGGAGCCCAGGAGATGGAGTTTCCTGCTGACGTCTGCCCCCGATGGTGTCTTCTTCGTGGAGGCCGCTGAACAATAGGAGTAGTTAGGAGGTTCCCAGGCAGGAGGCCTCGCCTCGTTCGATCGTGTTTCTTTTGTGCTAGCCTTCTCTAAGGCACCCCATGTTATGTATGTACTCAGATATTGTTGCTTCCGCTGATTCGTGTGTTTATCGAGCTTCTGTATTCTAGCCCTCGAGGCACCTGGCTTGTAATATGAAGCTGATATTGTTTATTTGTGTCTAGAGTTGTGTTGTGATATCTTCCTGTGAGTCATTTGGTTTGATCGTACGCATTTGCGTGTATGATTAGCGTACGATTAAACCAAGGGCATCGCACACACCCTCACACAATGCGATATGTCATGATTCCACTATTGGTGCCCTTGAAGGAGGTGACCGGACCTTTACGAACAAGGTTGGGGCTATCTCCACACAATGCTTCGAGGCTCCCAACAAGACCACGAAGCTTCACCACAATGGAATGTGGCTCCGAGGTGACCTCAACTGTCTAGGGTGCTCAAACACCCAAGAGTAACAAGATCCACAAGGGATTAGTGGAGGGAATCAAATATCTCTTGGTGGAAGTGTAGATCAAGGCCCTCTTAAGCAATCCCAAGAAAATCAACAAGTTTGATTGGCTAGGGAGAGAGATCGGGCAAAAATAAGCTTATGGAGCAACAATGGAGCTTGCAGAGGTTAAAGATGAGCTCCTCGAAGAAGAAGACACCTTTATATAGTGGGGGTGGGGGGTCAGATCCAACCGTTACCCACCCACCACAGCAATAGCCAAGCGGTACTACCGCTGTGGGAGCGGTACTATCGCTGCTATGAGTGGTACTACCGCTCGTAAGAGCGGTACTACCGCTCTGCATCTCACCAACCACGGTAGTAATAAATTACTACCGTGCCTACTACTACGGGGGAAAAGCATGTCGAAGCGGTAGTACCCCTCATGGAGCGGTAGTAAAAAATTATTACCGTTGTGCGAGCGACAGTCCTTTTGCATAGAAATTAAAGATGGGTATGGAGCTCCATTGTAGCTAGGGAAAAGGTGGTGCATTAAATGTGTACATCATGATTCCACCCAAACCTTTCCGACGCGGACTCACTCTTAATAGTACGACTTTCCTACGACTCAAATCCACCAAAGAGAAACGTAGAAAGTAACTGTCTTCGAGAGATTCCGAGGGGCATCAAATCGTCTTGTGCCTAGATATGAATTATCTGAAATGCTCAATGCACATAATTAGTCCGCACATGCATTGTCATCAATCACTAAAATCACTTAGGGAGAAATATGCCCTAACAATATTGCATACATGATAGGGCCTATGGACGAAGCATAGGGGGTGATACTCATCTTTTCTCTATCTTCTGGAGTCACTGGGCACTGAGTCTTACTCAACCTCACACTTTGCAATACAGGCAAGAACCCTTTTTTGGAATGATCCATTTTGAACTTCTTCAAAACTTTGTCAAGGTATGTGCTTTGTGAAAGTCCTATCAAGCATCTCAATCTATCTCTTTAGATCTTGATGCTCAATGTTCAAGTAGCTTAATCTAGGTTTTCTTTTGAAGAACACCTTTCAAACAACCCTATATGCTTTCCAGAAATTCTACATCATTTCGTATCAACAATATGTCAACCACATATACTTATTAGAAATTCTATAGTGCCCCCACTCACTTTATTGTAAATACAAGTTTCTCATAAACTTTGTATAAATCCAAAAGCTTTGATCATCTCATCAAAGCGTATATTCTAACTCCGAGATGCTTGCTCCAGTCCATAGAAGGATTGCTGGAGCTTGCACACTTGTTATCATCCTTAGCAAAACCTTCTCATTGTATCACATACAAGCTTTCCTCAAGGAAACCATCAAGGAAACAATGTTTTGACATCTATCTGCCAGATTTCATAATCGAACAATGCAACAACTGTTAACATAATTCCAACAAAAGTTAGCATCGCTACGTGTGAGAAAGTCTCATCGCAGTCAACTCCTTGAACTTGTCAGAAACCTCTTTGCGACAAGCCGAGCTTTCTAAATGGTGATATTTACCATCATCGTTTGTCTTCCTTCTAAACAACCATTTGTACGTAATAGCCTTATGACCATCAAGTAGTTCTTCTAAAGTCCACACTTTGGTTTCATACATGGATCCTATATCGGAATTCATGGCTTTTACCCATTTGTCAGAATCCGTTCCCACCATCGCTTCTCTATAGCTTGTAGGTTCATTCTTGTCCAACAACATGACCTCCAAGACAGGATTACAATACCACTCTTGAGCAGTACATGTCCTTGTCAACCTACGAGGTTTTGGTAGTGACTTGATCTGAAGCTCCATGATCACCGGTATCAGCTTCCTCTTCAATTGGTGTAGACGCCATAGGAACATCTTCCTGCGCCCTGCTACACTATGTTTGTAGTTTTAAATAGCCTCATCAAGTTCCATAATCCTCCCACTCAATTCTTTTGAGAGAAACTCTTTCTCGAGAAAGGGTACCCGTTTTCGGCAACAAACACTTTGCTTTCGGATCTAAGATAGGAGGTATACCCAACTGTTTTGGGTATCCTATGAAAATGCATTTATCCGCTTTGGTTTCGACTTTTGACATAAGCATCCTAGACCCAAACTTTATGAAACGAGAGCTTAGGTTTCTTGACAAACCATAGTACATAAGGTGTCATCTCAACAGAATTATATGGTGCCCTATTTAAAGTGAATGTGGTTGTCTCTAATGCATAACCCCAAAACGATAGTGGCAAACCAATAAGAGACATCATAGTATGCACCATATCCAATAGGACGCGACTACGACGTTCAGACACACTATCACACTATGGTGTTCCAGGTGGCATGAGTTGTGAAACAATTTCCACATTGTCTTAAATGTATACTAAACTCACAACTCATATTTTCACCTCTACGATCACATCGTAGATATTTCATCCTCTTGTCACGATGATCTTCAACTTCACTCCAAAATTTCTTGAACTTTTCAATATTTCAGACTCGTGATTCATCAAGTAAATACACCTGTATCTACTCAAATCATCTGTGAAGTAAGAACATAACGATATCCACTGCATGCCTCAGCACTCATTGGACTGCATACATCAAACTGTATTATTTCCAATAAGTCACTTGCTCGTTCCATCTTACTCGAAAACGAGACCTTCAGTCATCTTGCCCATGTAGCATGGTTTGCATGTTCAAGTGATTCAAAATCGAGTGAGTCCAAAGATCCATCAACATGGAGTTTATCCATGCATTTTATACCAGTGACTTAAGCGGCAGTGCCACAAGTAAGTGGTACTATCATTACTAATTTTGTATCTTTTTAGCATCAATATTATGAACATGTGTATTAATACGACCGAGATTCACTAAACCATTCACATTGGGTGCATGACCATTGAAGACATTATTCACGTAAACAGAATAACCATTCTTCTTCGACTTAAGTGAATAACCACATTGCAATAAACACGATCTAATCATGTTCATGCTCAACACAAACACCAAATAATATTTGTTTAGGTTCAACACTAACCCCGAAGGTAGAGGGAGCGTGCGATGGTGATCACATCAACCTTGGAAACACTTCCAACACACATCGTCACCTCGCCTTTTAGCTAGTCTCCATTTATTCTGTAGCTTTTATTTCGAGTTACCAACATTTAGCAACTGAACCGGTATCTAATACCCAGGTGCTACTATGAGTACTAGTAATGTACACATCAATAACATGTATATCTAATATACTTTTGTTGACATTGCCAGCCTTCTTATCTACCAAGTATCTAGGGTAATCCTGCTTCAGTGATCGTTCCCCTCATAATAGAAGCACTTAATCTAGGGTTTGGGTTCAACCTTGGGTTTCTTCATTGAAGCGACAACTAACTTGTCATTCTCGAATTTTCCCTTCTTGCCCTTGCCCTTCTTGAAACTAGTGGTTTTACTAACCATCAACACTTGATGCTCTTTCTTGATTTCTACCTTCGCGGTGTCAAACATCTTTAGTAGCTCTAGGATCATCTTCTTCATCCCTCGTATATTATAGTTCATCACGAAGCTTAGTAGCTTGGTGGCAGTGACTTTGGAGAAGTATGCCAATCACTCTCTCATTTGGAAGATCAAACCCCACTTGATTCAAGTGATTGTAGCACCCAACCAATCTGAGAACATGCTCACTGATTGAGCATTTCTCCTTCATATTGTAGGCAAAGAATATTGTCGGAGGTCTCATACCTCTCAACACGAGCACAAGCCTGAAATCCTAATTTCAGCTCTTAGAACATCTCATATGTTCCGTGACGTTAAAAACATTTTGGGAGCCTCAGTTCTAATACGTAAAGCATGACGCACTGAACTATCATGTAGTCATCAAAACATGTATGTCAGATGTTCGCAACATCCATAGATAATGCTTGGGGCAGCGCGCCAATCTGTGCATTAAGGACATAAGCCTTCTGTGCAGCAATGAAAACAATCCTCAGTTTACGGACCGAGTCCGCATAATTGCTACTATCATCTTTCAACTTAGTTTTCTCTAGGAACGTATTAAAAATGCAGGGGAGCTACATCGCAAGCTATTGATGTACAATATAATTTGCAAAGACATTTTGACTATGTTCATGATAATGAGTTCAATAAATCATATTACTTAAGAACTCCCACTCAACTCAACATCCCTCAGGTTATTCGAGTGTGACATGATCCAAATCCACCAACCCATGTCCGATCATCACGTGAGATGAGGTGGTTTCAATGGTGAACATCTCCATGTTGATCATATGTACTATACACTCATGTTTGACCTTTCAGTCTCGTGTGTTCCGAGGCCATGTCTGTACATGCTAGGCTCGTCAAGTTTGACCCGAGTGTTCCACTTGTGCAAAACTATCTTGCACCCGTTGTATGTGAACGTAGAGTCTATCACACCCGATCACGACGTGGTGTCTCAAAACAACGAACTTTCGCAACGGTGCACACTCGAGGAGAACACAATTTTGTCTTGAAATTTTAGTGAGGGATGACCTTATAATGCTACCATCGTCCTAAGCAAAACAAGGTGCATAAAAAGGATTAACATCATATGCAAATCATAAGTGACATGATATGGCCATGAACTTGTGCTTTTTGATCTCCATCATCAAAGCACCGACATGATCTCCATCATCACTGGCACAACACCATGATCTATATAATCATGATCTCCATCATTGTGTTGCCATCAAGGTTGTCGCGCCAACCATGCTTGCACTAATGTTGCTACCGTTTAGCGATAAAGTAAAGCATTACATAGCGCTTAATGATTGACACGCAGGTCATATAATAATTAAAGACAACCCTATGGCTCCTGCCGGTTGCCGTAGGATCGACATGCAAGTCGATATTTAACTATTACAACATGATCATCTCATACATCCAATTAATTCCAAAGGGGAAATATTGCATATGACCTGGCAATATTTTTGCACATCTGGGGTCTATGAGGGAATGATGATCTCTGGGAAGACTTGGAGGATCAACAGAGCAAGGGAAATGATGGCTCCTTTGAAAACACAAAGACAGGATTCCCAGTTCCAATACTTTGGAGCTAGGGTTTCAAAAGGGATTCGGGGTTTACAAACTGGCACAAGGACATGGGAAAATCACGAAGAGGTTGAGGATAGACTGGATTCACCTGGTCATTTTCCAAATTCCAGAGGAAAAATCCGGGAGAGAAAAGCTAGGAAGGAATAACAACACAAAAATTGATAACCCAATTTTTGGGGTGTTACAAACCTTCCCCCCTTAGAAGAATCTCGTCCTCGAGATTCCCAGGGTTAGCTTAGCACAACAACTATTGCTACTACGCCTCCCAGAAAAACTTCTGGGCTCGGTCTTAACCCTGTGGCTGAAAACAACCGGGCTGAGAGCACCAAAGCTGGTACACCCAGATCGAGACACCAATATCGCAGAATCTACCTATACACGGAGATCACTGGGTAGCCCAATCATTTTTAGAAAAAGAAAAATTTCCTTTTTCCGAAAATGCTTGGGTACCCTGATGAACAATGGCCTCCACTCACTGGTGAGTGGGACCAGGGTCCATTGGCAGCCTTCTTCTTCTTCTCCAGCCAACGGCTCTCACTCTCTCTCGCTCCTGCGCCGCTCGGAGTGCGGCTAGGCACTGCGCACGCCTAGCTCCTAGGGCGTAAAGCACCCTACGAGGGTAGTGCGCGGCGTGCACGGGGCCGATGCAGAGAGCACTCCCATCTCGGGCCAACGCCGGTCAACACTGCTCTAGGATTCCCTCCTATACGCCGGTGATCGAGCAACGCGCGGCCTCCTGGACCTCGCTCACCGTACGCTGGACCGGGGCTATAAAAGTGACCTCAGTGTCTCTCTCTTCTACCTCGCATCCTGTCTCACTACTTCCTCCTCTTCTCCTACTCTTCCCGGTTGTAGGAGCACGAGTCACGGCGCTAATGGTGGGCGTGGGGTCGGAGCTGCTCACAATTCTTCTGGCTGGTCTACTGGCGACGCTGGTCGGCGGCTCAGTGCTACTGTGCGCGATGATCCTTGATGATCATCGCGATGCCGTGGATAAAGAGATAGCTGAGGGTCAACTACACCGTCTCAAGCAGGCGAAATAAGCGCTGGCGGGGCGGCAAGGGCGGCTTGTCAACATCGCACCAGATGATGATAGAGGCATTAGTGGGTCTGGGGGGGGTGCAGTCAACGGAGCTCTATCAGGGTGGAGACCACGCTGCTGGTTGCTCCTGGCTGAACAACATCCACAACTAGTGGGCACTAGGGTAGAACTATGGTCTTGGCCTTGGTCTGGAAAGGTTGTAACGGTCTATGCTGCAATAAAATCTCTCAGAATCTCTCCGAGATTGCAACACTGATCACACGATGCGCAAGAAATCTATTTAGACTAATATATAAGCAGATGCGGAATGCACATGATGGCAAAATGCACGCAAAGAAAGAATCACAACAAGCCGATTACACTAAGGTGTTTTAATGTTAGTGGGTGTATGTACTCCTGGCATACATACACCTGCACCAACTCACATTTTATTAAGGACTCTTTGCGAGTCCAAGTTTATTAGGTGTAAGTGCTCTACCGATCAAAATCTTGTTAAGAAGTCCAATGCCAGCTCTGTTAAACATTTCTGCTTAACAGGGGGGGGGGGGCAGACGAACCAAGCACACAGGGCGAATAAGCCTACATAATATTACAACAGCACACAGGTACAAGCAAGCAGTACAACAACACACTGCCCTACTAGGCAGCTACTAACAACGCACTCCAAACAACAATGTCCTAACCCTATGTGCGGGCGAAGAAACAGTCTTCGCAGCACACCTACGCGCGACATCTTCTGGCTTCATTCACTGTTGAAGCCACCAATGGGCTTACTCCTGCTGGGGCTCCCCTGGGGGACGAAGGCTGAGCCAACTCTTGTCTAGGTCATCGGGCACTTCTATGGGCTGGGACTCAACTGCTGGGGCTGCAAAGGGGGCTTGACAGAAAACATCCCGACGACGAAGTCGAGTGATCGCTCCTAGGATGGAGTTACGGTGGATGTCTCCGTGCTGATATGGGTCCACAGGTTGCGAGGGCAGTACTAGCTGCGAAGGTGGCACTGAGCCTGACAATAGGGACTGGGTTGACTAGGGCTCCACTTGACGGGCCGCACGGTATGCTTCCGCAACAACCCGCGTGGCGTCCTGATCCACGGCCTTGAGCTCTTTGAGAATGCCGAACAGCGATAGTCCCTGGGCAGCAACAAACTTGATCAGCCAAGCTATTGCTGGGTTTGCATCTTTGACTGTGCCAGAGGAATTGCAGCCTGTGTCCGATGCAGGGGGACAATAGCGAAGTTCCTGCATCTCCACCACTTGCGAAAACTGAAGCCGAAGACAGGTGAAAGCTTCCGCAGCGGCTATCTGGACAACCAACTCAAGAGTGCGCATGGGATGGCCATGAATATTCGTGGGTTTCCCATCCGCCGCTGGACCTGGGTTGATATGCACCTTTGCATAGAACCGGCAAAGATGGGGGACGGGTTCCGACTGGAACACCAAATACACTGGGGGCTTACTAAGGCCAAAGGCTCGGGAGAGCATACTAGAAAGGATGGACGGGAAGCCAACATAACTTTTGGCTAGGGTTCGACTGTGGAAAGTGGGTGTCTTGGAGGAACTGGCCATGGCTGCTGGTTTGGGGATTCTGGTCTGGGTTCTCTTGCAAGGCTCTGGCTTACTGGGTGGGGAGAGCTACGGCTCAAAAGTGGGAAGGGTTTAAATAGGCATTCGGGCTGGATCACACAAAAATGTCGTAGATCCTTCTCGTCTCGGGCAAAAGATACACTAGCACGACCGACAACTGGGTAGGGTCACGGTCCAATCTAGAGTGGCTGGGTGGGCGGACAACTGGGTAGGGATACGTCCATTCCGACTGCGCCATCTATTTGTTAATAGTGGCCATGTCGGATGCCAGAGACGGGTCTATCGGGCTCACTATTGGTCGATCATAAGGTGGTCTGGGTGCTATGGTAACCTATAGCCAGCCTAGCTCTGATACCACGTCTCATGGCACCCCGATAGAGGGCCGACACATGTCCATCCCCAGGATAGGACCGGACGCACATCAAGAGCATGATACAGAAATTCCAGGCAAATATGGCTTTATTAACATGATGGAGTGTAACAATACTGTTGCTTACAACAATATTACATGACTCCAAGGCTAGCTAAATGGCAGCAGAGGTCTTGATACATCGGCATCGACGTCCTTGGCTGGGCTCCATAACTCGCAGGACTGGCATGGTTACGATCTAGCACGACGAGTCTTCTCCTGCAACTGGCCACGTGCAAGGCCAGGTGAGTACTTTGAATGTACTCGCAAGACAACCAAATACATAGAATCCAAACAAGCATGTAACAACGCAAGCACAATGATTATATAATAGCTATTCTAAGCATGGCGTGGCATTAACAGGAAAGATATAAATCAAGCATAGCATGACATGGACTAAACATGTAATCTACCTCACTAGCATGGCAAGATCACAACAAGTGCTTAACTAACTTACTGTTACCGAATATCAACTTACTCTCTTCTGGGTTGTACCACAACCCACGACATATTCGTAATCCAACCTGAATGGATTACATCACATGGTCATCTGACCGGTCATCATGTAGCCTTCTCTTGGCTAACACATCATGTTATCAACATCCTCTGATGTTCACACGAGATGAGTTCTTCCATCATTACTAACACTGATATGGTTGACCACTTACTGAGGTCTGATTAGGCTGTCCATTACCGTGGACTCGGCTATTCCAACCGGGGACGGGTACCCAACTCAACATAACTAGGCTCACAGGGTTATCACCACCTACCTGATCAGGGTCAGCGCCCGTGCATAACCCTCCCTCTTTGGAGGTACCGGTGAGAGATCACACGATCAGCTCAAGTCACGACCGCCCCATATCGGCAAGAGGTGGTTGTGCGGATGGGCCAGGACAGGTGACTCTAATCAACCAACTAGGTATCTTATCCTGAATATTATCTGTCACAGCTGAGACTCCAATGTCATAGCAATCCAATAATCTCTAGCCACTACTGTTGAACTACATTCATAAACCGTCGGATAAAACACAAAGTAATCATAGACAGTAATCTCAACAGTATAACATAAATAGCAAACTATTACTTTTATAGAATCTAGTTATACGGTAGGCCTTCGGAACCCTCGCATAAAATTAGCAAATAAATCGGTAGCCACCAGAACGGTCCTTACAACACAGATCTGGGACATTACCGGAATAACTCAACTCCGACTCAAGACGGCTGAAAAGTAGCTCAGAGCATGAGACGGTGTTGGTAAGAAGAAAGTAGTAGTTCCCTAAGACGGACGAAGCACAACTCAGAGCATAGGGTCACCACTATGGAAAAGAATTCAACAGTTGCCCGCGACGGTTGAAAAACAACTCAGAACACGGGACAACTGCTCACAAAAGAAATATAAAATTGGCATCCACCCCGGACGATCGGATACAACACAGACTCAGGCATGGTGCCATTATTGAAGGAAATGCGAGCAAGGGTTCGTCAGAATCACACACAACACCTCACTATGTACTCGGATATAAGCATCATAAATTAAATATGCAAGAGCAACATCTGAGGGTGTATGTTGGATGAAAAGTAATACTAGGAACTACTACTAATGTCATCACAGTTATATGCAAACGCAGGCTAACAGGGGATACAGATAAACACACAGAGTGCAAGCAGAGTTATCACGCAGGTCCAGAGCTCATAGCAAGAGGTTGGCTTACCTGGGGGTCGACGAATACTCCGGGGAGAAGCGCAATAACACACCGGAAAGATTTGCCGGAGAGGGTTTCCCTCTCGGAAGGCTCAAACAAAGGCAAGGGTAAAACAGTCATTTCTACTGTGAAAATATATTATGAAAATGATACTATCAAAACGGGCTCAACGAGACAAAGACGAGGGCGCTCGTTTTACCTCAATCGGAGCTAAGGTTGCGGAGATACGCTCGTTAGAGCACCAGGGACCAATCTGTAAAAAGAATAACTACAAATGAGTCCCTGGCACTGAAACATATAGCGCCTTTCGTCAGAATACGTTTTCCCAACAGGAAAACATATTTTTCGGAAATGCGTCTCCACTTACTCCCGTGGGCCCGGGCTCTATCTCTCTTACGCCTGGGGCCCACCCGTCTTTCTCTCTCTCTCCTCTCCTCTCCTCTCTGCCCGACACCTTCATCTTCCTCTCGCCGCTGGGACACAGGAGATCGGCCGTGTTGGAAATATGCCCTAGAGGCAATAATAAATTAGTTATTGTTATATTTCTTTGTTCGTGATAATCGTTTATTATCCATGCTATAATTGTATTGATTGGAAACTCAAATACATGTGTGGATACATAGACAAAACACTGTCCCTAGTAAGCCTCTAGTTGACTAGCTCGTTGATCAAAGATGGTGAAGGTTTCCTAACCATAGACAAGTGTTGTCACTTGATAACGGGATCACATCATTAGGGGAATCATGTGATGGACAAGACCCAAACTATGAACGTAGCATATTGATCGTGTCGTTTTATTGCTATTGTTTTCTGCGTGTCAAGTATTTGTTCCTATGACCATGAGATGATATAACTCACTGGCACCAGAGGAATACCTTGTGTGCATCAAACGTCACAACGTAACTGGGTGACTATAAAGGTGTTCTACAGGTATCTCCGAAGGTGTCCGTTGAGATAGTATGGATCAAGACTGGGATTTGTCACTCCGTGTGATGGAGAGGTAACTCGGGGCCCACTCGGTAATACAACATCACACACAAGCCTTGCAAGCAATGTGACTAAGTGTAAGTCACGGGATCTTGTATTACGGAACGAGAAAAGAGACTTGCCGGTAACGAGATTGAAATAGGTATGCGGATACCGACGATCGAATCTCGGGCAAGTAACATACCGAAGGACAAAGGGAATGACATACAGGATTGCCTGAATCCTTGACACTGAGGTTCAACCGATAAGTTATTCGGAGAATATGTAGGATCCAATATGGGAATCTAGGTCCCGCTATTGGATATTGACCGAGGAGTACCTCAGGGCATGTCCGCATAGTTCTCGAACCCGCAGGCTTTGCACACTTAAGGTTCGGTGATGTTTTAGTATAGTTGAGTTATATGTGTGGTTACCGAATGTTGTTCGGAGTCCTGGATGAGATCACGGACGTCATGAGGGTTTCTGAAATGGTCCGGAGATGAATATTGATATATAGGATGACCTCATTTGGTTACCGAAAAGTTTTCGAGCATTACCGGGAATGTACCGGGAGTGACGAATGGGTTCCGGATGTTTACCGGGGGGGCCAGCCCACCCGGGGAAGCCCATAGGCCTTAGGGGTGCCGCACCAGCCCTTAGTGGGCTGGTGGGACATCCCAAAAGGGCCCTATGCGCAGGAGATACAAAATCAAAGAGAAAAGGAAAAAAAAGGTGGGAAGGAAGGGAAGGACTCCACCTTCCAATCCTAGTTGGACTAGGATTGGAGGTGGACTCCTCCACCTCCTTGGCCGGAGGACCCTTGGGGTCTTGGACCCCGAGGTAAGCCTCCCCTCCCCTCCTCCTATATATAGTGGGGTTCTAGGGTTGATTTGAGACAACTTTTGCCACGACAGCTCAACCACAAACACCACAGTTTTTCCTCTAGATCGTATTTCTGCGGAGCTCGGGCGGAGCCCTGCAGGAGTAGATCCTTCACCACCACCGGAGTGCCGTCACGCTGTCGGAGAACTCATCTACTTCTCCGTCTTGCTTGCTGGATCAAGAAGGCCGAGATCATCGTCGAACTGTACGTGTGCTAAATGCGGAGGTGCCGTCCGTTCAACACTAGATCGGAGCGGATCGTGGGACGGATCGCGGGACAGTTCGTGGGGCGGATCGAGGGACATGAGGACGTTCCACTACATCAACCACATTTCTTAACTCTTCCTGCTAGGCGATCTACAAGGGTACGTAGATCCAAATCTCCTCTCATAGATGGACATCACCATGATAGGTCTTCGTGCGCGTAGGAAATTGTTTGTTTCCCATGCGACGTTCCCCAACAGTGGTATCAGAGCTAGGTTCATGCATAGATGTAATCTCGAGTAGAACACAAAGGGTTTTGTGGACGGTGATGTTCGATTTGCTGCCCTACTTAGTCTTTTCTCGATTCAGAGGTATTGTTGGATTGAAGCGGCCCGGACCGACATTATTCGTACGCTTACGAAGGACTAGTTTCATCGCTCGACATGCAACCTCGTTGCATAAAAATGATTGGTGGGTGTCTGTTTCTTCAACTTTAGTTGAATTGGTTTTGACCGAGGCGGTCCTTGGAGAGGTTAAATAGCAATTTGAACATCTCCGTTGTGGTTTTTGCGTAAGTAAGATGCGATCTACTAGATACCCACTGCAACCACGTAAAACATGCAACAACAATTAGAGGACGTCTAACTTGTTTTTGCAGGGTATGCTTGTGATATGATATGGCCAATGACATGATGTGATATACTGGATGTATGAGATGATCATGTTGTAATAGTTAGTATTGACTTGCACGTCGATGGTACGGCAACCGACACGAGCCATAGGGTTGTCTTTAAACTAACGTTTGTGCTTGCAGATGCGTTTACTATATTGCTAGGACGCAGCTTTAGTAGTAATAGAATGAGTAGCGCGACAACCCCGATGGTGACACATTGATGGAGATCATGATGATGGAGACCATCGTGTGGTGCCGGTGACAAGAAGATCGTGCTGGTGCTTTGGTGATGGAGATCAAGAAGCACATGATGATGGCCATATCATGTCACTTATGAATTGCATGTGATGTTAATCCTTTTATGCACCTTATTTTGCTTAGAACGACGGTAGCATTATGAGGTGATCTCTCACTAAAATTTTAAGACAAAATTTTGTTCTCCCCGACTGTGCACCGTTGCGACAGTTCGTTGTTTAGAGACACCACGTGATGATCGGGTGTGATGGACTCAACGTTCACATACAACGGGTGCAAAACAGTTGCACACGCGGAACACTCGAGTTAAACTTGACGAGCCTAGCATGTGGAGACATCTCCTCAGAATAAATGAGACCGAAAGGTGGAGCATGAATCATATAGTTGATATGATTAGCATAGAGATGCTTACCACTGAAACTATTCTCGACTCACGTGATGATCGGACTTGAGATAGTGGCTTTGGATCATGTACCACTCAAATGACTAGAGATATGTACTTTTTGAGTGGGAGTTCTTAAGTAATATGATTAATTGAACTAATTATCATGAACATAGTATAATGGTCTTTGTGAATTATGATGAAGCTTGCGCTATAGCTCTACTATTTTTATATCTTCCTAGAGAAAATTTAGTTGAAAGTTGATAGTAGGAACTTTGCGGACTGAGTCCGTAAAATTGAGAATTGTCCTCATTGCTGCGCAGAAGGCTTATGTCCTTAATGCACCACTCGGTGTGCTACACCTCTAGCGTCGTCTGTGGATGTTGCGAATATCTGACATGCACGTTTTTGATGACTACGTGATAGTTCAGTACACAATACTTAAAGGCTTAGAAGCAAGGCACCGAAGACGTTTTGAAAACATCGCGGAACATAAGAGATGTTCCAAGAGATGAAATTGAGATTTCATGCTCATGCCCTTGTTGAGAGGTATAAGACCTCCGACAAGATTCTTTGTCTACAATTAAAGGAGAAAATCTCAAATCGTTGAGCATGTTCTCAAATTGTCTCAGTACAACAATCGCTTGAATCAAGTGGGAGTTAATCTTCCAGATGAGATAGTGATGGTTCTCCAAAGTCACTGCCACTAAGCTGCTAGAGCTTCGTGATGAACTATAAACAAACCAAGGATAGATATGATAATCCTTGAGTGATTCGCAATGTTTGACACTGCGAAAGTAGAAATCAAGAAGGAGCATCAATTGTTGATGGTTAGTGATAACCCACAAGTATAGGGGATCGCAATAGTTTTCGAGGGTAGAGTATTCAACACAAATTTATTGATTCGACTCAAGGGGAAGCCAAAGAATATTCTCAAGTATTAGTAGTTGAGTTGTCAATTCAACCACACCTGAAAGATTTAGTATCTGCAGCAAAGTATCAATAGCAAAGTAGTGTGATGGCAACAGTAACCAGTACCAGCAAAGTGACAGCAGTAGCGGCAAAGTAACATAGCAAGGACCAGTAGGAAAGACTCGTAGGCATTGGATCGGTGATGGATGATTATGCCGGATGCTATTCATCATGCAACAGCTATAACACGGAGAGATAAGTAACTAGCTCCAGTTCATCAATCTAATGTAGGCATGTATTCCGTATGTAGTCATACGTGCTTAGGGAAAAGAACTTGCATGACATCTATTGTCCATCCCTCCCGTGGCAGCGGGGTCCTAATGGAAACTATGGGATATTAAGGTTCTCCTTTTAATAAAGAACTAGACCAACGCATTAACACTTGGTGAATACATGAACTCCTCATACTATGGTCATCTCCGGGAGTGGTTCCGGCTATTGTCACTACGGGGTTGCTGGGTCATAACACATAGTAGGTGACTACAACTTGAAAGATAGGATCTAAAACAAACATATATTGGCGACAACATAATAGGTTCAGATCTGAAATCATGGCACTCGGGCCCTAGTGACAAGCATTAAGCATGGCAAATTAGTAGCAACATCAATCTCAGAACATAGTGGATACTAGGGATCAATCCCCGTCAAAACTAACTCGATTACATGATAGATCTCATCCAACCCATCATCATCCAGAAAGCCTACGATGAGATTACTCACGAACAGTGAAGAGCATCATGGAATTGGCGATGAAGGAAGGTTGATGATGACGATGGCGATGATTTTCCCTCTCCGGAGCCCAGAACGGACTCCAGATTTGCCCTCCTGATGAAGAATAGGAGGTGGCGGCGCCTCCGTATCGTAAAACGCGATGAACTCTTCTCTTTGATTTTTTTCCGGACGAAAGAGGATATATAGAGCTGGAATTGGGGGCGGCGGAGTCCCGAGGGGCTCACAAGCCTGCCAGGCCCGACCAAGGGGGGGGGCTGGTGGGCTTGTGAGCTCCTGGCTGCGTCCCTCCAGTTGATTCTTGCGCCAGTATTTTTTATATATTCCACAAAAAATCCTCGTAGATTTCCAGGTCATTCCGAGAACTTTTATTTCTGTGCAAAAGCAACACCATGGCAATTCTGCTGAAGACAGCGTCAGTCCGGGTTAGTTCCATTGAAATCATGCAAATTAGAGTCCAAAACAAGGGCAAAAGAGTTTGGAAAAGTAGATACAACGGAGACGTATCAACTCCCCCAAGCTTAAAGCCTTGCTTGTCCCGAAGCAATTCAGTTGACAAACTGAAAGAGACAAAAGAAAAACTTTTACGAACTCTGTTTGATCTTGTTGTTGCAATTATGCCTAACTCATATCTAGAATTTCAGCAAGATCATAAGAAAACCACAAAAGCAAATGACATCTAGGTCTCACGGTAAACTCATATCAATGGCATAATCAACTAGCGAGCAAATAATAATAAGTTTCAAACGTCAACACTTCAATCAAAACAATCATGAAGCAGTACGAATAGATGGTATCTCGCTAGCTCTTTCCGAGACCGCAAAACATAAATGCAGAGCACCTTCAAAGACCAAGGACTGACTAAACATTGTAATTCATGGCAAAGAAGATCTAGTCACAGTCATACTCAACACAGTTAAAAGCAAAGCATAAAAATGATAGAGGTGCTCTCTAATTGGTGCTTTTATAAGAGGAGGATGACTCAACAGGAACATAAATAGACACGCCCTTCGCAGAGGGAAGCATTGATTTGCAGAGGTGCCAGAGCTCAAGCTTTGAAAACAAAGATAATAATTTTGGGTGACATGCTTTCATTGTCAACGCAATGACTAAGAGTTCTCACCACTTTCCACGCTACACATGCTATAGGCGGTTCCCAAAGAGAAAAGTAAAGTTTTGACTACCCCACCACCAATCAATAACACTCCAATACTAGCCGAAAACTCGGGTGCCGTCCATACCAGCATCAATCCACGGGGAGTTTTGTTTGCAATTATCTTTTCCATTTGAGCATGGACCTGGGCATTCCAATTACCGGCCCCTTTCTCATGAATGATAGTGAATAAACACATATCGAGGATAACACGCCTAGCATGGAAGATACTGATAGCCCCCTGTCACCACATGAGTAGTTCGGGCATGAAAAACAGATTATTTCTTGAAGGTTTAGAGAATGACACATGCAAATTTGCTTGGAACGGCAGGTAGATACCGCATATAGGTAGGTATGGTGGACTCATATGGCACAACTTTGGGTTTATGGAAGTGGATGCACAAGCAGTATTCCCGCTTAGTACAAGTGAAGGCTAGCAAAAGACTAGGAAGCGACCAACTAGAGAGCGACAACAGTCATCAAAATGCATTGCAATTAACTAACATTGAGTGCAAGCATGAGTAGGACATAAATCACCATGAACATGAATATCATAGAGGATATGTTGATTTTGTTTCAACTACATGCGTGAACATGCGCCAAGTCAAGCCACTTGAATCATTCAAAGGAGGATACCATCCTATCATACTACATCATAGTGATCTCAACATTCATCTGGGCATCTGCTACGGCAACAAAAGTCCTTCCCCGGCAACGCTAGGAATTCTTCTTGCTACTTCTCTTGTTTGCGTCGGTTTTTTCCTTGAAGAGGAAAGGGTGATGCAGCAGAGGAGCAGTAAGTATTTCCCTCAGTTTGAGAACCAAGGTATCAATCCAGTAGGAGAATCTTGTCAAGTCCAGAGTACCTGCGCAAACACAAAAGAGCTTGCACCCAACGCTTTAAAGGGGTTGTCAATCCCTTCAAGATTGATTGCAAAGTGAGATCCGAAGGAGAAAAGTGCAACGAAGTAAAAAGTGTAAGGCTAGAATATGGTGTGGAGTAGACCCGAGGGCCATAGTGTTCACTAGAGGCTTCTCTCAAAATAGCAAATATCACGGTGGGTGAACAAATTACTGTCGAGCAATTGATAGAACCGCGCAAAGTCATGACGATATCTAAGGCAATGATCATACATATAGGCATCACGTCTGAGACAAGTAGACCGATACTTTCTGCATCTACTACTATTACTCCACACATCGACCACTATCCAGCATGCATCTAGTGTATTGAGTTCATGACGAACAGAGTAACGCCTTAAGCAAGATGACATGGTGTAGAGGGATAATCTCAAACCAATGATGAAAACCCCATCTTTTTACCCTTGATGGCAACAACACGATGCGTGTCTCGCTACCCCTTCTATCACTGGGTGAGGTCACCGCATGGTATGAACCCAAAACCGAGCACTTCTCCCATTGCAAGAATCATAGATCTAGTTGGCCAAACAAAACCCACAACTCGAAGAGAATTACAAGGATATGAAATCATGCATCAGAGAGATCAGAAGAAACTCAAATAAGATTCATAGGTAATCTGATCATAAATCCACAATTCATCGGATCTCGACAAACACACCGCAAAAGAAGATTACATCGGATAGATCTCCATGAAGATCATGGAGAACTTTGTATTGAAGATCCAAGAGAGAGAAGAAGCCATCTAGCTACTAGCTATGGACCCGTAGGTCTATGGTGAACTACTCACGCATCATCGGAGAGGTCATGGTGTTGATGAAGAAGCCATCGGTACCCGAATCCCCCCTCCGGCAGGGCACCAAAACGTGCCCCAGATGGGATCTTGCGGAGACAGAAGCTTGCGGCGGCGGAAAAGTACTTTCGATGATATCCTAATTTTTTATGGAATTTTAGGGAATATATAGGCGCAAAACCTAGGGCAGAGGTGGCCCAGGGAGCCCACAAGCCTGGATGGTGCGGGTCCCTGAGGACCCCCTACCTTGGCTCTCAAGTCTCCCGATCTTCTTCTGTTGCGGAAAAAATATTTTCGGAAGTTTAATCCCATTTGGACTCCGTTCAAAATCCTCCTCTGAAAGGGTCAAAAACATGGAAAAAACAGGAACTGGCACTTGGCACTGAGTCAATAAGTTAGTCCCAAAAGATATCCAAAAGGCATACAAAACATCCAAAGTTTGACAAGATAATAGCATGAAACCATCAAAAATTATAGATACGTTGGAGACGTATCGGCATCCAAGACAAACCATTATAAGCTCCTAGATAATTAAGCATGGCATCAACAACTATGATCTCTAAGTTGTCATTGCAAACATGTTTTTCTTACAACAAAGCTGAATCAAGAACGATGAGCTAGTCATATTTACAAAAACACAATAGATTGAGTTCATAGCAGCTTTTCCAGGCACATTCACTTCATCATATATCGTCATTATTGCCTTTCACTTGCACGACCGAATGATGTGAACAATAATAAGCGTGCTCGTGCATTGGACTAAGCTGGACTCTGCATGCAAACACAAAGGAGAAGACAAAGTAATATGGCTCTTTAACAGATAAGCAGATATGCATGCGAGAGCCACTAAACATTATAACCATGATCTTCTACCTTGACCCAAAGAAAAAGAAAACTATTTACACGGGAAAGCACCCAACAAGCAAAAGAAGAACAAGAAAATATTTTTGGGTTTTCTCAAACTAGACAGACACACGAAAATAAGACGAGAAAAAGAAATAAACTAGCATGGATGATACAGTGGCAAAGTGTGAACACCGACTAACGAAGTGAAAGCATAAGCAAGAATGTAAAGTCGGTGAGAAACACGTACTCCCCCAAGCTTAGGATTTTGGCCTAAGTTGGTCTACTCCCAAGGATGGTCCAGGCGATATCCGAAATCATAATGGGGGTTGTACGGGAGCGCTGCAGCCACTGCCTGATTAGCTGCCTCTCGGAGACGAGCAACCTTGGCCTCCCTCTCATACTCCTGTGCCTCTCCTCTGGTTATGTAATATCTCTGTTTTACCTGAAAGTCAGAGGAGGTAGGAGCAGGAAGGGTAATATGGAAAATACGCTGCTGGTTAAATATTAAACGGTATAGGAGGGATTCATCATCCCTCTCAAGGAACTGGTAGCGTGTCAAAGCGACGCGGTCAAGGAAAGCTATATGGAGCGGGGGATCTCCTTCGCGGATGGGTACTCTAAGGAAATTCGCTATGCGAGTGGCATAGATCCCACCAAAGAAATCCCCTTCATTAGCATTATTATTCAGCCTCCTTGCTTTTATAGCTCCCATGTTGAAACTTCTATCACCCGTTACTGTGCTCTTAAGAATACTAAGGTCTGGTGCGCAGAGGTGACAATGATCAATCTTGCCATTAATGCATCTGCCTATGAAGAGGGCAAAGTAATGCAAGGCAGGAAAATGAATGCTCCCCATGGTAGCCTGCGTAATATCTCTAGTTTCTCCAATAGTTATACTAGAGAAAAAAAATCTCTAACCGAAGATTTAGGAGGATCATTGAGACTACCCCAAATAGGTATCTTGCAAATTCTGTTGAAATCCTCTAAATCCATGGTATACGATTTGTCATAGAGATCAAATAGTACGGATGTATCATGGCCAACTGAAAACTTGAATCTACCAACAAAAGAGGCAGTGAGTGTAACATACTGTTCACATTTATCGGAGATGAATTCTTCGAGTACGACGTTGTGAACAAGTGTATCAAACTCGTCTTTGAAACCTGCCTCAATCATGAATTCATCAAAAGGCCATTCACATGGTTGTCCCGGTGCATTCCTCGGTTGGTAAGGATCGGGCTCCTGAATCGCAAGACGGGGACCTCTCTTGCTTGGGGAACCACCATGATAGTTTCTCCTGAACATCTTCCTTTTCTGAAATTTTCAGTGACCCGAAGGAAAAGTGAACAAGGCTCAACTAAACTCGTAGCAACTACTCCCACAAGTGCCTAGAGGCCATATTACGCATCAAAACTACTTGGGACCAGCTAGAATTAGCATGCAAAGCTCAAGAACATGGTCACCAATGTAGCAAAAATACGCGAAGTATAAGGCACTAGAGCAAAAACTAATTGGACCAATGGAGGAGTCGCTTACCAAGGAGTAATTTCCCCAAAACAGTTCGGAGAATGGTGCTTTGAGCAAGGAGATCGAAAATCCCAGCAAGAGGAGCAAGAACACGGGTTTGAGCTGCGAAACGATTTTTTCTGGAGGTAGGAGAAGTGGATGAGAGCTAGAATGAATGGAGGGGGTGCATGTGGGCCCCACAAGCCTGCCAGGACAGGCCAAGGGGGTGGCCGGACCTCCTGGGCTTGTGACCTACTGACGCATCCCCCAGACTAGCTCTTCGTCTCAGTATTTTTCCAAAATTCCAGAAAAAATCATACTTGACTTTCAGGATGTTCGGAGAACTTTTATTTTCGGGGTACTTTTCTACGGGACGCTAAAACAGAAAACAGGAAAAACTAAACTAAACCTATCATTTTTCTTCTAAGCAACCGAAGGTGAAAGCTTGGAATAGAGGTTTTGTGACTCCTCGATTCATCCATCTCATGGTCATCAGAAGAAATCGGTCAATGAGGTTGATCAAGTCTCCCTGACAAACTTTTTTGAATCGCAAAAGAGAATGGTGAATTTTCAAATAGTCACTAGGTTACCTCAATGGGGATGTGCATATCCCCGATAATCAAATCATACTTCATCTTGACAGGAGGTATAGGGCATTCGAAGCCCCCAATAAGAATAGATGAAGTTTTTTCGATAGCATTGATGCAATGTACTCGATATTGTTTCTTCGAAAGTGCACCGTATGCTCATTACCGTTGACATGGAAAGTGACATTACCTTTGTTGCAATCTATAACAGCCCCTGCAGTGTTTAAAAAGGGTCTTCCAAGGATGACCGCCATGGCATCGTCCTCGGGAATATCCAAGATAACAAAGTCTGTTAAGATAGTAACGTTGGCAACCACAACAGGCACATCCTCGCAAATGCCGATAGGGAAAGCAGTTGATTTGTCGACCATTTGCATAGAGATTTCAGTGGGTGTCAACTTATCTAATTCAAGCCTACGATAAAGAGAGAGAGGCATAACACTAACACCGGCTCCAAGGTCGCATAAAGCAGTTCTAACGTAGTTGCCTTTAATGGAGCAAGGTATAGTGGGCACTCCGGGATCACCTAGTTTCTTAGGAGTTCCACCCTTGAAGGTATAGTTAGAAAGCATGGTGGAAATCTCAACCTCAGGTATCCTCCTCTTATTAGTAACAATATCCTTCATGTACTTAGCATACAGAGACATTTTGAGCATATCTGTCAAACGCATTTGCAGGAAGACAGGTCTAATCATTTCAACGAAGCGCTCAAAATCCCCATCATCCTTTTTCTTGGATGGTTTGGAGGAAAGGGCATGGGTTTCTGAACCCATGGTTCCCTTTCTTTACCATGCTTCCTAGTAGTGAAGTCATTCTTATCGTATCTCCTAGCCTTAGGCTGTGGGTTATCAAGATCAACATGTTCAATCTCCACATCCTTATCATTGCTAGGTTGAGCATCAACATGAACATCACTATTGATATTATAATTAGGCTCATGTTCATCACCAGATTGTGTTTCATCATAAGAGACAGAGACATCATTTGGATTCTCCGGTGTATCAGCATCTGGGTTGCTAGCGTGCAAATCCCTACCATCTATCTTCTTCTTTCTAGGATGACTAGGTGCATTCAGTGCTAACTCCTTGAGAATCTTGTTCAATTCTCTTCGGATGACCCTCATAATACAAAGGTTCATGGGTCATTCTACCGCCTCTAGTGACGACTCTGACAAAATTGTCATTCAACTCATTGAGCAAGTCATTATGAGCTTTAAGTACTTGTTCTACCTGAGTAGTAACCATAGAGGCATGTTTACTCACGAGCTTAAGATCATTGACGTTTCTGTCCACACAAGCACTTAAATGACTAAGCATACGAGCATTTTGTTCCAATTGTGTGCTAACATAATCATTGAAACTATGTTGTTTGGCAACAAAGTTATCAAATTCATCCAGGCATAGGCTAGCAGGTTTATCAAAAGGGATATCACTCTCATCAAACCTACGTAGAGAATTTACTTCTACTACCTGTATCGGGTTATCAAGACCATGGATCTCTTCGATAGGTGGTAGATTTTTGACATTTTCAGATTTAATTCCTTTCTCTTTCATAGATTTCTTAGCTTCTTGCATATCTTCAGGACTGAGCAATAGAATACCTCTTTTCTTCGGAGTTGGCTTATGAGGTGGTTCGGGAATAGTCCAAGCATTCTCATTGCAGAAGATGTTATTCAATAGGATCTCAGCTTGTTCTACAGTTCGTTCCCTAAAAACACAATTGGCACAACTATCTAGGTGGTCTCTAGAAGCATCGGTAAGTCCATTATAGAAGATATCAAGTATTTCATTCTTCTCAAGAGGGTGATCAGACAAAGCATTCAGTAGCTGGACAAGCCTCCCCCAAGCTTGTGGGAGACTCTCCTCTCTAGCTTGAGCAAAGTTGTATATTTCCTGCAAGGCAACTTGCTTCTTATGGGCAGGGAAATATTTTCGAGGGAAGTGGTAGACCATATCCTGGGGGCTACGCACACAACCAGGAGCAAGAGAAGTAAACCAAGTCTTAGCATCATCCTTTAGCGAGAAAGGAAACAACTTGAGGATATAGTAGTGGCGAATCTTTTCCTTACTAGTGAATAGGGTGGCTATATCGTGCAGTTTGGTAAGATGGGCTACAACCGTTTCAGACTCATAACTGTGAAAATGATCAAATTCAACCACAGTGATTAACTCAGTGTCGACAGAGAATTCATAATCCTTATCGGTCACAGAAATAGGCGAAGTAGCAAATTTCGGGTCATATTTCATCCTAGCGTTCAAAGATTTTTCTTTCAACTTGAGCAGTACTTTCTCAACATCATAGCTATCCTTACACGCAAGAAAATCCTGAGTTATCTCTTCCTCCATAACATAACACTCAGGCATATCAGGCAATTCATGTCTAGGAGAGCTAGTTCTAGCAGGCAAAATAGCAAGTTCTACTTCAATAGTATCAACAGTTTCAGAAGTATCGTCACATCTAGCAGCAACTCTAGCAATTTGTGCATCAAGGAACGCACCTAGTGGCAAAGCAGTATCAAGCATAGCATCATCAGGCAAAGCAGTATCAAGCATAGCATCATCATAAGAATCATGTGTAGCAGAAGTAGCATCATCAAGCACAAGCGACATATCAAGATTTCTAGCAGGAGATGGTGTCGGAAACTTACTCATAAGTGAAGGTGAATCAAGTGCAGAGCTAGATGGCAGTTCCTTACCTGTCCTCATAGTGGAGGGCAAGACTTTAGTTCTTGGATCTATCGGATTCCTCATAGTGACCAGCAGACGTAAATCCCAAGCGACTCAGAGAATATAGTTGTGCTTCCCCGGCAACGGCGCCAAAAAAAGGTCTTGATAACCCACAAGTATAGGGGATCACAACAGTTTTCGAGGGTAGTGTATTCAACCAAAATTTATTGATTCGACTCAAGGGGAAGCCAAAGAATATTCTCAAGTATTAGCAGTTGAGTTGTCAATTCAACCACAATTGAAAGATTTAGTATGTGCAGCAAAGTATCAGTAGCAAAGTAGTGTGATAGCAACACTAGCAACAGTAACCAATAGCAGCAAAGTGACAGTAGTAGCGGCAAAGTAACGTAGCAAGGACTTGTAGGAAAGACTCGTAGGCATTGGATCGGTGATGGATGATTATGCCGGATGCTATTCATCATGCAACAGTTATAACACGGAGAGTTAAGTAACTAGCTCCAGTTCATCAATCTAATGTAGGCATGTATTCCGTATGTAGTCATACGTGCTTAGGGAAAAGAACTTGCATGATATCTATTGTCCATCCCTCCCGTGGCAGCGGGGTCCTACTGGAAACTATGAGATATTAAGGTTCTCCTTTTAATAAAGAACCGGACCAACACATTAACACTTGGTGAATACATGAACTCCTCATACTATGGTCATCTCCGGGAGTGGTTCTGGCTATTGTCAGTCTGGGGTTGCCGGTTCATAACACATAGTAGGTGACTACAACTTGCAAGATAGCATGTAAAACACACATATATTGGCGACAACATAATAGGTTCAGATCTGAAATCATGGCACTCGGGCCCTAGTGACAAGCATTAAGCATGGCAAAGTAGTAGCAACATCAATCTCAGAACATAGTGGATACTAGGGATCAATCCCCGTCAAAACTAACTTGATTACATGATAGATCTCATCCAACCCATCACCATCCAGCAAGCCTACGATGAGATTACTAACAAACGGTGAAGAGCATCATGGAATTGGCGATGAAGGAAGGTTGATGATGACGATGGCGACAATTTCCCGTCTCCGGAGCCCAGAAGGGACTCCAGATCTGCCCTCGAGATGAAGAACAGGAGGTGGCGGCGCCTCCGTATCGTAAAACGCGATGAACTCTTTTCTTTGAATTTTTCCGGATGAAAGAGGATATATAGAGATGGAATTGGGGGCGGCTGAGTCCCGAGGGGCTCACAAGCCTGCTAGGCCCGGCCAGGGGGGGGCCGGGCCTGGTGGGCTTGTGAGCTCCTGGCTCCATCCCTCCAGTTGATTCTTGCGCCAGTATTTTTTACATATTCCACATAAAATCCTCGTAGATTTCCAGGTCATTCCGAGAACTTTTATTTCTCTGCAAAAACAACACCATGGCAATTCTGCTGAAAACAGCGTCAGTCCAGGTTAGTTCCATTCAAATCATGAAAATTAGAGTCCAAAACAAGGGCAAAAGAGTTTGGAAAAGTAGATACGACGGAGACAGGTTAGTTCCATTCAAATCATGAAAATTAGAGTCCAAAACAAGGGCAAAAGAGTTTGGAAAAGTAGATACGACGGAGACGTATCAGTTAGTAAAACCACTAGTTTCAAGAAGGGTAAGGTCTAGAAGGGATACTTCATGAAACGGCAAGCGAGTTGCTGCTCTAATGAAAAAACCAAAATTAAACCCAAACCCGAGACTAAGTGCTTCTGTTATGAGGAGAACGGTCACTGAGGCGGAGCTACCCTAGATACTTGGTATATAAGAAGGCTGGCAAAGTCGACAGAAGTATATTTGATATACATGATATTGATGTGTACTTTACTAGTACTCCTAGTAGCACGAGGGTATTGGATACCGGTTCGGTTGCTAAGTGATTAGTAACTCGAAATGAAAGCTACGATATAAACGGAGACTAGCTAAAGGCGAGGTGACGATACGTGTTGGAAGTGCTTCCAAGGTTGATGTGATCAAACATCACACGCTCCCTCTATCATCGGGATTGGTGGTAAAATCTAAATAATTGTTATTTGGTGTTTGCGTTGAGCATGAACATGATTAGATCGTGTTTATTGCAATACGATTATTCATTTAAAGAGAATAATAGTTATTCTATTTGCTTAAATAATTACCCTCAATGGTTTATTGAATCTCGATCATAGTGTTACACATGTTCATAATATTGGTGCCAAAAGATACAAAGTAATAATGCTAGTACCACTTAGTTGTGGCATTGCCACTTGAGTCATGTTGGTATAAAATACATGAAGAAGCTCCATGCCGATGGATCTTTGTACACACTCATTTTTGAAACGTTTGAGACATGCAAACCATACCTATTGGTATAAATGCATGAAGAAACTCCATAGAGATGGATCGTTTGGACTCACTTGATTTTGAATCACTTGAGACATGCAAAACATGCCACATGAAACAAGAGAGTAACTTGTTGGGAGTAATGCATTTTTGATGTGTGCAGTCCAATGAGTGCTAAGGCACGCAGTGGATATCGTTATGTTCTTACTTCACTAACGATTTGAGTAGATACAGGAGTATTTACTTGATGAATCACAAGTCTGAAATATTGAAAAGTTCAAAGCATTTTAGAGTGAAGATCATCGTGACAAGAGGATAAACTGTCTACAGTATGATCATAGAGATGAATATCTGAGTTACGAGTTTTTGGTACGCAGTTAAGACAAAGTGAAAATTGTTTCACAGTTCATGCCACCTGAAACACCATAGTGTGATGATATGTCTGAACGTCATAGCCACACCCTATTTGATATAGTGCATACTATGATGTCTCTTATCGAACTACCACTATCGTTTATGGGTTATACATTAGAGACAACCGCATTCACTTTAAATAGGGCACCGCGTATTTCCGTTGAGATGACACAGTATAGACTATGGTTTGGATAAGCCTAAGTTGTCGTTTCTTGAAAAGTTTGGGGCTGCGATGCTTATGTGAAAAGGTTTCAGTCTGATAAGCTCGAACCGAAAGCGAATAAATGCATCTTCATAGGATATCCAAAACAGTTGGATACATCTCCTATCTCAGATCCGAAAGCAAAGTGTTTGTTTCTAGAAATGGGTCCTTTCTTGAGGAAAGGTTTCTCTCGAAAGAATTGAGTGGGAGGGTGATGGAACTTGATGAGGTTAGTGAACCGCCACTTCAACCAGTGTGTAGCACGGCGCAGGAAGATGTTCCTGTGGCACCTACACCAATTGAAGTGGAAGCTGATGATGGTAATCATTAGAGCTTCAGATCAAGTTACTACAAACCTCGTAGGTCGACAAAGGTCGCGTACTACTACAGAGTGGTATAGTAACCCTGTCCTGGAGGTCATGTTGTTGAACAACAATGAACCTACGAGTTATGGAGAAGCAATGGTGTGCCCAGATTCCAACAAATGGCTGGAGGGCATGAAATCCGAGAGAGGATCCATGTATGAAAACAAAGTGTAGACTTTGGAAGAACTACTTGATGGTCGTAAGACTATTGAGTAAAGATGGATCTTTAAAAGGAAGACAGACGATGATGGTGACTATTCACTATTAAGAGCTCGACTTGTTGCAAAGATGTTTTCGACAAGATCAAAGAGTTGACTATGATGTGACTTTCTCACTCGTAGCGATGCTAAAAGTCTGTTGGAATTATGATAGTAGTTCTGCATTATTTGTGAAATATTGCACATAGGAAGTCAAAACATTGTTTCCTCAACGGTTTCCTTGAGGAAAGATTGTATGTGATACAAATCAGAAGGTTTTGTCGATCCTAAGGATACTAACAAGTATGCAAGCTCCAGCGATCCTTCTATGGACTGGTGCAAGCATCTTGGAGTTGAATTATATGCTTTGATGTGATGATCAAAGCTTTTGGGTTTGTACAAGGTTTATGAGAAACTTGTATTTCCAAAGAAGTGAGTGGGAGCACTATAGTATTTCTGATAAAGTATATGTGGTTGACATATTGTTGATCAGAAGTAATGTAGAATTTCTGTAAAGCATAAAGGTTGTTTGAAAGGAGTTTTTCAAAGGAAGACCTGGATAGAATTATTTGAACATTGAGCATCAAGATCTATGGAGATAGATCAAAACGCTTAATAGAACTTTCAAATGAAATGCATGCCTTGACAAGTTTTTGAAGGAGTTCAAAATAGGTCAGCAAAGAAAGAGTTCTTGGTTGTGTTGTAAGGTGTGAATATGAGTAAGACTCAAAAGCCTGACCACGGCAGAAGAAAGAGAAAGGACGAAGGTCGTCCCCTATGCCTTAGCCATAGACTCTACAATATGCCATGCTGTGTACCACACCTAATGCGTGCCTTGCCACAAGTCTGTTAAGAGGTACAGAGAGTGATCCAGGATTTAATCACTGAACAACAGTCAAAGTTATCCTTAGTAACTAATGGACTAAGAAATTTTTCTCGATTATGGAGGTGGTCAAAGAGTTCGTCGTAAAGGGTTACGTCGATGCAGGCTTTGACACTAAACCGAATGCCTATGAGTAGTAAAACGGATTCATATAGTAGGGTAGATATTTGGAGTATTTCCGAATAACACGTAGTAGCAGCATCTGTAAGATGACATAAAGTTTTGTAAATAACACACGGATCTGAAGGATTCAGAACCGTTGACTAAAACCTCTCTCACGAGCAAGACGTGATCAGACCCCAGAACTACATGGGTGTTGGATTCGTTAAAATCACATGGTGATGTGAACTAGAGTATTGACTCTAGTGCAAGTGGGATATTGTTGGAAATATGCCCTAGAGGCAATAATAAATTAGTTATTATTATATTTCTTTGTTCGTGATAATCGTTTATTATCCATGCTATAATTGTATTGATTGGAAACTCAAATACATTTGTGGATACATAGACAAAACACTGTCCCTAGAAAGCCTCTAGTTGACTAGCTCATTGATCAAAGATGGTGAAGGTTTCCTAACCATAGACAAGTGTTGTCACTTGATATCGGGATCACATCATTAGGGGAATCATGTGATGGACAAGACCCAAACTATGAACGTAGCATATTGATCATGTCGTTTTATTGCTATTGTTTTCTGCGTGTCAAGTATTTGTTCCTATGACCATGAGATCATATAACTCACTGGCACCGGAGGAATACCTTGTGTGCATCAAATTTCACAACATAACTAGGTGACTATAAAGGTGTTCTACAGGTATCTCCGAAGGTGTCCGTTGAGTTAGTATGGGTCAAGACTGGGATTTGTCACTCCGTGTGACGGAGAGGTAACTCGGGGCCCACTCGGTAATACAACATCACACACAAGCCTTGCAAGCAATGTGACTAAGTGTAAGTCACGGGATCTTGTATTACAGAATGAGAAAAGAGACTTGCCGGTAACGAGATTGAAATAGGTATGCGGATACCAACGATCGAATCTCGGGCAAGTAACATACCGAAGGACAAAGGGAATGACATACGGGATTGCCAGAATCCTTGACACTGAGGTTCAACCGATAAGTTATTCGGAGAATATGTAGGATCCAATATGGGTATCTAGGTCCCACTATTGGATATTGACCGAGGAGTACCTCGGGGCATGTCTGCATAGTTCTCGAACCCACAGGGTCTGCACACTTAAGGTTCGGCGATGTTTTAGTATAGTTGAGTTATATGTGTGGTTACCGAATGTTGTTCGGAGTCCCGGATGAGATCACAGACGTCACGAGGGTTTTCGGAATGGTCCGGAGATGAAGATTGATATATAGGATGACCTCATTTGGTTACCGGAAAGTTTTCGGGCATTACCGGGAATGTACTGGGAGTGACAAATGGGTTCTGGATGTTTACTGGGGGGGGCAGCCCACCCGGGGAAGCCCATAGGCCTTAGGGGTGTCGCACCAGCCCTTAGTGGGCTGGTGGGACAGCCCAAAAGGGCCCTATGCGCATGAGATACAAAATCAAAGAGAAAAGGAAAAAAAGTGGGAAGGAAGGGAAGGACTCCACCTTCCAATCCTAGTTGGACTAGGATTGGAGGTGGACTCCTCCACCTCCTTGGCCGGCGGACCCTTGGGGTCTTGGACCCCAAGGCAAGCCTCCCCTCCCCTCCTCCTATATATAGTGGGATTCTAGGGCTGATTTGAGACAACTTTTGCTACGGTAGCCCGACCACAAACACCACGGTTTTTTTCCTCTAGATCGTATTTCTGCGGAGCTCGGGCGGAGCCCAGCAGGATAAGATCCTTCACCACCACTGTAGCGCCATCACGCCGCTGGAGAACTCATCTACTTCTATGTCTTGCTTGTTGGATCAAGAAGGCCGAGATCATCGTCGAGCTATACGTGTGCTGAACGCGGAGGTGCCGTCCGTTCGGCACTAGATCGGAGCGGATCGTGGGACGGATCGCGGGACGGTTCGTGGGACGGTTCGCAGGGCGGATCTTGGGACGTGAGGACGTTCCACTACCTCAACCGCGTTTCTTAACGCTTCCTGCTGTGCGATCTACAAGGGTACGTAGATCCAAATCTCCTCTCGTAGATGGACATCACCATGATAGGTCTTCGTGCGCGTAGGAAATTTTTTGTTTCCCATGTGATGTTCCCCAAAAGGCCGTTGGTCAGCCGACGACTGGCGGCCGCGGGAGCGCCGGACGGCGGGCCGAGGGGGTCGGGCGCCCCTCGCCTCGCCCGAGGGTGGCCTCGGAATCGCCTGGGGCGGCCTCCCGTGCCCTCGCTGCCGACGGGGCTGCGGCAGCAGAGCGGCTGCAGGGGGCCGGCGCCGTGGGGGTCTCTCCGACCAAGGGGAGGGGGGCAGCGACCTTGTGAGACGTAGGGCTGCTCCGACCGAGGGGAGGGGAGAGGGGGAAGACCCTGGGGCTGGAACCACCACGATGATCAGATGGGGCTCTCGGCCAATGGAGAGACAGGGAGCTCTAGGAGCTCAATTAGGAGGGGGAATGGGACTGCGGGAACTTGCTGCTCGACTGGTGGGGCTCGGGGCACGCTTAAATACCCTCGGAAGGACGATTCGCGGTGGTGGCCGAAGCTTTACGACGACGACCGAAGCTTCGGGGCATGCCAGCGGCTTCCTTGGCAAGGAATCGAGGGGGAGAGAGCTCTAGAGTGTGCGGGAGAGCAGTGGGGATCTTGTCGACACCTCAAGACAAGATAGAATCCACTGTGATCGAGCTTACGTCAAGTCGAACGCACGGAACTCTATTTTGGCACGCTCTGCCCATGGTCACCACGTTGCCATGGCCTTACCTTGCCCCGCAAGCTATCAAACCTTTTCTAAGCTTATCTACACATTGTTCTAAGGTGAAATGACACAACACACAACACTAGGGAGCAATGAGGTGACCACACCAAAGTCAAATAGTCTCCAACATCAAGGTGTTTGTGTTGTGGTGTCACCACCACAATGCACCTCTTAACATGATATTTAGCTGAGATTGACCACTCACTAAGGTCACCTTACTGGACAAAATTCAGCTCAATCCAACAAGTCTATGTGGGACTTCCTTTGTAACTTGGCATACTGACCAGAAATGAAGAAGTTGTTGCTCGGGTCAAATGGCTAAATGGAAATTGCTGAAATTTGAAGAAGACTCATGATTTAGGCATATGAAGGCACTAGCAAAGATTCATACCATTTGCACAATTATAAATGGTACTTCCTTTACAATGCCCCAATTTGGACAAAATCTTAAATAATTTTCTGTGGAAGAATGGAATGATGAAATGGGCTAAATTTTGGTCGACAAAGATGATTTAACATAATGAACCACTCTGCAAAATTTCAACTCAAGGCGGACAAGGAATCAAGCACTTCCTTTGCAAACAGAAGATCTGGACAGAATTTTCAAAGGGAGATTGTGCTCAATTTTTGAACTGGGGAACTTGCTCTTTTGATGGAAATGATGATTATATGGTTATGAGAAGCTTCACAAATTAATTGGGATTTTTCCTAGCTACCAAAATGGTAGTTCCTTTGGAAAGGCCCCAAAATGCTATATTGGCATAAAATAGGAAAATGAAATTTTCCTTTATTCTATGATGGCCAATATTTTAAGGGAGCTCAATAGGGTCACAAAGAATACCTCTACAAGATTACATGAGCATTGGATATGGATAGCTATTTTCCAAGATTTAATTCCTCAGACAAGCAGAAGCAGGAATTAATTCCAAAGGGGAAATATTGCATATGACCTGGCAATATTTTCGCACATCTGGGGTCTATGAGGGAATGATGATCTCTGGGATGACTTGGAGGATCAACAGAGCAAGGGAAATGATGGCTCCTTTGGAAACACAAAGCAGAAGCTAGATGCCAAGAAGGTGGAGTCCACCTCTGTGACAGCCCGAGACCGACACTCCAGAACATTCCCCTTTTATTCAGTTGCGTCTTGTGATTTATTTGGTACTTTCATTCATCATCGCATCATGCACATCATCTGCATTGCATCGGCACTCCGTTGCCGCCAGTTTTCAAAACTTGCATCCGTTATTAGTTGTCGGGTCTCTCCGTTTTCGTCGTTGACCGTTTTGAGCCCGAACACACTCGCACGCGCCCGCGACTGTTAAAATCTTGTTTTTAAAAGTATATATAAAACTTTATCGGATTAGGTTGAAGCTTGGCGTGCGGTATTATTTTGACGTAGGTAGGCCGCCTGCCAAATTTCATTGCAATCGGAGTCTGCTTGATAGCCGAACGGTCAACCGTAGCGGCACCATCTTCGGGTTATCCTCGGACGTTTTCGGTGTCGTAATCTGTGTCGCCGGGTCGCACCACTTCCCTCTCATCTCCGCCTAAACCACTCTACATGACCCATCTAGCCAAAAATAGCCCTAGGACGTTGCCGAAGCCTCTGATCGAGATCGGAGGGTCTGAAAACGCCCAAAATAGCTAACCCTAGCCCCTATGTCTATAAATAGACAACCTCCCCTTCCTATTTTAGACAACCAATCCTGCCTAGAAATCCGTGCCACCCCGCAAACCCTAGCAGCCTCCTCTCTCCCTCCTAGCCAGATCTGGCCAAATGGGACGTGCCTGACGGGCCGGCCCGATTGCCCGCAGGCCAGGCACGACACGTGCCGGGCCCGGGACGACTTAAACGGGCCGTGCCAGGCACGCGGCACGCCTCGGGCCATGCCTGGGCCTGGAGGCTGGGTACGCGGGCCGGCACGGCACGATCTATTTAACATTTTTATTTTATATATATATATGAGATAAAAATAAAGCCCAATAGGTTAATATTAACCCAAAAAACAGCCCAAAATATCAAAACCGGCCCAAATAATAGTTGAACATGCCGAAATCGGCCCAAATAGCGGCCTAAAATATTAAAATCCTAGCACGCCAGCGGGCCTGGCGTGCGGACAGGCCGGCCCGATTAGAGGACGTGCCGTCCTTGGACCTGGTTGCCTCGCATGCGGACCGGCACGACACAACCAATTTAATAATCGGGCCCAGGCATGCGGTGTCATGCGTGGCACGATTGTGGTGGGCCGGCCGTGCCGTGCCAGGCCGGCCCGTTTGACCAGGTATGCTCCTAGCCGCCAGGCCCGCCAAGGCCCAGATCTGGCCCTCTCGGACCCGGATCGAGCCGCCACCGGCGCCCGTAGATCGAGCTGCCTGAAGCCCCGCAACTCCTGCCCGAGCTCCTGCCTCGTGCTCCTAACTCGCCGCCTGCTCGCCGGCCACCGGAGCCCCGCCGGCCGGACTTGCCAGGCCTCCGTGCGGCCCTTGCTGTCTCTCTCCCTCCTTTCATGCTTTCCCGTCAACTCTCTCCCGTAACTCCCTCTGTCTCTATTTTTTGCACCTACAGGAGCTCGTCCATGGCTGCCTTGACTCATGCCCACTCGTACCGTCACCACCCCTCGCGGGATCTCGTCGTGCGCCTCCCGGATCTGGTGATTCCGCGAGCATGGCTAGACTTTGGACCCTTGCCCCTTTTGCGTAGAAGATTCCATGGCCTTTTGATCTAGTTCGAATATGTGCCGCTGGTTTCTTTCGGTTCCACGCCAACAGCGAAGTGGCTAGCCCTTCACGTTTTAGTCAATGCGACCAGGGATAGAATCCCCACGGGCGCACCTTTTTTTTCTATCAATTTTTTTTCCCAAGTTGTTATCTCCTTAATCCTCATTCAAGCACTAAGTTATGCCACAATTGCTAAGCTAGCTCACTGGTAACACACGCTAGTGCGTTTCTGGAGGTCTTGGGTTCGAATCCAGATCCCAAAGATTTTGCACTTCTTCTTTCTATTTTTTATTACACGCACCAGAGCACCGCTTGGGCCTAATCTGCACTAGGCCACTTCAGCTTGCAGTAATCCGGCCCTTGTTGTGTTTTTTTTTCTGCTTACGTGAGGACAAATTTACTAGTTGAGTAGAAAGATGCATGTTTTTAAAATGTCAATATTTTTCAAACCGTGCATCGGATCGAAATAAGTTAGATATGTAACTTGGCTAGAATTTCGTGTAGAATAATATTTTCCAACTCTCATGCATCGTTTTATGTATCGTGTAGAATACTAATTTTGCGTAGAATTTCGGATCAAAACTGCTAAGCTTGTTGTTTTATCGTTTTATGTATCGTGTCGTGCTAAAACCGTTTTACCCGTAACTTTTGAACCGTAGCTCCGTTGGAGATGTGCCATAGATGTAGAAGAACCAGAATGACAAGTAGAATCAGGTGAACCACTTTGTTTTGCCGTTTAACAAACATAAAATGTGATTAGAACAGATCTGGACATATTTAGAATTTAACACATGTGGTCATTTCACAGATGCTATATGTCGTATCCAGCCTCATTTAAAATGCCTAGATAGGTAGATTATTTGTGTTTCATCCCTTGCCATGTTTAACCACATTGAATATTGTCGTGTTACTAAACGGGAGTGAACTAAACAATTAAACGTGGAGTTTCGTCGATAAGCAACTCGTTGCATATCGAGCTTCACTTAATGTGTAGTGTTTGCGTGATGTGAAATGCCATGCCATGCCTTGCATAATTGAACCGATCATGCATCATATTAGGTTGTGCATAATATCGTGCATGTGCTGTGGTAAATATCTTGTGTTGATACTTGTTTCTGGTTTTCTTCGTCTTGATAGGTCCGATACACAACATGGCATACATAATAGAGCCCATGGCTGAAGCATAGGGGACGATACTCATCTTCTCTCTATGTTCTTCTGTGGTCGGGCATTGAGTTGTGCTCAATCTCACACCTTGCAATACATGCAAGAATCCCTTCTAGGACTTATCCATATTGAACTTCTTCAATATCTTGTCAAGGTATGTGCTTTGTGAAAGACCAATGAGGCGTCACGATCTATCTCTATAGATCTTGATGCCTAATATGTAAGCAGATTCTCCAAGGTCCTTCACTGAAAAACTCTTATTCAAGTAGTCCTTTATACTTTCCAAAAGTTCTATATCATTTCCCATCAACAATATGTCATCCACATATAAAATGAGAAATGCTACGGAGCTCCCTCCCACTCACTTTCTTGTAAATACAGGCTTCTCCATAAGTCTGTACAAACCCAAACGCTTTGATCACCTCATCAAAGCGAATGTTACAACTCCGAGATGCTTGCACCAGCCCATATATGGAGCGCTGGAGCTTGCATACCATGTCAGCATTCTTAGGATTGACAAAGCCTTCCGGCTGCATCATATACAATTCTTCCTTAATAAAGCGGTTGAGGAATGTCGTTTTGACGTCCATTTACCATATTTCATAATCACAAAATGCGGCAAGTGCTAACATGATTCGGATGGACTTCAGCATCGCTACGGGTGAGAAAGTATCATCATAGTCAACTTCTTGAACTTGTCGATAACCCTTAGCTACAAGTCGAGCCTTATAGGTGGTCACATTACCATCCGCGTCAGTCTTCTTCTTAATGACCCATTTATTGTGTATGGCTTGCCGATCATCGGGCAAATCCAGCAAATCCATACTCCATTCTCATACATGGATCCTATCTTGGATTTCTTGGCTTCAGGCCATTTGTTGGAATCCAGGCCCACCATCGCTTCTTCATAGTTCGAAGGTTCACTGTTGTCTAACAACATGATTTCCAGGATAGGGTTGTCGTACCACTCTGGTGTGGAACGTGTCCTCGTGGACCTACGAAGTTCAGTAGTAACTTGATCTGAAGTTTCATGATCATCATCGTTAACTTTCTTTCTAGTCAGTGCAGGCACCACAGAAACATTTTCCTGTGCCGCGCTACTCTCCGGTTCGAGAGGGATTACAATTACCTCATCAAATTCTACTTTCCTCCCACCCACTTCTTTCAATAGAAACTCCTTCTCTAGAAAGGACTCATTCTTTGCAACATAGATCTTGCCTTCGGATCTGAGATAGAAGGTATACCCGATAGTTTCCCTAGGGTATCCTATGAAGATGCACTTTTCCGACTTGTGTTCGAGCTTTTCAGGTTGAAGTTTCTTTACATAAGCATCGCATCCCCAAACTTCCAAAAATGATGGCTTAGGTTTCTTCCCAAACCATAATTCATACGGTGTCATCTCAACGGATTTAGACAATGAGCTACTTAAAGTGAATGCGGCAGTCTCCAATGCATGTCCCCAAAATGATAGCGGTAAATTAGTAAGAGACTTCTGAAAGTGCGTTATATCGACTAGAGGGGGGTGAATAGGAGAATTTTAGAATTTCATCACTAAGGAAATTCCTTTTGAGGAAATTCCTCACTGATGACTAACTTGCAGCGGAAACAGCGAAGGATCAGGGATGCAAAGTATCACTACATCAGTTTTCAAGATGAAGAATATGAAAAGCAGTTTGCATAGTATGCAGGCACAGAGAAAGCAGGTGAGGATTAGCTTGTGTGAAGAATTTGGGGTTGAGGAATTTTAGAGAAAGTCTTCAGCAAATTCTTCAAACAGTGACAATGAAAATCTTCAACATGAAATATGAGAAATTTAAGGAGTTGAAGAAATAGAACCCGTTTCACAGTGAAGACAATGGTTGATGACCCAGTTCCAACTGTTGTGACAGTTGTACATCTAGTTTGGAGCGGCTTGGTATTGACACCAAAAGACACACAGTCCCGGGACACAAAATCCCTACCATATTCTCCTTGAGCTAAGAAGACACAGTCCTCGCCCAACACTCGTGGTAAGTCTTCAGGGCAGACTTCCAAACCCTCACAAACTTGGTCACCCGGCGATCCACAATTGACTGCTGGATTGCTCTAGACCATGACGCCTAACCATCTGGAGGATGCACAGTCCTCAAAGGTAAGAGGCTTCGGTTCCACACAGGAACAAATTCTTCAGTGATGCTCAATCACTTGGTTTTTGGTTTGTGGTTTGGTGTTTGGGTTATTTCCTCACTGATGATTTACCCTCGAAGACTCTGAGGAATTTGGGTTGCTCTTATGACAACTGTCAGTTTCTAATGGAGCAGCCAACCAACTAATGGTTATGGGGGGGGGTGGTGGCTATTTATAGCCTGGGAGCATCCCAACATGATTTGACATTAATGCCCTTAAATAATATGACCGTTGGTGTGGGTAAGATCGGTGATGTGGCGTGAATTGCAGCAATGGTCGGGACCCTCAACTGTGAGAGTCCTCATGTCTCTCATATTCCTCACTTGAGGCTTTTGGTAGGGTTAGGCTTGGGTTGAGCAACATGAGGAAATTCATTCCGAAGTGTTACGTCGACCCCCTTTAATAGTACGGTGATCCTATTACTCAAGAGTGAAGAAAATAAAACAAAAAGAATAAATCTTCATGCTTCAAAGTCTTCAGATTGATTTTCTTCAGGACACACCGAATTCCTCATCTTCAATATCTTCATGAGGAATATCAATTTCATAGCAATTTCTTCGTGATACAATTCTTCAGCTTCCGACCGATTTCTTCAGCCGAAGATATACATTTTTAGGGGTCGATATTCATCGAATATTTCGAACTCCTGAGAGACTTATAGATCATGTGTACACGTATGAACACATTAGATACTTAACCTATAAGTCTTCAAACCACCAAAATCACTAAGGGGCACTAGATGCACTTACAATCTCCCCCTTTTTGGTGGTTGATGACAATTAGGTTAAGTCTTCAAGGGGGATAAAAATATGAAGTGTAAATACTCATTTGAGGAATTTGAAATCAAGATACAGAGAGACTCCCCCTGAAGATGTGCATATCTTGAGGATTTTGCTTTTCACAGCAAATGGACATTGATGATTTATATCATGGAGATCTCCCCCTGAGTCTTGTAAATCATGCATACATATGACATATAATACGAAGAATTTGAGAAGGCATGATGAGAAATGGTATCTGATGAATTCCATCATGCGTGCATTAATATTTTCAGGAATAAGCATGCGGAGAAAAACGTTCAAAAGCGTCAGAGTACCATCGGGTTTAAGTTACAACTCATTACATAAAACACTTCAGAAGAACCAAGAGTTTGTAACTTAATAAATTTCATAAGCCCCAAAATATATCCCGCATGAAGACTAACTCTCAGATTTCTAGCCCTTTGTCATCAAGTGACGAAAAGGGACAAAACTGAGGACTAACGCCCCTTGAAGACTTTCACTTCTTGGCAGTTGAGGAAGACGCGTGAGGATTCTTGGGAGCAGGCTTCCTCCTTGGACCAGTGGCAATGTCTTCTTGGTCTTCATCAGGTTCTGTAGTGCGGAATGAACAAAAGGAACAGTCCTCAAAGTCTGGAACTGGAATTGGTTTGAATTTCTTCTTTAGTGGCCATGACCAGTCAAAGTCCTGTGCAAACTCCAATTCTTCAAGTTCTGCTAGAGTCTTCAGATGAGCAAGTGTGGCCCAGGTGCGATCAAAAACCTCATGAAGATAGTGATGATTAATCTTCACCACATTCTGAGTCTCATTGAGGGTTTTTCACAATGGCTTCGAATTGGCGTTTGACCCATTTGTGATTCCGACCGACCTTTCGATGAAGACTGAGGAGTAGCTCCGTGTTATTCATCACCCTTGGGGCAACTGGACTATGCGGCTGTGTTTCAATATCATCACATGAAGAATATGCATCTGGTTCACGAAACTGGCCATCAAGGAGCCGACTACCTTCATCGATCACTGATTTGCCTTTTCCTTCAACTGGCTCAAAAGCCTTCTTGTTGAATCTGATTGGAGGCATATATCCAAGGTGATTATTGAAATCAGCATGGTATTTGATGCTTGACCTGTGTCTGATGAATCTCATGATCCATGGAGCATAAATCTTCAGATCAAAAGGTGACATAGCATTGTCAGCCAGAGTCCTCAAGAAGAAATCGTGAAGGTTTATGGGGATGCCATGGATGATGTTGAAGAGGATATTCTTCATGATGACTACAACATCTTCTTCATCATCATGGCCCTTGTTTGGCGCAAGAACACTGCACAGAATCCTGTAGACTGTCCTGGGTTCATACTTCAGATCTTGGACCAGGAAGGTCGTTCTTGGTGGTTGATCCTTGGCCAAAGGCTTCATGAGGACTTCCATCAGCTTGTTTGGAAGCTCTCATTCATCATACATCTTCACGGCATTTTCTAAAGGAATTGACACAGGAAGTACTCACAGCAGCTCATTTGCAAGGTCCTTGAAGTCTGTGTGCTCCGTCAACCAATCCAGCAACCAAGTGTTGATATCTGTTGGATCTCCACAGATGTGCAAAGTTGCATAGAACTGAAGAACGATGTCGGTGTTCCAATCGTAGATATCAGTGCAAAGTGGCAGCAGTCCTGCTTCATGAAGAACGTTGAGGGCTGGAGCAAAGCAAGGAATTTCTTCAAGCTCAACATGAGGAATATGCGTGTGTTGAAATATCTTATTTCTTCCATAGAGCACAGATGCATAATAGTTGAGTTGTGTCCTTGTCCAAAACTTCATGTGCCTGATGCGGGGCTTTTCATAAGAATTTTCTCCGATGAAATACATGCGTTCTTCATAGAACGCTTCCTTCTGAAATTTTGGTCTCTTGGAGAAGGGCTGATGCTGCATAGGCTGAGATTTTGCTGCTTCCCTTGAGGAGAGATGATCATGGCAGTCTCCAGATTGACAACCACAATTGCAGTTTATGTATTTGGCGCAGGGGCATTTTCTTTAGCATGTTCCTCAGGATGAGGAATTTCATCAGCCTATGCCTCAGGTTGAGGATTTTGCTTCGGGAGAGGATTTTCTTCAGCCTGAGCCTCAGGGTGAGGGTTTTTCTCAGGATGAAGAATCTCTTCATGCTGAGCCTCAGGTTGAGGGTTTTGCTCAGGATTTGGATTTTCCTCGGGCTGAGGATCTTCACCTTGGTTTTTCTGAGCTTGTGGAATTTGCTTGGAGGAGGAGCCAAATTCTTCAACTGATCCTTGAGCTGGTTCTTCAGGAGGAAGGAATGTCTTAGGACTGCAATCAATTTGAATTTCCTCATAAGTGTGTTCCTCAGACTCAGCAGTCTTCATTTTCTCATCAGTCAGATGCTCCTTATCTTCTCTCTCGAAGGGAATCATGGCATAGTATGGAGCAATCTTGAGAGGCACAACATCCAAAGGATCATTTTCATCAAGAGATTTGAGGCGCTTGGCCTCTGTTGATTCTGGTGTTGAAGAAGCTTTTCTTTTCTTAGCTTCCTTTTCTGTGGCCCTGGTTTTCTTCACGTCTGATGCAGATGGAGTCATTTTCTTCACCTTTGAGGATTTTGGTGAAGGCATTTCCTTTTCAGGAGGTGAGCCGTATCCGTCCTGGCAGTTTCCTCAGGTGAAGCATTTTCTTCAGCTGGAGCAGATTCATCAACTGGCTTAGATGCATCAGCTGGAATTTCCTTGGCTATTTCCTCAATAGCCGGTGCATCAGCACGGCTTTCTTGTAGCATTTCATCAGTAAGGGTTGCTTGTTCTTCCTCTACCTCAGGCTGCTGAGGTTTTGCTGGAGGTGCAGCCTTTTTGTTGTAATCATCAACTGCGCTGGTTGCAAACTTGATGAAATTGTTCTTGAGACTTTGACGATCGGATAGCTTGGTATACTTGTGTGTCGAAGTCTTCAGTTCTACCTGGGTTGACACAAAAACATCATGCGTTAGGCTGAGGAGATTTTGTCTGAGGAATTTCTCCTTCTTCAGCTTTGCAGCCTTTGCTTGTTTGGCTTGCGTCTCCTTCCACTTGGCCTCGATGATGAATGTGGCCACCATGTGGCTGATGCCTGGGGGAAGCTTCAAGTCATCAATGGGTGTGGTAGGGTCATCATACCACACATTGATGTAGTCCAATATGACTTTTGGATCCATGGACAGAGGAATATTGCTGCTTGAAGCTTGAGCGACCCGCTCCTGCTTGTTTCTGATGATTGCTTGCAGTGTCTCATCATCATATTCATCACTTCCTTGTGATGCAGAAGGGACTTTGATCACATTGCTTGGGCTGGGTCTGGTTCCTATTCCAGTAGTCATCTTAGTCCTCAATGGAGTTGGTGAGGACTTTGTCTCTGAGCTTGTTGCAGAAGGAATAGAGGAGCTGGAGACAGTAGGCAGTTGCTTCACAATCTTCTTGTGTTCAGGCTTTGAGGCCTGTTTGGTTGTTGATGGTTTTGTTGTAGACGCATGCGCAACCTTGTGAAGCAATTTCTCCTGAGGCTTTGTAGCCTTTGATTTCTGTGGCACATGCTTCACTTGAGGAATAGTCATGCCAGAAGTTTCAGTAGCTGAGGAGGTGGCTGCGGCAGCAGCAGCAGCAGATTCTTCATTGAATTTCCTCACAGCGGCTTCTGCTTGCTTCTGAAGCTTTGACAGGTGTTTGGTCTTTTCCTTAGGATAATCATCAATCGTCTTGAGGCTTGAAGGATGGGCATCCTGATGATCCTAGAGAGGAGGCCTTTTGCCAGGTGGCTTAAGAGCGAATTTCTTTGCGTACTTTGGAGTGACGAATCGGTATTCCTTCCACTCCTTCGCCCACCTGCGTTCTATCTTTTGGAGCCTTATTTTCCTCTTGGGCATTGTTTCCTGCTCATCCAAGTATATATCCTCAGGGATATCAATGGCAATGTTTTGTTCGAGCTTCTTGCCACCCTTTTGCTTCCTGTCATCTTCCATTTTCTTCATCCGAGGCTTTTGCTGAGGAAATTGAACTCTTGAGGATTCTGATGACACTGGCAGATTTTCTTCAAGAAACACTGCAAATGAGTTAAGTTGATGAGAACCTAGAGATTCATCAGTTGACATTTTTGTACCTGTGAACAGAGTATAGTTGCGAGGAATTTGGAGAGGTCATATGCATTCTCAGATTTGAATAAATTAATTTTTTTAAAAGTTGAGGAATTTGACCAGTGGGTTGAGGAATTTGGCTAAGCACTCTGATCTTGGGTTCCACAGTTGTACAGATTCGAAAATTGGCACAAATGAGGAATCACGAGAAGAATTTTAGTTGCTTACTGAAATTCATCAAGTGTTTGAGGAATAAGCAGTGTTTGAGGAATAGAGACTTATAGACACTGAGGAAAAACAGATTCCACGAATATAAGGTAAAATAGTAGATTGAAAGGGACTGTAAAAATAGGATTTTATTTACCGTATATAGCACGCACGAAGAACATAAGAAGTAGCAGTAGATGCTCTTCGGTGCGAATCCACTACACCCTAACTTGGCTACAAAGGACGACTACGGTGGCGGCGGACGAAGACGTTCCGGTTCCGGCGTGATTTCGGCGGCGGAGAGGTCGAGGCAGTGAAGTTGTTCCTCACCGACGACGAAGCTTCTAGCGGTGGCGCTAGGTCTTTGCTGTAATGGAGAGGAGGTCGAGAGAGAATGAAGAGTCTTGACCGGAGGGGGTAAGGACATATTTATAGCTTAGGTGAAAACTGTCCGGCCGATTCTTTTGGACTGAACTACCCCTGTCCTTTCGTCTCCGCTGGACACGTGTAGCAACCGTTTAAAGCGGCGGAGATCATGCTTATCTGATCGTGGGAAGTGGGTTTCAGTTACTGTGCAACAAGATAAAAATCATTTTTGAGGATTTGAGGATTTTTGTTATAAAATCATCAGCTGACAAGGACGCAGTGAGGATTTTGAACAAAGTTTCAAGTAGAACGCATATGAAGAACTGAATAGACTCGGTGAGTATAGCATAGAGGGGAAGTAGGGTCCGATCACATTCACTTAGATGAAATATCAAGTTGAAGAAATAACTATAAGTGAATGTTGTTGAGGACTTTGAAATCACAGTCTATATATATATCTAGGCAAATGAAAATCATCAAGTGTTTTTGAAGATTTTGATTAACTTGAGGATTTTGTGACAAAGTGTCATGTTGATGAATTTTAGCTTTGAAGAAAAACACGTTTGAAGAAAATCAACTTTGAAGAACAACGACTTTGAAGAAAATCAACTTTGAGGAAAAACAACTTTGAAGAAATTCATCTTGAGGAATTTCAAAGTTGGTTGGTGGCGTGACCCACCGTATAAGAATGATGATTTCAGGCGCCACGTACAATTGTTGTAGGGCCCTGAGAATCAAATTCCTCATTAATTTCCTCACACTAAGAGTGATATTCTTCATTGGTTGAAGAAAATTGATTCTTCGTGTGTTGCACATCTAAGTCATCAATTTTGCATAAGTGTTAGGATGTGTGCATGTTTTTACAAAACATTTGAAGATTCTAAGATATTTAGCTCACACCGCAACTTGCAAAACCTTTTCTCATTCAAGGGCTTAGTGAAGATATCTGCTAGTTGATCGTCAGTCTTCACATGGTCGATGAGGATATTGCCCTTGAGGACATGGTCCCGAAGAAAATGATGATGAATCTAGATGTGCTTAGTCTTCGAGTGTTGTACTGGGTTGTATGCAATCTTGATTGCACTCTCATTGTCGCAGTAGAGAGGCACATTCTTCATATTGATGCCATAGTCCTTGAGGGTTTGCTTCATCCATAGCAATTGAGCACAACATGAACCAGCAGCAATGTACTCAACTTCAGAAGTGGAAAGACAAACGCAGTTCTCCTTCTTTTAGGACCAGTAGACTAGTGATCTTCCGAGGAAATGACATATGCCAGAAGTTGACTTGCGATCCACACGATCACCAACATAGTCAGAATCAGAATATCCCACAAGATGAAGATTTGAGCCCTTGTGGTACCATAATCCTAGTGTTGGTGTCTGAACTAAGTATCGAAGAATATGCTTCACAACCTTATGGTGTGATTCCTTCGATTTCGCTTGAAAACATGCACACATGCAAACACTAAGCATTATATCTGGCCTAGATGCACACAAATACAGTAAAGAGCCAATCATGGAGCGATATACCCGCTGATCGAATTCTTTACCATTTTCGTCAGTGCAGAGGTGGCCGTTGGTAGGCATTGGAGTCTTGGCACCTTTGCATTCATGCATGTCAAATTTCCTCAAAACATCCTTGAGGTATTTCTCCTGTGATATGAAGATCCCATTGCGTTGTTGACGAATTTGAAGACCTAAGAAGAATTTCAGCTCCCCCATCATAGACATCTGATATTCTTCACTCATCATGTAAGAAAATTCATCATTGTATCGTTTGTCAGTACAGCCAAATATGATGTCATCGGCATATATCTGGCACACAAATATTTCATTATCATAGGATTTTGTGAAAAGAGTTGGATCGAGTGAACCAGGTTTGAAGCCTTTCTTCATGAGGAATTCCTTCAATGTATCATACCATGCCCGAGGGGCTTGCTTGAGACCATAAAGCGTCTTTTGAGTCTGAAGACTTTGTCTGGATTCTTTGGATCCTCAAAACCTGCGGGCTGAGCAACATATACTTCTTCCTCAAGCTAACCATTGAGGAATGCACTTTTCACATCCATTTGATATAAGGTAATTTTATGATGATTAGCATAAGCAAGTAGTACTCGAATAGCTTCAAGTCTAGCAACAGGTGCAAAAGTTTCATCGAAATCAATTCATTCACCCTGTGTGTAGCCTTGGGCCACAAGTCGTGCCTTATTCCTCACCACTTGACCGTCCTCATCTTGCTTGTTTCAGAAAATCCACTTGGTGCCGATGATATTGTGCTTGCGAGAATCTGGTTGTTTGACGAGCTCCCATACGTCATTCAGCTTGAATTGAAGAAGTTCGTCTTGCATGGCTTGAATCCACTCCGGGTCCATGAAAGCCTTAGCAACTTTTGAAGGTTCTGTGATAGACAGAAAAAAAGAATGCCCACAAAGTTAACTAAGTGTGAAGCTTTTGAGCGAGTGGGAGGACCTGGCCCGTTGATGTTATTGAGGGTTTTGTCAAGTTCTACTTCATTTGCAATCCTCGGATGGGCTAGTTGAGAATTTCGTCTGGGCTGAGGAATTGGTTCTGGAGCGATTTCCTCAGGAGCATCTTCTTGATTTTCATCAGTGCTGGGAATGATTTCTTCAACAATTTCCTCAGTTGGAACAATGTCTTCAGTAGCTTTGAGCTTTATTGCTTCCTTAAAGACATCTTATCTGGATCAGGAGGCAATTTCTCTCTTTGCGAGCCATTAGTTTCATCGAACCGCCCATCTACAGTCTCAACAACCTTGTTGTGATAGGTGTTGAAGACTCTTTAGGTGTGCGAGTCCTTTCCATAACCAAGCATAAAACCTCATGTGCCTTAGCTGCAAATTTTGAGCTATGGCGAGGATCTCTAATCCAGCATTTTGCATCGAAGACTTTGAAATAACTTACATTGGGTTTCTTGTCAGTGAGGAGTTCATATGAGGTTTTCTTGAGGAATTTTTGAAGATATACCCTGTTGTTGATATAGCAAGCAGTGTTGATTGCTTCAGGCCAGAAACGACGAGGAGTCTGGTATTCTTCAAGCATGGTTCGTGCCATCTCAACGAGAGTCCTCTTCTTTCTTTCGACGACGCCATTCTGTTGAGGAGTATAAGGAGCAAACAATTCGTGAGTAATACCAAGTTCATCAAGATAATTATCAAGACCAGTGTTTTTGAACTATATCCATTATCACTCCTGATGTGTTTGATCTTGACGCCGAAGTTCGTCGAGGCCCTTGAGGAAAATCGTTTGAAGACTTCCTGCACTTCAGTTTTATACAAAATGATACGCACCCAAGTGTATCTGGAATAATCATCAACTATGACAAAGCCATATAAAGACTTTGGATTTGTCAGATTCCATGATGACAACACATCTATATCTTCCGAAGATAACAACCATATCAAGATCACAAAGCATTGTGACTGACATGAGGTTAAACCCAAGGGATTCAACAAGCATCACTTTGTCCATGTGTCTGTCCTTGGAAATAGCCACTTTGCCAAGTCCCAATACCTTGCTTTTACCTTTGTCAGCATAAGTTATTTGCTTCAGGGGTGATGGAGTTAGTGGCATATTCATCAGCAAGCTTTTGTCACCAGTCATGTGATGTGTGCAGCCGCTATCAAGAACCCACTGAGTAGTCTTGGGTTTATCATCCTGCAGATGAATTAGTACAACTTACCTTCTCATATGCTTCAGACTTGAAGAATATGATATCAATTTCATCAGATAGGAATTTCATCATAAACAGTAATTATGAGGACGTGTGAAATGTTTTTTCATTTCATCAATATTAGCTTGCATCCTATCAAGCATATTCCTCAGGTCTCTAGCAAATTCTTCAGATGATGATTTTCATCTGGAGATCTGACCTGCAGAAGTGATTAGTTCAATTTCTTCACCACCCACATCTGAAGGGGTGGTAAAGAATTCATCATCCTGCGAGTACCATATGAGAAAGGGGGCATTGAAGCTAATGCACTTCTCTTTAAAGTAGGGGGGTTAAAGTACTCAAACGAGTATGCAGCGAATTTCTTTGAGGATTTATGAACATAATGATTTGAAGAATAATGCTCATATTCATATTCCTTATACTTTCCCTACATGTTAGAAGCATTAGAACGGGTACGAGCATAATTTTGACCAGTTCAGGATTTTGATCCTCTTGAAGACTTTGGTCCTCCTGAGGAATTTAATCTGGGGTTCAGATTCTTCATAGGTAGTGTCATGAGGACATTCACCTGAAGATTATCAAGGCAACTCTTGGGGACCCAGATTTTCCTCAGGGGTGGTCCATTCCCGCAGTTAGTTCCAACATATCGAGCAAAGACTTCACCAGATTGATTTTTGAACAGTTTATAGTTGGAGTCAAATGACTCATATGAGGAATAGGACAATTCACATGCAAAGCCTGTTAGATTGGATGGATCAGCAGGAGGCCCTTTAGCAGCAACCCATGAGGTTTTGGGATACTGCTCAGGTTTCCAGTATGATCCACCAGCATTCAATTTCCTCTCAAAGGCAATTCCTTCTTTCCTCGGGTTCCTGTTCAAAATATGCTTTTTGAGCACGTCGCAAAGGGTTTGGTGCCCTTTGAGACTTTTGTACATGCTTGTCACATACAATTCCTTCAGCCCTGCATTTTCATCAGTGACATTTGTGGTTTCCTCAAGTGAGGAATTTGATACCACAGGAGCAGTTGAAGAATTTGTAGCAATAGAAGCATTTGATGATTCTGGTGAAGAATTAGCAGTTTCACGCTCGATGCATTTAAGACATGGAGGAATGAATTCAGCCTGAGCGGCACTGGTCTGTTGAGCAAGTAATGAATCATTTTCCGTACGAAGATCATCATGAGAAATCCTCAGCTTCTCAAGATCAAGTTTTCTTTGAATAAATTCATAGGAAAGTTTCTCATGATCAGCGAGGAGTGTGACATGACGATCTTGAAGATTATCAAATCTGGACTGAAGACTTTTCATAAAAAAACAGATCACCGCTTCTGTCTAGCAGTTTCTGAAGCTTTTCTTGGGCAGTTTGTTGTTTAGTAGCAATGATAGCAAGTTTATTGTAACTGGGTTTTTTATAATCATCAGGTTCAGAGTCACTTGAGTTAGAGGAGGAAGCATCATTCGGTACCTTTGAACCTTTTGCCATGTGATACAACCATTTTGCAGCATGCTTTTATGTTGATATTTATCGCTTTATGGGCTGTTATTACACTTTACGGTACAATACTTATGCCTTTTCTCTCTTATTTTATAAGCTTTACATGAAGAGGGAGAATGCCGGCAGCTGGAATTCCGGGCTGGAAAAGGAGCAAGTTTGAGATACCTATTCTGCACAACTCCAAAAGCCATGAAAATCAACGAGGAATTATTTTGGATTTTATAAAAAATACTGGGCGGAAGAAGTACCGGAGGGGAGCCACCAGGAGGCCACAAGCCTGCCAGGTGCGGCCTACCCCCTTGGCCGCGCCTGGGTGGCTTGTGGCCCCCCCTGTTGCCCTTATGGCTCCCATCTTCTGCTATAAGGGGGGTTTCATCCCAGAAAAAATCAGGAGGAGGCTTTCGGGAAGAGACGCCACCGCCACGAGGCGGAACTTGAGCAGAACCAATCTTGAGCTCCGGCAGGGCCGTCCTGCCGGGGAAACTTCCCTCCCGGAGGGGGAAATCGTCGCCATCGTCATAACCAACACACCTCTCATCAGAGGGGACTCATCTCCATCAACATCTTCATCAGCACCATCTCATCTCTAAACCCTAGTTCATCTCTTGTAACCAATCTCCGTCTCGCGACTCCGATTGGTACTTGTAAGTTTGCTAGTAGTGTTAATTACTCTTTGTAGTTGATGCTAGTTGGATTATTCGGTGGAAGATCATATGTTCAGATCCTTAATTCTATTCAATACCTCTCTGGTCATGAACATAATTATGCTTTGTGAGTAGTCACTTTTGTTCGCGAGGACATGGGATAAGTCTTGCTATAAGTAGTCATGTGAATTTGGTATTCGTTCGATATTTTGATGCGATGTATGTTGTATTTCCTCTAGTGGTGTTATGTGAACGTAGACTACATGACACTTCACCATTATTTGGGTCTAGAGGAATGCATTGGGAAGTAATAAGTAGATGATGGGTTGCTAGAGTGACAGAAGCTTAAACCCTAGTTTATGCGTTGCTTCCTAAGGGGCTGATTTGGACCCACTAGTTTAATGCTATGGTTAGACTTAGTATTAATTCTTCTTTCGTAGTTGCGGATGCTTGCAAGAGGGGTTAATTATAAGTGGGATGTTTGTCCAAGTAAGGACATCACCCAGGCACCGGTCCACCCACATATCAAAATATCAAAGTAGCAAACGCGAATCATATGAACATGATGAAAATTAGCTTGACAGAAATTCCCATGTGTCCTCGGGAGCGCTTTACCTCATATAAGAATTTGTCCAGGCTTGTCCCTTGCTACAAAAGGGATTGGGCCATCTTTCTGCACCTTTGTTAGTATTGTTACTTGCTACTCGCTACGAATTATCTTATCACACAACTATGTGTTACCGATAATTTAGTGCCTGCAGAGAAAACTTTGCTGAAAACCACTTGTTAGTTCCTTCTGCTCCTCGTTGGGTTCGACACTCTTACTTATCGAAAGGACTACGATAGATCCCCTACACTTTTGGGTCATCAAGACTCTTTTCTGGCACCATTGTCGGGGAGTGAAGCACCTTTGTTAAGTGGAATTTGGTAAGGAAACATTTATATAGTGTGTTGAAATTTATTGTCACTTGTCACTATGAAAACTAATCCTTTGAGGAGCTTGTTTGGGGTATCTTCACCTCGAATGGAAGCACAAGGAGTTTCTCCTCAACCTACTGCACCTACTGAAAATATTTTTTATGAAATTCCTTCGGGTATGCTAGAGAAACTGTTGGCTAATCCTTTTACAGGAGATGGAACGTCACATCCCGACTTGCATCTAATCTATGTAGATGAAGTTTGTGGTTTATTTAAGCTTGCATGTTTGCCCGAGGATGAGGTCAAGAAGAAGGTCTTTCCCTTATCTTTGAGGGATAAAGCATTGACATGGTATAGGCTATGTGATGATACTGGATCAAGGAACTACAACTGATTGAAATTGGAATTTCATCAAAAGTTTTATCCTATGCATCTGGTACATCGTGATCGGAATTATATCTATAATTTTTTGCCATGTGATAGAGAAAGTATCGCTCAAGCTTGGGGGAGGCTTAAATCAATGTTATATTCATGCCCCAACCATGAGCTCTCGAGAGAAATTATTATTCAGAACTTCTATGCTCGGCTTTCTCATGATAATCGCACCATGCTTGACACTTCTTGTATCGGTTCTTTTATGAAGAGAGATATTGACTTCAGATGGAATTTATTGGAAAGAATTAAACGCAACTCTGAAGATTGGGAGTTTGATGAAGGTAAGGAGTCAGGTATGAATCTCAAGTTCGATTGCGTTAAATCCTTCATTGAAACAAATACTTTTTGTGATTTTAGCGCTAAACATGGACTTGACTCTGAGATAGTAGTTTCATTATGTGAATCATTTGCTGCTCATATTAATCTCCCTAAAGAGAAGTGGTTTAAATATCATCCTCCCATAGAAGTCAATGTAGTTAAACCCAATCCAGTTGAAGAGAAAGTCATTGCTTATAATGATCCTATTGTTCCTATTGCTTACATTGAGAAACCACCCTTCCCTGTTAGAATAAAGGATCATGCTAAAGCTCCAACTGTGATACGTAAGGGCTACATTAGAACACCTACACCCCCTGAGCAAATTAGAGTTGAACCTAGCATTGCTATTATCAAAGATCTCCTGTCCGACAATGTTGATGGGCATGTTATTCACTTCTGTGAAGATGCTCCTAGAATTGCTAAACCTCATGCTAGAGACAAACACATGCCAGTTGTTGGTATGTATGTTGTTTCTGTTAAGATAGGAGATCATTGTTATCATGGTTTATGTGACGTGGATGCTAGTGTAAGTGCAATACCTCGATCTTTATATGATGAAATTAAAGACGAGATTGCACCTGTCGAGATGGTATCTATTGATGTTACTGTTTAGGTTGCCAATAGAGATACTATCTGCCCGGTGGGAATTGTTAGAGATGTTGAAGTCTTGTGCGGTAAAACTCAGTATCCTGCTGATTTTATCGTTCTTGCTACCACACAAGATAGCTTTTGTCCCATCATATTTGGCAGACCTTTCCTCAATATTGTTAATGCTCATATTGAGTGTGAGAGCAAACTGTCACTGTTGGCTTTGAAGGTGTGTCACATGAATTCAATTTCTCCAAGTATGGTAGACAACCTCATGAAAAAGAATTGTCTAGTATGGATGAAATTATTTCCCTAGCTTCTATTGTTGTGCCTCCAACTGATCCTTTAGAGCAATACTTGCTTGAGCATGAAAATGATATGCATATGGATGAAAGGAATGAGATAGATAGAATTATCTTTGAACAACATCCTATCCTTAATAATAATTTGCATGTTGAACTACTTGGAGATCCACCCCCACCAAAGGGTGATCCTGTGTTTGAGCTTAAACAGTTACCTGATACTCTTAAGTATGCTTATCTTGATGAAAAAGAGATATATCCTGTTATTATTAGTGCTAGCCTTTCAGAGCACGAAGAAAATAAATTATTGAAAACTCTGAGGAAGCACTGTGCTGCTATTGGATATACTCTTGATGATCTTAAGGGCATTAGTCCCACTCTATGCCGGCATAAAACTAAAACTGATCCTGACTCCAAACCAGTTGCCGATCATCAACGAAGATTAAATGCTAAGATGAAAGAGGTAGTAAGAAAGGAAATACTAAAGCTCGTGGAAGCAGGTATTATCTATCATGTTGCTCATAGTGTTTGGGTAAGTCCGGTGCATTGTGTCCCTAAGAAGGGAGGTATTACCGTTGTCCCTAATGATAAATATGAATTGATTCCACAGAGAATTATTACTGGCTATAGGATGGTAATTGATTTTAGGAAATTGAAGAAAGCCACTAGGAAAGATCATTACCCTTTGCCTTTTATTGACCAAATGTTAGAAACATTGTCTAAACACACACACTTCTGCTTTCTAGATGGTTATTCTGGTTTCTCCCAAATACCTGTTGCACAATCTGATCAGGAGAAACCCAGTTTTACCTGCCCTTTCGATACCTTTGCTTACAGACGTATGCCTTTTGGCTTATGTAATGCACCTGCTACCTTTCGAAGATGTATGATGGCTATATTCTCTGACTTTTGTGAAAAGATTGTTGAGGTTTTCATGGATGACTTCTCCGTTTACGGGTCTTCTTTTGATGATTGCCTCAACAACCTTGATCGAGTTTTGTAGAGATGTAAAGATACCAACCTTGTCTTGAATTGAGAGAAGTGCCACTTTATGGTTAATGAAGGCATCGTCTTAGGACATAAAATTTCTGAAAGAGGTATTGAAGTCGATAAGGCTAAAGTTGATGCGACCGAGAAAATGCCATGCCCTACAGACATCAAAGGTATAAGAAGTTTCCTTGGTCATGCTGGTTTCTATAGAAGGTTCATTAAAGACTTCTCTAAGATTTCTAGGCCTCTTACCAATCTCTTGCAAAAGGATATTCCATTTGTTTTTGATGATGATTGTGAATAAGCATTTGAAATACTTAAGAAGGCCTTGATAACTTCACCTATTGTTCAACCACCTGATTGGAACCTACCTTTTGAAATTATGTGTGATGCTAGTGATTATGCTATTGGTGCTGTTCTAGGACAAAGAGTTGATAAGAAATTGAATGTTATTCATTATGCTAGTAAAACTCTAGACAATTCCCAAAGAAACCATGCTACTACTGAAAAGGAATTTTTAGCAGTCGTGTTTGCACGTGAAAAGTTCAGATCTTACATTGTTGATTCCAAAGTTACCATTCACACTGATCATGCTGCTATTAAGTATCTCATGGAAAAGAAAGATGCTAAACCTAGACTTATCAGATGGGTTCTCTTGCTACAAGAATTTGATTTGCATGTTGTTGATAGGAAGGGTGCTGAGAACCCCGTAGCAGATAACTTGTCTAGGTCGGAGAATGTTCTTGATGACCCACAACCTATTGATGATAGCTTTCCTGATGAGCAATTGAATGTTATCAATGATTCACGTAGTACACCTAGGTATGTTTATTATGCAAATTATATTGTGGCCACATATATACCACCTAGTTTCACATACCAACAAAAGAAGAAATTCTTCTTTGATTTGAGACATTACTTTTGGGATGATCCTCACCTTTATAAAGGAGTAGATGGTGTTATTAGACGTTGTGTACCTGAGCATGAACAGGGACAGATCCTACAGAAGTGTCACTCCGAGGCTTACGGAGGACACCATGCGGGAAATAGAACTGCACACAAGGTATTGCAATCTGGGTTTTATTGGCCTACTCTCTTCAAGGATGCGTGTAAGTTTGTCTTGTCTTGTGATGAATGTCAAAGAATAGGTAATATCACTAAACGTCAGGAAATGCCTATGAATTATTCACTTGTCATTGAACCATTTGATGTTTGGGGTTTTGATAATATGGGACCTTTTCCAAAGTCTAACGGGTATACTCATATTCTAGTTGATGTTGATTACATTACTAAGTGGGTAGAAGCTATCCCAACTAGTAGTGCTGATCACAATACCTCTATTAGGATGCTTAAAGAAGTTATTTTCCCTAGATTTGGGGTCCCTAGATATTTGATGACTGATGGTGGTTCACATTTTATTCATGGTGCTTTCCGTAAAATGCTTGCTAAGTATGATGTCAACCACAAAATTGCATCTCCTTATCATCCTCAGTCCAGTGGTAAGTAGAGCTAAGTAATACGGAAATTAAACTAATTCTGCAAAAGACCGTTAATAGGTCTAGAAAGAATTGGTCTAAGAAGCTTGATGATGCATTGTGGGCTTATAGGACTGCTTATAAGAATCCCATGGGCATGTCTCCGTACAAAATGGTTTACGGTAAAGCATGTCATTTACCTCTTGAGCTAGAGCATAAGGCTTATTGGGCAATCAAAGAGCTCAACTTTGATTTCAAACTTGCTGGTGAGAAGAGGTTATTCTATATTAGCTCACTTGATGAATGGAGAACTCAGGCATATGAAAATGCCAAGTTGTTTAAAGAAAAAGTTAAGAGGTGGCATGATAAAAGGATACAAAAACGTGAGTTCAATGTAGGTGATTATGTCTTGCTATACAATTCGCGTTTAAGATTTTTTGCAGGCAAGCTTCTCTCTAAATGGGAAGGTCCTTACATTGCTGAGGAAGTATATCGTTCCGATGCCATAAAGATCAACAACACAGAAGGTAATTTTCCGAGAGTTGTAAATGGGCAAAGAATTAAGCATTATATCTCAGGTACTCCCATAAATGTTGAAAGCAATATTATTAATACCATAACTCCGGAGGAGTACATAAGGGATATTTATCAGCCTATTTCAGACTCCAAAAACGAAGAGGTATGTGATTCGGTAAGTAAACCGACTCCAAAACTTTCCTAGTAGCAATTTTTCTCCGTTTTGGAATTTTTAGAAAAATACAAAAATTTAAAGTAGTCCGGAAAGCGCACGAGGAGGCGAAAAGCCTGCCACGCGCGACCTACCCCCTAGCCTCGCCTGCGTGGCTTGTGGGCACCTCGTGTGTCTCCCGGACTCCGTTTTCTTGCGGAATACTCCTTCTGGTTGGGAAAAATTCATTATATATTCTCCCGAAAGGTCTGACCCTCGTATCATGCAATTATCCTCTGTTTTCGTTTCGAGCTGCTCTGCACACAGATCTAGATCGCTATGGCGTTCCCAAAAGTTCCGAAGGACAAGTTCTTCGAGAAAGTCATCAACCCCTACCTCGCGGGAGTGCTGCAACACCCTGAATCTATCGAGATGCATGAGGGGGTGCTACACATCCATGATGTTGAGGGGCCCAAGAATACCGGAAGCGTGGAGGCGAGGCTCGAAGCAATGGAGTAGCAAGTCTGCAAGTGCCAACGGATGGTGGAACGCGGACTCAACACCAACCACATGATGATCACAGAGTTCACCAACAAGCACAAGATCGATGCCAATTACATCGGGAAGCACCTCTCGAGGCTCTATGACAGAATTGATCACCTCCAAGCCCAGATCTACGACCTGCAGAACGAAACTATTAGTATGAGTATAGATTTAAATCAATACGGTTGGCTGTAGATTTGAGGATTCTGGAGACTCTGTCATCTTTCCATGATGGAGCATCTATGCCTTGGAAGACGGAGAATCAACCCCAGATTGCAACAACTCCACCACCATCACCTTTGAAGGAAGACAATTAAGCACGGGTATGGGCACTCCTCTTGGATTGTGCCAAGCTTGGGGGAGTTTCCCCGGTATCGTATCACCATCATATCTTTTGCCTTTACCTTTTTCTTAGTTCGATACTTTTTGGTTTTATCTTTTTCTAGTAGAATAAAGTTCTTAGTATGATTTAGGCTTGAGTTTTGCTTTGTGTCACCCCCAATGTATTCGAGTTCGTGAGTCATATAATAAAGAGTGTTTTATTTAAGGGCCTTGCCTCATGCCATGATCTAAAGAAAAGAATATAAAAGAACAAAAACATGAAAGATCATGTAATGATCTTATGGGGAGTGATGGCTTCACATATAAAAAGAATGTTGATTGAAACTTGTTGTGGGTGGACAAACATAGACCTTGGTCATTGTTGCAATTAATAGGAAGTAATAAAGAAGGAGAGGTTCACATATAAATATATCATCTTGGGTACTATCTATGATTGTGAACACTCATTAAACTATTACATGCTTAGAAGTAGATGTTGGACAAGGAAGACAACATAATGAATTATGTTTGCTTGGTTCCGAACAATGTTATGTGACTAGAGATCCCTTAGCATATGAAGATTGCTTCCACCTCATATCAGCCAAAACTTCCACACTAGGTAGAGATACTACTTGTGCATCCATAAACCTTCAACCCAGTTTTGCCATGAGAGTCCACCATACCTACCTATGGATTGAATAAGATCCCTCAAGTAAGTTGTCATTGGTGCAAGCAATAAAAATTGCTTCCTATATATGTATGATCTATTAGTGTGTGGAAAATAAGCTTTGTACGAACCTGTGATAAGGAAGACATAAAAGCGACAGACTGCATAATAAAGTTCTTTATCACAGGAGGCAATATAAAGTGACGTTTCTTCACACTAAGAGGTCACACAGCCAAACCTCAAAAGTGCATGACAACCTCTGCTTCCCTCTGCGAAGGACCTATCTTGTACCTTTACTTTTTATCCTTAAAAGAGTCGTGGTGATCAACACCAATTCCTTATTTCGCCATTATCTTGGCTAACGTCATGTGCTAGGGAAGGATCTATATTCATATGTCAACTTGGAAGTAAGTATTCATGAATTATTATTGTTGACATTACCCTTGAGGTAAATAGTTGGGAGGCGAAACTATAAGCCCCTATCTTTCTCTGTCTCCAACTGAAGCTTTGATCTCATGAGTACCACGTGAGTTTTAGCAATTGTAGAAGACGAAAGGATGATTGAGTATGTGGATTTTCTTTACAAGCTCTTATTTGACTCTTTCTGATGTAATGATAAATTGCAATTGCTTCAATGACTAAAGACTATTGGTTGTTAATTCTCAATAAGGTTCTTGATCCATACTTTACTTTGTGAAGGAATTATCACTTTAGCATAAGAGATTATATGACGATATTGTTGTTCTAATTATGATCATGATGCCTGCATGTCCGTATTTTGTTTTATCAGCACCTCTATCTCTAAACTTGTGGGCATATTTATTGATCTCGGCTTCCGCTTGAGGACAGGAGAGGTCTAAGCTTGGGGGAGTTGATACGTCCATTTTGCATCATGCTTTTATGTTAATATTTATCGCTTTATGGGCTGTTATTACACTTTACGGTACAATACTTATTCCTTTTCTCTCTTATTTTATAAGGTTTAGATGAAGAGGGAGAATGCCGGCAGCTGGAATTCTGGGCTGGAAAAGGAGCAAGTTTGAGATACCTATTCTGCAAAACTCCAAAAATCGTGAAAATCAACGAGGAATTATTTTGGATTTTATAAAAAATACTGGGCGGAAGAAGTACCGAAGGGGAGCCACCACGAGGCCACAAGCCTGCCAGGCGTGGCCTACCCCCCTGGTCGTGCCTGGGTGGCTTGTGGGCCCCCTGTTGCCCCTCCGGCTCCCATCTTCTTCTATAAGGAGGGTTTCGTCCCAGAAAAAATCAGGAGGAGGCTTTCGGGAAGATACGCCGCCGCCACGAGGCGGAACTTGAGCAGAACCAATCTAGAGCTCCGGCAGGGCCGTCCTGCCGGGGAAACTTCCTTCCCGGAGGGGGAAATCGTCGCCATCATCATCACCAACACTCCTCTCATCGGAGGGGATTCATCTCCATCAACATCTTCATCAGCACCATCTCATCTCCAAATCCTAGTTCATCTCTTGTAACCAATCTCTGTCTCGCAACTCCGATTGGTACTTGTAAGGTTGCTAGTAGTGTTAATTACTCTTTGTAGTTGATGCTAGTTGGATTACTCGATGGAAGATCATATATTCAGATCCTTAATGCTATTCAATACCTCTCTCGCCATGAACATAATTATGCTTTGTGAGTAGTCACTTTTGTTCCTGAGGACATGGGATAAGTCTTGCTATAAGTAGTCATGTGAATTTGGTATTCGTTCGATATTTTGATGCGATGTATGTTGTCTTTCCTCTAGTGGTGTTATGTGAACATAGACTACATGACACTTCACCATTATTTGGGACTAGAGGAAGGCATTGGGAAGTAATAAGTAGATGATGGGTTGCTATAGTGACAGAAGCTTAAACCCTAGTTTATGTGTTGCTTCGTAAGGGGCTGGTTTGGATCCACTAGTTTAATGCTATGGTTAGACTTAGTCTTAATTCTTCTTTCATAGTTTCGGATGCTTGCAAGAAAGGTTAATCATAAGTGGGATGTTTGTCCAAGTAAGGACAACACCCAGGCACCGGTCCACCCACATATCAAAATATCAAAGTAGCGAACGCGAATCATATGAACATGATGAAAACTAGCTTGACAGAAATTCCCATGTGTCCTCGGGAGCGCTTTACCTCATATAAGAGTTTGTCCAGGCTTGTCCCTTGCTACAAAAGGGATTGGGCCATGTTTTTGCACCTTTGTTACAATTGTTACTTGCTACTCGCTACGAATTATCTTATCACACAACTATTTGTTACCGATAATTTCAGTGCGTGCAGAGAATACCTTGCTGAAAACCACTTGTCAGTTGCTTCTGCTCCTCGTTGGGTTCGACACTCTTATTTATCGAAAGGACTACGATAGATCCCCTACACTTGTGGGTCATCACCATGAAGCAATAGGTTGGAGGAAAGTCATCAGCATAGTCATCAGTGTGGACGGTGTTATCATTTTCTTCAAGGTTGAAGATTGAGTTGTTGACGAATGTGGTATATAGTGCAAGACTAGCCTATCCAGATTCTGAGTCTTCATCGGAACCCTCCTCTTCATCACATTCCTCGGATTCTACCTCAGAATCCATTTCTTTGCCAGTAAGTGCCCGAGCTTTTCTGAAACTAGTCTTCTTGTGCGATGAGGACTTTGAGGATGAGGATTTTGAAGATTTCTTCTTTTTCTTCGAATCATCAGAACTTTCATCCTTGTATTTCTTCTTCTTTGACTCCTTCACCCAACGAGGAAAATCAGCAATGTAGTGACCTGATTTCTTGCATTTGTGGCGGGTTCTTTTCTTGTAGTCCTGAGATGAAGATTCTGATTTCCCCATATATCTTCTTGAAGATTTACCAAACTGACCACGTGATACGTCTCCAACGTATCTATATTTTTTTATGGTTCCATGCTATTATCTTGTCAACTTTGGATGTTTTATATGCATGAATATGCTATTTTATATCTTTTTTGGGACTAACCTATTAACTCAGTGCCAAGTGCTAGTTTCTGTTTTTCCGTGTTTTTGGCCCATTTTCAAACGGAGTCCAAATGGAATGAAACTTTACGATGATTTTGTTTGGACCAAAAGAGACCCCCGAAGCTTTCGGAGAAGGCCAGATGGGCCACGAGGGAGTCACTAGCCCTCACGCCGCCACCACCCCCCCGGTGGTGGCGCGCAGGCTTGTGACCTCCTCTTTGGCCCAACTGACGCAATTCCACCGCCATAAATTCCTATAAATTCAGAAACCCCCAAAAAGAAACCTAGATCGGGAGTTCCGCCGCCGCAAGCCTCTGTAGCCACCAAAAACCAATCTGGAGCCCGTTCTGGCACCCTGCTGGAGGGGGAATCCATCCCCGGTGGCTATCTTCATCTTCCCAGTGATCTCCATGACGAGGAGGGAGTAGTTCTCCCTCGGGGCTGAGGGTATGTACCAGTAGCTATGTGTTTGATCTCTCTCTCTCTCTCGTGTTCTTCAGATGTCTTGATCTCGATGTACCATGGGCTTTGCTACTATAGTTGGATCTTATGATGTTCTTCCCCCTCTCCCTATTGTAATGAATTGAGTTTCCCCTTTGGAGTTATCTTATCAGATTGAGTCTTTGAGTACACTTGATGTATATCTTGCACGTGTCTATCTGATGTGATCAACTTGCGGGTTTGTGACAATTGGGAACCTATGCATATGGGTTGGCACACGTGGATTCTTGTGAGTACTTGATGTATGTTTTGGTGATCAACTTGCGGGTTCGTGACATTGGGAACCTATGCAAAGGGGTTGGCACACGTTTTGACTCTCTGGTAGAAACTTTGGGGCAATCTTTGAAGTTCTATGTGTTTGTTTAATAGATGATTCTGAGATTGTGTGATGCATATCGTATAATCATGCCCACGGATACTTGAGGTGACAATGTAGTATCTAGGTGACATTAGGGTCTTGGTTGATATGTATCTTAAGGTGTTATTCTAGTACGAACTCTATTATAGATCGATCAGAAAAAATAACTTTGTGGTGGTTTCGTACCCGACAATAATCTCTTCGTTTGTTCCCCGCTATTAGTGACTTTGGAGTGACTCTTTGTTGCATGTTGAGGGCTAGTTATATGATCCAATTACGTTATCATTGTTGAGAAAACTTCACTAGTGAAAGTATGAACCCTAGGCCTTGTTTCCACGCATTGCAATACCGTTCGTGCTCACTATTACCATTTGTTACCTTGCTGTTTTTGGAAAATCAGATTACAAAAACCTATATCTACCATCCATATTGCACTTGTATCACCATCTCTTCGCTGAACTAGTGCACCTATACAATTTACCATTGTATTGGGTGTGTTGGGGACACAAGATACTCTTTGTTATTTGGTTGCAGGGTTGCTTGAGAGAGACCATCTTCATCCTACGCCTCCCACGGATCGATAAACCTTAGGTCACCCACTTGAGGGAAAATTGCTACTCTCCTACAAACCTCTGCACTTGGAGGCCCAACAATGTCTACAAGGAGAAGGTTGCGTAGTAGACATCAAGCTCTTTTCTGGCGCTGTTGCCGGGGAGGTTAGCCCTTGAAGGTATATCTTTAGATCTTGCAATCGAATCTTTTTGTTTCTTGTTCTTTCGCTGAAAATTACAAAAAATGGAATTGAGGATGCCTCATATGCTCCATCTTTTCAATGTCTTTCGTGAGCATGATGGGAAGGAAAATTGTGCTCAAGTGCTGAAAGAAGAATTACATAGAATGCTTGGCATATAATATGTGAATGATGAGCATGATTGCAATGTTGTTAGCATGAATTCTATGAATACCCATGATGCTAATGATATGCAAAGCCACAAGCTTGGGGATGCTATATTTGATGAAGATGATCTTTTTAGTCCTTCCACTTTGAATGATCAAAATTATTTTGATGAAAGCATGCCCCCTATCTATGATGATTATTGTGAGGATACTTATGCTTTAAAGAAGAGGGATGATAAAACTTGTCATACTCTCGAGAACCCTTTTGCTAAACCTTGCTTTTTCATTGTGGACACAATTTGTAGTGCTCAAGTCTTTTACGATACTCCCACTACTATTCTTGAGAATAGATTTCCTTATGTGGAGAGTAGTAAAATTCATATGCTTGTAGATCATGAAAAGAAAGCCTTAGGTGCTGGTTATATTATTGAATTCATTCATGATGCTACTGAAAATTACTATGAGAGAGGATCATATGCTTCTACTTATTGCAATAGTATCAAGCTTCCTCTCCATATGTTGAAATTTTTGAAGCTATGCTTGTTTTGCCTTCCTATGCTAGTTGATTCTTGCTCCAATAAATTGTTTGATCACAAAATACCTATGCATAGGAAGTGGGTTAGACTCAAATGTGCTAGCCATTTGCTCCATGATGCTCTCGTTGTGTTTCAATCCTTACCTTTTATGTGAGCATCATTGAAATCAATGCCTAGCTAAGGGCGTTAAACAATAGCGCTTGTTGGGAGGCAACCCAATGAATAAATTTTTCTTTGCTTTTTGCTTCCTGTTTTGTTTTCTCCACACCATCATAATTCTGTTATGATTGTGTCTTTTGTGTTTGTGCCAAGCAAAACCGTTATGATTAGTCTTGGTGATGATTGTTTGATCATGCTGGAAAAAGACAGAAACTTTCTTCTCACGAAAAGAATTTCATTTTTTTTGTGTAAGAGATTTTGAGTTGATTCGTTTTTCTGCTGATTTCTACACAAATTCTTCAGACTGTAGTAATTTGTCAGAATGTTTGAAGTACCAGAGGTATACAAAATATACAGATTTCTACATACTGGTCTGCTGTTAACAGATTCTGTTTTTGTTGAGTTGGTTGCTTATTTTGATGAAACTATGGATAGTATCGGAGGGTATTAGCCATGGAAGATTGAAAATACAGTAACCCAACATCAGCATAAGTAGAATTTAAGTTTGCTACAGTATATAAGGAAGTGGTGGTTTGCTTTCTCATACTAATGTTATCACGAGTTTCTGTTTAACTTTCGTGTTGTGAAGTTTTCAAGTTTTGGGTGAAGTTCTTATGGACAAAGAGATAAAGAGTGGCAAGAGCTCAAGCTTGGGGATGCCCATGGCACCCCAAGAGATTCAAGGATGCCGTAAAAGCCTAAGCTTGGGGATGCCCCGGGAAGGCATCCCCTCTTTCGTCTTCAATCCATCGGTAACGTTACTTGGGGCTATATTTTTATTCACCACATGTTATGTGTTTTTGCTTGGAGCGTCTTGTATCGTAGGAGTCTTTTTTTTTGTGTCGCAATCTTCCTTGCTGCACACCTAGAGAGAGAGACATGCACTCACCGTGATTTTGTCGAGCTTCACTTATATCCTTTGGTAGACAATTCAGCTCACATGTGCTTCACTTATATCTTTTGAGCTAGATACTTTTTCTCTATGTGCTTCACTTATATATTTTAGAGCACAGTGGTGCGTGGCTTGGTAGTTGATGTATGCTTTGAAAGTAGTCTCAAAAGGGGTAGTTATCCAAAGGGATATGAAAACTTCCACCTTCATGTGCATTGAATAGTTAGAGAAGTTTGATTCATCTCAATTAGTTTTTGAGTTGTGGTTATGGTAATATTGAAGTCATGCTAGTAAGGTGTTGTGGATCTAGAAATACTTGTGTTGAAGTTAGTGATTCCCGTAGCATGCACGTATGGTGAACCGCTATGTGATGAAAGCTGAGCATGATTAGTCTATTGATTGTCATCCTTTGTGTGGTGGTCGGGATCGCCCGATGGTTTATACCTACCAACCCTTTCCCTAGGAGTATGCATTGAATGCTTTGTTTCAATTACTAATAAAACTTTTGCAACAAGTATATGAGTTCTTCATGACTAATGTTGAGTCCATGGTTTAGATGCACTTTCACCTTCCACTATCACTATCTTCTTAGTGCCGCGCAACTTTTGCCGGTGCACAAAACCCACCATTAGCCTCCCTTAAAACAGCCACCATACCTACCTACTATGGCTTTTTCAAAGCCATTCCGAGATATATTGCCATGCAACTACCACCATGACATGTGCCACCACTTCTACATTGCCATTGCATGATCGTACGATAGCTAGCATGATCTTTCCATTAATGTCTATGCCATGCTAGATCGTTGTCACGGTACACTACCGAAGGCATTCCATATAGAGTCATCGTTGCTCTAAGTTTTGAGTTGAAAGTGTGATGATCATCATTAATGGAGCATTGTCCCATGTGAGGAAATAAAAGAGGCCAAAGATGCCCACCAAAAAAAAGAGGCCGAACAGCCCACCAAAAAAAATATGAGAGAAAAATAGAGAAGGGACAATGCTACCACCTTTCCACACTTGTGCATATTAAGCACCATGATCTTCATGATTGAGAGTCTCTCGTTTTGTCACCACCATATAGCTAGTGGGAAATTCTCATTATATAACTTGGCTTGTATATTCCAATGACATGCTTCCTAAAAATTCCCTTAGGTCTTCGTGAGCAAGCAAGTTGGATGCACAACCACTAGTTTTCTTTAAGAGCTTTCACATACTCCTAGCTCTAGTGCATCATTTGTATGGCAATCCCTACTCATTCATGTTGATATCTATTGATGAGCATCTCCATAGCTCATTGATATGCCTAGTCAATGTGACCATCTTCTCCTTGTTTGCCTTGCAACCTCCACCACACTCCACACCACTTATAGTGCTAAAACCATGCCTCACGCTCATGTATTGCGTGAGAGTCGAAAAAGTTTGAGAAAGTAAAGGTGTGAAAACAATTACTTGTCCAATACCGGGGTTGTGCATGATTTAAATTTGTTGTGCAAGGATGATAGAGCATAGCCAGACTATATGATTTTGTAGGGATAACTTACTTTTGGCCTTGTTATTTTGAAAGTTCATGATTACCTTGCTAGTTTGCTTGAATTATTATTGTTCCCACGTCAATAGCAAACTATTGTTTTGAATCTAACGGATTTGAACATTCATGTCACGTGAGAGGAGTTACAAAGGACATCTATGCTAGGTAGCATGCAACATCAAAAATTCATTCTTTATCACTTCCCTACTTGAGGATGAGCAGGAGTTAAGCTTGGGGATGCCTGATACATCTCCAACGTATCTATAATTTTTGATGGTTCCATGCTATTATCTTGTCAACTTTGGATGTTTTATATGCTTGAATATGCTATTTTATATCTTTTTTGGGACTAACCTATTAACTCAGTGCCAAGTGTCAGTTTCTGTTTTTTCCGTGTTTTAGGCCAATTTTTAGACGGAGTCCAAATGGAATGAAACTTTACGATGAATTTTTTTGGACCAAAAGAGACCCCCGAAGCTTTGGGAGAAGGCCAGATGGGCCACGAGGGAGTCACAAGCCCTCATGCCGCCACCCCCCCCGGTGGTGGTGCGCAGGCTTGTGACCTCCTCGTTGGCCCAACTGACGCAATTCCACCGCCATAAATTCCTATAAAGTCAGAAACCCCCAAAAAGAAACATAGATCGGGAGTTCCGCCGCCGCAAGCCTCTGTAGCCACCAAAAACCAATCTGGAGCCCGTTCTGGCACCCTGCCGGAGGGGGAATCCATATCCGGTGGCCATCTTCATCATCCCGGCGATCTCCATGACGAGGAGGGAGTAGTTCTCCCTCGGGGCTGAGGGTATGTACCAGTAGCTATGTGTTTGATCTCTCTCTCTCTCGTGTTCTTGAGATGTCTTGATCTCGATGTACCATGGGCTTTGCTACTATAGTTGGATCTTATGATGTTCTTCCCCTTCTCCCTCTTGTAATGAATTGAGTTTCCCGTTTGGAGTTATCTTATCGGATTGAGTCGTTGAGAACACTTGATGTATGTCTTGCACGTGTCTATCTGTTGTGATCAACTTGCGGGTTTGTGACAATTGGGAACCTATGCATATGGGTTGGCACACGTGGATTCATGTGAGTACTTGATGTATGTTTTGGTGATCAACTTGCGGGTTCATGACATTGGGAACCTATGCACAGGGGTTGGCACACGTTCTGACTCTATGGTAGAAACTTTGGGGCACTCTTTGAAGTTCTATGTGTTGGTTGAATAGATGATTCTGAGATGGTGTGATGCTTATCGTATAATCATGCCCACGGATACTTGAGGTGACAATGGAGTATCTAGGTGAAATTAGGGTCTTGGTTGATATGTATCTTAAGGTTTTATTCTAGTACGAACTCTATGATAGATCGATCAGAAAGAATAACTTTGTGGTGGTTTCGTACCCGACAATAATCTCTTCGTTTGTTCCCCGCTATTAGTGACTTTGGAGTGATCTTTGTTGCATGTTGAGGGCTAGTTATATGATCCAATTCTGTTATCATTGTTGAGAGAACTTCACTAGTGAAAGTATGAACTCTAGGCCTTGTTTCCACGCATTGCAATACCGTTCGTGCTCACTTTTACCATTTGTTACCTTGTTGTTTTTGTAATTTCAGATTACAAAAACCTATATCTACCATCCATATTGCACTTGTCACCATCTCTTCGCCGAACTAGTGCACTTATACAATTTACCATTGTATTGGGTGTGTTGGGGACACAAGAGACTCTTTGTTATTTGGTTGCAGGGTTGCTTGAGAGAGACCATCTTCATCCTACGCCTCCCACAGATTTATAAACCTTAGGTCACCCACTTGAGGGAAAATTGCTACTGTCCTACAAACCTCTGCACTTGGAGGCCCAACAACGTCTACAAGGAGAAGGTTGCGTAGTAGACATCACCACATCTTGTAAACTTCTGGAATTTCCTCACGAGCATTGCAACCTCCTGTCCAAATTCTTTAGGATCACTAATGCTGCCATCCGAGTATTCTTCTTCGGATGAGGAAATTTTTCTGGCCTTCAGTGCACGAGGTCTATAATAGCTTGGTCCATATAGATCTATCTTTTCTTCTTGTTGGAATTCATGAGTATTGAGTCTTTCAAGTACATCAGCAGGATCAAGCATCTTGTAGTCTGGTCTTTCTTGAATCATGATAACTAAAGTATCAAATGAAGAATCCAAAGATCTTAGAAGTTTCTTCACAACTTCATGATCAGTAATGTCTCGAGTTCCTAGTGCTTGTAGTTCAATTGATATGTCAGTGAGGCGATAAAAGGTATCTTGGCAGCTTTCATTGTCAAGCCTTTTGAAGCGATTGAAGAGATTGTGGAGAACATCAACACGAGAATCATGCTGGTTGATAGTCCTTCATTTACTTTGGACAACCTTTCCCAGATTAGTTTTGCTGAGCCCAAAGGACTCACTCTACCATACTGACCTTTGCTCAGATGGCCACAAATGATATTCTTCGCTTGAGAATCAAGTTGCTTGAATTTCTTCACATCAGCGGCAGAGACAGTAGCAGTGATGATAGGGACACCATGTTCCACAATATACCACAGATCACTGTCAATAGCTTGTACATGCATCTGCATCTTGGTCTTCCAGAAGGGAAAGTCCTTTCCTTCGAAAGTAGGACATCCTGCAGTAACCTTGATCATGCCTGCAGTCGACATAACTAAAACTCCAGGTGGTTATACCAAAATCACACAGAACAAGGGAGTACCTTGCTCTGATACTAATTGAAAGTGTGTTATATCGACTAGAGGGGGGTGAATAGGTGATTGTTAGAATTTCATCACTGAGGAAATTCCTTTTGAGTAAATTCCTCACTGATGACTAACTTGCAGCGAAAACAACAAACGATCAGGGGTGCAAAGTATCACTACATCAGTTTTCAAGGTGAAGAATATGAAAAGCAGTTTGCACAGTATGCACGCACAGAGAAAGCAAGTGAGGATTAACTTGCGTTAAGAATTTGGGGTTGAGGAATTTCAGAGAAAGTCTTTAGCAAATTCTTCAAACAGTGACAATGAAAATATTCAACATACAATATGAGGATTTAAGGAGTTGAAGAAATAGAACCCGTTTCACAGTGAAGACAATGGTTGATGACCCAGTTCCAACTACTTTGACAGTTGTACATATGGTTTGGAGCGGCTTGGTATTGAAACCAAAAGACACACAGTCCCGAGACACACAGTCCCTACCGTATTCTCCTTGAGCTAAGAACACAGAGTCCTCGCCCAACACTCGTGGTAAGTCTTCAGTGCAGACTTCCAAACCCTCACAAACTTGGTCATCCGATGATTCACAATTGACTGCTGGATTGCTCTAGACCATGACGCCTAACCTTCTGGAGGATGCACATTCCTCAAAGGTAAAAGGCTTCGGTTCCACACAGGAACAAATTCTTTAGTGATGCTCAATCACTTGGTTTTTGGTTTGTGGTTTGGTGTTTGGGGTATTTCCTCACTGATGATTTACTCTCGAAGACTCTGAGGAATTCGGGTTGCTCTTATGACAAGTGTCAGTTTCTAAGGGAGCAACCAACCAGCTAATGGTTGTGGGGGCGGCTATTTATAGCTTGGGAGCATCCCAACATGATTTGACATTAATGCCCTTAAAACAATATGACCATTGGCGTGGATAAGATCGGTGATGTGGCGCGAATTGCGGCACCGGTTGGGGCCCTCAACTGTGAGAGTCCGCATGTCTCTGATTGTGATAGCCTGGCTTATTAGGGATGATAGACTACTCATAGCAATAAGGAATTCCATCTTTTCCGGGAGCCCATTCGAACAGAACTCTCAGGTTAAGCGTGCTCAGCTTGGAGTAGTTCTAGGATGGTCTTCCGACCGGGAAGTTCATCCCGGGTGCGCATGAGTGAGGACAAAGTGCGCAGAAAAGACTAGTATTGATATGTGGGGCCAGTCTAGATCCCACTAGGAGTAACGACCGCCGGTGGGTGTGTCCGGGGCGTTACAAGTTTGGTATCACAGCCGACCCTCGCGGTTACACGGATGTTTGCGAACAGGTGTGCGGTCATGTTGTTCATGACGTTTGTGACCCATCGTGGCACACGGCATGGTACATGTACTGGACTGGATGCGCATACGTTTGTACCAAGAGGGAACGCTCCCCCATTCAAACAGAACTCTCAGGTTAAGCGTGCTCAGCTTGGAGTAGTTCTAGGATGGGTGACCGACCGGGAAGTTGATCCCGGGTGCGCATGAGTGAGGACAAAGTGCGCAGAAAAGACTAGTATTGATATGTGGGGCCAGTCTAGATCCCGCCAGGAGTAACAACCGCCGGCGGGTGTGTCCGGGGGGTTACACTCATATTCCTCACTTGAGGCTTTTGGTAGGGTTAGGCTTGGGTTGAGCATCATGAGGAAATTCATTCCGAAGTTTTACCTCGACCCCCTTTAACAGTGCGGTGATCCTATTACTCAAGAGTGAAGAAAATAAAACAGAAAGAATAAATCTTCATGCTTCAAAGTCTTCAGATTGATTTTCTTCAGGACACACCGAATTTCTCATCTTCAATATCTTCATGAGGAATATCAATTTCATCGCAATTTCTTCGCGATTCAATTCTTCAACTTCAGACCGATTTCTTCAGCCGAAGATATACATTTTTAGGGGTCGATATTCATCGAATATTTCAAACTCCTCAGTGACTTATAGATCCTGTGTACACTTATGAACACATTAGATACTTAACCTATAAGTCTTCAAAAAACCAAAATCACTAAGGGGCACTAGATGCACTTACAACTTCATACTTGTGTTCCATTAAGTAGACATACCCATATGTGCTTAAGTCATCAGTGAGGGTGAGAACATAATGATAGCCACCGCGAGACTCAATGCTCATTGGACCGCATACATCGGTATGTATTATTTCCAACAAGTTGGTTGCTCGCTCCATTGTTCCGGTGAACCGAGTCCTAGTCATCTTGCCCATGAGGCATGGTTCGCACGTGTCAAATGATCCAAAATCAAGAGACTCCAAAAGTCCATCTGCATGGAGTTTCTTCATGCATTTGACACCGATATGACCAAGGCGGCAGTGCCACAAGTATGTGGGACTATCATTATCAACCTTAAATCTTTTGGTACTCACACTATGAATATGTGTATGTTGGAATTATGCCCTAGAGGCAATAATAAATATAATTATTATTATAATTCCTGTATCAAGATAATCGTTTATTATCCATGCTATAATTGTATTGAATGAAGACTTATATACATGTGTGGATACATAGACAAAACACTGTCCCTAGCAAGCCTCTAGTTGGCTAGCCAGTTGATCAAAGATAGTCAGTGTCTTCTGATTATGAACAAGGTGTTGTTGCTTGATAACTGGATCACGTTATTAGGAGAATCACGTGATGGACTAGACCCAAACTAATAGACGTAGCATGTTGATCGTGTCATTTTGTTGCTACTGTTTTCTCCGTGTCAAGTATTTGTTCCTATGACCATGAGATCATATAACTCACTGACACCGGAGGAATACTTTGTGTGTATCAAACGTCGCAACATAACTGGGTGACTATAAAGATGCTCTACAGGTATCTCCGAAGGTGTTCGTTGAGTTAGTATGGATCGAGACTGGGATTTGTCACTCCGTGTGACGGAGAGGTATCTCGGGGCCCACTCGGTAATACAACATCACACACAAGCCTTGCAAGCAATGTGACTTAGTGTAAGTTGCGGGATCTTGTATTACGGAACGAGTAAAGAGACTTGCCGGTAAACGAGATTGAAATAGGTATGCGGATACTGACGATCGAATCTCGGGCAAGTAACATACCGAAGGACAAAGGGAATGACATACGAGATTATATGAATCCTTGGCACTGAGGTTCAAACGATAATATCTTCGTAGAATATGTAGGATCCAATATGGGCATCCAGGTCCCGCTATTGGATATTGACCGAGGAGTCTCTCGGGTCATGTCTACATAGTTCTCGAACCCGTAGGGTCTGCACACTTAAGGTTAGACGTTGTTTTATGCGTATTTGAGTTATATGGTTGGTTACCGAATGTTGTTCGGAGTCCCGGATGAGATCACGGACGTCACGAGGGTTTCCGGAATGGTCCGGAAATGAAGATTGATATATAGGATGACCTCATTTGATTACCGGAAGGTTTTCGGAGTTACCGGGAATGTACCGGGAATGACGAATGGGTTCTGGGTGTTCACCGGGGGGGGGGGGGGGGCAACCCACCCCGGGGAAGCCCATAGGCCTTGGGGGTGGCGCACCAGCCCATAGTGGGCTGGTGGGACAGCCCAAGAAGGCCCTATGCGCCATAGGAAGAAAATCAAAGAGAAAAAAAAGAGGAGATGGGAAAAGGGGGAAGGACTCCTCCTTCCAAACCTAGTTGGACTCAGTTTGGAAGGGGAGGGTTGCCCCCTTGGCTCGGCCGAAGTCCTTGGGGGTCCTTGGACCCCAAGGCAAGGCTCCCCCTCTTCCCCCTATATATACGGAGGTTTTAGGGCTGATTTGACACAACTTTGCCACGGCAGCCCGACCACATATCTCCACGGTTTTACCTCTAGATCGCGTTTCCGCGGAGCTCGGGCGGAGCCCTGCTGAGATTAGATCACCACCAACCTCCAGAGCGCCGTCACGCTGCCGGAGAACTCATCTACCTCTCCCGGAGATGACCATAGTATGAGGAGTTCATGTATTCACTATGCGACAATGCTTTGTTCCGGTTCTCTATTAAAAGGAGACCTTAATATCCCTTAGTTTCCATTAGGACCCCGCTGCCACGGGAGGGATGGACAATAGATGTCATGCAAGTTCTTTTCCATAAGCATGTATGACTAAATACGGAATACGTGCCTACATTACATTGACGAACTGGAGCTAGTTACATATCACCCCATGTTATAATTGTTACATGATGAATGTCATCCGACATAATTATCCATCACCGATCCTATGCCTACGAGCTTTTCCTACTGGTCCTTGCTAAGTACTTTACCGCTACTGCTCTCACTACTGCTACTATTACCACTACTGTTGTCACAACTCCTACTGTTACTGCTACTGCTGTCACTACTGCTACTGTTACCGCTGCTACTGTTACTATCACACTACTTTGCTACTGAAACTTTGCTGCAGATACTAAGTCTTCAGGTGTGGTTGAATTGACAACTCAACTGCTAATACTCGAGAATATTCTTTGGCTTCCCCTTGTGTCGAATCAACAAATTTGGGTTGAATACTCTACCCTCGAAAACTGTTGCGATCCCCTATACTTGTGGGTTATCAAGACCTTTTTCTGGCGCCGTTGTCGGGGAGGCATAGCTCTATTCTCTGAGTCACTTGGGATTTACATTTGTTGATCACTATGAGGAATCCGAGAGATCCAAAAACTAAAGTCTTGCCCTCAACTACGAGGAAAGGTAAGGAACTTCCATCTAGCTCTACACTTGATTCACCTTCAGTTATGAGTAAATTTGCGACACCACCACCTATTGGTAATTCTTATATGTAACCTGTGCTTGATGATGATGCTTCTGCTATCCATGATGCTTATGATGATGCTTTGCTTGATAATGATTTGCCACTGGGTGCATTTCTTGATGCACAAATTGCTAGAGTTACTGCTGAATGTGATGACACTTCTGAAATTGATGAATTATTGAAGTAGAACCTGTTGTTACACCTGTTAGACCTGGCTCTCCTAGATATGAATTGCCTGGTATACCTGAGGGTTATCTTATGGAGGGTGAGGTAGCTGAAGACTTTCTTGCTTGTAAGCATAGCTATGATCTTGAGAATTTATTGCGCAATGACAACCCACAAGCGTATGGGATCGCAACAGTTTTCGAGGGTAGAGTATTCAACCCAAATTTGTTGGTTCACACAAGGGAAGCGAAAGAATATTCTCGAGTATTAGCAGCTGAGTGTGTCAGATTCAACCACATGTGAAAGATTAGTGTCTGCAAGCAAAGTATCAGTACCAAAGTAGTATGATAGCAATGGTGCCAGAAACGATCTGTTGACGTCAGACTATACCTAACTGTTGTATCAATGGCGCCAGTAAAAAGCACGTTGACGGGGGACTATTCTTCCCCAGCAAATGCTCCAGAAAAGGTATTGCACTAAGTAGCGGAGTAGCAAGGAACAACAGTAGGAGCAAAGTGACAGCAATAGCAAGAGTAGCAGCAAAGTGGCCCAATCCCTTTTGTAGCAAGGGACAAGCCTAGACAAAGTAACGTAGCGAGGACCAGTAGTAAAAGACTCGTAGGCAGTGGATCGGTGATGGATGAGTATGACGGATGTGATTCATCATGTAACAGCTATAACACGGAGAGATATGTAACTAGCTCCCGTTCGTCAATCTAATGTAGGCATGTATTCCATATGTAGTCATACGTGCTTAGGGAAAAGAACTTGCATGACATCTATTGTCCATCCCTCCCGTGGTAGCGGGGTCCTAATTGAAACTACGGGATATTAAAGTTCTCCTTTTAATAAAGAACCGGACCAACGCATTAACACGCGGTGAATACATGATCTCCTCATACTATGGTCATCTCCGGGAGTGGTTCCCGCTATTGTCACTCCGGGGTTGCCGGGTCATAACACATAGTAGGTGACTACAAGTTGCAGGATAGGATCTAAAACACACATATATTGGCGACAACATAATAGGTTCAGATCTGAAATCATGGCACTCGGTCCCTAGTAACAAGCATTAAGCATAGCCAAGTAGTAGCAACATCAATCTAGAACATAGTGGATACTAGGGATCAATCCCCGTCAAGCACTAACTCGATTACATGATAGATCTCATCCAACTCATCACCGTCCATCAAGCCTACGATGAGATTACTCACAGACGATGAAGAGCATCATGGAATTGTCGATGGAGAAAGGTTGATGATGACGATGGCGACGATTTCCCCTCTCCGGAGCCCGAAACGGACTCCAGATTTGCCCTCCAGATGAAGAACAGGATGTGGCGGCGCCTCCGTATCGCAAAACGTGATGAAACCTTCTCCCTGATTTTTTTCCAGGCGAAACGGAAGAAATAGAGCTGAGTTTGGGGCGGTGGTGCCACGTGGGCCCCACAAGCCTTTCACGACGTGACCTAGGGGGTGGCTGTGGCCTGTGGGCTTGTGGCCCACTGGCACGCCCCCTCCGGTGGATCTTTGCGCAGGTATTTTTCTTTTATTCCACACAAAATCTCCGTAAATTTTCAGGACATTCCGAGAACTTTTATTTCTGCACAAAAACAACACCATGGCAATTCTGCTGAAAACAGCGTCAGTCCGGGTTAGTTCCATTCAAATCATGCAAATTAGAGTCCAAAACAAGGGCAAAAGAGTTCGCAAAAGTATATACGACAGAGACGTATCACGCAAGTGGAAATAAAAATCTCTGAATGCTAGAATGAAATACGATCCTAAGTTTTCTACTTCGCCCATCATTGTTACTCATAAGGATTATGAATTCTGTGTCGATCCTGAGTTGATCACTTTGGTTGAATCTGATCCTTTTCATGGTTATGATTCTGAAACGGTTGTAGCACATCTTACGAAACTGAATGATATAGCCACCCTATTCACGAATGAGGAAAAAATTTGCCCTTACTATATCCTTAAGTTGTTTCCTTTCTCACTAAAGGGTGATGCTAAGACTTGGTTTACTTCTCTTGCTCCTGGTTGTGTGCATAGCCCCCAGGATATGATTTACTACTTCTTTGAGAAATATTTTCATGCCCATAAGAAACAAGCTGCCTTGCAGGATATATATATAACTTTGTGCAAGTTGAAGAAGAGAGTCTCCCACAAGCTTGGGGAAGGCTTGCCTGATCACCCTCTTGAGAAGAATGAAACACTTGATATCTTTTATAATGGACTAACCGATGCTTCTAGGGAACACCTAGATAGTTGTGCTGGTTGTGTTTTCAGGGAACGAACTATGGAACAAGCTGAAATTATATTGAATAATATCTTGAGCAATGATAATGCTTGGACTATTCCCGAACCACCTCCGAAGCCAACTCCGAAGAAAAGAGGTATTCTATTCCTCCGTCCTGAAGATATGCAATAAGCCAATAAATCTCTGCAAGAGAAAGGTATTAAATCGAAGATGTTAAGAATCTACCACTTATCGAAGAAATACATGGTCTTGATAACCCGACACAGGTAGTAGAGGTAAATTCTCTTCGTAGATTCAATGAGAGTGATATTCTTTATGATAAACCTGCTAGCTTATGCGTAGATGAATTTGATGACTTCGTTGCCAAACAACAAAGTTTCAATGATTATGTTAGCAGACAATTGAGACAAAATGCTCGTATGATTAGTCATATAAGTGCTTGTGTGGATAGAAATGTCAATGATCTTAAGCTTTTGAGTAAACATGCCTCTATGGTCACTACTCAAGTATAACAAGTACTTAAGGGTCAAAATGACTTGCTCAATGAGTTGAATGACAATTATGTTAGAGTTGTCACTAGAGGTGGTAGAATGACTCAGGAACCTTTGTATCCTGATGGACATCCTAAGAGGATTGAACAAACTTCTCAAGGAGTTAACACTGATGCACATAGGCATCCTGGTAATAGGAAGAAAAAGAAAGATGATAGGAACTTGCATGCTAGCAAACCTGCTGTGGTTACACCCGAGATTCCAAATGATGTCTCTGTTTCTGATGCCGAAACACAATCTGGTGATGAACATGAGCCTAGTGATAATATTTATAGTGGTGTTCATGTTGATGTTCAACCTAGTAATGATAAGGATGTGGAGATTGAACCTATTGTTGATCTTGATAACCCACAACCTAAAAACAAGAGATACGATAAGAACGACTTTATTGCTAGGAAGCATGGTAAAGAAAGAGAACCATGGGTTCAGAAACCCATGGCCTTTCCTCCCAAACCATCCAAGGAAAAGGATGATGAGGATTTTGAGCGCTTTGTTGAAATGATTAGACCTGTCTTTTTGAAAATGTGTTTGATAGATATGCCCAAAATGTCTGCTTATGCTAAGTACATGAAAGATATTGTGACTAGTAAAAGGAAGATACCTGAGGTTGAGATTTCCACCATGCTTGCCAACTACACTTTTAAGGGTAGGACTCCTAAGAAACTAGGTGATCCCAGAGTGCCCACTATACCTTGCTCCATTAAAAGAAATTATGTTAGAACTACTTTATGCGATCTTGGAGCCGGTGTTAGTGTTATGCCTCTCTCTTTATATCGTAGAGTCAAATTGGATAAGTTTACACCTACTGAAATGTCTTTGCAAATGGCCGACAAATCAACTGCTTTTCCTATTGGCATTTGCGAGGATGTGCCTATTGTGGTTGCTAATGTTACTATCTTAACGGACTTTGTTATTATGGATATTCCCGAGGATGATGCCATGGAGGTCATCCTTGGAAGACCCTATTTAAACACTGCAGGGGTTGTTATTGATTGCAATAAAGGCAATGTCACTATTCATGTTAGTGGTAATGAGCATACGGTGCACTTTTCGAAGAAACAATATCGAGTTCATTGCATCAATGCTATTGAAAAATCTTCATCAATTCTTATTGGAAGCTTTGAATGCCCTATACCTACTGTCAAGATGAAGTATGATTTACTTGTTGGGGATATGCACATCCCCGTTGAGGTAACCTAGTGATTATTCGAAAATTCTCCGGTTTTGTGCGATTCAAAAAAAGTTTGTCAAGAAGACTTGATCAATCTCATTGACGGATTTGTTTTGATGACCATGAGATGGATGAATCTAGAAGTCACAACCTTTTGTTCCCAAGTTTTACTTTCAGTTGTCCGTGACACATCCATATTGTTTGATCTTTATGACAAATCGTATACCATGGATTTAGAGGATTTTAATAGAATTTGCAAGATACCTGATTGGGGTAGTCTCAATGATCCTCCTAAGTCTTCGGTTAGAGATTTTATCTCTAGTATAACTGTTGGAGAAACTAGAGATATTACGTAGGCTACCATGGGGAGCATTCGTTTTCCTGCCTTACATTATTTTGCCCTCTTCATAGGTAGATGCATTAACGGCAACATTGAGCATTGTCACCTCTGCGCACATGACCTTAGTATTCTTAAGAGCGCAGTAACGGGTGATAGAAATTTCAACATGGGAGCTATAATTGCGAGGAGGCTAAATAATATGCTAATGAAGGGGATTTCTTTGGTGGGATCTATGCCACTCGCATAGCAAATTTTCTTGGAATACCCATCCGCAGAGGAGATCCCTCGCTCCATACAACTTTCCTTGATCGCGCTGCTATGACACTTATCAGTTCTTTGAGAGGGATAATGAATCCCTCCTATACCGGTTAATATTTAACCGACAGCGTGTTTTCCATATTACCCTTCCTGCTCCTGCCTTCTTTGACTTTCAGGTAAAACGGAGATATTACATAACCAGAGGAGAGGCAGAGGAGTATGAGAGGGAGGCGAGGCTGCTCGCCTCCGTGAGGCAGCTATTCAGGCGGTAGCTGCCGCGTTTCCGTACAACCCCCATAATGATTTTGGATATCGCCTGGACCAGCCGTGGGAGTAGACCAACCTAGGCAAAAAGCCTAAGCTTGGGGGAGTACGTGTTTCTCACTGACTTCATATTCATGCTCACACATTCACTTTGATAGTCGGTGTTCACACCTTGCCATTGTATCATCCGTGCTAGTTTATTTCTTTTTCTCGCTTTCTTCTCGTGTGTTTGTTTAAATTGAGAAAAACAAAAAAATTAGTTGTAAGTTTACTTTCCAGCTTGTTTAGTGGTAATTTTAAAAACAAAACCCAAAAATATTTCCTCTTCTTCTTTTGCTTGTCGGGAGCTTTCCCGTGTAAATAGTTTTATTTTTCTTTGGGTCCAGGTAGAAGACCATGATTAAATTATTTATCTCTGTCTTTAAAAGCCTGAGCTCTGGCACCTCTGCAAATCAATACTTCCCTCTACAAAGGGCCTATCTATTTACGTTTCTGTTGAGTCATCCTCGTCTTATAAAAGTACCACTTAGAGAGCACCTCCGTCATTTTTATGCTTTGCTATTAATTGATATTGAGTATGACTGTGACTGGATCTTCTTTGCCATGAATTACAATGTTCAGTCAGCCCTTGGTCTTTGAAGGTGCTCTGCATTTATGTTTTGTGGTCTCGGAAAGGGCTAGCGAGATACCATCTGTTCATATTGTTTCATGTTTGTTTTGATTGAAGTGTTGACATTTGAAACTTATTATTATTGCTCGCTAGTTGATTATGCCATTGATATGAGTACACCATTAGACCTAAATGTCATTGCTTATGTGGTTAGCTTTTGATCTTGCTGAAAATCGGAATATGAGTTAGACATAATTAGAACAACAAGATCAAACAGAGTTCGTAAAAGTTTTTCTTTTGTCTCTTTCAATTTGTCAACTGAATTGCTTGAGGATAATCAAGGTTTTAAGCTTGGGGGAGTTGATACGCCTCCATCGTATCTACTTTTCCAAACTCTTTTGCCCTTGTTTTGGACTCTAATTTGCATGATTTGAATGGAACTAACCCGGACTAACACTGTTTTCAGCACAATTGCCATGGTGTTGTTTTTGCGCAGAAATAAAATTTCTCGGAATGGCCTAGAAATTTACGATGATTTTTTGTGGAATATATAAAAAATACTGGCGCAAGAATTGCGTGGAGACATGGAGCCAGGAGCCCACAAGCCCAGGAGACGCGGGCCCCCCTGGTCGCGCCTGGCAGGCTTGTGAGGCCCTCGTGGCTCCGCAGCCTCCAACTCCAGCTCTATATATTCTCTCTCGCCCAGAAAAAATTGAGGGAGAAGAGTTCATTGCGTTTCACGATACGGAGCCGCTGCCACCACCTGTTCTTCCTCTCGAGGGCAGATCTGGAGTCCATTCTGGGCTCCGGAGAGGGGAAATCGTCGCCGTTGTCATCACCAACCATCCTTCATCGCCAATTCCATGATGCTCTTCACCGTCCATGAGTAATCTCATCGTAGGCTTGCTGGACGGTGATGGGTTGGACGAGTTCTATCATGTAATCGAATTAGTTTTGATGGGTTTGATCCCTAGTATCCACTATGTTCTAAGATTGATGTTGCTACTACTTTGCTATGCTTAATGCTTGTCACTAGGGCCCGAGTGCCATGATTTCAGATATGAACCTATTATGTTTTCATCAATATATGTGTGTTCTTGATCCTATCTTGCAAGTTGTAGTCACCTACTATGTGTTATGACCCGACAACCCCGGAGTGACAATAGCTGGAACCACTCCCGGAGATGACCATAGTATGAGGAGTTCATGTATTCACTATGCACTAATGCTTTGTTCCGGTTCTCTATTAAAAGGAGACCTTAATATCCCTTAGTTTCCATTAGGACCCCGCTGCCACGGGAGGGATGGACAATAGATGTCATGCAAGTTCTTTTCCATAAGCACGTATTACTAAATACAGAATACATGCCTACATTACATTGACGAACTGGAGCTAGTTACATATCACCCCATGTTATTACTGTTACATGATGAATGTCATCCGACATAATTATCCATCACCGATCCAATGCCTATGAGTTTTTCCTACTGGTCCTTGCTAAGTACTTTACCGCTAATGCTCTCACTACTGCTACTGTTACCACTACTTCTATCACTACTGCTACTGTTACCGCTGCTACTATTACTATCACACTACTTTGCTACTGAAACTACGTGAGGTGACAATGGAGTATCTAGGTGACATTAGGGTCTTGGTTGATATGTATCTTAAGGTTTTATTCTAGTACAAGCTCTATTATAGATCGATCAGAAAGAATAACTTTGTGGTGGTTTCGTACCTGACAATAATCTCTTAGTTTGTTCCCCGCTATTAGTGATCTTTGTTCCATGTTGAGGGCTAGTTATATGATCCAATTATGTTATCATTGTTCAGAGAACTTCACTAGTGAAAGTATGAACCCTAGGCCTTGTTTCCACGCATTGCAATACCGTTCGTGCTCTCTTTTACCATTTGTTACCTTGTTGTTTTTGTAATTTCAGATTACAAAAACCTATATCTGCCATCCATATTGCACTTGTATCACCATATCTTCGCCGAACTAGTGCACCTATACAATTTACCATTGTATTGGGTGTGTTGGGGACACAAGAGACTCTTTGTTATTTGGTTGCAGGGTTGCTTGAGAGAGACCATCTTCATCCTACGCCTCCCACGGATTCTTCAAACAGTGACAATGAAAATCTTCAACATACAATATGAGGATTTAAGGAGTTGAAGAAATAGAACCCGTTTCACAGTGAAGACAATGGTTGATGACTCAGTTCCAACTACTGTGACAGTTGTACATATGGTTTGGAGCGTCTTGGTATTGAAACCAAAAGACACACAGTCCCGGGACACACAGTCCCTACCGTATTCTCCTTGAGCTAAGAACACAAAGTCCTCGCCCAACACTCGTGGTAAGTCTTCAGGGCAGACTTCCAAACCCTCACAAACTTGGTCACCCGATGATCCACAATTGACTGCTGGATTTCTCTAGACCATGACGCCTAACCTTTTGGAGGATGCACATTCCTAAAAGGTAAAAGGCTTCGGTTCCACACAGGAACAAATTCTTTAGTGATGCTCAATCACTTGGTTTTTGGTTTGTGGTTTGGTGTTTGGGGTATTTCCTCACTGATGATTTACTCTCGAAGACTCTGAGGAATTCGGGTTGCTCTTATGACAAGTGTCAGTTTCTAACGGAGCAACCAACCAGCTAATGGTTGTGGGGCATCTATTTATAGCCTGGGAGCATCCCAACATGATTTGACATTAATGCCCTTAAACAATATGACCGTTGGTGTGGATAAGATCGGTGATGTGGCGCGAATTGCGGCAACGGTCGGGACCCTCAACTGTGAGAGTCCTCATGTCTCTCATATTCCTCACTTGAGGCTTTTGGTAGGGTTAGGTTTGGGTTGAGCATCATGAGGAAATTCATTCCGAAGTGTTACCTCGACCCCCTTTAATAGTACGGTGATCCTATTACTCAAGAGTGAAGAAAATAAAATAGAAAGAATAAATCTTCATGTTTCAAAGTCTTCAGATTGATTTTCTTCAGGACACACCGAATTTCTCATCTTCAATATCTTCATGAGGAATATCAATTTCATCGCAATTTCTTCGCGATTCAATTCTTCAACTTCAGACCGATTTCTTCAGCCGAAGATATACATTTTTAGGGGTCGATATTCATCGAATATTTCAAACTCCTCAGTGACTTATAGATCCTGTGTACACTTATGAACACATTAGATACTTAACCTATGAGTCTTCAAAACACCAAAATCACTAAGGGGTACTAGATGCACTTACAACTTCATACTTGTGTTCCATTAAGTAGACATAACCATATGTGCTGAAGTCATCAGTGAGGGTGAGAACATAATGATAGCCACCGCGAGCCTCAATGCTCATTGGACCGCATACATCGGTATGTATTATTTCCAACAAGTTGGTTGCTCGCTCCATTGTTCCGGTGAACCGAGTCCTAGTAATCTTGCCCATGAGGCATGGTTCGCACGTGTCAAATGATCCAAAATCAAGAGACTCCAAAAGTCCATCTGCATAGAGTTTCTTCATGCGTTTGACACCGATATGACCAAGGCGGCAGTGCCACAAGTATGTGGGACTATCATTATCAACCTTAAATCGTTTGGTACTCACACTATGAATATGTGTAACATCATGTTCAAGATTCATTAAGAATAAACCATTGACCAGCGGGGCATGACCATAAAACTTATCTCTCATATAAATAGAACAACCATTATTCTCAAATTTAAATGAGTAGACATCTCGCATCAAACGAGATCCGGATAAAATGTTCATGCTCAAAGCTGGTACTAAATAACAATTATTAATGTTTAAAACTAAGTAGTGTGCGGACGACAATCACATCGAACTTGGAACCATTCGTGACGCGCATCGTTACCTCGTCTTTCGCCAGTCTCCGCTTATTCCGCAGCTCCTGTTTTGAGTTACAAAAGTGAGCAACTGCACTGGTATCAAATACCCGGGAGCTACTGATGACGAGATGATGTATATACTTCTCGCTCCTCATTGGTTACCCCAAGTGAAAGGTTGAGATGTAGTCAGCAGCAAGTTTTCCCTTACACGGAGACTGTAAGGTTTATCAAACCAGGAGGACTCCTAGGATCAACAAGTAGGTGTCTCCAACCCTGGTGCTAGCAGAAGACGTGGACCTGCACACACACAAATAACTTTGCTCCCAATGAGTATAGAGAGGTTGTCAATTGATATGTCTCCATCGTATCTACTTTTCCAAACTCTTTTGCCCTTGTTTTGGACTCTAATTTGCATGATTTGAATGGAACTAACCCGGACTGACGCTGTTTTCAGCAGAATTGCCATGGTGTTGTTTTTGCGCAGAAATAAAAGTTCTCGGAATGACCTAGAAATTTACGAGGATTTTTTGTGGAATATATAAAAAATACTGACGCAAGAATTACCTGGAGACGCGGAGCCAGGATCCCACAAGCCCAAGAGGCGCGAGCCCCCCTAGCCGCGCCTGGCAGGCTTATGAGGCCCTCGTGGCTCCGCAGCCTCCAACTCCACCTCTATATATTCTCTCTCACCGAGAAAAAAATTGAGGGAGAAGAGTTCATCGCGTTTCACGATACGGAGCCGCCGCCACCACCTGTTCTTCCTCTGGAGGGCAGATCTGGAGTCCGTTCTCGACTCCGAATAGGAGAAATCGTCGTTGTTGTCATCACCAACCATCCTTCATCGCCAATTCCATGATGCTCTTCGCTGTTCGTGAGTAATCTCATCGTAGGCTTGCTGGACGGTGATGGGTTGGATGAGATCTATCATGTAATCGAGTTTGTTTTGATGGGGTTTGATCCCTAGTATCCACTATGTTCTAAGATTGATGTTGCTACTACTTTGTTATGCTTAATGCTTGTCACTAGGGCCCGAGTGCCATGATTTTAGATATGAACCTATTATGTTTTCATCAATATATGTGTGTTCTTGATCCTATCTTGCAAGTTGTAGTCACCTACTATGTGTTATGACCCGACAACCCCCGGAGTGACAATAGCCGGAACCACTCGCGGAGATGAACATAGTATGAGGAGTTCATGAATTCACTATGCGCCAATGCTTTGTTCCAGTTCTCTATTAAAAGGAGACCTTAATATCCCTTAGTTTCCATTAGGTCCCTGCTGCCACGGGAGGGATGGACAATAGATGTCATGCAAGTTCTTTTCCATAAGCACGTATGACTAAATACGGAATACATGCCTACATTACATTGACGAACTGGAGCTAGTTACATATCACCCCATGTTATAACTGTTACATGATGAATGTCATCCGACATAATTATCCATCACCGATCCAATGCCTACGAGCTTTTCCTACTGGTCCTTGCTAAGTACTTTACCGCTACTACTCTCACTACTGCTACTATTACCACTATAGTTGTCACTACTGCTATTGTTACCGCTAGTGCTGTCACTACTGCTACTGTTACCGCTGCTACTGTTACTATCACACTACTTTGCTACTGAAACTTTGCTGCAGATACTAAGTCTTTCAGGTGTGGTTGAATTGACAACTCAACTGCTAATACTCGAGAATATTCTTTGGCTTCCCCTTGTGTCGAATCAACAAATTTGGGTTGAATACTCTAGCCTCGAAAGCTGTTGCGATCCCCTATACTTGTGGGCTTTTTCTGGTGCCGTTGTCGGGGAGGCATAGCTCTATTCTCTGAGTCACTTGGGATTTACGTTTGTTGATCACTATGAGGAATCCGAGAGATCCAAAAACTAAAGTCTTGCCCTCAACTACGAGGAGAGGTAAGGAACTGCCATCTAGCTCTGCACTTGATTCACCTTCAGTTATGAGTAAATTTGCGACACCACCACCTATTGGTAATTCTTATATGTCACCTGTGCTTGATGATGCTGCTTCTGCTATCCATGATGCTTATGATGATGCTTTGCTTTATAATGATTTGCCACTAGGTGCATTTCTTGATGCACAAATTGCTAGAGTTACTGCTGAATGTGATGATACTTCTGAAATTGATGAATTATTGAAGTAGAACATGTTGTTACACCTGTTAGACCTGGCTCTCCTAGATATGAATTGCCTAATATACCTGAGGGTTATCTTATGGAGGGAGAGGTACCTGAAGACTTTCTTGCTTGTAAGCATAACTATGATCTTGAGAATTTATTGCGCAATGACAACCCACAAGCGTATGGGATCGCAACAGTTTTCGAGGGTAGAATATTCAACCCAAATTTGTTGGTTCACACAAGGGAAGCGAAAGAATATTCTCGAGTATTAGCAGCTGAGTGTGTTGTTGGAAATATGCCCTAGAGGCAATAATAAAATGGTTATTATCATATTTCCTTGTTCATGATAATCGTCTATTGTTCATGCTATAATTGTATTAACAGGAAACAGTAATACATGTGTGAATAAATAGATCACAATGTGTCCCTAGCAAGCCTCTAGTTGGCTAGCTCGTTAGTCAATAGATGATCATGGTTTCCTGATCATGGGCATTAGATGTCATTGATAACGGGATCACATCATTGGGAGAATGATGTGATGGACAAGACCCAATCCTAAGCATAGCACTAGATCGTATTGTTCGTATGCTAAAGCTTTTCTAATGTCAAGTATCTTTTCCTTCGACCGTGAGATTGTGCGACTCCCGGATACCGTAGGAGTACTTGGGTGTATCAAACGTCACAACGTAAATGGGTGACTATAAAGGTGTACTGCGGGTACCTCCGAAAGTGTCTGTTTGGTTGGTACGAATCAAGATCGGGATTTGTCACTCCGTGTGACAAAGAGGTATCTCTGGGCCCACTCGGTAGAACATCATCATGAGCTCAATGTGACTAAGTATTTAGTCACACGATGACGTGCTACGGAACGATTAAAGAGACTTACCGGTAACGAGATTGAACAAGGTATAGGTATACCGACGATCGAATCTCGGGCATGTTCTATACCGACACGCAAAGGGAATCGTATACGGGATTGATTGAATGCTTGACATCGTGGTTCATCCGATGAGATCATCGTGGAGCAAGTGGGAGCGACCATGGGTATCCAGACCCCGCTGATGGTTATTGGCCGCAGAGGCATCTCGGTCATGTCTGCCTGTCTCCCGAACCCGTAGGGTCTACACACTTAAGGTTTGATGACGCTAGGGTTATAGGGAATTGTTATACGAGGTTACCGAAAGTTGTTCGGAGACCCGGATGAGATCCCGGATGTCATGAGGAGCTCCGGAATGGTCCGGAGGTAAAGATTGATATATAGGACGGATGGTTTCGGATACCGGAAGTGTTTCGGGCATCACCGGTAACGTACCGGGACCACCGGGACCACCGGAGGTGGCCCCGGGGGTCCACCGAAGAGGGGCAACGACCCCGGGAGGTAAGGTGGGCCAAGTGGGGAAGGGAACCAGCCCCTAGGTGGGCTGGTGCGCCTCCCCACTCAGCCCAATGCGTGGGGGAGAGAAAAAGGGGGGCAAACCCTAAGCCGGGTGGGCCTAATGCCCACCAGGGGTGCGCCACACCCCTCCTCCCCCCTTGGCCACCGCACCAGCCCCATCTAGGGCTGCCGCCCCCCCCCCCCCAGGAGAGGGAAACCCTCAAGGGGGCGCAGCCCCTCCCTCCCCCTATATATAGTGGGCACTTTTGGCCATTGGAGATCAGACTTTTGCCTCTCTCTCGGCGCAGCCCTGCCCTTCTTCCTCCTCCTCTCTGCCGGTGCTTGGCGAAGCCCTGCCGGGAGACCTCGTCTCTCCATCGACACCACGCCGTCGTGCTGCTGGAGTTCTTCCCCAACCTCTCCCTCCTCCTTGCTGGATCAAGGTGCGGGAGACGTCACCGGGTTGCACGTGTGTTGAACGCGGAGGTGCCGTAGTTCGGCACTAGATCGGAATCGCTGCGAGTACGACTCCATCAACCGCGTTCTAGCAACGCTTCCGCTTAGCGATCTTCAAAGGTATGAAGATGCTCTTACCCCTCTCTCGTTTCTGGTCTTTCCATAGGAAGATCTGAATATGCGTAGGAAAATTTTGAATTTATGCTACGTTACCCAACAGTGGCATCCGAGCCAGGTTTTCTATGCGTATATTCTATGCACGAGTAGAACACGAAAGTTGTGGGCGATGATTTGTCAATTTGCTTGCCGCTACTAGTCTTATTCTTTTCCGGCGGTATTGTGGGATGAAGCGTCCCGGACCGACTTTACACGTATGCTTACGTGAGACTGGTTCCACCGGCAGACATGCACACCGTGCATAAAGGTGGCTAGCGGGTGTTTGTCTCTCCTACTCTAGTCGGATTGGATTTGATGAAAAGGGTCCTTATGAAGGGTAAATAGCTTTGGCATATCATCGTTGTGGCTGTCACATAGGTAAGAAGGCATTCTTGCTAGAAACCCAAATCAGCCACGTAAAACTTGCAACAACAATTAGAGGACGTCTAACTTGTTTTTGCAGGGTTTGACATGTGATGTGATATGGCCAAAGTTGTGATGTTGCATGTATGATGTATGAGATGATCATGTTATTGTAATAGGTTTCACGACTTGCATGTCGATGAGTATGACAACCGGCAGGAGCCATAGGAGTTGTCTTAATTTATTGTATGAGATGCAACGCCATGTGCTTACTACTTTTACTTCATTGCTAACGGTTAGCTATAGTAGTAGTGATAGTAGTAGTTGGCGTGACGACTTCACGGAGACACGATGATGGAGATCATGATGATGGAGATCATGGTGCTACGCCGGTGACGATGATGATCATGCGATGCCCGAAGATGGAGATCGAAAGGGCGAAGATGATAATGGCCACATCATGTCACTATATGATTGCATTGTGATGTTTATCATGTTTTACATCTTATTGCTTAGAACCACGGTAGCATAATAAGATGATCCCTCTTAAAAATTTCGAGAACGTATTCCCCTAAGTGTGCACCGTTGCGAAGGTTCGTTGTCTCGAAGCACCACGTGATGATCGGGTGTGATAGATTCTAACGTTCGCATACAACGGGTGTAAGCCAGATTTACACATGCGAAACACCTAGGTTGACTCAACGAGCTTAGCATGTACAGACATGATCTCGAATACAAGAGACCGAAAGGTCGAACATGAGTCGTATGGTTGAATACGATCAACATGAAGTTGCTCACCATGGTGACTAGTCCGTCTCACGTGATGATCGGACACGGGTTAGTCAACATGGATCATGTATCACTTAGATGACTAGAGGGATGTCGATTTAAGTGGGAGTTCATACTTAATTTGATTAAATGAACTTAATTGTCATGAACTTAGTCTAAAAGTTGTCTTTATAAATATTGTATATGGCCAACGTCAACCTCAATTTCAACGCATTCCTAGAGAAAAACAAGCTGAAAGATGATGGTAGCAACTATGCGGACTGGGTTCGCAACTTGAAGCTCATCCTTGAAGCAGCTAAAAGGGCTTCTGTCCTTGATGCGCCGCTAGGTGACCCTCCCGCTCCCGCAGCAGCCCAGGACATTCTGAACGTCTGGCAAACACGGAGTGATGACTACTCTCTGGTTAGGTGTGGCATGTTATACAGTTTAGAAACGGGGCTCCAAAGGCGTTTTGAGCAACACGGGGCATATGAGATGTTCTAGGAGCTGAAGCTAGTTTTTCAAGCTCATGCCCGTGTCGAGAGATATGAAGTCTCCGACAAGTTCTTTAGCTGTAAGATGGAGGAGAACAGTTCTGTCAGTGAGCACATACTCAAAATGTCTGGGTTACACGGTCGTCTGACTTCACTTGGAGTCGAACTTCCAGATGATGCTATAATCGACAGAATCCTCTAGTCTCTCCCACCAAGCTACAAAGGCTTTGTGCTTAACTACAACATGCAAGGGATGGAAAAGACCATTCCCGAGTTGTACTCGATGCTCAAGTCTGCAGAAGTAGAAATCAAGAAAGAGCATCAAGTGTTGATGGTCAACAAGACCACTAGTTTCAAGGAAGGCAAGGGTAAGAAGAACTTCAAGAAAGACGGCAAAGTTGTTGCCGCGCCCGGTAAGCCAGATGCCGGGAAGAAGAAAAAGAATGGACCCAAGCCTGAGACTGAGTGCTTCTATTGCAAGGGAAAAGGTCACTGGAAGCGGAACTGCCCCAAATACTTAGCGGACAAGAAGGCCGGCAACGTTAAAGGTATATGTGATATACATGTTATTGATGTGTACCTTACCAGCGCTCATAGTAGCTCCTGGGTATTTGATACCGGTGTTGTTGCTCACATTTGCAACTCAAAGCAGGAACTGCGGAATAAGCGGAGACTGGCCAAGGATGAGGTGACGATGCGCGTGGGGAATGGTTCCAAAGTCGATGTGATCGCCGTCGGCACGCTACCTCTACATCTACCGTTGGGATTAGTCCTAAACCTTAATAATTGTTATTTAGTACGAGCTTTAAGCATGAACATTGTATCAGGGTCTTTCTTAATGCGAGACGGCTACTCATTTAAGTCAGAGAATAATGGTTGTTCCATTTATATGAGTGATATGTTTTATGGTCATGCTCCGCTGGTGAATGGTTTATTCTTGATGAATCTCGATCGTGATGTTACACATATTCATAGTGTGAGTACCAAAAGATGTAAAGTTGATAATGATAGTCCCACATACTTGTGGCACTTCCGCCTTGGTCATATCGGCGTTAAGCGCATGAAGAAGCTCCATACTGATGGACTATTAGAGTCTCTTGACTTTGAATCATTTGACACATGCGAACCGTGCCTCATGGGCAAGATGACTAAGACTCCATTCTCAGGAATAATGGAGAGAGCAACCGACTTATTGGAAATAATACATACTGATGTGTGTGGTCCAATGAACGTTGAAGCTCGCGGTGGCTATCGTTATGTTCTCACTCTCACCGATGATTTGAGTAGGTATGGGTATATCTACTTAATGAAGCACAAATCTGAGATATTTGAAAAGTTTAAGGAATTTCAGAGTGAGGTTCAGAATCAACGTGACAGAAAAATTAAATGTCTGCGATCTGATCGTGGAGGAGAATATTTGAGTCACGAGTTTGGCACACACCTAAGGAAGTGTGGAATCGTTTCAAAACTGACGCCGCCTCGCACACCGCAACGCAACAGAGTGTCTGAACATCGTAATCGCACTTTATTAGACATGGTACGATCTATGATGTCTCTTACTGACCTACCGCTATCATTTTGGGGATACGCATTAGAAACTGCAGCATTCACTTTAAATAGGGCACCATCTAAATCCGTTGATACGACACCGCATGAACTATGGTTTGGCAAGAAACCTAAGTTGTCGTTTCTTAAAGTTTGGGGCCGCGATGCTTATGTGAAGAAATTTCAACCAGAAAAGCTCGAACCCAAAGCGGAGAAATGTGTATTCTTAGGATACCCTAAGGAAACTATTGGGTATACCTTCTATCTTAGATCCGAAGGTAAGACCTTTGTTGCCAAGAACGGATCCTTTCTAGAGAAAGAGTTTCTCTCGAAAGAAGTAAGTGGGAGGAAGGTAGAACTTGATGAGTAATTACACCCCCTCTCGAACAGGATAGTAGCGCAGCGCGGGAAGTTGTTCCTATGGCGCCTACATGAACTGAAGAGGAAGTTAATGATGATGATCATGAAGCTTCGGATCTAGTTACTACTGAACCGCGAAGGTCCACAAGGGCACGCTCCGCACCAGAGTGGTACGACAACCCTGTGATGGAAATCATGTTCTTAGACAATGGTGAACCTTCGAACTATGAAGAAGCAATGGCGGGCCCGGATTCCAACAAATGGCTTGAGGCTATAAAATCTGAGATAGGATCCATGTATGAGAACAAAGTATGGACTTTGGTGGACTTGCCCGATGACCGGCGAGCCATAGAAAATAAATGGATCTTTAAGAAGAAGACTGATGCAAACGGTAATGTAACCGTTTACAAAGCTCGACTTGTCGCAAAGGGTTTTCGACAAATTCAAGGAGTTGACTACGAAGAGACTTTCTCTCCCGTAGCGAAGCTGAAATCAGTCTGAATCATGTTAGCAATTGCCGCCTTTTATGATTATGAAATTTGGCAAATGGACGTCAAAACAACGTTCCTTAACGGGAACCTTAAGGAAGAGTTGTATATGATGCAACCAGAAGGTTTTGTCGACCCTAAGGGTGCTAACAAAGTGTGCAAGCTCCATCGCTCCATCTATGGGCCGGTGCAAGCATCTCGGAGTTGGAACATTCGCTTTAATGAGGTGATTAAAGCGTTTGGGTTCATACAGGTTTGCGGAGAAGCCTGTTTGTACAAGAAAGTGAGTGGGAGCTCTGTAGCTTTCCTCATACTGTATGTGGATGACATATTATTGATGGGGAATAATATAGAGATGTTGGAGAGCATAAAGGCCTATTTGAACAAAAGTTTTTCAATGAAGGGCCTTGGAGAAGCTGCATACATATTAGGCATCAAGATCTATAGAGATAGATCAAGACGCCTCATAGGTCTTTCGCAAAGTACATACCTTGACAAGATATTGAAGAAGTTCAATATGGAAAACTCAAAGAAAGGGTTCTTGCCAGTTTTGCAAGGTGTGAGATTGAGTAAGACTCAGTAGCCGACCACGGCAGCAGATAGAGAGAAGATGAGTTCTGTCCCCTACGCATTAGCCGTGGGCTCTCTAATGTATGCCATGCTGTGTACCAGACCTGATATAAACCTTGCCATAAGCTTGGTAGGGAGGTACCAAAGTGATCCCGGTATGGAACACTGGACAGCGGTCAAGAATATCCTTAAGTACCTGAAAAGGACTAAGGAAATGTTTCTCGTTTATGGAGGTGACGAAGAGCTCGTCGTAAAGGGTTACGTCGACGCTAGCTTCGACACAGATCCGGATACGTATATGGGTTGAATGTTGGGGCAGTGAGATGGTGCAGCAGCAAGCAAGAAGTCATGGCAGCATCTACATGTGAAGCGTAGTACATAGCTGCTTTAGAAGCAGCTCATGAAGGAATTTGGATGAAGGACCTCATCACCGACCTTGGAGTGGTTCCAAGCGCGTCGGGTCCAATGACACTCTTCTGTGATAACACTGGGGCCATTGCCATAGCCAAGGAGCCCAGGTTTCATCGGAAGACGAAGCACATCAAGCGCCGCTACAACTCCATCCAGGAACATGTCCAGAGTGGAGTGATAGATATTTGTAAAGTACACCGGATCTGAATATTGCAGACCCGTTGACTAAACCTCTTCCACGAGCAAAACATGATCAACACCATAATGCTATGGGTGTTCGATACATCACAATGTAACTAGATTATTGACTCTAGTGCAAGTAGGAGACTGTTGGAAATATGCCCTAGAGGCAATAATAAAATGGTTATTATCATATTTCCTTGTTCATGATAATCGTCTATTGTTCATGCTATAATTGTATTAACAGGAAACAGTAATACATGTGTGAATAAATAGATCACAATGTGTCCCTAGCAAGCCTCTAGTTGGCTAGCTCGTTGGTCAATAGATGATCATGGTTTCCTGATCATGGGCATTAGATGTCATTGATAACGGGATCACATCATTGGGAGAATGATGTGATGGACAAGACCCAATCCTAAGCATAGCACTAGATCGTATTGTTCGTATGCTAAAGCTTTTCTAATGTCAAGTATCTTTTCCTTCGACCGGGAGATTGTGCAACTCCCGGATACCGTAGGAGTACTTTGGGTGTATCAAACGTCACAACGTAACTGGGTGACTATAAAGGTGCACTACGGGTACCTCCGAAAGTGTCTGTTGGGTTGGTACGAATCGAGATCGGGATTTGTCACTCCGTGTGACGGAGAGGTATCTCTGGGCCCACTTGGTAGAACATCATCATGAGCTCAATGTGACTAAGGAGTTAGTCACACGATGACGTGCTACGGAAAGAGTAAAGAGACTTACCGGTAACGAGATTGAACAAGGTATAGGTATATCGATGATCGAATCTCGGGCAAGTTCTATACCGACAGACAAAGGGAATCGTATGCGGGATTGATTGAATCCTTGACATAGTGGTTCATCCGATGAGATCATTGTGGAGAAAGTGGGAGCCACCATGGGTATCCAGACCCCGCTGATGGTTATTGGTCGTAGAGGCGTCTCGGTCATGTCTGCCTGTCTCCCGAACCCGTAGGGTCTACACACTTAAGGTTCTATGACGCTAGGGTTATAGGGAATTGTTATATGAGGTTACCGAAAGTTGTTCTGAGTCCCGGATGAGATCCCGGACGTCACGAGGAGCTCCAGAATGGTCTGGAGGTAAAGATTGATATATAGGACGGATGGTTTCGGATACCGGAAGTGTTTCGGGCATCACCGGTAACGTACCGAGACTACCGGAGGTGGCCCCGGGGGTCCACCGAAGAGGAGCAATGACCCCAGGAGGTAAGGTGGGCCAAGTGGGGAAGGGAACCAGCCCCTAGGTGGGCTGGTGCGCCTCCCCACTCAGCCCAATGCGTGGGGGAGAGAAAAAGGGGGGCAAACCCTAAGCCAGGTGGGCCTAAGGCCGACCAGGGGTGCGCCACACCCCTCCTCCCCCCCTTGGCCGCCGCACCAGGCCCATCTAGGGCTGCCCCCCCAGGAGAGGGAAACCCTCAAGGGGGCGCAGCCCCTCCCTCCCCCTATATATAGTGGGCACTTTTGGCCATTGGAGATCAGACTTTTGCCTCTCTCTCGGCGCAGCCGTGCCCTTCTTCCTCCTCCTCTCTGCCGGTGGTTGGCAAAGCCCTGCCGGGAGACCTCGTCTCTCCATCGACACCACGCCGTCGTGCTGCTGGAGTTCTTCCCCAACCTCTCCCTCCTCCTTGCTGGATCAATGTGCGGGAGACGTCACCGGGCTGCACGTGTGTTGAACGCGAAGGTGCCGTAGTTCGGCACTAGATCGGAATCGCTGCGAGTACGACTCCATCAACCGCGTTTTAGCAACGCTTCCGCTTAGCGATCTTCAAAGGTATGAAGATGCTCTTAGCCCTCTCTCATTGCTGGTCTCTCCATAGGAAGATCTGAATATGCGTAGGAAAATTTTGAATTTATGCTACGTTACCCAACTAGCTTTGATACCACTTGAATCACTATGAGGAATCCGAGAGATCCAAAAACTAAAGTCTTGCCCTCAACTACGAGGACAGGTAAGGAACTGCCATCTAGCTCTGCACTTGATTCACCTTCAGTTATGAGTAAATTTGCGACACCACCACCTATTGGTAATTCTTATATGTCACCTCTGCTTGATGATGTTGCTTCTGCTATCCATGATACTTATGATGATGCTTTGCTTGATAATGATTTTCCACTGGGTGCATTTCTTGATGCACAAATTGCTAGAGTTACTTCTGAATGTGATGATACTTCTGAAATTGATGAATTATTGAAGTAGAACCTGTTGTTACACCTGTTAGACCTGGCTCTCCTAGATATGAATTGCCTGATATACCTGAGGGTTATCTTATGGAGGGAGAGGTAGCTGAAGACTTTCTTTCTTGTAAGCATAGCTATGATCTTAAGAATTTATTGCGCAATGACAACCCACAAGCGTATGGAATCGCAACAGTTTTCGAGGGTAGAGTATTCAACCCAAATTTGTTGGTTCACACAAGGGAAGCGAAAGAATATTCTCGAGTATTAGTAGCTGAGTGTGTCAGATTCAACCACATGTGAAAGATTAGTGTCTGCAAGCAAAGTATCAGTACCAAAGAAGTATGATAGCAACGGTGCCAGAAACGATCTTTTGACGGCAGACTATACCTAACTGTTGTATAAATGGCGCCAGTAAAAAGCACGTTGACAGGGGACTATTCTTCCCCAGCAACTGCTCCAGAAAAGGTATTGCACTAAGTAGCGGAGTAGCAAGGAACAGTAGTAGCAGCAAAGTGACAGCAGTAGCAACAGTAGCAGCAATGTGGCCCAATCCCTTTTGTAGCAAGGGACAAACCTAGACAAATTAACGTAGCGAGGACCAGTAGTAAAAGACTCGTAGGCAGTGGATCGGTGATGGATGAGTATGACGGATGTGATTCATCATGTAATAGCTATAACACGGAGAGATATGTAACTAGCTCCCGTTCGTCAATCTAATGTAGGCATGTATTCCGTATGTAGTCATACGTGCTTAGGGAAAAGAACTTGCATGACATCTATTGTCCATCCCTCCCGTGGCAGCGGGGTCCTAATGGAAACTACGGGATATTAAAGTTCTCCTTTTAATAAAGAACCATACCAACGCATTAACACGCGGTGAATACATGAACTCCTCATACTATGGTAATCTCCGAGAGTGGTTCCGGCTATTGTCACTCCGGGGTTGCTGGGTCATAACACATAGTAGGTGACTACAACTTGCAAGATAAGATCTAAAACACACATATATTGGCGACAACATAATAGGTTCAGATCTGAAATCATGGCACTCGGGCTCTAGTGAAAAGCATTAAACATAGCCAAGTAGTAGCAACATCAATCTAGACACATAGTGGATAATAGGGATCAATCCCCGTCAAGAACTAACTCGATGACATGATAGATCTCATCCAACTCATCACCGTCCAGCAAGCCTACGATGAGATTACTCACGAACGATGAAGAGCATCATGGAATTGTCGATGGAGAAAGGTTGATGATGACGATGGCTATGATTTCCCCTCTCCGGAGCCCGAAACAGACTTGAGATCTGCCCTCTAGATGAAAAACAGGATGTGGCGGCGCCTCCGTATTGCAAAACGCGATGAAACCTTCTCTCTGATATTTTTCCAGGCGAAACGGAAGATATAGAGCTGAGTTTGGGGGCGGTGGTGCCACGTGGGCCCCACAAGCCTGCACGGCACGGCCTAGGGGGTGGCCGCGGCCTGTGGGCTTGCGGCCCACTGGCACGCCCCCTCTGGTGGATCTTTGCGCAAGTATTTTTCTTTTATTCCAGAAAAAATATCCGTCAATTTTCAGGACATTCCGAGAACTTTTATTTCTGCACAAAAACAACACCATGGCAATTCTGCTGAAAACAGTGTGAGTCCGGGTTAGTTCCATTCAAATCATGCAAATTAGAGTCCAAAACAAGGGCAAAAGAGTTCGGAAAAGTAGATACGACAGAGACGTATCAACTCCCCCAAGCTTAAAGCCTTGCTTGTCCTCAAGCAATTCAGTTGACAAATTGAAAGAGACAAAAGAAAAACTTTGACGAACTCTGTTTGATCTTGTTTTTGCAACTATGTCTAACTCATATCCATAGTTTCAGCAAGATCACAAGCAAACCACATAAGAAAATGACATCTAGGTCTCATGGTAAACTCATATCAATGGCATAATCAGCTAGCGAGCAAATAATAATAGGCCTCAAATGTCAATACTTCAATCAAAACAACATGAAGCAGTACGAATAGATGGTATATCGCTAGCTCTTTCTGAAACCGCAGAATATAAATGCAGGGCACCTTCAAAGACCAAGGGCTGACTAAACATTGTAATTCATGGCAAAGAAGATCAAGTCATAGTCATACTCAACACAGTTAAAAGCAAAGCATAAAAATGACAGATGTGCTCTCTAATTGGTGCTTTTGTAAGAGGAGGATGACTTAACAGGAACATAAATAGACAGGCCCTTCGTAGAGGGAAGCATTGATTTGCAGAGGTGCCAGAGCTCAAGCTTTGAAAACAGAGATAATAATTTTGGGTGGCATGCTTTCATTGTCAACGCAATGACTACGAGTTCTCAACATCTTCCACGCTACACATGCTATAGGCGGTTCACAAATAGAAAAGTTAAGTTTTAACTCCCCCAACCACCAATCGATCACACTCCACAGCTAGCCGAATCCTCGTGTACCGTCCATACCAACAACAATCCTGGGGGAGTTTTGTTTGTAATTATCTTTTCGATTTGAGCATGGAACTGGGAATTCCTATTACCGTCCCCTTTCTCATGAATGATGGTGAATAAACACATATCGAGGATAACACGCCTAGCATGGAAGATACCAATAGCCCCCTGTCAACACATGAGCGGTTAAGGCATGCAAAACAGTTTATTTCTTGAAGATTTAGAGAGTGGCACATGCAAATTTACTTGGAACGGCAGGTAGATACCACACACAGGTAGGTATGCTGGACTCATATGGCACAACTCTTGGTTTATGGAAGTGGATGCACAAGCAGTATTCCCGCTTAGTACAAGTGAAGGCTAGCAAATGACTGGGAAGCGACCAACTAGAGAGCGACAACAGTCATCAAAATGCATTGGGATTAACTAACATTGAGTGCAAGCATGAGTAGGACACAAATCACCATGAACATGAACATCATAGAGGCTATGTTGATTTTGTTTCAACTACATGCGTGAACATGCGCCAAGTCAAGGCACTTGAATCATTCAAAGGACGATACCATCCTATCATATTACAACATAGTCATCTCAACATTCATGTTGGCAACCAAGGCAAACCATTATAAGCTCCTAGGTAAGTAAGCATGGCATAAGCAACTATGATCTCTAAGTTGTCATTGCAAACATGTTTCTCTCACAACAAAGCTGAATCAGGCATGATGAGCTAGTCATATTTACAAAAACAAAATAGATCGAGTTGATACCAGCTTTTCCAGGCTCAGTGACTTCATCATATATCGTCATTATTGCCTTTCACTTGCACGACTGAATGATGTGAACAATAATAAGAGTGCTCGTGCATTGGAATAAAGCTGCAATCTGCAGGCAAACACAAATGAGAAGACAAAGTAATATGGCTCTTTGAAAGCTAAACAGGTATGCATGCAAGAGCCACTAAACAGTGTAACCAATATCTTCTACCTTGACCCAAAGAAAAAGAAAACTATCTACACGGGAAAGCTCCCAACAAGCAAAAGAAGAAAAAGAAAATCTTTTTGGGTTTTCTCAAACTAGACAGACACACGAAAAGAAAACGAGAAAAATAAAATAAACTAGCATGGATGATACAGTGGCAAAGTGTGAACACCGGCTAACAAAGTGAAAGCATAAGCAAGAATGTAAAGTCGGTGAGAACACGTACTCCCCCAAGCTTAGGCTTTTCGCCTAAGTTGGTCTACTCCCAAGGAGAGAAATAACCAGCTCTGGGGTACTCTGGAGTGGACTGAGGATGCCACTGCTGTGTGAGCTCCTTTGGCTCCCACTGATAAACTGGCGTCTGGTACTCGACTGGCGGCTCGGGCACCTATGGTTGGGCTAAGCCCCAATATGCATAGATGTCCGAGGGCATAATGATGTACCTGCCTGCATGAAGATTGAACAAAGAAGGAGCAGGCAAAGTAATAGTCTCACGAGTACCCTGACTAAATACCAGGTTATAGATCATCCTTCTATTTATATCTCTATCAAGAAAGTCATGGCGAAGCATGCTATCGTAATCTAGATATCTCTCGGGAAGAAGAATCTCTTCTTCCTCCTCCAGTCTAATAGGTATCTCAAAGTGTCTAGCAAGACGAGTAGCGTAGATACCTTCATAGACAACACCCTTAGAATGGTTCAGGTTCAACCGTTGAGCTACTATAGCGCCCAAGCTATAAGTTTTATCGTTATAAAGGGCTTCACACAAGACCGCAAGATCTGGGGAACTAAGTGACCCAGCCTTCCCACGGTCAATCAAACATTTTCCCACAAATAGTGAGAAGTACCGAAGCACGGGAAAATGTATGCTCGCAGCTCTAGCGCAAGACACTCCTCTCTCCTCTCCTACAGCAATTGTATCGATGAAAGCCTCCAAGTCCCGTGGACGAGGTTCATGAATATCCCCAACATAAGGTAATTTGCAAACATTGCAAAAATCCTGGAGTGACATGCGTTGGGGGATATCATAAAGTTTGAAGTCAACCATAGGAGGATTCTTCCCCGGATAGAAGTTAAAGCTTTGTACGAAGATATTAGTGAGGAGGAGGTATTGCAGGCACTTATCTTCAACGAAGGCGGTAAGGCCTGCGTTCTCCACCAAGTGATAAAAGTCTTCATAAAGTCCACCGACACGTAAGAACACATCACTTGGCCATTCGCATGCTCGAACTTCCACGACTCGAGGGACCAAATACTTGGGCTTCTTCTCACTCCCATCATCCTTGGGGTCACGGCTTGACGAGCCTCTTAAGAACCTCCTCATCTTTCCCTTTTCTATCTCTGAAAATTTCTGAAATTTTTAGTGATTTTAAGGAAAAGTGAATAAGGCTCAACGAAACTTCTAGCAACTACTCCAACAAGTGCCTAGAGACCATATTACGCATCAAAACTACTTGGGACCAGCTAGAATCAGCATGCAAAGCTCAAGAACATGGTCACCAAGGCAGCAAAAATACGCGGAGTATAAGGCACTAGAGCAAAAACTAATTGGACCAATGGAGGAGTCACTTACCAAGGAGTAATTTCCCCAAAACGGTTCGGAGAACGGTGATTTGAGCAAAGAGATCGAAAATCCCAGCAAGAGGAGCAAGAGCACGGGTTTGATCTGCGAAACGATTTTTTCTGGAGGTAGGAGAAGCGGATGAGAGCAAGAATGAGTGGAGGGGGTGCCTGTGAGCCCCCACAAGCCTGGGTGGCACGGCCAAGGGGGTGCCCGCGCCCCTAGGGCTTGTGGCCCACTGGTGTGGCCCCCAGATAGACTCTTTGTCCCAATATTTTTCAAAAAATCCAGAAAAAATCATACTTGATTTTCACAGCGTTCGGAGAACTTTTATTTTCGGGGTATTTTTCTACCGGACGCTAAAACAAAAACAGGGAAAACTAAACTAAGTCTATCATTTTTCTTCTAAGAAACCTAAAGTGAAAGCTTGGAACACAGGTTTGTGACTCCTTGATTTATCCATCTCATAGTCATCGAAAGAAATCCGTCAATGGGGTTGATCAAGTCCCCTCGACAAAACTTTCTCGAATCCCAAAAGAAGACGATGAATTTCCGAATAGTCACTAAGTCACCTCAATGGGGATGTGAATCTCCCCAACAAGCAAGTCATACTTCATCTTGACACGAGGAATGGGGCATTCAAAGCTCCCAATAAGAATCGATGAAGTTTTTTCGATAGCATTGATGCAATGTACTCAATATTGTTTCTTCGGAAAGTGCACCATATGCTCATTACCGTTGACATGGAAAGTGACATTGCCTTTGTTGCAATCTATAACAGCCCCTGCAGTGTTTAAAAAGGGTCTTCCGAGGATGACAGCCATGGCATCGTCCTCGGGAATATCCAAGATAACAAAGTCTGTTAAGATGGTGGTGTTAGCAACCACAACACGCACATCCTTGCAAATGCCGATAGGGAAAGTAGTTGATTTGTCGGCCATTTGTAGAGAGATTCCAGTGGGTATCAACTTATCTAGTTCAAGCCTACGATAAAGAAAAGAGGCATAACACTAACACCGGCTCCAAGATCGCATAACGCAATTCTAATGTAGTTTCCTTTAATGGAGCAAGGTATAGTGGGCACACAGGGATCACCTAGTTTCTTCGGAGTTCCACCCTTGAAAGTGTAGTTAGCCAGCATGGTGGAAATCTCAACCTCGGGTATCCTCCTCTTATTAGTCACAATATCTTTCATGTACTTAGCATACAGAGACCGTTTGAGCATATCTTTCAAACGCATTTGTAGAAAGACAGGTCTGATCATTTCAACGAATCGCTCAAAATCCTCATCATCCTTTTTCTTGGATGGTTTGGGAGGAAAGGGCATAGGTTTATGAACCCATGGCTCCCTTTCTTTACCATGCTTCCTAGCAGGAAGTCATTCTTATCGTATCTTCTATTCTTAGGCTGTGGGTTATCAAGATCAACAATGGGTTCAATCTCCACATCCTTATCATTGCTAGGTTGAGAATCATCTTGAACATCACTATTGATATTATGATTAGGCTCATGTTCATCACCAGATTGTGTTTCAGCATCAGAGATAGAGGCATCGTTAGGACTCTCAGGGGTAGGAGGAATAGGGTTGCTAGCGTGCAGGTTCCTATCATCTTTCTTCTTCTTTCTAGGATGACTAGGTGCAGCAGTGCTAACTCCTTGAGAATCTTGTTCAATTCTCTTCGGATGACCCTCAGGATACAGAGATTCCTGGGTCATTCTACCGCCTCTAGTGACGACTCTAACAGAATTGTCATTCAACTCATTGAGCAAGTCATTTTGAGCTTTAAGTACTTGTTCTACCTAAGTAGTAACCATAGAGGCATGTTTACTCAGAAGTTCAAGATCGTTGACGTTTCTGTCCACACAAGCACTTAAATGACTAAGCATACGAGCATTCTTTTCCAATTGTCTGCTAACATAATCATTGAAACTCTGTTGTTTGAGAACAAAGTTATCAAATTCATCCATGCATAAGCTAGCAGGTTTATCAAAAGGAATATCACTCTCATCAAACCTACGCAGAGAATTTACTTCTACTACCTGTATCGGGTTATCGAGACCATGGATTTCTTCGATAGGTGGTAGATTTTTGACATCTTCAGATTTAATGCCTTTCTCTCGCATAGATTTCTTGGCTTCTTGAATATCTTCAAGACTAAGGAATAGAATACCTCTTTTCTTCGGAGTTGGCTTAGGAGGTGGTACGGGAATAGTCCAAGCATTCTCATTGCACAAGATGTTATTCAGTAGAATCTCAGCTTGTTCTACAGTTCGTTCCCTAAAAACACTACTGGCACAACTATCTAAGTGGTCTTTGGAAGCATCAGTAAGTCCATTATAGAAGATATCAAGTATTTCATTCTTCTCAAGAGGGTGATCGGGCAAAGCATTCAGTAGCTGGATGAGCCTCCCCCAAGCTTGTGGGAGACTCTCTTCTTTAGCTTGAGCAAAGTTGTATATTTCCTGCAAGGCAGCTTGCTTCTTATGGGCAGGGAAATATTTTTTAGTGAAGTAGTAGACCATATCCTGGGGGCTACGCACACATCCAGGAGCAAGAGAAGTGAACCAGGTCGTAGCATCATCCTTTAGCGAGAAAGGAAACAGCTTAAGCATATAGTAGTGGCGGATCTTTTCCTCACTTGTGAATAGGGTGGCTATATCGTGGAGTTTGGTAAGATGGGCTACAACCGTTTCAGAGTCGTAACCGTGAAAGGGATCAGATTCGACCAGAGTGATTAACTCAGGGTCGACAGAGAATTCATAATCCTTATCGGTCACAAAGATAGGTGAAGTGGGAAACTTCGGGTCGTATTTCATCCTAGCGTTCAGAGATTTTTCTTTCCACTTGCGCAGAAGTTTCTCAACATCATAGCTATCCTTACACGCAAGAAAGTCCACAGCTATCTCTCCCTCCATAACATAGTACGTATCAGGCATAACTGGCAATTCAGGCATAGTAGCAGGTTCTACTTCAATAGTATCAGCAGTCTCAGAAGGTTCATCACATCTAGCAGCAACTCTAGCAATATGTGCATCAAGGAATGCACCTAGTGGCAAAGCAGTATCAGGCATAGCATCATCAGGCATAGTATCAAGCATAGCATCATCAGGCATAGTATCAAGCATAGCATCATCAGGCATAGTATCAAGCATAGCATCATCAAGCATAGTATCAAGCATAGCATCATCATAAGCATCAAGGGCAGCAGAAGTAGCATCATCAAGCACAGGCGACATATCAAGATTTCTAGGAGGAGGCGAAGTCGGAAACTTACTCAAAACTGAAGGTGAATCAAGTGCAGAGCTAGATGGCAGTTCCTTACCTCTCCTCGTAGTGGAAGGCAGGATTTTAGTTCTTGGATCTTTCGGATTCCTCATAGTGATCAGCAGACGTCAATCCCAAGTGACTCAGAGAATATAGCTGTGCCTCCCCGGCAACGATGCGAGAAAAAGCCTTGACAACCCACAAGCGTATGGGATCGCAACAGTTTTCGAGGGTAGAGTATTCAACCCAAATTATTTGGTTCACACAAGGGAAGCGAAAGAATATTCTCGAGTATTAGCAGCTGAGTGTGTCAGATTCAACCACACCTGAAAGATTAGTGTCTTCAAGCAAAGTATCAGTAGCAAAGTAGTATGATAGCAACGGTGCCAGAAACTATATGTTGACGGCAGACTATTCCTATCTGTTGTATCAATGGCGCCAGTAAAAAGCACATTGGCGGGGGACTATTCTTCCCCAGCAACTGCTCCAGAAAAGGTCTTGCACTAAGTAGTGGAGTAGCAAGGAACATCAGTAGGAGCAAAGTGACAGTAGTAGCAACAGTAGCAGCAAAGTGGCCCAATCCCTTTTGTAGCAAGGGACAAGCCTAGACAAAGTAATGTAGCGAGGACCAGTAGTAAAAGACTCGTAGGCAGTGGATCGGTGATGGATGAGTGTGATGGATGTGATTCATCATGTAACAGCTATAACACGGAGAGATATGTAACTAGCTCCCGTTCGTCAATCTAATGTAGGCATGTATTCCGTATGTAATCATACGTGCTTAGGGAAAAGAACTTGCATGACATCTATTGTCCATCCCTCCCGTGGCAGCGGGGTCCTAATGGAAACTACATGATATTAAGGTTCTCCTTTTAATAAAGAACCGGACCAACGCATTAACACGCGGTGAATACATGAACTCCTCATACTATGGTCATCTCCGGGAGTGGTTCCGGCTATTGTCACTCCGGGGTTGCCGGATCATAACACATAGTAGGTGACTACAACTTGCAAGATAGGATCTAAAACACACATATATTGGCGACAACATAATAGGTTCAGATCTGAAATCATGGCACTCGGGGCCTAGTGACAAGCATTAAGCATAGCCAAGTAGTAGCAACATCAATCTAGAACATAGTGGATACTAGGGAGCAATCCCCCTCAAGAACTAACTCGATTACATGATAGATCTCATCCAACTCATCACCGTCCATCAAGCCTACGATGAGATTACTCACGAACGATGAAGAGCATCATGGAATAGTCAATGGAGAAAGGTTGATGATGACGATGGCGACGATTTCCCTTCTCCGGAGCCCGAAACGGACTCCAGATCTGCCCTCCAGATGAAGAACAGGATGTGGCGGCGCCTCCGTATCGCAAAACGCGATGAAACCTTCTCCCTAATTTTTTTTTCAGGCGAAACGGAAGAAATAGAGCTGAGTTTGGGGCGGTGGTGCCACGTGGGCCCCACAAGCCTGCACGGTGTGGCCTAGGGGGTGGTCGTGGCCTGTGGGCTTGTGGCCCACTGGCACGCCCCCTCCGGTGGATCTTTGCGCAGGTATTTTCCTTTTATTCCAGAAAAAATCTCCGTAAATTTTCAGGACATTCCGAGAACTTTTATTTCTGCACAAAAACAACACCATGGCAATTGTGTTGAAAACAGCGTCATTCCGGGTTAGTTCCATTCAAATCATACAAATTAGAGTCCAAAACAAGGGCAAAAGAGTTCGCAAAAGTATATACGACGGAGACGTATCATGCAAGTGGAAAAAAAAAATCTCTGAATGCTAGAATGAAATACGATCCTAACTTTTCTACTTCGCCCATCATTGTTACTGATAAGGATTATGAATTCTGTCTCGATCCTGAGTTGATCACTTTGGTTGAATCTGATCCTTTTCATGGTTATGATTCTGAAACGGTTGTAGCACATCTTACGAAACTGAATGATATAGCCACCCTATTCACGAACGAGGAAAAAATTTGCCCTTACTATATCCTTAAGTTGTTTCCTTTCTCACTAAAGGGTGATGCTAAGACTTGGTTTACTTCTCTTGCTCCTGGTTGTGTGCATAGCCCCCAGGATATGATTTACTACTTCTTTGAGAAATATTTTCATGCCCATAAGAAACAAGCTGCCTTGCAGGATATATATAACTTTGTGCAAGTTGAAGAAGAGAGTCTCCCACAAGCTTGGGGAAGGCTTGCCTCATCACCCTCTTGAGAAGAATGAAATACTTGATATCTTTTATAATGGACTAACCGATGCTTCTAGGGACCACCTAGATAGTTGTGCTGGTTGTGTTTTCAGGGAACGAACTGTGGAACAAGCTGAAATTCTATTGAATAATATCTTGAGCAATGATAATGCTTGGACTATTCCCGAACCACCTCCGAAGCCAACTCCGAAGAAAAGAGGTATTCTATTCCTTAGTCCTGAAGATATGCAATAAGACAATAAATCTATGCAAGAGAAAGGTATTAAATCCGAAGATGTTAAGAATCTACCATCTATCGAAGAAATACATGGTCTTGATAACCCGACACAGGTAGTAGAGGTAAATTCTCTTCGTAGATTCAATGAGAGTGATATTCTTTATGATAAACCTGCTAGCTTATGCGTAGATGAATTTGATGGCTTCGTTGCCAAACAACAAAGTTTCAATGAATATGTTAGCAGACAATTGAGACAAAATGCTCGTATGATTAGTCATATAAGTGCTTGTGTGGATAGAAATGTCAATGATCTTAAGCTTTTGAGTAAACATGCCTCTATGGTCACTACTCAAGTAGAACAAGTACTTAAGGCTCAAAATGACTTGCTCAATGAGTTGAATGACAATTATGTTAGAGTTGTCACTAGAGGTGGTAGAATGACTCAGGAACCTTTGTATCCCGATGGCCATTCTAAGAGGATTGAACAAACTTCTCAAGGAGTTAACACTGATGCACCTAGTCATCCTGGTAATAGGAAGAAAAATAAAGATGATAGGAACTTTCATGCTAGCAAACCTGCTGCTGTTACACCCGAGAATCCAAATGATGTCTCTTTTTTTGATGCCGAAACACAATCTGGTGATGAACATGAGCCTAGTGATAATATTTATAGTGGTGTTCATGTTGATGCTCAACCTAGTAATGATAAGGATGTGGAGATTGAACCTATTGTTGATCTTGATAACCCACAACCTAAAAACAAGAGATACGATAAGAACGACTTTATTGCTAGGAAGCATGGTAAAGAAAGAGAACCATGGGTACAAAAACCCATGGACTTTTCTCCCAAACCATCCAAGAAAAAGGATGATGAGGATTTTGAGCGCTTTGTTGAAATGATTAGACCTGTCTTTTTGAAAATGCGTTTGACAGATATGCCCAAAATGTCTCCTTATGCTAAGTACATGAAAGATATTGTGACTAATAAAAGGAAGATACCTGAGGTTGAGATTTCCACCATGCTTGCCAACTACACTTTTAAGGGTGGGACTCCTAAGAAACTAGGTGATCCCAGAGTGCCCACTATACCTTGCTCCATTAAAAGAAATTATGTTAGAACTACTTTATGCGATCTTGGAGCCGGTGTTAGTGTTATGCCTCTCTCTTTATATCGTAGAGTCGAATTGGATAAGTTGACACCTACTAAAATGTCTTCGCAAATGGCCGACAAATCAACTGCTTTTCCTATTGGCATTTGCGAGGATGTGCCTATTGTGGTTGCTAACATTACTATCTTAACGGACTTTGTTATTCTGGATATTCCCGAGGATGATGCCATGGCGGTCATCCTTGGAAGACCCTATTTAAACACTGCAGGGGTTGTTATTGATTGCAACAAAGGCAATGTCACTATCCATGTTAGTGGTAATGAGCATACGGTGCACTTTTCGAAGAAACAATATCGAGTTCATTGCATCAATGTTATAGAAAAATCTTTATCAATTCTTATTGGAAGCTTTGAATGCCCTATACCTACTGTCAAGATGAAGTATGATTTACTTGTTGGGGATATGCACATCCCCGTTGAGGTAACCTAGTGATTATTCGAAAATTCTCCGGTTTTATGCGATTCAAAAAAAAGTTTGTCAAGGAGACTTGATCAATCTCATTGACGGATTTGTTTTGATGACCATGAGATGGATGAATCTAGAAGTCACAACCTTCTGTTCCCAAGTTTTACTTTTGGTTGTTTAGAAGAAAAATGATAAATTTAGCTTTATTTTCCTGTTTTCTGTTTTTTCCGTCCCTTAGAAAAGTGTCCCGAAAATACAATTCTTCAAATGCCCAGAAATTAAAGTATGATTTTTTCTGAAATATTTGAAAATTTCTAAGATAGGAAGCTAGTCACGGGATGTACCAGTGGGCCACAAGCCCAGGAGGCGCGGGCACCCCCCGTGGTCATGCCTCGCAGGCTTGTGGGTCCCACGTGGGCCCCCTCCACTTATTCTAGCTCCCATCTCCTTCTGCTACCTCCAGAAAAAATCATTCCGCAGCTCAAACCCGTGTTCTTGCTCTTCTTGCTGCATTTTTTGATCTCCTTGTGCAAAGCCCCATTCACCAAACTGTTTTAGGGAATTCTTCCTTGGTATGTGACTCCTCCATTGGTCCAATTAGTTTTTGTTCTAGTGCTTTATTTGTTGCATATTTTTGCTGCCTTGGTGACCCTGTTCTTGAGCTTTGCACGTTAATTTTAGTTGGTCCCAAGTAGTTTTGATGCATGATATTGCCTCTAGGCACTTGTAGGAGTAGTTTCTATGAATTTTGTTGAGCCTTGTTCACATTTCTTTTGAGTCACTAAAAATTTCAAAAAAAGAAGATGTTCAGGAGAAACTATCATGGTGGTTCCTCAAGCAAAAGGGGTCCCCATCTCTCGATTCAGGAGCCCGATCCTTATCAGCCGAGGAATGCACAGGTACAACCATGTGAATGGCCTTCCGATGGATTCATGACTGATGCAGGTTTCAAGGACGAGTTTGATACATTTGTTCACAACGCCGGGCTCGAAGAATTCATCTCCAATAAATGTGAACAGTATACTACTCTCACTGTCTTTTGTTCGTAGATTCAAATTTTCAGTTGTCCGTGACACATCCATACTGTTTGATCTTTATGACAAATCGTATACCATGGATTTAGAGGATTTTAATAGAATTTGAAAGATACCTGATTGGGGTAGTCTCAATGATCCTCCTAAGTCTTCGGTTAGAGATTTTATCTCTAGTATAACTGTTGGAGAAACTAGAGATATTACGTAGGCTACCATGGGGAGCACTCGTTTTCCTGCCTTACATTATTTTGCCCTCTTCATAGGTAGATGCATTAACGGCAACATTGAGCATTGTCACCTCTGCGCACCTGACCTTAGTATTCTTAAGAGCGCAGTAACGGGTGATAGAAGTTTCAACATGGGAGCTATAATTGCGAGGAGGCTAAATAATATGCTAATGAAGGGGATTTCTTTGGTGGGATCTATGCCACTCGCATAGCAAATTTTCTTGGAATACCCATCCGCACAGGAGATCCCCCGCTCCATACAACTTTCCTTGATCGCGCCGCTATGACACTTATCAGTTCTTTGAGAGGGATAACGAATCCCTCCTATACCGGTTAATATTTAACCGACAGCGTGTTTTCCATATTACCCTTCCTGCTCCTGCCTTCTTTGACTTTCAGGTAAAACGGAGATATTACATAACCAGAGGAGAGGCAGAGGACTATGAGAGGGAGGCGAAGGCTGCTCGCCTCCGTGAGGCAGCTATTCACGCGGTAGCTGCCGCGTTTCCGTACAACCCCCATTATGATTTTGGATATCGCCTAGACCAGCCGTGGGAGTAGATCAACTTAGGCCAAAAGCCTAAGCTTGGGGGAGTACGTGTTTCTCACTGACTTTATATTCATGCTCACACATTCACTTTGATAGTCGGTGTTCACACCTTGCCATTGTATCATCCGTGCTAGTTTATTTCTTTTTCTCGCTTTCTTCTCGTGTGTTTGTTTAAATTGAGAAAAACAAAAAAATTAGTTGTAAGTTTACTTTCCAGCTTGTTTAGTGGTAATTTTAAAAAGAAAACCCAAAAATATTTCCTGTTCTTCTTTTGCTTGTTGGGAGCTTTCCCGTGTAAATAGTTTTCTTTTTCTTTGGGTCAAGATAGAAGACCATGATTAAAATGTTTAGTGGCTCTCATATGCATTATTGTTTATCCGTCAAAGAGCCATATTACTTTGTCTTCTCCTCTGAGTTTGCTTGCAGATTCCAGCTTAGTCCAATGCACGAACACTCTCATTATTATTCACATCATTCGGTCGTGCAAGTGAAAGGCAATAATGACGATATATGATGAAGTGACTGAGCCTGGAAAAGCTGGTATGAACTCGACCTGTTTTGTTTTTGTAAATATGACTAGCTCATCGTTCCTAATTCAGCTTTGTTATGAGAGAAACATGTTTGCAATGAGAACTTAGAGATCATAGTTTCTGATGCCATGCTTAATTAGCTAGGAGCTTATAATGGTTTGTCTTGGATGCCAACATGAATTTCAAGATGATTATGATGTAGTATGATAGGATGGTATCCTCCTTTGAATGATTCAAGTGGCTTGACTTGGCACATGTTCATGCATGTAGTTGAAACAAAATCAACATAGCCTCTACGATATTCATGTTTATGGTGATTTATATCCTACTCATGCTTGCACTCAATGTTGGTTAATTTCAATGCATATTAATGACTGTTGTCGCTCTCAAGTTGGTCGCTTCCCAGTCTTTTGCTAGCCTTCACTTGTACTAAGCAGGAATACTGCTTGTGCATCCACTTCCATAAACCCAAAGTTGTTCCATATGAGTCCACCATACCTACCTATATGCGGTATCTACCAGTCGTTCCAAGTAAATTTGCATGTGTCACTCTCTAAATCTTCAAATAATAATATGTTTTGTATGCCCGAACCGCTCATGTGGTGACAAGGGGCGGTCAATATCTTCCATGCTAGGCGTGTTATCCTTGATATGTGTTTATTCACTATCACTCACGAGAAAGGGGCCGGTAATCAGAATGCCCAGTTCCATGCTCAAACCGAAAATATAATTGCAAACAGAACTCCCCTGGATTGTTGTCGGTATGGACGGCAGCCGAGGATTCGGCTAGTCGTGGAGTGTGATTGATCGGTGATGGGGGAGTCAAAACTTTACTTTTCTGTTAGGGGACCGCCTATAATATGTGTAGCATGGAAGATGGTGAAAACTCTTGGTCATCGCGTTGACAATGAATGCATACCACCCAAAATTATTTATCTCTGTCTTTAAAAGCTTGAGCTCTGGCACCTCTGCAAATCAATACTTCCCTCTACGAAGGGCCTATCTATTTACGTTTCTGTTGAGTCATCCTCGTCTTATAAAAGTACCAGTTAGAGAGCACCTCCGTCATTTTTATGCTTTGCTATTAATTGATATTGAGTATGACTGTGACTGGATCTTCTTTGCCATGAATTACAATGTTCAGTCAGCCCTCGGTCTTTGAAGGTGCTCTGCATTTATGTTTTGCGGTATCAGAAAGGGCTAGTGAGATACCATCTGTTCATATTGTTTCATGTTTGTTTTGATTGAAGTGTTGACATTTGAAACTTATTATTATTGCTCGCTAGTTGATTATGCCATTGATATGAGTACACCATGAGACCTAAATGTCATTTCTTATGTGGTTAGCTTTTGATCTTGCTGAAAATCAGAATATGAGTTAGACATAATTACAACAACAAGATCAAACAGAGTTCGTAAAAGGTTTTCTTCTGTCTCTTTCAGTTTGTCAACTGAATTGATTGAGGATAATCAAGGTTTTAAGCTTGGGGGAGTTGATACGTCTCCATCGTATCTACTTTTCCAAACTCTTTTGCCCTTGTTTTGGACTCTAATTTGCATGATTTGAATGGAACTAACCCGGACTGACGCTGTTTTTGGCAGAATTGCCATGGTGTTGTTTTTGCGTAGAAATAAAAGTTCTTGGAATGACCTAGAAATTTGTGATGATTTTTTGTGGAATATATAAAAAATACTGGCGCAAGAATTGCCTGGAGACATGGAGCCAGGAGCCCACAAGCCCAGGAGGCGCGGGCCCCCCTGGTCGCGCCTCGCAGGCTTGTGAGGCCCTCGTGGCTCCGCAGCCTCCAACTCCAGCTCTGTATATTCTCTCTCGCCCAGAAAAAATTAAGGGAGAAGAGTTCATCGTGTTTCACGATACGGAGCCGCTGCCACCACCCGTTCTTCCTCTGGAGGGCAGATCTGGAGTCCATTCTAGGCTCCGGAGAGGGGAAATCGTCGCCGTTGTCATCACCAACCATCCTTCATCGCCAATTCCATGATGATCTTCACCGTTCGTGAGTAATCTCATCGTAGGCTTGCTGGATGGTGATGGGTTGGATGAGATCTATCATGTAATCGAATTAGTTTTGATGGAGTTTGATCCCTAGTATCCACTATGTTCTAAGATTGATGTTGCTACTATTTTGCTATGCTTAATGCTTGTCACTAGGGCCCGAGTGCCATGATTTCAGATCTGAACCTATTATGTTTTCATCAATATATGTGTGTTCTTGATTCTATCTTTCAAGTTGTAGTCACCTACTATGTGTTATGACCCGGCAACCCCGGGAGTGACAATAGCCGGAACCACTCCCGGAGATGATCATAGTATGAGGAGTTCATGTATTCACTATGCGCCAATGCTTTGTTCTGGTTCTCTATTAAACGGAGACCTTAATATCCCTTAGTTTCCATTAGGACCCCGCTGCCACGGGAGGGATGGACAATAGGTGTCATGCAAGTTCTTTTCCATAAGCACGTATGACTAAATACGGAATACATGCCTACATTACATTGACGAACTGGAGCTAGTTACATATCACCCCATGTTATAACTGTTACATGATGAATGTCATCCGACATAATTATCCATCACCGATCCAATGCCTACGAGCTTTTCCTACTGGTCCTTGCTAAGTACTTTACCGCTACTGCTCTCACTATTGCTACTATTACCACTACTGCTGTCACTACTGCTACTGTTACCGCTACTGCTGTCACTACTGCTACTATTACCGCTGCTACTGTTACTATCACACTACTTTGCTACTGAAACTTTGCTGCAGATACTAAGTCTTTCAGGTGTGGTTGAATTGACAACTCAACTGCTAATACTCGAGAATATTCTTTGGCTTCCCCTTGTGTCGAATAACCAAATTTGGGTTGAATACTCTACCCTCGAAAATGGTTGCGATCCCCTATACTTGTGGGTTATCATCAATCTCTTCGGCCTTGTAGTTTGCAAAGGATCAAAACACAAGCAGGAATTTTGATAGTGATTGCAAAGGAAAAGTAAATGAAAGCAGTAAATGATGGAGGTGTAAGCAATGGTGGTGATATGGACCGGAGTCATATGATGTTCACTAGTGATGTCTCTCTTCCAAAATACGATAAACAATATGCTTGGGTAAACAAATTATAGCTGGGCAATTTATAGAATTATAAACGCACCGCAATGCTAATTATGCTACTTAAAAGTTAGAGGCTCAATAGTAATGGGCAGTATGCCAAGACAAGTAGACCGTTTATTCATCAGCATCTACTTACTAATCATCCACCTTGAGATATCTATCCAGAACATCTCGTCGGTATTAAGTTGCGAGCCCCATCCAAAGTGTAAACTCAAAGCAACGGACAACTGCATTAACGAACAATGCGTAAGGTAAACAATCCTTGCAACTGCGGTCACAAGCACCGTTGTTTTCTCCCTGGTGGAAATAGCACATCCCCTAGTCTCATGTCTCTGTCACTCAATCTTGACATCGAGGGGCATGAACCCACAATCATGCATAACGCTCCCTCTTGGAGTTACAATCTACTACTCGGCCAAAGCAATAAATAGCAACAGAGAACGTGCATGAATCACTAAGGAACATAATATAAAAGGATAGTAAAATATATATAACTCATAACAATCTGAACATAATCTCATAATCCATCGGATCCCAACAAACCGAACATATCAATAGCAAGAGAATTACACAGATGCCTTGATCATGTAGGGCAGCTCACAAGGACTAACCATTGAAGCACAAGATTGGAGAGAATACATCACATAGCTACTGGTCATGGACTCATGGTCCAAGGAGGACTACTCATGGCACGTCCGGGAAGCGTCCATGGTGGTGGAGAAGCTCCTGGAGGTCAATCCTCCCTCTGGCAGGGTGCCAGGAAGATGTCTCCTCACGTTCCCGATCTCGGAAGCGTTGCGGCGGCGGAACGATGGAGAAATTCGAGATTCTGGATCTCCTGGAAGGGTTTCCTCTCGGAGAGGTAAATATAGGCTAAAGGAGGGCACCGGAGGAGGTGGGACCAACCCGGGCGGCTTGTGGGTGTGGCCAGCGGTAGGCCGTGCCAGGAGGTCGTCTGAACGGCCCTTGGCCCATCTTCAGTGATCTGGAAGCTTCCGTTACGCTGATGTTTTATATATTTTTCTCGTGATTTTTTCGGCTTTAGGAAATTGGGTAAAAGCCCTTGGAAAATAGACATTAGCAGACAGAAACTGGCACTGGGTGCACTGAGTTAGTAGGTTAGTCCAAATATGTGTAAAATGATATAAAAGTGTAGCAAAACATATAACAATGTCAACCAAAAGATCATGGAAAAAACAGAAATTATAGATACGTTTTGGACGTATCAGCTACTACGAGCGCTGGTAAGGTACACATCAATAACATGTATATCATATATACCTTTGACGTTTTCGGCCTTGTTATCCGCTAAGTACTTAGGGCAGTTTCGCTTCCACTGACCGGTTCCCTTGCAATAATAGTGCTCAGTCTCAGGCTTGGGTCCATTCTTGGGCTTCTTCCTGGCAACTTATTTACCGGGCGTGGCAACTGCTTTGTCGTCCCTCTTGAACTTCTTCTTCCCCTTGCCTTTCTTGAAACTGTGGTCTTATTTACCATCAACACTTGATGTTCCTTTTTGATTTCCACCTCCACTGATTTCAACATCAAATATAACTCAGGAATGGACTTTTTCATCCCTTTCATATTGTAGTTCATCACAAAGCTCTTGTAGCTAGGTGGAAGAAACTTGAGGATTGTGTCAATAACCGAGTTATCTGGAAGATTAACTCCCAGCTGAGACAAGCGGTTGTGCAACCCAGACATTTTGAGTATGTGCTCGCTGACAGAACCATTTTCCTCCATCTTACAACTGAAGAATTTGTCGGAGACTTCATATCTCTCTACCCGGGCATGAGCTTGGAAAACCAGTTTCAGCTCTTGGAACATCTCATATGCTCCATGTTGCTCAGAACGCTTTTCGAGCTCTGGTTCTAAACTGTAAAGCATGCCGCACTGAACCAGGGAGTAATCATCACTACGTGACTGCCAGGCGTTCATAACGTCTTGAGCCGCTGGGAATTCAGGTGCATCAGCTAGCGGCGCATCAAGGACATATATTTTCTTGGAAGCTATGAGGATGAACCTCAAGTTATGGACCTAGTCCGTATAGTTGCTTCCATTGCCTTTCAACCTGGTTTTCTCTAGGAACGTGGTGAAATTGAGGGGAACAATAGCGTGGGCCATTGGATCTACAATATAGACTGTAAAGACAATTTTATACTAAGTTCATGATAATTAAGTTCATGTAATAAAATTATTTAATGAACTCACACTCAGATAGACATCCCTCTAGTCATCTAAATGATACATGATCCATATTGACTAGGTCGTGTCTGATCATCACGTGAGACAGACTAGTCATAAATGGTGAACATCTCCATGTTGATCGCAACAACTATACGACTCATGTTCGACCTTTCGGTCTCTCGTGTTCTGAGGCCATGTCTATACATGCTAGGCTCGTCAAGTCAACCTAAGTGTTTCGCATGTGTAAATTTCGCTTACACCTGTTGTATGCGAACGTTAGAATCTATCACACTATCACTCTCGATCATCATGTGGTGCTTCGAAACAACGGTCCTTCGCAATGATGCACACTTAGGGGGAACACATTTCTTGAAATTTTAGTGAGGGGCCATCTTATTTACTACCGTCGTTCTAAGCAAATAAGATGTAAACACATGATAAACATCACATGCAAATCATAAAGGGACATGATATGGCCAATATCATCTTGCGCCTTTGATCTCCATCTTCTGGGCACGGCATGATCACCATCGTCACCGGCACGACACCATGATCTCCATCATCGTGTCTTCATGAAGCGGTCTCACCAACTATTACTTCTACTACAATGGCCAACGGTTAGAAATAAAGTAAAGTAATCATATGGCATTTCTGATTGATACGCATGTCATACAATAAATTAAGACAACTCCTATGGCTCCTGCCGGTTTTCATACTCATCGACATGCAAGTCGTGAATCATATTACAAGAACATGATCAATTTCATACATCGCATATATTTCATCATATCCTTTTGGGCATATCACATCACATAGCATACCCTGCAAAAACAAGTTAGACGTCCTCTAATTGTTGTTGCAAGTTTTACGTGGCTGCTATGGGTTTCTAGCAAGAATGTTTCTTACCTACGTTACAGACACAATGGTGATATGCCAATTGCTATTTACCCTTCATAAGGACCCTCTTCATCGAATCCGATATGACTAAAGTGGGAGAGACAGACACCCGCTAGCCACCTTATGCAACAAGTGCATGTTAGGCGGTGGAACCAGTTTCACGTAAGCGTACGTGTAAAGTCGGTGTGGGCCACTTCACCCCACAATGCCGACGAATCAAGATAGGACTAGTAAAGGTAAGCAAATTGACCAAATCATCGCCCACAACTTACTTGTGTTCTGCTCGTGCATAGAATCTACGCATAGACCCAGCTCATGATGCCACTGTTGGGGAACGTAGTAATAATTAAAAAAATTCCTACGTGTCACCAATATCAATCTAGGAGATGCTAGCAATGAGAGAGAGGGATAGCATATTCATACCGTTGAAGATCTCTAAGCGGAAGCATTGCAAAGAACCCGGTTGATGGAGTCGTACTCACGGCGATTCAAATCGCGAAAGATCCGATCCAAGCACCAAATGAACAGCGCCTCCGCTTTCAACACACGTAAAGCCCGGGGACGTCTCCTCCTTCTTTATTCACCAAGGGGGAGGAGAAGTTGAGGGAGAGCTCCGGCAGCACGATGGCGTGGTGGCGGTGGACCTTGTGGTTCTCCGGCTGGGCTTCGCCAAGCGCCGCAGAGGAGGAGAAGTGGAGGGGTAGGGCTCCGCCAAGAGGGAGGGTTTAGGTGTGTTTGTAGCCCTCTCACCCCTCATATATTTATAGGGGGGAGGGGAGATGGCCCGACCGCCCCTAGATGCTCTAGGAGGGGGTGATGACGGCCAAGGGGGGTGGCTTGCCTCCCAATTTGGTGGGAGGCAGCCCCCACACCCTAGGGTTTCCGCCCTAGGTGCCTTGGGCCGCTTTGGTGGTGCGCACCCTCCCATAAGGGAGTTGGTTCCCTCCCACTTTCGGCCTATGTGGCCCCCCGGGACAGGTGGCCCCTCCCGGTGGACCCCGGCACCCTTTCGGTGGTCCCGGTACAATACCGATAAACCCCGAAACCTTTCCGGTGACCGAAACTGGACTTCCCATATATAAATCTTCACCTCCGGACTATTATGGAACTCTTCGTGACATCCAGGATCTCATCCGGGACTTCGAACAACTTTCGATAACCACATATACAAATCCCATTACAATTCTAGCGTCACCGAACCATAAGTGTGTACACCCTACGGGTTCGGGAACCATGCAGACATGACTGGACGCCCCTCCGACCAATAACCAATAGCGGGATCTGGATACCCATATTGCCTCCCACATGTTCCACGATCATCTCATCGGATGAACCACGATGTCGGGTATTCGATTAATCCCGTATACAATTCCCTTTATCAATCGGTATTATACTTGCCCGAGATTCGATCGTCGGTATCCGTATACCTTGTTCAATCTCGTTACCGGCTAGTCTCTTTACTCGTTCCATAACACATGATCCTGTGGCTAACTCCTTAGTCACATTGAGCTCATTATGATGATGTATTATCGAGTGGGCCGAGAGATACCTCTCCGTCACACGGAGTGACAACTCCCAGTATCGATTCATACCAACCCAACAGACACTTTGGGAGATACCTATAATGCACCTTTAAAGTCACCCAGTTACGTTGTGATGTTTCATACACCCAAAGCATTCCTACAATATCCGCGAGTTGCACAATATCATGGTCTAAGGAAATGATAATTGACATTATAAAAGCTCCAGCAGACGAACTACACGATCTTGTGATATGCTTAGGATTGGGTCTTGTCCGTCACATCATTCTCCTAATGATGTGATCCCGTTATCAGCGACATCCAATGTCCATGGTCAGGAAACCATGGTCGTCTATTGATCAATGAGCTAGTCAACTAGAGGCTCACTAGGGACATGGTGTGCTCTTTTTATTCACACATGTATCACTGTTTCCTGTTAATACAATTATAGCATGAACAATAGACAATTATCATGAACAAGGAAATATAATAATAACCATTTTATTATTGCCTCTAGGGCATATTTCCAAGAGTAATTGACTGCAACAAAGGCAATATCACTTTTCATGTTAATGGTAATGAGCATACGGTACACTTATCGAAGAAACAACCTCAAGTTTGTAGTATCAACTACATTGTAAAAATTCCAACGTTTACTATTGGAGTCTTTGAATTCCCCATCCCTACGGTCAAAAATAAATATGATATAATTGTTGTTGGGGACATGCCTATCCCCATTGAGGTAACCTAGTGTTATTAGAAAGTTCTCTCGTTCCATGTCATTCAAAAAAAGTTTGTCGATAAGACTTGATCAACCTTATTGATGGATTCTTTTCGACGAGCATGAGATGGATGAATTTAGAAAAGCACAACCTTCTATACCCAACTTTTATTTTCTGTTCCTTAGTTTCAGTTTAGTAAAAATGCCATTATTTCTCTGTTTTCCATTTTATCCGTGCAATAGAAAAATGACCTGAAAATAAAAGTTCTCAGAATGCCCTGGAAATTTAGCATGTTTTTCTGGAATATGTAAGAATTTTTGGTAATAAGAACACATCAGGGGGCTGCACCAGTGGGCCACAAGCCTGCATGGTGCAGCCACCCCCTGGGCACGCCCCTTGGCTTGTGGGTCCCACGTGGGGCCCCTTCACATATTCCAGCACCCATCCACTTCGTCTTCCTCTAGAAAAAAATCCCACCATTGCTCAAACATGTGTCTTAGCTCATCTTGCTGTCATTTTTCGATCTCCTTGCTCAAAGATCCATTTGCAAAACTATTTTAGGGGATTGTTCATCGTTATGTGACTCCTCCAATGGTCCAATTAGTTTTTGTTCTAGTGCTTTGTACGTTGCAAATTTTAGCTGCTGTGGTGACCTTGTTCTTGAGCTTGCATATCAAATTTCTAGGGTCCCAAGCAGTTTTGATGCATGTTATAGCTTCTAGGCACTTGAGGGAGTAGTTGCTACAAGTTTTGATTGAGCTTTGTTCACCCTTATTTCGAGTCATTAAAAAACTTTCAGACTTATTTTGCAGAGAAAGAATAGTTGAGGAGATTGTTGAGAGGCTCTTCAAGCCGGGGTTTGAAAGAAAATGAAAATGAGAATCCTAGATACAATATTCCTTGCACCGTAGAAGTTCGACCATGTGGATGGCCAAGTGAGGCATTCTTGAGGGCGGTCGAAATTTATGAAGATTTCTACTATCTAGCAGAAAATGCAGGCATCACCGGCTTCCTCAACGATAAGTGTGACCAGTATCTCCTACTTACTAATACTTTCGTGCAAAATTTTCACTTTTATCCTAGGAAGAATCCTCCCATGGTAGAATTTCATTTATATGATGTGCCTAAGGAAATGTCACTTTACGATTTTTGCAATGTTTGCAAAATACCTTTGGAGGACAGCATCAGTGAACCACGTCCTAGAGACATGGAGGATTTTATTTCCGCAATCGGTGTAGGGGAAGAGAGAGGGGTGTGGAAGGCAAGAGCGGCCATCGTAAAATTTCCTATTTTGCGTTATTATTCATTATTTGTAGGGAGATATTTAGTTGGTCGTGGCAAGAGTGGAAGCCTCAGTCCTCCCGACCTCGCTATTCTGCACCATGCTTTATTTGCTGATAGAACTTTTAGTCTGGGCGCTATAGTGGCCCAACGATTGAACTTAAACCGTTCGAAGGGCCCTATATTTGGAGGTATCTATGCATCTCATTTAGCTAAACACTTTGAGATACCTATTAGGTTTAACGAGGGAGAAGAAATGATACTTCCTATAAAATATTTAGATTATGATAAGATGGTAGCACATGATTTTATTAAGAAAGATAAAGATAAGTGGTTGTTTTATAACTTAGTATTTAGTCAGGGTACTTGTGAGATCATTGCTTTGCCTGCTTCTTCTTTGTTCGATATCCATTCAGGCAGGTACACTATTATGCCCGAGGACATTTATAAATATTGGCGCCTGTCGCACCCTCCAGCACCTGAGCCTGCACCAGCCCTCGATCTGTATCAGGTTCTAGTTTTTCGATGGAGCCACAAGAGCTCGCAAACTAGTGGAACCCTCAGTACCCTCTGGAGTATCCAGGAGAGGGTTATTTCCAACCATGGCCAAAAGCCTAAGCTTGGGGGAGTACGTATTTCTCGCTAACATTACATTCATGTTCACGCACTCATTCTAGTTGTCGGTGTTCATACTTTTTCATTGTACCATCCATGGTAGTTTATTTCTTATTTTTATTTTCTTCTTGTGTGTTTCATTAACCTTGAGAAAATCCAAAAAAAATAGTTCTAGCTTTACCTTCTAGTTTGTTTAAGTTGTACTATTAAAATAAAACCCAAAAAGATTTTTCGTTCTTCTTTTGCTTGTTGCGGGCTTTCCCGTGTAAATTGTTTTTCTTTCTTCTTTGGGTCGTAAGGAGAAGACCACAATGACATGTTGAGTGACTCTCATGTGCATTATCCTTTATCTATCGGAGAGCCCATTTTATCTTGTCTTCTCCTTTGAGTATTGCTTGCAGATTCCAGCTTAGTCCAATGCACGTGCACTCTTATTATTATTATTCACATCGTTCGGTCGTGCAAGTGAAAGGCAATAACGAAGATATATGATGAAGTGACGGAGGTGGAGAAAAGCTGGTATGAACTCAACCTATTTTATTTTTGTAAATATGATTAGTTCATCGTTCTGGATTCAGCTCGTTATGGATTGAACATGTTTGCAATGACAATTAGAGATTATAGTTATTTATGCCATGCTTAATTAGCTAGCAGTGAATAATGGTTTGTCTTGAGTGCCAACATGCATATTAACATGGTTGTGATGTATTATGATAGAATGGTATCCTCCTCTGAATGATTTGAGTGGCTTGATTTGGCACATGTTCACACATGTAGTTGAAACAAAACCAACATAGCCTCCACGATGTTTATGTTCATGGTGATTTATATCCTACTCATGCTTGCACTCAATGTTAGTTAATCTCAAAGCATGTTTATGACGGTTGTCGCTCTCTAGTTGGTCGCTTTCGAATCTCTTGCCAGCCTCCACTTGTACTAAGCGGGAATACTGCTTGTGCATCCATTTCCATAAACCCAAAGTTGTTCCATATGAGTCGACCATACCTACCTATATGCGGTATTTACTTGTCGTCCCAAGTAAATTTGCATGTGCCATACTCTAAACCTTCAAAAAAATATTTTGTTTTGTATGCCCGAATCGCTCATGTAGTGACTAGGGGTTGTCAGTATCTTCCATGCTAGTTGGGTTATTCTCAAGATATGTGTTGATTCACTATCATTCACGAGAAAGTGGCTGGTAATTGGGATGCCCAGTTCCATGATCAAAAGTCAAATCAAATGTAATGAGACAAAACTCCCCCGGGAATGTTGTTTGCATGGACGATACCCGTGGATTCGGCTCGCGGTGGAGTGTGATTGATTGGTGGAGAGGGGGGGGGGGGTAAAAACTTGACTATTCTGTTTGGGAACCGCCTATAATGTATCTAGCATGGAAGATATTGATATCTCTTAGTAGTTATGTTGACAATGAAAGCATACCGCCCAAATTTTGATTCATCCTTGTTTTAAAAGCTCGAGCTCTGGCACCTCTGTAAATCAATGCTTCCCTCTACGAAGGGTCTATCTATTTTACTTTATTGTTGAGTCATCCTCTTCTTATAAAAGGCACCAGTTAGAGAGCACCTCCATCATTTGTATGCTTTGTTATTAATTGATATTGATTATGAGTATGACCGGATCTTTTTTACAATGAATTACAATGTCTAGTCAGTACTTGTTCTTCGAAGGTGCTCTGCATTTATGTTTTCCGGTCTCACAAAGGGCTAGCGAGATACCAGTTTATCATATTGTATTATGATTGTTTTGATAAAATTGTTGTCATCCGAGACTTATTTATATTGCTCGCTAGTTGATTGTGTCATTGATATAAGTAAATATGAGACCTAACTATTATTGTGAATGTGGTTAGTCTATAATCCTAGCTGAAGATCTAAACATCAGTTAGGCATATTTAGAACAGCAAGATCAAACAGAGTTTGTAGAAGTTTTTCTTTATCACTTTAAGTTTATCAACTGAATTACTTGAGGACAAGCAAAGCTTTAAGCTTGCGGGAGTTGATACGTCTCCAACGTATTTACTTTTCCAAACTCTTTTGCCCTTGTTTTGGACTCTAATTTGCATGATTTGAATGGACCTAACCCGGACTGACGTTTTTTTTTGCAGAATTGCCTTGGTGTTATTTTTGTGCGGAAATAAAAGTTCTCGAATTGACCTGAAAATACATGGAGAATACTTTTGGAATTAATAAAAAATATTGGAGAAAGAATCAACGGGAGAGGGCCACCACTAGGCCACAAGCCTACAGGACGCGCCCCTGGCTTGTGGGGCCCTTGTGGCTCCTTCGACCTAGTTTCCACTACTATATATTCCTATTCGGGGATAAAAATCAAGGAGAAGATTTCATCCCGTTTTACGATACGGAGCCGCCGCCACCTCCTGTTATTCCTCGGGAGGGCAGATCTGGAGTCTGATTTGGGCTCTAGAGAGGGGAAATCGACGTCGTCGTCGTCATCAACCATCCTTCATCACCAATTTCATGATGCTCTCCGCCATTCGTGAGTAATTCTAACGTAGGCTTGCTGGACGGTGATGGGTTGGATGAGATTCATGTAATCGAGTTAGTTTTGTTAGGGTTTGATCCCTGGTATCCACTATGTTCTGAGATTGATGTTGCTATGACTTTGGTATGCTTAATGCTTGTCACTAGGGCCCGAGTGCCATGATTTCAGATCTGAATCTATTCTATTTTCATGAATATATATTTGTTCTTGATCATCTTGCAAGTTGTAGACACCTATTACGAGTTATGATCCGCATCCCCCAGGGTGACAACAACTGGTATTCTTTCCGGTGTTTACCGTAGTTTGAGGAGTACATGTATTCAGTAAGTGCTAATACTTTGGTCCGGTTCTCTATTAAAAGGAGGCCTTAATATCCCTTAGTTTCCATTAGGACCCCGCTGCCACGGGAGGGTAGGACAAACGATATCATGCAAGTTCTTTTCCATAAGCACGTATGACTATATATGGAATACATGCCAACATTACATTGATGAATCGGAGCTAGTCCTGTATCACCCTATGTTATGATTGTTGCATGATGAATGACATCCGACATAATTATCCATCACTAATCCCATGCCCACAAGCTTTTCACATATTGGTCTTTGCTAAGTTACTTTTCCGTTTCTATTGTTATAATCACTACAAAACTGCTACTATCACGTTTGCCACCATTGTCGTTACTTCCATACTATTGTGCTCCTAAATACTTTGCTGCAGATATTAAGTCTTTCAGGTGTGGTTGAATTGAAAACTCAGCTGCTAATACTCGAGAATATTCTTTGGCTCCCCTCGAGTCGAATCAATAAATTTGGGTTGAATGCTCTACCTTCGAAAACTGTTGCGATCCCCTATACTTCTGGGTTATCAAGAAGTGCCATGGGTAGGAGAGACCAAAGAGAGAAGATGGAAATGTGGTTGTCCAGGGGGTGCGAGTGGGGATTCCACCCCCTCAATCATGGAGCTAGCCATTGGGAAACTTACTCGAAATAGGTGAGGGTCAGGGTGAAGTGTTGTAAAAATTGGAGGCCACGGAGAAGTCATTTGGGGGCTCTATTATTGGACTTTGGATTCCACCAGAAGGTGTTTGATCACTGGTTGGGCTAACTCTGGTGTTCCATTGGTTGTGAAACTGAACAAGATCAAATGGTAGTGAGAAATTAGGTTGGAAACCAAATTTGGGATTTGTTGGAGAAAGTTTCCAATGTAGACTTGAAAAACCATAGAAATGGGCAAAAATAGTTTTCTGAAGATAAACCCATGCAAATTAATTCCCACTAATGCACCCCTTAGTGTGGTGACATCATATGAGTAGTATAACATGCCCAAAAAGTTTGGGATCAATTGGAGTAACTTCACAATGTAAAATTTCCCAATTCTAGAAATTAGCAAAAGTGGTTTTAAGGGGCTTGGAGCAAGTTCGTCTATTCTCCTTGATGCACCGTTAGGTGTGGATGCATTATTGGGGCATTAGAACATGTCCACAAGTTTTGAGCACAATTGGAGACAGTTGGCAATATAGAGTTGCTCAAATTTGGTTCTAGACAGATAGAGTTTTGGAATATTTGGGTGAATCAAGTCAAGTTGGATCGATATGAAACTTGGCAAGATCGTCACATATATCATGTGTGACTTGCTAGAATTTTCTAGAAATTTATTAAGAATATTTCTTGTAGAAATATGTCAAAAGCTTAAAATAAGCAGAAAAGATTTTGAAGAGTTTTGTCCAATATTTTGAACATGGACTTGTGTTGAAACTCTTATATATGGAATATATATGTCCACTGAGTTTTCCTAAATTTTCTCAAATATTTTCAAAGCAAGAAAACATTTTCCCCCACAAAAGATCATTTCTGGCTTCAGAAAAAGGTATTTAAATAAAATAAAATAAAAATAACTTTTAAAATAATAATTTTGTGGTTTTGGGAAGTCTATTTGATAGTATGATCCAAATAAAATATTTAGGGAAAAACAACTTCCTTAATTTGAGGACTAGTAGTACAAATCTCAACTCAGAGGTTTATGAAAGCTTAAATTAAATAAATGCTTTTTAGTCAAAATAATATTTGGTAAAAATAGTTTTTGTCCTATATACATGGTATGGTCACTGAACAAAAGGTTTGATACAAGGAGATGATTCTAGAGAGTAGCAGGAACTTTAGTGATCTAAAACATAAGCAACCAAGCAAGGAAACAACATTCACTTCAAACGTCACATCACACAGAAAAAGAATTAATTGGTCCTAATTTTTAGCTACGATAACTTAACAAAGGAGACAAAACTCAGGGTGCAACAAAACCTTTAATTTTCATCAAATATTTAACACAATGAAACTCAAGGTTTATACCTCACTCTTTACCTTTGTTGATTTCACAATCTTTATAGTTGTGTGATATCAAGGAGAGGAGATGCGCCGGGGACGCGTGCTGGGAGGACCTCAAGGAGGCCCTGCCGTTGTCCACGACCGGCGACTGCATCGTGCCTCTGCCTCCGCTGGCGCTCCCCAAGGCAAGATCGAGGCGCACGAGCCCGTGACTGGCCAGCTATGGTAATGGGTCTTCATGCCGCCCGTGTGGCTCGACGCGACGCCAGAGCAAGGGAGGGTCTATCTCTTGCATTGAAAGTCACGCAATCTAACGAAGGAGCGCGCCCAGGTCGAGAGGCAGATGGAGCTGGAGCGCCGCTGGACGCGGGAGAAGGTGGAGGAGCGTTGGGGAAGGCGAAGGAGCGTGCCCGACAGTTTGTGTCTTAGCTGTCAGCGTTGCCACCGCAAGACGTTGTTTGGGTGTGGGAGACGCGTTCCTCTCATCGAACATCATCGACCTCGCCTGCACGGAAAAGGACAAGCCTAGGACAACGCAAGAGGTGATGACTTTTTATGTTTAATTACGTTTTAGTTATGTTTATGTGGATTTGGACCAACGCTTTGACCGGGGTTCAATATTTAATTATCGTCGTTTGAGCTTTTATAATTTTATGTTGGTCTAAGTCCGCGTTTAAAAATTTATGTTTGGATATGTGTTGGATCTAAATAAAAAAACGGACACAGACTTTTGTTTGACCGTTCCAAACAAACAAAAATCAAACAAATCGCGACGTAGGTCTGTTTGAGTGAGCCGCGTTGGAGCTGCTCTTTGATCCAAGACTACTTAAAAACCGTGCAGGCCAGGAATTTGATGGTGCCCCATCAAGCAAAAAGGCTCAATTTGTATCCCCAGGGCATGCAGCGGCTGCATGGGAGCAACCGAACACGCCTCTGGCTCTGGCACCGGCGACGTCCACTTGCGGACGGCTCCGTCGTGATCCCCCGCCAGGCACCGCACCGCTGGTTCTGTCTGGTGGACGAAACAGGGTCAGGTGTGATCTGATACTCGTTCGACCCACGCGGCCCGACCTCCCGACGCGCGGGTCCCACCCCTACTACCTCTACCCCGCTCGCACGCACGGCACCACCGGTCGCGGCCGTAGTTTGCCCCCCGTAACAAAGCGCGACGCAGACTCCACCTCCCTCGCTTTCTCTATCTCCCCTCGCCTCCCACCCTTCCCGTATCTTGCTTCTCTCCTCCGCCGCCTCGCCGGCGACCCGGCAGGACCTCCCCTCAGAGCCGCCCGTGCCGCCCGTGCGTGTCCCTGTGCCGGACCGCGCGGACGACGGGCGACCGCGCGCCACGACCATGGCGGCCACCGCGGATCCGAGGGCGAAGACGCCGCCGGCCACGCTGCCGCACCACCTGAAGCCGTGGGCGCCACCGCCGCCGCCTCGTGACCGCTGCGTGCCTTCCCTGTCGTCCGTCTCCGGAGGTGCCGGAGCCATCCGCGATCGGCGCCGCTCCTCGACGTCCCACCGACGCGGTGGCGCCGACGCCGTAGACGAGGGACCTTACGCCGCCAGGCTGGAGCATCTCCGGGCTAAGCTCATGGGCCACCTCCATGACGCCGCCGGCAGCCTTTGCCTCCCTCCGGCGATGCCCCAGCGGTCGCCGGAGGCCGAGCCTCAGGCTGCGCCGCTTCCTCCGCCACCGCAGGAGGCCGCCGCGGTTGTGGCCGCCAGCATGCCGTGGACGCTCAGGGAGCGAAAGCGTCGTCCCTCAGCCCGCGGCAGCATGGGCGCCGCATCGCCCGCGATGCCGTGGTCGACGACAGCGGCGGCTACGGCGCGGCACGACGGCATGCGCGCTCCGTTCGCCGTGGCGCTGGACGAGGAGGAGATCGAGGAGGACGTGTACGCCCTGACCGGCGCCCGGCCGCGGCGGCGGCCCCGGAAGCGGGCGCGGGTCGTGCAGCGGCAGCTCGATGTAAGGCGCCGATTCCCCATACCACCCCTCACCCCCCCTAATTACCTAATTAGAGCAAAGAAACCTCCTGTTTTATCATTGCCCTCTATCTATACGCTTTTGGTCTCAGAGCAGTATAATAATAGCAGTACTGATGATCCAGCTAACGGAAACACTACCGCTACCAATTGTCTCGTGCAGTCGCTGTTCCCGGGGCTATGGCTGACCGAGATCACCGCCGACGCCTACCGTGTCCCCGATGGCCAGTAAGTAAGCAAGCAAGCAACCCGCTACCATATCCGGCCGGCCAGCTCTACCGTTCTCCTCTGCCCACGGTTCGGGCTGGGGGTCACCATTCTCCACCAACAACAGCAAATTGGAGTACTAGTAAACTAGGTTTAGCTGAGTTGACAGGTACTGTACTCGCGACGTCGCGTCTTTTAACATTGATTTTCTGCTTTCGAATCTAAGCAGCGCTGCTTTACTCTCTCTCTCGCTCACTCGGTTTCTCTCTCATGTATACGTATAGTTGTAGGGTCTGTGGTCGTGTGTTGTAATCCACTCCTAATCCATCTAGGTTGCCATGCGTCGAATAATCTGCTATCGCACGTATACTCGATCTCTCTCCGCTGGTCGAGTTGCATGGTCTCGTCATCAACCACAGTGCAGCAAGAGCTGCGTCTTTTCCCAGTCTGTTGCTTGCCTTTCTTTTGCTCACAGCCAGCCTATATCTGTTTTTCTTTTTTCTACTACTTCATGCGTTTTGCCCGTCTGATCTGCGTGTTGATTGGTGCCCCGTGCCCTGAAGGCCGTAGGTACGTACTACGTGCTTGGCTTCGGGCGCGTCCGCCGTAGCGGGAGAGGGCGGTGGTTGGGTCGTCTTGGGATATGGTTGGACCCGGCCACTTGTTCGTTTGGGGTTAACGTGGGACAGCCATTATGTGACATTATCATTGTGCGAAGCTCCAAAAGGAGTACTTTTTTTTTAACTCGTGCCTCCCAACAGTCATGTAACTAACTTGTTACCATTTGTATTTTCGTACCAGTACTGGTAGAAGTAGATTTGTGCCGTGATTTGCCGTTCGAGACCAAGATCCTTTGTCGCGTGCATATTTTAGAGAGAATAGCCTTCGTGCAAGAGGAAGCCAGTAGCCCAGAGATCTTATCAGGTACCATTGGCAGTTTGGAACACTGTTTACTGCGACAAAGCTCGAGCGTCAAAAAAAATTACTCCCTCCGTTTTAAAATAAATGACTTAAAAATAATTTAATTTTGTACTAACTTTAATATAAAACAAAGTCATTTTTTAGTCATTTATTTTGGATCGGAGGAATTATATTGTAACAAAGCTCTTCTTATATTAAAAAAAACGTCGAAAGGAAAGTCTACCAGCAAAGCCTGAGGGGAGGTGCCGCTGCTACTTGTTGAGCATGGCACATGCTGGGTCGCACGATCAAGCGTTCAAAGTTATAATTTCAAGCATCCACTGACCCACACCAGATTCAAACAACGCGGTACATTGAGGGAGCAGTAGTACTACACTAGTACAACCGCCGTCGAAGTCCGTGCCCATGTATGATTGTGATTGATCTTCGTCACAACGTCCTTGCTTTTGGTTGAGAAAAATGGGATACTAGTGCTCAATCGAGTTTACTGTTTGTCGCTCCCGGGCCGATCCCAGACCTTTTGTGGCCAAGCATCATACCCTCTAATGCCAATTTGATTATTTGAAGGCGATAAGGCCAACTCAATTGCACACCTACGTAAACCGGAGCCCATTCAAAAGCTGATGTTGTAATTGCTATCATTCCATGACTCTCATCTTCCTCTCATATGTCCTTTGTTGCAGGTCCACGGCACTGGTACTAGTCCAGGGTAGTGTTGATTAGATTATTGTTGTTTTTTCAAAATAGAGTTTAGCCCCGCTATGTTAATATAGCAACCACCTTATATATCAAAGAGTTTCACATTGGGACAAACAATACAATCATGTTCAGAAGAAAAATAAGAGAAAAAAGAAAAGAAAAAATGCAAGCAACACGGATCAACAGAAGTTGTAGCACCCTACAACTGTTGCGCCCATGAGAGAATTCCACCACATTCCAATGTCATTAGATTGCCACGTGCCAAGCAACACATTCAAGAAGGACTACGGCTACGACGATGCTGCTGTCCGAATGAGTCCTACGATTTCTCCCGGTACACGGAGGAGAGTGCGACACCATGTCTTTCATTCTCCTGACTAAATTAACCTAGCTCAAATTAGGACCGGTTAAAAAAAATTATGAGTGCTTGTGATGCTGATGTGATTGTTGTTTGTTTGCTTGCTTGCCTCTTGCTTGTGTTTGAATCACAATGTTCATGCTCCTCTCCAGACTCACCTCCTTGACCCAAACCCTTGCCTAATGATCATGCCATGTGTATAGTACCAGAAACTATTTTACCAAACATTATTTTGACCAAAAAGCATTTCCTTGATTTAAACTTTCAAAAAAAAAACCTGAGTTGGGATTTGTACTACAAGCCCTCAAATTAGGGAGGTTATTTTGCACCAAATATTTTATTTATATCCCGTTATCAAAATGGCTTCCCAAAACCATAATATTATTATTTTAAAAGTTATTTTACTATTTTATTCAAATACCTTTCTCCGAGGCCAGAAATGGTCCCCTATGAAGGAAAGTTACTTTTATTGCTTTCAAATTATTTGAGTAAATTTAGGGAATCTCAGTGGACATATATATTCCATATATAAGAGTTTCCAACACATGGTCATGTTCAAAATATTGGGCAAAACCCTTCAAAACCCTTCCTGCCTATTTCAAGCTTTTGGAATATTTCTCCCAGTAAACTTCTAGCATGTCACACATGATAGATGTGATGATCTTGCCAAGTTTCATCTCAATCCAAGTTGAATTGGTTCACCTAATTATTCCAAAACCATATTTGTCCAGATTCAAACTTGAGCAACTCTACATTGCCAAGTGTCTCCAATTGTTCTCCAATTTGGTGGACATGTTCTGATACTTTAATAATGCATCCACACCAAGTGGTGCATCAAGGAGAATAGAAGGACTTGTCCCAAACCCCTCAAAACCTTCTCTGTTGATTTCTAACTTTGAGAAATTGTACATTATAAAGTTTCTCCAATTGACCCCAATATTTTTGGGCATGCTCTAATGCTCAAATAATTCCACCACACCAAGTTGTGGATTAGTGGGAGTTGATTTGAATAGTTATGTAAGAAGAAAGCCATTTCTGCCCATTTTATGGGGTTTCCAAGTTGATTTTCACCTATTATGTGATCCTGTTGAGTTTTCTAGCAAATGGAGTCCATTTTCTAGCCCTAACATCTATCAAACACCTTCTGTCCATTTACAAAAGTTGCTGCTTTGGCCCCTCTTGCTATTTCCCAAGCTCAAATTTTTACCACAGCTCTCTCTAAATCCCTTTTACCTACAGTAACCTTGCCACGGCCTCTGGTCAATTATTGGAGGGTGACTCCATCTATCTACCCCTCATTTTTACCTTGGCACCACTATTTTTACCCCTCTTATTATACTTCAGCTCAAGCCAATGCCCCCACCTCTTTCTAGAGAGCCTCTAGCATGCAAATGCATCATTCCAAACCAAAATATGGCATGGTCATGTGGTAGAAATGAGCAGCCCTTCTGAAACCAGATTCTGGCAGAAATATAGCTTTGAACTGCAAGTACTAGCTAAACTCCTCCTTCTGAGTTGAAAGTCAGCAGTATTGTAGTTCTTACATAGCTAACGCTGCTAGACATAGTTTCCTCCGAAGATTACCCATTTGAAAACCACTTTTATTAGCTCCAAATTTGCGGTTGCAAACTTAACCTCAGATTTAGCCCCACCTACCTGACCCCAAATGCAACCATACTCCTCCATCAACCTCGTGAATGCATGCCTCACGTGCCAGACAAGGTTGGCTGGCGAGGAGAGCTTCCTGGATGAGTGTTGGCGCGGTTACCACGCTGACAGCATGCGATAATGGTGCTCTGCACCTTGTCTCCTTCCTACAACCCGTATCAGGCAGCAACAACACGTCTCAGTGCGCCACGGGACTCCCTTTGACCAGTCATGTCCCTCCCCGACGCGAGGAAGCGACCAAGATGGCTATGGTACGCGTGGCCACCGTGCCCAGAGCGCACCCAAGAGCTTCTGAGGACCTCCTTGTGCTCATTTTCTTTCTTCCCCGAAGCCACTGCTGCACCCCAATCCCTTCTTCCCTATCTCAGACGCCTCCCCAACCTCTTCCAAGCTCCTTCCGCACCTCTCCTAGGCTACATCTGTGACAATGGCCGGAACCATGCCGGCGGCCTCTTCCCTAGGGTGAGGTTCCCCTTCGCCCCCTCTCCTCCTCCGACTGTGGAGAGGTGCCCTAGGTGCCCTTGCAGCCTCCCCGCTCTCCCCTCCCTCCTCTAGGTGTCCGGAAGCGCCACTTCCACGGTCGTCATCGCAGGATCCCACTACGGCCGTTGCCCCGCTCCTCTGGTGCTCCTCCTCGGGAATAGGGCCACCAGGTGGGTGCAGCGTGGCTCCTCGGGTTGGCCGGTGGCCGGGAGGTGGCCGGAGCTGACCGGAGCCACCAAGGAGAGCGCCGGCACTGCCCTCTCCTGCCTCCCCAGTCACTCCTAGCCCGAGCAGGAGGATGTAGACGGACCTAACGGGCGGGTCCCACCTGTAAGTGACCCGACGGCCGGGCCAACCTCTTTTAGTGGATGCGGGTTCAATGCACTGCGCCACCCCGCGGCGAAAGCGCATTTCGCGGAGTTCCCCATCGACGTGGCCTACTGTGCACGCGACTGGGTTAGCTGGGCCGGCCCAGACCGTTATCTCGCTCCCAATGCGCAAGTTAGCCCAACTCTGGTAAAACCCCTTCTCCTTTATCGGAAAACTTCATAAACCCATATCTAATTAATTTTTAATCCAAAATTGATGATCCAAATTCCTACAGGTTCCAAAAATCAAGATCTATGCAAGGAGGTGCCTTGCATATTTTTCCAAATAACTTTTATGTAGTGTTAATATTTAAATGCAGATTTGAATGTTTCTTGCCCCACCTTGCAAAAATCCTAGGGGACTCAAATCACCTCCAAATGGAGTCATTCCAATTTCCATAGGTTTATAAAATCATGCCCAAATTCCTAGCCTTGGTGAACATTTTTATATGCTATATTTCTGCTGCATCAAATAAATAGTCCCCTTTGCTATTTGTTCCATATTAGAAAATACATAGGAAATTTATACCAACTCCAAATCAAGTGAAACCACTTCCTAAATGTTTCTAAATTCATGCTCTATTAAATGAGTGCCTCCACGCATTTTTAGCAGAATGTTTTCTGTAGACTTCTTATAGGATCACCTATTCCTCCTTTCCTCCATTCAAAAATCTCCGGTAATCCAAATCTCCTAGAACAAGTGATACGTCCATTTTGCATCATGCTTTCATGTTGATATTTATCGCTTTATGGATTGTTATTATACTTTGTGGTACCTTACTTATGCCTTTTCTCTCTTATTTTGCAAGGTTTATTTGAAGAGGGAGAATACTTGTAGCTGGAATTCTGGACTGGAAAAGGAGCAAGTCTGAGTCCTCTATTCTGCGCAACTCCAAATGCCCTCAAAATCAACGTGGAATTTTTTGGGAATATATAAAAAATAATGGGCGAAAGAAGTGTCAGAGGGGAGCTGCCAGGGGCCCACAAGCCTGGTTGTCGCGACCTACCCCCCCTAGCCGCGGCAACAGGGCTTGTGGGCACCCTGGTGGCCCACTGGCCCCCCTCTTTTGCTATATGAAGGGGTTCGTCCGAGAAAAAAATCAGGGTGGAGCTTTTTCGTGGATTCGCCGCCGCCACGAGGTGAACTTGAGCAGAACCAATCTAGATCTCCGGCAGGACGATCCTGCCGGGGAAACTTCCCTCCCGGAGGGGGAAATCGTCGCCATCGTCATCACCAACACTCCTCTCATCGGAGGGGAGTCATCTCCATCAACATCTTCATCAGCACCATCTCCTCTCCAAACCCTAATTCATCTCTTGTAACCAATCTCCGTCTCGCGACTCCGATTGGTACTTGTAAGGTTGCTAGTAGTGTTGATTACTCTTTGTAGTTGATGCTAGTTGGATTACTTGGTGGAAGAGTTTATGTTCAGATCCTTGATGCTACTCCTTACACCTCTGATCATGATTATGATTATGCTTTGTGAGTAGTTACTTTTGTTCCTGAGGACATGGGATAAGTCATGCTGATAATAGTCATGTGAATTTGGTATTCGTTCGGTATTTTGATATGATGTATGTTGTCTTTTCCTCTAGTGGTGTTATGTGAACGTCGACTACATAACACTTCACCATATTTGGGCCTAGAGGAAGGCATTGGGGAGTAGTAAGTAGATGATGGGTTGCTAGAGTGACAGAAGCTTAAACCCCAGTCTATGCGTTGCTTCGTAAGGGGCTGATTTGGATCCACTAGTTTAATGCTATGGTTAGACGTTGTCTTAATTCTTCTTTCGTAGTTGCGGATGCTTGCGAGAGGGGTTAATCATAAGTGGGATGCTTGTCCAAGTAAGGGCAGTACCCAAGCACCGGTCCACCCACATATCAAACTATCAAAGTAACGAACGTGAATCATATGAACATGATGAAACTAGCATGACGGAAATTCCCGTGTGTCCTCGGGAGCGTTTTTCCTCCTATAAGACTTTGTTCAGGCTTGTACCTTGCTACAAAAGGGATTGTGCCACTTTGCTGCACCTCAAGACCCACAAAAGCAACATGTGGACGTGAAGACTGCCTCCAACTTGAAATTCAGCATCTCTCCAACACCTAGTCTAGAAATCTCGAGGACGAGATTTTATTAAGGGGGTAAGTTCCGTCACATCCTTGTTTGACTCTACTGACTAAATTAACCTAGCTCAAATTAGGACCAGTTATTTTTTTTATGAGTGCTTGTGATGCTGATGTGATTGTTGTTTGTTTGCTTGCTTGCTTGTTGCTTGTGTTTGAATCACAATGTTCCTGCTCCTCTCGAGACTTACATCATTGACCCAACCACTTGCCTAATGATCATGCCATGTGTATAGGGCTAGAAACTATTTTTACCAAACATTATTTTGACCAAAAAGCATTTCCTTGATTTAAGCTTTCAAAAAACCCGGGATTTGTACTACAAGTCCTCAAATTAGGGAGGTTATTTTGCACCAAATATTTTATTTATATCCCATTATCAAAATAGTTTCCCAAAACCACAACATTATTATTTTAAAATTTATTTTACTATTTTTTAAATACCTTTCTCTGAGGCCAGAAATGGTCCCTTATGAAGGAAAGTTACTTTTATTGCTTTCAAATTATTTGAGAAAATTTAGGGAAACTCAGTGGACATATATATATATATATTCCATATATAATAGTTTCCAACACATGGTCATGTTCAAAATAGTGGACAACACCATTCAAAACCCTTCGTGCCTATTTCAAGCTTTCGGAATATTTTTGTAAGAAATATTCTCAATAAATTCCAGTAAAATTCTAGCATGTCACACATGATAGATGTGATGATCTTGCCAAGTTTCATCTCAATCCAAGTTGAATTGGTTCACCTAATCATTCCAAAACCATATTTGTCCATATTCAAACTTGAGCAACTCTACATTGCCAAAACCATATTTGTCGAGATGTGACTCCCTTTGACCAGTCATGTCCCTCTCCGACGCCACGAAACGGCCAAGATGGCTCTGGCACATGTAGCCACCATGCCCAGAGCGCACCCGAGAGCTTTTGAGGTCCTCCTCCTCGCCCCAGATGATGAGTTAATGGATATACTTCTCGCCCCTTGTTGGTTACCCCAAGTGGAAGGTGGAGATGTAGCGAGCAGCAAATTTCCCTTACACGGAGACTGTAAGGTTTATCAAACCAGGAGGACTCCTAGGCTCAACAAGTAGGTGTCTTCCACCCTGGCGCTAGCAGAAGACGTGTACCTGCACACACAACAAATAACTTCCCTCCCAACGAGTACAGAGAGGTTGTCAATCTCTCCGGCCTTGTAGTTTGCAAAGGATCAAAACACAAGCGGGAAGGTAATAGTGATTGCCACGGAAAAGTAAATGAAAACGGTAAATGATGAGGTGTAAACAATGATGGTGATATGGACCGAAGTCGCATGGTGTTCACTAGTGATGTCTCTCTACCAAAAGACGATAAACAACTATGCTTGGGTAAACAAATCATAGTTGGGCAATTGACAGAATTATGATGGCACCACAATGCTAATTATGCTCCTTGATAGTTAGAGGTTCAATAGTAATGGGCAGTACGCCAAGAAAAGTAGACCGTTTATTCATTAGCATCGACTTACTAATCATTCACCTTGAGATATCTATCCAGAACATCTCTTCTGTATTAAGTTGCGAGCCCCACCCAAAATGTAAACTCAAAGTAACGGACAACTGCATTAACGAACTATGTGTAAGGTAAACAATCCTTGCAACCGTGGTCACAAGCACCATTGTTTTCTCCTTGGTGGCAGCAAGAACATCCCCTAGTCTCATGTTTCTGTCACTCAATCTAGACATCGAGGGGCCCAAACCCACAATCATGCATAACGCTCCCTCTTGGAGTAACAATCTACTACTTGGCCAAAGCAATAAAAAGCAATGGAGAACATGCATGAATCACTAAGGAACATAATATAAAAGGATAATAAAATATATAACTCATAACAATCTGAACATAATCTCATAATCCATCAGATCCCAACAAACCGATCATAGCAAAAGCAAGAGAATTACATAGATTCCTTGATCATGTAGGGCAGCTCACAAGGACTAACCATTGAAGCACAAGATTGGAGAGAAGACATCACATAGCTACTGGTCATGGACTCATGGTCCAAGGAGGACTACTCACGACGCGTTCGAGAAGTGTCCATGGCGGTGGAGAAGCTCCCGGAGGTCAATCCTCCCTTCGGCCGGGTGCCGGGAAGAGCTGCGGCGGCGGAACAGTGGAGAAATTTGCGATTCTAGAAAGTCTCTGAGGGTTTCCTCTCGGGACCCTAAATATAGGCCAAAGGAGGGCACCGGAGGAGGTGGGACCCACCCAGGCGACCTCCTGGCGCGGCCTAGGGCTTGGCCGCGCCAGCAGGCCGCCTGGGAGGCCCTTGGCCCCCTCCTTCGGTGATCCCGAAGCTTCTGCTTCGCTGATTTTTTATATATTTTTTCTGGATTTTTTCGGGCTTCGGAAAATTGGGTAAAAGCCCCTGCAAAATAGACATCAGCAGACATAAACTGACACTGGGTGCACTGAATTAGTAGGTTAGTCCAAATATGTGTAAAATGATATAGAAGTGTAGCAAAACATATAACAATGTCACCCAAAAGATCATGGAACAAGCAGAAATTATAGATACGTTTGGGACGTATCAACATCCCCAAGCTTAATTTCTGCTCGTCCTCGAGTAGCTAAATGATAACACAATAATTTCTGTGGTGACATGCTAACACACATATAAGAACTTCAAAGTAAAGCAAGTGAGATATGCAATTCAAGACAAGACAATAACAAGCAAGAGTCTATATCTAGTATTGAATTTTAGCAAAGTAAGAACATAAAGGTGCAAGAGCTCTCACTGTCCGTGACTCGAATGTCTCCAAATGGTGTTTGCGTGCAAGAAGTGGGAGATGGGTTTAGATCATAAAATATTTTTTAATTGAGAACTCAATCTACAAAACCTCACACCTAGTCTCCTTTCGAATCTTATTTTGACTCATCCCCAGACCACTAGTCAGACACAAGTCAAAATGATCCTTTCCCTTTCGATTTTGAGCACTCATGCAATGAATGAGCGTAAGCAAGATATGTTGGCACTTAGGATGGCAAATATAATAATGATGGGAAGGAAGACAAAAAGGGTGTGAAAGGCTCACATCAATGAGGACAACCATAGGCGAGAGAAAGCCAAATGATAGATATGATGTGAGGAGTAGGGATTGCCATGTAACAGATGCACATATGAGCTAAGGTAAGCTCTCCAATGGAACTAGTGGGGGGGGGGGGGGTGCATCCAACTTGTTTGCTCATGAAGACCTAGAGCTCATTTGAGGAGGCTCATCATTGGAATATGCAAACCAAGTTCTATAGTGTAAGGGTCCCCACATAGTTATGCATGAATGATAATCTCTATGTAGTACCAATATAGCAATGGAGTACGAGTGTGGATCTTTCAAAAGGAATAGTAGTGGTACCCCCTTCTCTCTTTTTATTTCTTTTTCTTTTTCTTTTTCTCTTTTTTATTTTATTTTTGTGGCCTCTTTGGCTCTTTCTTTTTATCTCTCATTTGTCCTCTTTGGGATCTTTTGTTTTGTTCACTTTGGGATCTTTTCCTCACTTAAGGGCAACACTCTATGTTTTACATGAATAAAAAGAAAAATCATCACACTTTATAAGAAGTACTCAATATAAAGACAAGTGAAAACTATCATGATGTATGCAAATGTATGCCTCTGCTAGTGTAGCAGGATATGCAATGATACTAGCGCGTCATGTAGCAATAATTTGGGCAAGGCCCAACTATCATGCGGTTCTACGGTCGAGCAAAAGCAAGTATGACATGAAGATCAAGTCATGAGATGGTGGATGTTGCATGGCAATGTATCTCGGAAAGGCTATGGAAATGCCTTAATAGGTAGGTATGGTGGCTGTTTTGAGGAAAGACATAACGAGGCTTATGTATGACAGAGCGTATCATGTCATGGGTTTGGATGTACCGGCGGAGTTTGCACCAACTCTTAATGCGGGAAAGGGCAATGCACGGTACCGAAGAGGCTAGCAAAATATGGATGGTGGAATTGCCAACAATCGAATACTCACATTAGTCCGAAGAACTTATACACTTATTATCGGTAACTCTCTATCTAGTTAGGAAATTCACAAAGAGACAAGTACCCTAAGGAGGAGTGTTTTGGGGGTTGGTTATCCTTGCGCATCCTCTACTCATGGTAACGTGAGGGTACTCTATATATTCCAACCCCTCCATAGGTTAGCGATCAATTTAGTAGCTAGAGTTCTCAACTAATTTTAAGTTTTTGAAAAACATACGGATTTCCCAAAATACGACACCTATCACTAATAGGCTCAAGCTCTTGGCACCAATAGTCCAAACATTACTCAAATCAATACCTCAAAACTATTGCAAGTTACTACTGTACTTAAATAGCAACTTCAATTACCTACTCATGCAAGACACACAACTCAGTGCAAGGAGCCAACTCTCTAAACAAGATAAGCATGATAACTCAAGAGAGTTCCAAAATCAACTTAAATAATAGCTCTTCAAAATATAAGCATGAAAACTAAGAGCTAAGCATGACAGTAGCTACGAAAAGATGAAGAACACACGAAAAAGATAAGCATGAAAACCTATGTTGTGTTCTAGAGTGGAATGGAGTGTGTCTCTATCCCAAACAAGGTAGACTAGGTTCCGACTTGTTATGAAAGCAAGCAAAACTAAAACAAACTAAAAAGCAAATAGCGGGACGTGCAAGCATAGCACATATCATATGAAGTGATAAAAATATAGCATGGAGATGGATGAAACTGATGATTGTTGATAGAGAAGGGGATGCACGGGGGTATCCCCAAGCTTACACGCTTGAGTCTACTTGAATATTTCTTGGGGTGCATGGGGGCATCCCCAAGCTTGAGCACTTGACACTCATGTATCTTCTTTCATCATCTCTCCCATCACATAATTGAAAACTTCCTTCATACGAAACTCATCATAAGCTGATTAGAGTGGTTAGTTCCCCTAATAAAATAATTCATTACCTGCTGGAAATAAATATTTTCATGAAAAGCTAAAGCTTCTTATGAATTCCAAAAGGTTTTTGCAAATAAAAATCAAGCTTAGGATTTGCAAAACAATGAAAACGCAAAACATGGCAGAATCTGTGTAAAAAAGAACATCATGTAGTAAAGAATTTATTCGGGGCACTTCTGCAACTCAAATTAAAAAAACTCAGAACAGATGACAGAAAGAAAATTATATAGATCATGGTGTAAAAACAATTCAGATAAAAAAGATGACCTGGTGATTTTTGGCGAATTTTTCCATCAGGAAGACAAAATCTGTTTCTGGACAAAATGTCACAACTTTTGAACTTTCTTGCAATCAGAGGCTATAACTTGGCACAAAGATTAAAAATAAAGATACAATGATGTTGCTAAAGTAGTAAAACACATCAAGACAACTAAAACAGAAAGTAAAAACAAATTGGGTTGCCTCCCAACAAATGCTTTCTTTTATGCCTTTGAGCTAGGCATAATGCAAGAAGATCAAGTTGTATCAATTGAACCATCATCAAGATCATCAAAGAGCTCTTCAATAATACAACTAGTCTTAAGGGGACTCTCAAAGAGAGGCTTAGCGGCAACACTTCTAAGAGCAAAAATAAAGGTAGTAAGACCAATTGGAATTTCATTTCTAATTCTATTTAATAGAGGTATCTCTTCCAAGGTCTTCACAGTTTCCACACCCTTAGCAATAGGTATACTTGTTTTGGGTTGACGAACCTCGGGTACGTTAACAAACCTAGGTCCCTTCCTTGCGGGGGTTTCTAACTTTTTAGTCTTGATGGAGGATAGAGTAGTTCCTAAAGTTTCAAGAATATCCTCGATCTTATCAATCCTAGAAGGATCCACATCGTGGGATTTAAGGGTCTCCAAAATTTTATAAATTTTGTTCATGGAGATAGCAAGTCTATTTAAGTTCCCTTGAATCCTACGATCTACTTCATTAATTTTACTCATGCTTGGAATCTCTAGCTCTATTTTCTCAAGTTTACTCATAACATGAGATAAAGTGATATCATCCTCTATGTGAACAATAGGTGGGATTCCGACAAGATTTCCCATAACGTTAAGAGCCTACAAAATGGGAGCTTCCAAGAAATTCCCTCCTACTGCTGTGTCTAGAACAAACCTATGCCAAGAAGTAATACCAACATAAAAATTTCTAGGAAAAATAGTGGTGGATTGCTTCTTGGTGGCTCTATCTTGAGAGTTTTTAATTCTATACCAATCATCTTTCAAACTTTCTCCAATCCTTTGTTTGAAGGTGAGAATCTCTCCTTCGGGTGCAACACTAGAGGCAAAGGATTTAGGCATACTGACTAAACAAAGCAAAGTAACTAATTTTTTGTGGATTTTGGTATAGGACTCTAAAGCAAGAACTAAAAAGCAAACTAACAAGACTAAAAAGCAAAGGTAAAAGATAGTGTGCAACTCTCCTATCTTGAAGACTGGAGTCCCCAGCAACGGCGCGAGAAATTCGCTTGATGACGAGTTGATGGATATAATTCTCGCCCCTGGTTGGTTACCCCAAGTGAAAGGTGGAGATGTAGTGAGCAGCAAATTTCCCTTGCATGGAGACTGTAAGGTTTATCGAACTAGGAGGACTCCTAGGCTCAACAAGTAGGTGTCTTCCACCCTGGCGCTAGCAGAAGACGTGGACCTGCACACACAACAAATAACTTTGCTCCCAACGAGTATAGAGAGGTTGTCAATCACTCCGGCCTTGTGGTTTGCAAAGGATCAAAACAAAAGCGGGAAGGTAATAGTGATTGCAACGGAAAAGTAAATGAAAGCGGTAAACGATGGAGGTGTAAACAATGATGGTAATATGGACCGGAGTCACATGATGTTCACTAGTGATGTCTCTCTCCCAAAAGATGATAAACAACTATGCTTGGGTAAACAAATCACAGTTGGGAAATTGACAGAATTATGATGGCACCGCAATGCTAATTATGCTCCTTGATAGTTAGAGGTTCAATAGTAATGGGCAGTACGCCAAGACAAGTAGATCGTTTATTCATCAATATTTACTTACTAATCATCCACCTTGAGATATCTATCCAGAACATCTCTCCGGTATTAAGTTGCGAGCCCCATCCAAAGTGTAAACTCAAAGCAACGGACAACTGCATTAACGAACTATGCGTAAGGTAAACAATCCTTGCAACCGTGGTCACAAGCACCGTTGTTTTCTCCCTGGTGGTAACAAGCACATCCCCTAGTCTCATGTTTCTGTCACTCAAACTAGACATCGAGGGGCCTGATACGTCCATTTTGCATCATGTTTTCATGTTGCTATTTATCGCTTCTTTGGCTGTTATTTCACTTCACGGTACTATTCTTATGCCTTTTCTCTCTTATTTTGCAAGGTTTACATGAAGAGGGAGAATACCGACAACTGGAATTCTGGCCTGAAAGTGGAGCAAGTTTGAGATACCTATTCTGCGCAACCCCAAACACCGTAAAAATCAACGAGGATTTTTTTTCCGATTTATCAAAAATACTGGGCCGAAGAAGTGCCAGAGGGGGGGGGGGTGTGTGCAGGTGGCCACAAGCCTGCACGGCGTGGCCACCCCCTGGCCGCGCCATGAGGGCTGGTGGGCACCCTGCAGGCCCACTTGCCCCCCTCTTTTGCTATATGAAGGGTTTCGTCCAGGAAAAAACCAAGGAGGAGCTTTTTCGTGGTTTCGCCGCCGCCACGAGGCGGAACTTGAGGATAACCAATCTAGAGCTCCGGCAGGATGATCCTGCCGGGCAACTTCCCTCCCGGAGGGGGAAATCGTTGCCATCGTCATCACCAACACTCCTCTCATCGGAGGGGACTCATCACCATCAACATCTTCATCAGCACCATCTCATCTCCAAACCCTAGTTCATCACTTGTAACCAATCTCCGTCTCGCGACTCCGATTGGTACTTGTAAGGTTGCTAGTAGTGTTGATTACTCTTTGTAGTTGATGCTAGTTGGATTACTTGGTGGAAGAGTTTATATTCAGATCCTTGATGCTACTCACTACCTCTCTGGTCATGAATATGATTATGCTTTGTGAGTAGTTACTTTTGTTCCTGAGGACATGGGATAAGTCATGCTAATATTAGTCATGTGAATTTGGTATTCGTTCGGTAATTTGATATATTGTATGTTGTTTTTCCTCTAGTGGTGTTATGTGAATGCCGACTACATAAAACTTCACCATTATTTGGGCCTATAGGAAGGCATTGGGAAGTAGTAAGTAGATGATGGGTTGCTAGAGTGACAGAAGCTTAAACCCTAGTTTATGCGTTGCTTCTTAAGGGGCTGATTTGGATCCACTAGTTTAATGCTATGGTTAGGCTTTGTCTTAATTCTTCTTTCGTAGTTGTGGATGCTTGCGAGAGGGGTTAATCATAAGTGGGATGCTTATCCAAGTAAGGGCAGTACCCAAGCGCCGGTCCACCCACATATCAAACTATCAAAGTAACGAACGCGAATCATATGAAGATAATGAAACTAGCATGAGAGAAATTCCCGTGTGTCCTCGGGAGCGTTTTTCCTCCTATAAGACTTTATCCAGGCTTGTCCCTTGCTACAAAAGGGATTGGTCCACTTGGCTGCACCGTTGCTACTTTTGTTACTTGTTGCTTGCTACGAATCATCTCACCACACAATCACTTGTTACTGACAATTTCAGTGCTTGCAGATATTTCCTTGCTGAAAACCACTTGTGAGATCCTTCTGCTCCTCGTTGGGTTCGACACTCTTACTTATCGAAAGGACTAGGATTGATACCCTATACTTGTGGGTCATCCAGACTCTTTTCTGGCGCCGTTGCCGGGGAGTGAAGCGCCTTTGGTAAGTGGAACTTGGTAAGGAAACATTCATATAGTATGCTGAAATTTGTTGTCACTTGTCACTATGGATACTAATCCTTTGAGGGGCTTGTTCGGGGTATCTTCACCTCGAACGGAAGCACAAAGAGTTGCTCCTCAACCTTCTGCACCTACTGAAAATATTTTCTTTGAATTTCCTTCAGGTATGCTTGAGAAACTGCTGGCTGATCCTTTTACACGAGATGGAACATCACATCCAAACTTGCATCTGATCTATGTAGATGAAGTTTGTGGTTTATTTAAGCTTGCAGGTGTGCCCGAGGATGAGGTCAAGAAGAAGGTATTTCCTTTATCTTTGAAGGATAAGGCGTTGACATGGTATAGGCTATGTGATGATACAGGATCATGGGATTACAATCGGTTGAAATTGGAATTTCATCAAAAGTTTTATCCTATGCATTTAGTACATCGTGATCGGTATTATATTTATAATTTTTGGCCTCGTGACAGAGAAAGCATCGCTCAAGCTTGGGGGAAGCTTAAATCAATGCTATATTCATGCCCCAATCATGAGCTCTCGAGAGAAATTATCATTCAGAACTTCTATGCTCGGCTTTCTCATGATGATCGCACCATGCTTGACACTTCTTGTACCGGTTCTTTTATGAAGAGAGGTATTGACTTCAAATGGAATTTATTGGAGAGAATTAAACGCAACTCTGAAGATTGGGAGCTTGAAGAAGGTAAGGAGTCAGGTATGAATTTCACGTTTGATTGCGTTAAATCCTTTGTTAAGACAAATACTTTTTGTGACTTCAGCGCTAAGTATGGACTTGACTCTGAGATAGTAGCTTCATTTTGTGAATCCTTTGCTGCTCATATTGATCTCCCCAAAGAGAAGTGGTTTAAATATCCTCCTCCTTTGAAGTCAATGTAGTTAAACCCACTCCAGTTGAAGAGAAAGTCATTGCTTATAATGATCCTGTGGTTCCTAGGGCTTACATTGAGAAACCACCTTTCCGTTTTAGGATAAAGGATCATTCTAAAGCTTCAAATGTGATACGTAGAGGCTACATTAGAACATGTACACCCCCTGAGAAAATTAGAGTTAAACCTAGCTTTGCTATCATCAAAGATCTTCTGTCTGAAGAAGTTGAGTGGCATAATATTCACTTCTGTGAAGATGCTGCTAGAATTGCTAAACCTCACATTAGAAACAAACATAGGCCTGTTGTTGGCATGCCTGTGGTTTCTGTTAAGATAGGAGTGTTGGGGAACGTCGCATGGGAAACAAAAAATTTCCTACGCGCACGAAGAACTATCATGGTGATGTCCATCTACGAGAGGGGATATTCGATCTTCGTACCCTTGTAGATCGCACAGCAGAAGCGTTAAAAAACGCGGTTGATGTAGTGGAACGTCCTCACGTCCCTCGATCCGCCCCGCGAACCGTCCCGCAATCTGTCCCACGATCTAGTGCCGAACGGACGGCACCTCCGCGTTCAGCACACGTACAGCTCGACGATGATCTCGGCCTTCTAGATCCAGCAAGAGAGACGGAGAGGTAGATGAGTTCTCCAGCAGCGTGACGGCGCTCCGAAGGTTGGTGGTGATCTAATCTCAGCAGGGCTCCGCCCGAGCTCCGCAGAACGCGATCTAGAGGTAAAACCGTGGAGATATGTGGTCGGGCTGTCGTGGCAAAGTTGTCTCAAATCAGCCCTAAAACCTCCGTATATATAGGCGGGAGAGGGGGGGGGCCTTGCCTTGGGGCTCAAGGAGCCCCAAGGGGGTCGGCCGAGCCAAGGGGGGGAGTCCTCCCCTTCCAAACCGAATCCAACTAGGTTTGGAAGGAGGAGTCCTTCCCCTTTTTCCCACCTCCTCTTTTTTTTCTCTTTGATTTTCTTACTATGGCGCATAGGGCCTTCTTGGGCTGTCCCACCAGCCCACTAAGGGCTGGTGCGCCACCCCCAAGGCCTATGGGCTTCCTCGGGGTGGGCTGCGCCCCCCCGGTGAACACCCGGAACCCATTCGTCATTCCCGGTACATTCCCGGTAACTCCGAAAACCGTCCAATAATCAAATGAGGTCATCCTATATATCAATCTTCGTTTCCGGACCATTCCGGAAACCCTCGTGACGTCCGTGATCTCATCCGGGACTCCGAACAACATTCGGTAACCAACCATATAACTCAAATACGCATAAAACAACGTCGAACCTTAAGTGTGCAGACCCTGCGGGTTCGAGAACTATGCAGACATGACCCGAGTGACTCCTCGGTCAATATCCAATAGCGGGACCTGGATGCCCATATTGGATCCCACATATTCTACAAAGATCTTATCGTTTGAACCTCAGTGCCAAGGATTCATATAATCCCGTATGTCATTCCCTTTGTCCTTCGGTATGTTACTTGCCCGAGATTCGATCGTCAGTATCCGCATACCTATTTCAATCTCGTTTACCGGCAAGTCTCTTTACTCGTTCCGTAATACAAGATCCCGCAACTTACACTAAGTCACTTTGCTTGCAAGGCTTGTGTGTGATGTTGTATTACCGAGTGGGCCCCGAGATACCTCTCCGTCACACGGAGTGACAAATCCCAGTCTCGATCCATACTAACTCAACGAACACCTTCGTAGATACCTGTAGAGCATCTTTATAGTCACCCAGTTACGTTGCGATGTTTGATACACACAAAGCATTCCTCCGGTGTCAGTGAGTTATATGATCTCATGGTCATAGGAACAAATACTTGACACGCAGAAAACAGTAGCAACAAAATGACACGATCAACATGCTATGTCTATTAGTTTGGGTCTACTCCATCACGTGATTCTCCTAATGACGTGATCCAGTTATCAAGCAACAACACCTTGTTCATAATCAGAAGACCCTGACTATCTTTCATCAACTGGCTAGCCAACTAGAGGCTTGCTAGGGACAGTGTTTTGTCTATGTTTCCACACATGTATATAAGTCTTCATTCAATACAATTATAGCATGGATAATAAATGGTTATCTTGATACAAGAATTATAATAATAACTATTTTTATTATTGCCTCTAGGGCATAATTCCAACAGTCTCCCACTTGCACTAGAGTCAATAATCTAGCCCTCACATCATCATGTGAATTACATTGTAATAAATCTAACACCCATACAGTTCTGGTGTTGATCATGCTTTGCCCGTGGAAGAGGTTTAGTCAGCGGGTCTGCTACATTCAGATCTGTGTGCACTTTGCATATATTTACGTCCTCCCCTTCGACGTAGTCGCGGATGTGGTTGAAGCGTCGTTTGATGTGTCTGGTCTTCTTGTGAAACCGTGGTTCCTTTGCTAAGGCAATGGCACCCGTGTTGTCACAGAACAAGGTTATTGGATTCAGTGCGCTTGGCACCACTCCAAGATCCGTCATGAACTGCTTCATCCAGACACCCTCCTTAGCCGCCTCCGAGGCAGCCATGTACTCCGCTTCACATGTAGAATCTGCTACGACGCTTTGCTTGGAACTGCACCAGCTTACCGCACCCCCATTAAGAATAAATACGTATCCGGTCTGCGACTTAGAGTTGTCCGGATCTGTGTCAAAGCTTGCATCGACGTAACCCTTTACGGCGAGCTCTTCGTCACCTCCATACACGAGAAACATCTCCTTAGTCCTTTTCAGGTACTTCAGGATATTCTTGACCGCCGTCCAGTGATCCACTCCTGGATTACTCTGGAACCTGCCTGCCATACTTATGGCCAAGCTAACGTCTGGTCTAGTGCACAACATTGCATACATGATAGAACCTATGGCTGAAGCATAGGGGACGGTGCTCATATGCTCTCTATCCTCATCAGTTGCTGGGCACTGAGTCTTACTCAATCTCGTACCTTGTAAAACTGGCAAGAACCCTTTCTTGGACTATTCCATTTTGAACCTCTTCAAAACTTTATCAAGGTATGTGCTTTGTGAAAGTCCTATCTGGCGTTTTGATCTATCCCTCTAGATCTTAATGCCTAGAATGTAAGCAGCTTCTCCTAGGTCCTTCATAGAGAAACTTTTATTCAAGTAATCCTTTATGCTCTCCAAAAACTCTAAGTTGTTTCCAATCAGCAATATGTCATCCACATATAATATTAGAAACGCCACAGAGCTCCCACTCACTTTCTTGTAAATACAAGATTCTCCAACCACTTGTATAAACCCAAATGCTTTGATCACCTCATCAAAGTGTTTGTTCCAACTCCAAGATGCTTGCACCAGTCCATAAATGGATCGCTGGAGCTTGCACACCTTGTTAGCATTCTTAGGATCGACAAAACCTTCGGGTTGCATCATATACAACTCTTCCTTAAGGAAACCATTAAGGAACGCCGTTTTGACATCCATCTGCGAGATTTCATAATCGAAAAATGCAGCTATTGCTAACATGATTCTGACAGACTTAAGCATCGCTACGGGTGAGAATGTCTCATCGTAGTCAGCTCCTTGAACTTGTGAAAAACCCTTTGCCACAAGTCGAGCTTTATAAACGGTCACATTGCCGTCAGCGTCCATCTTCTTCTTAAAGATCCATTTGTTCTGAATAGCCTTGCGGCCCTCAGGTAGTACTTCCAAAGTCCACACTTTGTTCTCATACAAGGATCCTATCTCGGACTTCATGGCCTCTAGCCATTTGTTGGAATCTGGGCCCACCATTGCTTCTTCATAATTTGCAGGTTCATTGTTGTCTAACAACATGATTGACAAAACGGGATTACCGTACCACTCTGGAGCAGCACGTGGTCTCGTCGACCTGCGTGGTTCGACAGGAACTTGAACCGGAGTTTCATGATCATCACCATTAACTTCCTCCTCAACCGGCGTCGCAACGACAGAGGTTTCCCCTTGCCCTGCGCCACCATCTAGAGGGATGAGAGGTTCCACAACCTCATCAAGTTCTATCTTCCTCCCACTCAATTCTCTCGAGAGAAACTCCTTCTCGAGAAAAGCTCCGTTTTTAGCAACAAACACTTTGCCCTCGGATTTGAGATATAAGGTGTACCCAATTGTCTCTTTTGGGTAACCTATGAAGATGCACTTTTCCGCTTTGGGTTCCAGCTTTTCAGGCTGAAGCTTTTTGACATAAGCATCACATCCCCAAACTTTAAGAAATGACAACTTTGGCCTTTTGCCATACCACAGTTCATATGGTGTCGTCTCAACGGATTTTGATGGTGCCCTATTTAAAGTGAATGCAGCTGTGTCTAATGCATAACCCCAAAACGATAACGACAAATCGGTAAGAGACATCATAGATCGCACCATCTCTAATAAAGTACGATTACGACGTTCGGACACACCATTACGCTGTGGTGTTCCAGGCGGTGTCAACTGTGAAAAAATTCCACATTGTCTTAAGTGAGCACCAAACTTGAAACTCAGATATTCACCCCCACTATCAGACCGTAGGAACTTGATCTTCTTGTTACGATGATTTTCAACTTCACTCTGAAATTGCTTGAACTTTTCAAATGTTTCAGACTTGTGCTTCATTAAGTAGACATAACCATATCTACTCAAATCATCCGTGAAGGTGAGAAAATAACGATATCCACCTCGTGCCTCTACGCTCATCGGACCGCACACATCGGTATGTATGATTTCCAACAAGTCACTCGCACGCTCCATTGTTCCGGAGAACGGAGTTTTGGTCATCTTGCCCATGAGGCATGGTTCGCACGTGTCAAGTGAATCAAAGTCAAGTGACTCCAAAAGTCCATCGGCATGGAGTTTCTTCATGCGTTTTACACCAATATGACCTAAGCGGCAGTGCCACAAAAATATGGCGCTATCATTATTAACTCTAACTCTTTTGGTCTCAATGTTATGTATATGTGTATCACTATCAAGATTCAATATGAACAATCCTCTCACATTGGGTGCATGACCATAAAAGATGTTACTCATAGAAATAGAACAACCATTATTCTCTGACTTAAAAGAGTAACCGTCTCGCAATAAACAAGATCCAGATATAATGTTCATGGTCAACGCAGGCACTAAATAACAATTATTCAAGTTCATAGCTAATCCTGATGGTAACTGAAGTGAAACTGTGCCGACGGCGATTGCATCAACCTTGGAACCATTTCCTACGCGCATCGTCACTTCATCTTTCGCCAGCCTTCATCTATTCCGCAGTTCCTGTTTCGAGTTGCAAATATGAGCAACAGAACCGGTATCGAATACCCAGGGACTACTACGAGAGCCGGTTAAGTACACATCAATAACATGTATATCAAATATACCTGATTTTCCTTTGGCCGCCTTCTTATCAGCCAGATACTTGGGGCAGTTGCGCTTCCAGTGGCCCATACCCTTGCAATAGTAGCACTCTGTTTCAGGCTTAGGTCCAGCTTTGGGTTTCTTCGTCGGATTGGCAGCAGGCTTGCCGCTCTTCTTTGAATTACCCTTCTTGCCTTTGCCGTTTCTCTTGAAACTAGTGGTCTTATTCACCATCAACACTTGATGCTCTTTACGGAGTTCAGACTCTGCGACTTTCAACATCGCAAACAACTCGCCGGGTGACTTGTTCATCCCTTGCATGTTGTAGTTCAACACAAAGCCCTTATAGCTTGGCGGCAGTGATTGAAGGATTCTGTCAGTGATAGCCTCTTGCGGGAGTTCAATTCCCAGCTCAGCTAGACGGTTTGAGTACCCAGACATTTTGAGCACATGTTCAGTGACAGACGAATTCTCCTCCATCTTGCAAGCATAGAATTTATCGGAGGTCTCATACCTCTCGATCCGGGCGTTCTTCTGGAAGATGAACTTCAACTCCTGGAACATCTCATATGCTCCATGACGCTCAAAGCGACGTTGAAGTCCCGGTTCTAAGCCATACAAGACTGCACATTGAACTACTGAGTAGTCCTCCTTACGTGTTAACCAAGCGTTCTTAACATCCTGGTCAGCCGTAGCGGGTGGTTCATCTCCTAGCGCAACATTAAGGACATAATCCTTCTTCCCAGCTTGTAAGATTAGCTTAAGATTACGAGCCCAGTCTACAAAGTTGCTTCCATCATCTTTCAACTTAGCTTTCTCTAGGAACGTATTAAAATTCAGGGTGACTGTCGCGTGAGCCATGATCTACAACACAAATATATTCAAAGTGGACTTAGACTATGTTCAAGATAATTAGAGTTTAACTTAATCAATTTACTTGCTAAACTCCCACTCAAAAAGTATATCTCTCTAGTCATTTGAGTGGTTCATGACCCACTTACACTAGCTCAAGTCCGATCATCACGTGAGTTGAGTATAGTTTCAGTGGTAAGCATCCCTATTCTAATCATATCATCTATATGATTCATGATCGACCTTTCAGTCTCATGTGTTCCGAGGCCATGTCTGCACATGCTAGGCTTGTCAAGCTTAACCCGAGTGTTCCGCGTGTGCAACTGTTTTGCACCCGTTGTATGTGAACGTTGGGTCTATCACACCCGATCATCACGTGGTGTCTCGAAACGACGAACTGTAGCAATGGTGCACAGTCGGGGAGAAGACAATTTCGTCTTGAAATTTTAGTGAGAGATCACCTCATAATGCTACCGTCGTTCTAAGCAAAATAAGGTGCATAAAAGGATTAACATCACATGCAATTCATAAGTGGCATGATATGGCCATCATCACGTGCTCCTTGATCTCCATCACCAAAGCACCGACACGATCTTCTTGTCACCGGCGCCACACCATGATCTCCATCAACGTGTCGCCATCGGGGTTGTTGTGCTACTCATGCTATTACTACTAAAGCTACATCCTAGCAAAATAGTAAACGCATCTGCAAGCACAAACGTTAGTTTAAAGACAACCCTATGGCTCCTGCCGGTTGCCGTACCATCGACGTGCAAGTCGATATTATCTATTACAACATGATCATCTCATACATCCAATATATCGCATCACATCGTTGGCCATATCACATCACAAGCATACCCTGCAAAAACAAGTTAGACATCCTCTAGTTTTGTTGTTGCATGTTTTACGTGGTGACCATGGGTATCTAGTAGGATCGCATCTTACTTACGCAAACACCACAATGGAGATATATGAATTGCTATTTAACCTTATACAAGGACCTCCTCGGTCAAATCCGATTCAACTAAAGTTAGAGAAACCGACACTTGCCAGTCATCTTTGAGCAAGGGGGTTACTCGTAGCGATGAAACCAATCTCTCGTAAGCGTACGAGTAATGTCGGTCCAAGCCGCTTCAATCCAACAATACCGCGGAATCAAGAAAAGACTAAGGAGGGCAGAAAAACGCACATCACCGCCCACAAAAACTTTTTGTTCTACTCGAGAAGACATCTACGCATGAACCTAGCTCATGATGCCACTGTTGGGAAACGTCGCATGGGAAACGAAAATTTTCCTACGCGCACGAAGACCTATCATGGTGATGTCCATCTATGAGAGGGGATATTCGATCTACGTACCCTTGTAGATCGCACATCAGAAGCGTTAAGAAACGCGGTTGATGTAGTGGAACGTCCTCTCGTCCCTCGATCCGCCCCGCGATCCGTCCCATGATCTAGTGCCGAACGGACGGCACCTCCGCGTTCAGCACACGTACAGCTCGACGATGATCTCGGCCTTCTTGATCCAGCAAGAGAGACGGAGAGGTAGATGAGTTCTCCAGCAGCGTGACGGTGCTCCGGAGGTTGGTGGTGATCTAATCTCAGCAGGGCTCCGCCCGAGCTCCGCAGAAACGGGATCTAGAGGTAAAACCGTGGAGATATGTGGTCGGGCTGCCATGGCAAAGTTGTCTCAAATCAGCCCTAAAACCTCCGTATATATAGGTGGGAGAGGGGGGGCCTTGCCTTGGGGCTCAAGGAGCCCCAAGGGGGTTGGCCGAGCCAAGGGGGGGGGAGTCCTCCCCTTCCAAACCGAATCCAACTAGGTTTGGAAGGAGGAGTCCTTCCCCTTTTTCCCACCTCCTCTTTTTTCTTTTCTTTTTCTCTTTTATTTTCTTCCTATGGCGCATAGGGACTTCTTGGGCTGTCCCACCAGCCCACTAAGGGCTGGTGCGCCACCCCCAAGGCCTATGGGCTTCCCCGGGGTGGGTTGCCCCCCTCTGGTGAACACCCGGAACCCATTCGTCATTCCCGGTAACTCCGAAAACCTTCCGATAATCAAATGAGGTCATCCTATATATCAATCTTCGTTTCTGGACCATTCCGGAAACCCTCGTGACGTCCGTGATCTCATCCGGGACTCCGAACAACATTCGGTAACCAACCATATAACTCAAATACGCATAAAACAACGTCGAACCTTAAGTGTGCAGACCCTGCGGGTTCGAGAACTATGCAGACATGACCCGAGTGACTCCTCGATCAATATCCAATAGCAGGACCTGGATGCCCATATTGGATCCCACATATTCTACAAAGATCTTATCGTTTGAACCTCAGTGCCAAGGATTCATATAATCCCGTATGTCATTCCCTTTGTCCTTCGGTATGTTACTTGCCCGAGATTCGATCGTCAGTATCCGCATACCTATTTCAATCTCGTTTACCGGCAAGTCTCTTTACTCGTTCCGTAATACAAGATCCCGCAACTTACACTAAGTCACTTTGCTTGCAAGGCTTGTGTGTGATGTTGTATTACCGAGTGGGCCCCGAGATACCTCTCCGTCACACGGAGTGACAAATCCCAGTCTCGATCCATACTAACTCAACGAACACCTTCGAAGATACCTGTAGAGCATCTTTATAGTCACCCAGTTACGTTGCGACGTTTGATACACACAAAGCATTCCTCCGGTGTCAGTGAGTTATATGATCTCATGGTCATAGGAACAAATACTTGACACGCAGAAAACAGTATCAACAAAATGACACGATCAACATGCTATGTCTGTTAGTTTGGGTCTAGTCCATCACGTGATTCTCCTAATGACGTGATCCAGTTATCAAGCAACAACACCTTGTTCATAATCAGAAGACCCTGACTATCTTTCATCAACTGGCTAGCCAACTAGAGGCTTGCTAGGGATAGTGTTTTGTCTATGTATCCACACATGTATATAAGTCTTCATTCAATACAATTATAGCATGGATAATAAACGATTATCTTGATACAAGAATTATAATAATAACTATTTTTATTATTGCCTCTAGGGCATAATTCCAACAAGGAGATCATTGTTATCATGGTTTATGTGACGTGGGTGCTAGTGTTAGTGCAATACCTCAATCCTTATACGATGAAATCAAAGATGAGATTGCACCTGTTGAGATAGAGCCTATTGATGTCACTATTCAGCTTGCCAATAGAGATACTATCTGCCATGTGGGAATTGTTAGGGACGTTGAAGTCTTGTGTGGTAAAACGAAGTATCCCGTTGATTTCCTCGTTGTTGCTACCGCACAAGATAGCTTTTGTCCCATCATATTTGGTAGACCTTTTCTCAATACTGTCAATGCTCATATTGATTGTGAGAAGCAAACTGTCACTGTTGGCTTTGAAGGTGTGTCACATGAGTTCAATTTCTCTAAGTTTGGTAGACAACCTCATGAAAAGGAGTTGCCTAATGAAACTATTGCCTTAGCCTCTATTGTCGTGCCTCCTACTGATCCCTTAGTGCAATACTTGCTTGAGCATGAAAATGATATGCATATGGATGAAAGGGATGAGATAGATAGAGTTGTCTGAGAACAATATCCTATCCTTAAGAATAACTTGCTTGTTGAACTGCTTGGGGATCCACCCCAACCAAAGAGTGATCCTGTGTTCGAGCTTAAACAGTTGCCAGATACTCTTAAGTATGCCTATCTTGATGAAAAGGAGATATATCTTGTTATTATTAGTGCTAGCCTCTTAGAGCATGAAGAAAAGAAGTTACTAAAAACTCTCAGGAAGCAATGTGCTGCTATTGGATATACTCTTGATGATCTTAAGGGCATTAGTACCACTCTATGCCAGCACAAGATCAAAACGGATCCTAAATTCAAACCAGTTGCTGATCATCAAAGGAGATTAAATCCTAAGATGAAAGAAGTAGTGAGAAAAGAAATACTAAAGCTCCTAGAAGTAGGTATTATCTATCATGTTGCTCATAGCGATTGGGTGAGTCCGGTGCATTGCGTCCCTAAGAAGGGAGGCATTACCGTTGTCCCTAATGATAAGGATGAGTTGATCCCACAGAGGATTATTACTGGCTATAGGATGGTGATCGATTTTAGGATATTGAGTAAAGCCACTAGGAAAGATCATTACCCTCTGCCTTTTATCAACCAAATGCTAGAAAGACTGTCCAAACACACACACTTCTGCTTTCTAGACGGTTATTCTGGTTTCTCCCAAATACCAGTTGCACAATCTGATCAGGAGAAAACCACTTTCACCTGCCCTTTCGGTACCTTTGCTTATAGAAGTATGCCTTTTGGCTTATGTAATGCACCTGCCTCCTTTCAAAGATGTATGATGGCCATATTCTCTGACTTTTGTGAAAAGATTGTCGAGGTTTTCATGGATGACTTATCCGTTTACGGTTCTTCCTTTGATGATTGCCTCAGCAACCTTGATCGAGTCTAATAGAGATGCGCAGATACCAACCTCGTCTTGAATTGGGAGAAGTGCCACTTTATGGTTAATGAAGGCATCGTCTTAGGACATAAAATTTCTGAAAGAGGTATTGAAGTCGATAAGGCTAAGGTTGATGCAATTGAGAAAATGCCATACCCCACAGATATCAAAGGTATAAGAAGTTTCCTTGGTCATGCTGGTTCCTATAGAAGGTTTATTAAAGACTTCTCTAAGATTTCTAGGCCTCTTACCAATCTCTTGCAAAAGGATATTCCTTTTGTCTTTGACGATGATTGTGAGGAAGCCTTTGAAATACTTATGAGGGCTTTGATAACTGCACCTATTGTTCAACCACCTGATTGGAACTTGCCTTCTGATATCATGTGTGATGCTAGTGATTATGCTGTCGGTGTTGTTCTAGGGCAAATAGTTGACAAGAAGTTGAATGTTATTCACTACGCTAGTAAAACTCTAGACAGTGCCCAGAGAAACTATGCTACTACGGAGAAGGAATTTCTAGCAGTCGTGTTTGCATGTGAAAAGTTCAGGTCTTACATAGTTGATTCCAAAGTCACTATTCACACTAATCATGCTGCTATTAAGTACCTCATGGAGAAGAAGGACGCTAAACCTAGATTTATCAGATGGGTTCTCTTGCTGCAAGAATTTTATTTGCACGTTGTTGACAGAAAGGGTGCTGATAACCCCGTAGCAGATAACTTGTCTAGGTTGGAGAACGTTCTTGATGACCCACAACCTATTGATGATAGCTTTCCCGATGAGCAACTGAATGTCATCAATGCTTCACGTAGTGCACCGTGGTATGCTAATTATGCAAACTACATCGTTGCCAAATATATACCACCTAGTTTCACGTACCAGCAAAAGAAGAAATTCTTCTTTGACTTGAGACACTACTTTTGGGATGATCCTCACCTTTATAAGGAAGGAGTAGATGGTGTTATTAGACGTTGTGTACCTGAACATAAACAGGGACATATCCTACAGAAGTGTCACTCTGAGGCCTACGGAGGACACCATGCGGGAGACAGAACTACACACAAGGTATTGCAATCAGGTTTCTATTGGCCCACTCTCTTCAAGGATGCCCGTAAGTTTGTCTTGTCTTGGGACGAATGTCAAAGAGTAGGTAATATTAGCAAACGTCAGGAAATGCCTATGAACTATTCACTTGTCATTGAACCATTTGATGTTTGGGGCCTTGATTATATGGGACCTTTTCCAAAATCCAATCGGTATACTCACATCTTAGTTGCTGTTGATTACGTCACTAAGTGGGTACAAGCTATCCCCACTAGTAGTGCTGATCACAACACCTCTATCAAGATGCTGAAAGAAGTTATCTTCCCTAGATTTGGAGTCCCTAGATATCTAATGACCGACGATGGTTCACACTTCATTCATGGTGCTTTCCGTAAAACACTTGCTAAGTATGATGTCAACCATAGAATTGCGTCTCCCTATCACCCTCAGTCCAGTGGTCAAGTAGATCTAAGAAATAGAGAGATTAAACTAATTCTGCAAAAGACTGTAAACAGGTCTAGAAAGAATTGGTCTAAGAAGCTCGATGATGCACTGTGGGCTTATAGAACTGCCTATAAGAATCCCATGGGCATGTCTCCGTACAAAATGGTGTACGGTAAAGCATGTCATTTACCTCTTGAGCTAGAGCATAAAGCTTATTGGGCAATCAAAGAGCTAAACTTTGATTTCAAACTTGCCGGTGAGAAGAGGTTATTTGAGATTAGCGCGCTTGATGAATGGAGAACTCAGGAATATGAGAATGCCAAGCTGTTCAAAGGGAACGTGAAGAGGTGGCATGATAAGCGGATACAAAATCGTGAGTTCAATGTAGGTGATTATGTCTTGCTATATAACTCTCGTTTAAGATTCTTTGCAGGCAAGCTTCTCTCTAAATGGGAAGGTCCCTATGTTGTTGAGGAAGTATATCGTTCCGGTGCTATCAAGATCAAAAACACGGAAGGTAATTGTCCGAGAGTTGTAAATGGGCAGAGAATAAAGCATTATATGTCAGGTACTCCCATAAATGTTGAAAGCAATATCATCAATACCATAACTCCGGAGGAATACCTAAGGGATGTTTATCAGCCTATTTCAGACTCCGAAAACGAAGAGGTATGTGTTTCGGTAAGAAACAGAGTCCAAAACTTTTCTTGTAGGAAATTTTCTGCGTTTTGAAATTTTTGAAGAAATACAAAAATTGGAAGTAGTCCGGAAAGTGTGCGAGGAGGCGACAAGCCTGCACGGCGCGGGCCCACCCCCTGGCCGCGCCGTGAGGGCTTGTGGCCACCTCGTGCGATTCCCGGACTCCGTTTTCATGCGGGGTACTCCTTCTGGTCTGGAAAAATCATTATATATACTTCCGTTTGGTCTGTCCCGTGCATCACGCAGATTTCTTCTGTTTTTCGTTTCGAGCCTGTTTCTGTTGCAGATCTAGATCATTATGACTTCTCCAAAAGCTCCGAAGGACAAGATCTTCGAGAAGTTCATCAATCGCTACCTCACGGGAGTGCTGCAACACCCTCAATCTATCGAGATGCGTGAGGGGATGTTGCACATCCGTGATGTTGAGGGGCCTAAGAAGACTAGAAGCATGGAGACGAGGCTCGAAGCAATGGAGCAACAAGTCTTCAAGTGCCAAGGAATGGTGGAGCGTGGACTCAACGCCAACCACATAATGATCACGGAGTTCACCAACAAGCACATGGTTGATGCCAATGACATTGGGAAGCACCTCTCCAGGCTCAATGAAAGGATTGATCAACTCCAGGGCCAGATCTATGACCTGCAGAACTAAAACTGTGAGTATGAGTATAGATTTAAATCAATACGGTTGGCTGCAGATTTGAGGATTCCGGAGACTCCTTCATCTTTCCATGATGGAGCACCTATGCCTTGGAAGACGAAGGATCAAACTCATGTTGCAACAACACCACCATCACCACCAAAGGAAGACAACTGAGCATTGGTATGGGCAACCCCCTTGGCTTTTGCCAAGCTTGGGGGAGTTGCCCCGGTATCGTATCATCATCACAACTTTTGCCTTTACCTTTGTTTTAGTTTTCCTTTTCAGTTTTCTCTTTCTCTAGTAGTTTTAAAAGTCTTAGTGTTTTAGTCTTGAGTTTCGCTTTGTGTCACCCCTGATGTATTCTTGCTTGTGAACCATATAATAAAGAGTGTCTTAGTTGAAGGGCTTTGCCTCTTGCCATGATCAGAAGAGGGGAGTAGAACAAAAGCATGAAAGATCATGTAATGATCTTATGGGAAGTGATGGCTTCACATATAAAAAGAATGAGGATTGAAACTTGTTGAGGATAGGCAAACGTAGACCTTGGTCATTGTTGCAATTAATAGGAAGTGATAAAGAAGGAGAGGTTCACATATAAATATGTCATCTCTGACACCATCTATGATTGTGAACACTCACTAAACTATCGCATGCCTAGAAGTAGATGTTGGACAAGGAAGACAGCATAATGAATTGTGTTTCCTTGGCTCCAAACAATGTTATATGATTAGAGATCCCCTAGCATGTGACGATTGCTTCCACCTCATATTAGCGAAAACCTCCCGCACTAAGTAGAGATACTACTTGTGCATCCATAAACCTTCAAACCAGTTTTGCCATGAGTGTCCACCATACCTACCTTTGGATTGAATAAGATCCCTTAAGTAAGTTGTCATCGGTGCAAGCAATAAAAATTGCTCTCTAATATGTATGATCTATTAGTGTGTGGAAGATAAGCTTTATACGAACCTGTGATGAGGAAGACATAAAAGCGACAAACTGCATAATAAAGTTCTTTATCACAGGAGGCAATATAAAGTGACGTTCCTCCACACTAAGAGGACACGCATCCAAACCTCGAAAGCGCATGACAACCCTTGCTTCCCTCTGCGAAGGGCCTATCTTGTACCTTTACTTTTTGCCCTTGAAAGAGTCATGGCGATCTTCACCAATTCCTTATTTCTCCTTTATCTTGGCTACCGTCATATGCTTGGGAAAGATCTATATTCATATGTCAACTTGGAGGTAAGTAATCATGAATTATTATTGTTGACATTACCCTTGAGGTAAGCAGTTGGGAGGCAAAACTATAAGCCCCCGTCTTTCTCTGTGTCTAGCTGAAACTTTGCTCTCATGAGTACCACGTGAGTTGTAGCAATTGTAGAGAACGAAAGAATGATTGAGTATGTGGATTTTCTTTACAAGCTCTTATTTGACTCTTTCTGATGTTGTGACAAATTGCAATTGCTTCAATGACTAAAGGCTATCGGTTGTTACTTCTCGGTAAGGTTCTTGATCCATGCTTTACTTTGTGAAGGTATTATCACTTTAGCATGAGAGATTATATGTTAGTATTGCTGTTCTGATCATGATCATGATGCATGCATGTTCGTATCTTGTTTTGTCGACACCTCTCTCCCTAAACATGTGGACATATTTATTGAGATCGGCTTTTGCTTGAGGACAAGCGAGGTCTAAGCTTGGGGGAGTTGATACGTCCATTTTGTATCATGTTTTCATGTTGCTATTTACCGATTTTTTGGCTGTTATTTCACTTCACGGTACTATTCTTATGCCTTTTCTCTCTTATTTTGCAAGGTTTACATGAAGAGGGAGAATACCGACAACTGGAATTCTGGCCTGAAAGTGGAGCAAGTTTGAGATACCTATTCTGCGCAACCCCAAACACCGTAAAAATCAACGAGGATTTTTTTTCCGATTTATCAAAAATACTGGGCCGAAGAAGTGCCAGAGGGGGGGGGGTGTGCAGGTGGCCACAAGCCTGCACGGCGTGGCCACCCCCCTGGCCGCGCCATGAGGGCTGGTGGGCACCCTGCAGGCCCACTTTCCCCCTCTTTTGCTATATGAAGGGTTTCGTCCAGGAAAAAAATCAGGGAGGAGCTTTTTCGTGGTTTCACCGCCGCCACGAGGCGGAACTTGAGCAGAACCAATCTAGAGCTCCGGCAGGACGATCCTGCCGGGGAAACTTCCCTCCCGGAGGGGGAAATCGTCGCCATCGTCATCACCAACACTCCTCTCATCGGAGGGGACTCATCACCATCAACATCTTCATCAGCACCATCTCATCTCCAAACCCTAGTTCATCACTTGTAACCACTCTCCGTCTCGCGACTCCGATTGGTACTTGTAAGGTTGCTAGTAGTGTTGATTACTCTTTGTAGTTGATGCTAGTTGGATTACTTGGTGGAAGAGTTTATGTTCAGATCCTTGATGCTACTCACTACCTCTCTGGTCATGAATATGATTATGCTTTGTGAGTAGTTACTTTTGTTCCTGAGGACATGGGATAAGTCATGGTAATAGTAGTCATGTGAATTTGGTATTCGTTCGGTAATTTGATATATTGTATGTTGTTTTTCCTCTAGTGGTGTTATGTGAACGTGGACTACATAAAACTTCACCACATTTGGGCCTAGAGGAAGGCATTGGGGAGTAGTAAGTAGATGATGGGTTGCTAGAGTGACAGAAGCTTAAACCCCAGTCTATGCGTTGCTCCGTAAGGGGCTGATTTGGATCCACTAGTTTAATGCTATGGTTAGACTTTTTCTTAATTCTTCTTTCGTAGTTGCGGATGCTTGAGGGAGGGGTTAATCATAAGTGGGATGCTTGTCCAAGTAAGGGCAATACCCAAGCGCCGGTCCACCCACATATCAAACTATCAAAGTAATGAACGCGAATCATATGAACATGATGAAACTAGCATGACAGAAATTCCCGTGTGTCCTCGGGAGCGTTTTTCCTCCTATAAGACTTTTTCTAGGCTTGTCCCTTGCTACAAAAGGGATTGGGCCACTTTGCTGCACCGTTGCTACTTTTGTTACTTGTTGCTTGCTACAAATCATCTCACCACACAATCACTTGTTACCGACAATTTCAGTGCTTGCAGATATTTCCTTGCTGAAAATCACTTGTCAGATCCTTCTGCTCCTCGTTGGGTTCGACACTCTTACTTATCAAAAGGACTACGATTGATCCCCTATACTTGTGGGTTATCAGGGCCCGAACCCACAATCATGCATAACGCTCCCTCTTGGAGTTACAATCTACTACTTGGCCAAAGCAATAAAAAGCAACGGAGAACATGCATGAATCACTAAGGAACATAATATAAAAGGATAATAAATATATAACTCATAACAATCTGAACGTAATCTCATAAACCATCGGATCCCAACAAACCGAGGATAGCAAAAGAAAGAGAATTACATAGATGCCTTGATCTTGTAGGGCAGCTCACAAGGACTAACCATTGAAGCACAAGATTGGAAAGAAGACATCACACATCGACTGATCATGGACTCATGGTCCAAGGAGGACTACTCACGGCACGCCCGAGAAGTGTCCATGGCAGTGGAGAAGCTCCCAGATTTCAATCCTCCCTCCGACAGGGTGACAGGAAGAGGTCTCGTGACACTCCCGATCTTGGAAGTGCTGCGACGGTGGAACGGTGATGAAATTCGCGATTCCAGAAAGTCTCTGAGGGTTTCCTCTCGGGACCCTAAATATAGGACAAAGGAGGGCACCGAAGGAGGTGGGACCCACCCAGGCGACCTCCTGGCGCGACCTAGGGCCTCGTCGCGCCAGCAGGCCGCCTGGGAGGCCCCTGGCCCCCCTCCGGCCCTCCTTCGGTGATCCCGAAGCTTTTGTTTCACTGATTTTTTATATATTTTTACTGGATTTTTTCGGGCTTCGGAAAATTGGGTAAAAGCCCGTGCAAAATATATATCAGCAGACAGAAACTGGCACTGGGTGCACTGGGTTAGTAGATTAGTACAAATATGTGTAAAATGATATAAAAGTGTAGCAAAACATATAACAATGTCACCCAAAAGATCATGGAACAAGCAGAAATTATAGATACGTTTGGGACGTATCACCCCCTCGTTTCCCCCCCCCAAAGCCACTCCTCCACCGCAATCCCTTCTTCCCTATCTCAGATGCCTCCCCAACCTCTTCCAAGCTCCTTCCACACCTCTCATCGGCTACATCCGCGACAATGGCCGGAACAATACTGACAACCTCTTCCCTTGGGTGAGGTTCCCCTTCACCGCTTCTCCTCCTCCGACCACGGAGAGGTACCCTAGGTGCCCGTGCAACCTCCCCGCTCCGCGCTCTCCCCTCCCTCCTCTAGGTGGACGTAAGCGCCGCATCTACAACCATCGTAGTTGGATCCCACTGCGGCTGTAGCACCGCTCCTCCCGTGCTCCTCCTCGGGAATGGGGCCACCGCGTGGGTGCGTCGTGGCTCCCCGGGTCGGCCGGTGGCCGGGCGGTCGCCGGAGCTGACCGGAGCCACCACGAAGAGCGCTGGCGCTGCCCAGTCCTGCCTCTCGAGTCGCTCCTAGCCCGAGCGGGAGTATGGAGATGGACCTGAAGGCCGGGTCCCGCCTGTCAGCAACCCGACGATCGGGCCGTGCCTCTTTTAGTGGACGCGGGTTCGGTGCACTGCGCCACCCCACAGCGAAAGCACATTTGGCGGAGTGTGCCATCGACGTGGCTTGCTGTGCGCGCGGCTGGGTTATCTGGGCCGGCCGAGATCGTTATCTTGCGCCCAGTGCGCAAGTTAGCCCAACTCTGGTAGAAACTCCTTCTCATTTTTCCTTCACTAGAAAATTTGAAAAACCCATATCTAATTCATTTTTACTCCAAAATTGATGATCCAAATTCCTACACGTTCCAAAAATCAAGATCCATCCAAGGAGGTGCCTTGCATATTTTTCCAAAAAACTTTTATGTAGTGTTAAGATTCAAATGTAGATTTGAATGTTTCTAGCCCCACCTTGCAAAAGTCCTAGAGGACTCAAATCAGCTCCAAATGGAGTGATTCCAATTTCAAGAGGTTTATAAAATCAAGCCCAAATTTCCTAGCCTTGGTGACCATTTTTATCTACTATATTTCTGTTGCATCAACTAAATAGCCCCCTTTGCTATTTGTTCCATATTAGGAAATCCATAGGAAATTCATACCAACTCCAAATCCAGTGAGACAACTTCCTAATTGATTGTAAATGCATGCTCTATTAAATGAGTGCCTCCACTCATTTTTAGCATAATGTTTTCTACAGACTACTTATAGGATCACCTATTCCTCCTTACCTCCATTCAAAAATCTTTGGTAATCCAAATCTCCTAGAACAAGCTTCAGGTATTTTTCTTAAGACACAGAGGTCCAAGAAAAATAAAATTCCTATTTTTAGAGCACTTTGTTTCTGCTTGCTGTGTGGCTTATTGTGGTTGTTTCCGACGATAGTTGACGGAATAGACGGAGTACTTGGAGTTGGACCGGATGACTTCGAAGACCCCACAGACCTATTAGAGCAAGGCAAGCAGCCCTTTGACCATGTGTGACAAAATGTTTTATGCATGGCATGTTGATTACTTTACTCCGATGCATATAGTCATGATTAATTGGTACACCCCGGTATGGTGTTACCGATGGCTCCTCCGGAGCACTTGCATTTGAGCATGACCTTACCATCTATGAGGGTCACGCTAATCTAAAGTTGAAAAATAGTTAGTAGTGCTACGCATAGGGTGAGCATATGCATGGTGATGGTAACACAGAGGTGATATCAAAGGTTTTTACGAAAACCCCGTCAGTTGCCACTAATCCCCGAGGGCGATGGTGTTGATATGGATGACCACTTGACAAAGAAGTGGTGTACCGGAAAGGTTTTGTGTGAGTAGTTTCGGAAATGGGATTAGATTTATGATTTGTCGACCGTCCCAACCTTACATGTGCGACCATGATACCCCTTTATGGGACGTGGCTGTATTGATTGCTCTGGTTGTGCTAGCAAGGAGCCCGCTTTACTAGTGACGGGAGTGATATGGTCACTTGTGATGGGGTCGTGCCATGTAGGACGACTATGTCGTTTTTATGTGTTCCTGGCACACCGTTGGTCCCTGCAGGGATGATAAGGTCTAGAGTTGGTTCTCGTAAGATGTACTTTATGTGGGCTCGGTACAAATCGAGTGTTCTCTTTGTCTAGTGTCGTTAGGGGAAAAGCATTGATTGGGCACTTACCTCGGGTATGTTATATACCGCGATTCGTGGATGACACGAAAGTTTCCCAGATCTTGTGGGTACAGCGCGCAACCTGTGCAGAGTGTCAAACTATTTGAATAGTCGTGTCCACGGTCAAGGAAAGTTGGGTGGTGCTGCTTGAACTACATCTAGGATTTTCCGCATAAACCAAGTGTGCGTGTGTACAAAGGAGTTACATGAGAAAGTGATTACTTGGTTAAGTTTGGTGGCTTGACATGGAGGATGAACATGAGGTGTTCAGTCCTTGGAATATTTATATTGATATCTGTAACTTGTTCTTATGGTTATTGTTTACTTATTGATGCATGACTAAATACATGACCATGTTTATGCATTTATAAAACCTGCTTTCTGCAAAGGTTGCATTATACGACATATTGTTCTCCAATACATAATCCGCATCATGGGCTATTTGCGAGTACATTCAAAGTACTCATTGGTTTGCCACTAGTTATTTCATTGACCAGGTAATAGAGAACAGGAGATGGTGAAGAGTACCTTGGTGACGTTCCTGCGAGCTAGGACGCTTCCCAGTCAGAATGCATGTAGGTTAAGCATCATGGCAAGGGTTCATGCTTTCGACTAATATTCCCGCTATTGGTCCAGTTTGGTGTGTTGGTCTTCAGGGCCCTATATATGTAATACTTGACCGCAATGGTCATTATTTGTATCAAACGGTATGTATGGATGTGAGACTCTTGTTATTCAGTTTATTTTGTTCTGTGAGCATTGATCTCTGGGATCACTAAGCACGTTCATTTGGTTATCTCGACTCATAAGTCAGGGTCCCCACAGAGAGTGGAGGAGAGGTGCACCCGACAACCTTCAAGAAGGGTGGCGGCGCCCACATGCGTAACCGGATCGGTGTTCGCCAGATCTGACAAAGATTTCTCCTGACCCCTCACACCCACATCCCACGACAAACTGTCGGCTCCACCACGCAAACCACACACCAACATGTGCCACCACAGCCACGAGGACACCATTGTCGTCTCACCACAACAAACGCAATGCGGCTAATCGGACCGAAATGAAGCCACCGTAGACAGGGACCAATAGTACATCAGCCGAGTGGGACGGGACAACCTCCATCGGCTCATGCGGTAGCACACCGGACATAGGAGCAGGAGCATGCCGGTCCAACTGTCCAGCCGTGCCCAGACCAGCCCTGCTAAGCCCCGTCATGGTGCTTCAGCAGACACAACACAGTAGTCGCCGCCCCCATCGCTTGTAGGACGCTAGACCAGCCGGAGGCAGCCCGTTGGACAGCAAACCGGCCCTCCCTAACCTAGATCTGTGCCTCTAGGGTGCCACCGGACATTCCCCGTTGCCAGTCGTCACGCCACCGCTCAATCTGCATTAGGGCACCGCACGCCGAGGACCATCACCGTCGATCCACGCGACCCAAATCGGGAACCGCGACGGGAAAAGGAGGAGACTGCCACCGTCGTCCACACACGATGCCACGCGGGGAAGAGCCCGCTCGCGCGAGCTGATGGCAGTGTTGAGGGGGAGAAGGGGGAGGCTCGACGGCGGGATGAGGAGGGTGCCCTCCCGGTTGCCTCGCTTGGGGAGGCGACGGAGGGGGTACGGGGGGGGGATAGTGGGAGGAAATATATTTCTCTTTATTGGTGTTCTCATGGAAGCAAGTTTGAATTGAAATAACTTTGCATTATTGTTCTTTTGTATCTTCCTTGTGCTGGTCTTACTGCTTATGGTAAGTGCATCTAGTGTCCCTTAGTGATTTTGGTGTATTGAAGACTTATAGGTTAAGGGTCTAATATGTTTGTGAGTGTACACATGCTCTTTAAATCGCTGATGAGTTTGATATATCCGAAGAAAACCGACCCCTAAAAATGAATGTCTTCAACTAAACACTTTGATGTTTTCGTGAAGACTTTGAAAGTGAGAAAATTGGTATGTCCTTGAAGATATTGATGCAAGGACTATGAAGCGTGAAGACTTCTGTTTTCGTAGTTTCATTCCCTTTCTTCTGAGTCATAGGAACCCCATATTACTATAGTGGGTCAAGGTAATATTAAGGAAAATTTTCTTACAGTTCAATAAATTCTTTAGTGATAGAGACGATGTTCTTCTGTTCTACAAGGAGATTGGTCTGACTGAGGAGTTAGGATTTCACAAGTGTGAATTGCGTACAGTGAGGAATATGATAGCCCTGAGGACTTTCATAGTTCGAAATTCCGACTGTTGTTGTGCCTAGTGTCGCGGGAATGATACTCACAATAATACCAGGGGAACGAATGAGGGGCGGAGCCTAGCTAAGGCAAAGTGGATACACTCAGATGTACAAGTTCGGGCCCCACTCGGGAGTGGTAACAGGAACAAGCCTGACAGTAGAGGTTAGGGGTACGTAAGGAGAGGGCAGAGTCCTAGCTACGACGAGATTGTACACACAAATTTACGAGTTCAGGCCCCTCTCGTGGAGGTAACAACCCTACGTCTCAATGCTCAAGAGCTTCTATCGTGTGGAAGGTATGAGTTACAAGGGGTGCGACCCCTTGTGCTAGAGGGGAGGGTGGCTTATATAGAGTGCACTTCCCCTCATGACTACCTGGCAACCAAGGGTTTGATCATGTTAATAAAGGTGAACATTACTGATAACGCATGTAATAAATACTACTTATGGTGACCAGTTGAATGCCTGCGTGTTGGCCTCGCTCGAGTGGCTTCTGATCTTCTGCCGTCGACTGACTTCTAGTTCTTTCTAGTGAAAGGGAACTGTCGAATGGAGGGAGAAACCTCTGAGTGGATGTTTTGTCGAGTAACTCATGCGCCACGATGATTTCAGTCAGAGTTTTCCTTGCAATCTTTAAGTTCTCCAATGTAGGGCCTGTAGGTGAGGCATATGACCCTACCATATGTACATATCCCCATCATTAGCCCCGGAATGTGTCGGGGTTCGAGTGAAAAAGGGTCGATGCAGATTTTGATAAGACACATGAAGTTCGAATGCATTTCAGGGCTTCACACAGGTATGCATCGATTGGAGTCTTTGTCATTCACCCTAATCTATTTTGTCTTGAAATGCGTCCGAGTGAACTTGAGTCTGGAGTCAGGTTCAAGTGGTCAGCAGAGTGTCTTGATGCGCCAATACTGTGTTCCTCCTCCATTTCCCTCTTTTCCTCCGCCTCCTCTGCTTCACGCGCGCTGCTCAGCTCTGCCTCGACAACTGTCGCCGCGATGATGCATGGGAAGATGGAGAAGCTCGAGCGTGCCAAGAAGGGAGCCAAGGCAAAGAAGCTGTCGAGCGCCCAGTCCACAACGCTGCCGGGGTGGATCCAAGGGGATTTCCTTCGGTCGTCCGTTACAGCAGAGGACGTGTGGAACCTCGTCATCGACAGGCTGATAGCCGATAGATCATGGAGGCTACCGGAGGGAGAGACCGAGCCGGAGCCGCGCGAAGGTGACCGATTCCTCCTCCTCGCCCACATCGAGCGAGGTTTTTCTTTGCCTCCCTATCCGTTCTTCCGTGGGTTCTTGAATGTCTTCGGCGCACAACTTCATCATTTCCCTCCGAATGCCATTGCGTATCTGGCTGCGTTCATAACACTGTGTGAATGCTTCTTGGGTTGTCCCCCACACCGGGGCTTGTTCAAACACATCTTCACCATCCGGTCTCAGTCGGTCAAAAAGGCCAACCAAGTGATAGTAAGACCCAGGTCACCCAGCTGTGTGGTGGCCTGGGACTCCCAATATGTCGATGATCTTTCCTGAAACTGTTCGGGGCTAATAGTCGACTTTGTTTTATTGAAGGATGTTGAATCTCCCAATATGTTGACTAGCCTTCCCCCCTTCATGTTGGAGTGACCCACTACTTTGAAAACATTGCGTGTGACAGAGAGAGAGAAAGTCCATGTAGGGATTTTAGTGAATGCAGTAGTAAATTTGATCCATGGCGGAGTGACTGGTATGAACCTACTATAGGCGTTTCTCAGTCGGCGAATCCAGGCCCTTCAAGCGAGGGACCATACTATGTGGCACTATTTGGGCGTCAAAGACACCACTCGAACACATCCAGAGGAAGTATCTGAGGAGATTGTTGTGCAGTGGCTCAGAACCATCTCCGGAGCCTGTGACAACCCTCTCGGAGCTAAGCGAATTTTGCCCTTTTCTGCCGCGAACCCGCTGCCGAAATTGGTGAGTTATATCCTTGTCGAATGCTTTCATATTTCATCGACTGATTGCGTCTTCAGCCGACTGACTTTACTATTTGTATCTTGCATGAGTTAACAAACATGTATTCGGCCATGCCGAACGAAGCACAGTCTGATGACGGAGAAGAGAGCGCAGACGATAGTGTAGACACTGATTACGCCAAGGACACTGAAGGCGGTGAGGACGACTCGGAGGAGAGTGAGGAACAGGTTCAGTCTCCTCCACATAACGAGCATCGATGCAAGTAGCGCCAAGACCCACCTGCAGTCCCAAGCAGAACCTTGGCTCGCGCACCAGGAATCCGAAGCGCAACCGGGCCGCAACATCTAAGTCTACTGAAAAGGCTGCGAAACAGCCGAGGTCTGCCCACCAAAACCTCTGAAGGCTCTACCCCGTATGAAGATCGCTGTGCCCATCGCCTCAACGTGAGTGTTCATTTTCCTTGTTCTGATGTTGTGGAACTTCATGTGTTTACTAAACAAGTGGAATTTGCTTGCCAGAGCTGCTACCTCGGTGACATCGTCTCCGCGAGATGAACAGGAGCACATGGAAGTGGACAACGCTAATGCGGTCACCTCTCAACGAGCTATAACAAATCTTCGCCCTGCTCTGTTTTTTGGAGACAATTTGTCGATTGAATAAGTTAACGTTGTTGATTGGAAGCTACATACGTCATCCACTTGGAAGACAATGAGGAGCCTCACAGGTCGACTGCTGCACTGTCTCAAGAACTTGGTGACTCTTCCCGAGCCAAAGCTAGACTTGAGGTTCCGTTGTCGAATGCCCCACCAGCAGCTTCAACTCTTGTGGTCTCAGCACCAGTTGAGAAACTTCAGGCCACTCTTGTGACCTCAGCTGTAACACCGACCCATCCGATGCCCGCAATCTCTCTACACCGCGTCCCAGAGGACCAGACTAGAGCTGGTAAAGAGGCCATGATCCAGGCTGGGAAAATGATGCTACGAGTGAAGGAGGCAAACGAGGCCAGCAAGTTGTCTTATGACGCCAGCTCAACACTTCGTGCCATTGTATGAGTAAGTGCGATTGTAAGTTCATTTCTGATTGAATTTCTGTCCATCTTGACTCTACACCCACTAGGTGTTTTCTTTTGGTGCATACTTGCTTGTTTTCCCCTCGAATTAGATCAGGTCTTAGTCGAGTGGTTTCTGGTCTAGTGGAGGCACGCTGAGTGCACCCACTGGGTGTAGTCCCCGAGACTATTGTCGAATGGCAGTGACATCGACAAGGTTCTTAGATTCGTTTTGATAGTCGCTTGGCGCTCGACAGGTCGGACCTGGTCGAGTGATAGCAGGTCCAGTGGGGCCACGCTGAGTTCACCCACTGGGTGTAGTTCCCAATGTTGGAAATATGCCCTAGAGGCAATAATAAATTAGTTATTATTATATTTCCTTGTTCATAATAATCGTTTATTATCCATGCTAGAATTGTATTGATTGGAAACTCAAATACATGTGTCGATACATAGACAACACACTGTCCCTAGAGAGCCTCTAGTTGACTAGTTCGTTGATCAAAGATGGTCAAGGTTTCCTGGCCATGGGCAAGAGTTGTCACTTGATAATGGGATCACATCATTAGGAGAATCATGTGATGGACAAGACCCAAATTATAAACGTAGCATGTGATCGTGTTATTTTGTTGCTATTGTTTTCTGCGTGTCAAGTATTCATTCCTATGACCATGAGACCATGTAAATTACTGGCACCGGAGGAATACCTTGTGTGTATCAAACGTCGCAACGTAACTCGTTGACTATAAAGGTGCTCTACAGGTATCTCCGAAGATGTCCGTTGAGTTAGCATGGATCAAGACTGGGATTTGTCATTCTGTGTGACGGAGAGGTATCTCAGGGCCCACTTGGTAATACAACATCACATATAAGCCTTGCAAGCAATCTGACTCAAGTGTGAGTCACATGGATCTTGTATTACGGAACGAGTAAAGAGACTTGCCGGTAACGAGATTGAAATAGGTATAGGGATGCCGACGATCAAATCTTGGGCAAGTAACATACCGAAGGACAAAGGGAATGACATACGGGAATATATGAATCCTTGGCACAGAGGTTCAACCGATAAGATCTTCGTAGAATATGTAGGGTCCAATACGGGCATCCAGGTCCCGCTATTGGATATTGACCGAGGAGTGTCTCGGGTCATGTCTACATAGTTCTCGAACCCGCAGGGTCTGCACACTTAAGGTTCGATGGTGTTTTAGTATAGTTGAGTTATATGTGTTGGTGACCGAATGTTGTTCGGAGTCCCGGATGAGATCACGGACGTCACAAGGGTCTCCGGAATGGTCCGTAAACGAAGATTGATATATAGAAAGTTGGTGTTTGGATTCCAGACAGTTTTCGGGCATTACAGGCAGTGTACCGGGAGTGACGAATGGGTTTCGGGGAACCATTGGGTGGGCCCACCATGCCCCAAGGGGTCCACATGGGTTTACTGGAAGCACAATAAGGTATAATGGGCCGACAAAGTCATCCAAGGAAATCCTATGAGGAAAAAGTGGAAGATCCAAAAGAGGTGGGAAAATAAGGAAGGAGTCCTAATCCAAGTGGGATTGGAGAAGGACTCCTCCCTCTCTCCCACTTCGGCCGACCCAAGGAGGACTCCTTGGCGCGCCAAGGCTGCCTCCCCCTCCTCCTATATATACTAGAGGTTTAGGGATTTTTGAGATACAAATTTGCCACGTGCAACTCAAACCTACACCTCGTAGTTCTTCCTCTAGATTAGATTTCTGCGGAGCTCAGGCGGAGCCCTGCAGGAATAGTTCATCACCAATACCGGCGTGCCGTCATGCTGCCGGAGAACTCATCTACTTCTCCGTCTCTCTTGCTAGATCAAGAAGGCCGAGATCATCATCGAGCGGTACGTGTGCTGAACGCGGAGGTGTCGTTCGTTCGGCGCTAGATCGGAATGGATCGTGGGACGGATCGCGGGACGGTTCGTGGGACGGATCGCGGGACGGTTCGTGGGACGGTTTGAGGGACATGAAGACGTTCCACTACATCAACCGCGTTTCTTAACGCTTCCCGCTGAGCGATCTACAAGGGTACATAGATTTAATCTCCACACATAGATGGACATCACCATGATAGGTCTTCGTGTGCGTAGGAATTTTTTTGTTTCCCATGCAACGTTCCCCAACACCCAAGACCGCCGTCGAGTGCTTGCATCGGCGGGGGTCTGATAGAGACAATTTTGCATGTTTGCTCTTTTTTTACTCGGATAGATTGGACCTGGTCGAGTGGTGTCGTATCCAGTGGGGGCACGTTGTGTGCACCCACTGGGTGTAGTCCCCGAGACTATTGTCGATCATTTACGATTGGCAGTGGTGTTAAGAACTTGGACTCGGGGTCCTTTGCTAGTATCTCTCTTGATTCCACTAATGATTCTCTTAGCCAAGTTACACTTGAGCAAGAAAATGATTTATTGAAAGGGATTATAGAGAGAGGTGTCTTCAAGAGTCTTGTTGGAAGTAAGCAATTCGAAGAAATTGTGCACAAGCAAGAGGATATCGGAAAAAGCAAGGTGTTGGCTACTTCAACGTCAACGTAGATGTTTGGGAAGAAGGTACATATCCCATTCCCAAATTTGTTCCTCAAGAGGAGAAGTGTGATCCTACTCCTCCCAAGGGAACAAGCTCACAAGATGGCCTTCTACCACAAGACCACAAGGGCAAGGGGAATATTCAATAGGACATTGACTCATCTGAAGAAGAACCCCAAGCCAAGGTTGAGTGGGTTCCCAAGGACACTTCTTGTACTACCTCATCTAGTGCTACCACAAATCCAAGGATCCCCATCAAGGTGATGTGGGTTCCCAAGAGGGAGAACTATAAAGTTCTTGAGGGGTGACTCCACCAATGAAATTCACTCTTATTCATTTTGGCAAGAACTACATGCAATCAACCTCAACCATATGCATTAGTTCAAAGAGTCACACATTCCCTCAAAGGTGAGCAATGGACAAGGTAATTAATGCATCTTTGTACATCACCTCCCATGTATTTCACTCCATGTCCATAGATATCTTTGTGTTTGTCCTTTTGTTTTGGGACTACCCCATGTAGGTGAGAAGAGTAAGAAACAACAAGGATTACTCCCAACTTAAGATGAACTTCATCAACAATGAGCATCCACCACTACTTCACCTACTTGAAGTCTTCTACTGCAAAACCCAAGGTTAGTTGATCCCTCTTAGAGGGTATGTCACATCTAGGGGAGCTTTACTCTAAGACTTGTGTACAAGTGTCTCCTAAAAGATGTGAAACATTAATGCATTAAGTAAAAAATGGTAACCCCACTTGTGCTTAATCGATGAATATGACCTATGATCTAGTATTCTTACTTGGCTCTTAAGTCAATATACTCATATATAGATGACTTCGTCATCACCAAAGTGCTTGATAGATGTAAGAATGTTTGTGCATGTTCACAATGTTTATTTGACATCTTATTGTGTGAGCATGTTGGTATGCATATTTTGCTCATTATAGGATATCCAACTTTTGTTATTTGGCTTTCAATTTTATTTGGCCAATTGGATATACAAGAATGCCTAAGTACCGTTCTCTAGCTATCTATGCTTTCTCGTCTCAGATTCTAGTCATGCTACATCACAAAATTTGAACACATTGAAATCTTTATGTAAAAGTGGTAACCCCAGTTATGCTTAAACGATGAGTATGACCTATGATCAAGTATTTTTTCTTGGCAATATACTCATATATACATGACTTCGTCATCGCCAAAGTGCTTGGTAGAAACTAGAGTATTTGTGCATGTTCACCATGTTTTATATGATATCTTATTTTATGTTCATGTTGGTATGCATATTTTGCTCATTCGAGGATATCCAATTGTTGTTATTTGGCTTTATATTTTATTTGGCCAATTGGATATACAAGATTCCTAAGTACCTCTCCCTTGCTATCTATGCTTTATCATCTCTAATTCTATTCATGTTACATCACAAACTTTGAGAAAGCACTTTAGGGACACTCTGTGTGAGGAGCACTCAGAGGTCCGTCTCGACAAGGCTTGAATTCTAAAACCTCCCAAAGTGCACCACAGTGTGACCAACCTCAAAATTTCGGTCCCACCGAATCCTAGGGTTTATAAGTTTTATTCATCTCGGTACCACCGAGTTTTGCTTTTCGGCCTCAGAGAGTTTCCCTGTCAGTTGACAGTTGTGGAACTCGACGGCATCGAAAATCACAATTAGGTGTCACCCACAATGAGGGGATATATATATCAGCGAACCCGACTATTGAAAATTTTCTTTCACACGTCGCCTCGCCGGACCCCTTGATGTCGAGCCCTAGTCCCGTGGGCATCAATCTTGATCGTCTTGTGCGCCCTTGCCATTGGAGTCATCGCCGCCGATGGAATCTTCACCGCCGTCGCTGCTATAGCGGATCCACACCAAGTTAGGGTATGGATTCGATCACTTTTTGCGCTCCCCTTCTGATTCCTGCGCAAATTAACTTCTGTCATTTTCTATCTATGATTGAAAGTATTCTATTGAGAATAAAAATTCTTTAGAATAGTGAGCATTGAAGATTTTAGGTTTGACAGTCCACCAGATTGAATCTCGATGTCACTGAGTTAAAAAAGTCGGTAGTACCAATTTTTGTTCTAGGATTGCTAAGAATGGCCTCGATGGAACCGAGTTCTTCTTTTCGGTGAGGTGCCAAGTTTGTGTAAATGAGATCATGTGTCTTGGTCCCTCCAATTCTTTTAACTCGGTGGAACCGAAATCCAATTTTGCTAAAAGTTAAAACTAAAATTTTCAAAGTTCAAATTTTACAAAACTTTAGTAATTTTCTGGTGCTTACCTTTTCTAGCTCTTCTATATCTTTTCATAGGGTCAGCTTGTTTTCTTGTCTGCCAGTTTGTCAGTTTGCTTGTTTGCTTGGTTTGCAACATGTCAGGTTCCGATGACAATCAAAACAACTTCAGCGAGCCCCATGCTGAGTCTGATTCAAGCACTAGTCCTGAGAGGACCCCTTTTGATCTAGGTACCCCCAGCTCCCATGGCATGCCCAAGGCATCTACAAGGTCTAGGAAGAAGCTAATTTCTGACGAAGAAGATTCTGATTTTGTTCCTGAAGTTCCTCCTCACCAGAAGTAGAAAGAGAAGGCTGATGTCAGGAAGGTAGTAAGGAAGGAGTATACCAAACCTTCTGAGGTTAGGCTTACTAAGAATCCATGTGTGAAGAGAGCCAGGAAGAGAGTTATTCATGTTATTGGCAGACAAACCTCCATGTATGAAGATCCAGCAGAAATTGTTGATGTTGAGGAAGAGGAAGAAGAAATACCAGCTGAGGCCCCTCCTCCAAAGAAGAAGAAGCTCATGGTTGATGCCATGCCCAAGAAATCTGCTCCAAAGCCTTCATCTCCTAAGAAGCCTGTAGCTCCCAAGAGGACTACAAAGGATATACTTGTAGCTGTTAAAGAGAAAGGTACCACTTCCAGAGCCTTTGGTTCATAGGAAAAAGATGAGGATGCAGTCATTCTCATGAAGCTAAGGCCTCATATGCCACTTCACAATGAGGTTGGTCCAAATGCTAAAGACATGAAGAAGAGGAGAGATGCAGGGTTGAGAAATTGGAGAGCCATTGATCCATATGTTGTGAGGAGAAGAACTGCTATTGATCCCCGCTTTCACACAAGGGAACAACAAGATTTCTATGAGACAGTTCTATTTGACAGGAGTCCAGCAGTTAGTGATATGAGATATGTCGGCTGGGAATACATCAAAGCCAATGAAGATTTCTTTCCCCATGTGAGAGAAAACTTCAATATTTTTGATATTGAAGAGTTTGTTGGCAGAGAGATGACTGCATGGAATGATGAGATGATTACACAATTCTACTCAACAATCCATTTCTATGCAGATGTCACAATTGTCTGCATGACTGATAGTCATAGATATGAAGCCATAGTTGAAGAATGGGCTACTATCATTGGTGCTCCAAAGTCACGAACAGAGGACTTGGATGTGTATTTAGATCCTAAGATGAATCACAGCTCCATGGATAATATGTACAAGCCAGTGCCCAATGACTATCTGCCGTCTCACCGGCTTGGTGCTTTCTATTTCTTGCAAGCGTAGCACTCCAGCTAAGCCTTGTTGAACTTCTTCTTCTTGAAGGTAGTCACATTCATAGTCTTGTTGAATATAGGCTTTTTGTTTCCATTGTTCTTGTTCTCTAGGCACCTCTGCACCATATTGGCGGTAGGCTGCACCTCAAATCCTTTCTAAGTAGTGTCTTTAGCCTGAGCTTTCTCTTCACGATCAAGAGATGCAATCAGATTTTCAACTGATATCTCCTGTCTCTTATGTTTCACAGAGGTGGCAAAGTTTCTCCATGAAGGAGGCAACTTTGCAATCATGCACCAAACCACAAATTCCTCAGGTAGATCACACGTGAGGAGTTCCAGTTCCTTCACAATGCACTGTATCTCATGAGCTTGTTCAACCACAGAACTGTTATTCGCCATCTTGTAGTCGTGAAAATTCTCCAGTATGTACAATTTACTGCGTGCATATGTCGCACTGAATTTAGCTTTCAGTGCATCCCACGGTGTATTTCCACAAACATAGTGTTGGCTTCCTGGAACTTTCTCTGATCTTCATCAGAAGCTCCCTCTGGCATGTGAGGACTAACATGGAAAATTTTCAGAGCGGTAAGCTAGAGTGTGGATCTCACTTACCACCCCTTGAAGTGCGCGTTCGGTAAACTTATCTAGCCTTAGTGCATGAGGAAATCTAGGCATAGTTAACTTAGGAAATTGCCTACAATTAGGTTTTTGAATAGTTGGAATATTAGGCAATATCATGATTAATCCCCATAAAAATTATGACTAGAACATAAATTAGCATGCAATAATCTAGCATACTAGATGAGAAACAAACCATGCATATCATCATCTTACACGAAGTAGCAACTACAAAAACCAACATGAACAAATCATGAAGAATGTACTGTTCATTAACTGTTGCAGGCGAGACGGTGTTGATGATGATGTTGTTGGTGATTTGTTGTTGACGGCGATGAATAGCACCGCCCGACTTAGATGGTAGACGAACCGTGAAGACGAATTTGAGCAGTCATGCAGAGTGCTTCCCAAAAACTAATTCATCCTCTCCCAGTGCAGGATGACAAAGACAAGCGGTTCCAGAGACCTGCTCTCCCGCACGCCGATGCACGTTGGCTTCCGAGATGAGGTAGACTACGATGGTGGCATAAGTTGCGAGATGAGGTAAAACCCTAGGTGTTTTATGTGTGTCTTTGGCTGCGGTCGGTAAGTAGTATATATAGGAGGACCAGAGGCAGTATCGTGTCACGATCACGATCTCAAACTGACTTGGTTTCTAAGTCATATACTTAACGGACATGAAATAATTAACTTGTCTGCCAAGACATAAAAATAAACTGGTAAAAGGAAGTCGCGCCCCCGCAAGATTTCAACTGGTGGGGAGAACTCACTATATAAAGAGGTCCAACTCCTCCTCAATTTGCACCGCCATCGTAGATTGTTGAAATATTAGGCAATATCATGATTAATCCCATTAAATAATTCATTGGTGGAACATATATTAGTACGCAATAATCTAGCAAACTAGATGAGCAACACAACAAGCATATCATCATCTTACATGAAGTAGCAACTACAGAAAGCAACAAGAACAAATTACGACCAATGTATTGTTCGTTAAGTGTTGCAGGTGAGACGGTGTTGATGATAATGTTGTTGACAATCTGTTGTTGACGGCGATGAGGACAGTGATGAGTAGCACCGCTCGACTTGGACAGTAGACAACCCGTGATGATGAATATGAGCAGTCACGCAATGCACTTCCAAAAAACCTAATTCGTCCTCTCCCGGTGCAGGATCGCTAAGAAGAACGGTTCCATAGACCTTCTCTGCTGCACGCTGATGCACGTCAGCGTTCGAGATGAGGTAGACTATGATGGCAACGCAAGTTGCAATGAGGCAAAATCCTATATGCTTCCTGTGTGTCTCTAGCTGAGGCTGATAAGTAATATATATAGGAGGACCAGAGGTTGTACCGTGTCATGATCACTATCGATGTGAAAACCGACAGATCTTGGGTAGGGGGTCCCGAACTATGGACCTTGGATCGATGGGTTGCATGAGGAAGGGGGAGACAGTATTTACCCTGGTTTTGGCCCTCTTGAGGACGTAAAACCCTATGACCTGCTTGATTATATTGATGCGGATGATAATTACAGACTTGATCTATCTTGAGATCCAATGAACTAAACCCTAGATGAGTCCACGTGGTACATGGACGAGGATCCCTGGTTTATATAGCCACCAGGGGATCTAGGGTTACATACAATAGACATCTAGCTCAGGGCGGCTGGACTGACCTAGTATACTTTACTTGGATGCCACACCAGTCTTTGGTGCTTTCCTCTTTGAATACGAGATGACCACATAGTTCGGCCTCCAATTAGTACTGCCCATTGGGTTGGTCTCTTCGTAGCGGACCGACCACCTGAGGACCCCTTAATCCCGGACTCCATCAGTAGCCCCCGAACTAGCCTTCAATGCCGATGTGCAGGGTCTTCGGATGCTCGCTCCCAGAGTGTTCGGTTTGCAAGGCGAGTTCCCCCGTTTCCTCCGGTCACAGAAATATGATTTAGTCATCGGCCGGCTCACGGTTATCGAAGCGTGGCCCTGTCCATGGATTTTAACTTTGCACAAAGATTAATAACAATTCTTGATTTTTGTGTGCTTTTATAAAGGCAAGCACTTTTAGCTATCCCTCACGGAACCGCTTCCTATAGCAAGAGGTGGTAATGCCCTTTATAAACAAATAAAAATCTGTTCCAAGGCTCCATCACCCTCCCACCGTCACCAAGAAACCATAGGTTTCCAGCAATCTGGAGTCGTCGCAGGTTCCTCCTCATGCGCCGTCGCCCCCCTTCTGGGGACTTGGCCAGTTGCTCTGTTTCCCTTCTCCGTTTGTGCGAGCTCAAAACTCAAGGATATCTTCCCCTATTGGACCTTGCGCCCACTCGCGACAGACTGGCCTGTGCCAATGGTGAAGCCTTCGCGGAGAACTTCCCTTCCCCTCAAAGGGGAGAAAGGGTTTTCTTTGTTTCTTTCCTATTGCGAGGGGTGGGATTCACCGTTCACCCTTTGCTGGGGGGTTTGTTGGAGCTCTACGGGGTGCAGCTCCACAATCTCACCCATGGCTTCATCCTTCACATCTTGGGCTTTGTGGCCATATGCGAGATGTTCCTGGGTTGCAAGCCACACTTCGATCTATGGATAAAGTACTTCTATATCATTCCCCAAACTAGAGGAACTACAACTCGGGACATGGGTGGAGCCGAAGTATGGCGCATAGCCACCACATGATACCCGATTGGGACACCGAAGAAGGAGACCGATGAGTGGCCCTTAGAGTGGTTTTATATCGAGGATGTTCCCTATTTGAACCAGTTTGGAGGGGTCTTCCTGAATATTCACGGCCCCTTTAAAGAAGCGATTCAGCTAGCGGCTGAAGAGCTCTTCCCAAGAGGAGAGCTCCGAAGTGAAGCGCCTATCCTCCAAGGTCAGGATACTTACTCATAGTGTGCTGACCATCATTGACGTGATGGCCGCGGTAATCACCCAGTGTGTCCAACCACTCCAATAGCGTACACACCCTTTGTGGTGCTACATCGGGACGAGCGACTCTAGACGATCCACACGGCACGGATCGGATGATCAGAAGGCCATGGCAGCTATTCTAGCCGATCTTTTCAAGGGTAAAAAACAAGATTTCGCCCGCCTCACCCCAAGTATGGCTATTCGGCATATAACCCCATCAAATGGGTAAGTGTGTTTATTTCCACACCCTCGATATTTATGTCCGTTATTGCTGACCAATAACCCATACTCCCCCTCCACAGACTTGGAGGTGCTGGATTGAGACGGTAAACTATCCCGCACCCCAGCTTGAGGACTTCGCCCGTGATGATGACCCCGGATTTCGCGAAGACCCGGAGATTTCGATTATCTTTGATGAAGGGGTGTTTTATCAATAGAGCGTTGACGAGAAGATGGTGGACCTTCTAGAGGACAACCCTATGTCCCTTCCATCTTCAGGGAGCAAGAGGAAAACGACTACCCGGTGAGGGGCTGTGCCGAGTGGTCGTCGGAACACATGACAAACTGCTCCTCAGGCTATACTAGTAGGGGTCCTGTCAAATGAGAATAGAATCCCCGAACAAGAGGTGGCGACAGAAAATAGGTCAGTTGTCCCTTCGACCAAGAGGTACATAAATCAATCCTTATCCCTTACGGTAGCGACCGTCCTCTTAAATGTTCATGACCCTTAACAGACAAATTCAGAAGACGTGCACAACCTTCCCCATCCGAGGACGGTGTCGAGGTATTGGGTAGTCACCAAAACCCAAGATCTTCGGCTGACGCAGGAGTCCCGAACACGGGCCTGCTCCCTGAAGGTTCGGAAGGGTTATCGGTGACTAACTCCGAATTCGAAAGCGTGATGAATCATCGGCAACAGAAGGAGTCACTGCATCACCTAGTGTTTTCCGAGCAAGAGTTTAACGCTCTCAACTCGGCTGATGCATACCTTGGAGATGCACGAGCCGACCTTAAAGAATTGGCAAAGCAGAAGTCTGCACATCTGCACGTGAGTCATCGATGTTTTTATATCTGAACAAAAGTTCGGACCCAGTAGCCCCCGAGCCGTAATTTGGGTGGGGCGGCTGAATTAAGGGCCGACTTGACATCCCGCCAATCTGCATGCTTTAAAGGAGGAAAACAAAATATATATCCAAAGATTTTCAGCTAAGCCAAGTTGATCTACAAGCGAGCACGACCGAACTCCAGGATATGAAGAAATTTACCAGAGAAGCCCATGGTAAGGGAATATATTTGTGATGTGTCAAATTTCCGTTTTTTTGTAATAACCAAGAAATTTTTATAGCACGCGAATCAATAGGCCAAATGCAAAAGGATTTAGATGCATCTCGAGATTATGAGTGGTACGCCGGATCTCAGCTTGAAGCGGGTCATCGCGTATTGAAGCGATGCCGCGAGGAAAACAACAATCTCAAAGAAGATAATAAAGAACAAGTTGAGGAAATGGAGAGTTTGAAAGCTCAATTGGCACAGACCCAAGAAGAGAATCAGAAATTGAAGGGCAGCATATTCTGCAAGTAAAACTCCGACCTGTGAGGGATCACGGTTTTATTGTGTTGATCGTGAAAATGTGCAGCTCTTTTTGATTAGGTCTCTTAACTGGACATCTTGAAGAGGAAGCGGGTTCTTTTGGGGGGCTGCTGAAGGAACTATCCGTGGTGCATGAGCGGGCTCGAAAGGCTATCTGGAGTATGGTCCAAGCTTTGTGGCCAAACCAAAACCCTGTGCAAGGGACGACCAAGCTTGCCGAGATATTAAAAGGAGCCCGGTGCCGCTTTGAACTTTGGAAGACTTCGGCCTGCCGAGAAGGAGCCCGGGAAGCGTGGACTATGGTGAAGACCCGCTTTGCCCTTCGAGATCCCGAGCACATGTCCCGGGTTGGGCCGGCGGGGCCGGATGTGAAAGAAATTCCTCTTCACCCGGTGTATGATCAAGTGATGTCCGCCACATGCGTGTCACAAGAGGACTGCACTTTAGATGCTATAATAGATCAACTCGACCAATCGCCAAGTGTGTGATCATATGTAATGTTATATTTGTGCATTAAGGCACCTGCCTTCATGTTTTGAAAACTGTGTCTTTAACCGGCCATCGGCTTCTACCTCCCCAGTTAACAACTGGGCAGTGTTTCATACTTTGTATCCTATGACATCAAGAATTAATTTCTGATAACCAGGCAATCCGGCCATGTGGTGCTAACAGGCAAAGATTACACGAGGGGATTATGTTATATTGCGATACGATGTAAGAAACATCTTCCAAAAAAATAGTTCCTTGATGGGTTCCTTTTTCCGGGCTGCTACATAGGATGTAGTCGGTGTAGCCGTTTCTCCGTGTAGTATGGAGAGCTATTATATACAACGAAAAGTGACAATTAGATGGACATCGTTCATAGCCGACCAAGTTGTATCTTAAGAAACGCTAGCTTTAGGATTTACCCGTCTGAGGTACGTGTCCGGGCGAACCGGTCGTAACAATCGCACAGGTGCTCCCTTTACCCTCTACCCGAACATATGGAACGTAGAGGGTAAGCACAAGATCTAGGCAACCCAACATTGCAAGGATCCTAAGTCCAATTGATGCATATAATGGCGGGAATCGATGTTCAGTCGAGGTTTATATATAACCACGTAGGTGCATATATACATTGAACGGCTTCTTGATGAAGGCGCAAGGTGCTATTTGATCATTCCATTTAACATGGATGTTCTGATAAATGCTCGAAGAAGTTAGGTTAAGCTGAACACACCCTAGAACCGACTAATAAGCCCTACAACAGAAAATAGAAAACTTTTGGCAAGAAAAGACAATGATGGCAAGAAGGTAATGACGTTCGCCTAGCCGTAGAAATGCCAAAGATGTGCTGCATTCCATGAGCTCAGCTCGAGGCGGTTATCCTTGGAGTTGTGCACGCGATAAGCTCCTCCTGTTAAGACTTGATATGTCTCCAACGTATCTATAATTTTTGATGATTCCATGCTATTATCTTGTCAAACTTTGGATGTTTTGTATGCCTTTTATATCTTTTTTGGGACTAACTTATTAACTCAGTGCCAAGTGCCAGTTCTAGTTTTTTCCGTGTTTTTGACCCTTTTCATAGGAGGATTTTAAACGGTGTCCAAACGGAATAAAACTTCTGAAAAGATTTTTTCTGGAACAGAAGATATGCACCAGACTTGAGAACCAAGGTAGGGCCAGCAGGGGACCCCACAAGCCCCCTAGGCGCGGCTAGTGGGGGCCCGCGCCTAGCAGCCTTGTGGGCCCCCTGTGGCTCGTCTGCCCTACCTCCTCCACCTATAAATTCAGAAAATTCCAAAACTGGAGAGATCCACGAAAATACTTTTCCGCCGCCGCAAGCTTCTGTCTCCGCAAGATCCCATCTGGGGCACGTTCTGGTGCCCTGCCGGAGGGGGATTCAAATACGGAGGGCTTCTTCATCAACACCATGACCTCTCCGATGATGCGTGAGTAGTTCACCATAGACCTTCGGGTCCATAGCTAGTAGCTAGATGGCTTCTTCTCTCTCTTTAATCTTAAATACAAAGTTCTCAATGATCTTCATGGAGATCTATCCGATGTAATCTTCTTTTGCGGTGTGTTTGTCGAGATCCGATTGATGGGGTCATAGTCCTAGGGTAGGGTCATAGGCCTGCCCTACAGGTCCTACCCAAGGACTACCCCACACAAGGGACATGACCTTAAGTATGCCCGACTGAATCAAGGTGCCCCCATCATCCAGTCGGCAACAGGCCCAGAATCATCCAGTCGGAGACTAACATTCGGAGGACACCGGACCTACCGACTGGATACTCTCGGTGCGCCATAACCTCTCTGGAGGGAAACTGCTGTACGTTTTCGGGTGCATTTACTAGCATTTAGAGCATACGTTACCTGTAACGCACGCATTCAATCGCCACTACTCCACCCTTGAATCAGAACCGTTGTGGAGGGCAGCACACTCTATATAAGCCGCCCTCCCCCACTGGTAAAGGGGTTAGCAAATCTTTGTACTCCATATCACACTCGGTAACAAGCTCCGAGAGCACTGAGACGTAGGGCTGTTACCTCCACCGCAGAGGGGCCTGAACTCATACAACCTCGCCGTAGCTAGGACTCTGCCCATCTCATTCGTACCCTACACATCTACTGTCAGGCTTATACCCACGACAGTTGGCACCCACCGTGGGGCAGGCGTCTAAGCGACTTCCGGCGAGTTTGCGACTACTTCCTTTCGTCATGTCGTCCGGTGGAGGTTCGAGCATGGGTCACCAGATCCTCTTCGGCGCTCTCTCCTTCGTCGTCGACGATTCGGCGTGGCTTCGGGAGGCACCTCTCGACGTCGAGGCGCTTCCCCGTCGCGGGGCCACGCACTTCCGTGCCGGCGTTCGTGGCGTTCTTCTTCTCCAACAATCGGCTCCATTGCCGGCTTGCACCTTTGTCACGCGCCGCAGCAGACGATCTCACAGTCCGCGTCTACAACGTTGGGTGCAGCATGCCGAGCGCGCCAGTTCGCGTCCTCTCAAGTGGCGGTTCTAGAGTCTGTTGTGGTTGCCCCGCGTCTCCAGTGCTCGGGCTCGGTTCCGACTGAGCTCCCTTCCGAGTACGTGGGCCGCGGGCCTGCAGCAGAAGTTCACATGGCCAACACCCATGAAGATCCCCGTAAGGCTGGCCGGAACGAGCGCGAAGCCGGTGAAGCATCCGGTGCACGCCGTCCGCCTCGCCGTTCTGCCAGTCGGCACACCCGGCAGAGCAACGTAGAGTTGTTCCGCACACCTCTCCTCAATTTGGCTGCGGCAGCCAAGATCACCGATTCCCTCCAGCTGACTGATTTAGAGGCAGGAAGAGGAATCGAGCAGATCCGTGCTCTGTTGCACACGGCGCAGCAGCAGAATTCGGCAGTCTCCCAGTCGCACAATCGGATCCACAATAGTTCCGCCCATGCAAAAACGCATCGGTCGGTTCACAGCCCCGGCTCCAACCAGCACCACAGGGGAGGCAGTCGTTCCATGGTCCGTGAAGATCGTCGCCGTTCACGCACTCCTCCGCGGGGTGGGCCCTATGGGTCCCGACATCATGATGATCGGCGTTCAGTCGGGGACACTTACGACCCGAGACCCGATGCAAGAGGGCGAATCGCCCAGCGAAGAGTCGACAGGGGTCGAGCCCACCGCGATGGATACGATTTGGATCGTCCAAGTGGTAGCAGAACCATCGTATCCGGCCCCAAGTGTTTTAGTCGAGCCATCCGCTCGGCTGACATCCCGCCCAACTTCCGATTGGCTGCGGGAATCGATAAATTTACAGGGGAGTCCAAGCCCGAAACATGGCTAGACGACTACTGAGTGGCCGTCCAGATCGGAGGAGGAGACGACCATGTCGCTATGAAGCACCTCCCTCTGATGCTCGACGGCTCGGCGCGAGCTTGGCTGAATCAGTTGGCCCCCTCAAGCATTTACAGTTGGGCAGATCTTGCCCGAGTGTTCATCAGGACCTTCGAAGGGACGTGCAAACACCCTGCAGGCCTTGTGGAGCTTCAATATTGTGTCCAGAAGCCGAATGAGCCCTTGCGCGACTTCATCCAGCGATGGACGACTCTTTATCACACGGTGGAGAGCGTCACCGAGCATCAAGCAGTCTGCGCATTCAAGGCAGGCGTACGGTACAGAGAGTTGTACCTAAAGTTCGGCCGGACATGCGACATCTCCATGAGCAAGATGATGGAGATAGCTGCTCGTTATGCAAATGGCGAGGAAGAAGACCGCATCCGGAGCGGCAAACACAAGACAGTCGGCGATACCGACGGAAGTAACACTCGGAAGCAAAAACAGAAGGTTCCACCCACACCGCAAGCAAAAGCTGCAGCTCTAACCAGCGCCAAGTTCAAGGGCAAAGGGAAAGCGCAGTTTACCCCCAAAAAGAAGCCGTTCAATAATCCCATCCTGGATGAGCCTTGTCCAATACACACGAAGATGGACGAAGAAGGCAATCCCATCTACGCGAAGCATACCACTCGACAGTGTCGTCTCCTGATCCAGGGGTTCAGTGAAGGACAACCGAGTGAGAAGAATCCTGAACAAGATGAGGAGGATGAGGAGGATCCGTTCCCCCAAGTCCATGCAACCCTCATGATTTTTGCTGATGTCGAAAGCAAGAGTCGTCTGAAGTTGGTGAACAGAGAGGTCAACATGGCCGTTCCGACTTCTCCCAAGTTCCTTAGATGGTCTCAAACTGCGATCACCTTTGATCAGTCGGACCATCCAACACATGTCCCCACTCCAGGAAGACAGGCTCTGGTCGTCGACCCGGTGGTGGAAGGAGTCCGACTGCACAAAGTTCTCATGGACGGCAGTAGCGGACTGAACATCATGTACGCCGACACTCTCAAGGGAATGGGCATTCTGATGTCCAAACTCAGCGAGAGCAATATGCAGTTCCACGGAGTCGTCCTCGGGCGGAAGGGCAAGTCACTCGGCCAGATTGCGTTGGACGTCACTTTCGGCTCCGACAAAAACTTTCGCAAGGAGAAGCTCACATTCGAGGTGGTGGATTTCCAGAGTGCTTACCATGCAATTCTGGGCCGCCCGGCGTACGTGAGTTTCATGGCACGCTCGTGCTATGTGTACTTGAAGCTGAAGATGCCAGGCCCAAAAGGCGTTATCACCATCACCGGCAACCGCCAGCGAGCCGAGGAGTGTCTGCAAGAGGGATCAAGAATCGCCGACCATCAGATGGTGGTGCTCGAGCTCGACGAATACAAGAAGAAAGTCGACCCTGCCGACCTGATGCGCTCGAAGAAACCAGCTTCTGAGTCCGCGTTCCAGTCGGCGGGACAGACGAAGAAAATCAGCATCCACCCGACGGACGAGTATGCTGCTCCGACGAACATCTCCACCACCCTCGATGCTAAATAGGAAGCCGATCTCACCCAATTCCTCCGTGAGAACTGGGACATCTTCGCATGGAAACCTTCTGACATGCCGGGTGTACCCAGGGAGTTGGCTGAGCACCGAGTGCATGTGGATCCCGTCGCTCGGCCCGTCCGAGAGCGCCTGCGTCGGTCCGCCGCGCACAAGAGGAAGGCAATCGGAGAAGAGGTGGCCAAGCTGCTGGCTGCCAACTTCATTCGCGAGGTTCACCACTCCGAGTGGCTCGCCAATGTCGTCATGGTGCCCAAGAAGGACAAGTCACTCCGAATGTGCATTGACTTCAAGCACCTCAATAAGGTCTGCCCGAAATACCATTTTCCGCTCCCCCGCATAGATCAAATTGTCGATTCGACTGCGGGATGCGAGCGTTTGTCGTTCCTTGATGCCTACTCGGGTTATCATCAGATCCGTCTGTATGGTCCCGATGAGTTGAAAACAGCCTTCATCACCCCGTTTGGGTGCTTCTGCTACATCACTATGCCTTTCGGTTTGAAGAATGCAGGAGCTACCTTTATGCGCATGATCCAAAAATGTCTCCTCGACCAGATCGGTCGCAATGTGGAGGCATATATGGATGATATCGTAGTCAAGTCGCGCAATGGTTCCGACCTGCTGACTGACTTGGCAGAAACATTCGCCAACCTTCGTAGGTACGATATCAAGTTAAACCCAGCCAAAGGTTCATTCGGTGTTCCCAGCGGAAAGTTACTCGGTTTCTTCATTTCCGAACGAGGGATCGATGTTAATCCCGAAAAGATCGGGACCATCGTCCGAATGGATAGGCCGGTCAGAATACACGATGTTCAACGGCTCACAGGTTGCCTAGCGGCTTTGAGCAGGTTCATCAGTCGACTCGGCGAAAAAGCACTTCCTCTGTACCGACTCATGAAGAAGTCAGATACCTTCGAGTGGACAGACGAAGCCCAAGTCGCATTCGACGACCTCAAAGTCCTGCTTTCCACCCAGCCGGTTCTTACTGCTCTGCTCAGTAAAGAGCCCCTTCTTCTATATATCGCGGCCACAAATCAAGTCGTTAGTACTGTTCTTACAGTCGAGCGAGAAGAGGAAGGCAAAGCATACAAAGTTCAGCGGCCAGTGTACTACGTCTCCGAAGTCCTGACCCCTTCCAAGCAGAGGTATCCCAATTATTAGAACCTTATCTATGGGATCTTTTTGACTGCAAAGAAGGTGGCCCATTATTTCCAAGACCACTCGGTAATTGTCGTTTCTGATGCTCCTTTGTCGGAAATTCTCCACAATCGAGATGCGTCAGGCCGAGTGGCGAAGTGGGCAATGGAGATGCTGTATTGTGACATCAAGTTCGAGGCCAAGAAAGCTATTAAGTCTCAAGCCCTGGCTGACTTTATAGCAGAATGGGTAGAACAACAGCAACCGACTCACATCTACTCGGCCCATTGGACAATGTTCTTCAATGGGTCTAAGATGTTGAATGGATCCGGCGCTGGTGTTGTGATCATATCACCCAAAGGCGACAAGCTCAAGTATGTGCTTCAAATACACTTTGATTCCTCTAACAACGAGGCAGAGTATGAAGCTCTTCTCTATGGATTGCGCATGGCCATCTCACTCGGCGTCCGTCGCCTGATGGTCTACGGCGATTCGGACTTGGTGGTCAACCAAGTGATGAAAGAGTGGGACGTAAGGAACCCCACCATGACGACATACTGCAATGCAGTCAGGAAGCTGGAGAAGAAGTTTGAAGGTCTAGAACTTCATCATGTTCCAAGGCTAAAGAACCAAGCAACTGACGAGTTGGCGAAACTCGGATCCACTCGGAGACCAGTCCCGAGTGATGTCTGTCTCGAGCACCTCCATCTTCCTTTAGTCAAAGAAGATCCCTTCACGGAAGAACTAGTACAACCCAAGAGCACAACAGATCCGACTGAAGTCGATGTGCCTGCTGTGGTTGATCTAGTCACAGAGATTCTGGTAGTCATTCCCGATTGGACTGTGCCGATGATGGCATATATCCTGAGAAAGGAACTTCCAGAAGATGGAGTCCAAGCCCGGCAAATAGTTCGCAGGTCGAAGGCATTCACTGTCATTGACGGTCAATTGTACAAGGAGAGTGTTTCAGGCGTCCTCCAACGTTGCATTTCCCCAGAGGAAGGACAGTTGATCCTAGAGGATATCCACTCGGGTACCTGCGGCCATCACGCTTCTTCGAGAGCAATCGTCGCCAAGGCGTTCAGAGCTGGATTCTTCTGGCTGCAGGCTAGCGAGATGGCCAAAGATATGGTCGACCGATGTGAAGGCTGTCAGTTCTACTCCAACAAGTCCCACAAACCAACATCTGTGCTAAAGACAATCCCACTTGTGTGGCCATTTGCAGTTTGGGGATTAGACACAGTCGGACCATTCAAGACAGGCCAAGGAGGCTACACACATCTGTTGGTGGCAGTCGACAAGTTTACCAAATGGATAGAAGCCAAGCCCATCAAGAAACTCGATGCCTCAACAGCTGTCAAGTTTGTCAGGGACATCATTTCCAGATTCGGGGTGCCTCACAGCATAATCACAGACAATGGGACAAACTTTGACTCGGACAGATTCAAAGGCTTCTGTGCGAGTCAGGGTATCCGAGTGGATTTTGCTTCCGTAGCACATCCGCAATCCAATGGACAAGCTGAGCGTGCGAATGGGCTTATCCTTCAAGGTTTGAAGCCTCGACTCTTGCGAGAGGTAGGACATGCTGCTGGCGCATGGGTCACCGAGTTACGTTCAGTACTTTGGGGCCTCCGCACCACTCCAAACCGATCAACGGGGCGATCGCCGTTCTTCCTCGTCTATGGAGCAGAAGCGGTCCTTCCGAGTGACTTGCTTCACAATGCCCCGCGAGTCGAACTTTTCTCCGAAGCCGAAGCGGAACAAGCAAGGCAAGATGGAGTCGATCTTCTAGAGGAGGAGCGCGAGATGGCACTCACTCGCTCAACAATTTACCAGCAAGATCTGCGACGCTTTCACGCACGTCACGTCAGGAGTCGCACATTTCAAGCTGGCGATTTAGTGCTCCGAGTGGATCAGCAAAGACCCCACAAGTTGGCTCCGGCCTGGGAGGGGCCTTTCATCATTTCCAAGGTGCTGAACAATGGAGCATACAGACTCTACAATATTCAGAGAGAGACAGACGAGCCGCGCGCATGGAACGGAGATCTCCTCAAGCGTTTTTATACGTGATCGTCGACTGAAGCAGTGTAACGAACAAGTTTGCAGAAATAATATATTCAACAGATTCAGTTTTGTGCAGATTTAGAGTTCTCACACACACAAAAAAAAAACTTAGCTGCGATCCCGAATCGCCTAAGTATTAACTTTCTCTGAGTGTGCACTACACGTCACACTCGGGGGCTTAGCTGCGATCCAGAATCGCCTAAGTATTAACTTTCTCCGAGTGTGCACTACACGTCGCACTCGGGGGCTTAGCTGCGATCCAGAATCGCCTAAGTATTAACCTCCTCCGAGTGTGTACTATACGTCGCACTCGGGGACTTAGCTGCGATCCCGAATCGCCTAAGTATTAACCTCCTCCGAGTGTGTACTATACGTCGCACTCGGGGGCTTAGCTGCGATCCAGAATCGCCTAAGTATTAACCTCCTCCGAGTGTGTACTACACGTCACACTCGGCGACTTAGCTGCAATCTAGAATCGCCTAAGTATTAACCTCCTCCGAGTGTGTACTATACGTCGCACTCGGGGGCTTAGCTGCGATCCAGAATCGCCTAAGTATTAACTTTCTCCGAGTGTGCACTACACGTCACACTTGGGGGCTTAGCTGTGATCCAGAATCGCCTAAGTATTAACTTTCTCCGAGTGTGCACTACACGTCACACTCGGGGACTTAGCTGCGATCCAGAATCGCCTAAGTATTAACCTCCTCCGAGTGTGTACTACACGTCACACTCGGGAACCTAGCTGCGATCCCGAATCGCCTAAGTATTAACTTTCTCCGAGTGTGCACTACACGTCACACTCGGGGGCTGCGATCCAGCATTGACTACGTATTAACTTTATCCGAGTGTGCACTATACGTCGCACTCGGGGACTTAGATGTGATCAAGAATCACCTAAGTACTACCCTCCTCCGAGTGTGCACTATACGTTGCACTTGGGGACTTAGATGTGACCAAGAATCACCTAAGTACTAACCTCCTCCGAGTGTGCACTTCACGTCACACTCGGAGACTTAGCCGCGATCCTGAATCGCCTAAGTATTAACTCCATCCGACTGTGCACTTCACGTTGCACTCAGAGACTTAGTTGTGATCATGAATCACCTAAGTAATAACTTCCTCCGAGCGTGAACTATACGTCACACTCGGCGACTTAGCTGCGATCCTGAATCGCCTAAGTATTAATCGCCTCCGAGTGTGCATTACAAGTCTCATTCGGGGACTTAGACGTGACCACTAAGTGTTCCACTCGAAACAACATTTCAACAAAAGACTAAATGTTTTCATTCCGACAACATAAGTCCAAAAACGATAGCTAACTCAGTGCGGATCAAGATTACCCGCACCGATCTAAAAGTATGACGGCCAACAGAAGTGGCCACAGTATCTTACAGGTAAACAATCGGCATATCGAGGATAACGTTTCATCACGCGTCAGCTGGGCCGGCGTCAGGACTAGAGGGTTCCACAAAACTGTCCAAGTCGATTCCATCAGCGATGCGGGTGGCAGTCTCAAGGAACGTCTCCATGAAGTCTTCGAATTGAAGTTTCTTCGTGTTGGCGACCTTCAATGCTTTCAGCTTATCTTCCCGCACCTCCTTGCAATGGACTCGGACCAAGGACATTGCAACGTCAGCACCGCAACGTGCTGCCAATTTCTTCCAGGATTGCACTCGGTCCGGAATCTCCTCCAGTCGCCCCAACAGAGTCTCCATCTCCTGCCGCGACTCGTCTTCCGGCCAAAGCTCCTTCTCAATGCGGCCGATGACTTCTCTTAGTCGGCTGACGAACGGACCCACTTTGCCTACACGGATATGCGCCCGGAGCAGATCTCGGTTGGCGTCCTCGCCTAGTGGCACATTGTCCTTCATGGACCGCTCTACAGCCGCTGCTTCAGCTTCGGCGTCACCACAAAAATCTGCACCAAACGAGCAAACAGATGGTAAAAACCGAGTGTTCGTCACACGGTACAACCACTCGACAAAGCATAAGAATTACCTGCCAGACGAGTCATCATCTGGACAGCCCAGTCGTTGACATACTTCTCCTGAGCTGTCCATTGTTTGTTCCGAACAGCCATTTGATTGTGCAGTTCAGTCCTCTGTTTCTTCAGTCTCTCCACCTCCGCCACCAACGCCCTGTTTGCCTCCAGCGCCTCCTCCAAGGACTTCTCTCGAACTTCCAGCGCGTCCTTCATGCCGGCCATGGCGAGCATTGCAGCTTCCAGTTCACCAGCATACTGGTTCCTCTCCGCCCTCATGGCTTCATAAGCAGTTCCCATTTCACAAGTTTTCTACACCATGAAACAAAGGGTAATCAGCAAGTTTCTTAATACACAGTACAAGTTCTTCAGACCCCTGCCGACTCAAGCAGTCGACAGCGGTCCCGGGGACTACACCCAGTGGGTTCACTAAGAGTGACCCCACTGGCATGCACCTCAAGCAGTCCCGCCCTATTGAGATGCATGTTTTCACCTACGCCTCAGGGGCTAATACTACTCCACCTGCGTGCAAGTTACTCTCGGAGACTCTTACGCAAGAGCGCTCCGACTGCAATAAGTACTCGCACTCGGAAATATTGTATACGGACACAACTAACCTAAAGACCAAATGTATAGAGACAACTGTCGGTGCAAGCACTCGACAGAAGTCTCGGGAACTACACCCACTGGGTTCACTCGGAGTGAACCCATTGCAAACAGCAGACAACACCCACTGGGTTACAGAAGAAAAGTAAGTACTTACTAGACTACTTATTCGGATGTCATCGCGTAGCTCCAAGCTCCGTCGTACAAGGCCGCAACAGAGTCATAAGCCCTCTTGGCTTCTCCGGCCATCAGCTCCGCCTGGATCATGGCCCCCTTGGCCGCCCCCACCTGCTCCTCTGGGACACACCGAATGTTGAATTCAGCATTCGATGAACCGGGAATCGTGGGAAGTTCCTGGGGCATCCCAAGGTTCGCCCCAGTAGGTTCCTCACCCATCGGCACCGGTTCAGTCGGTGGAGGCACTTCAGTCGGTGGAGGCACTTCGGTCGGGGGAGCGTTGGTGGCAGGGGCGGCAGCAGGAAGAGCGGCCTCAAGGACAGGCTCCAGGGCAGGCTCCAGGACAGGCTCCACGACGGGGTCGGTTCTCCCCTGGTCACCCTTGTCCAGGCAGATCGCCCGTGACAAGCCAAATGACATAACGCCTCAGAAAAAGAAAAAGATGGTGCAGTCTACAGGAATAAAATACCCGACTCTCCCACAACATACCTGGCTGAGACGAAACGACGTCGTCCGTGTCCATGGGGTCGTCCCCTTGGCGGGCCGGCGAGGTCGCAGAAGTGGCAACCCTGTCGAGTGAAGTCCAGTCGACTTGTAAATCAGGGGTTCACTCGGTCAACAGAAAGAACCGAAAGTAGATTCACTTACGTGGAGGTGACGGGGATGGCCATCCTCATCCGTGGCAGAGCCTTCCTGGGTTTGGGCCCACTCGGTTTGGGCGCCCTGGAGGACTGGTCTGCAAGTTCAGCGGCTGCGTCCCTGGCCCTTTTGGTACCTCGAACACTCGGTACCGCCGGGGCAGCAGGCGGAGCACTCGACGATGTAGGAGGGGCTGAATGGACGGCAGGCTCATGCCGACGCTTACTCCGATGCTCTGGCCATGGAGGGGGCGAATCTGGATCTTCATCCTCTTCCTCTTCCTCGCTGTCTTCCTCCTCCGACTCCCCGCTGTCGCAGACGTATTCGGCGCTCTCCACGCTCCCCTCCTGGCTGCCTTCTTCCTCCTCCTCCTCCGGATTCCCGTTCGAGACGGGGGAAGACCAGTTGGTCCACTCCTGCATGAGGTTCAGTCGGAAACGTTAAGCATCACACGGGGATATAAATAAACAACTGAAATCAAGACGGTTCAATGCACTCGGCTAATGCTACTCACCTGATTCGGTGGAGGGTTGTCCGGGCGGTAAGGCGTCACTCGGCGGGCTCCTTTGGGGTTCTCACAGGGCCCCGTGATTTGGAGCACCCATGAGGTCACCTTCTCCTCAAGAATGCCCTCCACGTTGGTCCGAGTGGAATCCTCGGGCCCTATGTAGTACCACATAGCATGGTGGCGGGCCTGCAAAGGCTGGATTCGCCGACCGATGAAGACTTCCAGCAGGTCAATACCGGTGACCCCCCTCCTGACAACATCCACGAGCGCCTCGACCAAAGGTTGGATGTCGTTCTTCTTGGCTTTCGAGAGGGCGAGTTGTTTGGGCGGAGCAAGGCGGTCTAGACTAAATGGAGGCAGTCCAGTCGACGCGTTCGGACATGCTATGTCCTGGCAGTAGAACCACGTCGACTGCCAGTTCCTAACCGACTCGCTCAACTGGAGAGCAGGGTAGCTCCTCCAACTCTTCTTCTGAAACCCTAAACCCCCGCAGAGCTGCAGGAGATGCGTCTTGTCATCCGACTGACTAAGACGTTTGATGGTTTGAGAGCGGGCGGAGAAGATATGTTTGAATAAACCCCAATGAGGCGGGCAACCAATAAAGCACTCACACAAAACAATGAAGGCAGAAAGGTGGGCGATGGCATTCGGAGGGAAGTGATGGAGTTGAGCACCAAAGTGATTCATGATACCTTTGAAGAAAGGGTGCGGGGGCAGAGAGAAACCTCTGTGAACATGGCTGAGGAGCAAGACGCGCTCCCCCTCCCGTGGCGCCGGCTCGACCTCGTCGTCCGCCGGCAGCCTCCAGGACTTATGCACGAGCTGGCCATGCTCTACCAACTCCATTAGGTCCCCCTCCGTCACCGTGGAGGGGAGAAAGTCTCCCTGGATCCACCCCGCCGGCAACGGCTGCTGCCGTCGCTGAGCAGCCGCCGCCTTGGTCTTCTTCTTCTTCCTCGCCTACATCTTGCTGGTATGACCTTTGGTCATGGCGGCGACGGTGAGCTCTCGAGAAGGAGGGGAAGAGAAGGGTGTATAGGCGCAGGAGGTGGCGAGGAAGACGGAGCAAGCAAGAGCAAAGGATTCGGCGAGCGTAACCGAAAGATCTCGTCGCCCAGAGTTAAATAGAGCACCGACTGGGTCGCTGGCAAGCGGGCCCGGAATCTTATCTGCCCAACCGGCCGCGGCGATATCAGTGGAGGAGTTGAAGGCGCGAGGATCGAGGAGTCAGGCGCCACTCGAGCGCGCTGACGTCGTCCCCGCTAAGCGCGCGGAACCCGAAATTTGAGATCCCGGAAAATCCGCCGCTGTCAGTTGACCGGTCGCGTCAAAAGATACCGTGTAAGCACTCGGCTCCCGACAGTCTATCTCGCAAGCACTACCACTCGGAGCGTTGGTCGAGAGAGAGAGATAAAATGGATAAGGGCAAGCAACGCCCAAACCGAACCTAGTTCAGTCAGATCTGAACCTCAAGCACGGCTTCAACGTTTCAACCCCAATCCATTCGGGGACTAATGATGGGGTCATAGTCCTAGGGTAGGGTCATAGGCCTGCCCTACAGGTCCTACCCAAGGACTACCCCACACAAGGGACAGGACCTTAAGTATGCCCGACTGAATCAAGGTGCCCCCATCATCCAGTCGGCAACAGGCCCAGAATCATCCAGTCGGAGACTAACATTCGGAGGACACCGGACCTACCGACTGGATACACTCGGTGCGCCGTAACCTCTCTGGAGGGAAACTGCTGCACGTTTCCGGGTGCATTTACTAGCATTTAGAGCATACGTTACCTGTAACGCACACATTCAATCGCCACTACTCCACCCTTGAATCAGAACCGTTGTGGAGGGCAGTGCACTCTATATAAACCGCCCTCCCCCACTGGTAAAGGGGTTAGCAAATCTTTGTACTCCATATCACACTCGGTAACAAGCTCCGAGAGCACTGAGATGTAGGGCTGTGACCTCCACCGCAGAGGGGCTTGAACTCATACAACCTCGCCGTAGCTAGGACTCTGCCCATCTCATTCGTACCCTACACATCTACTGTCAGGCTTATACCCACGACAGCGATGAATTGTGGATTTATGATCAGATTATCTATGAATATTATTTGAGTTTCTTCCGATCTCTCTTATGCATGATTTCATTTCCTTGTAATTCTCTTCGAGTTGTGGGTTCTGTCTGTCCAACTAGATCTATGATTCTTGCAATGGGAGAAGTGCTTGGTTTTGGGTTCATACCGTGCGGTGACCTCATCGAGTGACAGAAGGGGTAGCGAGGCACGCATCGTGTTGTTGCCATCAAGGGTAAAAAGATGGGGTTTTCAAGATTATCCCTCTACATCATGTCATCTTGCTTAAAGCGTTACTCTGTTCGTCATGAACTCAATACACTAGATGCATGCTGGATAGCGGTCGATGTGTGGAGTAATAGTAGTAGATGCACAAAGTATCGGTCTACTTGTCTCGGACGTGATGCCTATATGTATGATCATTGCCTTAGATATCGTCATGACTTTGCGCGGTTCTATCAATTGCTCGGCAGTAATTTGTTCACCCACCGTAACACTTGCTATTTTCAGAGAAGCCTCTAGTGAACACTATGGCCCCCAGGGTCTACTCCACACCATATTTTCAGCCTTACATTTTTTACTTCGTTGCACTTTCCGCCTTCAGATCTCACTTTGCAAACTATCTTGAAGGGATTGACAACCCCTTTATAGCGTTGGGTGCGAGCCCTTTTGTGTTTGCGCAGGTACTCTGGACTTGGCGCTATTCTCCTACTGGATTGATACCTTGGTTCTCAAACTGAGGGAAATACTTACTGCTTTTGTGTTGCATCGCCCTTTCCTCTTCAAGGAAAAAAACAACACAAGTTCAAGAGGCGGCAGAAGGATTTCTATTGCCGTAGCAGAAGAATTTCTGGCGCCGTTGGCAGGGAGGATCAAGTCAAGAACTCATCCAAGTAAGTGTCGCAAACTCATCTCTTGCATTTACTTTTTTCCTCTCGTTTTCCTCTCCCCCACTTCTGAAAAACAAAAATTTACAAAAATATTTGTCTTTTTCGTTTGCCCTTTTCTCTCGCTTGCTTTCTGTTCATTTGTGTGGGATAGTGTAGCTGTCCTCATGGCTAGACCCACCGCTTCGAACGATACTTCTAAGAACGAATTTCTCAATTTCAAACAAAATGAGGAAGAAAACTTAAAGGATGCTTGGTATAGGATTTGCAATGCTCAGAGTAGATCTACTCGTAAGCAATGTACTACCGTCCTGCTTCACAGTTTTTATGTGGGTATTTCTCCTTGGAATAGGTATATCCTTGACACCATCGTAGGCGAAAATTTCTTGGGTAGCCATACCGTTGATTCTTACGGAGCTGTAATAAATTTGGTAGGCTCACCCCCACTCATGGTTAATGGAACTACCTTAACTCCAGAACATGTGATGCGTACGCTGGACGTCATTGAAAATAAAGTTGCTACGATCGAACTCATTGAGAATTTGGATAAAAAGATCCACAATCAAATCACTCAGTATGGATCCAAGGTGCGAATGGTTTTGAAAAATTTAAAGGAGAGGGAACCCACAGTTAACGAAAAACTAGGTCATGATTCCGCTAGGATTGGCAAACTAGAGGATGTTATAACCAACTTGGGTTCCACTTTTGCCGTTGTGCAGAATACTCCAAATTTTGCCCACAATAAGGCCACCAAGTCTGTTTTTGTTCCTAAAAATAGTGGTGAATCATCTAGTAAGAAAGATGAAGACCTTAAGATGATGAGTGATCACGCTACTTATGGTTTGAGCACCAAAGACGACGATACGTGATTCTATCGCCTTATGCCTAGCTAAGGGCGTTAAACAATAGCACTTGTTGGGAAGCAACCCAATGAATTTATCTTTTTCTTTCTCTTTTGTTGCGTCCACACCATCATAATTCTGTTATGATTGTGTCTTTTGTGTTTCTTTTTGTGTTTGAGCCAAGCAAAACCTTTATGACTAGTCTTTGTGATGGTTGTTTGATCCTGCTGGAAAAAGACAGAAACTTTTCGCTCACGGGATTATTTTTCATTTTTATTCAGAAAGAGCTTTTGAGTTGATTCGGTTTGCTGCTGGTTGATATGCCTTTTTCCCAGGCAATCGTAAGTTTTAAGAATTTTTGAGGTACCAGAAGTATACGTAGTATACAGATTGCTATAGACTGGTCTGTTTTTGACATATTCTATTTTTGTTGAGTTGGTTGCTTGTTTTGATGAAACTATGGATAGTATCGGGGGGTACTAGCCATGTAGAAGTGAGAATACAGTAATCTAATACCAATATGAATAGAAATCAAGTTTGCTACAGTACCTAAAGAGGTGGTACTTGATGACCCACAAGTATAGGGGATCAATCATAGTCCTTTCGATAAGTAAGAGTGTCAAACCCAACGAGGAGAAGAAGGCTCTGATAAACGGTTTTCAACAAGGTAATAACTGCAAGCACTGAAAGTAGCGGTAACAAGTGATGGTGTAGTGAGGTGAAACGTAGCAAGCGAAAAGTAACAAGTAACAAGTAGTAGCAACGGTGTAGCAAGTGGCCCAATCCCTTTTGTAGCAAGGGACAAGCGTGAGCAAAGTCTTATAAGAGGAAAAACGCTCCCAAGGACACACGTGAATTTCTGTCATGCTAGTTTCATCATGTTCATATGATTCACGTTCGTTACTTTGATAGTTTGATATGTGGGTGGACCGGCGCTTGGGTACTGCCCTTACTTGGACAAGCATCCCACTTATGATTAACCCCTCTCGCAAGCATCCACAACTACGAAAGAAGAATTAAGACAACGTCTAACCATAGCATTAAACTAGTGGATCCAAATCAGCCCCTTACGAAGCAACCCATCATCTACTTACTACTCCACAATGCCTTCCTCTAGGCCCAAATATGATGAAGTGTTATGTAGTCGACGTTCACATAACACCATTAGAGGAAAAAACAACATACAACATATCAAAATACCGAACAAATACCAAATTCACATGACTATTATCAGCATGACTTATCCCATGTCCTCAGGTACAAAAGTAACTACTCACAAAGCATAATCATAATCATGATTAGAGGTGTAATGAATAGCGTCAAGGATCTGATCATAAACTCTTCCACCAAGTAATCCAACTAGCATCAACTACAAAGAGTAGTCAACACTACTAGCAACCTTACAAGTACCAATCGGAGTCGTGAGACAGAGATTGGTTACAAGAGATGAACTAGGGTTTGGACAGGAGATGGTGCTAATGAAGATGTTGATGGAGATGCCTCCCCTCCGACGAGAGGAGTGTTGGTGATGACGATGGCGACGATTTCCCCCTCTGGGAGGGAAGTTTCCCCGGCAGGATCGTCCTGCCGGAGCTCTAGATTGGACCTGCTAAAGTTCCGCCTCGTGGCGGCGGAGAATCCACGAAAAAGCTCCACCCTGATTTTTTTTCCGGACGAAACCCTTCATATAGCAAAAGAGGGGGGCCAGTGGGCCACTAGGGTGCCCACAAGCCCTGTTGCCGTGGCCAGGGGGTAGGCCGCGACAACTAGGCTTGTGGGCCCCTGGTTGCTCCCCTCTGACACTTCTTTCGCCCAATATTTTTTATATATTCCCAAAAAAATTCACGTTGATTTTCAGGGCATTTGGAGTTGCGCAGAATAGAAGACTCAGACTTGCTCCTTTTCCAGTCCAGAATTCCAGCTGCCGGTATTCTCCCTCTTCAGATAAACCTTGCAAAATAAGAGAGAAAAGGCATAAGTAAGTTCCACAAGGTATAATAACAGTCCATAAAGCAATAAATATCAACATGAAAGCATGATGCAAAATGGACGTATCAACTCCCCCAAGCTTAGACCTCGCTTGTCCTCAAGCGAAAACCAAGACCCAAAACATGTCCACATGTTTAGGGATGAAGGTGTCGATAAAACATAATACGGATATGAGGGCATCATGATCACACATAGAACATCAATACATCATAGAGATTCTTATGGGAAAGTAACAATTCCTTCACAAAGCATAGTATGAAACAAAAGCCTTACCGAGAAGTAGCCAACAACCGTCCATAGTCATTGAAGCAATTGCAATTTATCATAACATCAGAAAGAGTCAAATAAGAGCCTGTAAGGCAAATCCACATACTCAATCATATCTTTTGTTTTCCACAATTGTTACAACTCACGTGGTACTCATGGTATCAAAGTTTCAGTTGGACACAGAGTAAGATAGGGGCTTATAGTTTTGCCTCCCAACCATTTACCTCAAGGGTAAAGTCAACAATAATAAAGCATAAGTACTCAGCTCCAAGTTGATATATGAATATAAATCTTTCCCAAGCATATGACGTTCACCAAGAGAAAGGCTAAATAAGGAATTAGTGAAGATCACCATGACTCTTACAAGGGCAAAAAGTAAAGGTACAAGATAGGCCCTTCGTAGAGGGAAGCAGAGGTTGCCATGCGCTTTTAAGGTTTGGATGTGTGTCCTCTTAGTGTGGAGGAACGTCACTTTATATTTCCTCCTGTGATAAAGAACTTTATTATGCAGTCTGTCGCTTTTATGTCTTCCTCATCACAGGTTTGTACAAAGCTTATTTTCCACACACTACTAGATCATACATATTAGAGAGCAATTTTTATTGCTTGCACCAATGAAAACTTACTTGAGGGATCTTATTCAATCCATAGGTAGGTATGGTGGACACTCATGGCAAAACTGGGTTGAAGGTTTATGGATGCACAAGTAGTATCTCTACTTGGTGCGGGAGTTTTGGCTAATATGAGGTGGAAGCAATCGTCACATGCTAAGGGATCTCTAATCATATAACATTGTTTGGAACCAAGCAAACACAATTCATTATGTTGTCTTCCTTGTCCAACATCTACTTCTAAGCATGTAATAGTTTGGTGAGTGCTCACAATTATAGAAAGTGTCCAAGATGATGTATTTATATGTGAACCTCTCTTTCCTTATTACTTCTTATTAATTGCAACAATGACTGAGGTCTATGTCGGTCTATTCTCAACAAGTTTCAATCATCATACTTGTTATATGTGAAGCTATCACTTTCCATAAGATCATCTCATGATCTTTCATGGTATCGTTCTTTTCATACTTTTGAGCACGGCACAAAGCAAAGCCCTTGACTAAGATACTCTTTATTATATAGCTCGCAAGCTCGAATACATCGGGGGAGACACAAGGCAAAAGACTCAAACTAAACACTAAAGACTTATTCTACTAAGAGAAGAAATAAAAACCAAAAAGGAAAGAACTAAAACGAAGGTAAAAGAAAAAGATATAAAGATGATACGATACCAGGGCAACTCCCCCAAGCTTGGCATAAGCCAAGGGGATTGCCCATACCAATGCTTAGTTGTCTTCCTTTGGTGGTGAAGGTGGTGGAGTTGATGTAGCAGTCTTGAGCTTGTCTAATTTCCACTTGAGCAAAAAGTTCTGCTCCCTCAGATCGTCATTTTCCTCCTCAAGCTTCAACACTCTATGGCAAAGTTCCTTCTTACTCTCCTGCAAGAAACGAGAAGGGATAAACAAGGTCTTAGGCTTCTTCCTTTGGTCAGGGAGGCTTGACTTCTTGAACTCCACATGAGTGCGTCCAGGTTGAGGTAGAGGAGCCTCCTCTTCATCGAAACTCGTTTGTTCCTTCCCCTTGGGCTCGTAGTCCTCTTCCTCGTCAGTGGTCCAGCCATATGGTTCTAAGTCCCCATTAATCCTGGAGTTAGCACGATCATCGACCACATATATCTCTTCTTCTGAACCTTGAGAAGACATCTTGACCTAAATCTGCGGCAGACAACAGGCTCGAAATGAAAACAGAGGAAAACTCCACGATACGGAGATCAAAACCCTCGGGCGTATATATAATGATGTTTTTCTGGACCAGAAGTAGTGCTCCGCAAGAAAACGGAGTCCGGGAGGAACACGAGGTGCCCACAAGCCCTGTTGCCGCGGCCAGGGGGTAGGCCGCGGCAACCAAGCTTGTGGCCGCCTCGTGCGCTCTCCGGACTGCTTTTTGTTTTTCTAATTTTCCATAAATTCCAAAACGGAGAAAATTTCCTATTGGAAAAGTTTCGGAGTGCAATTACTTACCGAAACTGATACCTCTTCGTTTTCAGGGTCTGAAATAGGCTGATAAACATCCCTTATGTACTCCTCTGGAGTTATGATATTGATGATATTGGTCTCAACATTTATGGGAGTACGAGAAATGTAATGCTTGATTCTTTGCCCATTTACCACTCTAGGAAAATTACCTTCCGTGTTATTTATTTTGATGGCACCGGAACGATATACTTCGTCGACAACGTAGGGACCTTCCCATTTAGAGAGAAGCTTGCGTGCGAAGAATCTTAAGCGAGAATTGTATAGCAGGACATAATCACTTACATTGAACTCTTGTTTCTGTATTCTTTTATCGTGCCATCTCTTAACCTTTTCCTTGAACAACTTGGCATTCTTATATGCCTGGGCCCTCCATTCATCTAATGAGCTGATATCAAACAACCGCTTCTCACCGGCAAGTTTGAAATCAAAGTTGAGCTCTTTGATTGCCCAATAAGCTTTGTGTTCGAGCTCAAGAGGTAAATGATAGGCCTTACTGTAAACCATTTTATATGGCGACATGCCCATGGGATTCTTATAAGCAGTCCTATAAGCCCATAGTGCATCGTCAAGTTTGCTAGACCAATTCTTTCGAGATCTATTGACGGTCTTTTGTAAGATCAATTTGATCTCCCTATTACTCAACTCCACTTGACCACTAGACTAAGGGTGATAAGGAGATGCAACTCTATGGTTGATATCTTACTTAGCGAGCATCTTGCGAAAAACACCATGAATGAAGTGTGAACCGCCATCAGTCATCAGATATCTAGGGACTCCAAATCTTGGGAAGATGACCTCTTTCAGCATCTTAATAGAGGTGTGGTGATCAGAATTTTTAGTGGGGATAGCTTCTACCCACTTAGTGACATAATCCACAGCAACTAAGATGTGAGTATACCCATTGGAACTCGGGAAAGGTCCCATATAATCAAAGCCCCGGACATCAAATGGTTCAATGACAAGTGAATAGTTCATAGGCATTTCCTGACGCTTACTGATATTCCCTATTCTTTGGCATTCGTCACAAGACAAGACAAACTTACGGGCATCCTTGAAGAGAGTGTGCCAATAGAAACCTGATTGCAATACCTTCTGGGCAGTTCTGTCTCCAGCATGGTGTCCTCCGTAGGCTTCGGAATGACACTTCTGCAGGATCTGTCCCTCTTCATGTTCAGGCACACAACGTCTAATAACACCATCTACTCCTTCCTTATAAACGTGAGGATCATCCCAAAAGTAGTGTCTCAAATCAAAGAAGAATTTCTTCTTTTGCTGGTAGGTGAAAATGGGTGGTATGTATTTGGCTACAACATAGTTTGCGTAATCAGCATACCACGGTGCACTATGTGAAGTGCGGATGACATTCAGTTGCTCATCAGGAAAGCTGTCATCAATAGGTCGTGGGTCATCAAGGACATTCTCTAGCCTAGACAAGTTATCTGCTACAGGGTTATCAACACCCTTTCGGTCAACAACACGCAAATCAAATTCCTGTAGCAGGAGAACCCATCTGATTAGTCTAGGCTTAGCGTCCTTCTTCTCCATAAGGTACTTAATAGCAGCATGATAAGAGTGAATTGTGACTTTGGAGTCAACTATATAAGATCTGAACTTTTCACATGCAAACACGACTGCTAAAAATTCCTTCTCCGTAGTGGCATAGTTTCTTTGGACACTGTCTAGAGTTTTACTAGCGTAGTGAATAACATTCAACTTCTTGTCAACTCTTTGTCCTAGAACAGCACCAACAGCATAATCACTAGCATCGCACATGATTTCAAAGGGCAAGTTCCAATCAGGTGGTTGAACAATAGGTGCGGTTATCAAGGCCTTCTTAAGTATTTCGAAACCTTCCTCAGAATCCTCATAAAAAACAAAAGGAACATCCTTCTGCAAGAGGTTGGTAAGAGGCCTAGAAATCTTAGAGAAGTCTTTAGTGAACCTTCTATAGAAACCAACATGACCTAGGAAACTTCGTATATCTCTGATATCTGTGGGGAAAGGCATTTTATCAATTGCATAAACCTTAGCCTTATCAACTTCAATGCCTCTCTCAGAGATTTTGTGTCCTAAGACGATGCCTTCATTAACCATGAAGTCGCACTTCTCCCAGTTCAAGACGAGGTTGGTATCTTTGCATGTCTATAAGACTCGATCAAGGTTGTTGAGGCAACCGTCAAAGGAAGAACCGTAAACGGAGAAATCATCCATGAAAACCTCAACAATCTTTTCACAAAAGTTAGAGAATATTGCCATCATACATCTTTGAAAGGTGGCAGGTGCATTGCACAGGCCAAAAGGCATACATCTATAAGCAAAGGTACCGAAGGGCATGTGAAAGTGGTTTTCTCCTGATCAGATTGTGCAACAGGTATTTGCGAGAAACCTGAATAACCGTCTAGAAAGCAGAAGTGTGTGTGTTTAGATAGCCTTTCTAGCATTTGGTCGATAAACGGCAAAGGATAATGGTCATTCCTGGTTGCCTCGTTTAGTTTCCGGAAGTCTATCACCATCCTATAGCCAGTAATAATCCTCTGTGGGATTAGTTCATTCTTATCAACGACGGTGATACCTCCCTTCTTAGGTACACAATTGTCGGGGGGATAACCCCGGGGTAGGGTCATCAAGCCTATTCCTTCATTTCCGGCCCAATGGACATGGACGTATGAAGATTACCAAGGCCCAAGTCTTCTGGCCGGCTAGGCATCACCTGCCGGCTGGAAGACGAGGCGGACACCTTTTTGGCCGGCCAGGCAACCCCTGCCAGCTAGAATCCAGGCGGCCTCCCCTTCAGAACCGGCCTGGTCCCACCAGCCGGACTAGGGAGGAGGCGGCCACACTCAAGCCGGCCGAGGATCACAAGTCACATCAGATCGTAGGTGAGGAAGAGACCTCACGATTAAAGGTAGCTACGCGTCAGCAAAGGTACAGGATCAGGGCACCCGGCAGGTACGAGCGTCGGCGGCCACGCCGCTGACCTACCCCGGCTCTGATCCATCACCTAGCATAGTGTTGGACCGTCACACTCCCACTCCATTACTGCACTCGGCGTGGGGAACAGTGGAGGCGGTCGTACTACCTGCCCATGAAGAATCTCGCGGGGCAACGCTTGACGTACAGCGCGTGCTCAGCGTCAGCCTTACGCGAGAGCCCCATTGGCCAGCCGGCGGGTCCCACAGGCAATCGAGACCATGCAACCAGCGGGCCCCACATCGACAAGACAAGACCCTTGTGGGCCCCTGGCCAGCCGGCGAAGCAGCCAGCCGGGTCCCACGCTTGTACCCTTTATCCATATTGTAGGCCGGCGGGTTCGTCTATAAAACCGCCCGGTTGCCCTCCATGCAAGGGGGCCGATCCTTCACCAGTCATTCAACACAACACATTCACCAACCACATAGAGAGGTAGAGATGAGCCGACTGCTCCCCTCTTCCTCCTCCCAACACAGCTCCAGGAGCGACGTTGTACTCTGTTCCTATACATCAAACACTCTGGCAGGATTAGGGGTATTATCTCTACGGAGAGCCCTGAACCTAGGTACATCGTGCGTCCCATGCGTGTACCAACCTCATTCCCAGCGCCCACCTTTGTCCCTTCGGTTCTCATCGACTTTAGCCTACCTATGGCATATGTTGTGCGTATTCACCGACATTTGGCGCCCACCGTGGGGCCGATCGCGGCATCGGCTGGCTTTACGCGCTAGGCGGGGCCCCGCACCTACACCATCGGATGCAACGCGTCCGGATCAGTTTGCATGCCCGTGGAGCCAGCTTTCGTGTAGGGACCCCGACTGGTAAGTCGAGATCGCCGTGCCAAGTGATCCCAAGGATCGATGCTCACTGAACACAGATACTGAATAATAGAGTCTTACATCCATACATACCATTTGATACAATAAATGACCACTTCGGTCGAGTCTTACATACATAGGGCCTTAAAGGCCAAAGCACCAAACTAGACCAATAGCGGAATTATTGGTTGAAAGCGTGAACCCATGCCATCAGCCTTAACCTACAGGCATTCTGACTGGGGAGCGTCCTAGCTCGCAAGAACGTCACCGAGTTAATCTTCACCGTATCCTGTCTTTCACACCTGGTCAATGAAATAACCAGTGGCAAGCCAATGAGTACTTTGAATGTACTCGCAAATGGCCCATCATATGAACATTGAAAGTGAAGGATAACAATATCATGCATCTTTAGCATAACTCATCTGAGTGGAATGATCATAGATATGCATCAAGTTAAAGAATTACTTTTGAAGAACAGGTTATAGATATCAACATATCTGCTAAGGGCTGAACCATTCGGGTTCACCCTATATGCCAAGTCATCTAACTTGTCATAACCTCAATGTATTAATGAGGGCTAAACCATCCGAGTTTACCCTATATGCCAAGTCACCGAACTTGGTCATATCAATTCCTCAAGTAACTCTGGTTATTAACACCACACACACTTACTCACACTTGGTTTATGCGGAAACGCTGGACGTAGTTTAAGCAGCACCACCCAACTGTCCTTGACCGTGGACACGGCTATTCGAATAGTTTGACACTCTGCAGAGGTAGTACGCTGGACCCACGAGAAACGGGAAACTTCCGTGTCATCCACGACTCGCGGTATATCACATATACCCGAGGTAAGTACCCGATCATCATCTTTCCCCTGACGATACTAGACAAAGAGGTCCACTAGATTGGTACCCAACCCACATGTTGTACGTCTTACGAGAACCGACTCTGGACAGTATCAACTATGCGGGGACCAACGGTGTGCCTGGAACTCATAATAATGGCATAGTCGTCCTACCTGGCACGACCCCATCACGAGAGTGACGACAATCACTCCCGCCACTAGTAATGTGGCTCTTTGCTAGCACCGACCAGAGTAATGAACAAAGCCCCTTCCCATAAAGGGGTATCATGGTCGTACTGGTAAGGTTGGGACGGTCGACACATCATAAATCTAATCCCATTTCCGAAACCATACTCACACCAAAACACCGGTGCATCACTTCACCAATAGTGATCACCAACTCATCATCACCCTCGGGCATTAGTGGCACCCGACGGGGTTTTCATAAACTCTTTATTTAACTCAACATCATGCTCATGATAACATGCTCTATCTTTACTTGTCAACATGGTATAACATGACCCTCAAGGGGTAGGGTCAAGCTCAATGCAATGATCTTACTCTACTAGTCAACATGACGGTAGCATGATCCTTATAAGTGGTAAGATCAAGCTCATCATGCTCATGCTCCGAGGAGCCATGTGAATAACATTACTATCATGCAAGTGCTTCGAAGAAGCCTTCGGTAGAATCACCACAATGATGAACCGGCATCGTGATCACATGCAACGGGAGAATACCAACTATACTAGCATGCAACAATGTTTGTGCTCAAGTCATGGTCAAAGGGCTGTTTGCCTTGCTCACGTAAGTCCTCGGGGTCTTCGAGGTCTTCCGCTCCGTCCCCGAATACTCCGTCTACCGTCAACTATCTCGGAAATAACCATAGTAAGCCACACATCAAGCAGAAATAAAAGTGTTCCATAAATAGAAGTTTGGTTTTTCTTGGACCTCTCTGGTCATAAGAAAACTACCTGAAGCTTGATATAGGATATTTGGGTCATCAAGGATTTTTGAATGGATGGAAAGAGCAATAGGTTATCGTTGAAGAAGCCAACAGAAATCATTCTGTTAAAATGAGTGGAGGCACCCATTTAACGGAGAAGGATTTTAGAAATATTTAGGAAGTGGTTTCACTGGATTTGGAGTTGGTATGAATATACTAGGAATTTTCTAATGTGGAATAAATAGCAATTGGAAGCTATTTATTATAAGCAACAGAATGAAGTTCGATAAAAATGTTGACCAAGGCTCTAAAATGAGGAAACGATTTAAGAAGGCCGTGGAAATTTGAATCACTCCAATTGGAGTAGATCTGAGGCCTGAGGGATTTTTGAAAGATGGGGCTAATAGTATCTAGATTTTGATTTTAAATAAAACATCACAGAAACATGTCTTGGAAAAATGTGCAAGGCACATAGGTGGATAGATATTGATTTTAGGAACCTGTAGAAATTTGAACCAAGTGATTTGGAGTTAGAATGATTTTATAATGGAATTTATGAGATAGGAATAAAAGGAAAAGGAAAAGGCGTACTTATCCCTCGAGTTAACAAGCGCCTGGGGCGGCAGATAAGCGAATGGGCCGGCCTGCTGGCTCGGCCTGGTGCGCAGGGCCACGCAGGAGACGTATTCAATAGAATACGCCTCCAGCTGGGAGGAGGCGCAAAGCGCCCGGGGCGTCTCCACTTATCTGGTGGGCCTTTGCCCTGGTTCACTGACGAGGGGGCCCCGCATGCAGGAGCTTCTCCTACCTCCAGCATGCGCAGAGAGGAGATGCAGGAGCCCGAGGGCTCGCTGGCTCCCGGTGCTGTGGCCACCCCCGGCAAGGCTTGGCACTCCGGCAGGCTCGGGTGGAGGCGCCGCGCCCGACGAGGCCCCACGCACTAGCGGGGAGGGGCGGCAGCGACGCCGGCAAGGTGGCCCCGAGGGGAGGCCGACGGTGGCAGTCGTGGGGAGGGCGCCCCAACGACTGAGAGGGGGAAAGGAGGAGTGGGGCGGCTCCGTGGCGGCCTTGGGGTCCTCCTGGACGAGCTAGGGGTGGAGAGAGGGGGCTAGAGAGCCCAGGCGCGGTCATGGCCGAAGCTGGCCATGGCGGCCATGGGAGGAGAGGAGGAAGCGTGGGAGGAGAAGGGGCTCAAGGGGGAGCTCAGGGGGAGCCCAAGGGAGAGGGGAGAGGTTTCTGGAGGAGCTAGAGGTGTTCGGGAGGCTCTAAGTGGGGAGGAGGAGCCGAGAGAGCTCGAGAGCTCTGTGGAGCTCTCGGTGCATGGTCGCCACGCATGCCTGAGGGGTCTTGGAGGCTAGCTGATGGTGGGGAGCGGTTTGAACGGTCAAGGGGAGCCTCTGAGACACACTGGGGCATGCTGCAGCTGCGGGACACGAGCTAGGGAACAAGGAAATGGTGCAGAGCACCATTAGTGCAGGCTGACAGTGTGGTCACCATGGCCACGCGTGTCCAGGGTGTCCATTCGACCATAAAAAGATGTCTCCCGTGCAAGGCATGCTTCCCAGAGGTCACTGGAGGAGTTTGGAGCCAAGTGAAGAAGGTTTGAATGGGGTTTGACTGCTGTGAACATTTCAGCAGGAAACTAGGGGCTCATGCAAATGGTTTTCACAGGCAGAGAGGGGAGGTGAAACCATGTCCTAGAGCATCTGGTATGGAAAGACTACATGTCTGCAAAAATTCAGCTCAAGAAAAGAAGTGTAGCTAGCACTTGCTGTACAAAGCTACTTTTCAGCCAGAAATGAACTTGAGGAGGTGCTGCTCATTTTCTCCACATGAGCATGCCATATCTTGGTTCTAAATGAAGCCTTGGCATATATTAGATGCTCTGGAAAGAGTTGGGAGTGATAGCTTAAGCAGAAGAATGGAAAGAAGGGTAAAACAGTGTTGCCAAGGGTGAAAATGAGAGAAAGTTACAAAGGGACCTTCTCCAATAATTGACCAGTGGCCATGGGAATGTTACAGGAGGTGAAATGTAACTATGTGAGGCTGTGGTAGAAATTTGGGCTCAAGGAATAAAGTGCAAGGGGCAAATGAAACCAAATTAGTGAGTGCACACAAGGTGTTTGATCTGTGGTAGGGCTACCAGATGGATTCCAATGGTATGGAACTTAACAGGGTCAAACAATAGATGAAAATAGGCTTGCACACCAAATTTGGGATTTGCTGGAGTAGTTTTCCAATGTAGACTTGGAAAACCCTAGAAATGGGCAGAAATGGGTTTCTGCTTAGAACCCTATTCAAATGAATTCCCACAAATCCAATATTTGGTGTAGGCGCATTATTTGAGCATTAAGGCATGCACAAAAAGTTTGAGATCAATTGGACAAACTTTATAATGTAAGGTTTGTCAAAGTCAGAAATCAACAGAGAGGGTTTTGAGGGTCTTAGGACAAGTTCCTCTATTCTCCTTGGTGTGCCACTTGGTGTGGATGCCTCACTGGAGTACTCGAACATGTCCACCAAATTTGAGCACAATTGGAGACACTTCACAATGTAGAGTTCCTCAAATTTGATTCTGAACAGATAGGGTTTTAGAGTGATTAGGGGAGTCAAATTAACTTGGATTGAAATGAAACTTGGCAAGATCATCAAGAATATCATAGATGACATGCTAGAATTTTACTGGAATTATTGAGAATATTTCTTATAGAAATATTCCAAAAGCTTGAAATAGGCAGGAATGGTTTTGAAGGGGTTTGCCCAATATTTTGAACATGACCATGTGTTGAAACTCATAAATATGGAATAAATATATCCACTGAGTTCCCCTAAATTTTCTAAAATATTTATAAAGCAATAAAAATAACCTTCCTTCATAAGAGACCATTTCTGGCCTCACAGAAAGGCTTTTAAATAAAATAAGAAAATAACTTTTAAAATAATAGTACGGTGGTTTTTGAAAGTCATTTTGATAATGGTTTTAAATAAAACAATTGGTGCAAAATGAACTCCCTAATTTGAGGACTTGTAGTACAAACCTCATCTCAGGGGTTTGAAAGTTTAATTTAAAGAAATGCTTTTTGGTGAAAATAATATTTGGTGAAAATAGATATCTGTTCTAAGCACATGGCATGATCATTAGGCATGAGATCATGGAATGAGGAGGTGATTAGGAGGATGGCAAGAATTAATGGGGAGCAATCACATGCAACTAAACAAACAGGCAACCAATAGTCACTCTAAGCATCACAATCATTTACAAAAAATTTAATTGGTCCTAAATTTTGAAATAAGTTAGTTAGTCAAGAAAGCCAAAAACTGGGGTGTGACATTTCGACGAGGCGACACCCATGATGATCGACGTCCCCGTCTGCCATGCGGATTCGGACGAAGATTCTGATTACGAGGCGCTCCCTAGCGTCGTCGTCGCTGCTATGGAGAACCTCAACGTTCTCTTTAGCGACCTTCGTCTGAACGACGACCCGCGCTACTTCGGCAAAGACTTCGACGTTGAGGCGCTCTGCGCCACCTTTAGCAGGCTCTCTATCGCTGAGATGCCTGCCCACGACGTTTACCCCAGTAACGTCATCATCTTCGACGGCCCTCCGTCGTCAGTGGGGTTCTTCACCCCATACCACGTTGCTGCCGTCTCCAACACCGTGGAGGTAATGGTTATCAGCGCTGGCACCAGCACGGCTCCCGGCAAGGCCTCCGCAGGCGCCGGCGAGCCCGCTGCAGTCACCGCTGATACTCTTCGGGACGCCATCGTCGGCCTGAAGACACCGGTCACCACTTCCGCCGACCCTGCAGACGCTCGGGCCTCGCTGGAGGAGGCTCGCAAGCGTATCTTGGAGGAGGGCATCGCCGTGGCCTCGGCGAAACTTCGGTTAGAGGCTACGAAGCGCGAGTATAACTCCGCATACAGTCTCACTCCAATTTCCGAGGCCCCTAGCCGGCTTGGATCGTTCCGCAGCCACGGCTGGTTCATCGCCGAAGTTCTAGGAGGGGACCTGCCCACCTACGAGACTCCTGCGCCCAACATGCGGGCGGCGCAGGCAGCCATGGAGGAGATGGCAAGCCTGGACGGCGAAGAGCACGCCTTCGAGGAAAAGTGTGTCAAGGATCTCCTTCACGCCGCTAACCAGCAACACGCTCGGTTTGACCCCGGTCAGGCTCAATCCGAGTCCCCGGGACCGAACTCGGGGGCACGCCGCCACCCTAGCGGCCAACACCACGCAGAAGGATCTTCCTCGCATCGCCCTTCTGGCTGGAGGGGCGAGGGAAGCGAAGACCGGCGCTCTCAGCGCCAGAGCGAGCACACTTCGGGCTTGCGTCGCGGATGCGACGAGGGCGATTCGGAGTGTGGGGATCTTCCCCCGCGGAGAACTCACTCCTCTGGCTCTCGAGGCGCCTCCCCTCTCGCCACCGGGGCTGGCGCCCCCATCACCCAGGATGAGCGGGACGCCCACCGGCGTATCGTCGTCCTGGCCCAGTCAGCCCTCCTAGAGGAAGACGGACCCGTCGGTCCGGCATGCTTCGCCCCCCGGATCCGAGGGGAGCCGTTCCCCCGAGGTTCACTCTGCCTCGGGATACACCAAAATACAACGGCACGGCCAAGCCAGAAGACTGGCTGATCGATTACACCACGGCCGTAGGCATCGCCAGGGGCAACAAGCGCGTAGCGGTTCACTACGTGGCACTCATGTTGGCCGGCTCGGCCCGGACTTGGCTTAACGGCCTCCCGGCCGGCAGTGTCAACTTCTGGGTGGACTTCGAGGAGGCGTTCGTCCGCAACTTCACTTGCACCTACAAGTGCCCTGGCCGGCCCCGCGAGCTGGCCATGTGCGTCCAGAAGGCCGACGAACCCCTTCGCGACTACGTCACCCGGTGGACTGAGCTCCACAACTCCTGCGAGAGGGTGCATGAGGTACAAGCCATCCAGTACTTCATTGACGGATGCCGAGACGACACCCTCCTCTAGCACAAGCTCATGTGCGGCGAGCCCACCTCTTTGGCAGTGCTCATGGCCAAGGCGGACAAGTATGCCACGGCCGACTCCGCAATGCGCATCAAGGTGACCGCCTCGGACAAGGTTGTGCCTACACCGGCTACTCCCAAGCCGACTGGGGACAATCGAGGCGGCCAGAACAACTACAAGCGCAAGGCGGATCAGATGGATCCCCGCTCTAACAGCAAGATGGTGGCTAATGTGGAGGGCGAGGCGTCGGCTTCTCAAGCCGGCCCTCCACGAAAGCGTCTCAACCGAAGCAACCCCAACTGGCTGCCCTGGCAGTCCCTCGAGCAGCTACTCGACGCCCCCTGCAAGATACATTCTGGGGCAACGACGTCTACCCATACCCTTCGACAGTGCAGCGTGGCACGCCGGCTGTCGCAAGGGGATGGCCTGCCGGCTCCTCCGGGTGCACAGGCGGCGCCCCGTGCACCGGTTCCCAATCATGCTCCACCTTCGCCACCGCCGCCTCGCGACGACGGTCTTCACCCAGAAGACTATCCTCATCAAGACGGAGCGCTCGTCGTCTTCACCAGCGAAGGCGATGACAAGCACAGCCTGCGCCAAAGACGGCGCGAGGTAAATGCCACTGTCCCCGCGGTTCCCGAGTACATGCATTGGTCTGACAAACCAATCACATGGAGCCGGGTGGACCATCCTGCGGTGATGCCCAACCCGGGATCATACGCACTCGTCCTCGACCCCACCTTCGCCTCCAAAAGGCTGACATGTCGATTCTCCCGGGTGCTGGTCGACGGCGGCAGCAGCATCAACATCCTCTACCTCGACACTCTCCTCAAGCTCGGGCTCAAGGAGACGGACGTCCTGCTCGCCCATCGGCAAGATCCAGCTGGACGTCCTCTTCGGCGACAAGGCCCACTTCCGCCGAGAGTCCATATGGTTCGAGGTAGTGGACCTCAGCAGCCCGTATCACGCGCTGCTGGGAAGACCGGCTCTGGCCAAGTTGATGGCTATTCCGCATTACGCATTCATAAAGATGAAGATGCTCGGCCCCAAGGGCATCATCACGGTTGTTGGCGACTACAAGAAGTCGCTCGAGTGTGCCCCGGATAGCAGCCGCCTCGCCGATGCCTTGGTGATAGCTGAGGAGAAGTGGAAGATCGACCGGCTCGTGGCCCAGGCTACCGAGCAGCCGGCGATTCCTTCTCCTCCGTCCCAATCGGCCGGCAAGGGCTCTTTCAAGCCGGCTAAAGATACCAAGCAGGTCCCACTCGACCCTGCCAACCCAAAGCAGTGCATCACCATCGGGGCTGGCCTTAGCCCCAAATAGGAAGGCGAGCTCGTCGACTTCTTCCGTGAGAATCGGGACATCTTTGCGTGGTCCCCCAAGGACATGCCGGGTGTTTCGAGGAAGTACACCGAGCAAAAACTTCACGTGCGACCGGATGCAAAGCCGGTGAAACAACCTTTGCGCCGCTTCGCCGAAGGGAAGCGGCGCACAATCAGAGAAGAGATCACCCGGCTCCTTGCAGCCGGCTTCATCATGGAGGTTTTCTACCCGGACTGGCTGGCGAACCCAGTCCTGGTGCTGAAGAATAACAACACATGGCGAATGTGTATCGACTACACTAGCCTGAATAAGGCCTGTCCAAAAGACCCTTTCGCATTGCCTAGGATAGATCAAGTGATCGACTCCACTGCAGGCTGCGAACTGCTGTCGTTTCTGGATGCTTATTCGGGCTACCATCAAATCAAGCTGGATCCAGCTGATCGCCTGAAGACCTCCTTCATCACGCCCTTCAGGGCCTATTGCTACACCACCATGACGTTCGGTCTGAATAATGCAGGTGCGACATTCCAACGATGCATGTAGCAGTGCCTACTGCCACAGATTGGCAGGAACATCCACGTCTATGTGGATGACATCATCGTCAAGACGAAGCAGCACTTCAGCCTCCTCGACGACCTGCGGGAGACATTCGCCAATCTGCGCGAATCCAAGATCTAGCTCAACCTTGAGAAGTGCATCTTCGGGGTCCCGGGCGGCAAACTCTTGGGGTTCTTCGTGTCCGCCGTGGCATCGAAGCGAACCCTGAGAAGATCAGCACCATCGAGTGGATGGCGCGGCCGGCTCGGATCCTCGACGTCCAGAAGTTCGCCGGCTCCTTGGCATCCCTCAGCCGGTTCGTCAGCCGGCTTGGCGAGAAGGCCCTTCCACTCTACCAGCTCATGAAGAAGACGACAAAGTTCGAGTGGAACGACCAGGCGGACGAAGCCTTCTGCGACCTCAAGCGGGTAATCTCGAGCGTGCCAATCTTGGCAGCCCCATCTGAAAGGGAACCCATACTCATATACATCGCGGCGACCACTCGCATGGTCAGCGTAGTGTTGGTAGTTCAGCGTAAAGAGGAAGTCAAGGCCCTACCAGTGCAGCGCCCTGTCTACTACCTTAGCGAGGTCTTGTCCGCCTCTAAGCAGAACTACCCTCATTATCAGAAAATGTGTTATGGTGTTTACCTTGCCGCAAAAAATTTAAACAATACTTCCAAGAGCATGCCATCACTGCGGTGAGCACTGCTCCGCTTTCAGAGATCATTGGTAACCGTGATGCCACGGGCAGAATTGCCAAATGGTCCATCGCCATGGCGGACCATGATATTCGGTACGAGCCTCGCACCGCCATCAAATCACAGGTGGTGGCCGACTTCTTAGTCGACTGGGCCGAGACCCAGTTCGAGCCACCGCCTCCACACTCCACGCATTGGCGGATGCACTTCGACTGCTCGAAGATGCGGACAGGACTGGGAGCCGACATCATCTTGACGTCTCCGAAATGGGACCAGCTCAAGTACGCTCTCTAGATCCATTTCGCCGCCTCCAACAATGTCGCCGAGTACGAAGCACTGGCTCATGGCCTCCGGCTTGCCAAGGAGATCGACATCCGGCGGCTCATATGCTTCCGTGACTCATACTTGGTGGTGCAACAAGTCTCTGGCGAATGGGACGCCAGGGACGCCAACATGGCGAGCTATCGCTTCCTCATCCAGTGGCTCAGTGGCCCCTTCGAGGGTTGTGAGTTCCACCATGTTCCCAGGGCGAAAAATGTGGCGGCCGATACACTCGCGAAAATCGGCTCCACGAGACTGGTCATTCCAGCGGGCGTCTCCCTCAAGCAACTCCACAAGCCGTCTCCCGAGTCGGCATCAATCTTTCTACCGGCCGACTCTACGATACAAGCGCCGCCGGCTCCGCCAGTTACGCCGGCTGCGGACCCCACGCCGGCTGCACCGACGGCACCGGCTCCAAATGCGGCACCGACTGAGTCCATGGTGCAAGCGCTGTCGGCTCCACCAACTACGCCGGCTTCGGATCCAATTCCGGCTCCATTGGTCCAACCGACTCCAATAGCGGCACCAGCTACAACGACAACCCCGGCTCTGTCCGGGCTCGAATCCTCCTAGTGGGTGGACGTCATGGAGATAGACGGTGAGCCGGCTGCAGTAATAACACCAGAGACACCATCAAGCTCGGGGGCTGCAGAAGCCTCCAACAATCAAGACGAAGCAGAGGCGACCCTTGTGTCGGCTCCATCATGGGCTCAAGCCATTCTGGCCTTCCTTCTACGCGGCGAACTTCCTCAGAACGAGGCGGAGGCGAAACAGATCCAGCGCAGGTCTGCCGCCTACGCCATCATCAATCGCGAACTGGTGCGATGCAGCACGACCGGCGTGTTCCAGCGCTGCATCGAATCAGAAAAAGGGTAGGAGATCCTCAGAGACATCCACCAGGGGGAGTGTGGGCATCATGCCGCCTCTAGAACCCTGGTGGCCAAAGCATTCCACCATGGATTCTACTGGCCCACGACCCTCGAGGAGGCCGTGGATCCGGTGGACAAATGCAATGGCTGCAAACGCTTCAGTGCACAAAGCCACATGCCGCCTTCAGCGCTGAAAACCATTCCCTTATCATGGCCATTCGCCGTATGGGGACTGGACATGGTTGGGCCCTTCAAGACGGCTCCCGGAGGGATAACACATCTTTTGGTAGCCATTGACAAGTTCACCAAGTGAATCGAAGCCAAACCTATCAAGAAGATTGACGGCCCAACTGCTGTCAGGTTCATCACAGACATCTCTGTCCGATATGGCATTCCCCACAGCATCATCACCGACAATGGCACCAACTTCGCCAAGGGCGCCCTGGCGCTCTACTGTTCCAAGGTAGGCATCCGACTCGACTTGGCCTCAGTGGCACACCCTCAGTCAAACGGCCAAGCAGAGAGGGCCAACGGCCTAATCCTAGTCGGCATCAAGCCAAGGCTGGTGGCACCACTGGTTAGGTCAGTCGGCTGCTGCATTGAAGAACTGCCGGCTATGCTATGGAGCCTCCGCACCACGCCAACTGGTCGACCGGCGTCACTCCATTCTTTCTGGTATATGGGTCTGAGGCTATTATCCCCATGGATGTCGAGTTCGACTTGCCTCGGGTCACCCTATACACAGAAACGGAGGCGAAGGAGGCCAGAGAAGACGGTGTGGATCTCCTCGAAGAATCAAGGGACTTGGCTTTGAGCCGGACGGCCATCTACCAACAGAAGCTGAGATACTACCACAGCAAAAAGATCAGGCCTCTCTCTTTCAGGGAGGGAGACTTGGTCCTCAGAAGAATCCAGCACACTGCCAGCCAACACAAGCTCTCATCCCCTTGGGAGGGACCCTTCATCATCAGTAGGGCGCTGCACAACAACGCTTACTACCTGATTGACGCCCAGAAGCCAAGGAAGCGCAAGAGGGACGACTCCGGCCAAGAAATGGAACGCCCATGGAACGCGGCGTTGCTTCGCCCGTTCTATTGCTAAAAGGCAGAGGTCAAGCAAAGGAAAGAGCATGCACATGTATATTCCTGCCTCTTCACGGAACAACGAAGGCAATCAAAAGAGCATGCTCCATGTTTCTTTTTATTGAGAGTTTTCACTCAGTGTACGGGCTACACCGCGTACCACCTCTTCCTGGCTTAATCAAGCCCGGAGGCTACGCAGCGCGGCCCCTTGATGGCTTTAACAGGCTCGGGGGCTCGCTAGCCGCCTGGACGGCCCACCCTTGTAAATGGACACATAGTGTACCGGCTGATCCCTGTGGGGAACGTCGCATGGGAAACAAAATTTTTCCTACGCGCACGAAGACCTATCATGGTGATGTCCATCTACGAGAGGGGATGAGTGATCTACGTACCCTTGTAGATCGTACAGCAGAAGCGTTAGAGAACGCGGTTGATGTAGTGGAACGTCCTCACGTCCCTCGATCCGCCCCGTGAACAATCCCGCGATCAGTCCCACGATCTAGTACCGAACGGACTGCACCTCCGCGTTCAGCACACGTACAACTCGATGATGATCTCAGCCTTCTTGATCCAGCAAGAGAGACGGAGAGGTAGAAGAGTTCTCCGGCAGCGTGACGGCGCTCCGGAGGTTGGTGATGATCTCGTCTCAGCAGGGCTCCGCCCGAGCTCCGCAGAAACGCGATCTAGAGGAAAAACTATGGAGGTATGTGGTCGGGCAGCCGTGAGAAAAATCGTCTCAAATCTGCCCTAAAAGCCCCATATATATAGGAGGAGGGAGGGGGACCTTGCCTTGGGGTCCAAGGGACCCTCAAGGGGTCGGCCGAGCCAAGGGGGGGGAGGACTCCCCCCCCCCAAACCGAGTTGGACTTGGTTTGGTGGGAGGAGTCCCCTTCCCTTCCCACTTCCTCCCTCTTTTTTTTTCCTTTTCCTTTGATTTCCTTCTCTTGGCGCATATGCCCCCTTGGGGCTGTCCCACAAGCCCACTAAGGGCTGGTGTGTCTCCCCAAAGCCTATGGGCTTCCCCGGGGTGGGTTGCCCCCCCCCCCCCGGTGAATTCTCGGAACCCATTCGTCATTCCCGGTACATTCCCGGTAACTCCGAAAACCTTCCGGTAATCAAATGAGGTCATCCTATATATCAATCTTCGTTTCCGGACCATTCCGGAAACCCTCGTGACGTCCGTGATCTCATCCGGGACTTCGAACAACATTCGGTAACCAACCATATAACTCAAATACGCATAAAACAACGTCGAACCTTAAGTGTGCAGACTCTGCGGGTTCGAGAACTATGTAGACATGACCCGAGAGACTCCTCGGTCAATATCCAATAGCGGGACCTGGATGCCCATATTGGATCCTACATATTCTACGAAGATCTTATCGTTTGAACCTCAGTGCCAAGGATTCGTATAATCCCGTATGTCATTCCCTTTGTCCTTCGGTATGTTACTTGCCCGAGATTCGATCGTTAGTATCCGCATACCTATTTCAATCTCGTTTACCGGCAAGTCTCTTTACTCGTTCCGTAATACAAGATCCCGCAACTTACACTAAGTTACATTGCTTGCAAGGCTTGTGTGTGATGTTGTATTACTGAGTGGGCCCCGAGATACCTCTCCGTCACACGGAGTGACAAATCCCAGTCTTGATCCATACTAAATCAACTAACACCTTCGGAGATACCTGTAGAGCATCTTTATAGTCACCCAGTTACGTTGCGACGTTTGATACATACAAAGCATTCCTCCGGTGTCAGTGAGTTATATGATCTCATGGCCATAGGAATAAATACTTGACACGCAGAAAACAGTAGCAACAAAATGACACGATCAACATGCTACGTCTATTAGTTTGGGTCTAGTCCATCACGTGATTCTCCCAATGACGTGATCCAGTTATCAAGCAACAACACCTTGTTCATAATCAGAAGACACTGACTATCATCGATCAACTGGCCAGCCAACTAGAGGCATGCTAGGGACGGTGTTTTGTCTATGTATCCACACATGTAAATGAGTCTTCATTCAATACAATTATAGCATGGATAATAAACTATTATCTTGATACAGGAATTATAATAATAACTATACATTTATTATTGCCTCTAGGGCATAATACCAACAATCCCTGGTCCCTCGCTCGAGCCTGCGGGCTGGCTCCGGTCGCTCGGTTCGCGAGGTGACGCCAGGTCAGGTCGGATACATGCAAAGTCCGGCTACACTTGGGTCGCTGGCTCAGGCTGGCTCGATCATATATACGATCTCATTCAAGACTCAAGACGGCCTCTGATTGCCGGGAACAACAAATGCGATAAAAAGAGCATGCTCCATGTTTCTTCTTATTAAGAGTTTTCACTCAGTGTACGGGCTACACAGCGTACAACCTCTTGCTGGCTTAATCAAGCTCAGAGGCTACGCTGCACGGCCCCTTGTTGGCTTTAAACAAGCTCGGGGGCTCTCTAGCCGCTCGGACGGTGCACCCTTGTAAATGGACACATAGTGTACCGACTGATCCCTGGTCCCTCGTACGAGCTTGCGGGCTGGCTCCGGTCGCCTGGTTTGCGAGGTGACGCCAGGTCAGGTCGAATACATGCAAAGTCCGGCTACACTTGGGACGACCGGCTCGAGTTGGCTCATTCAAGCCGGCCTCTGATTGGCTTATGTCTTGTTCTTTATGTCTTGATGGCTTCGGATAAGAGAAGTCAACCAGGAATCAAAAGACGGGATCATAAGACAACACACTTGGTGACGAATATAATGCTGAATATATACATTCACAAAAGCATTAGCCCACGGCCCACGTTCGTTACATCCCTCCGGGGGTAGAACCAAAAACACAGAAGGACACCCGTTACGGGACAGCGGCCTCAGTGGTCGTCTCGGCCGCTGCTCCTGATGTGGTAGCATCACCGCCTCCGGCTCCTCCCGAGGTGGTTGCGCCGTCTCCCCCGCTGAGGCCCCCGGCTCCGCCAATCCCGGAGTCGGCATACGCCACACCGCTGGAGGGGGCAGCAGATTCCGCAGCACGGACCGCCTAGTCGGAGCTGCCGTCAGCGTCATAGGGTTGAAGGCCGTGCAGATCTTCAGCAATCACACCGCCATCTTCACCCCGCTCCAAGACGAAGTCATCCCTGGCTGCGTACTCGGCGATGGTGCTGGCTCTCACACGGAGCTCCTCCTCCATGCCCTGCAGCTCCACCTCTGAGCCGTCGCGTTGGGCACCCAGCTTGCCCAAGTTCAGGTTCCGATACCATGACTTGGCCATGCGTAGGGCCATATAAGACCCAGACCGCGCTGCGGAGGCACGCCAGGCGTCCAGGCGCTCTCCATCCACTGCAAGCCAGCGGGCGAGCCAGCTCATGGACGCCGGCTCCACGCCCTCCGTCCACAAGGCCGCCACCATCGACGAACGTGCAACCTAGAGCTGAGCCGCAGACTCACCCAGGGCTTGCAGGCGGGCCCGAAGGCCCAGCCCGATCTCCTCCACGCTCCAGCCGGAGGTAGTGTCTACCTCCTGCCCGGCCGCGCGGCGCTCCTCACGGCACACCTCGACGGTGGTGTCGGCTGCGATCTGGGTCTCGGGGAAGAGACCTGGAGTGACGGCAACCAGGACGTAAGAACACAGCAAAAGGAGGAGAAGGCAAAAAAGACCAAACATAAGATGAGGAAGAGAGACCCACGATGGAAGGCGTCGTCGGTCTCATGAGAGACCTCGAGGACCTCGCGTTCCCGCACCTTACTCGCATGAGTAAGGCGGGCGATTCCTCCTGGAGGGTCACCGCAGACTCTAGAGCCTTGGCCAGCTCCGTCTGCTTCTGGACAAGGGCCTCCTCCTTCTCCCTCAAGGCGGTGTCCTTGAGGTCCACGTCCTTGAGGTGAAGCGCCGCGAGGTGGTCCACGTCGGCAGAGTAGGAGGCCTCCTTCTCCTGCAGCGTGGCCCGCAGCTGCTCCAACTCGACTCGGCCAGCCGCCTCGAGCTCCTTCTTCTCTGCCTGAGGAAGGTCCAGGTGCTCTTGGAGCCTGCCGTCGGTGTTGCGCAGGGCATCACGCTCCGCGGCGATCTCGCCCAGCCGGGCTTCAAGCTCGGCAATCCGGCTATCGGCCCCCAGGTGCTGGTCCCGTAGCTCGTTGTACGCATGTACCTGAGCATCATAAAGCACCTGCCAAAAGGGAGAAAAGGGAGCAGAATTAAGATTCGACCTGGTTAAAAACCTAACCAGCCCGATTCTCGGGGGCTACACCCAGTGGGTGCGCTAGCGCGCCCTCACTGAAGAATACTACACAGGAAAAAAGGCCTCCAAGAGATTCAGACCGGTTGGCAATCAACCCGCCCGATTCTCGGGGGCCACACCCTGTGGGTGCGATGTTGCGGCCCCACTAACGCCAAGGAGAAGAGAAAAAGAAGTACAAAAATACAAAGAAGGCAATGCCTACCTGGGTGCGGGCTTCCAGGCGCTCCATGTCGCCGCATACCATGCGGGCCGATTGCTCCACCTTCGACCCGTTGCTGGTAAACATAGTCACCAGCTCCGGTACGCCAGAAAGAACGGTGTCGCCGGGCAGTCACAGGCGGGCCAAGTTCGCCACCCGCCATGTCTTCATAGGCCGGCTCCCAGCCCGCCCCCCGGCTCTTGGCGCAATAGGGCCATGCTGGGGAACGACGATGGCGCCGGCTCCTGGTGCCGGCTCGACAGCCGGCTCGGGCGCCGTCCCGACCGGCGCTACCTCCCCCGCAGGAGGCGGATGGGACGCGTCCGGCGCATCCATGGTCGCCCCTGGGGCATCAGGGGCCGTGTCCGGCGCTGCCAGGTCCAACTCCGGTGCGTCAGGGGCCTCCTCAGCCCTGGGAGAATCAGGGATCGTCTCCAGGTCCATCTGCTCCGAGGCCGCCGGTTCAGATGGCTGGGCCCCCTCAGTCCTTGGGGCCGGCCTGGAGGCGGCCTCGCTAACTGGCTCCTCCGCACGGGCATGTGCGGAGGGGTCATGTCTATCCTTCGCACGCTTCTCCGCCGGCCTCTCGACCCGGCTGGGCGAGGCTGACCCACGGCGGACTTCCCCGCAGCCGTGTCCCACTGGCGCTTGGACTCTATCTCAAGCTCCCTCTTGGCAGCATCAGCTGCTGCCCAGCCGGCCCGTTCGGCTGTGGAGGCGGTGTCTTCATCCGCATCCTCCGCCTCCCTGTCAAGCAAAGCTCCTAAGGAACAAAGCTCATCTCAAGATGGGCAAAGGAAAAGAGGAGGAAACCATACCCTACAACTACCGGGACCTACCTCCAGCCACCGCCACGGCGCCTCTTGGCACCGCTTGCTCGCTGCCCGGCTGGAGGACCCGGCGCCGGCCGCTTAGAGGCTGACCGGCAAGCTGTGGCACCCTTGCCCTTCTTCCCGGCTGCCTCGTCAGCAGCGGTCGCTCCGCCACCTTGACGCCGGCCACGCGTCAGTAGTGGGCTGGTGACCTCCTCCACCTCGTCGGAGTCTTCCTCGAAGGCTGCATCACAACAGAATGAGGCTACCTCGTCGTCGTCCGTCCAGTCTCCTACGGCGTGCCGCATGTACTCACCAGACGGCTCGGTCCCTTCCGACTCCAGGGGATCTTCCGAGACGGCAGAGGAGTCTGAGCGGGGCTCCATCGCGCCCTCGTCCTCCATCTCGGAGGTGTCGGACACCTCCACGTCAGGAGCAGGTTGACGGAGGGACCCCTGTAGAGTCTCGAACAGCTACAAAAAAGGAATTCAACCAAAGGCTCAGCAACGCCACCGGCTTCAAGAAAAAACAACAGAGAAGAATGGAGCAAGGCTACCATCGGAGGCGGGTGAGCCCTGTTGAACGGGGACATCCCCCATGTCCATTCCTCGCCCTCATCCATGCGGGCGGTGGAGATCAGATTCACCCTTCACGCTACAATGCCCGGGGTAAACCTCTTGGTGGACAGCCGGCATGGATCAAGCCGGCCGCTCATCTAGCAGACCAGATGCGGCCGCCTTTGCAGAGGCAGAATCCGGCGCACCACCATAGTGGCGAGAAGGTTGCGTTCGAGGAGGCCGCTCTTCTCCGAGATGTCGAGGTGGGCACAGATAAGCGCCACCTCAGGATGCGGCCTGGGAGTCTTCGCATCCCAGTTTTGCTGCGTCAGGGGAGCGATGGCGAACGGGGGCATGTGGAGGGCGTCCTGGGCCGGGTCGGCGCTCTTCACGTAGAATAAACCCTTCTGCCAATGCTTGATGGAGTCTTGAAGAGGCATCTGGGTGAAGCCGGACTTCAGGCGATGATGCACCAACGCGGCCCCGTACGGCGTCATGGGGCGCGGCCCACTGAGCTTCTCCACCTCGGATTTCTCCACGGCGATACACTGCAACTTGAAGAAGAATAGGTTGCGCCACAGATCGACGTGAGGCTCAATCCCCACGAAGCCCTCGCACAGGACCACGAAGGCGGCCAGCTGCAGTATGGCGTTCGGCGCCAGATGATGCGGCTGCAGGCCGAAGAACTGGAGCCATTCGGCGAAAAAGGAGCTAGCCGGGAGCCTCAAGCCCCGGTAGAAGTGCTCGACGAAGAACACAACCTCTCCCGCAGCGGGTGCGGGAGCGGTCTCGGAGCTGGGGAGGCGCACCAAAACTTGGGAGGCCAGGGGCAGCAGGCGATGGTGAAGAAGCGCTTCGATGTGCCCCTCGTCGACGTCGCTGCCCAGCCAGGCCCCCTGCGAGGACGCCTTCTGCGCCGACGACTTCTTCGAGGAGGAACCGCCGGCCATGGCTGCCGGTGGTGAGAGCTCGAAGCGGTCGGCGAGGTCGCGACGACGAAGATGAAGAAGACGAAGGGCACGAGCTCTTCTTCTCAGGACGCAAGGAGGAAGAGAGCGCGAATGCAGGGCGAGAAGAGGGGGCGAATGACCTCCTCGAAACCCTCGCGTCCCATTTAAACCCCCACGAAGCGTCGTGGGGAGGGGATCCGGTGCGCACCGGGCACCATTAATCCCGTGTATTACGGGCGGTAACGCTCCCCTAAGCCCAACCGTCGCAGAGTAAATCCGTAGAGGATCTCCCGCGCGGAGGCCGAGGGGGCGTCATGGCGGGACCTAGGGCCCAGGCCCAGTCCCGTCAGCAGTAATCGCCATCATTACGCCAAGCGGGGCGTGGCACGTGGCGTTCTCCGGGCCAGTTACGACTAGACCGAGGCGTCGCTTCTAAGCCACCCGGTTCCGAAGCCGACGTCCTTCGCCGCGAATAACAGCCAAAATATCAAGACAAATCAACAAGCCGGTGAGGCCGCCCTCCCGCAGGCGACAGACCTCGCCAGCTTCGGGGACTACTGTCGGGGGGATAACCCCGGGGTAGGCTCATCAAGCCTATTCCTTCATTTCCGGCCCAATGGACATGGACGTATGAAGATTCCCAAGGCCCAAGTCTTCTGGCCGGCTAGGCATCACCTGCCGACTAGAAGACGAGGCGGCCACCTTTCTAGCCGGCCAGGCAACCCCTTTCAGCTAGAATCCAGGCGGCCTCCCCTTCAGAGACGGCCTGGTCCCACCAGCCGGACTAGGGAGGAGGCGGCCACACTCAAGCCGACTGGCCAAGCAGGCTAACGGGCCAAGGATCACAAGTGACATCAGATCGTAGGTCAGGAAGAGACCTCACGATTAAAGGTAGCTACGCATCAGCAAAGGTATAGGATCAGGGCGCCCGGCAAGTACGAGCGTGGGCGGCCACGCCGCTGACCTACCCCGGCTATGATCCATCACCTAGCATAGTGTTGGACCGTCACACTCCCACTCCATTACTGCACTCGTCGTGGGGTACAGTGGAGGCGCTCGTACTACCTGCCCATGAAGTATCTCGCAGGGCGACGCTTGACGTACAACACGTGCTCAGTGTCAGCCTTACGCGAGAGCCCCATTGGCCAGTCGGCGGGTCCCACAGGCAATCGAGACCATGCAGCCGGCGGGCCCCTCATCGACAAGACAAGACCCTTGTGGGCCCCTGGCCAGCCGGCGAAGCAGCCAGCCGGGTCCCACGCTTGTACCTTTTATCCATATTGTAGGCTGGCGGGTTCGTCTATAAAACCCCCCGGTCGCCCTCCATGCAAGGGGGCCGATCCTTCACCAATCATTCAACACAACACATTTACCAACCACATAGAGAGAGGTAGAGACGAGCCGGCTGCTCCCCTGTTCCTCCTCCCAACACAGCTCCAGGAGCGATGTTGTACTCTGTTCCTACACATCAAACACTCCGGCAGGATTAGGGGTATTATCTCTACGGAGAGCCCTGAACCTGGGTACATCGTGCGTCCCATGCGTGTACCAACCTCGTTCCCAGCGCCCACCTTTGTCCCTTCGGTTCTCACCGACTTTAGCCTACCTATGGCATATGTTGTGAGTATTCACCGACAACAATGTACTGGGCTTACCCAATCACTATGAGCAACAGGATAAATGATTCCTGCTTCCAGAAGCTTCAATATTTCTTTTCTCACGACCTCTTTCATCCTCGGATTGAGTCTCCGTTGATGATCAGCAACTGGTTTAGAATCAGGATCGGTTTTAATCTTGTGCTGACATAGAGTGGAACTAATACCCTTTAGATCATCAAGAGTATATCCAATAGCAGCACGGTGCTTCCTCAAAGTTTTTAATAACTTCTTCTCTTCATGATTCGAGAGGTGAGCACTAATAATAACAGGATATATCTCCTTCTCATCAACATAGGCATACTTAAGAGTATCGGGTAAGTGTTTTATCTTGAACACAGGATCACCCTTTGGTGGGGGAGGATCCCCAAAAGTTCAACAGGCAGATTATTCTTGAGAATAGGATATTGTTCTAAGACAATTTTATCTATCTCATCTCTTTCATCCATATGCATATCATTCTCATGCTCAAGCAGATATTGCTCTAAAGGATCCGTAGGAGGTACGTCAATAAAGGCGAGAGCAATGATTTCATCCCTACCAGACGACTCTTTTTCATGGGGTTGTCTTCCAAACTTGGAGAAGTTAAATTCATGAGACACACCCCCGAAACTAACCCCCGAAACTTGGAGCATTGACAGTGTCGAGAAAGGGTCTACCAAATATGATGGGCAAAAGCTATCTTGTGCAGTAGCAAGGACGAGGAAATCAGTAGGATACTTCATCTTACCACAGAGGACTTCTACGTTTCTCACAATTCCGAGGGGACATATAGTGCGTCTATAAGCTAGCGTAATAGTGACATCAATGGGTTCTAACTCAGCAGGTGCAATCTCATCTTTGATATCATCATATAGGGACCAGGGTATTGCACTAACACTAGCACCCATATCACATAAACCATTATAACAGTGATCTCCTATCTTGACAAAAACAACGGGCAGGCCAACTACATGTCTGTATTTGTCTTTCGCGTGAGGTTTAGCAATTCTAGCGGAGTCCTCATAGAATTTGATAACATGCTCGTCTATGTCTTCGACTAAGAGATCTTTGATAATAGCAACACTTGGTTCAACTCTAATTTCCTCAGGGGGTGCAAGTGGTCTAATGTAACCCCTACGTATCACAGTTCGAGCTTTAGAATAATCCTTTTTCCTAGCAGGGTAAGGTGGTTTCTCAGTGTAGGCACAAGGAACAATAGGATCACTAAAGGGAATGACTTTCTCTTCAACTAGATTGGGTTTAACTATGTTGACTTCTACAGGAGGATGATACTTAAACCACTTCTCTTTGGGAAGATCAACATGAGCAGCAAAAGATTCACATAGAGAAGATAATATCTCAGAGTCAAGTCCATACTTAGCGCTAAAATCTCTAGAAGTGTTTGTTTCAACAAAAGATTTAACGCAATCAAACTGGAAATTCATACCTGACTCCTTACCTTCTTCAAGCTCCCAATCTTCAGAGTTACGTTTGATTCTTTGCAATAAATTCCACTTGTGATCAATATCCTTATTCATAAAAGAACCGGTACAAGAAGTGTCAAGCATGGTACGATCTTCATGAGAAAGCCGAGCATAAAAGTTTTGAGTGATAATTTCTCTCGAGAGCTCATGATTGGGGCATGATTATAACATTGATTTAAGCCTCCCCCAAGCTTGAGCTATGATTTCCCTGTCACGAGGCCAAAAGTTATAGATATAATTCCGATCACGATGTACTAAATGCATAGGATAAAACTTTTGATGAAATTCCAATTTCAACCGATTGTAGTCCCATGATCCAGTATCATCACATAGCCTATACCATGTCAACGCCTTATCCTTCAAAGATAAAGGAAAGACTTTCTTCTTTACCTCATCCTCGGGCAAACCTGCAAGCTTAAATAAACCACAAACTTCATCTACATAGATCAGATGCAAGTCTGGATGTGATGATCCATCTCCCATAAAAGGATTAGCCAGCAGTTTCTCAAGCATACCCGAAGGAATTTCATAAAAGATATTTTCAGTAGGTACCTCAGGTTGAGGAACAACTCCTCGTGCTTCCGTTCGTGGTGAAGATACCCCGAAGAAACTCCTAGCTATATGGTGGTGACAAAACGAAAGACAATTTTGAGGAAGCCTATCATTGGAATATACAAGCCAAGTTATATCATGAAAATTTCCCGCTAGCTATATGGTGGTGACAAAATGAGAGACTCTCAATCATGAATATCATGGTGCTTAATATGCACAAGTGTGGAAAAGTGGTAGCATTGTCCCTTCTCTCTTTTTCTTTAATTTTTTTGTGGGCTCTTTGGCCTCTTTTTATTATTATTATTATTATTATTATTATTATTATTATTTTGGTGGGCTTCTTTGGCCTTTTTTATTTCCTCACATGGGACAATGCTCCATCAATGATGATCATCACACTGACAACTCAAAACTTAGAGCAATGATGACTCTATATGGAATGCCTTCGGTAGTGTACCGTGACAATGATCTAGCATGGCATAGACATTAATGGAAACATCATGCTAGCTATATTACAATCATGCAATGGAAATGTAGACGTGGTGGCACATGTTATGGTGGTAGTTGCATGGCAATATATCTCGGAATGACTTTGAAAAAGCCATAGTAGGGTATGGTGGCTGTTTTGAGGGAGGCTAATGGTGGGTTTTGTGCACCGGCGAAAGTTGCACGGACTAAGAAGATAGTAATGGTGGAAGGTGAAAGTGCATCTAAACCATGGACTCAACATTAGTCATGAAGAACTCATATACTTGTTGCAAAAGTTTTATTAGTAATAGAAACAAAGCATTCAATTTATACTCCTAGGGGAAGGGTTGGTATGTATAAACCATCGCGCGATCCCGACCGCCACGCAAAGGATGACAATCAATAGACTAATCATGCTCAGATTTCATCACATAGCGGTTCACCATACATGCATGCTACGGGAATCACTGACATCAACACAAGTATTACTAGATCCACAACACCTTACTAGCATGACTTCAATATTACCAAAACCACAACTCAAAACTAATTGAGATGAATCAAGCTTCTCTAACTATTCAATGCACATGAAGGTGGAAGCTTTCGTATCCCTTTGGATAACTACCCCTTTTGAGACTACTTTCAAAGCATAGATAAACTACCAAGCCACGCACCGCTGTACTCTAAAAGATATAAGTGAAGCACATAGATAAAAAGTATCTAGCTCAAAAGATATAAGTGAAGCACATGTGAGCTGAATTGTCTAACAAAAGATATAAGTGAAGCTCGACAAAATCACGGTGAGTGCATGTCTATCTCTCTAGGTGTGCAGCAAGGATGATTGTGACACAACAAAAATAAAAGACTCCTACGATACAAGACGCTCCAAGCAAAAACACATAACATGTGGTGAATAAAAATATAGCTCCAAGTAACATTACCGATGGATTGAAGACGAAAGAGGGGATGCCTTCCCGGGGCATCCCCAAGCTTAGGATTTTTCGGCATCCTTGAGTCAACTTGGGGTGCCTTGGGAATCCCCAAGCTTGAGATCTTGCCACTCTTTATATTTTGTCCATAAGAACTTCACCCAGAACTTGAAATTTCACAACACAAAACTAAAACAGAAACTCGTGATATCATTAGTATGAGAAAGCAAACCACCACTTCCGTAGGTACTGTAGCAAACTTAAATTCTACTTATGCTGATGTTGGGTTACTGTATTTTCACTTTTCCATGGCTAGTACCCTCCGATACTATCCATAGTTTCATCAAAATAAGCAACCAACTCAACAAAAACAGAATCTGTTAACAACAGACCAGTCTGTAGCAATCTGTATACTTCGTATACTTCTGGAACTTCAAAAAATCTGAAAAATTACGACAGTCTGAAAAATTGCATAGAAATCAGCAGAAAAAGAATCAACACAAAAGCTCTTACAGAATAAAAACAAAAATTATTTTCGTGAGCAGAAAGTTTCTGTCTTTTTCCAGCATGATCAAACAATCATCACCAAGACGAATCGTAACGGTTTTGCTTGGCACAAACACAAAAGACACAATCATAACAGAATTATGATGGTGTGGAGAAAACAAAACAGGAAGCAAAAAGCAAAGAAAAATTTATTCATTGGGTTGCCTCCCAACAAGCACTATAGTTTAATGCCCTTAGCTAGGCATTGATTTCAATGATGCTCACATAAAAGGTAAGGATTGAAACACAATGAGAGCATCATGGAGCAAATGGCTTGCATATTTGAGTCTAACCCACTTCCTATGCATAGGGATTTTGTGATCAAACAATTTATTGGAGCAAGAATCAACTAGCATAGGAAGGCAAAACAAGCATAGCTTCCAAAATTTCAACATATGGAGAGGAAGCTTGATACTATTGCAATAAGTAGAAGCATATGATCCTCTCTCATAGTAATTTTCAGTAGCATCATGAATGAATTCAACAATATAACCAGAAACTAAGGCTTTCTTTTCATGATCTACAAGCATAGGAATTTTACTACTCACCACATAAGGAAATCTATTTTCAAGAATAGTAGTGGGAGTATCGTAAAAGACTTGAGCACTACAAATTGTGTCCACAATGAAAAAGCAAGGTTTAGCAAAGGGGTTATCGAGAGTATGACAAGTTTTATCATCCCTCTTCTTCAAAGCATAAGTATCCTCACAATAATCATCATAGATAGGGGGCATTCTTTCATCAAAATGATTTTGATCATTCAAAGTGGAAGAACTAAAAAGATCATCTTAATCAAATATAGCATCCCCAAGCTTGTAGCTTTGCATATCCTTAGCATCATGGGTATTCAAAGAATTCATGCTAAGAACATTGCAATCATGCTCATCATTCACATATTCTATGCCAAGCATTCTATGTAATTCTTCTTTCAGCACTTGAGCACAATTTTCCTTCCCATCATGCTCACGAAAGACATTGAAAAGATGGAGCATATGAGGCATGCTCAATTCCATTTTTTTTTAGATTTCTAGCGAAAGAACAAGAAACAAAAAGATTCGATTGCAAGATCTAAAGATATACCTTCAAGCGCTAACCTCCGCGGCAACGGCGCCAGAAAAGAGCTTGATGTCTACTACGCAACCTTCTCCTTGTAAACGTTGTTGGGCCTCCAAGTGCACAGGGTTGTAGGATAGTAGAAATTTTCCCTCAAGTGGGTGACCTAAGGTTTATCAATCCGTGGGAGGCGTAGGATGAATATGGTCTCTCTCAAGCAACCCTGCAACCAAATAACAAAGAGTCTCTTGTGTCCCCAACACACCCAATACAATGGTAAATTGTATAGGTGCACTAGTTCGGCGAAGAGATGGTGATACAAGTGCAATATGGATGGTAGATATAGGTTTTTGTAATCTTAAATTACAAAAACAGCAAGGTAACAAATGGTAAAAGTGAGCACGAACGGTATTGCAATGCATGTAAACAAGGCCTAGGGTTCATACTTTCACTAGTGAAGTTCTCTCAACAATGATAACATAATTGGATCATATAACTAGCCCTCAGCATGCAACAAAGAGTCACTCCAAAGTCACTAATAGCGGGGAACAAACGAAGAGATTATTGTCGGGTACGAAACCACCACAAAGTTATTCTTTGTGATCGATCTATTCAAGAGTCCGTAGTAAAATAGCACGAAGCTATTCTTTCCGTTCGATCCATCATAGAGTTCGTACTAGAATAACACCTTAAGATACATATCAACCAAGACCCTAATGTCACCTAGATACTCCATTGTCACCTCAAGTATCCGTGGGTATGATTATATGATATGCATCACACAATCTCAGAATCATCTATTCAACCAACACATAGAACTTCAAAGAGTGCCCCAAAGTTTCTACCATAGAGTCAAAACGTGTGCCAACCCCTGTGCATAGGTTCCCAATGTCACGAACCCGCAAGTTGATCACCAAAATATACATCAAGTACTCACATGAATCCACGTGTGCCAACCCATATGCATAGGTTCCCAATTGTCACAAACCCGCAAGTTGATCACAGCAAATAGACACGTGCAAGACATACGTCAAGTGTTCTCAAAGACTCAATCCGATAAGATAACTCCAAAGGGGAAACTCAATTCATTACAAGAGGGAAAGAGGGAAGAACATCATAAGATCCAACTATAGTAGCAAAGCCCATGGTACATCGAGATCAAGACATCTCAAGAACACGAGAGAGAGAGAGAGATCAAACACGTAGCTACTGGTACATACCCTCAGCCCCGAGGGAGAACTACTCCCTCCTCATCATGGAGATCGCCGGGATGATGAAGATGGCCACCGGAGATGGATTCCCCCTCCCGCAGGGTGCCAGAACGGGCTCCAGATTGGTTTTTGGTGGCTACAGAGGCTTGCGGCGGGGGAACTCCCGATCTAGATTTCTTTCTGGAGGTTTGTGAATTTATAGGAATTTATGGCGGTGGAATTACGTCGGTTGGGCCCACGAGGAGGTCACAAGCCTGGCCTGCGCCACCTAGGGGGTGGTTGCGGCGTTAGGGCTTGTGACTCCCTCGTGGCTCTTCTGGCCTTCTTCCAATGCTTCAGGGGTCTCTTTTGGTCCAAAAAAAATCATCGTAAAGTTTCATTCCATTTAGACTCCGTCTGAAAATGGGCCAAAAATACGGTAAAAACAGAAACTGGCACTTGGCACTGAGTTAATAGTTTAGTCCCAAAAAAGATATAAAATAGCATATTCACGCATATAAAACATCCAAAGTTGAAAAGATAATAGCATGGAACCATCAAAAATTATAGATACATTGGAGACGTATCAAGCATCCCAAGCTTAACTCCTGCTCGTCCTCGAGTAGGGAAGTGATAAATAATGAATTTTTGATGTTGCATGCTACCTAGCATAGATGTCCTTTGTAACTCCTCTTGTGTGACATGAATGTTCAGATCCGTTAGATTCAAAACAATAGTTTGCTATTGATGTGGAGACAATAATACTTCAAGCAAACTAGCAAGGTAATCATGAACTTTCAAAATAACAAGGCCAAAAAGAAAGTTATCCCTACAAAATCATATAGTCTGGCTATGCTCTATCATCATTGCACAACGAATTTAAATCATGCACAACCCCGGTATTGGCCAAGTAATTGTTTCACACCTTTACTTTCTCAAACCTTTTAAACTCTCACGCAATACATGAGCGTGAGCCGTGCTTTTAGCATTATAAGTGGTGTGGAGTGTGGTGGAGGTTGCAAGACAAAAAAAAGGAGAAGATGATCACATTAACTAGGCATATCAATAAGCTGTGGAGATGCTCATCAATAGATATCAATGTGAATGAGTAGGGATTGCCATACAAATGATGCACTAGAGCTAAGAGTATGTGAAATCTCTTAAAGAAAACTAGTGGGTGTGCATCCAACTTGCTTGCTCACGAAGACCTAAGGCAATTTTGAGGAAGCCTATCATTGGAATATACAAGCCAGGTTATATCATGAAAATTTCCCACTAGCTATATGGTGGTGACAAAACGAGAGACTCTCAATCATGAAGATCATGGTGCTTAATATACACAAGTGTGGAAAAGTGTGGAATTGTATATTCCAATGATGGGCTTCCTCAAAATTTCCCTAGGTCTTCATGAGCAAGGAAGTTGGATGCACACCCACTAGTTCTCCTTTTGAGATTTCACATACTTACGGCTCTAGTGCATCATCTGTATGGCAATCCCTACTCATTCACATGGATATCTATTAATGGGCATCTCCATAGTCCTTTAATACGCCGAGTCAATGTGACCATCTCCTCCTTTTTGTCTCACAACCACCACCACACTCTATTCCACCTATAGTGCTATATCCATGGATCACGCTCATGTATTGCGTGAGAGTTGAAAATGGTTTGAGAAAGTAAGAGTGCGAAAACAATTACTTGGCCAATACCGGGGTTGTGCATGATTTAAATTAGTTATGTGGGGATGATGGAGCATAGCCAGACTGTATGATTTCGTAGGGATAACTTTCTTTGGCCTTGATATTTCGAAAGTTCATGATTACCTTGCTAGTTTGCTTGAAGTATTATTGTTTTCATGTCAATAGCAAACTATTGTTTAGAATCTTACGGATCTGAACATTCATGTAACATGAGAGAAGTTACAAAGGACAACTATGCTAGGTAGCATTCCACATCAAAAATTCAGTCTTTATCATTTCCCTACTCAAGGACGAGCAGGAGTTAAGCTTGGGGATGCTTGATACGTCTCCAATGTATCTATAATTTTTTATGATTCCATGCTATTATCTTGTCAAACTTTGGATGTTTTCTATGCCTTTTATATCTTTTTTGGGACTAACTTATTAACTCTGTGTAAAGTGCCAGTTCCTGTTTTTTCCGTGTTTTTGACCCTTTTCAGAGGTGGATTTTAAACGGTGTCCAAACAGAATAAAACTTCCGAAAAGATTTTTTTCGGAACAGAAGATACGCACCAGACTTGAGAACCAAGGCAGGGGCCAGCAGGGGACCCCACAAGCCGCCTAGGCACGGCCAGGGGTCGCGCCTAGCAGGCTTGTGGGCCCCCTATGGCTTGTCTGCCCTACCTCTTCCGCCTATAAATTCAGAAAATTCAGAAACTGCGAGAGACATCCACGAAAATACTTTTCCGCCGCCGCAAGCTTCTGTCTCCGCAAGATCCCATCTGGGGCATGTTCTGGTGCCCTGCCGGAGGGGGGATTCGGATATGGAGGGCTACTTCATCAACACCATGACCTCTCCAATGATGCGTGAGTAGTTCACCATAGACCTTCGGGTCCATAGCTAGTAGCTAGATTGCTTCTTCTCTCTCTTGGATCTTCAATACAAAGTTCTCCATGATCTTCATGGAGATCTATCCGATTTAATCGTCTTTTGCGGTGTGTTTGTCGAGATCCGATGAATTGTGGATTTATGATCAGATTATCTTTGAATCTTATTTGAGTTTCTTCTGATCTCTTATATGCATGATTTCATATCCTTGTAATTCTCTTCGAGTTGTGGGTTTTGTTTGGCCAACTTAATCTATGATTCTTGCAATGGGAGAAGTGCTTGGTTTTGGGTTCATACCGTGCGATGACCTCACCCAGTGACCGAAGGGGTAGCGAGGCACGCGTCGTGCTGTTGCCATCAAGGGTAAAAAGATGGGGTTTTCATCGTTGGTTTGATTTTATCCCTCTACATAATGTCATCTTGCTTAAAGTGTTACTCTGTTCGTCATGAACTCAATACACTAGATGCATGCTGGATAGCGGTCGATGTGTGGAGTAATAGTAGTAGATGCAGAAAGTATCGGTCTAGTTGTCTCGGACGTGATGCCTATATGTATGATCATTATTGCCTTAGATATTGTCATGACTTTGCGCGGTTCTATCAATTGCTCGACAGTAATTTGTTCACCCACCGTATTATTTGCTATTTTGAGAGAAGCCACTAGTGAAGACTATGGCCCCTGGGTCTACTTCACACCATATTTTCAGCCTTACAATTTTACTTTGTTGCACTTTCCGCCTTCAGATCTCACTTTGCAATCAATCTTGAAGGTATTGACAACCCCTTTATAGCGTTGGGTGCAAGCTCTTTTGTGTTTGCGCAGGTACTCTAGACTTGGCGCGATTCTCCTACTGGATTGATACCTTGGTTCTCAAACTGAGGGAAATACTTACTGCTCCTGTGCTGCATCGCCCTTTCCTCTTCAAGGGAAAAACCAACGCAAGCTCAAGAGGCATCAGAAGGATTTCTGTTGTCGTAGAAAGACTTCATGAATTATAGAAGGGTCCTCCCACTTTGGGTGAAGTTTATGCTTCTACTTCTCTCAGAAGTTTATGCTTCTGCTTCTCAATTGTGGATTTATCCTGACGCACCGATCTTTTACCTCGTGGAAAGTGAAATTGGATCCGTTGTTTGTTATTATGCTATGCGGGACACCATTACTGCCATGACCTCATGGGCCCATGGCATTTCTTAAATTGAAGTTCTGTCGATGATTTGATCATCCTGCTCGGCTATAGGTGGTATAACCTGCACTACACCATCAGCTCATGTGCTACCCACTTCATCGTCCCATACTATGGATTGCTTGAACAACTGTTCTAGGAATATGTTGTTGGGGACTGATACGTCTGAGACGTATCTATAATTTTTTATGGTTTCACGCTGTTCTCTTGTCAACTTTGGATGTTTTGTTTACCTTTTATATCTTTTTGGAGACTAACTTATTAACTCAGTGCCAAGTTCCAGTTCCTGTTTTTTCTATGTTTTTGACTCTTTTCAGATCTGATTTTGGAACAGAGTCCAAACGGAATAAAATCCCCGAAATGAATTTTTCCAGAACGGAAGAAGATCGGGAGGCTTGAGGGCCAAGCAAGTGGGCCCACAGGGGGCCCACAAGCCATGATGCCGCGGCCAGGGGGAGGCCGCGACAACCAAGCTTGTGGCCCCCTGGCGCTCCCCTGCCCTAGGTCTTTGGCCTATATATTCCCTAAAAATCCAGAAAAAATCAGGGGATCCACGAAAACACTTTTCCGCCGCCGCAAGCTTCCGTTTCCGTGAGATCTCATCTGGAGACCCTTCCCGGTGCCCTGTCGGAGGGGACTTTGGAGTTGGAGGGCTTCTTCATCAACATCATCGCCCCTCCAATGACTCGTGAGTAGTTCATTTCAGACCTACGGGTCCGTAGTTAGTAGCTAGATGTCTTCTTCTCTCTCTTGGATCTTCAATACAAAGTTCTCCATGATCTTCATGGAGATCTATCTGATGTAATCCTCTTTGTCGGTGTGTTTGTCGAGATATGATGAATTGTGGATTTGTGATCAGATTATCTATGATATATATTTGAGTCTTTGCTGATTTCTTTTATGCATGATTTGATATCCTTGTAAGTCTCTACGAGTCTTGGGTTTTGTTTGGCCAACTAGATCCATCATTCTTGCAATGGGAGAAGTGCTTGGTTTTGGGTTCATGCCGTGTGGTGACCTTTCCAAGTGACAGAAGGGGCAGCAAGGCACGCATCATGTTGTTGCCATCAAGGGTAACAAGATGGGCTTTTATCATAGATATGAGATTGTCCATCTACATCATGTCATCTTGCTTAAGGCGTTACTCTGTTCTCATGAACTTAATACACTAGATGCATGCTGGATAGCGGTCGACGTGTGGAGTAACAGTAGTAGATGCAGAAAGTATAGGTCTACTTGTTTTGGACGTGATTCCTATAGATATAATCATTGCCATAGATAACGTCACGACTTTGCGCGGTTCTATCAATTGCTCGACAGTAATTAGTTCACCCACCGTCTACTTGCTTTCATGAGAGAAGCCACTAGTGAACACTACAGCCCCCGGGTCTATTCACACCTATCGTTTCCACTTTCGCTTTTACTTTTCTTTGTTTCTTTGTTGCTTTCAGTTCTCACTTGGCAAACAATCTATAAGGGATTGCAACCCCTTCATAGCGTTGGGAGCAAGCTCTTTGTGTTTGTGCAGGTACTTGTGATATTCCTTCACTAGATCGATACCTTGGTTCTCAAAACTAAGGGAAATACTTACCCCCGCTGTGCTACATCACCCTTTCCGCTTCGAGGGAACACCAACGCAAGGCTCCAAGGCCACGGGGGAATCCTTTGCATATTTGCCTAGGAAGTCCCTAAAGGCGTAGCCGTAGCTGAAGGATTCCTGGTGTCGTTGCTGAGGAGTATCAAGACAAGAATAGTCTCCCGTCAGCACGCTTGTTTTTGGCGCCGTTGGAAGGTCTTTTGTTGCAGTAGCAAGAAGTATTTTTGGCGCCGTTGCCGGGGAAGGAGAGATCTATCCAACTAGGTCTCACAACCTCATCTCTTGCATTTACTTTTTTTGCCAGTTTCCTCTCGTTTTCCTCTCCCCCACTTCACATTTGCCGTTTTTCTTTGCCTTTCTCCTTTGCCGTTTTCTTTTGCCTTTTGCCTTTTCTTCGTTATCCTTTGCCAATTTTCTTGCTTGCTTGTGTGCTTGTTTGTTTGTTGAAGTCATCATGTCTGAAAACACCAAACTTTGCGACTTCTCGAGTACCAATAATAATGATTTTATTAGTACTCCGACTGCTCCCGCCACTAGTGCGGAATCGTATGAAATCAACGCAGCTTTGCTGAATCTTGTTATGAAAGAGCAATTCTCTGGCCTTCCTAGTGAAGATGCCGCATCCCATCTCAATACCTTCATTGAGCTTTGCGATATGCAAAAGAAAAAAGATGTGGATAATGACGTGATTAAGTTGAAGCTTTTTCCTTTCTCGTTGCGAGATCGCGCAAAAACTTGGTTTTCTTCTTTTCCTAAAAATAGTATCGACTCTTGGGATAAGTGCAAAGATGCTTACATATCCAAGTATTTTCCGCCGGCTAAGATTATCTCCTTACATAACGATATCATGAATTTCAAGCAACTTGATCATGAACACGTTGCACAATCTTGGGAGAGGATGAAGTTAATGATTAGAAATTGTCCCGCTCATGGCTTGAGTTTGTGGATGATTATACAAATCTTTTACGCTGGCTTGAATTTTGCCTCTCGCAATATCTTGGACTCCGCCTCAGGTGGAACGTTCATGGAAATCACGTTAGGAGATGCTACAAAACTCCTAGACAATATCATGACCAACTACTCTCAGTGGCACACTGAAAGGTCACCTGCTAGCAAAAAGGTACACGCTATAGAAGAAATTAACTCGCTTAGTGCTAAGATGGACGAGTTGATGCATTTGGTTGCTAGTAGAAACGCTCCTTTAGATCCTAATGACATATCACTATCTTCCTTGATTGAGAGTAGCAACGCTAGTTTGGACGTTAATTTTGTTGGTAGGAATAATTTTGGAAACAACAATGCTTTTAGAGGAAACTATGTTCCTAGGCCTTTTCGTAGTAACTCCTCTAAAAATTATGGCAATTCCTACAACAACACTTATGGAAATCACAACAAATTACCCTCTGATTTAGAGAGTAATATCAAAGAGTTCATCAACTCTCAAAAGATTTTCAATGCTTCCATAGAGGAAAAACTACTCAAAATTGACGTTTTGGCTAAGAGCGTTGATAGGATGTCTTGTGATATTGATGCTTTGAAAGTTAGATGTGCTCCTCCCAAGGTCAACTTGGATGAAACTTTGAAAGCTATGCGTGTCTCCATGAATGAGAGCAAAGAAAGAAACGCCCAAATTCGCGCTAGGCATGAATGGTTTAAAAGGGTGCGTTCTAGATCTTAAAGAACTTGGTGTGACTCCTCTTGAATCTTTGATTTCGCGTGTCAAACCTATTGATGAAGGGGCTGGATATGAATCCACTTTGGTTGAAAAACGCCCCAATGATTCGGAGTCCACCTATCTTGATGATAAAGGTGTGGAGAGTGGAGTAGAAGAAATCAAAATTTTGGGTAGTAATGAAACTCCCACTTTGGATTTCAAGGAATTCAATTATGATAGTTGCTCCTTGTTTGAATGCATTTCTTTGATGCAATCCATTGTAAACTCTCCACATGCTTATAGCGAAAGCAAAGCCTTTACCACGCATATCGTAGATGCTATGATGAAATCTCTTGAAGTGAAGCTCAAACTAGAAGTCTCTATACCTAGAAAACTTCATGATGAGTGGGAACCTACTATCAAAATCATGATAAAAAACTATGAGTGCAATGCTTTGTGTGATTTGGGTGCTAGTGTTTCCGTGATTCCAAAGTCTTTATGTGATATTCTTGGTTTTCATGAGATTGAAGAGTGTTCTCTTAATTTGCATCTTGCGGATTCTACTGTCAAGAAACCCATGGGAAGGATCGATGATGTTCTTATTGTTGCAAATAAGAACTATGTACCCGTGGATTTCATTGTACTTGACATAGATTGCAATCCTTCATGTCCCATTATTCTTGGTAGACCTTTCCTAAGGACTATTGGTGCTATCATCGATATGAAGGAAGGGAATATTAGACTTCAATTTCCCCTAAAAAGGGCATGGAGCACTTTCCTAGAAACAAAATAAGATTGCCTTATGAATCTATGATGAGGGCTACTTATGGTTTGCGCACCAAAGATGACTATACGTGATTCCATCACCTTTTGCATAGGTAAGGGCGTTAAACAATAGCGCTTGTTGGGATGCAACCTAACGAATCTATCCTTTTTCTTTCTGTTTTGTGTTTTCCAAACTTTCATAATTCTGTTATGATTGTGTTTTCTGTGTTTCTTTTTGCGTTTGTGCCAAGCAAAACCGTTATGATTAGTCTTGGGGGTGATCGTTTGGTCATGCTGGAAAAGACAGAAACTTTCTGCTCACAAAAAGAATTTTCATTTTTTTATGTAAGAGATTTTGAGTTGATTCTTTTTGCATCTGATTGCTACACAAATTATTAAGACTGTTGTAATTTTTAAGAATTTGTGAAGGACCACAAGTATACGAAGTATATAGATTGCTATAGACTGGTCTGCTGTTAACAGATTCTGTTTTTGTTGTGTTGGTTGCTTATTTTGATGAAACTATGGATAGTATCGGGGGGTATTAGCCATGAAAGATTGAAAATACAGTAACCCAACATCAAAATAAGTAGAATTTAAGTTTGCTACAGTACCTAAGGAAGTGGTTGTTTGCTTTCTTATACTAATGTTATCACGAGTTTCAGTTTAAGTTTCGTGTTGTGAAGTTTTCAAGTTTTGGGTGAAGTTCTTATGGACAAAAAGATAAAGAGTGGCAAGAGCTCAATCTTGGGGATTCCCAAGGCACCCCAAGATGATTCAAGGATGTCGTAAAAGCCTAAGCTTGGGGATGCCCCGGGAAGGCATCCCTCTTTCATCTTCAATCCATCGGTAATGTTACTTGGGGCTATATTTTTATTCACCACATGTTATGTGTTTTCCTTGGAGCGTCTTGTATCGTAGGAGTCTTTTATTTTTGTTGTGTCACAATCATCCTTGCTGCACACCTAGAGAGAGAGACATGCACTCACAGTGATTTTGTCGAGCTTCACTTATATCCTTTGGTAGACAATTCAGCTCACATGTGCTTCACTTATATATATTGAGCTAGTTGATTTTGCTCTATGTGCTTCACTTATATATTTTAGAGCACGACGGTGCGTGGCTTGGTAGTTGATCTATGCTTTCAAAGTAGTCTCAAAAGGGGTAGTTATCCAAACGGATATGAAAACTTCCACCTTCATGTGCATTGAATAGTTAGAGAAGTTTGATTCATCTCAACTTGTTTTGAGTTGTGGTTATGGTAATATTGAAGTTATATTAGTAAGGTGTTGTGGATCTAGAAATACTTGTGTTGAAGTTAGTGATTCCCGTAGCATGCACGTATGGTGAACCGCTATGTGATGAAGTCTGAGCATGATTAGTCTATTGATTGTCATCCTTTGTGTGGCGGTCGGGATCGCGCGATGGTTTATACCTACCAACCCTTCCCCTAGGAGTATGCGTTGAATGCTTTGTTTCAATTACTAATAAAACTTTTGCAACAACTATATGAGTTCTTCATGACTAATGTTGAGTCCATGGTTTAGATGCACTTTCACCTTCCACCATCACTATCTTCTTTAGTGCCGTGCAACTTTCGCCGGTGCACAAAACCCACCGTTAGCCTCCCTCAAAACAGCCACCATACCTACCTACTATGGCTTTTTAAAAGTCATTCCGAGATATATTGCCATGCAACTACCACCATGACATGTGCCACCACTTATACATTGCCATTGCATGATCGTAAGATAGCTAGCATGATGTTTCCATTAATGTCCATGCCATGCTAGATCATTGTCACGGTACACTATCGAAGGCATTCCATATAGAGTCATGGTTGCTCTAAGTTTTGAGTTGTAAGTGTGATGATCATCATTGATGGAGCATTTTCCCATGTGAGGAAATAAAAGAAGCCAAAGATGCCCACCAAAAAATAAAAATAAATAAAAGAGGCCAAAGAGCCCATCCAAAAAAATGAGAGAAAAAGGTAGAAGGGACAATGCTACCACCTATCCACACTTGTGCATATTAAGCACCGTGATCTTCATGATTGAGAGTCTCTCGTTTTGTGACCACCATATAGCTAGTGGGAAATTTTCATTATATAACTTGCCTTGTATATTCCAATGATAGGCTTTCTCAAATTTGCCTTTGGTCTTCGTGAGCAAGCAAGTTGGATGCACACCCACTAGTTTTCTTTAAGAGATTTCACATACTCTTAGCTCTAGTGCATCATTTGCATGGCAATCCCTAGTCATTCACGTTGATATCTATTGATGAGCATCTCCATAGCTCATTGATATGCCTAGTCAATGTGATCATCTTCTCCTTGTTTTGTCTTGCAACCTCCACCACACTCCACACCACTTATAGTGCTAAAACCATGGCTCACGCTTATGTATTGCGTGAGAGTTGAAAAAGTTTGAGAAAGTAAAGGTGTGAAACCAATTACTTGGACAATACCGGGGTTGTGCATGATTTCAATTTGTTGTGCAATCATGATAGAGCATAGCCAGACTATATGATTTTGTAGGGATAACTTTCTTTTGGCCTTGTTATTTTGAAAGTTCATGATTATCTTGCTAGTTTGCTTGAATTATTATTGTCTCCACGTCAATAGCAAACTATTGTTTTGAATCTAATGGATCTGAACATTCACGTCACATAAGAGGAGTTACAAAGGACATCTATGCTAGGTAGCATGAAAGCATCAAATATTCATTCTTTATCACTTCCCTACTCGAGGACGAGCAGGAGTTAAGCTTGGGGATGCTTGATACGTCTCAAACGTATCTATAATTTTTTATGGTTTCATGTTGTTATCTTGTCAACTTTGGATGTTTTGTTTACCTTTTATATCTTTTTTGGGACTAACTTCTTACCTTAGTGCCAAGTGACAGTTCCTGTTTTTTCAGTGTTTTTGACTCTTTTCAGATCTGATTTTGGAACGGAGTCCAAACGGAATAAAATCCCCGAAATGAATTTTTCCAGAACGGAAGAAGATCGGGAGGCTTGAGGGCCAAGCAGGTGGGACCACAGGGGGCCCACAAGCCTTGTTGCCGCAGCCACGGGGAGGCTGCGACAACTAAGCTTGTGCCCCCCTGGCGCTCCCCTTCCCTAGGTCTTTGGCCTATATATTCCCTAAAAATCCAGAAAAATTAGGGGATCCACGAAAACACTTTTCCGCCGCCGCAAGCTTCCGTTTTCGCGAGTTCTCATCTGGAGACCCTTCTCGGTGCCCTGTCGGAGGGGACTTTGGAGTTGGAGGGATTCTTCATCAACATCATCGCCCCTCCAATGACTCCTGAGTTGTTCACTTCAGACCTACGGGTCCGTAGTTAGTAGCTAGATGGCTTCTTCTCTCTCTTGGATCTTCAATACGAAGTTCTCCATGATCTTCATGGAGATCTATCCGATGTAATCCTCTTTGGCGGTGTGTTTGTCGAGATCCGACGAATTGTGGATTTGTTATCAGATTATCAATGATATATATTTGAGTCTTTGCTGATTTCTTTTATGCAAGATTTGATATCCTTGTAAGTCTCTCCGAGTCTTGGGTTTTGTTTGGCCAACTATATCAATGATTCTTGCAATGGGAGAAGTGCTTGGTTTTGGGTCCATACCGTGTGGTGACCGTTCCCAGTGACAGAAGGGGCAGCAAGGCAGGCATCATGTTGTTTCCATCAAGGGTAACAAGATGGGATTTTATCGTAGATATGAGATTGTCCATCTACATCATGTCATCTTGCTTAAGGCTTTACTCTGTTCTCATGAACTTAATACACTAGATGCATGCTGGATAGCGGTCGACGTGTGGAGTAATAGTAGTAGATGCAGAAAGTATCGGTCTACTTGTTTTGGACGTGATGCCTATAGATATAATCATTTCCATAGATAACGTCACGACTTTGCGCGGTTCTATCAATTGCTCGACAGTAATTCGTTCACCCACCGTCTACTTGCTTTCATGAGAGAAGCCACTAGTGAACACTACGGCCGCCGGGTCTATTCACACCTATCGTTTCCACTTTCGCTTTTATTTTGCTTTGTTTCTTTGTTGCTTTCAGTTCTCACTTGGCAAACAATCTATAAGGGATTGACAACCCCTTCATAGCGTTGGGAGAAAGCTCTTTGTGTTTGTGCAGGTACTTTGGATATTCCTTCACTAGATCGATACCTTGGTTCTCAAAACTGAGGGAAATACTTACCACCGCTGTGCTACATCACCCTTTCCGCTTCGAGGGAACACCAACGCAAGGCTCCAAGGCCACAGGGGAATCCTGGCATATTTGCCTAGGAAGTCCCTAAAGGCGTAGCCGTAGCTGAAGGATTCCTGGTGCCGTTGCTGAGGAGTATCAAGACAAGAATAGTCTCCCGTCAGCACCCTTGTTTCTGCCGCCGTTGGAAGGTCTTTTGTTGCAGTAGCAGGGACGGGGTCGCGCTTTTTGCCTAAGAAGACGAGAACGTCCGCGGCTTGGTTATTGTCTCCTGACATGTGGTGGAACTCCAACCCCGCAAATCGTGTTGATATCTTGAGGATGGCGTTTCTATATGTTTCCATCATCGGATTTTTTTGCATCAAATTTGCCGTTGATTTGTGAGATGGAGAGGTTAGAGTCTCCTCGTACATCGAGACGTTGTATGCCCATTGAGACTGCCATCCGGAGACCATGTAACAGCGCCCCGTACACTGTTGCGTTATTCGAGTCGGCATACATGATCTGTAGCACATACCGAACGTTACCCCCGATAGGGGATGTGAGAATCACTCCAGCCTCCAAGACGGCAAGAGTTTTGGGCCTGTCAAAATACATGGTCCAATGACCATAAGTGCTATACTCTCTGGGAAGTTCGGCCTCAGTCCATTCCATGACGAAGTCGGCCAAGAGTTGAGATTTGGTAGCTCATCATGGCTTGTAGGTAATATCAAACGACACGAGCACAATGGCCCATTTGGCAATTCGGCCATTGGCATCCTTATTGTTAATGATGTCACTTAGTGGCACTTACGAAGTCAAAGTGACCGCCCATATCTGGAAGTAGTGTCTAAGTTTGCATGATGCCATAAAACATGTGTAAGCAATCTTTGGTAGTGCGGGTATATGGTTTTGCATGGGGTGAGAACCTCGGATACGTAACAGACCGGCCTTTGTATCCGTAGTTATTGACCCTCATCATGTTGTTCTACTACAAGGACCGTACTGACCACTTGATTAGTGGATGAGATGTATAACAACATCGGCTCCGCTGTGAAGGGTGGTGCTAGGATGGGGTTGCTCGCCAGTATCGCATTGATTTCCTCCAGAGCCGTCATGGCCTCATCAGTCCATTTGAAGTTCTTAGTTTTCTTCAGCAACATATAGAGCGGGAGGGCCTTCTCACTGAGGCGAGATATAAATCGGCTTAAGGCCGCCATGCAGCCTGCCAACTTTTGGACGTGATGTAGCTCTATTGGGATGGCGAGTTGTGATAATGCCCGAATTTCGGCCGGATTGGCCTCGATTCCTCTTTGTGACACTATAAATTCGAGGAGTTTGCCGACTGGGACTCCGAAGACACACTTATCTGGATTAAGCCGTATATCGTATGCTCGTAGGTTAGCAAAGGTTTCGGTGAGGTCGTCTACCAGCTGGATGAAGCATCTGGTCTTAGCGACCACATCGTCCACGTATGCCTCCATAGTTTTGCCGATTTGTTTCCCCAAGCATGTCTGGATCATACGCTGGTAAGTGGCGCTCGCGTTTTTGAAGCCGAACAACATTGTGTTGAAGCGGAATGGCTCGTAGGGTGTTATAAAGGCGGTTGCGGCCTGATCGGATTCCTTCATTTTGATTTGATGGTATCCGGAGTAGGCATCAAGGAAACAGAAGGAGTCGTGTCCGGCTGTTGCATCGATAATTTGGTCTATCCGAGGTAACAGAAAAGGATCCTTAGGGCAGGCTTTGTTTAGGTACTTGAAATCGACACATAGCCGCCAAGATTTGTCTTTCTTTGGTAGCATGACCAGGTTTGCCAACTAGTCGGGATGTTTACTATCTGTGATGAACTCGGCTTCCAGAACCTTGGCAAGTTCTTCACCCATAGCTTGACGCTTTGGTTCAGAAAATCAACGCATGACCTGTTTGACATGCTTGAAGCATGCAATTATGTTTAGGTTGTGTTCCGCTAGCCCCTGAGGGATTCCTGGAATGTCTGAGGTGTGCCAGGCAACTATGTTCCAATTTTCGCGCAAGAAGGCGCGTAGTGCTTCGTCAATTGCGGGCTCCAGTTGCGCTGCAATGGACGCAGTCTTATTAGGGTTCGTTGGGTGTACATGGAACTTGACGATCTCATCCGCGGGATTGAAATATGTTGAATTGGGACGTTTGCCGAGGATCACATCGTGTTTGTACACCACGACACGTAGTACCGTGAGTTCCTCTGCGACGAGGGTCTCGGCTAGTACCTCCAGGGCTAGGGATGCCGTTTTTTTTTCATCTCGGACGACTCTATTGGGGTCACTAATCACCGTAATCACGCCATTTGGCCCTGGCATTTTGAGCTTCATGTACCCATAGTACGGTATGGATTGGAATCTTGTGAAGGCTTCGCGTCCCAACAGGGCATGGTAACCACTGTGAAATGGGACGATATGAAAGAGAGGCTCTTGAGATTGGTAGTTATCACGTGTACCAAATACTACGTCGAGCGTAACTCGTCCGGTGCAGCGGGCTTCTCTCTCGAGGACAATACCCCGGAAGGTGCTTGTGCTTAGCTCGATTCGAGATCGGTCGAACTGCATTTTTTCAAGTGTGTCCTCATAGATGAAGTTGAGGCCGTTGCCCCCATCCATTAGCACCTTGTAGAGTCTGAAGCCGTCGACTATGGGGTTCAGGACTAAGGCAACGGGTGTCCGGCCTGTGATAGACATCGGCTCATCGACCTAGTCGAAAGTAATGGGTGTGTTCGACATTGGGTTTTCCACCACTACATGGTGGATTTAATGGCGCTCCCGAAGGGCTCTATTTATCTGATTCTTTGAGGTAAATGTCTCGTAGATCGTTAAGATTTCTGTGCAAATATATCCGGCGGCGCTACTGAACGGAGCTCCGCGTGTGTTGCCTTGAGGATGCTCTCCCCGCTTTTTGTGACCTACCTGGCGACCCAGCATGCTCGAAGGCTATGGGTGGAGCTCGGTTCAGGCGGGGCAGAGTGTATGGGGCATGGCTTGTTCAATAGTACGTCGAGGACCGACCTGGCCCTTTTTTGTGTTCTCTTCGTTGAGTGTCCGAACGTGACCGGACACATGAGTGGAGGTGTGCGTCATGTCCGGATTTGTTTGGTTTGCTCAGTAAGACTGGGATCATTGCACATTTGCTGTATTTGCCAAGTGCTTTCCATGGCACAATATTTGAGCACCAGACGTGATAGCTCGGCGAGGGTTTGAATCCGGTGACACGAGAGGGTGTTGAGGATGCCCTCATCGCGATAATGATGCCGGAAGGCGCTAATAAGTTCAAGTTCTTTGCGACCCTTAGTCCCGTTGTTGATGAGGAATCTAGCCCAGAAGTGGTGTACTGATTCCCTTGGCCACTGCGTGGCTTCACGTGGGACTGATAAACCAAACTCTTTCGCTTTATGCTTGAGTTGGGTGGTGGGTGGGAAATGATTTTGAGTTCCAGTGAGTTGTGGGTTGGAGATCTCGGTGGCTGCTTTCCCGTATCGGTCGCACACCGGATCAGCCGTTGCCCCGAAACATTGCCGGGGCGAGATAGATACTCAGGATTATCGGGGTAAGTCTGGATGATCAGTGGCCGGGACATATACCGTCCTTAATTTCGGTAGCTGGTGTGGGGAGTCCTTAACCGGGCACTCGACAACGTTGATCAGATGCGTGATGGGCGGGATGTGAATTTCCCTGTCGTCAGGTCTGAGACCGATTTGATTGTAGATCGTAGACGGATTGTTTATCATGCCCATGGCTTGGATATGGTCGAGTAGTTCGTGTAGTACTAGGGTTTTGGCGGAGTTCGTGTCGCCTGTGAGTTAGGGGTTAGCCCGTGTTGCTGGTGCTCCGGCGGCGCTCAAAGTCGCCTCTGAGGTGTAATCGGCTGAGACGAGTTCGGGTGTGTTGAACACGTCCGGCTCTAAGGCCGGATTAGGGGTGAAGGTCGTCTGAGTGGAGATATCCGCGGTTTCCGAAGCCGAAGCATCGGGACCCGCGCGCTCCTCGAAAGGAGCTAAAAGTCTTGTTGACACAAGGTCACCCCAGGTGTCAGTGGTGAACTCTAGACTCCCGAACCTGACTTCGTGTCTGGTGGCAAAATTCCCAACCTAGTCAAGGCATCATGCCGGATTGGCGTGCAGAACGACGCTTCCAAATGCGAAGATCTATCCGGGGACGAAAACATCCTTGTTGAGGATCTCTTCGCTGATGACTAAGTGTGCCATCAATCCTTTCGGTGATCCAATCAGCGGAACTCTCAATGAAAGCACCAATGTCGGTGTCAATACTGGCAGATGTCGGGTAGGGGTCCCAAACTGTGGACCTTAGATCGATGGGTTGCAGGACGTGAAACCCTATGACATACTTGATTATATTGGTGCAGATGATAATTACAGAGTTGATCTACGTGGTACATGGACGAGGACCCCTAGTTTACATAGCCAATAGGGGATCTAGGGTTACATACAACCGACCTCCAGCTAAGGGCGGCTGGACCAACCTAGTCTACTTTACTTGGACGCCACGCCGGTCTTTGGTGCTTTCCTCCTTGAATACGAGATGACCATTGCTATTCCACACACAACAGCGCTAGAAATTGGCATGTTTACAGAGGCTGAGCTGGCGTTGGTTTTTCCCTTGAAGAGGAAAGGGTGAGGCAGCACAGGAGCAGTAAGTATTTCCCTTAGTTTGAGAACCAAGGTATCGATCTAGAAGGAGGGTCTCGTCAAGTCCAGAGTACCTACGCAAACACATACAAGCTTGCGCCCAACGCTTCAAAGGGGTTGTCAATCCCTTCAAGATTGTTTGCAAAGTGAGATCTGAAGGCGGAAAGTGCAACGAAGTAAAACGTGTAAGGCTGAAAATATGGTGTGGAGTAGACCCTAGGGGCCATAGAGTTCACTAGAGGCTTCTCTCAAAATAGCAACTGATACGGTGGGTGAACAAATTACTGCCGAGCAATTGATAGAACCGCGCAAAGTCATGACGATATCTAAGGCAATGATCATACATATAGGCATCACGTCTGAGACAAGTAGACCGATACTTTCTACATCTACTACTATTACTCCACACATCGACCGCTATCTAGCATGCATCTAGTGTATTGAGTTCATGAAGAACAGAGTAACGCTTTAACAAGATGACATGATGTAGAGGGATAATCTCAAACCAATGAAGAAAACCCCATCTTTTTACCCTTGATGGCAACAACATGATGCGTGCCTCGCTACCCCTTCTGTCACTGGGTGAGGTCACCGCACGGTATGAACCCAAAACCAAGCACTTCTCCCATTGCAAGAATCATAGATCTAGTTGGCCAGACAAAACTCACAACTTGAAGAGAATTACAAGGATATGAAATCATGCATAAGAGAAATCAGAAGAAACTCAAATAAGATTCATAGATAACTGATCATAAATCCACAATTCATCGGATCTCAACAAACACACCGCAAAAGAAGATTACTTAGGATAGATCTCCATGAAGATCATGGAGAACTTTGTATTGAAGATCCAAGAGAGAGAAGAAGCCATCTAGTTAGTAGCTATGGACACGTAGGTCTATGGTGAACTACTCATGCATCATCGGAGAGGTCATGGTGTTGATGAAGAAGTCCTCCGTGTCCGAATCCCCCTCCGGCAGGGCACCAGAACGGGCCCCAGATGGGATCTTGCGGAGACAAAAGCTTGAAGCGGCGGAAAAGTACTTTCGATGATCTCCTGATTTTTTCGGATTTTTAGGGAACTTATAGGCGCAACCTCTAGGTCAGGGGATCTCAGGGGGCCCACAAGCCTGGATGGCGCGGCCTACCCCCTGGCCGCGGGGTGGGGGCTTGTGGGACCCCTGGGGCTCCCCTAACTTGGCTCCCAAGATTCCCGATCTTCTTTCATTCTAGGAAAAATCTTTTCACGGTTTTCTTCCGTTTGGACTCCGTTTCAAAATCTCCTCTGAAAGGGGTCAAAAACATGGAAAAAAACAGGAACTGGCACTTGGCAGTGAGTTAATAAGTTAGTCCCCAAAAAATATATAAAAGGCATGCAAAACATCCAAAGTTTGACAAGATAATAGCATGAAACCATCAAAAATTATAGATACGTTGGAGACATATCAAGCATCCCCAAGCTTAACTCCTGCTCGTCCTCGTGTAGGGAAGTGAAAAAGAATGAATTTTTGATGTGGAATGCTACCTAGCATAGTTGTCCTTTGCAACTTCTTTCACGTGACATGAATGTTGAGATCCGTAAGATTCAAAGCAATAGTTTGCTATTGACATGAAAACAATAATACTTCAAGCAAACTAGCAAGGTAATCATGAACTTTCAAAATAACAAGGCCAAAGAAAGTTATCCCTACGAAATCATATTTTCTGGCTATGCTCCATCATCCTCACACAACTAATGTAAATCATGCACAACCCCGGTATTGCCCAAGTAATTGTTTTCGCACTCTTACTTTCTCAAAAAAATTATAACTATCACGCAATACATGAGCGCGAGCCATGGATATAGCACTATAAATGGAATAGAGTGTGGTGGTGGTTGTGAGAGAAAAAGGAGGAGATGGTCACATTGACTCGGCATATCAAAGGGATATGGAGATGCCCATTAATAGATATCAATGTGAATGAGTAGGGATTGCCATACAAAAGGATGCACTAGAGCTATAAGTATGTGAAAGCTCAAAAGGAGAACTACTGGGTGTGCATCCAACTTGCTTGCTCACGAAGACCTAGGGCAATTTTGAGGAATCCCATCATTGGAATATACAAGCCAAGTTATATAATGAAGATTCCCACTAGCATATGGTAGTGACAAAGCAAGAAGCTCTCTGTCGTGAAGAACATGGTGCTATTATGAAGCACAAGTGTGGAAAAAGATAGTAGCATTGTCCCTTCTCTCTTTATCTCTCCCTTTTTTTTCTTTTGGGCTCTTAGGCCTCTTTTTTATTTTATTTTATTTTCTCTTTTTTTGGGCTCTTTGGCTCTTTTGTTTATTTCCTCACATGGGACAATGCTCTAATAATGATGATCATCACACTTTTATTTACTCACAGCTCAAAGATCACAATGATGATGACTCCATAGGAAATGCCTCCGGCAGTGTACCGGGCACTACTAGGAAAAGGGCTATAAATGAAATAGATATTAATGGCGCACCACACAAGCCGTGCGCCACTACTATATAGTAATGGCGCACCATGTGAGGTGTGCCATTAGTGTGGTGGATACTAATGGCGCACCACACTCACAGTGCGCCACTACTATATTTTTTTATTTTTATTTTTTTTGCAAAACTACTAATGACGCACCAGCCCCTGGTGCGCCATTAGTAACCTGGTTACTAATGGCGCATATGTTAGTAGTGCGCCACTAGTATAATTTCTTTTTTGCAAACTACTAATGGCGCACCAAAGCAAGTGCGCCATTAGTAACGAGTGTTACTAATGGCGCATCTGTTGGTGGTGCGCCACTACTATTTTTTTTACGGAACTACTAATGGCGCACCAGAGGAGATGCGCCATTAGTAACCAGGGTTACTAATGGCGCATATGAAGGTGGTGCGCCATTAGTAACCTGGGACCAGCTAGATATTTTGGACAGCCACCTACCACACTCACTTTCCCCACTTTCATTCTCTCCACCTCCACCTCCAAGCTTGTCTTGGGTGCCTCCTCCTCCTCACCTCATTTGCATCATAGATTCACCCAAATTAAGTGGTTAAATTACCTTTTTTTGATAGGTAAGTAAGGGGAAAGCTTTTATGTTGTAGATCTACTTTTTTCTCCCACCAACAACGTGCACATGCACTTTTTATGGCCTAGCTAGATCTACGTATGTTTATTGTGTTGCATATGTTTGTGGTGTTGCATATATGTTTGTGTTTGCAGGTACCGGTATTTGAAATGCGATAGTTGCCAATATTTTCCCGGAATGTTGATTCATTTCCGTTTCGGCAAGAATTTGGCACTATGCATTCTTTTTTGTCCTATTTTTAGGCAAAGTCATGCCAATTTTTTTTGGTTCTAAAATATCGTTTTGCTCTACCCCGCACGCGACCATGGTCCACACGATGACCGAAGGCATCGTGAATAGGTTTTTGAGCTCCGCGAAGGCCGAGATGCTTCAAAAGAATGAGACGGAAATAAGATGTCCGTGTCGAAGATGCAAGCTGAAGAGCCTTATGGACCCGGATTCCGTAAAGGTACGGGACCACCTGCTCTTGCGTGGTTTCATGGATGGCTATCGGTGGCAAGGTGATGAAGATGATTATGAAGTCGTCCATGGGGGGCGGGAAAGATATGCGGAAGGGCATGAGCAAGACAACCACGGCGAGGGCGGGCGAGAAGACGAAGAATCTCCAGGAAACAGTCATCATGTAGAATATGCCGGAGATGATGATGAGGAAGATGCCGGAGCAGACGAAGGGTATGATCAAGAAGATGAAGATGCCGGAGCAGACGATGATGGACCATCAATGGCCTGGGTGCAGGACCCTCATATTCAAGAGCTGCTTCTCAAGCAGACGGATAACGCAAGAGCTGCCGCCCGAGAGAAAGCCAAGCTGGATCAACTGGAGATAGACGCGGTTACTCCATTGTATGAAGGATGTAGGGCCAAGGATACCCGCCTGAAAGTAATGCTCATGGCTCTGGAGATGAAGGTAAAACACAAAATGACCGACGCATGCTTCGACGAGAACATGTCATTCTGGCACGAACGTCTTCCCAAGGGGAACAAGTGCCCGACCAGTTTCGAGGAGGCGAAGAAAATCGTGTGTCCTCTGGATTTACCGCACGTGAAATACCATGTGTGCATGAACAATTGCATCATTTATCGGGACGAGCACGCGGAGTCTACCATATGTCCGGTGTGCGGCGTCAGTCGATACAAGAAGAGGAAGAAAGCTCCTCGAAAAGTGGTGTGGTACTTTCCGATCACTCCTCGTCTGCAACGGTATTTCGCGGACCCTAAGGTAGCAAAGCTCCTGCGTTGGCACGCAGATAGGGAGGAGAAAAAGCGAGGAGATGACGGAAATGATCCGGAGATAAATAAAAAAGACAAGATGCTGAGTCACCCTAAGGATGCGAGCCAGTGGCAAGCGTTGGACTACGAATATCCAGAATTTGGGGACGATCCAAGGAACATCATGCTGGGCGCGAGCACCGATGGAGTCAATCTGTTTGGCAGCCAGAGAAGCACACATAGCACCTGGCCTGTGTTTGTGCGGATGTACAACCTTCCCCCCTGGTTGTGCATGAAGAGGAAGTACATTCACATGAGTATGCTAATTGAAGGGCCGAAACAACCAGGGAACGACATCAATCTATATCTGGGGATGCTGAAAGAGGAGCTAGACACATTGTGGAAAACGCCAGCCAATACGTGGGACGCCGCAGAGAAATAATATTTCCCTATGAGAGCCGCACTGCTCACGACGGTGCATGACTATCTCGGTTACGGATATGTCGCGGGGCAGGTGGTCCACGGATTTTCTGGATGCGTCAGGTGCATGGATGACACAATGTATCGCCAGCTAGATAGAGATCCCGGGTCTTCAAAAACCGTGTTCATGGGACATCGAAGGTGGCTTCGCGACGATGACACATGGAGAAAACGCAAGGATCTGTTCGATGGTGAAACTGAACCCCAAAGACGCCCTCTTATGAGGAGTGGCGAGGAAATATACGAGCTGTTGAAAAATTGGAAAGAGTGCCCACCGCCGGGAAAGGCGCCAGAGCCGGGAAAGAAGCGAAAAGCGCCAGAGCCGCTGCTGAAGGTATGGAAAACGAGGTCTGTTTTCTGGGACTTGCCGTACTGGAAGATCCTCCGTGTGCCTCACAGCCTTGATGTCATGCATATCACGAAGAACGTGTGCGAGAGTCTGCTTGGTACCCTGCTCAACATGCCAGAGAGGACCAAAGATGGACCGAAAGCAAGGGCAGACTTGAAATCAATGGGCATCAGGGAGGAGCTTCACGCTAATAATGATGATGATGAGGCGAAGCAGGACACGGAAAGTCGTCGCAAAGGCAAAAAAGTCCAAGAAGACCGGAAATGACTTCCCTCCCGCGTGCTTCACTCTAAGTCAGGAGGAGATCGATTAGTTTTTCACCTGCCTCGTAGGAGTAAAACTTCCTTACGGTTACGCGGGGAAGATAAGCAGATACCTAGACTCAGCGAAGCAGAAGTTTAGCGGGATGAAGTCTCACGACTGTCACGTGCTGATGACGCAGATACTTCCAGTTGCAATCCGTGGGATCATGGACACGCACGTTCGTGAAACGCTATTTGGCCTATGCAACTTTTTCGACGTCATCTCTCAGAAGTCGGTTGGCGTGAGGCAACTCAGAAGGCTACAGGAAGAGATCGTGGTGATACTATGCGAGCTTGAGATGTACTTCCCGCCAGCATTTTTCGACGTTATGGTGCATCTGCTGGTCCATATCGTGGAGGATATCATCCAACTCGGGCCGACGTTCCTGCACAGCATGATGCCGTTCGAAAGGATGAATGGTGTCATCAAAGGATACGTTCGCAACATGTCACGTCCAGAGGGAAGCATAGCCAGGGGCTTTTTGACCGAAGAGTGCATCTCCTACTGCACGAATTATCTAGGCATCGAGAACCCCGTTGGTCTGCCCTTCAACACGCACCTCGGCAGGCTCGCAGGATGGGGTCACCGTGAGGGTCGCCGCGAAATGCATGTCGACTTCGAGGGTCGAGTCGCCGACTTTGAAAGAGCAAACCTAGTCGCGCTACAACACATAGACGTGGTCGATCCTTGGGTCGTAGAGCACAAAACCTTTACTGAAAAGACGTACAATGACCGAGGCCAATAGAGGACGGACGGAGATATAATCAAAGAGCACAACTCATGTTTCACGCGTTGGTTCAAGCAGAAGCTTCTGTCGTACCCTTTACATGAGGATTCTTTCGCGGAAGAACAACTCATATTCGCCTTGTCACAGGGCGCCGAGCACAACCTGATGACGTATGAGGCGTACGATACCAACGGCTACACATTCTACACCGAGGGAAAGGATATGAAGAGCGATGGTTATCAGAACTCCGGGGTAACAATGGAATCCTACACCGGTAACGACAAGGACAGATACTACGGAAGGATCGAGGAGATCTGGGAGCTGAGCTACGCTGGAGAGAAGGTCCCGATGTTCCCTGTCAGATGGGCCAAGAGCGTCATAAAAGAAGACCGGTTTTTCACCACCATGGTTATACCCGAAGCCAAATCCAAGACCGCGGGCGCAAACGTCCCCGCGAAAAATGAGCCATGGGTACTGGCTTCCCAAGTGGACCAATGCTTCTTCATTACCGACCCGCAAAGCCCAGTCATGTTGTCGTGAGGAGAGGCAAAAGGAAGATCATCGGAATGGATGGAGTCGCCAATGAGCAAGACTTCGACAAGTACGGTGACCCGAAGATGGAACATGACGACGATGATGAAGTACCAGCATACACCACAAGAAGAAGCAGGACCACCCTACCTAAAGGACGTCCGTTCAAGAGAAGAACTCGATTTACGAAAAATAAGGGCAAGAAGATTGTGAACAAATAGCTAGCTAAGATCGATTGTATTTAAATTTGATGATATTTTTTCATATTCAATATGAAAAAATATTGAATATTCATGAGGACACTCGATCTCGATCCCCTCCATCTCGATCAATATCACACCTCGCAAGATCCCCCTCGCCGCCGAGCACCCCCCGCACCCTCCCCCGCTCCACCGCCATCGCCGTCGGCATACTTACCACTAGAACACCTATTCACAAGATACTAGGCACTTCTCAAAAAAGTACTAGGCACTTCTCAAACCAAGGTGCAACCAGCACAAGAAAACAATGCAAAAAAAAAACTAGGCACTAGATGTTGTTGTGAGGCACTAGATATTCATAGGCATCTAATTGCAAACATAAAAAAAATACTAGACATCTACTTGCAAACATAAAAAAAAAACTAGGCACTTGTCAAACCAAGGTGCAACCAGCACAAGAAAACAATGCATAGAAAAAAAAGAAAAAAAAGAGAGGGAAAGAGGATTCGAACCCGCAACCTCCTGCTAGGAGACAAAACCCATGGACCACTGCGCTGCTACTTCGGAGGTTAACAGCATAGAGAAGGCGCACCTCATATACATGCGCCATTACTACAAAAAAAACATTCTAATGGCGCACCGCTCGGGGTGCGCCATTCCTAAGCCGGGTCGCGCCCTCCTCTCTTCTCTCGCGGCCTCCCCCTACCCCTTTCCACCAAACAGCAGCTCCCCCACCTTCGTCCATGCAGCCCACAGAGCTCTTGCGGCGCTAGGGTTTGCTCCGCCTCTGCCTCCGCCGCCGCCGCCGCCTCTGCCTCCGGCACGTAGCCGCCGGCCGTCCCGTCATCGCCTCTGCCCGCCTTGCCACCCTTTCTCATCGCCGGACGCCCATCTTCCCAGATCCTCGGCACCTGCCTCTCTGTCGCGCCCTCGGCTTGCACGGCGCTCGGCGCCAGCTGCGCCACCGCCCCAGGCCGTGACCCCGCTGCCCTGCCCCGCCGCGTGGCGCCCCTGCAAGCCGGCGACAGCCACCGACCAGTCTGCTGCTCTCCTTCGACCGCCCAGTCTGCACCCCGCCCAGTCTGCTGCTCTCCTTCGACCGCTGCCTGGGGTGAGCCTCTCTTCCTTACCTCTATGTTCCTGGTTCATCCCTCTGTTCCCTGTTCCTCTCTCGTTCATGCTTCTAGTTACATACATGGATGTTGGTGTATGTTGATGTTAGCCTTGTTAGGTAGTACTATATGATTTGCTTGATGGATGGATGAGTGGTGCTAGCTAGTTGCTTCCTAGATGGATGGATGAATGGTGCGAGTAGGTAGAATTTTCTTGCTAAGTAATTGGGGTGCTTGGCCATAATGTTGTAATATTACTTTCAATTCTAAAATAAATTAGCTGATCTTAGTCTGTTTGATAATAAGGAAGCTCCACCATCCCACTGTGCTGTAAAGAAAAGGCAATCCTTTGTATAATCAGGCATCGAAGAAATAAACGGAGAAAGGGGGAACAGATTTATCCCCAAAACGTCATGGCGACCAAGCCTAAATCCCTCACCCTCTTACCACCCACAACTATCCCCTCTGTAGAGTTTGCATTTAGCTTAATGTCAGGGCCCAACCACTCTGGAGAGCCGTGTTGTTCGCCGCACCTTTTAGATCTTGGAGATATAGATGGCTGGGCCAGTGCAACAAGCCTAGGTTTGATGTCTTGGGATCAAGAACACTCTTGACAATGCTTGTGGTTTTCCTAGTGGCATGATAACTAGCATATGACAGGAAGGTGAGCACCAACACAAGAGCCTGACACGATCTGAAGGAGAGAGGGCCGCCGCGGATACACTCGAAGAGCTGAATCCCCAACGGCTTTATGCTACCCATTCTGCTTCTGCTCTCATTAGAGGAGCCCATGGGTGAGCCTGAATTTGGTTTATCCACTAACTGTTAATGTAGCCGGGAAGAAGGCCGGCCGGTGTTTATTATTGCCTTTATCTGAAAAAAATGTCAAGCATGGCAATCGTCAGAACTATCCAGATAAGATGATATAAAAATGGAAGTGTTGACCGACAGCTTGGCACAAATGTGGAACTTGGAGTTATGAAAATGAAAGTGACAGGTGCAAATGTTTAATTTTGCAACAAGGAGTAATCATCCTATAACAATGTTTGGAAGAATTATTGGGGCAAAGGACTAGATGGTTCCTGAAATAAAATAAACAGAGCACGCTATATTACTACGAGTTTTTTAGCCTAGGTGGGATGCTGCAAGCACATCATTGTTAAATCACTGAATCAGCGGCCCCTGGCATCAGCATACATACGCCTACAAATGAGCACTTCTCATCAGAATCAACCTCACAGGATAGCCAAGCGCTCAGGCTCAAAATTAAAATCAGGGACCCTTTATGACAAATACACCACCCCGGATTGAGCAGAGAAAACAACCACTATCTTCATACAGTTGACATTAACCTGAAAACAAAAGTAATTTACAAACTGTACCAACAAACAGCGTGCTCCTTGCAATTCAACTTGATTTTTGAGTTTGGTCATACAATACTCATCTATAGCACCCATATACTTATATCAACTGTCAACTGTAAATACCTCTGCTCCTTGCAAATAAATTTAATAACTTATGTAGCAGTATGGTTTATACTTGTCACGTGCACATGCCGATGTTTACAGCTTGATGAATAAATTTACTCGCGGAAGAGAAGGCAATATTAACACTGAGCTATGTATGTGTATATGCAGCCAAGACAAGTAGCGATCCACTACGACGACCCCATTCGCTGCAGGTGTTCTTTCTTTCCTTCTACAGTACAGCAGTAGTAGTACTATCTTGTTTGTATAGTATGATTTTTTTTGCTGTCTTCATTCATTGCTCTCTCAAACGTTCAGCATATTAATCTTCCCAATGGGGTTGAACCAACAACCAGTGGGTTTCCATTTTAAGTTTCTACCAGCAACCTCTGTTTCTATCTTGGGATACTTCCATGTTTCTACCAGCAACGCCTGCCATAGAAGTATCCTAGGAGAACATAATCTTCATAGTTCATCCATTCCTGCACTTTCTGTTGAAATGTAGACATTCATAGTTCCATATAAATATTGGAATGTTGTGCATACAGATGTTAGCATTGTGGTGCTAGTTTGCTGGGTTTTGTTTACGACCATCGTGTCGTGATGATTTTGCAGGTACCCCGAGAGGCCCTTGAGTTTGCCGGAATGTCGATTAACTTCCGTTCCGGCAAATTCGGGTACTCCATATGTCCTATTTTCAGCAAAGGTCATGCTGAAATTTTCCGTGAATTTTAGCATGACTTTGCTAAAAATAGGACATATGGGGTACTTGCGACTAATGCATGGGCCGGGGTATCTTAGTACTTAATTAAGTAGGATCAACTGCCCCTTTATTCTTGCTACATTAAACCATAGGTGGCAATAGAGCCAAGTGATTAGGCCCAACTTCCCTTTTCTTGATTGGGTATATTATTAGAAGATACCCATATATATCAGTCAACCTAGGGTGCCTCGGCATTGATAAACCCTAAATGATGAAACCCTAGGGTGCCTCGGCATTGATAAACCCTAAACTTTTTTCCTATTTAGAGCGAAACATGGCCCACAACGATGAGGCCGGCGGTTCGGGCAAGCCATTCTGGGAGCTATCCCAGGAGATGGAGGAAGAACCTCACCGCTATGAGGACGCCGCGGAAGACACCGATCCCGAGTACACAACCCCTAGTGGCGTCGGGGATGACACCACTGATGGTCCCGCCGAGGATGCCACCACTGATGATGGCAGAGCACGCACAGATGGCAGCCAATCGAAGAGACAACGGAAGGACCGGCGCCCGAACGTGCTCAGCACCGTAAAGGAGGAATTTACTGAAGTGAACTCCGACGGGTATCCAACGGCGCCCAAAGAAATAGTCAAGGGGTACGCGGTTCAGCTCGGGTGCATTCTCCGGAGCACTATCTCGATCAACACCGAGAACCTAAGGCATAAGGACCGAGGGAATTTGCGCAACCTCCTCTTCACGAAGCTGCACGAACAATACAAGTTCCTCGGTGACGTCGCAAACACACGCCTCTCAAGGAATAAAGTGAACAGTGCCGCCCTCACGAAGATGAGCAAGGCCCTATCTACTTGGAGAAGCGTGGTGAAGAGAATGATTGACAAAGGTGATAGTTATGAGAAGATCAAGGCGAAAAATCCTTCGATCAGCGAAGATGACTACATGGAGTTCAAGATCAAGTGCGAGAGCAAGGCAACCGCGGAATCAAGTCAATGGGGGAAAGAAATGCGGGAGTTGAACTTAGGGGTCCACCAACTCGGTCCCGGCGGTTACAGAGTGGCGGAACCTATATGGGACAAGGAGGACGCGGAGCGTGCCGAGCAAGGCCTACCACCCCACTTCGAGAAATACGGTGACAAGTAGACCAGGAACTATGTCAGGGCCCGGTACAAGGTGGACCCAATAACAAAGGAGCTTACCACGGATGCGAAGACCAGGGCGCTTGAGCGTGTTCTGGTAAGGAATACACCCCACGTAATTAGCTCCATATGGTTGCATTCTAATTAATGAAGCCAAATTTCTAAATGGTTCATTCCTTCCGCAGGACACTGAAAGCAGTAGTGCGGGGTCGTCTCAGAGCTCCCATTGGGACACCAATTTAAATAGGGCGTTTAACATAATGAAAAACAAGGATAAGTCCAGTAAGCCGTCGTCAGCTGGCCGTGTGGCCGGCTAAGGCTTGTCCACGAAATGGTCGTCATACTATAACCCTGGTGGGCGAAAGGAGAGAAATACCAACTTCGAAAGCCAGTCGCGCGAGGTTGAAGAACTCAAGGCAAAAGTGGCGCGGATTCCGGAGATGGTCCAAGAGCTAGTGCAACACCAAGTGGGAGGGGTGATCACCGCCATTGTGCCTACCTTGATTGAGGGGCTGCAGGCGTGGATTGCGGGCGGCCAACAGGGGCCGCCCCCGATTCCCAGCTATTCGGCCAGCAACTCGCACAACGTGCAGGCGACGCCATTGGTGTCTCCGGCGCCGGCACCATTGGTGTCTCCGGCGCCGGCCGGCACCTCGGCAGCAAGCGGCCCCTCCGTCACTTGCTCGCCCGCCGTTGGCGGTGCCTCGACATTAGCCGAGCTCGGCGCCATCACGGTAACTAAGCCTCTCTCGACCGATGACTTCATCTCCTTCCTTTCACTGGGCATCCCCTGACGCCCTACATGTTTTCGCAGGGCGTCGGCGCTGACGTTCCATGCACTCTCCTGCACTTCATGGGCGGCGATTTGATCGATGTCGCCAAGGGCAGAATCGTTCAACCGGGCAACCCCATGTTCCACGGTAAACCGATGCCACCCACCACGTATAGGGTTCAACTGGTTCGGGTGCTGCCAGGCTACGACGACTTGCTACCTCTGTTCCACCCTGCTGGGGCCAACAAAGATGATGTGATGACCCTCAGCGCCTGCTTAAGCTGGCCCTTGCTTTGGCCGAAGAGCCAGATTCGTTTGGGGGCGGGGGACACCACCCCACAGACAACACCGCCAGTCGTGCCGGCGCCAAGCCATGGCAAGACCGCCGCAACGCTACCGGACATGCATATGGCACAGGATCCGGACATGCATATGGCACAGGTTCCGGACGACGACGATGAAGACGATGGTACATTTACCAAGGTCGATAAGTACTTTGCCGAACATGGGTACGGTGAGGAATTCTTGGGGCCTCCTTCTCAAGAACCCAACCCTGCAAAAGACGACCGCGATCTAGCTGGTACCGCGGAGAAACCCAATTGCAACAGGCATTGTCTGGCATTTAGTTTGGAGAAGCGGTGTCTCTCCGAGAATAATGTGGCATACCCGGTTTTCGTGGCCAAGGTGCCAGAGGGCAAGGGTTTTGTCGATAGCGCCATCGGGGGTATGATCGTCCTGCGGTTTGCTGACATCTTCGCTATGTTTAACCTTCATCCGCTGCATTACACCTTCGTTCGGCTATTTTCGCTGAGTATGGAGATGCGGATCATTAGAGACAAGACCCCGGACCTAGTGATAGTCGACCCCTTTTATATGCGTGCCAATATCTTGGGCAGTGCTGGGGACCGGCAAGTCGCGAGTTCATACCTCGAAGGCGTCATTCTGGAAAACTCAGAAAAGGATAACTTCCTCGTGCCTTACTTTCCCTGGTAAGTTATCCCCTCATCGCCACATAACATATGATTTCTTAGATTTTGATCGTCCTTTTTTTCTAACATTCCGTGTTTTGTGCAGTGACACACGTTGCACACTCATCCTCTTAAGCCTGAAATATTCCATGGCCACGTATTTCGACTCGGACCGTCAGTCAAAGAAAGACTACACAAATATCAAGAAAGTTCTTCATGAAGCTCTTCCCGGCTACGCCATATCTGGAGGCACCTTTAGAAGGACAAGTCTCAGGCACGGCAAGCATGTGTTCACCCACAATACGACGTTCGCCTGCGTCAAGCAGCCGCCTGGCAGTCAGAAGGATGCCTACTACGCCCTCCATCACATGCGGGCGATCATACGGGACAGTAATCACCTTCGGCTATCAAATAATCTCAAAGATTGGGCCGCACGCTTGTCGGCAATCCAGGATGCGGACATCAGACAAGAATTCTTTCGCATCCAGTCGGAGTTTGCGGAAATCATCCATCAAGATGTCCTTCGTACCTCGGGGCAGTTCTACCTCAGATCTCTGCTATCCAATAGTGAGATAGATACAATGCTACAAATGCAGGCTGACAACGACTGCAATTTCATGACCATCACGAAAGACGGCGGCGTCATCCACGTTCCCGTGAATCGCTACTAATTCATGTTGCAATATTAAACTTTAATGAACTGGTATGTCTCTTTGGTTTGGACAGTCGTTCAACTTATATATAATCGATGCTATTTATTAGTAGGACCATGAATCGTGCTGTTATAGTTGTAATATTAAACTTTAATGAACTTGTATGTCTCTGTGAATTTCTACTAACGTTTTGTTTGCCTAGTGCATAGAGATGCCATCGTATGTCGTGTACAAGGGTAAGGTTCCCGGAGTCTACGACGACTGGGAGGAGTGTCGGAGACAGGTTCACCGATTCAGCGGTAACAGTTACAAAGGGTACACCACAAGGGCGGAGGCGGAAGTTAGATACGCGCGCTATCTAGCGGGAGAGAGGAGGGAGCGTTGGAGGAACCGGATGAAGACCAGTTTCATTGCGATTATGCTCGTTGTGATGACCGCAGCTCTCTTCTATATGTGATGGTAGTTTAGATGGTCGATATATCGACTTGTAATGTGAAGACAAACTCGCTACTCGCGGTCTCGAGACTTGTAATGTTCTAACTTTGTTCGGTATTTTAAATTCGGAGACTAATATGATGAATTGTATTCGGAGACTAATCTTCTATTGTATTCGATAAATCTGTTGTTTATATGTTGTGCTATCTATATTCTGTGCAATAATATATTTTGTAATCTGTGCAAATATCAGAAAAAATAAAATAAATACCTAATATTCATACTAGTGGCGCATCACTCAGCACACTAGTGCGCCATTAGTAAGCCAGAGCATATGGGTAAATATGGCCCTGGGAGGCATACTAATGGCGCACCATAAGCTATACTAATGGCGCACCAGTATATATACTAATGGCGCACCTGTATCTATACTAATGGCGCACCGTGAGCAATACTAATGGCGCACCGTGAGCAATACTAATGGCGCACCATGAGCAATACTAATGGCACACTACCTGGTGCGCCATTAGTATACCAAATACTAATGGCGCACTTGTAGTGCGCCATTAGTAAAAAAATCTAATGGCGTGATGCTAGTGGCGCACCCATAGTGCGCCATTAGTAGCAAAAAATGGTGCGCCATTAGAAGGCCTTTTTCTAGTAGTGGGGATGTGCAACGATCTAGCATGGCGTATGACGTTGAAAACATCTCTCTAGCTATCTTACGATCATGCAAGAGCAATATGAGAGTGACGGCACAAGTCATGACACGGAACGGTGGGAGTTGCATGGCAATATATCTCGGAATGGCTATGAAAATGCCATAGTAGGTAGGTACGGTGGCTGTTTTGAGGAAGGCATATAGTGGGTTTGTGTACCGGCGAGAATTGCGCGGCACTAGAGAGGCTAGCAATGGTGGAAGGTGAAAGTGCATCTATACCATGGACTCACATTAGTCATGAAGAACTCACATACTTGTTGTGAAAGTTTTTATTTGTAATCGAAACAAAGTGCTAAACGCATACTCCGAGGGGAAGGGTTGGTAGGTGTTAACCATCGAGCGATCCCGACCTCAACACAAAGGATGACAATCAATAGATCAATTATGCTCTGACTTCCTAACATAGCGATTCACCATACGTGCATGCTACGGGAATCACTAACTTCAACACAAGTATCTCTAGATTCACAACACCCACTCACCTAGCTCTCAATATTACCGAATCCACGTCTCAAAACTAATTGAGAGGAATCGAAACTTCTCTTTATACTCAATGCACATGAAGATGGAGGTTTTTGCATCCTATTTGGGTATCCATCACTTTTGGTTCTACTTTCATAGCATAAGACAACTACCAAATCACGCACTGCCGTGCTCTAGAAGATATAAGTGACGCACTAGAGCAAAAGTATCTAGCTCAAAAGATATAAGTGAAGCACTATGAGCATTCTAGCAAAATCACGATGAGTGCATGTCTCTCTCTCTCAGTAAGGTGTGCAACAAGGATGATTGTGACAAAACAAAAAGAAAAGACTCCTACGATATAAGACGCTCCAAGAAAAACACATATCATGTGGTGAATAAAAATATAGCCCCAAGTAATGTTACCGATGGATTGAAGACGAAAGAGGGGATGCCTTCCCGGGGCATCCCCAAGCTTAGGCTTTTTGGTGTCCTTGAATTTGGCTTGGTATGCCTTGGACATCCCCAAGCTTGAGCTCTTTCCACTCCTTATCTCATCGTCCATGAGAACATCACCCAAAACTTGAAAACTTCACAACACAAAACTTGAACAGAAACTCGTGATAACATTAGTACAAGAAAACAAACTACCACTTCTTTTGGTACTGTAGCAAACTTGAATTCCATCTGTATTTGTGTTGGGATACTGTATTCTCACTTTTCAATGGCTAGTACCCCCCCCCCTATATTAACCATAGTTTCATCAAAACAAGCAACCAACTCAACAAAAACAGAATCTGTCAAAAACAGACCAGTCTGTAGCAATATATATACTTTGTATACTTCTGGTACGTCAAAAAATCTGAAACATTACGAAGGCCTGACAAAAAAGCATATCAACCAGCAGAAAAAATAATCAACTCAAAATCTCTTTCTCAATAAAAATGAAAAATCATCTCGTGGGCGAAAAGTTTCTGTCTTTTTCCAGCAGGATCAAACAACCATTACCGAGACAGTTCATAAAGCTTTTGCTTGGCTCAAACACAAAAAGAAACACAAAAAACACAATCACAACAGAATTGTGATGGTGTGGACGCAACAAAACAGAAAGAAAAAAAGATAAATCCATTGGGTTGCCTCCCAACAAGCGCTATTGTTTAACGCCCTTAGCTAGGCATAAAAGCGATAGAATCACGTATCGTCGTCTTTGGCGCTCAAACCATATGTGGCCCTCATCATGGATTCATAAGGCAATCTTATTTTCTTTCTAGGAAAGTGTTCCATGCCCTTCCTTAAAGTAAACTGAAATCTAATATTCCCTTCCTTCATATCGATGATAGCACCGATTGTCCTTAGGAAAGGTCTACCAAGAATAATAGGGCAAGTAGGATTGCAATTAATGTCAAGCACAATGAAATCCATGGGTACATAGTTCCTATTTGGAATAATAAGAACATCATTGATCCTTCCCATGGGTTTCTTGATAGTAGAATCAGCAAGATGCAAATTAAGAGAACACTCTTCAATCTCATTAAAACCCAGAACATCACATTAAGACTTTGGAATCGCAGAAACACTAGCACCCAAATCACACAAAGCATTGCACTCATAGTTTTTGATTTTGACTTTGATGGTAGGTTTCCACTCATCATGAAGCTTTCTAGGGATAGAGACTTCCAATTCAAGTTTCTCTTCAAGAGATTTTATCATAGCTTTGACGATATGATCGGTAAAGGCTTTGTTTTGGCTATAAGCGCGTGGAGAGTTCAACATGGATTGCATCAAAGAAATGCATTCAATCAAGGAGAAACTATCATAATTGAATTCCTTGAAATCCACGGTAGTAATTTCATTACTGCTCAAAGTTTTAACGTCTTCTACTCCACTTTCAATGCTTTTAGCATCAAGATAGATGGACTCCGAATCATTGGGGCACTTTTCAACCAAAGTGGATTCATATCCAGCCCCATAATCATTAGGTTTGACACAAGAAAACAAAGATTCAATGGGAGTCACACCAAGCACTTTAAGATCTTCGTGATTCTCATCACAAGTTTTGGGTTTAGCAGCCATTTTATTGACTAAAGTAGCTTGCTTATCAGAAATCTAGCCCACTAGCTTTTTAAGACAAGCAAACTGAGAATTCAGCGCAAGGAATTCTTTGGCCATATCATCAACTTCTCTACTCATAAAAGCCAGAAAAGAATTTTGCTCCTTCAACTCTCTACGGAAGTAACTATTATATTCAAATTGTGTAGACATGACGCCTTTAACACTAGTTTCAATCTCTTCTAACTTCGCAAAGTGAGCATCAAAATCCCTTAGTGGGGCCATTCAGGCTTTAGCAGGCAAGCAAGCACACAAGCCAACAAAGAGCAGGCGAGGAAAAGGGCGAACGAAAAGGCGAACGAAAAATGCAAACGAAAAAGGCAAATTGGTGAAGTGGGGGAGAGGAAAACGAGAGGCAACTAGCAAACAAAGTAAATGCAAGAGATGAGTTTGCGACACCTACTTGGATGAGTTCTTGACTTGATCTTCCTCCCCGGCAACGGCGCCAGAAATTCTTCTGCTATCCCACACACAACAGCGCCAGAAATTGACACGTTGACAGAGGCTCGGCTTGCGTTGGTTTTTCCCTTGAAGAGGAAAGGGTGATGCAGCACAGGAGCAGTAAGTATTTCCCTCAGTTTGAGAACCAAGGTATCGATCCAGAAGGAGGGTCTCGTCAAGTCCAGAGTACCTACGCAAACACAAACAAGCTTGCACCGAACGCTTCAAAGGGGTTGTCAATCCCTTCAAGATTGTTTGCAAAGTGAGATCTGAACGCGGAAAGTTCAACGAAGTAAAAAGTGTAAGGCTGAAAATATGGTGTGGAGTAGACCCTGGGGGCCATAGTGTTCACTAGAGGCTTCTCTCAAAATACCAAGTGTTACGGTGGGTGAATAAATTACTGCCGAGCAATTGATAGAACCGCGCAAAGTCATGACGATATCTAAGGCAATGATCATACATATAGGCATCACGACCGAGACAAGTAGACCGATACTTTCTGCATCTACTACTATTACTCCACACATCGACCGCTATCCAGCATGCATCTAGTGTATTGACTTCATGACGAACAGAGTAAGGCTTTAACTAAGATGACATGATGTAGAGGGATAATCTCAAACCAATGATGAAAACCCCATATTTTTACCCTTGATGGCAACAACACGATGCATGCCTCACTACCCCTTCTGTCACTGGGTGAGGTCACCGCACGGTATGTACCCAAAACCAAGCACTTCTCCCATTGCAAGAATCATAGATCTAGTTGGCCAGACAAAACCCATAACTCGAAGAGAATTACAAGGATATGAAATCATGCATAAGAGAGATCAGAAGAAACTCAAATAAGATTCATAGATAATCTGATCATAAATCCACAATTCATCGGATCTCGACAAACACACCGCAAAAGAAGATTACATCGGATAGATCTCCATGAAGATCATGGAGAACTTTGTATTGAAGATCCAAGAGAGAGAAGAAGCCATCTAGTTACTAGCTATGGACCCGTAGGTCAATGGTGAACTACTCACGCATCATCGAAGAGGTCATGGTGTTGATGAAGAAGCCCTCTGTGTCTGAATCCCCCCTCCGGCAGGGCACCAGAGCGTGCTCCAGATGGGATCTTGTAGAGACAGAAGCTTGCGGCGACGGAAAAGTACTTTCGATGATCTCTTGATTTTTTTGGGATTTTTAGGTAATTTATAGGCGCAACCTGTTGGGGAACGTCGCATGGGAAACAAAAAATTTCCTACGCGCACGAAGACCTATCATGGTGATGTCCATCTACGAGAGGGGATGTGTGATCTACGTACCCTTGTAGACCGTACAGCAGAAGCGTTAGTGAACGAGGTTGATGTAGTGAAACATCCTCACGTCCCTCGATCCGCCCCGCGAACCGTCCCGCGATCAGTCCCACGATCTAGTGCCGAACGGACGGCACCTCCGCGTTCAGCACACGTACATCTCGACGATGATCTCGGCCTTCTTGATCCAGCAAGAGAGACGGAGAGGTAGAAGAGTTCTCCGGCAGCGTGACGGCGCTCCGGAGGTTGGTGATGATCTCGTCTCAGCAGGGCTCCGCCCGAGCTCCGCAGAAACGTGATCTAGAGGTAAAACCATGGAGATATGTGGTCGGGCTACCGTGGCAAAGTTGTGTCAAATCAGCCCTAAAACCTCCGTACATATAGGGGGAAGAGGGGGAGCCTTGCCTTGGGGTCCAAGGACCCCTAAGGGCTTCGGCTGAGCCAAGGGGGGGAGTTCTCCCCATCCAAACAGAGTCCAACTAGGTTTGGAAGGAGGAGTCCTTCCCCCTTTTCCCATCTCCTCTTTTTTTTCTTTTCTCTTTGATTTTTCTTCCTATGGCGCATAGGGCTCTTTTGGGCTGTCCCACGAGCCCACTAAGGGCTGGTGCGCCACCCCCAATGCCTATGGGCTTCCCCGGGGTGGGTCATCCTATATATCAATCTTCGTTTCCGGACTATTCCGGAAACCCTCGTGACGTCCGTGATCTCATCCGGGACTCCGAACAACATTCCGTAACCAACCATATAGCTCAAATACGCATAAAACAACGTCGAACCTTAAGTGTGCAGACCCTGCAGGTTCGAGAACTATGTAGACATGACCCGAGAGACTCCTCGGTCAATATCCAATAGAGGGACCTGGATGCCCGTATTGGATCCTACATATTCTACGAAGATCTTATCGTTTGAACCTCAGTGCCAAGGATTCATATAATCCCGTATGTCATTTCCTTTGTCCTTCGGTATGTTACTTGCCCGAGATTCGATCGTCAGTATTCGTATACCTATTTCAATCTCGTTTACCGGCAAGTCTCTTTACTCGTTCCGTAATACAAGATCCCGCAACTTACACTAAGTCACATTACTTGCAAGGCTTGTGTGTGATGTTGTATTACCGAGTGGGCCCCGAGATACCTCTCCGTCACACGGAGTGACAAATCCCAGTCTCGATCCATACTAACTCAACGAACACCTTCGGAGATACATGTAGAGCATCTTTATAGTCACCCAGTTATGTTGCGACGTTTGATACACACAAAGTATTCCTCCGGTGCTAGTGAGTTATATGATCTCATGGTCATAGGAACAAATACTTGACACGCAGAAAACAGTAGCAATAAAATGACACGATCAACATGCTACGTCTATTAGTTTGGGCTAGTCCATCACGTGATTCTCCTAATGACGTGATCCAGTTATCAAGCAACAACACCTTGTTCATAATCAGAAGACACTGACTTCTTTGATCAACTGGCTAGCCAACTAGAGGCTTGCTAGGGACAGTGTTTTGTCTACGTATCCACACATGTATATAAGTCTTCATTCAATACAATTATAGCATGGATAATAAACGATTATCTTGATACAGGAATTATAATAATAACTATATTTATTATTGCCTCTAGGGCATAATTCCAACAGTCTTCCACTTGCACTAGAGTCAATAATCTAGCCCTCACATCATCATGCGAATTACATTGTAATAAGTCTAACACCCATACAGTTCTGGTGTTGATCATGCTTTGCCCGTGGAAGAGGTTTAGTCAGCGGGTCTGCTACATTCAGATCCGTGTGCACTTTGCATATATTTACGTCCTCCCCTTCGACGTAGTCGCGGATGAGGTTGAAGCGTCATTTGATGTGTCTGGACTTCTTGTGAAACCGTGGTTCCTTTGCTAGGGCAATGGCACCCGTGTTGTCACAGAACAAGGTTATTGGATTCAGTGCGCTTGGCACCACTCCAAGATCCGTCATGAACTGCTTCATCCAGACACCCTCCTTAGCCGCCTCCGAGGCAGCCATGTACTCCGCTTCACATGTAGAATCTGCTATGACACTTTGCTTGGAACTGCACCAGCTTACCGCACCCCCATTAAGAATAAATACGTATCCGGTTTGCGACTTAGAGTCGTCCGGATCTGTGTCAAAGCTTGCATCGGCGTAACCTTTTACGACGAGCTCTTCATCACCTCCATACACGAGAAACATCTGCTTAGTCCTTTTCAGGTACTTCAGGATATTCTTGACCGTCGTCCAATGATCCACTCCTGGATTACTCTGGAACCTACCTGCCATACTTATGGCTAGGCTAACGTCCGGTCTAGTGCACAACATTGCATACATGATAGAACCTATGGCTGAAGCATAGGGGACGGTGCGCATATGCTCTCTATCCTCATCAGTTGCTGGGCACTAAGTCTTACTCAATCTCGTACCTTGTAAAACTGGCAAGAACCCTTTCTTGGACTGTTCCATTTTGAACCTCTTCAAAACTTTATCAAGGTATGTGCTTTGTGAAAGTCCTATCAGGCGTTTTGATCTATCCTTGTAGATCTTAATGCCTAGAATGTAAGCAGCTTCTCCTAGGTCCTTCATAGAGAAACTTTCATTCAAGTAATCCTTTATACTCTCCAAAAACTCTACGTTGTTTCCAATCAGCAATATGTCATCCACATATAATATTAGAAACGCCACAGAGCTCCCACTCACTTTCTTGTAAATACAAGATTCTCCAACCACGTGTATAAACCCAAATGCTTTGATCACCTCATCAAAGCGTTTGTTCCAACTCCGAGATGCTTGCACCAGCCCATAAATGGATCGCTGGAGCTTGCACACCTTGTTAGCATTCTTAGGATCGACAAAACCTTCGGGTTGCATCATATACAACTCTTCCTTAAGGAAACCGTTAAGGAACGCCGTTTTGACATCCATCTGCGAGATTTCATAATCGAAAAATGCAGCTATTGCTAACATGATTCTGACGGACTTAAGCATCGTTACGGGTGAGAATGTCTCATCGTAGTCAACTCCTTGAACTTGTGAAAAACCCTTTGCCACAAGTCGAGCTTTATAAACGGTCACATTGCCGTCAGCGTCCGTCTTCCTCTTAAAGATCCATTTGTTCTGAATAGCCTTGCGGCCCTGAGGCAGTACTTCCAAAGTCCACACTTCGTTCTCATACATGGATCCTATCTCGGAATTCATGGCTTCTAGCCATTTGTTGGAATCTGGGCCCACCATTGCTTCTTCATAATTTGCAGGTTCATTGTTGTCCAACAACATGATTGATAAGACGGGATTACCGTACCACTCTGGAGCAGCACGTGGTCTCGTCGACCTGCGTGGTTCGACAGAAACTTGAACCGGAGTTTCATGATCATCATCATTAACTTCCTCCTCAACCGGCGTCGCAACGACAGAGGTTTCCCCTTGCCCTGCGCCACCATCCAGAGGGATGAGAGGTTCGACAACCTCGTCAAGTTCTATCTTCCTCCCACTCAAATCTCTCGAGAGAAACTCCTTCTCGAGAAAAGCTCCGTTTTTAGCAACAAACACTTTGCCCTCGGATTTGAGATAGAAGGTGTAGCCAACTGTCTCTTTTGTGTAACCTATGAAGATGCACTTTTCCGCTTTGGGTTCCAGCTTTTCAGGCTGAAGCTTTTTGACATAAGCATCACATCCCCAAACTTTAAGAAACGACAACTTTGGCCTTTTGCCATACCATAGTTCGTATGGTGTCGTCTCAACGGATTTTGATGGTGCCCTATTTAAAGTGAATGCAGCTGTTTCTAATGCATAACCCCAAAATGATAATGGCAAATCGGTAAGAGACATCATAGATCACACCATCTCTAATAAAGTATGATTACGACGTTCGGACACACCATTACGCTGTGGTGTTCCAGGCGGTGTCAACTGTGAAACAATTCCACATTGTCTTAAGTGAGCACCAAACTCGAAACTCAGATATTCACCCCCACGATCAGACCGTAGGAACTTGATCTTCTTGTTACGATGATTTTCAACTTCACTCTGAAATTTCTTGAACTTTTCAAAAGTTTCAGACTTATGCTTCATTAAGTAGACATAACCATATCTACTCAAATCGTCAGTGAAGGTGAGAAAATAACGATATCCGCCGCGTGCCTCTACGCTCATCGGACCACACACATCGGTATGTATGATTTCCAACAAGTCACTCGCACGCTCCATTGTTCCGGAGAACGGAGTTTTAGTCATCTTGCCCATGAGGCATGGTTCGCACGTGTCAAGTGAATCAAAGTCAAGTGACTCCAAAAGTCCATCGGCATGGAGTTTCTTCATGCGCTTTACACCAATATGACCTAAGCGGCAGTGCCACAAAAATATGGCGCTATCATTGTTAACTGTAACTCTTTTGGTCTCAATGTTATGTATGTGTGTATCACTATCAAGATTCAATATGAACAATCCTCTCACATTGGGTGCATGACCATAAAAGATGTTACTCATGGAAATAGAACAACCATTATTCTCTGACTTAAAAGAGTAACCGTCTCGCAATAAACAAGATCCAGATATAATGTTCATGCTCAACGCAGGCACTAAATAACAATGATTCAAGTTCATAACTAATCCTGATGGTAACTGAAGTGAAACTGTGCCGACGGCGATTGCATCAACCTTGGAACCATTTCCTACGCGCATCGTCACTTCATCTTTCGCCAGCCTTCGCCTATTCCGCAGTTCCTGTTTCGAGTTACAAATATGAGCAACAGAACCGGTATCGAATACCCAGGCACTACTACGAGAGCCGGTTAAGTACACATCAATAACATGTATATCAAATATACCTGATTTTTCTTTGGCCGCCTTCTTATCAGCCAGATACTTGGGGCAATTGCGCTTCTAGTGACCCATACCCTTGCAATAGTAACACTCTGTTTCAGGCTTAGGTCCAGCTTTGGGTTTCTTCGTCGGATTGGCAACAGGCTTACCGCTCTTCTTTGAATTACCCTTCTTGCCTTTGTCGTTTCTCTTGAAACTAGTGGTCTTATTCACCATCAACACTTGATGCTCTTTACGGAGTTCAGACTCTGCGACTTTCAGCATCGCAAACAACTCGCCAGGAGACTTGTTCATCCCTTGCATGTTGTAGTTCAACACAAAGCCTTTATAGCTTGGCGGCAGTGATTGAAGGATTCTGTCAGTGATAGCTTCTTGCGGGAGTTCAATCCCCAGCTCAGCTAGACGGTTTGAGTACCCAGACATTTTGAGCACATGTTCACTGACAGACGAGTTCTCCTCCATCTTGCAAGCATAGAATTTATCGGAGGTCTCATACCTCTCGATCCGGGCGTTCTTCTGAAAGATAAACTTCAACTCCTGGAACATCTCAAATGCTCCATGACACTCAAAGCGACATTGAAGTCCCGGTTCTAAGCCATACAAGAATGCACATTGAACTACTGAGTAGTCCTCCTTATGTGCTAACCAAGCATTCTTAACATCCTGATAAGCCGTAGCGGGTGGTTCATCTCCTAGCGCAGCATTAAGGACATAATCCTTCTTCCCAGCTTGTAAGATTAGCTTAAGATTACGAGCCCAGTCTACAAAGTTGCTTCCATCATCTTTCAACTTAGCTTTCTCTAGAAACGTATTAAAATTCAGGGTGACTGTCGCGTGAGCCATGATCTACAACACAAATATATTCAAAGTGGATTTAGACTATGTTCAAGATAATTAGAGTTTAACTTAATCAAATTACTCGCTAAACTCCCACTCAAAAAGTACATCTCTCTAGTCATTTGAGTGGTTCATGATCCACTTACACTAGCTCAAGTCCGATCATCATGTGAGTTGAGCATAGTTTCAGTGGTAAGCATCCCCATGCTAATCATATCATCTATATGATTCATGATCGACCTTTCGGTCTCATGTGTTCCGAGGCCATGTCTGCACATGCTAGGCTCGTCAAGCTTAACCCGAGTGTTCCGCGTGCGCAACTGTTTTGCACCCGTTGTATGTGAACGTTGAGTCTATCACACCCGATCATCACGTGGTGGCTCGAAACGACGAACTGTAGCAACGGTGCACAGTCGGGGAGAACACAATTTCGTCTTGAAATTTTAGTGAGAGATCACCTCATAATGCTACCGTCGTTCTAAGCAAAATAAGGTGCATAAAGGATTAACATCACATGCAATTCATAAGTGACATGATATGGCCATCATCATGTGCTCCTTGATCTCCATCACCAAATCACCGGCACGATCTTCTTGTCACCGGCGCCACACCATGATCTCCATCAACGTGTCGCCATCGGGGTTGTCATGCTACTCATGCTATTACTAATAAAGCTACATCCTAGCAAAATAGTAAACGCATCTGCAAGCACAAACGTTAGTTATAAAGACAACCCTATGGCTCCTGCCGGTTGTCGTACCATCGACGTGCAAGTCGATATTATCTATTACAACATGATCATCTCATACATCCAATATATCACATCACATCGTTCGCCATATCACATCACAAGCATACCCTGCAAAAACAAGTTAGACGTCCTCTAATGTTGTTGTTGCATGTTTTACGTTGTGACCATGGGTATCTAGTAGGATCGCATCTTACTTACGCAAACACCACAACGGAGATATATGAGTTGCTATTTAACCTCATCCAAGGACCTCCTCGGTCAAATCCGATTCAACTAAAGTTGGAGAAACTGACACCCGCCAGTCATCTTTGAGCAACGGAGTTATTCGTAGCGATGAAACCAGTCTCTCGTAAGCGTACGAGTAATGTCGGTCCGAGCCGCTTCGATCCAACAATACTGCGGAATCAAGAAAATACTAAGGAGGGCAGCAAAACGCACATCACCGCCCACAAAAACTTTTGTGTTCTACTCGAGAAGACATCTATGCATGAACCTAGCTCATGATGCCACTGTTGGGGAATGTCGCATGGGAAACCAAAATTTTCGTACGCGCACGAAGACCTATCATGGTGATGTCCATCTACGAGAGGGGATGTGTGATCTATGTTTCCTTGTAGACCATACAGCAGAAGCGTTAGTGAACGTGGTTGATGTAGTGGAACGTCCTCACGTCCCTCGATCCGCCCCGCGAACCGTCCCGCGATCAGTCCCACGATCTAGTGCCGAACGGACGGCACCTCCGCGTTCAGCACACGTACAGCTCGACGATGATCTCGGCCTTCTTGATCCAGCAAGAGATACGGAGAGGTAGAAGAGTTCTCCGGCAGCGTGACGGCGCTCCGGAGGTTGGTGATGATCTCGTCTCAGCAGGGCTCCGCCCGAGCTCCGCAGAAACGCGATCTAGAGGTAAAACCGTGGAGATATGTGGTCGGGCTGCCGTGGCAAAGTTGTGTCAAATCAGCCCTAAAACCTCCGTATATATAGGGGGAAGAGGGGGAGCCTTGCCTTGGGGTCCAAGGACCCCTAAGGGCTTCGGCCGAGCCAAGGGGGGGAGTTCTCCCCTTCCAAACCGAGTCCAACTAGGTTTGGAAGGAGGAGTCCTTCCCCCTTTTCCCACCTCCTATTTTTTTCTTTTCTCTTTGATTTTTCTTCCTATGGCGCATAGGGCTCTTTTGGGCTGTCCGACGAGCCCACTAAGGGCTGGTGCGCCACCCCCAACGCCTATGGGCCACCCCCCGGTGAACTCCTGGAACCCATTCGTCATTCCCGGTACATTCCCGGTATCTCCGAAAACCTTCCGGTAATCAAATGAGGTCATCCTATATATCAATCTTCGTTTCTGGACTATTCCGGATACCCTCGTGACGTCCGTGATCTCATACGGGACTCCGAACAACATTCGGTAACCAACCATATAACTCAAATACGCATAAAACAACGTCGAACCTTAAGTGTGCAGACCCTGCGGGTTCGAGAACTATGTAGACATGACCCGAGAGACTCCTCGGTCAATATCCAATAGCGGGACCTGGATGCCCATATTGGATCCTACATATTCTACGAAGATCTTATCGTTTGAACCTCAGTGCCAAGGATTCATATAATCCCGTATGTCATTCCCTTTGTCCTTCGGTATGTTACTTGCACGAGATTCGATCGTCAGTATCCGTATACCTATTTCAATCTCGTTTACCGGCAGGTCTCTTTACTCGTTCCGTAATAACAGATCCCGCAACTTACACTAAGTCACCTTGCATGCAAGGCTTGTGGGTGATGTTGTATTACCGAGTGGGCCCCGAGATACCTCTCCATCACACGGAGTGACAAATCCCAGTCTCGATCCATACTAACTCAACGAACACCTTCGGAGATACCTGTAGAGCATCTTTATAGTCACCCAGTTACGGTGCGACGTTTGATACACACAAAGTATTCCTCCGGTGTTAGTGAGTTATATGATCTCATGGTCATAGGAACAAATACTTGATACGCAGAAAACAGTAGCAATAAAATGACACGATCAACATGCTAGGTCTATTAGTTTGGCCTAGTCCATCACGTGATTATCCTAATGACGTGATCCAGTTATCAAGCAACAACACCTTGTTCATAATCCGAAGACACTGACTATCTTTGATCAACTGGCTAGCCAACTAGAGGCTTGCTAGGGACAGTGTTTTGTCTATGTATCCACACATGTATATAAGTCTTCATTCAATATAATTATAGCATGGATAATAAACGATTATCTTGATACAGGAATTATAATAATAACTTTATTTATTATTGCCTCTAGGGCATAATTCCAACACAACCCCTAGGTCAGGGGGCGCTCAGGCGGCCCACAAGCCTGGGTGGCACGGCCTACCCCCCTGGCTGTGGGGTGGGGGCTTATGGGGCCCCTGGGGCTCTCCTGCCTTGGCTCCCAAGCTTCCCGATCTTCTTCCGTTCCGGAAAAATCTTTTCGGTGATTTTCTTCCGTTTGGACTCCGTTTCAAAATCTCCTCTGAAAGGGGTCAAAATCATGGAAAAAACAGGAAGTGGCACTTGGCACTATGTTAATAAGTTTGTCCCCAAAAAATATATAAAAGGCATGCAAAACATCCAAAGTTTGACAACATAATAGCAGGAAACTATCAAAAATTATAGATACGTTGGAGACGTATCAACCACATAGTATGGCCTCCAATTAGTACGGCCCATTGGGTCGGCCTCTTCGTAGGAGACCGACCTCCTGAGGACCCCTTAATCCGGACAACCTCCCTTATAAGGAGGTCCAACTCATACATGTGTGGAAACATCCTCCCTTATAAGGAGGTCCAACTCCCACTAAACTAGCAATGTGGGACTAACCTTTTCCACCTCTTGCCTTGCACGAATGGGCTACCTGGGCCTCTAGGATTTATTAGGAATTTCTGAAATTATTATTTGGCTGGCCCAAAATAGATAAAATTCCAGCAATCCCCCCCCCAAATCCCAGAGGCACACAAAATTTGCCTTTGGTTCCAAAACACTGTTTTATATACCGATACTGCAGTGGAGAAGTCTATGCAGTGGAGAACTTTCACCTAGAACTCTATGCTACAGTAGTAAGCAACTTGAATAGTGGACTAGGCCTTGAACTGCAAGTTTTCTGCAAATCTAGCTTCATACAGAGCCTTGACCGATACTAGGCTACCATGGGACTTCCCCACGGGTGCAGCTTATGAGTTATACTCCGAGACCTTTCATGAGTTTACTATAGAGCACCCTACTCTCATAGATTGCGACGTTAATAATCAGACTCATATAGGTGTATTCTTAAAAAGATGTTCTGCAGGACAACATATCTCCTTCAATAAGCCACTTAGAACATATTAAGATGTATATCAACTTGTCATGAAGTTTAGGAAAGTATTACATCTTCATGGAGTGGTATTATCAATGATAATGATACTTTCCTCTCAATTGACCAATAGCTTGTCTTCCACATCTAATTCACGGGATCTCCGATCACAAAGAATAGGTTACCAGTGTGAACAACTCATATTGTGGGTCTCATACCCATCTCCTTCGATGCATTATCTATCACATTATGTCATAGACCCTTAGTAAAAGGATCTGCCAGATTTTTAGATGTTTGGATATAATCCAATGCAATAACTCTGGAGTTTCTCATTTTCCTGGTAGATTTTAACCTTCTTTGAACGTGTATTAATGACTTCATGTTATCCTTTGAGCTGCTCACTTTCGTCACCATAGTTTGATTGTCGCGGTTCATAAGGATACCCGGTACAGGTTTATCAACAACCGGCAAGTCATTCAAGATCCGGCGAAGCCAATCTGCTTTGAATGTAGCTGTATCTAGTGTTGTGAGTTCTGCTTCCATTGTTGACCTTGTTAAGATCGTTTGCTTGCAAGACTTCCAAGAAACAGCACCACCTCCATGAGTGAATACATATCTACTCGTGGCCTTTATCTCATCAGCATCAGAGATCCAGTTTGAATCACTATACCTTTCAAGCACCTTTGGGCGTCCAGTATAGTGAATTCCATAATTTGCGGTGCATTTCAAATAATGCAAAAACTCTCTCTAGAGATTTCGAATGCACATCTCCTGGTTTTGAGACAAACTGACTTAGTTTGCTAACAGCAAAAGAGATGTCAGGTCTTGTAGCACTGGCTAAGTACATAAGCGAGCCAATAATCTGCGAGTAGTTCAATTGATCTCTAGCAATTCTTCTATTCTTTCAAAGCAACGCGCTGGCATCATATGGTGTTGGAGAAGGCTTGCAATCACTATATCCAAAGCGACTCAAGATCTTTTCCACATAGTGAGATTGAAGCAATGTAATCCCACCATCATCGTCCCTCAACAACTTGATGTTTAGAATGACATCAACCACTCCTAAATCCTTCATCTCAAAATAGTAAGATAGGAAATCCTTGACCTCCTTAATAACATTCGGATTTGTTCTGAAAATCAGTATGTCATCAACATACAAGCAAAGGATAAAGACTTTAGCAACTTGCACACTTATCATGGTTTTTGGATTGTTGAAAATATGAGCAACTTACCATAGGATTTTCTTAACAAAGGTAGATAAAACATGACTATCATAATAGAGGTGAAACAAGGCAGGTAATATAAAGAGGAGACAGCAAAAGGCATGTGCACATATGATCTAGAAGAGAACATATAGAGAGTCGTTCTATATATGCAAGAAGGCAAGAGCAGAAACGAAACATATCTAGAAGAGAAAGTAGAACAAGTAGTTGCAGCAAGAACTCAAACGAAAGGAATACGAGTGCCCCCCCTTCTCCCGAAGAGGACTCGAAGAGAAGGAGTTTCGGAGGCCTACAAATTTAGTTCAGCCACACGATCTTCCCTGAAGTAAACCTCAGATCGACCGTGCCAACACCACGAACAGAAGCACTTGAACTGTTGCCCATCAGCATGGTGGAAGTCCCTGCGGTCTGATAAGATCAAAACATGGAAATATCACCGCATACATGCACATTAGCACCCGTGTCAATCAACCAATCAAGGAAATGACATACTGAAAGAATAGTGGGAAATATACCATACCCAACATCCTTCACGTCGGTGTCACCAATGACAACATTAGCGGTCTTGTCGCCTTTCCCGTGTTGACGCTTGTCATAATGGTTAGGGTAGCTGGGTGCCTGATAACCCACAAGTGTAGGGGATCGCAACAGTTTTTGAGGGTAGAGTATTCAACCCAAATTTATTGATTCGACACAAAGGGAAGCCAAAGAATATTCTCAAGTATTAGCAGCTGAGTTTGTCAATTTCAACCACACCTGAAAGATTAGTGTCTACAAGCAAAGTATCAGTAGCAAACTGATATGATAGCAACGGTGTCAGAAAAAGATCTGTTGACGGCAGACTATTCCTAACTGTTGTATCAATGGCGCCAGTAAAGTGTTGCAGCAAGTAACAGCCAAGTAGCAAGTAACAGTAGTAGTGACAACAGTAGCAAGTAACAGCAGTAGCAGCAGAGTAACAGCAGTAGCAACAGAGTAACAGTAGTAGCAGTAACAGCAGTAGCAGCAAAGTAACATAGCAAGGACCAGTAATAAAAGACTCGTAGGCAGTGGATCGGTGATGGATGAGTATGTCGGATGCGATTCATCATGTAATAGCTATAACACAGAGAGATATATCACTAGCTCCCGTTCGTCAATCTAATGTAAGCATGTATTCCGTATGTAGTCATACGTGCTTAGGGAAAAGAACTTGCATGACATCTATTGTCCATCCCTCCCATGGCAGCGGGGTCCTAATGAAAACTACGGGATATTAAGGTTCTCTTTTTAATAAAGAACCGGACCAACGCATTAACACGTGGTGAATACATGAACTCCTCATACTATGGTCATCTCCGGGAGTGGTTCCGGCTATTGTCACTCTGGGGTTGCCGGGTCATAACACATAGTAGGTGACTACAACTTGCAAGATAGGATCTAAAACACACATATATTGGTGACAACATAATAGGTTCAGATCTGAAATCATGGCACTCGGGCCCTAGTGACAAACATTAAGCATAGCCAAGTAGTAGAAACATCAATCTAGAACATAGTGGATACTAGGGATCAATCCCCGTCAAAACTAACTCGATTACATGATAGATCTCATCCAACTCATCACCGTCCAGCAAGCCTACGATGAGATTACTCACGAACGGTGAAGAACATCATGGAATTGTCGATGGAGGAAGGTTGATGATGACGATGGCGACGATTCCCCCTCTCCGGAGCCCCGAACGGACTCTAGATCTGCCCTCCAGATGAAGAACAAGAGGTGGCGGCACCTCCGTATCGTAAAACGCGATGAATCCTTCTCTCTGAGTTTTTTTCGGGCGAGACGGAATGAATAGAGGTGAGTTTGGAGGCGGTGGTGCCACGTGGGCCCCACAAGCCCTCACGGCGCGACCAGGGGGGTGGCCGCGGCCCAGGGGCTTGTGGCCCACTGGCACACCTCCTCCGATGGATCTTTGCGCAGGTATTTTTCATTAATTCCAGAAAAATTCTCCGTAAATTTTCAGGTCATTCCGAGAACTTTTATTTCTGCACAAAAACAACACCATGGCAGTTCTGCTGAAAACAGCGTTAGTCTGGGTTAGTTCCATTCAAATCATGCAAGTAAGAGTCCAAAACAAGGGCAAAAGAGTTCGGAAAAGTAGATACGACGGAGACGTATCACCTCCCCCAAGATTAAATCCTTGCTTGTCCTCAAGCAATTCAGTTGACAAACTGAAAGACACAAAAGAAAAACTTTGACGAACTCTGTTTGATCTTGTGGTTGCAACTATGTCTAACTCAAAACCAGAATTTCAGCAAGATCACAAGCAAACCACATAGGCAAATGACATCTAGCTCTCATGGTAAACTCATATCAATGGCATAATCAACTAGCGAGCAAATAATAATAAGCCTCAAATGTCAACACTTCAATCAAAACAACATGAAGCAGTACAAACAGGTGGTATCTCACTAGCTCTTTCTGAGACCGCAAAACATAAATGCAGAGCACCTTCAAAGACCAAGGGCTGACTAAACATTATAATTCATGGCAATGAAGATCCAGTCACAGTCATACTCAACACAGTTAAAAGCAAAGTATAAAAACGACAGAGGTGCTCTCTAATTGGTGCTTTTGTAAGAGGAGGATGACTCAACAGGGACATAAATAGACAGGCCCTTCGCAGAGGGAAGCATTGATTTGCAGAGGTGCCCGAGCTCAAGCTTTGAAAACAGAGATAACAATTTTGGGTGGCATGCTCTCATTGTCAACGCAATGACCAAGAGTTCTCAACATCTTCCACCCTACACATGCTATAGGCGGTTCCCAAACAGAAAAGTAAAGTTTTGACTCCCCCACCACCAATCAATCACACTCCATGGCTAGCCGAATCCTCGGGTACCGTCCATACCAACATCAATCCTGGGGGAGTTTTGTTTGCAATTATCTTTTCGATTTGAGCATGGAACTCGGAATTCCAATTACCGGCCCCTTTCTTGTGAATGATAGTGAATAAACACATATCGAGGATAAGACGCCTATCATGGAAGATACCAATAGCCCCCTGTCACCACACGAGCGGTTCGGGCATGCAAAACAGATTATTTCTTGAAGGTTTAGAGAGTGGCACATGCAAACTTACTTGGAACGGCAGGTAGATACTGCACATAGGTAGATATGGTGGACTCATATGGAACACCTTTGGGTTTATGGAAGTGGATGCACAAGCAGTATTCCCGCTTAGTACACGTCAAGGCTAGCAAAAGACTGGGAAGCGACCAACTAGAGAGCGACAACAGTCATCAAAATGCATAGAGATTAACTAACATTGAGTGCAAGCATGAGTAGGACATAAATCACCATGAACATGAACATCATAGAGGCTATGTTGATTTTGTTTCAACTACATGTGTGAACATGCGCCAAGTCAAGCCACTTGAATCATTCAAAGGAGGATACCATCCTATCATACTACAACACGGTCATCTCAACATTCATGTGGGCATCCAAGACAAACCATTATAAGCTCCTAGATAAGTAAGCATGGCATAAGCAACTATGATGTCTAAGTTGTCTTTGCAAACATGTTTCTCTCACAATTAAGTTGAATCAGGCATGATGAGCTAGTCATATTTACAAAAACAAAATAGATCGAGTTCATACCAGCTTTTCGAGGCTCAGTCACTTCATCATATATCGTCCTTGTTGCCTTTCACTTGCACAACCGAATGTTCTGAACAATAATAAGAGTGCTCGTGCATTGGACTAAAACTGGAATCTGCAGGCAAACACAAAGGAGAAGACAAAGTAATATGGCTCTATGACAGCTAAACAGGTATGCATGCGAGAGCCACTAAACATTGTAACCAATATCTTCTACCTTGACCAAAAGAAAAAAGAAAACTATTTACACGGGAAAGCTCCCAACAAGCAAAAGAAGAAAAAGAAAATCTTTTTGGGTTTTCTCAAACTAGACAGACACACGAAAAGAAAACGAGAAAAAGAAAATAAACTAGCATGGATGATACAGTGGCAAAGTGTGAACACCGACGAACAAAGTGAAAGCATAAGCAAGAATGTAAAGTCGGTGAGAACACGTACTCCCCCAAGCTTAGGTTTTTGGCCTAAGTTGGTCTACTCCCAAGGAGGGAAATAACCAGCTCCGGGGTACTCCGGAGTGGACTGAGGATGCCACTACTGTGTGAGCTCCTTTGGCTCCCACTGATAAACTGGCGTCTGGTACTCGACTGGTGGCTCGGGCACGGGCATCTATGGTTGGGCCAAGCGCCAATATGCGTAGATGTCCGAGGGCATAATAATGTACCTGCCTACATGAAGATTGAACAAAGAAGGAGCAGACAAAGTAATAGTCTCACGAGTACCCTGACTAAACACCAGGTTATAAATCATCCTTCTACTTATATCTCTATCAAGAAAGTCATGGCGAACCATGCCATCGTAATCTAGATATCTCTTGGGAAGAAGAACCTCTTCTTCTTCCTCCAGTCTAATGGGTATCTCAAAGTGTCTGGCAAGACGGGTAGCATAGATACCTCCATAGACAACACCTTTAGAACGGTTCAGGTTCAACTGTTGAGCTACTATAGCGCCCAAGCTATAAGTTTTATCGTTATAAAGGGCTTCGCGCAAGACCGCAAGATCTGGGGAACTAAGTGACCCAGCTTTCCCACGACCAATCAAACATTTTCCCACAAAAAGTGAGAAGTACCGAAGCATGGGAAAATGAATGCTAGCAGCTCTAGCACAAGACACTCCTCTCTCCTCTCCTACAGCAATTGTACCGATGAAATCTTCCAAGTCCCGTGGACGAGGTTCATGAATATCCCCAACGTAAGGTAATTTGCAAACATTGCAAAAATCTTGGAGTGACATGCGCTGGGGGATATCATAAAGTTTGAACTCTACCATAGGAGGATTCTTCCTCGGATAGAAGTTAAAGCTTTGTACGAAGATATTAGTGAGGAGGAGGTATTGCAAACACTTATCTTCAACGAAGGCGGTACGACCTGCGTTTTCCACCAAGTGATAAAAGTCCTCATAAATTCCAGCGGCGCGTAAGAACACGTCGCTTGGCCACTCGCAAGCTCGAACTTCTGCCACTCGAGGAACCAGATACTTGGCCTTCTTCTCACTCCCATCATCCTTGGAGTCACGGCTTGAAGAGCCTCTCAAGAACCTCCTCATCTTTTCCTTTTTCTATCTCTGAAAATTTGTGAAATTTTTAGTGATTCTAAGGAAAGGTGAACAAGGCTCAACAAAACTCGTAGCAACTACTCCAACAAGTGCCTAGAGGCCATATTACGCATCAAAACTACTTGGGACCAGCTAAAATCAGCATGCAGAGCTCAAGAACATGGTCACCAAGGCAGCAAAAATACGCGGAGTATAAGGCACTAGAGCAAAAACTAATTGGACCAATGGAGGATTCACTTACCAAGGAGTAATTTCCCCAAAACAGTTCGGAGAATGGTGATTTGAGAAAAAGAGATCGAAAATCCCAACAAGAGGAGCAAGAACACGGGTTTGAGCTACGAAACGATTTTTTCAGGAGGTAGGAGAACCAGATGAGAGCAAGAATGAGCGTAGGGGGTGCCTGTGGGCCCCACAAGCTGGGTGGCGCGGCCAAGGGGTGCCCGCGCCCCACGGGCTTGTGGCCCACTGGTGTGGCCCCCAGACAAGCTCTTTGTCTCAGAATTTTTCAAAAATTCCAGAAAAAGCATACTTGATTTTTAGGACGTTCGGAGAAATTTTATTTTTGGGGTACTTTTCCACCGAACGCTAAAACAAAAAACAGGGAAAACTAAACTAAACCTATCATTTTTCTTCTAAGCAACCGAAGGTGAAAGCTTGGAACAGAGGTTTGTGACTCCTCGATTCATCCATCTCATGGTCATCGAAAGAAATCCGTCTGTGAGGTTGATCAAGCCTCTTTGACAAACCTTTTCGAATCGCAAAAGAGAACGGAGAATTTTTGAATAGTCACTAGGTCACCTCAATGGGGATGTGTATCTCCCCAACAAGCAAATCATACTTCATCTTAACAGGAGGAATAGGGCATTCAAAGCTCCCAATAAGAATCGATGAAGTTTTTTCGATAGCATTGATGCAATGTACTCGATATTGTTTCTTCAGAAAGTGCACCGTATGCTCATTACCGTTGACATGTAAAGTGACATTGCCTTTGTTGCAATCTATAACAGCCCTGCAGTGTTTAAAAAGGGTCTTCCGAGGATGACCGCCATGGCATCATCCTCAGGAATATCCAAGATAACAAAGTCTGTTAATATAGTGACATTAGCAACCACAACAGGCACATCCTCGCAAATGCCGATAGGGAAAGCAGTTGATTTGTCGGCCATTTGCAGAGAGATTTTAGTGGGTGTCAACTTATCCAGTTCAAGTCTACGATAAAGAGAGAGAGAGAGGCATAACACTAACACCGCCTCCAAGGTCGCATAAAGCAGTTCTAATGTAGTTACCTTTAATGGAGCAAGGTATAGTGGGCACACCGGGATCACCTAGTTTCTTAGGAGTTCCACCCTTGAAGGTATAATTAGCGAGAATGGTGGAAATCTCAACCTCAGATATCCTCCTCTTATTAGTCACAATATCTTTCATGTACTGAGCATACGGAGACATTTTGAGCATATCTCTCAAACGCATCTGCAGAAAGACAGGTCTGATCATTTCAACAAATCGCTCAAAATCCTCATCATCCTTTTTCTTGAATGGTTTGGGAGGAAAGGGCATGGGTTTCTGAACCCATGGTTCCCTTTCTTTACCATGCTTCCTAGCAGCGATGTCATTCTTATCGTATCTCTTATTCTTAGGCTGTGGGTTATCAAGACCAACAGGTTCAATCTCCACATCCTTATCATTGCTAGGTTGAGCATCAACATGAACATCACTATTGATATCATCATTAGGCTCATGTTCATCACCAGATTGTGTTTCAGCATCAGAGACAGTGGCATCGTTTGGACTCTCAGGGGTATCAGCAACAGGGTTGCTAGCGTGCAGGTTCCTATCATCTTTCTTCTTCTTTCTAGGATGACTAGGTGCATCAGTGCTAACTCCTTGAGAATCTTGTTCAATTATCTTCGGATGACCCTTAGGATACACAGGTTCCTGGGTCATTCTACCGCCTCTAGTGATGACTCTGACAGAATTGTCATTCAACTCATTGAGCAAGTCATTCTGAGCTTTATGTACTTGTTCTACTTAAGTAGTAACCATAGAGGCATGTTTACTCAGAAGTTTAAGATCATTGACATTTCTGTCCACACAAGAACTTAAATGAATAAGCATACGAGCATTTTGTTCCAATTGTCTGCTAACATAGTCATTGAAACTTTTTTGTTTGGCAACGAAGTGATCAAATTCATCCATGCATAAGCTAGCAGGTTTATCAAAAGGAATATCACTCTCATCAAACCTACACAGAGAATTTACTTCTACTACCTGTATCGGGTTATCGAGACCATGGATCTCTTCAATAGGTGGTAGATTTTTGACATCTTCAGATGGCTTCTTGCATATCTTCAGGACTGAGGAATAGAATACCTCTTTTCTTTGGAGTAGGCTTAGGAGGTGGTTTGGGAATAGTCCTAGCATTCTCATTGCACAAGATGTTATTCTGTAGAATCTCAGCTTGTTCTACAGTTCGTGCCCTAAAAACACAACCAGCACAACTATCTAGGTGGTCTTTGTAAGCATCGGTAAGTCCATTATAGAAGATACCAAGTATTTCGTTCTTCTCAAGAGGGTGATCAGGCAAAGCATTCAGTAGCTGGATGAGCCTCCCCCAAGCTTGTGGGAGACTCTTTTCTTCAGCTTGAGCAAAGTTGTATATTTCCTGCAAGGCAGCTTGCTTCTTATGGGCAGGGAAACATTTTTCAGAGAAGTAGTAGACCATATCCTGGGGGCTACGCACACAGCCATGAGCAAGAGAAGTGAACCAGGTCTTAGCATCATCCTTTAGCGAGAAAGGAAACAACTTGATGCTATAGTAGCGGTGGATATTTTCCTCACTAGTGAATAGGGTGGCTATATCGTGCAGTTTGGTAAGATGGGCTACAACCGTTTCAGACTCATAACAGTGAAAAGGATCAGATTCGACCAGAGTGATTAACTTAGGGTCGACAGAGAATTCATAATCCTTATCGGTCACAAAGATAGGCGAAGTAGCAAACTTCGGGTCGTATTTCATCCTAGCATTCAAAGATTTTTCTTTCCACTTGCGCAGTAGTTTCTCAACATCATAGCTATCCTTACACGCAAGAAAATCCTCAGCTATCTCTCCCTCCATAACATAGCGCTCAGGCATAACAAGCAATTCAGGCATAGTAGCAGGTTCTACTTCGATAGTATCACCAGTTTCAGAAGTATCATCACATCTAGCAGCAACTCTAGCAAGGTGTGCATCAAGGAATGCACCTAGTGGCAAAGCAGTATCAGGCATAGTATCAAGCATAGCATCATCAGGCATAGTATCAAGCATAGCATCATTAGGCATAGTATCAAGCATAGCATCATCAGGCATAGTATCAAGCATAGCATCATCAGGCATGGTATCAAGCATAGCATCATCACGCATAGTATCAAGCATAGCATCATCAGGCATAGGCGACATATCAAGATTTCTAGCAGGAGGCGAAGTCGCAAACTTACTCATAACTGAAGGTGAATCAAGTGTAGAGCTAGATGGCAGTTCCTTACCTCTCCTCGTAGTGGAAGGCAAGATTTTAGTTCTTGGATCTTTCGGATTCCTCCCCGGCAACGGCGCCAGAAAAAGGTCTTGATAACCCACAAGTGTAGGGGATCGCAAAAGTTTTCGAGGGTAGAGTATTCAACCCAAATTTATTGATTCGACACAAAGGGAAGCGAAAGAATATTCTCAAGTATTAGCAGCTGAGTTTGTCAATTTCAACCACACCTAAAAGATTAGTGTCTACAAGCAAAGTGTCAGTAGCAAAGTGATATGATAGCAATGGTGTTAGAAAAAGATATGTTGACGGTAGACCATTCCTAACTATTGTATCAATGGCGCCAATAAAGTGTTGCAGCAAGTAACAGCCAAGTAGCAAGTAACAACAGTAGTGACAGCAGTAGCAAGTAACAGCAGTAGCAGCAGAGTAACAGTAGTACCAACAGAGTAATAGCAGCAGCAGTAACAGCAGTAGCAGCAAAGTAACATAGCAAGGACGAGTAGTAAAAGACTCGTAGGAAGTGGATCGGTGATGGATGAGTATGCCGGATGTGATTCATAATGTAACAACTATAACACGGAGAGAGATATAACTAGCTCCCATTTGTCAATCTAATGTAGGCATGTATTCCGTATGTAGTCATACGTGCTTAGGGAAAAGAACTTGCATGACATCTATTGTCCATCCCTCCCATGGCAGCGGGGTCCTGATGGAAACTACGGGATATTAAGTTTCTCCTTTTAATAAATAACCGTACCAATGCATTAACACGTGGTGAATACATGAACTCCTCATACTATGGTCATCTCTGGGAGTGTTTCCGGCTATTGTCACTCCAGGGTTGCCGGGTCATAACACATAGTAGGTGACTACAACTTGCAAGATAGGATCTAAAACACACATATATTGGTGACAACATAATAGGTTCAGATCTGAAATCATGGCACTCGGGCCCTAATGACAAGCATTAAGCATAGCCAAGTAGTAGCTACATCAATCTAGAACATAGTGGATACTAGGGATCAATCCCCGTCAAAACTAACTCGATTACATGATAGATCTCATCCAACTCATCACCGTCCAACAAGCCTACGATGAGATTACTCACGAACGGTGAAGAGCGTCATGGAATTGTCGATGGATGAAGGTTGATGATGACGATGGCGACGATTTCCCCTCTCCGGAGCCCCGAACGGACTCCAGATCTGCCCTCCAGATGAAGAACAGGAGGTGGCGGTGCCTCCGTATCGTAAAACGCGATGAATCCTTCTCTCAGATTTTTTTCTGGTCGAGACGGAATAAATAGAGCTGAGTTTGGAGGCAGTGGCGCCACGTGGGCCCCACAAGCCCTCACGGCGCGGCCAGGGGGGTGGCCGCGGCCCAGGGGTTTGTGGCCCACTAGCACACCTCCTCTGGTGGATCTTTGCGCAGGTATTTTTCATTAATTCTAGAAAAAATCTCCGTAAATTTTCAGGTCATTCCGAGAACTTTTATTTCTGCACAAAAACAACACCATGGCTATTCTGCTGAAAACAGCGTTAGTCCGGGTTAGTTCCATTCAAATCATGCAAGTTAGAGTCCAAAACAAGGGCAAAAGAGTTTGGAAAAGTAGATACGACGGAGACGTATCAATGCCCAATGATCAGAATCTCCACAGATATGACAAACACCTTTCTTATTGTCAGTCTTCTTCTTAAAGTTGGTGTGCTGCGAATCCTTATTCTTCCCATCAAACTTTCTCTTACCATCAAACTTCCCTTTGTTCTTGAAATTGAGGGGCTGGAAGTTTTTCTTCTGTACCAGATTGGCACTAGATCCTCCCTCATTACCTCGAGCACGTGTGTCTTTTGCTCTCGCCTTTTCTTCCAAGTCAAGAGTACCAATGAGATCCGAAATGGGAAACTCCTGCCTCTTATGCTTCAGTAAGGTAGCAAAGTTCCTCCACAATGGAGGAAGCTTAGTGATGATGCCTCCGGCAACAAACTTGTCCAGTAGCATACAATTGAAGTGCTCAAGTTCTCTAGCAAATGACTGTATCTCGTGAGCTTTGTCAACCATGGAGCGCTCTTCAGTCATCCTATAGTCATAGAATTGTTCCATGATGTACAGCTCAGTGCCAGCATCCGAGACCCCAAACTTGGCCTCGAGTGCATCCCACATATCTTTTCCATTATCAATTGACGCATAAGCATCAATTGTGTTCTCACCAAGAACACTCAAGAGAGCAACCTTAAACAGGGTATCCATTTTCTGAAAAGCTTGATCCTGTTGAGCATCATAATCTCCTTCAGGTTTGCCAAGAGTGGCGTCATAGCAGCTCATGGCTTGAAACCATAAAACGGTTCTCACGCGCCACCTCTTATAGTGGATACCCTCAAACATAGGAGGTCTCATGGAAGCAGCAAAACTACTCGGGGTAAATTGCCTATTATAAGGGTTTTGGATTGTTGAAAATATGAGCAACTTACCATAGGATTTTATTAACAAAGGTAGATAAAACATGACTACCATAATAGAGATGAAACAAGGCAGGTAATATAAAGATGAGACAGCAAAAGGCATGTGCACATATGATCTAGAAGAGAACACATATAGAGCAGTTCTATATATGCAAGAAGGCAAGAGCAGAAACAGAACATATCTAGAAGAGAAACTAGAACAATAAGTTAAGGCAGGAACTCAAACGAAAGGAATCCGAGCGCTCCCCTTCTCCCTTACAGGACTCGAAGAGACGGAGTTTCGGGGGCCTACAAATTTAGTTCAGCCGCACGATCTTCCCTGAAGTAAACTTCAGTTCGACCGTTCCAACACCATGAACAGAAGCACTTGAACCGTTTCCCATCAGCACGATGGAAGTCCCTGCGGTCTGTTAAGACAAAAACATGGAAATATCACCAAATATATGCACATTAGCACCCGTGTCAATCAACCAATCGGGGAAATGACACACTGAAAGAATAGTGGGAAATATACCATACACACCATCCTTCACGTCAGTGTCCCAAATGACAACATTAGCCGTCTTGCTGCCTTTCCCATGTTGACGCTTGTCATAACGGTTAGGGCAGCTGGGTGCCCAATGATCAGGATCTCCGTAGATATGACAAACACCTTTCTTCTTGCCAATCTTCTTCTTGAAGTTGGTGTGCTGTGAAGCCCTATTCTTTCCATCAAACCTACCCTTGTTCTTGAAATTGTGGGCTGGAAGTTTCTCCAACAAACTTGTCTGGTAGCGCTCTTCAGTGGCATCCGAGACCCCAAATTTGGCATCCCACATAGAGAGGAGCCTTAAAGAGGGTATTCATTTTCTGAAAATCTTGTTCCTGTTGAGCATTATAATCTTCTTCAGGTTTGACAAGATAGAACGGCTTCAATTTAGTTCGGCTCATTTTTGCAACCCGAGACTGGCGGAGGAGGAGGAGGAGCGCGCGTGTATGTATCTCTTGTTCTCAAACTCATACATGTGTGAAAACATCCTTCCTTTTAAGGAGGTCCAAGTTTCACTAAACTAGCAATGTGAGACTAAACTTTTCCATCTCTTGCCTTGCATAAATGTGATGCGTGAGCCTCTAGGATTTACTAGAAATTTCTGAAGTTATTTTTGGGCTGGTCCAAAATAGATAAAATTCCAGCATATTTGAGGTTCGTGCTGTTAGGTTGATCTCTCGTTCAATGGGCCCAACGGCCCATTGGAACCTTGACCCACGCCCTGATCGGGGGCGTCCAGCCCAGGTAAGGCTGGTGGGCCCCTGTCACGCAGTGCTATAAAGAGGAGGTGGGTACCGTGGCACAAGTTACGAGGTTCGCCGCCGCCACTGGTTCCCCACTCCTAACCCTAATCCAATCCAGAGGATAGCACTGAAGAGATGGGAAGTCCATCACCGCCACTACCGGATCTCTCTCTCCTTCCCCACCGTCGTCACCACCTCACGACGGTCACCGGAGGGAACTCATCGAGTACGGGATAAGGTAACATACCACTACTCTCACCGAACACATCTAGCCTTGTCGATCCACGGGACCTATCAATGGTGTCAGAGCCACGAGGCTTTTGATGTGTTTTCGGATGAAGCATGTACAAGTAAAGTTTTTCCCCCTCCCCGATATGATCCCTACAAGTGGGCAAAGAAGTAGATGAAAAGCAAAAGAACAAGCAAAAATACAACCGGATTCCTATCCGGCAAAGAAGTGTCGCCGCAATGCCGCGCCTGTTCCTCTCGATCCCCACACGCATCGGCATGCCGAGGTGTGGGGAAGAAGAACCTACCTCTTCGGAGGCAAAGATAGGATCTGATAAGATCCAAAAGGCAAACAAAAAAAGGGGGAAAGGGGGCAAGCCAAGAAAATTCACCCCTCTCTGGGGGCAAAGTATATGCACTGCGGCCACGCCGTTTGACGGCGGCGCGCTTCCGCTAACGGAAACGCGCCACCGACGAAGGGGAGGCAACGACGCAAAGGTCACAGTCTGACGGCGCAAAGGCCACAACGAATGGCACCACCACCACTCCATCTTGACAGCGGTGCATTCACTACAAGTGCTCGCACTCACCGGCAAGATAGGCAGAGGAGGCGCGCTCCACAGGAAGACCATCACGGCTGCGGGTTCACACTCACGAGAGGTGCAACGCGGGGACCCAGAGAACCTCCTCGGCGGGGCTTGGATGCCGCCGGCGCGAGGGAAAGCCTTAGTCACCACGAGCAGCTCGGGATCGAGCTAGAAAAGGAAAAGGAGGGGCTCGCCTCTGTAGGGCGCGCGGCGCGGGACCCTTGGTCACCGCTGCCGGCGGCTAGCTCGAGCACCTCCGGCGGGGCATCGCAGCCACCGCGCGATAAGGAGCCACGAAGGAGGTCGAAAGAGGCTGTGGCGCACGTGGCGCGGGACCCTAGGTCGCCGCTGCCGGCGGCCATCCAGAGCCCTCTCCGGCGGGGCGGGGCAGCCACCGCACTAGAACTTGCTCCCAACCGCTGGCGCGAGGGAGAGCTGCAGCCGCACCGCGCCCGGGGAAGGAGAGGACCGAGAGATCGGCGTTGTGCAGAGGAAATGACTCTAGGGTTTCCCCTCCTGTCGGCTCTCCTCCCCTTTTATTCTCTCTACGTGTGCGGGCGGCCGTTGGATCAAAACGAGCGGCTAGGATTGAAACCCTAGCCGCTAGCAGGCCGAGCTGGTCCATAAGCAGAAAAGGCTCGCCCTGCGTCGCGCCAGGGGCCCCACGCTGAGGTGTGTGGCTGGCGGGCCGACACAGGCCGGCAATAGCTAGGCCGGCCCATGGTGACCATTTTTTTTCTATTAAAGGGTTTTCTAAGTTTCTGTCTATTAAGGCAGGTTTAAAAGTTTTTTCTAGGCATTTTTTCCTACGAAAATATGTTTAGCAAATAGTAAAGAAAAATGTTCGAAGTTTCTCTAAAAGCAATGTTGATTTTTCTGAAATGAAAAATAAATGGTTCTGAAAATAAAAGAAGTTTTTCAGAAAAATAAAAGTTCATGAATTTTATAAAAGAGATTATATATAAAGTTCATGAATTTTTTAATTATCACAGATTTTTTTTTCTGTTATCGTAACATGTTTTTTCTGAAAAGAAAAATAAAAGGTTCTGAAAATAAAAGAAAGATTTTCAGAAAAAGAAAAATTCATGGATTTTATAAAAGGGATTATAAAGTTCATGAATTTTTAATTTTAACAGAATATTTTTATGTAAAGGTGTATGAATTATCAAATTCACGTTTTTCCGCTGCAAAGTAAAAGGTCTAATCCTCCAATTAAGTTGGTACCAACGGGAAAAATTGGAAGAATTGTAATTAGCAAAGCTTTTCCCGTGTGGGTGAAATAAGATTCAAATAATTTTCCGCTGTGACAAAAGAAAAATGTTTGTTTTAAAGTTAAATATGGTATTGTTATTTTCTGACCAACGTTGATGATAACAATACTATAATTGTATGAGTCATCTTGTGTTCAAAGCTTAAATCTCTGATAAATTTTGTATCAAAGTGATCAACTTTCAGAGCACAGATAAAGAAATGCATATGGTTAATGATGATGATGATTATTTCTTAGCAAAGTTGTTCAATAAGAATACTATCATCACATTGTTCATAAGTTATATGCATTATTTCCATTTCTGCCCAACGGTGATATGGAATTAATGTACAAGGATGAAGTTTTATTCTAATTCTGCCACCACGGTGATTTAGAATATTCCAGAAAGTTTAAAAAAAGGTTTAATGTGCATGATTTTAATCAGACCAACGTAGGGTTATTTTTATGCTCATTACCGTTGTTTATTGCCTAAGTTTTCTCAGACTAGAAGTTATTCAAGCTTTCACTCATGAAAGCGAATGTTTTGGGTACTAGTGACCCGAAAGATGGAAAAGAAAGGTCATAACTTGAGGGAATAAATTCTCTCGAAAGAATGGCTTCACAAGAAAAGAATTCTTGGATATTAATTCAAGAAAAGAAAAGAGATAGATCATTGAGAGTCTTGGTTGACGAATGTCTTTCATGTACTCTCTATGATGAAGTCTCCTTTTTTCAGTCAACACGATTGAAATGAAACAAGCAACATGCATGTTGAATTTGACCAACGTCGGATCAAACATGTGTGTCAAAGATAATTCAGATTTATTTCTGAATTTGATGCAGTCAAAAGAGCCAATTATGGCATTTATGTCCCTTAAAGGGAATTACCCGCCTGGCGGGAAAACTCTCGGAAGAATGCGTGCGTAACCGGGTAAAGTTGACATTGCATTATGTCAACAATCCGTGTATGGCGGGAGAAATTTTGGTAAAGGTCTTATCCTGTATGACAGGAGAAAGTTATGATGACTCATGTGCGGTTAATGTGTCCCATTATGGGAGAAAAGTATGGAGTAGCTATTAAGCTTTCCTAGTATCGACCGTACACCTTATGTGTAACGGTCATTATGCAATCACTAAATCTAGAAAGGATAAAAGTAACAGACGAACCTAAAGACAAGAATGATATGCAAGGGTGACTTGCAAAAGAGACAATGATAAAGAACTCTCTTGAGTTTCTGAAATGAAATGAGGAAAAAGTACTCCCATACTAGTTAACTTATAACTTCATTTTACATGAAGTGATAAGATGAATGAGCTAGATAATCGAAGTTTTCCTCATTTCACAAGAGCCATGAATGGGTTTCGAAATTGTGGCAGAAAAGTTCTTGCCACATTTCGAGGGGGAGAAAGAGACATGAAATACATTGTAGTGTATTTCATGACTCCTCTGTACTTTAGATGATGTGATGCACATTATGCATCTAAAGTGATCCATTAATGAAAAATGTGATTGTCAAGGGGAGTACGACAGTCATGTGAATACCATCATTATGATACCCCTAAAGAAAAGAAACAGTTGTATTTTCGGATCTTTTATAGTTCCGAAAACAGATTAAGGAATACAACAGTGGTGCTTAAAGTGCCATAAAGAAGAAAGTTTAAAGATACGCCATTTCTTCAGTGAAGATGGAGTAATCTGGGGGAGCATGTTGTATGACCTATACAACACCTGTCGTTAGCTCTACAAGGGATCTTGTGATACAGGTCCCTATAAAACCTATTGCCTTTTGAAAATGGGTGACTATAGAATTAATTGCCTCTTGGCAATGACAGAGCAACGACAACCCCATATGAAAGAAGTGCCAGTACCTGAGATTTTGATGGTCTCTAGGAATGTGAAAATCAGATACTTGTGACTACTATAAAGTCTATGTTAGTGAAATTCCATCACTTGAATTTCACTAACATAGACTTTATGAAGGATCTACGGGGCAAATGTGACTCCAAAGGAAATATGTAAAGGTGTAAAGCATGACTTAAATCGAAAGATTTTTGTGTAAAGAAAATGAGAAGACAATTGTAATCATGCAAAGTTATAGAATGGGAAATTCGTTTCCCAATTCCTGCGCATGTGGATGACGTCCTACTTGCAAGTGGTGATGTCAGTTTACTGCAGGAGGAGAGAAGAAGTTCTTGTCCTCAAAGTTCAAAAGAATAAAAGGGGGTATTAGGAATGTCACATGGACATGCTAAGAAAGATCTCTAAAGTATGCATACGAGAAAACCTACGCCTGTTCTTATAGTAAAGGGTAATGGAAGTGGAAACTATGGTGTTCCAAAAGTTAATAAGAAAAGATTGTAAACCAATATGGTACCATATGCTTCAGTTGTTGGAAGCTCAAGATGTTACCCTAACACAGTTCACGTATATACCCGGGTTGTTTTGGCAATGTCCAGTCCATAGATAAATCAATGGAATGGAGTCAAAGATATCGGCCTCATGATGAAAGAAATAAGTGCTCATAAAAGATTGTGAGTACAAAGGCAGGACTTGTGAAATGTATAGCAAAATCCCCAATTGTCGCTAACTTTCATACTCGGAGTTTTGTGTGGAAAAATCTCAAAATGAGTGAAACGATTGTCATCAATGTGATGCAATGATATGTTATAGCTTGATATGAGGCTGAGGGATAGGCAAAATGGTTAATGGCTACCTATACCCGGAGTTGATAATGGTTGACAACAACGATAACCATTTTAAATTCTTTCGCTCCTGTCACAACGAGTCAAGTGTTGATGCCAAACACACTGACAAAGAGTTACATGTTGTGAAGGAGAAAGTCCGGAATTATGGAAAATGGCTGAAGCATAAAAACAACAAACAAGTGTTTGCAGATCTGCTTATCAAAGGCTTACCGCCCAGTATGTTCGGAGAACACACAGTCGACATGGATTTTATGGTATACTCTAATATTTCCGGACAACAAAGGGCCCAAGGTTAAAGAATCTGTCTCAAAATAGATAGGTACATTGTGGCTGTCTGATTCCATCGGCAATTGAGCTGTGACGATGAAACATGTCCTATGTATTGATCTGTTGCGAAACGAGTAAAGTTAAAAGCATATGATGAGATCGAGGGAGAGAATGTTAGGTTGATCTCTCGTTCAATGGGCCCAACGGTCCATTGGAACCTTGACCCACGCCCTGATCGGGGGCGTCCAGCCCAAGTAAGGCTGGTGGGCCCCTGTCGTGCAGTGCTATAAAGAGGAGGTGGGGACCGTGGCACAAGTTACGAGGTTCGCCGTCGCCACTGGTTCCCCACTCCTAACCCTAATCCGATACAGAGGGTAGCACTGAAGCGATGGGAAGTCCATCACCGCCACTACCGGATCTCTCTCTCCTTCCCCACCGTCGTCACCATCTCACGACGGTCACCGGAGGGAACTCATCGAGTACGGGATAAGGTAACATACCACTACTCTCACCGAACACATCTAGCCTTGTCGATCCACGGGACCTATCACGTGCAAGCTTGGATCCATTTCCCCATGTCCTCGGTTCTTTCGTGATGCTTGATGACGTGACCTCGAGAGCTCCGTCATGGAGTCACCTATACATGGCGCCATGGCGGCGATGGCGCAAAATAGCTCTGTTTTGATTCCAATCGTTTTTCGTGATTGAGTTACCACGTCTGTGTGATTACAAAATGCACACGGTGCTTTTATTGTGGACATTACGAGCTTTGTACTCCATTCGGTTTATCTTCCCATAGCCCCCGTTGGTAGGTATTAAATTAATCGCATCAGTGGCTTGGCATTGCCTCTCGTCGGCAGGTTCGTCGCTTCAGCTCCCTTCGGTTGTGATGACGGAGACGGGTGATGAGCTGGGCAGCGCCGTGATGGGCATCGACCTCGGGACTGCGTGGTCGTGCGTCGGCGTGTACCGGCGGGGCTGCGTGGAGATCGTGACCAACGAACACGGCGGCCGGAAAACGCCGTCATACGTCGCGTTTACCGACACGGAGAGGTTCGTCGGTGACGCGGCCAAGAACCAGGCCGCCCGGAACCCCGCCAACACCATCTTCGGTGAGTCTTTTTTAGTTTTCAACATCGCCTCGGCTTCTCGAATGGCTAACTGGTTTTGTGCTCTAAGGTACCAAGCGATTGATGGGAAGGAGATTCAGCGACGCGTCCGTGCAGGCCGACACGAAACTGTGGCCGTTCAAGGTCATCGCCGGCCGCGGCGACAAGCCGATGATCTCGGCGAACTACAAGCGCAAGCCGAAGCTACTTGCCGCTGAGGAGATCGGGTCGATGCTGCTCGCGAAGATGAAGGGCGACGCGGAGGCGTACCTCCGCGCCCCTGTAACGGATGCCGTGGTCGCCGTCCCCGTGTCGTTCGACATTCTACATCGTCGCGCCAGCAAGGACGCCTTCACCGTCGCGGGGCTGAACGTCATAGGCGTCGTCTACGAGCCCGTGGCCGCGGCCATCGCCTATGGCCTCCACGAAAGCACGGAGGCGAAAAACGTGCTCGTCTTCGACCTTGGAGGTGGTACCACCAGCGTGGCGCTCCTCGCGGTTGCGGCGGGCAAGATCACGGTCCTAGCAACCGCCGGTGAACCCCACCTCGGCGGCGAGGATTTCGACAGCCGCATGGTCGAGCACTTGGTCGACCAGTTCAACACACAGTTCAAGAAAGATGTCAGTGGCAGCGCGAGGGCTCTGGTGAGGCTGAGGGCAGCCTGCGAGCACGCAAAGAGGACGCTCTCGTCGGCGGCCTGGTCTGCCATCGAGATCGACTGTTTGCTCGATGGCATCGACTTCCGCACGGCCATCACCCGCGACCAGTTCGAGGACCTCAACTTAGACCTGTTCTGCAAGTGCATGGATCCCGTCAAAAAATGCCTCAGCGACGCAAAGATCCGGAGGAGCGACGTGCACGACGTCGTCCTCGTCGGGGGGTCCTCTCGAATCCCCCGCGTGCGGCTTATGCTTCATAAGTTGTTTGGTGGGAAGGAGCTCTGCACGGACATCAATCCCGAGGAGGCGGTGGCCCGCGGAGCTGCCATCCTCGGCGCCATGGCCAGCCGCGTGCCCGCTGGTGACTTGCTGGACCTGTTCCTGTTGGACGCCACGCCGCACTCGCTCGGCGTGGAAGAGCCTGGAGTTGGCGTCATGACCGTGATCGTTCCAAAGAATATTACCATTCCCGTCAGGAGGGAGCAGATCATTTCCCTCCACTCCCTTGACAAAAGAAGTGCCGTTATCTCGGTGTTTGAAGGGGAGAGTGACACTGCAAGGGAGAACAGGTTGCTCGGAGAGCTCAAGCTTTCGGGGGTCCATCATGGTGATGGAACGAACACCGGAGCCAAGCGCCAGATTTCAGTGTGCTTCGACATCGATGCCGACGGCGTGCTGACAGTCTATGCGACAGACAAGGCGACCAAGCGTAGGCACCAGGTGAAGTTCATGGACCAAGGTCAGCTGAGCAGGGAGGAGATCGCGAGGATGGCAGGGGAGGCTGCGGAGTACATGGCAGAAGACGCGGAGAAGAGGGAGAGGGCGGAAGCAAAGAATCTGCTGGAAGAATACTTGTACCAGATGCGCCATACGATCGAGGTTGAGAGGAAGAAGGTGGACGATGCGCTCTCTGCCGTGGAACTGATGATTCAGCAGGTGCTCAACGACCAGGCTTCCAGCGCCAGAAAGTTCCTAGACGATTTGGAGGGGCTCAAGAAGACAGCGAAGTATACAATTGTTGGAGAGCAGGGTCATGCATGATGTTCATCTTACTGCCTCGTGTTAAAGTTGCATTTCGGTTGGGCGAATGTGATCTACTGAATATCTAGATTTTTGTTTTATTTTTGCGCAAAGGACATCTATTTTTTTAAATCGGAAATATTGCACCAAAAGAATTTAGAATATCCAATACAACATACATTTTTCAAATTAAAACTGCATTTCTAGCACATTAACATAAGGAAAAACATAAAACAAGATTTCTAGCTATTCAACAATATTTTGCAATGTTACATATTTTTTACATTTTGTGATTACAAGGTTTCTTATTTGGAGATATCACTTTAACTTCTCTAACGACTCCACCTACAAAATTCAAAAGGTTTCTTATTTCTATTTTTTAATCTGGTTTTCAATAACCTCTTTGGAATATCATGTTTTACCTACATTTCTTATTTCCTTTTGAATTTATTTTGCGTACATATTTTTGTTTTGTAACTTTTAGTTCTCTAGAAAGAAAATTGCCTAAATTTTAAAAAAATTCCTTGTATTTCAATTTTGCGTGGAAACTTATGGTTCCTAAGAAAACCCTTCATTTTTTATAGTTTTCTCAACATCGTATGGAACCGGGTTCTCAACAGGATTGGTCTCTCCAATGTTACACCTTTGTGGACTGTTGAGCGTTGGCTAGGGTCGGAGCTCCTTCTGGTGAGAAGAAGTTAAATAGTATGGTCGTCTCGACCAACTGGATTACTAGAAAGAACGTAAACTAGAGTCTCTGCGCAAAAAATATGCAACGATGCATCTCATGCTTGATCAAATCAAATTTGAGCTCACAACCGTTTCGAGGCCGGTCAATGCTTTGAGCTCCTCTTAACCTTGGGTCGCCATGTTGAGTTAGGCCCTCCTATTTTTTGGTCTTGTTTTGGCTGTTTGTTTTCATGCTCTTTGCCTTGCACCATTAAGAGTTAAAGACTATGTGTTTTTTTCTCTTCTTTCTATACTGGTTACATGCAATTCTCCATGGTTCAGACAAATGTTCCTGTAAGCACTAGGAAGCGGAAAAAAGCTTTGTGCGCTATGAAACTAGATATGATGAAGGCATGTGATAGAGTGGGATGGATTTTCTTGCAGTAGATAATGGAACAGTTTGGCTTTGCACTCGGGTGGATAGAGATGATCATGAGGTATGTGACAACGGCAAGATTTTCAGTCAAGTTAAACAGTGGATGCTCGAGGAGGTATTCTCCGTCACATGGACCCCGATAGGCGGACCCTTTATCATCATATTTATTCCTTTTCTGTGTTGAGTGTTTCTCTGCACTTCGAAAGAAACCACAAAGTGACAACAAGATGAAAGGAGTGAAGTTTGGGGGCACTGGCCCCCATGTCACACACCTCATGTTCGCTGATGACAATATTGTCTTCCTAGAGGGGTCATGTGACAACATGGAGGCACTGAAGGATATCTTGGTTAGATATGAACAGGCCTCGGGAAAAAGAGTAAATTTGCGAAGGTCTTCCATCTTTTTTGGTAAAGGATGCGAGGAGGGTACTAAACTGGAGCTCAAATCAGTTATGGATGTATCTTTAGAAGCTCTAAATGAGAGGTACTTCGGTCTCCCAACACTGGTCGGGAGATCAAAAGAGGATACTTTCAAATATGTTACTGAGAGCTCCAAGGGCAAAGTTAGTGGTTGGAAGGGGCAAAATCTCTCCAAGGCAGCAAGGGAAGTGCTGATCAGATCGGGGCTCCAACTTGTACCTACTATTACCATGAGTTGCTTTCACCTCACAAAGAATACGTGCCGGAATATGACTTCGGTCTCTTCGAAATTCTGGTGGGTTGTAAGGAATGGTGAATGGAATGTGCATTGGACCTCATGGCACAAAACGTGTGCTTCAAAACCAGATGGTGGAATGGGCTTCCGTGACTCGGAGGCCTTTAAGCACTTCTTGCAAAGCAAGCATGAAGGATTATGCAGTGTCCAACATCGGTTCTCAAGGCGCGATAATTCAGGGAGGATTCCATCATGATAGCTACATGCCCCTCGGCTTCCTCCTACAGTTTCACAAGTATATTGCATGGTAGAGACCTCCTTAGAGGAGGAGTGGTGTGGTGCATTGGAGACGGCACGAAAGTAAGTATACATCATGCAAATTGGATACCCAGAAATGGGTCTTTGAGACCATTGGTCTAGGTTTTCCTACCTGGTGTAACAAAAGTGGCAGACCTACTATCATCAGATGGAAGGAGTTGGAATCGCGATAGAGTGGATGCAATGTTTTATGTAGATGATGCGGGGGATATCTAGTAGATAGTTGTTGGGGGCATGGGTACGAATGATTACCTTGCTTGAAACTTCATTGAGAACGAACATTCTACTGTTAGATCGACCTACCATCTAAAAATGTCCATGAACAGAGCAAGAACCGGACAACCGGAGTCTTCAAGTTCAGTTAACACACACAAGGGGTACGTGACTCTATGGGATACTTGTGTGTCACGCAAGGCCAAGATTCGTATGTGGAGACTAATCAGGAATGGGCTCGCAGTAGGTTTGGAACTACACCGGTGCAGGATAGAACCTGATGTTTTGTGTTGCTTGTGGAAGGGACGAAAAAATATAACACCGCTTTCGGGCGTGCCAACATTAAATTTAATTTTGGCAGCTACTTCAATCGGACAAGGGCATTGCAGTAGCGATCCCACTGAGCCTGATGGACCCAAAGAGAATTAGTTCGTTGGTTACTTGGGTGGTTCGCTGTGTTGGAGATATGCCCTAGAGGCAATCATGTATGATGATATTCCCTATGTGTTTATGAATAAAGATAGTCCTTGGACATTGTCAATGGTGTGTATCAACAAGTACGTGACTTGTTTGTGAGACTATGCATTGTATGATGACCGTCCTAAATGGTCCACAATCGAAAGGGTTTTGTGGATGCGCAACCATTCAGATTAGCATATAACACGACAGATGGTTTGGTCTCACTAACCATGTATCATTGGATGCTAGCCGGATAACATGGACTCAGAAAGTTCTGGTCGGATTCGACGTATTCGAATCCGAGGTGAGATAAGGTCTGAGTTGGACAGACCCAACTATGAGACGCAGCGATAGGTCATCTGTGAGTCTCTAGTACATCATATGTTCTATGTCCTAAGACCTGAGTTGGCGCATGTACTCGGGATGGTGACACATTTGCTTTGAGCCGACCAAATGCTACTCCGTGATTGGGTAGTTACAAAGGTAGGTTTCGGGCTTTTCCAGACCCATGCTGCAAGACATGTTCGAGCAAGATGGTATTTGCCACTCCGATTAGGAGAGATATGCTCTCGGCCCCTCGAGTGATCCGGCCTGGATAAGCATGGCCACGCGATGAGGATTATGAGGTAATCCCAAGTGTTTGTCGGATTCATCGGAATGAGAAAGAGGTCATGCTGCAACAAGGATGACCATGTCGCCTTGTGCATGGCAACATATATCATGTGGCAAAGGGAACAGAAGTGTGAAGTACAAGTTCGCCTAACGAGCCTCGTTGGACACTTGGAGTTGGCATGCTTTGCTAAGGCCACTACCAACTTTTCAAGTCGATGTGATCTGACTCGCGACCAAGTGAACGAGAACCTAAGGGGTGTAATCCCCAAGTGCAAGGAATCATCGTAGCAATTTACAAAGGTGGAAGTGATAAGTATGGAGTGTCGAACCCACAAGGACCTAAAGGTAAGAGCAATATTCTCTCAACTCCTATCTGCCACGGATACAAATTAACATACGCCAAACGTTTGCTTCCAACTAGGAACGAGAAATAAAACTACGAAGTGGGTATGAAGAGAATATATTTGCATGACATCGGAGAACTAAAACATAAAAATAGGTATTGTTATCATAAAGTTATAATATATTGCAATATATTACAAATAGCGAGTGTGGAATAATGATGGGCCGGTGTACGGAATTGTCCTAGGCAAACAAGATCGGTAGTCATTATTGCAATTTTATATGAGGGAGAGGCATAAGCTAACATACTTTCTCTACTTGGATCATATGCACCTAAGATTGGAACTCTAGCAAGCATCCGCAACTACTAAAGATCATTAAGGTAAAACCCAACCATAGCATTAAAGCATCAAGTCCTCTTTACCCCATAGGCAACAACCCACTATAAGCAAATCATGAACGTATTGCAACACCCTACAGAGGGAATCCCTCACGCTTGCGCGACACGCAGGGCACCATAGGACAACACCAATAATAAAGCATGTAACTCAAACCAATCTAGATCACCAATAAACCCATAAGAGAAAGGGAATCTACTCAAAACATCATAGGATGGCAAGACATCATTGGATCATAATATGTGGCACAGAGCACCATGTTCAAGTAGGGGATTACAACGGGTGCGGGAGAGTGGACCACTACAAGAAGATGAGGATGGTGATGAAGGAGGTGATGTTGATGAAGACGATCACCGCGGCGATGGTTTCCTCGGTGGCACTCCGGCACCACCGGGAGAGAGGGGGAGAGGGTCTCCCCATTGTGCCTCCTCCTCCATGGCATCCCCACAAGGTGGGGAGAGGTTCGCCCTCTGGTCCTTGGCCTCCATGGTGATGATGGCCCCTTCGCCTTCCTCCTCCATGGCCTCCGATGATGGTGACCCCCTCCGGCAGGGTTGCCGGAGAGGGCCAAGATTGGTTTTTGTGGCTCTGGAGGCTTGTGGTAGCAGGACTCCTGATCTCAGTTTCTTTCTGGGGGTTTTGGAAATTATAGGATTTTTTGGCGTCGGTCTCACGTCAGGAAGGTTCCCGAGGAAGTCACAAGCCAGGGGGCGCGACCTTGGGGGTGACCGCGCCTGGCGGGCTTCTGACCTCCTCGTCCACTTCCTGGCTCAACTCTTCACTCTAGTATTTTTTATATTTTCCAAAAAATATTCTCCGTAAATTTTCAGCCCATTCTGAGAACTTCTATTTCTGCACAAAAACAACACCACGGTAGCTTTGTTGAAAACAGCATCAGTCTTGGTTAGTTCTAATAAATTCATACCAAAATCATATATAATTATTGTAAACATGGCATGAATACTTCATAAATTATAGATACGTTGGAGACGTATCAGCATCCCCAAGTTTAAATCCTGCTCGTCCTCGAGTAGGTAAATGATAAAAGAAATAATTTATGAAGTGTGAATGCTAGCAAGTGCACAAGTTTGGTCAATGAAAATTTCACTCACTTTTTTCTAGGATCAATATAAATCATAAATAGTAGCTCATCTCATAAAACTTCTCATGATGAAGTAACAAGCTATTCATAAGTTAAAGTATAGACCATAAAGTTTCTTGAAAACTAAAAAACTATGCTTTCAGTCACCAAACAATTGCAATTCATATTATTTTCAGGAAGGGTCTATGTAAGAGCTTTCGATTTAGAAAATTCCACATACTCAACTATCATATAGTCTTCCATGATTGCTAACACTCAAAGCATATTTTAGAGCAAATGGCGAGAAAGATAGGGTCTTAAAGTTTCGCCTACCAACTTATTTATCATATAGATAATTGTCAACAATAATAATTCATGATGAAATATATTTGAATGGCCATATATGCTTGGATCTTTCCCCACCACATGATGCTTGCCAAGAGAAAAAGGCGAAATATAGGAAGTGGTGAAGATCACCATGACTCATGCATAAAGGTAAGTACTAGAAAGTAAAAGATAGGCCCTTCGCAGAGGGAATAAGAGGTTGTCATGCGCTTGTTGTTTTTGATGTGCAAACCCTTAATACAAAGGAACGCCACGTTGTATTGCCCTTTGTGATAGCAACCTTAATTATGCAGTCCGTCGCTTTTGTTTCTTTACCATCACAAGTTCGTACAACGCTTATTTTCCCTTACAATAAAACATCATAAATATTTAGGAACATTTTTTATTGCTTTTTGCACCGATGACAACTTACTTGAAGGATCTTACTCAATCCATGGATATGTACGATGGACTCTCATGGCAAAACTAGTTTAAGGGTGTTTGGATGCACTAGTAGTATTTCTACTTGATGCGGAAGTTTTGGCTAGTATGAGGTGGAAGAAAGCACCACATATTGGAGGATCCATAACAATATAACTTCTATACAAATATACCCAAGCATAACTCATTACGTTGTATTCCTTGTCCAACTTCAACTAATTTTCTCAAGTTTGAAAATAATTAACGGGTATTCACAATCATAGAAGATTTCCAAGATAGTATATTTATATGTGAAATCTCTCTTCCTTCAATATTGTTTCATGAATTGTTCAAGTGACCAATGCGGTGTTTGCTAACTTTTAATAAATTTTACCACCTATACTTATTATATGTGAAGTCATTACTCCCCATGGGATAAGTATATGAAGCATATTTAATTTCATATTTATGATATTCAATTCACTCAACCATTTACTCATAGGATATAAGTGAAGCACGAGAGTAAATGACAAAACTACTCCAAAACATATAAGTGAAGATCAATGAGTAGTCAAAAAATTAAGTAGCTATGTGAGGACTTTCTCTCTTTCTCTTAACAAAGATTTTCATATCTGAGTATTTATTTAAACATCAAGCAAAAGAAAAATAGCACTCCAAGAATAGGACGCATCATGTGAACGAATAAAAAATTAGGCTCAACATAGGCTAACCGATAGTTGACGAAGAGAGGTGGGATGCATAGCATCCCCAAGCTAAGAGGCTTGAGAGTTCTTGAAATATTTACTTGGGGTGCCTTGGGAATCCCCAAGCTTTGATCTTTTGTATCTCGTTTAATCCTCTCATATCATTGTTTCACCTATTCTCAGAAACTTCATCCCCACATAACTCGAAAAGAACTCGTGAGATAGGTTAGTACACACAATAGTAAATCAACTCTTCCTGTACTGCCAAGACAACTTATATAATAATTTTCAAACATCATCTACTGTTTACTATCATTTCCATAATTTATATCTACTAATATAGGCTATGTAAACTATAGGATAAGTAAATAACAAAACTAAGACAGCAATCTGTCCAAACAGAACAGTCTATAGCAATTTATGAAAACAGTGTACTTTTGTAACTCACAAAATTATGAACAATTAGGACATGCTATAAAATTTATATGAAAACACTATGTTAAAATTTCAGAAATTTTCCTCGTTCCAGTAAAATATAAACAAAAATAATTTACTCCCCATGGTGGTAGCTGCACATTGCCCCAATTTTTATATCTAATTAATTTGATAAATTATTTTGAAATGTGAAAAATAACCCTATAGCAAAAATATCGTGGTTTTGGACTAGCCAGGCAAGAAAACATGCAATTATGATAAAAAGGGAAGGAAAAAAGACCAAGAGAAGTGAGAAATGCCCCTTCTACACAATGAAAAGACAATTTTATCAAAAAGGAAACAAAAAAGACAAATAAAAGTGTGAAAAGGTCGTTCGTATATAACAAAAATGCGCTTGTTCCAATGCCATTGAAACCTGACACCTCGTATATCAAAAAAGGCACTTATACCAAAGGGTGTGTAGCTACCACCATGCATAGGAAATCGTCTCTCAAAATATGAAAATTCAAACACTACAACACCAGTTTCTGTTTTTACACAACACCAATCAAAGCATGCAATGCAAGCATCCTAATGCAATTCTTGGAACTATTTATTAAAAAAAAGATTATAAATAACACCTAATATAGAACAAAAAAATTAAATCGCGCTCCAAGTAAAACTCGTATTATGTGACGAATAAAAATATAGCTTCAAGTAAGATTTACCAATAATGTTGAAGACGAAAGAGGGGATGCCTTCTAGGGCATCCCCAAGCTTAGGCGCTTGAGTCTTCCTTGGATATTACCTTGGGTGTTCCTTGGGAATCCCCAATCTTAGGTTATTGTCACTCTTTATTCTCCTCATATCGGTATCTCACCCAAAACTTGAAAACTTCAATCACACAAAACTTAACGGAACTTGGTGAGAAGGGTTAGTGTAATAAAGATAGATCATTCACTTAGGTACTGTCAAGACAAGATTCATAATTGTTCCCACGTGATATCTACTGTATTCTATCACTCCTATAATTTATATTACTGAATATAAGATATGGGAACACTAAAATAAGCAAACTATGAATGCAAAACAGAATCTGTCAAAAACAGAATAGTCCGTGAAGATCTGTAGTGTAGCCATACTTCCCTGTCTCTAAAAATTCTGAAAAATTAGGAAAACCAGAACCGTTTGTATATAAAGACTGTGTAAAAATTTCAGATCATTATAATGCTCCATTAAAAATGGAAAATTCCTGTACTGGAGTAAAAAGTTTCTATTTTGGTTCAACATCAATTCTACTCATCTTGTCAGTTATCCCAAAGGCTTTACTTGGCACTTTATTGCAATGGAAGACACAAAACATGATTAGTGCAGTAGCTTAATCATGTGAACTCATAAAAACAGAAGGTAAAAGTGTTGGGTTGTCTTCCAACAAGCGCTTTTCTTTAATGCCTTTTAGCTAGGCATGGTTATTTCAATGATGCTCTTCCAAGCCTAATTCCGATGATGATTTTATTCATACTCTAAAAGATATAAGTGAAGTTCATATAGAATTGTACAATTAATATAGATCAACCAATGTCCAATTTCAAAATATATATGTCAAGCACACGAAGCATTCTATAAGGCCATACTCAAAAGATTTAAGTGATGCACGAAGAGCATTCTACAGAGCCGTACTCAAAAGATGTAAGTGAAGCACGAAGAGCATTCTACAAAGCCAAAGTATCAACAACATGCAATTTCTCTTCTACAATTGTATTGAAAACTTTTTGAGAATTAATGAATTCCTTAATTGTGTTCTCAAGATCACAGGGTATCCTATTAGAATTTGCAAAAGAATTTCCATAATAATTGCCATAACCACTAGGAACATTACCGAGATATGACCTAGCATCGAGATTACCCCTATAAGCATTGTTCTTGAAATTATTTCGCGAGACAAAGTTCACATCAATTGCATCAATATTTTGCTCAATAAAAGTAGATAATGACATATCATTGGGATCAACATGAGTATGTTTGTTAGCAACCAAATTCATAAGAGCATCCACTTTTTTAACTCAAAGTAGCGATTTCCTCAACAGAATTTAACTTCTTACCAATTGGAGCTCGTTCGGTATGCCATTGAGAATAGTTGGCCATGCTGTTGTCGAGATGTTTGGTGGCCTGATGACACACAAGTGTAGGGAATCTATCGTAGTCCTTTTTATAAGTAAGAGTGTCGAACCCAACGAGGAGCAAAAGGAAATGACAAGCAGTTTTCAGTAAGGTATTCTGTGCAAGCACTAAAATTATTGGTAACAGATAGTTTTGTGATAAGGTGATTCATAACGGGTAGCAAGTAACAAATGTAACAATGGTGCAGCAAACTGGACCAATCCTTTTTGTAGCAAAGGAAAAGCCTAGACAAACTCTTATATAAAGAAAAGCGCTCCCGAGGACACATGGGAATTTATGTCAAGCTAGTTTTCATCATGCTAATATGATCTACGTTCGTTACTTTGATAATTTGATATGTGGGTGGACCGGTACTTGGGTGCTGCCCTTACTTGGACAGACATATCACTTATGATTAACCTCTCTCACAAGCATCCGAAACTACAAAAGAAGAATTAAGACAAATCTAACCATAACATGAAACATATGGATGCAAATGAGCCCCTTACGAAGCAATACAGAACCTAGGGTTTAAGCTTCTGTCACTGTAGCAACCCATCATCTACTTATTACTTCCCAATGCCTTCCCCTAGGCCCAAATAATGGTGAAGTGTCATGTAGTCTATGTTCACATGACACCACTAGAGGAGAGACAACATACATCTTATCAAAATATCGAACGAATACCAAATTCACATGATTACTTATAATAAGACTTATCCCATGTCCTCAGGAACAAACGTAACTACTCAGAAAGCATATTCATATTCATAATAAAAGGAGTATTAATAACCATTAAGGATATGAACATATAATCTTCCACCAAATAAACCAACTAACATCAACTACAAGGAGTAATCAACACTACTAGCAACCCACACGTACCAATCTGAGGTTTTGAGACAAAGATCGGATACAAGAGATGAACTAGGGTTTGGAGAGGACATGGTGCTGATGAAGATGTTTATGGATATTGATGCCCTCTCGATGAGAGATCATTGGTGATGACGATGGCTTCGATTTCCCCCTCCGGGAGGGAAGTTTCCCTCGTAGAATAGCTCCGTCGGAGCTCTAGTTTGGTTCTACCGAAGTTCCGCATCGAGACGGCAGCGCTTTGCCGCAAAAGTTCTGATATGATTTTTTCCAGGTCAAAACCCTTCTTATAGCATCAGATGGGCACCGGAGGCCTGCCAGGGGCCCCACAAGCCACAGGGGTGCGACCAGGGGGTAGGCCGCGCCCAGTAGGTTTGGGACCTCCTGGTGGGTCCCTCAGGTATTTCTTTCGCCCAATATTTTTTATATATTCCAAAACAATTCTCCATAAATTTTTAGGACTTTTGGAGTTGTGCAAAATAGGTCTCTCAGATTTGCTCCTTTTTCGGTCCAGAATTTCAGCTGTCGGTATTCTCCCTCTTCATGTAAACCTTGTAAAATAAGAGAGAAAAGACATAAGTATTGTACCATAATGTGTATTGACAGGCCATAATGCAATAATTATTGATATAAAAGCATGATGCAAAATGAACGTATCAACTCCCCCAAGCTTAGACCTCGCTTGTCCTCAAGCGAAAGCCGAGATCGATAATTATGCCCACATGTTTAGAGATAGAGGTGTCGATAAAATAAAATACGGAAATGAAGGCATCATGGTTATCTTTAGAACAGAAACACATATTGACATAGAGTATCTTATGCTAGAGTAACAATTCATTCACAAGGCAAAATATGAATCAAGAACTCTATTGAGAACTAACAAACTATGATTTTAGTCATTGAAGCAATTCCAATTTATTGCAACATAGGAAAGAGTCAATATAAGATCTTGTAAAGAAAACCCACATACTCAATCATCTTATGGTGTTTCATAATTGCTAACACTCACGCGGTACCAATGAGGTCAAAGCTTCAATCAGACACAGAGAGAGATAGGGGCTTATAATTTTGCCTCCCAACTATTTACCTCAAGGGTAATGTTGACAATAATAACTCATGACCACCCACATCCGAGTGGATATATTTGTCTAGATCATTCCCCAACACATGACTTTTGTCAAAAGATAAAGGCGAAATAAAGGAAATGGTGAAGATCACCACGACTCTTACATAAAGGTAAGTACTAGAAAGTAAAGGTAATAGATAGGCCCTTCGCAGAAGGAAGAAGAGGTTTTCATGTGCTTTTGTAGTTGGATGCGCAATCCCTTAATGCAAAAGAACGTCACTTTATATTGCCCCTTGTGATAAAGAACTTTATTATGCAGTATGTCGCTTTTATTTCTTCTATATCACAAGTTCGTATAAAGTTTATTTTCCTCACACTAATAAATCACACATATTTAAAGAGCAATTTTTATTGCTTGCACCGATGACAACTTACTTGAAGGATCTTACTCAATCAATAGGTAGGTATGGTGGACTCTCAAGGAAAAATTGGGTTAAAGGTTTTTGGATGCAGAAGTAGTATCTCTACTTGGTGCAGAAGTTTTTGGCTAATATGAGGTGGAAGCAAGCGACACATGTTGAAGGATCTATAACCATATAACCTCTATTCGGAAATAAGCAAACATAACTCATTATGTTGTCTTCTTTGTCCAACATCAACTTCTTAACATATAATATTTTAATGAGTGCTCACAATCATAAAAGATGTCCAAGATAACATATTTATATGTGAACCTCTCTTTCTTTATTACTTCCTTATAATTGCAACAATGACCAATAGCTTTGTTTGTCAACTCACAACAAATTCCAATTGACATACTTTTTATATGTGAAGTCATCACTCCCCATAAGATCATTATGTATGCTCTTTTTCTTTTATTCTATACTTCTTTCTATTTCTTTTTCTCAAGATCATAGCAAGCAAGCAAAGCCCTCGACTCAAAATTACTCTTTATTATATAACTCACGGACTTGCTTACATAGGGGGAACATAAAGAAAAAGTCAAAACTAGATCGCACTAAAAATTTATTCAACTAGATCAAGATATAACCAAAAGGATCAAACGAAAAAAAAGAAAAAAAAGGTGTGATGGTGATACGATACCGGGGCACCTCCCCCAAGCTTGGAACAAGCCAAGGGGAGTGCCCATACCCATGTGTTTAGTTGTCTTTCTTCGGAGGTGGTGATGTTGGAGTTGTTGGTGAGGTTGAAGGTTTGTCCTCCGTCTTCCAAGGAATGGGCTCACCATCGTGAAAATATGAACTAGTCTCCGGGATCCTCAAGCCTGCAGCCAAACTCATTTTGTTAAATCTGTATTCATACTCATAGTTTTGGTTTTGTCGGTCATAAATCTGGGCTTGGAGGTGCTCAATTTTCTTGTAAATCTTGAAGACATGATCCCAAAGGTCCTTGGCGTCTAGCTTGTGCTTATGGGTAAACTCCGCGATCATCAGGTGATTGGCATTAAGTCCTCATTCCACCATCCCTTGGCACTTGAAGACCTATTGCTCCATTGCTTGGAGCCTTGTCTCCATGCTTTCGGTCTTCTTTGGCCCCTCAACATCACGGATGTGTAGCACCCCCTCATGCATCTCAATGGTTTGAGGATGTTGCAGCACCTCTGCAAGGTAGGGTTGATGACCCTCTCAAAGAACTTGTCCTTCAGAGTACTTGAAGACGTCATGTTGATCTAAATCTGTTACACAAACAGCTAAAAACGAAAATAGGAGATATTGTCGAGATACAAAGGCAAGACCTTTAGGAGATTATATAATGAAATTTTGCCGACCCGAAGGAGTATTCCACAAGGAAAATAGAGTCTGGAGGGTGCACGGGGTGACCACAAGCCCGCAGGGCGCGCCCAGGGGGTAGGCCGCGCCCTCCTGGCTTGTCGCCTCCTCGTGCGCTCTTCGGATTGCTTTTAATTTTCCTAAATTTTTAAATATTCCAAAACTGATAAAAATTGCCATTGGAAAAGTTTTGGACTCAATTTGCTTACCGTAACACATACGTATTCCTTTTCGGAGTCTGAAACATTATGATAGGTCTCCCTAATGTACTCCTCCGGACTTATGGTATTGATAATATTAGTTTCAACATTTATGGGAGTACCTGAGATATAATGTTTGATTCTTTGCCCATTTACCACCTTTGGATTTGTGCCTTCGGCGTTGTTGATCTTGATGGCACCAAAACGATATACTTCCTCGTTAATGTAAGGCCCTTCCCATTTAGAGAGAAGTTTTCCTGCAAAAAATCTTAAATGAGAGTTGTATAGCAAGACATGATCACCTACATTGAATTCACGCTTTTGTATCCTTCTATCATGCCATCTCTTAACCTTTTATTTAAATAACTTAGCATTCTCATAGGCATGGGTTCTCCATTCATCAAGTGAGCTAATGTCAAATAACCTCTTTTCACGAGCAAGTTTGAAATCATAGTTAAGCTCTTTAATTGGCCAATAAGCTTTATGTTCTAGCTCTAGAGGTAAGTGACATGTGATACGTCTCCAACTTATCTATATTTTTTGATGGTTACATGCTATTATCTTGTCAACTTTGGATGTTTTGTATGCATGAATATATTTTTTTGGGACTAACCTATTAACTCAGTGCCAAGTGCCAGTTCCTGTTTTCCGTGTTTTTGACCCTTTTCAAAGCAGAATATTAAACGGAGTCCAAACGGAATAAAATCTTCGGAATGATTTTTTCGGAACAGAAGATACGCAGGGAACTTAAGAACCAAGGCATAGGACTCCGGGGGAGGCCACAACCCCCTAGCCACGGCCTGGGGGGCGCACCTAGTAGGCTTGTGGCCCCCCTGTGGCTCCTTTGCCCTACCTCTTCCGCCTATAAATTCCCTAAAAATCTGAAACCACGGGAGAGAGCCACGAAAATACTTTTCCGCCGCCGCAAGCGTCTATCTCCGCAAGATCCCATCTGGGGACCGTTCTGGTGCCCTGTCGGAGGGGGGATTCAGATACGGAGGGCTTCTTCATCAACACCATTGCCTCTCCGGTGATGCGTGAGTAGTTCACCACAGACCTTCGGGTCCATAGCTAGTAGCTAGATAGCTTCTTCTCTCTCTTGGATCTTCAATACAAAGTTCTCCATGATCTTCATGGAGATCTATCCGATGTAACCTTCTTTTGCGGTGTGTTTGTCGAGATCCGATGAATTGTGGATTTATGATCAGATTATATATGATTATTATTTGAGTTTCCTCTGATCTCTTATATGCATGATGTCGTATCCTTGTAATTTCCTTCGAGTTGTGGGTTTCGTTTGGCCAACTTGATCTATAATTCTTGCAATGGGAGAAGTGCTTGGTTTTGGATTCATACCGTGCGGTGTCCTCACCCAGTGGCAGAAGGGGTAGCAAGGCACGCATCATGTTGTTGCGATCAAGGGTAAAAAGATGGGGATTATATCTATTGCATGAATTTATCCCTCTACATCATGTCATCTTGCTTAAGGCGTTACTCCGTTTGTTATGAACTCAATACACTAGAAGCATGCTGGATAGCGGTCTATGTGTGGAGTAATAGTAGTAGATACACAAAGTATCGCTCTACTTGTCTCGGACGTGATGCCTATATGTATGATCATTGCCTTAGATATCATCATGACTTTGCACGGTTCTATCAATTGCTCGACAGTAATTCGTTCACCCACCGTAATACTTGTTATCATGAGAGAAGCCTCTAGTGAACACTTTTTCTTTGTTGCACTTTCCACCTTCAGATCTCACCTTGCAATTAACCGTGGAGGGATTGACAACCCCTTTATAGCTTTGGGTGCAAGTTTGTTTGTTTTTGCGCAGGTACTTTGGAGACTTGCATTGATACTCCTACTGGATTGATACCTTGGTTTTGAAACTGAGGGAAATACTTACTGCTACTGTGCTGCATCAACCTTTCCTCTTCAAGGGAAAAACCAACGCAAGCTCAAGAGGTAGTAAGAAGAATTTCTGGCACCGTTGCCGGGAAGTATCAAGTCACGAATAGTCTCCCTTCAACGTGTCAATTTCTGGCACCGGGGACTATTCTAAGTGAAGCTTATCCAAGTAACTGTCGCAAAATCATCTCTTGCATTTACTTTTTTGCCTCTCGTTTTCCTCTCCCCCACTTCTGAAAAACAAAAATTTACAAAAATATTTGCCTTTTTTGTTCGCCCTTTTCTTTCGCTTGCTTTCTGTTCGCTTGTGTGCTTGTGTGACATCCCCAGGTTAGGCTACAGTAATCTCGGTACTTGAGCTACAGTAAACCTATGCAAAGGATGCCACGTCACTGTGATTCTATTGTTGATCTCGTGATATACGAAACCGAATCAAAGTTTGAAGTTTATAAAAACAAATCAAACGGGGAAAAAATTATAATGTTTAAAATAAAAATTGTCGGGAGATATATAAATTCCCTAATGATTTATAAAATGAGCAGGGCATTTATAAAATTATTACAATCCCTATATAATTAAAACAGAAAGCTATTTATAAAAAACATTAAAATAAATAAATAAATATAAAAAACCCTAGCCAACTGGGCCAAGTGGCCCAGCTGGCCATCTCCCCACCGGCCCAGCAAGGGGGGCCGAACCCTAGCCAGCTCCGCTCCACACCCCCCCCCCCCCCCCCCCGTGGCCGCCGCCACCCCGCACCGACCAGTCCCGCTCGCTCGCCCCTGGGCTCCCGCTCACCAACCCTCCCACCGACACTCCCTTCCCCAGATCGACCAGCCCCACCTGCCGCTACCCCCCACGCACCAGAGCCTCCCCACGAACCCCCCTGCCTCTCGATCTCACCCACACCTAACCCCCACGAGCCCTCCTCTCGGCTCTCTCCCTCCTCCTCCCAGACTGGCACACCGCCCATCGCAAGCCCCAGATCCCATCTCGCCGCCCCCTCCCCAGCGAGCCCTTCTCCACTCCGGCGGCCCCCATCTCGCCTCCCCTGCTCACCCCGCGTCGGCGACCTCCCGTTCCCGTCGCCTCCTACTCCCTTGCCGAGCACCCCCGTCGCCAGGGCCACCCTCACTGGCCACCCCTCCCCACCGGCGCCTCGGCCGAGGCCCCGCCGGCCACGGCGGCCCCGCCTTGGCCTTCCTCCGCTCTCCCAGGCCGAAGCCCGCGCCGGCTGGCCCCTGCACCGCGGTGCCCCTCTAGGGCCCTCACCTCCATACGACCGCATGCCTCCGGCCCGAGCCTCGCCACGCCGGCGACGCCTCCGCTCCCCCTCGCGCTGGAACCGCTCCGGGCCCATGTCGTATCCGCACCGACCGCCTCCGTCACCGGAACTTCACCACCGCCGGATCTGCCACGCCGGACTGCAGCACCCCGTCGACGTCGCCCTCCCTCGAGCCCGCTTTGCACCTCTACGGGCTCGGTGAGAACACCCCTCTCCTCCTCTCTCTCCGTTCCGGTTCCGTTCCGGCGATTGCCGTCGCGTTCCGGCGTCGTTGAGGTCTTGTAGGTGTATAGGAGATTGCCCCCTTCCTCTGTGTTGAGAGATGAGCACAGAGATGCGAGAGAGAGAGAGTTAAGATAGAAAGAGGGAGATAAACATGAAAATGTTGTATTTGTGTATGTATGTAGGTATTAGATACATGTATGTATTTTGTATGTATGTTATATTATGTATGTATACATGTTTTTAGAGGAAAGAAAAAGAAATATATATATATATATATGTTTTTATTAATAAAATAAATAAATAAATAATTAGATATATTAATTAATTAGTTAACTAATTAATTAGGTAATTAGAATAATTAGAGTTTGACACGTGGGTCCCCCACTAAATTAATCTGATTAATTACTATTTAATCTTAATTAAAAACTTGTGTCTATGACGGTCGGGACCCACTCGTGAGTTGACCACTCAACTGCTGATGTGAGCGTGGCATCATGCTGATGTCATAATAGCATTTAATTTAATTAATTAAATCTGTTTTTAATTCCTAAATATTGTATAAAACTTTAAAAATTAATAATAAATAATCCGTAAGTCAGATCAAAATATTTTCAACATGAAAGTTGATCAGCAGAATAAGACGAACCCGGATACACGGTCCATTCGTCTGTCACGCGTCCCTAGCATAGCAAACGTGGAACTTTTCCATCGTTTTCCATCTGACCGGTAGTAGCCACAGACCCGGAAAATATCGTCAGATATTCTTCCGACCCGTCTATGACGGATGTTGCTGCGTTAGCTCTTGTCTAGCCTGCATCTTGCCATGTCATGCATTGTGTTGCACCGTTGCTATTATTTATTGTTTCTTCCCCCTCGTCTTACCGGTAGACCCCGAGACTGACGCTGTTGTCGGGTACATCTACGACCCTGCCGATCAGTCCTTTGCCGCAGAGGTTTTGACAGGGTTGAATTTTTTAATATCGAGGAGATAGCATTCGTCAAAACAAATGGTATAATGTCGTATGCTCGAGGGAACAACAACAATAAAACATTGGTCGAAGGGTGCACTCAGAAATACGGCTGGAGTAGCACAACCGATGTCAAAAATGATGAGTCAACACCCAACACACTAAGAATGAAACAATCAGTTGTTAACCTCAAGGCAATAGGGTTTCCAGAAGTATTGGAATCACACATCAGAGTTCACTTGTTGGTATTCCGGTTTGAAACAACACGGGACAAACAAATGAAGGGTGATGGTGAGAAGTATTACTATATCAAGAATTCTTAAGAGGTGCAATGATGCTCACAACATTCTTGACATAAAGATGGTAATACCCCAAGGTAGAATATAACATAAGCTGGATAGCGAGGAACACAGGGGACAACACAAAACACAAACATGTTTGTGTAGGAGGGAAGGAAAGAAGGTTGTCGACGATAACACATATCATCGAGGGGCAAGGATGATATTTCTCATCATGCATTCGGTCGATACCCTCCAAGAGCTCGAGATGCTGATGATGATCACTACACATTTGTCGACAAGCTTCACGAAGATGTAATCGATCAGCGACGACATCAAGCAAGGGAATGATGAAGCAAGAGGTTGTCGGAATCCACAGATATGACTGCTAGCTCCGAATCAAGATTGCCTTTCAAGACAACCATCAAGATGTTGAAAGCTCAATATAACTTAGTGCACTGTTGGAGTCTTGTTCCAGGGATGAAGGACATATTTCGCATGGTCAAGCTTTAGCATGACGATGATGTTGTAGCTTAACAGCTTGGAAAGACATGATCGAGTTCAAACTTATAAGCAAGGAATATTACTAAGAGTTGTTGAATCGCAATACGTACTCGATTCAGTTATCGATGTACTCGCATGTCCAACAACTCAAACACGAGGAAACTGGAATTAATGAAAATATCATAGTTGTTGAGGAGCTCACAAGAAGTTATATAGCTCCGCAATATCCTCGAGCTACAAGGAATAATACACGGAGGTAGATCAACTTTAAGGTTTGGACCGGTGTGTTGATCTGAAGAAGACAAGTACTTTAACTCGTCTGAGAATGAAATCAAGGTAGGACAACATGGTCGGAACCATGATTGCAAAGGACAAGATCACCAATACCAGATTTAAACCACAGAATGAATGATTATTGATACGAGAAGTCTCTATGATAGGATCAACATCGTTTCCATGGGCATGAACACAAAGTTCAAGGTCGACTCCCACTTCATCAATGCATCACCTGCCATTTACTCCTTGCCTCTGATCAGGTTGTAGTTTTGAAATAATATCCAACAAGACACGAGAAGAGCAAGACTCGTGAAAACTCTTCGAGTCATATTGATTTAGGAAGGCATAGGTTCAACCCGTCGAGGCATCTTAGGACATATACCATACACTCCAAGAGTAATTAACACATGCTTGACAACAGCGCATGGCCGACAAGAGTATATGATAGAATTTATCAGACGGAGAAGACACAACTTACCAATGGCATTATGTATCAAGGGAACAATATCACGAGAAATTTTTTTGAATGTAAAGGATGTCGTCGGATAATAACCCATCAATGGGTCTGGCAATCCACAAAGGACCTCATGTGAGTATCGGTACTCAATTAGAGGGAGATGGGATGCAATGCATCAGGTTATAGAACAACTGGAAAATATTGATACTTCATTACCAAAGGAATTAGGATTTCTAGGTTGGTGTATCATAATCAGATGCTCCGATCAAATACAAGTAAGCTAAATGGATTTAGATGGACAACCACCACAGTTGATTTGTCGAGAAACAACTCTGTCTGAAAAGACGTCTGAGCCGGAAGATAATTTATGAATATCAAGAGATGATTGTGTGTATTCACACAAAGGTAGAATCGATAAGATCAGAGGAAATTCACAAAGGAATTTAATGAATGCGGCTAGACATATGGATTTAACCATAACACAAGTAGGTGAAAAGGTCAAAAGCCATAGGTTACTGGGAATTTCGAAAGATCGAATAGTAATTCAAAGAACTTTCGAAACCCATGATAACTGACGACGGACGAACCCTCGATAAGATAATTCGTTGCATCTCGTAAAAACAAGAGCATTAGGAAAGAAAATATGAATGACATTTGTATACAATCATCCACAAGGGTTGACGGAGGAAGGGAAATCGCAAGAGCGATGGGCACAAGTTCTCGAGAGAAACATCGGAGAGTACCATCAGAGCCTTCTGACGGATCAAGCCATCGTCTGGAATTATGGGGATCTTGGGGAGGAAGTATTTACGAGAACCTAATGTTAGAGTTAGAAAAATCTTTATCCCAAAAGAGAAGAGAGAGTAGAGCCCAGAGTATAGAAAAGGAGTAAAAGATACTAATACCACCCAATTGAGATGTGGGCCCGTAAGCCACAACATTAGTGTTAGTAAAGTTTTTCAAACACTAGACTCAACTTCGGCCAAGGAGTTGGAAAGGGGGCTACCTACAGGCAGTCGGCTCTGATACGAACTTGTGACGCCCTCGGTTTAATCGTACGCTAATCATACACGCAAATGCATACGATCAAACCCAAGGACTCATGTGAAGATATCACAACACAACTCTAGACACAAATAAAATAATACAAGCTTCATATTACAAGCCAGGGGCCTCGAGGGCTAGAATACAGAAGCTCGATAAACACATGAGTCAGCGGAAGCAACAATATCTGAGTACATACATTAAACATGGGGTGCCTTAGAGAAGGCTAGCACAAAAGAAACACGATCGAACGAGGCGAGGCCTCCTGCCTGGGAACCTCCAAAACTACTCCTATCTTCAGCGGCCTCCATGAAGAAGACACCATCGGGATGGCAAACATCGACAAGAAACTCCACTCCTGGGCTCCATCATCTGGTCGCAGCAACGGATCAAGGGAACAAAAGGGGAGCAAAGCAACGGTGAGTACTCATCCAAAGTATTCGCGAGACTTACATCAAAACTATGCTAAGTATGCACCAGTATCAAAGAAGGGGTTTTATATGTGGACTGACTACAGCAATGCAATAATAGAGAGAAGGCCTAGTCCTATTGAAGACTAGCATCTTCAGGGTCTTGCAGCAAAAGACGAGAGTAGAACAAGGTAACACAAATAATAGTCATATTGCTGCAGCATTATTAAAGTGAGGTCACGCCCAGAGATCCTCCCTCGACTCCCTACGAGGAAGCAATCCCGAGGCAACTAATTCCAGTTAAGTAACAGTTGTAGTTGTATAAGATCAGGGGACAACTCCAAGTCGTCCTGTAACCGTGGACACGGCTATTCGAATAGTTAATTTTCATCCCTGCAGGGGTGCATCACATGTCCCTATGCGCTCGATAACACTCTGGCCGGACACACTTTTCTGGGTCATGTCCGGCCTCAGAATATCGACACGTCCAAGCCCCACCTAAGCTCAGCAGAGAGGCCAGCCCGTCGGTCTAAATCCTAAGCATAGAGGGTTCGTGGGCCCAGTTCCCCTCCGCGCTCCTGCATGATGCGAGGGCGGCCGACGTCAGTCCTAGCAACCCTTAATCACAAGGGCGATGCATCTTGGGACCACTCGGGCGCGCGCCGCTACGTCACTGACGTCTGAAGAGCTTCGGCTGATACCGCGACGTCGAGTACCCATAATTATTCCCACGCAGACGGTTAGTGCAAAAAGGTCTCCAACCAACCCAGATCAAATACCCAAATCCACTAACAATTTAATTAGGCCATCGACACAATCTCGCGGGAATCCATCCGTCTTATCAACTAATCACCAATGATCCCAGTAACATGGTCGAGTAACTGTGTGGTTGTAACATCGGGAGAATCCAAGGTATCACCCTCGTTGGATTCCGAACGATGTATCTGTCAAGGTGGGCTTAGAGGAATCACCCTCGGGGGTCCCACACTTGAGGGGTTGCACGACAGAGGCATCGTCAGGAATGGTGAAAGAGGAATCACCCTCGATAACCACGACCGACTAGCTATACTACAGAGTTATCATCAGGAGTACTTAGCGAGGTGTCACCCTCGGTACTCGATAGTATCTCTGTAGCGTCGGATAACTAAGGGGGTGTATGTGTTGTGTCGGGTATGGCTCATCGATCAGGGATCGAGATTTGAAAACAAGCGGGGCAACTGGACTACGGGGTCAGAAGGGATGACTGCTCCACCTATACTAAGCAGATTTAAAGTACAGTGCTGAAAGTAGCAGTTCATCAAAAACAGGCTATGCATCAGATGTAGGAGCTAACTACAAAAGTAGAAAAATACTAATGCAAGTAGTAGGAACAAAGACATAGGCGATATAGGAATGATCAAGGGGGGTTTGCTTGCCTTGCTGCTCTACGGCAAAGGACTGATCCGCAGGGTCGTAGATGTACCTGGCAGGAGCATCAGTCTCGGGGTCTATCGGTAAGAAGAGGGGGAAGAAACAATAAATAATAGCAACGGTGCAACATAATGCATGACATGGCAAGATGCAGGCTAGACATGAGCAAATGCAGCAACATCCATCATAGACGGGTCGGAAGAATATCTGACAATATTTTCTGGGTCTGTGGCTACTACCGGTCAGATGGAAAACGATGAAAAAGTTCCACGTTTGCTATGCTAGGGACGCGTGACAGACGAATGGACCGTGTATCCGGGTTCGTCTCATTCTGCTGATCAACTTTCATGTTGAAAATATTTTGATCTGACTTATGAATTATTTATTATTAATTTAACTAAATGCTATTATGACATCAGCATGATGCCACGCTGACATCAGCAGTTGACTGGTCAACTGACCAGTGGGTCTTGAGCGTCATAGACACAAGTTTTTAATTAAGTTTAAATAGTAATTAATCAGATTAATTTAGTGGGGGACCCACGTGTCATACTCTAATTATTCGAATTACCTAATTAATTAGTTAACAAATTAATTAATATATCTAATTATTTATTTATTTTTTTATTAATAAAAACATATTTTTTTTCTTTTTCTTTCCTCTAAAAACATGTATACATACATAATATAACATACATACAAAATACATACATGTATCTAATACCTACATACATACACAAATACAACATTTTCATTTTTATCTCCCTCTTTCTATCTTAACTCTCTGTGGCATCTCTGTGGTCATCTCTCAACAGAGAGGAAGGGGGCAATCTCCACTACACCTACGAGACCTCAACAGCGCCGGAACACGACAGCAATCGCCGGAATGAACCGGAACGGAGAGAGGAGGAGAGGGGTGTTCTCACCGAGCCCGTAGAGGTGCAAAGCGGGCTCGAGGGAGGGCGACGGTCGACCGGGTGATGCAGTCCGGCGAGGCGGATCCGGCGGTGGTGAAGTTCCGGTGACGGAGGCGGTCGACGCGAATACAGCACAGGGCCGGTGCGGTTCCAGCGCGAGGGGGAGCGGAGGCGTCGCCGGTGTTGTGGGGCTCGGGCCGGAGGCATGCGGCCGTATGGGGGTGAGGGCGCCGGAGGGGCACCGCGGTGCAGGGGCCGGCTGGCGCGGGCTTCGGCCTGGGCGAGCGGAGGGAGGCCGAGGCGGGGCCGTGGCGGAGGCGCCGCTGGGGAGGGGCGGCTGGTGAGGTTGGCCCTAGCAACGGGGGTGCTCAACGAGGGAGCAGGAGGCGACGGGAACGGGAGGTCGCCGGCGTGGGGTGAGTAGGGGAGGCGAGATGGGGGCCGCCGGAGTGGAGAAGGGCTCGCCGGGGAGGGGGGCGAGATGGGATCTGGGGCTTGCGATGGGGCGGTGTGCTGGTCTGGGAGGAGGAGGAAGAGAGCCGAGAGGAGGGCTCGTGGAGGTTAGGTGGGGGGGTGAGATCGAGAGGCAGGAGGTTGTGGGGAGGTTCTGGTGTGTGGGGGGTAGCGGTAGGTGGGGCTGGTCGATCTGGGGGAGGGAGTGTCGGTGGGAGGGTTGGTGAGCGGGAGCCCAGGGGCGAGCGAGCGGGACTGGTAGGTGCGGGGTGGCGGCGGCCACGATGGGGGGTGTGGAGCCGAGCTGGCTAGGGTTCGGGCCCCCTTGCTAGGCAAGTGGGGGGTGTGGAGCCGAGCTGGCTAGGGTTCGGGCCCGCTTGCTAGGCCGTTGGGGAGATGGCCACCTCGGCCACTTGGCCCAGTTGGCGAGGGGGTTTCTTTTTTTTGTTTTTTTATATATTTATTTATTTTAATCTTTTTTATATAAATAGCTTTCTATTTTAATTATATAGGGATTGTAATAATTTTATAAATGTCGTGTTCATTTTATAAATCATTAGGGAATTTATATATCTCCCGACAATTTTTATTTTAAATATTATAAAACTTTTCCCGTTTGATTGTTTTTTTTTGAACTTCAAACTTTGATTCGGTTTCGACTATCACGAGATCAACAATAGAATCACAGTGACGTGGCATCCTTTGCATAGGTTTACTGTAGCTCAATTACCGAGATTACCGTAGCCTAACGGTGGAGCATCCCTCAAGGAATTTATATATCTAACGGTGTAAGTCTCGCGAGTACTTTGGATGAGTACTCACCGTTGCTTTGCTCCCCATTTGTTCCCTTGATCCATTGCTTCTACCAGATGATGGAGCCCACGAGTCGAGTTTCTTGTCGATGTATGCCATCCCGATGGTGTCTTCTTCATGGAGGCCGCTGAAGATAGGAGTAGTTTAGGAGGTTCCCAGGCAGGAGGCCTCGCCTCGTTCGATCGTGTTTCTTTTGTGCTAGCCTTCTCTAAGGCACCCCATGTTTAATGTATGTACTCAAATATTGTTGCTTCCGCTGACTCGTGTGTTTATCGAGTTTCTGTATTCTAGCCCTTGAGGCCCGCTTGTAATATGAAGCTTGTATTATTTTATTTGTGTCTAGAGTTGTGTTGTGATATCTTCCCGTGAGTCCTTGGGTTTGATCATACGCATTTGCGTGTATGATTAGCGTACGATTAAACCGAGGGCGTGACAGCTTGTCTACTTGCTGAAATCACCATGACTGAAAACACCAAACTTTGCGACTTCTCGAATACCAATAATAATGATTTTATTAGTACTCCGATTGCTCCCGCCACTAGTGCGGAATCATATGAAATCAATGCTGCTTTGCTGAATCTTGTCATGAAAGAGCAATTCTCCGGCCTTCCTAGTGAAGATGTCGCATCCCATCTTAATACCTTCGTTGAGTTATGCGATATGCAAAAGAAGAAAGATGTGGATAATGATGTGATTAAATTGAAGCTATTTCCGTTCTGATTGCGAGATCGGGCAAAAACTTGGTTCTCATCTTTGCCCAAAAATAGTATTGATTCTTGGAACAAGTGCAAAGATGCTTATATATCCAAGTATTTTCCACCGGCTAAGATTATCTCTCTCCGTAATGATATCATGAATTTTAAGAAACTAGATCATGAACATGTTGCACAATCTTGGGAGAGAATGAAATTGATGATTAGAAATTGTCCCGCTCATGGGTTGAGTCTTTGGATGATTATACAAATCTTCTATGCTAGTTTGAATTTTGCTTCTAGAAATATCCTGGATTCCTCCTCTGGTGGAACTTTCATGGAAATCACATTAGGAGAAGCCACAAAACTCATAGACAATATCATGACAAACTATTCTCAATGGCACACTAAAAGGTCACCTACTAGTAAAAAAGTGCATGTTATAGAAGAAATTAACTCGTTGAGTGCTAAGATGGATGATTTAATAAAATTGTTTGCTAGTAAAGGTGCTCCTCTAGATCCAAATGATATGCCTTTGTCTTCCTTGATTGAGAATAGCAATGAGAGCTTGGATGTTTATTTTGTTGGTAGGAATAAATTTGGCAACAACAATGCCTATAGAGGCAACTTTATTATTAGGCCTTTTCCTAGTAATCCCTCTAATAACTTTGGCAATTCCTACAACAATGCTCATAGAAATTACAATAAATTACCCTCTGATCTAGAGAGTAATATTAAAGAGTTTATCAACTTGCAAAAGATTTTCAATGCGTCCATAGAAGAAAAACTGCTCAAAATTGATGACTTGGTTAGGACCGTTGATAGAATGTCTCTTGATATTGATGCTTTAAGATTGAGATGTGCTCCTCCCAAGATCAATATGGATGAAACTTTGAAAGCTATGCGTGTTTCCATGAATGAGAGTAAAGAAAGAACCACCCAAATTTGTGCTAGACATGAATGGCTTAAAAAGGCGTGTTCTCGTGATGAGAATCACGAAGATCTTAAAGTGCTTGGTGTGACTCCCATTGAATCCTTGTTTTCTAATGTCAATCCTAATGATGATGGCGCTGGATATGGATCCAATTCGGTTGAGAAACGCCCCAATGATTCGGAATCTATCTATCTTGATGCTAAAAGCATTGAAAGTGGAGTAGAGGATATCAAAACTTTGAGTAGTAATGAAATTACTACTTTGGATTTCAAGGAATTCAATTATGATAGTTGCTCTTTGATTGAATCATTTCCTTGATGCAATCCATGCTAAACTCTCCACACGCTTATAGCCAAAACAAGGCCTTTACCGATCATATCGTCGATGCTATGATGAAATCTCTTGAAGAGAAACTTGAGTTGGAAGTTTCTATTCCTAGAAAACTTCATGATGAGTGGGAACCTACTATCAAAATCAAGATCAAAAACTATGAATGCAATGCTTTGTATGATTTGGGTGCTAGTGTTTCCGCTATTCCAAAGTCTTTATGTGATGTTCTAGGCTTCAATGAGATTGATGAGTGCTCTCTTAATTTGCATCTTGCGGATTCTACTGTTAAGAAACCCATGGGAAGGATCAATGATGTTATTATTATTGAAAATAGGAACTATGTACCCGTGGATTTCATTGTGCTTGATATTGATTGCAATCCGACATGTCCCGTCATTCTTGGTAGACATTTCCTAAGGACTATTGGTGTTGTCATCGATATGAAGGAAGGGAATATTAGATTTCAATTTCCATTAAAGAAGGGCATGGAACATTTTCCTAGAAATAAAATAAGATTGCCTTATGAATCCATGATGAGGGCTACTTATGGTTTGAGCACCAAAGACGACGATACGTGATTCTATCGCCTTGTGCCTAGCTAAGGGCGTTAAACAATAGCGCTTGTTGGGAGGCAACCCAATCAATTTATATTTTCTTTTTGCTTTTTGTTTTGTTGTGTCCACACCATCATAATTCTGTTATGATTGTGTTTTTTTGTTTGAGCCAAGTAAAACCTTTATGACTAGTTTTGGTGATGGTTGTTTGATTGTGCTGAAAAAGACAGAAACTTTGCGCTCACGAAATTATTTTTCATTCCTATCCAGAAAGAGATTTTGAGTTGATTATTTTTTCTACTGGTTTATATGCCAATTTCCCTAATTGTCTGAAGTTTTCAGAATTTTTGAGATACAAGAAGTATACCAAGTATACAGATTTCTACAAACTAGCCTATTTTTGACAGATTCTGTTTTTGTTGTGTTGATTGCTTATTTTGATGAAACTATGGATAGTATCGGGGGGTACTAGCCATGGAATAGTGAGAATACAGTAATCTAACATCAATATAAATAGAAATAAAGTTACTACAGTACCTAAAGAGTTGGTGGTTTGTTTTCTTGTGCTAATGATATCACGAGTTTCTGTTTAGGTTTTGTGTTGTGAAGTTTTAAAGTTTTGGGTGATGTTCTCATGGACAATGGGATAAAGAGTGGAAAGAGCTCAAACTTGGGGATTCCCAAGGCATCCCAAGCCAAATTCAAGGACACCAAAAAGCCTAAGCTTGGGTATGCCCCGGGAAGGTATCCCCTCTTTCGTCTTCAATCCATCGGTAACGTTACTTGGAGCTATATTTTTATTCACCACATGATATGTGTTTTGCTTGGAGCGTCGTGTATTATAGGAGTCTTCTATTTTTGTTGTGTCACAATCATCCTTGCTGCACACCCTTTTTGAGATATACATGCACTCATCGTGAATTTGCTAGAATACTCATTGAGCTTCGCTTATATCTTTTGAGTTAGGCAATTTAGCTCTCATGTGCTTCACTTATATCTTTTGAGCTAGATAACTTTGCTCTAGTACTTCACTTAGATCCTTTTAGAGCACGACGGTGTAATATTTTGGAAAATAAAAACTCTCGATCTTCACTTATATCTTTTTGAGAGTGCTCTCTCTGAGTAACTTGGTAGTTGGCGTGTGCCATGAAAGAGTCCTAAATATGATAGGCATCCAAAGAGGATATAAAAAAAACTTCCATATTCATGTGCATTGATTAGTAAAGAGAATTTTGATTCCTCTCAATTAGTTTTGAGACATGGATATGGTAATATTAGAGTTATGTTAGTAGGGTGTTGTGAATCTAGAAATACTTGTGTTGAAGTTAGTGATTCCTGTAACATGCACGTATGGTGAACCGCTATGTTAGGAAGTAGGAGCATAATTGATTTATTGATTGTCATCCTTTGTGTGGCGGTCGGGATAGCATGATGCTTAACACCTACCAACCCTTCCTCTAGGAGTATGCGTTTAGCACTTTGTTTCGATTACTAATAAAACTTTCGCAATAAGTATTTGAGTTCTTCATCACTAATGTGAGTCCATGGTATAGATTCACTTTCACCTTCCACCGTTGCTAGCCTCTCTAGTGCTGCGCAACTTTCGCCGGTGCACAAAACCACCATATACCTTCCTCAAAACAGCCACCATACCTACCTATCATGGCCTTTTCATAGCCATTCCCAGATATATTGCCATGCAACTCCCACCGTTCCGTCTCATGACTTATGCCGTCGCATTCATATTGCCACTGCATGATCGTAAGATAGCTAGCGAGATGTTTCAACGTCACACGCCAAGCTAGATCGTTGCACATCCCTGTACACTGCCGGAGGCATTTCCTATAGTCATCATTGCTCTAAGTATTGAGTTGTGAGTAAATAAAAGTGTGATGATCATCATTATTAGAGCATTGCCCCATGTGAGGAAATAAAAAAAAGAGGCCAAAGATGCCCACGAAAAAAATGAAAAGAGGCCAAAGAGCCCAAATAAAAAGAGAGAGAGAGAAAGAGAGAAGGGACAATGCTACTATCTTTTTCCACACTTGTGCTTCAAAATAGCACCATGTTCTTTATGATTGAGAGTCTCTTGTTTTGTCACATCCATATACTAGTGGGAATCTTCATTATATAACTTGGCTTGTATATTCCAATGATGGTCTTCCTCAAAATTGCCCTAGGTCTTCGTGAGCAAGCAAGTTGGATGCACACCCACTAGTTCTCCTTTTGAGCTTTCACACACTTATAGCTCTAAGTGCATCCGTTGCATGGTAATCCCTACTCATTCACATTGAAATATATTGATGGGCATATCCATAGCCCTTTGATATGCCGAGTCGATGTGACCATATCCTCCTTTTTGCCTCACAACCTCCACCACACTATATTTCACCTATAGTGCTATGTCCATGGCTCACGCTCATACATTGCGTGAGAGTTGAAAAAGGTTTGAGAAAGTAAGAGTGCAAAAACAATTACTTGGCCAATACCGGGGGTGTGGATGATTTAAATTCGTTGTGTGGGGATGATGGAGCATAGCCAGACTATATGATTTTGTAGGGATAACTTTCTTTGGCCTTGTTATTTCGAAAGTTCATGATTACCTTGCTAGTTTGCTTGAAGTATTATTGTTTTCATGTCAATAACAAACTATTGTTTTGAATCTTACGGATCTGAACATTCATGTCACATGAAAGAAGTTACAAAGGAAAAATATGCTAGGTAGCATTCCACATCAAAAATTTAGTCTTTATCACTTCCCTACTCGAGGAGGAGCAGGAGTTAAGCTTGGGGATGCTTGATACATCTCCAACGTATCTATAATTTTTTATGGTTCCATGTTATTATCTTGTCAACTTTGGATATTTTGTATGCATTTTATATCTTTTCTTGAGACTAACCTATTAACTCAGTGCCAAGTGCCGGTTCCTGTTTTTCCGTGTTTTGACCCTTTTCAGAGAAGAATATTAAACGGAGTCCAAATGGAATAAAATCTTTGAAATGATTTTTTCTGGAACAGAAGATACGCAGGGAACTTGAGAACCAAGGCAAAGGACTCCGGGGGAGGCCACAAGCCCCCTAGTCACGGCCTGGGGGCGCCTAGCAGGCTTGTGGGCCCCCCGTGGCTCCTTTGCCCTACCTCTTCCGCCTATAAATTCCCTAAAAATCTGAAACCACGGGAGAGAGCCAGGAAAATACTTTTCTACCACCGCAAGCTTCTGTCTCCGCAAGATCCCATGTGGGGACCGTTCTGGTGCCCTGCCGGAGGGGGGATTCGGATACAGAGGGCTTCTTCATCAAGACCATTGCCTCTCCGATGATGCGTGAGTAGTTCACCACAGACCTTCGGGTCCATAGCTAGTAGCTAGATGGCTTCTTCTCTCTCTTGGATCTTCAATACAAAGTTCTCCATGATCTTCATGGATATCTATCCGATGTAACCTTCTTTTGCGGTGTGTTTGTCGAGATCCGATGAATTGTGGATTTATGATGAGATTATCTATGATTATTATTTGAGTTTCCTCTGATCTCTTATATGCATGAATTCGTATCCTTGTAATTCTCTTCAAATTGTGGGTTTCGTTTGGCCAACTTGATCTATAATTCTTGCAATGGGAGAAGTGCTTGGTTTTGGGTTCATACCGTGTAGTGTCCTCACGCAGTGACAGAAGGGGTAGCGAGGCACGCATCATGTTGTTGCCATCAAGGGTAAAAGGATGGGGTTTATATCTATTGCACGAATTTATCCCTCTACATCATGTCATCTTGCTTAAGGCGTTACTCTGTTTGTTATGAACTCAATACACTAGATGCATGCTGCATAGAGGTCGATCTATGGAGTAATAGTAGTAGATGCAGAAAGTATCGGTCTACTTGTCTCGGACGTGATGCCTATATGTACGATCATTGCCTTAGATATCATCATGACTTTGCGCGGTTCTATCAATTGCTCGACAGTAATTCGTTCACCCATCGTAATACTTGCTATCATGAGAGAAGCCTCTAGTGAACACTATGGCCCCCGGGTCTACTTCACATCATATTTTGAGCTCTACACTTTTTCTTTGTTGCACTTTCCATCTTCAGATCTCACAATGCAATTAACCATGAAGGGATTGACAACCCCTTTATAGCTTTGGGTGCAAGTTTTTTTTTGCGCAGGTACTTTGGAGAATTTCCTTGATACTCCTACTAGATTGATACCTTGGTTCTCAAACTGAGGGAAATACTTACTGCTACTATGTTGCATCACCCTTTCCTCTTCAAGGGAAAAACCAACGCAAGCTCAAGAGGTAGCAAGAAGAATTTCTGGCGCTGTTGCCGGGGAGTATCAAGTCAAGAATAGTCTCCCTTCAACGTGTCAATTTCTGGCACCGGGGACTATTCTAAGTGAAGCTTATCGAAGTAACTGTGGCAAAATCATCTCTTGCATTTACTTTTTTGCCCATCTAATAATATGCAGATCAAATTCTTGTAGTAGAAAAATCCTTCTAATAAGTCTAGGTTTAGCTTCTTTATTTTCCATAAGGTACTTAATATCAGCATGATCTGTGTGAACAGGTACTTTGGAATCAACAATATAAGGTCTAAACTTATCGCAAGCAAACACAGGTGCTGAAAATTCCTTTTTCAGTGGTAGCGTAGTTTCTTTGAGCACCGTATAGAGTTTTATTAGCATAATGGATGACATTTAATTTCTTATCAATTCTTTGTCCAATAACATCATCAATAGCATAATCACTAGCATCACACATAATTTCAAAGGGTAGGTTCTAATCAGGTGGTTGAACAACAGGTGCAGTGATCAAGGCTCTCTTAAGAGTTTTGAATGATTCTACACAATCATCATCAAAAACAAATGGAACATCCTTTTGCAAAAGATTAGTGAGAGGATTAGAAATCTTAGAGAAGACTTTAGTAAATCTCCTATAGAAACCAGCATGACCAAGGAAACTTCTTATACCTTTGATATCTATTGGACACGACATTTTTTCAATGGCATCAACTTTTGCTTTATCAACTTCAATACCTCTTTTGGAGATTTTGTGTCCCAGGACTATGCCTTCATTGACCATAAAGTGGCACTTCTGCCAATTCAAGACAAGATTAGTTTCTTCACATCTCTAGAAAACTCGATCAAGGTTGCTCAAGCAATCATCAAAAGAAGTTCTGTAAACGGATAAATCATCCATGAAAACCTCAACAATCTTTTCAAAAAAGTCGGAGAATATAGACATCATACATCTTTGAAAGGTAGCGGGTGCATTGCATAAACCGAAAGGCATACGTCTATAAGCAAAGGTATCGAAAGGGCAAGTAAAAGTGGTCTTCTCTTGATCTTCTTTTGATACATGTATTTGAGAGAAGCCAGAATAACCATCTAGAAAGAAAAAATGTGTATGTTTGGATACACGTATTTTATCATAAAAGGTAGCGAGTAATGATCTTTCCTAGCAGCCTTATTTAATTTCCTGAAATCAATTACCATTCTATATCCTATAACAATTCTTTGCGGGATCAATTCATCTTTATCATTAGGAACAACGGTAATACCTCCCCTTTTAGGGGCACAATGAACGGGACTAACCCACCTACTATCAGCAATAGGATAAATTATGTGTGCCTCCAGAAGCTTTAGTATTTCATTTCTTACCACTTCCTTCATTTTAGGATTTAATCGTCGTTGGAGATCAACAACTGGTTTAGCATCAGGCTCCATATTGATTTTGTGCTCACATAGAGTGGGACTAATGCCCTTAAGATCATCAAGAGTACATCCAATAGTGGCACGGTGCTTCCTCAGATTTTTCAATAATCTCTTTTTCTTCATGCCCTGAAAGGTTTGCACTAATAATAACAGGATATATCTCCTTTTCATCAAGATAAACATACTTCAGAGTATCAGGTAATTGTTTAAGCTCAAACACGTGATCACCCTTAGGTGGAGAAGGATCCCCAAGTATTTCAACAGGCAGGTTGTGTTTCCGAATAGGCTGCTGATCAAAGAAAATCTTATCTATTTCATTCGTTTCATTCATATGCATATCATTCTCATGGTCTAGCAAATATTGTTCTAAGGGATCAGTAGGAGGCACAGTAATAGAAGTGAGGCCAATAATTCCACCTTTACTAGGCAATTATTTGTCATGGGTTTGTCTATGAAATTTAGAGAAATTGAACTCATGAGACACATCCCCAAAACTTACAGTAACCGTTTCTTTCTCACAGTCAATCTTAGCATTAACAGTATTCAAGAAGGGTCTACCGAATATAATGGGACAAAAATCATCTTGTGGGGAACCAAGAACAAGAAAATTAGTAGAATACTTTATTTTCCCACACAAGAGTTCGGCATCTCTAACAGTCCAAATTGGTGCAATAGTATCTCTATTAGCAAGCTTGATGGTAACATCAATTTCTTCTAATTCAGCTGGTGCAATATCATTCATAATTTCTTGGTATAAGGTAAAGGGAACTGCACTCACACTAGCACCCGCATCACATAATCCATGATAACAATGATCTCCTATTTTAAGAGAAACAATGAGCACGCCAACAATAGGTCTATGTTTACCTTTAGTATCAGGTCTAGCAATTCTAGCAGCTTCATCACATAAATGAATGACATGCCCATCAATATTAACAACCAAGAGATCTTTAACCATAGCAATATTAGGTTCAAATTTAATTTGTTCAGGAGGTATAGGTATTCTAGTACAACTCTTACGAACCACAATTGAAGCTTTAGCATGTTCCTTTATTCTAAGAGGAAAGGGTGGTTTCTCAATATAAGCAGTAGGAATAACATGATCAGCATTATAAATAATAGTTTATTCTTCAACTTTAATAGGTCCAACCACTTTAACTTCAATGGGAGCATGATATTTAAACCACTTCTCCTTGGGGAGATCAACATGAGTAGCAAAAGATTCATAGAATGAAGCTACTACCTCAGAGTTAATTCCATAGTTAGTGCTAAAATCACGAAAAGCATCGGTGTCTATAAAGGTTTTAACACAATCAAACTTAAGGCTTATAACTAACTCATTACCTTCGACGAGTTCCCAATCTCCAGAGTTGCATTTAATTCTTTCCAATAAGTCCCATTTGAATCCAATATCTTTCTTCATCGAGGAACTCGCACAAGAAGTATCGAGCATGGATTGATCATTACGAGAGAGCCGAGCATAAAAATTCTAAATAAAAATTTCTCTCGGGAGCTCATGATTGGGTGATGACGAGTTGATGGATATACTTCTAGCCCATTGTTGGTTACCCCAAGTGGAAGGTGGAGATGTAGTCAGCAGCAGATTTCCCTTACACGGGGACTGTAAGGTTTATCAAACCAGGAGGACTCTGAGGATCAACAAGTAGGTGTCCGCTGCTCTGGCGCTAGCGAAGACGTGGATCTGCACACACAACAAATAACTTTTCTCCCAACGAGTACAGAGAGGTTGTCAATCTCTCCGGCCTTGTAGTTTGCAAAGGATCAAAACACAAGCGGGAATAGTTATAGTGATTGCAACGGAAAAGTAAATAAAATAAGTAAATAGTGGAGGTGTAAGCAATGGTGGCAATATGGACCTGAGTCACATGATGTTCACTAGTGATGTCTCTCTCCCAAAAAACAAGAAACAACTATGCTGGGGTAAACAAATTACAGCTGGGCAATTGACAGAATTATAAACGCACCGCAATGCTAATCATGCTACTAGAAAGTTAGAGGCTCAAAAGTAATGGGCAATTCGCCAAGACAAGTAGACCGTTTATCCATCAACATATACTTACTAATCATCCACTAATGACCCAAAAGTATAGGGGATCTATCATAGTCCTTTCGATAAGTAAGAGTGTCGAACCCAACGAGGAGCAGAAGGATCTGACAAGTGGTTTTCAGCAAGGTAATCTCTGCAAGCACTGAAATTATCGATAACAAGTAGTTGTGTGACAAGATGATTCGCAGCAAGTAGCAAGTAACAAAAGTAACAATGGTGGATCAAAGTGGCCCAATCCCTTTTGTAGCAAGGGACAAGCCTGGACGAAGTCTTATAGGAGGTAAAGCGCTCCCGAGGACACATGGGAATTTCTGTCAAGCTAGTTTTCATCAAGTTCATATGATTCGCGTTCGCTACTTTGATAGTTTGATATGTGGGTGGACCGGCACTTGGGTACTGCCCTTACTTGGACAAGCATCCAACTTATGATTAACCCCTCTCGCAAGCATCCGCAACTACGAAAGAAGAATTAAGACAGAGCCTAACCATAGCATTAAACTAGTGGATCCAAATCAGCCCCTTACGAAGCAACACATAAACTAGGGTTTAAGCTTCTGTCACTCTAGCAACCCATCATCTACTTACTACTTCCCAATGCCTTCCTCTAGGCCCAAATAATGGTGAAGTGTTATGTAGTTGACGTTCACATAACACCACTAGAGGAGAGACAACATACAACACATCAAAATATCGAACGAATACCAAATTCACATGACTACTTATAGCATGACTTATCCCATGTCCTCGAGAACAAAAGTAACTACTCACAAAGAATAATCATATTCATGACCAGAGAGGTAATGAGTAGCATCAAGGATCTGAACATATAATATTCCACCAAGTAATCCAACTAGCATCATGTACAAAGAGTAATTAACACTACTAGCAACCTTACAAGTACCAATCGGACTCGCGAGACGGAGATTGGTTACAAGAGATGTACTAGGGTTTGGAGATGAGATGGTGTTGATGAAGATGTTGATGGTGACGAGTCCCCTCCGATGAGAGAAGTGTTGGTGATGACGATGGCAACGATTTCCCCCTCCGGGAGGGAAGTTTCCCCGGCAGGACCACCCTGCCGGAGCTCTAGATTGGTTCTGCTCAAGTTCCGCCTCGTGGCCGCGGCGATTCCTCCCGAAAGCCTCCTCCTGATTTTTTCTGGAACGAAACCCTCCTTATAGAAAAAGAGGGGGGCCAGAGGGCCAGCAGGGAGCCCACAAGCCCCCTAGGCGCGGCGAGGGGGGTAGGCCGCGCCTAGCAGGCTTGTGGCCTCCTGCTCGCTCCCCTCTGGTACTTCTTCGGCCCAGTATTTTTATAAATTCCAAAATAAATCCTCGTTGATTTTCACGGCTTTTGGAGTTGCGCAGAATAGGTATCTCAAACTTGCTCCTTTTTCAGGCCAGAATTCTAGCCGCCGACATTCTCCCTCTTCATGTAAACCTTGCAAAATAAGAGAGAAAAGGCATAAGTATTGTACCGTGAAGTGTAATAACAGCCCATAAAGCAATAAATATCAACATGAAAGCATGATGCAAGATGGACGTATCAACTCCCCCAAGCTTAGACCTCGCTTGTCCTCAAGCGAAAGCCGAGATCAATAAACATGCCCACATGTTTAGAGAGGGATAGGTGTCGACAAAACAAGATACGGACATGCAGGCATCATGATCATATTCAGAACATCAATATCATCATATAATCTCTCATGCTAAAGTGATAATTCCTTCACAAAGTAAAGTAAGGATCAAGAACCTTACTGAGAATTAACAACCAATAGCCTTTAGTCATTGAAACAATTGCAATTTATCATAACATCAGAAAGAGTCAAGTAAGAGCTTGTAAAGCAAATCCACATACTCAATCATCCTTTTGTCTTCTACAATTGCTACAACTCACGTGGTACTCATGAGATCAAAGTTTCAGTCGGACACAAAGAAAGAGAGGGGCTTATAGTTTCGCCTCCCAACCATTTACCTCAATGGTAATGTCAACAATAATAATTCATGAATACTTACCTCCAAGTTGACATATGAATATAGATCTTTCCCTGGCATATGATGTTAGCCAAGAAAAAGGCGAAATAAGGAATTGGTGTAGATCACCATGACTCTTTCAAGGGCAAAAAGTAAAGGTACAAGATAGGCCCTTCGTAGAGAGAAGCAGAGGTTGTCATGCGCTTTTGAGGTTTGGATGTGCGACCTATTAGTGTGAAGGAACGTCACTTTATATTGCCTCCTGTGATAAAGAACTTTATTATGCAGTATGTCGCTTTTTTGTCTTCCTCATCACAGGTTCGTACAAAGCTTATTTTCCACACACTGATAGATCATACATATTAAGGGAGCAATTTTTATTGCTTGCACCGATGACAACTTACTTGAGGGATCTTATTCAATCCATAGGTAGGTATGGTGGACTCTCATGGCAAAATTGGGTTGAACGTTTATGGATGCACAAGTAGTATCTCGACTTAGTGCGGAAGTTTTGGCTAATATGAGGTGGAAGCAATCGTCACATGCTAAAGGGATCTCTAATCATATAATCATTGTTCGGAACCAAGCAAACATAATTCATTATGTTGTCTTCCTTGTCCAACATCTACTTCTAAGCATGTAACAGTTCAGTGAGTGTCCACAATCATAGATGGTGTCAAAGATGATATATTTATATGTGAACCTCTCCTTCTTTATCACTTCCTATTACTTGCAACAATGACCAAGGTCTACGTTTGTCTACCCTCAACAAGTTCAATCAACATTATTTTTATATGTGAAGCCATCACTTCCCATAAGATCATTACATGATCTTTCATGCTTTTGTTCTTTTGTCATTCTCTTGATCATGGCATGCGGCAAGGCCCTTAACTAAGACACTCTTTATTATATGGCTCACGAGCTCGAATACATCGGGGGCGACACAAAGAAAAACTCAAGCCTAAAACACTAAGAACTTTATTCTACTAGAGAAAGATAAAACCAAAAAGGATCGAACTAAGAAAAGGTAAAGGCAAAAGATGTGATGGTGATACGATACCGGGGCAACTCCCCCAAGCTTGACACAAGCCAAGGGGATTGCCCATACCCATGCTTAGTTGTCTTCCTTTGGAGGTGATGGTGGTGGAGTTGTTGCAAAATGGGTTTGATCATCCGTCTTCCAAGGCATAGGTGCTCCATCATGGAAAGATGGCTGAGTCTCCGGAATCCTCAATTCTGTAGCCAACCGTATTGATTTAAATCTATACTCATACTCACAGTTTGGGTTCTGCAGGTCATAGATCTGGGCTTGGAGGTGATCAATTCTATCATAGAGCCTGGAGAGGTGCTTCCCGATGTCATTGGCATCGATCTTGTGCTTGTTGGTGAACTCCGTGATCATCATGTGGTTGGCGTTGAGTCCACGCTCCACCATCCCTTGGCTCTTGAAGACTTGTTGCTCCATTGCTTCGAGCCTTGCCTCCATGCTTCCGGTCTTCTTGGGCCCCTCAACATCACAGATATGCAACATCCCCTCAGGCATCTCGATAGATTGAGGGTGTTACAGCACTCCCGCGAGGTAGGGATTGATGACCTTCTCGAAGATCTTGTCATTCGGAGCTTTTGAGGACGCCATAGCGATCTAGATCTACAGTAGAAACAGGCTCGAAACAAAAACAAAGGAAATTTGCGTGATACGAGGGTCAGACTTTCGGGAGAATATATAATGATTTTTTTTCGACCAGAAGGAGTACTCCGCAAGAAAACGGAGTCCAGGAGGCACACTAGGTGGTCACAAGCCCCCTAGGCGTGACCAGGGGTGGCCCGCTCCTGACGGGCTTGTCGCCTCCTCGTGCGCTTTCCAGACTACTTTAATTTTTTCTATTTTTTCAAAACTTCCAAAACAGAGAAAAATTCCTAATGGAAAAGTTTTGGAGTCTGTTTACTTACCGAATCACATACCTCTTCGTTTTCGGAGACTGAAACAGGCTGATAAATATCCCTTATGTACTCCTCCGGAGTTATGGTATTGATAATATTGCTTTCAACATTTATGGGAGTACCTGAGATATAATGCTTGATCTTTGCCCATTTACCACTCCCGAAAAATTACCTTCCGTGTTGTTGATCTTGATGGCACCGGAACGATATACTTCCTCAACAATGTAAGGACCTTCCCATTTAGAGAGAAGCTTTCCTGCAAAAAATCTTAAACGAGAATTATATAGCAAGACATAATCACCTACATTGAACTCACGTTTCTGTATCCTTTTATCATGCCACCTCTTAACCTTTTCTTTGAACAACTTGGCATTCTCATATGCCTGAGTTCTCCATTCATCAAGTGATCTAATATCAAATAACCTCTTCTCACCAGCAAGTTTGAAATCAAAGTTGAGGTCTTTGATTGCCCAATAAGCCTTATGCTCTAGCTCAAGAGGTAAATGACATGCTTTGCTGTAAACCATTTTGTACGGAGACATGCCCATGGGATTCTTATAGGCAGTTCTATAAGCCCACAGTGCATCATCAAGCTTCTTAGACCAATTCTTTCTAGACCTATTGATAGTCTTTTGCAGAATTAGTTTAATCTCTCTATTGCTTATCTCTACTTGACCACTGGACTGAGGATGATAGGGAGATGCAATTCTATGATTGACATCATACTTAGCAAGCGTTTTACGGAAAGCACCATGAATGAAATGTGAACCACCATCAGTCATTAGATATCTAGGGACTCCAAATCTAGGGGAAATAACTTCTTTAAGCATCCTGATAGAGGTGTTGTCATCAGCACTGCTAGTTGGGATAGCTTCTACCCACTTAGTAACGTAATCAACAGCAACTAGGATGTGAGTATACATGTTGGATTTTGGAAAAGGTCCCATATAATCAAAGCCCCAAACATCAAATGGTTCAATGACAAGTGAATAATTCATAGGCATTTCCTGACGTTTACCGATATTACCTATTCTTTGACATTTGTCACAAGACAAGACAAACTTACGGGCATCCTTGAAGAGAGTGGGCAATAGAAACCTGATTGCAATACCTTGTGTGTAGTTCTATCTCCCGCATGGTGTCCTCCGTAGGCCTTGCAGTGACACTTCTGTAGGATTTGTCCCTGTTCATGTTCAGGTACACAACGTAATCAAAGAAGAATTTCTTATTTTGCTGGTATGTGAAACTAGGTGGTATATATTTGGGAACGATATAATTTGCATAATCAGCATACCACGGTGCACTACGTGAAGTATTGATGACATTCAATTTGTCATCGAGAAAGCTATCATCAATAGGTTGTGGGTCATTAAGAACATTCTCGAACCTAGACAAGTTATCTGCTACTGGGTTCTCAGCAACTTTCCTATCGACAACATGCAAATCAAATTCTTGTAGCAAGAGAACCCATCTGATAAGTCTAGATTTAGCGTCTTTCTTTTCCATGAGGTACTTAATAGCAGCGTGATTAGTGTGAATAGTGACTTTGGAATCAACAATGTAAGATCTAAACTTTTCACATGCAAACACGACTGCTAAAAATTCTTTTTCAGTAGTAGCACAGTTTCTTTGGGCACTGTCTAGAGTTTTACTAGCATAGTGAATAACATTCAACTTCTTATCAACTCTTTGTCCTAGAACAGCGCCAACAGCATAATCACTAGCATCACACATTATTTCAAAAGGTAAGTTCCAATCAGGTGGTTGAACAATAGGTGCAGTTATCAAGGCCTTCTTAAGTATTTCGAAGGCTTCCTCACAATCATCGTCAAAAACAAAAGGAATATCCTTTTGCAAGAGATTGGTAAGAGGCCTAGAAATCTTAGAGAAGTGTTTAATGAACCTTGTATGGAAACCAGCATGACCAAGGAAACTTCTTATACCTTTGATATCTGTGGGGCGTGGCATTTTCTCGATTGCATCAACCTTAGCCTTATCGACTTCAATACCTCTTTCAGAAATTTTATGTCCTAAGACGATGCCTTCATTAACCATAAAGTGGCACTTCTCCCAATTCAAGACAAGGTTGGTGTCTTCACATCTCTGCAAGACTCGATCAAGGTTGCTGAGGCAATCATCAAAAGAAGACCCGTAAACGGAGAAGTCATCCGTGAAAACCTCAACAATCTTTTAAGAAAAGACAGAGAATATAGCCATCATACATCTTTGAAAGGTGGCAGGTGCATTACATAAGCCAAAAGGCATACGTCTGTAAGCAAAGGTACCGAAAGGGCAGGTGAAAGTGGTTTTCTCCTGATCAGATTGTGCAACAGGTATTTGGGAGAAACCAGAATAACCATCTAGAAAGCAGAAGTGTGTGTATGTTTAGATAGTCTTTCTAGCATTTGGTCGATAAAAGGCAAAGGGTAATGATCTTTCCTAGTGGCCTTATTTAATTTCCTAAAATCGATCACCATCCAATAGCCAGTAATAATCCTCTGTGGGATCAATTCATCCTTATCATTAGGGACAATGGTAATCCCTCCCTTCTTAGGGACGCAATGCACCGGACTCACCCAATCACTATGAGCAACAGGATAGATAATACCTGCTTCCAGGAGCTTTAGTATTTCTTTTCTCACTACATCTTTCATCTTAGGATTTAATCTCCGTTGATGATCAGCGACTGGTTTGGAATAAGGATCGGTTTTAGTCTTGTGCTCGCATAGAGTGGGACTAAAGCCCTTAAGATCATCAAGAGTATATCCAATAGCACCACGTTGCTTCCTGCTACTTCTCAAACAACAGCGCCAGAAATTGGCACATTGACGGAGACTTGGCTTGCGTTGGTTTTTCCCTTGAAGAGGAAAGGGTGATGCAGCACATGAGCAACAAGTATTTCCCTCGGTTTGAGAACCAAGGTATCAATCCAGTAGGAGAATCTCGTCAAGTCCAGAGTACCTGCGCAAACACAAAAGAGCTTGCACCCAACGCTATAAAGGGGTTGTCAATCCCTTCAAGATTGATTGCAAAGTGAGATCTGAAGGCGGAAAGTGCAACGAAGTAAAAGAGTAAGGCTGAAAATATGGTGTGAAGTAGACCCGGGGACCATAGTGTTCACTAGAGGCTTCTCTCAAAATAGCAAATATTACGGTGGGTGAACAAATTATTGTCGAGCAATTGATAGAACCGTGCAAAGTCATGATGATATCTAAGGCAATGATCATACATATAGGCATCACGTCCGAGACAAGTAGACCAATACTTTCTGCATCTACTACTATTACTCCACACATCGACCGCTATCCAGCATGCATCTAGTGTATTGAGTCCATGACAAACAGAGTAACGCTTTAAGCAAGATGACATGATGTAGAGGAATAAACTCAAACCAATGATGAAAACCCCATCTTTTTACCCTTGATGGCAACAACATGATGCGTGCCTCGCTACCCCTTCTGTCACTAGGTGAGGTCACCGCACGGTATGAACCCAAAACCATGCACTTCTCCCATTGCAAGAATCATAGATCAAGTTTGCCAAATAAAAACCCACAACTCAAAGACAATTACAAGGATATGAAATCATGCATAAGAGAGATCAAAAGAAACTCAAATAAGATTCATAGATAATCTGATCATAAATCCACAATTCATCGGATCTCGACAAACACACCGCAAAAGAAGATTACATCCGATAGATCTCCAAGAAGATCATGGAGAACTTTGTATTGAAGATCCAAGAGAGAGAAGAAGCCATCTAGCTACTAGCTATGGACCCGTAGGTCTATGGTGAACTACTCACGCATCATCGGAGAGGTCATGGTGTTGATGAAGAGGCCCTCCGTATCCGAATCCCCCCTCCGGCAGGGCACCAGAACGTGCCCCAGATGGGATCTTGCGGAGACAGAAGCTTGCGGCGGCGGAAAAGTATTTTCGTGGATCTCCTGAGTTTTTAGGGATTTTAGGGAATTTATAGGTGAAGGAGCTAGGGCAGGGGAGGCCCAAGGAGCCCACAAGCCTAGGAGGCGCGGCCCCCCTGGCCGCGCCATGGGGGCTTGTGGCCTCCCCCGGGACTCCCTCCTTGGTTCCCAAGCTTTCTGCATATCTTCTGTTCCGAAAAAAATCTTTTCGGAAGTTTTATTCCGTTTGGACTCCGTTTAAAATCCTCCTCTAAAAAGGGTCAAAAACACATAAAAAACACGAACTGGCACTTGGCACTGAGTTAATAAGTTAGTCCCAAAAAAGATATAAAAGGCATACAAAACATCTAAAGTTTGACAAGATAATAGCATGAAACCATCAAAAATTATAGATACGTTGGAGACGTATCAAGCATCCCCAAGCTTAACTCCTGCTCGTCCTCGAGTAGGGAAGTGATAAAGACTGAATTTTTGATGTGGAATGCTACCTAGCATAGTTGTCCTTTGTAACTTCTTTCATGTGACATGAATGTTCAGATCCGTAAGATTCAAAACAATAGTTTGCTATTGACATGAAAACAATAATACTTCAAGCAAACTAGCAAGGTAATCATGCACTTTCGAAATAACAAGGCCAAAGAAAGTTATCCCTACAAAATCATATAGTCTGGCTATGCTCCATTATCCTCAGAAAACTAATGTAAATCATGCACAACCCCGGTATTGGCCAAGTAATTGTTTTCGCACTCTTACTTTCTCAAACCTTTTTCAACTATCACGCAATACATGAGCGTGAGCCATGGATATAGCACCATAGGTGGAATAAAGTGTGGTGGTGGTTGTGAGACAAAAAAGGAGGAGATGGTCACATTGACTCGGCGTATCAAAGGGTTATGGAGATGCCCATTAATAGATATCAATGTGAATGAGTAGGTATTGTCATACAAAGGATGCACGAGAGCTATAAGTATGTGAAACCTCAATAAGGAGAACTAGTGGGTGTGCATCCAGCTTGCTTGCTCACGAAGACCTAGGGCAATTTGAGGAAGCCCATCCTTGGAATATACAAGCCAAGTTATATAGTAAATATTCCCACTAGTATATGGTGGTGACAAAACAAGAGTCTCTCAATCATGAAGAACATGGTGCTATTATGAAGCACAAGTGTGGAAAAGATAGTAGCATTGTCCCTTCTTTCTTTTTCTCTCTTTTTTTATTTGGGCTCTTTGGCCTCTTTTTTCTCTTTTTTTAATTTGGGATCTTTGGCCTCTATTTTTTATTTATTTCCTCACATGGGACAATGCTCTAATAATGATGATCATCACACTTTTATTTATTCATAGCTCAAATCTTAGAATGATGATGACTCTATAGGAAATGCCTCCGGCAGTGTACCGGGATGTGCAACGATCTAGCTTGGCGTATGACGTTGAAACATCTCGCTAGCTATCTTACGATCATGCAATGGCAATATGAGAGTGACGGCACAAGTCATGAGACGAAACGGTGGGAGTTGCATGGCAATATATCTCAGAATGGCTATGAAAATGCCATAGTAGGTAGGTATGGTGGCTGTTTTGAGGAAGGCATATGGTGGGTTTGTGCACCGGCGAAAGTTGCGCGGCACTAGAGAGGCTAGCAATTGTGGAAGGTGAAAGTGCATCTATACCATGGACTCACATTAGTCATGAAGTACTCACATACTTATTGCGAAAGTTTTTATTAGTAATCGAAACAAAGTGCTAAACGCATACTCCTAGGGGAAGGGTTGGTAGGTGTTAACCATCGCGCGATCCCGACCTCAACACAAAGGATTACAATCAATTGATCAATTATGCTCTGACTTCCTAACATAGCGGTAGACCATACGTGCATGTTACGGGAATCAATAACTTCAACACAAGTATTTCTATATTCACAACACCCGACTAACATAACTCTTAATATTACCAAATCTACGTCTCAAAACTAATTGAGAGGAATCAAACTTCTCTTTCTACTCAATGCACATGAAGATGGAAGTTCTTGTATGCTCTTTGGGTACCTATCACCTTTGGGACTACTTTCATAGCACAATCCAACTACCAAGTTACGCACCGTCGTGCTCTAAAAGATCTAAGTCAAGCACATAGAGCAAAATTATCTAGGCTCAAAAAATATAAGTGAAGCACAATGAGAATTCTAGCAAAATCACAATGAGTGCATGTCTCTCTCAAAAGGTGTGCAGCAAGGATGATTGTGACACAACAAAAAGAAAAGACTCCTACGATACAAGACGCTCCAAGCAAAACACATATCATGTGGTGAATAAAAATATAGCTCCAAGTAATGCTACCGATGGATTGAAGAGGAAAGAGGGGATGCCTTCCCGGGGCATCCCCAAGCTTAGGATTTTTGGTGTCCTTGAATTTGTCTTGGGATGCCTTGGGCATCCCCAAGCTTGAGCTCTTTCCACTCTTTATCCCTTTGTCCATGAGAAAATCACCCAAAACTTGAAAACTTCACAACCCAAAACTTAAACAGAAACTCGTGATATCATTAGCACAAGAAAACAAACTACCACCTCTTTAGGTACTGTAGCAATCTTGATTTCTATTTATATTGGTGTTAGATTACTGTATTCTCAGTTTTCCATGGCTAGTACCCCCCCCCCCCCCGATACTATCCATAGTTTGATCAAAACAAGCAACCAACTCAACAAAAACAGAATCTGTCAAAAACAGACCAGTCTGTAGCAATCTGTATATACTTCGTATACTTTTGGTACCTCAAAAATTCTGAAAAATTACGACTTCCTGGGCAAAAGGCATATAAACCAGCATAAAAAAGAATCAACTCAAAAGATCTTTCTGAATAAAAATGAAAAATAATCTCGTGAGCGAACATTTTCTGTCTTTTTCTAGCAGGATCAAACAACCATCACCAAGACTAGTCATAAAGGTTTTGCTTGGCTCAAACACAAAAAGAAACACAAAAGACACAATCATAATAGAATTATGATGGTGTGGATGCAACAAAACAGAAAGAAAAAGATAAATTCATTGGGTTGCCTCCCAAACGTCCTTAGCTAGGCATTGATAATTCAATGATGCTCACACAAAAGACAAGGATTGAAGCACAACGAGAGCATGATAAAGCATGTGAAAATCACATTTAAGTCTAACATACTTCCTATGCATATGCATTTTATAGGAAAACAAATTGGCAAGACAACCAATAGTTACCAAATGCAAGGAAGAAGAAAGAGATAATAGCAATCTCAACATAACGAGAGGTAATTTGGTAACATGAAAGTTTCTACCACAATATTTTCCTCTCTCATAGCAATTACATGTGGGATCATGATCCAATTCAACAATATAGCTATCACAAAGGATATTCTTTTCATGATCCACATGCATGCAAAGTTGGCACTCTTCAAAAATAGTGGGATTATCATCAACTAAAGTCATGACTTCTCCAAACCCACTTTCAATAATACTGCAAACATCATAATCATCATGAGGGTTAAACACATTTTCAAGATCATAAGAAAAATTATCACCCCAATCACGATCATTGCAACAAGTAGTCGACAAAGCAAAACTAGCATCCCCAAGCTTAGGGTTTTGCATATTTTTAGCATGACTTTCATTAATTGAATTTATAATGAAATCATTGCAATCATGCTTTTCATTCAAGGAGCCCTCGTGAATAATTTCATAAATTTCTTCATCATGATTTTCAGATTCACGCTTCTCAAGCAAAACTCCATAGAGAAAGTCAAGAGCACTCAACTCACTAGCAATTGGTTCCACATAAGTGGATCTCTTAAAGAGATTAGAAAGTGGATGAGGATCCATATCAATAGATTTTCAGCAAGCGAAGATGCAAGAATATTGAAGGCACATAGCACACAAGCAAACAGAAAGCAAGCGAGAGAAAAGGGCGAACGAAAAAGGCAAATATTTTTGTAAATTTTTGTTTTTCAGAAGTGGGGGAGAGGAAAACGAGAGGCAAAAAAGTAAATTCAAGAGATGAGTTTGCGACACTTACTTGGATGAGTTCTTGACTTGATCCTCCCCGGCAACGGCGCCAGAAATCCTTCTGCTACTTCTCAAACAAAAGCGCCAGAAATTGGCACGTTGACGGAGACTTGGCTTGCGTTGGTTTTTCCCTTGAAGAGGAAAGGGTGATGCAGCACAGGAGCAGTAAGTATTTCCCTCAGTCTAAGAACCAAGGTATCAATCCAGTAGAAGAATCTCGTCAAGTCCAGAGTACCTGCGCAAACACAAAAGAGCTTGCACCCAACGCTATAAAGGGGTTGTCAATCCCTTCAAGATTGATTGCAAAGTGAGATCTGAAGGCGGAAAGTGCAACGAAGTAAAAGAGTAAGGCTGGAAATATGGTGTGAAGTAGACCCGGGGGCCATAGTGTTCACTAGAGGCTTCTCTCAAAATAGCAAATATTACGATGGGTGAACAAATTACTGTCGAGCAATTGATAGAACCGCGCAAAGTCATGATGATATCTAAGGCAATGGTCATACATATAGGCATCACGTCCGAGACAAGTAGACCGATACTTTCTGCATCTACTAATGTTACTCCACACATCGACCGCTATCCAGCATGCATCTAGTGTATTGAGTTCATGATGAACAGAGTAACGCTTTAAGCAAGATGACATGATGTAGAGGGATAAACTCAAACCAATGATGAAAACCCCATCTTTTTACCCTTGATGGCAACAACATGATGAGTGCCTCGCTACCCCTTCTGTCACCTGGTGAGGTCACCGCACGGTATGAACCCAAAACCAAGCACTTCTCCCATTGCAAGAATAATAGATCAAGTTGGCCAAAGAAAACCCACAACTCAAAGAGAATTACAAGGATATGAAATCAGGCATAAGAGAGATCAGAAGAAACTCAAATAAGATTCATAGATAATTTGATCATAAATACACAATTCATCAGATCTCGACAAACACACCGCAAAAGAAGATTACATCCGATAGATCTCCATGAAGATCATGGAGAACTTTGTATTGAAGATCCAGGAGAGAGAAGAAGCCATCTAGCTACTAGCTATGGACCCGTAGGTCTATGTTGAACTACCCACGCGTCATCGGAGAGGTCATAGTGTTGATGAAGAAGCCTTCCGTATCCGAATCTCCCCTCCGGCAGGGCACCAGAACGTGCCCCAGATGGGATCTTGCGGAGACAGAAGCTTGCGGCGGCGGAAAAGTATTTTCGTGGATATCTTGATTTTTTAGGGATTTTAGGGAATTTATAGGCGAAGGAGCTAGGGTAGGGGAGGCCCAGGGATTCCACAAGCCTGGGAGGCGCCCCCTGGCCGCGCCATGGGGGCTTGTGGCCTCCCCCGGGACTCCATGCCTTGTTTCCCAAGCTTTGTGCATATCTTCTGTTCCAGAAAAAATCTTTTCGGAAGTTTTATTCTGTTTGGACTCCGTTTAAAATCCTCCTCTGAAAAGGGTCAAAAACACGGAAAAAACAGGAACTGGCACTTGGCACTGAGTTAATAAGTTAGTCCCAAAAAAGATATAAAAGGCATACAAAACATCCAAAGTTTGACAAGATAATAGCATGAAACAATCAAAAATTATAGATACGTTGGAGACGTATCACTTCCTCAGAGTTTTTAGTAACTTCTTTTCTTCATGTTGTGAGAGGCTAGCACTAATAATGACAAGATATATCTCTTTTTCATCGAGATAAGCATACTTAATAGTATCAGGCAACTGTTTAAGCTCGAACATAGGATCACCCTTTGGTGGGGGTGGATCTCCAAGCAGTTCAACAGGCAAATTATTCTTAAGGATAGGATATTGTTCAAAGATAACTCTATCTACCTCATCCCTTTCATCCATATGCATATCATTTTCATGCTCAAGCAAGTATTGCTCTAAGGGATCAGTAGGAGGCACAGTAATAGAAGCTAGGGAAATAATTTCTTCCTTACTAGACAACTCTTTTTCATGAGGTTGTCTACCAAAATTGGAGAAATTGAACTCATGTGACACACCTTCAAAGCCAACAATGACAGTTTGCTTCTCACAGTCAATATGAGCATTGACAGTATTGAGGAAAGGTCTGCCAAATATGATGGGACAAAAGCTATCTTGGGTGGTAGCAAGAACGAGAAAATAAGCAGGATACTTTGTTTTACCACACAAGACTTCAACATCTCTAACAATTCCCAAAGGGCAGATAGTATCTCTATTGGCAAGCTCAATAGTGACATCAATGGGTTCTATCTGACAGGTGCAATTTCGTCTTTGATTTCATCATATAAGGATCGAGGTATTGCACTAACACTAGCACCCACATCACATAAACCATGATAACAATGATCTCCTATCTTAACAGAAACAACAGGCGTGCCAACAACAGGCCTATGTTTGTCTCTGGCATGTGGTTTAGCAATTCTAGCAGCATCTTCACAGAAGTGAATATCATGGCATCAACATTGTCGGACAGGGGATCTTTGATAATAGAAATGCTAGGTTCAACTCTAATTTGCTCAGGGGGTGTAGGTGTTCTAATGTAGCCCCTATGTATCACAGTTGAAGCTTTAGAATGATCCTTTATCCTAATAGGGAAATGTGGTTTCTCAATGTAAGCACTGGGAACAATAGGATCATTATAGTCAATGACTTTCTCTTCAACTGGATTGGGTTTAACTACATTGACTCCTAAGGGAGGATGATATTTAAACCACTTCTCCTTAGGGAGATCAATATGAGCAGCAAATGATTCACACAATGAAGCTACTATCTCAGAGTCAAGTCCATACTTAGCGCTAAAATCACAAAAAGTGTTTGTTTCGACAAAGGATTTAACGCAATCAAACTTGAAATTCATACATGACTCCTTACCTTCATCAAGCTCCCAATCTTCAGAGTTGCGTTTAATTCTTTCCAATAAATTGCATCTGAAGTCAATATCTCTCTTCATAAAAGAACCGGTACAAGAAGTGTCAAGCATGGTGCGATCATCATGAGAAAGCCGAGCATAGAAGTTCTGAATGATAATTTCTCTCGAGAGCTCATGGTTGGGGCATGAATATAACATTGATTTAAGCCTCCCCCAAGCTTGAGCGATACTTTCTCTGTCACGCGGCCAAAAATAATAAATATAATTCTGATCACGATGTACTAGATGCATAGGATAAAACTTTTGATGAAATTCGAATTTCAACCGATTGTAGTTCCATGATCCAGTATCATCACATAGCCTATACCATGTCAACGCCTTATCCCTCAAAGACAAGGGAAATACCTTCTTCTTGACCTCATCCTCGGGCAAACTTGCGAGCTTAAATAAACCACAAACTTCATCTACATAGATTAGATGCAAGTCGGGATGTGATGTTCCATCTCCTGTAAAAGGATTAGCCAGTAGTTTCTCAAGCATACCCGAAGGAAATTCATAGCAAATATTTTCAGTAGGTGCAGCAGGTTGAGGAGCAAATCCTTGTGCTTCCGTTTGAGGTGAAGATACCCCGAACAAGCTCCTCAAAGGATTAATTTCCATAGTGACAAGTGACAATAAATTTCAGCACACTATATAAATGTTTCCTTACCAAAGGCGCTTCACTCCCCGGCAACGGCGCCAGAAAAGAGTCTTGATGACCCACAAGTATAGGGGATCTATCGTAGTCCTTTTGATAAGTAAGAGTGTGGAACCCAACGCGGAGCAGAAGGATCTGACAGGTGGTTTTCAGCAAGGTAATCTCTGCAAGCACTGAAATTATCGGTAACAAGTAGTTGTGTGAAAAGATGATTCGCAGCAAGTAGCAAGTAACAAAAGTAACAATGGTGCAGCAAAGTGGACCAATCCCTTTCGTAGCAAGGGACAAGCCAGGACAAAGTCTTATAGGAGGTAAAGCGCTCCCGAGGACACATGGGAATTTCTGTCAAGCTAGTTTTCATCAAGTTCATATGATTCGCGTTCGCTACCTTGATAGTTTGATATGTGGGTGGACCGGCGCTTGGGTACTGCCCTTACTTGGACAAGCATCCCACTTATTATTAACCCCTCTCGCAAGCATCCGCAACTATGAAAGAAGAACTAAGACAAAGTATAACCATAGCATTAAACTAATGGATCCAAATCGGCCCCTTACGAAGCAACGCATAAACTAGGGTTTAAGCTTTTGTCACTCTAGCAACCCATCATCTACTTACTACTTCCCAATTCCTTCCTCTAGGCCCAAATAATGGTGAAGTTTTATGTAGTCGACGTTCACATAACACCACTAGAGGAGAGACATCGTACAACACATCAAAATATCGAACGAATACCAAATTCACATGACTACTTATAGCAAGACTTATCCCATGTCCTCAGGAACAAAAGTAACTACTCACAAAGCATAACCATATTCATGACCAGAGAGGTAATGAGTAGCATCAAGGATCTAAACATATAATCTTCCACCAAGTAATCCAACTAGCATCAACTACAAAGGGTAATTAACACTACTAGCAACCTTACAAGTACCAATCGGAGTCGAGAGACGGAGATTGGTTACAAGAGATGAACTAGGGTTTGGAGATGAGATGGTGCTGATGAAGATGTTGATGGTGACGAGTCCCCTCCGATGAGAGGAGTGTTGGTGTTGACGAGGGCGACGATTTCCCCCTCCGGGAGGGAGGTTTCCCCGGCATAACGACCCTGCCGGAGCTCTAGATTGGTTCTGCTCAAGTCCCGCCTCGTAGCGGCGGAGATTCCTCCTGAAAGCCTCCTCCTGATTTTTTTTCTGGAACGAAACCCTCCTTATAGCAAAAGAGGGGGCCAGAGGGCCAGCAGGGAGCCCACAAGCCCCCTAGGCGCGGCCAGGGGGTAGGCCGGGCCTAGCAGGCTTGTGGCCTCCTGCTGGCTCCCCTCTGGTACTTCTTCGACGCAGTATTTTTTATAAATTCCAAAATAAATCCTCGTTGATTTTCATGGCTTTTGGAGTTGCGCATAATAGGTATTTCAAACTTGCTCCTTTTTCAGGCCAGAATTCTAGCTGTCGGCATTCTCCCTCTCCATGTAAACCTTGCAAAATAAGAGAGAAAAGGCATAACTATTGTACCGTGAAGTGTAATAACAGCCCATAAAGCGATAAATATCAACATGAAAGCATGATGCAAAATGGACGTATCATCCACCTTGAGATATCTATCCAGAACATCTCGCTGGTATTAAGTTGCGAGCCCCACCCAAAGTGTAAACTCAAAGCAATGGACAACTGCATTAACGAACTTTGTGTAAGGTAAACAATCCTTGCAACCGTGGTCACAAGCACCGTTGTTTTCCTCTGGTGGGAACAACACATACCCTAGTCTCATGTTTCTGTCACTCAAGCTAGACATCAGGGGGTATGAACCCACAATCATGCATAACGCTCCCTCTTGGAGTTACAATCTACTACTCGGCCAATGCCATAAAAAGCAAAGGAGAACATGCATGAATTACCTAAGAACATAATATAAAAGTATAATCAAATATATAACTCATCACAATCTGAACATAATCTCATAATCCATCGGATCCCAACAAACCGAGCATAGCAATAGCAGGAAAATAACATAGATGCCTTGATCATGTAGGCCAGCTCACAAGGGCTAATCATTGAAGCACAAGATTGGAGAGAAGACATCACATAGCTACTGTACATGGACTCATGGTCCAAGGAGGACTACTCACGGCACGTCCGGGAAGCGTCCATGGTGGTGGAGAAGCTCCCGAAGGTCAATCCTCCCTCCGACAGGGTGCTGGGAAGAGGTCTTATGACGCTCCCGATCTCGGAAGCACTGCGGCGGCGGAACGATGGAGAAATTCGCGATTCTGGATCTCCCCGAAGGGTTTCCTATCGGAGAGGTAAATATAGACCGAAGGAGGGCACCAGAGGAGGTGGGACCCACCCAGGCGACCTGTGGGCGCGGCTAGGGGCCATGTCGCGCAGGGAGGCCACCTGGGCAGCCCATGGATCCCCTCTGGCCCATCTTCGTGCTTCGTGAAGCTTCCGTCACGCTGTTTTTATATATTTTTCTCGGGATTTTTGGGACTCTGTAAATTTGGGTAAAAGTCCCTACAAAAAAGACATTAGCAGACAAAAACTGGCACTGGGTGCACTCAGTTAGTAGGTTAGTCCAAATATGTGTAAAAATATATAAAAGTGTAGCAAAACATATAACAATGTCACCAAAAAGATGATGGAACAAGCAGAAAGTATAGATACGTTTGGGACGTATCAACATCCCCAAGCTTAATTCCTGCTCATCCTCAAGTAGCTAAATGATAACACAAATAAATTTTGTGGTGACATGCTAACACACATATAAGAACTTCAAAGTAAAGCAAGTAAGATATGAAATTCAAGTCAAGACAATAACAAGCAAGACTTATATCTAGTATTGAAAATAGCAAAGTAAGAACATAAAGGTGCAAGAGCTCTCGTTGTCCGTGACTTGAATGTCTCCACATGGTGTTTGCATGCAAGAAGTGGGAGATGGGTTGAGAGTATACAAATATATTTTTTAATTGAGAACTCAATCTACTAAGCTTCACACTTGGTCTCCTTTGGAATCTTATTTTGACTCATCCCCAGACCACTAGTCAGGCACAAGTCAAAATGATCCTCTCCCTTTCGACTTTGAGCACACATGCAATGGATGAGCACAAGAAAGATATGTTGTCACTTAGGATGGCAAAGATAATAATGATGGGGAAGGAAGACAGAAAGGGTGTGAAAGGCTCACATCAATGAGGACAACCATAGGCGAGAGAAAGCCAAATGATAGATATGATGTGAGGAGTAGGGATTGCCATGCAACAGATGCACATATGAGATAATGCTAAGCACTCCAATGGAACTAATGGGGGTGCATCCAACTTGCTTTCTCATGAATACCTAGAGATCATTTGAGGAGGCTCATCATTGGAATATACAAGCCAAGTTCTATAGTGTAAGGGTCCCCACATATATCAATGGAGTACGAGTGTGGATCTTTCAAAAGGAATAGTAGTGTTGCCCCCTTCTCTGTTTTTATTTCTTTTTTTGTCGCCTCTTTGGCTCTTTCTATTTATCTCTCATTTTTCCTCTTTAGGATCTTTTAATTTGTCCTCTTTGGGATCTTTTCCTCACTTAAGGGCAACACCCTATGTTTTACAAGAATAAAAAGAAGATCTTCACACTTTATAAGAAGTACTCAACATAAAGACAAATGAAAACTATCATGATGTATGGAAATGTATGCCTCTGCCAGTGTAGCAGGATATGCAATGAAACTAGCGCGTCATGTAGCAATAATAAGGGCAAGGACCAACTAGCATGCAACTCCTCGATCAAGCAAAATCATGTATGGCATGAAGATCAAGTCATGAGATGGTGGATGTTACATGGCAATGTATCTCGAAAAGGCTATGGAAATGCCTTAATAGGTAGGTATGGTGGCTGTTTTGAGGAAAGATATAATGAGGCTTATGATGACAGAGCGTATCATGCCAAGGGTTTGGATGCACTGGCGAAGTTTGCACCAACTCTCAAGGTGAGAAAGGGCAATGCACGGTACCGAAGAGGCTAGCAAAATATTGATGGTGGAAGTGCCAACAATCGAATACCCACATTAGTCCGAAGAACTCATACACTTATTATCGGTAACTCTCTGTCTAATCAGGAAATTCACAAAGAGACAAGTACCCCGAGGAGGAGTGTTTGGGGGGTTGGTTATCCTTGCGCATCCTCGACCCATGGTAATGTGAGGGTACTCTATATATTCCAACCCCTCCAGAGGTTAGCGATCAATCTAGTAGCTAGAGTTCTCAACTAATTTTAGTTTTTGAAAAAAAACACGGATTTCCCAAAATACGACACCTATCACCAATAGGCTCATGCTCTTGGCACCAATAGTCCAAACATTACTCAAATCAATACCTTAAAACTATTGCAAGTTACTACTATACTTAAATAGCAACCTCAATTACCTACTCATGCAACACACACAACTCAGTGCAACAAGCCAACTCTCTAAACAAGATAAGCTTGATAACTCAATAGAGTTCCAAAATCAACCTAAATAAAATCTCTTAAAAATATAAAGCATGAAAAATAAGAGCTACGCATGACAACAACTATGTAAAGATAAAGAACACACAAAAAAGATAAGCATGAAAACCTATGTTGTGTTCTATGGAGGAGTGGAGCGTGTTTCTCTTCCAAATAAGGAAGGCTAGGTTCCAATTTGTTATGAATAGCAAGAAAAACTAAAACAAACTAAAAAGTAAAGAGCGGGACGCTCCAAGTATAGCACATAACATATGAAGTGATAAAAATATAGCATGGAGATGGACGAACTAATGATTGTTGATGGAGACGGGGATGCACGAGAGCATACCCAAGCTTAGACGCTTGAGTCTCCTTGAATATTTCTTGGGGTGCATGGGGGAATCCCCAATCTTGAGTGCTTGACACTCCTGAATCTTCTTTCATCATCTTCCATCGCATACTTGAAAACTCCCTTCATACGAAACTCATCATAAGCTGATTAGAGTGGTTAGTGCACATGATAAAATAATGTATTCCCTACTGGAAATAAAGATTTTCATGAAAATGTACTATTTCTCATGATTGCCAAAAGGTTTTTGCAAAGGAAAAACAAGCTTAAGCTTTGCAAAACAATGAAAACACAAAACGTGGCAGAATGTGTGAAAAACAGAACATCAGGTAGTAAATATTTTTTTGGGAACTTCTCCAACTCAAATAAAAAAACTCAGAATAGATGCCAGAAATAAAATTATATAGAGCATACTGTAAAAAAAATGAGTTCAAAAATATGATATAGTGGTTTTTGGCAAAAAAAATCGTCAAGCAGACAGAATCTGTTTCTGGACAACATGTCACAACTTTTGAACTTTCTTGCAATCGGAGGCTAAAACTTTGCACAAATCTTGAAAATAAAGATACAATGATGTTTCTACAGTAGTAACAAGCATCAAGACCACTAAAACTGAAAGTAGAAAACAAATTGGGTTGCCTTCCAACAAGCGCTTTCTTTTATGCCTTTGAGCTAGGCATGATGCAAAAAGATCAAGTTGTATCAATTGAACCATCACAAAGATCATCAAAAAGCTCTTCAATAGTACAACTAATCTTAAGAGGACTCTCAAAGAGAGGCCTGGTAGCAACACTTCTAGGAGCAAAAGCAAAGGTAGTAGGACCAATTGGAATTTCATTTCTAATTTTATTTAAGAGAGGTATCTCTTCCAAGGTCTTCACAGTTTCAACACCCTTAGCAATAGGTATACTTGTTTTGGGTTGAGGAACCTTGGGTACGTTAACGAATTTAGGTCCCTTCCTTGCGGGGTTTCTACCTTTTTAGTCTTGATGGAGGACAGAGTAGTTCCTAAAGTTTCAATAATATCCTCGATCTTATCAATCCTAGAAGGATCCACATCATGGGATTTAAGGGTCTCCAAAGTTTTGTAAATTTTGTGCATGGAGCTATCAAGTCTATTTAAGTTCCCTTGAATCGTATGATCTACTTCATTTATTTTACCCATGCTTGGCATCTCTAGCTCTATCTTCTCAAGTTTACTCATAATGTGAGCTAAAGTGATATCATCCTTTATGTCAACAATAGGTGGGATTCCGACAAGATTTTCCATAACGTTAAGAGCCTCCCAAATGGGAGCTTACAAAAAATTCCCACCTATCAACGTGTCTAGAACAAACCTATGCCAAGAAGTAATAACAACATAAAAATTTCTAAGCAAAATAGTGGTGGATTGCTTCTTGGTGGTTCTATCTTGAGAATCTTTAATTCTATACCAAGCATCTATCAAACTTTCTCCAACCCTTTGTTTGAAAGTGAGAATCTCTCCTTAGGGTGCACCACCAAAGGAAAAGGACTTAGGCATACTTACTAAACAAAGCAAAGTAACTAATTTTTTTGTGGTTTTTGATATAAGACTCTAAAGCAAAAACTAGAAAGCAAACTAACAAGACTAAAAAAGCAAAGGTAAAAGATAGTGTGCAACTCCCCTCTCTTGAAGACTGGAGTCCCCGGCAACGGCGCCAGAAATTTTCTTGATGACGAGTTGATGGATATACTTCTCGCCCCTCGTTGGTTACCCCAAGTGGAAGGTGGAGATGTAGTCAGCGGCAGATTTCCCTTACACGGGGACTGTAAGGTTTATCAAACTAGGAGGACGCCGAGGATCAACAAGTAGGTGTCCGCTGCTCTGGCGCTAGCAGAAGACGTGGATCTGCACACACAACAAATAACTTTGCTCCCAACGAGTACAGAGAGGTTGTCAATCTCTCCGGCCTTGTAGTTTGCAAAGGATCAAAACACAAGTGGGAATAGTGATAGTGATTGCAACGGAAAAGTAAATAAAATTAGTAAATAGTGGAGGTGTAAGCAATAGTGGCAATGTGGACCTGAGTCACATGATGTTCACTAGTGATGTCTCTCTCCCAAAGGACGATAAACAACTATGCTCGGGTAAACAAATTACAGCTGGGCAATTGACAGAATTATAAATGCACCGCAATGCTAATCATGCTACTAGAAAGTTAGAGGCTCCAAAGTAATGGGCAATACGCCAAGACAAGTAGACCGTTTATCCATCAGCATATACTTACTAATCATCCACCTTGAGATATCTATCCAGAACATCTCGCTAGTATTAAGTTGCGAGCCCCACCCAAAGTGTAAACTCAAAGCAATGGACAACTGCATTAACGAACTTTGCGTAAGGTAGACAATCCTTCCAACCTTGGTCACAAGCACCATTGTTTTCTCCCTGGTGGCAACATCACATCCCCTAGTCTCATGTTTCTGTCACTCCAGCTAGACATTAGGGGGCATGAACCCACAATCATGCATAACGCTCTCTCTTGGAGTTACAATCTACTACTAGGCCAAAGCAATAAAAAGCAACGGGGAACATGCATGAATTACCTAAGAACATAATATAAAAGAATAATAAATATATAAATCATCACAATCTGAACATAATCTCGTAATCCATCTGATCCCAGCAAACTGAGCATAGCAATAGCAGGAAAATTACATAGATGCCTTGATCATGTACGGCAGCTCACAAGGGCTAATCATTGAAGTACAAGATTGGAGAGAAGACATCACATAGCTACTGGTCATGGACTCATGGTCCAACTAGAACTACTCACGGCACGTCCGGGAAGCGTCCATGGTGGTGGAGAAGCTCCCGGAGGTCAATCCTCCCTCCGGTAGGGTGCCGGGAAGAGGTCTTCCGACACTCCCGATCTCGAAAGCGCTGCGGAGGCGGAACGATGGAGAAATTCGCGATTCTGGATCTCCCCGAAGGGTTTCCTATAGGAGAGGTAAATATAGTCCGAAGGAGGGCACCAGAGGAGGTGGGACCCACCCAGGCGACCTGTGGGCGCGGCTAGGGGCCATGCCACGCAGGGAGGCTACCTGGGCAGCCCCTGGCTCCCCTCTGGCCCATCTTCGTGCTTCGTGAAGCTTCCGTCACGCTGATTTTTATATATTTTTTCTCGGGATTTTTGGGACTCTATAAATTTGGGTAAAAGTCCCTACAAAAAAGACATCAGCAGACAGAAACTGACACTAGATGCACTGAGTTAGTAGGTTAGTCCAAATATGTGTAAAAACATATAAAAGTGTAGCAAAACATATAACAATGTCACCCAAAAGATCATGGAACAAGCAAAAATTATAGATACGTTTGGGACGTATCATTGGGGCATGAATATAACATTGACTTAAGGCTCCCCCAAGCTTGAGCAATTCTTTCTCCTTCACGAGGCCAAAAATTATAAATATAATTCCGATCACGACGAACATATGCGTAGGATAAAACTTCTAATGAAATTCCAATTTCAATCGGTTGTAATTCCATGATCCAGTATCATTACATAGCCTATACCACATCAATGCCTTCTCCTTCAACGAGAAAGGAAAGACCGTCGTCTTGACATCATCCTTGGGCAGACCTGCAAGCTTAAATTATCCACAAACTTCATCCACATAGATTAGATGCAAATCAGGACATAGTGGTTGCTGTCTCTTGAGCTTGCGTTGGTTTTTTCCTTGAAGAGGAAAGGGTGATGCAGCATAGTAGCAGTAAGTATTTCCCTCGGTTTGAGAACCAAGGTATCAATCCAGTAGGAGTATCAAGCCAAGTCTCCAAAGTACCTGCGCAAAAACAGCAAACTTGCACCCAACGCTACAAAGGGGCTGTTAATCCCTTCACGATTGATTGCAAGGTGAGATCTGAAGGCGGAAAGTGCAACAAAGTAGAAGTGTAGGGCTGAAAATATGATGTGAAGTAGACCCGGGGGCCATAGTGTTCACTAGAGGATTCTCTCATGATAGCAAATATTACGGTGGGTGAACGAATTACTGTCGAGCAATTGATAGAACCGCGCAAAGTCATGACGATATCTAAGGCAATGATCATACATATAGGCATCACGTCCGAGACAAGTAGACCGATACTTTCTGCATCTACTACTATTACTCCACACATCGACTGCTATCCAGCATGCATCTAGTGTATTGAGTTCATGACAAACAGAGTAACGCCTTCAGCACGATGACATGATGTAGAGAAACAAATTCATGCAATAGATATAAACCCCATCTTTTTACCCTTAATGGAAACAACACGATGCGTGCCTCGCTACCCCTTCTGTCACTGGGTGAGGTCACCACACGGTACGAACCCAAAACCAAGCACTTCTCCCATTGCAAGAATTATAGATCAAGTTGGCCAAACGAAACCCACAACTCGAAGAGAATTACAAGGATATGAAATCATGCATATAAGAGATCAGAAGAAACTCAAATAAGATTCATAGATAATCTAATCATAAATCCACAATTCATCGGGTCTCGACAAACACACCGCAAAAGAAGATTACATCGGATAGATCTCCATGAAGATCATGGAGAACTTTGTATTGAAGATCCAAGAGAGAGAAGAAACCATCTAGCTACTGGCTATGGAACCGAAGGTCTATGGTGAACTACCCACGCATCATCGGAGAGGCAATGGTGTTGATGAAGAAGCCCTCCGTGTCTGAATCCCCCCTCCGGCAGGGCACCAGAACGTGCCCCAGATGGGATCTTGCGGAGACAGAAGCTTGCGGCGGCGGAAAAGTATTTTCGTGTCTCTCTCCCGTGGTTTCAGAATTTTCGGGGATTTATAGGCCGAAGAAGTAGGGAAAAGGAGCCACAGGGGGCCCACAAGCCTACTAGGCGCGCCCCCCAGGCCGCGGCTAGGGGGCTTGTGGCCTCCCCTGGTGCCCTCTGCCTTGGTTCTCAAGCTCCCTGCGTATCTTCTGTTCCGGAAAAAATATTTTTGGAGGTTTTATTCCGTTTGGACTCCGTTTAATATTCTCCTCTGAAAAAGGTCGAAAACACGGAAAAAACAGGAACTAGCACTTGGCACTGAGTTAATAAGTTAGTCCCAAAAAAGATATAAAATGCATACGAAACATCCAAAGGTTGACAAGATAATAGCATGGAACCATCAAAAATTATAGATACGTTGGAGACGTATCAAGCATCCCCAAGCTTAACTCCTGCTCGTCCTCGTGTAGGGAAGTGATAAAGACTGAATTTTTGATGTGGAATGCTACCTAGCATATTTGTCCTTTGTAACTTCTTTCATGTGACATGAATGTTCAGATCCGTAAGATTCAAAACAATAGTTTGCTATTGACATGAAAACAATAATACTTCAAGCAAACTAGCAATGGAATTATGGACTTTCGAAATAAAAAGGCCAAAGAAAGTTATCCCTACAAAATCATATAGTCTCACTATGCTCCATCATCCCCACACAACGAATTTAAATCATGCACAGCCCCGGTATTGGCCAAGTAATTGTTTTCGCACTCTTACTTTCTCAAACCTTTTTCAACTCTCACGCAATACATGAGCATGAGCCATGGATATAGCACTATAGGCGGAATGGAGTGTGGTGGAGGTTGTGAGGCAAAAGGAGGAGATGGTCAAATTGACTCGGCGTATCAACGGGCTATGGAGATGCCCATCAATAGATATCAATGTGAATGAGTATGGATTACCATGCAATGGATGCACGAGAGCTATAAGTGTGTGAAAGCTCAAAAGAAGAACTAGTGGGTGTGCACCCAACTTGCTTGCTCACGAAGACCTAGGGCAATTTTGAGGAAGCCCATTGATACGTCTCAAACATATCTATAATTTTTTATGGTTTCACGCTGTTATCTTGTCAACTTTGGATGTTTTGTTTACCTTTTTCATCTTTTTTGGGACTAACTTATTAATCCAGTCCCAAGTGCCAGTTCCTGTTTTTTCTGTGTTTTTGACTCTTTTCAGATCTGATTTTGGAACGGAGTCCAAATGGAATAAAATCCCCGAAATAATTTTTTCCAGAACGGAAGAAGATTGGGAGGCTTGAGGGCCAAGGCAATGGGCGCACAGGGAGCCCACAAGCCATGTTGCCGCGGCCAGGGGGAGGTCGCGGCAACCAAGCTTGTGGCCCCCCTGGCACTCCCCTGCCCTAGGTCTTTGGCCTATAAATTCCCTTAAAATCCAAAAAAAATCAGGGCATCCACGAAAACACTTTTCCGCCGCCGCAAGCTTCCGTTTCCGCGAGATCTCATCTAGAGACCCTTCCCGGTGCCCTGCCGGAGGGGACTTTGGAGTTGGAGGGCTTCTACATCAACATCATCGCCTCTCCAATGACTCGTGAGTAGTCCACTTCAGACCTACGGGTCTGTAGTTAGTAGCTAGATGGCTTCTTCTCTCTCTTGGATCTTCAATACAAAGTTCTCCATGATCTTCATGGAGATCTATCCGATGTAATCCTCTTTGGCGGTGTGTTTGTCGAGATCCGATGAATTGTGGATTTGTGATCAGATTATCTATGAATTATATTTGAGTCTTTGCTGATTTCTTATATGCATGATTTTATATCCTTGTAAGTCTCTCCAAGTCTTGGGTTTTGTTTGGCCAACTAGATCTATGATTCTTGCAATGGGAGAAGTGCTTGGTTTTGGGTTCATACCGTGTGGTGACCTTTCCCAGTGACAGAAGGGGCAGCAAGGCACGCATCATGTTGTTGCCATCAAGGGTAACAAGATGGGCTTTTATCGTAGATATGAGATTGTCCATCTACATCATGTCATCTTGCTTAAGGCGTTACTCTGTTCTTTTGGACTTAATACACTAGATGCATGCTGGATAACGGTCGACGTGTGGAGTAATAGTAGTAGATGCAGAAAGTATCGGTCTACTTGTTTTGGACGTGATGCCTATAGATATAATCATTGCCTTAGATAACGTCACGACTTTGCGCGGTTCTATCAATTCTTCGACAGTAATTCGTTCACCCACCGTCTACTTGCTTTCATGAGAGAAGCCACTAGTGAACACTACGACCCCCGGGTTTATTCACAACTATCATTTCCACTTTCACTTTTACTTTGCTCTGTTTACTCTTTGCTTTCAGTTCTCACTTTGCAAACAATCTATAAGGGATTGACAACCCCTTCATAGCGTTGGGTGCAACCTCTTTGTGTTTGTACAGGTACTTGTGACTTGACGAGATCTTTCATTGGTTCGATACCTTGGTTCTCAAAACTGAGGGAAATACTTACTGCCGCTGTGCTACATCACCCTTTCCTCTTCAAGGGAACACCGGCACAAGGCTCCAAGGTCGCGGGGAAATCCTTTGCATATTTGCCAAGGAAGTCCCTAAAGGCGTAGCCGCAGCACCAGGATTCTGTTGGAATTATGCCCTAGAGGCAATAATAAATGTATAGTTATTATTATAATTCCTGTATCAAGATAATAGTTTATTATCCATGCTATAATTGTATTGAATGAAGACTCATTTACATGTGTGGATACATAGACAAAACACCGTCACTAGCATGCCTCTAGTTGGCTAGCCAGTTGATCGATGATAGTCAGTGTCTTCTGATTATGAACAAGGTGTTGTTGCTTGATAACTGGATCACGTCATTGGGAGAATCACGTGATGGACTAGACCCAAACTAATAGACGTAGCATGTTGATCGTGTCATTTTGTTGCTACTGTTTTCTGCGTGTCAAGTATTTATTCCTATGACCATGAGATCATATAACTCACTGACACCGGAGGAATGCTTTGTGTGTATCAAACGTCGCAACGTAACTGGGTGACTATAAAGATGCTCTACAGGTATCTCCGAAGGTGTTAGTTGAGTTAGTATGGATCAAGACTGGGATTTGTCACTCCGTGTGACGGAGAGGTATCTCGGGGCCCACTCGGTAATACAACATCACACACAAGCCTTGCAAGCAATGTAACTTAGTGTAAGTTGCGGGATCTTGTATTACGGAACGAGTAAAGAGACTTGCCGGTAAACAAGATTGAAATAGGTATGCGGATACTGACGATCGAATCTCGGGCAAGTAACATACCGAAGGACAAAGGGAATGACATACGGGATTATACGAATCCTTGGCACTGAGGTTCAAACGATAAGATCTTCGTAGAATATGTAGGATCCAATATGGGCATCCAGGTCCCGCTATTGGATATTGACCGAGGAGTCTCTCGGGTCATGTCTACATAGTTCTCGAACCCGCAGGGTCTGCACACTTAAGGTTCGACGTTGTTTTATGTGTATTTGAGTTATATGGTTGGTTACCGAATGTTGTTCGGAGTCCCGGATGAGATCACGGACGTCACGAGGGTTTCCGGAATGGTCCAGAAACGAAGATTGATATATAGGATGACCTCATTTGATTACCGGAAGGTTTTCGGAGTTACCGGGAATGTACCGGGAATGACGAATGGGTTCCGGGAGTTCACCGGGGGGGGGCAACCCACCCCGGGGAAGCCCATAGGCTTTGGGGAGACACACCAGCCCTTAGTGGGCTGGTGGGACAGCCCCAAGGGGGCCTATGCGCCAAGCAAAATAAATCAAAGGAAAAGAAAAAAGAAGAGGGAGGAAGTGGGAAGGGAAGGGGACTCCTCCCACCAAACCAAGTCCAACTCGGTTTGGGGGGAGTCCTCCCCCCCCCCCTTGGCTCGGCCAACCCCTTGAGGGTCCCTTGGACCCCAAGGCAAGGTCCTCCTCCCTCCTCCTATATATATGGAGCAATTAGGGCTGATTTGAGACGACTTTCTCACGGCTGCCCGACCACATACCTCCATAGTTTTTCCTCTAGATCGCGTTTCTGCGGAGCTCGGGCGGAGCCCTGCTGAGACAAGATCATCACCAACCTCCGGAGCGCCGTCACGCTGCCAGAGAACTCTTCTACCTCTCCGTCTCTCTTGCTGGATCAAGAAGGCCGAGATCATCGTCGAGCTGTACGTGTGCTGAACGCGGAGGTGCCGTCCGTTCGGTACTAGATCGTGGGACTGATCGCGGGATTGTTCACGGGGCGGATCGAGGGACGTGAGGACGTTCCCCTACATCAACCGCGTTCTCTAACGCTTCTGCTGTACGATCTACAAGGGTACGTAGATCACTCATCCCCTCTCGTAGATGGACATCACCATGATAGGTCTTCGTGCGCGTAGGAAATATTTTGTTTCCCATGCGACGTTCCCCAACAGTGGCATCATGAGCTAGGTTCATGCGTAGATGTCTTCTCGAGTAGAACACAAAAGTTTTTGTGGGCGGTGATGTGCGTTTTGCTGCCCTCCATAGACTTTTCTTGATTCCGCGGTATTGTTGGATTGAAGCGGCTTGGACCGACATTACTCGTACGCTTACGAGAGACTGGTTTCATCGTTACGAGTAACCCCCTTTGCTCAAAGATGACTGGCAAGTGACGGTTTCTCCAACTTTAGTTGAATCGGATTTGACCGAGGAGGTCCTTGGATGAGGTTAAATAGCAACTCATATATCTCCGTTGTGGTGTTTGCGTAAGTAAGATGCAATCCTACTAGATACCCTTGGTCACCACGTAAAACATGCAACAACAAAATTAGAGGACGTCTAACTTGTTTTTGCAGGGTATGATTGTGATGTGATATGGCCAACGATGTGATGTGATATATTGGATGTATGAGATGATCATGTTGTAATAGAAATATCGACTTGCACGTCGATGGTACGGCAACCGGCAGGAGCCATAGGGTTGTCTTTATACTAACATATGTGCTTGCAGATGCGTTTACTATTTTGCTAGGATATAGCTTTAGTAGTAATAGCATAAGTAGCACGACAACCCCGATGGCAATACGTTGATGGATGATCATGGTGTGGCGTCGGTGACAAGAAGATCGTGCCGGTGCTTTGGTGATGGAGATCAAGAAGCACGAGATGATGGCCATATCATGTCACTTATGAATTGCATGTGATGTTAATCCTTTTATGCACCTTATTTTGCTTAGAACGACGGTAGCATTATGAGGTGATCTCTCACTAAAATTTCAAGACAAAATTGTGTTCTCCCCGACTGTGCACCGTTGCTACAGTTCGTCGTTTCGAGACACCACGTGATGATCGGGTGTGATAGACTCAACGTTCACATACAACGGGTGCAAAACAGTTGCGCACGCGGAACACTCGGGTTAAGCTTGACGAGCCTAGCATGTGCAGACATGGCCTCGGAACACGTGAGACCGAAAGGTCGATCATGAATCATATAGTTGATATGATTAGCATAGGGATGCTTACCACTGAAACTATACTCAACTCACGTGATGATCGGACTTGGGATAGTGTAAGTGGATCATGAACCACTCAAATGACTAGAGAGATGTACTTTTTGAGTGGGAGTTTAGCATATAATTTGATTAAGTTAAACTCTAATTATCTTGAACATAGTCTAAAGTCCACTTTGAATATATTTGTGTTGTAGATCATGGCTCACGCAAGTGTCATCCTGAATTTTAATACGTTCCTAGAGAAAGCTAAGTTGAAAGATGATGGAAGCAACTTTGTAGACTGGGCTCGTAATCTTAAGCTAATCTTACAAGCTGGGAAGAAGGATTATGTCCTTAATGCTGCGCTAGGAGATGAACCACCCGCTACGGCTGATCAGGATGTTAAGAAAGCTTGGTTAGCGCGTAAGGAGGACTACTCAATAGTTCAATGTGCAGTCTTGTATGGCTTAGAACCGGGACTTCAACGTCGCTTTGAGCGTCATGGAGCATTTGAGATGTTCCAGGAGTTGAAGTTTATCTTTCAGAAGAACGCCCAGATCGAGAGGTATGAGACCTCCGATAAATTCTATGCTTGCAAGATGGAGGAAAACTCGTCTGTCAGTGAACATGTGCTCAAAATGTCTAGGTACTCAAACCGTCTGGCTGAGCTGGGGATTGAACTCCCTCAAGAGGCTATCACTGACAGAATCCTTCAATCACTGCCGCCAAGCTATAAAGGCTTTGTGTTGAACTACAACATGCAAGGGATGAACAAGTCTCCCGGCGAGTTGTTTGCGATGCTGAAAGTCGCAGAGTCTGAACTCCGTAAAGAGCATCAAGTGTTGATGGTGAGAAAGACCACTAGTTTCAAGAGAAACGGCAAAGGCAAGAAGGGCAATTCGAAGAAGAGCGGCAAGCCTGTTGCCAATCCGCCGAAGAAACCCAAGGCTGGACCTAAGCCTGAAACAGAGTGCTTCTATTGCAAGGGTATGGGTCACTGGAAGCGCAATTGCCCCAAGTATCTGGCAGATAAGAAGGCGGACAAAGAAAATCAGGTATATTTGATATACATGTTATTGATGTGTACTTAACCGGCTCTCGTAGTAGTGCCTGGGTATTCGATACCGGTTCTGTTGCTCACATTTGCAACTCGAAACAGGAACTGCGGAATAGACGAAGGCTGGCGAAAGACGAAGTGATGATGCGGGTAGGAAATGGTTCCAAGGTTGATGCAATCGCCGTCGGCACAGTGTCACTTCAGCTACCATCGGGATTAGTGATGAACTTAAATCATTATTATTTAGTGCCTGCGTTGAGCATGAACATTATATCTGGATCTTGTTTATTGCGAGACGGTTACTCTTTTAAGTCTGAGAATAATGGTTGTTCTATTTCTATGAGTAACATCTTTTATGGTCATGCACCGAATGTGAGAGGATTGTTCATATTGAATCTTGATAGCGATACGCATATACATAACATTGAGACCAAAAGAGTTAGAGTAAACAATGATAGCGCCATATTTTTGTGGCACTGCCGCTTGGGTCATATTGGTGTAAAGCGCATGAAGAAACTCCATGCTGATGGGCTTTTGGAGTCACTTGACTTTGATTCACTTGACACGTGCGAACCATGCCTCATGGGCAAGATGACTAAGACTCCGTTCTCCGGAACAATGGAGCGTGCAAGTGACTTGTTGGAAATCATACATACCGATGTGTGTGGTCCAATGAGCATGGAGGCACGCGGCGGATATCGTTATTTCCTCACCTTCACTGACGACTTAAGTAGATATGGTTATGTCTACTTGATGAAGCACAAGTCTGAAACATTTGAAAAGTTCAAGCAATTTCAGAGTGAAGTGGAAAATCATCGTAACAAGAAGATCAAGTTCCTGCGGTCTGATCGTGGGGGTGAATATCTGAGTTTCGAGTTTGGTACTCACTTAAGACAATGTGGAATTGTTTCACAGTTAACACCGCCTGGAACACCACAGCGTAATGGTGTGTCCGAACGTCGTAATCGTACTTTGTTAGAGATGGTGCGATCTATGATGTCTCTTACTGATTTGCCGTTATCATTTTGGGGTTATGCATTAGAAACAGCTGCATTCACTTTAAATAGGGCACCATCAAAATCCGTTGAGACGACACCATACGAACTGTGGTATGGCAAAAGGCCAAAGTTGTCGTTTCTTAAAGTTTGGGGATGTGATGCTTATGTCAAAAAGCTTCAGCCTGAAAAGCTGGAACCCAAAGCGGAAAAATGCGTCTTCATAGGTTACCCAAAAGAGACAGTTGGGTACACCTTCTATCTCAAATCCGAGAGCAAAGTGTTTGTTGCTAAGAACGGAACTTTTCTCGAGAAGGAGTTTCTCTCGAGAGAATTGAGTGGGAGGAATATAGAACTTGACGAGGTTGTCGAACCTCTCATCCCTCTGGATGGTGGCGCAGGGCAAGGGAAAACCTCTGTCGTTGCGACGCCGGTTGAGGAGGAAGTTAATGATGATGATCATGAAACTCCAGTTCAAGTTTCTGTTGAACCCCGTAGGTCGACGAGATCACGCGCTGCTCCACAGTGGTACGGTAATCCCGTCTTATCAATCATGTTGTTAGACAACAATGAACCTGCAAATTATGAAGAAGCAATGGTGGGCCCAGATTCCAACAAATGGCTAGAAGCCATGAAATCCGAGATAGGATCCATGTATGAGAACAAAGTGTGGACTTTGGAGATACTACCTGAGGGCCGCAAGGCTATTCAGAACAAATGGATCTTTAAGAAAAAGACGGACGCTGACGGTAATGTGACCGTTTATAAAGCTCGACTTGTGGCAAAGGGTTTTTCACAAGTTCCAGGAGGTGACTACGATGAGACCTTCTCACCCGTAGCGATGCTTCAGTCCGTCAGAATCATGTTAGCAATAGCTGCATTTTTCGATTATGAAATCTGGCAGATGGATGTCAAAACGGCGTTCCTTAACGGTTTCCTTAAGGAAGAGTTGTATATGATGCAACCCAAGGTTTTGTCGATCCTAAAAATGCTGACAAGGTGTGCAAACTCCAGCGATCCATTTATGGACTGGTGCAAGCATCTCGGAGTTGGAACAAACGCTTTGATGAGGTGATCAAAGCATTTGGGTTTATACAAGTGGTTGGAGAATCTTGTATTTACAAGAAAGTGAGTGGGAGCTCTGTGGCGTTTCTAATATTATATGTGGATGACATATTACTGATTGGAAACAACGTAGAGCTTTTGGAGAGCATAAAAGGTTACTTGAATAAAAGTTTCTCTATGAAGGACCTAGGAGAAGCTGCTTACATTCTAGGCATTAAGATCTATAGGGATAGATCAAAACGCCTGATAGGACTTTCACAAAGCACATACCTTGATAAAGTTTTGAAGAGGTTCAAAATGGAACAGTCCAAGAAAGGGTTCTTGCCAGTTTTACAAGGTACGAGATTGAGTAAGACTCAGTGCCCAGCAACTGATGAAGATAGAGAGCATATGCGCTCCGTCCCCTATGCTTCAGCCATAGGTTCTATCATGTATGCGATGTTGTGCACTAGACCGGATGTTAGCCTGGCCATAAGTATGGCAGGTAGGTTCCAGAGTAATCCAGGAGTGGATCACTGGACAGCGGTCAAGAATATCCTGAAGTACCTGAAAAGGACTAAGGAGATGTTTCTCGTGTATGGAGGTGACGAAGAGCTCGCCGTAAAAGGTTACGTCAATGCAAGCTTTGACACAGATCCGGACGACTCTAAGTCGCAAACCGGATACGTATTTATTCTTAATGGGGGTGCAGTAAGCTGGTGCAGTTCCAAGCAAAGCGTCGTAGCAGATTCTACATGTGAAGCAGAGTACATGGCTGCCTCGGAGGCGGCTAAGGAGGGTGTCTGGATGAAGCAGTTCATGACGGATCTTGGAGTGGTGCCAAGTGCACTGGATCCAATAACCTTGTTCTGTGACAACACTAGTGCCATTGCCCTGGCAAAGGAACCAAGGTTTCACAAGAAGACCAGACACATCAAACGACGCTTCAACCTCATCCGCGACTACGTCGAGGAGGAGGACGTAAATATATGCAAGGTGCACACGGATCTGAATGTAGCAGACCCGCTGACTAAACCTCTTCCACGGCCAAAACATGATCGACACCAGAACTGTATGGGTGTTAGATTTATTACAATGTAAATTCACATGGTGATGTGAAGGCTAGATTATTGACTCTAGTGCAAGTGGGAGACTGTTGGAATTATGCCCTAGAGGCAATAATAAATGTATAGTTATTATTATAATTCTTCTATCAAGATAATAGTTTATTATCCATGCTATAATTGTATTGAATGAAGACTCATTTACATGTGTGGATACATAGACAAAACACCGTCCCTAGCATGCCTCTAGTTGGCTGGCCAGTTGATCGATGATAGTCAGTGTCTTCTGATTATGAACAAGGTGTTGTTGCTTGATAACTGGATCACGTCATTGGGAGAATCACGTGATGGACTAGACCCAAACTAATTGACGTAGCATGTTGATCGTGTCATTTTGTTGCTACTGTTTTCTGCGTGTCAAGTATTTATTCCTATGACCATGAGATCATATAACTCACTGACACCGGAGGAATGCTTTGTGTGTATCAAACGTCGCAACGTAACTAGGTGACTATAAAGATGCTCTACAGGTATCTCCGAAGGTGTTAGTTGAGTTAGTATGGATCAAGACTGGGATTTGTCACTCCGTGTGACGGAGAGGTATCTCGGGGCCCACTCGGTAATACAACATCACACACAAGCCTTGCAAGCAATGTAACTTAGTGTAAGTTGCGGGATCTTGTATTACGGAACGAGTAAAGAGACTTGCCGGTAAACGAGATTGAAATAGGTATGCGGATACTGACGATCGAATCTCGGGCAAGTAACATACCGAAGGACAAAGGGAATGACATACGGGATTATACGAATCCTTGGCACTGAGGTTCAAACGATAAGATCTTCGTAGAATATGTAGGATCCGATATGGGCATCCAGGTCCCGCTATTGGATATTGACCGAGGAGTCTCTCGGGTCATGTCTACATAGTTCTCGAACCCGCAGGGTCTGCACACTTAAGGTTCGACGTTGTTTTATGCGTATTTGAGTTATATGGTTGGTTACCGAATGTTGTTCGGAGTCCCGGATGAGATCACGGACGTCACGAGGGTTTCCGGAATGGTCCGGAAACGAAGATTGATATATAGGATGACCTCATTTGATTACCGGAAGGTTTTCGAAGTTACGGGGAATGTACCGGGAATGACGAATGGGTTCCGGGAGATCACCGGGGGGGGCAACCCACCCCGGGGAAGCCCATAGGCTTTGGGGAGACACACCAGCCCTTAGTGGGCTGGTGGGACAGCCCCAAGGGGGCCTATGCGCCAAGAAAAAGAAATCAAAGGAAAAGAAAAAAAAAGAGGGAGGAAGTGGGAAGGGAAGGGGACTCCTCCCACCAAACCAAGTCCAACTCGGTTTGGGGGGGAGTCCTCCCCCCCCCCTTGGCTCGGCCGACCCCTTGAGGGTCCCTTGGACCCCAAGGCAAGGTCCTCCTCCCTCCTCCTATATATATGGAGCAATTAGGGCTGATTTGAGACGACTTTCTCACGGCTGCCCGACCACATACCTCCATAGTTTTTCCTCTAGATCGCGTTTCTGCGGAGCTCGGGCGGAGCCCTGCTGAGACAAGATCATCACCAACCTCCGGAGCACCGTCACGCTGCCGGATAACTCTTCTACCTCTTCGTCTCTCTTGCTGGATCAAGAAGGCCGAGATCATCGTCGAGCTGTACGTGTGCTGAACGCGGAGGTGCCGTCCGTTCGGTACTAGATCGCGGGATTGTTCGCGGGGCGGATTGAGGGACGTGAGGACGTTCCACTACATCAACCGCGTTCTCTAACGCTTCTGCTGTACGATCTACAAGGGTACGTAGATCACTCATCCCCTCTCGTAGATGGACATCACCATGATAGGTCTTCGTGCGCGTAGGAAAATTTTTGTTTCCCATGCGACGTTCCCCAACAGATTCCTGGCGCCGTACCAGGGAAGGTCTGTTGTCGCAGTAGCAGAAGGATTTCTGGCACCGTTGCCGTGGAGGATCAAGTCAAGAATAGTCTCTCTTCAACGTGCTGATTTCTGGCGCAAGGAGGAGAGATCAAGTCATCTATCCTAGTAGGTGTCACAAACTCAGCTCTTGCATTTACTTTTTTGCCAGTTGCCTCTCGTTTTCCTCTCCCCCACTTCACATTTTCCGTTTTCATTTGCCTTTCCCCTTTTGTCGTTTTCTTTTACCTTTTTGCCATTTTCCTTTGCTGGTTTTCTTGCTTGCTTGTGTGCTTGTTTGTTTGTTGAAGTCATCATGGCTGAAAACACCAAACTTTGCGACTTCTCGAGTACCAATAATAATGATTTTATTAGTACTCCGATTGCTCCCGCCACTAGTGCGGAATCGTATGAAATCAACGCAGCTTTGCTGAATCTTGTTATGGAAGAGCAATTCTCTGGCCTTCCTAGTGAAGATGCCGCATCCCATCTCAATACCTTCATTGAGCTTTGCGATATGCAAAAGAAAAGAGATGTGGATAATGACGTGATTAAGTTGAAGCTTTTTCCTTTCTCGTTGCGAGATCGCGCAAAAACTTGGTTTTCTTCTTTGCCTAAAAATAGTATCGATTCTTGGGATAAGTGCAAAGATGCTTACATATCCAAGTATTTTCCGTCGGCTAAGATTATCTCCTTACGTAATGATATCATGAATTTCAAGCAACTTGATCATGAACACGTTGCACAATCTTGGGAGAGGATGAAGTTAATGATTAGAAATTGTCCCGCTCATGGCTTGAGTTTGTGGATGATTATACAAATCTTTTACGCTGGTTTGAATTTAGCTTCTCGCAATATCTTGGACTCCGCCTCAGGTAGAACGTTCATGGAAATCACGTTAGGAGACGCTACAAAACTCCTAGACAATATCATGACCAACTACTCTCAGTGGCACACTCAAAGGTCACCTGCTAGCAAAAAGGTACATGCTATAGAAGAAATTAACTCGCTTAGTGCTAAGATGGACGAGTTGATGAATTTGGTTGCTAGTAGAAATGCTCCTTTAGATCCTAATGACATGCCACTATCTTTCTTGATTGAGAGTAGCAACGCTAGTTTGGACGTTAATTTTGTTGGTAGGAACAATTTTGGCAACAACAATGCTTTTAGAGGAAACTATGTTCCTAGGCCTTTTCCTAGTAACTCCTCTAACAATTATGGAAATTCCTACAACAACACTTATGGAAATCACAACAAATTACCCTCTGATTTAGAGAGTAATATCAAAGAGTTCATCAACTCTCAAAAGATTTTCAATGCGTCCATAGAGGAAAAACTACTCAAAATAGACGATTTGGCTAAGAGCGTTGATAGGATGTCTTGTGATATTTATGCTTTGAAAGTTAGATGTGCTCCTCCCAAGGTTAACTTGGATGAAACTTTAAAAGCTATGTGTGTCTCCATGAATGAGAGCAAAGAAAGAACCGCTCAAATTCGCGCTAGGCATGAATGGTTTAAAGGGTGCATTCTAGTGATGCAAATCATGAAGATCTTAAAGTGCTTGGTGTGACTCCTCTTGAATCTTTGTTTTCGCGTGTCAAATCTATTGATGAAGGGGCTGGATATTAATCCACTTTGGTTGAAAACGCCCCAATGATTCGGAGTCCACCTATCTTGATGATAAAGATGTGGAGAGTGGAGTAGAAGAAATCAAAATATTGGGTAGTAATGAAACTCCCACTTTGGATTTCAAGGAATTCAATTATGATAGTTGCTCCTTGTTCGAATGCATTTCCTTGATGCAATCCATTGCAAACTCTCCACATGCTTATAGCCAAAGCAAAGCCTTTACCGCTCATATCGTAGATGCTATGATGAAATCTCTTGAAGAGAAACTCGAATTAGAAGTCTCTATACCTAGAAAACTTCATGATGAGTGGGAACCTACTATCAAAGTCAAATCAAAAACTATGAATGCAATGTTTTGTGTGATTTGGGTGCTAGTGTTTCCGCGATTCCAAAGTCTTTATGTGATATTCTTGGTTTTCATGAGATTGAAAAGTGTTCTCTTAATTTGCATCTTGCGGATTCTACTGTCAAGAAACCTATGGGAAGGATCAATGATGTTCTTATTGTTGCAAATAAGAACTATATACCCATGGATTTCATTGTACTTGACATAGATTGCAATCCTTCATGTCCCATTATTCTTGGTAGACCTTTCCTAAAGAATATTGGTGCTATCATTGATATGAAGGAAGGGAATATTAGATTTCAATTTCCCCTAAAGAAGGGCATGGAGCATTTTCCTAGAAATAAAATAAGATTGCCTTATTAATCTATGATGAGGGCTACTTATGGTTTGAGCACCAAAGATGACTATACGTGATTCCATCACCTTATGCCTAGCTAAGGGCGTTAAACAATAGCGCTTTTTGGGAGGCAACCCAACGAATTTATCCTTTTTCTTTCTGTTTTGTGTTTTCCACACTCTCATAATTCTGTTATGATTGTGTTTTTTGTGTTTCTTTTTGCGTTTGTTCCAAGCAAAACCGTTATGATTAGTCTTGGGGATGATCGTTTGGTCATGCTGGAAAAGACAGAAACTTTCTGCTCACGAAAAGAATTTTCATTTTTTCTGTAAGAGCTTTTGAGTTGATTCTTTTTTCTGCTGATTGCTATGCAAATACTTCAGACTTTCGTAATTTTTCAGAATTTTTTAAGTACCAGAAGTATACGAAGTATACAGATTGCTACAGACTGGTCTGCTGTTGACAGATTCTGTTTTTGTTGAGTTGGTTGCTTATTTTGGTGAAACTATGGATAGTATCGGGGGGTATTAGCCATGGAAGATTGAAAATACAGTAACCCAACATCAACATAAGTAGAATTTAAGTTTGCTAGTACCTAAGGAAGTGGTGGTTTGCTTTCTTATACTAATGTTATCATGAGTTTCTGTTTAAGTTTCGTGTTGTGAAGTTTTCAAGTTTTGGGTGAAGTTCTTATGGACAAAAAGATAAAGAGTGACAAGAGCTCAAGCTTGGGGATTCCCAAGGCACCCCAAGTTGATGCAAGGATGTCGTAAAAGCCTAAGCTTGGGGATGCCCCGGGAAGGCATCCCCTCTTTCGTCTTCAATCCATCGGTAACGTTACTTGGGGCTATATTTTTATTCACCACATGTTATGTGTTTTGCTTGGAGCGTCTAGTATAGTAGGAGTCTTTTATTTCTTTTGTGTCACAATCATCCTTGCTTCACACCTAGAGAGAGAGACATGCACTCACCGTGATTTTGTCGAGCTTCACTTATATCCTTTGGTTAGACAATTCAGCTCATATGTGCTTCACTTATATCTTTTGAGCTAGTTGCTTTTGCTCTATGTGCTTCACTTATATATTTTAGAGCACGACGGTGCGTGGCTTGGTAGTTGATCTATGCTTTGATAGTAGTCTCAAAAGGGGTAGTTATCCAAAGGGATATGAAAACTTCCACCTTCATGTGCATTGAATAGTTAGAGAAGTTTGATTCATCTCAATTAGTTTTCAGTTGTGGTTGTGGTAATATTGAAGTTATATTAGTAAGGTGTTGTGGATCTAGAAATACTTGTGTTGAAGTTAGTGATTCCCGTAGCATGCACATATGGTGAACCGCTATGTGATGAAGTCTGAGCATGATTAGTCTTTTGATTGTCATCCTTTGTGTGGCGGTCGGGATCGCGCGATGGTTTATACCTGCCAACCCTTCCCCTAGGAGTATGCGTTGAATGCTTTGTTTCGATTACTACTAAAACTTTTGCAACAAGTATATGAGTTCTTCATGACTAATGTTGAGTCCATGGTTTAGATGCACTTTCACCTTCCACCATCACTATCTTCTATAGTGTCGTGCAATTTTCGCCGGTGCACAAAACCCACCATTAGCCTCCCTCAAAACAGCCACCATACCTACCTACTATGGCTTTTTCAAAGCCATTCCGAGATATATTGCCATGCAACTACCACCATGACATGTGCCACCACTTCTACATTGCCATTGCATGATCATAAGATAGCTAGCATGATGTTTTCATTTATGTCTATGCCATGCTAGATCATTGTCACGGTACACTACCGAAGGCATTCCATATAGAGTCATCGTTGCTCTAGGTTTTGAGTTGTAAGTGTGATGATCATCATTGATGGAGCATTGTCCCATGTGAGGAAATAAAAGAGGCCAGTGAATCCCATTTACAAAAAGAGGCCAAAGATTCCCACCAAAAAAAAGAGGCCACAGAGCCCACACAAAAAAATGAGAGAAAAAGAGAAAAGGGACAATGCTACCACCTTTCCACACTTGTGCATATTAAGCACCATGATCTTCATGATTGAGAGTCACTCGTTTTGTCACCACCATATAGCTAGTGGGAAATTCTCATTATATAACTTGGCTTGTATATTCCAATGATAGGCTTCCTCAAATTTGCCTTAGGTCTTCGTGAGCAAGCAAGTTGGATGCACACCCACTAGTTTTCTTTAAGAGCTTTCACATACTCTTAGCTCTAGTGCATCATTTGTATGGCAATCCCTACTCATTCACGTTGGTATCTATTAATGAGCATCTCCATAGCTCATTGATATGCCTAGTCAATGTGACCATCTTCTCCTTTGTTTGCCTTGCAACCTCCACCACACTCCACACCACTTATAGTGATAAAACCATGTCTCACGCTCATGTATTGCGTGCGAGTTGAAAAAGTTTGAGAAAGTAAAGGTGTGAAAACAATTACTTGGCCAATATCGGGGTTGTGAATGATTTAAATTCGTTGTGCAATGACGATAGAGCATAGCCAGACTATATGATTTTGTAGGGATAACTTTCTTTTGGCCTTGTTATTTTGAAAGTTCATGATTACCTCGCTAGTTTGCTTGAATTATTATTGTCTCCACGTCAATAGCAAACTATTGTTTTGAATCTAATGGATCTGAACATTCACGTCACATAAGAGGAGTTACAAAGGACATCTATGTTAGGCAGCATGAAAGCATCAAAAATTCATTCTTTATCACTTCCCTACTCGAGGACGAGCAGGAGTTAAGCTTGGGATGCTTGATACGTCTCAAACGTATCTATAATTTTTGATGGTTTCACGCTGTTATCTTGTCAACTTTGGATGTTTTGTTTACCTTTTTTATCTTTTTTGGGACTAACTTATTAATCCAGTGCCAAGTGTCAATTCCTTTTTTTCTGTGTTTTTGACTCTTTTCAGGTCTGATTTTGGAACGGAGTCCAAACGGAATAAAATCCCCGAAATAATTTTTTCCAGAACGGAAGAAGATTGGGAGGCTTGAGGGCCAAGGCAGTGGGCGCACAGGGAGCCCACAAGCCCTGTTGCCGCGGCCAGGGGGGAGGTCGCGGCAACCAAGCTTGTAGCCCCCCTGACGCTCCCCTGCCCTAGGTCTTTGTCCTATAAATTCCATAAAAATCCAAAAAAAATCAGGGCATCCACGAAAACACTTTTGCGCCGCCGCAAGCTTCCGTTTCCGCGAGATCTCATCTAGAGACCCTTCCCGGTGCCCTGCCGGAGGGGACTTTGGAGTTGCAGGGCTTCTACATCAACATCATCGCCTCTCCAATGACTCGTGAGTAGTCCACTTCAGACCTACGGGTCCGTAGTTAGTAGCTAGATGGCTTCTTCTCTCTCTTGGATCTTCAATACAAAGTTCTCCATGATCTTCATGGAGATCTATCCGATGTAATCCTCTTCGGCGGTGTGTTTGTCGAGATCCGATGAATTGTTGATTTGTGATCAGATTATCTATGAATTATATTTGAGTCTTTGCTGATTTCTTATATGCATGATTTGATATCCTTGTAAGTCTCTCCAAGTCTTGGGTTTTGTTTGGCCAACTAGATCTATGATTCTTGCAATGGGAGAAGTGCTTGGTTTTTGGTTCATACCGTGTGGTGACCTTTCCCAGTGACAGAAGGGGCAGCAAGGCACGCATCGTGTTGTTGCCATCAAGGGTAACAAGATGGGCTTTTATCATAGATATGAGATTGTCCATCTACATCATGTCATCTTGCTTAAGGCGTTACTCTGTTCTTTTGGACTTAATACACTAGATGCATGCTGGATAGCGGTCGACGTGTGGAGTAATAGTAGTAGATGCAGAAAGTATCGGTCTACTTGTTTTGGACGTGATGCCTATAGATATAATCATTGCCTTAGATAACGTCACGATTTTGCGCAGTTCTATCAATTGCTCGACAGTAATTCGTTCACCCACCGTCTACTTGCTTTCATGAGAGAAGCCACTAGTGAACACTACCGCCCCGGGGTATATTCACAACTATCATTTCCACTTTCACTTTTACTTTGCTATGTTTACTCTTTGCTTTCAGTTCTCACTTTGCAAACAATCTATAAGGGATTGACAACCCCTTCATAGCGTTGGGTGCAACCTCTTTGTGTTTGTACAGGTACTTATGACTTGAGGAGATCTTCCATTGGTTCGATACCTTGGTTCTCAAAACTGAGGGAAATACTTACCGCCGCTGTGCTACATCACCCTTTCCTCTTCAAGGGAACACCAGCACAAGGCTCCAAGGCCACGGGGAAATCCTTTGCATATGTGCCAAGGAAGTCCCTAAAGGCGTAGCTGTGGCAGCAGGATTCCTGGCGCTGTACCAGGGAAGGTCTGTTGTCGCAGTACACCCATCATTGGAATATACAAGCCAAGTTATATAATGAAAATTCCCACTAGCATATGGAGGTGACAAAAGGAGAGACTCTCTATCATGAAGAACATGGTGGTATCGTGAAGCACAAGTGTGGAAAAAGATAGTAGCATTCTCCCTTCTCTCTCTCTTTTTTTTGTTTGGGCTCTTTGGCCTCTTTGCATATATTTTTTTGTGGGCAACTTTGGCCTCTCTTTTTTACTCACATTGGACAATGATATAATAGTGATGATCATCACACTTTTATTTACTCACAACTCAATGCTTAGGACAATGATGACTCTATAGGAAATGCCTCCGGCAGTGTACCGGGATGTGCAACGATCTAGCTAAGCGTATGACGTTGAAACATCTCGCTAGCTATCTTATGATCATGCAATGGCAATATGAAAGAGACGGCACAAGTCATGATATGGAACAGTGGGAGTTGCATGGCAATATATCTCCGAATGGCTATGAAAATGCCATAATAGGTAGGTATGGTGGCTGTTTTGAGGAAGGTCTGTGGTGGCTTTGTGTACCGGCGAAAGTTGCACGGCACTAGAGAGGCTAGAAATGGTGGAAGGTGAAAGTGCATCTATACCATGGACTCACATTAGTCATGAAGAACTCACATACTTATTGCAAAAGTTTTTATTAGTAATCGAAACAAAGTGCTAAATGCATACTCCTAGGGGAAGGATTGGTAGGTGTTAACCATCGTGCGATCCCGACCGCAACACAAAGGATGACAATCAATAAATCAACTATGCTCCGACTTCCTAACATAGCGGTTCACCATACGTGCATGTTACGGGAATCACTAACTTTAACACAAGTATTTCTAGATTCACAACACCCTACTAACATGACTCTTAATATTGCCAAATCCATGTCTCAAAACTAATTGAGAGGAATCAAACTTCTCTTTCTAATCAATGCACAAGAATATGGAAGTTTTATTGTATCCTCTTTGGATGCCTATCATATTTAGGACTACTTTCATAGCACAAGCCAACTACCAAGTTACTTAGAGAGAGCACTCTCAAAAAGATATAAGTGAAGATCGAGAGTTCTTATTTCTCCAAAATATGACACTGACGTGCTCTAAAAGATCTAAGTGAAGCACTTAGAGCAAAGTTATCTAGCTCAAAAGATATAAGTGAAGCACATGTGAGCTACATTGCCTAACTCAAAAGATATAAGCAAAGCTCAATGAGTATTCTAGCAAATTCACAATGAGTGCATGTCTCTCTCAAAAGGTGTGCCGCAAGGATGATTGTGACACAACAAAAATAAAAGACTCCTATAATACACGACGCTCCAAGCAAAACACATATCATGTGGTGAATAAAAATATAGCTCCAAGTAATGTTACCAATGGATTGAAGACGAAAGAGGGGATGCCTTCCCGGGGCATACCCAAGCTTAGGCTTTTTGGTGTCCTTTAATTTGGCTTGGGATGCCTTGGGCATGCCAAGCTTGAGCTCTTTCCACTATTTATCCCATTGTCCATGAGAACATCACCCAAAACTTGAAGACTTCACAACACAAAACTTAAACAGAAACTCGTGATATCATTAGCACAAGAAAACAAACTACCACCTCTTTAGGTACTGTAGCAAACTTGATTTCTATTTATATTGGTGTTATATTACTGTATTCTCACTTTTCCATGGCTAGTACCCCCCGATACTATCCATAGTTTCATCAAAAAAAAACAATCAACACAACAAAAACAGAATCTGTCAAAAACACACTAGTCTGTAGCAATCTGTATACTTTGTATACTTATGGTATGTCAAAAATTCTGAACAATTACGACAATTTGGGCAATTGGCACATAAACCAGCAGCAAAAATAATCAACTCAAAATCTCTTTCTGGATAAAAATGAAAAATAATTTCGTGAGCGAAAAGTTTCTGTCTTTTGCAGCAAGATCAAACAACCATCACCAAAACTAGTCATAAAGGTTTTACTTGGCTCAAACACAAAAAAGAAACACAAAAACACAATCATAAAAGAATTATGAAGGTGTGGACGCAACAAAACAGAAAGAAAAAAGAAAAAGATAAATTCATTGGGTTGCCTCCCAACAAGCGCTATTGTTTAACGCCCTTAGCTAGGCATAAGGCGATAGAATCATGTATCGTCGTCTTTGGTACTCAAACCATAAGTAGCCCTCATCATGGATTCATAAGGCAATCTTATTTTCTTTCTAGGAAAATGTTCCATGCCCTTCTTTAATGGAAATTGAAATATAATATTCCCTTCCTTCATATCGATGACAGCACCAATAGTCCTTAGGAAAGGTCTACCAAGAATGATAGGGCATGTCGGATTGCAATCAATATCAAGCACAATGAAATCTACGGGTACATAGTTCCTATTTGCAATAATAAGAACATCATTGATCCTTCCCATAGGTTTCTTAACAGTAGAATACGCAAGATGCAAATTAAGAGAGCACTTATCAATCTCATTGAAGCCTAGAACATCACATAAAGACTTTGGAATCGCGGAAACACTAGCACCCAAATCACACAAATCATTGCATTCATAATTTTTGATCTTGATTTTGATAGTAGGTTCCCACTCATCATGATGTTTTTAGGGATAGAAACTTCCAACTCAAGTTTCTCTTCAAGAGATTTCATCATAGCATCGACGATATGATCGGTAAAGGCCTTCTTTTGGCTATAAGCGTGTGGAGAGTTTAGCATGGATTGCATCAAGGAAATACATTCAATCAAAGAGCAACTATCATAATTGAATTCCTTGGAATACAAAGTAGTAATTTCATTACTACTCAAAGTTTTGATATCATCTACTCCACTTTTAATGCTTTTAGCATCAAGATAGATGGACTCCAAATCATTGGGGCGTTTTTCAACCAAAGTGGATTCATATCCAGCCCCATCATCATTAGGTTTGACACTACAAAACAAGGATTCAATGGGAGTCACACCAAGCACTTTAAGATCTTCGTGATTCTCATCACGAGAACACGCCTTTTTAAGCCATTCATGTCTAGCATGAATTTGGGCGGTTCTTTCTTTACTCTCATTCATGGAAACACGCATAGATTTCAAAGTTTCATCCATATTGATCTTGTGAGGAGCACACCTCACTTTCCAAGCATCAATATCAAGAGATATTCTATCAACGCTCCTAGCCAAATCATCAATTTTGAGTAGTTTTTCTTCTACGGATGCATTGAAAATCTTTTGCGAGTTGATAAACTCTTTAATATTACTCTCTAGATCAGAGGGTAATTTATTGTAATTTTCATGAGCATTGTTGTAGGAAATGCCAAAGTTATTAGAGGGATTACTAGGAAAAGGCCTAGGAATATAGTTTCCTCTAAAAGCATTGTTGTTGCCAAAATTATTCCTACCAACAAAATTAACATCCAAGCTCTCATTGCTACTCTCAATCAAGGAACACAAGGGCATATCATTTGGATCTAAAGGAGCACCTTTACTAGCAAACAATTTCATTAACCCATCCATCTTAGCACTCAACGAGTTAATTTCTTCTATAGCGTGTACTTTTTTACTAGTAGGTGACCTTTCAGTGTGCCACTGAGAATAGTTCGTCATGATATTGTCTAGGAGTTTTGTGGCTTCTCCTAATGTGATTTCCATGAAAGTCACCGGAGGTGGATTACAAGATTCTAGAGGCAAAATTCAAACCAGCATAGAATATTTGTATAATCATCCAAAGACTCAAGCCATGAGCGGGACAATTTCTAATCATCAATTTCATTCTCTCCCAAGATTGTGCAACATGTTCATGATCTAGTTGCTTAAAATTCATGATATCATTACAAAGGGAGATAATCTTAGCTGGTGGAAAATACTTGGATATATAAGCATCTTTGCACTTGTTCCAAGAATCAATACTATTTTTGGGCAAAGATGAAAACCAAGTTTTTGCTCGATCTCGCAGTGAGAACGGAAATAGATTCAATTCAATCACATCATTATCCACATCTTTATTCTTTTGCATATCGCATAACTCAATGAAGGTATTAAGATGGGATGTGGCATCTTCACTAGGAAGGCCGGAGAATTGCTCTTTCATAACAAGATTCAACAAACCAGCATTGATTTCATATGATTCCGCACTAGTGGCGGGAGCAATCGGAGTACTAATAAAATCATTATTATTAGTATTCGAGAAGTCACAAAGTTTGGTGTTTTCAGTCATGGTGACTTCAGCAAGCAGACAAGCACACAAGCGAACAGAAAGCAAGCGAATGAAAAGGGCAAACGAAAAAGGCAAATATTTTTGTAAATTTTTGTTTTTCAGAAGTGGGGGAGAGGAAAACAAGAGGCAAAAAAGTAAATGCAATAGATGAGTTTGCGATAGTTACTTGGATAAGCTTCACTTAGAATAATCCCCGGTGCCAGAGATTGACACATTGGAGGAAGACTATTCTTGACTTGATGCTCCCCGGCAACGGCGCCAGAAATTCTTCTTGCTACATCTTGAGCTTGCGTTGGTTTTTCCCTTGAAGAGGAAAGGGTGATGCAGCACAGTAGCAGTAAGTATTTCCCTCAGTTTGAGAACCAAGGTATCAATCCAGTAGGAGTATCAAGCCAAGTCTCCAAAGTACCTGCGCAAAAATAGCAAACTTGCACCCAACGCTACAAAGGGGTTGTCAATCCCTTCACGATTGATTGCAAGGTGAGATCTGAAGGCGGGAAGTGCAACAAAGTAGAAGTGTAGGGCTGAAAATATGATGTGAAGTAGACTCGGGGGCCATAGTGTTCACTAGAGGCTTCTCTCATGATAGCAAATATTACGGTGGGTGAACAAATTACTGTCGAGCAATTGATAGACCGCGCAAAGTCATGACGATATCTAAGGCAATGATCATACATATAGGGATCACGTCCGAGACAAGTAGACCGATACTTTCCGCATCTACTACCATTACTCCACACATCGACCGCTATCCAACATGCATCTAGTGTATTGAGGTCATGACAAATAGAGTAACGCCTTAAGCAAGATGACATGATGTAGAGGGGTAAATTCATGCAATAGATATAAACCCCATCTTTTTACCCTTGATGGAAACAACATGATGCGTGCCTCGCTACCCCTTCTGTCACTGGTTGAGGTCACCTCACGGTATGAACCCAAAGCCAAGCACTTCTCCCATTGCAAGAATTATAGATCAAGTTGGCCAAATGAAACCCACAACTCGAAGAGAATTACAAGGATATGAAATCATGCATATAAGAGATCAGAAGAAACTCACATAAGATCATAGATAATCTGATCATAAATCCATAATTCATCGGGTCTCGACAAACACACTGCAAAAGAAGATTACATCGGATAGATCTCCATGAAGATCATGGAGAACTTTGTATTGAAGATCCAAGAGAGAGAAGAAGACATCTAGCTACTAGCTATGGACTCGAAGGTCTATGGTGAACTACTCACGCATCATCGGAGAGGCAATGGTGTTGATGAAGAAGCCCTCGGTGTCCGAATCCCCCCTCCGGCAGGGCACCATAACGTTCCCCAGATGGGATCTTGCGGAGACAGAAGCTTGCGGCGGTGGAAAAGTATTTTCGTGGCTCTCTCCCGTGGTTTCAGAATTTTTGGGGATTTATAGGCGGAAGAAGTAGGGCAAAGGAGCCACAGGGGGCCCACAAGCCTGCTAGGGGGCTTGTGGCCTCCCCTGGTGCCCTCTGCCTTGGTTCTCAAGCTCCGTGCGTATCTTCTGTTCTGGAAAAAAAATATTTTTGGAGGTTTTATTCCGTTTGGACTCCGTTTAATATTCTCCTCTGAAAAGGTCAAAAACACGGAAAAAACAGGAACTGGCACTTGGAACTGAGTTAATAAGTTAGTCCCAAAAAAGATATAAAATGCATATAAAACATCCAAAGTTTGACAAGATAATAGCATGGAACCATCAAAAATTATAGATACGTTGGAGATGTATCAGTGTTCCATCTCCTGCATAAGGATTAGCTAACAGTTTTTCAATCATGCCCGGAGGAATTTCATAATAAATATTTTCAGTAGGTGCAGCAGGTTGAGGAGTGTCTCTTTGTGCTTCCGGTCGGGATGAAGATACCTTGAACAAGCCCCTCAAAGGATTATTTTCCATAGTGACAAGTGGCAATAAATTCCAGCACAATATATAAATTTGTCCTTACCAAGTTCCACTCACTAAAGGCGCTTCACTCCCCGGCAACGACGCTAGAAAAGAGTCTTGATGACCCACAAGTGTAGGGGATCTATCGTAGTCCTTTCGATAAGTAAGAGTGTTGAATCCAACGAGGAGCAGAAGGAAATGACAAGCAGTTTTCAGTAAGATATTCTGTGCAAGCATTGAAATTATCGGTAACAAATACTTTTGTGATAAGGTAATTCGTAACGGGTAGCAAGTAAAAAAATGTAACAATGGTGCAGCAAAGTGGCCCAATCCTTTTTGTATCAAAGGACAAGCCTGAACAAACTCTTATATAAAGAAAAGCGCTCCCGAGGACACATGTGAGTTTCTGTCAAGCTAGTTTTTATCATGCTCATATGATTCATGTTCGTTACTTTGATAAATTGATATGTGGGTGGGTCGATGATTGGGTGCTTCCCTTACTTGGACAAACATCCCACTTATGATTAACCTCTCTCGCAAGCATCCGCAACTACGAAAGAAGAATTAAGATAAATCTAACCATATCATGAAACATATGGATCCAAATCAGCCCCTTACGAAGCAATGCATAAACTAGGGTTTAAGCTTCTATCACTCTAGCAACCCATCATCTACTTATTACTTCCCAATGCCTTCCCATAGGCCCAAATAATGGTGAAGTGTCATGTAGTCGAAGTTCACATGACACCACTAGAGGAGAGACAACATACATCTTATCAAAATATCGAACGTTACCAAATTCACATGATTACTTATAACAAGACTTATCCCATGTCCTCGTGAACAAAAGTAACCACTCACAAAGCATATTCATGTTCATAATCATAGGAGTATTATTAATAATTAAGGATCTAAACATATAATCTTCCACCAAATAAACCAACTAGCATCAACTACAAGGAGTGATCAACACTACTAGCAACCCACAGGTACCAATCTGAGGTTTTGAGACAAAGATCGGATACAAGAGATGAACTAGGGTTTGGAGAGGAGATGGTGCTGATGAATATGTTTATGGAGATTGACCCCCTCTCAATGAGAGGATCGTTGGTGATGACGATGGCTTCGATTGCCCCCTCTCAGAGGGAAGTTTCCCCGGTAGAATAGCTCCGTCGGAGCTCTAGATTGGTTCTGCCGAAGTTCCGCCTCGAGACGGTCGCGCTTTGACCCAAAAGTTCTGATATGATTTTTTCCAGGTCAAAACCCTTCATATAGCAGAAGATGGGCACCGGAGGCCTGCCAGGAGGCCCACAAGCCACAGGGGTGCGACCAGGGGGGTAGGTCGCGCCCAGCGGGCTTGTGACCTCCTGGTGGGTCCCCTCTGGTATTTCTTTCGCCCAATATTTTTTGTATATTCCAAAACAATTCTCCGTAACTTTTCAGGACTTTTGGAGCTGTGTTGAATAGGTCTCACATATTTGCTCCTTTTCCGGTCTAGAATTCCAGTTGCCGGCATTCTCCCTTTTCATGTAAACCTTGTAAAATTAGTGAGAAAAGGTAGAAGTATTGTACCATAATGTGTATTTACATCCCATAATGCAATAAATATCAATATAAAAGAATGATGCAAAATGGACGTATCATGGCATATCCTAAGGTCACCTCCATGAAGGTATCACCTGCGGCAGGATCTAGAATATTTCTGGATACAAAGTTTAGTCCAGCATAGAAATTTTGGATAATCATCCACAAGTTTAAACCATGCGTCCTCTCCCAAGCTTGTGCAACATGTTCATGATCTTGCTATTTAAAATTCATTATTTTATTTCTAAGGGAGATGATTTTAGAGGAGGAAAATACTTGGCAATAAAAGCATCTTTACACTTATCCCATGTTCCATTACTATTACGTGGTAAAGATGGAAACCAAGCTTTAACTTTCTCTCTTGGTGAAAAAGTAAAAAAAAATTAACAATATCATTATCCAAATCCTTTTTATTTTGCATGTCACAAAGTTCAACAAAGGTATTGAGATGTGAAGCGGGATCCTCATTAGGACTTCCCGAAAATTGATCTTTCCTCACAAGATTCAGCAGTGCAGCATTAATATCAAAAGCATGCACGCTAGTGGTGGGAGGTATAGGGGTACTAATAAAATCATTGTTATTAGTATTTAATAAGTCACATAACTTAGCAGTATCTTGAGACATGGTGACCGAGCAAGCAAAGTAACAAGTGTGACAAGTAAACTAGAGAGCGAAGATGCAATCTAGTGACAAGCTAAGGAAGCAAAGGTAAATTTTATGTATTTTTATTTATTATAATACAAACTAAATATACCAGCAAATAAAAATATGAACAAGTGAATGAAAATTTGTATGGAGTTACTTGATAGTTGGTGATGATATTCGCCGGCAACGGTGCGAGAAATCCTTCGTGATACTTATGAAATGTGTTTGTTTTTCCATGAAGAGGAACGGATTATCACAGCACAATATGGGTAAGTATTTTCCTCAGTTATGAAACCAATTTTTATTGAACCAATAGGGTGTGTAGATAGTTGACAATCCCCTTGGTCTTGTTATTTGCAAGCAAGTAAGGTGTGTAGATAGTTGTAGATAATTGTAAATTGCAAAATAAAATAAAAACAATTAAATGGTAGAAAGGTATTGAAGTATTTGTAAATATGTTGTGAATAGACCCCGGGGACATAGTTTTCCCTAATGGCATCTCTCATGGAAAATAACATACGGTGGGTAAAAAAATTAATGTTGGGCAATTGATAGAAAAGCGGATAGTTATGCAATTTTCACGGCAATGATAATGTGTATATAGGCATCACATCCACAAACAAATAGGCCGACTCCTGCATGCACCTATTACTATTACTCCACTCATCGACTATTATCCAGCATGCATCTAGAGTATTAAGTAAAACAGAGTAGTGTGTGGAGAAAGATGACATGATGTAGACAAAGTAAGCTCAAGCAATATGAATAAACCCCATTGTTTGCTCCTAAGTAGCAGCAACACAAAGACACATCTTGTCCCCTTCTGTCACTGGGATATAGAAATCCCCAAGGTTGAACCTACCACAACACACCTCTCTCACCAAAGAAATACCAATCTAGTTGGCCAAACTATTTCAATAGATCATAGAGAATTACGAAGCTATCATAATCATGCACATAAGAATCATATAAGATTTCAGAGAAGACTCAAATATTTATCATGGATAATCTGAACATAAACCCACAATTCATCGGATCCCCACAAACACACCACACAAAAGGAATTACATCATGTGGATGAAAGCAAAGATGCGATGACCATTGTATTGAAGATCAAGAGAGAGATTGTCATCTAGGTACTTCCCCATGGACCCATAGGTTTGTGGTGAACTACTCACATTTCATCATGAGGGAAGCAAGGTTGATGAAGAGGCCCTCCATGATCGATCCCCACTCCGGCAGGGTGCCGGAATGGAGCTCCATATGGCCTCCCATCGGAACACGGGCTTGCGGCGGTGTAAAAAGTGTTTTGGAACTGCCTTTAGGGTTTTTGGAATATATGATAATTTATAGGTCAGAAAAAGGATTATGGAGGCCACTAGGGAGGCACAAGCCATCAGGGTGCCCCCAGGGCACGCCCTGTTGGTTGTGGGCTCCTCGTGAGGCCTCCAACCTTCTTCCGATATTCCTCGGTGTTCTTTTGGTCCAAAAAATCACCAAAAAGTTTCAAGTCAATTGGACTTTGATGGTATTGAAAATCTGAAAAGTGAAAAACATGCAGAAAACAACAACTAACACTTGGCACTGGGTCAATAGGTTAGTGCTCAAAAATAATATAAATTGGTAAACAATTACCCCAAAATTATTCTAAAATGATAATATATCAGCATGGAATCATAAAAAATTATAGATACGTTGGAGACGTATCATGTCGCCTAGACTGGTTAGGTGTCGCTTGGAAGCCTCCAAATCGCATGGAGTTGAACCAAGAAGATTGTAAGGGCAAGGAGATCGCCTACTTCGTGAAGATCTACCCGGAGTGAGGATAGTACTTCATGGACGTAAGCCATGGTGGAATAGACAAGGTTGCTTCTTCATGGACCCTTTGTGGGTGGAACCCTGCGTGGACTTGTGCAACCGTTACCCTTCGTGGACTGAATTCTCCATCAACGTGGACGTATGATAGCACCACCTACCGGAACCATGCCAAAAATCTATGTGTCTTTATTTCATTTGATCTTCCTAACCCTCCTTTACTTACACTTGCAATGTCATTACTTTCTGTTGTTATACTCGTAGGTTTGCATGTGTAGGTTGTGCTAGACTTGGTAAAATTGCTAAAACTTACGAAATGATAAAACTGGAAAAATGTGAAGTTTTAATTTGATCAAGTAGTATAATCACTCCATCTAAACATGCTTCTGATTATACACCTATGCCTAGCTCGAAATGTTGCAAGATATTAAAAACGATAAATACCACACATGAAATATTAGCTGCAGTGCTATCCCATAGGGAAGAATGGAAGGGAGTTCATCCACCAAGGAGCCATGCCCGAGCACAACGATAAGTGCAGAAGTGGCACCCGCTGATGATGGATGGATCAAGATAAGCTCTGATGGGATTGTGTCCAAAATAGGTGCAAGGGTGGTGGTCGAGCGATGCTTAGGCTACTCATAGTGGGGAGTATCATATAGTAGTATCATGCATATGACGCTATTGTATGATACTACCTCCATAATGCATAGTATCATAAACTAGTATCATAGGTGACCTCATTTATTGACATGCATGGCACATAGTAGCATAGCATTTCACATGATACAGTATCTACCTATGTTACTCTAACCATCTCTCTCTTCTTTAATTGTCTGTCACATCAGCATGTTTGCTAGTCCCAAGTACATGATACTACCTACGTTACTCCCATTATGGCCAACCTTAGGGATCAAAATGGACCTTCGGAGCACGCATGTGCCATTATTTTCGAGATATAGTTGATCCAAAGATGACAGAAAGCATGGCCTGCGAGCAAGCTCTTCGTGTGGTGCGGGAAATCAATGTTGAGAAGGTGCACGTGGAGCTCAACGGTCAAGGGGTGGTTCATATGTTGAATCACTCATCAAAAGATCTATTTGCCATGGTGCCGTGGATGCAAGAAATAAAGACAATGTTGAGATCCTTTTCAGAGTTTAAAGTGCCATGGGTTAGGTGTTTCGGTCATTTTATCGTGCATAAGTTAGCTATAAAGTAAAATGAGAATGCTATTTTCCAATCGACATGAATTTAGCAACAGATCCAAATGACCTGCACAACGCAAGATATGCATCGAACGGGCCCGCTTTTCTCGCAGATCTTGCACGCTCTCCACTTGAACCTGGAACCTTTGGGTTCAGAACATAATCCTACTACCAACTAGACTAGCAACCTAATCATGCATGGATATTGAATTAGAAAGTTTTATGTCGGATCATGCACGCATTCAATTGACCACACATCAAGAGGTACCTCAACAACCAAGTACACTACAACCATTATACGTAGGATTACCAACCAAGATCAATAACACACCCCGATTATTTCTATGTAAATAACATGATAATATTCACAGCAGTGCATGATAACTTAAATAAAAATGACACGGTAGCTTTGACCCAGGAAAAAAGTTGCTTGAAACATACCCCGGTAACTTATGTGATAACTTACGTACCACAGACATGGTAAATTACATACAAACACAGTGATAACTTAGACCCGGAGAAAAAAAGTTGTTCAAACATACTCCGTGACAATTTCTGTGTAAATAACATGATAATATATGCACCACAAACTTGATAATTTACGTACACCACGATGACTAAAACATAACCCTAGTAAATTTTGTGCAAACACCACGCCGACTTTTACGTGGAAAAAAGTTGTTGAATACACACCCGCGATAACTTCTATGTTAATAGCATGGTGATATACACATCAAAAATCTGATAGCTAACACACAAACACCATGATAACATTTTGACCATCCGAGGTGAAAAAGTTGTTGAAATATACTCCCGATAACTTCTGTGTAAATAAGATGATAACTTACGTACAACTAACCCGATAACTTTCCTATAAACACATTGATAACTTCTTACCTTGGACGAAAAGTTCTAGAAATATCCCATCATAACGTAGTGCAAATAGTATGATAATTTACGCATCACACACCCGATAACTTACATACAATGCATTGATAAGTTTTTTTCCATGGGGAAAACGTTACTAAAACATGCCCCAATAACTTCTATGTAAATAACATGGTAATTTATGCACCGAGGACCTCATAAGTTACGTTCAACCACCAGGTTAACATTGACTTCGAGGAAAAAACATTAAAACATAACTCATCCGGTAACTTTTATGTAAATTTATGAGTATTTTATGCATCACAGACATAATATCTTACTCCCTCCATTTTTATATACAAGGCCACCATCAAAATTATAATTTGCAAAAACATAAGCCCACTAACACTAATCGATGCAATATTAATGGTGTTTGTCTCGTAATGCTAACAAAGGAGGACATTAATCATCCCTTGCATGCATGCGAGAGTGAGATCATTGGCTTGATGTGCATGAGAAAAAAATATACATTAATTTACATGGAAAACAAGGAAACAAATTGTCTTGAAACATTGACTTAGACATTAACTTTTGTCTTGGTACTTGTAATATGAGTTTGTGGTCTTGTATACAAAAATGAAGGGAGTATGTTTAAACACCATGGTATCTTTTGTCCAAGGAATTTTTTTTTTAAATAATTCATCGGTAATTTATGTGTTAAATTACCATACTGTCCCATGATTTAACCTTCACGTACTGTAGTTACTAGCCTTATTATGGTATAATTATCATGTTACTCATACTATATTTATCATGCTGGTATGCCAAAATTATCAAGCCAAACTTTATTATTTTTTCTGATATGACAAAAATAAGAGAGGTTAAAATAACATTGCTTATCTATAATAGATAATAATAGAAGGTGGTTTAGTTGGTTATTAGGCTCAATAACTATTGCATAGACGGGGATGATAGCAACCAGGTAGGAACGAATTGTGTGGATATGTCTGTCCAAAGTAAATATAGATGATGAACCTTGTAAGATTTGGTTTGGGACACCCCGAACTATGTCCTTGATATAATTTCGGATGAGATTTCGAACTTTAAATTTTTGAATAAAGCACCTAAAAAAGGGACCTCCTATTCGCCGCTCACTGCGGCAACCAGTTGGGGCTTCGCACAGGGCGACCCCCCGACTGGGCCGGCCTAGTAGGTGCACAATGAATGTAGTTTTTTTCCTTTTCTGCTTTTTTTTTTGAAACCCAGAATATTTTTTTGAAAATCTAGAACATTTTTCTAAAAGCAATAAACATTTTTCGAATTTGAATAACAATTTTTGAAATTTCAGAACATTTTTTGAATTCCATAATATCTTTTACATTTCGGAACATTTTTTAAATTATGGAACATTTTTTCAAATTCCAGAGTATTTTTTCAAAATCCGGAACATTTTTTCAAAATCTTGAACATTTTTAAATTCCGAAATATTTTTTAAATTCGGGAAGATTTTATTTTTCAAATTCTGAAACATTTTTTCAAAACCTGAAACATTTTTACAAATTCCGGGACATTTTTCTAAAATCTTGAATATTTTTTAAAATTCCAGAACATTTTTTCATATTCCAAATCATTTTTCCAAATTCCAGAACATTTTTTCAAAATCCAGAACAATTTTAAAACAGAAACAGAAAAAAAAAACAGGAAAAACAGAAAAATAAAAAAAACGGTTCAGGAAACCTTCTAAAAGTTTCCCAAAACCGAAAAAAATCGGTTGAAACCTCTAGAAGGTTTCCAAAACCGGCACCCTCGCTACTGGGCCTGCCCAATCTCCCGCCCGCTCTGTGCGAACGTCTCGGCACAGGTTTCAGCGGCAAATACAATTTTCCCTAAAAAAAAAGACCGAAAGAGGCACCGATCGAGAGACAGGATGGGCTGGATACGTGGGCCACGGCGTTACGTCTGAATGTCTGATGGCGGCGGCTCGGCCCGCCGCTACCCGCGAACACGTGATGGCACCACCACCACGTCCGTTAACCCCCGCACCCGACGGGGAGAGAGAGAGAGTGGGGGAGGAAGGAAGGCGACCGCCGCCCTCTCGCGCCACATCCGCCGTGCGTCACACCAAAGGCGAGGGCGAGGGCGAGGGCGAGAGACCTACCTCCAACGCACACGCAATTCTCTGGAAGGAGCCCCGCAGCGAATTAGAATTACACCCAAAATAATCCCAGGCAGGAGTACTCCGGAAAACAAAGGAAGAAACTGCCCTTTCCCCGTTTTAAAAATCCCACCTTTCTTTCTCCCTAGTCCTCATCCCCCCCGTCTCGCCTTCCTCGCTTCCTTCCGCCCCCTTCTTTCCCTCCCTCCCTCCCTCCCTCCTCCCACGCGCTAGCCGCCCGCCCCTCCCTCCCTCCCTCCTATGGTCTTCATGGCCGCCGCAGCAGACGACGACCACGACCGCCGCCGCGTCGCAAACCTCTCGCCGTCTCCCTCGGACGCCCCGGCTCCCGCGCAGCCGCACCGCACGCGGCTCCACAGCTTCTCCTTCCCCACGCTCAGCTGGGGCACCCACCGCCTCCTCCGATGCTCCAAGAGCCCCGCCTCGGCGCCTCCGCCCCCGCCTCCTGACACCCCGTCCCCGGACAAGGAGAAGGCTCGCCGTTCCACGGATGGCGGCGCCGGAAGCGGTTCGCCCCAACGCCCCCCTCAGCGGCCATGGAACCTCCGCACCCGTCGCTCCGCCACTGCCGCGCCAGGTGCTTCCGTACCGGAAGCCGCGGCCGATGCTGCGGCGGAGCATGCGCCGGCGCGGCCTGCGGAGACCAAGAAGCGGGTGTTTTCCATCGTGCTGTCCAAGGAGGAGATCGCCCAGGACTTCGTCTTCTTCCGCGGTACGCGGCCCCCGCGCCGGCCCAAGAAGCGCCCTCGCCCGGTGCAGCGACAGCTCGATGTAAGGATCGGACCTGCGTTTGTAATTGCCAAGTTTTCGGTGTTTGAATTTGGCTTCTTATTCGCGTTTTTTGATTCTTTTTCGAATTGCAGTCGCTGTGCCCTGGATTGTGCCTAGTGGATGTGACGCCGGACTCGTACAAGATCGAGGAGGTAAGGAACAAGGGATCGTTTGATTTGTTATTGCAATTCCGTCCCCTTTTTTTTTGGTTTGGCTCTGAAGATGCGCCTGTTTTCTCGCAGAGGTGAATGCTGATATGGCGAAGATTCAAATGGGAAGGGATTCAGATGTGATCATCTCTTTTGTTCTCCGATGTTCTGATCGCGTTTCTTTCTTATGCGAATGGCTAAAAATCTCTGCTTCATAACTCAGAACTGTGTTATGGTGGAACATTTTAGATGAAGTTCAGTATAGTAGTATCTCTTTAGATGATGTGTTGCGATGGAGTTGGTGAGTAGTTAAAGTTAAGGAATTTGGTTATGGGGCTTGTAGGATTGCTAATTGTACCAAGGTTATGATCCTTAGTGGGGTGTAACAGTCCTGTTATGTACATGGTTAATGGTCTATGAAGGTCTTTTTTTTTTTTTATGAAATTGTAGGTAACAGTTCAATTTTGCTTCATTGTAGCGTTGAGATGTTTTAAGTGTTCTTGTGCATTGGTCGCATTTCTTCTCTTCTCTGATTGGTAAAAATGCCAATGTCATAATCCACAAGTGGTGTTATTGTGGATGTTTTAGATAAGGTACAGTGAATTATCTCTTCTGTTGATATGTTGGGATGTAGTTTCTCAGTAGGTAAAGTAAAGGAATTTGGGTTGCTGGACCTGTTGGATTGCTAAAAATTTATGAAGGTTATGATCCTTAGGTGGGGTGTAATTGTCCTGTTATGTACATGGTCATTAATATGTGAAGGTTTCTTCTGTGAAATTGTAGGAAAGCAGTTCAATTCTGCTTCTTATTGTCGCTCTGAGGTGTCTAAGTACTCTTGTGCAAGTCTATATTTGCTTGCTATGATTGCATACTTTTGAATCGGCCTAGCAAACGTAAAATAATAAATGCACTGTATACTTGCATAGCATGGAAAGAAGATGCTTGGACTGTACTCTGATAGTTTACACATGTTTTGAATAGAATGGTTTGATGTTCTGTAACATAACTTGTAGTATCCATAGTGGAAAATCATTCATATGCATGGCATGGCCATCTCCTAGTTTTGCTGCATAAGCCAAAATTGGCGGGAAAGTAAAATTATCAAAGGTAACGACTATCTTTTAAGCTTGTTCTTTTAGTATCTCTGTGACATTTGTTGTGGAACTTTAGTTACCTCCTTTTTTACCTTATATTTATTCCATTTATTATTAGAATTTGGTATTCCACTGGAGTTTCTTGTATTGCTCAGTATCTTGATTCCACTGTCTGTTGCATTTCTAGTGCGTACTTGGTTTGATGCTAATATTTGGCATGCCATGTTTGGGCAAGCCAATTGGCCAACAAATTTTTTTGGTAACCTTTAGCGAAGTGGTCAATGTTGGCAAGTTCTGGTTTTGCCAAATATTGGCTAGCCGAATTTTGGCAATAAACCAAGCATGCCCTAGCGATGTAACTGCATGCACTTCATCTTCTTGTTTTAAACACTATAACCCTAGGTTGATGGGTCGTTGCGTATAATGTTCTACTACCTCAGTCTCAAAATAAAAGACGTTTTTGTAGGCTAAACTAGCCTACAAAAACGTCTTATATTTTGAGGCGGAGGTACTAGCATTTATCTTGGTATAGTTCAGTTATACCTCATGGATGAAGGAACAAAAGTGTAAGCCATAAGGCTGCATACATTTTATTGGGAGATAAAAGCAACATGAATTAGACAACCTCCAACATATGATGGGCCCCAGTTTACAGCTTGGTCTTCTTATTTGAAAAAAACCAGTTGATATCCTGAACATTCTAAAACAGTCTGACTGCTAGGCAAGTAAGCATGCCTCAATGCTCTTGGTGTATTGAAGTTGCAACCCCTACTTGAGCAGATGGATTGTGTTTTCCTGGAAGGATTTTCGTAGCTCTGCACCACATCAGAGTTTCTTTTACCACTTACTTACTGAAGTATAGCTTTAGTTAGATTTGTGGATATCATTGGTGGAAAGGGAGATACATTGTTTTCTGAGGTTTTGTAATCCTTCCTTTGACTAACCAAGCATATTTCTCGTTTTCATCTGGTCTGTGACACTCAACCAGATTTGATGTGTTCCCGCTGGGTTGAGGATATGTTTGTTTAATGCTCAGTATTGTAGTCTCAGATGGAGCTTTTCTGTTCCTACGGAGGGCCCCCTGCCAGTGTGTGCCACGGTCTGCTGCTTGGGTCAACCACGCCAAACAAAGGTCTACTACTCTCATCTAGTCTTCTTTCTCTCTTTATTTCTGACTTGTCTTACTAGGTTCTTGGCTGACCTGTGAATTTTCCTAAGGAAATATGGGAAATATTCCAAGTTAATCAAGAAACATGGGAAATATTTGCGGCAGGTCGAGATTATATGTCTGCAGATTCATTATTGTAGAACCAAATGTGCACTAGAATTGTATAACCAAAGGAACTCTTATCTTTTAAACGTAAACATGGGGGCAGAGCTGCACCAGCAATGTGTTTTCCCCAGATTTGCCAGTCGTTTGTGCAAGATTGCCTGATTCGGGCTCTCCATTCTCATTGTCATGTCATGTCTATGTTCTTTATGTAGTGCTAAAAGCGTGATTAGCATCACTTCACTTGAATTATTTTCAGATAAGGGCCATCAGCTTTTGCAAAGCATCATTCGAAACAAGTGGACGCTCTATCTCCTCTACAGTTCTCAGCACAGCGCCATTTTGGAACTTCAGTGTTTTTTCTGCTCATAATACTTTCTTTTAAATGCCAACTCGTGGGATAGAAACTGGTTTTAATCTTTTTTGCACCCTTATCACCGAATAATTCTGAGGAAGATTCCTAAGTCAGGTTTCTTACTTTCATGTAGCATGCTTAGCTACTGGGTTACCTTCATCACCTCTCTGGCGCCAGGTAGCATCCCATTTCATGCATTACAGGGCTAATGATGCCAATTACAGAGTACATATTTGCTTACCACGCTATCTCTATGGATTAGTGCTGATTTCCAGTTTCCTTCCTATTCAGATACTAAGGTCCCTTGATTTTTGGTTTCCTTTCAAAATATATCCAGAAGCTTCATGGTGTCGGGGCCATGGGGTCGCTTTGAGCCCCGCTTGTAAGGGTGCTTATAGCTGGTCCTATATATAGCCATAATGCACTGATTGGTTTTCCCGGTTTGGAAAAGGTTTTAAGAAGGTATTGCATGGTTTTAATTTTTTCCCTTTCTCTTCTATGTTTCCTCTGCTGGTTTTAATAACTTTTTGGTTTATTTCTTCTTCTTTTATTTTGCTTCTCTTCTTTCGATTTTTCTTCCCTCTTTATTTTTATCTAGTGTTTCACATTTTAATTCATGAAAATTTTAAAAATCATGAACATACCTTAAATTTTCAAAAAAAAAAAAGTTCACAAACCTGTTTGTAATCCATGAACATTTTTTAAAACATATGCTATTTTAATTCGCACCATTTTAAAAAATGAAATATCTTTTTACAAAAACAGTGAACATCTCTAATTGAAGGAACTTTTCAAAGTAAAATATGATAGCATGTTTTCCCTGAGCTAGCAGCGGAGCGAGTTGAAAAAAACAGCCGAGCTAGCGAGCCAAGCAATGAGTCGAATCTAGCGAGAGGTTCATGGGCCGGCCCATATGGGCAACATAGCATCAGTTCCACCATTTTGTCGTCAAATAGGAGCTTTCAATGGACTAAACAATAAACATCTTGACATATAAGGACATCACAATCACACACCGAATAACTCCATTGTCCTCTTGGAACAAATATCGTCAACATCAGCCGAACACAATATATGAATAAAAAAACAGGGCCATAACATAAATTAATCTCGAAGGTAATGCAGATCATAACAAAACAAGCAGACTTTACCTTGCTTTCATATCAGATATCACTGCATGGATGCCATTAATTGTGCATTGGTCTGCCCACATGATTCGAACCGGGTCCGCCAAGAAATGCCACCGTGTTCTTGCCACTAGGTCAGGAGCTCATGCACTTGCGTTCACAGTTTTACGTAAGTATGTGTACTAGTAAGGGGACAATATTAGTATATTAACGAGTAGAGTGAAAACAATTACTAATATGGACAGTATTGGGCTCCGGCGTGCTGGCCCGAAAACTCGACCAGTCGCAGCGCAGCCCTACGATTGGAGGCTTCTGCATCGTTGGATCTCCTCCTGCTCATTTGTCCTCCTCACGCAGCTCAATCAACATCCCGACCCCCCGCCTCCCCTACATCTCGCACGCACCGCCGTTTGCGGGTAGCCCCGTGCGCTCGTCGCCGTCGTCCCCATTGTCAGCCTGCTCGCCGTGCTCGTCGTCGACGTCGTGGTTCGCAGCAACCCACTACCAACATCTCGCCTCCCGTGAAGCAAAAAAAGTTGTCGGTGATAGAAAAAAACAATACGGTTGCAACAAAACAGAATGACGGATGTAGCAAATTTGTATGATGGTTGTAGCATTTTTTCATCATGGTTGCAGCTCGGCCAATGTCAAACGCGTGTAGAAAAATTTCCGTCAACGGTTGTAGCAAAATTTTAACACGGTTGTAGAAAAAATCGTTGGATGACCGCGGCTGCAACTCCGACGAACTTTGGTTGCAACTCTGACGGACGTGGTTGTAGCTTTTTTTTATAAACGGTTGTAGTTTTTTTATGAACGCTTGTAACTTTTGTGGTACATGGTTGTAGCATTCGCGACGTCATCCCTGCAGGTCCTCGCGCAACAACCTCACCTGCCGCTTGAAGCTTTCTTTCATGCCGGTTGAAGCTTTTTCGCACACCGTTTGTAGCTTTTTCCATGCCGGTTGAAGGAAAAAAAGGTCGTCCATTGTAGCGACGCCGCTGACTGTAGAAGCCCGACATGGAAAGCTTGGAGTAGTTGCGGAGGTGTGCCGGTGCAGCAAAGGTTGGCGCCGAGAATGTCGTGGAGATGCGCCGGCAGATGTGAAGAAGAAAGGGAGGAGGAAGACAACTAGGAGAGGATAAGGGTGGGCCTACATGGGCAAGCGCTCGGCCGCAGGATCGCCCCTTCATCGAACGCGTCGGGCGCATCCGGCGCAACGGTTCGGCCGACGCTCCGTGGGCAAACGTTTCCCTACTAATATTGATGTCGAGAGAGATATTTTCTTAATATAATATTCAAAATGCGATCTGCAGATATGTCCTATGCTGAAATTTCATCATCTACTTACAACGGAATCCTTCTTAGTCGGCGAAAACGTCTTCTCATCCTGAACGCACACCGTCGAGAGCTCTAGAATAAATTTAGAAAAATGTGAGCACTAAGGTCAAGTCTAGGACTTAAACTCTCGCAGGCAGGGGATATCACCGTTCTCTTAACCATCCAACCACAAGTTGGTTCGCACATGGATACAAATGTTGATTGACGGTTATCAATGATTTATAGTCACTCTTGTTTTGATGTTTTTAATCATTTTACCAACATAACCACTAAAAAAAGGGCACCCTTCCTCGAGGTTAAGTGGACAAAGCCCTCATCTCACATGTGCATCTCTCACTCACTCGAGACATCAGTTCACGAGGAGGCAAAATGCATGAGAGGTTATTTTCCATTCCTTTTTAGAAAAACCAAAACTCATACTAGAATAATTTTTAACCAAGCATCCAAATTATGAGTAGTTTTTGCCCTTGTGTTTATGGTATTGATATTCTTTAAACAAGAACTCTGATAGATTTTAGCAGCAAGAACTAAAAACACTATTTTAGTGTATCCGCTTTCTCTGATGTAAGCATTGTGATTGTGCATTGAATGGGTTTTGTGTCGCCCAGTTTTGTGTCTTTGGAACCCTTTATCTGCTTTCGATGAATTCACACTTGGACATATGTCCCTTCCTTTATTATCTATATACATGTAGACACATCGAAGGCGCCGTGATCAAGCGCAATCGATAGCGTGTGGAACGTTGTATGTTGGCTTGAATCCTTGACTGGCTGTTTATCCAACATGTTGAGGTTTACTATCGATTATATTTTTCACCCCCTAAACTACCTACAAAATTTCACGCAAATAAATAAAAATAGGAAAAGCAAAGAAAAGCAACAGAGCAAACTGCTCATGAAAAGGGGAGATTTTTGATAAAAAGAAATGGCACAACATTGTTTGTACTTTAACAAAAATTACACATTGCTTGGTTGAAAGGATCGATATGGTTGACTGGGGGTGGTGAATAGCCAACTACCAATTTTTAGCTTTTCTTAACAAATTAGGTTTAGCAACAAATAGGTTGTTTAGATATATAATTATGCAAGCAACCTAAATGATGCTAGGAACAACAACAGTACAACAAAATAATAGCTTGCACAAAGTAAATGTAAGAAGTAACCACAAGTGGAGCTGGTGGAGACGATAATGTGTCAGTGAAGTTCCTTCCTTTTAAGGGGAAGTACGTCTGTGTTGGAGTGATGTGGAGGTGATACGTCTTCAACGTATCGATAAATTATAAAGTATTCATGCTATATTCACCTGTGTTTACAATACTTTTGTAAGGTTTTGACGTATTTTATATGATTTATTTAGAACTAACCCGGATTGACGCTGTTTTCAGCAAAATTACCGTGGTGTTGTTTTTATGCAGAAAATAAAAGGTCTTGGAATCGCCCAAAACTTTTTAACATTTTTTCTGGACAATATGAGGAATACCGGAGCGACGAACTACCAGAGGGGAGACACCTATGGGCCACAAGCCAACAGGGCGTGCCCACCCCTCTAGGTGCGCCCTGTTAGCTTGTGGGGCCCACATGGCTCTGGCTGACGTGATTCCAACATTGAAAATACCTAAAATCCCTCGAAAGTTAACCTACAACTTCCGCTCCACCGCCGCAACTCTCTAGGTAGAAGAGATCTCATCTGGAACCCTTTTCGGTACTCTGCCGGAGGGGGCAATCAACACGAGAGGCCATCTTGATCATCCCGATGGCCATCATGACGAGGAGGGAGTAGTTCACCCTCGAGGCTGTGTTTGATCTCTCTCTCTCTTTCTTTCTCACACACACTCACTCTCTCTCTCTCTCTCTCATGTTCTTGAGATGTCACGATCTTGATATATCATGGGCTTTGTTAATATAGTTGGATCATATGGTGTTCATCCCTTGCTATCTTGTTGTGATGAATTGAATCTTTCCCTTTGAGATTTTGTTATGTCGAATTTAATATAGGATTTGAGATCACTTGATGTATGTATTGGTACTAAACTTGCGGATTCCCGTGGTGACAATGGGGTAATCTATGCATAGGGGTTGATACACGTTCTTGTCCTACTTTCTCCGATAGAAATCTTGGGGTATTGTTTCAAGTTCTCTGTTGGCTTGAATATGATGAATTTGAAATTGTTTGATGCATGTTGAATAATTAACTCACGAATACATGAGGTGACATTGGAGTATCTCTGTGACATTCGGGTTGATTAATATGTATCATAGGTATTATTCTAGTACGAACTATAGGGCTGTTTGTGACACTTATAGGAATAGCCCAATAGATTGATCGGAAATAATAACTTTGAGGTGGTTCCACTACCTACAATAATTTCATCTTTTGTTCTCCGCTAGATATGAACATTGGAGCGATTCTTTGCCGCATGTTGAGGGATGATCATATGATTCTATTATGTTAGCATTGTTGAGAGATTGCACTAATGAAAATATGAACCCTAGTGATAGGGCACATTTATGCCTAAGTAATTTTGGTGATTGATGACAGTACCTTAGTGGACTAATCGTGTTCATTCAGCATTTCAGATAATACATGAAAAAGGCACAAGACGATTCGGCACCCTTCGTGGAATAGAAGCACGGTGTCTTCTACGATTCTCTTTGGTGGTTTTGAGTCGTAGGAACCCCGTACTATTAACAGGGGATCCGTATTGGGAAGGTTTGGGTGGAATCAATCTTGCACGCACACACTTTTTCTCCATCTCCTTTCCCTTGCAACTATGGAGCTTTTCCCCTCTCTGGTCTTTCTCTTCTTGCAAAAATGTTGTCTGGCGGTAGTACCGCTGGACCTAGCGGTAGTACCGCTGGAGCTGGGGTAGTACCGCTGGAGCTGGCGGTAGTACCGCTGGCCCAGCGGTAGTACCGCCCCTCGTTAGCGGTAGTACCACTCCAGGACTTTAGTACCGTCATCCTTGCGGCTGTACTACGTCAGACTTTTTATGAAGACTTTCTTGGTGGTGGTTGACCCGGCAGTATCTTTGCGCTACCATGGGCTCAGTCCCTCTCTGGTCTTTCTCTGCTTGCAAAAATGTTGTCTGGCGGTAGTACCGCTGGAGCTGGCGGTAGTACCGCTGGCCCTAGCAGTAGTACCGCCCCCGTTAGCGGTAGTACCACTCCAGGACTTTAGTACCGTCATCCTTGCGGCTGTACTACGTCAGACTTTTTATGAAGACTTTCTTGGTGGTGGTTGACCCGGCAGTATCTTTGCGCTACCATGGGCTCAGCGGTGGTACCGCTGCAGCCAGCGGTAGTACCGCTGGAGGGTTAGCGGTAGTACCGCTGCAGCCAGCGGTAGTACCGCTGGGCTCGTGCTGTGAGTGAGGAAAACGGTTGGATTCTTTCCCCCACTATATAAAGGGTTCTTCTTTCTCAAGAACCCTACCTTTGACCCTCCCAAGCTCCATTGTTGCTCCCTAAGCTTAGAAGTGCCCGATCTCTCTCCCTAGCCAATGAAACTTGTTGATTTCCTAGGCATTGGTTGAGAAGGCCAAGATCTACACTTCCACTAAGAGAAAATTGATTCCCCCTACTAATCCCTTGCGGATCTTGTTACTCTTGGGTGTTTGAGCACCCTAGACGGTTGAGGTCACCTCGGAGCTACATTCCATTGTGGTGAAGCTGTGTGGTCTTGTTGGGAGCCTCCAAGCTTTGTGTGGAGTTAGCCCCAACCTTGTTTGTAAAGGTTCGGTCGCCGCCTTCAAGAGCACCCATAGTGGAATCACGGCATCTTGCAGTGTGTGAGGGCGTGAGGAGAATACGATGGCCCTAGTGGATTATTGGGGAGCATTGTGCCTCCACACCGCTCCAACGGAGACGTACTTCCTGTCAAAGGGAAGGAACTTCGGTAACACATCCTCATCTTCATTGGTTCCACTTGCGGTTATCTCTAATCTTTACATTATGTATGTTATTGTTGTAGACTATTTCTTACTTGCCTTAGCGATTATAGTTAGTAGCATCATATAGGTTGATCACCTAGTTGTCATTTTAGAGAACCTTTATGTTGTTAACCCTAACTTGCTAAAGTGGTCGTTGCCTACTCACCCCCTCTAGTCAACCATATCGATCCTTTCAATTGGTATCAGAGTCACGTCTCTTTATTAAGGGTTTCACCACTCGAAGAGTATGGATGATGATGAGGGAAGAGCCCATGGGAAACCCGAGGCCATGGCCTTGACTTCGGTCACAAGGGACGACTTGAATGCGGCTATGGCCAACCTCAGGACGTCCTTGACGAACGAAGTCAAGACCATGCTTAAAGAGTTAATTGAGGGAATTAAAAGTTCTCCCGAACCGACGTTGGTGGTTAAACCCACCAACACGGATTCGGAGGCCAATTCCTCTAGGAAAGCGGCTAAAGGTATGCGACCTTCTTCCCCTCTCGAAAATAATGGGACTGTAACCTATGCCTCAGTTCCACCTCCCATGGTCTATGAAGGACTGGTTCCTACACCGCGTATTAATCCTGTTGGTCCTCCTCCTAGGCTTGTTAAGGGTGATTTTGCTAACTTGGTGTTTTCTATTAAGTATCATTTGAATCACAACTCAACAAATTAATGGATAATCATCGAGGAAGGCTACTATCCTCATGACCCAAGCAACCTCACTCCAAGAGAAGAAGCGGACAATAATATAATCACTCCGCATTATTTATTCTCCAGTCCGCAGTGCCTCCTGAAGATCTTCCTCACTTGCGCCCCTTCACTCTGGCTAAGGACTGTTGGGAGCACATTATGGTGTTGTACAAGGGAAGCTCAAGCATTCAACGGTCCAACTATGAAGTGGTGCTTGATGAGGCCGATGAGTTTGTGATGAAGGAAGATGAGGACCCTCGTGATCTCTACCAAAGGGTGACTGCTATTGCTGTTGCTCTCAAGGATCATGGGAGCAAGGATGTGGATGACACATGGATAAAGTGCAAGTTTCTCAAGGCCATCATGCCATTTAGCAAAGTCATGTCATCCGTCATTCGCCAACGACCAGATTTCCACTCCTTGTCTTCCAGTGAGGTGTTGGATGAATTCATTGCAATGTCAATCATGAACAAGACCACTGATAATGCACTTGATCGCGTTCGGTCAAAGACAGCTTCACCCAACCTTGCTTTAAAGGCAAAGGTTGCTTCTGAAGAAGAAGAAGAGGATGAGGAAGAGGAGAGCTGCCCTGAAGACACTAAGTATGCTTATCACGAGCATATGGCTCTTGCGTCAAGGCAATTCTAGGGTAACAAGAGGAACTCAAGGCCCAACTTCTCCAAGAATAACTCAAGTGGGTTCAAGTCCAAGCAACGTGTGAGGACATGCTATAACTGCGGCAATGTGAGTCACTTCGTGGCAGAATGTCCCTATGAGAAGAGGGAAGACAACGGGCGCAAGCTCATTCGCAAAGACAAGACCAAGTCATTTCCAAACAAGAACAACTTTGTCAAGAAACCCCATCCAAAGGGTATGGTGGAACTTGAAGAGTACCCCTCCGATGATGATGACGATGACGATATGGTGGCAACTGCGACTGTAGCCATTGCCACCCCTTCTCCCAATATGTCTCTCTTCAATGCCCCCAACGATAAGCACATCACCAAGTGCCTCATGGCCAAAGGTATCGATTAGGTAACACCCAGCATTAAGACCACCATCACTACTGCTCCTTCATTGTTGAATTGTGTTGATGATAGTGATGTTGTGGAACTTAATGAGCATGATCTTGACAAATTTTTGTGTACGATCAAAGGAGAACCCAAGAAGCACTTTGTTGCTCTTTTGGAACAACTGGGTGAGGCTAATGACCTCATCGAGTCTCACGAGGAGACTATCTCCGAGATGCAAGGACATAGTCGTGACTATGCCGATGAGATTGCTGAATTATCTATTGCACTAGACAAGGAGCACACTCTTCATTTGGCTCTTGAGAAGTCATACAACGATGATTGTGCTAAATTGCAAAAGGAACTAGATCATGCTATTGTTCGTACTCGTGTGCTTAAGTCTGAAAAGGCTACACTTGGGGTTGGCCATGACAGACTCAAAGCGTAGTTTGTCACACTTGACAAGGCTCACAAGGTCTTGAAAGGTGCTCAATTCTCCCTGAAAGAGTCTCATGATCAACTCCAAGCAAAGCTTATCAAGGAGATCTCTACTTGTCCTCCTTTCATTATAATTGATAATGCTTGTACAACTAACCCTTGTTGTGAGCATGTACATCTTGTGGACGAAAATGCCAATTTGAAGGAACAACTTGAGAAGGGCCTTGTGTCATGCATCTAAGGCGAGAAGAACCTAAATGACCTCTTGAGCAATCAAAAGGGTGTTGTAGGAAAGGAGGGACATGGACTTACATCCAAGTCAGAAAAAAAGGAAGAACAGGAACAAACGATCCCCTACCCTCATGGACATCTTTGTCAAAGAGGGCGAAGGGACTCAGAAGGAGAACATGAACAAGGTGGAGAATGGTAGCATCAAGAAGGGCAAAACCATTTCTATGTTTTATGTCGTGCTGGTGATGGGCATGTTTATGCCGGATTTGTTGGTTCTTACTATGACTCCATTGAATGGGCTATTTGGGTTCCTAAGACCCTTGTCTCTAACACTAAAGGACCCATTCAAAAATGGGTACCTAAAACCAAGCCTTGATCTATAGCAGGAGTTTGCTTCCGGTGGGGTGTCATGGATGCTGGATAGTGGAGCAACAAATCATATGACCGGAAGCAAGGACTGATACGTCCATTTTGCATCATGCTTTTATGTTGATATTTATCACTTTATGGGCTGTTATTACACTTTACGGTACAATTCTTATGCCTTTTCTCTCTTATTTTATAAGGTTTACCTGAAGAGGGAGAATGCCGGCGGCTGGAAATTCTGGTCTTAAAAAGAAGCAAGTTTGAGATACCTATTCTACGCAACTCCAAAAGCGGTGAAAATCAACGAGGAATTATTTTGGATTTTATAAAAAATACTGGGCGGAAGAAGTACCGGAGGGGAGCCACCAGGAGGCCACAAGCCTGCCAGGCCCGGCCTACCCCCCTGGCCGGGCCTGGGTGGCTTGTGGGCCCCCTGTTGCCCCTTCGACGCTCACCTTTTGCTATAAAGAGGGTTTCGTCCCAGAGAAAATCAAGAGGAGGCTTTCGGGAGGAATCGTCTCCGCCATGAGGCGGAACTTGAGCAGAACCAATCTAGAGCTCCCGCAGGGCCGTCCTGTCGTGGAAACTTCCCTCCCGGAGGGGGAAATCGTCGCCATCGTCATCACCAACACTCCTCTCATCGTAGGGGGCTCATCTCCATAAACATATTCATCATCACCATCTCATCTCCAAACCCTAGTTCATCTCTTGTAACCAATCTCCGTCTCCCGACTCCGATTGGTACTTGTAAGGTTGCTAGTAGTGTTAATTACTCTTTGTAGTTGATGCTAGTTGGATTACTCGGTGGAAGATTATATGTTCAGATTATTAATGCTATTCAATACCTATCTGGTCATGAACATAATTATGCCTTGATGTGTTGTATGTTGTCTTTCCTCTAGTGATGTTATGTGAACGTCAACTACATAACACTCCACCATTATTTGGGCCTAGAGGAAGGCATTGGGAAGTAATAAGTAGATGATGGGTTGCTAGAGTGACAGAAGCTTAAACCCTAGTTTATGCGTTGCTTCGTAAGGGGCTGATTTGGATCCACTAGTTTAATGCTATGGTTAGACTTAGTCTTAATTCTTCTTTCGTAGTTGCGGATGCTTGCGAGAGGGGTTAATCATAAGTGGGATGTTTGTCCAAGTAAGGGCAGTATCCAAGCACCGGTCCACCCACATATCAAACTATCAAAGTAGCGAACACGAATCATATGAACATGATGAAAACTAGCTTGACAGAAATCCCCATGTGTCCTCGGGAGCGCTTTACCTCATATAAGAGTTCATCCAGGCTTGTACCTTGCTACAAAAGGGATTGGGCCATCTTGCTGCACCTTTGTTACTATTGTTACTTGCTACTCGCTACGAATTATCTTATCACACAACTATCTGTTACCGAGAATTTCAGTGCTTGCAGAGAATACCTTGCTGAAAACCACTTGTCAGTTCCTTCTGCTCCTCGTTGGGTTCGACACTCTTACTTATCGAAAGGACTATGATAGATCCTCTACACTTGTGGGTCATCAAGACTCTTTTCTGGCGCCATTGCCGGGGACGGAAGCGCCTTTGGTATGTGGAATTTGGTAAGGAAACATTTATATAGTGTGCTGAAATTTACTGTCACTTGTCACTATGGAAACTAATCCTTTGAGGAGCTTGTTCGGGGTATCTTCTCCTCGAACGGAAGCACAAGGAGTTGCTCCTCAACCTGCTGCACCTACTGAAAATATTTGTTATGAAATTCCTTCGGGTATGCTAGAGAAACTGTTGGCTAATCCTTTTACTGGAGATGGAACATCACATCCCGACTTGCATCTAATCTATGTAGATGAAGTTTGTGGTTTATTTAAGCTTGCAGGTTTGCCCGAGGATGGGGTCAAGAAGAAGGTCTTTCCCTTATATTTTAGGGATAAAGCATTGACATGGTATAGGCTATGTGATGATACTGGATCATGGCACTACAACCGATTGAAATTGGAATTTCATCAAAAGTTTTATCCTATGCATTTCGTACATCGTGATCGGAATTATATCTATAATTTGTGGCCTCGTGACAGAGAAAGTATCGCTCAAGCTTGGGGGAGGCTTAAGTCAATGTTATATTCGTACCCCAACCATGAGCTCTCGAGAGAAATTATTATTCAAAACTTCTATGCTCGGCTTTCTCATGATAATCGCACCATGCTTGACACTTCTTGTACCGGTTCTTTTATGAAGAGAGATATTGACTTCAAATGGAATTTATTGGAAAGAATTAAACGCAACTCTGAAGATTGGGAGTTTGATGAAGGTAAGGAGTCAGGTATGAATCTCAAGTTCGATTGTGTTAAATCCTTTGTTGAAACAAATACTTTTTATGATTTTAGCACCAAACATGGACTTGACTGTGAGATAGTAGCTTCATTATGTGAATCATTTGTTGATCATATTAATCTCCCTAAAGAGAAGTGGTTTAAATATCATCCTCCCATAGAAGTCAATGTAGTTAAACCCAATCCAGTTGAAGAGAAAGTCATTGCTTATAATGATCCTATTGTTCCTAGTGCTTACATTGAGAAACCACCTTTCCCCGTTAGAATAAAGGATCATTCTAAAGCTTTAACTGTGATACGTAGGGGCTACATTAGAACACCTACACCCCCTGAGAAAATTAGAGTTGAACCTAGCATTGCTATTATCAAAGATCTCCTGTCCGACAATGTTGATGGGCATGATATTCACTTTTGTGAAGATGCTGCTAGAATTGCCAAACCTCATACTAGATACAAACATAGGCTTGTTGTTGGCGTGCCTGTTGTTTCTGTTAAGATAGGAGATCATTGTTATCATGGTTTATGTGACGTGGGTGCTAGTGTTAGTGCAATACCTCAATCTTTATATGATGAAATTAAAGACGATATTGCACCTGTCGAGATGGAACCTATTGATGTTACTATTCAGCTTGCCAATAGAGATACTATCTGCCCTTTGGGAATTGTTAGAGATGTTGAAGTCTTGTGTGGTAAAACTAAGTATCCTGCTGATTTTCTCGTTCTTGCTACCACACAAGATAGCTTTTGTCTCATCATATTTGGCAGACCTTTCCTCAATACTGTCAATGCTCATATTGACTGCGAGAAGCAAACTATCACTGTTTTTGAAGGTGTGTCACATGAATTCAGTTTCTCCAAGTTTGGTAGACAACCTCATGAAAAATAATTGTCTAGTAAGGATGAAATTATTGCCTTAGCTTCTATTGCTGTGCCTCCTACTGATCCTTTAGAGCAATACTTGCTTGAGCATGAAAATGATATGCATATGGATGAAAGGAACGAGATAGATAGAGTTATCTTTGAACAACATCCTATCCTTAAGAATAATTTGCCTCTTGAACTGCTTGGAGATCCACCCCCACCAAAGGGTGATCCTGTGTTCGAGCTTAAACAGTTACCTGATACTCTTAAGTATGCTTATCTTGATGAAAAAGAGATATATCCTGTTATTATTAGTGCTAGCCTTACAGAGCATGAAGATAAGAAATTATTGAAAACTCCGAGGAAGCACCGTGCTGCTATTGGAGGGCATTAGTCCCACTCTATGCCAGCATAAAATTAAAACCGATCCTGATTCCAAACCAGTTGCTGATCATCAACGGAGATTAAATTCTAAGATGAAAGAGGTAGTAAGAAAAGAAATACTAAAGCTCCTGGAAGCAGGTATTATCTATCCTGTTGCTCATAGTGATTGGGTAAGTCCAGTGCATTGCGTCCCTAAGAAGGGAGGTATTACCGTTGTCCCTAATGATAAAGATGAATTGATCCCACAGAGGATTATTACTGGCTATAGGATGGTAATTGATTTTAGGAAATTGAATAAAGCCACCAGGAAAGACCATTACCCTTTGCCTTTTATTGACCGAATGCTAGAAAGATTGTCTAAACACACACACTTCTGCTTTCTAGATGGTTATTCTGGTTTCTCCCAAATACCTGTTGCACAATCTGTTCAGGAGAAAACCACTTTTACCTGCCCTTTCAGTACCTTTGCTTACACACGTATGCCTTTTGGCTTATGTAATGCACGTGCTACCTTTCAAAGATGTATGATGGCTATATTCTCTCACTTTTGTGAAAAGATTGTTGAGGTTTTCATGGATGACTTCTCCGTTTACGGGTCTTCTTTTGATGATTGCCTCGGCAACCTTGATCGAATTTTGCAGAGATGTAAAGATACCAACCTTGTCTTGAATTGGGAGAAGTGCCACTTTATGGTTAATGAAGGCATCGTCTTAGGACATGAAATTTCTAAAAGAGGTATTGAAGTCGATAAGGCTAAGGTTGATGCGATCGAGAAAATGCCATGCCCTACAGACATCAGAGGTATAAGAAGTTTCCTTGGTCATGTTGGTTTCTACAGAAGGTTCATTAAAGACTTCTCTAAGATTTCTAGGCCTCTCACCAATCTCTTGCAAAAGAATATTCCATTTGTTTTTGATGATGATTGTGAGGAAGCATTTGAAATACTTAAGAAGGCTTTGATAACTGCACCTATTGTTCAACCACCTGATTGGAACCTACGTTTTGAAATTATGTGTGATGCTAGCGATTATGTTGTTGGTGTTGTTCTAGGACAAAGAGTTGATAAGAAATTGAATGTTATTCATTATGCTAGTAGAACTCTAGACAATGCCCAAAGAAACTATGCTACTACTAAAAAGGAATTTTTAGCAGTTGTGTTTGCATGTGAAAAGTTCAGATCTTACATTGTTGATTCCAAGGTTACTATTCACACTAGTCATGCTTCTATTAAGTATCTCATGGAAAATAAAGATGCTAAACCTAGACTTATCAGATGGGTTCTCTTGCTACAAGAATTTGATTTGCATGTTGTTGATAGGAAGGGAGCTGAAAACCCCGTAGCAGATAACTTGTCTAGGTTGGAGAATGTTCTTGATGACCCACACCTATTGATGATAGCTTTCCTGATGAGCAACTGAATGGCATCAATACTTCACATAGTACATCGTGGTATGATGATTATGCAAATTATATTGTTGCCAATTATATACCACCTAGTTTCACATACCAGCAAAAGAAGAAATTCTTCTTTGATTTGAGACATTACTTTGGGATGATCCTCACCTTTATAAAGAAGGAGTAGATGGTGTTATTAGACGTTGTGTACCTGAGCATGAATAGGGACAGATCCTACAGAAGTGTCACTCCAAGGCTTACGGAGGACACCATGCGGTAGATAGAACTGCACACAAGGTATTGCAATCCGGTTTATATTGGCCTACCCTCTTCAAGGATGCCCGTAAGTTTGTGTTGTCTTGTGATGAATGTCAAAGAATAGGTAATATCAGTAAACGTCAGGAAATGCCTATGAATTATTCACTTGTCATTGAACCATTTGATGTTTGGGTTTTTGATTATATGGGACCTTTTCCAAAGTCCAACGGGTATACTCATATCCTAGTTGCTGTTGATTACGTTACTAAGTGGGTACAAGCTATCCCAACTAGTAGTGCTGATCATAACACCTGTATCAGGATGCTTAAAGATGTTATTTTCCCTAGATTTGGAGTCCCTAGATATCTAATGACTGATGGTGGTTCACATTTTATCCATGGTGCTTTCCGTAAAACGCTTGCTAAGTATGATGTCAACCATAGAATTGCATATCCCTATCACCCTCAGTCCAGTGGTCAAGTAGAGCTAAGTAATAGAGAAATTAAACTAATTCTGCAAAAGACTGTTAATAGGTCTAGAAAGAATTGGTCTAAGAAGCTTGATGATGCACTGTGGGCTTATAGAACTGCTTATAAGAATCCCATGGGCATGTCTCCGTACAAAATGGTTTACGGTAAAGCATGTCATTTACCTCTTGAGCTAGAGCATAAGGATTATTGGGCAATCAAAGAGCTCAACTTTGATTTCAAACTTGCTGGTGAGAAGAGGTTATTTGATATTATCTCACTTGATGAATGGAGAACTCAGGCATATGAAAATGCCAAGTTGTTTAAAGAAAAAGTTAAGAGGTGGCATGATAAAAGGATACAGAAACGTGAGTTCAATGTAGGTGATTATGTCTTGCTATACAATTCTCGTTTAAGATTTTTTGCAGGCAATCTTCTCTCTAAATGGGAAGGTCCTTACATTGTTGAGGAAGTATATCGTTCCGGTGCCATAAAGATCAACAACACGGAAGGTAATTTTCCAAGAGTTGTAAATGGGCAAAGAATCAAGCATTATATCTCACGTACTCCCATAAATGTTGAAAGCAACATTATTAATACCATAACTCCAGAGGAGTACATAAGGGATATTTATCATCCTATTTCAGACTCTGAAAACGAAGAGGTATGCGATTCGGAAGTAAACCGACTCCAAAACTTTTATAGTAGCAATTTTTCTCCGTTTTGGAATTTTTAGAAAAATAGAAAAATTTAAAGTAGTCCGGAAAGCGCACGAGGAAGCGACAAGCATGCCAGACCTGGCCTACCCCCCTGGCCGGGCCTGGGTGGCTTGTGGGCACCTCGCGTGCCTCCCGGACTCCGTTTTCTTGCGGAGTACTCCTTTTGGTCGGGAAAAAATTCATTATATATTCTCCTGGAAGGTCTTACCCTCGTATCTCGCAAATATCCTCTGTTTTCGTTTTGAGCCTGTTTCTGCCGCAGATTTAGGGCAAGGATGTCGTCTTAGGAGTCTGTCGGGGAGAATGATCTCCCTCAAGTCTATGAAGAAGTAAATGCTGATCTGAAAAGAATGGAGGTCATGGAGGCCAAGGAAAGGCTGCTTGAAGAAACTAAGGGCAAAACTAAGGAGGAGAATCCGGCGTCGGACGAAGGGAAATCTGTGCTCAACAAGGAAGAAGCTGAGGAAAAGGATTTTCTTCAACCCTACCTCCACCTTTTACCTCCATCCTTGATCGAACTCTTGAGGTTATGTGAAATAACTCGTGTTCGTAATACTTATCTCACCCATGAACTTGTTTTGCTGGAGAAACATATCACAGAGCTCCAAAGTATAAATCAAAGATTGATGGCCCTCTTGGAATCAAAAGACAGGACAACTCCACCACCATCACCTTCAAAGGAAGACAATTAAGCACGAGTATGGGCACTCCCCTTGGCTTGTGCCAAGCTTGGGGGAGTGGCCCCGGTATCGTATCACCATCACATCTTTTGCCTTTACCTTTTTCTTAGTTCGATCCTTTTTGTTTTTATCCTTTTCTAGTAGAATAAAGTTCTTAGTATGATCTAGGCTTGAGTTTTGCTTTGTGTCACCCCCAATGTAATCAAGTTCGTGAGTCATATAATAAAGAGTGTTTTAGTTAAGGGCCTTGCCTCATGCCATGATCTAAAGAAAAGAATAATAAAAGAACAATAGCATGAAAGATCATGTAATGATCTTATGGGAAGTGATGACTTCACATATAAAAAGAATGTTGATTGAAACTTGTTGCGGGTGGACAAACGTAGACCTTGGTCATTGTTGCAATTAATAGGAAGTAATAAAGAAAGAGAGGTTCACATATAAATATATCATCTTGGGCACCATCTATAATTGTGAACACTCATAAAACTATTACATGCTTAGAAGTAGATGTTGGACAAGGAAGACAACATAATGAATTATGTTTGCTTGGTTCCGAAAAATGTTCTATGACTAGAGATCCCTTAGCATGTGACGCTTGCTTCCACCTCATATCAGCCAAAACTTCCGCACTAAGTAGAGATACTACTTGTGCATCCATAAACCTTCAACCCAGTTTTACCATGAGAGTCCACCATACCTACCTATGGATTGAATAACATCCCTCAAGTAAGTTGTCATCGGTGCAAGAAATAAAAATTGCTCCCTAAATATGTATGATCTATTAGTGTGTGGAAAATGAGCTTTGTATGAACCTGTGATGAGGAAGACATAAAAGCGACAGACTGCATAATAAAGTTCTTTATCACAGGAGGCAATATAAAGTGACGTTCCTCCACACTAACAGATCACACATCCAAACCTCAAAAGCGCATGACAACATGTGCTTCCCTCTGCGAAGAGCCTATCTTGTACCTTTACTTTTTATCCTTAAAAGTGTCATGGTGATCGACACCAATTCCTTATTTCGCCTTTATCTTGGATAACGTCATGTGCTAGGGAAAGATCTATATTCATATGTCAACTTGGAAGTAAGTACTCATGAATTATTATTGTTGACATTACCCTTGAGGTAAGTCACTGGGAGGCGAAACTATAAGCCCCTATCTTTCTCTGTGTCCAACTGAAACTTTGATCTCATGAGTACCACGTGAGTTTTAGCAATTGTAGAAGACGAAAGGATGATTGAGTATGTGGATTTGATTTACAAGCTCTTATTTGACTCTTTCCGATGTTATGATAAATTGCAATTGCTTCAATGATTAAAGGCTATTGGTTGTTAATTCTCAATAAGGTTGTTGATCCATACTTTACTCTGTGAAGGAATTGTCACTTTAGCATAAGAGATTATATGACGATATTGTTGTTCTGATTATGATCATGATGTATGCATGTCCGTATTTTGTTTTATCGACACCTCTATCTCTAAACATGTGGGCATATTTATTGATCTCGGCTTCCGCTTGAGGACAAGCGAGGTCTAAGCTTGGGGGAGTTGATACGTCCATTTTGCATCATGCTTTTATGTTGATATTTATCGCTTTATGGGCTGTTATTACACTTTACGGTACAATTCTTATGCCTTTTCTCTCTTATTTTATAAGGTTTACCTGAAGAGGGAGAATGCCGGCAGCTGGAATTCTGGTCTGAAAAAGGAGCAAGTTTGAGATACCTATTCTGCGCAACTCCAAAAGCCGTGAAAATCAATGAGGAATTATTTTAGATTTTATAAAAAATACTGGGCGGAAGAAGTACCGGAGGGGAGCCACCAGGAGGCCACAAGCCTGCTAGGCCTGGCCTACCCCCCTGGCCGGGCCTGGGTGGCTTGTGGCCCCCCTTTTGCCCCTCCGGCGCTCATCTTTTGCTATAAGGAGGGTTTCGTCCCAGAAAAAAATCAAGAGGAGGCTTTCGGGAGGAATCGCCGCCGCCACGAGGCGGAACTTGAGCAGAACCAATCTAGAGCTCCCGTAGGGCCGTCCTGCCGGGGAAACTTCCCTCCCGGAGGGGGAAATCATCGCCATCGTCATCACCAACACTCCTCTCATCGGAGGGGACTCATCTCCATCAACATCTTCATCAGCACCATCTCAGCTCCAAACCCTAGTTCATCACTTGTAACCAATCTCCGTCTCGCGACTCCGATTGGTACTTGTAAGGTTGCTAGTAGTATTAATTACTCTTTGTAGTTGATGCTAGTTGGATTACTCGGTGGAAGATTATATGTTCAGATCCTTAATTCTATTCAATACCTCTCTGGTCATGAACATAATTATGCCTTGTGAGTAGTCACTTTTGTTCGTGAGGACATGGGATAAGTCTTGCTATAAGTAGTCATGTGAATTTGGTATTCGTTCGATATTTTGATGTGGTGTATGTTGTCTTTCCTCTAGTTGTGTTATGTGAACATCGACTACATAATACTCAACCATTATTTGGGCCTAGAGGAAGGCATTGGGAAGTAATAAGTAGATGATGGGTTGCTAGAGTGACTGAAGCTTAAACCCTAGTTTATGCGTTGCTTCGTAAGGGGCTGATTTGGATCCACTAGTTTAATGCGATGGTTAGACTTAGTCTTAATTCTTCTTTCGTAGTTGTGGATGCTTGCGAGAGGGGTTAATCATAAGTGGGATGTTTGTCCATGTAAGGGAAGCACCCAAGCACCGGTCCACCCACATATCAAACTATCAGAGTAGCGAACACGAATCATATGAACATGATGAAAACTAGCTTGACAAAAATCCCCATGTGTCCTCGGGAGCGCTTTACCTCATATAAGAGTTCGTCCAGGCTTGTCCCTTGCTACAAAAGGGATTGGGCCATCTTGCTACACCTTTGTTACCATTGTTACTTGCTACTCGCTACGAATTATCTTATCACCCAACTATCTGTTACCGATAATTTCAGTGCTTGCAGAGAATACCTTGCTGAAAACCACTTGTCAGTTCCTTCTGCTCCTCGTTGGGTTCGACACTCTTACTTATCGAAAGGACTACGATAGATCCCCTACACTTGTGGGTCATCAAGGACTTAGTGGTGGATGTGCATCCTTCCCCATCTATGCCCACCCATGTCCAATTCATAGATGCATCAACGTCAAAGGTATGGGGATTTGGTAAGGTGGTCATCTCTAAAGAGTTATCTATTGAGACGGTCATGCTTGTTGAGTCCCTTGCTTACAATTTACTTTCGGTTCGTCAACTTGGAATTACGGGCTTTTCCACATTCTTTAATCTTGATACCGTGGTTCTTTTGTGGAGCCAGACTCTTAAAGTAGCCTATGTTGGATATGTCGAAAATGGTCTCTATGTGGTGAACTTTTCAAAGCGATCCACTAAGACTGCGACTTGTCTGATGGGTAAAGTTGATGTGGGCTGGCTTTGGCATCGCCGACTAGCTCATGTCAATATGAGATCTTTGCAATGTATCCTCAAAGGGGATCATGTTCGTGGACTAACAAATGTGAGTTTTGCCAGAGATCGTGCTTGCAGTGCCTGCATTGAAGGGAAGCTTCATGAAACTGCTCATCATCCAACGACTCTCATTTACACTAAGAGGCCGATGGAGCTCCTTCATATGGATCTCTTTGGTCCTCCATCATTTGATAGTCTTGGGGGGCAGAAAGTACTGCTTGGTGATTGTTGATGACTACTCAAGATACACCTGGGTATATTTCTTCAAGAGGAAGAGTGAGACTCAACAAACCGTCATCAACTTTGCTAATGAAGCACAATGACAACATGAAGCAAAGATTTTGATGATTAGAAGTGACAACGACACCGAGTTCAAGAACTACACCTTGGATGATTTTCTAGGTGATGAGGGAATCAAACATCAATATTCAGCACCATACACCCCTCAACAAAATGGTGTGGCGGAAAGGAAGAACCGGACGTTGATGGACACGGCAAGATCGATGATGGCGGAATTCAAATCTCCGTATAACTTTTGGGCCGAAGCCATCAACACAACATGTCATGCATCCAATCGGCTCTGTATCCGCAAAGGCTTGAACAAGACCCCATATGAGATTCTCACCAGAAACAAACCCAATCTCAAGTACTTCCGAGTATTCGGGTGTAAGTGTTTCATTCTCAAGAAAGGTGCACGTTTAGCTAAATTTGATTCTAGAGCCCAAGAGGGCATCTTTGTTGGTTATGCTACAAACTCTCATGCTTACCGTGTCCTCAACAAGTCCACCGGTCTCATTGAGGAAACGTGTAACGCGGAGTTTGATGAAAATAATGGCTCCCAAGTGGAGCAAAGTGGTCTCTATGATGTAGGTGATGAAATTCCTCCCCAAGCCATAAGAAGAATGGGGATTGGTCAAATATTCCCCATTGAGGAACCCCTTGTGGCCGAAGGAGAAGGACAATGCTCTACTCAAGTAGAGCCATCATCCTCACAAGCCCCACACGCTTTCGATGAACAAAGAGAAAACCCTCAACCAGCTGAACAGGTTCAAGGACAAGATCACTTGCTCAAAGATGGTGATGTGCCCCATGATGTCCAAGTGCTTACACAAGGTTCTGAATCTGCTCAAGATGAATATCAAGTGCAACTACAAGATCCAGACCAAATGAAGGCACAAGATCAAGAGCAAGAGCAACCACAAGATCAAGAGCAAACCAGTGAGCCTGCTCAAGTAGAAAATCAAGTTGATCAGGATGTTGTCTCTAAATTTCCTTCTGCAGCACCTAAGAGGGATACTGGTGCCAAGGGAGGATCAAAATGCAAGGCCAAGCAACGTAATCAAGTCGATGCTCCCTAGTTATCAAATGCAGAACTCTTGGAGCGTCGCGCAACCAAGATTGAAAACAAGCTGAGAGTCAAGTCACATCTTATGAAGAACGTGATTGGTAGTTTAAAAAGGGGAGTATCCACTCGTCAACAAATTTTGAATTATTGTGAGCATCACGCGTTTGTTTCGTATTGTGAACCTCAACAGGTATAGGAAGCGCTCGACGATGAGGATTGGCTTATGGCCATGCATGAAGAACTCAACAACTTCGAGCGTAATCAAGTCTGGAAATTAGTGCCAAGACCAAAGGAGGAACATAATGTCATCGGGACCAAATGTATCTTCAAAAACAAGCAAGATGCCAATGGGATTGTGGTTCGAAACGAGGCAAGATTGGTGGCTCAAGGCTACTCCCAAGTCGAGGGTATCAACTACGGTGAAACCTTTGCCCCTGTTGCTCGTCTAGAATCTATTCGCATGCTGCTTGCATTTGCTTCTCATTATAATTTCAAATTACAACAAATGGATGTAAAAAGTGCTTTTCTTAATGGTCCTTTAAATGAGTTGGTCTATGTCAAACAACCCCAGGGGTTCGAACATCCCAAGCTCCCCAATCATGTGTACAAACTTAATAAGGCACTCTATGGCCTTAAGCAAGCCCCACGTGCGTGGTATGAGTACCTTACTGAGTTGTTACAAGATCGTGGGTTTGAAATTGGGAAGATAGATCCCACTCTTTTTACCAAGAAGGTCAAAGGGGATTTGTTCATATGCCAACTATATGTTGATGATATCATTTTTGGTTCCCCTAATGAATCTTTCAATGAAGAATTTGCTGCACTAATGACCGAGAAATTTGAGATGTCAATGATGGGTGAGTTGAAGTTCTTCCTCGAGTTTGAGATTAAACAAGGCTTAGAAGGGACCTTCATCAAACAAGTCAAGTACACTCAAGACATGCTCAAGAGGTTCGAGCTAGAGGATGTCAAGCCGGTCAAGTTTCCCATGCCAACCAGATGCAAGCTTGACAGTGATCCCAATGGTAAAGCAGTGGATCAAAAGGTCTATCGCTCCATGATTGGATCCCTTCTTTACCTTTGTGCATCTAGATCGGATATCATGTTGAGTGTAGGGATTTGTGCACGGTTTCAATCTGCACCAAAAGAAAACCATTATATGGTTGTTAAGCGAATCTTTCGATATTTGGCTCATACCCCAAACTTTGGCCTATGGTATCCCAAAGGAGCAAGCTTCAACCTAGTGGGCTATTCTGACTCAGATTGGGCGGGAGACTGTGTGGAGAGGAAGTCAACTTCTGGAGGATGTCAATTCCTTGGTCGTTCACTGGTAAGTTGGTCTTCAAATAAGCAGAATTGTGTCTCACTATCTTCCACCGAAGCTGAGTATGTGGCAGCTGTGAGTTGTTGTGCATAGTTGCTATGGATGAGGAAAACTTTAAAGGATTACGCTGTCACTTGTGACAAAGTGCCTCTTCTATGTGACAATCAAAGTGCTATCAAGATTTCCCTCAATCCGGTGCAACATAGCAAGACCAAGCACATTGATATTCACCATCACTTCATTCGTGAACATATCAAGCGAGGTGATATTGAGGTTCACTTCATCAACACTGAAGAGCAACTTGCAGATATTTTCACTAAGCCCCTAGATGAAGCAAGGTTCCGGGAGTTAAGGCATGAGCTAAATATCATTGATTCAAGTAATGTAGATTGAAACTAGGCACTTTGCACCTCACTCTGCATTATATCTTGTTCTAGGTGTAGGCATGGACATAGGGGGAGTGTTGTTCTCTCAATGAACTTTCCCTCCCCCCATTATGCATAAATCGATCAAGTCTTTCACTTTGGCCATTATTAAATGGCACTTGTGCTTCAGAGACGAGCGTTGGTCATGAACCCAAGGATAATTCTTCGCGGTGTCATACCTTTGTCTCAAACATAGGTGGCTCCGGCCACCGCCCACCTTTCTCTCTTGTTGAAGAAAGGATACAAAATGACTAGTCAGTATATCTTGCTGGTGTTACCTTTTTCTCTACACTGACTAGTCGTTGCCCACATCATTTCCATGAAGTCCTAAGTCTCTTTGTGCTTTTGTGGACGGTACTACCGCCAGGGGGAGCGGTACTATCGCCAGGACCTCATCGGTACTACCACCAGGGGGAGCGGTACTACCGCCAGGACCCGAGCGGTACTACCGCTAGGGGAGTGGTACTACCGCCAGGAACCCAACCTATCGTGCCTTGACTAGGGCTTTTTAGAACTGTCTCAAGGGGGAGCGATACTATCGCCAGGATGGCGGTACTACTGCTATGACCCCAGCGGTACTACCGCCAGGGGGGCGGTACTACCGCCAGGATGGCGGTACTACCGCTATGACCCCAGCGGTACTACCGCCAGGGGGAGTGGTACTACCGCAATGACCCAGCGGTACTACCACTCCGCCCGTGACCTAAGGGCTATATAAAGGGAGAGGGGGCCGTTTTTCTTGCCCCTGTTTCATGTTCTTCGTGGCGCTCTCTCCCTCTACCCGAAATCTCCCTGCTTGGATCTCCTTCTGTGGAGCCTCCCCTCTCTTTCCAGTTGGAGGGCTTGCTCCCCTCCCCCTTCCTCCTTCAAGTGCCATGGACTCCGGTACTGCTCCTCCCCTTCCTCTCTTGGTTGGTGTATTTGTTTCTAGGGTCAGGAGCTTGTTGTATTGGATCCATGGATATGCTTTTTTCTTAGTTTTTGGATGGAACGGAGGAGACATATTATGATATTTTAGGTCTAAAGTTCTTCATTGCAAATATTTTGACATCCCTAGTTCTCCATGTTTTAGATCTGGTAGCTCTTATCATACATCTCATGGATTTGATTTAAACTTGGATCCCATTGACTAGGCTTGTCTTCATCTAGATGATCTAGAGTTCCACATGTTTTAGAACCATGGTGGTTCTTGTGATAAGTTTATCTGTTAGTCGTGGATCTCTTGAAACGAATCTAGTATTTTTTAGTTGCTTCAAATCTGCCTAGATCTGAAAGTCAACCCCTAGCAGTACTACCGCTCCACTCGGGCGGTACTACCGCTGAGGGGCAGCGGTACTACCGCCAGCCCCGCGGTACTACCGCTATGACCTCAGCGGTACTACCGCCAGGGCGAGCGGTACTACCGCTAGGGGGGCATTTTATTTTTGATTTCCTTTGGCAATGTGTGCTTCTTCTTATGATTTTTGAACTTGCCATGACTCCTTTTGTCGCTCTTTTTGTGTGTGTGTCTTGTGTCTCACAGGTGGTTCTCGTCGCTCGAATCCTGTACGTAACACCCACTCAAAGCAGTACCGCAATCCATAGGCTCTAGAAGGTTCCGCAACTTCCAGTCTGAACGCTACAAAGAAGTCTTTCAAGAAGGTTGCCACCAAGTCCAAAAGGCCCAACGTCCACACTATGCCTCCTAAGGACTTTGTGGCACTCCGTACCCGTGATCCCTATGCTAATGAAAAAGCTCAACTCAAGGGTTGCAATCATGTTTCGTGATACGTCTCCATCGTATCTACTTTTCCAAACTCTTTTGCTCTTGTTTTGGACTCTAATTTGCATGATTTGAATGAAACTAACCTGGACTGACGCTGTTTTCAGCAGAAGTGCCTTGGTGTTGTTTTTGTGCAGAAATGAAAGTTCTTAAAACGTCCTGAAAATTTACGGAGAATATTTCTGGAAAATATGAAAAATGCCTGCGCAAACATGCACCGGAGGGGATGGGCCAGTGGGCCACAAGCCTTGTAGCCGCCACCTGCGTGGTGGCGGCTAGCAAGCTTGTGGGGCCCACGTGGCTCTGCTGCCCCCAATCTCAGCTCTATGAATTCACTTTCGTCCTAGAAAAAAAATAAAAAGAGAAGATTTTGTCGCGTTTGTGATACGGAGGCGCCGTCACATCATGTTCTTCATCTGGAGGGCGGATCTGGAGTCCGTTTTGGGCTCCGGAGAGGGGAAATCGTCGCCATCGTCATCATCAACTTTCTTCCCTCTCCAATTCCATGAAGCTCTTCGTCGTCCGTGAGTAATCTATTCGTAGGCTCGCTGGGCGGTGATGAGTAGGATGAGATCTATCATGTAATCGAGTTAGTTTTGTCGGGGATTGATCCCTAGTATCCACTATGTTCTGAGATTGATGTTGCTACTACTTTGCCATGCTTAATGCTTGTCACTAGGGCCCGAGTGCCATGATTTCAGATCTGAAATTATTATGTTGTCACCAATATGTGTGTGTTTTAGATCCGATCTTGCAAGTTGTAGTTACCTACTATGTGTTATGACCCGGCAACCCCGGAATGACAATAACCGAAACCACTAACGGTGATGATCATAGTTTGAGGAGTTCATGTGTTCACCAAGTGCTAATGCGTTTGTCCGGTTCTTTATTAAAAGGAGAACCTTAATATCCCGTAGTTTCCTTTGGGACCCCGCTGCCAAGGGAGGGATGGACAATAGATGTCATGCAAGTTCTTTTCCCTAAGCACGTATGACGACACACGGAATGCATGCCTACATCACATTGACGAACGGGAGCTACCACATATCTTTTTGTGTTATAACTGTTGCATGATGAATATCATCCAAACAAATCACCGACCCATTGCCTACGAGTTTGTCCTACTGATGTTGTTACTTGTTTTGCCTGCTGTTGTTACCACTGTTGTTGCTGCTACTACTTGCTACTGCTGTCACTACTGCTGCTACTTTGCTATTGATACTTTGCTTGCAGATATTAATCTTTCAGGTGTGGTTCAATCTGACACATTCACCTGCTAATATTTGAGAGTATCCTCTCACCTCCAATCGGGAATCAACAAATTGGGTTGAATACTCTACCCTCGAAAATTGCCTCGATTCCACGCGCTGGTGGGTTATTGCAAGACAATTTCTAATTGTTGAGCAATCAAGAACAACATTCGTCTAGCTATTGCCAGAGAGTGCTAGTCATTTGGTCATGGGAACAGGCAATGATATTTCGTGACATCATCGTACCCTTCAAGAAGATCTATGTCCCAGTACAGTGGATCGACATCGCTCACCTTCAGCGGCATCATGATTACTTTGGTGAGGCTCTCTCCTTGGTTGAAAAGCTTGGCATTTCGGAAGTCATCACCTTCAGAAATGACTTCGATCCAGATCTTGTGGCCCAGTTTTATGTCACCGTTCACTTTAAACCATATGACGAGCGCACCATGACCTGGATGATGGCTGGTCAGAAGCTGACTGGTACCTGGGCGGAGTTCATGCAGCTCCTGAAGGTCGACTTCCAAGGGCAAGAAACTGTTCTTCGGCTGCGTCCTCATGCTCCAGCTAAGTCTACTTCCACCCCCAAGGACAGGATGCAACATCTTTACATGAAAAAGGGTGTGCTCCCCACGCATCTGGATGTCATGCATCGGATCTTCCGCAACACCCTGTTCCCTCGTATATGCAACAAGGACGAGGTGCATGGACATGTGGCTGAGATGCTTCTGCTGTGTGAGGAGGCAAGGAATAAGGACACTGCGCCTCTGACATATCTGATGTGATGTTCTGTGAGCTCTGGAATTGCATCATGAACCATAAGGTTCCCATCTACGGGCTTTACCTGTTCGCCTTTATTCAGAAGAAGTGGAAAGATACCTATCCGGACGAGGTCCTCCGTGTTGAAGCTGACTACTTTGTGCATGATCCTATCAAGCTGCGTCTAAAGGACAAATGGGCCAACACCTCGACTTCTTCTCAGCCCATGGAGACTGACACAGAGACTGCTGCTGGAGGAGGACCTGCTTCGCATACCCGCTCTTCTGCTATGCCATCTTGGGCTATGAAGCTGAAGGATCAGATGAAGACTCTCTTTTGTATGCAGGCCAAGGGACAATATCAGTCTCATGTAGCCCACAAGGAGAACCGTCAGAAGCACAAGCGTGTCTCAAGGACACTTGATGTGGCAATCTCGAGCAGCTCAGAGGACGACATCACTCCAGAGACTGAATGGATGAGGGCTCAAGGTTACCAGTGGAATGGGTCTGATGCTGAGGAGGAGGTTTCTGACGAGGACATTGAGGAGGAGCAGGACGAGAAGGATCCGGATGCCACGGATGAGTCCGAGGATGAGGAGTGACCACCTGTGTCTTAGGTGTGCCCCTTTTTGGTGTCTTGGTGCCAAAGGCGGAGAGAATCTAGGAGTTGGATTTGCTTGCTTTATCTTTATGGTGTTTGTTTTGAACTTGGTTTGATCGTATTTGCTATCTTTACTAGGTGTGATGTGAGACTTTTTTTTATTGTGAGACCTATTTTAATCATATGATGTGAGTCATATGCTCTTCAATTATCCCTATTAAATTATCTTTATGCTCACATGCTTTCTACTTGCAAATCAGGTATTGTCATCAATCCACCAAAAATGGGGAGATTGTTAGGGCATATTTATGCCTAACTAATTTTGGTGATTGATGACAATACCTTAGTGGACTAATCGTGTGCATTGAGCATTTCAGATAATACAAGACAAAGGCACAAGACGATTCGGCACTCTCCATGGAATAGAAGCACGGTGTCTTCTACGATTCTCTTTGGTGGTTTTGAGTCATAGGAACGTCGTACTATTAAGAGGGGATATGTATTGGGAAGGTTTGGGTGGAATCAATCTTGCACGCACACACTTTTTCTCCATCTCCTTTCCCTTGCAACTATGGAGCTTTTCCCCTCTCTGGTCTTTCTCTTCTTGCAAAAATGTCCTCTGGCGGTAGTACCGCTGGACCTAGCGGTAGTACCGTTGGAGCTGGCGGTAGTACCCTTGGAGCTGGCGGTAGTACCGCTGGCCCAGTGGTAGTACCGCCCCTGGTCAGCGGTAGTACCACTCCAGGACTTTAATACCGTCATCCTTGCGGCTGTACTACGTCGGACTTTTTGCAAAGACTTTCTTGGCGGTGTTTGGCCCGGTAGTATCTTTGCGCTATCATGGGCTCAGCGGTAGTACCGCTGCAGCCAGCGGTAGTACCGCTGGAGGGTCAGCGGTAGCACCACTGCTGCCAGCGGTAGTACCGCTGGGCTCGTGCTGTGAGTGAGGAAAATGGTTGGATTCTTTCCCCCACTTTATAAAGGGTTCTTCTTTCTCAAGAACCCTACCTGTGACCCTCCCAAGCTCCATTGTTGCTCCCTAAGCTCAAAAGTTCCCGATCTCTCTCCCTAGCCAATCAAACTTGTTGATTTCCTAGGGATTGGTTGAGAAGGCCAAGATCTACACTTCCACCAAGAGAAAATTGATTCCCCCCACTAATCCCTTGCGGATCTTGTTACTCTTGGGTGTTTGAGCACCCTAGATGGTTGAGGTCACCTCGGAGCCACATTCCATTGTGGTGAAGCTCCGTGGTCTTGCTAGGAGCCTCCAAGCTCTGTGTGGAGTTAGCCCCAACCTTATTTGTAAAGGTTCGGTCGCCGCCTTCAAGAGTATCGATAGTGGAATCACGGCAGCTTGCATTGTGTGAGGGCATGAGGAGAATACGGTGGCCCTAGTGGCTTATTGGGGAGCATTGTGCCTCCTCACCGCTCCAACGGAGACGTACTTCCTATCAAAGGGAAGGAAATTCGGTAACACATCCTCGTCTTCATTGGTTCCACTTGCGGTTATCTCTAATCTTTACATTGTGCATGTTATTGTTGTAGACTATTTCTTACTTTCCTTAGCGATTATAGTTGGTAGCATCATATAGGTTGATCACCTAGTTGTCATTTTAGAGAACCTTTATGTTGCTAACCGTAACTTGCTAAGAATAATTAAAAAGTGGTCGTTGCCTATTCACCCCCCCTCTAGTCAACCATATCGATCCTTTCACCTAGGACTTATTTCCAAGAATTAGTATACCGTTTTGCTCGTTGTTTACTACTTGCTAACTTGTCGTTTTTATTTATTCAGATTATAAAAAACTATTTGTACTATCCATACTACACTTGTGTCACCATCTCTTCACCGAACTAGTGCACCTATACAATTTGCTATTGTATTAGGTGTGTTGGGGACATAAGAGATTTCTTGTATTTGATTGCAGGGTTGCTTGAGAGAGACCATATTCATCCTACACGTCGCACATATTGATAAACTGTAGGTCAACAACTTGAGGGAAATTTGGTGTTGTCCTACCAAACTCTGCACTTGAAAGCCCGACAACGTCTACAAGAATAAAGTTGCGTAGTAGACATCAGGAGGCACAATGCTCCCTAAGAAGACACTAGGGCCACCATGTTCTCCTCACGGCCTCATACAATTCAAGATACCGTGATTACACTAGTGGTGACCTTGAAGGCACTAACAGAACCTTTACAAACGAGGTTGGAGCAATCTGACAACTTAATTGGAGGCTCCCAACACCACCATGAAGCCTCACCAAAATGGATTTTGGCTCCAAGGTGCCCTCGACCATCTAGGGTGCGCAAACACCCAAGAGTAACAAGATCCGCAAGGGATTAGTGAGGGGAATCAAATTTCTATTGGTAGAAGTTTCGATCGGGGCTCTCTCTCAACCAAACCCTAGATAATCAACAAGTTTTGTTGGCTAGGGAGAGAGATCGGGCGAAAATGGATCTTGGAGCAACAATGGAGCTCACAGAAGGAAGATGTGGTCTTCTTGGGGAAAAAGGCCCCCCTTATATAGTGGGGGAAAAGATCCAACCGTTACCCCCTCTCAGCCCGCCCACAAGCAGTACTAACGCTCACGGGAGCGCTATTACCTCTTGTGCGGTTGTGCTCGCAGTGCAGTTCAGTGGCAGAAGGCCATGCGACGGTAGTACCACTGGGGTTGTAGCATAGGGGTCCGTAGACGCAAGGCAGAGGAAGACACAGTGGTTGTACTGATTAAGTACTACTACCACTCGCGAGAATGGTACTACCGCTTACAAGTGGTAGTGCCTCGCCATACTACGACCCCAATCCGTTGAGAGTGCCGGGGACTAGAAAGGGAGCGGTAGGTGAGCGCTAGTGATGGTCAGTATTACCGCATCATACTACCGTGCCCAGTACTGCACAGTCCAACACAAAAATTTGATACTCCCAAAGGCAGTGGCACTATGCGCGACACTAGAGAGGGGTACTACCACTGGACTAGAGTGGTACTATCCCGCTCTGCATCAAAATCCTTGTTGAATGTCATGAGCTTGGTAATATCCATCTTCTCACACAACTCAAGAGCTTCCACAAAATAGTTAGGATTCTTCTACATATGATCAATATCAATGGACTTGACATGGGGAACAAACATGTTCTTCTTCTTCTTGAGCACATCATGATATATCAAACCTTGTTGCTTGGTCCACAAGGGATGGTTGATAAGAGCTTGACCTTGCGGATTGATGTACGGGTTGCAGTGGCGGGAAATATAGAAATCCTTGGCACATTTAATTGCAAGATCTAAATATATACCTTCAAGCACTCACCCCCCGACAATGGTGCCAGAAAATAGCTTGATGTCTACTACGCAACTTTATTCTTGTAGACGTTGTTGGGCATCCAAGTGCAGAGTTTTGCGGGACAACAAAAAATTTCCCTCAAGTGGACGACCTAAGGTTTATCAATCCATGGGAGGTCTAGGATGAAGATGGTCTCTCTCAAACAACCCTGCAATAAAATACGAGAAATATCATGTGTCCCCAACACACCCAATACAATGGCAAATTGTATAGGTGCACTAGTTCAGCGAAGAGATGGTGATACAAGTGTATTATGGATAGTAGTAATAGATTTTTATAATCTGAATAAATAAAAACAGCAAGGTAACAATTAGTAAGCAGCGAGAAAAATGTTATATTAATGCTTGGAAATAAGTCCTAGGGTTCATACTTTCACTAGTGCAATCTCTCAACAACGCTAACATAGTAGAATCATATGGTCATCCCTCAACATGCAACAAAGGATCACTCCAAAGGTACTATTAGCGGAGAACTGTTGGGGGAACGTTGCATGGGAAACAAAAAATTTCCTACAAAACAGCCAAGATATATTCTATGGAGATGCTAGCAACGACGGGGATAGGTGTATACATGCCCTTGTAGACCGAAAGCATTCACGATCTAGAGATCGTGGTTGGCGTAGTCGTACTGGCATGGCGATCCAATCCGATCCAAGCACCGCACGTGTGGTACCTCAGAGTTTAGCACACGTCTGGCTCGGTGACGTATACTCCTTATTGATCTAGCAAGAGAGGGAGAACAGGTAGATGAGATCTGAACCAACACGACACTATGGTGGTGGTGGTGGCAGCAGAATTCCTGCAGGGCTTTGCTAAGCGCGTACCGGAGAAACGTGTGAGGAGTTGGTAGAGCAAATGGTCAAGGGTGAAGGGTTGGCTACCTCCATGCACCCCCATCTATATATAGGCTAGAGGGCATGCAAAACCCTCCTATGGCCGGTCACAATGGAGAATACCCTTTATACATGAAGATAACATCTTATCTCTAGATTCAACCCTTTAAATTTAGAGATAATATCTTATCTCTAGATTTAAACGACATGCGCCTTTGGGAATGGTGCAGCCAACCCATCTGGGTTGTAGCCCCACCCCTCGGTCCATGTGGTCCTTTCCCGAGTCGTTAGGTGGAACCCGTTGAACCTTCTAGAACCTTCCCGATACACTACCGAATTTTTTTGAACTTTTCCGGAAGCCTCAATATGACTTCCCGTACATAAATCTTTACCTCCGGACCATTTCGGAGCTCCTCGTGATGTCCCGGATCACATCTAGGACTTCGAACAACTTTCAGAATTTCCACTATTAATATCTCCACATTACCCTAGAGCTACCGAACGTTAAGCGTGCGACCCTACTGGTTCGAGAAACATGTAGACGTGACCAAGACACCTCTCTAGTCAATAACCAATAGCGGGAGCTAGATGCCCATATTGGTTCCTACATATTCCACGAAGATCGTCACTGATTGAACCACCATGCCAAGGATTCACTTAACCCCATATGCAATTCCCTTTGTCTAGCGATATGTTACTTGCCCATTAGCGGCAAGTCTCGTTACTCATTTGTAGTACGAGATCCCGTGACTAACTCCTTAATCACATTGCTTGCAAGCTTCTTGTGATGTTGTATTACCGAGAGGGCCCAGAGATACCTCTCCATCATACGGAGTGACAAATACGAGTCTTGATCCATGCCAACCCAACAGACACCCTAGGATATACGTGTGGAGTATCTTTATGATCACCGAGTTACAAAGTAACGTTTGATATACACTAGGCATTGTTTGGTGACAGGGAATTGCATGATCTCCTGGTCTTAGGAATAGATACTTGACATGACGAAATTAGTAGCAATAAACTAAGTGATACGATCAAATGGTATGCTTACAGTCGGGTCTTGTCAATCTCATCATTATCCTAATGATATGATACCGTTATCAAATGACAACTCATGTATGTGGTTAGGAAACCTTAACCATCTTTGATCAATGAGCTAGTGTAGTGGAGGCTCACTAGGGACACAGTGTTGCTTATATATCCACACATGTATTCAAGTTTTCGGTCAATACAATTCTAGCATGGATAATAAACGATTATCATGAACAAGGAAATATGATAATAACCACTTTATTAAGGCCACTTGGGCATATTTCTAACAGTCTCCCACTTGCACTAGAGTCCGTAATCTAGCTTAACATTGTAATGAATCTAACACCCATAGAGTCATGGTGTTGATCATGTTTTTCCCGTGGAAGAGGTTTAGTCAACGGGTATACAACGTTTAGATCCATATGTACTTTGCAAATTTTTATGTCTTCCTCCTTGATATAATCACAGATGGAATTGAAGCGACGCTTTATGTATCTGGTCCTCTTGTGAAACCTGGGCTCCTTGGCTAGAGCAATGGCACCAATGTTGTCACAAAAGAGAGTCATCAGATCCAGTGCACTGGGTACAACTCCAAGATCCGTCATGAACTGCTTCATCCAGATACCCTCCTTTGCTGCTTTCCAAGCAGCTATGTACTACGCCTCACATGTAGAATCTGCTACCATGCTTTCATTAGAACTACACCAGCTGACCGCTCCACCATTCAAAATAAATACGTATCCGGTTTGAGACTTAGAGTCATTCGTATCTTTGTTAAAGCTAGCATCGATGAAACCCTTTATGACGAACTCTTGATCACCTCCGTAAATGAGAAACATCTCCTTAGTCCTCTTCAGGTACTTAAGGATATTTTTGACCGCTATCTAGTGTTCCGCTCTTGGATCACTTTGAAACCTTCTGGCCATACTTATGGAAAGGCTCACATCCGGTCTTGTCCACAATATTGCATACATGATAGAGCCTATGGCTGAGGCATAGGGGCGGCACTTATATTTTCTCTATCTTTTGTACTTTCTGGTCATTGAGTCTTACTCAACTTCACACCTTGTAAGAAAGACAAGAACCCTTTCTTGGACTGATCCATTTTGAACTTCTTCAAAACCTTATCAAGGTATGTGCTTTCTGAAAGTCCCATTTAGCGTCTCGATCTATCTCTATTGATCTTGATGCCTAATATGTAAGCAACTTTTTCGAAGTCTTACATTGAAAAACTCTTGTTTGAATATACCTTCACGTTTTCCAAAAGTTCTATATTGTTTCCAATCAGCAATATGTCATCCACATATAATATTCGAAACATTATAGACCTCCCACTCACTTTCTTGTAAATACAAGCTTCTCCATAAACTTGTATGAACCCAAACGCTTTGATCACTTCATCAAAGCGAAGATTCCAACTCAGAGACGCTTACACTAGTCCATAAATGGATCGCTGGACCTTGCATACTTAGGCAACATTTTTAGGATCGAAAAAACCTTTCGGTTGCATCATATACAACTCTTCCTTAAGGAAACCATTAAGGAACACTGTCTTGACATCCATCTGCCATATTTCATAACTGAAAAATGTAGCTATTGCTCATATAATCCCGAAGGACTTAAGCACTGCTACGGGAGAGAAAGTCTCATTGTAGTCAACTCCTTGAACTTGTGAAAACCATTTTGCAACATGCCATGCTTTATAGACGATGACATTACCATCCACGTACATATTTTTCTTAAAGATCCCTTTGTTCCGAATGGCCTTATGATCATCACGTAAGTCCTTCAAGGTACATACTTTGTTCTCATACATGGATCCTATCTCAAATTTCATGGCCTCTAGCCGTTTGTCGGAATCCAGGCCCATCATCGCTTCTTCATAGCTCGTAGGTTCACTGTTGTCTAACAACACAACCTCCAAGACAGGATTGTCGTACCACTCGGGGGCGATACATGTCCTTGTTGACCTACGAAGATTGGTAGTGACTTGATCTGAAGCTTCATGGTCATCACCATTAGCTTCCTCTTCAGTTAGTGTAGGTTTCACAAAAACATCTTCCTTTGTCGTGCTACTCTACAATTGAAGTGATGGTTCAACAACCTCATCAAGTTCTACCTTCCTCCCACTCAAGTCTTTTGAGAGAAACTCCTCTAGAAAGGATACATTCTTGGCAACAAAGACTTTGCCTTCAGATTCGAGATGAAGGTGCACCCAATTGTTTCTTTAGGGTATCATATGAAGACGCACTTCTACGCTTTGGGTTCGAGCTTATCAAGCTAAAGCCTTTTCACATAAGTGTTGCAACCCCAAACCTTAAGAAACGACAGCTTAGGTTTCTTGCCGAACCATAATTCATATGGTGTCATCTCAACGGATTTAGAGTGTTCCCTATTTAAAGTGAATGCAACTATCTCTAATGCATATCCCCAAAACGATACTCGCAGATCAATAAGAGACATCATAGATCGCACCATATCCCATAGAGTATCATTACAATGCTCAGACACACCATTACGCTATGGTGTTCTAGGTGGCGTGAGGTGCGAAACAATTCCACACTATCTTAAATGCATACCAAAACCATAACTCAGATATTCTCCACCACGATCAGATCGTAGAAACTTCATATTCTTGTTACGACGATTCTCAACTTCACTCCGAAATTGCTTGAACTTTTGAGATGTTCCAGACTTGTGTTTATCAAGTGAATATACCCATATCTGCTCAAATCATCAGCGAAACTAAGAAAATAATGATATCCACCGCGCGCTTCAATACTCACTAGACCGCACACATCAGTATGTATGATTTCCAATAAGTCACTTGCCCGCTCCCAACTCACAACTGATTCAAGCGGTTGTAGTACCCGGACATTCTGAGTATGTGGTCACTGACAGAACTATTCTCCTCCATCTTGCACGCGAACAACTTATCACAGGTCTCATACCTCTCAATCTGGAGATTAGCTTGGAATACTAATTTGAACTCCTGGAACATCCCATATGCTCCATGGCATTCAAAACGCTTTTTAAGTCCCTATTCTAAGCTGTATAACAGGGCGCACTAAACTATTGAGTAGTCATCAGAACGCATCTACCATATGTTCACAACATTTGTAGACGAAACTAGAGGGGGTGGTGCACCGACAGGTGCACCAAGGACATAAGCATTTTGCGAAGCCGTGAGGATAATCTTCAGATTACGAACCCAGTCCACATAGTTAATTCCATCATCTTTCAACTTAGCTTTCTCTAGTAATGCATTAAAATTCATGGGATCTACTGCGCGAGCCATCGATCTACAACATAATTTGCAATGATAACTTTATACTATATTCATGGTAATTAGTTCAATTAATCAAATTACTAATGAACTCCTACTCAAATCAACATCCCTCATGTTGTATAAGTGTGACATGATCCAAATCCACCAACCCAAGTCTGATCATCACGTGAGATGAGGTGGTTTCAATGGTGATCATCTCCATGTTGATCATATCTACTATATGACTCATTTTCGAACTTTCGGTCTCCTGTGTTCCGAGGCCATGTGTCTACATGCCAGGCTCATCAGGTTTAACCCAAGTATTCCACATGTGTAAAACTGGCTTACACCCGTTGTATGCGAACGAAGAGTCTATCACACCCGTCCATCACGAGGTTCTTTGAAACGACGAACTTTCACAATGGTGCGTACTTGGGGAGAATGCAATTTTATCTTTAAATTTAGTGAGGGGTCATCTTTTAATGCTACTGTCGTCCTAAGCAAAATAAGATGCATAAAATGATAAACATCACATGCAAATCATATAGGTGATATGATATGGCCATAATTATCATGTGCTTTTCATCTCCATCTCCAAAGCACCAGCATGATCTCCATAATCACCAACATGACACCATGATCTCCATCATTGTGTCATCATGTGGTTGTCGTGCCAACTATTTCTTCTACAACTATTGCTAACTCATAGCACTAAAGTAAAGCAAATGACATAAAATGAATTAAAGACAACCCTATGGCTCCTGTGGTTGCTATACTCATTGACATGAAAGGCGTGATAAGTATTACAAAACATGACCATCTCATACATCAAATATATCAAATCACATTTTGGCCATATCACATCACAACATGCCCTGCAAAACAAGCTAGATGTCCTCACTTTGTTGTTGCAAGTTTTATGTGGCTCCTATGGGCAACTAGCAAGAACCATTCTTACCTACGCAAAGCCACAACAAGGATATTCAAGTTTCCTTTCAACCTTCTATAGGGACTGTCTCTATCGAATCCGATTCAACTAAAGTGGGAGAGATAGACAACCGCCAACAACCTTTATGCAAACAAGTTCTATGTTAGTTGGTGGAACCGGTCTCTTCTCCGAGGACAAGTAATGTTGGCTAGATATGCTTCATCCCACAATACTACCGAATCAAAATAAGACTAAGGAGGTAAGCAATCTGAACATCAATGCCCAAAAACACTTTGTGTTTTACTTGTGTATATCATCTACGCATACACCTAGCTCTGATACCACTGTTGGGGAACATTGCATGGGAAACAAAAAATCCTATGAAACACCCAAGATCTATTCTGTGGAGATGCTAGAAACGAGTGGGAGAGACGTCTACATACCCTTGTAGACGGAAAGTGTTAACGGTCTAGAGATCGTGGTTGGCGTAGTCGTACTCGCGTCGCGATCCAATCCGATCCAAGCACCACACGTGCGGCACCTCTGAGTTTAGCACACGTCCAACTCGGTGACGTATCCTCCTTCTTGATCCATCAAGATAGGGATAATAGGTATATGAGATTTGAACCAACACGATGGCATTGTGGTGGTGGTGGTAGCGAAATTCTGGCGCGGCTTGGCCAAGCGAGTACTAGAGAAACGTGCGAGGAGTTGGGAGAGCTAATGGCCAAGGGTGACGGGTTGGCTGCCCCCATGCACCTCCCCCATCTATGTATAGTCTAGAGGGCAGGGGAGGTTGTACAAAACCCTCCTAGGGACGGCCACAAGGGAGAAAACCCTTTAAACTCGAAGATAACATCTTATCTTTAGATTCAACCCTTTAAATTTAGATATAAGATCTTATCTCTACATTTAAATGACATGTGCCTTCGAGAATGGTGCAGCCATCCCATGAGGGTTGTAGCCCCACCCCTCGGCCCATGTGGGCCCTTCCTGGGTCATTGGACCCCACGGTGGAAACCCTGGAACCTTCTAGAACCTTCACGGTACTCTATCAAAAAATTACTTACTTTTCTAGGACCGTGCATATGACTTCCATATATAAATCTCTACCTCTGAACCATTCCATAGATCTTCGTGATGTCTTGGATCCCATACGGGACTCCAAATAACTTTTAGAATTTCCACTATTAATATCTCAACATTACCCTAGCACTTGCAAATGTTAAGCGTGCGACCCTATGGGTTCGAGAATCATGTAGACATGACCGAGACACCTCTCTGGTCAATAACCAACAGCGGGACCTGGATGCCCATTTTGGTTCCTATATATTCCAGGAAGATCTTGATTGGTTGAGCCATGTTGTCAGGGATTTAGTTAATCCCGTATGCAAATTCCTTTGTCTAGTGATATGATACTTGCCCGAGATTCGATAGTCGGTATCTCATACCTAGTTCAATCTCGTTATTGGCAAGTCTATTTACTCGTTACATAATACAAGATCCCATGCCTAACTCCCTAGTCACATTTATTGTAAGCTTCTTGTGATGTTGTATTACCAAGAGGGCCAAGAGATACCTCTCCATCATATGGAGTGACAAATCCCGGTCTTCATCCATGCCAACTCGACAGACAATGATATTTAGCTCATGCCTTAACTCGTGAAATCTTTGCTTCATCCAATGGCTTCATGAAAATATATGCAAGTTGTTCATGAGTGTTGAGATAAATAAGATCAATCTCCCCATGCTTGATGTGCTCCCGAATGAAGTGATGGCGAATCTCAATATGGTTCGTCTTGGAATGTTAAACCGGGTTGTGGGAGATCTTGATAGAACTTTCATTGTCACAGAAAAGAGGCAATTTGTTACAATTGATACCGCAATCCTTTAAAGTTTGCTTCATCCATAGCTACTATGCACAACAATTTGTGGCGGCTACTACTCGATCTTGATGGTAGAGAGAGAAACACAATTTTGTTTCTTTGAAGATCAACTTACCAAAGAGCGGCCAAGGAATTGGCACCTGATACGTCTCAAACGTATCTATAATTTTTGATGGTTTCATGCTATTATCTTTTCAAACTTTGGATGTTTAGTATGCCTTTTATATCTTTTTGGGACTAACTTATTAACTCAGTGCCAAGTGCCAGTTCCTGTTTTTTCCGTGTTTTTGACCCTTTTCAGAGGAGAATTTTGAACGGAGTCCAACGGAATAAAATTTCTAAAAAGATTTTTTCCAAAACAGAAGACGATGGGAGACTTGAGAACCAAGGCAGAGGGCCACCAGGGACCCCACAAGCCCCCTAGCCGTGGCCAGGGGGGCCCGCGCCTCCTAGGCTTGTGGGCTCCGTGGGCCTCCTCTGCCCTAGGTCTTTCGCCTATATATTCCCTAAAATCCCAGCAAAAATCAGGAGATCATCGAAAGTACTTTTCCGCCGCCGCAAGCTTCTGTCTCCGCAAGATCCCATCTAGGGCACGTTCTGGTGCCCTGCCAGACAGGGATTCAGATACGGAGGGCTTCTTCATCAACACCATGACCTCTCCGATGATCCGTGAGTAGTTCACCATAGACCTACGGGTCCATAGCTCGTAGCTAGATGGCTTCTTCTCTCTCTTGGATCTTCAATATAAAGTTCTCCCTGATCTTCATGGAGATCTATCCGATGTAATCTTCTTTTGCGGTGTGTTTGTCGAGATCCGATAAATTGTGGATTTATGATCAAATTATCTATGAATCTTATTTGAGTTACTTCTGATCTCTCTTATGCATGATTTCATATCCTTGTAATTCTCTTCAAGTTGTGGGTTTTGTTTGGCCAGCTTGATCTATGATTCTTGCAATGGAAAAAGTGCTTGGTTTTGGGTTCATACCCTGCGGTGACCTCACCCAGTGACAGAAGGGGTGGCGAGGCACGCATCATGTTGTTGCCATCAGGGGTAAAAAGATGGGGTTTTCTTCATTGGTTTGAGTTTATCCCTCTACATCATGTCATCTTGCTTAAGGCGTTACTCTGTTCATCATGAACTCAATACACTAGATGCATGCTGGATAGCGGTCGATGTGTGGAGGAACAGTAGTAGATGCAGAAAGTATCGGTCTACTTGTCTCGGACGTGATGCCTATATGTATGATCATTGCCTTAGATATCGTCATGACTTTGCGCGGTTCTATCAATTGCTTGACAGTAATTTGTTCACCCATCGTAATATTTGCTATTTTGATGGAAGCCTCTAGTGAACACTATGTCCCCCGGGTCTACTTCACACCATATTTTCAGCCTTGCTCTTTTACTTCATTGCACTTTTCCGCCTTTAGATCTCAGTTTGCAATCAATCTTGAAGGGATTGACAACCCCTTTATAGAGTTGGGTGCAAGCTCTTTTGTGTTTGTGCAGGTACTCTGGACTTGACGTGATTCTCCTACTGGATTGATACCTTGGTTCTCAAACTGAGGGAAATACTTACTGCTCCTGTGCTGCATCTGTTGGGGAACGTCGCATGGGAAACAAAAAATTTCCTACGCGCACGAAGACCTATCATGGTGATGTCCATCTACGAGAGGGGATGAGTGATCTACGTACCCTTGTAGATCGTACAGCAGAAGCGTTAGAGAACGCGGTTGATGTAGTGGAACGTCCTCACGTCCCTCGATCCGCCCCGCGAACAATCCCGCGATCAGTCCCACGATCTAGTACCGAACGGACGGCACCTCCGCGTTCAGCACACGTGCAGCTCGACGATGATCTCGGCCTTCTTGATCCAGCAAGAGAGACGGAGAGGTAGAAGAGTTCTCCGGCAGCGTGACGGCGCTCCGGAGGTTGGTGATGATCTTGTCTCAGCAGGGCTCCGCCCGAGCTCCGCAGAAACACGATCTAGAGGAAAAACTATGGAGGTATGTGGTCGGGCAGCCGTGAGAAAGTCGTCTCAAATCTGCCCTAAAAGCCCCATATATATAGGAGGAGGGAGGGGGACCTTGCCTTGGGGTCCAAGGGATCCCCAAGGGGTCGGCCGAGCCAGGGGGGAGGACTCTCCCCCCCAAACCGAGTCCTACTTGGTTTGGTGGGAGGGAGTCCTTCCCCCTTCCCACTTCTCCCTTTTTTTTTCTTTCCTTTGATTTTTTCTTCCTTGGCGCATAGGGGATTGGTGGGCTGTCCCATCAGCCCACTAAGGGCTGGTGTGACCCCCCAAATACCTATGGGCTTCCCCGGAGTGGGTTGCCCCCCTCCGGTGAACTCCCGGAACCCATTCGTCATTCCCGGTACATTCCCGGTAACTCCGAAAACCTTTCGGTAATCAAATGAGGTCATCCTATATATCAATCTTCGTTTCCGGACCATTCCGGAAACCCTCGTGACGTCCGTGATCTCATCCGGGACTCCGAACAACATTCGGTAACCAACCATATAACTCAAATACGCATAAAACAACGTCGAACCTTAAGTGTGCAGACCCTGCGGGTTCGAGAACTATGTAGACATGACCCGAGAGACTCCTCGGTCAATATCCAATAGCATGACCTAGATGCCCATATTGGATCCTACATATTCTACGAAGATCTTTATCGTTTGAACCTCAGTGCCAAGGATTCGTATAATCCCGTATGTCATTCCCTTTGTCCTTCGGTATGTTACTTGCCCGAGATTCGATCGTCAGTATCCGCATACCTATTTCAATCTCGTTTACCGGCAAGTCTCTTTACTCGTTCCGTAATACAAGATCCCGCAACTTACACTAAGTTACATTGCTTGCAAGGCTTGTGTGTGATGTTGTATTACCGAGTGGGCCCCGAGATACCTCTCCGTCACACGGAGTGACAAATCCCAGTCTTGATCCATACTAACTCAACTAACACCTTCGGAGATACCTGTAGAGCATCTTTATAGTCACCCAGTTACGTTGCGACGTTTGATACACACAAAGCATTCCTCCGGTGTCAGTGAGTTATATGATCTCATGGTCATAGGAATAAATACTTGACACGCAGAAAACAGTAGCAACAAAATGACACGATCAACATGCTACGTCTATTAGTTTGGGTCTAGTCCATCACGTGATTCTCCCAATGACGTGATCCAGTTATCAAGCAACAACACCTTGTTCATAATCAGAAGACACTGACCATCATCGATCAACTGGCTAGCCAACTAGAGGCATGCTAGGGACGGTGTTTTGTCTATGTATCCACACATGTAAATGAGTCTTCATTCAATACAATTATAGCATGGATAATAAACTATTATCTTGATACAGGAATTATAATAATAACTACACATTTATTATTGCCTCTAGGGCATAATTCCAACAGTCTCCCACTTGCACTAGAGTCAATAATCTAGCCCTCACATCACCATGTGAATTACATTGTAATAAATCTAACACCCATACAGTTCTGGTGTCGATCATGTTTTGGTCGTGGAAGAGGTTTAGTCAGCGGGTCTGCAACATTCAGATCCGTGTGCACTTTGCATATATTTACGTCCTCCTCCTCGACGTAGTCGCGGATGAGGTTGAAGCGTCGTTTGATGTGTCTGGTCTTCTTGTGAAACCTTGGTTCCTTTGCTAAGGCAATGGCACCAGTGTTGTCACAGAACAAGGTTATTGGATCCAGTGCACTCGGCACCACTCCAAGATCCGTCATGAACTGCTTCATCCAGACACCCTCCTTAGCCGCCTCCGAGGCAGCCATGTACTCCGCTTCACATGTAGAATCTGCTTCGACGCTTTGCTTGGAACTGCACCAGCTTACTGCACCCCCATTAAGAATAAATACGTATCCGGTTTGCGACTTAGAGTCGTCCGGATCTGTGTCAAAGCTTGCATCGACGTAACCTTTTACGGCGAGCTCTTCGTCACCTCCATACACGAGAAACATCTCCTTAGTCCTTTTCAGGTACTTCAGGATATTCTTGACCGCCGTCCAGTGATCCACTCCTGGATTACTCTGGAACCTACCTGCCATACTTATGGCTAGGCTAACATCCGGTCTAGTGCACAGCATCGCATACATGATAGAGCCTATGGCTGAAGCATAGGGGACGGAGCGCATATGCTCTCTATCTTCATCAGTTGCTGGGCACTGAGTCTTACTCAATCTCGTACCTTGTAACACTGGCAAGAACCCTTTCTTGGACTGTTCCATTTTGAACCTCTTCAAAACTTTATCAAGGTATGTGCTTTGTGAAAGTCCTATCAGGCGTTTTGATCTATCCCTATAGATCTTAATGCCTAGAATGTAAGCAGCTTCTCCTAGGTCCTTCATAGAGAAACTTTTATTCAAGTAACCTTTTATGCTCTCCAAAAGCTCTACGTTGTTTCCAATCAGTAATATGTCATCCACATATAATATTAGAAACGCCACAGAGCTCCCACTCACTTTCTTGTAAATACAAGATTCTCCAACCACTTGTATAAACCCAAATGCTTTGATCACCTCATCAAAGCGTTTGTTCCAACTCCGAGATGCTTGCACCAGTCCATAAATGGATCGCTGGAGCTTGCACACCTTGTCAGCATTTTCAGGATCGACAAAACCTTCGGGTTGCATCATATACAACTCTTCCTTAAGGAAACCGTTAAGGAACGCCGTTTTGACATCCATCTGCCAGATTTCATAATCGAAAAATGCAGCTATTGCTAACATGATTCTGACGGACTTAAGCATTGCTACGGGAGAGAAAGTCTCATCGTAGTCAATTCCTGGAACTTGTGAAAAACCCTTTGCCACAAGTCGAGCTTTATAAATGGTCACATTATCGTCAGTGTCCGTCTTTTTCTTAAAGATCCATTTGTTCTGAATAGCCTTGCGGCCCTCAGGCAGTATCTCCAAAGTCCACACTTTGTTCTCATACATGGATCCTATCTCGGATTTCATGGCTTCTAGCCATTTGTTGGAATCTGGGCCCACCATTGCTTCTTCATAATTTGCAGGTTCATTGTTGTCCAACAACATGATTGATAAGACGGGATTACCGTACCACTCTGGAGCAGCGCGTGATCTCGTCGACCTGCGTGGTTCAACAGAAACTTGAACTGAAGTTTCATGATCATCATCATTAACTTCCTCCTCAACCGGTGTCGCAATGACAGAGGTTTCCCCTAGTCCTGCGCCACCATCCAGAGGGATGAGAGGTTCGACAACCTCGTCAAGTTCTATCTTCCTCCCACTCAATTCTTTCGAGAGAAACTCCTTCTCGAGAAAAGTTCCGTTCTTAGCAAAAAACACTTTGCCCTCGGATTTGAGATAGAAGGTGTACCCAACTGTCTCTTTTGGGTAACCTATGAAGACGCACTTTTCCGCTTTGGGTTCCAGCTTTTCAGGCTGAAGCTTTTTGACATAAGCATCACATCCCCAAACTTTAAGAAACGACAACTTTGGCCTTTTGCCATACCACAGTTCGTATGGTGTCGTCTCAACGGATTTCGATGGTGCCCTATTTAAAGTGAATGCAGCTGTTTCTAATGCATAACCCCAAAATGATAACGGCAAATCAGTAAGAGACATCATAGATCGCACCATTTCCAACAAAGTACGATTACGACGTTCGGACACACCATTACGCTGTGGTGTTCCAGGCGGTGTTAACTGCGAAACAATTCCACATTGTTTTAAGTGAGTACCAAACTCGAAACTCAGATATTCACCCCCACGATCAGACCGCAGGAACTTGATCTTCTTGTTACGATGATTTTCCACTTCACTCTGAAATTGCTTGAACTTTTCAAATGTTTCAGACTTGTGCTTCATCAAGTAGACATAACCATATCTACTTAAATCGTCAGTGAAGGTGAGAAAGTAACGATATCCGCCGCGTGCCTCCACGCTCATTGGACCACACACATCGGTATGTATGATTTCCAACAAGTCACTTGCACGCTCCATTGTTCCGGGGAACGGAGTCTTAGTCATCTTGCCCATGAGGCATGGTTCGCACGTGTCAAGTGAATCAAAGTCAAGTGACTCTAAAAGTCCATCAGCATGGAGTTTCTTCATGCGCTTTACACCAATATGACCCAAGCGGCACTGCCACAAAAATATGGCGCTATCATTGTTTACTCTAACTCTTTTGGTCTCAATGTTATGTATATGCGTATCTCTATCAAGATTCAATATGAACAATCCTCTCACATTCGGTGCATGACCATAAAAGATGTTACTCATAGAAATAGAACAACCGTTATTCTCAGACTTAAAAGAGTAACCGTCTCGCAATAAACAAGATCCAGATATAATGTTCATGCTCAACGCAGGCACTAAATAACAATGATTTAAGTTCATCACTAATCCCGATGGTAGTTGAAGTGACACTGTGCCGACGGCGATTGCATCAACCTTGGAACCGTTTCCTACGCGCATCGTCACTTCGTCTTTCGCCAGCCTTCGTCTATTCCGCAGTTCCTGCTTCGAGTTGCAAATGTGAGCAACAGAACCGGTATCGAATACCCAGGCACTACTACGAGAGCTGGTTAAGTACACATCAATAACATGTATATCAAATATACCTGATTTTTCTTTGCCCGCCTTCTTATCTGCCAGATACTTGGGGCAATTGCGCTTCCAGTGACCCATACCCTTGCAATAGAAGCACTCTGTTTCAGGCTTAGGTCCAGCCTTGGGTTTCTTCGGCAGATTGGCAACAGGCTTGCCGCTCTTCTTCGAATTGCCCTTCTTGCCTTTGCCGTTTCTCTTGAAACTAGTGGTCTTGCTCACCATCAACACTTGATGTTCTTTACGGAGTTCAGACTCTGCGACTTTCAGCATCGCAAACAACTCGCCGGGAGACTTGTTCATCCCTTGCATGTTGTAGTTCAACACAAAGCCTTTATAGCTTGGCGGCAGTGATTGAAGGATTCTGTCAGTGATAGCTTCTTGCGGGAGTTCAATCCCCAGTTCAGCTAGACGGTTTGAGTACCCAGACATTTTGAGCACATGTTCACTGACAGACGAGTTTTCCTCCATCTTGCAAGCATAGAATTTATCGGAGGTCTCATACCTCTCGATCCGGGCGTTCTTCTGAAAGATGAACTTCAACTCCTGGAACATCTCAAATGCTCCATGACGCTCAAAGCGACGTTGAAGTCCCGGTTCTAAGCCATACAAGACTGCACATTGAACTATTGAGTAGTCCTCCTTACGTGCAAACCAAGCGTTCTTAACATCCTGATCAGCCGTAGCGGGTGGTTCATCTCCTAGCGCAACATTAAGGACATAATCCTTCTTTCCAGCTTGTAAGATTAGCTTAAGATTACGAGCCCAGTCTACAAAGTTGCTTCCATCATCTTTCAACTTAGCTTTCTCTAGGAACGTATTAAAATTGAGGATGACACTTGCGTGAGCCATGATCTACAACACAAATATATTCAAAGTGGACTTAGACTATGTTCAAGATAATTAGAGTTCAACTTAATCAAATTACATTCTAAACTCCCACTCAAAAAGTACATCTCTCTAGTCATTTGAGTGGTTCATGATCCACCTACACTATCCCAAGTCCGATCATCACGTGAGTCGGGATTAGTTTCAGTGGTAAGCATCCCTATGCTAATCATATCATCTATATGATTCATGATCGACCTTTCGGTCTCATGTGTTCCGAGGCCATGTCTGCACATGCTAGGCTCGTCAAGCTTAACCCGAGTGTTCCGCGTGCGCAACTGTTTTGCACCCGTTGTATGTGAACGTTGAGTCTATCACACCCGATCATCACGTGGTGTCTCGAAACGACGAACTGTAGCAATGGTGCACAGTCGGGGAGAACACAATTTCGTCTTGAAATTTTAGTGAGAGATCACCTCATAATGCTACCGTCGTTCTAAGCAAAATAAGGTGCATAAAAGGATTAACATCACATGCAATTCATAAGTGACATGATATGGCCATCATCACGTGCTTCTTGATCTCCATCACCAAAGCACCGGCACGATCTTCTTGTCACCGGCGCCACACCATGATCATCCATCAACGTGTCGCCATCGGGGTTGTCGTGCTACTTATGCTATTACTACTAAAGCTACATCCTAGCAAAATAGTAAACGCATCTGCAAGCACATATGCTAGTATAAAGACAACCCTATGGCTCCTGCCGGTTGCCGTACCATCGACGTGCAAGTCGATATTTCTATTACAACATGATCATCTCATACATCCAATATATCACATCACATCATTGGCCATATCACATCACAATCATACCCTGCAAAAACAAGTTAGACGTCCTCTAATTTTGTTGTTGCAAGTTTTACGTGGTGACCAAGGGTATCTAGTAGGATCGCATCTTACTTACGCAAACACCACAACGGAGATATATGAGTTGCTATTTAACCTCATCCAAGGACCTCCTCGGTCAAATCCGATTCAACTAAAGTTGGAGAAACCGTCACTTGCCAGTCATCTTTGAGCAAAGGGGGTTACTCGTAACGATGAAACCAGTCTCTCGTAAGCGTACGAGTAATGTCGGTCCAAGCCGCTTCAATCCAACAATACCGCGGAATCAAGAAAAGACTAAGGAGGGCAGCAAAATGCACATCACCGCCCACAAAACCTTTTGTGTTCTACTCGAGAAGACATCTACGCATGAACCTAGCTCATGATGCCACTGTTGGGGAACGTCGCATGGGAAACAAAAAATTTCCTACGCGCACGAAGACCTATCATGGTGATGTCCATCTACGAGAGGGGATGAGTGATCTACGTACCCTTGTAGATCGTACAGCAGAAGCGTTAGAGAACGCGGTTGATGTAGTGGAACGTCCTCACGTCCCTCGATCCGCCCCGCGAACAATCCCGCGATCAGTCCCACGATCTAGTACCGAACGGACGGCACCTCCGCGTTCAGCACACGTGCAGCTCGACGATGATCTCGGCCTTCTTGATCCAGCAAGAGAGACGGAGAGGTAGAAGAGTTCTCCGGCAGCGTGACGGCGCTCCGGAGGTTGGTGATGATCTTGTCTCAGCAGGGCTCCGCCCGAGCTCCGCAGAAACACGATCTAGAGGAAAAACTATGGAGGTATGTGGTCGGGCAGCCGTGAGAAAGTCGTCTCAAATCTGCCCTAAAAGCCCCATATATATAGGAGGAGGGAGGGGGACCTTGCCTTGGGGTCCAAGGGATCCCCAAGGGGTCGGCCGAGCCAGGGGGGAGGACTCTCCCCCCCCAAACCGAGTCCTACTTGGTATGGTGGGAGGGAGTCCTTCCCCCTTCCCACTTCTCCCTTTTTTTTTCTTTCCTTTGATTTTTTCTTCCTTGGCGCATAGGGGATTGGTGGGCTGTCCCATCAGCCCACTAAGGGCTGGTGTGACCCCCCCAAATACCTATGGGCTTCCCCGGAGTGGGTTGCCCCCCCTCCGGTGAACTCCCGGAACCCATTCGTCATTCCCGGTACATTCCCGGTAACTCCGAAAACCTTCCGGTAATCAAATGAGGTCATCCTATATATCAATCTTTGTTTCCGGACCATTCCGGAAACCCTCGTGACGTCCGTGATCTCATCCGGGACTCCGAACAACATTCGGTAACCAACCATATAACTCAAATATGCATAAAACAACGTCGAACCTTAAGTGTGCAGACCCTGCGGGTTCGAGAACTATGTAGACATGACCCGAGAGACTCCTCGGTCAATATCCAATAGCGGGACCTGGATGCCCATATTGGATCCTACATATTCTACGAAGATCTTTATCGTTTGAACCTCAGTGCCAAGGATTCGTATAATCCCGTATGTCATTCCCTTTGTCCTTCGGTATGTTACTTGCCCGAGATTCGATCGTCAGTATCCGCATACCTATTTCAATCTCGTTTACCGGCAAGTCTCTTTACTCGTTCCGTAATACAAGATCCCGCAACTTACACTAAGTTACATTGCTTGCAAGGCTTGTGTGTGATGTTGTATTACCGAGTGGGCCCCGAGATACCTCTCCGTCACACGGAGTGACAAATCCCAGTCTTGATCCATACTAACTCAACTAACACCTTCGGAGATACCTGTAGAGCATCTTTATAGTCACCCAGTTACGTTGAGACGTTTGATACACACAAAGCGTTCCTCCGGTGTCAGTGAGTTATATGATCTCATGGTCATAGGAATAAATACTTGACACGCAGAAAACAGTAGCAACAAAATGACACGATCAACATGCTACGTCTATTAGTTTGGGTCTAGTCCATCACGTGATTCTCCCAATGACGTGATCCAGTTATCAAGCAACAACACCTTGTTCATAATCAGAAGACACTGACCATCATCGATCAACTGGCTAGCCAACTAGAGGCATGCTAGGGACGGTGTTTTGTCTATGTATCCACACATGTAAATGAGTCTTCATTCAATACAATTATAGCATGGATAATAAACTATTATCTTGATACAGGAATTATAATAATAACTACACATTTATTATTGCCTCTAGGGCATAATTCCAACAGCATCGCCCTTTCCTATTCAAGGGAAAAACCAACGCAAGCTCAAGAGACGACAGAAGGTTTCTGTCGCTGTAGCAGAAGGATTTCTGGCGCCGTTGCCGGGGAGGATCAAGTCAAGAACTCATCCAAGTAAGTGTCGCAAACTCATCTCTTGCATTTACTTTTTTGCCTCTCGTTTTCCTCTCCCCCACTTCAGAAAAAACAAAAATTTACAAAAAAATATTTGCCTATTTCGTTTGCGTTTTTCGTTCGCCCTTTTCTCTTGCTTGCTCTTTGTTCGCTTGTGTGCTTGCTTGCTTGCTGAAGTCACCATGACTGAAAACACCAAACTTTGTGACTTCTCGAATACTAATAATAGTGATTTTATTATTACTCCGATTGCTCCCGCCACTAGTGCGGAGTCATACGAAATCAATGTTGCTTTGCTGAATCTTGTTATGAAAGAGCAATTCTCCGGCCTTCCTAGTGAAGATGCCGCATCCCATCTTAATACCTTCAATAAGCTTTGCGATATGCAAAAGAATAAAGATGTGGATAATGATGTGATTAAATTGAAGCTTTTTCCTTTCTCGTTGCGAGATCGAGCAAAAACTTGGTTTTCGTCTTTGCCCAAAAATAGTATTGATTCTTGGAATAAGTGCAAAGATGCTTACATATCCAAGTATTTTCCGCCGGCTAAGATTATCTCTCTCCGTAATTATATCTGAATTTGAATCAACTTGATCATGATATTGTCTAGGAGGAGCCACAAAGCTCCTAGACAATATCATGACGAACTACTCTCAGTGGCACACTGAAAGGTCACCTACTAGTAAGAAGGTACACGCTATAGAAGAAATTAACTCGTTAAGTGCTAAGATGGATGAGTTAATGAATTTGGTTCCTAGTAGGAGTGCTCCTTTAGATCCTAATGATATGCCCTTGTCTTGATTGAAAGCAGCAACACTAGCTTGGACGTTAATTTTGTTGGTAGGAATAATTTTGGCAACAACAATGCTTTTAGAGGAAACTATGTTCCTAGGCCTTTTCCTAGTAACCCCTCTAATAACTTTGGCAACTCCTACAACAATACTCATGGAAATTACAATAGATTACCCTCTGATCTAGAGAGTAATATCAAAGAGTTTATCAACTCGCAAAAGATTTTCAATACGTCCATAGAGGAAAAAGTACTCAAAATTGATGATTTGGCTAGGAGCGTTGGTAGAATGTCTAGTGATATTGATGCTTTGAAAGTTAGATGTGCTCCTCCAAAGATCAATATGGATGAAACTTTGAAAGCTATGCGTGTTTCCATGAGTGAGAGCAAAAAAAAGAACCGCCCAAATTCGTGCTAGACATGAATGGCTTAAAAGGGCTTGTTCTCGTGATAAGAATCATGAAGTTCTTAAAGTGCTTGGTGTGACTCCCATTGAATCTTTGTTTTCTTGTGTCAAACCTAATGATGATGGGGCTGGATATGAATCCACTTTGGTTGAAAAACGTCCCAATGATTCGGAGTCCATCTATCTTGATGCTAAAAGCATTGAAAGTGGAGTAGAAGATATTAAAACTTTGAGTAGTAATGAAATTACTACTTTGGATTTCAAGGAATTAAAATATGATAGTTTCTCCTTGATTGAATGCATTTCCTTGATGCAATCCATGCTAAACTCTCCACACGCTTATAGCCAAAACAAGGCCTTTACCGATCATATCGTTGAAGCTATGATAAAATCTCTTGAAGAGAAACTTGAATTGAAAGTTTCTATCCCTAGAAAGTTTCATGATGAGTGGGAACCTACTATCAAAATCAAAATCAAAAACTATGAATGCAATGCTTTGTGTGATTTGGGTGCTAGTGTTTCCGCGATTCCGAAGTCTTTATGTGATGTTCTGGGTTTTAATGAGATTGAGGAGTGTTCTCTTAATTTGCATCTTACGGATTCTACTGTCAAGAAACCCATGGGAAGGATCAATGATGTTCTTATTATTGCAAATCGGAACTATGTACCCGTGGATTTCATTGTGCTTGACATTGATTGCAATCCTACTTGCCCTATTATTCTTGGTAGACCTTTCCTAAGGACTATCGGTGCTATCATCGATATGAAGGAAGGGAATATTAGATTTCAATTTCCTTTAAAGAAGGGCATGGAACACTTTCCTAGAAAGAAAATAAGATTGCCTTATGAATCCATGATGAGGTCTATGATATGTCTCCATCGTATCTACTTTTCCGAACTCTTTTGCCCTTGTTTAGGACTCTAATTTGCATGATTTGAATGGAACTAACCCGGACTAACGTTGTTTTCAGAAGAATTGCCATGGTGTTGTTTTTGCGCAGAAATAAAATTTCTCGGAATGACCTGAAAATTTAAGGAGAATTTTTCTGGAATTTATGAAAAATACTGGCGCAAGAATCAGCGGAGGATGTGGAGCGTGGAGCCCACAAGCCCACCAGTCGCGGGACCTCCCTGGCCGCGCCTAGCAGGCTTGTGGAGCCCACGACGCTCCACCGCCTCGAAATCCAGCTCTATTTAGTCTGTCTCGCCCGAAAAAAAATCAAGGAGAAGAGTTCATCATGTTTTACGATACGGAGGCGCCGCCACCTCCTGTTCTTCATCTGGAGGGCAGATATGGAGTCCGTTCTGGGCTCCGGAGAGGGGAGATCATCGCCATCGTCATCATAAACCTTCCTTCATCGCCAATTCCATGATGCTCTTCACCGTTTGTGAGTAATCTCATCGTAGGCTTGCTGGACGGTGATGGGTTGGATGAGATCTATCATGTAATCGAGTTAGTTTTGACGGGGATTGATCCCTAGTATCCACTATGTTCTGAGATTGATGTTGCTACTACTTTGCCATGCTTAATGCTTGTCACTAGGGCCCGAGTGCCCTGATTTCAGATCTGAACCTATTATGTTGTCGCCAATATATGTGTGTTTTAGATCCTATCTTGCAAGTTGTAGTCACCTACTATGTGTTATGACTCGGCAACCCGGAGTGACAATAGCCAGAACCACTCCCGGAGATGACCATAGTATGAGGAGTTAATGTATTCACCAAGTGTTAATGCGTTGGTCTGGTTCTTTATTAAAAGGAGAACCTTAATATCCCGTAGTTTCCGTTAGGACCCCGCTGCCACGGGAGGGATGGACAATAGATGTCATGCAAGTTCTTTTCCCTAAGCACGTATGACTACATACGGAATACATGCCTACATTAGATTCACGAATGGGAGCTAGTTACATATCTCTCCGTGTTATAACTGTTGCATGATGAATCACATCCGGCATAATCATCCATCACCGATCCAATGCCTACAAGTTTTTCCTACTCGTCCTTGCTACGTTACTTTGCTGCTGCTACTGTTACTCTGTTGCTACTGGTTACCATTGCTACTGCTGCTATCACCCTACTTTGCTACTGATACTTTGCTGCAGATACTAAATCTTTCAGGTGTGGTTGAATTTACAACTCAACTGCTAATACTTGCGAATATTCTTTTGCTTCCCCTTGAGTCGAATCAATAAATTTGGGTTGAATACTCTACCCTCGAAAACTGTTGCGATCCCCTATACTTGTGGGTTATCAAGACTATTTTCTGGCACCGTTGCTGGGGAAGCACATCTATATTCTCTGAGTCACTTGAGATTTACGTCTACTGGTCACTATGAGGAATGCAATAGATCCAAGAACTAAAATCTTGCCCTCAACTACGAGGACAGGTAAGGAACTGCCATCTAGCTCTGCACTTGATTCACCTTCAGTTATGAGTAAGTTTGCGACACCACCTCCTTTTAGAAATCTTGATATGTCGCCTGTGCTTGATGATGCTACTTCTGCTACCCATGATGCTTATGATGATGCTATGCTTGATACTGCTTTGCCTGATGATGCTATGTTTGATACTACTTTGCCACTAGGTGCCCTTGATGCACAAATTGCTAGAGTTGCTGCGAGATGTGATGATACTTCTGAAACTGCTGATACTATTGAAGTAGAACCTGCCATTATGCCTGAATTGCCTGATATGTGTGAGCATTATGTTATGGAGGGAGAGATAGCTGAGGATTTTCTTGCGTGTAAGGATAGCTATGATGTTGAGAAATTACTGCTCAAGTGGAAAGAAAAATCTTTGAACGCTAGGATGAAATACGACCCGAAGTTTGGTACTTCGCCCATCTTTGTGACCGATAAGGATTATGAATTCTCTGTCGACCCTGAGTTAATCACTCTGGTCGAATCTGATCCTTTTCACGGTTATGAGTCTGAAACGGTTGTAGCCCATCTTACCAAACTACACGATATAGCCACTCTATTCACGAGTGAGGAAAAGATCCGCCACTACCATATCCTCAAGTTGTTTCCTTTCACGCTAAAGGATGATGCTAAGACCTGGTTCACTTCTCTTGCTCCTCGTTGTGTGCGTAGCCCCCAGGATATGGTCTACTACTTTTCTGAAAAATATTTCCCTGCCCATAAGAAGCAAGCTCCCTTGCAGGAAATATACAACTTTGCTGAAGCTGAAGAAGAGAGTCTCCCACAAGCTTACGGGAGGCTCGTCCAGCTACTGAATGCTTTGCTTGATCACCCTCTTGAGAAGAATGAAATACTTGATATCTTCTATAATGGACTTACCGATGCTTCTAGAGACCACCTAGATAGTTGTGCTGATTGTGTTTTTAGGGAACGAACCGTAGAACAAGCTGAGATTCTATTGAATAACATCTTGTGCAATGAGAATGCTTGGACTATTCCCGAACCACCTCCTAAGTCAACTCCAAAGAAAAGAGGTATTATATTCCTCAGTCCTGAAGATATGCAAGAAGCTAAGAAATCTACGCGAGAGGAAGGCATTAAATCTGAAGATGTCAAAAATCTACCACCTATCGAAGAGATCCATGGTGTTGATAACCCGATACAGGTAGTAGAAGTAAATTCTCTGCGTAGGTTTGATGAGAGTGATATTCCTTTTGATAAACCTTCTAGCCTATGCCTGGATGAATTTGGTAACTTTGTTGCCAAACAACAGAGCTTCAATGATTATGTTAGCAGACAATTGGAACAGAATGCTCGTATCCTTAGTCGTTTAAGTGCTTGTGTGGACGGAAATGTCAATGATCTTAAGCTCCTGAGTAAACATGCCTCTATGGTTACTACTCAGGTAGAACAAGTACTTAAGGCTCAAAATGACTTGCTCAATGAGTTGAATGCCAATTCTGTCAGAGTCGTTACTAGAGGCGGTAGAATGACTCAGGAACCTTTGTATCTTGAGGGTCATCCGAAGAGAATTGAACAAGATTCTCAAGGAGTTAGCACTGATGCACATAGTCATCCTAGAAAGAAGAAGAAAGATGATAGGAACTTGCACGCTAGCAACCCTGTTGCTGCTACACCTGAGAGTCCAAACGATGTCTCTGTCTCCGATGCTGAAGACAATCTGGTGATGAACATGAGCCTAATGATAATATAAATAGTGATGTTCATGAAGATGCTCAACCTAGCAACGATAAGGATGTGGAGGTTGAACCAGTTGATCTTGATAACACACATCCTAAGAATAGAAGATACGATAAGAATGACTTCGCTGCTAGGAAGCATGGTAAAGAAAGGGAACCATGGGTTCAGAAACCCATGCCCTTTCCTCCCAAACCATCCAAGAAAAAGGATGATGAGGATTTTGAGCGACTCGTTGAAATGATTAGACCTGTCTTTCTGCAAATGCGTTTGACAAATATGCTCAAAATGTCTCCGTATGCTAAGTACATGAAAGATATTGTAACTAATAAGAGGAGGATACCTGAGGTTGATATTTACACCATGCTTGCTAATTATACCTTCAAGGGTGGAACTCCTAAGAAACTAGGTGATCCCGGTGTGCCCACTGTACCTTGCTCCATTAAAGGCAACTACATTAGAACTGCTTTATGCGACCTTGGAGCCGGTGTTAGTGTTATGCCTCTTTCTCTTTATCATATACTTGAACTGGATAAGTTGACACCCACCAAAATCTCTGTGCAAATGGCTGATAAATCAACTACTTTCCCTATCGGCATTCACGAGGATGTACGTGTTGTGGTTGCCAACGTCACTATCTTAACAGACTTTGTTATTCTGGATATTCCTGAGGACGATGCCATGGAGGTCATCCTCGGAAGACCCTTTTTAAACACTGCAGGGGCTGTTATAGATTGCAACAAAGGCAATGTTACTTTCCATGTCAATGGTAATGAGCATACGGTGCACTTTCCGAAGAAACAATATCGAGTACATTGCATCAATGCTATTGAAAAAACTTCATCGATTCTTATTGGGAGCTTTGAATGCCCTATACGTCTTGTTAAGATGAAGTATGATTTGCTTATTGGGGAGATACACATCCCCATTGAGGTAACCAGTGATTATTCGAAAATTCTCCGTTCTCTTTTGCGATCCGAAAAGGTTTGTCGAGGAGACTTGATCAACTTCATTGACAGATTTCTTTCGATGACCATGAGATGGATGAATCGAAGAGTCACAAACCTCTGTTCCAAGCTTTCACCTTCGGTTGCTTAGAAGAAAAATTATAGATTCAGTTTAGTTTTCCCAGTTTTCTGTCTTAGCGTCCCGTAGAAAAGTACCCCGAAAATAAAAGTTCTCCGAATGCCGTGAAAATCAAGTATGATTTTTTCTGGAATTTTTGAAAAATACTGAGACGAAGAGCTAGTCTGGGGGCTGCACCAGTGGGCCACAAGCCCTGGAGGCGCGGGCACCCCCTGGCCGTGTCTACCTGGCTTGTGGGGCCCACGTGCACCCCCTCCACTCATTCTAGCTCCCATGTGCTTCTCCTACCTCCAGAAAAAATCGTATCGCAGCTCAAACCCATGTTCTTGCTCTTCTTGCTGGGATTTTTGATCTCTTTGCTCAAAGCACCATTATCGAAACTGTTTTGGGGAAATTACTCCTTGGTAAGTGACTCCTCCATTGGTCCAATTAGTCTTTGCTCTAGTGCCTTATACTTCGCGTATTCTTGCTGCCTTGGTGTCCATGTTCTTGAGCTTTGCATGCTAAGTTTAGCTGGTCCCAAGTGGTTTTGATGCGTAATATGGCCTCTAGGCGCTTATGGGAGTAGTTGCTACGAGTTTCGTTGAGCCTTGTTCAATTTTCCTTAAAGTCACTAAAAATTTCAGAAATTTTCAGTTATAGAAAAGGGAAAAGATGAGGAGGTTCTTAAGAGGCTCTTCAAGACGTGACCCCAAGGATGATGGAAGTGAGAAGAAGCCCAAGTATCTGGTCCCTCGAGTTGCAGAAGTTCGAGCGTGCGAATGGCCAAGCGATGTGTTCTTACGCGCCGCCGCACTTTATGAGGACTTTTACTACTTGGTGGAGAACGCAGGCCTTACCGCCTTCATTGAAGATAAGTGTGTGCAATACCTCCTCCTCACTAATATCTTCGTACAAAGCTTTAACTTCTATCCGAGGAAGAATCCTCCTATGGTTGAGTTCAAACTTTATTATATCCCCCAGCGCATGTCACTCCAGGATTTTGCAATGTTTGCAAATTACCTTACGTTGGGGATATTCATGAACCTCGTCCACGGGACTTGGAAGCTTTCATCGATACTATTGCTGTAGGAGAGGAGAGAGGAGTGTCTTGCACTAGAGCTGCTAGCATTCATTTTCCCGTGCTTCGGTACTTCTCATTATTTGTGGGAAAATGTTTGATTGGCCATGGGAAAGCTGGGTCACTTAGTTCCCCAGATCTTGCGGTCTTGCGCGAAGCCCTTTATAATGATAAAACTTATAGCTTGGGCGCTATAGTAGCTCAACGGTTGAACACGAACCGTTCTAAAGGCATTGTCTATGGAGGTATCTATGCTACTCGTCTTGCTAGACACTTTGAGATACCTATTAGACTAGACAACGAAGAAGATATTCTTATTCCCGAGAGGTATCTAGATTATGATAGCATGGTTCGTCATGACTTTCTTTATAGAGATATAAATAGAAGGATGATTTATAACCTGGTATTTAGTCAGGGTACTCGTGAGACTATTACTTTGGCTGCTCCTTCTTTGTTCAATCTTCATGCAGGCAGGTACATTATTACGCCCTCGGACATCTACGCATATTGGGGCTTAGCCCAACCACAGGTGCCCGTGCCCGAGCCACCAGTCGAGTACCAGACGCTAGTTTATCAGTGGGAGCCAAAGGAGCTCACACAGCAGTGGCATCCTCAGTCCACTCCGGAGTACCCCGCAGCTGGTTATTTCCCTCCGTGGGAGTAGACCAACTTAGGCCAAAAGCCTAAGCTTAGGGGAGTACGTGTTTCTCACCGACTTTACATTCTTGCTTATGCTTTCACTTTTTTCATCGGTGTTCACACTTTGCCACTGTATCATCCATACTAGTTTATTTTCTTTTTCTCGCTTTCTTTTTCGTGTGTCTGTCTAGTTTGAAAAAACACAAAAAGATTTTATTTTTCTTCTTTTGCTTGTTGGGATCTTTCCCGTGTAAATAGTTTTCTTTTTCTTTGGGTCAAGGTAGAAGATAATGGTTACAATGTTTAGTGGCTCTCGCATGCATACCTGTTTATCAGTTAAAGAGCCATATTACTTTGTCTTCTCCTTTGTGTTTGCCTGCAGATTCTAGCATAGTCCAATGCACGAGCACGCTTATTATTGTTCACATCATTCGGTCGTGCAAGTGAAAGGCAATAATGACGATAAATGATGAAGTGACTGAGCCTGGAAAAGCTGGTATGAACTCGATCTATTTTGTTTTTGTAAATATGACTAGCTCATCGTTCCTGATTCAGCTTTGTTGTGAGAGAAACATTTTTGCAATGAAAACTTAGAGATCATAGTTGTTGATGCCATGCTTATTTTGCTAGGAGCTTATAATGATTTGTCTTGGATGCCCACATGAATGTTGAGATGACTATAATGAAGTATGATAGGATGGTATCCTCCTTTGAATGTTTCAAGTGGCTTGACTTGGCGCATGTTCATGCATGTAGTTGAAACAAAATCAACATAGTCTCTATGATATTCATGTTCATGGTGATTTATGTCCTACTCATGCTTGCACTCAATGTTAGTTAATCCCAACGCATTTTGATGACTATTTTCGCTCTCTAGTTGGTCGCTTCCCAGTCTTTTGCTAGCCTTCACTTGTACTAAGCGGAATATTGCTTGTGCATCCACTTCCATAAACCCAAAGTTGTTCCATATGAGTCCACCAAACCTACCTATATGCGGTATCTACCTGCCGTTCCAAGTAAATTTGCATGTGCCACTCTCTAAACCTTCAAGAAATAATCTATTTTGCATGCCCGAACCGCTGATGTGGTGACAGGGGGCTATCAGTATCTTCCATGCTAGGCGTGTTATCCTCGATATGTGTTTATTCACTATCATTCACGAGAAAGGGGCCGGTAATTGGAATTATCAGTTCCATGCTCAAATCGAAAAGATAATTGCAAACAAAACTCCCCCAGGATTGATGTTGGTATGGACGGCACCCGAGGATTCTGCTAGTCGTGGAGTGTGATTGATCGATGGAGGGGGAGTCCAAACTTTACTTTTCTGTTTGGGAACCGCCTATAGCATGTGTAGCGTGGAAGATGTTGAGAACTCTTAGTCATTGCGTTGATAATGAAAGCATGACACCCAAAATTATTATCTCTGTTTTCAAAGCTTGAGCTCTGGCACCTCTACAAGTCAATGCTTCCCTCTGCGAAGGGCATGTCTATTTAAGTTCCTCTTGAGTCATCCTCTTCTTATAAAAGCACCAATTAGAGAGCACCTCTGTCATTTTTATGCTTTTCTTCTAACTGTACTGAGTATGACTGTGACTGGATCTTCTTTGCCATGAATTACAATGTTTAGTCAGCCCTTGGTCTTTGAAGGTGCTCTGCATTTATGTTTTGCGGTCTCAGAAAGAGCTAGCGAGATACCATCTCTTCGTACTGCTTCATGATTGTTTTGATTGAAGCGTTGACGTTTGAGACTTATTATTATTTGCTCTCTAGTTGATTATGCCATTGATATGAGTTTACCGTGAGATCTAGATGCCATTTGCTTATATGGTTTGCTTGTGATCTTGCTGAAATTCTGGTTATGAGTTAGACATAGTTGCAACAACAAGATCAAACAGAGTTCGTCAAAGTTTTTCTTTTGTCTGTTTCAGTTTGTCAACTGAATTGCTTGAGAACAAGCAAGGCTTTAAGCTTGGGGGAGTTGATACGTCTCCGTCGTATCTACTTTTCCGAACTCTTTTGCCCTTGTTTTGGACTCTAATTTGCATGATTTGAATGGAACTAACCCGGACTAACGCTATTTTCAGCAGAATTGCCATGGTGTTGTTTTTGCGCAGAAATAAAAGGTCTCCGAATGACCTGAATATTTACGGAGAATTTTTCTGGAATTTATGAAAAATACTGGCGCAAGAATCAGCGGAGGATGTGGAGCATGGAGCCCACGAGACCACCACGCGCAGGCCCCCCTGGCCGCGCCTGGCAGGCTTGTGGAGCCCACGACGCTCCACCGCCTCCTAATCCAGCTCTATTTAGTCCGTCTCGCCCGGAAAAAAAATCAAGGAGAAGAGTTCATCGCGTTTTACGATACGGAGGCACCGCCACCTCCTGTTCTTCATCTGGAGGGCAGATCTGGAGTCCGTTCTGGGCTCCGGAGAGGGGAGATCATCGCCATCGTCATCATCAACCTTCCGCCATCGCCAATTCCATGATGCTCTTCACCGTTCATGAGTAATCTCATCGTAGGCTTGCTGGATGGTGATGGGTTGGATGAGATCTATCATGTAATCAAGTTAGTTTTGACGGGGATTGATCCCTAGTATACACTATGTTCTGAGATTGATGTTGCTACTACTTTGCCATGCTTAATGCTTGTCACTAGGGCCCGAGTGCCATGATTTCAGATCTGAATCTATTATGTTGTCGCCAATATATGTGTGTTTTAGATCCTATCTTGCAAGTTGTAGTCACCTACTATCTGTTATGACCCGGTAACCCCAGAGTGACAATAGCCGGAACCACTCCCGGAGATGACCATATTATGAGGAGTTCATGTATTCACCAAGTGTTAATGCGTTGGTCCGGTTCTTTATTAAAAGGAGAACCTTAATATCCCATAGTTTCCGTTACGACCCCGCTGCCACGGGAGGGATGGACAATAGATGTCATGCAAGTTCTTTTCCCTAAGCACGTATGACTACATACGGAATACATGCCTACATTAGATTCACGAATGGGAGCTAGTTACATATCTCTCCATGTTATAACTGTTGCATGATGAATCACATCCGGCATAATCATCCATCACCGATCCAATTCCTACGAGTTTTTCCTACTGGTCCTTGCTACGTTACTTTGCCGCTACTACTATTACTCTCTTGCTACTCGTTACCGTTGCTACTGTTGCTATCACCCTACTTTGCTACTGATACTTTGTTGCAGATACTAAATCTTTCAAGTGTGGTTGAATTGACAATTCAACTGCTAATACTTGAGAATATTCTTTGGCTTCCCCTTGAGTCAAATCAATAAATTTGGGTTGAATACTCTGCCCTCAAAAACTGTTGCGATCCCCTATACTTGTGGGTTATCAGGCTACTTATGGTTTGAGCAACAAAGACGACGATACGTGATTCTATCGCTTTATGCCTAGCTAAGGGCGTTAAACAATAGCGCTTGTTGGGAGGCAACCCAATGAATTTATCTTTTTCTTTCTGTTTTGTTGCGTCCACACCATCATAATTCTATTATGATAGTGTCTTTTGTGTTTCTTTTTGTGTTTGAGCCAAGCAAAACCTTTGTGACTAGTCTTGGTGATGGTTGTTTGATCCTGCTGGAAAAAGACAGAAACTTTTCGCTCACGAGATTATTTTTCATTTTTATTCAGAAAGAGATTTTGAGTTGATTCTTTTTGCTGCTGGTTGATATGCCTTTTGCCCAGGCAGTCGTAATGTTTCAGAATGTTTAAGGTACCAGAAGTATACGAAGTATACAGACTGCTATAGACTGGTCTGTTTTTGGCAGATTCTGTTTTTGTTGAGTTGGTTGCTTGTTTTGATGAAACTATGGATAGTATCGGGGGGGGGGGGGTACTAGCCATGGAATAGTGAGAATACAGTAATCTAACACCAATATAAAGAGAAATCAAGATTGCTACAGTACCTAAAGAAGTGGTAGTTTGTTTTCTTGTGCTAATAATATCACGAGTTTCTGTTTAAGTTTTGTGTTGTGAAGTTTTCAAGTTTTGGGTGATGTTCTCATGGACAAAGGGATAAAGAGTGGAAAGAGCTCAAGCTTGGGGATGCCCAAGGCATCCCAAGCCAAATCCAAGGACACCAAAAAGCCTAAGCTTGGGGATGCCCCGGGAAGGCATCCCCTCTTTCGTCTTCAATCCATCGGTAACATTACTTGGAGCTATATTTATATTCACCACATGATATGTGTTTTGCTTGGAGCATCTTGTATCGTAGGAGTCTTTTCTTTTTGTTGTGTCACAATCATCCTTGCTGCACACCTTTTGAGAGAGACATGCACTCATCGTGATTTTGCTAGAATGCTCATCGTGCTTCACTTATATCTTTTGAGCTAGATAATTTTGCTCTATGTGCTTCACTTAGATCTTTTAGAGCACGGCGGTGCGTGACTTGGTAGTTGGCTTGTGCTATGAAAGTAGTCCCAAAGGTGATAGGTACCCAAAAAGAGGATACAAAAACCTCCATCTTCATGTGCATTGAGTAGAAAGAAAAGTTTTGATTCCTCTCAATTAGTTTTGAGACGTGGATTTGGTAATATTAAGAGTTATGTTAGTAGGGTGTTGTGAATCTACAAATACTTGTGTTGAAGCTAGTGATTCCCGTAACATGCACGTATGGTGAACCGCTATGTTAGGAAGTCGGAGCATAATTGATCTATTGATTGTCATCCTTTGCGTTGAGGTCGGGATCGCGCGATGGTTTACACCTACCAATCCTTCCCCTAGGAGTATGCGTTTAGCACTTTGTTTCGATTAATAATAAAAACTTTCGCAACAAGTATGTGAGTTCTTCATGACTAATGTGAGTCAATGGTATAGATGCACTTTTACCTTCCACCATTGCTAGCCTCTCTAGTGTCGTGCAACTTTCGCCGGTGCACAAGCCCACAATATGCCTTCCTCAAAACAGCCACCATACCTACCTACTATGGCATTTTCATAGCCATTCCGAGATATATTGCCATGCAACTCCCACCGTTCCGTCTCATCACTTATGCCGTCACTCTCATATTGCCATTGCATGATCGTAAGATAGCTAGCGAGATGTTTCAACATCATACGCCAAGCTAGATCGTTTCACATCCCGGTACACTGCCGGAGGCATTTCCTATAGAGTCATCATCGTTCTAAGCTTTGAGATGTGAGTAAATAAAAGTGTGATGATCATCATTATTAGAGCATTGTCCCATGTGAGGAAAAAAATAGAGGCCAAAGAGCCAAAACAAAAAAAAGAGGTCAAAGATCCCAAATAAAAAAAAGAGAGAAAAAGAGAGAAGGAACGATGCTACTATCTTTTTCCACACTTGTGCTTCATAATAGCACCATGTTCTTCATGATTGAGAGCCTCTCGTTTCGCCACCACCATATGCTAGTGGGAATCTTTATTATATAACTCGGCTTGTATATTCCAATGATGGGCTTCCTCAAATTGCCCTAGGTCTTCATGAGCAAGCAAGTTGGATGCACACCCACTAGTTCTCCTTTTAAGCTTTCACATACTTATAGCTCTAGTGCATCCTTTATATGGCAAACCCTACTCATTCACATTGATATCTATTAATGGGCATCTCCATAGCCCTTTGATACGCCGAGTCAATGTGACCATCTCCTCCTTTTTTGTCTCACAACCACCACCACACTCTATTCCACCTATAGTGCTATATCCATGGCTCACGCTCATGTATTGCATGATAGTTATAAAAGGTTTGAGAAAGTAAGAGTGTGAAAATAATTACTTGGCCAATACCGGGGTTGTGCATGATTTAAATTAGTTGTGTGAGGATGATGGAGCATAGCCAGACTATATGATTTTGTAGGGATAACTTTCTTTGGCCTTGTTATTTCGAAAGTTCATGATTACCTTGCTAGTTTGCTTTAAGTATTATTGTTTTCATGTCAATAGCAAACTATTGTTTTGAATCTTACGGATCTGAACATTCATGTCACATGAAAAAAGTTACAAAGGACAACTATGCTAGGTAGCATTCCACATCAAAAATTCAGTCTTTATCACTTCCCTACTCGAGGACGAGCAGGAGTTAAGCTTGGGGATTCTTGATACGTCTCCAACGTATCTATAATTTTTGATGGTTTCATGTTATTATCTTGTCAAACTTTGGATGTTTTGTATGCCTTTTATATCATTTTTGGGACTAACTTATTAACTCAGTGCCAAGTGTGAGTCCTGTTTTTTCCATGTTTTTGACCCTTTTCACAGGAGAATTTTGAACGGAGTCCAAACGGAATTAAATTTCCAAAAAGATTTTTTCCGAAACAGAAGACGATCGGGAGACTTGAGAACCAAGGCAGAGGGCCAACAAGGACCCCACAAGCCCCCTAGCCACGGCCAGGGGGGCCCGCGCCTCCCATGCTTGTGGGCTCCCTGGGCCTCCTCTTCCCTAGGTCTTTTGCCAATATATTCCCTAAAATCCCAGAAAAAAATCAGGAGATCATCGAAAGTACTTTTCCGCCGCGGCAAGCTTCTGTCTCTGCAAGATCCCATCTGGGACACGTTCTGGTGCCCTGCCGGAGGGAGGATTCAGATACGGAGGGCTTCTTCATCAACACCATGACCTCTTCGATGATGCGTGAGTAGTTCACCATAGACCTACGGGTCCATAGCTAGTAGCTAGATGGCTTCTTCTCTCTCTTAGATCTTCAATACAAAGTTCTCCATGATCTTCATGGAGATCTATCTGATGTAATCTTCTTTTGCGGTGTGTTTGTAGAGATCCAATGAATTGTGGATTTATGATAAGGTTATCTATGAATCTTATTTGAGTATCTTCTGATCTCTCTTATGCATGATTTCATATCCTTGTAATTCTCTTCGAGTTGTGGGTTTTGTTTGGCCAGCTTGATCTATGATTCTTGCAGTGGGAGAAGTGCTTGGTTTTGGGTTCATACCGTGCGTTGACCTCACCTAGTGACAGAAGGGGTAGCGAGGCACGCATGATGTTGTTGCCATCAAGGGTAAAAAGATGGGGTTTTCATCATTGGTTTGAGTTTATCCCTCTACATCATGTCATCTTGCATAAGGCGTTACTCTATTCGTCATGAACTCAATACACTAGATGCATGCTGGATTGCGGTCGATGTGTGGAGTAATAGTAGTAGATGCGGGAAGTATCGGTCAACTTGTCTCGGACGTGATGCCTATATGTATGATCATTGCCTTAGATATCGTCATGACTTTGCGCCGTTCTATCAATTGCTCGACAGTAATTTGTTCACCCACCGTAATATTTGCTATTTTGAGAGAAGCCTCTAGTGAACACTATGGCCCCCAGGTCTACTTCACACCATATTTTCCACCTTGCTCTTTTACTTCATTGCACTTTCTGCCGTCAGATCTCACTTTGCAATCAATCTTGAAGGGATTGACAACCCCTTTATAGCGTTGGGTGCAAGATCTTTTGTGTTTGTGCAGGTACTCTAGACTTGACGCGATTCTCCTACTGGATTGATACCTTGGTTCTCAAACTGAGGGAAATACTTACTGCTCCTATGCTGCATCGCCCTTTCCTCTTCAAGGGAAAAACCAACGCAAGCTCAAGAGACGACAGAAGGTTTCTGTCGCCGTAGCAGCACCCTCCGACAGTTTACTTCCTATCCACACGGTCCCCTGCACAATCCGAGTTCGAGTATCCCATGATATCAAATGATGCACCTTTGGGGCACCATAAGCCAAATTTTGGGGTATGAGCCAAATATCGAGATATTTGTTCGATAGCAACATAGTGACTTTCCTTAGGTGCGGCTTAAAATATTGCACATATTCCCACACTCAACATAATATCCAGCCTAGATGCCCCAAGGTAAAGCAAGGATTCAATCATGGAGAGATATACCTTTTGATCCACGACTTTAGCATTGGGATCAATGTCAAGTTGGCACTTGAGTGGCATAGGTGTCTATGCCGGCTTGACATCATCCAACTTGAACCTCTTGAGCATGTCTTGAGTGTATTTAGCTTGGTTGATGAAGGTTCCTTGTGTTCGTTCCTTGACTTCAAATCCAAGGAAGAATTTCAACTGTCCCATCATAGACATATCACGCTCTTTGATCATGAGTGCGACAAACTCATCATTGAGAAATTTGTTATAATAACCAAAGATAATATCATCAACATATAATTTGCATATGAAAAAAAATCCCTTTAATCCTCTTAGTAAAAAAAGTGGGATCGATTTTCCCAACAACAAACCCACGATCTTCTAACAACTTGGTAAGGTGCTCATACCACACACGGGGAGCTTGTTTAAGACCATAGAGTGCCTTATCGAGTTTATAGACATGGTTGGGGAACTTGGGATCGTCAAACCCCGGGGGTTGTTTGACATATAGCAACTCATTAAGAGGACCATTTAAAAAGGCACTCTTCACATCCATTTGTTGCAATTTGAACTCATGATGAGGTGCATAAGAAAGCAACGTGTGAATAAATTCAAGGCAAGCAACGGAGGCAATGGTTTCACTGTAGTCAATACCCTAAACTTGGGTGTAGCCTTGATCCACCAATCTTTCCTTGTTTAAAATTACAACACCATTTGAATCTTGCTTGTTCTTGAAGATCTATTTGGTTCCAATGACATTATGGTCCTCCTTCGGCCTTGGAACTAATTGCCACACCTTGTTACAGTCGAAGTTGTTGAGTTTCTCATGCATGGAATTTAACCAATCTGTGTCCTCGAGCGCCTCTTGTACCTTAAGGGGTTTAATGTAAGAAACAAACACGTGATGCTCACAAAAATTTGTTAATTGTTTACAAGCGGTTACCCCTTTACTTAAGCTCTCATAGACATACTCCAAAACATGTTGACGACGTTGTAGTTTGGAAGCAACTTTGGCGATGCGATGCTCCAAAATATCCTCCAAGGAATGTTGGGGAGAAGCATCTACTTAATCTTGAGCCTCGTCTTGAGATTGCTCTTTATCTTGAGTTTGACCCTGATCTTGATCTTGCTCGGAGTCATGAACTTGATCTTGGGCATCACTTGGCGAGTCACCATCATCATGAGATTGATCTTGCCCTTGATTTTGTTCATTTGATTGAGGGCCTTCGTATTTTTATTCGGAAGCGTGTGGGTGAAGTACTAGTGAGGAATCCACTTGCATACAAAATTTCCTTCTCCTTCGTCCACAAGGGGTTCCTCAAGGGATAGGAAGTGTCTCACACCCATTCTTCTTATGGTTTGGGGAGAAATTTCATCACCTATATCACAAAGACAACTTTTCTCCACTTGGGAGATATTATTTTCATCAAACTCCACACTACACATATCCTCAATGAGTATGCTGGACTTGTTGAGGACACGGTAAGCATGAGAGTTTGTAGCATAACCAACAAATATGCCCTCATGAGCTCTAGAATCAAACTTAGCTAAATGAGCCCCATTTTAGAGAATGAAACACTTACACCCGACACCCAAAAGTACTTGAGGTTGGGCTTGTTACCAATGAGTATCTCATATGGAGTCTTACTCACGCCTTTTCGGAGGTAGAGCCGATTGGATGCATGGCATGTGGTGTTGATGGCTTCGGACCAAAAGTTATATGGAGATTTGAATTCCGCCATCATGATCCTTGCCGCGTCCATCAACATTCAGTTCTTCCTATCCACTAAACCATCTTGTTGAGGGGTATATGGTGCGGAGTATCGGTGCTTGATACCTCACCACTTAGAAACTCATCCAAGGTGTAATTCTTGAACTCAGAGCCGTTGTAACTTCTAATCATCAGGTTCTTTGCTTCATGTTGGCATTGAGATCCATTTGCAAAGTTAATGACGGTTTGTTGGGTCTCGCTCTTCCTCTTGAAGAAATATACCCATGTGTATATTTAATAATCATCCATAATCACCAAGCAATATTTTCTTTCTCCAAGACTATCAAAGTATGGAGGACTAAAGAGATCCATGTGGAGGATCTCTATGGTCCTCTTCGAGTAAATAGTAGTTGTGGGGTGATGAGGCGTCTAATGAAGCTTTCCTTTGATACAAGTACTTCAAGCATGATCTTTGGCAAAACTAACATTTGTTAGTCCACAGACATGGTCCCCATGGGGGAGACTTTGCAAAGATCTCATAGACATGGGATAAATGGTGATGCCAAAGCCATCCACATCAACTTTAGTCATTAGACATGTTGAGGTCTTAGTGGGCCTCTCCGAGAAGTTGACCACAAAGAGACCATTCTCAACATATCGAACATAGGCTACTTTAAGAGTCTTGCTCATCATGAGGGCCACTGTACCAATATCAAAGAATGTAGAAAAGCCTATGAGTGCAAGTTCACAAACGGAAAGTAAATTGTATGCAAGGGTCACAACAAGCATAACTTTCTCAATGGTTAAATCCGGAGATATCACCACCTTTCCAAGACCCAATACCTTTGAAGTCGTAGCACCACCAAATTGGACTTGAGTGTCCAAAGATGAGTTAGTTTGAACGTCCACCACCAAGTCTTTGCTTCCGGTCATATGATTTGTTGCTCCACTGTCAAGTAACCATGAACCTCCTCTTGAAGCAAAGTCCTACATAAGATCAATGCCTTGTTTTAGGTACCCATTATTGAATGGGTCGTTTGATGTTGGTAACAAGGGTCTTAGGAACCTAAATAGACTATTCAATGTACTCATAAACATGCCCATCACTAGCACGACATAAAACATAGGAGGGGTTAAAATCGTCGGCTTTGTTGGAATGTGTGGCATTGCCCCTTTTGGCCTTACCACTCGTCACCTTGTTCTTATTCTCCTTAGGAGCACCCTCTCCCTCTTTGACAAATGTTTCTTTAAGAGGGGTAGATTGCTTGGTCTTGTCTTTCTTCTTCAATTGATTCTTCTTTGACTTGTGTACAAACCCAAGTCCCTCCTTAGAGAAAACTTCCTTTTGATTGCTCAAAAGGTCGTTGAGATTCTTTTTGCCTTGGATGCAAGTCACAATTCCCTTCTCAAGTTGCTCTTTCAACTTAGAATTTTCCCCCACAAGGTGCACATGCTCACAACACGGGTTAGAAACACGAACATTATCAATTAACACAAAAGGAGGACAAGTAGCAATCTCCTTTGTCAACTTCACTTGGAGTTGATCATAAGAAGCTTTGAGGTTAGTGTGGGCACTCTTCAAGGCTTATGAGCCTTGCCAAGCGACCCAAACTCCTCATTGGGTATCTCATGGCCAACCCTAAGTTCAAGCTTCTCGGATTTAAGCACACGAGCAAGACCTTGAGCATGATCAAGATATTTCTTAAGTCTAGACAAGTTAACTTCGTGTCACTCCTCCAAAGCCAAACGAAAACCTTGATCTTCTTCTAAATCATGTGAAAGATCTGCGATCTCATCGGCATAATCATGACTATGCCCTTCCATCTTAGTGATGGTCTCTTCGTGAGAGTCAATGACATCATTGGCCTCACCTAATTGTTCCAAGAGAGCAATGAAATGCTTCTTGGTCTCTCCCTTGAGTTTGCACATGAATTTATCGAAGGAATTTTCATAACCCTTTTCCTCCTCCTTTTCATCCCCACTATCCGTAGAAGGAGTAGTGGAGTTGATAGTTTTGATATTGGAGGTTACCTTCTTGGAGGCGTTGGCCATTAGGCACGTGGTGATGGGGATGTGGTCCATGTTGGGGGAGTCAAAGAGTGACATCATGGTTGGAGGAGAGATGGCAATGGCCATGGAGGCCGTTGCCATTCGTCCTACACTTGCATCATTGTAATCAACATTGGAGCTGTACTCTTCTTGCACCGTCAACCCCTGAGGAGGCACCCTCTTCGTGAAGTTTTTTTTCTTGGGGAAGGACTTGGACTTATCTTTACGAACGAGCTTGCCTCAATTGTCTTCTTGCTTCTCATAGGGGCAATTTACAACGAAGTGACTTACATTACCACAATTGTAGCATGTCCTCGCCCGTTTCTTGCCCTTGTAAGGACTTGAGTTGTTCTTGGAGAAGTTAGGACTAGTGTTCCTCTTGTTGCCCCAAAACTGCCTTGACACAAGAGCCATGTGCTCGTGGTAAGCATATTTGGTGTCCTCGAGGAAACACTCCTACTCATCTTCTTATTCTTCCTCTTACAAGAAAGCCTTGGCCTTCAAAGAAAGGTTGGGATTCTTTGACTGTTGAACACGAGCTATGGTGTTGTCCGCGGTCTTGTTTAAGATGTTCATAGAAACAAACTCATCCAACAGTTCACTTGAAGACAAGTCGTGGAAGTACGGTCTTTGATGGATCACGGAATACATGACTTTGTTGAATAGCATGATGGCCTTGATGAACTTGTGCTTTACCTAAGTGTCATTAATGTCCTTGCTCCCATGGTCTCGTAGAGAGACGACAAGGGTGGTTAATTTTCGGTAAAGCTCCCTAGGGTATTTGTCTTCATTCATCACAAACTCATTGGCTTCATCAAGGACCACCTCAAAGTTACATCATTGAATGCTTGAGCTCCCTTTGTATAATGAGTTGATGTTCTTATTTGACAATAATGGACGTGCAAAAGTGGGAGAGCTCTTTGGGTGGCATGGCGGATTGAAGAATGAACAAGGTGAAAGCATTGAGTTGGTTGTCCACTTCTTATCTTAGAGTCATGTTGTTGGTATCATGAGGGTGAAATCCTTGCTCGATCACCCTCCATAATTGTATTGACCTGTGATTCAAATGAGACTTGATACGAAAAACCTAACTAAGTAAGTTAGTCAAATCAATCTTGGGCGAGGGCCCATTAGAGTTAATATGAAGCGAGAGAACCGGTCCACCATACGACAGTGGAGGGGCAAGCATGACATGGGTGCCCGATCCATTAATTCCATGAGAGATTTGGGGATCACGGTACTAGCCGTTTCCGTGATGGAATCATCATCCATCTTTGTATGGAATGAGTTAACCAAATCCTTCTTATCGGTGGGGAGTTTAAGATTCTTGAGGAATTTATTTAGTGTTTCGTTGAACTCGTCCACCATGGATGATTCGAGAGAGGCGATGATACAAGGCAAACCCATGGGTGTCGATCTTTTCACACTTGGAGGGAAAAAAGGGAGAAAACAAAGACAAAACACAAACTCTCAAGAACGATCCCCTATCACACATCCACTAGATCCATATAAACACACGAGATACATAGATCCAAAGTCAACAAAAGGACACAAGTAACAAATAGTATTCCACTCGAAAGGAGGGTCTTCGATATCCCGTGGGATCTTTCCTACAGAGGGGCCTTGACATCCATAGGATCTTCTCATGTGGAGGTGTTCAACTCCAAGGGATAAGGATATGGAAGGAGCAATGCTCAACTAGTCCATGAGCCAACATAATGCTAACCCTAATTTGGTGGTACGAGATGACTACTTATAGTCTAGGTCGAAATAGAAGGGCTAATGGGTACATGGTCCTCGGGCCCAAGTGGCTGCACGCATGCATGATGGAAGTTCCGGCCAGGTTACTAGCTTTCTAGAGCATTTGTACATGTCGCGATGGCTAGACTGAGTAGAATGCGGAAGGTCTGGACGACCGGAAGTTTAGGGCATCGGAAGTTCTAGGCCAGGGTCCGATCTAGTTCCGGGCTACCCAGAGTTGGTATGCCAGGAGTTGTCCTTGGTCACCTAGGGGCAGAGGTTATGGGATGGCCGGAGGTTCCGGGTTGTCCTGGGAGTTCTTCTTGGAGCTTGTGTCCTTTTCTTCATGTGGTTCTTCCCTTTGCGCTTCCGAGCTCCACTGACGGTCGAGGTACCTGATTATGCACAATGTCTCTAATTGAGGTAGTGGTCGTGTCTCATGGCAAGTTATGGATAGCTCGAGAAGGAGATACACCACTATGGATTTGATGGTACATGCATGGGCTCTTGTCATGGGACCAATTGGAGCTTGTGGTGTTGTTGATGGATCCATGGGAATGACCATGGGATGCTCCGCATCATCTCCCCTCCCTCCCTTGGGAACAATACGTCCTCGGATCAAGTTTTTCATCACCATGGAAAGGGGATAGATCCTTGACATTGAAGATATCGCTCATGTTGTACTTGTCGCGTGGAATGTCGATCTTCTAGGCATTGTCGTTGAAGCATGCCAACCCCTTGAAAGGTCCATCAGCCCGAGGAAGTAACTTGGACTTGCGCTCGGCGGGAAAGAGATCCTTTCGTTGGTGTAGCCACACAAGATCACCTGTCTTGAACACCATGGGGTGCTTGTTCATGTTGCGCTTGGTGGTGACAAGTTCCACTTGACGTTCGATCGTGCTCCTTGTATCTTCATGCATCTTCTTGATATAGCTTGCCCTTGCACTTCTGTCCATGTTCACTCGCTCTTGGAGTGGTAGAGGAAGGATGTCCAATGGGGATAAAGGGTTGAAGCCGTATACCACTTCAAATGGATACTTGTTTGCGGTGAAGTGGCGTGCGCGATTGTAGGCATATTCAGCGATGGGGAGACATTCTTCCCATTCCTTGAGATTCTTCTTGATCAACACACGAAGAAGCGTCGAGAGCATTCGGTTTGTCACCTCCGCTTGGCCATCGGTTTGTGGATGGTTGGTTGATGAGAATAGGAGCTTGATTCCGAGCTTGGCGCATAGCGTCTTCCAAAAGTAGCTACGAGGCTTGACGTCGCGGTCCGACACAATGGTCCTGGGAACTCCATGTAGTCTCAAGATGTCCCTACAAAAGAGATTGGCAACACATGAATCATTGTCTATCTTATGACATGGAATGAAACGAGCCATATTGGAAAAACGATCCACAACAACAAACACGGAATCATGACCATTTTTAGTTCTTGGCAAACTAAGCACAAAGTCCATATTAATATCTTCCCAAGGTTGAAAAGGTATAGGAAGAGGCATGTAAAGGCCATGGGATTGAGCTTTTGATTTAGCTTTGTGACATGTAGAGCATCGGTTGGTGAAGCATGCAACATCATGAAATATATTTGTCCAAAATTACATGTTGGTGAGTGTGGATCATGTCTTGTCACGTCCAAAATGACCGATGAGTCCTCCACCGTGAGCCTCATGCAAAAGCAACAAACGAGGAGAAGACTCAGGTATACAAAGTTTGATAGCACGCATAAGATAGCCATTTTCATGTAGTAATTTTCCCAACAAGGTTTAACACGGCACTTAGCATATGGAGTCTCAAATGAAATATCATGCTCGTATAAATTTTTGATATGCTCACAACCAATGACATTAAATTCAAGTTGATTAACTAGCATGCATTTGCGGGAAAGAGCGTGTGCCACAACATTTTCGTTACCCTTAATGTATTTGATGACATAAGGAAAAGACTCAATGAATTCACTCCATTTAGCATGCCGCTTGTTCAACTTGGTTTTACCCTTAAGATAGTTGAGTGTTTCATGATCGGTATGAATGACAAATTCATGAGGGCGGAGATAATGATCACAAACATGCAAGACTCTCACCAAAGCATACAATTATTTATCATATATGGGGTAATTGAGTTGAGCGTCGGAAATTTTCTCACTAAAGTATGCAATTGGGCGTTTCTCTTGAATTAACACGCCACCTATGCCATTACCACTAGCATCACAACACACTTTAAAAGTTTTATAAAAGTTGGGCAAGGCAAGCAATGGTGCATGAGTAAGCAAATTTTTAATCTCATGGAAAGCGGTGTCTTGCGATGGTCCCCACACAAAGGGTGCATTCTTCTTGCTCAAAGCATGTAGAGGAGATACAATGGTGCTAAAATCCTTAACAAAATGATGGTAAAAATCCGGCTAGTCCAAGGAAACTACGCACTTGTTGCAAATTTGTAGTGGTAGTGCAAATTTTAATAGCATCAATTTTAGTTTCATCACCTTGAACACCCTTTGAAGATACCACAAATCCTAGGAAAACAACCTTGTCAACACCAAAAGTGAATTTTTCCATGTTTTCATAAAGTTTTTCATTCCTAAGAACTTGCAATATTTCCCTAACATGTTTAACATGCTCCTCTAGAGTTTTTCTGAAATAAGAATGTCATCAAAGTATACCACAACGCAATATCCAATGAGATGATGTAAGACATAGTGGATGACTCGCATAAATGTACCCGGTGCTTGGGATAAACCCATTGGCATAACTAGCCATTCATAGAGACCAAACTTAGTTTTGAAAGCCATTTTCCACTCATCGCCCTCTTGCATGCGTATTTGGTAGTAACCACTCTTCAAATCAATTTTAGAAAATATAGTGGCACCACTAAGTTCATCTAGCATATCATCTAGGCACGGAATAGGGTGGTGATATATAACGGTTATAGCATTTATAGGTCTACAATCTGAACACATGCGCATACTACCATATTTCTAGGTACTAGTATCACTGGAACCGCACAAGGACTTAAGCTCTCGCGTACATGCCCTTTGTCTAAGGTTTTTGCAATTGCCTTTGTATATCCTTAGTTTCTTTGGGGTTAACATGGTATGGTGCCTTGTTAGGAAGTGGTGCACGAGGTATGAGGTTGATGCGGTGTTAGATCCCACATTTTGGTGGTAGTCCCGGAGGTTACTCATCGGGAAAAACGTCTTGGAATTCCTGCAAAAAATGCGACAGCATAAGAGGTAGATGTTGTGAAGTATTATTTCGTACGACTTCATCTTTGTACACAAGAACAAAGTGAAGAACGCTCGATGGGCTCTCACTCACATCCCTCAAATTCCTTTTGGTGACTATGAGAACTAGTCCTTCTTGTCCTTCATCATGGAGTCACTGAATTTTGGCTTATGGCTCTCACTCTATTTTAAGTGGTTCGCTCTCTCACTTTTATCTCCATGATAGAATGTAGTTTGCTTGTCGTTGGTTACTTTGCTTGGGGTCATTGGTCGAAGCACATATTGCTTGCCCTTCATCTTGAAGCTATAGTGATTTGTCCGGCCGTTGTGGATGGCTCCGTGGTCAGATTGCAAAGATCTCCCAAGGAGAAGATGATAGAAGGACATGGGAACCACATCACATTCCCAAGTGTCTTCATATGCGCCTATCTTGAAGGATACTTGCACGGTGTGGTCAACTTGGAGGGTGCTGTAATCACTAAGCCATTGGACCTTGTAGGGACGTGGATGCTTCTAATTGACCAATTGCATCTTGGAGCAAAGGCCCTCACTTGCGAAATTGTGGAACCTTCGACTGTCGATAAAGACCTTGATGGATTTTCCTTGGATGCCCGCCTCGGTATAGAATATGTGGCAATGTTTGTCCTCGTCTTGTTTTTGTTGAAGAGTCAAAACCTTGGAAACAACGAGAGAGGGGCTTGGATCATTCTCGCAATAGATTTGCGCATCTTCATCTTCATTGACTTGTCAATGCATGGCCACATGTTCCAAAGATTCCATGTGTCATCACTCGCAGAGTCATAGGTGCCATTGTCTTGAAGGCTCCTTGTGCATCTTGTTGGACATTCAAATGTGTTGTGGTCGCGGCCTTAGCACGTGAAGCACATGATTGAGCTTGATTTAGCGATAACATCCGGTTTTGGTGTAGAGGATGAACCTCTTGGCTTGTAGTTACTTGTAGTATGAGGGCGACTTGATGAAGTCATCTTGTCCATGTAACTTTACTTGTCATATTTAGTTATTGGAGTTTTCATAGTCGAAGGCGTCATAGTCAGAGAAGCTTGTGCACTTGAGCCGCAAGTCTTGGAAAAGAACTTGGAGTACTTGTAGCCATCTTGCACTTGGCGTTCCGCCTTGGATGCTTGATGCACTAGCTCGAGTAAGTTGGAGTAAGGTTGGAAATTCACAATCTTCTTGACTAGGTAATTGAGACCATTCAAGAAGCGCACCGTTGTTTGCTCATCATCTTCCTTAACATTGGCTCAGATCATGGTCATTTCCATATCTTGGTAGTATTCTTCTACTGACTTGGTACCTTGCTTGAGGAGTTGTAGCTTCTTGAAGAGATCACGGTTATAGTGGGTCAGCACGAAGCGAGCTCGCATGAGGTCCTTCATTTGGGCCCAAGTGGTGATGGGAGGTTCACCCTTTTCTGTTCTTCGCTCAATCACCTTGTTCCTAACAAATGGGAACGTAGTCTTGGAACTCAAGTGAAGCCATGGCAACCTTCTTTTCTTCTTCGAAGTTGTGTATACGGAAGATCTTGTCAACCTTGAGTGCCCATGAGAGATAGTCTTCGGGATCATTGCTTCCGGAAAACTTAGGCATGGTGAACTTGAGCTTGCCAAAGTGTTGTTCTTCATTGTGATTGTTTTGGTGATGCCCTTGTTTTTTAGGAGGTGCATCATTTTTGTTGTTGAGTTAACATTGTTGTTGTTCCCTTGAGTCTTGATGACCCACAAGTATAGGGGATCAATCGTAGTCCTTTCGATAAGTAAGAGTGTCGAACTCAACGGCGAGCAGAAGGAAATGAAAAGCAGTTTCACTAAGGTACTCTGTGCAAGTGCTATGGGTAACACTAATATGTAGTTTTGTAGCAAGATAATTCGTATTAAGTGACAAGTAAAAATAGTAGCGAGTGCGCAGAAAGATAGCCCAATCTTTTTTATAGCAAAGGACATACACGAAAGTACTCTTATATGAGGCAAGCGCTCCAGAGGACACATGGGAATTTTTGTCTAGTCATGTTCATCATGTTGAGTTGATTCACCTTCGTTACTTTGATAATTTGATATGTGGGTGGACCGGTCCTAAGGTGCTTTTCTTACTTTAACAAGCAACCCACTTATGATTACCCACTCTCGGAAGCATTCACGACTACAAAAGAAGAAGATAAACCTAACCATAGCATGAAACATGTGGATCCAAACCAACCCCTCATGAAGCAACACATAAATTGGGGTTTAAGTTTTTGTCACTCTTGCAACCCATCATCTACTTGTTACTACACATTGCCTTCCCTAAGGCCCATAACATGGCTAATTGTCGTCTAGTCGACGTTCACACAACACCACTAAGAGAAGAAGCGACATACACAAAATCAAAATATCGAACAAATACCAACTTCACATGATTACTTATAACAAGACTTCTCCATGTCCTTAGAAACAATAGTAACTACTTACACCTCATCAACATGTTAAAGATCATAGGTATAATAATGGTGATCAAGGATCTGCACATAATATCTTTCACCAAGTAAACCAATTAGCATCAACTACAAGATGTAATCAACACTACTAGTAACCCACACGTACCAATCAGAGGTTTTGAGACAAAAATTGAATACAAGAGATCAACTAGGGTTTGATATGAGATGGTGTTGGTGAATATGTTGATGAAGATTGTTCCTCCCACGACGAAGGAAGCATTGGTGATGACGATGGCTTCAACTTCCCCCTCACAGAGGGAAGATTCCTCGACAGAATCTCTCTGCCGGAGAGCAAAAGGGTATGTGCTCAGGTTTATGCCTCGAGACGACGGAGCTTCGTCTCAAAACTATCCTTATGATTTTTTTTCTAGGGTAAAACACATCATATAGGAGAAGAGGGGCGGTGGGAGACGTGTTGGGACCCCACAAGGCAACAAGGCGCGCCTAGGGGCTGGGGGCGCCCTATTGTCTTGTGGCCAACGGGTGGCCCCCATCTAGTATATTTTTGGACCAATAATTCTTATATTATTCCATAAAAATTCTGTGTGAAGTTTCATGTCATTTGGAGTCCAGTGAATTTTCAGCCTTTTTCTTGGTTTTCACGTCCAGAATTCCTATTTTCACTAATTTCCCTCCTTGTAATGTACCTTGCATATTCAGAGAGGAAAATATATGAATTGTATCATAATGAGGAATAATGGACAATAATATCATAAATATCAGTATAAATCTGTGACACAAAATGGATGTATCAACTCCCCCATGCTTATACCTCGCTTGTCCTCAAGAGAAAGCCGAAGTCGATAATAATGACCACATAATTTGAGAGAGAGAGAGATGTCAATAAAAATAGAATACAGACTTGAGAGCATCATCAATATTAACATAGCAACAAGTTTTTTTTATCATATAGCTTCTCATAAACAAGTAACAATCTATCCACAACATTGAAGCATAAATCATAAACTTTATTGGCAAACAAAAAACTATGTTCTTAGGCATCAAGACAATCATAATTCATCATATTTCAGAGAAGAGGCTATGTAAGAGCTTTCATATTAGCAAGTTCACATACTCAACTATTATTTAGTCTTCTATGATTGCTAACACTCATTGCATATTTTTGGAGCTAATGTTTTCATTGGACTCATAGGAAGATAGGAGCTTTATTGTTTTTCCACCCAACTTATTTACCTCAAGGATAATGTCAATAATAATGGTTCATGATCTCCTACATTCAAATGGATATATATATATCTGGATGTGTCCACAACACATGATGCTTGACAACTAGAGAGTTAATAGGTTGGAATAAGGATAAACTTTACTAACTCTTGCATAAAAGTAAACTTATGAAGATAAAAGATAGGCCCTTTGAAGAGGGAAGCACAGGTTGTTATGAGCAAACTCTTAATGCGAAGGAATCTCACTTTATATTTCCTCGTATGATAGCAAACTTTATTATGCAATCTGTCGCTTTTATTTCTTTTCCATCACAAGATCGTGCAAAGCTTATTTTGCCTTACAATAGAATATCAAACATGTTTAGGAGAAATTTTTACTGCTTGGTGCACCGATGACAACTTACTTGAAGGATCTTACTCAATCCATAGATAGATATGGTGTAGTCTCATGGCAAGAAACTGGGTTCAAAGGTTATGGATGCACAAGTAGTATCTCTACTTAATGTCGAAAATTTTGGCTAGCAAAAGATCTAAAGCAAGCACCCCATGTTAGAGGATCCATGACAAAGTAACTTCTATGTGAATGTAAACTATCATGATCATTATGTTGTCTTCCATGTCCAACATAAATACTTGCTCATTATATAATATTTGGTGAGGGATCACAATCATAAAAGACGTCCAAGATAGTGTATTTATATGTGAATCTCCACTCCTCTATCATAATTTTGCATAGATTGTATCAATGACTAAGAGCATCTCCAACAGTGGCTGTAACAAACGCACGCGTGTGGAAAAATTGCATTTTAGCGCGCGCAGAGCGGTTGCGCGCGCTCCAACAGGTGCGGAAGATCCTGACGCACGGGAAAAGTTTGCGCGCACGTGGGAAAAGGCGGCCCGACGCGTGTTATATTTGGTGCGCAACGCTCGTCACACATTATAAATCCAGCGCATCTTCCATGCGTCCTTCCACCGCTCCCACGCGCCCCTCGCCTCTCCATGCTTCCTCTACCGCTCTATCTCTCTCGCCTCACCGCCACGCTGCCGCGGAACTTCGGGCTACCGCGGCGTCCACACACGCCCCTCTGGCACCTTCTATGCCGAGATCCGCTCTGGCAACATGCGCCTCGGCCTCAACACGTTCAACACCACCGACGAGGCTTCCTGTGCGTACGCCGCGGCAGCGTGGTGCCTCAACCGTCCTCATAGGGACATGAATTTCCCCGAGGTGATGACGCGAGAGTTGCCGCAGCGACTCGCGCCTCCCCTGCAGGTTGTCACCGAAGAGGACCGTTGCCAGAACCTAAGGCGGGAGCACCACCTTGGCATCGCTGAGATGGACGAACATGCCATGGCGGAGTGGCGCCAATAGTTCCTCTAGGACGCCCTCGACGAGCGTGCATTCTTCGTGCAAAGGAGGATGGAGAGGAGGGTGGAGCGAGCCGCATGTCGTGAGGATAGGCATATGCGAAAGCAAGCCGAACTCTTCAACATGGAGCTCAAGGGAGCGTGGAATTGGTCCTCTGACGATGAACGGTGGGCTGACGCCTTCATCACGACGGAGGAGTCGAACACCAACTCGTCGGAGGAAGACGACGAAGAGTAGTTTACCGTTTTTGTACTATGATGAACTATCGATGAGGAGTAGTTTGTATCTATGAAATATCTATACTATCTATGCCCAACATCTTCTTTTTGCATAGAATGTGCATCGCGCGCTCTAAATTTTAGCGCTTCTGCTAGAGTGGTGCGCGCTCGCAATTTTTTCAGTGGCCGCTGGAGCGAGCACTCTGTGGCGCACAAAAAAATGTTGTTCCCGTGTTGTAAAGTGTTTTTTGTGCGCCGCGCGTTGAGCGCCTATTGGAGATGCTCTAATTCTATGTTTTTTTATCCCCAACAATTTTTATCACTTATAATTTTTCTAGGTGAAGTCATTACTCCTCATGGAATTAGCATATGATATTTTTATTTCTTTTATTTCAATGCTATGATGATATAGGCATGAGAGTAAAGCATACAAACTCAACTAATCTTTATTATATAACTCTCACACTCGGTTAAAAGGGTAGATAGATCTCAAAGAAAAAAATTCTAAGCAAAGCAAATCTGAAATTTTATTTCTCTAAGTCACAACATAACTAAGCATCAAACTAAGATAGATGGTAATGATAAAAGTGATGGTGATATGATATGAGGGCACCTCCCCCAAGCTTGGAACAAGCTAGGGGTGGTTCCCATACCCATGTACTCACATGTCCTTCTTGGGTGATGGTGGTGTTGAGGTAGTAGGCTTGTCCCCTGCGATAGTTAGCAGGACAAACCTTAATTCCTTCATCTCATGGAGTAGCTACTGAATCATTGTTGTTTTATTTTGTACTTCCGCCATAATATGCTTATTCTCTGGCCGCCAAGAGCCTTTCCCTGCATCACTTTCACTTGGACGAGAGATCTGCCAATTGGACGGTATGTGCAAGCGAGAAATATTCTCAACCCTGTAATTATGAATCAAAATTTGAAAGTTGTTTGCATGTAACCTGCCGAGGGGACTCCTCGGGGTAGATTCATCGTGTGCTTCTTGAGCTAGCCGGGCTCTCCTCCCCATTGGTGGGCAAGGGTTCAGAGAATTGGAGATGCCAGCTAGCATCCCATGCTCTGAGGTCGGTGGATGTGCTTCCTCAGATTCCATAGGTTCTTCCCCTAAGATAACTTCCTGAGCTCCTTCGCGCTCAAGCTCCATCCGCAATAGCGAAGCCTGGTCCTCAATGTTGTTGGAGGGAGGACGAAGACATAGTTCCACACCTTAGGAAATTTGTAAGAAAAATAGCCTGAAACCAGAACAAAGGAGAAACTCGCGATTCAATGGTCAAAAAAGATAGGAGTATATTAATGTTTTTTCTCGGTCACAATACGAGTCGAGGAAGAAAACAGAGTCCAAGAGGGACATGAGGGCCCCACAAGCTATCAGGGCTCGCCCAGGTGGCCATGTTGGCTTGTGCCTCCGTCGAGGGTCCCCGTGACTCCTTTTTATATTTGGAATTTTTCTAAAATACCAAAACCAATAGAAAATATATTTTTTGGAATTTTTGGAGGCAGTTTACTTACCGTATCACATACCTACCCTTTTCAGCTTTCTGGAGCGTTCCACAAGGTCTCTTTTATGTGTTCTTCCGGAGTCATAACTTGAATAATATTAGTTTCACCATGGATGGGCGTACCTGAGATATAGTATTTAATTCTTTGCCCATTTACCACTCTTGGATTTTTGCCTTCGAAGTTGTTAATCTTTATAGAACCGGAGCGGTAGACCTCCTCGACGACATAAGGGCCTTCCCATTTGGAGAGAAGCTTACGTGCAAAAAATCTGAAACGAGAATTGTACAAAAGAACTAGGTCTCCTACATTGAATTCCCTTTTTTGGATTCTTTTGTCATGCCATCTTTTAACTTTTTCCTTAAATAACTTGGCATTTTCATAAGCTTGTGTCCTCCATTTGTCTAATGAACTAATATCGAATAACATATTTTCACCGAAAAGTTTAAAGTCATAGTTAAGTTCCTTAATTTGCAAATAAGCTTTATGGTCTAACTCAAGAGGTAAATGACATGCTTTACTATAGACCATCTTATAAGGGGACATTCCCATGGGATTTTTATAAGTAGTTTTATAAGCCCATAAAGCATCATCAAGTTTCTTAGACCAGTTATTTCTAGACCTATTAACAGTCTTTTGCAAAATTAACTTCATTTCTTGATTTCTCAACTCAACTTGACCACTAGACCTAGGATGATAAGGTGATGCAATTCTATGGTTAACATCATATTTAGCTAGAAGTTTATGGAAAGCACCATGAATAAAATGTGAACCACCATCAATCATTAAATATATAGGGACTCCAAACCTCGGGAAAATAATATCTTTAAGCATTTTAATAAAAGTGTTATGATCAACACTACTAGTTGGAATATCTTCTACCCACTTAGTAATGTAATTAACACCAACTAGAATATGGGTATACCCATTAGAACAAGGAAAAAGTCCCATATAATCAAAGCCCCCAATATCAAATGATTCAATAGCAAGTGAATAATTCATAGGTATAACCTGACATCTACCAATGTTACCAATTCTTTGACATCCATCACAAGATAGGACATACATACGAGCATCTTTGAAAAGAGTAGTCCAATAAAAATCAGATTGTAGTACCCTTTGTGTAGTTCTGTCACCGGCATGGTGTCCTCCATATGCCTCGGAGTGACACTTCCGTAGGATATGTCCCTGTTCATGCTCAGGAACACAACGTCTAATAACACCATCTAATCCTTCTTTATAAAGATGTGGGTCAACCCAAAAGTAACGGCTTAAATCATAGAAAAACTTTTTATTTTATTGGTATGTGAAACTAGCTGGTATATTTTTAGCAAAAATGTAATTAGCATAGTCTTCTTACAAAGAGTACTATGTGAAGCATTTTTAACAGCGAGTTGCTCATCAGGAAAATTATCATCAATAGGGAGTGGGTCATCAAGAACATTTTCCATCCTAGACAAGTTATCCGCTACAGGGTTTTCAGCTCCCTTCTTATCTACGATATGCAAGTCAAATTCTTGAAGTAAAAAACACCGACCTAATAAGTCTAGGCTTAGCATCCTTCTTTTCCATAAGGTATTTAATAGCAGCATGATCAATGTGAATAGTAACTTTGGAGTCAACAATGCAAGGTCTAAACTTATCACATGCAAACACAACTGCTAAAAATTCCTTCTCAGTAGTAGCATAATTTCTTTGAGCGTGGTTTAGGGTTATAGTAGCATAGTGAATAACATTCAATTTATTATCTACTATTTTCCCTAGAACAACACCAACAAAATAATCACTAGCCTCACACGTAATCTCAGATGGTAAATTCTAATCAGGTGGTTGTACAATAGGTGCACAAATCAAGGATTTCTTAAGTATTTCAAAGGCTTCTACACAATCTCCATCAAAACCAAAAGGAATATCTTTTTGAAGAAGATTAGTTTGTGGCCTAGAAATCTTTGAAAAAACTTTAATGAAGTGCATATAAAAACCAACATGACCCATAAAACTTCTTATACATTTGATATCTTTAGGACATGTCATTTCTTTATTGCATCTTTTAGCTTTGTCTACCTCAATGCCTCGTTTATAGATTTTATGCTCAAGTACTATACCTTCATTCACCACAAGGTGGCACTTCTCCCAATTGAAGACAAGGTTAGTTTCATCTCATCTCTGCAAAACTCGATCAAGGTTGCTCAAGCAATCATCAAAAGTAGTCCCGTACATGGAAAAATCATCCATGAAAACCTCAACAATCTTTTCACAAAAGTCAGAGAATAGAGCAGCCATACATCTTTGAAAGGTAGCAGGTACATTACATAAACCAAAAGACATACTTCTATAGGCATAAGTTCAAAGGGGCATGTGAAAGTAGTTTTTTCTTTATCCTCTTTTGAGGCAGGTATTTGAGAGAAACCAGAATATCCATCAAGAAAACAAAAGTGTATGTGCTTAGATAACCTTTCTAACATTTGATCAATAAAATAAAAGGGGTAATGTCGTGGTTTTGTCACGGCAGATGTCCTCGTGAAAGGACTTAGTGTTGGAGCCATCGCACCTTGGTGGCGACTCAAAGGGGTTGAACGGGAGCGAGACAGAGATTTGCCCAGGTTCGGCCCCTCGAGAGGAGGTAAAAGCCTATGTCCTGCTGTGTGTTGTATTGCTGGTGTTTCGATTACAAGGAGGGCGTAACTCGCCTGACCTAGCACTCGATGATTTCTAACCTGTCCTCTCCTTCCCCGGGACTCGCCTTTATATACAGGTCAAGTCCTTAGGGTTTACAAGAGTCCTTACCATCATGCAAGTCATGATTCTTTCTATCTCTAAGTCGCCATGCTTTCCAAGACTTAGAGGCCTTCCCAATGATTGACTCTCCACGAGGATCCTGAACCACTGTCTAGCTCCTGGGCTCACAGGCCAAAGCTTGAATCGCCAAAGGATGAGTCGCTCGCTTGGTGACCCGGCCCAACTAGGGAGGGTCACACAACAGATAATATCCCCAACATTAGGCCACAGATCGACCTGAACCTGTTCATGTCAACTCTCACCTAGCCAGGGCCGACTCACTCTGCTCTTTTTACGCACCATACGCTTTATCCGCCACCCCATCGTGGAGGTACCCAAGTCGCCGAACCACTTCTTGTTGACATCGTCTTATCCCTTTAATCTTGGAAGAGATGATGACGCAATCCCCAACGGATTCTTCGGCACAGATATCCCGAAAATTTTGGGCGCCATTATAGCGAATCTTTATCCGGTCGTCAGTTCCCGCACGAGGCGCCTTGATTCCAGCGCCCGACCCAATAAATAGGTCGGTGGAAGGGGGCAGGGAACATTCCCACCTACCCATTTCGTCGTCCCCTTCTTCCTCGCAACTGCACCAAGAACTCCATCCCCGCCCGAAGATCTCCGTCTCCGGCCACCGCGTCCGACGCATCCCCAGGCTGACTAAGCGAGCAACACTCGCCACGGATCTTCCTCGGTTGCCTCTGGTCGCCATCATCAGGTCAGCCCTTCGCCATTAGAGGTAGATCTAAGCTCCTCGAGGTTCATTGCTTGCCGATTTCTTAGAACACCTCGAATGCCCCCATAATCGATGATTAGTTCACAACGATAATAATGGGTACAGTAGCATCGACCACATCCTCAGTTGATTAGCTCCTGTTTGAGGATCTAAAAAGGCTTCTGTCAAATCAGCTTTACTGTTCTTACCCTAGCCATAGGCTGTTTTACCTTATGCAGGCCTTTTTCATTCACTTTCGCCTGCTCCGTAGATCTATGTGTTACTACCTGTTGTATAAAACCTGTTTGTAGACCCGTACTTCACCATTTTAACGAACATCTCTCAAGCTCTGAGTCGTCCCTCTTAGGCAGTAGGAAATTCCTAAATCGCCCTTGTATTCTGACCCGGCCCCTTGAGTCAGCAGACTCCCTTAGTCACCTGACAAATGTTCGGCGAGTTAATTGATCTTTTAACCACTCAGCAAGCGCTCGGCGAGTTAATTTACCCGTAATCTTTTCCTTTGTAGCCATGGGTACCATTTTCAAAGCCGATTGGCTCCCGACCAAAGTTGATGAAGCTTTTCTCAACGACTGTGTGAAGACGGGAAATCTCGACCCGCAAGAGGTTATCGGATGGCGATCCAGGTTTGTAGAAGCAATTCCCAACCCGAAGGAAGGGGAAATAGTTGTCTTTGCTGAGCACCTCGAACGGGGGTTTAAGCCGCCAGGGTCAAAATTCCTCATAGATGCCATGACTTTCATGAACGTCCGCCTCCAAGACTTAGGACCTAACTCGATTAGCAACTTATGTCAGTTCCAAGTGTTCTGCGAAGCCTACTTGCGGATGGAACCTTCAGTTCCTTTGTTCTGGTATTTCTTTCACTTGAATCGCCAGACCGAATTTTCCAATGGACCTAGCTTGGAACTTGGAGGCGTCAACGTTCAACGTCGTAGGGACAGCTCATTCCCATCACTCGCCATGCCAAGCCATCCCAAAGGCTGGGGCGAGTCTTGGTTTTATTGCCAAGAAACTTCTCCTGAGGGTGAAAACAAACTCCTTGGCTATAGGGAGGAACGCCTCCCTACAAACTTTAAACTTCCAGACAAGCTTACTGAAGAAGAGGAGTCAGATTTTATCCCGGTGCTATCGGAGTTACGATCTCTGACAAACAACGGTCTTACCGGGATTGATTTGATCCGCTGCTCGGTTGAATGGCGCATCCTCCCCTTAAGTCGTCGAGACGGATTAATGTGTGAGTTTGCTGGCACCTTGGACCATCCCCAGTGCTACTTACGTACAGCACTGACAGAAAATGACATTGTGTCCATCATCAAGAAGTTGACCGGCGAGCCCTTGGCCAAGTGTGGCCAAATAGGTCTTAAGCCATTTTGCAAGATCAACCCGGCACCTAAGGTAAATAACTTAACCCGCCTTTACTTTATCCCTTCCGACTTACTTGAATTATAATTCTCATAATAAAAATGCCACTTCAGAAAGGTGACAAATTCTGGTCCAAGAGGCCGAAAAAGATGGCCCTGAAGCAAGCCAGGCCGCCCCCAAAGAAGAAATCCAAGGGCAAAGGCAAAGCCGCCGTTACTGAACCGTCTAATGCGGACGAATCCCAAGTCGGCGATGTACTTTCAGAGGTAAAATTCTATCTTCCGTGTCTTTCCATTCATTGCTATAGTTTTGTGTTTACACCTCTGTATCTCTTGTGTAGAATGAGGGCAACGAAAGCCAAGAAGACTCCGTAGAGGTAATTTCTGTTTCCTCCGACTCATCTTCTCCTCCGCCTAAGCCGACCAGGCGGATTTGTGGGAAGGTTCCCATGTCTCACCCAAATGCTTCTTTGGATCCTAATTTACTTTTGAAGAAAATGCAATATGCTTCCAATCGGAAAACTCGGAGTCATTCTGGAGACTTGGTGTCCGGGTTACCAACGGAAACTCCTACCAAGAAGAGGCAGAATGAGGTATCCCTTTAACAGAGTCCCCTTTCATTTCCTTTTGGATTATACTTATAACTCGCTCATATCTTGAGGTATTACTTTTGCAGAATACTCCCCCTTGTCAGGCGACTCAGTGATGTCAGCCCTTCCGCCGATGATCCGCATTCCAGGGTAAATTCTTATAATACTTACATTGTCCTGATGATGATGATGTATGTTTTTAAGCGCACCCCCTTCTCTTTTTAGGGCACAAGCGAAGAAAAGGAAAACTGGCGGGTCAACTTCCATCACAGTTCCACAGCCTATTGAAAGACCGGGGCCGACTCAAGATAACCCGGCAAAGGATAAATCTGATGACCAAGCGGATCTTTCGAATTCTCCCAAGGAAGGCATGGAAGCGCCCAATCCGCCGAGTCCGTTGAAAACGGCACAGGATCCAGATGCTGTAATCATCACTGGTACTAGCTTCTCTAAGCCGGCTCCGGCAGTCTTGTCGAAGCACGTATCAACATCAACTCGACCTTCTATTGAACATGAGATTTCCAAGGCCAAGCTATCTCAATACGAGAATCTTGAATTTAAAGAACTCTGTTCCGGCTTTGCAAGTCGCATGGAGGCGAGTTATGAAATGGAGAAGAGTCTTCTCCTTATGATGAATAATAGACATGAGGTATGCCTTATCGCATACCATCCTCATTAACCCCAAGGGTCGGGTCATCTGTTAAAAGATGAGCCGGGTCTTGATATGAAAAAATCTTTCGACCTGTAACCCCCAAGGGCTGGGTCATCTGTTGAAAGATGAGCCGGGTCTTGATATGAAAAAATCTTTCGACCTGTAACCCCCAAGGGCCGGGTCATCTGTTGAAAGATGAGCCAGGTCTTGATATTGTATAATTTTGTCTAAAAAATTATACATTAGCCCCCAAGTGTCAGAGATGTTGCTTGCAATAATTCTGAGACTTGCCCCTTGAAAATATATTTTGACAGGAATCTCTTTCCCAAGCTGAGTCGGCATTTGGCGACTTAAAGAAAAGTTTAGCCGACCAGCAAAATGCGCGGGTGCAATCAGAAGAAAAATATCAAGTAATCTTATCTGAGATGGAGAAGCTGAAGGCCGCCCACAAGAAGGCTCAAGCTGATCAAGACGCCGCGGTAAAGCGAGCGGAAAAAGCTGAAGAAAGATTGGAAGCCGTGCAACAAGAGCTGGCCGGTTTAAAGCGACATATCTCCAACATGGCACGGGCTATCTTTGGTAAGAAGCAAAACTCTGATCTTGTACTTTGTAAAAAAATAACTTGGTATGAAGAAGTTACTGACCATCATTATCCCTTATATAGGTCCGAGAGCCGCCAACCTTCAGAATGATTGTGTCCTGATGCTGAAGGCGATTTACACATTAACAGAGCAACTGTATACTGGAAGCGTGCTGACCGTGAAGGCAGTGATGGGTGCCAAGGAACCCATAACATCAAACAAAAAGATGCTTGGCTGCTTATCTACCCTTCCGCCTTAGATAGGTGAGCTAACCCGGTCTGTTGGGGATGTAACCTGTGGATGACCCGCCCTAGTTGGGCCGGGTTATCCATTGGGTGACTCATCTAAGTGTTTAGTTGGGCCTCATTTTGGTCGAATCAAGGTCGCATGACGAGTATGGCTCTTGGCGGGCCTCCCAGCTTTGGAAGATGGCGATTTAGAGATCGCAATGGTCACGAGTTGTAAGAAGGAAGGAATCCTTGCAAACCCTAGGGAGTCGACCTGTATATAAAGGCGAGGTCCTGGGGGACAGAGGACGGGTTAGAAATCATCGAGTGCTAGGTTTAGGCGAGTTACGCCTTCCTTGTAATCGAATCCATATCAATACACACCAAAGCAGGACGTAGGCTATTACCTCCTCAGAGGGGCCGAACCTGGGTAAATCGCCGTGTCTCTCCCGCTTAACCCCTTTGAGTCGCCACCAAGGTGCGATGGCTCTAGTACTAAGTCCTTTCACGAGGACATCTGCCGTGAAAAAACCACGACAGTTGGCGCCCACCGTGGGGCCTACGCACGGTGGAGTTGAGTTCTCAAAGGGAGCTCTACCAGGGTTTGGGAGTTACGCGACGGCGCTCATGACTCGGAGCCGCCGCGGGATAACCTACATCGACAACCAGCGATGGGGACCGGAAGCGAATTCGATTGAATCTGGCTACAGGGTCCCCTTCGGCAAGATCAACATCTTCATCGGCATGATCGGATCATCCGTTCCTGAGACGGACATCTCCACCGACATCGTCGAGCCGGCCAGGTACGTCCGCCCAGTCATAACACAGAATTTAACTCGCCCGGTCTTCGTGGGGTTCACGCAGGGATCGGAGGAACCAGAACACTTGGCGACTCAGGAAGTTACCCCGGTCAACTCTGACGACGAGTCATCCATGGGCGACTCAGATTCCATCCGGTCTCTCCATGGGGACGGTCTCGGGGGCTTGTCGCTGGCCATGGATCCGGAAGTCCTTGACCGAACCCGCCGCCAGATCGCCATCTACATGGCTGGGGCAACTCAACCCGCACAAAACCCTATCGGAGGCGATGGGACCGGCGGGACATCCAGAAGTGCATCCGCAGTCCTGGTGGGTTTAGCGGCGGAAATCACGAGACTAATGGCGACTCCCCTCACACCAGAGAACCAAGAGGAGATAAACGCAGAGTTAGCAAAGCTCAGAGAGGCGGTGGCAAAGGCCCACCAGGATGCTGAGATGGAGTCCGCCAGGATCAAGACTCGACAAGCCCAAATTGCGGCCGAAAGGATGCGATTAAACACTGACAACTGGCGGCTCGAAAGACAGCAGCGCGCGTCCGACGCCGTCCATCAGCAGAGACACCAGGGTCGCCTGCCCCATGACCTCAACCCGACCCGTCTGTTCAATACTCTACGAACGCCCGGGATGGGAGCCGCCCCGGCAGGAGGACCGGGCCGCCCACCTAACCCGTCGGTTCAGCCGATTGAGGGTCAAATTCCTCGTTTCCGGACCCCTCAAGGCCACTTCTCCAACCCGGTGGATACCGTGCTTGCCGCAACTCGCCACCTGGAGTCCCTTCTGATTCACGGCAACACCCCAGCTGAGATTGAAGCGAGGAATGCCATCGAGATGTTGAAAACAGCGGTGGTTCAAAACGCCCAGTTCTCGCATAGCCTTGAGAGGTTGCACTCCACCCCTCAGGCAAGTTATACCAGGAGCAGGCCGGAGGACCAGCCTGCCATAAACAGTGGGCCGCGACACTTCCCGCAGGACAACCCGCCCGAGCGGAACCCGCCGGGCCGAGATCTCCCGAATATCCAAGACGCTCCGGCCCCCTCGTAGGGGGCGGAGGGCGAGTTGGGGTACCATGCTTATCCCCTTCCCTTCGGAGCGAAAGGATGCCCAAGGACTTTAAGGGACCAAGGAAAGTGCCTAATTATACACCAGACCTCGAACCAACGTCATGGATCGAGGGTTACGAGATTGCCATGGACATGCTCGACGTGAACGAGGCGGTTTGCGCCCGATACTTCACGATGATGCTCGAGGGGTCGGCACGCGCCTGGTTGAAAAACTTGCCTCCCAATTCCATCCAGTCCTGGGCCGAGTTAAAAGAGCGTTTCATCAAAAACTTCCGGGGAACCTGCAAATGTCCAATGACGATTGTCGATCTACAACACTGTGTTCAGCGCCCGGACGAATCGGCCCACCATTGGTCGCGGCGGGTGGCAGAAATTATTCATTCGTTAGATGGTATTACGGCGGCTCAAGCTGTGCTCATCCTCGAGCACAATTGTCATTACGAGCCCTTAGTACATAAGTTGGGGCGACTCAAACGGAAGGTCCAAGACATGGGCGAACTAATGGACACCCTCACTAGGTATGCCGAGGCCGATGATACTAAGGATCCCGGCGAGGATGGCAAGGTTAACTCGCCCAAAAAGGGCGAGTCATCCAAAAATCATACCCGTTTCCAGGGGCGCAACCGTCACAATCAGGGGACGAATGGCAAGCGTAGACCGCAGGAGGAGCCCTCGGACTTGGTCGCCAACACCAATGCTAATGATGGCAAAAAGAAGAACCGAGGCTTCAGTGGGAAAAGGCCGCGTAACTATGAAGAGTTACTCAAGGGCCCTTGCCCGCACCACGCCACGGCTGACGGCCCGGCGAGTCATTCTTGGGAAAACTGTTTCATGATGCGAGAATTTCGGGCGGAGGCAATCAAGAAGAGCCAAAACGAAGATCCAAACCGGCGCCAGGACCAACTCGCCGCGTCCAACCAAAGACAGAACCCCTTCGGCGGCTTTCCCGAACAGGGGGCTCAGGGAGGCCCGCAACCAGGCGGCGGCCAGTACCCGGTGCACCACCAGCGGCGGTACAACCCGCCGGGAGTTTTCCAGCAGCCGCCTCCACAGGGGGCTCCACAGGACCAGGATGACAATGGGGGCTTCCGCAACAATCCCAAACAGCTAAGTAATGGGCAGTACCACGTTTTCACCACTAATGCTTGCAGGCGTGATAAAAAGGTAAGTCACCGGGCGTACAGTATAACTGAGCCGGCGATTCCCAGATATCTCCACTGGTCTGAGCAGACCATAACATGGAGCAGGGAGGATCACCCGCCAAGAATAGATAACCCGGGCGACCTAGCATTGGTCGTGGCTCCCCAAGTGGGGGGTTACATCCTATCAAAGGTATTAATGGATGGTGGCAGCAGCATCAATATCCTATACTTCGACACCTTCGAGAGGATGAATCTATTGGAGAAAGACTTGATGCCTTCGACCACGGTTTTCCACGGAATTGTCCCGGGCAAGTCGGCTTATCCCATAGGCCGGGTCAGGCTCTCAGTAGCGTTTGGAACTGCGCAGAATTACAGGTCGGAGTCTCTAATCTTCGAGGTGGTCAAGCTGAAAAGCCCATACCATGCGCTGTTCGGGCGGCCGGCTTACGCCCGCTTCATGGCCCGCCCGTGCTATGTCTACCTCAAGCTCAAAATGCCTGGTCCTAAAGGACCCATCACGGTTGATGGAGATAGAAGGATCGCAAAGGAATGTGAAGAAGGGGACACGGCTTATGCGGAAGTCGCCTGTGCGGCGGAAGAGCTCAAGCACCATCGGGCCAATGTTGACTCGGCTGACATGTCACCACTCAAGAAGCCGACTACAGATTCTGAGTCGCCCCTCAAGTTCAAACCGACGGATGACACTAAGACAATCAATTTTGTGCCTGGCAATTCATCCAAGCAGTTCACCATTGGGACGGGTCTGGACCCCAAATAGGAAAGCGCGCTCATCGAATTCATCCGTGAGAATCGGGACATCTTCGCATGGAAACCTTCTGACATGCCTGGTGTACCGAGAGAATTCACTGAGCACCATCTTAACGTTGACCCAAAATGCAAACCTGTCCAGCAGTACCTTCGCAGATTCAACGAGGAACGACGCAAGGCGATTGGAGAAGAAGTCGCCCGCCTTTTAGCCGCCGGGTTCATCGTGGAAGTTTTTCACCCCAAATGGCTGGCTAACCCGATGTTGGTACTCAAGAAGAACGGCACTTTCCGTATGTGCATTGACTATACAGACCTCAACAGAGCTTGTCCCAAAGATCCCTTCGCTCTTCCCCGCATCGATCAAATCATTGACTCGGTGGCGGGATGCGAACGATTGTGTTTTCTGGACGCCTATTCAGGATATCACCAGTTCAAGATGGCCGTGGAAGATCAGGAGAAGACGGCCTTCATAACCCCCTTCGGGGCCTTTTGCTATGTGTCCATGCCTTTCGGACTCAAAAGCGCGGGGGCGACTTATCAACGTTGTATCCAGAATTGTCTTCGTAACCAAATTGGTCGCAACGTCCATGCCTATGTCGACGACATTGTGATCAAGACCCGCCAGGGGGAGACACTATTGGAAGACCTTAAGGAGACTTTTGATAATTTACGGGTATATCAGATGAAGTTAAATCCTACCAAGTGCGTTTTTGGTGTACCTGCAGGAAAATTGCTGGGTTTCTTGGTATTGGAGCGCGGCATCGAGGCTAACCCGGACAAGATCGAAGCGGTTACCTCTCTCGGAAAGCCGGCGAATGTTAATCAAGTTCAACGGCTGGCAGGTCGCATTGCGGCTTTAAGTCGTTTTGTGAGTCGCCTAGGGGAAAAGGCGATTCCTCTTTATCAATTATTAAGGAAGTCTGATCGATTCGTGTGGACAAATGAGGCAGACCAGACGCTTGAGACCCTGAAACGCCAATTGGTTAACCCGCCGGTCCTGGCAGCCCCGACTGAAAAGGAGCCTATGCTTCTGTATATCACGGAGAATTCCAAGGCAGTAAGTGTGGCCGTGGTCGTTGAAAGAAAGGAAGAAGGGAAGGAATACCCAGTGCAACGCCCAGTATATTTTATCAGCGAGGTGTTAACTCTTTCCAAACAGCGATACCGCATTGGCAAAAACTGGTCTATGGGGTGTTTATGGCGAGTCGAAAACTTAAGCATTACTTCCAGGAGCACCCGATCACAGTGGTTAGTTCTGCTCCCCTTGGTGACATTATCCAGAATCGGGAGGCAACAGGGCGAATCGCCAAATGGGCGATAGAGCTTGGGTCTCATCACATACAATATACTCCCCGCACAGCTATCAAATCCCAGGCACTAGTTGATTTCGTTAACGACTGGACTGAGCTACAGGCTCCGGAAGACCGGCCTGACCTTACCTACTGGACTATTTACTTTGATGGATCTAGGCAGCTGGAAGGCTCGGGGGCTGGTGTGGTGTTAGTATCCCCTCAAGGAGATAAGTTCTGTTACGTTCTCCGACTCATGTTTCCCTGCACTAATAATGCGGCGGAATATGAAGCTTTGCTTCATGGCTTGCGACTCGCAAAAGAGATGAACCTAACACGAGTCAGGTGTTTTGGCGACTCCGATTTGGTGGCGCAACAAGTTTCGGGTACCTGGGACTCTCGGGATCCCATGATGGCGGCTTACAGACGAGCTGTGTCTGATGTGGCGGGTTATTTTCATGGCTATCAGGTGGACCATATTGACCGGCGCCTCAACGAGGCAGCTGATGCCCTCTCGTGACTCGGCTCACAGAGAAAACCGGTTCCCCCTAATGTTTTTCTGGATATCTTGCATAAACCATCCGTGGTTTTACCCTCAGAGGAGGAATTGGCGATACTAGTTCCCGAGTCTCAGCTCGTGGCAGCTCTCCATCTCATTCCGGATTGGGTTCTCCCTTATCTGGCTTATCTCACTCGCGGCGAGTTACCCACCGACGAAGTTTTGGCTCGCCAGATCGTTCGGCGCAGCAAATCCATGGTCATCATTAATGGCGAGTTGTATAAACGGAGCGCTTCTGGGGTTTTTCAGCGATGTGTCTCCCCCGAAGAAGGATGCGCGATCCTAAATGACATTCATTCCGGAGACTGTGGACATCACGCCGGGTCACGTTCTTTGGTATCAAAGGCTTTTCGTCATGGTTTCTTTTGGCTGACGGCTCATGCAGATGCAGAAGACATAGTTCATCGGTGCGAAGGGTGCCAACGTTATGGGAGGCAGGCTCATGTGCCGGCTCAAGAATTGAGAATGATTCCCATTACTTGGCCTTTTGCAGTCTGGGGGCTGGACATGGTTGGTCCCTTTAAAATGTCCTCCAACAAGAAGACCCACCTATTGGTGGCGGTTGATAAATTCACCAAGTGGGTTGAGGCGGAACCTATTGGAGCTTGCAATGCGGAGACAGCGGTCAAATTTTTTAAGAAGCTGATTTTCCGGTTTGGATATCCGCACAGTATTATTACTGATAATGGTACTAACTTGTCCCAAGGGGCGATGCAGGATTTTTGTCGTCGAGAACATATCCGACTTGATATTTCTGTGGTCGCTCACCCGCAATCTAACGGGCAAGCAGAACGGGCGAATCAGGAGGTCTTGCGAGGGATCAAGCCCCGACTCATGGTTCCCCTGGAAAGGACTCCAGGGTGTTGGGTTGAAGAGTTACCTTCGGTACTGTGGAGTATTCGGACCACCCCGAACCGGTCCACGGGATTCACCCCTTTCTTTTTGGTCTATGGAGCAGAGGTTGTTCTTCCTACGGACATAAGGCATGACTCCCTTAGAGTCGCCGCATATGTGGAGCAAGATAATGAGCTGGCGCGTCAAGATTCTTTGGATGCCTTGGAGGAGGCGCGTGACCTGGCTGCGGCCCGTTCGGCTATCTACCAGCAAGATCTGTGGCGTTATCATAGTCGCCGGGTTAAGAGTCGGACCTTTCAGGAAGGCGACTTAGTGCTTCGTCTAATACAAGATCGAGCAGGCATGCACAAGTTGTCACCCCCTTGGGAAGGGTCGTTCGTCGTCAGCAAGAACCTCCGCAATGGCTCTTACTATTTGGTGGATCTTCGGCCTAATCGACCGACCACGGAGGCTGAGTCAACTCGCCCCTGGAATATTGCCCATTTGCGGCCTTACTACACTTAAGCTCTTAAGCTTTACACTTTGTAAGTTTTTCAGTTTCATTATGAAGTAATAAAATATTCCCTGACTTGGGGGCTTCTCTATTAAAATGCAAAATTGTGTCATCCTGTTGCGGCCATATGAGTCGACAGAATCTGCATTTAGGGTGGGTGCACGAGCTTTCTGACTCGCCTCCCCCTGTCGCGACCTTATGAGCCGACGAAACCTGCATTTAGGGTGGGTGCACGAGCTTTCTGACTCGCCTCCCCCTGTCGCGACCTTATGAGCCGACGAAACCTGCATTTAGGGTGGGTGCACGAGCTTTCTGACTCGCCTCCCCCTGTCGCGACCTTATGAGCCGACGAAACCTGCATTTAGGGTGGGTGCACGAGCTTTCTGACTCGCCTCCCCCTGTCGCGACCTTATGAGCCGACGAAACCTGCATTTAGGGTGGGTGCACGAGCTTTCTGACTCGCCTCCCCCTGTCGCGACCTTATGAGCCGACGAAACCTGCATTTAGGGTGGGTGCACGAGCTTTCTGACTCGCCTCCCCCTGTCGCGACCTTATGAGCCGACGAAACCTGCATTTAGGGTGGGTGCACGAGCTTTCTGACTCGCCTCCCCCTGTCGCGACCTTATGAGCCGACGAAACCTGCATTTAGGGTGGGTGCACGAGCTTTCTGACTCGCCTCCCCCTGTCGCGACCTTATGAGCCGACGAAACCTGCATTTAGGGTGGGTGCAGGAGCTTTCTGACTCGCCTCCCCCTGTCGCGACCTTATGAGCCGACGAAACCTGCATTTAGGGTGGGTGCACGAGCTTTCTGACTCGCCTCCCCCTGTCGCGACCTTATGAGCCGACGAAACCTGCATTTAGGGTGGGTGCACGAGCTTTCTGACTCGCCTCCCCCTGTCGCGACCTTATGAGCCAACGAAACCTGCATTTAGGGTGGGTGCACGAGCTTTCTGACTCGCCTCCCCCTGTCGCGACCTTATGAGCCAACGAAACTTGCATTTAGGGTGGGGTCACGAGCTATTTGACTCGCCTCCCCCCTGTTCCGACCTTATGAGCCGACGAAATTACTACTGCTATTTTTCGTTGTGGCATAGCCCTGAAGGTTTTAAGCCTTTTCTATCTGATGCTTGTTGAAAATATCTATAGTTTGTTTGTTTTCACATATGCTATTCTCAAGGCTTAAGACAGGAGGGTGATAAGAATTGTTTCATCCATGGCGAATTAAGCGCTATAAAAGACTCTTATAAAAGGCGGGTCAAATATTACAAATCGCCTTAAGGGCGATATAAAGGTTCTTGCAAGAGGTATCATCAAAAACAGTACTGACTTATGGAAAGGGGACCTATTACATGGCTCTCAGGCCAAACTCAATAAAATTTACTTTGCTGGCGCCTCGGGATCATCCTGATGTGAGCTCTGGCCGACTTCGATTTGCAAGTCGCCCAATACCCAATTGCACTTGGCCAAAGCAGCAAAGTCATCTTCATCAGTCAGAATTGATGCCAGGTCTGCTTCCAAGTCGAAAGGATTCTTGGGTCGCCGAGGAGTTAGACTGGTCGTCACGAAGGTTGGCGGGCTGACCTTCTTGTTTCTGGTATCATAAGCCGCCTGGTATTTTGTTAAGTCAAGGCTTGCGGCAAGTTGAGTCACAGCCAGCCGAGAGTCCTTGACGACTCGCTGATAGTCCTCTTCAACAAATTCGGACCCATCGTCCTTGAGCTGAGGAAAGCCTGCGGCTACTTCTTCTACGTTGATTTCTGGGGCATATGCCAAACAGCGACTCAGGGCAGTTAGAATACCTCTCCGGGCGGCTGACCGAGTTAACTCGCCAATCTGAGGGGGAAGTGTGGATAAGCAGCCAAGCACCTTCTTGATGGAAGTGATAGGTTCTTTGGCACCCATCACAGCTTTAACTGTCAAGACACTGCATGTGTATAATTGCTCTGTCAGCGTGTAAATCGCCTTCAGCATCAACACACAGTCTTCTTGAAGGTTGGCGGCTCTTGGACCTGAATCATGATGATTAGCGACTTATCATAAGTAAAACAAAAAAAGAGAGGAGGAGATCAAAGGTTTAAGTAAAGCTTACCAAAGACGGCTTGCGTCATGTTGGAGATATGACGCTTTAAGCCGGACAATTCCTGTTGTACAGTGGCCAGCCTAGCTTTAGCTTTCTCTGCCCTCTTCAAGGCGGCATTTTGTTCAGCCTGAGCTTCTTTCAACTCGGCCTTGAGTTTTACCAGTTTGGTCAAGGCCAATTGACATTTTTCCTCCGACTTAGCTTGGGCGTCTTGTTGTCCAGCTAAGTTTTTCCTTAAATCACCCAATGCCGATTCGGTCTGAGCAAGGTGTTCCTATTGAAAGTTTAAAATAAGGGCAAGTCTCAGAATTACTGCAAAGCAATATCCCTGACACTTGGGGGCTAATGTATAATTTTTTTAGGTGAAATTATACAAAAATCGAGACCCGGCTCATCTTTTTACTGATGACCCGGCCCTTGGGGGGTAATGGGAATAATATAAGTATAACAAAATTTACCTCATGTTTGTTGTTTAACATCTTCAGCAGGTTTTTCTCCATCTCATAGCTCGCCTCCAGGCGACTTGCAAAGCCAGAGCAGAGTTCCTTAAACTCCAAATTTGCATAGTCGGAAAGTTTCGCCTTGGAGAGCCCAGGCTCGGGAATGGCTTGAGAGGAGGATGCTACATGTTTGGACAAAACTGTCGCCGCCGGCTTAGAAAAGCCAGAGCCAGTAATAACTACAGCATCTGGGTCTTCTGTTGTCATCAATGGGTTCGGCGACTTAGAGGCATCCATTGTTTCCTTCGGCGACTCAGGAAGATCCACTTGAATCGCAGGCTCAGTCTGATCCGGATTGTCTTGAGTCGGAGTTGATTCTTTCGTGGGTTCTGAAGTTGCATCAGGAGTTGATCCACTGGTTTTTCTCTTCTTGGCCTGATCTATCCGTTGAGCTCTTGTTCTACCTCCATTGTTGACATTCTTAGAGCTTGCTAACTCTCAATCCCTCCAATGATTCTTGCTTGTTCTTGAGGGAAAAGAGAGAGGAGATCTAGATCCACATCTCCACCAATCACTTTCTCCTCTATGTGAGGGGAACCCCTTGGATCTAGATCTTGGAGTTCTTTGTGAGCTCCTTGTTCTTCCTCTCATATTTCTCCATAGCTTTTGCTGTTGTGGAGGGATTTGAGTGTGAGGGACTTGACCACTTCGTGTGTTCTTGCCATTGCATTAGTTGCATCGGTTTGAGTTCTCCACGGTGATACGTGGAAGTGAGAAGTTGAGAAGCTTACTACCTTTGGTACTTAGTACCCTAGATATTGTTCTTCGTGGATGCTTTGGCATCCTAGAAGCTTGGTGGTGTCTCGGAGCTCAATCATTGTGGTGTGAAGCTTCGGGCAAGCGTCGGGGCCTCCAATTAGGTTGTGGAGATAGCCCCGAGCAATTTGTTCGGGTACCGGTAACCGCCCCCAAGGGTTGCCACGTGTACGGGTTCGGTGACCGCCCCCAAGGTTTGCCATTTGTACGGGTTAGGTGACCGCCCTCAAGGGTCCCTTAGTGGAATCACGACATCTTGCATTGTGCGAGGGCGTGAGGAGATTACGGTAGCCTTAGTGGCATCTTGGGGAGCATTGTGCCTCCACACTGCTCTAACGGATATTAGCATCCGCAAGGGTGTGAACTTCGGGATACATCATCGTCTCCCCGTGCCTCGGTTATCTCTTACCCGAACCCTTTACTTATGCACTTTACTTTGTGATAGACATATTGTTTATTGTAATATATCTTGCTATCACTTAGTTGTTTATCTTGCTTAGCATAAGTTGTTGGTGCACATAGGTGAGCCTAGTTGTTTGTAGGTTTTGTGCTTGACATATTAAACGTTAGTTTTATTCCGCATTTGTTCAAGCCTAAACCTTAATTATTTTAAAGCGCCTATTCACCCCCCCTCTAGGCGACATCCACGTCCTTTTCGTTGGTGACATCGATCATGCTCGCGAAGTCAATCTTGCAATCGATTGCCATGGAAAGGATTGTATGATTCTTGGTGATGGTGACGTTCGTCACGTTGGTGATGTCGAGCTCAAGGTGGACTTGCATCGAAAGAGTCCTCGAAGTATTGGCAACTTGAGTGGCGCCTACTTGATGAAGTAGAAGTTGAGGATGCATGGTTTACCATCAAAGCGTGGATCTCGTCCATTTGGCGTGATAGCTTGTCCTCGAGGTAGTCCCTCGTGCGCATCTCAGATTTGCGCAAGTCGGTGGTGAGTTTCTCAATGTGGTCATTCAAGACATCTTGTGCTTGGTGCATTCCTTTTTGGGCGCCGAAGAATTTTAGTTTGGTGACGTAGTTGTTCTCGTCGTCGTCTTACTCCTCAAAAGCCGGGTTCGACTTGGTTGTCCTATCCATAGCACTCAAGTAGATGTAAGTGGAAGAATGAGAAGACAATACCAATTACCCTCCAAAAGTTGAAAATGGATCAAAGATCACTCAATGTGCAAATATGGAAATAGCATAATTGGTACCGGAGATTGCCATTCTCACACCAACACAAATAAGGCTTATGGAGTTGCTTGGTTAGGATGGTGGCACACAAAGTCAAGCAATCCGTAGATAGAATCAATAATGTTGAAAGAGATTCACAAATTTGCAAGTAAGACAAGATAGATCAATAGCAATGAGTATACACGGAAACACACAAACGGGTAGAAAATCAACGTTATGCAACCAAAGAATGAGCACAAAATGTTGAATCCATGGAAAACGCTCGTGTTGCACAACACTAGAGAGACGCTAGCATGATTTCTCAAATGGGCGTGATACGAAATTTTGCACAACCCATAAGAAACAAAACGTGTCATCTTCATATTCCCAACTTTCTATGTATGTATGAGGCACGATGTCACTCGCTCAAGTGATCCAAGAATATCAAGTATGATATGCAAATTGGCAATGCTATTGCTTTTGCTCTTTTGCTCTTTCTTAAAAGCTTTGCTTCTCTTTTGTTTTGGCGATGATATTTTGTATGGTCACTATGCGGGACGTGCACACCAAGATAGAAATTATGTATGCGGGTACTATTGTAACACAAAAGATCATACTACGATGTATGCATGCAATTGAAGCTATGCGGAGTATGTATCACTAAAGTGCACAAGTAGCGTAGCCCCGCAATACTCAATGGCTAGTCTCGATAGGCATGTAACGCAAATAGGCTCGAGGTAACAATGCAATGGCAATGGTAACACTATGCGTAGTATGTATCACTAAAGTGCACGAGTAGCATAGCCCGACAATACTCAATGGCTAGTCTCGATAGGCAAGTAACGCAAATAGGCCCGGGGTAACAATGCAATGGAAAGGGTATAAGTCAAGAATGTTGTCGCGGTTACCGTCCTTGCTTATGATGATGTGTCAACTAAGAGTTGGTTGGAGACAATCCGAGGCGATAATGAGGGTGATGTCCGTGTAAAACCACTCTTAAGTAGCCGAAACACCTTAGGAACTGGCAAACCTCGCGACTCAAAATCTCAGATGGAAATCGTTGTAGAACAAATAGTGGTGGCAAATGCGGCAAAAAATGGTGGAGAACAAAATGAAACACTGTGTTTCGACCAGATGTTCTGGGATGGCCAGATGTTCCGCAGGCCGGAAGGTCCGGGATGGCCGAAAGGTTCGGGGGCTAGAAGTTTCGGGGGCCGGGAAAACACGGAAGAACCCTAAATTCCAAATCAGATATTTGGGCGGAAAATTGGGAAGGAAAACCCAAATTTGGCGGTCCAAAAGAAAAATTGGGGAAAATTGGATGGATGGAAAGATAGATCCACACGTCCACAACGAAATGCACGGATCCAAATCAACAAAATCTCCTCAAATCCAACTAATCCAAGAAATTTTGGTATGGCTATTTTTGTGAAATTTTTCAAAATTAGGTCAAATCAAAACAAAATTGGCTAGGAAGTGTTGGAAATATACCCTGGAGGCAATAATAAAGTGGTTATTATTATATTTCCTAGTTCATGATAATTGTCTATTATTCATGCTATAACTGTATTAACCAGAAACCGTAATACATGTGTGAATATTAGAGCACAATGTGTCCCTAGTGAGCCTCTAGTTGGCTAGCCCGTTGATCAATAGATGATCATGGTTTCCTGATCATGGACATTGGATGTCAGTGATAACGGGATCACATCATTGAGGAATGATGTGATGGACAAGACCCAATCCTAAGCATAGCACTAGACCGTGTTGTTCGTCTGCTAAAGCTTTTTTAATGTCAAGTATCATTTCCTTAGACCATGAGAGTGTGCAACTCCCGAACACCGTAGGAGTGCATTGGGTGTATCAAAACGTCACAACGTAACTGGGTGATTATAAAGGTGCACTACAGGTATCTCCGAAAGTGTCTGTTGGGTTGTACGAAGAGAGACTAGGATTTGTCAATCCGTGTGACGGAGAGGTATCTCTGGGCCCACTCGGTAATCCATCATCATATTGAGCTTAATGTGACTAAGGAGTTAGCCACGTGATGATGTGTTATGGAATGAGTAAAGAGACTTGTTGGTAACGAGATTGAACAAGGTATAGGGATACCGACGATCGAATCTCGGGCAAGTATCATACAGGTAGACAAATGGAATTGCATACGGGATTGATCGAATCCCCGACATCGTGGTTCATCCGATGAGATCATCGTGGAACATGTGGGAACCAACATGGATATCCATACCCCGATGTTGGTTATTGACCGGAGATGTGTCTCAGTCATGTCTGCATGCTTCCTGAACCCGTAGGGTCTACACACTTAAGGTTCGATGACGCTAGCGTTATATGGGAGTACGTAGTTACCGAAGGTTATTAGGAGTCTCGGATGAGATCCCGGACATCACGAGGAGTTCCGTAATGGTCCGGAGGTAAAGATTCATATATAGGAAGTGAGGATTTGATCACCGGAAGTGTTTTGGGCGTCACCGGTAATGTACTCGGACCACCGGATGGGTTCCCGGGGTCCACCGGGAAGGGCCACCAGCACCAAAGTGCTACATGGGCCAAAAGTGGATGGGAACCAACCCCTAGGTGGGCTGGTGGGCCACCACTAAGGGCCCAAGGCGTACAAGGGATGGAGAGGGGCAAAACCCTAGGCATGGAGGGGCACCTTTAGGCCCAAGGCCCACCCTAGGGCGCCTCCACCCTTTGTCGCCGCCCTCCTTGCCCATCCAGGGCTGCCGCACCCCTTAGGGTGGGCACCCTAAGGGGCTGTTTTGAGACACAATTCCTCTCTCTCTCTCTCTCTCTCTCTCTCTCTCTCTCTCTCGGTGCAGCCCTACTCCTCGTCCTCGTCCTCTGTAGTGCTTGGTGAAGCCCTGTCAGAATACCAAACAGCTCCACTGTCACCACATCGTCGTGCTACCGTATCTCTCCCTCAACCTCTCCTCCCTCCTTGCTAGATCAAGGCGTTGGAGACGTTACCAGGCTGCACGTGTGTTGAACGCGGAGGCACCGTTGTTCGGTGCATAGATCGGAATCCACCGCGATATCAATCGCTGCGAGTACAACTCCATCAGCGCGTTCTAGCAACGCTTCCGCTTAGTGATCTTCAAAGGTATGAAGATGCTCTTCCCCTTTTCTCATTGCTGGTTTCTCCATAGATGGATCCTTGTGTGACGTAGGAAAATTTTGAAATTACTACGTTCCCCAACAGGAAGTGGAGGATGAGACTCCATAGTGAGAATGAGCATGGCTCATAATACCAATATGATACGGGGCAAAATCGCGGGTGTCGATCTTTTCACACTTGGCAGGGGAAAAGGGAGAAACCAAAGAGAAAACACAAACTCTCAAGAAGGATCCCGATCACACATCCACTAGGTCCACATAAACACACGAGATACATAGATCCAAAAGTACATAAGTAATGGATAGTCTTCCACTCCAAAGGAGGTGCCTTGATATCCCGTGGGATCTTCCCTGAAGAGGGGCCTTGACATCCATAGGATCTTCTCAGGTGGATGTGCTCAACTCCAAGGGAGAATGATATGAAAGGAGAAATGCTCAACTAGTTTGTGAGACAACACATTGCTAACTCTAGTTCGGAGGTAGGAGATGAGTACTTATAGTCCAAGTCGAAATAGAAGGCCGAATTGGTACATGGGCCTCGGGCCCGAGTGGTTGCGCACACGTAGGCCGGAAGTTCTGGGCGCCGAAAGTTCCGGGCAGGTTTCGGCCGGGTTCTGGGCTTTTAAGAGTTGGCACACGTCACGGAGTTGGACTGAGCACAAGCCAGAAATTTCGGCCATGATCTAGGATGGTTCCGGGCTACCTAGAGTTGGTACGCTAGGAGTTGGCCTTGGTCCATTGGGGGGCGGAGGTTTGAGGAGGGCCGGAGGTTCCGGGCTATCTTGGGAGTTCTTCTTGTGTGGTACAACAACTTGGGACTTTCAGGCTCAACGCAATGGGACTCCATCGATGTGGAAAAGGAATAGGGATGCAAATGAAAGTGTGTACGTGTTGATTTCACCATAACCTTTTCGATGCGGACCCCTCTTAATAGTACGATTCTCCTACGATTCAATTCCACCAAAAACGAAACACGGGAAGATAATTGTCTTCACTTTTATCCATCGAGGGTCTTGAATTGTCTTGTGCCATATGATGAATTATATGAAAGATTTAATGCAGACACTTAGTCCGCAAATGCATTATCGTCAATCATCAAAACCACTAAGAAAGAAATATGACCTAACATTGATGACCAACTAACAAATTTGCGCACAAATGAATAAAAAAATTCAAATAGAAACCAAAGTATCAACAAAAAGTGGAGATGTTTGAGAAAAATAAAGAAATACTTTTGTTTTTAATTTTGAAGGAAATTACATACTCATGTTGTTGATAGTGGCCCTTTTTATTTACCTTCTCCCAAAAATAAGATTTTCCTTCTAGGCACTTATTTCCGCATCGATATATTTTCCAACAATAATACAATTTCAGGACATCTTTATCATAACACGTGTCCAATTATTTTGAAATATAGGACAATTTCATGTGAAATTTTTCAAAGACTATATGAGACCAACTAACTAGAGAGGCACCTTCTGGTTTGGGTGCGGCTGGGTGCTCGGAGGCGCGCATGCCACTGCCAAGTGGTTCACCATCCACTGCCATATGCCGTGCAGTAGGCGCACCCAGGGGAGCAAATACTCTTTCACGCGTGTTTTTTTGGAGGGGGGGGGTTGAATTTAGCTTGGTTTTTCTAGGGTTTTTTTAAAAGACGTTTTAAGGTTTTTCATAGCGTGAAATCACACAATTGCGCCTGCGGCGAAGCAGATATGTGCTTTCGCGTGATGGATAATTCTGGTTCACGAAAAGTGAAAATCACACTTTATGTTTCACCGCGAAGCACTATCATGTCTCCACGTGAAGGAGAGTCATGCTTTTTCCGAAAAGTGAAAATCATAATAGTGCTTTAGGGTGAATTACATTTATGCTCAAGCACAACTATGCTTCACCGTCCAGGGTTGTCTTTCCTGAAAACCGAGAAAGCACAAAATGGGTTTCTTTTTTTCTTCCTTTTTTCTAGCCTTCGTTCTTCGATTTCCCTTTTTGGGGGTTTTAGTTTAAGATATTTTAGTTCTCAATTTTTTAAAAAATATATAAATTTCATATAAATAATATACCTTGGGATTTAATTTCAAGTATTTTTAACGCGAGGAACGCAAGAGTGAAAACGTTTCATGATTTAGACGCATGGTCTAAGAAATAAATGCTTTTTAGAAAAGAATCTACCAAAACAGTACAAACCTCTGAGTTTGTAAGAAGTATCGCGCGCATGCAATGGGTTACTTATCTCCACTAGAGGAGGTGAGAGTGACTTTTGCAAGAAATATCCTTCATCGGAGAGCTCCTGTTATCCGCGAAAGTGTGCTTCTGCTCCCGAGCTCAAATGAGCTTGATGAACAGTAAAATCGAAAAAAAAATCACAATTAGTTCAAGAAATCTGATTTTATTTGGTGATAAACACTGATAAAAGTTTTATGTGCTTGCACAAATTCGTCGTGAAATTACATTCCGATAAGACGTGGTAAAAAAACAAATCCCATGCTCCCAAATTCTTTTGAAAATATCATCTTTAGAGTATCAATTTTGTATTTTTGCCATGCCTTGTAGGCATGTGATTTTATCACGAAATTTTTCAAGCACTTTTGTCAATGTTTATCACGAAAAATTCAGATTTGTTTAAATTTATTTTGTATTTTTTTGATTTTATTGTTCATCCGAGCTCATTTGAGCTCGGCCTCAAAAACTTTGCATCATGTTAGGCGCTCCTTGAGCCGGGTAATCAAGAAGCACTCAGACATAAACATTCGTGGGCCAGCCAACATATTGGCTTCCCGGGCAAGTAAGCGAGAGGCTGAGCGGGGGACCTCCTATGCGCCGCTTGTCGCGGCAACTGCCGAGCGGACGCACACAGGGTCGCCCTGAATGGGCCGGCCGAAGTTAGCCCGACTGGATCGACCAGTAGCGAATCTGGAGACTACAAAAAAAGTTAGCGACCAACAATTGAAAAATCTGAAAACATTTCAGTAGAAATATCAGAATATTTTGTAAATTAAGAATCATTTTTTCAAATTTCGGATCGTTTTTTAGAATTCCGAAACGTTTTTTAAAATCTGGAACATTTTCTTGAATTCTGGAACATTTTTCTAAATTCCCGAACATCTTCTAAATTCCCGAACATTTTTTCAAATTCTGGAACAGTTTTCAAATTTCGGAACATATTTCAAATTCCAAAACATTTTTTTCAAATTCCGGAACATTTTTCAAATTTTGGAACCTTTTTCAAATTTCAGAACGTTTCTTTTGGAAAACTCGAAACATTTTAATAAAAATATCAGAACCTTTTTGAAATTCCAGAACATTTTTCAAATTCGGAAACATTTTTTTCAATTCTGGAACATTTTTTCAAATCCGGAACATTTTTTCGAATTCTGGAGCATTTTTTTAAATTCCCAAACATTTTCTAAATTCTCCGAAACATTTTTTAAATTCCAAAACATTTTCTTAAATTTCAAAACATTTTTTTAAAATCCAGAACATTTTTATAACAGCAACAGAAAAAAAGAAACAAAATGGAATAATGAAAATGAATAAAACCTGGTTCAGGGAATCTTCTAGAAAGTTCCCAAAACCAAAAATGACCGGCTGGAAACATTTAGAAGGTTCCCAAAACCAAAGGTGTTGGCGTGTAAATGGGCCCGCCGGTGTCTAAAGGATAGCTGAGTGTCCCTATACGAAGCCTCGACACGGCGACGCAGAGAGCGTCAAATAGGGAATTCCGCTGAGCGGGTAACTAGTTTCACTTGTCGTGTGCTATAACCGGTGTGGCTATTGACCAGTCAACTGTTGACTTTTGTGGAAAATACAAAAAAAAATCCAGAAATTTTGGAAAAATCCATGACTTAGAAATTGTGAATGATTTTTGAAAAGGTCCACAAATTTTAAAAAGTTAATCAATTTTAACAAAAAATCATTCGTTTTGAAAAATGTCCATAAATTATGGAAAAAATCACAAATTTGAAACAAATCCATCGTTTTGAATAACAAAAAACTGCCAGATATAAAAAAAACATTGATTTTGCTAACAAAAGGTTCACAAATTGGAAAAAAAATTCATTGATTTTGAATAAAAGTTCATTAATTTTCAAAAAGGACATCGGTTTGTTAAATTTCACAAATTTGTAAAAGTTTTATGAATTTTTAAAAGGAGTTCACGAATTTAAGAATAAATAAATATAATATAAAAAATAGCATGAACATGAAAAAACAAAACAAAGAAATTGAACAAAAATGGAAAGACAAAAAAACGAATAAGAACAACCTGGAAACTGACCAACGAACCGAGGAAAACTGGTTTGAGAACTTTTGGAAGCTTCCCAATAACATGGCTTTCACGAACTAGAGAGGGTATAAAAAGAAAAAGGGAAGTAATTTAGCTCAAGTTTTACAATTTCCTACTAGATATTGTGCAACCTTTATTTTGAAGGTTAATGCTGAAAAGAAGAACGGAAGATGGGCTGGCCCAGCTCAAGAGGGGGGGGGGGGGGGGGGGAGTACGCGCTGGTTGGCAGAATAGCGCTCAACGCGCGGTTACGGCGTCGTATAGGAAATGGCGAAACCCTATTTGCCGCTCGCTACGCAAGTTGTCAGGGCGACGCACAGGGAGGACATTAATGAGCATTCGAGGGGTAAGCCGGACCGTGAAATGTTTTGAGTATTCCGATTTTGGAAAGCTTCCTGGTTCCAACCAGATTGTTCTAGAAACTTTTTTCTGTTTCTTTTTTATTTTGCTTTTCTTTTTTACTACTTCTTTTTTTCCCTTCTCTCTTTTTCTATATTGTTTTTCTGTTTCTCATTTTTCTGGCTTTATTTTAGTCTTTTTACTTTTTATGTTCATTTTTTACATTTTTTAATTCCTTTGTTTTTTTCATTTCAGAATTTTATAAATGTTTTAAATATTCAAATTTTCTTGCATGTACAGAATGTTTGGTATTTTATAAACTGTTTGCATTTTGTGAAAAATGTTCATATATTCAAGAAATGTTAGGGTTTTCAAAAAAGTTGTTGATATAATAAAAAAACGTTCTTGTTTCCAAAGTTGTTCCAGATTTTCAAAATTGTTCTCCATTTGAAAAAGTGTTTTTAATTTAAAACATTTCATGCTTTTAAAAATATATTTTTTGAAAAATTTGTTTCAGCTCTCAAATTATGTTCACAGATTAAAAATATTAAGAATATTTCACAATGTTTTTGTTTACAGATTTTTTTAGGATTTTCCAAAAGTTGTTTGAATGTGTTTTTTTGCGTTTTGTCAAAAATGTTCAAAGTTTCCAAAAATTTCTTGTTCTCAAAAGTTTCTTCATGTATTGCAAAAATATTCGGAATTCTGAATTTTTTCAAGAAGTTCAATAGTGTTCTGCTTTTCAAAGTTTGTTCTTAAAAAAGTAAAAATGTTCGTCCTTCGAGAAATTGTTCCCATTTTCAGATTTTGTTCAAAGATGAAAAAATGTTCACGTTTCTGGAAGAAGTGCCGGAATTTCAAGATCGGTTCATAATTTCAATTTGTTTTTGAAATTTGTTCATGATTTTTTGAAGGAAATTTAAGTTTGGTATGTCAGTAGTTCTTTTAGCTTAGCGATGAGTATCTGCCACAAGAGCACTTCGGTCGTATTGGCTTTCCTCTAGCGCACATCAGCGCGTCATCGTAGGTTCGAGTCTTTGGTACCACCATCCATTTTTCCAATTTTTTACCCTCGCTCCGCTGCGCACTGCAATGGGCCGACCCAAGCAGACTATCCCCTGTGTGATTGACCGACTATTTGCCGCAGAGAGTGGAATATAGGGGGGTACCTACGAAATGCCCTTAATCCATGTCAATGAGATTATATTATTTTAGCATGCAATCTTTAAGCAGTACGAGCTAACTTTTCACTGGCCTGGACAACCACCTTTAGGGCTAATTTCTAAACGGTATGCATTGAAAAACAATTACATCAAACAAAAATGTTCATGAATTTTGGAAAGTGTTTCCCAATTTATGAAAATGTTCGTTGATTAAGAAAATATTTGTAATTTTTTGAAAGAAATTATATATTTGAAAAATGTCCAGAATTTTTTTCCAAATTTTCGAAATATTTTCAATTTCATAAACTAAAGTTCGTAAAAATGAAAAAGAATATTTGTAATTTTAGTAAAATGGTCATGTTTTTTTAGAAAATGAAGATTTGAGAAAACGTTTGCAAATTGAAAGGGGATAAAAGAAAGTAATAATAAGCTTTCATAAAAAAGAAAAAAAAGAAATAACAACAATGAAAAAAGAATGGGACTAACGAAAATGAAAAAAGTAGAAAAGAAACCCGAAAGAGCAACATCAAAAAGCAAAACAAAACCTGTATGGGAAGATTCTAGTTGGGCCAGCCCAAACAATGTCCTTGCGGGAGGTGTATGGTACATGCCACGTCGTTAAACATCGACTCGCATGCTAAATAGGAACGCACCCTATTTTTACAACCTCATCCTCTACAAAACTAAAAGTGTTGAGCTATCGTCAGCTAGACCTGACAAGCAAATTTGCTATGTAGTGGGCCAAATGCCCGAGGGATTCACTACATGTTAGTTGCCCTGTCTAATAAAACAAATATTACTCATTTGATTTGTTTGGTTTCGTCGATTTTTTTTCAGTAGTCGGATACAAATTGAATGGTCGGATCTCTTTCTTTAACCTCCATTGGTCCTTTTATTCACCATCTTCCTTTGACCCCCAAACGACCACCGATCTAACCGCGTGTTGTCGCCTTCCGCGACCGGCGACGCTTCCGTGCCAGCCTTGGCTTGCCCTCCTTCGTGTCCCCCCACCCCCCTCCCGTGTTCATCCCCCTAAAGAAGGCCGACGACCACCAAAAATCCGGTTGAACTTGCACGCATCATCCTAAGATAGATAGTGGGTTGCTTCTCCGGTGAACCCACACATGCCACCCTACGATTAATAGTAGGGTTGCTTCTTACCATGCACCCGTCTCCTACTTCGTCTTTGTCGGCGCTCTCTTTTTCCTTCTCAAAACGGAATCGACTGACCCAAAAACAAAATTCAGTTGAGACTGATCTCTAGCCATTGTGAATGCCTAAATATTAGCGGTTCAAAGTGTCCGTACGGGGTGTTCTCAATCTGTGGTGATAGCAAAGCAACTACTCGGGCTCGTCGGCGAAGGTGTTCTACCTGGAAACTCTCACGTGCCGCGAGGCTTCGGTGTTGGCAAGCGTTCTTCAACCGCAGCGTGTTAGCCTGTTAGCGTGGTATCGGACTGCAAATGCGTGAAGGTTATCAATGGCATCCATGGTGGCACGGTGGGGTTCTTCTGAGTCATCGTCCCAGGGAGGTGTTCGCGACTGTAGATCTCGATTCAACAAACAAAAAAAAAACACTGAAAAAAAAGGCCGTTCTCAATCTTGAGCTCGCGCATGGCATGGTTGCAACTATAAACCACCAAAGCAAATCGCCTTGCTTCGACGGCACACCGGCTTGGTTATGGCGGGTCGGGCAGGCACCCCGACGATCGAGTGAGCGGCGCAGCTTCACACGTCACACCGGAGCGCGAGAAGAAGCGGCGTCGAGTCATTTCGCCGCGTTTATCCCATATGCAAGCATCAGCTTGACCGGCCGGTGTCGAGAAGAGAGGTCGGCAGAGCCACCGAGTCTCCGGTCCGGCCTGACAGCGAAAACGCGCCCACGCCGTGACTGAGAGGCACTTTTTTCCTCGTTCTTTGATAACGACGAGTGAAAGGCACCGCGCGCGCGATGACGGCATGAATTAATTCAGCTCGCTGTTTCGACCCCATAACCATGGAGTGCACTGGTATGGTACCTCTGAATCTGAAGCGACGTTTACAGGAAAGAATTATGGTCACCCTTACTGACAATCAGTTGTCGCCATCTTTTGGCTACTCGATCGCATATTCTTCCTTCTTCCCCGTCACGTCGGTTTGATGAGCCCCGGCTTTCGGCCCAAGCACGAGTTGGTGTGAGAGAGACACGAAAGCAGGCCCATGCTACACCAAATGTGCTGCCGCGCTTTTACATCGTTTCGATTTCGATATCCCCACGTCATGGAGCACAAGCTTGCAATGAAAAAACACTTTTGAACTTACCACGGCATCGTCGGCATGTTCTTTTGGTCCTCAGTTCGGCTGGGTAAACATCCCATGTCACACACGAACACATCGTCCATCAGACACCGAAGGACGGCCGGGAACCGAGTAATCCCACGCGTGGTGACCGCGATCGTGATGCGCCGTATACTGGTCACCACGCGCTGTAGAGGCGACATTGATGTCAAAAGGGTCGGTCGGTTTCACGGACCAAGAAGAGCCCGACCGGCGACGCTCTCGCGCGTTCCGGAGGAATCACCGGCCGCTCTGCCAGACGCCTTCAATGTGCCATCACGCGCACGACAAAGAGCCCCGCGTGCGCCGGCCGGCATGCTGTCGATGGTCGTGGTCGTCGATCGTGGCTCCAATGCCGGCAAACCACCGGTCGATGCCGCCCGCCATGCTCCGGTCACATTGTTTGGAACCCAGCACGCGCTCGCGTTCGATCTCTCATCAGGTTATGGATGTGGACGCGATGGTCGGCAGGCCCGGTAAAACGTGATGTTCCGATCATGGCCGCCGTGAGCCACCTCATGGCGTAAGGATGCATGTACCGTCCCCTGTAAGTCATAGCCGCGTGTCGAGCTCTCTGTCTGGCGGCATTGGCCATTTGTCAAACTGAGGATTGGGTGACTAGATTTGGCACCTAACCCGCGTGGATGAAACATTCTCTGTAGAAAACCTGAGCTTATTTGTAAGCCTTACCGTTCGTCGAGAGTGTGTGGAGTACGTAATACTCCCTCCGTTCCTAAATATAAGTCTTTGTAGAGATTTCACTAGTAGACTATATACGTATGTATATAGACATACTTTAAAGTGTAGATTCATTCATTTTGCTCCGTATGTAGACACCTAGTAAAATCGCTTAAAAGACTTATATTTAGGAACGGAGGGAGTACTAGGCATGTAGAGCCAAACTCTGGAGTCCAGATCGTTACAACAAACAGAGCAGTCCATGTCCGTGGTCTCTTGGTCTGGGGATAAGCACTCCCTGGCCTCATCGTCGCTTGTTGTTTCTGTAGTCAATCAAAGTGCAAGGAATCCAAAACACTATAATAGGATATTTTTGGATTACCTCAACCTCCAATACGCGCTGGCGCTATAGCAGCACATTGTTGATCAGTTTTTGTACGGGAAAAGATGGAACAAAGCACGTACTAGCGCCAAACTGAGAGTCAAATTTGAGTGCACCACACACGCATATGCTAGACAAGCCCAGGCTGTATCGAAACCCATTAGTTAGGGATAAAAAGGGAGCACCAGCACCAGCACATAATTGATCTTAGCTAGCTAACCAGGAGCAGAAGCATCTAGGCACTAACTACGCGGGCTAGTGGGGGCAGTTCATGCTCAGTCCTGTCCTAATGCGTACACAGCAGAAGGAAAGCAAAGCTAAATTCTTGTCCAGGCAAAAAATAGATCTCGCCATGGCTGATCTACCAGGAGAACCGGCGGGAAAGATTAAAAATCATGTGATGTTTGCTTCGATTTGCCTCATGCATGCACCTGAAGGCAAACACGAGCCCAAGTGGGATTAGATCTAGTGAAGCCGCGGGGAAGAGCGAGCGAATCGGAGATCATGCTCCACGGAAGCCTTTTGGCATAGCATAATTGCGTAGTAGTATAATTTAGCATATGACTTCTTTATGGCATCAGTATGGCCTGGCAGTGGCAGCATGAGATATCCATGGAGAAGGGCAGGCATAAATGGAGTGGAGACCGTAAAGGAGGAGCGTGTTGGCTGAAACACGAACAGGCTAACCAATTAAAAGACTGGGAGCATGCACTAGTGTCAGTTGTTCGGCCTGACGCTGGACGCAACAAGGCAACGTTGGCCAGAAAGATGGGGCTCTAATCATTCCGAGAAGGCCATGGGAAGCGACGTAGAGTACTACTAGTAGTAGCTTGGTCTTGGCGAGTTGTTAAGAGACGGAGGGACAGGCAGACAGGGCCTGGGGGCCATGGTTGAGCCCGGGGAGAACAGCTTAACGCATGGGTTAGTACTTGACCCGCTTTGTATATGGTTACGATGTCCTAAGTACATGCACGGACAATGCATGCATGCATGCACGCACGCACGCGCAGCTGGTGCTCCTCGAGCGCCCAAAACAAGGGCCGCTTTTCATTCCAGCGCTGGCCTTTGGCGTCTCAGCAACGGAAGGGGGCCTAGAGACCTGCGACCGCGACAACTACCAACGCAGGCAGGTGCATGCAGATGCATGCGGATTAGCGCCATCCATTCCATCGGAGCTGTGGTCGATGGAGCGCCAAACCGAAACCGGCCGCGACTGAACCAACTGAGAATAATATATAATGCGGCCATGATTGTTGTGGTTTTGGGCGCTTTCGGGTCTCGATGTCCCTGCATTCTTTTTCGTGTTGTGGTCAAACGTGCGTGCACGCGCGGCGTACGGGTGTGTGTAGGTTGCAGCGGTAGGGTCTGTCTACGGCCGCGTTGCATCCTCCCTCGTTCTTGTGTTGATAGAATAGCAAGGCGTAGATCCGTAGCACGTACTACCACGCTACATGCACAGGCCTTGTTTTCGCCACACGGGAAAGTAATCCGAACAAAGGAGGCTTTTGTTTCGAGAAGTATGTTTCAGATGCTTGCAGACTAGCTTCTGCACGAGGGAGTACTCCTACTAGCTAGCTAGGCATTAGTAAATGGCATCCTAACAGGGGGCAGTATTGGTATATGCTGGAGGAGTATTTGCTAGCACACGCAGGTGTTAGTTGTTGGATCAGTGAACATGAGAGAAACAGCTTGGCTGCTCCAAAGGATAATATATACTGGCCCAAATATATGGCGCCACGTCCAAATCTAGCAGGCGCACATGACATGAGAGAAGCACACCTGCGGTTAGCACACACCACCCAAACAAGTGATGGAATGGCAACTCTCATACCCTTCCATGTCAACTCGTGTTGTACGGGAGATCTCTATCATTATGGAACGAGTAAGATGCATCGGCAATCACTCAACTTACCTTGTGTGTTCATTTTAATTATCGTACTCAGGAATACATCCAATACGACCTCAAAATACAACAAGCCGTGATTATGGGTCACTGTTGAGCATATGAACTTGTACACGCCCATGTTGATCACGTGTTGAGGACTCCACGGTAAAAGTTGACAGGGAGTGCGTGTGTGCATGTTGTTTTCACATAAAACCCCATGGTGTTGTAGGAAATAGAACAAATCCGCCTGCCTCTTCGTCTTCGAGCAACCGAAAGCCCGTGCTAGGGTTTTGTGCATGATTTGGGGGTTTTGGAGTAGGGTTTTACTTTGTAAAGGAGGTGCCTTGTAGTTGATTGTGATGCATAATTGCATATATGTACACGCTTTAATCTTGTAAGGCGCACAAAGCCAAAACAAATCTGTCCAGTTCAACCACTGTGGATGTTTTCTTGGATGAGGTAGCAACCGTTCTTATGTCAATGCGCATGTTGTGTTGTATGATGAACTAAGTGCAATGACATGGTTTGCAATTATGGTTGAACACTTAGTTGAGGAGATATTGGGTGGGAGATGGCATGCAGATTGAAGGTCTAATATTTGATTCATATTGTGTCAATCAAGTAGAATGTGATGAGAGAAATTAGAGGTGATGATGACACCGATAAGATGCTAACAATTCCATCTTATGGTCACAACTCATTCAATCTTTACCTCGACCATGATCATAGCTGGGATGCTAATCTTAATGAGGATGATGTGATGAATTTTCCAATAACCCACCTTCCTCCTGCGTTCAGCCCCACAAAGACAAGGAACAATGACGAGAAAGTAGCTATATTGAAGCAACACATGTATATGCACAACATGTGGATGCTGATAATGAGGATGTAGAGCATGTAGATCCAGATCATCCTATTCCTATGTTTGTAATTATGATTACCAACAAAGTCCAGCAGATGATGTTTGTAATTATGTTTGTTGGCAATCATGAAGATGCAAACCTCGAAGAGCCTTTTGTGACACATCCAACATAGCTAGCGCATGTTGTCATACAACCACCACAACCACTACCAATTCATAAGTGTGAGTTAGCAAGAAGGAGTGAGCATTTGAACAAGAAGACAAATAAAATCTTCATATAAGATAGGAGCAGAAGATGCAATAGTTGATAGTGATTCAGATGATTCAGACTTTCATCCTGGTGCCATGGTTGACAGTGACTATGACATTGGTGATGGTGGTTATATATGTGTGTGTGTGTGTGTATGTATGTATGCTGCCAATGTTGATATGGATGGACCTAATGAGAGAAAGGACAACGGAACACACAGAGTTCAAGCTACTTAAAATGAAAAGGGTTCACACAAAGGAAAGGAGAAAGTTGAAGATAAAGGAAAAGAGGAGCAAGAAGATGAACTATATGAATGTGAAGGAGATGATTTATGGCCAACAGATTCATATGATGAAGAGGTGTACATGAAGTTCAAGGCTTTTAGGGCAGAGGACCTAAAGTGTCCCAAATTCCATGTTGGGCATGTTTTTCAAACTATTGAATTAGTGAGGAAAGCCATCAAAGAATGATGTTGCAATAATAGAGTTGATGTCAAGTTGCATGTGAATGATAAGAAAAGATCAAAGGCCAAGTGTGATGATGATTGTAGCTGGTATATGTAGGCTTCTCATAATAGCAGAACCAACTGCGTCGTGATAAAGAAGTAGGTTAATGAACACACATGCACCAAGACATGGAAGATCAATTCATTCACTACTCCTTTCACTCCACATAAGTACTTGGAGAGCTTTAGGGCTGTCCATGATATGAATTTCAGAAACTTCTCAAGGCTTGTGCAAAAAGGAGTGGCATATGATACCAACAAGGACCAAGTTGTAAGGGGATAGGAGGCTTGCTATGAAGATCATCCGTCGTGATGAGGAAGGACAATGCAAAATGCTTTGCAACTATGACAATGAGTTAAGAAGGAGTAACCCAAGTAGCTCTTTTTTGGTAGCATTTCATGAACAATCACAGTTTAACAAAAGCGTAGATGTGACTAAATGCTTCCAAAAGAGGGTTCCTTCGAGGATGCATGCCTATAATTTTTATTGATGACTGTCGTATTAAGACAAGGTATAGATGATAGTTGCCTAGTGTTGTGGGTATATATCCAAATGGCTATAATTTTTCATTTGCAATAGTTGATGTTGAAGTGGAGGACAAGCCGAATTGATGTTGGTTCCTTGAGAAGCTAAAAAATGACCTAGGCATCCTCAACATTGCACCATGGAAAATTATGTCTGAAAAACAAAAGGTATGAGCTAAAATTTGTGGAATTCAATTGAGCATTTATGTAATATTATTGATGCAATAATTTACCTCCCTATGTTTTGGAGGTTGTTGACATAAACAGTGAGTGAATGATGTGTTTGTTAGTGCACATAGAGTAACATGTCCCTGGAGTCATGAGGAGTTTGATTCAAACCCTGAAGATAATATTCTTTAGTGTAGTGAGGATTATCACCAAATATTATGCTGACAAGAGTGACCCCTAAAAATGGCTGAAGCTAAGCAATTGTTTTGGTGTTCGTCCAAAGGAATTAACGCCAGCTGAGATGATGAAGGTGAAGTGAAGATGTAGCCTTTACTTCACTATTTTTGTTTCTCTTTATTGAGTCATAGGACCACCGTACTATTAAGAGGGGTATAGGGTTCAAAACTTTGGTTCTTTGATATTAAACCCAATCCCATCTGAATTGAGAGATAAATCTCTTTGTGTTCCGAGCAATACTTGCCGACAAGAGACCGTGTTCTTCTTTGCTACGAAATATTTGTGTTGGACTGAGGAGTCAGTGTGTTCCTCAAGTAATGTTACCTCGAGAATGTGTCGATTGGCCATTGGCTGAACCACGTGTCCAAAATGATAATTTCCCATCTCGGAAGGCCGCGACTATAAATAGTCACCACACACCGGCTTTATACGATGGCTGCTCCGTTTGATTCCGAGAAGTTTGTGAGCAACCCTCTTTCCTGACTGATTTGAGTTTAAAATCCACCGAGAGAAAAATCACACAGTCGAAAAATTAGATAGTGGTTTAGCATCACTCGAATCTAAGTTCACTACGACCCACTTTTTACTCATGGGAGTTGCCAACTCTCTAGATGGTGAGTTGTCAAAATCTTCAGAGACCAAGAGTAATTGTGGTCCTCGAACAAAGTCTATAAAAATTTAGAGATTGCCTCAAGTATCTACCACGAGTGATCAACATTGGTTGATGAACCAATTATCGAGGAGAATAGGGTGAAGGCAGTTTATCTTTGGTGTTAATTCAAAGCCCCTCCAACCAGGCATAGTCATTTTACAAAAGGAAAACTGGTCTATCAATCAAAATTTTGCCATTGAGCACCAACGATGATCTCTATCCGTGTTTCATTCCATTCGACGTTCCACAATTAGTATCATATATATAATTTCCTTCAATGCATGAGTTGTGTTTCCATTTGGTAGGTTAGTTGTTACTCATTGTAGCTTATTTTATTTTCACTCCGCTGCTGTGCCTCGAGAGTTTTGATGTTTTTGAAAGAATTTTGAAACTCCCATTCAACCCCACTAGTAGACATACTTCATTTCTACAATTGGTATTAGAGCAAGGTACTCCTTAACTCTGCTCATTTTTGTCTAACAACCTTGGAGTTTTTAGTATGTCTTAAGTTAGCTACAAGTCGCACCTCAAGATTCCCATCTTCGATGGAACTGACTATCCCTTCTGGAAAGAGAAGATGAAGATTCACCTCTGAGCCATTGATGATGATATGTGGAATGTGGTGCAGAATGGGTTCATGGTTGAAGTTCCTCACGTCCCCACTGACCACGAGAATAAACTCATTCAAATGGATGCTCAAGCCAAAGATGAAATTTGTGGGCATCTCCCTGATGCACAATTTATTTATTACATTAGTGTTAAACAATGAAGGAATTGTGGGTATTCTTGAAAAGGTCAACAAAGGTGTTTGAACACAAAAATAAGCTCACATTGACACTCTTCGCACGAAGTTCGACCAGTTCAAGAGAATTGGAAATGAAAGCTACCAACAAAATTTTGATCGTGTGAGTGACATTGCTAATGGGCTACAAGGTCTCCGTGCGAAGGACATCACTCATCACGAAGTTCTGAAGAAGTTGATCTGTTCCCTAGATAATTCTTTTAACACTCTAGTTCTGATGATTCACGAACAAGCTGACTTCAAAGTTCTCGACTCTGTTAATATCATGGAGAGATTCAATACCCATGAAGAAGAGGAAGAAGAAAAGGGAGATCTCTATGGTTTTGGTCATCGAAAGAATCATGCCCTCAAAGTTGTGGTGAAATCCTCTTCAGAAGACAATGTCAAAATAGATTTAGATGATCCAAAAAGGATCAACAAGGATCTCGCTTTAAGCACAAAATGATTCTAGAGTTTCCGAAAGAAAATTCAGTTTTGAAGGAAGGGCTCTTGCAGTTATCGAAAGTCAAAAGCTTTGTCAAAACCCACTAGAGATTACACATATTACAAGTGCAAGAGGCCAGGACACTTTATTTCATACTGCCCTCTCTAGGAAACTGAAATTCATGCCAGTGGCAGATTTGACTCTCGAAACAGCAACAATGGATGAGGAAAGAACAAGATCTAATTTTTAGATGACGCAAAGAAAACAAAAACTTCTCAAAGAAGAAGGACAACACCTCCTCCAAGTCTTTGTCAAGGTCTTCTTCATGCAATCCGTCCAAGTCCTTGTCCAGCCGCAAGAATGCTTATCGCAAGGCCAAGGCATACATCAGCAAGGAAATGGACTCACATGAATAAGTGTCATCAGACTCCGAAGAAGAAGCCAAATATGATGATGATTCAGATTAGGCATGGCTCGTGCGTCTACTACATCGTCAAACTTCTTCAGAAATCATTCAATTGACGATGAATCACCTGGTTACCACTTCATGTCTAAAGCCACGGAAGAAACGGTATCCTCCAAACATCACAAGGCTTACACCAATGATCAATGTTCTTCTGATGAGGATGACCATGCTAAACTACACAATATTGCAAAGAAGCAACAAAACTCTATTGAGAAAATTGGGAAAATCCTAAGGAAATCTTAAGGGTTGTTTGTTGAGGAGATGGAGAAAAAATAGTTGCTCACATAGGAGCATTCTGCTCTGGTGTCACGAATCAATGATTAGACAAGTCGTCATGATTCTCTCTTGGGCGAACATGAAAAAGTGAGTTATGATTACGTGAAAAGGAAATTGGAGCTCGAGTCACTGATATAGGCTCATGGTGATTTAATCAGAGAAAATCCTCTTCTCACCCAATAACTCAAGGAGAAACCTGAAATGTTCATGCCGCCTTGCTTGAAATGTCTTGAACGGGGTAACAATAAATCAAATACTGAATGTTCTAGAGTTGAAAAAGATACTTCCTCACATGATATGAATACTAACGCCTCTTCCGAGGAAAATATATCTATGCTTGATGAAAATGCTAGGTTAAATAACCTCCTTCAAACTGGGATGTTTAAAAGTTTCAAAGGGCATCAAACCCTTTGTGACGTGTTGAAGAAATCTATTCTACACAAAAACCCTAGCAAAGAAGGTGTTGGTTTCGAAAGGAAACTAAATGAGAATGGTATCTATTGGACAACTGATTAATACCCTCGCATAGTGTGGTTCCTGCCAAGCGCAAAGTGCTCGACCCTACAATACTCTCGGGATATGAATCCCCCATTTCCGACTAAGCTCAAAATAATTCTCCACACAATGATAAGTTGTTGAAGAACCAAAAAGGTGAAGCTTTTGCTCACTATGTTGGACCAAAAAACATAAGTGGTTCCCCAAAGAGAACTATTTGGGTTGCAAAGGAAACCATCTAGGCATTACATGTCACTATGTTACTAACCATGAAGGAAAATGATGCTCGACATGCTCTTAAGAAGGGCATACATGATGAGTATATGCATACATCTTCTAACCATTTCGGTAACTCATCTGGAAAGAATTTCAATGCATACTCTCTTGATTATTCTCGCTCTCCTTTGAGAAACAACTCTTATAGTTATAGAAAAAAATAATATACCAATCTCTCATATGTTTCGAAGCTACCTGCAAAAATGCGGGTGGTTTAGAATGCCTAATTCTTCTGCAAGACTTTGTCTCTGGGTGTACTGAATGGATTATGGATAGTGGTTGCACTAGTCACATGACTGGAGACAAGTCGTTGTTTGTCGGCCCCAACTTAACTTCTTCTCCTTTGAAGTATATTACTTTCATCGACAACAATAAAGGAAAGGTACTCGAGTTATAGGTAAAGTTGATATATCCCAAGATAAGACCATTCACGATGTTTTACTTGTTAAGTCCCTTGGATTCAATCTCATGTCAGTTGGCAAGTTATCTGATCTAGGCATACTAGTCCTATTTTTAATCTCTAAATGCATTGCCTTTTTGGCAACTAACGATTCCTTCATATTCGAAGTAAGAAGAAAGGGTGATCTGTATATTTCCGGATTTCTCTAAGAGCCCCTGAGTCCAAACTTGTTGCTTGCAAAAGCGACCGAAGCTTGGCTGTGGCACCATAGACCTGGTCATGTAGGTATGAGGAATTTCCAAACTCTCACGAAGAAGAACCAGCTTCGTGGTATTCCTGATGTAAAATTTGATAAAGATCATCTCTTTGGTGCTCGTGAGACCGACAAATTGGCAAAGAAGCATCATTTGTCAAAAACAATCATGACCACGACAAGATCTGTGGAAATTCTTCATATCGACTTATTCGGGCCACAAAACTATGAAAGTTTCGGTGGCTTTCATTATGGTCTGGTTATTGTTGATGATTTCTCTCATTACAATTGGGTATTCTTTCTTGGAGACAAAACTTGCACCTAAGACATCTTCAAAAGATTCATCAAGAAAGCTCAGAATGAATTCGAACCAAGCATGTCAGAAGTGATAATGGCACCGAGTTCAAAAATACTCACATCAAAGATTTTCTCAATGAAAATGGTGTCACTCATGAGTTCTCTGATGCATACACTCCACAACAAAATGTAGTTGTTGAGCAAAAGAATAGAACACCCATCGAAATGGTGAGAACAATGCTCAGTGAGAACAAAACCCCTATTCACTTATGGGCTAATGCTATTAAAACTCTTGCCATGCTATCAATCGTGTTTATCTTAACAAATTTGTTAAGAAAACTTCATATGAGCTAAACGCTCGCAAGAAACCAAATGTTTCACACTTGCGTGCTTTTGGTGGACCATGCTATATTCGTGATAAGAATCACAATTCTAAGTTTGCACCCAAAGCATATGAGGGTTTTCTTCTTGGTTATGACTCGAACTCGCACACTTATTGCGTCTATAACTCTCACCACAAAAAAGTTATGGGAACGATGAACATGCAGTTTGATGAATCTAACGGCTCGCAAAAGGAGCACCTGCCAATTGTGAGAGATGAATCTCTATTTTGGATGGCATTCGACAAATGGCTATTGGTGATGTTAGACCTGTCGAAGGAAATGTTTCAGATTCTTCCGATGAAGATGGCCCTGCTATTCGAACGAGGACACTCAAGACACAACCGATGAAAATGCCACTCCGAATGCCAATCCTAATTGTAATGATGATGAAAATGACAAAGGCAATGCAAATCTATATGCTTACGCCGAAGAAAATGAAAATGATCATTTAGAAGGAAATCTTGTTCCTCGAGTGTCAAATTGAGTTGACCTTGCATTCATTCTCGAAGATCCCGAGAATCCAGGTTATCAACCCACAACACGTTCTCGCACTCATTTGGCTAACTGATGTCTCTATATTGTATGCGTTCCTCGAGCTCATTTATTGCAGGTTCTCTTTATATATCATGTCCCATTCAACAAAATAGTTGTCCATTTTGTATGATTACCGTTTTTTGCATTTTTCACTGTGAGAATTGCACATTTAGTGTTTTATTTAGTTCTCTTTGTTTTCTTATGTCTACACGTGTTTTGGAGCAACCAAGGACCAAACACAAATGAAATTACAAAGGACAGATTCGATACGGAGTTAGCTATGCATTAGTAGGAAAAACCTTATAGGTAGGAGCCTAGTAGTAGCGCTGGAAAATGGTACACGCTGCTGCTACTTAGCAGTAGCGCTGGAAAGTGAACGCGCTACAGCTAAGTACCATAGTAGTAGCACTGGCTGCAATTCCAGCGCTACTGCTAAACGGGGTCCAACGAGGCCACCCACAGTATCTGTAGTAGCGCTAGACTGTAAAACGCGCTACTGCTACGTTCCATAGCAGTAGCGCTTCCTTGGAAATAGCGCTACTGCTAATTGGCCCAATGAGGCAACCCAAAGTATCTACTGCTAAACGGGGCAGCTTCATTTACACCCACACACACCCCTTCCTCCCCCTTTGCCCTCCTTTCCTCCTCCATTATTAGTTCTCCACCATTCTTGCCCTTATTCTCTCTTTCTCCTAACTATCACCCCCACACACACCCTACCTAACTGCCGGAGGAAGAAAAACAAAAAAACGAAAAGAGAGAAAGCAATACAAAAGAAAAAGAAAAAGGAAAGGAAAGGAAAATCATAAAAATGAAAGAAAGGTAATAAAAATAAAATAATAAAGAAAAATAACTAAAAGAAATTAATAAATAAAAGTAATAAAGAAAATAAAGTTAGCAATAGCTCTCGCATGGCACCATCGCTACTGATAAGTTAGCAGTAGCGCTGGAACCAAACGAGCGCTACTGCTACATAACCTAGGTCATTTAGTAGTAGCACTAGGTTAGCACCAGTGCTACTGATAAGTTAGCAATAGCACTGGAAACAAACCAGCGCTACTACTAACTTTATTTTAAACCGTCCCCAAATCCCCTAACTCCCCCTCTCCCTCCACTCCTTCCCTCTCCCCTAACTCCCACGCGCACTCCACTCCCCACTGTCGCCGCCGCCGCCAGAGCCCTCCCCCGCCGTCGCCACCGGAGCCCTTCACGCCCGTCGGAGCCCTCCCCCGGAGCCCTCTCCACCCCGGTAAGCCCCCCGCTTCCCGCCGGAGCCCTCACGCTCCCCACCCACCAGAGCCCTCCCCACCCCGACCGGTAAGCCCCACGCTCCCCACCCACCGGAGCCCTCCCCACCTCCCCATCGGAGCCCTCCCCACTATTGGAAATATGCCCTAGAGGCAATGATAAAAGGTTATTATTATATTTCCTGTTTCAAGATAATCATTTATTATCCATGCTATAATTGTATTGAATGAAAACATAGATACATGTGTGGATACATAGGCAAAACAATGTCCCTAGCAAGCCTCTAGTGGGCTAGCCAGTTGATCAAGGATGGTTATGGTTTTCTGACCATATGCAAGTGTTGACACTTGATAACTTGATCACATCATTAGGAGAATCATGTGATGGACTAGACCCAAACTATGAACGTAGCATGTGACCGTGTCATTTTATTGCTATTGTTTTCTGCGTGTCAAATATTTATTCCTATGACCATGAGATCATATAACTCACTGACACCGGAGGAATGCCTTTTGTGTATCAAACGTCGCAACGTAACTGGGTGACTATAAAGGTGCTCTACAGGTATCTCCAAAGGCGTCCGTTGAGTTAGTATGGATCAAGACTGGGATTTGTCACTCCATGTGACGGAGAGCTATCTCGGGGCCCACTCGGTAATAGAACATCACACACAATCCTTGCAAGCAATGTACCTCAAGTGTGAGTCACGATATCTTGTATTGCGAAATGAGTAAAGAGACTTGCCGGTAATGAGATTGAAATATGTATACAGATACCGACGATCGAATCTCGGGCAAGTAACATACCGAAGGACAAAGGGAATGACATACGGGATTATATGAATCCTTGGCACAGAGGTTCAACCGATAAGATCTTAATATGTAGGATCCAATATGGACATCCAGGTCCCGCTATTGGATATTGACCGAGGAGTGTCCCGGGTCATGTCTACATAGTTCTCGAACCCGCAGGTCTGCACACTTAAGGTTCGATGATGTTTTAGTATAGTTGAGTTATATGTGTGGTTACCAAAGGTTGTTCGGAGTCCTGGATGAGGTCACAGACGTCACGAGGGTTTCCGGAATGATCCGGAAACGAAGATTGATATATAGGATGGTTTCATTTGGTCACCGAAAAGTTTCGGGCATTACCGGTAGTGTACCGGGAGTGACGAATGGGTTCCGGGAATTCATCGGGAGGGGCCCACCCACCCGGGAGTGAGACCAGTGACCCTAGGGTGGCGCACCAGCCCTTGGTGGGCTGGTGAGGCTAGCCCAATAGGGCCATGGCACCACAAGGGTAAAAATACCAAAGGAAAAAGGGAAAGAGGGAGGTGGGAAGGAAGGAGTGGACTCCTTCCCCCAAACCGAATTGGGGTGGGAGTCCACCTCCTCCCTTCGGCCGGCTCCCTTGAGCCCCAAGGCTAGCCCCTCCCCTCCTCCTATATATACTAGTGGTTTTAGGGCTTTTGAGACACAATTTTGCCACGTGCAACTCAAACCTATACCACGTAGTTCTTCCTCTAGATCGGATTTCTGCGGAGCTCGGGCGGAGCCCTGCAGGGGTAGATCATCACCAGTGTAACACCCCAAAAATCGGGTTATCATTTTTTGTGTTGTTATTCCTTTTTAGGTTTTCTCTCCTAGATTTTTCCCCTGGAATTTGGCAAATGACCAGGTGAACCCAGTCTATCCTCAACCTCTCAATGCCTTTCCCATGTCCTTGTGCCAGCTTGCCCTTGTTGAGTAAACCTGAACCTCTTCGAAACCCTAGCTCCGAAATATTGGAACCGGGAATCATGCCTTTGTGTTTACAAAGGAGCCATCATTTCCCTTGCTATGTTGATCCTACAAATATTCCCAGAGATCATTCTTCCCTCATAAAACCTAGAAGTGCAAAAAATATTGCCAAGTCATATGCAATATTTCTCCTCTAGAATTAATTCCCGTTTCTTCCTTTCTGAGGAATTAAATCCAAGAAAATATCTATCCATCTCCCAAGGTCATAAAAACTTGTGGAGATATTCCTTGTGATCCTATGAAGCTCTCATAAAATACTGGCCATCACTAAGTAGGGAAAAATGCCTTTTTCCAATATTGCATTTTGGGGAATTTCCAAAGGAACTACCATTTTGGTAGCTAGGGAAAATCCCAAATAATTTGTGGAGCTTCTCATATCCATATATTCATCATTTCCATCAAAATATCAAGTTCCCCAATTCAAAAATTGAGCACAATATCCCTTTGCAGATTCTGTCCAGATTTTCTGTTTGCAAAGGAAGTGCTTGATTCCTTGTTTCCCTTGAGCTGAAATTTTGTAGAGTAGTTCATGGTGATAAATCATCCTTGTCCACCAAAATTTAGCCCATTCCATCAATACAACATTCCTCAGCAAATTATTTAAGATTATGTCCAGATTGAAGCACTGTGAAGGAAGTACAATTTATATTTGTGCAAATGGTATGCAACTTTTACAGTGACTTCATATGCCTAAATCATGAGTCTCTTCCAAGTCTCAACCAATTCCATTTAGCCAATGAACCCCAGCACCATCTTCTTCATTTCTGGTCAGTATGCCAAGTTACAAAGAAAGTACCCTCTAGACTTATTGGATTGTGCTGAATTTTGGCCGAGATAGTGACCTTAGTGAGTGGTTAACCTCAGCCAAATATCATGCCAAGAGGTGCACTGTGGTGGACACACCATAGCACAAACACCATGCTGTTAGAAACTATTTGGTTTTGGTGTGGTCACCTCATTGCTCTCCAGTGGTGTGTGTTGTGTCATGTCATCTTAGAACAGTGTGTGGATAAGCTTAGATATGATTTGAGAGCTTGTGGGACATGGCAATGCCGTGACACCGTGGTAACCACATGCAGAGTATGCCAAAACCAAGCTTTGTGCATTGAGGTCGACGGGAGCTTGTCTCCAGCAAGTTCTAGCTTTTCCGGAAGTGTCTTGGATTTTCTCCCGGCGTGCGTGAACACTCTGGAGCCCTCTCCCCCTTGTCCCCTTGCCCCTGGAGGTGTATGCCAAAGGAATCCCTCCATGGCTTCTCGGAGCTTCTCCCGACATCGCGAGAGCCCCTCCCCGCAGCTATATTAGGGCATGCCCGAGCCTCTGACGTTCTCGAGGAACCTCCCAAGCCCCTCCCCAAGTGCTCTAGAGCTCCCCATTGCTCCCTAGCTGAAGGCCGTCACCGTTCCCCTCGGCCTCCATGCTGCAACCCTCTCTCCGGCCGTCCCCGGCTCCGTTCGAGCCCACCAACGTGTGCGTCGTGACCCGAGGACCCCATCCCCAACTTCGCCTACTCCGGGAAACCCTCCGGTCGCCGGAGTCGAGCCATCGCCGTCGCGGGATGCCGCGCCGCTAGGCCCTCCCCACTGGCCGTGTACCCTGCGAATGGATGCGCCACTCGCCGGCGGGCCCTCCGGTGGCCTCCGTCTGGTCGGGGGTGGCCGGAGCCGCCCTGGCGAACGCCGGCGCCGGCGCCCTCTCTCTGCCTCGCAGGCACGAGCGAGAGGTAGACGACGACCAGGAGGGAGGAGAGAGAAAGAGAGGATGGGGCGGGCCCCAGGCGTAAGAGAGAGAGAGAGGAGAGACAGGGCGGTCCCACCCATCAGCCGGCTAAAAGTCAACCCCCTGGGCCCGCACGTTTTAAGTGAAGACGTAAAAGACAAAATACGCTTTTGGTTTACCAAAAGTGTATTTCCCCGAAAGGCGCCTTCTCTTTTTAAACCCGCCGGCCGAACAACCTAAGTGGTGGATGTTCACTGGTTTAGATCGAAAATGAATAAGTTTTTATTTGTTTTCTGCCTAAACAGCGAACGGCCATAACTTTGTGCTCGTAGCTCCGATTGAGGTAAAACTAGCGCCCACGTCTTCGTATCGTCGAGCCCGTTTCGATAGTATCATTTTCATAATATGTTTGCAAAGTAGAATTGACTGCTTTGCCCTTGCCCTCTGATTGAGCCTTTCGAGAGGGAAACCTCTCCGGCAAATCTTCCCGGTGTTTTATCGCGCTTCTGCCCGGAGTATTCGTCGACCCTCAGGGAAGCCAACCTCTTACCAGGAGCTCCGTACTTGCGTGATAACTTTGCTTGCACTATGTGTGTTTATCTGTATCACCTGCTAGTCTACATTTGCATATAACTGTGATGGCATTAGTACTAATTACTAGCATTACTTTTCATCTAATATATGCCCTCAAACCTTGCTCTGTGATGCTCTTGCATATTAAATTTATAATGCTTATGTCCGAGTGTATAGTGATGTGTTGTGTGTGACTCTAACGAACCATTGCTCGCATTTTCTTCAATAATGGCACCATGCCCGAGTCTGAGCTGCTTTCGGCTGTCCGGGGTGGATGCCAACTTTATATTTCTTTTGTCAGCAGCTGTCCCGTGTTCTGAGCTGCTTTTCGGCCGTCGCGAGCAACTATTGAATTTATTTCCATGGCGGTGACCCTATGCTCTGAGATGTTCTTCGACCGTCTTAGGGAACTGCTACATTCTTTTTATCAACACCATCTCATGCTCTGAGCTTCTTTCCAGCCGTCTCTAGTCGGGGTTGAGTTACTCCAGTAATGTCCCAGATCTGTGTTGTAAAGACCGTTCTGGTGGCTACCGATTTATTTGCCGATTTTATGCGAGGGTTCTGAAGGTCCAACTTGTAGCTAGAATCTGTAAAGTATTAGTTTGCAATTTACATTATACTGTTGTGATTACTGTCTATGATTACTTTGTGTTTCATCCGACAACTTATGAATATGGTTTAACAGTAGTGGCTTGATCTTATTAATTATCGGATTGCTGTGACATCGTAGCGTCAGCTATGACAGATAATATTCGGGATAAGATACCTAGTTGGTTGATCAGAGTCACCTCTCTGGGCTCATCTGTGTAGCCACATTTGCCGATATGGGACGACCTTGACTTGGTCTGATTGTGTGCTCTTTCACCGGTACCTCCAAGGAGGGAGGGTTATGCACGTGTGCTACCCTAATCAGGTAGACAGTGATAACCCTGTGAGCCAGTTGAGTTGTTTATGCCGGCGTCCCCGGATGGGAAATTTTAGTTTGGCCACGACGGTGGCAGGTGTCATGAGGACACATGGCCATCCAGGGCAGGACTCTGGGGAAGGATGAATCCCGGTGGTATGATGAAAGAGTCACGGGTCAGGTAGGTTTCGTTGGAGCAATGCTGGTCCACCCGAATGGGATCACGAGGTCAGTGCTCCATAGTGTGGGTAAAGTGTGCAACCTCTACAAAGTGTCAAATTAATTCAAATAGCCGAGTCCACGGTAATGGACAGCCCGACCAGACCTCAGTAGATGGTCAACCATAACATTGTTAGTAATGATGGTAGAACTTGTCTCATGTGAACATCAGAGGATGTTGATAACATGATATGTTAGCCAAGAGAAGGCTATATGATGAATGGTCAGATGACCATGTGATGTGATTTGAACCCGCTCAGATTGGATTACGAGTACGTCGAGGGTTGTGGGACAACCCACAAGAGAGTAAGTTGGTATTCGGTGACAGCAAGCTGAATAAGCACTTGTCGTGATCTTTGCTATGCTAGTTAGGTAGATCACATGTTTAATCCATGTTATGCTACGCTTGATTTATATTTTCTTGTTAATTCCGTGCCATGCTCAGAACATCTATTTTATAATTATTATGCTTGCTTTTGTTATCTGCTGTTTGGATGCTATGTATTTGGTTGTCTTGCGAGTACATTCAAAGTACTCACCTGGCCTTGCACGTGGCCAGTTGCAGGAGAAGACTCGTCGTGCTAGATTGTAGCCCAGCCAGTCCTGCGAGTTATGGAGCCCAGCCAGGGACGTCGTTGCCGCTGTATCAGGACCTCTGCTGCCATTCAGTTAGCTTTGGAGTCATGTAATATTGTTGTAAGCAACAGTATTTTAATACTCCATTATATTAATAAAGCCATTTTCCCCTGTAATTTCTGTATCATCTCTTTGGCATGCGTCCGGTCTCATCCTGGGGACGAATGTGCGTCGGCCCTCTATCGGGTGCAACCACCACCACCGGAGCGCCGTCATGCTGCCGGAGAACTCATCTACTTCTCCGTCTCTCTTGCTGGATCAAGAAGGCTGAGATCGTCATCCAGCTGTACGTGTGTTGAACGCAGAGGTGCCGTCCGTTCGGCACTAGATCGGAACTGATCGTGGGACAGATCGTGGGACGACGGTGATTTGAATCACGAAGCTGTACCACTACATCAACTGCGTTTCTTAACGCTTCCCGCTTAGCGATCTACAAGGGTATGTGGATCTAATCTCCTCTCGTAGATGGACATCACCATGATAGGTCTTCGTGTGCGTAGGAAATTTTTTGTTTCCCATGCAACGTTCCCTAACAGTGGCATCATGAGCTAGGTTCATGCGTAGATGTTATCTCGAGTAGAACACAAAGGGTTTTTGGGGCGTTGATGTTCGATTTGCTACCCTCCTTAGTCTTTTCTCGATTCGGCGGTATTGTTGGATTGAAGCGTCCCGAACCGACATTACTCGTACGTTTACGAGAGACTGGTTTCATCGACTGACATGCAACTCGTTGCATAAAGATGACTGGCGGGTGTCGGTTTCTTCAACTTTAGTTGAATTGGTTTTGACCGAGGCGGTCCTTGGAGAGAGGTTAAATAGCAATTTGCACATCTCCATTGTGGTTTTTGCGTAAGTAAGATGCGATCATACTAGATACCCATAGCAGCCACGTAAAACATGCAACAACAAATTAGAGGACGTCTAACTTGTTTTTGCAGAGTATGCTTGTGATATGATATGGCCAATGACGTGATGTGATATATTGCATGTATGAGATGATCATGTTGTAATAGTTAATATCGACTTGCACGTCGATGCTACGGCAACCGACAGGAGCCATAGGGTTGTCTTTAAACTAACGTTTGTGTTTGTAGATGCGTTTACTATATTGCTAGGTTGTAGATTTAGTAGTAATAGCATAGATAGCATGACAACCTTGATGGCCGCATGATGATGGAGATCATGGTGTGGCGCCGGTGACAAGAAGATTATGCCGGTGCTTTGGTGATGGAGATCAAGAAGCACAGGATGATGGCCATATCATGTCACTAATGAATTGCATGTGATTTTAATCTTTTTATGCACCTTATTTTGCTTAGAACGACGATAGCATTATAAGGTGATCTCTCACTAAAATTTCAAGATGAAATTGTGTTCTCCCCGACTGTGCACCATTGTGATAGTTCGTCGTTTTGAGACACCACGTGATGATCAGGTGTGATAGACTCAACGTTCACATACAACGGGTGCAAAACAGTTGCACACGCAGAACACTCGGGTTAAACTTGACGAGCCTAGCATGTGCAGACATGGCCTCGGAACACAAGAGACCGAAAGGTCGAGCATGAATCGTATAGTTGATATGATTAGCATAGAGATGCTTACCACTGAAACTATTCTCAACTCACGTGATGATCGGACTTGAGTTAGTGGATTTGGATCATGTACCACTCAAATGACTAGAGAGATGTACTTTTTGAGTGGGAGTTTATCAGTAGTTTACTTAGTTAAACTCTAATTATCTTAAACATAGTCTAAGTCCACTTTGCAATATTTTATGTTGTAGATCAATGGCTCACGCAGTAGCAACCCTGAATTTCAATACGTTCCTAGAGAAAGCTAAGTTGAAAGATGATGGAAGCAACTTTGTAGACTGGGCTCGTAATCTAAAGCTCCTCCTGCAAGCTGGGAAGAAGGATTATGTCCATAATGCAGCGCTAGGAGATGAACCACCCGCTACGTCTAACCAAGATGTTTTGAACGCCTGGTTAACATGTAAGGAGGACTACTCAGTAGTTCAATGTGCAGTCTTGTATGGCTTAGAACCGGGACTTCAACGTCGCTTTGAGCATCATGGAGCATATGAGATGTTCCAGGAGTTGAAGTTTATCTTTCAGAAGAACGCCCGGATCGAGAGGTATGAGACCTCCGACAAATTCTATGCTTGCAAGATGGAGGAGAATTCTTCTGTCAGTGAACATGTGCTCAAAATGTCTGGGGTACTCAAACCGTCTAGATGAGCTGGGGATTGAACTCCCGCAAGAGGCTATCACTGACAGAATTCGTCAATCACTGGCACCTAGCTATAAGAACTTTGTGTTGAACTATAACATGCAAGGGATGAACAAGTCTCACGGCGAGTTATTCGCGATTTTGAAAGTTGCAGAGTCAGAACTCCGGAAAGAGCATCAAGTGTTGATGGTCAATAAGACCACTGGTTTCAAGAGAAACGACAAAGGCAAGAAGGGTAACTCCAAGAAGAGCGGAAAGCCTGTTGCCAATCCGACGAAGAAACCCAAGGCTTAACCTAAGCCTGAAATAGAGTGTTATTATTGCAAGGGAATGTGTCATTGGAAGCGCAACTGCCCCAAGTATTTGGATGGTAAGAAGGCGGCCAAGGAAAAATCAGGTATATTTGATATACATGTTATTGATGTGTACTTAACCAACTCTCATAGTAGTGCCTCGGTATTTGATACCGGTTCTGTTGCTCATATTTGAAACTCGAAGCAGGAACTGTGGAATAAATGAAGGCTGGCGAAGGATGAAGTGACGATGCGCATGGGAAATGGTTCTAAGGTTGATGCAATCGCCGTCGGCACAATCTCACTTCAGTTACCATCAGGATTAGTTATGAACTTAAAGATTTGTTATTTAGTGCCTGCGTTAAGCATGAACATTATATCTAGATATTGTTTATTGCGAGACGGTTACTTGTTTAAGTCAGAGAATAATGGTTGTCCTATTTCTATGAGTAATATCTTTTATGGTCATGCAACCAATGTGAGAGGATTGTTCATATTGAATCTTGATAATGATGATACACATATACATAACACTGAGGCCAAAAGATATAGAGTTAATAATGATAGCGCCATGTTTTTATGGCACCGCCGCTTAGGTCATATTGGTGTAAAGCGCATGAAGAAACTCCATTCCGATGGGCTTTTGGAGTCACTTGATTTTGAATCACTTCACACGTGCGAACCATGCCTCGTGGGCAAGATGACTAAGACTCCGTTCTCCGGAACAATGGAGCGTGCAAGTGACTTGTTGGAAATATTACATACCGATGTGTGCGGTCATATGAGTTTGGAGGCGCGCGGCGGATATCATTTTTTTCTCACCTTCACTAACGATTTGAGTAGGTATGGATATATCTACTTGATGAAGCACAAGTCTGAAACGTTTGAGAAGTTCAAGCAATTTCAGAGTGAAGTTGAAAATCATCATAACAAGAAGATCAAGTTCCTATGGTCTGATTGTGGGGGTGCATATCTGAGTTTCGAGTTTGGTGCTCACTTAAGACAATGTGGAATTGTTTCACAGTTGACACCACCTGGAACACCACAACGTAATGGTGTGTCTGAAGGTCGTAATCATACTTTGTTAGAGATGGTGCGATCTATGATGTCTCTTACCGATTTGCCGTTATCGTTCTGGGGTTATGCATTAGAGACAACTGCATTCACTTCAAATAGGGCACCATCAAAATCCGTTGAGACGACACCATACGAGTTGTGGTATGGCAAAAGACCAAAGTTGTCATTTCTTAAAGTTTGGGGATGTGATGCTTATGTCAAAAAGATTCAGCCAGAAAAGCTGGAACCCAAAGCGGAAAAGTGTGTCTTCATAGGTTACCCAAAGGAGACAGTTGGGTACACCTTCTATCTCAAATCCGAGGGCAAAATGTTTGTTGCTAAGAACAGAGCTTTTCTTGAGAAGGAGTTTCTCTAGAAAGAATTGAGTGGGAGGAAGATATAACTTGATGAGGTTGTCAAACCTCTAATCCCTATAGATGGTGGCGCAGGGCAGGGGGAACCTCTGTCGAAGCAGCACCGGTTGAGGAGGAAGTTAATGATGATGATCATGAAACTTCAGATCAAGTTTCTATCGGACCTCGCAGGTCAACGAGATGACGTACTTCTCCTGAGTGGTACGGTAATCCTGTCTTATGAACCTGCGAATTATGAAGAAGCAATGGTGGGCCCGGATTCCAACAAATGGCTGAAGGCCATGAAGTCCGAGATAGGATCTATGTATGAAAACAAAGTGTGGACTTTGGAAGTATTACCTGAAGGCCGCAAGGCTATTCAGAACAAATGGATCTTTAAGAAGAAGATGGACGCGGACGGTAATGTGACCGTTTATAAAGCTCGACGTTTGGCAAAGGGTTTTTCACAAGTTCAAGGAGTTGACTACAATGAGACATTCTCACCGGTAGCGATGCTTAAGTCCGTCCGAATCATGTTAGCAATAGCTGCATTTTTCGATTATGAAATATGGTAGATGGATGTCAAAACGGTGTTCCTTAACGATTTTCTTAAGGAAGAGTTGTATATGATGCAACCCAAAAGTTTTGTCGATCCAGAGAATGCTAAGAAAGTATCTAAGCTCCAGCGATCCATTTATGGACTGGTACAAGCATCTCGGAGTTGGAATAAGGGCTTTGATGAGGTGATCAAAGCATTTGGGTTTATACAAGTGGTTGGAGAATCTTGTATTTACAAGAAAGTGAGTGGGAGCTCTGTGGCTTTCTAATATTATATGTGGATTACATATTGCTGATTGGAAACAACGTGGAGTTTTTGGAGAGCCTAAAGGATTACTTGAATACAAGTTTCTCAATGAAGGACCTAGGAGAAGCTACTTACATTCTAGGCATTCAGATCTATAGGGATAGATCGAGGCGCCTGATAGGACTTTCACAAAGGAGATACCTTGATAAAGTTTTGAAGAAGTTCAAAACGGAAGAGTCCAAGAAGGGGTTCTTGCCAGTATTACAAGGTATAAAATTGAGTAAGACTCAGTGCCCAGCAACTGCGGAAGATAGAGAAAAGATGAGTACTGTCCCCTATGCTTCATCCATAGGTTCTATGATGTATGCAATGCTGTGCACTAGACCGGACGTCAGCCTGGCCATAAGTATGGCAAGCAGGTTTCAAAGTAATCCAGGAGTGGATCACTCGACGGCGGTCAAGAATATTCTAAAGTACCTGAAAAGGACTAAGGAAATGTTTCTCATTTATCGAGGTGACGAAGAGCTCGTCGTAAAGGGTTACGTCGACGCAAGCTTTGACACTGATCCGGATGACTCTAAGTCTCAACCCGGATACATATTTATTCTTAATTGGTGCGGTAAGCTGGTGCAGTTCAAAGCAAAGTGTCGTAGAAGATTCTACATGTGAAGCGGAGTACATGGCTGCCTTGGAGGCAGCTAAGGAGGGTGTCTAGATGAAGCATTTCATGACGGATCTTGGAGTTGTGCCGAGCGCACTAAATCCAATAACTCTATTCTGTGACAACACTGGTTCCATTGCTTTAGCAAAGGAACCAAGGTTTCACAAGAAGACCAGACACATCAAACGACGCTTCAACCTCATCTGCGACTATGTTGAAGGAGAGTACGTAAATATTTGCAAAGTGCACACGGATCTGAATGTAGCAGATCTGCTGACTAAACCTCTTCCACGAGCGAAGCAGGATCAACACCAGAACTGTATGGGTGTTAGATTCATAACAATGTAAATTGCATAGCGATGTGAGGAGTAGATTATTGACTCTAATGCAAGTGGGAGACTGTTGGAAATATGCCCTAGAGGCAATGATAAAAGGTTATTATTATATTTCCTGTTTCAAGATAATCGTTTATTATCTATGCTATAATTCTATTGAATGAAAACATAGATACATGTGTGGATACATAGACAAAACAATGTCCCTAGCAAGCCTCTAGTTGGCGAACCAATTGATCAAGGATGGTTAAGGTTTTCTCACCATATGCAAGTGTTGTCACTTTATAACTGGATCACATCATTAGGAGAATCATGTGATGGACAAGACCCAAACTATGAACGTAGCATGTGATCGTGTCATTTTATTGCTATTGTTTTCTGCGTGTCAAGTATTTATTCCTATGACCATGAGATCATATAACTCATTGACACCGGAGGAATACCTTGTGTTTATCAAACGTCGCAACATAACTAGGTGACTATAAAGGTGCTCTACAGGTATCTCCGAAGGTGTCTGTTGAGTTAGTATGGATCAAGGCTGGGATTTGTCACTCCGTGTGACGGAGAAGTATCTCGGGGCCCAGTCGGTAATACAACATCACACACAAGCCTTGCAAGCAATGTGACTCAAGTGTGAGTCATGGGATCTTGTATTACGGAACGAGTAAAGAGACTTGCCGGTAACGAGATTGAAATAGGTATACGGATATCGACGATCGAATCTCGGGCAAGTAATATACCGAAGGACAAAGAGAATGACATACGGGATTATATGAATCCTTGGCACAGAGGTTCAACCGATAAGATCTTCGTAGAATATGTAGGATCCAATATGGACATTTAGGTCCCGCTATTGGATATTGACCTAAGAGTGTCTCGGGTCATGTCTACATAGTTCTCGAACCCGCAGGGTCTGCAAACTTAAGGTTCGATGATGTTTTAGTATAGGTGAGTTACATGTGTGGTTACAGAAGGTTGTTCAGAGTCCCATATGAGATCACAGACATCACGAGGGTTTCCAGAATGGTCCAGAAATGAAGATTGATATATAGGATGGTTTCATTTGGTCACTGGAAAGTTTCGGGCATTACCGGTAGTGTACCGGGAGTGACGAATGGGTTTCGAGAATTCACCGGGAGGGGCCCACCCACCCGGGAGTGAGCCCAGTGACCCTAGGGTGGCGCACCAGCCCTTAGTGGGCTGGTGAGGCGAGCCCAATAGGGCCATGGTGCCACAAGGGAAAAAATACCAAAGGAAAGAAAAACAAGGGAAAGATGGAGGTGTGAAGGAAGGAGTGGACTCCTTCCCCCAAACCGAATTGGGGTGGGAGGCCACCTCCTCCCTTCGGCCGGCGCCCTCGGGGCTCCCTTGAGCCCCAAGGCTAGCCCCTCCCCTCCTCCTATATATACTAGTGGTTTTAGGGATTTTGAGACACAACTTTGCCACGTGTAACTCAAACCTATACCACGTAGTTCTTCCTCTAGATCGGATTTCTGCGGAGCTCGGGCGGAACCCTGCAGGAGTAGATCATCACCACCACCGGAGCGCCGTAACGCTGCTGGAGAACTCATCTACTTCTCCGTCTCTCTTGCTGGATCAAGAAGGCCGAGATCATCTTCGAGCTGTACGTGTGCTGAACGCGGAGGTGCCGTCCGTTCAACGCTAGATCGAAACGGATTGTGGGACGGATCATGGGACAACGGTGATTTCAATCACGAAGCTGTAGCACTACATCAACCGCGTTTCTTAACGCTTCCCGCTTAGCGATCTACAAGGGTATGTGGATCTAATCTCCTCTCATAGATGGACATCACCATGATAGGCCTTCGTGTGCGTAGGAAATTTTTTGTTTCCCATGCAACGTTCCCCAACACCCACCTCCCCATTGGAGCCCTCCCCACCTCCCCCCTGGAGCTCTCCCCACTGGAGCCCTCCCCACCTCCCCACCGGAGCCACCTCCCCCGGAGCCCTCCCCACCGGAGACATACAATTTGTTTTAGAAAAAAAATCTACAATATGTATGTCTAGGGAATTTTTTTAGTTAAGTCTACAATATGTATGTCTAGGGGAAATAAATCTACAATATGTATGTCTAGGATAACGGCGCATCTCAATTTTGCATAAATTTTACTCAAGCATAAATGTATGTTAGGAGTATATGATTTTTGAGTATGTTTGTTACGAGTATATGATTTTTGAGTATGTTTGTTATGAGTATATGATTTTTGAGTTGTACTTGTTCATTGTTGCTATACCTGAGTGGCCTATGTTTTGCCGGAATGTTGATTCATTTCCGTTCTCGCAAATTTCAGGCGCTCCATATGTCAACTTTTTAGCAAAGGTCATGCCGAATTTTTTCATGAATTTTGGCATGACTATGCTACAAACTAGGACATATGGAGTGCCCTGGAATTGCCGGAAATGAGAATGAAGAGGAGAAGTAGAGGAAAAATAGAAGAAGAGGAGAAGTAGAAGAAAAAGAGGAGAAGTAGAAGAGGAAGGAGAGGAAGAAGAGGAGGAGAGGAAGAAGAGGAGGAAGGAGAGGGAATTATATTTTTCTAGGTTAATTCTATTTTTAGAATTATTTAGGTTAATTTTTTTTAGAATTATTTAGGTTAATTCTGTTTATAAATGACATGATCTATTATAATAGGTCCCTTCTTACTATTCATGTTATTCAGCCTAGAATTAAACAATTCTAATTAAATACTCGTAGGAAATTTATATGTCTAGCCACAATGAAGCCGGGGGTTCTGGTCGCGCCGGAGATGACCATTTTCAAGAAGCAGATGCATATTTCAAATACCTGGACCAATGCAACCCGGGGACGCAGGGTGGAACTGAGACCAACCCCGATACTGATGCTGGCACCGCCACCGACAGTGGCACCGGCACCGGTACCGACACCGCCCCCAAGTATGGCGAGGATGCTGACTTAGTCGGTGCAGGACCGAAGACGAAGAGGGCAAGAAAACCAAATGAGCTCGGCACCGATCAAATCATGGTCACGGCGATGCACCCCACGAAGTTAGAGTCAACCGAGCCGGAGAAAGCGCGCAAGTGCTACGACAATCAACTAGGATGCATCCTCAGGGAAACCGCCAACATCAACGAGGAAAAGTTGAAGCAGAAACATTGTATTCATTGGGAGGGTTCCAGGAGTGTACGACAACTGGCCAGATGCTCAGGCCCAGGTGGACAGGTACCCGGGGGCTAGCCACAGAGGGTTCGACAGCAGAGCCGAAGCAGAAATGAGTTACTTGAGGTGGATGATGCTACGACAAGAGACGGAGCGAAACCTGTGCCTCAAGAAGTACTACATAGTCGCGCTCTTGCTCATGCTGATCACCCTTCTCTTCTACATGATGGTTTAGATAGGGATGATGAAACTTATGTGTGTGCCTTGACTCGTGTGTGTCGCTATTTTCGAGATTTGATGATATTTGTGTTGGATAATGATGATGATGTTGATGGTATGAATGAAGAGACTACTTTACGTGTATGATGTGGTGCAAGTTATGCATGTTTATTATGATAGGATGAAACCACTGTATAGAGCATGCACAAATACGTAGGGCGGCCATAAATACGACATGAGTTAATTATTAAAAGCAGGAATATTAGCAGTAACACTAGATTAGTAGTTGCGCTTTATTTATACAAGCGATACTGCTAATGTGTATATCATTAGCGCTTCTAATTTCAGCGCTAGTGCTAACAGATTAGCTGTAGTGCGATTGTAGTAGCGTTGGCACCAGCGCTACTAGTAACGGTAAACCAACGCTACTGGTAGCCTTTCTCCTACTAGTGATGGGTAAGACTTAGCCATTTCGAATGTCGAAAAAATTAATTTATCCAAAGTTACACAAATCAAGGTCTACGACCAGAAATAGATCACCATCAGCCATACGAATCCAACGAGCCCCAAAACATCAAATTCCGAGTTTTACCGCATGAGTACAAAACAAAAGACGACCTCACGAACGACCTCAAGCGGTTATTTTGGTGGTCCCTTTCAAATGGGAGTATTCACCAAGGTCGTCCCTGTTTGATCCCACGAGATCCTGGGCTCATAAAGAAGATATTGGGAGAGAATTTGGCTCCTTGAGAGCCCTTGGATGAAGCCCATCAAGAGAGGAGCCTTGGGAGGCTCCATCTATATCATCTACAACCCTAGTCGCCGGCTCATCTCATTACGTCACATATCATTCATCTAGAACCGATGTCCATTGCTTATACACACATGAGAAGAAGAGACAGTAACCAAGGGAAGAAGGAGGAGGCTCCACCAACATGAGCACCGACCTCCGAGCTGTTGCCCTTGTGCCGGTGCCGCCACCACCAATGGCACCCCCATCTCCATCACCACCGGTACGACCACCACCACCAGGCCACCGCCATCACCACCATTCCTTCTCCCTTAAATAGCTTAATTCCTGCTTGCAACTTGTTCCTAACCTTCATGTGTATGTTTGAGTAATTACATTAGTTCTTGAGGATATGGTTCTACCCTATGTGATTCTTGGTATGATCCAGTATTACTTGTTCATGATTCGAGTTGTATTCTCACGAGTGTTGAGAGGAGGCCTTACTTGCACTATTGCCATCATAGGTCATAGAGGAACTACTATCAATGTGAATTGTTGGTGCGTTGGGGTAATTCGAGGTCACAGTAAAAGCCTTAGATTCCTCGCCATCACAATTGATAGGGGAGTTATAAAGAACCCTTAGAGAGGTTGCGCCCATGGGATAACCCTTAATTATCCTGAGTTGTAACGCTATGGGGGAAATTATAATGGTGGCGTGCATGGCATAAAGTCTATCTCTAGTACAACATGTACTATACCCGGCTTCACCCACTTATACGCTTGACTAGTTGCTAGAGGATACAACAGTTCATATTTGTGGTAGTGATTCCAGAACCCTCGAGAACACCTTATTACTCAAGCACAACTTAGCATCTTTTATTTACTATGTTTACTCTTCTTATTAGTAGTTTAGTTAATTATTCTTTTTATCTAGTTTCTCTAGGTATTTGTAGAATAGGCTATTTCCAAATGCTGGTTTGGGTGCGTACGTAGCTCGGTAGGTGACAACATAGCTACGGGGTTTGTGGTGCCTTCCTATCGTCTCCCTATATGTTCGTCACTCTACTTATCACAATGAATGTGCTACAATAGCCATGTGCACTCATGACCCACAAGTATAGGGGGTTAATTGTAGTCCTTTAGATAACTTAGAATGTCGAACCCAAGGAGGAGAAGAAGGAAATGACAAGCGGTTTTTAGCAAAGTAATATTTGCAAGCACTGAAAGTAACGACGAAAGATAGTTTTTTAGTAACGCAATTCATATAAAGTAACAACGCTTCAACAAGGTGGCTCAATCCTTTTTACAGCAAAGGACAAGATGAAATGTTCTCTTATATGAAGCTTCGGGGACACATGAGAATTGTTGTGTAGTCACGTTCATCATGTGTAGTTGATTCGTGTTTGATATTTTCATAATTTAATATGTGGGTGGACCAATACTAGGTGGTTGTTCTTACTTGAACAAACAACCCTCTTATGATTATCCCCTCTCTCAAGCATCTGCAACTACGTGAGGAGAATTAAGATAACTCTAACCATAGCTTGAGACATATGGATCCAAATTAGCCCCTTACGAAATAACACATAAATTAGGGATTAAGCTTCTGTCACTCTCGCAACCCATCATTTACTTATTACTCCCTAATGCCTTCCCTTAGGCCCAAATATGGTGAAGTGTTATGTAGTCTACGTTCACATGACCCCACTAAAGGTAGAGCAACATACACATCATAAAAATATCGAACGATTACCAACTTCACATGATTACTTATAACAAGACTTATCCCAGGTCCTCAAGAATGAAATTAACTACTCAAAAGTCATTGTTATGTTCAAGATTAGAGGTATAATGAATATGCTTAAGGATCTGAACATATAATATTCCACCAAGTAAACCAACTAGTATCAACTACAAGGTGTAATCAACACTACTAGAAACCCATGCTACTTGTGAGCTGCGTTGTGTGTTTTGCGAAGAGGAAGGGCGAAGCAATGTAGTAGCGATAAGTATTTCCCTCAATGAGATCCGAGGTTATCGAACCGGTTGGAGAATCAAGCAAACTCTCGTTGTAAGTTCGTACACACACAAAACCAAACACTTGTACCCAACATGGGAAGAGGGTTGTCAAGCCCCTTGAACTCGTTACTTGCAAGGGTTAGTTCTGATAGATAGAGATAATTTTATAAATAAAGTAAATAAATTGCATCAGGGTATTTTTTTATGTTTAGCAATATGATTAAGTAGACCCCCGGGCCATAGTTTTCACTAAAGGCTTCTCTCTCGAGCATAACACACGGTGTGTAAACAATTTATTGTTGGAAAACTCACATGATAGCCCATATTTATGACATGTTATTCACCACAATGATTATGTGTATATATGCATCATGTCCATAAACAAGTAGACCGACTCATTCCTACATCTACTACTATTACTCCACTTCAAGAGCGCTTCAATGCTTGTCTCTCTAGGTATTAAGTTCATGGCAAACAAAATAATGCTTGGAGCAAGATGACATGATGTAGCAAAGTAAGACAAGCAATATGTTCAGACCCCATCATTTTATCCCTTGTAGCAACAACAAATATGTGTCGAATTCCCTTCTGTCACTGGGATATAGAGCACCGCAAGATTGAACCCATTACAACACAACACGCGCACTCAAGATAAATCAATCTAGTTGGCGAAACCAAACAAACAGATCGAAAAGAAATATGAATCTATAATAACCATGCATAATATAATTCAAAAAAATACTCAACTACTTTCAATGAATAATCTGATTGAAACCCCACAATTCATCGGACCCCAAAAAGCACATCCAGAAATAGGATTACATCAGATAAATCACCATGGGAATCATGTCAAACATTGTATTGAAGATCATAGAGAGATAAGAAGTAATCTAGGTACTAGCTATGGACCCATAGGCTTGTGGTGGACTACTCACACATCATCATAGAGGCAACAAGGGTGATGTACATGGCCCTCATGATCGATCCCCCCTTCGTTAGGGCACCGCAAAAGGTCTCTAGATGGGATCACGATGGAACCGTGCCTTGCGACGACGGAAAAATTGTTTTTGGTGGCTCTCTGGTCTTTTTAGAATATTTTGGGATTTGTAGAAGTGGAATTAGGCAAGGAGTCTTTACAATGGGGCCACTAGCCTGCTGGGCGCGCCATAACCCCCACGATGTGCCTTGCAGGCTTGTCGCCACCTCATGCGGTTTACGGTCTCCTCCTAAAGCTTCATGGGCACAAAATCTTCTTGAAAAAATAACCAAAAAGTTTCATTTTGTTTGGACTCTATTTGTTTTTGTTTTTTTACAAAAGTCAAGAACACGCAAAAACCAGGAACTGGAGCTGGGCACTGGGTTAATATGTTAGTCCCGAAAAATGATATAAAATAACGTATTATTGCATATAAAGTAGCCAAGATTGTTAATATAATAGAATGAAACAATAAAAAATTATAGATAAGTTCACGGCGTATCAGCATCCCCAAGATTAATTCCCGCTCGTCCTCGAGTAGGTAATAGATAAAGCAATTTTTTTTGATGTGGCATGCTATCCGACATGTAATCTCTTTTAGGTATGATCATCAAGTAGGAGTATATGAGTTTTGAGTATGTTTGTTACGAGTATATGATTTTTGAGTATGTATGTTCGGATTATATGATTTTAAGTTGTACTTGTTCATTGTTGCTATATCTGAGTGTCCTATGTTTTGCCGGAATCGTGATTCATTTCCGTTCTGGCAAATTTCAGGCGCTCCATATGTCCACTTTTTAGCAAAGGTCATGCCGATTTTTTTCGTGAATTTCGGCTTGAATATGCTACAAACTAGGACATATGGAGTGCCTTGGAATTGCCGGAAATGAGAATGAAGAGGAGAAGTAGAGGAAAAATAGAAGAAGAGGAGAAGTAGAAGAAAAAGAGGAGAAGTAGAAGAAAAAGAGGACGAGAGGAAGAAGAGGAGGAAGGAGAGGGAATTATATTTTTTTAGGTTAATTCTATTTTTAGAATTATTTAGGTTAATTTTGTTTTAGAATTATTTAGGTTAATTCTGTTTATAAATGACATGATCTATTATAATAGGTCCCTTTTTATTATTCATGTTATTCGGCCTAGAATTAAACAATTATAATTAAATAATCGTAGGAAATTAATATGTCTACCCACGATGAAGTCCGGGGTTCTGGTCGCGCCGGAGATGACTATTTTCAAGAAGCAGATGCATATTTCAAATACCTGGACCAATGCAACCCGGGGACGCAGGGTGGAACTAAGACCAACCCCGACACTGACGCTGGCACCGCCACCGACAGTGGCACCGGCACCTGTACCGACACCGCCCCCAAGTCCGGCGAGGATGCTGACTTAGTCGGTGCAGGACCGAAGACGAAGAGGGCAAGAAAACCAAATGAGCTCGGCACTAATGAAATCGTGGTCACGGCGATGCACCCCACGAAATTAGAGCCAACGGAGCCGGAGAAAGCGCGCAAGTGCTACGACAATCAACTAGGATGCATCCTCAGGGAAACCACCAACATCAACGATGAAAAGTTGAAGCAGAAACATTGTATTCATTGGGAGGGTTCCAGGAGTGTACGACAACTGGCCAGATGCTCAGGCCCAGGTGGACAGGTACCCGGGGGCTAGCCACACAGGGTTCAACAGCAGAGCCGAAGCGGAAATGAGTTACTTGAGGTGGATGATGCTACGACAAGAGACGGAGCGAAACTTGTGCCTCAAGAAGTACTACATAGTCGCACTCTTGCTCATGCTGATCACCCTTCTCTTCTACATGATGGTTTAGATAGGGATGATGAAACTTATGTGTGTGCCTTGACTCGTGTGTGTCGCTATTTTTGAGATTTGATGATATTTGTGTTGGATAATGATGATGATGATGATGGTATAAATGAAGAGACTACTTTATGTGTATGATGTGATGCAAATTATGCATGTTTACTATGATAGGATGAAACCAATGTATAGAGAATGCACAAATACGTAGGGCGGCCATAAATACGACATGAGTTAAATATTAAAAGTAAGAATATTAGTAGTAACACTGGATTAGTAGTAGCGCTTTATTTATACAAGCGCTACTGCTAATGTGTATACCATTAGCGCTTCTAATTTCAGCGCTAGTGCTAACAGATTAGCTGTAGCGCGTTTAGAGTAGCGTTGGCACCAGCGCTACTAGTAAGGGTAAACCAGCGCTACTAGTAGCCTTTCTCCTACTAGTGATGGGTCAGACTTAGCCATTTGAAATGTCAGAAAAAGTAATTTATCCAAAGTTACACAAATCAAGATCTAAGACCAGAAATGGATCAACATCAGCCATACGAATCCAACGAGCCCAAAAACATCAAATTCCGAGTTTTACCGCATGAGTACAAAACAAAAGACGACCTCACAAACAACCTCAAGCGGTTGTTTTGGTGGTCCCTTTCAAACGAGAGTATTCACCAAGTTCGTCCCTGTTTGATCCCACGAGATCCTGGGCTAATAAAGAAGATATTGGGAGAGAATTTGGCTCCTTGAGAGCCCTTGGATGAAGCCCATCAAGAGAGGAGCCTTGGGAGGCTCCATATATATCATCTACAACCCTAGTCACCGGCTCATCTTATTACGTCACATATCATTCATCTAGAACCGATGTCCATTGCTTATACACACATGAGAAGAAGAGACAATAACCAAGGGAAGAAGGAGGAGGCTCCACCAACATGAGCAACGACCTCCGAGCCGGTGCCGCCACCACCAATGGCACCCCCATCTCCATCACCACCGGTACGACCACCACCACCAGGCCACCGCCATCACCACCATTCCTTCTCCCTTAAATAGCTTAATTCCTGCTTGCAACTTGTTCCTAACCTTCATGTGTATGTTTGAGTAATTACATTAGTTCTTGAGGATATGGTTCTACCCTTTGTGATTCTTGGTATGATCCAGTATTACTTGTTCATGATTCGAGTTAGTATTCTCATGAGTGTTGAGAGGACGCCTTACTTGCACTATTTCCATGATAGGTCATAGAGGAACTACTATCACTGTGAATTGTTGGTGCGTTGGGGTAATTCGAGGTCACAGTAAAAGCCTTAGGTCCCTCGCCATCACAATTGATAGGGGAGTTATAAAGAACCCTTAGAGAGGTTGCGCCCATGGGATAACCCTTAATTATCCTGAGTTGTAACCCTATGGGGAAAATTATAATGGTGGCGTGCATGGCATAAAGTCTACCTCTCGTACAACATGTACTGTACCCGGCTTCGCCCACTTATACGCTTGACTAGTTGCCAGAGGTTACAATAGTTCATATTTGTGGTAGTGATTTTTTATTGTGATTTGTGGTAGTGATTCCAGAACCCTTGAGAACACCTTATTACTCAAGCAAAACTTAGCATATTTTATTTACTATGTTTACTCTTCTTGTTAGTAGTTTAGTTAATTATTCTTTTTATCTAGTTTCTCTAGCAATTTGTAGAATAGGCTATTTCCAAATGCTGGTTTCGGTGCGCACGTAGCTCGGTAGGTGAAAACATAGCTACGGGGTTTGTGGTGCCTTCCTATCGTCACCCTATATGTTCGTCACTGTACTTATCACAACGAATGTGCTACAATAGCCATGTGCACTCATGACCCAGAAGTATAGGGGGTTAATTGTAGTCCTTTAGATAACTTAGAATGTCGAACCCAAGGAGGAGAAGAAGGAAATGACAAGCGGTTTTTAGCAAAGTAATATTTGCAAGCACTGAAAGTAACGACGAAAGATAGTTTTTTAGTAACGCAATTCATAGCAAGTAACAACGCTACAACAAGGTGGCTCAATCCTTTGTAAATCAAAGGACAAGACGGAATGTTCTCTTATATGAAGCTTCGGGGACAAATGAGAATTGTTGTGTAGTCACGTTCATCATGTGTAGTTGATTCGTGTTTGATATTTTCATAATTTAATATGTGGGTGGACCAACACTAGGTGGTTGTTCTTACTTGAACAAACAACCCTATTATGATTACCCCCTCTCTCAAGCATCTGCAACTACGCGAGGAGAATTAAGATAAATCTAACCATAGCTTGAGACATATGGATCCAAATTAGCCCCTTACGGAATAACACATAAATTAGGGATTAAGCTTCTGTCACTCTCGCAATCCATCATGTACTTATTACTCCCCAATGCCTTCCCTTAGGCCCAAATATAGTGAAGTGTTATGTAGTCTACGTTCACATGACCCCACTAAAGGTAGAGCAACATACACATCATAAAAATATCGAACGATTACCAACTTCACATGATTACTTATAACAAGACTTATCCCAGGTCCTCAAGAATGAAATTAACTACTCAAAAGTCATTGTTATGTTCAAGATTAGAGGTATAATGAATATGCTTAAGGATCTGAACATATAATATTCCACCAAGTAAACCAACTAGTATCAACTACAAGGTGTAATCAACACTACTAGAAACCCATGCTACTTGTGAGCTGCGTTGTGTGTTTTGCGAAGAGGAAGGGTGAAGCAATGTAGTAGCGATAAGTATTTCCTCAATGAGATCCGAGGTTATCGAACCGGTTAGAGAATCAAGCAAACTCTCATCGTAAGTTCCTACACACACAAAACCAAACACTTGCACCCAACATGGGAAGAGGGTTGTCAAGCCCCTTGAACTCGTTACTTGCAAGGGTTAGTTCTGATAGATAGAGATAATATAAATAAATAAAGTAAATAAATTGCATCAGGGTATTTTTTTCTTTTTAGCAATAAGATTAAGTAGACCCCCGGGCCATAGTTTTCACTAAAGGTTCTCTCTCGAGCATAACACACGGTGTGTAAACAATTTATTGTTGGAAAACCCACAGGATAGCCCATATTTATGACATGTTATTCACCACAATGATTATGTGTATATATGCATCATGTCCATAAAAAAGTAGACCGACTCGTTCCTACATCTACTACTATTACTCCACTTCAAGAGCGCTTCTATGCTTGTCTCTCTAGGTATTAAGTTCACGGCAAACAGAATAATGCTTGGAGCAAGATGACATGATGTAGCAAAGTAAGACAAGCAATATGTTCACACCCCATCATTTTTCCCTAGTAGCAAGAACAAATATCTGTCGTGTCCCCTTCTGTCACTCGGATATAGAGCACCGCAAGATTGAACCCATTACAACACAACACGCACACTGAAGAAAAATCAATCTAGTTGGCGAAACCAAACAAACAGATCGAAAAGAAATATGAATCTATGATAACCATGCATAATATAATTCAAAAAATACTCAACTACTTTCAATGAATAATCTAATTCAAACCCCACAATTCATCGGACCCCAAAAAGCACATCGAGAAATAGGATTACATCGGATATATGACCATGGGAATCATGTCAAACATTGTATTGAAGATCATAGAGAGATAAGAAGCAATCTAGGTACTAGATATGGACCCATAGGTTTGTGGTGGACTACTCACACATCATCATGGAGGCAACAAGGGTGATGTACATGGCCCTCATGATCGATTCCCCCCTTTGTTAGGGCACCGCAAAAGTTCTCTAGATGGGATCACGATGGAACCGTGCCTTGCGACGACGGAAAAATTGTTTTTGGTGGCTCTCTGGTCTTTTTAGAATATTTTGGGATTTGTACAAGTGGAATTAGGCAAGGAGTCTTTACAACGGGGCCACAAGCCTGCTGGGCGCGCCATAACTCCCACGATGTGCCATGCAGGCTTGTCTCCTCCTCATGCGGTTTACGGTCTCCTCCTAAAGCTTCATGGGCACAAAATCTTCCTGAAAAAATAACCAAAAAGTTTCATTTTGTTTGGACTATGTTTGTTTTTGTTTTCTTACAAAAGTCAAGAACATGCAAAAAACCAGGAACTTGAGCTGGGCACTGGGTTAATATGTTAGTTCCGAAAAATGATATAAAATTAACATATTATTGCATACAAAGTAGCCAAGATTGTTAATATAATAGAATGAAACAATAAAAAATTATAGATAAGTTCACGGCGTATCAACATCCCCAAGATTAATTCCCGCTCGTCCTCGAGTAGGTAAACGATAAAGCAATTTTTTTGATGTGGCATGCTATCCGACATGTAATCTCTTTTAGGTATGATCATCAAGAAATGATGAAATAGTTGATATCAACATAAGAATATCCATGAACATAAGAAGCATAGTCATTAATATTCAAAATATATGATCCTTAAAGAATGTTATTCCATACTCATTTTATCATATTAGCATGGCAAGACTCCGACTTCACCGCATAAGTATAAATCATGAGCACCGTGGTGCTAGACCAAGCAATTGGATCATACTTCTAACACGCTTCAACATTTTCAAGTCCATGCAGTACATGAGCTAAACCATGGATATATCATATATGTGGAATAGAGTATGGTGGTAAACATCACAGGAGTCAAAAGTGGAATAAAGTGTTGCACCAACTAGGCGGACCGACGGGCTACGGAGATGCCCATCAATCGATATGAATGCGAGGAGAAGGGATGGCCATGGAATAGATGCACTAAAGATATAAGTGTATGAAAGCTGAAATGAAGCTCAGTGGGCGTGCATCCAACTTGCTTGCTCATGAAGACCTCGGCCATTTGAGGAAGCCATCATCAGAATATTGAAGCCAAGTTCTATACCGATAAATTCACACTAGCATATGAAAATGACAAGTTAGGAGCCTCTCTATGTGAAGAACATGGCTCTGCTGTAGCAGAAGTGTGGTAAAAAGATAGTAACAATTGCCCCTTCTCTCTTTTCTCTCATTTTTTCTATTATTTTTTACTTTTTTTCATGGTGGGCTCTTTTTGCCTCCCCGTTTCTTTTTTTTTATTTTTTTTATTTTTCTTCCTGAGTCTCATCCCGACTTGTGGGGAAATCATAGTCTCCATCATCCTTTCGTCACTAGAAAAATTCTCTAATAATGACGATCATCACACTTTTATTTACTTACAACTTGATATAAAAAACTATACAAGATGACTCTATATGACCACCTCTGATAGTGTACCAGGATGTGCAATGATCTAGTGTAACATGTAGATAATGATGAATGGTGGCTGCACCACAAGTACTATGTAAACTATATGATCATGCAAAGCAATGTGATGATGAACACACAAGTCATGTGATGGAACGGTGGAAGTTGCACACCAATATATCTCAGAATGTCTATGGAAATGCCATTATAGGTAGGGATGGTGCTGATGACCCACAAATATAGGGGATCAATCGTAGTCCTTTCAATAAGTAAGAGTGTCGAACCCAACGAGGAGCAGAAGGCTCTAATAATCGGTTTTCAGCAAGGTAATAACTGCAAGCACTGAAAGTAGCGGTAACAAGTGATTATGTAGCGAGGTGAAACGTAGCAAGCAAAGAGTAACAAGTAACAAGTAGTAGCAAAGGTGCAGCAAGTGGACAAATCCCTTTTGTAGCAAGGGACAAGCCTGACAAAGTCTTATAGGAGGAAAAACGCTCCCGAGGACACACGGGAATTTCTGTCATCCTAGTTTCATCATGTTCATATGATTCGCGTTCGTTACTTTGATAGTTTGATATGTGGGTGGACCGACGCTTGGGTACTGCCCTTACTTGGACAAGCATCCCACTTATGATTAACCTCTCTCGCAAGCATCCGCAACTACAAAAGAAGAATAAAGACAAAGTCTAACCATAGCATTAAACTAGTGGATCCAAATCAGCCCCTTACGAAGCAACGCATAGACTGGGGTTTAAGCTTCTGTCACTCCAGCAACCCATCATCTACTTACTACTCCCCAATGCCTTCCTCTAGGCCCAAGTATGGTGAAGTGTTATGTAGTTGACGTTTCCATAACACCACTAGAGAAAAACACAACATACAACATATCAAAATACCGAACGAATATCAAATTCACATGACTATTATCAGCATGACTTATCCCATGTCCTCCGGAACAAAAGTAACTACTCACAAAACATAATCATAATCATGATCAGAGGTGTAATGAATAGCATCGAGGATCTGAACATAAACTCTTCCACCAAGTGATCCAACTAGCATCAACTACAAAGAGTAATCAACACTACTAGCAACCTTACAAGTACCAATCGGAGTTGCGAGACGGAGATTGGTTACAAGAGATGAACTAGGGATTGGAGAGGAGATGGTGCTGATGAAGATGTTGACGAAGATGCCTCCCCTCCGACGAGAGGAGTGTTGGTGATGACGATGGCGATGATTTCCCCCTCCGGGAGGGAAGTTTCCCCGGCAGGATCGTCCTGCGGGAGCTCTAGATTGGATCTGCTCAAGTTCCGCCTCGTGGCGGCGACGAAACCACTAAAAAGCTACTGTCTGATTTTTTCTGGACCAAGACGCTTCATATAGCAAAAGAGGGGGGCTAGTGGGCCGTCAGGGAGCCCACAAGCCCCTACTCCGCCACCAGGGGGGTGGCGGTGTCAGGGCTTGTGGCGCCTTGGCAGCCCCCCTCCGGTAGTTCTTTCGCCCATTATTTTTTATATAATCCCAAAAAAATCCACATAACTTTTCAGGGCATTTGGAGATGTGCAGAATAGTGGACTAAGATTTGCTCCTTTTCCAGTCCAGAATTCCAGCTGCCTGAATTCTCCCTCTTCACATAAACCTTGCAAAATAAGAGAGAAAAGGCATAAATATGGTACCACAAGTAATATAACAACCCATAAAGCAATAAATATCAACATGAAAACATGATGCAAAATGGACGTATCAACTCCCCCAAGCTTAGACCTCGCTTGTCCTCAAGCGAAAACCATGTTCCATAAACATGTCCAGATGTTTGGGGACGAAGGTGTCGATAAAACATAATACAAACATGAGGGGATCATGATCACACATAGAACATCAATACATCATAAATATTCTTAGGGGAAATTAACAATTCCTTCACAAAGCAAAGCATGAAGCAAAAACCTTACCGAGAAGTAACCAACAATAGTCCATAGTCATTGAAGAAATTGCAATTTATCAAAACATCAGAAAGAGTCAAATAAGAGCTTGTAAGGCAAACCCACATACTCAATCATCTCTTTTGTTTTCCAAAATTGTTACAACTCACGTGGTACTCATGGTGTCAAAGTTTCAGCTGGACATAAAGGAAGATAGGGGCTTATAGTTTTGCCTCCCAACGGTTTACCTCAAGGGTAAAGTCAACAACAATAAAGCATAAGTACTAAACTCCAAGTTGATATATGAATATAGATCTTTCCCAAACATGTGGTGGTAGCCAAGACAAAGGCAAAAATAGGGAATTGGTGATGATCACCATGACTCTTACAAGGGCAAAAAGTAAAGGTACAAGATAGGCCCTTCGCAGAGGGAAGCAGAGGTTGTCATGCGCTTTTGAGGTTTGAATGCGTGTCCTCTTAGTGCGGAGGAACGTCACTTTATATTGCCTCCTATGATAAAGAACTTTATTATGTAGTCTGTCGCTTTTATGTCTTCCTCATCACAGGTTCGTACAAAGATTATTTTCCACACATTAATAGATCATACATATTGGAGAGCAATTTTTATTGCTTGCACCGATGACAACTTACTTGAAGGATCTTATTCAATCCATAGGTAGGTATGGTGGACTCTCATGGCAAAACTGGGTTGGAGGTTTATGGATGCACAAGTAGTATCTCTACTTGGTGCGGGAGTTTTGGCTAATATGAGGTGGAAGCAATCGTCACATGCTAAGGGATCTCTAATCATATAACATTGTTTGGAACCAAGCAAACACAATTCATTATGTTGTCTTCCTTGTCCAACATCTACTCCTAAGCATGTAATAGTTTGGTGAGTGCTCACAATTGTAAAAAGTGTCTAAGATGATGTATTTATATGTGAACCTCTCTTTCCTTATTACTTCTTATTAGTTGCAACAATGACTGAGGTCTATGTTGATTTACTCTCAACAAGTTTCAATCATCATACATGTCATAAGTGAAGTTATCACTTTCCATAAGATCGTCTCATGATCTTTCATGCTATCGTTCTTTTCATACTTTTGATCATGGCACAAAGCAAAGCCCTTGACTAAGATACTCTTTACTATATAGCTCGTAAGCTCGAATACATCGGGGGAGAGACAAAAGCAAAAGACTCAAACTAAACACTAAAGACTTATTCCTCTAAGAGAAGAAATAAAAACTGAAAAGGAAAGAACTAAAACAAAGGTAAAATCAAAAGATATAAGGGTGATACGATACCAGGGAAACTCCCCCAAGCTTGGCAGAAACCAAGGGGATTGCCCATACCAATGCTTAGTTGTCTGACCCTCCGTCTTCCAAGGCATAGGTGCTCCATCATGGCAAGATGAACGAGTCGCCGGAATCCTCAAATCTGCAGCCAACCTTATTGATTTAAATCTGTACTCATACTCACAGTTTTGGTTCTGCAGGTCATAGATCTGGCCCTGAAGTTGATCAACCCTGTCATAGAGCCTGGAGAGGTGTTTCCCAATGTCAATGGTATCCATCTTCTGATTGCTGGTGAACTCCGTGATCATCGTGTGGTTTGTGTTGAGTTCATGCTCCACCATCCCTTGACACTTGAAGACTTGTTGCTCCATTGCTTTGAGCCTCGTCTCCATGCTTCCGGTCTTCTTAGGCCCCTCAACGTCACGGATGTGCAACATCCCCTCGCTCATCTTGATAGATTGAGGGTGTTTCAGCACTTCCATGAGGTAGGGATTGATGATCTTCTCGAAGATCTTGTCCTTAGGAGCGTTTGGGGAAGTCATGGTGATCCAGATCTGTCACAGAAACAGGCTCGAAATGAAAACAGAGGAAAACTGCGCGATACGGAGATCAAAACCTTCGGGCGACTATATATTGATTTTTTCTGGGCCAGAAGGAGTGCTCCGCAAGAAAACAGAGTCCAGGAGGCACACGAGGTGCCCACAAGCTTGCCCTCCGCCACCAGGGGGGTAGGGGGCGGTGGCAGGGCTTGTGGCCGCCTCGTTCGCTCTCCGGACTGCTTTTTATTTTTCTAATTTTCCAAAAATTCCATAACGGAGGAAATTTCCTATTGGAAAAGCATCGGAGTCCAATTTCTTACCGAAACAGATACCTCTTTGTTTTCAGGGTTTGAAACAGGCTGATATACATCCCTTATGTACTCCTCTGGAGTTATGACATTGATGATATTGGTCTCAACATTTATGGGAGTACCAGAGATGTAATGCTTGATTCTTTGCCCATTTACCACTCTAAGAAAATTTCCTTCCGTGTTATTGATTTTGATGGCACCGGAACGATATACTTCCTCGACAACATAGGGACCTTCCCATTTAGAGAGAAGCTTGCCTGCAAAGAATCTCAAACGAGAATTGTATAGCAAGACATAATCACCTACATTGAACTCTCATTTCTGTATTCATTTGTCGTGCCATCTCTTAACCTTTTCCTTGAACAACTTGGCATTCTCATATGCCTGGGCTCTCCATTCATCTAATGAGCTGATATCAAACAACCGCTTCTCACCGGCAAGTTTGAAATCAAAGTTGAGCTCTTTGATTGCCCAATAAGCTTTGTGTTCCAGCTCTAGAGGTAAATGACATGCCTTACCGTAAACCATTTTATATGGTGACATGCCCATGGGATTCTTATAAGCAGTCCTATAAGCCCATAGTGCATCGTCAAGTTTGCTAGACCAGTTCTTCCGAGATCTATTGACGGTCTTTTGTAGGATCAATTTGATCTCCCTATTACTCAACTCCACTTGACCACTAGTCCGAGGATGATAAGGAGATGCAACTCTATGGTTGATAGCATACTTAGCGAGCGTCTTGCGGAATACACCATGAATGAAGTGTGAACCGCCATCAGTCATCAAATATCTAGGGACTCCAAATCTTGGGAATATGACTTCTTTAAGCATCTTGATAGAGGTGTGGTGATCTGCATTTTTAGTGGGGATAGCCTCTACCCACTTAGTAACGTAATCCACAGGAACTAAGATGTGAGTGTACCCATTGGAACTCGGGAAGGGTCCCATATAATCAAAGCCCGAGACATCAAATGGTTCAATGACAAGTGAATAGTTCATAGGCATTCCTTAACGCTTACTGATGTTCCCTATTCTTTGGCATTCATAACAAGACAAGACAAACTTACGCGCATCCTTGAAGAGAGTGGGCCAATAGAAACCTGATTGCAATACCTTATGGGCAGTTCTATCTCCAGCGTGGTGTCCTCCGTAGGCTTCGAAATGACACTTTTGCAGGATCTGTCCCTGTTCATGTTCAGGCACACAACGTCTAATAACACCATATACTCCTTCCTTATAAAGGTGAGGATCATCCCAAAAGTAGTGTCTCAAATGAAAGAAGAACTTCTTCTTTTGCTGATAGGTGAAACTGGGTGGTATGTATTTAGCTACGATGTAGTTTGCATAATCAGCATACCACGGTGCACTATGTGAACTGCGGATGACATTTAATTGCTCATCAGGAAAGCTGTCATCAATAGGTAGTGGGTCATCAAGGACATTCTCTAGCCTAGACAAGTTATCCGCTACGGGGTTATCAACACCCTTTCGGTCAACGACGTGCAAATCAAATTCCTGTAGTAGGAAAACCCATCTGATCAGCCTAGGCTTAGCGTCCTTCTTCTCCATAAGGTACTTAATAGCAGCATGATCAGAGTGAATAGTGACTTTGGAGTCAACTATGTAAGATCTGAACTTTTAACATGCAAACACGACTGCTAAAAATTCCTACTCCGTAGTGGCATAGTTTCTTTGGGCACTGTCTAGAGTTTTACTAGCGTAGTGAATAACATTCAACTTCTTGTCAACTCTTTGTCCTAGAACAACACCAACAGCATAATCACTAGCGCCACACATGATTTCAAAGGGCAAGTTCCAGTTAGGTGGTTGAACAATAGGTGCGGTTATCAAAGCCTTCTGAAGTATTTCGAAAGCTTCCTCACAATCCCCATCAAAAACAAAAGGAACATCCTTCTGCAAGGGGTTGGTAAGAGGCCTAGAAATCTTAGAGAAGTCTTTAATGAACCTTCTATAGAAACCAGCATGACCTAGGAAACTTCGTATACCTCTGATATCTGTGGGGCAAGGCATTTTCTCAATTGCATCAACCTTAGCCTTATCAACTTCAATGCCTCTTTCAGAGATCTTGTGTCCTAAGACAATGCATTCATTAACCATAAAGTGGCACTTCTCCCAATTCAAGATGAGGTTGGTTTCTTCGCATCTCTGTAAGACTCGATCAAGGTTGCTGAGGCAATCATCAAAGGAAGACCCATAAATGGAGAAGTCATCCATGAAAACCTCGACAATCTTTTCACAAAAGTCAGAGAATATAGCCATCATACATCTTTGCAAGGTGGCAGGTGCGTTACATAAGCCAAAAGGCATACGTCTATAAGCAAAGGTACCGAAGGGACAGGTGAAAGTGGTTTTCTCCTGATCAGATTGTGCAACAGGTATCTGCGAGAAACCTGAATAACCGTCTAGAAAGCAGAAGCGTGTGTGCTTTGATAGTCTTTCTAGCATTTGGTCAATAAACGGCAAAGGATAATGGTCTTTCCTGGTTGCCTTGTTCAGTTTTCGGAAGTATATCACCATCCTATAGCCGGTAATAATCCTTTGTGGGATTAGGTCATCCTTATCATTAGGAACGACGATGATACCTCCCTTCTTAGGTACGCAATGTACTGGACTTACCCAATCACTATGAGCAACAGGATAAATGGTTCCTGCTTCCAGAAGCTTTAATATTTCTTTTCTAATGACTTCTTTCATCCTAGGATTTAATCTCCTTTGATGATCAACAACTGGTTTAAAGTTAGGATCGGTTTTAATCTTGTGTTGACATAGAGTAGGACTAATACCCTTAAGATCATCAAGAGTATATCCAATTGCAGCACGGTGCTTCCTCAGAGTGTTTAGTAACTTCTTCTCTTCGTGCTCTAAAAGGAGGGCACTAATAATGATAGGATATATCTCCTTCTCATCAAGATAGGCATAGTTAAGAGTATCAGCCAATTGTTTAAGCTTGAACACAGGATCACCCTTTGGTGGGGGAGGATCCCCAAGCAGTTCAACAGGCAGATTATTCTTGAGAATAGGATATTGTTCTAAGACAATTTTATCTATCTCATCTCTCTCCTCCATATGCATATCATTTTCATGCTCAAGAAGATATTGCTCTAAAGGATCCATAGGAGGTATGGCAATAGAGGCAAGAGCAATGATTTCATCTCTACCAGACGACTCTCTTTCATGGGGTTGTCTACCAAACTTGGATAAGTTAAATTCATGAGACACACCCTCGAAACTAACAGTGACGGTCTGCTTAATGCAATCAATGTGAGCATTGACAGTGTTGAGAAAGGGTCTACCAAATACGATGGGACAAAAGCTATCTTGTGTAGTACCAAGGACGAGGAAATCAGTAGGATCCTTCGTCTTACCACACATGACTTCTACGTCTCTCACAATACCCAGAGGGCACATAGTGTCTCTATTAGCTAGCGTAATAGTAACATCAATGGATTCTAACTCAGCAAGTGCAATCTCATCTTTGATTTCATCATATAGAGAACGGGGTATTGCACTAACACTAGCTCCCATATCACATAAACCATGGTAACAGTGATCTCCTATCTTGACAGAAACAATGGGCATGCCAACTACAGGTCCGTGTTTGTCTTTCGCGTGAGGTTTAGCAATTCTAGCGGAGTCCTCACAGAATTTGATAACATGCCCATCTATGTCTTCGGCTAAGAGATCTTTGATAATAGAAACACTAGGCTCAACTCTAATCTCCTCACGGGGTGCAAGTGGTCTAATGTAACCCCTACATATCATAGTTGGAGATTTAAAACAATCCTTTATCCTAGCAGGGTATGGTGGTTTCTCAGTGTAAGCACAAGGAACAACAGGATCACTAAAAGTAATGACTTTCTCCTCAACTAGATTGGTTTTGGCTATGTTGCTTTCTACAGGAGCATGATATTCAAACCACTTCTCTTTGGGAAGATTAACATGAGCAGCAAAAGATTCACAAAGAGAAGCTACTATCTCAGAGTCAAGTCCATACTTAGCGCTAAAATCTCTAGAAGTGTTTGTCTCAACAAAAGATTTAGCGCAATCAAACTGGAAATTCATACCTGACTCCTTACCTTCCTCCAGCTCCCAATCTTCAGAGTTGCGTTTGATTCTCTCCAATAAATTCCACTTGTGATCAATATCCTTCTTCATAAAAGAACCGGCACAAGAAGTGTCAAGCATGGTACGATCTTCATGAGAAAGCCGAGCATAAAAGTTTTGAGTGATGATTTCTCTCGAGAGCTCATGATTGGGGCATGAATATAGCATTGATTTAAGCCTCCCCCAAGCTTGAGCTATGCTTTCCCTGTCACGAGGCCAAAAGTTATAAATAAAGTTTCGATCACGATGTACTAAATGCATAGGATATAACTTTTGATGAAATTCCAATTTCAACCGATTGTAGCCCCATGATCCAGTATCATCACATAGCCTATACCATGTCAACGCCTTATCCTTCAAAGATAAAGGAAAGACTTTCTTCTATACCTCATCCTCGGGCAAAACTGCAAGCTTAAATAAACCACAAACTTCATCTACATAGATTAGATGCAAGTCTGGATGTGAAGATCCATCTCGTGTAAAAGGATTAGCCAGCAGTTTCTCAAGCATACCCGAAGGAATTTCATAAAAGATATTTTCAGTAGGTACCTCAGGTTGAGGAACAACTCCTCGTGCTTCCGTTCGTGGTGGAGATACCCCAAACAAACTCCTCAAAGGAACAGTTTCCATAGTGACAAGTGACAACAAATTTCAGCAGAGTATATAAATGTTTCCTTACCAATTTCCACTTACCAAAGGCGCTTCACTCCCCGGCAACGGCGCCAGAAAAGAGTCTTGATGACCGACAAGTATAGGGTATCAATCGTAGTCCTTTCGATAAGTAAGAGTGTCAAACCCAACGAGGAGCAGAAGGCTCTAATAAGCGGTTTTCAGCAAGGTAATAACTGCAAGCACTGAAAGTAGCGGTAACAAGTGATTATGTAGCGAGGTGAAACGTAGCAAGCAAAGAGTAACAAGTAGCAAGTAGTAGCAAAGGTGCAGCAAGTGGCCCAATCCCTTTTGTAGCAAGGGACAAGCCTGAACAAAGTCTTATAGGAGGAAAAACGCTCCCGAGGACACACGGGAATTTCTGTCATGCTAGTTTCATCATGTTCATATGATTCGCGTTCGTTACTTTGATAGTTTGATATGTGGGTGGACCGGCGCTTGGGTACTGACCTTACTTGGACAAGCATCGCACTTATGATTAACCTCTCTCGCAAGCATCCGCAACTACAAAAGAAGAATGAAGACAAAGTCCAACCATAACATTAAACTAGTGGATCCAAAACAACCCCTTACGAAGCAACACATAGACTCGGGTTTAAGCTTCTGTCACTCCAGCAACCCATCATCTACTTAATACTCCCCAATGCCTTCCTCTAGGCCCAAATATGGTGAAGTGTTATGTAGTCGACGTTCACATAACACCACTAGAGGAAAAGACAACATACAACATATCAAAATACCGAACGAATATCAAATTCACATGACTATTATCAGCATGACTTATCCCATGTCCTCAGGAACAAAAGTAACTACTCACAAAACATAATCATAATCATGATCAGAGGTGTAATGAATAGCATCAAGGGTCTGAACATAAACTCTTCCACCAAGTGATCTAACTAGCGTCAACTACAAAGAGTAATCAACACTATTAACAACCTTACAAGTACCAATCGGAGTTGCGAGACGGAGATTGGTTACAAGAGATGAATTAGGGATTGGAGAGGAGATGGTGCTGATGAAGATGTTGATGAAGATGCCTCCCCTCCGACGAGAGGAGTCTTGGTGATGACGATGGCGATGATTTCCCCCTCCAGGAGGTAAGTTTCCCCGGCAGGATCGTCCTGCCGGAGCTCTAGATTGGATCTGCTCAAGTTGTGCCTCGTGGCGGCGGCGAAACCACGAAAAAGCTCCCGTTTGATTTTTTCTGGACCAAGACGCTTCATATAGCAAAATAGGGGGGCTAGTGGGCCGTCAGGGAGCCCACAAGCCCCCAGTCCGCCACCAGGGGGGGTGGCGGTGTCAGGGCTTGTGGCGCCTTGGCAGCCCCCCTCCGGTAGTTCTTTCGCCCAGTATTTTTTATATAATCCCAAAAAAATCCACGTAACTTTTCAGGGCATTTGGAGATGTGTAGAATAGTGGACTAAGATTTGCTCCTTTTCCAGTCCAGAATTCCAGCTGCCTGAATTCTCCCTCTTCAAATAAACCTTGCAAAATAAGAGAGAAAAGGCATAAATATGGTACCACAAGTAATATAACAGGCCATAAAGCAATAAATATCAACATGAAAACATGATGCAAAATGGACGTATCAGGTTCCTCTTTTGATGATGATATAAGGAGGCCTATGTGTGATAGAGCATATCATATCACGGGTTTGTATGCACCGGGGAAGTTTGCACCGACTCTCGAGGTGAGAATGGGCAATGCATAGTACCGAAGAGGCTGACAAAGTGTAGAAAGGTGAGGTTGCGTATATCCATGGATTCACATTAGTCATAAAGAACTCATATACTTATTGTAAAGCCTTATTAGCTCCCTCTAAGCAAAGTACTATCGCATGCCCCTAGGGAGGAGGTTGGTAGGAGTTAACCATCACACGCCCCCGATTCGAACAATACAATAATTACGTTCACGCATAAAAATGCTCACACCTCATCATCATGCCATCAAAAATATTTCGATGAGAAGTAAATAATAAGCTTTAATATGATATTCTGACTAACCAATGATTATGAACCCATATCCTTCAATATTACTACATCAATATAATACCCCACACATCTCTCTTAGGTGAGATACATGGAAGTTTTTATTATATCCTCTTTGAATACCTATTACCATTTATATTCTTTTACACTCTTAAAAAGATTTAAGTGAAGCATGAGAGTTTATTGTTTCTCTAAAATTTGACACCACCGTGCTATAACAAGATATAAGTGAAGCACTAGAGCAACTGCCTAGCTCAAAAGATATAAGTGAACCGTATAGAGTATTCTACATGTGTGTCTCTCAAAAATGCGTGTCCATAAAACATTGATTTTGGAGAACTAAAATAAAAGCAAGCAAACTATAATACATGATGCTCCAAGCAAAATTCATATCATGTGATGAGTAAAAATATAGCTCCAAGTGACATACCGATAGAATGGAGACGAAAGAGGGGATGCCATCCGGGGCATGTGCAAACTTTGACGATTGGGTATTACTTGAATATTACCTTGGGGTGCCTTGTGCATACCCAAGATTAGGGATTTCTGCTCCTTATTCCTTCATCCATCATTGTCTCACCCAAAATTGAAAAATTCAGCACACAAAACTCAATAGAAACCTCGTGAGATCCATTAGTATAATAGGTGCATCATAAAATTTAGTTACTATTGTAAACTGATTCATAATTACTGAATAAGGTACTATATTCTAACTTCTCCATGACTTATACCCCGTGATATAATTGATAACATCATTAAACAAGCAAACTATGCAAGCAAAAACAAAATCTGTCTAAAATAGAACGCTCTATAATAATCAGTAGCAAAACCATACATTTGTACCTCCAAAAATTCTGAAAAACTAGGACATCCTGGGAATTTGTATACCAATACTTGATAATAAATTCAGATCAAAATGTCTTTCTAGTAAAATCAAATAAATTCTACACTGGACATAAAAGTTTCTGTTTTTTGCACACGGTCAATTATACGATCTTCCAAATCATTTGAAAGTCTTTTCTTGGCACAAACACTAATTGATACATAAAATACAATCATTACAGTATAAATAATCATTTCATCACACCAAAATATAAATTAAATGCAAAAATTTAAGATAAGTATTGGGTTGGCTCCCAACAAGCGCTATTATTTTATTCCCCTAGCTAGGCATAATTCATAGTATCAAGTGTTGTCATCCTTCATGTTCAGTCCATAAGTGGACCTCATGATAGATTTTACCCTTAAAGACCAGAGGGGATTCTACTTGGGGAACTTGATTTTTAGGAGGATCATGATTAGAATCAAAGGTGTTAGGTTTTTCCTCATTAGAATCACTATCCTCAACAACTACTTTCTCAAATTCATACATGACAGCTACTTCAAGAAAAACATGTAAACATGCAAAGATAAATATTTTTGTGTCTTTTATATTTTTAAGAAAGAAAATATAAAAGAAAATAAAAGGTAGAACAAGTGAATGTCAATTTGTGTGAAGGAACCTGATGAGAATTTGATGATGTCTCCCCGACAATGGCGCGAGAAGATCTTTCTGTTACTTGTGAGCTACATTGGGTTTTCCACCAAAGAGGAAGGGTGAAGCAATATAGTAGCAATAATTATTTCCTTTAGTGTGAACTAAGGTTATGAAACCAATAGAAGAATCAAGAAAACTCTCGTCGTTAGCACCTACACACACAGAAAACCAAGCACTTGCGCCCAACGCGGGCAAGAGGGTTGTCAAGACCCTTGAATTCGTTACTTGCAAGCATCAATTCTGATATACAGAGATAATATAAATAACAAAAGTAAATAAACTAAAGCAAGGTATTTTTGGTTTCTCAAAATAATATTAAGTAGACCCGAAGGGCATATTTTTCACTAGAGGCTTTTCTCTCGAGCATAGCACACGATGGGTAAACAAATTACTGTTGGGCAACTAACAAAATAGTGCATAGTTATACGATATTCAGGGCAATGATTATATATATATAATATGCATCATGTCTATAAGCAAATAGGCCAACTCCTGCTTGCACCTATTACTATTACTCCACCCATCCACCGCTATCCACTATGCATCTATTGTATTAAGTAAAACAGAGTAATGCTTGGAGAACAATGACATGATGTATGCAAAGAGAAGTCAATCAATATGAGTTAACCCCATCATTTTATCCTTAGTGTCAACAATACAAAGACGTGTCCTTGTCCCTTTGTGTCACTCGGATATAGAACTCCTCCAGACTGAACCCACTGCAGTTCACCCTCTCACTTAAGAAATAGCAATCTAGTTGGCCAAATTATTTCAATAGATAAGAGATAATTACGAAGCTATATCAATCATGCAAATGAGGATCATAATAGAATTCAGAGAAGATTCAAATATTTATTAGGAATAATCTGAACATAAACCCAGAATTTATCTGATCGCAACAAACACACTGCACAAAAGAATTACATCAGATATATCAAAGTGAAGATACGATGATTTTTGATGAAAAGCCAAAAACAAGCCGAAAATAACAAATGTCACTGGGTAGTGGGTTAATAGGTTAGTGCTCAAAAATAATTCTAATTGGTATATAAACACATTAAAAGTGTCCTAGAATTATAATTTTATAGCATGGAACAGTCAAAAATTATAGATACGTTGGAGACGTATGAGCATCCCCAAGCTTAATTCATGCTCGTCCTCGAGTAGGTAAATGATAAAAACAGAATTTTGATGGGACATGCTACCTAACATGTAATCTATTGCATGTTTGATCATTGAGAAACAATGAATTAATGAACATTAACATAGTAATATTCATAAACATAAGCAACGTAATCATTAAGTTTCAAAATATACGACCCTTAAGGAATGTTCACCCCCTATTCATTAGATCATATAAGCATAGCATGGCTCCGTGTTAAACACATCAATAGAAATGTTAAGCACCATGGTGTAAAGTCAGGAAATTGGATCGTACTCTTTAACACGCTTCAACTTTTTATTACTCACTCAATATATGAGCGTGAACCATGGATATATCATAAAGGTGGAATAGAATATGGTGGTAGGTTTGAAAGGGGTGAAAGTGGAGAAGAAATTCTCTCATTAACTAGGCGTATCAACGAGCCATGTAGATGCCCATCAATAGATATCAATGCGAGGAGTAGGGATTGCCATGAAACAGATGCACTAGAGCTATAAGTGTATGAAAGCTCAATTGAAGCCAAGTGGGTGTGCATCCAACTTGCTTGCTCATGCAGACCTTGGGCATTTGAGGAAGCCCGTCATTGAAATATACAAGACAATTTCTATAACCAAAAATTCCCACTAGCATATGGAAATGTCAAAACAAGAGACTCTCTATATGAAGAACATCGTGCCACTTTGAGGCACAAGTGTGGAAAAAGAGGTATTAGCAGTGTCCCTTCACTCTTTTCTCTCATTTATTCCTTCTTCTTTTTTCTTTTTTCTTTTTCTTTTTTCTTTTTATTTTTCGTCCAGAGTCTCATCCCAACTTGTGGGGGATTCATTGTCTCCATAATCCTTTTGTCACTAAGATAATGCCCTAATAATGATGATCATTACACTTTTATTTACTTACAACTCAACAAGAAAAATTGTAGTATGACCCTATATGAATGCCTCTGGGAGTGTACCCGGATGTGTAATGATCAAGCGTAACATGTATAAAAATTGTGAATGATAGCTTGGCCACAAATACTATGTTAACTTATATAATGATGCAAAGCAATATGACAATGGAAGTATAAATCATATGATGTGACAGTGGAAGTTGCATGTCAATATATCTTGCAATGGATATGGAAAAGCCATGATAGGTAGGTATGGTGGGTATTTTGAGGAAGATATAATGAGGTTTATGTGCAGCAGAGCGTATCATGTCACCACTTTTGGATGCACCGGCGAAGGTTGGACCGTTCGTCGAGGAGAGAATGGGCAATGCATGGTACCGAAGAGGCTAGCAAATAAGCGGAGGTGAGAGTGCGTATATCCATGGATTCACGTAAGTCATAAAGAGCTCACATACTCATTGCAAGATTTTATTAGCTCTCTCTAAGAAAACTACAACTCGCATGACCCTAGGTTTGATGTTGGTAGGAGTTAAACATCGTGCGCCCCCGTCTTAAATAGCACTAGGATTTCAACGAGGAATAAGTATGCTCACACATCATCACCATGCCATAAAAATATTTGGATGACCAACAAGTTAACAACCTTTAATTCATGGTAGTTATATTAACCAATTTTCATACACTCATGCCCTTTTCACATTACCACATTAATATCATTAACCATGATTTCTCTTTTATGTGCTACATGTGATTTTGATTATGCACTCATTAAATACCTGTTCTTTTTGGACTAGTATTATAACCCATGGAAATTACCGTTGCTATTTATTAACTCGCAAACAAATATAAGTGAATAACGAGGGTGCAATTGTTTCTTTAAAAATCTATACGCCATTGTGCTCTAAAAGATATAAGTGAAGTACTAGATTAATTGCTAAACTCAAAAGATATAAGTGAAGCACATGCAGTATTCTAATAAACGATGGTGATATTGTATCTCTCTCAAGTGGTTGTATTCAAAGAACAATGATTGTGGAAAACTAAAAAAAGGCAAACTAAAGAAAATAACACTCCAAGCAAAAGTCATAACATGTGATCAATAAAAATATAGCTGCAAGTGACATACCGATGGGTTGAGACGAAAGAGGGGATGCCTTCCGGGGAATCCCCAAGCTTAGAAACTTGAGTATTCGTAGAATATTACCTTGCGGTGTGTCGTGGTTTCGTCATGGCAGATGTCCTCGTCAAGGACTTAGGTGAGAGGCCATCGCATATGTGGCTGCTTGAGAGGGGTTGGCGGAATTGAGAGACACTTTTTTTACCCAGGTTCGCCCCCTCCGATGGAGGTAAAATACTACGTCCTACTTGTGTTTCATTGATGAAGATGATGATCTTGATTACAAGCGTGCAGAATTGCTACCTCTAATCTCGAGGGTGTCTAATGTGTCTATCTCATGATTTGTCTTCTCTAGACCTAAACTGACCTGTCCCGCTTGGGGTGCCCTGCCCCTCCTTATATATGTTGAAGGGGTAGGTTTACATAGAGTCCTACTAGGACCTGGACTCATTTCTCTGGAATCCTAATCCAAGTCTTACTTCTATTGGAGGGAATTTCTCCTCTTCTTGGGGCTTCTCCGTGAGCTGGCTTGCGCGGCTTGCACACTGGGCCTTGGTCCTTGCCGTCCCAGTTGACTTAGTAAGCACGACGCCTCTCATGACACGACAAATAATGGGTCCGGTCATAGCCCTGGACGAGTCAAAACATGAGTAATATCCCCGATAGGGTGCCTTGGGCATACCCAAGCTTAGGCTCTTGCGGCTCCTTATTCCTTCATTAATTGTGATAACACCTAAAACTTGAAAACTTCAGCACACAAAACTCAACACAAACTTTCTGAGATCCCTTATTATAATAAACATATAAAATAGTTTATGTACTATTATAAATTGATTCATATTTTATTATTGCATAAAGTATTGTATTCTCACTTCTGCATGACTTATACCATCCAATATAATCCATGGCATCATCAAAACAAGCAAACTATGCAAGCAAAAACATAATGTGTCTAAAACAGAATAGTTTGTAATGATATAATTGAATACCTTACTTATGTAGCTCCAAAAATTCTGATAAATTAGGATGACCTGAGGATAAAAAACTAAGATTAAAAAGAGGTTCCAGTAAAATCACAGAAATTCTCCTCTGGACGTCAAAGTTTTTGTTTTTCCACAGTGTCAATTCTACTATCATTCAAATAATTCCAAAGGCTTTACTTGACACAAAAACTAATTTAAACATAAATACATAATCATTGCAGAGTAAACAACCATGTTATCACATACAAATAGAAAGGAAAACATAATAATAAGATAACTATCGGGTTGCCTCCCAACTAGTGCTATTGTTTTACGCCCCTAGCTAGGCATAATGCATATGATTCAAGTGTTGTCATCTTTGGTAGAATTCACAACTTGGGATGTGTGTTTATGAGGATGGTTTTCAAATACAATAGGAAACATATCATCAAGCAATGTCTTAGCATTATTAATACTACTCTCCTCAAAACCTTTCGTATTCTCTCTTAGTATCCAAGAATATTGTTTATTGATGGCATTGAAAAGTTGTTGGATAATATGAATATGAGGAACTTATTTTATAGCATTTTCATCAAAAGTATGGTTATCTTGGAACACATGGATCATTATATAAATTTTCATCTATCATAGGATGTTCACGACTCATATTGTAGTGATCAAACATATCTCGAGCCTCTCGAACTATATAGTAATTTGATGAATAACGATAAGTGTCACTATCTTCTTAGTCCTAGGGTCTTCTATGCCTGGCAACTCATAGAAAAGTCTTTGCAAAATAGGGTGAGTATGCATAAATATTCTTTCAAGTTTAAGAACAAGAGCGGGAATAGCATCGGTGTAACACAACAAAAACTTTTACCTCTCATTGTGTGTGTCTGGGGGGGGGAGGGGTTCATCTCTTGGGGTTTTACTTCCATCACCCTTTTCAATGATAAAGTCGGACATGATAGAAACTTCAAGCAAGCAACTAGAAAACGAGACAAGCAAACAAAAAACAAGCAAAGGTAAATATTTTTGTATTTTTGATTTTTATAAAGCAAGCTAATTATAACATCAAATAAAAAGAATAACAAGTGAATGATAATTTGTGTGAAGTTACTAGATAGTATGTTGGTGATACTGCCCGACAATGGCGCCAGAAATCCTTTCTGATACTTGTGATCGGTATTGCGTTTTTCATGAATAGGAACGTGTGATGCAACACAATATAGATAAGTATTTGCCTTAGTAGAGAACCAAGGTTTATCGAACCAATAGGAGTAACAACCAACCGCTGTCTTCACTAACTGCACACAAAGAGGCAAACACTTGCAACCAACATGGGCAATAGGGTTGTCAATCCCCTTGGACTCGTTATTTGCAAGTAAGTAATGTGTGTCGATGAAAGTTGATAATTGCAAAGTAAATAAAAAGTAAATAAAGATAGCAAGGTAATTTTAACATTTGTGAACTTATAACTGAATAGACCCGGGAGCCGTAGTTTTCCCTAATGGCATCTCTCATGTAGTAAGCACATGGTGGGTAAACAAATTACTATTGGGCAATTTATAGAAAAGCACATAGCTATGTGATATCCACGGCAATGATCATGTATATATATAGGCATAGCGTCCATACGCAAATAGGCTGACTCCTGTCTACACCTACTAGTTTTACTCCATCCATTGACCGCTATCCAGCATGCATCTAGAGTATGAAGTAAAATATATTAATGCTTGGAGAACAATGACATGTTGTAGACAAAAAGAACTCAATCAATATGAATTAACCCCATCATTTTATCCTTAGTGGCAACAATAGAAGGATGTGTCATTGTCCCTTTCTGTCACTAGGATATAGAACTCTGCCAGATTGAACCCACTACAATGCACCCGTCTCAGTGAAGAAATAAGAATCTAGTTGGCCAAACTATTTCAATAGATCATAGAGATTTAGGAAGCTACAATAATCATGCAAAGAAGAATCATAATAGAATTCGGAGAAGGCTCAAAACTTTATCATGAATAATCTCAACATAAACCCACAATTCATCAGATCCCAATAAATGCACCGCACAAAAGAATTATGTCAGATAGATCAAAGCGAAGATGCGATGATCATTGTACTAAAGATCAAGAGAGAGAGATAGGTATCTAGGTACTAACCATGGACCCGAAGATCTGTGGTGAACTACTCACACATCAACATGGGAGTAGCAAGGTTGATGTAGAGGCCCTCCATGATCGATCCCCCTTCCGGCTGGGCACTGGAACATGGCTCCAAATAGACACACGGTGCAAGAGAGACTTCCGGTGGCGGAAAAAGTGTTTCTGGTGGCTCCCATAGGGTTTTGCGATATTTTCGAATTTATAGGCCACAGAGGGACGTCATGAGGCGCCAGGGGGGGGCATCATACATCAGGGCGCGACCACCCCCTAGGCGTGCCCTGATATGTGGTGGCTCCCTCGTGTGGCCTCCTATCTCCTCCCAAAGCTTCTAAGTCTTATTTTGGTCAATAAAAAATCATCAAAAAAGTTTTGGGGCAAATCGACTTCGTTTCGTACTGTAAACTTGAAAATCGAAAAAGAAGCAGAAAACAACAACTGACACTGGGCACTGGGTTAATAGGTTAGTGTTCGAATATAATATTAATTGGTATATAAACACCCTAAAATCATACTAGAATGATAACATTATAGCATGGAAAAAGCAAAAATTATAGATACGTTGGAGACGTATCACTTCACCAATCACCTTGCATATCTCCTCATTAAGACAATAGAGGTATTGTTGAACGGGCTTCATCTTTGGCTCCATATTAAGGCAGTGATCAGCGAGTTCTCTCGTTACACCAGACATGTGAGAAGGATTCCATGCAAAGATGTCCCAATTCTCACAGATGAACTTGATGAGCGTGCTTTCCTATTTAGGATCCATGTTAGCTCCGATGGTGAACTGCTGGGAAGAATCACCAGGAGTAAAATCAACTTGCTTTGTGTCCTTCGTTGACTAGAATATGAGCAAGGGCTCAGACTGAGTGGTTGGCTTATTGAGAGGGGTCATATCATTGGGTTAACATTGGCCTAGTAAAATTTCAACTCCCGGGCCCAGCAAGCAGACTCGACATAAGCTGCATCACCCTCCTCACACTCAACCACAATTTTCTTGTGTCCATGAACAATAATAGTGCCTCCTAGACCCGACATTTGAGCTTGAGGTAACCATAGAAAGGACGCGCCATAAAACAAGGATAAGATGGCCGTCCGAATATGGCATGAGAAGGACTTATGATCTTGACCACCTCGAAAGTCAGGAATTCGGTCGAGTAATTGAACTCACCATCGAAGGGCACTTCAATAAAAATCCTGCCAGTGGGATAGGCCCACTTGCGAGGAAGGATTCCATGGAAGACCGTAGAAGACGGCTTGAGGTGAGTTTCAGACAAATTCAAGCATCAGAAGGTATCGTAATAAAGGATATTGATGATGCTGCCTCCGTCCATGAGTTCTTTTGTGAGCTTATAACCATCAACCCAAGGTGCCACCACTAAGGCGAAACTTCCCGGGTTATCTATGTGTGGCGGGTGATCCTCACGGCTCCGGATTGCCGGTTGTTCAGACCAGTGTATGTATTTCAGGACTTTCGGCTCAACCATGCTGATTGCCCATTTTTGCACTTTATCACGTTTGCTGGTGCTGGTGGTGAAGACGTGGTACTACCCATTGTTCAACTTCTTTGGGGTACTTTGGAAACCAGAATTGTCGTGGTATTTCTGGGACATATGCCATGGGTCGCTTAACTCATGGATTGCGGCCGATAGGTGCCGAAGGAGTCTGGGAACGGGTGTAGGCATAACACACATGACGTCGGTTCACCCAGGATCAGGGCCCTCCGATGAGGTAAAACCCCAAGTCCTGCCTGTGTGACTATATGGGAATCACAATACAAAGGTTGCTCATTGAGCTGTTTGTGAGGAGGGAGACGGAGCACTGACTGTCGGTCTTGCTACCTCAGGTGGTGTTCTACGTGTAGTTGTGGGAGTCTAAACCGAGTGAACATGCCTCTCTTAGTGTGCAGGGGTGTGGCTTTATAGTGCACACACGTGTTATATTGGCAATGGTAGGATACGAGGTGGGAGCCGGCTGCCAGCCTCTTGGGCCGACAGCCGGGCCCACCTACGGTTGAGTCTTGTCACGGGGCCCGCCACTCGTGTGCATTAGTGGCCAACGCGTCAAGCCGTCACGGTGTGGGCGACAGAGGGGTACGTGGCTATAGGACCGCCTTGACCGGTCGGGGTCGGGGTCCTTGTAGCCTCGCTGACCCTCTCATCATCACGCCGCAGCCGGGCCATATATGTCAGCAAGTACTCCTGCCGTGATAGCCACTAATCATTCGTCTCGTCTTGTGTGCGTATGATGGTATGGCCGGATGGGACGGGGGTCGGCCGTCCAGTTGGCGCAGGGCCAGCCGGCCGGCCGAGCCCCTCCAGGCGGCTGGGCATGCGTTGAGTGGGTGTCCGGCTATCGCCAGCCGGTGAGGTATGTGCGGCCCAAAAGGGGCTAGCTATCGCCAGCCGGCCGGTCTTGGGTTGATCGAAGGGGCCGGCTATCGCGAGCTGGCCGAACTCGTGAGCCAAAGGGGCTAGCTACCGCCAACCGACCAGGCATATACGCGCGAAAGGGGTCGGCTATCGCGAGTCGGCCGGACTTGCATTGGTCGAATGGGCCGGTTATCACCAGCTGGCCTGGGGGGGGGGGGGGGGTGGGCAGGCGTCCCCAAATGTCTTCGAGACGGTTAATCTCCGCTTTTGGTATACCCGGGGGTAATATCCCCGTTAGTAGCCCCCGAAACTATTGGGGTCCGGAGGTTTCCGAGGGAGGGGGCCCAACGGTTTCTCCCCCGCACCTGAAGGACTTGTCAAGGTGGGCCGACAGGGTAGGGCTGGCAGGCAGCAAGGCTTAGTGCTAGCGGGAGTGGCAGCCGGTCGGGCCGGGACCCACCCTGGCCACAGCCAGCCGCTTCCGAGCAGGCGGAAACGGTGCCAAGGGTTCCCCGCGTCACCTTGGTTCCGACACCAACTGGAGGGCGCCACGCGTCGGCCAGCGGCGGGTTGCGGGCCCACCACTTTCTACACGATGGGACCACACTACAGGACCAGCCTGGCCCACCTCGGCCCATGCGCGGATCTTCTGTGGCCACGCCCCGTCAATTGGCGTTCTCCACACGTTTTTAATGCGCGGAGATCATGGGGAGGTGGGGGTCGTGGGCATAACGGATCCCGCACGCCCCTCCACTTCCCGGGGCTTCAAAAGGGGGAGGGAGGAGGCCAAGGCCGCCATTGCCTCACCTTCCCACCTCTCTTGCCCCGTGCTATCCGCCTCCTTCTTCCTCCCCACACCCGCAGCACCCCTCCACCTCCTCTCTTCCTCCTCGCGCCCGCAACGCCTCCCCCACGGAAAATCCGTTGGGGTTCGTTTCTCGCGTCTCTTCTCGTCGAGCTCGCCGCCGGCGACCGTTGCTACCTCTTGAGCTTGCGTTGGTTTTTCCCTTGGAGAGGAAAGGGTGATGCAGCACAGTAGCAGTAAGTATTTCCCTCGGTTTGAGAACCAAGGTATCAATCCAATAGGAGTATCAAGACAAGTCTCCAAAGTACATGCGCAAAAACAACAAACTTGCACCCAACGCTATAAAGGGGTTGTCAATCCCTTCATGATTGATTGCAAGGTGAGATGTGAAGGCGGAAAGTGCAACAAAGTAAAACTGTAGAGCTGAAAATATGATGTGAAGTAGACCCGGGGGCCATAGTGTTCACTAGAGGCTTCTCTCATGATAGCAAGTATTACGATGGCTGAACGAATTACTGTCGAGCAATTGATAGAACTGCGCAAAGTCATGAAGACATCTAAGGCAATGATCATACATATAGACATCACATCCGAGACAAGTAGACCGATACTGTCTGCATCTACTACTATTACTCCACACATCGACCGCTATCCAGCATGCATCTAGTGTATTAAGTTCATGACAAACGGAGTAACGCCTTAAGCAAGATGACATGATGTAGAGGGATAAATTAATGCAATAGATATAAACCCCATCTTTTTACCCTTGATGGCAACAACACGATGCGTGCCTCGCTACCCCTTTTGTCACTGGGTGAGGTCACCGCACGGTATGAACCCAAAACCAAGCACTTCTCCCATTGCAAGAATTATAGATCAAGTTGGCCAAACAAAACCCACAACTCGAAGAGAATTACAAGGATATGAAATCATGCATATAAGATATCAGAGGAGACTCAAATAATATTCATAGATAATCTGATCACAAATCCACAATTCATCGGATCTTGACAAACACACCGCAAAAGAAGATTAGATCGAATAGATCTCCATGAAGATCATGGAGGACTTTGTATTGAAGATCCAAGAGAGAGAAGAAGCCATCTAGCTACTAGCTATGGACCCGAAGGTCTGTGGTGAACTACTCACGCATCATCGGAGAGGCAATGGTGTTGATGGAGAAGCCCTCCGTGTCAGAATCCCCCCTCCTGAAGGGCACCAGAACGTGCCCCAGATGGGATCTTGCAGAGACAGAAGCTTGCGGCGGCGGAAAAGTATTTTCGTGGCTCTCGCCCGTGGTTTCAGATTTTTAGGGAATTTATATGCAGAAGAAGTAGGGCAAAGGAGCCACGGGGGACCCACAAGCCTGGTAGGCGTGCCCCCCAGGTCGCGGCTAGGGGGTTGTGGCCTCCCCCGGGATCCTTTGCCTTGGTTCTCAAGTTCCCTGCGTATCTTCTGTTCCAGAAAAAATCATTTCGAAGATTTGATTCCGTTTGGACTCCGTTTAATATTCTCCTCTGAAAAAGGTCAAAAACACGGAAAAACAGGAACTGGCACTTGGCACTGAGTTAATAGGTTAGTCCCCAAAAAAGATCTAAAATGCATACAAAACTTCCAAAGTTGACAAGATAATAACATGGAACCATAAAAAATTATAGATACGTTGGAGACATATCAACTGGCAAGATGCCTAAGGTTCCCATCGGTTCACGGGCGGGATCCATGATCAACGCTGGGCACATCGAGTAGCTTCGTCGGACGCGGAAGCTCCCGTCCGAGGAGGTGGTTGAGGCCTGCGCGCCCGGGGACGAGCGCGTGCCGGAACCCCGCGACGGCGAGCGCGTCGGCTTCGGGCTGCCGATGAGCTCTTTCATTTGGCACCTCCTCCAGAGCTATGGCCTCCAGACGCATCATCCAGGGGCAAACTCCGTCCTATACATCGCATGCTTCGTCACGGTTTGCGAGGCATACTTGGGTATCCGCCCCTTCCCGTCCTTCTTTCGCCATTTCTTCTAGTTCCGCATCCAGAAGCACGACACAATGGATTACTCCCGCGGCGGCGTAGTGATCTACAAGCGGAGCGGCCCACCGCTACCAAGGATGAAATTCAATAAGTCCTTCAAGAAGTGGCAGCGGACCTTTTTCTACGTTCGCAACATCAGAGAGGGGCGCGGCTAGGTTGGCCTCCCTGCCTTCTCCGACGCGCCGTCGTATGTGGAGAACTGGTCCGTCGACCTGTTTACCGAGGATATGGCACCCTTGGTCGGTGGGCTGAAGCAACTTGAGTTTTCGCTGGCGTTGATGGGCGCAGATGTGATAACGACCTTCATCTCTCGCCGTGTGCAGCCGTTGCAGGCGAGGCTGCACCAGATATGTGACATGAGCGGCCCAAGGATTCATGCCGGCTGTCGATGGTGGAGCTACCGCTGCACAAGGTGGCTGCCCGGGTGAACCACATCACCAACTTTCAGCTGGTCGATGAGGTGTGGAGATTTGGCATGGAGACGTTCCACCGAGCAAGCGGGCACCACTGGTAAGTATTCGGCCAGCTGGTACTATTTCCCCTTTGTCGTCTTCTCTCTTTATTCATAACACTTGATGTGCGATCGTGGGGATCTCCAGATGTTCGGTCCACAGAACACCCCAGACGGCCCGAACCCGATGAATTTCCTCGCAGATTGAGAGGATTCTAACGCCGAGGACTATGAGTCGGACGGGGATGGCCCCGACGCCCCCGAAGGCTCGGACGCGCCGGAGGAGCAGGAAGTCGAAGGGGACGAGGGCGACGAAGCGGATGAGGCGGCCAACACCCTAGCCGACGAGGCCGAGTCGTCGCGCCGCCCTCCCGAGGGGTCCATTGGGGACCAGGCGGATGACGACGACGAGCTGCAGGTGGTCGACACGTCGCTGCCCACGACTTGGGACTGCCGCCGAGGGGTCGGGGCACAGAACGCCCGGCCGGTAGTCGACGGAGGAACGTCGCTGCCAGAAGCGGCCGACCGATGGCTCGTCCGACGGCCCGGTCACCAAGAAGACGCGGTTGGCCGCCGTGCCAGCCGGCACCCCTTTGCCAGTGCGGAGGAGGCTCAGGAAGGGTCCCATGTGACCCCCTTGGCAAAGGGTAAGGCTCTCTTCAAGGCTCGTGCCTTTTTTTTATTTTCTTGGTTGCCGCATGGCGTTTGAGCTCGGGCCCATTTGTGTCTCGTAGTGATGCCATCGAGCTGCCAGAGGCCAACACATTGGCCCTCGATGCTGAGCAGGCCGCGTCACTTGCCGCACAGCATGCGGCGAAGGCGCGGCTCGAGCGGGAGCAACATGCGAAGGCTAAGGCCGCACCGACTATGCCAGCCAACAGTGGCGGCCCTTCAACCGAGGCGGCGAGGGACACCCCGCCGCCGCCGTCTCCGGAGGTGCTCGACACGAGGACCTTGCCCGCGCCCGTGGGTGCACATCCGGAGCCACCTCCGGAGGAGGTGGCCCCGCCGGCTAGCATGCCGGCTGCCCAAGAGGTGGTCTGCTCTGCGTCCGACCCATGGCAGCAGACCGGTGCCAAGGCCGAGGCCTTTGGCGACGGCGACCGAGCCATTGTAGTGTCAGCAGTGCACGCGACTCTGGCTGCGCCGACTGCCAGCGGTAGCAGTGGCAGCCGTACTCATTCGCTATCGTTGGTGACATCCGCGTGGGAGTAGTTGCATAGCGCCCCTCCCGAGACCGAGGCGGCCCACCTAGCGCCTGGGCAGACAGTGTCGATGCCGTGAACGACAGGAGTGATGGCCCGCTACAAGAAGAACGTGGTCAGCTTCGCCCAGTCGGTGGTGGCCAACCTCAAGACACTCGAGAAGGCGCTCGAGATTAGCTTCTCGCCTAAGGTTTTTCCTTCGTTTGCTTGGTGGTGGGTGCGCTCGAGCGCACCCACTAGGTGTATTCCCCAAGATTCGAGCCGGCTACACGGCTTCATGGCAGCCGGGCCAAATCTTATCCCTTCACCTTTGTTGCCCTTTCAGTCCGAGCAGACGCAGCGCGAGGCGATCTTCCGGGACGCGATAGACGTTGGCCTCTACACCAAGAACCGCTACCTCCATGTCCACGAGGACCTCATGGCTCGGATGACCGAGCTAGAGGTGGTCAAGGCCGAGCTAGAAGCGGCTAAAGGTAACTCTCTTCCTCTTCTGTTGGTGGGTGCATGCGAACGCACCCACTGGGTGTAGTCCCCGAGATTCGGGCTGGCTGCGCGGCTTCGCAGTAGCCGGGCCAAATCTTATTGCTTCGTGTTGTTGTAGTCTAGCCGGCTGCTAAATTTTTCTTATGTAGCATCGGCCATTCCCACGGCTAAGGTGGAGGATATGCGCCAGACGCTCGCCGGGGTCCGAGGCAAGCATGATGAGGTCACCGGGGAGTGCGACCGGCTGCAGACAGACTTGAGCGCCGAGCAGGCGGCGATGGCACAACCGAAGGCGGAGGTGGAGCTGGTCGTCGGCGTGCTGCAGGCAGCAGAGGCGGCGAGGGAGGCGACACAGTAGGCAGCGGCCACCAGTGATGGGGTGGCAGTGACCCTCCAGAACGAGGTGGCTCGGCTCGGGAAGGAGGCGCGTCTCGCCAAGGAGCTCAAAAGGGGAGCGAACCTAGAGGCGGCCGTCGTACTCGTCCTTCTACGCGGGGTGGACGACGTCTTTGCTCGCAAGCATCACCGTGTTTGCCCATCGCATTTAGCTGGCTTCCACCTTGTTTCTTACTTTCTTTCTATGGTCCAGCTCGATTCCCAGAAACACATACACGGGCGGAGCGCACCGTGATGGCGTACCGGGAAGAGCAGCATCGAGGTGGCATCGAGCCGGGCGAGGGCGCCGGCTAGTCAGCTGTGGAGGCGGCGCATGCCTGCAAGGCTCGGGTGGTCTATCTTCGGGCCCTCTGGGACCGACTGCAGCAGGCAGGCCAGGGCGTCGTTCAAGCCCTTTGGCCCAAACATGCTGAGGGTATTCCAAAGGACCGGGTCACGACGTGGCTGGGGCACGCCGCTGATCGGTTTGACGCGTGGAGGGCGTCGGCTGCCCGGGCCGGCGCGAGGATCGCCCTGACCTTCGCCCTCTCTTGGTACTCTGGCATCAACTTGGGACAGGTGAGCACCTTGAGGGCGGTGTCGCATGCAGACATGGCGCGACGCTAGGAGGAGATTGGGTTCCGAGCCCACGAGCTCGCCCTCTACGCAGTGCTGAACACCTACTTCCCCGAGCTGGGTGAGAATGGCGTGCCTGTCCGTGAGGATGACTACGAGGTTCCCATAGTCGACGGCGAGGAAGAGGAGAAGTCCAACTCGGAGGAGCCCGAGGGTGACAAGGAAGGTGTCAAGACGGCTACCGATGGCATGGCCGAGTCCTCCGTCCAAGGGACGCAGCCACCTGCTGGTGATGGCGGCGTGCCACCGATTGGCGGCATGGAGGTGCCGCCGACTAACGAGGTGGATGCCAGCCAGGAAGCGCCGCCGGCTCCCAACGCCTAGACAGGCCAATTGACCATGCCGGCTAAGACCGGAGAACAACTCTACCCTAGTCGGCTTCTTATCTTTCCTGGTTTTCTTTAGCATCTGAAGTTGTTATGAACAAGTCCACCCACTGAGGTAGTATTGTAAAGTACTTTCAGTCGTGTGCCTTTATCTTGTTATCTATGCACTTCACTTTTAGTTTTAACATATTACCGTCTATCCTTTTGTTCGCTTATCTTTCTTGCTCTGAATCTTTGTTTCCCATGTGCCCTCCTCCTTTGCCTTTGTTCCTGTCGGCCAACCAGCTTGCGTACTATGGCCGAGCAAAGAGTCGGTTGCGGAGGCGGGGTATTGGTACTTCAGATTTTTCACAAGCTGGATTTTTGAACCGTCTCGACAGTGCGGCTGGACCCGGCCCTTTGTCGATATTTCCCATATGCCACACCTCCCTTTGCTTGTGCACTTGCCGACCAGGCAGCCACATTCACTACAGTAATTAGCTTCTTTGCCGTCACCATCACAGACGGCAAAGAGTAATCCACCGACGACAAAGAGTAATACACAGACGGCAAACAAAACTCCTGTCGGCAAAAATTCTGTGTCAGCCTACGACGACATTGTAGGTTCTTTGCCGTCTGCCTCCCCCAAGCGGACGGCAAAGAGCTTTGCCGTCAGTTTTTCATAAGAGCAGTCGACAAAGATGTCGAAATGGCAGCCGACAGGCGTTGCCTCTGTTAGGGGCTAACGGAGGCTTTGCCGTCTGCCTCGCCCTCTTCTTTGCCGTCTGCCTCCACCTCCTCCCCCTCCACTCTTTGCCGGCTGCCTCCACCTCCACTCTTTGCCATCTGCCTCCACCTCCTCCTCCCCCTCCACTCTTTGCCATCTGCCTACCCCTCCTCCCCCCTCCTCTGTGCCCTCTTCTTTACCGTCTGCCACCCCCAGGAAGCAGATGAAAAGAGACTATATGGCCAGCTGCTGCTGTCCAGGTTGCACAGCTGGGCGCCACGTGGCACCTTTGCCGTCAGCTGCCTGATGGCAAAGGCCTTTGCCATCAGCTGGCAGACGGCAAAGAGCCTATATTGTCACATTTTTGTTCATTTTTTCTATTTCACAGCACATATATATATAATTCATAGCACATATATGATAATTAGGTCACAACACATATATGATATACATATAAAGCTCATCAATGCCATTTGTTCATCAACGTACATCCCATATATCAAAAGAACCAACACATACAAAGTTTCATCCATATATACATACATATAGTTGCACATATATTGTTCAACCATATATACATATACATATAGTTCCACATTCTTCATCAACTCAAATAAAAACGGGAACTAAAGCACTCCAATGCCAGCTTCCATGCATGTAGTACATCCAATCTACAAAATGGGAATAAGAAAGTCAGAAGAAGAAGAACAGCAACATATATATACATATATGACAAAAAGCTAAATTGAAGAAAAAAGAGAAGAAGCAAGAAGAGAAGAAGGAGAAGAAAAAACAAGAATAAGGAGGAGGAGGAGGATGAGGAGAAGGAGAAGGAGAAGGAGGAGGAGAATAGGAGAAGAAGAAGGAGAAGAAGAGGAGAGAAGGAGGGAAGAAGAAGGAGAATAAGGAGGGCTCCTTCTCCTTCTTCTCTTCTTCTTCTCCTCCTCCTTCTTCTCCTTCTCCTTCTCTTCTCTTTCTCTTCTTCTTTTTGTTCTTCCTATTCATTTCTCCTCTTCTCCTCTTCTTGGAGCTAAATTAGCTAACTATGTCTTTTTGGAGCTAAATGGGCTAATTATGTCATTATAGAGGAAACCAAGCTAAGTATATAATATTAATGAGCTAACCAAGGTGCTTATGCCATTTTGAGCTTATAATGTCTTTTTGGAGCTAAATGGGCTAATTATGTCATTGTTGGGGAAATTAAGGCAAGGAGAATATGAAAGAGGAGAAGAAATAGGAGGAGGAGGAGAAGAAGAAGAAGTAAAGAAGGAGGAGAAGGAGGAGGAGGAGGAGAAGGAGGAGAAGGCCAAGGGCCTTCTCCTCCTTCTCCTCCTCCTCCTCCTCCTCCTCCTCCTTCTCTTCTTCTTCTCCTCCTCCTTCTTCTCCTTCTCCTTCTCTTCTCTTTCTCTTCTTCTTTTTGTTCTTCCTTTTCATTTCTCCTCTTCTCCTCTTCTTGGAGCTAAATTAGCCAACTATGTCTTTTTGGAGCTAAATGGGCTAATTATGTCATTATAGAGGAAAACAAGCTAAGTATATAATATTAATGAGCTAACCAAGGTTCTTATGCCATTTTGAGCTTATAATGTATTTTTGGAGCTAAATGGGCTAATTATGTCATTGTTGGGGAAATTAAGGCAAGGAGAATATGAAAGAAGAGAAGAAAGAGGAGGAGGAGGAAAAAAGAAGAAATCAAGAAGGAGGAGAAGGAGGAGGAGGAGGAGAAGGAGGAGAAGGCCAAGGGCCTTCTCCTCCTTCTCCTCCTCCTCCTACTCCTTCTTCTCCTCTCCTTCTCCTCCTCCTTCTTCTCCTTCTCCTTCTCTTCTCTGTCTCTTCTTTTTGTTCTTCCTTTTCATTTCTCCTCTTCTCCTCTTCTTGGAGCTAAATTAGCTAACTATGTCTTTTTGGAGCTAAATGGGCTAATTATGTCATTATAGAGGAAAACAAGCTAAGTATATAATATTAATGAGCTAAGCAAGGTCCTTATGCCATTTTGAGCTTATAATGTCTTTTTGGAGCTAAATGGGCTAATTATGTCATTGTTGGGGAAATTAAGGCAAGGAGAATATGAAAGAGGCACTACAGGAATCAACTTCTTTGCCATCTTCCATCACAGACGGCAAAGACTAAATCCCGGACGTCAAAGACAAAACAACAGACGACAAAGAATCTCACGGCCGGCAAAATTTTTGCGTCAGCCTACGACGGCATAGGACCTTCTTTGCCGTGTGATGGGGTTATAGTCCCAGGGTAGTGTCATACGCCTGCCCTATAGGTCCTACCCAAGGACTACCCTTCATAGAGGGCAAGGCCCTTAGACAGTTCCGACTCAACTAAGGACCCCCCATCATCGAGTCGGTGACGAGCATTCGGAGCATATTTATCGTACCGACTGAATTCCACTCTGTACATCGTAACCTCCCAGGAGGGCAACAGTCATACGTTTTCATACACCATTATTAGCATTTAAGGCATACGTTACCTGTAACATAGGCATTTATTCGCCACTACTCCACCCCTGTCCACCGGGTCGTTGTGAAGGGCAGCACACTCTATATAAGCCGTCCTTCCCCACTGGTGCATGGGTTGGCATTTACTGTAATCCTATATTCCACTCGACACTAAGCTCCCAAGAGCACTGAGACGTAGGGCTTTTACCTCCACCGCAGAGGGGCCTGAACTCATACAACCTCGCCGTAGCTAAGGCTCTGCCCATCCTTTCGTACCCTACACATCTACTGTCAGACTTATACCTACGACAGTTGGCGCCCACCGTGGGGCAGGCGTCTAAGCAACTTCCGGCGAGTTTGCAGCTTCATCTTTTCATCATGTCATCCGGCGGAGATTTATGCATGGGTCGGGAGATCCTCTTCGGCGCACTCTCCTTCATCGTCGACGATTCGGCATGGCTTCGGGATGCGTCTCTCGACGTCGAGGCGCTCCCCAGTCGCGGGGCTACGCACTTCCGTGCTGGTGCCCGCGGCGTCCTTCTTCTCCAGCAGTCGGCCCCGGTGTCGACCTTCGCCCCCGTCACGCGCCGCAACAAGCGGTCCCGCCGTCCGCGGCTCCAGCGTTGGGTGCGACACGCCCAGGCGCGCCAGAACGCGTCGTCTCAAGTGGCGGTCCTCGAGTCGGTTGTGGTCGCGCCGCCGTCCCAGTGCTTGGACTCAGTTCCAACTGAGTTACCTTCCGAGTACTTGGGTCGCGCGCCTGCAGCCGAAGTTCTCATGGCAAATTCCCATGAAAGAACACACCGGACTGGCCGGAACGAGCACGAGGTCGGCGAATCGTCCGACGCTCGCCGTCAACACCACCATTCTGCCAGTCGACGCACTCGTCAGAGCAACGTCGAGGTGTTCCGTACACCCGTCCTCAACCTGGCTGCCGCTGCCAAGATAGCCGATTCCCTCCAACCGACTGATTCGGAGGCTGGTAGAGGGATCGAGCAGATCCGTGCCCTGTTGCACACGGCGCAGCAGCAGAATTCGGCGGTCTCCCAGTCGCACAACAGGATCCACAACAGTTCTGTTCACGCGAACATGCATCGATCCGTTTACAGCCCCCACTCTCATCAGCGACGCAGAGGGGGCAACCGTTCCACGAATCCCGAAGATCGTCGCCATTCACGCACCCCTCCGCGGGGTGGGCCTTACGGGCCCCGACATCATGATGATCGGCGTTCAGTCGGTGACACGTATGATCCAAGGCCCGACGCAAGAGGGTACATCGCCCAGAGGAAGGTCGACAGGAGTCGAGCACACCATGATGGTCACGATAGAGACCGTCTGAGTGGAAGCAGGACCATCGTCTCTGGCCCCGAGTGCTTCAGTCGGGCCATCCGTTCAGCTGACATCCCTCCCAACTTCCAATTGGCGACGGGGATCAGTAAGTTCACAGGAGAATCCAAGCCAGAAACGTGGCTGGACAACTACCGAGTGGCGGTCCAGATCGGTGGCGGAGATGACCAGGTCGCCATGAAACATCTCCCCCTGATGCTCGACGGCTCGACACGAGCGTGGCTGAATCAGTTGGCTCCATCAAGCATCTACAGCTGGGCAGATCTGTCCCGAGTGTTTATCAGGACCTTCGAGGGCACGTGCAAATGCCCTGCTGGTCTCGTGGAGCTCCAGCACTGCGTCGAGAAGAAGAATGAGCCCCTGCGCGATTTCATCCAGCGCTGGACGACCCTCTACCACACCGTGGAGAACATCACAGAGCATCAAGCAGTCTGCGCATTCAAGGCATGCGTGCGGTATAGAGATCTGTACCTGAAGTTCGGTCGGACAGGCGACATCTCCATGAGCAAGATGATGGAGATAGCCGCACGCTATGAAAATGGCGAAGAAGAGGACTGCATACGTAGCGACAAGCACAAGGCAATCGCCAACGGAGATAGGAACAACAATCGGAAGCAAAAGCAGAAAGCTCCGTCCACTCCGCAGGCAGAGGCAGCTGCCGTTACAAATGCCAAGTTCAAGGGCAAGGGGAAAGCTCAGTACACCCCCAAGAAGAAGCAGTTCGGGAACTCCATCCTGGATCAGCCATGTCCAATCCACACGAAGATGGATAAAGAAGGCAATGCCATATTCCCGAAGCACACCACTCGGCAATGTCGCCTCCTGATCCAAGGGTTCGGCGAAGGGCAACCGAGTGAAAAGGACAACGAGCAGGATGATGAGGACAAGGAGGATCCGTTCCCCCAACTCCACGCAACATTGATGATTTTTGCTGACGTGGAAAGCAAGAGTCGACTGAAGCTCGTGAACAGGGAGGTGAACATAGCCACCCCGACCAACCCCACGTTCCTCAAATGGTCTCCGACTACGATCACCTTTGATCAGTCGGATCATCCAGCACACGTGCCCACCCCGGGGAGGCAGGCTCTGGTAGTCGACCCGGTGGTGGAAGGAGTCCGACTGCGCAAAGTCCTCATGGATGGCGGCAGTGGCTTGAACATCATGTACGCTGACACTCTCAAGGGGATGGGCATTCCGATGTCCAAACTTAGCGAGAGCAGCATGCAGTTCCACGGAGTCGTCCCACGATGAAAGGCCAAGTCACTCGGCCAGATCGCGTTGGACGTCGTTTTCGGCTCCGACAAGAACTTCCGCAAGGAAAGGCTGACATTCGAGGTGGTGGACTTCCAGAGTGCATACCATGCAATTCTGGGCCGTCCGGCGTATGCACGTTTCATGGCCCGTCCATGTTACGTGTATTTGAAGCTGAAGATGCCAGGTCCCAAAGGTGTGATCACCATAACAGGCAATCGGCAGCGGGCCGAAGAGTGTCTGCAGTAGGGGTCGCGGATTGCCGATCAGCAGATGGCTATCCTCGAGCTGGATGAGTACAAGAATACGGCCGACCCCGCTGACTTGATGCGTTCGAAGAAGCCAGCTTCGGTGTCCGCATTCCAGTCGGCGGGTGACACGAAGAAAGTCAGCATCCACCCGACGGACGACACCGCCGCCTCGACGAACATCTCCACCACCCTTGATCCAAAATAGGAAGCCGAGCTCATCCAATTCCTCCGTGAGAACTGGGACATTTTCGCATGGAAGCCCGCTGACATGCCAGGTGTACCTAGGGAGTTGGCTGAGCACCGACTGCATGTGGATCCTACCGCTCGGCCCGTCCGAGAACGCCTGCGTCGGTCCACCGCGCACAAAAGGAAGGCAATCGGAGAGGAGGTGGCTAAACTTTTGGCAGCCAACTTCATTCGCGAGGTACACCACTCCGAGTGGCTTGCCAATGTTGTCATGGTGCCCGAGAAGGACAAGTCCCTCCGTATGTGCATCGAATTCAAGCATCTCAATAAGGTCTGCCCGAAAGATCATTTCCCGCTCCCCCGCATTGATCAAATTGTCGATTCGACTGCGGGTTGCGAGCGTTTATCATTCCTTGATGCCTATTCGGGCTATCATCAGATCCTTCTGTATGGTCCGGATGAATTAAAAACAGCCTTCATCACCCCATTTGGGTGTTTCTGCTACATCACTATGCCATACAGTTTGAAGAATGCAGGAGCAACTTTTATGCGCATGATCCAGAAATGCCTCCTTGACCAGATCAGTCGAAATGTGGAGGCATATATGGACGATATCGTAGTCAAGTCACGCAAAGGTTCCGACCTGCTGACTGACTTGGCAGAAACATTCGCCAACCTTCATAGGTACGATATCAAGCTCAACCCTGCCAAGTGTTCATTCGGTGTTCCCAGCGGGAAGTTACTCGGTTTCTTCGTTTCCGAACGAGGAATCGATGTTAACCCCGAAAAGATCGGGACCATCGTCCGAATGGATCGGCCGGTCAGAATACATGATGTTCAAAGGCTCACAGGTTGCCTAGTGGCTTTGAGCAGGTTTATCGGTCGACTCGGCGAGAAGGCGTTACCTCTGTATCGACTCATGAAGAAATCAGATACTTTCGAGTGGACAGACGAAGCCCAGATTGCATTCGACGACCTCAAAGCCCTACTTTCCACCCAGCCGGTTCTTACTGCCCCGCTCAGTAAAGAACCCCTTCTTCTGTACATTGCGGCTACAAATCAAGTCGTCAGCACTGTTCTCACAGTCGAATGTGAAGAAGAAGGCAAAGCGTACAAGGTTCAGCGGCCAGTATATTATGTCTCTGAAGTCCTGACTCCTTCCAAGCAGAGGTATCCCCATTATCAAAAGCTTATTTATGGGATCTACATGACTGCAAAGAAGGTGGCTCACTATTTCCAAGACCACTCGGTGTGTGTCGTTTCTGATGCTCCGTTGTCGGAAATCCTCCACAATCGAGACGCACGAGGCCGAGTGGCGAAGTGGGCTATGGAGATGTTATACTGCGACATCAAGTTTGAAGCCAAGAAGGCTATAAAGTCTTAAGCTCTGGCTGACTTCATAGCAGAATGGGTAGCACAACGAAAACCGACTCACATCTACTCGACTCATTGGACTATGTTCTTCGATGGGTCCAAGATGCTGAATGGCTCCGGCGCTGGCGTAGTGATCATATCGCCAAAAGGTGATAAGATTAAGTATGTGTTGCAGATACATTTCGATTCTTCCAACAATGAGGCACAGTATGAAGCTCTCCTTTACGGATTGCGCATGGCCATCACACTCGGCGTCCGTCGCCTGATGGTCTATGGCGATTCAGATTTGGTGGTTAATCAAGTGATGAAGGAGTGGGATGTCAAGAACCCCACCATGACTGCATACTGCAACACAGTAAGGAAGCTCGAGAAGAAGTTTGAAGGTCTGGAACTTCACCATGTTCCGCGACTGAAGAACCAAGCAGCTGATGAGTTGGCAAAACTCGGATCCACTCGGAGACCAGTCCCGAGTGATGTCTGCCTCGAGCACCTACATCTCCCTTCGGTGAAAGAATATCCTTTTACAGAGGAACCGGTACAACCAAAGAGTTCAACAGATCCGACAGAAGTCGAGGTCCCCGCTGTGGTTGATTTGATCATGTAGATTCTTGCTATCATCCCCGATTGGACTGTGCCGTTCATTGCATACATCCTGAGGCAAGAATTACCAGAGGACGAAGTCCAAGCGAGGCAGATCGTCCGCAGGTCGAAGTCCTTCATCGTCATTGATGGCCAGTTGTACAAGGGAAGTGTTTCAGGAGTCCTTCAGCGATGCATCTCCCCTAAGGAGGGACAGTTAATCCTGGAAGAAATTCACTCGGGAACTTGCGGCCATCATGCCTCCTCAAGAGCAATCGTCGCCAAAGCATTCAGAGCTGGCTTCTTCTGGTTGCAGGCGAATGAAATGGCAAAGGATATGGTCGACCGATGCGAAGGCTGTCAGTTCTATTTGAACAAGTCCCACAAGCCAATGTCTGCGCTGAAGACAATCCTTCTTATTTGGCCGTTTGAAGTGTGGGGATTAGATACAGTCGGTCCATTCAGAACTGGCCAAGGGGGATTCACTCATCTGTTGGTGGCAGTCGACAAGTTCACCAAGTGGATTGAAGCCAAGCCCGTCAAGAAGCTCGATGCCCTTACGGCCATCAAATTTGTCAGAGACATCATCTCCAGATTCGGAGTCCCGCACAGCATAATCACTGACAATGGCACAAACTTTGAGTCGGACAGATTCAAAGGTTTTTGCACAGGCCAAGGTATCCGAGTGGATTTTGCATCTGTGGCGCACCCTCAAACCAACGGGCAAGCAGAGCGGGCGAACGGACTTATTCTTCAAGGGTTGAAGCCTCGACTCCTGCGAGAAGTTGGACATGCCGCCGGCGCATGGGTCAACGAGCTGCCTTCGGTGTTGTGGGGCCTCCGCACAACTCCGAATAGATCTACAGGGCGATCCCCGTTCTTCCTCGTTTATGGAGCAGAGGCAGTCCTTCCGAGTGACTTGCTTCACAACTCTCCACGAGTCGAACTCTTCTCCGAAGCAGAAGCGGAGCAGGCCAGGCAAGACGGAGTGGATCTACTAGAAGAAGAGCGTGAGATGGCACTGACTCGCTCAACAATTTATCAACAAGATCTGTGGCGTTTTCACGTGCGTCACGTCAGGAGTCGCACATTCCAAGCAGGTGACCTGGTGCTCCGAGTGGACCAGCAGAGGCCTCAGAAGTTGGCTCCCGCCTGGGAAGGACCCTTCATCATCTCTAAGGTGCTGAACAACGGAGCATATCGACTCTACAACCTCGACAGGGAAACGGACGAGCCGCGAGCATGGAACGGAGATCTCCTGAAGCGCTTCTACACGTGACCGCCGACGGAGGCAATGTAAAGAACAAGTATCATTGAAGTAATACAAAGTAGACTGATTTTTTGCAGGTGCAAAATTCTTCCGCATTTGCAGACTCCGGTCTAAAAAACTCTCTCCGAGTGTGCGCTAACAACCGCACTCGGGGACTTAGCTGCGACCCAGAGTCGCCTAAGTAAAAAAATCTCTCCGAGTGTGCGCTAACAGCCGCACTCGGGGACTTAGCTGCGACCCAGAGTCGCCTAAGTAAAAAACTCTCTCCGAGTGTGCACTAAAAGTCGCACTCGGGGACTTAGCTGCGATCCAGAATCGCCTAAGTACAAACTCTCTCCGAGTGTGCACTAAAAGTCGCACTCGGGGACTTAGTTGCGACACAGAGTCGCCTAAGTAAAAAACTCTCTCCAAGTGTGCGCTAACAGCCGCACTTGGGGACTAAGCTGCAACCCACAGTCGCCTAAGTAAAAAAATTCTCTCTGAGTGTGCGCTAACAGCCGCACTTGGGGACTTAGCTGCGACCCAGAGTCGCCTAATTAAAAAACTCTCTCCGAGTGTGCGCTAACAGCCGCACTCGGGGACTTAGCTGCGACCCAGAGTCGCCTAAGTAAAAAACTCTCTCCGAGTGTGCACTAAAAGTCGCACTCGGGGACTTAGCTACGATTCAGAATCGCCTAAGTACAAAACTCGCTCCGAGTGCGCACCAAAAGCTGCACTCGGGGACTTAGCTGCGATTCATAATCGCCTAAGTACAAAACTCGCTCCGAGTGCACACTAAAAGCCGCGTTCGGAGACTTAGCTGCGATCCAGAATCGCCTAAGTAAAAAGCTTCCTTCGAGTGTATCCTCGAGATCCACTCGGAGGCTTAGCAGACCCTCATTGAGGCTCATGTGGATGTGAAGACAACTGACAACTACATGAGTATCAACTCACTCCGAGTGCGCACGAGATGCCGCACTCGGGGACTTAGCTGCGATCTAGAATTGCCTAAGTAAAAAGCTTCCTTTGAGTGTATCCTCGAGATCCACTCGGAGGCTTAGCAGACCCTCATTGAGGCTCATGTGGATGTGAAGACAACTGACAACTACATGAGTATCAACTCACTCCGGGTGCGCACGAGATGCCGCACTCGGGGACTTAGCTGCGATCTAGAATCGCCTAAGTAAAAAGCTTCCTTCGACTGTATCCTCGAGATCCACTCGGAGGCTTAGCAGACCCTCATTGAGGCTCATGTGGATGTGAAGACAACTGACAATTACATGCTCCGCATGTTTGCCATTGGCTTCACCAAGAAACGCCAAACAAAAACCACGAGCCAAAATCATGTCAGAAAATAAACTTGGCGAAAGAAGAGCAAAATATGCGATTCGAATTCAAAGTTATATCTACGATAGTCGGCTCGGTGTGGATCAAGCTTATCCACACCGAACCACGAATGTGACGGCCAACAGCAGTGGTCCAAGTTTGATACAGATACCACTCAGCATACCGAGGTATAGTTTTTCAAGCGTCATCAGGACTGGCAGGCTCCACAAAGGTCTCAAGGTCGATCCCGTCCGCGATACGAGTGGCTGTCTCGAGGAAGGTCTCCATGAAATCTTTGAATCGAAGCTTCTTGGTGTTGGCGACCTGCAACGCCTTGAGCTTTTCTTCGCGAGCTTCATTGCAGTGCACTCGGACCAACGATAGCGCCATGTCCGCACCACAACGAGCGGCAGACTTCTTCCATGCCTGCACTCTGTTCGGGACGTCCTCCAGCTGAGTCATCAACCCTTCTATTTCCTGCCGGGAATCGTCTTCGGGCCACAGCTCCTTGTCGATCCGGCCGATGACTTCTCTGAGACGGCCGATGAAAGGTCCCACTCTGCCAAGGCGAGTATGTGCTCGGAGCATGTCCCGATTGGCTTCGTCGCCGAGTGGAACGTTCGGAACAACCGACCGTTCAATGTCGGCTACTTCAGCCTCAGCGTCCACACAAAAATCTGCAAAGAAACGAAGAGCAGAAAGTAAGCGCAGAATGAATTACAAAGTCAAGAAGCACTTGGCAAAAAGCTTACCACCGAGCAGTGCAATCATCTTCCTTGCCCAGTCGTTGACATACTTCTCCTGCGAAATGCATCGACGGTTCATCACCTTCATCTGACCCATTAGTTCAGTTCTTTGCTTGCCCATTTTCTCAATTTCGGCCACCAATGCCTTGTTGGTCTCCCGGGACTCCTCCAAAGACTTCTCTCGGTCAGCAAGAGCCCCCTTCACACCAGCCAAGTCATTCATAGCCGCCTCCAATTCTGCAGCAAGCTAAACCTTTTCAGCCTTCAGAGTATTGTACGCGGATCCCATTTCGCAAGTCTTCTGCCAAATCAACGCAAACGGAAGCTCAGACACATTCAACAAGGAAAACAAACAAAGCTCAAAGTTCTTCAGACCCCTGCCGATGCAAGCACTCGACAGCGGTCTCGGGGACTACACCTAGTGGGTTCACTAAGAGTGACCCCACTGGCATGAAGCTCGAACAGGCAGGCCCTATTGAGCTACATGACAAACAGACAAATCTACGAGAATGCTATTACCCGACCTGAGTAACACTACTCTCGGGGACTACATCCACTGGATGCACTCCGAGTGCCCCCACTGGTAATATTCGGGCAGACCAGCTCTGATCTGCTCATATAACTGAAAATGCATATAAAGACAACTGCCGGTGCAAGCACTCGACAAAAGTCTCGGGGACTACACCCACTGGGTTCACTCGGAGTGAACCCACTGCAAAATAAACCTACTGTATCTGAGTATATCACTTAAACCCCCAGTGGGTTACAAGAGGAAAGTAAACACTTACTAGCGCACTTACTCGGATAGCGTCCCGGAGCTCCAAGCTTCTCTTGTACAAAGACGCGATTGAGTCGTACGCTCCCTTGGCATCACCCACCATCAACTCCACTTGCACCATGGCCTCCTTGGCGGCTCTCACTTGGTCTTCTGGGAGGTGTCGGGCGTCGTACTGGACGGTCGACGGACCTGGCACGACAGAAGACTCCTTGGGCATCCCAAGTCCCGCTCCAGTCGGTTCCGCCGCAAGGGGCACCGCCTCAGTCGACGGCATCATCTCGGTCGGCGGCGCGTCCGTGGTGGGAGCAGCAACAGATGGAACAACCTCAAGGACAGGCGCCAAAGTTGGCCCTGATCCCCTTTGGTCGTCCTCCTCTAGATGAATCACCTCCGAAGGAAGCCCGACTGAACAACATGAGGTTATAGAAAAGGGCAAGATTAAAGGCAGCACTCGCGAAACAATAAAGCAAACTCTTGGAGTCATCACAACGTACCTTGCTGGGATGTGGCAGCGTTATCCGTATCCGTGGGATCATCGTCCTGGCGCGACAGAGAGGTGGCGGAGGTAGTAGCTCTGTCGAGTAAAATCCACTCGACTGATAAGCATGAGTTCAATCAAATACTGAAAGAAGATGGGAGAACAACACACTTACGCTGAGGCAACTGGAACATCGATCATCATCCGAGGCAAAGCTTTCTGAGGCTTGGACCCACTCGGTTTGGCCACCTTGGACGGTTGGTCCATGGGCTCGGCAGCAGCGTCCCTGGTCCTCTTCACGCTCCGAGCACTCGGAGCCACGGGAGGAGCTGGCGGAGCACTCGGCGCCACAGGAGAAGCAGGCGGAGCACTCGGAGCTGCTGGAGGAGCCGGCGGAGCCGCGGGTTCGTGACGGCGCTTAGTTCGAGGCTCTGATGGTGGAGGTGGTGAGCTCTGCTCCCCAACCTCGCCCTCCTCCTCTCCAGACTCCTCCTCCGTTTCCCCACTGTCGGAGACGTACTCGGCCCTATCCATGCTGCCCTCCTGGCTGCCCTCCTCTTCCTCAGCGGGATTCCCGTTCGAGACGGGAGAGTGCCAGTTGGTCCACTCCTGTACAAAATACAGTCGAAAACGTCAGACACCAGGCGGCGACACAAGAAAAGCGATAGATCTAAGAAGATTGAAGGCACTCGACAAGATGCACTCACCTCATTCGGAGGAGGATTGTTGGCGCGGAAGGGCCTCACTCGCCGGGCTCCTTGGGGGTTGTCACATGCGCCTGTAATGCCGCGGACCCACGCTGTCACGGTCTCCCCGGTCACGCACTCTGGATGAGTCCGAGTGGAACCCTCGAGCCCCACGTAGTGCCACATGGCATGGTGTCGGGCTTGCAGCGGTTGGATGCGCCGACCCAGGAAAATCTCCAGCAAATCTGTGCCGGTGACTCCCTTGCGGACGACAGCTATCAGCGCGTCGACCAGAGGTTGGATCTGGATCTTTTCCAACTTTGAGAGCGCAAGCTGCCTGGGAGGGGCCGGACGGTCTAGGCTAAAGGCCGGCAACCCAGTCGCGGCATTTGGACAAGCTATGTCCTGGCAGTAGAACCAGGTCGACTGCCAGTTCCTAACTGACTCGGACAGCTGGAGAGGGGGGTAGCTACTCTTTGTTTTCTTTTGGAAACCTAAGCCGCCGCAGAGTTGGAGGAGATGGGTTTTATTGTCCGACTGGCTAAGCTTTTTGACAGTCTGAGACCTAGCGGAGAAGATGTACTTAAAAATCCCCTAATGGGGGGGGGGGGACATCCAATAAAGCACTCGCACAAAGTGACGAATGCGGCGAGATGGGCTATCGCGTTGGGAGTAAAATGATGGAGCTGCGCCCCGAAGTGATTCATAATACCTCTAAAGAAGGGGTGGGGAGGCAAGGAGAAGCCCCAGTACACGTGGCTGAGCAGCAAGACACGCTCTCCCTCCTGCGGCGCCGGCTCCATCTCGCCCTCCGCCAGCAACGTCCACGACTTGTTGGCAATCATGCCTTGCTCCACCAGCTGCAGCAGGTCGTCCGCCGTCACCGTGGAGGGGAGGAAATCCCCCTGGATCCAACCCGTCGGCAGTGCTCGCTGTCGCCGCTGAGCAGGAGCCGCCTTCTTCTTCTTCTTCTTCTTCTTCTTCTGCGACTCGAGCTTGCTCGTCTGCCCCTTCGTCATGGTGAAGGCAGCTGATCCGTAGAGGAGGAGAGGAAGGAGGAGGCTTGGAACGCACAGGGAGCTACGGGAGAAGCGAGGCGAGTGTGAGTAACAAGGGCAGCACAACAAGAAACCCCCACCGGAGAGGCTTAAATAAGGTTCCGACTTGGTCACTAACAGGTGGCCTCGAAATCTTATCCCCCGACCGGCTGCTGCGATATTAGTGGAGAAGATAAAGGCGCGGTAATTGAGGTGGTAGAAAATACTCGATGACGATGTCGACATCCCCGCTGAGCGTGTGGCAACCGAAATTTGAAGATACCAGAAAATCCGCCACTGTCAGTTTGACCGGTCACATCGAAAGGTTCCACGGAAGCACTCGGTCCCTGACGGTTCATTTCACTGGTATATTCACTCGGATCACTGGTCAAAAGGATCAAATGGATCAAGGCAAACAACGCCAAAGTCACATCCATACCAGTCGGATCCGTACTCCAGGCACCACTTCGTCGTTCCAACCCCGATCCATTCGGGGACTAATGATGGGGTTATAGTCCGAGGGGAGGGTCATAGGCCTGCCCTATAGGTCCTACCCAAGGACTACCCTTCATAGAGGGCAAGGCCCTTAGACAGTTCCGACTGAACTAAGGACCCCCCATCATCCAGTCGGTGACGAGCATTCGGAGCATATTTATCGTACCGACTGAATTCCACTCTGTACATCGTAACCTCCCAGGAGGGCAATGGTCATACGTTTTCATACACCATTATTAGAATTTAAGGCATACGTTACCTGTAACGTAGGCACTTATTCGCCACTACTCCACCCCTGTCCACCGGGTCATTGTGAAGGGCAGTGCACTCTATATAAGGCGCCCTTCCCCACTGGTGCAGGGGTTGGCATTTACTATAATCCTATATTCCACTCGACACTAAGCTCCCAAGAGCACTGAGACGTAGGGCTTTTACCTCCACCGCAGAGGGGCCTGAACTCATACAACCTCGCCGTAGCTAAGGCTCTGCCCATCCTTTCGTACCCTGCACATCTACTGTTAGACTTATACCCACGACACCGTCTGTCCCCCCAAAGTGGACGGCAAAGCTCTTTGCCGTCAGCTTTCCTTAGGAGTAGTCGGCAAAGTGCTCGAGACGGCAGCCGACAGGCGTTGCCTCCATTAGGGGTTAACGGAGGCTTTGCCGTCTGCCTCCCCCTTATTCTTTGCCGTCTGCCTCCCCCTTATTCTTTGCCGTCTGCTCCCGCTTACTCTTTGCCGTCTGCCCCCTCCTCCTCCCCCCTCCACTCTTTGACGTCTGCCTCCTCCTCCCCCCTCCTCTGTGCCCTCTTCTTTGCCGTCTGCCCACCCTGGAGGCAGACGACAAAGAGCCTATATAGACACCCCAGGATGCACAGCTGGGTGCCATGTGGCACCTTTGCCATCTGCCAGCTGATGGCACAGGTCTTTGCCATCAGCTGGCACATGGCAAAGAGCCCATATAGTACCTGTTTTTTTGTTTTATATTATTTCACACCACACACACACACAGACATATATATATATATATATATATTTGACATCACATTTATATAATTCACCACACATATATGATATATAGTTCACCACACATATACTTGCCAACACATATATATAATTCACCACACATATATGATATACATATAAATCAATATACATCCCCATATATCGACAGAACCAACATACAAAGTATTGCACTGTTTATCCATATATACATATAGTTCGACATTGTTCATCAACTCAAATGAAAACTAGATGATATACATATAAAGTTCATCCATCGACATTGTTCAACTCCATGAATGCTAGCTTCCATGCATGTAGTGTATCCAATCTGCAAAAATGTGAATAAGAAAGTCAGAAGAAAAACAAAATATGATGTTTTTCAGCTAATTATGTCATTTTTAGCGGAAAACAAGCTAAGAATATAATATTCATGAGCTAACCAAGGTTCTTATGCCATTTTTAGCTTATTATGGCATTTTGGAGCTAAATGGGTTAATTAAAGCAAGGATAATATGAAAGAGGGGAAGAAAGAGGAGGAGGAGGAGAAGAAGAAGAAATCGAGAAGAAGGAGGAGAAGGAGGAGAAGGAGGAGGAGGAGAAGGACTAGAAGGTCCTTGGCCTTCTCCTTCTCCTCCTCCTCCTCCTTCTCCTTCTTCTCTTCTTCTTCTTCTTTTATCTTTTCATTTTTCCTATTTCTTCTCCTCTTCTCCTCTTGTTGGAGCTAAATTACCTACTTATGTCTTTTTGGAGCTAAATGGACTAATTATCCCATTTTAGAGGAAAACAAGCTAAGTATATAATATTCATGAGCTAACCATGGTTCTTATGCCATTTTGAGCTTATTATGGTATTTTGGAGCTAAATGGGCTAATTATGTCATTGTTGGGGAAATTAAAGCAAGGATAATATGAAAGAGGAGAAGAAAGAGGAGGAGGAGGAGAAGAAGAAGAAATCATGAAGAAGGAGGAGAAGGAGGAGAAGGAGGAGGAGGAGAAGGACTAGAAGGTCCTTGGCCTTCTCCTTCTCCTCCTCCACCACCTTCTCCTTCTTCTCTTCTTCTTCTTCTTCTTCTTTCTTTTCATTTTTCCTATTTCTTCTCCTCTTCTCCTCTTGTTGGAGCTAAATTACCTAATTATGTCTTTTTGGAGCTAAATGGGCTAATTATCCCATTTTAGAGGAAAACAAGCTAAGTATATAATATTCATGAGCTAACCAAGGTTCTTATGCCATTTTGAGCTTATTATCGTATTTTGGGGCTAAATGGGCTAATTATGTCATTGTTGGGGAAATTAAATCAAGGATAATATGAAAGAGGATAAGAAATAGGAGGAGGAGGAGAAGAAGAAGAAATCAAGAAGAAGGAGGAGAAGGAGGAGAAGGAGGAGGAGGAGAAGGACTAGAAGGTCCTTGGCCTTCTCCTTCTCCTCCTCCTCCTCCTCCTCCTTCTCCTTCTTCTCTTCTTCTTCTTCTTCTTTCTTTTCATTTTTCCTATTTCTTCTCCTCTTCTCCTCTTGTTGGAGCTAAATTACCTAATTATGTCTTTTTGGAGCTAAATTGGCTAATTATCCCATTTTAGAGGAAAACAAGCTAAGTATATAATATTCATGAGCTAACCAAGGTTCTTATGCCATTTTGAGCTTATTATGGCATTTTGGAGCTAAATGGGCTAATTATGTCATTCTTGGGGAAATTAAAGCAAGGATAATATGAAATAGGAGAAGAAAGAGGAGGAGGAGGAGAAGAAGAAGAAATCAAGAAGAAGGAGGAGAAGGAGGAGAAGGCTGAGGAGAAGGACTAGAAGGTCATTGGCCTTCTCCTTCTCCTCCTCCTCCTCCTCCTTCTCCTTCTCCTTCTTCTCTTCTTCTTCTTCTTCTTCTTCTTCTTCTTCTTTCATTTCATTTTTCCTATTTCTTCTCCTCTTCTCCTCTTGTTGGAGCTAAATTACCTAATGATGTCCTTTTGGAGATAAATGGGCTAATTATCCCATTTCAGAGGAAAACAAGCTAAGTATATAATATTCTAGAGCTAACCAAGGTTCTTATGCCATTTTGAGCTTTTATGGTATTTTGGAGCTAAATGGGCTACTTATGTCATTGTTGGGGAAATTAAAGGAAGGATAATATGAAAGAGGAGAAGAAAGAGGAGGAGGAGGAGGAGAAGAAGAAATCAAGAAGAAGGAGGAGAAGGAGGGGAAGGAGGAGGAGGAGAAGGACTAGAAGGTCCTTGGCCTTCTCCTTCTCCTCCTCCTCCTTCTCCTTCTTCTCTTCTCCTTCTTCTCTTCTTCTTCTTCTTCTTCTTCTTCTTCTTCTTCTTTCTTTCTTTTCATTTTTCCTATTTCTTCTCATCTTCTCCTCTTGTTGGAGCTAAATTACCTAATTATGTCTTTTTGGAGCTAAATGGGCTAATTATCCCATTTTAGAGGAAAACAAGCTAAGTATATACTATTCATGAGCTAACCAAGGTTCTTCTTCTTCGTATTTTATTTTTTTCCTCTTATTCTTCTCTTCCTCTCCTATTTTTCTTCTTCTTTCTTCTCCTTCCCTTCCTTTTCCTTCTTCTTCTTTTCCTTCTTCTTCTTATTTTTTCTTCTCCTTTCTCCTTCTTTTTCTTCTCCTTTCTCCTTCTTCTTCTTCTTCTTTCTCCTTCTTCTTCTTCTCCTTTCTCCTTCTTCTTCTTCTCCTTTGTCCTTCTTCTTCTTCTCCTTTTCTCCTTTATTAAACAGGAAACTAACCTAACTAAACCTAAACTAAAACTGAACCTAAACTAAACTCAAACTAAGCCAAAACCTTAGTTAAATATATAACTAATTAAACAAAAACTATTAAAAAAAGAAGAAAGAAAACTAACCGGGGGGAGGAGGGCCACAGGGGGAGGAGAGGCCGCAGGGGAGGAGGGCAGCAGGGAGAGGAGGGGCACGGTGAGGGGCGCGAGGAGGGCGGCGGCGGTTGGGTGGGGCGCTGGGGTGGGGGTGGCGTCGGCGGCGGCGGCGGTGGGGCAGGGATGCCGGAGGAGGGCGCGACGGCTGTGGTGGTGTCGGGGGTGAGAGAGAGGGGTGTCGGGGTGGAGGAGGGGGCGTAGGGCAGCGGTGGAGGAGGGTGCAGGGCGGTCGGGGAGGAGGAGGGGGCGCAGGGCGGCGGTGGAGGAGGGTGCAAGGTGGTCGGGGTGGAGGAGGGGGCGCAGGGCGGCGGTGGAGAGGGTGCAGGGCGGCCGGGGAGGAGGAGGGCGCAGGGCGGCCGGGGGAGGAGGGCGTAGGGCGGCGCAGGGAGGCCGGAGGAGGGCGTGACGGCGGTGGTGGTGTCGGGGGTGAGAGAGAGGGGAGTCGGGGTGGCCGTTAGGGGAGAGAGAGGCGCGTGGGGGTGGGGCTAACGGCCGTTAGGGGGGCACCCTCTTTGTCGTTCGCCTCCCGATGGCAAAGAGCATGCAGGCAGACGGCAAAGAAAGTGGCCGTTAGGGGGGAGAGAGGGGCTGCGGGGTGGGCCGCCCATGCTCTTTGCCGTCTGCCTGCATGCTCTTTGCCGTGAGCTGGCAGACGACAAAGAGCTGGCTGATGGCAAATAGTACCTTTGGCATAAGCCTGCTCTTTGCCGTCTGGTTTCTGCTAGCTGATGGCAAAGAGGGTCTTTGCCATCAGCCAACAGACGGCAAAGAAGCAGCAGATGCCAAATAACTGTTTTCCAGTAGTGAGGAGAAGAAAGAGGAGGAGGAGGAGAAGAAGAAGAAATCAAGAAGAAGGAGGAGAAGGAGGAGGAGGAGGAGAAGGAGGATAAGGCCAAGGGCCTTCTCCTCCTCCTTCTCCTCCACCTCCTCCTCCTTCTCCTTCTTCTCTTCTTCTTCTCCTCCTCCTTCTTCTCCTTCTCCTTCTCTTCTCTTTCTCTTCTTCTTTTTGTTCTTCCTTTTCATTTGTCCTCTTCTCCTCTTCTTGGAGCTAAATTAGCTAACTATGTCTTTTTGGAGCTAAATGGGCTAATTATGTCATTATAGAGGAAAACAAGCTAAGTATATAATATTAATGAGCTAACCAAGGTTCTTATGCCATTTTCAGCTTAGAATGTCATTTTGGAGCTAAATGGGCTAATTAGGTCATTGTTGGGGAAATTAAGGCAAGGAGAATATGAAAAAGGAGAAGAAAGAGGAGGAGGAGGAGAAGAAGAAGAAATCAAGAAGAAGGAGGAGAAGGAGGAGGAGGAGGATATGGCCAAGGGCCCTCTCCTCCTTCTCCTCCCGCTCCTCCTCCTCGTTCTCCTTCTTCTCTTCTTCGTCCCCTCCTCCTTCTTCTCCTTCTCCTTCTCTTCTCTTTCTCTTCCTCTTTTTGTTCTTCCTTTTCATTTCTCCTCTTCTCCTCTTCTTGGAGCTAAATTAGCTAACAATGTCTTTTTGGAGCTAAATGGGCTAATTATGTCATTATAGAGGAAAACAAGCTAAGTATATAATATTAATGAGCTAATCAAGGTTCTTTTGCCATTTTGAGCTTATAATGACTTTTTGGAGCTAAATGGGCTAATTATGTCATTGTTGGGGAAATTAAGGCAAGGAGAATATGAAAGAGGAGAACAAAGAGAGGAGGAGGAGAAGAAGAAGAAATCAAGAAGAAGGAGGAGAAGGAGGAGAAGGAGGAGAAGGCCAAGGGCCTTCTCCTCCTTCTCCTCCTCCTTCTCCTCCTTCTCCTTCTTCTCTTCTTCTTCTCCTACTCCTTCTTCTCCTTCTCCTTCTCTTCTCTTTCTCTTCTTCTTTTTGTTCTTCCTTTTCATTTCTCCTCTTCTCCTCTTCTTGGAGCTAAATTAGCTCACTATGTCTTTTTGGAGCTAAATGGGCTAATTATGTCATTATAGAGGAAAACAAGCTAAGTATATAATATTAATGAGCTAACCAAGGTTCTTATGCCATTTTGAGCTTGTAATGTCTTTTTGGAGCTAAATTGGCTAATTATGTCATTGTTGGGGAAATTAAGGCAAGGAGAATATGAAAGAGGAGAAGAAAGAGGAGGAGGAGGAGAAGAAGAAGAAATCAAGAAGAAGCAGGAGAAGGACTAGAAGGCCAAGGGCCTTCTCCTCCTTCTCCTCCTCCTCCTTCTCCTTCTTCTCTTCTTCTTCTCCTCCTCCTTCTTCTCCTTCTCCTTCTCTTCTCTTTCTCTTCTTCTTTTTGTTCTTCCTTTTCATTTCTCCTCTTCTCCTCTTCTTGGAGCTAAATTAGCTAACTATGTCTTTTTGGAGCTAAATGGGCTAATTATGTCATTATAGAGGAAAACAAGCTTAATATATAATATTAATGAGCTAACGAGGGTTCTTATGCCATTTTGAGCTTATAATGTCTTTTTGGAGCTAAATGGGCTAATTATGACATTTTTGGGGAAATTAAGGCAAGGAGAATATGAAATAGGAGACGAAAGAGGAGGAGGACAAGAAGAAGAAGAAATCAAGAAGAAGGAGGAGAAGGAGGAGGAGGAGGAGAAGGACTAGAAGGTCCTTGGCCTTCTTCTCCTTCTCCTTCTTCTCTTCTTCTTCTTCTTCTTCTTCTTCTTCTTTCTTTTCATTTTTCCTATTTCTTCTCCTCTTCTCCTCTTCTTTGAGCTCAGTTAGCTAACTATGTCTTTTTGGAGCTAAATGGGCTAATTATCCCATTTTAGAGGAAAACAAGTTAAGTATATAATATTCATGAGCTAACCAAGGTTCTTATGCCATTTTGAGCTTATAATGTCTTTTTGGAGCTAAATGGGCTAATTATGTCATTGTTTGGGAAATTAAGGCAAGAAAATTATAATAGAGGAGGAGGAGAAGAAGAAGAATAAATAAATAAGGAGGAGAAGGAGGAGGAGGAGGAGAAGGACTAGAAGGTCCTTGGCCTTCTCCTCCTTCTCCTCCTCATCCTCCTCCTCGTCCTCCTTCTCCTTCTTCTCTTCTTCTTCTTCTTCTTTCTTTTCATTTTTCTTATTTCTTCTCCTCTTCTTGGAGCTAAATTAGCTAACTATGTCTTTTTGGAGCTAAATGGGCTAATTATGTCATTATAGATGAAAACAAGCTAAGTATATAATATTAATGAGCTAACCAAGTTTCTTATGCCATTTTGAGCTTATAATGTCTTTTTGGAGCTAAATGGGCTAATTTTGTCATTGTTGGGGAAATTGAGGCAAGGAGAATATGAAAGAGGAGAAGAGAAACTTAGCGTAGTGGTCATCAAGGAAGAGAAACACCTGGAGAAGGGTCGTGCGATGCCGCTAGGGAGTTATTCTGCAGAATAGATATTTTGCAATGTCTCAGTTAGCATGATGACACTCAATTATTAATTCTAGTTTATAATGAAACTCACCGTGTCAATCGAAGAGAAGACGAGCATCGGCGGAGGGACTTGACCGCTCTTCTCGCACAGACCCTGAAGAGTGGGTCGTATTAGTTAGTAATGAAAGAGACATTACACACATGATTTAGCTATTTTGAAAAAAAAACTTACCACAAAAAGCTCGTACAGGGCCCGTTGACCTGCCTCATTCCGGGCCCTCTCCTCCTCAATCAATCGTGCCGTGGTCTGGTCCCTCTCATCAATAGTAGCCTGAAGAGCAGCCTGGCTTGCCAATCTCTCTTTCTCAAGAGCAGCCTGGTTTGTCGCTCTCTCTTTCTAAAGAGCAGCCTGAAACACCATTCCTCGTTACCATAGTAATGATCTATGGTGAAACACATAATGAAATGGATGGAAGTTTTCTTAGTCCGTACAACTAACCTCGATGACAAGATCGACTAGCCGTGGATGACGCGTTATCTCAGGACAGCTGCTCGACTGGCGCGCCTTGATCTCCGGGAGAGTAAGTGGACAACGTATTATCCCATCTCCAATGGCTATCGAGCCATGGGGCCTCCCGCCACCAGATATCATCACCAGCTCTGGATCCAAAGGTTCCTGGCTAGGGTTAAAGTCATCCCCTTTCGTAGCCTTCCCCGTGTCCGTGTATGTCACGAGCTTGTGGTGGGATGATATGTTGGTGAAGTTATTTGGATCATCCAGGTCAGACTCAGAGAATGCCTTCGCCTTCTTGTACGAGGCAGTATGGGCCATGCCATAAAGGTCGTACAAGTGTGGCATCTCCATCTTATTGTGATGCGCCTAAAAGAGTGGAACAAAATATTAGCATGAAGAATGAATTGCATGAATCAAGAAGCAAATCACATACCCAGTTTCGTCCGAACTAAAGTAAGTTGGCGCTGCCTTGATGGTGTGGCACACTGATACATCTCAAATGTATCTATAATTTTTGATGGTTTCACGCTGTTATCTTGTCATCTTTCGATGTTTTATTATACCTTTTATATCTTTTTTGGGACTAACTTATTAATTCAGTGCCAAGTGCCAGTTCCTGCTTTTTCTGTGTTTTTGACTCTTTTGAGATCTGATTTTGGAACGGAGTCCAAACGGAATAAAACCCCGAAATGATTTTTTCCCGAACGGAAGAAGATCAGGGGGCCTCTGGGCCAAGCCAGGTGGGCTCCAGGGAGAAATCAAGATCTATCCAAGTAGGTCTCACAAACTCTTCTCTTGCATTTACTTTTGTTGCCAGTTGCCTCTCGTTTTCCTCTCCCCCACTTCACATTTGCCGTTTTCATTTGCCTTTCTCCTTTGCCGTTTTCTTTTGCCTTTGCCGTTTCCCTTTGCCGGTTTTCTTGCTTGCTTGTGTGCCTGTTTGTTTGTTGAAGTCATCATGGCTGAAAACACCAAACTTTGCGACTTCTCAAGCACTAATAATAATGATTTTATTAGTACTCCAATTGCTCCCGCCACTAGTGCGGAATCGTATGAAATCAACACAGCTTTGCTGAATCTTGTTATGAAAGAGCAATTCTCTGGCCTTCGTAGTGAAGATGCCGCATCCCATCTCAATACCTTCATTGAGCTTTGTGACATGCAAAAGAAAAGAGATGTGGATAATGACGTGATTAAGTTGAAACTTTTTCCTTTCTCGTTGCGAGATCGCGCAAAAACTTGGTTTTCTTCTTTGCCTAAAAATAGTATCGATTCTTGGGATAAGTGCAAAGATGCTTACATATCCAAGTATTTTTCACCGGCTAAGATCATCTCCTTACTTAACGATATCATGAATTTCAAGCAACTTGATCATGAACACGTTGCACAATCTTGGGAGAGGATGAAGCTTATGATTAGAAATTGTCCCGCTCATGGCTTGAGTTTGTGGATGATTTTACAAATCTTTTACGCTGGCTTGAATTTCGCTTCTCGCAATATCTTGGACTCCGCCTCAGGTGGAACGTTCATGGAAATCACGTTAGGAGACGCTACAAAACTCCTAGACAATATCATGACCAACTACTCTCAGTGGCACACTGAAAGGTCGCCTGCTAGCAAAAAGGTGCACGCTATAGAAGAGATTAACTCGCTCAGTGCTAAGATGGACGAGTTGATGAATTTGGTTGCTAGTAGAAACGCTACCGTAGATCCTAATGACATGCCACTATCTTCTTTGATTGAGAGTAGCAACGCTAGTTTGGACGTGAATTTTGTTGGTAGGAATAATTTTGGCAACAATAATGCTTTTAGAGGAAACTATGTTCCTAGGCCTTTTCCTAGTAACTCCTCTAACAATTATGGCAATTCCTACGGCAACACTTATTGAAATCACAACAAATTACCCTCTGATCTAGAGAGTAATATCAAAGAGTTCATCAACTCTCGAAAGATTTTCAATGCGTCCATAGAGGAAAAACTACTCAAAATAGACGATTTGGCTAAAAGCTTTGATAGGATGTCTTGTGATATTGATGCTTTGAAAGTTAGATGCGCTCCTCCAAAGGTCAACTTGGATGAAACTTTGAAGGCTATGCGTATCTCCATGAATGAGAGCAAAGAAAGAACCGCCCAAATTCGCGCTAGGCATGAATGGTTTAGAAGGGTGCGTTCTAGTGATGCAAATCACGAAGATCTTAAAGTGCTTGGTGTGTCTCCTCTTGAATCTTTGTTTTCGCGTGTCAAACCTACTTATGGAGGGGCTGGATATGAATCCACTTTGGTTGAAAAACGCCCCAATGATCGGAGACCACCTATCTTGCTGATAAAGGTGTGGAGAGTGGAGTAGAAGAAGTCAAAATTTTGGGTAGTAATGAAACTCCCACTTTGGATTTCAAGGAATTAAATTATGATAATTGCTCCTTGTTTGAATGAATTTCTTTGATGCAATCCATTGCAAACTCTCCACACGCTTATAGCCAAAGAAAAGCCTTTATCGTGCATATCGTAGATGCTATGATGAAATCTCTTCAAGAGAAGCTCGAACTAGAAGTCTCTATACCTAGAAAACTTCATGATGAGTGGGAACCTACTATCAAAATCAAGATAAAAAATATGAGTGCAATGCTTTGTGTGATTTGGGTGCTAGTGTTTCCGCGATTCCAAAGTCTTTATGTGATATTCTTGGTTTTCATGAGATTGAAGAGTGTTCTCTTAATTTGCATCTTGCCGATTCTACTGTCAAGAAACCCATGGGGAGGATCGATGATGTTCTTATTGTTGCAAATAAGAACTATGTACCCGTGGATTTCATTGCACTTGACATAGATTGCAATCCTTCATGTCCCATTATTCTTGGTAGACCTTTCCTAAGGACTATTGGTGCTATCATCGATATGAAGGAATGGAATATTAGATTTCAATTTCCTTTAAAGAAGGGCATGGAGTACTTTCCTAGAAATAAAATAAGATTGCCTTATGAATCTATGATGAAGGCTGCCTATGGTTTGAGCACCAAAGATGACTATACGTGATTCCATCACTTTTTGCCTAGCTAAGGGCGTTAAACAAAAGCGCTTGTTGGGAGGCAACCCAACGAATCTATCCTTTTTCTTTCTGTTTTGTGTTTTCCACACTTTCATAATTCTGTTATGATTGTGTTTTTTGTGTTTCTTTTTGCGTTTGTGCCAAGCAAAACCGTTATGATTAGTCTTGGGGATGATCGTTTGGTCATGCTGGAAAAGACAGAAACTTTCTGCTCACGAAAAGAATTTTATTTTTTTCTGTAAGAGATTTTGAGTTGATTATTTTTTCTTCTGATTGCTACGCAAACTCTTCAGACTGTCGTAATTGTTCAGAATTTTTCAAGTACCAGAGGTATACGAAATATACAGATTGCTTCAGACTGTTCTGCTGTTAACAGATTTTGTTTTTGTTGTGTTGGTTGCTTATTTTGATGAAACTATGGATAGTATCGGGGGGTATTAGACATGGAAGATTGAAAATACAGTAACCCAACATCAGCATAAGTAGAATTTAAGTTTGTTACAGTAGCTAAGGAAGTGGTGGTTTGCTTTCTTGTACTAATGTTATCACGAGTTTCTATTTAAGTTTCGTGTTGTGAAGTTTTCAAGTTTTGGGTGAAGTTCTTATGGACAAAGAGATAAAGAGTAGCAAGAGCTCAAGCTTGGGCATTCCCAAGGCACCCCAAGAGATTCAAGGATGCCGTAAAATCCTAAGCTTGGGGATGCCCCGGGAAGGCATCCCCTCTCTCGTCTTCAATCCATCGGTAACGTTACATGGGACTATATTTTTATTCACCACATGTTATGTGTTTCTGCTTGGAGCGTCTTGTATCGTAGGAGTCTTCTTATTTTGTTGTGTCACAATCATCCTTGCTGCACACCTAGAGAGAGAGACATGCACTCACCGTGATTTTGTCGAGCTTCACTTATATCTTCTGGTAGACAATTCAGCTCACATGTGCTTCACTTATATCTTTTGAGCTAGGTACTTTTGTTCTATGTGCTTCACTTATATCTTTTAGAGCACAACGGTGTGTGGTTTGGTAGTTGATCTATGCTTTGAAAGTAGTATCAAAAGGGGTAGTTATCCAAAGGGATATGAAAACTAACACCTTCATGTGCATTGAATAGTTAGAGAAGTTTGATTCATCTCAATTAGTTTTGAGTTGTGGTTATGGTAATATTGAAGTCATGCTAGTAAGGTGTTGTGGATCTAGAAATACTTGTGTTGAAGTCAGTGATTCCCGTAGCATGCACGTATGGTGAACCGCTATGTGATGAAATCTGAGCATGATTAGTATATTGATTGTCATCCTTTGCGTGGCGGTCGGGATCGCGCGATGGTCTATACCTACCAACCCTTCCCCTAGGAGTATGCGTTGAATGCTTTGTTTCGATTACTAATAGAACTTCTGCAACAAGTATATGAGTTCTTCATGACTAATGTTGAGTCCATGGTTTAGATGTACTTTCACCTACCACCATCACTATCTTCTTAGTGCCGTGCAACTTTCGCCGGTGCACAAAACCCACCATTAGCCTCCCTCAAAACAGCCACCATACCTACCTACTATGGCTTTTTCAAAGTCATTCCGAGATATATTTCCATGCAACTACCACCATGACATGTGCCACCACGTCTACATTGCCACTACATGATCGTAAGATAGCTAGCATGATGTTTCCATTAATGTCTATGCCATGCTAGATCATTGCCACGGTACACTACCGAAGGCATTCCATATAGAGTCATAGTTGCTCTAAGTTTTGAGTTGAAAGTGTGATGACCATCATTAATGGAGCATTGTCCCATGTGAGGAAATAAAAGAGGCCAAAGAAGCCCACCAAAAAAAGAGAGGCCAAAGAGCCCACCAAAAAAATATAAAAAATATGAGAGAAAAAGAGAGAAGGGACAATGCTACCACTTTTTCCACACTTGTGCATATTAAGCACCATGATCTTCATGATTGAGAGTCTCTCTTTTGTCACCACCATATAGCTAGTGGGAAATTTTCATTATATAACTTGGCTTGTATATTCCAATGATAGGCTTCCTCAAAATTGCCTTAGGTCTTCGTGAGCAAGCAAGTTGGATGCACACCCACTAGTTTTCTTTAAGAGCTTTCACATACTCGTAGCTCTAGTGCATCATTTGTATGGCAATCCCTACTCATTCACATTGATATCTATTGATGAGAATCTCCACAGCTCATTAATATGCCTAGTTAATGTGACTATCTTCTCCTTTTTTGTCTTGCAACCTCCACCACATTCCACACCATCTATAGTGCTATAACCATGGCTCACGCTCATGTATTGCGTGAGAGTTGAAAAGGTTTGAGAAAGTAAAGGTGTGAAACAATTACTTGGCCAATACCGGGGTTGTGCATGATTTAAATTCGTTGTGCAATGATGATAGAGCATAGCCAGACTATATGCTTTTGTAGGGATAACTTTCTTTTGGCCTTGTTATTTTGAAAGTTCATGATTACCTTGCTAGTTTGCTTGAATTATTATTGTTTCCACGTCAATAGAAAACTATTGTTTTGAATCTAATGGATCTGAACATTCACGTCACATAAGAGGAATTACAAAGGACACCAATGTTAGGTAGCATGAAAGCATCAAAAATTCATTCTTTATCATTTCCCTACTCGAGGACGAGCACGAGTTAAGCTTGGGGATGCTTGATACGTCTCAAATGTATCTATAATTTTTGATGGTTTCACGCTGTTATCTTGTCATCTTTGGATGTTTTATGTATCTTTTATATCTTTTTTGGGACTAACTTATTAATTCAGTGCCAAGTGCTAGTTCCTGTTTTTTGTGTGTTTTTGACTCTTTTCAGATCAGATTTTGGAACGGAGTCCAAACGGAATAAAAACCCCGAAATGATTTTTTCCCGAACGGAAGAAGATCAGGGGCCTCTGGGCCAAGCCAGGTGGGCTCCAGGGAGCCCACAAGCTCCCACTCCGCCACCAGGGGGAGGCGGCGGTGTCAGGGCTTGTGGCCTCCCTGGCCGCCCCCTGACCTAGATCTTTGGCCTATATATTCCCAAATATTCAGCAAAAAAATCAGGGGAGCCTCGAAAATACTTTTCCGTCGCCGGAAGCTTCAGTTTCTGCGAGATCTTATCTGGAGACCCTTCCCGGCACCCTGCCAGAGGGGACTTTGGAGTTGGAGGGCTTCATCATCATCATCATTGCCCCTCCAATGACTCTTGAGTAGTTCACTTCAGACCTACGGGTCCGTAGTTAGTAGCTAGATGGCTTATTCTCTCTCTTGGATCTTCAATACAAAGTTCTCCATGATCTTCATGGAGATCTATCCGATGTAATCTTCTTTGGCGGTGTGTTTGTCGAGATCCGATGAATTGTGGATTTGTGATGAGATTATCTATGATATATATTCGAGTCTTTGCTGATTGCTTATATGCATGATTTGATATCCTTGTAAGTCTCTCCGAGTCTTGGGTTTTGTTTGGCTAACTAGATCTATGATTCTTGCAATGGGAGAAGTGCTTGGTTTTGGGTTCTACCATGTGGTGACCTTTCCCAGTGATAGTAGGGGCAGCAAGGCACACATTAAGTAGTTGCCATCAAGGGTAAAAATATGGGGTTTTCATCATTGGTTTGAGATTATCCCTCTACATCATGTCATCTTGCTTAAGGCGTTACACTGTTCTTATGGACTTAATACACTAGATGCATGCTGGATAGCGGTCGACGTGTGGAGTAATAGTAGTAGATGCAGAAAGTATCGGTCTACTTGTTTTGGACGTGATGCGTATAGATATAATCATTGCCTTAGATATCGTCACGACTTTGCGCGGTTCTATCAATTGCTTGACAGTAATTTTTTCACCCACCGTCTACTTGCTTTCATGAGAGAATCCACTAGTAAACACTATGGCCCCTGGGTCTATTCACATCCATCGTTTACACCTCCGCTTTTACTTTGCTTTGTTACTTTGTTGCTTTCAGTTCTCACTTGGCAAACAATCTATAAGGGATTGACAACCCCTTCATAGCGTTGGGAGAAAGCTTTTGTGTTTGTGCAGGATCTTGAGATACTCCTCCACTGTATTGATACCTTGGTTCTCAAACTGAGGGACATACTTACCACCGCTACGCTACATCACCCTTTCCGCTTTGAGGGAACACCAACGCAAGGCTCCAAGGCCACGGGGGAAATCCTTTGCATACTTGCCTAGGAAGTCCCTTAAGGCGTAGCCGCAGCTGAAGGATTCCTGGTGCCGTTGCTGAGGAGGAGCATGTCAAGATAACGTGCCTATTTCTGGCGCCATTGGAAGATCTTTTCTTGCAGTAGCACACACCAACCATTTGGCTACGCCGATCCTTCGCATTCTCGTGGACGGCTCGCCAGCTGCCTGTGCACCACTCATTAACCAACGCCTCCCAACAATCCATCTTATCCGCACACCATCTCGGGGCACCTGTAAGTTATTAGAAAGAATTTTGAGCGCTACACCTATGAATGAAATAAAGAAAACTATGTAGAAGGACTTAAGAATAGGTAATTACCTTCATGTATTTCTCCTTCTTCAGAAACTTTCCGCGGCAATCCTTCTTCTTCTTCTTCTTAATACCACGCGTGGCGTAGTAGTCTCGAATAGCGTGCAGCCGAGCCTCGTGGCGTCAGTTCTATAGTAACCGCCTACACTCGGCCTCGAGAACCTTGGCCGCCTCCTCATCATATCCATCCTCACACCTATAGAAGGTCTGCAATCAAACGTGAAAACACCGATTAGTACAATAATTAGCTATATTTTTAATTTTAGATTGTGTAAAAGGATAATTTACCCAAAATCTCTTGATCACCATCTCGGCCCTCGTGTGGCACAAGACACCATCTATAATCTCCTCCGGCGGGGCCTGTGCAGCCTGGTAGTGCTTCGAGGAAAATCCTAGTGTAGGAACCTGACCCTCACCAGGCAACGTGACAAACCCCGGGAAATTTGTCCGGCAAAGCACACCAAGGACGGAGTTCGGCTTGCGGACTCCATGAGGGTGTTTCCATGCCCTGCAGTATGATAAGGTCAACGCATTAAATATTTGAACAAACTTGAAGGCAAAAGCTAAAAAAGAGTAAATGTACTTACCTATCTCCTTCAGGTTTAATCACCGACCTCTGCTCGCGGGTATCCGGCACGACCGGGAGACGTGTACTACCATGCTTGTACACGGTGGCCCCGTCCACCTGCACATCGCCCTCACTATCCGTAAACTCATCCCCGCCATCCCCGCCCCCTGAGCCACCCGAACCCTCGGTCCAATCCGGCAACTCGGTCCGATCCGACCAGGCATCCCATCCGGGCCTCTCCACGTTGGGTGAAGCCTCTAGAACCGTAGTCTCGTGGGCCAAATGCACCTCGACCCGAGGCTGATCCTGGACCGGAGTCTCATGGGACGAATGCCCGTCAACACCAGGCTCCTGGACCGGAGTCCCGGTAGCCTCCTCCGCAAACGGGTCGACCATAGTAGTCCTATGCTCGGGTGAATGAGCTGGTGGTGGTGGCGAGGATGGCTCAAGAGTCCTCCTGGATCTTCCGCGGCCACCACCTCTCCCTGTACCCTTCCCCTTCTTACCTACCCGACCAACACCTCTCCCAGTGGGCAATGCCGCCGACGAAGAAGAACCCACGGGTGGTGTCGACAAATTATCTGCCAAGGCTCTATGGAGAGATAGGTGTGGAAGGGAAATACCACCCCTCGTGCGGGGCGGCTGGGAAGAACCCGTCGAGCGTTCTGGACCAGCGCCCACCATCTTTCAACACCTGGTGACCTGCCATGATAAAGATTAAAAGAAATTAGTACAACATAAAAAAATTGAATAACTGACATGAATAATAATATGTACATGAATAATAAAGATTAAAAAAATATATAATTTAAGTTGTGAATCTTACAAACTAATAATCATCATCAATAAATGCATCATCATCATCACTATGACGCATGTCTTCATGAATGACGTGCTCGTCGGGTTCAACGGCGTGAAGTTGTGAAAGGCCTTTCTTTAATCGTTGAAGCATTGACAGGTCATCCGCATCAGTAACCTCTACGAGTTCCAGGTCTTCTGGTTCCGGCTCAGGGGTGGAGTCGGATTCATTGTCGCTGTCTACTTCCATGTTCTTGGGTGAAGCACGGCGGTTCTTGAAACGTTTCTTGGAAGAATTCTCCATCATATGTGTCTGGGTTAATGTGAGGTTCATAATTCAGTTCATTTGGGAGAGGTGGCCTGACATGTGGCGGCACTTCATAAACAACATACCAACCTCCCAGATTCTTATCCGTTTGGCATGCCCACGGTAGATAGAAAACTTGGGTCGCCTGTTGAGCCGTAATATAGACATCGGGAACATCTAAATGGGTGTTTGGATTGATTTCGACTAGTCCTATATGTTCATGAGTCCTTCTAGTCTCCTTCGGCTGGAACCAATAACATTTGAAGACTACAACGTTCGATGGGTTTTCACCATAGAATTGAAGTTCATAAATTGCTTCAACTCTTCCATAATACTCGATAACACCTTCGCCGATAGCAGAGACACCACAATTTGTAGATTTTCGGTCGGGCATAGATAGCTCTTTGCCAAAGGTACGAAAGAGATACCCGTTGATGTTGTATTTCTCAAATGAACAGACCTTATAGTCAAAACCATTAGTGACTTGTCTCAATTCGGCGTCCATAGACTCTCAATTAGCCTACAAGTTTAATATGAAATGATTGTTGCATTAGTCGCAAGTTAGACCAATAAATGAAATGGTCCATTATTGATAATTACCGTTTGTTTAAACCAAGAGATGAAACCGGGATAGCCGCCTCCTGTCTTTGACAGAAGCTCATACTCTTCGACGGAATCATTTTCGATCACCGTCCATCCGAGAATTTGGCGACGTAACGGCTGCTTGAAATATGCGGGAATAAGAGCAGTTCAAAGGAATTAGAAGTTACGGGAAAATGTGTCGAGAACTCACCCGATGTACGGCTGCACTTCTGTTAGGTTGTTGAAGATATATAATGAAATGTTCCGCCATTCTTCGACATCCAACGTTATTGGTTTCGAAGCACCGGCTGGTCCGAGCTTCCCTTTGAATAGGCTGTGGTTGGATCCACCTTTTTAGGGTCTGCATCATTGTGCTGAGGCTTTGGATTATGCAAATGATGATTATTGGCTTCGTAGTGTGGTGTCACAAAGTTTGCCACCTCCTTAGTAATGAATGCCTCAGCCATCGATGCTTCAATTCTACACCTATTTTTACATTTAGCTCGAAGGGTCTTCTGCATCCTCTCAGTTGCATAGCACCAACGATCTTGCACGGGCCCACTCAATCTTGCCTCGGTCGGTAGATGTAAAATCAAATGCTCCATTGGATATAAGAAGCCCGGTGGAAAGATCTTCTCTAATTTGCACAACAACTTCGGTGCAAACTCCTGCATGTCTTCTACCACGCCAGGCGACAATTCTTTCGCATAAAGAACACAGAAGAAATAGCTCAGCTCCACCAGTACTAGCCATTCATCCTCAGGAATAAAGCCACGTAACATCACCGGCATTACCCGCTCTAGCCATATGTGCCAATCATGACTCTTGAGACCAAAGATTTTTATTTTTTCAAGACTCGCTCCCCTCTTTAGATTCGCTGCATACCCATCGGGGAACATCAAGTGCATTTTGACCCACAAGATAATTTCCCTCATAGCTGGCCTTCCAAGATTGAACCAAGCCTTTGGCTTCGACCACTTCTACTTTCCTTTGTCTTCTCGCATGTTTTGTAACGGTCTATGACATAGTGTCTCTTGATCGACTCTAGCCTTCATATTATCCTTTGTCTTCCCATCTATGTCGAACAATGTACCAAAAATAGCCTCTCCGATATTCTTTTCAGTGTGCATCATGTCGATATTGTGTGGACGAAGGAGGTCTTTGAAGTAAGGCAGATCCCAGAAGCATGGTTTGTGAGTCCAGGCGTGTTTTGAATTATACCCCTTGAAATACCCTGGACGTTCTGGATCAGGCTCGAGGGCGTTTAGCTGATCCAGGATCTGTTGGCCTGTCAACGCAGGTGGTGCCAAGTTTTTGACAACTTTACCTTTGGTAAAGTTCTTCTTGTCTTTTTTGAACTGATGGTCAGGATCCATGAACTGTCTATGCAAGTCAAAGCAAGAATATTTCCGACCCTCCTGCAACCAATGAAACTGAAGAGCTGCCTTGCATTGGGGGCACGGGAACCTTCCATGCACACACCATCCAGAGAATAGTGCATACGCCGACAAGTCATGCATAGAGTACATGTACCACACATGCATTTTGAAGTTTTGTTTTCTAGCGGCATCGTATGTCTTGACCCCATTATCCCAAGCTTCTTTCAATTCATCCTTAAGCGGCTGCAGGTACACATTCATATTCTTCCCCGGATAATTGGGCCCTGGAATTATCAACGTCAGAAATATGTTCTTTCTTTGCATAATCTGTCCGGGGGGAGATTGAGTGGAATGACAAATACAGGCCAACAACTATATTTGGTTGCCGTCATGCCGAAGGGATTAAAACCATCTGTGGCGATGCAGACTCGAGGATTCCTTGGATCTGCCACTTTATCCTGATGCAATCCATCGAAATGTTTCCACGCTTCCCCATCCGATGTGTGTACCACCATCTTATTCCCATCCGCATCTAGTTCGGTTCTTTTGCCCAATTTGTGCCATGTCATCTGTCTGGCTGTCTCTTCGACCATGAAAATACGTTGAAGTCTTGGTACGATTGGCATATACCGAAGAACACTAACTGCGATTTTGGTCTGCCTCTTCCCACCCATATTGTTGTCTACCACAAGATACCTGCAAGACTCGCAATTGGGAGAATAGTCCAAGTGTGCATACTCCTTCGTAAATAAGACACATCCTTTCTCACATGCATCTATCTTCTCATAGGGCATCTTAAGTACACGAAGTATTTTGTCTGACTGGTACAGGCTTGCAGGCATGAAGTGGCCTTTGGGTAGGAAGTGTCCAAATAGTGTCATCATCGCGTCATAGCATTCTCTTCCCAAGTTGAACTGAGCCTTCAGAGCCATTACTTGTGCAATTGCATCCAGCTGATAGAGCTCAGTGTGCACATGGAGAGGACGTTTTGAAGACTCCAACATTTCGTAAAAGTCCTTTGCAGATTCCTCCATCTCATCTTATGAATCCCGAGCTTCATCAAAGTCTTGCACCATGTCTTCGATCCCGGTACCATGCTTGTCGATGCGACGACGGACCACCTCAGCTCTTGTGCGTTGTATAGACTCACCATGAAATGTCCAGACCGTATAATTAGGCTTAAAACCCCTCCTCTGCAGGTGTTTAATCATTACAGCCTCTGTCGTCTTTTTATAGTTGTCGCATCCAGGACAGGGGCAATAGTTTCTTTCCTTGCCATTTGCGAATGCGGCTTTCACAAATTCCTTTGTTTTTACAAACCATTCTTTTGTCATCTCTTTCTGACTAGGGTGACCGGTATACATCCACGCACGATCACTCATCTTGCCTAGCTACTAAAGACAGAAGAAATATATTTATATATAATTTAGCATTTGTATTCATCGGTTAATCAGGTTTGCCATTTTTATTACGTCCAGGCAAACTACACGCTAATAGGTAAAGATAGGTCCTAATCCCACCCGAGTATTTGTAAATTGGGTTCGTTTTCCCATCCTCTGCTCCAGATCCAACGCAAAATTTCAGCAGCACCTCCCTGCTGTTCTCCTAATACACGTCTCCGTAATAAACATAGAGGATGTGCATCCGGAGAACAACAGGGAGGCATTGACGAAATTCCGCATCGGATCCAGAGCACAGCATACGGGAAAACCAACCCAATCTACATATACTCGAGCTGTCCATGGATAATGTTGGACAATTCGAAAGGATGGCGGTTATAAATATGCAAAGACATGCATATTTATAGATGTCGCCCTTTCGAACGGGAGACGCATACTGGTCACGCATACTGATAAATTAATTTAATTACCTAAATCTAGAAAGTTTCATCCAGAAACCGAGCCACAGTAAATGAAGGGGCAAGGATGAGATGAAATTTGTACTGACCCACGAGTGCAGGGCGGAGCTCGTACAACGCACGGGGAGGTCTTCGCACAGCAGACCTCACAGCGACGAGACAACTATCACATGTAAATCCACCCGATCAACACAAATATTCTAATTATGTCTAATTATGTCATTTTTTTTAGGAAAACAAGCTAAGAATATAATATTCATGAGCTAACCAAGGATTTTAGCTTATTATGTCATTTTGGAGGATAATTAGCTAAACAAGCTAAAAAATAAGGAGGAGAGATTAAGGAGAAGAAGGAGGGATCCTTCTCCTCCTCCTCTTCTCCTTCTTCTTCTCTTCTTCTACTTTTCATTTTCCTCTTTCTTCTCCTCTTCTCTTCTTCTTCTTCTTCTTCTTCTTCTTATTTCTATTTCTATTTTTCTTTATCCTCTTTTTCTACTTATTCTTTTTTTCTCTTCTTCTCCTTCTTATTTTCTTCTTCTTCTCTTCTTCCCTTCTTCTCTTCTTGTATTCTTCCCTTCTTCTTCCTATTCTTTCTATTAAGCTAACTAACTAGTGGCAGATGGTATTATATGAAAAGCTAAGAATATAGGACTCATCAACCGGTACACAGACTACTACAACAACTACAATAACAACAACTACTACTACAACAACTACAATAACAACAACAACTACAACAACTACAATAACAAGAACAACTACTACAACAACAATAAAAAATCAACTTTGTAGTTATAATCTAATTACAAAAAACGTAATACCAAATAGTGAATTTTCCCGTGCGGGGGGGGGGGGGGGGTCGGTGTGTGGAGGCTCACCGGGAGGGACGTCTGTGGCGTCGTGGGTGGTGGGGCCGGGGGTGTTGGGGGTGGCGGGCCGGCGCTGGGGGCAGTGGGGCAGCGGCGCCAGGGGGCGGAGGGCACCCGGGCAGCGATGAGGGCGGTGGGGCGGCGGCGGCGGGGCTGTGAGGCACCAGGGCGGCGCCGGGGGCGCCAGGGGCGGTTGCGCGATGGTGGTGTCGGTGCTGGGCGTCGGGGAGAGGAGTGGGAGAGAGAGAGGGGCGGGGTGGGGCACCGGGGCAGCGACGAGGGCGGTGGGGTGGCGGCGGCGGGGTTGTGAGGCACCAAGGCGGTGCCGGGGGCGCCAGGGGCGGCGACGCGACGGTGGTGGCGGCGGTGGACGGCGGGGAGAGGAGTGGGAGAGAGAGAAATCGGTGTGGGGTGTGGAGCCGTTAGGCCGATTTTAGTGAGTGAGAGAGAGAGGGGCGGGGTGGGGGCAAAGAGCCGTTACGGAGTTATCTCTTTCCCGTCTGCCAGCTGATGACAAAGAGTCTAGACTCTTTGCCGTCTGCCTCCGGACTCTTTGCCGTCCGCTAGCAGACGACAAAGAAGAGACTCCAGTTTGACCTAACGTCCCCGCGGTCAGGTGGGCTCCACCTATATATTTTCCGTCTGCTATGTGACTCTTTGCCGTCTGCGGCTAGCGACAAAGATGTGCCTGATGGCAAAGACATTCTATGCCATCAGCCAGTTCTTTGCCGTGTGCTTTGTGGCAGCCGAGGGCAAAGACACTCTTTGGCATCAGCCAGCAGATGGCAAAGATTTGGGAGACGGCAAAAACTGATTTCCAGTAGTGATTGTGGTTTGTAGCCGGCTAGGGTTAGGCCGTAAGGAGGAGAAGCTATGCTACTTTGCTAAGGTGGGGTCGGGGTTGGGTCTGCCGACAGTCCTCGGGTCGACTGAGCCGACTCGGGGGCAGCTGGCGCGAAGGAAAAAAACTTCACAGTTTAAGATAGAAAGGCAGTCCCCGAATCCTGCCGTGGGGTGCCGACTGTTCATTGATTGAATGTAGAGCAGATACATTCGTACACATCTAGTTGTAAAATGGGCGGAGGAGCTCTGCGTTCCATGGCCACTCTGTCTCGGAGGCGGAGGCATCCTGCTTGTTCTTTTTGGCCTTCCGAGTATCGATCAGATAGTAGGCATTGTTGCTCAGGGCTTTGCTGATGATGAATGAGCCCTCCCATGGGGCGGACAACTTGTGCTGGCCGGCAGTCTGTTGGATCAGCCGGAGCACCAGGCCGCCCTCTCAGAATGAGAGTGGTTTGGCCCGTCGACTATGGTAGCGGCGCAGGGCCTGCTAGTAAATGGCTGTTCTAGATAGCGCCAGCTCACGTTCCTCCTCGAGGAGGTCGACGCCGTCTTCTCTGGCTTCCTTTGCATCGGCCTCAGTGTACAGGGTGACCCGAGGAGAATCGAAATCGACGTCGGTGGAGATGATCGCCTCGGCCCCATACAGTAATGTCGGGACCCCGATCCTAAGCCATAGGAATCCAGCCTGTAACACATCGCATCCCTTTGTGGTCTCACGCACGGTTAACTCCACGGCTGCAGCCTTACCTTAGCCAGGACCGTTTGCGTCTTTTGACTCACGTATACGATAGTGTCGCTAGCAATCCAATGCCAAAGAACCCGGATCGACATGTCTAGTCATAAACCAAAGTGGCAGTTCCGCACAAGGACAGGCATACATGACCCAACAAAGCAGGTGTCGGTCATCAGCGAATGTAAACGAGTCGTAGCAAGCTACAAGGACTCCATTTCATCGCGTGACATTTCCCCAAAGGGGACAGACACATCAGCTAAGAAGGACACATGCCGGTCAACCAATGTGTCCGGAGCAGTAGCGAACTACCAAGGCTCGTTGGATCACAAAGGGGCATTTCCTTGTAAGGAGTGCTACTAAAGTTCACGACTAGGTAATCGAACCCCATACATATCAAGTACGACACACGTACGCATGGCATACCGATATATATAAATACATCGATGGCATCACAACATAACCATAAACATACAACCTTTATTTAAGAGGCTCGGAAGAGCCACACACATAATATTACACATTAAGGGTCTCACGACCCGTAATAGCAGTCATACAATTACAAGCCAGCGGAAGAGTTATAAACTGTCTGGGTACAGACAGGGCAACTAGAAGGCACATGGCCTGACTATACTACAGAGCCGACGTAGGGCCAGATCGCAGCTGGGACACCAGCTACTCGTCGTCGTCGATCTCTACGAAGAACCCTCCATTAGGGTCATTAGCAACCTCTGCAACATTTATTAAACAAACATGAGTACGAAGGTACTCAGCAAGACTTTAGGATGACTAACTACTCATGCAAGGTATCAAAAGGTATTGTGGGGTTTCATGCGGAAGCCAGCATTTGACTCGTGGCTAGACAACTTGCATTTTTAAATAATTTTGACAACTTGATTTCTCGCACACGAGTCCACTAACACCACAACAATACACTATCGTGGAATCATTCCGTCTTCATACGGAAATGCCGTCCACGACACTCACGCTTATCTTGACAATTTTATGAGTAGCCATTGTAGTTATCTATGAACAACATATGTCTCCAAGTAGTCCATATCCGCAGACGCGGCTATTCGAATAGATCATAACCCTGCAGGGGTGTACTTCATCACACACGCTCTCGCCACTTATCGCCATGTGCACGTCATGCACCTCGGCAACCTTCAAGCGGAAGCCCAGCGAGGGAGTCGGCCACGACCGTTAACCACACTAGTACCTAGTCCAGGTTTATCGCCTATCGGAGAGTAACCCGTACGGAAGTCCGGACGAGGTTTCCGCCACGGCCTCAAACGATGTGCGCAGGGTTCCCAAGCCCACCATCCGGGTGCCACTTGGTACACCGTGCCACTGCCTACCGCATCACGGTCCACCTCTCAGGTCAGCACCATGCACGGCCTCCAGCATTACTATAAACACCACAAACTACTTGCAACTCCTGGACCAAGTACTACGCGATTAATAGGCCGAGCGGGGTCATATTTCAGGGCCCAGCATGTGGTAGTATCTAGTCTTGGATTACATACACGGAACTCAGTTCCTAAGGACGGTTCCAATGAAACAACCCGCCATGTACTCCTACACGGCCTTTCACCGGTACCTTTACCAACTCAAGTTCAACACACAACCTTTGCTCACCAAACACGTTCCACAATTCTGTTCATCTCCCAGATGACAGACCATACACAACTCTAAGCATAGCATGCATAGCAGGATAAGGCACATCACAGCTCAAGCAACTACCAGGTATGCTAGGTTGCAAAGTTTGGCTATTTACTGTGACAAGGTTAAGTCATGCAAAGGAAGTGGGTTCAACTATCGTGGCAAAAGCAGTTGAAGCATTTGATCTTAAATGCAATAAATAGGTGCAGGAGCAAGAACAAGGGATTTATCGGGATGATAAAAAGGGTTGCTTGCCTTGTTGCTCAGACGAGGAACGATATCCGTCAGACGGATATGCGGTGGAATCCGGGGGTGCGGAGCCTACCGAAATGAATGCCAACATTCAATAACAATCATATGCACTCAAAATGATGCATGAGCAAGGCATGAGAATGCGAGGTGATAAGTTATTATTTTCAATATGTATTAGGTTTAGAGTTGATTTGAATCACATTCGAATAGCAATTCAAACGGGGTATTTCGAATACCGTTTTAATTGATTCGACCTGATGCTCAAATCAACTTGATGTTAACATGCATGAAATGTCATGTTATGGTACTGATTTATAATTAGGACAGTGGTGATCATTGTAATCATAATGAAATTTGAATATTTTCCCAAATTCCATTTATAAAGTAATTATAAGAATTGAATTATTCCTTATTTCACATTTTAGGGTTCTGTAACTTTTTCAAACATGGTTGAAAATAGCATAATCAGAATCCTTGAATTTTTCTGATACTTTTTCATATATAAATTATTTTCATTGGAGTTACAGATTAATTTCTATGATTTTTACAAATTTTAGCAATTTCCTGAATTATTTCTATACTGGAAATACTTTTATTGCATCAGCATGACATCAGCAGGTCCAGCTGGCCATTGAAAGTCAAACCTGACCAGTGGGACCCACTGGTCAGTCTCTCTGGTCAATTTTAGATTAAGATTAAACTTAATTAACTCATCAATCTTGCTGGACCCACATGTCAGTGACTGATTAACTTATTTGATTTATTTTTATTAGTTTCAAACTTGCCAGAGGCTGGCCCCACCAGTCAGCGGCTCAGGCCAGCCGGGATCCACCGGCGGCGAGGTCGTCCTCGCCGGCGGGGAGCCTCCGGCGACCACCAGCACGGCGGAGGGGCTCGGAAACGGCGCACATGGGACCGAATGCTGCGGAGAGCACCAGAGGAACGACACGTCTCCCGCAGCTCCATTTCTGCACTTAGCCGGGGCTGATCTGGCCGGAGATGACGCCGGCGACGAGCTTGGCGGCGGCCAAGGCTCGGGCGTCATCGGGGGCTTTGATCCAGAGGAAACTACGCTCGGATCTTAGCTCCTACAGCATCTACGCGTCGACCTGAGGCTGCTGGTGCCCTCGGAAGGACGAGCTGATCATCGGAGGGCTACCGGCGACGAGCGGCAGCGGCGGTCCTCGTCGGGCTCCGGTGAAACTAGAGCTAGAGGAGGGGATCGACGGGAAAAACTTAGGGGAAACGACCGCATGCTCACGGGGAGTGCAGGGCAGGGCTTAGACGGCTCGGGGAAGGCCTGGGGGCGACGAATCGACAGGAGAGGTCCGGCGGCCAGAGGTGGAAGACGATGGCGTTGGGGGCGATGCAGAGCTTGGGGAAGCTTCGGCTTCTGCAGAGATGGCCAGGGCGACGAGGCGGAGCTAACAGGCTACTCAAAGGAGGGTTTCCATGGCTAGAGGTGATGCGGCTCGAGCTCGAGCTCGGCCCCAATGGTGGCAGCAGGAGGGGGGCTAGATCCGAAAGGAGAGGAAGAACAGATGCGGGGAATGGATAGGGGAGGCCCTGGGGAGCTTATCCCCGGCCCTGCCACCGCGAGGCGGCGGCCAGGCAGGCGCACAGGTGCGTGGCCGCGCCGGAGGAGGCGGCAGCCACCTCCTGCTGCCTATTGGCGCGAGGGAGGGGGCGAGCGAGGGATGGGCCGGGCCAGGCTTAGGCGACAGGTAAGGGTTTCCCATTTTTTATCTGTTTTTGTTTTTCTGTTTTGCTAACTATTGTTTTGCTAATTATTTCAGCTCCAAAACAAAAAGGAAAAACTATTTTAGACCTCCTGAAAAATTGTTATAACATTCCCAACCATTTCCAAGGTTTTCAACATTTTTGGAAATTTATAGATTCTGATTTCAAATTTAAAACTTGAAACCAGTAGCCTTTTGCATTTATTTAAAATGCTTAAAGTGTCAAGAAAATAGTTTTCTCCAATGCTCATTTACTTTCATGATTTATCAGAAAGTTTGAACATTTCTTGAGGCCATTTTGGGTTCATTGATTTGAACTAGTTTGGGATTTTCTTTAATTGAAATAGTGGCTAGGGTTTTGAGTTTTTCCTTTGCCACTTTGTTGTTTTTGTTGAAACTTCTTAGATGCAAATGCAAAGAAGACATGAGCACAAGACTAACTTGCTTAAGGGTTAGGGATGTGACAAGTCACCCCCACTCAAAAGAATCTCGTCCCGAGATTTAGAAGTCGTCGGGAATAACGCAGGATATTCAAGTCGGAGACGATCCTCTCTTTCCCAAGTTGCCTCCTTTTCACAATGATTTGACCATTGAACTTTAAGAAACTTGAGGTTTCGACGTCGAGTGGTACGCTCAGCTTGATCAAGAATACGCACGGGGTATTCTCGGTATGAAAGGTTATCTTGGAGATCAAGCGTTTCGTGGTCCACTTTACGGATAGGATCCGAAAAGCAACGCCTGAGTTGCGAGACGTGGAAAACATCATGAACCTTGGAAAGATGCGGAGGAAGTTCCAACTGGTAGGCAACTTCTCCTCGTTTGGCAAGAATGCGAAAAGGACCAATGTAACGAGGAGCCAATTTGCCCTTGATACCGAATCGATGGGTACCCTTCAAAGGTGTAACCCGAAGATAAGCCTTCTCGTCAACTTCAAAGGTCACAGCCTTATGATGACGATCATATTGGCTCTTTTGACGAGACTGGGCTGTTTTCAACTTTTCACGAATAATGCGAACCTGCTCTTCTGCATCCTGGATCATATCCGGACCAAAGAGTTGCCTCTCTCTGGTTTCTGACCAATTAAGAGGTGTTCGACATCTTCGTCCATAGAGAACTTCAAAAGGGGCTTTGCCCAAGCTTGATTGGTAACTATTGTTATAAGCAAATTTGGCGAATGGAAGACACTTCTCCCAATTCATACCGAATGATATAACACAAGCTCGGAGCATATCTTCTAGAATTTGATTCACTCTTTCTACTTGACCACTTGATTGAGGATGGAAAGCAGTGCCAAAAGATAAGTGAGTCCCCATGGCATTCTGAAACTTTCCCGGAAGCGAGAAGTAAAGATACTTCCACGGTCCGAGTTAATTTCCAGGGGAACACCATGAAGAGACACTATTCGAGAGATATATAACTCTGCTAGCTGGCTAGCTGTTATACTCTCACGAACACGAAGAAAGTGAGGCACTTTGGAAAGACGGTCAATGACCACAAAGATAGCATTATTTCCTTTCTTGGTCTTGGGAAATCCGGTAATGAAATCCATGCTAACTTTATCCCATTTCCATTCAGGAATAGCTAAAGGTTGAAGGGTGCCAGCAGGCCTTTGATGTTCTGCCTTAACTCGACGACAAACGTCACAGTTAGCAACGAAGTCAGCAATTTCTCTCTTCATCCTAGTCCACCAGAACCTCTGGCGTAGGTCCTGATACATCTTAGTACTACCGGGATGAATGGTGAGAGGAGAATCATGAGCCTCCTTAAGGATTAACTGCCTTAGATGTGGGTTCTTAGGAACCACTAATCGATTCTAGAAGAACACAACACCTTGATCATTCATGGAAAATTCTTTAGCGTTTCCGCTAAAAATATTCTCCTTGATCCGTGATATACCCTTGTCACGCTTTTGGCCAGCTATAATTTGATCCTTAAGAGTAGGCTTCGCCACCAGGGTAGAAAGGAATCCTTGAGGAACAATATGAAGATTCAACTTCCGAAAGTCCTCATGGAGATGTGGTTGACCTTGTTGTAGCATCAAATTGTTACAATAAGATTTACGACTTAGTGCATCGGCCATAACATTGGCCTTCCCCGGGGTGTAAGTTATCCCTAAGTCGTAATCCGAGATCAACTCAACCCACCGTCTTTGCCTGAGATTCAAATCCGGCTGGGTGAAAATATATTTCAGACTTTGGTGATCAGTGAATATTTCGCAACGATTACCCAGAAGGTAATGTCGCCAGGTTTTTAGTGCATGGACCACAGCTGCAAGCTCAAGGTCATGTGTGGGATAATTATCCTCATGTGGACGCAACTGCCGAGATGCGTATGCGATCACATGACGATCTTGCATGAGAATGCAACCTAATCCTTGTCGCGAGGCGTCGCAATAGATAACAAAGTCCTTAGAAAAATCTGGTGGTAGCAACACAGGTGCGGAAGTCAGGCGTCTTTTCAGTTCCTGAAAACTATGCTCACACTGTGGTGTCCACTCGAACTTTTTATCTTTCTTGAGGTGTTCAGTTAGAGGCTTTGCAACCTTGGAGAAATTCTCGACAAAGCGGCGACAATAGCTCGCTAAACCAAGAAAACTCCTAACTTGCTTAACCGATTCAGGTTGAGTCCAATCAAGGACAGCTTGAACTCTCTCGGGATTGGCAGCAATACCCTTACCAGAGATTACGTGGCCTAGATAGGTCACTTCTGGTAACCAGAATTCACATTTTGAAAATTTGGCATAAAGGCGATGCTCTCGAAGTTTCATCAATACCAGCCTTAGATGCTCGGCATGTTCTTGTTCATTCTTCGAGTAGATGAGAATATCATCGAGGTATACCACGACGAATTTATCCAAATACTCCATGAAGATTGAGTTCATCAGCCGAGAGAAAGTGGCTGGGGCATTGGTTAAACCGAAGGACATAACGGTGTACTCATATTGGCCATAACGAGTAACAAAAGCCGTTTTTGGAATGTCCCCGTTCTTAATCTTGATTTGATGGTATCCCAACCTCAAATCCATTTTAGAGAAGACTGAGGATCCAGCGAGCTGATCGTACAGATCGTTGATCCTGGGGAGCGGATACTTGTTCTTAATGGTGACCAGATTAACTGGTCGGTAATCTACAACCATCCGATCCGTTCCGTCTTTCTTCTTGATGAAGAGGACGGGACAAGCCCAAGGAGAAGAGCTAGGACGAATGAAACCTTTGTTCAAAGCCTCATCTAGTTGCTTTTTAAGTTCGGCTAGCTCCAGGGGTGCCATCTTATATGGTCTTCTGGCTATTGGGACAGTTCCCGGAACAAGATCTATTACAAACTCTACATCTTTGTCAGGTGGAATTCCTGGCAGTTCCTCTGGAAAGACATCCGGGAAGTCACGGACTACCGGAATGTCTTCAAGTTCCGGAAGAGGGTTGGCATTTAGGGAATAGAGCTGGCATTTGGCAACTCGAGTAGAGACATTTACTATCTCACCCGAGGAATGGGTAAGCTGGACATTTCTGGAGTGAGTATCAATCTTGGTATAGTGAGCTGACATCCAGTCCATGCCCAAGATGATATTAATATCCGAAGATTTCAATGCTATCAATGAGGCTAGAAAAACTAGCCTGTCTACTAGAATTTCGTTGTCATAGGTTATCCTAGAGGTTTGCCATTTACTACCAGGGGTTTGGACAACCAATGGGATTGGCATATCACAAAATGACATGTTATGCAACTGTGCATAACTTTCTGAAATGAAGGAATGAGAAGACCCAGTGTCAAAGAGAACGAACGCTGGGTGATGATTAACAAGAAGCATACCCAGCATGACGTCGGGATCCTCTGCAGCTTCTTCTGCTGACACATAGTTCACACGGCCACGTGCAGGAGTTGGCTTCACATAGAACGCTTTGCCCGACTTGGCCTGCTCGACGGACTTTCCGGGTTGCTTGGCACCCACATTCTGAGGACACTCACGGGAATAGTGCCCTGGTTCTCCACACTTGTAGCATATCACCTGGTTGGCACGTGGTGCAGCATTGCTAGCTGGACCACCATAAGCTTTTGCTGGAGGGTTGGCCTAATTCGTCTGAGGCGCCATGTAGGATGGCCTCGGAGTGTATCTTGGCGGCAGAGAACTGTTTGGAACCCACAGCCTGCGATTTGGAAACGCGGAACCAGAAGACGAGCCAAAGTCACGGAAGTGCTTCCTTGTGGCCTCGAAGTCAGTATGACCAGTCTCCGCACTGATCGCCTTGTTGACTAGGGCTTGAAAACTTGCACACTCATGGAGGCGCAGGTCACGACGGAGCTCAGGGCTCAGACCCTTACGGAATCTTGCTTGCTTCTTGGCGTCAGTAGACACCTCCTCTGTTGCATAGCGGGCGAGGTTACCGAACTCGCGGCTATAGGCATCCACAGACAACTTGCCCTGAGTGAAGGCACATAACTCCTCTCTCTTTCTGTCCATCAGGCCCTCTGGAATATGGTGCAGACGAAAAGCTGCACTGAAGTCTCCCCATGTGGCCACTGGTTCAGCGGGACGCATAGCTTCAAAATTCTCCCACCACAGATTGGCGGGTCCTTCCAGGAAATACGCCGCAAAAGTCACCTTGTCGGCCTCAGACACATTCGCAGAGCGAATCTTGCGTGAGATGCTGCACAGCCAGTCATCAGCGTCGAGGGGATCGACGGAATGATGAAACTTTGGAGGACTCAGCTTCACAAAGTCATTGAGGGACACTGCAGCATTCCTAGGCTGTCGAGCCGTATTCTGCTCAATATGCTCTAGCAGTCGGTTGGTCTCTCTTTTGTTTCTTTCTGCCTCAAGCATCACTTCTACCAGAGAAGGTGGGTGAGGCAGGTCTTCCTGCGACGCTTGACTACCCTCACCTTGCTCATGAGCAGGGGCACGGTTCAACCTGGTGAACACCATCCTGACAAACAAACTCATAGCTTAGACCAATATCATATCAATACTAGCTATGGATTAAGAATGTACTGAACACACGGAATGCGGAAATGAATATCCGAACAACATGGTAACAAGCAACTGCTATATATACACCATGGTTCATACACACCCTTACATAGTTCAGTACAACCCTAACCGAAGAGCAAACTACTGAAATTGTGAAACTACTCATCAGAGGCTTACAAGCTTCCTATGCATTATTTATCTAGGCCTCCGGAATTCATTTCACATTACATACATACTTCACAAGTCATGCAGGACTGTGAACGTACGGCTACAACCATACTATCCTTCCGCTCACAGCTCAGGCATCCGCATAGAACATCTCATAGAGATTACCTCCATGGCCTGGAAGCTCAACCTGCGGATCAGGAAACACTCTAGCCTGAGATCCCTGGGATCCATAAGGACACGGATGTGGCCTTGGTCCCCTGACTGGTGGTAAGAGGGGCCCCCGAAGAGGTGTGACTCCTCCTATAGCTGGCCAGTCAACGTGAGCCGGAAGATGGTTCCTAACAGGGTTCAGCATCTCCATCTCTCCATACCCTATCTGGACTACCGGTGCCAGCTGTGTCAAAACTGTCCACAAACGGGCACGGGTAGCATAAAGCTCCATGCGGAGAGCACGAGCATCCCTGTCTCTGTTCTCTAGCATCTCAACAGTGGACTGCAGAAGTGGATCCTCCATAGAAGAATCAAAATAGACTCCACTGAGGTATCCCTCTTCACCAGACTGAGATGCCGGAACATAGCAGAACTCTGAATTCTGCAGCAGTGCATGTCTCGCTCTCATAATAGTCAGCATTGAATAGGCAGCATCCTGTACTGCCATGTCAACAGTGACCCCCAACCCATAGGACCAATGGATTGGCTTCTCAGCTCCAGGGTAGTCTGGAAATACCCTAACAGTGCAGATGTACTGGCTCTGGTTGAAGTCTCGGTACTGTTCCTCCACTATGTACTCGGGGTACCAGCGGTAACCGCACACCGACATCACCCTGACCAGCATGGCCGTATGACCCGGTACATCAATGCACCTGGTCAGACGTACCACCTGACGAGAAGGACGACCAGGCATCTGTAAATAGAGAGTAATGCAAAAGCATTAGAGCTCTGAATGCAAAATTGGGCAGCATAACGGCTGTAAATGCTCAAAAACAAATTTTGAGACAACCAAAAATGGAATAGCGTAACCACTCAACTATCAAGTTCCACTTTCTGATCATCAAACTTACTTCCTGCTTCCTAGGAATAAAAGAAACCCAATATCTCTCGACCCGTAGTCCTATAATCTACCGATCAGAAACACGAGCCTAGGAGAAGATGAGTAACCTAGTCCTTAATTCCCGCAGAAGAGACGAGGATGACCAGAATAGAATGACTTGAGAAGAGAACAAGAGTCTTACGTTCCCTTCCACAAACAATTCCCTTATATATAACTAAAGCAATTCTAGACTCAACTTCGACCAGTTTGGCTTAGTAATCCTACAGTCAGTCAGGCTCTGATACCAACGCTGTCGGGACCCCGATCCTAAGCCATAGGAATCCAGCCTGTAACACATCGCATCCCTTTGTGGTCTCACGCACGGTTAACTCCACGGCTGCAGCCTTACCTTAGCCGGGACCGTTTGCGTCTTTTGACTCACGTATACGATAGTGTCGCTAGCAATCCAATGTCAAAGAACCCGGATCGACATGTCTAGTCATAAACCAAAGTGGCAGTTCCGCACAAGGACAGGCATACATGACCCAACAAAGCAGGTGTCGGTCATCAGCGAATGTAAACGAGTCGTAGCAAGCTACAAGGACTCCATTTCATCGCGTGACATTTCCCCAAAGGGGACAGACACAACAGCTAAGAAGGACACATGCCTGTCAACCAATGTGTCCGGAGCAGTAGCGAACTACCAAGGCTCGTTGGATCACAAAGGGGCATTTCCTTGTAAGGAGTGCTACTAAAGTTCACGACTAGGTAATCGAACCCCATACGTATCAAGTACGACACACGTACGCATGGCATACCGATATGTATAGATACATCGATGGCATCACAACATAACCATAAACATACAACCTTTATTTAAGAGGCTCGGAAGAGCCACACACATAATATTACACATTAAGGGTCTCACGACCCGTAATAGCAGTCATACAATTACAAGCCAGCGGAAGAGTTATAAACTGTCTGGGTACAGACAGGGCAACTAGAAGGCACATGGCCTGACTATACTACAGAGCTGACGTAGGGCCAGATCGCAGCTGGGACACCAGCTACTCGTCGTCGTCGATCTCTACGAAGAACCCTCCATTAGGGTCATTAGCAACCTCTGCAACATTTATTAAGCAAACATGAGTACGATGGTACTCAGCAAGACTTTAGGATGACTAACTACTCATGCAAGGTATCAAAAGGTATTGTGGGGTTTCATGCGGAAGCCAGCATTTGACTCGTGGCTAGACAACTTGCATTTTTAAATAATTTTGACAACTTGATTTCTCGCACACGAGTCCACTAACACCACAACAATACACTATCGTGGAATCATTCCGTCTTCATACGGAAATGCCGTCCACGACACTCACGCTTATCTTGACAATTTTATGAGTAGCCATGTAGTTATCTATGAACAACATATGTCTCCAAGTAGTCCATATCCGCGGACGCGGCTATTCGAATAGATCATAACCCTGCAGGGGTGTACTTCATCACACACGCTCTCGCCACTTATCGCCATGTGCACGTCATGCACCTCGGCAACCTTCAAGCGGAAGCCCAGCGAGGGAGTCGGCCACGACCGTTAACCACACTAGTACCTAGTCCAGGTTTATCGCCTATCTGAGAGTAACCCGTACGGAAGTCCGGCCGAGGTTTCCGCCACGGCCTCAAACGATGTGCGCAGGGTTCCCAAGCCCACCATCCGGGTGCCACTTGGTATACCGTGCCACTGCCTACTGAATCACGGTCCACCTCTCAGGTCAGCACCATGCACGGCCTCCAGCATTACTATAAACACCAGAAACTACTTGCAACTCCTGGACCGAGTAGTACGCGATTAATTGGCCGAGCGGGGTCATATTTCAGGGCCCAGCATGTGGTAGTATCGAGTCTTGTTTTACATACACGGAACTCAGTTCCTAAGGACGGTTGCAATGAAACAACCCGCCATGTACTCCTACACGGCCTTTCACCGGTACCTTTACCAACTCAAGTTCAACACACAACCTTTGCTCACCAAACACGTTCCACAATTCTGTTCATCTCCCAGATGACATACCATACACAACTCTAAGCATAGCATGCATAGCAGGATAAGGCACATCACAGCTCAAGCAACTACCAGGTATGCTAGGTTGCAAGGTTTGGCTATTTACTGTGACAAGGTTAAGTCATGCAAAGGAAGTGGGTTCAACTATCGTGGCAAAAGCAGTTGAGGCATTTGATCTTAAATGCAATAAATAGGTGCAGGAGCAAGAACAAGGGATTTATCGGGATGATCAAAAGGGTTGCTTGCCTTGTTGCTCAGAGGAGGAACGATATCCGTCAGACGGATATGCGGTGGAATCCGGGGGTGCGGAGCCTACCGAAATGAATGGCAACATTCAATAACAATCATATGCACTCAAAATGAAGCATGAGCATGGCATGAGAATGCAAGGTGATAAGTTATTATTTTCAACATGTATTAGGTTTAGAGTTGATTTGAATCACATTCGAATAGCAATTCAAACGGGGTATTCTCGAATACCGTTTTAATTGATTCGACCTGATGCTCAGATCAACTTGATGTTAACATGCATGAAATGTCATGTTATGGTACTGATTTGTAATTAGGACAGTGGTGATCATTGTAATCATAATGAAATTTGAATATTTTCCCAAATTCCATTTATAAAGTAATTATAAGAATTGAATTATTCCTTATTTCACATTTTAGGGTTCTATAACTTTTTCAAACATGGTAGAGAATAGCATAATCAGAATCCTTGAATTTTTCTGATACTTTTTCATATATAAATTATTTTCATTGGAGTTACAGATTAATTTCTATGATTTTTACAAGTTTTAGCAATTTCCTGAATTATTTCTATACTGGAAATACTTTTATTGCATCAGCATGACATCAGCAGGTCCAGCTGGCCGTTGAAAGTCAAACCTGACCAGTGGGACCCACTGGTCAGTCTCTCTGGTCATTTTTAGATTAAGATTAAACTTAATTAACTGATTAATCTTGCTGGACCCACATGTCAGTGACTGATTAACGTATTTGATTTATTTTTATTAGTTTTAAACTTGCCAGAGGCTGGCCCCACCAGTCAGTGGCTCAGGCCAGCCGGGATCCACCGGCGGCGAGGTCGTCCTCGCCGGCGGGGAGCCTCCGGCGACCACCAGCATGGCGGAGGGGCTCGGAAACGGCGCACAGGGGGCCAAATGCTACGCGGAGAGCACCAGAGGAACGACACGTCTCCCGCAGCTCCATTTCTGCACTTAGCCGGGGCTGATATGGCCGGAGATGACGCCGGTGACGAGCTTGGCGGCGGCCAAGGCTCGGGCGTCATCGGGGGCTTTGATCCAGAGGAAACTACGCTGGGATCCTAGCTCCTACAGCATCTACGCGTCGACCTGAGGCTGCTGGTGCCCTCGGAAGGACGAGTTGATCATCGGAGGGCTACCGGCGACGAGCGGCAGCGGCGGTCCTCGTCGGGCTCCGGTGAAACTAGAGCTAGAGGAGGGGATCGACGGGAAGAACTTAGGGGAAACGACCACATGCTCACGGGGAGTGCAGGGCAGGGCTTAGACGGCTCGGGGAAGGCCTGGGGGCGACGAATCGACGGGAGAGGTCCGGCGGCCAGAGGTGGAAGACGATGGCGTTGGGGGCGATGTAGAGCTTGGGGAAGCTTCGGCTTCTGCAGAGATGACCAGGGCGACGAGGCGGAGCTAACAGGCTACTCAAAGGAGGGTTTCCATGGCTAGAGGTGCTGCGGCTCGAGCTCGAGCTCGGCTCCAATGGCGGCAGCAGGAGGGGGGGTAGATCCGAGAGGAGAGGAAGAACGGATGCGGGGAATGGATAGGGGAGGCCCTGGGGAGCTTATCCCCGGCCCTGCCAGTGCGAGGCGGCGGCTAGGCAGGCGCACAGGTGCGTGGCCGCGCCGGCGGCCACCTCCTGCTGCCTACTGGCGCGAGGGAGGGGACGAGCCAGGGATGGGCCGGGCCAGGCTTAGGCGACAGGTAAGGGTTTCCCATTTTTTATCTGTTTTTGTTTTTCTGTTTTGCTAACTATTGTTTTGCTAATTATTTCAGCTCCAAAAAAAAAGTAAAAACTATTTTAGACCTCCTGAAAAATTGTTATAACATTCCCAACCATTTCCAAGGTTTTCAACATTTTTGGAAATTTATAGATTCTGATTTCAAATTTAAAACTTGAAACCAGTAGCCTTTTGCATTTATTTAAAATGCTTAAAGTGTCAAGAAAATAGTTTTCTCCAATGCTCATTTACTTTCATGATTTATCAGAAAGTTTGAACATTTCTTGAGGCCATTTTGGGTTCATTGATTTGAACTAGTTTGGGATTTTCTTTAATTGAAACAGTGGCTAGGGTTTTGAGTTTTTCCTTTGCCACTTTGTTGTTTTTGTTGAAACTTCTTAGATGCAAATGCAAAGAAGACATGAGCACAAGACTAACTTGCTTAAGGGTTAGGGATGTGACAAGTAAGAAGAATGGGGTGAGCCCAGTCGACCGGTTGGGCGTGGTTCTGCAGACTCCATACTACAGCCGATAGTTCCTCGACCCAAGCACCGTCCGAGCGCTCTAGCGGCCCAACCAGTCTGGGCTTGAAGCCAGCCAGGATGATGTCATTTTCCCGCTCGGCCTCGCCGTTTGACTATGGGTGGGCCATAGATGCGAGGTCCAGCCGGACTGAGTGCTCACTACAGTAGCGGGCTCGCGCTTCCTTGGCGAAATTGGTGCCATTGTCGGTGATGATGCTATTGGGGAGGCCATAGCGGATAGTGATGTCCTTGATGAAAGTGACGGTCATCGGGCCGTCGAGCTTCTTGATTGGCTGAGCCTTGATCCACTTTGTGAATTTGTCGACCGCCACCAAAAGGTGTGTCATGCCGCCCCGGGCGGTCTTGAATGGTCCTACCATGTCCAGGCCCCACACGACAAACGGCCATGTGAGGGGGATGGTTTTGCAGAGCCGCAGCCGGTTGGTGGTTGCGTGCCTTGAAGCGCTGACAACCATTGCACTTGTTGACCAGCTTCTTGGCGTCCTTCAGAGCACTCGGCTGGTAGAACCCGTGGCGGAATGCCTTGGCCACCAGGGAACGTGAGGCAGCGTGGTGGCCGCACTCGCCCTTGTGGATGTCGTGGAGGATCTCCCATCCTATGTCCGGCTCGATGAAGTGCTAGAAGACTCGAGATACGCCGTGCTTCACGAGTTCATTGTTGATGATGGTGTAGGCGGCGGAACGCCTTTCGATCCGTCGTGCCTCGACCTCGTTAGCAGGCAGAGTGTCGCTTTCGAGGTACTCGAGGAACGGTTGCCCCTAGGATGGGGCCGTGACCACGGCAAGTATGTATGCAAAGACGTTTGCCTGGGCGGGGGCGGCTGGTCGGCTGCCGCGGCCCCTGGGTCGGGCGAGAGGGATCCCGAGGGAGGGTCGGCAGCCCCGAGCCGGCTGGAGTGTAACACCCTGGATTTTGCCCATTTCTTTTTTTCTTTTGATTTTGGTCTGGTTTTGCTTTTTCTGGCTTGATAGTTTTGAAACCTATAGGGATTACCCTTGATTTTTTCCTAGTCGCTTGCCAACCTTCAAATCATCCCAAGACCTAGCCATTTCCATCTTGAGCCTATCCCAATATTCTTTTCCGTGGGAATATTCCTTTTTCTATTAAAGGAATAATTCTGTTTGCCTTGGGTTGTGAAGTAATCCCCATTTCTATCTCTCCAAAAATTCCCAAATAATTCTCGTAAATCTCTTGGGTCATATCTTCCTCAGATATGACAAAATATGTCCTTGCCATGTTCAAAAATATTCCTCAAAAATTCCTTTTCTGATTCTCCCCTAGCTGCCAAGTTGTGAAGCAAGTACCCTTTTCATTAGCTTGATTGCTCTCAAAATTTGTGGGCACTCTTTCCTAGCCATATCATTGCCTCATGCCAACAGTCAACTCAATTTAGCTAGTAAATCTTTCTTGGCAAATTTCCAAAGTTTCTGATCCAAAGGAAGATTTGTGAAGCAACTCCTAGCTAGGAGTGTTCAAATGAGTTGAAACTTTGCCATCTTCTTAATATGCTCAAATTATGCCTCTCCACCAAATTTGAGCATCACTCCTTCAACCATGTGACCATAGAATAAAATCTTTGTCTCTCGTTATTATTTGGATTTGTGAAGCAACTATATTTTATGTTGCTCCATAAATTCTGAAATTTTACCAGGATATTCTACTACCTATAAAACCTTGCTAAACCAATTTTGAGCTCATTTCATCTCGCCAATTAATCCGAGTAATTCTTCTAAGTTTCTATCCAGTGGGATACTGTGTGAAGGAAGTGCCACTTTGGCTTATCAAGATGGCATGAAATTTATACAACATCTTCATAACCCTAAAATATTCATATCCTCCAAGTTTCACCTCCATCCAAACCAGTATGTGAGTGCCACATCAAAATCCCTATTCTGGACCAGATTAGCTAGTTCCAAAGCAACCCTATTAAATCTTGATCCTCTTCTTCCCAAATTCCACCGGATTGTAGTCCTTCCTACCCTAAACCTCCCAGACATGGTAGTTTGCTCTTATCTTCTTCCTGTTGATCACGGTGAGGTGCCCAAGCTTGCTGCAGGAAACGTCAGGTGATCACTCCCATCCAACCACAGTCCTTTGCTTCGAGCATCACCTGTGGGGGACTATTCCCTGAAGGGGCCTCACTCTTGGCATGGTGTGAAGGGTAGTGGCACACTAGATCACGTAGTGCACGTGGTGACCACGCGCAGAGAAAGCCATGATGGTGCTCTGTGCATTGACAGAGACAAGAGCTCCTCTCCAGCGAGCAATGGCTTGTCCACGAGCACCGGGGAGCTCTCCACCACTTGCATGCACCCACTGGAGTGTTCTACCCCTGGTCCCGTAGCTCCGGGCCGCCTTTGTCGATCGCCGGAAGGCCGCCACGACGACGTCCATCGCGAAGCTTCGGCCATCGCTGTCCAGCTCCTCCCCGTGCCTATTTTAAGGCGTGCCCCAAGCCCTCCTTGCTAGCAGAACCCAACCCCTCCCATTCGAGCTGGCGAGAGCTCTTCTCCTCGCTCACGGCCGCCCTATGCCGTCGGCGATCTCGCCTTGAATCCGGCCACCCGAGCCTCCTCTCCACTCCCTGGCCCCTCCATCTCTTTCCCTGGACGCCAGTGATCCTTCCTCCTTCTCAGCTCGCCACCGGAGCGCCCCAGCGCTAGGAGCCACCGGCGCCCCTGACGGCTGTGACCGGCCCGTAGCTCCCCTGCAATCTTGGCGAGCTCCCCTCCCGCCTAAGGCGTTCCCGGGACGCGACGCTCGACGGAGGGCACTCCCGACCGCTCACCGGCCGGAGTAGCACGCCGGAGCAGTGGCCCCCTCGCTGGCTGAGCCTTGCCCGACCTCCTATGTTTCCCCTGTCGGGAGGAGGAAGAAGGTAAGGAGGGAGGAGAGAGACATGGGGAGAAAGTCAACGCGGGCCCACGCGTCAGTGTCCCTGAGGCCGGCCCGGCTTGCCACGTCGGTTTAAGTGGAAACGCCTCGGGAGCATTTACGCTTTCCTCAAGGGAAAGCGTATTCTCCCCGAGTGCGCGACCAAATCAGCTGCCAGGGACCCGAATGTAAATACTTTTATTGCAGAATAGCCCCTAGCACCAAAACCTTCATATCTTTTTAACCGTAGCTACAATTCCAGTGATTCCAAAGCCCACGTCTTCGTCTCGTCGAGCCGGTGATGATGGTATCATTTTCATTCTGTGTCCACACAGTGAAATGACCTTGTTGCCCTTGCCGTATACAGCCCTCCTTCGGGAGAGAACTGTTTCCCGCAATCCCTTCCGCGCGCTTCTCGCCCTTCTTCACGGCGGTTTCATCATCCCAGGCAAGCCACAACCTCCATTTGTGTCATTGCATTGCAATATCATAGTCTAATTAACTACTTTAATAATGAATATATCTGTTGATAGTCTGGAATGTGAGCATGCACTGTCTGAATAGATGACTGCCGTGTTGTGCACAAGACCGTTAGTAACTAATACTTTCACCCACTAATTTACACTATACTGTTGAGATTACTGTCTACGATTACTTTGTGAACATGGATCAATAGTAGTGGCTTGAGCTTATTAATTATCGGATTGCTATGACATCGGAGTGTCAGCTATGACAGACATATTATTCGGAGATAAGATAATCTAGTTGGTTGATCAGAGTCACCTGTCTGGGCTCATCAGTGCAACCACATTTGCCGATATGGGACGACCTTGACTTGAGCTGATCGCTTGCTCTTTCACTGGTACTTCCAAAGAGGGAGGGTTATGCACGCGTGCTACCTTGTCCCGGTGGGCGGTGATAACCCTCTCAGCCAGTTGAGTTGTCTGTGTCGGCGTCCTTGGATGGGATAATTTAGTTTGGCCACGATGGTGGCAGGTGTCATGAGGACACACGGCCACCCATGGCAGGGCTCCGAGGGAGGACGAATGCCGGTGGTACGATGAAAGAGTCACGGGTCAGGCAAGTTTCGTTGGAGCAACACTGGTCCACCCGAATGGGATCACGAGGTCAGTGCTCCATAGTGTTGGTAAAGTGTGCAACCTCTGTAGAGTGTCAAACCTATTCGAATAGCCAAGTCCACGGTATTGGACAACCCGACCAGACCTCAGTAGATGGTCAACCATGTTGATGTTAGTAATGATGGAACGACATCGTTTTAGTATGTTACAGTTGGGCTTCGTGCGGGTGATAAGTCTTGGTATCCGTCTTGAGGATAGTCGCTAAAGGTTCTTGGTAAGAACACAAGAGTTGGTATTCTCCGAGTACGGTGAGAGTAACCTGGTATAGTTAGTTTGCTACCACTCCTTTAGTAATAACAACCCTTTACTTAATCTTGATTGCTATGATGTTGTCTTGCCTTAATGCTGATGTTTGTTGTGAGCTTGTGAGTACATTCAAAGTACTAACCTGGCTTGTCATGCCAGTTTGCTGGTCATGCCTTGATTGTTTGATTGCCGAGGATTCCGAGTTGCGAGCTAGGATGCACGTTCCAGCCAGAGTCCCTGCGGAGTGGAGTTCATCACATCGGTAGCTGTTCTGCTTCTAGCGTAGGATTTACCGTAGGCAGGTGTAGTATCGCCAAGGCGATGTAATTCATGTATCCTTGTAATCTTTTCCATAGTAATAAAGACTTTATTTGTTCTGTGCCAACGGTTCCGTATTCCAGAAGACTGGTTCTTGGGCTGGAATACGGGGCGATCCAGTTTCCTCTGAGCCGGGGTGACACATGGAGTGGGCGGCGGGCTTGCTGGAGCAGGCGGCAGTCCGTGTGGCGCACGCGGTAGGCCGACTAGAGTTCTAGTTGGCGGGCCGGCTAGGTCCCACGCGACAAGGTGCCAACAGCCCGCGAGTCGGCATCGGCAGTCCCCCGGGTCTGCCGGTACGAACATGGACTCGGACTCTGGAGAATGTGTAATGGAGGGCTTGCACAGGTGCTCCATGGACATGCCGGCTAGGATGGGCTGCCTGGTGGAGCCGATCTTTGCTAGCGTGTCGGCAACCTCATTGCCGGATGGCAGGATGTGGTGGAACTCATAGCCTTCGAAGCCGCCGGTCAGCAGTTGGACCAGGAAGCGGTAGCTGGCCATGTTTGCGTCCCTGGCGTCCCACTCGCGAGTGACTTGCTGCACCACCAGGTTAGAGTCGCCGAAGTAGAGGATGTGTCAGACACTAATTTCCTTGGCCAACCAAAGGCCGTGGGTGAGCGCCTCGTACTCTGCCTTGTTGTTGGATGCGACAAAGTGTATCTGTAGTAGGTACAGCAGCTGTTCTCCCTTGGGGGAGGAGAGAACGATGTCGGTGCGCATCTTCGAGCCTTTGAAGTGCATGCGCCAATGGGTGGAGTCGGGAGGCGGCGGAAGGTACTACATCTCCGCCCAGTCGACAAGGAAGTCCTCCAATGCTTGTGACTTGACGACAGTGCGGGACTCGTACCTGATGTCGTGGTCGGCCATCTGGAGGGCCCACTTGGCGATGTGGCTGGACCGCGTCCCTCTTTGCCATGATCTCCACAAGGGGAGCAGTGCTCACCACCGTGACCGAGTGCTCCTGGAAGTAGGGCTTGAGCTTCCGGGCTGCCAGGAACACACCATAGCACATCTTCTCATAGTGCGGGTAGTCCTGCTTCGAGGAAGATAGCACCTCACTCAAGTAGTAGACCGGTCGCTGGACCGGCTAGGCTCGGCCAACTCGGAGCGTTCGACAACCATTTGGATGCTGACCACGCGGCTGGTCGCCGTGATGTAGAGCAGCATCGGCTCTCTATCTGCCGGGGTCGCCAGCACCGTCGCTCTGGTCAGCGCGTGCTTGAGGCTGGCCAGTGCCTCATCGTCTTCGTCACCCTAGACTAAGCCTTCTGCCTTCTAGAGTAGGCGGTAGAGTGGGAGGGCCTTCTCTCCCAGATGGCTGATGAAGCGGCTGAGGGAGGCGAGGCAGCCAGTGACCTTCTAGACGCCTGTCAGGTCAGTCGGCTGGGCCATTTGCTCGATGGCCCGAATCTTCTCCAGGTTAGCCTCGATCTCTCGTTCGGAAATGAGGAAACTGAGGAGCTGCCCGACCGGCACGCCGAACACGCCCTTCTTCAGGTTCAGCCGGATCTCGAACTCGCGCAGGTTCACAAACGTCTGTTTTTGATCGTCCAGGAGGGTGCGGCTTTCTTTGATTTTGACCACAATGTCGTCCACGTAGACGTGTACATTGTGGTTAAGTTATGTGTAGAGGCATCGCTGCATGTAGTTCTGGAACATGGCACCGGTGTTTTTTAGCCCGATCGTCATCTAATGTAGTAGAATGCCCCGAAGGGTGTAATGAAAGTTGTCTTCGGCCGATTGGCTAGGTTTAGCTTGATCTGATGGTAGCTTGAATAGGCATCCAGGAAGGGCAACAGCTCGCAGCGTGCCGTCGAGTCAATCACTTGCTCGATACGGGGTAGAGCAAATGGATCCTTGGGGCATGCCTTGTGTAGGCTCGTGTAATCGATAAACATATGCCAAGTCTTATTCTTCTTTAGCACCAGGACAAGGTTCGACAACCAGTCCAGGTGGAAGACTGCCATGATGAAGCCAGCTGCCAGCAGCCGGGCAACTTCTTCACCGATGGTTTTCCGCTTGGCCTCTGAGAAGCGGCGCAAGGGTTGCCTAACCGGTTTTGCGTCTGGCCGAACGTGGAGAAAGTGCTCGGCGACCTTCCTCGGGACCCCTCGCATGTCCTTTGGGGACCATGAAAGATGTCCCACTCTCACGGAGGAAATCGATGAGCTCGCCTTCCTATTTGGCGGTAAGGCTGGCCCCCACCAAGACGTACTTGTCGGTTGGGTCAGCCGGGTCTAGAGGGACCCTCTTGGTGTACTTGCCGATGGTCGGCTAAAACAGAGCCTTCGCAGCCGTCTGCTTCAGATTGGGCTCGGGCATGGCGGCCGGCTCGCGGGCGAGGGCCACGAGTCGGTCGACCCTCTTGGAGCCGGCCAAAGCGCACTCGGACGAATTTTTGTAATTGCCTGTGACGGTGATAATTTAGGCCGGCCCAAGATGACGTGGTAGGAGCTGGTGAGCTCGTGGCGAAAGTTCTCTGGGTCACCGAACAACACGTTCAGTCGGACCCTGCCGATCGGCGAGTAGTAATGACCAGGGACGATGTCGTGGAACACCGTCTAAGTCGGTTGGACCTCGGACTCCAGGATGCCCAGCTTCTCCATTGTGTCGCGGTAGAGAATGTTGATGCTGCTACCGCCATCGATGAGCACCCGTGTGAAGAGGCACGTGCTCCGTCGGGAGACGAAGGTGGGATCCAAGACCAGCGCGTTGCCGGATGGTCCATGCGGCCCCAAGTGACTAGCTTGTCCGACCAGTGCATGTACTGGGGGACCGGAGGAATGATGGTGTTGACCTCCATCGCTCGCTTGTGATGGATGTGCTTGTCGTCAGGCTCGCTGGTGAAGATGACGTAGATGGCATCCTGTTGAGGGTAAACGTCGCCGGCCCCACCGGCTCCCGGAGCGGAACGTCGATGGCTGCGACCTGCCAGCTACCCTAGCAAGTGTCCGGCTGGTTTGTCTTGCGCGCTTGCCCTAATCCGTCTGGGACCGGCCAGCTACGGGGGTGACAGCTGGGTTGGTCATGGTCGGTTTGTCGACCGCGTCAACGAGCATGGGGAGGTTCACGGAAGACTCGGCCATGATGTACTAGTCAACGACGACCATCAGCTGCGCAAGGGTGGAGGTTTCCCGGTGCATGAGCTTGTACTTGAGGAGGATGCCATCTCGGCAGCTGTCGATGAAGTACACGATCTGCACTTCATGGACGCCCTCGCAGGAGTTGTGGAGCTCGGTCCACCACGTGAGATAGTCGCGGAGCGGCTCGCTCGGGCCCTGTAGGCACAGGGCGAGCTGCTGGGGCCGACCAGGGCGCTTGTACGTGCCAGTGAAGTTGCGCACAAACGCCTCGTGGATGTCTAGCTAGCCGTTCATGCTGCCAGCCGACACGCTGTTAAGCCAGGTCCGGGTGAGCCGAGCAGCATGAGGGGCGCATAGCGGACGACTATGCGCTTGTTGCCACCGGCGATGCCGACGGCGGTGGTGTAGTCAGTCAAGCAGTCCTCGGGTTTGGTTGAGCCGTTGTATTTGGGGGTGTCGCGTGCCAAGGTGAAGCCTTTGGGGAACGGCTCCTTGATGATGTGCGGCCCGAAGCACAGCGGGCCGGTTATGCCTTCCTCCTCGATGACACGGGATTTGGCGAGATGCTCTAGGGAGAAGCGCACGTCCTGGTCGTCAAACTGGCGCACGCTGATTTGATCGTTCACTCGCCCGCGAGGTACCACCGACTGGTAGCGCTCCTCGCGCTGGCCGCTCCGTGCTGACTAGCGGTTGCCCTGGCCAGTCGGCACCCGTGCACGGCTGTCGACGACAAACGGGCTACGGTTCGGTCGGCCGCGGCTGCCCGCCTGTTGGCTGCCGCGATGGTGATGGGTGTTGGCAGGTGAAGATGTGTTGGCCGACAAACGGGCTACATTCCGGCCGGCGTTGTTGGAGGTCCTTGACCAGGATCTGGTCGGGTCGTAGGATGACTAGGCGTGCTGCGCATTGGCAGACATAATGAGGATGCGGACACGTTCCTTCTGCGTTAGCGAGTCGGACCATCGAGGCCCTCGAGCTCACCAATGGCAGCCTGCGCCGCTCTCATGTTCTTGACTAGGGTGTCATAGACAGGGCGGTCGCTGGCCAGCGCCTGGCCGACTGTGCCTCCTTGATGTCGCACGTGCTCCAGCTGGCTGTGCCTGTGGGCAGCCGGCGTGAAGCCATGGGCCGTGTTGAACTCCCGCTGAGTGGCTTCGAACTCGCGCTGACTAGCCTCCAACACTTCCACCTCGCGGAGCAGCTAGAGGAGATGGCCATCGAGCTCTTGGGTGGCGTCCGAGGGGTCGACCACCTAAGGGATGGGGGTGCGGAGTGTGTCCATCGCCGCATGAATTGGGGTTTGGTACCCGGACGCGCCGCCATGCGAGGTGATGGTGAACACCTCCACACGATCGCGCAGGTCGTCGATGCCGCAGGTAAGGTTGTTGTCACCAGCTGGTGGCAGCTCGTCGCAGCTGAGCACCTCGGCGGGGTAGCTATCGGTGACGACCACGACGTAGACACGATGAGAGCCTAAGGCGATGATGGAGCCGTCAACGGGGAAGTCCGCGTCCTCCAGACGACGGGCGTTGTCGTTAACACAGTCGAGAACGCTGTAGCGCATGAACATGCTATGCACCACGCGCTCGCCAGAAGGGATGGAGGGTACCGCACAGAACGTCACTACGGCCGGCATCGCTGCCGGCCCCATGGTGGGCGCCAACTATCATGGTATTTCCGGGACAAATGCCATGGGGTGGATTAACTCATGGATTGAGGCCGATGGGCGCTGACAGCGTCTGGGAACTTGTGTAGGTGCAACACACATGACGCCAGTTTACCCAGGTTCAGGGCCCTCCGATGAGGTAAAACCCCTAGTCCTGCCTGTGTGACTATATGGGAATCACAATACAAAGGTTGCTCCTTGAGCTGTTCCTAAGGAGGGAGACGAAGCACTGGCTGTCGATCTCGCTGCCTCAGGTGTTGTTCTACGTGTAGTTGTGGCAGTCTAAACTGAGTGAACCTGCCTCTCTCAATGGGCTGGGGTGTGGCTTTACAGTGCAGCCATGTGTTACAGTGACAACAATAGGATACGAGGTGGGGACCGGATGCCAGCCTCTTGGGCCGGTAGCCAGGCCCACCTGCGGTTGGGTCTTGTCGCGGGGCCCGCCGGTCATGTGCATCAGCGGCCGGCGTGTCGAGCCGCCAGGGCGTGGGCGACAAAGGGGAACGTGGCTATATGATCGCCTTGCCCGGTCATGGTCGGGGTCCATGTAGCCTCGCTGACTCTCCCATCATTACGCTCCAGCAGGGCCGTATATGTCAGCGTGTATTGCTACTGTGATAGTGTCTTATCATTCATCTTGTCTTGTGTGCCTACAACGGTATGGCTGGATGGGACGGGGGCCGGGCCTCCGGCTGGCGGAGGGCCAGTCGGCTGCCCGAGCCCCGCCAGGCGGCTGGGCACGCGTTTAGCAGGTGGCCGGCTATCGCCAGACGGCCAGGTATGTGCGGCCCAAAAGGGGCTGGCTATCGCTAGTTGGCCAGTCTTGGGTTGGTTGAAGGGGCCGCTATCGCCAGCCGGCCGAACTCGTGAGCCGATGGGGCCGGCTACCGCCAGCTGGGAGGGCATGCACGGGCCAAAGGGGTCGTCTATCCCCAGCAGGCCAAACTTGCGTTTGCCGAATGGGCCGACTATCGCCAGTCGGCCTGGGGGGGGGGGGCAGGCGGCCCCAAAAGTCTTGGGGATGGTTAATCTCCACTTTTGGTATACCCAGGGGTAGTATCCCCATCAAGAATGATTTCCATGATTTTGATTCCCGTGGACAGAACGTTGATTACACCCTCCATTATGACCAGCGCCCAAAAATCCTTCTCCTGAGCCGCCTTCTCGAGAAAACCTGACTCTGCGATAATTTCCCTGGAAGCCGACGTTGGGGAACCTTGCTCCTGATCCACCGTCTTGAGTAGATCCAAGAGGTCCACTGTCGCTGTTGTTATTGCTGCTCCAAAAGGCTTGGTTTTGGAATTCCAACATGATAGAATTGTTTTCCCATGAATGAGTTGCTGGCTTTTGGTCCATGATATGCTTAGGACATGTTCCTATAAGAGCCTCCTCATAACTACGAGGGCGAGTGCCATTATACGCACGACCCACATTATTGTTCGTGTCACATCCCTGGATCCCTAACTAGGTTTTAGCATTGTGCTCATGTTTACATTCATTGCATTCAAGTACTTGAAACAAATTCAAAGCAAGTGGTGAAACAAACCCCCAAAAACACTAGCCACTTCTGAAAATTCAAGGAAATTCAAAACTTGTTAAAATCAATGAACCCAAAATGGCCTCAAGAAAAGTTCAACTTTTCTGATAATTCTTGAAAACAAATTATCAGGGAAGAAAACTATTTTCGAAACATATTTGGCATTTTATTTAAATTCAAAAAGCCACTGAATTCAAGTTTAAATTTGAATTCAAAAACTTTCAAGTTCTCAAAAATGTTGAAAACTTCAATGATGGTTGGAAATATTCCAACTAATATTTCAGTGTGTTCAAAATAATTTTTGAACTAAGTTTGGAGCCAAAATAAATAACAGAACAATTCAGCTTCAAAACAGAAAAAATGAAAAAAATGGGAAAAGCTTACGTGTCGCTCACGTGGCCCAGCCCAACTCTCTCTCTCTCTGTCTGTCGTCCTCCTTGCGAGTGGGTAGCAGGAGGTGGCCGCCGCGTACTCCGGCACAGCCACGCACCTGTGCGCCTGCCTGGCCGCCGCTTCGCGCTGGCACGCGAGGGGATAACCTCCCCGCAGCCTGTCCGTGCTCGCCCCTCTCCTCATTCGCCCCCTCTGCCTCATCCTTCTCTGCCGCCATCAGAGCCGAGCCCGAGCTCGAGCTCGCCGTCGTTCTAGCCCACCTCTCCTCCTTCTGAGCCGTGCAACAGATCCGCCGCAGCTCCCTGAAGCTCCCAAGCTACGAGCCCGACGCCACAATGAAGTGAATCGACGAGACACCATATCATCATATTATATCATAATGTTTTTTGGAAAATTGTTGGCATACATGATATTTTATTATTGCTCGCAAGTTGGTTATTTTATTTTCATGAGTGAATATAATGTTTAAGTCTTATCATCGATATGGTTAGTTATGATATATGCTTAAAACCTGAACACTAGCTAAATGAGAACAAAAGAGTTTGTAGAAGTTTTCTTTATCAACTTTAGTTTGTCAATTGAATTGCTTGAGGACAAGCAATGGGTTAAGTTTGGGGGAGTTCATACGTCTCCCAAGAATTTTTCTATTATTTTGGAGTTTAATTTCCATGATTTGATTGAAACTAATCCGGACTCATGCTATTTTCAGCAGAATTGCCATGGTCTTGTTTTTGTGCAGAAATAAAAGTTCTCAGAATTGGACAAAACTTTGTGGGATTTTTTTATAGAATAAATAAAAAATACTAGAGCGAAGATCCATTAGAGGGGGCCACTAGTTGCTCACAAGGTAACATGGCACACCCAACCCTAGGGCGCACCAAACCCCGAGGGCGTGCCGTGATGCTTAGGGCGCTTTACGTGGCTTCGCTGACCTTAGTGTGAAGCCTACATATTCCTATTCCCCAAGAAAAGAATAAGGGATCAGTTTTCGTCATGTTTTACGAGATGGAGTCGTCACCACCGGATGTTCTTCCTCGGGAGGGCTGATCTTGAGTCTGTTTGGGGCTCCGGAGAGGGGGATTCGTTGTCGTCGTCATCACCAACCCTTCTCCATCAACACCACCATGACGCTCACCACTTGGAGTGAGTAATTCCTTTGTAGTCTTGCTGGATACTGGTGGGATTGGATGAGGTTGATCATGTAATCGAGTTAAGTTTGATAGGCGTTGATCCCTAGTATCCACTGTGTTCTGAGATTAATGTTACTATGACTTTGCTATGCTTAATGCTTGTCACTAGGGCCCGAGTGCCATTATTTCAGAACTGAACCTATTACGTTTTCATGAATATGAAAGTTATTACCTATTACGTGTCTTCATCCGCATATCCCAAGGTGACAATAATTGGGATTCTTTTCGGTGATTGTTGTAGTTTGAGGAGTTCATGTATTCACCATGTGTTAATACTTTTTCCCGTTCTCTATTAAAAGGAGGCCTTAATATCCCTTAGTTTCCTTAGGGACACTGCTATCATGGGACGGTAGGGCAAAAGATATCATGCAAGTTCTTATTATAAGCACACAAGACTATATACGGAATACATGCGTACATTACATTGATGAAATGGAGCTAGTTCTCTATCACTCTAGTACGTAACCGTTACATGATGAATGTCATCCAACACAATTATCCATCACCAATCCAATGCCTATGCTTTTCACATATTGATCTTTGCTAATTTACTATTGTTGTTGTTGCTGTTACCATCACTACAAACTGCTGTGTTCCTACTACTATTTTGTTGTGCTACTAAAACTTTGTTGTAGAAAGAGATTCCAGGTGTGGTTGAATGGACAACTCAACTGCTAAGACAACTAAATATTCTTTGGACCCCTGTTGGGGATGTACCCCATGGTATGACCCGGCATACCAACGGCGAGTCATGACCATGATCATTACTTGGGCTATGGAATCCCTGAAGCACAAGGCCGACGAGGTAGCTCATCGAAGAAGGCAGGCTCGTGACCGGTGATTAGCGGTCCGACTTACAAAGGGAATCCTAAGGAATCTCCCTTACTTGAGAAAAGAGATAAGTATGAAGTAGATTAGGTGATGGGTGGTGTTGGGGATATAATCCACAACGTGACCCGCCTTGGAGATGACCCGACCTTTATGGAATAGCCCAAAGAACAGGGCGTGTTGACATAAAGCCTAGAGGGCGGCACATCGTGCAGGCTGGGTTATACACTCTCCTAGCCGGCTGGCTCAAGGAGAAGATCCAAGGAGGTTTCCTAGTTGGACAACAAGGTGAGTAAGAATTAGGATAAGTCATGGATCAAAATATGACTCAGACTCCGTTGTAATCTTAGGGCCTCAACCTATATATAAAGGAGAGCCCTTGAGGTAGAGAGGACAAGTTATAAATTCTCGAGACCTAGGTTAGATATTGTGCACCCTTGTAATCGAGATCATCATCAATAACACAGAAAGCAAAACGTAGGCCTTTACCTCCATCGGAGTGGCCGAACCTGGGTAAACCCTTGTCTCTCATTCACGATCAACCCCGTCCAAGCGACCACCTAGTTGAGATGGCTCCTCGACTTAGTCCTATCGCTAGGACATCTGCCTTGACCAAACCACGACACTTGGTGCGCACTGTGGGGCCAATGCACAATGGCGTTAATATCTTGGAGGGAGCTCTTCCACGGATCGAGGGATACACGATCGTCCAGATGAACAACAGCCATCGCGGGAAGCTTTACATTGACGACTCAGGCCGGGGCCCCGAGGTCGGCTCAATAAAGTACGGGTACCTGGTCCCCTTCGGCAAGATTCACATGTTCATCGGCAAGATTGGCGTGTAAGGACCTGAGCCGGACATCTGCACCGACATCATCGACCCGGCTCGGCGCAAGCAACCCAAACGGGTTCAAGCCGGTCGAAAGCACTTCTTCGTTGGATTCAGTCGGGTGTTGAGCTTGCTGATAATTCCATGACAAGCGCGGACACACTCGTTAACTCTGATGGCGAGTCATTGATTGGGGACACCAAGTCAATCCGCCCACTTTCCGATAGCAGGCTTGGGGGATGCACCATCGACCTGGAGTTCCTCGAGATGCCACGTCAAGCTGTCGTTTACATGGCAGGAACCATGGTGACTCACAATTCCGCCGCAGCGAGAGCAGTCAATGGCCCTGGCAGCTTGACACCAGCTTCAGACACCCCCGGGTCAAGCAAGACACTTGCTCAGGCTATGGCGACTTGATGGCAGAGATGACAAAAATCCTAGAGTCACTAGTGACCCTAGAAAATTAGGAGGAGTGTAATACAGAGGTGACTAAACTTCATGCATAGATGACCAAGATTCAGGATGAGACTGGTGCCAAGAATGCTTGTATGGCGGATCTGCAGGCTCATATCCACAACGAGGTCGAACGATTGAAGGCAGACGCTTGATAGATGGGTCTTTGTCGAGACACCTCGGAGGCAGTTCATGGCAGGAGGCATGAGAGCCGCATACCCCCTAATCTTGAGCCGGCACACCTTTTTGACACTCCACAATGCAGCCCAGGGACTGGACAACCTCGGGAGAATTAACCTTGTCAGCCAACTCAGCAGCGCGAGACGCATCAGCCGCTAGTGGCTCAATCACAGCCCCGATGTTTTCATACACTAGCGGGTCACTTTTGAAATCAAGTGGATAACATGCTGGCGATGACTCGTAATCTCGAGGCTCTCCCGGTCATAGGAAACACCTTGATGAAGTTGAAGGCAGGAACACCATTGAGATGTTAAAAACTGCGACCACCCAACAAGCACAATATTCTTATAGCTGAGACCAAGTTCACTATACTCGTTATGCAAGTCGTAGTAAGAGCCAACATGATTCACCAACGTTCTCTATCAGTGGTCGCAGACAACAACCCTGGAATTCTCCAATGGGGCTCGGGCTTTATGAGAAACAGAAGCAGCGGCCGTAGCGGGTCAGGTCCCACATTCCACAACCCAACATATCTCCTCCACGGTGGCTCGAAGCAACATGATGATTGACATAGCTTGCCTCACACCTGCTCTATGCAATGAGCGTATGCCGAAGGATTTTAAAGGCCCTCACAAGGTTCCAAACTACACGCTGATCTTGAGTTGGCCACCTGGATTAATAGTTATGAGATAGCTATCGACATGCTGGATGTGAGCGATGTGGTTTGTGCTAAGTACTTAACCATGATTTTAGAAGGGCCGACTTGCATGTGGTTGAAAAACCTACCCCCTAATTATAAGCACTTGGGAAAACTGAAGGATGTTTCATAAAAAAAATCAAGGTACATGCAAGAGCCGTACGGTGATTGTTGATCTACTACATTATATTCAACCGATAGGGTTTGCCCATCATTGGACTCATCGGGTCGCGGAGATCATTCACTCTTGGGACAACATCACGACTTCCCAAGCCATTCTGATTTTGGAGAAAAATTGCCACTTCCAACCAGTTGTTCAGAAACTTGAGCGCCTCAAGAGGAAGGTTCAAGATATGGGAGACCTCATGGATGTCCTTTCTAGATACGCTAAGTTGGACAAAACAATAGATCGCAGTTCATATGATGATAAATATGGCAAGGGAAAGAAACATGACAATAACAAGGGTCATCAGCAACACAATTTTGGGCACCATGGAAATCATAACAATCAAGGCAATGGTGGAAAACGCAAGCATCCTGACGGCGGGTCAGATTTTGTTGCTAACACCAACACTGGTTTCAAGAGTCAATGGCGGAATAAGAACTCTGGCAAGGGTTATAATGGGAACAAACCCGTAAATATGAGGAAGCAGTCAAGGCTCCTTGTACGAAACACAGCTTCCCAGATAAGCCGGCCACTCACTCGTGGGAAAACTGTTATATCATGTAGGAGTTCCGCAACCAAGCATTCCACAATCACTATGGAGGTGGCAACGGCGGAAATCCGGGTCATCTCGGTGCTGGCGGGTCAGGAGCCGGCTCATCTGGTAGTTTTGTAGGTTAGGGCTTTAAATGTTGAGGTAGCAATTTCGAGGGTCACGACAACAATAATAGTGGTCACCAATGCTCGGAACAGGGTAACCACCAGCAGAACGACCAAGCCGGATTTCAGAGCAATCCAAAGCAGTTGAACGGGGGTCAATATCATGTGTTTACAACCAGTACATGCAAACATGATGGAATCTTGGTTGCGGAACCGACTGTCCCAACGTACCTAAACTCGTGTGAGTAGCCAATTACTTAGAGCAAAGAGGATCACCCTCCCCGGGTTGACAATCTAGGTGGCCTCACTCCGGTAGTGGCATCTCAAGTTGGGGATTATACAGTCACTAAGGTACTCATGGATGGGGGTAACTATATCAATATCTCATATTACGACATGTGCCGAAAGATGAACCTTTATGAGAGTAAGTTGCATTCTTCAACCATGATTTTTCATGGAATCGTGCGTGGCAAGTCAGCATATCCAATTGGACGGCTCACACTTGGTGTTGCTTTCGGCACAAAGTTTAACTATTGGTGTGAATTTGTGACTTTTGAGGTGGTCAAAACATAGGTCCCTTATAATGCCCTCTTCGGTTGGCCAGCTTACACACGTTTTATGACATGACCCTGCTATGTATATCTCATGCTCAAGATGCATGGGCCACGCAGAACAATCACCATAAATGGGAATTGGAAAATTGATCAAGAGTTTGAGGACGGAGATGCAGCTTACGTCGAGTCAGCTTGTGCAGCAGAAGAGTTGAAGTTTTACAAATCCAATGTTGACCCGGCTGATATGACTTCCCTCAAGAAGCCCACCATAGAGTCTGAACCCGCCCTGAAGTTTAAGCCGGTAGAAGATACTAAGCAGGTAGATTTTACTCCTCGTTATTCTTCCCATCAGTTCACTATTGGGAGATGCATGGATCCCAAATAGGTAAACGTCCTCATCGAGTTCATGCATGAGAACCGGGACATCTTTTCATGGAAACCTTCTGACATGTGTGGAGTATCGAGAGAACTCGCTAAGAACCACCTTAACGTTTCTCCTAAAATGAAACCTGTTCAATAATTCCTCCATCGTTTTAACAAGGAGAGATGAAAGGCCATTGGTGAATAAGTAGCTCGGCTCCTAGCTGCTGGGTACATCATTGAAGTATTTCACCCAGAGTGGATGGAAAATCTAGTGCTTGTTTTGAACAAAACGACATTTGGTGTATGTGTGCTAATTACACAAATCTCAACAAAGCCTGTCCCAAGGACCCATTTTCTCTTCCTCACATTGAGCAGATCATTGATTCTATAGCCGGTTGTGAGCGCCTGTGCTTCTTGGATGCTTAATATGGTTACCATCACATAAAGATGGCTATTGAAGATCAAGAGAAGACGACTTTCATCACCCCCTTGGAGATCTTTGCTATGTCTCAATGCTCTTTGGGCTTAAGAGTGGGGGGGACTACGTATCAAAGCCGTGTTTAGAATTGTTTGTACACCTCAGAAGGAAACTCAATGGTCATGCTTATGTTGATGATATTGTGGTTAAATCACAAAAGAAGGAAACTCAGCTGGATGACCTCAAGGAAACGTTTGACAACCTTTGTGTGTATAGGCTGGAGCTTAACTTGGCTAAGTGTGTTTTCCGCATACCTAAATGCAAGTTACGGGGTTTTTTGGTCTGAGGGCATGGCATCGAGGCTAACCAAGAGAATATAAAAGTAGTGACTTCCCTATCTAAGCTGGAAAATATCAATGATGTTCAGTGTATGGTGGGTTGAATCGTAGCTTTGAGCCGGTTTGTAAGCCGCATTGGTAAGAAGGCAATTCCCCTCTACCAGCTATTGAAAAACATAGACAACTTTGTTTGGACTGAAGCAGCCAACAATGCTTTTGAAGCACTTAGGAAACAACTGGTCGAGCCACCTATATTAGCTGTCATGATTGACAAAGAGCATATGCTCTTGTACATTCCTACCAACAATAAATCAGTAAGTGTAGCAGTTGTCATTGAGCGCAAGAAGGCATGAAAGGAGTATCCAGTGCAACAGCTTGTTTATTATGTGAGTGAAGTTTGACCCTATCAAAGCAAACATACCCACACCGGCAGAAGCAGGTGTTTGGCGTCTTCATGTCTAGCCTTAAACTCAAACAGTATTTGGAGGAGCATCCAATCACTATGGTTAGTTCAGCTCCTCTTGGAGAAATCATACAGAATAGAGAGGCCACTAGCCAGATAGTTAAATGGGAGATCGAGCTTGGGCCACACCAGGTGAAGTATGTGCGTCGGATAGCCGTCAAATCTCAGGCTTTAGTGGACTTCATTAATGATTGGACTGAATTAAAAGCCCCCGATGAGAAGCCCACAACATGTACTGGACAATACACTTTGATGAATCAAGACAACTGGAAGGCTCGGGGCTGGAGTTATTTTATCTTCCCCGAGAGGTGACAAATATTGTTACGTCCTACGATGCATGTTTCCTTGTACTAACAGTGCAACTGAGTATGAATCTCTATTTCATGGACTCTTTATAGCCCACGAGATGAACCTCAGACGGATCAGATGTTTGGGCGACTCAGATTTGGTGGATCAACAAGTATCAAGGACTTGGGATTGCAAAGACCCTATTATGGCGGCTTATCGACATGCAGTCATTGTTCTTGCAGGTCATTTTCAAGGTTACCAATTTGATCACATTGATAGCCAGCTCAACGAGGTTGTTAATCTTCTGTCCAGACTCGTTTGTTAGCGCAAGTCGGTCCCACACAATGTTTTCCTTGATTTTCTCCACAATCCTCCAGTCAAATTGCAACTAGAGGGGGACATAGCTATTCCAGACCCAGAGGCACAACACGTGACGGATCTCCATGCAATCCCTGATTGGACTGTCCCTTATTTAGCTTATCTCACCCTAGGCGATCTACCCGAGGAGGAAATCACCGACCCACAAATTATCAGGCGTTGCAAGTACATGACTATAGTCAATGGCGAGTTACGTTGTCGAAGCGTCACTAGCGTATTTCAATGTTGCATTTCTCCCGCAGAAGGACGAGAAATCCTTAATGAGTTCCACGCTGGAGATTGTGGTCATCATGTCGGCTCACGATCATTGGTCGCCAAGTCTTATTGTCAGAGTGTTTATTGGCTTACCACCCACGCTGATGCCGAAGAAATCGTGTGGAAGTGCGATGGTTGCCAATAGTTTGCACGACAACCTAATGGGCCGGCTCAAGAATTATGGATGATTCCAATCACTTGCTGTTTGCAGTTTGGGGGCTTGACATGGTCGGTCCGTTCGAATCACCTTCAGATAAAAAGAAACACCTTTTGGTCATGGTGGACAAATTCACCTAATGGGTTGAAGCAGAGCCAATCAACAATTGTGATGCCGAGACTGCAGTGAAATTTTTGAAAAGTTGATTTATCATTTTGGATATCCACACAGCACCATCACAGCTAATGGCACCAATATGTCCAAATGAGCTATGCAACACTTTTGTCAACAAGAGCACATCATACTTGGTTTAGTCTCTATTGCACATCCACAGTATAATCGACAAGACGCGTGAGCCAATCAGGAGATATTACGTGGAATCAAACCCCAGATCATGGCCCCCTTTAGAGAACTATTGGTTGTTGGTTTGAAGAACTCCTCGCGGTACTATGGAGCATAAGGACTACTCCGAAGAGATCCACAAGCTATACGTTGTTTTCTTGGTCTACAGAATATAAGTTGTTTTACCAAGTGATATCACACATGATTCCCCCATGGTCACCGCTTATGTCGAGGCTTATAATGAACAAGCTCGTCAAGATTCCATAGACACACTGGAAGAGGAGCGTGATCCCGCAACATCCAAAAGTGCTATATATCAACAAAACCTACACCTCTATCATAGCCGTAGAGTTCGCATCCGAACTTTCCACGAAGGTGACTTAGTGCTCTGTTTGATTCAAGACCAAACAGGCATGCATTAGCTTTCTTTTTTCACCACCCTGGGAAGGGCCTTTTGTCATGAGAAAAAAAATCTCAACTACGGGTCATATTACCTTATTGACATACGAGAACACCAGAAGTCCCATACCTCTGAAGAGGAGACCAATTGGCCTTGGAACATTGCTCATCTTCAACCTTACTTTATCTAGAGACACTGGCTCCACATCATTGTACATACCTATGTATATACCTTCATGTTGAATAAAATAAAGTCGATGCCCTTGAAACTAGGGTCTCTCAGGTTTCATCTCAAAAAATGTGCATGAGCCTTTATTTTTTGAGAATAAGTCACTTGGGGGCTCCCGACTCAATGAGTTAGCCTTTAAGATCCCACATGGCTCGGCTATAAGTCACTACAATGTTGGTTAAACCCGCCTGTTCGCAAGAAGCTACTACCAAAACGTGAACCAGTCTACTTTGATAAGTACATCCACATGGGCCCTGAAATTATACACGTTAAAACACTGGCTTAAGTCACGTGAGAGCGAGCTTAGAGAGAGCGAGGATAGACCATGGGGTATCACGCCAACTTCATTGAAGCAACACTTGAGCATCAAAAGAGAGTCTTAAAAATCGAGCTTGAAAAGCCGGCTTATAAATAACTTTGTTATAATATTCTTGTGTGTTAAATTGAGGTACAAATTTCTACTTTATATTTACCTGGCCATACATAGACCGTCGGGTTATTACACTGGATTATATTATGACCAGTTATTTTCTTGATCAAGATATCAAGGGATCATTATGTTCAAAGCACGGTATTATTCTGGCGGCTTATCTTGCATAGAAAAGACGAATTATATTGCATAGGAAAAAGGCAGCTGATCTTGCTCACAAAAAGATGGCTTATCACACAAACAAGACGTGTGGAGCATACATATTGACAAAAACTGCTACAACAGAAACAAGGTCAACAAAGTATTACGCGCACGACGACGCAGCAGACATATCATAGTTTGCTACTCATATCACACACTTCGCTTAGAAGCCACAAAAAATATGAAAGCCTTTCCAGCAATACAAATTACTACTGGTGGCCAGCTTGTCCATCCTCCCCTTCAGTAATTTCGCCCCGATCAGCCGCACCAGCATCTTCTTGACCCGCCTGAGCCGGCTCATCTTCTTGGATCCAGATGTCCCTCCAAGCTCACTCGATTGCAGTATGAGCCTCAAAATTCATATCTTCAGATGAAGTAGAAGATCAAGCAATGCTAGGGACAATAGGATGCTTACAACAAGTTGGCACTATCTCAAAGGGCTTATCTTTCGACAGGTCAATGCGTGTGTTCTCCCTTGAGTAGGCAGGTTGGTAGTTTGTGACATCCAGCTTGTTGGCACTAACAGTCACGACTCAATGGGTCCCCTTCACACAATTTACAAAATCTTGGTCTAAGAACTCTGAGTAGCCAATCTTCTACTCCGGAAACCCGCCCTTGACTGTTGACAAGTCCAATTCTGGCAAATAAGCCTTTGCGCACGCAAGCACTATATTAGCTCCATGACGACCCGTCGATCTTCTAAATACTTCAGCCCATTATGGAATCGCTGATAGCTGATTCAATATGTCTTTGATTCTTTTAGGAGGCTTCTCAGGATTCTTCACTACCATGATGGTGTAAACATATCCTCTGAACAGTTGCTCCACATATATGAATATCGCCTTCAACTTAACTATGGGCTCCTACAAAAGATTGTGGCTTTTTCGCCCTACAAGGTAAGAATTGTAAAGATAAGCCGACAATTATTTATGACCCAGAAATAACGATAAGATTAAATATCGTACCAAATATGGCCAGGGACATTTCTCCAATATGCTTCTTCAACTTGGAGAACTCAGTGGTGACTACACTGAGTTTTTCTTTGACCTCTTCTACTCGTGTTACTGAGCCAACCTTTTCTTCTTCAAACTTGGCTTTAGCTTGCTCCAACTGAGTGTGAAACTTCACTAGAGCATCCTGGAGATGAGCCGCCACAAGCTCTGTGTTAGTTCTTAAATTATTCTCTTTCTTGAGCTGTGTGCTCAAGTTGGCTGACAAAGACTCAACCTCATTCATCAACAACTGCACAAAGCATAAGTATGAGAATAAAGTCTGTAAATCCCCGAGCCGTTGCAAGAAGATAACCCCGCCCTTGGGTGCTACATCAGACAAAATTCATCTAAAAGTCCCAAGTAGATGGAGGCATTCTACATGGCACTTAGGGGCTAATGCAAGTCGCTTCTTTCTATGCCATGAACAAGACCCGACTATCTCAATGAGATGAGCCAACCCTTGGGGGATACTAGGATTGTTCTTTTTTATAGATTGGAAACAATGACGTAAAGCAGAAAACCAGGCTATCTCAATGATATGAGCTTACCCTTGGGGGATACTAGGCCTATTTTTTGCAGTTTGGAAATAATGAGGTGTAGCAGAAAAGACGTGGCTATATCAATGAGATAAGACGTCCCTTGGGGGCTATGGATAGCATTTTTAATAGCGTCAAGAAATCATATAAGATCTGGCTTATTGTTGTCATAATGACCTGGCCATTGAGGGCTATAGATGGTTCTTCAAATATTTACAAGACCCAGCTTACCACTTATTGTACTAAGCTGGCTCTTGGGGTCTACAATATGCATAATAAGGGGTAAAGGATAAAAAAATACATCATATTTTGTCCTCAAGGTGTTGACTAAGTTCATCTCAAAATATCGGCTCTCACATAGCCGGGTCAAATATTTTGGTACAAACCATTGATGTCTAGATCATCAAGTTCTAGAAACTTTAGTTTGTCTTTTCACTTCTCAATGTTTGCCGGCTCATCCTTGGATACAAGCTTTGCAAAAATAGTTGAAGGACCAGGAGCATGGCAGGTTTCTCCTACAAAAGCCACTTCTGTGTTGTCCATGGTGGTTGATGGAGCAACATCATCCATATGGGGCATAGGGCTTGAAGGAGGAGAACTAGGAGGTTGAATGGATTAGTGGGTATGTCTTGATAATCAGCAGTTATTTCGACAACAGCTGGCTCTTCAGCATGGGTCATCTCCACATCATGAGCCGATGTAGTGTCAAAATCCATCTCATCCTGAACAGATGACTCAACTTGTGTCGCCACGTCAACTCAAAGAGGATTTTCAACATTATAGTCCCTTGCAGCGGAAGAAGACTCTCCCACCTTTTTGCTAAGCAAAGATTTGGTTCTGTAAGTCATAAAATAGTTGGTTAAATCAAATAAATGCCAAGTCATGGCTTAGTCAATGAAAACCGGCTTAAGTATAATTCTTACCCACGATGGATGGTTAAGGGGGAACCTGCCTAGCAGTTGGGTCGCGAGAGGAAGGTGGTGGCTCCTAATAAAGTGAATTAGATGGACTAAAAGGTTGTTTAAAAAGACCGTCTAGAGTATAAGAAGTAGTTGGGCTATGCGGCACCTCAAGGCGTTGCCTATGGGCGGCTGGCTCATGAGGTAAGCCAACAAATAGTTCCCGGAGCTCCTCCATGTCTTGCGCTTTGGTTGAGCGGCATGTTGAGTTTTGTTCAAAAGAAAGTGCAATATAAATAAGCAGTTTGGTGCGAAAACTTAACTATTTTGATGGCTCACCTTGTCCTCTTCATAAAATATCATTGTGATGAACTAGAGGAGATTGCAGTTACCTCAACATCGCTGGATTGACTAGTTTCATTATTTTCCTAGGGAAAAGAAACATTTGCAAGCTCAACAGAGAGACGACCAAGCGATTCAAGTTCGACCTCAGATTCTCCTTTCGAGGCGGCTTCATGTGACGGGTCATCCATGTGACCAGGAGGGGGAGGAACAGGGGTTCTGGTCGTGGCTCTCAAAAATGGAATTTGGCTGCAAGAAAAGTATAAGCCGGGAACATAAGTACAATGGTGAAAAAATTATGATAAAGGGAGTAGACACTTAGAAAAGGCACTTACAGGTGGAACCAGATTAGTCCCGCAAAACAGAGCCAAGCTATCGGATTTCTGGATCCGCAAAACCCTAAAGACTCGAACTCACGGGCGTGTACAAAGATCTCTCGCGGGCTCATCTCTCCTAACTTGCTACTCACTGGGGATGGTAGAGAAGTCACTCGATGGCGAGGAAAGCACACAACATGGCAGTTTACCCAGGTTCGAGCCGCTGAGAAGCGTAATACCCTACTCTTGATTTGGTGGATTGCCTCTTGTGGAGGTTGGTGGATAGACTAGTACAGTGTTCGAGGGCCTCCGGAGGCTGAGTGGCCTTTGTGTGGTGCCAGTGGGCGAACGAATGAATCGGATCCTCCTCTATGAAGTATCCTACCCTCTATATATAGTGGCGGCCCCGGTACTCTTTCCTTATCGTTTTGGCGGGAAGGGATCCCACAACGACCAATTTTGAAGGGGAACATGGGAACATGCTCCCCTGCCCAAAAGCAGTCTTCGCCTGCAAAGTGGCTGCCAGCGCTAAAGTAACGGGTCCAAGGATGACGTCTGTCCTGCTCGCAGGCGGCGATGGCCTTGTTGCACTAGAAGGGAAACCATTGGAAGATGCCTTGGGAATCCCGGTCCATCCTTGCCCCCTTTGTACTAAAGGGGAAACTACTCCGTCCTGCTGTTTGCTGCTTGCCTGTCCATCCTCCACGTCATCCTTGACTCGTGAGACCGGGTCTCACCTTTGAACATCCGACGCTCCGGAGGGGTCCTGAGGAGGCCCCCTACGGGTCTTGATGTTGTTCCTCATCGCGAGGCTTGGCCCCTTGCGAGGGCATTGCCTTAAGTGGTGTCGGGCCTGTTGGTTTTTGGTCGATGAAGTGGGCCAACCTTGGGCTGCAGGCAGGCAGGCCTGGGCACCCCCATTCCCAGAACGCCGACAGTAGCCCCCGGGCCCAAGGCGCGCCTCGGCTGGCTTCTTGGCAAAGACTTGAGGGCGGCCTGAAGCGTCACGGACCCTAATTGCCTGCGGGCCAGGCGGCACACGTGTCCAGCCGTCATGTTGCGACACTCTGGTTCCCCGAAGCGTCCGGGGCGCACCAAACCACGATGGCACGATCTCCAAGACTCGCGTCGGTCATCGTTCTAACTCATTGAATGGCACTGGCGCAGCCGACCCACGCCCAATGGCCCTCACGAACGTGACTGCTTGATTGTCAGGTGTGGCGACGTGGGCGGCAATGTGCCTGCAGGCCCACCTCGCGGCACCTGAGGTGCGCGTGACGGCCGTGCTCCCATGACGCTTGGTGGCCGTGGTTCGCCTATAAATCTGCCCCGCCCCTGGCAAGGGGGAGGCACTGTGATCTTGAGATTCCCCTTTGCTTCCTTTGTTCCGCCGAGAAAAACCTCTTCTCCCCATCGTTTCTTCGTCTTCCATGGCGTCTTGAGGAGGCGATCCTGGCAGGGGGAAACGCACGGCTCCGTCCGCACCCTCGTCCGCCCCCGGGAGCCGCGGCTGAGGGCCCTCAAGGTCGCCGCGCGTCCGCCGCCGTTGGGTTCTGTCTAATGAGTAAGTCCCTCGTCTGCACCTCCTTTCCTCATTGTAATGTCCGCTGCTTGGTGGTTGATCTTCCCTTTTATCTAGAGAGCCCATAGCCAAGAAGCTCAAGCTCGGTGAGCTTCAGGAGGAGGTAGAGGGGCTGCAATCTCATCTCGAGAGTGCCGAGGCCGCCTTCCAGGCCGCCCGGCAGGGTTTAACGGAGGCCAAGGTGGAGTTGGTGTCGCTGCAGAGGCAAGTCCAGGAGGCGTCCGACGCCGTTCAGGAAGCCCAGGATGAGGCGGTGTATGCTCGGAAGATGGCGTCCCAGCGTGCCACGCAGTTTGTGAGCATCGCCGGCCGGGCGGCAGGCGCCACGCCGTTTCGTGGAGGATGCCCCTACGCTACCAAAGTTGAACATCGACGGAGGCCACCTCGCCTTCTTCCAGAAGGTGGTGGAGACGCTGGAGGCCGGCATCTCCCGCTGGAAGAGGACAACACGTCCAACACGCGCGAGCTTCTGGGCCTTTCCTTAACGCTCGGCTCCTCCAACCTTCGCCGCCTCATCCCGCAGCTTGATCTCCAGCGTGTTCGAGCCGGTGCCCGCCGAGTCCCGGACGTGGACGCCCTGGTGGAGCGGTACGTCCCTGTGCCCGTCTCCAGTGTGGAGGAGGGCTCCGACGCCGAGTCCGCCGACGCCAAGGGCAGTGTCGGCGGCCTCTCCCCCTAGGCGTCCCCCAGCTTCTGTTTTCCTGCCCGTGTAATGTTGGTCCGTGAACTCTGCCCTATCGGGCATTAGACTTTTCTATGTTACCTTCACCGTTATCCCTTCTTTATTTCTCTCTTGAATCGATGGCTTGCTTGCTGGTAATCATTGCGGCTTGGCTTCCTTCCATAGTGTCCTTCGCTGACCTAGCCGTTCCTCGGGGGCAACGACGGCCAGGGCCCTTAGAAGGCCCCATCCTCCCGAGCCATCATTTGTGCTGCTGCACGCTTGGTCGATGGCCTCATTCCTTGCCACAACTTAGTCCTTAGGCCATGCATCCTTTTGTTACTATGTGTGATTTTAATTCGTTTTAGGTTTGACGCGAAATCAGATGGCCCCCGTCTGCGTGCGGGGTACTTAGCTCATGGGTTTGCACCGGTCCCTTTTGCAGCTCCTCTTGAGTAGCTCTTGCTTTGTCGATGGGATGGGGCCAAGACCCTTTCGGCACTCTATGTCTGCAGGTCCATGTCCCGTACATTTGCCTGCCAGCGTGAGGCGCAACCCGTTACCAAGGTTGTTCCTCATGGGGCAAAGCCCCGACGCCCTGGGTGATGACAGGGGCGACACCTGGGCAGCCGATTGGCTTTGCGACCAGTAAGGCCCCTGACGCATGTTGCTCACGAGCACCCCTTGACACTCAAGCCGCTCTACGTCGACAGTCCCCGGTCCCGCACATTTCCCCACTGCCGTTAGGTTCGACGCACTTCAGGGGGCGGGGCCCCGCCGACCCTAACATCGACCTAAGCCAGGACGACACTAGGGGTGGCGAGTGGCGTTATGAAAGGTAAGGCTCCTCAAGCGGTGCCCCAGAGCCCCCTTTGGCGCTCGAGCGATTCCCCATTCCGTCCCATTGGTCATCGCCCCAGGGCGCCCTCAGGCCTCTCGAGACTCTTCGTGGTGGTGCCATGCTTTGATCCGGCCCCCGAGCGGGGATCGATCGCTAAAAATGTTTGCCCCTGGGACGACAAGTACTTGCTTTCATGCTCCTTGGCGCCTAGGGGTGGTGCGGAGCGTTCAACTCCTCAGAAAATGTCATCCAGAAAAGGAGGCTTCAAAGCCGGCAAAACGAGAAAGAGCAAGAGAAAATTCCCCCCTTTTGTTTTTCAAACATCAACTTTTGAAATCGGCAAGTTTAAATCCAGTAAAGAATAATCCAAGTTCCAGGAAGAAGCAAGCAAACACCACGTCCGACACCTAGGCTGGCATAGTCATTGGTGGAATGTGTTGATTTCCTTGCCAGCTGCGGGCATAGTCATTGGCGGATTGAGTTGATTGCCTCCGTCTTCTCCCCAGCATGGAGCGTAGGGCTGCCACTAGGTGTGGGAGGGACCCCTCCGCATCCTCACGGGGCCCGGGAGTATACAGCCGCAGCTCGTTATTACGTGAGAGTGTCACGGCGGGGGGTGTATCCGGGAGGTTAAGAGGATGCTTTGGCCTCGCGAGTGTCCCTACCCCCGAGGCATAGGCGCCTGATTCCTTTTCGGTCATTGGTAAACCCGTCTTCTCCCTAGCTCGGAGCATAGTGCTGCCACTAGGCATGGGAGGGACCCCTCCGCGTCCTTGGGGGGCCCCGGGCGTATACAGCCGCAACTCGTTATTACGTGAGAGTGTCACGGGATGAAGTAGGTTCCATAAGGATTGAAGAACAATGCAGAGGTGCCACATATTGATGCAGGTCCCGTGGGTATTGTAGGGCGAACGCGAGGGCGCTCCAGCCTCGCGAAGTTTCCTTGTTGGAGGCAGTTTGCCCTTGATCTCTTCTGTAGATGGAGCCCTTCGAGGCACCGCTCGCTCCTCCTCCTGAGACTGGTTGAGGGCTTTTCTACCGCTCTACGTCGGCAGGTCCCAGTCCCGCAGATTTCCCTGCCGTCGTGAGGCGCGACCCGTTACCAAGGTCGTTTCTCATGGGGCAAGGCCCTGACACCCCTGATACCGACCGAATGTGCTTGGACGGCACCAGGGTGGCCAAGTGGCTTTGTGACCAGTAAGGCTCCCGAGGCGCGATGCTTAGGAGCCCCCTTTGACGTTTGAGCGGCTCTGCGTTGCCAAGACCCGGTCCCGCACATTTCCCAACCGCCGTTGCTTGCGGCCGAATGGACGAACGCAGCTACGGGGTCAACCCCTGCCACCACTGATACCGTGGACGACATTAAGGGTGGCAGGTGGCCTTATGACCGGTAATGCCCTTGAGGCTCGATGCTTAGGAGCCCACTTTTTACGCTCAAGTGGCCCCTGTTTCATCCTGTTGATTGTGGCCCTAGGGAGCCGCGGGGCCTCCCCAGTGTTGGGGATCGTAGTAAATTCAAATAAAATTGTACGCCATACAAGGATTTATCTATGGAGAAACCAGCAATGAGTAATGGGGTAGAGCATATTCATACCTTTGAAGATTGATAAGTGGAAGCGTTACTATGAACACGGTTGATGGAGTCGTACTCGCAGTGGTTCAGATCGCGGTGGATTCCGATCTATGTGCCGAACTATGGCACCTTCGCGTTCAACACACATGTAGCCCGGTGACGTCTCCAACACCTTGAACCAGCAAGGAGGAAGGAGATGTTGAGGGAGAGAGCTTCGACAGCACGACGGCATGGTGGCGGTGGAGCTACGTGGTTCTCCGAGAGAGCTTCACTAAGCTATGCGGAGGAGGAGCAGAGAGAGATGAAGGGTTGCGCCCAGAGAGAGAGATTTCGTCTTCTCCAAAGGCCAAAACCTCCACTGTATATAGGGGGAGAGGGAAGGGGGAGCCTCCCTTTGGGTTCCCACCCCCAAGCGGTTCGACAGCACCATCTCACGTGGGAGATGGCGGCCAGGGCAAGGGAGAGGGGGGTGGCGAGGGTTTCCCCCCTTCCCTCTTTTGGTGCGCCTTGGGCCTAGGTGGAAGGCGCACCATCCCACGCTGGGCTATTTCCCTTCCACCTTTTGGCCCATGCTAGCCTTCGGGGCTGGTGGCTCCTCCCGGTGGACCCCCGGAACCCTTCCGGTGGTCGCGGTACATTACCGGTGACGCCCGAAACATTTCCAGTGTCCAAAACCCCTCATCCTATATATCAATCTTTACCTCCAGATCATTCCGGAGCTCCTCGTGACGTCCATGATCTTATCCGGGACTCCGAACAACCTTCGATAACTATGTACACTATTTCCCTATAACCCTGGTGTCATCGAACCTTAAGTGTGTAGACCCTACGGGTTCGGGAGACATGCAGACATGACCGAGACATCTCTCTGGCCAATAACTAACATCAGGGTTTGTATATCCATGTTGTTTTTCACATGTTCCACGATGATCTCATCGGATGAACCACAATGTCAAGGATTCAATCAATCCCGTATGCAATTCCCTTTGTCTATCGGTATGATACTTGCCCGAGATTCGATCGTTGGTATCCCTATACCTTGTTCAATCTCGTTACCAGCAAGTCTCTTTACTTGTTTCGTAACACATAATCCCATGGCTAACGCTTAGTCACACTGAGCTCAATATGATGATGGATTACCGAGTGGGCCCAAAGATACCTCTCCGTTCACATGGAGTGACAAATCCCAGTCTCGATTCGTACCAACCCTACAGACACTTTCGGAGATAGTCGTAGTGCACCTTCATAGTCACCCACTTACGTTGTGATGTTTGATACACACAAAGCGCTCCTATGGTATCCGGGAGTTGCACAATCTCATGGTCTAAGGAAAAGATACTTGACATTAGAAAAGCTTGCTATGCTTAGGATTGGGTCTTGTCCATCACATCATTCTCCTAATGACGTGATCCCGTTATCAATGACATCCAATGTCCATGATCAGGAAACCATGATCATCCATTAATCAACGAGCTAGCCAACTAGAGGCTCACTAGGGACACATTGTGATCTATATATTCACACATGTATTACGGTTACTGGTTAATACAATTATATCATGAATAATAAACAATTATCATGAACTGGAAATATAATAATAACAACTTTATTATTGCCTCTAGGGCATATTTCCAACAGTCTCCCACTTGCACTAGAGTCAATAATCTAGTTCACATCACTATGTGATTGCAATGAATCCAACACCCATACAGTTTTGGGGTTCGATCATGTCTTGCTTCTGAGAGAGGTTTATTAGTCAACGGGTCTGAACCTTTCGAATCCGTGTGTGCTTTACAAATCTTTATGTCTTCATATAGATACTGCTACCATGCACCATTTGGAACTATTCCAAATGACTGCTCCTCTATACGAATCCGATTTACTACTCAGAGTCATCCGGATTAGTGACAAAGCTTGCATCGACGTACCTCCTTTATGACGAACTCTTTAATCACCTCCGTGATCAAGAATAATTGCTTACTCCACTAGTTACTAAGGATTACTTTGACCGCTGTCCAGTGATCCATTCCTAGATCACTCTTGTACCCCTTGACTGACTCATGGCAAGGCACACATTAGGTGCGGTACACAACATAGCATACTTATAGAGCCTACGGCTGATGCATAGGGGACGACATTCGTCCTTTCTCTTTATTCTCTCGTGGTTGGGCTTTTGAACACCTTATGACACACCTAACAACTCCTAATTTTCGAGATCTATTTTGAACACTTTCAAAAACTTGTCAAGGCATGCATTTTGTTGAAAGTTCTATTAAGCACTTTGATCTATCTCCATAGATCTTAATGCTCACTGTTCAAGTAGGTTATCCAGGTTTTTCCTTTGAAAAACTCCTTTTAAACAACCCTTTATGCTTTCCAGAAATTCTACATTATTTCCGATCAACAATATGTCAACCATATATATTCATTAGAAATTCTATAGTGCTCTCACTCACTTCTTTGGAAATACAAGTTTCTCACAAACTTTGTACAAAACCAAAAACTTTGATCATCTCATCAAAGTGCATATTCCAACTCCGAGATGCTTGCGCCAGTCCGTAGAGGTATCGTTGGAGCTTTGCATACTTGTTAGCACTCTTTAGGATTGAAAAAATCTTCTGGTTGTATCACATACAACCTTTCCTCAAGGAAACCGTCAAGGAAACAATATTTTGACATCCTATCTACAAGATTTCATAAATGATGCAGCAATTACAAACATAATTCCAACAGACTTTCAGCATCGCTACGAGTGAGAAAGTCTCATCATAGTCAACTCGTTTTCATAGTCAACTTGTCAAAAACATCTTCGCGACAAGTCGAGCTTTCTTAATGGTCAATTTCACCATCACCGCCTGTTTTCCTTTTAAAGACCCATCCATAGTTAATAGTCTTACGACCATCAAGTAGTTCTTCCAAAGTATACACTTTGTTTTCATACATGGATCCTCTGTTGGATTTCATGGTCTCCACCCATTTTCGGGATTTGGGCCCACCATCACTTCTCCATAGCTCGTAGGTTCATTGTTGTCGAGCAACATGACCTCCAAGACAGGATTACTGTACCATTCTAGAGTAGTATGTGTCCTTGTCGACCTATGAGGTTCGGTAGTGACTTGATCCGAAGCTTCATGATCACTATCATCAGCTTCCACTTCAATTGGTGTAGGCGCCACAGGAACAACTTCCTGCACCCTACTACACACACTAGTTGAGGTGATGGTTCAGTAACCTCATCAAGTTTCTACCATACTCCCACTCAATTCTTTTGAGAGAAACTTTTCCTCGAGAAAGGACCCGTTACTAGAAACAAACACTTTTGCTTCCGGATCTGAGATAGGAGGTATACCCAACTGTTCTGGGTGTCCTATGAATATGCATTTATCCTCTTTGGGTTCAAGCTTATCAGGCTGAAACTCTTTCACAGAAGCATCGCAGCCCCAAATTTTTAAGAAATGACAGCTTAGGTTTCTCTAAACCATAGTTCATACGGTGTCATCTCAACGGAATTACGTGGTGCCATATTTAAAGTGAATGCGGTTGTCTCTAATGCCTAACCCGTAAATGATAGTGGTAATTTGATAAGAGACATCATAGTATGCACCATATCCAATAGGGCATGACTATGACATACGAACACACCATCGGATTATGGTGTTCTAGGTGGCATGAGTTGTGAAACAATTTGCACGTGAAACAATTTTCATTTTGTCTTAAATGTTGACCAAACTCGCAACTCAGATATATATATATATGTATATATATTTACCTCCGCGATCACATCGTAGACATATTATCCTCCTGTCACGATGATCTTTTAACTTCACTTTGAAATTACTTGAACCTTTCAAGAATTCAGACTTGTGTTTCATCAAGTAAATACACTTGTATCTACTCAAATCATCTATGAAGTAAGAACATAATGATATCCACTGCGTGCCTCAGCACTCCTTGGACTGCACACATCTAAATGTATTACTTCCAACAAGTTAATTTCTTGTTCCATATCACTTGAAAAAGAGGTCTTCAGTCATCTTGCCCATGTGGTATTATTTGGATATCGCAAGTGATTCAAACATCAAGTGAGTCTAAAAGATCCATCCGCATGGAGTTTCTTCATGCGTTTATACCATCAGGCATGGTTTGCATGTCTCAAATGTTTAAAAAATGAGTGATTACAAAGATCCATCAGCATGGAGCTTCTTCATGCATTTTATACCAATATGATTTAAGCAGCAGTGCCACAAGTAAGTGGTATCATCATTACTACTTTGTATCTTTTGGCAACAATATTATGAACATGTGCACCACTATGAACGAGATTCAATAAACCATTCATATTAGGTGCAAGACGATTGAAGGTATTATTCAAGTAAACAGAATAACCATTATTATTTCAAATGAATAACCGTGTTGCAATAAACATAATCTTAATCATGTCTATACTCAACGCAAACACCAAATAACAATTATTTAGGTATAACTCTAATCCTGATGGCAGGGGGAGCGTGCGATGTTTGATCACATCAACCTTGGAAACACATCCAACACTTATCGCCACCTCACCTTTAGCTAGTCTCCGTTTATTCTGTAGCTTTTATTTCAAGTTACTAGCACTTAGCAACTGAACCGGTATCTAATACCCTGGTTCCTACTAGGAGTACTAGTAAAGTACACATCAATATCATGTATATCCAATATACTTTTTTTGACTTTGCTAGCCTTCTCATCTACTAAGTATCTAGGGTAGTTCCTCTTCAGTTACTGTTACCCTCATTATAGAAGCACTTAGTCTCAGGTTTGGGTTCAACCTTGGGTCTCTTCACTAGAGCAGCAACTGGTTTGTTGTTTCATGAAGTATCCCTTCTTGCCCTCTTGAGACTAGTGGTTTTACTAACCATCAACAATTGATGCTCCTTTTAATTTATACTTCCGCGGTGTCAAACATAGCGAAATGACTCAAGGATCATCATATCTATCCCTGACATTTTATAGTTCATCACGAAGCTCTAGCAGCTTGGTGGGAGTGACACTAGAGAACTATCACTATCTCATTTGGAAGATCAACTCCCAGTCGATTCAAGCGATTGTAGTACTCAGACAATCTGAGAACATGCTCAACGATTGAGATTTTTTCCCTTATTGTGTAGGCAAACAATCTTGTCAGAGTTCTCATACCTCTCAACAAGGGTACGAGCATGAAATCCCAATTTCATCTCTTGGAACATCTTGTATGTCCCACGATGTTCGAAACATCTTTAATGCCTCAATTCTAAGACGTTTAAGCATTGTGCACTGAACTATCATGTAGTTATCAAAAACATGTATATCAGATGTTTGCAACATCGAGAGACCACGCTTGGGATTCAGCACACCGAGCAATGCATTATGGACATAAGCCTTTCTATGCAGCAATCAGGACAATCCTCACTTAAACGGACCCAGTCCGCATAATTGCTACTTCTATCTTTCAACTAAGTTTTTCTCTAGGAACATATCAAAAACCATAGAGCTATAGTGCAAGCATAATTTGCAAATACCTTTTGTCTATTTTCATGATAATTAAGTTCATCTAATCAAATTATTCAATGAACTCCCACTCAGATCGACATCACTCTAGTCCTCCAAGTGAAACATGATCCACGTTGACTATCCCCTGTCCGATCATCACGTGAGACGCACTAGCAATCAATGGTGAGCATCTCCATGCTGATCATATCAACCATACGACTCATGTTCGACCTTTCGGTCTCCCGTATTCGAGGCCATGTCTGTACATGCTAGGCTCGTTGAGTCAACCTAAGTGTTTTGCGTGTGTAAACTGGCTTACACCCGTTGTATGCGAACGTTAGAATCTATCACACCCGATCATCACGTGGTGCTTCTAGACAACGATCCTTCACAACGGTGCACACTTAGGGGAATACTGTCTCGAAATTTTCATGAGGGATCATCTTATCTTTGCTACCGTCGTTCTAAGCAATAAGATGTAAAACATGATAAACATCACATGCAATCATATAGTGACATGATATGGCCATTACGATCTTGCTCCTTGGATCTCCATCTTTGGGGCACCATGGTCATCAGTGTCACCGGCATGACACCATGACCTCCAATATCATGATCTCCATCGTTATGTATCCATGAAGTTGTCGTCCCAATCTATTACTTCTATTACTATAGCTAACGTTTAGCAATAAAGTAAAGTAATCACATGGCGTTTGCATCTCATACAATAAATTAGGAAAACTCCTATCGCTCCTACCGGTTGTCATATTCATCGACATGCAAGTCGTGAATCCTATTACAAGAACATGATCAACCTCATACATCACATATGTAACATCACATCCTTTTGGCCGTATCACATCACATAGCATTCCCTGCAAAAACAAGTTAGACGTCCTCTAATTGTTGTTGCAAGTTTTACGTGGCTGATTTGGGTTTCTAGCAAGAATGTTTCTCACCTACGTGACAGCCACAACGTTGATACGCCAATGCTATTTACCCTTCATAAGGACCCTCTTCATTGAATCCGATCCGACTAAAGTGGGAGAGACAGACACTCGCTAGCCACCTTATGCAACTAGTGCATGTCTATCAGTGTAACTAGTCTCACGTAAGAGTACGTGTAAAGTTGGTCCGGCCGCTTCATCCCACGATGCCACTGAATCAAGATAAGACTAGTAACGGCAAGCAATTGAAAAAATTAGCGCCCAAAACTTTTGTGTTCTACTCGTGCATAGAATCTACGCATAGAAACCTGGCTCGGATGCCACTGTTGGGGACCGTAGTAAATTCAAAAAAATTCCTATGCCATACAAGGATCTATCTATGGAGAAACCAGCAACTAGTAATGGGGTAGAGCATCTTCATACCTTTGAAGATCGCTAAGCGGAAGCGTTACTATGAACGTGGTTGCTGGAGTCGTACTCCCAGCGATTCAGATGGCTGTGGATTTCGATCTATGTGCCGAACTATGGCACCTCCGCGTTCAACACACATGCAGCCCGGTGACGTCTCCAACACCTTGAACTAGTAAGGAGGAAGGAGAGGATGAGGGAGAGAGCTCCGACAACACGATGGCAAGGTGGCGGTGGAGCTACGTGGTTCTCCGGCAGAGCTTCGCTAAGCTATGCGGAGGACGAGGAGATAGAGAGGAAGGGCTGCGCCTAGAGAGAGAGATTTCGTGTTCTCCAAAGGCCAAAACATCCACTATATATAGGGGGAGAGGGAAGGGGGTGCCTCCCTTAGGGTTCCCACCCCCAAGTGGTGCGGCAGCCCCATCTAGCGTGGGAGGTGGCCGCCACGGCAAGGGAGAGGGGGGGGGGGGTGGCGCACCCGAGATGGGCCTTAGGCCCATCTACGCTAGGGTTTCCCCCCTTCCCTCTCTTGCTTTGCCTTGGGCCTAGGTGGAAGGCGCACTAGCCCACTCTGGTTTGGTTCCCTTCCACCTTTTGGCCCATGCTAGCCTTTGGGTCTGGTGGCCCTCCCGGTGGACCCCTGGAACCCTTCCGGTGGTCCCGGTACGTTAGCAATGACGCCCGACACATTTCCGGTGTCCAAAACCCCTCATCCTATATATCAATATTTACCTCCAAATCATTTCGGAGCTCCTCGTGACATCCAGGATCTCATCCGGGACTCCAAACAACCTTCAGTAACCACATACACTATTTCCCTATAACCCTGGCGTTATCGAACCTTAAGTGTGTAGACCCTACGGGTTCGGGAGACATGCACACATGTCCGAGTCATATCTCCGGCCAATAACCAACAACGAGGTCTGGATATCCATGTTGGTTCCCACATGTTCCATGATGATCCCATCGGATGAACTACGATGTCAAGGATTCAATCAATCCCGTATGCAATTCCCTTTGTCTATCGGTATGATACTTGCCCGAGATTCGATCGTCGGTATCCCTATACCTTGTTCAATATCCTTACCGGCAAGTCTCTTTACTCGTTTCGTAACACATCATCCCATGGCTAACCCCTTTGTCAGATTGAGCTCAATATGATGATGGATTACCGAGTGGGCCCAGAGATACCTCTCCGTTCACATGGAGTGACAAATCCCAGTCTCGATTCATACCAACCCAACAAACACTTTTAGAGATACCCGTAGTGCACCTTTATAGTCACCCAGTTACGTTGTGACGTTTGATACACCCAAAGAACTCCTATGGTATCCAGGAGTTTCACGATCTCATGGTCTAAGGAAAATATATTTGACATCCATGATCATCCATTGATCAACGAGCTAGCCAACTAGAGGCTGACAAGGGACACATTGTGATATATATATTCACACATGTATTACGGTTTCTGGTTAATACAATTATAGCATGAATAATAGACAATTATCATGAACTGGAAATATAATAATAACAACTTTATTATTGCCTCTAGGGCATATTTCCAACACCCAGGTCCCGCGACGGGGCGACGCTCATTGGTCGGAGCCCCCGAGCGGGGGGTAGATCGCCCAAAGATGTAAGCAAGGTAAGATGACAGATCGGCGAATGGATACAACAGAAGTTATGAAAGCATGTGTAAATGATATGACGGGCAGAGGTGGGCCCTGAATACTTGAAGTTCAATCGGCTAGCAAGCACCCCTTAGAGCAGTGAACCCAAAAAATTACCTCGCATAGCTTCTTCGTGCCTGAGGGGTGCCTCATGAGGCCCGGCCTATGACGCCCACACTAGCTCCGTAGTCGCCACGGGTGGCCGCGCCTCTTGTGTCTCGTTGCTTCATCTGACTCGTCCTCCTAAGGCCGGGGATCCCAGTCGTTGCAATATCTCCACAGCGGCGGCGGCTGACGTCATGCCCCGCAGCTTGGGGGTGCCTCCCTGCCTGTGCCTCTTGGCCTGAGTGCACCGCCAGTGGAGTGCTGCCTCTTGAGCTTGCGTTGGATTTTTCCCTTGAAGAGGAAAGGGTGATGTAGCACAGGAGCAGTAAGTATTTCCCTCAGTTTGAGAACCAAGGTATCAATCCAATAGGAGAATCGCGCCAAGTCCAAAGTACCTGCGCAAACACAAAAGAGCTTGCACCCAACGCTATAAAGGGGTTGTCAATCCCTTCAAGATTGATTGCAAAGTGAGATCTCAAGGCGGAAAGTGCAACAAAGTAAAAGTGTAAGGCTGAAAATATGGTGTGAAGTAGACCCGGGGGCCATAGTGTTCACTAGAGGCTTCTCTCAAAATAGCAAATATTACGGTGGGTGAACAAATTATTGTCGAGCAATTGATAGAACAAGGCAAAGTCATGACGATATCTAAGGCCATGATCATACATAGGCATCACGTCCGAGAAAAGTAGACCGATGCTTTCTTCATCTACTACTATTACTCCACACATCGACCGCTATCCAGCATGCATCTAGTGTATTGAGTTCATGACGAACAAAGTAACGCCTTAAGCAAGATGACATGATGTAGAGGGATAAACTCAAACCAATGATGAAAACCCCATATTTTTACCCTTGATGGCAACAACATGATGCGTGCCTCACTACCCCTTCTGTCATTGGGAGAGGTCACCGCACGGTATGAACCCAAAACCAAGCACTTCTCCCATTATAAGGATCATAGATCAAGTTGGCCAAACAAAACCCACAACTCCAAGAGAATTACAAGGATATTAAATCATGCATATAAGATATCAAAAGAAACTCAAATAAGATTCAGAGATAATCTGATCATAAATCCACAATTCATCGGATCTGGACAAACACACCGCAAAAGAAGATTACATCGGATAGATCTCCATGAAGATCATGGAGAACTTTGTATTGAAGATCCAAGAGAGAGAAGAAGCCATCTAGCTACCAGCTATGGACCCGAAGGTCTATGGTGAACTACTCCGAATCCCCCCTCCGACAGGGCACTAGAATGTGCCCCAGAGGGGATCTTGCGGAGACAGAAGCTTGCGGCGGCGGAAAAGTATTTTTCTGAATTTATAGGCAGAAGAGGTAGGGCAGACGAGCCACAGGGGGCCCACAAGCCTGCTAGGCGTGGGCCCCCCTGGCCGCGCCTAGGGGGCTTGTGGGTTCCCCTGGTGGCCCCTACCTTGGTTCTCAAGTCTCGTGCGTACCTTCTGTTCCGAAAAAAATCTTTTCGGAAGTTTTATTCCGTTTGGACACCGTTTAAAATCCTCCTCTGAAAAGGGTCAAAAAACACGGAAAAATAGGAACTGGCACTTGGCACTGAGTTAATAAGTTAGTCCCAAAAAAGATATAAAAGGCATACAAAACATCCAAAGTTTGACAAGATAATAGCATGGAACCATAAAAAATTATACATACGTTGGAGACTTATCAAGCATCCCCAAGCTTAACTCCTGCTCGTCCTCGAGTGGGGAAGTGATGAAGACTGAATTTTTGATGTGGAATGCTACCTAGCATAGTTGTCCTTTGTAACTTCTTTCATGTGACATGAATGTTCAGATCCGTAAGATTCAAAACAATAGTTTGCTACTGACAAGAAAACAATAATACTTCAAGCAAACTAGCAAGGTAATAATGAACTTTCGAAATAACAAGGCCAAAGAAAGTTATCCCCACAAAATCATATAGTCTAGCTATGCTCCATCATCCTCACACAACTAATTTAAATCATGCACAACCCTGGTATTGGCCAAGTAATTGTTTTCGCACTCTTACTTTCTCAAACCTTTTTCAACTCTCACGCAATACATGAGCCTGAGCCATGGATATAGCACTATAGGTGGAATAGAGTGTGGTGGTGGTTGTGAGATAAAAAGGAGGAGATGGTCACATTGACTCGGCGTATTGAAGGGCTATGGAGGTGCCCATTAATAGATATCAATGTGAATGAGTAGGGATTTCCATACAAAGGATGCACTAGAGCTATAATTATGTGAAAGCTCAAAAGGAGAGCTAGTGGGTGTGCATCCAACTTGCTTGCTCACGAAGACCTAGGGCAATTTTGAGGAAGCCCTTCATTGGAATATACAAACCAAGTTATAAAATAAAGATTCCCACTAGTATATGGTGGTGACAAAACGAGAGGCTCTCAATCATGAAGAACACGGTGCTTATTATGAAGCACAAGTGTGGAAAAGAGATAGTAGCATTGTCCCTTCTCTCTTTTTCTCTCTTTTTTTGTTTGGGCTCTTGGGCCTCTTTTTCTCTCTTTTTTTTATTGTGGGCAATTTTGTCCTATTTTTTTCCTCACATGGGACAATTCTCTTATAATGATGATCATCACACTTTTATTTACTCACAGCTGAGAGCTCAGAACGATGATGACTCTATAGGAAATGCCTCCGGTAGTGTACCGGGATGTGCAACGATCTAGCTTGGCGTATGACGTTGAAACATCTCGCTAGCTATCTTACGATCATGCAATGGCAATATGAGAGTGACGACACAAGTCATGAGACAGAACGGTGGGAGTTGCATGGCAATATATCTTGGAATGGCTATGAAAATGCCATAATAGGTAGGTATGGTGGCTGTTTTGAGGAAGGCATATGGTGGGTTTGTGCACCGGTGAAAATTGCGTGGTACTAGAGAGGCTAGCAATGGTGGAAGGTGAAAGTGCATCTACACGATGGACTCACATTAGTCATAAAAAACTAACATACTTGTTGTGAGGGTTTTTATTAGTAATCGAAACAAAGTGCTAAACGCATACTCCTAGGGGAAGGGTTGGTAGGTGTAAACCATCGCGCGATCCCGACCATAACACAAAGGATGACAATCAATAGATCAATTATGCTCCGACTTCCTAACATAGCGGTTCACCATACGTGCATGCTACGGGACTCACTAACTTCAACACAAGTATTTCTAGATTCAAAACACCCTACTAACATAACTCTTAATATTTCCAAATCCACGTCCCAAAACTAATTGAGAGGAATCAAACTTCTCTTTCTACTCAATGCACATGAAGATGGAAGTTTTTGTATCCTCTTTGGGTACCTATCACCTTTGGGACTACTTTCATAGCACAACCCAACTACCAAGTTATGCACCGCCGTGCTCTAAAAGATCTAAGTGAAGCACATAGAGCAAAATTATCTAGCTCAAAAGATATAAGTGAAGCACGATGAGCATTCTAGCAAATTCACGATGAGTGCATGTCTCTCTCAAAAGGTGTGCAGAAAGTATGATTGTGACACAACAAAAAGAATAGAATCCTACGATACAAGACGCTCCAAGCAAAACACATATCATGTGGTGAATAAAAATATAGCTCCAAGTAATGTTACCGATGGATTGAAGACGAAAGTGGGGATGCCTTCCCGGGGCATCCCCAAGCTTAGGCTTTTTGGTGTCCTTGAATTTGGCTTGGGATGCCTTGTGCATCCCCAATCTTGAGCTCTTTCCACTCTTTATCCGTTTGTCCATGAGAACATCACCCAAAACTTGAAAACTTCACAACATAAAACTTAAACAGAAACTCGTGATATCATTAGCACAAGAAAACAAACTACCACGTCTTTAGGTACTGTAGAAAACTTGATTTCTATTTATTTTGGTGTTAGATTACTGTATTCTCACTTTTCCATGGCTAGTACCCCCCGATACTATCCATAGTTTCATCAAAACAAGCAACCAACTCAACAAAAACAGAATTTGTCAAAAACAGACTAGTCTGTAGCAATCTGTATACTTCGTGTACTTCTCTTACCTCAAAGTTTTTGAAACATTACGAGTGCCTGGGAAAAAGGCACATAAACCAGCAGCAAAAAGAATCAACTCAAAATCTCTTTCTGAATAAAAATGAAAAATAATCTCGTGAGCGAAAAGTTTCTGTCTTTTTCCAGCAGGATCAAACAACCATCACCAAGACTAGTCATGAAGGTTTTGCTTGGCTCAAACACAAAAAGAAACACAAAATACACAATCATAACATAATTATGATGGCGTGGACACAACCAAACAGAAAGAAAAAGATAAATTCATTGGGTTGCCTCCCAACAAGCGCTATTGTTTAACGTCCTTAGCTAGGTATATGGCGATAGAATCACGTGTCGTCGTCTTTGGTGATCAAACCATAAGTAGCGTGATCACTCATCATATTAAGGTCTTCATCTTTCTTACTAGATGATTCTACACTATGTTTAGGAACGAAAACAGACTTGGTGGCCTTATTGTGGGCAAAATCTGGAGTATTCTGCACAGCGGCAAAAGCGGAACCCAAGTTGGTTATAACATCATCTAGTTTGCCAATCCTAGCGGAATCATGACCTATTTTTTCGTTAACTATGGGTTCCTTCTCCTTTATTTTTTTCAAAACCATTCCCACCTTGGATCCGTACTGAGTGATTTGATTGTGGATCTTTTTATCCAAATTCTCAATGAGTTCGATCGTAGCAACCTTATTTTCAATGACGTCCAGCCTACGCATCACATGTTCCAGAGTTAAGGTAGTTCCATTAACCATGAGTGGGGGTGAGCCTACCAAATTTATTATAGCTCCGTAATAATCAACGGTATGGCTACCCAAGAAATTTCCGCCTACGATGGTGTCAAGTATATACCTATTCCAAGGGGAAATACCCACATAAAAACTGCGAAGCAGGACGGTAGTAGATTGCTTACGAGTTGATCTACTCTGAGCATTGCAAATCCTATACCAAGCTCCCTTTAAGTTTTCTTCCTCATTTTGTTTGAAATTGAGAACTTCGTTTCCGGGAGTATCGTTCGAAGTGGTGGGTCTAGCCATGAGGAGATGTAGACTATCACACACAAACAAATAGAAAGCAAGCGAGAGAAAAGGGCGAACGAAAAAGGCAAATATTTTTTTAAATTTTTGTTTTTCAGAAGTGGGGGAGAGGCAAATGAGAGGCAAAAAAGTAAATGCAAGAGATGAGTTTGCGACACTTACTTGGATGAGTTCTTGACTTGATCCTCCCCGACAATGGCGCCAGAAATCCTTCTGCTGCCTCTTGAGCTTGCGTTGGTTTTTCCCTTGAAGAGGAAAGGTTGATGCAGCACAGGAGGAGTAAGTATTTCCCTCAGTTTGAGAACCAAGGTATCAATCGAGTAGGAGAATCGTGCCAAGTCCAGAGTACCTGCGCAAACACAAAAGAGCTTGCACCCAACGCTATAAAGGGGTTGTCAATCCCTTCAAGATTGATTGCAAACTGAGATCTGAAGGCGGAAAGTGCAATGAAGTAAAAGTGTAAGGCTGAAAATATGGTGTGACGTAGTCCCGGGGGCCATAGTGTTCACTAGAGGCTTCTCTCAAAATAGCAAATATTACGGTGGGTGAACAAATTACTGTCGAGCAATTGATAGAACCGCACAAAGTCATGATGATATCTAAGGCAATGATCATACATATAGGCATCACGTCCGAGACAAGTAGACCGATACTTTCTGCATCTACTACTATTACTCCACACATCGACCGCTATCCAGCATGCATCTAGTATATTGAGTTCATGACGAACAGAGTAACGCCTTAAGCAAGATGACATGATGTAGAGGGATAAACTCAAACCAATGATGAAAACCCCATCTTCTTACCCTTGATGGCAACAACATGATGCGTGCCTCGCTACCCCTTCCGTCACTGGGTGAGGTCACCGCATGGTATGAACCCAAAATCAAGCACTTCTCCCATTGCAAGAATCATAGATCAAGTTGGCCAAACAAAACCCACAACTCGAAGAGAATTACAAGGATATGAAATCATGCATATAAGAATCAGAAGAAACTCAAATAAGATTCATAGATAATCTGATCATAAATCCACAATTCATCGGATCTCGACAAACACACCGCAAAAGAATATTACATCGGATAGATCTCCATGAAGATCATGGAGAACTTTGTATTGAAGATCCAAGAGAGAGAAGAAGCCATCTAGCTACTAGCTATGGACCCGAAGGTCTATGGTGAACTACTGACGCATCATCAGAGAGGTCATGGTGTTGATGAAGAAGCCCTCCCTATTCGAATGTCCCTCCAGCAGGGCACCAGAACATGCCCCAGATGGTATCTTGTGGAGACAGAAGCTTGCGGCGGCGGAAAAGTATTTTCGTGGATCTCTCTCCAGTTTTTGATTTTTTCTGAATTTATTGGCGGAAGAGCTAGGGCAGATGAGCCATAGGGGGCCCACAAGCCTGCTAGGCGCGGGCCCCTATGGCCGTGCCTAGGGGGCTTGTCGGGTCCCCTGGTGGCCCCTGCCTTGGTTCTCAACTCTCGTGCATATCTTCTGTTCCAGAAAAAATCTTTTCGGAAGTTTTATTCTGTTTAGACACCGTTTAAAATCCTCCTCTGAAAAGGGTCAAAAACATGGAAAAAATAGGAACTGGAACTTGGCACTGAGTTAATAAGTTAGTCCCAAAAAAGATATAAAATACATACAAAAAGTTTGACAAGATAATAGCATGGAACCATAAAAAATTACAGATACATTGGAGACGTATCATGAAGCCCTAGGGTCTGGCTCAAGGGGGACCCCCAGAGCGTTCCTTACTCCTGAGGAGGACTCGCGCCTGGGCTGGACGCCTGAGGCTCTTCCTCGACGGGAGGGTTAGGTGGTGTTACATAACACGGTACGTAAGGCTCTGCGTAGGTGTTCCTTCGACCTCCAAAGCCATTCGGCAGCGCGACGTTGGCGGTCCCTCTCTACAGCGGGGGGAGGTCCCCTCAGTCGTGCTACTCGGAGATCTTCTTGTGATGGGCCTCCACACGAAGTCGCTTGCTCCTGTTACCGCCGTTGGGTGGTCCCGGCATTGCCCGGTGTAGACTCCCCCCTTGGTGCCTTGGTGTTCGTCCATCGTCGTAGTTCGCCCGCGCCGACACCTCCGCCGCCCGCTGGTTGCGTTTGAGGGAGCGCTCCTGCCTGGCAACCCCGGTTTTTTGGGGGCCGGCCTGGTCTTGGTGATGTGCGCTGGTGTGTGCATCAAACGTCCTGCTATTCTCCTCGCGCCCCTGGTGGTTGCCGGCATGCTGCGCCTCGAATCCGGCCACCGGAATCTGGAGGAGGAGGGCAACATGTGACACGTCTCTCTCGGCCCCGCCCAGCGCAGGAGCGCCCAGTGGCTTGCAGGCCCGGGGACCGGCATGAGGTGCGAGCCCCTGGCGTGCGGCGCCTGCGGCCTTGAAGAAGAGTGGGGTCGGATGGCCTTCTGGGCGATCTCGATCAGCTTTGTGATGTGGTCTACCCAAGCTTCGAAGCCCACATGCGTTGGTCGGTGGCAGAGCATTTCACTCACCATACGCAGCGCGTCGTGCGCGCCGAGGTCCTCCAAGTTGATGCGAGGCGTCGTGGGTGTCGGGGGCGCCGCCCAGCCGCCGTGCGCCTAGGTGGCACAGGTGGTTGCGACGGTGGAGACGATGTTGACGATCTGGTACGAGCCGCCTGGTACCATAACACCGGGACACATGCTTTCGGCCGCTGTAGTATGACGGGTGGAACCTTGTTGGGCGCGAGCCATCAGAGCAACGGGGCTTAGGGAAGATGAAGCTCGGAGAAGACCTTAACACGCCCCCTACCTGGCACGCCATATGTTGGATTTCGGGCTCCGCAAAACCCTAAAGATTTGAATTCAAGGATGTGTACAAAGATATCTCGCGGGCTCGTCTCTCCTAACTTGCTACTCACTGGGAATGGTAGAGAACTCACTCGATGGCGAGGAAAGCACATAACACGATAGTTTTTACCCAGATTCGGGCCGCTGAGAAGCGTAATACCCTTCTCCTTCTTTGGTGGATTGCCTCTCGCGAAGGCTGGTGGATGGACTAGTACAATGTTTGAGGGCCTCCGGAGGCTGAGTGGCCTTTGTGTGGTGCCGGTGGGCGAACGAATGAATCAGATCCTCATCTATTAAGTAACCAAGCCTCTATATATAGTGGCGGCCCCGGTCCTCTTCCCTTATCGTTTTGGCGAGAATGGATCCAACAACGGCCAATTTTGAAGGGGAACAGGGGAAGATGCTCTCGTGCTTAAAAGCAGTCTTCGCCTGCAAAGTGGCTGCCAGCGCTACAGGGACGGGTCTAGGGATCACGTCTGTCCTGCTGGCGGGCGGCGATGGCCTTGTTGCACCAGAAGGGAAACCTTTGGAAGATGCCTTGGGAACCCCAGTCCGTCCTTGCCCCCTTTGCACTAAAGGGGAAACTGCTCCGTCCTGCTGTCTGCTACTTGCATGTCCTTCCTCCGCGTCATCCTTGACTCCTTAGGCCGGGTCTCGCCTCGGAATATCCGCCGCTCCGAAGGGGTCTTAAGGAGGCCCCCTGCGGGTCTTGATGTTGTTCATCCTTGCGAGGCTTGCCCCTCATGAGGGACTTTCCTTGAGTGGTGCCGGTCCTGTTGGTTTTTGGTCGATGAAGTGTGCCAACCCTGGGCCGCACGCAGGCAGGTCTGGGCACCCCCATTCCAAGAACACCGACACAGGCTAGTCATGTTGCACTTCTCCTTCGAGTCTACAAACATCTTCTTGGCGGCTTTGTTGACTTCATTGTCAGGCAAATCCAATTGATTGAAGCATTGGGGGTCCCTCTGCTCTCTTCCATAATTGCACGTTAAATCACCCCTTAAACTAAGGGGTTCAATCCTCCAGGTAAACCAACACCGGACCAGATCAATTCCGGTGAGACCATGAGTTGTTAAAGCTTTCAACCTTAAGAATGTGGGTGCAAGCAGTTTCTGCTCCTCCTCGCTTGGCCAACCCGGAAATTCTTTCATGGCGTTAAGACGATCAAATTTGTAACCCAACACATGATTCTAACCTGCTAGAGATGTGCCCTTGCAGTAAAACAAGTGGCATTCAAACCTTTAGGATGACTCGCCAACTTTGATTCAGGAAAGGTACTATTCTGTCACATCCCTATTTCTAGCATGCACTAGGATCCATGTCTATGTTTGCATCATGTTTAATTTTTCCTTAACCTGAATTGGGGATGTTCAAAATCCCTAGTATTATAAAATTAATATAGGACCAACTGAAAATATTTTTCAATGAACAAGAAGGGCTCTTTAAAAATGTTCATCATCTCTGGAAAAATGTGGCAACATCAACCAGAGGTGACTTATGTTTTTACATGCCATTGTTGCTCATTGTATTAGATAATTAACTATTAGATTTGAATTTATAAAATAATAAAAACAAGATTATAACTTCAATAATTATGAAAATTGGTGAGGGCTTTTGGATTAATTCTGTTAGTGCCCAGAAAAAGTCCCATATTTTACTTAAATGTTTTAGTGCCTAAACTAAACTAAGCATATTGCAAATAACACAAAACAGAACAAGAAAAAAAAGGAATTTACCTGAGGCCCATGGGGAGCTGGCCCAGTAGCCTAGCTGCCAAACACCCCCAACCTCTCGCCAGGAGGACAGGGGCGTGTGTGTGCTGCACGTCGGAACGCTCCCGGCCACCTCCTGCTTGCCGCCGAGCAGCTCGACGCGTGGATGCGCCCTGGTGCTTCCCCCTTCTTCTCCTCCTCCCTCTGTTTCCTTCCCCCCAACATATTCCTCCTCTCTCCCTCTCTTTCCCCTCTACTCTCTCTCTCTCTCCCAGGAATAGAGCCACCTTCGATTCGCTGGCCACAGGTCGTCCCCGAGCCAGCCGTCTAGTCCCGTGTATCCGCTGTGAGCCCCTCATTCCATTCCCCTCTTCCCCATCGAGCTTCCCCTCCTCTCTCTCCCTCCTGCCGCCGGAGACCGAGCTCCCTGCCGCCGGCAATGGCTGCCGTGGCCAGGGTCTCTCCCTCGCCTGGCTAGGAGCACCGACGTGCTTCTAAGGCCCATAGGTGCCGCCCCGGCCCCCAGCTCTTCCTCCCACGTCCCCTGGCCTCGACCCCATCTTGCCCGAGCACCGGCCGCCGCTCCGTCGCTGCTGCCGCCGTCTCCGGCGACCCCCCCCCCTCGCCCACAAAACCACACGAATGGACGCGGCCTAGCGTGGGCTACCTCCTGGTGGTCTCCGCGCGTCAAACCATCGCCGTTCTCGCGATTCCGGCGCGAAGCCACCGTCGGATTGGTCGTCGCCGGCGAAGCTCCGGCGGGATGACGTGGCAGCATTTATTGCTAATCCCCCGTGCATAATTAGAGAATCACAGCGGGCCCCGCTACAGGTTAAACCCTGGTCAGCGCGGGGGTTAACCCCTGTTTTAGCCCGGTCACTGACCGACTATCCCCACCGGTCATATTTGACCAGAAATGGTCAATTGACCGGGTGGTGTCATGCTGACGTATGGCTGATGCAGTAAATGCATTTCTGGATTTTAAATAATTCCTGAAAATTGCTAAAACTTGTAAAAAACAAAGAAATTCAATAGTAACTGCAAATGAAATAAATTATATATGAAAATTTATCAGAAAAATCCAAAGAATCCGTTGGTACTAATTTCATGCATGATAGAGCAACCTAAATAGGATTATTTGGAAATTTTGTTCAAATTACATTATGGAACCTCATATATGGAGTTGAATTTGAACCTAGAGTTCAAACCTACTTCATTTAAATATGTTGATAGGTGCATTAGGCCAAACCACATGATATTGCCATGTCATATTCATGCATCATATTGTTGCATTTCATGTGTATTGATTTGTTCCCTTTGCTGGTTGTTCTTCGTATTAGGCACTGTTCCGGAGGGTACGGTCGAGTATCCATCTGAGGAGCAGTAACGTATCATCGTCTTATTAGGAAAGCAAAACCCCCTTGAACATTCCGATAAAATCCCATGTTCTCGCTCCTGCTCTCATTTATTGCATTAAGACACATCGCTTCAAATGTTTTGCTTCGGTAGTTGAACCCATTCCTTTGCATGGCATGTCCTTGTCACAGTAAATAGCAAAACTTTGCAACCTAGCATACTTGGTAGTTGCTTGTGCCATGATGTGCTTTACCCTGCTATGCTTGCTATGCTTAGAGTCGTGTCAGGCCTGCTTCATCTGGGTGATGAGCTGGAGTGAATGAATGTGTTCTAGTGACAAAAGGATAAGTGTTGAACCTAATTTGGTAAAGGTAACGATGAGGGGCTATGTAGGAGTACATGGCGGGTTGTCTCATTGGGACCGTCCTTAAGAACTGAGTCATGTGTATGTTATCCAAGACTAGCTACTACCGCACATTGGGATCCTTAATTGACTCTCTCGACTTATTAATCACCTAGATCTCTGTCCAGGAGTTGCAACTAGTTTCTGGTGTTTGTAGGACATGCTAGTAGTCTACCGAGTGGCACCCCGTACAGGTGGGCTTGGGACAGACTAGGCATCTTGGACCGGTGTACCAAGCGTAGTACCATCCGTCGAGGTGGGCTTGGGAACCATGTACACATCTATTGGGGTCATAGAGGAAACTTCGGCCGGACTTCCTTGCGGGTTCAGTCTCAAATAGGTGATAAACATGGACTAGAGTCTTGTGTGGTTAGTTAGGTCGTGGCCGACACCCACGTTAGTGCTTTCGCTTGAAGGTTGCCGAGATGCATGACATGCATATGGTGATAAGTGGTGAGAGCGTGTGTGAAGAAGTACACACCTGCAGGGTAATCTAATCTATTTGAATAGCCACGTCCGCTGATATGGACTACTTGGAAACTTATATGGTCATAGACAACTTGAATGGATACTATAAAATATTCAAGACAAGTGTGTGTGCTATGGATGGCTCTCTCGTAGGGAGACGGGAGTGGACCCATAGTGGTGTATTGTTGTGGAGACTAGCTAGTGGACTCGTGTGCACTTTCTCACATTATTAAATTATTCGTAGTCATAGTACATGATAGCCACAGAGTGAAAGTTGGCTTGCTACATTAAACCCCACAATCCCTTTTGACACCGATGCATATGTAGTTAGTTCTGATGTAAGTCTTGCTGAGTACCTCTGTACTCACTGTTGCTTAATTTATGTTTTTGCAGAGGAGACTCCAGTTTCGCTAGTGGTTTCAATGATAAGATCAATGTTGACTGAGTAGCTTGGAAATCCCAGACAGAGGTCTGGTTCCTATGGAGGGTCTTGTAGATAGACAGGCTTTCTCAGCCTTTTTACTTTCTAGATGTCTGTACCCAGACATGTTGTGCTTCCGCTTGTTGCTTGTATGACTTGTGTGTTCGGTCTTGTGACCCCTGTTTGTAATATCACACTATGAAGACTCTTAAGAGTCTTAATAAATACTTGAGTTGTAGAGTTATGTTGTGATGCCATGTTGTATCTACACATACCATGCATATTGTGTGGATGCTTTGAAATTCATCGTATGTGTGGGATTCTACACCTAGTTACGTGACTTTAGTAGTACTCTTTACAGGGAAATGCCTCTTTGTGCTTCCATCGAGCCTTGATAGCTTTCTACTGCTCTAGACACATGGATTGACTGACATGTATCCTTCTGTGCTGTTGTGTCTGTCCCCTCGGGGAAATGTCATGCGGTGTAATGGAGTCATGTCGACCCGGGTTCTTTGTACCTAGTCATGTCGACCCGGGTTCTTTTCATGTCGACCTGGGTTCTTTGTCATTTGAATGCTAGCGACACATTCCATATGTGAGCCAAAAGACGCAAACGGTCCCGGCCAAGGTAAGGTGGCACCGTGGAGTTTACCATGTGTCGGGCCGCAAAGTGATGTAATGTGTGACATGCGGGGTTCTTATGACTTAGGATCGGGGTCCCGACAGCTTTGGTATCAAAGCTTGACTGCCTGTAGGATAACCAAGCCAAACTGGACGATGTTGAGTCTAGCAACTCTTTAGTTTTATAAGGGAATTGTTTGAGGAAAGGAACGTAAGGCTCATTTTACTCCTTTCCTCATGTCATTCTTATTTGGAGTCACCCTCTTCTCTATGCTACGGGGTTAAAGAATTAGGCTTTCTCATCTATCTATTAGGATGACGAGTTACTATGCTGGAGACATAGGAAAGTTGTTGACCTCTAGGACCGATGTCGCCATCGGAATTCATTATTATGTTGTCATTTTTCATGCAGGTTGCCTCATATTTCATGCCTGTACAGCCCTTATGCTGTCCAATTTTCCCTAGGATTTCTTTGAAGATCTAATGTTTTTTGCATTCTCTTCTATCTATCTGGAATGTCACCCTGATCAATCCTAGTTTGTGATCATCAGGATGTCACGTAGTGTCCAAGCTACCATTGGTTGCAAGAAGGGCCAGAGACTTGGAACCAAAGATGGTGAAGTTCTGTCTGATTCACCCTCGTTGGCGAAGCTTAGGCTAGACATTAAGAGGAACAAGCGTGAGTCCAACCGCCTGTTGACACGTATTGAGGAGAACACCGCACATCAACATAATGAACTGATGACCATCCGTGACTTCATCAAGCTATGTCCACCAACCTGCCATCACTCCATTCAGCCACTTGATGCAGATGACTGGCTCTGTAGTATCACACGTAAGCTATGTTCTGCCAGCGTAGCCGAAGCTGACAAGGTCAAGTTTGCTGCATACCATCTGGAAGGCCCTGCTAGCTTATGGTGGGAAAATTATGAGGTTATGCGTCCAACTGGACCGGTCACCTCTTGAAAAGATTTCTGTGAGGCTTTTCGGCAGCACCACATTCCTCACGGCCTTATTGATTGCAAGACGGAGGAGTTCTGTAATCTCATCCAGGGCACAATGACTATTGATGCTTACAGTCGATAGTTTGGGAACCTTGCTCGTTACACCACGGAAGAAGTGTCCACTGATGCCAAAAAAGCAGGCTAGGTTCAGGAAGAGCCTCAACCCAAAGTTGCGTCGTGAGCTTCACTTACACGATTGCGCTACCTTCCAAGTTTTGCTGAACAAGGCCATCAATGCAGAGACAGCTCAGACAACTTATGAAAAGTCTCGTAAGCACACCCGTGACAATGGTTCTTCTTCTGGTTCTGGATCTCAAAAGCGTCGGATTTGGGTTCCTAACTGAGCACTTCCACATGGATATGTATCGAAGCCCTCTAGTGTGGTGCCTCGTCCATCTTCATTGTATGCTCCACTCAAGCCTAATGGTGGACCTTCTGTCAGTACGGTTCCATGTTCAACCCAAGTGATTTGTTACAAGTGTGGAGAGCCAGGACATGTTGCTCGAAACTGCACTCAGCCTGGGAAGGCTGTTGGTCATGACAAGCCATTAGTCAAGACAGCCCATGTCAAGCAAGCCATGAGTAAATATGGATGCGTGAATCATGTCTCAACCAAAAAAGCACATGATGAACCAGATGTCGTCCTTGGAACGCTTCTTGTCAATTGTCATCCAGCATCAGTTCTGTTCGATACTGGGTCATCACATTCTTTCATCTCGAAAAACTATGCCCGGTTGCTTGACATGTCATTTTGTGATATGCCAACTGCTCTTGAAATTCAGACTCCAGGATCTAGATGGCAAACCACAAGAATAAGCCATGGAAATGAAATCCTTGTTGATAGACGGGCATTCCTTGCCTCGCTGATATCTCTCAAGCCTTCAGATATTAACATCATCTTGGGTATGGACTGGATGACAGCTCACCATGCCAAGATTGATTGTTCCATCAGGTCAGTTTAGCTTACGCACCTGTGTGGCAAGATAGTTAATGTTTCAACACGAGTTGTAGAGAGTCAGCTTTATTCACTCAATGCCAACCCTCTTCCTGAGCTTGAAGATATTGGGGTAGTCTGAGATTTTCCGGATGTCTTTCCAGAAGAACTGCCAGGCATTCCTCCAGATAGGGATGTAGAGTTTGTGATAGACCTCATCCCATGAACTGTTCCAGTTTCTAGAAGACCTTATAAGATGACACCCTTGGAGTTAGCCGAGCTTAAGAAACAACCTGATGAGTCCTTGCAAAAGGTTTTCATCCGTCCCAGCTCCTCTCTTTGGGCTTGTCCGGTTCTCTTTGTCAAGAAGAAAGATGGAATTGATCAGATGGTTGTAGATTACCGACCTGTCAATCTGGTCACAATAAAGAATAAGTATCTGCTTCCCAGGATCAACGACCTGTATGATCAAGTTGCTGGATCCTCGGTCTTTTCCAAAATGGACCTAAGGTTAGGCTACCATCAAATCAAAATCAAGAATGGAGACATTCTCAAGACAGCTTTTGTTACTTGTTATGGACAATATGAGTACACGGTCATGTCCTTTGGTCTGACCAATGCTCCAGCCACATTCTCTCGTCTAATGAACTCAATCTTCATGGAGTACCTTGATAAGTTTGTCGTGGTTTACCTTGATGATATAGTGATTTATTCAAAGAATGAAGTAGAGCATGCTGAGCATCTCACACTTGTGCTAGAAAAACTAAGAGAGCACCATCTTTACGCCAAGTTTTCCAAGTGTGAATTTTGGTTACCAGAAGTGACCTATCTGGGCCATGTGATTTCTGGAAAGGGCATTGCAGTCAATCCCGAGAGAGTTCAAGCCATCCTTGACTGGACTCCACCTGAAACTGTTAAGCAAGTTAGGAGTTTCCTTGGTTTAGCACGTTATTGCCGCCGTTTTGTCGAGAATTTTTCCAAAGTTGCCAAGCCTCTAACGGAACTTCTCAAGAAGGATAAGAAGTTCGAATGGACGCCACAATGTGAGCATAGTTTCCAGGAATTGAAAAGACGTCTCACATCAGCTCTCGTTCTTGTGCCACCTGATTTCTCCAAAGACTTTATCATCTATTGCGACGCCTCAAGACAAGGACTGGGATGTGTTGTTATGCAAGATTGACAAGTGATGGCCTATGCATCCCAAAAATTGCATCCACATGAAGAAAATTATCCAACGCATGATTTGGAGCTTGCAGCTGTAGTCCATGCACTGAAGACATGGCGACATTACCTTCTTGGTAATCGTTGTGAGATTTACACCGATCATCGAAGTCTGTAGTATATCTTCACTCAGCCAGATCTAAATCTCAGACAAAGGCGATGGTTAGAGCTGATTACGGATTATGACTTAGGAATTTCTTACACCCCAGGCAAGGCCAATGTCATGGCTCATGCATTAAGTCGTAAGTCATATTGCAACAATCTTATGCTGCGACAAGGTCAACCACTTCTTCATGAGGAATTCTACAAGCTTAATCTTCACATTGTTCCACGCGGATCCCTTTCTACCTTGGTGGCGAAACCTACCCTGGAGGATCAGATTATAGCTAGCTAGTAGTATGATGCGGGTATTACCCGGATCAAGAAGAATATTGCAAAGGGAGTTGTTGGTACTTTCTCCATGGATGGTAGAGGTGCAGTATATTTTGGATACCGTTTGGTAGTTCCGAAGAAGCAACAACTTTGAGAGTTAATTCTCAAAGAGGCTCATGAATCTCCTCTCACAATCCACCCTGGCATCACTAAGATGTATCAAGATCTATGCCAAAGATTCTGGTGGACCAAAGTGAAGAGAGAAATCGTTGAGTTCATTGCTAACTACGACGTTTGTCGTCGTGTCAAGGCGGAACATCAAAGGCCTGCTGGCACCCTTCATACTCTAGCTATTCCTGAGTGTAAATGGGATAAAGTTGAAATGGATTTCATCACTGGATTTCCGAGGACGAAGAAAGGAAATAACGCTATCTTCGTGGTTATTGACCGCCTTTCCAAAGTGGTGCATTTCCTTCCTGCCCGAGAGAGTATCACTTCTAGTCAGTTGGCTGAATTGTATATCTCTCGAATAGTGTCCCTACATGGTGTTCCATTGGAAATCAATTCAGATCGTGGAAGTCTTTTTACAACTCGATTTTGGGTAAGTTTCTAGAATTCGATGGGAACTCTTCTTTCTTTTAGCACTACTATTCACCCTCAGTCTAGTGGTCAAGTCAAAAGAGTCAATCAAATTTTGGAAGACATGCGCAGAGCTTGTGTTAGCTCATTTGGAATGGATTGGGAGAAGTGCCTTCCATTTGCTGAATTTGCTTACAACAATAGCTACCAATCCAGTTTGGGCAAAGCTCCTTTTGAAGTTCTTTATGGACGAAGATGTCGAACCCCTTTAAACTGGTCAGAAACAAGTGAAAGACAATTCTTTGGGCCAGATTTGATCCAAGAGCCAGAAGAGCAAGTTCACATTATTCGTGAGAATCTTAAGACAACTCAGTCTCGTCAGAAGAGGTAGTATGATCGCCATCATAAATAAGTAACTTATGAGGTTGACGAAAAGGCTTACCTTCGGGTTACTCCTTTGAAGGGTACCCATCGTTTCGATATAAAATGCAAGTTGGCTCCTCGTTACATTGGTCCTTTCCGCATTCTTGCTAAACAAGGAGAAGTTGCCTACAAATTAGAACTGCCCCTCAGCTTTCCAGAGTTCATGATATTTTCCATGTCTCACAACTCAGGCGTTGCTTCTCGGATCCTATCCGTGAAGTGGACCACGAAGCGCTTGATCTCCAAGAAAACCTTTCATATCGAGAATACCCTATTCGTATTCTTGATCAAGCTGAGCATGTCACCCGGCGTAGGAACATCAAGTTTCTCAAGGTTCAGTGGTCTCATCATTCCGAGAATGAAGCTACGAGGGAGCGAGAAGATCGTCTTCGACTTGAGTACCCTGGCCTTTTTCCATCGACTCCTGAATCTCGGGGCGAAATTCTTTCAAGTGGGGGTGAGTTGTCACATCCCTATTTTTAGCATGCACTAGGATCCATGTCTATGTTTGCATCATGTTTAATTTTTCCTTAACCTGAATTGGGGATGATCAAAAGCCCTAGTATTATAAAATTCAAATAGGAACAAGTGAAAATATTTTTCAATGAACAAGAAGGGCTCTTTAAAAATGTTCATCATCTTTGGTAAAATGTGGCAACATCAACCAGAGGTGACTTATTTTTTTACATGCCATTGTTGCTCATTGTATTAAATCATTAACTATTTGATTTGAATTTATAAAATAATAAAAACAAGATTATAACTTCATTAATTATGAAAATTGGCGAGGGCTTTTGGACTAATTCTGTTAGTGCCCAGAAAAAGTCTCGTATTTTACTTAATTTTTTTAGTGAATAAACTAAACAAAACATATTGCAAATAACAGAAAACAGAACAACAACAAAAAATGAATTTACCTCAGGCCCAGGGGGAGCTGGCCTAGCAGCCCAGCTGCCAGTCAGCCCCAACCTCTTGCTATGTGGACACGGGCGTGTGGCTGCTACACGCCGACACGCTCCCGGCTACTTCCTCCTTGCCGCCGAGCAGCTTGACACATGGATGCGCCCTGGTGCTTCCCCCTTCTTCTCCTCCTCCTTCTGGTTCCTTCCACCCCATCTATTCCTCCTCTCTCCCTCTCTTTTCCCTCTGCTCTCTCTCTCTCCTAGGAACAGAGCCGCCGTGGATTTTCCGGCCACAGGTCATCCCCGAGCCAGCCGTCTAGTCCCGTGGATCTGCTGTGAGCCCCTCGTTCCATTCACCTCTTCCCCATCGAGCTTCCCCTTCTCTATCTCCCTCCTGCCGCCGGAGCCCGAGCTCCCAGCCGTCTCCCTCGCCCGGCTGGGCGCACCAACGTGCTTCTGGGGCCGATAGGTGCCGCCCCAGCCCCCAGCTCTTCCTCCTACGTCTCCGGGCCTCGACACCATCTTGCCCGAGCACCGGCCGTCGCTTCATCGTTGCTGCCGCTGTCTTCGGTGACCCCCTCGCCCCCAAAACTGCAGGAATGGATGCGGCCCAGCGTGCACTACCTCCTGGTGGTATCCGCGCGTCAAACCATCGCCGTTCTCGCACTTCTGGCGTGAAGCCGTCGTCGGATTGGTCGTCGTCGGTGAAGCTCCAGCAGGATGACGTGGCACCATTTATTGCTAATCCCCCTACCAAATTAGAGGCTGGCAGCAGGCCCTATTGCGGGTCAAAGCCTGGTCAGCGCGGGGGTTAACCCCTGTATAAGCACAGTCACTGACCGACTGGCCCCACCGGTCATATTTGACCAAAAATGGTCAGTTGACCGGGTGGTGTCATGCTGATGTATGGCTGATGCAGTATATGCATTTGTGGATTTCAAATAATTCCAGAAAATTGCTTAAACTTGTAAAAATCATAGAAATTAAATAGTAACTCCAAATGAAATAAATTATATATGATAATTTATCATAAAAATCCAAAGAATCCGTTGGTACTAATTTCATGCATGATAGAGCAACCTAAATAGGATTATTTGGACATTTTGTTCAAATTACATTATGGAACCTCATATATGGAGTTGAATTTGAACCTAGAGTTCAAACCTACTTCATTTAAATATGTTGATAGGTTCATTAGGCCAAACCACATGATATTGCCATGTCATATTCATGCATCATATTGTTGCATTTGATGTGTATTGATTTGTTCCCTTCGCTGGTTGTTCTTCGTATTAGGCACTGTTCCGGAGGGTACGGTCAAGTATCCATCTAAGGAGCAGTAACGTATCATCGTCTTATCAGGAAAGCAAAACCCCCTTGAACATTCCGATAAAATCCCATGTTCTCGCTCCTGCTCTCATTTATTGCATTAAGACACATCGCTTCAAATGTTTTGCTTCGGTAGTTGAACACATTCCTTTGCATGGCATGTCCTTGTCACAGTAAATAGCTAAACTTTGCAACCTAGAATACTTGGTAGTTGCTTGTGCCATGATGTGCTTTACCCTGCTATGCTTGCTATGCTTAGAGTCGTGTCAGGCCTGCTTCATCTGGGTGATGAACTGGAGTAAATTAATGAATGTGTTCTAGTGACAAAAGGATAAGTGTTGAAGCTGATTTGGTAAAGGTACCGATGAGGGGCTATGTAGGAGTACATGGTGGGTTGTCTCATTGGGACTGTCCTTAAGAACTGAATCATGTGTATGTTATCCAAGACTAGCTACTACCGCATATTGGTATCCTTATTGACTCTCTCGACTTATTAATCACCTAGATCTCTATCCATGAGTTGCAACTAGTTTCTGCCGTTTTTAGGACATGCTAGTAGTCTACCGAGTGGCACCCCGTACAGGTGGGCTTGGGACAGACTAGGCATCATGGCCCGGTGTACCAAACACAGTACCATCCATCGAGGTTGGCTTGGGAACCCTGTACACATCATTTGGGGCCATAGAGGAAACTTTGGCTAGACTTCCTTGCGGTCTCAGTCTCAAATAGGCGATAAACCTGGACTAGAGTCTTGTGTGGTTAGTTAGGTTGTGGCCGACACCCACGCCAGTGCTTTCGCTTGAAGGTTGCCGAGATGCATGACGTGCATATGGTGATAAGTGGTGAGAGCGTGTGTGAAGAAGTACACCCCTGCAGGGTAATCTAATCTATTCGAATAGCCGCGTCCGCGGATATGGACTACTTGGAAACTTATATGGTCATAGACAACTTGAATGGATACTATAAAATATTCAAGACAAGTGTGAGTGCTATGGATGGCTCTCTCGTAGGGAGACGGGAGTGGACCCATAGTGGTGTATTGTCGTGGAGACTAGCTAGTGGACTCGTGTGCGCTTTCTCACATTATTAAACTATTCGTAGTCGTAGTACATGATAGCCACAGAGTCAAAGCTAGCTTGCTGCATTAAACCCCACAATCTGTTTTGACACCGATGCATATGTAGTTAGTTCTGGTGTAAGTCTTGTTGTGTACCTATGTACTCACTGTTGCCTAATTTATGTTTTTGCAGAGGAGACTGCAGTTTCGCTAGTGGTTTCAACGATAAGATCGATGTTAACTGAGTAGCTTGGAAATCCCAGATAGAGGTCTGGTTGCTATGGAGGGTCTTGTAGATAGACATGCTTTCTGAGCCTTTTTACTTTCTAGATGTTTGTACCCAGACATGTTGTGCTTCAGTTTGTTGCTTGTATGACTTGTGTGTTGGGTCTTTGCCCCTATTTGTAATATCACACTATGAAGACTCTTAAGAGTCTTAATAAATACTTGAGTTTTAGAGTTATGTTGTGATGCCATGTTGTATCTACACATATCGTGCATATTGTGTGGATGCTTTGAAATGCATTGTATGTGTGGGATTCGACACCTAGTTATGTGACTTTAGTAGTACTCTTTACAGGGAAATGCCTCTTTGTGCTTCATTCGAGCCTTGGTAGCTTGCTATTGCTTCGGAAACATTGATTAACCAGCATGTATCTTTCTTTGCTATTGTGTCTGTCCCCTCGGGGAAATGTCATACGGTGTAATGGAATCCATGTAGCTTACTATGACTCGTCTACACACGCTATTGACCCACACCTGCTTTGCTGGGTTATGTATGCCTGTCCGTGTATGGATGTGCCACTCGGGTTTATAACTAGTCATGTCGACCAGGGTTCTTTGTCATTTGAATTCTAGCGACACATTCACATACGTGAGCCAAAAGACGCAAACGGTCCCGGCCAAGGTAAGGTGGCAGCCGTGGAGTTTACCGTGCGTGAGGCCGCAAAGTGATGTAATGTCTGACAAGCTGAGTTCTTATGACTTAGGATCGGGGTCCCGACATATTCTTTCTTTTTTGAATTGAAATCCCACCAAGTTCTACACTTGGACCATTCTTCACCTCAGTTTGGTGGTTGATGTACAAAAAATGCCTAAAGAGAGTGACAATGGGTTCAATGTGAAGATACACCTCACAAAGGACTTCGAAGTGACAGATACTCGTCATAGTGTTGGAACCAATGTCTTGGGGCCTGATGTGGACGAAGTGGAGTAAATCTCTGATAAATGTTGACCCGGGCGACTAAAAACCTCGCAAGCAAATGATCAGCAAAATTGACAACTTCTCCTTGGGCAGGTTATGGAGAAGTTTCTTATTTAGGAACTCTCCACTCGATTTCATCTTGATCCGGCAAAAGCCCTTGGACTACCAGCTCCTCTAGAGTGAACGCTAACTCTCTAGACCTGACGCAACCGACATTTTTGCTGGTACAGGGAGCCATTGTGATTGTTGTAGCAACACTACAAGGAAATAAGAAACAAGCTAGGAAGATTAAATGAGCCAGAAAATGGAAATGACTTGGCATGCAAGAAAATAATTGATGAGTGGATAAGCGAGCGGATAAATTCATTTCTTAAGCCGGTAAAATAATGAAGGTATGAGTTAAGCTGGCCAAACGGCAAGATATGAGTTGAGTCGGCTAAATGAGTGAAGCACGAGCTCCAGGGAACTTAGCACAATTTATAAGGAGAAAACTGCTTTCTACCAAAGCAACACGATGGATGGATCTAGTAAATCATGGAGAGAGGAATGTAAAATTTCTTACGATAGCGGAGGAATCGAAGGCAATATAACTCAAGATCTGATAGTACATTTTGGATCTACCTTATAGCAAAATATAGAGGAAACTAGGTCAAAAACTACATGGGCTAGAAGGACCAAAAGTTCTAGGATCTATCCTACTACGATTGACGAGAACTACGAAGAACTATGAAGAACTATAATGAACAACCAAAGGGAAATCTAGTGGGAAAAACCAGTACTTGCCAGATCTAGAGGGGAATAAATTTTGAAGAGGTCCGAATCGGGAGGAGGCCGCACACAATGTAGATGAACACGGGCGTCAATGGAGGCGCGACTGGATGGTTTCCGGTTCTTGAGTTTTGGCGATGCTCGAGCAGACAGAGGCGGCGAGAGGAAGAAGACGAGGAAAATTAAAGAATGACTCCACGCGGTTTATTGATAAGGCAAGGGCCGAACCCAAAGTGGCGCGGCAAAAAAGGTTGAACTACACTGATTAGAAGTGGCCAAGGCGCCTTGATTTTTGCACTTGAATGGATTTGGCCACTTTTCAAAAAGATTCGTAACGATGACTAAGGACATCAGTAGTCAGCAAGTGATGTCATGATAAAAGAGGCTAATAAAACACCAAGTCCTGAACAAGGAAGACAACCCGGTAGAATATTGAACCGCACATCGCTCTTTCGATAAAGAAGAGAAATGTCGGCTCAAGCAGAACGTTGGTTAAACCTTCACATTTGAGGTGTATTCCCTTTTTTTGGGATGGAGTTTAACATGGATGAATACACAATTAAACTGGGGGATAATGTTGGGGATACAATCCACAATGTTACCCACCTAGGAGATGACCCCGCCTTTAAGGAACAACCTAAAGAATAGGGTCGGTGCACATAAAGCCATAGGGCGGTTCATCCTTTACACCGGGTTATACACTCGCCTAGCGGGCCGACTCAAGGAGAAGACCCAATAAGGTTTCCTACTTGGACAACAAGATGAGTAAGAATTACGATAAGTCATGGGTCACAAGGCGACCCAGATTCTATTATAATCTCAGGGCCTAAACCTATATATTAAGGAGAGCCCCTAAGGTAGAGAGGACAAGTTAGAAATTCTCGACAGCTAGGTTAGTGATTGCGCACCCTTGTAATCGATATCATCGTCAATAACATATAAAATAGGACATAGGGTTTTACCTCCATCGGAGGGGCAAAACCTGGGTAGAACCTTATCTCTCGTTCCCGATTAACCCCATCCAAGCGACCACCTAGTTGTGATGGCTCCTAGACTTAGTCCTATCACTGGAACATCTGCCATGACAAAACCATGACAGGTGGTACTAATGCCCAGAGTCAATTGTTCTTAGTGCCTCAACCTATATATATATATATAAAGGGGAGCCCCTGAGGTAGAGGGATAAAGAAAGAAGTCCTCGAGAACTAGGTTAGCGATTCTGCACCCTTGTAATCGAGATATTCATCAATAACACACAAAGCAAGATGTAGGCTTTTATCTCCGCCGGAGGGGCCAAACCTGGGTAAACCCTTATCTCCCGTTCCCGATCCAACCCCATCCAAGCAACCAACTAGTTGTAATGGCTGCTAGACTTAGTCATATCGCTAGGGCATCTCCGTGACATAACCACAACTGTTGGCGCCCACCATGGGGCCAACACGGTGTTGAGTTCTTGGAGGGACCGAGGGATACATGATGAGCCGGACAACCAAGAGTCACCACAACAGACTCTACATCGATGATTCAGGATGGGGTCCCGAGGCTATGTCAATCGAGTATGAATGTCGGTCCCCTTCGGCAAGATCCACGTTTTCATCGCCAAGATCAGTGAGTTAGGACTCGAGGTCGACATGTGTATTGACATTGTCGAGTCGGCTCGGCGCACCTAACCCGGTCGGGTCCAAGCCAGCGAAAGTCACATCTTTGTCGGTTTTACTCAGGGGTTCAATCGTGTGGACAACTCTGCGGCTAGCGGAGACACTCTCGTCTATTCTAATGGTGAGTCTTTGGTTGGAAACACCAAGTCAATTTGCTCGCTTTTTTATTGTAGGCTTGGGCGCTAGCCAAATGATGAGGATGCTCGGGATACACTTGAGCCATCTCATCAAGCCACTCTCTACATGGCAGGGACCATGGTGGCTCTTGATTCCACAACGGCTTGTGCAGCGAATGGTTTCGGCGGCCCGACACCAGCTCCGACTAGGGCCGAGTCAAGTAAGATGCCAGCCCAAGCCATGGCCGACCTCATGGTTGAGATGACGAAGCTCTTGGAGACGCCAGTAACCATAGAGAATTAGGAGGAACACATCATGGAGTTAAGCAAACTTTGTGGGTAGATGACTAAAGTTTAGGAGGAGATCGACACCAAGAATACTCGTATGGCGGATTTGCACACTCACATCCACAATTAGGCCGAACGCTTGAAACTAGAAGCCTGGCAGCTAGGACTTTGTCAAGACGCCTCGGAGGTAGTTCATTGGAGGAGGCACAAAAGCTGCCTGCCCAAATCTCCATCCAAATAATTTGTTCAATACTCTGCAACTCATGCCAGGGACACGTCAACCGCGGGTGGATCAACTTCGTCAACCAGCTCAGCAGCACGAACCGGGCCAACCGCCGCTGGCTCAATCACCGCCTCATCATTTCCAGACAACAACGTTCCATTTCTCCAATCCTGTGGACAATGTGCTAGCAGCGACTCGTAACCTCGAGGCACTCCCGATCACGAGACACACGCTAATTAAAGTTTAAGCCAGGAACAACATTAAGATGCTGAAGACCGCGATCATCCAACAAGCGTAGTATTCCTATAGTCGAGACAGGGTTGATTCTACTCCTTATTGAAGTCGCAGCAAGAGTAAACACAGAGTCCCTTGAAGTTTCTAGCAGTGACCGCACACAAGAGGCTTCGAATTCCCCAATCCGGCATGTGGTGTGATAACCCACAAGTATATGGGATAACGATAGTTTTTGAGGGTAGAGTATTCAACATAAACTTATAGATTCGACACGAGGGAAGCCAAAGAATACTTGCACGTATTAGCAGCCGAGTTGTCAATTCAACCACACTTGGAGATTTAGTATATGTTGAACCCTGATCAGTAGCATAGTAGCAGCAGTAACGGTAACCGTGTAGCAGTTTTGTAGCAGTTGTAACAGCAGTACCAACAATTGTAACTTAGCAAGCACAATATTTGGAAAACTCATAGGCACTAGATCGGTGATATAGCTGGATAATATTCATCATATAATAGTCACAGCGACACACAACTATCTAGCATCCATCGATATAATGTAGGCATGTATTCCGTAAATAGTCATACATGCTTATGGAAAATAACTTGCATGACATCTTTTGTCCTACCCTCCTGTGGCAGCGGGGTCCATTACAAAACTAAGGGATATTAAGGCCTCCTTTTAATAGAGAACCGGAACAAAGCACTAACACATAGTGATTACATGAACTCCTCAAACTATGGTAATCACAGGAAAGAATTCCAATTATTCTCAATTTGGGGTATGAGGATCCTAACACGTAGTAGGTGCATATAACTTGCAAGATCGGATCAAGAACATAGATATAATGGTGAAAACATAAACGGTTCAGATCTGGAATCATGACACTTGGGCCCTAGTGATAAGCATTAAGCATAACAAAGTCATAGCAACATCTATGACCAAACATAGTGGATACTAGGGATCAGGCCCTAACAAAACTAACTTGATTAGATGATGAATCTTATCCATCTCTTCCTCGACCAGCAAGCCTATGAAGGGATTACTCACTCCCGTTGGAGAGCATCATGGAATTGGCGATGGAGGAGGGTTGGTGATGAAGAAGACCGAAGATTCCCCTCTTCGGATCCCCAAATGGTCTCCAGATTAGGCCTCCCGATGAAGAACAGGAGGTGGCGGCAGCTCCGTATTGTGAAATGCGATGAAACTTCCTTTGTGATTTTTCTCTCAGAAAATAGGAATTTATAGCGCTAGAATTAGGGTTAGTGGAGCCACGTGGGCCCCACTAGACACCAGGCCATACGAGGGCCTGGTGCACCCTGATGTCTACTGGGCTGCTGTGGCATCCCCTCTGGTGGATCTCCAAAAAGTTTTGTTCCATTTCAAGAACTTTGATTTCTGCACAAAAACAACACTGTGGTAGTTCTGAGGAAAGCAACGTCAGTTCAAGTTAGTTTCATTCAAATCATGCCAATTAGAGTCCAAAACAAGAGCAAAAGCGTTAGGAAAAGTAGATACGATGGATACGTATGAACTCCCCTAAGCTTAACCCATTGCTTGTCCTGAAGCAATTCAGTTGACAAACTAAAAGTGATAAAGAAAAACTTTTGCGAACTCTTTTGTTCTTGTTTACATACACATTCTTAGAGGGCACCCAAGTTTTCAGCATAATTTCTGACTAATCATATCGACAATAACCCTTAGAAACTATATTAGCTCATATCAATGTCATTATCAACTAGCGAGCAATAATAAGATAGCTCAAACATCAATACTTTGTCAAAACAATCATGATATAATATGACAATAATGGCATCTCGCTAGCCCTTTCTGACACCGCAAAACATAAATGCAGAGCACTTCCAAAGTTCAAGCAGCGGATAGACATTGTAATTCATGGTAAAAGAGATCCGATCATGCGGCAATCAACGATTAACTATACACAAAGCATGAGGATGACAACAGTGCTCTCAGGTGTGGTTCTTATTTGAGAAGGTGACGACTCAAAGTAAAAATAAAATAGCATGAAAGTAAATTGACAGTCTCTTTGTCGAGGGAAGCAAGGATTTGCAGAGGTGCGAGAGCTCAAAGTGAATGTAAGAGATAAAATAATTTGGAGTTGAGGGAGTTCCAAATTAAAGGGTCCTCTAGAAGTCGGGTTGTCCCTTATGGCCGATCATATGGGATGTGTCATTGAAGACCGGGTTATCTGACAACTGCGTAATCAAGATGGAAAGCTCCGAAGACTAGGCGTACCATCCAAGGCAGGAGGACCAGTTCAGCCCATCTAGTCCCGATCTAAGTCGGTAACATGTAACCCTAGATGCCCTAGTGGGTATATAAAGCAGATGCTCTTATGAATAGAGGCAGGCTATCTCATATAGGGTTTAGCTCGTACGATCTCGAGTTACATTAACTCTGTAACCATCATTCCCCATCAATATAATCAAGTAGGACGTACGGTTTTACCTCCTCAAGAGGGCCTGAACCTGGGTAAACATCGTCTCCCCCTCTTTCGTACAAGTCCACAACCCATCGATCTAAGCTCCATAGTTCGGGACCCCTACCCGAGATCTACCGATTTTGACACCGACATTGGTGCTTTCATTGAGAGTTCCGCCGTTGGATCACCGAAAGGATCGATGGTCACTTGATCATCAATGATCGACTCCGCAACGGGGGCATCTTCACCCTCGAACACGTCCCCGCACTCGGCTTCACACCGCGCATGGTCCTAACCGGCCGTCCTAGTCAGGTCGGAGGTTTTGTCCCCGGTCACTGGATAAGGTTCAGAGACTTTGAAGTCTGCACCAACTTGCGAGGCAATATTTTCTCTGGTAACCTCACGACCTCAACCGATGAATCTGAAAATCCCGAAGCCTTGTCTCCGGGTCTCTTGTCCGACCATGGTCTCGTTCCCCTGTTCTTCGGAGAGGAGGCTTCGAGCTCAGAACCGACCATGGTGTGTGGACAGCAGGAGATGGCTACTATCGAGTTGGCTTCCCCTACGGAAGTCGCATAGGTCAGGTCCAAGAATCTTGAAAGAATCGGTCAGGTCAACCTCTCGATGTTAAACGAGACGCTCGACCATATCCAGTCGCTTCAAATCTCACTTATCCAAAGTCTGACATGTTCGAAGATCGGCTCCAAAGTGGATTATGGGGACTTTTACGACCCACTCGCCATCCATTGGATCGCCACTTTCGAGGATCTAACCGATGCATTGGACTACACCTTTGAGGAAATCGAGGATATGGACGATGAGGCCTACTACCCCACCCCCATACACACAAGGCGCTGGACCGCAACATCTACCTATGATGTTTACATGGTATACAAGCCTCACGATATAGATAATGTCTCACCCAAGCAAAAGGCGATAAGCCCAAAAAAGATCCCTCAAAACACTGAAAGCCGCGTAAGCGCTCCAAGGCAAGCAAGGGATGGGGCTCCGCAGAAGCCATAGGGGAGAACGCGACCCCTGATGGGCATGGTAACCCCTAGGCTCTCGAGAACCAACCGGAGGAACCTACCAATGACGATCCCGACGACCAGAATAATTCGGACAACGATGATGATTACCTCCTTCCCGTCGTCGACTGATACGTCTACAACGTATCTATAATTTTTGATGGTTTCATGCTATTCTCTTGTCAAACTTTGGATGTTTTGTATGCCTTTTTTATCTTTTTTGGGACTAACTTATTAACTCAGTGCCAAGTGTCAGTTCCTGTTTTTTCCGTGTTTTTCACCTTTTTCAGAGGAGGATTTTGAACGGAGTCCAAACGGAATAAAACTTCCGAATAGATTTTTTCCGAAGCAGAAGATGATCGGGAGACTTGAGAACCAAGGCAGGGGGTCACCAGGGACCCCACAAGCCCTCATGGCGCGTCTAGGGGGGCCGCGCCTCCTAGTCTTGTGGGCTCCCTGGGCCTCCCCTTCCCTAGCTCCTTCGCCTATATATTCCCTAAAATCCCAAAAAAAATCATCGAAAGTACTTTTCCTCCGCCGCAAGCTTCTGTCTCCGCAAGATCCCATCTGGGGCAAGTTCTGGTGCCCTCACGGAGGGGGGATTCGGATACGGAGGGCTTTTTCATCAACACCATGACCTATTCGATGATGCGTGACTAGTTCACCGTAGACCTACGGGTCCATAGCTAGTAGCTAGATGGCTTCTTCTCTCTCTTGGATCTTCAATACAAATTTCTCCATGATCTTCATGGAGATCTATCCGATGTAATCTTCTTTTGTGGTGTGGTTCTCGAGATCCGATGAATTGTGGATTTATGATCAGATTATCTATGAATCTTATTTGAGTTTCTTCTGATCTCTTATATGCATGATTTCATATTCTTGTAATTCTCTTCGAGTTGTGGGTTTTGTTTGGCCAACTTGATATATGATTCTTGCAATGGGAGAAGTGCTTGGTTTTGGATTCATATTGTGCGGTGACCTCACCCAATGACAGAAGAGGTAGCGAGGCACACATCGTGTTGTTGCCATCAAGGGTAAAAAGATGGGGTTTTCATCATTGGTTTGAGTTTATCCCTCTACATCATGTCATCTTGCTTAAGGCGTTACTCTGTTCGTCATGAACTCAATACACTAGATGCATACTGGATAGCGGTCGATGTGTGTAGTAATAGTAGTAGATGCAGAAAGTATCGGTCTACTTGTCTCGGACGTGATGCCTATATGTATGATCATTGCCTTAGATATCGTCATGACTTTGCGCGGTTCTATCAATTGCTCGACAGTAATTTGTTCACCCACCGTAATATTTTCTATTTTGAGAGAAGCCTCTAGTGAACACTATGGCCCCCGGGTCTACTTCACACCATATTTTCAGCCTTACTCTTTTTCTTCGTTGCACTTTCCGCCTTCAGATCTCACTTTACAATCAATCTTGAAGGGATTGACAACCCCTTTATAGCGTTGGGTGCAAGCTCTTTTGTGTTTGTGCATGTACTTTAGACTTGACGTGATTCTACTACAAGATTGATACCTTGGTTCTCAAACTGAGGGAAATACTTCCTGCTCCTGTGCTGCATCGCCCTTTCCTCTTCAAGGGAAAAACCAACGCAAGCTCAAGAGACGACAGAAGGTTTCTGTCGACGTAGCAGAAGGATTTCTCGCGCCGTTGCCGGGGAGGATCAAGTCAAGAACTCATCCAAGTAAGTGTCACAAACTCATCTCTTGCATTTACTTTTTTTGCCTCTCGTTTTCCTCTCCCCTAGTTCTGAAAAGCAAAAATTACAAAAAAATAGTTGCCTTTTTCGTTTGCCTTTCCTTTGGTGTGTGCTATCTGCCTTCAATATGCTTGCATCTTCCCTTGCTGAAAATCTAGATATCTAGATCCTCACCCACTTGCTAATCTCTTTAAGAGATCCACTTATGTGGAACCAATTGCTAGTGAGTTGAGTGCACTTGACTTTCTCTATGGAGTTTTGCTTGAGATGCGTGAATCTGAAAATCGTGATGAAGAAATTTATGAAATGATTCACGAGGGCTCCGTGAATGAAAAACATGATTGCAATGATTTCATTATAAATTCTATTAATGACAATCATGCTAAAAATATGCCAAACCCTAAGCTTGGGGATGCTAGTTTTGCTATGTCCACTACTTGTTGCAATGATATTTGCAATAATATTGAAAGTGGAATTGGAGAAGTCATGACTTTAGTTGATGATAATCCCACTATTTTTTAAGAGCGTCAACTTTGCATGCATGTGGATCATGAAAAGAATATTCTTTGTGATAGCTATATTGTTGAATTTGATTATGATCCCACATGTAATTGCTATGAGAGAGGAAAATATTGTGGTAGAAACTTTCATGCTACCAAGTTACCTCTCATTATGTGGAAATTGCTATTGTCTCTTTCTTCTTCCTTGCATATGGCAATTATTGGTTGTCTTGACAATCTGTTTTCCTATAAAATACCTATGCATAGGAAGTATGTTAGACTTAGATATGATTTTCACATGCTTTATTATTCTCTCGTTGTGCTTCAATTCTTGTCTTTTTGTGAGCACCATTGATTTATCAATGCCAAGCTAAGGGCGTTAAACAATACCGCTTGTTGGGAGGCAACCCAATGAATTTATCTTTTTCTTTCTGTTTTGTTGCATCCACGCCATCATAATTCTGTTATGATTGTGTCTTTTGTGTTTCTTTTTGTGGTTGAGCCAAGCAAAACCTGTATGACTAGTCTTGGTGATGGTTGTTTGATCCTGCAGGAAAAAGACAGAAACTTTTCGCTCACGAGATTATTTTTCATTTTTATTCATAAAGAGCTTTTGAGTTTATTCTTTTCTCTGCTAGTTGATATGCCTTTTTCCCAGGCATTCGTAATTTTAATGAATTTTTGAGGTACCACAAGTATACGAAGTATACAGATTGCTACAGACCGATCTATTTTTGACAGATTCTGTTTTTTGTTGAGTTGGTTGCTTATTTTGATGAAACAATGGATGGTATCGGGGGGTACTAGCCATGGAAAAGTAAGAATACAGTAATCCAACACCAATATAAATAGAAATCAAGTTTGCTATAGTACCTAAAGAGGTGGTAGTTTGTTTTCTTGTGCTAATGATATCACGAGTTTCTGTTTAAGTTTTGTGTTGTGAAGTTTTCAAGTTTAGGGTGATGTTCTCATGGACAAAGGGATAAAGAGTGGAAAGAGCTCAAGCTTGGGGATGCCCAAGGAATCCCAAAACAAATTCAAGGACACCAAAAAGCCTAAGCTAGGGGATGCCCCAGGAAGGCATCCCCTCTTTCGTCTTCAATCCATCGGTAATATTACTTGGATCTATATTTTTATTCAACACATGATATGTGTTTTGCTTGGAGCGTCTTGTATCGTAGGAGTTTTTTATTTTTGTTGTGTCACAATCATCCTTTCTGCACACCTTTTGAGAGAGACATGCACTCATCGTGATTTTTCTAGAATGGTCATCGTGCTTCACTTATATCTTTTGAGCTAGAAAGTTTTGCTCTATGTGCTTCACTTAGATCTTTTAGAGCACGGCGGTGCGTGACTTGGTAGTTGGCTTGTGCTATGAAAGTAGTCCCTAAGGTGATAGGTACCCAAAGAGGATACAAAAATTTCCATCTTCATGTGCATTGACTAGAAAGAAAAGTTTGATTCCTCTCAATTAGTTTTGAGACGTGGATTTGGTAATATTAAGAGTTATGTTAGTAGGGTGTTGTGAATCTAGAAATACTTGTGTTGAAGTTAGTGATTCCCGTAACATGCACGTATGGTGAACCGCTATGTTAGGAAGTCAGAGCAAAATTGATCTATTGATTGTCATCCTTTGTGTTGTGGTCGGGATCGCGCGATGGTTAACACCTACCAACCCTTCCCCTAGGACTATGCGTTTAGCACTTTATTTCGATTACTAATAAAAAATTTCACAACAAGTATGTGAGTTCTTTATGACTAATGTGAGTCCATGTTATAGATGCACTTTCACCTTCCACCATTGCTAGCCTCTCTAGTGCCACGCAATTTTCGCCGGTGCACAAACCCACCATATGCCTTCCTCAAAACAGTCACCATACGTACCTACTATGTCATTTTCATAGCCATTCCGAGATATATTGCCATGCAACTCCCACCGTTCCGTCTCATGACTTGTGCCGTCACTCACATATTGCCATTGCATGATCGTAAGATAGCTAGCGAGATGTTTCAACGTCATACGCCAAGCTAGATCGTTGCACATCCCGGTACACTACCGGAGGCATTTTCTATAGAGTCATCATCGTTCTAAGCTTTGAGCTGCGAGTAAATAAAAGTGTGATGATCATCATTATTAGAGCATTGTCCCATGTGAGGGAATAAAAAAAAGAGGCCAAAGTTTCCCACACAAAAAAAGAGAGGCCAAAGAGCCCAATTAAAATAAAAAGAGAGAAAAAGAGAGAAGGGACAACGCTACTATCTTTTTCCACACTTGTGCTTCATAATAGCACCATGTTCTTCATGATTGAGAGCCTCTCGTTTTTTCACCACCATATGCTAGTGGGAATATTTATTATATAACTTGGCTTGTATATTCCAATGATGGGCTTCCTCAAATTGCCCTAGGTCTTCGTGAGCAAGCAAGTTGGATGCACACCCACTAGTTCTCCTTTTGAGCTTTCACATACTTATAGCTCTAGTGCATCCTTTGTATGGCAATCCCTACTCATTCACATTGATATCTATTAATGGGCATCTCCATAGCCCTTTGATACGCCGAGTCAATGTGACCATCTCCTCCTTTTTGTCAAGCAACCACCACCACACTCTATTCCACCTATAGTGCTATATCCATGGCTCACGCTCATGTATTGCGTGATAGTTATAAATTTTTTGATAACGTAAGAGTGCAAAAACAGTTACTTGGCCAATACCGGGGTTGTGCATGATTTAAATTAGTTGTGTGGGGATGATGGAGCATAGCCAGACTATATGATTTTGTAGGGATAACTTTCTTTGGCCATGTTATTTCGAAAGTTCATGATTACCTTACTAGTTTGCTTGAAGTAGTATGGTTTTCATGTCAATAGCTAACAATTGTTTTGAATCTTACGGACCTGAACATTCATGTCACATGAAAGAAGTTACAAAGGACAACTATACTAGGTAGCATTCCACATAAAAAATTTAGTCTTTATAACTTCCCTACTCGAGGACGAGCAGGAGTTAACCTTGGGGATGCTTGATACGTCTCCAACGGAAGGCGGCCCCTGATGGGCACGGTAACCCCTAGGCTCCCGAGCACGAACTTCATGGAGATCTATCCGATGCAATCTTCTTTTGCGGTGAGTTTGTTGAGGTCCGATGAATTGTGGATTTATGATCAGATTATCTATGAATCTTATTTGAGTTTCTTCTGATCTCTTATATGCATGATTTCATATCCTCCTAATTCTCTTCGAGTTGTGGGTTTTGTTTGGCCAACTTGATCTATGATTCTTGCAATGGGAGAAGTGCTTGGTTTTGGGTTCATACCGTGCGGTGACCTCACCCAGTGACAGAAGAGGTAGCGAGGCACGCATCGTGTTGTTGCCATCAAGGGTCAAAAGATGGGGCTTTCATCATTGGTTTGAGTTTATCCCTCTACATCATGTCATCTTGCTTAAGGCGTTACTCTGTTTGTCATGAACTCAATACACTAGATGCATTCTGGAAAGCAGTCGATGTGTGGAGTAATAGTAGTAGATGCGGAAAGTATCGGTCTACTTGTCTCGAAGGTGATGCCTATATGTATTATCATTGCCTTAGATATCATCACGACTTTGCGCAGTTCTATCAATTGCTCGACAGTAATTTGTTCACCCACCGTAATATTTGCTATTTTGAGAGAAGCCTCTAGTGAACACTATGGCCCCTGGGTCTACTTCACACCATATTTTCAGCCTTACTCTTTTACTTAGTTGCACTTTCCGCCTTGAGATCTCACTTTGCAATCAATCTTGAAGGGATTGACAACCCCTTCATAGCATTGGGTGCAAGCTCTTTTGTGTTTGTGCAGGTACTTTGGACTTGACGCGATTCTCCTACTGGATTGATACCTTGGTTCTCCAACTGAGGGAAATACTTACTGCTCCTGTGATGCATCGCCCTTTCCTCTTCAAGGGAAAAACCAACGCAAGCTCAAGAGACGACAGAAGGTTTCTGTCGACGTAGCAGAAGGATTTCTGGCACCGTTGCCGGGGAGGATCAAGTCAAGAACTCATCCAAGTAAGTGTTGCAAACTCATTTCTTGCATTTACTTTTTATGCCTCTCGTTTTCCTCTCCACCACTTCTGAGAAGCAAAAATTACAAAAAATATTTGCCTTTTTCGTTTGCCTTTGCTTTGCTTGTGTGCTATGTGCCTTCAATATGATTGCATCTTCGCTTGCTGAAAATGTAGTGATATGGATCATCACCCACTTGCTAATTTCTTTAAGAGATCCAATTATGTGGAACCAAGCTCTTTTGTGTTTGTGCAGCTACTTTGGACTTGACGCGATTCTCCTACTGGATTGATACCTTGGTTCTCAAACTGAGGGAAATACTTACTGCTCCTGTGCTGCATCGCCCTTTCCTCTTTAGGGGAAAAACCAATGCAAGCTCAAGAGACGACACAAGGTTTCTGTCAACGTAGCATCGACCTAGATGGCCTTGAAGCGGAAGAATTTGCAATTCCCGAAGACCCTGAAGGCCAGGAACAATTCCGGAAGCGGCTTACAGCCACCGCCCAAAGCTTAAAAGCAAATCAAGACCAACTCCACGACGAACATGATACCATCAATAATAGGTGGACAAAAATCCTAGCGCCCGAAGAAGGATACGACAATGAGTGGCCGGACCAGAAGAAAACATACCCGCGAAGACGCCTGCTCACACAGTTCAACAATGAGGCCCCACACCACGTGTCCCCCGATGCACCGACTATGACCAGCCTGATCGCCCACCTAGAGGGCACGAGAGAATGACCGGAGAGAACGAGTATAGACCCGAACCTCCGCGTAGAAAAGGCAAAGAGCATATGCACCATGGGGACAGACCTGACCCACGATACATCAAATCAGGTCACAACAGGTCGATCTACGGATCCAGGAGGTACTCTCCCCCTCAATGGGATGGCAAACTACCTCGGGTCACTTACAAGGGCAAAGGCCGGGAAACCTACAGGCCTCAACCCGGATCAGAGGTGCCACTGACCCACCACGTTTCACGGACGAGGTCATGCAGCACCGGTTCTCGGAAGGATTTAAACCCGTAAATATTGAACAATATGATGGGACAACAAACCCCGACGTGTGGATAGAGGATTTCCTTCTCCGCATTCATATGGCTACAGGAGATGATCTCATACCATAATATACTTGCCGCTAAAACTCAAACGACTGGTACAGCATTGGCTAAACAGCCTACCTAAAGATTCCATTGGATGTTGGGAAGACCTCGAGGAGGCTTTCCTATCTAACTTTCAAGGAACATATGTTCGGCCACCAGATTAATCCGACCTAAGAAACGTCGTCCGTAAGGCGAGGGAATCAGCTAGAGAATTCTGGAACCGGTTCCTCACCAAGAAGAATCAAAATGTAGACTGTCCGGATGCTGAAGCAATAGATTCTTTTCGGCACAAAATCCGGGACGAATGGCTTGCCAGACAGCTCGGCCACGACAGGACGACAACAATGTATGCCCTTACCTCCCTCATGACCCGCTTTTGCGCGGGTGAAGATAATTGGCTAGCTCGGCGCAGACACAATGCAGATGACCCTCGAACCTCTGAAGTCAGGGATAGAAATGGCAAACCAAGAACAAAAAACTTTGCTACCGTAATGGTGATGCCAATGACACAACAGTAAATGCTGGATTCCACAGTACAAAACCTGGACAGCGGAAGAAACCCTTCAAAAGGAACAGGGACGAGCCAACTCCATGGGATAAAATCATGGAACGGCGCTGCCAGATTCGTGGCACCAAAGACAAGCCTTCCACCCACACCAACCATAATTATTGGGTATTCAAACAGGCGGGCAAGCTAACCACTTATGAACAAAACAGGGACCCATGAAGTGAAGACGACGAGGAGCCTCGTGGCCCCAACAATGGAGGCCAAAAGTAGTTCCCTCCTGAGGTTAAAATTATGAACATGATCTATGTCACCCATATACCCAAAAAGGTGAGGAAACGGGCCCTTCGGGAGGTATACGCCGTTGAGCCTGTAGCACAAAAATACAATCCATGGTCGGCTTGCCCATCACTTTTGGCCACATGGATCATTCGACCAGTATCCGTCATGGAGGGTTGGCCGGCCTGGTCCTCGACCCCATCGTCGATGGTTTCAACCTCACTCGACTCCTCATGGATGTAGGATGTAGCCTTAATCTGATTTATTTAGATATGGTGAAAAATATGGGCATAGACCCATAACGAACCAAACCAAGCTGCACTACCTTTAAAGGAGTGATTCAAGGCGTCGAAGCCCTCTGGTCGGGCATGATAACACTGGAAGTCAAGTTTGGTTCTCCCGACAATTTCCGCAGCAGGACTTGATCTTCGATATCATCAACGCTCGTAGCGGATACCATGCCTTGCTCGGCCGCACATCTTTCACCCGATTTAATGTCATACCCGACTACGCTTACATGAAGCTCAAAATGCCCGGACCCAAGGGATTCATCATGATCAACAGAAATACAGAGCGTTCTCTTTGGATCGAGGAGCACACGGTCGCACTGGCAGCCGAGTGCCAAAACGACATCGACACTTCAAGCCACAGGCTGGCAACAAGGGCGTGGAGGGATGGAAAACAAGCCCGATCTCAATCGAACTAGCCGAATAGTTCTTCGGCTCTGAGTATATAGGGATACGGTCCCCATGGCACGAACAAAACACCGTCAAGGTATGTCCCTCATAAACACAATTTCATCATCAAAATTCCATGGACAGCCATGGGAGCAACCCAACAGGGATTATGTGATCGGGTCAATCGAGCTATGGTCCAACACACTAATATGAACCAAAGGCAGGGCATCATGAAGAGCCCAAGCGTCAAGCTCCTCTGTTTCATTAGCAGGTTCTCAAGACGCTCTACCCAAGGTACGCTTGCTGATAGCAAATTCCTATAAAGGATAGTACCTCCAACCCTAGCAGGGGCAATAGATATAGTGCAGCCGAACACAGGGCGGACGTCAATTCACCCATGTAAAATCGCTTGAAAAGTTGCTTCAAAAAACTTGTATCGATAGTTACCTGTAACAAGTTGCCTTGGTGCTATGAGTTATAAAAATTCATCACATGCATTATTGTAAGTACTTTTGTATACACGCATTTTATGCTTATCGGCGCTGACACGTAAAAATTACTTTTTATACACGCTAAAGTGCTATTGATCATATACCGGGGGCTTTGATGGTAACACCACCCCGATTACTATACCGTCACTGCTTCTTAAGTGTCCGGTCTATCGGGTCTTGCTTTATATGCATCGGTTTGGAATTATGTCTTGGGTCTACAGTTGGGTTTCCCTGCTCTTGTGCTTACCACCTTATGTTCCGCTTGTTTGGCTAAGGGGTAAAGGGAGAACCAATGCCATTGTATTGCTGACTAGCCTCACCAAAAATACCTCAGTGGAAAAAGCCAAAAACTGACCGTCATAATAAGCGAGAACTGGTCTACAACTCAAGCTCAAAGACAAAAAGCAGTTGGAGGCTATTCCATGTTATACGGAGGATTTATGCCTTTGCGGACCCTATGGTAGCTATTTTGAAATTTGGCTTACCCGACTACCATCAAAAAACATAGGGGCTTCAGATCAGGCCCCATACTTTCAACAACTAAGGCTATCTGGAAGCGGTAAAACCGCATGTTTGATTGCCTCGTTTCCTCCGCACACTACCACCTTCGGGCGCCGACTCATCGACTAAGGGTAATAGTGCGATGAAACACCCCGAGTAGTATCTACCTTGGGGTGAAGTCGACGACTGGTAACTTTCAGATTAAACCGGCCAACTGATAGGAGTCAAAATCATACACAAAACACAAATGCTAAACATTATAAATATAAGTTGTTCTGGAGGCACACGATAATTAAAATTACTCAAAGATTACATCTTTCGAGCATTGGGTCTCTATAACCTAAGCACCTCCGTCGTGGAGGGAAAATACAGCTTGGGGTGTCTATACTCCTTCCTGGTAGGTGGAGGCATGATTGCCATCGTCAGGGGCCTCATCCCCGGATAGTGCACCATGGTTCCCGCAAAGGCCATCCGAGCTTCTTCTATGCAGACGGAATGCTTCAGGGCCTCAATCCGAGGCATGGTATCAGGAAACTTCTGCACTAAGCTGAAGTAACTACTCGACAAAGGCTCGGTACGCCATAGCTGGATAGAGAGATCCTTCATGGTGGGCTCTGCCATCCTATGCAGCTTCATGAGTTGTTTCATTTGATAACTCAGTGTCGGGTTGAGCTCGGGAGTCGGAAACTGATCCCAGAAGAGTCTCCGCTCAGCATCCCCATCATGGGACGAGTAGTGCTTGTTTGCTTCCGCCACACTCCTTGGGAGGTCCATGGAGGCACCTGAGCAATGCCATATCCGCGTAAGAAGTGCATACCTGTTTCCACCAAAGGCACATTGCAATAAGTAATTCTTACGAGTTGTCATCTGCTTGGACTCGCCCACTTCCTGTACATACAACCTCTGTTCCACCCGCTCTAATTTGAGCTTGTCAGAGACCTTGGAGAGCTCGGTCACCTGCTCTTGAGACTTCTGCTCCAAAGCCTCACATTTGGAGCTGGCTTCTTGCAGTTCCTGTTGAATCTCGACCACCATGGCCTCATGCTTTCTACTTTCCACCTTAATGGAACTCAGCTCGACAGCCGCTTGTTCGGCCGCTGCCCTATGAGCAGCGGCCTCCTTCTTTGCCTCCTGCAGTTCGGCCTTGAGTTTCTCGAACTCTTCATCCCGTGTTGCTGATCAGATTGGCATAACAAGGTTAGACATTAAAAATCAGGAGATGCCTTTTGTATTAAAAGGTAATAACACTATTTACCACACTACTTACAACTTACCCTCCTTTTCATCAAGTCTAACATTCACACGGCTGAGCTCACCAACGGAAACCTTCAGTTTTCGGTTTAGCTCGGCTATATCCAGCGCGTTGGCATTCGCAGCACAGCATGAAGCCTGCATGGTAGAATTATAAAATTCCAACGACTATGAGTTACTGGCATACAAGGCATTTGGCCGGAATTACTTCCAAATGCCGTAATAATTAGAAAATATCAGCATCACTCTTCCTGCCTAGGAGTTTTTCTGAGCCACATGTAAGCTTGTCAAACTTACCCCTGGTGATGGGGTTATAGTCCTAGGGTAGGGTCATAGGCCTGCCCTATAGGTCCTACCCAAGGACTACCCTTCATAAGGGACAAGGCCCTTAGTCAGTTCCAACCGAATTAAGGACTTGCCATCATCCAGTCGGTGACGATTCCTCCATCATCCATTCGGAGATGAGCATTCGGAGCGTATCAAACATAGCGACTGGATTCCACTCTGTACATCGTAACCCCCCTGGAGGGCAACGGCCATACGTTTTCATGTACCTTTATTAGCATTTAAGGCATACATTACCTGTAACGTAGACATTTAATCGCCACTACTCCACCCCTGTGCACCGAACCGTTGTGAAGGGCAGCGCACTCTATATAAGTTGCCCTTCCCCACTAGTGCAGGGGTTAGCAATTCACTGTAATCCATATTCCACTCGACATCAAGCTCCCAAGAGCACTGAGACGTAGGGCTTTTACCTCCACCGTAGAGGGGCCTGAACTCGTACAACCTCGCCGTAGCTAAGGCTCTGCCCATCCTTTCGTACCCGATACATCTACTGTCATACTTATACCCACGACAGTTGGCGGCCACCGTGGGGCAGGCGTCTAAGCGACTTTGGGCGAGTTTGCGACTACATCTTTTCATCATGTCGTCCGGTCGAGATTTGTGCGTGGGTCATGAGATTCTCTTCGGCACGCTCTCCTTCATCATCAACGATTCGGCATGGCTTCGGGATGCTCCTCTCGACGTCGATGCGCTCCCCAGTCGCAGGGCTACGCACTTCCGTGCAGGCGCCCGCGGCATCCTTCTTCTCCAGCAGTCAGCTCTGGTGTCGACCTTCGCCCCCGTCACGCGCCGCAACAAGCGGTCTCGCCGTCCGCGGCTCCAGCGTTGGGTGCAACACGCCCAGGCGCGCCAGAGCGCGTCTTCACAAGTGGCGGTCCTCGAGTCGGTTGTAGTGGCACCGCCGTCCCAGCGCTCGGACTCAGTTCCGACTGAGTTTCCTTCCAAGTACTTGGGTCGCGGGCCTGCAGCCGAAGTGCACATGGCCAACTCCCGTGGAAGTCCCCGCCAAAGTGGCCGGAACGAGCACGAGGTCGGCGAAACATCCAGCGCTCGCCGTCAGCCCCGCCGTTCTGCCAGTCGGCGCACTCGTCAGAGCAACGTGGAGGTGTTCCGCACACCCATCCTCAACCTGGCTGCCGCCACCAAGATAGCCGATTCCCTCCAGCCGACTGATTCAGAGGCTGGCAGAGGGATCGAGCAGATCCGTGCCCTGCTGCACACGGCGCAGCAGCCAAATTCGGCGGTCTCCGAGTCGCACAACAGGATCCACAATAGTTCTATTCGCGCGAACACGCATCGGTCAGTTCACAGCCCCGGTTCTCATCAGCGACACAGGGGAGGCAGCCGTTCCATGAATCCCGAAGATCGTCGCCGTTCACGCACCCCTCCGCGGGGTGGGCCCTACGGGCCCCGACATCATGATGATAGGCGTTCGGTCGGTGACACTTATGATCCAAGGCCCGATGCAAGAGGATACATCGTCTAGAGGAGGGTCGATAGGGGCCGAGCCCACCGTGATGGTCACAATGGAGACCGTCCGACTGGAAGCAGGACCATCGTCTCTGGCCCTTAGTGTTTTAGTCGGGCCATCCGTTCAGCTGACATCCCTCCCAACTTCCAATTGGTGACGGGGATCAGCAAGTTTAGAGGAGAATCCAAGCCAGAAACATGGTTGGACGACTACCGAGTGGCAGTCCAGATCGGAGGTGGAGACCACCATGTCGCCATGAAACATCTCCCCCTGATGCTCAATGGCTCGGCATGAGCGTGGCTGGACCAGTTGGCTCCTACAAGCATCTACAGCCGGGCAGATCTGGCCCGAGCCTTCATCAGGACCTTCGAGGGGACGTGCAAACGCCCTGCTGGTCTCGTGCAGCTCCAGCACTGTGTCCAGAAGCAGAATGAGCCCCTGCGCGATTTCATCCAGTGTTGTACAACCCTCTACCACACGGTGGAGAACGTCACAGAGCACCAAGCAGTCTGCGCCTTTAAGGCAGGCGTGCGGTACAGAGATCTGTACTTGAAGTTCGGTCAGATAGGCGACATCGCCATGAGCAAGATGATGGAGATAGCAGCACGCTATGCAAATGGCGAAGAAGAGGACCGCATTCGCAGCGGTAAGCATAAGGCAGTCGCCGACAGAGATGGGAACAACACTCGAAAGCAGAAACAGAAAGCTCCGTCCACTCCGCAGGCAGAGGCCGCAGCTGTTACCAATGCCAAGTTCAAGGGAAAGGGGAAGGCTCAATTCACCCCCAAGAAGAAGCAGTTCGGAAACCACATCCTGGATCAGCCATGTCCGATCCACATGAAGATGGATGAAGAGGGCAACGCCATATTTCCAAAGCATACCACTCGGCAATGTCGCCTCCTGATCCAGGGGTTCGGCGAAGGGCAGCTGAGTGAAAAGGACAATGAACAGGATGAGGAGGAAAAGGAGGATCCGTTCCCCCAAGTCCATGCCACACTGATGATTTTTGCTGACGTTGAAAGCAAGAGTCGACTGAAGTTGGTGAACAGGGAGGTGAACATGGCCACCCCGACCAACCCCACGTTCCTCAAATGGTCTCAGACTGCGATCACCTTTGACCAGTAGGATTATCCAGCACACGTACCCACCCCAGGGAGGCAGGCCTGGTCGTCGACCCGGTGGTGGAAGGAGTCCGACTGCGCAAAGTCCTCATGGACGGCGGCAGCGGCTTGAACATCATGTACGCTGACACTCTCAAGGGGATGGCCATGGAGTCGTCCCTGGACGAAAGGCCAAGTCACTCGGCCAGATCGTGTTTGACGTCATCTTCGACTCCGACAAGAACTTCCGCAAGGAAACACTGACGTTCGAGGTGGTGGAATTCCAGAGTGCGTACCACGTGATTCTGGGTCGCCCGGCGTATGTGCGTTTCATGGCCCGTCCATGTTACTGTACCTGAAGTTGAAGATGCCAGGCCCAAAAGGTGTGATCACTATCACAGGCAATCGGCAGCGGGCCAAGGAGTGTCTGCAGCAGGGATCGAGGATCGCCGATCAGCAGATGGCTGTCCTCGAGCTTGACGAGTACAAGAAGACAGTCGACCCCGCTGACTTGATGCGTTCGAAGAAGCCAGCTTCGGAATCCGCATTCCAGTCGGCGGGAGAAACGAAGAAGGTCAGCATCCACCCAACAGACGACGCCGCTGCCCCGACGAACATCTCCACCACCCTCGATCCTAAATAGGAAGCCGAGCTCATCCAATTCCTCCATGAGAACAGGGACATTTTCGCATCGAAGCCCGCTAACATGCCAGGTGTACCCAGGGAGTTGGCTGAGCACCGACTGCATGTGGATCGTGATGCTCGGCCTGTCCGAGAACGCCCGCGTCGGTCCGCCGCGCATAAGAGGAAGGCAATCGGAGAAGAGGTGGCTAAACTTTTGGCAGCCAACTTCATTCGCGAGGTACACCACTCCGAGTGGCTCGCTAATGTTGTCATGGTGCCCAAGAAGGACAAGTCTCTCCGAATGTGCATCGATTTCAAGCATCTCAATAAGGTCTGCCCGAAAGACCATTTCCCGCTCCCCCGCATCGATCAAATTGTCGATTCGACTGCGGGTTGCGAGCGTTTGTCATTCCTTGATAGCTAGTCGGGCTATCATCAGATCCGTCTGTATGGCCCCGATGAATTAAAAACAGCCTTCATCACCCCATTCGGGTGCTTCTGCTACATTACTATGCCATTTGGTTTGAAGAATGCAGGAGCAACCTTTATGCGCATGATCCAAAAATGCCTCCTTGACCAGATCGGTCGAAATGTCGAGGCGTATATGGATGATATCGTAGTCAAGTCACGCAAAGGTTCCGACCTGCTGACTGACTTGGCAGAAACATTCGCCAACCTTCATAGGTACGATATCAAGCTCAACCCAGCCAAGTGTTCATTCGGTGTTCCCAGCGGAAAGTTACTCGGTTTCTTCGTTTCCGAACGAGGGATCGATGTCAACCCCGAAAAGATCGGGACCATCCTCCGAATGGAGCGGCCGGTCAGAACACACGATCTTCAAAGGCTCACAGGTTGCCTAGCAGCTTTGAGAAGGTTTATCAGTCGACTCGGCGAGAAGGCACTTCCTCTGTACCGACTCATGAAGAAATCAGACACTTTCGAGTGGACAGACGAAGCCCAAATCGCATTCGACGACCTCAAAGTCCTACTTTCCACCCAGCCGGTTCTTACTGCTCCGCTCAGTAAAGAACCCCTTCTTCTGTACATCGCGGCTACAAATCAAGTCGTCAACACTGTTCTCACAGTCGAACGCGAAGAAGAAGGCAAAGCATACAAGGTTTAGCGGCCAGTGTATTATGTCTCCGAAGTCCTGACTCCTTCCAAGCAGAGGTATCCGCACTATCGAAAACTTATCTACGGGATTTACATGACTGCGAAGAAGGTGGCTCATTATTTCCAAGACCACTCGGTGTCTGTCGTTTCTGATGCTCCATTGTCGGAAATCCTCCACAATCGGGACGCATCGGGCCGAGTGGCGAAGTGGGCGATGGAGATGTTATACTCCGACATCAAGTTCGAGGCCAAGAAAGCTGTAAAGTCTCAAGCTCTGGCTGACTTCATAGCAGAATGGGTAGAACAACAGTAACCGACCCACATCTACTCGGCTCATTGGACAATGTTCTTCGATGGGTCCAAGATGTTGAATGGCTCCGGCGCTGGCATTGTGATCATATCCCCAAAGGGTGACACAGTCAAGTATGTGTTGCAGATACACTTCGATTCCTCCAACAATGAGGCAGAGTATGAGGCTCTCCTTTATGGATTGCGCATGGCCATCGCACTCGGTGTCCGTCGCCTGATGGTCTACGGCGATTCAGATTTGGTAGGTAATCAAGTGATGAAGGACTGGGACGTAAGGAACCCCACCATGACCACATACTGCAATGCAGTGAGGAAGCTCGAGAAAAAGTTTGAAGGTCTCGAACTCCACCATGTTCTGCGACTGAAAAACCAAGCAGCTGATGAATTGGCGAAACTTGGATCCACTCGGAGACCAATCCCGAGTGACGTATGCCTCGAGCACCTTCACCTTCCCTCAGTTAAAAAAGATCCTTTCACAGAGGAACCAGTACAACCAAAGAGCTCGACAGATCCGACTGAAGTCGAAGTCCCTGCTGTGGTTGATTTGATCATGGAGATTCTTGCTATCATCCCCGATTGGACTGTGTCGTTCATTGCATACATCCTGAGGCAAGAATTACCAGAAGACGAAGTCCAAGCCAGACAGATCGTCCACAGGTCAAAGTCGTTCACCGTCATTGATGGCCAGTTGTACAAGGAAAGCGTTTCAGGCGTCCTTCAACGATGCATCTCCCCTGAGGAGGGACAGTTAATCCTGGAAGAAATTCACTCGGGAACCTGCGGGCATCACGCCTCCTCAAGGGAAATCGTAGCCAAAGCATTCAGAGCTTGCTTCTTCTGGTTGCATGCGAATGAAATGGCAAAGGATATGGTCGACCGATGCGAAGGCTGTCAATTCTACTCTAACAAGTCCCACAAGCCAACATCCGCGTTGAATACAATCCCTCTTGTTTGGCCGTTTGCAGTGTGGGGATTAGATACAGTCGGTCCATTCAGGACAGGCCAAGGGGGATTCACACATCTGTTGGTGGCAGTCGACAAGTTCACAAAGTGGATTGAAGCCAAGCCCATCAAGAAGCTCGACGCCCTTACAGCCATCAAGTTTGTCAGGGACATCACCTCCAGATTCGGGGTACCGCACAGCATAATCACTGACAATGGCACAAACTTTGACTCGGATAGATTCAAAGGTTTCTGTACATGCCAAGGTATCCGAGTGGATTTTGCATCTGTGGCGCATCCCTAAACAAACGGGCAAGCAGAGTGGGCGAATGGACTTATTCTACAAGGTTTGAAGCCTCTACTCGTGTCAGAAGTGGGACATGCTGCCGGGGCATGGGTCACCGAGCTGCCTTCGGTGCTGTGGGGTCTCCGCACAACCCCAAATAGATCTAAAGGGCGATCCCCGTTCTTCCTCGTTTACGGAGCAGAGGTGGTCCTTCCGAGTGACTTGCTTCACAATGCTCCACGAGTTGAACTCTTCTCCGAAGCCGAAGCAGAGCAAGCAAGGCAAGACGGAGTGGATCTTCTAGAGGAGGAGCGCGAGATGGCACTGACTCGCTCAACCATTTATCAACAAGATCTGCGGCGTTTTCACGCGCGACACGTCAGGAGTTGTACATTCCAAGCAGGCGACCTAGTGCTCAGAGTGGATCAGCAGAGACCTCACAAGTTAGCTCCCGCCTGGGAAGGACCCTTCATCATCTCCAAGGTGCTGAACAACACAGCATATCGACTCTACAACCTCGACAAGGGAAACGGACGAGCCGCGAGCATGGAACAGAGATCTCCTAAAGCGCTTCTACACATGACCGTCGACTGAAGCAATGTAAAGAACAAGTATCGTTGAAGTAATACAAAGCAGATTGAGTTTTTGCAGATTCAAAATTCTTCCGCGTTCACAGACTCCGGTCTCAAAACAAAAACTTAGCTGTGATCCAGAATCGCCTAAGTACTAACTTTCTCCGAGTGTGCACTAAACGTCGCACTCGGGGACTTAGCTACGATCCAGAATCGCCTAAGTACAATCTTTCTCCGAGTGTGCACTAAACGTCGCACTCGGGGACTTAGCTATGATCCAGAATCACCTAAGTACAATCTTTCTCCGAGTGTGCACTAAACGTCGCACTCGGGGACTTAGCTGCGATCCAGAATCGCCTAAGTACAAACTTTCTCCGAGTGTGCACTAAACGTCGCACTCGGGGACTTAGCTCCGATCTAGAATTGCCTAAGTACAATCTTTCTCCGAGTGTGCACTAAACGTCCCACTCGGGGACTTAGCTGCGATCCAGAATCGCCTAAGTACAATCTTCCTCCGAGTGTGCACTAAACGTCGCACTCGGGGACTTAGCTGCAATCCAGAATCGCCAAAGTACAAACTTTCTCCGAGTGTGCACTAAAGGTCGCACTCGGGGACTTTGCTGCGATCAAGAATCGCCTAAGTACAAACTTTCTCCGAGTGTGCACTAAACATCGCACTTGGGGACTTAGCTGCGATCAAGAATCGCCTAAGTACAAACTTTCTTCGAGTGTGCACTAAACGTCGCACTCGGGGACTTAGCTGCGATCCAGAATTTCCTAAGTACTAACTTTCTCCGAGTGTGCACTAAACGTCGCACTCGGGGACTTAGCTGCGATCAAGAATCGTCTAAGTACAAACTTTCTCCGAGTGTGCACTAAACGTCGCACTCGGGGACTTAGCTGCGAGCAAGAATCGCCTAAGTACAAACTTTCTCCGAGCGTGCACTAAACGTCGCACTCGAGGACTTAGCCGCGATCAAGAATCGCCTAAGTACTAATTTTCTAAATGTCACACTCGGCGACTTAGCTGCGATCCAGAATCGCCTAAGCAACAACTTTCTCCGAGTGTGCTCTAAACGTCGCACTCGGAGACTTGTCTGCGATCAAGAATCGCCTAAGTAAAAAGCTTCCTTCGAGTGTATCTTAGAGATCCACTCAGAGGCTTAGCAGACCCTCATTGAGGCTCATGTAGATGTCAACACAACTGACAATTACATGAGTAGCAGACCCTCATTGAGGCTCATGTAGATGTCAAGACAACTGACAATTACATGAGTAGCAACTCGCTCCGAGTGCGACCTTACGGTCGCGCTTTAAGACTTAGCTGCGATAACGAATCGCCTAAGTAAAGAACTCCCTTCGAGTGTATCCTAGAGATCCACTCGGAGGCTTAGCAGAACCTCATTGAGGCTCATGCAGATGTCAAGACAACTGACAATTACATGCTCCGCATGTTTGCCATTGGCTTCACCAAGAAACGCCAAACAAAAACCACGAGCCAAAATCGTGTCAACAATTCTTTGGGAAAGGAAGAGCAAAGTATTCGGTTCCAATTCAAAGTTGGTTTAAAGATAGTCGGTTCGGTATAGATCAAGCTTATCCACACCGAACCACGAATGTGACGGCCAACAGCAGTGGCCAAAGTTCGATACAAGTAACACTCGGCATACCGAGGTAAAGTTTTCTCAAGCGTCGTCAGGACTGGCAATGGGACTGGCAGGCTCCACGAAAGTGTCGAGGTCGATCCCGCGTGCGATGCGAGTGGCGCTCTCAATTAAGGTCTCCATGAAATCTTCGAATCGAAGCTTCTTGGTGTTGGCGACCTGCAGCGCCTTCAGCTTCTCTTCGCGTGCCTCCTTGCAGTGCACTCGGACCAGCGACAGCTCCAAGTCCGCACCACAGCGAGCAGCAGACTTCTTCCACGCCTGCACTCGGTTCGGGACGTCCTCCAGCCGAGTCATCAACCCTTCCATCTCTTGCCGGGACTCATCTTAGGGCCACAGCTCCTTGTCGATTCGGCCGACGACCTCTCTCAGTCGACCGATGAAAGGTCCCACTTTGCCCAGGCGAATGTGCGCTCGGAGCATGTCTCGATTGGCGTCATCGCCGAGTGGAACGTTCGGAATAACCGGCCGCTCAACGCCAGCTGCTTCAGCCTCTGCGTCCATACAAAAATCTGCAAAGACAAGACAAGCAGAAAGTAAGTGCAGAATGAAATACACAGTCAAGAAGCACTCGGAAAAACAAAACTTACCACCGAGAAGCGCAATCATCTTCCTTGCCCAGTCACTAACGTACTTCTCCTGTGATATGCACCACCTATTCATCACCTTCATCTGTCCCATCAGCTCGGTTCTTTGTTTCCCCATTGTCTCCATTTCGGCCACCAATGCCTTGTTTTCCTCACGGGACTCCTCCAAGGACTTCTCTCGTTCGGCCAGAGCGCCCTTCACACCAGCCAAGTCATGAACAGCTGCCTCCAGTTCCGCAGCAAGCTGAATCTTTTCAGCCTTCAGAGCGTTGTACGCTGATCCCATCTCGCAAGTCTTCTGCAAATCAGCACGAAGAGAAGATCAGACAAATTCAACAAGGAAAACAATAAAATCTCGAAGTTCTTCAGACCCCTGCTGACGCAAGCAGTCGACAGCGGCCTCGGGGACTACACCCAGTGGGTTCACTAAGAGTGACCCCACTGCCACGAAGCTCAAACAGGTCCGCCCTATTGAGCTAAATAACAAAAACAAGCCTATGAGGCTACTACTACCCGACCTGAGTAAAATTACTCTCGGGGACTACTTCCAGTAGGTGCACTCGGAGTGCCCCCACCGGTAACATTCGAACAGATTAGTTTTGATCTGATCAAGTTAAAGAAAATGTATATAAAGACAACTATCGGTGCAAGCACTCGACAGAAGTCTCGGGGACTACACCCACTGGGTTCACTAAGAGTGAACCCACTGCAAAATAATCATACTGCATCCGAGTATATTGCTTAAACACCCACTGGGTTACAAGAGGAAAGTAAATACTTACTAGCCCACTTACTCGGATAACGTCCCGGAGTTCCAAGCTTCGCTTGTACACAGACGCGATGGAGTCGTACGCACTCTTGGCAGCACCCGCCATCAACTCCGCCTGCACCATGGCCCCCTTGGCAACTCCCACCTGATCTTCCGGGAGGCGTTGGGCGTCATACTGGACGGTCGACGGACCTGGCACCACAAGAGACTCCTTGGGCATCCCAAGTCCTGCTCCAGTCGGTTCAGCAGCGATGAGCGCCGTTTCAGTCGACGACATCGTCTCGGTTGGCGGCACGTCCATGGCGGGAGTAGTAGAAGATGGAACAGCCTCAAGGACAGGCACCGCAGCTTGCTCGGACCTCTTCTGGTCGTCCTCCTCCACATGAATCACCTCTAAAGGAAGCCCGACCGAACGACGTGAGACCACAGGAAAAATGGCAAGATCAAAGACAGAATTCGCGAAAGAAGAATTTGAGATCTCGGAGTCGTCACGACGTACCTTGATGGGATGTGGCAACGTTGTCCGTATCCATGGGATCGTCTTCCTGGAGTGGCGGAGGTAGCAGCTCTATCGAGTAAAATCCACTCGACCAATAAACATGAGTTCAATCAAATAGTGAAAGAAGATAGTAGAACAAGACACTTACACTTAGGCAACGGGAACGGCGATCTTCATCCGAGGCAAAGCCTTCCGAGGCTTGGATCCACTCGGTTTAGCCACCTTGGGAGGTTGGCCCGTGGGCTCAGCAGCAGCGTCCCTAGTCCTCTTTGTGCTCCAAGCACTCGGAGCCACGGGAGTAGCTCGCAAGGCGCTCGGAGCCACGAGAGTAGCTGGCAAGGCACCCGCAACCATAGGAGGAGCTGGCGGGGCACTCGAAGCCACTAGGGGAGCCGACGGATTCACAGGTTCGTGGCGGCGCTTAGTTCGAGGCTCTGGTGGTGGCGGTGGCGAGCTCTGCTCCTCATCTTCCCCCTCCTCCTCTTCGGACTCCTCCACCGTCTCCCCACTGTCGGAGACGTACTCGGCGCTCTCCACGCTGCCCTCCTGGCTGCCTGCCTCTTCCTCAGCCAGATTCCCGTTCGAGACTGGAGAAAACCAGTTAGTCCACGCCTGCACGAGATACAGTCGACAACATCAGATGTCAGACAGTAATACAAGAAAAAGCGATAAATCTAAGACAATTGTGAGCACTCGACAAATTACACTCACCTCATTCGGAGGAGGATTGTCCGCGCGGAAGGGCTTCACTCGCCGGGCTCCTCTAGGGTTATCGCACGCGCCTGTGGTGCTGCGGACCCATGCACAACCTCCCCGGTCACGCACTCGGGGTGAGACCGAGTGGAGTCCTCAGGCCCCGTGTAGTGCCACATGGCGTGGTGTCGAGCTTGCAGAGGCTGGACACGCCGACCCAGAAAAATCTCCAGCAAATCTATGCCGGCGACTCCCTTGCGGACGACATCTACCAGCGCGTCGACCAGAGGCTGAATCTGGATCTTTTCCATCTTCGTGAGCGCAAGCTACCTAGGCGGAGCCGGTCGGTCTAGGCTAAAAGGTGGTTGTCCAGTTGTGGCATTCGGACAAGCGATGCTCTGGCAGTAGAACCAAGTCGACTGCCAGTTCCTAACGGATTCGGACAACTTAAGAGCGGGATAGCTACTTTTCCTTTTCTTCTGGAAGCCTAAGCCTCCGCAGAGTTGGAGGAGATGAGTTTTGTCGTCCGACTGGCTAAGTCTTTTGATGGTTTGGGATCTAGCAGAGAAGATGTGCTTAAAGAGCCCCCAGTGAGGACGACAACCGATAAAACACTCGCAAAGCACGACGAAGGCAGAGAAATGAGCTATTGTGTTGGGAGGAAAATGGTGGAGCTGCGCCCCGAAGTGGTTCATTATACCTGTGAAGAAGGGATGAGGAGGCAGAGAGAAGCCTCGCTACACGTGACTCAGCAGCTCCCCCTCCTGGGGCGCCGGCTCCGTCTCGCCCTACGCCGGCAGCCTCCACGTCTTGTTCTCGATCAGGCCTTGCTCCACCAGCTCCAGCATGTCGCTCTTCGTCACCGTGGAGGGGAGGAAATCCCCCTGGATCCAACCCGCCGGCAGTGCCCGCTATCGCCGTTGAGCGGGAGCCGCCGTCTTCTTCTTCTTCCGCGCCTCGAGCTTGCTTGTCTGCCCCTTTATCATGGTAGAGGCTTCAGATCCGCGGAGGAGGAGAAGAAGGAAGGAGCTTGGGGTGCACAGGAAGCCACGGGAGAAGCAGGGCGAGTGCGAGTTATCAGGCGAGTGCAACGAGAAACCCTCGCTGGAGAGGTTTAAATAAGGTTCCGACTGGGTCACTAGCAGGTGGCCCCGAAATCTTATCCCCCGACCGGTTGCGGTGATATTAGTGGAGGAGATGATGGCACGGAAATCGAGGCGGCATATACTACTCGATGACAATGTCGTCATCCCCACTGAGCGCGCGGCAACCGAAATTTGAGGATCCCAGAAAATCCGCCGCTGTTAGTTGACCGGTCACGTCAAAAGATTCCACGGAAGCACTCGGTCTTTGACGGTTCGTTTCACAGATATATCCACTCGGATCACTGGTCAAGAGGATAAAATGGATCGAGGCAAACAACGCCAAAGTCGCATCGATACCAGTAGGATCCGTACTCAAAGCATCGCGTCGTCGTTCCAACCCCGATCCATTCGGGGACTAATGATGGGGTTATAGTCCTAGGGTAGGGTCGTAGGCCTGCCCTATAGGTCCTACCCAAGGACTACCCTTCATAAGGGACAAGGCCCTTAGTCAGTTCCGACTGAATTAAGGACTTCCCATCATCCAGTCGGTGATGATTCCTCCATCATCCAGTCGGAGATGAGCATTCGGAGCGTATCAAAATTACCGACTGGATTCCACTCTATACATCGTAACCCCCTGGAGGGCAACGGTCATACGTTTTCATGTACCTTTATTAGCATTTAAGGCATACGTTACTTGTAACGTAGACATTTAATCGCCACTAGTCCACCCCTGTGCACCGAACCGTTGTGAAGGGCAGCGCACTCTATATAAGTCGCCCTTCCCCACTGGTGCAGGGGTTAGCAATTCACTGTAATCCATATTCCAGTCGACATCAAGCTCCCAAAAGCACTGAGACGTAGGGCTTTTACCTCCACCGTAGAGGGGCTTGAACTCATACAACCTCGCCGTAGCTAAGGCTCTGCCCATCCTTTCGTACCCTATACATCTACTGTCACACTTATACCCACGACACCTGGCTCGGGGGCTGTTATACCCATAAAGGCATATATAACTTTGTAAATAAAACCTAAAATATTACACAACTTACCTTAAAACCTGTCAGCAAGCCATGGAAGGCTTCATTCAGTCTTCTGTTAACGGACTGAATACTTTTTAAGACAACACCCATAAGAGTGCGATGTTCTTCAACTATAGAGAAGCTGATCAAGGCATCCTCCATTATGGTCGGCCACCCAACCATATCTTGTTCTTTTGTGGGCGGCGCTCGGGGCGACACCGAAGACACCGGAGCATCAGGTCCCTCGGAAGCTGTCTCCGGACAATGCTCAAAGCGAACACCCCTCCGGCACTTGATCCGTCGGAAGATCTCGGACCGGGCTATGATAGGAAACAACTTGGATCTCATTAGTGATAAAAATTTGATATAATTTTGTTAAATAAGGAGTGGATTCCATACCTTTGGGCCGGGGGCTTGACTCTAAGTGTTCACGAGGAATAGCCCCGTAGGCTCCGACCTCATCATCGGAGTCCGGGATAGCACCGAGAAGGGTGACCTTGCTCTTGCAAGGTTCCTTCGGAGCCCGAGGAGGTAGTCCCTCCTCGGCTCCCTTCGGTGCCTCCCTCTTCCTCACTTGAAGAGAATCTTTCTCTACCTCCTCATCTTCCTCCCCCCCTCGTGGGTAGAGGATGCATGGGTGTCATCAGATTTTGTATCAGGGGGACTCCTCGAATAGAGACCCCTCCAGTTCTCCTTCTCCTTATTGTCCGACGCCACATACGACGCCTCTTCTAGCATCAGCTCCAGCAGAGGAGTCTGAGGTTCACTACAAGAAATCTGTCAACTAACGACCTTTTGTTAGTGACGCTAGAAGGAATGGTCATAAATCTATGACCATTTGACATCATTTCGTCGTAAGCTGTCTGGAGGGGTCCTAGCCCCAAAAACCATTTGACATCATCATTAAATCGCGGGTCTTTCATATCATTGACAAGTGGGATGGCCAACACTTGGCCAACACTTGGCCAATTTCCGATGAGGAAATCTAGATCTCGGGGGCGGCGGCGACCGACGGGGACGGGGTGGCGGCGATCGATGGGGGCGGTGACCAGCGGTGGTGGTGCTGACGCCACGGCCACCTCACCCATCGGCAGTGGTGGTGGTGCCAACGCCATAGCCGCCTTGGCCACGACGACCTCGCCCGACCAGTGGTGGTGCCGCTCGCCTCAGCCACCTCGCCCACTAGTAGTGGTGGTGGTGCCGCTCGCCTCGGACAACGACCTCGCCCACACATGGGGGACTCGCCGGCGCCGAGCATGAGGGACTCACCGCCGAGCATGGGGGACTCGCTGTTGCCGCCGGACAGAAGCTGGATTTGAAAAGGAGTTAGGAGATTTTCGAAAGAACATATGAAAGGAGGTGATGAATTCATGCAATTTGTTCGGGCAAATTTTTCCAAGGATGCTGTCATTGTTTGCCCATGCTGTAATTGCCTCAACCGTTCGGGAAAAGCTCAAGGAGTAGTGGAAGATCATCTTCTTCTTAATGGGATGGCCAGCACATATGATAGATGGATATATCATGGAGAACCTTTAGCCGGACAACCTCAACATATTGAAGCTGATACACAGGTGTCACGCCCAAGATGCGACCCTATCCTCAATTTGGCACGAAGGTCTCGTCAGGGATAGAAGCGCATCTCGTCGTGTCGCGAGAATGGATATCGTTACAAGTACATGTACTGAAAAGATCAGATATATATATATAGAATTGGCTTACACTCGCCACAAGCTACATCAGAGTTACAACAGTACAGTACATATGCATCAAGAGTAAGAGCAGGGTCGGACTACGGACGAAAACAAACGAGAAAAGAAGAACGACGTCCATCCTTGCTATCCCAGGCTGCCGGCCTGGAACCCATCCTAGATCGATGAAGAAGAAGAAGAAGAAGCAACTCCAAATGAACAATCAACGCGCTCGCGTCAAGTAACCTTTACCTGTACCTGCAACTAGTGTTCTAGTAATTTGTGAGCCAAAGGGGACTCAGCAATCTCATTTCCAAAGGTATCAAGACTAGCAAAGCTTAATGGGTGAGGTAAGGTTAAGTGGTGAGGTTGCAGTAGCGGCTAAGCATATATTCATGGTGGCTAACTTACGAGTACAAGAAATAAGAGGGGGAAGATCTACGCATAGCGGACGTGAACTATGGTTGATCAAATGAATGATCCTGAACACCTACCTACGTCAGACATAACCCCCCCGTGTCCTCAATCGGAGAAGGAACTCACGAAAGAGACAGTCACGGTTACGCACACAATTGGCATATTTTAATTAATTAACTTCAAGTTATCTAGAACCAGTGTCAAACAAAGTTTCCACGTTGCCACATAACCGCGGGCACGACTTTCCGAAAGATTTAACCCTGCAGGGGAGCTCCAACTAGTCCATCAGAAAATACCACAAGCCTCATAGAAATCCTCAATCACGAAGCTCGCGATCTCGTCAGATTCCTTAGTGGAAAACCTCAACTCTGAGATTACCCAAAGCATCACCGGAATCCCGATGCACAAGATTTTTCGTCAAAGGTAAAACTAATCCAGCAAGGCCGCCCGACGTGTCGACGATCCCGATAGGAGCCGCGTATCTCGTTCTCAGGACACGACGGATGGAAAATCCTACAAGTACAAAACCTCGAGTTGCCCCGTGGTGGCCCCGCAGTCTGTCCAGTTTGGACCAACACTCATGAGGAGCACTGGCCCGGGGGCTGATTAAATTACTCTGCGGGTGCCGGCAGGTCCCTATGCATTATTATTAGGTTATTTGGCAAATGTAGTACCAAAGTTGGGCCTTGCCAGACCAGCTTTAATCTAAAACGAATTATCAAGGGGGTCCCATAACAACCCCGATCGTGTTAGGAGCGCTTAATTATGGAACATAACACCGGTAGCGGAAACTAAGGGGGCAAAGGTGGAACAAAACACCAGGCTAGAAAGGCCGAGCCTTCCACCTTTTACCAAGTATATAGGTGCATTAAGTTAAATAGCATTTAATATGGTGATATAACAAGGAACCCATGTTATCACATGGAAGCAACTACCTTGCAACTAGCAACACTAACAACATGGTTAGGCAAGCGGTAACATATTCAATCAGTGGTTTGCTAGGTCGAACAGGTTGAAGGTAATCATGGCATTGTTGAGAGGCTGATATTTAACTTGTGGTAGGCAACGAGACATAATCGATAGAAGCGGTAAAACTAGCATGGCAATGATAGTAATGGTATCTGGGGAAATGGTCATCTTGTGTGAGATCCCGCTTGGAAGAAGAACAACTCTGTGAAGTCGGCGAACAAACGTAATCGAACGGGTCCTCACATTCCGACACGCTTGCGGAACTCTATCGAGAGGAACAAACCGGAAACAAACATCAACACAGATATTCACCATGGCAAATGCACAACATGCAGCACAACCTAAGATGATGCATGATCAGAACAAAACATGCAAGGGATGGCATGGCAATTCACCTCACGCAAACACTACACATTAAGTGAAGCTCGATATGCAACGAGTTGTATATCGACGAAGCTCCACGTTTAATTATTTAGTTCATTCCTGTTTATTAACATGGCAATATTAAAATGTTGTTAACATGGCACGGGGTGAAGCACAAATTAATCTACCTAGCTAGGCATTTTAATTGAGGCCGGAAACATCATATAGCATCTCCGAAATGACCCCACGCGTAAAATTCTAATTCTGTATAGATTTGTCCTAGTCACATTTTTATGTCTGTTAAACGGCAAAACAAAGTGGATCACGTGATTCTATTCATCGTTCTGGTCCATTTACATATATGGCACAACTCCAACGGAGCTACCGTTAATTAACTACGACCTAATTCATTCCTTAACACGTGGGCATGCAAACCGATGCAAACAACACGATAACAACCTTGAACATGCATGAGAGTTGTAGAATATTAATCTACGCCAAATTCTAGTCGAGTTTCATATATCACTTGTCTCTATCCGGTGCACGGTTTGCAAATTACAGACGGTTGAAAAACACGCTATTTTTCTGAAATCTAGCAAATTCGCTAGTTAAAAGAAAAATCATAGACAGCGAAAAAAACAAGCTATGGGCCGAATTGCAACCTAGTGCAACAACCCATAATTGAATAAGCCCGAGGGGCTATAGGTGTGTGCAAAAAAATAGAAGCAAAATTAAAAAAACGCAACCTGGTGGATTTGAACCGAGGACCTCATGTGTGGAGGCCGGCCTTGATGTCCAACTAGGCTAGGCTTATCTGTGTGAAACTAAGAGGACTGTCATAGGATAACAAGTCTCACCGCATGGTGCAAATGAAACAAAAAAGCAGGGCAATATTGGAGTTGTGGAGACTCGAACCCAGGACCTCTCGGGTCAATCCATACGACGACAACCACTGGGCTACGGTGATACTTGAGAACAAAACGAATGCTTGTGCTAGGTGTATCATACCCCCGCGCTGTTCTGACGGAACTGAACTAAATAGAAAAAGCTCTGTGTACGGCCATGTTCAGGGGAAGCTGGTCAACGTGCGTAGCAGCTCAAGCTCCGACCGGTCCTTGCCGGATCTGGTGGAAGCGGAGGCGGGGATGAACAGATCTGGGCCGCGGGGTTCCATTCCGGGCAGCACACGGCATGATCCCGGCGGGCTCGTGGCTGCACCTGTAGTTCAGGCAACAAGAGACAGGAGGGAGACTAGAGAGGAAAAAGGGAAAACGGGGGAGAGAGGAGGAGAAGAGGGCTCCGACCTGAAGGTTCTTAGGGCGGACGGGGTCGATGCTACTGCTGCTTGGTGCGGTGCGGGCCGACGGGGTCGAAGATGGGCTCGGGGCAACCATGGAGACCCTGCAGGAACGGAGAAAGACGAACTGAGAGAGAGAGAGCGGGGAAGGAGAGGGCATGACGGGGACGACCTGCAACATGGGTTTGGTCCCTAGTGGCGCTGAGCTGCATGGAAGACGAGCCTCCCGTGCTCCCATGCTCGGGCGCGAGAGGAGGTTGCAGCCTCAATACACGGGATCAAGCGCTGGCTAGGTTCAGGCGCGCGGACGGGGGAGCCCACGGTGGTTGGACGCGTCCCAGGGACAGGGGAATGGAAGGAATCGCGAGGATGCTGGCTGGTTGGGTTGGGGATGAAACCGAGATTTGTGAAGACTAGACAGGGGTGGCGGCGCGCGGTTGGGACAGGGGGAGGATCCCTAGAAATTAGGTTTTGGATTGATTTAGACTATAGTCCAAATATATCGCTGGTAGGCTAGACTTAGGTTCATCTCGACCCTCCGATTTTAATCGGACGGCCGGAAAAAAAGGTTAGGATGATCAATGGACAAACCGAAGACGGTTTGCGGTAAAACGGGGTTGATCCGGATACAACGGTCACGACCGCCCGTTTCGGGTCCTGAGAGATTTTCGGACTAGGCCGCGTGCAGGTCGGTGCACTGTGCACAGGGGCCAGGCGGATATGAGAGGGGAAACAAGCAGCCCGACAACGATTTTTAAAACACCGACAGACGTCCGTCGGTAGACCAAATGCGGTGTTGCTATGGTCGACCGTTCGGGTACCAGACGAACTCCGATCGCGACGAAATTCGACATGCGGTCTAGCTATAACTAATTATGACCGCATGCCAAGTTTCACCTCGATCAGAGAAAGTTTTCAACACACTTTTAAAACAGGGTTTTGACATTGCCGCGGGTGCGTGCGTGTGCGGTCAGGCTCAGAACGGACAACGACGAGAAGCGACAACTAACAATGGATGCAACTTTTGAAAACTGGCGGCAACAGGATGCTGATGCAATGCTGATGATGCGCATGATGCGATGAAGATGCAACAATAAAAATAACCCCACGACGAAAACGGAATAGAAGAGGAATCTTCTGGAACGTCGACATCGGGCTGTCACAACAAGCCCCTCATATGATGGGTGGTGGTGATGCTGGCATTAATTTTATGGAAAATATTTTGAGACAGGATGGGCATGAAGATGATAGGATTCCTGACCTATTGAAGGATCTGTACAATGCTGAAGATCGTGTTGATGGGCAGAAGTCGATGTTTGCTGAGGTGTTGGAGGATGCTAAGCACACAGCTCATGAAGGGGGTAAATTTTCAAGATTTACCTTCACCGTGAAGTTACTCCACATCAAGTCTTTCTACCGGATTAGCAATGCTGCATTCAACGCAATACTCCGCCTTTTGACCTTGTAATTCCCTGATAGCTATGTTCCCAGGTCTTATGATGAAGCATTGAGCATAATCCGCAGGCTGGGGCTAGGTTATGTTTCAATACATGTGTGCCCAAATAACTGTGTCTTGTTTCGGAAGGATTTTGCGAAGCATGACAACTGTCCAAAATGCAATGCCTCAAGGTGGAAAGATGCTGATGGGAAGAAGTCAATACTAGAGAAGGTACTGAGGCACTTTCCGTTGATACCAAGGCTGCAGCGGATCTTTATCTCGAAGAAATCATCGTTGGAGGTACAATGGCACAAGCTTCAGCGGCAACCTGTGTACAATGAGCTGAGCCATCCAGCGGATGGAGAGGCATGGAAAGAATTTGACAGTGAACATGGAGATTTTTCTGCAGATCCGAGGAAATATAAAACTCGGCATTGCTAGAGATGGCTTTAATCCGTTTGGGAACATGAAGACGTCTTATAGCATGTGGCCCGTTTTTGTGGTGTCGTACAACCTGCCACCATGGGCATGCATGGATCAGTCCAACTTCATGATGTCACTGCTTATCCCGGGTCCAGAGTCTCCAGGAAAGGATTTTGATGTCTTTATGGAGCCCCTCGTAGAAGAACTGCTCCAGCTCTGGACTGGTGTACGTACATACGATGCCTCTAGTCCGGAAGAAAAGTTCAATCTACGTGCTGCAATCATATGGTCCATCCATGATTTCCTGGCACTGCACACTCTGTCTGGGAGGATCACAGCGGGTTATCAGGCATGTGTCCATTGTGACAAAGACCCTTGCTCAAAGAGAATAAGAAGCAAGATCTGCTAGATTGGGTACCGCCGCTTTCTTCCTCGAAACCATCGCTGGAGAAGAAGCAAAGATTTTAATGGTGAGAATGAAACCCAAGACAACACAGCTAAATTCACTAAGGAAGAGCTGGAGCAGCAACTTGAGAAGGTGAAGGATGTGAGACCAGGAAAGCTTGCAAAGAAAAGAAAGCGCGCGGAAGGTCAATGTTGGGACCGAAGGTCTTGTTTGTGGGACCTGCCATACTGGGCTGGTCTTAAATTAAGGCATAATCTCGATGTAATGAACATTGAGAAAAACATATGTGTGAATCTGCTAGGGACGTTTCTGAACATTGAAGGGAAGACAAAGGACATGAATAGTTCTAGGCTTGATTTGGAGGACATGGGCATAAGAGAAGATTTGCATCTACAACATGATGAAGCTGAAGATATATTTGAAATGCCACGAGCATGGTATACAATGAGTAAAGAACAAAAGCTAGCATTCTGTGAATTCATAAGAGCGATGAGATTTCCAGATGGTTATGCTTCTAACCTAGCAAAGTGTGTTACTTCTGTTGGATTCAAGCTTTCAGTACTGAAAACCCATGATTGTCACATCCTCCTCCAAAGGATTTTATCGGCTGGCCTCTGTGGAATCATGGACAATGATATATATGAAGTAGTTGCTGAGCTGGGAAATTTCTTTAGAGAACTGTGCTGTAAAACACTCAAGTTAACTGTTCTGGAAAGACTTGAAAAAGAAATCCCAATTATTCTTTGCAAGCTTGAGAAGATTTTCCTTCCAGCTTTCTTCACCGTGATGGTCCATTTGGTGGTGCTCTTACCAAAAGAGGCAATTCTTAGAGGCCCTGTGCAATACGGTTGGATGTACCCAATCGAAAGAAGGCTACTTACTTGTAAGCGTTATCTGCGAAACACGGCATGACCTGAAGGTTCGATTGCTGAAGCATATGTCATTGACGAGTGCTTGACTTTTTGCTCTAGATACTTTGGCAATGTGGAAACAAGATGGAACCGGCCGGGCGGAAATAGAGAGCGGTCTGATTCGCATATTGGTGATGTCTCGGTTTTCAACCATGGTGTGAACTTTCTTGGAGCCTCGCGATACTTGGAGGCTGGTGATCAGTATGACAAGATGGTTTGGTATGTGCTCAGCAATTGCGCCAAGATTATACCATATATCGAGTATGTTATATCTTGTGCATTCGTTATTTATTTACTTTTGCTTGGGTTGTTGGCACCAGCCTAATATTTTAATTCACATGTTTTGTTGGCATTGCAGGAAATGCAAGGAAGAGTTAAATTAGGAAGAAAGCCAGATCAATGTTGATACAAGGGTTGCAAGGGATTTTCTAAATGGTTTAAGAATCATGTTGGAAAGTTGCATGAGGAGAAGAAAGTCAGTGATGATCTATTTGCTTTGGCATGCTTACCGGATAAGCGAGTGCGAGTGTATTCAGCATGCATTGCTGATGGTGTCCGGTACCACACCGTTGATCGCGAGGAAAAAAGGAAGATACAATATACTGAAATCGTCACTGAGGGGTCACATGATCGTGGGAACATTGACTTCTATGGTCAGCTGAGAAGCATCATAGAGTTGCAGTACAACTCTAGTGGAGGAATCCATCGCTCGGTTGTCTTATTTCGCTGTGACTGGTTTGATCTTGGTAACAAGAAGAAGAGACGCTCTTGTGTCAAGTATGATGGCCACTTCAAAAGCATCAACACTTCAAGGTGCTGGTATAAGAGTGATCCCTTTATTCTAACAACACAAGCAACAATGGTGTTTTACCTGCCAGACACTCTTTTGCACGGAAAATGGCGAGTTGTGCAAAACTTTGAGCACAGACACTTGTGGAGTGTGACTGAAACTGAAACTGAAGTGGAAAAGGGCCCCGGTGGTAGTGGCCTAACATATCAGGATGGTGACTGTACGGAAGTTCCTGTGCAAGCTCGTGATGACTCTATGGAAGTTCCAATGCAAAGCAGAGTGTGTAGGGACCGGGAACGTGTGCTCATTGATGCTGCAACAGTTGAAGGCATCAAGAAAAGAAGAAAGGTGGTAGCGGATGGACATGAGAGCGAGGATGAGGAAACCAGGACTGATCATACTATGCTGCAATATTATAGTGACGATGAGGAAAACAGAAGTGGGCATAGAGTTCCTGGTTTTGGTATCGACGACGATGAGTAGCGAATAGACATGAAGGTGAATATTGTCTCCTTGGTGATCTAAAACTATTACTGCATGTTCCTTGTTTTGATTGGTGATCAACCTTCTCTATAGTTTTTGTTGTTGTGATCCTGATGTAGTTTTTGTACTACAATTCTCCCCAGGTAGCAAAATGCAGGAGACTGATGGTTGTAGTGATGGAGAGGTAGGTGGTGAAGATCATGATGGCTGGAGAGGCAAAATGATGTAGTTTTGGTGATCATGATGGCTGGAGAGGCAAAATGTTGTATTCAGAAATGGCTGGAGAGGCAAAATGATGTAGTTTTGGTGCCATTTTCTTAGTTTTGGCGAGAACCGTTGGTTGTGATTGTAGGGGAACGTCGCATGGGAAACAAAAATTTTCCTACGCGCACGAAGACCTATCATGGTGATGTCCATGTACGAGAGGGGATGTGTGATCTATGTACCTTGTAGACCGTACAGCAGAAGCGTTAGTGAACGCGGTTGATGTAGTGGAACGTCCTCACGTCCCTCGATCCGCCCCGCGAACCGTCCCACGATCAGTCCCACGATCTAGTGCCGAACGGACGACACCGCCGCGTTTAGCACACGTACAGCTCGACGATGATCTCGGCCTTCTTGATCCAGCAAGAGAGACGGAGAGGTAGAAGAGTTCTCCGGTAGCGTGACGGAGCTCCGGAGGTTGGTGATGATCTCGTGTCAGCAGGGCACCGCCCGAGCTCCGCAGAAACGCGATCTAGAGGAAAACCGTGGAGGTATGTGGTCGGGATGCCGTGGAAAAGTGGTCTCAAATCAGCCCTAAAACCTCCGTATATATAGGGGGAAGAGGGGGAGCCTTGCCTTGGGGTCCAAGGACCCCTAAGGGTTTCGGCCGAGCCAAGGGGGGAAGGTCTCCCTTTCCAAACCGAATCCAACTTGGTTTGGAAGGTGGAGTCCTTCCCTTTCCCACCTCCTCCTTTTTTTTCTTTTCTCTTTGATTTTCTTCCTATGGCTCATAGGGCCTTCTTGGGCTGACCCACCAACCCACTAAGGGCTGGTGTGCCACCCCCAAGGCCTATGGGCTTCCCCGGGGTGGGTTGCCCCCCCCCCCCCCCCCCGGTGAACTCCCGGAACCCATTCGTCATTCCCGGTACATTCCCGGTAACTCCGAAAACCTTCCGGTAATCAAATGAGGTCATCCTATATATCAATCTTCGTTTCCGGAACATTCCGGAAACCCTCGTGATGTCCGTGATCTCATCTGGGACTCCGAACAGCATTCGGTAACCAACCATATAACTCAAATACGCATAAAACAATGTCGAACCTTAAGTGTGCAGACCCTGCGGGTTCGAGAACTATGTAGACATGACCCGAGAGACTCCTCGGTCAATATCCAATAGCGGGACCTGGATGCCCATATTGGATCCTACATATTCTACGAAGATCTTATCGTTTGAACCTCAGTGCCAAGGATTCATATAATCCCGTATGTCATTCCCTTTGTCCTTCGGTATGTTACTTGCCCGAGATTCGATCGTCAGTATCCGCATACCTATTTCAATCTCGTTTACTGGCAAGTCTCTTTACTCGTTCCGTAATACAAGATCCCGCAACTTACACTAAGTCACATTGCTTGCAAGGCTTGTGTGTGATGTTGTATTACCGAGTGGGCCCCGAGATACCTCTCCGTCACACGGAGTGACAAATCCCAGTCTCGATCCATACTAACTAAACGAACACCTTTGGAGATACCTGTAGAGCATCTTTATAGTCACCCAGCTACGTTGCAACGTTTGATACACACAAAGTATTCCTCCGGTGTTAGTGAGTTATATGATCTCATGGTCATAGGAACAATTACTTGACACGCAGAAAAACAGTAGCAACAAAATGACACGATCAACATGCTACGTCTATTAGTTTGGGTCTAGTCCATCACGTGATTCTCCTAATGACGTGATCCAGTTATCAAGCAACGACACCTCGATCATAATCAGAAGACACAGACTATCTTTGATCAACTCGCTAGCCAACTAGAGGCTTGCTAGGGACAGTGTTTTGTCTATGTATCCACACATGTAAATGAGTCTTCATTCAATACAATTATAGCATGGATAATAAACGATTATCTTGATACAGGAATTATAATAATAACTCTATTTATTATTGCCTCTAGGGCATAATTCCAACAGTCTCCCACTTGCACTAGAGTCAATAATCTAGCCCTCACATCATCATGCGAATTACATTGTAATGAATCTAACACCCATACAGTTCTGGTGTTGATCATGCTTTGCCCGTGGAAGAGGTTTAGTCAGCGGGTCTGCTACATTCAGATCCGTGTGCACTTTGCATATATTTACGTCCTCCCCTTCGACGTAGTCGCGGATGAGGTTGAAGCGTCGTTTGATGTGTCTGGACTTCTTGTGAAACCGTGGTTCCTTCGCTAAGGCAATGGCACCCGTGTTGTCACAGAACAAGGTTATTGGATTCAGTGCGCTTGGCACCACTCCAAGATCCGTCATGAATTGCTTCATCCAGACACCCTCCTTAGCCGCCTCCGAGACAGCCATGTACTCCGCTTCACATGTAGAATCTGCTACGACGCTTTGCTTGGAACTGCACAAGCATACCGCACCCCCATTAAGAATAGATACGTATCCGGTTTGCGACTTAGAGTCGTCCGGATCTGTGTCAAAGCTTGCATCGACGTAACCTTTTACGGCGAGCTCTTCGTCACCTCCATACACGAGAAACATCTCCTTAGTCCTTTTTAGGTACTTCGGGATATTCTGGACCGCCGTCCAGTGATCCACTCCTGGATTACTCTAGAACCTACCTGCCATACTTATGGCCAGGCTAACGTCCGGTCTAGTGCACAACATTGCATACATGATAGAACCTATGGCTGAAGCATAGGGGACGGTGCGCATATGCTCTCTATCCTCATCAGTTGCTGGGCACTGAGTCTTACTCAAACTCGTACCTTGTAAAACTGGCAAGAACCCTTTCTTGGACTATTCCATTTTGAACCTCTTCAAAACTTTATCAAGGTATGTGCTTTGTGAAAGTCCTATCAGGCGTTTTGATCTATCCCAGTAGATCTTAATGCCTAGAATGTAAGCAGCTTCTCCTAGGTCCTTCATAGAGAAACTTTTATTCAAGTAATCCTTTATGCTCTCCAAAAACTCTATATTGTTTCCAATCAGCAATATGTCATCCACATATAATATTAGAAACGCCACAGAGCTCCCACTCACTTTCTTGTAAACACAAGATTCTCCAACCACTTGTATAAACCCAAATGCTTTGATCACCTCATCAAAGCGTTTGTTCCAACTCCGAGATGCTTGCACCAGTCCATAAATGGATCGCTGGAGCTTGCACACCTTGTTAGCATTCTTAGGATCGACAAAACCTTCGGGTTGCATCATATACAATTCTTCCTTAAGGAAACCGTTAAGGAACGCCGTTTTGACATCCATCTGCCAGATTTCATAATCGAAAAATGCAGCTATTGCTAACATGATTCTGACGGACTTAAGCATCGCTACGGGTGAGAATGTCTCATCGTAGTCAACTCCTTGAACTTGCGAAAAACCCTTTGCCACAAGTCGAGATTTATAAACGGTCACATTGCCGTCAGCGTCTGTCTTCCTCTTAAAGATCCATTTGTTCAGAATAGCCTTGCGGCCCTCAGGCAGTACTTCCAAAGTCCATACTTTGTTCTCATACATGGATCCTATCTCGGACTTCATGGCTTCTAGCCATTTGTTGGAATCTAGGCCCACCATTGCTTCTTCATAATTTGCAGGTTCATTGATGTCCAACAACATGATTGATAAGACGGGATTACCATACCACTCTGGAGCAGCACGTGGTCTCGTCGACCTGCGTGGTTCGACAGAAACTTGAACCGGAGTTTCAGGATCATCATCATTAACTTCCTCCTCAACCGGCGTCGCAACGACAGAGGTTTCCCCTTGCCCTGCGCCACCATCCAGAGGGATGAGAGGTTCGACAACCTCGTCAAGTTCTATCTTCCTCCCACTCAATTCTCTCGAGAGAAACTCCTTCTCGAGAAAAGCTCCATTTTTAGCAACAAACACTTTGCCCTCGGATTTGATATAGAAGGTGTACCCAACTGTCTCTTTTGGGTAACCTATGAAGATGCACTTTTCCGCTTTGGGTTCCAGCTTTTCAGGCTGAAGCTTTTTGACATAAGCATCACATCCCCAAACTTTAAGAAACGACAACTTTGGCCTTTTGCCATACCACAGTTCGTATGGTGTCGTCTCAACGGATTTTGATGGTGCCCTATTTAAAGTGAATGCAGCTGTTTCTAATGCATAACCCCAAAACGATAACAGCAAATCGGTAAGAGACATCATAGATCGCACCATCTCTAACAAAGTACGATTACGATGTTCGGACACACCATTACGCTGTGTTGTTCCAGGCGGTGTCAACTGTGAAACAATTCCACATTGTCTTAAGTGAGCACCAAACTCGAAACTCAGATATTCACCCCCACGATCAGACCGTAGGAACTTCATCTTCTTGTTATGATGATTTTCAACTTCACTCTGAAATTGCTTGAACTTTTCAAATGTTTCAGAGTTGTGCTTCATTAAGTAGACATAACCATATCTACTCAAATCGTCAGTGAAGGTGAGAAAATAACGATATCCGCCACGTGCCTCTACGCTCATCGGACCACACACATCGGTATGTATGATTTCCAACAAGTCACTTGCACACTCCATTGTTCCGAAGAACGGAGTTTTAGTCATCTTGCCCATGAGGCATGGTTCGCACATGTCAAGTGAATCAAAGTCAAGTGACTCCAAAAGTCCATCGGCATGGAGTTTCTTCATGCGCTTTACACCAATATGACCTAAGCGGCAGTGCGACGAAAATATAGCCCTATCATTGTTAACTCTAACTCTTTTGGTCTCAATGTTATGTATGTGTGTATCGCTATCAAGATTCAATATGAACAATCCTATCACATTGGGTGCATGACCATAAAAGATGTTACTCATAGAAATAGAACAACCATTATTCTCTGACTTAAAAGAGTAACCGTCTCGCAATAAACAAGATCCAGACATAATGTTCATGCTCAACGCAGGCACTAAATAACAATGATTCAAGTTCATAACTAATCCTGATGGTAACTGAAGTGAAATTGTGCCGACGGCGATTGCATCAACCTTGGAACCATTTCCTACGCGCATCGTCACTTCATCTTTCGCCAGCCTTCGTCTATTCCGCAGTTCCTGTTTCGAGTTGCAAATATGAGGAACAGAACCGGTATCGAATACCCAGGGACTACTACGAGAGCCGGTTAAGTACACATCAATAACATGTATATCAAATATACCTGATTTTTCTTTGGTCGCCTTCTTATCAGCCAGATACTCGGGGCAATTGCGCTTCCAGTGACCCATACCCTTGCAATAGTAACACTCTGTTTCAGGCTTAGGTCCAGCTTTGGGTTTCTTCGTCGGATTGGCAACAAGCTTGCCGCTCTTCTTTGAATTACCCTTCTTGCCTTTGCCGTTTCTCTTGAAACTAGTGGTCTTATTCACCATCAACACTTGATGCTCTTTACGGAGTTCAGACTCTACGACTTTCAGCATCGCAAACAACTCGCCGGGAGACTTGTTCATCCCTTCCATGTTGTAGTTCAACACAAAGCCTTTACAGCTTGGCGGCAATGATTGAAGGATTCTGTCAGTGATAGCTTCTTGCGGGAGTTCAATCCCCAGCTCAGCTAGACGGTTTGAGTACCCAGACATTTTGAGCACATGTTCACTGACAGACGAGTTCTCCTCCATCTTGCAAGCATAGAATTTATCGGAGGTCTCATACCTCTCGATCCGGGCGTTCTTCTGAAAGATAAACTTCAACTCCTGGAACATCTCAAATGCTCCATGACGCTCAAAGCAATGTTGAAGTCCCGGTTCTAAGCCATACAAGACTGCACATTGAACTACTGAGTATTCCTCCTTACGTGCTAACCATGCGTTCTTAACATCATGATCAGCCGTAGCGGGTGGTTCATCTCCTAGCGCAGCATTAAGGACATAATCCTTCTTCCCAGCTTGTAAGATTAGCTTAAGATTATGAGCCCAGTCTACAAAGTAGCTTCCATCATCTTTCAACTTAGCTTTCTCTAGAAACGTATTAAAATTCAGGGTGACTGTAGCGTGAGCCATGATCTACAACACCAATATATTCAAAGTGGACTTAGACTATGTTCAAGATAATTAGAGTTTAACTTAATCAAATTATTCGCTAAACTCCCACTCAAAAAGTATATCTCTCTAGTCATTTGAGTGGTTCATGATCCACTTACACTAGCTCAAGTCCGATCATCACGTGAGTTGAGTATAGTTTCAGTGGTAAGCATCCCCATGCTAATCATATCATCTATATGATTCATGATCGACCTTTCGGTCTCATCCCCGAGGCCGTGTCTGCACATGCTAGGCTCATCAAGCTTAACCAAAGTGTTCCGCGTGCGCAACTGTTTTGCACCCGTTCTATGTGAACGTTGAGTCTATCACACCCGATCATCACGTGGTGTCTCAAAACGACGAACTGTAGCAACGGTGCACAGTGGGGGAGAACACAATTTCGCCTTGAAATATTAGTGAGAGATCACCTCATAATGCTACCGTCGTTCTAAGCAAAATAAGGTGCATAAAAGGATTAACATCATATGCAATTCATAAGTGACATGATATGGCCATCATCACGTGCTCCTTGATCTCCATCACCAAAGCACCGGCACGATCTTCTTGTCACCGGCGCCACACCATGATCTCCATCAACGTGTCGCCATCGGGGTTGTCGTGCTACTCATGCTATTACTACTAAAGCTACATCCTAGCAAAATAGTAAACGCATCTGCAAGCACAAACATTAGTATAAAGACAACCCTATGGCTCCTGCCGGTTGCCGTACCATCGACGTGCAAGTCGATATTATATATTACAACATGATCATCTCATACATCCAATATATCACATCACATCGTTGGCCATATCACATCACAAGCATACCCTGCAAAAACAAGTTAGACGTCCTCTAATTTTGTTGTTGCATGTTTTACGTGGTGACCATGGGTATCTAGTAGGATCGCATCTTACTTACGCAAACACCACAATGGAGATATATGAGTTTCTATTTAACCTCATCCACGGACCTCCTCGGTCAAATACGATTCAACTAAAGTTGGAGAAACTGACACTTGCCAGTCATCTTTGAGCAACGGGGTTACTCGTAGCGATGAAACAAGTCTCTCGTAAGCGTACGAGTAATGTCGGTCCAAGCCGCTTCAATCCAACAATACCGCAGAATCAAGAAAAGACTAAGGAGGGCAGAAAAACGCACATCACCGCCCACAAAAACTTTTGTGTTCTACTCGAGAAGACATCTACGCATGAACCTGGCTCTGATACCACTGTAGGGGAACGTCGCATGGGAAACAAAAAATTTCCTACGCGCACGAAGACCTATCTTGGTGATGTCCATCTAGGAGAGGGGATGTGTGATCTACATGCCCTTGTAGACCGTACAGCAGAAGCGTTAGTGAACGCGGTTGATGTAGTGGAACGTCCTCACGTCCCTCGATCCGCCCCGCGAACCGTCCCGCGATCAGTCCCACGATCTAGTGCCAAACGGACGACACCTCCGCGTTCAGCACACGTACAGCTCGACGATGATCTCGGCCTTCTTGATCCAGCAAGAGAGACGGAGAGGTAGAAGAGTTCTCCGGTAGCGTGACGGCGCTCCGTAGGTTGTTGATGATCTTGTCTCAGCAAGGCACCGCCCGAGCTCCGCGGAAACGTGATCTAGAGGAAAAACCGTGGAGGTATGTGGTCGGGCTGCCGTGGAAAAGTCGTCTCAAATCAGCCCTAAAACCTTCGTATATATAGGGGGAAGAGGGGGAGCCTTGGCTTGGGGTCCAAGGACCCCTAAGGGTTTCGGCCGAGCCAAGGGGGAAAGGTCTCCCCTTCCAAACCGAATCAAACTTGGTTTGGAAGGTGGAGTCCTTCCCTTTCCCACCTCCTCCTTTTTTTTCTTTTCTCTTTTTTTTTCTTCCTATGGCACATAGGGCCTTCTTAGGCTGTCCCACCAGCCCACTAAGAGTTGGTGTGCCACCCCCAAGGCCTATGGGCTTCCCCGGGGTGGGTTGCCCCCCCCCCCCCCCCGTGAACTCCCGAAACCCATTCGTCATTCCCGGTACATTCCCGGTAACTCCGAAAACCTTCCGGTAATCAAATGAGGTCATCCTATATATCAATCTTCGTTTCCGGAACATTCCGGAAACCCTCGTGATGTCCGTGATCTCATCCGGGACTACGAACAACATTCGGTAACCAACCATATAACTCAAATACGCATAAAACAATGTCGAACCTTAAGTGTGCAGACCCTGCGGGTTCGAGAACTATTTAGACATGACCCGAGAGACTCCTCGGTCAATATCCAATAGCGGGACCTGGATGCCCATATTGGATCCTAAATATTCTATGAAGATCTTATCGTTTGAACCTCAGTGCCAAGGATTCATATAATCCCGTATGTCATTCCCTTTGTCCTTCTGTGTGTTACTTGCCCGAGATTCGATCCTCAGTATCCGCATACCTATTTCAATCTCATTTACCGGCAAGTCTCTTTACTCGTTCCGTAATACAAGGTCCCGCAACTTACACTAAGTCACATTGCTTGCAAGGCTTGTGTGTGATGTTGTATTACCGAGTGGGCCCCGAGATACCTCTCCGTCACACGGAGTGACAAATCCCAGTCTCGATCCATACTAACTCAACGAACACCTTCGGAGATACCTGTAGAGCATCTTTATAGTCACCCAGTTACGTTGCGTCGTTTGATACACACAAAGTATTCCTCCGGTGTTAGTGAGTTATATGATCTCATGGTCATAGGAACAAATACTTGACACGCAGAAAAATAGTAGCAACAAAATGACACGATCAACATGCTACGTCTATTAGTTTGGGCTAGTCCATCACGTGATTCTCCTAATGACGTGATCCAGTTATCAAGCAACAACACCTTGTTCATAATCAGAAGACACTGACTATCTTTGATCAACTGGCTAGCCAACTAGAGGCTTGCTAGGGACAGTGTTTTGTCTATGTATCCACACATGTAAACGAGTCTTCATTCAATACAATTATAGCATGGATAATAAACGATTATCTTGATACAGGAATTATAATAATAACTATATTTATTAATGCCTCTAGGGCATAATTCCAACAGTGATGTGATCCTGATTCAAACTGTTGTGTTGTAATGCAAAATATTGCAAACTGTTGGTTGTGATGTTCCTGAAGTTTTTTTGAACTGAATTGAGATGTTGTTTTCAGAGCTATTTTCAGAACTACATCAGAGAGCTGTTGCTATCTACATCGGAGAACTGAATTGAGATGGTGCATGTTGCTGTTATTTTCAGAACTGTTGTTGTTCCTGAAGTTTTCAGAACTGAATTGAGATGTTGTTTTCAGAGCTATTTTCAGAACTACATCAGAGAGTTGTTGCTGTCTACATCAGTGAACTGAATTGAGATGTTGCATGTTGCTGTTGTTTTCAGAACTGGGAAACCTTTGCATTATGTCATCATATGTGATAATGTTACCATGTAAAATAATAAACTTGTAATATGACAATTATTTTTAAAAAGTGTTCACATAAATGAGCTATCATGTGTTAAGATTCAAGGCTTTCAAGCCACATGATCAATCTAATGGCCATATTCATGGCATAGTTTGTTGAAATGGTCTCATATTTTGCATAATGGTGCATGTTGAAATGACAAACAATGTTGATTATGGAAGTTTTCATCTTCCTTGTATGAAAAATTCATTTTTCATTTTTCAAGTGCCCGAAATGAGTTTTTTGTGAATGACCTACCATATATTTGTTTCAAAATTGGTCCAAATCATTTTCCTAACATACTAGGCCATATTTAATGTACAATTTACAAAATGGTTGGGTGTCAAAAGCTTTTATCCATCTCTCGTGAAAAAGACAAATCTATGTCGAATCAGCTGGAAGCGGGTCAAATTTGAACTGCGGCTACCTTATAGTTTGCTCTTTATTTTTTCCAAAAATCATTTCTAGGTACACAAGTATCTACTTAATCATAGAAACACCAAAAGGTTTCCAAGATTCAACCACTAGGTAGGAACGGTAATGCCCGCCGTTTCGACCGCATTTTGAAACGGCCATGGAAAATTAAAAAAAATCTAAAAAATGGGAAACCTTTGCATTATGTCATCATATGTGATAAAGTTACCAAGTAAAATAATAAACTTGTAATACGACAATTATTTTTAAAAAGTGTTCACACAAATGAGCTATGATGTGTGAGGATTCATGGCTTTCAAGCCACATGATCATTCTCATGGCCTTATTCATGGCATAGTTTGTTGAAATGGTCTCATATTTTGCATAATGGTGCATGTTGGAATGAAAAACAACATCGATTAAGGAAGTTTTCATCTTCCTTGTATGAAAAAATCATTTTTCATTTTTCAAGTGCCCGAAATGAGTTTTTTTGTGAAGGACCTACCATATATTTGTTTCAAAATTGGTCCAAATCATTTTTCTAACATACTGGGCCATATTTAATGTACAATTGAAAAAATGGTTGGGTGTCAAAAGATTTTATCCATCTCTCGTGAAAAAGACAAATCTATGTCGAATCAGCTCGAAGCGGGTCAAATTTGAACTATGGCTGCCTTATAGTTTGCTCTTTATTTTTTCCAAAAATCATTTCTAGGTACACAAGTATCTATTTAATCATCGAAAGACCAAAAGTTTTCCAAGATTCAACCACTAGGTAGGAACGGTCATGCCCGCCGTTTCGACCACATTTTTAAATAGCCATGAAAAATTCAAAAAAAATCAAAAAATGGGAAACCTTCGTGTCGCATGAGCACATGTGACCTGCCAACTAGAAAATATATATAAATTTGAGTACCGATGTCTTCTTGAACTATTCGGTATGATTTTAACCATTATTTCTACAATGTTTATAAAAAACAAAAAGAAAAAGTCTGCCTCCGAACCCCAAAAAACTAGTGAAAATTTTCCCTCCAACCCCACCAAATTTTCCCTCTCACCCCACCAAAATTTCCCTCCACTCCCTCTCCCACTACCACGCAGGACCCACCACTCCCTCTCCCACTCCCCTCTCCATTCCACTCCCCACTACCCACTCCCCACTCACTACTCCCCACTCCGCCGCCCCTCCCCTGCTCCGCGCCGCCCCGCCGCCCCTCCCGTGCTCCGCGCCGCCCCTCCCGTGCTCCGCGCCGCCCCTCCTCCCCTATCCCCTCTCCCCGACGACGACTACATCGACGACGTCGACGGCTACATCTACATCGACGACGTCGACGACTACATCTACATCGACAATGACGGTTACATCTACATCGACGTCGACGGCTATGACTAATTCGACGATAGTGCCTCTCCCCTCGACCCATCTCCCGTTGATAGATCCCCTCATGTGTTCTTCTGGTAGATCTGCTAGGGTTTTATAGATCCCCCTCATGTGTTCTTCTAGGGTTCATGGGGCTGGATCAATGGGGATGGTTCGATACATTCATGGGGTTAGGGTTAGGGTTCATGGGGTAAATATGTGCATGCTAGTCCAAGTGCTTCAATTTAGTTGCTTGCTTCAACTGTCAGTTTAGTACTGATGCATTAACTGTATGTGCATTGCTACACGTGTATGTGCATGCTGGTCCAAGTGTTTTACATGTATTAGTACTGATGCATTAACTACATCACTATATTGTTGATCCAACAAGTTTGCTTCACATGTATTACATGTATGTGCATGCTTGTCTAAATGCTTTCTTTATTGATATAAGTGCATCATATTACATGTATTAGTACTAATGCATTAACCACCTCAAGATCATCCATGTCAAGGATGACAAGGTCAAACCCGAGGCCAACCAGTGGTATGCAAGTTGCTCCTTGTGGTTATCCTGTCAGATTTATAAATATCTTGGAGGCTGGTGATGTAAAATATTGTTAGATTTTATTATGCAAATGTATTGCTGTAATCTGAATTAGCTGTCTCAGCTGTGCCTGTGTGTTGTTACTCTTCCTTAGTTGAATAAGTAGGATTAAATGATAATAAAATATCATAAATTATGTTTGGTTGTCTATCCATGCATTCCAACAATTAACCTAATAATTATGTTTCCTTTGCCTTGCAAATATGAGCCTCCTCTCACCGAGTACGAGTAGGTTAGGGCTAGAAATATGATGAGGAACAATCGGATATTCCAGTCCCTTGGCATTGATGCAATGGCGTCAATGATTAGGAAAACAGATGATGTACAACAAGGTACAACTAATGGGGTTCAAGAAGATAGTGGAGTTATCAGTGATGACCCAGAGTACAATCCTAAGGAGGATGAAGTTGTAGTGCACAAGACTGTTAAGTTGCAAACTCTGTCTTGCTTGGAGGGTTCGGGTTCTTGTATGCTCTGTGTTTCCTTGTGCTCACATATTTATCTTGTGATCTAATTTTTTTTCTGTGCTATTTATACAAGGCACTGAAGGAATCTAGAACGAAGAGGCCTGGTGTTAAGAAGACAGCCAGAAAGAATAGGAAGAGCTCAGAAGCATCTACTGCAATGCCTCCACGAAGGGTGATGGCCCCACCTCCAGGACAAACAAAGAGGATCCTGGAACCTGATGAACCTGATAGAGTCACAAGGCAGAAAGCAACTATGGCGGCTGCGGCGGACCATCAAGAAAGTCCATTGGGCATGGACTTTGAGAGCTCGGTGGAAATGCGTGATGAGTTTTCGCCGATGGATGAAGAAACCACTCTCTGCATGGATGAAAGCGGCACTGTGTGCGTACCCCTGAGGCGTGGTGCACCTTCTATTGACAGGAATGATGTCGTCAATGAAGAAGAACAACAGCTTGTGCTTCAACCAGGCAAGTTCACCTTCTCTTTTACTAGTGCATTTTGCAAATGGAAGTGATCATGTATGCTTACCTGTTTAGCAGAACCATTCCTGCATTTGTCGATTTCTCTTCTAATTTACGAGTTCAAATTCATTTTCAGATGCAATGACTAACAAGCATAGACTTAGAAAGGGCAAAGGGCTAGAGAGAATCACCAAGGTGCTTGGCACAAAGGTGCCTATCCAAATTGCCCAAGGGATGAAGCGTCCAGAGAAGCCTCTACAGGCAGCAAAGTTTGCTTCTGAGTGTGGACTCGTTGCAAGAAGCCATCTGCCGGTTCTTCCTCACTTCAAGGAATACAAAAATAATGCTACTCTAGTGGAGGACTACATTGGGAAAGTTGCTGTAAGCTACTTGTTTTATAGTTAATGTGCTACTCTATTTTCTGTTATGTAGTTAATGATCACTAATGTTGTTCCTTCCTTGTTTGTTGTCTTGGTAGGCAAATTTTGAGATAAACACAGACTCGGAGACCATCAAGTACGCGTGCAAAGATGTTCCGCAGAAAAGTTCAAAGAATCGACGCCATAATATCAAGAAGAAGTATTTTGATACCGTAGCAACAAACAAAGTGAGCACCAAGTCTCCGGTACCAGATCTCACGGACGGTGAATGGCAAGCTCTGGTGTAGATGTGGTCTATCCCAAGACACAAGGTATGTATATGCTCTGTTTGTCGATTTATGTTCTGCACATCAGGATGGGAATGGGCCATGGTCCCCTTCTTCCTCTTCCATGTTTCTGATCAGAGTAGGAACAATAGAGAGCATCAACTTTCAAAATCAACACCATATGTAATACAATGACTCTTATATAGTACTAGTTGTTCATGTACTTGTGCTAGTGTAGGATAACTGAAATATTTCCAAATCAAATATGCTCAGACTCGTATTGTCCTACTATACTACTACCTATTCCACTTTCTTTCAACTTGGCAAATAACATTATGTGTTTTTGTAGGAAACCTGTGTGTCGAACAAGATTAATCGACAAAAGGTCGTGTACCAACAGAGAACTGGTTCCAGGCACTACACCGCACACATTTTTGCCACTGTGAGTACCTTTTTCTAAAGACCTTACCGTTTGATCCTCGTTGAATATCATTTCTTATTCTTGCTGAATAACATTTCGAGTTTTGTTGAAAAACATTTCAGAAAGAAGAGCGCAAGGGCGAGGAGCTGTCTGCGATTGACTTGTTCAAGGCCACCCACAACAGCAAGAAGCACTGGTTTTCGGAGCCAGTCAAGATTGCTATAGTAAGTCACTCCATTCTTTTGTCCAGCTAGTTCAAACTTTTGTCTATAGACCTCAGCCATGTTTGATTCACAGCCAGCAAGAACACACACTATGTTCCATGATTTGATGTTGTTTGCTAGAGCCTAAGATAGGTTTGGTATCTCAACAAAGATAACAGAATTTGTTGTACAGTTCTCAACAAAGATATCAGAATTTGCTGTAGCTATTTGTTGCATTTTTATGATATGATGAAAATTGATCTGAATGTTAGTTCTCAACAAAGAAGCCATATTATATAGAACCACCATACTGTTCCGATTGCATGTCTCTAGATCACATAAGTGTGTACACTTGCTGTAGCCAGATTCAAATAATGCTTTAAGTTTAGTAGTTATTATCTACTTCTGTTTGAGTTTGAGTAAAATATCTACATATAGATTTTGTGTGCTGGTTTGATTACTTCAAATAATCCATTTCTTGGTCTGGTTTGGTGGCATTCTTGTTTGGTTTCTCTTGCAGAATGTGAACTAGATTTGCCACTAATATCTATCATTTCCCTCCATATGCTAGCTTGAGATGGAAAAAATGAAGGACGCGCCGATACCAGAAGGTGAAGAACCAAAGTCTGATGTTAAGATTGTTGAAGAAGTGCTCAAGACCGAAGTCAACCAAAGCACACTCCTCACGAATGTTGGGCTAAAGTCATCTAGTAACAACTTTGGCAAAGGAACTGCTGTTGTGGCTGCTCATGTTCGTGATCTTCAGCAGAAGCTGGAGAGGTCGGAGCTTCAAGCTGAAGTGATGCAAGAAGAAATGGCAGCAATCAAGCTAAAGGCGGAAGAGTATGAATCTGCACGCGACAAGGAACTTGAGCTGCTGTGCAAGAAGTCTCAGGAACACGAAGAGAAGTTAGCCCACTTGATGGCTCTCTTCGGCGCTAAAGCATTGTAGAAGTTGAACCTGTCGTAGAACCTGTCCTAGAAACAGCGAAGTGGGCTAACTTCTCAAGAACCTGATGAAGTCAGCCTACTTGATTGGTCATTCTGGTGATGAAACAATGTCTTGCTCCATTTTGTGAAGCTGTGCACCTGTGAAGTTGTCAATTATTTAAGTTTTGTTGGGACCATTTTGTTTGGGCACTAAAGTTAGTTTGGACAGCAAAAAGGCCGAGGCCCAAACAAGAAATAAACTAAGAAGGCTTGGGCCTAAAAAAAGAGTAGGCCAAGGCCCAAAAGAAAAGTGGACTAATAAAAAACCTGCTCAGTAAAAGATTCTATCCCAGAAAATAAAAGGCCAAATTATTGGGCCCGGCCCATGTAGACGATCGGAATGGACCGGGCTAAATCTTATTTACGACCTTTTCATTTGGTCATAATTCTACCACGTCAGGCTACCACGGTGGATCTGACGTGGTGCAGGCAGATTGCTAGTGACCAAATCATTTCGTCGTTAAACCTACGACCTTCTTTTTGGTCATAAAATCCTACGACCAATCCAGAAAAAAGGTCGTTATAGTTCACTAAAGACCCTCAGCTTTAGACCTTCTGTTTTTTGGTCATAAAAAGGTCACAAATGGAAATCAATGACCATTCAGTGACCAATATTGAAGGTCGTTACTTGACATATTTCTTGTAGTGGTTCCTCGGGCAGGGGAGCTGGGCCTTCTATGTTCTTGGCCAGTTCTAGCCACTCCTGCAAAGGAAAAGAGATAGTTAGACATTCGATAAAACATAAACTCCAAGTAGATATAAAAGCTAGGACGTGCCTTCAGTGGGGGAGTATTATCATCCAAGCCGATATATTCGTCCTCGACCAACAACTCCTGCTTTGGTTTGAGGAGTATCTTCCATAGATCTTCATGAGTGGTGCGGTAGAACTCGAGGACCATCCAAGGCTCATCGGCCTTTTGAGACCACATTGGGTTGTCCCGATACTGGCAGGGAAGGATGTGGCGATGGAGCGTGACCTAGACCACACCGGCTAGCCAGATGTTGGACGTCACCATTTACGTGATGCATTTTTGCAGTAGCTTCACATCCGAAGATGAGCCCCAGCCCAGACCTTTACCGACCCATGAAGTCAACCTCGCCAGGGGACCAGACCTGAACTCGGCGGACATCGCCCAACTTTCTTCTTGGTGTTCTATGATATAGAACCACTCCTTCTGCCAGTTCTTGATTGTGTCAATGAGTGTGCCCTCCTTGTTGGAATTATGCCCTAGAGGCAATAATAAATGTATAGTTATTATTATAATTCCTGTATCAAGATAATAGTTTATTATCCATGCTATAATTGTATTGAATGAAGACTCATTTACATGTGTGGATACATAGACAAAACACCGTCCCTAGCATGCCTCTAGTTGGCTAGCCAGTTGATCGATGATAGTCAGTGTCTTCTGATTATGAACAAGGTGTTGTTGCTTGATAACTGGATCACGTCATTGGGAGAATCACGTGATGGACTAGACCCAAACTGGTAGACGTAGCATGTTGATCGTGTCATTTTGTTGCTACTGTTTCTGCGTGTCAAGTATTTATTCCTATGACCATGAGATCATATAACTCACTGACACCGGAAGAATGCTTTGTGTGTATCAAACGTCGCAACGTAACTGGGTGACTATAAAGATGCTCTACAGGTATCTCCGAAGGTATTAGTTGAGTTAGTATGGATCAAGACTGGGATTTGTCACTCCGTGTGACGGAGAGGTATCTCAGGGCCCACTCGGTAATACAACATCACACACAAGCCTTGCAAGCAATGTAACTTAGTGTAAGTTGCAGGATCTTGTATTACGGAACGAGTAAATAGAGACTTGCCGGTAAACGAGGTTGAAATAGGTATACGGATACTGACGATCGAATCTCGGGCAAGTAACATACCGAAGGACAAAGGGAATGACATACGGGATTATACGAATCCTTGGCACTGAGGTTCAAACGATAAGATCTTCGTAGAATATGTAGGATCCAATATGGGCATCCAGGTCCTGCTGTTGGATATTGACCGAGGAGTCTCTCGGGTCATGTCTACATAGTTCTCGAACCCGCAGGGTCTGCACACTTAAGGTTCGACGTTGTTTTATGCGTATTTGAGTTATATGGTTGGTTACCGAATGTTGTTCGGAGTCCCGGATGAGATCACGGACGTCACGAGTGTTTCCGGAATAGTCCGGAAACGAAGATTGATATATAGGATGACCTCATTTGATTACCGGAAGGTTTTCGGAGTTACCGGGAATGTACCGGGAATGACGAATGGGTTCCGGGAGTTCACCGGAGGGGGCCAACCCACTCCGGGGAAGCCCATAGGCATTTGGGGGGGGTCACACCAGCCCTTAGTGGGCTGGTGGGACAGCCCACCAATCCCCTATGCGCCAAGAGAGAAAAAATCAAAGGAAAGAAAAAAAAAAGGAAGAAGTGGGAAGGGGGAAGGACTCCCTCCCACCAAACCAAGTAGGACTCGGTTTGGGGGGGAGAGTCCTCCCCCCTGGCTCGGACGACCCCTTGGGGATCCCTTGGACCCCAAGGCAAGGTCCCCCTCCCTCCTCCTATATATATGGGGCTTTTAGGGCAGATTTGAGACGACTTTCTCACGGCTGCCCGACCACATACCTCCATAGTTTTTCCTCTAGATCGTGTTTCTGCGGAGCTCGGGCGGAGCCCTGCTGAGACAAGATCATCACCAACCTCCGGAGCGCCGTCACGCTGCCGGAGAACTCTTCTACCTCTCCGTCTCTCTTGCTGGATCAAGAAGGCCGAGATCATCGTCGAGCTGTACATGTGCTGAACGCGGAGGTGCCGTCCGTTCGGTACTAGATCGTGGGACTCATCGCGGGATTGTTCGCGGGGCGGATCGAGGGACGTGAGGAAGTTCCACTACATCAACCGCGTTCTCTAACGCTTCTGCTGTACGATCTACAAGGGTACGTAGATCACTCATCCCCTCTCGTAGATGGACATCACCATCATAGGTCTTCGTGCGCGTAGGAAAATTTTTGTTTCCCATGCGACGTTCCCCAACAGTGGCATCATGAGCTAGGTTCATGCGTAGATGTCTTCTCGAGTAGAACACAAAAGGTTTTGTGGGCGGTGATGTGCATTTTGCTGCCCTCCTTAGTCTTTTCTTGATTCCACGGTATTGTTGGATTGAAGCAGCTTGGACCGACATTACTCGTACGCTTACGAGAGACTGGTTTCATCGTTACGAGTATCCCCCTTTGCTCAAAGATGACTGGCAAGTGACGGTTTCTCCAACTTTAGTTGAATCGGATTTGACCGAGGAGGTCCTTGGATGAGGTTAAATAGCAACTCATATATCTCCGTTGTGGTGTTTGCGTAAGTAAGATGCGATCCTACTAGATACCCTTGGTCACCACGTAAAACTTGCAACAACAAAATTAGAGGACGTCTAACTTGTTTTTGCAGGGTATGATTGTGATGTGATATGGCCAATGATGTGATGTGATATATTGGATGTATGAGATGATCATGTTGTAATAGAAATATCGACTTGCACGTCGATGGTACGGCAACCGGCAGGAGCCATAGGGTTGTCTTTATACTAACATATTTGTGCTTGCAGATGCGTTTACTATTTTGCTAGGATGTAGCTTTAGTAGTAATAGCATAAGTAGCACGACAACCCCGATGGCAACACGTTGATGGATGATCATGGTGTGGCGCCAGTGACAAGAAGATCGTGCCGGTGCTTTGGTGATGGAGATCAAGAAGCACGTGATGATGGCCATATCATGTCACTTATGAATTGCATGTGATGTTAATCCTTTTATGCACCTTATTTTGCTTAGAACGACGGTAGCATTATGAGGTGATCTCTCACTAAAATTGCAAGACGAAATTGTGTTCTCCCCGACTGTGCACCGTTGCTACAGTTCGTCGTTTCGAGACACCACGTGATGATCGGGTGTGATAGACTCAACGTTCACATACAACGGGTGCAAAACAGTTGCGCACGCGGAACACTCGGGTTAAGCTTGACGAGCCTAGCATGTGCAGACATGGCCTCGGAACACATGAGACCGAAATGTCGATCATGAATCATATAAGTTGATATGATTAGCATAGGGATGCTTACCACTGAAACTACTCTCGACTCACGTGATGATCGGACTTGGGATAGTGTAAGTGGATCATGAACCACTCAAATGACTAGAGAGATGTACTTTTTGAGTGGGAGTTTAGCATATAATTTGATTAAGTTGAACTCTAATTATCTTGAACATAGTCTAAGTCCACTTTGAATATATTTGTGTTGTAGATCATGGCTCACGCAAGTGTCATCCTGAATTTTAATACGTTCCTAGAGAAAGCTAAGTTGAAAGATGATGGAAGCAACTTTGTAGACTGGGCTCGTAATCTTAAGCTTATCTTACAAGCTGGAAAGAAGGATTATGTCCTTAATGCTGCGCTAGGAGATGAACCACCCGCTACGGCTGATCAGGATGTTAAGAACGCTTGGTTAGCACGTAAGGAGGACTACTCAATAGTTCAATGTGCAGTCTTGTATGGCTTAGAACCGGGACTTCAACGACGCTTTGAGCGTCATGGAGCATTTGAGATGTTCTAGGAGTTGAAGTTTATCTTTCAGAAGAACGCCCGGATCGAGAGGTATGAGACCTCCGATAAATTCTATGCTTGCAAGATGGAGGAAAACTCGTCTGTCAGTGAACATGTGCTCAAAATGTCTGGGTACTCAAACCGTCTAGCTGAACTGGGGATTGAACTCCCGCAATAAGCTATCACTGACAGAATCCTTCCATCACTGCCGCCAAGCTATAAAGGCTTTGTGTTGAACTACAACATGCAAGGGATGAACAAGTCTCCCGGCGAGTTGTTTGCGATGCTGAAAGTCGCGGAGTCTGAACTCCGTAAAGAGCATCAAGTGTTGATGGTGAGGAAGACCACTAGTTTCAAGAGAAACGGCAAAGGCAAGAAGGGCAATTCGAAGAAGAGCGGCAAGCCTGTTGCCAATCCGCCGAAGAAACTCAAGTCTGTACCTAAGCCTGAAACAGAGTGCTTCTATTGCAAGGGTATGGGTCACTGGAAGCGCAATTGCCCCAAGTATCTGGCAGATAAGAAGGCGGGCAAAGAAAAAATCAGGTATATTTGATATACATGTTATTGATGTGTACTTAACCGGCTCTCGTAGTAGTGCCTGGGTATTCGATACCGGTTCTGTTGCTCACATTTGCAACTCGAAGCAGGAACTGCAGAATAGACGAAGGCTGGCGAAAGACGAAGTGACGATGCACGTAGGAAACGGTTCCAAGGTTGATGCAATCGCCGTCGGCACAGTGTCACTTCAACTACCGTCGGGATTAGTGATGAAATCATTGTTATTTAGTGCCTGCGTTGAGCATGAACATTATATCTGGATCTTGTTTATTGCGAGACGGTTACTCTTTTAAGTCTGAGAATAATGGTTGTTCTATTTCTATGAGTAACATCTTTTATGGTCATGCACCGAATGTGAGAGGATTGTTCATATTGAATCTTGATAGCGATACGCATATACATAACATTGAGACCAAAAGAGTTAGAGTAAACAATGATAGCGCCATATTTTTGTGGCACTGCCGCTTGGGTCATATTGGTGTAAAGCGCATGAAGAAACTCCATGCTGATGGACTTTTGGAGTCACTTGACTTTGATTCACTTGACACGTGCGAACCATGCCTCATGGGCAAGATGACTAAGACTCCGTTCTCCGGAACAATGGAGCGTGCAAGTGACTTGTTGGAAATCATACATACTGATGTGTGTGGTCCAATGAGCGTGGAGGCACGCGGCGGATATCGTTATTTTCTCACCTTCACTGACGATTTAAGTAGATATGGTTATGTCTACTTGATGAAGCACAAGTCTGAAACATTTGAAAAGTTCAAGCAATTTCAGAGTGAAGTGGAAAATCATCGTAACAAGAAGATCAAGTTCCTACGGTCTGATCGTGGGGGTGAGTATCTGAGTTTCGAGTTTGGTACTCACTTAAGACAATGTGGAATTGTTTCACAGTTAACACCGCCTGGAACACCACAGCGTAATGGTGTGTCCGAACGTCGTAATCGTACTTTGTTAGAAATGGTGCGATCTATGATGTCTCTTACTGATTTGCCATTATCGTTTTGGGGTTATGCATTAGAAACAGCTGCATTCACTTTAAATAGGGCACCATCAAAATCCGTTGAGACGACACCATACGAACTGTGGTATGGCAAAAGGCCAAAGTTGTCGTTTCTTAAAGTTTGGGGATGTGATGCTTATGTCAAAAAGGCTTCAGCCTGAAAAGCTGGAACCCAAAGCGGAAAAGTGCGTCTTCATAGGTTACCCAAAAGAGACAGTTGGGTACACCTTCTATCTCAAATCCGAGGGCAAAGTGTTTGTTGCTAAGAACGGGACTTTTCTCGAGAAGGAGTTTCTCTCGAGAGAATTGAGTGGGAGGAAGATAGAACTTGACGAGGTTGTCGAACCTCTCATCCCTCTGGATGGTGGCGCAGGGCAAGGGGAAAACCTCTGTCATTGCGATGCCGGTTGAGGAGGAAGTTAATGATGATGATCATGAAACTCCAATTCAAGTTTCTGTTGAACCACGCAGGTCGACGAGATCACGCGCTGCTCCAGAGTGGTACGGTAATCCCGTCTTATCAATCATGTTGTTAGACAACAATGAACCTGCAAATTATGAAGAAGCAATGGTGGGCCCAGATTCCAACAAATGGCTAGAAGCCATGAAATCCGAGATAGGATCCATGTATGAGAACAAAGTGTGGACTTTGGAGATACTGCCTGAGGGCCGCAAGGCTATTCAGAACAAATGGATCTTTAAGAAGAAGACGGACGCTGACGGTAATGTGACCGTTTATAAAGCTCGACTTGTGGCAAAGGGTTTTTCACAAGTTCCAGGAATTGACTACGATGAGACTTTCTCTCCCGTAGCAATGCTTAAGTCCGTCAGAATCATGTTAGCAATAGCTGCATTTTTTGATTATGAAATCTGGCAGATGGATGTCAAAACGGCGTTCCTTAACGGTTTCCTTAAGGAAGAGTTGTATATGATGCAACCCGAAGGTTTTGTCGATCCTAAAAATGCTGACAAGGTGTGCAAGCTCCAGCGATCCATTTATGGACTGGTGCAAGCATCTCGGAGTTGGAACAAACGCTTTGATGAGGTGATCAAAGCATTTGGGTTTATACAAGTGGTTGGAGAATCTTGTATTTACAAGAAAGTGAGTGGGAGCTCTGTGGCGTTTCTAATATTATATGTGGATGACATATTACTGATTGGAAACAACGTAGAGCTTTTGGAGAGCATAAAAGGTTACTTGAATAAAAGTTTCTCTATGAAGGACCTAGGAGAAGCTGCTTACATTCTAGGCATTAAGATCTATAGGGATAGATCAAAACGCCTGATAGGACTTTCACAAAGCACATACCTTGATAAAGTTTTGAAGAGGTTCAAAATGGAACAGTCCAAGAAAGGGTTCTTGCCAGTGTTACAAGGTACGAGATTGAGTAAGACTCAGTGCCCAGCAACTGATGAAGATAAAGAGCATATGCGCTCCGTCCCCTATGCTTCAGCCATAGGCTCTATCATGTATGCAATGCTGTGCACTAGACCGGATGTTAGCCTGGCCATAAGTATGGCGGGTAGGTTCCATAGTAATCCAGGAGTGGATCACTGGACGACGGTCAAGAATATCCTGAATTACCTGAAAAGGACTAAGGAGATGTTTCTCGTGTATGGAGGTGACGAAGAGCTCGCCGTAAAAGGTTACGTCGATGCAAGCTTTGACACAGATCCGGGCGACTCTAAGTCGCAAACCGGATACGTATTTATTCTTAATGGGGGTGCAGTAAGCTGGTGCAGTTCCAAGCAAAGCGTCGTAGCAGATTCTACATGTGAAGCGGAGTACATGGCTGCCTCGGAGGCGGCTAAGGAGGGTGTCTGGATGAAGCAGTTCATGACGGATCTTGGAGTGGTGCCAAGTGCACTGGATCCAATAACCTTGTTCTGTGACAACACTGGTGCCATTGCCTTAGCAAAGGAACCAAGGTTTCACAAGAAGACCAGACACATCAAACGATGCTTCAACCTCATCCGCGACTACGTCGAGGAGGAGGACGTAAATATATGCAAAGTGCACACGGATCTGAATGTAGCAAACCCGCTGACTAAACCTCTTCCACGGCCAAAACATGATCGACACCAGAACTGTATGGGTGTTAGATTTATTACAATGTAATTCACATGGTGATGTGAGGGCTAGATTATTGACTCTAGTGCAAGTTGGAGACTGTTGGAATTATGCCCTAGAGGCAATAATAAATGTATAGTTATTATTATAATTCCTGTATCAAGATAATAGTTTATTATCCATGCTATAATTGTATTGAATGAAGACTCATTTACATGTGTGGATACATAGACAAAACACCGTCCCTAGCATGCCTCTAGTTGGCTAGCCAGTTGATCGATGATAGTCAGTGTCTTCTGATTATGAACAAGGTGTTGTTGCTTGATAACTGGATCACGTCATTGGGAGAATCACGTGATGGACTAGACCCAAACTGATAGACGTAGCATGTTGATCGTGTCATTTTGTTGCTACTGTTTCTGCGTGTCAAGTATTTATTCCTATGACCATGAGATCATATAACTCACTGACACCGGAAGAATGCTTTGTGTGTATCAAACGTCGCAACGTAACTGGGTGACTATAAAGATGCTCTACAGGTATCTCCGAAGGTATTAGTTGAGTTAGTATGGATCAAGACTGGGATTTGTCACTCCATGTGACGGAGAGGTATCTCAGGGCCCACTCGGTAATACAACATCACACACAAGCCTTGCAAGCAATGTAACTTAGTGTAAGTTGCAGGATCTTGTATTACGGAACGAGTAAATAGAGACTTGCCGGTAAACGAGGTTGAAATAGGTATACGGATACTGACGATCGAATCTCGGGCAAGTAACATACCGAAGGACAAAGGGAATGACATACGGGATTATACGAATCCTTGGCACTGAGGTTCAAACGATAAGATCTTCGTAGAATATGTAGGATCCAATATGGGCATCCAGGTCCCGCTGTTGGATATTGACCGAGGAGTCTCTCGGGTCATGTCTACATAGTTCTCGAACCCGCAGGGTCTGCACACTTAAGGTTCGACGTTGTTTTATGCGTATTTGAGTTATATGGTTGGTTACCGAATGTTGTTCGGAGTCCCGGATGAGATCACGGACGTCACGAGGGTTTCCGGAATAGTCCGGAAACGAAGATTGATATATAGGATGACCTCATTTGATTACCGGAAGGTTTTCGGAGTTACCGGGAATGTACCGGGAATGACGAATGGGTTCCGGGAGTGCACCGGAGGGGGGCAACCCACTCCGGGGAAGCCCATAGGCATTTGGGGGGGTCACACCAGCCCTTAGTGGGCTGGTGGGACAGCCCACCAATCCCCTATGCGCCAAGAGAGAAAAAATCAAAGGAAACAAAAAAAAAGGAAGAAGTGGGAAGGGGGAAGGACTCCCTCCCACCAAACCAAGTAGGACTCGGTTTGGGGGGGGAGAGTCCTCCCCCCTGGCTCGGCCGACCCCTTGGGGATCCCTTGGACCCCAAGGCAAGGTCCCCCTCCCTCCTCCTATATATATGGGGCTTTTAGGGCAGATTTGAGACGACTTTCTCACGGCTGCCCGACCACATACCTCCATAGTTTTTCCTCTAGATCGTGTTTCTGCGGAGCTCGGGCGGAGCCCTGCTGAGACAAGATCATCACCAACCTCCGGAGCGCCGTCACGCTGCCGGAGAACTCTTCTACCTCTCCGTCTCTCTTGCTGGATCAAGAAGGCCGAGATCATCGTCGAGCTGTACGTGTGCTGAACGCGGAGGTGCCGTCCGTTCGGTACTAGATCGTGGGACTGATCGCGGGATTGTTCGCGGGGCGGATCGAGGGACGTGAGGACGTTCCACTACATCAACCGCATTCTCTAACGCTTCTGTTGTATGATCTACAAGGGTACGTAGATCACTCATCCCCTCTCGTAGATGGACATCACCATGATAGGTCTTCGTGCGCGTTGGAAAAATTTTGTTTCCCATGCGACGTTCCCCAACACTCCTGCCATGCCACATGACAGATCTTTCTTATCATGGCCCCGCCGCAGTCGGCATGTTGGCTGTTGACCGACTTTGGCCTGACATTGAAGACCTTGAGCTAGAGACCGAAATGCGGATGAACCCAAAGGAAAGCCTCGCAGACGGTGATGAAGATGGAGGTGTGCATAATGGAATTTGGGGGAGGTCATGGAAATCTACCCCATAGTAAAACATCAGACCCCTCACGACGGGGTGAAGCGGGAAGTTCAGTCCCTGGAGGAAGTGGGGGACGAACACCACCCGCTCCTGGGGCCTTGCGTAGGTATCACCTGGCCCTTTTCCGGTGCTCTGTGGGCCATGCTGGTGGTGATGTAGCCGCAGCGCTTCAGCTCATGGATGTCTTCCTTCGACGACACATGAGACCTTCCATTTGCCGTGAGAGCCCAAGCCGGCCATTGTAGAGCTTGAGAAGGAGGGCGATTGGAAGGGGTGGGGATGGAATGGATCTGGGCGCTTGAGCTTGGAAGGACAAGGAGCAAGGGTTTGGAATGCCTTTGGTGGGATTTGGATCTTTTTCCCCTTTTAAAGGAAGGTCGCGTAACCAAGGGTTTCCTCTTACTGCGCCACCAGCTCTGCCACTTCCCGAAACAACCGCACCGTTGGAACATGCGTAGTTTGGCTCGGGTCATTATTTCGAATCCCCTTAAATACGTGACACGATCTGTGTTATTGATAGAACTTTTCCTCGGGAAAGTGGCTACGCGCCGCAACTCGAGTTTTACTCATTATTTTTCATACAGGCTTTTTGATAGAAGAGTTGTCAGATAGATTACTATTCGCCTTCGGGCCTTTAAAAGCCTTTGGATTCAATGACACCCATTTTTTAGGGTACTACATCATTGGAGAAACTAAACAGATACTAGCCGAATATAAAGGGAACTCACCGCACAAGCCAATTTGTCTATGTGCTTGGCTGCCGAAGACCATACACATTGGCGTTGAAGGCCAGTTCGGGGGTTGCTGAGGGAGTTCGAGATTAAGGGGTCCTTGGGCAGTTGGGTTGGCCCTTATGGGCCGATCATATGGGATGTGTCATCATACCGGATTATGTGACAACTAAGTAATTAAGATGGAACGCTCTAAAGACTAGGCATACACTCCAAGTCAGGAGGACCAGTTCGACCCATCTACCCTCGGTCTAAGTTGGTAACATGTAACCCTATGGGCCCTCGTGTCTATATAAACTAGAGGCTCTTATGCGGAGAGGTAGGTTATCTCATCTAGGGTTTAGCTCGTACGATATTGAGGTAGATCAACTCTGTAACCATCATTCCCCATTAATATAATCAAGCAGGACGTAGGGTTTTACCTCCTCAAGAGGGCCCGAACCTGGGTAAACATCGTCTCCCCCTCTTTCCTATAAACCATCAATCTAAGCTCCACAGTTTGGGACCCCCTAGCCGAGATCTGCCAGTTTTGACGCTGACAGGAGGTGCACCCTTCCTGTCAAATTTACGACCAAGAATTATAGATATCTTCCATGCTAAAAAAATTAGCGGCAGTTCCGAAGCGGTAAACGTAAAGGTTTACTCCCCCTCCACCAATCAAACACACTCCACGGCTAGTCGAATCCATGGGTATCGTCCATACCAACAACAATCCAGGGGGAGCTTTCTTTAATTATTTGCATGATTTGGGATTTGGAGTCCCTATTACCAGCCCCTCTTGTGCAAGTACGAGTGAATAGGCACTCATCATGAGAATAACCCGCTTAGCATGGAAAATACTGACCGCCCTCTGTCACTCCATCAGCGGTCCACGCACACAAAATAGAAGTTCATTTGAAATATTAGAGGTGGCACATGCAAGTTTACTTGGAATGGCAGGGTAATACCACATATAGGTAGGTATGGTGGACACATCTGGAATAACTTTGTTTGAAGGATTTTGATGCACAAGCAGTATTCCCTCTTAGTATAGGCGAAGGCTAGCAAATAGGTTGGAAAGCGACCAGCTAGAGAGCGAAGACGGTCATGAACATGCTTTATGAATAATATTTGTTGCATACTAGCATGAGTAGGATATAAATACCAAGAACATAAATATCGTGGAGGCTATGTTGGTTTTGACTCAACTACATGCGTGAACATGTGCCAAGTCAAGCCGCTCAGACATTCAGAGGAGGATACCATATCATCATACTACATCACAAATATTTTAGTGCATGTTGACATCCAAGATAAATCCTTATCCACTCCTACCTAGTTAATCATGGCATGAACAACTATAATCTGTAACATTCATTGCAAACATGTTTGGTCATAATACGTTGAATCATGGATACTGGTCTAAACATATTTACAAAAAGAAAAACAAGTTGAGTTCATACCCACTTCTCTTTCCCACAGTCACTTCATTAAATACCGTCATCATTGCCTTTCACTTGCATGACCGAACGATATGAAAATATTAATAGTGCAAGAGTGGCATGGACTAAGCTGGAATCTGCAAATATTTTATTCAAGAGAGCAGACAAAGTAATATGGGCTCTTCATTATGTCAATAACAATGTATATGAGATCCAATCAATATTTTCATCGTGGTCTTCCCTTTGGCAAAACTCAAAGAAGGGAAAAGAAATTTAGAGGAACACACTAAAATATTTTTGGAGTTTTTAGTTTTTCAGGAAGAAAGAAAATTAAACAAGCAAAACTAAAACGAGAAAACTATTTACACGAGAAAGTTCCCAACAAGTAAAATAAGAAATGAGAAATATTTTTGGGTTTTCCTTTAATACTACAACTAAATTATGTAGGAAAGAAAAACTGAAAAGAAGTGAGAAATATTTTTAGATTTGATGCAAGTTTTTCGAACACACAAGAAGAAAGCAAGAAAAATTATCTAACAAGGATAACACCATCCAAGAGTGTGAACACCGACAACAAGAATGTATACGTATGAATGTATAGTCGATGGAAACACATACTCCCGCAAGCTTAGGATTTTGGCCTAGCTTGGTAATCACCACCCGTAGTAGCTGTCCGGCCTCATTTCGAAGTGTTTGGGTGGCAGCACTAGAGAGTCCCACTCCTGGGGCTCCTGGTACTCCGGTAGGCAATAATGTCCTCGGGCATGATCATCTATTCGTTCCTAGCAATAGAATCAAACAAAGTAGGTCAGGCAACGGGATAACATCTCGGGTAATCTCACTAAAGACTAAGTTATAAGAGAGGTTACCCAAGGAATCATCACCGTCTATAAATGGGTGATCAATCATAGACTAGCGATCTAGATAAGCTTGTGTTAAAAGATAGGCATCATGATGGAAAGGGATGTTAAAGCATTCTGCTAAGCGAGTGGCATAAATACCACCGTTGATTTTACCCTTATATCTGTTATTGTGTAAACACCGAGCAATAATAACTCCCAAATTAAAGGTGTGATCATTATGGAGTGCTCGGCAAAAAAGGCCATCTCAGGAGCACTAAGGATACTACTGATGACCCACAAGTATAGGGGATCAATCGTAGTCCTTTCGATAAGTAAGAGTGTCGAACCCAACGAGGAGGGGAAAGCAAGGTAATAACTGCAAGCACTGAAAGTAGCGGTAACAAGTGATGGTGTAGTGAGGTGAAACGTAGCAAGCGAAAAGTAACAAGTAACAAGTAGTAGCAACGGTGCGGCAAGTGGCCCAATCCCTTTTGTAGCAAGGGACAAGCCTGAACAAAGTCTTATAAGAGGAAAAACGCTCCCGAGGGCACACGGGAATTTCTGTCATGCTAGTTTCATCATGTTCATATGATTCGCGTTCGTTACTTTGATAGTTTGATATGTGGGTGGACCGGCGCTTGGCTACTGCCCTTACTTGGACAAGCATCCCACTTATGATTAACCCCTCTCGCAAGCATCTGCAACTACGAAAGAAGAATTAAGACAAAGTCTAACCATAGCATTAAACTAGTGGATCCAAATAAGCTACTTACGAAGCAACACATAGACTAGGGTTTAAGCTTCTGTCACTCTAGCAACCCATCATCTACTTACTACTCCCCAATGCCTTCCTCTAGGCCCAAATATGGTAAAGTGTTATGTAGTCAACGTTCACATAACACAACTAGAGGAAAAACAACATACAACATATCAAAATACCGAAGGAATACCAAATTCACATGACTATTATTAGCATGACTTATCCCATGTCCTCAGGAAAAAAAAAGTAACTACTCACAAAGCATAATCATAATCATGATCAGAGGTGTAATGAATAGCATCAAGGATCTGAACATAAACTCTTCCACCAAGTAATCCAACTAGCATCAACTACAAAGAGTAATCAACACTACTAGCAACCTTACAAGTACCAATCGGAGTCGCGAGACGGAGATTGGTTACAAGATATGAACTAGGGTTTGGAGAGGAGATGGTGTTGATGAAGATGTCGATGGAGATGCCTCCCCTCCGACGAGAGGAGTGTTAGTGATGACGAAGGCGACGATTTCCCCCTACGGGAGGGAAGTTTCCCCGGTAGGATCGTCCTGCCGGACCTCTAGATTGGATCTGCTCAAGTTCCACCTCATGGCGGCGGAGAATCCACGAAAAAGCTCCACCCTGATTTTTTTCCGGACAAAACCCTTCATATAGCAAAAGAGGGGGCCAGTGGGCCACCAGGGTGCCCACAAGCCATGTTCCCGCGGCCACGGGGGTACGCCGCGGCAACTAGGCTTGTGGGCCCCTGGTTGCTCCCCTGTGACACTTCTTTCTCCCAGTATTTTTTTTATATTCCCAAAAAAATCTACGTTGATTTTCGGGGCATTTGGAGTAGCGCAGAATAGAGGACTCAGACTTGCTCCTTTTCCAGTCCAGAATTTCAGCTGCCGGTATTCTCCCTCTTCAAATAAACCTTGCAAAATAAGAGAGAAAAGGCATAAGTAAGGTTGCACAAAGTATAATAACAGTCCAGAAAGCGGTAAATATCAACATGAAAGCATGATGCAAAATGGACGTATCAACTCCCCCAAGCTTAGACCTCGCTTGTCCTCAAGCGAAAACCAAGACCCAAAACATGTCCACATGTTTAGGGATGAAGGTGTCGATAAAACATAATACGGACATGAGGGCATCATGATCACACATAGAACAGCAATACAACATTGAGATTCCTGTGGGAAAGTAACAATTCCTTCACAAAGCAAAGTATGAAACAAAAACCTTACCGAGAAGTAGCCAACACCGGTCCATAGTCATTGAAGCAATTGCAATTTGTCATAACATCAGAAAGAGTCAAATAAGAACATGTAAGGCAAGTCCTCATACTCAATCATCTCTTTTGTTTTCTACAATTGTTACAACTCACGTGGTACTCATGGTATCGAAGTTTAAGTTGAACACAGAGGAAGATAGGGGCTTATAATTTTGCCTCCCAACCATTTACCTCAAGGGTAAAGTCAACAATAATAAAGCATAAGTACTCAGCTCCAAATTGATATATGAATATAGATCTTTCCCAAGCATATGGTGTTCACCAAGAAAAAGGCTAAATAAGGAATTGGTGAAGATCACCATGACTCTTACAAGGGCAAAAGTAAAAGTACAAGATAGGCCCTTCGCAGAGGGAAGCAGAGGTAGTCATGCGCTTTGAGGTTTGGATGCGTGTTCTCTTAGTGCGGAGGAACGTCACTTTATATTGCCTCCTGTGATAAAGAGCTTTATTATGCAGTATGTCGCTTTTATGTCTTCCTCATCACAGGTTCGTACAAAGCTTATTTTCCACACACTAATAGATCATACATATTAGATAGAAATTTTTATTGCTTGCACCGATGACAACTTACTTGAGGGATCTTATTCAATCCATAGGTAGGTATGGTTGACACTCATGGAAAAACTAGGTTGAAGGTTTATGGATGCACAAGTAGTATCTCTACATGGTGCGGGAGTTTTGGCTAATATGAGGTGCAAGCAATCGTCACAAGCTAAGGGATCTCTAATCATATAACATTGTTTGGAACTAAGAAAATACAATTCATTATGTTGTCTTCCTTGTCCAAAATCTACTTCTAAGCATGTAATAGTTTGGTGAGTGCTCACAATTATAGAAAGTGTCTAAGATGATATATTTATATGTGAACCTCTCTTTCCTTATTACTTCTTATTAATTGCAACAATGACTGGGGTCTATGTTGGTCTATTCTCAACAAGTTTCAATCATCATACTTGTTATATGTGAAGCTATCACTTTCCATCAGATCATCTCATGATCTTTCATGCTATCGTTCTTTTCATACTTTTGATCACGGCACAAAACAAAGCCCTTGACTAAGATACTATTTATTATATAGCTCGCAAGGTCGAATACATCGGGGGAGACACAAGGAAAAAGACTCAACCTAACACTAAAGACTTATTCCACTAAGAGAAGAAATAAAACTAAAAAGGAAATAACTAAAACAAAGGTAAAAGTAAAAGATATATAGGTGATACGATACCAGGGCAACTCCCCCAAGCTTGGCATAAGCCAAGGGAGTTGCCCATACCAATGCTTAGTTGTCTTCCTTTGGTGGTGATGGTGGTGGTGTTGTTGAAGCAGTCTTGAGCTTGTCTAATTTCCACTTGAGCATAAAGTTCGGCTCCCTCAGATCGTCATTTTCCTCCTCAAGCTTCAACACTCTAAGGCAAAGTTCCTGCTTACTCTCCTGCAAGAAACAAGAATGGACAAACAAGGTCTTAGGATTCTTCCTTTGGTCAAGGAGGCTTGACTTCTTGAACTCCACATGAGTGCGTCCAGGTTGAGGTAGAGGACCTCCTCTTCATCGGAACTCGTTTGTTCCTTCCCCTTAGCCTCATAGTCCTCTTCCTCGTCAGTGGTCCAGCCATATGGTTCCAAGTCCCCATTAATCTTGGAGTTAGCACAATCATCAGCCACATAGATCTCTTCCTATGAATCTTGAGAAGACATCTTGACCTAAATATGCGGCTGACAACGGGCTCGAAACGAAAACAGAGGAAAACTGCACGATACAGAGATCAAAACCCTCGGGCGTATATATAATGATTTTTTCTGGACCAGAAGGAGTCCTCCGCAAGAAAACGGAGTCCGGGAGGCACACGAGGTGCCCACAAGCCCTGTTGTCGCGGCCAGGGGGGAGGTCGCGGCAACCAAGCTTGTGGCCGCCTCGTGCGCTCTCTGGACTACTTTTTATTTTTCTAATTTTCCAAAAATTCCAAAACAGAGAAAATTTCCTATTGGAAAAGTTTCGGAGTCCAATTACTTACCGAAACAGATACCTCTTCGTTTTCAGGGTCTGAAACAGGCTGATAAACATCCCTTATGTACTCCTCTAGAGTTATGATATTGATGATATTGGTTTCAACATTTATGGCAGTACCAGAGATGTAATGTTTGATTCTTTGCCGAGTTACCACTCTAGGAAAATTACCTTCCGTGTTATTGATTTTGATGGCACCAGAACGATATACTTCCTCGACAATGTAGGGACCTTCCCATTTAGAGAGAAGCTTGCCTACGAAGAATCTTAAACGAGAATTGTATAGTAGGACATAATCACCTACATTGAACTCTTGTTTTTGTATTCTTTTATCGTGCCATCTCTTAACCTTTTTCTTGAACAACTTGGAATTCTCATATGGATGGGCCCTCCATTCATCTAATGAGCTGATATCAAACAACCGCTTCTCACCGGCAAGTTTGAAATCGAAGTTGAGCTCTTTGATTGCCCAATAAGCTTTGTGTTCCATCTCAAGGGGTAAATGACAGGCCTTACCGTAAACCATTTTATACGGCGACATGCCCATGGGATTCTTATAGGCAGTCATATAAGCCCATAGTGCATTATCAAGTTTGCTAGACCAATTCTTTCGAGACCATTTGATGGTCTTTTGTAAGATCAATTTGATCTCCCTATTACTCAACTACACTAGACCACTAGACTGAGGATGATAAGGAGATGCAACTCTATGGTTGACATCATAGTTAGCGAGCATCTTACGGAAAACACCATGAATGAAGTGTGAACCGCCATCAGTCATCAGAAATCTAGGGACTCCAAATCTTGGGAAAATGACTTCTTTAAGCATCTTAATAGAGGTGCGGTGATCAAAAAATTTAGTGGGGATAGCCTCTACCCACTTAGTGACATAATCCACAGCAACTAAGATGTGAGTATACCCATTGGAACAAGGGAAAGGTCCCATATAATCAAAGCCCCATACATAAAATGGTTCAATGACAAGTGAATAGTTCATAGGCATTTCCTGACGCTTACTGATATTTCCTATTCTTTGGCATTCGTCACAAGACAAGACAAACTTACGGGCATCCTTGAAGAGAGTGGGCCAATAGAGACCTGATTGCAATACCTTATGAGCAGTTCTGTCTCCAGCATGGTGTCCTCCGTAGTCCTCGGAATGACACTTCTGCAGGATCTATCCCTGTTCATGTTCAGGCACACAATGTCTAATAACACCATCTACTCCTTCCTTATAAAGGTGAGGATCATCCCAAAAGTAGTGTCTCAAATCAAAGAAGAATTTCTTCTTTTGCTGGTAGGTGAAACTGGGTGGTATGCATTTGGCTACGATATAGTTGGCGTAATCAGCATACCACGGTGCACTATGTGAAGTGCGGATGACATTCAATTGCTCATCAGGAAAGTTGTCATCAATAGGTCGTGGGTCATCAAGGACATTCTCTAGCCTAGACAAGTTATCTGCTACAGGGTTATCATCACCCTTTCGGTCAACAACGTGCAAATCAAATTCCTGTAGCAGGAGAACCCATCTGATTAGCCTAGGCTCAGCGTCCTTCTTCTCGATGAGTTACTTAATAGCAGCATGATCAGAGTGAATAGTGACTTTGGAGTCAACTATATAAGATCTGAACTTTTCACATGCAAACACGACTGCTAAAAACTCCTTCTCCATAGTGGCATAGTTTCTTTGGGCACTGTCTAGAGTTTTACTAGCTTAGTGAATGACATTCAACTTCATGTCAACTCTTTGTCCTAGAACAGCACCAACGGCATAATCACTAGCATCGCACATGATTTCAAAGGGCAAGTTCCAATTAGGTGGTTGAACAATAGGTGCGGTTATTAAGGCCTTCTTAAGTATTTTGAAAGCTTCCTCACAATCCTCATCAAAAACAAAAGGAACATCCTTCTGCAAGAGGTTGGTAAGAGGCCTAGAAATCTTAGAGAAGTCCTTAATGAACCTTCTATAGAAACCAGCATGACCTAGGAAACTTTGTATACCTCTGATATCTGTGGGGCAAGGCATTTTCTCAATTGCGTCTACCATAGCCTTATCAACTTCAATGCCTTTCTCGCAGATTTTGTGTCCTAAGATGATGCCTTCATTAACCATGAAGTAGCACTTCTCCCAGTTCAAGACGAGGTTGGTATCTTTGCATCTCTGTAAGACTCGATCAAGATTGCTGAGGCAATCATCAAAGGAAGAACCGTAAACGAAGAAATCATCCATGAAAACCTCAACAATCTTTTCACAAAAGTCAGAGAATATAGTCATCATACATCTTTGAAAGGTGGCAGGTGCATTGCACAAGCCAAAAGGCATACGTCTATAAGAAAAGGTACCGAAGGGGCAGGTGAAAGTGGTTTTCTCCTGATCAGATTGTGCAACGGGTATTTGCAAGAAACCTGAATAACCGTCTAGAAAGCAGAAGTGTGTGTGTTTAGATAGCCTTTCTAGCATTTGGTCGATAAACGGCAGAGGATAATGGTCTTTCCTGGTTGCCTTGTTCAGGTTCCGGAAGTCGATCACCATCCTATAGCCAGTAATAATCCTCTGTGGGATTAGTTCATTCTTATCATTAGGGACGACGGTGATACCTCCCTTCTTGGGTACGCAATGCACTGGACTTACCCAATCGCTATGAGCAACAGGATAAATGATTCCTGCTTCCAGAAGCTTTAATATTTCTTTTCTCACGACCTCTTTCATCCTAGGATTTAATCTTCGTTGATGATCAGCAACTGGCTTAGAATCAGGATTGGTTTTAATCTTGTGCTGACATAGAGTGGGACTAATACCTTTTACATCATCAAGAGTATTTCCAATAGCAGCACGGTGCTTCCTCAAAGTTTTTAATAACTTCTTCTCTCCGTGATTCGAGAGGTGAGCACTAATAGTAACAGGATATATCTCCTTCTCGTCAAGATAGGCATACTTAAGAGTATCTGGCAACTGTTTTAGCTCGAACATAGGATCACCCTTTGGTGGGGGAGGATCCCCAAGCAGTTCAACAGGCAGATTATTCTTAAGAATAGGATATTGTACCAAAACAATTTTATCTATCTCATCTCTTTCATCCATATGCGTATCATTTTCATGCTCAAGCAGATATTGCTCTAAAGGATCCGTAGGAGGTACGACAATAGAGGCAAGAGCAATGATTTCATCCCTACCAGACGACTCTTTTTCATGGGGTTGTCTTCCAAACATGGAGAATTTAAATTCATGAGACGCACCCTCGAAACTAAGAGTGGCAGCCTGTTTAATGCAATCAATGTGAGCATTGACAGTGTTGAGAAGGGTCTACCAAATATGATGGGGCGGAAGCTATCTTGTGCAGTAGCAAGGATGAGGAAATCAGTAGGATACTTCATCTTACCACACAGGACTTCTACGTCTCTCACAATTCCCAAGGGGCAGATAGTGTCTCTATTAGCTAGCGTAATAGTGACATCAATGGGTTCTAACTCAGCAGGTGCAATCTCATCTTTGATTTCATCATATAGGGACTGGGGTATTGCACTAACACTAGCACCCATATCACATAAACCATGATAACAGTGATCTCCTATCTTGACAGAAAAAACGGGCAAGCCAACTACAGGTCCGTATGTGTCTTTCTCGTGAGGTTTAGCTATTCCAGCAGAGTCCTCACAGAATTTGATAACATGCCCATCTATGTCTTCGGCTAAGAGATCTTTGATAATAGCAACACTAGGTTCAACTCTAATTTCCTCAGGGGGTGCAAGTGGTCTAATGTAACCCCTACGTATCACAGTTGGAGCTTTAGAATAATCCTTTTTCCTAGCAGGGTAAGGTGGTTTGTCAGCGTAGGCACAAGGAACAATAGGATCACTAAAGGCAATGACTTTCTCTTCAACTAGATTGGGTTTAACAATGTTGACTTCTATAGGAGGATGATACTTAAACCACTTCTCTTTGGGAAGATCAACATGAGCAGCAAAAGATTCACATAGAGAAGCTACTATCTCAGAGTCAAGTCCATACTTAGTGCTAAAATCTCAAGAAGTGTTTGTTTCAACAAAAGATTTAACGCAATCAAACTGGAAATTCATACCTGGCTCCTTACCTTCTTCAAGCTCCCAATCTTCAGAGTTACGTTTGATTCTTTCCAATAAATTCCACTTGTGGTCAATATCCTTCTTCATAAAAGAACCGGTACAAGAAGTGTCAAGCATGGTACGATCTTCATGAGAAAGCCGAGCATAAAAGTTTTGAGTGATAATTTCTCTCGAGAGCTCATGATTGGGGCATGAATATAGCATTGATTTAAGCCTCCCCCAAGCTTGAGCTATGCTTTCCCTGTCACGAGGACAAAAGTAATAAATATAATTCTGATCACGATGTAATAAATGCATAGGATAAAACTTTTGATGAAATTCCAATTTCAACCGATTGTAGTCCCATGATCCAATATCATCACATAGCCTATACCATGTCAACGCCTTATCCTTAAAATATAAAGGAAAGACTTTCTTCTTTACCTCATCCTCGGGAAAACCTGCAAGCTTAAATAAACCACAAACTTCATCTACATAGATTAGATGCAAGTCTAGATGTCATGATCCATCTCCTGTAAAAGGATTAGCCAGTTGTTTCTCAAGCATACCCGAAGGAATTTCATAAAAGATATTTTCAGTAGGTACCTCAGGGTGAGGAACAACTCCTCGTGCTTCCGTTCGTGGTGAAGATACCCCGAACAAACTCCTCAAAGGAACAGTTTCCATAGTGACAAGTGATAATAAATTTCTGCACGGTATATAAATGTTTCCTTACCAAATTCCACTTACCAAAGGCGCTTCCCTCCCTGGCAATGGTGCCAGAAAAGAGTCTTGATGACCCACAAGTATAGGGGATCAATCATAGTCCTTTCGATACGTAAGAGTGTCGAACCCAACGAGGAGGGGAAGGCTCTGATAAACGGTTTTCGGCAAGGTAATAACTGCAAGCACTAAAAGTAGCGGTAACAAGTGATGGTGTAGTGAGGTGAAACGTAGCAGGCGGAAAGTAACAAATAACAAGTAGTAGCAACGGTGCAGCAAGTGGCCCAATCCCTTTTGTAGCAAGGGACAAGCCTGAACAAAGTCTTATAAGAGGAAAAAAGCTCCCGAGGACACACGGGAATTTCTGTCATGCTAGTTTCATCATGTTCATATGATTCGCGTTCGTTACATTGATAGTTTGATATGTGGGTGGACCGGCACTTGGGTACTACCCTTACTTGGACAAGCATCCCACTTACGATTAACCCCTCTCGCAAGCATCTGCAACTACGAAAGAAGAATTAAGACAAAGTCTAACCATAGCATTAAACTAGTGGATCCAAATCAGCCCCTTAGGAAGCAACACGTAGACTGGGGTTTAAGCTTCTGTCACTCTAGCAACCCATCATGTACTTACTTCTCCCCAATGCCTTCCTATAGGCCCAAATATGGTGAAGTGTTATGTAGTCGACGTTCACATAACACCACTATAGGAAAAACAACATACAGCATATCAAAATACCGAACGGATACCAAATTCACATGACTATTATTTGCGTGACTTATCCCATGTCCTCAGGAACAAAAGTAACTACTCACAAAGAAAAATCATAATCATAATCAGAGGTGTAATGAATAGCATCAAGAATCTGAACATAAACTCTTCCACCAACTAATCCAACTAGCATCAACTACAAAGAGTAATCAACACTACTAGCAACCTTACAAATACCAATCGGAGTCGCGAGACGGAGATTGGTTACAAGAGATGAACTAGGGTTTGGAGAGGAGATGGTGCTGATGAAGATGTTAATGGAGATGCGTCCCCTCCGACGAGAGGAGTGTTGGTGATGACGAAGGCGGCGATTTCCCCCTCCGGGAGGGAAGTTTGCCCAGCAGGATCGTCCTGCCGGAGCTCTAGATTGGATCTGCTCAAGTTCCGCCTCGTGGCGGCGGAGAATCCACGAAAAAGGTCCTCCCTGATTTTTTTTCCGGACGAAACCCTTCATATAGCAAAAGAGGGGGGCCAGTGGGCCACCAGGGTGCCCACAAGCCCTGTTGTCGTGGCCAGGGGGGTAGGCCGCGACAACTAGGCTTGTGGGCCCCTGGTTGCTCCCCTCTGACACTTCTTTCGCCCAGTATTTTTTATATATTCCCAAAAAAATCCACATTGATTTTCAGGGCATTTGGAGTTGCACAGAATAGAGGACTCAGACTTGCTCCTTTTCCAGTCCAGAATTCCAGCTGCCGGTATTCTCCCTCTTCAAATAAACCTTGCAAAATAAGAGAGAAAAGGCATAAGTAAGGTTCCACAAAGTATAATAACAGTCCATAAACCGATAAATATCAACATGAAAGCATGATGCAAAATGGACTTATCAACTACCCTTCCCCCTAGCAGTTAAACACTTCATGATAAATAAAGCAAAGTAGTGCACTCAAGGAAACTACATGCTCGGGGTTGTGGCTTTCGAAACGCCTCTCATCTCACCGACTCTTAAGGTGAGCAGGAAATCCTCAAACTCAACCAGTTTGGCTTCCCTTAACTCCCTGTGAGAGGGAATTAAACATATCTCACAAAATTCAGTAAGCGGTATCTAGCGGGTTTCAACATATAGTTTAAACTGAAGTGAAGGTGGATCATGCTTATTTAGGAAATAGAAATTTTGAACGGAGGAATTAGTGAGTGTATGGTATTGGTCACACTCATCTACGATGAAGTTGGTCAACCAGAGATTTGCTACCAATTGCGCAAACACATGATGAAATCCGGCTTCTTCCATGAAAGGAGTGTGTGGCCATTCACACGGTCGGACCTCCGTCAATCATGGAGTGGTAAGTCTAGTAGCAGATGATTCACCAAGTACCCCCTTGGCATTGTTCTTGGATGAACTCCTCCTCAAGAGGTTCATTTTTCCAAGAACAAATTTCCGATTTTTTTTGGGTCACAAACTAAAGTTACTAAAACTTCACAAGAATGATAGCAACTACTCATAGGAATGCTTAGAGCCTAAAACAATCATTCAAACTACTTGGAAATTCAGAATTCAACATGCAAGCTCATCTATAGGAGCACCTAGAGTAGCTAATTACTCCTAAGGAAACCAATAGAGCAAAAACTAATTAGAGGACTTGGGGATTTACTTACCAAGGAGCAATTCCTCAAAACAGTTTCAGAAACGGAGTTTCGAGCAAAGAGATCGAAATCCATGGGTTTGAGAGCAAGAACACAACAAAGAGAGCTATAGGGATTTTTTTTCTGGAGGTGAGTGATGAAGTCGGATGAAGGAATAAGTGAGGGGACCCCCAAGGGGCCCACTAGACACGTGGCAACACGAGGGGGCTCGCGTGCCCTGGTGTCTAGTGGCCACCTCGGACACCCCCCCTGAAGTGTTTTTAGTGCGAGACATTATCAAATATTCAGAAAACATTCGTGTAAAAATTTCAAATCATTTGGAGAACTTTTATTTTTGGGCACTTTTTTTACTTCATGGAAAAATTAGAAAACAGGATAATCATGAATTTTATTGTAATTAACTAAAAATAATAGGAGAAGTAAAAAATGGATACAAAGAGTTGTGCCTATTGAATTCATCGACCTCATGCTTCTTGCAAATGATTCATTAATAAGGTTGATCAAGTTTTTAACAACCACTTCCAATTAGCATGATCCTGAGGAGTTTTTGTAAAACTCTAAGTTACCTCCATGGGGATGTGCATATCCGCAACAATAAGTATCAACATATTTAGTTTTGGTAGTAGATATAGGGAGTTGAAAACATTTCATTCATGGCAATCGGAGAATTTTCAATAACATTAACACCATTCACTTGAAATTGTTTCCTCAGAAAATGCCCCATACGTTCTTTACCATTGACCTGAAAAGTGACCTTGCTTTGGTTGCAATCAATAACAGCCCCTAGAGTATACAAGAAAGGTCTACTCAGGATAATTGACATGTTGTCATCCTCGGGCATATCAAGTATAACAAAGCTTGTCAAGATACTAAAATTTGCAACAACAACAGGTACATCCTCACAAATACCGATAAGTATGGTTGTTGATTTGTCAGTCATTTTTAATGAAATTTTAGAAGGTGTGAGTGTACTCAAGTCAAGTCTTTTGTATAAAGATAAAGGCATAACACTAACACGAGCTCCTAGATCACATAAAGGAGTTTTCACAATGTTATTTAACATGGTATAGTTGGTATTCCTAGATCTCCTAGTTTTTTAGGTACTCCATCCTTAAATGTATAATTAGCAAGCATGGTAGATATTTTAGCTCCATGTATTTTTATTTTATTAGTGGCGATGTCATTATTGTACTAAGCATAAGGGGCCATCTTTAAACACGTATGCAAAAAGACTGGCCTCAGCATTTCAGCAAAGCGTTCAAATTCTTCATCATATTTTTTCTTAGTTGTATTAGGTGGGTAAGGCATGGGTTTTTGAACCCATGGGTCTCTTTCTTTGCTATGCTTTCTAGCAACAAAATCTCTTTTATCATAATGTTTATTCTTGGGTTGTGGGTTATCAAGATCAATAGCAAGTTCTATTTCAACATCATTATCTGGTTTTTTATCAATGTCAGGTTGAGCATCGTCATTATCATTTTCATTTTCACTAGGTGCATGCTCACTACCAGATTGAGTTTCAGCATCATAAATACAGATGTCATTATCATTAGCATAAGGTTTCCCTAATTCAAGTTCACTAGAAGTATGCAAGGTTCTATCTTTTTCTTTTTCTTTTTTTTCCTAGATGTAATAGGTGCATCAATATTAATTCTTTGTGAATCTTGTTCATTTTTTTAGGATGACCTTCTGGATATAGTGGATCTTGAGTCATTGTTCCTCCTCTAGTCATTACTCTAACATCATGATTATTCATATTGTTAGTAATTTCATGAAGTAACTCACTTTGACATTTAGCAACTTGTTCTAGTTGGGTTTGTGTTGGAAATATGCCCTAGAGGCAATAATAATTAGTTATTATTATATTTCTTTGTTCATGATAATCGTTTATTATCCATGCTATAATTGTATTGATTGGAAACACAATACTTGTGTGGATACATAGACAAAACACTGTCCCTAGTAAGCCTCTAGTTGACTAGCTTGTTGATCAAAGATGGTCAAGGTTTCCTGGCCATAGGCAAGTGTTGTCACTTGATAACGGGATCACATCATTAGGAGAATCATGTGATGGACTAGACCCACACTAATAGACGTAGCATGTTGATCGTGTCATTTTGTTGCTACTGTTTTCTGCGTGTCAAGTATTTATTCCTATGACCATGAGATCATATAACTTACTAACACCGGAGGAATACTTTGTGTGTATCAAACATCGCAACATAACTGGGTGACTATAAAGATGCTCTACAGGTATCTCCGAAGGTGTTCGTTAAGTTAGTATGGATCAAGACTGGGATTTGTCACTCCGTGTGACGGAGAGGTATATCGGGGCCCACTCGGTAATACAACATCACACACAAGCCTTGCAAGCAATGTAACTTAATGTAAGTTGCGGGATCTTGTATTACGGAACGAGTAAAGAGACTTGCCAGTAAACGAGATTGAAATAGGTATGCGGATACTAACGATCGAATCTCGGGCAAGTAACATACCGAAGGACAAAGGGAATGACATACGGGATTATATGAATCCTTGGCACTGAGGTTCAAACGATAAGATCTTCGTAGAATATGTAGGATCCAATATGGGCATCCAGGTCCCGCTATTGGATATTGACCGAGGAGTCTCTCGGGTCATGTCTACATAGTTCTCGAACCCGCAGGGTCTGCACACTTAAGGTTCGACGTTGTTTTATGCGTATTTGAGTTATATGGTTGGTTACCGAATGTTGTTCGGAGTCCCGGATGAGAGCACGGACGTCACGAGGGTTTCCGGAATGGTCCGGAAACGAAGATTGATATATAGGATGACCTCATTTGGTTACCGGAAGGTTTTCGTGCATTACCGGAAAAGTTTCGGGCTCATCGGTAGTGTACCGGGAGTGCCGGGAGGGGTGCCGGGGACCATCGGGAGGGGTGTCACGCCCCAAGGGGTCTCATGGGCTATGGGAAGAGATAAATCAGCCCCTAGTGGGCTGGAATAAGTTCCCACTAAGGCCCATAAGGTTTGAGAAGGAAAAAACACAAGGTGGAAAGAGTTTCCAAGTGGGAAGGTGGAATCCTACTCCAAGTAGGATTGGAGTAGGACTCCTCCACCTCCAATTTCGGCCAAACCTTTAGGTTTTGAGGCTGCCTCCTCCCCTCCCTCCCACCTATATATACGGAGGTTTTAGGGCTGATTTGAGACGACTTTCTCACGGCTGCCCGACCACATACCTCCATAGTTTTTCCTCTAGATCGCGTTTCTGCGGAGCTCGGGCGGAGCCCTGCTGAGACAAGGTCATCACCAACCTCCGGAGCGCTGTCACGCTGCCGGAGAACTCTTCTACCTCTCCGTCTCTCTTGCTGGATCAAGAAGGCCGAGATCATCGTCAAGCTGTACGTGTGCTGAACGCGGAGGTGCCGTCCGTTCGGTACTAGATCGTGGGACTGATCGCGGGATTGTTCGCGGGGCGGATCGAGGGACGTGAGGACGTTCCACTACATGAACCGCGATCTCTAATCGCTTCTGCTGTACGATCTACAAGGGTACGTAGATCACTCATCCCCTCTCGTAGATGGACATCACCATGATAGGTCTTCGTGCGCGTAGGAAATTTTTGTTTCCCTTGCGACGTTCCCCAACAGTGGCATCATGAGCTAGGTTCATGCGTAGATGTCTTCTCGAGTAGAACACAAAAGGTTTTGTGGGCGGTGATGTGCGTTTTGCTGCCCTCCTTAGGCTTTTCTTGATTCCGCGGTATTGTTGGATTGAAGCGGCTTGGACCGACATTACTCGTACGCTTACGAGAGACTGGTTTCATCGTTACGAGTAACCCCCTTTGCTCAAAGATGACTGGCAAGTGACGGTTTCTCCAACTTTAGTTGAATCGGATTTGACCGAGGAGGTCCTTGGATGAGGTTAAATAGCAATTCATATATCTCCGTTGTGGTGTTTGCGTAAGTAAGATGCGATCGTACTAGATACCCTTGGTCACCACGTAAAACATGCAACAACAAAATTAGAGGACGTCTAACTTGTTTTTGCAGGGTATAATTGTGATGTGATATGGCCAATGATGTGATGTGATATATTGGATGTATGAGATGATCATGTTGTAATAGAAATATCGACTTGCACGTCGATGGTACGGCAACCGGCAGGAGCCATAGGGTTGTCTTTATACTAACATATGTGCTTGCAGATGCGTTTACTATTTTGCTAGGATGTAGCTTTAGTAGTAATAGCATAAGTAGCACGACAACCCCGATGGCAACACGTTGATGGATGATCATGGTGTGGCGCCGGTGACAAGAAGATCGTGCCGGTGCTTTGGTGATGGAGATCAAGAAGCACGTGATGATGGCCATATCATGTCACTTATGAATTGCATGTGATGTTAATCCTTTTATGCACCTTATTTTGCTTAGAACGACGGTAGCATTATGAGGTGATCTCTCACTAAAATTTCAAGACGAAATTGTGTTCTCCCCGACTGTGCACCGTTGCGACAGTTCTTCGTTTCGAGACACCACGTGATGATCGGGTGTGATAGACTCAACGTTCACATACAACGGGTGCAAAACAGTTGCACACGCGGAACACTCGGGTTAAGCTTGACGAGCCTAGCATGTGCAGACATGGCCTCGGAACACATGAGACCGAAAGGTCGAGCATGAATCGTATAGTTGATATGATTAGCATAGGGATGCTTACTACTGAAACTATTCTCGACTCACGTGATGATCGGACTTGAGATAGCGGATTTGGATCATGTACCACTCAGATGACTAGAGAGATGTACTTTTTGAGTGGGAGTTCTTAAGTAATATGATTACTTGAACTAATTGCCATGAACATAGTCTAATGGTCTTTGCGAATTACGATGTAGCTTGCGCTATAGCTCTACTGTTTTTATATGTTCCTAGAGAAAATTTAGTTGAAAATTGATAGTAGCAACCTTTGCAGACTGAGTTTGTAAAACCGAGGATTGTCCTCGTTGCTACGCAGAAGGCTTATGTCCTTAATGCACCACTCGGTGTGCTGCACCTCGAGCGTCGTCTGTGGATGCTATGAACATCCGACATACACGTTACTGATGACTACACGATAGTTCAGTGCAAGATACTTGATGGCTTAGAAGCAAGGCGCCGAAAACGTTGTAAAACGTCACGGAACATAAGTGATGTTCCGAAGAGATGAAATTGTGATTTCATGCTTGTGCCCTTGTTAAGAGGTACGAGACCTCCAAACAAGATTCTTTGTCCACAAAGTAAAGGAGAAAAGCTCAATCGTTGAGCGTGTGCTCAGATTGTCTGAGTACGACAATCGCTTGAATCAAGTGGGAGTTAATCTTCCAGATGAGATAGTGATGGTTCTCCAAAGTCACTGCCACCAAGCTATGAGAGCTTCGTGATGAACTATAACATATCAAGATAGATACTATGATCTTTTGAGTGATTCGCAATGTTTGACACTGCGAAAGTAGAAATCAAGAAGGAGCATCAATAGTTGATGGTTAGTAAAACCACTAAGTTTCAAGAAAGGCAAGGGCTAGAAGGGATACTTCGTGAAACGGCAAAACAGTTGCTGCACTAATGAAGAGACCCAAGATTAAACCCAAACCCGAGACTAAGTGCTTCTGTAATAAGGGGAACAGTCACTGAGGCGGAGCAACTCTAGATACTTGGTGGATAAGAAGGCTGGCAAAAGTCGAGAGAAGTATATATGTGATATACATAATGTTGATGTGTACTTTACTAGTACTCCTAGTAGCACGAGGGTATTGGATACCGGTTCGGTTGCTAAGTGATTAGTGACGCGAAATGAAAGCTACGGCATAAACGGAGACTAGCTAAAGGCGAGGTGACGATACGTGTTGGAAGTGTTTCCAAGATTGATATGATCAAACGTCGCACGCTCCCTCTACCATCGGGATTGGTGTTAAACCTAAATAATTGTTATTTGGTGCTTGCGTTAAGCATGAACATGATTGGATCGTGTTTATTGCAATACGATTATTCATTTAAGGAGAATAATGGTTACTCTATTTTCTTGAATATTCACCTTCAATGGTTTATTGAATCTCGATCGTAGTGTTACACATGTTCATGATATTGGTGCCAAAAGATACGAGTTAATAATGATAGTACCACTTACTTGTGGCACTGCCGCTTGAGTCATGTTAGTACAAATTGCATGAAGAGGCTCCATGCTGATGGATCTTTGTACTCACCTGATTTCGAATCACTAGTGACATGCAAATCATACCACATGAGCAAGGCCTTGTTTTCATTGAGATGAAATAAGATAGTAACTTGTTGGAAGTGATACATTTTGATGTATGCAGTCCAATGGGTGCTGAGGCACGCAGTGGATATCATTATGTTCTTACTTCACTGACGATTTGAGTAGATACTAGAGTATTTACTTAATGAATCACAAGTCTGAAATATTGAAAAGTTCAATTCTGTTTCAGAGTGAAGTTCGTCGTAACAAGAGGATAAACTGTCTACGATATGATCATAGAAATGAATATCTGAGTTACGAGTTTTGGTACGCAGTTAAGACAATGTGGAAGTTGTTTCGCAGTTCATGCCACCTGGAACATCATAGTGTGATGATGTGTCTGAACATCATAGCCACGCACTATTTGGTATGATGCATACTATGATGTCTCTTATCGAATTACCACTACCGTTTATGGGTTATGCATTAGAGACAACCGCACTCACTTTAAATAGGGCACCACGTATTTCCGTTGAGATGACACAGTATAGACTGAGGTTTAGAGAAATCTAAACTGTCGTTTCTTGAAAGTTTGGGGTTTCGACACTTATGTGAAAAAGTTTCAGTCTGATAAGCTCGAATCCCAAAGCGGATAAATGCATCTTCATAGGATATCCAAAACAGTTGGGTACATCTCCTATCTCAGATCCGAAAGCAAAGTGTTTGTTTCTAGAAACGGATCCTTTCTCGAGGAAAGGTTTCTCTCGAAAGAATTGAGTGGGAGGGTAGTAGAACTTGATGAGGTTATTGAACCATCACTTCAACCAGTGTGTAGCAGGGCGCGGGAAGTTTTTCATGTGGTGCCTACACCAATTGAAGTGGAAGCTGATGATGATGATCATTGAGCTTCGAATCAAGTTACTACAAACCTCGTAGGTCGACAAGGTCGTGTACTGCTGCAGAGTAGTACGGTAACCCTGTCTTGGAGGTCATGTTGTTGAGCAACAGTGAACCTACGAGTTATGGAGATAGCGATGGTGGGCCCGGATTCCAACAAATGGCTGGAAGCCATGAAATCCGAGAGAGGATCCATGTATGAAAACAAAGTGTAGACTTTGGAAGAACTACTTGATGGTCAGAGGACTATTGAGTAAAGATGGATCTTTAAAGGAAAACAGACGATGATGGTGATAAGTCACTATTAAGAAAAGCTCGACTTGTCGCAAAGATGTTTTCGATAAGATCAAACAGTTGACTATGATGAGACTTTCTCACTCGTAGCGATGCTAAAAGTCTGTTAGAATTATGTTAGTTGTTGATGCATTATTTATGAAATATTGCACGTAGGATGTCAAAACATTGTTTTCTCGACGGTTTCCTTGAGCAAACATTGTATGTGATACAACCAGAAGGTTTTGTCGATCCTAAAGATACTAGCAAGTATGCAAGCTCCAGTGATCCTTCAATGGACTGGTGCAAGCATCTCGGAGTTGGAATATACACTTTGATGAGATGATCAAAGATTTTGGGTTTGTACAAGGTTTATGAGAAACTTGTATTTCCAAAGAAGTGAGTGGGAGCACTATAGAATTTCTGATAGGTATATGTGGTTGACATATTGTGGATCAGAAGTAATGTAGAATTTCTGTAAAGCATGCAAGGTTGTTTGAAAGAAGTTTTCAAAGGAGTACCTGGATTACGCTACTTGAACGTTGAGCATCAAAGATCTATGGAGATAGATCGAAAGCGCTTAATAGAAGTTTCAACAAGATGCATGCCTTGACAAGTTTTTGAAAGAGTTCAAAATAGACCAGCAAAGAAGGAGTTCTTGGTTGCGTTGTGAGGTGTGAATTTGAGTAAGACTCAAAACCCGACCACGGCAGAATAAAGAGAATAGACGAAGGTCGTCTTCTATGCCTTAGTCGTAGAATCTAAAGTATGCCATGCTGTGTACCGCACCTAAAGTGTGCCTTGACTCAAAGTATGTTGAGAGGTACAGAGAGTGATCCATGATTGAATCACTAGCAGCGGTCGAAATTTATCCTTAGTAACTAATGGACTAAGGATTTTTTTTCTCGATTATGGAGGTGGTTAAAGAGTTTGTCGTAAAGGGTTACGTTAATGCAAGCTTTGACACTAATCCGGATAACTATGAGTAGTGAAACGGATTCGTATAGTAGAGTAGATATTTGGAGCATTTCCGAATAGCACGTAGTAGCAGCATCTATAAGATGACATAAAGATTTGTAAAGAACGCACGAATCTGAAAGTTTCAGAACCGTTGACTAAAACCTCTCTCACGAGCAAGACGTGATCAGACCCCATAACTATATGGGTGTTGGATTCGTTGGAATCACATGGTGATGTGAACTAGATTATTGACTCTAGTGCAAGTGGGAGACTGTTGGAAATATGCCCTAGAGGCAATAATAATTAGTTATTATTATATTTCTTTGTTCATGATAATCGTTTATTATCCATGCTATAATTGTATTGATTGGAAACACAATACTTGTGTGGATACATAGACAAAACACTGTCCCTAGTAAGCCTCTAGTTGACTAGCTTGTTGATCAAAGATGGTCAAGGTTTCCTGGCCATAGGCAAGTGTTGTCACTTGATAACGGGATCACATCATTAGGAGAATCATGTGATGGACTAGACCCACACTAATAGACGTAGCATGTTGATCGTGTCATTTTGTTGCTACTGTTTTCTGCGTGTCAAGTATTTATTCCTATGACCATGAGATCATATAACTTACTAACACCGGAGGAATACTTTGTGTGTATCAAACATCGCAACGTAACTGGGTGACTATAAAGATGCTCTACAGGTATCTCCGAAGGTGTTCGTTAAGTTAGTATGGATCAAGACTGGGATTTGTCACTCCGTGTGACGGAGAGGTATATCGGGGCCCACTCGGTAATACAACATCACACACAAGCCTTGCAAGCAATGTAACTTAATGTAAGTTGCGGGATCTTGTATTACGGAACGATTAAAGAGACTTGCCGGTAAACTAGATTGAAATAGGTATGCGGATACTAACGATCGAATCTCGGGCAAGTAACATACCGAAGGACAAAGGGAATGACATACGGGATTATATGAATCCTTGGCACTGAGGTTCAAACGATAAGATCTTCGTAGAATATGTAGGATCCAATATGGGCATCCAGGTCCCGCTATTGGATATTGACCGAGGAGTCTCTCGGGTCATGTCTACATAGTTCTCGAACCCGCAGGGTCTGCACACTTAAGGTTCGACGTTGTTTTATGCGTATTTGAGTTATATGGTTGGTTACCGAATGTTGTTCGGAGTCCCGGATGAGAGCACGGACGTCACGAGGGTTTCCGGAATGGTCCGGAAACGAAGATTGATATATAGGATGACCTCATTTGGTTACCGGAAGGTTTTCGTGCATTACCGGAAAAGTTTCGGGCTCATCGGTAGTGTACCGGGAGTGCCGGGAGGGGTGCCGGGGACCATCGGGAGGGGTGTCACGCCCCAAGGGGTCTCATGGGCTATGGGAAGAGATAAATCAGCCCCTAGTGGGCTGGAATAAGTTCCCACTAAGGCCCATAAGGTTTGAGAAGGAAAAAACACAAGGTGGAAAGAGTTTCCAAGTGGGAAGGTGGAATCCTACTCCAAGTAGGATTGGAGTAGGACTCCTCCACCTCCAATTTCGGCCAAACCTTTAGGTTTTGAGGCTGCCTCCTCCCCTCCCTCCCACCTATATATACGGAGGTTTTAGGGCTGATTTGAGACGACTTTCTCACGGCTGCCCGACCACATACCTCCATAGTTTTTCCTCTAGATCGCGTTTCTGCGGAGCTCGGGCGGAGCTCGGGCGGAGCCCTGCTGAGACAAGGTCATCACCAACCTCCGGAGCGCCGTCACGCTGCCGGAGAACTCTTCTACCTCTCCGTCTCTCTTGCTGGATCAAGAAGGCCGAGATCATCGTCAAGCTGTACGTGTGCTGAACGCGGAGGTGTCGTCCGTTCGGTACTAGATCGTGGGACTGATCGCGGGATTGTTCGCGGGGCGGATCGAGGGACGTGAGGACGTTCCACTACATCAACCGCGATCTCTAATCGCTTCTGCTGTACGATCTACAAGGGTACGTAGATCACTCATCCCCTCTCGTAGATGGACATCACCATGATAGGTCTTCGTGCGCGTAGGAAATTTTTGTTTCCCTTGCGACGTTCCCCAACAGTTTGCACCATAGAAGCATGTTTTTCTACACCTCTTACATCATTGGTGATTCTAAATAACAAGTCAATTAAGCGAGCAATCATATCAGAGTTTTGTCTCAGGTTTTTCAAGACATAGGAATTGAAATGATCTTGCTTCATAATATAATTATAAAACTCATATAAGCATTCATTAGGATGTTTATTGTAAGGGATGTCACGTTCATCAACTTCAAAAGAGAATTTACCTCCACCACCTATGGTGGTGTTTGGAGACCATGTATTTCTTTGATAGTTAGTAAATTCTTGACATCTTCAGCTTTAATGCCCTTTTCCTTCATACATTTATTTGCCAATTGCATGGTTTCAGGACTAAGGAATAAGATACCTCTCTTCTTTGGAGTAGCCTTAGGTCGTGTTTCAAGAAGTGTCCATTCATCATAATACTTCAATATATTAGTCAATAATCCCTCAGCTTGTTTGACAGTTCGTTCCGTGAAAACACAACTAGCACAACTATCTATGTGGTCCCTAGAATCATCGGTTAGTCCATTATAAAATATATCAAGTATTTCCTTTTTCTTGAGAGGATGATCACGTAAAGTATTATGTAATTGGATAAGCCTCCCCCAAGCTGGTGGGAGACTCTCTTCTTCAATTTATACAAAGTTAAATATTTCCTGTAAGGCAGCCTGTTTCTCATGAGCAGGAAAATATTTTTCAGAGAAGTGGTAGATCATATCCTAGGGACCACGCACACAACTAGGAGCAAGAGTATTGTACCAAATCTTAGCATCACCCTTTAATGAGAATGGAAATAATTTGAGGATATAGTAGTAGCGGATTTTCTCACCATTAGTAAATAGGATGGCTATATCATTTAGCTTAGTGAGACTTTCCACAATAGTTTCATTTTCATAGCTCTGAAAATGATCAGATTCAACCAGAGTGATTATCTCCGGGTCGACCAGGAATTCATAATCCTTATCGGTAACAAAGATATGTGAAGTAGCAAACAAAGGATCATATTTCATTCTAGCATTCAAGGATTTCTCTTTCAACTTGCATAGTACTTTCTTAAGATCATATCTATCCTTACAAGCAAGAAAGTCTCTAGCAATTTCTTCATTCATAACACAACTTTCAGGTATTTCAGGCATTTTAGTTCTAGGATAGTCATGGCTAAAAGGTATTTCAATATTTTCAATAGCAAAGACTTCATCAGTTTCAATAGTATCATCAATTTCAGCATGCTCAATTTCTTTAGCTCTGGCAAGTTGTTCATCAAGAAATTCACCTAGTGGCACAGTATCATCAAGCAAGGTACTAGCATCATCATAAGAATCATTCATAGTAGAGGTAGCATCGTCAATTACTTGCAGCATATTAGGACTAATAGCATGTGGTGGTGGTATTATAAGGCTATTCAAAATATAGGGTGAATCAATTGCAGAGCTAGATGGCAATTCCTTACCTCCCCTCGTCTTAGAGGGAACAATCTTGGTTCTTGGATCTTTCACATTCTTCATAGTGATCAATAAATAGATACCCCAAGTGACTGAGCAAATATATCTATGCTCCCCAGCAATGGCGCCAGAAAAAGTTCTTGAAAACCCACAAGTATATGGGATTGCGGTAGTTTTCGAGGGTAGAGTATTCAACCCAAATTTATAGATTTGACACAAGGGGAGCAAAACAATATTAGTAAGTATTAGCAGCTGAGTTGTCAATTCAACCACACTTGGAGATTTAGTATCTCGAGCACAATGATCAGTAGCACGGTAATATGATAGTTTTGATAGCAGTGGTAATAGTAGCAGCAGTAAGGGTGACAGTGATAGCAGTTTTGTAGCAGTTGTAACAATAGTAGAAATAGTAGCAACTTAGCAAGCACAATATGTGGAAAATCGTAGGCACTGGATCGGTGATATTGCTGGATAATATTCATCATATAAGAGTCACACCATAGGGTGACACAAAACTAGTTCCCGTCCATCGATATCATGTAGGCATGTATTCCGTAAATAGTACGTGCTTATGGAAAAGAACTTGCATCACATCTTTTGCCCTACCCTCCCGTGGCAGCGGGGTCCATAAAGAAACTAAGGGATATTAAGGCCTCCTTTTAAAAGAGAAACAGAAGAAAGGGTTAACACATAGTGAATACATGAACTCCTCAAACTGTGGTAATCACGAGAAAGAATCCCAATTATTGTAACTTTGGGGTATGCGGATCCTAACACGTAGTAGGTGCACATAACATGCAAGATCGGATGAGTAATATAGTTAAATTGTGAATACATAAATGGCTTAGATATGAAATCGTGGCACTCGAGCCCTAGTGACAAGCATTAAGCATAGCAAAGTCATAGCAACATCTATCTCCGAACATAGTGGATACTAGGGATCAAGCCCTAACGAAACCAACTCGATTACATGATGAATCTCATCTAGATCTTCACCGACCAGCAAGACTTCAAAGGGATTAATCACTCCCACGGTAGAGCATCATGGAATTGGCGATGGAGGCGGGTTGGTGCTGATGAAAACCGAAGATTCCCCTCTCAGGAACCCCAAACGGACTGCAGATTAGTCGTCCCGATGAAAACAGGTGGTGGTGACAGCTCTGTATCGTGAAACATGATGAAACATCCTCTCTGATATTTTTCTCCAAAAATAGAAATTTATAGCGCTGAAATTAGGGTCAGGGGAGCCACGTGGGCCCAACTAGACACTAGGGAGCTCAAGGGGGCTTCGCGTGCCCTGATGTCTAGTGGGCTGTTGTGGCAGGACCTTGGTTCCAATATTTTTTTTATATTCAAGAAAAAATCTCCAAAATATTTTGTTCCATTCCGAGAACTTCTATTTTTGCACAAAAACAACACCATGGTAGTTCTGCTCACAACAGCGTTAGTCCAGGTTAGTTTCATTCAAATCATGCAAATTAGAGTCCAAAACAATAAAATAAGTGTTAGGAAAAGTAAATACAATGGAGACGTATCATGGTGTTAGATGCACAGGAAATTGTCGATGCAGCTCAGGCCTTGCGTGAGGCAGCACACACACCCACCATGGTGAGTTAAGTGCCTCCCTCCACACCCGAGCCAGTTTCTTGGGGGCGGCTCTAAGTAGGAGGATGATCAAAATATCATGTATTGCACCAGCTCTACACAACGAGCATATGCCCAAGGATTTCAAGGGTCCTCGTAAGGTTCCGAATTACATGGCTGGTCTAGAGCTGGCTGCATGGATAGAGAGCTACGGGATAGCCTTGGCCATGTTGGATGATAGTGATGCGGTCTCTGCCAAGTAACTAACCATGATGTTGGAAGGACCGGCTCGCACATGGTTGAAAAACCTTCCTCCCAATTTCATCAATACTTGGGCAGAGTTGAAGGAGCGCTTCATTAAAATAATTCAAGGAACCTGCTAGCACCCAATGATGATTGTTGACTTACAACATTGTGGTCAACGTACGAATGAGTCTGCCCACCACTAGACTCACCGGGTCACGGAGATTATTGATTCTTGAGAGAGTATAACAGCTGCCCAAGTTGTTTTGATTTTAAAGAAGAATTGCCACTTCTAGCCTCTTGTTCAGAAGCTTGGACACCTCAAGCAAAAAGTTCAAGACATGGGAGACCTCATGGATGTCCTTACTTGATATGGTGAGTCAGACAACACAAAAGATCATGGTTCAGACGATGATAAGTCTAGGAAAGGAAAGACACATGATAATGGTAAGGGTCATCGGCAAAACAACTCTAGACACAAAAGAAATCATAACAATCAAGGCAATGGTGGTAAGCACAAGCATCCCGATGGCAGGTCAGATTTTGTCACCAACATCAATACTAGTTTCAAGAATCAGTGATGGAACAACAACTCTGGCAAGTTTTACAATGGAAACAAGCCCCCAAACTATGAGGAAGTGCTTAAAGCTCCTTGTCCCAAGCATAGCTTCCTAGATAAGCCGGCCACCCACTCGTGGGAAGACTGTTACATCATGCAGGAGTTCCACAATCAAGCATACCAGAGTCACCATGGTGGCAGGGGTGGCAAAAATCCGGGTCATCCTCATGCTGGCGGGTCTAGGGCCGACTCATCTTGTGGTTTCGCATGGCCATGCTTTCATGGAACTGGTGGCTTAAGAGCTGGTTTTCAGAATCATGGCTACAATAGTGGTGGACGTCAATGCTTTGGGCAAGGCAATCAACAGTAAAACAACCAAGCCGGGTTTCAAAGCAATCCTAAGCAGTTGAACAGCGGGCGGTATCATGTGTTCACCACTAGCACCCGCGGGCGTGACCGCAAGGTTAAGCATCAAGCCGTTAATATGGTCGAGCCAACAGTCCCTACATACTTAAACTGGTCTGATCACCCAATCACTTGGAGAATGGACGATCACCCTCCCTGGGGTGATAACCTAGATGGACTTGCTTTAGTGGTGGCACCTCAAGTTTGTGGCTATACGCTTACAAAGGTACTCATGGATGGGGGAAGTAGTATCAACATCGTATACTATGACATGTCCAGACAGATGAATCTCCATGAGAAAAAATTGCAACCCTCCTTCATAGTTTTTCACGGAATTGTCCCCGGGAAATCAGCATATCCAATTCGGTGAATCAAGCTGGAAGTTGCTTTTGGTACGAAGCTACTAAAGATGCAAATCACTTACCTTTGAGTTAATCAAAATTAAAAGGTCTTATGATGCCCTCTTTAGCTGGCCGTCTTATGCCCACTTCATGGGTCGGCCTTGCTATGTCTACCTTAAACTTAAGATGCGTGGGCCAAATGGGACCATCACTATCGACAGCAGTTGCAAAATTTCTCAAGAATATCAGGAAGGACATGCAGCTTATGCTGAGTCAGCTTGTGTAGCAGAGGAGCTAATATTCTACACAGCTAACATTGACCAGACAGACATGACGCCCCTCAGGAAGCCCACCATGGAGTGTGACCCTCTAATAAAATTCAAGCTGACCAAGGATACAAAGAAAATTGATTTCACTCCGGGTGATTCATCCCAATAGTTCACTATTGGGACACGCATGGATCATAAATGGGAAATCGCACTCATCGAGTTCATCCATGAGAATCGAGACATCTTTGCATGGAAGTGCTACGTCATCAATGTATCTATAATATTTGATTGTTCCATGTTGATATATTATCATTCTAGAATACTTTTGGAGTATTTCTTTACCAATTTATATTATTTTTTTATCACTAACCTATTGACCTGGTGCCTAGTGCCAGTTGCTGTTTTCTACATGTTTTTCACTTTTCAAGTTTTCCATACCAAACAAAGTCCATTTTACCTGAAACTTCTTGGTGATTTTTCTCGACCAAAAGGAGAGCAACAAGCATCGGAGGAAGGCTTGGGGACACACGAGGGCCCCTCAAGCTAAGCCGGTATGACCCGGGGGCGCCGTGTTGGCTTGTGGGCCCTCGAGTCTCTCGCGATTCTGTTCTCTGGTTTATAAATTCTTAGAAATCCTAAAAACACCGAAAGCAATCCCAAAACACTTTTTACGTTGCCACAAGTATATGGTCTGACAGGAGGCCATCTAGAGCTCCGTTCCGGCACCCTCGTGGAGTGGGGGATTGATCACGGAGGGCCTCTTCATCAGTCTTCATACAATCTCTCTCTCTCTCTTGATCTTCAATACAATGATCATCACATCTTCGCTTTGATCCATATGATGTAATTCCTTTTGTGCGGTGTATTTGTTGGGATCCGATGAATTGTGGGTTTATGTTCAGATTATTCTTGATAAATATTTGAGTATTCTCTGAACACTTATATGATTCTTATGTGCATGATTATGATAGATTCGTAATTCTCTTTGAGCTATTGAAGTAGTTCGGACAATTAGATTGATATTTCTTGTGTGAGAGAGGTGTGTTCTGGTAGATTTAACCTGGCAAATTTCTATATCCTAGTGATAGAAGGGGACAATATGCATCTTTGTGTTTCTCCTAATAAGGATAAAATGATGGGGTTTATTCATATTTCTTGAGTTTACTTTGTCTACATCATATCATTGTTCCACATGCATTACTCTATTTCACTTAATGCTCTAGATGCATGCTGCATAGCAGTCGATGGGTGGAGTAATAGTAATAGGTGCAGGCAGGACTCGGCCTATTTTTGTGTGGAAGTGATGCCTATATATAGATGATCATTGCCGTGAATACCTTATAACTATCTGCTTTTCTGTCAATTGCCCAACAGTAATTTGTTTACCCACCGTATGCTATTTTTCATGAGAGATGCCATTACGAAAAACTATGCCCCCGGGTATATTCACAACATATATACAAAACCTTCAATAACTTTCTGCCATTTACTTGTTTTTATTTTATCTTGCTATCTATAATTATCTACACACCTCACTCGCTTGCAAATAACAAGTACAAGGGGATTGACAACCATCTTACCCGTCTTGGGTCAAGTTGTTTGTTCTTTTGTGTTCAGCCACTGAAGACGGTTGTGGTTGATATTCCTATTGGTTTGATAAACCTTGATTTCATAACTAAGGGAAATACTTACCAACAATGTGCTGCGATAACACGTTCCTCTTCACGGAAAACCCAATGCACATCACAAGTATGAGGAAGGATTTTTGGCGTCGTTGCAGGGGAATATCATCACCAACTACCAAGCAACTCCACACAAATCTTTATTCACTTGTTCTCCTTTTTATTTTCTGGTATATTTAGTCATAAAAAATTAAAAATACACAAATATTTACCTTTGCTTGCTTAGTTTGTCACTATATTGCATATTTGGTCTCTAGTTTGCTTGTCTTGCTTGTTACTTTGCTTGCCCGGTCACCATGTCTCAAGATAATACTATGATGTGTGACTTTTCATAATCTAATAGTAGTGACTTTATTAGTACTCCTATACCAACCTCCACTTGTGTGGACGATTTTTATATTAATGCTGCATTACTGAATCTTGTCATGAAAGAGCAATTTTCGGTAAGTCCTAATGAGGATCCCGCTTCACATCTCAATACCCTTGTTGAAATTTATGAAATGCAAAAGAACAAGGATATAGATAATTATATTACGAAATTATGATTATTCCCTTTTTCACTAAGAGATAAAGCTAAATCTTGGTTTTCATCATTACCATGTAATAATATTGCAACATGGGATAAGTGTAAAGGTACTTTTATTGCCAAGTATTTTCCTCCTCTTAAGATCATCTGCCATAGAAATCAAATATTGAATTTTGAACAACATGATCAAGAACATGTTTCACAAGCATGGGAGAGAATAAAATTGATGATAAAAATTGTCGCACTCGTGGTTAAACTTGTGGATGATTATCCAAAAATTTCTATGTTGGACTAAACTTTGTGTCTAGAAATCTTCTAGATTGTGATACATGTGGTACCTTTATGGATGTGACCTTAGGAGAGGCCACAAAACTTCTGGACAACATCATGACCAATTATTCTCAATGGCATACCGAGAGAGCTCCTGCCAGTAAGAAGGTAAATTCTGTTGAGGAAATCGTACCTTGAGTGAAATAGTGGATACTCTTATGAATTTGGTTTCTAATAAAATACCCATCTTGATACCAATGATATGTCCATGCCTCGTGAAATAATTTCAACAACAATGCTTATAGGGGTAATTTCAATGCTAGACCATATCCCGGTGACGTTCCTAATGGTTATGGCAATTCTTATGGTAATTATTATGGAAATTATTCTACAAATTCTAACAGGGTACCCTCTCATATTGAGAACACAATTAAGGAATTCATTAATTCTCAAAAAGTTTTCAATACCATGGTAGACGAAAAATTGCATGTTGTTCATAATTTGGCTAAAAAACATGGATAGAATTGCTCTTTATGTGGAAATATTAACAAAGCTTTGCCTCCTAAGCATGATTTTTATGAGACTATTAAATATATCCTAGTTTCTATTAATGGAAGTAAGGCGATGACCGCTAAGTTGAAATCTTAGCGGGCATTCCAAGAAAATGCTCTTCCACTCGGTTTTAGCGGAATCATGATGAAGATCTTAAAATAATTGGTACTTCTCCTGTTGAACCTTTGTTTACTTCTATGAATATTCATGATAAAGGGACTAGAGATGAGTCAACTCTATTAAAGGTGCATTCTGTTTGCTTGGAGGGTGATGATTTTAATGCTAAAACTGAAAAGTGGGTTTGGAGAGGTCAAAACTTTAATAGCTAATGTGCCCACTATTTTGGATTAAAAGAACATTAATTATGATAATTTCTCTTTGGTAGTATTTATTTCCTTTCTGCAATCCATTATTAGCTCACCCAATGCTTATGAACAAAACAAAGCTTTTACCCAACATATAGTAGAAGCTATAGTAAAAGCTTATGACGAGAAACTTGAGCTTGAAGTTTCTATTGTTAGAAAGTTGCATGATGAGTGAGGACCTACTATCAAAATTAAGACAAATAAATATGAATGCAATTCTTTATGTGACCTTGGTGCTAGTGTTTCACCTATACCCAAATCTTTATGTGACGTGTTTGGTCTCACTAATACTGAAGAATGTTCCCTAAACTTGCATCTTGCAGATTCTACCATTAAGAAACCCTTGAGTAGAGTAAATGATGTACCGATAATTGCATAACAATTATGTGCATGTAGATTTCATTTGCCTTGATACTGATTGCAAACCTACTTGCCCAATTGTATTTGGAAGACCCTTCCCACGAACTATAGGTGCAGTCATTGACATGAAAGAGGGAAACATAAGGTTCCAATTTCCATTAAAGAAAGTAATGGAACACTTCCCTAGGAATATAATTAGACCACCTTATGAATCAATCATGATAGACCCTTATGGGTAGAGTGTCAAAGATAACAACACTTGAAATTATGCAATATGCCTAGCTAGGGGCGTAAAACAATAGCGCTTGTTGGGGGGCAACCCAATAGTTGTCTTTACTTTTGTCTTTTACTTTATATTTGTTTGTGATAACATGACTATTTCTTTCTAATGATTTTGTTTTATGTTTTAGTTAGTTTTTGTGCCAAGTGAAGCCTTTGGGATGATTTGTATGATGAGTAGAATTGATATGGTGCGAAAAGAGAAACTTTGACGTCTAGTGCAGAATTTCTCTGATTTTACTAAAACGTCTTTTTAAGCTGAAGTTTTCAAAAAGTATTTATATCCAAATTCCTGTGCTCTTCCTAAGTTTTCAGAATGTTTGGAGTTAGAAAATTATAAGTTCATTACAGATTACTATCGGTGTTCTGGGAATCGTGGTGCCCAGACCTGCTTGCGTGCAACCCAGGGCTGGCCCATTTCATCAACGCAAGATCGGCAAGGAGCAGCACCACCTTGAACAAAGCCCTTGTGAGGGGCCAAGCCTCACGAGAGGGAGCAGCCTCAAGACCCGCAGGGGACACCTCAGGACCCCTCTGGAGCGGCGGATATTCCGAGGCATGGCCAGGCCTCAGGAGTCAAGGGTGACGCCAGGGAATGACAGGCGAGCAGCAGATGGCAGGGCTGGACTGTTTCCCCTTTGGTACAAAGGAGGTGGGCGTACAGGTTCCCCAAAGGCACCTCCCAAAGGTTTCCCTTCTGGTGCAACAAAGCTGCAGTCTCCCGCCAGTAGGGCAAACATCATCCACGGGCCCGTCTCTGTGGGGCGGAAAGTCACTTTGCAGGCGAAGACCATCTTTGGGCAGGGGAGCATGTTCCCCTGTTCCCCTTCAAAATTGGTTGATGTGGGATCCCTTCCCGCGGAAGCTATGAGGGAAGAGGACCCGGGCCACCGTTATAAATAGATAGGGAAGGATACTGGACAAAGGGGGGTTTTATTCGGACAGTAGAACATCACACTAGGTCACTCAGCCTCCGGAGGCTCAAGAACACTGTACTAACTCACCCATCACCTCCGTGAGAGGCAATCTTGATGGGTAACGTAGCACAAATTCAAAATTTTCCTACGCATATTCAGATCTTCCTATGGAGAGACCAGCAACGAGAGAGGTGTAAGAGCATCTTCATACCTTTGAAGATCACTAAGCGGAAGCGTTGCTAGAACGCGGTTGATGGAGTCGTACTCGCAGCGATTCCAATCTAGTGCTGAACTACGGCACCTCCACGTTCAACACACGTGCAGCCCGGTGACGTCTCCCGCACCTTGATCCAGCAAGGAGGAGGGAGAGGTTGGGGAAGAACTCCAGCAGCACGACGGCGTGGTGTCGATGGAGAGACGAGGTCTCCCGGCAGGGCTTCGCCAAGCACCGGCACAGAGGAGGAGGAAGAAGGGCAGGGCTGCGCCGAGGGAGAGGGAGAAGTCAGTCTCCCAAGGGCCAAAACCCCTCTCTATTTATAGGAGGAGGGGGAGGGGGTGCGCCACCCCTAGGGTTCCCCCTAGGTGGTGCGGCAGCCACCAGATGGGAAAGGGGGCGGCGGCTAGGGTGGGAGGGGGTGGCGCACCACCTGGTGGGCCTAAGGCCCACCTGTCCCTAGGGTTTGCCCCCCCCCTTCCCTCTCCCCTGCGCATTGGGCTGAGTGGGGAGGCGCACCAGCCCACCTAGGGGCTGGTTCCCTCCCCCACTTGGCCCACCTTACCTCCTGGGGTCGTTGCCCCCCTTCGATGGACCCCCGGGGCCACCTCCGGTGGTCGCGTGGTCCTGGTACGTTACCGGTGATGCCCGAAACACTTCCGGTGTCCGGAACCATCCGTCCTATATATCAATCTTTACCTCCGGACCATTCTGGAGCTCCTCGTGACGTCCGAGATCTCATCCGGGACTCCGAACAACTTTAAGTAACCTCATATGACAATTCCCTATAACCCTAGCGTCACCGAACCTTAAGTATGTAGACCCTACGGGTTCGGGAAACAGGCGGACATGACCGAGACACCTCTTTGGCAAATAACTATCAGCGGGGTCTGGATACCCATGGTGGCTCCCACTTTCTCCACGATGATCTCATCGTATGTACCACGATGTCAAGGATTCAATCAATCCCGTATACAATTCCCTTTGTCTGTCGGTATAGAACTTGCCCGAGATTCGATCGTCGGTATACCAATACCTTGTTCAATCTCGTTACCGGTAAGTCTCTTTACTCGTTCCATAGCACGTCATCGTGTGACTAACTCCTTAGTCACATTGAGCTCATGATGATGTTCTACCGAGTGGGCCCAGAGATACCAACCCAACAGAGACTTTCGGAGGTACTCGTAGTGCACCTTTATAGTCACCCAGTTACGTTGTGACGTTTGATACACCCAAGGCACTCCTACGGTATCCGGGAGTTGCACAATCTCATGGTCGAAGGAAAAGATACTTGACATTAGAAAAGCTTTAGCATACGAACAATACGATCTAGTGCTATGCTTAGGATTGGGTCTTGTCCATCACATCATTCTCCCAATGATGTGATCCCGTTATCAATGACATCTAATGCCCATGATCAGGAAACCATGATCATCTATTGACTAACGAGCTAGCCAACTAGAGGCTTGGTAGGGACACATTGAGATCTATTTATTCACACATGTATTACTGTTTCCTGTTAATACAATTATAGCTTGAACAATAGAGGCTTAGTAGGGACACATAGATTACTGTTTCCTGTATCTCCATCTTCAGGCATCACATGATCATCATTGTCACTGGCGTGACACCATGATCTCCATCATCATGATCTACATCATCGTGTCTCCATGAAGTCGTCACGCCAACTACTACTATCACTACTACTATAACTAACCGTTAGCAATGAAGTAAACGTAGTAAGCACATGGCGTTGCATGTCATACAATAAATAAAGACAACTCCTATGGCTCGTGCCGGTTGTCATACTCATCGACATGCAAGTCATGAAACCTATTACAATAACATGATCATCTCATACATCATACATGCAACATCACAACTTTGGCCATATCACATCACATGTCAAACCCTGCAAAAACAAGTTAGACATCCTCTAATTGTTGTTGCAAGTTTTACGTGGCTGATTTGGGTTTCTAGCAAGAACGCCTTCTTACCTACGTGACAGCCACAACGATGATATGCCAAAGCTATGTACCCTTCATAAGGACCCTTTTCATCAAATCTAATCCGACTAGAGTAGGAGAGACAGACACCCGCTAGCCACCTTTATGCACGGTGTGCATGTCTATCGGTGGAACCAGTCTCACGTAAGCGTACGTGTAAGGTCGGTCCGGGCCGCTTCATCCAACAATACCACCGGAAAAGAATAAGACTAGTAGTGGCAAGCAATTGACAAATCATTGCCCACAACCTTTTGTGTTCTACTCGTGCATAGAATCTACGCATAGAAAACCTGGCTCGGATGCCACTCTTGGGTAACGTAGCATAAATTAAAAAAATTTCCTACGCATATTCAGATCTTCCTATGGAGAGAGCAGCAACGAGAGAGGGGTGAGTGCATCTTCATACCTTTGAAGATCGCTAAGCGGAAGCATTGCTAGAACGCGGTTGATGGAGTCGTACTCGCGGTGTGATTCCGATCTAGTGCCGAACCACGGCACCTCCGCGTTCAACACACCTGCAGCCCGATGACGTCTCCCGCACCTTGATCCAGCAAGGAGGAGGGAGAGGTTGGGGAAGATCTCCGGCATCACGACGACGTGGTGTCAAAGGAGAGACGAGGGCTCCCGGCAGGGCTTCGCCAAGCACCGAGGGAGGAGGAGGAAGGAGCGGAGCAGGGCTGCACCGAGAGGAGAAGAAACCGTGTGCAAAACAGCCCCAAACCCCTCTCTATTTATAGGAGGAGGGGAGGGTGGGTGCCACCCCTAGGGTTTCCCCCTAGGTGGTGCGGCAGCCCCCCCCCCCCCCCGGGGGATGGGAGGTGTGGCGGCTAGGGCAGGGAGAGGGGGTGGCGCACCCCTTAGGTGGGCCTTAGGCCCACCAGCGCCAGGGTTTCCCCCCTTCTCTCTCTCCTGCGCCTTGGGCCTCTTGCGCGAGGCGCACCAGCCCACTTTGGGCTGGTTGCCATCCCTCTTTTGGCCCATGCTACCTCTTGGGCCTCGTGTCCCCTCCCGGTGGACCCATGGGACCATTTCCGGTGGTCCCAGTACGCTACTGGTGATGCCCGAAACATTTCCGGTGTCCAAAACCATCCATCCTATATATCAATCTTTACCTCCGGACAATTCCAGAGCTCCTCATGATGTCCGGGATCTCATTTGGGAATCCAAACAACTTTCGGTAACCTCGTATAACATTTCCCTATAACGCTAGCGTCATCGAACCTTAAGTGTGTAGACCCTACGGGTTCGGGAAGCATGCACACATGACCGAGACGCTCTCCGGCCAATAACCATCAGCGGGATTTGGATACCCATGGTGGCTCCCACACATTCCACGATGATCTCATCGGATGAACCACGATGTCAAGGATTCAATAAATCCCGTAAACAATTCCCTTTGTGTGGCAGTATAGAACTTGCCCGAGATTCGATCGTCGGTATAATTATACCTTGTTCAATCTTGTTACCGGTAAGTCTCTTTACTCGTTCCGTAGCATGTCATCGTGTGACTAACTCCTTAGTCACATTGAGCTCATGATGATGTTCTACCGAGTGGGCCCAGAGATACCTCTCCGTCACACGGAGTGACAAATCCCGATCTCGATTCGTACCAACCCAACGGACACTTTCAGAGGTACCCGTAGTGCACCTTTATAGTCACCCAGTTACGTTGTGACGTTTGATACACTCAAAGCACTCCTACGGTATCCGGGAGTTGCACAATATCATGGTCAAAGGAAAAGACACTTGACATTAGAAACGCTTTAGCATGCGAACAATACGATCTAGTGCTATGCTTAGGATTGGGTCTTGTCCATCACATCATTCTCCCAATGATGTGACCCCGTTATCAATGACATCTAATGTCCATGATCAGGAAACCATGATCATCTATTGATCAACGAGCTAGCCAACTAGAGGCTTGCTAGGGACACATTGTGATCTACTTATTCACACATGTATTACTGTTTCCTGTTAATACAATTATATCATGAACAATAGACGATTATCATGAACAAGGAAATATGATAATTACCATTTTATTATTGCCTCTAGGGCATATTTCCAACAGTCTCCCACTTGCACTAGAGTTAATAATGTAGTTACATTGTGATGTATCGAACACCCATAGCATTATGGTGTTGATCATGTTTTTCTCGTGGAACGGGTCTGCAACATTCGAATCCGTGTGTACTTTACAAATATCGATCACTCCACTCTGGACATGGTCCTGGATGGAGTTGTAGCGGCGTTTGATGTGCTTCGTCTTCCGGTGAAACCTGGGCTCCTTGGGTATGGCAATGGCCCCAGTGTTATCACAGAAGAGTGGCATTGGACCCGACGTGCTTGGAACCACTCCAAGGTCGGTGATGAGCTCCTTCATCCAAATTCCTTCATCAGCCGCTTCTGAAGCAGCTATGTACTCCGCTTCACATGTAGATGCTGCCACGACTTCTTGCTTGCTGCTGCACCAGCTTACTGCCCCACCATTCAACACATATACGTATCCGGTCTGTGACTTAGAGTCATCCGGATCTGTGTCGAAGCTAGCGTCGACGTAACCCTTTACGACGAGTTCTTCGTCACCTCCATAAACGAGAAACATTTCCTTAGTCCTTTTCAGGTACTTAAGGATATTCTTGACCGCTGTCTAGTGTTCCATACCGGGATCACTTTGGTACCTCCCTACCAAACTTATGGCAAGGTTTATATCAGGTCTGGTACACATCATGGCATACATTAGAGAGCCCGTGGCTGAAGCGTAGGGGACAGAACTCATCTTCTCTCTTTCTGCTGCCGTAGTCGGCGACTGAGTCTTACTCAATCTCATACCTTGCAAAACTGGCAAGAACCCTTTCTTTGAGTTTTCCATATTGAACTTCTTCAATATATTGTCAAGGTATGTACTTTGCGAAAGACCTATGAGGCGTCTTGATCTATCTCTATAGATCTTGATGCCTAATATGTATGCAGCTTCTCCAAGGTCCTTCATTGAAAAACTTTTGTTCAAATAGGCCTTTATGCTCTCCAACATCTCTAAATTATTCCCATCAATAATATGTCATCCACATACAGCATGAGGAAAGCTACAGAGCTCCCACTCACTTTCTTGTACAGACAGGCTTCTCCGTAAACCTGTATGAACCCAAACGCTTTAATCACCTCATTAAAGCGAATGTTCCAACTCCGAGATGCTTGCACCATCCCATAGATGGAGCGTTGGAGCTTGCACACTTTGTTAGCACCCTTAGGGTCGACAAAACCTTCTGGTTGCATCATATACAACTCTTCCTTAAGGTTCCCGTTAAGGAACGCTGTTTCGACGTCCATTTGCCAAATTTCATAATCATAAAAGGTGGCAATTGCTAACATGATTCGGACTGATTTCAGCTTCGCTACGGGAGAGAAAGTCTCTTCGTAGTCAACTCCTTGAATTTGTCGAAAACCCTTTGCAACAAGTCGAGCTTTGTAAACGGTTACATTACCGTTTGCATCAGTCTTCTTCTTGAAGATCCATTTATTTTCAATGGCTCGCCGGTCGTCGGGAAAGTCCACCAAAGTCCATACTTTGTTCTCATACATGGATCCTATCTCGAATTTCATAGCTTCAAGCCATTTGTTGGAATCAGGGCCCGCCATCGCTTCTTCATAGTTCGAAGGTTCACCGTTGTCGAACAACATGATTTCCATCACAGGGTTGCCGTACCACTCTGGTGCGGAGCGTGCCCTTGTGGACCTTCGCGGTTCAGTAGTAACTTGATCTGAAGCTTCATGATCTTCATCATTTACTTCCTCTTCAGTTGCTGTAGGCACCACAGGAAAAACTTCCCACGCTGTGCTACTATCCTGTTCGAGAGGGGGTGTAATTACCTCATCAAGTTCTACCTTCCTCCCACTTACTTCTTTCAAGAGAAACTCTTTCTCTAGAAAGGATCCGTTCTTGGCAACAAAGGTTTTACCTTTGGATCTAAGATAGAAGGTATACCCAACAGTTTCCTTAGGGTATCCTATGAATACGCATTTCTCCGCTTTGAGTTCCAGTTTTTCTGGTTGAAGTTTCTTCACATAAGCATCGCAGCCCCAAACTTTAATAAACGACAACTTAGGTTTCTTGCCAAACCATAGTTCATATGGTGTCGTCTCAACGGATTTAGACGGTGCCCTATTTAAAGTGAATGCTGCGGTTTCTAATGCATATCCCCAAAATGACAGCGGTAAGTCGGTAAGAGACATCATAGATCGTACCATATCTAATCAAGTGTGATTAAGACGTTTAGACACTCCGTTGCGTTGCGGTGTGCCAGGCGGCGTCAGTTGTGAAACGATACCACACTTCCTTAGGTGTGTGCCAAACTCGTGACTCAAATATTCTCCTCCACGATCAGATCGTAGACACTTGATTTTTCTGTCACGTTGATTCTCGACCTCAGTCTGAAATTCCTTGAACTTTTCAAATGTCTCAGATTTGTGCTTCATCAAGTAGATATACCCATACCTACTCAAATCATCAGTGAGAGTGAAAACATAACGATAGCCACCGCGAGCTTCAAAGTTCATTGGATCACACACATCAGTATGTATTATTTCCAATAAGTCGGTTGCTCTCTCCATTATACCTGAGAATGGAGTCTTAGTCATCTTGCCCATGAGGCACAGTTCGCATGTTTCAAATGATTCAAAATCAAGAGACTCTAATAGTCCATCAGTATGGAGCTTCTTCATGCGCTTAACGTCGATATGACCAAGGCGGCAGTGCCACAAGTATGTTGGACTATCATTATCAACTTTACATCTTTTGGTACTCACACTATGAATATGTGTAACATCACGATCGAGATTCATCAAGAATAAACCATTCACCAGCGGAGCATGACCATAAAACATATCACTCATATAAATAGAACAACCATTATTCTCTGACTTAAATGAGTAGCCGTCTCGCATTAAGCAAGACCTTGATTCAATGTTCATGCTTAAAGATGGTACTAAATAACAATTATTAAGGTTTAAAACTAATCCCGACGGTAGATGTAGAGGTAGCGTGCCGACGGCGATCACATCGACCTTTGAACCATTCCCGACGCGCATCGTCACCTCGTCCTTGGCTAGTCTCCGCTTATTCTGCAGTTCCTGCTTTGAGTTGCAAATGTGAGCAACAGCACCGGTATCAAATACCAAGGAGCTACTATGAGCACTGGTAAGGTACACATCAATAACATGTATATCACATATACCTTTAACGTTGTCGGCCTTCTTGTCTGCCAAGTATTTGGGGCAGTTCCGCTTCCACTGACCTTTTCCCTTGCAATACAAGCACTCAGTCTCATGCTTGGGTCCATTCTTTTTCTTTTTCCCGGCATCTGGCTTACCGGGCGCGGCAACAACTTTGCCGTCCTTCTTGAAGTTCTTCTTACCCTTGTCTTTCTTGAAACTAGTGGTCTTGTTGACCATCAACACTTGATGCTCTTTCTTGATTTCTACTTCTGCAGACTTGAGCATCGAGTACAACTCGGAAATGGTCTTCTCCATCCCTTGCATGTTGTAGTTAAGAACAAAGCCTTTGTAGCTTGGTGGGATATACTGGAGGATTCTGTCAATTATAGCATCATCCGGAAGTTCGACTCCAAGTGAAGTCAGACGACCGTGTAACCCACACATTTTGAGTATGTGCTCACTGACAGAACTGTTCTTCTCCATCTTACAGCTAAAGAACTTGTTAGAGACTTCATATCTCTCGACACGGGCATGAGCTTGAAAAACTAGCTTCAGCTCCTGTAACATCTCATATGCCCCGTGTTTCTCAAAACGCCTTTGGAGCCCCGTTTCTAAACTGTACAACATGCCAAACCTAACCAGAGAGTAGTCATCACTCCGCGTTTGCCAAACGTTCAGAATGTCCTGGGCTGCTGCGGGAGCGGGAGGGTCACCTAGCGGCGCATCAAGGACATAAGCCTTTTTAGCTGCTTCAAGGATGAGCTTCAAGTTGCGAACCCAATCCGCATAGTTGCTACCATCATCTTTCAGCTTGTTTTTCTCTAGGAATGCGTTGAAATTGAGGTTGACGTTGGCCATCTACAATATTTATAAAGACAACTTTTAGACTAAGTTCATGACAATTAAGTTCATTTAATCAAATTAAGTATGAACTCCCACTTAAATCGACATCCCTCTAGTCATCTAAGTGATACATGATCCATGTTGACTAACCCCTGTCCGATCATCACGTGAGACGAACTAGTCACCATGGTGAGAAACTTCATGCTGATCGTATTCAACCATAAGACTCATGTTCGACCTTTCAGTCTCTTTAATTCGAGGTCACGTCTGTACATGCTAAGCTTGTCGAGTCAACCTAGGTGTTTCGCGTGTGTAAATCTGGCTTACACCCGTTGTATGCGAACGTTAGAATCTATCACACTCGATCATCACGTGGTGCTTCGAGACAAAGATCCTTCGCAATGGTGCACACTTAGGGGAATACGTTCTCGCAATTTTAAGAGGGATCATCTTATTATGCTACCGTCGTTCTAAGCAATACGATGAAAAACATGATAAACATCACAATGCAATCATATAGTGACATGATATGGCCATTATCATCTTCGCCCTTCCGATCTCCATCTTCAGGCATCGCATGATCATCACGTCACCGGCGTGACACCATGATCTCCATCATCGTGTCTCCGTGAAGTCGTCACGCCAACTACTACTATCACTACTTCTATAGCTAAGCGTTAGCAATGAAGTAAAAGTAGTAAGCACATGGCGTTGCATCTCATACAATAAATTAAGACAACTCCTATGGCTCCTGCCGGTTGTCATACTCATCTACATGCAAGTCGTGAAACCTATTACAATAACATGATCATCTCATACATCATACATGCAACATCACAACTTTGGCCATATAAAATCACATGTCAAACCCTGCAAAAACAAGTTAGACATCCTCTAATTGTTGTTGCAAGTTTTTACGTGGCTGATTTGGGTTTCTAGCAAGAACGCCTTCTTACTTATGTGACAGCCACAATGATGATATGCCAAAGCTATTTACCCTTCATAAGGACCCTTTTCATCAAATCCAATCCGACTAGAGTAGGAGAGACAGACACCCGCTAGCGACCTTTATGCACGGTGTGCATGTTTGTCGGTGGAACCAGTCCCACGTAAGCGTACCTGTAAAGTCGGTCCGGGCCGCTTCATCCCACAATACCGCCGGAAAAGAATAAGACTAGTAGCGGCAAACAAATTGACAATTTTTTTGTTCTACTCGCGCATAGAATCTACGCATAGAAAACCTCGCTCGGATGCCACTGACGGGTAACCTAGCATAAATTCAAAATTTTCCTACGCATATTCAGATCTTCCTATGGAGAGACCAAGAACGAGAGAGCGGTAAGATCATCTTCATACCTTTGAAGATCGCTAAGCGGAAGCGTTGCTAGAACGCGGTTGATGGAGTCGTACTCGCAGCGATTCCGATCTAGTGCCGAACTACGGCACCTCCGCGTTCAACACACGCGCAGCCCGGTGACGTCTCCCGCACCTTGATCCAGCAAGGAGGAGGGAGAGGTTGGGGAAGAACTCCAGCAGCACGACGGCGTGGTGTCGATGGAGAGACGAGGTCTCCCGGCAGGGCTTCGCCAAGCACCGGCAGAGAGGAGGAGGAAGAAGGGCAGGGCTGCGCCGAGGGAGAGGGAGAAGTCTGTCTCCCAAGGGCCAAAACCCCTCTCTATTTACAGGAGGAGGGGGAGGGGGTGCGCCACCCCTAGGGTTACCCCCTAGGTGGTGCGGCAGCCACCAGATGGGAAAGGGGGCGGCGGCTAGGGTGAGAGGGGGTGGCGCACCACCTGATGGGCCTAAGGCCCACCTGTGCCTAGGGTTTGCCCCCCTTCCCTCTCCCCTGCGCATTGGGATGAGTGGGGAGGCGCACCAGCCCACCTAGGGGCTGGTTCCCTCCCACACTTGGCCCACCTTACCTCCCGGGGTCGTTGCCCCCCTTCGGTGGACCCCCGGGGCCACCTCCGATGGTCCTGGTACGTTACCGGTGATGCCCGAAACACTTAAGGTGTCCGAAACCATCCGTCCTATATATCAATCTTTACCTCCAAACCATTCCGGAGCTCCTCATAATGTCCAGGATCTCATCCGGGACTCCGAACAACTTTCGGTAACCTCATATAACAATTCCCTATAACCCTAGCGTCACCGAACCTTAAGTGTGTAGACCCTACGGGTTCGGGAGACACGCAGACATGACCGAGGCACCTCTCTGGCCAATAACCATCAGCGGAGTCTGGATACCCATGGTGGCTTCCACTTGCTCCACGATGATCTCATCGGATGAACCACGATGTCAAGGATTCAATCAATCCCGTACACAATTCCCTTTGTCTATCGGTATAGAACTTGCCCGAGATTCGATCGTTGGTATACCAATACCTTGTTCAATCTCGTTACCGGTAAGTCTCTTTACTCGTTCCGTAGCACGTCATCGTATGACTAACTCCTTAGACACATTGAGCTCATGATGATGTTCTACCGAGTAGGCCCAGAGATACCTCTCTGTCACATGAAGTGACAAATCCCGATCTCGATTCGTACCAACCCAACAGACACTTTCGGAGGTACCCGTAGTTTACCTTTATAGTCACCCAGTTACGTTGTGACGTTTGATACACCCAAAGCACTCCTACGGTATCCGGGAGTTGCACAATCTCACGGTCGAAGGAAAAGATACTTGACATTAGAAAAGCTTTAGCATACGAACAATACGATCTAGTGCTATGCTTAGGATTGGGTCTTGTCCATCACATCATTCTCCCAATGATGTGATCCCGTTATCAATGACATCTAATGCCCATGATCAGGAAACCATGATCATCTATTGAATAACGAGCTAGCCAACTAGAGGCTTGCTAGGGACACATTGTGATCTATTTATTCACACATGTATTACTGTTTCCTGTTAATACAATTATAGCATGAACAATAGACGATTATCTTGAACAAGGAAGTATGATAATAACCATTTTATTATTGCCTCTAGGGCATATTTCCAACAAATCCACCAAAAGTAGGAGTAGGGTTTTACGCTTTGCAACAGCCCGAACCTGGGTAAATTGTTGTGTCATGTGTTCCCCTTGCCATCGATTGAGTCCTTCATCGTTTCCATCGAGTAGTGAGTTAGGCGAGGCGAAGCACGGGAGATCTTCATACACGCCCCAGTGTTCGAATCCTTAGGGTTTTGCGGAGCCCGAAATCCAACATTTGGCGCACCAGGTAGGGAGCGTGTCGTGGTCCCTCCCCACAGTTCGTCTCGCCGCGGCTGACCGCGTCCATGGCGAGGGAACGGCGAGTCCGTGCGGAGAGACGTGCCGCCCATGTGGCGTGGACGGCATGGGCAGGCCACGGCGCCTATCTGCCCCCGTCTGCCCCGGTGCCCGACGGCCATGCTAGACAGACTTCGAGCGAGCACCGCGGTCTGCCGTCATCGACAGTCGTGCGGCATCCCCACGCCACCCAGGCTCCTCCGCGCGTTCCGCTGGAACCTCCCCTTGTCCGAGCTTGCCAACACCCGACGCACCGGCATATCGCTCTGCTGGTGGCATACGAGCTCAGGCCCCAGCACACCACGTGTGACCGCCGCGTCAGAGGTCACAAGCGCCACCTTGGGCTCTGTGCCGCCGGAGAAGTCCGACGTTGTCCCCACGCAAGCCGTGCCCACCAGCCGGCACCACCTGGACCTGCAACAGAAGGATCACGCGAGCGCGCCTCAAACCTCCATCAGGGCTCGCCCCCATGGAGGATCCGGCGAGAGTAGATGGGGTGCAAGACCCGGTTATTCTTGGGGGGCATCATCCAGCATTCCCCGATGTGCTTGCCAGAGCAAGGAGAGAGCATCAAAGACCCGACTACATCAACCCACGGGGGGTCACGCGAGCTGGCGACAACCACACCGGCCCGTCTACGCGCCACGGAGGAGACCCCAAAGGGCATCACTACAACAGGAGTCACGAGCGCGACCCTACGGACCGCCCTCACACGAACATGTATGAACGATGTTGTGGGGGTGATCCAAGGGGGTGGCTCCGCGAGGGTGCCCAGCGCGGGTACGCTCGTGGGGCACACCTGCTGGCTAGGGACCGCTTCACGCAGGCGTTTGGGTCTAGGGACCGGGGACATCTTGCCTTGGACAGGGTGGACTCATTCTCATGTCTAGGTCGAGGGGCCCCAGCCGGGGGACGGAGGGTGGAACATACGCCCATGTTCCCGGGCCAGACGAACCCAACCTAGGTGTCTGGGTGGTATACCCGCTTCCGCCCCCAGGGCGCGCGACGCTCACTTGGCGACGGAGGGTGGAAAACGCACCCATGTCACCGGTGCAGGCTTCGTTCGATTACCAGCAGGTGTTTGGGTACCCGTCGCTGCCCCTAGGCCGGGACAGACTAGCCTGGTGGCGCGGCCCAGGGTATCGGCCAGGGAACCCTGGGGGCTCCGGCGAGGCGCGCAGGGGGCACCGCCCCGGGGATCCTGCACCCGCCGCTAGGGCGAGTCTTTCGGTCGTAGGGCGCAAGGGGCTCCCCCTCCCCATGCTCGGGGGCTCGCTCAGGGTGGGTCACGCCACCAGCCTAGGGATGGTGAGCGGGGCGCATGCTCATCAGGCCTAGAGCCCTCAAAGCATCCCAGTGTCCCGCATCAACTCGTAGCACCTCGGCGTAGCTCCGCAACACCCTAGCGCCACCACCACATCGAATCTGCGTCGTCCTTCAATCCTTCCGGAACCTACTTCATCCCGTGACACTCTCACGTAATAACGAGCCGAGGCGGTACACGCCCAGGGCCCCCCGAAGACGCGGAAGGGGCCCATCCCACGCTGGTGGGGAAGACGAAAGAAATCAACACAGTCCGCCAATGACTTCCGAAATCAGGTGCCTAATGCCTCGGGGGTAGGGACACTCGCGAGGCCAAAGCATCCTCGCGACCTCCTAGATACACCCCCAACCGTGACACTCTCATGTAATAACGACCCAATGCTGTATACGCCCAACCCCCCCCCCCCCCCCCCCGAGGACGCGGAAGGGGTCCACCCCATGCCTAGTGGATGACCTTAGCTCCGCCCTAGGTGGAGACGGAGGCGGTGAATAGCTAGGATGTCGGACGCGGATTCTTTTTGTTCCTTCATTTGTGTTTTAAATTTAGGCCCTCTAAAGGCTTTTTCCTTTCCATTATATCCTGAGCTGTCAAGGGCTCGCTAGTTTCCCCGTTTGACGTTTTGAAAAGAAAAGGAGGGTGGGGATTTCGTTTTTGTGTTCTCGCGTCTTGTCAGACTCAAGTTCCCTTTTCCCATTTGCTCTGATTGATGTATCGCGAGAACCTTGGGGATCTTTGGTCCTCCCAGGACAAATGCAAAAGGGATGGAATGCGGAATCACTCGAGTGCTAGAAAGGAGGCTCATGGGTCCCACCTCTAGAGCCTTACCGGTCATAATGTCACTCGCCACTATCGACAAAGACTCGGTCAACACCGAGAGCGGCGGGGCCCTGCCCGGTGAAGCGCGAGCTTCGCGGTGATAGGGATATGTGTGGGACTGGGACCAGACGATGTAGAGCGGCTTGGGTGTCAAAGGGGGCTCCTGAGGAGCGCGCCTCGGGGGCCTCACCGGTCACAATACCACCGGCCCCCCGGAGCGTTGGGGCTTGGTCCTGTGAGGAGTAACCTTGGTAACGGGTTGCGCCGCACGGTGGCAAAGAGATGTGCGGGACCGGGACCTGTAGACACAGAGTGCCAAAAGGGTCTTCAAACCATCCCAAAAGCAGGAAGGAGACATGTGAACGAGCCCACGCTCGCTGGACAAAACATTAGCATTTCAACATCTCACGTTGGCGGCGACCATGGCCAGAATAGAAGCGCCATGCATACATCGACACCAGGAAACACGTCAAAAGGTACCCACCAAACACGACCTAGCTGATGTTAAACTTAACATAGGAACCTATCAGGAGGACAGGGTTGAGGATCATGAGGGCACGTCCTCATCGGGGTCCATGTCGTAGCCCTTCGGATCGAACCTTGCCATCAGGTCTTCCACATGAACCTCGACCCAATCAGCCAGGGTGGCGCGGAACGTCTCCGGCACCGGATCCATCACCGAAGCAAAGTCGAAATCAGGGTCAAGGTGAAGAAGGTGACTAAAGACATCTTAGGCAGCCTGACCTAAAATTTCTTGGGCTCTTCTCCTACGCGAGCGCAAGGGCCTTCTCGGCACTCGCCTCAAGACGCTCCACGATGCGGCGGAAAAAGCCCAAGTACCCGGAGTCATCGGGAATCAGGGGACCAGAAACGCCTTCCCCGCAGATGTCGCCTAGGGCGCGGGAAACCCTCCGCTCAAGGGACTGGAACATCTTGGAGCATTCAAGTTGGAGGATGCGAGCGCGGGCGGCCTCTTCGGAAGCCTCTTCTACCAGGAAAGACACACCTCTCACCTGTTTGCAGATGTTCGACAACTTAGCTTCGGCGATGGCCTGCGATCCAGTGCAGCCTAGCGGCTTTTCATTTCCTGACCTGAACTCCTCCGGAGGGCGTTGACCTCATTTTGCAGACAGTCATGGTGCCTAAGGAAGCAGGATTCCCGGAGCTTCAACTTCACGCGATAATCAAGGAGAAGGGAACGTCGGGCCTCTCCCACCCTCCTGTCTACCTCCTCCTCAAGCTTCGCCTCACGAGAGGCAAGGGACTCCTCGACAAGTGACAACAGGCGCTCCCACGTCTCTAACCGCTCCTGCTCCAAGCACTGCTCCACCCCTTCAAGCACCAGCGAGTCCGTGGAAGCTCCGGGACCGACAAGGAAGTATTCCGCCAATGCTCCCACCCCCCCCCCCACGAGGAGCCATCGGTGGAGCTTGCGCCTCAAGGTAGGTGATGAGGGCACATGGCTCCTTGTGGCGGTCCCCGGAGGCCCTGCGACGACATTCAGCCTCGTGAACCTCACCAAGGACGCGATCGCGGGTCTCTACCACAACAGCAAGGGATGCTTCTGGCTCTGCGCGGGCGCGCTCCCGCTGCAAATGGCCGAAGTTCACGACGACTTCAAGCTAGCGTCACCCTGACGCAAGGTGCCGGCGTTCACTTTCCCAGCGGGCCTAGTGGCTGGCAAGCCCCGCCCCCAGACATTGAAGCGCGTCCGCAGCGGTGCAAAGCAGGCCCCAGGGTGAGGCGGGCGAATCCGCGACAGGATACAGAGGCAGGCGGGGGTCCTCATTCCCCGAAAGGCGGACAAAAGAAGCGTGCAAGGGGGCTGGGGGCTCCCTTGGGCCCGTTCCTTCGATGTCAGGCGCCCCATGAGGCCCCTCATCACCATGCATACGAGGGCCATGGGAAAGGAGCGGCATGGCCCCGGGAGGTGCCACAAGCGAAGGGAAAGGCACTCCCTGGTAGAACCGAAGGCCTCCAATGCAGAAGGCCGCAGGGGGTTCGCACGCAGGAGGCTCCGGAGACCGGGCTCTGTGGAGTGGGAGGAAAGAAGCCGTGGGACCCCCAATACCCTCCGGAGTAGGCGCTGATCCGACCCCCTGGCCGTCGAGAGGATACCGGAGGAACAGAGGCTTAGAAGGTCGACACGTTAAGGACAGAAAGGGAGACGGGCGCTTACTCGTCGATGGCCATCCACTTCTTCCTCGCCGGAGACCCACGCGCCAGGACCCGGCCGCCCATGGACGACTTCCTCTTCCAGCTGGTAGGGGCGCCCCGACATAGGGGCTCGGCAACCCTCATGCGAGGCACGGTAGAGGAGGCGGCATTTTCCATTGCCGGCCGATCATCACCACCAACCCCATCCCGACGTGGAGACACGGCTCAGGGGGCGGGTGCCGGTGCATCGCCCACCATGATCCCGGAGGCAGCTGCGCGTTCAGGGTCCTGGCGGGGCTGAACCCCAGGAGGCACGGCCCCCTCGGAATGTTCACTCCCCTCAGGAAGGAGCCCCCATTTGTCGAAGAGCGGCATATCCACGGTGAGATCCTTCAAAGCTTTGGGGCGGTACAGCGGCTGACCGTGAGGGGGAAGCTCGTCAGGATTGCCGCCGGTTAACCGACGGAGCAGCTCATGCAGAACATCAGAGGAAAATGGGGCGGCTTGAGTCCTCATCGAGTCGCCAAGCCCTGTATAAGCCCACATTGGGCGGGAGTGGCGTTGAAGGGGAGGAATCCGCCGACAGATGAACTCGCGCACCACCATCGCCATTGACACCCCCGCGTGTCTCAGCTGTCCCAGCCGGGTCAAGACCGGCGCAAGCCGGGGGTCGTCGAGCTCCTCGCGCTCTCACCCCTGTTTTAGCGTCGTTAGGGATGAAGGGGGTTGGAACGGAGCTCCTGCCTCGGCAGCTTCAACCAGCACCCACTGCCGCCTGAACCCTTCCGCCTCGGGGAGGAGCTCGACGCCCGGGATCCCAGGGGCTGACACGTCATCAATTTGCAAGAACGCACACCCAGAGCACTACATCTTGGAGGCCAACTCAAGGGAGAAGAAGTGGCGGAGTAATGCCATGGAGGGAGTGACGCCGACAAAGGCCTCGCACAAGAACGCGAAGGCAGAGAGGAGGATCAAAGAGCAGGGGTCCAGATAAAGCGCCTAGATCTGGTAATGCGAAAGCACCGCGTCGAGGAAGCCCAAGAATGGCGGCAGCACACCCAAAAGGAGGGCATGGAAATGGAGACGAATCGCAGCATACGCCTCCTCACCCCGAGGCCATGAACCCAACCGAATCTTAGTGGCCCCCAACTCATTGGAGTTTGCGGCAACTACAAGCCTGACCTTCTCCAACCCCTCGAGGTTTACCACCACAGATCCCTCCAACGCGGGTCGGGGCGTTGCCGGGACAAGTAAGCCCCATGGTCCCCCGCCAGCTCCTTCCTTCTGAGGCATGACGCAGAACACAAGGCGAAGGCGGCGCCGTGCGCGCGGAACGGGAGGAAGAACCAGCGGAGGAAGGGATAGGGGGCGGAGACGAGCAACAGATTCAGATCAGGAGATACAGTGCAGATGGACTCGGCTCTCCGTTCTGAAGGCGTGGTCCACAGGCGAATGGGGCCCTCGGTGTTTCACGCCGCCTCCAAGGCTTCGACAAGCAGCCAACCAAAGCCCGCCTTAGGCCCGGGGGCTACTGTCGGTGTTCTGGGAACGGGGGTGCCCAGTCCTGCCTGCTTGCAGCCCAGGGCTGGCCCATTTTGTGGACGCAAGATCGGAAAGGAGCATCACCACCTGGAACAAAGACCTCGTGAGGGGCCAAGCTTCACGAGAGGGAGCAGCCTCAAGACCCGTAGGGGGGCCTCCTCAGGACCCCTCCGGAGCGGCGGATATTCCGAGGCAAGGCCGGGCCTCACGAGTCAAGGGTGATGCCAGGAAAGGACAGGCGAGCAGCAGATGGAAGGGCTGAACGGTTTCCCCTTTGGTACAAAGGAGGTGGGGGCATACAGGTTCCCCCAAGGCGCCTCCTAAAGGTTGCCCTTCTGGTGCAACAAAGCCGCAGTCTCCCGCGAGTAGGGCAAACGTCATCCGCGGGCCCGTCTCTGCGGGGTGGACAGTCACTCTGCAGGCGAAGACCATCTTTGGGCAGGGGAGGATGTACCCGTGTTCCCCTTCAAAATTGGCCGCTGTGAGGTCCCTTCCCACGGAAGCTATGAGGGAAGAGGACCCGGGCCGCCGTTATAAATAGATAGGGAAGGATACTGGAGAAAGGGGTTTTATTCGGACAGTAGAACATCACACTAGGTCACTCAGCCTCTAGAGGCTCAAGAACACTGTACTAACTCACCCGTCACCTCCGTGAGAGGCAATCCACCAAAAGCAGGAGTAGGGTTTTACGCTTCGCAGCGGCCCGTACCTGGGTAAATTGTTGTGTCCTGTGTTCCCCTCGCCATCGAGTGAGTCCTTCATCGTTTCCATTGAGTAGTGAGTTAGGCGAGGTGAAGCAGGGTAGATCTTCGCACACACCCCAATGTTCCAACCTTAGGGTTTTGCGGAGCCCGAAATCCCAGAATTACTATAGAGTGCTTTATTTCAGTCAGATTCTATTTTTTGCTTGCAGAGTTTGTTTGTTTTGATGATGCTATGGATTATATAGGCGGTATAAGAGATGGATAGATTAGAATGCAATACCTTTTGCTAAAATAAAATAAGAATCAACTTATAACATTACCTGAAAGTATTTGATATGTTGCTTATACTAACGTATCCCACGAAGTTTTGTTGGGTCTTATGTGACTGAAGTTTTCAAGTTTTGGATATTATCCTGGTGGGCAAAGGAATGCGTATCAGCAAAACTTAAGCTTGGGGATGCCCAAGGCACCCCAAGGTAATATTCTGAGAAGACTCAAACGTCTAAGTTTGGGGACGCCGCGAAAGGCATCCACTCTTTTAGTCTCAATCCATCGGTATGTCACTTGGAGCTACGTTTTAATTTGTCACATGACATCAGTTTTGCTTGGAGCATCATTTGCTTTTGTTAGCTTTTACTTTCAGTTTGCCATAATCATTGTTTTCTGTACACACCTATTTGCGAGAGATACCACATCATCACAATATGTTAGAATACTCTATGCGCTTCACTTATATCTTGTGAGCTTAGCAGTTGCTCTAGTACTTCATTTATATCCTTTTGAGCATGCTGGAGTGTCGATTTTACAGAAATATTATGCTCTCATTCATCACCAATATTTTTGAGTGTTAAATAAATAGTGACTATAATTTTCATGGGTCATAAGACTGGATAAAAAATAATGGGTTTTCAATAAGTAATAATTAAAAAGGTGTGAGTGCATTGTTATTAAATCAGAGAGGTGTCGATATTAGGAGATGTTAAACTTCTTGTTCATCTGAAAAATTAAATGGGCATGGTGATGATGTGTGCACATTTCTATTCCTCATTGAAATCCTAGTGTTGTTTGAGTCGGAGACGCGCGATGGATAATTTCTACCATCCCTCTCCCTCGAGGCACGCGAGTAGTACTTTGGTTTGAGATAAAACTAATAAAAGTTTGCAATAAGTACATGAGTTCTTCATGACTAATGTGACACCATGGACATATGCAATATCACCTCCCCATGTTTGCTAACCTCTTTGGAACCGTGCGTCGCCCATTCTCACCTTCAGGATTGGTGCAACTTTCGCCGGTGCATCCATACCCCATGACATGACACGCTTTGTTGCACATAAGCCTTTTTATATCCTCCTCAAAACATCCACCATACCTACCTATCATGGCATTTCCATAGCTATTCCAGATATATTGCCACGCAAATGCCATCATCACTTCACATGACTAGTTCGTTCATCATCATAATGTTTTGCATGATCATATAGAACTAACATAGTATTTGTGGCAAAGCCACCTTTCATCATATTTTTAATATGTGTCATGCTAGATCTTTGCACATCCTGGTACACTGCGAGAGGCATTCATACGGAGTCATATCGTCCTATCAGTTTTCATATTGAGCTATGAGTAAATAAAAGTGTGATGATCATTATTATTATAGCATTGTCCCAATGAGGAAATAAAAATGGGGCAGGCCAAATGATCCCACCATAAAAATGAAAAAATGAAAAAATGATAGAAAAATAGAGAAGGGACTTTGCTACTATCCTTTACCACACTTGTGCCTCAAAGTGGCCCCTTGTTCTTCATATAGAGAGACTCAATGGAACTTTCATACACTTATAGCTCTAGTACATCATTTGCACGGCAATCCTTATTCCTTGAATCGATATCTATTGAAGGGCATCTCCATAGCCCGTTGGTACGCCTAGTTGATGTGAGAATATCTTCTCCACTTGTTACCCCTTTGAAACCTACCACAATATTCTATTCCACCTATATGCTATGTCCAATGGTTCACGCTCATGTATTGCATGGAGAATAAATAGTTGATGCATATTGAAAAAGTACAATCGAATTGCCCGACTTGGACACCGTGGTGCTTCACATTTGTATTAATGTGGTGAAGATAGAGTCGTGCCTTGGTAATATAATAAGATGGACGGGGTAAAACAATCTTTGAGGATCGTATCCTTTGAAAGATTAATGATTTTTCTGCTTATACCTATAAGTATTGTTGTGTTAATATTTTTTAATTCATCATTTCTCATTGAGCATACAGGCATAAGGTTACATCAAGGATATCATGTCACATCCAAAATTCTGTTTTTATCATTTACCTACTCGAGGACGAGCATGAATTAAGCTTGTGGATGCTTGATACGTCTCCAGCATAACTATAATTTTTGATTGTTCCATGCTGATATATTATCGTTCTAGAATACTTTTAGGTTATTTATTTACCAATTTATATTATTTTTTTAGCATTAAACTACTGACCAGTGCCCAGTGCCAGTTGTTGTTTTCTGCATGTTTTTCACTTTTTAGGTTTTCCATACCAAACGAAGTCCAATTGACCTGAAAGTTTTTAGTGATTTTTTCTGCACCAAAAGAAGAGAGACAAGCATCGGACGAAGACTGGGGGCATAGGAGGGCCCCATAATCCAACCCACCGTGGCCTGGGGGCGCCCTATTGGCTTGTGGGCCCCTCAAGGCCCTATCGACTCTGTTCTATGGCTTATAAATTCTTAGATACACTAAAAACCCCAAAGCAGTCATGAAACACTTTTTACGCTGCCGCAGGTCTCTGTTTCGATGGGAGGCCATCTGGAACTCTGTTCCAGCAACCTACTGGGGTGGGGGATCCATCACGGAGGGCCTCTTCATCAACCTTGCTGCCCTCACAATGATGTGTGAGTAGTTCACCACACAACTGCGGGTCCATAGCCAGTACCTAGATGGCAATCTTTCTCTTGATCTTCAATATAATGATCATCACATCTTTGCTTTGATCCATATGATGTATTTCCTTTTGTTCGGTGCATTTGTTGGCATCCGATGAATTGTGGGTTTATATTCAGATTATTCTTGATAATTATTTGAGTCTTCTCTGAATACCTATATGATTCTTATGTTCATGATTATGATAGATTAGTAATTATCTCCGAGCTATTGAAATAGTTCAGCCAACTAGATTGATATTTCTTCCTTGAGAGAGGTGCGTTCTAGTAGGTTCAACCTGGCAAATTTCTATATCCTAGTGATAAAAGGGGACAAGACGCATCTTTGTGTTGCTCCTACTAATGATAAAATGATGGGGTTTATGCATATTTCTTGAGTTTACTTTGTCTTAATCATGTCATTGTTCCACATGCATTACTCCGTTTTACTTAATACTCTAGATGCATGCTGGATAGCGGTTGATGAGTGGAGTAATAGTAATAGGTGCAGGTAGGAGTCGGCCTATTTTTGTGTGGACGTGATGCCTATATACAGATTATCATTGCCGTGAATATCTTATAACTATCCATTTTTCTGTCAATTGCCTAACAGTAATTTGTTTACCCACCGTATACTATTTTTCATGAGAGATGCCATTAGGAAAAACTATGCCCCCCGGGTATATTCACAACATATATACAAAACCTTTCATAGATTCCTGCCATTTACTTGTGTTTATTTTATCTTGCAATCTACAATTATCTACACACCTCACTCGCTTGAAAATAACAAGTACAAGGGGATTGACAACCCTCTTGCCCGCGTTGGGTGCAAGTTTGTTCTTTTGTGTGCAGGCGCTGAAGACGGTTGTGGTTGATATTCCTATTGGTTCGATAAACCTTGGTTTCATAACTAAGGGAAATACTTACCCACATTGTGCTACGATAACATGTTCCTCTTCATGGAATACCCAATGCACATCACATGTATCAGGAAGGATTTTTGTCGCCGTTGCGGGGGCATATCATCACCAACTACCAAGTAACTCCACACAAATATTTATTCACTTTTTCTCATTTTTGTTAGCTGGTATATTTAGTCATAAAAAAAATAAAAATACACAAATATTTATCTTTGCTTGCTTAGCTTGTCACTAGGTTGCATATTCGCTCTCTAGTTTGCTTGTCTTGCTTGGTACTTTGCTTGCCTGGTCACCATGTCTCAAGATACTACTATGTTGTGCGACTTCTCATATACTAATAACAATGACTTTATTAGTACTCTTATACCAGCCTCCACTAGTGCAGAGGATTTTGATATTAATGCTGCATTAATGAATCTTGTCATGAAAGAGGAATTTTCGGTAAGTCTTAGTGAGGATCCCGCTTCACATCTCAATACCTTTGTTCAACTTTGTGGCATGCAAAAGAACAAGGATATGGATAATGATATTGAGAAATTATGATTATTCCCTTTTTCACTAAGAGATAAAGCTAAATCTTGGTTTTCATCTTTACCATGTAATAGTATTGGAACATGGGATAAGTGTAAATATGCTTTGCCAAGTATTTTCGTCATCTTTAGATCATCTACCTTATTAATCAAATACTGAATTTTAAACAACATGATTAATAAAATGTTTCAAAAGCATGTGATAGAATGAAATAGATGATAAAAATTTCCCTACTCATGGTTTAAATTTGTGGATTATTATTCATATTGCTTGAGTTTACTTTCTCACGTCATGTCATTGTTTTCCATGCATTACTCTATTTTACTTAATACTCTAGATGCATGTTGGATAGCGTTTGATGAGTGGAGTAATAGTAATAGGTGCAGGTAGGAGTCGGCCTATTTGTTTCTGGACGTGATTCCTATATAAACATGATCATAAACGTGAATATCGTAGAACTATACTATTTTCTGTTAATTGGCCAATAATAATTTGTTTACCCAACATATGATTATTTCATGAGAGATGCCATTAGGAAAAACTATGGCCCTCGGGTCTATTCACAACATATATACAAAACCTTCAATAACTTGCTGCCAATAACTTATTTTTATTTTATCTTGCTATCTATAATTATCTACACACCTCACAAGCTTGAAAATAACAAGTACAAGGGGATTGACAACCCTCTTGCCCGTGTTGGGTGAAAGTTGTTTGTTCTTTTGTGTGCAAACGCTGAAGACTGTTGTGGTTCATATTCCTATTGGTTCGATAAACCTTGGTTTGATAACAGAGGTAAATTCTTACCCACATTATGATGCGGTAACTGGTTCCTCTTCATGGAAAACCCAACACAGATCACAAGTATCAGGAAGCCTTCTGACCTGCCTGGTGTACTGACAGAACTCGTTGAGCATGACCTAAATTTGGGTTTGAAGATGACACCCGTAAGGAAGTACCTCTGTCGTTTTAACGAGGAGAGGAAAAAGGCTATTGGTGAAGAGGTAGCCTAGCTCCTAGCTGTCGTGTTCATTGTTGAAGTCTTCCATCTAGAGTGGTTGGCAAATTTGAGGAGAAATGACACTCGGCTCATGTGTGTAAATTACACAGATCTTAACAAAGCTTGTCCCAAGGACACATTTACTCTACCTCGTATTGATTAGATTATCGACCCTACAGATGGTTGTGAGTGTTTGTTCTTCTTGGATGCTTATTCTGGCTATCATGAGATTAATATGGCTATTGAGGATCAAGAGAAGACGACTTTCATCACCCCTTTTGGAGCTTTCTGTTATGTCTTTATGCCTTCTGGGCTTAAGAGCGCGGTGGCTACTTATGAGCATTGCATGCAGAACTATTTCCACCAACAGATTCGGCACAATGTTCATGCTTATGTTGACGATATTGTGGTTAAGTCCCAGAACAAAGAGACTCTATTGGACGACCTCAAAGAGACTTATGACAACCTTTGGGCCTATAGGATTAAACTCAACCCCGCCAAATGTGTCTTTGTTGTTCCTGCGGGCAAGTTGCTGGGATTTCTGGTGTTAGAAGGAGGAATTGAGCCTAACCCTGATAGCATCAAAGTGGTGACCTCACTCGCCAAGCCCTCCAATGTCAATGACGTCGAGCGCATGGCAGGTCGTGTATCGTCCTTAAGCCATTTCATAAGCCGCCTTGGCAAAAAGACGATTCCTTTGTATCATTCATTGAACAAGACAAACAACTTTGTTTGCACTCATGTTGTGAATGAAGCTTTTGAAGCCCTTAAAAAGCAACTGGTCGCAAAGTTGTCAGAATCGTGACTCAATTCTTAAATTCTTACGATCTTACGATCCAAAATAGCTGCTTCGATTCTATGATTTTGCTCGTAGAATCTAAGTTTCTACGATCCTGATAGTTAAGTTTTTATGATTCACGATCCTAGCAACGGAGCTCCGATCCGATTTAGAATCGCGATTCTAACAACTTTGATTGGTCGAGCCACCCGTCCTTGCCACCCCCATTGATAAAGAGCCTATGCTCATGTACATCATCGCAAATAATAAAGCGGTGAGTGTGGTCGTGGTTGTGGAGCTAAAGGAGGCCGGAAAGGTGTATCCAGTCCAGCAACCTCTCTATTATGTCAGTGATTTTTTATCTTATCTAATAAATTTTACGCACACTACCAAAAACTGGTATTTGGTGTTTTTATGGCCAGCTGAAACCTAAAGCATTATTTTAAGGAACACCCGATTACAGTGGTGAGTTCAGCTCCTCATGGTGATATCATACAAAATCAGGAGCCTGTTGGGTGGGTTGCTAAGTGGGCAATCGATCTTGGACCTCACCCTATGAAGTAAATGCCTCGGACGACTATCAAATCTCAAGCATTGGTGGATTTCATTAATGATTGGAATGAGCTACAAATCCCACAGGAACGACCAGATAACACGTATTGGACAATATATTTTGATGGATCTAAGAAATTGGAAGGCTCGGGGGCTGGAGTTATTCTATCTTCCCCAAAAGGTGACAAATTTTGTTACGTTTTACGGCTCATGTTCCCTTGTACTAACAATGCAACCGAGTATGAGGCTCTCCTCCATGGGCTCCGCATGGCTAAGGAAATGAACTTAAGTCGATTCACATGTTTTGGGTGATTCAGATTTGGTGGCTCACCAAGTATCAGGGACTTGGGATTCAAAAGACCATCTCATGGCAGCTAACAGGTGTGCAGTAATTAACATCGCAGGCACTTTCAAGGTTACCAGGTTGGTCATATTGATTGCCATCTCAACGAGGCCCCAGATGCTTTGTCACGTCTAGCCTCTCAGTGTAAGTCGGTTCCTCCCAATATGTTCCTTGATGTACTTCGTAATCCCTCAGTTAAGTTGCCTTCAGAGGAAGATATCGCTATTCCTCACCTGGAGGCACGGCTGGTGGCGGCCCTTCATTCTGTCCCTGGTTGGACTATTCCTTACGTGAAATATTTGACCTGTGGTGAGCTCCTAGATGGGGAAATCATCACCTGCCAGATTATCAAGCGATGCAAAATCCATGACTATTATCAATGGCGAGTTGCACTCATGAAGTATTACTCGTGTGTTTGTGTTTCCCCTACAGAAGGCCGCGAGATTCTTAATGAAACCCACGCCGGAGAAGGTGGTCATCATGTCGTCTCAAGATCGCTAGTGGCCAAGGCTTTTCGACATGGTTTTTATTAGCTTATCGCCCACGCTGATGACAAAGACATTGTGCGAAAGTGCGATGGTTGTCAAAAATTTGCACGACAACCTCATGTGCCAGATAAAGAGCTATGGATGATTCCAATCACTTGGTCATTTTAAGTCTAGGGGCTTGATATAGTTGGACCATTCAAGCCGTCATCATATAAGAAGACCCACCTTTTGGTGGGAGTTGATAAGTTCACCAAGTGGGTCGAAGCAGAGCCGAGCAGTAATTGTGATGCCGAGACAATGGTGAAATTTTTGGAAAAGCTGATTTTACATTTTGGGTATCCACATAACGTCATCACAGATAATGACACCAACTGATCCAAGAGAGCAATGGAACAACTCCGCCAACGAGAGCATATTCAGCTTGACTTAGCCTCGGTTGCATATCCTAAGTCTAATGGAAAACCTGAACGACCTAATTAGGACATACTATGCGAAATAAAACCCCGGCTCATGGTTCCCCTTGAGCGAACCCTGATGCCCCACAAGTACAGGGGATCTATCGTAGTCCTTTCGATAAGTAAGAGTGTTGAACCCAACGAGGAGTAGAAGGATCTGACAAGTGGTTTTCAGAAAGGTAATATCTCCAAGCACTGAAATTATCGGTAACAAGTAGTTGTGTGACAAGATGATTCGTAGAAAGTAGCAAGTAACAATACTAACAATGGTGCAGCAAACTGGCCCAATCCCTTTTGTAGCAAGGGACAAGCCTGGACAAAGTCTTATAGGAAGTAAAACACTCCTGAGGACACGTGGGAATTTCTGTCAAGCTAGTTTTCATCATGTTCATATGATTCGCGTTTGTTACTTTGATAGTTTGATATGTGGGTGGACCGGTGCTTGGGTATTGCCCTTACTTGGACAAGCATCCCACTTATGATTAACCCCTCTCGCAAGCATCCGCAACTACAAAAGAAGAATTAAGACAAAGTCTAACCATAGCATTAAACTAGTGGATCCAAATCAGCCCCTTACGAAGCAACGCATAAACTAGGGTTTAAGCTTCTGTCACTCTAGCAACCCATCATCTACTTACTACTTACCAATGCCTTCCTCTAGGCCCAAATAATGGTGAAGTGTTATGTAGTCGACGTTCACATAACACCACTAGAGGATAGACAACATACAACACATCAAAATATCGAACGAGTACCAAATTCAAATGACTACTTATAGCATGATTTATCCCATGTTCTCAGGAACATAAGTAACTAATCACAAAGCATAATCATAATCATGACCAGAGAGGTAATGATTAGCATCAAATATCTGAACATATAATCTTCCACCAAGTAATCCAACTAGCATCAACTACAAAGAGTAACTAACACTACTAGCAACCTTACAAGTACCAATCGGAGTCGCGAGATGGAGATTGGTTACAAGAGATGAACTAGGGTTTGGAGATGAGATGGTGCTGATGAAGATGTTGATGGTGATGAGTCCCCTTCGATGAGAGGAGTGTTGGTGATGACGATGGCGATGATTTCCCCCTCCGGGAGGGAAGTTTCTCCGGCAGGATCGTCCTACCATAGCTCTAGATTGGTTCTGCTCAAGTTCCGCCTCGTGGCGGCGGCGAATCCTCCGAAAAGCCTCCTCATTTTTTCCGGGACGAAAACCTTCTTGTAGAAAAAGAGGGGAGCCAGAGGGCCAAGTGGGAGCCCACAAGCCCCCTAGGCGCGGCCAGGGGGGCCCGCGCCTAGCGGGCTGTGGCCTCCTGCTCGCGCCCCTCTGGTGCTTCTTCAGCCCAGTATTTTTTATAAATCCCCAAAAAAATATCCTCGTTGATTTTCACGGCTTTTGGAGTTGCGCAGAATGGGTATCTCAAACTTGTTCCTTTTTCGGGCCAGAATTCCAGCTGCCGTCATTCTCCCTCTTCATGTAAACCTTGCAAAATAAGAGAGAAAAGGCATAAGTATTGTACCGTGAAGTGTAATAACAGCCCAAAAAGCGATAAATATCAACATGAAAGCATGATGCAAAATGGACGTATCAACTCACCCAAGCTTAGACCTCGCTTGTCCTCAAGCGAAAGCCGAGATCAATAAACATGCCCACATGTTTAGAGAGAGAGGTGTCGACAAAACAAGATACGGACATGCATGCATCATGATCATATTCAGAACAGCAATATCATCATATCATCTCTTATGCTAAAGTGACAATTCCTTCACAAAGTAAAGCATGGATCAAGAACCTTACCGAGAATTAACAACCGACAGCCTTTAGTCATTGAAGCAATTGCAATTTATCACAACATCAGAAAGAGTCAAATAAGAGCTTGTAAAGCAAATCCACATACTCAATCATCTTTTTGTCTTCTACAATTGCTACAGCTCACGTGGTACTCATGAGATCAAAGTTTCAGGTGAACATAGAGAAAGACAAGGGCTTATAGTTTCGCCTCCCAACCACTTACCTCAAGGGTAATGTCAACAGTAATAGTTCATGAATACTTACTTCCAAGTTGACATATGAATATAGATCTTTCCCTAGCATATGACGTCAGCCAAGAAAAAGGCGAAATAAGGAATTGGTGTAGATCACCATGACTCTTTCAAGGGCACAAGTAAAGGTACAAGATAGGCCCTTCCCAGAGGGAAGCAGAGGTTGTCATGCGCTTTTGAGGTTTGGATGTGCGACCTCTTAGTGTGAAGGAACATCACTTTATATTGCCTCCTGTGATAAAGAACTTTATTATGCAGTCTGTCTCTTTTATGTCTTCCTCATCACAGGTTCGTACAAAGCTTATTTTCCACACACTAATAGACCATACATATTTAGGGAGCAATTTTTATTGCTTGCACTGATGACAACTTACTTGAGGGATCTTATTCAATCCATAGGTAGGTATGGTGGACTCTCATGGCAAAACTGGGTTGAAGGTTTATGGATGCACAAGTAGTATCTCTACTTAGTGCGGAAGTTTTGGCTAATATGAGGTGGAAGCAATCGTCACATGCTAAGGGATCTCTAGTCATATAACATTGTTCGGAACCAAGCAAACACAATTCATTATGTTGTCTTCCTTGTCCAACATCTACTTCTAAGCATGCAATAGTTTAGTGAATGTTCACAATCATAGATGGTGTCAAAGATGATATATTTATATGTGAACCTCTCCTTCTTTATCACTTCCTATTAATTGCAACAATGACCAAGGCCCTTAACTAAGACACTCTTTATAATTCTTTATCACTTCTTTATCAACATTCTTTATCACTTCTTTATCAACATTCTTTATATATGTGAAGCCATCACTTCCCATAAGATCATTACACGATATTTCATGCTTTTGTTCTTTTCTCATTCTCTTGATCATGTCATGAGGCAAGGCCCTTAACTAAGACACTCTTTATTATATGGCTCACGAGCTCAAATACATCGGGGTTGACACAAAGAAAAACTCAAGCCTAAAACAATAAGACCTTTAATCTACTAGAGAAAGATAAAACCGAAAAGGAACGAACTAAAACAAAGGTAAAGGCAAAAGATGTGATGGTGATACGGTACCGGGGCAACTCCCCCAAGCTTGCCACAAGCCAAGGGGATTGCCCATACCCATGCTCAGTTCTCTTCCTTTGGAGGTGATGGTGTTGGAGGTGTTTTGTCCTTTGATTCCAAGAGGGCCATCAATCTTTGATTTATACCTTGGAGATCTGTGATATGTTTCTCCAGCAAAACAACTTCACGAGTAGGATAAGTATTGCAAGCACGAGTTGTTTCACAAAACCTCAAGAGTTCAATCAAGGATGGAGACAGTAGGTGGAGGTAGGGTTGGATGAAATCCACTTCTTCAACTTCTTCCTTGTTGAGCACAGATTGTACTTCGTCCCACGCCTGATTCTTCTCCTTAGTTTTGCCCTTGGCTTCCGGGACTTCCACTCTTTTCATATCAGCATCTACTTCTTTATAGACTTGAGGGAAATTTTTCTCCCCGATGGACTCTTGAGACGGCATCCTTGCTCTAAACCTGTGGTAGGAAACAGGCTCAAAACAAAAACAGAGGAAAATTGCGTGATACGAGGGTCAGACCTTTTGGGAGAATATATAATGATTTTTCTAGACTAGAAGGAGTACTCCGCAAGAAACCGAGTCCGGGAGGCACACGAGGTGGCCACAAGCCCCCAAGGCGCGGCCAGGGGGTGGCCCGCGCCTGGCAGGCTTGTCACCTCCTCGTGCGCTTTCCGTACTTCTTTAAATTTTTCTATTTTTCTAAATATTCCAAAACGGAGAAAAATCCTACTGGAAAAGTTTTGGAATCTGTTTTCTTACCGAATCACATACCTCTTCGTTTTCGGAGTCTGAACAGGCTGATAAATATCCCTTAGGTACTCCTCCGGAGTTATGGTATTGATAATATTGCTTTCAACATTTAAGGGAGTACCTGAGATATAATGCTTGATTCTCTGCCCATTTACCACTCTCGAATATTTACCTTCCATGTTGTTGATCTTGATGGCACCGGAACGATATACTTCCTCCATAATGTAAGGACCTTCCCACTTAGAGAGAAGCTTGCCTGCAAAAAATCTTAAATGAGAATTTTATAGCAAGACATAATCACCTACATTGAACTCACGCTTTTGTATCCTTTTATCATGCCACCTCTTAACCTTTTCTTTGAACAACTTGGCATTTCATATGCCAGAGTTCTCCATTCATCAAGCGAGCTAATATCAAATAACCTCTTCTACCAGCAAGTTTGAAATCAAAGTTGAGCTCTTTGATAGCCCAATAAGCTTTATGCTCTAGCTCAAGAGGTAAATGACATGCTTTACCGTACACCATTTTGTACGGAGACATGCCCATGGGATTCTTATAGGCAGTTCTATAAGCCCACGGTGCATCATCGAGCTTCTTAGACCAATTCTTTCTAGACCTATTAACAGTCTTTTGCAGAACCAGTTTAATCTCTCTATTGCTTAGCTCTACTTGACCACTAGACTTAGGGTGATAGGGAGACGCAATTCTATGGTTGACATTGTACTTAGCAAGCATTTTATGGACAGCACCATGAATGAAATGTGAACCACCGTCGGTCATTAGATATCTAGGGACTCCAAATCTAGGGAAAATAACTTCTTTAAGCATCCTGATAGAGGTGTTGTGATCAGCACTACTAGTTGGGATAGCTTCTACCCACTTAGTGATGTAGTCAACAGCAACTAGGATATGAGTATACCCGTTGGATTTCGGAAAAGGTCCCATATAATCAAAGCCCCAGACATCAAATTGTTTAATGACAAGTGAATAATTCGTAGGCATTTCCTAACGTTTACCGATATTACCTATTCTTTGACATTCTTCACAAGACAAGACAAACTTACGGGCATCCTTGAAGAGAGTGGGCCAATAGAAACCTGATTGCAATACCTTGTGTGCAGTTCTATCTCCCGCATGGTGTCCTCCGTAGGCCTCGGAGTGACACTTCTGTAGGATGTGTCCCTGTTCATGTTCAGGTACACAACGTCTAATAACACCATCTACTCCTTCCTTATAAAGGTGAGGATCATCCCAAAAGTAATGTCTCAAGTCAAAGAAGAATTTCTTCTTTTGTTGGTAAGTGAAACTAGGTGGTATATATTTGGCAACGATATAATTTGCATAATCAGCATACCACGGTGCACTACGTGAAGTATTGATGACATTCAATTCCTCATCAGGAAAGTTATCATCAATATCTTGTGGGTCATCAAGAACATTCTCCAACCTAGACAAGTAAACTCCTACTAGGTTATCGGCACCCTTCGTGTCGACAACGTGCAAATCAAATTCTTGTAGCAAGAGAACCCATCTAGTAAGTCTAAGTTTAGCGTCTTTCTTCTCCATGAGGTACTTAATAGCATCATGATCAGTGTGAATAGTGACTTTGGAATCAACTATGTAAAATCTGAACTTTTCACATGCAAACACGACTGCTAAAAATTCCTTTTTCGTATTAGCATAGTTTCTTTGGGCACTGTCTAGAGTTTTACTAGCATAGGGAATAACATTCAACTTCTTATCAACTCTTTGCCCTAGGACATCACCAACAGCATAATCACTAGCATCACACATGATTTCAAAAGGTAAGTTCCAATCAGGTGGTTGAACAATAGGTGCAGTTATCAAGGCCTTCTTAAGTATTTCGAAGGCTTCCTCACAATCATCATCAAAGACAAAAGGAATATCCTTTTGCAAGAGATTGGTAAGAGGCCTAGAAATCTTAGAGAAGTCCTTAATGAACCTTCTATAGAAACCGGCATGACCAAGGAAACTTCTTATACCTTTGATATCTATGGGGTATGGCATTTTCTCGATTGCATCAACCTTAGCCTTATCGACTTCAATACCTCTTTCAGAAATTTTATGTCCTAAGACGATGCCTTCATTAACCATAAAGTGGCACTTCTCCCAATTCAAGACAAGATTGGTGTCTTTACATCTCTGCAAGACTCGATCAAGGTTGGAGGTGCATTACATAAGCCAAAAGGCATACGTCTATAAGCAAAGGTACCGAAAGGGCAGGTGAAAGAGGTTTTCTCCTGATCAGATTGTGCAACAGGTATTTGGGAGAAACCAGAATAACCGTCTAGAAAGCAGAAGTGTGTGTGTTTAGACAGTCTTTCTAGCATTTGGTCGATAAAAGGCAAAGGGTAATGATCTTTCCTAGTGGCTTTATTCAATTTCCTAAAATCGATCACCATCCTATAGCCAGTAATAATCCGTTGTGGGATCAATTCATCCTTATCGTTAGGGACAACGGTAATACCTCCCTTCTTAGGACCGCAATGCACCGGACTCACCCAATCACTATGAGCAACGGGATAGATAATACCTGCTTCCAGGAGCTTTAGTATTTCTTTTCTTACTACCTCTTTCATCTTAGGATTTAATCTCCTTTGATGATCAGCAACTGGTTTGGAATTAGGATCGGTTTTAATCTTGTGCTGGCATAGAGTGGGACTAATGCCCTTAAGATCATCAAGAGTATATCCAATAGCAGCACGGTGGTTCCTCAGAGTTTTTAGTAACTTCTTTTCTTCATGCTATGAGAGGCTAGCACTAATAATAATAGGATATGTCTCTTTTTCATCAAGATAAGCATACTTAAGAGTATCAGGAAACTTTTTAAGTTCAAACACAGGATCACCCTTTGGTGGGGGTGGATCCCCAAGCAGTTCAACAGGCAAATTATTCTTAAGGATAGGATATTGTTCTAAGACAACTCTATCTATCTCATCCCTTTCATCCATATGCATATCATTTTCATGCTCAAGCAAGTATTGCTCTAAAGGATCAGTAGGAGGCACGGCAATAGAAGCTAGGTCAATAGTTTCATCCTTACTAGGAAACTCTTTTTCATGAGGTTGTCTACCAAACTTGGAGAAATTGAACTCATGTGACACACCTTCAAAGCCAACAGTGACAGTTTTCTTCTCACAGTCAATGTGAGCATTGAAAGTATTGAGAAAAGGTCTACCAAGTATGATGGGACAGAAGCTATCTTGTGTGGTATCAAGAACGAGGAAATCAGCAGGATAATTTGTTTTACCACACAAGACTTCAACATCCCTAACAATTCCCACACGGCAGATAGTATCTCTATTGGCAAGCTGAATAGTGACATCAATGGGGTCTATCTCGACAGGTGCAATCTCGTCTTTGATTTCATCATATAAGGATTGAGGTATTGCACTAACACTAGCACCCACATCACATAAACCATGATAACAATGATCTCCTATCTTAACAGAAACAACAGGTGTGCCAACAACAGGCCTATGTTTGTCTCTAGCATGTGGTTTAGCAATTCTAGCACCATCTTCACAGAAGCGAATATCATGGCCATCAACATTGTCGGATAGGAGATCTTTGATAATAGCGATGCTAGGTTCAACTCTAATTTGCTCAAGGGGTGTAGGTGTTCTAATGTAGCCTCTACGTATCACAGTTGAAGCTTTAGAATGATCCTTTATCCTAACAGGGAAAGGTCGTTTCTCAATGTAAGCACTAGGAACAATAGGATCATTATAGGCAATGACTCTCTCTTCAACTGGATTGGGTTTAACTACATTGACTTATAAGGGAGGATGATATTTAAACCACTTCTCTTTGGGGAGATCAATATGAGCAGCAAATGATTCACACAGTGAAGCTACTATCTTAGAGTCAAGTCCATACTTAGCGCTAAAATCACAAAAAGTATTTGTTTCGACAAAGGATTTAACGCAATCAAACTTGAAATTCATACCTGAATCCTTACCTTCTTCAAGCTCCCAATCTTCAGAGTTGCGTTTAATTCTCTCCAATAAATTACATTTGAAGTCAATATCACTCTTCATAAAAGAACCGGTACAAGAAGTGTCAAGCATGCTGTGATCATCATGAGAAAGCGTAGCATAGAAGTTCTGAATGATAATTTCTCTCGAGAGCTCATGGTTGGGGCATGAATATAACATTGATTTAAGCCTCCCCCAAGCTTGAGCGATGTTTTCTCTGTCATGAGGCCAAAAATTATAAATATAATTCCGATCACGATGTACTAGATGCATAGGAAAAACTTTTGATGAAATTCCAATTTCAACCGATTGTAGTTCCATGATCCAGTATCATCACATAGCCTATACCATGTCAACGCCTTATCCCTCAAAGATAAGGAAAGACCTTCTTTTTGGCCTCATCCTCGGGAAAACCTGCAAGCATAAATAAACCACAAACTTCATCTACATAGATTAGATGTAAGTATGGATGTGATGTTCCATCTCCTGTAAAAGGATTAGCCAGCAGTTTCTCAAGCATACCCGAAGGAAATTCATAGCAAATATTTTCAGTAGATGCAGCAGGTTGAGGAGCAACTATTTGTGCTTCCGTTCGATGTGAAGATACCCCGAACAAGCCCCTCAAAGGATTAGTTTCCATAGTTACAAGTGACAATAAATTTCAGCACACTATATAAATGTTTCCTTACCAATTTCCACTTACCAAAGGCGCTTCACTCCCCGGTAACGGCGCCAGAAAAGAGTCTTGATGACCCACAAGTATAGGGGATCTATCGTAGTCCTTTCGATAAGTAAGAGTGTCGAACCCAACGAGGAGCAGAAGGATCTGACAAGTGGTTTTCAGCAACGTAATATCTGCAAGCACTGAAATTATCGGTAACAAGTAGTTGCGTGACAAGATGATTCGTAGCAAGTAGAAAGTAACAAAAGTAACAACGATGCAGAAAAGTGGCCAAATCCCTTTTGTAGCAAGGGACAAGCCTGGACAAAGTCTTATAGGAACTAAACGCTCCCGAGGACACATGGCAATTTCTGTTAAGCTAGTTTTCGTCATGTTCATATGATTCGTGTTCGTTACTTTGATAGTTTGATATGTGGGTGGACCGGTGCTTGGGTACTGCCCTTACTTGGACAATCATCCCACTTATGATTAACCCCTCTCGCAAGCATCCGCAACTACGAAAGAACAATTAAGACAAACTCTAACCATAGCATTAAACTAGTGGATCCAAATCAGCCCCTTACGAAGCAACGCATAAACTAGGGTTTAAGCTTCTGTCACTCTAGCAACCCATCATCTACTTACTACTTCCCAATGCCTTCCTCTAGGCCCAAATAATGGTGAAGTGTTATGTAGTCGACGTTCACATAACACCACTAGAGGAAAAACAACATACAACACATCAAAATACCGAACGAATACCAAATTCACATGACTACTATTAGCATGACTTATCCCATGTCCTCAGGAACAAAAGTAACTACTCAAAAATCATAATCATATTCATGACCAGAGAGGTAATGAGTAGCATCAAGGATCTGAACATAAACTCTTCCACCAAGTAATCCAACTAGCATCAACTACAAAGAGTAATCAACACTACTAGCAACTTTATAAGTACCAATCGGAGTCGCGAGACGGAGATTGGTTACAAGAGATGAACTAGGGTTTGGAGATGAGATGGTGCTGATGAAGATGTTGATGGTGATGAGTCCCCTCCGATGAGAGGAGTGTTGGTGATGACAATGGAGACGATTTCCCCCTCCGGGAGGGAAGTTTCCCCGACAGGATCGTCCTGCCGGAGCTCTAGATTGGTTCTGCTCAAGTTCCGCCTCATGGCGGCGGCGAATCCTCCGAAAATCCTCCTCCTTATTTTTTCCGGGACGAAGCCCTTCTTGTAGCAAAAGAGGGGAGCCAGCGGGCCAAGTGGGAGCCCACAAGCCCCCTAGGAGCGGCCAGGGGGCCTGCACCTAGCAGGCTTGTGGCCTCGTGCTAGCACCCCTCTAGTACTTCTTCGGCCGAGTATTTTTTATAAATCCCAAAAAAAATCCTCGTTGATTTTCACGGCTTTTGGAGTTGCGCAGAATAGGTATCTCAAACTTGCTCCTTTTTCAGGCCAGAATTCCAGCTGCCGACATTCTCCCTCTTCATGTAAACCTTGCAAAATAAGAGAGAAAAGGCATAAGTATTGTACCGTGAAGTGTAATAACAGCCCAAAAAGCGATAAATATCAACATGAAAGCATGATGCAAAATGGACGTATCAAACCCCTAGCTGCTCGGTCGATTAAATTCCTGCAGAACTTTGGAGTATACAGACTACTCCCAACAGATCCACACGCTACACGCTATTTTCCTAGTTTATGGAGGAGAAGTTGTTTTGCCAAGTGACATCAGACACAATTCTCCCAGGGTTAGTTCTTATGTCGAGGTTGATAATGAACAAGCAAGTCCGGACTCCCTGGATGCACTAGAATAGGAATGTGATCTCGCAGCCTCATGACCAGCTATCTACCAACAAGGCCTACGTCGCTTTCATAGCCGTAGATTTCACAACCAGACTTTCCAACAAGGCGACTTAGTGCTTCGTTTGAGTCAAGACCAAATAGGAATGCATAAGCTTTCGCACCATGGGAAGGGCCTTTTTTCATCCATAAGAACCTCATCAACAAGTCATATTACCTGATTAACATACGTGAACACACGAAGTCACACAACTTTGAAGAAGATACCAACATACGTGACCTTATTATACTTAGAGCGACTGGCTTCACCTCATGTACATACATATGTATATACCCTTGTGTTCAATACAATAAGTTCTACACCCCGGAGTGTGGTATGTGTTGTATCATTTAAAAAAAATTCATGAGTCTTTATTCTTTGATCATAAGTCATTTGGGGGCTCCGACTTAATGAGTTAGGTGTTAATATCCCTCTTGACCCGGCTACATGCCATTATTAAACTTGATTAAACCTGCGTGTCTACAAGATGTTACTCTGAACAGGTGACCCAATGTACTCTTGATAAGTCAATCCATATGGACCTTGCACTTATCTAGGTTCAAACACCGGCTTAAGTCACATGCGAGCAGCCTTACAGAGAGCGAGGATATATGATGAGCTACCATGCCAGCTTCATTAAATCAAGACTTGAGCCTCGAAAGCCAGTCTCAATACCGAGCCTCAAAATCCAGGTTATAACTTATTTAATTTACTTTCCAATTTATATATATCGCTTTATATTTTAATTTATAGATATAATTTTTTTCCTTATTTTCAGCGGGTCAACACCACACATCCGGGTTATTTTTGGCCTCTTACAAAGATGTCACTCGATCACAAGATAACCAATTACCCTTATTGGTACAATTATCAAGACCCTTTATTAATAAGAAAATTTACCTCCTATTTCATGGATTATGGCAAGAAGCCACATTTGGTTTGTTGAAGAAAAGCAAAGTAAAGGACAAGTATATCATAAATAGCTACAACATCCGGCTCATTTCTTTCATGGAATAAAGTTTTGTTAGTATCAAGTGCACGATGGCACAAAATATGGATCAAGTATTTCAACTTCTTCTATTACAAGCCCAAAAGATGGGCAACACAATATTCAAAGTTTGATTTCCTAAGGAGAGCATGACTCGTGATGCACGCTTCACTCTTCCGGGTCAACATCACTCTGCTCATCTTGTGGGTCGCTTTGAGACGGCTCATCCTCCTCTGTCTAAGAGTCCCTTGGCATCCACTAAATGGTTGACAAAACATGGAAATTGAGTAATCACTTGACATAAGGCATGGGTCGATGATACGTCTCCATCGTATCTATAATTTTTGATTGTTTCATGCCAATATTCTACAACTTTCATATACTTTTGGCAACTTTTTATAGTATATTTGGGACTAACATATTGATCCAGTGCCGAGTGCCAGTTCCTGTTTGTTGCATGTTTTTTGTTTCGCAAAATATCCATACCAAACGAAGTCCAAACGTAATAAAAACTTACGGGGATTCTTTTGGAATATTTATGATTTTTGGGAAGAAGAATCAAGGCGAGGCGATGCACGGAGTGCCCACAAGCCCTGTCGCCGCGGCCAGAGGGTGGGCCCGTGGAAGGCAGGCTTGTGGCCACTCCTTAAGGCGGTTGGAGACCTTCTTTCGCTGCAAGAAAGATAATATCCGAAAGCAAATCGTGTTAAAATTTCAGCCCAATCGGAGTTACGGATCTCCGGAAATTTAAGAAACGGTGAAACGCAGAATCTGGGAGCACAGAAACAGAAGGACACAAAGAGAGAGATCCAATCTCGGAGGGGCTCTCGCCCCTCCGCCTCCATGGAGACCATGGACCAGAGGGGAAACCCTTCTCCCATCTAGGGAGGAGGTCAAGGATGAAGAAGAAGGAGGGGGGCTCTCTCCCCCTCTCTCCTGGCGGCGCCGGAACGCTTCCCGGGACATCGTCGTGTGACGGCGATCTACACCAACACCTCCGTCATCTTCACCAACATCTCCATCATCTTCCCCCATCTATATTCAGCGGTTCACTCTCCCGCAACCCGCTGTACCCTCTACTTGAACATGGTGCTTTATGCTACATATTATTATCCAATGATGTGTTGCTATCCTATGATGTCTGAGTAGATTATCGTTGTCCTATCGGTGATTGATGAATTGCTATGATTGGTTTAATTTGCTTGTGGTTATGTTGGTGTCCTTTGGTGCCCATCATATGATATCGCGCGTGGATCACACCATAGGGTTATTTGTATGTTGATAGGACTATGTATTGGTAGGCTAGAGTGACAGAAGCTTCAAACCTAGCATAGAAATTGATGCATATGGGATTGAAGGGGGACCAATATATCTTATTGCTATGGTTGGGTTTTACCTTAATGAACGTTAGTAGTTGCGGACGCTTGCTAATAGTTCCAATCATAAGTGCATAGAATTCCAAGTAAGGGATGACATGCTAGCAGAGGCCTCTCCCACATGATACTTGCTATCGATCTAGTAACGTAGTCAATTGCTTAGGGACAATTCCGCAACTCCTACCACTACTTTTCCACACTTGTTAGACACTCGTAGTTGTTTCTTTATCTAACCAGCCCCTAGTTTTATTTACGTGTTCTTTACTTTCTTGCAAGCCTATCATATCACTCCTACAAAGTACTTCTAGTTTCATACTTGTTCTAGGTAAAGCGAACGTAAAGTGTGCGTAGAGTTGTATCGGTGGTCGATAGAACTTGAGGGAATATTTGTCCTACCTTTAGCTCCTCATTGGGTTCGACACTCTTACTTATCGAGAAAGGCTACAATTGATCCCCTATACTTGTGGGTTATCAAGAGTAGACATGAGGGGCAAAATCTTTCTTACGCCGAGGAGGGACAAGCTCGAAATGCCTGTATCTAGTGGGTTGATGCGCTTGTTGTCCTTGGTATAGCGAGGTTGATATTTTGACACGTCCTGATCATCCGCAAGTCGAGTCGCCGGCATGCGGTTTCCCTCACACACTTGGCGTAATTTTCTTGTGTGAACTCTCACCGCCAAAATTATATTCAAGATATCCCCCCTCAATTTGATAGGTCTCTAACTCGCACAAATACGCCTTCGCACGAGAAAGTGCTTAGTTGGCCCCACCTCAAGCCGCCTATCTTTTCAGCTCCTGAATCCGCTGAGAAAGTGTTGGCAAGTCCCAAAAGGTAGAAGTTTGCCCAGAGTTTCCTTGCTCAAGAGGCAAGGCAGGTTAGAAACCTATCCGGTCACGAGTCACATCACGACTCGGATCCTTGTAATCCTAGGGCCTCAACTTGTATATAAAGGTGAGTCCGTGAGGTCAATAGACTTAAGTTGCAATCGACCAATAGCTAGATCAAGAGAATCTAAATCCGCTCCCTTGTAATTGATCCCCAAGCAATACATACGAAGATGGACGTAGGCTCTTAACTCGATCGTGAGGGGCCAAACTTGGGAAAACCGTGTCTCTCGATTCCGAACAACCCCGACAAGCTAACCACCTCATTGTGATGGCCTCACGTCCAAATCCTCACCCTAGGACATCTGTCGTGACAAAACCATGACAGTTGGCACCCACCATGGGCATGCGCATGATTGTTTCGAGTCCTTGCAGGGCTCTTTCCTAGGTCTCGAGGTATACGCCATTGGTAGGATGACAAAGAGCCGCCACGGAAAGATCTACATCGACGATGTTGGCTCGGGTCCCGAGGTCGACACAATCGAGTACAGGTACCGGGTTCCTTTCGGCAGGAATCATCTCTTCATCGACAAGATTAGTGGGTCAGGACCCGAGCCGAACCACTGTGCCGACATCATCGAGTCGGCTCGGCATGCGCAACCCTCCCATCCACAAGTCGGCCATAAGCATGTTTTTGTTGGATTTGTGCAAGGCACAATATCGCAGGAGAACTCCGTGTCTGGGGGAGAGAGTCTCATTTATTTAGATGATGAATCCTCAACCGGAGAGACAGATTTAGTTTATCAACTCAAAGACGATCAGATCGGGGACTTTTCCGATGGCAACACTATTCCGGACCCTTATGAGTCGTCGTGCCAAGCCGCTATATTCATGGCCAGTATGACGCCGCCTCGCAATTCTACGGTGGTTGGGATGGCAGCAACGATTGATCTTTCGGCTCTGGCTCCTGGGGCAGCCAGTTCGATTAGGCCGTAGGCTCAAATACTGGTTGAGCTGATGACCTCCCTAACAACCTTACTAGGGATGCAGATCACTGTGTAAAACCAGGCGGAGCGCAATGCAGGGATTGCGAGGATCCAGGCACAGATGACCAAGGCTCAGGAGGACATTAACACCAAGAACGCTTGGACGGCTGTGCTGCCAGCCCAAGTAAACATGGAAGCGGAATGTGTGAAGGCAGAGGCGTGGCAGATTAATCTTGATCAACACACATCTCATGCGGTCTTTCAAAGCAGACACCAGAGTCGTTTACCGGCGATCTATCACACGACACATTTGTTCAACTCTCAAGGAGCAGGCCCAAGCACCCCGGTAGCGGCGGCTATGGCCCAATTGACTCCCCAGATTGCCCAGGTCACGACAACTACTAATCCTAACTGGCCAGAGTTGGAGCAGAGGGAAGAGCCTACGCTAGGCTCGCCTCTAGTCCAAAAAATGCCACGACGCTTCGTCACTCTGCCAGGACATTTCTCTAACCGGTGGATAATATGGTAGTAGCGGCAACCAGGCTTACCGTGCTCCCTATTGCCGGTGATTCGCCGGCCATGGTGGAAGCCTGAAATGCCATTGAGATGTTGCAAACGGTGATTGCTCAGCAAGCTCAATATTTATATAGTCGATAACGCATTCAGTCGACCCCTCTCCTCAGTCGTAGCTATAGCCGGCATATGGCGTCACCAGCCGTCGGGAATATAACCACAAGTTTTAACCCGCCCGATGGGGCCGGGTCAAGCTGCAAGGACAACATGAGAAGATGGGCCTGAGGACTTGATCAACAAGCCACTAAAATTACCATCGCCAGAAGACGGCGGCTCAAAGATGTACAAGGCAAGAGACGCCAGAAGCTTTCCTAACCTAGAAAGAAAGATAAGGTAGAGTTGTACTAGAACACGGGTGCTTATTCGATCCGGACTCCATTGTAGGCTTGGGGCTTCTACCTATATATAAAGGGGAACCCTCGAGCCACAAGGATAAGTAAGAAACCCATGAGAGCTAGGTTAGCGATTCCCATCAATATAGACACAAAGCAGGACATAGGAATTTACCTCCATCAGAGGGTCCGAGCCTGGGTAAATCTACCTGTCGTTACCGAGTCAACCCCTTCGAGTCGCCACACCGTGACAATGGCTTCACCACTAAGTCCGTTCACGAGGACATATGTCGTGAGAAAACCACGACAGTTGGTGTCCACCGTGGGGCAATCGCAAGGTGGAGTTGAGTTTTCGGAGGGAGCTCTTCCGGGATTTGAGAGCTACATGGCAGGTCAGATGACTAAAAGTCTCCGCGGCAAGATCTACGTTGACGATTCAAACTGGGGTCCTGATTCCGACTCAATCGAGTACGTGTACCGAGTTCCTATTCACATCTTCATCGGTAAGACTAACGAAACAGCGCTCGAGCCGGATAACAGCTCCAACCTCGTTGAGCCGGCTCGTCGCAGCTGGAGCAGGGTTGACCACGGCCATGTCACGACAAAGGACGTCGAGTTGCCTTATCACCATGGTGACAGGGACGCTGAAAGACAAAGTGAAAACAAGCCAAAGCGTTTTGAAACTGGGTTAGAATCTGCGGCTGCTACCAACACTCGCTCCAAATTCCATCGACGGAACGGTCGCCCTAAGGACCAACAGAGAAACAGGATGACCGATTTCGAGGCCGCACTCAAAGCGCCTTGCCCTAAGCATGGCAGTAAGGAGAAGTCGGCCAAACACGCATGGGAGGATTGTTATATCATGCAAGAATTTCAAAGGAAGACTCTCGAGAAACATGCCAAGACGCGTTGGAGTCAGGATTCCCTTGGCGGTTCGCATGGGGATTTTAAGCAGTCATGCAGCGGTCAGTATCATGTCTTCACCACCAACGCTTGGAAGCAAGATTCAAAGATTAAAGGGAGGGCTATTAGCATGGCCGAGCCGGCAGTTCCAAAGTACCTCCGTTTGTCTGAGCAGCAAATCACTTCGAGTCGTTAGGATTATCCACCCCGGGTTTACAATCCTGGGGAGCTGGCTTTAGTGGTAGCACCTCAAGTCGGTGGCTTTGACCTCTCAAGGGTCCTCATGGATGGAGGAAGTAGCATCAATATACTATCAAATATGACGATGACTATGCAAGTTGTGTTCCTTGCTCGCCGTGTCGCCTATAGACTGGCTCCTCTACATTCTCAATGTTGAGTAGTCGCGTTAACCATGTGGCTCTATTCTAATAGCATAGGATGTAAGACATATAGTTGTGTATCCATGTTATTTTTAATTATCATGATTAGACATCTAAGAACTTAAGATATAGCTTCTCTAAGATAGCACGATCATGGATTTCATGGTGTACTTGTTTTCGTGTGGTTTTCTTTAAGCATCTTGATAATGAATTGGTATTGGCGGACTCCTGCTGCCGAGGTACTGATATTTTCGTAAGGAAACACCACTTGACAAGATAATGAGCTGTGAGCAAGCTTAAGACACCCAATGCGGGATAAGTCAGTCAAGATCTCAATCCCTGAAAAAAAAAAAGACGAGACCAACCGCAACCACGTCATTACATCAGTGTAAGCTGTCACTCAGTGACATGTAATGGTTTGTATACAAGAGCTAAATGTGGATTAACGTTGAACTGGTACTATATCTATAATAAATCATATACCGTTTTGCTACAGCAGATCCAGATGTGGTCTAAGTATTACACATCTAACTTTTATATCATTAATTTTATGCTAAGATACATGTAACTTTTTTTCTTTCTGATTTGATTGAGTCGCTTAGATGTGCAATAACTAGAGCACGCCTAAATGTGTCCGAGACAGACCAAATCCTATAAGTGCAACTCTCGCAGATGTCGTATATCACGGTACTGTAAAATCAGTTTACGGGACACCTGAAATGTTTTTGCGGTACCAAATTGGCTTTGTTGACATGTAGCGTAAAAAAGTTAAAATCCGACAAGGCTTCGGCGGCCGTTGTCGAGCTCCTCCTTCTACCCGGCGATGCTTCGACCGTCCGCCTACTTCGATGACGTTTTGATGGCTGATGTCGAGCTCTTCCTCCTGCTCCGGTGATGTTCTTGATGTCTGCCTACTCCGGCGACGCTCCGATGGCAGTTGTCGAGCTCCTTTGCCTGCTCCGGAGACGACCACCGAGCTCCAAGCCACCTGCTCTAACACTAACTCGTCTACGGTTCACCTCAAAATTGGTCTGAAAAACTACAAATATGGGGTATATTGGTGATAATATGCGGTGACCTGCAATTTTTTTTTCTGAAATCTGTTATTTGATGGGATCTATTCATTGCGTTTTACGGGATCTATACTACAAATTTAGAGGTTTCAGCACTTGTAGAACATCTGCTGGTTGGTCTAAGAAGCAAGGCAACATCTTAAGTTCTTCCTAAATTAAGGATGGTGCTACAAATCTAATATCAGATTTTTAAAGATGGTAAATAAAATGTTTTTTGTGGCAAATTACATGTTGACGATTCTTTTTAGCAAGCATGACAAATCCTCACATGTTCATTTTCTTGACAGAATTTGCCATGCTTGCAGAAAGAAATTACAATGCTCGCCACATGTAATATGTCATAAGAAACATTCAATTGGCAATGCTTTAAAAATTCGACGTCAATTTTTTAGAAAGAACAGGGGAAGATTCAAAGGGCCAAAACGGACGACCATAAGCAACGCAAAGGCCTGCAGCCAAAAATCATGGATACCGGTATAGTGGATCGCACATACCTATACCTTGACATGAAAAAAAAACTAGAGTAGTAAAATGAAAAAGAAATGAATGGAGAAGAGCACACGTCTGGACTCCAACTGTCTTCCTAGCTGGCACAACAAGAACACCAACTCACGCGTCCAGCACAATCCCCTCCCCCCCTAATCACACACTAAGCATGGGATTACAATCTAATCAGCCCCCGCACGCACCCTCACGAACATTTCCAAACCAGAGCAAGCAACCAACGTTTTCTTTTTCTTTTTTCTTACAAAAAAAAAGGAACAATGAATCAACCAGAAACGACCAACATAACATGGTAGGGTGAGGTAAAACCTGGCTTCAGATGATCAATCATCAGAGCAGATAACATACAAGATGCAAATCCAGGTCAAAAAAGCACATGCCCAGACTTGAGAGACGCCAAACTCTGATGCAGAGAAAAAGAAAAAGCTACCCCAACAAAACCCCAGCCCCAGGCCCAGGGTCCTCGACACTGTTCAAGACGAGCAGTTAGCAAAAAGCAAAACCATTTCAAATTTTGAACATGGTGTGCCAGATTAGACTGTAGCACTATACAGCGGTGTTGTGTGGCTAGCTAGAGAAGATCTTGAAGAAGAAGGAAGAAGAAGAAGAGCCTCTCGATCCAGGGAGAGATGGAGAGAGAATTCACAGCCCCCCTGCAAAACTTGGGACGAAAACTTGACAGTTCTCTTGTCTTGTCTCCAGTGTTCTATCGTTGTGCCATTCGCCGTGGCACCACCATGGCCCCCACCGATCAGCCGCCGGGCCCTCCAAAATCGGCGGCCTATAGAAAAATTTTGAACCCAAAAAGTTCTTCTAGCCTCACCATGCCACGAGCATTGTCTCCGGGCGACTGACCCGTCCATGTCATCGGCGTCGTCCTTGTGTCCGGACAGTCCTTGGCTGCGCTGGAACTGCCGCATGGCGGCGACGCCCGGCCCGGGCGGGCATGTCGCGATCCCACGCCGCGGCCGCGGCCTCGTCGTGGCGCCCGAACCCGAAAAGCTCTCAGGCTTTTTCATGTTCCTGTTACCCCACCATGCCACGGCATTGTCTCAAGCCGTCCTCGTCATCGGCGTCGTCGTTGTGTCCGGGCAGTCCTTGACTGCGCAGGAACTGCCGCATGGCGGCGAGGCCCGGCCCGCGCACGTCGCGATGCCACGCCGCGGCCTCGGCGTCGCGCCCGGCGCCCGCGAGCCGCGCGAGGACGGTGCCGGTGGCGTCGAGGCGCCGAACGGGCCAGCCCCAGCCGTCTGCCATGCGCCGGATCTTGCCGACCTGCGCCGCCGCGAGCACCCTCGTGTTCTCCTTGATCTCGTCTACCGCCGTGCGGAGGCTCTTACGCCCAGCGAGGTAGTCTCCGATCTCCGGCACGCCGATGGCTTTGCGCAGCCCGGCGTGCGAGGCCCGCTCGGAGTCCGACGTTGTCGCGAAGTATTCGCGGAGCTCCTCCACCATGCCCTGACCCAGCATGTCGTCGACGCGCCGATCGAGGTATTCGTCGAGAACTGCCTCGTCGACATGGACCCAGAGGAGACAGCACGGGAACCTGAGCGCCGGCCGGTATCTGGTCGCCGTAGCGGCGAAAGGGTCCCGAGGGGCGTGGCCGTCAAATCGCTGGGCGAGGAAGGCGTGGATGAGAGAGTTGGAGCCGCCGGCCACCACTGGCACGCGCCCGCGCGCCGCTATGTCGGCCGCCTTGGCGGCGGCGAGCGAGCGGAAGGACGAGGCGGGCAGCTCGCCGGCGTCGGCGGGGACGGCGCCGAGGAGGTGGTGGGCGACGCCGCGGCGGTCGGCGGGCATCACCTTGTTGGTGGTGACGTCGAGGCCGTGGTAAAGCTGGATCTTGTCGGCGTTCATCACCTCGCCATCGAGCTCCTGTGCCGCGTCGATGGACAGCTTGGTCTTGCCCGTGCCTGTTGCCCCCACGATCACCACGAGCCTCGTGTCCCCACGTTCCGTCTCCATCTTGGTGCCGCTACAGCTGCAGCCGCAACAACCCCTGGCTCTTGTCCTTTCCATTTCCACACTGAGCCACGGCGGCCGCCTATGTGTGCCGCCGACGCCAGCGATGGCCGCGGACGCCATCGGTGAGCGGACGGCGCCGCCGATCCTGCTGAGGAGGCTGTTCATATAGGCGGCTCAATCCCGTGCCCCCCGCCAGTCACTCTAGCACCGGGGACTGGCTTATATAGGGAGCGACTTGGGCGCAAGCCGCAAGGACACTCGATTTAAATACTAAAGCAACTGACCAAAATTGCAGCTGAGCTTCCGTTTACGGATCTTGGGGCTGGGGGTGCCACAAGCCCACAACATTATTACTCAGTCATGCTCGGCTTGTTGCCTGCATCCATGCTTGCACGGCAGGTGTTTGTGTTTTGTCTTGCGTTGAGCTGGGGCTCTGTCTCGCTCTGCCTTCGCAGTGCACGCAGATAATCGGTGCGTGGCTGCGCAGGCTTATATATATAGTGCAGGCAGGCGTGGAGCTGAAGCTTGGCCGCATGGCGATGCCAAACCATGATGCGATGCGATGGACGGCAAACATGCTGGTCCTTTGGGCTCTGACTGTCCGGCCCCATTGTCTCTTCTGCAATCTGCTTGCAAGTGTGACGACCACCCGCCGCCTGTGATCGCTTGCATCCCGTTCCCCGGCCGGAAAGCTGACCGCCCCAGGGAATAGGAGTGAGGAGTGAATTTGAAGTAGGCGGTGCATGTCCATGCCTCCATGGCAGAGAGTCTGCCAGACTGCCGGCGGTGGCGGCGAACAGAGCTGCCTGGTGTGTCTGCCGTTCGTCTTGCTCGCTGCCAGAGCACGCAATACTTGTACCGGCAGAGCATGTACACTGCACATGCATATGCATTTATGCCAAGGCTGAGCAGGTTACTGTGACTGCTTGATGTTCTCGGACTAGGGGACGCGTTAGAGCAGCGCATCGCTTGGCCTGGCCAAAATCACACTTTTAACATTGTGGCAAAAGTACCTGCCGCACGTCGTCTGTGGCATCCATCCAGGCCCGCCCGCACGTCCCGTTCGGACGTATAGACCCGCAGCCTGCATGTCCGGTGGCTGGCCTCTCGCCTGCATGAACTGGCTTGCCACCACGCTGCCTTCACGTCCGGGCATCCCATCTACCGGCCCACACGTCAGAAATCCCCACACATCTTCAATCTCCCGATCCAGCCGGCTGCCTCCCACCTCCCGATCTGCCTCCTGCATCTTGGTTGCCATGACAACAATGTCAGAGCAAATCTAGCGGCTGCTGGACCAAGAACATGGCAAAATGTATGCAATCCGTAGTGCGATCTAACATTTTACTCACTCCTCATCTGAAATTGACCTCGCAAACGGCCATCACCCGTCCGAATTTGCCATGGCAACCGGAACTCTAGAGTAGCAATGGACAGTTGCCGAAAACTAGATCCACGCCAGAGTAGTTACCCACCATGTGCCATAGATTGGTATGTGGAGTTGGAATTTTCGAGGTTGTAATCAGAATGAACTCCTAGCAAGGAAAAATTTGCCATCCAACTTTGCTGGTAGTTGCCGCCTTGCTACAAATTTAGTTAAAATAGTTGCGTATGGGAGGAGCAGAGCATAACTGAGTAACTTCTCGGAGGAGATGGAATAAAAAATAGTTGCCATCCAACTTTGGTCGTAGTTGCCGTCAATTTTCTTGGTAGTTGCCATGCAGATTGAACAACAACTATGCACATGGATGCATTGCCAAAAGAAAAAGATGGGCGACTACAAATGTTGTAGTTGCCATGCCATGCTAGGGGTATATGCCAATGATACAGTAATCTTGCCATTTTGCTCATGGATTAGGCTACTCAATACTCATTCATGTCGTGATTGATCGTTGTACAGGTATTGAAAAATAGGGAGGAGACCAAAATGCATCCTGGAGACGAGACTAATTCTTGGTTTTCTGGGCAGCCATAAGCACCACCTTGGGATGCACTAGAGTACATCGAACTAATTTCAGCAGTCCCGCTGCTACCACTGATGCAACAGTACGCAAGCATAGCTAGGGATGTGTGAAAAATGTAAACAAGTTCTACTTGGATTGTTTGTTCGAATGAAAAATGGCAATCCCTCTTACGTTTTTATTGACATGTTTGCAGGTTACGACGGTACGTCCGGACCAGCGGGAGAGCCATGGCAAACTACACCACATGGGACGACCCGCATTGCAGATGCACAACGACATTTCCAACCGACACAAATGGCGAACCAAGGTATTAGAGAACTATACTTGCCGGTGCGGTTGTTACGCATTTGCCATGTATGTTCAAACTATCCTTGCCATTTGCCGGTGTGGTTGTTATGCATTTTCCATGTATGCTCAAACTATACTTGCCATTTGCTGGTGTGGTTGTTATGCATTTGCCTTGTATGTTCAAATTATACTTGCCATTGCATGTTCAGCTGTACTGGCCATCTCACGTTAACTGCAGCAATCATGACTGGCCCGCTGTAGGTTGGCATGCTGGGCATGTGCAGTTGCCAAGACATATGAAACTACACATGTCATAGAGGGTGTACTGGATATTTAAAATTACATATTTGATTACATTGGCATGAACACAGGTATCCCATGGCAAGTTTCCCACCTTCAAGCTATCGGTAATGCGGACAGTGCGCACCAATTCGAAGAAGTGCATTTCGTAACTCAAGGTATTGTGACACAAAAAAGAATGAACATGCAAACAAATTGGTGTGGCAACAAACAAAAGAATCTCGAGTCATGAACTCACAAACTTACAAATTTTCAATACGCAGGAGCATCGACCAGCGCGTGGCAACAACTTACATATCTAGACCTGCCATCAACATCTGTCACAGGTGAGAAAAGGAAAAAAACTGTTGCACGTAATGCATTGTGTGGAAAACTGTTTGAGCATGGCAACTATAGTGGGTGTTGCACCAAAATGAAAGTAATGATTGGCAACTGTAATGTTTTGTTAGTAATGAATGAACAAGTTGTGTAGTGAAAATTCACTAACACTTATGAACAGTTGCCATGTATGAGCAACTGCACTTGCCATGTATGAACAACTGCAATTGCCATGTATGGGCAATTGCAGTTGCCATGTATGAACAATTGCAATTTCCAAGTATTGTGTGACTATAGTTGTTATTTGTGATTAAATGCAAATATCATGTTTTCTGCTCGACTGCACTTGCCAATGGATGCTAAAATTGTAGTTGACAAGGATGCTCAGCTTATATTTGCCATCCTTATGCAATTGATATTGCCAAGCCTTGCCAATGCATGTGAGCTGTGGTTGCCATGGCTGGCTAGCTGCATACTTATTGGTGTGGCAACAAACAAAAGAATCTGGAGTCATGAACTGAAAAATTTATAAATTTTTAATATGCAAGAGCATTGACCAGTGTGTGGCAACAACTTACATTTGTAGACCTGCCATCAATATCTGTCACACGTGAGAAAACAAATGCTTGCACGTAATGCACTATGTGAAAAACTGTTAGAGCATGACCATTATAGTGGGTATTGCACCAACATTTTGTCAGTTGCCATGAATAAAAAAGTTATGTAGTGAAAATTCACTACCACTTGTGTACAGTTGCCATGTATGGACAGATGTAGTTGACATGTATGAGCAGCTGCACTTGCAATGTTTGAGTAGATGTAGTGGCCATGTATGAACAACTGCAGTTGCATGTATGAACAACTGTATTGCCAATTATTGTGTGTCTGCAATTGTCATTTGTGTTTAAATGCAAATATCATTTTTTTTTTGTTGGACTGCACTTGCCAATGGATGCTAAAATTGTAGTTGACAAGGATGCTCAGCTTATATTTGCCATCCTTGTGCAACTGCAGTTGCCAAGCCTTACCAAGTGCAGTTGCCAATGCATGTCAGCTGTAGTTGCCATGGCTGGCCAGCTGCATATGCCACGACATATCAAAAATACATAGTGGCATGTACAGTAGGATGAAAGTTGCCATGTTGTCAAGACTCCACTTTCAGTTGAATACACTTATGGTTATCTTATTTTGCCGCATGAAAACAACTAAAGTTGTCGTATGTCAATTCTATGTAGCAGCAAAATTTTGTGGACACCTGCATGTCGACTAATGGCATCAAATGCAGTTGCCATGGTTTATTAACCAATGCAGTTGCCATAGGTGATCTTAAAGAAGTTGCCATTCAATAATACTGATTGTGAACTTACTTGATAAAAAAATTGCATAGGACCTTCTTTGCCGTCTGCCATCACAGACGGCAAAGACAAAATCCCGGACGACAAAGACAAAATCACAGACGGCAAAGATTCTCACGGCCGGCAAAAATTCCGCGTCAGCCTACGACGGCATAGGACCTTCTTTGTCGTCTGCCCCCCCCCCCAAAGCGGACGACAAAGCTCTTTGCCGTCAGCTTTCCTTAGGAGCAGTCGGGAAAGTGCTCGAGACGGCAGCCGACAGGCGTTGCCTCCGTTAGGGGTTAACTGAGGCTTTGCCGTCTGCCTCCCCCCTCCATCTTTGTCGTCTGCCTCCCCCTCCATCTTTGCCGTCTGCCTACTCCTCCCCTCCCCCCTCCATCTTTGCCGTATGCCTCCCCCTCCATCTTTGCCGTCTGCCTACTCCTCCCCTCCCCCCTCCACTCTTTGCCGTCTGCCTCCTCCTCCCCCCCTCCTCCGTGCCCTCTTCTTTGCCGTCTGCCCACCCTGGAGGCTGACGGCAAAGAGACTATATAGACACCCGAGGATGCATAGCTGGCTGCCATGTGGCACCTTTGCCATCTGCCAGCTGACGGCACAGGTCTTTGCCATCAGCTGGCAGACGGCAAAGAGCCCATATAGTACCTGTTTTTTTGTTTTATATTATTTCACAACGTATATATATTTGACAGCACATTTATATAATTCACCACACATATATGATATATAGTTCACCACACATATACTTGCCAACACATATATATAATTCACCACACATATATGATATACATATAAATCAATGTACATCCCCATATATCCAAAGAACCAACATACAAAGTATTGCACTGTTTATCCATATATACATATACATATAGTTCAACATTGTTCATCAACTCCAATGAAAACTAGATGATATACATATAAAGTTCATCCATCGACATTGTTCAACTCCATGAATGCCAGCTTCCATGCATGTAGTATATCCAATCCGCAAAAATGTGAATAAGAAATTCAGAAGAAGAACAAAATATGATGTTTTTCAGCTAATTATGTCATTTTTAGCGGAAAACAAGCTAAGAATATAATATTCATGAGCTAACCAAGGTTCTTATGCCATTTTTAGCTTATTACGGTATTTTGGAGCTAAATGGGTTAATTAAAGCAAGGATAATATGAAAGAGGAGAAGAAAGAGGAGGAGGAGGAGAAGAAGAAGAAATCAAGAAGGAGGAGAAGGAGGAGGAGGAGAAGGACTAGAAGGTCCTTGGCCTCCTCCTCCTCCTCCTTCTCCTTCTTCTCTTCTTCTTCTTCTTCTTCTTCTTCTTCTTCTTCTTCTTCTTCTTCTTTCTTTTCATTTTGCCTATTTCTTCTCCTCTTCTCCTCTTGTTGGAGCTAAATTACCTAATTATGTCTTTTTGGAGCTAAATGGGTTAATTATCCCATTTTAGAGGAAAACAAGCAAAGTATATAATATTCATGAGCTAACCAAGGTTCTTATGCCATTTTGAGCTTATTATGGTATTTTGGAGCTAAATGGGCTAATTCTGTCATTGTTGGGGAAATTAAAGCAAGGATAATATGAAAGAGGAGAAGAAAGAGGAGGAGGAGGAGAACAAGAAGAAATCAAGAAGAAGGAGGAGAAGGAGGAGAAGGAGGAGGAGGAGGAGAAGGACTAGAAGGTCCTTGGCCTCCTCCTTCTCCTCCTCCTCCTCCTTCTCCTTCTTCTCTTCTTCTTCTTCTTCTTCTTCTTCTTCTTCTTCTTTCTTTTCATTTTGCCTATTTCTTCTCCTCTTCTCCTCTTGTTGTAGCTAAATTACCTAATTATGTCTTTTTTGAGCTAAATGGGCTAGTTATCCCATTTTAGAGGAAAACAAGCAAAGTATATAATATTCATGAGCTAACCAAGGTTCTTATGCCATTTTGAGGTTTTATGGTATTTTGGAGCTAAATGGGCTAATTATGTCATTGTTGGGGAAATTAAAGCAAGGATAATATGAAAGAGGAGAAGAAAGAGGAGGAGGAGGAGAAGAAGAAGAAATCAAGAAGAAGGAGGAGAAGGAGGAGAAGGAGGAGGAATAGAAGGACTAGAAGGTCCTTGGCCTTCTCCTTCTCCTCCTCCTCCTCCTCCTCCTTCTCCTTCTTCTCCTTTTCTTCTTCTTCTTCTTCTTCTTTCTTTTCATTTTGTCTATTTCTTCTCCTCTTCTCCTCTTGTTGGAGCCAAATTACCTAATTATGTCTTTTTTGAGCTAAATGGGCTAATTATCCCATTTTAGAGGAAAACAAGCTAAGTATATAATATTCATGAGCTAACCAAGGTTGTTATGCCATTTTGAGCTTATTTTGGTATTTTGGAGCTAAATGGGCTAATTATGTCATTGTTGGGGAAATTAAAACAAGGATAATATGAAAGAGGATAAGAAAGAGGAGGAGGAGGAGAAGAAGAAGTAATCAAGAAGAAGGAGGAGAAGGAGGAGAAGGAGGAGGAGGAGAAGGACTAGAAGGTCCTTGGCCTCCTCCTCCGCCTCCTCCTCCTTCTCCTTCTTCTCTTCTTCTTCTTCTTCTTCTTTCTTTTCATTTTGCCTATTTCTTCTCCTCTTCTCCTCTTGTTCGAGCTAAATTACCTAATTATGTCTTTTTCAGCTCAATGGGCTAATTATCCCATTTTGGAGGAAAACAAGCAAAGTATATAATATTAATGAGCTAACCAAGGTTCTTATGCCATTTTGAGCTTATTATGGTATTTTGGAGCTAAATGGGCTAATTATATCATTGTTGGGGAAATTAAAGCAAGGATAATATGAAAGAGGAGAAGAAAGAGGAGGAGGAGGAGAAGAAGAAGAAATCAAGAAGAAGGAGGAGAAGGAGGAGGAGAAGGACTAGAAGGTCCTTGGCCTTATCCTCCTCCTCCTCCTCCTGCTCCTTCTCCTCCTTCTCTTCTTCTTCTTCTTCTTCTTCTTCTTTCTTTTCATTTTGCCTATTTCTTCTCCTCTTCTCCTCTTGTTGGAGCTAAATTACCTAATTATGTCTTTTTTGAGCTAAGTCGGCTAATTATCCCATTTTAGAGGAAAACATGCTATGTATATAATATTCATGAGCTAACCAAGGTTCTTATGTCATTTTGAGCTTATTATGGTATTTTGGAGCTAAATGGGCTAATTATGTAATTGTTGGGGAAATTAAAGCAAGGATAATATGAAAGAGGAGAAGAAAGAGGAGTAGGAGGAGAAGAATAAGAAATCAAGAAGGAGGAGAAGGAGGAGGAGGAGAAGGACTAGAAGGTCCTTGGCCTTCTCCTCCTTCTCCTCCTCCTCCTCCTCCTCCTCCTCCTTCTCCTTTTTCTCTTGTTCTTCTTCTTCCTTATTTTCATTTTGCCTATTTCTTTTCCTCTTGTTGGAGCTAAATTACCTAATTATGTCTTCTTGGAGCTAAATGGGCTAATTATCTCATTTTAGAGGAAAACAAGCTAAGTTTGGAGGAGAAACTTACCGCAGTGGTCATCAAGGAGGAGAAACACCACGGTTGCTCGCGTCGGCTTCGTTTGGAGACGGTTGCCCTGGAGAAGGGTCGTGCGATGCCGCTCGGGAGTTATTCTGCAGAAAAGATATTTTGCAATGTCTCAGTTAGCATGATGACACTCAATTATTAATACTAGTTTATAATGGAACTCACCGTGCCAATCAAAGAGAAGACGGGCATCGGCGGAGGGACTTGACCGCTCTTCTCGCACAGACCCTGAAGAGTGGGTCGTATTAGTTAGTATTGAAACAGACATTACACACATGATTTGGCTAATGTGAAAAAAACATACCACAAAAAGCTCGTACACGGCCCGTTGACCCGCCTCATTCTGGGCCCTCTCTTCCTCAAGAAATCGTGCCGTGGTCTGGTCCCTCTCATCAAGAGCAGCCTGAAGAGCAGCCTGGCTTGCCAATCTCTCTTTCTCAAGAGCATCCCGGTTTGCCGCTCTCTCTTTCTGAAGAGCAGCCTGAAACACCATTCCTCGTTACCACAATAATGATCTATGGTGACACACATAATGAAATGGATGAAAGTGTTCTAAGTTCGTACAACTAACCTCGATGGCAAGTTCGACTGGCCGTGGACGACGCGTTATCTCAGGACAGCTGCTCGACTGGCGCGCCTTGATCTCCAGAAGAGTGAGTGGACAACCAATTATCCCATCTCCAATGGCTATCGAGCCATGGGGCCTCCCGCCACCAGATATCATCACCAGCTCTGGATCCAAAGGTTCCTGGCTAGGGTTAAAGTCATCCCCTTTCGTAGCCTTCCCCGCGTCCCTGTATGCCACGATCTTGTGGTAGGATGATATGTTGGTGAAGTTATTGGGATCATCCACGTCAGACTCAGAGAATGCCTTCGCCTTCTTGTACGAGGTAGTATGGGCCATGCCATAAAGGTCATACAAGTGTGGCATCTCAGTCTTATTGTGATGCGCCTAAAAGAGAGGAACAAAATATTAGCATCAAGAATGAATTGCATGAATCATGAAGCAAATCACATACCCAGTTTCGTCCAAACTGAAGTAAGTTGGCGCTGCCTTGATGGTGTGGCACACCAACCATTTGGCTACGCCGATCCTTCGCATTCTCGTGGACGGCTCGCCAGCTGCCTGTGAACCACTCATCAACCAACGCCTCCCAACAATCCATCTTATCCGCTCACCATCTCGGGGGCACCTGTAAGTTATTAGAAAGAATTTTCAGCGCTACGCCTATGAATGAAATCAAGAAAACTACGTAGAAGGACTTAAGAATAGGTAATTACCTTCATGTATTGCTCCTTCTTCAGAAACTTTCCGCGGCAATCCTTCTTCTGCTTCTTAATAACACGCGTGGCGTAGTAATCTCGAATAGCCTGCGGCCGAGCCTCGTGGCACAAGTTCTGTAGTAACCGCCTACACTCGGCCTCGAGAACCCTCGCTGCCTCCTCCTCATATCCATCCTCACACCTATAGAAGGTCTGCAATCAAACGTGAAAACACCGATTAGTACAATAATTAGCTATATTATTAATTTTAGATTATGTAAAAGGATAATTTACCCAAAAGCTCTTGATAACCATCTTGGCCCTCGTGTGGCACAAGACACCATCTATAATCTCCTCCGGCGGGGCCTGCGCAGCCTGGTAGTGCTCCCAGGTAAATCCTAGTGTAGGAACCTGACCCTCACCAGGCAACGTGACAAACCCCAGGAAATTTGTCCGGCAAAGCACACCAAGGACGGAGTTCGGCCTGCGGACTCCAAGAGGGTGTACCCATCCCCTGCAGTATGATAAGGTCAACGCATTAGATATTTGAACAAACTTGAAGGAAAAAGCTAAAAAAAGGGTAAATGTACTTACCTATCTCCTTCAAGTTTAATCACTGGCCTTTGCTCGCGGGTAGCCGGGGCGACCGGGAGACGTGTACTGCCACGCTTGTACACGGTGGCCCCGTCCACCTGCACATTGCCCTCACTATCCATAAGCTCATCCCCGTCATCCCCGCCCCCTGAGCCACCTGGACCCTCGGTCCAATCCGGCAACTCGGTACGATCCGGCCAGGTCTCCCATCCGGGCCTCTGGAACCGTAGTCTCCTCCGGCTGCTCCTGGGCCAAATGCACCTCGACCCGAGGCTGCTCCTGGACCGGAGTCTCATGGGACGAATGCCCGTCAACACCAGGCTCCTGGACCGGAGTCCCCGTAGCCTCCTCCGCAAACGGTTCGACCATACTAGTCCTATGCTCGGGTGAATGAGCTAGTGGTGGTGGCGAGGACGGCTCAACAGTCCTCCTGGATCTTCCGCGGCCACCACCTCTCCCTGTACCCTTCCCCTTCTTCCTTACCCGACCAACACCTCTCCAAGTGGGCAATGCCGCCGACGAAGAAGAACCCACAGGTGGTGTCGACAGACTGTCTGCCAAGGCTCTACACAGAGATAGGGGTGGAAGGGAAGTACCACCCCTCGTGCGGGGAGCCTGGGAAGAACCCGTCGAGCGCTCTGGACCAGCGCCCACCATCTTTCCACACCTGGTGACCTGCCATGATAAAGATTAAAAGAAATTAGTACAACATAAAAAATTGAATAACTGACATGAATAATAATATGTACATGAATAATAAAGATTAAAAAATATATAATTTAAGTAGTGAATCTTACAAACTAATAATCATCATCAATAAATGCATCATCATCATCACTATCATGCATGTCTTCATGAATGATGTGCTCGTCGGGTTCAACGGCGTGAAGTTGTGAAAGGCCTTCCTTTAACCGTTGAAGCATTGACAGGTCATCCGCATCAGTAACCTCTACGAGTTCCAGGTCTTCTGGTTCCGGCGCAGGCTGGAGTCGGATTCATTGTCGCTGTCTACTTCCATGTTCTTGGGTGAAGCACGACGGTTCTTGAAACGTTTCTTGGAAAGACGTGTTTCTTGGAAGAATACTCCATCATATGTGGCTGGGTTAATGTGAGGTTCATAATCCTGTTCATTTAGGAGAGGTGGTTTGACATGTGGCGGCACTTCATAAACAACATACCAACCTTCCAGATTCTTATCCGTTTGGCATGCCCACGGTAGATAGAAAAATTGGGTCGCCTGTTGAGCTGTAATATAGACATCGGGAACATCTAAATGGGTGTTTGGATTGATTTTGACTAGTCCTATATGTTCATGAGTCCTTCTAGTCTTTTTCGGCTGGAACCAATAACATTTGAAGACTACGACGTTCGGTGGGTTTTCACCAAAGAATTGAAGTTCATAAATTGCTTCAACTCTTCCATAATACTCGATAACACCTTCGCCGATAGCAAAGACACCACAATTTGTAGATTTCCGGTCGGGCATAGATAGCTCTTTGCCAAAGGTACGAAAGAGATACCCGTTGATGTTGTATTTCTCAAATGAACGGACCTTATAGTCAAAACCATTAGCGACTTGTCTCAATTCGGCGTCCATAGACTCTAAATTAGCCTACAAGTTTAATAGGAAACGGTTGTTGCATTAGCCTCAAGTTAGACCAAGAATGAAATGGTCCATTATTGATAATTACCATTTGTTTGAACCAAGAGATGAAACCGGGATAGCCGCCTCCTGTCTTTGACAGAAGCTCATACTCTTCGTCGGAATCATTTTCGATCACCGCTCCATCCGAGAATTTGATGGCGTAATGGCTGTTTGAAATATCCGGGAATAAGAGCAGTTCAAATGAATTAGAAGTTACGGGAAAATGTGCCGAGAACTCACTCGATGTACGGCGGCACTTCTGTTAGGTTGTTGAAGATATACAACGAAATGTTCCGCCATTCTTCGACATCCAACGTTATTGGTTTCGAAGCACCGGCTGGTGCGAGCTTCCCTTTGAATAGGCTGAGGTTGGACCCACCTTGTTTAGGGTCTGCATCATTGTGCCGAGGCTTTGGATTATGCAAATGATGATTTTTGGCTTCGTAGTGTGCTGTCACAAAGTTTGCCACCTCCTCAGTAATGAATGCATCAGCCATCGATGCTTCAATTCTACGCTTATTTTTACATTTAGCTCGAAGGGTCTTCTGCATCCTCTTAGTTGCATAGCAGCAATGATCTTGCACGTGACCACCCAATCTTGCCTCGGTTGGTAGATGTAAAATCAAATGCTGCATTGGATTAAAGAAGCCCGGTGGAAAGATCTTCTCTAACTTGCACAACAACTCCGGTGCAAACTCCTTCATGTCTTCTACCACGCCAGGCGACAATTCTTTTGCACAAAGAACACGGAAGAAATAGCTCAGCTCCGCCAGTACTAGCCATTCATCCTCAGGAATAAAGCCACATAACATCACCGGCATTACCCGCTCTAGCCATATGTGCCAATCATGACTCTTGAGACCAAAGGCTTTTAATTTTTCAAGACTCGCTCCCCTCTTTAGATTCGCTGCATACCCATCGGGGAACATCAAGTGCATTTTGACCCACAAGATAATTTCCCTCATAGCTGGCCTTCCAAGATTGAACCAGGCTTATGGCTTCGACCACTTCTGCTTTCCTTTGCCTTCTCGCATGTTTTGTAACAGTCTATGACATAGTGTCTCTTGATCGACTCTAGCCTTAATATTATCCTTTGTCTTCCCATCTATGTCGAACAATGTACCAAAAATAGCCTCTCCGATATTCTTTTCAGTGTGCATCATGTCGATATTGTGTGGAAGAAGGAGGTCTTTGAAGTAAGGTAGATCCCAGAAGCATGGCTTGTGAGTCCAGGCGTGTTTTGAATTATACCCCTTGAAATACCCTGGACGCTCTGGATCAGGCTCGAGGGCATTTAACTGATCCAGGATCTGTTGGCCTGTGAACGCAGGTGGTGCCAAGTTTTTGACAACTTTACCTTTGGTAAAGTTCTTCTTGTCTTTTCTGAACTGATGGTCAGGATCCAGGAACTGTCTAGGCAAGTCAAAGCAAGAATACTTCCGACCCTCCTGCAACCAATGAAACTGAAGAGCTGCCTTGCATTGGGGGCACGGGAACCTTCCATGCACACACCATCCAGAGAATAGCGCATACGCTGGCAAGTCATGCATAGAGTACATGTACCACACATGCATTTTGAAGTCTTCTTTTCTAGCGGCATCGTATGCCTTGACCCCATTTCCCAAGCTTCTTCCAATTCATCCTTAAGAGGTTGCAGGTACACATTCATATTCTTCCCCGGATAATTAGGCCCTGGAATTATCAACGTCAGAAATATGTTCTTTCTTTGCATAATCTGCCCGGGGGGAGATTGAGTGGAATGACAAATACAGGCCAACAACTGTATTGGGTTGCCATCATGCCGAAGGGATTAAAACCATCCGTGGCAGCGCAGACTCGATGATTCCTTGGATCTGCCGCTTTATCCTTGGATCTGCCGCTTTATCCTGATGCAATCCATCGAAATGTTTCCACGCTTCCCCATCCGATGTGTGTACCATCATATTATTCCCATCCGCATCTAGCTCGGTTCTTTTGCCCAATTTGTGCCATGTCATCTGTCTGGCTGTCTCTTCGACCATGAAAAGACGTTGAAGTCTTGGTACGATTGGCATATACCGAAGAACACTAACTGTGATTTTGGTCTGCCTCTTCTCACCCATACCGTTGTCTACCACAAGATACCTGTAAGACTCGCAATTGGGACAATAGTCCAAGTGTGCATACTCCTTCCTAAATAAGACACATCCTTTCTCACATGCATCTATATTCTCATAGGGCATCTTAAGTACATGAAGTATTTTGTCCGACTGGTACAGGTTTGCAGGCATGACATGGCCTTTGGGTAGGAAACGTCCAAATAGTGTCATCATCGCGTCGTAGCATTCTCTTCCCAAGTTGAGCTGAGCCTTCAGAGCCATTACTTGTGCAATTGCATCCAGCTGACAGAGCTCAGTGTGCTCATGGAGAGGACGTTTTGAAGACTTCAACATTTCATAAAAGGCCTTTGCAGATTCCTCCATCTCATCTTCCGAATCCCGAGCATCATCAAAGTCTTGCACCATGTCTTCGATCCCGGTACCATGCTCGTCCGTGTGACAACGGACCACCTCAGCTCTTGTGCGTTGTATAGACTCACCATGAAATGTCCACACCGTATAATTAGGCTTAAAACCCCTCCTCTGCAGGTGTTTAATCATTACAGCCTCTGTCGTCTTTTTATAGTTGTCGCATCCAGGACAGGGGCAATAGTTTCTTTCCTGGCCATTTGCGAATGCGGCTTTCACAAATTCCTTTGTTTTTACAAACCATTCTTTTGTCATCTCTTTCTGACTAGGGTGACCGGTATACATCCACGCATGATCACTCATCTTGCGTAGCTACTAAAGACAGAAGAAATATATTTATATATAATTTAGCATTTATATTCATCGGTTAATCAGGTTCGCCATTTTTATTACGTCTAGGCAACCTACACGCTAGTAGGTAAAGATAGGTCCTAATCCCACCCGAGTATGTGTAGATTGGGTTCGTTTTACCATGCTCTGCGCCGGATCCAACGCAAAATTTCGGCAGCACATCCCCGCTGTTCTCCTGATACACGTCTCCGCAATAAATAGAGAGGATGTGCATCCGGAGAACAACAGGGAGGCACTGACGAAAATCCGCATCGGATCGAGAGCACAGCATACGGGAAAACGAACCCAATCTACACATACTTGGGCTGTCCATGGATAATGTTGGACAATTCGAAAGGATGGCGGTTATAAATATGCAAAGACATGCATATTTATAGATGTCGCCCTTTCGAACGGGAGACGCATACTGGTCACGCGTACTGATAAATTAATTGAATTACCTAAATCTAGAAAGTTTCATCCGAAAACCGAGCCACAGTAAATGAAGGGGCGGGGAGGAGATGAAATTTGTACTAACCCACGAATGGAGGGGCGGAGCTCGTACAACGTATGGGCAGGTCTTCGCACAGCAGACCTCACAGCGACGAGACAACTATCACATGTAAATCCACCCGATCAACACAAATATTCCAATTATGTCATTTTAGAGGAAAACAAGCTAAGTATATAATATTCATGAGCTAACCAAGGTTCTTATGCCATTTTGAGGTTATTATGACATTTTGGAGCTAAATGGGCTAATTATGTCATTGTTCGGGAAATTAAAGCAAGGATAATATGAAAGAGGAGAAGAAAGAGGAGGAGGAGGAGAAGAAGAAGAAATCAAGAAGAAGGAGGAGAAGGAGGAGAAGGAGGAGGAGGAGAAGGACTAGAAGGTCCTTGGCCTTCTCCTCCTCCTCCTCCTTCTCCTTCTTCTCTTCTTCTTCTTCTTCTTCTTCTTCTTTCTTTTCGTTTTGCCTATTTCTTCTCCTCTTCTCCTCTTGTTGGAGCTAAATTACCTAATTATGTCTTTTTGGAGCTAAATGGGTTAATTATCCCATTTTAGAGGAAAACAAGGAAAGTATATAATATTCATGAGCTAACCAAGGTTCTTATGCTATTTTGAGCTTATTATGGTATTTTGGAGTTAAATGGGCTAATTATGTCATTGTTGGGGAAATTAAAGCAAGGATAATATGAAAGAGGAGAAGAAAGAGGAGGAGGAGGAGAAGAAGAAGAAATCAAGAAGAAGGAGGAGAAGGAGGAGGAGGAGAAGGACTAGAAGGTCCTTGGCCTTCTCCTCCTCCTCCTTCTCTTTCTCTTTTTCTTCTTCTTCTTCTTCTTCTTCTTTATTTTCATTTTGCCTATTTCTTCTCCTCTTCTCCTCTTGTTGGAGCTAAATTACCTAATTATGTCTTTTTGAGCTAAATGGGCTAATTATCCCATTTTAGAGGAAAACAAGGTAAGTATATAATATTCATGAGCTAACCAAGGTTCTTATGCCATTTTGAGCTTATTATGGTATTTTGGAGCTAAATGGGCTAATTATGTCATTGTTGGATTAATTAAAGCAAGGATAATATGAAAGAGGAGAAGAAAGAGGAGGAGGAGGAGAAGAAGAAGAAATCAAGAAGAAGGAGGAGGAGGAGAAGGAGGAGGAGGAGAAGGACTAGAAGGTCCTTGGCCTTCTCCTTCTCCTCCTCCTCCTCCTCCTTCTCCTTCTTCTCTTCTTCTCCTTCTTCTTCTTCTTCTTCTTCTTCTTTCTTTTCATTTTGCCTATTTCTTCTCCTCTTCTCCTCTTGTTGGAGCTAAATTACCTAGTTATTTCTTTTTTGAGCTAAATGGGCTAATTATCCCATTTTAGCGGAAAACAAGCTAAGTATATAATATTCATGAGCTAACCAAGGTTCTTATGCCATTTTGAGCTTATTATGGTATTTTGGAGCTAAATGGGCTAATTATGTCGTTGTTGGGGAAATTAAAGCAAGGATAATATGAAAGATGAGAAGAAAGAGGAGGAGGAGGAGAAGAAGTAATCAAGAAGAAGGAGAAGAAGGAGGAGGAGGAGAAGGACTAGAAGGTCCTTGGCGTTCTCCACCTCCTCCTTCTCCTTCTTCTCTTCTTTTCCTTCTTCTTCTTATTTTTTTGCTTCTCCTTTCTCCTTCTTCTTCTTCTTCTTTCTCCTTCTTCTTCTTCTTCTCCTTCTTCTTTCTTCTCCTTCCCTTCCTTTTCCTTCTTCTTCTTCTTCTTCTTCTTCTTCTCCTTCCCTTCCGTTTCCTTCTTCTTCTTCTTCTTGTACTTCTCCTTCCCTTCCTTTTCCTTTTAACCCCCCTGTTCGTGCACCACCACGACATAAGCCCCCCTGTTTGCCTGGCTCCCTTTTACCCCTCCAGTTGTGCTAATGATGTTGCTAATGGCCCCCTTTGAGTTGATTAGCTCTACATTAAGCAAATAATAGCAACGACTAGTCTAATTATTTTCTAAAATGACAAAACTGCCCTCCCTCATCTAGTATAAGTCACACGAGCTGGGCAGAAGCAACTCCCGTTCTCTGCTCGTTCCCCTCCCTGACCTAGCCGCCCCAAGCGCTGCCGCGCCTCGCCTCCGCCGCAGCTGCCCCAGCCGCCGCATCTGCCCCAGCCGCCCCATCTCCATTGCTGCTCCAAGGTAAGGCAAGCCTCTTCCCTTCCCTAGCCACCCCATTGCTGCTACACCAACAAAGTCTCCTGCCCTTCCTTTTCCTTCTTCTTCTTTTCCTTCTTCTTCTTATTATTTTCTTCTCCTTTCTCCTCCTTCTTCTTCTTCTTTCTCCTTCTTCTTCTTCTCCTTCTTCTTTCTTCTCCTTCCCTTCCTTTTCCTTCTTCTTCTTCTTCTTCTTCTTCTTCTTCTCCTTCCCTTCCTTTTCCTTCTTCTTCTTATTCTTCTTTCTTCTCCTTCCCTTCCTTTTCCTTCTTCTTATTTTCCTTCTTCTTCTTATTTTTTTCTTCTCCTTTCTCCTCCTCCTTCTTCTTCTCCTTTCTCCTTCTTCTTCTTCTCCTTTCTCCTCCTTCTTCTTCTCCTTTCTCCTTCTTCTTCTTCTCCTTTCTCCTTCTTCTTCTTCTCCTTTTCTCCTTTACTAAACAGGAAACTAACCTAACTAATCCTAAACTAAAACTGAACCTAAACTAAACTAATTTAACAACCTAACTAACTAGCCTAACTAACCTAATAAACTAAAAAACTAACCTAACTAATTTAACATAAATAAAAATAAGGAAAAACAAAAAAAATGGGGGGACTCACCGGCGGGGGCGGCTGGGGCGTCGGGGCGGCGAGGAGCACGGGTGCGACGGGGCAATGGGGCGTCGCCGGGGGCAGTGCGGCGGCGGAGAGCAGTGGTGGCGGCGGGGGGTGGTGGCGGCGGTGGGGTGCTGTGCAGCGGCGGGGGGCAGTGGTGGCTGTGGTGGGGGGCAGTGGTGGCGGCGGTGGGGGGCAGGTGAGGGGGCGGCGCAGGGGTCGGCGTAGGGGGCGGCACAGGGGTGGCCGACCGCTGGTGGTGCAGGAGGGAGGCGCGCACGACGGTTTTAAGGAGAGACAGAGCGGGGAGTGGGGAAGTGGAGAGAGGGGGGGGTAGGGGATAACGACCGTCAGCTTTGCCGTCTGCCCCCGGACGGCAAAGGGCCCAACGACAGATGGCAAAGGCCAGGCTGACGGCAAAGAGCCCGTCCGTTGGACCTGGCCAGGCCCAAGGTTTAATGAGACCCATCTGCCCTCTTTGCCGTCTGCCCTTGGTCTCTTTGCCGTCCGCAGGCAGACGGAAAAGCCCTGAGAGATGGCAAATAATCTTTTTACCATCAGCGAGCCCTTCACCGTCCGCTTTAGGTCAGCTCACGGCAAAGAGGGTCTTTGCCATCAGCCAGCAGACGACAAAGAACTGGCTGATGGCAAATTACTGTTTTCCAATAGTGGCAGGAGCTATAACAACGTTTAACGACATCCCACACACAACTGCTCAAGGTAACTTTGATCACACAGAACAGAAGTTCCATGAGCCGGTCAACGAGCCTCTCACGAACAATGCACGGACAGTGTAAGAACTTGCCATCAATGCAACAACGACAACAAGCACACCACCCCACACCAGCACGAGCAACATCCAAACCCATGTGTCAACCACAAATACTGAAGTTTTGAGTGATGAAATTGATGACGAAATGCAAATGGGAGAAGAAGAAAACCAGCCTAAACTCATAATAACGCAGCCACCTTATCTTGGACAGAGATTTAGTTCATTTGAAGATGCGAGGAAATACTACGAGAGTTATGCACTGTTGAATGGATTTTCCATAAACACAAAATACCGTAGGAAGATCAAACAAACTAGGTAGTACAGCAGATGCGAGTTTAGGTGCTACAAGGCACGAAAAAAATGCCAGAGCAGAGAAGAGGAATCACTGTCAAGACGCAGTGCCCTGCCAAATTGAGGCTAAACATAGATGGAGCCTCGCGGGTGGTCACTGAGTTTATCGCCGAACACAACTACGATATGATAAAGAAGCTTGACCTCGTAAATTTTTTGAGTGCCCATCGAGGATTCAACTCCCAAGAGAAGAAATTCATAAAAGTTCTGCACAACTGTAATGTAAGCACTTCAAGAATGGTCCATATACTGTCCCTGAAACACAGGAAATATGGAAAACTGAGTAGCATGCCCTACCTTCCAGCAGACATCACAAACCTGAAGGCAAAGTATCGTAGAGAAAGCAAGTTGGCTGATGCGGATGACAACATTGCATACTTCGAAGAGAAAGCAAAAGAAGATCCTGATTTCTTCTTTAGAATAAGACTCGATGACGAGGACTGTGTGAGGAACATGTATTGGGTCAACGGTGCAACGAGGAGAGCGTATACGCATTACCGTGATTGCATTTCGTTCGATGCGACATATCTGACAAACATGTACAAGATGCCATGTGCTCCATTCATTGGAATAAATAACCACAACCAGTCTTTGCAGTTCGGCTGCGGCCTTGTGCAGCCCGAAGATATCGATGGCTATACCTGCTTGTTCAAGACTTTCTTGGAGTGCATGGGTGGACTTGCTCCGATGAACATAATAACAGATCAGGACTTCAGCATGCGTGCATGCATAAGTAACATCTTCCCCACGACAATTCATAGGCACTGCAGGTGGCATATAATTAAGAAGGCATAAGAGACACTAGGACCATTCTTTGCTGACCGTCGAGAATTGCACAAGGCTTTTGAGTTGTGTGTCAACCACAGCTTGACTGTGGAAGAGTTTGAAAGGAGCTGGACAGATATGATTCAAAAGTACCAAGTTCAGGAGAATGAGACACTACAAGACCTATGGGAGAAGCGGATGTACTGGGTGCCAGCCTACTTTATGCAGTGCTTCTTCCCATTCCTACAAACTACGCAGCGTAGTGAGGGTTTCAATGCTGTTTTAAAGAGTTACATGAGCCCCGACAACTCATTGCTACAATTTGCTATGCAGTATTCAGCTCCGCAACAGAAAATATTGGGATCGGAGCTGCAACAAGAAGCAAACACAACCCTTAAGCAGCCTAAATTTCTCACATACTTGCCAATGGAGAGGCAAATGAGCAAAATATACACAAACAAGATCTTTTTCAAGTAAGTATTTTGCTCGCACGGTCCCTAGTTGACAAAAGAATGGCAGAATGCGATCACAACCATAACTAAACAAAATAAAAAATGTGAAACAAAACATCAAAGAAACATGCTACAATCATTTTGGTTTTCGAGAAAAGACTATTCCAATAACAGAATAAAGTACCCTCAATGATCGAGCAAAGTTGCCATGCCGGAATGAACAATGTTGGCAACATGGAAAAGTGCAGTGCAAAAAATGTGGCTAGGTAGCACACAAGAATAATAGTTGCCATGTGTGATGTTGGGTGAGTGCAATCTAGATTGTAGTGTAATTTCCATGTGTAAACTGGTTTGTGTAAAGATGTACTCCCTCCGCCTCAAAATAAGTGACTCAAAAATGACTCAAATTTGTACCAAAGTTAGTGCAAATTTGAGTCACTCTTGATTCACTTATTTTGGGATGGAGGGAGTAGTTAGTAAGTTAGGATTAAAATGTGTTTCATGTGAGGACATCACATTGATTGCCGCGCAAAAAGGAAGTTGTTGCAGTTGCCATGTTAAAACATCCATAGTTTCCATGTGTTGGGTAACGTAGCATAAATTCAAAAAAATTCCTATGCATATTCACATCTTCCTATGGACAGACCAGTAACGAGAGAGGGGTGAGTGCATCTTCATACCTTTGAATATCGCTAAGCGGAAGCGTTGCTAGAACGCGGTTGATGGAGTCGTACTCGCGGCAATTCGGATCCCGGTGTGATTCTGATCTAGTGCCGACCACGGCACCTCCGCGTTCAACACACGTGCAGCCCGGTGACGTCTCCCGCACCTTGACCCACCAAGGAGGAGGGAGAGGTTGGGGAAGATCTCCGGCAGCACGGCGGCGTGGTGTCGATGGAGAGACGGGGGCTCCCGGCAGGGCTTCGCCAAGCACCGAGGGAGGAGGAGGAAGGAGCGGAGCAGGGCTGCGCCGAGAGGAGAAGAAACCGTGTGCAAAACAGCCCCAAACCCCTCTCTATTTATAGGAGGAGGGGAGGGGGGGTGCCACCCCTAGGGTTTCCCCCTAGGTGGTGTGGCAGCCCCCCCCCCAGATGGGAGGTGTGGCGGCTAGGGCAGGGAGAGGGGGTGGCGCACCCCTTAGGTGGGCCTTAGGCCCACCAGCGCCAGGGTTTCCCCCCTTCTCTCCCTCCTGTGCCTTGGGCCTCTTGTGGGAGGCGCACCAGTCCACTTTGGGCTGGTTGCCCTCCCTCTTTTCTCCCATGCTACCTCTTGGGCCTGGTGGCCCCTCCCGGTGGACCCCCGGGACCATTTCCGGTGGTCCCGGTATGCTACCGGTGATACCCGAAACATTTCCGGTGTCCAAAACCATCCATCCTATATATCAATTTTTACCTCCGGACCATTCCGGAGCTCCTCGTGACGTTCGGAATCTCATCCAGGACTCTAAAAAACTTTCGGTAACCTCGTATAACATTTCCCTATAACCCTAGCGTCATCGAACATTAAGTGTGTAGACCCTACGGGTTCGGGAAGCATGCAGACATGACCGCAACACTCTCTGACCAATAACCATCAGCGCGATCTAGATACCCATGGTGGCTCCCACACGTTCCACGATGATCTCATCGGATGAACCACGATGTCAAGGATTCAATCAATCCCGTGTACAATTCCCTTTGTCTCTCGGTATAGAACTTGCCCGAGATTCGATCGTCGGTATACCTATACCTTGTTCAATCTCGTTACCGGTAAGTCTCTTTACTCGTTCTGTAGCACGTCATCGTGTGATTAACTCCTTAGTCACATTGAGCTCATGATGATGTTCTACCGAGTGGGCCCAGAGATACCTCTCTGTCACACGGAGTGACAAATCCCGATCTCGATTCGTACCAACCCAACAGACACTTTCAGAGGTACCCGTAGTGCACCTTTATAGTCACCCAGTTACGTTGTGACGTTTGATACACCCAAAGCACTCCTACGGTATTAGGGAGTTGCACAATCTCACGGTCTAAGGAAAAGACACTTGACATTAGAAAAGCTTTAGCATGCGAACAATATGATCTAGTGCTATGCTTAGGATTGGGTCTTGTCCATCACATCATTCTCCCAATGATGTGATCCCGTTATCAATGACATCTAATGTCCATGATCAGGAAACCATGATCATATATTGATCAACGAGCTAGCCAACTAGAGGCTTGCTAGGGACACATTGAGATCTATTTATTCACACATGTACTACTGTTTCCTATTAAGACAATTATAACTTGAACAACTGATGATTATCATGAACAAGGAAATATGATAATAACCATTTTATTATTGCCTCTAGGGCACATTTCCAACAGTCTCCCACTTGCACTAGAGTCAATAATCTAGTTACATTGTAATGTATCGAACACCCATAACATTATGGTGTTGATCATGTTTTGCTCGAGGAAGAGGTTTAGTCAACGGGTCTGCAATATTCAGATCCGTGTGTACTTTACAAATATCTATCACTCCACTCTGGACATGGTCTTGGATGGAGTTATAGCGGCGTTTGATGTGCTTGGTCTTCCGGTGAAACCTGGGCTCCTTGGCTATGGCAATGGCCCTAGTGTTATCACACAAGAGCGTCTTTGGACCCGACACACTTGGAACCACGCCAAGGTCGATGATGAGCTCCTTTATCCAAATTCCTTCATGAGCCGCTTCTGAAGCAGCTATGTACTCCGCTTCACATGTAGATGCTGCCACGACTTCTTGCTTGCTGCTGGACCAGCTCACTGCCCCACCATTCAAAACATATACGTATCCGGTCTGTGACTTAGAGTCATCCGGATCTATGTTGAAGCTAGCATCGACGTAACCCTTTACGACGAGCTCTTCGTCACCTCCATAAACGAGAAACATCTCCTTATTCCTCTTCAGGTACTTAAGGATATTCTTGACCGCTGTCCAGTGTTCCATACCGGGATCACTTTGGTACCTCCAAACCAAACTTATGGCAAGGTTTATATCAGGTCTGGTACACAACATGGTATACATTAGAGATCCTACGGCTGAAGCATAGGGGACAATACTCATCTTCTCTCTATCTGCTGCCGTGGTCGGTGACTGAGTCTTACTCAATCTCATACCTTGCAAAACTGACAAGAACCCTTTCTTTGAGTTTTCCATATTGAACTTCCTCAATATCTTTTCAAGGTATGTACTTTGCGAAAGACCTATGAGGCGTCTTGATTTATCTCTATAGATCTTGATGCCTAATATGTATGCAGCTTCTCCAAGGTCCTCATTGAAAAACTTTTGTTCAAATAGGCCTTTATGCTCTCCAACATCTCTATATTATTCCCCATCAATAATATGTCATCCACATATAGTATGAGGAAAGCTATAGAGCTCCCACTCACTTTCTTGTACAGACAGGCTACTCCGTAAACCTGTATGAACCGAAACGCTTTAATCACCTCATAAAAGCAAATGTTCCAACTCCGAGATGCTTGCACCAGCCCATAGATGGAGCGCTCGATCTTGCACACTTTGTTAGCACCCTTAGGGTCGACAAAACCTTCTGGTTGCATCATATACAACTCTTCCTTAAGATTCCCGTTAAGGAACGTTGTTTTGATGTTCATTTGCCAAATTTCATAATCATAAAAGGCGGCAATCGCTAACATGATTCAGACTGATTTCAGCTTCGCTACGGGAGAGAAAGTCTCTTCGTAGTCAAATCCTTGAATTTGTCGATAACCCTTTGCGATAAGTCGAGCTTTATAAACGGTCACATTACCGTTTGGATCAGTCTTCTTTTTGAAGATCCATTTATTTTCTATCGCTCGCCGGTCGTCGGGCAAGTCCACCAAAGTCCATACTTTGTTCTCATACATGGATCCTATCTCAGATTTCATAGCCTCAAGCCATTTGTTGGAATCTGGGCCCGCCATTGCTTCTTCATAGATCGAAGGTTCACCGTTGTCTAACAACATGATTCCCATCACAGGGTTGCCGTACCACTCTGGTGCGGAGCGTGCCCTTGTGGACCTTTGCGGTTCAGTAGTATCTTGATCCGAAGCTTCATGATCATTATCATTAGCTTCCTCTTCATTTGGTGTAGGCGCCACAGGGACAATTTCCCGCGCTGCGCTACTTTCCGGTTCGAGAGGTGGTGTAATTACCTCATCAAGTTCTGCCTTCCTCCCACATACTTCTTTCGAGAGAAACTCTTTCTCTAGAAAGGATCCGTTCTTGGCAACAAAGGTTTTACCTTCGGATCTAAGATAGAAGGTATACCAAATAGTTTCTTTAGGGTATCCTATGAATACGCATTTCTCCGCTTTGGGTTCGAGCTTCTCTGGTTGAAGTTTCTTCACATAAGCATCGCAGCCCCAAACTTTAAGAAACGACAACTTGGGTTTCTTGCCAAATCATAGTTCATACGGTGTCGTCTCAACGGATTTAGACGGTGCCCTATTTAAAGTGAATGCTGCAGTTTCTAATGCGTATCCCCAAAATGATAGCGACAAGTCGGTAAGAGACATCATAGATCGTACCATATCTAATAAAGTGCGATTACAATGTTCATACACTTTGTTGCGTTGCGGTGTGCCAAGCAGCATCAGTTGTGAAACTATTCCACACTTCCTTAGGTGTGTGCCAAACTCGTGACTCAAATATTCTCCTCCACGATCAGATTGTAGACACTTAATTTTTCTGTCACGTTGATTCTAAACCTCACTCTGAAATTCCTTGAACTTCTCAAATGTCTCAGATTTGTGCTTCATCAAGTAGATATACCCATACCTACTCAAATCATGGGTGAGAGTGAGAACATAACGGTAGCCACCGCGAGCTTCAACGTTCACTGGACCACACACATCAGTATGTATTATTTCCAATAAGTCGGTTGCTCTCTCCATTGTTCCTGAGAATGGAGTCTTAGTCATCTTGCCCATGAGGCACGGTTCACATGTGTCAAATGATTCAAAGTAAAGAGACTCTAATAGTCCATCAGTATGGAGCTTCTTCATGCGCTTAACACCGATATGTCCAAGGCGACAGTGCCACAAGTATGTGGGAGTAGCATTATCAACTTCAAATCTTTTGGTACTAACACTATGAATATGTGTAACATCACGATCGAGATTCATCAAGAATAAACCATTCACCAGCGGAGCATGACCATAAAACATATCACTCATATAAATAGAACAACCATTATTCTCTGACTTAAATGAGTAGTCATCTCGCATTAAGCAAGACCCTGATACAATATTCATGCTCAAAGCTGGTACTAAATAACAATTATTAAGGTTTAAAACTAATCCCGACGGTAGATGTAGTGGTAGCGTGCCGACGGCGATCACATCGACCTTGGAGCCATTCCAGACGCGCATCGTCACCTCGTCCTTGGCCAGTCTCCGCTTATTCCGCTGGTCCTGCTTTGAGTTGCAAATGTGAGCAACAGCACTGGTATCAAATACCCAAGAGCTACTACGAGCGGTGGTAAGGTACACATCAATAACATGTATATCACATATACCTTTAACGTTGTCGGCCTTCTTGTCCACTAAGTACTTGGGGCAGTTCCGCTTCCAGTGACCTTTTCCCTTGCAATAGAAGCACTCAGTCTCAGGCTTGGATCCATTTTTTTTCTTCTTCCCGGCATCTGGCTTACCAGGCGCGGCAACGGCTTTGCCGTCTTTCTTGAAGTTCTTCTTACCCTTGCCTTTCTTGAAACTGGTGGTCTTGTTGACCATCAACACTTGATGCTCTTTCTTGATTTCTAATTCTGTAGACTTGAGCATCGAGTACAACTCGGGAATGGTCTTCTCCATCCCTTGCATGTTGTAGTTTAGCACAAAACCTTTGTAGCTTGGTGGGAGAGACTGGAGCATTCTGTCAATTATAGCATCATCCGGAAGTTCGACTCCAAGTGAAGTGAGACGACCGTGTAACCCGGACATTTTTAGTATGTGCTCACTGACAGAACTGTTCTCCTCCATCTTACAGCTAAAGAACTTGTCGGAGACTTCATATCTCTCGACACGGGCATGAGCTTGAAAAACTAGTTTCAGCTCTTGGAACATCTCATATGCACCGTGTTGCTCAAAATGCCTTTGGAGCCCAGTTTCCAAACTGTATGACATGCCACACCTAACCAGAGAGTAGTCATCACTCCGAGTTTGCTAGACGTTCAGAATGTCCTGGGCTGCTGCGGGAGCGGGAGGTTCACCTAGCGGCGCATCAAGGACATAAGCCTTTTTAGCCGCTTCAAGGATGAGCTTCGAGTTGCGAACCCAGTCCGCATAGTTGCTACCATCATCTTTCAGCTAGTTTTTCTCTAGGAATGCGTTGAAATTGAGGTTGACGTTGGCCATCTACAATATTTATAAAGACAACTTTTAGACTAAGTTCATGACAATTAAGTTCATCTAATCAAATTAAGTATGAACTCCCACTTAAATCGACATCCCTCCAGTCATCTAAGTGATACATGATCCATGTTGACTAACCCGTGTCCGATCATCACGTGAGACGGACTAGTCATCATGGTGAGCAACTTCATGTTGATCGTATTCAACCATACGGCTCATGTTCGACCTTTCAGTCTCTTGTATTCGAGGTCATGTCTGTACATGCTAAGCTCGCCGAGTCAACCTAGGTGTTCCGCGTGTGTAAATCTGGCTTACAACCGTTGTATGCGAACGTTAGAATCTATCACACCCGATCATCACATGGTGCTTCGAGACAACAATCCTTCGCAACGGTGCACACTTAGGGGAATACGTTCTCGAAATTTTAAGAGGGATCATCTTATTATGCTACCGTTGTTCTAAGCAATAAGATGAAAAACATGATAAACATCACAATGCAATCATATAGTGACATGATATGGCCATTATCATCTTTGCTCTTCCGATCTCCATCTTCAGGCATCGCATGATCATCATTGTCACCGGCGTGACACCATGATCTCCATCATCATGATCTACATCATCGTGTCTCCGTGAAGTCGTCACGCCAACTACTACTATCACTACTACTATAGCTAACCATTAGCAATGAAGTAAACGTAGTAAGCACATGGCGTTGCATGTCATACAATAAATAAAGACAACTCCTATGGCTCCTGCCGGTTGTCATACTCATCGACATGCAAGTCATGAAACCTATTACAATAACATGATCATCTCATACATCATACATGCAACATCACAACTTTGGCCATATCACATCACATGTCAAACCCTGCAAAAACAAGTTAGACGTCCTCTAATTGTTGTTGCAAGTTTTACGTGGCTGATTTGGGTTTCTAGCAAGAACGCCTTCTTACCTACGTGACAGCCACAACGATGATATGCCACAGCTATTTACCCTTCATAAGGTCCCTTTTCATCAAATCTAATCCGACTAGAGTAGGAGAGACAGACACCCGTTAGCCACCTTTATGCAGGGTGTGCATGTCTGTCGGTGGAACCAGTCTCACGAAAGCGTACGTGTAAGGTCGGTCCGGGCCGCTTCATCCAACAATACCACCGGAAAAGAATAAGACTAGTAGTGGCAAGCAATTGAAAAATCATTGCCCACAACCTTTTGTGTTCTACTCGTGCATAGAATCTACGCATAGAAAATCTGGCTCGGATGCCACTCTTGGGTAACGTAGCATAAATTGAAAAAATTTCCTACGCATATTCATATCTTCCTATGGAGAGAGCAGCAACGAGGGAGGGGTGAGTGCATCTTCATACATTTGAATATCGCTAAGCGGAAGCATTGCTAGAACGCGGTTGATGGAGTCGTACTCGCGGCGATTCAGATCGCGGTGTGATTCCGATCTAGTGCCGAACCTCGTCACCTCCGCGTTCAACACACCTGCAGCCCGATGACGTCTCCCGCACCTTGATCCAGCAAGGAGGAGGGAGAGGTCGGGGAAGATCTCCGGCATCACGACGACGTGGTGTCGATGGAGAGATGAGGGCTCCCGGCAGGGCTTCGCCAAGCACCGAGGGAGGAGGAGGAAGGAGCGGAGCAGGGCTGCACCGAGAGGAGAAGAAACCGTGTGCAAAATAGCCCCAAACCCCTCTCTATTTATAGGAGGAGGGGAGGGTGGGTTCCACCCCTAGGGTTTCCCCCTAGGTGGTGCGGCAGCCCCCCCCCCCGGGATGGGAGGTGTGGCGGCTAGGGCAGGGAGAGGGGGTGGCGCACCCCTTAGGTGGGCCTTAGGCCCACCAGCGCCAGGGTTTCCCCCCTTCTCTCCCTCCTGCGCCTTGGGCCTCTTGCGGGAGGCGCACCAGCCCACTTTGGGCTGGTTGCCCTCCCTCTTTTGGCCCATGCTACCTCTTGGGCCTGGTGTCCCCTCCCGGTGGACCCATGGGACCATTTCTGGTGGTCCCAATACGCTACCGGTGATGCCCGAAACATTTCCGGTGTCCAAAACCATCCATCCTATATATCAATCTTTACCTCCGGACAATTCCAGAGCTCCTCATGATGTCCGGGATCTCATTTGGGAATCCAAACAACTTTCGGTAACCTCGTATAACATTTCCCTATAACGCTAGCGTCATCGAACCTTAAGTGTGTAGACCCTACGGGTTCGGGAAGCATGCACACATGACCGAGACGCTCTCCGGACAATAACCATCAGCGGGATTTGGATACCCATGGTGGCTCCCACACATTCCACGATGATCTCATCGGATGAACCACGATGTCAAGGATTCAATAAATCCCGTAAACAATTCCCTTTGTGTGGCGGTATAGAACTTGCCCGAGATTCGATCGACGGTATACCTATACCTTGTTCAATCTTGTTACCGGTAAGTCTCTTTACTCGTTCCGTAGCATGTCATCGTGTGACTAACTCCTTAGTCACATTGAGCTCATAATGATGTTCTACCGAGTGGGCCCAGAGATACCTCTCCGTCACACGGAGTGACAAATCCCGATCTCGATTCGTACCAACCCAACGGACACTTTCAGAGGTACCCGTAGTGCACCTTTATAGTCACCCAGTTACGTTTTGACGTTTGATACACCAAAAGCACCCCTACGGTATCCGGGAGTTGCACAATCTCATGGTCAAAGGAAAAGACACTTGACATTAGAAAAGCTTTAGCATGCGAACAATACGATCTAGTGCTATGCTTAGGATTGGGTCTTGTCCATCACATCATTCTCCCAATGATGTGATCCCGTTATCAATGACATCTAATGTCCATGATCAGGAAACCATGATCATCTATTGATCAACGAGCTAGCCAACTAGAGGCTTGCTAGGGACACATTGTGATCTAGTTATTCACACATGTATTACTGTTTCCTGTTAATACAATTATATCATGAACAATAGACGATTATCATGAACAAGGAAATATGATAATAACCATTTTATTATTGCCTCTAGGGCATATTTCCAACACCATGTGCATAGCACTCTGTTTGCCATGAAAAAAATCACAAGAGAGTTGCCACTGATGATCCTACTTTCATATAGCTCATGCAGCTACTATAAGTTTGTCATATATACTAACGTATGCAAAATGGTTTACGAACGACAAGAAATGCATAAGACACTATGTTTAGTCACAATTTGTGTGTCACATCCCTCGTCCCTATTAGAGTATAGAAAGTTATGCTCATGTCTTATTCATTGCATCCAAGAAAAATGAAATGAATTCAAAAGCAAAGCAAACAAAACCAAAGAAAACCCTAGCAACTCTATATTCAAAAGCTTTTCAATTTTGGTGGCAAATTAAAATTTCCAAAATTGCCTTTAGAAAAGTTCATCATTTCTGATAAATGTTGAAAACAAAATATCAGGGGTAAAATATATTTTCAAAGTGTTTTTGGCATTTTTAATTAAAGGTAAAAGCTACTCAAATCAACTATATAATTGATTTCAAATATTTCAAAGTTTTCAAAAATGCTGAAACTTTTATATATATTTGGAAATATTCCAAATAACATTTCAGCATGTTTCAAACTATTTTAGGAATAGTTTGGATCAAAAAATAAAACAAAACCATAGCAGAAATGTTTTAACAGAAATATAAAAGAGGAAAAAATGGAAAAAGGGTTATCACACGCTCACCTTGGCCCAGGCCCATCTCCTCCCCTTTTGTCGTCTTCCTCCTTCGCCAATCGGAGCAGGACGTGGCCGCCGCTCCCTCCGGCGCGGCCACGCAACTGTGAGCGTTCCTGGCTCGCCCGGATGAGCTGGAGAGGGAGGATAAGCCTCCCCGAGCTCGTTCCCATCCTCTCCCCTTCCTCATTCGCCCCCTGTGCCTCTTCCCCTCTTGGCCACCATTGGAGTGAGCTCGAGCTCGAGCTCCCCGTCACTCCAGTCCCCCTCCGACTTGTCTGAGCCTCGCAGAAGAACCGCCTCGACCCCCTGAAGCTTCCAAGTGAGCCACGCAAGCCGTCGAGCCCTACATCCAGCTGTCGCCGTCGTCTTCCTCCTCGGATCCCCGGAGCTCGCCGCCATCGTTCTCCCTCTTCAGACCATCCCCGAGCCTGGTCTCATCGCCTCTGCACTCCGTGTGAGCTCAGGGTGCTTTCCCGTCATTTTCCCCTTCGATCCTGATCTCTAGGCCCTGATTCCACCGGAGCCCGACGAGATCCGCCGCGGGACGTCGTCGCCGGTAGCCCTCCGGTGACCGGCTGGTCATTCTGAGGCCACCGTTAGCTTCAGTGCATCGTGTAGGTGCTGTACGAGCCAAGCCGCATGCGTGATAGGCCCCGTAGCTGTGATCCCGATGGTGCCCGAACTCCGGCAGCCGTTGAGCTCGCCGCCGGCGTCACCTCTGGTGATTTCAGCCCCTTCTCTTTGCAAAAATGGAGCTGCGATCGAGTGGCCAATCGTCTGGTGCCCTCCGCCGTGCGTTTGGTCACCGGAATAGCAAACCCGAGGCCCTCCGCCGTTCTGGTGGTCGCCGGAGCCTTGCCGCTGGTGGGTTTGACCCCATCGCCTGTGGGGTTGACTCCCCTGAGTCTCTGGCAAGTGGGGCCAGCCCCCAGACTAATTAAGTCTTGTCAAAATAAAAATAATAATTATATTACCAGTTAAACAGTCACTGACATGTGGGTCGAGCTCTGTTAATTAGCTATTTAAGTTGAAACTTAATCTAAAACTGGCAAGAGTCACTAACCAGTGGGTCCCACTGGTCAGGTTTGACTTTCAACGGCCAACTGACCTGCTGAGGTCATGCTGATGCAATAAATCTAATTCTGGTTTAGATATAATTCCAGAATAATTGCAAAACTTTGGAAATTCATAGAAAATTGAATTTAGCTCCAAATCAGACAAATAATATATGCAAATTGATCATAAAAATCCAATGAACACAATGGTGCTACTTTCATGCATGAAAAACAAAGTTATGAAACAACATCAGGTCAAATCAATTAAATAATTAAGATGAATATGCCATTTCAAATGATATTTGAATTTGGATTTCAAACCAGATGCAAACTAAGGTTTCACCAACCACATTGAAACTTATCACCTTTCATTTTATGCCATGTTCATGCACCATGATTGTTGCATATGATTGTTAATATTTGTATGTTGTTATTCGGTAGGCCCCGCCCCTTCGGATATGACTGATTATCCGACTAACGGATATCACCCCTCTGCTGAGCAACAAGGCAAGCAACCATTTTGATCATCCCGATAAATCCCATGTTCTCACTCCTTCTCTTACTTATTGCATTAGGTCAAAATGCTTTGAATGCTTTTACAACTTTAGTTGAACCCACTCCCTTTGCATGACCTGTCCTTGTCACAGTAATTAGCTGAACCTTGCAACCTGGCATACCTGGTAGATGCTTGAGCCATGATGTGCCTTATCCTGCTACGCATGCTATGCTTATAGTTGTGTATGGTCTGTCATCTGGGTGATGAACAGGATCATGAGAATGTGTTCAGTTAATAAAGGTTGTGTGTTGAACCTGATTTGGTAAAGGTACCGGTGAAAGGCTATGTAGGAGTACATGGCGGGTTGTTTCATTGGAACTGTCCTTAGGAACTGAGTTCCATGTATGTAATCCAAGACAAGATACTACCACATGCTGGGCCCTAAAATATGACCCCGCTCGACTTATTAATCGCTTAGTATGCGGTCCAGGAGTTGCAAGTAGTTTCTGATGTTTATAGTTATGCTGGAGGCCGTGCATAGTGTTGACCTTAGAGGTGGCCTATGATGCGGTAGGCAGTGGCACGGTGTACCAAGTGGCACCCTGCTACGCAACAAAAGACCTTCCCTGGCAACGATGCCAAGAATCCTTCTGCTACGGGCTACGCCTATAGGCACTTCCTTGGCAAATATGCAAAGAATTTCCCCGCGGCCTTGGAGCCTTGCGTTGGTGTTCCCTTGAAGAGGAAAGGGTGATGTAGCACAGCGGCGGTAAGTATTTCCCTCAGTTTGAGAACCAAGGTATCAATCCAGTAGGAGGATCGAGTACTTGCACAAACACAAAGAGCTTGCACCCAACGCTATGAAGGGGTTGTCAATCCCTTATAGATTGTTTGCAAAGTGAGAACTGAAAGCAAAAATTAAACAAAGCAAAGTAAAAGTAAAAGTGGAGACGATAGTTGTGAATAGACCCCGGGGCCGTAGTGTTCACTAGTGGCTCCTCTCATGAAAGCAAGTAGACTGTGGGTGAACGAATTACTGTCGAGTAATTGATAGAATCGCGCAAAGTCATGACGTTATCTATGGCAATGATCATATCTATAGGAATCACGTCCAAAACAAGTAGACCGATACTTTCTACATCTACTACTATTACTCCACACGTCGACCGCTATCCATCATGCATCTAGTGTATTGAGTTCAAAAGAACAGAGTAACGCCTTAAGCAAGATGAGATGATGTAGATGGAAAATCTCAAATCTATGATGAAAGCCCATCTTGTTACCCTTGATGCCAACAACACGATGCTTGCCTTGCTGCCCCTTCTGTCACTGGGAAAGGTCACCGCACGGTATGAACCCAAAACCAAGCACTTCTCCCATTGCAAGAATCATAGATCTAGTTGGCCAAACAAAACCCAAGACTCGGAGAGACTTACAAGGATATCAAATCATGCATATAAGAAATCAGCAAAGACCCAAATATAATTCATAGATAATCTGATCACGAATCCACAATTCATCGGATCTGGACAAACACACCGCCAAAGAGGATTACATCGGATAGATCTCCATGAAGATCATGGAGAACTTTGTATTGAAGATCCAAGAGAGAGAAGAAGCCATCTAGCTACTAACTACGGACCCGTAGGTCTGAAGTTAACTACTCACGTGTCATTGGAGAGGCGATGATGTTGATGTAGAAGCCCTCCAACTCCAAAGTCCCCTCCGGCAAGGCACCTGGAAGGGTCTCCATATGAGATCTCGCGAAAACGGAAGCTTGCGGCGGTGGAAAAGTGTTTTCGTGGATGCCCTGATTTTTTCTGGGATTTTATGGAATTTATAGGCCAAAGAGCTAGGGTAGGGGAGCGCCAGGGAGGCCACAAGCTTGGTCGTCGTGGGCCCCCCCTGGACGCGGCATCAGGGCTTGTGGGCTCCCTGTGTGCCTCCTGCCTTGGCCCTCAAGTCCCCCGATCATCTTCTATTCTGAAAAAAATTATTTCGGGGATTTTATTCCGTTTGGACTCCGTTCCAAAATCAGATATGAAAAGAGTCAAAAACACAGAGAAAACAGGAACTGGCACTTGGCACTGAATTAATAAGTTAGTCCCAAAAAAGATATAAAAGGTATATAAAACATCCAAAGTTGACAAGATAAGAGCATGAAACCATAAAAAATTATTGAAACGTTTGAGACGTATCACACCCGGATGGTGGGCTTGGGAACCCTACGCACATAGTTTGGGGCCGTGGCGGAATCCTCGGCCGGACTTCCGTGCGGGTTACCCTCAGATAGGCGATAAACCTGGACTAGGTATTAGCGTGGTTAGCGGTCGTGGCCGACTCCCTCGCTGGGCTTCCGCTTGAAGGTTGCCGAGGTGCATGATGTGCACATAGCGATAAGTGGCGAGAGCGTGTGTGAAGAAGTACACCCCTGCAGGGTTATGATCTATTCGAATAGCCGCGTCCGCGGATATGAACTACTTGGAGACATATGTTGTTCATAGACAACTATAATGGCTACTCATAAAAATGTCAAGATAAGTGTGAGTGTCATGGATGGCATTTCCGTAGGGTGACGGAATGATTCCATGATGGAGTATTGTTGTGGAGTTAGTGGAATCGTGTGCGAGAAAACAAAGTTGTCGAAACTATTTAAAAATGTAGCTTTGTCTAGCCAAGAGTCAACAGCTGGCTTTCTGCATGAAACCCCACAACTCCTTGTTGATACATTGCATGAGTAGATAAATTATTCTAAAGTCTTGCTGAGTACTTTTGTACTCACGTTTGCTTAATAATTGTTGCAGAGGATGTTAATGACCCTAATGGTGGGTTCTATCTAGACGTTGACAATGACGAGTAGCTGGTGTCCCAGCTACGATCTGGCCCTAGGTTTGGTCTATAGATAGTCAGGCCATGTGCCTTTTACCTTTCCATCTGTCTGTACTCAGACAGTTTTAATCTTCCGCTGGCTTGTAAGACTTGTTTGAATGACTTGTGATGGTGGGTCGTGAGACCCCTATCTGTGTAATATTATGTGTGAGGCTCTTCCGAGCCCTCTAAATAAAGTTTGTATGTTTATGGTTATGTTGTGACGCCGTCGATGTATCTATGCATATCGGGTATGCCATGCGTACGTGTGTTGTACTTGATATGTATGGGGTTCGAACACCTAGTCGTATGCCTTAGTAGCACTCCTTACGGGGAAATGCCCCTTTGTGTTTCCACCGAGCCATGGTAGTTCGCTACTGCTCCGGACACATTGGTTGACCGGCATGTGTCCTTCTTAGCTGTTGTGTCTGTACCTTTGGGGAAATGTCACGCGATGTAATGGAGTCCTTGTAGCTTGCTACGACTCGTCTACACTCGGTGATGACCGACACCTGCTTCGCTGGGTCATGTATGCCTATCACTGTACGGAACTGCCACTTAAGTTTATGACTAGACATGTTGACCCGGGTTCTTTGACATCGGAATGCTAGCGACACAATTGCATACGCGAGTCAAAAGGCGCAAACGGTCCCGGCTAAGGTAAGGCTGCAGCCGTGGGGTTAACCGTGCGTGAGACCGCAAAGAGATGTGATGTGTTACAGGCTGGATTTCTATGGCTTAGGATCAGGGTCCCGACAGCGTTGGTATCGGAGCCTGACTGACTGTAAAATTACTAAGCCAAACTAGCCGAAGTTGAGTCTAGAATTGCTTTCGTTATATATAAGGGAATTGTTTGTGGAAGGGAACGTAAGATTCTTGCTTCTCTTCTCAGGTGATTCTATTCTGGTCATCCTCATCTTTTCTGCGGGGATTAAGAACTAGGTTGCCTATCTTTCTATCAGGATCGTGTATTACTGTTCGGTAGATCATAGGACAACGAGTCGAGAGTTACTCCGGGTTTCTTTTATTCCAAGGGAAAGAAAGTAAGTTTTTATGACCATGGAATTGAACTTGATAGTTGAGTGGTTATGCTATCCTATCTTTTGTCGGTTGTCTCAAAATTGTTTTTGAGCATTTACAACCGTTATGCTGCCCAATTTTGTCTCCAGAGCTCTAATGCCTTTGCATTACTCTCTGTTTTCAAATGCCTGGCCATCCTTCTCGTGAGGTGGTCCGTCTGACTAGGTGCATTGATGTTCCGGGTCACACGGCCATGCTAGTCAGGATAATGTCAGTAGCCGGTTACCGCTGGTACCCAGAGTATACAGTGGAGGAGCATTACCTGGATTTTAACCAGAGTCAGTATCTATGCACTGTTAGGGTATTCCCAGATTACCCTGGAGCTGAGGAGCCGTTACATTGGTCTTATGAATTGGGGGTTACTGCTAACATGGTAGTACAAGATGCTGCCAATTCAATGTTGACCATCATGAGGGCCAGACACGCATTGCTCAAGAATTCAGTATTCTGCTATGTTCCCGCCTCTCAGCGAGGAGAAGAAGGATACCTCAGTGGGGTCTACTTTGATTCCTCTATGGAGGATCCGCTCCTGCAGTCCATCGCTGAGATGCTAGAGAATAGAGATAGGGATTCTCATGCCCTTCCTATGGAGCTCTATGCTACACGTGCCCGCCTGTGGACGGCTTTGACACAGCTGGCACCGGTAGTCCAGACAGGGTATGGAGATATGGAGATGCTGAAACCTGTTAGGACCCATCTTCTGGCTCATGTTGACTGGCCTGCTATAGGAGGAGTCACCCCTCTTCGGGGACCTCTTCTACCACCAGCCAGGGGACCAAGGCCACACCCGTGTCCTTACGGTTCCCAGGTGTCTCAGGCTCGAGTATTTCCTAATCCGCAGGTTGAGCTCCCAGTCCATGGAGGCAACCTTTATGAGATGTTTTATACGGATGCCTGAACCCGCGAGTGGAAGAGTAGTATGGTAGTAGCTATACTTCCACAGTCCTGTGTGTCTTGTGGAGTATGCTTATGTCGTGAGAAGAAATCCGGGGGCATAGATAAATAATGTATAGGAAGCTTAGAAAGCCTCTGATGAGTAGTATCATATTTTCAGTAGTTTGCTCTTCGGGTTGAGGTTGTACTGAATTATGTAATGGTGTGTATGAACCATGGTGTATATATAGCAGTTGCTTGTTACCATGTTGTTCGGATGTTCATTTCCACATTCCATGTGTTCAGTGCATTCTTAATCCATACCTGGTATTGATGTTTATATTGGTCTAAGCTGTGAGTTTGTTTGTCAGCATGGTGTTCACTAGGTTGAACCATGCCCCTGCCCATGACCAGGGAGAGGGTAGTCAAGCACCGCACGAGGAATTGCCTCACCCGCCTTCTCTGGCGAAAGTTATGCTTGAGGCAGAAAGAAACAAAAGGGAGACCAACCGTCTGCTAGAGCGTATTGAGCAAAATACGGCTCATCAGCCGAGGAATGATGCAGTGTCCCTCAATGACTTCGTGAAGCTGAATCCTCCGAAGTTCCATCACTCCGTCGATCCCCTCGACGCTGATGACTGGTTGTGTAGTATATCGCGCATTCGCTCTGCAAATGTTTCTGAGGCCGACAAGGTGACCTTTGCGGCGTACTTTCTGGAAGGACCCGCCAATCTGTGGTGGGAGAACTTTGAAGCTATGCGTCCTGCCGGACCAGCAGCCACATGGGCAGACTTTCGTGCAGTTTTTCACCTGCACCATATTCCAGAGGGTCTGATGGACCGTAAGCGAGAGGAATTATGTGCCTTCACCCAGGGAAAATTGACCGTGGATGCTTATAGCTACGAGTTTGGTAACCTCGCCCGCTATGCAACTGAAGAGGTGTCAACTGATGCCAAGAAGCAAGCAAGATTCCGCAAGGGTCCGAGCCCTGAACTTTGTCGTGACCTGCGCCTCCACGAGTGTACAAGCTTTCAAGCTCTTGTCAACAAGGCGATCAGTGCCGAGACTGGTCATACCGATTATGAAGCCACGAAGAAGCACTCCCGTGACTCTGGCTCATCATCTGGCTCCGCGTTCCCAAAACGCCGGCTGTGGGTTCCAAATAGTTCTCTGCCGCCAAGATACACCCCGAGGCCATCCTATGTGGCACCTCAGGCGAATCATACCAACCCTCCGGCAAAAACCTATGGTGGTCCAGCTAGCAATGCTGCACCACGTGTTAATCAGGTGATCTGTTACAAGTGCGGAGAACCAGGGCAATACTCACGAGAGTGTCCTCAGAATATGGGTGCCAAGCAACCTGGAAAGTCCGTTGGGCAAGGCAAGTCGGGGAAAGCTTACTATGTGAAGCCAACTCCTGCACGTGGCCGCGTGAACTATGTCTCAGCAGAAGAAGTTGTAGAGGGTCCCGACGTCATATTGGGTGCGCTCCTTGTCAATCATCACCTAGCGTCTGTTCTTTTTGACACTGGGTCATCTCATTCCTTCATTTTAGAAAGTTATGCACAATTTCATAACATGTCCTTTTGTGATATGCCAATCACATTGGTTGTCCAAACCCCTGGTAGTAATTAGTGGCAAACCTCCAGGATAACCTATGACAATGAAATTATAGTAGAAAGGCTAGTTTTTCTAGCATCTTTGATAGCCCTGAAATCTTGGGATATCAATATCATCTTGGGTATGGACTGGATGTTAGCTCATTATGCCAAGATTGATACTCATTCTAGAAATGTTCAGCTTACCCATCCCTCGGGTGAGATAGTCAATGTCTCTACTCGAGTTGCCAAATGCCAACTCTATTCCCTCAATGCCAACCCTCTTCCAGAACTTGAAGACATGCCGATAGTCCGTGACTTTCTAGATGTTTTTCCAGAAGAACTGCCAGGAATTCCACCTGACATGGATGTAGAGTTTGCGATAGACCTTGTTCCGGGAATCGTTCCAATAGCTAGAAGACCTTATAAGATGGCACCCCTGGAGCTAGCCGAACTTAGAAGCAACTAGATGAGGCCTTGAATAAAGGTTTCATCCGTCCTAGCTCGTCTCCTTGGGCTTGTCCCGTCCTCTTCGTCAAGAAGAAAGACGGAACGGATCAGATGGTTGTAGATTATCGACCAGTTAACCTGGTCACCATAAAGAACAAGTATCCGCTCCCTAGGATCAACGACCTGTATGATCAGCTCGCTGGATCCTCAGTCTTCTCCAAAATGGATTTGAGGTTGGGTTACCATCAAATCAAGATCAAGAACGGGGACATTCCAAAAACGGCTTTTGTCACTCGTTATGGCCAATACGAGTACACCGTCATGTCCTTCGGTTTAACCAATGCCCCAGCCACCTTCTCTTGCTTGATGAATTCAATCTTCATGGAGTATTTGGATAAATTCGTCGTGGTATACCTCGATGATATTCTCATCTACTCGAAGAACGAACAAGAACATGCCAATCATCTAAGGCTGGTATTGGTGAAACTTCGAGAGCGCCGCCTTTATGCCAAGTTTTCAAAATGTGAATTTTGGTTACCAGAAGTGACCTATCTAGGCCACATAATCTCTGGTAAGGGTATTACTGTCAATCCCGAGAGAGTTCAAGCCGTCCTTGATTGGACTCAACCTGAATCGGTTAAGCAAGTTAGGAGTTTCCTTGGCCTAGCGAGCTATTGTCGTCGCTTTGTCGAGAATTTCTCCAAGGTTGCAAAGCCTCTAACTGAACTCCTTAAGAAAGATAAAAGTTCGAGTGGACACCACAGTGTGAGCATAGTTTTTAGGAACTGAAAAGACGCCTGACTTCTGCACCTTGTGTTTCTACCACCAGATTTTTCTAAGGACTTTGTTACCTACTGCGACGCCTCGCGACAAGGATTAGGTTGCATTCTCATGCAGGATCGTCATGTGATTGCATACGCATCTTGACAGTTGCGTCCACATGAGGATAACTATCCCACACATGATCTTGAGCTTGCAGCTGTAGTCCATGCACTGAAAACCTGGCGACATTACCTTCTTGGTAATCGTTCCGAAATATTCACTGATCACCAAAGTCTGAAATATATCTTCTCCAAGCCGGATTTGAATCTCACGCAAAGACGGTGGGTTGAGTTGATCACAGTTTACAACTTCGGGATAACTTACACCCTGGGGAAGGCCAATGTTATGGATGATGTACTAAGTCGTAAGTCTTATTGTAACAACCTGATGCTACAACGAGGTCAACCACATATATATGAGGAATTTCAGAAGTTAAATCTTCACATTGTTCCTCAAGGATTCCTTTCTAATCTAGTGGCGAAGCCTACTCTTAAGGATCAAATCATAGCTGGCCAGAAGCGTGATAAGGGTATATCACGGATCAAGGAGAATATCATTAGCGGAAACGCTAAGGAATTCTCCATGAATGATCAAGATGTTGTGTTCTTCCAGAATCGTCTAGTGGTTCCTAAGAATCCACATGTAAGGCAGTTGATCCTTAAGGAGGCTCATGATTCTCCTCTCACCATTCATCCTGGTAGTATTAAGATGTATCATGACCTATGCCAGAGGTTTTGGTGGACTAGGATGAAGAGAGAAATTGCTGAGTTCATTGCTAACTGCGACGTTTGTCGTCGAGTTAAGGCAGAACATCAAAGGCATGCTGGCACCCTTCAACTTTTAGCTATTCTTGAATGGAAATGGGATAAAGTCAGTATGGATTTCATCACTGGATTTCCCAAGACCTAGAAAGGAAATAATGCTATCTTTGTGGTCATTGACCGTCTTTCCAAAGTAGCTCATTTTCTTCCAGTTCGTGAGAGTATAACAACTAGCCATCTAGCAGAGTTATATATCTCTCGAATAGTGTCTCTTCACGGTGTTCCTCTCGAGATTAACTCAGACCGTGGAAGTATCTTTACTTCTCGCTAATGGGAAAGTTTTCAGAATGCCATGGGGACTCACTTATCTTTTAGCACTGCTTTCCATCCTCAATCAAGTGGTAAAGTAGAAAGAGTGAATCAATTCCCAGAAGATATGCTCCGGTATGAATTGGGAGAAGTGCCTTCCATTCGCCGAATTTGCTGATAACAATAGTTATAAATCAAGCTTGGGCAAAGCCCCTTTTGAAGTTCTCTATGGACGAAGATGTCGAACACCTCTTAATTGGTCAGAAACCGGAGAGAGGCAACTGTTTGGTCCGGATATGATCCAGGATGCAGAAGAGCAAGTTCACATTATTCGTGAAAAGTTGAAAACAGCCCAGTCTCGTCAAAAGAGCCAATATGATCGCCAAAGTAAAGCTGTGACCTTTGAAGTTGACGAGAAGGCTTACCTTCGGGTTACACCTCTAAAGGGTACCCATCGTTTCGGTATCAAGGGCAAGTTGGCTCCTCGTTATATTGGTCCTTTTTGCATTCTTTCCAAACGAGGAGAAGTTGCCTACCAATTGGAACTTCCTCCGCATCTTTCCAAGGTTCATGACATATTCCACATCTCGCAACTCAGGCGTTGCTTTTTGGATCCTATCCGTGAAGTGGACCACGAAATGCTTGATCTCCAAGATAACCTTTCATACCGATAATACCCTGTTCGTATTCTAGATCAAGGGGAACGTACCACTCGACGTCAAAACCTCGAGTTTCTTAAAGTTCAATGGTCAAATCATTCTGAAAAACAGGCAACATGGCAAAGAGAGGACCGTCTTCGACTTGAGTATCCCGCGCTATTTCCGACGACTTCCAAATCTCGGGACGAGATTCTTTTGAGTGGGGGTGAGTTGTCACATCCCTCATCCCTATTAAAGTATAACAAGTTGTGCTCATGTCTTCTTCATTGCATCCAAGAAAAATGAAATGAAATCAAAAGCAAAGCAAACCCTAGCAACTCTATATTCAAAAGCTTTTCAATTTTCGTGGCAAATTAAAATTTCCAAAATGGCCATTAGAAAAGTTCATCATTTCTGATAAATGTTGAAAACAAAATATCAGGGGTAAAATATATTTCCAAAGTGCTTTTGGCATTTTAAATTAAAGGTAAAAGCTACTGAAATCAACTATATAATTGATTCAAAATATTTCAAAGTTTTCAAAAATGCTGAAACTTTTATATATATTTGGAAATATTCCAAATAACATTTCAGCATGTTTCAAACTATTTTAGGAATAGTTTGGAGCCAAAAATAAAACAAAACCATATCACAAATGTTTTAACACAATATAAAAGAGGAAAAAATGGAAAAAGGGTTATCAGACGCTCACCTTGGCCCAGGCCCATCTCCTCCCCTTCTGTCGTTTTCCTCCTTCGCCAGTCGGAGCAGGAGGTGGCCGCCGCTCCCTCCGACGCGGCCACGCATCTGTGAGCGTGCCTGGCTTGCCCGGATGATCTAGAGAGGGAGGATAAGCCTCCCCGAGCTCATTCCCATCCTCTCCCCTTCCTCATTCACCCCCTGTGCCTCTTCCCCTCTCCGCCGCCATTGGAGCGAGCTCGAGCTCGAGCTCCCCGTCGCTCCAGTCCCCCTCCGACTTGTTTGAGCCTCGGACAAGAACCGCCTCGACCCCATGAAGCTTCCCAGTGAGCCACGCAAGCCCTCGAGCCCTGCATCGAGCTCTCGCCGTCGTCTTTCTCCTCGGATCACCGGAGCTCGCCGCCGTCATTCTCCCTCCTCAGACCATCCACGAGCCTGCTCTCATCGCCTCTACACTCCCTATGAGCTCAGGGTGCTTTCCCCTCATTTTCCCCTTCGATCCCGAGCTCTAGGCCCCGATTCCATCGGAGCCCAACGAGATCCGCCGCGGGACTTCGTCACCGGTAGCCCTCCGGTGATCGGCTGGTCATTCTGAGGCCACCGTTAGCTTTAGTGCATCGTGTAGGTGTTGTACGAGCCCAGCCCCGTGCGTGATAGGCCCCGTAGCTGTGATCCCGATAGTGCCCGAACTCCGGCAGCCATTGAGCTCGTTGCCGGAGTCATCTCCGGTGGTTTCAGCCCCTACTCTTTGCAAAAATGGAGCTCTGATCGAGTGGCAAGTGGGGCCAGCCCCCAGACTAATTAAGTCTTGTCAAAATAAAAATAATAATTATATTAACAGTTAAACAGTCACTGAAATGTGGGCCCATCTCTGTTAATTAGCTATTTAAGTTTAAACATAATCTAAAACTGGCCAGAGTCACTGACTAGTGGGTCCCACTGGTCAGGTTTGACTTTCAACGACCAGCTGACCTGCCGATGTCATGCTGATGCAATAAATCTAATTCTGATTTAAGTATAATTCCAGAATAATTGCAAAACTTTGGAAATTCATAGAAAATTGAATTCAACTCCAAATCAGACAAATAATATATGCAAATTGATCAGAAAAATCCAATGAACACAATGGTGCTACTTTCATGCATGAAAAACAAAGTTATGAAATAGCATCAGGTCAAATCAATTGAATAATTAAGATGAATATGCCATTTCAAATGATATTTGAATTTGGATTTCAAACCACATGCAAACTAAGGTTTCACCAACCACATTGAAACATATCACCTTACATTTCATGCCATGTTCATGCACCATGATTGTTGCATATGATTGTTAATGTTTGTATGTTGTTATTCGGTAGGCCCCGCCCCTTCGGATACGACTGATTATTCGACTGACGGATATCACCCCTCTACTGAGCAACAAGGCAAGCAACCATTTTGATCATCCCGATAAATCCCATATTCTCGACCTTGCTCTTACTTATTGCATCAGGTCAATATGCTTTCAATGCTTTTACCACGTTAGTTGAACCCACTCCCTTTGCATGACCTGTCCTTGTCACAGTAATTAGCTGAACCTTGAAACATAGCATACCTGGTAGATGCTTGAGCCATGATGTGCCTTATCCTGCTATGCATGCTATGCTTAGAGTTGTGTATGGTCTGTCATCTAGGTGATGAACAGGATCATGAGAATGTGTTCAGTTAATAAAGGTTGTGTGTTGAACCTAATTTGGTAAAGGTACCGGTGAAAGGCTATGTAGGAGTACATGGCAGGTTGTTTCATTGGAACCGTCCTTAGGAACTGAGTTCCGTGTATGTAATCCAAGACAAGATACTACGACATGTTGGGCCGTGAAATATGACCCCGCTCGACTTATTAATCGCTTAGTACTCGGTCCAGGAGTTGCAAGTAGTTACTGGTGTTTATAGTCATGCTGGAGGCCGTGCATAGTGCTGACCTTAGAGGTGGGATATGATGCGGTAGGCAGTGGCACGGTGTACGAAGTGGCACCCGGATGGTGGGCTTGGGAATCCTGCGCACATCGTTTGGGGCCGTGGCGGAAACCTCGGTCGGACTTCCAAGCGGGTTACCCTCAGATAGGCGATAACCTGGACTAGGTATTAGCGTGGTTAACGGTCTTGGCCGACTCCCTCGCTGGGCTTCCGCTTGAAGGTTGCCGAGGTGCATGACGTGCACATAGCGATAAGTGGCGAGAGCGTATGTGAAGAAGTACACCCCTGCAGGGTTATGATCTATTCGAATAGCCGCGTTCATGGATATGGACTACTTGGAGACATATGTTGTTCATAGATAACTATAATGGCTACGCATAAAAATGTCAGGATAAGTGTGAGTGTCGTGGATGGCATTTCCGTAGGGTGACGGAATGATTCCATGATGGAGTATTGTTGTGGAGTTAGTGGACTCGTGTGCGAGAAAACAAAGTTGTCGAAACTATTTAAAAATGTAGCTTTGTCTAGCCAAGAGTCAAAAGCTGGCTTTCTACATGAAACCCCACAACTCCTTGTTGATACATTGCATGAGTAGATAGATTATTCTGAAGTCTTGCTGAGTACTTTTGTACTCACGTTTGCTTAACAAATTGTTGCAGAGGATCATAATGACCCTAATGGTGGGTTCTATCTAGGGGGTGAGGGAGGGGGCCCACCCTTTAGGGTTCCCATCCCCAAAGGGTGCAGCAGCCCCATCTAGGGCTGGTGGTGGCGGCCATGGCAAGAGAGAGGGGGGTGGCACACCCCAGATGGGCCTTAGGCCCATCTGCACTAGGGTTTCCCCCTCCCTCTCTTCTGGCGACTTAGGCCTAGATGGGAGGCGCACCAGCCCACTCTGGGCTGGTTCCCTTCCACCTTTTGGCCCATGCTAGCCTTTGGGGTTGGTGGCCCCTCCCGGTGGACCTCCGAATGCCTTTCGCTGGTCCCGGTACATTACCGGTGTTGCCCAAAACAATTCCGGTAACCAAATCATCACTTCCTATATATAATTCTTTACCTCCAGACTATTTCGGAGCTCCTCGTGACGTCCTGGATCTGATCCGGGACTCCGAACAACCATCGGTAACCTCGTATAACAATTCCCTATAACCCTAGCGTCATCGAACCTTAAGTGTGTAGACCCTATGGGTTCGGGAGGCATCCAGACATGACCGGGACACCTCTGCGGCCAATAACCATCAGCAGGGTCTGGTTACCCATGGTGGCTCCCGCATGTTCCACGATGATCTCATCGGATGAACCACGATGTCAAGGATTCAATCAATCCCGTATACAATTCCCTTTGTCTACCGGTATAGAACTTGCCCGAGATTCGATCGTCGGTATCCCCATACCTTGTCCAATCTCGTTGTCGGAAAATCTCTTTAATCATTCCGTAGCACATCATTCCGTGACTAACTCCTTAGTCACATTGAGCTCATTATGATGATGTTCTACCGAGTGGGCCCAGAGATACCTCTCCATCACACGGAGTGACTGATATGTCTCCAACGTATCTATAATTTTTGATGGTTTCATGCTATTATCTTGTCAAACTTTGGATGTTTTGCATGCCTTTTATATATTTTTTGGGACTAACTTATTAACTCAGTGCCAAGTGCCACTTCCTATTTTTTCCATGTTTTTGATCCCTTTCAGAGGAGACTCTGAAACGGAGTCCAAACGGAATAAAATCCCCAAAAAGATTTTTTTCTGTAACAGAAGATGACCGGGAGACTTGAGAGCCAAGGCAGGGGGTCCCTAGGGGCCCCACAAGCCCCCTCACCGCGGCCAGGGGGGAGGCCGCGGCCCACAGGCTTGTGGCCCCCTAGACCTCCTTTGCCCTAGGTTTTGCGCCTATATATCCCCAAAAATTCCACAAAAAATCACGAGATCATCGAAAGTACTTTTCTGCCGCCGCAAGCTTCTGTCTCCGCAAGATCCCATCTGGGGCATGTTCTGGTGCCCTGCTGGAGGAGGATTCCGATACGGAGGGCTTCTCCATCAACACCATGACCTCTCCGATGATGCGTGAGTAGTTCACCATAGACCTACGTGTCCAAAGATAGTAACCAGATAGCTTCTTCTCTCTCTTCGATCTTCAATACAAAGTTCTCCATGATCTTCTTGGAGATCTATCCGATGTAATCTTCTTTTGCGGTGTGTTTGTCGAGATCCGATGAATTGTGGATTTATGATCAGATTATCTATGAATCTTATTTGAGTTTCTTCTGATGTCTCTTATGCACGATTTCATATCCTTGTAATTCTCTTCGAGTTGTGGGTTTTGTTTGGCCAACTAGATCTATAATTCTTGCAATAGGAGAAGTGCTTGGTTTTGAGTTCATACCGTGCGGTGACCTCACCAAGTGACAGAAGGGGTAGCGAGGCACGCATCATGTTGTTGCCATCATGGGTAAAAAGATGGGGTTTTCATCATTGGTTTGAGTTTATCCCTCTACATCATGTCATCTTGCTTAAGGCGTTACTCTGTTTGTCATGAACTCAATACACTAGATGCATGCTGGATAGCGGTCGATGTGTGGAGTAATAGTAGTAGATGCAGAAAGTATCGGTCTACTTGTCTCGGACGTGATGCCTATATGTATGATCATTGCCTTAGATATCGTCATGACTTTGCGCGGTTCTATCAATTGCTCGACAGTAATTTGTTCACCCACCGTGATATTTGCTATTTTGAGAGAAGCCTCTAGTGAACACTATGGCCCCCGGCTCTACTCCACACCATATTTTCAGCCTTACACTTTTTTACTTCGATGCATTTTCCGCCTTCACATCTCACTTTGCAAACAATCTTCAAGGGATTGACGATCCCTTTGAAGCGTTGGGTGCAAGCTCGTTTGTGTTTGAGCAGGTACTCTAGACTTGACGAGACCCTCCTACTGGATCGATACCTTGGTTCTCAAACTGAGGGAAATACTTACTGCTCCTTTGCTGCATCACCCTGTCCTCTTCAAGGGAAAAACCAACGCAAGCAAGTCTCCGTCAACGTGTCAATTTCTGGCGCTGTTGTTTGAGAAGTAGCAAGAAGAATTTCTGGCACCGTTGCCGGGGAGGAAGATCAAGTCAAGAACTCATCCAAGTAGGTGTCGCAAGCTCATCTCTTGCATTTACTTTGTTTGCCAGTTGCCTCTCGTTTTCCTCTCCCCCACTTCACCAATTTGCCTTTTTCGTTCGCCTTTTTCGTTCGCCTTTTCGTTCGCCCTTTTCCCTCGCTTGTTTTCTGTTCGTCTGTGTGGGATAGTCTACCTATCTTCATGGATCGATCCACCACTTCGAATGATACTCCCGAGAGCGGAGTTCTCAATTTTAAACAAATTGAGGATGAAAATTAAGTGACGCTTGGTATAGGATTTGCAATGCTCAGAGCACATCTACTCATAAGCAATCCACCACCGTCCTGCTTCGCAGTTTTATGTGGGTGTTTCTCCTTGGAATAGGTATATTCTTGACACCATCGTAGGTGGAAATTTCTTGGGTAGCCATACCGTTGATTCTTACGGAGCTCTAATAAATTTGGTAGGCTCACCCCCACTCATGGTTAATGGAACTATCTTAACTCTAGAACATGTGATGCGTAGGCTGGACGTCATTGAAAATAAAGTTGCTACGATAGAACTCATTGAGAATTTGGATAAAAATATCCACAATCAAATCACTTAGTACGGATCCAAGGTGGGAATGGTTTTGAAAAATTTAAAGGAGAAGGAACCCACAGTTAACGAAAAACTAGGTCATGATTCCGCTAGGATTGACAAACTAGAGGATGTTATAACCAACTTGGGTTCCGCTTTTAACGCTGTGCAGAATACTCCATACTTTGCCCACAATAAGGTCACCAAGTCTGTTTTTGTTCCCAAAAATAGTGGTGAATCACCTAGAAAGAAAGATGAAAACCGTAAGATGATAAGTGATCACGCGACTTATGGTTTGAGCACCAAAGACGACGATACGTGATTCTATCGCTTTTATGCCTAGCTAAGGGCGTTAAACAATAGCGCTTGTTGGGAGGCAACCCAATGAATTTATCTTTTTATTTCTGTTTTGTTGCGTCCACACCATCATAATTCTGTTGTGATTGTGTTTTTTGTGTTTCTTTTTGTGTTTGAGCCAAGCAAAACCTTTATGACTAGTCTTGGTGATGGTTGTTTGATCCTGCTGGAAAAAGACAGAAACTTTTCCCTCACGAGATGATTTTTCATTTTCATTCAGAAAGAGATTTTGGGTTGATTCTTTTTTCTGCTGGTTTATATGCCTTTTTCCCAGCCATTCGTAATTTATAAGATTTTTTGAGGTACCGAAGTATAACGAAGTATACAGATTGCTACGAACTGGTCTGTTTTTTATAGATTCTGTTTTTGTTGAGTTGGTTGCTTGTTTTGATGAAACTATGGTTAGTATCGGGGGTACTAGGCATGGAAAAGTGAGAATACAGTAGCCCAACACCAATATAGATAGAATTCATGTTTTCTACAGTACCAAAAGAGGTGGTAGTTAGTTTTCTTGTGCTAATGTTATCACGAGTTTCTGTTTAAGTTTTGTGTTGTGAAGTTTTCAAGTTTTGGGTGATGTTCTCATAGACGATGAGATAAGGAGTGGAAAGAGCTCAAGCTTGGGGATGCCCAAGGAATCCGAAGCCAAATTCAAGGACACCAAAAAGCCTAAGCTTGGGGATGCCCCGGGAAGGCATCCCCTCTTTCGTCTTCAATCCAATGGTAACATTACTTGGAGCTATATTTTTATTCACCACATGATATGTGTTTTGCTTGGAGAGTCTTGTATCGTAGGAGTATTTTCTTTTTGTTGTGTCACAATCATCCTTGCTGCACACCTTTGTGAGACAGAGAGACATGCACTCGTCATGATTTTGTTAGAATGCTCATAGTGCTTCACTTATATCTTTTGAGCTAGATACTTTTGCTCTACGTGCTTCACTTATATCTTTTAGAGCACGGCGGTGCATGATTTGGTAGTTGGCTCATGCTATGAAAGTAGTCCCAAAGGTGATAGGTACCCAAAGAGGATACAAAAAACCTCCATCTTCATGTGCATTGAGTAGAAAGAGAAGTCTTGATTCCTCTCAATTAGTTTTGAGACGTGGATTCGGTAATATTAAGAGCTATGTTAGTAGGGTGTTGTGAATCTAGAAGTACTTGTTTTGAAGTTAGTGATTCCCGTAGCATGCACGTATGGTGAACCGCTATGTTAGGAAGTCGGAGCATAATTGATCTATTGATTGTCATCCTTTGTGTTGAGGTCGGGATCACGCGATGGTTAACACCTACCAACCCTTCCCCTAGGAGTATGCGTTTAGCACTTTGTTTCGATTACTAATAAAAACTTTCGCAACAAGTATGTGAGTTCTTCATGACTAATGTGAGTCCATGGTATAGATGCACTTTCACCTTCCACCATTGCTAGCCTCTCTAGTGCCACGCAATTCTCGCCGGTACACAAACCCACCATATGCCTTCCTCAAAACAGCCACCATACCTACCTACTATGGCATTTTCATAGCCATTCCGAGATATATTGCCATGCAACTCCCACCGTTCTGTCTCGACTTGTGCTGTCACTTTGATATTGCCATTGCATGATCGTAAGATAGCTAGCGAGATGTTTCAACGTTATACGCCAAGCTACATCGTTGCACATCCCGGTACACCGCCGGAGGCATTTCGTATAGAGTCATCATCTTTTTGAGCTTTGAGCTGTGAGTAAATAAAAGTGTGATGATCATCATTACTAGAGCATTGTCCCATGTGAGGAAATAAAAAAAAAGAGGCCAAAGAGCCCAAAAATAAAAAAAAGAAAAGAAAAAAGAGAGAACAAGAGCCCAAATAAAAAAAGAGGGAAAAGAGAGAGGGGACAATGCTACTATCTTTTTCAACACTTGTGCTTCATAATAGCACCATGTTCTTCATGATTGAGAGCTTCTTGCTTTGTCACTACCATATGCTAGTGGGAATCTTCATTATATAACTTGGCTTGTATATTCGAATGATGGGCTTCCTCAAATTGCCCTAGGTCTTCGTGAGCAAGAAAGTTGGATGCACACCCACTAGTTCTCCTTTTGAGCTTTCACATACTTATAGCTCTAGTGCATCCCTTGTATGGCAAGCCCTACTCATCCACATTGATATCTATTAATGGGCATCTCCATAGCCCTTTGATACGCCGAGTCAATGTGACCATCTCCTCCTTTTTGTCTCACAACTACCACCACACTCTATTCCACTTATTGTGCTATATCCATGGCTCCCGCTCATGTATTGCATGACAGTTATAAAAGGTTTGAGAAAGTAAGAGTGAGAAAACAATTACTTGGCCAATACTGGGGTTGTGCATGATTTACATTAGTTGTGTGAGGATGATGGAGCATAGCCAGACTATATTATTTTGTAGGGATCACTTTCCTTGGCCTTGTTATTTTGAAAGTCCATGATTACTTTGCTAGTTTGCTTGAAGTATTAATGTTTTCATGTCAATAGAAAACTATTGTTTCAAATCTTATGGATCTGAACATTCAAGTCACGTGAAAGAAGTTGCAAAGGATAACTATGCTAGGTAGCATTCCACAACAAAAATTCATTCTTTATCACTTCCCTACTCGAGGACAAGCAGGAGTTAAGCTTGGGGATGCTTGATACGTCTCCAACGTATCTATAATTTTTGATGGTTTCATGCTATTACCTTGTCAAACTTTGGATGTTTTGCATGCCTTTTATATATTTTTTGGGACTAACTTATTAACTCAGTGCCAAGTACCAGTTCCTGTTTTTTCCATGTTTTTGACCCCTTTCAGAGGAGACATTGGTTTGGAGTCCAAACGGAATAAAATCCCCAAAAATATTTTTTCCGTAACAGAAGAAGATCGGGAGCCTTGAGCGCCAAGGCAGGGGTTCCCTTGTGGCCCCACAAGCCCCCTCACAGCGACCAGGGGGGAGGCCGTGGCCCACAGGCTTCTGGCCCCCTTGGACCTCCTTTGCCCTTGGTTTTGCGCCTATATATCCCCAAAAATTCCACAAAAAATCAGGAGATCATCAAAAGTACTTTTCCGCCGCCGCAAGCTTCTGTCTCCGCAAGATCCCATCTGGGGCACGTTCTAGTGCCCTGCCGGAGGGGGGATTTGGATACGGAGGGCTTCTTCATCAACACCATGACCTCTCCGATGATGCGTGAGTAGTTCACCATAGACCTACGGGTCCATAGCTAGTAACTGGATGGCTTCTTCTCTCTCTTGGATCTTCAATACAAAGTTCTCCATGATCTTCATGGAGATCTATCCGATGTAATCTTCTTTTGCGGTGTGTTTGTCGAGATCCGATGAATTGTGGATTTATGATCAGATTATCTATGAATCTTATTTGAGTTTCTTCTGATCTCTCTTATGCATGATTTCATATCCTTGTAATTCTCTTCAATTGTGGGTTTTGTTTTGCCAACTAGATCTACGATTCTTGCAATGGGAGAAGTGCTTGGTTTTGGGTCATACCATGTGGTGACCTCACCCAGTGACATAAGGGGTAGCGAGGCACGCATCGTGTTGTTGCCATCAACGGTAAAAAGATGGGGTTTTCATCATTGGTTTGAGTTTATCCCTCTACATCATGTCATCTTGCTTAAGGCGTTACTCTGTTCGTCATGAACTCAATACACTAGATGCATCCTGGATAGCGGTCAATGTGTGGAGTAATAGTAGTAGATGCAGAAAGTATCGGTCTACTTGTCTCAGACGTGATGCCTATATGTATGATCATTGCCTTAGATATCGTCATGACTTTGCGCGGTTCTATCAATTGCTCCACAGTAATTTGTTCACCCATCGTGATATTTGCTATTTTGAGAGAAGCTTCTAGTGAACACTATGGCCCCCGGGTCTACTCCACACCATATTTTCAGCCTTACACTTTTTACTTCGTTGCACTTTCCGCCTTCAGATCTCACTTTGCAAACAATCTTGAAGGGATTTACAACTCCTTTGAAGCATTGGGTGCAAGCTCGTTTGTGTTTGCGTAGGTACTCTAGACTTGACGAGACCCTCCTACTGGATCGATACCTTGGTTCTCAAACTAAGGGAAATACTTACTGCTCCTTTGCTGCATCACCCTTTCCTCTTCAAGGGAAAAACCGACGCAAGCAAGTCTGCGTCAACGTGTCAATTTTTGGCGGTGTTGTTTGAGAAGTAGCAGTGAAAAATCCCGATGTCGATTCATACCAACCCAACAGATACTTTCGGAGATACCCGTAGTGCACCTTTATAGTCACCTAGTTATGTTGTGACGTTTGATACACCCAAAGCACTCCTACGGTATCTGGGAGTTGCACAATCTCAGAGTCAACGGACAAGATACTTGACATTAGAAAACCTTTAGCATACGAACAACACGATCTAGTGCTATGCTTAGGATTGGGTCTTGTCCATCACATCATTCTCCTAATGATGTGATCCCGTTATCAATGACATCCAATGTCCATGATCAGGAAACCATGATCATCTATTGATCAACGAGCTAGCCAATTAGAGGCTTCCTAGGGACACATTGTGATATATTTATCCACACATGTATTACTGTTTCCTGTTAATACAATTATAGCATGAACAATAGACGATTATCATGAACAAGGAAATATGATAATAATCATTTTGTTATTGCCTCTAGGGCATATTTCCAACAGTCTCCCACTTGCACTAGAGTCAATAATCTAGTTCACATCACTATGTGACTGGAATGAATTCAAAACCCATACAGTTATGGGGTTCGATCATGTCTTGCTTGTGAGAGAGGTTTATAGTCAACGGGTCTGAACCTTTCAGATCTGTGTGTGCTTTAAAAATCTCTACGTCATCCTATAGATGCAACTACGCCCCATCTGGAACCATTCCAAATGATTGCTCCACTAATCGAATCCGGTTTACTACTCATAGTCCTCCGGATTAGTGACAAAGCTGGCATCGACGTAACTCCTGTACGACGAACTCTTTAATCACCTCCATAATTGAGAAAAATTCCTTAGTCCATTAGTTACTAAGGATAACTTCGACCACTGTCCAGTGATCCATTCCTGGATCGCTCTGGTACCCCATGACTGACTCATGGCAAGGCACACTTTAGGTGCGGTACACAGCATAGCATACTTATGGAACCTACGACTGAAGCATAGGGGATGACATTCGTCCTTCCTCTTTCTTCTGCCGTGTTCGGGCTTTGAGTCCTACTCAAATTTACACCTTACAACATAGCAAGAACTCCTTCTTTGCTGATCTATTATGAACTCCTTCAAAAACTTGTCAAGGCATGCATTTCGTTGAAAGTTCCATTAAGCACTCTGATCTATCTTTATAGATCTTGATGCTCAACTCTCAAGTAGCTACATCTAGGTTTTCCTTTGGAAAAACTCCTTTCAAACAACCCTTTATGCTTTGCAGAAATTCTACATTATTTCCGATCAACAATATGTCAAGCACATATATTCATCAAAAATTCTATAGTGCTCCCACTCACTTCTTTGGAAATACAAGTTTCTCATAAACTTTATAAAACTAAAAACTTTAATCACCTCATCAAAGTGTATATTTCAACTCCGAAATGCTTGGCTGAGACCATAGAAGGATCGCTGGAGCTTTGCATACTTGTTAGCACCCTTTAGGATCGACAAAATCTTCTGGTTGTATCACATACAACCTTTCCTCAAGGAAACCGTCGAGGAAACAATATTTTTACATCCTATCTGCAAGATTTCATAAATGATGCAGCAACTGCTAACATAATTCCAACAGACTTTTTGCATCGCTACGAGTGAGAAAGTCTCATCATAGTCAACTCTTTGAACTTTGTCAGAAACATCTTCACGACATGTCGAGCTTTCTTAATGGTGACTTTTCACCATCACCGTCTGTCTTCCTTTTAAAGATCCATTCACAGTTAATAGTCTTATGACCATCAAGTGGTTCTTCCAAAGTCTATACTTTGTTTTCATACATGGATCCTCTCTCGGATTTCACGGCCTCGAGCCATTTATCAGAATCCGGTCCCACCATCGCTTCTCCATAGCTCGTAGGTTCATTGTTGTCCAATAACATGACTTTCAAGACAGGGTTACTGCACCACTCTGTAGCAGCAGTACGTGACCTTGTTGACCTACGAGGTTTCTTGTAACTTGATCTAAAGTCCCATGATCACTATCATTAGCTTCCACTTCAATTGGTGTAGGTGCCACAGGAACAACTTCCTACGCCCTGCTACACACACACTAGTTGAAGTGATGGTTCACATAACCTCATCAAGTTTCCACCAAAACTCCCACTCAGTTCATTCGAGAGAAACCTTTCCTCGAGAAAGGACCCGTTTCTAGAAACAAACACATTTGCTTCCGGATCTAAGATAGGAGGTATACCCAACTGTTTTGGGTGTCCTATGAAGATGCATTTATCCGCTTTGGGTTCGAGCTTATCCGGCTGAAACTCTTTCGCATAAACATCGCAGCCCCAAACTCTTATGAAATGACAGCTTAGGTTTCTCTAGACCATAGTTCATACGGTGTCATCTTAACGGAATTACGTGGTGCCCTATTTAAAGTGAATGATGTTGTCTCTAATGCCTAACCCATAAACGATAGTGGTAATTTGATAAGAAATATCATATTATGCACTATGTCTAATAGTGTACGATTATGACATACAGACACACCATCAGACTATGGTGTTCTAGGTGGCATGAGTTGTGAAACATTTTTCACGTAAAACAATTTTCACCTTGTCTTAAAGGTTTACCAAACTTGTAACTCAGATATATATGTTTACCTCCACGATCACATCGTAGAGATATTATCCTCTTGTCACGATGATCTTGAACTTCACTCTGAAATTACTTGAACCTTTTTCAATAATTCAGACGTGTGTTTCATCAAGTAAATACACTAGTATCTACTCAAATCATTTCTGAAGTAAGGACATAATGATATCCACTGCGTGCCTCAATACTGATCAGACTGCACACATCAAAATGTATTACTTCCAACAAGTTACAATCTTGTTCCATCTCACTGGAAAAAGAGGTGTTCAGTCATCTTGCGAATGTGGTACAATTTGCATGTCTCAAGTGATTCAAAAATCAAGTGAGTCAAATGATCCATCCGCATGGAGTTTCTTCATGCGTTTATATCAACAGGCATGGTTTGCATGTCTCAAACATTTCAAAAAATGAGTGAGTACAAAGATCCATCACCATGGAGCTTCTTCATGCGTTTTATACCAATATGACTCAAGCAGCAGTGCCACAAGTAAGTGGTACTATCATTACTACTTTGTATCTTTTGGCAACAATATTATGAACATGTGTATCACTACGATCGAGATTCAATAAACCATTCATTCTAGGTGCAAGACCATTGAAGGTATCATTCAAGTAAACAGAATAACCATTATTCTCTTTAGATGAATAATCGTATTTGCCATTAACATAATCCAATCATGTATATGCTCAACGCAAACACCAAATAACAATTATTTAGGTTTAACACCAATCTCGATGGTAGAGGGAGCGTGCGATGTTTGATCATATCAACCTTGGAAACACTTCCAACACACATCGTCACCTTGACTTTAGCTAGTCTCTGTTTAATCTGTAGCTTTCATTTCGAGTTGCTAACACTTAGCAATCGAACCGGTATCTAATACCCTGGTGCTACTAGGAGTACTAGTATAGTACACACCAATATCATGTATATCCAATATTCTTCTTGTTGACTTTGCCATCCTTCTTATCTACCAAGTGTCTAGAGTAGTTCCTCTTCAGTGACTGTTCCCCTCATTACAAAAGCACTTAGTCTCGGGTTTGGGTTCATGCCCTTTCTCTTCTTGAAACTAGCGGTTTCACAAACAATCTACAATTGGTGCTCCTATTCAATTTCTACTTCTACAGTGTCAAACATCGCGAATGGCTCAAGGATCATCATATCCATCCTTGATATGCTATAGTTCATCACTAAGCTTTAGTAGCTTGGTGTCAGTGACTTTGGAGAACAATCACTGTCTCATCTGGAAGATCAACTCCCACTCGTTTCAAGCGATTGTAGAACTCAGACAATCTGAGCACATGCTCAACGATTGAACTCTTCTCCTTTACTTTGTAGACAAAGAATCTTGTCGGAGGTCTCAAAACTCTCAACAAGGGCACGAGCATGAAATCCCAATTTCATCTCTTGGATCATCACGTATGTCCCGCGACGTATGAAACGTCTTTAATGCCTTAATTCTAAGTCATTCGAGCGATATGCATTGAACTATGATGTAGTTATCAAAAAGGTGTATGTCGGATGTTCGCAACATCCACAGATCACGCTTGGGGTTCAGCACACCGAGCGGTGCATTAAGGACATAAGCCTTCTGTTTAGCAATGAGGACAATCCTCAGTAAACGGACCGAGTTCGCACAATTGCTACTTTTATCTTTCAACCATATTTTCTCTAGGAACGTATCAAATATCGTAGAGCTATAGCGTAAGTTACAACATAATTTGAAAAGACCTATTTGACTATGTTCATGATAATTAAGTTCATCTAATGAACTCCCAATTAGATCGACATCCCTCTAGTCATCCAAGTGTTACACGATCCACGTTGTCTAGCCCATGCCCGGTCGTCACGTGAGACGGACTAGTCATCAATGGTGAGCATCTCCATGCTAATCGTATCAACCATACGACTCATGTTCGACCTTTCGGTATCCCGTATTCGAGGCCATGTATGTACATGCTAGGCTCGTCGAGTCAACCTAAGTGTTCTGCGTGTGTAAACTGGCTTACACCCGTTGTATGCGAACGTTAGAATCTATAACACCCGACCATCATGTGGTGCTTTGAGACAACGATCCTTCGCAACGGTGCACACTTAGGGGAATACTTTCTCGGAATTTTCATGAGGGATCGTCTTATCTTTTCTACCGTCATTCTAAGCAATAAAATGTAAAACATGATAAACACCACATGCAATCATATAGTGACATGATATGGCCATTATCATCTTGCTCCTTTGATCACCATCTTTGGGGCACCTTGATCATGATCGTCACCGGCATGAAACCATGATCTCCATCATTGTGTCTCCGTGAAGTCGTCACGCCAATCTATTACTTCTACTACTATAGCTAACGTTTAGCAACAAAGTAAAGTAATCAACATGGCGTTGCATCTCATACAATAAATTAAGACAACTCATATGGCTCCTGCAGGTTGTCATACTCATCGACATGCTAGTCGTGAATCCTATTACAAGAACATGATCAATCTCACACATCACATCTGCAACATCACATCTGCAACATCACATCCTTTTGGCCATATCACATCACATAGCATACCCTGCAAAAACAAGTTAGACATCCTCTAATTGTTGTTGCACGTTTTACGTGACTGATTTGGGTTTCTAGCAAGAACGTTTCTTACCTACGTGACAGCCACAACGTTGATATGCCAACGCTATTTACCCTTTATAAGGACCCTTTTCATTGAATCCGATCCGACTAAAGTGGGAGAGACAAGCACCCAGTAGCCACCTTATGCAACTGGTGCATGTCTTTCGGTGGAACCATTCTCACGTAAGAGTACGTGTAAAGTCGGTTCGGGCCGCTTCATCCCACGATGTCGCCGAATCAACATAAGGCTAGTAACGACAAGCAATTGACAAAATCAGCGCCCACAACTTTTGTGTTCTACTCGCGCATAGAATCTACGCATAGAACCTGGCTCTAATACCACTGTTGGAGAACGTAGTAAATTCAAAATTTTCCTACGCCATACAAGGATCTATCTATGGAGAGACTAGCAATGCGGGAGGTTGTAGAGCACCTTTGAAGATCGCTAAGCGGAAGCGTTACTATGAAAACGGTCGATGGAGTCGTACTCGCAGCGGTTCAGATCGCGGTCGGTTCGGATCTATGTGCCGAATCAAGGCACCTCCGCATTCAACACACGTACAGCCCGGTGATGTCTCTGCTACCTCTTGAACTTGCGTTGGTTTTTACCTTGAAGAGGAAAGGGTGATGCAGCAATGTAGCAGTAAGTATTTCCCTCAGTTTGAGAACCAATGTATCAATCCAGTAGGAGTATCAAGATGAGGCACCAATGTACCTGCGCAAAAACCAACAAACTTGCACCCAGCGCTATAAAGGGTTGTCAATCCCTTCACGATTATTTGCAAGGTGAGATCTGAAGGTGGAAAGTGTAACAAAGTAAAAGTGTAGATCTGAAAATATGATTTGAAGTAGACCCGGGGGCCATAGTGTTCACTAGAGGCTTCTCTCATGATAGCAAGTATTAGGGTGGGTGAACGAATTACTGTCGAGCAATTGATAGAATAGCGCAAAGTCATGATGATATCTAAGGCAATGATCATACATATAGGCATCATGTCTGAGACAAGTAGACCGATACTATCTGCATTTACTACTATTACTCCACACATCGACCGCTATCCAGCATGCACCTAGTGTATTGAGTTCATAACAAACAGAGTAACGCTTTAAGCAAGATGATATGATGTAGAGGGATAAATTCATGCAATATGATATAAACCCCATCTTTTTACCCTTGATGGCAACAACACGATGCGTTCCTCGCTACCCCTTCTGTGACTAGGTGAGGACACCGCACGGTATGAACCCAAAACCAAGCACTTCTCCCATTGCAAGAATTATAGATCAAGTTGGCGAAACGAAACCCACAACTCGAAGAGAATTACAAGGATACGAAATCATGCATATAAGATATCAGAGGAGACTCAAATAATATTCATAGATAATCTGATCATAAATCCACAATTCATCGAATCTCGACAAACACACCGCAAAAGAAAGTTACATTGGATAGATCTCCATGAAGATCATGGAGAACTTTGTATTGAAGATCCAAGAGAGAGAAGAAGCCATCTAGCTACTAGCTACGGACCCATAGGTTTGTGGTGAACTACTCACGCATCATCGGAGAGGCAATGGTGTTGATGAATAAGCCCTCCGTGTCCAAATCCCCCCTCCGGCAGGGCACCAGGATGGTCCCCACATGGAATCTTGCGGAGACAGAAGCTTGCGGCAGCGGAAAAGTATTTTCGTGGCTCTCTCTGGTGGATTTGGATTTTTAGAGAATTTATAGGCGGAAGAAGTAGGGCAAAGGAGCCATGGGGGCCCCACAAGCTTGCTAGGCGCGACCCCTAGGCCGCGGCTAGGGGGCTTGTGACCTCCCCCAAGGTCCTTTGCCTTGGTTCTCAAGTCCCGTGCGTATCTTCTGTTATGGAAAAAATCATTCCGCAGGTTTTATTCCGTTTGGATTCTGTTTAATATTCTTCTCTGAAAAAGCTCAAAAACACTGAGAAAACAGAAACTGGCACTTGGCACTGAGTTAATAGGTTAGTCCCAAAAAAGATGTAAAATAGCATATTCATGCATACAAAACATCCAAAGTTGAGAAGATAATAGCATGGAACCATAAAAAATTATAGATACCTTGGAGACGTATCAAGCATCCCCAAGCTTAACTCCTGCTCGTCCTCGAGTAGGGAAGTGATAAAGACTGAATTTTTGATGTGGAATGCTACCTGATACGTCTCAAACGTATCTATAATTTTTGATGGTTTCACGCCGTTATCTTGTCTTCTTTGTATGTTTTATGTACCTTTTTATATCTTTTTGGGGACTAACTTATTGATTCAGTGCCAAGTGCCAGTTCCTGTTTTTCCATGTTTTTGACTCTTTTCAGATCTGATTTTGGAATGGAGTCCAAACGGAATAAAAACGCCGAAATGATTTTTTCCCGAATGAAAGAAGACGAGGGAGCCTTTGGGCCAATCCAGGTGGGCCCCAGGGAGCCCACAAGCTCCCACCACGCCACCAGGGAGGGTGGCGGCAGTGGGCAAGCTTGTGGCCATCCTGGCCGCCCCCTGACATAGATCTTGTGCCTATATATTCCCAAATATTCCGCAAAAAATCAGGGGATCCTCGGAAAATACTTTTCCGCCGCTGCAAGCTTCCGTTTCCGCGAGATCTCATCTGGAGACCCTTCCCGGCGCCCTGCCGGAGGGGACTTTGGAGGTGGAGGGCTTCTTCATCATCATCATCGCCCCTCCACGACTCGTGAGTAGTTCACTTCAGACCTACGGGTCTGTAGTTAGTAGCTAGATGGCTTCTTCTCTCTCTTGGATCTTCAATACAAAGTTCTCCATGATCTTCATGGAGATCTATCCGATGTAATCTTCTTTGGCGGTGTGTTTGTCGAGATCTGATGAATTGTGGACTTGTGATCAGATTATCTATGATATATATTTGAGACTTTGCTGATTTCTTAGATGCATGATTTGATATCCTTGTAAGTCTCTCCGAGTCTTGGGTTTTGTTTGGCCAACTAGATCTATGATTCTTGCCATGGGAGAAGTGCTTGGTTTTGGGTTCTGCCATGTGGTGACCTTTCCCAGTGACAGCAGGGGCAGCAAGGCACACATCAAGCAGTTGCCATCAAGGTTAAAAAGATGGGGTTTTTATCATTGGTTTGAGATTATCCCTCTACATCATGTCAACTTGCTTAAGGCGTTACTCTGTTCTTATGGACTTAATACACTAGATGCATGCTGGATAGGGTCGATGTGTGGAGTAATAGGAGTAGATGCAGACAGTATCAGTGTACTTGTTTCGGACGTGATGCCTATAGAAATAATCATTGCATAGATATCGTCATGATTCTGCAAAGTTCTATCAATTGCTCGACAGTAATTTGTTCACCCACCGTCTACTTGCTTTCATGAGAGAAGCCACTAGTAAACACTACGGCCCCTGGGTCTATTCACATCCATCGTTTACAACTCCGCTTTTACTTTGCTTTGTTACTTTGTTGCTTTCAGTTCTCACTTGGCAAACAATCTATAAGGGATTGACAACCCCTTCATAGCGTTGGGTGCAAGTTTTTGTGTTTGGGCAGGATCTTGAGAAACTCTTCCGCCGGATTGATACCTTGGTTCTCAAACTGAGGGAAATACTTACTATCGCTGTGCTACATCACCCTTTCCGCTTTGAGGGAACACCAACGCAAAGCTCCAAGGCTACGGGGGAAATCCTTCGCATACTTTCCTAGGAAGTCCCTTAAGGCGTAGCCTCCACAAAAAGATCGAGCCAAGTATTCTCCCGTCGACGTGCCTATCTCTGGCGCCATTGGAAGGTCTTTTGTGCAGTAGCAGAAGTATTTCTGGCACCATTTCCAGGGATACACAGCAAACATCAGAAGTATTTCTGGCGCCGTTGCCGGGGAGGAGAAATCAAGATCTATCCAAGTAGGTCTCACAAACTCTTCGCTTGCATTTACTTTTGTCGCCAGTTGCCTCTCGTTTTCCTCTCCCCCACTTCACATTTGCAGTTTTCATTCGCCTTTCTCCTTCGCCGTTTTCCATTTCCCTTGCCGTTTTCCGTTGCTGGTTTCTTGCTTGCTTGTGTGCTTGTTTGTTTGTTGAATACATCATGTCTGAAAACACCAAACTTTGCGATTTTTCGAGCACTAATAATAATGATTTTATTAGTACTCCGATTGCTCCCGCCACTAGTGCAGAATCGTAGAAATCAACGCAGGTTTGCTGAATCTTGTTAAGAAAGAGCAATTCTCTGGCCTTCCTAGTGAAGATGCCGCAACCCATCTCAATACCCTCATTGAGCTTTGTGATATGCAAAAGAAAAGAGATGAGGATAATGACGTGATTAAGTTGAAACCTTTTCCTTTCTCGTTGCGAGATCGCTCAAAAGCTTGATTTTCTTCTTTTCCTAAAAACAGTATCGATTCTTGGGATCGGTGCAAAGATGCTTACATATCCAAGTATTTTCCGCCGGCTAAGACCATCTCCTTACGTAACGATATCATGAATTTCAAGCAACTTGATCATGAACATGTTGCACAATCTTGGGATAGGATGAAGCTTATGATTAGAAATTGTCCCGCTCATGGCTTGAGTTTGTGGATGATTATACAAATCTTTTACGCTGGCTTGAATTTCGCTTCCCGCAATATCTTGGACTCCGCCTCAGGTGGAACGTTCATGGAAATCACGTTAGGAGACGCTACAAAACTCCTAGACAATATCATGACCAACTACTCTCAGTGGCACACTGAACGGTCGCCTGCTAGCAAAAAGGTGCACGCTATAGAAGAGATTAACTCTCTTAGTGCTAAGATGGACGATTTGATGAATTTGGTTGCTAGTAGAAACGCTACCGTAGATCCTAATGACATGCCACTATCTTCTTTGATTGAGAGTAGCAACGCTGGTTTGGACGTGAATTTTGTTGGTAGGAACAATTTTGGCAACAACAATGCTTTTAGAGGAAACTATGATCCTAGGCCTTTCCTAGTAACTCCTCTAACAATTATGGAAATTCCTACGACAACACTTATGGAAATCATAACAAATTACCCTCTGATCTAGAGAGTAATATCAAGGAGTTCATCAACTCTCAAAAGATTTTCAATGCGTCCATAGAGGAAAAACTACTCAAAATAGACGATTTGGCTAAGAGCGTTGATAGGATGTCTTGTGATATTGATGCTTTGAAAGTTAGATGCGCTCCTCCCAAGATTAACTTGGATGAAACTTTGAAATCTATGCGTATCTCCATGAATGAGAGGAAAGAAAGAACCGCCCAAATTCGCGCTAGACATGAATGGTTTAAAAGGGTGCGTTCTAATGATGCAAATCACGAAGATCTTAAAATGCTTGGTGTGTATCCTCTTGAATCTTTGTTTTCGCGTGTCAAACCTACTTATGGAGGGGCTGGATATGAATCCACTTTGGTTGAAAAACGCCCCAATGATTCGGAGTCCACCCATCTTGATGATAAAGGTGTGGAGAGTGGAGTAGAAGAAGTCAAAATTTTGGGTAGTAATGAAACTCCCACTTTGGATTTCAAGGAATTCAATTATGATAATTGCTCCTTGTTTGAATGGATTTCTTGATGCAATCCATTGCAAACTCTCCACATGCTTATAGCCAATGTAAAGCCTTTACCGCGCATATCGTAGATGCTATGATGAAATATCTTGAAGAGAAGCTCGAACTAGAAGTCTCGATACCTAGAAAACTTCATGATGAGTGGGAACCTACTAACAAAATCAAGATAAAAACTATGAGTGCAATGCTTTGTGTGATTTGGGTGCTATGTTTCCGCGATTCCAAAGTCTTTATGTGATATTCTTGGTTTTCATGAGATTGAAGAGTGTTCTCTTAATTTGCATCTTGCGGATTCTACCGTCAAGAAGCCCATGGGGAGGATCGATGATGTTCTTATTGTTGCAAATAATAACTATGTACCCGTGGATTTCATTGTACTTGACATAGATTGCAATCCTTCATGTCCCATTATTCTTGGTAGACCTTTCCTAAGGACTATTGGTGCTATCATCGATATGAAGGAAGGGAATATTAGATTTCAATTTCCCATAAATAAGGGCATGTAGCACTTTCCTAGAAAGAAAATAAGATTGCCTTATGAATCTATGATGAGGGCTACCTATGGTTTGAGCACCAAAGATGACTATATGTGATTCCATCACTTTCGCCTAGCTAAGGGCGTTAAACAAAAGCGCTTGTTGGGAGGCAACCCAACGAATCTATCCTTTTTCTTTCTGTTTTGTGTTTTCCACACTTTCATAATTCTTTTATGATTGTGTTTTTTGTGTTTCTTTTTGCGTTTGTGCCAAGCAAAACCGTTATGATTAGTCTTGAGGATGATCGTTTGGTCATGCTGGGGAAGACAGGAACTTTGTGCTCACGAAAAGAATTTTAGTTTTTTTTCTTCTGCAAGAGCTTTTGAGTTGATTCTTTTTGCTGCTGATTGCTACGCAAATTCTTCAGACTGTCGTAAGTTTTCAGAATTTGTGAAGTACCATAGTTATACGAAACATACAGATTGCTACAGACTGGTCTGCTGTTAACAGATTCTGTTTTTGTTGTGTTGGTTGCTTATTTTGATGAAACTATGGATAGTATCGGGGAGTATTAGCCATGGAAGATTGAAAGTACAGTAACCCAACATCAGCACAAGTCTTTATTAGCCATGGATAGTATTGGGGAGTATTAGCCATGGAAGTTGTGTTGGGTTTTGTTTCGCCAACTAGATCTATGATTCTTGCAATGGGAGAAGTGCTTGGTTTTGGGTTCTGCCATGTGGTAAGCTTTCCCAGTGACAGTAGGGGCAGCAAGGCACACATCAAGCAGTTGCCATCTAGGGTAAAAAGATGGGTTTTTTATCATTGGTTTGAGATTATCCCTCTACATCATGTCATCTTGCTTAAGGCGTTACTATGTTCTTATGGACTTAATACACTAGATGCATGCTGGATAGCGGTCGATGTATGGAGTAATAGTAGTAGATGCAGACAGTATCGGTCTACTTGTTTCGGACGTGATGCCTATAGAAATAAACATTGCATAGATATCGTCACGACTCTGCATAGTTCTATCAATTGCTCGACAGTAATTTGTTCACCCACCGTCTACTTGCTTTCATGAGAGAAGCCACTAGTAAACACTACGTCCCTCGGGTCTATTCACATCCATCGTTTACAACTCCGCTTTTACTTTGCTTTGTTACTTTGTTGCTTTCAGTTCTCACTTGGCAAACAATCTATAAGGGATTGACAACCCCTTCATAGCGTTGGGTGCAAGTTTTTGTGTTTGTGTAGGATCTTGAGAAACTTTTCCGCCGGATTGATACCTTGGTTCTCAAACCGAGGGAAATACTTACCGTCGCTGTGCTACATCACCCTTTCCGCTTCGAGGGAACACCAACGCAACGCTCCAAGGCTACGGGGGAAATCCTTCGCATACTTGCCTAGGAAGTCCCTTAAGGTGTAGCCACCAGAGAAAGATCAATCCAAGTATTCTCCCATCGACGTGCCTATCTCTGGCGCTGTTGGAAGGTATTTTGTGCAGTAGCAGGAGTATTTCTGGCTCCATTGCTAGGGATACACAACAAACATCACTACCTAACATATTTGTCCTTCGTAACTTCTTTCTTGTGGCATGAATGTTCAGATCCGTAAGATTCAAAGCAATAGTTTACTATTGACATGAAAACAATAATACTTCAAGCATACTAGCAAAGTGATCATGAACTTTTGAAGTAAGAAGGCCAAAGAAAGTTATCCCTACAAAATCATATATTCTGGCTATGCTCCATCATCCCCACACAAGGAGTTTAAATCATGCACAACGCCGGTATTGGCCAAGTAATCGTTTTCGCACTCTTACTTTCTCAAACTTTTTTAACTCTCACGCAATGCATGAGCGTGAGCCATGGATATAGAACTATAGGTGGAATAGAGTGCGGTGGAGGTTGTGAGGCAAAAATGAGGAGATGGTCACATTGACTTGGCGTATCAATGGGCTATGGAGATGCCCATCAATAGATATCAATGTGAATGAGTAGGGATTACCATGCAACGGATGCACTTAGAGCTATAAGTGTGTGAAAGCTGAAAAGGAGAACTAGTGGGTGTGCACCTAACTTGCTTGCTCACGAAGACCTAGGGCAATTTTGAGGAATCCCATCATTGGAATATACAAGCCAAGTTATATAATGAAAATTCCCACTAGTATATGGAAGTGTCAAAACAAGAGACTCTCTATCATGAAGAACATGGTGTTTTTTTTGAAGCACAAGTGTGGAAAAAGATAGTAGCATTGTCCCTTCTACCTTTTTCTCTCCTTTTTTTGTTTTGCCTCTTTGGCCTCTTTTCATTTTTTGTAGGCATCTTTGGCCTCTTTTTTATATTTTATTTCCTCACATGGGACAATGCTCTAATAATGATGATCATCACACTTTTATTTACTCACAACTCAATACTTAGAGAAATGATGACTCTATAGGAAATGCCTCCGGCAGTGTACCGGGATGTGCAACGATCTAGCTTAGCGTATGACATTGAAACATCTCGCTAGCTATCTTACGATCATGCAATGGCGATATGAAAGTGACGGCACACGTGATGAGACGGAACGGTGGGAGTTGCATGTCAATATATCTCGGAATGGCTATGAAAATGCCATAATAGGTAGGTATGGGGGCTGTTTTGAGAAAGGTATATGGTGGGTTTGTGTATCGAAGAAAGTTGCGCGACACTAGAGAGGCTAGCAATGGTGGAAGGTGAAAGTGCGTCTATACCATGGACTCACATTAGTCATGAAGAACTCATATACTTATTGCGAAAGATATAGTAGTAATCGAAATAAAGTGCTAAACGCATACTCTTAGGGGAAGGGTTGGTAGGTATTAACCATCGCGTGATCCCGACCGCCACATACAGGATGACAATCAATAAATCATACAGGATGACAATCAATAAATCAATTATGCTCTGACTTCCTAACATAGTGGTTCACCATACGTGCATGCTACGAGAATCACTAACTTCAACACAAGTATTTCTAGATTCACAACACCCTACTAACATAACTCTAATATTACCAAATCCATATCTCAAAACTTAATTGTTAGGAATCAAACTTCTCTTACTAATCAATGCACTTGAATATGGAAGTTTTTATTATATCCTCTTTGGATGCCTATCATATTTTGGACTACTTTCATAGCACAAGCCAGTTACCAAGTTACTTAGAGAGAGCACTCTCAAAAAGATATAAGTGAAGATCGAGAGTTTTTATTTCTACAAAATATGACACGCCATGCTCTAAAAAGATCCAAGTGAAACACTAGAGCAAATTTATCTAGCTCAAAAGATTTAAGTGAGGCACATGCGAGCTAAATTGCCTAACTGAAAAGATATAAGCGAAGCTCAATGAGTATTCTAGCAAATTCACGATGAGTGCATGGCCCTCTCAAAAAGGTGTGCAGCAAGTATGATTGCGACAAAACAAAAAGCAAAGACTCCTATAATACACGACGCTCCAAGCAAAACACATATCATGTGGTGAATAAAAATATAGCTCCAAGTAACGTTACCGATGGATTGAAGATGAAAGAGGGGATGCCTTCCCGGTGCATCCCCAAGCTTAGGCTTTTTGGTGTCCTTGAATTTGGCTTGGGATGCCTTGGGCATCCCCAAGCTTAAGCTCTTTCCAATATTTATCCAATTGTCCATGAGAACATCACCCAAAACTTGAAAACTTCACAACACAAAACTTAAACAGAAATCGTGATATCATTAGCATAAGAAAACAAACCACCACTCTTTAGGTACTTTAGTAAACTTGATTTCTATTTAGATTGATGTTAGATTACTGTATTCTCACTTTTCCATGGCTAGTACCCCCGATACTATCCATAGTTTCATCAAAATAAGCAATCAACACAACAAAAACAGAATCTGTCAAAAACAGACGAGTCTGTAGCAATCTGTATACTTCGTATACTTCTGTTATCCCACAAATTCTGAAAAATTATGACAGTTAGGGAAATTTGCATATCAACCAGAAGCAAAAATAATCAACTCAAAATCTCTTTCTGGATAGGAATTAAAAATAATTTCGTGAGCACAAAGTTTCTGTCTTTTTCAGCATGATCAATCAACCATCACCAAAACAAATCATAAAGGTTTTACTTGGCACAAACACCAAAAGAAACACAAAAAACACAAACATAACAGAATTATGATGGTGTGGACACAACAAAACCAAAAGCAAAAAGCAAAGATAAATTCATTGGGTTGCCTCCCATCAAGCGCTATTGTTTAACGCCCTTAGCTAGGCATAAGGCGATAGATTCAAGTATCGTCTTCTTTGGTGCTCAAACCATAAGTACCCCTCATCATGGATTAATATGACAATCTTATTTTCTTTCTAGTAAAGTGTTCCATGCCCTTCTTTAATGGAAATTGAAATCTAATATTCCCTTCCTTCATATCGATGACATCACCAATAGTCCTAAGGAAAGGTCTACCAAGAATGATGGGACATGTCGGATTGCAATCAATATCAAGCACAATGAAATCTACAGGTACATAGTTCCTATTTGCAATAATAAGAACATCATTGATCCTTCCCATAGGTTTCTTAACAGTAGAATCGGCAATATGCAAATTAAGAGAGCACTCATCAATCTCATTGAAGCCTAGAACATCACATAAAGACTTAGGAATAGCGGAAACACTAGCACCCAAATCACACAAAGCATTGCATTCATAGTTTTTAATCTTGATTTTGATAGTAGGTTCCCACTCATCATGAAGTTTTCCAGGAATAGATATCTCCAACTCAAGTTTCTCTTCTAGAGATTTCATCACCGCATCAACGATATGATCGGTAAAGGCCTTATTTTGGCTATAAGCATGTGGAGAGTTTAGCATGGATTGCATCAAGGAAATACATTCAATCAAAGAGAAGCTATCATAATTTAATTTGTTGAAATCCAAAGTAGTAATTTCATTACTACTCAAAGTTTTGATATCCTCTACTCCACTTTCAGTGCTTTTAGCATGAAGATAAATAGACTCCGAATCATTGGGGCGTTTCGCAAACAAAGTGGATTCATATCCAGCCCCATCATCATTAGGATTGGCATCAGAAAACAAGGATATAATAGGAGTCACACCAAGCACGTTAAGATCTTCGTGATTCTCATCACGAGAACACGGCTTTTCAATCCGTTCATATCTAGCATGAATTTGGGCGGTTCTTTCTTTACTGTAATTCATGGGAACACACATAGCTTTCAAAGTTTCATCCATATTAATCTTGGGAGGAGCACATCTCAATTTCAAAGCATCAATATCAAGAGACATTCTATCAACGGTCCTAGCCAAGTCATCAATTTTGAACAATTTTTCTTCTATGGACGCATTGAAAATCTTTTGCGAGTTGATAAACTCTTTAATGTTACTCTCTAGATCAGAGGGTAATTTATTGTAATTTCCATGAGCATTGTTGACGAATTGCCAAAGTTATTAGAGGGATTACTAGGAAAAGGCCTAGGAATAAAGTTACCTCTATAAGCATTGTTGTTGCCAAAATTATTCCTACCAACAATATTAACATCCAAGCTTTCATTGTTATTCTCAATCAAGGAAGACAAAGGCATATCATTTGGATCTAGAGGAGCACCTTTACTAGCAAACAATTTCATTAACTCATCCATCTTACCACTCAAAGAGTTAATTTCTTCCATAGCATGCACTTTTTTACTAGTAGGTGACCTTTCAGTGTGCCATTGAGAATAGTTTGTCATGATATTATCTAGGAGTTTTGTGGCTTCTCCTAGTGTGATTTCCATGAAAGTTCCACCGGAGGAGGAATCCAAGGTATTTCTAGAAGCAAAATTCAAACTAGCATAGAAGATTTGTATAATCATCCAAAGACTCATGCCATGAGCGGGACAATTTCTTATCATCAATTTCATTCTCTCCCAAGATTGTGAAACATGTTCATGATCTAGTTTCTTAAAATTCATGATATCATTACGGAGAGAGATAATCTTAGCCGGTGGAAAATACTTGGATATATAAGGATATTTACATTTGTTCCAAGAATCAATACTATTCTTGGGTAAAGATGAAAACAGACTTTTTGCTCGATCTCGTAATGAGAACGGAAATAGCTTCAATTTAATCACATCATTATCCACATCTTTCTTCTTTTTCGTATCGCATAACTCAATGAAGGTATTAAGATGGGATGCGGCATCTTCACTAGGAAGGTCAGAAAATTGCTCTTTCATATGATTCCGCAAAGCAGCATTGATTTCATATGATTCCGCACTAGTGGCGGGAGCAATCGGAGTACTAATAAAATCATTATTATTAGTATTCAAGAACTCACACAATTTGGTGTTTTCAGTCATGGTGACTCAGCAAGCAGACAAGCACACAAGCGAACAGAAAGCAAGCGAAAGAAAAGGGCGAACGAAAAAGGCAAATATTTTTGTAAATTTTGTTTTTTCAGAAGTGGGGGAGAGGAAAACGAGAGGCAAAAGGCAAATAATGTAAATGCAAGAGATGATTTTGCGATAGTTACTTGGATATGCTTCACTTTGAATACTCCCCAGCAACGGCTCTACAAATTCTTCTTCCTACCTCTTGAGCTTGCGTTGGTTTTTCCCTTGAAGAGGAAAGGGTGATGCAGTACAGTAGTAGTAAGTATTTCCCTCAGTTTGAGAACCAATGTATCAATCCAGTAGGAGTATCAATATGAGGCACCAATGTACCTGGGCAAAAACAAACAAACTTGCAACCAACGCTATAAAGGGGTTGTCAATCCCTTCACGATTATTGGCAAGGTGAGATCTGAAGGTGGAAAGTGCAACAAAGTACAGGTGTAGATCTGAAAATATGATGTGAAGTAGACCCGGGGGCCATAGTGTTCACTAGAGGCTTCTCTCATGATAGCAAGTATTACAGTGGGTGAACGAATTACTGTCGAGCAATTGATAGAATCGCGCAAAGTCATGATGATATCTAAGGCAATGATCATACATATAGGCATCACGTCCGAGACAAGTAGACCGATACTGTCTGCATCTACTAGTATTACTCCACACATTGAACGCTATCCAGCATGCACATAGTGTATTGAGTTCATAACAAACAGAGTAACACTTTAAGCAAGATGACATGATGTAGAGGGATAAATTCATGCAATATGATATAAACCTCATATTTTTACCCTTGATGGCAACAACACGATGTGTGCCTCGCTACCCCTTCTGTCACTAGGTGAAGACACCGCATGGTATGAACCCAAAACCAAGCACTTCTCCCATTGCAAGAATTATAGATCAAGTTGGCCAAACGAAACCCACAACTCGAAGAGAATTACAAGGATACGAAATCATGCATATAAGAGATCCAAGGAGACACTAATAATATTCATAGATAATCTGATCATCAATCCACAATTCACCGGAACTCGACAAACACACCGCAAAAGAAAGTTACATCGGATATATCTTCATGAAGATCATGGAGAACTTTGTATTGAAGATCCAAGAGAGAGAAGAAGCCATCTACCTACTAGCTATGGACCCGAAGGTCTGTGGTGAACTACTCACGAATCATCGGAGAGGCAATGGTGTTGATGAAGAAGCCCTCAGTGTCCGAATCCCCCCTCCGGCAGGGCACCAGAACGGTCCCCAGACGGGATCTTGCGGAGACAAAAGCTTGCGGCGGCGGAAAAGTATTTTCGTGGCTCTCTCTAGTGGTTTTGGATTTTTAGAGAATTTATAGGAGGAAGAAGTAGGGCAAAGGAGCCACGGGGAGCCCACAAGCCTGCTAGGCGCGGCCCCCGGGCCGTGGCTAGGGGGCTTGTGACCTCCCCCGAGGTCCTTTGCCTTGGTTCTCAAGTCCCCTGCGTATCTTCTGTTATGGAAAAAATCATTCCGCAAGTTTTATTCCGTTTGGACTCCATTTAATATTCTTCTCTGAGAAAGGTCAAAAACACGGAAAAACAGAAACTGGCACTTGGCACTGAGTTAATAGGTTAGTCCCAAAAAAAGATATAAAATAGCATATTCATGCATACAAAACATTCAAAGTTGACAAGATAATAGCATGGAACCATAAAAAATTATAGATATGTTTGAGACGTATCAGTCTCCCACGCCTTGATCCAGCAAGGAGGAGGGAGAGGTTGAGGGAGAGCTCCGGCATCAAAACGGCGTGGTGGCGGTGGAGCTACGAGGTCTCCCGGCAGGGCTTCGCCAAGCACCGCGGGAGAGGAGAAAGAGGAGAAGCAGGGCTGCGCCGAGAGAGAGATTTCGTGCGTCTCAAATCAGCCAAAACGTCCACCATATATAGGGGGAGAGGGAGGGGGGCGCCCCTTTAGGGTTCCCACACCCAAAGTGTGCGACAACCCCATCTAGGGCTGGTGGTGGCGGCCAGGGCAAGAGAGAGGGGGGTGGCGCACCCCAGATGAGCCTTAGGCCCATCTGCACTAGGGTTTCCCCCCTTCCCTCTCTTGTGGCGCCTTGGGCCTAGGTGGGAGGCGCACCAGCCCACTCTGGGCTGGTTCCCTTCCACCTCTTGGCCCATGCTAGACTTTGGGGCTGGTGGCCCCTCCCGGTGGACCCCCGAAACCCTTTCGATGGTCCCAATACATTACCGGTGTCGCCCAAAACAATTCCGGTGACCAAATCCTCACTTCCTATATATAATTCTTTACCTCCGGACTATTCCGGAGATCCTCGTGACGTCCGAGATCTCATCCGAGACTTGGAAAAACCTTCGGTAACCTCATATAACAATTCCCTATAACCCTATCGTCATCGAACATTAAGTGTGTAGACCTTACGGGTTCGGGAGGCATGCAGACATGACCGAGACACCTTTGCGGCCAATAACCATCAGCGGGGTCTGGATACCCATGGTAGCTCCCACATGTTCCAAGATGATCTCATCGGATGTACCACGATGTCAAGGATTCAATCAATCCTGTATAAAATTCCCTTTGTCTACCGGTATAGAACTTGCTCGAGATTCGATCGTCGGTATCCCCATACCTTGTTCAATCTCGTTGCCGGAAAGTCTCTTTACTCATTCCATAGCACATCATCCCATGACTAACTCCTTAGTCACATTGCGATCATTATGATGATGTTCTACCGAGTGGGCCCAGAGATACCTCTCTGTCACACGGAGTGACAAATCCCGATCTCGATTCATACCAACCCAACAGATATTTTCGGAGATACCCGTAGTGCACCTTTATAGTTACCCATTTACATTGTGACGTTTGATACACCCAAAGCACTCCTACGATATCCGGGAGTTGCACAATCTCATGGTCGAAGGAAAAGATACTTGACATTAGAAAAGCTTTAGCATACGAACAACACGATCTAGTGCTATGCTTAGGATTGGGTCTTGTCCATCACATCATTCTCCTAATGATGTCATCCCGTTAGCAATGACATCCAATGTCCATAATCAGGAAACCATGATCATCTATTGATCAACGAGCTAGCCAACTAGAGGCTTGCTAGGGACACATTGTGATCTATTTATCCACACATGTATTACTGTTTCCCGTTAATACAATTATAGCATGAACAATATACGATTATCATGAACAAGGAAATATGATAATAATCATTTTATTATTGCCTCTAGGGCATATTTCCAACACTAACGACCACAGATCATGCAGGCTCCAATAAGAAATAAAGCGATCCACCTCATACACAACTTTTCAGGTTGACGATTGGACATTCAAGGTGTGTAGTCTCAGGGACATGTCCGATTCAGAAATAGAAGATACACACAAGGGTAGAAACTGCTTTGTGAAGGCCGCCGTAGAAGAAGGTGAGTACTATTTTGAATGCTGCAAGTTTGAACTGGATGGGATTGTGTGCTGCCACATACTCAAAGTTAAGGAAAAGCACGTCCTGAAGCATTTACCCCGCCATTTCATACGTCGTCGATGGACTTGGGATGCTGATGATGCATTGGGGATGCAAACATTGAATGCATTATTGGAAATACATGAGGACAGGCCAGAAGCAACAATGGACTCCATGAGGCATGTGGTACTGACTAAGGATTTTGCTGGACTAATAGACGATGCATGCAAGAGTTATGAGATGGGAAGAATTGCAGACAAGCACAGAAAAGCATTCAAGAGAGACCTTGACAATTTTAAGAAAAGGAAGGCTAAGGAGGCCTTACACAGATTCCCCCGCAGTTCAAATGCAACTTCATCCACGGGTCAGTCCTCTGAAAACTCAAAATTAGGGTGAGGAGCATCAAACATGCAGACGCAGATCAGGAACCCGCCATGCTCCGTCATGAAAGGGCATCCAAAAGAAGTGGGATACAAGTCATGCATAGATATTCAAGCAAAGCACAAAAAACCAAGAAAAGGAGTTGGCAACCCGTAGGGAGATGTAAAGGGTTGGAATTGCGGGTAGATAAAATTTTGCAGCACAAAGAACGTTGATGGTTTGGAAAAATGTCACAACTACTTGAGTTTTCTTACATAGATTTCCATGTATCTTGCATAGAATTTTGTAGAGCAAATTAGTAATGTAGCTGTTGGTAAAAGTTGCCATGGAGTGGAAACACATTTTGCGTTTACTCGGGGGGATGTATCGTGTGGAAAACGGATCCAACATTTTGTCAGTAATGTATTGCAAGTTTTGTATGAGAAATGCAATTTGCATCTATGGACAAACTGTAGTTTCCATGTTTTAGACAACTACAGTTTCCATGTATGAATAACTCAAGTTGCCATGCATGTAGAATGAAGTTGCCATGTATGAGTAACTATAGTTGCCAATGTATTATGTGAATCTAGTTGCCATTTGTGCTTAGATGCAAGCATCATGTTGTTGATGGACTGCTGTTGCCATGTATGAATAATTGAAGTTGCCATGCATGGACAATTGAAGTTGCCATGTATGGGTAACTATAGTTGCCAATGTATTGTGAGAATCTAGTTGTCATTTGTGCTTAGATGCAAGCATCATCTTGTTGATGGACTACTATTGCCATTTATGAATAACTGGAGTTGCCATGCATGGACAACTGAAGTTGCCATGTATGGGTAACTATAGTTGCCCATGTATTGTGTTAATATAGTTGGCATTTGTGCTTAGATGCAAGCATCATGTTGTTAATGGACTGCACTTGTGTAACAAAACTACATCTACCATCTGTAAAAATAGTTGTATGGAAAAGCAGTTCCATAAAGAACCAATGTATGTATGTACGTATAAATTGTTCCATCAACATAACTATCGTGTGCTCGTAGGGTTCATGCTACATAGACACAGGCATAACAAATAAAGATGAACAAATAGTCAGCATTCCTTCTAAATGATGTACTGGTGCACACAAATGTCAATTTCGAACATCAGTACTCACGTTCGGAAACAGAAAGCTAAAACACATAAGGTGCTAGTTGTCATAACTAAAACAGTTTTGGTTGCAGACTTATATTACAAGATAAGATAAGGCATGCAAACCATCGCTAAAAAGTACGGTTATGATGAAAGACACAACGTAGCACGCGTAAATAAGCTTTTGAGAACGAGCAGGCAAAACCTTACATTCATCCAACACAGAATGTAAGGCATGGGGGATCAGCCACAACATGGTCACTTATACTTCTTGTAGGCGGTTTTGACAGCTTCGTCGATGAAATCCCGTGCTAAAGGTCGCTTGTTGAAATATCCATTCGTCACCCAGTTCCACGCTAATTTTATGTAGCTCGACAACAGTTGCCTTTGAGATGGCTGGAACCTTTCTTCCTTCCCACTTTGCGAGGTATTCCAACATGTAGTATCCGCAGTCATGCAGCAAAAAAGAAATTGTTCAATAAAACCGAGGATCATTTTAGTAAAAAGAACAGAGAATGTCGTTGCCTATGTGGTGTCTCCTTACCCATTGCCTTGCTTATCAGTCAGGACATACTCGATTGGAAAGTGGTTGATCTGCACCTTTGAGCTTCCATAATGATGGTTCCACGTTTCCTTGAGGTTTCCCACAAAGATTTCAGCATGATAAGTTAGGCTAGTATCATCTCCTGAGTGAAGTGAATCAAGGACCTCGAACCGTTGGTTCTTGAGGTCAAGGCATATGGTGTAGTGGTGACCGCATTTATCGACAGTGTTTTCTGGCGCGAGGTGTTGGTACATCGAGAACGAGATCTATTACAAGGAGGGAAACAAAAAGGTGGAGTGTTAACATGGAAAAGCCTGTGGGTAGAGTTGCCATATGGTATGCCACAAAGTTGCCATGAAACTATGTAAAAGGAACTAGTGTCATGTTGATCATCTTTTAGAACATGTGGAAAGAAGAGAAGTTGGTGCCATCTTGTCTGTGAAAATGGTTTGCAATTGACATATGTGAAAGCAAATAGTTACCAACTATGCCGTACTGATGTTGCCATCAGTTCACATAAATAAAAATCCCACAAAAAGCGAAAAGCATATTAAAAAATGTATATATGACCTATAACAACAAGTATGAAACAGGAAAAACAAAAACTATGAGGGAAAAGCACTCACAAATTGTTTCAATGTGAGCTTCAAATCACCATGTTGGGTGAAATTTTTCCTGACAATGGCACGGTGGAAGTCACCGACCTATATTTTGCACGTCACGCTGTAGGACATGATGATCTTGTCCACACAAATGTCCATAAGGTTCTTGATATAGTCGATCCCAAAAGCAACTACATTCTGCAACATTTTACCAGTAGCGCTCATAGACTCAACTAGATCACCAAGGTCAAGATACGTCGAATCGCATTGAATGATTTTAGTTCTATCCAAACATGAGCTGTATGAAAATGATATTACACGAAAGAAAATAAATCTTCGAAAACAGAGCAATTACAAAAGAAATGCACATGAACAAGAACAGTGGGTGGGGTGGGTTTGTATGATGCGTTACCCTTTCAGCCGCTTCATGTATTGGCTACTCACCCTCGCATTACTGAATCGTTTGATAGTGTCGTACAAAAGAGTTTGCTCCCTGGTAGTCCTCTGCTTGGGCTCGCAATCATTAACTACTAGTGCATGAACAACCCTCGCTTGCTTCACAGAACCATGGGTTGCGCTTCTGATGACATCCTCGGGCACTAAGTTAGCAGGGTCAGCAGAGCTCGGTTGGCCCTAATTGTGCAAAAACCACTTAATGGAATCCTGCACAATCCTGCATAAGATTCTTCAAGTGATGGATAAATATCCTCTAGAGTTGCTGTAGAAAAGGGACACAAAGAACATAAGAAAGCACATGTATGAAAGTTGCCATTTCAACAAAAAAAGGTTGTGTTTGTGCAACTACAGTTGCCATGGACACAATAAGAAAGCAACAAAAATGGGTCATCAAGCTGCAGTTGCCATGTGGAAAAATGTAGTTAAAATATGCATGAAAATAACAACAACAAAAGATGGAGTTGGCACTCAAGGCGAGGGGCCGAAAAAATGCCTCATACAAAAAATAATGTTGCCATCACAAATTTCCATGTAGTCTGAACTAAACTTGCGATGTGACAGTGAAAGCATTGACCACGTGAGATCAAAAGTATGAATGGGAATGAAGTAGCAACAAACGGTTGGAGTTTCCGTGCAAAGTTAACTACAAATTCCATGTACAACACGTAAGAATTTCCACTCGAATGTGTTACATATTTTCCATGAAGATGAAAAAATAAAATGAAAAAGTGAAACATATAATTTACCTTGCACTATAGGTTCTGCAAACTTTATAGTCTTCCGACATCAAGCATAGGCTATGCCATCATCGGGATCATGCCTACAAGAAAAGCAAAAGCAACCTGCTCTGGATCAACTGGTGGTTCATCCTGAGTGCATTCTATACGAAGACTGCAACTTGGTGGGGTGAAATCCATGGGGTGCCTCTCCTGCGGCTCCGATGAGTTCCGCGTAAACTGATTAGCATAATCTAAAGGTGAAAGTTAAACAAACATTTCACTATCAAAGGTCCCACACGAATCAGTCTTGTTGGTAGGACGAGGCAAGTTGTCGGTGATTTCAATCACATCCTTCTTGCCTATCTTCTTGTTAGGACTGTACCGTACACCAACGTTAACACGAATTTTGGAAGTTCGCAGATTCAAATTGGGGGACTTTTGGGTCGTAAGGGGCGCCATCGACTATGAACATGCAGCTCCGACAATAGAGTCTTGCTAACAGCTAGCAACTCCCGAAATCCCAACTTCCTTCATCCCCATTGACTTGTTTTGCTCGAAAGGTGGGAAAAGAGGGGAAGCAGGAACAAATTACGTGCCAGGTATGCTTTTAACGACCTCTACTTGAGTAGAAGCCTTTGTAGGATTCTTGCGGGGGTTGCTCCTAGGTGGGAGCCGAGCTCTCGGAACCTTTGCTAGAGCAGCCTCGATAATTGGAGCTGCTGTAGGAACCGTGGATGTCCTCTTCTCAGGATGGGACAAGCCTTGGCAATGGGAGAAGCCTCGGCAATGGGAGGTGCTGTAGAAGCTGTGGATGTCCTCTAATTAGGAATTTTAGCCGCAACACCTTCTTTTGTGGGCAGAGCAGTACCAGCAACCCCACGTGTGGAGTTCGTACCAGATGAGCGGCAATCTTCCTTGTTATATATAAGCTGTGGGTCACTCCCTTCATCACTTGTCGAGCGGAGAGATGGGATAGTGGTAGCATCCCTCATTAACAATAGTGTAGGCACAACCTCAGCAGTCCTCATAGACACTGACTCGTCATAGCTAGATAGTCGTGCATTAGAGATACCAATTATTCGACTTGCAGTATTTACCTCTACAGATGGCACAGATGAATGATTAGATCCATCAGAACTAGTAGCAGCGTTTGGCGCAGCGGCATCATGTTTGTTAACTAGCGTCACATGAATGCCTACATTGTCGGACGTCGCCAACTTCGAGTGAATGCGTTCTAATGGGTCTTTGTTAGTAGCTTTGGTCGGGCGTGAGACGGTCTTCTTTACTCTACAAAAAATGTGCAACAAACAGGTATTGGTAAAAAGTGCAACAAAAATGAAATAAAATGTGGTAGAAAGAAACAAGTATTTGGTATGTATGTTGACATAGAAATTCTTAGTTGATGTGGAAGAGTTAGTAAATGTATGGCAAAGCATGAAGTTCAACGTGTGATGCATGCTAGTTGCCATGTGCGTAAGCTAGTGTCTCCCATGTATGGTAGGTAGAAGTTTCCATGCTGGAATAGTTAGAGTTGCCATGTTAGAATAGTTAGAGTGGCCATATGAAAGTCGTGAAGTTCAAATGTGTGATTCATGTTGGAACCGTTAGAGTTGCCATGTTGGAAAAATTATAGTTGCCATGTTGGAACATTTAGAGTTGCCATGTGGAAGTCCTAAGGTTAAAATGTGTGATGCATGCTACTTGCCATGTGAGTAAACTAGTATTTGCCATGTATGTAGGTAAAAATTGCCATGCTGGAACAGTTAGAGTTGCCATGTTAATTGAATTAAAGTTGCCTCTAGATATAGAATGCGGCAAAAAAACGAACGAGTTGCCACGGTGAACATGCAACAAATGCCATGTGTTTTTTCAGAAAAAATGAACAGCGCAACACACGCTTGTTGAAAAAATAGTTAGGTTACAACAAAAGAACGCAAACTTAGTAAAAATGAGAGCATACCTTTTACTTTGTTTCCTCATGTCTTCAAGCACAACAGGATCACCTCTATTTGACAATGACGCATGGGGAGACGATCGAGTGGACGAAATGCCAACAGTTGTGGGTACCCCTGTGTTCAACTGGGCATCAGCACGAGAAGAGGTGGGTGCCTGTTTCTGTTTAGTTTCTCGGCCACCAACTGTCGTATCCCTGCCAAGAGAAAGAAAAATAGAAAACACGAGTAAGAGAAAATAAATCATGGCATGCAACTCATAAAAATGAAGAAAGAAGCGTGTGATATGCCACAACGAACAAACCGCAAACTTCTCGTAGCAGCAACAGGATCAATTCTTCGCTTCTTGCAATCAGGACCCTGAGCATGGTCCTCTGCAGTCCTACCCCTCTTTGAGGGAGAACCACTCGCGACGATTGATGCATTGCCTCCCTTCGATGCATTAACAACATTCAGAGCCTTGCCATTGTTATCGCCAGCAGGAAATTCATGATATTTCAACTGATCACTGACATTCTGCACATTCCTCATGACATCGTGGTTGTCAGGTCGCTTTGCAGGACCAACATCCATTGCACTCAAACCGCCCATAAAAGAATCCTCTTGGGTATCACGGTGCTCCTGAGAGCTCTTGTAATTGTACCCACCACGACAACTAGTTGGATGATGTGTGCGTGCTCCAACAAAAGAGGTAATGTGCCTCACAACTTCATCAGCATCGGAACCAGCTAATGCTGTCCAGCCCTCAACCAACTTCCCAAGCAAGCTGGTCATACTGGAGGCAAACTGTCCAACTAGGTGCCCCACGAGGGCCCTGGCCAAAAATGAAAGTAAAACAACAAACAACTTTAGATACAGAAAGAGTATTACAAATGTTGGACAACAAATTGCAAGAGATGCAAAAGAACTCCGTTGTAAAAAAAGTACTGAAAAACAAATGCACGATAAAAATACCTCCTACGTGCACGATGGAGCCAAATGCGTATCCATCCACTTGGGCGAAATTACTTGTCCCACGAAAAAAAACTGCAGTTAGTGGCATGCATGGCCATCATCTGAAAAATGAGAGGAAAAATGAAGGAGTCAAAAATAACATTTCCAACAAATATGGGGTGGCGTAGATAAAAAATCAATAATTGTGGAAAATGACTGCCATTGAAAGTAAGTTGTAGTTGCCACATGGGGGGGGCATAGCTGCCATGTATTTTGGGTTTTATGATCCCTTCTGAAAAAATAGAATGGATAGACAGACAACTTTGTTTTTTAAAGTCATTTTTAGTAATATACTTCAAATTTACAATACCATAAGTACGATATCACTAACGTGCAGTTTGCCATATGTGGTGTCGGTTATCCTGTCTGGACCAAGCACAACCTTGACAAGGTCGTTCATGGAGGCAGAGACAACAAATTTATGTGGGGGTGGCAGATCTCCTACCGCAACAAGATCAACGATAGATAAATCAAGGTGATCGACGTACATGAGCTGACAAACATGTCAGAAATCGAGGAGTGCCATTTACGTATTGCTCTGGTTGCCATGTATTGGCATCTAAAAAATGGGTCGCGATAATGCCAACACGTGTGGAGGTTAAGGGGTCTTGCCTCACGTCTCTTGTGGTATCTAAGAAAACCAGCCAACACACCTACGTGTGGGCCAAACCGATAATGCCCACACGTCCGTCCTCCTGTCTCACAGTACCGCCCAGACACCTACGTGTGGGCAAAACAGGTAACGCCCACACACCCACACGTCAGGTCTCCAACCCCCCGGTCCCGTATGCCCGTGTGACAGTCAGCACGAGCCCTCACTTTCGAACCTGTCTAGCCCCTATTCCATATTTTGTTTAACTGCAGTTGCCATGGTTGCTGAACTGCAATTGCCATGTCTAGACAACTACAGTTTCCATGGTTGTTCAACTGCAGTCACCATGTCTAAACAAACTGCAGTTGCCATCTCAGGTCAAGTGCAGTTGTCATTTATGGACAACTGCAGTTGTTGCCATGTATGACCTGGTCTACTACAGTTGCCATGAGAGTTGCCACCTACTAACAATAGCAGTTTCCATATAACAATTGAAAGACAATGCAGAAATAATATCTTGGACTTGAAAATGCTTCTAAGCACACTAGGCAGTTGTCATTTATGGACAACTACAGCTGTTGCCATGTATGACCTGGTCTACTACAGTTGCCATGATTTGAAAATTGTAGGAGTTGCCACCTATTAACACTAGGCAGTTGCTATATAACACTTGAAAGAAAAGGCAACTGCAGTTGCCATACATGGTCAAGTACACATGCCGTATAATTTTCTTACTAAAAAGTGTACCAATGAGATACAATTCAAGCTTGAATGCCCCCTTGATTAGTACGTCTTAGGCGTTACCAACAAATTAAAAAATAAACTGCTGGTAAAAACACATACTGAGAGTAAATCAAGAATACCATTAGGTGTAGGCGGCAACCTTTCTGGTACATCTTGTTTGAGAGTTTAACATGTAGGAATTCATCAATGAATTTGCACCAATTCATGTTATGCACATCGTCAATTCTCACGTGCAAAAACAAAGCAAACATTTGAAGAACATCAACGCAAACACAAGAAAACATCATCAGCCATTAGAGAACAACAACAAAAAAGATGGAGATCATTTACGAGGATTAGGAAGCATTTGTTGCTCGGACGTAGCGAAGTGGTAGCCGCAAAGACAAACGAAATCAAGTATATTACAAGCTTCATCTTTAATACATCGCCATGGGTTTTCATATTTTCCAGTGAAGTTGCAAGCACCGTCTTATTAGGCATGGTTGCATCATCATGAATAAACGGGGGAACAATGCTTTCTCAATATCATTGTTCGCCTCATAAGGAACAATCAATTACCTACAGGGTACACCTAACATACAAAAAACAGACTCCTCGTCCAAAGGCAGTCTTCTACGCCTCAGAATGATAAATTCCCTGGATGCTGGGTCATAGATCTCCCCAAGCCAATCACAAACGTTTGGACGATTTTTTATTGAAGATAGGGATCACCTGGAACTTGGAGGGCAAGGAGGATCTTGCCAGAGGGCCTCACACAACACAAGGGCGCGCCCTAATGTTGTGTGCCCCCCTGCACGCTCTATTTGCCGTACCTCCTCCACTATAAATTCAGCAATATTCCAAAACCCTCAAGGGATTCGACAAAATACTTTTTCTGCCACTGCTAGCCTCTGTTCTTGAGAGATCCCATCTGGAGGAATTTTCCGGTACTCCGCCGGAGGGGGAACTCATCACGGAGGGGCTCTACGTCAACCTTGCCGCCTCTCCGATGATGTGTGAGTAGTTCACCACAGACCTACGTGTCCGTAGGTAGTAGCTATATGGCTCTCTCCCTCTTTGTATCTCAATACAACGGTCTCCATGATCTTCGTGGAGATCCATCGATGTAATGACTTTGTGCGGTGTGTTTGTTGGGATTTGATGAATTGTGAGTTTATGATCAGATCTATCATTGTTTTATTAGAGTTTTTTTGCTGGTCTCTTTTATGCATGATTTAGTATAGCCATGTATTTCTTCTGTGAAGTTTTGGTTTGGTTTGGCCAACTAGATTAAATATTCTTGCAATGGGAAGAGGTGCTCGGTAATGGGTTCGATCTTGCGGTGTTCAGTCCTAGTGACAGAAGGGGAGTTGATTGGCATGTATTGTTGCCATTAAGGATAAGAAGGTGGGATGAATTCTTATATGATTTTGTCTTGACTACATCATGTGAAAACACATATGCTCCCTTGGTGATTTTGATAATTCATGACAACATACATTGTCTCTTGGACTAACACTTTTACCTAGATATTTCAGGATTAGTCCGAGGAGAGCTATGTCTTAAGGTTTATGTGGAGATGCCAGTGGATGCAAGAAAGGAATAATATTTCCTCAAGCTTCAAGCTAGAAGACTCTTCATTTTATATTTGTGAGAAATTACTTTTGAGTCCATAGGAAAGCCAATACTATTAAAAGGGGGTGAGGTAGTAAAATGAACTGATTGCTCAAATGCTCAAAGTTAGCCACCAAAACACTCAACTAATATTTCCCACATATCCACTCTGTCAAGTTCCACATTCACAAATTCGGTGTCACCAAAATTTCCACATCGGACCCACCGAGTTTGGATATCTGACAGAACCCTAGCCATTCCCACCAAATCGGTGCAACCGAAACTGCATCGGTGCTACCGAGTTCAGTGTGACCAACATTCTATTGCCAAGATACACAAAATCGGAATTTACGAGTTTGAGTATCGGTGCCACTGAGTTAGGCCATCTGACCATTAGTAACCTTTCCGGTGACACCATGTTGTGTATATCGGCCTCACCGAGATTCAAAAGTTCACACCTTTAGTGCTGGTCGTTACCATCGAGTTTGCAACTTTGGCGTCACCGAGTTTTCTCTTTTGTGTGTAACGGTTGGATTTTGGCTACTGCCTATATATAGCCTTCACCCACCTCACATTCGTGGGAGAAGCACTCAGAACACACACTTCATTTCCAGATCCATTTTCTGAGAGAGAACCACCTACTCATGTGTTGAGACCAAGATATTCCAATCCAATCATTTGAAACTTGATCTCTATCCTCTCCTACCCATGCATATTTTATGAGAGAGTTATTTGTGTTGAGGAGACTATCTTTAGAAGCACAAGAGCAAGGAGTTCATTGATCTACCCCATCTATTAGCCTTTAGAGTGTGGTGCCTCCTAGACTGGTTAGGTGTTGCTTGGGAGCGTCCTACTTCGTGTTGTGGAGTTGAGCCAATATGTTTGTAAGGGCAAGGAGATCGCCTACTTCATGAAGATATGCCGTGAGTAAGGCTAGTCCTCCATGGACGGAAGCTGAGGTGGGATAGACAAGGCCGCTTCTTTGTGTACCCTCCGTGGGTGGAGCCCTCCGTGGACTCTCGCAGTCGTTACCCTCCTTGGGTGGAAGTCTCCACTAGCATGGACGTACGATAGCGGCACCTATCGGAACCATGCCAAAAATCATCGTGTCAACCTCATGCGTTTGATCTCCCTACCTTACACCTCTACATTACACTTGCATGTTTTACTTTCCGCTGCTATACTCTTAGAACTACTTGTGTAGGATGACCTACACTTGTTACAATTGCTAGATTTCTGCCTTCCATGAAATTGGGTTAGGTTAGAAATTTTAACTTGACAAGTAGTCTATTCACGCCCCCTCTTGATACATCTTCTATTTGTCCCTCAATTTGTATCACAGCAAGGTCTCCAAAACCTTGGTTTAACCGCCATTGGAGGAAGATGAATGTGACTAGTTCCCAGATTTTTAGTTGTAGACTGCCTATTGTTGATGGGGAGTACTTTAGACAATGGAAAGATGAAATGCTTTATATATTCGATGAGTCCCGTTTGCGCAAGTATATTGAATATCCCTATGCACCTCCCTTTGACCCCATAGATTCTTCTCATGATGATGAAGTTAATATGCTTGGTAATCTCAACACCGTCAATCTTATCATTAGAGGTTTGCCAAGAAATGTGCTTAATCAGTTGCAAAATTTTGAGTGTGCTCATACCTTGTGGAAAGACTTAGAGAAAATATACCCAAATTATTCCTTGAAAGATCTTGATATCATTGTTCATAAATACATTGCTTTCCAAAAGATGAAGCCAACCGATCCTAACTTCGATAAATGCCTATTTGAGCTTCATGACCTCATGGGTGCCAAAGGAAATGTCATTACCATCAACAACATCATTGTTGAAGCCATTCGAATGCATAAACTTGAACATTGTAATAGTCAAATTTCCGATGAAACTTTTGTCTCTTACGAGGAAACTTAATCCAATAATGACTATGCGGAACGTGGCTACTACAATGATGATGAGAACTTCGACACCGAGTATGAGAAGACCATGAGTAACCTTAGTCTTATGTATAACCTTAAAGACTACATGGCCGGTGGTAAGGAGCGGGTTCTCGATAGTGATGCATGATACGTCCATTTTGCATCATGCTTTCATGTTGATACTTATCGCTTTATGGGCTTTTATTACACTTCACGGTACAATACTTATGCCTTTTCTCTCTTATTTTGCAAGGTTTACATGAAGAGGGAGAATGCCGGCAACAAGAATTCTGGCCTGAAAAAGGAGCAAGTTTGGGATACCTATTCTGCGCAACTCCAAAAGCCGTGAAAATCAACGAGGATTTATTTTGGAATTTAAAAAAAATACTGGGCCGAAGAAGTACCAGAGGGGAGCCAGCAGGAGGCCACAAGCCTTCTAGGCACGGCCTACCCCCTGGCCGCGCCTAGGGGGCTTGTGGGCTCCCTGTTGGCCCTCTGGCTCCCCTCTTTTGCTATAAGGAGAGTTTCGTTCCAGAAAAAATCAGGAGGAGGCTTTTGGGAGGAATCGCCGCCGCCACGAGGCGGAACTTGAGCAGAGCCAATCTAGAGCTCCGGCTGGGTCGTCCTGCCGGGGAAACTTCCCTCCCGGAGGGGGAAATCGTCGCCATCGTCATCACCAACACTCCTCTCATCGGAGGGGACTCATCACCATCAACACCTTTATCAGCACCATCTCATCTCCAAACCATAGTTCATCTCTTGTAACCAATCTCCGTCTCACGACTCCGATTGGTACTTGTAAGGTTGCTAGTAGTGTTAATTACTCTTTGTAGTTGATGCTAGTTGGATTACTCGGTGGAAGATTATATGTTCAGATCCTTGATTCTATTCAATACCTCTCTGGTCATGAATATTATTATGCTTTGTGAGTAGTCACTTTTGTACCTGAGGACATGGGATAAGTCTTGCTATAAGTAGTCATGTGAATTTGGTATTCGTTCGATATTTTGATGTGTTGTATGTTGTCTCTCCTCTAATGCTGTTATGTGAACGTCGACTACATAAAAATTCACCATTATTTGGGCCTAGAGGAAGGCATTGGGAAGTAGTAAGTAGATGATGGGTTGATAGAGTGACAGAAGCTTAAACCCTAGTTTACGTGTTGCTTTGTAAGGGGCTGATTTGGATCCACTAGTTTAATGCTATGGTTAGACTTTGTCTTAATTCTTCTTTTGTATTTGCGGATGCTTGCGAGAGGGGTTAATCATGAGTGGGAGGTTTGTCCAAGTAAGGTCAGCACCCAAGCACCGTTCCATTCACATATCAAACTATCAAAGTAGCGAACGCGAATCATATGAACATGATGAAAACTAGCTTGACAGAAATTCCCATGTGTCCTCGGGAGTGCTTTACCTCCTATAAGAGTTTGTCCAGGCTTGTCCCTTGCTAAAAAAGGGATTGGGCCACTTTGCTGCACCTTTGTTACTTTTGCTACTTGCTACGAATCATCTTACCACACAACTATCTGTTACCGATAATTTCAGTGCTTGCAGAGATTACCTTGCTGAAAACCACTTGTCAGATCCTTCTGCTCCTCGTTGGGTTCGACACTCTTACTTATCGAAAGGACTACGATAGATCCCCTACACTTGTGGGTCATCAATGCACTGATCACATGCCCGGAGATAAAGACATGTTCCATGAAATCACACGAACCGTGGACCTCAGAGGTATGTGACTTTTGGAGACAACTCCAAAGGTAAGGTACTTGGTCTTGGTAAGGTGGTTGAATCTCGTGACAGTTCCATTCAGAATGTCATGCTAGTAGAATCTCTTGGCTACAATCTACATTCCATATCTAGACTAGTAGATTTCGGTTTCGATCTGCTATTTACGAAAGTTGAATGCCGAGTGTTTCGTAGCGACAATCATAACATTGTCTTTACTGGTTTCCATAAAGATGATCCATAAATTGTTGATTTCTCTAAGATATCCAAACCCCGTACCTTGCTTATTGCAAAATCTTCTAAAGGTTGGTTATGGCATAGAAGGCTGGGCCATGTTGGTATGCGTAATCTTGAGAAACTCATCAAAGGTGATCATATTTTTGGTGTTAAAGATGTTATCTTTGACAAAGATAGACTTTGAAGTGCTTGTCAAGAAGGAAAACAAGTTGGAGGAAGTCATCCCATGAAGAACATCATGACCACAAGATGACCCCTCGAGCTGCTTCACATGGATATCTTTGGTCCCAACGCTTATAAGAGCCACAATGGAAATTCTTATGGACTAGTTATTGTTGATGATTTTTCCAGATTTACGTGGCTGTTCTTTCTCAATGATAAGTCGCACGTACAAATGATCTTCAAGAACTTTGCTCAAAAAGCTCAAAACCAGTTTGAAGTGAAGATCAAGAAGGTTCAGAGCGACAACTGAACGGAGTTCAAGAACACTAATGTGGATACTAATCTTGACAAAGAAGGTATCTTACATGAGTTCTCGTCGACGTACACACCTCAACAAAATGGAGTTGTTGAGAGGAAGAACCGGACGCTCATAAAGATGGCGAGAACGATGCTTGACGAATACAAGACTCCAAAACACTTTTGGACAGAAGCCGTGAAAAATCTTGCCATGCCATAAATCGACTCTACCTGCACAAGCTTCTCGGTAAAACGACATACGAGCTACTCACCGGTAACAAACCCCAAGTTGAATACTTTCGAGTATTTGGCTCTAAGTGCTATATTCTTGATAAGCATCGTCGATCTATATTTGCACCTAAATATAATGATGGTTTCCTTCTTGGTTATAGAGCAAACTCTCACGCTTACCGTGTCTACAACAACTTCACTCGAAAAGTTGAAGAGATGGTAGATGTGAAGTTTGATGAGACTTACAGTTCGCAAGTCGAACTATTGCAATGTAGGAGATAAGGAATCTTTGGAAGCTATCAAAGATTTGTCCATTGGTAAGATTTGTCCCATGGAGGTGAAGGAAAGCACTTCATCAACTCAAGTGGAAGCTCCTGCTTGGCGTCAAGGCAAACCGCAAAACGACATGGAAGCATCCACAAGTGCTACACGACATGATGAAGAAGAGGAAGAGAAACATCTTGATGATCCACCTCAACCTTCATCACCACCACCTCAAGGAGAAGATGACGCCAACAAAAATGCTCAAGATGACTATGAAGAAGAAGAAGCTCCACTATCCAACAACAAAAAGCTGTCAAGAGTTAGAGCAAGAGTGGACAAAGATCATCCGCTGAAACAAATCTACAACGACATAAACAACGGAAGAATCACTCGCTCTAAAACTCGACTAGCTAACTTTTGTGAGCTTTATTCTTTCATATCTAGCATTGAACCCTTGAAGGTAGAAGAAGTTCTCCAAGATCCAGATTGGGTGAATGCCATGCATGAAGAGCTACACAACTTTGAGAGGAACCAAGTATGGGCACTTGTTGAAAAACCAGAAGGTGAGTAGAATATCATTGGTACAAGATGGGTGTTTCGTAACAAGCTAGATGAAGACACACAAGTTGTACGCAACAAATCAGTCTCGTAGCCCAAGGATACACGCAAGTCAAAGGTATGGACTATGGTGAGAATTATGCTCCTGTTGCTAGACTTGAAGCCATTAGTATTCTTCTAGATTATGCCAATCAACATGATATAACTCTCTAACAAATGGATATTAAAAGTGCCTTTCTCAATGGAGAAATTGAAGACGAAGTTTATGTTAAACAACCTTCTAGTTTTGTGAACCCTAAGAAACCTGATCATGTTTACAAACTTCGTAAAGCTTTATATTGTCTTAAACAAGCACCTAGAGCTTGGTACAAATGCCTAATAAAGTTTCTTATTGAAAAGGGTTTTGAGATTGGAAAAATTGATGCAACCTTATTCACTAAAAGAGTAAATGGCAAACTATTTGTTTGTCAAATATATGTGGATGATATTATCTTTGGCTCTACTAACCCACATTTTAGTGAAAAGTTTGGAAAGCTGATGTGAGAGAAGTACGAGATGTCCATGATGAGTGAATTGAACTTCTTCCTTGGATTGCAAATCAAAAAATCGAGAGAACGTACGTTCATCTCTCAAACCAAGTACTCCAAGGACTTGATCAGGAAGTTCAACATGCAAGAATCAAAAGGTATGAGAACCCCCATGCCTACTAGTGGACATCTTGACCTCACTAAGGATGATGCACCCGTTGATCAAAAGGTTTATCGATCAATGATTGGAACATTGTTATATATATGTGCATCTCGTCCTGATATCATGCTAAGTATTTATATGTGTGCCCTCTATCAAGCAGCACCTAAAGAGTGTCATCTATTGGCTATGAAAAGGATAGTGAGAGACCTTATACATACACCAAACTTTGGCATATGGTATTGATGACCCACAAGTATAGGGGATCAATTTTAGTCCTTTTGATAAGTAAGAGTGTCGAACCCAATGAGGAGCAGAAGGATCTGACAAGTGGTTTTCAGCAAGGAAATATCTGCAACCACTGAAATTATCGATGACAAGTGATTGTGTGGTGAGATGATTCATAGCAAGCAACAAGTAACAAAAGTAGCAGCGGTGCAGCAAGTGGCCCAATCCCTTTTGAGGCAAGGGACAAGCCTGTACAAAGTCTTATAGGAGGAAAAACGCTCCCGAGGACACACGGGAATTTCTGTCATGCTAGTTTTCGTCATGCTCATATGATTCGCGTTTGTTACTTTGATAGTTTGATATGTGGGTGGACCGGCGCTTGGGTACTGCCCTTACTTGGACAAGCATCCCACTTATGATTAACCCCTATCGCAAGCATCCACAACTACGAAAGAAGAATTAAGACAAAGTCTAACCATAGCACTAAACTAGTGGATCCAAATCAGCCCCTTACGAAGTAAGGCATAAACTAGGGTTTAAGCTTCTGTCACTCTAGCAACCCATCATCTACTTACTACTTCCCAATGCCTTCCTCTAGGCCCAAATAATGGTGAAGTGTTATGTCGTTGAAGTTCACATAACACCACTAGAGGAAAAACAACATACAACATATCAAAATACCGAACGAATACCTAATTCACATGACTATTATTAGCATGACTTATCTCATGTCCTTAGGAACAAAAGTAACTACTCACAAAGCGTAATAATAATCATGATCAGAGAGGTAATGAGTAGCATCAAGGATCTGAACATAATCTCTTCCACCAAATAATCCAACTAGCATCAACTACAAAGAGTAATCAACACTATTAGCAGCCTTACAAGTACCAATCGGAGTCGCGAGATGGAGATTGGTTACAAGAGATGAACTAGGGTTTGCAGATGAGACGGTGCTGATGAAGATGTTGATGGTGATGAGTCCCCCCCGATGAGAGGAGTGTTGATGATGACGATGGCGACGATTTCCCCCTCCGGGAGGGAAGTTTCCCCGGCAGGATCGTCCTGCCGGAGCTCTAGATTGGTTCTGCTCAAGTTCTACCTCGTGGCGGTGGCGAAACCACGAAAAAGCTCCTCTATGATTTTTCCTGGACGAAACCCTCCAGATAGCAAAAGAGGGGGCTAGTGGGCCAGTGGGCTGCCCACAAGCCCCCATGGCGCGACCTAGGGGGGTGGCCGCGCCGTGCAGGCTTGTGGGCACCCCCTGGTGCCCCTCTGGCACTTCTTCGGCCCAGTATTTTTGATAAATTGGGAAAAAAATCCCCGTTGATTTTCATGGCGTTTGGAGTTGCGCAGAATAGGTATCTCAACTTTTCTCCAGTTTCAGGCCAGAATTCCAGTTGCCGGTATTCTCCCTCTTCATGTAAACCTTGCAAAATAAGAGAGAAAAGACATAAGAATAGTACCGTGAAGTGAAATAACAGCCAAAGAAGTGATAAATATCAAAATGAAAACATGACGCAAAATGGACGTATCAACTCCCCCAAGCTTAGACCTCGCTTGTCCTCAAGCGAAAGCCTAGCTCAATAAATATGTCCACATGTTTAGGGAGAGAGGTACCGACAAAACAAGATACGAACATGCATGCATCATGATCAAGATCAGAACAACAATACCAACATATAATCACTCATGCTACAATGATAATTCCTTCACAAAGTAAAGCATGGATCAAGAACCTTACAGAGAAGTAACAACCGATAGCCTTTAGTCACTAAAGCAATTGCAATTTATCACAACATCAGAAAGAGTCAATAAGAGCTTGTAAAGAAAACCCACATACTCAATAATTCTTTCGTTCTCTACAATTGCTACAACTCACGTGGTACTCCTGAGGTCAAAGTTTCAGCTGGACACAAAGAAAGATAGGGGCTTAAAGTTTTGCCTCCCAACTGCTTACCTCAAGGGTAATGTCAACAATAATAATTCATGAGTGCCTACCGCCAAGTTAACATATGAATATAGATCTTTCCCAAGCATATGACGATAGCCAAGACAAAGGCAAAATAAGGAATTGGTGAAGATCACCATGACTCTTTCAGGGACAAAAAGTAAAGGTACAAGATAGGCCCTTCGTAGAGGGAAGCGGAGGTTGTCATGCGCTTTTGAGGTTTGGATGCGTGTCCTCTTAGTGCGGAGGAACGTCATTTTGTATTGCCCCCTGTGATAAAGAACTTTATTATTCAGTCTGTCGCTTTTATGTCTTCCTCATCACAGGTTTGTACAAAGCTTATTTTCCACACACTAATAGATCATACATATTAGAGAGCATTTTTTATTGCTTGCACCGATGACAACTTACTTGAGGGATCTTATTCAATCCATAGGTAGGTATGTTGGACACTCATGTCAAAACTGGGGTTGAAGGTTTATGGATGCACAAGTAGTATCTCTACTTAATGCGGGAGGTTTGGCTATTGTGAGGTGGAAGAAATCGTAACATGCTAAGGGATCTCCAATCATATAACATTGTTCAGAGCCAAGAAAACACAATTCATTATGTTGTCTTCCTTGTCCAACATCTACTTCCAGGCATGCAATAGTTTAGTGAGTGTTCACAATCATAGATGGTGTCAGAGATGATATATTTATATGTGAACTTCTCCTTCCTTATCACTTCCTATTAATTGCAACAATGACCAAGGTCTACGTTTGCCTACCCTCAACAAGTTTCAATCCTCATTCTTTTTATATGTGAAGCCATCACTTCCCATAAGATCATTACATGATCTTTCATGCTTTTGTTCTATTCTCACTCTTTTGATCATGGAAAGAGGCAAAGCCCTTCAACTAAGACAATCTTTATTATATGGCTCACGAGCAAGAATACATCGGGGGTGACACAAAGCAAAACTCAAGACTAAAACACTAAGACTTTTAAACTGCTAAATAAAAAGAAAACTGAAAAGGAAAAATAAAACAAAGGTAAAGGCAAAAGATGTGATGGTGATACGATACCGGGGCAACTCCCCCAAGCCTGGCACAAGCCAAGGGGATTGCCCATACCAATGCTTAATTGTCTTCCTTTGGTGGTGATGGTGGTGTTGTTGTTGCAACCTTTGTTTCCAATAGGGCCATCAGTCTTTGATTTATACTTTGGAGATCTGTGATATGTTTCTCCAGCAAAACAACTTCACGAGTGAGGGAAGTATTGCGAGCACGAGTTGTTTCACAAAACCTCAACAATTCAATCAAAGATGGAGATACTAGGTGGAGGTAGGGTTGGAGGAAATCCACTTCTTCAACTTCTTCCTTGTTGAGCACAGATTGAACTTCGTCCCATGCCTGATCCTTCTCCTTAGCTTTGCCCTTGGTTTCTTTAGGTAGCCTTTCCTTAGCCTCCATGACCTCCATCCTTTGCAGATTATCATGAACTTCTCCATAGATTTGACGGAGGTTGTTCTCCCCCACAGATTCTTGGGATGACATCTTGACCTAGATCTGCGGCAGAAAACAGGTTCGAAACGAAAAATAGAGGAAATCTGCGTGATGCAGGGGTCAGACCAAACGGGAGTATATATAATGATTTTTTCCAAACCAGAAGAAGCCCCGTGCATGAAAACGGAGTCCAGGAGGCTCACGAGGTGGCCACAAGTCCTCATGGCGCAGCCAGGGGGTGGGCCCGCGCCGTGCAGGCTTGTCGCCTCCTCTCGCACTTTCCGGACTACTTCCAATTTTTGTATTTTTCAAATATTCCACAACGGAGAAAATTTCCTATTGGAAAAGTTTTGGACTCTGTTTTCTTACCGAATCACATACCTCTTCGTTTTCGGAGTCTGAAACAGGCTGATAAATATCCCTTAGGTATTCTTCCAGAGTTATGGTATTGATGATATTGCTTTCAACATTTATGGGAGTACCTGAGATATAATGCTTGATTCTCTGCCCATTTACCACTCTCGGACAATTACCTTCTGTGTTGTTGATCTTGATAGCACCGGAACGATATACTTCCTCAACGACATAGGGACCTTCCCATTTAGAGAGAAGCTTGCCTGCAAAGAATCTTAAACGAGAGTTATATAGCAAGACAAAATCACCTACATTGAACTCACGCTTTTGTATCCTCTTATCATGCCACCTCTTAACCTTCTCTTTGAACAACTTGGAATTCTCATGTGCCTGAGTTCTCCACTCATCAAGCGAGCTAATGTCAAATAACCTCTTCTCACCGGCAAGTTTGAAATCAAAGTTGAGCTCTTTGATTGCCCAATAAGCTTTGTGTTCTAGCTCAAGAGGTAAATGACATGCTTTACCGTACACCATTTTGTACGGAGACATGCCCATGGGATTCTTATAGGCAGTTCTATAAGCCCACAATTTATCACCGAGCTTCTTAGACCAATTCTTTCTAGACCTGTTGGCAGTCTTTTGCAGAATTAGTTTAATCTCTCTATTACTTAGCTCTACTTGACCACTGCACTGAGGGTGACAGGGAGACGCAATTCTATGGTTGACATCGTAACTAGCAAGGGTTTTACGGAAAGCACCATGAATGAAGTGTGAACCACTGTCGGTCATTAGATACCTAGGGACTCCAAATCTAGGGAAGATAACTTCTTTCAGCATCTTGATAGAGGTGTTGTGATCAGCACTACTAGTGGGGATAGCTTCTACCCACTTAGTGACATAATCAACTACAACTAGGATTAGAGTATACCCATTGGATTTTGGAAAAGGTCCCATATAATCAAAGCCCCAAACATCAAATGGTTCAATGAGAAGTGAATAGTTCATAGGCATTTCCTGACGTTTGCTAATATTACCTATTCTTTGACATTCGTCATAAGACAAGACAAACTTACGGGCATCCTTGAAGAGAGTGGGCCAATAGAAACCTGATTGCAATACCTTGTGTGCAGTTCTATCTCCCGCATGGTGTCCTCCGTAGTCCTCGGAGTGACACTTCTATAGGATCTGTCCCTGTTCATGTTCAGGTACACAACGTCTAATAACACGATCTACTCCTTCCTTATAAAGGTGAGGATCATCCCAAAAGTAATGTCTCATGTCAAAGAAGATTTATTCTTTTGCTGGTACGTGAAACTAGGTGGTATATATTTGGCAACGATATAGTTTGCATAATCAGCATACCACGGTGCACTATGTGAAGCATTGATGACATTCAATTGCTCGTCGGGAAAGCTATCATCAATAGGTTGTGGGTCATCAAGAACGTTCTTCAACCTAGACAAGTTATATGCTACTGGGTTATCAGCACCCTTTCTGTCGACAACGTGCAAATCAAATTCTTTTAGCAAGAGAACCCATCTGATAAGTCTAGGTTTAGCGTCCTTCTTCTCCGTGAGGTACTTAATAACATCATGATCAATGTGAATAGTGACTTTGGAATCAACTATGTAAGACCTGAACTTTTCACATGCAAACACGACTGCTAAAAATTCCTTCTCCATAGTGGCATAGTTTCTGTGGGCACTGTCTAGAGTTTTACTAGCATAGTGAATAACATTCAACTTCTTGTCAATTCTTTGCACTAGAACAACACCAACAGCATAACCACTAGCGTCACACATGATCTCAGAAGGCAAGTTCCAATCAAGTGGTTCAACAATAGGTGCAGATATCGAAGCCCTCTTAAGTATTTCGAAGGCTTCCTCACAATCATCGTCAAAAACAAAGGGGATATCCTTTTGCAAGAGATTGGTAAGAGGCCTAGAAATCTTAGAGAAGTCTTTACTCAACCTTGTGTAGAAACCATCATGACGAAGGAAACTTCTTATACCTTTGATATCTGTGGGGTATGGCATTTTCTCGATTGCATCAACCTTAGCCTTATCGACTTCAATACCTCGTTCAAAAATTTTATGTCCTAAGATGATACCTTCATTAACCATAAAGTGGCATTTCTCCCAATTCAAGACAAGATTGGTGTCTTTACATCTCTGTAAGGCTCGATCAGGGTTGCTGAGACAATCACCAAAGGAAGACCCGTAAACGGAGAAGTCATCCATGAAAACCTCAACAATCTTTTCACAAAAGTCAGAGAATATAGCCATCATACATCTTTGCAAGGTGGCACGTACATTACATAAGCCAAAAGGCATACGTCTATAGGCAAAGGTACCGAAGGGGCAGGTGAAAGTGGTTTTCTCCTGATCAGATTGTGCAACTGGTATTTGGGAGAAACCAGAATAACCGTCTAGAAAGCAGAAGTGTGTGTGACATCCTTTCTAGCATTTGGTCGATAAAAGGCAAAGGGTAATGATCTTTCCTAGTGGCTTTATTCAACTTCCTAAAATCAATCACAATCCTATAGCCAGTAATAATCCTCTTTGGGATCAATTCATCCTTATCATTAGGGACAACGGTAATGCCTCCCTTCTAAGGAACGCAATGCACCGGACTCACCCAATCGCTATGAGCAACATGATAGATAATACCCGCTTCCAGGAGCTTTAGTATTTCTTTTCTTACTACTTCTTTCATCTTAGGATTCAATCTCCTTTGATGATCAGCAACTGGTTTGAAATCAGGATCGGTTTTAATCTTGTGCTCGCATAGAGTGGGACTAATGCCCTTAAGATCATCAAGAGTATATCCAATAGCAACACGGTGCTTCCTTAGAGTTTTTAGTAACTTCTTTTCTTCATGCTCTGAGAGGCTAGGACTAATAATGACATGATATATCTCTTTTTCATCAAGATAGGCATACTTAAGAGTATCAGGCAACTGTTAAAGCTCGAACACAGGATCACCCTTTGGTGGAGGTGGATCCCCAGGCAGTTCAACAGGCAAGTTATTCTTAAGGATATGATATTGTTCTAAGAAAACTCTATCTATTTCATCCCTTTCATCCATATGCATATCATTTTCATGCTCAAGCAAGTATTGCTCTAAGTGATCAGTAGGAGGCACGACAATAGAAGCTAAGGCAATAGTTTCATCCTTACTAGGCAACTCCTTTTCATGAGGTATTCTAACAGGAAAAGGTGGTTTCTCAATGTAAGCGCTGGGAACCACAAGATCATTATAGGCAATGACTTTCTCTTCAACTAGAGTGGGTTTATCTACATTGAGTTCTAACGGAGGATGATATTTAAACCACTTCTCTTTGGGGAGAACAATATGAGAAGCAAAGGATTCACACAATGAAGCTACTATCTCAGAGTCAAGTCCATACTTAGCGCTAAAGTCACAAAAAGTATTTGTCTCAACAAAAGATTTAACGCAATCAAACGTGAAATTCATACCTGACTCCTTACCTTCTTCAAGCTCCCAATCTTCAGAGTTTCGTTTAATTCTCTCCAATAAATTCCAGTTGAAGTCAATATCTCTCTTCATAAAAGAACCAGTACAAGAAGTATCAAGCATGGTGCGATCATCATGAGAAAGCCGAGCATAGAAGTTCTGAATGATAATTTCTCTCGAGAGCTCGTGATTGGGGCATGAATATAGCATTGATTTAAGACTCCCCCAACCTTGAGCGATGCTTTCTCTGTCATGAGGCCAAAAATTATAAATATAATTCCGATCACGATGTACTAAATGCATAGGATAAAACTTTTGATGAATTTCCAATTTCAACCGATTGTAGTCCCATGATCCAGTATCATCACATAGCCTATACTATGCCAACGCCTTATCCTTCAAAGATAAAGGAAAGAACTTCTTCTTGACCTCATCCTCGGGCACACCTGCAAGTTTAAATAAACCAAGAACCTCATCTACATAGATTATATACAAGTGTGGATGTGATGTTCCATCTCCTGTAAAAGGATTAGCCAGAAGTTTCTCAAGCATACCCGAAGGAAATTCAAAGCAAATATTTCCAGTAGGTGCAGCAACTTGAGGAGTAACTATTTGTGCTTCCGTTCGAGGTGAAGATACCCCGAACAAGCCCCTCAAAGGATTAGTATCCATAGTGACAAGTGACAATAAATTTCAGCACACTATATGAATGTTTCCTTACCAAGTTCCACTTACCATAGGCGCTTCACTCCCCGGCAACGGCGCCAGAAAAGAGTCTTGATGACCCACAAGTATAGGGGATCAATCGTAGTCCTTTCGATAAGTAAGAGTGTCGAACCCAACGAGGAGCAGAAGGATCTGACAAGTGGTTTTCAGCAAGGAAATATCTGCAAGCACTGAAATTATCGGTGACGAGTGATTGTGTGGTGAGATGATTCGTAGCAAGCAACAAGTAACAAAAGTAGCAGCGGTGCAGAAAGTGGCCCAATCCCTTCTGTAGCAAGGGACAAGCCTGGACAAAGTCTTATAGGAGGAAAAACGCTCTCGAGGACACACGGGAATTTCGGTCATGCTAGTTTTCATCATGCTCATATGATTCACGTTCATTACTTTCATAGTTTGATATGTGGGTGGACCGGCGCTTGGGTACTGCCCTTACTTGGACAAGCATCCCACTTATGATGAACCCCTCTCGCAAGCTTCCACAACTACGAAAGAAGAATTAAGACAAAGGCTAACCATAGCATTAAACTAGTGGATCCAAATCAGCCCCTTACGAAGTAACGCATAAACTAGGATTTAAGCTTCTGTCACTCTAGCAACCCATCATCTACTTACTACTTCCCAATGCCTTCCTCTAGGCCCAAATAATGGTGAAGTGTTATGTAGTCGACGTTCACATAACACCACTAGAGGAAAAACAACATACAACATATAAAATACCGAACGAATACCAAATTGACATGACTACTATTAGCACAACTTATCCCATGTCCTCAAGAACAAAAGTAACTACTCACGAAGCCTAATCATAATCATGATCAGAGAGGTAATGAGTAGCATCAAGGATCTGAACATAATCTCTTCCACCAAATAATCCAACTAGCATCAACTAAAAAGAGTAATCAACACTGCTAGCAACCTTACGAGAACCAATCGGAGTCGCGAGATGGAGATTGCTTACAAGAGATGAACTAGGGTTTGGTGATGAGATGGTGCTGATGAAGATGTTGATGGTGATGAGTCCCCTCTGATGAGAGGAGTGTTGATGATGACGATGGCGACGATTTCCCCCTCCGGGAAGGAAGTTTCCCCGGCAGGATCGTCCTACCGGAGCTTTAGATTGGTTCTGCTCAAGTTCCGCCTCGTGGCGGCGGCGAAACGACGAAAAAGCTCCTCCATGATTTTTTCCTGGACGAAACCCTCCATATAGCAAAAGAGGGGGGCCAGTGGGCTGCCCACAAGCCCCCATGGCGCGACCTGGGGGGGGGGGGTGGCCGCGCCGTGCAAGCTTTTGGGTACCCTCTCGTGCCCCTATGGCACTTCTTCGGCCGAGTATTTTTGATAAATTGGGAAAAAATCCCCGTTGATTTTCATGGCGTTTGGAGTTGCGGAGAATAGGTATCTCAACTTTGCTCCACTTTCAGGCCAGAATTCCAGTTGCCGGTATTCTCCCTCTTCATGTAAACCTTGCAAAATAAGAGAGAAAAGGCATAAGAATAGTACCGTGAAGTGAAATAACAACCAAAGAAGCGATAAATATCAACATGAAAACATGATGCAAAATGGACGTATCAGGTATCCCAAGGGACCTTCCTTTGATATTGTTGGCTATTCCGACATGGACCATGCTGGAGAAAAGGTTGATAGAAAATCCACCTCAAGTACATGTCAATTGCTTGGGAGATACCTTGTTTCTTGGACATCCAAGAAACAAAACTCGGTATCCTTATCAACTGCCAAAGCTGAATACATTTCCGCTAGATCATGCCGTGCTCAATTACTATGGATGTCTCAAACGCTTAAGGATTATGACATTCATGTTAGAAAAGTCCCATTGTTGTGTAAAAATGAAAGTGCTATTAAGATTGCATATAATCCTGTGCAACATTCTAGAACCAAGCACATCCAAGTGCGTCATCATTTCATCCGTGATCATGTTGCCAAAGGAGATATCGATCTCATGCATGTTCGTACTGACAAACAACTACCTGACATTTTCACCAAACCACTTGACGAGAAAGTGTTATGTCATTTGAGGAGTGAGCTTAACATCATTGATGCTTCAAACTTGAGCTAGACTCACTCGGATGCATGCAAGGGCATGATATTGATTGACTGTTCCTCGATGCCATTGATATGACTATCTTATGTCTTGGAAACTATGCTCCCGTGTATTGGACCTAACCTTTTGTAGCTACTTGGAAGAAATACACTCCACAAGATTGCAATCAACTCACATCAAAAGCAATCTTGACATGGCCAAGTATCAACAATCTTTTCTTCGGAGATGGAGGAAGAAGACAACAAAAGCATATCCTTGACACTCCTATGATATTGAATTTCATGCATGTCAATTGGATATAATATTTTGTTCCTTGCGAGACTACCAACTGTAGGTGAAAAGTGAACCAAATTGTCATGGATAGGTCCTAACTCAAGATGATCATGATCAATATTGATCATCGGCAACAGGTTCGCCTACATGCCCCATCATCAACATCATTCGAAGGTATGTACTCATATCCTTGATAAAGCTTTGCACCAAGTCATGAGGTAAAGCAACTCAAGTGATATGAAGACATTGAAATGCTTAATCAAAAAATGTCAACCCCATTTCACGCTTAACGATGAGTATGACCTATGATCAAGCATCCTTGCTTGAATCCTTAAGTCAAATACTCTAATATAGGGGACCTAGTCACCGCCCCACATCCAGATGGAGAATATCGTATGGTTCACGTTTGATCTTTCACATTCTTAGAACCATTCCACTCTCATCTATATGTGTGTATTATCAAAAAAATTTATTTAAAATAAATAAAAAAATCTCTTATTCTTCTTACTTTTGTTTATCTGTCTTAGTTGGAATTATCATTCTTTTGGAAGATTGAACTTTTAAAACAATTCTTCCAATCAGCCTATTTTCTGCTAAAGACTTGACTATCAATGCAACTCGGTTTCACCGAATTGGGAAACTCGGTCCAACCGATTTCTCCAAGAGGCCTAAATATCAATGTCGGTTCTACCGAGTCATTATGCCATGGTGACTCCGATTTTCCTGACATTGTTGCTTTGATAATTACTTCCGAACTATTGTCTTAGGGGGAGATGACTTCTCTAGGGGGAGAAAAATCTGAGTGATCCCATGCAATATAGGAGTGAGAATCCTCTAGGATCCCTAACTTAGGGGGAGATCATTCAAGGAACTCTTATCCATACTGTTGGGGATATTATCCGTTGGGTAACCCGCCCTAGTTGGGCCGGGTCACCAAAGCTGGCGACTCATCTCCAAGTGGTTCTGGCCTTGGCCCAGTAAGGCCGGAAGCTCGACGGCGACAAGGTGCTCGACGGCGGTGAGACATTCGACGGCGATGAAATGCTCGGCCACGACGAGGTGTTCGGCGGCGACGAAGTCTTCAGGCGGCGTCGAAGTCTTCGGGTGGCGGCAGAGCTCTCATGTGGCGATAAGGCTTTCGGTGCGACGGCGAGGAAGAGCAGGGCGACAAGATGGGTAGGTGAAATGTGCCCTGTCCTTTCCTCCGGCCTATTTATCAGGTCGGGTGCTAGGATCGAGGCGCCACGAGCAGGAACTACCAAAAGATAAAGATTTGCCATGATGGCGCCTCGAAATTTTTGGGATAACGATACCGAAGGATCCATTGGAGATTACGTCATCATCTCTTCCGAGATTCAAGGGATAAGAAGGCGCCAACAAGAAGTGGTTTGGCGACTTGAGTTTTTCCGCAGCAGATGGCGGTTTTAAGTGTATGGTGTATAAGAAGAATGAAGATGAATCGCCCCTAAACTGAGTGAGGATATTGGCGTGAAAGAAATTCAAGTCAATCTAGGGCCTAATGTTGGGGATATTATCCGTTGGGTAACCCGCCCTAGTTGGGCCGGGTCACCAAAGCTGGCGACTCATCTCCAAGTGGTTCTGGCCTTGACCCAGTAAGGCCGGAAGTCGTATGGCGGTTCAGGACCTTCGGGAGGAGTCCCTAGTAGAGGAGGTCTCCAAGTCTTGGAAAGATGGCGACTCAGAGATCTGAAGAGTCACGATTTGTGAAAAGGAAAGGACCCTTGTAAACCCTAAGGACTCGACCTGTATATAAAGGCGAGTCCCAGGGAAGGAGAGGGTAGGTTAGAAATCATCGAGTGCTAGGTCAGGCGAGTTACGCCCTCCTTGTAATCGAAACATCATCAATACAAACACAAAGCAGGACGTAGCCCTTTACCTCCTCACGAGGGGCCGAACCTGGGTAAATCTCTGTCTCGCTCCCACATAACCCCTTTGAGTCGCCACCAAGGTGCGATGGCTCCAACACTAAGTCCTTTCACGAGGACATATGCCGTGACAAAACCACGACAGTTGGCGCCCACCGTGGGGCCTGCGCACGGTGGAGTTGAGTTCTCAAAGGGAGCCCTACCAGGGTTTGGGAGCTACGCGACACGGCTCATGACTCGGGGCCACCGCGGGAAGTACTACATCAACAACATGCTATGGGGGCCCGAGGCGGATTCGATCAAATCTGGTTACAGGGTCCCCTTCGGCAAGATCAGCGTCTTCATCGGCATGATTGGATCGCTCGTGCCTGAGCCGGACAACTCCTCCAACATCGTCGAGCCGGCCAGGTACGTTCGCCCCGTCGTGACGCCAAACCTAACCCGTCCGGTCTTTGTTGGATTCACGCATGGATCTGAGGAGCCAGAACACTCAGCGACCCAGGAAACCACGCCGGTCAACACTGATGACGAATCGTCCATGGGCGATTCATATTCAATCCAGTCTCTACACGGGGGCTACCTTGGGGGCTTGTCACTGGCCTTGGACCCCGAAGTTCTTGACCGGACTTGCCGTCAGATCGCCGTATACATGGCAGGGGCGACTCAACCCTCGCCAAACCCGGCATGCGGAGATGTAACTGGCGAGACGTCTAGAAGCCCGGCCGCGATTTTGGTGGAGTTAGCAGTGGAAATAACAAGGCTCATGGCGACCCCCATCACACCGGAAAACCAGGAGGCGGTAAACACGGAACTGACGAAGCTAAGAGAAGGGGTGGCAAAGGCTCAGTGGGAAGCCGAAGTGGAGGCCGCCAGGATCGAGACCCGGCAGGCTCAAATTACCGTTGAGATAGCTCGCTTGAATACCGACAAGTCGCAGCTTGAAAGGCAACAGCGCGCATCTGATGCTGTCCATCAGCGGAGACACAAGGGTCGCTTGCCCCCCGATCTCAACCCGACCCGCCTGTTCGACACTCCACGAACTCCCGGGGCAGGAGTCACCCTAGGGGGAGGGCCGGGCCAGCCACCGAACCCGCCGTTTCAGCCAGTTGCGGATCGCGTTCCCCGATTCCAGACACCTCAAGGTCACTTTTCCAACCCGGTGGACAATGGCCTTGCCGCAACTCGCCATTTAGAATCCCTCCCGATTCACGGCAACACGCGAGCCGAGATAGAGGCAAGGAACGCCATTGAGATGTTGAAGACGGCGGTGGTTCAAAACGCCCAGTTCTCGCACAGCCTAGATCGGCTGCACTCCACTCCCCAAGAAAGCCGCACCAGGAGTCGGCCAGAGGACCAGCCCGCTATAATCAGCGGACCACGACTCTTTCCCCAGGTCAACTCGCTAACCATCGAGACCCGCCAAGTCGGGATCACCCGGACACTCAAGTCGCCCCAGCGCCTCTTGTTGGGAGCGACAGACAAGTGGGGATGCTGTGTTTGGCCCCCGCCCTTCGCAACGAGCGAATGCCAAGGATTTTAAAGGGCCAAGAAAGGTGCCTAACTGCACTCCGAACCTTGAGCCGGCGTCGTGGGTCGAGAGTTACGAAATCGCTATGGACATGCTCCAGGTAAGCGAAGCAGTCTGCGCTAGGTACTTCACAATGATGCTCGAAGGGACGGTGCGTACTTGGTTGAAGAACTTGCCCACCAACTCCGTCCAGACTTGGGCTGAATTGAAAGAGAGTTTCGTCAAAAACTTCCGAGGAACCTGCAAACTTCCGATGACAATAGTCGATCTACAACACTGCATTCAACGCCGGGATGAGTCGGCCCACCACTGGTCGTGGCGGGTCATGGAAATCATTCACTCGTAGGGCGGTATTACGGAGGCTTAGGCTGTGCTGATCCTTGAGCATAATTGCCACTACGAGCCCTTGATACAGAAGTTGGGGCGACTCAAGCGAAAGGTCCAAGACATGGGGGAGCTAATGGACACCCTCACTAGGTACGCTGAGGCGGACGACACCAAAGATCCCGGCGAGGATGGTGGTAAAGCTAACTCTCCAAGGAAGGGTGAGTCATCCAAAAATCATACCTGGTTACAGGGACGTACCCGCCATAATCAGGGAGCGAATGGCAAGAGAAGGCAGCAGGAAGGGTCTTCGGACTTAGTCGCCAACACCAACACCAATAATGGCAACCAGCGTCAGAAAAATAATAGGGGTTACAGTGGCAAAAAGTCGCGCAAATATAATGAGTTACTCAAGGGCCCCTGCCCGCACCACGCCATGGCAGATGGACCGGCGACTCATTCCTGGGAGGACTGTTACGTGATGCGGGAGTTTCGGGCGGAGGCGATCAAAAAAGGGCAAAGTGGTGACCCGGACCAACGGCAGGAACAGTTCGGCGCAACTAATCAATGCCAGAACCCCTTCGGCGGTTTCCCCAAACCCGGGGCTCAGGGTGGCTCGCAGCCAAGCAGTGGCCAGTATCCGGTGCATCACCAGCGACGGTATAACCCGCCTGGAGTTTTTCAGCAACCACCCCCATAGGGGGCTTCGCAGGGGCAGGACGACAATGGCGGCTTCCGCAATAATCCCAAGGAGTTAAGAAATGGGCAGTACCACGTTTTCACCACCAATGCCTGCAGGCGTGATAAAAAGGTGAGTCACCAAGCGTACAGTGTATCTGAGCCGGCACTCCCTTGATACCTCCACTAGTCCGAGCAGACTATATCATGGAGTAGGGAGGATCACCCGCCAAGTGTTGACAATCCCGGCGACTTAGCGTTGGTTGTGACTCCCCAAGTTGGAGGATATACTTTGTCGAAGGTACCGATGGATGGTAGCAGCAGCATCAACATATTATACTTCGACACCTTCCAAAGGGTGAACCTGTTGGAGAAAGATTTGATGCCCTCAACCACGGTATTCCACGGGATTGTCCCAGGTAAATCGGCGTATCCCATAGGCCGAGTTAGGCTCACGGTTGCGTTTGGAACATCGTCTAATTAGAGGAGTGAGTCGCTTATGTTTGAGGTGGTCAAATTAAAGAGCCCCTATCATGCGCTGTTTGGGCGATCGGCTTACGCCCGGTTCATGGATCGCCCCTGCTATGTATACCTTAAACTCAAGATGCCTGGTCCGAAAGGACCCACACGGTTGATGGCGATAGGAGGATTGCAAGGGAGTGTGAAGAAGGGGATGGGGCTTACGCATAAGTCGCCTGTGGTGCGGAAGAGCTGAAGTATCACCAGGCCAATGTTGATCCGGCTGATATGTCACCTTTAAAGAAGCCAACGACAGACACTGAGTCGCCCCTCAAGTTCAAACCAACAGATGACACTAAGACAGTGGATTTCGTCCCTGGCGACTCAACCAAGCAGTTCACTATTGGGACGGGTCTGGATCCCAAATAGGAAAGCGCGCTCATCGAATTCATCCGTGAGAATCGGGACATTTTCGCATGGAAACCTTCTGACATGCCTGGTGTGCCGAGAGAATTCGCAGAGCACCATCTTAATGTTGACCCAAAAGCAAAACCTATTCAGCAATATCTTCGAAGTTTCAATGAGGAACGACGCAAGGCAATCAGGGAGGAAGTTGCCCGTCTCTTGGCTACCGGATTCATCGTATAGGTCTTCCACCCCAAATGGTTGGCTAACCCGGTCCTGGTGGTCAAGAAGAACGGTACCTTCCGTATGTGCATTGATTACACGGATCTTAACAGAGCTTGTCCAAAGGATCCTTTCGCTTTTCCCTGCATCGATCAAATTATTGATTAAGTGGCGGGATGCGAACGTTTGTGCTTCTTGGACGCTTATTCCGGAGATCACCAAATCAGGATGGCCATGGAAGATCAGGAGAAAACAGTCTTTACAACCACCTTTGGGGATTTTTGCTATGTGTCCATGCCATTCCGACTCAAGAGTGCAGGGGCGACTTATCAGCGCTGCATCCAAAATTTCCTCTGTGGCCAAATCGGACGCAACGTCCATGCCTGTGTTGATGACATTGTGGTTAAAACTCACATGAAGGAAACACTGATGGGAGATCTCAGGGGAACTTTTGATAATCTGCGGGTATACCAGATGAAGCTTAATCCCACCAAGTGTGTCTTTGGTGTTCCTGCAGGGAAATTGTTTGGTTTTTTGGTGTCTGAGCACGGCATTGAAGCTAACCCGAACAAGATCGAGGCGGTTACTTCCCTTGGGAAACCAGCAAATATTAATCAAGTCCAACGGATGGCGGGTCGTATTGCGGCTTTAAGTCGTTTCATAAGCCGTCTGGGAGAAAAAGTTATTCCCCTTTATCAATTGCTTAGGAAATCTGACCATTTTGTTTAGACAGACGTAGCCACTGAAGCCTTCGAAGCCTTAAAACGGCAGCTGGGCAACCCGCCGGTCTTGGCTGCCCCGACTGAGAAAGAGCCCATGCTTTTATATATTGCGGCAAACTCCAAAGTGGTGAGCGTGGCGGTGGTCGTCAAAAGGAAGGAGGAAGGGAAGGAATATCCTATGCAGCGCCGATGTATTTTATCAGCAAGGTGCTAACTCTTTCCAAGCAGCGATACCCACACTGGCAGAAATTAGTTTATGGGGTCTTTATGGCAAGTCGGAAGCTCAAACATTATTTCCAAGAGCATCCCATCATGGTGGTTAGCTCCGCTCCCCTCGGGGACATCATCCAGAATCGGGAGGCGACAGGGCGAATCGCCAAGTGGGCGATCGAACTTGGGCCGCACCACGTGCGATACGCCCCTCGCACGGCTATCAAGTCTCAGGCCTTGGTTGATTTCGTCAATGATTGGACCGAGTTACAGATCCCGGAGGACATGCCTGACCTTACATACTGGACTATTTATTTTGACGGATCTAGACAGTTGGAAGGCTCGGGGGCTGGCGTGGTGCTGATATCGCCTCAAGGAGACAAATTCTGCTATGTCCTCCGACTCATGTTTCCTTGTACCAACAACGCAACGGAATACGAAGCTTTGCTTCATGGCTTACGACTCACCAAAGAGATGAACCTTACGCGGGTCAGATGTTTTGGCGATTCTTATTTGGTGGCTCAGCAAGTTTCAGGTACTTGGGATTCTCGGGACCCCTTGATGGCAGCTTACAGGAGGGCTGTGTCCGATGTGGCGGGTCATTTCCATGGCTATCAGGTCGATCACATCGACCGGCGCCTTAACGAAGCAGCTGATGCCCTTTCACGTCTCGATTCCTAGTGTAAGCCGGTTCCCCCAAATGTTTTTCTGGATACTCTGCATAATCCTTCCGTAAGGTTTCCCTCGGAGGAAGAGTTGGGAATACCAGATCCTGAGTCGCAGTTCGTGGCGGCTCTCCATGTTACGCCGGATTGGGTTCTTCCGTATCTGGCCTATCTCGCCCGAGGCGAGTTACCTACGGATGAAGTGTTGGCTCGCCAAATCGTTCGGCGAAGCAAATCCATGGTGATCATCAATGGCGAATTATATAAACGAAGCACATGATTTGGTTGCAGCCCGATCGGCCATTTATCAGTAGGACTTACGTCGCTATCATAGCCGCCGGGTCAAGTGCCGAACTTTTCAGGAGGGCGACTTAGTGCTTCGATGGATACAAGATCGTACTGGCATGCATAAGTTATCACCGCCATGGGAAGGACCGTTCGTCGTCAGCAAAAACCTTCGCAACGGGTCCTACTATCTGGTGGATCTACGGCGTGATCGGCCGACCACGGAGGCTGAGTCAACTCGCTGCTGGAACATAGCCCACTTGCGGCCTTATTACACTTGAGCTATTAGCTCTACGTTTTGTAAGCTTTTTCATTTCTTATAAAGCAATAAAATTAACGCCTCCCGACTTGGGGGCTTTCCTTCTAATTCATCTTATTGAAAGGCATGGATCTTTATTTCTTCATCAACAAGTCGCCCAAGCATGGACGCTATCCATACCAAAGAGCTTAAGTCGCCACGATGCGCTTATTACAAAACTGGGTATCGATAAGCCAAAGAGGATCGAAGTCGCCATAAGCGTGCGATTCAAACATAGGCGCCTTATATGATTTTGTGGATTAGGCCGGCTTACTTGAGGATAGTTTGTTCTCAAGTCGTTTTGTGGTAATAGCGTATACGCTTCTACAATCCTATGACGGTATTTCCCTTAATCATAGGTCACTTGGGGGCTTCCTCTCACTGAGATCAGCCTTACTACCCATTTGGCCTGCGAAAAATTACCGCATTACAAATGGTTGTACTGGATTGTGTGTTGGCCGAATCGCCATATGGACCCGTGAACTCTTGGCAAGTTATTCCACTCATGGACCCTGAACTCTCCTTGGTTAAAACATGTTTGGTACCGGCAAGCGCCTCACATGGAAAATAGAGAAACCATTGGTTCATTGAACCCGCTTCACTGAAGCTTGACTCGTGCCTGATCAGCCGGTCTAAATACTTGAGCTTTTGATACAAAAGTCTCCCCCGGGTAGCACTTGAGTTTATTTAACTCATCCTATCCTGTCGCGACCTGATGAGCCGATGAAATTGCCATTTTTTACCTTCTTGGCACTTCCACAAGGTCTTTTAGTACGTGAGCTTTTAATACAAAAGTCTCCCTTGGGTAGCACTTGAGTTTATTTAACTCGTCCTATCCTGTCGCGACCTGATGAGCCGACGAAATTGCTATTTTTTACCTTCCTGGCACTGCCACAAGGTTTTTCAGACTTTTTTCTGACTCGCCTCAAATATCTTGGGACGATTGTTATTTATTATCATCCATTACTCACTGAGATGGTTTGGTATATGTTTTCAAGCTTAACAGGTTGATGATCAAAATCATTCTAGCCATAGCGGGTCAAGCATCATAAAAACGCCTCAACGGCGGATCAAGCATTTTAAAAAAACGCCTTAAGGGCGACAAGGATTTTTCAAGATATCACAGAAGCAGTTTGATCTCTAAAAAAGAGTTATTACATGGCTCTCATGGACAAATCTACGAAGTTTTATTCTGCTGATGTCCTTGGATCAGCCTGCTGCGAGCTTTGGCCGACTTCAATTTGCAAGTCGCCCAGTGCCCACTTACATTTGGATAATACGGCAAACTCATCTTCATCGTCCAGCACTGATGAAAGATCCACCTCCAAGTCAAAAGGATTCTTGGGTCGACGCGAAGTTAAGCTGGTCGTTACAAAGGTTGACGGGTTAACTTTCTTGTTCTTGTTGTCATAGGCGGCTTGGTATTTTGATAAATCCAAGCTTGCAGCAACCTGAGTCGCTGCCAAACGGGATTCTTTGACAACACGCTGGTAGTCTTCTTCAGCAAATTCTGACCCGTCATCCTTGAGCTGGGGAAAGCCCGCCGCTACTTCTTCTGGGTTTATTTCTGGAGCATACGCCAAACACCGACTCAGCGTAGTGAGTGCTCCTTTTCGGGCGGCTGACCGAGTTAGCTCGCCAATTTGAGGAGGAAGAGTAGATAAGGAGGCAATCATCTTCTTTATTGATGTTATGGGTTCCTTGCCTCCCATCACTGCTTTCACGGTCAACACACTTCCGGTATAGAGTTGCTCCGTCAACGTATAAATCGACTTCAGCATCAGGACACAATCATCCTGAAGATTGGCGGCTCTCGGACCTGTATAAGAGGTAATGATAGTCAGATTTATACAAAGCTATTTATTTACAAAGTGCAAGGTCAGGGGTTGGTTTTTACCAAAGACAGCTTGCGCCATGTTGGAGATATGTCGCTTTAAGCCGGACAGCTCTTGTTCCACAGTGTCCAATTTGGCTTCAGCTTTTTCTGCTTGTTTTATAAAGGCATCTTGATTAGCTTGAGCCCTTTTTAAGTCGGCTTTTAGCTTCTCCATCTCAGATAAGATCAGTTGACACTTCTCTTCTGATTTTGCCCGAGCATCCTGCTAATCGGTTAAACTTTTCTTCAAGTCGCCAAACGCTGATTCAGTTTGGATACGTGATTCCTGTCGAAATATATAGTCAAGGGGCAAGTCTCAGAATTATTGCAAGCAACATCCCTGACACTTGGGGGCTAATGTATAATTTTTTAGACAAAATTATACAGTATGAAGACCCGTCTCTTCTTTTTACAGATGACCCGACCCTTGGGGGTTACAGGTCGAAAGTTTTTTCTTCAATTATCAAGACCCGGCTCATCTTTTTACAGATGACTCAGCCCTTGAGGGTTACAGGTCAAAAGTTTTTTCTTCAATTATCAAGACCCGGCTCATCTTTTAACAGATGACCCGGCCCTTGGGGGTTATAGGTCGAAAGTTTTTTCTTCAAGTATCAAGACCCGGTTCATCTTTTTACAGATGACCTGGCCCTTGTGGTTAGAGGTCGACAGATTCATTTTTACTATCAAGACCCGACTCATCTGTTTACTGATGACCCGGCCCTTGGGGGTTAATGAGGATAATACAGTGCGCAATGAGACGTAACTCATGTTTGTTCTTCAGCAATCGAAGCAGACTCTTCTCCATCTCATAACTCGCCTCCAGGCGACTTGCAAAGCCAGAGCAAAGTTCTTTGAATTCGAGATTCTCATACTGGAGAGCTTAGCCTTGGAAAGTTCATGCTCAAAAACAGGTTGAGCTGATGATGATACATGCTTCGATAAAACCGCTGTGGCCGCCTTAGAGAAGCGAGTACCGATGATAACTACAGCATCTGGGTCTTCTGCTGTTTTCAATGGACTTGGCGGGTTAGGCGCTTCCATGGTTTCCTTGGGCGAGCTGGGGAGATCCACTTGATCTTCAGGTTTGTCTTGGTCCGGGTTATCCTGGATCGGCGCCGATTTTTCAATAGGCTCCGAAGCTGTAATGGAAGTTGACCCGCCAGTCTTCCTTTTCTTCGCATGTGCCCTAAAAAGAAGAAGGGGGTGCATTTAAAGGAATGGATATTACTATCATCAGACCAAAGGTAAAAGTTGTCAAAGGCTTACCCAGGGACACGGATCATCGGTGGAAGGGCCGACATCACTGTGTCGCAGTATGTGGGAGGAGAACTCTGTAAAGATAAGTACTTCAAAAATGTGAGCGAGTTACAAACACGATCCAAAAGGCTATGAAGAAGTGTTATTAAAAAGATACCTCATTTTGCCTTTTCTTGGTTCTTGTTGGTAACCCGGACACCAAGTCTCCAGAATGTCTCCGAGTTTTCCGATTTGAGGCATGTTGCGCCTTCTTCAGAAGGTAATTTGGATCCAAACAAGCATTTGGGTGTGAGAAGGGAACTTTCCCACAAATTCGCCTGGCCGGCTTAGCTGGAGGAGAAGATGAATCGAAGGAAACAGAAATTACCTCTATGGAGTCTTCGTGTCTTTCATTTTCTTCATTCTACACAAAGAGTTACAAAGACGTTAATACAAAATTGTCAACAATGAATGGCGAGTTAAAAGAGGATGGATTTTTTACCTCTGAAAGTACATCGCCGACTTGGGATTCATCAACATCAGATGGCTCGTTGACGGTGGCTTTACCTTTCCCCTTGGACTTCTTCTTCAGGGGCGGCCTGGCTTGCTTCATGGTCGACTTTTTTGGCCTCTTGGACCAAAATTTGTCACCTTTCTGAAATGGCATATTTCATAACTAGGTCATAGTTCAAGTAAGACGAAAGGAATAGAAACAAGTGGCAGGTTAAGTTATTTACCTTTGGTGTCGGGTTGATCTTGCAGAACGGCTTAAGACCTATTTGGCCGCATTTTGCCGCGGGTTCGCCGGTCAACTTCTTGATGATGGTTACAATATCGCTTTCTGTTAGAGTCGTGTGGAAGTAGCATTGAGGGTGATCCAGGGTTCTGTCAAAATCACACATTAACCCGTCCCGGCGACTTAAGGGCAGGATACGCCATTCAACCGAGCAGAGGATCAACTCAACCCCAGTAAGGCCGTTGTTTGTTAGAGATCTTAACTCGGATAGTACTGGGATAAAGTCTGACTCCTCTTCTTCGGTGAGCTTTTCTGGGAGTTTGAAATTTGTTGGAAGGCGATCTTCCCTATAACCGAGAAGCTTGTTCTCGCCCTCAGGCGAAGTTTCTCGGCCGTAAAACCAAGACTCGCCCAAGCCTTTGGGATGGCTTGGCATGGCGAGTGACGGGAATGAGCTATCCCTACGGCGTTGAACATTGACACCTCCAAGCTCCAAGCTAGGGCCATTGTGAAATTATGTATGGCGATTCAGATGGAAGAAGTACCAGAATAAAGGAACTGAGGGTTCCATCCACAAGTAAGCTTCACAAAACACTTGGAACTGGCATAAATTGCTTATCCAGTTGAGCCCTAAATCCTGGAGGCGGACATTCATAAAGGTCATGGCATCTCTGAGGAATTTCGATCCGGGCAGCTTAAAGCCCCGTTCCAGGTGTTCAACAAAAACAACTATCTCCCTTTCCTTCGGGTTCGGGACTTCTTCTCCTATCCCGATACGCCAACCGATAACTTCTTGAGGGTCCAGATTCCCCGTTTTTACATAGTCGTTAAGTATAGCATCATTGACCTTGGTTGGGAGCCAATCACTTTTGAAAACAGTGCCCATGCTACAAAGGGATAAAATTACAGGTAAATCAACACGCCAAGCATCTACTAAAAATTGTGAAACACGTTCATTTGACTCGCCAAACAATTTGCCTGATGGCTGAGGGAGTTTTTTGACCCACCGTGGAAGGTCCGAGTCAGGCTGCCAGGGCGACTTATGAAACGTTCACTACTTAAAGGAGAGGTGTTTCAGAGCTTCAGTAGTATTTGCCAAGATGGTGAAGTATGAGATTATAACCATATTTCACTCGACAAGCGATAGATTATGGATCTACTAGACAAACAGAAATGAATGCAAAAAAGGTCAGGATAAAACGACCTGTGACTAAAGTGGGAACAGTACTGTTGATCTGGTGAAACCTTTTCTAAGTATGCAAATCAAGGCCGAACAACTAAAGGTATGGAAAAACATGTTGTACTCGCTATCATCACCGCCAACTAACCAGGAACTACGAAGCCTTTCGGGATATACCAAGAACACAGTAGGCATGAACCTCGAAAAACTTGGATCTGCCTTCAATGGCGGGATGCTGACCTAGTGGATACGGCTGGAGGCGTCCGAAGAGGCGTTCGTCGGTGTTGCGCGGACGGCGGCGATGATTTCGGATGGACGCGAAGATCCCGGGCGGCGACGAGGTGCTCGACGGCGACAAGGTGCTCGACGGCGGTGAGACATTCGACGGCGATGAAATGCTCGGCCACGACGAGGTGTTCGGCGGCGACGAAGTCTTCAGGCGGCGTCGAAGTCTTCGGGTGGCGGCAGAGCTCTCATGTGGCGATAAGGCTTTCGGTGCGACGGCGAGGAAGAGCAGGGCGACAAGATGGGTAGGTGAAATGTGCCCTGTCCTTTCCTCCCGCCTATTTATCAGGTCGGGTGCTAGGATCGAGGCGCCACGAGCAGGAACTACCAAAAGATAAAGATTTGCCATGATGGCGCCTCGAAATTTTTGGGATAACGATACCGAAGGATCCATTGGAGATTACGTCATCATCTCTTCCGAGATTCAAGGGATAAGAAGGCGCCAACAAGAAGTGGTTTGGCGACTTGAGTTTTTCCGCAGCAGATGGCGGTTTTAAGTGTATGGTGTATAAGAAGAATGAAGATGAATCGCCCCTAAACTGAGTGAGGATATTGGCGTGAAAGAAATTCAAGTCAATCTAGGGCCTAATGTTGGGGATATTATCCGTTGGGTAACCCGCCCTAGTTGGGCCGGGTCACCAAAGCTGGCGACTCATCTCCAAGTGGTTCTGGCCTTGACCCAGTAAGGCCGGAAGTCGTATGGCGGTTCTGGACCTTCGGGAGGAGTCCCTAGTAGAGGAGGTCTCCAAGTCTTGGAAAGATGGCGACTTAGATATCTGAAGAGTCATGATTTGTGAAAAGGAAAGGACCCTTGTAAACCCTAAGGACTCGACCTGTATATAAAGGCAAGTCCCAGGGAAGGAGAGGGTAGGTTAGAAATCATCAAGTGCTAGGTCAGGTGAGTTACGCCCTCCTTGTAATCGAAACATCATCAATACAAACACAAAGCAGCACGTAGGCCTTTACCTCCTCACGAGGGTCCGAACCTGGGTAAATCTCTGTCTCGCTCCCACATAACCCCTTTGAGTCGCCACCAAGGTGCGATGGCTCCAACACTAAGTCCTTTCACGAGGACATCTGCCGTGACAAAACCATGACACATACCAAAGGGGGAGAACATTCAATGAACCCTTCAAAATATCTAAGGGGGAGAAAATAAAAATTCCAGGATCCCTTACAAAAGAGACAAGTATCGAGGATCCTCTTTTTTCCTCTCAATGAGCCCTTACATTCTGATCTTTCTTTTTGGTAATTGTGCCAAAGGGGGAGAAATATCATCAAAGCTTCCATTCAGCGAACCTATTTATAGGGGAGAAATACTCTCAAATACTATCAAGAAGCTTATACAAAAGAGTGAGCAAGAACACTAAGGGGATATACTTTTATCAAACCCTACACATTAAGGGGAGAGAGGTAAATACCGTTTTAATTGGCTTTATTGGTTTGAACTTATTTTCCCTGCATACTCCCAATATCTACATGCCATGGTTCAAGGGGAGAGGAAACTTTACATCCTCATTTTTAGGGGAGAAAAAGTTCTTGTTTCTTGGAGACATATTCTTTCATCAAATCTTATGTTAACTATGTCTTCAATTTGTTGGTACTTTTTAATTTCTTTGCCTATTTACAACAGGGTACTCTTGTGTTATCTAACATTTGTTTTCCCAAATGAACTCCTATGTCAAGACTCTCAAGATCCTCAAGGTAAGTATATGCATCATATCCTTGTTCATGATGACCTCTTGTTTCTTGCACATATTGTTTGCAAGAGGGAGTCATAAACATGGAACTCTTTCTTTCACATATGTTTGGTACATATAGCCAAGATTCATATGACTTGTCTTGTCCTTCTACCTTGTGTGTGCCCATGCATTCCAAAGCAACTATCCTTTAAAGGGATTGCATACATTTAGGGGGAGCTTGTACTTGTCATATTTCCTTCAAAGCTTTCATATTCCATGAGTATCTTTATTTCAAGCTTTAATTGTGTGTTGTCATCAATTACCAAAACGGGGGAGATTGAAAGCACATATGCTCCCTTGGTGATTTTGATAATTCATGACAACATACATTCTCTCTTGGACTAACACTTTTACCTAGATATTTCAGGATTAGTCCATGGAGATCTATGGTTTAAGGTTTATGTGGAGATGCCCCTGGATGCAAGAAAGGAATGATATTGGCTCAAGCTTCAAGCTAGAAGACTCTTCATTTTATATTTGTGATAAATCACTTTTGAGTCCATAGGAAAGCCAATACTATTAAAAGGGGGTGAGGTAGTAAAATGAACTGATTGCTCAAATGCTCAAAGTTAGCCACCAAAACACTTAGTCATTTTCCCCACCTATCCACTCTGTCAAGTTCCACATTCGCAAATTCGATGTCACCAACATTTCCACATCGGACCCACCGAGTTTGAATCTCAGACTAAACCCTAGCCATTCCCACCAAATCGGTGCAACTGAAAATGCATCGGTGCTACCGAGTTCAGTGTGACCAACATTCTCTTGCCAAGATACACAAAATCAGAATTTCCGAGTTTGAGTATCGGTGCCACCAAATTTGGCCATATGACCGTTAGTCACCTTTTCGATGCCACCGAGTTGTGTATATTGGTCTCACCGAGATTCAAAAGTTCACACCTTTAGTGCTGGTCGGTACCACCAAGTTTCCAAGTTCGGTGTCACCGAGTTTGCGCTTTTGTGTGTAACGATTGGATTTTGGTTGCTGCCTATAAATACCCCTTCACCCACCTGCCATTCGTGGGAGAACCACTCAGAACACATTTCATTTCCAGATCCATTTTCTGAGAGAGAACCACCTACTCATGTGTTGATACCAAGATAATCCAATCCAATCATTTCAAACTTTATCTCTAGCCTCCCCAAACTGCTTTGCACCAAATCAACCTCTCCTACCCATGCATATTCTATAAGAGAGAGATTTGTGTTGAGGAGACTATCTTTAGAAGCACAAGAGCAAGGAGTTCATTCCTCTACCCCTTCTATTACCTTTTGAAGGGTGGTGCCTCCTAGATTGGTTAGGTGTCGCTTGGGACCCTCCTACTTCATGTTGTGGACTTGAACAACGATGTTTGTAAAGGAAAGGAGATCGCCTACTTTGTCAAGTCTAAAGTGAGTAAGGCTAGTCCTCCGTGGACGGAAGCCGTGGTGGATAGACAAGGCCACTTCTTTGTGGACACTCCGTGGGTGGATCCCTCCGTGGACTCTCGCAGCCGTTACCCTCCGTGGGTTGAAGTCTCCACTAACATGGACATACGATAGCACCACCTAACGGAACCATGCTAAAAATAGCCGTGTCGACCTCATGTTTTTTATCTCCCTACCTTACTCCTCTACATTACACTTGCATGTTTTACTTTCCGCTGATATACTATTAGAAATACTTGTGTAGGGTGACCTAGACTTGTTACAACTGCTAGATTTCTGCCTTCGTTGAAATTCTGTTAGGTTAGAAATTTTATCTTGAAAAGTAGTCTATTCACCCCTCTCTAGACACATCTTCTATCGATCCCTCATCATGTCATCGTTCTTAATGCATTACTTCGTTCTTGAACTTAATACACTAGATGCATGCCGGATAGCGGTTGACGTGTGAAGTAATAGTAGTAGATGCATGCAGGAGTCGATCTACTTGATTTGGATATGATGCCTATATCATGATCATTGCCTTGGATAGCGTCATAATTATTTGCTTTTCTATGAACTGCCCAACAATAATTTGTTTACCCACCATATGCTATTTTCTCGAGATAGATGCCACTAGTGAATCCTACGGCCCCCGGGTCTACTTTTATTATTAGATCAATCTCGTTTACTTTTACAAAAATACCAAAAATACATGCTGCACTTTTTTTGTCTTTTATCAATCTATCAATCTATCATATATCATTTAATCTCATTTATTTACCATCGAGAGATTCACAACCTCTCGTGTGCGTTGGGTGCGAAGGTTTGCGTTGTGTGTGCAGGTGTCGGTGTTGCTTGGTTCTCCTATTGGATTCATAAACTTGCTTTCTTAACTGAGGTAAATACTTACTCTACTGTGCTGCATCATCCTCTCCTCTTTGGGGATAATTATCCAACGTTGTTTACAAGTACCAGGAAGAATTTCTGGCACCGTTGCGGTAAGGATCAAGCCAATATCATGAACTTGCCAATCTCTAGCGCCGTTACCAAGTACCTACACTATCAATTCTTATCTTTGCATTTACTTTTTTCCCATTTGGCTCTCATTTTCCTCTCCCCCACTCCTAAAAAATTTACAAAAATATTTGCCTTTTCTTTTGCCACTTTTATTTGCCTCTTTCTCTTCGTAGTGTTCTTGTTCGCTTGCGTTCCTTTGCTCCATTTTTGGGTAGACATCGTGTCTCAATAAAACACCAAGTTGTGTGATCTTTCCAATACCAACAACAATGATTTTACTAGAACTCCTATTGCTCCTCCCTCCTCTAGTGCACAGTCTTTTGATATAAATGCCGCTTTATTGAATCTTGTCATGAAACATCAATTTTTTGGAAGTCCTAATGAGGACGCGACATCACATCTCAACACTTTTGTTGAGTTGTGTGACATGCAAAAGAAAAAAGATGTGGAAAATGATATTGTCAAGTTGAAATTATTTCCGTTTTCTTTGCGAGATTGTGAGAAAATTTGGTTCTCTTCTTTCTATCACATTAGCATTGATTCTTGGGATAGATGCAAAGATGCTTTTATTACTAACTATTTCCCACTAGAAAAAATCATCTCTCTCCGTAACCAAATCGAAGAGCTTAAGGCCCAAGTCACTTTGTTGAAGAAGGATTTGGAAAAGAGTCACGAAGGGATGTCTACACTCAACAATGTCTTGTGTGGGGAAAAATCCCCAATTGACAAAGGTGGACTTGGGTTCAACTCTAACAAGAAGAACAAGTCCAAAAGCTTGAAGAAGAAGGGCCAAGAACAAGTCAAGAATTCTGCCAAGATTGTTTGCTTCAAGTGCAAAATTGAAGGGCACCATGTTAGATCTTGCCCATTAAAGAATAAGCCCCAAAGTCACAAGCAACAAGGGAAGCGGCCACAAGTTCAATCACATACTCAACTTCAAGTTGAAGAAATGCCTCTTCCCAAGAAGACCCAAGCCAACATTCCTCAAGTTGAGAGATAAATTAGGAAGAAATTAAAGGGTATATGTTGCTACTTATGTCGTGAGAAGGGTCACTTCGCTTCTTCTTGCACGAGAGATAATTTATCCAACCCAATAATTATTGATGATATCTATTCTCTTGGGAAGGATAAGGTTGGCAATGTGTTTGCCAAGTTTGTTGGTACTCAAAGTGGTGTCAAGAAAAGAACCTTTTGGGTAGCCATGCCTATTGTGACTAACCTCTTAGGACCCAACGTGGTTGGGGACCAAAAAGCTCAAACTTGATCAATAGGTGATCGTGGAGGAGATTGGAGACTTGGTTTCATCTTGAAGAAATAAGGGACCTTCATAATTCATATTATCTCAAGTCAAGTCATTTGGATTATCGAGTTTCTATCTTATATCCAATGTGCCTCCTTACGGTAACTTGTACTTAAATTGATTACATTGTTAGTTACTTTCCCATTTGCATAATGTGGTTTTGTACCATGCATATGTTTGTATATGTTGTGCTACAACTTACTTATCTTGAGTAATCAAGTATGTGTATATCTGTTTGCACATCATGTACACGTGAGTCTTGTATTGAGCCTCTTTGCATCTTGTTTGTATCTTTGTTGGCTCTTTTGAGAGATTAATGGATTATCCCATTGTGGGGGAGTGATGTGCTCTACGCACCTCAAAATCCTATAAATGTGTATACATGAGTACTACAACTTATTGTTGATATTACAAGTTTATCTAGTCTCTAGCTGGTATGTCCTGCTCATGAGAAATTCAGATTCTAAATGGTCCATTAATTATGCCTTGTTGGGTTTCATTTGTCACTTGTTAATAATGTTAGGTTATCACATTCTGGGGGAGTAATATCCTATGTGCATATTACAAGCGTAGAAAATGTGTATGTTTTAGGTATTGCCACTTAGTGTTGATATTGTAAATTATCTTGTTCCTAGGTAGCATGTTACCTCTACAACTGCCCTTTGCATGCATTTTAGGAGTAAATATGATGTTGGATATTTTAGCAATCTACCAATGGAAATTGTTTCCAAATAATTCTTGTCCTCTGACAATTGGTATTCCCTTCATGTGGTAGAAATTTCCAATCATCTTTACATCGGATTTTATGTATCGTTTGTCTTCCTTGCCTCTTGTGTATTGGTGTGAACATGTCTTGTGTTTCTACAAATATAGAGAAAGAGATGATACCATCTTGTGCATATTGTATTCAAATGTAAATTCTATATAATGCACATCCCTTGGTGGAGCTATCCTATTTTCTTTGGAACACGCTCTTTATACGTCTATCATAAAATCTTTTTATCACCATCAAGTGTGTGTTGATGGGAGGCATGTCTTGCTCTTTATGATGCTTTGTGCCATCATGAAATTTTGTAGAGGGTTTGGTTTGTTTGGAACCTAGATCTTTTGGAACCTAGATTACTCGTGTTTATTTTCCTTCAATTGGTATCTTGGTTCCTTTTGTCTGGCATGTGTCAATGGATATCATTCTTTGATGAATATTTTAATTGGTATCCTTCAAGTGATAACTTTTCGTTTGGTATTTTATTTTCACTTGATACCTTGTATTTTGGTGTCTTATCAACTACGTGTTGATTGGATTTTTGAATGCCTTGAGCATGCATATTTACTATATACATATAGTTTCTTTTGCATGCTTTCTTTCCTTGACACGATATATAAGGGAAACTCCACCTTGTCATAAATTGGCTAAAGTGTGCATGAAATTCAATTTCATATCTATATGCACATATTTATGTGGAGTTTGTCCTATGTATTTTTGGTTTTCTAACTCTTTGGTCCCAATGAGTTTGGGCACCATTTTGTTTGTTTTGTTGTTCTAGGAACAATTGGAGAGGCATTGGATGCTAGGCTCACCTACAAGTAAGGTGTTAACACAATGTGATTATTGGAGCCAAGTTAGGATGATCAACGGACAACTATCTACTACATCAATCCAGTGCTATCTCGGTAAGAAGTATCTACTTTATGCATACATTTCTTGCATTCAACCTTTCGTAGGTTGCATCATGGCATGAATTTCTTGATTCGTTCTTGTGGTACTTGTTTCCTTCCTCAAAGCATCCGAACGATGATGTCTTATTCCTAGTTGGGATGTCTTTGATGTTCATAAGTTGGAAGTTCATATTGTACAGTAAGAAAATATTAGGCCATGTGCTATGCTTTCAAGCAAAGATCTTATTGGTAAATTTATGACTTCCTTTTGGATATCTTGTTTGCTCCTTCTTGTAACCATTTCGTGTGTACATCTTTATTTGTGGATATATATCATCATGATTTTCTTCTACCTAGAATCTTTTACACATGAGAGAAGTTACATATCTTGTTGATATCCTCTTTTCTTTCACGTCGACCGTTGCATTTCCTTTTCCCATTTTTGGTGGCTTTGTGAAAGGATTTGTCTAGAGTGCGGATCTTTTATCCTTTCATCTTGATGCATTCATTGGTGGTGAATATTATTTTTCCTCATACCTGTCTTCACAAGGGTTTTGACATTTTGGTTGGTATCCCTTCTCTTGACAAGATTATTATTTCCTTTCTTCACCGTGGGTTGTCACAAGCGTTGGTTCTCAATTTGTTTATTAGTAAGCTTGTGACCCTATTTGCTAGTAGTGTGTGTGTGGGAAGGATATGTCTTGCACTTTTTTCTTATTTCTTCAAGACTATATTGATGAGTAATTCTGATCCTCACCTTAGTCTTCTCAAGTGCCTTGCCATGACTCGCACACATCATTTTGGTTGAGCCTACTCTTAAGTTGCCTCTTTTACATGTTGCTCAACTATATGTTCTATGAAAGTGATATACTTATTGTCTCATCTATTTTCTTGCACTTGTTGTGTGCTTTTATTAATTTGGGGGAGCAACGATCCTATTTCGTGCACTTGTATCAAATACAAAAAAATCTTATTAGTGCACAAATCATGGGGAGCTTCTCTAGTTTTGATAAAACACACTATTGTCCTTATCATAATATCTATTATTCACGTGGTTCGAAGGACCATATGATTGCTTGTTCCTATTGGTATCTTTTGATTGTGGGCTTCTCTCGTTTGTATGTCTTTGTGACATATGATCCTTCTTGCAGTCTTTGGCTCCTCGATATAGTTCGTTTTCCTCCAACGTTTATCATTGTATTTTGTGTATTTCTTTGCACTATTATTGAGAATTACACACTTTTTGGAGGACCACCTACTATATTGGCTTTATAAACTTTTTGTCCATTTTGGCAATCGATGCCAATGGGGGAGAAGTTTAGATTGTTTAGTTTGGTGATGCATAGATGGTTTTGCTTTTATTGCTTAAGCATTTACATCTTCTACGCATGCATTATAGCTTTGTATGTGTGCGCTTGGTTATGCTTGTTTCCTTATATAAATTCTCTTATACCGATTGTCATCAATTACTAAAATGGGGGAGATTGTTAGAGCATATTTCTCCATATGTGGTTTTGGTAATCGATGACAATCCCTATGGACTAATGGTTGCCTTAAGTTATATTCGAAGGATTTGTCCATAGGCACTTCTTGAAGTCCATCTGTTGGTGTCAAGGAGTTTATATGATGACGAAGGTGGTATTCAAGGTATTATCCAAAGATTGGTCAGAAAGACACAAGGTTGATCAAGACTAAGCAAAGAGTAAATCAAGATGATCAACACACAAAGTGTACAAGATGTACCGAGAGGGATCAAGTGATCCCATGGTATGGTAAGCATTGTCCATAACGCTTTTCTCTACTAACCCATGGTCCTTGTGAGAGTTCTGTGTGGGGTTAGGTGTGTCTCCATGGGTTTGCTTCAAGAGGAAGATCTCATTCAACCTATGAAGGATAACATTAAGTGGTGATCGTCATCAAGATTGCGGTGTGCAAGTTCAAGTGGAGCATCACGAAGATATCATGCTTGAAGCTTGCCGTCCATTGTGGTGGCAACGGACTTGTGAAGATGTGCTGAAGAGTGGCTCACCCATAGTGAGTATGGGGTAGTAATCAACTAGTCTTCATCAAAACAAGGCAATCAAGAAAAGTGGGCCATCTTGAGGTAGCCAAGATCATCATCATCTATCTCAAGAGGACTAGGTGCAAGGTATAGGTTTGCCCTTGATAGGTTTTCTATTTTAGGATAGATTGTCGTACTGTCAAGGGGGGCTCTCAAGTGAGTATCTTGATCGTATCGTTCGTTGAGAGCTCAAACCATTTGCATCCTTGAATCATATTTCTTGGTTCTGGTTAGGTGTTTCTCTTTGTGAGTTTTAACGGAGTCCATATGCATGTTCTATGATGTTTTGGATGTTGGAAGTTTTTGCTGGTTCTTCATTCATAGAGGTCTCACTTCTCTATATCATTGGCGTTTTCTAACTGCATGTTCTTAATATTTTATGTCATGTTGGATAGCTCTTGTCGTTGTGAATTAAACAAGATTGAGTTTCAGTATCAGTATCCAATGGTAGTACCGCTCATGGTGCGAGCGGTAGTACCGCCCCCGGAGCGGTAATAATTTTTTACTACCGCTCCCATGCGGTAGTACCGCTCCCTCGGACGTTCTGGTAGCGGTATTTCCGCTCCGAGCAGCGGTAGTACAGCTCCAGTCGGGCCGTGAGTGGGGGTAACGGTTGGATTCACTCCCCCACTATATAAAGGAGGTCTTGTTCCCCATTGGACCTCATCTATCCGTTGAGCTCGTGTTCTTCCCCCATTGTTGACCTTCTTAGAGCTTGCTAACTCTGAATCTCTCGAATGATTCTTGCTAGTTCTTGAGGGAAAAGAGAGAGGAGATCTAGATCCACATCTCCACCAATCACTTTCTCCTATATGTGAGAGGAACCCCTTGGATCTTGATCTTGGGGTTCTTTGTGAGCTCCTTATTCTTCCTCTCATATTTCTCCATAGCTTTTGTTGTTGTGGAGGGATTTGACTGTGAGGGACTTGACCACTTCGTGTGTTCTTGCCATTGCATTAGCTGGATCGATTTGAGTTCTCCACGGTGATACGTGGAAGTGAGAAGTTGAGAAGCTTATTACCATTGGGTACTTGGTAACCCTAGAAGCTTGGTGGTGCCTCTAAGCTCAATCATTGTGGTGTAAAGCTCCGGGAAAGCGTCGGGGTCTCCAATTAAGTTGTGGAGATTGCCCCGAGCATTTTTGGTCACCTCGAAGCCATATGCCATTGTGGTGAAGCTTCATGGCGTTCTTGGGAGCCTCCAATTAAGTTGTGGAGGTTGCCCCAACCTTGTTTGTACGGGTTCGGTGACCGCTGATACTTCCATTTTGCATCATGTTTTGATGTTGATATTTATCGCTTCTTGGGCTATTATTTCACTTCACGGTACTATTCTTATGTCTTTTCTCTCTTATTTTGCAAGGTTCACATGAAGAGGGAGAATACCAACAGCTGGAATTCTGGTCTGAAAGTGGAGCAAAGTTGAGATACCTATTCTGCGCAACTCCAGGCGCCGTAAAAATCAACGAGGATTTTTTTCTGGATTTATAAAAAATACTGGGCCGAAGAAGCGCCAGAGGGGCGCCAGGGGGTGGCCACAAGCCTGCACGGCGCGACCACCCCCTAGGCTGCGCCATGAGGGCTTGTGGGTAGCCTACTGGCCCACTGGCCCCCCTCTTCTGCTATACGAAGGGTTTCATCTGGGAGAAAATAGGGAGGAGTTTTTTTGTGGTTTCGCCGCTGCCACGAGGCGAAACTTGAGCAGAACCAATCTAGAGCTCCGGCAGGACGATCCTGCCGGGGAAACTTCCCTCCCGGAGGGGGAAATCGTCGCCATCGTCATCACCAACACTCCTCTCATCGGAGGGGACTCGTCACCATCAACATCTTCATCAGCACCATCTCATCTCCAAACCCTAGTTCATCACTTGTAACCAATCTCCGTCTCGCGACTCTGATTGGTACTTGTAAGGTTGTTAGTAGTGTTGATTACTCTTTGTAGTTGATACTAGTTGGATTGTTTGGTGGAAGAGTTTATGTTCAGATCCTTGATGCTACTCATTACCTCTCTGGTCATGAATATGATTATGCTTTGTGAGTAGTTAATTTTGTTCCTGAGGACATGGGGATAACACTACAGGAATCAGCTTCTTTGCCGTCTGCCATCACAGACGACAAAGACTAAATCCCGGACGGCAAAGAGAATACCACAGATGGCAAAGAATCTCAAGGTCGGCAAAATTTCTACGTCAGCCTACGATGGCATCGTACCTTCTTTGCCGTCTGTCCCCACAAAGCGGACGACAAAGCTCTTTGCCGTCAGATTTCCATAGGAGCAGTCGGCAAAGTGCTCGAGACGGCAGCCGACAGGCGTTGCCTCTGTTAGGGGTTAACGGAGGCTTTGCCGTCTGCCTCCCCCTTATTCTTTGCCGTCTGCATCCCCCTTATTCTTTGTCGTCTGGCTCCCCCTTATTCTTTGTCGTCTGCCTCCTCCTCCTCCCCCCCTCCACTCTTTGTCGTCTGCCTCCTCCTCCTCCCCTCCTCTATGCCCTCTTCTTTGCCGTCTGCCCACCCTGGAGGCAGACGGCAAAGAGCCTATATAGACACCACAGGATGCACAGCTGGGTGCCATGTGGCACCTTTGCCATCTGCCGGCTGATGGCACAGGTCTATGCCATCAGCTGGCAGAAGGCAAAGAGCCCATATAGTACCTGTTTTTCTTGTTTTATATTATTTCACAACACACACACACACACACACACACACACACACACACACACACACATATATATATATATATATATATATATATATATTTGACAACACATTTATATAATTCACCACACATATATGATATATAGTTCACCACACATATACTTGCCAACACATATATATATAATTCACCACACATATATGATATACATATAAATCAATGTACATCCCCATATATCGAAAGAACCAACATACAAAGTTTTTCACTGTTTATCCATATATACATATACATATAGTTCGACATTGTTCATGAACTCAAATGAAAACTAGATGATATACATATAAAGTTCATCCATCGACATTGTTCAACTCCATGAATGCCAGCTTACATGCATGTAGTATATCCAATCTGCAAAAATGTGAATAAGAAAGTCAGAAGAAGAACAAAATATGATGTTTTTGAGCTAATTATGTCATTTTTAGCGGAAAACAAGCTAGGAATATAATATTCATGAGCTAACCAGGTTCTTATGCCATTTTTAGCTTATTATGGCATTTTGGAGCTAAATGGGTTAATTATGTCATTGTTGGGGAAATTAATGCAAGGATAATATGAAAGAGGAGAAGAAAGAGGAGGAGGAGGAGAAGAAGAAGAAATCAAGAAGCAGGAGGGGAAGGAGGAGGAGGAGGAGGAGAAGGACTAGAAGGTCCTGGCCTTCTCCTCCTCCTCCTCCTCCTTCTCCTTCTTCTCTTCTTCTTCTTCTTCTTCTTCTTTCTTTCTTTTCATTTTTCCTATTTATTCTCCTCTTCTCCTCTTGTTGGAGCTAAATTACCTAATTATGTCTTTTTGGAGCTATATGGGCTAATTATCCCATTTTAGAGGAAAACAAGCTAAGAATATAATATTCATGAGCTAACCAAGGTTCTTATGCCATTTTGAGCTTATTATGGCATTTTGGAGCTAAATGGGCTAATTATGTCATTGTTGGGGAAATTAAAGAAAGGATAATATGAAAGAGGATGAGGAGGAGAAGAAGAAGAAATCAATAAGAAGGAGGAGAAAGAGGAGAAGGAGGAGGAGGAGAAGGACTAGAAGGTCCTTGGCCTTCTCCTCCTCCTCCTCCTCCTCCTTCTCCTTCTCTTCTTCTTCTTCTTCTTCTTCTTCTTCTTCTTCTTCTTCTTCTTTCTTTTCATTTTGCCTATTTCTTCTCCTCTTCTCCTCTTGTTGGAGCTAAATTACCTAATTATGTATTTTTGGAGCTAAATGGGTTAATTATCCCATTTTAGAGGCAAACAAGCTAAGTATATAATATTCATGAGCTAACCAAGGTTCTTATGCCATTTTGAGCTTATTATGGTATTTTGGAGCTAAATGGGCTAATTATGTCATTGTTGGGGAAATTAAAGCAAGGATAATATGAAACAGGAGAAGAAAGAGGAGGAGGAGGAGAAGAAGAAGAAATCAAGAAGAAGGAGGAGAAGGAGGAGAAGGAGGAGGAGGAGAAGGACTAGAAGGTCATTGGCCTTCTCCTTCTCCTCCTCCTCCTCATGCTCCTTCTCCTTCTTCTCTTCTTCTTCTTCTTATTCTTCTTCTTCTTTCTATTCATTTTTCCTATTTCTTCTCCTCTTCTCCTCTTGTTGGAGCTAAATTATCTAATTATGTCTTTTTGGAGCTAAATGGGCTAATTATCCCATTTTAGAGGAAAACAAGCTAAGTATATAATATTCATGAGCTAACCAAGGTTCTTATGCCATTTTGAGCTTATTATCGTATTTTGGAGCTAAATGGGCTAATTATGTCATTGTTGGGGAAATTAAAGCAAGGATAATATGAAATAGGAGAAGAAAGAGGAGGGGGAGGAGAAGAAGAAGAAATCAAGAAGAAGGAGGAGAAGGAGGAGAAGGAGGAGGAGGAGAAGGACTAGAAGGTCCTTGGCCTTCTCCTCCTCCTCCTCCTTCTCCTTCTTCTCTTCTTCTTCTTCTTCTTCTTATTCTTCTTCTTCTTCTTCTTCTTCTTCTTCTTTCTTTTCATTTTTCCTATTTCTTCTCCTCTTCTCCTCTTGTTGGAGCTAAATTACCTAATTATGTCTATTTGGAGCTAAATGGGCTAATTATCCCATTGTAGAGGAAAATAAGCAAAGTATATAATATTCATGAGCTAACCAAGGTTCTTATGCCATTTTGAGCTTATTATGGCATTTTGGAGCTAAATGGGCTAATTATATCATTGTTAGGGAAATTAAAGCAAGAATAATATGAAAGATGAGAAGAAAGAGGAGGAGGAGGAGAAGAAGAAGAAATCAAGAAGAAGGAGGAGGAGGAGAAGGACTAGAAGGTCCTTGGCCTTATCCTCCTCCTCCTCCTCCTTCTCTTCTTCTTCTTCTTCTTCTTCTTCTTCTTCTTCTTTCTTTTCATTTTTCCTATTTCTTCTCCTCTTCTCCTTTTGTTGGAGCTAAATTACCTACTTATGTCTTTTTGGAGCTAAATGGGCTAATTATCCCATTTTAGAGGAAAACAAGCTAAGTATATAATATTCATGAGCTAACCAAGGTTCTTATGCCATTTTGAGGTTATTATGGCATTTTGGAGCTAAATAGGCTAATTATGTCATTGTTGGGGAAATTAAAGCAATGATAATATGAAAGAGGAGAAGAAATAGGAGAAGAAAGAGGAGGAGGAGGAGAAGAAGAAGAAATCAAGAAGAAGGAGGAGAAGGAGGAGAAGGAGGAGGAGGAGAAGGACTAGAAGGTCCTTGGCCTTCTCCTCCTTCTCCTCCTCCTCCTCCTCCTTCTCCTTCTTCTCTTCTTCTTCTTCTTCTTCTTCTTTCTTTTCATTTTCCTATTTATTCTCCTCTTCTTGGAGCTAAATTAGCTAACTATGTCTTTTTGGCGCTAAATGGGCTAATTATCTCATTTTAGATGAAAACAAGCTAAGTATAATTTTCATGAGCTAACCAAGGTTGTGATGCCATTTTGAGGTTATTATGGCATTTTGGAGCTAAATGGGCTAATTATGTCTTTTTGGGGAAATTAAATCAAGGATAATATAAAAGAGGAGAAGAAAGAGGAGGAGGAGGAGGAGAAGAAGAAGAAATCAAGAAGAAGGAGGAGAAGGAGGAGAAGGAGGAGGAGGAGAAGGACTAGAAGGTCCTTGGCCTTCTCCTCCTTCTCCTCCTCCTCCTCCTCCTTCTCCTTCTTCTCTTCTTCTTCTTCTTCTTTCTTTTCATTTTTCCTATTTCTTCTCCTCTTCTCCTGTTCTCCTCTTCTTGGAGCTAAATTAGCTAACTATGTCTTTTTGGAGCTAAATGGGCTAATTATCTCATTTTAGAGGAAAACAAGCTAAGTATATAATATTAATGAGCTAACCAAGGTTCTTATGCCATTTTGAGGTTATTATGGCATTTTGGAGCTAAATGGGCCAATTATGTCTTTTTGGAGCTAAATGGGCTAACTATGTCATTGTTGGGGCAATTAAGGCAAGGAGAATATGAAAGAGGAGAAGAGAAACTTAACGTAGTGGTCATCAAGGAGGAGAAAAACCTGGAGAAGGGTCGTGCGATGCCGCTCGGGAGTTATTCTGCAGAATAGATATTTTGCAATGTCTGAATTAGCATGATGACACTCAATTATTAATACTAGTTTATAATGAAACTCACCGTGCCAATCGAAGAGAAGACGGGCATCGGCGGAGGGACTTGACCGCTCTTCTCGCACAGAGCCTGAAGAGTGGGTCGTATTAGTTAGTAATGAAACAGACATTACACACATGATTTGGCAAATGTGAAAAAAACTTACCACAAAAAGCTCGTATAGGGCCCGTTGACCCGCCTCCTTCCGGGACCTCTCCTCCTCAATCAATCGTGCCGTGGTCTGGTCCCTCTCATCAAGAGCAGGCTGACTTGCCAATCTCTCTATCTCATAAGCAGCCTCAAGAGCGGCCTGGCTTGCCAATCTCCCTTTCTCAAGAGCAGCCTGGTTTGCCAATCTCTATTTCTGAAGAGCAGCCTAAAACACCATTCCTCGTTACCACAGTAATGATCTATGGTGACACACATAATGAAATGGATAAAAGTGTTCTTAGTCCGTACAACTAACCTCGATGGCAAGTTCGACTGGTCGTGGACGACGCATTATCTCAGGACAACTGCTCGACTGGCGCGCCTTGATCTCCGGAAGAGTGAATGGACAACGTATTATACCATCTCCAATGGCTATCAAGCCATGGGGCCTCCTGCCACCAGATATCATCACCAGCTCTGGATCCAAAGGTTCCTGGCAAGGGTTAAAGTCATCCACTTTCGTAGCCTTCCCCGCGTCCCTGTATGCCACGAGCTTCTGGTGGGATGATATGTTGGTGAAGTTATTGGGATCATCTAGGTCAGACTCAGAGAATGCCTTCGCCTTCTTGTACAAGGCCGTATGGGCCATGCCATAAAGGTCGTACATGTGTGGCATCTCCGTCTGATTGTGATGCGCCTAAAAGAGAGGAACAAAATATTAGCATCAAGAATGAATTGCATGAATCATGAAGCAAATCACATACCCAGTTTCGTCCAAAATAAAGTAAGTTGGCGCTGCCTTGATGGTGTGGCACACCAACCATTTGGCTACGCCGATCCTTCGCATTGTATTGCCTTCATGTATTGCTCCTTCTTCAGAAACTTTCCGCGGCAATCCTTCTTCTGCTTCTTAATACCACGCGTGGCGTAGTAATCTTGAATAGCCTGCGGCCGAGCCTCGTGGCGCAAGTTCTGTAGTAACCGCCTACACTCGGCCTCGAGAACCCTAGCCGCCTCCTCCACATATCCATCCTCACACCTATAGAAGGCTGCAATCAAACGTGAAAACACTGATTAGTACAATAATTAGCTATATTGTTAATTTTAGATTCTGTAAAAGGATAATTTACCCAAAAGCTCTTGATCACCATCTCGGCCCTCGTGTGGCACAAGACACCATCTAATATATCCTCTGGCGGGGCCTGCGCAGCCTAGTAGTGCTCCCAGGAAAATCCTAGTGTAGGAACCTGACCCTCACCAGGCAACGTGACAAACCCCGGGAAATTTGTCCGGCAAAGCACACCAAGGACGGAGTTCGGCCTGCGGACTCCAAGAGGGTGTACCCATCCCCTGCAGTATGATAAGGTCAACGCATTAGATATTTGAACAAACTTGAAGGCAAAAGCTAAAAAAACAGTAAATGTACTTACCTATCTCCTTCAGGTTTAATCACCGGACTCTGCTCGCGGGTAGCCGGCGCGACCGGGAGACGTGTACTACCACGCTTGTACACGGTGGCCCCGTCCACCTGCACAACGCCCTCACTATCCGTAAGCTCATCCCCGCCCCCTGAGCCACTCGGACCCTCGGTCCAATCCGGCAACTCGGTAGGATCCGGCCAGGTCTCCCATCCGGGCCTCTCCATGTCGGGTGAAGCCTACGGAACCGTAGTCTCCTCCGGCTGCTCCTCGGCCGAATGCACCTCAACCCGAGGATGCTCCTGGTGTTGGAATTATGCCCTAGAGGCAATAATAAATATAGTTATTATTATAATTCCTGTATCAAGATAATCGTTTATTATCCATGCTATAATTGTATTGAATGAAGACTCATTTACATGTGTGGATACATAGACAAAACACTGTCCCTAGCAAGCCTCCAGTTGGCTAGCCAGTTGATCAAACATAGTCAGTGTCTTCTGATTATGAACAAGGTGTTGTGGCTTGATAACTGGATCACGTCATTAGGAGAATCACGTGATGGACTAGACCCAAACTAATAGACGTAGCATGTTGATCGTGTCATTTTGTTGCTACTGTTTTCTGCGTGTCAAGTATTTGCTCCTATGACCATGAGATCATATAACTCACTGACACCGGAGGAATACTTTGTGTGTTTCAAACGTCGCAACGTAACTGGGTGACTATAAAGATGCTCTACAGGTATCTCCGAAGGTGTTAGTTGAGTTAGTATGGATCAAGACTGGGATTTGTCACTTCGTGTGACGGAGAGGTATCTCGGGGCCCACTCGGTAATACAACATCACACACAAGCCTTGCAAGAAATGTGACTTAGTGTAAGTTACGGGATCTTGTATTACGGAACGAGTAAAGAGACTTGCCGGTAAACGAGATTGCAATAGGTATGTGGATACTGACGATCGAATCTCGGGCAAGTAACATACCGAAGGACAAAGGGAATGACATACGAGATTATATGAATCCTTGGCACTAAGGTTCAAACGATACGATCTTCGTAGAATATGTAGGATCAAATATGGGCATCCAGGTCCCTCTATTGGATATTGACCGAGAAGTCTCTCGGGTCATGTCTACATAGTTCTCGAACCCGCAGGGTCTGCACACTTAAGGTTCGACGTTGTTTTATGCGTATTTGAGTTATATGGTTGGTTACCGAATGTTGTTCGGAGTTCCGGATGAGATCACGGACGTCACGAGGGTTTCCGGAATGGTCCGGAAACGAAGATTGATATATAGGATGACCTCATTTGATTACCGGAAGGTTTTCTGAGTTACCGGGAATGTACCGGGAATGACGAATGGGTTCCGGGAGTTCACCGGGGGGGGGGGGGGGGGAAACCCACCCCGGGGAAGCCCATAGGCCTTGAGGGTGGCGCACCAGCCCTTAGTGGGCTGGTGGGACAGCCCAAAAGGGCCCTATGCGCATTGGAAGAAAAATCAAAGAGAAAAAAAAGGAGGTGGGGAGGGAAGGAAGGACTCCCACCCACCAAACCAAGTCCAACTCGGTTTGGGGGGGGGGGAGACCTTCCCCCCTTGGCTCGGCCGACCCCGTTGGGGCTCCTTGAGCCCCAAGGCAAGGCCCCCCTCTCCCACCTATATATACGGAGGTTTTAGGGCTGATTTGAGACGACTTTTCCACGGCAGCCCGACCACATACCTCCACGGTTTTTCCTCTAGATCGCGTTTCTGCGGAGCTCGGGCGGAGCCCTGCTGAGACGAGATCATCACCAACCTCCGGAGCGCCGTCACGCTGCCGGAGAACTCTTCTACCTCTCCGTCTCTCTTGCTGGATCAGGAAGGCCGAGATCATCGTCGAGCTGTACGTGTGCTGAACGCGGTGGTGACGTCCGTTCGGTACAAGATCGTGGGACTGATCGCGGGATTGTTCGCGGGGCGGATCGAGGGACGTGAGGACGTTCCACTACATCAACCACGTTCACTAACGCTTCTGCTGTATAGTCTACAAGGGTACGTAGATCACTCATCCCCTCTCGTAGATGGACATCACCATGATAGGTCTTCGTGCGCGTAGGAAATTTTTTGTTTCCCATGCGACGTTCCCCAACAGTGGCATCATGAGCTAGGTTCATGCGTAGATGTCTTCTCGAGTAGAACACACAAGTTTTTGTGGGTGGTGATGTGCGTTTTTATGCCCTCCTTAGTCTTTTCTTGATTCCGCGGTATTGTTGGATTGAAGCGGCTTGGACCGACATTACTCGTACGCTTACGAGAGACTGGTTTCATCGCTACGAGTAACCCCGTTGCTCAAAGATGACTGGCAAGTGTCGGTTTCTCCAACTTTAGTTGAATCGGAATTGACCGAGGAGGTCTTTGGATGAGGTTAAATAGCAACTCATATATCTCCGTTGTGGTGTTTGCGTAAGTAAGATGCGATCCTACTAGATACCCATGGTCACCACGTAAAACATGCAACAACAAAATTAGAGGACGTCTAACTTGTTTTTGCAGGTATGCTTGTGATGTGATATGGCCAACGATGTGATGTGATATATTGGATGTATGAGATGGTCATGTTGTAATAGGTAATATCGACTTGCACGTCGATGGTACGGCAACCGGCAGGAGCCATAGGGTTGTCTTTATACTAACGTTTGTGCTTGCAGATGCGTTTACTATTTTGCTAGGATGTAGCTTTAGTAGTAATAGCATGAGTAGCACGACAACCCCGATGGCGACACATTGATGGAGATCATGGTGTGGCGCCGGTGACAAGAAGATCGTGCCGGTGCTTTGGTGATGGAGATCAAGAAGCACGTGATGATGGCCATATCATGTCACTTATGAATTGCATGTGATGTTAATCCTTTTATGCACCTTATTTTGCTTAGAACGACGGTAGCATTATGAGGTGATCTCTCACTAAAATTTCAAGACGAAATTGTGTTCTCCCCCACTGTGCACCGTTGCTACAGTTCGTCGTTTCGAGACACCACGTGATGATCAGGTGTGATAGACTCAACGTTCACATACAACGGGTGCAAAACAGTTGCGCACGCGGAACACTCGGGTTAAGCTTGACGAGCCTAGCATGTGCAGACATGGCCTCGGAACACATGAGACCGAAAGGTCGATCATGAATCATATAGATGATATGATTAGCATAGGGATGCTTACCAGTGAAACTATACTCAACTCACGTGATGATCGGACTTGAGCTAGTGTAAGTGGATCATGAACCACTCAAATGACTAGAGAGATGTACTTTTTGAGTGGGAGTTTAGCGAATAATTTGATTAAGTTAAACTCTAATTATCTTGAACATAGTCTAAGTCCACTTTGAATATATTTGTGTTGTAGATCATGGCTCACGCGACAGTCACCCTGAATTTTAATACGTTCCTAGAGAAAGCTAAGTTGAAAGATGATGGAAGCAACTTTGTAGACTGGGCTCGTAATCTTAAGCTAATCTTACAAGCTGGGAAGAAGGATTATGTCCTTAATGTTGTGCTAGGAGATGAACCACCCGCTACGGCTGATCAGGATGTTAAGAACGCTTGGTTATCACGTAAGGAGGACTACTCAGTAGTTCAATGTGCAGTCTTGTATGGCTTAGAACCGGGACTTCAACGTCGCTTTGAGCGTCATGGAGCATTTGAGATGTTCCAGGAGTTGAAGTTTATCTTTCAGAAGAACGCCCGGATCGAGAGGTATGAGACCTCCGATAAATTCTATGCTTGCAAGATGGAGGAAAACTCGTCTGTCAGTGAACATGTGCTCAAAATGTCTGGGTACTCAAACCGTCTAGCTGAGCTGGGGATTGAACTCCCGCAAGAGGCTATCACTGACAGAATCCTTCAATCACTGCCGCCAAGCTATAAAGGCTTTGTGTTGAACTACAACATGCAAGGGATGAACAAGTCTCCCGGCGAGTTGTTTGCGATGCTGAAAGTCGCAGAGTCTGAACTCCGTAAAGAGCATCAAGTGTTGATGGTGAATAAGACCACTATTTTCAAGAGAAACGGCAAAGGGAAGAAGGGTAATTCAAAGAAGAGCGGCAAGCCTGTTGCCAATCCGACGAAGAAACCCAAAGCTGAACCTAAACCTGAAACAGAGTGTTACTATTGCAAGGGTATGGGTCACTGGAAGCGCAATTGCCCCAAGTATCTGGCAGATAAGAAGGCGGCCAAAGAAAAATCAGGTATATTTGATATACAAGTTATTTATGTGTACTTAACCGGCTCTCGTAGTAGTGCCTGGGTATTCGATACCGGTTCTGTTGCTCATATTTGCAACTCGAAACAGGAACTGCAGAATAGACGAAGGCTGGCGAAAGATGAAGTGACGATGCGCGTAGGAAATGGTTCCAAGGTTGATGCAATCGCCGTCGGCACAGTTTCACTTCAGTTACCATCAGGATTAGTTATGAACTTAAATCATTGTTATTTAGTGCCTGCGTTGAGCATGAACATTATATCTGGATCTTGTTTATTGCGAGACGGTTACTCTTTTAAGTCAGAGAATAATGGTTGTTCTATTTCTATGAGTAACATCTTTTATGGTCATGCACCCAATGTGAGAGGATTGTTCATATTGAATCTTGATAACGATACACACATACATAACATTGAGACCAAAAGAGTTAGAGTTAACAATGATAGTGCCATATTTTTGTGGCACTGCCGCTTAGGTCATATTGGTGTAAAGCGCATGAAGAAACTCCATGCTGATGGACTTTTGGAGTCACTTGACTTTGATTCACTTGACACGTGCGAACCATGCCTCATGGGCAAGATGACTAAGACTCCGTTCTCCGGAACAATGGAGCGTGCAAGTGACTTGTTGGAAATCATACATACCGATGTGTGTGGTCCGATGAGCGTGGAGGCACGCGACGGATATCGTTATTTTCTCACCTTCACTGACGATTTGAGTAGATATGGTTATGTCTACTTGATGAAGCACAAGTCTGAAACATTTGAAAAGTTCAAGCAATTTCAGAGTGAAGTTGAAAATCATCGTAACAAGAAGATCAAGTTCCTATGGTCTGATCGTGGGGGTGAATATCTGAGTTTCGAGTTTGGTGCTCACTTAAGACAATGTGGAATTGTTTCACAGTTAACACCGCCTGGAACACCACAACGTAATGGTGTGTCTGAACGTCGTAATCGTACTTTATTAGAGATGGTGTGATCTATGATGTCTCTTACCGATTTGCCGTTATCGTTTTGGGGTTATGCATTAGAAACAGCTGCATTCACTTTAAATAGGGCACCATCAAAATCCGTTGAGACAACGCCATATGAACTATGGTATGGCAAAAGGCCAAAGTTGTCATTTCTTAAAGTTTGGGGATGTGATGCTTATGTCAAAAAGCTTCAGCCTCTAAAGCTGGAACCCAAAGCAGAAAAGTGCGTCTTCATAGGTTACCCAAAGGAGACAGTTTGGTACACCTTGTATCTCAAATCCGAGGGCAAAGTGTTTGTTGCTAAAAACGGAGCTTTTCTCGAGAAGGAGTTTCTCTCGAGAGAATTGAGTGGGAGGAAGATAGAACTTGATGAGGTTGTCGAACCTCTCATCCCTCTGGATGGTGGCGCAGGGCAAGGGGAAACCTCTGTCGTTGCGACGCCGGTTGAGGAGGAAGTTAATGATGATGATCATGAAACTCCGGTTCAAGTTTCTGTCGAACCATGCAGGTCGACGAGACCACGTGCTGCTCCAGAGTGGTACGGTAATCCCGTCTTGTCAATCATGTTGTTGGACAACAATGAACCTGCAAATTCTAAAGAAGCAATGGTGGGCCCAGATTCCAACAAATGGCTAGAAGCCATGAAGTCCGAGATATGATCCATGTATGAGAACAAAGTGTGTACTTTGGAGGTACTGCCTGAGGGCCGCAAGGCTATTCAGAACAAATGGATCTTTAAGAGGAAGACGGACGCTGACGGCAATGTGACCGTTTATAAAGCTCGACTTGTGGCAAAGGGTTTTTCACAAGTTCAAGGAGTTGACTACGATGAGACATTCTCACCCGTAGCGATGCTTAAGTCCGTCAGAATCATGTTAGCAATAGCTGCATTTTTCGATTATGAAATCTGGCATATGGATGTCAAAACAGCGTTCCTTAACGGTTTCCTTAAGGAAGAATTGTATATGATACAACCCGAAGGTTTTGTCGATCCTAAGAATGCTAACAAGGTGTGCAAGCTCCAGCAATCCATTTATGGACTGGTGCAAGCAATCCATTTATGAGTTGGAACAAATGCTTTGATGAGGTGATCAAAGCATTTGGGTTTATACAAGTGGTTGGAGAATCTTGTATTTAGAAGAAAGTGAGTGGGAGCTCTGTGGCGTTTCTAATATTATATGTGGATGACATATTGCTGATTGGAAACAACGTGGAGTTTTTGGAGAGCATAAAGGATTACTTGAATAAAAGTTTCTCTATGAAGGACCTAGGAGAAGCTGTTTACATTCTAGGCATTAAGATCTATAGGGATAGATCAAAACACCTGATAGGACTTTCACAAAGCACATACCTTGATAAAGTTTTGAAGAGGTTCAAAATGGAACAGTCCAAGAAAGGGTTCTTGCCAGTTTTACAAGGTACTAGATTGAGTAAGACTCAGTGCCCAGCAACTGATGAGGATAGAGATCATATGCGCTCCGTCCCCTATGCTTCAGCCATAGGCTCTATCATGTATGCAATGTTGTGCACTAGACCAGACGTTAGCCTGGCCATAAGTATGGCAGGTAGGTTCCAGAGTAATCCAGGAGTGGATCACTGGACAGCGGTCAAGAATATCCTGAAGTACCTAAAAAGGACTAAGGAGATGTTTCTCGTGTATGGAGGTGACGAAGAGCTCACCGTAAAAGGTTACGTCGATGCAAGCTTTGACGCAGATCCGGATGACTCTAAGTCGCAAAAAGGATACGTATTTATTCTTAATGGGGGTGCGGTAAGTTGGTACAGTTCCAAGCAAATTGTCGTAGCAGATTCTACATGTGAAGCGGAGTACATGGCTGCCTCGGAGGCGGCTAAGGAGGGTGTTTGGATGAAGCAGTTCATGACGGATCTTGGAGTGGTGCCAAGCGCACTGAATCCAATAACCTTGTTCTGTGAGAACACGGGTGCCATTACCTTAGAAAAGGAACCACGGTTTCACAAGAAGTCCGGACACATCAAACGACGCTTCAACCTCATCCGCGACTACGTCGAAGGGGAGGACGTAAATATATTTAAAGTGCACACGGATCTGAATGTAGCAGACCCGCTGACTAAACCTCTTCCACGGCCAAAGCATGATCAACACCAGAACTGTATGGGTGTTAGATTTATTACAATGTAATTCGCATGATGATGTGAGGGCTAGATTATTGACTCTAGTGCAAGTGGGAGACTGTTGGAATTATGCCCTAGAGGCAATAATAAATATAGTTATTATTATAATTCCTGTATCAAGATAATCGTTTATTATCCATGCTATAATTGTATTGAATGAAGACTCATTTACATGTGTGGATACATAGACAAAACACTGTCCCTAGCAAGCCTCTAGTTGGCTAGCCAGTTGATCAAAGATAGTCAGTGTCTTCTGATTATGAACAAGGTGTTGTTTCTTGATAACTGGATCACGTCATTAGGAGAATCACGTGATGGACTAGACCCAGACTATTAGACGTAGCATGTTGATCATGTCATTCTGTTGCTACTGTTTTCTGCGTGTCAAGTATTTGTTCCTATGACCATGAGATCATATAACTCACTGACACCGGAGGAATACTTTGTGTGTATCAAACGTCGCAACGTAACTGGGTGACTATAAAGATGCTCTACAGGTATCTCCGAAGGTGTTAGTTGAGTTAGTATGGATCAAGACTGGGATTTGTCACTCCGTGTGACGGAGAGGTATCTCGGGGCCCACTCGGTAATACAACATCACACACAAGCCTTGCAAGCAATGTGACTTAGTGTAAGTTACGGGATCTTGTATTACGGAACGAGTAAAGAGACTTGCCGGTTAACGAGATTCAAATAGGTATGTGGATACTGACGATCAAATCTCGGGCAAGTAACATACCGAAGGACAAAGGGAATGACATACGGGATTATATGAATCCTTGGCACTGAGGTTCAAACGATAAGATCTTCGCAGAATATGTAGGATCAAATATGGGCATCCAGGTCCCTCTAATGGATATTGACCGAGAAGTCTCTCGGGTCATGTCTACATAGTTCTCGAACCCGCAGGGTCTGCACACTTAAGGTTCGATGTTGTTTTATGCGTATTTGAGTTATATGGTTGGTTACCGAATGTTGTTCGGAGTCCCGGATGAGATCACGGATGTCACGAGGGTTTGCGGAATGGTCCGGAAACGAAGATTGATATATAGGATGACCTCATTTGATTACCGGAAGGTTTTAGGAGTTACCGGGAATGTACCGGGAATGACGAATGGGTTCCGGGAGTTCACCGGGGGGGGCAACCCACCCTGGGGAAGCCCATAGGCCTTGAGGGTGGCGCGCCAGCCCTTAGTGGGCTGGTGGGACAGCCCAAAAGGGCCCTATGCGCATTGGAAGAAAAATCAAAGAGAAAAAAAAGGAGGTGGGGAGGGAAGGAAGGACTCCCACCCACCAAACCAAGTCCAACTCGGTTTGGGGGGCAGACCTTTCCCCCTTGGCTCGGCCGACCCCCTTGGGGCTCCTTGAGCCCCAAGGCAAGGCCCCCCCTCTCCCACCTATATATACAGAGGTTTTAGGGATGATTTGAGACGACTTTTCCACGGCAGCCCGACCACATACCTCCACGGTTTTTCCTCTAGATCGCGTTTCTGCGGAGCTCGGGCGGAGCCCTGCTGAGACGAGATCATCACCAACTTCCGGAGCGCCATCACGCTGCCGTAGAACTCTTCTACCTCTCTGTCTCTCTTGCTGGATCAAGAAGCCGAGATCATCGTCGAGCTATACGTGTGCTGAACGCGGAGGTGCCGTCCGTTCGGTACTAGATCGTGGGACTGATCGCGGGATTGTTCGCGGGGCGGATCGAGGGACGTGAGGACATTCACTACATCAACCGGGTTCACTAACGCTTCTGCTGTACGGTCTACAAGGGTACGTAGATCACTCATCCCCTCTCGTAGATGGACATCACCATGATAGGTCTTCGTGCGCGTAGGAAATTTTTTGTTTCCCATGTGACGTTCCCCAACACCTGGACCGGAGTCTTATGGGACGAATGCCCGTCAACAACAGTCTCCTGGAACGGAGTCCCCGTAGCCTCCTCCGCAAACGGGTCGACCATAGTAGTCCTATGCTCGGGTGAATGAGCTGGTGGTGGTGGCGAGGACGGCTCAACAGTCCTCCTGGATCTTCCGCGGCCACCACCTCTCCTTCTACCCTTCCCCTTCTTCCCTACCCGACCAACACCTCTCCCAGTGGTCAATGCCGCCGACGAGGGAGATCCCACGGGTGGTGTCGACAGACTGTCTGCCAAGGCTCTACGGAGAGATAGGGGTGGAAGGGAAGTACCACCCCTCGTGCGGGGCGCCTGAGAAGAACCCGTCGAGCGATCTGGACCAGCGCCCACCATCTTTCCACACCTGGTGACTTCCCATGATAAAGATTAAAAGAAATTAGTACAACATAAAAAATTGAATAACTGACATGAATAATAATATGTACATGAATAATAAAGATTAAAATATATATAATTTAAGTTGTGAATCTTACAAACTAATAATCATCATCAATAAATGCATCATCATCATCACTATCACGCATGTCTTCATGAATGACGTGCTCGTCGGGTTCAACGGCGTGAAGTTGTGAAAGGCCTTCCTTTAATTGACGAAGCATTGACAGGTCATCCGCATCAGTAACATCTACGAGTTCCAGGTCTTCTGGTTCCGGCTCAGGGCTGGAGTCAGATTCATTGTCGCTGTCTACTTCCATGTTCTTGGGTGAAGTACGGCGGTTCTTGAAACATTTCTTGGAAAGACGTGTTTCTTGGAAGAATTCTCCATCATATGTGTTTGGGTTAATTTGAGATTCATAATCCTGTTCACTTGGGAGAGGTGGTCTGACATGTGGTGGCACTTCATAAACAACAAACCAACCTTCCAAATTCTTATCCATTTGGCATGCCCACGGTAGATAGGAAACTTGGGTCGCCTGTTGAGCCGTAATATAGACATCGGGAACATCTAAATGGGTGTTTGGATTGATTTCGACTAGTCCTATATGATCATGAGTCCTTCTAGTCTTTTTTGGTTGGAACCAATAACATTTGAAGACTACGACGTTCGGTGGGTTTTCACCATAGAATTGATGTTCATAAATTGCTTCAACTCTTCCATAATACTCGATAACACCTTCGCCGATAGCAGAGACACCACAATTTGTAGATTTCCGGTCGGGCATAGATAGCTCTTTCCCAAATGTACGAAAGAGATACCCGTTGATGTTGTATTTCTCAAATGAATGGACCTTATAGTCAAAACCATTAGCGACTTGTCTCAATTCGGCGTCCATAGACTCTGAATTAGCCTACAAGTTTAATACAAAACGGTTGTTGCATTAGCCGCAAGTTAGACCAAGAATGAAATGGTCCATTATTGATAATTACCGTTTGTTTGAACCAAGAGATGAAACTGGGATAGCCGCCTCCTGTCTTTGCAGAAGCTCATACTCTTCGACGGAATCATTTTCGATCACCGCTCCATCCGAGAATTTGGCGACGTAACGGTTGTTTGAAATATCCAGGAATAAGAGCAGTTCAAATGAATTAGAAGTTACGGGAAAATGTGCCAAGAACTCACTCGATGTACGGCCGCACTTCTGTTAGGTTGTTGAAGATATACAGCGAAATGTTCCGCCATTCTTCGACGTCCAACGTTATTGGTTTCGAAGGACCGGTTGATGCGAGCTTCCCTTTGAATAGCCTGAGGTTGGACCCACCTTTTTAGGGTCTGCATCATTGTGCCGAGGCTTCGGATTATGCAAATGATGATTTTTGGCTTCGTAGTGTGCTGTCACAAAGATTGCCACCTCTTCAGTAATGAATGCCTCAGCCATTGATGCTTCAATTCTATGCTTATTTTTACATTTAGCTCGAAGGGTCTTCTGCATCCTCTCAGTTGCATAGCACCAACGATCTTGCACTGGCCCCCCCAATCTTGCCTTGGTCGGTAGATGTAAAATCAAATGCTGCATTGGATTAAAGAAGCCCGATGGAAAGATCTTCTCTAACTTGCACAACAACTCCGGTGCAAACTCCTCCATGTCTTCTACCACGCCAGGCAACAATTCTTTCGCACAAAGAACACGGAAGAAATAGCTCAGCTCCGCCTGTACTAGCCATTCATCTTCAGGAATAAAACCACGTAACATCACCGACATTAACCGCTCTAGCCATATGTGCCAATCATGACTCTTGAGACCAAAGATTTTTAATTTTTCAAGACTCGCTCCCCTCTTTAGATTCGCTGCATACCCATCGGGGAACATCAAGTGCATTTTGACCCACAAGATAATTTCCCTCATAGCTGGCCTTCCAAGATTGAACCAGGCCTTTGGCTTCGACCACTTCTGCTTTCCTTTGCCTTCTCACATGTTTTTTAACGGTCTATGACATAGTGTCTCTTGATCGACTCTAGCCTTAATATTATCCTTTGTCTTCCCATCTATGTCGAACAATGTACCAAAAATAGCCTCTCCGATATTCTTTTCAGTGTGCATCATCTCGATATTGTGTGGAAGAAGGAGGTCTTTGAAGTAAGGCAGATCCCAGAAGCTTGGCTTGTGAGTCCAGGCGTGTTTTGAATTATACCCCTTGAAATACCCTGGACGCTCTGGATTAGGCTCGAGGGCGTTTAACTGATCAAGGATCAATTGGCCTGTGAACGCAGGTGGTGCCAAGTTTTTGACAACTTGACCTTTGGTAAAGTTCTTCTTGTCTTTTCTGAACTGATGGTTAGGATCCAGGAACTGTCTATGCAAGTCAAAGCAAGAATACTTCCAACCCTCCTGCAACCAATGAAACTGAAGAGCTGCCTTGCATTGGGGGCACGGGAACCTTCCATGCACATACCATCCAGAGAATAGCGCATACGCTGGCAAGTCATGCATAGAGTACATGTACCACACATGCATTTTGAAGTTTTCTTTTCTAGCAGCATCGCATGTCTTGACCCCATTATCCCAAGCTTCTTCCAATTCATCCTTAAGAGGTTGCAGGTACACATTCATATTCTTCCCCGGATAATTGGGCCCTGGAATTATCATCGTCAAAAATATGTTCTTTCTTTGCATAATTTGCCCGGGGGGAGATTGAGTGGAATGACAAATACAGGCCAACAACTGTATTGGGTTGCCGTCATGCCGAAGGGATTAAAACCATCCGTGGCTGCGCAGACTCGAGGATTCCTTGGATCTGCCGCTTTATCCTGATGCAATCCATCGAAATGTTTCCACGCTTCCCCATCCGATGTGTGTACCATCATCTTATTCCCATCCGCATCTAGTTCAGTTCTTTTGCCCAATTTGTGCCATGTCATCTGTCTGGCTGTCTCTTCGACTATGAAAAGACGTTGAAGTCTTGGTACGATTGGCATATACCGAAGAACACTAACTGCGATTTTGGTCTGCCTCTTCTCACCCATACCGTTCTCTAACACAGGATACCTGCAAGAGTCGCAATTAGTACAATAGTCCAAGTGTGCATACTCCTTCCAAAATAAGACACATCCTTTCTCACATGCATCTATCTTCTCACAGGGCATCTTAAGTACACGAAGTATTTTGTCCGAATGGTACATGTTTGCAGGCATGACATGGCCTTTGGGTAGGAAACGTCCAAATAGTGTCATCATCGCGTCGTAGCATTCTCTTCCCAAGTTGAACTGAGCCTTCAGAGCCATTACTTGTGCAATTGCATCCAGCTGACAGAGCTCAGTGTGCTCATGGAGAGGACATTTTGAAGACTCCAACATTTCATAAAAGGCCTTTGCAGATTCCTCCATCTCATCTTCCGAATCCCGAGCATCATCAAAGTCTTGCACCATGTCTTCGATCCCGGTACCATGCTCGTCCGTGCGACGACGGACCACCTCAGCTCTTGTGCGTTGTGTAGACTCACCATGAAACGTCCACACCGTATAATTAGGCTTAAAACCCCTCCTGTGCAGGTGTTTAATCATTACAGCCTCTGTCGTCTTTTTATAGTTGTCGCATCCAGGACAGGGGCAATAGTTTCTTTCCTGGCCATTTGCGAATGCGGCTTTCACAAATTCCTTTGTTTTTTCAAACCATTCTTTCGTCATCTCTTTATGACTAGGGTGACCGGTATACATCCACGCACGATCACTCATCTTGCATAGCTACTAAAGACCCGAGAAATATATTTATATATAATTTAGCATTTATATTCATCGGTTAATCAGGTTTGTCATTTTTATTACGTCCAGGCAACCTACACGCTAATAGGTAAAGATAGGTCGTAATCCCACCCGAGTATGTGTAGATTGGGTTCGTTTTTCCATGCTCTGCTCCGGATCCAGTGCAAAATTTCGGCAGCACCTCCCAGCTGTTCTCCTGATACACGTCTCCGCAATAAACAGAGAGGATGTGCATCCGGAGAACAACAGGGAGGCACTGACGAAATTCCGCATCGGATCCAGAGCACAACATACGGGAAAACGAACCCAATCTACACATACTCAGGCTGTCCATGGATAATGTTGGACAATTCGAAAGGATGGCGGTTATAAATATGCAAAGACATGCATATTTATAGATGTCGCCCTTTCGAACGGGAGACGCATATTTCTCACGCATACTCATGATTGAAGAAACCTATATATAGCTAGAAAGTTTTATCGGCATGAGGGTAGGAGGAGAAGTCATTTGTGCTCACCAACAAACGTAGGGGCGGAGCTCGTCCAACGCACGTGGAGGTCGTCGAACAACTGCACATTGAAATTCACGTGATCAACACAAATATGATGTTTTTATAAGATAATCAAAAAATATGTGACCTAACTCTTATTTTCTTTTTTAATTTTTTGCTATTATTCTTATTCTTCTTCTTATTATTATTATTTTATTTTTTTCTTTTTTCCTCTTATTCTTGTTCTCCTTCTTCTTCTTTTCTTCTCTTCTTCTTCTTCTTCTTCTTCTTATTTTCTTTTTTCTTTTTTCCTCTTATTCTTCTTCTCCTTCTTCTTCTTTTCTTCTTCTCTTCTTCTTCTTCTTCTTCTTCTTATTCTTATTTTCTTTTTTCTTTTTTCCTCTAATTCTTCCTCTCCTTCTTCATGTTTTCTTCTTCTTCTCTTCTTCTTCTTCTTCTTCTTCTTCTTCTTCTTCTTATTTTCTTTTTTCCTCTTATTCTTCTCTTCCTCTCCTATTTTTTTTCTTCTTCTTCTTCTTCTTTATTCTCCTTCCCTTCCTTTTCCTTCTTGTTCTTTTCCTTCTTCTTCTTATTTTTTTCTTCTCCTTTCTCCTTCTTCTTCATCTCCTTTCTCCTTCTTCTTCTTCTCCTTTCTCCTTCTTCTTCTTCTCCTTTCTCCTTCTTCATCTTCTCCTTTCTCCTTCTTCTTCTTCTCCTTTTCTCCTTTACTAAATAGGAAACTAACCTAACAAAACCTAAACTAAAACTAAACCTAAACTAAACTAAAACTAAGCCCAAACCTCACTAAAACATATAACTAATTAGACAAAAACTGTTAAAAAGAAGAAAAAAAACTAACCGAAAGGGGGAGGAGGGCCGCAGGGGGAGGAGTGCCGCAGGGGGAGGAGAGGCCGCAGGGGGAGCAGGGCAGCAGGGGGAGGAGGGCCACAGGGGGAGGAGGGGCACGGTGAGGGGCGCGAGGAGGGCGGCGACGGTGGGGTGGGGCGCTAGGGTGGGGGTGGCATCGGCGGCGGCGGTGGTGGGGCGGCGGCACTGGGGTGGGGGCGACGGCGGCGCTGGGGGTCAGGCGAGGCTGCGGTGAGGGAGAGTTGGAGAGAGGAGGCCGTGGCGACCATTATCGTTAGGTGTCCATTCACTTTGCCGTCTGCCGTAGACGGCAAAGGAAGAGAAGGCAGACGGCAAAGGGGTGGGGTGGGCGCGGGTGGGGTGGGGTAAAGAGGTGGGTGATGGCGTCAGCTTTGCCGTCTGCCTTCTCTTCCTTTGCCGTCTATGGGCCGACGGCAAAGCGGTGGCTGATGGAAAATAGGTATTTTGCCATCAGCCACCTCTTTGTCGTCTGTTTTCCTGAAGCTGATGGCAAATATGTTCTTTGCCGTCTCCTGGCTGATGGCAAAGATTTGGCAGACGGCAAATAAAGTAATTCCAGTAGTGTAAGTCATGTTAATAGTAGTCCTGTGAATTTGGTATTCGTTTGGTAATTTGATATGTTGTATGTTGTTTTTCCTCTAGTGGTGTTATGTGAACGTCGACTACATAACACTTCACCATTATTTGGGCCTAGAGGAAGGCATTGGGAAGTAGTAAGTAGATGATGGGTTGCTAGAGTGACAAAAGCTTAAACCCTAGTTTATGCGTTGCTTCGTAAGGGGCTGATTTGGGTCCACTAGTTTAATGCTATGGTTAGACTTTGTCTTAATTCTTCTTTCGTAGTTGCGGATGCTTGCGAGAGGGCTTAATCATAAGTGGGATGCTTGTCCAATTAAGGGCAGTACCCAAGCGCCGGTCCACCCACATATCAAACTATCAAAGTAACGAACGCGAATCATATGAACATGATGAAAACTAGCATGACAGAAATTCCCGTGTGTCCTCGGGAGAGTTTTTCCTCCTATAAGACTTTGTCCAGGCTTGTCCCTTTCTACAAAAGGGATTGGCCACTTTGTTGCACCGTTGCTACTTTTGTTACTTGTTGCTTGCTACGAATCATCTCACCACACAATCACTTGTTACCGACAATTTTAGTGCGTGCAGATTTTACCTTGCTGAAAACCACTTGTCAAATCCTTCTGCTCCTCGTTGGGTTCGACACTCTTACTTATCGAAAGGACTACGATTGATCCCCTATACTTGTGGGTCATCAACCGCCCTCAAGGGTCCCTTAGTGGAATCACGACATCTTGCATTGTGCGAGGGCGTGAGGAGATTACGGTGGCCTTAGTGGCATCTTGGGGAGCATTGTGCCTCCACACCGCTCCAAACGGAGATTAACATCCGCAAGGGTGTGAACTTTGGGATACATCGTCATCTCTGCGTGCCTCGGTTATCTCTTACCCGATCCTACTTATGCAATTTACTTTGTGTTTGCCATATTGTTTCTTGTCATATATCTTGCTATCACTTAGTCGATTATCTTGCTTAGCATAAGTTGTTGGTGCACATAGGTGAGCCTAGTTGTTTTAGGTTTTGTGCTTGACAAATTAAACGTTAGTTTTATTACGCATTTTTTCAATTCTAAACTGTAATTATTTTAAAGCGCCTATTCACCCCCTCTAGGCGACATCCACGTCCTTTCAAGGTGTTTCTACTATTCTGAAGTCTCTATGTGATGTTCTTGGTTTTTCCAAATTGGATGAGTGTTCTCTTAATTTGCAATTGGCGGATTCCACTATTTAAAAGCCATTAGGGAGGATCAATTATGTTCTTATTCTTGCAAATAGGGACTATGTACCCATGGACTTTATTGTTCTTGATATCGGTTGCAATTCGTCTTGCCCTTTGATTCTTGGTAGACCATTTTTACGCACCATCGGTGCGGTGACTCATATGAAAGAGGGAAATATAAAGTTTTAGTTTAATTTGAAAAAGGCATGGAACACTTCCCAAGGACCAAAAATAAACCTCCCTATGAATCCATTATGAGGGCTACCTATGGAGTAAAATCCAAGGATGACAATACTTTATGTGTTGCTTTATACCTAGCTAAGGGCATAGAACGATAGCACTTGTTGGAGGCAACCCAACGAATAAAATATTTTTTTGCTTTTTTTCGTTATTTTTATACTCCTTTATTTGCTTCTATTTTGAGTTGGTTTCATATATTTTAATTAGTGTTTGTGCCAAGTAAGACCTTTGGGTTGATATGGATGCTTGTGAATGCAATTCTATGAAAAACAGAAACTTTGACCCTCAATCCAGGAATTTTATAAATTAATCAGAGAGTCGACGGTGTATGAATTTTTTACATGTGATTGATATAAAAAAATTCCACCTTGTCCTAATTTTTCACAAGTTTTGGAATTTGAGCAGTATGGCATTTCGACAGATTGCTACAGACTGTTCTGTTTTTGACAAATTATGTTTTTGCTGCATTATTTGCTTATTTTGATGAATCTATGGATTGTATCGGGGCGGGAAAGTCATGGGAAAGTTAGAATACAATATATAGAATGTAATTATAAAATTTGAATGGGTTTTCGACAATACTTATAGTAGTAATTTGCTTGGTTATACTAACGGATGTCACGAAGATTTTGTTGAGTTTTGTGTAATTGAAGTTTTCAAGTTTTGGGTGTGACGTCGATAGATGAAGGAATGAAGAGATGCAAAATACAAAGCCTGGGATGCCCAAGGCGTCCCAAGGTAATATCTAAGGATACTCAAGCGTTTAAGCTTGGGGATGCCCCGGAAGGCATCCCCTCTTTCTTCTAACGACTATCGGTAAGACACTTGAGGCTATATTTTTATTCGTCACATGATATGTGTTTTTCTTGGAGAGTATTATATGATATGACTCTTTTCTTATTAGTTTTTCACAATAATCACCTATGAACATATTTTCTTGAGATGGCCTCACGTCATCACAATTTGTCGGAATTGCTTCTTGTTCTTCACTTAAGTTTGTTAAGCTAGGCGATTGTTCTAGTGCTTCACTTATATATTTTTGAGCATGGTGGTGCGAATGTTTTGAAGAAACTTGTTCTCATGATTCACTTATACCCTTTTGAGTATTCCATATGTATGGAAGAAACTTGTTCTCTTGATTAACTTATATCTTTTTGAGAATGTTAGAATTTTTTAAAGAAATACACTCTTGCTTCACTTATATCTTTTTGAGAGTGTGAAAATAGTCTTGGCAATTGGTACAAGATATGATGATTGGTCCCTTTGTGATGAATATTCAAGTTGAATAGTGATACCTAGCATACAAAAAAATTATGGGACATGAAAAACTTGATTCTTTGTAATAGTTTTAAGATATGTAGATGATGATATCTAAGTTATGTTAGTGAGTAAATTATGCTCTAGTATGAATACTGATGTTAAGGTTAACGATTCCCTATGCAAGCACAAAAAGTCAATAGTTATGCAATGAAGTTATATCCTAGTTGTTGTGTATTGTTGATATTGGTTTTGTTTTATGTAGGCATGCGCATCATTATGATTTTCTAGTTGGGCGCTTTTCAATCTTTTTGCTAGCCTTCATTTGTACTAAGCGGGAATACTGCTTGTGCATCCATTATCCTTAAACCTTGTTTTGCCACTTGTGTCCACCATACCTACCTATATGCGATATTTCATTTTCGTTCAAGGTAAATTTGCATGTGCCATCTCTAAAAAATGTCCAAAATATTTTCTCTTTTGTATGCCCGTATCAGTCATGAAGGTGTGAGGGGTGGCCAATATTTTTTGTTTTGGATATGTTATTCTCACGATGAGTGTTTATTCACTTGTCATTGCACGAGAATGCGGAGGTAAAAGGGATGCCCACTACCAAAAATAAATGGAATGTGATGGTATGAAAGGCACCCGTGAATTCGGTTAGCCATAGATTGTGAAAAGTAATGGTGGAAACATTTTTTTTATTCTCTTGGATGTGATAGTAGAAAGACCAAAGTCTTGATGACAGTGAAACGATGATGGGGGAATAGATATACAAAAAATATATTTACTTTCTGTTTGGGAACTGCCTATGATGTTTCCAACGTGAGAAGTGTTGGGAACCTTAGGTCGTTCGGATTGACGAGAAAAGCATGCCACCCAAAATAAATTTTCATATCTTTTAAAACTTGAGCTATGGCACCTCTATAAATCAATAATTCCCTCTACGAAGGGCCTGCATATTTAATTTTTTTATGTTGAGTCTCATCCTTCTCATTAAAAGCACCTACTAGAGGGTCATGTGATCATGTGTGTGCATGGAGTATGATTGATATTCGAGTGTGAATCATGAATGGATCAATGATTGAGCATAATGGGATAGGGATACTTTACTTTAGCATTGTTATTTTGAAAGGCATGGTTGCTTGTTAGAATCACTTGTGTATCTATGTCTTCATGTCAAATATAGACTATTGCTTCGAATCATCTAAGTCCCCATGTCTATGCTATGAAAATAACTTGAAGTATGTTGGGTAGCATTCCACAATAAAAATACGTTTGATCACTTTCCTACTCGAGGACGAGGAGGAGTTAAGCTTGGGGATGTTTGATACGTCTCCAACGTATCTGTTATTTTTTCTTGTTCCATGCTATAATATTATTATTCTTGGATGTTTTTATTATCATTTTATACATTTTTGTATAATTTTTTGGGACTAACCTATTAACTTAGTGCCAAGTGATAGTTCCTGTTTTCTGCCCTGTTTTTGTTTCGCAGGAAATCAATATCAGATAAGATCAAATCATCCCAAAACTTTTTGAGGATTTTTTATTGAAGATAAGGATCACTTGGAACTTGGAGGCCAAGGTATATCTTCCCGGAGGGCCCACACAACACCAGGGCGCGCCCTGATGTTGTGTGGGCCCGTCCACGCTCCATTTTCCCTACTTCCTCCACTATAAATTTAGTAATATTCCAAAACCCTCAAGGGAGTCCATGAAATACTTTTTCCGCCACCGCAAGCCTGTGTTCTTGCCAGATCCCATTTGGAGGCCTTTTCTGGTACTCCACTAGAGAGGGAACTCGTCGCAGAGGGGCTCTACATCAACCTTTCCGCCTCTCCAATGATGCGTGAGTAGATGACTCTCTCTCTCTCTCTCTCTCTCTCTCTTTGTATCTCAATACAATAGTCTTCATGATCTTCAGGGAGATCCATTCGATGTAATGAGTTTGTGCGGTGGGTTTTTTGGGATCCTATGAATTGTGAGTTTATGAACAGATCTATCCTTGTTTTATTTGAGTTCTTTGCTGATCTCTTTTATGCATGATTTAGTATAGCCTTGTATTTCTTCCCCGAAGTTTCGGTTTGGTCTGGCCAACAAGATTAGATGTTCTTGCAATGGGAAGAGGTGCTCGGTAATGGGTTAGATCTTGCGGTGTTCAGTCCTAGTGACAGAAGGGGAGTTGATACGTATGTGTCGTTGCCATTAAGGATAACAAGTTGGTATGAATTATTTTATGCTTTTGCGTTGACTACATCATGTCATCATTCTTAATGCTTTACTTGGTTCTTATGAAATTAATACACTAGATGCATGCTGGAAAGAGGTCGATGTGTGAAGTAATAGTAGTAGATGCAGGAAGGAGTCGGTCTACTTGATTTGGATGTGATGCCTATATCATGATCATTGCCTTGGATAGCATCATAGTTATTTGCTTTTCTATCAATTGCCCAACAGTAATTTGTTTACCCACCGTATGCCAATTTTCTTGAGAGAGATGCCACTAGTGATTCCTATGCCCCCCTGATACGTCCATTTTGCATCATGCTTTATATTGATATTTATCGCTTTATGGGCTGTTATTACACATTATGGTACAATACTTATGCATTTTCTCTCTTATTTTATAAGGTTTACATGAAGAGGGAAAATGCCGGCAGGTGGAATTCTAGGTTGGATCAAAAGGAGCAAGTTTGAGATACCTATTCTGCACAACTCCAAAAGCCATGAAAATCACCGAGAAATTATTTTGTAATATATAAAAATACTGGGCGGAAGAAATACTAGAGGGGAGCCACCAGGAGGTCACGAGCCTGCCAGGCGCGCCCCACCCCCTGGGCGCGCCTGGGGGGCTAGTGGGCCCCCTGTTACCCCTCCGGCTCCCATCTACTGCTATCAGGAGGGTTTCGTCCCAGAAAAATAAAGAGAGATCTTTCGGGAAGAAACGCCGCCGCCACAAGGCGCAACTTGAGCAGAACCAATCTAGAGCTCCGACAGGACCGTCCTGCCAGGGAAACTTCCCTCCCCGAGGGGGAAATCGTCGCCATCGTCATCACCAACACTTCTCTCATCGGAGGGGACTCATCTCCATCAACATCTTCATCAGCACCATCTCATCCCCAAACCCTAGTTCATATCTTGTACCCAATCTCCGTCTCGCGACTCTGATTGGTACTTGTAAGGTTGTCAGTAGTGTTAATTACTCCTTGTAGTTGATGCTAGTTGCATTACTTGGTGGAAGATCATATGTTCAGATCCTTAATGCTATTCAATACCTCTCTGATCATGAACATAATTATGCTTTGTGAGTAGTTATGTTTGTTCCTGAGGACATGGGATAAGTCTTGCTATAAGTAGTCATGTGAATTTGGTATTTGTTCGGTATTTTCATGTGTTGTATGTTGTCTTTCTTCTAGTGGTGTTATGTGAACGTCGACTACATGACACTTCACCATTATTTGGGCCTAGAGGAAGGCATTGGGAAGTAATAAATAGATGATGGGTTGTTAGAGTGACAGAAGCTTAAACCCTAGTTTACGCGTTGCTTCGCAAGGGGCTGATTTGGATCCACCAGTTTAATGCTATGGTTAGACTTTGTCTTAATTCTTCTTTCATAGTTGCGGATGCTTGCGAGAGGGGTTAATCATAAGTGGGATGTTTGTCCAAGTAAGGACAACACCCAAGCACCGGTCCACCCACATATCAAACTATCAAAGTAGCGAACGTGAATCATATGAACATGATGAAAACTAGCTTGACAGAAATTCCTGTGTGTCCTCGGGAGCGCCTTACCTGATATAAGAGTTCGTCCAGGCTTGTCCCTTGCTACAAAAGAGATTGGGCCATCTTTCTGCACCTTTGTTACTATTATTACTTGTTACCCATTACGAATTATCTTATCCTGCAACTATTTATTACCGATAATTTCAGTGCTTGCAGAGAATACCTTGCCGAAAACCACTTGTCATTTCCTTCTGCTCCTCGTTGGGTTCGACACTCTTACTTATTCAAAGCACTAAGATAGATCCCCTATACTTGTGGGTCATCACCCCCGGATATACTTTTATTATAAGATCAATCTCGTTTACTTATACAAAAATACCAAAAATATGTTTTGCACTTTTTTGTCTTTTATCAATCTATCAATCTATCATATACATTTTATCTCATTTCTTGACCGCTGAGAGATTGACAACCTCTCATCTGCGTTGGGTGCTAAGGTTTGCGTTGTGTGTGGAGGTGCCGGTGTTGCTTTGTTCTCGTACTAGATTGATAACCTTGGTTTCCTAACTCAGGGAAATACTTACTCTACTGTGCTGCATCATCCTCTCCTTCTTGGGGATAAATATCCAACGCACTTTATAAGTAGAATTCACCAGATTTGAGCACAAGACATTCATTAAAGACTACATCCCCATATCGTCGGCAGCTAACTTCTGGTCATCGCTGAAGCCCTTGGTCATTAAAGTCAGCCATTCTTGAGAAGTCAGGTTGCACTGCGTGCATTTATTATTCTCCAAAACAAGAAAAACAGAAATAGGATGATTCTTGGCAAGTTCAATATTTGAATGAAAAACATGTATAGCGCAAAAACAATCCATTTGGATGGGCGGGGGGGGGGGGGGGGGGGGTAGGGAAGAACCTCTACACCGTTGATACGTCTCCAATGTATCTATAATTTTTGATGGTTTCATGCTATTATCTTGTCAAACTTTGGATGTTTTGCATGCCTTTTATATATTTTTTGGGACTAACTTATTAACTCAGTGCCAAGTGTCAGTTCCTGTTTTTTCCATGTTTTTCACCCCTTTCAGAGGAGATTTTGAAACGGGGTCCAAACGGAATAAAATCCCCGAAAATAATTTTGCCGTAACGGAACAAGATCAGGAGACTTGAGAGCCAAGGCAGGGGAGCCCAAGGGGCCCCACAAGCCCTCACCCCGTGGCCAGGGGGGAGGCCGCGGCCCACAGTCTTGTGGGCCCCTTGGACGTCCTTTTCCCTAGGTTTTGTGCCTATTTATCCCCAAAAATTCCACAAAAAATCAGTATATCATCGAAAGTACATTTTCGCCGCCGCAAGCTTCTGTCTCCTCAAGATCCCATCTGGGGCACGTTCTGGTGCCCTGTCGGAGGGGGATTCGGATAGGGAGGGCTTCTTCATCAACACCATGACCTCTCCGATGATGCGTGAGTAGTTCACCATAGACCTACGGGTCCAAGCTAGTAACTAGATGGCTTCTTCTCTCTCTTGGATCTTCAATACAAAGTTCTCCATGATCTTCATGGAGATCTATCCGATGTAATCTTCTTTTGCAGTGTGTTTGTCGAGATCCGATGAATTGTGGATTTATGGTCACATTATCTATGAATCTTATTTGAGTTTCTTCTGATCTCTCTTATGCATGATTTCATATCCTTGTAATTCTCTTCGAGTTGTGGGTTTTGTTTGACCAACTAGATCTATGATTCTTGCAATGGGAGAAGTGCTTGGTTTTGGGTTCATACCGTGCGGTGACCTCACCCAGTGACAAAAGGGGTAGCGAGGCACGCATCATGTTGTTGCCATCAAGGGTAAAAAGATGGCGTTTTCATTATTGGTTTGTGATTATCCCTCTACCTCATGTCATCGTGCTTAAGGCGTTACTCTGTTCGTCATGAACTCAATACACTAGATGCATGCTGGATAGCGGTTGATGTGTGGAGTAATAGTAGTAGATGCAGAAAGTATCGGTTTACTTGTCTCGGATATGATGCCTATATGTATGATCATTGCCTTAGATATCGTCATGACTTTGCGCGGTTCTATCAATTGCTCGACAGTAATTTGTTCGCCCACCGTGATATCTGCTATTTTGAGAGAAGCCTCTAGTGAACACTATGGCCCCCGGGTCTACTCCACACCATATTTTCAGCCTTACACTTTTTACTTTATTGCACTTTCCGCCTTCAGATCTCACTTTGCAAACAATCTTGAAGGGATTGACAACCCCTTTGAAGCGTTGGGTGCAAGCTCGTTTGTGTTTGCGCAGGTACTCTGGACTTGACGAGACCCTCCTTCTGGATCGATACCTTGGTTCTCAAACTGAGGGAAATACTTACTGCTCCTGTGCTGCATCACCCTTTCCTCTTCAAGGGAAAAACCGACGCAAACAAGAGAACTAGCAAGAAGAATTCCTCGCGTTGCCGGGGAAGGACTTTTGTTGCCGTAGCAACCGTCTTTTTGATGAGCAGTCGTACGTTGCCGTGGGAGTGGCTCCATGAATTCGTCGTCATCGTCTTGCTGGTCGAGGCGAACCATGATGTTGTAGTAAAGAACAAGCAAACACGAGTATGAACATAGAGGAGAATCTAGATACCAACAAAAAATGGAAACTGCGATGTTGAATGGACATACGGACGACAAAATGCCTTGATCAAACAGTTGAAACCAAAAAACAACAAAAAAATGAAGTTGCCATAGAGGCATAAAGGTGGGGACTATCACATTTGCAAACTAGAACATTGATGCGAAATTTGGTGTTGTTGCTGCACGAACATAGTTGCCATGATTACAAAAACAGAAAAAAGTGAGTATGCTGCATCTTCAAATGTGACCCTACTAAGTAAGTCTCATTGCCTACTGAGCTTGGTTGGCATGGCAATAATGCTAGAACATAACTAGCGATTACTCGAACAAGAAGTTGTCATGGAACACTCAGAGGGCATAAAGAAGAAGAAAGATTGGTGAAAAAGTGACATTTGCCACGTGCTACATAGAATGCATTACACGGATAGTGTGTTGGGTTAAAAAAAGGAGTTGCCACCTACAAAATGAAAGTAGAATAGGGGATTGCCATGTGATAATGGAAGTGCATGGCAAAAAAAGGTGGTATTTGTGTTATGATAACATTTGGATAGTTGAGACCAAATAAATCACTTCAGAAACATGGCGACTCATGACTTGTCCTCAACATGCAGTTGCCACCAAACAAAGTAAGCTCAATGGCAAAATGTGGTTGAACCAGCAGGACCATGTTGCCATGTTTTACAAAACATCATGAAAAATGAAGTGTGGATGGAAAACAATTTGTCGCCATGTGTTTAATTGGATAGCAGGTAGGAAATTGCCCTTGATTCTGTGGCAAAGCAAATGGCAAACTAACAGTCTATGCTAAACAGAGTAGTTGCCATGTACTTAATGACCAAGGTGGCAATTTGTATGTAGACTGGTAGACTGGAGTTGTCATGTTTGCAGAAAGCAGCATGGCAAATAAGTGAGTTTCAAGGCACACAAAATCCATATTACTTGCAAATCAAGATGTCACTTTGTTCGCTAAGTACCACCTGATGAACGACTAATCTAGACCAAAGGGCGACTAATCTAAACCAAAGGGCGACTAATATCTCAATACAGAGAGCGTTCCATCCTCGAGGAATGACGAGCATCACCGGCGTGGTTTCCATCGCAAATTTCTACCAGCATTCCGACGAGCATCACCGGTGTGGTTTCCATATCTCAAAGGGTGACTAATTTCTACCAGCATTCTACGAGAAACAGAGAGTGTACCACCCCAATGAGTAAAAGGACCCTGAGATCAACACGAATCTCTCCAAAATCGAGAAGCACATGAGGGGGAGGGGTGGTGAGGGGGATTTGGGGGCAGGGGAGGTGGCAGATCCGCACAAGGGGAAATCGTCAACGCGTACCTATGCGCGGTGACTTCGCTGTGGACGACACTCCGGTTCCTTGAGCACCACTAACGGCCACGAAGACCGTCTGCTCGTCTGCCGCCATCGCCCCCTCTACGCTGCTCAGCCTCTGCCTAGAAACTACCATATGAATGTGGATGGGGATGGAAGATACGAATGCTGTTAGAAATGCACACTGCGCAAGTGGAGAAACCGACGGCAGAGGAAGTGGATGAGGAGAAGTGTGCGGCGTGCGGGTGCAACCGTCGAACCACCACACGCCGGCTTTGCAACTACGAGCAATCCGAGAGACAGCGGGCATGCAGGCAAAGTGGATGAACGTCCACATACCAGCCCCATCCTGCATGGCATAGAAAACTTGCCAAGATTAGTCCAACCCCAAACAGACGCAGATCTATGAGTGTGGACGATATGCAAACGCCCACACGTGTGGGAATTATCTTTTTTAGTACTTTAGTCCTACAGGGCAACCATAGGGTACAATAGATACACCCCATTCAATGCTTGGCAGCAGGTAATGTAACAAAGAGGCTTTTTTTATATGACAAATAGGCTTCCGATAAGCGGGATCGCATCAACCAAGTACTCCTATCTTACTGATGTTTCCAAAAAAAGTGTCTTACTGCTGGGGCCTTGTGGTTGATAGGATTCAAACATGTGGAGCTCAAACCAATTGAACTAGACTCAACTCAACACGTACCAAAATTCTAGGAAACTCAACATGAGTGAAACTATAAAGCTTGAGAAGTAGAAATTGGCTCGTGCTTAACTTGTAACAATCTGGAGTTAGTTAGAGGTACATGAGGTAATATATTTTACTAAGCTAAGGCATTTTTTCAAACAAGATCGGCCACAACACAACAAAGAAAATCATTATGAAATATTACTCCCTCCGACCAATACTAGTTGACGCACGCTTAGTAAAACTTTGTGGACGGACGGGAGTATTTGAATCAAAACGTTGACACGTAACTAGTAGCAAGAGATTATTGATGAATTAACAAGAGAGGAAAATGAAGTTGCGTCTACTCTCAAACGTTGAAAAAAATTAACATGGTATTTAGCACGTGGCTGACAAAGTACCATATTAAGGCATCATTTTTCTCCATGCTTAATTAAGCTTCCATGTTTGCTAGTAGATAAAATACAAAAATCAAGAAAAAATATATGGTTGTATATTATCATATTTTGTTTTAATATATACACGTATTACTTAATATAAGTATATTATATCGAGTTATCGAGCTAAACTCGAGCGAGCCAAGATTAGCTAAAGATCAACTCATTGCTTGATCGGGCTACATAAAGTGCTCATACTTGACTCATTTTGTTTTAAGTCCATCTTGAGTCAAGCCAAAACAAGAGCCGATCTCGAGGGGCTCACGAGCCTCGAACTTTTCTTGGAACCGTAGTTGTAGATCCTCGAAGGGGTAAGTGGTTCGGCAGGTTTGAGTAGGCCACCCTCCCACCAAGTGAGCCCCCATTATTTTCCACCCGAGATGGACTCTCTCCGAACCCCATAAACATACCTCTTAAATTTCTATTAAATCAATGATATTTGTTTGGTGAATCAGATTCATTTTCATCACTTGAGGTAACCTCTTTCACCCACCCCGTATGATTAGCTTGGATGGAGTCATCCTATTTAATGGCATTATGCACTTTTGGGCAAACCCTAGTGATTGTGTCCGGACCTAGGCGTCGCCCACTATGTTAGTTTGCGGCATGGTGGGCCAGGTTGAGGACCCCTATGTCGGTTCCATCCCGGGCCACGTTAGATGACCCATGACATGTTATACGAAGTTTCTCGAACACTCATACAAGCTAAAGATACAACAGTCATGGAGGACTCTACCTCCATCGACATAGCTGACTAAGATATGCAAACCTAGGGTCCCCGACATGCTATAAAAGTCGGTGTCCGGGCTAGTTGATAAACACATTACAACATAATCTTTCAGTTCTCTACCATGTACTCTATACACCCATATCACAATAACACAAAGTAGGAGTAGGGTTTTACCTTTGACGGTACGTAAAACCTTCAATACCCTCGGTAGGGTGGTGAACGCGTCAGGAATTGCTAGGCAGGAGTTCACACAAGGGGCTTACCAAACTTCGGGCCATCGAGAGGAGGTAGTATAGACTATGGATGTGGATGCCTAAGCGACGCTTTGGTTGCCGACCGTACCTTGCCACGCCAAAGGTTTGGCACGCCACAACTCCCTAGGTATCGTGTGTTTCCCAATGAAGGTTATGCTCGTCACAAGATGCAACATGTTTTGCAGTCAATTTATTTGCCAAATGTGTGGCGCCAGTTTTACTCACCACAATCTGCAGCATGCCACAAGTGTGGCCTAATAAGTGTGGCAATTTAAGTCATCAACCAGATAACCTCTAAAGCTATCCCTCGCCCGCCTTAGATAGACCACAATGGCTAAGGTTTACATGGGGATTCTCCCGATCTCGCTTCGCCATGGTGATGGCTTGTACACCAAGAAGGTCTCTGTGATTTGCTGAGGCTTCTGGGCTCCCACATGTCGTCGGGTTCCGTCTAGGCCACATGGGACCCATGTAGAGCCTACTGTTGGGCTCCCCTCCGAGAAGCCACCCCTCTTCTAAGCACTGTCACTATCGAGTTGGAGTATTGTTGGTGCAATGACTTGCCCCCTTGGGTTTCAGAGATTGTTGTTAGAAACATTAAGGGATTGGTTTATTTTCTAATGCACATAGGGATAAATAGTCCCTGACATATTGAGAAGAATGATATATTCTCACGATAAGTTTGAAGAACTTCATTAGGAAGAATCTGTGTTGCCGAGAAGAGAGAGATGTGTTTCAAGAAGAAACTATATCGAGAATATTGTGTGAATAAGTTGACCCCTTGAAATATTGTTGAATGAAGCAATTTCTTTTGATGTGTCCGAGAACAAATGACTGCAATCGAAAAGTTTAGAGGCGAAGGGAAGATATTGCATTTGTTTCATTATTCTTCTTTCTCTTATTTGAATCGTAGGACCGTCGTACTACTAACTGGAGTATAAGTATTTGGTACTTAAGTCTATTGTGATGCTTAGTTGAATCCTATGAAAGACTCAGATAAATCACTTTATGCACCAAAACATTACTTGCCAAACATAAACATTGATTTTAGGCTGCGAGAATATGTTTTTGACCGAGGATTCAGCTTTACTTGTTCCTCAAGTAAAGTTGCAATGTGCTCGAAATCCGACGCTCATAAATGTGTCGGTAGGCCATTATGTGGATTGCTTCTCCTAAAGGGTCATTTCCCATCTGGGAAGATTGGGGCTTTTAAAAGCCACCATCTCAAACGTTTTTCATTGGTATTCCGCTTCAAACTATGAAAAGATTGCCCGAGCACCCCTCTCTGAGAGGCTTGAGTCTAAGATCCCCTAAGAGAAAATCAAGAGACAAAAATTTGATAGCGTTTGAGCATCACATTTGACATTAGTTTTGAATTCTTATATTGTTACACTTGGGAGATGCACACTACCTAGACAGATGTGTGTTATCTTGAGATCGAAGAGTAATTGTCTTTACCAAGTCAAAGTTCTGAAGGTTTGGAGACTGTCGATAAGCATCTACCTCCCCATGTGAAATCAATTGAAGTTTGTTCAACTTTGCGTTGAAGGAGGATATGACGGAGAGAGGTTTGCTGTTGTGTTGAATCGCAAGTCCCTCCAACTAGACATAGCAGTTTTGCAGGAGAGTGATAATCATCTGTCACCATCAAGCACCACTTTTCACTTCTACTCTAGTGCAAGACTTTCGGTAGTTTATATTTAGTGCTTTCAGTATTGACAGATATCTTTATGATCTTATTTCTGCCTCGGTTTATTATCTATCTATAGTCCATGTTTTTCAATGTATCTTAATTTGTTGCTCTTAAGGTTGTTTGTTTGTATGCACATCTGTTGATTCTTTGGTGCTACTTTCCTATTTACTGGAGTTCTGCTCTCAAAAACATCTCTCAATATTTTAGTTAAGTTTCGGGAGTTGTTACCTTAATTGTTTCTTCTATGTTCTTCCTCATGTTGTTTCCTTTCTATGTCACAGTTGTTATCATGAAAATACATGTCACTACACTAGGAAGATTATCCTTGCATTCATCGAAATGTTTTCTTAATCTCACTGGTTCATTCGGTTTATCTTCTTGTGCTTGTTTGTATTTGGCTTCTGTGCTCTTGCTGTAATTTATATACTCTCGACTAGGCAAGTATCTTGGTCTTAATACCAATTGCGACCAAATGATTCAGAAAATCCAAGGTTCAAGAACTTACTTGAGAGTGGAATGCTTAAATGTCTCAATGGGCAGCAAAACATTTGTGATGTTCACAAGAACTCAATTCTTCACAAGAACCCTAGAAGGGAAGGATTGGATGGCAACTACCGACCCCCGAACAATCTCCTAGGACAAGGTGGGTCCACGCTAAGAGCAAAACTCACCAACCTGCATTACTATCTTGATATCACATATCCATTCTTGTTGATGATGATCAGTCACTTGACACTAACTATAAACTATTCAAGCAACCAAATGATCTTTTTTTTCTAGGTATAATGGAACTAATTGCATGATAGGATATCCTAAGAAAAACATATGGGTTAAAAAATACATCATTGAGAAACTTGCGAGTACTGCAAATCTAAGCTTGCAAGGAAACTATCTCTAGGAACTCAAAATATCTCATAATATGGTACTGCTTACTACTCGAAAAGAGATTTGTTGAATGAACATTAGAAGGAGTACACGCATACCTCTTGAAATCATTATGTCCATGTTTCTATAAATAAGTACAATGTATGTTCTTTGATTATACTAAATCTTCATAGACGAGAAGCTCCAGAGTATCTCAAAGGAAAACTATTACCAGTCGACCAAAACAAATGATTCCTTAACCACGCGCAAGGATGTAAGTGGTGCAAACTAACTAACCCTTCTTATAGGAAATTTTTCTTAGGGTGACTAATTTCATATCTCATGACTCAAGACATAATTGTCGGTGCAGCGAATGCCACGCACTCTACTGAAAGGAATTCTTGCTTGCCCCTACCAACCTTACTTGGATCTTCAGTGTTCTTATAAGTCATTTGGTCTTAGTGTATCCATTTATTTCTTTTCCCTTATATTTTCTTTCGGATGTTCTTCCATTGTGGATTTCGTGTTAAGCTCGATGAACAATTCACTCCGTGCTATTATGTAACTTTTCTTTGAGGTGAGTGATTTTGTTTCGCACACTTTTCCACTGCTGGAAAAGGGCTTATAGGTGAACCCCAATTAGTGGCGGGCATGACCTGACACCCGCCTTTGCTACCTTGGAGAAATAGCACTATCGGGTACATAAAGCTGCCCGCCACAACTATAGTCATAATAGTGACAGGCGTTTCTAAGTACCCATCACAGGTGAACTCTGACGTTGTCCTGGACTAGGGGGTACTCACCACGTCGTCTGCCGACCAATGGGTCGGGCCGAGGACCCCCGTGGCTGTTCACTAATGGGCCACTTCGGGCAGCCGAAGACATACACGAGGAAGATTTAACAAGACTTGGTGATCGAGACAAGGACTCCTCTCCACCAACGTAGCTGACTAGGACTCCTATTATCCTAGGCCTCCAGTGTGTTATATAAGCCGAGGCCAGGCTAGTTGATGGATATTCATGAGACAGAATGTCTACATCATTATCATTAGGGTTTAGACCACAATACACGATCTCGAGGTAGATCAACTGTATACTCGATACTTCATCATCAATAACAATAAAGCATGACGTAGGGTTTTACCTCTTCGAGAGGGCGCGAACACGGATAAATACCGTCTCCCGTGTCTCCTGTTATCCATCGATGCATGATCCACAATTAGGGACCCCCAACCCAAGATCCGGCAGTTTTGACACCGACTTTGTGTTTTCATTGAGAGTTTTGCTCTGGCATCGCCAAAGGATTGATGACTCGTGTGCAGATTGCAGTTTTTTCTGGACAGCAGATCATGTTTGTCGTCCCTGCTTTTACGAGGGTTGTTTTAACGATTGTTTCATTAGAATTGTGCGGAACCGAGTCTAAAACAGTCGTGTGAAATTTCATCGTGTTCGGATGGAGGAATCTCTGAAAAACTCCGATCTAGCGGAGCGGTGCCGAATCTAGACGAGAATCCGGACAAGTTTAGGACGAGGAGTCCATTGTTCTGCTCGAACAAAGTTCGAAAGATCCCACCGTTCATCGGCTGCCGAATTACTATATGGATCAGTCCTCAAAATTTCAGTTCGATCCGACCGTTCAAACCCCGGAAAACATCTGATGAGTGCACCAATGTTCGGATCTGTTTTCTGCGCGAAAACGAATCTGACCTGAGTTCATGTTTCTTCATGAGCGGGGTATTGCACATCCTATTTAAATGATTTTTTTACATATTGTGTGTTTCTCTTAAACACGTGTTCATAAATTTTAAAGCCCTTTTCGAGGTAATCTTCATCGCCACGTCGGTGTCAAACCAGATCGACAACGTTGCTACACGACAATCAACCTGTGCTAGACACATCATTGCTTCATCGAGCCGAGGCCAACCTCATCGGATCATCACCTTGGCAAGCTGAACAAGTGTTCGGCAATGCGAGGGCCAAATAATCATTAAGAGAACATCATCATCCGCGGGTTGCACGGGTGGGGCGCGTCGTTGCTTTGTCAATCCAACATTGACCGCGTCACACATTCCGACCTGTGTCGACATCGCCACGCCGTTGCTTTTTCAAGCCGGCGTCCACCACGCCGACCTGTTTTGACATGTGGGCTAGCATGGGGCTCTAGCGCCACCTTCCCGATCTGCTTCATCACCTTGGCTAGACTGGGGGCTTCACCATCTCTTCATCAACCAGCTCCGGGGACGTCGGTGTCACCACCTGAGGGAGTCCGGGAATCTGGGGTCCTCGGGCGGCCAATTAGTCAATGACGAGTGGGCCCATTGGGCCTTGCTTTAGAAGACCGAGCCTTATGATGACCTCTCCTCTGGAAGGAATATCCCAAAGATTGGTGTGTACTTCAAGCTTAGAAAGACAAGATCGGCTCATCTATTCCTGATTATAGTCGGTAACCTCTAAACCCTATGGTCCCTAGTGTCTATATAAACCAGAGGCCCCTATCCGTGTAGAGGAGGTTGAATCATCTAGGGTTAGCATATAAGATCTCGAGGTAGATCTACTCTATAATCATATTCATCAATACAATCAAGCACGACGTAGGGTATTACATCCATAGGATGGCCCGAACCTGGGTAAACCGTTGTCTCCCCCTTCTTCCTATAACCCATCGATCCAAGGTCCACTGCTCGGGACCCACTACCCGAGATCTGCCGGTTTTGACACCGACATTGGTGATTTCATTGAGAGTTCCACTGTTGAATCTCTGAGAACATCGATGGCTTGCTTAATCATCAGCAACAGAAACATCTTTATCCCTGGACATGTTCTCTCGTTCAGCAGCATTACGCTGTGTGCACACCCAACCGACCGTCTTGGCCTTATCGGAAGTTTCTTCCCCGATCAACAAACGAGGCCAGGGAGTTTCGAACTCCCGACTCATCCGCGGACCGATCTGGTCCTTGCAAGATCCCAGTCTTCGGTCGATGAGATCAAAGACCGCAAAGTTTTAACTTCGGGTCCCTCTCTTCCAAAAAGAGTCGGCCCCTAGATCGGACCTCACCCGGACGCATGGATCACAGCAAACGGCTTTGGCAAACACACCTCCCTCACGGCGACCCCGGAGGTTAACTCAAAAAACCATCAGATGATGTGTCTCGATGAGCTCTCAACGTTAAAAGAGATGCTCGGCCAGATCCAATCGTTGCACATCTCAACCTGCCCGACCCGCTCAAAGTACGTCTCGAATATGAGGACTTTTACGGCCCACCCATCACCCACTTGGTAGGAACCATCGAATATTTAACCGACGCGTTAGACTACGACTCCGAGGAGCTTGAGGCCATGGATGACGAGGCCGATGAACCCACTCCCACAAATACAAGATGATGGGACGCAACTTCCACTTACTACGTCTAAATGGTGGTCACACCCGGTAACAACGGCGACCTCCCCCTCAGCCAAACGATGAAAATCTGGGGAGGACAATTCAAAGCGCCGAAAGCAGCGTAAGCATGCTAAGGCGAACAAGGGAAAAGTCTCTACACAAGGCAGTGAAGAAAATAAAACCCGAGAGGACCACGGTAACCTCGGAATCCTAGAACATCCGCTAGAGGATGTGGATAAACCCAAGGAGCAGGACAACCCCGACGACATCAACATGTCAAACGACGATGATTACCCCCTCCCCCCCCTACCGCCGACTAGTACCCGGAGGACGAAGACAACATAGTTCCCGATGACCATGGAGGTCAAGAAGAATTTTGGCAGCTACTCCTAGCTACCGCTCGAAGCTTAAAGGTGAATGAGCGTTAACTCCTGGCCGTATAGGACACTATAAACAACACATGAACCAAACTACTGGCCGCCAAAGAAGAACACGGCCTTGGATGGCTACATCAGAAGAAAAGTTACCCACATGGCCGACTCCTACCGCAATTCAATGACGAGGCCTCGAAGACCGCATCCCGCAAGCGCACATATTACGACCAACCTGACCGCCTGCCCCGGGGACACGACAGGGTGACGTCGGACGCCTTATACTATCCGGGCCTCCTCACGGAAAGGTGAAAGAAAACTGCACCCTCGTGGCAGAAACGACCTGCAATACAACTTGTATAACAAGGCAGGTCACAACAGGTCCATTTACGGGTCCACAAGGTACTCCCCGGCTAGATGGGTTGGAGAGCCACCTTGGGTCCCCTACAATGCCAGAGACTGGAATTCATACCGGACTCAACCCAAAGCCGACCTCCGGGACAAGATAGCCTAGACTAGAGGTGCCACACACCCAGTATGCTTCACAAACAAAGTAAAGCAACATCAATTTCTGGAGGGATTCAAACCTGTTAAAATAGAACAACACGACGGAACCACAGATCCTTCCATGAGGATAGAATACTTCCTTCTCCACATTCACATGGCGAGATGAGATGATCTCCATGCCATCAAATACTTGCCCCTCAAGTTAAAAGGACGAGCGCGACACTGGTTAAACAGCCTGCCCGAGGACTCAATCAGAAGTTGGGAAGAGCTCGAAGAAGCCTTCCTGTCCAATTTTCATGGGACCTACTCCCGACCCCCGGATTCAACTGACCTAAGCAATGTCGTCCAAAAGGCTGGCGAGTCTGCCAGAGAGTTTTGGAACTCATTATTAACAAAGAAAAACCAAATTATGGTTTGCCCGGACGTCGAAGCAATAGCCTCTTTCAGGCAGAACATCTAAGACAAGTGGTTGGCTCACCAGCTCAGACAGGACAGGACGAGGATAATGTCCACCCTCACTTACCTCATGACCCGATTTTACGCGGGTGAAGAATACTGGCTATCTTGGTGCAGCCATAACACAGACTATCCTGGAACCTCTGAAGTTTGGGATGGAAACGGCAAGCCGAGGAAAAACAAGAACAAGCGCTGCCTCCGCGCTGGCGGCGCCGATGACACAGTAGTAAATGATGGGTTCCGCAGTTCCAAGCCAGGATAGCGGAAGAAACCCTTCAAAGGGAACAAAGACGGACCAACCCAATGGGAAAAATGATGGAACGACATCTCAAATCCACGCAACTCAAGATAAGCAAGCCAGTCACACCAACCGTAACTGTTGGATATTTAAGCAGGCCAACAAAGCAGCGACCGAAGAACAAGGCCGGAGCCGTTGAAGCAAAGACGCCGAGGAGTCCCATGGACCGAATAGCGCGAGCCAAAAACATTTCCCTCCTGAGGTAAAACCGTAAACATGATTTACGTTACACAAATTCCCGACAAGGAGTGGAAGCGAGCCCTCCAAGAAGTCAATGCCATAGAGCTTGTAGCTCCAAAATATAATCCATGGTCAGCTTAGACAATGAAATTCGACCGCAGGGATCATCTGACCAGCATCCGTCAACGCGGGTCGGCCAGTGTTGTCCTCGATCCCATCATAAATGGGTACCACCTCACTAGAGTCCTCATGGACGGAGGAAGTAGCCTTAATCGGATTTACACAGATACGGTGAAAAAGATGGCTATTGCCCCATCCAGAATAAAACCAAGCAACACTACCTTTAAAGGAGTGATTCCAGGTGTTGAGGCCCGCTGCTCCGGAACAATAATGCTGGAAGTCGTGTTCGGATCACCCGATAACTTTTGCAGCGAAGACTTGATCTTTGACATTGTCCCCTTCCGCAACACGTACCACACACTGTTAGGCCGCACCGCCTTTGCCCGATTCAATGCGGTGCCTCACTATGCCTATCTCAAGCTCAAGATGCCCAAACCCCGAGGATTCATCACCATGAACGGCAACACAGAACGATCTCTCCGGACTGAAGAACACACAACGACCTTAGCAACCGAAAGCGAGCACGACGGCGAACTATCAGTTCACAAGCTGATCAAGCTGCGACACGTAGGTTAGCGATCCCGAGATCAATCAGGTCCCTCGGAGAACACCTCAGCTCCGAACACATAGGGTACCCCTCCCACAACATGTCCCGATCACCTTCAAGGTATGTCCCTCGAGTACACAATTATATTTTTCGAATACTATGGGATGCTGTGGGATCCTTCGAACAATTACCATATGCTCGGGTAGCCAAACTATGGTCCCAACTTCTTCCCAGATACATAGAGGATACCATAAATATCCTCCCAAGCGTCAAGCTATATTTCCGTGGAAGCTTCTCATGGCTCCTCGATTGAAAGCCCGTCTGCCATCTGCAACAACCTTTTAAGTAAAAAAAACCTCCTCTCAATGTTTTGAGTCGAGGCAGCCAGAAGCCAGGTGTACGTCAAGTCACTCGCAAAAAGGCCGCAAGGGAGATGTTGCTTAATTTCGATGGTTTCCTGTATACATCGGCCCTCATGCCAAGAATTACAAAAATTCCTCACCGATATCTATCACAGATGCTTTTCTTTTAATGTACTTATTCTTATGCATGTTCTTCTATTGTGTGGCGTTGACAGGATAAACTTATTTTATGATTGCTAAAAAAAGTGCGAACGGCTACTTACCGGGGGCTCGGATGCATTGACCGCCCCGAGCACTACACCGACACTCTTTCTTTTATATACATATTCGGTCTCTCAGGATTTTGCATTATATACATCGGTTCCGAATTATGTGTTTGGACTACAGTTGGATTGCCCCGCTCTTGTGCGTATCCCCTTATGTTTTGCTAGTTCTGTTAAAGGGGTAAAGGGAGAACCACTCCAATTGTATTCCCAGCTTCCCTCGTCTTGAAATACTTCAGTGGAGAAAGCCCAAAACTGACCGTCATAATAAGCGGCAACTGGTCTACAATCCGAGATTATTTATATAGTCGATAGAGGCTATTGCGTGTCACATGGACGGGTTTGCAATGAAACAAACCCCGGGTAGTCATTGCGATCTTCGGTTTTTCTGACCACCGCAACAAGCGCTAGGGGCTCGTCATTAACCCCTGCATTATAAATTCCTAAGGCTAAGTGAAAGCGATAAAGCCTAATAGTCAGATTGCCTCATTTCCATCCTACACTACCACCTTCCAACACCGACTAAATCAGCTAAGGGATGTGTACGGACGAGAAACACCCCAAGTAGTATCTACATGGGGGCTGAAGCCGACGACTGGAAAACATTCAGATTAAAATGGCCACAAAAAGAATCAAAATAATATGAACTTAGGACATGTTTTGCTTGAAGCAGATTGTTCTTGGTTAATCCAAATGTATCTATTCTAATAATACATCCTTGGACCACCGTGATTCGATCGCCCGAGCACCCTCCATGGTGGAAGAAAAGTAGAGCTTGAGGCGCTTGTGCTCCTTTTCGGCAGGCGGCACATCAGGAGCCATCTTCAGCGGCCTCTTCCCCGGGAAGTGCACCATCGTCTGTGCGAATGCCATCCGAGCCACCTCTATACATGTCGAGCAATGTACGGCTTCAATCCGAGGTGCACCTTCGATCAGCTTTCACACCAGGGCGAAGTAGCTATTCGGCAAGGGCCCGGTAGGCCACAACCAATCACACATGTTCTTCATAGCTGGCTCGGGCATCCTGTGTAATTCAAGGGGTTGCTTCATTTGGTAAGTCAGACTGGGATTAGCTTCAGGGGCCTCAAATCGAGACGGGAATAGCCGCTGCTCGGCACCCCCGTCGTGAGCCGCAAAGTACATGGCTGCATGTGCCGCACACTACGGGAGGTTGGTGAAGGCGCCTCCAGAATGCCATATCCGCGTAAGAAAGGCATATCGGTTCCCACCAAAGGCACACAACAGTACCAGTTGCGATAAGCTTGACTTGGTGCACTTCTTCTTCATAGAACCTCTGCTCTGCCCGCTTTGTTCGGAGCTCGGCGAATAGCTTGGTCTCCTCGGCCGCCTGATCTTTGGCTTTTTGGGAAAAGGCCTCACACTTCGAGCTCGCCTCCTCCAGTCCTTCTTGGACCTCCGTCACCTTGGCCTCATATTTCTGGTTAACGACCTTCAGAGCGACCACCTGTTCGGCAACCGCCTTGTAGGAAGGGGCCTCTTGTTTGGCCCCTCCACCTCGGCCCGACGCTTTTCGAGCTCTTTCTGTTGAGCTACGATCATAGATAGAACGGAAAATTTCAGACCATAGTGCTAGGGAATTTTATCAGATATAACTAAAAGGGAGTACTCTTATACAAACTCACCCTACTTCTTGTCAAACTGAATTTGATGCGGTCAAGCTCTTCATCGGACACTTGCAGTTTCTGATTTAGTTTGGCTATTTCCAAGGCGTTAGCATTGGCAGCTGCTGACAAGGCCTACAAAGTGCATAATCCATCAACATGGTTTCAGCCTATTGAGCCTAACTTACTTGATCAAGATTCTTAAAATAAGTATTTGAAGCATAGTCTCGGGACAATTTTTTGTATTTGTTTGAGCAACGGGTTAGCTTTTCAACTTCCCCCTGGCTCGTGGGCTGTCATACCAGTAAAACTAATTTTCAAAAATATAAAACAATATGTGGGGATCCTGACTTATGAGTCGAGATCGCCGTGCTGAGTGATCCCAGGGATCAATGCTCACCGAACACAGATACCGAATAAAAGTCTTACATCCATACATACCGTTTGATACAATAAATGACCACTTCGGTCGAGTCTTACATATATAGGGCCTTAAAGGCCTACACTTGAAACTGAGCCAATAGCAGAACTATTGGTTGAAAGCGTGAACCCATGCCATCAGCCTTAACCTACATGCATTCTGACTTGGAAACATCCTAGCTCGCATGAACGTCACCGAGTTAATCTTCACCATATCCTGTCTTTCACACCTAGTCAATGAAATAACCAGTGGCATGCCAATGGGTACTTTGAATGTACTCGCAAACAGCCCATGACATGAACAATGAAAGTGAAGGATAACAATATCATGCATCTTTGGTGTAACTCATCTTGGTGAAATGATCATGAATATGCATCAAGTTAAAGAATTACTCTTGAAGAACAGTTTACAGATATCAACATATCTGTTGAGGGCTGAACCATCCGGGTTCACCCTATATGCCAAGTCACCAAACTTGGTCATAGCATTGCTATCATAGCAGCACTTTTCTTATCACCATACACATACTCACACTTACGCACACTTGGTTTATGTGGAAATATCAGGGTGTAGTTTAAGCAGGATTACCCAACTGTCCTTGACCGTGGACACGGCTATTCGAATAGTTTACACTCTGCAGAGGTAGTACACCGGACCCATGATATCCGGGAAACTTCCGTGTCATCCACGACTCGTGGTATATCACATACCTGAGGTAAGTACCCGATCAATGCCTTTCCCCTGACGATACTAGACAAAGAGGTCCACTCGCTTGGTACCCAGCCCACATGTCGTACGTCTTACGAGCACCAACTCTGGACTGTACCGACCATGCGGGGACCAACGGTGTGACTGGAACTCATAAAAATGGCATAGTCGTCCTACCCGGCACGACCCCATCATGAGAGTGACTACAATCACTCCCGCCAGTAGTAACGTAGCTCTTTGCTAGCACCGACGAGAGTAATTAACATAGCCCCGTCCCATAAGGGGTAACGTGGTCGTCCTGGTAAGGTTGGGCTTGTCGACAACCCATAAATCTAATCCCATTTCCGAAACCTTACTCACACAAATACCGGGTGCATCACTTCACCAAAAGTGACCACCTAACTCATCATCACCCTCGGGCATTAGTGGCACCCTACAGGGTTTTCATAAACTCTTTCTTTGTGACAACAACATGCTCATGCTGTTTCTACATCTATCTTTACTTGTCAACATGGTATTAGCATGACTCTAAGGGGTAGAGTCAAGCTCAATGCATGTGCTCCGGAGGAGCTTTCGGTAAAATAATATCTAAGGATTACCGGTACTTATGATCACATGCAACGTAAATACTTGCTATCATAACATGCAAAGTGACATATGCTCATTCATGGTCAAAGGGCTGCTTGCCTTTCTCACGTAAGTCCTCAGGGTCTTCGAGGTCTTCCGCTCCGACTTCGAATACTCCATCTATCGTCAACTATCGTCGGAAACAGTCATAGTAAGCCACATAGCAAGCGGAAATAAAAGTGTTCTATAAATAGAAGTTTTATTTCTCTTGGAACTCTCTGGTCAAGAGAAAAATACCTCAATCATTTCATAGAGGATTTGGATCCTCAAGGATTTTTGAATAGGTGAAAGGAACAATAGGTGATTATTGAAGGAGCCAACAGAAATCACTCGGTTAAAAATGAGTAGAGGCACCCATTTAACAGAGCATGATTTTAGAAATATATAGGAAGTGGTTTCACTGGATTTGGAGTTGAAATGAATACTCTAGGTATTTTCTATTATGGAGTAAATAGCAATAGGAAGCTATTTATTTTAAGCAACAGAATGAAGCTTGATAAAAATGTTGACCAAGGCTCTAAAAATAGGGGATGATTTTAGAAGACCCTAGGAATTTGAATCACTCCATTTGGAGTTGATATGCATCCTATGGAAATTTCCAAAGTGGGGCCAAATATGGACAAATTTGGATTTTGATGAAATTTCCACAGAAAGTGGGTTGGGAAAATGTGCAAAGCACTTATTTGGTTAGGCCTCATTTTTAGGATCCTGTAGAAATTTGAATCATCAGATTTGGAGTTAGTCTGAATTTGTGATGGAAATTATAAGTTAAAGAGAAAATAAAAAGGAAAAGAACGCAGCCTCTGGGGGAAGCTATCTGGCGCCACCAGCGCCACGTAGGCCTTTGGGCCGGCCCACTGGCTCGTGCCACTAGCGAAGGCTACGCGGGAGGCGCCTTGCGGGAAATACGCTTCCTACGCGGGGGTGACGGCATCCCACCGAGGCGCGGCCACCTAAGTGGCGCGGCCCCACCTGGCGGCCTAGCCAGTCGGCTGACGTGCGGGCCCATGGCCTTCTTCGACCTCCCACCACGGCAGAGAGCAGGGGAGGCCGACGGTGGCTGCCGGAGTCGGCCAGAGAGTTTTGGAACTGGTTATTAAGAAAGAAAAACCAAATTATGGTTTGCCTGGACGCCGAAGCAATAGCCTCTTTCAGGCAGAACATCTAAGACAAGTGGTTGGCTCACCAGCTCAGACAGGACAGGACGAGGATAATGTCCACCCTCACTTACCTCACGACCCGATTTTACACGGGTGAAGAATACTGGCTATCTTAGCGCAGTCAAAGCACAGACTATCCTGGAACCTCTGAAGTTCGGGATGGAAACGGCAAGCCAAGGAAAAACAAGAACAAGCGCTGCCTCCGCGCTGGCGGCGCCGATGACACAGTAGTAAATGTTGGGTGCCGTAGTTCCAAGCCAGGACAGAGGAAGAAACCCTTCAAAGGGAACAAAGACGGACCAACCCAATGGGAAAACTGATGGAACGATGCTCTCAAATCCACGCCACTCAAGATAAGCCAACCATTCACACCAACCGTAACTGTTGGATATTTAAGCAAGCCGACAAAGCAGCGGCCGAAGAACAAGGCCGGAGCCCTTGAAGCAAAGACGACGAGGAGTCCCATGGACCGAATAACGCGAGCCAAAAACAGATCCCTCCTGAGGTAAAACTGTAAACATGATTTACGTGACTCAAATTCCCGAGAAGGAGTGGAAGCGAGCCCTCCAAGAAGTCTAAGCCATAGAGCTTGTAGCTCCAAAATATAATCCATGGTCAGCTTACCCAATGAAATTCGACCGCAGGGATTATCCGACCAGCATCCGTCAAGGCGGGTCGGCCGCTCTTGTCCTCGATCCCATCATAAAAGGGTACCACCTCACTAGAGTCCTCATGGACGGAGGAAGTAGCCTTAATCGGATTTACACAGATACAGTGAAAAAGATGGGTATTGACCCATCCAGAATAAAACCAAGCAACACTACCTTTAAAGGAGTGATTCCAGGTGTTGAGGCCCGTTGCTCCGGAACAATAACGCTGGAAGTCGTGTTCGGATCATCCGATAAATTTCGCAGCGAAGACTTGATCTTTTACATTGTGCCCTTCTGCTACGCGTACCACACACTGCTAGGCCGCACCGCCTTCGCCCGATTCAATGCGGTGCCTCACTATGCCTATCTCAAGCTCAAGATGCCCAGACCCCGAGGAGTCATCACCGTCAATGGCAACACAGAACGATCTCTCCGGACCTAAGAACACACAACGACCTTAGCAGCCGAAGGCGAGCACGACGGCAAACCATCAGTTCACAAGCTGATCAAGCTGCGACACGTAGGTTAGCGATCCCGAGCTCAATCAGGTCCCTCGGAGAACACCTCAGCTCTGAACACATAGGGTACCCCTCCCACAACATGTCCCGAGCACGTTCAAGGTATGTCCCTCGAGTACACAATTATATTTTCCGAATACTATGGGATGCTGTGGGAGCCTCCGAACAATTACCATATGCTCGGGTAGACCAAACTATGGTGCCAACTTCTTCCCGGATACATAGGGGATACCATAAATATCCTCCCAAGCGTCAAGCTCTATTTCCACGGAAGCTTCTCATGGCTCCTCGATTGAAAGCCCGTCTGCCATATGGAACAACCTTTTAAGTAAAAAAACTCCTCTCAATGTTTTGAGTCAAGGCAGCCAGAAGCCAGGTGTACGTCAAGTCACTCGCAAAAAGGCCGCAGGGGAGATGTTGCTTAATTTCGATGGTTTCCTCTATACATCGGCCCTCATGCCAAGAATTACAAAAATTCCTCGCCAATATCTATCACAGATGCTTTTCTTTTAATGTACTTATTCTTATGCATGTTCTTCTATTGCATGGTGCTGACAGGACAAACTTATGATTGCTAAAAAAAGTGCGAACGGCTACTAAAGAGGGGGCTCGGATGCAGTGACCGCTCCGAGCACTACACCGAGACTCTTTCTTTTATATACATATTCGGTCTCTCAGGATTTTGCATTATATGCATCGGTTCTGAATTATGAGTCTGGACTACAGTTGGATTGCCCCGCTCTTGTGCGTATCCCCTTAAGTTTTGCTAGTTCGGTTAAAGGGGTAAAGGGAGAACCACTCCAATTGTACTCCCAGCTTCCCTCGTCTTGAAATACTTTAGTGGAGAAAGCCGAAAACTGACCGTCATAATGTGAGAAAACTGGTCTACAATCCGAGATTATTTATATAGTCGATAGAGGCTATTGCGTGTCACACGGACGGGTTTGCAATGAAACAAACCCCGCGGTAGTCGTTGCGATCTTCGGTTTTTCTGACCACCGCAGCAAGGGCTGGGGGCTCGTTATTAACCCCTGCATTATAAATTCCTAAGGTTAAGTGAAAGGGATAAAGCTTAATAGTCAGATTGCCTCATTTCCATCCTACACTACTACCTTCCAACACCGACTAAATCATCTAAGGGATGTGTATGGACGAGAAACACCCCAAGTAGTATCTACATGGGGGCTGAAGCCGACGACTGGAAAACTTTCAGATTAAAATGGCCACAAAAAGAATCAAAATAATATAAACTTAGGACATGTTTTGCTTGAAGCAGATTGTTCTTGGTTAATCCAAATGTATCTATTCTAATAATACATCCTTGGACCACCGTGATTCGATCGCCCGAGCACCCTCCATGGTGGAAGAAAAGTAGAGCTTGAGGCACTTGTGCTCCTTTTCGGCAGGCGGCAGATCCGTAGCCATCTTCAGCGGCCTCTTCCCCGGGAAGTGCACCATCGTCTGTGCAAAGGCCATCCGAGCCCCCTCTATACATGTGGAGCGATGTACAACTTCAATCCAAGGTGGACCTTCGACCAGCTTTCATACCAGGGCGAAGTAGCTATTCAGCAAGGGATCGGTAGGCCACAACCAATCACACATGTTCTTCATAGCTCGCTCACGCATCCTGTGTAATTCAAGGGGCTGCTTCATTTGGTAACTCAGACTGGGATTAGCTTCAGGGGCCTCAAATTGAGACGGGAATAGCCGCTGCTCGGAACCCCCGTCGTGAGCCGCAAAGTACATGGCTGCATGTGCCGCACACTACGGGAGGTTTGTGAAGGCGCCTCCGGAATGCCATATCCGCGTAAGAAAGGCATATCGGTTCCCACCAAAGGCACACAACAGTACCAGTTGCGATAAGCTTGACTTGGTGCACTTCTTCTTCATAGAACCTCCGCTCTACCCGCTTTGTTTGGAGCTCGGCGAATAGCTTGGTCTGCTCGGCCGCCTGATCTTTGGCTTTTTGGGAAAAGGCCTCACACTTCGAGCTCGCCTCCTCCAGTTTTTATTGGACCTCCGTCACCTTGGCCTCATATTTCTTGTTAACGACCTTCAGAGCGACCAACTCGGCAGCCGCCTGTTCGGCCGCAGCCTTGTGGGAAGGGGCCTCTTGTTTGGCCCCTCCACCTCGGCCCGGAGCTTTTCAAGCTCTTTGTCTTGAGCTACCGATCATAGATAGAACGGAAAATTTCAGACCATAGTGCGAGGGCATTTTATCAGATATAACTAAAAGGGAGTACTCTTATACAAACTCACCCTGCTTCTCGTCAAACTGAATTTGAGGCGGTCAAGCTCTTCATCGGACACTTGCAGTTTCTGATTTAGTATGGCTATTTCCAATGCGTTAGCATTGGCAGCTGCTGACAAGGCCTACAAAGTGCATAATCCATCAACATGGTTTCAGCCTATTGAGCCGAACTTACTAGATCAAGATTCTTAAAATAAGTATTTTAAGCATAGTCTCGGGACAATTTTTCGTATTTATTTGAGCAACGAGTTAGCTTTTCAACTTCCCCCTGGCTCGGGATCTCCGTGCTCAGGGATCCCAGGTATCAATGCTCACCGAACACAGATACCGAATAAAAGAGTCTTACATCCATACATACCGTTTGATACAATAAATGACCACTTCGGTCGAGTCTTACATATATACGGTCAAGGCGTACACTTGAAACTGAGCCAATAGCGGAAATATTGGTTGAAGCGTGAACCCATGCCATCAGCCTTGACCTAGAGGCATTCTGACTGGGAAACATCCTAGCTCGCATGAACGTCACCGAGTTAATCTTCACCATATCCTGTCTTTCACAACTGGTCAATGAAATAACCAGTGGCAAGCCAATGAGTACTTTGAATGTACTCACAAACAGCCCATGACATGAACAATGAAAGTGAAGGATAACAATATCATGCATCTTTGGTGTAACTCATCTTGGTGAAATGATCATGAATATGCATCAACTTAAGGAATTACTCTTGAAGAACAGGTTACAGATATCAACATATCTGTTGAGGGCTGAACCATCCGGGTTCACCCTATATGCCAAGTCACCAAACTTGGTCATAGCATTGCTATCATAGCAACACTTTTCTTATCACCATACACATACTCACACTTACGCACACTTGGTTTATGCGGAAATATCAGGATGTAGTTTAAGCAGGATTACCCAACTGTCCTTGACCGTGGACACGGCTATTCGAATAGTTTACACTCTGCAGAGGTAGTACGCTAGACCCACGAGATCCGGGAAACTTCCGTGTCATCCACGACTCGTGGTATATCACATACCTAAGGTAAGTACCCGATCAATGCCTTTCCGCTGACGATACTAGACAAAGAGGTCCACTCGATTGGTACCCAGTCCACATGTCGTACGTCTTACGAGCACCAACTCTGGACCGTACCGACCATGCGGGGACGAACGGTGTGACTGGAACTCATAAAAATGGCATAGTCGTCCTACCCGGCACGACCCCATCACGAGAGTGACTACAATCACTCCTGCCACTAGTAATGTGGCTCTTTGCTAGCACCGACCAGAGTAATTAACATAGCCCCGTCCCATAAGTGGTAACGTGGTCGTACTGGTAAGGTTGGGATGATCGAGACATCATAAATCTAATCCCATTTCCGAAACCTTACTCACACAAATACCGGGTGTATCACTTCACCAAAAGTGACCACCTAACTCATCATCACCCTCGGGCATTAGTGGCACCCGACGGGGTTTTCATAAACTCTTACTTTGTGACAACAACGTGCTCATGATGTTTCTACATCTATCTTTACTTGTCGACATGGTATTAGCATGACTCTAAGGGGTAGAGTCAAGCTCAATGCATGTGCTCCGGAGGAGCCTTCGGTAAAATCATATCAAAGAATTACCGGTACTTATGATCACATGCAACGGAAATACTTGCTATCATAACATGCAAAGTGACATATGCTCAGTCATGGTCAAAGGGTTGCTTGCCTTGCTCATGTAAGTCCTCAGGGTCTTCGAGGTCTTCCGCTCCGACTCCGAATACTCCATCTACCATCAACTATCGTCGGAAACAGTCATAGTAAGCCACATAGCAAGCGGAAATAAAAGTGTTCTATAAATATAAGTTTTATTTCTCTTGGAACTCTCTGGTCTAGAGAAAAATGCCTGAATCACTTCATAGAGGATTTGGATCCTCAAGGATTTTTGAATAGGTGAAAGGAACAATAGGTGATTATTGAAGGATCCCACAGAAATCATTCGGTTAAAAATGAGTAGAGGCACCCATTTAACAGAGCATGATTTTAGAAATATTTAGGAAGTGGTTTCACTGGATTTGGAGTTGAAATGAATACTCTAGGGATTTTCCATTATGGACAAAATAGCAATAGGAAGCTATTTATTTTAAGCCACAGAATGAAGCTTGATAAAAATGTTGACCAAGGCACTAAAAATAGGGGTTGATTTTAGAAGACCCTAGGAATTTGAATCACTCCATTTGGAGTTGATTTGCATCCTATGGAAATTTCCAAAGTGGGGTCAAATATGGACAAATTTGGGTTTAGATGAAAATGCCACAGAAAGTGGATAGGAAAAAATGTGCAAAGCACTTATTTGGGAAGGCCTCATTTTTAGGATCCTGTAGAAATTTGAATCATCAGATTTGGAGTTAGTATGAATTTGTGATGGAATTTATAAGTGAAAGAGAAAATAAAATGGAAAATAGCTCAGCCTCTGGGGGAAGCTATCTGACGCCACCAGCGCCAGATAAGCCTTTGGGCCGGCCCACTGGCTCGGGCCACCAGCGAAGGCTACGAGGGAGGCGCCTTGCGGGAAATACGCTTCCTGCGCGGGGGTGACGGCATCCCACCGAGGCGCGGGCACCTAAGTAGCGTGGCCCCACCTGGCGGCCTAGCCAGTCGGTTGACGTGCGGGCCCGTGGCCTTCTTCGACCTCCCACCATGGGAGAGAGCAGGGGAGGCCGACGGTGGCTGCCGGAGATTCAGGGCATGGCTCCCAGCGCTCCGACCACAGGAGAGCGCAGAGAGGCGAGTTGCACCCATTCCCATGCTGAGCACGAGGTGGAAGGGACCGAGGTGGAGGTGCCTCGGACGACCGCGGAGGTGGCCGTCGGAAGTCACGAGCTCGAGCTCTTGGCGCCCCCGGGAGGGAATGAGGGCTGACCGAGGGTTCCACACGGAGGTGCCATGGTGTCGGAGGGGGTCAGGGGAGAGGGGAGGCTTGGAGGACCTCGAATCTGAGAGGAGGCCGAGGCGGCTCCGTTGTGGCCATTAGAGGATTGGGGAGCTCGGGAGCTTATGCGGCTTAGTCCAGGGGTTCCTAGCAAGAGAGTGGAGTGGATCCGAGGCTCTGGTGCGCGGGGAGGCCCTAAGTGGGGAAGGAGGAACCGAGAAGGACCTCAGAGCTCTCTGGTGCACCCAGGGCACGACGACCACGCATCCCTGAGCCTTCTTGGAGCCTTGTTGGCGTCGTGGAGGGGGTCAAGGAGGGATGGGGGAGGCTCTGGTGCTCTGGGGCATACTGCAGCTGCGGGACACGAGCTAGGGAACAAGGAAATGGTGCATAGCACCATTAGTGCAGGCTGACTGCATGGTCACCATGGCCACGCGTGTCCAGGGTGTCCATTCGACCTGAAAAAGATGTCTCCCATGCAAGGCATGCTTGCCAGAGGTCACTGGAGGAGTTTGGATCCAAGTGAAGAAGGTTTGAATGGGTGTTGACATTGATTTAGTTTGCAGCAGCAAAGTTAGTGCTAGCAAAACTAGTTTGCACATGGAGTTAGTTGAGGGAAAACCATGTCCAACACTCTTGTTAATAGAAGGACTACAAGCCTGCCAAATTTCAGTTCAGGAAAGTGAGCCTAGCTAGTACTTGTAGTGCAATCCTATATTTTGGCCAGAAATCAACTTGAGGAGGTGCTGCTCATTTTCAACACATGAGTAGGCTATATCTTGGTTCTAAATGAAGCCTTGGCATATAATAGATGCTTTGGAAAGAGTTGGGAGCCTTGGGTTAAGCAGAAGAATGGGAAGAAGGGGTAAAATAGTGATCCAAGGGTGAAAATGAGAGCAAGTTACAAAGGGACCTTCTCCAATAATTGACCAGTGGCCAAGGAAAAGTTACTTGAGGTAAAATGTAACTAGTTATAGCTGTGGTAGAAATTTGAGCTCAATGGTAAAAGTGGAAGGGCCGGGCAGAAAAAGCCTCATTAGTGAGTGCACACAAGGTGTTTGATCTTTGGTTAGGCTACCGGATGGATTCCAATGGCTATGAAACTTAACAGGGTCAAATAATAGATGAAAATAGGCTTTCACACCAAATTAAGGATTTGCTCGAGAATTTTTCCAATGTAGACTTGAAAAACCCCAGAAATGGGCAGAAATGGGTTTCTGCTTAGAACCCTATTCAAATAAATTCCCACAAATCCAATATTTGGTGTAGGGGCATTATTTGAGCATTAAGGCATGCACAAAAAGTTTGTGGATAATTGGAGAAACTTTATAATGTAAAGTTTACCAAAGTCAGAAATCAACAGAGAGGGTTTTGAGGGTCTTAGGACAAGTTCTTCTATTCTCCTTGGTGTACCACTTGGTGTGGATTCCTTATTGGAGTATTAGAACATGTCCACCAAATTTGAGAATAATTGGAGACACTTCACAATGTAGAGTTGCTCAAATTTGATTCTGGATAGATAGGGTTTTAGAGTGATTAGCGGAGCCAAATCAACTTGGATTAAAATGAAACTTGTCAAGATCATCAAGAATATCATAGATTACATGCTAGAATTTTACTGGAATTTATTGATAATATTTCTTATAGAAATATTCCAAAAGCTTGAAATAAGCAGGAATGGTTTTGGAGGGATTTGCCCAATATTTTGAACATGTCCATGTGTTGAAACTCATAAATATGGAATAAATATATCCACTGAGTTTCCCTAAATTTTTCTTAAACATTTTGAAAGTAATAAAAATAACTTTCCTCACAGAAAGGCTTTTAAAAAAATAATGAAATAACTTTTAAAATAATAATATGATGGTTTTTGGAAGTTATTTTGATAATAGGTTTTAAATAAAATAATTGGTGTAAAAGAATTTCCCTAATTTGAGGACTTGTAGTACAAACCTCATCTGAGGGGTTTGAAAGTTTAATTTAAAGAAATGCTTTTTGGTGAAAATAATATTTGGTGAAAATAGATATTTATCCTAAACACATGGCATGATCATAAGGGAGGAGAACATGGGATGAGGAGGTGATGAGGAGGATATGGCAAGAATTAATGGGTAGCATTCACATGCATTCAAGCAAACGGCCAAACAATAGTCACTCCAAACATCACAAGCATTCACAAAAAATTTAAATTGGTCCTGATTTTTGAAATAAGTTAATTAATCAGGAAGGCCAAAAACTGGGTGTGACACAATATTGAGAAATGGGTGGTTTACCTTAAAACCCGCCTATAAGCCGGTAAATGCTTCATTCACTTTGGTGTTAACCGACTGAATGTTTTGCAAAACCACACCTATTAAGGTGCGGTGCTCATCAGCAATGGAGGAGTTGGCTAGGATCTCCTCCATCACTGTTGACCCCTCAACTGTGGCCCGTTCTAGTACGGGTGGCACCAAGGGTGACTCCGAAGATGGTGGAGGGAGCTCGGTCGAATTCTGACCCTCCCTTCCACCTTCTGAAGGGCCGATCTTCCGGGTAGTGTTGAGCGGGGAGTTGGCCCCAATCAGAGCCTCCTGGTTCACGGTGGCGGGCACGTCTTTTATAACCGGAACCTCGCGGTCCTTAGTGTCTGAGGTATTCACCTCGGACATCACCTCCTCGCCCCCCGCATTAAGCAAGGCTGGGTGGGAATCCACCTCCACCTCCACGACCTCCTCGGACGGTTGGGAAGGGTGGTGCGGGATGCGTTCCCACTCTGCACCAGCTCGGGTGGCAGCGAATCTCCCTCCGAGATATGATCCATTGGCAGATCCCGGAGGGGGCTGTGATAAGCAAAAATACATGTCGACCAAGTAATATAGGACTCGGTATAAAATCACCTAATAAAGTCATCAAATTTTATACCTTCGGGCCAGGGGTTTGACCCAGTGGGCTCGCCGGGGAAGCATCTTGAACTCCCAGATCTCGTTGAAAGAATCCGGACAGTTGTCAAGAGAACCGACCTTGCTTTTGCAAGGCCTCTTCGGGACCCTAGGGGGCAGGGCTTCTTTCGCCACCTCCTGCAAGGCTCTCGCCTTCTGCGTCCTCCACCTCTTGAGTAGAGGAAACGCGCGTGTCCTCGGACTTAGTGTCTGGGGGACCCCTAGAATAGAGACCTTCGTGAGTCCCCTTCTTCTTCGGCTCTGGCACCATATATGGCTTCGGAACCAACATTGTGGTTAGCAAGTCTGACCTAGGCCCTTCGGGTAGAGGAGCTGGTTCATCGATGTTCTTGGCCTTGGCCAGTCACTCCTGTTGAAACAATTTACGGGGATGTTAGATCTCCAAAAAGGAAATCAGAACTTGGGGACATAAATAATACTCGGACATACCCCGACTTGAGGTGTCTTGTCGTCCAGACCTCTGTTTTCATCCTTGGCTGGCCACACTCGTTGGGTCTTGAACATAGTCCGCCATACGTCCTCGTGAGTCATACAGAAGAACTCTTTTCTGACCTTTGGGTCATCGGGCTTGTAAACCCACATCAGATTTACTCGAAGCTAGAACGGTGATACGTCATCAATGTATCTAAAATTTATGAAGTATTCATGCCATGTTTACCATAATTCTATATGATTTTGGTATGATTTTATTAGAACTAACCCGGACTGGCGATGTTTTCAGCACAACTAGCATGGTGTTGTTTTTGTGCAGAAATAAAAGTTCTCAGAATGGGATGAAAATTTATGGAGAATATTTTTGGAAAATATAAAAAATACTGGAGCGACGAGCTGGGCCAGGAAGTGGACCAGGATGTCACAAGCCTGCCAGGCGCGACCACCCCCCTAAGCTGCGCCCCCTAGCTTGTGACTTCCTCGGGAACCTTCTGGACGTGAGACCGACGCCAAAAATTCCTATAAATACCAAAACCCCCAGAAAGAAACATTGATCGGGAGTTCCGCCGCTGCAAGCCTCGAGATCCATGAAAAAACAATCTTGGCCCTCCCTGGCACCCTGTCGGAGAGGGTCACTGATACGTCTCCATCGTATCTACTTTTCCAAACTCTTTTGCCCTTGTTTTGGACTCTAATTTGCATGATTTGAATGGAACTAACCCGGACTGACGCTATTTTCAGCAGAATTGCCATGGTGTTGTTTTGATGCAAATATGAAAGTTCTCGGAACGTCCTGAAAATTTACGAAGAATATTTCTGGAAAATATGAAAAATACCTGCGCAAAGATCCACCGGAGGGGGTGAGCCAATGGGCCACAAGCCCTGTGGCCGCGGCGACCCCCCAGGCCGCGGCATTAGGGCTTGTGGGGCCCATGTGGCTCTGCCGCTCCCAAACTCAGAACTATTTATTCCCTTTCGTCCCGGAAAAAATCAAGAGAGAAGATGTCATCGCGTTTGCGACACGGAGGCGCCGCCACATCCTGTTCTTCATCTGGAGGGCAGATCTGGAGAACTTTTGGGGCTCCGGATCAAGGAGATCGTCGCCATCGTCATCATCAACCTTCTTCCCTCTCCAATTCCACGAAGCTCTTCATCGTTCGTGAGTAATCTATTCGTAGGCTCGCTCGGCGGTGATGAGTAGGATGAGATCTATCATGTAATCGAGTTAGTTTTGACGGGGATTGATCCCTAGTATCCACTATGTTCTGAGATTGATGTTGCTACTACTTTGCCATGCTTAATGCTTGTCACTTGGGCCCGAGTGCCATGATTTCAGATCTGAAATTATTATGTTGTCACCAATATATGTGTGTTTTAGATACGATCTTGCAAGTTGTAGTTACCTACTATGTGTTATGATCCGGCAACCCCGGAGTGACAATAACTGGAACCACTCCCGGTGATGACCGTAGTTTGAGGAGTTCATGTGTTCACCAAGTGCTAATGCGTTGGTCCGGTTCTTTATTAAAAGGAGAACCTTAATATCCTGTAGTATCCATTTGGACCCCGCTGCCATGGGAGGGATGGACAATAGATGTCATGCAAGTTCTTTTCCCTAGGCACGTATGACTACACACGGAATGCATGCCTACATCACATTGACGAACGGGAGCTAGCCACATATCTCTCCGTGTTATAACTGTTGCATGATGAATGTCATCCGAAAAATCTCCGATCCATTGCCTATGAGTTTGTCCCACTGCTGCTGTTACTTGTTTTGCTCTGCTGCTGTTACTACTGTTGCTGCTACTGTTACTTGCTGCCACTGTTACTTGCTTTGTCCTGCTGCTGCTGCCACTATTGTTGCTACTACTGTTACTTGCTACTGCTGCTACTTGCTACTGCTGCTACTTGGTACTGCTGTCACTACTGCTGTTCCTTGCCATTGTTGTTACTCGTTACACTGCTGCTACCTGCTACAATACTTTTTCTAGCACCGTTGCCGGGAAAAGACTATTTCCCGTCCACGGGCAACTTACTGGCGCCATTGATACAACAGTTAGGAATAGTCTGCCTCGTCACCACATCGTTTCTTGCACCATTGTTATCTAACTACTTTGCTTGCAGACACTAATCTATCAGGTGTGGTTGAATCTGACGCATTCAGCTGCTAATACTTGAGAATATTCTTTCACTTCCCGCCGTGCGAACCAACAAATTTGGGTTGAATACTCTACCCTCCAAAACTGCCGCGATCACACGCGCTGGTGGGCTATTGCAAGACAATTTCAAATTGTTGAGCAACTAGAAGCAGCTCTTTTCTGGCTCCGTTGCGGTGGAGGCATCAAGTCAGGAATAGTTGCACGTCAACAACATTTTTGTGGCGCCGTTGCCGGGGAAATATAACTATATTCTCTGAGTCACTTGGGATTTATATCTGCTGATCACTATGAAGAATCTGAAAGATCCAAAAACCAAAGTATTGCCCTCAACTATGAGGGGAGGTAAGGAACTGCCATCTAGCTCTGCACTTGATTCACCTTCAGTTATGAGTAAGTTTGTGACACCACCTCGTGCTAGAAATCTTGATATGTGGCCTGTGCTTGATGATACTATGCCTGATACTGCAAGAGATGCTATGTCTGATACTGCTAGAGATGTTATGCCTGATACTGCTAGAGATGCTATGCTTGATATTGCTTTGCCTGATGATGCTAGAAATGCTATGTCTGATACTGCTAGAGATGCTATGCCTGATACTACTAGAGATGCTATTTTGCCTGATGATGCTATGCTTGATACTACTAGAGATACTACTTTGCCTGCTATGCCACTAGGGGTATTCCTTGATGCTCATATTGCTAGAGTTACTGTCAATGCTCGTGATGCTTCTGAAACTGTCGATACTATTGAGATAGAACCTGCTTTTGCTCCTGCTAGATCTAGCTCTCCTAGATATGAAATGCCTGATATACCTGAGGGTTATGTTATGGAGGGAGAGATAGCTGAGGATTTTCTTGCGTGTAAGGATGCCTATGACGCAGAGAAATTACTTCTCAAGTGGAAGGAAAAATCTCTGAAAGCTAGGATGAAATACGACCCGAAGTTTGCCACTTCACCTATCTTTATCACCGATGAGGATTACGAATTCTCTGTCGACCCTGAGATAATCTCTCTAGTCGAATCTGAACCTTTCCACGGTTATGAGTCTGAGACGGTCGTAGCCCATCTTACCAAACTACACGATATAGCCACCCTTTTCACTAGTGAGGAGAAGATCCGCTACTACTATATCCTTAAGTTTTTTCCTTTCTCTCTAAAGGATGACGCTAAAGCCTGGTTCACTTCCCTTGCTCCTGGATGTGTGAGTAGTCCCCAGGATATGGTCTCTTACTTCTGTGAGAAATATTTCCCCGCACATAAGAAGCAAGCTGCCTTGCAGGAAATAGACAACTTTGCTCAACTCAAAGAAGAGAGTTCCCACAAGCCTGGGGGAGGCTCATCCAGCTCCAGAATGCTTTGCCTGATCACCCTCTTAAGAAGAACGAGATACTTGATATCTTCTATAACGGACTTACCGATGCTTCTAGGGACCACCTAGATAGTTGTGTCTGTTGTGTTTTCAGGGAACGAACTATAGAACAAGCTGAGATTCTTGTGAATAACATATTGATCAACGATAATGCTTGGACTATCCCCAAACCACCTCCTAAGACAACTCCTAAGAAAAGATGTATTCTATTCCTCAGTCCCGAAGATATGCAAGAAGCCAAGAAATCTATGCAAGAGAAGGGCATTAGATCTGAAGAGATCCATGGTCTCGATAACCCGATACACGTAGTGGAAGTAAATTCGCTACGTAGATTCGATGAGAGTGATATTCCTTTTGATAAACCTGCTAGCCTATGCTTTGATGAATTTGAAAACTTTCTTGCCAAAGAACAGAGTTTCAATGACTATGTTAGCACGCATTTGGAACAAAGTACTCGTATGCTTAGTCATTTAAGTGCTTGTGTAGACAGAAATGTCAATGATCTTAAGCTTCTGAGTAAACATGCCTCTATGATTACTACTCAGGTAGAACAAGTACTTAACGCTCAGAATGACTTGCTCAATGAATTAAATGACAACTCTGTCAGAGTCATTACTAGAGGAGGCAAAATGACTCAGGAACCTTTGTATCTTGAAGGCCATCCTAAGAGAATTGATCAAGATTCTCAAGGAATTAATGCTGATACACCCAGTCATCCTAAGAAGAAGAAGAAGGATGATAGAAACCTACATGTCAGTTCACCAAATACTGTCACACCTCCAGAACCAAATGATATTTCTGTATCTGATGCAGAAACACAATCTGGTGATGAACATGAACCAGGTGACAATATGGACAGTGATGTTCATAATAATGCTCAACCTAGCAATGATAAGGATGTGGAGATTGAACCTACGGTTAATCCTGATAACCCGCAACCTAAGATGTACGATAAGAATGACTTCACTGCTAGGAAGCATGGTAAAGAAAGGGAGCCATGGGTTCAGAGACCTATGCCCTTTCCTCCTAAGCCATCGAAGAAAAAGGATGATGAGGATTTTGAGCGCTTTATTGAAATGATAAGACCCGTCTTTCTGCAGATGCAGTTAATTGATATGCTCAAAATGTCTCCGTATGCCAAGTACATGAAAGATATCGTGACCAATAAACGGAAGATACCAGATCTTGGGATCTCCACCATGCTCGCCAATTACACTTTCAAGGGTGGAACTCCTAAGAAACTTGGTGATCCCGGAGTGCCCACTCTACCTAGCTCCATTAAAGGAAACTACATAAGAACAGCCTTATGTGACCTTGGAGCCGGTGTTAGTGTTATGCCCCTCTCTCTTTATCATAGACTTGAACTGGATAAGTTGACACCCACTGAAATTTCTCTGCAAATGGCCGACAAATCAACTGCTTTCGCTGTCGGCATTTGCAAGGATGTGCCTGTTGTGGTTGCTAACACCACTATCTTAACAGACTTTGTTATCTTGGATATTCCCGAGGACGATGCCATGGCTGTCATCCTCGGAAGACCCTTTTTAAACACTGCAGGGGCTGTTATAGATTGCAACAAAGGCAATGTCACTTTCCATGTCAACGGTAATGAGCATACAGTGCACTTTCCGAAGAAACGATATCAAGTACTTTGCATCAATGCTATCGAAAAAACTTCATCTATTCTTATTGGGAGCTTTGAATGCCCTATTCCTCGGGTTAAGATGAAGTATGATTTGCTTGTTGGGGAGATTCATATCCCCATTGAGGTGACTTAGTGGCTATTCGACAATTCTCCGTTTCCTTTTGCGACTCGAAAAAGTTTTGTCATGAGGATTTGATCAACCCCATTGACGGATTCCTTTCGATGACCATGAGATGGGTGAATAAAAGAGTCAAATACCTCTGTTTGAAGATTTCACTTTCTGTTGCTTAGAAGGAAAATGATAGATTTAGTTTAGTTTTCCCTGTTCTCTGTTTTAGTGTCCCGGAGAAAAGTACCCCAAAAATAAAAGTTCTCCGATCGTCCTGAAAATAAAATATGATTTTTTCTGGATTTTTTGAAAAATACTGGGACTAAGAGCTGGCCTGGGGGAGGCTGGATCACTTAGCTCTCCAGACCTTGCGGTTTTGTGCAAAGGCCTTTATAGCAATAAGACTTATAGCCTAGGTGCTATAGTAGCTCAGCGGTTGAACACAAACCGTTCCAAAGGTGTCATCTATGGAGGTATCTATGCTACCCGTCTTGCCAGACACTTTGAGATACCTATTAGACTTCGCGAGGAAGAAGAAATGCTACTTCCTGAGAAATATCTCGATTATGACAGCATTGTTCGGCATGATTTTCTGGATACAGATGCTAGTAGACGGATGATTTATAACCTGGTATTTAGTTAGGGTACTCGAGAGACTATTACTTTGCCTGCTCCTTCTTTGTTCAACCTTTATGCAGGCAGGTACATTATTATGCCCTCAGAAATCTACGCTTATTGGGGCTTGGCCCAACCACAGGTGCCCGTGCCCGAGCCGCCAGTCGAGTACCAGAAGCTAGTTTATCAGTGGGAGCCAGAGGATCTCACACAGCAGTGGCATCCACAGTCCGCTCCGGAGTATCCCGGAGCTGGTTATTTCCCTCCATAGGAGTAGAGCAAGCTAGGCCAATAGCCTAAGCTTGGGGGAGTACGTGTTCTCACCGACTTTACATTCATGCTTATGCTTTTACTTTGTTAGCCGGTGTTTACACTTTGCCACTGTATTATCCATGCTAGTTTATTTTCGTTTTCTTGTTTTCTTGTTTTGTGTCCTTTTGAGACAACCGAAAAAGATTTTCCTTTCTTATTTTGCTTGTTGGGAGCTTTCCCGTGTAAATAGTTTTCTTTTTCTTTGGGTCAAGGTAGAAGATATTGGTTACAATGTTTAGTGGCTCTTGCATGCATACCTGTTTAGCTTTCAAAGACCCATATTACTTTGTCTTCTCCTTTGTGTTTGCCTGCAGGTTCAGCTTAGTCCAATGCACGAGCACTCTTATTATTGTTCACATCGTTCGATCGTACAAGTGAAAGGCAATAATGATGATATATGATGAAGTGACTGAGACTGGAAAAGCTGGTATGAACTCTATCTATTTTGTTTTTGTAAATATGACTAGCTTGTCATCCTAGATTCAGCTTTGTTGAGAGAGAACCATGTTTGCAATGACAACTTAGAGATCATAGTTTCTGATGCCATGCTTATTTAGCTAGGAGCTTATAATGGTTTGTCTTGAATGCCAACATAGATTTTGAGATGACTATGATGTAGTATGATAGGATGGTATTCTCCTTTGAATGATTCAAGTGGCTTGACTTGGCGCATGTTCATGCATGTAGTTGAAACAAAATCAACATAGCCTCTATGATGTTCGTGTTCATGGTGATTTATATCCTGCTCATGCTTGCACTCAATGTTAGTCAAACTCATTGCATCTTGATGAATGTTGTCGCTCTCCAGTTGGTCGCTTCCCAGTCTTTTGCTAGCCTTCACTTGTACTAAGAGGAATACTGTTTGTGCATCCACTTCCATAAACCCAAATGTTTTTCCATGAGAGTCCACCATACCTACCTATTTGCGGTATCTACGTGCCGTTCCAAGTAGATTTGCATGTGCCATTCTCTAAATATTCTGTTTTGCATGCCCGAACTGCTCATGTGGTGATAGGGGGCTATTGATATCTTCCATGTTAGGCATGTAATCCTCAACATGTGTTTATTCACTGTCATTCACCAGAAAGGGTCCGGTAATTGGAATGCCCAGTTCCACGCTTAAATCGAAAACATAACTGTAAAACAAGACTCCCCATGGATTGATGTTAGTATGGACGGTACCCGAGGATTCAGCTAGCCGTGGAGTGTGATTGATTGGTGGTGTGGGAGTTAAATCTTTACTTTTCTGTTTGGGAACCGCCTATAGCATGAGTAGCATGGAAGATATTGAGAACTCTTGGTCATTGCGTTGACAATGAAAGCATGCCACCCAAAACTATTACCTCTGTTTTCAAAGCTTGAGCTCTGGCACCTCTGCGAATCAGTGCTTCCCTCTGCGAAGGGCCTGTCTATTTATTTTCCCGTTGAGTCATCCTCTTCTTATATAAGCACCAATTTGAGAGCACCTCTGTCATTTTTATGCTTTGCTTTTGATTGATATTGAGTATGACTATGACTGGATCTTCGATGCTATGAATTACAATGTTTAGTCAGCCCTTGATCTTTGAAAGTGCTCTGCATTTATGTTTTGCGGTCTCAGAAAGAGCTAGCGAGATACCACCTATTCATATTGCTTCATGCTTGTTTTGATTGAATTGTTGGTATTTGAAACTCATTATTATTTGCTTGCTAGCTGATTATGCCATTGATGTTAGTTTACCGTTAGACCTTTGTGTCACTTGCCTATGTGGTTAACTTGTGATCTTGCTGAAATTCTGGTTATGAGTTAGACATAGTTGCAACAACAAGATCATATAGAGTTTGTCAAAGTTTTTCTTTCTCTATCAGTTTGTCAAATGAGTTGCTTGAGGACAAGCAAGGTTTTAAGCTTGGGAGATTTGATACGTCTCCATCGTATCTACTTTTCCAAACTCTTTTGCCCTTGTTTTGGACTCTAATATGCATGATTTGAATGGAACTAACCCGGACTGACACTGTTTTCAGCAGAATTGCCATGGTGTTGTTTTTGTGTAGAAATGAAAGTTCTCGGAACGTCCTGAAAATTTATGGATAATATTTCTGGAAAATATGAAAAATACCTGTGCAAAGATCCACCGGAGGGGGTGAGCTAGTGGGCCACAAGCCCTGTGGCCGCGGCCACCTCCCAGGCCACGGCGTCAGGGCTTGTGCGGCCCACATGGCTCTACCGCCGCCAAACTCAGCTCTATTTATTCCCTTTCGTCCCGGAAAAAATCAAGAGAGAAGATTTCATCGCGTTTGCGGCACGGAGGAGCCGCCACATCATGTTCTTCATCTGGAAGGCAGATCTGGAGTCCATTTAGGGCTCCGGATCAAGGAGATCGTCGCCATCGTCATCATCAACCTTCTTCCCTCTCTAGTTCCATGAAGCTCTTGATCGTTCGTGAGTAATTTATTCGTAGGATCGCTGTGTGGTGATGAGTAGGATGAGATCTATCATGTAATCGAGTTAGTTTTGACAAGGATTGATCCCTAGTATCCACTATGTTCTGAGACTGATGTTGCTACTACTTTGCCATGCTTAATTCTTGTCACTAGGGCCCGAGTGCCATGATTTCAGATCTGAAATTATTATGTTGTCACCAATATATGTGTGTTTTAGATCCGATCCTGCAAGTAGTAGTTACCTACTATGTGTTATGATCCGGCAACCCCGGAGTGACAATAACCGGAACCACTCCTGGTGATGACCACAGTTTGAGGAGTTCATGTGTTCACCAAGTGCTAATGCGTTGGTCCGGTTCTTTATTAAAAGGAGAACCTTAATATCATGTAGTATCCATTTGGACCCCGCTGCCACGGGAGGGATGGACAATAGATGTCATGCAAGTTCTTTTCCCTAAGCACGTATGACTACACACGGAGTGCATGCCTACATCACATTGACGAACGGGAGCTAGCCACGTAACTCTCCGTGTTATAACTGTTGCATGATGTATGTCATCCGACAAATCACCGATCCATTGCCTACGAGTTTGTCCCACTACTGTTGTTACTTGTTTTGCTCTGCTGCTGTTACTATTGTTGCTGCTACTGTTACTTGCTGCCACTGTTACTTGCTTTGTCCTGCTGCTGCTGCCATTGCTGTTGCTACTACTGTTACTTGCTACTGCTGCTACTTGCTACTACTGTTACTCGCTACTGCTGCTACTTGCTACTGCTGTCACTACTGCTGTTCCTTGCCACTTCTGTTACTCGTTACACTGCTTCTACCTACTACAATACTTTTTCTAGCACCGTTGCCGAGAAAAGACTATTTCCCATCCACGGGCAACTTACTGGCGCCATTGATACAACAGTTAGGAATAGTATGCCTCGTCACCAGATCGATTCTGGCACTGTTGCTATCATAGTACTTTGCTTGCAGACAAAAATCTTCCAGGTGTGGTTGAATCTGACGTATTCAGCTGCTAATAATTGAGAATATTCTTTCACTTCCTGTCGTGCGAACAAACAAATTTGGGTTGAATACTCTACCCTCGAAAACTGTCGCGATCCCACGCGCTGGTGGGCTATTGCAAGACAATTTCTAATTGTTGAGCAACTGGAAGCATCTCTTTTCTGGCTCCATTGCCGTGGAGGCATCAAGTCAGGAATATTTGTCATGGAGGCATCAAGTCAGGAGGAAGACGGAGGGGCCATCATCATCATGTAGGCCAAGGACCAGAGGGAGAACCTCTCCCCACCTTGGGGGAGGCCATGGATGAGGAAGCACAAGGGGGAGACACTCTCCCCCTCTCTCCCGGTGGTGCCGGAGTGCCACCGGGAGAACCATCATTGCGGTGATCGTCTTCATCAACATCACCTTCTTCATCACCATCCTCATCTTCTTTTAGCGGTCAACTCTCCCGCACCCTGCTATAATTCCCTACTTGAACATGGTGCTTTATGCCACATATTATGATCCAATGATGTGTTTCCATCCTATGATGTGTTTAGTAGATTCCCTTTGTCTTATGGGTTGATTGATGATTTAGATTGGTTTGAGTTGCATGCTTTATTATTGGTGCTATCCTATGGTGCTCTCCGTGTCGCCCAAGTATGAGGGATTCCTACCATAGGGTGTTGCAATACGTTCATGGTTCTCTTATAGTGGGTTGCTTGAGTCACAGAAGCATAAACTTGAGTTGGCGAGTTGTTGCGTATGGGATAAAGGGAACTTGATGCTTTAATGCTATGGTTGGATTTTACCTTAATGATCTTTAGTAGTTGTGAACTCTAGCTAGAGTTCCAATCACAAGTGCATATGATCCAAGTAGAGAAAGTATGTTAGGTTATGTTTGTCCCTCATATAAAATTGCAATAATGATTACGATCTTTTTAAGAATTTCCTACGACAATTACGCACATCGACCCATGACTATTCCGCACTCGCTATTTGTAATATATTGTCATGTATTCTAACTTGATGATAACATCACCTATTTTTGTATTTCAGTTCTCCATTGTCATTCAAAGCTATTCTCTTCATACCCACAATGTAGTTTTATTTCTCGTTCCTAGTTGGAAGCAAACGTTCGACGTACGTAGAGTTGTATCAGTGGCAGATATGACTTGAGAGAATATTGCTCTTACTTTAGATCCTAGTGGGTTCTACACTCCATAATTATCACTTCCACCTTTGTAAATTGCTACGATGATTCCTTGCACTTGGGGATTATCAAGCTCTTTTCTAGCGTCGTTGTCGGGGAGCAATAGCATGGGGTTGATATTCTCGTGTGTGCTTGTTTGCTTTCTTCACTAAGTAGATTTAATTTTCCCATTTTACTTTATTTAGTTGTGGGTGAAATAAACAAAAAAAAATTAAATAATAAAAAATACAAATATAATTACTTGCCTCTTATGCCTAAGAAGTTCTCAAAAAGAGAAGTGATTGGAAGGTTGTGCATTGGAGAAGTGAGGGTCGACCTTGAACACTTCTGTTCATCCTCGTGGAAGCAATGCAGAATTTTTCATGGAAGTTTCTGAAAAATTATTATCCCATCGTATATATAAATTGTATTATAAAAATAATGTACCAAGATTTGCCTTTAGGATGATTAGATTGATTGTTTGGTGTGTGCAGTACAAAAACAGAAACTTTGTTAGTAGTGCGTTAATTTAAGTTTTTTACTGGAATGTCAAAAATTTCTAATAATTTTACAGAGCACTTCGATGCAAATTGTTTATTTCTACGTAATGTTTCAGATTTTTTGAGTTATAGAAGTATACAAAGTTTCCAGATTGCTACAGACTGTCTTGTTTTTGACAAATTCTGTTTTCTATGCATTGTTCTCTCATTTTGAAGAATCTATAGGTGGTACCGGGGGTATCAACCATGGTGAAGTTGGACTACAGTAGATATAATGCTAATATGAATTTGTAATGAGTTCACAACAGTACTTAAAGTAGTATTTTGCTTTATTATACTAACGGATCTCACGAGGGTTTTGTTAAGTTTTGTGTGAATGAAGTGTTCGAAGATCGAGGAGGTATCAATAAAAGAAGAATACCGAGAGACAAGAGTTCAAGCTTGGATATGCCCAAGGCACCCCAAGTAAATATTTCAAGGAGGCTCAAGCATCTAAGCTTGGGGATGCCCAAGGCAACCCATCTTTATTCTTCAACAATTATCGGTATACCTCGGTTTTTGTTTTGTTCACATGATATGCGTATTCAGTGTTTTTCTTCTCCTTTTATGCACCCTTCTAGTATGATATAGTCCTTCATTGATTTATAGAATGCTTCATGCTCTTCACATAAATCTTTTGAGTGTGGCTTTGTAGAATGCTCTTTCTGCTCCACTTCAATCTTTTGAGTATGGCTCTGTGGACTGCTCTTCGTGCTTCACTTAAATCTTTTGAGTATGGCCTTATAGAATGCTTCATGTGCTTCACTTATATATTTTGAGCTTGGATATTGGTTGATCTATATTAATTGTAGAATTCTCTATGAACTTCACTTATATCTTTTAGAGTATGAATAAAATCATCGTCAGAATTAGGCTTGGAAGAGCATCATTGAAATAACCATGCCTAGCTAAAAGCCATTAAAGAAAAGAGCTTGTTGGGAGACGACCCAAAACTTTTACCTTCTGTTTTTATGAGTTAACATGATTAATCTACCTTAGTAATCATGTTTTGTGTCTTCTATTTCAAGAAAGTGCCAAGTAAAGCCTTTGGGATGACTCACAAGATGAGTAGAATTGATGATGAGCCAAAACATAAACTTTTGACTCTAGTACAAGAGTTTTCCTTTTTTACTAGAGCGTGATAATTATCTGAAATATTTACACAGTCTTGATATACAAATTCTTCTGGTTGTACTAAGTTTTTAGAATTTTTAGGGATAGGGGAGTATGGCTATACTACAGATCTTCATAGACTGTTCTGTTTTTGATAGATTCTGTTTTGCATGCATAGTTTGCTTATTTTAGTGTTCCCATAGCTTATATTAAGTAATATAAATTATGGAAATGATAGAATACAATAGATATTATGTGGGAACAATTATTAATCTTGTCTTGACAGCCTAAGTGAATGATCTATATTTATTACACTAACCCTTCTTATGAAGTGCCGCTAAGTTTTGTGTGATTGAAGTTTTCAAGTTTTGGGTGAGACACCGATATGAGGAGACAGCGATAAGAGGAGAACAAGGAGTGACAAGAACCTAAGCTTGGGTATGCCTAAGGCACCCCCAAGGTAATATCCATGAATGACTATCGGATTTCGGGCTCCGCAAAACCCTAAGGATTCGAACACTCAGGCGCGTACGAGGATCTCTCCCTGCTTGACCTTACCTACCTCGCTACTCGATGGAAACGGTGGAGGATTCACTCGATGGTTAGGAGAACAAAGGACACAACAGTTTACCCAGGTTCAGGCCGCTACGAAGCGTAAAACCCTACTCCTGCTTTTGGTGGATTGCCTGGCGCGGAGGTGGTGGATGAATTAGTACAATGCTCTTGAGCCTCCGAAGGCCAAGTGGCTAGGTGTCTTGTTCTTTCGTCGGAATGAACCCCCATTCTCAAGTATCCTACCTTCCCTATTTATAGCGGGGGCCTAGGTCCTCTTCCCTCATAGCTTTGGCGGGAAGGGATCCTACAGTGGCCAATTTTGAAGGGGAATAGGGAAACATGCTCCCCTGCCCAAAGGTGGTCTGCGCCTGCAAAGTACGTGTCCGCGCTGCAGAGACGGGCCCGTGGGTGACATTCGCCCTACTAGCGGGCGGCTCTAGCTTTGCTGCACTAGAAGGGAAAACTTTGGTAGATGCTTTTGGAACCCCTGTACAGTCCTGGCTCCTTTGCACCAAAGGGAAACTGCCCCGTCCTGCCATCTGCTGCTCGTTTGTCCTTTCCTCGCGTCACCCTTGACTCCTGAGGCCCGGCCTTCGCTCGGAATGTCCGCCGCTCCAGAGGGGTCCTGAGGAGGCCCCCTACGGGTCTTGATGTTGTTCCTCCTCATGAGGCTTGGCCCCTCATGAGGGCCTTACCTTGAACGGTGCTAGGTTCGCTGGTTTATCCTGGTGAGGTGGGCCTGCCCTGGGCCATAGACAGGCAGGTCTTGGTACCCCCATTCCCAGAACGCCGACAGTAGCCCTCGTGCTTCGATGGACCATGGCCGAATCTAGCAAGCACGGGCGAACCCTGATCTAGCGTCGCGCCGTAGAAGAGCGGCCCAAGCCCGGGACGGTATACCCCTTCTTCCTTCACATTTTTTACGCTCGGCTGGTGCCGCCTTTCTCCCGGTTCTACATTGCTCTTTTGGACCACTCTAGGATCCAAGTCCTTCATCTCCAGCCCAACTCCATCTTGCTCCTGTCTGTCTTTGCCTTCTACTGCGAGGCTTTTGTTGGCATGCATCCTTCGGTTGCCCTCCTCCACCAGTTCTTCAGCCTGCACCTTGCTACCTCTTGAGCTTGCGTTGGTTTTTCCCTTGAAGTGGAAAGGGTGATGCAGCAAAGTAGCAGTAAGTATTTCCCTCATTTTGAGAACCAAGGTATCAATCCAGTAGGAGTATCAAGCCAAGTTTCCAAAGTACCTGCGCAAAAACAGCAAACTTGCACCCAACGCTACAAAGGGGTTCCAAGGTGAGATCTGAAGGTGGAAAATGCAACAAAGTAAAAGTGTAGGGCTGAAAATATGATGTGAAGTGGACCCGGGGGCCATAGTGTTCACTAGAGTCTTCTCTCGTGATAGTAAATATTACGGTGGGTGAACGAATTACTGTTGAGCAATTGAAAGAACCGCGCAAAGTCATGACGATATCTAAGGCAGTAATCATACATATAGGCATCACGTCCGAGACAAGTAGACCGATACTTTCTGCATCTACTACTATTACTCCACACATCGACCGCTATCCAGCATGCATCTAGTGTATTGAGTTCATAACAAACAGAGCAACGCCTTAAGCAAGATGACATGATGTAGAGGGATAAATTCATGCAATAGATATAAACCCCATCCTTTTATCCTTGATGGCAACAACACGATGCGTGCCTCGCTACCCCTTCTGTCACTGTGTGAGGTCACCACACGGTATGAACCCAAAACCAAGCACTTCTCCCATTGCAAGAATTATAGATCAAGTTGGCCAAACGAAACCCACAAATCGAAGAGAATTACAAGGATATGAAATCATGCATATAAGAGATCAGAAGAAAGTCAAATAAAATTCATAGATAATCTGATCATAAATCCACAATTCATCGGATCTCGACAAACACACCGCAAAAGAGGATTACATCGGATAGATCTCCATGAAGATAATGGAGAACTTTGTATTGAAGATCCAAGAGAGAGAAGAAGCCATCTAGCTACTAGCTATGGACCCGAAGGTCTGTGGTGAACTACTCACGCGTCATCGGAGAGGCAATGGTGTTGATGAAGAAGCCTCCGTGTCCGAATCCGCACTCCGGCAGGGCACCAGAACGTGCCCTAGATGGGATCTTGTGTGCACAGAAGCTTGCGGCGGCGGAAAAGTATTTTCGTGGCTACCTCCCGTGGTTTCAGATTTTTTAGAGATTTATAGGCGGAAGAAGTAGGGCAAAGGAACCACTCGGGCCCACAAGCCTGCTAGGTGCGGCCCCCCAGGCCGCGGGTAGGGGGTTTGTGGCCTCCCCCGGGACCCTTTGCCTTGATTTTCAAGCTCCCTGCATATCTTCTGTTCCGGAAAAAAATCTTTTAATTGGTTTTATTCCGTTTGGACCCCATTTGATATTTTCAAAGGTAAAAAACACAGGAAAAACATGAATTGACACTTGGCACTGAGTTAATAAGTTAGTCCCAAAAAAGGTATAAAATGCATACAAAACATCCAAAGTTTGACAAGATAATAGCAAGGAACCATCAAAAATTATAGATACGTTGGAGACGTATCAAGCATCCCCAAGCTTAATTCCTGCTCGTCCTCGAGTAGGGAAGTGATAAAGACTGAATTTTTGATGTGGAATGCTACCTAGCATATTTGTCCTTTGCAACTTATTTCATGTGGCATGAATGTTGAGATCCGTAAGATTCAAAACAATAGTTTTCTATAGACATGAAAACAATAATACTTCAAGCAAACTAGCAAGGTAATCATGAACTTTTGAAATAACGAGGCCAAAGGAAGTTATCCCGACAAAATCATATAGTCTGGCTATGCTCCATCATCCGCACACAATGAATTTAAATCATGCACAACCCCGGTATTGGCCAAGTAATTGTTTTCGCACTCTTACTTTCTCAAACTTTTTCAACTCTCACGCAATACATGAGCGTGAGCCATGGATATAGCACTATCGGTGGAATAGAGTGTGATGGAGGTTGTGAGGCAAAAAGGAGGAGATGGTCACATCGACTAGGCGTATCAAAAGGCTATGGAGATGCCCATCAATAGATATCAATTTCAATGAGTAGGGATTACCATGCAACGGATGCACTTAGAGCTATAAGTGTGTGAAAGCTCAAAAGGAGAACTAGTGGGTGTGCATCCAACTTTCTTGCTCACAAAGTCCTAGGGCAATTATAGGGAAGCCCATCATTTGAATATACAAGTAAAGTTACCTAATGAATATTCCCACTAGTATATGGTGGTGTCAAAACAAGAGACTCTCAATCATGAAGAACATGGTGCTATTGTGAAGCACAAGTGTGGAAAAAGATAGTAGCATTGTTCCTTCTCTCTTTTTCTCTCTCTTTTTTTTTGTTTGGGCTCTTTGGCCTCTTTCGTTATATTTTTTTGTGGGAAACTTTGGCCTATTTTTTTTTATTTCCTCACATGGGACAATGCTCTAATAATGATGATCATCACACTTTTATTTACTCACAGCTCAATGCTTAGAACAATGATGACTCTTATAGGAAATGCCTCCTGCAGTGTACCAGGATGTGCAACGATCTAGCTTAGCTTATGACGTTGAAACATCTCGCTAGCTATCTTACGATCATGCAATGGAAATATGTAAGTGACGGCACAAGTCATGAGATGGAACGGTGGGAGTTGCATGGCAATATATCTCAGAATGGCTATGAAAAGGCCATGATAGGTAGGTATGGTGGCTGTTTTGAGGAAGGTCTATGGTGGTTTTGTGTACCGGCGAAAGTTGCACGACACTAGAGAGGCTAGCAATGGTGGAAAGTGAAAGTGCATCTATACCATGGACTCACATTAGTCATGAATAACTCACATACTTATTGCGAAAGTTTTTATTAGTAATCGAGACAAAGTGCTAAACGCATACTCCTAGGGAAAGGGTTGGTAGGTGTTAACCATCGCGCGATCCCGACCGCAACACAAAGGATGACAATCAATAAATCAATTATGCTACGACTTCCTAACATAGCGGTTCACCATACGTGCATGTTACGGGAATCACTAACTTCAACACAAGTATTTCTAGATTCACAACACCCTACTAACATAACTCTAATATTACCAAATCCATGTCTCAAAACTACTTGAGACGAATCAAACTTATCTATCTAATCAATGCACGTGAATATGGATGTTTTATTATATCCTCTTTGGATGCCTATCATCTTTAGGACTACTTTCATAGCACAAGCCAATTACTCAGGTACTCAAAGAGAGCACTCTCAAAAAGATATAAGTGAAGATCGAGAGTTATTATTTCTCCAAAATATGAAACTGTCGTGCTCTAAAAAGATCTAAGTGAAGAACTTAGAGCAAAGTTATCTAGCTCAAAAGATATAAGTGAAGCACATGTGAGCGAAATTGCCTAACTCAAAAGATATAAGCGAAGCTCAATGTGTATTCTAGCAAATTCACGATGAGTGCATGTCTCTCTCAAAAGGTGTGTAGGAAGGATGATTGTGACACAACAAAAAGAAAATACTGCTATAATACAAGACGCTCCAAGAAAAACACATATCATGTGGTGAATAAAAATATAGCTCCAAGTAACGTTACCGATGGATTGAAGACGAAAGAGGGGATGCCTTCCCGGGGCATCCCCAAGCTTAGGCTTTTTGGTGTCCTTAAGTTTGTCTTGGGATTCCTTGGGCATCCCCAAGCTTGATCTCTTTCCACTCTTCATCCCATTGTCCATGAGAACATCACAAAAAAAATTGAAAACTTCACAACACAAAACTTAAACAGAAACTCGTGATATCATTGGCACAAGAAAACAAACTACCACCTCTTTAGGTACTCTAGCAAACTTGATTTCTATTTATATTGGTGTTAGATTACTGTATTCTCACTTTTCCATGGCTAGTACCCCCGATACTATCCATAGTTTCATCAAAATAAGCAATCAACACAACAAAAACAGAATCTATCAAAAGCAGACCAGTCTGTAGGAATCTGTATACTTCGTATACTTCTGGTATCTCAAAAATTCTGAAACATTACGAAAATTTGGGCAATTGGCATATCAACCAGAAGCAAAAAGAATCAACTCAAAATCTCTTTTTGGATAAAAATGAAAAATAATTTCATGAGCGAAAAGTTTCTGTCTTTTTTAGCAAGATCAAACAACCATCACCAAAACTAGTCATAAAGGTTTTACTTGGCACAAACAGAAAAAGAAACACCAAAAAAAACAATCATAAAAGAATTATGATGGTGTGGATGCAACAAAACAGAAAGCAAAAAGCAAAGATAAATTCATTGGGTTGCCTCCCAACAAGCGCTATTGTTTAACGCCCTTAGCTAGGCATAAGGCGATAGAATCACGTATCATCGTCTTTGGTACTCAAACCATAAGTAGGGTGAACACCCATCATCTTAAGGTCTTCATCTCTCTTACTAGATATTTCACCACTATTTTTATGAAAAAAACAGACTTGGTGGCCTTATTGTGGGCAAAATTTGGAGTGTTCCGCACAGTGTTAAAAGCAGAACCCAAGTTGGTTATAACATCCTCTAGTTTTCCAATCCTAGCGGAATCATGACCTAGTTTTTCGTCAAGTGTGGGTTCCCTCTCCTTTGAATTTTTCAAATTCATTCCCACCTTTGATCCGTACTGAGTGATTTGATTGTCGATCTTTTTATCCAAATTTTCAATGAGTTCAATCGTAGCAACTTTATTTTCAATGATATCCAGCCTACGCATCACATGTTCCAGAGTTAAGGTAGTTCCATTAACCATGAGTGGGGGGTGAGCCTACCAAATTTATTAAAGCACCATAAGAATCAACGGTATGGCTACCCAAGAAATTTCCGCCTACGATGGTATCAAGAACATACCTATTCCAAGGGGAAATACCCACATAAAAGCTGCGAAGCAGGACGGTAGTAGATTGCTTATGAGTAGATCTACTCTAAGCATTGCAAATCCTATACCAAGCATCCTTTAAGTTTTCTTCCTCATTTTGTTTGAAATTGAGAACTTCGCTCTCGAGAGTATCGTTTGAAGCGGTAGGTCTAGCCATGAGGATAGGTAGACTATCCCACACAAGTAGGCAAAAAGCAAGCGAAAGAAAAGGGCGAACGAAAAAGGCAAATATTTTTGTAAATTTTTGTTTTCAAGAAGTGGGGGAGAGGAAAACGAGAAAAAAAAAGTAAATGCAAGAGATGAGTTTGCGACAGTTACTTGGATAAGCTTCACTTAGAGCAGTCCCCGGTGCTAGAAATTGACACGTTGGAGGATGACTATTCTTGACTTGATGCTCCACAGCAACGGCGCGAGAAATTCTTCTTGCTACCTCTTGAGCTTGCGTTAGTTTTTCCCTTGAAGAGGAAAGGGTGATGCAGCAAAGTAGCAGTATGTATTTCCCTCAGTTTGAGAACCAAGGTATCAATCCAGTAGGAGAATCAAGCCAAGTTTCCAAAGTACTTACAGAAAAACAGCAAACTTGCACCCAACGCTACAAAGGGGTTGTCAATCCCTTCACGATTGATTGTAAGGTGAGATCTGAAGGTGGAAAGTGCAACAAAGTAAAAGTGTAGGGATGAAAATATGATGTGAAGTAGACCCGAGGGCCATAGTGTTCACTAGAGGCTTCTCTCATGATAGCAAATATTACGGTGGGTGAACGAATTACTGTCAAGAAATTGATAGAACCGCGCAAAGTCATCACGATATCTAAGGCAATGATCATACATATAGGCATCACATCCGAGACAAGTAGACCGATACTTTCTGGATCTACTACTATTACTCCACACATCGACCGCAATCTAGCATGCATCTAGGGTATTGAGTTCATAACAAACAGAGTAACGCCTTAAGCAAGATGACATGATGTAGAGGGATAAATTCATGCAATAGATATAAACCCCATCTTTTACCCTTGATGGCAACAACACGATGCGTGCCTCGCTACCCCTTCTGTCACTGGGTGAGGTCACCGCACGGTATGAACCCAAAACAAAGCACTTCTCCCATTGCAAGAATTATAGATCAAGTTGGCCAAATGAAACCCACAACTCGAAGAGAATTGCAAGGATATGAAATCATGCATATAAGAGATCAGAAGAAACTCAAATAAGATTCATAGATAATTTGATCATAAATCCACAATTCATCGGATCTCGACAAACACACCGCAAAAGAGGATTACATCGGATAGATCTCCATGAAGATCATGGAGAACTTTGTATTGAAGATCCAAGAGAGAAAAGAAGCTATCTAGCTACTAGCTATGGACCCAAAAGGTCTGTGGTGAACTACTCACGTGTCATCGGAGAGGCAATGGTGTTGATGAAGAAGCCCTCCGTATCTGAATCCCCCCTCCGACAGGGCACCAGAACGTGCCCCATATGGGATCTTGCGGAGACAGAAGCTTGAGGCGGCGGAAAATTATTTTCGTGGCTCCCTCCCGTGGTTTCAGATTTTTCGGGGATTTTTAGGTGGAAGAAGTAGGGCAAAGGAGCCACGGGGGCCCACAAGCCTACTAGGCGCGACACCCCAGGCCGCGACTAGGGGGCTTGTGGCCTCCCCCGGGACCCTCTACCTTGGTTCTCAAGCTCCCTGCGTATCTTCTGTTCCGGAAAAAAAATCTTTTCGGAGGTTTAATTCCGTTTGGACCCCGTTTGATATTCTCCTCTGAAAAAGGTCAAAAACACGGAAAAAACAGGAACTGGCACTTGGCACTGAGTTAATAAGTTAGTCCCAAAAAAGGTATAAAATGCATACAAAACATCCAAAGTTTGACAAGATAATAGCGTGGAACCATCAAAAATTATAGATATGTTGGAGACGTATCACGCCTCCACGACAGTGCTCATTTGTCAGCGTGCATTTCCTTCATGGTGGCCCAGAGCGGCAACTTGCTCTTGAAGGCCGGGAAGAAGGTGGAGAACTTCAGGCACCGATGGGTCCTTATGTGCCTCAAGGATGCCAACCCTCAGCTGGAAGAGCCGAAGGAGTTGCCGGAGAAGAGCTCCGCATTAAGATCGGCGAATCTCTCCGACCCTCGGGCCGTCACCGTGCTGGAGCGCTTTTCCCGCGACATCAACGCCAAGAGGCTGACCGGGGGAATTATAGTGAAGGAGTTCCTGGCGTAGCGCTTGGCGCTTCTCCAGGCACACTTCAGACCCCTATGGGAGTACCGGGCTGGCGACGCCGAGCTCTGGTTTCGGTCCCGGGACCTCCCCATAGAGGACCTGAGCAGGGTCGTGGTGATCCTCCTGGGCGGCAACCCTGGCGAACTTCCCGAGGCCCTAGGTCTGTTGTACCGTCGTGACGACCGGGCCGACCTGGTTGTCGCGATGCCTGTCTTCAACGAGCGGGGGCTCCTCCCGGCTGAAGGCTCCGGTCCGGTGGAGGTGTCATCTAGCGACACCTCAGGTGAAGGGGGCTCGGAGAAGACCATCGATGACCATCACTACAATAGGACAGAGCTTTGGTAACATAGTGTTATGTTACTATTGGCCAAAAATAGTGTTACTAGGTCAACTAGTAACACATTTTGTAATGTGTCCCATTAGACCGTGTTACTAAGTGATGTCCATTGTCACACATAGTTAGTGTTACCATATATCAAAAATTGTGTTACAATTACATTGTAGTAACATGCATATTATCTGTTACCAAACAAGCCAGTAACATATTTTTGTTCCTATAATAACACCGATAGTAACACATTTTCGTAGACATAAGACATTGGTGGTAACATGTTTTTGGAACTATGGTAACACAATTTTTAGCTTCAAAACACAACTAGTAACACAATATCCAAATATGGTAACACTACGATTCATAGATGTTTAGTATGGTAGTAACACATATTGTAACTGTAGTAACACCATGAGTAACTCCATTATATTAGTGTGGCAACATAATTAATATAATTCTTTTAAAATTATTAACAAAATATTGTATACCCGTTTATATATTTATTTTATGTTATCACTACAATTTCTGAGATAGTTAATTGGTTTATTTGATACTTGGCAGCATTTAAATGATAGAGAAATTGAAGCACAAATAAAAAATATCAAGATATTTATTACAAATATACAAGTGTCTGGATACATATGCATTACAATAAATAAATACCAATATTACTGGCGCAACAACTTGTCATTCATATTGACTTTACTATAAGTAACACATCCATGAAGAATATTACACCATAGTAGTCAAATGCTTCCAATCTATCAATGTAAACTACAGTTATTGTAAGTAAAATATTTAAATCTTATTTTCTTGTTGATCCAAACGGAGAATTCAGCTGCAACTCAATTATCCTTCCTTCGAATCTGTAAAAGAAAATTGGACCTTATAATTATGTGATAAATGTACACAAATATGTTTTAGAATATAGAAGAAAAGACTTTAACTTGCAAAAGGTGAAGGCCACTCAAGTATCCTGAAGCAAAAGCATCACCAAATTTTTTGCAATCTGAAACTTCCCTTATGAACTAATTATGCAGAATAGGGTAGAGCTATGCACACAAGGGAAAATTCGGCACCTAACACAATACCTCCAGCCTTAGTTGTTCAATCAGTATTCCAAATAGTAGGATATGCAACATTCCGATTGTTTGGATATGTTGAAGCTTTTGGAACTACTTTGCAAGCACCCTATATTATGATCAATATTAGCTTTCAACGAAAATGATAAGATAATTTGCATGAACAATATGTCAAGGGATACACATGGTCATAGTTGAAGAAGACCGTCATGACCATTCCGGTTTGTTAGGGATACCCATTCATGCTGCAAGTGGGACTAATAGCGGGATGAGTGGTAATCAACCATAAAAAAATAGTTTAGACAATTCTACTTAGCTCCTGTTACAACCAACACTAACTAGCTATTGTATCTAGACATTAGTCGAACACAGCCACACAAACAACTATCAATCAGGACACTACATGAGCAAGCACATGCAAAGTAAGTGACCTCGAGTGCAAAAACTTCAGAGTGGCAATGCAGAGCAAAGAATCTGTATACTACTCACATCTGGAGCAGAGTTTCTACGATGTGTTCATACGTGCGTACTTGTTGCTGTGTTGTGTGTGTGTGTGTGTGTCAGCGTTTTTGCTGTGCTCGGATATGTGTGTGCTTGCTTGATATTGGGCTATGTGATGCGATGTGTGCTTATTCAGTCAACTCAGCTCACAATGATCGATGATTTATCAATATCAATATGATTTGATTTTCAGTTTATAGGGGAACCAACTAGATTATTGGATGTTTGGATGGTCGATATATGTCACTCTCTGAGTCTCCGTTCATTCCTTCTTTGCATTTATTATACTATAATGTTTAATGATGCTTTCCTGGAGCTTCCTTTTCTAGAGATACATGTTGTTTTCCTGATATATTTGATGCACGATGATATTTTTGGTGGCCCTCTTGTGTTTCTAGTTTGTACAGTTAAGCGTATCTGTGCTAGATCATACATGTTATTTGTACTTGAAAAATATGAACTTAGTGCCAACTAAGAAATCTCATGTTCTAGTGTAAAGCACTAATTTAATAATATATTATAATTACGGTCCATATATGCATTGAATTGAATTTGAATCTTCCAATTTGTAATGAACTTATGCTCACGCGCTTTAATGAATCTTATTTTGCAGGAAATTTTGCAAGTGGAGATGAAGGATTGTTCTAAATTGACGGATAAACTATGGGTTCTTTGAGTGGGCTTTTATATGTTTGCACTCTTTTTGCTCTTCAAACATAAGCTTCATGTATGACAAATTGTCACTCGAAATAGATACACTGTTGTCACAGAAGTATTATGCTAGATTTACCGTCTTGTAAACTAAGCTTATGTCGGTTTCAAATTGACGTTTTGACTAATGTGGGATTTTTGTTTGGTGTCAAGACCTGGACGTGTGATTCAACGCTTTGTTGTTCTGAACCGGCCTTTGCGTGTGTGACTTCTATGTGTTGCACTTGCGTGTGAGACTTTTGTTGATTGCACTTCTGGCTGGTCGCTAGCCATCTTGCCGCCCAGTTACTTAGGCGATGTACGCTGCCTAACTACTGCTTGTTTGCTTACTCCTACAGACGATTCTTGTGTTGTACTAGCTGGACTGACAACTGGACTAACAAAAACATAGTTTAAAAGCTTGGACTTCCAATTAAAACGTTTAGGCTATCGATTTAAGTTTTTTCCGGTAAGAACGCAGGTTCAACTCGTTCAATAGGGAAAAAATCGAGAATATTGAAGTTATTTTTTCTTGAAAATTGACCTCTAGCCAAATGAGTCACTTATTATTGGTTGTAATACATTATGAGACCACAAATTGCAGCTAGGCCAGTTGATATTGGGTCGTTGGGTGTGCAGTGGCTCAAAGTCAATCGTTCATTTCCTACTTTACACACGATATTTCTTACTAAAAGAGTGACACGCCTAATAAAACTGAACGAGACCTCACCTCCGGGTTTTTCAGGTCAGACCGACGGTCCGGTTTCTAAAATTATGTTCAAAAGTTAAGCTATCACTTGTTGCTGATATTCCACTCCTTCGTGAGTACCGACATCAAATACTTAATTTTATATGATCATTTTAAAGTATGCATTTGGCCTTTATGATCATAGAGTCATCCTAAAATTCACATGAAAGTATGGTTAATATGATATTCCCTGGAACCATGCGAAAATAGTTCGGTAGGAGTATTTCGAACCATCCTAAAATTATTTACCAAAACAAAAACGTATTTTTAGAAAAACCACGTTGACACATGGGTCCTATGTGTGAAGATATTGGTGATCTGTGTATGCACTTAATTTTAGTTCTTCTATTTCCCATATAACAGAACTTGTAACACTATGCATCGACAAATGATTATGTGTTACTAGCGCTGAATTACGTAACACATTCTCACCAACACATATTTATATGTTACTTTGCCAAAATATATGTAACACATTTCACTCACATATATTCATTTGTTACTATCACAATATTCCTGTAACACAGTTTAGGGCCTTATATGGTATGTGTTACTGTCCGTCACTCAACATAAAATAATGAGTTACTGTGGTTTTCCTCATAACACATCTTTTTATGTGTTACATGATTATCTTACTCGAAGTCTGTTTTGTTGTAGTGCATGCGGCGAGCGTGCCTCTCCCGTCGCAATCTGTCTTTCTACACGAGCTCGAGGATGATGGCGCCACTAGTGATACCTCCATCGGGACCCCCTCGCGCTTGGCCAGGGCCTCCAGGGGGCCTGTGCTGACTCCACGCGCCACGCGGTCTACATGCGTGCATGTTTCCCGGAAGCTCAGGGCTGGGCCGTCCCCGGCGCACCCCGCCTCTGTCGGCCGGAGATCCAAGGCACCGAGCTCGCCTCGTACCGTGGGGGCCCATTCCTCCACTGTCGCCGGAGCGGAGAGGAGGAAGAGATGGCGCAATGTCGAAGAGTAAGTCACCTGCTTGGGCGCGCCTTGTGCATCTATTGTCCGTACTTGGCTGATTTACTCCTTTTGCTTGACGTCCAGGGAGGTCGTTTCGTTGGGGGCGAAGAGGAAGAAGATGTTCGTCAAGCCGAAGGCGACCCCCGACGACCCGCCTGCTCTCGTCGATGCGTCGCTGTCTACGGTCGGGGAGGAGGAGGCTCGTTGGGTGGCCTCACTGGCCTTGGTCGTCGAGCCCCCCAAGTCTCTGAAGCATCCTTAGGCGAATATGGGGATGCTGCTGCCCGTGGGGTAGGCATGCGAGTTTCCTCAGATTCCTGAGGTGTTGATGCCCGCAGTTGTTGAGCAGTTGATGGGGCCCCTTGTTCTTCGTGGCACTGCTCCTCTGTCAGCACCACCCGCGCTAGCGCGTGAGGGTCTACAGGGGGAGGTCCAGAAGACCTCGGTGCCCACCCAAGGTGTCGTGGATGCGGCCTTCACCGCCCTGGGTAATGTCGCAGCCGAGATGAGGAAGGTCGAGGAGGAGGCCGAGGCTGCCCGTGCCATGCGGGAGAAGGCGTTGAAGGAAGCCAATGTGGTTGTCGAGCGCTGCGAAGAGGTGGAAGCCCGCTTGAATGCCCTCCAGGGGGAACAAGACAAGTTGGTCGAGCAACGTCGCTCGCAGGAGGAGGAACTTAAAGTCCATGGGGCCAAGCTCGCCGCCCAGGAGGAAGAACTGTCCCGGGAGGCGAGCCGCCTGGGCGCCGAGCTGGCTCGCTTGGAGGAGCGGGAGCAGGATGTCACCACGAAGAAGGCTCTCCTTGAGGTCTAGGAGAAAGTTCTCGTCGCGGCTAAGAAGAGGAAGGCCGCTGAGCTACCTCGCTTCCCCGACGTTGAGCTCAGGCTTCACAAGGCGCTCCGCTCCCTCTGCCGGGAAGAGTTTGATGCACCTCTGGCCACACCGGAGGACGGCTTCGCCGCCCTTGCGAAGGGGATCGTCGCGGCGCTGGAGGTTGCCGTCACGCAGATGGACAAGATCTTGGACAGCGAGTGTCGCGACCTCTTCTTAACGGCTGCGACTCGCGTCTTTAGTCACCTTTATCTTCACGACCCTGGGTTCGATCTGATGCTCTCTGATCATGCCGGTCCCTACCAAGGCCCGCGACACTGCCGCGGAGGCGGTGAAGGGTCTTGTGGAGGCGCTGGTGAGGAGGTTTGCCCGCGTTGCGGCTCCTTCATCTCCAGGTACCGTTGGAGCCGATTATGGGGAAGACGATGCCTCTAATGTCGACGACCAAGCCCCTGTTGTGGGGATGACCGGCGGCGTCTCCTTCTGATTCCTCATCCCTGTTATTTTCCTACAATGCACATCGTGCCTCGTGGAGGCGTTAAAGTTCTTTGCATTTTTACGAACTTGGTCGTTGTCTGTAATAGTTGGATGCTTGAATGTTTTCACCGCCTTGTTCCTGTGATTATTGTTGTGTTAGAACCGACCGGAAATCAAGGATGGCTCAAAGGGGGAAGGGGCTACGAGCGCAGTTAGGCTCCTGAGTCGCAATGCTCAGCAGTCCCCCTTGACGCGCGAGCTGCCCTCATGAGGAGAACATGGCGAAGATTTCGAAACTTGGAACACCTTCAGCACTCCGCGTCGGCACGGCCCGCCCCGCCCGTACCTTCCCACGATTGAAACGAACGTAATCCAAGGACGACCCAAAGGGGAGGGCTATGAGCATAGTTAGGCCCCTGAGTCGTGATGCTCAGGGGTCCGCCTTGACGTGCGAGTGACTTGGATACTCCTCCTAAGAAAATAATAATTTAAGACTCTCGAACTCCTTCAGCACTCCGCGTCTGCAGGGCTCGCCCCGTGCGTACCTCCCCGCGGTTGAACCGACCGGAAGGGACATCTCAAGAGGGAAAGGGGCTATGGGTGCAGTTCAGGCTCCTGAGTCGCGATACTTGATACGTCTCAAATGTATCTATAATTGTTGATGGTTTCACGCTGTTATCTTACCTTTTTTGTATGTTTTATGTAACTTTTTATATCTCTTTGGGACTAACTTGTCAATTCAGTGCCAAGTGCCAGTTCCTGTTTTTTCTGTGTTTTTGACTCTTTTCAGATCTGATTTTGGAACGGAGTCCAAACGGAATAAAAACCCTGAAATGATTTTATTCCCAAACGAAAGAAGACCAGGGAGCCTTTGGGCCAAGCCAGGTGGGCCCCAGGGAGCCCACAAGCTCCCACCACGCCACAAGGGGGAGGCGGCGGTTGGCAAGGTTGTGGCCACCCTTGCCGCCCCCTGACCTAGATCTTGCGCCTATATATTCCCAAATATTCCGCAAAAAATCAGGGGAGCCTCGAAAATACTTTTCCGCCGCCACAAGCTTCTGTTTCCGTGAGATCTCATCTGGAGACCCTTCCCGGCACCCTGCCGGAGTGGACTTTGGAGGTGGAGGGCTTCTTCATCATCATCATCGCCCCTCCAATGACTCCTGAGTAGTTCAATTCAGACCTACGGGTCCATAGTTAGTAGCTAGATGGCTTCTTCTCTCTCTTGGATCTTCAATACAAAGTTCTCCATGATCTTCATGGAGATCTATCCGATGTAATCTTCTTTGGCAGTGTGTTTGTCGAGATCCGATGAATTGTGGACTTGTGATCAGATTATCTATGATATATATTTGAGTCTTTCTGATTTCTTATATGCATGATTTGATATCCGTGTAAGTCTCTGCGAGTCTTGGGTTTTGTTTGGCCAACTAGATCTATGATTCTTGCAATGGGAGAAGTGCTTGGTTTTGGGTTCTGCCATGTGGCGACCTTTCGCAGTGACAGTAGGGGCAGCAAGGCACACATCAAGCAGTTGCCATCAAGGGTAAAAAGATGGGGTTTTTATCATTGGTTTGGGATTATCCCTCTACATCATGTCATCTTGCTTAAGGCGTTACTCTATTCTTATGGACTTAATACACTAGATGCATGCTGGATAGCGGTCGACGTGTGGAGTAATAGTAGTAGATGCAGAAAGTATCGGTCTACTTGTTTCGGACGTGATGCCTATAGAAATAATCGTTGCATAGATATCGTCACGACTCTGTACAGTTCTATCAATTGCCTGACAGTAATTTGTTCACCCACCGTCCACTTGTTTTCATGAGAGAAGCCACTAGTAAACACTACGGCCCCCGGGTCTATTCACATCCATCGTTTACATCTCCGCTTTTACTTTTCTTTGTTACTTTGTTGCTTTCAGTTCTCACTTGGCAAACAATCTATAAGGGATTGACAACCCCTTCATAGCGTTGGGTGCAAGCTTTTGTGTTTGTGCAGGATATTGAGATACTCTTCCGCCGGATTGATACCTTGGTTCTCAAAATGAGGGAAATACTTACCATTGATGTGCTACATCACCCTTTCCGCTTCGAGGGAACACACACGCAAGGCTCCAAGGCAACGGGGGAAATCCTTTGCATACTTGCCTAGGAAGTCCCTTAAGGCGTAGCCGTAGCTGAAGGATTCCTGGTGCGGTCGACACAACTACTTCCCGGCGCCGTTGCAAGGGATACATAGTGGAACAATCAGAAGTATTTTCGGCGCCGTTGTCGGGGATCTTTTTGAGCTAGCAGAAGTATTTCTGCCGCCGTTGCCATGGAGGAGAAATCAAGATCTATCCAAGTAGGTCTCAAAAACTCTTCTCTTGCATTTACTTTTTTTGCCAGTTGCCTCTCGTTTTCTTCTCCCCCACTTCACATTTGCCGTTTTCATTCGCCTTTCTCCTTCGCCGTTTTCTTTTGCCTTTTTGTTGTCTTCTTTTGCCCGTTTCACTCTCTCTTCCTTCTCGTTTGTGTCTGAGATAGTCAATCAATGGCTAGACCCACCACTCCGAACAACACCCTTGAAAATGAAGTTCTCAATTTCAGGCAGAATGAGGAAGAAAATTTGAAGGACGCTTGGTACAGGATTTGCAATGCTCAAAGTAGATCTTCTCGTAAGCAATCCACTACCGTCCTCCTTCGCAGTTTCTATGTTGGAATTTCTCCTTGGAATAGGTATATCCTTGATAGCATTGTAAGAGGGAACTTTTTGGGGAGCCATACCGTTGACTCCTATAGAGCTATCATTAATTTGGTAGGCTCACCCCCGCTCATGGTTAATGGAACTATCTTGACCTTGGAACACGTGATGCAAAGGCTTGACGCCATTGAAAACAAAATTTCCACAATTGAACTTATTGAGGGTTTGGATAGAAAGATCCACAATCAAATTAATCAGTACGGATCCAAAGTGGGAAACTTTTTGAAAAAAATAAAAGGAGAAGGAATTATAGTTAATGATTCTTCTAGAATTGGCAAATTAGAAGATGTCATAGCCAACTTGGGTTCCGCTTTTGCCGCTGTGGAAAATACTCCAAATCTTACTCTCAGAAAGACCGTCAAGCGTGTTTTTGTTCCTAGAGCTGGTGGTGACTCATCTAATAAAGATGAAAATCTTAAGATGATAAATGATCACGCTACCTATGGTTTGAGCACCAAAGATGACTATCCGTGATTCCATCACTTTCGCCTAGCTAAGGGCGTTAAACAAAAGCGCTTGTTGGGAGGCAACCCAACGAATCTATCCTTTTTATTTCTGTTTCGTGTTTTCCACACTTTCATAATTCTGTTATGATTGTGTTTTTTGTGTTTATTTTTGCGTTTGTGCCAAGCAAAACCGTTATGATTAGTCTTGAGGATGACCGTTTGGTCATGCTGGGAAAGACAGAAACTTTCTGCTCATGAAAAGAATGTTCATTTTTTATCTGTAAGAGCTTTTGAGTTGATTCGTTTTGCTGATGATTGCTACTCAAATTATTCAGACTGTCGTAATTTTTCAGAATTTGTGAAGTACCAGAGGTATACGAAACATGCAGATTGCTACAGACTGGTCTGCTGTTAACAGATTCTGTTTTTTTCTTGTGTTGGCTGCTTATTTTGATGAAACTATGGATAGTATCGGGGGGTATTAGCCATGGAAGATTGAAAGTACATTAACCAAACATCATCACAAGTAGTATTTGAGTTTGCTACGGTACCTAAGGAAGTGGTGGTCTGCTTTCTTGTACTAATGTTATCACGAGTTTCTGTTTAAGTTTCGTGTTGTCAAGTTTTCAAGTTTTGGGTGAAGTTCTTATGGACAAAAAGATAAAGAGTGGCAAGAGCTCAAGCTTGGGGATGCCCAAGCCACCCCAAGAAATTCAAGGATGTCGTAAAAGCCTAAGCTTGGGGATGCCCCGGGAAAGCATCCCCTCTCTCGTCTTCAATCCATCGGTAACGTTACTTGGGGCTATATTTTTATTCACCAAATGTTATGTGTTTTTGCATGGAGCGTCTTGTATCGTAGGAGTCTTTTATTTTTGTTGTGTCACAATCATCCTTGCTGCACACCTAGAGAGAGAGACATGCACACACCGTGATTTTGTCGAGCTTCACTTATATCTTTTGGTAGACAATTCAGCTCACATGTGCTTCACTTATATCTTTTGAGCTAGATACTTTTTCTCTATGTGCTTCACTTATATCTTTTAGAGCGCAGCATTGCGTGGCTTGGTAGTTGATCTATGCTTTGAAAGTAGTCTCAAAAGGGGTAGTTATCCAAAGGGATACGAAAACTTCCACCTTCCTGTGCATTGGATAGTTAGAGAAGTTTGATTCATCTCAATAAGTTTTGAGTTGTGGTTATGGTAATATTGAAGTCATGCTAGTAAGGTGTTGTGGATCTAGAAATACTTGTGTTGAAGTTAGTGATTCCCGTAGCATGCACGTATGGTGAACCGCTATGTTATGAAATCTGAGCATGATTAGTATATTGATTGTCACCTTTGCGTGGCGGTCGGGATCGTGCGATGGTTTATACCTACCAACCCTTCCCCTAGGAGTATGCGTTGAATGCTTTGTTTCGATTACTAATAAAATATTTGCAACAAGTATATGAGTTGTTCATGACTAATGTTGAGTCCATGGTTTAGATGCACTTTCACCTTCCACCATCACAATCTTCTTAGTGCCGCGCAACTTTCGCCGGTGCACAAAACCCACCATTAGCCTCCCTCAAAACAGCCACCATACTTACTTACTATGGCTTTTCCAAAGTCATTCCGAGATATATTGCCATGCAACTACCACCATGATATGTGCCACCACGTCTATATTGCCTTTGCACGATCGTAAGATAGCTAGCATGATGTTTCCATTGAAGTCTATGCCAAGCTAGATCATTGCCACGGTACACTACCGAAGGCATTCCATAAAGAGTCATAATTGCTCTAAGTTTTGAGTTGAAAGTGTGATGATCATCATTATTGGAGCATTGTCCCATGTAAGGAAATAAAAGAGTCCAAATAAGCCCATAAAAAAAGAGGCCAAAGAGCCCACCAAAAAAAATGAGAGAAAAATAGAGAAGGGAAAATGCTACCACTTTTTCCACACTTGTGCATTTTGAGCACCAGATCTTCATGATTGAGAGTCTCTCGTTTTGTCACCACCATATAGCTAGTGGGAAATTCTCATTATATAACTTGGCTTGTATATTCCAATGATAGGCTTCCTCAAAATTGCCTTAGGTCTTCGTGAGCAAGCAAGTTGGATGCACACCCACTAGTTTTCTTTAAGAGCTTTAACATACTTGTAACTCTAGTGCATCATTTGTATAGCAATCCCTACTCATTCACATTGATATCTATTGATGAGCATCTCCACAACTCATTGATATGCCTAGTTATTGTGACTATCTTCTCCTTTTTTTGTCTTGCAACCCCCACCACATTCCACACCATCTATAGTGCTATAACCATGGCTCACACTCATGTATTGCTTGAGAGTTGAAAATGTTTGAGAAAGTAAAGGTGTCAAACAATTACTTGGCCAATACCGGGGTTGTGCATGATTTAAATTCGTTGTGCAATGATGATAGAGCATAGCCAGACTATATAATTTTGTAGGGATAACTTTCTTTTGGCCTTGTTATTTTGAAAGTTCATGATTACTTTGCTAGTTTGCTTGAATTATTATTGTTTCCACGTCAATAGAAAACTATTGTTTTGAATCTAATGGATCTGAACATTCACGTCACATAAGAGGAATTACAAAGGTCACCTATTCTAGGTAGCATGAAAGCAACAAAAATTCATTCTTATCACTTCCCTACTCGAGGACGAGCAAGAGTTAAGCTTGGGGATGCTTGATACGTCTCAAACGTATCTATAATTTTCTATGGTTTCACGCTGTTATCTTACCTTTTTATATCTTTTTGGGACTAACTTATTAATTCACTGCCAAGTGCGAGTTCCTGTTTTTTCCGTGTTTTTGACTCTTTTCATATCTGATTTTGGAACGGAGTGCAAACGGAATAAAAACCCCGAAATGATTTTTTCCTGAACGAAAGAAGAGTAGGGAGCCTTTGGGCCAAGCCAGGTGGGCCCCAGGGAGCCCACAAGCTCCCAACACGCCACCAGGGGGGAGGCGGCGGTGGGCAAGCCTGTGGCCACCCTGGCCGCCCCCTGACCTAGATCTTGCGCCTATATACTCCCAAATATTCCGCAAAAAATCAAGGGAGCCTCGAAAATACTTTTCCGCCGCCCCAACCTTCCGTTTCTGCGAGATATCATCTGGATACCCTTCCCGGCACCCTGCCGGAGGGAATTTGGAGGTGGAGGGCTTCTTCATCATCATCATCGCCTCTCCAATGACTCGTGAGTAGTTCACTTCAGACCTATGGGTCCATAGTTAGTATCTAGATGGCTTCTTCTCTCTCTTGGATCTTCAATACAAAGTTCTCCATGATCTTCATGGAGATCTATCCGATGTAATCTTCTTTGGAGGTGTGTTTGTCGAGATCCAATGAATTGTGGATTTTTGATCAGATTATCTATGATATATATTTGAGTCTTTGCTGTTTTCTTATTTGCATGATTTGATATCCTTGTAAGTCTCTCCAAGTCTTGGGTTTTTTCTAGCCAACTAGATCTATGATTCTTGCAATGGGAGAAGTGCTTGGTTTTGGGTTCTTACCATATGGTGACCTTTTCCAGTGACAGTAGGGGCAGCAAGGCACACATCGTGTAGTTGCCATCAAGGGTAACAAGGTGGGCTCTGTCGTAGATATGAGATTGTCCATCTACATCATGTCATCTTGCTTAAGGCATTACTCTGTTCTTTTGGACTTAATACACTAGATGCATGCTGGATAGCAGTCGACATGTGGAGTAATAGTAGTAGATCGAGAAAGTATCAGTCTACTTGTTTTGGACGTGATGTCTATAGATATAATCATTGCCATAGATGACGTCACAACTTTGCGCGGTTCTATCAATTGCTCGACAGTAATTTGTTTACCCACCGTCTACTTGCTTTCATGAGAGAAACCACTAGTAAATATTACGGCCCCCGGGTCTATTCACACCTATCGTTTCCACTTTTGCTTTTACATTGCTTTGTTACTTTGTTGCTTTGAGTTCTCACTTGGCAAACAATCTATAAGGGATTGACAACCCCTTCATAGTGTTGGGTGCAAGATTTTGTGTTTGTGTAGGATCTTGAGATACTGTTCCGCCAGATTGATACCTTGGTTCTCAAACTAAGGGAAATACTTACCATTGTTGTGCTACATCACCGTTTCCGCTTCGAGGGAACACCAACGCAAGGCTCCAAGGCCACGGGGGAAATCCTTTGCATACTTGCCTAGGAAGTCCCTTAAGGCGTAGTCGTAGCTGAAAGATTGCTGGTGCCGTTGACAAAACTACTTTCTGGCGCCGTTGCAAGGGATACACAGGAGAACAATCAGAAGTATTTCCGGCGCCGTTGCCGGGGATCTTTTTGAGGTAGCAATACTTAGGAGCCCCCCTTGACGTACGAGTGACTCCAATATTCTTCCCTAGGGATCTGAAGTGATTTTTCGAGCGCACCGGGCTTTGCGTCGGCAGGGCCCGCCCCACGCGTACCATCCCGCGATTGAGCCATCCAAGGACGACCCAAAGGGGGAAGGGGCTATGGGCACAATTAGGCCCCTGAGTCGCGATGCTCAGGGGTCCCCCTTGACGTGCGAGCGGCTCCGTACCTTCTGTTGTTTGCCCCGCACGCTGGGCGTGGGCGAAGCCGCGGGTGGACTGCGCTGATCTCCTTGCTGGCCGAGGGTGTAGCTATTGGTGGGCTGTATTGGTGCCAACTGGGGGCGTAGTCATTGGTGGACTGCATTGGTGCCAGCTAAGGGCGTAGTTGTTGGTAGACTGCATTGGTGCCAGCTGAGGGCGTATTCATTGGTGAAATGCATTGGTGCCATTTAAGGGCATAGTCATTGGCGAACTATGTTGATTGCCCCTATCTATACCCAGCGCAGAGCATAGGTCTTCCACTAGGCGTGGGATGGACCCCTTCGCGTCCTCGGGGGTCCTGGGCGTATACAACCTAGGCTCGTTATTACGTGAGAGTTTCATGGTGGGGGTGTACATAGGAGGTCGCGAGGACGCTTTGGCCTCGTGAGTGTCCCTACCCCCGAGTCATTGGTGGACTGAGCTCCCCCCCAGCGTGGAGCATAGTGCTTCCACTAGGCGTGGGATGGTCCCCTCCGTCTCCTCGGTGGGCCCTGGGCGTATACAACCTCGGCTCGTTATTACGTGAGAGTGTCACGGTTGGCTGTATATGGGAGGTCGCGAGGGCTATATGGTCTCGTTAATGTCCCTACCCTCGAGGCATTGGGGCCTGAGCTTCTAGAGTCATTGGCCAACTGAGCTGATTTTGTTTGGGCCATTGGCAAACCCTGCTGAATTCTTCTTCTTTGGGTGCGAGGCTGCATATCTGCATGGACAAACTTCGACCGGAGCCCCCAAGCGGGAGACCGACCGCCTGACAATATATGTTGTGAGTATTCACCGACACGTTCCATAGCACATCATCCCATGACTAACTCCATAGTCACATTGAGCTCATTATGATGATGTTCTACCGAGTGGGCCCAGATATACCTCTCCATCACACGGAGTGACAAATCCCGATCTCGATTCGTACCAACCCAATAGATACTTTCGGAGATACCCGTAGTGCACCTTTATAGTCACCCAAATACGGTATGACGTTTGATACACCCAAAGCACTCCTATGGTATCTGGGAGTTGCACAACCTCATGGTCGAAGGAAAAGATACTTGACATTAGAAAAGCTTTAGCATACGAACACCACGATCTAGTGTTATGCTTAGGATTGGGTCTTGTCCATCACATCATTCTCCCAATGATGTGATCCCGTTATCAATGACATCGATGTCCACGATCAGGAAACCATGATCAACTATTGATCAACGAGCTAGCCAACTAGAGGTTTGCTAGGGACACATTGTGATCTATTTATTCACACATGTATTACTGTTTCCTGTTAATACAATTATAGCATGAACAATAGACGATTATCATGAACAAGGAAATATGACAATAACCATTTTATTATTGCCTCTAGGGCATATTTCCAACAGTCTCCCACTTGCACGAGAGTCAATAATCTAGTTACATTTTGATGAATCGACCACCCATAATATTGTGGTGTTGATCATGTTTTTTTCGTGGAAGAGGTTTAGTCAACGGGTCTACAATATTCAGATCTGCATGTGCTTTACAAATATCTATGACTCCTCTCTGGACCTGGTCCTGGATGGAGTTGTAGCGGCGTTGGATGTGCTTGGTCTTCGTGTGAAATCTGGGCTCCTTGGCTATGGCAATGGCTCCAGTGTTATCACAGAAGAGTGTCATCGGATCTGACGTGGTTGGAACCACTCCAAGGTCGGTGATGAACTCCTTCATCCAGATCCCTTCATGAGCTGCTTCCGCAGCAGCTATGTACTCCACTTCACATGTAGATACTGCCACGACGTCTTAACTTGCTGCTGCACCACCTCACTGCCCCATCATTCAGAACATACACGTATCCGGTTTGTGACTTAGAGACATCTGGATCTATGTCTAAGCTAGCATTGGCGTAACCCTTTACGATGAGCTCTTCGTCACCTCCATAAACGAGAAACATCTCCTTAGTGCTTTTCAAGTACTTAAGGATATTCTTGATTGCTGTCCAGTGTTCCATACCGGGATCACTTTGGTACCTCCCTACCAAACTTATGGCAAGGTTTATATCAGGTCTGGTAAACGGCATGGCATACATTAGAGAGCACAAGGCTGAAGCGTAGGGGATAGTTTTCATCTTCTCTATATCTGATGTCGTGGTTGGTGACAGAGTCTTACTCAATCTCATACCTTGCAAAACTGGCAAGAACCCCTTCTTCGAGTTTTCCATATTGAACTTCTTCAATACCTTGTCAAGGTATGTACTTTGTGAAAGACCTATGAGGCGTCTCGATCTATCTCTATAGATCTTGATGCCTAATATTTATGAGGCTTCTCCAAGGTCGTTCATTGAAAAACTCTTATTCAAGTAGGCCTTCATGCTCTCCAATAACTCTATATCATTCCCCATCAATAATATGTCATCCACATATAGTATGATAAAAGCTACATAGCTCCCACTCACTTTCTTGTACAGACAGGCTTCTCCATAAACCTGTATGAATCCAAACGCTTCAATCACCTCATTAAAGCGAATGTTCCAACTCCAAGATGCTTGCACCAGCCCATAGATGGAGCGCTCGAGCTTGGATACCTTGTTAGAACTCTTAGGATCGACAAAACCTTATGGTTGCATCATATACAACTCTTCCTTAAGATACCCATTAAGGAACGCTGTTTTGACATCCATTTGCCAAATTTCATAATCATGAAAAGCGGCAATTGCTAACATGATTTGGACTGACTTCAGCTTCGCTACGGGAGAGAAAGTCTCATCGTAGTCAACTCCTTGAATTTGTCGAAAACCCTTTGCGACAAGTCGAGCTTTATAAACGGTCACATTACCGTTTGCGTCAGTCTTCTTCTTGAAGATCCATTTATTTTCTATGACTCGCCGATCATCGGGCAAGTCCACCAAAGTTCATAATTTGTTCTCATACATGGATCCTATCTCGGATTTCATGGCCTCAAGCCATTTTTTGGAATCCGGTCCCGCTATTGCTTCTTCATAGTTCGAAGCTTCACCGTTGTCTAACAACATGATCTCCATCACAGGGTTGCCGTAGCACTCTAGTGAGGAACGTACCCTTGTGGACCTTCGTGGTTCAGTAGCAACTTGATCTGAAGCTTCATGATCATCATCATTAACTTCCTCTTCAGTTTGCGTAGGCGCCACAGGAACATTTTCCCGCGCTGCACTACTCTCCGGTTCGAGAGGAGGTACAATTACCTCATCAAGTTCTACTTTCCTCCCACTTACTTCTTTCGAGAGAAACACTTTCTCTAGAAAGGATCCGTTCTTGGCAACAAAGATTTTACCTTCGGATGTAAGATAGAAGGTATACTCAATAGTTTCCTTAGGGTATCCTATGAATACGCATTTCTCTGCTTTGTGTTCGAGCTTTTCTGGTTGAAGTTTCTTTGCATAAGCATCGCACCCCCAAACTATTAGAAACGACAGCTTAGGTTTCTTGCCAAACCATAATTTACACAATGTCGTCTCAATGGATTTAGACGGTGCCCTATTTAAAGTGAATGCTGCAGTTGCCAATGCGTATCCCCAAAATGATAGCGGTAAGTCGGTGAGAGACATCATAGATCGCACCATATCTAATAAAGTGCAATTACGACGTTCAGACACTCCGCTAAGTTGCGGTGTGCTAGGCGGCGTCAGTTGTGAAACAATTCCATATTTGCTTATTTGTGTGCCAAACTCATGACTCAAATATACTCCTCCATGATCAGATCGTAGACACTTTATTTTCTTGTCACGTTGATTCTCAACATCACTCTGAAATTCCTTGAACTTTTCAAATGGTTCAGACTTGTGCTTCATCAAGTAGATATATCCATACCTACTCAAATCATCAGTGAGAGTGAGAACATAACGATAGCCACCGCGAGCTTCAACGTTCATTGGACCACATTCATCAGTATGTATTATTTCCAATAAGTCGGTTGCTCTCTCCATTACTCTTGAGAATAGAGGCTTAGTCATCTTGCCCATGAGGCATGGTTCGCATGTGTCCAATGATTCAAAGTCAAGAGACTCTAACAGTCCATTGGTATGGAGTTTCTTCATGCGCTTGACACCGATATGACCAAGGCGGCAGTGCCACAAGTATGTGGGACTATCATTATCAACCTTACATCTTTTGGTATTCACACTATGAATATGTGTAACATCACGATCGAGATTCATCCAGAATAAACCATTCACCAGCGGAGCATGACCATAGAACATATCACTCATATAAATAGAACAACCATTATTCTCTGACTTAAGTGTGTAGCCGTCTCGCATTAAGCAAGACCCTGATACAATGTTCATGCTTAAAGCTGGTACTAAATAACAATTATTATAGTTTAAGACTAATCCCGAAGGTAGATGTAGAGGCAGCGTGCCGACGATGATCACATCGACCTTGGAGCCATTCCCGACGCGCATCGTCACCTCGTCCTTAGCCAGCCTCCATTTATTCCGCAGTTCCTGCTTTGAGTTGCAAATGTGAGCAACATCACCGGTATCAAATACCCAGGAGGTACTATGAGCGCTGGTAAGGTACACATCAATGACATGTATATCATATATACCTTTGACGTTGCCGGCCTTCTTATCCACTAAGTACTTGGGGCAGTTCCGCTTCCAGTGACCGTTTCCCTTGCAATAGAAGCACTCAGTCTCAGGCTTGGGTCCATTGTTTTTCTTCTTCCCGGCAGCTAGCTTACCGGGCGCGGCAACAACTTTGCCGTCTTTCTTGAAGTTCTTCTTACCCTTGCCCTTTTTGAAACTGGTGGTCTTATTGACCATCAACACTTGATGCTCTTTCTTTATTTCTACTTTTGGAGTACAAGTCGGGAATGGTCTTATCCATCCCTTGCATGTTGTAGTTCAGCACAAAACCCTTGTTGCTTGGTGGGAGAGATTGGAGGATTCTGTCAACTACAACGTCATCCAGAAGTTTGACTCCAAGCTGAGTCAGACGACCGTGCAACCCAGACATTTTGAGTATATGATCACTAACAAAACTGTTCTCCTCCATCTTGCAGCTAAAGAACTTATCGGAGACTTCATATCCCTCGACCCGGGCATGAGCTTGGAAAACTAGTTTCAGCTCCTGGAACATCTCATATGCTCCGTGTTCCTCAAAACGCTTTTGGAGCCCCGATTCTAAACTGTATAGCATGCCAGAGAGTAGTCACCACTCCGTGTTGGCCAGACGTTCTGAACATCTTGGGCTGCCGTGGGAACAGGAGGGTCACCTAGCGGCGCATCAAGGACATAAGCCTTCTTGGATGCAATGAGGGTGAGCTTCAAGTTGCGAACCCAGTCCGCATAGTTGCTACCATCATCTTTCAGCTTGTTTTTCTCTAGGAACGCGTTGAAATTGAGGTTGATAGGTGTGTTGGCCATTGGATCTACAATATTTGTAAAGACAACTTTTAGAATAAGTTCATGATAATTAAGTTCATCTCATCAAATTATGTATGAACTCCCACTTAAATTGACATCCCTCTAGTCATCTAAGTGTTACATGATCCATGTCGACTAACCCGTGTCCGATCATCACGTGAGACGGACTAGTCGTTGATGGTGAGCATGTCCATGCTGATCGCATTCAACCATACGACTCATGTTTGACCTTTCGGTCTCTAGTATTTGAGGCCATGTCTGTACATGCTAGGCTCGTCGAGTCAACCTAAGTGTTTCGCGTGTGTAAATCTGGCTTACACCCGTTGTATGCGAATGTTAGAATTTATCACACCCGATCATCACGTGGTGCTTCGAGACAACGATCCTTCGAAACGGTGCACACTTAGGGGAATACATTCTCGAAATTTTATGAGGGATCATATTATTATGCTTCCGTCGTTCTAAGCAATAAGATGAAAAACATGATAAACATCACATGCAATCATGTAGTGACATGATATGGCCATTATCATCTTTGCTCCTTCGATCTCCATCTTCGGGCATCGCATGATCATCATCATCACTGGTGTGACACCATGATCTCCATCATCATGATGTCCATCATTGTGTCTCCGTGAAGTTGTCACGCCAACTACTACTACTACTCTAGCTAACCATTAGCAATGAAGTAAAAGTAGTAAACACATGGCGTTGCATCTCATACAATAAATTAAGACAACTCCTATGGCTCCTGTCGGTTGTCATACTCATCGACATGCAAGTCGTGAATCCTATTACAAGAACATGATCATCTCATACATCACACATGTAACATCACATCCTTTGGCCATATCACATCACATGTCAAACCCTACAAAAACGAGTTAGACGTCCTCTAATTGTTGTTGCAAGTTTTACGTGGCTGAATTGGGTTTCTAGCAAGAACGCCTTCTTACCTACGTGAAAGCCACAACGTTGATATGCCAAAGCTATTTACCCTTCATAAGGACCCTTTTCATCAAATCGAATCCGACTAGAGTAGGAGAGACAGACACCCGCTAGGCACCTTATGCACTGTGTGCATGTCAGCCGGTGGAACCTGTCTCACGTAAGCGTACGTGTAAGGTCGGTCCGGGACGCTTCATCCCACAATACCGCCGGAAAAGAACAAGACTTGTAGTGGCAAGCAATAGACAAAATCAGCGCCCACAACCTTTGTGTTTTACTCGTGCGAAAAATCTACGCATAGAAAACCTGGCTCGGATGCCACTATTGTTTAACGTAGCAAAAATTCAAAATTCTCCTACGCCATACCTAGATCTTCCAATGGAGAAACCAGCAATGAGAGAGGGGTAAGAGCATCTTCATACCTTTGAAGATCGCTAAGCGGAAGAGTTGCTAGAATGTGGTTGATGGAGTCGTACTCGTTGCGATTCAGATCGCGGTGTGATTCCGATCTAGTGACGAACCACGGCACCTCCGCGTTCAACACACGTGCAGCCGGTGACGTCTCCTGCACCTTGATCCAACAAGAAGGAGGGAGAGGTTGGGGACGAGCTCCGACAGCACGACGGCATGGTGGTGATGGAGCTACGTGGTCTCCCGGCAGGGCTTTGCCAAGAACCGTGGGAGAGGAGAAGCAGGGCTGCGCCGAGAGAGAGAGAATTGCGTGTCTCCAATGGCCAAAACCTCCACTACATATACGGAGAAGGGGAGGGGCGCACCATTTAGGGTTCCCACCCCCAAAGGGTACGGTAACCCTAGATGGGAGGGGCTGGCCGGCGGCCAGAGGAGGAGAGGGGGTGCCGCACCCCTAGGTGGGCCTTAGTCCCACCAGCGCCTAGGGTTTCCCCCTTCCCTCTCTGGTGCGCCTTGGGCTGGGTGTGACGGGCGCACCAGCCCACCTGGGGTTGGTTCCCTTCCCACACCTGGCCCATGTAAGCTCTCGGGGCTGGTGGCCCCTCCCGGTGGTCCCCCGGAACCTTTCTGGTGGTCCCGCCACATCGCCGGTGGTGCCGGAAACATTTCTGGCGTCCAAAACCATCCATCCTATGTCACACCCTGTTCTTCACCACAAGTATTTTATGTTGCAAAAATCAGAGCTTGTTAAAACTTTTTCAAGTAATGTTGTGAGTGCAATATGAACCCTTGTATGAGTGAATGCTTGCTTGTTTGATGACTCAAACAGAAGAAAACTTCTTATTTTGCTCTCTTCAAAAACCCTTTTTCCTTTATATCAAGATCACCTTCACCATGTTGGGATACACTACTAGCTCATGAAGCCAAGTGGCACTTCCAACCAAAGTTGGTGATCTGATCCAAATATTATTTTCATTCATTAAAAACATTAATTGGTGATTTAAAATATTATTTCCTATTTTATATCTATGTCTGTTTCTAAGGCCAATAATGATATTTCCATAAGGAAAATTGCTTTCCTGCCTTAGGAAATTCTGAGTAAATTCATGGAAGCTCAGAAGGACATATATTTTCCATATATAAGATTTTCAACCGTAGTTTATATTAATATTATTTGAGTAAAACGCCGAAAACCATTTCTGTCTGTTTTAGCTTTTTGAGATGTTTCCAAAGGAAATTATCTCAGTAAATTCCCATAAAATTACAGGAGCCCTCCCAAGCCATATTAGGTGCTCACCTAAAATCTCACCTTGATCCAAGGTGGGGAAGTGCACCTAATGAGCCCAAAACCCTCTCTGTCCAGAGTAGAGTTGGAACAACTCTACATTGCAAAGTTTCTCCAATGGAGCTGGAACTTTGCAGAGGTGTTTGACACCCCAAATGAGGACTCCACAGCAAAGATGGGATTTGTGAGACTCTGTTTGGCCACACTTCCTTTGTAGAGGACAGCACTGGTCATTTTGAGGCATTTTCAAGTTTACAAAGCCAAACTGGTTCAATGGAGCTCTAATTTGGTGAAACCCCATGTTTTTACCCCAAGACCAAACCTGTTATGTTTCATTTCCAGTGGTGGAGTGGAAGCACCCCAAGTCACTGTCGAACACCTACTGTCAGGAAGGTTAAAACCCTCCTAGCCACTGTTTTACCCAATGGCAAGGCCCCAAACTTGGTCGGTTAGAGCCCCAGAACACCCTGAGCACCCAGTCAATCAGCCCCTCCCCAACTCCAAGCACTAGTGACAAGAACTCCAATTTGAGCAGCAGGGCAGTACTAGCAACACTAGTGTTCCTTGCTCCCATCACCAGCTTGAGCTCCCACTAAACCACAACAGCTAGGCACACTCCCAGCGACACTCAGGACATGGAGGACACGTCCCAAGTGCCCCAGAGCGAGTCAGCATGCCGTGGCATGCCAAAACTGCGCTCTGGGCGTGCTGTAGAGAACCTCCCGCAAGGGGGCGACGCCCCGGCCGGTCTCGACCTGCCCAGTTATGTCCAAACGCTCCCCCGATAACCATTCAGTGCAAAGCTACCCCAGGGACCCTCTCCCCCTCGCGCAAGAGCTCAGGCGACGCGTGCCCGTGCGCGTCGGACGCGGCCGAGCATGCACGGTCGTTGCGGCTCGACCCCACTCGCTTTCCCTCTGCGACCGAAGCACCAGGAGGTCCTAAACCATGTCCCGAACCCGTGGTTTCGCGGCCAGCACCTCACTGTGCTCGCACGCGCGCCATGGTGAGTCATCGGCGCGCCCGAGTCGGGTCAACGTCGATGGCCTATAAATAGGTCCCCCCGGCACCCCAGCACCCTCCAAGCAGCTTCAGCACGACTAGTAGACACCCCCTAGCCACCCAGTCGAGCTCGCAGAGCCCCAGTGCTCGAGATCGACCGAGGCCCCTCCGCCTCGGAGCTCCGGTCGATCTTCGGCTACACATCGGCTCCTGCACTGTCCGACCTCCCATTACACTCCCCTTGACAACAGGAACATTTCCCCCAGCTTTCTCGAGCGAATCCGTGATCCTAGCCACCAGTTCAACACCAACCCGAAACCCTTCCGCTACGGTCACCTCGTCGCCGGCGACCCAGACCACCTCCGGTGATGTCCCGACCACGAGCAGGTAGGCGGAGGCACGAGGGACCCGTTCCCGTTCCTAGATTGGCCTGAGGATAACGGCAGCCTCACCGGCGTCCGTCTCCACCTCTCTGGCTGGAGGTAGGAGAAGGACCCGGCAGGAGGAGCCCACCTATCGGTGTCCTGGGGCAGCCAGCGCGCGCAGCCGCTGACGCTGACCCCAAGGGCCCGCAGGTCATGTTTGAACCTGGCCCGCGCGCGCCTGGTAGCCACGCCTGTTGGCTGGGCCGACTGGATCCAACTCCCTGGCCTTTTTCCTTTTGTTTTAATCCAGTAACTTAAATGATTTTTATAATAATATTTAACCAGTAGAAAAATATGATTCTTCCACCAGTAATTTTCTAAAAATGAGTAGTATTTTATTCTGTAGTGTTTGACATTTATCAAAAACAGAGACTATTTTGATATGCTAAAATGATATTAAAAAGCACTTGTTTTCTTTTGTTTGATTTTGAATAAATATGCTTAGCTAATAAAAACTATAGGAATTTTTTTCCAAAATAATAAAATAAATTTATTCAAACTTTGCAACATTTTTTTAAAAGCACTTTGTGATCTGTTTTTAGTAGGAGCTATTATTTATTTACTCGTTTCTCAACGACAGAGTTACCGAGTGACGGAGGACCCGGAGCGGAAGACCTCGAAGACCCCGGATACCTAGCTGACCAAGGCAAGCAGCCCTTTGACCATGACTTAAGCATATGAAATGATGCACGCTAGTATAGCAAGTACTTTCATTGCATGAGATCACAGTGCCGGTTCATCATTTATGTGATGGTACCGAAGGCTTCATCGAAGCCCTTGTATGATAGTAATGTTATTCACCTGGCTCCTCGGAGCACAAACATGATGAGCTTACCCTACTGTCCATGAGGATCATGCTACTGTCATGTTGATTAGTAAAGTTATAAGAACATTGCATTGAGCTTGACCCTACCCGTGAGGGTCATGTTGTTACCATGATGACAAGTAAAGATAGAGCATTTTATCATGAGCATAATGATGAGTTAAATAAAGAGTTTATGAAAACCCCGTCGGGTGCCACTAATGCCCGAGGGTGATGATGAGTTGGTGATCACTTTTGGTGAAGTGATGCACCGGTGTTTTGTGTGAGTGTGGTTTCGGAAATGGGATTAGATTTATGATGTGTCGACCGTCCCAACATTACCAGTACGACCACGATACCCCTTTATGGGACGGGGCTTTGTTGATTACTCTGGTCGGTACTAGTAAAGAGCCACATTACGAGTGGCGGGAGTGATCGGTGTCACTCTCGTGATGGGGTCGTGCCAGGTAGGACGACTATGCCATTATTATGAGTTCCAGGCACACCGTTGGTCCCTGCATTGTTGATACAGTCCAGAGTCGGTGCTCGTAAGACGCACACCATGTGGGCTGGGTACCAATCTGGTGGACCTCTTTGTCTAGTATCGTCAGGGGAAAGATGATGATCGGGTACTTACCTCGGGTATATGTGTTATACCGCGAGTCGTGGATGACATGAAAGTTTCCCGTTTCTCATGGGTCCAGCGTACTACCTCTGCATAGTGTCAAACTATTCGAATAGCCGTGTCCACGGTCAAGGACAGTTGGGTGGTGCTGCTTAAACAACGTCCAGTGTTTCCGCATAAACCAAGTGTTTGTGAGTGGTGTTAAAAAGGTGTTGTTATAATCATGATAAAATATGACCAAGTTCGGTGACTTGGGCATATAGGGTAAACCCGGATGGTTTAACCCTCAACTGATACATTGAGGTTATGACAAGTTAGATGACTTGGGCATATAGGGTAAACCCGGATGGTTTAACCCTCAGCTGATACATTGAGGTTATGACAAATTAGATGACTTGGCATATAGGCTGAACCCGAATGGTTCAGCCCTTAGCAGATATGTTGATATCTGTAACCTGTTCTTCAAGAGTAATTCTTTAACTTGTTGCATATACCTGATCATTCCACCAAATTGCATTCCACTAAAGATGCATGTTACTGTTATTTTTTTTACTATAAATGTTCATATCATGGGCTGTTTGCGAGTACATTCAAAGTACTCATTGGCTTGCCACTAGTTATATTATTGACCAGACATGGAAGTACCGGAGTTTGGCAATGAGTACGCCGTCGGACACGAACCTGCGATCTAGGACGCTTCCAAGTCAGAATGCCTGTCGGTGTAGGCTTGATGGCATGGGCACCGCTTAGCCCTTACGAGTTTCCGCTACTCGATTTATCTGTTTAATTTGCCCTTAGGCCTCGCTCTTGAACCCGACCTTCTGGTCGTTTGATGTAATAATTTCGGTACTTGGATGTAAGACTCTATTATTCAGTATATGTGTTCAGTGAACATTGATCCTTGGGGTCACTAGGCACGGCGAACTCGACTTGCTAGTCGGGGTCCCCACGGAACTGGTATCAGAGCCATCCTGACTACAGGAAGCCATATATATCATGGACATTAGCCGAGAATGTTAGAACGCCAGCCTTCCACTAGACTTTTGCACATACAACCTTCTGACTTCTCTCCTATGCCTTGTAGATGGCTGCCGTACCTGAGACGCTTCTGAAGACCGAGTTTCCACTACTTCTGGTGGATCCTCCCTGAGATGGCTAATGAGCCTGTCACTCGTCACCTACCTTTCATTAAGGAAGGAGTGGATGGGAGTTGGACACTCACTCCAGCCACGGACGATGGGATGCCATTAAGGTTTCAGACCTACTTCAGTCTCTCGTCGGACACCCTGATGTACTTCCTGGTTAAGGAATCAGTCAAGCTTCGCCAAGAGCTGCACCTAGTCAAGGGCATGCTCCACGCTGAGAAGATGCAGAACCACAAGCTAAAGAAGGCTGTTGCCACTAGGCTGGTGTGTTACCCATCCAGGCAGTCCCAATTCGGAGTCACGCCTGACAGCGGAAGAGTACACTGAGATCTTCGCCGCCTCGCGTAAGAGACGCCGTGATGTGCGGATTCCTTCTTCCACTCCTGTAAAGAAGGAAGATGTTGATGAAGATGAGGATCCTGTTGAGTCCGCCTTTGAGACCGAGCAGTCCGCCGCGTAGGATTTAGCGTAGGCAATTAGGAATACCCGGAGCATAGGGTATCCATGTATCCGTTTCTAATTTGCGTATGTGTGCATGATGTAAGTCACATATTGCCTTAGGCAGCCTATAAGTGATTACATCACTTAGTTTTTATGAATGCAATTTATAGTTTGTCAAAATTTTGGTTTTGAAAACTTGGCACATGCACGTATTGGACCCCCTCTTACTAGGAGCGAATCCTTGTATTCCCGAGCAAGGTGAAATTTTGACCTGTCTGTTTCTATGACAGGATGGTGAACGCAACCCGCAACAGCACCTTCGGCAACCCCGGTGCCGGCTCCTCAGGAAGCCGCAGGGAACCGAAGGAGAAGCTCACGCTGGAGGTCACCACGAGCAGCCTAGAGACCTTCCGCCACCACCTCCTCCTGAGACTTGACGATGGCTCAGTTCCTTCAAACTCTTCGGGAGGAGCGTCAAGCCAGCAATGCCGCTATTCAGCAGCTGACTCAAGTCCTGGTGGACAACCCGCCGAGGAATGGGAATGGCGGTGGTCGCTCTACTCTTTCTGAGTTCATGCGGACTACGCCCCCCATATTCACGGAGTCGACTGAACCACTGGACGCCGATGACTGGATTCGCACCATTGAAGACCTCCTTGCACTGGTCAAGTGCACCGACGATCATGAAAAGGTCCTTTATGCTTCTCACTGTCTCGGAGGCACCGCTAGGGCATGTTGGGATGGATTCTAGATCATGCCGATAGGGCAAGTCATCACTTGGGCGATGTTCAAGGAAGGATTTTGCGGCTCACATTCCACCTGGACTGATGACCATTAAGAAGCGGTAGTTCCGAGCCTTGAGGCAGGGCAGTGGAACTGTTAAGGAGTACCTGCAGAAGTTTAACCTCTTGCCGAGGTATGCGCCTGAAGATGTTAACACTGAGACCGCTAAGGTGGAACGCTTCATGGAAGGGTTACAACAGTCCCTGCAATACCACCTGGTGGTTTGCGACTGCCAGACTTTCAGCGAGCTGGTTAACAAGGCGCTTATGCTGGAAGACAAGCGTCGTGCGATGGACGACACCCGCAAGCGCAAACTGATAGGCAGTGGAGGACCCAGCAACGCAAGACCAAGACCATGGCAGTCAGCACCTGCAAGACCCAACTTTCAGCGGCAGCAGTACAAGTATCCGGTGTTCTGCCAGAATTATCAGCCTCAGCAGCAAGCCAAGCCAGCAGTCAACCCGTCAAACAACGGTGGAGTCAAGACCAACCCTCCGGGGCAAGTCACCTGCTTTGGGTGTGGTCAGACCGGGCACTTTTCCAGGAAGTGCCCCAACAAGAAGCCCGACGCACCGCGTCCCAATGCACCCAACCCCGGTCAAGGTGCACGAGGAAGGAACCAGCCCCCCCGCAACCAACAGTTCAATGGCAGGGGCCGGATCAATCACATCACTGCAGAAGAGGCGCAGGAAGACCCGGACTGCATTCTGGGTACGTTCCTCGTCAACTCAACTCCAGCAACAGTGTTGTTTGATTGTGGTGCCTCGCATTCTTTTGTTACTCAAGGGTTTGCGGAGAAGTGTGGTTTAAAACCCACTCTACTCCGTGGGCAGATGGCAATTCAAACCCCGGGAGCAGTATTGTGAACCAACCTAGGGTGTAGAAGGGTCGAGATAGTTATCAATGGGAGGAGCTTCTTGGCAGACCTCATTGTGCTTAAATCGCAAGGTGTAGAAGTAATCCTCGGCATGGATTGGTTGGCCAAGCACCAGAGTCTTTTGGACTGTGCCAACAGGGCCATTACCATGACAAGAAACCAAGGGGTCAAGGTCAAGTTTGTCTCTGAGCCAGTATCGGCTCAAGTGCCTCGAGTCAACAGTCTATCCGAGGTAGAGCTTGATCAAGTGCCTATAGTCTGTGAATACCCGGACGTCTTTCCTGACGAGCTACCCGGAATGCCTCCTGACCGAGACATCGATTTCATCATTGAGCTCATGCCCGGATCAAGGCCTATATATAAAAAGCCTTACAGGATGGGTTCCGAAGAGTTGGCAGAGCTGAAGAAGCAGCTCGATGAGCAACTCGGGAAAGGGTTCATCCGTTCGAGTGCATCACCTTGGGGATCACCTGTTCTATTTGTTTCAAAGAAGGATGGTACCATTCGACTCTGCATCGACTACCGTTCTCTTAATGAAGTCACAATTAAGAACAAGTACCCGCTCCCCAAGATCAAAGACCTGTTTGACCAGTTAAATGGGGTCAGGGTATTTTCCAAGATCGATCTTCGATCGGGATACTACCAGTTGAAGATTCGACCCGAAGATATACCCAAGAGTGCATTCGTGACCCGGTACGGTCTATACGAATGCACGGTCATGCCCTTCGGTTTGACAAATGCCCCAGCCTACTTCATGTACCTCATGAACAAGGTCTTCATGGAGTATGTGGACAAGTTTGTCGTCGTGTTCATCGATGACATATTAATCTTCTCCAAGTCCGAAGAGGAGGATGAGCAACACCTGAGGCTAGTACTGGGAAAGCTTCGAGAGCATCAACATTATGCCAAATTCAGCAAGTGTCAGTCCTGGCTGAACGAAGTTGGATTTCTGGGTCATACCCTGACGGCACGCGGTTTGGCCGTAGATCAGTCCAAGATTACTACAGTGACCAACTGGGAATCACCAAAGGACGTGAAGGATGTCAGGAGTTTCCTCGGGCTCGCGGGATACTACCGCAAGTTTGTCGAAGGATTCTCCAGCATCGCTCGGCCTATGACTCAGCTCTTGAAGAAAGGCCGGAAGTTCGAGTGGACCCCGGCGTGTGAAGCAAGCTTCCAGGAGTTGAAGAAGAGGCTAACTACCTCCCCGCTATTGGCTACCCCAGACATCAACAAGGAATTCGTGATATATTGTGATGCCTCTGGAACCGGGCTCGATGGAGTCCTGATGCAAGATGGCAGGGTCGTGGTGTACTTGTCACGGCAACTGCGACCGCATGAGGAGAACTACGCCACCCATGATCTCGAGCTAGCAGCTGTAGTGCATGCTCTGAAGACGTGGCGACATTACCTTCTGGGGAAGCGATGTGAGATATATACAGACCACAAAAGTCTGAAATATATCTTCACTCAGAGGGAACTGAATATGAGGCAGCGGAGATGGCTTGAGTTAATCAAGGATTACGACCTTAGCATTCAGTATCATCTCGGCAAGGCAAACGTGGTAGCCGATGCCTTAGGCCGGAAGGAAGGCTCCTTGAACGTCACGCTCAAGGAAAGGTTACCCGTCTTGTATGAAGAGATGGAGGACTTCGGGCTTGAGATAGTCGAACCAGGGTACCTGGCCAATCTCAAGGTCAAGCCTACTCTGGCAGACGACATCAAGGAAGCCCAGAAGGGGCACAAGAGTATCGAAGGTCTCAACAGGAAGGTGCGAGAAGGCAAAGCCCCAGGATTCTCGATTGATGAGCAAGGAGTACTGTGGTACGGGAAGCCCTTGTGCGTACCTAACAAGGCCGAACTTAAGGACTTGATCCTGCAAGAGGCTCATGACACACCGTACTCTATCCATCCAGGTGGTACCAAGATGTACCAAGACATCCGAGAACGACTCTGGTGGCATGGCATGAAGAGAGAAATTGGCTCCTATGTCGCTAAATGCGATGTATGCTAGCGAGTCAAGGCTGAACACCAGCGACCTGCTGGATTACTGCAACCTCTTCAAGTGCCGGAATGGAAGTGGGATGAAGTCGGCATGGACTTCATCACCGGGTTGCCCCGGTCGAATAAGGGTCATAACTCCATTTGGGTCATAGTCGATCATTTGACCAAGGTGGCCCATTTCATCCCCGTTAACACCACCTATGATGGCAGCCAGCTGGCCAATCTATACATTCATCGAGTGGTGAGTCTCCATGGAGTTCCCAAAGAGATCGTGTCTGACCGCGGCACGCAATTCACCTCAAGATTCTGGAAGAAGTTTCAAGAAGCTCTCGGAACAAAACTCTCCTTCAGTACGGCTTTCCACCCGCAGAGGGGCGGACAGACCGAGAGGGTAAACCAGATACTTGAGGACATGCTCCGCACATGTGTTTTGGCTCATGGCGCCAAATGGGAAGACTGCCTGCCGTTTGCTGAGTTTTCTTACAACAACAGCTACCAGTCCAGTCTTCAGATGGCCCCATTCAAAGCGTTATATGGGCGGAAGTGCCGCACCCCGCTCAATTAGTCCGAAACAGGTGAAGGGCTAGTTTTCGGACCAGAAGCACTACAGGAAGCAGGGGACAAGGTTCAGCTTGTCCGAGAAAACTTGAAGGCAGCTAAGTCAAGGCAGAAGAGCTATGCGGACCCTCGCCGCCGAAACGTTGTAACATCCCGATTTTCCTAATTGGGAATGTTTTACATTATAGCTAAGCATCTATGCATATTGCTTGAAATAAAATTTAGCACGTGAATTCTTTCGTCTTTTTGTTTTGCATTTTCCATTTTTCCTCGCGCGAGAAAAGCCCGGAGAAATACTCTCTTGCACGCAAGAGAGAGAGCGGAGGAAAATGACCCTCCAAAGAGCGGGCAATTTTGAAATGTTGGAGCCAAGAAAACCCAAAGTTCATTTGCAAAAATAATTGCAAAAAGAAACAAAGCAAATTGGGAATTTCTGAAAAAAGCATTTTTTCAAAGTTTTTATTTTTGCTTTGGAAAAATGTTATTCGGGTAGAGGATATTTTCTGAGTTTTTTGGTATATAATACCCTATATTAATATTTTGATTTACTTTCCTTTTTTCGTTTTTATTTTCTGTCTCGGAAAAGTTATAAATAGGAAAGGTAATTTTTTTTTCTTTTGCCGCCGCCCCGAGCGCCATATAAGGCTGGGCCGAAACCCCCACTGCCCAGGGATCAAATCCCTTTGATCTCGGTCGACCGCCCCACTCTTCCTCTCCTCCCTCTCACTGCCCGTGGGGCCCCACCTGCCCGAGCCAAGCACCCTCGCGGCCACCCTTCTTCTTCCTTCCTTATTCCCAGACCGAAACCGAGCCTGCTCCCAGCACAGGATTTTCTTCCCCGATTCCCTCTCTCCTCCTTCCTTTTCCACCCCCCTCATAGCCTATATAAACACCCCACCCCGAGCCACCCCCGTTCCCACCCTTACTTCGCCGAGCCGCCACCCCTAGCCGCCGCACCACCGCCGCCGGAGGAGCGAGCTGCTGCCACCTCCATCGCCTACTGGAGCAGCGCCCACGCCCCTCTCCGCTCTGCCCGAGGGCCCCCTTCGCCGGAGGACCACCCCTGCCGCCGCCTCCCCGACGTCTCCACCGCCCCGGAGCTCCCCCTCCCTCGCCGGCAGCCACGCCCCTCGCCGGAGTACTGCCCCAGCACGGTACTCTCTCCCTCCCCTCTCTATTTTCTCTTTTCTTAGTTTGTAACCGTTGGATCTTAGATGTAGGGTGCAGATTAGATCTTTTAGTACCTCTTCGGTTTATCTTAGAAAACCAGTGGTTTTTTTAGTTCACTTACTTTTTAACCAGTAGTTTTACTAGAGCTAGGCCGTTTGCTCAAAGCTTAGCAACAAACGCCTCCATCGGCCTATAGTAGCCTGCCACATCTACCCCCATTAGTTACCTAGATTAGTTTTATTTTTTCTGCCTATTTTGCAAAAACAGAAAGTTTCAATTTTGTTTTGGCCACAACTTTTGATTCCGAAGTCCAATGACATTGATTTGTTTCTAGTAGACTCCAATTTTTCCTGTAGTTTTTAAAAACATATAATTTGTCTATGTTTGAAATTTTCAAATATAAGTTAGATCAGATTTAGTTTAAACCTTGTTTTGCCTATTCCAGGAGTTTAAAAAATGATTTTGAGTTGATTCTTTTTGCTACTGCTTCCTAGTGATAAAATCTTACTGTGGTAAAAGTTTCAAAATTTTTAAAGTATTTTTACTGGTGTTTTCAACAGAAACAAGTTTCTGCCATACCAGCGCGTGATGAATTCTTTTACGTAGGCTTTAGCAAATCCTTACTTGTGATGTTATTTCTACTTGTTGCATGGTTAAAGTGCTTATGGTGTGTTTTGTGTTTGAATCGGTAGATCATCCGGAGTGCGAAGCGTGTTACTTAGAAGCGCTCGAGCAAGACAACTATCATCAAGGCAAGTCATTTTGATCATGTTATTTTACCTATGTTTTCGATGCATGGTAGATCACCTTTCCTTGCCCAATTGCATGCTGCCTAGGTACTTGGAAACTTTAGCATAGGTTGTAGTATCATGTGGTAGGAACACAACAACCCCGATACTTAGCCCCGGGATGACAATTTCTTAATGCTATGCTTGAGTAGACGGGTTATCGGTTGAGTGTATACCACGAGTGATGCGAGGTTGATATAATAATCAAGACCGGTTAAGACAAGATTTTCAAGACCTCGGACGCAATGCAACTCTGGGTGAAGGATGGTTGATCGGCTCCCTGGAGAACCCAGTGGATGCCCGGGATGCTGGAGAGGCCATGACATCCTGCGGAAAGCTTCACCCAGGCTCGAAGAGACGGACGGAGACTTCAAGACTCAAGGCTTACCTGCACAGCCACAAGTCATTATGGGCTCTGGCTTGGTTGGACAACGCGGCGACTCTGGACAGGCGGTGCTAGCAGATGTTGAAGAACGGTAGGAATGGATGGGCACCGACAGGGATTCAGAGGGACCCGTTGAAAGACCATGTTTTGATCATCCGGTCTTCAAACACCCTGAAGTGCGAGGACATACTCGGAGGCGATCAAATTTTGTGGGGAACGTGTGCAAAACTCTGTAGAGTACTCAAACCTAATCGATTTGCCGTATCCACGGTCATGGACAACTTGAGCCGAAGGCATTGAATTTCCCCTGAACTCTCGACACAACTTAATAATGATGTGGGTGTTAACAACTATTCGGGTACGAGAATTGGTTGGCGGAACCATCTCGTTAACAAGAAACAATGTAGTAATATTTTGCTTCCAACCCCTCTTGTTGTAGGATAAAACTGGCTTTATGCAAAACTTAGCCCCACCGGCCAAATATGCATGTAGAGATAGTTGATTATTATTTTTACTCCTCTCTTTGATGACTTGTCGGCGTATTCAATATGCGGACCTACACGGCTGCAACGTATCATGTTGTAGAGTACTTTTCCGACCAGGAGAGAGGCTACGATCTACGCTCAGCGACATGCCCTTGGAGTCGGATGGACTCGTCTACCTGATGCTTCCGCTAGTCTTCGTTAGATATCTCATGAGATGGCCTTCAGTTACTTTATTGTAATCCTTTATTGTAATAAAGTACTCTTTATGAGATTTTGATTAATAAAGCTATGTGATTGAACTCTTGAATATATACATTATGTACTGAGTGTGTACCAGCATGATCTTGGGATGGTACGGAAACACCACAGGCTTGACTCGTCTTGAGTCGGGTCGCTACAGAAATGGTATCAGAGCACACGCTGACCTTAGGACGTAACCTCTAGGAATGGAAAAGCCTTAGGAAGAAAACTATTTTTCTCTAATCTTCTATTTCCTCTTCTGATCATGTCTGACTTGTCTCCGATTTTCCAATGTTTAGATGGCCACCTTCATCCCTGTTAAGTTCACGGAGTTTTGCCAGCCCGACACCACTATGCCGTTCGGAAAGGAGCTGGTGAAAATCACCAAGGACTTGAGGCTTGCTCTGCCGACTATCACAGGGAAGCCAACTTCGTCTTACCCGGAGGATTCACGCTATAGGATCGAGGTGCATATTCCCGGAAGGACATTCCAGCCGCGCACTGAGCCGATGGATTTCAAGTTCATCGCACCCAACTAGATTCTCGGAAGGGACATGGTGATCCATTGTGCACTTGGACGTATCAAGGAAGAATACAAAGGCTGCCCTATTTCTCCAGACCTATTCATCGTATCCCGGAGAAACGAAGACGGAGAAATCATCGCAAGCAGGACCAAGGACGCTCTCTTGTCTTATGCTCGGACCTTGGAGAAGAACAGCGGGACTCTGGAGCATCATGTGATCAAGGACGCCAGGAAGATCAAGCAACTATCACTCCGCGAGCTTGAACTAGAAGAAGCAGCCCGGGAAGCCCACTATGAACATGAACTGGAGGTGAAGGACTTTCTGGAGCGGATCGAGAAGCTGAAGACTCGAGTTGCATAACTGGAGGAGGAACTGGACATGGGCGAGAACCTTCATCCCAAAGGAGACGTAGCCCCCTTGATCAGCAACGACAAGGACTATGAAGAAAGCTCCACCGAAGGACCCACCACCATGCTTTTCTGAGGAGGACACTTAGACTAGACCACCAAATTTACTTTATCGTTATACGTTTTAGGCCGATGTTTAGGATTATCGACTTTTGTATCCCCGTGTGAACCTTTGTGTTGGTATTTGAATAAAATGTGTGGTGTGATACTTGAGTGTTGCATTCATATGGGTAGTGTAATTACTCTTAGACCATGGTTCTATGCTAATCTCACCCCTCCACAAACATCAGATGCCTCCGAGACGTGCCCCTGAGTCCAACTTTCTGCCGGAACTCACCCAGTTGATCCAGCAACAAAACACCTTGATGCAGCTGATCATCCAGAACCAGAACAATAACAACAACCGTCACCCACCCCAGGCCGACAATCTCACCCGTTTCTTGAGGTTGAACCCTCCAACTTTCTCCAGCAGCATTGAGCCCATTGTGGCAGATGATTGGCTCCGCAAGATGGAGCGCGAACTTATCACTGTTGGTTGTTCTGAAGTTGAGAAGGTGCGTTTTGCCGCGCATCAACTTGAAGGCCATGCAGCTGCTTGGTGGGAGAACTACACCACCACTTATCCCATTGCTGGAGTCACTTGGGAGCAATTCAAGCAAGCCTTCCGCACCGCACATGTCTCAGCTGGTGCAATGAGTCTGAAGAAGCGTGAGTTTCGCAACTTACGCCAGGGGAATCGCTCTGTGGCCCAGTACGTTGATGAATTCAGCATGCTCTTTCGTTATGCACCTGGAGATGTGGCCGATGATGCGGCCAAGCAGGAAAAGTTCTTGGAAGGACTCAATGATGAGCTAAGCATTCAGTTGACTGTACCCACCTTCAACAACTACCAGGAGCTGGTTGATAAGGCCCTCATCTTGGAGGGGAAGCACCAGCAAATGGATAACCGCAAGCGAAAGTATGGGGTTGGAAAGTTCAACTCTGGCACTCAGCAGAAGCCTCGCTACACCCCCTATTCAGGGAATACCGGGACTGGATCCGGTAAGTTTGGAGGACACGTTCAGCATAACCACCCGGTGCACAACCATGGAGGCCACAACCATGGAGGAAATGGAGACCACCGCAATAACAGCAACTTCAAGAATGGCGGTACTGGCACTCAGCAGCATTCAGCTCCAGCTCAGAAGGATCTGACTCGCATCACTTGCTTCAAGTGTCAGAAGGCGGGACACTATGCCACTGATTGTCCCCAGAACAAGCAGGGAAATGGAAATGGCAACTCTGCAGCAAAGAAGCCCAATCCTTTTCCTCGAGCTCAGGTGAACCACATTGATGTTGAAGAGGTCTATGATCACCCCGATACTGTGGTTGGTAAGTTTTTGCTAAATTCACATCCAGTATTGGTACTTTTTGATTCTGGAGCAACGCATTCATTCATATCAAGGGTAGTTGTGGAAAAGTATAGTTTGCCAACTAGAACCCTCAGCCAGCCTATTAAGGTCAGTTCCCGAGGAGGCATGATGACAGCCGGGATAGGATGCCATGCTTTGAGTCTCAACATCGGGAACAATAATTTTCCCACCGACCTCAACGTATTAGAGTCCCAGGGATTGGATGTAATCCTAGGCATGGATTGGTTGGCCAAGTATGAAGGGAATATTGATTGTGCCCTTAAGTCTATTTTGCTCACCACCCCCGAGCAGAAGCGGATTAAGTACGTGTCTCAGCGCCCGACACGGAGTAAGTGAGTAAACTCTCTCACGGGAGTAGTCCAGGAGGAAGTACCGATTATACAGGAGTACCCAGATGTATTTCCGGAGGAATTGCCGGGCATGCCACCTGATAGAGAGATTGAGTTTTTATTGAGCTATTACCCGGAACAGCCCCGATATCCAAGAGACCCTATCGAATGCCCGCAAATGACTTGATAGAAATCAAGAAGCAAATTAAGGAGTTATTGGACAAAGGGTATATTTGCCCAAGTTCTTCACCTTGGGGAGCCCCAGTGCTCTTGGTTGAAAAGAAGGATAAGTCCTTGAGAATGGTTGTCGATTATCGTGCATTGAACGAGGTGACCATCAAGAACAAGTACCCCTTGCCGATGATCAATGATCTGTTTGATCAGTTAGTTGGAGCTCGCGTATTCTCAAAGATCGATCTTCGATCCGGGTATCATCAGTTGAAGATTCGTGAACAGGATATACCCAAGACAGCCTTTACCACTCGGTACGGGTTGTATGAGTACACGGTCATGTCATTTGGACTGACAAATGCTCTGGCATATTTTATGAATCTGATGAACAAGGTGTTTATGGAATACTTGGACAAGTTTGTCGTGGTGTTCATCGATGACATACTAATATTCTCCAAGAACGAAGAGGAACACAAGGAACATCTGCGTCTAGTTTTGGAGAAGCTTCGAGAGCATAAGCTATACGCAAAGTTTAGCAAATGTGAGTTTTCGTTGAAGGAAGTCGGATTCCTCGGACACGTCATCTCAGGAGAAGGAATAGCAGTGGACCCTGCCAAGGTCGCAGCAGTCACCGAATGGGTAGCACCCACTTCAGTCAAGGAGATCCGCAGTTTCCTCGGACTTGCCGGATATTACCGGAGGTTCATTGAGAATTTCTCAAAGATTGCCAAGCCCATGACAGAGTTATTGAAGAAGGAATCCAAGTATATTTGGACCGAGGAATGTGAAACCAGTTTTCAAGAGCTGAAGAAACGTCTTGTTACAGCCCCAGTGCTGATATTACCGAACAATCGGAAGGACTTCCAGGTTTACTGTGACGCTTCTCGTCAAGGACTCGGAGGAGTGCTCATGCAAGAAAGCAAAGTTGTAGCCTATGCATCCAGACAGCTCAGACCCCATGAGTTGAATTATGCCACACATGACTTGGAACTAGCAGCCATAGTGCACGCTCTCAAGACCTGGAGACATTTCCTGATCGGAAATAGTTGTGATGTCTACACTGATCACAAGAGCCTGAAGTATATCTTCACGCAGAAGGAGTTGAACCTGAGACAGAGGCGATGGCTAGAGTTGATCAAGGACTATGACATGAGATTGCATTATCACCCAGGCAAGGCAAATGTTGTAGCCAATGCGTTGAGCCGCAAGAGTTATGTGGACACGCTCACAGCTGGAGGATTACCCCAGGAGTTAGTCGATGACCTCCGAGAGCTCAAATTGGAGATAATTCCAAGAGGATTTGTTGCCACACTGGAAATTCAGTCCACCTTGACAGAAAATATCCGCGAAGCACAGAAATCAGACAAGGAGATAGCTGAGATTAAGCAGAAAATGGAAGACGGGAAGGCTAAAGGTTTTCGTGAGGATGAACACGGAACTTTATGGTTTGAGGATCGCATCTATGTGCCCAATGATCCTGAACTCAGAAAATTGATACTTCAGGAGGCCCATGATTCCCTGTACTCGATACACCCCGACAACACCAAGATGTATCTGGATCTGAAGGAAAGTTTTTGGTGGACAGGATTGAAGAAAGACATTGCCGAGTACGTAGCTATATGCGATGTTTGTCAGCGAGTAAAAGCCGAGCATCAGAAGCCAGCAGGTCTGCTCCAACCTCTGCCGATACCCGAGTGGAAATGGGAAAAGCTTGGTATGGACTTCATCACAGGATTACCTCGGACCCATTCTGGCTATGATTCTATTTGGGTTGTGGTCGATCGTTTGACCAAGGTAGCTCACTTCATTCCGGTGAAGACTACTTACACGAGTGCCAAGCTGGCCAAGATATATATATGACGAGGATCGTATGTCTGCACGGAGTACCGAAGAGCATTGTGTCAGATAGAGGGACTCAGTTCACATCAAAATTTTGGCACCAACTGCATGAAACCTTGGGAACGAGATTGGAGTTTAGTACAACTTTTCACCCGCAGACAGATGGACAGACCGAGAGAGTTAATCAGATTCTGGAGGACATGTTGAGAGCTTGCGCACTAGACTATGGGTCTAGTTGGGATGACAATTTACCTTATGCCGAGTTCTCATACAACAACAGCTACCAGACCAGTCTGAAGATGGCCCCTTTCGAAGCTCTATATGGAAGGAGGTGCAGAACACCGTTGATGTGGGATGGAGTTGGAGACCGACAACTTTTTGGTCCCGACCTTATCCGAGATTCTGAAGAGAAGGTCAAGCTTATTCGAGACCGACTCAAGATAGCTCAGTCCAGGCAGAAGAGTTATGCTGACAGCAAATGCAGGGAAGTAACGTACGAAGTAGGAGACCGAGCATACCTTCGGGTGTCTCCACTTCGAGGAATCAAGAGATTCGGTGTGAAAGGAAAATTAGCACCATGTTTCATTGGCCCCTACAAAATTCTCGAACGTAGAGGCGAAGTTGCATACAAACTGGAACTGCCGGAAGGATTGTCCGGAATTCATGATGTTTTCCATGTTTCCCAGTTGAAGAAATGCCACGCTGAGATTGCCGATGTTCCGTTGAGAGATACAGTGCCCCTAGAGGCCATACAGCTTGACAGTGATCTGACGTATGAGGAGAAACCCGTCAGGATTCTCGAGACTGCCAACAGAGTTACCCGCAGCAAGATCATCAAGTTCTGCAAGGTGTTGTGGAGCCACCACACCGAGGAAGAAGCCACGTGGGAACGAGAAGAGGATCTTCGTCGAGACCACCCGCACCTGTTTTCTAGCCAACCCGAATCTCGAGGGCGAGATTCATCTTAAGGTGGGTAGGTTTGTAACATCCCAATTTTCCTAATTGGGAATGTTTTACATTATAGCTAAGCATCTATGCATATTGCTTGAAATAAAATTTAGCACGTGAATTCTTTCGTCTTTTTGTTTTGCATTTTCCATTTTTCCTCGCGCGAGAAAAGCCCGGAGAAATACTCTCTTGCACGCAAGAGAGAGAGCGGAGGAAAATGACCCTCCAAAGAGCGGGCAATTTTTGAAATGTTGGAGCCAAGAAAACCCAAAGTTCATTTGCAAAAATAATTGCAAAAAGAAATAAAGCAAATTGGGAATTTCTGAAAAAAACATTTTTTTGAAGTTTTTATTTTTTCTTTGGAAAAATGTTATTCGGGTAGAGGATATTTTTCTGAGTTTTTTGGTATATCATACCCTATATTAATATTTTGATTTACTTTCCTTTTTTTCGTTTTTATTTTCTGTCTCGGAAAAGTTATAAATAGGAAAGGTAATTTTTTTTTCTTTTCCCGTCGCCCCGAGAGCTATATAAGGCTGGGCCGAAACCCCCACTACCCAGGGATCAAATCCCTTTGATCTCGGTCGACCGCCCCACTCTTCTCTCCTCCCTCTCTCTGCCCGTGTGGCCCCACCTGCCCGAGCCAAGCACCCTCGCGGCCACCCTTCTTCTTCATTCCTTATTCCCAGACCGAAATCGAGCCTGCTCCTAGCACGGGATTTTCTTCCCCGATTCCCTCTCTCCTCCTTCCTTTTCCACCCCCCTCCTAGCCTATATAAACACCCCACCCCGAGCCACCCCCGTTCCCACCCTTACTTCACCGAGCCGCCGCACCTAGCCGCCGCACCACCGCCGCCAGAGCAGCGAGCTGCTGCCACCTCCATCGCCTACTGGAGCAGCACCGAGGCCCCACTCCGCTCCGCCCGAGGGCACCCTTCGCCGGAGGACCACCCCCGCCGCCGCCTCCCCGACGTCTCCACCGCCCCGGAGCTCCCCCTCCCTTGCCGGCAGCCACGCCCCTCGCCGGAGTACTGCCCCAGCACGGTACTCTCTCCCTCCCCTCTCTGTTTTCTGTTTTCTTAGTTTGTAACTGTTGGATCTTAGATGTAGGGTGCAGATTAGATCTTTTAGTACCTCTTCGGTTTATCTTAGAAAACCAGTGGTTTTTTTAGTTTACTTACTTTTTAACCAGTAGTTTTACTAGAGCTAGGACGTTTGCTCAAAGCTTAGCAACAAACGCCTCCATCGGCCTATAGTAGCCTGCCACGTCTACCCCCATTAGTTAGCTAGATTAGTTTTATTTTTTCTGCCTATTTTGCAAAAACAGAAAGTTTCAATTTTGTTTTGGCCACAACTTTTGATTCCGAAGTCCAATGACACTGATTTTTTTTCCAGTAGACTCCAATTTTTCCTGTAGTTTTTAAAAACATATAATTTGTCTATGTTTGAAATTTTCAAATATAAGTTAGATCAGATTTAGTTTAAACCTTGTTTTGCCTATTCCAGGAGTTTAAAAAATGATTTTGAGTTGATTCTTTTTGCTACTGCTTCCTAGTGGTAAAATCTTACTGTGGTAAAAGTTTCAAAATTTTTAAAGTATTTTTACTGGTGTTTTCAACAGAAACAAGTTTCTGCCATACCGGCGCGTGATGAATTCTTTTATGTAGGCTTTAGCAAATCCTTACTTGTGATGTTATTTCTACTTGTTGCATGGTTGACGTGCTTATGGTGTGCTTTGTGTTTGAATCGGTTGATCATCCAGAGTGTGAAGCGTGTTACTTAGAAGCGCTCGAGCAACACAACTATCATCAAGGCAAGTCATTTTGATCATGTTATTTTACCAATGTTTTCGATGCATGGTAGATCACCTTTCCTTGCCCAATTGCATGCTGCCTAGGTACTTGGAAACTTTGGCATAAGTTGTAGTATCATGTGGTAGGAACACAACAACCCCGATACTTGGCCCCTGGACGACAATTTCTTAATGCTATGCTTGAGTAGACGTGTTATCGGTTGAGTGTATATCACGAGTGATGCGAGGTTGATATATTAATCAAGACCGGTTAAGACAAGATTTTCAAGACCTCGGACGCAATGGAACTCTGGGTGAAGGACGGTTGATCGGCTCCCTGGAGAACCCAGTGGATGCCCGGGATGCTGGAGAGGCCATGACATCCTGCGGAAAGCTTCACCCAGGGTCGAAGAGACGGACGGAGACTTGAAGACTCAAGGCTTACCTACACAGCCACAAGTCATTATGGGCTCTGGCTTGGTTGGACAACGCGGCGACTCTGGACAGGCGGTGCTAGCAGATGTAGAAGAACGGTAGGAATGGATGGGCACCGACAGGGATTCGGAGGGACCCATTTAAAGACCATGTTTTGATCATCTGGTCTTCAAACACCCTGAAGTGCGAGGACATACTCGGAGGCGATCAAATCTTGTGGGGAACGTGTGCAAAACTCTGCAGAGTACTCAAACCTAATCGATTAGCCGTGTCCACGGTCATGGACAACTTGAGCCGAAGGCATTGAATTTCCCCTGAACTCTCGACACAACATAATAATGATGTGGGTGTTAACAACTATTCGGGTACGAGAATTGGTTGGCGGAACCATCTCGTTAACAACAAACAATTTAGTAATATTTTGCTTCCAACCCCTCTTGTTGTAGGATAAAACTGGCTTTATGCAAAACTTAGCCCCACCGGCCAAATATGCATGTAGAGATAGTTGATTATTATATTTACTCCTCTCTTTGATGACTTGTCGGCATATTCAATATGCTGACCTACACGGCTGCAACGTATCATGTTGCAGAGTTCTTTTCCGACCAGGAGTGAGGCTACGATCTACGCTCAGCGACATGCCCTTGGAGTCGGATGGACTCGTCTACCTGATGCTTCCGCTAGTCTTCGTTAGATATCTCATGAGATGGCCTTCAGCCACTTTATTGTAATCCTTTATTGTAATAAAGTACTCTTTATGAGATTTCGATTAATAAAGCTGTGTGATTGAACTCTTGAATATATACATTATGTACTGAGTGTGTACCAGCATGATCTTGGGATGGTACGGAAACACCAGAGGCTTGACTCGTCTTGAGTCGGGTCGCTACAAACGTGGAGTTTGTTCCCGGAGACCAAGTGTACTTCCGATTCACGCCTCTCAAGGGGACCAAGCGTTTCTGCGTCAAGGGAAGCTAGCTCCAAGGTTCATTGGACCCTTCAAGATCACGGTAGGGCGCGGGGAAGTAGCTTATCAGTTGGAGCTACCTCCTGAGCTTTCGGGTGTGCACAATGTGTTTCACGTGTCACAGCTCCGGAAGTGCTTGCAAGTGCTGAACCGTACATTAGGTTTGACGTGTCACAATGTGTTTCACGTGTCACATTGATCATCAAGCTATTGACCTTCAACAGGATATTACCTACCGTGAGAGACCGATCCGCATTTTGGATGAAGCCGAGCGTTGGACCAGAAGCCGCACCATCAAGTTTTTCAAGGTTTAGTGGAGCAACCATACCGAAGCAGAAGCCATGTGGGAACGTGAAGACTATCTCCGATCAGAATTTCCGGAGCTATTTAACACTTAGATTAGGAATCTCGGGGACGAGATTCTTGTAAGAGGGATAGGTCTGTCACACCCTGTTTTTCACCACAAGTATTTTATGTTGCAAAAATCATAGCTTGTTAAAACTTTTTCAAATAATGTTGTGAGTGCAATATGAACCCTTGTATGAGTGAATGCTTGCTTGTTTGAAGACTCAAACCCATGAAAACTTCTTATTTTGCTCTCTTCAAAAACCCTTTTTCCTTTATATCAAGATCACCTTCACCATGTTGGGATACACTACTAGCTCATGAAGCCAAGTGGCAGTTCCAACCAAAGTTGGTGATCTGGTCCAAATATTATTTTCATTCATTAAAAACATTAATTGGTGATTTAAAATATTATTTTCCTATTTTATATCTATGTCTGTTTCTAAGGCCAGTAATGATATTTCCACAAGGAAAATTGCTTTCCTGCCTTAGGAAATTCTGAGTAAATTCATGGAAGCTCAGAAGGACATATATTTTCCATATATAAGATTTTCAACCCTATTTTATATTAATATTATTTGAGTAAAACCCTGAAAACCATTTCTGCCTGTTTTAGCTTTTTGAGATGTTTACAAAGGAAATTATCTCAGTAAATTCCCATCAAATTACAGGAGCCCTCCCAAGCCATATTAGGTGCTCACCTAAAATCTCACCTTGATCCAAGGTGGGGAAGTGCACCTAATGAGCCCAAAACCCTCTGTGTCCAGAGTAGAGTTGGAACAACTCTACATTGCAAAGTTTCTCCAATGGATCTGAAACTTTGCAGAGGTGTTTGACACCCCAAATGAGGACTCCACACCAAAGATGGGATTTGTGAGACTCTGTTTGGCCACACTTCCTTTGTAGAGGACATCACTGGTCATTTTGAGGCATTTTCAAGTTTACAAAGCCAAACTGGTTCAATGGAGCTCAAATTTGGTGAAACCCCATGTTTTTACCCCAAGACCAAACCTGTTAAGTTTCATTTCTACTAGTGGAGTGGAAGCACCCCAAGTCACTGCCGAACACCTACTGACGGGAAGGTAAAAACCCTCCTAGCCACTGTTTTACCCAATGGAAAGGCCCCAAACTTGGTGGGTTAGAGCCCCAGAACACCCTGAGCACCCAGTCAATCAGCCCCTCCCCAACTCCAAGCACTAGTGACAAGAACTCCAATTTGAGCAGCAGGCCAGTACTGGCAACACTAGTGTTCCTTGCTCCCTTGACCAGCTCGAGCTCCCACTAAACCACAACGGCTAGGCACACTCCCAACAACACTCAGGACATGGAGGACACATCCCAAGTGCCCCAGAGCGAGCCAGCATGCCGTGGCATGCCAAAACTGCGCTCTGGGCGCGCTGCAGAGAACCTCCCGCAAGGGGACGACGTCCCGGCCGGTCCCGACCTCCCCAGTTATGTCCAAACACTCCCCCGACAACCATTCAGTGCAAAGCTACCCGAGGGACCCTCTCCCCCTCCCGCAAGAGCTCAAGCGACGCGTGCCCGTCCGCGCCCGACGGGGCCGAGCATGCATGGTCGCTGCGGCTCGACCCCACTCGCTTTCCCTCTGCGGCCGATGCACGAGGATGTCCTAAACCATGTCCCGAACCCGTGGTTTCGCGGCCAGCACCTCACTGTGCTCGCACGCGCGCCACGGTGAGTCACCGGCGCGCCCGAGTCGGGTCACCGTTGATGGCCTATAAATAGGTCCCCCCGGCACCCCAGCACCCTCCAAGCAGCTTCAGCACGACTAGTAGACAACCCCTAGCCACCCAGTCGAGCTCGCAGAGCCCCGGTGCTCGAGATCGACCGAGGCGCCTCCGCCTCGGACCTCCGGTCGATCTCCGGCTACACGCGGCTCCTGCGCAGTCCAACCTCCCATTACACTCCCCTTGACCCCAGGAACATTTCCCCCAGCTTTCCCGAGCGAATCCGTGCTCCTAGCCACCAGTTCAACACCAACCCGAAACCCTTCCGCCACGGTCACCTCGTCGCCGGCGACCCAGACCATCTTCGGTGACGTCCCGACCACAAGCAGGTAGGCGGAGGCACGAGGGACCCGTTCCCGTTCCTAGATTGGCGTGAGGACAACGGCAGCCTCGCCGGCGTCCGTCTCCACCTCTCTGGCCGGAGGTAAGAGAAGGACCCGACAGGAGGATCCCACCTGTCGGTGTCCTGGGGCAGCCAGCGCGCAGCCGCTGACGCTGACCCAAGGGGTCCGCAGGTCAGGTTTGAACCTGGCCCGCGCGCGCGTGGTGGCCAGGCCTGCTGGCTGGGCCGACTAGATCCAACCCCCTAGCCTTTTTTCCTTTTGTTTTAATCCAGTAAATTAAATGATTTTTATAAAAATATTTAACCAGTAGAAAAATATGATTCTTCCACCAGTAATTTTCAAAAAATGAGTAGTATTTTATTCTATAGTGTTTGACATTTATCAAAAACAGAAACTATTTTGATATAGTAAAATGATATTAAAAAGCACTTGTTTGCTTCTGTTTGCTTTGAAATAAATATGCTTAGCTAATAAAAACTATAGGAAACATTTTCCAAAATAATAAACAGAATTTATTCAAACTTTGCAACATTTTTTTAAAAAGCACTTTGTGATCTGTTTTTAGTAAGAGCTATTATTTATTTACTCCTTTCTCGAGGTAGAGTTACCGAGTGACGGAGGACCCGGAGCGGAAGACCTCGAAGACCCCGGATACCTAGCTGACCAAGGAAAGCATCCCTTTGACCATGACTTAAGAATATGAAATGATGCACGCTAGTATAGCAAGTACTTTCGTTGCATGAGATCAGAGTGCCGGTTCATCATTGATGTGATGGTACCGAATGCTTCATCGAAGGCTTGCATGATAGTAATGTTATTCACCTGGCTCCTCGGAGCACAAACATGATGAGCTCACCCTACTGTCCATGACGATCATGCTACTGTCATGTTGATTAGTAAAGTTATAAGAACATTGCATTGAGCTTCACCCTACCCGCGAGGGTCATGTTGTTACCATGATGACAAGTAAAGATAGAGCATTTTATCATGAGCATAATGATGAGTTAAATAAAGAGTTTATGAAAATCCCGTCGGGTGCCACTAATGCCCGAGGGTGATGATGAGTTGGTGATCACTTTTGGTGAAGTGATGCACTGGTGTTTTGTGTGAGTATGGTTTCGGAAATGGGATTAGATTTATGATGTGTCGACCGTCCCAACCTCAGTACGACCACGATACCCCTTTATGGGATGGGGCTTTGTTGATTACTCTGGTCGGTACAAGCAAATAGCCACATTACTAGTGGCGGGAGTGATCGGTGTCACTCTTGTGATGGGGTCGTGCCAGGTAGGACGACTATGCCATTATTGTGAGTTCCAGGCACACCGTTGGTCCCTGCATGGTTGATACAGTCCAGAGTCGGTGCTCGTAAGACGTACAACATGTGGGCTGGGTACCAATCAAGTGGACCTCTTTGTCTAGTATCGTCAGGGGAAAGATGATGATCGGGTACTTACCTCGGGTATATGTGATATACCGCGAGTCGTGGATGACACGAAAGTTTCCCGTTTCTCGTGGGTCCAGCGTACTACCTCTGCATAGTGTCAAACTATTCGAATAGCCGTGTCCACGATCAAGGATAGTTGGGTGGTGCTGCTTAAACTACGTCCAGTGTTTTCGCATAAACCAAGTGTGTGTGAGTGGTGTTAAAAAAGTGTTGTTATAATCATGATAAAATATGACCAAGTTCGGTGACTTGGGCATATAGGGTAAACCCGGATGGTTTAACCCTCAGCTGATACATTGAGGTTATGACAAGTTAGATGACTTTGGCATATAGGGTAAACCCGGATGGTTTAACCCTCAGCTGAAACATTGAGGTTATGACAAGTTAGATGACTTGGCATATAGGGTGAACCCGAATGGTTCAGCCCTTAGCAGATATGTTGATATCTGTATCCTGATCTTCAAGAGTAATTCTTTAACTTGTTGCATATACCTGATCATTCCACCAAATTGCATTCCACTGAAGATGCATGTTATTGTTATTTTTTTTACTATAGATGTTCATATCATGGGCTGTTTGCGAGTACATTCAAAGTACTCATTGGCTTGCCACTGGTTATATTATTGACCAGACATGGAAGGACCGGAGTTTGGCGATGAGTACGCCGTGGGAGACGAACCTGCGATCTAGGACGCTTCCAAGTCAGAATGCCTGTCGGTGTAGGCTTGATGGGATGGGCACCGCTTAGCCCTTACGAGTTTCCGCTACTCGATGTATCTGTTTAATTTGGCCTTAGGCCTCGCTCTTGAACCCGACCTAATGGTCGTTTGATGTAATAATTTCGGTACTTGGATGTAAGACTCTATTATTCAGTATATGTGTTCAGTGAACATTGATCCTTGGGGTCACTGGGCACGGCGAACTCGACTTGCTAGTCGGGGTCCCCACATCCTATATATCAATCTTTACATCCGGACCATTCTGGAGCTCCTCGTGATGTCCGAGATCTCATCCGGGACTCCGAACAACCTTCGGTATCCTCATACAACAATTCCCTATAACCCTAGCATCATCAAACCTTAAGTGGTTAGACCCTACGGGTTCGGCAGGCATGCAGACATGACTGAGACACCTCTCCGGCCAATAACCATCAGCGGGGTCTGGATACCCATGGTGGTTCCCACATGTTCCACGATGATCTCATCGGATGAACCACGATGTCAAGGATTCAATCAATCCCGTATACAATTCCCTTTGTCTATCAGTATATAACTTGCCCGAGATTCGATTGTTGGTATCCCTTTGTTCAATCTCGTTACCGGGAAGTCTCTTTACTCGTTCTGTAGCACATCATCCCATCACTAACTCCTTAGTCACATTGAGCTCATTATGATGATGTTCTACCGAGTGGGCCCAGAGATACCTCTCCATCACACGGAGTGACGAATCCCAATCTCGATTCGTACCAACCCAATAGATACTTTCGGACATACCCGCAGCACACCTATATAGTCACCTAGTTATGTTGTGACGTTTGATACACCCAAAGCACTCCTACAGTATCTGGGAGTTGCACAACCTCATGGTCGAAGGAAAAGATACTTGATATTAGAAAAGCTTTAGCATACGAACAACACGATCTAGTGCTATGCTTAGGATTGGGTCTTCTCCATCACATCATTCTCCCAATGATGTGATCCCATTATCAATGACATCCAATGTCCATGATTAGGAAACCATGATCATGTATTGATCAACGAGCTAGCCAACTAGAGGTTTGCTAGGGACACATTGTGATCTATTTATTCACACATGTATTATTGTTTTCTGTTAATACAATTATAGCGAACAATGGACGATTATCATGAACAAGGAAATATGACAGTAACCATTTTATTATTGCCTCTAGGGCATATTTCCAACACAAGCATAGCCCGTTGGAGCCTCTGGTAAGTGGCAGCCGCGTTCCCCAGCCCGAAGGGCATGAAGGCATTCCCGCCCGGGGGCTCCCACCAGTAGCCAGCCAGCCTAGACCAGAAGGGGCCGTGTGCGTCGGCTATGTTGGTTGGGAACGCGTTGCTGCAGATGCGGGGTCGGTCAACCGTGCCGACGACGACGACTGCGATTAGTAGTGCAGGGGTATCACCGCGTCGCACGGTCTGGGCCTCTCAAAGTTCTCGGATTGCTCTAATGACGGACTCACGAGAGCTGGTCGGACGTGCTTTGGAGTGCGCCCTCGGGATGTGCTCGAACGCCGCCTCCGCCTCACTGATCAGACTAGGGGCCTCCCCGGCAGGAGCCCCCAGCTCTGACCCAAGAGGGGAACCGAGCACGCATCCCTATGCGATGGGGGTCGTGCCCCATCCCTGGGCACGGAGCCCGAAGCCATGAGGCACTCTGAGGGGAAGAGCTCCTCCTTCTTCTTGCGTGGGTCCTCGCGAGGTAGCTTGTCTTCTTCATCGTCCGAGCGCTCCACCGCTGCCACGTGGTAGGCGCGCTCCAGTGCACAAACGACATTCTTCTCGTGGCAAGGGATTGTGATGACGCCGCTGCTACCTGGTATCTTGAGGACATTGTAACCATGGTAGACCACTGCCATGAACTTGGCAAGCGCCGGGTACCCGAGGATGGCGTTGTATGGCAGGTTGATGTACGCGACGTCGAAGACGATGATCTCAGTGTGGTAGTTCTTGCGCTCGCCGAAGGTGACGGGAAGATGCACTTGCCCAATGGGCACGGTGGATCCTTCTGTTAGTCCTGAGAAAGGCTTAGTCGGCATGAGCTGATCATACGACAACTGGAGTTTTTTGAAGGTCTCGACTGATAGGAAGTTGAGCCCCGCACCATTGTCAATGAGGGTCTTGGTGACGAGAACGCTGATGATGGTTGGGGTGCACATCATTGGGAGCTTGCCGACCATTGACGAGCACCTGAGCTGGTCGCTTGGGTTGAAGGCGATGGTGGTTTGGGACCAGTTGAGGGGACGCATTGGTTCTGGCCTTGGGAGGGCGACATTCACCTCCCGGGCAAACTGCTTGAAGGCGCGGTTAGAGGCTGGGGTCTGGGCGCCACCTAGGATTGAGGCCATGACCCTGGCCTCCTGGAAGCCCCCAGCCCCGTCGTCCCGCCTGTCTTCATCCCTCCTCCTGGGCGGCGGAGGCAACGGGGCAGCCCGGCCTCTCAAGGGCAAACCTCACGGGGCTGGCCGCGTCGCTGCCCCTCGTGAGGGTTATCACGCCAGCGGTCCTCCTGAGGCTGGCCACGCCAGGGGTCCTCCTGAGGCTGCTCACGCAACCCCTTACGCAGCTCACGGTCATCCCAGTGGCCCCCATTGCGGCCTCCTCCGCATGCGGGGCTTCTGTCGAACCGTCCGGGCGCTTGTTGAAGTGCTCGACACGGACCAAACGGAGTTCTTGACACTCTAAGGTATAATGGACGCTGGTTCCATGCAAGATGCACGTCGGCCCCCCTCCGGACAAGCACTCTCCTCCTCTGACATGCCTTGCCTCAGGCTCGGCGGCGAGCACCATCGGGTCCTTGCGCTCCACCTCCTTGGCTTTGGCTTTGTTCCCTTCTGGGTCAGCCGCCTGGGGCTCGAGGAGCGACAAGCGTCCTTCTTCAGCATTGGCGCATTTGCTTGCCAACTTGAACATCTCCAGTGCGTTGCTCATTTCATCGTTCATGGCGAGCTCTTCCTTCATCTTGAGGTCGGTGACTCCATCGGAGAAGGCTGAGATGACGGCTTCGTCCGACGCCTTGGGGATCTTGAGGCGCATAACCATTAAGCACTGTATGAACTTTTGCAGGGTCTCTCCCTCCTGCTGCTTGACGTGCCGCAGGTCATTTACGATGGGGGCGCGGTCGCAGGTGCCCTGGAAGTTGGCGATGAAGTGCTTGCGCGGGCCGTCCCAGGACGTGATGGACGCCTTCGGGAGGTTGAGGAGCCACGAGAGTGTGCCTCCCTTGAATGCCGTTGGGAACTGACACGCCATGATCGGGTCGCCTCCTCCTGCCGCCCTGATGCTCAGCATGTAGAATTGCAGGAACTCAGCCGGGTCTTGGGTGCCATTATAACGCAGGCGTAGGTCGGGCTTGAACTTGCAGGGCCACGCAACGGGGTAGAGCTCGGGGGCGATAGCGAGGCACCCCATCGGTTCAATAGGTACGATGCGCGCGGGAGCCGCCGGGTCTTGTCGATCTACGGGGTTTGCTTCGACCGGGACGTGCTCACGATGCGAGATTTGCAGCAGCGGGGGCGCGCATACATTGGCGCGGGGCCGGGGGATTATCTGGCAGCTTGATTCATCTCCGGGTCCCGCCCTGGGTTCACGAGGCCGGGCGCGGGGTCGCGCTTCCTGCCTGGGCTCGGGGTCCGCGATACGCCGCAGGGGTGGTGGTGGCGCGTCTTGTTCCTCGTTGTTCGCCAGGGACGACTGGGGTGGGAGCGAGCAGCAGAGCGCCGCTGAGTCACCGGCGGCGGCGATGAGCTATTCGCTGCGCTGTAGCTAGTCATCGTGGTGATCAGGAGAAGGCTGGTAACAGAGCAGCTCCGTGGCCATGGCAAGCGTGCGCCGGCCGTGGGGCACCTCTGGCCAGGCATGCGATGTTGATCCCGAAGGCGTGGCGAGGGACAGAGTGGCGGTGCGGCCGTCGACCGACTCGGTCACCGGCTGGGAGGAGCCCAGTTGCTCTTGAACTTCGGGGCTAGTGGCAGCGTTCACGATAGGTGACGGTGACCTACGCGCGCCGAAGGCACCGACTGGCGCGGTCTCGGCGATGCGGGTGCCGTGGCGTTCTGCGCGAACCCGGCGAGCGTCAGCCCTCGGAGCCCTGGAGCTTGGTGGAGGCGAAGCTTCGAGGAAACCTCGAAACGCCCCTACCTGGCACACCAAATGTCGGATTTCGGGCTCCGCAAAACCCAAGTATTCGAAAACTGGTGCGTGTACGAGGATCTCTCCCTGCTTGACCTTACCTACCTCGCTACTCCATGGAAATGGCGGAAGACTCACTCGATGGTGAGGGAAACAAGGACACAACAGTTTACCCAGGTTCGTGCCGCTGCGAAGCGTAAAACCCTACTCCTGCTTTTGGTGGATTGCCTCTTGGTGAGGTGGGGGACGAATTAGTACAGTGCTTTTGAGCGTCCGGAGTCCAAGTGGCTAGGTGTCTTGTTCTTTCGTCGGAATGAACCCCCGTTGTCAAGTATCCCGGGTCCTCTTCCCTCATAGCTTCGGCGGGAAGGGATCCCACAACGGCCAACTTTGAAGGGGAACAGGGGAACATGCTCCCCTACCCAAAGGCGGTCTTCGCCTGCAAAGTACTTGTCCGCGCTGCAGAGACGGAACCGTGGGTGACGTTTGCCCTACTAGCGGGTGGCTGCAGCTTTGGTGCACGAGAAGGGAAACCTTTGGTAGATGCTTATGGAACGCATGTACGCTCCCGCCTCCTTTAAACCAAAGGGGAAACTACCCCGTCCTGCCATCAACTGCTCACCTCTCCTTTCCAGGCGTCACCCTTGACTCTTGAGGCCCGGCTTTCCCTCGGAATGTCCGCCACTCCGGAGGTGTCCTAAGGAGGCCCCCTGCGGGTCTTGACGCTGTTCTTCCTCGTGAGGCTTGTCCCCTCACGAGGGCCTTACCATGAATGGTGCCAGGTCCGCTAGTTTGTCCAGGGGAGGCGGGCCCGCCCTGGGCCACAGACAGGCAGGTCTGGGTACCCCCATTCCCATAACACTGATAGACTCAAGTGCCTAAGCTTGAGGATACCTCGGAAGCATCCCCTCTTTCGTTTCCAACACTATCGGTAATCTTACTTAGAGCTATATTTTTATTCGTCACATAATATGAGTTTTCCTTGGAGCGTCATTTGATTTTCTTGATTTCTGTTAGGTGTTATTTATAATTTTGTTATCAATAAACAAGTTCCAAGAATTGCATTAGGATGCTTGCATTGCATGGTTTGATGCCTGCTGTGTAAAAAAACTCTTGATGTATTGTTTGAATTTTAATATTTCACTAGAATGTGGAAAGATTCTGCAATATTTACACAGTGTTTTCACATAAATTTTATAGCATGTCCCAAATTTTCATAAATTTTTGAGTTACAGAATTACACTGTTTCCATAAATTCCTACAGACTGTTCTGTTTGGACAGATTGTTGACATAGTTTTGGTATCTACTTATCCTATAGTTTCCATAGCCTATATAGGTAGATATAAATTGTGTAAATGATAGTAAATAGTATATTATGTTTGAAAATTATTACATAGCTTGTCTTAGCAATACATGAAGAGTTGATTTATTATTGTGTGTACTAACCTATCTCACGAGTTTCTTTTCGAGTCCTGTGTGGATGAAGGTTTTGGGAATAAGTGAAACCATGATATGAGAGGATTGTCCGAGATACGAAAGCTCAAGCTTGGGGATGCCAAAGGCACCCCAAGCCAATATTTCAAGAACTGTCAAGCATCTAAGCTTGGGGATGCTACGCATCCCACCTCTCTTCGTCAACTATCGGTTAGCCTATGTTGAGCCAAAAATTTTATTCGTTCACTTGATGCGTCCTGTTCTAGGAGTGCTATTTTTCTTTTTCTTTATGTTTAAATAAAATACTCAGACCTGAAAATCTTCATTGAGAGATAGGGAGAAAGTACTCACATAGCTACTTAATTGTTTGACTACTCATTGATCTTCACTTATATGTTTTGGAGTAGTTTTGTCATTTACTCTTGTGCTTCACTTATATCCTATGAGTAAATGGTTGAATGATTTGAATATCATGAATCTGAAATTATATATTTTATATACTTATCCCATGGGGAGTAATAACTTCACATATAAGAAGTATAGGTGAAAAATTTATTGAAAGATAGCAAACACCGCATTGGTCACTTGAACAATTCATGAAAGAATACTTAAGGAAGAGAGATTTCACATATAAATATTCTATCTTGGACATCTTCTATGATTGTGAGCCACGTTATTTTTTTTTCAAACTTGAGAAAATTAGTTAAAATTGGACAACGAAGACAACTTAATGAGTTATGTTTGGGTATATTTGTATAGTATATTGTTATGGATCCTCCAACATGTGGTGCTTGCTTCCACCTCATACTAGCCAAAACTTCCGCATCAAGTAGAAATACTACTTGCGCATCCAAACACCCTTAAACCAGTTTATCCAGGAGAGTCCACTATACCTACCCATGCATTGAGTAAGATCCTTCAAGCAAGTTTTCATGAGTGTAAGAAGCAATAAAAATTGCTCCTAAATATGTATGATCTTTTATTATAAGGGAAAATAAGCATTGTACGAACCTGTGATGGTAAAGAAATAAAAGCGATGTACTGCATAATAAAGGTTGCTATCACAAAGGGCAATATAGCGTGATGTTCCTTTGCATTAAGTGTTTGCACATCCAAAAACAAAAAGCGCATGACAACCTCTGCTTCCCTATGCGGAGGGCCCATCTTTTACTTTCTAGTACTTACCTTTATGAAAGAGTCAGGGTGATCTTCACCACTTCCTATATTTCTCCTTTTTCTCTTGGCAAGTGTCATGTGTTGGGGAATGATCTAGACATATATATCCACACAAATATATTTGATCATGAATTATTATTGTTGACAATTATCTTTATGATAAATAAGTTGGGAGGCGAAACATTAAGCCCCTATCTTTCTCTATTTTTGGTGGATGCTATTTGTTCTAAAAATATGCTTTGAGTGTTAGCAATCATGGAAGACTATACGATAGTTGAGTACGTGGAATTTGCTAAATCAAAAGCTCTTACATAGACGCTTCCCGAAAATAACATGAATTGCAATTGTTTGGTGAGTGAAAGCATAGTTTGTTAGTTTTGAAGAAACTTTATGGTCTATACTTTAACATGTGAATAGCTTGTTACTTCATCATGAGAAGTTTTATGAGATGAACTACTATTTATGATATATAATGATGCTAGAAAAAGAGTTTCGAACTATCATTGATCAAATTTATGCACTATGCTAGCATTCACACTTCATAATTTATTTCTGTTATGATGTTTTGAGTAGATTCCCTTTGTCTTATGGGTTGATTGATGATTTAGATTGGTGTGAGTTGCATGCTTTATTATTGGTGTTGTCCTATGGTGCTCTCCGTGTCTCGCAAGCATGAGGAATTCCTGCTGTAGGGTGTTTCAATACTTTCATGATTCTCTCATAGTGGCTTGCCATCCTATGATGTTTTGAGTAGATTCCCTTTGTCTTATGGGTTGATTGATGACTTAGATTGGTGTGAGTTGCATGCTTTATTATTGGTGCTGACCTATGGTGCTCTCTGTGTCTCGCAAGCATGAGGGATTCCTGCTGTAGGGTGTTGCAATACGTTCATGATTCTCTCATAGTGGCTTGCTTGAGTGACAGAAGCATAAACCCGAGTAGGTGGGTTGTTGTGTATGGGATAAAGGGGACTTGATGCTTGACTGCTATGGTTGGGTTTTACCTTAATTATAATTAGTAGTTGCAGATGCTTGCTAGAGTTCCAATCATAAGTGCATATGATCCAAGTAGAGAAAGTATGTTAGCTTATGCCTCTCCCTCGTATAAAATTGCAATAATGATTACCGATCTTGTTAACAATTGCCTAGGACAATTATGCACACCGACCCATCACTATTCCTGACTCGCTATTTGTAATATATTTTATATATTCTAACTTTACGATAACATCACCTGTTTTTATATTTTAGTTCTCCATTGTCATGCAAAGCTATTCTCTTCATACCCACAACATAGTTTTATTTCTCGTTCCTAGTTGGAAGCAAACGTTCGACGTACGTAGAGTTGTATCAGTGGCAGATAGGACTTGAGAGAATATTGTTCTTACCTTAAGCTCCTTGTGGGTTCAACACTCCATACTTATCATTTCCACCTTTTGAAATTTCTACGATGATTCCTTGCACTTGGGGATTATCACACGGTAGGATGCGCCGATGAAGAGCAACTTGAATCACATCGGTACGTTGGTTTGCGTCCACTCTCTGTTGGAGGAATTTTTGCATAATCTTCACATCCCTAGAAAACCCCGAGACTATGCATTTCTTGACCGAGGAGGTTAACCTCACTTGAGGGCTGGACTTGAAATCGGCAGGCTCTACCCAATTTGCTTCCCCTGGTTCGGTGGTGTAGAATCACTCCTTTTGCCAGCCCTTGATAGGGTCTATAAAGGTGCCCTTTGTCCATACAACCTTGTAGAGCTTGCTTACCACCGCCCCGCTGCAATCGGCATGCTAGATGCTCACCAATTTTGGCTTGACGTTGAACGTCTTAATCTAGAGCCCGAAATGCGGATGAACCCGCAAGAAAGCGTCGCATACAATGATGAAGGAGGTAATGTGCATAATGGAGTTGGGAGAGAGGTCATGGAAATCCAATCCATAGTAGAACATGAGGCATCTGGCGAAAGGGTGAAGGGAAAGCCTAGGCCCCGGAGGAAATGGGGAATGAAGACTACCCACTCACACGGCCTTGGAGTCGAGATCGCTTGGTGTGCCTCCGCCGCCCGGTGAGCAATGTCAGGGGAAAGGTAACTGGAGCGCTTTAGCTCCCGGATGTAAGCGTCGGAGACGGTCGACGCCTCCCACTTGCCATGAGAGTCGGCCATGGTGCGAGCTCAAAGACGAAGACGGGAAAAGAGAGCGGAAAAGGGATTAGATCTGGGCGCTCGAACTTGGAGGAGGCAAGAGAGAAGCCGAGGATGCTGGTGGTAAATATCTTTGGATCTTTTCGTCCTTTTTATAAGGGACTATAATACCAAGAGTCCCCTTTACTGCGTCATTTGCTCCGCCACTCTCCCCTTTGAGACATTGTGCGTGTAGGTAAGCCTATGCAGTTATTCGTATCACAGTAAATGCGGAAGCACGATCTCCTCGAGAGGACGTGCCCCATGAAATATGGCCCCAAGCCGCGGTTCAAGGTGACCTTTCATTAGGAAAGCCTGCCAATTGAGGGACTAATCACACATGGGTTTTAAAAATGCCCTTACTAAAAAAGATGCGAGTTTTAAAATACATGCAGGTTACCGAAGCAATCAAATCAGAGTCAGCCGAGCATGAGTGGAACTCACCTTGCAAGTCGATTACTATATATGTGCGGCAGCCGAAGAGTTAACACATGACGTTGAAGGCTAGTTCGGGGCCTACTGAGGGAGTTCGGGAACTTGGGGTCCTCGGGCGGTCGGTTAATGAATGACGAGTGGGCCCGTTGGGCCGTTGTCGGGACCCCGATCCTAAGCCACAAAATTCCAGCTTGTAACACATCATATCACTTTGTGGCCTCATGCACTGTAATCCCCACGGCTGCCACCTTACCTTGGGGGGGACCGTTTGTGCCTTTTGGCTCACGTATATGACTATGTCGCCAACAATCATATGTCAGAGAACCCAGGTCGACATGGCTAGTTATGAACCCAAGTGGTACATCCGTACAGCGACATGCATACATAACCCAACAAAGCAGGTGTCGGTCAACAACGTGTGTAGGCGAGTCGTAGCCAGCTACAAGGACTCCATTACAACGTGTGACATTTCCCCGAGGGGACAGACACAACAGCTAAGAAGGATACATGGCGGTCAATCAATGTGTCTGTAGCAGTAGCAAGCTACAAAGAGGAAGCACAAAGAGGCATTTCACAGTAAAGAGTACTACTAGAGGCACACAACTAGGTGTCGAATCCCACACATACCAATGCATTTCAAACATACACACAATATGCATGATATGTGTAGATACAACAATGGCGTCACAACATAACTCTATGACTCATCATTTATTTAATAGGCTCTGAAGGGCCAACATAGTATAATGTTACAAACAGAGGGGTCACATGACCTAACATTCAGAGCATACAAGCATCAAGCGGAAGTTACATGTCTGGGTACAGACATCTATTAAAAGCAGCTGAAAGAGCCTAAAAAGCTACAACGACCCTACCATAGGAGCCAGACCACCATCTGGTTTCCCAAGCTATTCCATTGATGTTAACGTCAAAAGGAAAACGTAGAGAGAACAACGTGTATCTCTGCAAAAATGAAAATAAGCAACAGTGAGTACGAAGGTACTCAGCAAGACTTACATCAGAACTAACTACATATGCATCATGTATGAATGAATGGGGTTGTGGGGTTTACTGCAGAAAAGCCATCTTTGACCTTTGGCTAACCTAAACTACAACAATGTTTTATACCTCGCTTGTCTCCCTACGAGAGAGCACACACGAGTCCACATATCCACCACATCAATACACCACCATGGATTCTCTCTCGTCATCCTACGAGAAGGCCATCCATAGCACTCACACTTATCTGGACCATTTCGAAGTATCCGTTAATGTTTTGTATGAACCATGTAAGTATCCAAGTAGTCCATATCCAAGGACGCAGCTATTCGAATAGATAATTACCCTGCAGGGGTGTATTTCGTCACACATGCTCCTGCCACTTATCGCCAAGTGCACATAAAAACAAGCACCTTGGCAACCTTCAAGCGGAAGCCCAGCGAGGGAGTCGGCCACGGACGTTAACCTACAATGACTCACGCCAAAGGTAGTCGCCTATCTGAGTTGGAACCCATAATGGAAGTCCGACCGAGGTTTCCAATATGGCCTCAAACGATGTGAGTAGGGCCCCAAGCCGGTCCTGGTTGGAACGTTCATCCACTTAGCAGGTCATGCCACAACCTATGAATGTTTCGAACTACTGCGACTCCTGGACTGAGAACAGAGTAGTTAATATACCGAGAGGGGTCAAGTTACCGGAACCCAATGTGCGGTAGTATCTAATCTTGGAACACTAACACAGGATCGCAGGTCCTAAGTGCGGTATCAATGATACAACCCACCATGTACTCCTACATGGCCTCTCATCGCCACCTTTACCAAAACAGGTTCACACATTTAACTCTCATCAGTAGGACATGATCATTCCAATTCATCATCCAGATGATCAGACCAGCTCAACTCTAAGCATAGCAAGCATATTAGGGTAATGGCACAACATGGCTCAAGCATCTACCAGGTATGCTAGGTTGCTTGGTTTAGCTATTTACTATGACAAAGACAGGTCATGCAAAGGAATGGATTCATCTACCGTAACATAAGTAGTAGTTCAATCATTATCTCCTAATGCATTAAAATGAGAGCAAGAGCGAGAGAGTGGGATTGTATCGGAATGCTCAAGGGGGTTTGGTTGCCTGTTGATCAGAAGAACTCAGCTGTTCTTCGATGACGGTGATAACTACATCTCGCAAGGTCTATCAACAAAATCAACAAAGAAAAAATTAAGCACAGCAAATGCTTCACAATGATGCATGAGCATGCCATGTTAACATGATGCTAGTTTTATCTAATGCAAGTGATCACAAGTTAATTGGGGTTTAGTTGACCAATATAGATCAATTCTAAACTCCAAATATAAGCATTTATATGCCTATTGTTTAATTTTCCTATTCGGCAAGTTTAAATTGTTCAAACATACATGCAAATGGTACCATTGGATTCCTTGCATTTCTCTGATAATTTTTCATATATAAATTATTTTCATCCGAGTTATATTTTAATTTTCATGAATATTCAAAGTTTTGCTAGTTTTCTCGAGTTATTTAAAACCCGAAATTGAATTACTGCGTCAGGCTGATGTCATCCCTGCGTCAGCAGGTCAACCAGCAGGTCCAGGTGAAACTTGACCAGTGGGGCCCACTAGTCAGTGACCCAGGGCTAAACTCGTGCTGACCAGCCCCTAATTGGGGTTTGACCCACTTCAGGGCCCACTGGTCAGTGGCTGATGGGGGCTAATTAGGCGCTAATGGCCTTGCCACGTCGACGCCCACCGGAGTTGGCCGGCGGCGACCAAATCGTCGTGGAGGGCTTGCCCGATATGCCCTAACCGGCGCTACGGAGGTCCATTTTGCACGCGGTTGATGGCTACACACAGCTGGCGAAGCGCCCGATCTTCCAGGGGCAATAGGAGAGGCTACAAGGGCCGGAGCTGACGCGGGCACCGAGCTCTTGCGGTGGCGGCTCGGGCTCGATGCGGGGCTGTAAGTGCATCTAGTGCCCCTTAGTCATTTTGGTGGTTTGAAGACTTATAGGTTAAGTATCTAATGTGTTTGTGAGTATACACAGGATCTATAAGTCATTGAGGAGTTTGAGATATTTGAAGAATATCGACCCCTAAAAATATATGTCTTCAGTTGAAGAAATTTGTCTGAAGCTGAAGAAATGAATCGCGAGGAATCTGCGATGAAATTGATATTCCTCATGAAGATACTGATATTGAGGAATCCGGTGTGTCGTGAAGAAAATCACTCTGAAGAATTTGAAGCATGAAGATTTTTACACTTTCTGTTTTATTTTCTTCGCATTTGAGTAATAGGAACACCGTACTGTTAAAGGGGGTCGAAGTTACACTTTGGAATGAATTTCCTCATGATGCTCAACCCAAGCCTAATCCTACCAAAAGGCTCAAGTGAGGAATACAAGTGACATGAGGACTCTCATAGTTGAGGGTTCCGACCGTTTCGATAGCCACGCCAAGTCATTGGTCTTATCCACTCCAACGGACATATTATTTAAGGGCATTAGTGTCAAATCATGTTGGGATGCACCCAGGCTATAAATAGCCACCCCGCACAACCATTAGCTGGCTGGCTGCTCCGTTAGAAACTGACACTTGTCATAAGAGCAACCCAATTCCTCAGAGTCTTCGAGAGTAATTCATCAGTGAGGAAATACACCATACATCGAAACCACAAACCAAACCTAGTGATTGAGCATCACTGAAGAAGTTATTCCTGTGTGGGACTGAAGCCTTTTACCTTTGAGGACTGTGCATCCTCCAGACGGTTAGGCGTCTTGGTCTAGATCTTTCCAGTAGTCAATTGTGGATCGCCGGGTGACCATGTTTTGAGGGTTTGGAAGTCTGCCCTGAAGACTTACCACGAGTGTTGGGCGAGGACTGTGTGTCCTCAGCTCAAGGAGAATACGGTAGGGACTGTGTGTCCCGGGACTGTGTGTCCTTTGGTTTCAATACCAAGCCGCTCCAAACCAGATGTACGACTGTCACATCAGTTGGAACTGGGTCATCAACGACTGTCTTCACTGAGAAACGGGTTCTAATTCCTCAACTCCTTACTTTCCTCGTATTATGTGTTGATGACTTTCACTGCGAATGTTTGAAGAATTTGCTGAAGACTTTCTCTGAATTTCCCCAACCCCAAATTCTTCACGTCAGTTAATCCTCATCTGTATTCTGCGTGCCTGCTCACAGTGCAATCTGTTTTCACATTCTTCACTCTGAAAAACTGCTGTTGTGAAACTTTGCACTTCTGATCCTTTACTGTTTCCGCTGTAAGTTAGTCATCAGTGAGGAATTTCCTCAAAAGGAATTTCCTCACTGATGAAATTCTAAAAATCTCCTATTCGCCCCCCTCTAGTCGATATAACACACTTTCAATTGGTATCAGAGCAAGGTACTCCCTTGTTCTGTGTGATTTTGGTTTAACAACCTGGAGTTTTAGTTATATCGACTGCAGGCATGTTTAAGGTGACTGCAGCATGTCCTACCTTCGAAGGAAAGACTTTTTCCTTCTAGAAGAACAAAATGCAAATGCATCTACAACCTATTGATAAAGATCTCTGGTATATTGTGGAACATGGCGTCCCCATCATCTCTGCTAGTGTCTCTGCTGCTGATGTGAAAAAATTGAAGGAACTCGATTCTCATGCGAAGAATATCATCTATGGCCATCTGAGCCCAAGCCAGTTTGGAAGAGTAAGTGCTTTGGGCTCTGCAACACTGATCTGGGAGAGACTGTGCAAAGTAAATGAAGGAGTATCAACCCAGCGTGACTCTCGTGTTGATATTCTTCGCAATCTCTTCAATCGCTTCAAGAGACATGACAATGAAAGCTGCCAAGATACCTATGATCGCCTCACTGACATATCAAATGAAATGCAAGCACTGGGAGCTTGAGACATCACTGATCACGAAGTTGTGAAGAAACTGCTGAGATCTTTGGATTCTTCATTTGATACTTTAGTTCTGATGATTCAAGAAAGACCAGACTACAAGATGCTTGATCCAGCTGATATACTCGAAAGGCTAAATACTCATGAATTCTAGCTAGAAGAAAAGAAATATTTATATGGACCAAGCTATTCCAGACCACGTCCACTAAAGGCTAGAGCAATTTCCTCATCTGAAGAAGACGACACAGATGACTGCATTGGTGACCCTGAAGAATTTGGACAGGAGCTTGCAATGCTCGTGAGGAAATTCCAGAGATTTACACGACGAGGACAATTTGGTAAATCTTCAAGAAGATACATGAGGAAATCAGAATCTTCATCTGAGGACTACAAGAAACGAACCTGCCACAAATGCAAGAAATCAGGTCATTACATTGCTGATTGTCCCCGTTAGGGAAAGGAATCAAAGAAGAAGAAATACAGGGATGACAGTTCTTATGACTCAAAGAAGAAGAAGAAATCTTCAAAATCCTCATCTTCAAAGCCCTCATCGCACAAGAAGACTAGTTTCAGAAAGGCTCGGGCACTCAATGGCAAGTAAATGCACTCAGAGGCAGAATCAGAGGAAGGTGATGAAGAAGAGGGTTCTGATGAAGATTCAGAATCCGGACAGGCTAGTCTTGCACTGGCAACCACTTTCGTCAGCAAGTCAATCTTCAATCTTGAAGAAAATGATTGCACCATCCACACTGATGACTATGCTGATGACTTCACTCCAACCTATTGCTTCATGGCAAAAGGTTCAAAGGTACCAAATAATGCCTCCTCTGATTCAAGTAACTGTGAACCTAATGATTATAAGAAACCTAGTTATAGTAAACTTGCTATCATCGCCACTAAACAACAAACTGCCCTGGAAAAGCTTCAGAAACTGCTAGATAAAAGTGATGATCTATTGAATGATGAAATGAACCTTACCCAAATCCTCACTGAAGATGTGAAAAGTATTTAGTCTAGATTTGATAATCTTCAGGATCGTTATGATACATTCCTCACTGATCATGAGAAGCTTTCCTATGAATTTCTTCAAAGGAAGCTTGATCTTGAGAAGCTGAGGATGTCTCATGATGATCTTCGTATGGAAAATGAGTCATTACTAGCTCAACAGATCAACGTTGGTCAAGTTGAATTCATTCCTCCATGTCTTAAATGCATTGAATGCGAAACTGCTAATTCCTCACCAGAATCATCAAATGCTACTATTGCTACAAATTCTTCAACTGCACCTGTTGTGTCTATTTCCTCACTTGAGGAAAACACAAATGTTACTGACGAACATGCAGGGTTGAAGGAATTGTACGTGACAGGCATATACAAAAGCCTCAAAGGACATCAAACCCTTTGTGATTTGCTCAAAAAGAAGATCTTGAACAGGAACCCAAGGAAAGAAGGAATTGCCTTTGAGAGGAAATTAAATGCTGATGGATCTTATTGGAAACCTGAGCAGTATCCCAAAACCTCATGGGTTGCTGCTACTGGGCCTCCTTTTGATCCATCTAATCTAACTGGCTTTTCATGTGAATTATCCTATTCCTCAGATGAGTCATTTGACTCCAACTATAAACTGTTCAAAAATCAATCTGGGGAAGTATTTGCTCGATATGTTGGAACTAACTGCAGGAATGGCCCTCCCTTGAGGAAAATCCGGGTTCCCAAAAGTTGTCTTGAAAATCATCAGGTGAATGTCCTCATGACACCACCACTGAAGAATCTAAACCCCAGACCAAACTCCTCAAAAGGACCAAAGTCTTCAAGAGGATCAAAATCCTCAACTGGTCAAAACTATGCTCGCACCCGTGCTAATGCGTCTAACATGCAGGGAAGCTACAAGGAATATGAATATGAGCGTTACTCCTCAAATCATTATGTTCATAAATCCTCTAACCAGTTCTCTGCATATTCATATGAGTACTTTAACCCCCCTACTGTTAAGAGAGGTGCATTGGCTTCAATGCCACCTTTATCATATGGTGCTCGTAGGATGATGAATGCTTTGCCACCCCTTTAGATATGGGTGGTGAAGAAATCTAACTAATCACTTCTACAGGTGAGGTCTCCAGATGAAAATCATCATTTGAAGAATTTGCTGGAGACCTGAAGAAATGCTTGATAGGATGCAAGCTAATGATTGATGAAATAGAAATATTTCACACGTCCTTACATTTCTGTTATGATGAAATTACTGATCTGATGAAATTAGTATCATATTCTTCAAATCTGAAGCATATGAGATGGTAAGTTGTACTAATTCATCTGGAGGATGACAAACCCAAGAATACTGAGTGGGTTCTTGATAGTGGCTGCACACATCACATGACTGGTGATAAAAGCTTACTGATGAATATGCCACTAACTCCATCACCTCTGAAGCAAATCACATATGCTGACAAAGGTAAAAGCAAGGTATTGGGACTTGGCAAAGTGGCTATTTCCAAGGATAGGCATATGGACAAAGTGATGCTTGTTGAATCCCTTGGTTTTAACCTCATGTCTGTCTCGATGCTTTGTGATCTTGATATGATTGTTATCTTTGGTAGATATAGATGTGTAGTCATCATGGAATCTGACAGACCCAAAGTCTTCGAAGGTGTAAGAAGAGGGGATTTGTACATTGTTGATTTCTCTACAGGTCCTCAACCAGCCACTTGCTTACTAGCAAAAACCTCAGAAGGATGGTTGTGGCACCGAAGACTAGGTCATGCAGGCATGAGGAATTTGCATACGCTCGCGAAGAAGAAGCATGTCATCGGCATCGAATCGGTCAAATTCCTCAAGGATCATCTCTGCGGTGCTTGTGAATCTGGGAAAATGACCAGATCCAAGCATCCCTCGAAGACTGTCATGACCACTACACGTCCATTCGAATTGCTTCATATGGATCTATTTGGACCTACTCACTATCCCACACTAACCAATGCAGCATCTTTGTATGGCTTCGTCATAGTTGATGATTATTCCAGATATACTTGGGTGCATATCATAGTGTATAAAACTGAAGTGCAGGAAATATTCAAACGATTTTCTTCAAGGGCCTCGACGAACTTTGGCATCAAGATCAAACATATCAGGAGTGATAATGGAACCGAGTTCAAAAACACTAGTATTGATGATTATCTTGATGAACTTGGTATTACTCACGAATTATCTGCTCCTTATACTCCTCAGCAGAATGGTGTCGTCTAAAGGAAGAACAGGACTCTGGTTGAAATGGCAAGAACTATGCTTGAAGAATATCAGACTCCTCGTCGCTTTTGGCCTGAAGCAATCAACACTGCATGCCATATCATCAACAGGGTATATCTTCACAAATTCCTCAAGAAAACCTCATATGAACTCCTCACTGACAAGAAACCCAATGTAAGTTATTTCAAAGTCTTCGGTGCAAAATGCTGGATTAGAGATCCTCACCATAGCTCAAAATTTGCACCTAAGTCCCATGCAGGTTTTATGCTCGGTTATGGAAAGGACTCACACACTTACAGAGTCTTCAACAACTATCACAACAAAGTTGTTGAGACTGTAGATGTGCGGTTCGATGAAACTAATGGCTCGCAAAGAGAGAAATTGCCTTCTGATCCAGATAACGTGTCTCCGGAGGAAGCAATAAAGCTCAAACCTACTGAAGACATTGTCCCCACTGAGGAAATTGGTGAAGAAACGATCCCCATCGCGGATGAAAATAAAGAAGATGCTCTTGAGGAAATTGCACCAGAACCACTTCCTCAGCCCAGACGAAATCCTCAACCATCTCATCCGAGGATTGCAAATGAAGTAGAACTTGACAAAATCCTCAACGACATCAACACGCCAGGTCCTCTCAGTCGCTCAAAAGCTTCACACTTCGTTAACTTTTGTGGGCATTTTTCCTTTGTATCCATCACAGAACCCTCAAAAGTTGCTGAGGCTTTTCTGGAACCAGAGTGGATCCAAGCTATGCAAGACGAACTTCTTCAATTCAAGCTGAATGACGTATGGGAGCTCGTCAAACGACCAGATCCTTGCAAGCACAACATCATCGGCACCAAGTGGATTTTCTGAAACAAGCCAGATGAGGATGGTCAAGTGGTGAAGAACAAGGCACGACTTGTAGCCCAAGGCTACACCCAGGTTCAAGGAATAGATTTCGATGAAACTTTTGCACCTGTTGCTAGACTTGAAGCTATTCGAATACTACTTGCTTATGCTAATCATAATAACATCATCTTATATCAAATGGATGTGAAAAGTGCATTCCTCAATGGTAAGCTTGAGGAAGAAGTATATGTTGCTCATCCCCCAGGTTTTGAGGATCCAAAGAATCCAGACAAAGTCTTCAGACTCAAAAAGGCTCTTTATGGTCTCAAGCAAGCCCGTCGGGCATGGTATGATACATTGAAGGAATTCCTCATGAAGAAAGGCTTCAAACCTGGTTCACTCGATCCAACTCTTTTCACTAAATCCTATGATAATGAGCTATTTGTGTGTCGAATATATGTCGATGATATCATATTTGGCTGTACTGACAAACGATACAGTGATGAATTTGCCTACATGATGAGTGAAGAATATCAGATGTCCATGATGGGGGAGCTGAAATTCTTCTTAGGTCTTCAAATTCGTCAACAAAGCAATGGAATCTTCATATCACAAGAGAAATACCTCAAGAATGTTCTGAGGAAATTCGACATGCATGAATGCAAAGGTGCCAAGACTCCAATGCCTACCAACGGCCACCTCGGCACTGATGAAAATGGTAAAGATTTCGATCAGCACGTATATCGTTCTGTGATTGGTTCTATTGTATCTATGTGCATCTACGCCAGATATAATGCTTAGTGTTTGCATGTGTGCATGTTTTCAAGCAAAACCGAAGGACTCACACCATAAGGATGTGAAACATATTCTTCGATACTTAGCTCACACACCAACACTAGGATTATGGTATCCCAAGGGCTCAAATCTTCATCTGGTAGGGTATTCTGATTCTGACTATGCTGGTGACTGTGTGGATCGCAAGTCAACTTCTGGCACATTCCATTTCCTCGGAAGATCACTAGTTTGCTAGTCCTCAAAGAAGCAGAACTGCGTATCACTCTCCACTGCCAAAGCTGAGTACATTGCTGCTGGTTCTTGCTGTGCTCAATTAGTATGGATGAAGCAAACCCTCAAGGACTACGGCATCCACATGAAGAATGTGCCTCTCTACTGTGACAATGAGAGTGCAATCAAGATTGCATACAACCCAGTACAACACTTGAAGACCAAGCACATCCAGATTCGTCATCATTTTCTTCGGGACCATGTCCTCAAGGGCAATATCCTCATCGACCATGTGAAGACTTATGATCAACTGGAAGATATCTTCACTAAGCCCTTGGATGAGAAAAGGTTTTGCAAGTTGCGGTGTGAGGTAAATATCTTAGAATCTTCAAATGTTTTCTAAAAACATACACACATCCTAACACTTATGCAAAATTGATGACTTAGATGTGCAACACATGATGAATCGATTTTCTTCAACTGATGAAGAATGTCACTCTGAATGTGAAGAAATCAGCGAAGAAATTGATTCTCAGGGCCCTACGACAATTGTACGCGGCATCTGTAATCAACATTCTTATATGGTGGGTCACGCCACCGCCCAATGTGAAATTCCTCAAGATTGATTTTCTTCAAAAGTTCCATTTCCTCAAAATGTGTTTTTCTTCAAAACAGGTGTTCTTCAGTGTGACGATTTATCACAAAATCTTCAAAATCACTTGATGACTTTCATTTGACTAGATAGACTGTGATTTCAAGTCCTCAACAACATTCGCTTATTGCTATTTCTTCAAGTTGATATTTCTGCTAAGTGAATGTGATCGGACCCTACTTTCCCTCTATGCTATACTCATCCAGTCTATTCAATTCTTCATATGCGTTCTACTTGAAACTTTGTTCAAAATCCTCACTGCGTCCTTGAAACTTTGAAATTTTGTAACGAAAATCCTCAAATCTTCAAAAATTGTTTCTGTAATACACAGTAACTGAACCCCACATCCAACCACGATCTCCACTATCTCCACCGCATTGTTCGGGAGCTACACGTGTCCTGCGGAGACGTAGAGGCAGGGGCTGTTTGGTCCGAAATTTTCGCGCCAACACTACCTATTTGGCTATAAATATGTCCTTATCCCCCTCGGCATACTCTTCTTCGCTCCATCGCTCTCCTGCCAGAGCAAACACCACCGAACCCTAGCGCCATCGCAGGTAGTCTCCTCGCTGGTGAGGAAGAGCTTCACTACCTCGACTTCTTCGTCGTCGGAACCACGCCGGAGTCGGACCATCTTCGTCCGCCGCCGCCGTAGACGTCCTTTGTCGCCGGCTTACGGTGCATTGGACACGCGACCGAAGAGCTTCTCTACACACCTTTCTGTGTTCTTCGTGCGCACCTTCCAGGGTAAATAAGCACTTGATTCCTCAGACACTGCCTATCACCACATCATTGATGAACTATGCTAAGCATCTAAGTTTTCACGTGATTCCTCAATTGTGCGAATTTTCGGATCTGTGCAACTTTGGAACCCAAGAACAGTATGCTTAGGAAAATTCCTCAACCACTGGTTATATTCCTCAACTATCAAACTTTTTCATTTTCTTCAAATCTGAGAACGCATATGACCTGTCCAAATTCCTCGCAACTATACTATGTTCACAGGTACACACATGTCAGCTGATGAATCTCTCGGTTCTCATCACATTAACTCATTTGCAGCGTTTCTGGAAGAAAATCTTCAAGTCTCATTAGAATCCTCAAGAGTTCAATCTCATCAGCAAAATCCTCAGCTGATGAAAATGGAGGATGACAGAAAACAGAAGGGAGGAAAGAAACTTCAGCAAAACACAGCTATGGATATCCCTGAGGATATTTACTTGGACTATTGCATGCCTGATGAAAATGAGACAATGGCCAAGAGAAAGATACGGCTGCAGAAGATAGAATGCCGATGGGCGAAGGAATGGAAGGAATACAGGTTTGTGACTCCCAAGTATGCGAAGAAATTCCCTCTGAAGCCCCCTGGCAGACGGGCCCCACTTGAGGATCATCAAGTAGCACATCCCTCAAGCCTCATGACCATTGATGACTATCCAGATGAAAAGGAAAAGCATCTGGCTAAGCTCAAGAAGCAGGCGGAAACTGCAACGAGGAAATTCAATGAATCCTCAGCTACTGCCTCAGCTGCTGCTACTTCCTCTGCCGCTGTGACCTCTGGCTCAGAAATTCCTCAAATGCAGTCTGTACCGTCAAAACCAAGGGCTCCAAAGCCTCAAGAGAAGTCTGCTCAGGCTTCAGTCACAAAACCCTCAGCACCAAAACCTTGAGCACCAAATCCATCAGCGTCAAAACCCTCAGTACCAATCTCCTCAGCTCCAAAATCCTCAGCACCACCACCAAAGTCTCAAGAGAAACCAGTACAGAAGCAAGTCATGAAGCCTATGACCGCCAGCTCCAGCTCCTCACTCCCAGCTGCAACCAGCTCGGAGACAAAGTCTTCAACACCTCCTGCGAAGACTCAGGTATCTGCTGAACGTGCAACTCTGCCAAGCCCCAGCAAAATCATCATTGTCCCGTCTGCATCAGAGGGCAGTGATGAATTTGATGATCAAACCCTGCAAGCAATCATCAGAAACAAGCAGGAAAGAGTAGCTGAAGCATCAGGCAGTGCCATTCCTCTGGCAATGGACCCAAGGTCCTCCTTGACTACATCAACATCTGGTATGAGGACCCAAACACTCCGCTTGATGATTTGAAACTTCCCCCTGGCATCAGCCACATGGTGACCACTTTCATCAATGAAGCCAAGTGGAAAGAACAGCAGCCCAAGCAGGCCAAAGTTGCAAAGCTTAAAAAAGAGAAATTTCTCAAGCAGAATCTCCTCAACTTGACTCTTGATGCACTGGTATCAACACAGGCAGAGCTGAAGAAATTGACTGACAAGTACTCCAAGCTGTCAGATCATAAGAGTCTCAAGAGCAATTTCATCAAGCTGGCCACTAGTGATGTTGATGACTACAATAAGAAGGCTGCAACCCCAGCACCAACTTCTCAGCCCTTGATTGAGGAGCCAGCAGACGAATCTCCTCATGATGAGGAAACTCCTCAAGCTGAGAAAGTACACCAAGAACGTCGTGTGGATGAACCGGATATTGAAGAAATCATCATGGAAACTCCACCTGATGAATTTGCTGCAACTGATGAGACTGCCCCTGACCCAACTGCTTCGTCAAAGCAAGATGATGACTCTATTCCATCTGGTTCCTCAATACCAGCTGAAGAATCTGTCAAGAGAACCCCTTCATCAAAAGCTTCAACGGTGAAGAAGATGACTCCGTCTGCATCAGACGTGAAGAAAACCAGGGCTGCTGAGAAGGAAGCCAAAAAGAGAAAGGCCTCCTTAGCAGAAGAAGAAACAGAGGCCAAGCGCCTCAAAGCACTTGAAGAAACTGCTCCTCTGGACCCTGTGCCCCTGAATGTTGCTCCTTCTTATGAAATGGTCATCATTGATGATCCAACGAAAAAGGAAGATGAGGAAATGAAGGATGCCGCCTGTGAGGAACACACTGATGAGGAAATGAAGTCAACAAGAAGACTTTCGAGACCATTGTAGGAAAAGGCAAATCCGTGATTGAAGAAGGCAGTAGGCCCCTTGATGGCCAGTTCAGAGAGCCAGAAGCTTATTCTTCATGGGATGATACTGAGACTCGTCCAGCAAGCCCCGTTCCTCCTCGCGTGATGAATACAAGAGAGCTCTTCCTCAGTCTTCACCAGAAGGTGGATCGCAATCACAAGTGGGTCAAACGCCAGTTTGGTGCCATTGTGAAAACCTTCACTGACACACAGAACTATGTGAAGCTCAACCATCATTATCTGCATGAGGTTTTTGATCGCACCTGGGCTACACTTGCACATCTGAAGACTCAGACTGAGCTTGAAGAAATGGACTTTGAGCGAGACTTTGAATGGTCGTGGCCGCCCAAGAAGAAGTTCAGGCCTATTCCAGTTCCAGACCTTGAAGACAGCTCCTTTTCTTCATTCCGCACTGCTGAAACTAATGAAGAACAGCTCGACACTGCTACCTGTCCAAGGAAGAAGACTACTCCCAAGAAGCATCACGACTCTTCCTCAACTGCCAAGAAGTGAAGTCTTCACGGGCTTAGTCCTCAGTCTGTCCCTTTTTGTCACTTGATGACAAAGGGGGAGAAACTTGAGAGTTAGTCTTCAAGCGGGATATTTTTGGGGCTTATGAACTATATTTAAGTTACAAACTCTTGGCTCTTCTGAAGTTTTTATGTAATGAGTTGTAACTTAAGCCCGATGGTACTCTGACGCTTTTGAACGTTTTTCTTCGCATGCTTATTCCTCAAGTTTTAATGCACGCATGCTGGAATTCGTCAGATACCATTTGTCATCATGCATTTTCATTTCCTTCATATGATATGTTACATGTATGCATGATTTACAAGACTTAGGGGGAGATCTCCATGATATAAATCATCAATGTGCATTTGCTGTGAACAGCAAAATCTTCAAGATATGCACATCTTCAGGGGGAGTCTCTCTGAATATTGATTTCAAATTCCTCAAATGAGTATTTAGACTTCATATTTTTTATCCCTGTTGAAGACTTAACATAATTGCCATCAACCACAAAAAAGGGGGAGATTGTAAGTGCATCTAGTGCCCCTTAGTGATTTTGCTGGTTTGAAGACTTATAGGTTAAGTACCTAATGTGTTTGTGAGTGTACACAGGATCTATAAGTCATTGAGGAGTTTGAGATATTTGAAGAATATCGACCCCTAAAAATATATGTCTTCAGTTGAAGAAATTGGTCTGAAGCTGAAGAAATGAATCGCGAGGAATCTGCGATGAAATTGATATTCCTCATGAAGATACTGATATTGAGGAATCGGGTGTGTCGTGAAGAAAATCACTCTCAAGAATTTGAAGCATGAAGATTTACACTTTCTGTTTTATTTTCTTCGCATTTGAGTAATAGGAACACCGTACTGTTAAAGGGGGTCGAAGTTACACTTTGGAATGAATTTCCTCATGATGCACAACCCAAGCCTAATCCTACCAAAAGCCTCAAGTGAGGAATACGAGTGACATGAGGACTCTCACAGTTGAGGGTTCCGACCGTTTCGATAGCCACGCCAAGTCATTGGTCTTATCCACTCCAACGGTCATATTATTTAAGGGCATTAGTGTCTAATCATGTCGGGATGCTCCCAGGCTATAAATAGCCACCCCCACAACCATTAGCTGGCTGGCTGCTCCATTAGAAACTAACACTTGTCATAAGAGCAACCCAATTCCTCAGAGTCTTCGAGAGTAATTCATCAGTGAGGAAATACACCATACATCGAAACCACAAACCAAACCTAGTGATTGAGCATCATTGAAGAAGTTGTTCCTGTGTAGGACTGAAGCCTTTTACCTTTGAGGACTGTGCATCCTCCAGACGGTTAGGCGTCATGGTCTACAGCTTTCCAGCAGTCAATTGTGGATCGCCGGGTGGCCAAGTTTGTGAGGGTTTGGAAGTCTGCCCTAAAGACATACCACGAGTGTTGGCCGAGGACTGTGTGTCCTCAGCTCAAGGAGAATACGGTAGGGACTGTGTGTCCCGGGACTGTGTGTCCTTTGGTTTCAATACCAAGCCGCTCCAAACCAGATGTACGACTGTTACAACAGTTGGAACTGGGTCATCAACGACTGTCTTCACTGAGAAACGGGTTCTAATTCCTCAACTCCTTACTTTCCTCGTATTATGTGTTGATGACTTTCACTGTGACTGTTTGAAGAATTTGCTGAAGACTTTCTCTGAATTTCCTCAACCCCAAATTCTTCACGTCAGTTAATCCTCATTTGTATTATGCGTGCCTTCTCACAGTGCAATCTGTTTTCACATTCTTCACTCTGAAAAACTATTGTTGTGAAACTTTGCACTTATGATCCTTTACTGTTTCTGATGTAAGTTAGTCATCGGTGAGGAATTTCCTCAAAAGGAATTTCCTCAGTGATAAATTTCTAAAAATCTCCTATGCACCGCCCCCCTCTAGTCGATATAACGCACTTTCAGGGGCATGGGTCTGCGCTGCACGGGGGAGAAGGGGAAGAAGGGAGAAATGCTCTGCAGCTCACCGCGGAGCTGATGGGGGAAACGACGACGGAAGGTGAACTCGGGGCAGGCCGAATCGACGGAGGCGGTCTTCGGTGGCCGGAGGGGAAAACGGCGATGACGGCGACGCTTCAGGGGGCTGCGGCTCGATTCCTTCGGCGTGGAGGAGCTGCTCTAGGAGGCGGAGTTAATGGGCTGCTCGGGGGGCTTCGCTGCGGCCGGAGAGGCGTTAGTGGCGAGCTTGAGTAGAGCTCGTTAATGGCGGCAGGAGAAGGAGAGTGGAAACAGGGGAAATGGAGAGAGGAGGAGGATATAAGGGACAGAGGGGAGGGGAGGCGAGGGGAGGCTCCAGCGCGATGCAGGAGCTGGCACGGCCAGCCGCCGTGCTCATCTTCCCCTCTGCCTACTGGCAGGTAGAGGAAGATGACAGGGGAGCTCCTGGTGGGCTGGGCCTGCCCCTCGCGCCAGGTAAGCTTCTGTTCTTTCTTATTTTGTTTCTTTTATTTCTTTTTCTGTCATTTGTTAGGATTTGAAAATAAAGTCAAACCATTTTTATAAAACCCTAAAATATTTTTACGTGACATAAGATAATTATCCAATGTCACACAATTATTTTCACAGTTAATGAAACTATATTTTATATATAGCAAATATAATTCCATTGGAAATAATTGTTTGATTAAATCAAAAGTCCAAAATAAAATGTTTCTATGATCCAAAAATATTGGTTAACATTTTTATATCATGCCAATAATTTATTGGAAAACCACAGACATTTTCTTGGAACTACTTGAAGCAATTTTTATATTGCATATTTCACAAAATTTGGTTCCTAAGGCTTGATCACTTCCCCATTTCATATTCAAAAGAATTTAAATATGCATGCATGAATGCTTGGCAAGCAAAGTGAAATTAGGGTTGGGACAACTCACGCGCACTAAAGAAGAATCTCGTCCCGAGATTCAGCCATAGTCGGGAAGAGATCGGGGTACTCAAGCCGAAGACGATCTTCGCACTCCCAGGTTGCTCCATCCTCGGAATGATGAGACCACTCAACCTTGAGAAACATGATGTTGCGATGTCGAGTGTTGCGCTCAGTTTCTTCAAGAATACGAACAGGATATTCATGATATAAAAAGGTCATCTTGGAGATCAAGCGTTTTGTGGTCCACTTCGTGGATAGGATCCTGGAAGCAACGCCTGAGTTGAGAAACGTGGAACACATCATGAACTTTGGAAAGCTAAGGGTCAGTTCCAATTGGTAGGCAACTTCTAGCAAGAATGCGGAAAGGACCAATGTGACGAGGGGCCAATTTGCCTTTGATACCGAAATGATGGGTACCCTTGAGAGGTGAAACCCGAAGATAAGCCTTCTCCTCAACTTCATAACTTACTTCCTTATGACGACGGTCATATTGGATCTTTTGAGGAGATTGGGCAGTTTTTAAATTCTCACAAATGAAGCGAACTTGCTCTTCTCCATCCTGGATCATATCCGGTCCAAAGAAATGTCTTTCACCGGTTTCTGACCAGTTTAATGGCGTTCCACATCTTCGTCCATAGAAAACTCCAAAAGGAGCTTTGCCCACACTAGACTGGAAACTATTGTTATAAGAAAATTCAGCGAATGGAAGAAATTTCTCCCAGTTCATTCCGAATGAGATAACACAAGCTCTGACCATATCTTCGAGGATTTGATTAACTCTTTCTACTTGACCACCTGACTGAGGGTGATAAGCAGTGCTAAAGGAGAGGTGAGTTCCCATAGCATTTTGGAAACTTTCGCAAAATCGAGGGGTGAAAAGACTTCCACGGTCTGTATTGATTTCTAGAGGAACACCATGAAGAGAAACTATTCAAGAAATATACAGGTCTGCTAACTGACTAGCAGTTATACTCTCTCGAACTGGAAGAAAATGAGCAACTTTCTAAAGAGGACCGATGACCACAAAGATGGCATCATTCCCTTTCTTAGTCTTTGGAAAGCCGGTGATGAAATCCATACCGACCTTGTCCCACTTCCAATCGGGAATAGCCAAGGGCTGAAGGGTGCCAACAAGCCTTTGATGCTCTTCCTTAACGCGACGACAAACGTCACAGTTAGCAATAAATTGAGTGATTTCTCTCTTCATCCGTGTCCACCAGAACATCTAGTGTAGGTCCTGATACATCTTAGTACTACCGAGATGAATCGTGAGAGGAGATTCATGAGCTTCCTTGAGGATCAATTCTCGAAGTTGTTGCTTCTTGGGAACCACTAAGCAATTCTCAAAGAATACAACACCTTTATCATTTACCAAGAAATGACCAGCAACTCCTTTGGCAATGCTGCTCTTGATCCGGGAAATTCTCATATCATGTTTGTGAGCTTCTATGATCTGATCCTCAAGAGTTGGTTTCGCCACCAAGGTGGAAAGGAATCCTTGAGGAACAATGTGAATATTAAGCTTACGAAATTCCTCATGGAGAAGTGGTTGGCTTTGTAGCAACATAAGGTTGTAACAACAGGATTTACGACTTACTGCATCAGCCATGAAATTGGCTTTGCCTGGGGTGTAAGATATTCCTAAGTCGTAGTCCATGATCAACTCAACCCAACATCTTTGCCTGAGATTCAAATCCGTCTGGGTGAATATATACTTGAGACTCTGGTGATCAATGTATATTCCGCAATGATTACCCAGAAGGTAATGTCGCTAGGTTAACAGTGCATAAACTATAGCGGCATGTTCCATATCACGTGTTAGATAATTCTCCTCATGTGGATGCAACTGTCGAGATGCATAGGCAATCACATGAGGATCTTGCATAAGAATGCATCCAAGTCCTTTGTGAAATCCGGGGGCACCAGTACCGGGGCAATAGTCAGTCGTATTTTCAACTCCTGAAAACTTTCCTGACATTGTGGGGTCCACTCGAACTTCTTATCTTTCTTGAGGAGTTCAGTTAGAGGTTTGGCAACTTTGGAGAAGTTCTCAACGAAAGGGAGACAATAGCTCGCTAAGCCAAGGAAACTCCTAACTTGCTTCACCGATTCAGGTGGAGTCCAATCAAGAACGGCCTGAACTCTCTCGGGATTGACAGCAATACCCTTCGCAGAAATTACATGGCCTAGATAGGTCACTTATGGCAACCAGAATTCACATTTAGAGAATTTGGCCTAAAGGTGGTGCTCTCGTAGTTTCATCAATACCAGCCTAAGATGCTCAACATGTTCTTCTTCGTTCTTCGAGTAGATCAGAATATCATGGAGGTAAACCACGATGAATTTGTCCAAGTACTCCATGAATATCGAATTCATTAAGCGAGAGAAGGTCGCTGGGGCGTTGGCTAGACCGAAGGACATGACGATGTACTTGTATTAGCCATAACGCATGACAAAGGCCGTCTTAGGAATGTGCCCGTTCCTAATTTTGATTTGATGATAACATAATCTCAAATCCATCTTGGAAAAGACTGCAGATCCAGCGAGCTGATCATACAGATCGTTGATCCCAGGGAGTGGATATTTGTTTTTTATCATAACCAGATTAACCGGTCGATAATCTACAACGATTCGATCCGTACCATCCTTGTCGGGGGGATAACCCCGGGGTAGGCTCAACGAGCCTGCTCCTTCATCTCCTGCCCAAAAGGAATGACCAAGTATACTTCCCCAAGGCCCAAATCCTTTGGCCGGCTAGACTGTACCTACCGGCTGGAGGACGAGACGGCCAACTCTCTGGCCGGCCAGGAAACCCCTGCTAGCTAGAGGCGAGACCTCTACCTCTTCTTGACCGCCTTGGCCAAGCCAGCCGGCTAGGAACGAGGCGGCCATGCCCAAGCCGGCTAGCCAAGCGGGCTAGCCGGCCGGGGACCTCAAGTCACATCAGGTCGTAGGTCATGACGAGACTCTACGATTAAAGGTGGCTACGCGTCAGCAAAGGTACTAGATCGGAGTGCCTCGCAGGTACGAGCGTCGGCGGCCACGCCGCTGACCTACCCCGGCTCTGATCCATCACCCAGCATAGTGTCAGACCATCAAACCCCCACTCCATTACTGCACTCGGCGTGGGAACAGTGGAGGCGGCCGTACTATCTGCCCATGACGAATCTCGCTGGACGATGCCGGACGTACCGCGCGTCCTCAGCGTCAACCTTACGCGAGAGCTTCATTGGCTAGCCGGCGAGTCCCACAGCCAGACGGGACCTCGCAGCCGGCGGGCCCCTCAAGCGACAAGACAAGACCCTCGTGGGCCACCTTGCTGGCTGGAGAGGCTGCCAACCGGGTCCCACTCTTGTACCCTTTATCCATATTGTAGGCCGGTGGGTTCGTCTATAAAACCCCCCGGTCACCCTCCATGCAGAGGGCGGTCAAACAACATATCACACTCACCAACCACATAGAGAGAGGCAGAGACAAGCCGGCTGCTCCCCTCTTCCTCCTCCTCAACACAGCTCCAGGAGCAACCTTGTAATCCATCCATATACATCATACACTCCGCCGGGAGTAGGGGTATTATCTCTACGGAGAGCCCTGAACCAGGGTACACCGTCTGTTCCATGCTGGTACCATCCTCGTCGCCAGCGCCCTCTGTGGCCAATTCGGTTCTCACCAACTTTAGCCTACCTATGGCATATGTTGTGAGTATTCACCGACATTTGGCGCCCACCATGGGGCCGATGGCGGCATCGGCTGGCTTTACACGCTGGGCGGGGCCCCGCACCTACACCAACGGATGCATCGCATCCGGATCGATCTGCATACCCGTGGAGCCCGCTTTCGATGAGGCAACACCGATGATGATTGACATCCCCGTCCGCCATGCGGATTCGGACGAAGATTGCGACGACCAGCAACGTACTCGTCTTAGACGGCCCTCCGCCGTCGGTGGGGTTGTTCACCCCGTACCATGTCGCCGCCGTCTCCAACATCGTTGAGGTGATGGTCATCGGTGCTGGCACCAGAACGGCTCATGGCAAGGCGTCAGCAGACGCTGGTGAGCTTGCTGCTGTCACCGCTGACACTCTTTAGGAAGCACTAGCCGGCCTGAAGACGCCCATCTCCGCTTCCACAAACCCTAACAACACCCAAGCCTAGCTGGAGGATGCTCGCAAGCAGATCTTGGAGGAGGGCATTGTCGTCGCCTCGGCAAAGCGTCAGATGGAGGCCACGCAGCGCGAGTATAACTCCGCATACAACCTCACTTTCATTTCCGAGGCCCCTAGCCGGCTTCGATCGGTCCGCGGCTGCAACTGGTTCATTGCCGAGATCCTAGGCGGCAACCAGCCCGTCTACGAGACCCCTGTAGCCAACTTGCGGGCGGCGCAGGCGTCCATGGAAGAAATGCCAACCTTGGAGGGCGAGGAGCGCGCCTTCCAGGAGAAGCGGGTCAAGGATCTCCTTGACGCCGCCAATGAGCAGCAGACAGGACTTGACCGCGGTCAGGCCTACTCAGAGTCTCCGGGACCCAACCCCGGAGCGCGCCGCAACCCTAGCGGTCATCACCACGCGGAGAGATCTTCCTCGAATCGCACCTCCGGCCGGAGTGGTGAGGGAACTCAAGACATGCGCTCCCAGCGCTAGAGCGAGCATACTTCGAGCAGGCATCGCGGAGGCGACGAGAGTGACTTGGTGTATGAGGTTCCTCGTCCGGGGAGGACCCATGCCACCGGTTCGCAAGGTGCCCTTCCGATCGCAGCTCGGATCGGCGCTCGTGTTCCCGAGGGCGACCAGGACACCCGCAGGCGTCTCAACTCCCTGGCCCAGTCAGCCCTCCTGGAGGAGGACGGTCCCATCGGTCCGGCCTGCTTCGGCCCCCGGATCTGAGGGGAGCCCTTTCCCCAAGGCTTCACCTTGCCTCGGGATACTCCCAAGTCAATGGCACCACCAAGCTAGAGGACTGGTTGACCGACTACACCACTGCCGTTGGCATTGCCAGGGGCGACAAGCGCATAGCAGTCCGCTACGTGCCACTCATGTTGGCCGGCTCGGCTCGGACTTCAACAGCCTTCCAGCCGGCACCGTCAACTCATGGGTGGACTTCGAGGAGGCGTTCGTCCACAACTTCACTAGCACGTACAAGCGCCCTAGCCGGCCTCGCGAGTAGGCCATGTGCATCTAGAGGCCCGACGAACCCCATCGCGACTACGTAACTCGCTGGACGAAGCTTCGCAACTCCTGTGAGGGGGTGCACGAGGTACAGGCCATCCAGTACTTCATCGATGGTTTCCGAGACGGCACCCTCCTCAAGCACAAGCTCATGTGCTCCGAGCCCACCTCTCTGGTGGTCCTCAAGGACAAGGCGGACAAGTACGCCACGGCCGACTCGGCGATGCGGGTCTAGGTGACCGCCTCGGACAAGGCTGTCCCCATGCCGGCTACTCCCAAGCCGGCTGGAGATAGTCAAGGAAGCCAGAACAACAACAAGCGCAAGGCGGATCATCTAGATTCGTGCTCCAACAACAAGTTGGTAGCCAGCATGGAGGGTGAGGCATCGGCTTCTCAAGCCGGCCCTCAACGGAAGCGGCCCAATAGGGGGAACACAAACTGGTTGCCCAGGCAGACTTTCGAGCAGCTCCTTGAAGCCCCCTGCAAGATACATTCTGGGGCACAGCCTTCTACCCACACCCTTCGGCAGTGCAGCTTCGCACGACGGCTGTTGCGAGGGGAGGGCCTGCCGGCTGCCCCAGGTGCACATGCTGCACCTCAAGCCCCGGCTCCGGGTCCTGCTCCAGCTCCACCGCCGCTGCCTCGCGATGACGGCCGCCTCCACGACGACTACGCCCATCAAGATGGAGCATTCGTCTTCTTCACAAGTGAAGGCCACGACAAGCATAGCCTGCGGCAGTGACGGCGTGAGGTGAATGCCACGGTTCCCCCAGTTCCCAATACATCCATTGGTCTGACAAACCAATCACATGGAGCCAGGTAGACCATCCTGCGGTGATGCCCAACCCAGGCTCATACACACTCGTCCTCGACCCCACCTTCGCCTCCAAGAGGCTCACCTCTCGGTTCTCCCGGGTGCTGGACGATGGCGGCAGCAGCATCAACATCCTCTACCTTGACACTCTCCGCAAGCTCGGGCTCAAGGAGATGGACGTCCTGCCGACCAGCACTGTCTTCCACGGCATCGTGCCTGGGCAGTCCTGCTTGCCTATCGGCAAAATCCAGTTGGACGTCCTCTTCGGCGACAAGGCTCACTTCCGTCGCGATTCCATATGGTTCGAGGTGGTGGACCTCAGCAGCCCGTATCACGCGCTGCTGGGCAGACCAACTCTGTCCAAGTTCTTGGCTATCCCGCACTACGCCTACCTCAAGATGAAGATGCCGGGTCCGAAGGGCATCATCACTATTGCTGGCGACTACAAGAAGTCGCTCGAGTGCGCCTAAGATAGCAGCCGCGTAGCCGACGCCCTGGTGATTGCTGAGGAGAAGAGACAGATCGACCGGCTCGTGGCCCAGGCTACAAGCAGCCGGCGATCCCTTCTCCTCCGTCCCAGTCGGCCGGCGAAGGCTCCTTCAAGCCGGGCAAAGAGACCAAGCAAGTTCCACTCGACCCTACAAACCCCAAGTAGTGCGTCAGCCCTAAATAGGAAGGCGAGCTCGTCGACTTCCTCCGTGAGAATCGGGTCATCTTCGCATGGTTCCCCAAAGACATGCCGGGTGTTCCAAGGAAGTACACCGAGCACAAACTTCACGTGCGACTGGATGCAAAGCCGGTAAAGCAGCCTTTGCGCCGCTTCACCGAGGGGCAGCGGCGCACAATTGGAGAAGAGGTTACCCGACTCCTTGCAGCCGGCTTCATCATGGAGGTTTTCCACCCGGACTGGTTGGCCATTCCAGTCCTGGTGCTGAAAAAGAACAACACCTAGCGAATGTGTATCGACTAGACTAACTTGAATAAGGCCTGTCAGAAAGACCCTTTCGCGTTGCCTAGGATAGATCAAGTGATCGACTCCACTGCAGGCTGCGAAATGCTTTCGTTTCTGGATGCTTATTCAGGCTACCATCAAATCAAGCTGGATCCAGCTGATCGCCTGAAGACCTCCTTCATCACGCCCTTCGGGGCCTACTGCTACACCACCATGACATTCGGTCTGAAGAACGCTGGTGCGATGTTCCAACGCTGCATGCAGCAGTGCCTACTACCACAGATCGGCAGAAACATCCACGTCTATGTGGATGACATCGTCGTCAAGACGAAGCAGCACTTCAGCCGCCTCGATGACTTGCGGGAGACGTTCGCCAACCTGCGCGAATACAAGATCCGGCTCAACCCGGAGAAGTGTGTCTTTGGGGTTCCAAGCGGCAAGCTCCTGGGGCTCTTCGTGTCCGCTTGTGGCATCGAGGCAAACCCCGAGAAGATCGGCACCATCGAGCGGATGGTGCGGCCGGCTCGGATCCTAGACGTCCAGAAGCTCGCCGGCTGCCTGGCGTCCCTTAGCCGGTTCGTCAGCCGGCTCGGCGAGAAGGCCCTTCCACTCTACCAGCTCATGAAGAAGACGACGAAGTTCGATTGGAATGACCAGGCGGACGAAGCCTTCTACGACCTCAAGTGGGTCATCTCGAGCCTGCCAATCTTGGCAGCGCCGGCTGAAAGGGAACTCATACTCATATACATTGAAGAGACCACTCGCGTGGTTAGTGTAGTGCTGGTAGTTCAACGCAAGGAGGAGCGCCCTGGCTACTACCTCAGCGAGGTCTTGTCCGCCTCCAAGCAGAACTATCCCCACTTCTAAAAAATGTGTTATGGTGTTTACCTTGCTGCAAAGAAGTTAAAGAAATACTTCCAAGAGCATGCTATCACTGTGGTGAGCACTGCTCCACTTTCAGAAATCATGGGCAACCATGATGCGACGGGCAGGATCGCCAAGTGGTCCATTGATACGTCCATTTTGCATCATGCTTTCACGTTGATATTTATCGCTTCTTGGGATTTTATTTCACTTCACGGTACAATACTTATGCCTTTTCTCTCTTATTTTGCAAGGTTTACATGAAGAGGGAGAATGCCGGCAGCTGGAATTCTGGCCTGAAAAAGGAGCAAGTTTGAGATACCTATTCTGCGCAACTCCAAACGCCGTAAAAATCAACGAGGATTTTTTTCGGGAATTATAAAAAATACTGGGCCGAAGAAGTTCCAGAGGGGCGCCAGTAGGTGGCCACATGCGTGCTAGGCGCGACCACCCCCCTTGGCACGCCTAGGGGGCTTGTGGGCAACTAATACGTCTCCATCGCATCTACTTTTGCAAACTATTTTGCCCTTGTTTTGTTCTCCAATTTGCATTATTTGAATGGAACTAACCCGGCTAACGCTGTTTTCAGCAGAATTGCCATGGTGTTGTTTTTGCGCAGAAATAAAAGTTCTCGGAATGACCTGAAAATTTACGGAGATTTTTTCTGGAATTTATGAAAAATACTGGCGCAAGAATCAACGGAGGGAGAGGAGCCGTGAGCCCACAAGCCCAACAGGCACGCCCCCCCTGGCCGAGCCTGGCAGGCTTGTGGGGCCCACAAAGCTCGATCGCCTCTCAATCCAGCTCTATATAGTCTGTTTCGTCCGTAAAAAAATCAAGGAGAAGAGTTCATCGTGTTTTATGATACGGAGGCGCCGCCACCTCCTGTTCTTCATCTGGAGGGCAGATCTGGAGTCCGTTCCGGGCTCCGGAGAGGGGAGATCGTCTCCATCGTCATCATCAACCTTCCTTCATCGCCAATTCCATGATGCTCTTCACCGTTTGTGAGTAAGTTCATCATAGGCTTGCTGGACGGTGATGGGTTGGATGAGATCTATCATGCAATCGAGTTAGTTTTGACGGGGATTGATCCCTAGTATCCACTATGTTCTGAGATTGATGTTGCTACTACTTTGCCATGCTTAATGCTTGTCCCTAGGACCCGAGTGCCATGATTTAAGATCTGAACCTATTATCTTGTCGTCAATATATGTGTGTTTTAGATCCTATCTTGCAAGTTGTAGTCACCTACTATGTGTTATGACCAGGCAACCCCAGAGTGACAATAGCCGGAATCACTCCCAGAGATGACCATAGTATGAGGAGTTCATGTATTCACCAAGTGTTAATGCGTTGGTCCGGTTCTTTATTAAAAAGAGAACCGTAATATCCCGTAGTTTCCATTAGGACCCCGCTGCCACGGGAGGGATGGACAATAGATGTCATGCAAGTTCTTTTCCCTAAGCACGTATGACTACATACGGAATATATGCCTACATTAGATTGACGAACGGGAGCTAGTTACACATCTCTCCATGTTATAACTGTTACATGATGAATCACATCCGGCATAATCATCCATCACCGATCCAATGCTTACGAGTTTTTCCTACTGGTCCTTGCTACGTTACTTTGCCGCTACTGTTGTCACTGCTGCTGCTGTTACTCTGTTGCTACTGTTGTTACTCTACTGCTACTGGTTATTGTTGCTACTACTGCTATCATACTACCTTGCTACCGATACTTTGCTGCAGACACTAAATCTTTCAGGTGTGGTTGAATTGACAACTCAACTGCTAATACTTGAGAATATTCTTTCGCTTCCCGTTGAGTCGAATCAATAAATTTGTGTTCAATACTTTACCCTCGAACATTGTTGCGATCCCCTATACTTGTGGGTTATCAGCACCCAACTGGCCCTCTGGCCCCCCTCTTCTACTATATGAAGGGTTTCGTCCAGAAAAAAATCAGGAGGAGGCTTTTCGGAGGATTCGCCGCCGCCACGAGGCGGAACTTGAGCAGAACCAATCTAGAGCTCCGGCAGGACGATCCTGCTGGGGAAACTTCCCTCTCGGAGGGGGAAATCGTCGCCATCGTCATCACCAACAATCCTCTCATCGGAGGGGACTCATCACCATCAACATCTTCATCAGCACCATCTCATCTCCAAACCCTAGTTCATCACTTGTAACCAATCTCCGTCTCATGACTCCGATTGGTACTTGTAAGGTTGCTAGTAGTGTTAATTACTCTCTGTAGTTGATGCTAGTTCGATTACTTGGTGGAAGAGTTTATGTTCAGACCCTTGATGCTACTCATTACCTCTTTGGTCATGAATATGATTATGCTTTGTGAGTAGTTACTTTTGTTCCTGAGGACATGGGATAAGTCATGCTAATAGTAATCATGTGAATTTGGTATTCGTTCGGTAATTTGATGTGTTGTATGTTGTTTTTCCTTTAGTGGTGTTATGTGAACATCGACTACATAACACTTCACCATTATTTGGGCCTAGAGGAAGGCATTGGGAAGTAGTAAGTAGATGATGGGTTGCTAGAGTGACAGAAGCTTAAACCCTAGTTTATGCGTTGCTTTGTGAGGGGCTGATTTGGATCCACTAGTTTAATGCTATGGTTAGACTTTGTCTTAATTCTTCTTTCGTAGTTGCGGATGCTTGCGAGAGGGGTTAATCATAAGTGGGATGCTTGTCAAGTAAGGGCAGTACCCAAGCGCCGGTCCACCCGCATATCAAACTATCAAAGTAACGAACGCGAATCATGTGAGCATGATGAAAACTAGCATGACAGAAATTCCCGTGTGTCCTCGGGAGCGTTTTTCGTCCTATAAGACTTTGTCCAGGCTTGTCCCTTGCTACAAAAGGGATTGGGTCACTTTGCTGCATCGTTGCTACTTTTGTTACTTGTTGATTGCTACGAATCATCTCACCACACAACTACTTGCTACCGATAATTTCAGTGCTTGCAAATATTACCTTGCTGAAAACCTCTTGTCAGATCCTTCTGCTCTTAGTTGGGTTCGACACTCTTACTTATCGAAAGGAATACAATTGATCCCCTTTACTTGTGGGTCATCATCCATCGCCATGGCGGACCACGATATCAGCTACAAGCCTCGCACCGCCATTAAATCTCAGGTGGTGGCCGACTTCTTGGTCAACTGGGCCGAAACCCAGTTCGAGCCACCACCTCTAGACTCTACGCATTGGCGGATGCACTTCGACGGCTCAAAGATGCGGACTGCTGTGCGAGCCGGCATTGTCTTGACGTCTCCGGAAGGAGAACAACTCAAGTATGCTCTCCAGATCCACTTCGCCGCCTCCAACAACGTCGTCGAGTACGAAGCACTTGCTCATGGCCTCCGGCTCGCCAAGGAGATTGGCATCCGGCGGCTCATCTGTTTCGGCGACTCAGACCTGGTGGTGCAACAAGTTTCTAGCGAATGGGACGCCAACATGGCAAGCTACCGCTTACTCATCCAACAGCTCAACGGCCTCTTTGAGGGTTGTGAGGTCCACCATGTTCCCAGAGCAGACAACGAGGCGGCTGATACACTGGCCAAGATTGGCTCCATGAGACAAGCTATCCCAGCCGGCGTCTCCCTCCAGCAGCTCCACAAGCCGTCTATCAGGTCGTCTCCAGAATTGGCATCGATCTTCGTGCCGGCTGATTCTTCCGTGCGAGCACCGTCGGCTCCACCAGCTATGCCGGCTACAGCTCCTGTTCCGTGTACGCTGGCTATGTCGACTCCAATTGCGGCACCGGCTGAATCTTTGGTGCAAGCGCCGTCGGCTCCACCAGCTACACCGGCTACAACTCATGTGCCGGCTACGCTGGCTATGCCGACTCCAGTTATGGCACCAGCTACAACAACAACTCCGGCTCCTCCCTGCCTCGAATCCTGTCATCTCGACACCCAGTGGGTGGATGCCATGCAGGTAGACGGCGAGCCAGCTGCCACGACGGCATTGGAGACACCTTGTCTCGATCCCACGACTACTGCTTCATCAAGCGCGGGGGCTGCGGAAGCCCCTGACAGTCAGGTCGAGACGGAGCCAGCCCTTGTGTCGGCTTCGTCATGGGCTCAACCCATCCTGACCTTCCTCCTTCGCGGTGAGCTTCCTCAAGACGAGGCAGAGGCGAGGCAGATTCAGCGTAGATCTGCAGCCTACGCCATCATCAATCGCGACCTGGTTCGGCGTAGCGTGACTGGCGTGTTCCAGCGCTGCGTCGAATCAGAAAAGGGACAGGAGATCCTGAGAGACATTCACGAGGGGGAGTGCGGGCATCATGCCGCCTCTAGAATTCTGGTGGCCAAGGCGTTCCGCCACGGATTCTACTGGCCCACGGCCCTCGAGGAGGCCGTTGATCTGGTCAACAAATGCAAGGGCTGCCAATTCTTTGGCACATAGAGCCACATGCCGCCTTCGACCCTCAAAACCATCCCCTTGTCATGGCCTTTCGCCGTCTGGGGGCTGGACATGGTGGGGCCTTTCAAGAGGCTCGTGGTGGCATGACTCACCTCTTGGTAGCCGTCCACAAATTCACTAAGTGGATCGAGGCTAGACCCATCAAGAAGCTTGATGGCCCCACGGCTGTCAAGTTCATCACAGACATCTCTGTTCGATATGGCGTCCCCCACAACATCATCACCGACAACGGCACTAACTTTGCCAAGGGGGCTCTACTGCTCCAAGGTAGGCATCCGGCTCGACTTGGCGTCAGTGGCACATCCCCAGTCCAATGGCCAGGTGGAGAGGGCCAACGGCCTGATCCTGGCCGACATCAAGCCAAGACTAGTGGCACCACTTGTCAGGTCAGCCGGCTGCTGGATCGAAGAACTGCCGGCTCTACTGTGGAGCCTCCGCACCATGCCCAACCAGTCGACCGGCTTCACTCCGTTCTTCCTTGTATGCGGGTCCGAGGCCATTATCCCTACGGATATCGAGTCCGACTCGCCTCGGGTCACCCTTTACACGGAAACGGAGGCGAACGAGGCAAGAGAAGACGGTGTGGATCTCCTCGAGGAAGCAAGGGACTTGGCCTTGAGCCGGACGGCCATCTATCAACAAAAGCTGAGATACTACCATAGCAAGAAGATCAAGGATCTTTCTTTCAGAGAAGGAGACTTGGTGCTCAGAAGAATCCAGCGCACCGCAGGCCAGCACAAGCTCTCCTCCCCACGGGAGGGACCCTTCATCATTAGTAGGGCATTGCACAATAACGCATACTACTTTATCGATGCCCAGAAGCCAAGGAAGCACAAGAGGGACGACTCCGGCCAGGAGACGGAACGTCCATGGAACGCGGCGTTGCTTCACCCGTTCTATTGCTAGAAGGCAAGTATCAAACATGGAAAGAGCATGCACATATGCATCTTTCTCCCTGTTCAGGGATTTCCAATGAATGCAATGAAAAGAGCATGCCTTATGCTTCTTTTTAAGTTCATATCTAGAGTTCTCACTCTGCGAAGCCCCTTGCTGGCTCTAGTAAGCTTGGGGGCTCGCTAGCCGCCCGGACGCCTTGCTTATGTTGTAGAAAAACACATAGTGTACGCCGGACCGATCCCTAATCACCCCGTAACAGCTACAGACCGGCTCCCGGCTGTCCGGCTAGCGAGGCGACACCAGGTAAGATCGGATGCATGCAAAGTTTGACTACGTACAAAAAGGTTGCCGGCTCGGGTTGGCTTGATCTATTTTATGATCTCATTCTAGCCGGCCTTTGCTAGTTTAGGTCTGAGTCTTTAAGTCTTGATGGCTTCGAAAAATCTAAGTCTTGTATTCTCAAAATCAGAAACCTCGACCCAATCACAAACCAGCTCCCGGCTGTCGGGCTGGCGGGGTGGAAACTTCGGGGGTACAGGAATTAGAGAAAAAGAAGTCAAACAGGAATCAAAAGATAAAGATATAAAACAACACGCATGGAAATACAAATATAATGTTGAATCCATACATTCAAAATGCATTGGCCCACGGCCGAAGTTCATTACACCCCCGAGTGGGTGGAACTGTTGGACTGACAAGACAATTTCACACAACAAAAAGAAAAAACAGGACCGGCTAAGGAGCTGCGGCCTCATCGGTCGCCCCGGCTGCTGCTCCTGAAGTGGTGGCTTCACCATCGCCGGCTGCTCCCGAGGCGGTGGCGCCATCTCCTCCATGAGGGCTTCCGGCTCCGTCTGCACCAGAGTCGGTGTACGCCGCGCCGCTGGAGGCGGCAGCATTCTCCACCTCATGGGCCGCCTCGTCGGAGCTGCCATCGGCTCATAGGGCTCAAGGCCATGCAGATCTTCAGGGATCACATTGCCGCCTTCGGCCCGCTCCAAGTTGAGCTCATCCCAGGCGGCGTACGAGGCAATGTCGCTGACCCTCACGCGCAGCGCCTCCTCCACGGCCTGCAGCTCCACCTCCGAGCCGTCACGCTGAGCGACGAGCTTGCCCAAGTCCAGGTTTCGGTACCAGGACTTGGCCAAGCACAGGGCCATGTAGGCTCCAGCGCGCATAGCCGAAGCACGCCAGGCATCAAGATGGTCCTCGCCAGCCGCAAGCCAGCGGGAGAGCCGGCTCATCGACGTCGGCTCCATGCCATCAGGCCAAAGGGCCGCCACCATCAACGAGCCTGCGATTTGGAGCTGAGCCATGGACTCGCCCAGGACGAGCAGGCGGGCCGTGAGGCCCACTCCGATCTCCTCCACGCTCCAGCCAGAGGTAGCATCTACCTCCTGCCCGGCCGCGCGGCGCTCCTCACGGCTCACCTCGACGGCCGTGTCGCCTGCGGCCTATGTCTCAGGGAAGAGGCATGAGATAGGGAAAGGGGCGCAAAGACGAGTAAGAAGAGGAGACGTGAAATAAAGTTCAAGACGAAACAAAAGAAGACTCACGGTTGAAGTCGCCATTAGTCTCATGGGCGCTCTCCAGAGCCTCGAGCTCCCACACCTTGCTCGCTTGACTAAGGCTGGCGACTTCGTCCTGGAGGGCCGCCGCCGAGTCCAGGGCCTTGGCCAGCTATGTCTACTTCTGGACCAAGGCGTCCTCCTTCTCCTTCAAGGCAGCGTCCTTGAGCTTCATCTGCCCGAGATGAAGCGACTCAAGACGTTCCACGTCGGCGGTATGGGAGGCGTCCTTCTCCTGCAGAGAGGCGCGCAGCTGCTCCAGCTCGTCCCGGCTGGCCGCCTCAAGCTCATTATTCTCCATCTGGAGAAGAGTCAGCTGCTCCTGGAGCCGTCCTTCCGTGTCACGCAGGGCGTCCCGCTCCACGACAACCTCGCCTAGCCGGCACCTTGACATCATAAAGATCCTACAAAGCAAAGAAAAGGTAGAAGTCAGATTCGGCCTGGTTAAGTCATAACCAGCCTGACTCTTGGGGGCTACACCCAGTCGGTGCGCTGGCGCGCCCCCACTGATTCAAGAAGAAGACAAAGAGGACGGGCTCTTTCTCTCCGGGATCAGGGAGGAAGACGGCGTCGATGCGGCGTGAGAGGGGGCGAGTGGCCTCCTCGGAACCCCCGCATCCCATTTAAACCCCACGAAGCGTTGTGGGGAGGGGATCTGGTGCGCATGAAACCCCACTAACCCCATGTATTTCGGGCGGTAACAGTTCCCAAAGCCCAACCGTCGGGTTGTAAATCCGTAGAGGATCTTCCGCGCGGAGGCCGAGGGGGCGTCGTGGAGGGGCCCAGTCCCGGTCCCGTCACCAGTAATAACCATCATTACGTCAGGCTGGGCCTGGCACGTGGCGCAATCTACGTGTCCTACAACGAAGCCAAGGCGTCGCTTCAAAGCCCTCTGGCTTCAGAGCTGGCATCCCCTGCTGCGGATGGCGGCAGGAATACCAAGACAAAAAATCAAGCGGTGAGGCTGCCCGTCTGCAGACGGCGGGCCTCTCCAGCTTCGGGGACTACTGTCGGGGGGATAACCCCGGGGTAGGCTGATAGAGCCTGCTCCTTCATCTCCTGCCCAAAAGGAATGAGCAAGTATAATTCCCCAAGGCCCAAGTCCTCTGGCCGGCTAGACTGCACCTACCCGCTGGAGGACGAGACAGCCAACTCTCTGGCCGGCCAGGCAACCCCTGCCGGCTAGAGGCGAGACAGCTACCTCTTCTTGACCGCATTGGCCAAGCCAGCCGGCTAGGAATGAGTAGCCGTGCCCAAGCCGGCTAGCCAAGCGGGCTAGCCGGCCGGGGAACTCAAGTCACATCAGGTCGTAAGTCATGACGAGGCTCTACGATTAAAGGTGGCTACGCATTAACAAAGGTACTGGATCGGAGTGCTTGGCAGGTAAGAGCGTCGGGGGCCACGCCGCTGACCTACCCCGGCTCTGATCCATCACCCAACATAGTGTCGGACCGTCAAACTCCCACTCCATTACTGCACTCGGTGTGGGCATAGTGGAGGCGGCCGTACTATCTGCCCATGAGGGATCTCGCTCGACGACGCCGGACGTACCGCGCGTTCTCGGCGTCAACCTTAAGCAAGAGCTTCATTGGCTAGCCGGCGGGAACCACAACGAGACGAGGCCTCGGAGACGGTGGGCCCCTCAAGCGACAAGACAGGACCCTCGTGGCCCCCCTGGCCGACCGGCGAGGCTGCCACCCGGGTCCCACTCTTGTACCCTTTATCCATATTGTAGGCCGGTGGGTTCTTCTATAAAACCCCCCAGTCACCCTCCATGCAGAGGGTCGGTCGAACAACATATCACACTCACCAACCACATAGAGAGAGGCAGACAGTAGCCGACTGCTCCCGTCTTCCTCCTCCTCAACACAGCTCGAGGAGCAACCTTGTAATCCATCCATATACATCATACACTCTGGCAGGACTAGGGGTATTATCTCTACGGAGAGCCCTGAACCTGGGTACATCGTGTGTTCCATGCTTGTACCAACCTCGTCCCCAGCGCCCTCCGTCGCCACTTCGGTTCTCACCGACTTTAGCCTACCCATGGCATATGTTGTGAGTATTCACCGACAATCCTTCTTCTTGACAAAGAGGACAGGACAAGCCCAAGGAGAAGAACTAGGAGGAATGAAACCTTTCTTCAAAGATTCATCGAGTTGGATCTTAAGCTCAGCTAATTCTTGGGGAGACATCTTATAGGGTCTTCTAGCAATTGGAGCGGTTCTTGGAACAAGTTCTATGACAAACTCTACTTCTATGTCATGTGGGACACCTGGCAGTTCTTCTGGAAAAACATCCGAGAAGTCACGGACTATCGGAATGTTTTCAAGGTCTAGAAGAGGACTGACAATGAGGGCATATATCTGGCCTTTTGAAATACCACACGAGACATTGACTATCTGGCCAGAAGGATGGGTAAGCTGAACAGTCCTAGAGAAACAATCAATTTTGGCATCATGAGCTGCCATCCAGTCCATCCCCAAAATGATATTGATATCTCAAGTCTTGAGGGCTATTAGAGAAGCAAGGAATACTAAACCATCGACAAGGATTTGGTACCCATGGCTTACTGGATTGGTTTGCCATTTGGAACCTAGAGCCTGAATTACTAATGGGATAAGCATATCTTCGAAAGCAATGTTATGCAAGGAGGCATAATGTTCAGAGATGAAGGAGTGGGATGCTCCTGGGTCAAATAGGACTAAAGCTGGATGAGAATTGACAAGAAGCGTCTTTACCACGACATCATCATCATCTTGAGCTTCTTCTGCAGATACATGGCGCACACATCCACGAGTTGGAGGAACTAACCTTTCATTAAGCTTCTTTGTTGGCGGCTTGCAACGAACAACACCCATTCCTGATGGGGTGGAACATAACCACGCAAAGGACAATCCCTTGAATAGTGTCCTGGCCGTCTACACTTGAAGCATGCCCCATAAATAGGACGTGCATCTGGGTTGAGCACTTGGTTAATGAGGTTCTTCTGGGGGAACACTTGGCATCGGCAAACGAGGCGCCACATAGGATGGCGTCGGTACATATCTCAAAGGAAGAGCAGCATTCGGGATCCATATCCTGCGCTTCTGGGACAAAGAAATTGAAGATGATCCAACATCACGGTTGTGCTAGCGAGATTCCTCGTAGGTCATTCTGCTTGTTTCTGCTTGGATGGCTTTGTCCACAAGAACCTCGAAACTGAGGAACTCATGCAGACTGAAATCATGGTGAAGCTTTGGGGTAAGACCTTTCCTGAATCTAGCTTGGTTCTTGGCATACGTGGATACTTTTTTTGGTGCATAACGCGCGAGGCGTCCAAACTCACAACTATAAGCAACCAGATCCATCTTGTCTTGAGTCAAGTTATAAAACTCCTCTTTCTTCCAATCTATCACGGCCTGCGGAATTTGATGCTCACGAAAAGCTTAACAAAACTCCTTCCATCAAGTTACTTGTCCTGCAGGACACATGGCCTCAAAGTTCTCCCACCATAAGCTACCGGAACCTTCAAGTGGATATGTGGCATAAGTAACCTTGTCTCCTTCAGCCACATTTGCATAACGCAGCTTGTTGTTGATACTTCGAAGCCAATCATCTGCATCTAGTGGCTCATTGGAATGATGGAAGGTGGGCAGATTCAATTTGATGAAGTCTCTGATGGATACTAGCTCATTGTGTTGATGGGCTATATTCTGCTCAATGTGCTCCAATAGACGGTTGGTGGCACGCTTGTTCCCCTCAATTTCTAACATAACCTGTGTCATCAAAGGTGGATCGAGAGGACCTTCTTCATCCCTACCATCTCCATGGTTTTGACCACGACCAGCGGATTTCTGGATTACTGGCGACATCCTGAAGGAAACAACTAGGGTTCAGAAACAAGGAAGAACGCTAAAACACCACAATCCTGGGGAAAATCGGACAGCATAACGGTTCTACTGGCATGAAATATGAGGCAACCTGCAAGAGATTTGGGCAACATAATAACTCAACATCATGGGTTCAAGGTGCAGCAAGAACATAGGCAGCACTTCTCACAAAATCGATGGAGACCATCCTATAAATCCACGGTTCAGTAACTCTTCATCCTAGCAGATAGGTAAGAAGCCTAGTCCTTAATCCACGTAGAAGAGAAGAGGGTGGCTCATCATAGAGTGATTTAAGGAAAGGAGTAAAAATAATCTACATTCCCTTTCCACAATCAATTCCCTTCTATAATTATAGTGTTACTAGACTCAACATAGACCAGTTTGGCTTGGTAATCCTACAGACAATCAAGCTCTGATACTAACGCTGTCGGGACCCCGATACTCAGCCACACAATTCCACCTTGTAACACATCATATCACTTTGTGGCCTCACACTCGGTAATCCCCACGGCTGCCACCTTACCTTGGCCGGGACCATTTGCGCATTTTGGCTCACGTATATGACTATGTCGCCAGCAATCATATGTTAAAGAACGCGGGTCGACATGGCTAGTTATGAACCCAAGTGGTACATCCGTATAGGGACAGGCATACATAACCCAACAAAGCAGGTGTCGGTCAACATCGTGTGTAGGCTAGTCGTAGCAGGCTACAAGGACTCCATTACACCGCGTGACATTTCCCCGAGGGGACAGACACAACAACTAAGAATGATACATGTCGGTCAATCAATGCGTCCGTAGTAGTAGCAAGCTACCAAGAGGAAGCACAAAGAGGCATTTCCCTCTAAAGAGTACTACTAGAGGCACACAACTAGGTGTCGAATCCCACACATACCAATGCATTTCAAACATACACACAATATGCATGATATGTGTAGATACAACAATGGCATCACAAGATAACTCTATGAATCATCATTTATTTAATAGGCTCCAAAGAGCCAACATAGTATAATGTTACAAACAGAGGGGTCGCATGACCCAACAGTGAGAGCATACAAGCATCAAGCGGAAGTTACATGTCTAGGTACAGACATCTATTAAAAGCGGCTGAAAGAGCCTGAAAAGCTACAACGACCCTACCATAGGATACATACCACTATCTGGGTTCTCAAGCTATTCCATCGATGTTAACGTCAACAAGAAAACATAGAGAGAACAACGTCTATCTCTGCAAAAATGAAAATAAGCAACAGTGAGTACGAAGGTACTCATCAAGACTTACATAAGAACTAACTACATATGCATCATGTATCAATGAACGGGGTTGTGGGGTTTACTGTAGAAAAGCCAGCTTTGACCTTTGGCTAATGTAAACTACAACAATGTTTTATACCTCTCTCGTCTCTCTACGGGAGAGCGCACAGGAGTCCACATATCCACCATATCAATACACCACCATGGATCCTCTCTCGGCATCCTACGAGAAGGCCATCCATAGCACTCACACTTGTCTGGACCATTTTAAAGTATTCGTTTAAGTTTTCTATGAACAATGTAAGTATCCAAGTAGTCCATATCCGAGGATGCGGCTATTCGAATAGATAATTACCCTGCAGGGGTGTACTTCGTGAGACATGCTCCCGCCACTTATCGCCAAGTGCACATAAAAACAAGCACCTCGGCAACCTTCAAGCGGAAGCCGAGCGAGGGAGTCGGCCACGGACGTTACCTACAATGACTCACACCCAAGGCAGTCGCCTATGTGAGTTGGAACCCATAATGGAAGTCCAGCCAAGGTTTCCAATATGGCCTCAAACGATGTGAGCACGGCCCCAAGCCGGTCCCGGTTGGACTGTTCATCCACTTAGCAGGTCGTGCAACAACCTATGAAAGTTTCGAACTACTGCGACTCCTGGACTGAGAATAGAATAGTTAATAGGCCGAGAGGGGTCGAGTTACCGGAACCCAATGCGCGGTAGTATCTAATCTTGGAACACTAACACAGGATCTCAGGTCCTAAGTGCGGTATCAATGAGACAACACACCATGTACTCCTACATGGCTTCTCATCGCTACCTTTACCAAAACAGGTTCACACACTTAACTCTCATTAGTAGGACATGATCATTCCAATTCATCATCCGGATGATCAGACGAGCTCAACTCTAAGCATAGCAAGCATACCAGGGTAATGGCACAACATGGCTCAACTATCTACCAGGTATGCTAGGTTGCTTGGTTTAGCTATTTACTGTGACAAAGACAGGTCATGCAAAGGAATGGATTCATCTACCATAACATAAGTAGCAGTTGAATCATTATGTCCTAATGCATTAAAATGAGAGCAAGAGAGAGAGAGAGAGAGAGAGAGAGTGTGTGTGATTGTATCGGAATGCTCAAGGTGGTTTGTTTGCGTGTTGATTAGAAGAACTCACCTGTTCTTCGATGACGGTGATAACTACATCTCGCAATGTCTATCAACAAAATCAACACAGAACAAATTAAGCACAGCAAATGCTTCACAATGATGCATGATCATGGCATGTTAACATGATGTTGGTTTTATCTAATGCGAGTGATCACAAGTTAATTGGGGTTTATTTGATCAATATAGACCAATTCTAAACTCCAAATATAAGCATTAGTATGCCTATTGTGTAATTGTCCTCGTCAGCAAGTTTAAATTGTTCAAACATGCATGCAAATGGAATCATTGGATTCCTTCCATTTTTCTAATAATTTTTCATATATAAATTATTTTCATCCGAGTTATATTTTAATTTCTATGAATTTTCAAAGTTTTTGTATTTTTCTAGAAATATTTAAAACCAGAAATTGAATTACTACGTCAGACTGATGACATCCCTGCGTCAGCAGGTCAACCAGCCGGTCCAGGTGAAACCTGACCAGTGGCGCCCAATGGTGAGTGACCCAAGGCTAAACCCGCCATGACCAGCCCCTAAGTGGGGTTTGACCCACTCCAGGGCCCACTAGTCAGTAGCTGATGTGGGCTAATTAGGCCCTAATGGCCTTGCCACGTCGGCGCCAACCGGAGTTGGCCGACGGCGACCAAAACGCGGTGGAGGGCTTGGCGGAGATGCCCTAACCAATGCTACACAGGTCCATTTTACACGCGGTTGACGGCTACAGACAGCTGGCGAAGCGCCCGATCTTCCACGGGCAACAGGAGGGGCTAGAGGGGCTGGAGCTGGCGCCGGCGATGAGCTATTGCAGAGACGGCTCGGGCTCGATGCCGGGCATGGGGCCACGGTGCACGGGAGAGAAGGGGAAGAAGGGGGAAATTCTCTGCACCTCATCACGGAGCTGATGGGGGCAACGGCAAGGGAAGGTGAGCTCGAGGTAGGCCGAATCGACGGTGGCGGTCTTCGGTGGCCGGAGGGGAAAACGGCGACGCTTCACGGGGCTACGGTTCGATTCCTTCGCCGTGGAGGAGCTGCTCGGGGAGGCGGAGTCGATGGGCTGCTCGGGGGGCTTCGTTGAGGCCAGAGAGGTATTGGTGGCGAGCTCGAGCAAAGCTCCTTAATGGCGGCAGGAGAAGGAGAGAGGAAACAGTGGAAATGGAGAGAGGAGGAGGAGATAAGGGAGAGAGGGGGCCTTGCTGGCGTGGTGGAGGCGAGGGGAGGCTCCAACGTGAAGCAGTAGCAGGCATGGCCAGCCGCCGTACTCATCTTCCCATGTGCCTACTCACAGGAGGAGGAAGATGACACGGGAGCCCCTGGTGGGCTGGGCCTGCCCCTGGCGCCAGGTAAGCTTATGTTCTTTTTTATTTTGTTTCTTTTATTTTCTTTTTCTGACATTTGTTTGGATTTGAAAATAAATTCAAACTATTTTTATAAAACCGTAAAATATTTTTATGTGACATAACATAATTATCCAATGTCACAATTATTTTAGAGTTAATGAAACTATATTTTATATATAGAAAATATAATTCCTTTGCAAGTAATTGTTTGATTAAATCAAAACTACAAAATAAAATGTTTGTGTGATCCAAAAATATTGGTTGACATTTTTATATCATGCCAATAGTTTATTGGAAAACCAGTGAAATTTTCTTGGAACTATTTGAAGCAACTTTTATATTGCATATTTCACAAAATTTGGTTCCTAAGGCTTGATCACTTCCCCATTTCAAATTCGAAAGAATTGAAATATGCATGCATGAATGCTTGACAAGCAAAGTGAAACTAGGGCTGTGACAACCGTGTTGTAGAAGACCGGGCCTTATGACGACCTATCCTGTGGAAGGAATATCCCAAGGATTTGCGTGTACTTCAATCTTAGAAAGACTAGATCGGTTCATCTATTCCCGATTATAGTCGGTAACCTATAAACCCTAGGGTCCCTATAAGTGTAGAGGAGGCTGAATCATCTAGGGTTTAGCATATACGATGTCGAGTTAGATCTACTCTGTAATCATCTTCATAAATACAATCAAGCAGGATGTAGGGTATTACCTCCGTAGGAGCGCGCGAACCTGGGTAAACCGCTATCTCCCCATTCTTCCTACAACCCATCGATCAAAGGTCCATAGTTCGGGACCCCCTACCCGAGATCTGCTGGTTTTGACACCGACACCACCCGACTAGCTTCGTCATGTTAAGTGGACTTGGGGCTTCATCTCGCCACATCGATCGTGATGTGTCACCATTTCCTCAAGGTGAGATTTTCGCTGGGGCACCTTAGGACTAGCTTGGGGGCTCGGACCTTGACCTGCTACAAGTACGGACCACGTCACACCGAGCACATTAACCAGCTAAGCCGGTTTCATGCACAACCTTTTTTAGTTTTTAATTTCTATGCGGTTCAACCAAGCATTATATTTTTGTTACACAAAAAATTTGTTTGTTAAAAATGTAGCTTGTTAAAAGCGTTGTCTAGTAAAAACACTTCCTTTCCCATGTTACTTGGGGGCTCTTTAATTTATATGAGTCGTTTTATAATAAATATGTTTTCTTCTTGGTCGTTGTAGAGTCTTTTTTCTTCTACTCTTTTTCTGACACTAGTGTGTGTGCTCAATTGTCGGATAGCCTCGTTTCTTTTTAAAGCCGTTTGAGTTTAGTTTGCTAAACATGCATCAAAGAAACACTCCACCTTCGGGATATGGAGGTTGAAGGCAAAGGCTAACCCGCTTGAAGTCCGGAGATCGGACATATCATGTTAAAGCACGATCGAGGCACATATTAATTTTAAGACCAATTTCGAGTTGACACGATAAAAACTTGATTCTATTTAAATACAAAGTTTTGCGTAAGTTTTTATGTTTTTTACAAGCATAACTCTTGTAATACAATGTGAGGTGCATTTGAAGTATCGGCACAACATCCTCGGATATTGCTTTGTATGCATCAGTTTTGAATTGCGTCTTCAGTCGATAGTTGGGTTGCCCGACTACTGTGATTGCCTTGTATGTTCCACTTTGTTTCACTAGGTGTGCAAAGGGAGAACCACTATGATTGTACTTACGATTTGAAGTACCTCAGGGGAGAAAGCCGAAAACTGAGTGTCACAATGAGCGCAAACTGGTCAGCGACCTGATGACTCTGTCAAGCTATAGATCGATAGAGATGGGCTTTTCATAAAATTGGCCGAAGTATTAATGGCTTGACCTCGGCTAACACTGAACACTAACCCGGGGCTAGTAACTAGCCTCCTAAACTTTAAGCTCCTATGACTAAGTGAGAGTTATAAAGCCTACATATCTCATTGCCTCGTTTCCACTAACACAGCCACCACCGGGCACCTCGACGTTGGCTAACAGTTGTATTGCTACTACAGAAACACCCTGCATAGCAACTACATAGGGGTAGAAGCCAATGATGGGCCTCTCTCAGATGATAAACGGTCACAAAGGAGTCAAAATAGCATATAAAATAAAAGCATTTCTATTCAATATGCGAGTGCTGTCTTTCGTAATCATCGTTATGAAACCATAAATATCCATTAATTTGACTTAAGATTTTGGTCAAACTGGGTTGCCTCGCTCCTGTGCTTACCCCCTACGTTCCCAAATGTTCGACTAGGGGGTAAAGGGAGTACCATTGTGATTGTTAGTTCTGGGTCATCTGGGTTAGTACCTCAAACTGGGTGAAGCCAAAAGCTATCCATCTTAAGAATATAATTGGTTGGCATAGACGGAAGTGAAATTTTTGATTCATTAAAGACCACAGAATTCACGCACATTCCTCAAACTAAATCCTCAATATTTTCCTCCCACATTGATCGGAGTTGAGGTTTCATGATCATGGTCAACATGATATCCTGGGACAAGGAACTTACAAATGAAGTATTTTCCCAAAAGATGTTTCCTACGATAAATAGTAATATAACATGTATCTCCGCGTACCTTTGTTTATAAAACCGTATGGCCGGATTGCCTTGTCCACCATAAATCTTTGCCCTTATAAAGGCTTTATAAAGTAGGACAAACACTCCCCGACAGCTGGCCGAGGAGGTTGAAGCCGATGATCTGTCAACAAAGTGTTATATAATGCAGATCCGAGCACTAATGATGTGAAGTACTTGGATACATAGAATCATTACACTTAAATTGTGTCAAACGTAAGAAACTTTGTGCCAAACAAATATTGATACTTCATTCGACCACCCATGCTCAAATTAAGGCTCGGGGGCTACTGCACACCTGAAAATTCGATGCAGAAAATTCAAAGTGCAATACAGGTTCCAAGTAGATTCGATGCTCAGGTCGGTCAGCCGCACCCAACGTGAGTCTTGGAGGCTACTGCACACCTGAAAGAAACTTGATTTAGTTCAGAATGGAATGTTTTTGCTAAAGTTTTTTGGTATTGACGAGCTTATGGCACCTTTAACCTATTTGTACGTTTTTTCTTTCAAGAGGCGGGACATCCTCTTGTTCGAGGTGTTCTGCGTGGTGATTCTGCTCACGGAATTTTTTCCGAACTGTACTTTGGCATCTTCCCTACCGAGCTCCAACTCGGTGTTTTCAAAAACACACGTAATGGATGAAATAGTTCCCGAGGAGATATGGTCCTAGGGTTGGCCATATTTCCCAACCCAAGTCTCGATTGCTACTTGTTATACAACTCGTCAGAGAACAAATTACACCAACTAGAAAATCTTTTTCGACACACAGTTCGACATCTTTCCTGCTAAAGTGCACCTTGGCGTTGTGAAAACGGACATAACTAGTGCAAAAAAAATTCGAGGTGATTATGATCCTCAGGTTGGTCAGTCGCACCCAACCTGAGTCTCGGGGGCTACTGCACACCGAGTTTTAATTCTTGAAGTACGGTGTCGAGTAAGAAATTGATCCTGAGACTGATTTAATTAATCGACCTAAGTCTTCGGGGCTACTAGGATCAGCGGATTTATTTTTTCCTTCAGATGCATCTTAGGTTTTAGAGAGACACACACCTTGAGGGCTAATGGCTATATATCTCGTCAGTAATTGAATTGCACTAATCGAAATCACCCCACGGCCGAAGTAGTGCAGCACGTCAGAAGCAGTCCGAGATAAAGCTCGGGCACAAGTGGTTGGTTCTATAGTGGGCATTTTGGGCATTGAGTTCGGTCGAAATCCTTCAAATTTTCAAAGTCCGACTTAATATATCACACCTTGGATGCCTACCAACATTGGAGCTCAGCTACAAAAAGACACCTCACATGTAGTCCAGTATTAGAGCTCGAATGCAAAGAGACACCTCGAATATAGTGTGGCTTTGGAGCTCGGACGCAAGAGGAAACCACAACATGGGAAAACCTCTGAACCCAAGGTGTGGCATAAAAAATAACAAGGCATTGATAAAGGAAGAAAACCTAATGGGGATCCTCGGATACCCAACGGGTGAACTCTTCGGATACACTTCAGCGATCCTCAAGATCGATGATGGGAAGATTTGTTGAACTAGTTTTCAAGACCAACGACCGAAGACGAAGAAATCTTTGGAAGAACCAAGGAGCGTCTCCAACTTGAAGGCCGGTTCAGGTGCTACTCACGGAGTCTTGGACTAGGTGGTACTCACCATGTCGTCTCCCGGCCAATGGGTCAGGTCGAGGACCCCCGTGGTGGTTCACTAATGGGCCACTTCGGGAAGCTAAAGACATATATGAGGAAGATTCCCCAAGACTTGCTGATCAACACAAGGACTCCTCTCCACCAACGTAGCCAACTAGGACTCTTGTTATCCTAGGCCTCCGGTGTGTTATATAAGCCGAAGCCAGGCTACTTGATGGATATTCATGAGACACAACGCCTACATCATTATCATTAGGGTTTAGACAACAACATACAATCTCGATGTTGGTAAACTCCATACTCGATACTTCATCATCAATAATAATAAAGCAGGACATAGGGTTTTACCTCTTCAACAGGGCCCGAACCTGGGTAAATACCGTCTCCCATGTCTCCTATTACCCATTGATCAAAGATCCACAGATTAGGACCCCCTACCCGAGATCCGTTGGTTTTGACACTGAAAAACTCCCTTCAAGATCCCCGCTTGGTCAAAAACTATAGTGGCAGGTGTGACAAGGTGCTCGCCATTGTTCTACCAATGAGAAGTGCCGGGTAGCTCAGAGAGTCCACCAGCCATGTCTTTCGGGAACTCATGGTAGAAAGGTTAAAGAACTCCAAAAATTCGTTGTGGCGGGCGCTCTGAGCCACTCCCACAGATGACGTAATTGTGAAAAATCTTGTTATCCCCCACATAGAACCATCTCTTATGGCCACACTAAGTGAAAATGATTGATATTATATCCCCTTTTCTTGAGTTCTCCCCCATCGTCCCGCACAGTGCAACTTCTCATGTCGTTGTCTCTTCCCGTCACCGGGCCCGTCTAAGCCTCTCCAGCCGGTATGTCTCATTCTCCCTCACTCTCCTCCTTCTCTTGCCACAAGGAGGTGAGGGTTAGGGCCCCAAGGTTGACTATTAGGGTGCTGCAGTGGGGGCACTAGGTCTAGTGTTAGGGCGTCATCGGCCTCCAGTAGGGTTAGGTTGTCATCGCCGTTAGCTAGTGATAGGGTTAGGGTGCCACCGCCGGTAGGGTTATGTCTTCACGGTGACTCTTTGAGTATTCCAAACTATAGCAAGTTTGAATTGGGTGGTGACTAAATGTTTTCTATATATAGTTCTGCAGGTCCCATGTATATATACTTCATCTTACAGTAGTACTTCTCTAATTCCAAGAAGAGTTTGAGCAGTAGAATAGCAAACCTATGTCAAGTAGGCTGTGTGTTTGATGTATCATGAGTTGAAAAAAGAGAAATAAACATAGAAAACGTGGCGTGAGACGTGCCCTTGGCGCTATCATTTTCTGGTATGTGCGTACATTCGTGTTAGAACTTTTGCCAAGAAAAATAAAGCTTAAATATGAGAAGTGCATGGGCCAAATAAGCTCGTCATGTTATACATTATTTTCAGGGATCCAAAAATGAGTGCCAAAGATTTGGCAGAACGCTGATTAATTTCCGTTTTTCCAAATGTTTGGCACCCAATAAGTTCATATTTAGCAAAGGGCATGTTGATTTTTTCTGTTTATTTTCACCCTTTGTTAATAATAACAAGTGCATTATATGATTAATAGGTATCATGGTGCGTCCAACATGCCAAATCTTCAAAAGTAGTTGTGCGGATAGCTTGGAAATTGCAAAGGAATTGAGAATCTTTTTGAACGAGGGGTTCATAAATGAGTGGCAACGGTCTTTAAGTTTAGCATACAATTATAACCATTTTGTAGTCATTTACTGTCATTACCACTAATTTGGTTCACATTTTACTTTACTGACATAGTTTACCCATGCAACGTAAGAGTGAAACTTAATAATGAAATAGGTGATACTTTGCTCTTTAAGGATGATCAGAGTGGTGATTTAAAGTTTATGTGCAGAAAGTAAAGCATAAAACCATCATGTGCAGTGATGGATGGATGAAGTACATTTGGAAAATAAGCAGACCGGGAGAGATTACATAGCATTTTACTTAGAAGGGTAGGCCAACAGGTTAAGGATTATCAATTTCTTCAGCCAAGATGATGAGGATGGTGAAAATGATTAGGGTGATGAGGATAGTGAGGATGGTGAGGATAGTCATTATTATGATGATGACGATGAGGAGGAGGATATTCATGATGACAAGGATATTCATGATGATGAGGATATCAACGACAATGAGGATGACCAAGAAGAGGAAGATAGTTAGGATGAATATGATGATGTTCCACTAAATTCTCCAATTTTCTCTCAAAGAATGAAGAAGCTTACACACAATGAGAGGAACAATCTCTCAGCGATCCTCCCTCGAACTAAGAACTACATGGGGGTGCCCCTTTTGCCTCGCTTAATAGAGACAAACATGTCATGGTATGGTTTGTACTATTTCCTCTCTTCTTTTGTTCATGTAATAGTTACATTGCCAGATGTGTAACATTTCATGATGTTTGTGCTTCTAGTCATGGTGATCATAGAGATTACCTATGAAGATGGTTTCCAGCTTGAACATCCCCACGGTCGGTTCTACTAGAGTACGCCTTGGAGCGGGGGCTATCACCACCATTAAGTACAACACCACAATAAACGGGCGCATATCCTACTAAGAGTCCGAATGGGGGAAGTTTTTGATGGTAAAGAGACTAATGGTTGAGACACTAGTGGCAATCACACTAAGGAAGAGGCGCCACAACAAGTGGTAGATGATGGTTGTTGTTGACCTCATTTGAAAACAAGTGGCATATATAAACATTATGTAAGCCCATGACGTGTTAGTTAGTTTGTTAAGATGGATGTGGTACGTACATTGATGTTAGTGTGTAAAGTGGAACAAATGTGAAGCTTTGACATTTTTTCCTATACTGGATTAAGCCCGATTGAGTTAATGCTATTTATTATATACTTCTTTTAGTTTACTCATCATAAATAATGTGTAGAAATTTGAGCATGGTAACTTCAAGGGCACAAATATTTGTTTGTGACATGATGACTCTATCAGCGGAGGCTGATGTCTTCTGCCCGCCACAACTGTAATCTCTTGCGCTCGTGAGCCTGGTAATGTCTGCCACTTCAGAGACTCGCCACTTCACAGACTCGGCAGTGCCAAGTGCTAGGCTGCCACCGATGCCATTATAGCAGTGGTGGGAGGTCAATGGCGGGTGTCGTAGGAATGAACCTGATAGTACAGGTGTAGGGTACGAATGGAGAGGGAAGAGTCCTAGCTACGACAAGCTTGTATGCAATATGTATGAGTTCAAGCCCCTCTCGTAGAGGTAATATCCCTACATCTTAGTGCTCGTGAGCTCTTGCGGTGTGGAATGTGTGTTACAGGGGGTGCGAACCCTTGTGCCAAAGGGGAGGGGTGGCTTATATAGAGTGCGCTACCCATCATCAAGTCCCCGACATCAAAGGGTTCGATCAATAAGGTTTAAAGGTGTACACTACTGATAACGTATGTATGTAATTAATGCTATTCATGACCATCAGTTGAGCGCTCGCCCGTTGGCCTCCTTGGAGGTGGTTTCTGGTCTTCTCCGTCGACTGTTGTCTTCCGAGTGGAAGTTGGTTATCGAGTGAAGGGGAATATCTTCCAAGTGACTTCTTATCGAGTGACCTTTTAGATGCCATGGCCATCCATTCGGAATCCTCTTGGTGACCCTCTAGCTAATAATGAGGTGCCCTTAGGTAGGAAACTTAGGTCAGGCCTGTGACCCTACATTAGGTACATATCCCCATCATTAGCGCCCGAATGGATCGGGGTTTGACTGAGGAAGGGGTCGATCGATGCGGATTTTGTCAAGCCATACTGATCTTGAACATACTTCTGGGTTTGATAGAACTTCGTGTCGACTGACATCTTCGTCATTCACCTTGACCGATTCTGTTGGAAAGCATGTCTAAGTGAATTTAAGTGCTTGAAGTTACTCTGAGTGACTGGCGAGATCTTGGGATGTGACGGATCACTTCGTCAGGTCCGGATTTCACGGGATTCAAAATTTAGGGTTCGGCGCGCTGCTCGGTGATGATGCAACTGCCAGGGCAAGTGGGGCAACGATGCCTCTATTATCGCACCATCATTATCACCACGCATCACATCTTCTCTGTTAACGGGATGGGCAGAGATCTGGGGGGTCCACTAGTCAGCGACTCACTCGGGCGATTATATAAATCTGGCCGGCGCTAGGGTTGAGGCAGTGCTTTCCTTTGATTCTTCCTTGCCTCCTCTCCACCTCCGTTTCACACGCGTTGCTTGGGTTCATCTCCGCCACTGTGGCCATGACGAAGAGTAAGACCCCCAAGCTCGAGCGTGCCAAGAATGGCGGTAAGACGAAGAAAACAGGATGCCGAAAGGCACTGCCACCGGGGTGTGTTCAGGGGGACTTTCTCCCGTCCATCGTCAAGAAAGAAGACGTCCTGGACCTCATGGAGCGTGGGATGGTGGCCAAAAAATCTTGGAGGCTGCCAGAAGGAGAGCTCGAGCCGGAGCCCCGCGAAGGGGAACGAGTCCTTCTCCTCACCTACATTAAACAAGGTTTCTCTATGCCTCTACATCCTTTTATCCGCGGCTTTGTCTATTATTTCGGAGCACAACTTCGTCATCTCTCTCCAAACACCATTGCGTATCTCTCTGCATTTGTCACACTGTGCGAGTGTTTCTTGGGCTATCCTCTTGACTAGGGGTTGTTCAAGCACATCTTCTTTGTGCGATCTCAAACAGTGAAGAAAGTGAACCCGAGTGACAGTAGGATCCATGTCATCTAGTTATGCAGCAGTTTAGGGATCCAAAAGAGGGGTAGGAGTATGTATCCCCAAATGACCCTTCGGGAATCGGTCCAGAATTGGCAGTCGACATGGTTCAATTGCAATGAGGTTGCGTCTCCGAACATGTCGACTAGCCTTCCTCCTTTCACCTTGGATCGTCCAGCTTCTCCTAGGTCGATAAATGTGTTCGAAGATGAGAAGATTAAGGTGGAGATGTTGGTAGCTGAGATGATTAACTTGGTCTGACGCGGAGTGATGGGAATGGATCTGCTTCAGACATTCCTTGGCCGGCACATCTAGCCTCTTCAGCCGATAGACCACGCCATGTGGTACAACTCGATCCCTGGAGATTCCACTCGGTCACATCTTGAGGAGGTTTCGGAAGAAACTATATCCCAGTGGATCAAGAGCATCACCGGACCTTGTGAAAATCCCGTAGGATCCAACCGTGTTGCACCTTATTCTGCTGAGAATAAACCACGAAAACTGTATGTTGTGTCCTTTCCGATTGCTTTCATATCTCTATCGAGTGACTCGATATTTGACCGACTAATTTAGTTGCTTTTGTTCCTTGCAGGAGTGGACGAACTTGCATTATCCCGTACCTAACGAGGGACAGTTTGACATCGGATGGGAAAGTGAAGGTGGCAACATCGACAGTGATTACGCTGATGATAACGAGGAGAGTGAAGATGACTCGGATGACAATGAGGAAGAAAATCAGTCTCCTCCACGGCTCGAATCGCGGTCTAAGGATCGCCATGATCCAACGGCTGCTCCGAGCAAGACCTTAGCATCCAACAGGAAGAATGTGAAGCGCGACCGCGCTGTTGCGACTGACTCGGCAGAAAAGGCTGCCAAACAGCCCAAGCCTGATGCGCCCAAGCCTCGGAAGGCTCCGCCCCGTATGAGGATTGTTGTGCCAGTTGCTTCGGCGTGAGTATTCATCTATTTCTTTGTTTTGTCATCGTGACTTTCTGCATCTCCGACGACCGAGTGAAATTTACCTGCCAGATCTGCTACCTCGGTGACGACACCTGTCGGAGCCGAAGAAGATCCCATGGACTTGGACGCTGTGGACATGCCTGGTCCTCAACAAGCTACGATAAGTATTTGTTTTACTCTGTTTGGTAGAGTGAATCCATCGACTGAACTAACCGACACTGCCGATTGACAGCCTCAGATGTCATTCTCTTGGATGATGAACAAGAAATGCAGCGTACGGCTGCGGAACAGACTCAGGGCGCGCCTGTAGCACCTACGTCGAGTGTTCCTCTAGCCGGTTCGACTACTTGTATTATAGCTCCTCCGACTGGATCGACTGTTGTGACAACTATGCCAACTGCACCTCCTCTGGTAGCTCGCGTTATCACTACTGCGATACCGACTCCTTCGACACTTCCATATTCTATGCAACATGTCCCGGAGGATCAAACTGGAGCTGTGAAAGAAGCTATTATCCAAGCCGGAGTGATGATACAGCGGACCAAAGAGGCGTACGAGGCCAATAAATTGGCATATGATGCCGACTCGGTGCTTCAAGCGAACATCCGAGTAAGTGACATTGTAAGTTAATTTCCGATTATATCTTGTCAATCTTGCTTTATGATTGAGTCTTGTCAATCTTGCTTTTACACCCACTAGGGGTACGTTGTATTTAAGTTTGTCTTTACTTTAGTGGGGGCACGCTGAGTGAACCCACTGGGTGTAGTCCCTGAGACCGCTGTCGAATGTTTGCATCGGCAGGGGTCTGATCTGGAAAGTTATTCTCTTTTTTTTGACTCCGCCAGGCCGGACTAGGGTGGCTTTGTATCCAGTGGGGGCACGTTGAGTGCACCCACTGGGTGTAGTCCCCGAGACCGTTGTCGAGTGCTTGCCTCGGCAGAGGTCTAATTGGAAAACACGCTTTGTTTCTTTTTCTTGACTCGGCCAGGACGGACCAGGTCGAGTGTTTTCATATCCAGTGGGGATACGCTAAGTGCACCCACTAGGTGTAGTCCCCGAGACTAATGTCAATTGTTTACGAAGGGCATTAGTCCTAAGAAATTGGGTTGGTGTGGCAGGCCCCTATTTGGTCGAATGAACTGTATTTCTCCACTCCAAAGTAGAAAAAATACTAGTGTTGGCTGAAATATTCCCTTGATGTTTTTCACAAAGCCTATGGGATTGGATCTAAGTACACCAAGGTGGAATCAGAAAAGAACCAGCTTCAGCTGGATTTGGACGTGGAGATCAATGACTATCATGCCTTGAAGAAGACACTTGAAGAGAAGGACAAGGTCCTTACAGAGCTTAAGGAAAGGTCTGAGGCTGCTGAGAAGAAGTTGTCGCAGACTGGTAAGTTGGCGGACGAAAACACGAAGTTAAAGAAAGAACGAGTTGAGTGGGGGAAAAGCTTGATCAAATGGCGAAGAGAGCAAACGCCATGGAAAATTTTGTGAAGGACTTCCTGACCAAGATGCTTGCGATGCTTATTGGTATGCTTCCTTCACTGAGTGAATATTTACGAACTTTACCAAATGAATTGTGACTGACTTTTCATTATTGTTCATTTCCCCTTCGCACAGCATTCTGCCCGGACTTCGAGAAGGAGACTTTCTAGGTAGAGCCGTATCTGGATCCCACCAAGTCGCCTGTTCCAGATGCTATGTCCGTAGACATGTCCCTTCTCAACACTAGCCTCTTGAAGTTTCAGGGGTACATTGCCCGACCGCAAGCTGCTGTGGGGAAGATTGACAAGGAGTTGCGGTCTGAAGATACTTTCAAGACTGATCTAGAAGCTGTGATGAGCCGCGTGGGTCAGATTCCCGAGATGGGGCAGGCGTGGAAGAAGTTTGTTGCGTGATGCGGAGCTAATGTCACGCTTTCACTCGTGAAAGTCCATTATAAGGAAGCAAGAGAAGACAAGTTGAAGGCACTCCACGTGGCTAATACGAAGAAGCTCCAGTTTGAAAATTTTATGGAGTCCTTCATCAGTGCAGCGACTCGCATTGCTGATGGGATCGACCTTGATACCTTCGTTGAGCCTGCAAGTTCTATTGAGCCTTGAGATGAAACTATGGTCACTGCAAAAAATTTAATTCGCCTTGGTATGCCGACTGTTTCTATATCGTTGAAACTTCGTTCGGGTGTGGAACCCGAGTACTTTCCATATGCATGGATGACTTTGATTCGTGCCACATTCCTTTGAATTTAACTGCATTTGAGATTTTCTTGATTTTTGAATGTTCTCGAGTGAATAGGTTGCTATTCATTCGAAAAAGTTTTTTAACTTGGGCGATTTACTCGCGGCTAAGCCCCCGAGTGAAAGGGTTGCCCTTCACTCGGAGTATATGTTTTACTGAGGCAAAGACTTGTTCGCAGCTAACCGTCCGAGTGAGTACGTTGTTATTCGCTCGGAAGGGGTTTTAACTTAGGTGAAAATAGGTTCATGGCTAAGCCCCTGAGTGAGAGGATTGCTCTTTACTCGGAGTAGTTTCTATTCTTAGGCGAAGACTGGTTTGCAGCTAAGCATCTGAGTGAATAGTTTGCTATTCACTCAGAAAGGTTTTTTAACTTGGGAAAAATATTTTCGCAGCTAGGCCCCCGAGTGAGAGGATTGCTCTTCACTCGGAGTAATTTCTATACTTAGGCGAATACTAGTTCGCAGCTAAGCATCTGAGTGAATAGTTTGTTATTCACTCAGAAGAGATCTTTAACTTAGGCGAAACATGTTTGCTGTTAAGCCCCCAAGTGAGAGGATTGCTCCTCACTCGGAGTTATTTCTACACTTAGGCGAAAAATGCTTCGCACCTAAGCATCTGAGTGAACAGTTTGTTATTCACTCAGAAGGGTTTTTTAACTTAGGCGAAACATGTTCGCAGCTAAGCCCGCAAGTGAGAGGATTGCTCTTCACTCGGAGTAATTTCTATACTTAGGCGATGAATGGTTCGCAGCTAAGCATCCGAGTGAATAGTTTGTTATTCACTCGGAAGGGTTTTAACTTAGGCAAAACATGTTCGTAGCTAAGCCCCCGAGTGAGAGGATTTCTCTTCACTCGGAGTATGTTTTGGTTGAGAAACTGCTCGGTCAGAATCAACACAACATTGAAGAAATTATGTTTTCAATAAGCAACATTGTTCAGTAAACTCTCTTATTACATCAATCCCACTGGTTGTCAAGTATAAAAACGTCGGAGCAGGTCTGCATTCCAAGCTCGGGGTTCGTCGGCTCTCTTCTTGAGGTTATAGAGATGATAAGCTCCGTTGTTCAGTACCTTGGTGATGATGAAAGGTCCCTCCCACGTAGGGGCTAACTTGTGACGTCTTTGCTGATCCACAAGGAGCACCAGAATGCCTTCGTGGAACGCCTCACTCCTGACATGTCTTGCATGGAAGCGACGAATATCCTGTTGATATGCAGTCGACCGAATCAAGGCCATCTCACGCTCTTCCTCCAAGAGATCCACTCCATCTTTGCCTCGCCTGTTCAGCTTCATCTTCTGAGTACAAATCCACACGAGGAGAGTTATGAAGGATATCACTCGGCTGGACAGCTTCACCTCCATACACAAGAAAGAAGGGTGTGCGTCCAGTTGACCGGTTAGGGGTTGTTCTCAAGCCCCACAAAATAGATGGCAGTTCAGTTACCCATGCTCTAGCTACATGTTCCAAGACCCACATGAGTTGCGGTTTCAGCCCTTGAAGGATAAGACTGTTTGCCTGCTCAGCTTGTCTATTGGTTTGGGGGTGTGCGACGGACGCATAATCCACTGGAGTGCCTTGGCAGAGCAAAAGCGCGTGAACTCTTCTGAATCGAAGTTGGAGACATTGACTTTTATGACGATGTGAGGAACTCCATACCGAAATTTTATATCTCTCATGAACTTGATGGCGGTGCGCAAGTCCAACTTCTTTATTGGCTTGGCTTCAATCCATTTAGTTAACTTGTCGATTGCAACAAGTAACTGTGTAAATCCACTTTGACTAGTTCAGAAGGGGCTGACCATATCGAGACACCAAACAACAAATGGCCAGACAAGTGGGATGGTCTTCAAGGCAGACGCATGCTTGTGGGATAGATTGGAATAGAATTGGCAACCTTGGCAGTGATCAATGATATCTATGGCCATCACATTAGCACATGGCCAGAAGAACCCAGTTCGTTATGCTTTGGCAACAATGGTCCGAGAACACGCATGATGACCACAGGTCCCCGATTGGATTTCTTCCAGGATCAGTCGGCCCTCCTCCATGGAGATGCACCATTGAGCTACGTTGGTAACACTTTCTATGTACATCTGATCGCCCATCACAGTAAAAGCTTTCGACCTGCGGACAATCTGCTTGGCTTCGACTTCATCTTCAGGGAGATCTCTTCTCAGGATGTATGCGATGTATGGTACCGTCCACTCGAGGGTGATCACCAAGATTTCAATAACTAGATCAACCATTCTTGGGACGTCAATCTCAGTCGGATTGGAGGTGCTCACCGGTTGTGGGGGCTCTTTAGTGAAAGGATCCTCTTGCACCGAAGGAGTATGCAAGTGCTCCAGGAACACATTGCTAGGGATAGGTTTCCGAGTGGATCCAATCATGGCCAATTCCTCAGTTGCTTGTTTTTTCAGTCGAGGAACATGGTGGAGCTCCACACCTTCAAACTTCTTTTCAAGTTCCTTACTGCATTGCAGTATCTAGTCACGGTGGGGTTCCTGACATCCCATTCCTTCATCACCTAATTGACCACCAAATCTGAGTCATCGTATACCATCACGCGTCGGACGCCGAGTGAGATGGCCATACGCAACCCATAGAGGAGGCCATCATACTCAGCCTCATTGTTGGAGGAATGAAAATGAATCTGGAGGACATAATTAAGTTTGTCGTCTTTTGGAGACACCAACACCACACCAGCACCAGACCCATTTTACATTTTGGAGCCATCGAAGAACATAGTCCAGTGTGCCGAGTGAATCTGACTGGCTGCTGTTGTTCCACCCACTCGGCCATGAAATCAGCAAGGGCCTCAGACTTGATAGCTTTCTTTGCCTCAAATTTGATTTCCAAATATAGCAGCTCCTTGGCCCATTTAGCCACTAGCCCGATGCATCTCAATTGTGAAAAATCTCTGATAGTGGGGGATCGCCGATGACTGATATAGAATGATCTTGAAAGTAATGCGCCACCTTCTTCGCTGACAAGTATATTCCATAAAGAAGCTTCTGGTAATGGGGATACCATTGCTTCGAAGGGGTGAAAACTTCAAAAATGTAATATACTAGGCGCTGGACCTTGCAGGCTTTGCCTTCTTCTTCTCTCTCGACGGTCAAAACCATGCTGACGACTTGATTGGTAGCTGTGATGTATAAGAGTAGTGGTTCTTTGCTGTGCAGAGCAACAAGGACCGGCTGGATGGAAAGCATGGCTTTGAGCTCGACAAACGCTACTTCTTCTTCGTCATTCCACTCGAACACATCTGATTTTTTCATCACTCGGTATAAAGGCAACGCCTTCTTACCGAGACAAGACACGAACCGACTCAATGTTGCGAGAGAGGCTGTGAGCCTCTATATGTCATGCACCCGCACGGGGCTTTGCATCCGGACGATGGCGTCGGTCTTCTCGGGGTTAACGTCGATCCCACGTTCGGAAAAGAGGAAACTGAGTAACTTGCCGCTAGGGACTCCGAAAGTGCAATTAGCTGGGTTTAGCTTAATGTAGTACTTCCTCAGGTCGGTGAATGTCTCTACTAGGTCAGTCAGCAGGTCGGAACCTTTGCGTGACTTGACCACAATATCATCCATGTATGCTTGAACATTCCGACTTATCTGATCAAGCAGGCACTTATGGATCATACGCATGAAAGTTGCACCGGCATTCATCAGACCAAAAGGTATGGTGATATAACAGAAACACCCGAAAGTGGTGATGAAGGCCGTTTTTAGTTCGTCTGGACCGAACAGACGGATCTGATGGTAGCCAGAATAAGCATTAAGAAAAGATAAACGCTCACACCCAACAGTCGAATCGACAATTTGATCAATGCGGGGGAGCGGGAAGTGATCTTTTGGGCAGACCTTATTAATGTTTTTGAAGTCGATACACATATTAAGGGATTTGTCCTTGGGGACCAAGACAACATTCCTGAGCAACTCGGAGTGGTAGACCTCGCGAATGAATTTGGCCTCCAAGAGTCGCGCCACCTCTTTGCCGATTAATTTTATCTTTTCCACTGTGGACAGTCACAAACGCTCCTTGATAAGCATTGTCTTCGGATCCACTCTCAATCGGTGCTCAGCCAGCTCCGTGGGTACACCCGACATGTCAGCAGGCTTCCAAGCGAAGATGTCCCAGTTCTCACGGAGGAACTGGATGAGCTCGGCTTCCTATTTGCTATCGAGTGTTGTGGATATGTTGGTTGGAGCAGCATTCGGATCTGTCGGCTGAATACTCACTGGCTTTACTTCACCTACCGACTGGAAAGCAGACTCAGAAGCGGGCTTCTTGGAGCGCATGAGTTCAATCACAGCCATATGTTGATCAGCAATTTTAGAGCGTTGTTGCAAGCAATCTTCGGCTCTCTATGGATTTCCTGTAACTGTAATGACTCCCTTGGGTACTGGCATCTTCATCTTCAGATACACGTAATATGGTCGGGCCCTAAAACGAGCATAGGCTGGACGGCCAAGGATGGCATGGTATGCACTCTGGAAACCTACCACCTCAAATGTCAACTTCTCCCTACGAAAGTTCTTGTCGGAGCAAAAAACGAGGTCCAAAGCAATCTGGCCGAGTGACTTGGCCTTCTATCCTGAAATAACTCCATGGAACTGCATAGTGCTCTCGCTGAGTCGGGACATCGGAATGCCCATCGCCTTAAGAGTTTCTGCATACAAAATGTTCAATCCGCTCCATCCATCCATTAGGACCTTGCGAAGCAGAACACCCTCCACAACTGGGTCGAGCACAAGAGCCTGTCGACCAGGGGTAGCGACAAGAGCTGGGTGATCCGACTGATCAAATGTTATGGGCCTCTGCGACCACTTGAGGTATGTGGGGGTGGAGGGCATAGCCATATTGACTTCTCTGTTGATGGCCTTCAATCGACTCCTCCTCTCAACATCAACAAAAATCGTCAGGGTTGCTTGAACCTTTGGGAAATCATCTTTCTCTTGGTCGTTATCCTTTTCAGTATCTTTTTCACTCGACAGCTCCTCTTTAAACTGTTGGATCAACAATCTGCACTGACGTGTGGTGTGCTTATGAAATATCAGGTTGTCGTCTTCGTCTTTCTTCGTGTGAAGTACACACGGCTGATCCAGAATATCCGATTGACCCTTGGACTTCTTGGGGGGGGAACTATACTTTGGACTTTCCCTTGTATTTACCTTGCGCCACCAGGGCGGCTGCTTCTGCTGGAGTGAAACCATCAACCTTGCGCTTCTGTTTCCGATTGGAATTGATGCCGGCATCATTGTCGACTGCTTTCCCTTTACCGTTGCGGATGCGGTCTTCTTCTTCGCTGTTGGCGTATCGGGCAGCAATCTCCATCATCTTACTCATGGACATGTCGCCTGTACGACCAAACTTCAAGTAAAACTCTGTGTATCTGATGCCAGCCTTGAAGGCACAGACTGCATGGTGCTCAGAAACATTCTCCACCGTGTGATGAAGGGTGGTCTACCGCTGAATGTAGTCTCTCAAATACACATTTGACTTCTGCACACAAAGCTGCAACTCGGACACACCGGCTGGACGCTTGCATGTGCCTTCGAATGTCTTGATGAACACTCGAGCGAGATCTTCCTAGCACTAGATGCTAGAAGGAGCCAACTGATTCAACCACACCCTGGCCGAACCATCCAACATCAGAGGCAAATGCTTCATGGCGACACTATCATTGCCTCCGCCAATCTGCACAGCCACTCGGTAGTCGTCAAGCCATGTTTCAGGCTTGGATTCTCATGTGAACTTGCTGATTCCAGCCGCCAACCTGAAGTTGGGGGGAATATCAGCAGAATGGATTGCTCTGCTGAAGCACTCGGGACCAGAAACTGTAGTTCCACTTCCACCCAGACGATCTTTGTCGAAACCATCTCGGTGAGCTCAGCCCCTGTCGATCCTTTTCTGCGCCAGTACATTTCTCGCATCAAATCCTGGATTCCGCTCATCATCGAACGGGTGTTGGTCATCGTAGTGTCAGGACACATACGTACTGCTCCTCGGAGGAGAATGCACCCGACGGCGGTCCTCATGGTGATAACGAGGAGGGAACTGGTTCCGCCCCTTGTCTCTGTGTTTATTCTCTCGGTAAGCCCCATCTCTGTGATGCTGGGGAGACCGTGGACTGTAAACTGAATGGACTGTATTTGCTCTACGTGAATTGCTATGTAACCTATTGAGCGACTGCGATACTCCTGAATTCTGTTGTTGTGCTCCTTGAAGCAAAGTGCGAATCTGCTCTAAGCATCTATCAGCCTCTGAATCTGATGGTTGAATAGAATCTGCTATCTTAGCTCCGGCTGCAATGTTAAGTACCGGAGTACGATATACCTCAATGTTGTCATGTCGACTGCTCGAGAAGAGTTGTCGCTGACTGGACGTCGGAGGACGACGACGGCCGTGTCCAGTCAACGGTTCACCGACCTCGTGTTCGCCGCGACCCGGATGGGCTTTTCGCGGAACCCGCCATGAAGACCTCCGCTGCTGGATTGCAGCTTTCGCACTCGGAAGGAACATCAGACTTATCTGATGCTGAGTGGATCGGGTCCTACAGAGGTTCAGCAAGCTCGATGGTAGCAACCTACAGAGTCGACGGAGATGACGACTAGCGAGCCTCTTCGTGCTTCACCCATCGCTCGAGTCGTGAGCAACCGGATTGTTCGTGATGACGAACAGCGCAGTGAACGGTCGAGAGCTGAGTCGATGGCTGCCGAAGGAGAACGCCGAAGGAGCTTGCACGGAAGTACGTTTCTCCACGGATCGGGAGCGCCTCCATGTCGAGAGGCGCCTCGTGAAGCCATGCCGAGTCATCGGCAACGAAGATGAGTGCGCCGAAACGGATCTCGCCACCCACGAACGAATCGGAGCCGGAAGACATAACTGAGAGTGAAGATTGCAAAGTTTCCATTAGTCTCTTAGACGCCTGCCCCAAGGTGGGCTCGAACTGTCGTGGGAATGAACATGACAGTAGATGTGTAGGGTACGAATGGAGAGGGCAGAGTCCTAGCTACGGCAAGCTTGTACGTAAGATGTATGAGTTCAGGCCCCTCTCGTAGAGGTAATAGCACTATGTCTCAGTGCTTGGGAGCTCTTGAAGTATGGAATGTGTGTTATAGGGCGTGCGAACCCTTGTACCAGAGGGTAGGGGTGGCTTATATAGAGTGCGCTACCCCTCATCACGGCCCCAACATCAAGGGGTTCGATGAATAAGGTTTAAAGGTGTACGTTACTGATAACGTTTGTATGTAATTAATGCTATTCATGACCATCAGCTGAGCGCTCGCCCGTTGGCCACCTAGGAGGTGGCTTCTAGTCTTCTCCATCGAGTGGTGTCTTCCGAGTGGAAGTTGGTTGTCGAGTGAAGGGGAATATCTTCCAAGTGACTTCTTACTGAGTGACTTTTTAGATGCCATGGCCATCAAGTCCGAATCTTCTTCATGACCCTCCCGCTAATAATGAGGTACCCTTAGGTAGAACACTTAGGTCAGGCCTGTGACCCTACCCTAGGTACATATCCCCATCAGCGGGCGCCTATGGGAGCCTTTCCTGCCATTGATGAGCTTTTCCTGTCCACCACTACTAGGCATTCCTAAGTGGTGTCCACCTCTATTCCCTCTCGCCCAAATCTATTCTTCTAGTTATGAGTATGTAATTTTATCAAAAATGTATTTCTCTCTAGCATCCTTGTTCAATATTAAAATGCATATCGAAATTTAATTTGTTTTGACAAAAGCCCTCCAAAACATGTATCTCTCACTCAAGTCCTGAGAAACCACAGTGATCGGTTGCCAAGTTCCCATAATATCCACTAACTCGATCATGCGTGTTTAATGCAAAGAGTTCAGTCTGTGGGACCACCAATCAACCTAGGCAGTTTGGTAACTTTTCCTAGAAATACACCCTTCTTCGTCCTGGAATGGTTCTACATATTATTCATCACTACCACTGTACTTATCCTCTAACCCTCCCAGCCTGATCTTGAAGCTATCCGATGAGCCACTCCACCATGCAACTTGATGGCCCACAAGTATAAGAGATCAATCGTAGTCCTTTCGATAAGTAAGAGTGTCGAACCCAACGAGGAGCAGAAGGATCTGACAAGTGGTTTTCAGCAAGGTAAAATCTGCAGGCACTGAAATTGTCGGTAACAAGTGATTGTGTGGTGAGATGATTCGTAGCAAGAAACAAGTAACAAAAGTAGCAACGGTGCAGCAAAGTGGCCCAATCCCTTTTGTAGCAAGGGACAAGCCTGGACAATGTCTTATAGGAGGACACACGGGAATTTCTGTCATGCTAGTTTTCATCATGTTCATGTGATTCGCGACCGTTACTTTGATAGTTTGATATGTGGGTGGACCGGCGCTTGGGTACTGCCCTTACTTGGACAAGCATCCTGTCGTGGGTATAAGTCTGACAGTAGAAGTGTAGGGTACGAAAGGATGGGCAGAGCCTTAGCTACGACGAGGATGTATGAGTTCAGGCCCCTCTACATTGGAGGTAAAAGCCCTACGTCTCAATGCTCTTGGGAGCTTAGTGTCGAGTGGATTATAGGATTACAGCAAGTGCCAACCCTTGCACAAGTGGGGAAGGGCGGCTTATATAGAGTGCGCTGCCCTTCATAATGGCCCGGTGGACAAGGGTGGAATAGTGGTGAATAAATGCCTGTGTTACAGGTAACATAAGCCTTAAGTGCTAATAATGGTGTATGAAAACGTATGACCGTTGCCCTCCTGGGAGGTTACGATGTACAGAGTGGATATTAGTCGGTACGTTAAATATGCTCTGAGTGGATCGTCGCCGACTGGATGATGGGGGCGTCCTTAGTTCAGTCGGAACTGTCTAAGGGCCTTGTCTTCTATGAAGGGTAGTCCTTGGGTAGTACCTATAGGGCAGGCCTATGACCCTACCCTGGGACTATAACCCCATCATTAGTCCCCGAATGGATCAGGGTTGGAAATATGAAGTGATGTCTGGAGTATGGAACCGACTGGTATGGAGGTGACTTTGGTGTTGTTTGCCTCGATCCATTTTATCCTTTCAACCACTGATCCGAGTGAATATACCAGTGAAACGAACCGTCAGGGACCGAGTGCTTCCGCGGAATCTTTCGACGTGACTGGTCAAACTGACAGCGCGGGATTTTCCGGGATCCTCAAATTTCGGTTGCCGCACGCTCAGCGGGGATGACAACATCGCCATCGAGTAGGTTTTGCCTCCTCGATTACCGCGCCTTTATCTTCTCCACTAACCTCAAAGCGGCCGGTTGGGGGGATAAGATCTCGGGTCCACGTGTTAGTGACCCAGTCGGAAGCCTATTTAAGCCTCCCGGGCGGGATTTCCTATGGCGCTGCTCAACCTGCTCTCATTAATAGCGCTCCTCCCGCAGCTCTCTGCACACCTCAACCCTCCTCCTTCCCCTCCTCCTCTACGAATCCATCGCCTTCACCATGACGAAGGGGCAGACCAGCAAGCTAGAGTCGCAGAATAAGAAAAAGAAGGGGCGGCCCCTACTCAGCGGCGGCAGCGGGCGCTACCGGCGGGTTGGATCCAGGGGGATTTCCTCCCTCCTCGGTGACGGAGAACGACGTGCTGGAGCTGGTGGAGCATGGCATGGTCGTCAACAAGACCTGGAGGCTGCCGGAAGGCGAGACGGAGCCGGCGCCGAAGGAGGGGGAGCGCGTTCTGCTGCTCAGCCATGTGGCCAGAGGCTTTTCCTTGCCTCCCCATCCTTTCTTCCGAGGTATCATGACTTACTTCGGGGCGCAGCTCCATCATTTTCCTCCGAACGCAGTAGCTCACCTTGCTTCATTCGTCACCCTGTGCGAGTGCTTCATTGGATGTCCTCCCCACTGGGGGCTCTTTAAGTATGTCTTCTCCGCTAGATCCCAAACCGTCAAAAAGCTTAGCCAGTCGGACGATAAGACCCACATCCTCCAGCTCTCCGGGAGTTTAGGCTTCCAGAAGAAAACAAAGAGTAGCTATCCTCCCCTCCAGCTATCCGAGTCAGTTAGGAACTGGCGATCGTCCTGGTTCTATTGCCAGGACATTGCTTGTCCGAATGCTTCGATTGGGTTGCCACCTTTCAGTTTAGACCGTCCGGCCCTCCTAGGAAGCTTGCGCCCTCTAAGGGGGAAAGAATCCAGATCCAGCCTTTGGTCGACGCGCTGATAGCCGTCGTTCGTAAGGGAGTCACCGACACGGACCTGCTGGAGACTTTTCTGGGTCGGCGCATCCAGCCGGTGCAGTCCCGACACCACGCCCTATGGCACTACGCGGGGCCTTCGGATTCCACTCCATCTCATCCAGAGGACGTGAGCGGGGAGACTGTGAGTGCATGGGTCCGTGGCATCACAGGCGCGTGTGATAACCCCGTGCGAGCCCGGCGAGTGAAGCCCTTCCGCGCCGAAAATCCTCCTCCGAATGAGGTGAGTACATGTTGTCGAGTGCTTTTAATCTTCTCAGCTTTATTGCTTTTCTTGTCCCGCTGACTGACGTAGCCGACTGTGTTTTGTGCAGGAATGGACTAACTGGCATTCTGCAGTCTTGAACGGGAATCCAGCCGAGGAAGAGGAGGGCAGCCAGGAGGGCAGCGCGGATAGCGCGCAGTACGTCTCTGACAGTGGGGAGACGGAGGAGGAGACGGAAGAGGAGGAGGAGGAGGATGGGGAGCAGAGCTCGCCACCCTCACCACCAGAGCACCAAACCAAGCACCGTCATAACCCCACTGCTCCGCCGGCTCCCCCCGCGGCCCCGAGTGCTCCACCAGCTCCTCCCGTGGGTCCGAGTGCTCGGAGCGTGAAGAGAGCCAAGGGTGCTTCTGCCGAGCCTGTGAACGAGCCGTCCAAGGTGGCCAAACCTAGTGGGCCTAAGCCTCGAAAAGCTTTGCCTCGGATGAGGATCGCTGTTCCGATTGCCTCAGCGTAAGTGTCTTGTTCTTCTATCTTCCTTCGGTATCCGATTGAACTTATCTTTTTGGGAACTATGCTTATCCGTCGAGTGGATTTCACTCAATAGAGCTGCTACCTCCGCCACCACTCTGCCGTGCGAGGACGATGATCCCATGGAAACGGATAACGTCGCCATGTCCCAGCAAGGTACGTTGTCACGACTCCGGGAGCTGCATTGATGTTTCGCGAGTGCTGTCTTTGATCTTGACCTTTTTCTGTAATTTCATTTTGTTCAGTCGGGCATCCTTCAGAGGTGATCCATCTGGAGGACGATGACCAAAGGGGGTCGGAGCCGGCTTTGGCGCCTGTCCCTGGAGTTATCCCATCTGCTGCCAATCCCACCATGAATGTGCCGCCTACTGAGACGGTGCCGCCGACTGAGACGGTGCCGCCGACTGAGACGGTGGCCCTCACGGCGGAACCGACTGGAACGGAGCTCGGGATGCCGAGGGAGTCTTGTGTTGCGCCTGGTTCGTCGGCCGTTGAATATGATGCCCGGCGCCTCCCGGAAGATCAGGTAGGAGCCGCCAAGGACGCCATGATGCAGGTGGAGCTGATGGTGGGCGACGCCAAGGGAGCGTATGACTCCATCGCATCCCTGTACAAGAAGATCCTGGAGCTTCGGGACGATATCCGAGTAAGTGCGCTAGTAAGTGTTTACTTTCCTCTTGTTACCCACTGGGGGTTTCAGCGATATACTCGGATAGAGTAGGATGATTTTGCAGTGGGTTCACTCCGAGTGAACCCAGTGGGTGTAGTCCCCAAGACATCTGTCGACTGCTTGCACCGGCAGTTGTCTTTATATGTATTTTCCGTAATCTGAACAGATCAGAGCTGATATGCCCGAATGGTACCAGTGGGGGCACTCCGAGTGCACCCACTGGGTGTAGTCCCTGAGAGTAGTGTTACTCGGGTCGAGTAATAGTAATCTCATAGTGTTGTTGGTTTGATATGGAGCTCAATAGGGCCGACCTGTTCGAGCTTCATACCAGTGGGGTCACTCTCAATGAACCCACTGGGTGTAGTCCCCGAGACCGCTGTGATTGCTTGCATCGGCAGGGGTCTGAAGAATTTTGAACTTTGATTGTTTTGTCATATCTGTGGAGACTTTTTTCTTGTTGAATGTGGCTGATCCTCCCTTTGTGTGTCTTTGGCAGAAGACTTGTGAAATGGGATCGGCGTACAATGCTCTGAATGCTGAGAAGGTTCAGCTTGCTGCGGACTTGGAGGTGGCTGTGAATGACCTGGCTGGCGTGAAGAAGGCTCTCGCTGACCGAGAGAAAACTTTGGAGGAATCCCTGGAGACCAACAAGGCACTGGTGGCCGAGGTAGACAAAATGAAGAAGGAGAGATCTGACTGGATGGGTCAGCTGAAGGTGATGAACACTCGGTGCAGAGCGCAGGAGAACTACGTCAGCGACTGGGTGAGGAAGATGGTCGCACTTCTTGGCGATGAGTTCTTGCCGAGTGCTTTTTGACTTTGGAGTTCACTCCGCGCTTATTTTCTGCTTGTCTTTCCTTTGCAGATTTATGTCGGGACGTTGAGGCTGAAGCAGCCAAAATCGAACGGTCGCTTGTTCCGAATGTTCCACTCGGCGATGAAGCTAACCGGGACATGCTCCGAGCGCATTCTCGCCTTAACAGGGTGGGCCCTTTCATTGGCCACCTGAGAAAAGTTGTTGGCCGAATCGACAAGGAGCTGTGGCCAGAAGACGACTCCCGGAGCGAAATAGATGGGTTGATGACTCGGCTGGAGGACGTCCCAAGCAGAGTGCAGGCATGGAAAAAGTCTGCCGCTCGGTGTAGTGAGGACGTGGCGCTATCTCTGGTCCGAGTGCACCGCAAGGAAGCTCGCGAAGAAAAACTGAAGACGTTGCAGGTCGCCAACACCAAGAAGCTTCGATTTGAAGATTTCATGGAGACCTTCCTCGACACAGCCACTCGCATTGCAGACGGAATCGACCTCGACACCTTTGTGGAGCCTGCCAGTCCCGGCGACGCTTGAAAAAACATTATGGTTAACGCACATTTACCTCGGTATGCCAAGTGGTATCTGTATTAAATTTTTGGCCACTGCTGTTGCCGGCACATTCGTGGTTCGGTGTGGATAAACTTGATTCACACCGAGCCGACTGATCGTAGATCCAACTTGAATTCGAATCGGATCTTTTTCTCTTCTTTCGCTGAGTTTTTTTTTGACACGATTTTGGCTCGTGGTTTTTGTTTGGCATCTCTTGGTGAAGCCAATGGCAAACACGCGGAGCATGTAGTTGTCAGTGGTCTTCACATCCACATGAGCCTCAATGAGGGTCTGCTAAGCCTCTGAATGCGCACTCGGAACGAGTTTTTACTTAGGCGACTCTGGGTCGCGGCTAAGTCCCCGAATGTGACTCTTAGTGCGCACTCGGAGCGAGTTGTTACTTAGGCGACTCTGGGTCGCTGCTAAGTCCCCGAGTGCGACTGTTAGCGCACTTTCGGAGCGAGCTGTTACACACGTAGTTGTCAGTTGTCTTCACATCCACATGAGCCTCAATGAGGGTCTGCTAAGCCTCCAAGTGTATCTCGAGTATACACTCGGAGGAAGCTTTTTACTTAGGCGACTCTGAGTCGCAGCTAAGTCCCCGAGTGTGACTTTTCGTGCACACTCGGAGTGAGTTGTTACTCATGTAGTTGTCAGTTGTCTTCACATCCACATGATCCTCAATGAGGGTCTGCTAAGCCTCCGAGTGTATCTCGAGTATACACTCGGAGGAAGCTTTTTACTTAGGCGACTCTGAGTCGCAGCTAAGTCCTCGAGTGTGACTTTTCGTGCACACTCGGAGTGAGTTGTTACTCATGTAGTTGTCAGTTGTCTTCACATCCACATGAGCCTCAATGAGGGTCTGCTAAGCCTCCGAGCGTATCTCGAGTATACACTCGGAGGAAGCCTTTTACTTAGGCGACTCTGAGTCGCAGCTAAGTCCCCGAGTGTGACTTTTCGTGCACACTCGGAGTGAGTTGTTTACTTAGGCGACTCTGGGTCACAGCTAAGTCTCCGAGTGTGGCTTTTAGTGCACACTCGGAGCGAGTTTGTACTTAGGCGACTCTGGGTCGCTGCTAAGTCTCCGAGTGTGACTTTTCGTGCACACTCGGAGCGAGTTTGTACTTAGGCCACTCTGGGTCGCAGCTAAGTCCCCGAGTGTGACTTTTATTGCACACTCGGAGTGAGTTTGTACTTAGGCGACTCTGGGTCGCAGCTAAGTCTCCGAGTGTGACTCTTAGTGCACACTCGGAACACGTTTGTACTTAGGTGACTCTGGGTCGCAGCTAAGTCTTCGAGTGTGACTTTTAGTGCACACTCGGAGCGAGTTTGCACTTAGGCGACTCTGGGTCGCAGCTAAGCCCCCGAGTGTGACTTTTAGTGCACACTCGGATTTGTTTTTTAGACCGGAGTTTGTAAACGCGGAAGAATTTTGAATCGGCAAGAAATCAATCTGCTTTGTATTACTTCAATGATACTTGTTCTTTACATTTTCTCCTTCGGCGGTTACATGTAGAAGCGCTTCAGTAGATCTCCATTCCATGCTCGCGGCTCGTCCGTTTCCCTGTCGAGGTTGTAGAGTCAGTATGCTCCGTTGTTCAGCACCTTAGAGATGATGAACGGTCCTTCCCAGGCGGGAGCCAACTTGTGTGGTCTCTGCTGATCCACTCGGAGCACCATGTCGCCTGCTTGGAATGTGCGGCTCCTGACGTGCCGCACGTGAAATCGCCGCAGATCTTGTTGATAAATTGTTGAACGGATTAGTGCCATCTCGCGCTCTTCTTCTAGAAGATTCACTCCGTCTTGCCTGGCTTGCTCTGCTTCGGCTTCGGAGAAGAGTTCGACTCGTGGAGAGTTGTGAAGCAAGTCACTCGGAAGGACTGCCTCTGCTCCATAAACTAGGAAGAACGGGGATCGCCCTGTCGATCTATTCAGAGTTGTGCGGAGGCTCCACAGCACCGAAGGCAGCTCGGTGACCCATGCGCCGGCGGCATGTCCAACTTCTCGCAGGAGTCGAGGCTTCAACCCTTGAAGAATAAGTCCGTTCGCCCGCTCTGCTTGCCCGTTTGTTTGGGGGTGCGCCACGGATGCAAAATCCACTCGGATACCTTGGCCTGTGCAAAAACTTTCGAACCTGTCCGAGTCAAAGTTTGTGCCATTGTCGGTGATTATGCTGTGCGGAACCCCGTATCTGGCGATGATGTCTCTGATAAATTTGATGGCCATAAGGGCATCAAGCTTCTTGATGGGCTTGGCTTCAATCCACTTGGTAAGCTTGTCGACTGCTCCCAGTGGATGAGTGAATCCTCCTTGGCCTGTTCTGAATGGTCCGACTGTATCTAATCCCCACACGGCGAATGGCCAAGCAAGAGGAATTCTCTTCAGCGCAGACGTTGGCTTGTCGGACTTGTTTGAATAGAACTGACAACCTTCGCAACGGTCGAACATATCTTTTGCCATTTCATTGGCCTGCAGCCAGAAGAAACCAGCTCTGAATGCTTTGGCGACGATTGCCCTTGAGGAGGCATGATGTTCGCAGGTTCCCGAATGGATTTCTTCCAAGATTTACTGTCCCTCCTCAGGAGAGATACACCGCTGAAGGACGCCTGAAACACTTTTCCTGTATAACTGGTCATCAATGACGGTGAAGGACTTCGATCTGCGAACAATCTGCCTAGCTTGGACTTCGTCTTCTGGTAACTCTTGCCTCATGATGTACGCAATGAATGACACAGTCCATTCGGGAATGACAGCTAGAATCTCCATGATCAAATCAACCACAGCGGGGACCTCGACTTTAGTCGGATCTGTTGAGCTCTTCGGTTGTACTGGTTCCTCTGTAAAAGGATCTTCTTTCACTGAGGGGACGTGTAGGTGCTCGAGGCAGACATCACTCGGGACCGGTCTCCGAGTGGATCCAAGTTTTGCCAATTCATCTGCTGCTTGGTTTTTCAGTCGGGGAACATGGTGAAGTTCGAGACCTTCAAACTTCTTCTCGAGCTTCCTTACTGCATTGCAGTATGCAGTCATGGTGGGGTTCCTTACGTCCCATTCCTTCATTACTTAATTAACCACCAGATCTGAGTCGCCATAGACCATCAGGCGACGGATGCCGAGTGTGATGGCCATGCGCAACCCGTAAAGGAGAGCTTCATACTCTACTTTGTTGTTGGAAGAATCAAAATGGATCTACAACACATACTTGAGTTTATCACCTTTTGGGGATATGATCACTACGCCGGCGCCGGAGCCATTCAACATCTTGGACCCATCGAAGAAGATGGTCCAATGAGCCGAGTAGATGTGAGTCGGTTGCTGTTGTTCTACCCATTCTGCTATGAAGTCAGCCAGAGCTTGAGACTTTATAGCTTTCTTGGCTTCGAACTTGATGTCGCAGTATAGCATCTCCATTGCCCACTTTGCCACTCGGCCTGATGCGTCCTGATTGTGGAGAATTTCCGACAACGGAGCATCAAATATGACAGACACCGAGTGGTCTTGAAAATAATGAGCCACCTTCTTTGCAGTCATGTAGATCCCATAAATAAGCTTCTGATAATGGGGATACCTCTGCTTGGAAGGAGTCAGGACTTCGGAAACATAATATACTGGCCGCTGAACCTTGTACGCTTTGCCTTCTTCTTCGCGTTCGACTGTCAGAACGGTGCTGACGACTCGATTTGTAGCCGCGATGTACAGAAGAAGGGGTTGTTTACTGAGCGGGGCAGTAAGAACCGGCTAGGTGGAAAGCAGGGCTTTGAGGTCGTCGAATGCAATTTGGACTTCGTCTGTCCACTCGAAGGTATATGATTTCTTCATGAGTCGGTACAGAGGTAACGCCTTCTCGCCGAGTCGAGCAATAAACCAGCTCAAGGCCGCTAGGCAACCTGTGAGCCTTTGAACATCATGTATTCTTACCGACCGCTCCATTCGGACAATGGTCCCGATCTTTTCGGGGTTGACATCGATCCCTCGTTCGGAAACGAAGAAACCGAGTAACTTCCCGCTGGGAACGCCGAATGAACACTTGGCCGGGTTGAGCTAGGTATCGTACCTACGTAGGTTGGCGAATGTTTCAGCCAAGTCAGTCAGCAGGTCGGAACCTTTGCGTGTCTTGACTACGATATCGTCCATATATGCCTCCACATTTCGACCGATCTGGTCAAGGTGGCATTTTTGGATCATGCGCATAAAAGTTTCTCCTGCATTCTTCAAACCGAATGGCATAGTAATGTAACAGAAACACCCGAATGGGGTGATGAAGGCTGTTTTAATTCATCCGTACCATACAGACGGATCTGATGATAGCCCGAATAGGCATCAAGGAAGGATAAACGCTCGCAACCCACAGTCGAATCAACAATTTGATCAATGCAGGGGAGCGGGAAGTGATCTTTCGGACAAACCTTGTTGAGATGCTTGAAATCGATGCACATACAGAGAGACTTGTCCTTCTTGGGCACCATGACAACATTAGCGACCCACTCAAAGTGGTGTACCTCGCGAATGAAGTTGGCTGCCAAAAGTTTAGCCACCTCCTCTCTGATTGCCTTCCTCTTGTGCGCGGCGGACCGACGCAGGCGTTCTAGGACGGGCCGAATAGCAGGATCCACATGCAGTCGGTGCTCAGCCAACTCCCTGGGTACACCTGAGTAACTTCCCAGTTCTCACGGCGGAATTGGATGAGCTCGGCTTCCTATTTTGGATCAAGGGAGGTGGAGATGTTTGTGGGGGCGGTGGTGTCGTCCGTCGGATGGATGCTGACCTTCTTCGTGTCTCCCGCTGACTGGAATGCAGACTCGGAAGCTGGCTTCTTTGAACGCATCAGGTCAGCGGGGTCGGCGGTCTTCTTGTACTCATCCAGCTCGAGAATAGCCATCTGCTGATCAACAATGCTCGACCCCTGCTGCAGACACTCCTCGGCCCGCTACCGATTGCCTGTGACCGTAATCACACCTTTGGGATCTGGCATCTTCAACTTGAAATAGACGTAACATGGACGGGCCATGAAACGTGCATATGCCGGGCGGTCCAGAATCGCATGGTATGCACTCTGGAAGTCCACCACCTCGAATGTCAGCTTCTCCTTGCGGAAGTTCTTGTCAGAGCCGAAGACGACATCCAACGCGATCTAGCCAAGTGATTTGGCCTTTCGTCCTGGGACGACTCCGTGGAACTGCATACTGCTCTCGCTAAGTTTGGACATTGGAATGCCCATTCCCTTGAGAGTGTCGGCGTACATGATGTTCAAGTTGCTGCCGCCGTCCATGAGGACTTTGCGCAGCCTGACTCCTTCCACCACCGGGTCGACGACCAGAGCTTGCCTCCCTGGGGTGGGTACGTGTGCTGGATGGTCCAACTGATCAAAGGTGATCGCAGTCTGTGACCACTTGAGGAGTGTGGGGGTGGATGGGGTTGCCATGTTCACCTCCCAGTTAACCAGCTTCAGTCGACTCTTGCTTTCCACATCAGCAAAAATCATCAGCTTTGCATGGACTTGGAGGAACGGATCCTCCTTGTCCTCATCATCCTGCTCGGTGTCCTTCTCACTCGGTTGTCCATCACCGAATCCTTGGACCAGGAGGCGACACTGTCGAGTGGTATGCTTCGGCAATATGACATTGCCTTCTTCATCCATCTTCGTGTGGATTGGACACGGTTGATCTAGGATGAAGTTTCCTGACTGCCTCTTCTTGGGGGTGTACTGAGCTTTCCCCTTGCCTTTAAACTTGGCATTTGTAACAGCAGCTGCCTCTGCCTCCGGAGTGGATTGAGCCTTCTGCTTATGCTTCCGACTGTTGTTCCCATCTCCATCGGCGACTGACTTATGCTTGCCGCTACGTATGCGGTCCTCCTCTTCGCCATTTGCATAGCGCGCGCCTATCTCCATCATCTTGCTCATGGAGATGTCGCCTGTCCGACCGAACTTCAGGTACAGATCTTTGTACCGCACGCCTGCCTTGAAGGCGCAGACTGCTTGATGCTCCGTGACGTTCTCCACCGTGTGGTAGAGGGTCGTCCAGCGCTGGATGAAATCGCGCAAGGGCTCGTTCTGCTTCTGGACACAGTGATGGAGCTCTACGAGACTAGCAGGGCGTTTGCACGTACCCTCGAAGGTCCTGATGAAGACTCCGGACAGATCTTCCCAGCTGTAGATGCTTGACGGAGCTAACTGGTTTAGCCAAGCTCGCGCCGAGTCGTCGAGCATCAGGGGAGATGTTTCATGGTGACATGGTCATCTCCACCCCCGATCTGGACCGCCACTCTGTAGTCGTCCAACCAAGTTTCTGGTTTGGACTCTCTTGTGAACTTGCTGATTCCCGTCGCCAATCGGAAGTTGGGAGGGATCTCAGCTGAGCGGATGGCCCGATTGAAGCACTCGGGGCCAGAAACAACGGTCCTGCTTCCACTCGGACTGTCTCTATCGTGACCATCACGGTGGGCTCGACTTCTATGGACCTTCTTCTGGGCGATGTACCCTCTTGCGTCAGGCCTTGGATCATGCGCGTCACGGACCGAACGACGATCATCGTGATGCCGGGGCCCGTAAGGCCTACCCCGCGGACGAGTACGCGAACGGCGACGATCTTCTGGATAAGAGCAAATGGGAAGCAGATTCCGACTCGGGTCCGTGGAACGACTGCCTCCTCTGCGCCGCTGATGAGAGTCGGGACTGAAAACCGACTGATGTGTGTTCGCGTGAACAGAACTGTTGTGGATCCTGTTGTGCGACTGGGAGACCGCCGAATTTTGCTGTTGCGCCGTATGCAAAAGCGCACGGATCTGCTCGATCCCTCTACCAGCCTCTGAATCAGTCGGCTGGATAGAATCGACTATCCTGGCAGCCGCAGCCAAGTTAAGGATGGGTGTGCGGAACACCTCGACGTTGCTCTGGCGAGTGCGTCGGCTGGTAGAACGATGGTGTTTACGACGAGCGTCGGATGATTCTCCGACCTCATGCTCGTTCTGACTAGTCCGGAGGGAACTTTCATGGGAATCGGCCATGAGAACTTCGGCTGCGGGCCTGTGACCCGGGTACTCGAAAGGTAGCTCAGTCGGAACTGAGTCCAAGCACTGGGATGGCGGCGGGACCACAACCGGTTCGAGCACCACCACTTGAGAGGACGCGCTCTATCGTGCCTGGGCGTGTCGCACCCAACGCTGGAGCCACGGACGACGGGATTGCTTGTTGCGGCGTGTGATGGGGGCGAAGATCGACAGCGGGGTCTATGGCTGGAGAAGAAGAACAACGTGGGAACAGTGCGTAGCCCCGCGACTAGGAAGCACCTCGACATCGAGGGGCGCATCCCGAAGCCATGCCGAATCGTCGGCGATGAAGGAGAGGGCACCGAAGAGGATCTCATGACCGATGCACAGATCTCCGCCGGACGACATGACGAAAAGATGAAATCGCAAACTCGCCGGAAGTCGCTTAGACGCCTGCCCCATGGTGGGCGCCAAATGTCGTGGGTATAAGTTTGACAGTAGAAGTGTAGGGTACGAAAGGATGGGTAGAGCCTTAGCTACGGCGAGGATGTATGAGTTCAGGCCCCTCTACGGTGGAGGTAAAAGCCCTACGTCTGAGTGCTCTTGGGAGCTTAGTGTCGAGTGGATTATAGAATTACAGCAAGTGCCAACCCTTGCACCAGTGGGGAAGGGCGGCTTATATAGAGTGCGCTGCCCTTCATAATGGCCCGGTGGACAAGGTTGGAATAGTGGCGAATAAATGCCTACGTTACAGGTAACGTAAGCCTTAAATGATAATAATGGTGTATGAAAACGTATGACCGTTGCCCTCCTGGGAGGTTACGATGTACAGAGTGGATTCCTGTCGGTACGTTAAATACGCTCCGAGTGGATCGTCGCCGACTGGATGATGGGGGCGTCCTTAGTTCAGTCGGAACTGTCTAAGGGCCTTGTCTTCTATGAAGGGTAGTCCTTGGGTAGGACCTATAGGGCAGGCCTATGACCCTACCCTAGGACTATAACCCCATCACATCCCACTTATGATTAACCCCTCTCGCAAGCATCCGCAACTACGAAATAAGAATTAAGACAAAGTCTAACCATAGCAATAAACTAGTGGATAAAATCAGCCCCTTACGAAGCAACACAAAAAATAGGGTTCAAGCTTCTGTCACTCTAGCAACCCATCATCTACTTACGACTTCCCAATGCCTTCCTCTAGACCCAAATAATGGTGAAGTGTTATGTAGTCGACATTCACATAACACCACTAGAGGAAAAACAGCATACAACATATCAAATTACCAAACGAATACCAAATTCACATGACTACTATTAGCATGACTTATCCCATGTCCTCAGGAACAAAAGTAACTACTCACAAAGAATAATCATATTCATGACCAGAGAGGTAATGAGTAGCATCAAGGATCTGAACATAAACTCTTCCACCAAATAATCCAACTAGCATCAACTACAAAGAGTAATTAACACTACTAGCAACCTTACAAGTACCAATCGGATTCGCGAGACGGAGATTGGTTACAAGTGATGAACTAGGGTTTGGAGATGAGCTGGTGCTGATGAAGATGTTGATGGTGAAGAATCCCCTCCGATGAGAGGAGCGTTGGTGATGACGATGGTGACGATTTCCCCCTCCGGGAGGGAAGTTCCCCCGGCAGGATCGCCCTGCTGGAGCTCTAGATTGGTTCTGCTCAAGTTCCGCCTCGTGGCGGCGGCGCATCCACGAAAAAGCTCCTCCTTCATTTTTTCTGGACGAAACCCTTCATATAGCAGAAGAGGGGGGGCAGTGGGCTAGCAGGCTACCCACAAGCCCCCTTGGCGCGGCCTGGGGGGGTAGCCGCGCCGCGCAGGCTTGTGGCCACCTACTAGCGCCCCTCTGGCGCTTCTTCGTCCCAGTATTTTTTATAAATCCGAAAAAAAAATCCTCGTTGATTTTTACGTTGTTTGGAGTTGCGCAGAATAGGTATCTCAACTTTGCTCCATTTTCAGGCCAGAATTCCAGCTGCCAGCATTCTCCCTCTTCATGTAAACCTTGCAAAATAAGAGAGAAAAGGCATAAGAATTGTACCGTGAAGTGAAATAACAGCCCAAGAAGCGATAAATATCAACATGAAAACATGATGCAAATGGATGTATCAACTCCCCCAAGCTTAGACCTCGCTCCTCCTCAAGCGAAAGCCTAGCTCAATAAATATGTCCACGTGTTTAGGGAGACAGGTGTCGACAAAACAAGATATGAACATGCATGCATCATGATCATGATCAGAACATCAATACCAACATATAATCTCTCATGCTAAATGATAATTCCTTCACAAAGTAAAGCATGGATCGAGAACTTTACCGAGAAGTAACAACCGATAGCCTTTAGTCATGGAAGCAATTGCAATTTATCACAACATCAGAAAGAGTCAAATAAGAGCTTGTAAAGCAAATCCACATACTGAATCATTTTGTCATTCTCTACAATTGCTACAACTCACGTGGTACTCATGAGATCAAAGTTTCAGCTGGACACAGAGAAAGATAGGGGCTTATAGTTTTGCCTCCCAACTGCTTACCTCAAGGGTAATGTCAAGAATAATAATTCATGAATACTTACCTCCAAGTTAACATATGAATATAGATCTTTACCAAGCATATAACTTAGCCGAGATAAAGGCGACATAAGGGATTGGTGAAGATCACCATGACTCTTTCAAGGGCAAAAAGTAAAGGTACAAGATAGGCCCTTCGCAGAGGGAAGCAGAGGTTGTCATGCGCTTTTGAGGTTTGGATGTGTGTCCTCTTAGTGCGGAGGAACGTCACTTTATATTGCCTCCTGTGATAACGAACTTTATTATGCAGTCTGTCGCTTTTATGTCTTCCTCATCACAGGTTCGTACAAAGCTTATTTTCCACACACTAATAGATCATACATATTAGAGAGCAATTTTTATTGCTTGCACCGATGACAACTTACTTGAGGGATCTTATTCAATCCATAGGTAGGTATGGTGGAAACTCATGGCAAAACTGGGTTGAAGGTTTATGGATGCGCAAGTAGTATCTCTACTTAGTGCGGGAGTTTTGGCTAGTATGAGGTGGAAGCAATCGTCACATGCTAAGGGATCTCTAATCATATAACATTGTTCGGAGCCAAGCAAACACAATTCATTATATTGTCTTCCGTGTCCAACATCTACTTCTAGGCATGCAATAGTTTAGTGAGTGTTCACAATCATAGATGGTGTCAAATATGATATATTTATATGTGAACCTCTCCTTCTTTATCACTTCCTATTAATTGCAACCATGACCAAGGTCTACGTTTTCCTACCCTCAACAAGCTTCAATCCGCATTCTTTTTATATGTGAAGCCATCACTTCCCATAAGATCATTACATGATCTTTCATGCTTTTGTTCTATTCTCACTCTTTTGATCATGGCAAGAGGCAAAGCCCTTCAACTAAGACACTCTTTATTGTATGGCTCACGAGCTCGAATACATCGGGGGTGACACAAAGCAAAATTCAAGACTAAAACACTAAGACTTTTAATCTACTAGAGAAAGAGAAAACTAAAAAGGAAAACTAAAACAAAGGTAAAGGCAAAAGATGTGATGGTGATACGATGCCGGGGCAACTCCCCCAAGCTTGGCACAAGCCAAGGGGATTGCCCATACCAATGCTCAGTTGTCCTCCTTTGGTGGTGGTGGAGGAGTTTTTGCAACATGGGTTTGATCCTCCGTCTTCCAAGGCATAGGTGCTCCATCATGGAAAGATGAACGAGTCTCCAGAATCCTCGAATCTCCAGCCAACCGTATTGATTTAAATCTATACTCATACTCACAGTTTTGGTTCTGCAGGTCATAAGTCTGGGCCTGGAGTTGATCAATCCTATCATAGAGCCTGGAGAGGTGCTTCCCAATGTCATTGACATCAATCCTGTGCTTGCTGGTGAACTCCGTGATCATCATGTGGTTGGCGTTGAGTCCACGCTCCACCATCCCTTGGCACTTGAAGACTTGTTGCTCCATTGCTTCGAGCCTTGTCTCCACTCTTCCGGTATTCTTTGGCCCCTCAACATCATGGATTTGCAACATCCCCTCACGCATCTCGATAGATTGAGGGTGTTGCAGCACTCCGGTGAGGTAGGGATTGATGAGCTTCTTGTAGATCTTGTCCTTCGGAGCTTTTGGGGAAGTCATAACGATCTAGATCTGCAACAGAAACAGACTCGAAACGAAAAACAGAGGAAATTTGCGTGATGCAGGGGTGAGACCAAACAGGAGTATATATAATGATTTTTTCCATACCAGAAGGAGTACCCCGCACGAAAACGGAGTCCGGGTGGCGCACAACGTGGCCACAAGCCCTCCCGGCACAGCCAGGGGGTGGGCCCGCACCGAGCAGGCTTGTCGCCTCCTCGCGCATTTTCCGGACTACTTCCAATTTTTGTATTTTTTCAAATATTCCAGCTGCCGGCATTCTCCCTCTTCATGTAAACCTTGCAAAATAAGAGAGAAAAGGCATAAGAATTGTACCGTGAAGTGAAATAATAGCCCAAGAAGCGATAAATATCAACATAAAACATGATGCAAAATGGACGTATCACAACTCACGTGCAATCTCGCTGCATTTGGTCCCCATCAACTCGGTAATCTCTCTTACTGCATAGCCTTAGTCGATCTCCCCCACCGAGGTAGGGTACGGAGATCTGAACTATCCTACTCAACATCTTATTCATAGGGCCAGTTCATCCAATGCTATTTCTTTTAATTTTTACTCCCCTGGTAGATCTTTGGGAATCTCTAAGATTTATGGAGCACGATTTGTAGATGTATCTCGTGCAAAATATTTTCAGATCTAGATTTGAAAATTTATTCCCACTAAAGGTTAGGTAGATCTTGCATTAGTAAATCTATCAGAACTTACTAGTGTAAAATCTATCAAGAATATTATATCTCGTGATATCTCTCGAACCTTTCGTCAAAACTTTTTGGAAAACTTTTTATTTGACAAAATCCCTTTGTGCTTATTCATAACCACTACTGCAGGATGCTGGTAACGTGATACTAGAATCACAGACCCTATGATGAAACTTTGTGCGATTGTATGAATCACAAACGGTATAGTTCAAGCTCCATCATCAATAAGGAAAACTATGTGCGATGTCAGATCCATCAAATACGATTCAGATAAGGGATGTCTGTGCGATCTATGGTAGAGAGTTGGTCCGTGCAAACTATTTGCTATGGACCAAAATAATGCAAACGGTTAGATGAATACAAGTGTGTGTGATGTACGACATACAGTTCATTCAGATGAACTGTTTGCAATGAGGCAAAATAACACAATCGATTCGACGCCTCGAGTTGTGTGTGATATCAGGGAAACAAGTCGCTCGGATGAACTGCTTGACAAAAGTAACAAAAACGATTCAGCGTAACAAGATGTGTGTGACACCCAACAAACAGGTAATTAATCAGAATTGTGTGGGAAGACAGATAAAAAGACACACGATTCCTGATAATAAGATGTGTGTGTTGTGGGCAAACACGTCCTCGCACCCAATTGTATGTGATAGTTGAAATCATCACCGACGTGTCCCTTTGTTTAACCGTAAGCGATGTGAATTGACGGTTGCATACCGTCTACCCTCTGTCTACATAACAAAAACATGATCGCATAACCTAAATAAACATCCAATTACATTATTGACTATAGATAACATTTGCACACCTCAATTAACTAGTACATGCATACTAAACTAGTAGTAATGATCATCAAATCATTTATACTTATTGTGATGACGGGTGCCGACCGGTGGAGGATGGAGGCATCTCCTCATGTCAACGATCCGCGTGCACTTCTTGTAGCTTATGTACGCGTCCTTGGCAGCGTACTTGACGTGATCTTGATCTTGTCTTCGGACCCAGGCGCGGTGCCACGCAACCGTCTTCTTCTTGCAGACATCCTTCATGCCTCTGTAGTAGGGTTCGATGATGGCCATGGCGAGGTCTACCAGGGAGTCTTTATGCTTCTCGTCGCCGCCCAAGATCTTCTCATTGGATTTCCACAAGATTCCGGTAGACCAATCTTGTGGTCTTGAGCACCTTTTCATTGTTGGTGGTGTCCACCGTACAAAATATGTAGTCGGGGGTGTTGATAAACCTTGCGAAACGCTTGCAAAGCAATGTGTCTAGGAAGTAGTGGTAGACGAGGACGTAATGGCCCACACATAGCTGGGCGATCATAACCTTCTGATTATGCCCAACACGACCGCCGGTGTACTCGAGGTCGAAGCCGACCACTTTGTAATTGTCAAAGGCAACTAACTGCTCCATGGTGTGGATGGAGTTCTCCACCCAGTGTGGGTCGCTGGTGTACACCACCGTGAGGTTCTTGAACCTTACGTGGGTGTCTGTGTAGGCACGAATGGTTAACTACCGCTCATCGTCGGTAGCTGTTGGGAGCTCCTCCATTGGAGCCGAGCAGTATATCCTCTCTTTATTTGGAGTCGTGGATGCGTTTCTCGCATTGGGAGGAAAGGTTGAAGAGATACAATCGAATAAATAAGCGGTGGAGTAAATGGGAGCTGAACGGGCTATAATTGGCACGTCTTGTCATTACGTTCCCGACGGAGGATTGTTGTGCAAGCTTGACCAACGCACGAACACCCGGTTCATTTGGCAACGTAGTGGCTTAAAGTGCCACCAATGTATCATTGGTGAGCTCGTTCCTGCGCAATTGTTAAGGTTCCTGCACGCAATCGTGCAAAGCTTCCCCGCCCGACTCGGTTTGGCATGCGTCAGCTGGAAGAAAAGCTCCCATTATTATGGGCGTTAAATGGCAAACGGTTGGCAAAAACAATGTGTGTGCAATGGCTCAAAGCAGTGCAAACTTGAATGATCACTATCGATTGTGTAATATATATATAGTTCATTTGCGATGATACCGGGAAGGGGAAAACAAGCCAGAACGGTAATTAAATCAAGTAAGTTAAATGTTGAGGTGCTGATATCAATCGTCCATTGCACATTGAAGCCAAAATGGTACTACCAAAATACGACTCTCATACGATGCGAGTTCACTGATTGTATCACAAATGGAAGAAATATTTAAGTCAATATGCTTCTTTCTGATAGGAGTGGAGGAGTGGGAGGACAGGGATTATTTAGTTAGAACAAGATAGAAAAATAGCGTGTTGTTAATTAGAAGTTACTGCGTAGGTACCGATTTAACACTAACCGGGAATGAAATCACAATTTTCTGCTTGAATACTACACAATTAGTTCGACCAAAAGCTAAGCAGTGATGCAAGAGTAGTTGCTAAGACTTTTAATTAACTTATCACCTGATCTAAGCACCCATGCATTGGAAGAAGCCAATACTGCAATTACATTGCTCTATGTATTACTTGTTCATAAATCAAAGTCTCACCAACATCTAGATCAAAACATAATAAACATACTCAAGAATACATATAATATGCACAAACTAGATAGCTAGGGTAGTGCTGGACATGTACATATAACTCAATCCTGATCGTACCCACCAACAACGTAAACTTTCTCCAGGCACTCCATGTACGCGACGTGCGCCACCGTGCGAGAATATTTCTGATTGAAGGAGCCAATGGCTCGTCCTCTAGCATGCGTAAGAACACTTGCAAATGCGGGGTGAAGGCTTTGGGAGCTTAATAGGCATCCAAATCCCCCATTCCGGGTCCTGATATCACGGTTATGCTTTCCCGCATAGAGCTCCCTGAGCTTTTGTTTCTTGTACCTCCTCTGGTCATATTTATCGCTGCCAACATCATCACATAGCATCTATAGATATAATAGAAAAATCATTACATTGATGAATGAAATGCACAAAATGACATAACAAACAATTTAGTGCAACAAAATTATTAACTAATGACTATAAATGCATGAACCAATTATTGTGAAACAAACAAGGAACTTTCAAGTAAGTACTACTCCCTATTATCACTAAAGTAGTGATATAAATGCTCTTATACAATGTTTATTTACAAAGGGGTATATTTATAATCATCTATGTAGATGGATTATTAGAAAAATGATCATTTGTACACATCAACCATTAAATTAATGTAAAACCTTAGACAGAATATTAGCATAATCGTTTGTACACATGTCACCTACCCAAGTCACTTATCATTTACCTAACAATCAATCAATACGTACACACTACACAGATCTATCAGATATTACTTTGATTAAATGGATTGAAATAACATGAACCCCTTGCTCTCCATTCCAAAAAAGGAGGAAACAAAACTATTTAGAGATACCCTACGATATAGTTACAAAAATAGGGGGTCTATCTGGTTCTCCGTCGTCGTCGGAGATTTCGCCGTTGGAGCCATTGGAGTTGTCATCGCCGGAGTGCTCATGAGAGAGGTCGTACTAGTATCTGTGCAGCATCCCCTCCTGCTGGGGAGGCACATTGGGGCTTACGACGTCATGGTCGCGCTTCGGTGGGAGGGCCTTGGCTTTGAACCCCGCGCCACAATTCCCTCCGATGGAGTGCTTGGTTGCCATCTCATACACTTCCGAGATCATTTATGACTGGCAACGGCAGCGAGGATGCATGCATAGAGACAGGGGAGTGCGGCCGCCTTCTATAACCAGCGGCACAAACGCGATTAATATAGAGTGTTTAGGAGCTAGGCAGGATGGCTGGCCTCCCGGTGAGTCTGTGGAGTGGTCTTCTCTCAAGTTCTATGAACCACCAATACAACTCTACGCACGCTAACGCTTACTTTACCTAGAACAAGTATAAAACTATTTTGCGGGAAAGAAACTAGAAGTACTTAGTACGAGTAATATATAGTTTTGCAAGGTAATAAAGAACAATAAAGTAAAAGTTAGGGGATGTTTGTTAAAAATTTAATTAAGTTGTTCAGTAGAAAGAGTTTTATAGCGCAAGAGGAAGATTTCTTCCTAGGAAATCGATAGCTAGACCGGTAATCATTGTTGCAGTTTTATATGAGGGAGAGGCATGAGCTAACATAGTTTCCCTACTTGGATCATATGCACTTATGATTGGAACTCTAGCAAGAATCCGCAACTACTAAAGATCATTAAGGTAGACCCAACCATAGCATTAAGTATCAAGTCTCTGTTCCTCCCATATGTAAACAACCCCCTTACTCGGGTGTAAGCTTCTGTCACTCTTCTGACCACTATAATATAATCATAGACATATTGCAACACCCTACAACAGGAATCCCCCACGTGTGCGTGGCACAGAAGGCACCATAGGACAGCACCAATATAAGACATATAACTCAAACCAATCACGATCATCAATTACCCCATAGGACAAAAGAAATCTACTCAAACATCATAGGGTAGCCACACATCTTTGGATAATAATATATAGCATCAAGCACCATGTTTAAGTAGATATTGCAGCAGGAAAGAGAGGTTTTACACCGCTGCATAGAGGAGGAGAGAGGTGGTGGTGATGGCAGTGAAGTTGTTGGTGTAGGTCATCGTCATGATATTGCACCGGTGGCGCTCCACCGGCACCAGGAGAGAGGAGGAGAGACCCCCTCCTTCTTTTCTTCCTTGGTTTCCTCCTAGATGGGAGGAGAGTTGCCCCTGGTCCATGGCCGACATGGCTCTCGGAGGGCAGCAGCTCCTCCGAGATTGGATCTCTCTTTGTTTCTCTTTAGTTTTCTCCCCTGTTTTCTGACCCCTTCACCGTTTCTTAAATATCCACAGATCCGTAATTCTGATCAGGCTGAAATTTGAGAGTGTTTTTATTGAGACATTATCTTTCCTCCAGTGAAACTAGGGCCCCGACCGACTTAAGGGGTGGCTACAAGCTATCAGGGGGCGGCCACCCCCTTGGTCGCGCCCTGTTGGCTTGAGGGGACCTCGGGCACCTGTTGTGTTGATTAGTCTTCCCAAAATTCACATATATTCCATAAATATTTCCCTAAATTTTTATCACGTTTGGACTTCGTTTGATATGGATTTTTTGCGAAACAAAAAACACACAAAATACAGGAACTGGCATTGGGCACTCGTTAAGTAAGTTAGTCACAATAATAATATAAATTTTGCCAAATTATATGAAAGTTCTAGAATATTGGAATGAAACAATCAAAAAATATAGATACGATGATGACGTATCAATATGGTAAATATTTGTACTACATTATTGCTACTTGAAAAATTCCTTGGGATTTCCCCGAAGAGGAGAGGAGACGTAGCACAATAGAGATAAGTATTCCGCCATCTTCAGCACCTACTCACAAAATAGTAAACACTTGCACCCAACACGGGCAAGAGGGTTGTCAAGCCCCTTGAACCCGTTACTTACAAGTATTAAGTAGTGATAGATAGATGATATAAATGTAATATAACATAATATAAAAGGCAGCAACATTTTTTGTGTTTTTGTAATATAATTTGTGAAGACCCAGGGGCCATAGTTATTGCTAGAGGCTTCTCTCTCTAAGAAAGCATATGATGGGTAAACAAATTATTGTTGGGCGATTGATAGAAAAGCACATTATGAAATATTTATTCACGACAATGATCATATATATAGGCATCACGTCCAAAAGCAAGTGGACCAACTCCTTCTTGCATATACTCCTATTACTCCACACATCGACCCCTATCCAGCATGCATCTAGAGGATTAAGTAAAAACAGAGTAATGCTTGGAGCAAGATGACATGATGTAGACAAAGTAAACTCAACTAATATTAATAAACCCCATCTTTTTATCCTTCATGACAACAGTACAAATGCGTGCCATGTACCATTCTATCACTAGGATTGAGCACCGGAAGATTGAACCCATAACATCGCACCACTCTCATCAAAGATAAATCAATCTAGTTGGCCAAACCAAACCGAGAGATCAGAGAGAAATACAAAGCTATAACAATCATGCATAAAGAATGGAGAGAAGACTCAATATATCTTAATGAATAATCTGATCATAAACCCACAATTCATTGGATCCCAACAAACACATCGCGAAGAGGATTACGTCGAATAGATCACCGAGGGAATCAAGATGAAGTATGTTTTGAAGAAAATAGAGAGAGAGAGAGAGACATAAAGAGAGAGAGAGAGAGTGATAGCCATCTAGGTACTAGCTATGGACCCGTTGGTCCATGGTTGACTACTCACACATCACTGTGGGATCATCAAGGTTGATGTAGAGGCCCTCTGTTATTCACCCCCTCCCATAGGGAACTGAAACTGGGCTCCAGATGGGATCACGGTGGAACAAAGACATGTGGTGGCGAAAAAAGTGTTTTGGGTGGCTCCCTGGTGTTTGCCCTACATTTTGGATTTATAGAGGCAGAGTTAGGTCACTAGGTGTCGGGAGGTGGTCCCAAGCCATCAGGGTACAACCACCCCATGAGCGCGCCCTGTTGTCTTGGTACAACTCCGTATGGAGTTTGGTCTCCCTCCAAAGCTTTCAGGTCTTATTTTTGTCTAGAAAAATCATCGAAAAGTTCTGTTGCATTTTGACTTCATTTGGTATTGATTTCTTAAAAAGCCAAAAATACGGAGAAACAACAACTCACACTAGACAATTGGTTAATAGGTTAGTTCCCAAAATGATATAAAACAACATATAAAGCATCCAAGAATGATAATATAATAGCATGGAACAATCAAAAATTATAGATACGTTGGAGAGGTATCAACATCCCCAAACTTAATTCCTGCTCATCGTTTAGTAGGTAAATGATAAAAACATAATTTTTTATTTGACATGCTACCTAACATGTAATCATTTTTAGGTACGATCATCGAGAAACGATGAACTATTAAACATCACATAGTAACATCCATAAACATAAGTAATAAAATCATTAACTTTCAAAATATACGATCCCGAAACAATGTTACTCCCCACTCATTTTATGATATTAGCATGGCTTGGCTCTGTATTCAACACATATATACAAATGATGAGCACCACGGTGTTAAGTCATGCAATTGGATCGTACTTCTTAACGTGCTTCAACATTTCCATCCTCACTCGATACATCAACGTGATCCATGGACATAGCATATGGGTGGAATAGATTATGCTGGTAGATATCAAAAGAATTATAACTGGAAAAAGAAATTCTTGCATCAACTAGGTGGACCAACGGGCTATGGATACGCCCATCAATCGATATCAATTTGAGGAATAGGGATTGACATGCAAGGATGCACTAGAGCTATAAGTGTATGAAAGCTCAATGAGAGCTAAGTGAGTGTGCATCCAACTTCCTTGCTGATGAAGACTATGGGCATTTTAGGAAGGCCGTCATTGGAATATGCAAGAAAAGTTCTATAATGAATAATTCCACTAGCATATAAAACTGACACCTCATGAGACTCTCTATATGAAAAACATGGTGCTTCCTCTATGCACACGTGTGAAAAAACAGCTAGTAGCACTGTCCCTTTTCTCTTTTCTCTCATTTATTTATTTTCTTTGTTTATATCTTATTTTTTATCTCTATATTCTTTTCTTTTCTTTTCTTTTCTTTTCGTCGAAGTCTCCATCATTCTTTCCTCACTAAGGTTGTGCGCTAATAATGATGAACATCACACTTCTATCTACTTACAACTTGATATGAAAAACTACCAAACAAGATGACTCTATATGAATGCCTCTCATAGTTTATGAGGATGTGCAATGATCTAGCATTACATGTAAATAATGATGAACGATGGCTTTCACTACAGGAATCAGATTCTTTGCCGTCAGCTATAACAGACGGCAAAGAGGACTCCACAGACGGCAAAGAGGAATCCACAAACGGCAAAGAGAACACTTGTCGGCAAAGATTCTGTGTCATCTTACGACGGCATTGTAGCTTCTTTGTCGTCAGCCTACCCTAAGCGAACGGCAAAGCCCTTTGCCGTCAGTATCTGGCAGCAAGCAGTTAGCAAATAATTTGAGACGGCAGTCAATAGGCGACGCCTCCGTTAGGGCTAAAGGAGGCTTTGCCGTGTGCCTCCCTCATCCCCTTTGTCGTCTGCCTCCCTCATCCCCTTTGCCGTCTGCCCCCCTCATCCCCTTTGTCGTCTGCCTCCCTGGGCAGCAGACGGCAAAGAAGCTATATGGCCAGCTAATGCTGCCCCCCAGGGTGCACAGTTAGGTGCCATGTGGCACCTTTGCCGTCTGCGAGCTGATGGCAAAGCCCTTTGCCATTAGCTCGCAGACGGCAAAGATCCCATATAGCTTCTGTTTTGTTTGTTTTTATTATTTCATAGCACATATATATATATATATATTTCACAGCACATTTATATATATTTCACAGCACATATATGATATATATTTCACAACACAAATATATAGTTCACCACACATATATGATATACATATAAAGTTCATCAATGTACATCCCATATATCGAAAGAACCAACATACAAAGTTTTACACTGTTCATCCATAGATACATATACATATACATATAGTTCGACATTGTTCATCAACTCAAATGAAAACTAGAACTAATAAGCCACTCCATGAATGCCAGCTTCCATGCATGTAGTACATCCAATCTGCAAAAAATGTGAATAAGAAAGTCAGAAGAAGAAGAACATATGATGTTTTTGAGATAATTATGTCATTTTAGAGGAAAACAAGCTAAGTATATAATATTCATGAGCAAACCAAGGTTCTTATGCCATTTTGAGCATATTATGTCATTATGGAGCTAAATGGGTTAATTATGTCATTGTTGGGGAAAATAAGATTAGGAGAATATGAAAGAGGATAAGAAAGAGGAGGAGGAGAAGAAGAAGAAGAAATCAAGAAGAAGGAGAAGAAGAAGGAGAATTAGAAGGAGGAGAAGGAGGAGAAGGTCTTCTCCTCCTTCTCCTTCTTCTCCTTCTTCTCCTCCTCCTCCTTCTCCTTCTTCTCTTCTTCTTCTTCTTCTTCCTTCTTTTCATTTTTCCTATTTCTTCTCCTCTTGTCGGAGCTAAATTATATAATTATATCTTTTTGGAGCTATATGTGCTAATTATGTCATTTTAGAGGAAAACAAGCTAAGAATATAATATTCATGAGCTAATCAAGGTTCTTATGCCATTTTGAGCTTATTATGTCATTTTGGAGCTAAATGGGCTAATTATGTCATTTTTGGGGAAAATAAGGTAAGGAGAATAAGAAAGAGGAGAAGAAAGAGGAGGAGGAGAATAAGAAGAAGAAATCATGAAGAAGGAGGAGAAGAAGGAGAATTAGAAGGACGAGAAGGAGGAGAAGGTCTTCTCCTTCTTCTCCTCCTCCTCCCTCTCCTTCTTCTTCTCTTCTTCTTCTTCTTCCTTCTTTTCATTTTTCCTATTTGTTCTCCTCTTGTTGGAGCTAAATTATCTAATTATGTCTTTTTGGAGCGATACGGGTTAATTATGTAATTTTAGAGGAAAACAAGCTAAGAATATAATATTCATCAGCTAGCCAAGGTTCTTATGCTGTTTTGAGCTAATTATGTCATTTTGGAGCTAAATGGGCTAATTATATCATTGTTGGGGAAAATAAGGTCAGGAGAATAAGAAAGAGGAGAAGAAAGAGGAGCAGGACAAGAAGAAGAAGAAATCAAGAAGAAGGAGAAGAAGAAGGAGGAGAAGGAGAAGGTCTTCTCCTCCTTCTCCTTCTTCTCCTCCTTCTTCTGCTACTCCTCCTTCTCCTTCTTCTTCTCTTCTTCTTCTTCTTCTTCCTTCTTTTCGTTTTTCCTATTTCTTCTCCTATTCTCCTACTCTTGGAGCTAAATTATCTAAGTATGTCTTTTTGGAGCTAAATGGGCTAATTATGTCATTTTAGAGAAAAACAAGCTAAGTAGATAATATTCATGAGCTAACCAGGTTTCTTATGCCATTTTGAGCTTATTATGTCATTTTGGAGCTAAATTAGTCATTTTAATGAGCTAACGAAGGTTCTTATGATTATTTTTCCTAGCTAAGCTAATTATGTCATTTTGGAGGATAATTAGCTAAGTATGTCTTTGTTCGGGAAAATAAACTACGTAGAAGAAGAAAGAGAAGAAGCAAGAAGAGAAGAAGAAGGATAAGAAAAAGAAGAAGGAGGAGGACGAGGACGAGGAGTAGAAGGAGAAGGAGAATGAGAAGGAGGAGGAGAAGAAGAAGAAAAGAAGAAGAGAAGAAGAAGGAGAAGAAGGAGGAGAGAAGAAGAATGATAAGAAGAACTTGGGTAAAATTTGTCATTTTGGAGCTAACTATGCTTACTAAGCCATTTTGGAGCTAGCTAAGCTAATTATACGCCATTTAATAGCTAAGTTTGGGGAATAGATCATCTTGGAGCTACGTAAACCTTATTATGTCATTTAGGAGAGAACATAGGTAAGTATAGGTCATTTTTTTATTAAATTGACCATTTTGGAGCTAACTAAGCAAATTATGTAATTTAGGTGCTAGCCAAGCTAATTATAGGTCATTTTGGAGCTAACTTGGGTAAAATTTGTCATTTTCGAGCTAACTATGCTTATTAAGCCATTTTAGAGCTAGCTAAGCTTATTATATGCCATTTAATAGCTAAGTTAGGGCGAGTAGGTCATCTTGGAGCTACGTAAGCCTTATTATGTCATTTAGGAGAGAACTTAAATAAGTATAGGTCATTTTTTATTAAATAGGCCATTTTGGAGCTAACTAAGCTAATTATGTCATTTAGGTGAAGCCTAGCTAACTATAGGTCCTTTCGGAGCTAACTTGGGTAAAATAGGTCCTTTCGGAGCTAACTTGGGTAAAATATGTCATTTCGGAGCAAACTATGCTTATTAAGCCAATTTGGAGCTAGCTAAGCTAATTATAGGCCATTTAATAGCTAAGTTAGGGGGAATAGGTCATCTTGGAGCTACGTAAGCCTTATTATGTCATTTATGAGAGAACTTAGCTAAGTATAGGTCATTTTTATTAAATAGGTCCTTTTAGAGATAACTAAGCTAATTATGTCAGTTAGGTGGAAGCCTAGCTAACTATAGGTCCTTTGAGAGCTAACTTGGGTAAAATAGGTCATTTCGGAGCAAACTATGCTTATTAAGCCATTTTGGAGCTAGCTAAGCTAATTATAGGCCATTTAATAGCTAAGTTAGGGGGAATAGGTCATCTTGGAGCTACGTAAGACTTATTATGTCATTTCGGAGAGAACTTAGCTAAGTATAGGTCATTTTTATTAAATAGGTCATTTTGGAGCTAACTAAGCTAATTATGTCATTTAGTTTGAAGCCTAGCTAACTATAGGTCCTTTTGGAGCTAACTTGGGTAAAATAGGTCCTTTCGGAGCAAAATATGTTTATTTAGCCATTTTGGAGCTAGCTAAGCTAATTATAGGCCATTTAATACCTACTTAGGGGGAATAGGTCATCTTGGATTTACGTAAGCCTTATTATGTCATTTAGCAGAGAACTTAGCAAAGTATAGGTCACTTTTATTAAATATATAGGTCATTTTGGAGCTAACTAAGCTAATTATGTCATTTAGGTGGAAGCGAGGCTAACTATATGTCGTTTTGGAGCTAACTTGGGTTAAATATGTCATTTTATAGGAGGAGGAGAAGAAGAAGAAGAAATCAAGAAAAAGGAGAAGAAGAAGAAGAAGGAGAAGGAGGACCTTCTCCCTCCTTCATCTCCTCCTCCTCCTTCTCCTTCATCTCCTCCTCCTCATTCTCCTTCATCTCCTCCTCCTCCTTCTCCTTCTTCTTCTCTTCTTCTTCTTCTTCCGTCTTTTCATTTTTCCTATTTCTTCTGCTCTTCTCCTCTTCTTGGAGCTAAATTATCTAATTATGTTAAAAATGAACTAGAGAAAACTTACCATCGTGGTCATCAAGGAGGAGAAACACCAGGGTTGCTCGCGGCGGCATTGTTTGGAGACGGTTGCCCTGGAGAAGTGTCGTGCGATGCCGGTCGGGAGTTATTCTGCAGAAAAGAAATTTTGCAATGTATGAGTTAGCATGATGACACTCAATTGTTAATACTAGTTTATAATGACCATTGAAATGAAACTCACCGTGCCAATCGTAGAGAAGACGGACATCGGCGAAGGGAGTTGACCGTTCTTCTCGCACATACTCTGAAGAGTCGGTCGTATTAGTTAGTAATGAAACAGACATTACACACATTATTTGGCTAATGTGAAAAAAAACTTACCACAAAAAGCTCGTATAGGGCCCGTTGACCCGCTTCATTCCAGGCCCTCTCCTCCTCAATCAATCGTGCCGTGGTCCGGTCCCTCTCCTCAAGAGCAGCCTGAAGAGCACCCTGGCTTGCCAATCTCTTTTTCTCAAGAGCAGCCTGGTTTTCCGCTCTCTCTTTGTGAAGAGCAGCGTGCAACACCATTCCTCATTACCACAGTAATGATCGATGGTCACACACATAGTGAAATGGATGAAAGTTTTCTGAGTCCGTACAACTAACCTCGATGGCAAGATCGACTGGTCGTGGACGAGGCGTTATCTCAGGACAGGAGCTCGACTGGCGCGCCTTGATCTCCGGGAGAGTGAGTGTACAACGTATTATCCCATCTCCAAAGGCTATCGAGCCATGGGGCCTCCCGCCACCAGATATCATCACTAGCTCTGGATCCAAAGGTTCCTGGTTCGGGTTAAAGTCCTCCCCTTTCCTAGCCTTCCATGTGTCCCTGTATGTCATGAGCTTGTGGTGGGATGATATGTTCGTGAAGTTATTTGGATGATCCAGGTCAAACTCAGAGAATGCCTTCGCCTTCTTGTAGGAGGCACTATGGGCCATGCCATAAAGGTCGTACAAGTGTGGCAACTCCGTCTTATTATGATGCGCCTAAAAGAGAGGAACAAAGTATTAGTAAGGGGCTCAAGGTAGCATGAAGAATGAATTGCATGAATCATGAAGCAAACCACATACCCAGTTTCGTCCGAACTGAAGTAAGTTGGCGCTGCCTTGATGGTGTGGCATACCAACCATTTGGCTACACCGATCCTTCGCATTTTCGTGGACGGCTCGCCAGTTCCCTGTGCACCACTCATCCACCAATACCTCCCAACAATCCATCTTATCCGCACACCATCTCGGGGGCACCTATAAGTTATTAGAAAGGATTTTGAGCGCTACGCCTATGAATCAAATCAGGAAAACTTTGTAGAAGGCCTTAAGAATAGGTAATTACCCGCGGCACTCCTTCTTCTGCTTCCTAATACCACGCATGGCGTAGTAGTCTTGAATAGCCTGCAGCCGAGCCTCGTGGCATAAGTTCTATAATAACCGCCTACACTCGGCCTCGAGAACCTTTGCCGCCTCCTCCTAATATCCCTCCTGACACCTATAGAAGGTCTGCAATCAATCGAGACAACACCGATTAGTACAATAATTAGCTATATTGTTAATTTTAGATTGTGTAAAAGGATAATTTACCCAAAAGCTATTTATCACCATCTCGGCCCTCATGTGGCACAAAACACCATCTATAATTTCCTCCGACGGGGCCTGCGCAGCCTGGTAGTGCTCCCAGGAAAATCCTAGTGTAGGAACCTCACTCTCACGAGGCAACGTGACAAACCCCGGAAAATTTGTCCCGCAAAGCACACTGATACGTCTCCATCGTATCTACTTTTCCAAACTCTTTTGCCCTTGTTTTGGACTCTAATTTGCATGATTTGAATGGAACTAACCCGGACTGCCGATGTTTTCAGCAGAATTGCCATGGGGTTGTTTTTGTGCAGAAATGAAAGTTCTCGGAACGTCCTGAAAATTTACGGAGAATATTTCTAGAAAATATGAAAAATACGTGCGCAAAGATCCACCGGAGGGGACAGGCCAGTGGGCCACAAGCCCTGTAGCCGTGGCCTCCCCCCTGGCCGCCGCTACCAGGCTTGTGGGGCCCACGTGGCTCTGCCGCCCCCAATTCCAGCGCTATTTATTCCCTTTCGTCCCGGAAAAAATCAAGAGAGAAGAGTTCATCGCGTTTCACGATCTAGAGGCGCCGCCACATCCAGTTATTGCCCTAGAGGGCAGATCTGTAGTCTGTTTTGGGCTCCGGATCAAGGAGATCATCGACATCGTCATCATCAACCTTCTTCCCTCTCCAATTCCATGAAGCTCTTCATCGCTCATGAGTAATCTATTCATAGGCTCGCTGGGCGGTGAAGAGTAGGCTGAGATCTATCATGTAATCGAGTTAGTATTGACGGGGATTGATCCCTAGTATCCACTATGTTCTGAGATTGACGTTGCTACTACTTTGCCATGCTTAATGCTTGTCACTAGGGCCCGAGTGCCATGAATTCAGATCTAAAATTATTATGTTGTCACCAATATATGTGTGTTTTAGATCCGATCTTGCAAGTTGTAGTTACCTACTATGTGTTATGATCCAGCAACCCCGGAGTGACAATTAACGAAACCACTCCCGGTGATGACCATAGTTTGAGGAGTTCATGTGTTCACCAAGTGCTAATGCGTTGGTCCGGTTCTTTATTAAAAGGAGAACCTTAATATCCCGTAGTATCCATTTGGACCCCGCTGCCACGGGAGGGATGGACAATAGATGTCATGCACGTTCTTTTCCCTAAGCACGTATGACCACACATGGAATGCATGCCTACATCACATTGACGAACGGGAGCTAGCCACATATCTCTCCTTGTTATAACTGTTGCACAATTAATGTCATCCAACAAATCACCGATCTATTGCCTAAGAGTTTGTCCCACTGCTATTGTTACTAGCTTTGCTTTGGTGCTGTTACTACTGTTGCTGCTACTGTTACTTGCTTTGTCCTGCTGCTGCCGCCACTACTGTTGCTACTACTGTTACTTGCTATTGCTGCTACTTACTACTGTTGCTACTTGCTACTTCTGTCACTACTGTTGTTCCTTGCCACTGTTGTTACTCATTACACTGCTGCTACCTGCTACAATACTTTTCTGGCGCCATTGATACTTCATTTAGGAATAATCTGCCGTCAAAAGATTCTTTCCTAGCACCGTCGCTATCATACTATCTTTGCTGCTTATATCCTGCTTGCAGATACTAATCTTTCAGGTGTGGTTGAGCCGACAACTCAACTGCTAATACTGGAGAATATCCTTTCACTCCCATCGTGTCGAACCAACAAATTTGGGTTGGAAACTCTACCCTCAAAAACTGTCGCGATCCCACACGCTGGTGGGCCATTGCAAGAAAATTGCTAATTGTTGAGCAACTGGAAGAAGCTCTTTTCTGGCGCCGTTGCCGGGGACGATAGCTATATTCTCTGACTCACTTGAGATTTATATCTGTTGATTACTATGAAGAATCTGAAAGATCCAAGAACCAAAGTCTTGCCCTGAACTACGAGGGGAGGTAAGGAACTGCCATCTAGATCTACACTTGATTCACCTTCAATTATGAGTAAGTTTGCGACACCACCTACTGCTATTGATGATGCTTATGATGCTACTATGCCTGATACTGCTAGATATGCTATGCTTGGTACTGCTAGAGATACTATGCCTGATACTACTATCCATGATGCTATGCTTGATACTACTTTGCCTGATATGCCACTAGGTGTATTCGTTGATGCTCATATTGCTAGAGTTACTGCCAATGCTCGTGATGCTTCTGAAACTGCCAATACTATTGAGATAGAACCTGCTTTTGCTCTTGCTAGATCTAGCTCTCCTAGATATGAATTTCCCGATATACCTGAGGGTTATGTTATGCAGGGAGAGATAGCTGAGGATTTTCTTGCGTGTAAGGATGCCTATGACGCTGAGAAATTACTTCTCAAGTGGAAGGCAAAATCTCTAAAAGCTAGGATGAAATACGACCCGAAGTTTAACACTTCACCTATCTTTATCACCGATGAGGATTATGAATTCTCTGTTGACCCTGAGATAATCTCTCTAGTCGAATCTGATCCTTTCCATGGTTATGAGTCTGAGACGGTCGTAGCCCATCTTACCAAACTACACGATATAGCCACCCTTTTCACTAGTGAGGAGAAGATCTGCTACTACTATATCCTTAAGCTATTTCCTTTCTCTCTAAAGGATGACGCTAAAGCCTGGTTCACTTCTCTTGCTCCTGGATGTGTGAGTAGTCCCCAGGATATAGTCTATTACTTCTGTGAGAAATATTTCCCTGCCCATAAGAAGCAAGCTGCCTTGCAGGAAATATACAACTTTGCTCAACTCAAAGAAGAGAGTCTCCCACAAGCTTGGGGGAGGCTCATCCAGCTACCTAATGCTTTTCCTGATCACCCTCTTAAGAAGAACGAGATACTTGATATCTTCTATAACGGACTTACCGATGCTTCTAGAGACCACCTAGATAGTTGTGCCGGTTGTGTTTTTAGGGAACGAACTGTAGAACAAGCTGAGATCCTACTGAATAACATCTTGATCAACGATAATGCTTGGACAATTCCCGAACCACCTCCTAAGCCAACTCCTAAGAAAATAGGTATTCTATTCCTCAGTCCCGAAGATATGCAAGAAGCCAAGAAATCTATGCAAGAGAAAGGCATTAGACCTGAAGAAGTCAAAAATCTACCGCCTATCGAACAAATCCATGGTCTCGATAACCCAATACAAGTAGTAGAGGTGAATTATCTGTGTACATTCAATGAGAGTGATATTCCTTTTGACAAACCTGCTAGCCTATGCTTTGATGAATTTGACAACTTTGTTGCCAAACAACAGAGTTTCAATGATTATGTTAGTAGACAATTGGAACAAAGTACTTGTATGCTTAGTCATTTAAGTGCTTGTGTAGACAGAAATGTCAATGATCTGAAGCTTCTGAGTAAACATGCCTCTATGATTACTACTCAGGTAGAACAAGTACCTAAAGCTCAGAATGACTTGCTCAATGAATTAAATGACAACTCTGTAAGAGTCATTACTAGAGGAGGCAAAATGACTCAGGAACCTTTGTATCCTGAAGGCCATCCTAAGAGAATTGATCAAGATTCTCAAGGAGTTAATGCTGATACACCCAGTCATCCTAAGAATAAGAAGAAGGATGATAGAAACCTACATGTCAGTTCACCAAATACTGTCACACCTGAAGAACCAAATGATATTTCTGCGTCTGATGCAGAAACACAATCTGGTGATGAACATGAACCAGGTGACAATATGGAGAGCAATGTTCATAATAATGCTCAACCTAGCAATGATAATGATGTGGAGATTGAACCTACGGTTAATCATGATAACCCACAACCTTAGAGATACGATAAGAATGAATTCACTGCTAGGAAGCATGGGAAAGAAAGGGAGCCATGGGTTCAGAGACCCATGCCCTTTCCTCCTAAGCCATCCAAGAAAAAGGATGATGAGGATTTTGAGCGCTTTATTGAAATGTTAAGACTCGTCTTTCTAGAGATGCGGTTAATTGATATGCTCAAAATGTCTCCATATGCCAAGTACATGAAAGATATCGTGACCAATAAACGGAAGATACCAGATCTTGAGATCTCCACCATGCTTGCCAATTAAACTTTCAAAGGTGGAACTCCTAAGAAACTTGGTGATCCCGGAGTGCCCACTATGCCTTGCTCCATTAAAGGGAACTATGTAAGAACTGCCTTATGTGACCTTGGAGCCGGTGTTAGCTTTATGCCTCTCTCTCTTTATCGTAGACTTGAACTGGATAAGTTGACACCCACTGAAATTTCTCTGCAAATGGCCGACAGATCAACTGCTTTCCCTGTCGGCATTTGCGAGGATGTGCCTGTTGTGGTTGCTAACGTTACTATATATCTTAACGGACTTTGTTATCCTGGATATTCCTGAGGATGATGCCATGGCGATCATTCTTGGAAGACCGTTCTTAAACACCGCAAGGGCTGTTATAGATTGCAGCCAAGGCAATGTCACCTTCCATGTCAACGGTAATGAGCATACAGTGCACTTTCTGAAGAAACGATATCAAGTACATTGCATCAATGCTATCGAAAAAACTTCATCGATTCTTGTTGGGAGCTTTGAATACCCTATTCCTCGTGTTAAGATGAAGTATGATTTGCTTGTTGGGGAGATTCAGGTCCCCATTGAGGTGATTTAGTGACTATTCGACAATTATCCATTTCCTTTTGCGATTTGAAAAAGTTTTGTCATGAGGATTTGATCAACCCCATTGACGGATTTCTTTCGATGACCATGAAATGGATGAATCAAGGAGTCACATACCTCCGTTTTAAGCTTTCACTTTATGTTGCTTAGAAGAAAAATGATAGACTTAGTTTAGTTTTTTCTGTTTCTATTTTAGCGTCCCGGAGAAAAGTACCCCGAAAAAAAGTTCTCCTATGGTCCTGAAAATCAAATATGATTTTTTTTGGATTTTTTGAAAAATATTGGGACTGAGAGCTGGCCCGGGGGCCACACCAGTGGGCCACAAGCCCTGTAGCCACGGCCTCCCCCCTGGCTGCGGCTACCAAGCTTGTGGGGCCCACAGGACCCCCTCCACTCATTCCAACTCCCATCCTCTTCTTCTACCTCCAGAAAAAATCGTTTCGCAGCTCAAACCCGTGTTCTTGCTCATTTGCCTGTGATTTTCGATCTCCTTGCACAAAGCACCATTCTCCGAACCGTTTTAGGGAAATTACTCCTTGGTAAGTGACTCCTCCATTGGTCCAATTAGTTTCTCCTCTAATGCTTTATCCTTCGCGTATTCTTGCTACCTTGGTGACCCTGTTCTTGAGCTTGAAATGTTGATTTTAGCTAGTCCCAAGTAGTTTTAACGCGTGATACGGTCTCTAGGAACTAGTAGGAGTAGTTGCTACAAGGTTTTGTTGGTCTTTATTCACTTTTCTCTTGAACTTCAAAAATTTCGGCAAAAAAAAATTATGTTCAGGAGGAAATTTCATGGTGGTTCCTCAAGTAAGAAGGGTCCCCATCTTTCTATTCGGGAGCCCGATCCTTATCAACTAAGGGATGCACCGGTACAACCATGTGAATGGCCTTCCGATGAGTTCATGATCGAAGCAGGCTGCAAGGATGAGTTTTATACACTTGTCCGCAATGCCGGGTTAGAATAATTCCTCTCAGATAAATGTGAATAGTATGCTATGCTCACTGCCACTTTCGTGCGTAGATTTAAATTTTCAGTTGGCCGTGACTCATCCATACTGTTTGATCTGTATGATAAATCCTACACCATGGATTTGGAGGATTTCAATAGGATTTGCAAGATACCCGATGGGGTAGTCTTAATGATCCTGCTAAGTCTTCGGTTAGAGATTTTGTATCTAGTATAACTGTTGGAGAAACTAGAGACATCACGCAAGCTACCATAGGGAACATTCATTTCCCTGCCTTGCACTACTTTGCCATCTTCATAGGTAGATGCATTAACGGCAAGGTTGAACATTTTCACCTATGTGCATCCGACCTTAGTATCCTTAAGAGCGCAGTAACAGGTGACAGGAGCTTCAAAATGGGAGCTATAATAGCAAGGAGGCTGAATAATAATGCCATTGATGGGGTTTTCTTTGGTGGGATTTATGCTACGCGCTTAGCAAATTTTCTTGTTGTACCCATCCGTTCAGGAGATCCCCCTCTTCGTACATCCTACCTTGATTGTGTCGCTCTGACACGCTATCAGTTTCTGAAGAGGGATGAGGAATCCCTCGTTTACCGGTTAGTATTTAACCGGCAGCGTGCTTTTCATATTACGCTTCCTGCTCCTGCCTTCTTTGACTTTCAGGTTAAACGAAGATATTACATAACCATTGGAGAAGCAGAGGAGTATGATAGGGAGGCTGAGACTTCTCGGCTCCGCGAAGCAGCTATTCATGCAGTGGCTGCAGCGCTCCCATACAACCCACATTAAGATTTTGGGTATCACCCGGACCAGCCTTGGGAGTAGACCAAGCTAGGCCAAAAGCCTAAGCTTGGGGGAGTACGTGTTTGCACCAACTTTACATTCATGCTTATGTTTTCACTTTGTTAGTCGGTGTTTACACTTTGCCACTGTATTATCCTTGCTAGTTTATTTTCGTTTTCTTGTTTTCTTGTTTTGTGTCCTTTTGAGAAAACCCAAAAAGATTTTCCTTTCTTCTTTTGCATGTTGGGAGCTTTCCCATGTAAATAGTTTTCTTTTTCTTTGAGTCGAGGTAGAAGACCATTGTTACAATGTTTAGTGGCTCTCCCATGCATACCTGTTCATTTGTTAAAGAGTCACATTACTCTGTCTTCTCCTTTGTGTTTGCCTGCAGATTCAGCTTAGTCCAATGCACGAGCACTCTTATTATTGTTTACATCGTTCAATCGTGCAAGTGAAAGGCAATAATGATGATATATGATGAAGTGACTGAGACTGGAAAAGCTGGTATGAACTCTATCTATTTTGTTTTTGTAAATATGACTAGCTTTTCGTCCCAGATTCAGCTTTCTTGAGAGAGAACCATGTTTGCAATGACAACTTAGAGATCATAGTTTCTGATGCTATGCTTAATTAGCTAGGAGCTTATAATGGTTTGTCTTGAATGCCAACATACATTTTGAGATGACTATGATGTAGTATGATAGGATGGTATTCTCCTTTGAATGATTCAAGTGGCTTGACTTAGCGCATGTTCATGCTTGTAGTTGAAACAAAATCAACATAGCCTCTATGATGTTCGTGTTCATGGTGATTTATATCCTGCTCATGCTTGCACTCAATGTTAGTCAAACTTATTGCATCTTCATGACTGTTGTCACTCTGTAGTTGGTCGCTTCCCAGTCTTTTGCTAGCCTTCACTTGTACTAAGCGGAATACTGCTTGTGCATTCACTTCCATAAACCCAAAAGTTTTTCCATGGGAGTCCACCATACCTACCTATTTGCGGTATCTACCTGCCGTTCCAAGTAAATTTGCATGTGCCATTCTCTAAACCTTCAAGAAATAATCTGTTTTGCATGCCCGAACCGCTGATGTGGTGACAGGGGGCTATTGGTATCTTCCATGTTAGGCGTGTTATCCTCGACATGTGTTTATTCACTATCATTCACGAGAAAGGGGCCGGTAATTGGAATGCCCAGTTCCACGCTTAAATTGAAAACATAACTGTAAAACAAGACTCCCCCGGATTGATGTTAGTATGGACGGTACCCGAGGATTCGGCTAGCCGTGGAGTGTGATTGATTGGTGGTGGGGGAGTTAAAACTTTACTTTCTGTTTGGGAACCACCTATAGCATGAGTAGCATGGAAGATAGTGAGAACTCTTGGTCATTGCGTTGACAATGAAAGCATGCCACCCAAAATTATTATCTCTGTTTTCAAAGCTTGAGCTCTGGCACCTCTGCAAATCAATGCTTCCCTCTGCGAAGGGCCTATCTATTTATTTTCCTGTTGAGTCATCCTCTTCTTATATAAGCACCAATTAGAGAGCACCTCTGTTATTTTTATGCTTTGCTTTTGATTGATATTGAGTATGACTATGACTAGATCTTCGTTGCTATGAATTACAATGTTTAGTTAGCCATTGATCTTTGAAAATGCTCTGCATTTATGTTTCGCGGTCTCAGAAAGAGCTAGCGAGATACCACCTATTCATATTGCTTCATGCTTGTTTTGATTGAATTGTTGGTATCTGAAACTCATTATTATTTGCTCGCTAGCTGATTATGCCATTGATATTAGTTTACCGTGAGACCTATGTGCCACTTGCTTATGTGGTTAGCTTGTGATCTTGCTGAAATTCTGGTTATGAGTTAGACATAGTTGCAACAACAAGATCAAACAGAGTTTGTCAAAGTTTTTCTTTCTCTTTCAGTCTGTCAACTGAGTTACTTGAGGACAAGCAAGGTTTTAAGCTTGGGGAGTTGATACGTCTCCATCGTATCTACTTTTCCAAACTCTTTTGCCCTTGTTTTGGACTCTAATTTGCATGATTTGAATGGAACTAACCCGGACTGACGTTGTTTTCAGTATAATTGCCATGGTGTTGTTTTTGTGCAGAAATGAATGTTCTCGGAACGTCCTGAAAATTTACGAAGAATATTTCTGGAAAATATGAAAAATAGCTGCGCAAAGATCCACCGGAGGGGACAGGCTAGTGGGCCACAGGCCGTGTAGCCGCGGCCTCCCCCCTGGCCGGGGCTACCAGGCTTCTGGGGCCCACGTGGCACTGCCGCCCCCAATTCCAGCGCTATTTATTCCCTTTCGTCCCGGAAAAAATCAAGAGAGAAGACTTCATCGCGTTTCACGATCCAGAGGCGCCGCCACATCCTTTTCTTGCCCTGGAGGGCAGATCTGGAGTCAGTTTTGGGCTTCGGATCAACGAGATCGTCGCCATCGTGATCATCAACCTTCTTCCCTCTCCAATTCCATGAAGCTCTTCATCGTTCTTGAGTAATCTATCCGTAGGCTCGCTGGGCGGTGATGAGTAGGATGAGATCTATCATGAAATCGAGTTAGTTTTGATGGGGATTGATCCCTAGTATCCACTATGTTCTGAGATTGATGTTACTACTACCTTGCCATGATTAATGCTTGTCACTAGGTCCCGAGTGCCATGAATTCAGATCTGGAATTATTATGTTGTCACCAATATATATGTGTTTTAGATCCGATCTTGCAAGTTGTAGTTACCTACTATGTGTTATGATCCGGCAACCCCGGAGTGACAATAACCGGAACCACTCCCGGTGATGACCATAGTTTGAGGAGTTCATGTGTTCACCAAGTGGTAATGTGTTGGTCCGGTTCTTTATTAAAAGGAGAACCTTAATATCCCATAGTATCCATTTGGACCCCACTGCCACGGGAGGGATGGACAATAGATGTCATGCTAGTTCTTTTCCCTAAGCACGTATGACCACACACGGAATGCATGGCTACATCACATTGACGAACGGGAGCTAGCCACATATCTCTCCGTGTTATAACTATTGCATGATGAATGTCATCCAACAAATCACTGATCCATTGCCTATGAGTTTGTCCCACTTCTATTGTTACTTGCTTTGCTCTGCTGCTGTTACTACTGTTGTTGTTACTGTTACTTGCTTTGTCCTGCTGCTGCCGCCACTACTGTTGCTACTACTATTACTTGCTACTGCTGTTACTTGCTACTGTTCCTACTTGCTACTGATGTCACTACTGTTGTTCCTTGCCACTGTTGTTACTCGTTACACTGCTACTACCTGCTATAATACTTTTCTGGCGCCATTGATACTTCAGTTAGGAATAATCTGCCGTTAACAGATTCTTTCCTAGCACCGTCGCTATCATACTACGTTTGCTGCTTATATCCTGCTTGCAGATACTAATCTTTCAGGTGTGGTTGAGCCGACAACTCAACTGCTAATACTGGAGAATATCCTTTCACTCCCATCGTGTCGAACCAACAAACTTGGGTTGAATACTCTACCCTCGAAAATTGCCGCGATCCCACACGTTGGTGGGCCATTGCAAGACAATTGCTAATTGTTGAGTAACTGGAAGCACACACCAAGGACGCTGCTCGGCTTGCGGACTCCGCGAGGGTGTGCCCATCCCCTATAGTATGATAAGGTCAACGCATTAGATATTTGAAGAAACTTGAAGTAAAAGCTAAAAAAAGAGTAAATGTACTTACCTATCCCCTTCAAGCTTAATCACCGGCCTTTGCTTGCGGGTAGCCAGCACGATCGGGAGACGTGTACTAACACGCTTGTACACGATGGCCCCGTCCACCTGCTCGTCGCCCTCACTATCTGTAAACTCACCCGGCCATCAACAAAACAGCCAGCCGGATCATCGGTCCAATCCGGCACCTCGGTCCGATCCGGCCAGGCAACCTATCCGGACCTGTCCACGTCGGCCGAAGCATGTGTGGCAGGAATCTCCTGGGACGTAGCCTCAGGAACCGGAGTCTCGTGGGCCGAAGGCACCAATACCCGAGGCTAATCCTGGACCGGAGTTTCATGGGCCGAATGCCCGTCCACCCGAGGCTCCTGGACCGGAGTCCCCGTAGCCTCCTCCTCAAACGGGTCCACCATAGTAGTCGTGTGCTCGGGTGAATGAGCTGGTGGTGGTGGAGAGGACGGCGCAACAGTCCGCCTACCTCTTCCGCGGCCACCACCTCTCTCTGTAACCTTCCCCTTCTTCCCTACCCGACGAGCACCTTTCCCAGTGGATAATGCCACCGACGAAGAAGCGCCCGCAGGTGGTGTCGTCAGACTGTCTTCCAATGCTCTATGGAGAGATAGGGGTGGAATGGAAGTACCACCCCTCGTGCGGGCCGCCAAAGAAGAACCCGTCGAGCGATCTGCACCCGCGCCCACCATATTTCAACACCTACTGACCTGCCATGATAAATATTAAAAGAAATTGAATAACTGACATGAATAATAATATGTACATATATAATTTAAGTTGTGAATCTTACAAACTAATAATCATCAGCAGTAAATCCGCCAAGAAACTAAAATCTGCTATCAGTAGTATCCATTAACTATTCACAATGATTACATCATAACTTTTCTTACTCGAGCATGTGTATCCAGTTTGAACTCCAAATCTTATGTCAATGTTGTGAAATTATTTTTGTTATTTTCTTCATCTCTATTGGATGGTATTAGTTGCACATTTATACCTAGAGCGGAAGTTGCATCTCGATTGGGTTTATAAGTCACGCATGAGGTTTTAGGACTTTGATTTAACTAATAAAAATATATAATATTCATCATAAATTATATGGTTAGAGTCATCATTTGACAACGAATCTAAAAATATATTTTTGTAAAATATAACATATGTTTCCCTAGTCAAATTGACGACCTAAACACACGTGCCCGCCTTATAAACCCAACTAGAGGGCTCCCTTGAGATTGAGGCGCCCTCCCTCCAGCACTGCTAAAATAATTTTTACTACTAGTCTCAAAGTCCAATCTAGTCATTTTTTAGCTCAACCTAATACATATTTGCAATTCTAAGGCAGCTCAGCCCCCCTCCTTTTTTTTCTAGATTCGCCGTTGATCTCAATATCTTTGCCATAATTTTTAAAACAAGCGACAGGTTATAATTCTTATAATTGGTTTTTTTAGTAACCACCTATATGCAGCTAGGGTGCATAAATAAATAAATAAATAAATATATAGTAGATCCCTCCAATACTATATATATAGTTGATCCTTGCAATACTATTTCTATTTGTCTCAATATGAACACATGTCACTTGACCATACATACCACTTCATGAACTCCACTACTTATATTTCTCTCAACATGCATGGAAAATGCTACATACTATACTTTATAAATATTTTACAAAAAGATATATTCAAGTTCAATAAAGCATATGTACTTACATTTTTTGATCTCATATTCATATTCCGGATAACCAAATCTCAACAAAATATATATACAACAAGCAATTCCAAGAACATTTTGAGTGTCATTTTCGGAATGTTGGAATGAAAATTTCTTTGTAGATCCATATATAGGGGTGGGGGTGTGGGGGTTCACTGGCAGGGGCGGCTCTGGCGTCGTGGGCGGCGGGGCCGGGGGTGTTGGGGCGGCGGGGCGGCACCGGGGGTGTTGGGGCTGCGGGGCGGCGCCGGGGGCGGTGGGGCGGCGGCGATGATATGTCTCCAGCGAATCTATACTTTTTGAAGGTTTCATGTTGTTATCTTGTCAAACTTTGGACGTTTTATATGCCTTTTATATCTTTTTTGGGACTAACTTATTAACTCAGTGCCAAGTGCTAGTTCTTGTTTTTTCCGTCTTTTTGACCCATTTCACAGGAAGATTTGAAACGGAGTCCAAACGGAATAAAATCCCCGAAAAGATTTTTTTTCCGAAACAGAAGAAGATCTGGAGACTTGAGAACCAAGGCAGGGGGTCCCCAGGGACCCCACAAGCCCCCCCCCCCCCCCGCCCCGGCCAGGGGGGGAGGCCAGGCCTCACGGGCCTGTGGTCCCCCTGGACCTCCTCTGCCCTAGGTTTTGCGCCTATATAGTCCATAAAATCCAAGAAAAAATCAAGAGATCATCAAAAATACTTTTCCGCCGCCGCAAGCTTATGTCTCCGCAAGATCCCATCTGGGGCACGTTCTGGTGCCCTGCCGGAGGGGGGATTCGGACACGGAGGGCTTCTTCATCAACACCATGACCTCTCCGATGATGCGTGAGTAGTTCACCATAGACCTACAGGTCCATAGCAAGTAGCTAGATGGCTTCTTCTCTCTCTTGGATCTTCAATACAAAGTTCTCCATGATATTCATGGAGATTTATCCGATGTAATCTTCTTTTGCGGTGTGTTTGTCGAGATCCGATGAATTGTGGATTTATGATCAGATTATCTATGAATCTTATTTTAGTTTCTTCTGATCTCTCTTATGCATGATTTCATATCCTTGTAATTCTCTTCGAGTTGTGGGTTTTCTTTGGCCAACTAGATCTATGATTCTTGCAATGGGGGAAGTGCTTGGTTTTGGGTTCATACCGTGCGGTGACCTCACCCAGTTACAGAAGGGGTAGCGAGGCACGCATCGTGTTGTTGCCATCAAGGGTAAAAAGATAGGGTTTTCATCATTTGTTTGAGATTATCCCTCTACATCATGTCATCTTGCTTAAGGCGTTACTCTATTCGTCATTAACTCTAAACACTAGATGCATGCTGGATAGCGGTCGATGTGTGGAGTAATATAGTAGATGCAGAAAGTATCGGTCTACTTGTCTCGGACGTGATGCCGATATGTATGATCATTGCCTTAGATATCGTCATGACATTGCGTGGTTCTATCAATTGCTCGACAGTAATTTGTTCACCCACCGTAGTACTTGCTATTTTGAGAGAAGCCTCTAGTGAAGACTATGGCCCCGGGTCTACTCCACACCATATTTTCAGCCTTACACTTTTACTTTGTTGCACTTTCCGCCTTCAGATCTCACTTTGCAATCAATCTTGACGGGATTGACAACCCCTTTATAGCGTTGGGTGCTAGCTCTTTTGTGTTTGCGCAGGTACTCTGGACTTGACGAGATTCTCCTACTGGATTGATACCTTGGTTCTCAAACTGAGGGAAATACTTACTGCTCCTCTGCTGCCACGAGGCGGAACTTGAGCAGAACCAATCTAGAGCTCGAGCAGGACGATCCTGCGGGGGAAATTTCCCTCCCGGAGGGGGAAATCGTCGCCATCGTCATCACCAACACTCCTCTCATCGGAGGGGACTCGTCACCATCAACATCTTCATCAGCACCATCTCATCTCCAAACCCTAGTTCATCACTTGTAACCAATCTTCATCTCGCGACTCCGATTGGTACTTGTAAGGTTGCTAGTAGTGTTGATTACTCTTTCACTACTGAAAAACAGTTTTTTGCCATCTGCCTAGTCTTTACCGTTTGCTAGCTGATGGCAAAGAGTGCCTTTGCCGTCAGCTTCAGCAAAACAGACGGCAAAGCATAGGCTGATGGCATAAAGCCTTTTTGCCATCTGTCACATCTTTGTCGTCTGCTAGCGGACGGCAAAGAGTCCAGAGGCAGACGGCAAAGATATAGATAGGCCAACCTGACCATGGGGTGGCTAGGTCAAACTGGAGTCGGACCTTTGTCGTCTGCTAGCGGACGGCAAAGAGTCCGGAGGTAGACGGCAAAGAGTCTATACTCTTTGTCGTTCGCCGGTAGACGGCAATGCTCTAACACCGTTAACGGCTCCTCCCCCCCCCACCCCGCCCCTCTGTCTCTCTGTAACGGTTACCCCGCGCGCCCCTCTCTCTCTCTCCTCACCCCGCGCGCCCCTCTCTCTGTAACGGCCGCGGCCACCACCGTCGCGCCCCTGCCCCCGTCGAGTCGCCGCCCGTGTCGCCCCCGTCACGGCCTGTCGCCCCCACTGCTGCCCCTGTCGCCCCCGCTGCCGCCCCTCTCTCTCTCTCCCCACCTCGCCCCCGCTGCCGTTGCCACCACCTTGCGTCGCCGCCCCTGTCACCTCCACTGCCGCCCCGCTGCCACCACTGCCCCCGCCGCCGCACTGCCCCCGGCGATGCCCCATTGCCCAGTCGCACCCGTCCTCCTCGCAGCCCCGACGCCCCAGCCGCCCCCGCCGGTGAGTCCCCCCATTTTTTTGTTTTTCCTTATTTTTATTTATGTTAAATTAGTTAGGTTAGTTTTTTAGTTTATTAGGTTAGTTAGGCTAGTTAGTTAGGTTGTTAAATTAGTTTAGTTTAGGTTCAGTTTTAGTTTAGGTTTAGTTAGGTTAGTTTCCTGTTTAGTAAAGGATAAAAGGAGAAGAAGAAGAAGGAGAAAGGAGAAGAAGAAGAAGGAGAAAGGATAAGAAGAAGAAGGAGAAAGGAGAAGAAGAAGAAGGAGAAAGGATAAGAAGAAGAAGGAGAAAGGAGAAGAAAAAATAAGAAGAAGAAGGAAAAGAAGAAGGGGAGAATTGATTATCACCCCTGCTGTTCGTGCGCCACCACAACATAAGCCCCCCTGTTTGCCTGGCTCCCTTTTAACCCCCCCCCCCCCCCAGTTTTCACCATGCTGTAGCTGATGCCCCCCTTTGCAATGTTTAACAGATTTGTCAATGGATAAATAACAAATGGGTACATTAATAGACAAAACTAGTTCACAGTTCACTTAATTTCTTCTTCTTTGGAGTCATCTTCTTCTTCTTCCCTTTTGCTGGAGACTTTGTTGGTGTAGAAGCAGCAAAAGTAGTTCATGGCAGCACAAACGAGTTCACAGTTCACTTAATTTCTTCTTCTTTGGAGTCATCTTCTTCTTCTTTCCTTTTGCTGGAGACTTTGTTGGTGTAGCAGCAATGGGGCGGCTAGGGAAGGGAAGAGGCTTGCCTTACCATGGAGCAGCAATGGAGATGGGGCAAATGCGGCGGAGGCGAGGCGCAGCAGCGCTTGGGGCGGCTAGGTCAGGGAGGGGAACGAGCAGAGAACGGGAGCAGCTTCTGCCCAGCTCGTTTGACTTATACTAGATGAGGGAGGGCAGTTTTGTCATTTTAGAAAATAATTAGACTAGTCGGTGGTATTATTTGCTTAATGTAGAGCTAATCAACTCAAAGGGGGCCATTAGCAACATCGTTAGCACAACTGGGGGTTAAAAGGGAGCCAGGCAAACAGGGGGGCTTATGTTGTGGTGGCGCACGAACAGGGGGTTAAAAGGAAAAGGAAGGGAAGGAGAAGAAAGAAGAAGAAGAAGAAGAAGAAGAAGAAGAAGAAGAAGAAGAAGAAGAAGAAGAAGAAGAAGAAGAAGAAGGAAAAGGAAGGGAAGGAGCAGAAAAAAAAAGAAGAAGAAGAAGGAAAAGGAAGGGAAGGAGAAGAAAGAAGAAGGAGAAGAAGAAGAAGGAGAAAGAAGAAGAAGAAGAAGAAGGAGAAAGGAGAAGAAGAAAAATAAGAAGTAGGAAAAGAAGAGAAGAAGGAGAAGGAGGAGGAGGAGGATGACGAGGAGAAGGCCAAGGACCTTCTAGTCCTTCTCCTCCTCCTCCTTCACCTCCTTCTCCTCCTTCTTCTTGATTTCTTCTTCTTCTCCTCCTCCTCCTCTTTCTTCTCCTCTTTCATATTATCCTTGCTTTAATTAACCCAACAATGACATAATTAGCCCATTTAGCTCCAAAATACCATAATAAGCTCAAAATGGCATAAGAACCTTGGTTAGCTCATGAATATTATATACTTAGCTTGTTTTCCTCTAAAATGGGATAATTAACCCATTTAGCTAGAAAAAGACATAATTAGGTAATTTAGCTCCAACAAGAGGAGAAGAGGAGAAGAAATAGGCAAAATGAAAAGAAAGAAGAAGAAGAAGAAGAAGAAGAGAAGAAGCAGAAGGAGGAGGAGGAGGAGAAGGCCAAGTTCCTTCTAGTCCTTCTCCTCCTCCTCCTTCTCCTCCTTCTCCTCCTTCTTCTTGATTTCTTCTTCTTCTTCTCCTACTCCTATTTCTTCTCCTCTTTCATATTATCCTTGCTTTAATTAACCCAACAATGACATAATTAGCCCATTTAGCTCCAAAATGCCATAATAAGCTCAAAATGGCATAAGAACCTTCGTTAGCTCATGAATATTATATACTTAGCTTGTTTTCCTCTAAAATGGGATAATTAACCCATTTAGCTCCAAAAAGACATAATTAGGTAATTTAGCTCCAACAAGAGGAGAAGAGGAGAAGAAATAGGCAAAATGAAAAGAAAGAAGAAGAAGAAGAAGAAGAAGAGAAGAAGGAGAAGGAGGAGGAGGAGGAGAAGCCAAGTTCCTTCTAGTCCTTCTCCTCCTCCTTCTCCTCCTTCTCCTCCTTCTTCTTGATTTCTTCTTCTTCTCCTCCTACTCCTCTTTCTTCTCCTTGCTTTAATTAACCCAACAATGACATAATTAGCCCATTTAGCTCCAAAATGCCATAATAACCTCAAAATGGCATAAGAACCTTGGTTAGCTCATGAATATTATATACTTAGCTTGTTTTCCTCTAAAATGACATAATTGGAATATTTGTGTTGATTGGGTGGATTTACATTTGATAGTTGTCTTGTCGCTGTGAGGTCTGCTGCGCGAAGACCTGCCCATTTGTTGTACGAGCTCCGCCCCTGCATTCGTGGGTCAGTACAAATTTCATCTCCTCCCCGCCCCTTCATTTACTGTGGCTCGGTTTCCGGATGAAACTTTCTAGATTTAGGTAGTTCAATTAATTTATCAGTATGCGTGACCAGTATGCGTCTGCCGTACGAAAGGGCGACATCTATAAATATGCATGTATTTGCATATTTATAACCGCCATCCTTTCGAATTGTCTAACATTATCCATGGACAGCCCGAGTATGTGTAGATTGGGTTCGTTTTCCCGTATGTTGTGCTCTGGATCTGATGCGGAATTTCGTTAGTGCCTCCCTGTTGTTCTCCGGATGCACATCCTCTATGTTTATTCTGGAGACGTGTATCAGGAGAACAGTGGGGAGGTGCTGCCGAAATTTTGCATTGGATCCGGAGCAGAGCATGGCAAAACGAACCCAATCTACACATACTCGAGTGGGATTAGGACCTATCTTTACCTATTAGCGTGTAGGTTGCCTGGACTTAATAAAAATGGCGAACCTGATTAACCGATGAATATAAATGCTAAATTATATATAAATATATTTCTTTTGTCTTTAGTAGCTACGCAAGATGAGTGATCGTGCGTGGATGTATACCGATCACCCTAGTCAGAAAGAGATGACGAAAGAATGGTTTGTAAAAACAAAGGAATTTGTGAAAGCCGCATTCGCAAATGGCCAGGAAAGAAACTATTGCCCGTGTCCTGGATGCGACAACTATAAAAAGACGACAGAGGCTGTAATGATTAAACACCTGTAGAGGAGGGGTTTTAAGCCTAATTATACGGTGTGGACATTTCATGGTGAGTCTATACAACGCACAAGAGCTGAGGTGGTCCGTCGTCGCACGGACGAGCATGGTACCGGGATCGAAGATATGGTGCAAGACTTTGATGATTCTCGGGATTCAGAAGATGAGATGGAGGAATCTACAAAGGCCTTTTATGAAATGTTGGAGTCTTCAAAATGTCCTCTCCATGAGCACACTAAGCTCTGTCTACTGGATGCAATTGCACAAGTAATGGCTCTGAAGGCTCAGTTCAACTTGGGAAGAGAATGCTACGACGCGATGATGACACTATTTGGACGTTTCCTACCCAAAGGCCAAGTCATGCCTGTAAACCTGCACCAGTCGGACAAAATACTTCGTGTACTTAAGATGCCATATGAGAAGATAGATGCATGTGAGAAAGGATGTGTCTTATTTAGGAACGAGTATTCATACTTGTACTATTGTCCCAATTGCGAGTCTTGCAGGTATCTTGTGGTAGACAACGGTATGGGTGAGAAGAGGCAGACCAAAATCGCAGTTAGTGTTCTTCGGTATATGCCAATCGTACCAAGACTTCAACGTCTTTTCATGGTCGAAGAGACATCCAGACAGATGACATTGCACAAATTGGGCAAAAGAACCGAACTAGATGCGGATGGGAATAAGATGATGGTACACACATCGGATGGGGAAGCGTGGAAACATTTTGATGGATTGCATCAGGATAAAGCGGCAGATCCAAGGAATCCTCGAGTCTGCGCCACGACGGATGGTTTTAATCCCTTCGGCATGACGGCAACCCAATACAGTTGTTGTCCTGTATTTGTCATTCCACTCAATCTCCCCCCGGGGCATATTATGCAAAGAAAGAACATATTTCTGACATTGATAATTCCAGGGCCCAATTATCCAGGGAAGAATATGAATGTGTACCTGCAACCGCTTAAGGATGAATTGGATGAAGCTTGGGAAAATGGGGTCAAGACATATGATGCCGCTAGAAAAGAAAACTTCAAAATGCATGTGTGGTACATGTACTCTATGCATGACTTGCCAGCGTATGCGCTATTCTCTGGATGGTGTGTGCATGGAAGGTTCCCGTGCCCCCAATGCAAGGCAGCTCTTCAGTTTCATTGGTTGCAGGAGGGTCGGAAGTATTCTTGCTTTGACTTGCATAGACAGTTCCTGGATCATGACCATCAGTTCAGAAAAGACAAGAAGAACTTTACCAAAGGTAAAGTTGTCAAAAACTTGGCACCACCTGCGTTCACAGGCCAACAGATCCTGGATCAGTTAAACGCCCTCGAGCCTGATCCAGAGCGTCCATGGTATTTCAAGGGGTATAATTCAAAACATGCCTGGACTCACAAGCCATGCTTCTGGGATCTGCCTTACTTCAAAGACCTCCTTCTTCCACACAATATCGACATGATGCACACTGAAAAGAATATCGGAGAGGCTATTTTTGGTACATTGTTCGACATAGATGGGAAGACAAAGGATAATATTAATGCTAGAGTCGATCAAGAGACACTATGTCATAGACCGTTACAAAACAAGCGAGAAGGCAAAGGAAAGCAGAAGTGGTCGAAGCCAAAGGCCTGGTTCAATCTTGGAAGGCCAGCTATGAGGGAAATTATCTTGTGGGTCAAAATGCACTTGATGTTCCCCGATGGGTATGCAGCGAATCTAATGAGGGGAGCGAGTCTTGAAAAATTAAAAATCTTTGGTCTCAAGAGTCATGATTGGCACATATGGCTAGAGCGGGTAATGCCGGTGATGTTACGTGGCTTTATTCCTGAGGATGAATGGCTAGTACTGGCGGGGGTGAGCTATTTCTTCCGTGTTCTTTGTGCGAAAGAATTGTTGCCTGGCGTGGTAGAATACATGGAGGAGTTTGCACCGGAGTTGTTGTGCAAGTTAGAGAAGATCTTTCCACCGGGCTTCTTTAATCCAATGCAGCATTTGATTTTACATCTACCGACCGAGGCAAGATTGGGTGGGCCCGTGCAAGATCATTGGTGCTATGCAACTGAGAGGATGCAGAAGACCCTTCGAGATAAATGTAAAAATAAGCGTAGAATTGAAGCATCGATGGCTGAGGCATTCATTACTAAGGAGGTGGCAAACTTTGTGACAACACACTACGAAGCCAAAAATCATCATTTGCATAATTTGAAGCCTCAGCACAATGATGCAGACCCTAAAAAAGGTGGGTCCAACCTCAGCCTATTCAAAGGGAAGATCGCACCAGCCCGTGCTTCGAAACCAATAACGTTGGATGTCGAAGAATGGCGGAACATTTCGTTGTATATCTTCAACAACCTAACAGAAGTGTGGCCTTACATTGAGTGAGTTCTCGGCACATTTTCCCGTAACTTCTAATTCATTTGAACTGCTCTTATTCCCAGATATTTCAAACAGCCGTTACGTCGTCAAATTCTCGGATGGAGCGGTGATCGAAAATGATTCCGTTGAAGAGTATGAGCTTCTGTCAAAGACAGCAGGCGGCTATCCCGGTTTCATCTCTTGGTTCAAACAAACGGTAATTATCAATAATGGACCATTTCATTCTTGGTCTAACTTGCGGCTAATGCAACAACTGTTTCGTATTAAACTTGTAGGCTAATTCAGAGTCTATGGACGCCGAATTGAGACAAGTCGCTAATGGTTTTGACTATAAGGTCCGTTCATTTGAGAAATACAACATCAACGGGTATCTCTTTCGTACCTTTGGCAAAGAGCTATCTATGCCCGACCAGAAATCTACAAATTGTGGTGTCTCTGCTATCGGCGAAGGAGTTATCGAGTATTATGGAAGAGTTGAAGCAATTTGTGAACTTCAATTCTATAGTGAAAACCCACCGAACGTTGTAGTCTTCAAATGTTATTGGTTCCAGCCGAAAAAGACTAGAAGGACTCATGAACATATAGGACTAGTCGAAATCAATCCAAACACCCATTTAGATTTTCCCGATGTCTATATTACGACTCAACAGGCGACCCAAGTTTTCTATCTACCGTGGGCATGCCAAACGGATAAGAATCTGGAAGGTTGGTATGTTGTTTATGAAGTGCCGCCACATGTCAGACCACCTCTCCCAAATGAACAGGATTATGAACCTCACATTAACCGAGACACATATGATGGAGAATTCTTCCAAGAAACTCGTTTTTCCAAGAAACGTTTCAAGAACCGCCGTGCTTCACCCAAGAACATGGAAGTAGACAGCAACAATGAATCCAACTCCAGCCCTGAGCCGGAACCAGACGACCTGGAACTCGTAGAGGTTACTTATGCGGATGACTTGTCAATGCTTCAACGATTAAAGGAAGGCCTTTCATAACTTCACGCCGTTGAACCCGACGAGCACGTCATTCATGAAGACATGCGTGATAGTGATGATGATGATGCATTTATTGATGATGATTATTAGTTTGTAAGATTCACAACTTAAATTATATATATTTTAATCTTTATTATTCATGTACATATTATTATTCATGTCAGTTATTCAATTTTTTTATGTTGTACTAATTTCTTTTAATGTTTATCATGGCAGGTCACCAGGTGTGGAAAGATGGTGGGCGCTGGTCCAGAGCGCTCGACGGGTTCTTCCCAAGTGCCCCGCACGAGGGGTGGTACTTCCCTTCCACCCCTATCTCTCCGTAGAGCCTTCGCAGACAGTCTGTCGACACCACCCGTGGGTTCTTCTTCGTCGGCGGCATTGCCCACTTGGAGAGGTGCTGGTCGGGTAGGGAAGAAGGGGAAGGGTATAGGGAGAGGTGGTGGCCGCGGAAGATCCAGGAGGACTGTTGAGCCGTCCTCGCCACCACCACCAGCTCATTCACCCAAGCATAGGACTAGTATGGTCCACCCGTTTGCGGAGGAGGCTACGGGGACTCCGTTCCAGGAGCCTGGTGTTGACGGGCATTCGTCCCATGAGACTCCGGTCCAGGAGCAGCCTCGGGTTGAGGTGCATTCGGCCCAGGAGCAGCCGGAGTAGACTACGGTTCCGGAGGCTTCACCCGACGTGGAGAGGCCTGGATGGGAGACCTGGCCGGATCGTACCGTGTTGCCGGATTGGACCGAGGGTCCGGGTGGCTCAGGCGGCGGGGATGGCGGGGATGAGCTTACGGATAGTGAGGGCGATGTGCAGGTGGACGGGGCCACCGTGTACAGGCGTGGTAGTACACGTCTCCCGGTCGCCCCGGCTACCCGCGATCAGAGGCCGGTGATTGCTACCCGCGAGCAGAGGCCGGTGATTAAACCTGAAGGAGATAGGTAAGTACATTTACCCTTTTTTTAGCTTTTGCCTTCAAGTTTGTTCAAATATCAAATGCGTTGACCTTATCATACTGCAGGGGATGGGTACACCCTCTTGGAGTCCGCTGACCGAACTACGTCCTTGGTGTGCTTTGCCGGACAAATTTCCCGGGGTTTGTCACGTTGCCTGGTGAGGGTCAGGTTCCTACACTAGGATTTACCTGGGAGCACTACCAGGCTGTGCAGGCCCCGCCGGAGGAGATTATAGATGGTGTCTTGTGCCACACGAGGGCCGAGATGGTGATCAAGAGCTTTTGGGTAAATTATCCTTTTACAGAATCTAAAATTAACAATATAGCTAATTATTGTACTAATCGGTGTTTTCACGTTTGATTGCAGACCTTCAATAGGTGTGAGGATGGATATGAGGAGGAGGCGGCGAGGGTTCTCGAGGCCGAGTGTAGGCAGTTACTACAGAACTTGCGCCACGAGGCTCGGCCGCAGGCTATTCGAGATTACTACGCCATGTGTGGTATTAAGAAGCAGAAGAAGGATTGCCGCCGAAAGTTTCTGAAGAAGGAGCAATACATGAAGGTAATTACCTATTCTTAAGTCCTTCTACGTAGTTTTCTTGATTTCATTCATAGGCGTAGCGCTGAAAATTCTTTCTAATAACTTACAGGTGCCCCCGAGATGGTGTGCGGATAAGATGGATTGTTGGGAGGCGTTGGTTGATGAGTGGTGCACAGGCAGCAGGCGAGCCATCCACGAGAATGCGAAGGATAGGCGTAGCCAAATGGTTGGTGTGCCACACCATCAAGGCAGCGCCAACTTACTTCAGTTTGGACGAAACTAGGTATGTGATTTGCTTCATGATTCATGCAATTCATTCTTGATGCTAATATTTTGTTCCTCTCTTTTAGGCGCATCACAATAAGACTGAGATGCCACACTTGTACGACCTTTATGGCATGGCCCATACTGCCTCGTACAAAAAGGCGAAGGCATTCTCTGAGTCTAACCTGGATGATCCCAATAACTTCACCAACATATCATCCCACCAGAAGCTCGTGGCATAGAGGGACGCGGGGAAGGCTACGAAAGGGGATGACTTTAACCCTAGCCAGGAACCTTTGGATCCAGAGCTGGTGATGATATCTGGTGGCGGGAGGCCTCATGGCTCGATAGCCATTGGAGATGGGATAATACGTTGTCCACTCACTCTTTCGGAGATCAAGGCGCGCCGGTCGAGCAGCTGTCCTGAGATAACGCGTCGTCCACGGCTAGTCAAACTTGCCAGCGAGGTTAGTTGTACGGACTAAGAACACTTTCATCCATTTCATTATGTGTGTCACCATAGATCATTACTGTGGTAACGAGGAATGGTGTTTCAGGCTGCTCTTCAGAAAGAGAGAGCGGCAAACCAGGCTGCTCTTGAGAAAGAGATATTGGCAAGCCAGGCTGCTCTTCAGGCTGCTCTTGATGAGAGGGACCAGACCACGGCACGATTGCTTGAGGAGGAGAGGGCCCGGAATGAGGCGGGTCAACGGGCCCTGTACGAGCTTTTTGTGGTATGTTTTTTTCACATTAGCCAAATCATGTTTGTAATGTCTGTTTCAATACTAACTAATACGACCCACTCTTCAGGGTCTGTGCGAGAAGAGCGGTCAAGTCCCTCCGCCGATGCCCGTCTTCTCTTCGATTGGCACAGTGAGTTTCATTATAAACTAGTATTAATAATTGAGTGTCATCATGAAACTGAGACATTGCAAAATATCTTTTCTGCAGAATAACTCCCGAGCGGCATCGCACGACCCTTCTCCAGGGCAACCGTCTCCAAACGAAGCCGCCGCGAGCAACCGTGGTGTTTCTCCACCTTGATGACCACTACGGTAAGTTTCTCCTCCAAACTTAGCTTGTTTTCCTCTAAAATGAGATAATTAGCCCATTTAGCTCCAAGAAGACATAATTAGGTAATTTAGCTCCAACAAGAGGAGAAGAAATAGGAAAAATGAAAAGAAAGAAGAAGAAGAAGAAGAGAAGAAGGAGAAGGAGGAGGAGGAGGAGGGGGAGGAGGAGAAGGAGGAGAAGGCCAATGACCTTCTAGTCCTTCTCCTCCTCCTCCTTCTCCTCCTTCTCCTCCTTCTTGATTTCTTCTTCTTCTCCTCCTCCTCCTCTTTCTTCTCCTCTTTCATATTATCCTTGCTTTAATTTCCCCAACAATGACATAATTAGCCCATTTAGCTCCAAAATACCATAATAAGCTCAAAATGGCATAAGAACCTTGGTTAGCTCATGAATATTATATACTTAGCTTGTTTTCCTCTAAAATGGGATAATTAGCCCATTGAGCTCAAAAAAGACATAATTAGGTAATTTAGCTCCAACAAGAGGAGAAGAGGAGAAGAAATAGGCAAAATGAAAAGAAAGGAGAAGAAGAAGAAGAAGAAGAGAAGGAGAAGGAGGAGGAGGAGGAGGAGGAGGAGGAGGAGAAGGCCAAGGACCTTCTAATCCTTCTCCTCCTCCTCCTTCTCCTCCTTCTCCTCCTTCTTCTTGATTTCTTATTCTTCTCCTCCTCCTCCTCCTCTTTCTTATCCTCTTTCATATTATCCTTGCTTTAATTTCCACAACAATGACATAATTAGCCCATTTAGCTCCAAAATACCATAATAAGCTCAAAATGGCATAAGAACCTTGGTTAGCTCATGAATATTATATACTTAGCTTGTTTTCCTCTAAAATTGGATAATTAGCCCATTTAGCTCAAAAAATACATAATTAGGTAATTTAGCTCCAACAAGAGGAGAAGAGGAGAAGAAATAGGCAAAATGAAAAGAAAGAAAAAGAAGAATAAGAAGAAGAGAAGAAGGAGGAGGAGGAGGAGGAGGAGAAGGCCAAGGACCTTCTAGTCCTTCTCCTCCTTCTTCTTGATTTCTTCTTCTTCTCCTCCTCCTCCTCCTCTTTCTTCTCCTATTTCATATTATCATTGCTTTAATTAACCGAACAATGACATAATTAGCACATTTAGCTCCAAAATACCATAATAAGCTCAAAATGGCATAAGAACCTTGGTTAACTCATGAATATTATATACTTAACTTGTTTTCCTCTAAAATGGGATAATTAGCCCATTTAGCTCAAAAAAGACATAATTAGGTAATTTCTCTCCAACAAGAGGAGAAGAGGAGAAGAAATAGGCAAAATTAAAATAAAGAAGAAGAAGAAGAAGAAGAAGAGAAGAAGGAGAAGGAAGCGGAGGAGCAGCAGGAGGATGAGACGGGCAAGGACCTTCTAGTCCTTCTCCTCCCCCTCCTTCTCCTCCTTCTCCTCCTTCTTGATTTCTTCTTCTTCTCCTCCTCCTCCTCTTTCTTCTCCTCTTTCATATTATCCTTGCTTTAATTAACCCAACAATGACATAATTAGCCCATTTAGCTCCAAAATACCATAATAAGCTCAAAATGGCATAAGAACCTTGGTTAGCTCATGAATATTATATACTTAGCTTGTTTTCCTCTAAAATGGGATAATTAGCCCATTTAGATCCAAAAAGACATAATTAGGTAATTTAGTTCCAACAAGAGGAGAAGAGGAGAAGAAATAGGCAAAATGAAAAGAAAGAAGAAGAAGAAGAAGAAGAAGAAGAAGAAGAAGAAGAAGAAGAGAAGAAGGAGAAGGAGGAGGAGGAGGAGGAGGAGGAGAAGGAGAAGGCCAAGGACCTTCTAGTCCTTCTCCTCCTCCTCCTTCTCCTCCTTCTCCTCCTTCTTCTTGATTTCTTCTTCTTCTTCTCCTCCTCCTCTTTCTTCTCCTCTTTCATATTATGCTTGCTTTAATTTCCCCAACAATGACATAATTAGCCCATTTAGCTCCAAAATACCATAATAAGCTCAAAATGGCATAAGAACCTTGGTTAGCTCATGAATATTATATACTTAGCTTGTTTTTCTCTAAAATGGGATAATTAACCCATTTAGCTCCAGAAAGACATAATTAGGTAATTTAGCTCCGACAAGAGGAGAAGAGGAGAACAAATAGGCAAAATGAAAAGAAAGAATAAGAAGAAGAAGAAGAAGAGAAGAAGGAGGAGGAGGAGGAGGAGAAGGAGAAGGCCAAGGACCTTCTAGTCATTCTCCTTCTCCTCCTCCTTCTTCTCTATTTCTTCTTCTTCTCCTCCTCCTCCTCTTTCTTCTCCTCTTTCATATTATCCTTGCTTTAATTAACCCATTTTGCTCCAAAATGCCATAATAAGCTAAAAATGGCATAAGAACCTTGGTTAGCTCATGAATATTATATTCTTAGCTGAGAAACATCATATTTTGTTCTTCTTCTCACTTTCTTATTCATATTTTTACAGATTGGATATACTACATGCATGGAAGTTGGCATTCATGGAGTTGAACAATGTCGATGGATGAACTTTATATGGATATCATCTAGTTTTCATTTGAGTTGATGAACAATATCGAACTATATGTATATGTATATATGGATAAACAGTGCAATACTTTGTATGTTGGTTCTTTGGATATATGGGGATGTACATTGATTTATATATGTGTGATGAATTATATATATGTGTTGGCAAGTATATGTGTGGTCAATTATATATCATATATGTGTGGTGAATTATATAAATGTGCTGTCAAATATATATATATATATATATATGTGTGTGTGTGTGTGTGTGTGTGTGTGTGTGTGTGTGTGTGTGTGTGTGCTGTGAAATAATATAAAACAAAAAAAAAGGTACTATATGGGCTCTCTGCCGTCTGCCAGCTGATGGCAAAGACCTGTGCCATCAGCTGGCAGATGGCAAAGGTGCCACATGGCACTCAGCTATGCATCCTGGGGTGTCTATATAGTCTCTTTGTCGTCAGCCTCCAGGGTGGGCAGACAGCAAAGAAGAGGGCACATAGGAGGGGGGAGGAGGAGGCCGACGGCAAAGAGTGGAGGGGGGGAGAGGTAGACGGCAAAGAGTGGAGGGGGGAGGGGAGGAGTAGGTAGACGTCAAAGATGGAGGGGGAGCGGGGAGGCAGACGACAAAGATGGAGAGGGGGAGGGGAGGAGTAGGCAGACGGCAAAGATGGATGGGGAGGCAGATGGCAAAGATGGAGGGGGAGGCAGACGACAAAGCCTCCGTTAACCCGTAACGGAGGCAACGCCTGTCTGCTGCCGTCTCGAGCACTTTGCCGACTGCTCCTAAGGAAAGCTGATGGCAAAGAGCTTTGCCATCCGCTTTGGGGGGGCGACGGCAAAGAAGGTCCTTTGCCGTCGTAGGCTGACGCCGAAATTTTGCCGGCCATGAGAATCTTTGCCGTCTTTGATTTTGTCTTTGTCGTCCGGGATTTTGTCTTTGCCGTCTGTGATGGAAGACGGCAAAGAAGCTGATTCCTGTAGTGTTTGTAGTTGATGCTATTTGGATTGTTTGGTGGAATAGATTATGTTCAGATCCTTGATGCTACTCATTACCTCTCTGATCATGATTATGATTATGCTTTGTGAGTAGTTACTTTTGTTCCTGAGGACATGGGATAAGTCATGCTAATAATAGTCATGTGAATTTGGTATTCGTTCGGTATTTTGATATGTTGTATGTTCTTTTTCCTGTAGTGGTGTTATGTGAACGTCGACTACATAACACTTCACCATTATTTGGGCCCGTGAGAAAGGCATTGGGAAGTAGTAAGTAGATGATGGGTTGCTAGAGTGACAGAAGCTTAAACCCTAGTTTATGTGTTACTTCGTAAGGGGCTGATTTGGATCCACTAGTTTAATGCTATGGTTAGACTTTGTCTTAATTCTTCTTTCATAGTTGCGGATGCTTGCGGGAGGGGTTAATCATAAGTGAGATGCTTGTCCAAGTAAGGGCAGTACCCAAGCGTCGGTCCACCCACATATCAAACTATCAAAGTAATGAACGTGAATCATATGAGCATGATGAAAACTAGCATGACAGAAATTCCCGTGTGTCCTCGGGAGCGTTTTTACTCCTATAAGACTTTGTCCATGCTTGTCCCTTGCTAAAAAATGGATTGGGCCACTTGCTGTACCGCTGCTACTTTTGTTACTTGTTGCTTGCTACGAATCATCTCACCACACAAAAACTTGTCACCGATAATTTCAGTGCTTGCAGATATTTCCTTGCTGAAAACCACTTGTCAGATCCTTATGCTCCTCGTTGGGTTCGACACTCTTACTTATCGAAAGAAGTACGATTGATCCTCTATACTTGTGGGTAATCAAGACTCTTTTCTGGCGCCGTTGCCGGGGAGTGAAGCGCCTTTGGTAAGTGCAACTTGGTAAGGAAACATTCATATAGTGTGCTGAAATTTATTGTCACTTGTCACTATGGATACTAATCCTTTGAGGGGCATGTTCGGGGTATCTTCACCTCGAACGGAAGCAAAAGAGGTTCTCCTCAAGTTGCTGCACCTACTGAAAATATTTGCTTTGAATTTCCTTTGGGTATGCTTGAGAAACTGCTGGCTAATCCTTTTACAGGAGATGGAACATCACATCCAGACTTGCATCTAATCTATGTAGATGAGGTTTGTGGTTTATTTAAGCTTCCAGGTGTGCCCGAGTATGAGGTCAAGAAGAAGGTCTTTAATTTATCTTTGAAGGATAAGGCGTTGACATGGTATAGGCTATGTGATGATACTGGATCATGGGACTACAATCGGTTGAAATTGGAATTTCATCAAAAGTTTTATCCTATGCATTTAGTACATTGTGATCGGAATTATATTTATAATTTTTGGCCTCGTGACAGAGAAAGCATCGCTCAAGCTTGGGGGAGGCCTAAATCAATGCTATATTCATGCCCCAATCGTGAGCTCTCGAGAGAAATTATCATTCAGAACTTCTATGCTCGGCTTTCTCATGATGATCGCACCATGCTTGATACTTCTTGTACCGGTTCTTTTATGAACAGAGATATTGACTTCAAATGGAATTTATTGGAGAGAATTAAATGCAACTCTGAAGATTGGGAGCTTGAAGAAGGAAAGGAGTCAGGTATGAATTTCACTTTTGATTGCGTTAAATCCTTTGTTGAGACAAATACTTTTTGTGACTTTAGCGCTAAGTATGGACTTGACTCTGAGATAGTAGCTTCACTGTGTGAATCCTTTGCTGCTCATATTGATCTCCCCAAAGAGAAGTGGTTTAAATTTCATCCTCCGTTAGAAGTCAATGTAGTTAAACCCACCCCAGTTGAAGAGAAAGTCATTGCCTATAATGATCATGTGGTTCCCAGTGCTTACATTGAGAAACCACCTTTCCCTGTTAGGATAAAGGATCATTCTAAGGCTTCAACTGTGATATGTAGAGGCTATATTAGAACACCTACACCCCCTGAGCAAATTAGAGTTGAACCTAGCATTTCTATTATCAAAGGTCTTCTGTCGGGACATAATATTCACTTTCGTGAAGATGCTGCTAGAAAAGCTAAACCTCACGCTAGAGACAAACATAGGCCCGTTGTTGGCAAGCCTGTGGTTTCTGTTAAGATAGGAGATCATTGTTATCATGGCTTATGTGACGTGGGTGCTAGTGTTAGTGCAATACCTCAATCCTTATATGATGAAAGCAAAGATGAGATTGCACCTGTTGAGATAGAACCTATAGATGTCACTATTCAGCTTGCCAATAGAGATACTATCTGCCCTGTGGGACTTGTTAGGGATGTTGAAATCTTGTGTGGTAAAACGAAGTATCCTGCTGATTTCCTCGTTCTTGCTACCGCACAAGATAGCTTTTGTCCCATCATATTTGGCAGACCCTTCCTCAATACTATCAATGCTCATATTGATTGTGAGAAGCAAACTGTCACTGTTGGCTTTGAAGGTGTGTCACATGAGTTCAATTTCTCTAAGTTTGGTAGACAACCTCATGAAAAGGAGTTGCCTAGTAAGGATCAAACTATTGCCTTAGCTTCTATTGCCGTGCATCCTACTGATCCCTCAGAGCAATACTTGCTTGATCATGAAAATGATATGCATATGGATGAAAGGGATGAAATAGATAGAGTTGTCTTAGAACAATATCCTATCCTTAAGAACAACTTGCCTGTTGAACTGCTTGGGGATCCACCTCCACCAAAGGGTGATCCTGTGTTCGAGCTTAAACAGTTGCATCATACTCTTAAGTATGCCTATCTTGATGAAAAGGAGATATATCCTGTCATTATTAGTTCTAGCCTCTCAAAGCATGAAGAAAAGAAGTTACTAAAAACTTTGAGGAAGCATCGTGTTTCTATTGGATATACTCTTGACGATTTTAAGGGCATTAGTCCCACTCTATGCCAGCACAAGATTAAAACTTATCCTAATTTCAAACCAGTTGATGATCATCAAAGGAGATTAAATCCTAAGATGAAAGAAGTAGTGAGAAAAGAAATATTAAAGCTCCTGGAAGCAGGTATCATCTATCCTGTTGCTCATAGTGATTGGGTGAGTCCGGTGAATTGCGTCCCTAAGAAGGGAGGCATTACCGTTGTCCCTAATGATAAGGATGAATTGATCCCACAGAGGATTATTACTGGCTATAGGATGGTGATTGATTTTAGGAAGTTGAATAAAGCCACTAGGAAAGATCATTACCCTTTGCCTATTATCGACCAAATGCTAGAAAGGCTGTCCAAACACACACACTTCTGCTTTCTAGACGGTTATTCTGGTTTCTCCCAAATACTAGTTGCACAATCTGATCAGGAGAAAACCACTTTCACCTGCCCCTTCGGTACCTTTGCCTATAGACGTATGCCTTTTGGCTTATGTAATGCACCTGCCACCTTTGAAAGATGTATGATGGCTATATTCTCTGACTTTTGTGAAAAGATTGTTGAGGTTTTCATGGATGACTTCTCTGTTTACGGGTCTTCCTTTGATGATTGTCTCAGCAACCTTGATCGAGTCTTACAAAGATGTAAAGACACCATTCCTGTCTTGAATTGGGAGAAGTGCCACTTTATGGTTAATGAAGGCATCATCTTAGGACATAAAATTTCTGAAAGAGGTATTGAAGTCGATAAGGCTAAGGTTGATGCAATCGAGAAAATGCCATACCCCACAGATATCAAAGGTATAATGAGTTTCCTTGGTCATGCTGGTTTCTATAGAAGGTTCATTAAAGACTTCACTAAGATTTCCAGGCCACTTACCAATCTCTTGCAAAAGGATATCCCTTTTGTTTTTTACGATGATTGTGAGGAAGCCTTTGAAATACTTAAGAGGGTTTTGATAACTGCACCTATTGTTCAACCACCTGATTGGAACTTGCCTTTTGAGATCATGTGTGATGCTAGTGATTATGTTGTTGGTGCTGTTCTAGGGCAAAGAGTTGACAAGAAGTTGAATGTTATTCACTATGCTAGTAAAACTCTAGACAGTGCCCAGAGAAACTATGCCACTACGGAGAAGGGAGTTTTAGCAGTCGTGTTTGCATGTGAAAAGTTCAGGTCTTACATAGTTGATTCCAAAGTCACTATTCACACTGATCATGGTGCTATAAAGTACCCCATGGAGAAGAAGGACGCTAAACCTAGACTTATCAGATGGGTTCTCTTGCTACAAGAATTTTATTTGCACGTTGTCGACACAAAGGGTGTTGATAACCCACTAGCAGATAACTTGTCTAGGTTGGAGAACGTTCTTGATGACCCACAACCTATTGATGATAGCTTTCCCGGCGAGCAATTGAATGTCATCAATGCTTCACGTAGTGCACCATGGTATGCTGATTATGCAAACTATATCGTTGCCAAATATATACCACCTAGTTTCATGTACCAGCAAAAGAAGAAATTCTTCTTTGACTTGAGACATTACTTTTGGGATGATCCTTACCTTTATAAGGAAGGAGTAGATGGTGTTATTAGAAGTTGTGTACCTGAACATGAAAAGGGACAGATCCTACAGAAGTGTCACTCCGAGGCCTACGGAGGACACCATGCGGGAGATAGAAGTGCACACAAGGTATTGCAATCAGGTTTCTATTGGCCCACTCTCTTCAAGGATGCCCGTAAGTTTGTCTTGTCTTGTGACGAATGTCAATGAATAGGTAATATTAGCAAATGTTAGGAATGCCTATAAACTATTCACTTGTCATTGAACCATTTGATGTTTGGGGCTTTGATTATATGGGACCTTTTCCAAAATCCAATGGGTATACTCACATCCTAGTTGCTGTTGATTATGTCACTAAGTGGGTCGAAGCTATCCCCACTAGTAGTGCTGATCACAACACCTCTATCAAGATGCTCAAAGAAGTTATCTTCCCTAGATTTGGAGTCCCTAGATATCTAATGACCGACGGTGGGTCACACTTCATTCATGGTGCTTTCCGTAAAACACTTGCTAAGTACGATGTCAACCATAGAATTGCGTCTCCCTATCACCCTCAGTCTAGTGGTCAAGTAGAGCTAAGTAATAGAGAGATTAAAATAATTCTACAAAAGACTGTCAACAGGTCTAGAAAGAATTGGTCTAAGAAGCTCGATGATGCACTGTGGGCTTATAGAACTGCCTATAAGAATCCCATGGGCATGTCTCCGTACAAAATGGTGTACGGTAAAGCATGTCATTTACCTCTTGAGCTAGAACACAAAGCTTATTGGGCAATCAAAGAGCTCAACTTTGATTTCAAACTTGCCGGTGAGAAGAGGTTATTTGATATTAGCTAGCTTGATGAGTGGAGAACTCAGGCATATGAGAATGCCAAGCTGTTCAAACAGAAGGTTAAGAGGTGGCATGATAAGAGGATACAAAAGCGTGAGTTCAATGTAGGTGATTATGTCTTGCTATATAACTTTCGCTTAAGATTCTCTGCAGGAAAGCTTCTCTCTAAATGGGAAGGTCCCTATGTCGTTGAGGAAGTATATCGTTCCGGTGCTATCAAGATCAAAAACACGGAAGGTAATTGTCCGAGAGTGGTAAATGGGCAAAGAATCAAGCATTATATCTTAGGTATTCCCATAAATGTTGAAAGCAATATCATCAATACCATAACTCCGGAAGAATACCTAAGGGATATTTATCAGCCTGTTTCAGACTCCGAAAACGAAGAGGTATGTGATTCGGTAAGAAAACAGATTCCAAAACTTTTCCAATAGGAAATTTTCTCCATTTTGGATTATTTGAAAAAAATACAAAAATGGGAAGTAGTCCGGAAAGAGCACGAGGGGGCGACAAGCCTGCATGGCGCGGGCCCACCCCCTGGCCGCGCCGTGACAGCTTGCGTCCACCTCGTGCGCCTCTCGGACTCCGTTGTCGTGCAGGGTACTCCTTCTAGTCTAGAAACAATCATTATGTATACTTCCATTTGGTCTAACCTCTGCATCACGCACATTTCCTCTGTTTTTTGTTCCGAGCCTATTTTCTGTTGCAGATCTAGATCGCCATGACTTCCCCAAAAGCTCCTAAGGACAAGATCTTCGAGAAGGTCATCAATCCTTACCTTAAGGCAGTGCTGCAACACCCTCAATCTATCAGATGCGTGAGGGGATGTTGCACATCCGTGATGTTGAGGGGCCTAAGAAAACCGGAAGCATGGATACGAGGCTCGAAGCAATGGAGCAACAAGTCTTCAAGTGCCAAGGGATGGTGGAGCGTGGACTCAACGCCAACTTCATGATGATCACGGAGTTCACCAACAAGCACAGGATTGATGCCAATGACATTGGGAAGCATCTCTCCAGGCTCTATGACAGGATTGATCAACTCCAGGGCCAGATCTATGACCTGCAGAACAAAAACTGTGAGTATGAGTATAAATTTAAATCAATAAGGTTGGGTGCAGATTTGATGATTCCGGAGACTCGTTCATCTTTCCATGATGGAGCACCTATGCCTTGGAAGACGGAGGATCAAACTCATGTTGCAGCAACTCCACCATCACCACCAAAGGAAGACAACTTAGCATTGGTATGGGCAATCCCCTTGGCTTGTGCCAAGCTTGGGGGATTTGCCCCGGTATCGTATCGCCATCACATCTTTTGCCTTTACCTTTGTTTTAGTTCTCCTTTTCAGTTTTATTTTTCTCTAGCAGTTTAAAAGTCTTAGTGTTTTAGTCTTGAGTTTTGCTTTGTGACACCCCCGATGTATTCTTGCTCGGGAGCCATATAATAAAGAGTGTCTTAGTTGAAGGGCTTTGCCTCTTGCCATGATCAAAAGAGTGAGAATAGAACAAAAGCATGAAAGATCATGTAATGATCTTATGGGAAGTGATGGCTTCACATATAAAAAGAATGAGGATTGAAACTTGTTGAGGGTAGGCAAACGTAGACCTTGGTCATTGTTGCAATTAATAGGAAATGATAAGGAAGGAGAAGTTCACATATAAATATATCATCTCTGACACCATCTATGATTGTGAACACTCACTAAACTATTGCATGCCTAGAAGTAGATGTTGGACAAGGAAGACAACATAATGAATTGTGTTTGCTTGGCTCTGAACAATGTTATATGATTAGAGATCCCTTAGCATGTGATGATTGCTTCCACCTCATATTAGCCAAAACAACCCGCACCAAGTAGAGATACTACTTGTGCATCCATAAACCTTCAACCCCAGCTTTGCCATGTGAGTTAACCATACCTACATATGGATTGAATAAGATCCCTCAAGTAAGTTGTCATCGGTGCAAGCTATAAAAATTTCTCTCTAATATGTATGATCTATTAGTGTGTGGAAAATAAGCTTTGTACAAACCTGTGATGAGGAAAGACATGCAAGCTTTGTACGTTCCTCCGCACTAAGAGGACACGCATCCAAACCTCAAAAGTGCATGAAAACCTCTGCTTCCCTCTGCGAAGGGCCTATCTTGTACCTTTACTTTTTGTCCCTGAAAGAGTCATGGTGATCTTCACAAATTCCTTATTTTGCCTTTGTCTTGACTACCGTCATATGCTTGGGAAAGATCTATATTCATATGTCAACTTGGAGGTAGGCACTCATGAATTATTATTGTTGACATTACCCTTGAGGTAAGCAGTTGGGAGGCAAAACTGTAAGCCCCTATATGTCTCTGTGTACAGCTGAAACTTTGATCTCATGAGTACCATGTGAGTTGTAGCAATTGTAGAGAACAAAGAATGATTGAGTATGTGGATTTGCTTTACAAGCTCTTATATGACTCTTTCTGATGTTGTGATAAACTGCAATTGCTTCAGTGACTAAAGGCTATTGGTTGTTACTTCTCGGTAAGGTTCTTGATTCATGCTTTACTTTGTGAAGGAATTATCACTTTAGCATGAGAGATTATATGTTGGTATTGTTGTTATGATCTTGATCATGATGCATGCATGTTCGTATCTTGTTTTGTCGACACCTCTCTCCCTAAACATGTGGACATATTTATTGAGCTAGGCTTTCGCTTGAGGACAAGCGAGGTCTAAGCTTAGGGGAGTTGATACGTCCATTTTGCATCATGTTTTTATGTTCATATTTATCGCTTCTTTGGCTGTTATTTCACTTCACGGTACAATTCTGATGCCTTTTCTCTCTTATTTTGCAAGGTTTACATGAAGAGGGAGAATACCGGCAACTGGAATTCTGGCGTGAAAGGGGAGCAAAGTTGAGATACCTATTCTGCAAAACTCCAAACGCCGTGAAAATCAACGGGTATTTTTTCCCAATTTATCAAAAATACTGGGCCGAAGAAGTGCTAGAGGGGCACCAGGGGGTGCCCACAAGCCTGCACGGCGCGCCCACCCCCCAGGCCGCGCCATGGAGGCTTGTGGGCAGCCCACTGGCCCACTGGCCCTCCTCTTTTTCTATATGGAGGGTTTCGTCCAGGAAAAAATCACAGAGGAGCTTTTTCATGGTTTCACCGCCGCCATGAGGCGGAACTTGAGAAGAACCAATCTAGAGCTCCGGCAGGACGATCCTGCAGGGGAAACTTCCCTCCCGGAGGGCGAATTCATCGCCATCGTCATCACCAACACTCCTCTCATCGGAGGGGACTCGTCACCATCAACATCTTCATCAGCACCATCTCATCTCCAAACCCTAGTTCATCACTTTTAACCAATCTTCGTCTCGCGACTCCGATTGGTACTTGTAAGGTTGCTGGTAGTGTTGATTACTCTTTGTAGTTGATGCTAGTTTGATTGTTTGGTGGAAGAGATTATGTTCAGATCCTTGATGCAACTCATTACCTCTCTGATCATAATTATGATCATGCTTTGTGAGTAGTTACTTTTGTTCCTGAGGACATGGGATAAGTCATGCTAATAATAGTCATGTGAATTTGGTATTCGTTCGGTATTTTGATATGTTGTATGTTCTTTTTCCTCTAGTGGTGTTATGTGAACGTCGACTACATAACACTTCACCATTATTTGGGCCTCGAGGAAGGCATTGGGAACTAGTAAGTAGATGATGGGTTGCTAGAGTGACAGAAGCTTAAACCCTAGTTTATGCGTTACTTCTTAAGGGGCTGATTTGGATCCACTAGTTTAATGATATGGTTAGACTTTGTCTGAATTCTTCTTTCGTAGTTGTGGATGCTTTCAAGGGGGGTTAATCATAAGTGGGATGCTTGTCCAAGTAAGGGAAGTACCCAAGCGCCGGTCCACCCACATATCAAACTATCAAAGTAACGAACGTGAATCATATGAGCATGATGAAAACTAGCATGAGAGAAATTCCCGTGTGTCCTCGGGAGTGTTTTTCCTCCTATAAGACTTTGTCCAAGCTTGTCCCTTGCTACAAAAGGGATTGGGCCACTTGCTACACCACTGCTACTTTTGTTACTTGTTGCTTGCTACAAATCATCTCACCACACAATCACTTGTCACCGATAATTTCAGTGCTTGCAGATATTTCCTTGCTGAAAACCACTTGTCACATCCTTCTGCTCCTCGTTGGGTTCGACACTCTTACTTATCGAAAGGACTATGATTGATCCCCTATACTTGTGGGTCATCATAAGACCCTTGAACTCGTTAGTTGCAAGTATTGAGTAATCATATAGAGATAATATAAATATAAATAAAATAATATAATATAAAATGCAGCAATATTTTTAGGATTTTGTAATATAATTTGTGAAGACGTGAGGGCCATAGTTTTTGCTAGAGGTTTCTCGCTCGAAGAAAGCATATGGTGGGTAAACAAATTACTGTTGGGAAATTGATAGAAAAAAGCATAGTTATGAAATATTTATTCATGACAATGATCATATGTATAGGCATCACATCCATAAGCAAGTAGACCAACTCCCGCGTGCATATACTACTATTACTCCAGTTATCGACCGCTATCCAGCATGCATCTAGAGTATTAAGTAAAAATGGAGTAATGATTGGAGCAAGATGACATGATGTACACAAAGTAAGTTAAATTAATATGAATAACCCCATAATTGTAGCCTTAATGGCAGCAATACAAACACGTGTCGTGTCCCTTTCTATCATTGGGATTGAGCACCATAAGATTGAACCCATCACAACGCAACACTGCCATCAAAGATAAATCAATCTAGTTAGCCAAACCACACTGTTAGATTGGAGAGTAATACAAATTATAATCATGCATAAAGAATTCAGATAAGACTATATATTTTCATGAATAATATAATCATAAAACCACAATTCATCGGGTCCAAACAAACACACCACAAAGTAGATTACATCGAATAGATCACTATAGGAATTGCGGTGAACTATGTATTGAAAAACATAGACAAAGATAGACATCTAGGTACTAGCTATGGACCCATAGGTTTGTGGTAGAATACTCATGGTTCACCATGTGAGCAGCAAGGTTGATGTAGACGCCCTTTGTGATTGATCCCCCTCTGTTACCGAAACAGAACATGGCTCCAGATGGGTCCACAGCGGGACAGAGACTTGTGACAGAGGAAAAAGTATTTCGGGTGCCTACCCTATGTTTTACGTATATTTTAGGATTTATAGAGTCGGATTTAGGTCAGGAGGCGTTGGGAGACGGTGCCAAGCCATCAGGGCGTGGGCACCCCCTAGGCCCACCCTGTTGGCTTGGCACCGCTCCGTGTGGTGTGTGGTCTTCGGTCGAAGCTTCCATGTCTTATTTTTGTATAGAAAAATCATCAAAAAGTTCTTTTTCATTTGGTACTGATTTTTAGAAAATTCAAAAACACGCAGAAAATATCAACTCGCACTAGGCACAGGGTTAATAGGTTAGTTCCCAAAATTGATATAGAACAATATATAAATGGATATAAAGCATCCAAGAATGATAATATAATAGCATGGAATAATAAAATATTATAGATACATTGGATACTTATCACTTATTTCAAAAGATCTATGTTGGATTACTATATTTCTTGCAGTATTAAAGTTTACCAATTGATAAATTTGACAAAATTCTAAGGACAACATTGATGATCAATCCGATGGGGACTTGCTTTAACCCGTGTGCAGTAGTAACAAGGATCCTACATTGAGCCTCATTGCAAAAAAATAAATCGGAGTACTGCCAAATCTATAGGCTTCAAATGTATAGTCTCACAATAAATATTCAAACTATCAAACTGCTCTAACGGTGCTATAAATCCTATTACAGAATGAATCGAGGATCAAACATACACCATCAAAACTTCTTGATACGACATCAGTGAGGAAAAGATCTCCTCAAGCACGTTACTTTCGAGCATGGGCATCTCATCCTCCTTCGGAAAGAATTCATTCTATTGTGAACACATTCATGAGGTAGAACATATCATTGCAACTCAGGAGGCAAATGCCAAAATCGCAAGTGATATGTTTCATGAAGAGCTGAACAAAATATATTTTGCCTACATAATAGAAATTGAAAATTTTAAGAAGAATCAGCTAGAAAAGATTGAAGATTTCAAGATGGATCAGCATAAGTAATCCATTTTGTTTGAAAAAAGGCAAAGACATGTTGAGAGATCGATAGAAGAGGTGTCTAGAGGGGGGGGGGTCAATAGACTACTTGCATAATTAAAATCCTAGCCTTCTCGCAGTTTAATGGTTGGCAGATTTTAGCGATTCTAACAAGGCTAGTGCACCCTACACATGCTAGTCAACAAGTATGGAAGTGGAAAGTAAAGACTTTGCACATGTAGTAAGGAGTAGAGTTTAGGAAGATCAAGCGCGAAGAAGTTGACAAAGTGATTTTTGGCATGGTTCTCATAGGTGGCGCCATCGTACGTCCATGTTAGTGGAGACTTCAACCCACGGAGGGTATCGGCTGCAAGAGTCGATGGAGGGTTCCACCCAGAAGGGGTCCATGAAGAAGCGACCTTCTCTATTACACCATAGATCCCCTCAACATAGGACTAGCCTCACTCATGGTAGATCTTCACGAAGTAGGCGATCTCCTTGCCCTTATAAACATCTTGGTTCAACTCCACAACAGGAAGTAGGAGGCTCCCAAGCGACACCTAACCAATCTAGGAGGCACCACCCCCCAAAGGGTAATAGATGTGGTAGAACAATGAACTCATTGCTCTTGTGCATCTAAATATAGTCTCCTCAACACTCAATCACTCTCTCTCAGATTTGGCTGGGGTAGGAGAGATTGGTCTTGTGGAAAGCAACTTGGGGAGGCTAGAAATCAAGGTTCAAATGGTTGGAATGGAATATCTTGATCTCAACACATGAGTAGGTGGCTCTCTCTCGGAAAAATGGATCTGCCAAGTGTAAGTGTGTTCTGAGTGCTTCCTATACGAATGAGAGGTAGGTGGAGGGGTATATATAGGCATGTCCCAAAATCCAACTGTTACAACATTATTGCCCAACTCGATGACACCGAAATGTTAATCTCGGTGGTACCGAGTTGCACTAAATGTGGCAACTTTGAGTTCTCGGTGAGACCGATATAGGAATCTTGGTGGTACTGATACGATGACCTAGACTGGTTTCCAAACTTGGTGAGACCGACTTCAAACTCAGAAATTGCAAAACTTGAAATTATCTTAACCGAAAGTTGGTCACCCAATCTCGATGACACCGATAGGAATGTTGGTTGTACCGAGATGGTGGGTTTGGCGTAGGATCTGTCTAAGTGTATAATCGGTATAGCCGAGTGGGAAATGTTGGTGGCACCGATTTTTCATATTGGCTTGGGACAAATATATTTTGTGGGAAAGTGGCTGGGTATGTTTGGTGGCTATCTCTAAGCACTTGATCAACGAATTCATCATAATACCTCATCCCCTTTTAATAGTATTCGATTTCGTACGGACTCAAAAGTGATTTCTCACGAAGTTTAAAATGAAGAGTCTTCTTGCTTGAAGCTTTAGCCAATACTATTCCTTCCTTCATCCAAGGTCTTATCCCCACAATCCTATAGCCAAAGCTCTGTATGTACTATACCTAAAATATAGTAGGTAAAAGTGGTAGCCCAAGAGACAATGTATGTTGTCATGAATTATCAAAACCACCAAGGGAGCATATGGTCTTTCAATCTCCCCCTTTTTGGTAATTGATGACAACATACAATCAATGATTCAAATAAAGATAGGCATTAGAATATGACAACTTTGAAAGATACATGACTAGTACAAGCTCCCCCTAAATGTGTGCAATCCCTTTTAAAGAATAGTTGCTTTGGACTACATGGTCACACACATGGTAGAAGGACAAGACAAGTCATATAAATCTTGGCTATATGCATCAAACAAATTTGAATGAAGAGTTTCCATGTTCATGTCTCACTCTTATAAACAATATGTGCAAGAGAAAAAAGATCATCATGAACAGGGATATGATGCATATACTTACCTTCAGGTTCTTGAGCGTCTTAGTAGTAGGAGTACACATGGGAAAACAAATGTTTGGTAACACAAGAGTACTCTATCATAAAGATGCATCGAGCTTCAAAAATACCAATATATGGAGAACATATTGAAAATAGGATTTGATGATAGATATGTATCCAAGAGAATTTAGAACTTTCTCCCCTAAGGATGAACATGTAAGAATTTCCTTTCCCCCTTAATCATAGCATGTATATATTGGAATAGGTGGGGAAAGACAAGTTCAATAAAAAGATAGTGATAGTAAAGATATCTCAAACAATTTTATCTCCCTCCCCCTTAATATGTAAGGCTTGATACATTCTCGTGAGGTAGATCTCCCCTTAGGTAGACCTTCCTTTAGGAACAAATATCTCCCCTATTGATATTTCCCCCTTTTGTGAGCTTATTGGTGATATTTCTCCCCTTCATATAGGTTCATTGGAAGCTTTTATATTTCTCCCCTTTTGGCATTAATTGCCAAAAGGTCAGAGGGTAAGGGCTCATTGAGAGAAAGGGATCCTTGATACTTCTCTCTTTGATAAGGCCTCCTTGAAATTTTCTCCCCATTAAGTGTGAATAAGAGTTCCTTGAACTATCTCCCCCTATGTTAGGGATCCTCGATGATTCTACCTCTTATATTGTATGAGATCACTCAGGTTTCGTCCCCCTAGAGAAGTTTTCTCCCCCTAGAAAATAATGTAATCGGATTTTTTTTCAAAAAGTTATTAATAAATCTTAGAAGGGAATGAAACTTGGGATCATTGACAATCTTTCTCCCCTGAAGGCAAAAGTACAAAAATATATTTGAAAATCAAAGGCAGTGATAATATCAGAGTCACCGAGGCAATGTGATTCGATAGAACCGAGAATGATTAACAGTCGTCTCGGAGAAATCAGTTGGAGCGAGCTTACCAGATCTGTGAAAACGAGTTGCATTTAAAATCAACTCGTTAACTGAAAATAGGTAGATAATAATCTAAAGAATGTTATAAGATTCCAATTCTGAAAGATAACATAAAAGAGCCCAAAATAATAAGTTTTTTATTTTCGAAATATACATACATATATATGAAATGACAAATGTGAACCATACAAGAATCGCCATCTAGATGTGGGGTGGTGACTAGGTCACCTATATTAGAGTATTCGACTTGAGGAGTTAAGCAAGAATGATTGATCATAGGTCATACTCATCATTAAGCGCAAAAAACGGGGTTACCATTTTTCTATTATGCTTTTTAATGTCTTCATATCACTTGAGTTGCTTTACCTCATGACTTGGTTCAAAGCTTTATCAAGGATATAAGTACATACCTTCGAATAATGTTGATGACATGGCATGTAGGTGAAATTCTCATGGATGCTCAAAGTTGATGAAGATCATATTGAGTTGGCAGCTATCCTTGTCGTTTTGGTTCAAATTGCATCTACAATAGTTAGTCATGCAAGGAAGAACATAATATATCCAAATGACATGAGTGAATTGCATCATCATATAATTGTCAAGGATATGATTTTGTTGTGTTCTTGCTCCATCTCCAAAGAAGGGATTGTTGATACTTGGCCATGACAAGATTGCTTTTGATATGATTTGATGGCAATCTTGTGGAGTGTATTTCTTCCAAGTACCTACAAAAGATTATATGCAATACAAGGGAGCATAGTTTTCCAAGATATAAGATAGTATGGTATCAATGGCATCAAGGAATTGACAATCAAGCTCATGCCCTTGCATGCATCCGAGTGAATCTAGCTCAAGTTTGAAGCATCAATGATGTTAAACTTACTCCTCAAATGACAAAATACTTTCTCATCAAGTTGTTTGGTAAATATATTAGCTAATTGTTTGTCGGTACGAACATGCATAAGATCTATATTTCCTTTACCAACATGATCACGAATGAAATGATGTCGCACTTGAGTATGTTTTGTTCGAGAATGTTGCACATGATTCTAGGCAATTTTAATAGCACTTTCATTGTCACACAACAATGGAATATTTCTAACATGAATGCCATAATCCTTAAGAGTTTAAGTCATCCATAGTAATTGCGAACAACATGATCTAGCCGCTATATATTCAGCTTTGAAAGTAGATAAATATACCGAGTTTGGTTTCTTGGATGACCAAGACAAAATAGATCTCCTAAGAAATTGACATGTTCCCGAGGTGGATTTTCTATCAACCTTGTCTCGGTCATATTCCGAGTCGGAATAGCCAACAAGATTAAAAGAAGATACCTTGGGATACAATATGCCAAAGTTTGGTGTATGTATTACGTATCTCACAATTCTTTTAACAGCCAGTAGATGACACTCTTTAGGTGCCACTTGGTATAAGGCACACATGCAAACACTCAACATGATGTCCGTACAGGAGGCACATAGATATAGCAATGGACCAAGCATTGATCGAAAAATCTTTGATCAATTGATTTGTCCTCCTTAGTGAGGTCAATATGTCCAATGGTAGGCATGGGGGTTCTCATACCTTTGCACCCTTGCATATTGAACTTCATGATTAAGTCCTTGGTGTACTTGGTTTGAGAGATAAACGTACCTTCTCTCGATTGTTTGATTTGCAATCCAAGGAAGAATTTCAGATCGCACATCATTGGCATCTCATATTTCTCTGACATCAACTTTCCAAATTTATCACTAAAATGTGGGTAAGTAGAACCAAAGATAATACCATCCACATATATTTGGCATACAAATAGTTCGCCATTGACTCTTCTAGTGAATACGGTTGTATCAGTTTTAGCAATTTCAAAACCCTTTTCAATGAGAAACTTCTTTATGCATTTGTACCAAGCTTGTTTAAGACCATATAAGGCTTTACGAAGTTTGTAAACGTGATTAGGTTTCTTAGGTTTCACAAATCAGGGAGGTTGTTTGACATAAACCTCCTCATCAATTTCACCATTTAGAAAAGCACTTTTGATATCCATTTGGTAAAGAGTAATATCATTGTGATTGGCATAAGCGAGAAGAATGTGAATAGCTTCAAGTTTAGCAACGGGGGCTTAAGTCTCACGATAGTCCATACGTTCGACTTGCATGTGTCCTTGGGCTACAAGACGCGCCTTGTTGCGTACAACTTGACAATCTTGATCTTGCTTGTTCTGTAACACCCATCTTGTACCAATGATGTTTTGCTCGCCTTCGGGCTTTTCAACAAGTGTCCACACGTGATTCCTCTCGAAGTTTTGTAGCCCTTCATGCATGGCATTCACCCAATCTGGGTTTGAAGGGATTCTTCTACCTTCAAAGGCTCAATGCTAGAGATGAATGAATAATGCTCGCAAAAGTTAGCTAAACGAGATTTAGAGCGAGTGATTCTCCGAGTTTGTATGTCACCGAAGATTTGATTCAACATATGATCTTTGTCCACTCTTGCTCGAACTCATGACAACTTATTCTTGTTGGATGGTAGAGCTTCTTCATCATTATCATCTTTCACATTGTCGTTGACAGTGTCGACTCCTTGAGGTGGTGGTGAGGAAGGTTGTGGTAGATCATTATGATGTACTTCTTCCTCTTCTTCATCATGTCGTGTACCGCTTGTGGATGCCTCCATGTGATCTTGTGGTTCGTCATGACGCAAAGTAGGAGCTTCCACTTGAATTGATGAAGTACTTTCCTTCACCTCCATGGGACAAATCTTTCTACGAGGTAGATCTTGGATGGATTCCAAAGGTTCCTTATATCCTACATCATTTGGCAGTTGATCGACCTGCGAACCATTAGATTCATCAAACTCCACATCTACCATCTCTTCAACTTTTTGAGTGAAGTTGTTGTAGACATGGTAAGTGTGAAAGTTTGAGCCGTAACCGAGTAGGAAACCTTCATGCGATTTAGTAGAAAATTTTGCGCGACGATCCTTATCAAGAATGTAGCACTTAGACCCGAATACTTGAGAGTATCCAACTTGGGGTTTGTTACCAGTGAGTAGCTTGTATGCCGTTTTACCGAGAAGCTTGTGTAGGTAGAGTAGGTTTATGGCATGGCAAGCAGTGTCCACGGCTTCTGCCCGAAAGTGTCTTGGCGTTTGGTATTCGTCAAGCATCGTTCTGGCCATCTCTATGAGAGTCCGATTCTTCCTCTCAAAAACTCCATTTTGTTGAGGTGTGTACGTCGTCGAGAACTCATGTGAGATACCTTCTTCGTCAAGAAAAGTATCCACATTACTATTCTTGAACTCCATTTCATTGTTACTCTGAACTTTCTTGATCTTCACTTCAAACTGATTTTGAGCTTTTCGAGCAAAGTTCTTGAAGATCATTTGTACATGCGACTTATCATCAAGAAAGAATACCCACGTAAATCTGATAAAATCATCGACAATGACTAGACCATAAGAAGTTCCACCGAGGATCTTGTAAGCATTGGGACCAAAAAGATCCATGTGAAGCAGCTCGAGTGGCCTTTTTGTAGTCATGATGTTCTTCACGGGATGACTTCCATCAACTAGCTCTCCTGCCTAACAAGCACTACAAACACTAGTACAAAACAAGCCTTTGGTTCGACAAATTAGTCGCGGTTGGTTTTCGAATCGGGACTAATGCTTCCATTAGTCCCGGTTCGTGAGGCTCGGATTTATTCTCGGTTTATTAGGAACCTCAAGTCCCGGTTTGTGTTAAAAACTGGTACTAAATGGGTGGTGTCAAGGTTATGTTAGGCTGGGGCCCATGCAAGGGCCATTAGTCCCGGTTGGTAATACAAGCCAGTACTAGAGATAGATCTTTAGTCCCGGTTTGTATCACCAACCGGGACTAATAGTATCACTATAAATAGTACTTCATCTAGCCCAACCCCGGGCTCTCTGTTTTCTCCTTTCTCTCCTCTATTCTCATCCCTTGCTCGAGTTCATTTTCAATTTATTCCTAGATTTGTCAAGATTTGAGGCCCCCAGCCATCCAAGTGTTCACAAAGGTTAGCAACTTTGTGCATTCATCTCTCATTGCTAGATTAACTCGTGTAATGCTCTATAATTATAGTGATTTGTGGGTTTTAGTCTGGGAGTAATTATGTGTCAGTTTATTTGATTTATATGCAATTTGAGCTCAAATTAACTTCTTAGTTTGCATATGTGTAGGTGTGGTTTACTTAGTGCCTTCCCGTCCCCGTCCTAACCACCGTCGATCGCCCACACAGTCTCGTCGCTGGCACCACCTTGGTGATCCTCTTGTTTCTATCCTTTTTATTCCAAAAAAATCCTTATATGTATGATTTAGATAGTTTTATTACATATATGATTGTTTGTTATACATAGTGCCATGGTCTTGATATCCATCCCCATCGGCCCTCGTCAGGTTTATGTTTTGGATGTGGTATATTCTCTTTTATAACTATTTGTTGCATTTCTCGTTTATATGACAATTATGCCCATCAAGTTGACATACATATTTTTATCGAGGAGGTTTGTGAAGTGGAAATTGCGACCAACCCTCTTGACGAGAAGTTAAATTTAGTTGAAAAAGAAAATGAGTATTTGAAAGAAAAATTGAAAAAATTGAAGAAGAGAAGATGAAATTGGAGTTGTATGTTGCCGATGTCATTGATGATCACAAGATCAAAATGGATGAAATTCTCTTAAAGATTAGAAAGATTATAGAATATGCCCTTAACAAAGAGGCTTGGTATCACTATGTTGTTGGATCAATTGTTACCTTAGTTGCGATCTTGATCGCATTTGTTTGTTGCATTTAAATGCTTTAGCTAGAAACTCTTGTATTTTGATTTATGAGAATAAGTATGTTTGAACTTTATGTGTGAAATTGTATTAATTTGGTCTTTTCGGTCTTGTGTAATGAAGATGAACTGGCATTGGATGTACGATGACTGACGCTCTCGCCAGTTTGTTGATGGCTTGCAGAGTTTTCTACGTGCAGCTAAGGCAAACATGTGGGATGGTTTTATGTCTTGTCAATGTGATGTATGTAAGATTGATAAAACTTACTCTAAGTCAAGAGTCATTCACATTCACCAGTTTACATCCGGTTTCATGTCCGGCTATAACTGTTGGACCAAGCACGGAGAAAGAGGGGTTCTAACGGAAGAGAATGAAGAAGAAGAAGACTATACTTTGTGACTCTATGTATCTATAACCTTCCTCCATGGTTGTGCATGAAGCAGAAGTTCATTGTGATGCCAGTGCTTATCCAAGGCCCCAAGCAACACGGCAACGACATTGATGTGTACCTTAGGCCATTAGTTGAAGAACTTTTACAACTATGGGTATCAAAGGTGTACGTGTGTGCAATGAGCACAAACAGCAGGAATTTGACCTACGAACGCTGTTGTTTGTAACCATCAATGATTGGACCGCTCTTAATAACCTTTCATGATAGGCAAACAAGGGATACCACGCATGCATGCACTATTTAGATGAGACCGAAAGTATATACTTGGATAAATGTAAGAAGAATGTGTACCTAGGACATTGTCCATTTTTTCCGATCAAGCATCTCTTAAGAAAAGAAGGCAAGCATTTCAAAGGTGAGGAAGATCACCGGAAGAAGCCTGACCACCGTACTGGTGATCATATACTTCATAAGCTCAAGGATTTAAAAGTAATTTTTGGAAAGGGTCCTGGCGGACAATCTGTTCCAAATGACGCTGACGGACCTGCACCCATGTGGAAGAAGAAATCTGTATTTTGGGACCAAGCATATTGGAAATTCCTAGAGGTCCGCTCTGCAATAGACGTGATGCAGGTGACGAACAATCTTTGCGTGAACCTGCTAGGATCTTGGGCGTGTATGGGAAGACAAAAGATACACCTGAGGCACGGGAGGACTAGCAACGTATGCACGAGAAAGATGAAATGCATCCAAAGGAGTATGAAGGTCCTGCGAGCTACGCTCTTACCAAAGAAGAGAAAGAAATATTATTTGAATGTCTGCTTAGTATGAAGGTCCCGTCTGGCTACTCGTCGAATATAAAGGGAGTAATAAATATGGCAAAAAAAAAATTCCAGAACCTAAAGTCTCATGACTGCCACGTGATTATGATGCAATTGCTTCCGATTGCATTGAGGGGGCTTCTACCAGAAAACGTCCGATCAGCCATTGTGAAGCTATGTGCATTCCTCAGTGCAATCTGTCACAAGGTAATCGATCCAGAAGTCCTACCAAGGTAACATAATGATTTGGTGCAATGTCTTGTCAGTTTTGAGTTGGTGTTCCCACCATCCTTCTTCAATATCATGACACACGTCCTAGTTCACCTAGTTCAAGCTATTGCCATTCTGGGGCCCGTATTTCTACACAATATGTTCCCCTTCGAGAGGATCATGGGAGTCTTAAAGAAATATGTTCACAAACGTGCTAGGCCAGAAGGAAGCATCTCCAAGGGCCATGAAACAGAGGAGGTCATTGAGTTTTGTGTTGACTTTATTCCTGATCTTAAGCCGATTGGACTTCAAGAATCACGACATGAGGGCAGACTGGGTGGAAAAGGCATAATAGGAAAGGATTCAGTAATATGTAAAGACGGTCATTCTTGGGCGCAAGCACACTACACAGTTCTACAAAATTCCTCCTCGGTGGTTCCGTATATCAAGGAACATATGGATATTGTACGATCCAAGAACCCGGAGGAGTCCGATCCCTAGATCAAACGTACACACATGGCGTCATTTGGCGGTTGGTTTCAAACACATCTCATGCATGACCCTGAAGTTGGAGTTGACCTGTACTTGCTTGCCTAGTCACCATCTTCGACTATATTGACTTTCAATGGGTACCAGACAAATGGGAATACATTTTACACGATCGCCCAAGATAAAAAGAGCACCAACCAAAAGAGTGGTGTCCGCTTTGATGCAGCAAACACCAACAATAGGCCAAAGGACACATATTATGGTTATATAGAGGAGATATGGGAACTTGACTATGGAAACAATTTGAAGATCCCTTTGTTTCGGTGCAAATGGTTCAATTTGAAAGGAGGAAGGGTAAACGAAGACCCGCAACATGGAATGACAACAGTGGATCTCAACAAACTTGGGTACATAGATGAACCATTCGTCCTAGCAAATGATGTGGCACATGTTTTCTGTGTGAAGGATATGTCTACCAAGCCGAGAAAAAGAGGAGATAAGGAAACGAATACATCATACGATGATTCAAATCGCCACATAGTTTTTTCAAGGAAAAGAAACATCGTGGGAATGGAGGACAAGACTGACATGCCACAAGATAATGAAAAGTTTCATAAAATTCCTCCCTTCACAGTGAAGACTGGACCAAGCATCCTGTTAAATGATGAAGATTATCCATGGTCACGACGCAAATGGACACACGTGAAGAAAACGTTTTATACCCTAAGATCCCAATCTCGGATGTGACCGGCTTAATCATCATCACTTTCTTATGTAGTGAGTTTCCAGGCTTATCTGGAAAGTCCAACTTCGGACAAACCGGAGGGAATCTTTGTGTAAGAGTTAGAGTGTATATATATGTGTGTTTTGGCATTTGAAATGCGAAGAAAGATTATGTAGCTCCGAGTTAATCAATACAATTATGTGCAAACACAATTTCTCATGAATTTAATTATTTTTTTAGCTAAATGACCCTGAACTTGAAAAGCACTACAAATGAACTCTGAAAAGGCTAAAACTTGGCATGGTATCATCATTTCACCCACATAGCATAGCCTAAAAAGTTGGGAGGGTTACGACAAAACTTGGATACACTCCTTGTACAAACTAGACAATCTCTTTCAAAGTATGTGGGTTTCGGAAGAATATTCATCTCTTACAAAGGTATTTCATATTTTGCTCTCAATATGCACCATTCAAAGTTTTGTCTCAATTTAACCATTTTTTGCTCTCTTTAGAACTTATTTCAAACTAGACAATCTCTTTAGAACTTATTTCAACCCCAGAATTTTTTGCTCTCAATATGCACCATTCAAAGCCACGTCATCAATTTAACCATTTCCCACTTTATTTGCTATTTTTCATGCATTTAATGATTTTTTGAGCTCAATGACCGTGAAATTGAAAAGCACAAAAAATTAACTCTGAAAAGGCTGAAAATTGGCATGGTATCATCATTTCACCCACATAGCATGTGCGAAAATGTTGGGAGGTTTACGGCAAAAACTGGATGCACTTCGTGTACAAACTCGACAATCTCTTTTGAAGTATCAGGGTTTCAAACGAATATTCATCTCTTACAAAGGCATTTCATATTTTTAAACTTATTTCAACTACAGACTTTTTGTATGCTCAGTATGCACCATTTAAAGCTACATCATAAATTTCCAACCCTTTCTCACTTCATTGCTATTTCTCATGCATTTAATAATTTTTTTTGAGCTAAATGACCGTGAAATTCAAAAGCACTACAAATGAACTCTCAAAAGGCTGAAACTGGGCATGGTATCATAATTTCACCCACATAGCATGTGCTAAAAATTTGAGAGGGTTACCACAAAAACTAGATGCACTTCATGTATAAACGTGACAATCTCTTTCGAAGTATGAGGATTTCGGACGAATACTCATCTCTTACAAAGGCATTTCATTTTTTACATAACCTTAAAATTACCAAATTTAATATAATGATAAAACACACTAATGTTAATCATCAAGAAAAAGCATGACTAAAAAATCTATTTTTAAAGTAAACTTATTCACAAACTATTGATTCTCACAAATTTCAAATAATTCAAATTTAAACTATTCAAATTTGAAAACTACTCGCACTAACATAAAGTTTATTTTTTTTTTGTGACGTAAGCAAAAAAGATTCACTCAAAAACTCTATGTATTCGGATCTTAGTAGAAACAAAAGAATATAAATAAAGAAAAAAACAAAACAAAAAACTGGAAAAACACATTTAGTCCCGGTTTGTGGCACCAACCGGGACTAAAGGCCCCCCTTTTAGCCCCGGTGGGTGGCACCAACTGGGACTAAAGGCCTGGGCTTACCGCCGCTTGGCCTCATGAAATTCATCTTTAGTCCCGGTTGGTGGCTCCAACCGGTCTTTAGTCCCAGTTGGAGCTACCAACCGGGACTAAAGGTCTCTATACATATACCCGCCGTCGATTTCGTCCAAATCATCTCTCATTTCCCCCCGACGCCGACGCCCTTTGCCCCCACGCCGCTAGGCTACCAGTGTCACTGCCGCCCCCGAAGCCATCCTCATCGTCGCCGCCACCGACGTCGGCCGCCCGCACCTCCTCCACGAGCCCTCTGCGCACCAACGAGCCGCTGCTGCACCCCGGCCCTTCTCTCCCACGGTGAGCTTCGCCGACCGCCTGCTTCCCCCCTCTCTGTTCATCTGCCCTCCCCCAACCCCCCGCCTTCGGTCTCTTGCTATGAGCTTGTAGCCATCGAGCCAATTATATGGGTTCATGTGAGTGGGAAGCTACCAAGTGTATGTGTGTTGCAAATGTGTTCTACACTTTAACAGATCATGTTGAACATGAGTTTAGTACATCTCTACACATTAGGAAAGTACGAAGTCTACATGAGTTTCTTTCTTATATATATGAACATGAGATGATGTTCTTATCCGTGCTAAGGAATTATTCTTCTACGAGTTACAATTTTTTTAGGTTTGGTGCACTAACCGATCGAGATAGACTTTCTATGAGAAGAAAGAAAATCGCCCATTCCGAAAGTTTACTACCTTATCTGTTTAGTGGAGTAAGGGGTCTTCTTTAGTGTTCTTACACATGCAAGATACTGTCATATCTACATTGGTTGTGTTTCTCTTTAGAAGATTTTGTGGCCCTTAAAATAATTGAGAAATTTGGATATTTGCCACTTTCATTACTTGGCTTCTCAAAATTGCCACTTTAAATATTAGCTTCACAAAATTGCCACCCAGCTCGTTGACTCCTTGACTACCATGCCATTTCGCTCTTTTTATTCATTCCATTTCTTTTTCTCATCTACATGCACCACACAAGACCGAACTGCCCTGCACTATGTACATATATTGAATATTTTTATCTATTTTTGCATATGCATCTAATATACTCGTTCGACAGAGGGAACACGTTGCATAGTGTCTGGTCATCAATAAAAGCGGCTACTGGTGCAGCTCGCCAGCTCGTCCGACTGCCATCGCTTCTCATACAAGAGAGCCTCATGGTGAAAGTCAAACGAGAGCATTACCTCAATGAAAATGATTTGTGGATTGAAAATCCAAAATTCTGGAAGTTATTCACTCAAGGCGTATTCGACAAATCTCTCGTCAGTTGCTATTGTGTGTAAGTGATTTCTTTCTGTAATTTAAGTCTCTAGCTCTCAGCATCTCGTTTATTTGGCTCTAATTATCCTCACTATATTATTTTGTGTGGTGTTATGCAGAATGAATATGTTTTAAATGAAAAGAGATGAAATCTTTAGCATTGGCTTCATTGACTCAAATACCATTCATGAGCAGACGTTAACAAGAAACAAATATGTAACAGAGGACAACTTGTTCCAGTTTTGGAGATACTAAATACCCAACCAACAATATTATTTTCTTACAACAGCAGGTGAGCATTACTGTCTTGTACTATAAATTCTATTTTGCTTACTCGATGTTAAGTGTACGTATAGTACTAGATGAGTTATGCATGCATGGCCGGTTATACAACACAATTTCCACTTTGTCCTGCTAATCATTACGGTTGACGAGGGAAAAGTTCATGTACTGGACTCAATAAGAAAAGACCCTAAAGAGTACATGAACCTGAGGTTGATGCTCGACACGTAATTTCAATCATTATCGCACTATGTCGGCATCTTTAGTCCATTTCCTGATATCAAGTAGTCATTGAATCCTTTGTTCTTTTTCTTTTACAGCCAGGGTTTGGACACGGTTCATCAAGAAGTTTCGCGGTGATTAATTTCTCATCAATTTTTAACCCTTTCTAACATCATTTTCTATTTTACAAGCATTTATTGATGTGTTTTAGCTAAATGACTCTGAAATTGAAAAGCACTACAAATGAACTCTAAAAAGGTTGAAAGTTGGCATGGTATCATCATTTCATCCACATAGCATGTGCAAAAAAGTTGAGAGGGTTACGGCAAAAACAGGATGCACTTTCTGTAAAAAATGGATAATATCTTTCGAAGTATCACGATTTTGGGCTAAAACTCATCTGTTACAAAGGCAATTCATTTTTAAAAACATATTTCAACTCCACACTTATTGTGCGTTCAGTATGCACCATTCTAAGACACATCATCCATTTTCAACCATTTCTAACTTCATTTGCTATTTTTCATGCATTTACTGATTTTGTTTTGAGCTAAATGACCCTGAAATTGAAAAGAACTACAAATGAACTCTGAAACGGTTGAAAGTTGGCAGTGTATCATCATTTCAACCACATAGCATGTGCAAAAAAGTTGAGGGCTACGGCGAAAACTCGATGCACTTTGTGTACAAAATGGACAATCTCTTTTGAAGCATTAGGGTTTCGGACGAAAACTCATCTATTACAAAGGCATTTCATTTACCTAAGAATTAGCAAATTGAATATAATGATAAAGCACACTAATATTAAACATAATAAAAAGAATCACTCGAAAATCTATTTTTAAAGTAAAGTTATTCACAAACTAGTGATTCACATAAATTTCAAATAATTCAAATTTAAACAATTTGAATTTGAAAACTACTCGCACTAACAGAAAGTTTATAATTTTTTTACCTAAAGCAAAAAAGATTCACAAAGAAACTATAAATAAAGCAAAAAAACTCAGAAACAAAAGAAAATAAATAATGGAGAAAAAATGAAAAATAAATAAATTAAAAAAAGCCCGTCTATTAGGCCGCAACGACCTGCATACGCCTAGAAACCCAACCTATAGTTGGGCTAGGATGTAGGCCCGCAAGGCCCGGTAGGCCCACCAGGGGCAGCGCGGGTGAGATAGGCCGAGAAGGCGTGCATTATAGAGAACCTCGATGCAGTGCCTGTGCTGGGGCTTATAAACAGGTCCTGGCTCCCCTCAACTAGCAAGGTTGGACGAAACATCCACCGCGCCCCTCGCGTGGTAGCGCACCACCTTTTGTCGTGGTTGGTGGCTTCAACCGCGACTAAAGGCCCCCCTTTAGTCCCGGTTGAAGCCACCAACCGCGACTAAAGGTGGTGCGCTTCCTGCCGGCTGGCCAAAAGTGACCTATGTACATATATACTCACTCACACTTCAAATTTTTCAGTTTCTGTGCTTCCCTGACGTCGGAGCTCGTCGCCGTCTCGCCTCCCCGACGCCGGAGCTCGTCGCCGCCCCCCAACGGCGGCCGCCCTGGCCTCCTTGCGTCGATCCCCGACGCCGCCCCTGCCCGCTCCTCCTCGAGCCTGTCCCGACGCCGCCCAGGATGCTGCCCGCGCCCGCTCCCCCGGCCCCGAGCTCCTCGCCACGCCGCCGACGCCGTCGCCGCCCCCAACTCGCCTCACCTCGACGTCGCCCCGTTACCCCGCTGTGAGCTCCACCCTCTCCCCCCTCTCACTCGCCCTTCTGCAGCCATGGCCGCCCCTCCCCGAGCACACAAACACACACACATATATGCATGAACACACACACACACACACACATACACATTTTTGTATGTTTTATTATATATGTATAGCAATTTTGACATTTTTCAGAAGAACTTTGACATTTTGTATGTTTTAGTATATATGTATAGCAATTTTGACATTTTTCAGAAGAATTTTGACATTTTTTTCACTCGATGTTTAGATGTATAAAAAAATTTGAAGGAATTATGACATTTGAGGAATTTTTACATTTTGATCCAATATGTATAGAAATTAGTATATATATATATACATGAATACAATGTATAGAAAAATGTTGATGAATTTTGACATATGATCCAATGTATAGCAATTAGTATTTGCAAAAGTTGCATATTTTAATGTTGTATTTGTAAGAGTTTGTTATGTATTTGCAATTAATTAGTATATGCATGTATACAATAGACTCTCTTAGTCCTTTAATAAGGGATTTATCAAGAATGCCCCCATTATGGATGTGCACAAGTTGATCCAATTTTTTTCTAATCTCATCTACGTACCCTAGGTAGCTTTTATATGTCACAGTGTCTTGTGTCAAAGTATTGAAGAAATCCATGGCTTCATCATTAGCAGTAAGTAACAGGCGTATGATGGTACGAAGCTCTCAAAAGTTGTTTTGGAATGGAGTTCCTCATAGGATAATTCTCTTTTTGGTTGAAGTCCAGCAAAAGCCTTCCAAATAGCGATATTCGGAATGCTCTTGCTGAACTTCATACCAAAAAGCTAATTATCTTATCCGGGACTCCGTTCCAAAAAAACTTTGGAGAGCTTCGTACCATCATGCACCTGTTACTTCTGGCTGACGATGAAGCCATGGTTTTCTTGAATCTTTTGACACTAGACAACGTGACATATAGAAGGGTAGATGAGATCAGGAAAAATATGGACCATTTTCTACACATCCAGAATGGCGCCATTTTTTTAAATCTCTTAAAGGTTAAGAGAATCTGTTATGATTCTGAATCCTGTTCCTAGCCAGGGACTAAAGGTTCCTCGTATATAAGAAATCACAATCCAAGCATTTAAAAAATGTTAAATTTGCATACAGTTTGTTCTCGAATACTAAATTTTTTATCTTTCTTCTGGATTAATTAAATAAAAGCTATGGACAATACCGACAGAGAAGGAGAAGAGGTCGTGTTCGAGATCAGACGCTCCTCGAGATCACATGAGAATGAATAAGATGACGGCTCACAATATCTAAACAATACCGATGATGGCATGATGTTTGATGAAGATGAAGGAATAGATGAAGTCCAGAACAATGATGATGAAGGAAATGTTGTTCTTCAAATAACAAAGACCGACGAGGTATATTTATATAAGGCATCTCTTGATCATCACATGTTTTAATTGATTTGTACATATATTAACGAATCGATCTTTCTTCTTTTAGCCAGCAAAGGGAGATCCAAATGTTACTTTTGTCGACCAAAGAGCAAAAAAATCGACTTTGCGAATCGCTCATGTCACATTTCACCCTAGCATGACAGATGCAGATCTGGACAAAATCAAGAACAGTGTTGTTAAGGAGATGGCGATAGCATTCAACAACCAGAAGAAAACTATATGGGCTGCATATGTCAATGCAGGAAATCAGACTCTAGAATTGAAGGGGACACTGGAGAAGGAAAAAGATCATTGGGAAGCTTTCATGAACTTCAAGGAATCGGAGGTAGCTCAGGAACGGTCGGGAAAAAACAAGATTAATCTCGCGAAAAAGGAGTGGCACTATAAGCTGCGGCCAGGTGGCTACGAGCTAGCTCGGCCTAAGTGGGATCTCGCTGAGCAAGAGATGATGGATGCAGGGATCACTCCAGTTACATGATGACGTCCGAAAGGTCCAAAAGTGATAGACAAAGTTAGGTACGTTTGCCAAAACACTATTCACAATTCTTTTTAACATGATCTAATATATACACACACAACTAATATATTCATATTGATGTTCTTTTTTAATAAAGATGAAAGGCATGCGGGATCGGCTCCTACCAACGGATCGCGTACGAGCAATTCAAGAGGAAATATCGGGATTTTTGCTCGACCAGGTCATAGATCCCTAACGAGAATACCATTAAAAGTTGTAATGCCTCCATGTAATGATCTGCAAATTATAGGAGAAATTGTATTTATATATATGTATGTGTGAATGGTCATGCTAGAAATTCGATGATATATGTATATATATGATCGGTCTACAAGAAATTACATTTTTATATATGCATAATATCTACAATATGGAGTAGCGTAAAATATGTTTAAAATGAAAAAGAACTAAATCGAAAACACAAAATTAAAAGGAAAAATAAACCATAAACCCAATACCCCTAAACCTTTTAGTCCTAGTTGGTGTAACCAACTGGGACTAATGGCCCCAGCCCCGTGGCGCGGGCTCGTGCAACGTGGTGGGGCTTTCGTCCCGGTTCGTGACGAACCGACACTAAGAAGGGGGGGTAGCTTTAGTCCCCACCCTTTAGTGCGAGTTGCAGAACTAGCACTAAAGGTCTTTACGAACCGGGACTATTGCCACATTCTGCACTAGTGATGCAGTCATGCCCCCCATAAAGTTGCTTTGGTGGATCATCCGGGGGTTCGGCCACTTGGGACGACACCATCAATTGATAGAGTACTTGCGATAGGAGGATATTGACATTGTGGGGTTGCAAGAGACGATCCACCAAGACTTATCTATGGACGAGCTTCAGGGACTCAGTAGGAGGCCCTTTGCTTGGCAATGCCTACTGGCCTCGAGGCATTCGGGCGGTACTCTTCTCGGGGTCAGTGAGGAATCTTTCCATGTGGAAGACATGGATAGAGCGGAATATTCTTCCTCAGTATGTCCCCGTCCAACCAACGGTTGAACCTCACTTGGGAGGTGATAATTGTCTACAGCCCAGCTGATCACGAGTGGTCGGGGGATTTTCTTGCTGAGATACGTGCGAAGGTGGAACGTGACCACTATCCTTTGGTGGTAGAAGGGGATTTCAACTTGATTCGGCAACATGTTGACAAGAGCTCGCGGAACATTGACTTATCGCGTATGTGGATGCTTAATGACTGCATCACTGAGATGGCGTTGTATGAGATTGCCCGCGTAGGTTCTAGGTTTACTTGGACTAATAAACAGGTAGAACCTATCCAGAGTGTGTTGGATCTTGTCCTAGTTTCAGTCCAGTGGGAACTTTTGTTCCCAGTTTGCTCTTTAAAGGCGGTTACTCGTATAGGACCTGACCAGTCTCCTTTGCTTGTGTCCTCGGGAAGACGCTCGACCTAGGGCGTCACGCTTCAACTTTGAACCCTGTTTACTTTTACAACCATACTTCATTGAGGCGATCCGCCTTAGGTGGGCGAAGGTTGAGTCCTCTCTCCCTAGGGCATTCTGTGTGGTTGACATCTCGCACCATTGTGCCAAAGTGTCTAGGCAGTTCATGCGGGGTTGTGGTGCCAACTTGGGTGCCTATCTTAGAGCCCATAAAGGGGACTTGCTACACCAGATTAATGCTCTGGATGTGTTAGCAGATAGAATGGCGCCCTCAACTGACAAGTGGTTGCACCACTACTCCCTAGAAGCGTCGTTAATGGAGACCTACAAAGGGGAAGAGCTGTTTTGGCAACGTCGACGGGGGTAGAAATGGCTCCTCGAAGGTCGTTGATGATGGTCGTCGGTGCAAATACTCCATCCCTGTCTTTGAAAGGGAGGTGAGCTCCTAGAGCACCCAAATGAGATCCGGGTGCACATCTATGACTTCTATAGAGTGCTATTTACGGCGACTCCGAGAGATGGGACCTCCTTGTCCCCTGACTTTTGGCCGCCGGAGGAGCGTGTCTCGGATGACAAAAATGGAGGGATGACACTTCCATTCACGTCTGAGCAGGTCCACAGCATGATTAAAGCCATGAAGTCGGCGTCGGCTCCGGGTCTGGATGGCCTTCCGGTTGCCTTTTTCCAACACTTCTGGCTCATCCTTCGACACGTGATCATGGACATGTTCCAAGAATTTTAAAGCCTGACCCCTGACTTGGCCAGGTTTAACTACAGGGTCATCTCCTTGATCACCAAAGTTGTTGGGGCGATGGATATTCTTCAGTTTTGGCCAATCACGATTATTAACGTGCTTGAGCGGATCTTTCCCAAGGTCTATGCTACCCGCCTTGCCCATATAGCGGCAAATATCTCAAACCCCCTCTAGTCCGCCTTCCTTCAGGGTCGATGCATCCATGATGGGATACTGGCCCTACAGGAGATCATCCACAAGGTCGCGGGTGAATGATGAAGGGGGTCTTTTCGAAGCTTGACTTTCAGAAGGCCTATGACCGCCTTGACTGGTCATTGCTTCACCTGGTGCTTGAACAGAGGGGGTTTGACGATCGTTGGTGCTCCTCTATCATGCAACTAATGCAGAACGGAAGCACGACCATGAACATCAACGGGGAGGTAGGCCTGTCTTTCCATTCCTCGAGTAGGGTATGGCAAGGGGTCCCGATTTTCTCGCCCCTCTTCAATCTGGCTGTAGATGCCCTCGCAACTATCCTTGACAAGGCGAGGGCGGCATGTCACCTTCGAGGGGTAGTGCCTCACCTCATCCCTCGTAGTGGAGCCAGCCACCTCCATTATGCAAACAACAACATGATTATGGTCGAAGGTGCTGATTTGGATCTCGTTAACTTAAAAATTCTGCTCTTATGCTTCAAAGATATGCCGGGGCTTAAGATTAATTTTAACAAGAATGAGGTGATCGTCCTCGACTATTCCGAGGACGAGCAACAGTTGATTGCGGACAACCTGAATTGTGGGTTGTTCACCTTCCAATGCCGTTCTTAGACTCACGGGTTGTTTCTGAGTGCATTCGACCCCCTTATGGGGAAGGTTGCGGCTATCGTGGAACCTTGGTGTGGGCGCTTTACTTCCAAGGGTAGTCAAACCGTCCTTATCGACTCTAACCTCTCTAGTCCCCCATGTATATGAATGAGATGTATTTATTGCTGGAAGGGGTACATGGGTTGTTTGATAAGGATTTATCCCGCAATACTAGCAAGCACTGAGCGGACGCCCGAATTATCACATGGTTAAGTGGACGGACATCTTCTTTCCCAAAGATATGGGTGGACTTGGTAGCATTGCCTCCCGATGGATGAACCACCTTCATTCTTAGGTGGATCTAGTGTATCATCTGTAATGAGGGAGGTCTTTGGCTCCGTCTTATTCATGCAAAGTACCTACGGGCCGTGCCTCTCCTTGCATGTGGCCGCATGGATAGCTCCCAATTTTGGCGGTCCGTCCAAAAGATTAGGCATGAGGTCCGTCTTGGCTTATCCTTCACGGTTGGAAATGGAGGCGGAACCATGTTTTGGTTAGACCGATGGCTTGGAGATACCCCTCTCAGCACGAGGTTCCCGCACCTGTTCGCCATCTGCGAGAACCCATCGCTCTTGGTCTCTAAGGCGGTCCAAGACGTGCAATGGTACCTCCAGTTCCGTCGCTCGCTCGGCCCACCTTACGTGGCAGAGTGGCCCAATATTCTGAACTCTTTGCCGACTGGGTCGGACCCTTCTCCCGACCTAGCGCGTTGGCTTCCCTCTCCCTTGGGACATTTCTCTGTTGCCATGGCATATCGGACATTATGCCAAAGGTTGCCGCTTTGGTGGGCATCACTTTTTTGGAAGGTGCCGCTTCCACTTAAGATTAAGATTTGTTGTGTGACAACTTCTACGAGATCGCCTCTCGTTGGGGACAGAGGTTCTCAAGCAGCGTGATCGGGGCAATGGGCTTTGCCCCTCATGCGGGGTTCCGAAAGAGGGGCTCATATTCTATTTTTGTGCACGGCGGCTAGGTCGCTGTGGAGCTTTGTTCGACCGTAGATGCTCTAAGTCCACAGATAGAAGAAATGCAACATGCAACCTCTTGCTTGTCTGGGTCAGCCGCACAGCGCCACAGCTCACTCGCGTGGCCCGCGTTGCTCCTGCTAGTGTGCAGGGAACTCGACGATATGTATCTCGATCGCAATATTGACATTTCCTCGTGGACCAGCAAGTGGCCGAGTGCCGGCCCCTGCAGTCGAACCTCAGGAGTGTACTTTCGGGGACTTCTGTTATCGACAGCAGATATTGTGTGAATTCACGGTCACACAATATTTTGGATTCCGAATGATCAAATTTTCTCGTGGGGGGGCGAGATTCTCGATTACCACGGTTACCGAGAAATACCGAATAAATTTTGTACGAATTTATAATGGAATTTTGAATTCAAATTTTGAAAACTGTACAAAAGACTTGAACATGAATAGATATGAAAAGTGTTAGTAGCTCAGTGGTATGTCCTGTACGTGCTCTCTAATTGCTGTAAGATCACGAGTCCGACTCTCATTTGGGTAGTTTTCTTTTTTTTGTACGTCTTGAAAAAAATAAAAAGTTACTGTCAAAGTGGTCGAACCTCGAACCTCTTGAGATCGGTGGTAGACGGTTACCACCACCCCACAGCTGCAGACATAACATTATTGAGACGCCGCGTTATTTGACTACAGCCCGAGCGTTTAAATTCAAAATATTCAAAAAGTTCGAATTTTTTGACTCGGGATACAACTTTCTCGTGGGGCGGCGAGAAACGCGGTTACCGCCCGGTAACCGTTTTTCTCGGGCGGTACCCAAAACGCACTCACAATACGAGTTTTGTAGTGCCATCGACTGCAGGCTGGTGTTGAATAGGAGCAGCACGTAGGGAAACTTCAGTGGATGTTGCTTCGTTCTGCACGCGCAGGCACACACTCGTCGATCTCCGCGATTCGGGGCTTCCTGTCCAGCGATCCGAGTAGAGCAAGCTAGCATTACTGGCCGACAGATGTAGCTCTACAGTTGAATGTTTCTCCGAATCTCGACGTATTCTCCTAAATCCTAATCAGTGCTGACCATGATAGATAAGTAGATTTTCTAACCTTCTTTATTCAGTTCTGCTCCCTTCACCATTAGCAGTGCTCGCATTGCTTCCTGATTGCGCATCCACCGGCCTTCACAATGGTAGATTTCTTTGGGAATCGAATCCAATGCAGATTCATTACTTCTCCACAGATTTTTATTTTCTCTAGCGGAAAACAGTGTACGGAGGGTTTCTAAAAAAACAGTGTATGGAGTAGCTATCACGAGTGTACATGCATCAAGATCGACGACCCAAATGGTAGGCCGAAGATCACGAATGTAGTCCACATCTAGTTGCCAAATGAAGCAAGCATCTGCCTACTAAACACATTACCATGGCAGACAATGGGAAGCATTTTATGGAAAGCAAGCTTGCGCCAAATGAAGCTACTCATAAGCATGTGGCGGAAAGCTCGGTTCCGCTAAATGTAGCTACACTTTCATCTACTTGAACGTCAAATGAAGCTCGTCTAATCCAGCAATGACCACCTAATTAGGTGTAATTAGCACCTTCCGTCAAATGCATAGACGTCTTCGACACTACCTTCCGCCAAATGTAGCATAATTAGCACAATGTCTTCCGCCAAATGCTAGTCATTCTAAGCGGACGCGGAGTAGAACTGGTACGTGCAGCCTTTTGATTGTCCAGACGAATGTCCGAATTCCCAGAGAGCTCCGCTATGTTAGTCTCCAGTTTGCGGAAAAATGGACGAATGGATTGATGGACCAATACAGAACTGCGTTGGATGCAAACTGTATCCGAACACTTGTGGAAGGTTTGAGGGTTCGTTTTTGAGATGTCCTTACCTAGCAACCACTTCATGAATGATGCAGGCCTGAATACATCTTCATCACGGCTCATCAATCTTGCTCTATGTTTAAATCGGAGACTATGGACACTTTTAAGCCTTTTACGTGGGAGCTTAAATTGGACTGGATTGATCGGGGGACCAAAACTCTACAACCCGGCTCTAAATCGAGGATCGTTTTAGGCTGGTTGTAATGCGGAGTATCATATAACTAGTGTATGATACTACATCCGTAATACATAATATCATATGCTAGTATAATAGAATAGTTTATTTATTGCCATGCATGATACATAGTAGTTCAACATTTAATATAATACGGTATTATAATATGATACTCAATTCTCTCTTTCTTCATTTAATTTAATGTCACTTCATTAAATATGGCTAGTTGACATGCACGATACTACTTATGATACTCCCATTACGACCAGCCTAAGGAAGTCTGGATGTCACCACATTGGATCCGGATCCACCTAAAGCCCCATCAGATGCCGCAGTTTTCACACTAGTCTGCCTACTCACATTAATGTCTGGCCGGCCGGCGAACGCTTCAGCCAAGAAGCATACTCCCGTTATTAAAGCCGTTTGACGACCCCCAAAACCTTGACTCCAAGGCTCTATCCCATTTCTCCATCCCCACCCATCCATGATAATTTAGGACTGCATTATTACATGACGGGTGGGCCAAACAAGTGCATTATGTGCGATTTTGGTTAGCCGGACAACAAGACTTGTTAAGACAAATATATGGTTGTTTGTGAAAAATGTCACTGCACATAATTGCTAATAAGTCCCCCAAGTTTTCTTCGACGACAGATGTGCAACCAGTGCAAAAAATTATGCTGCTATGTTGTGGTTCTTACCTAAGATGACATCATCTGCCAAATTACTGCATGTTGAAGGATTCGTGTGTTGTTGAACTAAAGTATTCCGGCGCGCCAATTTTGAGGTGCCCTAACTACTAGGGAAAACCCTACTAGTAGCGCTGGTTATATTAGTAGCAGTAGCGCTGGTCCACGCGCTACTGCTATCGCGCTACAGATAAAAACTAGTAGTAGCGCAGATACATGCAGCGGTACTGGTAAGTTTAGTAGCAGCGCTTCATCACAGAAAGCGTTGCTGCTAATATTTTCCAGCGCTACTGTTAACATTTACTACCAGAATGCATCATCATCGACAATATTAGCAGTATTCAGAATGCATCATCACATAACAGCTCATATAAATCATATTCATATAACTCATACTCATTTAACTCATATAACTCATACTCATTTAACAACTCATATAACTCATATTCATATAACTCATACTCATACAACTCATACTCATAGTTCATACTCATATAACTCATACTCATATAGCTCATATTCATATAACTCATACTCATATAGCTCATAATCATATAGCTCATACTTATATAACTCATACTCATATAGCTCATATTCACATAACTCATACTCATATAGCTCATATTCATATAACTCATACTCATATAGCTCATATTCATATAACTCATACTCATATAACTCATACTAATAATCTAGCTGACGCCTCACGGTGCAGGCGGTGGCAACCCAAAGATAAGAAACCATCACCGGATCATAGCTCGGGTGATGTCCCTGGAGAACCTGCCAAGTATTAGAGAACCTGGCATCCAACACAGCCATGTAGCGATAGACGTGCTCGTCCTCCTCCCTGACACTGTGAGTTAATCACGTTGCCCTATTCCTGTAGGATTAGGAAAGAAAGCCAAACCGAGTCCTAGTAGTATTAGGATTCCTAGTCCTAGTCTATTTCCATAGTCCCTTGTGGACGTGTATAAAAGGCACCCTAGGGGTGTTGCTTGAAACACCAAGAAAACCAGAAAAACGAAAAGCAATACAAAGCAAAGGCTCGACACGGGCCTTTACCCATCAAATCCATCGATCAGTTTTATTCGTGTCGCTAGTTACGCAAGTTCCGTCAAGTAGCCGGCCCAAGCAAGGATCGTGTAGGTACGCCTATACGGCTACATACGCACGTTCAAAAGCCAACAGACACGATGATGTACCACCTCCGTGGGGGATGGCTCCCTCGTCACCGATAATGGCCCACGCGACCACCACCAAAGAAGCTCCGGGTCAACGATGAGACCCGGATTCCGCACCAAGGTGCGGCCCCCGGAAGGTAGCACCTCCCAGTGCCAGCCCGGCGGAGCCCAGTCCCGCACATGCTGGCGCCTATCAAGCAGGTGGCCGCCACCTACTCGACAACGAGGATGCGGGATGGGCATCGTCGACGTCGAGATAAATTCCTCTGAATTTTTTAGCTCATGTTTAATGTTTGAACCGAATATTACATGGCAACATCATATGACAAATTAACCAAATTCATATGAAAAAAATTAATTAGCTCATGTTCAGGGGATCAACACTCATGAGAACATCATATGACAAATTAACCAAATATGATTATGCATGTTTGCAAGTTTGAGGTAGTATGAACTAGAGGGGAGCGAGAGCGTGGTAGTACCGTGCGGGGGTGACATCGGAGGTGGCCGGGGGCGACGTCGAAGGTGGCCGGAGGCGGCGACGCTAACCCTAGGAGAATGACATAAATAGAAGTTAAACAATAAGAAATTAGTTGTCAAATATTTTTAAATAAACAACATAAATTACTTAATAAATATGGTTGAGGAACTTAAATAAACGACATATGATGGACACTCTTCTCTAATGTATGGTGGACACTCCCTCAACGATTTTTCGACCGTCGATGATGGTCGCTACTCCTACTTCCCCTAGTGCATAACAAATATCTAGCACAAGGAGAAGAAGGAGAAGCGACCCCCACGACAAGAGTCGTCATTCTTCTTCTCTCATATATGGTGGACACTCCCTCACCGATTCTTCTTCTCTCATATATGGTGGACACTCCCTCACTGATTTTTCGACCGTCGATGATGGTCGTTACTCCTACTTCCCCTAGTGCATAACAAATATCTAGCACAAGGAGAAGAAGGAGAAACGACCCCCACGACAACAATCGGCATTCTTCTTCTCTCATATATGGTGGACACTCCCTCACCGATTAAACTATTTATAATAAACACTTACTAAATAAACTATTTCTAATAAACACTTACTACATTATACTTATATTGAAATATAAGGTAGCACAAGGAAATAAACAAAGAAATATGACATGTTCATTCTAGCAACTATCCTAAATCAAAATGTTGCATATCAACTAAACCCTAGAAACTATCCTAAATCAAAATGTTGCATATCAACTAAACCCTAGAAACTATCCTAAATCAAAATGATGTATATCAACTAAACCCTAGCAACTATCCTAAATCAAAATGTTGCATATCAACTAAACCCTATAAACTATCCTGAATCAAAATGTTGCATATCAACTAAACCCTAAAATTATACTACAAACTATTAACTAAATAAGAATGCATGTTGCATATCAACAAGAAAATACGAACTAGCCTACTAAATCAAAATGTAGCAGGGAGGAGGGGTTATGGATGGAGGAGGGAGGAGGGAGAAGGAGGGGCGACTGAAGGAGGGAGGAGGAAGGAGGACGGAGGAGGAAGGCGGAGCGAGGAGGGGGAGGTGACGGCGGCGGCCAGCGGCGGTGGACGGAGGAGGTGAGGCGGGGAGGAGGGAGGAGGGGGGAGTGACGGCGGTAGAGGGAGGAGGGGGGGTTGCCGAGTCCAGTGAGGAGGGGGAGGTGACAGCGGCAGCGGGACGAGGGGTAGGCGACGGCGGCGGCGAACGGCGGGGGGCTGAGATGGAGCGAAGTGTGAGGAAGAGAGAGGGGAGCGCACGTACGGGGTGGATAAGGTGGGCATAGCAGCAGTGTGAGTTGGTGCCCAGCGCTACAACTAAGTAGACTAGCAGCAACACTTGTTTAGGACGTGTTCTACTACTATACCTAGCCTGTCGGGAATGGTGTGGCAGGTATAGCAGTAGCACGTTTTATAGGAGACACACTACTGCTATGAGTTTAGTAATAGCATTTGTTTTGTACACGCGCTACTGCTAAGTAGCAGCAGCGCGTCCTTCTGAAATGCGCTACTGTAAGCTTCTGTGTATAAGGTTTTCCCTAGTAGTAATGTCATTTACTTGCTCATCCTCCGAAGCTTGCCACTTGTTCAAACATTTTTTTGTTACCAAGAGATACTCTCACTTGACTTTATTTGTGTACCAACTAAACAAATTTTATTTCCAACACCTCCAACTCAAATTTTGGCTAGACTCAACACTGTGAAGGGGAAGTACCTAAAAGCCGCCCTAATAATCAGTTTTTATTTTTTTAATAAAATAAATCATATATTACTTCCTAGGAGATCACCTCTTTTGCCGGAATGGAGGTGCAATACACTAACCCCAACATCACATCGTTGGGTCCACATAAACATTGACATGGACGCACGGTTTCCACAAGACATGAACATATAAGGCTTATGAGGGAAGAATCGGTGTTAGACTCTAAAGTGTGGTTCATGTTTCTTACATCCTTCATAACATTTAGTAATATATTTGCAAAATAATACCAAACCACGCCAAACGAGCCTATATAATATGCACTAGGCCTTTTCTTTTAAGAAAAGACACCCAAATGTCATCCAAATTTGATAATTATGAAGGGTAAAATTGCATTCAAATCATATTGGAAATATTCTTCCTTTGATGGTACATTGTCCATCAGGGATTAAGAATTGCACTGAACTGACAACAAAGAAAAGGAAGATCTGCCAATGTTCTCGTTGTACCAGGCTTTGAAGAGCACAATAGCTACTCAACGCTTGATGTGAGATCTATAAGTCGCTCAAGGAACACTGGTTGGGGCATTACCCCATATAGCCCATGGTTATATTTTTTTTATCACTAGTCGAGAGGGTTCGAGAAAATGGACCATGTCGTAAAAAAGTCGAAAAATATGTTGAAGTCACTACACAAAGGTCCTACCAAGTGCTTTCCTTAATTGACACACCTACTGCCATGATCCAAAGATGGTAAATGAATCTCGCAACACCTACCCTCGCAAGCCCTATGTCGATCACAAATCAGACATCATCGATCTAGAAGGAAGTCGAAGAGAACTTATTTCAATGTGACATCGTCACCACCACCTTGCCTATGCAATAAAGAACCAATATCTACGGGAAAAAGGAATGTACAATAACTAAGAAAAAACGAAATGGGTATTCACTCCTCTTGCTGTGGACACGGCCATTGGACGGAATAGAGAAGGAAGTTGTGGCGGCGGTAGGGAGGACGCTTTAGATGGCGGCTAGGGGAAAGGGAGGAGTCAGGCTAGTTCTTGTTAGGTTATAATTGTAGATTAGTTCATCTTCTTTGTAACTTTGACTTTGACCCAGCCCATACACTTGACCTTTGAGATGTGCTAGACCATAAAAATTATTTATCTAGAAATTATAGAAAATCAAAACAAATCACAATATATATATAATATTTGACATACAGACTACAAAGTTTCAAGTCCATGAGCTTTACAACTATGAATATTAGCACACATGCAAACCTGAAAGTGTTATGTTGGTACTGTTCACAATAAAACTTAACCTTTTCATTTCTTGAGATGTATACCGCATGCGTCTCTCCTATTTTTCACAAAAAATGAGTAACTTTCCGTTGTGTATATGTTGTATAAGTGGTATTATGCATTATTATGGAACAACAACAAATGTGGTGCACACCCTAGGACCGAAAACATCCTATAGGGAGAACACTGAAGCGAACCAATACGATGCCTCGTCGCGCTCATGCATATGGCCTATATGGTAAAATTATTTTAACATCTGATGTGGCATTTCTAGCCGAGGATAATTGAATACATACAAATGGTCAAGTGCCATTGACCACCCCAAAGGGGGGTAGAGCCAAGTCGAGAAGGTGGGTCAATCCAACTCAATTATGCAAGAGAATATTGGAAAGCTAAAGGACAAAATCTATGGAACACACATGCCCGTTTATCTTGCAATCTGCACAGATTATAAGTAAACATTCCCACTTCTGTTTGCAATTTGTGCATGCTTTGTTTTAGATAATGTAAAATGTAATTAGTTCTCAATTGTATAGCAAAGCATGAGCTTGCATTCATTTTAGATATAGGTATAGTTAAACTTTACAACATTGGTCAACAATGTCTGGACCTTTTTTGTAAAAATACCATGAAATAATGAGTGTTTTTAGAAGTTCTTAAATTTTTAGTTGGGGTTTCTGAACATCTTACAATATGAATTAGTGATCGAAATTTATTTTTTGGACTTTCTGATATCCAAAAGCAACACATTTTAATGAACTAGGAGTATTTATATTCTTATGACACATAGTGAAAGAGTAGTCAAATGGGAACCCATGTCATAGACCCACGGGTGCATCACAACACCAACTAATATAAACACGAGCTAAAGACATGAAATCCACTTGATGAAGGAAGAGTGCATAATATGTCGTACATAAAGATTCAAAAGGACAGAGATAAAGGTGTATTCTCCTTGATGATAAAAAGGCGATTTGATGGGGAATATCATTTCAACTATACATAACAGGAGCGGTTTGAAGATAGAATTATAGGATTGGTTGAGGAACCCTGGCTTTTTGCTACCAATTGTAGCATCACGGTATAAAGGAGCCCCATTTGCATGAAAAGTACTTCCCTTTTTCGTTGTTGCACATTTGTGCACTAAGTATCCAACCACCTTAGTCGAATCTCTTACACGGCTTCAGTTTTATCAGTAATGCTTAGTGTGTTTTGTGTGGTTGCCACATGAACGTAATGGACATCGACCAATTTAGTTAGTGTAGCGACCTAAAATGCTTTGTTGTTCCATACTTGTGACCTAGCGGGGCAACCCACGGATTAGTGTGGCTAGATTTACTATGGTCTATTATGTATACTATACTTTCTAATAGTGTGTCACATGGATGAACTGTTGGTACAAACCTTTCTATTAACTATATCTATTGTTGGAAAAAAAAAGGAATAACTAAAGTATGTGGCAGTGTGATTCTGAGGTCCACGCCAAGGCATGCAAGATAATAGCCATAATGACCGTGTGTCAGATTTATTATATGACCTTAATCTAGCCCCATAATTATTTATGTTCATTAATTTCTTGAGAATTTTTTACTAACATGTAAACCTAAAATGTCTTTTTTGATCAAAAGCTTGTTTTCTCTTCACAGTTGCATGTACCTGCTTTACCACCAATCCTTTGGTAGTTGTTATTCACTTTCTGTGGTAAGTTTGATTTCGAATAAATATATGTCCCAATGCACACTTAGGTAAAACCGTTATTTCAACATTCTATGTGCATGTCTTATTCTCCTCCAAACATGTCTCTCTTTGAAAATTATGCCCAGTCAAGTATGTCTTTTAATAATTTTGGTGTTTTTATCTATAGTATAAACCCCTTTGTTAATCATTGTGCTTTTGGGCACATTTTTGTATTCACTACTTGACAGATCGTGCGAACTCGACCATGGTGGAACACAATACTTTTGATACTCCCTCGCCATACTCATGTCTTGTTCTGATAAATCAATCATCACTATACTTCATTTTATTTTCTATTCTCCCCTCTCTTTAGGCACCGAGCTATGATAATCCTCCTTGAGTGATACGTCTGATCGTTAGTTGTCACTATGGAACAACTTTATTTCTTGTCATGGGTCACATAAGTCTTCTTTTATCTTTAAAATTTTATTTGAAATGTATCCTTAAACGTAAGTCCTGATAATAAGTTCTCTATAACATCATAATTCTACCCGATTTTGTAAGCCCTGACTCGCATGGCTTGGGTTGTCTAGTACTCCCTTCATCTCAAACTATAAGACGTTTCTTGGCACAAACGTCTTAAATTATGAGACGGGAGAGTAGCTGACTGTGAGGTCGTCCATTCTCTCTCTCTTATTATATATTGACATGAATGTCTTATACTTTCCATATCACAGCAGTTTTTGTTCTGTTGGGTCCATATGCTCATGGAGATGTCATGAATGTCTGCATACGATGCTTATACATGTATATAATCTTTGATTGTTCCTCGTCTAACGCTTCTTTGCCACATTAAGCCATTGTGATACCTTTCTCTCATCACCAATTCTTTTCCTTCGTAATATTGTCTGTTAATTCTGCATGACTTGGTTCATCTTTCTCCTGCTCCGATTTGTTATGTTCTTGCCTAGTCTTCATACGCATTCTCATACATGTCTTGTGCACGGTACTTATATGTATATATTTTCTCCATGGTGTGTCTCGTTTCGTGCTATAAGCCACTATAAACTGTGTATATGACCTTCAATAGTTCATTTGAAGAATGAGACTGGAAATACTATTTGGAGCCCGGGCTTCCGTGAACCCCATTTTTTTTATAAAATTAGAAAATACAAGAAAAAATCAAATTCTGGAACGCTTTTCACTATGATTTTTTTTTTTTAAACTGAGTCCACTTGAATCCGTACTCCATATTTATATTTATGCATGAGTTTTTTTGCGAGAATATTTATATTTTTTGGAAATAAGAATACTTATATTTATGCATGATTTATTAGCATGTTAGTTTGAGTTGAAAGGCATTGCACTTTGGAGAGTTATTTTCTGGTTGAGGGAATCCCACGGTCCCACCTTCGTTTGGTTTCAGTGAGATTCGGCCGGCATTGCATGGTTGGTATTCCGATGTATCCCTTTCCACCTTGCAATGCGGTGGGGCATATATTCAGTTCCACAGCGTGCCGTTAATTCACTCATTCGTGCATCCTTTAGACCGGGGTATGCACGTACCGTGCGACGTCGCGCTAGCTGGAGGAATCGTATTTATGCTGGTTCCATCCATCAGAGGCATAAGGCGCCCCGTCGCACTCGCCTGATCGTTCCATTCAGGTGATGCGACGGTACGGCCCTGCTAGCTAGTTTTACAGGCAATATGTCAAGTGCACATGTACATCGACCAATGCATTATGAATATATACTAGCTTCCCCGCGTAACATCGGTGCTCCCCGCACAAGCTTTGCCTTCTGAAAGCACTCATTGTCTCTTCCCCATTGTTTCATATTCTCTTCGTCTAAAAATATTTTTTATAAAAATAAATATATCTAAAACTAATATATATATATATATTAGTTTTATTTATTTTTAACATGTAATTTCGGACGAAGTGAGTATATGAGAAAAACCCAGGGTATGTAATTTAAGTTATTGATGCAGTATCAAAAGCCATGAGTTATAACCAAAAGTGAATATAATCTGGCTATCCATAATTATACTAAGTTAAACGATAATTTTTTTGAAACGGAGGCAAAGATTATCGTATCTATTAATTAAGCAAAAGAGAATTGGCCAGTAAATTATGAAAAAGCGGGTAAAACTAGAATAACAAGGGCCAAGCCCCTTTCTATAGCCTGAAACACTGCGGGTAAAGCCCACCCTAAACGACGACATGTCGACCTGCGGCCACACAACGCAACTCCAACTCAGACGGAGAATTCAGAAGAACAAAACCAGGCACGACTGGTGCCATGGAAGATCGCCGAACGGGCTACCTACAGCCACTCACCGTACACCACAGGGCCCCGCCGCCGCAGCTTCGGCTCCACAGCAACAAACAATCCAAGGCAATACCATCGACACGCCGGAGAAGAGCCGACTACCGCAACCATTGACGCGTCGCCGACATCGCTCCCACCATCATCGTTGCCACATAAGTCTGGACGTCATAGTGATACACTCGGGGTCGCCGCCCCGACATCTACCGCTCCGTCGCGCCCAACGGAAACAACCGGCACCGCCGCCCCGACATAGCACCGCTCCCCACGAGCAGCAACGCCACACAACCCAGCTGCCCGCAGCCCATGCCGTTCAGGGCAACCGCTCGTAGACCACGAACGTCGCACAACATCCGGGGCCTCCGCCCTGTCGTAAAGTCAGACCAACCCCTCTCGGGCGCATCGACCAGGCCGACACCCCTATCGCCCAAGCGGGACAAGGATGTCACCCAATCAATGTCCATATAGAGCCCCACCTCATAGAGCTGCCACTCACATTGTTCCCGAGAATCGCCATCTCGCCGCGCCAACAAAAACCACCCCAAGTTGCCGCCCCGACGTCCACTGTCCCCGACAACGAAGAGATCCGTGCAATCTGCAGTATGCTGACTCTCCAAGACGATGCCTCAAAGAAAGAAAATGACGTAGCCGCCGACATCGCCCGCTTCGACCATCCGAAACTAGAGATTTCTCCCGGAGAGTCGTGGAAATGAAGCTCCACAACAATGCCTTCAAGAAGGGGAACGACGCTATGGCATCGCCGTTGCCGGCACCAACCGAAAGTCAGGGCTGGGTTTTCGCCCGGAGCTCCACCACACCTCCGAATCCGGACAAATCCGAAGCACTGGACATCATACAATCCCCATGGTCGACGTCCATCGCCTCCTCCCGCCACCATGCCTCGAACGCACTGGTGCCACAATGCCCACTCCCTGCAGCAGATCCGTGCTGCATGAAGCCCTCCGCGATGTGCCCTGCGCCACCCAGCGCCACACTTCACCCCAACGCAGTCGCGCCGAGCCGCCAACCTGTCAGATCTGCGCGCAACCTTCACACCGGCACCTCCATTACGCCCAGGCGACATCCTGAGCGTCCCCATTGACTCCAGATTTGGGCGCCAGAACCCTCGATCCGTTGCGTACCGATCTGCAACCAACACCGTCGCGACACCAAACAGGAGCATCGTCGAACTTCGGGGCCGCTGCCTCGGCATCCGGTCGCCGTGAACACCGGCTGCCTCAACTAGCCGCAGCAGCCAGCCTCCCGTGGCGTTGAAGCCAACCCCGGCACGCGTGGCAAAAGCACAAGGCGAACGCCCAGCTCCAAGCCACGCACCACCGGTGTGCACGCATCTGCGGCCGCCGCTCGAGATCTGACGAGACGCGTGCGAGAGAAGACAGCCCCACCGCCGCGCGGGCTTTGCCCGGCCGCGGCCTGCGGCGGCGGCAAGGGAAGGGCGGAGGCAGGAGAGAACCGGACGCGGCGGCGCGCAGAGTCCACCCGAGCCGCTCCTGGGAGAGCGACGCGGGGCGACTTCTTCTTTCTTTGTGAGGTTGGTGTTGTTGAGGTTCTTTTTCTTCCACGTAAGTTAATGACAATTAATATGAATAGGAGGTAGTACTTAATTTGGTCAATCAGCCGGTCTCTATGATGATGATCAAGTATAATGAATAATCAAACTATCAAACAAAGACATTTCGAAGGTCTCGGTGAAGGTGGTGTTTCTTTCCAAGGGAGACTTTTTTTAGAAAAAAATCCCTCTAGTCGAGTCTTTTTCTAGTTTCTTAAAGAAAAGTCTCTTCTATTTCTTTATCTATGGATTAAAAAAACTTGTTTTAATCTAGTCCCTTTAAAGAAACACCACCGAAGTCAATTTGCTCGTACTAGCTGGAGTACTTGTAGCTTCCATCAAGACTGAATGATAGAGCTGTGACGAGTTTTGGGAGCCAGATAAAACAAACATGATGTGATGAAGACAGTAAACTAAACTATCATACCGTTCCAGGTGATCAGATCAGCATGCACGCATCAACTATTCAACTGCCATTCTTTCATTCAGTTTTGTTAGCTTCAATCTCCCAATGTAATTAAAGAACGTGAGTGAAGCTTCTTAGAGCATCTCCAACAGCAGTATAAAAAAACGCACGCAGTAAACAGAGCTTTTAACGCGCATGGGACGGAAACGCGCGCTTCAGTGGACGGGTGAAATTAGCGCGCATGGCTAACGACTGCGCGGGGGAGAAAACTAGCGGCCGCGCACTAGATTTGGCGCACCGCTTCGGGCGCGTCTATAAATTGCGGCGCTCGCCGCGCGGCTGCCCATCGCTGTCCTCGCCGCTCCCTCTGCCACGCGCGCTCTACTCTGCCGCTTCCTCGCCGCTCCGTCTGCCGCGCCTCCACCGAAACGCCGCCATCGAGCCACCATGTCGCCGCGCCGCCGTGGATCTTCGGGTTCCACAGGTGTCCGCACGCGCCTCTCCGGTGTCTACTACGCCGAGATTCGGTCCGGCGACGTCCGCCTCGGCCTCGGCACGTTTGAGACCGAGCACGAGGCCGCCCGCGCGTACGACGCGATTGCGTGGCGCCTAGGGAGACCTCGTGCGCAGATGAACTTCCACGACGTCTACACGCGTGAGCAGGCGTAGGCTGTCGCCCCTCCACCTCATCTGATAACAGAGCAGGACCGTGAGGAGCAACGTCGGCGGCAGCGCCGCCTCCTCATCGCCGAGGAGGACGAGCGATCCATGGCGGAGTGGCGCCGGCGCCACCCGGAGAACCTCGCCGCCGACAACGCCTTCTGGGCAGAGATGACGGAAGGAACCGCGAGGAGCGGGATGACAGGCGTCGACGCAAGGCATTGGTCATATCGCAGTGCGAGGTCATCAACAACGATGGCAAGTCGTTATTCGGGAGTGACAACGAACGTTGGGATGATATTTGGCTCGATACCTCGGATACCGACGATGATAATGAGGAGAAGGACGACTGCAAGTAGGTTCTAGTAATTTTTATCTATATATCGTATGTATTATGACAAATATTTATGTATCGTTTTATCTATGTATGTATGAAATATCTATGTATCTTTTTTATCTTTGTACCGTTTTATCTATAATTGTAGGTTCTAGTAGTTTTTATATCTATGCATTTTTAACGCGCATGCTGGAGCTAGGCGCGCGCTGCATTTTAAGGCGGTCGCTGGAGTCCGCGCTGGCCGCCGCATTAAAATAGACAAACGGCGCGCTGTAAATTTATTTTTTACGCGCCACGCGTTGGACACCTGTTGGAGATGCTCTAACCAGAGAGCTCCAGATGAGATCATCTAGTTTGGTGTTTTTTACGAGCAATCTAGCTTGGTGTAGTTAGTCATCTTGCACGCATCAGTTGTTTAGGAGATGAGCTCATGTCATTGTTTCGTATATAACTACTCTTTTCATATCTAAATAATTGTAGTTGGGGAGAATTAGACTACTTCTCATCAACTACAATTATTTAGGTACGAAGGAAGTAGTTTGATCTTATAACCACTTGGGATTTTAATTTTTTGGTGTAGGTGTATAACCACTTGGGAATATGATTATAAAAGTGTGAGTAAAAGCAAAACAAAATCGTGGAAGTTAGAATTATTCTACATAATACGGTAGTATCTGGCAAAGACTAGAAATTACGAAATGTACAACATCCTTTCAACTATAGGTTTCTAGAATTCTTGGGGAAAGCACCGGACTGTAGTCACGCCGAGACGCTCCCTATAATCCTTATTGTCGTTCTCCTGGACAGGATCTCGAACGATAGGGTTTCGGATGCACCTGCTCTCCCAACCACCCGTGAACGCGGTCGTCAAGATGAGATCGTCGGAAGCGGCACAAAGAGAGGACCAATAGATGACGGCTAGGGTTAGGGTTCACTCCACCGGCTAGCGCCTTCTTATATAGGTCGTCGAGTAGGTGGACCTGGGCTTAGGCCCATGACTGAGTCCCTAAACAACCCATGGTCCAATGTCTCGGACGTGGAACTTCCGTTAGAGACTCGTTAATTAATACATTATTAACTAACCATTTTGACCTTAAAATGACGAACAACCCATTCTCTCAACCCGCGATGCACCCACGTCGTGATGAGGCGAAGCATGGGCAGGCGAGGCGGGTGGTGGATGTGGGGAAGCATACGTGTAGAACTCATCTTCCCTAGCTCCCAGTGGCATATGGTTAGAGAAACCCTTATAAAGGGGTCGCACTCTCACTATTGAAGCACTATGCTACTAAACTTTCCATCACTTGACGTACACTCACATGGGCCATAGTGATTAATCAGGGATTATATGAACCAAAGCCCATCTATAATCCAACAACCCCCATCATATCTCGAGGCACATAAGTTTGTCATCTATTTCAAACAATGTATTGATATGCGAGATTTTTCAGTGGAGACTGTTAAGTTGAACTTCCATCTAGAGAAACCGGATTAGACTTCTTCACAACCATACAATGGACTATGCTTTCAATTGTGAGTTTAACGTCCAGAAGTTTCGCCAATTGTCAGCTCGTATGTGGATGCCGAAGGCTAAACCCCACGGGTGGAGCTTATTAGTCATACTCCTGACTTGTTCATGAGATTCCTAGAGATTATCCAATGTCCTAGACTGTGACCACCAGTCGGGATACATAGGTGTGTTCCTCCAAATAATTCTATGTAGGATAGCATATTGCTTACACAAGATTTGGACACATTAAGAAAAAAATCGGTCTGCCTTACAGATTATGAGAGTATTGCATATTTAACAAACTTGGTTAGTGAGGATACTCTCCTCGGTTGCAAGACTTTCAGGAAACAAAACCACCACCAAGTTTGAACCCATATCGACTTGTGGCTTTCCTCTCATCATCATCGTCATATATCCAATTTGAATCACTATACCGATCTACAGTCGTGCCTTCAAACTTTCGGACCTGCATGCTAGGATCATATGGTGTTGTAGAATGATTGCAGTTGGAATATCCAAATAACTCAAATTCTTCTCAACAAGTGGGGTTGCAGAAGTGTAATTCCACCCTTATTATCTCTCAGTAGCTTAATATTGAAAATAACACCAGCCACACTAAGATCTTTTGTCTCAAAGCTGTGAGATAGAAAAGCGTTCATCTCCTCAATTACTTTTAGTCGGTCCCAAATATCAATATATCATGAACATGCAGACAAAGTATAACTCTTTTGCTCCAACCATGGTGATAGTATACACATTTGTCAGCTTCATTAACAACAAAGCCATCAGATGACAAATTTGAATTAAATTTCACATGCCACTGCTTAGGTACTTGTTTCAGGACATATAAAGATTCCAATAGTTTGCACACCTTTCTTTCCTGGCCATTTACTATAAAGCCATCTCTATGTTGCATGAAATTTGCTCATCTAGCTCTCCAATAAGAAAATTTGTCTTAAGTCCATCTGAAGAACGAGAAGACTAGGTTAGGCAGCCAAGAAGAGTAACACTCGAATGCTTGTCAGTCTAACTACAAGGCAGTAAGTATTGAGGAAATCTTCTTCTTCTTTCTGGGTATAACCCTCGGCTACAAGCCTAGCATTTTACTTCCCAGCAGTACTATCAGGCCTCAGCTTCTTCTTGAACACCCACTTACATACCAATGGTTGGCAACCATAAGGACAACCAGTGATTGATATCTACTATGCAACTTTATTCTTGTAGATGTTGTTGGGCCTCCAAGTGAAGTGTATTGTAGGACAACAACAGATTACCCTCAAGTGGGTGATCTAAGGTTTATTAATGCATGGGAGGTGTTGGATGAAGATGGTCACTCTTAAACAAACTTGCAATCAAATACAAAAAATCTCTTATGTCCCCAACATACCAAATACAATGGAAAATTGTATAGGTGCACCTATTCGGCGAAGAGATGGTGATACAAGTGTAGTATGGATACTAGATATAGATTTTTGTAATCTGCAAATATGAAAACATCAAGCTAGGAAGTGGAAAAAACGAGCAAAATGTTGTATAAATGCTTGGAAATAAGGCCTAGGGTTCATACTTTCGCTAGTCCAATCTCTCAACAATGCTAACATAGTAGAATCATATGATTATCCCTCAATGTGCAACAAAGAATCACTCCAAATTTTATAAGTAGCAGAGAATATAAAATGAAATTGTTGTAGGCAGTGAACCACCTCAAAGTTATTCTTTCTAATCAATCTTTTGAGCTATTCCTATAAGTGTCAAAAACAACCCTAGAGTTCGTACTAATATAACACCAATAATACATATCAATCAACCCTAATGTCAATCAACCCTAATGTCACATAGATACTCCAATGTCACCTCAATTATTCATGGGTAAATTATGCGGAATGCATCAAACAATTTAAGATCTATCACATTCAATCTAACACAATGAACTTCGAAGTGTACCCCAAGATTTCTATCGGAGAATGTAGTATGATACGTGCAATCAACCCCTATGCATAGATCCCCAAGGTCAACGTAATCCTCAAGTTGATGCCATAACATATATCAGGTGAATCAGCAGAATACCACAATGTCACTACGGGTATCCACATGCAAGACATACATCAAGTGTTCTCAAATCCAATATTCAATCAAACATAACGAGATCTCAAAGGGAAAGATTCAATTCATCACAATAAGGTAGCAAGGGAAGAACACCATATGATCCGACTATGTTAACAAAGCCCGCGATACATCAAGATCGTGCCATCTCAAGAACACGAGAGAGAGATCAAACACATAGCTACTGGTACATACCCTCAGCCCCGAGGGTGAACTACTCCCTCCTCGTCATGGCCTCCGCTGGGATGATGAAGATGGCCCCCGAAGATGGTTTCCCCCTCCGTGAGGGTACTAGAAAGGCTCCAGATGGGTTATTCATTGATATAGAGATTTGCGACGGCGGGAGTGGAAGTTCTCTGTTTATTTCCGAGGGTTTCTACATATATAGGAACTTTTGGTGTTGGAATCACGCTAAACGAAGCCACGTGGGCCCCACAAGGCATCAGTGCGTGACGATGGGGGTGGCCGTGCCCTGTTGCCTTGTGGCCCACAGGTGGCTCCCCTCTGGTGGTTCTTGGCTCCAATATTACTCATATGTTCCACAAAATCCTCAAAAAGTTTCGTGCGATTCTGAGAACTTTCATTTTCTCCACAAAAAACAACATCACGGTAATTCTACTGAAAACAACATTAGTTCGGGTTAGTTATAAATAAATCAAAAAAGTGCATCAAAGCCATATAAAAATATTGTTAACATATGTGAATATGGCATGAATACTTCATAAATTATCGATACGTTAGAGACGTAAGAGTAATCTTCCACGTCCCGTTAGCCAAGATGGAATCCATCTCGCTACGGACCGCATCCTTATAGTAATCAGCACGAGGTGATGCATATGCTTCTGAAATGGAACTCGGAGTGTCATCCACGAGGTACACGATGAAATTATCAGGAAAAGACTTTGTAGTCCTCTGTATCTTGCTCCTAACAGGAGCTTCCTCGTCATCCTCTATGGAACTCTTATCACTTTTGTGTTCATAATATTCTATCGGAATGGCTGCTTCAGGAGTCTCACAAGATTCCAGTCTATAAGTCATTTTCTCCTATTGTTCAGCTACCTGACTAGAACTTGCCTTTTGAAATTATGTGTGATGGTAGTTATTATGATGTTGGTGTTGTTCTAGGTCAACTCATACTTGTGATCTGCGTTGGGTTTTCTATGAAGTGGAATGGATTATCGTAGCTCAATATATGTAAGTATTTCCCTTAGTTATGAAACCAAGGTTTACCAAACCAATAGGAATATCAACCACAACCGTCTTCAGCGGCTGCACAGAAAAGAACAAACAACTTGCACCCAACACGGGCAAGAGGATAGTCAATGCTCTTGTCTTGTTATTTGCAAGCAAGTGAGGTGTGTAGATAACTGTAGATAGCAGATAAAATAAAAACAAGTAAATGGCAGCAAGGTAATCAAGGTTTTATCAATATGTTGTGAATAGACCCGGGGGCCATAACTTTCCCTAATGGTATATTTCATGAAAAATAGCATACAATAGGTAAACAAATTACTGTTGGACAATTGACAAAAAAATGGGTAGTTATGCGATATTCACGGCAATGATCATGGGTATATAGACATCACACCCATAAACAAATAGCCCGACTCCTGCATGCACCTATTACTATTACTCCACTCACCGACCGCTATCCAAGATGCATCTAGAGTATTAAGTAAAAGAGAGTAATACATGGAGAAAAATGACATGATGTAGCTGAAGTAAACTCAAGCAATATGAATAAACCCCATCGTTTTATCCTTGGTAGAAGCAACACAAAGAAACATCTTCTCCCCTCCCGTCACTTGGATATAGAGATTCCCGAGGTTGAACCTACTACAACGCACCTCTCTCACCGATGATATATGGATCTAGTTGGCAAAACTATTTCAATTGATCGGAGAGAATTACAAAGCTATCATAATCATGCACATAAGAATCATATAAGTATTCAGAGGATACTCAAACATTTATCATAAATAATCTGAACATAAACCCACAATTCATCGGATCCCAACAAATGCACCGCACAAAAGGAATTACATCATATGGATCAAAGTAAAGATGTGATGATCATTGTATTGAAGATCAAAGAGAGAGAGAGATATTGCCATCTAGGTACTGACTATGGACCCATAGGTCTGTGGTGAACTACTCACACATCATCATGAGGGCGGCAAGGTGGATGAAGAGGCCCTCTGTGATCGATCCCCCCTCCGACAGGGTGCCGGAACAGAGCTCCAAATGGCCTACCATCAGAAAAGAGACTTGCGGCAGCGTAAAAAGTGTTGCAGGACTCCCTCTGGTGTTTTTTTTACTGTAGATGAGAATTTATAAGCCAAAGAACGGAGTCGAGAGGGCCACGAGGGAGGCATAAGCCATCAGGGTGTGACCCCCTAGGTCATGCTGTGTTGGCTTGTGAGCCCCTCATGAGGCCTCCAGCCTTTTGCCCATGGTCGTTGGTCTTCTTTTGGTCCACAAAAAGTCACCAAAAACTTTCAGGGCAATTGGACTTCGTTTGGTATGGCAAACCTGAAAAGTGAAAAACATGTAGAAAACAACAACTGGCACTGGGCACTGGATATAGGTTAATGCTCAATAATAATAATAATTGGTAAATAAATACCCCAAAAGTATTCTAGGTTGATAATATATCTGCATGGAACAACAAAAAATTATAGATATGTTGGAGGCGTATCATCAACTAATTGATAAGAAATTAAATGTTATTCATTATGCTAGTAATACCTTGGATAGTGCTCAAAGAAACTATGTCCCCGTCGAGAAATAATTCCTAGCAGTTGTGTTTGCATGTGACAAAGTCATGCCATATATTGTTGATCCTAAAGTCACTATTCACATCGATCATGCTGCTATCAAATATCTTATGGAAAAGAAAGATGTTAAACCTAGACTGATTAGTTGGTTCTCTTACTACAAGAGTTTGATTTGCATACTTTTGATAGAAAGGGAGTTGAAAACCGTGTAGCAGATAATTTGTCTAGGATGGAAAATGTTCTGGATGACCCACTGCCTACTGATTATAGTTTTTCATAACCCACAAGTATAGGGGATCAAAATAGTCTTCACGGGTAGTATTACAACCTAATTTATTGATTTGACACAAAGGGATCCAAATAATATTTATTGGTCTTAGCAGTTGAGTTGTCAATTCAAAGACACATGGAATCTCTTTCTACAACAAAGTTTTAGTAGCACAACAAGAGTGTCAATTTGTAGTGATTGTAATAGCAGCAGCAGCAATAGTAACTTAGGAAAGATCAATATGTGAAAATCATATGCATTGGATCGGTGATGGATAAGTATATTGGATGACATTCATCATGTAACAATTACACGCTAGAGCGACAACGAACTAGCTCCAATTCATCAATGTAATGTAGGCATGCATTCCGTATATAGTGTTACATGGTTATACTAAGAACTTGCATGACATCTTTTGCCCTACCCTCCCATGGCACCAGGGTCCATAAGGAAATCTAAGGGATATTAAGGCATCCTTTTAATAAAGTACCAGAACAAAGAATTAACACATAATGAATACATAAACTCCTAAAACTACAGTAACCACTCGAAAGAATCCCAATTAATATCACACTGGGGTATGCGGATCATTACACGTCATAGGTGCATACAACATACAAGATAGGATCCAAAACACTCTCATATTTATGGAAACATAATAGGTTCAGATCTGAAATCATGGCACACGGGCCCTACCAACAAGCATTAAGCATAACAAGGTTATAGGAACATTAATCTCACAACATTGTGGATACTAGGAATCAAGCCTTATAAAAAAACTCGATTACATGATAAATATCATCCAATCCCATCATTGTCTAGAATGCCTACAAAGAAATTACTCACTCTCGATGGTGAGCATCATGGAATTATTGATGGATCAGGGTTGGTGATGACGAGGGTGACGAATCCCTCTCTCCAGAGCTACGAATAGGCTCCACATCAGCCCCCCCCCCCCCCGAGGAAGAATAGGAGGTGGCGGTGGCTCCATGTTCTAAAACGTGATGAAAAATTCTTTCTTATTTTTTCTCGGGGAATAGGAATTTATAGGATTGGAATTACGGTCAGCGGAGCCATGTGGGCCCCATAAGGCATCAGGTGTGCCTAGGGGGGTCGTGCCTTGTTGGCTTGTGGGAAACTAGTGGGCCTCCTCCGTTGGATCTTCGATCCAGTATTTTCAATATATTCCATAAAAAGTCTTGAGAAAGTTCAGTCCAATTTCGAGAACCTTTATTTCTGCACAAAGACAACACCATGGTAGTTTTACTGAAAACAACGTCAGTTCAGGTTAGTTTCATTCAAATAAAATAAATAAGAGACCAAAAAATGATCAAACATGTGTGAAAAAGTAGATATGTTTGGGACGTATCAACTCCCCCAAGCTTAACTCATTGCTTGTGCTCAAGCAATTCACTTGACAAACTGAAAGTGATAAAGAAAACTTTTACAAACTCTTTTGTTCTCGTTTTGTATATATCCTTAACTAGTGTTCACATTTTCAACAAAAATCATATATAAGCATATCAATGATAACATTTAAGCATTATATTCACTCATGAAAATAACATACCCCACTAGTGAGCAATAATAAAATATCTCATATGCTAACAATTTGTGAGAACAATCATGATATAATATGATGATAGGGTATCTCGCTATCCCTTTTCGAGACTGCAAAACATAAATGCACAACACCTCTAAGGTTCAAGCAGCGACTAAACATTGTGAGTACAAAAGATTCAGTCATGCTCACATCTAACATTAACTAGACTCAATGCATAAAAATGAGAGTAGTGCTCTCGGGTCTGGTGCTTTGATAAGAAGGTGAATACTCAACAGTAAAAGTAAAAATGAGAGGGAAGCATTGATTTGCAGAGGTGCGAGAACTTAAGGTTTGAACTGATATGAAATTGTAATTTTGGGTGGTGTGTTTTTCATGTCAATGTCACGACAAGATACTTACGTATCTTCCATGCTAAAAACATTATCCGTGGTTCCCAAGAGAAAATGTAAAGTCTATTCCCATCCACCATACATACACAAGTCATGGCTAACTGAATCCATGGGTGCCCTCAAACAATCAACTTTCCATGGGAGTTTGTTTAATTTATTTTTGATTATGCAGGACTGGAAATCCTTTTTTACAGCCTCTCTCGTGCAATGATAGGTGAATAAATGCCCATCTTAAGAAAAACCCGCTTAGCATGGAAGATATGGACCGCCATGTCGATCCATGACCGGTACAAGCACACAAACAAATGTTTATTTGCATGTTTAGAGGTGACACTTGCAAATTTACTGGGAACGGCAGGGTAATACCACATATAGGTATCTATGGTGGACTCATTTGGAATAACTTGAGTTTAAGGATTTGCACAAGGAGTATTCTCGCTTAGTATAAGTGAAGGCTAGCAAATAGACTGGGAAGAAACCAGCTAGAGAGCTAAAGTAGTCATAATCATGCATTGAGAATAATTAACATCGAACACTAGCATGAGTAGGATATGAACACTCTAGATATAAATACCATGATAGATGCATTGGTTTTGAGTCAACTACAAGTTTGCACATGTGCCAAGTCAAGCGACTCGAATTACTCACAAGAGGATACCATACTAGCATACTACATCACAACCATTTTAATGCATGTTGACCTATAATATAAATCATTATCCATTCCTAGCTATTTAAGCATGGCATGAGAAACTATAATCTCTAATTGTCATCACAAACATTTTTACTCATAATATGATGAATCAGGATTGAACGAGCTAAATATATTTACAAAAATGGAAAACAAAAAGAGTTCATATCAGCTTCCTTTACCATTGTCACTTCATCAAATTATCATCATTATTGCATTTCGCTTGCATGACCGAATGATATAATAATAATAATAGTGCAAGTGTGTCATGGACTACATTGGAATCCTTGAAACCGTTTATTCAAAGGAAAAGACAAGGTAATAATCCCTCTTTGTTAGATCAACAATACTGCATATGACAGCCACTCGGCATATTCATCCTGGTGTTCTCCTTTCAACTACTCAACAATGAGAAACAAAATTCAGCGAAACACATTGAAATACTTCTTGAGTTTTTAGTTTTTCTGAAGGAAGCGAAAGGAGCAAAAGAAAAACAAGAACAAAAAAATTATTTACGCGGAAAAGATCCCAACAAGCAAATAAGAAATGAGAAAACTTTTTGGGTCTTCTTTTTAATACCACAAAGGAGAAAAGAAACAAAGAACAAACAAAAAGAAGTGAGATTTTTTTGGGTTTTCTGAAAGTTTTTCAAACACACAAAAGAAAAGTGGAAATAAAACTAAACATGGATATACAATGAAAGAGGATGAACAATGATAGTTGGAATAGAATGTGTGAACATGAATGTAATGTCGGTGAGAAAACATAATCCCCCAAGCTTTGGCTTTTGGCATAGCTTGGTAATCCCCATCGTTGGTTTAGATGATAATTGAACTGATTGCTTATGCAGGCGTTCTGTGCTGCCTCCTTGGCTAGACGAGCAGCCTCTGTTGCTGTGTTGTGCTCGAGTGCTTCATTATCATAAATAAAATGCCTTCATGTGCTCTGAAAATCAAAGATAATAGGTGCATGGAAAATAACAAAGACAACATGGTAGTTATCAAATGTCGAATTATAGTCATATCTCTGAGCTCTGTCCTTACTAAAATCATGGCATCACATTGCCTCAAAGTTTATATATTTATCAGGTAATATGGTATTGTTGGGACGAGGCAAGAGCCCTAGCCTTGCGGCTATGCGGAAGGCATAAATTATTCCAGATAAATCACCATTGCGTGCATTACGGTGCAGCCTATGTGCGACAATTGCCCCAAGATTATACAATTTATTGTGTGTTAAGGTGTGTGAATAATGCTCAAGTCATGGGCGCAAAGCGCATTGCGATCTTTCTTACCAACAATACATTTCCCATTAAATAGTGCAAAGTAATGAATAGAGGGAAATTGAATACTTTTTATTCTAGCTTGCGTAACTCCTCTATCCTCACGATTGCAAAGACTATTAAGGAACATTTTATGATCAAATTTTTTGTGGTTCGCTAAGTGAACCTTAGTATGGAAATTTGCATGCATCACATAATTGCTTTAGAGACATATCATAAGGTCTATCATAAACATGAAACAATACTCTAGAATCACAGGAATGGTACTCAAACCTTTGAGTGAATGAATGGGTGGGATTATAATGTTGACTGCACTTATCTCCGAGGAAGGCGGAGAGTTCGGTGTTATGAATATATTGATCAAATTTGTCCTTACTACCAGCACCCAACATGAACTCGCCACACGGCCATCGACATGATTTAGCATCGGCAATCCGCACTAAATGTTCCCTTGGTTCAACAAATGCTTGTCATACCGATCTTTTGCTCGACGTATGTCCTGAGGACCTTCTCCTTGAAGAACTCCTCCTAAAGATGTTCATTTTTGTACAAACAAATTTCTGAATTTTTTAAAACACAAAATTATGCCAACAAAACTTTATAAGATTGATAACAACTATTTATATGGATGTCTAGATCGGCTATATCAAGCATTCAAACTACTTGGAACTCAAAGAATTCAACATGTAAGCTCTTTTGTACCGCCAAGAGTAGCAAAATATGCAAAATATAATCCACTAAAGCAAACACTAATTGGAGCAAGCGAGCAGTCACATACCAAGGACCAATCCCTCAAAACAGTTTCGGACATGGAGTTCCGAGCAAAGAGATTGAAAATCTCAGGTTTGGCAGCAAGAACACTCGAGAGAGCAACAATGATTTTTTTTCTAGAGGTAAGAGATGATGTGGGCTAAAGTAGTGAATGAGTTGTGTCCTATAGGAATCACAAGCATCTTGGCATGCCTAAGGGGTGGCCATGCCCTATTGCCTTCTGCAAACAGGTGCACCCCCTAGGATGTGTTGAGTCCCAAAAATTCTTAAATATTCCACAAAAAATCATGCAAAAACATTTATGACATTCTGAGCAATTTTATTTTTCGGCCATTTTTATTGCACGTATAATTTGAAAAGCATGATCATCATGGAAATTTACTTTATTAAACTACAAATAATAGAGACTAAACTAATATTACAGAAAGTTGTGTTTACTAAATTCATCGGCTACATGCCCCTCAAAAAAGAGTCCATTAATAAGGTTGATCGAGTCTTACTTACGAATTGATGCCGATTTAATAGCAAACTGAAGAATCTTCGTATAACACTAGGTTACCTCAATAGGGATGTGCATATCCCCTACAATAAGAATCTCATATTTCTTCTTGACAACAGGAAGAGGAAATTTAAACTCTCCAATGGTAATTATGGCAATTTACTCAATGGGATTGATATTATTCAATGAAGCTTGTTTCTTTGGAAAATGCATTGTATGTTGTTTACCATTCACGTGAAATGTAACCTTCCTTTTGTTGCAATCATTAACAACACATGCAGTATTCAAAAATGGTCTACCAAGGATAATCGACATGTTGTCGTCCTCGGGCATCTCAAGAATAACAAAGTCTGTTAAGATAGTAACATTTGCAACCACAACACGGACATCCTCACAAATTCCAATAGGTCTAGTAGTGGATTTATTAGCTATTTGCAAAGATATTGCAGTAGGTGCAAGTTTATTATATCAAGTCTTTTAAAGACATAACACTAACAGTAGCTCCTAGATCACATAAAGCAGTTCTAACATAACTCGTTTAATGGAGCAAGGTATCATGGGTATAATAGGGTCTCCCAATTTCTTACTAGGGTATACTAGTTCATGTACCTTTCTTTTATTTGTGATAATATCTTTCATAAATTTAGAGTATTGAGGCATTTCCAAGATATCCTCCTCGCCCATATTCTTAGAAGACTAACGAGGGAAGGGCATGGGTTTCTGAACCCATGGATCTCTTCCTTTATGATGTTTTCTAGCAATAAATTCCCTCTTACCATAACATTTATTCTTAGGATGTATGTTATCAAGATCATTATCAATTTCTATGTATATATCACTATCAAGTTCTTTATAATTATCTGGTTGAGCATCTACATGATCATCATTATTATCATTATCATTGTCATTAGGTGGGTGTTCACTATGAGATTGTGTCTCAACATTAGAACTAGAAACATCATTATGATTCTCAACAGGTTTTCCTATCAGGTTCACTAGAAGCATGCAAAGTCTTATAATTTTTTTGAGTTGGACTAGGTGCATCATCATTAACTCCGTAAAAATCTTGTTCAATTCTTTTAGGGTGACCTTCACGATAAAGCGGTTCTTGAGTCATTCTACCTCCTCTAGTCATTACTCTAGCAGCATGATGATACGTCCATTTTGTATCATGATTTCCTATTGATATTTATATTGTTCTTGGTCCTTATTCTGCTATATGATACAATTCTAATTCCTCTTTCCTATATATTTGCAAGATCTAGACAAAGAGAGAAATTGCCAGAAACTGCAACTCTGGACCTGAAAGCCATGTACAAACCTGGAAATTTTTGGACTCCAAATGACGTGAAACTTCACGAGAATTTTTTATGGAATATATAAGAATTATTGGAGATAAGAAATACCATAGGGGGGAAACCTGTTGCTCCCAAGTAAATAGGGCGTGCCCATTGAAAGGACCATGATGTCGCCAAGAGGTGGGTGGATAGGCGTTTTAAAAACTTCTACGGATTTGGCTTTATCCTAATGAGGAAATAAACTAAGAGGATAATTTTCAAGAAAAAATCCTAAATATACTAGGATCAACTACATGCACCAACAACTTGTTCTAATAAGATGAACACAACAAGATTACTCACAAGCACAAGTAAGTTACACAAGCTTACTTGAGCAATATCACAAGATATGTAAGTGTATGACACTAGTTAGCAAATCACACTAAACACAAGATATATCAATAGTAGCAAGTATGAATTGCGGGAATAAAGTGTAGGCGTAAATGATTAATCTTTACACGGAAATAGCTGTCACATCCCTGAAACCCTAATCAAGTTAGCATTGTGCTCATATCTTCTTTGCATTGCATCCAAGAAAATTCAACAAGAACAAAGCAAGTGGTGAAGGAAAACTCAAAAACCCTAGCCACTTCTCAAATTCAAAGGAATTATAAATTTATACAAATCAATGAACCCAAAATGGCCTCAAGAAAAGTTCAACTTTTCTGATAATTCTTGAAAACAAATAAGCAATGAAGAAAATCATTTTCCTAACACATTTGGCATTTTATTTAAATGCAAAGACTACTGGTTTCAAGTTTTAAATTTGAATTCAAAAATATATAGTTTCCAAAAATGCTAAACACTTTATTGGTGATTGGAAATATTCCAACTAACACCCCAACATTTTTCAAACTATTTCTAGTTTGCTTTTGAAGACAAAATAAATGGAAAGCAATGTCAATAATTAAAACAGAAACCAAATAGAAAAAATGGGGAAAAATCTACTTGTCGCCTGGGGAGGCCCAGCCCATAAGTGGCAGGGTCATCTTCTTCCTCTGCCTTCTTGCAGACGAGAGATCGACCACGGTGGCTCCTCCACCTCCTGCTTCGCCGTGGCGACCTCCGGTGCCCCCATGGACAGCGCGACAGCAGGGTTATCCTCCCCAAGCGCGTCTCTATCCGTTCCCGTGACCATTCCTCTCCCTCCTCTCGGGTTCTCTCCTCCCTCCTCCTGCCGCCAGTGCCAAGAGCTCGAGCTCGAGCTGCCGTGCCCCTAGCCACAGGACCTTCCTCCCGAGTAGTCCAGTAGCTCCGCCTCGACGAGCTGGTTCTCCCTGCAAAAGCCGAAGCCTCCCCGAGCCCTGAAATGCCCCAGCGCCATCGTCTTTAACCTTCGGTCGCCGGCTACAGCCCCTCCCCAAGCAGTCTGAGCCTAGCTTCACCTCCACCATGAGCTTACGATCATTTCCCCTCTTCTTCCCCTCGGATTCGTGCCCTCTTCCCACTGGACCAACGAACCCGAGCTCCGGCAGCCGCCTCGGCTCGTCGCCGGCATGCTCCGGCCACCCATAGCCCTCCTTGAGGCCAGTGCTGGACGAGGCCGAGCCTGGGGATCATCCCAGTGCTCTCTGCAACCGTTTCCGACCACCACAGTGTGTTTTGGTGTGTCTCCGGCAAAGTTCCGCCGCGGATCTGGTCGCCGCCGGTCAGTCTCTGGCGGGGGACGACGTGGCCGGCCTAACCCCGGTAGTTTAGCACTAAGCAGCCACTAACAGTGGGCCGCAGGCCAAGTCAAACGCAATCAGGGGGCTGGTCAGCGCGGGATTATCCATGTGAGGCTGACTAGTGGGTCCCCCCTGTCAGGTTTGACCTGACCAGGTCAGTTGACCTGCTGACGCCATGATGACGTTGGGCTGACGCAATAAGTGGATTCTTGATTTAAAAGAATTCCAGAAAAATGCCAAAACTTCTAAAAATCATAGAAATTAATCTGTAACTCCAATGAAAATAATTTATATATGAAAAAGTATGAGAAAATTCCAAGGAATCTGAATATGTCATTTTGAGACATGTCTCGAAATGTCTGAAAATGTTACTGGACCCAAACATATGGAATAATGAATAAGTTAAATTTTATAAATACTTTGGAGATGGAATTTGGAAATCATTTGAATTCCACTTCAAATGATATGATCAAACATTGTCCAAATCACAAACCAGCAACCTAACATGTCATTTCCATGCATGTTAAAAACAAGTTGATCTAAGCATCAGGTCGAATCAATTAAAATGGTATTCGAGAATACCTCGTTTGAAGTCATATTTGAATTTGATTCAAATCAACTTCAAACCTAATAAATGTTAGCTATAATAGTATACCACCTTGCATCATCATGCCATGCTCATGCATCATCTTGTTGCATATGTTTGTTATTGATTATTGTCATTCTTTTCGGTAGGCTCCGCTCCTCCCGATTCCACTGAATATCCGACTAACGGATACTGTCCCTCCTCTGAGCAACAAGGCAAGCAACCATTTTGATCATCCCGATAAATCCCATGTCCTCGCTCCTGCACTTATTTATTGCATTAGGATGAAATGCTTCAAATGCTTTTGCCACGTTAGTTGAACCCACTTCCTTTGCATGACCTGTCCTTGTCACAGTAAATAGCTGAACCTTGCAACCTAGCATACCTGGTAGTTGCTTGAGCCATGATGTGCCTTATCCTGCTATGCATGCTATGCTTAGAGTTGTGTGTGGTCTGTCATCTAGGAGATGAACAGAATTGTGAGAATGTGTTCAGTAGTAAAGGTTGTGTGTTGAACCTGATTTGGTAAAGGTACCGGGGAAAGGCTATGTAGGAGTACATGGCGGGTTGTTTCATTGGAACCGTCCTTAGGACCTGAGTTCCGTGTATGTAATCCAAGATGAGATACTACCACATGCTGGGCCCTGAAATATGACCCCACTCGACTTATTAATCGCTTAGTACTCGGTCCAGGAGTTGCAAGTAGTTCCTCGTGTTTATAGTCATGCTGGAGGCCGTGCATAGCGCTGACCTGAGAGGTGGGCTGTGATGCGGTAGGCAGTGGCACGGTGTACCAAGTGGCACCCGGATGATGGGCTTGGGAACCCTGTGCACATCGTTTGGGGTCGTGGCGAAAACCTCGGCCGAACATCCGTGCGGGTTACCCTCAGATAGGCGATAGACCTGGACTAAGTATTAGTGTGCTTAACGGTCATGGCCGAATCCCTCGTTGGGCTTCCGCTTGAAGGATGCCGAGGTGCATGATGTGCACACAGCGATAAGTGGCGAGAGCGTGTGTGAAGAAGTACACCCCTGCAAGGTTATGATCTATTCGAATAGCCGCGTCCGCGGATATGGACTACTTGGAGACATATGTTGTTCATAGATAACTTCAATGGCTACTCATAAAATTGTCATGATGAGCGTGAGTGTCGTGGACGGCATTTCTGTATGGAGACGGAATGATTCCACGATAGAGTATTGTTGTGGTGTTAGTGGACTCGTGTGCGAGAAATCAAGTTGTCAAAAATTGTTTTAAAATGCAAGTTGTCTAGCCACGAGTCAAATGCTGGCTTTCCGCATGAAACCCCACAATTCCTTATTGATGCATTGCATGAGAAGATAGTTATCCTAAAGTCTTGCTGAGTACCTCCATACTCATGTTTTCTTAATAATTGTCGCAGAGGTTGCTAATGACCCTAACGGAGGGTTCTTCCTAGACATCGACGACGACGAGTAGTTGGTGTCCCAGCTATGATCTGGCCCTAGGTTGGGTCTGTATATAGTCAGGCCATGTGCCTTCTAGTTTCACCTGTCTATACTCAGACAGTTTAATCACTTCCGCTGGCTTGTAACTGAATGACTGCTATGATGGGTCGTGAGACCCTTACTGTGTAATATTATATGTGTGGCTCTTCCGAGCCTCTTAAATAAAGCTTGTATGTTATGGTTATGTTGTGATGCCTTCGATGTATCTATACATATCAGTCTGCCATGCGTACGTGTGACGTACTTGATATGTATGGGGTTCGATTAGCTAGCCGTAGACTTTAATAGCATTCCTTATAGGGAAATGCCCCTTTGTGAGCCAACGAGCCATGGTAGCTCGCTACTGCTCCGGACACATTGGTTGACCGGCGTGTGTCCTTCTTAGCTGCTGTGTCTGACCCCTTTGGGAAAATGTCACACGATGTAATGGAGTCCTTGTAGCTTGCTACGACTCGTCTACATTCGCTAGTGACCGACACCTGCTTTGCTGGGTCATGTATGCCTGGCCCTGTGCGGAACTGCCACTTTGGTTTATGACTCGACTTGTCGATCCGGGTTCTTTGTCATTGGATTGCTAGCGACACAATTGCATACGTGAGTCAAAAGGCACAAACGGTCCCGGGTAAGGTAAGGCTGCAGCCGTGGGGTTAGCCTTGCGTGAGACCGCAAAGAGATGCGATGTGTTACAAGCTGGATTCCTATGGCTTAGGATCGGGGTCCCGACAACGTTCGTTACAGAGCCTGACTGACTGTAGGAGTACTAAGCCAAATTGGTCGAAGTTGAGTCTAGAATTGCTTTAGTTATATATAAGGGAATTGTTTGTGGAAGGGAACGTAATACTCTTGTTCTCTTCTCAAGTTATTCTATTCTGGTCATCCTCGTCCTTTCTGCGGGAATTAAGGACTAGGTTACTCATCTTCTTCTAGGCTCGTGTTTCTGATCGGTAGATTATAAGACTACGGGTCGAGAGTTATATTGGGTTTCTTTTATCCCTAGGAAAAAGGAAGTAAGTTTGATGATAAGAGAATTGAACTTGATAGATGAGTGGTTACGCTATTCTAATTTTGGGTTGTCTCAAAATTTGTTTTGAACATTTACAACCGTTATGCTGCCCAATTTTGCATTCAGAGCTCTAATGCTTTTGCATTACTCTCTATTTTCAGATGCCTGGCCGTCCTTCTCATCAGGTGGTTCGTTTGACCAGGTGCATTGATGTGCCGGGTCATACGGCCATGCTGGTCAGGGTGATGTCGGTGTGCGGTTACCGCTGGTACCTCGAGTACACAGTGGAGGAACAGTACAAGATGCTGCCTAGTCAATGCTGACCATTATGAGAGCGAGACATGCACTGCTGCAGAATTCAGAGTTCTGCTATGTTCCTGCCTCTCAGCCTGGTGAAGAGGGATACCTCATCGGTGTCTATTTTAATTCCTCTATGGAGGATCCGCTACTGCAGTCCACTGCTGAGATGCTAGAGAACAGAGACAGGGATGCTCGTGCTCTCCGCATGGAGCTTTATGCCACACGTGCCCATCTGTGGACGGCCTTGACGCAGCTGGCACCGGTGGTCCAGACAGGGTACGGAGATATGGAGATGCTGAACCCTGTTAGGACCCATCTTCCGGCCCATGTTGACTGGCCAGCTATAGGAGGAGTCACCCCTCTTCTAGGACCCCTACTACCACCAGTCAGGGGACCAAGGCCACATCCGTGTCCTTATGGATCCCAGGGATCTCAGGCCAGAGTGTTTCCTGATCTGCAGGTTGAGCTTCCAGGCCATGGAGGTAATCTTTATGAGATGTTCTATGCGGATGCCTAAGCTATGAGTGGAAGGATAGTATGGTAGTAGCCGTACATTCACAGTCCTGCGTGACTTGTGAAGTATGCTCATGATGTGAAATGAATTCCGGAGGCCTAGACAAATAATGTATAGGAAGCTTGTAAGCCTCTGATGAGTAGTTTCATAACTTCAGTAGTTTGCTCTTCGATTAAGGTTGTACTGAACTATGTAAGGGTGTGTATGAATCATGGTGTATATATAGCAGTTGCTTGTTACCATGTTGTTCGGATATTCATTTCCGCATTCCATGTGTTCAGTGCATTCTTATGTGAGTTTGTTTGTGAGGATGGCGTTCACCAGGTTGAACCGTGCCCCTGCTCATGAGCAAGGCGAGGGTAGTCAAGCATCGCAGGAAGACCTGCCTCACCCGCCCTCTCTGGCAGAAGTAATGCTTGAGGCAGAGAGGAACAAAAGGGAGACCAACCGTCTGTTAGAGCGTATTGAGAAGAATACGGCTCGTCAGCCTAGGAATGCTGCGGTGTCCCTCAACGACTTTGTGTAGCTGAATCCTCCAAAGTTCCATCACTCCATCGATCCCCTCGACGCTGATGACTAGTTGTGCAGTATCTCACGTAAGATTCGCTCTACGAATGTTGCTGAGGCCGACAAGGTGATCTTCGTGGCGTATTTTCTGGAAGGACCCGCCAATCTGTGGTGGGAGAACTTTGAAGCTATGCGTCCTGCTGAACCAGCAGCCACATGGGAAGACTTCAGTGCGGCCTTCCATCTGCACCATATTCCAGAGGGCCTGATGGACAGAAAGAGAGAGGAGTTTTGTGCATTCACCCAGGGCAAGTTGACCGTGGATGCCTATAGCCGCGAGTTCGGTAACCTCGCCCGCTATGCAACAGAAGAGGTGACTACTGAAGCCAAGAAGCAAGCAAGATTCCGTAAGGGTCTGAGCCCCGTGCTTCGTCGTGATCTGCGCCTCCACGAGTGTGCAAGCTTCCAAGCCCTGGTCAACAAGGCGATCAGTGCCGAGACTGGTCATACCGACTTTGAAGCCACAAGGAAGCACTCCCGTGATTTTGGCTCGTCATCTAGTTCCGCGTTTCCAAAACGCAGGCTGTGGGTTCCGAACAGTTCTCTACCGCCAAGATATACTCCGAGGCCATCCTACGTGGCGCCTCAGACGAATCAGACCAACCCTCCAGCAAAAACTTATGGTGGTCCAGCTAGAAATGCTGCACCACGTGCCAACCAAGTGATATGCTACAAGTGTGGAGAACCAGGGCACTATTCCCGTGAGTGTCCTCAAAATGTGGGTGCCAAGCAACCCGGAAAGTCCGTCGGGCAGGGCAAGTCGGGCAAAGCTTACTATGTGAAGCCAACTCCTGCACGTGGCCGTGTGAACTAGGTCTCAGCAGAAGAAGCTGCAGAGGATCTCGACGTCATACTGGGTAAGCTTCTTGTTAATCATCACCCAACGTCTGTTCTCTTTGACACTGGGTCTTCTCATTCCTTCATTTCAGAAAGTTATGCACAGTTGCATAACATGTCTTTTTGTGATATGCCAATTCCATTGGTTGTCCAAACTCCTGGTAGTAATTGGCAAACCTCTAGGATAACCTATGACAATGAAATTCTAGTAGACATGCTAGTTTTTCTAGCCTCATTGATAGCCCTGAAATCTTCGGATATTAATATCATCTTGGGTATGGACTGGATGTCAGCTCACTATGCCAAGATTGATACTCATTCTAGAAATGTTCAGCTTACCCATCCCTCGGGTGAGATAGTCAATGTCTCTACTCGAGTTGCCAAATGCCAACTCTTTTCCCTCAATGCCAACCCTCTTCCGGAACTTGAAGACATTCCGGTAGTCTGTGACTTCCCGGATGTTTTTCTAGAGGAACTGCCAGGAATTCCACCTGACACAGATGTAGAGTTCGTGATAGATCTTGTTCCGGGAACTGTTCCAATAGCCAGAAGACCATATAAGATGACACCCTTGGAGCTAGCCGAACTTAAGAAGCAACTAGATGAGGCCTTGAATAAAGGTTTCATTCGTCCTAGCTCTTCTCCTTGGGCTTGCCCCGTCCTCTTCGTCAAGAAGAAAGACGGAACGGATCGGATGGTTGTAGATTACTGACTAGTTAATCTGGTCCCCATAAAGAACAAGTATCTTCTCCCCAGGATCAACGACCTCTACGATTAGCTCGCTGGATCCTCAGTCTTCTCCAAAATGGATTTGAGGTTGGGATACCATCAAATCAAGATCAAGAACGGGGACATTCCAAAAACGTCTTTTGTTACTCGTTATGGCCAATACGAGTAAACCGTCATGTCCTTCGGTTTAACCAATGCCCCATCCACCTTCTCTCGTCTGATGAATTCAATCTTCATGGAGTATTTGGATAAATTTGTCGTGGTGTACCTCGATGATATTCTCATCTACTCGAAGAACGAACAAGAACATGCCGAGCATCTAAAGCTGGTATTGATGAAACTTCGAGAGCATCGCCTTTATGCCAAGTTTTCAAAATGTGAATTTTGGTTACCAGAAGTGACCTATCTAGGTCACTTAATCTCTGGTAAGGGTATTGTTCTCAATACCGAGAGAGTTCAAGACATCCTTGATTGGACTCAACCTGAATCGGTTAAGCAAGTTAGGAGTTTTCTTGGTCTAGCGAGCTATTGTCGCCGCTTTGTCGAGAATTTCTCCAAGGTTGCAAAGCCTCTAACTGAACTCCTCAAGAAGGATAAAAAGTTCGAGTGGACACCATAGTGTGAGCATAGTTTTCAGGAACTGAAAAGGCGACTGACTTCCGCACCTGTGTTGCTGCCACCAGATTTTTCTAAGGACTTTGTTATCTATTGCGACACATCGCGGCAAGGATTAGGTTGCATTCTCATGCAAGATCGTCATGTGATTGCATACGTATCTGACAGTTGCGTCCACATGAGGATAATTATCCCACACATGATCTTGAGCTTGCAGCTGTAGTCCATGCACTAAAAACCTGGCGACATTACCTTCTGGGTAATCGTTGCGAAATATTCACTGATCACCAAAGTCTGAAATATATCTTCACCCAGCCGGATTTGAATCTTAGGCAAAGACGGTGGGTTGAGTTGATCTCGGATTACGACTTAGGGATAACTTACACCCCGGGGAAGGCCAATGTTATGGCTGATGCACTAAGTCGTAAATCTTATTGTAACAATTTGATGCTACAACAAGGTCAACCACATCTCTATGAGGAATTTCGGAAGTTGAATCTTCATATTGTTCCTCAAGGATTCCTTTCTACATTGGTGGAGAAGCCTACCCTTAAGGATCAACTTATAGCTGGCCAGAAGCGTGACAAGGCTATATCACGGATCAAGGAGAATATTATTAGCGGAAACGCTAATGAATTCTCCATGAATGATCAAGGTGTTGTGTTCTTCCAGAATCGTCTAGTGGTTCCCAAGAACCTACATCTAAGGCAGTTAATCCTTAAGGAGGCCCATGATTCTCCTCTCACCATTCATCCCGGTAGTACTAAGATGTATCAGGACCTACGCCAGAGGTTCTGGTGGACCAGGATCAAGAGAGAAATTGCTGAGTTCGTTGCTAACTGCGACGTTTGTCGTCGAGTTAAGGCAGAACATCAAAGGCCTGCTGGCATCCTTCAACCTTTAGCTATTCCTGAATGGAAATGGGATAAAGTTAGTATGGATTTCATCACCGGATTTCCCAAGACCAAGAAAGGAAATAATGCTATCTTTGTGGTCATTGACCGTCTCTCCAAAGTAGCTCATTTTCTTCCAGTTCGTGAGAGTATAACAGCTAGCCAGCTAGCAGAGTTATATATCTCTCGAATACTGTCTCTTCATGGAGTTCCCCTGGAGATTAACTCAGACCGTGGAAGTATTTTTACTTCTCGCTTCTGGGAAAGTTTTCAGAATGCTATGGCGACTCACTTATCTTTTAGCACAACTTTCCATCCTCAATCAAGTGGTCAAGTAGAAAGAGTGAATCAAATCCTTGAAGATATGCTCCGAGCTTGTGTTATATCGTTCTGTATGAATTGGGAGAAGTGTCTTCCATTCGCCGAATTTTCTTATAACAATAGTTATCAATCAAGCCTGGGCAAAGCCCCTTTTGAAGTTCTCTATGGACAAAGATGTCGAACACCTCTTAATTGGTCAAAAACCGGAGAGAGACAACTCTTTGGCCCGGATATGATCCAGGATGCAGAAGAGCAGGTTTGCATTATTCGTGAAAAGTTGAAAACAGCCCAGTCTCGTCAAAAGAGCCAATATGATCATCATCATAATGCTGTGACCTTTGAAGTTGACGAGAAGGCTTACCTTCGGGTTACACCTTTGAAGGGTACCCATCGATTCGGTATCAAGGGCAAGTTGGCTCCTCGTTACATTGGTCCTTTTTGCATTCTTGCCAAATGAGGAGAAGTTGCCTACCAGCTGGAACTTCCTCCGCATCTTTCCAAGGTTCATGATGTCTTCCACGTCTCGCAACTCAGGTGTTGCTTTTTGGATCCTATCCGTGAAGTGGACCACGAAACGCTTGATCTCCAAGATAACCTTTCATGCCGAGAATACCCTGTGCATATTCTTGATCAAGCTGAGCGTACCACTCGACGTCGAAACCTCAAGTTTCTTAAATTTCAATGGTCAAATCATTCTGAAAAGGAGGAAACTTGGGAAAGAGAGGATCGTCTCCGACTTGAGTATCCTGCGTTATTCCCGACGACTTCTAAATCCCGGGACGAGATTCTTTTGAGTGGGGGTGAGTTGTCACATCCCTGAAACCCTAATCAAGTTAGCATTGTGCTCATATCTTCTTTGCATTGCATCCAAGAAAATTCAACAATAACAAAGCAAGTGGTGAAGGAAAACTCAAAAACCCTAGCCACTTCTCAAATTCAAAGGAATTATAAATTTATTCAAATCAATGAACCCAAAATGGCCTCAAGAAAAGTTCAAGTTTTGTGATAATTCTTGAAAACAAATAAGCAATGAAGAAAATCATTTTCTTAACACATTTGGCATTTTATTTAAATGCAAAAGACTACTGGTTTCAAGTTTTAAATTTGAATTCAAAAATATATAGTTTCCAAACATGCTGAAAACTTTATGGGTGATTGGAAATATTCCAACTAACACCCCAGCATTTTTCAAACTATTTCTAGTTTGCTTTTGAAGCCAAAATAAATGGAAAGCAATGTCAATAATTAAAACATAAACCAAATAAAAAAAATGGGGAAAAACCTACCTGTCGGCTGGGGAGGCCCAACCCATCATGGGCAGGGTCGTCTTCTTCCTCTGCCTTCTGGCAGAGGAGAGATCGACCACGACGGCTCCTCCACCTCCTGTTTCGCCGTGGCGACCTCTGGTGCCCCCCAGGATAGCGCGATAGCAGGGTTATCCTCCCCAAGTGCGTCTCTATCCGTTCCCGTGACTATTCCTCCCCCTCCTCTCGGGTTCTCTCCTCCCTCCTCCTGCCGCCATTGCCAAGAGCTCGAGCTCGAGCTGCCGTGCCCCTAGCCACAGGACCTTCCTCCCGAGTAGTCCAGTAGCTCCGCCTCGACGAGTTGGTTCTCCCAGCAAAAGCCGAAGCCTCGCCGAGCCCTGCAACGCCCCAGCGCCATCGTCTTCAACCTTCGGCCGCCGGCAAATCGACGGTGGATCGCCCGCTACAGCCCCTCCCCGAGCAGTCTGAGCCTAGCTTCACCTCCACCGTGAGCTTACGATCATTTCGCCTCTTCTTCCCCTTGGATTCGTGCCCCCTTCCCACTGGACCGACAAACCCGAGCTCCGGCAGCCGCCTCGGCTCATCGCCGGCATGCTACGGCCACCCATAGCCCTACCTGAGGCCAGTGCTGGACGAGGCCGAGCCTGGGGATCATCCCAGTGCTCTTGGCAACCGTTTCCGAGCACCACAGTGCGTTTTGGTGTGTCTCCGGCGAAGTTCCGCCGTGGATCTGGTCGCCGCCGGTCAGTCTCCGGCGGGGGACGACGTGGCCGGCCTAACCCCGGTAGTTTAGCACTAAGCAGCCACTGACAGTGGGCCCCAAGCCAAGTCAAACGCAATAAGGGGGCTGGTCAGCGCGGGGTTATCCCTGTGAGGCTGACCAGTGGGTCCCCCCTGTCAGGTTTGACCTGACCAGGTCCGTTGACCTGCTGACGCCATGATGACGTGGGGCTGACGCAATAAATGGATTCTTGATTTAAAAGAATTCCAGAAAAATGCCAAAACTTCTAAAAATCATAGAAATTAATCTGTAACTCCAATGAAAATAACTTATATATGAAAAAGTATCAGAAAAATCCAAGGAAACTGAATATGTCATTTTCAAACATGTTTGAAAATGTTACTAGACCCAAACATATGGAATAATGAATAAGTTAAATTTTATAAATACTTTGGAGATGGAATTTGGAAATCATTTGAATTCCACTTCAAAAGATATGATCAAACATTGTCCAAATCACAAACCAGCAACCTAACATGTCATTTCCATGCATGTTAAAAACAAGTTGATCTGAGCATCAGGTCGAATCAATTAAAATGGTATTCGAGAATACCTCGTTTGAAGTCATATTTGAATTTGATTCAAATCAACTTCAAACCTAATAAATGTTAGCTATAATAGTATACCACCTTGCATCCTCATGCCATGCTCATGCATCATCTTGTTGCATATGTTTGTTATTGATTATTGTCATTCTTTTTGGTAGGCTCCGCACCTCCCGATTCCACTGAATATCCGACTAACGGATATTCTCCCTCCTCTGAGCAACAAGGCAAGCAACCATTTTGATCATCCCGATAAATCCCATGTTCTCGCTCCTGCACTTATTTATTGCAATAGGATGAAATGCTTCAAATGCTTTTGCCACGTTACTTGAACCCACTTCCTTTGCATGACCTGTCCTTGTCACAGTAAATAGCTGAACCTTGCAACCTAGCATACCTGGTAGTTGCTAGAGCCATGATGTGCCTTATCCTGCTATGCATGCTATGCTTAGAGTTGTGTCTGGTCTGTCATCTGGGAAGTGAACAGAATTGTGAGAATGTGTTCAGTAGTAAAGGTTGTGTGTTGAACCTGATTTGGTAAAGGTACCGGTGAAAGGCTATGTAGGAGTACATGGCGGGTTGTTTCATTGGAACCGTCCTTAGGACCTGAGTTCCGTGTATGTAATCCAAGAAGAGATACTACCACATGCTGGGCCCTGAAATATGACCCCGCTCGTCTTATTAATCGCTTAGTACTCGGTCCAGGACTTGCAAGTAGTTCCTGGTGTTTATAGTCATGCCGGAGGCCGTGCATAGCGCTGACCTGAGAAGTGGGCTGTGATGCGGTTAGGCAGTGGCACGGTGTACCAAGTGGCACCCGGATGGTGGGCTTGGGAACCCTGCGCACATCGTTTGGGGCCGTGGCGGAAACGTCTGCCGGACTTCCGTGCAGGTTACCCTGAGATAGGTGATAGACCTGGACTAAGTATTAGTGTAGTTAACGGTCGTGGCCAACTCCCTCGCTGGGCTTCCGCTTGAAGGTTGCCGAGGTGCATGACATGCACACAGCGATAAGTGGCGAGAGCGTGTGTGAAGAAGTACACCCCTGCAGGGTTATGATCTATTCAAATAGCCGCGTCCGTGGATATGGACTACTTGGAGACATATGTTGTTCATAGATAACTTCAATGGCTACTCATAAAATTGTCAAGATAAACGTGAGTGTCGTGGACGGCATTTCTGTATGGAGATGGAATGATTCCACGATAGAGTATTGTTGTGGTGTTAGTGGACTCGTGTGCGAGAAATCAAGTTGTCAAAAATTGTTTTAAAATGCAAGTTGTCTAGTCACGAGTCAAATGCTGGCTTTCCGCATGAGACCCCACAATTCCTTATTGATACATTGCATGAGTAGATAGTTATCCTAAAGTCTTGATGAGTACCTCCGTACTCATGTTTGCTTAATAATTGTTGCAGAGGTTGCTAATGACCCTAACGGAGGGTTCTTCCTAGACATCGACGACGACGAGTAGCTGGTGTCCCAACTACGATCTGGCCCTAGGTTGGGTTTGTAGTATAGTTAGGCCATGTGCCTTCTAGTTTCACCTGTCTGTACTCAGACAGTTTAATCACTTCCGCTGGCTTGTAACTGAATGACAGCTATGATGGGTCGTGAGACCCTTACTATGTAATATTATATGTGTGGCTCTTCCGAGCCTCTTAAATAAAGCTTGTATGTTATGGTTATGTTGTGATGCCATCGATGTATCTATACATATCGGTATGCCATGCGTACGTGTGACGTACTTGATATCTATGGGGTTCGATTACCTAGCCATAGACTTTAGTAGCATTCCTTACAGGGAAATGCCCCTTTGTGATCCAATGAGCCATGGTAGCTCGCTACTGCTCTGGACACATTGGTTGACCGACGTGTGTCCTTTTTAGTTGCTGTGTCTGTCCCCTTTGGGAAAATGTCACGCGATGTAATGGAGTCCTTGTAGCTTGCTACGACTCGTCTACATTCGCTGGTGACCGACACCTACTTTGCTGGGTCATGTATGCCTGTCCCTGTGCGGAACTGCCACTTTGGTTTATGACTAGACATGTCGATCCGGGTTATTTGTCATTGGATTGCTAGCGACACAATTGCATACGTGAGTCAAAAGCCGCAAACGGTCCCGGCTAAGGTAAGGCTGCAGCCGTGGGGTTAACTGTGCGTGAGACCGCAAAGAGATGCGATGTGTTACAGGCTGGATTCCTATGGCTTAGGATCGGGGTCCCGACAATAGCCAACAGAATATAATAAGGACAACAATATGTAGTGAATGTACGCTCAAGTAACCAAAGTAAACCACAAGTAAGGAGTTATGGTTAGGGATAAGCGAAGTCACGGAGACGAGGATATATCCCGATGTTCACTTCCTTGGAGGGAAGCTAGTCACCATTAGAGAGGTGGATGTTACCACAAAGGCACACCAACGCCATGAAGGCTCACCCTATTCTCCTGGAGATATCACCACGAAGGCGATTCCCAACCACTAGTGGTAGGCCTTTGATGTGGCCTCCAAGCCCTCACAAACTTTCCATGGGAAATCAGAAAGGTTTTATTCCTCTCCGAAGAACTCCTACCGCCTGGGAGTCTCCAACCTCCAAGAGTACCAAGATCACGGGGACTACTCAAAACTTGCTCAAATCACAAATAGCTTGGGTTGAGAGGAGGAGAGGGAGACGATCTATCTTTTGATTGGAACAACACCCAAGGGAACTCACAAATGCTCTTGGGATCTAAGATTTAGTGTAAGCAAATGGGAGTGAGAGAGAAAGATGTTCATGGAATGTTTTAGCTGTCTTAGACAACTCCCACTCAAGGTGGGAGAAGACTATATATTGTGGTAGTAGAAAAGTGGATGTTGGAGCCACTTATGTTGTGCACTTACCGGATGCCCGACATCTCACGGTCGTCCGAACAGCCGCGCGGGGTCGAACGCCCGACAGTGGTCGGTTGTCCGAAGATGCAGAAGATATCAGGTTATCACAGTATTTGGTGGAGAGGTGATCAACATACGTAGTTCGGAGGACGTCGGTCATCTGAAGATACACAAGGTATTGGGTCAGCACAACATCTGATGATAGGGTGAAGAGCATACGGACGTCCGAAAGGCATCGTCCGTCCGGGGCACGGTCGTCCAGAAATGCTCAAAAGTCCTATAGTTGGAATCTCTTGACTCGCAACGGATTTCCTACCGTACCAGGATGTCCGGTCCTTAGATGACGGGAGGATCCGGAAGTATGAGGGCTTGAATTTGTTGGTGGGCCCCGTATTTCGGGAGGACGTTGGTCATCCGGCGTGCGGACGTCCGAGAACCACCTGACGACCGGACAAGAGCACACCAACAACAGGAAGATAGAGAAAGAGGAATTTCCTAGAGTTTGGAGCAAGTTTCTTGCGAAACCAAGTGATGCCCTTTTAATAGTGTGGGGTCCCTATACTCAAGAATCATGAAGGGGTTACACTACATAGCAACCGATAATCCATTCTTGAGTGTATATGTGTTGATCATCACTCCACACCACTAACGTCAAAGGAACTAATACCTTTCAGTCAAGCCTTTCACTTGAGCTTGATGTTATTGTTTCTTCTTGGCTCAAGCTAAAGGCAAGACATTGATGAAGTCTTCAAGTAGCTCGCCCATACACAATTTGGAAAGCCTTGCTTCGTATCCATCTTCACTTGTCCATCATGTGAACACCCACAAGCTTCAAGCATGTAATCCTTAGGAATGGTTATCTTGAACTTGCCATTGTCAAACATGATCATGAACACTTGATGTCATCCTCTCATGGACACTTGGAATCTCTCTCTTGATGCGAGCCCATGAGAACTACCTAACCCTCATAGACATAGACAACACATAGTATGGGTTAGTACGCAAAGTGCAATTCACAAGTACTTACCATACCACAAGATCCCATGTGGTACATTATGTGCGCTTGTGTGATGACCAACTTTGAGTTAACTCTTTGATCTTCATCTTGGTCAACATTTATCTTTGATCCATGATTAATCTTGATGTCTTGAAGGCCCTATTGATTTCTTGTTAGGCTTCATTGCTTTAAGAAATGATTACCAGTATCTCAATTCACCATGACCATATCAAGTTTGTCCATGAATCTCATATTGGCTATAACTTGCCCTTCTTGATGATACAACATATGAGCTCATCATGATCCTATCTTCAAGACATATGTAGAATTCTTCTCTTTCATTATTCTCTCAAGATCTTGATCCATCATGGTTCAAACCATCAGCCAAAACATGAGAATGTCTGAGGTCATCAATGAACTATAAATAGATCATATATTGTTCATCACATGGAATTCATCTTGATCGTTTCATATTTGATTCAATCATTGAGCTCATCCTTGATGCATGCACAACAATATGTATATGGCGTTCATTTCTAATTCAATCGAGCTCCTTCTTGCATATTCATGGAACAAACATACTTCAATTCATCCAATATTCTTCATGTATTGCAAATAGAACATTCCTCCAAATGTATAACTTAATGCAAACATTAGTCCATTAGGATTGTCATCAATTACCAAAACCACACATGGGAACTACATGCACTTTCACCCACCCCCTAGGTGCGCCCTGATGCCTTAGGAGGCCCACATCCGGCCTCTGGTGCCCCTCTTCTTCTATATGAGGTTTTTTGACCTAGAAGAAAAAGGAGGATAGTTTCAGGATGAAGCGCCACCGTGTCAAGGCAGAAACCTAGGTAGGATCCCCTTCTCTCTGTGGCAAAGCAATTCTGCCGGGGAAACTTCCCTCCGGGAAGGGGGAAATTGAACCATCATCATCACCAATGCTTCCTCCTTCATGGGAGGACGAGTCTTAATCAACATATTCACTAGCACAATCTCATCTCAAACCCTAGTTCATATCTTCTATTTAATCTTTGTCTTAAAACCTGAAATTGCTACATGGGGGTTGCTAGTAGTGTTGATTTTATATTGTAGTTGATGGTTGTTGGTTGACTTGGTGGAATATAATCTGTTCAGATCCTTTATCTTATTCATTATACCTCTGATCTTGGACATGTTGATGATTTGTGAGTAGTTACTTTTTTCTCGAGGACATGGGTGAAGTCTTGTTATAAGTAATTATGTGAACTTGGTATTCGTTTGATATTTTGATGATATGTATGTTGTTGCTCCCTTTAGTGGTGTCATGTGAACGTCGACCACGACACTTCACCATACTTGGGCCTAAGTGAAAGCATTTGGGAGTAATAAGTAGATGATTGGTTTGTAGAGTGACAGAATCTTAAACCCTAGTTTATGCGTTATTACGTAAGGGGCTGATTTGGATCCACATGTTTCATGCTATGGTTAGATTCATCATAATTATTTTGTCATAGTTGCGGATACTTGCGAGATTGGTTAAAATTAACTGGGTTGGCTTTTCAAGTAAGAACACCACCCAAGCACCGGTCAACCCATATATCAAATTATCAAAGTAATGAACGTGTATCAAGTCAACATGATGAATATAACTAGATGATAATTCCCATGTGACCTCAAGAGCGCTTTACTTTATATAAGAGAACTTTCCGTATTTTCCTTTTCTATTAAAAGGATTGGGCCACCTTTCTGCACACTTGCTAGTTTCATTACTTGCTACTCGATACAAATTATCTTGCTACAAAATTATCTATCACTATTACCTACAAACTACAACACTTGCAGAGAATACCTTGCTGAAAACTGCTTATCATTTCCTTCTGCTCTTCATTGGATTCTACACTCTTACTTATCGAAAGTACTATGATTGACCCCCTATACTTTTGGGTCATCAAGACTCTTTTCTAGTGTCATTGCCAAGGAATGAAGTGCCTTTTGTAAGCAGAATTTTGTAAGGAAACATTTTCGGTACGTACTAATATTATGTTGCTTATTAATATGGAAGATAATCCTTTGAGATGCTTGTTTGGGGTATCTTCACCCCAACCAAAATGGGAAAAATCCGCTCCTCAAACTACTAAACCTACTGAAAATATACTATGAAATTCCTTCGGGTATGTTAGAGAAACTGCTAGTTATTCCTTATGCAGGAGATGGAACAACTCCTCCCGATTTTCATTTGAAATATCTAGATGGGAGTTGTGGATTATTTAAGCTTGCAAGTTTATCCAAATATGGATTTAAGAATAAGGTATTCCCTTTATCTTTGGAGGGAAAAACACTAATTTGGTACAGGCTCTTGGATCATATTGGAGCATTGGACTAGAATCATTTGAAGCTGGAATTTCACCAAAAGTTTTATCCTATGCATTTGGTTCCTCGTGATTGAAATTATATATATAATTTTTGGCCTCGTGAAGGAGAAAGTGTCACTCAAGCTTGCGGGAGGCTTAAATCTATGATGCACACATTGCCCAATCATGAGATCTCAAGAAAAATAATACTACAAATCTCTTATGCTTGGCTTTCTTATGATGATCAATTGATGCTTACTTCTTCTTCTACTTGTTCCTTCATGAATAAAACTATTGAATTCAAATGGGATCCTCTGGTTTGAATTAAATTCATTTTTAAATGCCTATGAGAGGAAGAGAAGAATAGAAGAGGCAGAGAAACAACAACAGAAAGATGTGGTTTTCTCTCTGTCGTTTCTGGAAGACAACACCTTGATCGAGAGGTATGCCTATATGTGGGGGAGAGAGATGAAGGGGCATGAGGCACCTCTGGTTCTACCGGACAACTGATACGTCTCCAACGTATCTATAATTTTTGATTGTTCCATGTTATTATATTATCTGTTTTGGATGTTTTATATGCATTAATATGCTATATTATATTATTTTTGGGACTAACCTACTAACCTAGACCCTAGTGCCATTTTTCTGTTTTTCCATGTTTTTGAGTATTGCAGATAAGGAATATTAAACGGAGTCCAAACGGAATAAAATCTCCAAAATGATTTTTCTTGCACCAAAAGAAACTTGCCAGACTTGGAGAAAGGGGCAAGAGACCTACCGAGAGACAACAAGCCTACACGGCATGCCCTACCGGGGGGGGGTTGGCTTGTGGGCCCCTTGCAGGCCTCCTAACCATATTATCTATCCTATAAATTCCCAACTATTCCCCCAATACCAGAATGACAGAAAAAAATACTTTTCCGCTACCGGGAGCCTCTGTTCCCGTGAGAGCCAATCTCGGAGCCTTTTCCGGTAATCTGCCGGAGGGGGAATCGATCACGGACGACATCTACATCAGCTCCATTCCCCTTCGATGATGCGTGAGTAGTTCACCATAGACATACGGGTCCATAGCTAGTAGCTAGATGGCTTCTTCTCTTTCTTTGTTCTTCAATACCATGTTCTTCATGATCTTCATGGAGATCTATCTGACGTAATACTCTTTTTTGATGTATTTGTCGAGATGCGATGAATTGTGGGTTCATGTTTAGATTATCTATGAATATTATTTGAATCTTCGCTGAATTCTTATGTGCATGATTTCATATCTTAGCAAGTCTCTTTGAGTTATTTGTTTGGTTCGGCCAACTAGATTGGTATTTCTTGCAATGGGAGAAGTGCTTAGTTTTGGGTTCAATCTTGCAGTGTCCTCACCCAGTGACAAAGTAGGGGTAGTGAGGCACGTATTGCATTGTCGCCATCGAGGATAAAAAGATGGGGTTTTCATCATATTGCTTGAGTTTATCCCTCTACATCATGTCATCTTACCTAATGCATTACTCTGTTCTTCATGAACTTAATACTCTAGATGCAGGCAGGAGTCGGTTGATGTGTGGAGTAATAGTAGTAGATACAGAATCGTTTTGACCTACTTGACATGGACGTGATGCCTATGTGCATAATCATTGCCTTGGATATATTCATAATTATTCGCTTTTCTATCAATTGCTCGAAAGTAATTTGTTCACTCACCGTATTATTTTCCTTCATGAGAGAAGCCTCTAGTGAAACCTATGGCCCCCGGGTCTATTTTCCGTATTATACTTTCAGATATATAAACCAAAAATACCAAAAACTATATTGCTGCAATTTATTTACTTTTGTTTTACTAGCGAAAGGCCCGTACGTTGCAACGGAATGTTTTTCATAATTTCCAATGGAGATGACCATATTTTAGTGCATCACTGATATACACTATCACTATTAATTTCGTGAAATCATGAACAATTTAGAAATCATAATATTTTTCTAAAAATCATGAACATATTTAAAATCATGAATATTTTTTACCACTTATAGGTGATATTGACAATGGGTTAAGGTGACAATTAAGCGACAATTTTGCGAGATGAGCTTTGTGAAAAAAATAACATGTTAAATTTGAAATTTAGGTTTGAAAGATATGAATATTTTTAAAAATACTTTAATCTGTAAAATATTTAAGGTTTGAGAAAAGGCTAGAAAAAATGGGGAGTACCTAGGGTCGAACCCAGGTCTTTCGGACAAGGTAGATACGGCGTAGCCAACAGGCTGGCTAGTGCGCTTGTGTAGTCTAATGGCATAAAGGTTGATGAACCAAAAGCTAGCGGCGGCGATTTAAGGAAAAAACCCGAAACGTTTTCCACTTATTAATGGCATTGGTGGGTAATTTTCATGAACTTTAGGGGCAATGTTAATGACGGACGACATAAGCACTAATTGCTTTATTGGTAGGTAAAGACTTTTAGTTCTAGCAATCTTTTATATATATCTCAATCAGATCTCATCCTTGCAAATAACTGTGAAGGGATTGACAACCCCTTTTTAGCGTTGGGTGCAAGTATTTAATTATTTGTGTAGGGGCTAAGATTGGGGCCTTGCTTGTTCCTCCTACTAGATTGATACCTTGGTTCTCAACAAACTGAGGGAAATACTTATTTACTTTGCTGCATCACCCTTTCCTCTTCACGGGAAAACCAACGCAAGCTCAAGAAGTAGCAAGAAGGATTTTGGCACCGTTGCCGGGGAGGATACATAGCAAGATCAAGCTTACCAAGTACCCATCACAAACTCATCTCTTGCATTTACTTTATTTTCTATTTGCCTATTGTTTTCCTCTCCCCGACTTCTTCAACGATTTTCAGAAAACACCACAAACATTTGCCTTTTTATTCGCCCTTCTTCCATCCGTCTTTTCGTTTGATTGCTTGTTTGCTAGATCTACTCGTTGCCACCATGTCTGAATCTGGGGAGGTTTACATTGAAAAGGATAGTAATAATCTTGAAGAGAATAATAATTCTCATAGAGAACCTACAATCAAGCATACAAAAAAATTCCGTATAGGTAGCGGCAATATTTTGGGAGGGTATATCCTTAATAAAACTGGTATGCGACCTATTTTAGAACGGTATATCCTCAATAAAACTAATAGTATTGCGGACGCCATGACACTACTAATAATTAAACTTGAGAGGCAATTTGTTCATATGCATCCTTGCAAACAAAGGATTTTTCTTGAGTTCTCTAATATTCAGCTTGCTTCCATTAAGCGTGCCGCCACTATATTTCTAGCCCACGAGTTTAGATTCATCATGAAAGAGGCTAGTGAAATTTTTGCACATTATAAAATTAATGGTGGATGTCCCCCCATAGAGGAGATCCTTTTTAATCAAGAAGAAATAATGAGATTGTGGTCTCCCGATTATGTTGCTTATAACAAAATTTTGAGAAAAAGGGTTCCTATTGAGGTTTTGGTTGATGAGATTTCTAAACTCAATGATAATTTTGCTATACAAAATAATGGATTAGAGTTCATACTAAGATATAGACTTATGACCTTCCACTAGAGAAAAGCCAACAATGATGAATTGATTATACACTATAGGGGGTGAAGGAGGAACCTACTCCTCCCTTACTTGATCTTAATGATCTTTATCCTATTAAATTTAGCCCTTTTGATTACTTTTGCTTCCCACAAAGTAAACTTGCTACTGAAATCAGGGAGTATGAGATGAGCATTGATGATCTCCCTTACTATTATGACAATACCTAGATCTATTACATTATCCATAGCTAGGGGCGTTAAACAATAGCGCTTGTTAGGAGGCAACCCAATTTTAGTTTTATGTTTTGTTTTTGCTTCTGTTTTTGAGTGCTGCACACATTAGTACCTCTGTAATAATTGTGTTTTCTAGTTTTAGTTAGTGTTTGAGCCAAGTAATAACTTTGGGATGGTCTACGGTGTTTGCGAGTTGATATTGCTGAAAAACCGAAACTTTTCCTCTTAGTCCAGGAATTTTGAAAATTCACTCGAAAGTGATTTTAATCTAAACTCTTCACACAAGATTGATATACCAATTGACCTGACTTTCCTAAGTTTTCAGAAGTTTTGGATTTACATAAATATTTGAAGTTTATAGATTGCTACAGACTATTCTGTTTTTGATACATTCTGTTTTCTTTGTGTTGTTTGCTTATTTTGATGAATCTACGGGTTGTATCGGGGGGGGGGGGGTATGAACCATAGAGAAGTTGGAATACCATAAATATTACACCAATATAAATAAATAATGAGTTCACAATAGTACTTAAATTTGTGATTTATTTTTCTTATCATAACGGATCTCATGAGTTTTCTGTTTAGTTTTGTGTTGCGAAGTTTTCCAGTTTTGGGTAATGATTTGATGGACTATGGAATAAGGAGTGGCAAGAGCCTAAGCTTGGGGATGGCCAAGGCACGAAAGCCATATTCAAGGATACCAATGAGCCTAAGCTTCGGGATGCCCCGGAAGGTATCCCCTCTTCCATCTTCAATCCATCGGTAAATTTACTTGAGGCTACATTTTTATTCACCACAGAAAATGTGTTTTGGTTGGAGCGTCTTGTATGATATAAGTCTTTACTTTTTAGTTTGCCACAATCATCCTTGATGTGCACATCTTTTGATAGAGACACATTGAATCATGAATTTATTAGAATACTCTATGTGCTTCACTTATATCTTTTGAGCTAAGCAATGTTGCTCTAGTGCTTCAATTATATCTTTTAGAGCACGGTGGTGTTTTATTTTATAAAATTATTGAACTCTCATACCTCACTTACATTATTCTGAGAGTCTCTTTAAACAACATGGTAATTAGTTTAGGTTATGAATTTAGTCCTAATATAATGGGCATCCAAGAGGGATATAATAAAAACTTTCATATTAAGTGCATTGAATATGGTGAGAAGTTTGATTCCTTGCATATAGTTTTGAGATATGAAGATAGTAATATGAGAGTCATGCTAGTAAGTAATTGTGAATTGGAATAAATACTTCTGCTAAAGTTTGTGATTCCCGTAGCATACACGTATGGTGAACCATTATGTGCTGAAGTCGGAGCATGATTTGATTAATGATTGTCAACCTTTGTGTGGAGGTCGGGATCGCGTGATGGTTAACTCCTACCAAACCTTCCCCTAGGAGCATGCGTATAATACTTTGCTTCGATAACTAATAGGCATTTGCAATAAGTATGTGAGTTCTTTATGATTAATGTTGAGTTCATGCATTATATGCACTCTCACCCTTCCACCTTTGCTCGCCTCTCTAGTACCCCACAACTTTATCCACTAGGTTATACCCTCCTTCCTCAAAACAGACACCATATACTTTCCTCAAAACAGCCACCATATCTACCTATGATGGCATTTTCCTAGCCATTCTGAGATATAATGCCATGCAACACCACCATCCCATTTTTTATGACACGCACCATCACTTCCATATTGCTTATAGAGTCATATTTTGTTCTAGAAGTCGAGTTGTAATCTTTGAGTTGTAAGTAAATAAAAGTGTGATGATTTGCATTATTAGAGCATTGCCCCATGTGAGAAAAGGATGATGGAAGCTATGATTCCCTCACAATTTGGGATAAGTCTCCGGACTTTACAAAAAATAAAAGAGGCCAGCGAAGCCCATAAAAAATATAAAAGAGGCCAAAGACGCCCACCAAAAAAGAAAAAAATGAGAGAAAGAGAGAAGGGACAATGCTACTATCTTTTTCCACACTTGTGCTTCAAAGTAACAACATGTTCTTTAGAGAGAGTCTCCTATTTTGTCACGTTCATATAACTTGTGGAATTTCATATTTTGCACAACCACTTAGTTTTCTTTTTGAAGTTTCATACACTTATAGCTCTAGTGCATTTATTGCATGGCAATCCCTACTCACTCACATTGATATCTATTGACGGGCATCTCCATAGCCCGTTGATATGCCTAGTTGATGTGAGACTATCTTCTTCTTTTTTTTTTCTTGCAACCTCCACCATATTCTATTTCACCTATAGTGCTATATCCATGGCTCACGCTCATGTATTGCATGAGAGTAGAAAAGGTTTGAGAACATAAAAAGTGTGAAACAATTATTTGACTTTCATCAGGGTTGTGCATGATTTAGATACTTTTTGTGGGGAAGATGGAGCATAGCCAAACCATATGATTTTGTAGGGATAACTTTCTAAGGCCATGTTATTTCAAAAGGACGCAATTTCCTTGTTATTATACTTGAAGTATTATTGTTTTTATGTCAATATTAGACTTTTTTGAATCTTATGGATCTGAATATTCATGTCACCATAAAGAATATTACAGGGATAAATATGTTACATAGCATTCGACATCAAAATTCCTGTTTTTATAATTTACCTACTCGAGGACGAGTATGAATTAAGCTTGGGGATGCTTGATACGTCTCCAACATATTTATAATACTTTCTGATCTATAAACCAAAAATACCAAAAATATATTTTTGCCATTTATTTACAATTGTTTTACTTTTAGTTCTAGCAATCTTTTATATATATCTCTAACAGATCCCATCCTTGCAAATAATCGTGAAGGGATTGACAACCCCTTTTTAGCGTTGGGTGCTAGTGTTTGATTGTTTGTGCAGGTGCTAAGATTGGGGCCTTGGTTGTTCCTCCTACTGGATTGATACCTTGGTTCTCAACAAACTGAGGGAAATACTTAGCTACTTTGCTACATCACCCTTTACTCTTCCAGGGAAAACCAACGCAAGTTCAATAAATAGCAAGAACCCCAAGGAAAAGAGGCCATCAGATTTGTATCGCTTCTTCTGCTCGTACCTTTACTGTGTTGTCTCCCCCCTTTCTACGATTTCTTCAGCGCCATGATGGCGACGTATGGATTTCACCTTCTGGATTTCACGCCCAATGCAATGGCGTGCATTGCAATCTTTGCCCACCTGTGTGAGAACTTTGTCGGAGTTGCCCCCATCGCGGATTTTCTCACACACTTCTTCCTCCCTGGATTGAGGACAAAAATCACCGCTCAGGGCATGTTAGCTAGATTCCCCGAGGCAGGAAAGAGGATTGGGGATACCTCTCTAGCCAACATCATGGGAAGTGGGAAGAATGGAGGGGCGATTGGTGTTGGATCAAGGATGGCAAAGCCCCGGAGTTCTGCTCTGCACGGACTGGTTGTGTCTCATGCGGCAACAACTAGAGCAGCTTGGGACTTTTTGATAACAAGCTTCACCCCGCGCTGAATAGGATCACCCATCTCAAGGCTGCCAAGCTTACCATTCAGCACGTGGGGGCCGATTTCCTGCGGCACCGCATCGCATGACTGCAGAAAAGGGACATGTGTGCTTGGAAGTGAAACGGTCCTCCCGACTTGATGCAGTTGTACCCAGGCATGGGCAACAACTTGATGATCTATGGCCACGACTGGTTGTGCGACCAATTGTTTGGTGTCTTTGGGTCGTTCCATCTGCTGGCAGGGGTCGTCCCTTTGCATATTAACTCTACCGGGAACCGGATTCTGTAGTGGATGCCGGATTGCAACGCTTCCGAGCTTAAATCTGCTTGGGTTTTACCCTCCCTGGAAGACGAGATGGACTGGGTCTCTAGCCTGACGAAAGGGCCTCCCGACAAGATGATAACCTAACTGCACCCACTAGTTAGGTGGAGAAGGATTTTATTGCCTCTCGGGTCGCGGAGGGAAAACACGTCACAATCACCAAAGGAACGACCTCCGGGGATGAAGGGGAAAAGGAATCCGGGGAAAGTGACTCTTCTAGAGAGGATCTTCCTTGGAAGAAGCTGTCGGGTTGCTACTGTTGGTCGGGAAGCGGCGGCTCCCGCGTCTTCGTGGGTTCCCCCAAAGGTGAATGAGACTACCTCCAAGGGAGGAGGACGCGAGGTTGCACGTCGCCTATCCTCCCGCGTTTCCCAAGCCAAAGCTTCTCCTATCAAGCGGCAGAGGGTCATAGGGGCATACCCTAGCCCTCCGTCAAGTCTAACTTCTCTGCCCGGCTTGCCTCTGCTCGAAGCCCAAATTTTGCCGCCAAGTTCAGCTCCACCAACCCTCAAGAGGGTCAAATCGTCTTCGCCGCGTGCATCATACGAGCTGGGATCTATGTTCATTGCTTCAGAGTAAGTCCGTCGACCACAATTGACGTCAAAGTTCTTTGTTTTTGTCACTCTGACTGATTTTGCATGATCATCTTCTTCACGGGGATGAGGACGAGGAGACCCTGGCATATATGGCCAAATGAGCCAAATCCACGGCAGGGCGGGATCCCCTGGCACACACGGACCTGGCAGGAGACGTGGGGGAGAACCTCATGGCTAGCCCCCGGGCTAGCCCCCACCACAAAATCCAATCGCAATACCCGTCCCGTAGTAGGGACGGAGAAGATCGTCCTCCTACCTCCAACAGGGATATGGGGGAGGTTCATCACGGAGAGGCCCACCAGGACGAGCCTTCCCTTCGAGACCTCTCGACAACCGTCGTCATCGGGAGGGATACACCAGCAAGGGCCTCCACCGAAGAGTCTGTTCATGCACAAACCGCCGTCAATGAATCTTGTCGAGGAAACAAATATTTTTGTGCGACAGACTCCGTCGGGTATCCCACTTGCTTGCGGCTTTACTTCTCGTGCCCTCTCTCTTTCTCTTAATCAGCTGTTTGACTTTCATTTTTCCGTCTATTTCTTTTGATTACAATATCACTTCTCGAAGAACCAGAGTTGCTGGAAGAGGTGGCTGGTATCGGAAAGGATGCTGCCGCGGAGGCACAGAAGACTGCTGCTACATTGGGTCATAGCTCAGATGCCAGGGAACTTCAAGAGTTCCTTAGGACAGCAACATCAAACCTCGACAGCTCAACTATCACAACCGTAGTCATAGAGGGGAAGGCCCCCCTTCAGTCTCTAGGACCCTTGCCTTCGTGATATCATGTGTTATCGTCTCTGCAATCCTCCTCGAACCAACTGGTGATGGTCACTGCTCGACTGTGCCCTCCAACTCCAGACATGTCCTTCTCAGTGGGTGTAGACATCGTTGAAGCAATCGGGCGGGTGTTGGCGCTACTGCGTCAGAAGGTTGGAGGGGTCCATGATCCTGCTAACAGTGCTAAGGACCTGACTTTTTTGGAATTCATGGATGTCGGGATCAAGGATATGCAGAGAAGGTACGACCTCAAATGGCAGGCAGTCAAAGAGAAATGCGATCAGGTCGGTCTTATGGACCAACAGTTGAGGGACAAGGGAAACGAACGGCATGAGTGGTACAACTAGCAGGTCCATTCCCTTAAGAGGCAGCATGAGATGCTATCCATGGGAAAGGAAGACGTTGCAGCCCAGGAGGCCCGTCTGATGGAGCGGAAAGCATATCTGGATGCCACAAAGACGGAAATCTCCTCCCAAGAAGAGGACCTCAAACTTTCCCTCCACACTAAGGATGAGGAGTTGGAGGCCGCCATTCTGCAATGCACCAAGGATCTAGAGGACGGCTACAAAGCTACTCTTGATGCGTTCTCCTCGTCTTCTGCTGCCGAGCTGAAGAAGGTGTCCAACGAGCTTGTTGTCGCAGCTACTTCCAAGACCAATCTGAAGGCGTAGTTGAGCACACTGACGGAGGAGCTTGCCAGAAGTGACGAGGAAACTAAGTCCCTCAAAGAAGAAGCGTGGAAGGTGCAAGCCACGCTGGAAGAGGCGCACTTGCATCTTTCTTCCAAGAGCCAAAGCCTCGATGCCATTGATACGTCTCCATCGTAACTACTTTTCCAAACTCTTTTGCCCTTGTTTTGGACTCTAATTTGCATGATTTGAATGGAACTAACCTGGACTGACGTTGTTTTCAGCAAAATTTCCATGGTGTTGTTTTTGAGCAGAAATAAAAGTTCTCGGAATGACCTGGAAACTTACGAGGAGTTTTTGTGGAATATATAAAAAATGCTGGTGCAAGAATCACCTGGAGACACGGGGCCAGGAGCCCACAAGCCCAGGAGGCGTGCCCCCCCTAGGTCGCGCCTGGCAGGCTTGCGAGGCCTTCGTGGCTCCGCAGCCTCCAACTCCAGCACTATATATTCTCTCTCGCCCAGAAAAAATTAAGAGAGAAGAGTACATCACGTTTCATGACATGGAGCCACCGCCACCACCTGTTCTTCCTCGGGAGGGCAGATCTGTAGTCTATTCTGGGGTCCGGAGAGGGGAAATCGACGCCGTCGTCATCACCAACCATCCTTCATTGCCAATTCCATGATGCTCTTCACCGTTCGTGAGTAATCTCATCACAGGCTTGCTGTACGGTGATGGGTTGGATGAGATATATCATGTAATCGAGTTAGTTTTGATGGGGTTTGATCCCTAGTATCCACTATGTTCTAAGATTGATGTTGATACTACTTTGCTATGCTTAATGCTTGTCACTAGGGCCCGAGTGCCATGATTTCAGATCTAAACCTATTATGTTTTCATCAATATGTGTGTGTTCTTGATCCTATCTTGCAAGTTGTAGTCACCTACTATGTGTTATGACCCGGCAACCCCGGAGTGACAATAGCCGGAACCACTCCCGGAGATGACCATAATATGAGGAGTTCATGTATTCACTATGTGCTAATGCTTTGTTCCGGTTCTCTATAAAAAGGAGACCTTAATATCCCTTAGTTTCCATTAGTACCTCCCTGCAACAGGAGGGATGGACAATAGATGTCATGCAAGTTCTTTTCCATAAGCACGTATGACTAAATACGGAATACATGCCTACATTACATTGATGCACTGGAGCTAGTTACATATCACCCTATGTTATAGCTGTTACATGATGAATGTCATCCGACATAATTATCCATCACCGATCCAATGCCTACGAGTTTTTCCCTACTGGTCCTTGCTAAGTTAGTTTACCGCTACTGATGTCACAATTGCTATACAAGTCACTACTGCTACTGTTACTGCTGCTACCGTTACTATCACACTACTTTGCTACTGAACCTTTGCTGCAGATACTAAGTCTTTCACGTGTGGTTGAATTGACAACTCAACTGCTAATACTCGAGAATATTCTTTGCGTCCCCTTGTGTCGAACCAACAAATTTGGGTTGAATACTCTACCCTCAAAAACTGTTGCGATCCCTTATACTTGTGGGTTATCAAGACCTTTTTCTACCATCGTTGCCGGGGAAGCATAGCTCTATTCTCTGAGTCACTTGGGATTTATGTCTGTTGATCACTATGAGGAATCCGAGAGATCCAAAAACTAAAGTTTTCCCTCAACAACGAGGACAGGTAAGGAACTGCCATCTAGCTCTGCACTTGATTTACCTTCAGTTATGAGTAAATTTGCGACACCACCACCTATTGGTAATTCTGATATGTCGCATGTGCTTGATGATGCTACTTCTTCTATCCATGATGCTTATTTTGATGCTTTTCTTGATAATGATTTGCCACTAGGTGCATTTCTTGATGCACAAATTGCTAGAGTTACTACTGAATGTGATGATACTTCTGAAACTGATGAAATTATTGAAGTAGAACATGTTGTTACACATGTTAGACCTAGCTCTCCTAGATATGAATTGCCTGATATACCTAAGGGTTATGTTATGGAGGGAGAGGTAGCTGAAGACTTTCTTGCTTGTAAGGATAGCTATGATCTTGAGAATTTATTACGCGAGTGGAAAGAAGAATCTTTGAATGCTAGAATGAAATTCGATCCTAAGTTTGCTACTTCACCCATCTTTGTTACTGATAAGGATAATGAATTCTCTGTCGATCCAGAGTTACTCACTTTGATTGAATCTGATCCTTTTCATGGTTATGAATCTGAAACGGTTGTAGCACATCTTACTAAACTAAATGATATAGCCACCCTATTCACGAATGAGGAAAAAATTCGCCATTACTATATCCTTAAGTTGTTTCCTTTCTCACTAAAGGGTGATGCTAAGACTTGGTTTACTTCTCTTGCTCCTGGTAGTGTGCGTAGCCCCCGGGATATGATTTACTACTTCTCTGAGAAATATTTTCCTGCCCATAAGAAACAAGCTGCCTTGCAGGATATATATAACTTTGTGCAAGTTGAAGAAGAGAGTCTCCCACAAGCTTGGGGGAGGCTTGTCCAGCTACTTAATGCTTTGCCTGATCACCCTCTTGAGAAGAATGAAATACTTGATATCTTTTATAATTGTCGTGGGTATAAGCCTGACAGTAGATGTGTAGGGTACGAATGAGATGGGCAGAGTCCTAGCTACGGCGAGGTTGTATGAGTTCAGGCCCCTCTGCGGTGGAGGTGACAGCCCTACGTCTTAGTGCTCTCGGAGCTTGCTGTCGAGTGGAATATGGAATACAATGATTTGCTAACCCCTCTACCAGTGGGGGAAGGCGGCTTATATAGAGTGCGCTGCCCTCCACAACGGTTCTGGTACAGGGGTGGAGTAGTGGGGATTGAATGCGTACGTTACAGGTAACGTATGCTCTAAATGCTAATAAATGCACCCGGAAACGTACGACAGTTTCCCTCGAGAGAGGTTACGATCTACCGAGTGTAGCCAGTCGGTTAGCTTGGTATCCTCCGAATGCTAGTCTCCGACTGGATGGTTGAGGACCTGTTACCGACTGGATGATGGGGACCCCTTAATTCAGTCGGGACTAACTAGGGCCTTGTCCTTTGTGAGGGGTAGTCCTTGGGTAGGACCTATATGACAGGCCTATGACCCTACCCTAGGACTATGACCCCATCATTAGTCCCCGAATGGATTGGGGTTGAAACGACGAAGCGGTGCTTGAAGTTTGGATCCGACTGGAACAGATTTGGCTTGGGCGTTGCTTGCCTCGATCCATTTTATCTTTTCTGACCAACGATCCGAGTGGAAGTATTCGCGAAACAGACTGTCGGAAGCCGAGTGCTTCTGCGGCATCTTTTGACGCGACCGGTCAACTGAGAGCGGCGGATTTTCCGGGATCTTCAAATCTTGGTTTCCGTGCGTCCAGCGGGGATGACGCCGGCGCGCTCGAGTAGCGCCTGACGCCTCAATTCTCGTGCCTTCAACTCCTCCACTTATATCGCCGCAGCCGGTCGGGCGGATAAGGTTTCGGGGCCACCCGCCAGTGACCCAGTCGGAACCCTATTTAAATCTCGGCGGCAAGGCTTCTTCGTTACGCTCGCCGAATCTTTCGCTCTCGCCTGCTCCGTCTTCCTCGCCACCTCCAGCGCTCCTACACTCCTTCCTTCTCCTTCCTCCCGAGGGTTCGCCGTTGCCTCCATGACCAAGGGTCAGACCAGCAAGATGGAGGCGAGGAAGAAGAAGGGCAAGGCGGCGGCGCTTGCTCAGCGGCGGCAGCGGCCGTTGCCGGCGAGGTGGATTCAGGGCGACTTCCTCCCCTCCACGGTGACGGAGGGGGAACTGCTACAGCTGGTGGAGCACGGAATGATCTGGCATAAGTCCTGGAGGATGCCGGCGGAGGACGAGGTCGAGCCAGCGCCTCGGGAGGGGGAGCGCGTCTTGCTCCTGAGCCACGTCCACCGAGGTTTTTCTTTGCCCCCGCATCCTTTCTTCAAGGGCATCATGAATCACTTCGGGGCCTAACTTCACCATTTTCCTCCGAATGCCATCGCCCATCTTTCTGCCTTTATAATTTTGTGCGAGTGTTTCATCGGCTGCCCTCCCCATTGGGGTTTGTTCAAACACATCTTTTCCGCCAGATCCCAAACCGTCAAACGACTTAGCCAGTCGGATGATAAGACGCATCTCCTTCAGCTCTGCGGGGGTTTAGATTTTCAGAAGAAGAGTCGGAGTAGTTATCCCGCTCTTCAGTTAAGTGAGTCGGTCAGGACTCGCAGTCAACGTGGTTCTACTGCCAGGATATCGCCTGTCCGAATGCATCGACTGGGCTGCCTCCTTTTAGATTATATCGGCCCGCTCCTCCTAAGAAACTCGCGCTCTCGAAGGCGGAGAAGATCGGCATTCAGCCCTTGGTTGAGGCACTCGTGGACGTCGTCAGGAGGGGGGTCACCGGCATAGACTTGCTGGAGGTCTTCCTTGGTCGGCGGATCCAGCCTCTGCAGGCTCGCGACCATGCCATGTGGCATTACACGGGGCCCGAAGATTCCACTCGGACCAACGTGGTGGGCGTGACTGAGGAGAGAGTGACCTCGTGGGTGCTCCAAATCACGGGCCCTTGCGAGAATCCCAAAGGATCTCGGCGAGTGAAGCCTTACAGCGCGGATCATCCTCCACCGAATCAGGTGAGTGGCACTTGTCGAGTGCTCTGAACTGTCTTAATTCTTGTCGTTTGTCTATATCTCTGTGTGATGTCTGATGTCGCCGACTGAATTTTATGCAGGAGTGGACCAACTGGTTTTCCCCCGTCTCGAACGGGAACCTGGCCGAGGAGGAGGAAGGCAGCCAGGAGGGCAGCGTGGAGAGCGCTGAATATGTCTCCGACAGCGGGGAGTCGAAGGAAGAGACGAGCGAGGAAGAGGAGGAAGACGAAGAGCAGGACTCTCCGCCTCCACAAACAGAGCATCGGACCAAGCGCCGACATGAGCCTGTCGTTCCCTCGGCCCCTCCAGCATCTTCGAGTGCTCCGCCTACTGCCCCGGTGGTCCCGAGTGCTCGGAGCACCAAAAGGGCCAGGGATGCTGCCGCTGAGCCCACGGGTCAGTCTTCCAAGGCGGCCAGACCGAGTGGGTCCAAACCTCGGAAGGCTCTGCCACGGATGAGGGTTGCTGTCCCCGTCACCTCCACGTAAGTGTATCGATCCTCTAATGTCTTCTAATATCTGAGTGAATTCTTGTTCATTGGTCGAATGGATTTTACTCGACAGAGTCGCTACTTCTGCCACCTCTCCGGCGCGTCAAGAAGATGACCCCATGGACACGGACAACGTCGTGTCGTCCCAGCCAGGTGCGTTGTAGTGACTCCGAGTGTTTTATTCTACCATAGGTTCTGCCTCTTTCTTTTTCTGAGACCTCGTGTCATTCGGCCTGTCAGGGGTGATTTGCCTGGACGAGGGGGACCAGAGGAGAGCCGACCCAGCCGTGGAGCCTGTTCTTGAGGCTGCTCCTCCCGCTGTCGCTCTTGCTGCCGACTGAGGCGCTGCCGCTGACTGAACCGGTGCTGGTGGTTGAGGTGCCGACTGGAGCGGACCTCGGGATGCCTCAGGAGCTTCCGACGATGCCAGGCTCGTCGAATGCCGAGTTCAACATCCGGCGTCTCCCGGAGGAGCAGGTGGGAGCGGCCAAGGGAGCCATGGTGCAGGCGGAGCTGATGGCTGGGGAGGCCAAGAGGGCCTACGACTCCATCGCGTCCTTGTACCAGCGGAGCCTGGAGCTGCGGGATGATATCCGAGTAAGTGGGCTAGTAAGTATTTACTTTTCTCTTGTAACCCACTGGGTGTTTTTGGATAGCATCTGTTGTTTGCAATGGGTTCACTCTGAGTGAACCCAGTGGGTGTAGTCCCCGAGACTTCTGTCGAGTGCTTGCACCGGCAGTTGTCTTTATACATATTGTCTGTGCTTTAGACAGATCTGTAAAAAACATGCCCGAGTGCGCGTAGTTGCGGCACTCGGAGTGCACTTACTGTAAGAGTCCTCGAGAGTAATTTGTACTCAGGCCGGGTATTATTGGCCTCGTAGGCGTAGGTGATAACATGCATCTCAATAGGGCAGGCCTACTTGAGCTGCATGCCAGTGGGGTCACTCTTAGTGAACCCACTGGGTGTAGCCCCCGAGACCGCTGTCGACTGCTTGCGTCGGCAGTGGTCTGAAGAACTTAGACTTTTAATTGTTGAACTTTCTAATTGTTCCTTGGTGCTTGGTGGCAGAAAACTTGTGAAATGGGGACGGCCTATGAGGCTCTCAGAGCGGAGAGGAACCAGTTCGCTGGGGAGCTTGATGCGGCTATGCTTGCAATGGCCGGCATGAAGGATGCTTTGGAGGGACGAGAGAAGTCCTTGGAGGAGGCGTGTGAAGCGAACAAGGTGTTGACTGAGGAAGAGGAAAAGATGAAGAAACAGAGGACTGCTCTCACGAATCAGATGGTCGTCCTGAATAAGCGATGCACCGCTCAGGAGAAGTATGTCAGCGACTGGGCTGGGCAGATGATGACTCGTCTGGTTGGTAAGTCTTATGTTTTGCCGAGTGCTTGTACTGTGTGCGTGACACTCGGCGTTTATTATATGCTTGCCCTTTTGTTGCAGACTTTTGCGTTGATGCTGAAGCTGAAGCGGCAGACGTGGAGCGGTCCATTCACGACAACGTGCCACTCGGCGAGGATGCCAATGGGGATCTGCTCCGGGTGCATATCCGCGTAGGCAAAGTGGGTCCTTTCATCAGTCGACTGAGAAAGGTCGTCGGCCAAATTGAGAAGGAACTTTGGCCAGAGGATGAGTCGCGGCAGGAGATGGAGAACCTGATGGCCCGACTGGAGGAGATTCCAAACCAAGTGCAGTCGTGGAAGAAATATGCAGCTCGTTGCGGTGCAGATGTTGCTCTGTCCCTGGTCCGAGTCCATTGCAAGGAGGTGCACGAGGAGAAGTTGAAGACACTAAAGGTCGCCAATACGAAGAAGCTTCGATTCGAAGACTTCATGGAGACATTCCTTGAGAGTGCTACCTGCATCGCCGACAGAATCGACTTGGACACCTTCGTGGAGCCCTCCAGTCCTGGCGCTGACCCAGCTGACGCGTGAAAAAACTTTATCCTCGGTATGCCGAGTGTTAATCTGTAAGAAACTTTGGCCACTGCTGTTGGCCGTCACATTCTTAGATCGGTGCGGGTAAGCTTGATCCGCACCGAGTAAACTATCTTTGCTACAGCCTTGAATCGAATTTTTGCTCTTCTGTTGCAATTTTGATTCGGGTTTTTGTTTGGCGTTTCTTGGTGAAGCCAAAGGCAAACATTCGGAACATGTCAGTTGTTTTGACATCTGCGCGAGCCTCATTGAGGGTGCGTGGAATTCCCTAAGTCTTCGAGTGTGATGTTAAGAGTACACTCGGAGAAGGTTAATACTTAGGCGATTCTGGATGGCAGCTAAGCCCCCGAGTGTGATGTGTAGTGCACACTCGGAGAAGGTTAATACTTAGGCGATTCTGGATCGCAGCTAAGCCCCAGAGTGTGACGTGTAGTGCACACTCGGAGATAGTTAATACTTAGGCGATTCTGGATCACAGCTAAGCCCCCGAGTGTGACGTGCAGTGCACACTCGGAGATAGTTAGTACTTAGGCGATTCTGGATCGCAGCTAAGCTCCCGAGTGTGACATGTAGTGCACACTCGAAGATAGGTAGTACTTAGGCGATGCTGGATCGCAGCTAAGCCTCCGAGTGTGACGTGTAGTGCACACTCGGAGAAGGTTAATACTTAGGCAATTCTGGATCGCAGCTAAGCCCCCAAGTGTGACGTGTAGTGCACACTCGGAGAATGTTAATACTTAGGCGATTCTGGATCGCAGCTAAGCCCCCGAGTGTGACGTGTAGTGCACACTCGGAGATAGGTAGTACTTAGGCGATGCTGGATCGCAGCTAAGCCTCCGAGTGTGACGTGTAGCGCACACTCGGAGAAGGTTAATACTTAGGCGATTCTGGATCGCAGCTAAGCTCCCGAGTGTGATGTGTAGTGCACACTCGGAGAAGGTTAATACTTAGGCGATTTTGGATCGCAGCTAAGCCCCCGAGTGTGACGTGTAGTGCACACTCGGAGAAGGTTAATACTTAGGCGATTCTGGATCGCAGCTAAGCCCCCCCCCCTTTTTTTTGAGACCGAAGTCTGCGACCGCGGAAGAACTTTGAACCTGCAAAAAACTCAATCTGCTTTATATTATTTCTCCAACACTTGTTCTTTACATTTCTTCAGTCGACGGTCACGTGTAGAAGCGCTTTAGGAGATCTCCATTCCATGCACGCGGCTCGTCTGTCTCCCTCTCGATGTTGTAGAGTCTGTATGCTCCATTGTTCAGCACCTTGGAGATGATGAAGGGTCCTTCCCAGGCCGGAGCCAACTTGTGAGGACTTTGCTGATCCACTCAGAGCACCAGATCGCCTGCTTGGAACGTGCGACTTCTGACGTGGCGTGCATGAAAACACCGCAGATTTTGTTGATAAATGGTCGAGCGAGTTAATGCCATCTCGCGCTCCTCCTCCAGAAGATCCACTCCATCTTGCCTTGCTTGTTCTGCTTCGGCTTCGGAGAAGAGTTCGACTCGTGGCGCATTGTGAAGCAAGTCACTCGGAAGGACCGCTTCTGCTCCATAAACGAGGAAGAACAGTGATCGCCCTGTAGATGTATTCGGGGTTGTGCGAAGTCCCCAAAGCATTGAAGGTAGCTCGGTAACCCAAGCGCCAGCGGCATGTTCTATCTCTCGTAGGAGTCGGGGCTTCAAACCTTGCAAAATAAGTCCGTTTGCCCGCTCTGCTTGTCCAATGAACTGAGGATGTGCTATGGAAGAAAAATCCACTCGGATGCCTTGGCTTGTACATAAACCTTTGAATCTGTCCGAGTCAAAGTTTGTCCCGTTGTCCGTGATTATACTGTGAGGTACACCGAATCTGAAGATGATGTCCCTGACAAACTTGACGGCTGTTGAGGCGTTGAGCTTCTTGATGGGCTTCGCTTCGAACCATTTCGTGAACTTGTCGACTGCCACCAAAGATGTGTGTATCCACCTTGGCCTGTCTTGAATGGGCCGACTGTATCTAATCCCCACACTGCAAACGGCCACACCAGAGGGATCGTCTTCAACGCAGACGTTGGCTTGTGGGACTTGTTGGAGTAGAACTGGCAGCCCTCACATCGATCAACCATATCCTTAGCCATCTCGTTAGCCTGCATTCAAAAGAAGCCAGCCCTGAATGCCTTGGCGACGATTGCTCTCGAAGAAGCATGATGACCGCAGGTCCCCGAGTGAATATCCTCCAGAATCAGCTGCCCCTCCTCCGGGGAGATGCATCATTGAAGAACGCCTGAGATACTTTCCTTGTACAATTGGCCATCAATGACAGTGAATGACTTCAACCTGCGGACTATCTGCCTGGCTTGTACTTTGTCTTCTGGAAGTTCTTGCCTCAAGATATATGCCACGATCGGCACAGTTCAATCGGGAATGACAGCCAGAATCTCCATGACCAGATCAACCACAGCAGGTACATCGACTTCAGTCGGATCTGTTGTGCTCTTGGGTTGTACTGGTTCCTCTGTGAAAGGATCTTCTTTGACTGAGGGGAGGTGGAGCTGCTCGAGGTAGACGTCACTCGGGACTGGTCTCCGAGTGGATCCGAGTTTTGCTAACTCGTCAGCTGCTTGGTTCTTCAGTCTTGGAACATGGTGAAGTTCTAGACCTTCAAACTTCTTCTCAAGCTTCCTCACTGCATTGCAGTATGTAGTCATGGTGGGGTTTCTGACGTCCCACTCTTTCATCACTTGATTAACCACCAGATCTGAATCGCCGTAGACCATCAGGCGACGGATGCCGAGTGAGATGGCCATACGCAACCCGTAGAGGAGATCTTCATACTCCGCCTCGTTGTTGGAGGAATCGAAGTGTATCTGTAGCACGTACTTGAGCTTGTCGCCCTGTGGTGATATGATCACAACGCCAGCGCCGGAGCCATTCAACATCTTGGACCCATCGAAGAACATTGTCCAATGGGCCGAGCAGATGTGGGTCGGTTGCTATTGTTCTACCCATTCTGCTATGAAGTCAGCCAGAGCTTGAGACTTAATAGCTTTCTTGGCCTCGAACTTGATGTCACAGTACAGCATCTCCATCGCCCACTTCGCCACTCGGCCTGACGCATCTCGATTGTGGAGAATTTCCGACAATGGAGCACCAGAAACGACAGACACTGAGTGGTCTTGGAAATAATGGGCCACCTTCTTCGCAGTCATGTAAATCCCGTAGATAAGTTTTTGATAATGGGGATACCTCTGCTTGGAAGGGGTCAAGACTTCGGAGACGTAGTACACTGGCCGCTGAACTTTGTATGCTTTGACTTCTTCTTCTCGTTCGACTGTAAGAACAGTACTGACGACTTGATTTGGAACCGCGATATATAGAAGAAGGGGCTCTTTACTGAGCGGAGCAGTAAGAACCGGCTGGGTGGAAAGCAGGACTTTGAGGTCGTCGAATGCGACTTGGGCTTCATCTGTCCACTCGAAAGTATCTGATTTCTTCATGAGTCGGTACAGAGGAAGTGCTATTTCACCGAGTCGACTGATGAACCTGCTCAAAGCCGCTAGGCAACCTGTGAGCCATTGAACATCGTGTATTCTGACCGGCCTCTCCATTCGGACGACAGTCCCGATCTTTTTGGGGTTGACGTCGATCCCTCGTTCGGAAATGAAGAAACCGAGTAACTTTCCGCTGGGAACACCGAATGAACATTTGGCTGGGTTGAGCTTGATATCGTACCTACGAAGGTTGGCGAGTTCTGCTAAGTCAGTCAGCAGGTCGGAACCTTTGCGTGACTTGACTACGATATCATCCATATATGCCTCCACATTCCGACCGATCTGATCGAGGAGACATTTTTGGATCATGCGCATAAAGGTAGCTCCTGCATTCTTCAGACCGAATGGCATAGTGATGTAGCAGAAGCACCCGAATGGGGTGATGAAGGCTGTTTTTAACTCATCGGGGCCATATAGACGGATCTGATGATAACCCGAGTAGGCATCGAGAAATGACAGACGCTTGCAGCCCGCAGTCGAATCGACAATTTGATCTATGCGGGGGAGCGGAAAATGGTCTTTCGGGCAGACCTTATTGAGATGCTTGAAGTCGATGCACATTCGGAGCGACTTGTCCTTCTTGGGCACCATGACAACATTGGCGAGCCACTCGGAGTGGTGAACCTCTCGAACGAAGTTGGCTGCCAGCAGCTTGTCCACCTCTTCTCCGATTGCCTTCCTCTTGTGCGCGGCGGACTAGCGCAGGCGCTCTCGGACAGGCCGAGCCATGGAATCCACGTGCAGTCGGTGCTCAACCAACTCCCTGGGTACACCTGGCATGTCAAAGAGTTTCCATGCGAAGATGTCCCAGTTCTCATGGAGGAATTGGGTGAGCTCGGCTTCCTATTTAGGATCGAGGGTGGTGGAGATGTTCGTCGGGGCAGCAGTGGCGTCCGTCGGGTGGATGCTGACCTTCTTCGTCTCTCCTGCCGACTGAAATGCAGACTCTGAAGCCGGCTTCTTCGAGCGCATCAGGTCGGCGGGGTCGACTGTTTTCTTGTACTCGTCCAGCTCGAGGACAGCCATCTGCTGGTCGGCGATTCTTGATCCCTGCTGCAGACACTCTTCAGCCCGCTGCCGATTGCCTGTGATGGTGATCACACCTTTCGGGCCTCGCATCTTCAGCTTCTGGTACATGTAACATGGATGGGCCATGAAGTGCGCATACGCTGGGCGACCCAGAATTGCGTGATAAGCACTCTAGAAGTCAACCACTTCGAACGTCAGCTTTTCCTTGCGGAAGTTCTTGTCGGAGCCGAAAACGATGTCCAACACGATCTGGCCGAGTGACTTGGCCTTCCGTCCGGGGACGACTCCGTGGAACTGCATGCTGCTCTCGCTGAGTTTGGACATCGGGATGCCCATCCCCTTGAGGGTGTCGGCGTACATGATGTTCAAGCCGCTGCCGCCATCCATGAGGACTTTGCGCAGTCGGACTCCTTCTACCACCGAGTCGACGACCAGGGCCTGTCTCCCCGGGGTGGGTACATGTGCCGGATGATCCGACTGGTCGAAGGTGATCGCAGTCTGAGACCATTTGAGGAAATTGGGGTTGGAAGGGGTGGCCATGTTCACCTCTCTGTTCACCAGCTTCAGTCGGCTCTTGCTCTCGACGTCAGCAAAGATCATCAGGGTTGCATGGACTTGGGGGAACGGATCCTCCTTATCCTCCTCATCCTGTTCATGGTTCTTCTCACTCGGTTGCCCTTCGTTGAACCCCTGGAATAGGAGGCGACACTGTCGAGTGGTATGCTTCGCATAAATGGGGTTGCCTTCTTCGTCCATCTTCGTATGAACCGGACATGGCTGGTCCAGGATGGGGTTATTCAACTGCTTCTTCTTGGGGGTGAACTGAGCCTTCCCTTTACCCTTGAACTTGGCATTGGTTACGGCTGCAGCCTCCGCTTGCGGAGTGGTCGGAACTTTCTTCTTCTGCTTCCGAGTGTTGCCCCCATCGCCATCAGCGACTGTTTTGTGCTTGCCGCTCCGGATGCGGTCCTCTTCTTCGCCATTTGTGTAGCGTGTTGCTATCTCCATCATCTTGCTCATGGAGATGTCGCCTGTTCGGCCGAACTTCAGGTACAGATCCCTGTACCGCACGCCTGCCTTGAAAGCGCAGACTGCTTGATGCTCGGTGACGTTTTCCACCGTGTGATAGAGAGTTGTCCAGCGCTGGATGAAGTCACGCAGGGGCTCATTGTGCTTCTGGACGCAGTGCTGGAGCTCCACAAGGCCAGCAGGGCGCTTGCACGTCCCTTTGAAGGTCCTGATGAACACTCGGGCCAGATCTGCCCAACTGTATATGCTTGAGGGGGCCAACTGGTTTAGCCATGCTCGCGCCGAGCCATCGAGCATCAGAGGGAGGTGCTTCATGGCGACATGGTCGTCCCCTCCTCCGATCTGGACCGCCACTCGGTAGTCATCCAGCCACGTTTCTGGCTTGGACTCTCCTGTGAACTTGCTAATTCCCGTCGCCAATCGGAAGTTCGGAGGGATGTCAGCCGAACGGATGGCTCGACTGAAACACTCGGGACCAGACACGGTGGCCCTGCTTCCACTCGGACGGTCGGTATCGTGACCATCGCGGTGGGCTCGACCTCGGTCGACTCTTCGCTGGGCGATATGTCCTCTTGTGTCGGGTCTTGGGTCGTAAGTGTCGCCGACTGAACGCCGATCATCATAATGTCGGGGCCCATATGGCCCACCCCGCGGAGGGGTGCGTGAGCGGCGGCGATCTTCATGAATCATGGAACGGTTGCCTCCCCTGTGGCGCTGATGGGAACCAGGGCTGTGAACCGACCGATGCGTATTCGCGTGGAGGGAACTATTATAGATCCGGTTGTGCGACTGGGAGACCGCTGAATTCTGCTGCTGCGCCGTGTGCAACAGGGCTCGGATCTGCTCGATCCCTCTACCAGCCTCTGAATCAGTCAGCTGGAGGGAATCGACTATCTTGGCAGCTGCAGCCAAGTTGAGGAGTGATGTGCGGAACAGCTCCATGTTGCTCCGCCGAGTGTGCCGACTAGCAGAACGGCGAGGTGGACGACGTGCGCCGGACGCTTCGCCGATCTCGTGCTCGTTCCGGCCAGCCTGACGGGGATCTTCATGGGAGTTGGCCATGTGTACTTCTGCTACGGGCCCGTGACCCGCATACTCGGAAGGAAACTCAGTCGGAACCGAGTCCGAGTGCTGGGACGACGGGGCAACCACAACGGACTCAAGAACCGCCACTTGCGAAGATGCGTTCTGGCGTGCCTGGGCGTGTTGCACCCAACGCTGGAGCCGCGGACGGCGGGACCGCTTGACGTGGCGTGTGACGACGGAATAGGTCGACACTGGAGCCGACCGCTGGAGAAGAAGAAGGCCGCGGGCGCCGGCACAGAAGTGCATAGCCCCGCGACGGGGAAGCGCCTCGATGTCGAGGGGCGCATCCCGAAGCAACGCCGAATCGTCGACGATGAAGGAGAGAGCGCCGAAGAAGATCTGGTGACCAATGCTCGAATCTCCACCGGACGACATGACGAAAGGAAGTAGTCACAAACTCGCCGGAAGTCGCTTAGACGCCTGCCCCACGGTGGGCGCCAACTGTCGTGGGTATAAGCCTGACAATAGATGTGTAGGGTACGAATGAGATGGGCAGAGTCCTAGCTACGGCGAGGTTGTATGAGTTCAGGCCCCTCTGCGGTGGAGGTAACAACCCTACGTCTCAGTGCTCTCGGAGCTTGCTGTCGAGTGGAATATGCAATACAATGATTTGCTAACCCCCACAACGGTTCTGGTACAGGGGTGGAGTAGTGGGGATTGAATACGTACGTTACAGGTAACGTATGCTCTAAATGCTAATAAATGCACCCGGAAACGTACGGCAGTTTCCCTCCAGAGAGGTTACGATGTACCGAGTGTAGCCAGTCGGTTAGCTTGGTATCCTCCGAATGCTAGTCTTCGACTGGATGGTTGAGGACCTGTTACCGACTGGATGATGGGGACCCCTTAATTCAGTCGGGACTGACTAGGGCCTTGTCCTTTGTGAGGGGTAGTCCTTGGGTAGGACCTATATGACAGGCCTATGACCCTACCCTAGGACTATGACCCCATCAATAATGGACTAACCGATGATTCTAGGGACCACCTAGATAGTTGTGTTGGTTGTGTTTTTAGGGAACGAACTATGGAACAAGCTGAAATTCTATTGAATAATATCTTGTGCAATGATAATGCTTGGACTATTCCCGAACCACCTCCGAAGCCAACTCCGAAGAAAAGAGGTATTCTATTCCTCAGTCCTGAAGATATGCAAGAAGCCAAGAAATCTATGCAAGAGAAACGTATTAAATCTGAAGATGTTAAGAATCTACCACCTATTGAAGAAATACATGTTCTTGAAAACCCGACACAGGTAGTAGAGGTAAATTCTCTTCGTAGATTCAATGAGAGTGATATTCCTTATGATAAACCTGCTAGCTTATGCTTAGATGAATTTGATAACTTTGTTGCCAAACAACAAAGTTTCAATGATTACGTTAGCAGACAATTGAGACAAAATGCTCGTACGATTGATCATATTAGTGCTTATGTGGATAGAAATGTCAATGATCCTAAGCTTTTGAGTAAACATGCCTCTATGGTCACTACGAAAGTAGAACAAGTACTTAAGGTTCAAAATGACTTGCTGAATGAGTTGACTGACAATTTTGTTAGAGTTGTCACTAGAGGTGGTAGAATGACTGAGGAACCTTTGTATCCTGAGGGCCATCCTAAGAGAATTGAACAAGATTCTCAAGGAGTTAACACTGATGCACCTAGTCATCCTGGTAATAGGAAGAAAAATAAAGATGATAGGAACTTGCATGCTAGCAAACCTCTTGCTGTTACACCCAAGAATCCAAATGATGTTTCTATTTTTGATGCCGAAACACAATCTGGTGATGAACATGAGCCTAGTGATAATATTGATAGTGGTGTTCATGTTGATGCTCAACCTAGTAATGATAAGGATGTGGAGATTGAACCTGATCTTGATAACCCACAACCTAAGAACAGGAGATATGATAAGAACGACTTTATTGCTAGGAAGCATGGTAAAGAAAGAGAACCATGGGTTCAGAAACCCATGCCCTTTCCTCCCAAACCATCCAAGAAAAAGGATCATGAGGATTTTGAGCGCTTTGTCGAAATGATTAGACCTGTCTTTTTGCAAATGCGTTTGACAGATATGCTTTAAATGTCCCCTTATGCTAAGTACATGAAAGATATTGTGACTAATAAAAGGAAGATACCTGAGGTTGAGATTTCCACCATGCTTGCTAATTACACCTTGAAGGGTGGGACTCCTAAGAAACTAAGTGATCCCGGAGTCCCCACTATACCTTGCTCCATTAATGGAAATTATGTTAGAACTGCTTTACGCAATCTTGGAGCCGGTGTTAGTGTTATGCCTCTCTCTTTATATCGTAGACTTTAGTTGGATAAGTTGACACCTGTAACATCCCAATTTTCTTAAATTCAGATGTTAATAGATCATCCATATGCATCTCATATTTTTCTATGCATTATTTTGTTCTTCTGAAAATTCTATTCATTATGTGACTGCGGGCAATTTATTGGAGTTTAGATAATATGACTTCTCCCCTGTCAAATTAAGGTGCATAATGTTTCAAATGTTATTTGAAGTTGTCCGATTTGGTATTTCTATTTGCATGGCCTATTGCATTAAAACTATTTTTCAAAATATTGCATTAGATGGAACTAGGTTCCTTTATTATTTATTAGGTGGATTTATTATATATATATATATTAGAATTTTAATATATATATCTATATATACTTATATTTATATATTACTATATGTGTATATTTATATATATATATATGTATATATTTTGTATATGTATATTATTATTATTATTATTATCTCTGGTTGTTTTTCTTTAAAAAATATATTATTTAGTTATTTTTTTTGTGGTTTTATTAAAAAAACCGTCCAGGCCAAGCCAAAGGCTCAGCCCAGCCAGCACACCATGCAAAACCAACCAGCGCTGGTGGCCACACCCAGCGAACGAGCACCCAGGCTCCTGCCACGAGCTAGCCCAGCGCACCATCCCAGCGCCTCATTTTTCTCCATCCCCATGTGCCCCATCGAGCCAGCTGGAGCCCGAGCGCGCCCCACGCCCCAGCTCCACCCGGCCAGGAGACCGAGACCAGCTCGTGCCCTCACCACGTTCGTTTCCTGTCCCAAGCCGGATCAGGGAACCGAGCAGGACTCCCCTCGCGAGGGCATAAAGTCCAAGGGACCGAGACTCGGGCAGCCCGATTCCCCTGCTCCTGATTCGCCCCGCCGCTGCCTCACACGCACAGCGCCACCGCCTCGCACGCGCAGCAGCCTCGAGCACCGCGGAGCAACACCGGAGCATCACCGAAGTTCGAACGTGTTCGTCGGAGTTTACGGAGCCGTCCTCACCGGAGTCCGTTCGACCGCCGGAGAAGCACCATCGGAGGAACCACACCGAGACCATTCTGTTTCCCCCCGCTGTTCGTGGTGAGAACGCGCGCATGATCCGATTCATCAAACCCCGATGATCAGCTTCTGGGTGAATAAAATCTGTTTTTAATCTGTTTTAGCTGTGTCAGATTCTCGGTATAATTTTGAAACTCGTTTATCTTTTTACTCGTAACTCCGATTCAGGAAATTCTTTTTCCTGTGATCTTGTATTGATGAGTAGAACATGTTAGAACGAGTAGTTTTCAGTTTTATGAAAATTAATTTTTTTGTTAAAACAGATTTATTTTAGACCTACCGGAGGCCATATTTTGCAAACCATTCATCCGGTTTAGTTGATTCTTTTTGCGTTGTCATCGTATCAGCATGTAGATGATTTTATACCTGCTGCCATGCTATTTATGCTCTGGTTTTAAAGAAGTTGTTTTATTGCCGATGGTTTTATTTTTTTGTGTTATGTGATTGTGGTGATTGATTGGTGTGACTGTTTGCAACGTGTAGATTGTGCGGAGTGCGATGCAAACTATTGTCAGGAGTGTGACTTTCTGAACCAGAATCAAGTCAAGTTACATGTTGATCATCCTTTACCTATTATTTTCTATGCATGTAGTATTATATCACCCTATGAAAATTATGCATGTATAGGAATATTATTATTATTGCTATGCTATTGATCTATATCCCTCGTCATTGAAGATCGTGTTAGATAAAATTTTGCTATGCTATGTAGATGTGGATTGGTTCCTGTATTCATTGAGATTGTGTGAGGATTACTTCAAAATAAATTGAGTAGTAATTCAGGATATAATACACCTCTGGGCGGATATGGTATTGCTGGGTGGTTTCAAGAACATCATGGGTTTCTACCCTCTGAATGTAAGTGGAATGCCACCCAGGTTCAAAAGATCAAACAGACTTAGTGACTAGTAGCTTCCTTGTGCGACCACTGGCTAATATGGGCTCTGGCTTAGTTGATCAGTCGTGGAAACCTTACCCGGATGTACCAGCTGATGTAGTTATGATAGGTGGGATGGGCCTCCTGTGGGACTAGGTGACTGCTTCTGAAAGACTTCGTCTCAATCTTCGGGTTGGGTCCAGTGGGTACAGCGTACTAACCTCTGCAGAGTGTATAAACTAATCATGATTAGCCGTGTCCCCGGTTATGGACAATTTTGAGCAGCTAGGCCATTACAGTTGTTGGATGATCTTGACAGATGACACACTTAATAAAAACTTGGTGGAAAACTTAATGGTGGTAATAGGTTGGAGTTGGTGAGGCCAATTCAACCATATGTGAGTTATTGTAGCAAACAAATTAAAACTTAACTATTAGGTAGTTATGAGGATACAATCAACTTTCTGCAAAATAACCATCAACCTTTCTCTTATTATACTATGCATATACATGTAGGTCTGTTATATTACTTTTCCTGTGTAACTTGCCAATACATTCAAAGTATTGACCTATATGGCTGCAACGTATCATGTTGCAGGATATTCAGACGAGGAGTAAGGTACCGTTAGGGTCGCGAGTCTTCACTCAACATCGCCAGTGGGCTATGATGGGACTCATCGTTATTATTCTGCTACTTTTCCGCTGTTTAATAGAATAAAGCTAGCTAAGTGCTATGCAGATTGTTATATTTTATAAATTCCGGATCATACATTATAATAAATGATGCACTTGCTATATCTGGTTTTCATCTATACTGTGTGTGCTAGCGAGTCGATCCAGGGACTAGCACAGTAAAGCACAGAGACTCAAATCCTTCGAGGTTTGGTCGTTACAACACCTACTGAAATGTCTTTGCAAATGGCCGACAAATCAACTGCTTTTCCTATCGGCATTTGCGAGGATGTGCCTGTTGTGGTTGCTAACATTACTATCTTAACAGACTTTGTCATTCTGGATATTCCCGAGGATGATGCCATGGCGGTCATCCTTGGAAGACCCTTTTTAAATACTGCAGGTGCTCTTATTGATTAAAACAAGGGCAATGTCACTTTCCATGTTAATGGTAATGAGCATACGGTGCATTTTCTGAAGAAACAATATCGAGTTCATTGCATCAATGCTATTGAAAAATCTTCATTAATTCTTATTGGAAGCTTTGAATGCCCTATACTTGTTGGGGATATGCACATCCCCGTTGAGGTAACCTAGTGATTATTCAAAAATTCTCCGGTTTTATGTGATTTGAAAAAGTTTGTCAAGGAAACTTGATCAACCTCATTGACGGATTTCTTTTGATGACCATGAGATGGATGAATCTAGGAGTCACAACCTTCTGCTCCCAACTTTTACTTTCTGTTGTTTAGAAGAAAAATGATAAATTTAGCTTTATTTTCCTGTTTTCTGTTTTTTTCCATCCCTTAGAAAAGTGACCCGAAAATAAAAGTTCTCCAAATGCCCTGAAATTCAAGTATGATTTTTTCTGGAATATTTGAAAATTTCTGAGATAGGAAGCTAGTCAGGGGGATGCACTAGTGGGCCACAAGCCCAGGAGGCGCGGGCACCCCCCTGGTCACGCGTGGCAGGCTTGTGGGTCCCACGTGGCCCCCTACACTTATTCCAACTCCCATCTCCTTCTTCTACCTCCAGAAAAAATCATTCCACAGCTCAAACCCATGTTCTTGCTCTTCTTGCTGCATTTTTCGATCTCCTTGTGCAAAGCCCTATTCACCAAACTGTTTTGGGGAATTTTTCCTTGGTATGTGACTCCTTCATTGGTCCAATTAGTTTTTGTTCTAGTGCTTTATTCGTTGCGTATTTGTGCTGTCTTGGTGACCCTGTTCTTGAGCTTTGCATGTTAATTTTAGTTGGTCCCAAGTAGTTTTGATGCATGATATGGCCTCTAGGCACTTGTAGGAGTAGTTGCTATGAGTTTTGTTGAGCCCTGTTCACTTTTCTTTTGAGTCACTAAAAATTTCATAAAAAGAAGATGTTCACGAAAAACTATCATGGTGGTTCCTCAAGCAAAAGTGGTCCCCGTCTCGCGATTCTGGAGCCCGATCCTTATCAGCCGAGGAATGCACAGGTACAATCATGTGAATGGCCTTCCGATGAATTCATGATTGATGCAGGTTTCAAGGACGAGTTTGATACATTTGTTCACAATGCCGGGCTCGAAGAATTCATCTGGAACAAATGTGAACAGTATACTTCACTCACTGCCGCGTGTGTTCGTAGATTCAAATTTTCGGTTGGCCGTGACACATCCATACTGTTTGATCTTTATGACAAATCGTATACCATGGATTTAGAGGATTTCAACAGAATTTGCAAGATACCTGATTGGGGTAGTCCCAATGATCCTTCTAAGTCTTCGGTTAGAGATTTTATTTCTAGTATAAATGTTGGAGAAACTAGAGATATTACGCAGGCTACCTTGGGGAGCATTCATTTTCCTACCTTACATTATTTTGCCCTCTTCATAGGTAGATTCATTAACGGCAAGATTGAGCATTGTCACCTTTGCGCACCTGACCTTAGTATTCTTAAGAGCGCAGGAACGGGTGACAAAAGTTTCAACATGGGAGCTATAATTGCGAGGAGGCTAAATAATAATGCTAATGAAGGGGATTTCTTCGGTGGGATCTATGCCACTCGCATAGCAAATTTTCTGAATAGCTACCTCATGTTTTCCATATTACCCTTCCTGCACCTGCCTTCTTTGACTTTCAATTAAAATGGAGATATTACATAACCAGAGGAGAAGGAGAGGAGTATGAGTGAGGCGAAGGCTGCTCACCCCCATGAGGCAGCTATTCAGGCGGTAGCTGCCGCGTTTCCGTACAACCCCCATTATGATTTTGTATATCGCCCGGACTAGCCTTGGGAGTAGACCAACTTAGGCCAAAAGCCTAATCTTGGGGGAGTACGTGTTTCTCACCGACTTAATATTCATGCTCACACATTCACTTTGATAGTCGGTGTTCACACTTTGCCACTGTATCATCCATGCTAGTTTATTTCTTTTTCTCACTTTCTTCTCGTGTGTTTGTCTAAATTGAGAAAAACAAAAAAAAATAGTTGTAAGTTTACTTTCCAGCTTGCTTTGTGGTATTTTAAAAACAAAACCCAAAAAGATTTCCCGTTCTTCTTTTTCTTGTTGGGAGCTTTCCCATGTAAATAGTTTTCTTTTTCTTTGGGTCAAGTTAGAAGACCATGGTTAAAATGTTTAGTGGCTCTCATGTGCACTAATTGTTTATCCTTCAAAGAGCCATATTACTTTGTCTTCTCCTCTGAGTTTGCTTGCAGATTCCAGCTTAGTGCAATGCACGAACACTCTCTTTATTGTTCACATCATTCGGTCGTGCAAGTGAATGGCAATAATGACGATATATGATGAAGTGACTGAGCCTGGAAAAGCTGGTATGAAGTCGACCTATTTTGTTTTTGTAAATATGACTAGCTCATCGTTCCTAATTCAACATTGTTATGAGAGAAACATGTTTGCAATGACAACATAGAGATCATAGTTTCTGATGCCATGCTTAATTAGTTAGGAGCTTATAATGGTTTGTCTTGGATGCCAACATGAATTTCAAGATGATTATGATGTAGTATGATAGGATGGTATCCTCCTTTGAATGATTCAAGTGGCTTGACTTGGCACATGTTCCCGCATGTAGTTGAAACAAAATCAACACAACCTCTATGATATTCATGTTTATGGTGATTTATATCCTACTCATGCTTGCACTCGACGTTGGTTAATTTCAATGCTTATTGATGACTGTTGTCGCTCTCTAGTTGGTCGCTTCCCAGTCTTTTGCTAGCCTTCACTTGTACTAAGCGGGAATACTGCTTGTGCATCCACTTCCATAAACCCAAAGTTGTTCCATATGAGTCCACCATACCTACCTATATTCGGTATCTACCTGCCGTTCCAAGTAAATTTGCATGTGCCACTCTCCAAATCTTCAAGTAATAATCTGTTTTGTATGCCCGAACCGCTCATGTGGTGACAAGGGGCGGTCAGTATCTTCCATGCTAGGCGTGTTATCCTTGATACGTGATTATTCACTATCACTTACGAGAAAGGGGCCGGTAATCGGAATGCCCAATTCCATGCTCAACTCGAAAATATAATTGCAAACAAATCTCCCCTGGATTGTTGTTGGTATGGACGACACCCGAGGATTCGGTTAGTCGTGGAGTGTGATTTATCCGTGGCGGGGGAGTCAAAACTTTACTTTTCTGTTAGGGAACCGCCTATAATATGTGTAGCATGGAAGATGGTGAAAACTCTTGGTCACCGCGTTGACAATGAAAGCATACCACCCAAAATTATAATATCTCTATTTTAAAAGCTTGAGCTCTGGCATCTCTGCAAATCAATGCTTCCCTCTGCGAAGGGCCTATCTATTTACGTTTCTGTTGAGTCATCGTCTTCTTATAATAGCACCAGTTAGAGAGCACCTCCGTCATTTTTATGCTTTGCTATTAATTGACATTGAGTATGACTGTGACTGGATCTTCTTTGCCATGAATTACAATGTTCAGTCAGCCCTTGGTCTTTGAAGGTGCTCTACATTTATGTTTTGCGGTCTCAGAAAGGGCTAACGAGATACCATCTGTTCATATTGTGTTATGATTGTTTTGATTGAAGTGTTGACGTTTGAAACTTATTATTATTGCTTGCTAGTTGATTATGCCATTGATATGAGTACATCATGAGACCTAAATGTTATTGCTTATGTGGTTAGCTTATGATCTTGCTGAAAAGCTAAATATGAGTTGGACATAATTACAACAACAAGATCAAGCAGAGTTCGTAAAAGTTTTTCTTTTGTCTCTTTCAGTTTGTCAACTGAATTGCTTGAGGACAAGCAAGGCTTTAAGCTTGGGGGAGTTGATACGTCTCCATTGTATCTACTTTTCCAAACTCTTTTGTCCTTGTTTTGGACTCTAATTTGCATGATTTGAATGGAACTAACCCGGACTGACGTTGTTTTCAGCAGAATTGCCGTGGTGTTGTTTTTGCACGGAAATAGAAGTTCTCGGAATGAACTGGAAGCTTACGAGAATTTTTTGTGGAATATATAAAAAATACTGGCGCAAGAATCACCTGGAGACACGGGGCCAGGAGCCTACAAGCCCAGGAGGCGCGCCCCCCTAGGTCGCGCCTGTCAGGCTTGTGAGGCCCTCGTGGCTCCGCAGCCTCCAACTCTGGCTCTATATATTCTCTCTCGCCCAGAAAAAATTAAGAGAGAAGAGTTCATCGCGTTTCATGACACGAAGCCGCCGCCACCACCTGTTCTTCCTTGGCAGGGCAGATCTGGAATCCGTTCTGGGCTCCATAGAGGGGAAATCGACGCCGTCGTCATCACCAACCATCCTTCATCGCCAATTCCATGACGCTCTTCACCATTCGTGAGTAATCTCATCGTAGGCTTGCTGGACGGTGACGGGTTGGATGAGATCTATGATGTGATCGAGTTAGTTTTGATGGGGTTTGATCCCTAGTATCCACTATGTTCTAAGATTGATGTTGCTACTACTTTGCTATGCTTAATGCTTGTCACTAGGGCCCGAGTGCCATGATTTCAGATTTGAACCTATTATGTTTTCATCAATATATGTGTGTTCTTCATCCTATCTTGCAATTTGTAGTCACCTACTCTGTGTTATGACCCGACAACCCCGGAGTGACAATAGCCGGAATCACTCCCGGAGATGACCATTGTATGAGGAGTTAATGTATTCACTTTGTGCTAATGCTTTGTTCGGGTTCTCTATAAAAAGGAGACCTTAATATCCCTTAGTTTCCATTAGGACTCCGCTGCCACTTGAGGGATGGACAATAGATGTCATGCAAGTTCTTTTCCATAGGCACGTATGACTTAATACGAATACAAGCCTACATTACATTGACGAGCTAGAGCTAGTTACCTATCACCCTATGTTATAACTGTTACATGATGAATGTCATCCGACATAATTATCCATCACCCATCCAATGCCTACGAGTTTTTCCCTACAGGTCCTTGCTAAGTTACTTGACCGCTACTGCTATCACAATTGCTATACAAGTCACTACTGCTACTGTTACTACTGCTACCGTTACTATGACACTACTTTGCTACTGAACCTTTGCTTCATATACTAAGTCTTTCAAGTGTGGTTGAATTGACAACTCAACTGCTAATACTCAAGAATATTCTTTGCCTCCCCTTGTGTCGAACCAACAAATTTGTGTTGAATACTCTACCCTCGAAAACTGTAGCGATCCCCTATACTTGTGGGTTATCAGCCGCCAACGATACCATTTCTGGTTTGCAATCCAGACTTGCCTCACTGGAGAAGAACATTGAATCTACCGGTGCTCGAGAGAAGCTCTTGTTGAAGGTTTTGATCTGTGCCGAAACCCTCCATAAGGATGTAGAGGACAAGGTGAAGAATGAGGTTGAGCAGCGCGACCTCTCGATCAAGAGCATGGTTGACATCGCTGAGCGCCTCACCGCCCAGATTGCAAACATGAACATGAAGAGTTGGGCCTTCTTCGTCGGCCAGTATGAAAATCCAAGCATCAAGCCGACACTCTTCTTTGAGGGCTTGATCGAGGGGTTGAATATGTATGAAGATGAGAGGGCTGCCTGCTTTGCGGATGAATCCTGGAAGTTGGATAGCGATGCCCTCTTCATGGTCTTTAGCAACCTCACCTTCTTCCACCTAGAGCTCGATCTCTCCGACGGTTTCAAGAAGCTGTCGCCGGGTATTGATGTCTCTGCTATCGTGGAGAAGGCGCGTTCACTTGCCGACAGGGTCCTCGCAGTCCAAAGGGTCCAGGGAGGCCGCCGGAGTTACCTTCGACCCACTCCTGCCGTCATGTTGTCATGTACTTTAAGACACAATATGTGTCTTGTATTAGACCATGCATTATCCTCGCCTTTTGCTGAACTAGTGTCTTTATGTAATCGTATGGCATCCACCTTTGATTTCCACCCAGTATTCATATGGTTTCTTTTTTGTGTGCTCTGGTTGCCCGCCAACAACGTGCTGCCACTATCGCTTAGAGGAATAGGTCATTATTATTCTGCTGGCAAGGACATGCTGCCGGCGAGTTTTTCCTCATCGGTCTTTGATGTTGCCGCGTGTTTTGTTGAGGCGGCTCAAAACAAAATAGGGGCGCGATCAGAAAAACAACAAGGTTCCATTACATACTAGATACACCATACAAAACCTTGGTCACTAATGGGAATATGCAAAATTCAAGCTTTAATGAAAACCGACGGTCATGTCGACTTATCTTCCGTTAATGATTGTTGTCTATCTTGGTGGTTGTCTACCAACATTCGCCGTTCCCCCTTCCTCCATCGGTGTTCTCTTCCCTTCGTGTACCCCATTGTGAGCATGGTGTAAACCGTTGCTATTCTGCGAGGAAGAGAAAAAAAAATTGAGAGGAAACAAAGGTACTTGGGGAAATGTTAGTCATGAGGGTGGTCCGCGGCAAGAGCTTGCCGGGCCAACGTGGGTGTTTATAACTTAGCCGGAAAGGAAGGAATAGTAAATATGACTGGTCCAACCTTCCTTCTTCTCCTTCTGGCTCAACGGTCCCGTAACGACAACAACATTGGAAACATTGGGGAACGGGACCTCGTTGTGGCTCGTTCGCCGGGGTCGTCGACCAATGGATTCGCTCTAGCGTTTGGCCTGTGATTTACCAACATGGGGCAAATGCAGGACCAAGCTGCATGCGAGCTCATCAACATTGGCGGCTCCGCCATGATGCAGAACTGACCACACGTGGGGAAGGAGAAGAGAGGAAGGGTATCACCCTGTAACTTTCCCCTTTCCTTGCCCATCCAATTGTAGCCACACCTCCTGCACGGTTTAGGTGGGCTAGCTCGACGATTGTGATAGATATGGCGTCATCGCCTAGTCTACCTCTCCCCTACCAAGACCGTCACCGAGGCCACGGTGTTGGCCTCGGCCGCAACAGCAACGACATCGACTGTCCTCATTAACGTTGACACCACCACGGCGATGGCACATGCCAGGGCTCGGAGAGGAAGAGGCTCAAGAAGTGATGATCTCCATCTTCCTTGACGCTCCAGGCGGAGGGGATACTGATGAAGATCGATGAAGCGCTCGCAATGTCGGGTTTGTACGAACAACTCCCTCTACCTAGTATACCAAAGATGTCGGGGCAGGTGTGCACTCGATCACCTATGGACCATTGGCCCCTTCGAGGTTCGGCGGGGAGCTCGCGTTGCACAAAGAGAAGAATCTACGAGGTAGCACGACAATGGGACTCAAGGCGTTTACCCAGGTTTAAGCTACTGAGAAGTGTGAAACCTTACTCCTGCTTTGGTGGATTGATCCGGGAAGATGCAGCTCACACATTGTTCTTCTCGGGCAAGGGTTGCTATGGAGAGCCACTACGTTCATACACTTGTTCTTGTGTCCGAATCCCCTCGGTCTGTATCCTGTGCTAGTGTCTATGAATACTCACAACATATGCCATAGGTAGGCTAAAGTCGGTGATAACTGAAGGGACAATGGAGGGCGCTGGGAACGAGGTTGGCACAAGCATGGAACGCACGATGGACCCAGGTTCAGGGCTCTCCATAGAGATAAGACCCCTAGTCCTGCCGGAGTGTATGATGTATATGGATGGATTACAAGTTTGCTCCTGGAGCTCTGTTGAGGAGGAGGAAGAGGGGAAAAACCGGCTCGTCTCTGCCTCTCTCTATGGGGTTGGTGGGAGTGAAGTGTTGTTCGACCGACCCTCTACATGGAGGGTGACCGGGGGGTTTTATAGACAAACCAACCGGCCTACAATATGGATAAAGGGTACAAGAGTGGGGCCCGGCTAGCAGCCTCGCCGGCTGGCCAGGGGGCCCACGAGGGTGTTGTCTTGTCGCTTGAGGGGCCCGCCGTCTTCATGGTCTCGTATGGTGGTGGGACCCACCGGCTTGCCAATGAAGCTCTCGCGTAAGGTTGACGCCGGGCACGCACTGTACGTCAAGCGTCGTCTAGCGAGACTCGTCATGGGCAGATAGTACGACCGCCTCCACTGTTTCCCACGCCGAGTGCAGTAATGGAGTGGGAGTTTGACGGTCAGACACTATGTTGGGTGATGGATCAGAGCCGGGGTAGGTTAGCGGCGTGGCCGCCGACGCTCGTACCTGTCTGGCACTCTTATCCAGTACCTTTGCTGACGCGTAGCCACCTTTTATCGTAGGGTCTCGTCATGACCTATGATCTGATGTGACTTGAGATCCCCGGCCGGCTAGCCCGCTCGGCTAGCCGGCTTGGGTACGGCCGCCTCGTTCCTAGCCGGCTGGCTTGGCCAAGACGGTCAGGAAGAGGCAGCCGTCTTGCCTCTAACCGGCAGGGGCTGCCTGGCTGGACAGAGAGTTGGCTGCCTCGTCCTCCAGCCGGCAGGGGCTGCCTAACCGGCGAGAAAACTTGGGCCTTGGGAAACTATACTTGATCATTCCCTTTGGGCAGGAAATGAAGGAGCATGCTTGATGAGCCTACCCCGGGGTTATGCCCTCGATAGTAGTCCCCAAAGCTGGAGAGGACCGCCGTCTGCGGAGGGCAGCCTCACGGGCTTGGTATTTTGTCTTGGAATTCTTGCCGCCATCCGTGGCAGGGGACGCCGGCTCCGAAGCCGGTTGGCTTTGAAGCGACGCCTCGGCTTCGTCGTAGGTCGCTCAGAACACGCCACATGCCAGGCCCCGCTAGACGTAATGATGGTGATTACTGGTGAAGGGACCGGGCCTGGGCCCTGGGTCCCGCCACGACGCCCCCTCGGCCTCCACACAAGAGATCCTCTGCAGATTTACTCCGCGACGGTTGGGCTTAGGGAAGCTCTACCGCCCGTAATACACGGGGTTGGTGGGGTCCCACGCGAACCGGATCCCCTCCCCACGACCCTTCGTGGGGTTTAAATGGGATGCGGGGGTTCCGAGGAGGCCTTTCTCCCCCTTCTCACCCTGCATCGACGCACTCCGCCTCCCTGAGCCTAGAGAGAAAGAGCCCATCCTCTTCATCTTCGTCATCTTCGTCGCCGTCGAGCCACCAGCCCTTTCGAGCTCCAGCCGCCCGCAGCCATGGCCGGCGGCTCCTCCTCGAAGAAGACTTCATCGCAGGGAGCTTGGTTGGGCAGCGAGATCTGCGAGGGCCATATCGAGGCGCTCCTCCATCACCAGCTGCTACCCCCGGTTTCCCAGGTGCTGGTGCGAATCCCTGGCGCCGAGACCGCCCCAACACCTGCCGCGGGAGAGTTCGTCATTTTCAACGATCATTTCTACAGGGGCTTCGGGCTCCCGGCGAGCTCCGCTTCATTTCTTCGGCCTGCAGCCGCATCACCTGGCGCTGAACGCCATCTTGCAGCTGTCGGCCTTTGTGGTCTTGTGTGAGGGCTTCTTGGGGATCGAGCCCCGCCTTGATCTCTGGCGAAGCTTGTTCTTCTTCAAGCAACAATCCATCACGATGGAGAAGGCCGAGCTGAGAAGCTCGCTGGACCGCGCCCGATGACGCCGTGTGGAACTGCATTGGTGCATCATCGTTCTAAGTCCGGCTTCCCCCAGCTGCCGCTGCAAGAGTCCATCAAGAAGTGGCAGAAGGGCTTCTTCTACGTGAAGAACACCGACCATGCCCGAGACGCCTGTTGGAATTATGCCCTAGAGGCAATAATAAATGTATAGTTATTATTATAATTCCTGTATCAAGATAATAGTTTATTATCCATGCTATAATTGTATTGAATGAAGACTCATTTACATGTGTGGATACATAGACAAAACACCGTCCCTAGCATGCCTCTAGTTGGCTAGCCAGTTGATCGATGATAGTCAGTGTCTTCTGATTATGAACAAGGTGTTGTTGCTTGATAACTGGATCACGTCATTGGGAGAATCACGTGATGGACTAGACCCAAACTAATAGACGTAGCATGTTGATCGTGTCATTTTGTTGCTACTGTTTTCTACATGTCAAGTATTTATTCCTATGACCATGAGATCATATAACTCACTGACACCGGAGGAATGCTTTGTGTGTATCAAACGTCGCAACGTAACTAGGTGACTATAAAGATGCTCTACAGGTATCTCCGAAGGTGTTAGTTGAGTTAGTATGGATCAAGACTGGGATTTGTCACTCCGTGTGACGGAGAGGTATCTCGGGGCCCACTCGGTAATACAACATCACACACAAGCCTTGCAAGCAATGTAACTTAGTGTAAGTTGCGGGATCTTGTATTACGGAACGAGTAAAGAGACTTGTCAGTAAACGAGATTGAAATAGGTATGCGGATACTGACGATCGAATCTCGGGCAAGTAACATACCGAAGGACAAAGGGAATGACATACGGGATTATACGAATCCTTGGCACTGAGGTTCAAACGATAAGATCTTCGTAGAATATGTAGGATCCAATATGGGCATCCAGGTCCCGCTATTGGATATTGACCGAGGAGTCTCTCGGGTCATGTCTACATAGTTCTCGAACCCGCAGGGTCTGCACACTTAAGGTTCGACGTTGTTTTATGCGTATTTGAGTTATATGGTTGGTTACCGAATATTGTTCGGAGTCCCGGATGAGATCACGGACGTCACGAGGGTTTACGGAATGGTCCGGAAACGAAGATTGATATATAGGATGACCTCATTTGATTACCGGAAGGTTTTCGGAGTTACCGGGAATGTACCGGGAATGACGAATGGGTTCCGGGAGTTCACCGGGGGGGGGGGCAACCCACCCCGGGGAAGCCCATAGGCTTTGGGGAGACACACCAGCCCTTAGTGGGCTGGTGGGACAGCCCCAAGGGGGCCTATGCGCCAAGAATAAAGAATCAAAGGAAAAGAAAAAAAAGAGGGAGGAAGTGGGAAGGGAGGGGGACTCCTCCCACCAAACCAAGTCCAACTCGGTTTGGGGGGGAAGTCCTCCCCCCTTGGCTCGGCCGACCCCTTGAGGGTCCCTTGGACCCCAAGGCAAGGTCCCCCTCCCTCCTCCTATATATATGGAGCAATTAAGGCTGATTTGAGACGACTTTCTCACGGTTGCCCGACCATATACCTCCATAGTTTTTCCTCTAGATCGCGTTTCTGCGGAGCTCGGGCGGAGCCCTGCTGAGACAAGATCATCACCAACCTCTGGAGCGCCGTCACGCTGCCGGAGAACTCTTCTACCTCTCCGTCTCTCTTGCTGGATCAAGAAGGCCGAGATCATCGTCGAGCTGTACGTGTGCTGAACGCGGAGGTGCCGTCCGTTCGGTACTAGATCGTGGGACTCATCGCGGGATTGTTCGCGGGGCGGATCGAGGGACATGAGGACGTTCCACTACATCAACCGCGTTCTCTAACGCTTCTGCTGTACGATATACAAGGGTACGTAGATCACTCATCCCCTCTCGTAGATGGACATCACCATGATAGGTCTTCGTGCGCGTAGGAATTTTTTTGTTTCCCTTGCGACGTTCCCCAACAGTGGCATCATGAGCTAGGTTCATGCGTAGATGTCTTCTCGAGTAGAACACAAAAGTTTTTGTGGGCGGTGATGTGCATTTTGCTGCCCTCCTTAGTCTTTTCTTGATTCCGCGGTATTGTTGGATTGAAGCGGCTTGGACCGACATTACTCGTACGGTTACGAGAGACTGGTTTCATCGTTACGAGTAATCCCCTTTGCTCAAAGATGACTGGCAAGTGACGGTTTCTCCAACTTTAGTTGAATCGGATTTGACCGAGGAGGTCCTTGGATGAGGTTAAATAGCAACTCATATATCTCCGTTGTGGTGTTTGCGTAAGTAAGATGCGATCCTACTAGATACCCTTGGTCACCACGTAAAACTTGCAACAACAAAATTAGAGGACGTCTAACTTGTTTTTGCAGGGTATGATTGTGATGTGATATGGCCAATGATGTGATGTGATATATTGGATGTATGAGATGATCATGTTGTAATAGAAATATCGACTTGCACGTCGATGGTACGGCAACCGGCAGGAGCCATAGGGTTGTCTTTATACTAACGTTTGTGCTTGCAGATGCGTTTACTATTTTGCTAGGATGTAGCTTTAGTAGTAATAGCATAAGTAGCACGACAACCTCGATGGCAACACGTTGATGGATGATCATGGTGTGGAGCCGGTGACAAGAAGATCGTGCCGGTGCTTTGGTGATGGAGATCAAGAAGCACGTGATGATGGCCATATCATGTCACTTATGAATTGCATTTGATGTTAATCCTTTTATGCACCTTATTTTGCTTAGAACGACGGTAGCATTATGAGGTGATCTCTCACTAAAATTTCAAGACGAAATTGTGTTCTCCCCGACTGTGCACCGTTGCTACAGTTCGTCGTTTCGAGACACCACGTGATGATCGGGTGTGATAGACTCAACATTCACATACAACGGGTGCAAAACAGTTGCGCACGCGGAACACTCGGGTTAAGCTTGACGAGCCTAGCATGTGCAGACATGGCCTCGGAACACATGAGACCGAAAGGTCGATCATGAATCATATAGTTGATATGATTAGCATAGGGATGCTTACCACTGAAACTATACTCAACTCACGTGATGATCGGACTTGGGATAGTGTAAGTGGATCATGAACCACTCAAATGACTAGAGAGATGTACTTTTTGAGTGGGAGTTTAGCATATAAATTGATTAAGTTGAACTCTAATTATCTTGAACATAGTCTAAGTCCACTTTGGATATATTTGTGTTGTAGATCATGGCTCACGCAAGTGTCATCCTGAATTTTAATACGTTCCTAGAGAAAGCTAAGTTGAAAGATGATGGAAGCAACTTTGTAGACTGGGCTCGTAATCTTAAGCTAATTTTACAAGCTGGGAAGAAGGATTATGTCCTTAATGCTGCGCTAGGAGATGAACCACCCGCTACGGCTGATCAGGATGTTAAGAACGCTTCGTTAGCGCGTAAGGAGGACTACTCAATAGTTCAATGTGCAGTCTTGTATGGCTTAGAACCGGGACTTCAACGTCGCTTTGAGCATCATGGAGCATTTGAGATGTTCCAGGAGTTGAAATTTATCTTTCAGAAGAACGCCCGGATCGAGAGGTATGAGACCTCTGATAAATTCTATGCTTGCAAGATGGAAGAAAACTCGTCTGTCAGTGAACATGCGCTCAAAAATGTCTGGGTACTCAAACCGTCTAGCTGAACTGGGGATTGAACTCCCGTAAGAGGCTATCACTGACAGAATCCTTCAATCACTGCCACCAAGCTATAAAGTCTTTGTGTTGAACTACAACATGCAAGGGATGAACAAGTCTCCCGGCGAGTTGTTTGCGATGCTGAAAGTCGCAGAGTCTGAACTCCGTAAAGAGCATCAAGTGTTGATGGTGAGCAAGACCACTAGTTTCAAGAGAAACGGCAAAGGCAAGAAGGGAAATTCGAAGAAGAGCGGCAAGCCTGTTGCCAATCCGCCGAAGAAACCCAAGGCTGGACCTAAGCCTGAAACAGAGTGCTTCTATTGCAAGGGTATGGGTCACAGGAAGCGCAATTGCCCCAAGTATCTGGCAGATAAGAAGGCGGGCGGAGAAAAAATCAGGTATATTTGATATACATGTTATTGATGTGTACTTAACTAGCTCTCGTAGTAGTGCCTGGGTATTCGATACCGGTTCTGTTGCTCACATTTGCAACTCGAAACAGGAACTGCGGAATAGGCGAAGGCTGGCGAAAGACGAAGTGACGATGCGCATAGGAAATGGTTCCAAGGTTGATGCAATCGCCGTTGGCACAGTGTCACTTCAGCTACCATCGGGATTAGTGATGAACTTAAATCATTGACTTAGTGCCTGCGTTGAGCATGAACATTATATCTGGATCTTGTTTATTGCGAGACGGTTACTCTTTTAAGTCTGAGAATAATAGTTGTTCTATTTCTATGAGTAACATCTTTTATGGTCATGCACCGAATGTGAGAGGATTGTTCATATTGAATCTTGATAGCGATACGCATATACATAACGTTGAGACCAAAAGAGTTAGAGTAAACAATGATAGCGCCATATTTTTGTGGCACTGCCGCTTGGGTCATATTGGTGTAAAGCGCATGAAGAAACTCCATGCTGATGGACTTTTGGAGTCACTTGACTTTGATTCACTTGACATGTGCGAACCATGCCTCATGGGCAAGATGACTAAGACTCCGTTCTCCGGAACAATGGAGCGTGCAAGTGACTTGTTGGAAATCATACATACCGATGTGTGTGGTCCAATGAGCGTAGAGGCACGCGGCGGATATCGTTATTTCCTCACCTTCACTGACGATTTAAGTAGATATGGTTATGTCTACTTGATGAAGCACAAGTCTGAAACATTTGAAAAGTTCAAGCAATTTCAGAGTGAAGTGGAAAATCATCGTAACAAGAAGATCAAGTTCCTACGGTCTGATCGTGGGGGTGAATATCTGAGTTTCGAGTTTGGTGCTCACTTAAAACAATGCGGAATTGTTTCGCAGTTAACCCCGTCTGGAACACCTCAGCGTAATGGTGTGTCCGAACGTCGTAATCGTACTTTGTTAGAGATGGTGCGATCTATGATGTCTCTTACTGATTTGCCGTTATCATTTTGGGGTTATGAATTAGAAACGGCTGCATTCACTTTAAATAGGGCACCATAAATCCGTTGAGACGACACCATACGAACTGTGGTATGGCAAAAGGCCAAAGTTGTCGTTTCTTAAAGTTTGGGGATGTGATGCTTATGTCAAAAAGCTTCAGCCTGAAAAGCTGGAACCCAAAGCGGAAAAATGCGTCTTCATAGGTTACCCAAAAGAGACAGTTGGGTACACCTTCTATCTCAAATCCGAGGGCAAAGTGTTTGTTGCTAAGAACGGAACTTTTCTCGAGAAGGAGTTTCTCTCGAGAGAATTGAGTGGGAGGAAGATAGAACTTGACGAGGTTGTCGAACCTCTCATCCCTCTGGATGGTGGCGCAGGGCAAGGGGAAACCTCTGTCATTGCGACGCCGGTTGAGGAGGAAGTTAATGATGATGATCATGAAACTCCAGTTCATGTTTCTGTTGAACCACGCAGGTCGACGAGATCACGCGCTGCTCCAGAGTGGTACGGTAATCCCGTCTTATCAATCATGTTGTTAGACAACAATGAACCTGCAAATTATGAAGGAGCGATGGTGGGCCCAGATTCCAACAAATGGCTAGAGGCCATGAAATCCGAGATAGGATCCATGTATGAGAACAAAGTGTGGACTTTGGAGATACTACCTGAGGGCCGCAAGGCTATTCAGAACAAATGGATCTTTAAGAAGAAGACGGACGCTGACGGTAATGTGACCGTTTATAAAGCTTGACTTGTGGCAAAGGGTTTTTCACAAGTTCCAGGAGTTGACTACGATGAGACCTTCTCACCCGTAGCGATGCTTAAGTCCGTCAGAATCATGTTAGCAATAGCTGCATTTTTCGATTATGAAATCTGGCAGATGGATGTCAAAACGGCGTTCCTTAACGGTTTCCTTAAGGAAGAGTTGTATATGATGCAACCCGAAGGTTTTGTCGATCCTAAAAATGCAGACAAGGTGTGCAAGCTCCAGCGATCCATTTATGGACTGGTGCAAGCATCTCGGAGTTGGAACAAACGCTTTGATGAGGTGATCAAAGCATTTGGGTTTATACAAGTGGTTGGAGAATCTTGTATTTACAAGAAAGTGAGTGGGAGCTCTGTGGCGTTTCTAATATTATATGTGGATGACATATTACTGATTGGAAACAACGTAGAGCTTTTGGAGAGCATAAAAGGTTACTTGAATAAAAGTTTCTCTATGAAGGACCTAGGAGAAGCTGCTTACATTCTCGGCATTAAGATCTATAGGGATAGATCAAAACGCCTGATGGGACTTTCACAAAGCACATACCTTGATAAAGTTTTGAAGAGGTTCAAAATGGAACAATCCAAGAAAGGGTTCTTGCCAGTGTTACAAGGTACGAGATTGAGTAAGACTCAGTGCCCAGCAACTGATGAAGATAGAGAGCATATGCGCTCCGTCCCCTATGCTTCAGCCATAGGTTCTATCATGTATGCGATGTTGTGCACTAGACCGGATGTTAGCCTGGCCATAAGTATGGCAGGTAGGTTCCAGAGTAATCCAGGAGTGGATCACTGGACAGCGGTCAAGAATATCCTGAAGTACCTGAAAAGGACTAAGGAGATGTTTCTCGTGTATGGAGGTGACGAAGAGCTCGCCGTAAAAGGTTACGTCGATGCAAGCTTTGACACAGATCCGGACGACTCTAAGTCGCAAACCGGATACGTATTTATTCTTAATGGGGGTGCAGTAAGCTGGTGCAGTTCCAAGCAAAGCGTCGTAGCAGATTCTACATGTGAAGCAGAGTACATGGCTGCCTCGGAGGCGGCTAAGGAGGGTGTCTCGATGAAGCAGTTCATGACAGATCTTGGAGTGGTGCCAAGTGCACTGGATCCAATAACCTTATTCTGTGACAACACTGGTGCCATTGCCTTAGCAAAGGAACCAAGGTTTCACAAGAGGACCAGACACATCAAACGACGCTTCAACCTCATCCGCGACTACGTCGAGGAGGAGGACGTAAATATATGCAAAGTGCACACGGATCTGAATGTAGCAGACCCGCTGGCTAAGCCTCTTCCACGGCCAAAACATGATCGACACCAGAACTGTATGGGTGTTAGATTTATTACAATGTAATTCACATGGTGATGTGAGGACTAGATTATTGACTCTAGTGCAAGTGGGAGACTGTTGGAATTATGCCCTAGAGGCAATAATAAATGTATAGTTATTATTATAATTCCTGTATCAAGATAATAGTTTATTATCCATGCTATAATTGTATTGAATGAAGACTCATTTACATGTGTGGATACATAGACAAAACACCGTCCCTAGCATGCCTCTAGTTGGCTAGCCAGTTGATCGATGATAGTCAGTGTCTTCTGATTATGAACAAGGTGTTGTTGCTTGATAACTGGATCACGTCATTGGGAGAATCACGTGATGGACTAGACCCAAACTAATAGACGTAGCATGTTGATCGTATCATTTTGTTGCTACTGTTTTCTGCGTGTCAAGTATTTATTCCTATGACCATGAGATCATATAACTCACTGACACCGGAGGAATGCTTTGTGTGTATCAAACGTCGCAACGTAACTGGGTGACTATAAAGATGCTCTACAGGTATCTCCGAAGGTGTTAGTTGAGTTAGTATGGATCAAGACTGGGATTTGTCACTCCGTGTGACGGAGAGGTATCTCGGGGCCCACTCGGTAATACAACATCACACACAAGCCTTGCAAGAAATGTAACTTAGTGTAAGTTGCGGGATCTTGTATTACAGAACGAGTAAAGAGACTTGTCGGTAAACGAGATTGAAATAGGTATGCGGATACTGACGATCGAATCTCGGGCAAGGAACATACCGAAGGACAAAGGGAATGACATACGGGATTATACGAATCCTTGGCACTGAGGTTCAACCGATAAGATCTTCGTAGAATATGTAGGATCCAATATGGGCATCCAGGTCCCGCTATTGGATATTGACCGAGGAGTCTCTCGGGTCATGTCTACATAGTTCTCGAACCCGCAGGGTCTGCACACTTAAGGTTCGACGTTGTTTTATGCGTATTTGAGTTATATGGTTGGTTACCGAATATTGTTCGGAGTCCCGGATGAGATCACGGACGTCACTAGGGTTTCCGGAATGGTCCGGAAACGAAGATTGATATATAGGATGACCTCATTTGATTACCGGAAGGTTTTCGGAGTTACCGGGAATGTACCGGCAAAGACGAATGGGTTCCGGGAGTTCACCGGGGGGGGGGGGGGGCAACCCACCCCGGGGAAGCCCATAGGCTTTGGGGAGACACACCAGCCCTTAGTGGGCTGGTGGGACAGCCCCAAGGGGGCCTATGCGCCAAGAATAAAGAATCAAAGGAAAAGAAAAAAAACAGGGAGGAAGTGGGAAGGGAGGGGGACTCCTCCCACCAAACCAAGTCCAACTCGGTTTGGGGGGGGAGTCCTCCCCCCCTTGGCTCGGCCGACCCCTTGAGGGTCCCTTGGACCCCAAGGCAAGGTCCCCCTCCCTCCTCCTATATATATGGAGCAATTAGGGCTGATTTGAGACGACTTTCTCACGGCTGCCCGCCCACATACCTCCATAGTTTTTCCTCTAGATCGCGTTTCTGCGGAGCTCGGGCGGAGCCCTTCTGAGACAAGATCATCACGGACCTCCGGAGCGCCGTCACGCTGTCGGAGAACTCTTCTACCTCTCCGTCTCTCTTGCTGGATCAAGAAGGCCGAGATCATCGTCGAGCTGTACGTGTGCTGAACGCGGAGGTGCCGTCCGTTCGGTACTAGATCGTGGGACTGATCGCGCGATTGTTCGCGGGGCGGATCGAGGGAAGTGAGGACGTTCCACTACATCAACCGCGTTCTCTAACGCTTCTGCTGTACGATCTACAAGGGTACGTAGATCACTCATCCCCTCTCGTAGATGGACATCACCATGATAGGTCTTCGTGCGCGTAGGAAATTTTTTGTTTCCCTTGCGACGTTCCCCAACAACGCCCTCAACATGCCCCCGTTCAACATCAATCCTCCGATGAAGTTGAACTAGGCGGCGAAGTCTCCCAAGCCGATTCCCGAGGTGGCGCAGATTGGCGCCGACCTCGAGATTTTGGGAGAAAGGCGGCCTTCTTGGCCGCGACCTACTCACCACCATGGTGACGCGTAGGATCCTGCCGTTGCAGAGGCGGCCCCATCTGGTCTGCCGGATGGGCGGCCGACATGACCCCTGGAGAACCTCCACCAAGAGATTCATCCCCAGCGCGAGGGGTGAACCTCATCTCCACCGCTCGCATGGACGACAACGGGAACTGGTCATGGGGGATGATCCCCTACAACAGGTCCCGACCGCCTCCGGTGGTAAGTGTTCTTTTTTGTTCTTTGTTGTTTGTCTCGCGACTGGCCGTCTCGCTGAGCCGGCTGTCGAATCCTTTGCGCAGATGTTCGAGAAGCTGTAGGCAGCCCTCCGCCCGCCTGCTCCCGACGTGGTGGCGTCCGACGCCTCGGAGATCGAGGACGAAGGCGTGATCGAGTCCCGCTCGGACTCCTCCGAAGGCTCGGAGAACGCGCTGGAGTCGGAGGGGACGGAGCCGTCTGGTGAGTACCCACGGCCCTCCGTCGCAGACTGGACGGATGACGATGAGGTTTACTCATTCCTATCTGATGCAGCCTTCGAGGAAGACTCCGACGGGGTGGAGGAGGTCACCAGCCCGCCGGTGACGCGCGGTCGGCGCCAAAGGGCCGAGGCGGCCGGTACTGACGAGGCGGTCGGGAAGAAGGGCAAGGGTGCCACAGCTTCCAAGTCGGCTCCTAAGCGCTCGGCGATGGGTCCTCTAGCCGGAGCACGGGCATGCGCTGCCAAGAAGCGTCGTGGTGCCGACAGGAGGCAGTTTCCTATCATCGCGGGGTAAGGGTTCCTCCCCCTTTTGTTCATTTGTCTTGTGGGACGCTTTGTTCCTTAAGAATGTCGCTCGACAAGGAGGCGGAGGACGTGGAGGAAGACACCGCCTCCGCAGCCGAGCGGGCCGGCTGGACAGCAGCTGACGCGGCTCAGTGGGAGCTCGAGGAGCAGTCCAAGCGCCGGTGGGACACGACCGCGGGGAAGATGGCCGTGGGCCAGTCTCGCCCCGACCGGGCCAGCCAGCCGGGCCGGCCATCCGGTGGAGAAGCGTACGAAGGCTAGACATGACCCCTCCGTGCATGCTCGCGTGGAGGAGCCGGCTAGCGAGGTGGCCCCGAGGCGCGCCCCGAGGGCTGAGGAGGCCCAGCCCTCCGAGCCGGACGCCTCTGCACCGGCGGACTTAGAGGTGATCCCCAACTCCCCCAAGGCCGAGGCGGTGCCTGACGCGTCGGATCTGATCCTGGATGCGCCAGACGTAGCCTCTGATGCGCCAGGGGTGACCATGGATGCGCCGAACGCAGCCCATCTACCTCATGTCGAGGAGGCGGCGCCGGCCGGGACATCGGCGGAGCCGGCCGCCGCGCCAGCACCGGGAGCCGGCACCATCGTCATCCCCCACGACTGTCCGGCTGCGCCGAGGGCTGGAGCCCGGGCCGAGAGCCGGCCGATGAAGTCTTGGCGAGCGGCCAACCTAGCGCGTGCGAGGCTGCCCGCAGGCACCGCACTCCATGGTGTCCCGGAGTTGGTGTCGCTGTTTGCCAACAGCCGATTCAAGGTGCACAAGGCGGCCCGTGTGGTGGGCAGCGATTTGTAGCACCTGGAGGAGTGCACCAGGGTAGTGCCTCATCTTGGTCTTGAATTTTTTCCGTTTCTTCTTCTTGCATCAGTGGGGGCGCGACAGCACACCCACTGGGTGTAGCCCCCGAGAGTCGAGCTAGTTGAGCAACGGCCGTGCCAAGTCTCTTTGAGCTTCTCTTCTTGCTTTGCTTCTTTTAGTGGGGGCGCGCTAGCGCACCCACTGGGTGTACTCCCCGAGAATCGGGCTGGTTATGACTTAACCAGGCCGAATCTCACTTCTGCTTCTTCTTTGTTTTGCAGGATCTTTATGATGCCCATGTGTAGGCTTATAACAAGCTGCGGGCTTAGAGCCAGGCGGCCGATGGCCAGGTTGCCGAGCTCCAAGCCCGTCTAGGCGAAGTCGTCGTGGAGCAGGACGCCTTGCGCGAAGCATGCGGCCGGCTCCAGGAGCAACTGGCTCTTCTCCAGACGAAGAAGAAGGAGCTGGAGGCGGCCAGCCGGGTCCAGCTGGAGCAGCTGCGTGCCTCTCTGCAGGAGGAGGACTCCTCCCATTCTGCCGACATGGAAGGCCTCGCATCAGTTCATCTTGGCGAGATGAAGCTCAAGGTCGCTGCCGTGAGGGAGAAGGAGGAGGCCCTTGTCCAGAAGCAGATGCAACTGGCCAAGGCCCTGGACTCTGCGGCGACCCTTCAGGAGGAAGTTTCCCGCCTTACTCAAGCGAGCAAGGTGCGGGAGCTCTAGGTCCTCAAGAGCGCTCATGAGACTGATGGGGCCTTCCATCGTGAGTCTTGTTTTTGTTTTGTCTTCAACTTTCTTGGCCGTCTCCTCTTCTTACTCGTTTTTGCACCCCTTTCCCTGTCTCAGGCCTCTTCCCTGAGACACAGGGCCCAGCCGACACGGCCGTCGAGATGAGCCGTGAGGAGCGCGTGAGGGCCAGCAACATCGCCACGTATGCCGCTTGGGACGAGCTCAACTTGGAGCGGGGTGAAGGCGGCAATGTGATCCCTAAAGATCTGCATGGCCTTCAGCCCTATGACGACGATGGTAGCTCCGACGAGACGGCCCACGAGGTGGATAATGTTGCCGCCTCCAGCGGTGCGGCGTACGCCGACTCCGGTGCGGACGGAGTCGGGAGCTCTCGCGGAGGAGACGGCGCAACCGCCTCGGAGGCAACCGGCGATGGTGAAGCCACCACTTCAGCAGCAGCAGCCGGGGCGACCGATGAGGCCCCAGCCCCGGAGCCGGTGTCCTATTTTTGTTGTCTGAAATTATTTTGTCAGTCCAACAGTTCCACCCACTGGGGGTGTAATGAACCTCGGCCGTGGGACAATGCATTTTGAATGTATGTATTCAGCATTATATTCGTATTGCCATGCGTGTTGTTTTATATCTTTATCTTTTGATTCCTGGTTGACTTCTTTTTCTCCAATCCATGTATTCCCAAGTTTCCACCCCGCGAGACCGTCAGCCTGGAGCCGGTCTGTGACTGGGTTGAGGTTTCTGGCCTTAGAATACAACACTCAGATTTTTCGAAGCCATCAAGACTTAAAGATTTAGACATAAACCAGCAGAGACCGGCTAGAATGAGATCATAAGATAGATCAAGCCAACCCGAGCCGGTAACCTTTTTGTAGTCAAACTTTACATGCATCCGGCCTTACCTGGCGTCGCCTCGTTAGCCGGACGGTCGGGAGCCGGTCTGTAGCTGTTACAAGGTGACCAGGGATCGGTCCGGCGTACACTATGTGTTCTTCTACAACGTAAGGAAGGCGTTCGGGCGGCTAGCGAGCCCCCGAGCTTATTAGAGGCAACAAGGGGCATCGCTGAGTGAGCACTCTAGATATGAACTTAAAAAGAAGCATGAGGCATGCTCTTTTGATTGCATTCATTAGGAATCCCTAAAGAGGGAGAAAGATACATATGTGCATGCTCTTTCTGTGTTTGATACATGCCTTCTAGCAGTAGAACGGGCGAAGCAATGCCGCGTTCCACGAACGTTCCGTCTCCTGACCGGAGTCGTCCCTCTTGCGCTTCCTTGGCTTTTGGGCATCGATCAAGTAGTATGCATTGTTGTGCAATGCCCTACTGATGATGAAGGGTCCCTCCCATTGTGATGAGACCTTGTGCTGGCCGACGGTGCGCTGGATTCTTCTGAGGACCAAGTCTCCCTCTCTGAAAAAGAGAGGCTTGATCTTCTTGCTGTGGTAATATCTCAACTTCTGTTGATAGATGGCCGTCCGGCTCAAGGCCAAGTCCCTTGCTTCTTCGAGGAGATCCACAGCATCTTCTCTTGCCTCCTTCGCCTCCGTTTCCGTGTATAGGGTGACCCGAGGTGAGTCGAACTCAATATCCGTAGGAATAATAGCCTCAAACCCATATACAAGGAGGAACGGAGTGAAGCCGGTCGACCGATTGGTCGTGGTGCGGAGGCTCCATAATACAGCTGGCAGTTCTTCGATCCAGCAGCCGGCCGACCTGACAAGTGGTGCCACCAGTCTTGGCTTGATGCTGGCCAGGATCAGGCCGTTGGCCCTCTCCGCTTGGCCATTTAACTGGGGATGTGCCACTGACACCAAATCGAGCCGGATGCCTACCTTCGAGTAGTAGAGCGCCAGAGCGCCTTTGGCGAAGTTGGTGCCGTTGCCGGTGATGATGCTGTGGGGGACGCCATATTGAACAGAGATGTCCGTGATGAACTTGACAGTCGTGGGGCCATCAAGCTTCTTGATAGGTCTGGCCTCGATCCAGTTGGTGAATTTGTCGATGGCTACCAAGAGGTGGGTCATGCCACCATGAGCCGTATGGAAGGGCCCCACCATGTCCAGCCCCCAGACGGCGAGCGACCATGACAGGGGGATGCTTTTGAGGGCCGAAGCCGGCATGTGGCTCTTTGAGCTGAAGAATTGGCAGCCTTCGCATTTATCGACTACATCCACGGCCTCCTCGAGGGCCGTGGGGCAGTAGAATCCGTGGCGGAACGCCTTGGCCACCAGGGTTCTAGAGGCGGCATGATGCCCGCACTCCCCCTGGTGAATGTCTCTGAGGTTCTTCTGTCCCTTTTCTAATTTGACGCAGGGCGGGAACATGCCAGTCACGCTACGCCGCACCAGCTCGCGATTGATGATGGCGTAGGCTGCAGATCTGCGCTGGATCTGCCTCGCCTCCGCCTCGTCTTGAGGAAGCTCGCCGCGAAGGAGGAATGCCAGGATAGGTTGAGCCCATGACGGAGCCGACACAAGGGCTGGCTCTGCCTCGACCTGACTGCTAGGGGCTTCTGCAGCCCCGGCGCTTGATGAAGCAGCAGTCGTGGGATCGAGACGAGGTGTGTCTGGTGCTGTCGTAGCAGCTGGCTCATCATCTATCTCCATGACGTCCACCCACTGGGTGTTGAGACGATAGGATTCGAGGCAGGGCGGAGCCAGAATTGTTCTTGTAGCCGGTGCCGCTATTGGAGTCGGCATGGCCAGCGTAGCCGACACAGGAGTTGTAGTCCGCGTAGCCGGTGGAGCCAACGGCGCTTGCACCGAAGATTCAGCCGATGCCGCTATTGGAGTCGGCGTAGCCAGCGTAGCCGGCGTAGATGCTGGAGCCGACGGCGCTTGCATCATAGAATCAGCTGGCACAAAGATCGATGCCGACTCTGGAGATGGCCTGATAGACGGCTTGTGGAGTTGCTCGAGAGAGACGCCGACTGGGATAGCCTGTCTCATGGAGCCAATTTTGGCAAGTGTATCAGCGGCCTGGTTGTCTGCTCTGGGAACATGGTGGAACTCGCAGCCCTCGAAGGGACCGCTGAGCTGCTGGATGAGGAAGCGATAGCTTGCCATGTTGGCGTCCCTGGCATCCCATTCGCTAGAAACTTGCTGCACCACCAAGTCTGAGTCACAGAAGCATATGAGCCATCGGATGCCAATATCCTTGGCGAGCCGGAGGCCGTGAGCCAGTGCTTCGTACTCGGCGACGTTGTTGGAGGCGGCGAAGTGGATCTGGAGAGCATACTTGAGCTGGTCTCCTTTCGGAGACCTCAAGACGATGCTGGCTCCCTGACCAGTCCGCATCTTTGAGCCGTCGAAGTGCATCCGCCAATGCGTGGAGTCTGGGAGTGGCGGATCGAACTGTGTTTCTGCCCAATAGACTAAGAAGTCGGCCACCACCTGAGATTTGATGGCGGTGCGAGGCTCGTAGCGGATATCATGGTCCGCCATGGCGATGGACCACTTGGCGATCCTTCCCGTTGCATCACGGTTGCCCATGATTTCTGAAAGTGGAGCAGTGCTCACCACAGTGATAGCATGCTCTTGGAAGTATTGCTTCAACTTCTTTGCAGCAAGGTAAACACCATAACACATTTTATGGTAGTGGGGATAGTTCTGCTTGGGGGCAGACAAGACCTCGTTGAGGTAGTAAACAGGGCGATGTACTAACAGTACCTTGACCTCCTCCTTTTTTGAACTACCAACACTACACTAACCACGCGGGTGGTCGCGGCAATGTATATGAGTATGGGTTCCCTTTCAGCCGGCGCTGCCAAGATTGGTAGGCTCGAGATGACCCGCTTGAGGTCGTGGAAGGCTTCGTCTGCCTGGTCGTTCCACTCGAATTTGTCATCTTCTTCATGAGTTGGTAGAGTGGAAGGGCCTTCTCGCCAAGCCGGCTGACGAACCGGCTAAGGGGCGCCAGGCAACCGGCAAACTTCTGGACGTCTAGGATCCGAGCTGGCCGCACCATCCGCTCGATAGTGTCGATCTTCTCGGGGTTTTCCTCGATGCCACGAGCGGACATGAAGAACCCCAAGAGTTTTCCACCTGGAACCCCAAAGACGCACTTCTCCGGGTTGAGCTGGATCTTGTACTCGCGCAGGTTGGCGAACATTTCCCGCAGATGGTCGAGGAGGCTGAAGTGCTGCTTCGTCTTGACGACGATGTCATCCACATAGCCGTGGATGTTTCTGCCGATCTGTGGCAGTAGGCACTGCTGCATGCAGCGTTGGAATGTCGCACCACCGTTCTTCAGACCGAACGTCATGGTGGTGTAGCAGTAGGCCCCGAAGGGCGTGATGAAGGAGGTCTTCAGGCGATCAGCTGGATCCAGCTTGATTTGATGGTTGCCTGAATAAGCATCAAGAAACGACGGCGGCTCACAGCCTGCAGTGGAGTCGATCACTTGAACTATCGTAGGCAACGCGAAAGGGTCTTTCGGACATGCCTTATTCAGGCTAGTGTAGTCGATACACATTCGCCACGTGTTGTTCTTTTTCAGCACCAGGACTAGATTAGCTAACCAGTCCGGGTGGAAAACCTCCATGATGAAACCGGCTGCAAGGAGCCGGGTAATCTCTTCTCCAATTGTGTGCCGCTTCCCCTCGGCGAAGCGGCGCAAAGGTTGTTTTATCGGCTTTGCATCTGGTCGCACGTGAAGTTTGTGCTCGGTGTACTTCCTGGGAACACCCGACATGTCCTTGGCAACACCCGACATGCGAAGATGTCCTGATTCTCACACAGGAAGTCAACGAGCTCGCGTTCCTATTTGGGGCTGAGGCCAACCCCGATGGTGACGCACTGTTTGGGGTTGGCAGGGTCAAGAGGCACCTTCTTGGTCTCTTTGTCCGGCTTGAAGGAGCCCTCGCCGGCCGACTAGGACGGAGGAGAAGGAATCGCCAGCTGCTCGGTAGCCTGGGCCACGAGCCAGTCGATCTGCCGCTTCTCCTTAGCAATCACCAGGGTGTCGGCGAGGCGGCTGCTATCTTCGGCGCACTCAAGCGACTAGTCGCCAGCAATGGTGATGATGCCCTTTGGACCCGGCATGTTCATCTTCAGGCAAGCGTAATGCGGAATAGCCATGAACTTGGCCAGAGCCGGTCTGTCCAACAGCGCATGATACGGGCTGCTGAGGTCCACTACCTCAAACCATATGGACTCTCGGCGAAAGTGAGCCTTGTCGCCGAAGAGGACTATCATTTGGATTTTTCCGATAGGCGAGCAGGACTGCCCAGGCACGATGCCGTGGAAGACAGTGCTGGTCGGCAGGACGTCCGTCTCCTTGAGCCTGAGCTTGAGGGGAGTGTCAAGGTAGAGTATGTTGATGCTACTGCCACCGTCGACCAGCACCCGGGGGAACCGGCAGGTGAGTCTCTTGGAGGCAAACGTGGGGTCGAGGACGAGCGCGTATGAGCCCGGGTTGGGCATCACCGCATGATGGTCTACCCGGCTCCACGTGATTGGCCGGTCGGACCAATGCATGTACTGGGGAACCGGGGCATTCACCTCGTGCCGTCTCTGGCGCAGGCTATGCTTGTCGACGCCTTCACTGGTGAAGATGACGAATGCTCCATCTTGATGCCAAATCTAGCAAAGTTTGCGGCTGGATGAGCTCCCAAGAGTCAGTACCCACTTTAGAAATGTTTTCACGGATCATTTGACTAGAGGCTTCCACCTGCGCGGGTCAAAATTCTTCAGAGACTTGATATGTCTACAATATATCAATAATTTATGAAGTATTCATGCCAATATTCTACAACTTTCATATAATTTTGGCAACATTTTATATAATTTTTTGGGACAACTTACTTACCTACTGCCTCGTGGCAGTTCTTGTTGTTATGTGTTTTTTGTTTCACACAAATTCCATATCGAACTAAGTCCAAGCGTGATAAAGTTTATGAAGATATTTTTTTTGGAATATATGTGAATTTGCGAAGAAGAGTCAACACATCATGGTGCCCGAGGGAGGCACAAGCCAACATGGCGTGACGAGGGCGTTGGTTGATACGTCTCCAACGTATCTATAATTTTTTATTGTTCCATGCTATTATATTATCTGTTTTGGATGTTTTATATGCATTAATATGCTACTTTATATTATTTTTGGGACTAACTTATTAATCTAGAGTCTAGTGCCAGTTTTTGTTTTTTCCTTGTTTTTGAGTATTGCAGATAAGGAATATTAAACGGAGTCCAAACGGAATAAAATCTCTTGAATGATTTTTCTTGGACCAAAAGAAACCTGTAAGACTTGGAGAAGGGTGCAGGAGACCTGCCGGGAGATGACAAGCCTGTAGGACGCGCCCTAGGGGGGCGCTCCCCCTGGCTTGTGGGCTCCCTATAGGCCTCCTAACCCTAATATTGGTCTTATAAATTCCCAAATATTCCCCCAATAACAGAACGACACCAAAAAATACTTTTCCGCCGCCGGGAGCCTCTGTTTCTGTGAGGTCCAATCTGGGAGCCTTTTTTGGTAATTTGTCGGAGGGGGAATCGATCACGGAGGGCATCTACATCAACTCCATTTCCCCTCCGATGATGCATGAGTAGTTCACCATAGACCTATGGGTCCATAGCTAGTAGCTAGATGGTTTCTTCTCTCTCTCTCTTTTTTCTTCAATACCATGTTCTTCATGATCTTCATGGAGATCTATCTGATGTAATACTCTTTTCAGGTGTGTTTGTCGAGATTTGATGAATTGTGGGTTTATGTTCAGATTATCTATGAATATTATTTGAATCTTCTCTGAATTCTTATATGCATGATTTCATATCTTAGCAAGTCTCGTTGAGTTATTGATTTGGTTTGGCCAACTAGATTTGTAATTCTTGCAATGGGAGAATTGATTAGTTTTGGGTTCGCTGGTTCACTTCTATAATAATTGTGTTTTCTTGTTTTAATTAGCGTTTGAGCCAAGTAAGACCTTCGGGATGGTCTACGTTGTTTGCAAGTTGATTTTGCTAAAAAAATAGAAACTTTCGCTCTCAATCCAGTAATTTTGTAAATTCACTAGAACTTGCTTTTGATCGGAAAGTTTTACACAATATTGTTATACAAAATTCCTTGACTACCCTAATTTTTCAGAACTTTTGGAGTTACATCGAAGTTTATAGATTTCTACAAACTGTTCTGTTTTTGACAGATTTTGTTTTCATTGTGTTGTTTGCTTATTTTGATGAATCTATGGGTTGTATCGGGGGGGGCATGAACCAAGGAGAAGTTGTAATACAGTAAATATTACAACAATATAAATAAATAATAAGTTCACAACAATACCTAAAGTGGTGATTTATTTTTCTTATACTAACGGATCTCATGAATTTTCTGTTGAGTATTGTATTATGAAGTTTTCATGTTTTGGGTAAAGATTTGATGGACTATGGAATAAAGAGTGGAAACAGCCTAATATTGGGGATGCCCAAGGCACCCCAAGCCATATTCAGGGATACCAAAGAGCCTAAGCTTGGGGATGCCCCGGAAGGCATACCCTTTTTTGTCTTCAATCCATCGGTAAATTTACTTGAGGTTATATTTTTATACACCACATGATATGTGTTTTGCTTGGAGCGTCTTGTATGATATGAGTCTTTACTTTTTAGTTTTCCACAATCATCCTTGCCACACACATCCTTTGAGAGAGACACGCTGAATCTTGAATTTATTAGAATAATCTATGTGCTTCACTTATATCTTTTGAGCTAGGCAATGTTGCTCTAGTGTTTCACTTATATCTTTTAGAGCACGATGGTGTTTTATTTTATAGAAATTATTAAATTCTCGTACCTCACTTATATTTTTCTAGAGTATCTTTAAACAACATGGTAGTTAGTTTAGGTTATGAATTTTGTCCGAGTATAAAGGGTATCCTAGAGGGATGTAATAAAAACTTTCATATTAAGTGCATTGAATGACTAGAAGTTTTATTCCTTGCATATGCATTTTAGATATGAAGATGGTAATATGAGAGTCATTCTAGTAAGTAATTGTGAATTGGAAGAAATACTTGTGCTAAAGTTTGTGATTCCCGTAGCATGCACGTATGGTGAACCGTTGTGTGATGAAGTAGGAGCATGATTTGTTTAATTATTGTCAACCTTTGTGTGGAGGTCGGGATCGCAGGATGGTTAACTCCTACCAACCCTTCCCCTAGGAGCATGCGTCTAATACTTTGCTAATAGACTTTTGCAATAAGTATGTGAGTTCTTTATGACTAATGTTGAGTTCGTGGATTATACGCACACTCACCCTTCCAAATTTGCTATCCTCTCTAGTACCACGCAACTTTCGCGGGTACATTAAACCCACCTTCCTCAAAACAGCCACCATATACTTTCCTCAAAACAACCACCATGTACTTTCCTGAAAACAACCACCATATCTACCTATTATGGCATTTTGATAGCCATTCTGAGATATATTGCCATGCAACACCACCGTCCCATTTTTTATGACACACACCATCACTTCCATATTGCTTATTGAGTCATATTTTGTTCAGATGTCAAGTTGTAATCTTTGAGTTGTAAGTAAATAAACGTGTGATGATTTGCATTATTATAGCATTGTCCCATGTGAGAAAAGTATGATGGAAGGTCTAATTCCCTCACAAGATGCGATGAGTCTCCGGACTTTACAAAAAAATAAAAGAGGCCAGCGAAGCTAAAAAAAATAAAAGAGGCCAAAGATACCCACAAAAAAAGTAAAAAATGAGAAAAATGAGGGAAAGAGGGAAGGGACAATTCTACTATTTTTTTGCACACTTCTGCTTCAAAGTAGCACCATGTTCTTCATAGAGAGTCTCCTATTTTTAAACTTTCATATAGCTAGTGGAATTTCATCTTTTGCACAACAACTTAGTTTTCTTTTTGAGCTTTCATACACTTATAGCTCTAGTGCGTTTATTGCATGGCAATCCCTACTTGCTCACATTGATATCTATTGATGGGCATCTCCATAGCCCGTTGATACGCCTAGTTGATGTGAGACTATCGTCTCCTTTTTTTCTTGCAACCTCCACCGTATTCTATTTCACATATAGTGTTATATCCATGGCTCACGCTCATGTATTGCGTGAGAGTTGAAAAGGTTGGTGTCGGGACCACGATCCTAAGCCATACAACTCCAGCATGTACACATCATATCACTTTGTGGCCTCACGCACGGTAATCACCCCGGTTGCCACTTTACCTTGGCCGGGACCGTTTGCGTCCTTTGGCTCACGTATATGACTATGTTGCCAGCAATCATATGTCAAAGAACCTAGGTCGACATGGCTAGTTATGAACCCAAGTGGCACATCCGTACAGGGACAGGCATACATAACCCAGCAAGGCAGGAGTCGGTCATCAGCGAGTGTAGACAAGTCGTAGCAAGCTACAGGGACTCCATTACACCGCGTGACATTTCCCCGTGGGGAGAAACACAGCAACCAAGAAGGATACATGCCGGTCAATCAATGTGTCCGGAGCAGTAGCAAGCTACCAAGGCTCGGTGGAAACACAAAGAGGCATTTCCCGGTATGGAGTACTACTCAAGGCACACAACTAGGTCTCGAATCCCACACATATCAATGCATTGCAAGCATACACACAATATGCACGATATGTGTAGATACAGCATGGCATGACAAGATAACTCTACAACACATCATTTATTTAATAGACTCCGAAGAGTCAACATAGTTTAATGTTACAAACAGAAAGGGTCACATGACCCAACATTCAGAGCATACAAGCATCAAGCGGAAGTTGCATGTCTGGGTACAGACATCTACTAAAAGCGGATGGAAGAGCCTAAAAGCTACAACGACCCTACCATAGGAGCCAGATCACTGTGTGGGTTCCCAAACTAAACCATCGATGTTAACGTCAAGAGATAACGTAGAGAGAGCGGCGTCTATTCTGCAAGAATGTGAATAAGCAACAATGAGTACGAAGGTACTCAGCAAGTCTTACATCAGTGCTAACTACATATGCATCAAGTATCAACGAAGGGATTTGTGGGGTTTATTGAAGAGAAGCCAGCTTTGACCTTTGGCTAACCTATTCTACAACAAAGTTTTATTATCTCTCTCGTCTCCTTATGAGAGAGCGCACACGAGTCCACATAACCACCACATCAATACACCACCATGAATCCTCTCTCGTCATCCTACGAGAAGGCCAACCATAGCACTCACACTTATCTAGAACATTTTAGAGTAACTATTAAAGTTATCTATGAACCATGTAAGTATCCAAGCAGTCCATAACCGAGGACGCGGCTATTCGAATAGATAGATACCCTGCAGGGGTGTACTTCATCACACATGCTTCCGCCACTTATCGCCAAGTGCACATAAAACCAGCACCTCGGCAACCTTCAAGCGGAAGCCCAATGAGGGAATTGGCCACGGACGTTAACCTACTAAGACTCACGGCCAAGACAATCGCCTATCTGAGTTGGAACCCATAATGGAAGTTCGGCCGAGGTTTCCAACATGGCCTCAAACGACGTGAGCAGGGCCCCAAGCCGGTCCCGACTGGGCCGTTCATCCACTTAGCAGGCCGTGCCACAACCTATGAACGTTTCGAACTACTGCGACTTCTGGAATGAGAACAAAGTAGTTAATAGGCCGAGAGGGGTCGAGTTACCGGAACCCAATGTGCGGTAGTAGCTAGTCTTGGAGCACCAACACAAGATCTCAGGTCCTAAATGCGGCGACAATGAGACAACCCACCATGTGCTCCTACATAGCCTCTCATTGCTACCTTTACCAAAACAGTTTCACATCTTTAACTCTCACGAATAGGACATGATCATTCCAATACATCATTCCGATGCTTGGACCAACTCAACCTAAGCATAGCAAGCATAATAGGGCAATGCACATATGACTCAAGCATCTACCGCGTATGCTAGGTTGCATTGGTTTAGCTATTTACTGTGATCAAAATCAGGTCATGCAAAGGGATAGGTGCAGCTATCGTAAGACAACTATCAATTGAATCATTTTGTCCCAATGCATAAAAATGAGAGCTGGAGTGAGAGAATAGGATTTTGTCGGAATGTTCAAAGGGGTTTTGCTTGCCTGTTGATCAGAAGAACTCAGCTATTCTTCGATGTCGGTGATAACTACATCTCGTAAGGTCTATCAACAAATCAAACAAAAGAAATTAATCACGGCAAATGCTTCACAATGATGCATGATCATGGCAAGTTATCATGATGCTGATTTCATCTAATGCAAGTGATCACAGGTTGAAAGAAGTTTATTTGATCTATATAAATCATTTTCAAAATCCAATTATATCCTTTATAAGCCTATTGTGAATTGGTCATATTCAGCAAGGTTAAGATGTCCAAACATGTGTATAAATGCCACCAATGGATTCCTTGCATTTTTATGATACTTTTTCATATATAAATTATTTTCATCAGAGTTATATTTTAATTTCTATGATTTTTACAAGTTTTAGCAATTTTCTGGAATTAAATTAAACCAGAAAACTATTACTGCGTCAGGCTGATGTCATCCCTGCGTTAGTAGATCAACCAGCCGGTTCCAGGTCAAACCTGACCAGTGGGGTCCACTGGTCAGTGACCCAAAGACTAATCCGCGCTGACCCGCACCAAGTGAGGCTTGACTCACTGGTGGGTCCCTCTGTCAGTGACTGGGGGGGAGGTTAACTACATGCTAATGATCGGCCACGTCGACGGCTACCGGACAGTGGTCGCCGGCGACTGAGCCACGGTGGAGGGCTCGCCGGAGTTGTGCTATTTTGCGCTACCAAGGTACAAATCGAGCGTGGTTGATGGCTACAGAGAGCTGACGAAGCACCCGATCTAACGGGAGCATCGGCTGGGGCTAGGGTTGCCGGGAGAGGTGCCGGCGACGAGTGGAGCGATCGCCGGAGTCCGGACACGGTGGGGAACGATCTACGGGGCACGGCAGAGCATGGGAGGAGAGGGGAAAGAGTCAGCGGCTCACGAGGGTTCCATTCCTGGCATCGGCGAGGTTGGAGGGGCTCTCTGGCCGGCGTTCGACGGCGGCGAGATCCAGTGGCCGGAGGAAGAATGGCGACGATGGCGACGCTACGGGGGCTTGTGTGCTCGGAGAAGTTGATGGAGGGATGCAGCTCGTCGAGGCGGAGGAGTGGAGCTCTTCAGGGAGGCGAGGGGTGGCCGGGGTGGAGCTTGCGACGAGCTCGGGCGGACCGGCAATGGCGGCGAGAAGAGCAGGGGGCAGAGAACGAGAGGAGAGACAGAGAGCAGGGGGAGGAGAGGATAAGGGAGGGACGGCCTCGTGCGCTGGCGCGGTGGAGGCAGGAGGGGACTCCACGCGAGCAGGAGGTGGCGAGGGCGCCGTGCCTTCCTTCTCCTCTGCCTTCTCGCACGAGGAGGAAGACGACAGGGGAGAGGCCCCTCTCTGGTGGGCTGGGCCAGGAGGTGGCGACAGGTAAGTTCTTTCCATTTTTTTCATTTCTCTTTTATTTATTTCTGGTATTTACCTTTAGGATTTAAAATAAATAGTTTGACCAAATATAAAACCCAAAAATGTTATTATGTGATAGAGACAAAAATGTCCAATGCCACATAAAGGTTTCAACATTTTTGAAACTTTAAAATAGAAGGAATAAAAATAATTCCATTCCAAATAGCTATTTAGTCAACTCAAAAATCCTTTTTTTAAAAGTTCATGTGACCTAGAATTTTGGTTTGACAAATTTACCTTATGTCACTATTTTGCCAAGAATTTGGAACATTTTCCTGGTTCCTTTTAAGGTATTAAATTTTTATTGCCTTCTTGTCAATTGATCAAAACATTTGGGGCTTTGATCACTTCCTATTTAAACATCAAAGTTTTTATAATGCATGCATGAATGCTTGGCAAACAAAGAAAGCTAGGGCTGTGACAGTTTGTTAACATTAAAAGTATGAAACAATTGTTTGACTTCCATCGGGGTTGTGCGTGATTGAGATACTTTGTGTGGGGAAGATGGAGCATAGTGAGACCGTATGATTTTGTAGGCTTAACTTTCTAAGGCCATGTTATTTCGAAAGGCCGTAATTGCCTTGTTTGTATGCTTGAAGTATTATTGTTTTTATGTCAATATTAGACTTCTGTTTTGAATCTTATGGATCTGAATATTCATGTCATAATAAAGAATATTACATGGATAAATATGTTAGGTAGCATTCCACATAAAAAGTTCCGTTTTGATCATTTACCTACTGGAGGACGAGCAGGAATTAAGGTTGTGGGTGCTTGATACGTCTCACACGTATCTATAATTTTTTATTATTCCATGCTATTATATTATCTTTTTTGGATGTTTTATATGCATTAATATGCCATTTTATATTATTTTTGGGACTAACCTACTAATCTAGGGCCTAGTGCAAGTTTCTGTTTTTTCCTTGTTTTTGAGTATTGCAGATAAGGAATATTAAACGGAGTCCAAACGGAATAAAATCTCCGGAATGATTTTTCTTGGACCAGAAGAAACCTGCCAGACTTGGAGAAGGGGCCAGGAGACGTGTCGGAAGACGACAAGCCTACAAGGCGCGCCCTAGGGGGGCTCCCCTTGGCTTGTGGGCCCCCTGCAGGCCTCCTAACCCGAATATTTGTCCATAAAATTCCCAAATATTCCCCCAATACCAGAACGACACCAAAAAATACTTTTCCTCCGCTGGGAGCCTCTGTTCCCATGAGGTCCAATATGGGAACCTTTTCTGGTAATCTGTCGGAGGGGGAATCGACCACGGAGGGCATCTACATCAACTCCATTGCCCCTCCAATGATGCGTGAGTAGTTCACCACAGACCTATGGGTCCATAGCTAGTATCTATATGATTTCTTCTCTCTCTTTGTTCCTTAATATGATGTTGTTCATGATCTTCGTGGAGATCTATGCGATGTAATAGTCTTTTGCGACGTGCTTGTCGAGATACGATAAATTGTTGGTTGATGTTCATATTATCTATGAATATTATTTGAATATTCTTTGAATTCTTATATGCATGATTTCATATCTTAGCAAGCCTCTTCGAGTAATTGGTTGGGTTTGGCCAACTAGATTGGTAATTCTTGCAATGAAAGAAGTGCTTAGTTTTGGGTTCAATCTTGCGGTGTCCTCAACCAGTGACCAGGTAGGGGTTGTGAGGCACGTATTGCATTGTTTCCATCGAGGATAAAAAGATGGGGTTTTCATCATATTGCTTGCGTTTATCCCTCTACATCATATCATCTTACCTAATGCGTTACATGTTCTTCATGAACTTAACACTCTAGATGTAGGCAGGAGCCGATCGATGTTTGGAGTAATAGTAGTAGATGCTGAATCGTTTTGGTCTACTTGACACAGACGTGTTGCGTGTATGCATAATGATTTCCTTGGATATATTCGTAATTATTCGCTTTTCTATCAATTGCGGGACAGTAATTTGTTCACCCACCGTATTATTTTCCTTCATAGAAGTAGCCTCTAGTGAAACCTATGGCACCCGGGTCTATTTTCCATATTATACTTTCAGATCTAGCAAAAATACTTTACTTTTGTTGATGTAGATGCCCTCCGTGGTCGATTTACTGCAATTTATTTACTTTTGTTTTACTTTTAGTTCTAGCAATCTTTTATATCTATCTCTATCAGATCTCATCCTTGCAAATAACCGTGAAGGGATTGACAACCCATTTTTAGTGTTGGGTGCAAGTGTTTGATTGTTTGTGTAGGTGCTAAGATTGGGGCCTTTCTTGTTCCTCCTACTGGATTGATACCTTGATTCTCAAAAAACTAAGGGAAATACTTATCTACTTTGCTGGATCACCCTTTCCTCTTCAAGGGAAAACCAACGCAAGCTCAGGAAGTAGCAAGAAGGATTTCTGGCGCCGTTGCCGGGGAGGATACATAGAAAGATCAAGCTTACCAAGTACCCATCACAAACTCATCCCTTGCCTTTACTTTATTTTCCATTTTCCTCTCGTTTTCCTCTCCTCCACTTCACCAATTTGCCGTTTTATTCGCCTTTTTCTCGAGGGATCTGTTTTTGTCTACTTTTGCTACCATGTGCCTTCTATTTGCTTGCATCTTTGCTTGCTAAAAATCTATTGATATGGATCCTCATACACCTTCTAATATTTTTAAGAGATCCAATTATGATGAACCAATTGCTAGTGAGTTGAGTGTACTTGATTATCTCCGTGAAGTTTTGCTTGAGATTCGTGAATCTGAAAATTGTGATGAAGTGATTCACGATGTTTCCTAGAATGAAAAGCGTGATTACAATGATATTCTTATAAATTCTATTCATATCAATTGTTCTAATGATATGCAAACACACAAGCTTGGGGATGCTTTTATTTGATGAGTTTTCCATCACCACTACTTATTGCAATGATCATGATTGGTATGATAATGCTTCTTATGATCTTGGTAATTTATTTAATACTCTTGATGAATATGATATCGAAAGTGGGTTTGGAAGAGTGTCAACTTTAGGTAAAAAGAATCCCACATATTTGGAGAGGGTTCAATCTTATGAATTTTTTGATAAAAGTGGGTTTGGAGAGGTCATGACTTTATTTAATGTTAAGCAAACTACCTTGGAAGATTGTAAGACTTTTATGCATATGGATCATGAAAATAATACTTTATATGATAGTTATATTGTTGAATTTAATCATGATTCTACTAAAAATTAGTATGAGAGAGGAACATATGTTCTACATACTGCAATGATATCAAGTTTCTTCTTTGTGTGTTGGAAATTTTGAAGTTAAACTTGTTTTCCCTTCCTGTGCTAATTAATTCTTGTTCGCCTAATTTGTTTGCTCACAAAATAACTATGCATAGGAAGTGGGTTAGACTTAAATATGCTTGCCATGTGATTCATGATGCTCTGTTTATGTTTCAGTTCTTTACCTTTATGCGAGCATCATTGAAATCGTTATGCCTAGCTAGGGGCGTTAAACAATAGCACTTGTAGGGAGGCAACCCAATTTTATTTTTATGCTTTTGAATTTGCTTCTGTTTTTGAGTGTTGCACACATTATTACCTCTGTAATAATTGTGTTTTCTTGTTTCAATTAGTGTTTGAGCCAAGTAAGACCTTTGGGATGGTCTACGGTGTTTGCAAGTTGGTTTTCCTGAAAAACAGAAACTTTTGCTCTCAGTCCAGGAATTTTGTAAATTCACTAGAACGTGATTTTGATCTCAAACATTTGCACACGATTGTGATAGAAATTTCCCTGATTGTCCTTATTTTTCAGAATTTTCGGAGTTATACAAGTATTCAAACTTTATAGATTGCTAGAGAATGTTCTGTTTTTGACGAATTTTGTTTTCTTTGTGTTGTTTGCTTATTTTGTTGAATCTCTGGGTTGTATCGGGGGGTATGAACCATGGTGAAGTTGGAATACAGTAAATATTACACAAATCTAAATAAATAATGAGTTCACAAGAGTACCTAAAGTGGTGATTTATTTTTCTTATACTAACGGACCTCATGAGTTTTCTGTTGAGTTTTGTGTTGTGAAGTTTTCAAGTTTGGGTAAAGATTTGATGGACTTTGGAATAAAGAGTGGCAAGAGCCTAGTATTGGCGATGCCCAAGGCATCACAAGCCATATTAAAGGATACCAAAGAGCCTAAGCTTGGGGATGCCCCGGAACGCATCCCCTCTTTCGTCTTCAATCCATCGGTAAATTTACTTGGGGCCTCTATTTTTATTCACCACATGATATGTGTTTTGCTTGGAGCATCTTGTATGATATGAGTCTTTACTTTTTAGTTTTCCACGATCCTCCTTTCTGCACACATCTTTTGGGAGAGAAACGTTGAATCTTGAATTTATTAGAATACTTTATGTGCTTCAATTATATCTTTTAGAGCACGGTGGTGTTTTATTTTATAGAAATTACTAAACTCTCGTACCTCACATATACTATTATGAGAGTCTCTTTGAACAGCATGGTAATTGGTTTAGGTTATGAATTTAGTCCTAATATAATGGGCATCCAAGAGGTATATAATATAAACTTTCATATTAAGTGCATTGAATATGATGTGAATATTGATTCCTTGCATATAGTTTTGAGATACGAAGATGGTAATATGAGAGTCATGCTAGTAAGTAATTGTGAATTGGAAGAAATACTTGTGCTAAAGTTCGTGATTCCCGTAGCATGCACGTATGGTGAACCGTTATGTGATGAGGTCGGAGCATGATTTGTTTAATGATTGTCAACCGTTGTGTGGAGGTCGGGATCACGCGATGTTTAACTCCTACCACCCCTCCCCCTAGGAGCATGTGTCTAATACTTTGCTTCAATAACTAATAAGCTTTTGCAATAAGTATGTGAGTTCTTTATGACTAATGTTGAGTTTATCGATTATACACACTCTCACCCTTCCACCTTTGCTGGCCTCTCTAGTACCGCGCAACTTTCAGTGGTACATTAAACCAACCTTCCTCAAAACAGCCACCATATACTTTCCTCAAAAAACCACCATATACTTTCCTCAAAAGAGCCACCATATCTACCTAATATGGCATTTTCATAGCCATTCTGAGATATATTTCCATGCAACACCACTATCCCGGTTTTTTATGACACACGCCATCACTTCCATATTGCTTATAGAGTCATATTTTGTTCTATATATCGAGTTGAAATCTTTGAGTTGTAAGTAAATAAAAGTGTGATGATTTGCATTATTATAGCATTGTTCCGTGTGAGAAAAGTATGATGGAAGCTATGATTCCCTCACAAGTTGGGAAGAGTCTCCGGACTTTACAAAAAATAAAAGAGGCCAAAGATGCCCACCAAAAAAAGGGAAAAGGGAAAAAATAAAAAAATTAGAGAAAGAGAGAAGGGACAATGCTACTATCTTTTTCCACACTTGTGCTTCAAAGTAGCACCATTATCTTCATAGAGAGTCTCCCATTTTTTCACTTCCATATAACTACTGGAATTTCATCATTTGCACAACCACTTAGTTTTCTTTTAGAGCTTTCATACACTTATAGCTCTAGTGCATTTGTTGCATGGCAATCCCTACTCACTCACATTTATATCTATTGATGTGCATCTCCATAGCCCGTTGATACGCCTAGTTGATGTGAGACTAATTTCTCCTTTTTTTCTTGCAACCTCCACCCTATTATATTTCACCTATAGTGATATATCCATGGCTCACGCTGATGTATTGCGTGAGAGTTGAAAAGGTTTCAACATTGTTCAAGAAATCGGTAACTGATAGCTGCTCGGTCAGCTTGGGAGTAGCGATTAATCGGTGAATCGGCCTATTAACTGGATTAATCGGTCGACCATTAATCGGTAGATTAAACAGAAACTTGCCAACTTATATCTAAATTTTTTATGTATCATACCATAATTCCATGCACCTAGCTATGTAATATACCAAAATATTCTATTTTAGGCATATAAAAAATAGATAAGAGGTAAAATTAATAATCGTTATACATCTAAATATATAAAATATCAAAATTCAAATTGAGCAATTAAACATTTAAACCTATCCATATACTTACTAACATACATCACATAATATACTACATATATCAGCCAAAACCAACAGTTCCATCCATCCATCCAAACCGTTTGAGAACATAAAAAGTGCGAAACAATTTCTTGACTTTCATCGGGGTTGTGCATGATTTAGATACTTTGTGTGGGGAAGATGGAGCATAGCCAGACCACTTGATTTTGTAGGGATAACTTTCTAAGGCCATGTTATTTCGAAAGGATGCAATTGACTTGTTAGTATGCTTGAAGTATTATTGTTTTTATGTCAATATTAGACTTCTATTTTGAATCTTATGGATGTGAATATTCATGCCACAATAAAGAATATTACATGGATAAATATGTTAGGTAGCATTCCACATCAAATATTATGTTTTTATCATTTACCTACTCGAGGACGAGAAGTAATTAAGCTTGGGGATGCTTGATAGGTCTCCAACCTATTTATAGTTTTGATTGTTCCATGCTATTATATTATCTGTTTTGGATGTTTTATATGCATTAATACGCTTTTTAATGTTATTTTTGGGACTAACCTATTAATCTAGATCCTACTACCAATTTCTGTTTTTCCTTGTTTTTGAGTATTGCACACAAGGAATATTAAACGGAGTCCAAACGGAATAAAATCTCCGGAATGATTTTTCTTGGACGAAAAGAAACCTGCTAGACCTGCAGAAGGGGGCACGAGACCTGTCGGGAGACGACAAGCCTGTAGGGCGTGCCCTGGCTTGTGGGCCCCCTGCAGGCCTCCTAACCCTAATCTTCATCCTATAAATTCCCAAATATTCCCCCAATACCAGAGCGACACCAAAAAATACTTTTCTGCCACCGGGAGCCTCTGTTCCCGTGAGGTCCAATCTAGGAGCTTTTTCCGGTAATCTGCCGGAGGGGGAATCGATCACGGAGGGCATCTACATCAAGTCCATTGCCCCTCTGATGATGCGTGAGTAGTTCACCACACACCTATGGGTCCATTGCTAGTAGCTAGATGGATTCTTCTCTCTCTTTGTTCTTCAATACCATGATGGTCATGATCTTCATGGAGATCTATCCGATGTAATAGTCTTTTGCAGTGTGTTTGTCGAGATACGATGAATTGTTGGTTTATGTTTAGATTATCTATGAATATTATTTTAATCTTCTCTACATTCTTATATGCATGATTTCATTCCTTAGAAAGCCTCTTCGAGTAATTGGTTTGGTTTGGCCAACTAGGTTGGTAATTTTTCCAATGGGAGAAATGCTTAGTTTTGGGTTCAATCTTGTGGCGTCCTCACCCAGTGACAAAGTAGGGTAGTGAGGCACGTATTGCATTGTTGCCATCGAGGATAAAAAGATGGGGTTTTCATCATATTGCTTGAGTTTATCCGTCTACATCATGTCATCTTACCTAATGCGTTACTCTGTTCTTCATGAACTTAATACTTCAGATGCGGGCAAGAGTCGGTCGATGTGTGGAGTAATAGTAGTAGATGCAGAATCATTTCGGTCTACTTGACACAGATGTGATGTTTGTATGCATAATCATTGCCTTGGATATCTTCATAATTATTCGCTTTTCTATCAATTGCTCGACAGTAATTTGTTCACCCACCTTATTATTTTCCATCATGAGAGAAGCTTCTAGTGAAACCTATGGCCCCCGGGTCTATTTTCCATATTATACTTTCAGATATATAAACTAAAAATACCAAAAATATATTGCTCCCATTTATTTACTTTTGTTTTACTTTTAGTTCTAGCAATCTTTTATATCAATCTCTATCAGATCTCATCCTTGCAAATAACCGTGAAGGGATTGACAACCCCTTATTAGCGTTGGGTGCGAGTGTTTGATTGCTTGTGTAGGTGCTAAGATTGGGGCCTTGCTTGTTCCTCCTAATGGAGTGATACCTTGGTTCTCAACAAACTGAGGGAAATACTTATCTACATTGCAGGATCACCCTTTCCTCTTCAAGGGAAAACCAACGCAAGCTCAAGAAGTAGGATTGGTCATGCCCTGATAGTTTGTACCTCCCCCTTAAGTAGGCTGCTGGCCTTCTTTCGGCATGAGATATATATTTTTCCAATAAAAATGCCCTCAAAATTTCAGCCCGATCGGAGTTACGGATCTCCAAATATTTAAAATACGATGAAGGGTCAGAAAACGGAAGCGAAAACAAGTGAGAAACAGAGAGAGAGATCCAATCTCGGAGAGGCTCTCGCCCCTCTGGGAGCCATGGCGGCCAAGGACCAGAGGGGAGAACCTATCCCCATCTAGGGAGAGGCCATGGAGGAGTAATCCTAAGGGGCATACTCTACACCCCCTCTCTTCCAGTGTCGCCGGAGTGCCTCCGAGGTTACCATCGTCATGGTGATCGTCTTCATCAAGATCACCGTCTCCATCACTTTACCTCATCTATCTATGGCGGTCCACTCTCCTGCACCTGCTGTATCACCTACTTGAATATGATGTTTCATGCCACATATTAGTAATTAATGATGTGTTGCCAGCCTATGATGTTTCAGTAGATTTATGTTCTCTTTTGGGTTGACAGATGATCTTGATTGGTTTGAGTGTATGTTTGATTTTGGTGTTGTCCTATGGTTCCCTTTGTGTCGCACACACATGAGGGAATTATTGTTGTAGGGTTTGCAATATGTTCACGAATCGCTTATAGTGGGTGTCTAGAGTGACAGAATCTTACACAAAGTAAGGGAGTTGTTTGCGTATGGGAGTAAAGGGGACTTGATGTTTAATTCTATGTTTTGGTTTACCTTAATGATTTCTAGTAGTTGTGGATGCTTGCTAAAGATCCAATCATAAGTTCATATTATCCAAGCATGGAAAGTATGTTAGCTCATCCCTGTCCCTCATATAAAATTGCATGAATGATTACTGATCCTTGTTATCAATTGCCTAGGATGATTCCACATACCATATCATCATTATTCCACACTCTGTTTTTGTAATATATTGTGATATGTTATACATCTATTCAGTGCAGAAATTATTTTTTATATTTTAATTATCCATTATCATGCAAAGCTATCCACTCTATACACACAACGCGTTTTTATTTCTCGTTACTAGATAGAAGCAAACGTTCGGTGTATGTAGAGTCGTATCAGCGGTAGATAGGACTTGAGAGAATATTGATGTTACCTTTAGCTCCTTGTGGGTTTGACACTCCATACTTACCACTTCCATCTTTGGAAATTTCTATGATGATTACTTGCACCTGGGGATTATCAAGCTCTTTTCTGGCGTCGTTGCCGTGGAGCAATAGCGTGGGGTTAATATTTTCTTGTATGCTTGTTTGCTTCTATCATAAGTAGATTTTTTCCTTTTGTTTCTGTTTTTTTTATTTAGTTGTGGGTGAAGCAAAAACAAACAAAAACAAACAAAAATACAAAATACAAAATAATTTACTTCCATTTTATAAGAGAAGCGATTGGAAAGTTATTCATTGGAGAACTGAGGGTCGACCTTGAACACTTGTGTTCATGCTCATGGAAACAATGTAGAATTTGTCACGGAAGTTTCTCATAAAAATAATTATTCCCTTGGATATACCAATTTACCATAAAAATAATGTGCTTTTCATAATATTCCTGATGCCCGTTTGCATGTTTCATCTACCATTCTTATGTGAGCATCATTGAAATTATCATGCCTAGCTAAAAGGCTTTAAAGAAAAGCGCTTGCTGGGAAGCAACCCAATACTTATCCTTTATATATTTTTGTGTTCACATGACTAAGCTATTGTAGTAATCATGTTTTTTCTCTTATTTCAGTAATGTGCCAAGTAAAGCCTTTGGGATGATTTGGATGATAAGTAGAATTGATACGGTGCAAAAACAAAAACTATGTTCTCCAGTACAATTTTTCTGTGATTTTACTGGACTCTTTTTTATCTGAATTTTTTAAAGGCATTATTATACAAATTTCCCAGGTATTCCTAATTTTTTAGAATTTTTTGAGTTATGGAAGTATGGCGTTTGTGCTGATCATTAGAGAATGTCTTGTTTTAGGCAGATTCTATTTTTGCTTGCATACTTTGCTCGTTTTGATGAAGATATGGACCGTATTTGGGGGTATAAGCCATGCATAATTTATAATATATTAACTTATGTAATAATTAAATATTATTTATTCATTACCTAAATTTTATGATTTTCCTATTATACTAACGGATCTCATGAGGTTTCTCTTAAGTTTTGTTTGATTGAAGTTTTCATGTTTTGGGTGAGATACCGATATGAGGGGAATAAGGAGCGTCATGACCCTGAGCTTGGGGATGCCAAGGAAACACCAATATAATATCCAAGGAAGACTCAAGCGTCTAAGCTTGGGGATGCCCCGGATGGCATCCCCTCTTTCATCTTCAACACTATAGAAATATCTTACTTGGAGCTATATATTTATTCGTCACATAAAATGTGTTTTCCTTGGAGCATCATTTTATTTTGGTAGTATTTTCTTGATGTTATTTATAAATTTATTTTGAAATAACAATTCCCTAGAATTTCCTTTAGTATGCTCGAATTGCATGTGTGAGGTGTAGTGTATAAAAATAGAAACTTTAGTTGTAGTATTTGAATTCTGAGATTTTACTGCAATGTGATAAGTTTCTGAAATTTTTACAAAGTAATTCCATACAAAGTTTTTGGCACTTCCTAACTTTTGGTAATTTCTAGAGATACATAAGTGCGCTATTTAAATTGATTACAATAGACTGCTCTATTTGGACAGATTTCTATCATAGTTTGGTTATCTACTTATCCTAGAGTTTTCATGGCTTATATTGGTAGATATAAATTTTTGAGATGATAGTATACAATACCAAATGCTTTCAAATTATTATTCAACTTGTCTTGTAAGAACATGAAGTGTTGATTTATTCTTATAATTACTAACCTATCTCACAAGTTCTTTTCAAGTTTTGCGTGGATGAAGGTTTTGAGACTTCGGCGAAACCGGGATATGAGAGGGTTGAATGAGATAAAAATCTCAAGCTTGGGGATGCCCAAGGCACCCTAATTAAATACCACAAGAAGTTTCAAGTATCTAAGATTGGGGATGCTACGCATCCCACCTCTCTTCATCAACAATTGTCGGTTAGGCAATGTTGATCCTAAGTTATCATTCATTCACACGTGCGATTCTTGGAGCATATTTTGTGTTTACTATTACATTTCATTCTATGCACCATGCTGTTATGAGATAATCCTTGGTTGATTTATTAAATGCTTCATGTGCTTCACTCAAATCTTTTAAGTATGGCTTTATAGAATGCTTCATGCGCTTAACTTATATATTCTGAGCTTGGATATTGGTCTCTATATATCACTGAAGAATGCTCAATGAACTTCACTTACATCTTTTTGAGAGTAGTTTGGTGATCACTCTTGTGCTTCATTTATATACTAAGAGAAAATGTTGCATGAATTTAATGTAATAAAACATGAAATTATATATGCTTCATATGCTTGTCCCATGGCGAGTGGTGACTTCACATACTAAGCGTATAAGCAATAAAATTTATTTGAGGTTAGCAAACATAACATTGGTCACTTGAACAATTCATGAAAGAATATTGAAGGAAGATATATTTCACATATAAATATACTATCTTGGACATTTTATATGATTGTGAGCCGCCATCAATTATTTTCGAACTTGATCAAATAGTTGATGTTGGACAAGGAAGACGACGTAATGGTTTTGTTTGCTTATATTCACATAATAGTTATATTGGCATGGATCCTCTAACATGTGGTGCTTGCTTAGGATCTTTTGCTAGCCAAAAAAATAGCACTAAGTAGAGATACTACGTGTGCATCCATAACCCTTAAAGCCAATTTCTTGCCATAAGAGTCCACCATACCTAACTATGGATTTAATAAGCTCCTTCAAGTAAGTTGTCATCGGTGTACAAAGAAATAAAAAATTCTCCTAAACATGTATAATCTTTTATTGTAAGGGAAAAAAAGCTTTGTACAATCTTGTGTTGGCTAAGAAATAAAAGCGACGGACTGCATAATAAAGTTTGCTATCACAAGGGACGATATAAAGTGACGTTCCTTTTCATTAAGAGATTGCATATACAAAAATAAAAAGTGCATGACAACCTCTGCTTTCCTCTGCGAAGGGCTTATATTTCACTTTCCTATTTTTACTTTTATGCAAGAGTCAATAATGTTCATCCCTATTCCAATCTATTAACTCATTAGTTGGAAAGCGTCATGTTGGATATATGTGATCATGATTCATTATTGTTGACATTAGCCCTAACATAAATAAGTTGGGAGGCGTACATTAAACCCCTATCTTTCTATGTGTTTGATTGAAACTTCTTTTTCTAAAAATATGCCTTGAGTGTCAGCGATCATGGAAGACTAAATGATAGTTCGGTATGTGGAATTTGCTACATCAAAGCTCTTACATAGACCCTTCCTAAAAGTAAGATGAATTGTAATTATTTGATAACTCAAAACATAGTTTCCTAGTTTTCAAGAAAGCTTATGGTCTATAATTTAACATGTGAATAGGTTGTTACTTGATCATGAGAGGTTCTATGAGAAAAGAGTTGTTGTTTTATGATGCTAGAAAAAGTGATTAAGTAACATTGATTAAACATATATACTATGGTAGCATTCACACTTTATAAATTAATTCTTTTATCATTTACCTACTCGAGGATGAGCAAGAATTAAGCTTGGGATGTTGATACATCTCCAACGTATCGATAATTTATGAAGTATTCATGCCAATATTCTACCACTTTCATATACTTTTGGGAACATTTTATATTATTATTCTTGACTAACTAACTTACCCACAGCCTAATTACAGTTCCTGTTTTTTGTGTGTTTTTTGTTTTTAAGAAATTCCATATCAAGCAAAGTCCAAACGCGAGAAATATTATGGAGATTTTTTTGTATATAGGTGAATTTTGGGAGGAAGAATCAACGCAACACGGTGTGCGAGGGAGGCACAAGCCAACAGGGCGTCGTCAGGGGGTGGTTGCACCCTGATAGATTGTGCCTCCCCCTTAAGTTGGTTGGGGCCCATCTTTCGCCATAAGAAAGATATTGTTCTGACAAAAAATCCCTCAAAATTTTAGTCCAATCGTAGTTACGGATCTCTGGATATTTTAAAAACTATGAAGGGCCAGAAAACAACAGCGAAAACAAGAGAGAAACAGAGAGAGAGAGAGATCAAATCTCAGAGGGGATCTATCCCCTCCGGGAGCCATGGCGGCCAAGGAATAGAGGAGAGAACCTCTCCCCATCTAGGGAGATGCCATGAAGGAGGAAGCCCAAGGGGCAGACTCTCTCCCCCACTCTTTCGGCGGCGCCGGAGTGCCGCTGGGGGAACCATCGTCGTGGTGATCGTCTTCATCAACATTACCGTCTCCATCACCTTCCCTCATCTATCTATGACGGTCCACTCTCCCACACCCTACTGTAATACCCTACTTGAACATGGTGTTTCATGCCACATATTATTAATCAATGATGTGTTGCCATCCTATGATGTATGAGTAGATTTATGTTGTCCTTTCGGCTGATTGATGATCTTGATTGATCTGAGTGTATGTTTTAGTTTGGTGTTGTGTTATGGTGCCCTTCGTAGGGTTTGCAATATGTTCATGATTCGCTTATAGTGGGTGGCTAGAGTGACAAACTCTTACACCCGAATAAGGGAGTTCTTTGCATATGGGAGTAAAGGGGACTTAATGTTTAGTGTTATGGTTGGGTTTACCTTAATAATTTCTAGTAGTTGTGGATGCTTTCTAGAGATCCAAACATAAGTTCATACGATCCAAGTATGGAGGGTATGTTAGCTCTTGCATCACCCTCACATAAAATTGCAAGAATGAATACCGATCTTGTTATCAATTACCTAGGATGATTCCGCAGACCATACCATAATTATTCCACACTCCCTATTTGTAATATATTGTGATATATTCTAACTCTATTTAGTGCAGCAACTACTTTTCATATTTTAGTTCTCCAATATCATGCAGATCTATCATCTCTATACCCACGACGTGGTTTCATTTCTCGTTACTAGATAGAAGCAAACGTGCGGTGTATATAGAGTCGTGTCGGTGTCAGATAGGACTTGAGATAATATTGATTTTAACTTTAGCTCCTTATGCGTTCGACACTCCATACTTACTACTTCCATGTTTGGAAATTTCAAGGATGATTCCTTGTACTTGGGGATTATCAAGACTTGATCAATTTTTTCAATATGAGACCACATGATATTGGTCCTCATTCAATGACCAATATTTGTCAATTTCATGTCCTCTGTGAGTTGTATCTTCAAATCGAGCCAACCATCACTGTTCTGAGAGAGATTTTCTACATCAATCACCAAACTGAAGCAAAGAATGGCCCCAGCGTGGAACTTGGCGGGATAACTATCCAAAAGAGGAAGAATAACCATTTTCGTGAATCAAAGTTGGCGAGTCATCCCAAAGGTTGGAATAAAACGTAATTTTATTGTAAGCATACTTCCCATGAAGTTCAAAATCCTTTGTCGGGTTATAGAATGGAATGGCATGGAAGCACACATGAATTTCCGGGTTGGCCAGCTGATGAGGAGACGAAAAAACTAGCTCCCAATCTTATGAGATTGAGAGATTTGACTAATCATGGCCTCACCGGTATCGATTTCACCCGGTGCTGGATAAGCTGGAAAATTCAACCGCTTAGTATTAGGGATGATCTGATGTGCAACTACACTGATGAGTTGGTAGATGTTCAGTGCTTTACTGAGGACAACTTATGTGAAAGTGACATCAATAAAGCCACCAAGAAGTTTTATGGTGAATCAAAGGATAAGTGCAGTCTGAACGGGTTGGCTCCATTTTGCTTGACCAACCCGGTTCCTCCTCTAAGTATCTTTTTGAACTTGTTCATTTTGTTTTCTTTGTTAAGATCTTCTCGTTTATCATGCTCATCCTCGGGCTTGTATGATATGTGTAGGCCTACTCTAACTTGTGTAATGCGAGGGCCAGCACTCATGTTCCCCCTTAGTCTGAGCATGCTGATGACCCAGCTGGAGGAGCCGTCAATGATAAAGAATCCGAGGTAGGGCCTGGCTCACTTGTCCGCATCTCTATTGAACTTGCTAGCACTTCTTCTCCCCAGGTTAACTCTGAAGCCAGAGAAGCCGGCAATGTTGAGGTAATTTCAATCTCCTCCGACTCATCAGAACAGTATATCCCAAAGAGGACGAGACAAGCCATCAGGAAGGTTAAGTTTTGAAACCCATATGCTTACTTAGATCCGAACTTCATTCTCAAGAAAAATCAGCATGCTAGATAGTCAAAGCACAAGACCCCGGAGCAACTCTGCGGAGTTATCTGCCGACTTATCTCACGAGTCGGCCACCCACAAGGAGTGTCTCGAGGTCCCCATAGTCTAACTCTTTATCACTCACGGGCCGGTCTTTTCAAAAAACCACTCGGCCCTTCTGACTCAAAATAGAAAGAATCACTGCCCTCTTCTGGAAACTCAACGGCGACACAATTGCCTGCTTTCACCATAAATTGTCGGTAAGTATTTTATCAAGCTGGTTTAATTTCTTTAGCCCTCACTTGTTATTTCTCAAACTTAATACTTTATTTCGTGATTTCAGAGCCGAGGCTATTGCAATCAAAAAGATCGGCGAATCATATTCTGCTGCCAAGGACTCTAATGCTCCAGAAACACCAATTGATGGGCCGGTGATGCAGGCTGCACCTACTGGTTAGCAAGGTCCAGACCTAGGGTCTGAGCCGGCTCATGAGGAGGAGACGTTCCATGCTGAGGAAACGGTTATAATGGACACATTGGTTCAAGAGCAAGTCGTGGTAAATGACCCACTTCTAAATGTTGATCCATCAAGTCCTCCTCACCCTTCAAGTTTTTCCTTCAAGGTGGGTAGCACCAACCGATCAGTTGCCATGGAGGAGACACAAATGACAATTGAGGGACAAGCTTTCAAGGCTCCAAAAACTCCAACTATGTTGGCAAATCTTGTAAGCAAAGATAAGTCGGGAACTTTGGAGAAAGGGAAGGCCAAGATGGAGCTTCCAGACGTTGATAACCTTAACATTGCTGGCTAGTGCCAACAATGTCTGACCCGGCTGTCTGAGAGACGAGATGATTAAATAAATTTAGTCAACACCCTCAAGAGGAAATATGAGGTAAAAAACTACCCCTTTGCACTTTGTTGTATATACTCTTGTAGCCCCCAACGGCCAGCTTATTGTCATAGGTAACGAACTAGGTCTTGTTTATAATTGCAGAGACAAACAATAGACCTCAAAGGGCCAGATCATCTTTTTGAGATGGTCGTGTATTTTTGTACATGTTTTAAGAACGATTCATAGCCTAATACGTCTCCAACGTATCTATAATTTTTGATGGTTCCATACTATTATCTTTTAAAACTTTGGATGTTTTGTGTGCGTTTTATATCTTTTTTGGGAATAACTTATTAACTCAGTGCCAAGTGCCAGTTCCTGTTTTCCGTGTTTTTGACCTTTTTCAGAGGAGAATATCAAACGGGGTCCAAACGGAAAAAAAAATCTTCGGAATGATTTTTTCTGAAACAGAAGATACGCAGGGAGCTTGAGAACCAAGGCAAAGGGTCCCGGGGGAGGCCACAAGCTCCCTAGACGCGGCTTGGGGGGGGGGGCGTGCCTAGCACGCTTGTGGCCCCACGTGGCTCCTTTGCCCTACTTCTTCCGCCTATAAATCCCTGAAAAATCTAAAACCACGGGAGAGAGCCACGAGAATACTTTTCCGACACCGCAAGCTTCTGTCTCCGCAAGATCCCATCTGGGGCACATTCTTGTGCCCTGCCGGAGGGGGGGTCCGGACATGGAGGGCTTCTTCATCAACACCATTGCCTCTCCGATGATGCGTGAGTAGTTCACCATAGACCTTCTGGTCCATAGCTAGTAGCTAGATGGCTTCTTCTCTCTCTTGGATCTTCAATACAAAGTTCTCCATGATCTTCATGGAGATCTATCGGATGTAATCCTCTTTTGCGGTGTGTTTGTCGAGATCTGATGAATTGTGGATTTATGATCAGATTATCTATGAGCCTTATTTGAGTTTCTTCTGATCTCTTATATGCATGATTTCATATCCTTGTAATTCTCTTCTAGTTGTGGGTTTCGTTTGGCCAACTTGATCCATAATTCTTTCAATGGGAGAAGTGCTTGGTTTTGGGTTCATACCGTGCGGTGTCCTCACCCAGTGACAGAAGGGGTAGCGAGGCACGCACCATGTTGTTTCCATCAAGGGTAAAAAGATGGGGTTTATATCTATTGCATGAATTTATCCCTCTACATCATGTCATCTTGCTTAAGGCGTTACTCCGTTTGTCATGAATTCAATACATTAGATGCATGCTGGATAGCGGTCGATGTGTGGAGTAATAGTAGTAGATGCAGAAAGTATCGGTCTACTTGTCTCGGCCGTGATGCCTATATGTATGATCATTGCCTTAGATATCGTCATGACTTTGCGCGGTTCTATCAAGTTCTTGACAGTAATTCGTTCACCCACCGTAATATTTGCTATCATGAGAGAAGCCTCTAGTGAACACTATGGCACCCGGGTCTACTTCACATCATATTTTCAGCCCTACACTTTTACTTTGTTGCACTTTCCGCCTTCAGATCTCACCTTGCAATCAATCGTGAAGGGATTGACAACCCCTTTGTAGCGTTGGGTGCAAGTTTGCTGTTTTTGCGCAGGTACTTTGGAGACTTGGCTTGATAATCCTACTGGATTGATACCTTGGTTCTCAAACTGAGGGAAATACTTACTGCTACTGTGCTGCATCACCCTTTCCTCTTCAAGGGAAAAAGCAATGCAAGCTCAAGAGGTAGCATAGCCCCCAAGGACCAGGTCTTTACGATAATAATGAGCGAGTGCTTCTTCTGAAGTGTTGCCAGATAAAAACCTCAATTGTAGCCCCTAAGGGTCGGCTTATTTCTTTGAGGTAGTCAGGTCTTCTCCCCCTCTTTTTTTTTAAATGCACTTGTCATTTCAAACTGCAAAATAGGATCAATAGCCACCAAGGATTGGCTTATCTCATTGGGATATCCAGGTCTTGCTATAGTTTAGAAAAGAAGCGACTTACATTAGCCCCCAAGGGCCATGTAGATTGCGTGCAACTACATGGGACTTCAATAAATTTTTTACTTGTAGCCCCCAAGTGTTGGGTCATGTGCTTGCAACGGCTGAGAGCTTTGTATACTTATTCTAATGTCTTGCATATTTTCAGGTTTTATTGAATGGGGTTGAATCAGTTGCAGTCGGCTTTCCAAATAAGCTTAGGCAGGAGACCAAACTTAAAACTGATGCCCAACTGGTGGCCGCTTGTCTCCAAGATTCTTTGACCCAATAAAATGATCTTTTGGAGAAAACTAAGGTCAAATTTTGTGAACAAAGGACCAGATTATTGCAACATGCCGAGGCAGTTGAAACACATCTTGGTGAAACGAAGGAGGAATTGATGAGTCTTCAACATCACATTACGAATATCTCTCAAGACATCTTTGGTGAGTAATTATATCTTAATCATCTTCTAGGTGAATATTGTCAGCTTGCTCATTTTGATGTATCTTTTTCTTGTTTGTAGGCAGGAAAAGTGCCAATATTGTGAAGGAGCCCATAATGAAACTTAAGGCTATTTACACATACTTGGAACAGATGTTCATAGGATGTGTCTACACTGTGAAATATGTAACCAATGGTGTAAAGACGCCTAATCAGCTCAAGAACCTGCTTATAGATTTATCGACTCTTCCTCAACGGATCTCGGAGTAGAAGAAATCGTCGGCTTGTGTTGGAGCTAATGATGCTCTTGCACGTGCCAAGGCGTATCTGCCACAATTAGATCTAGCTATCATGGAAGGCGGGTTTCTAGAATAGAATCTCGATGGCTCGAAATTCTCAGACCAGGAGTTTTCTAAATGTGTGAAGGAGACCCGCTTTTTGGCCACCCAGCTTGCTGATGAGCTGAAAAAGTATCAACCCGACTACTCCAAGGATGGCAAGCACATCAATCTACTAGAATATAAGCAATTTAAGCTTGTTCCTCCTTGGCATATGAACGACTTTGCTCCAGATTTAGATCCCTCCATTATCACCAGTGGTGACTCAACTTATCCTACTTTATCAACTATCCAGTGGGCGCCAAAAGACTCCCCGACTGAGCAGGATGAGCCGGAAGAAGGTGACCCGAAGGACCAACAGATGGAGGTTGACCCATATACTTCGCAAACCGGTGCACAGGAGTAGCTTTGTTTATCCTTAGAAAACACTTTTCAATATTTTTTGGCTGTAAGACAAGCTTGTATTAGGAGTAGAAAAACTTGAGCTGTCTGATCTGCCATCATGCACATAACACTTGTGATCCGTTAGTTTAGTTTGCCAATGTTACCATTGTGTTTTGTTATTGTGTGGAAAACCTCATTTCATAATCCATCTCTCTACTGATTATCATAAGTCGCTAGAATAAGATCATGCTTGGATTTAAATTCCTTGGTATTTTGACCAAGTAAATAATTTGTCATCATGTGACTTTGTCATATAACCTGAGGTGTCTTTCAATGACCCGGAAAAAAACAGAAGAATATTTGTACATGCAATTTAGGATATTCAAAACAGAGATTCTCATTGTAAATTATAAGCCAGCTTTTAAGGCTTGGCATTGAGACTGTCTTTCGAGGCTCAAGTCTTGGTTCAATGAAGCTGGCGTGATAGCCCATGGTTTATCCTTGCTCTCTATAAGTCGGCTTCACGTGACTTAAGCCGGTGTTTTAACCAAGATAAGTTCAGGGTCCATATAGATTGACTTATCGAGGGTACACCAGGTCACCTATTTGGAGTAGCATCTTGCATACATGCAGGTTTAACCAAGCTTATAGTGACGTTTAGCGAACTCAAGTGGGATATTAAAGGCTAACTCATTGAGTCGGGATCCCCCAAGTGCCTTATGTTCAAAAAATAAAGCTCATGCACAATGGTTTGAGATGAAGCGACATAGAGCCTGAGTTTCGGGGGTGCCGTGTTTATTATATTGAACACGAAGGTATATACATATGTATGTATAATAAGATGGAGCCAGTGACTCTAAGTATAATAAGAACGAACATGAGCAATATTCCGGGGCATGTTGGTCTCTTCTTCAGATGTGTGGGATTTCATGTGTTCTCGTATGTCAATCAGATAAGATGACCCATCATTTAGGTTCTTCCTGATGACGAAAGGCCCTTCCCATGGAGGCGAAAGGTTATGCTTGCATGTTTGGTCTTGAATCAAAAGGAGCACTAAGTCACCTTCCTGGAAAGTACGGTTGCGAACTCTACGGCTATGAAAGCGACATAGGTCTTGTTGATGGATACTTGTTGTGGAGGCTGCGAGATCACGTTCCTCTTTCAACGCACCCAGGGAGTCTGCGCGAGCTTGTTCGTTATCAGCCTCGACATAAGCGGCGACCCTCACTACTGGAATCTGCTGGTTTGCCGACAGCCAGAGCTGACGGCAAAGAACAGTTTAACTGATGGCAAAAGCTTTGCCGTCAGTGTGCTGCCGCAAAGGTACCGGCCAAGATTTTATCGGCAATCACCTTCTTTGCCGACAGCCGGAGCTCGACCGACCGCAAAGACTTTGCCATCAGCTTTCTGGCACGGGCTGACGGCAAAGAGTAGTGCCGGCAATGGCGTAGGCCGAGCTCCGTTAGAAGGTTAACGGCAGGCTTTGCCCACAGCCGTAGAAAGCTGACGGCAAAGCCTCCCCTCTTTGCCCACAGCCGTAGCAGAGATGACGGCAAAGCCGAAACCCCTGGGTCCCCTTGGCCGCCTCTTTGCCGACACCTGGAGCCCAGCTAACGGCAAAGCCTACCCCTGGGTCCCCTTGGCCGCCTCTTTGCCGATAGCTGGAGCCTAGCTGACGGCAAAGCCGAAAATTTCCATTTCCCAGAGTTGCCAGAATACACAGGCTGCAGCCACGTGTCTTCTTTGCCGTTAGTCCACCGACGGCAAAGCCTTTGCCGTCAGTCCACCGACGGCAAAGCCTTTGCCGTCAGTAAGCTGTAGGCAAAGACCCTCTCTGCTTTTTTTCATATTTGTTTTCTGTTAATTCCCTGCATTTGCAAAACATAGATACAAACAACAACATATATATATTGAATCTGCCCCTAAACAGCACCACAAGTGCATCACAAAGTGCAAACAGCACAACACAAGTGCAAACAGCACGAATATATGTCATTAAAGTGCAAACAAGATCACAAAGTATTACAAAGCATCACAAGTGCATCCACAAATAAAATTGCATTACAAAGTTCATCTAGGACTACACAAGTGCATTACATAGTCTCGAGCATCCATCCATATGCCATGCTGCTTTATCAAAATCTGCATAATGAGAAAGAATTTAGAAGAAGAATACAATAAGAAATAAGTTATCTAAATTAAGCTAAGAAATTAGAAGAAGAAGTGGAAGAAGAAGAAGTGGAAGAAGAAGAAGAACAAGAACAAGAACAAGAAGATGTGGAAGAAGTGGAAGAATAAGAAGAACAAGATAGAGAAAAAGAAAGAAGAGAAGTTATCTTTTTCTCCTCTTTCTTCTTCTCTTATTTCTTCATCTCTTGTTTGTTCTTCTCTTCTGGTTTCTTTTAAAACTTTCTAAACTAATTATGTCATTTTTGAGATCTTATATCAACTAGAATTTACTAAGCTAACTAAACCATGGCTAATATCAACTAGAATTTACTAAGCTAACTAAAGCCTGGCATAATCTAAGTTGATCTAAACAATAAGAAGAATAAGGAGAGGAATAACTTACTGAATGCCAAGAAACGAAGGAGAAGCTGGATCTCCGTTGGTCGCTGGGTTGCTAGGGCTCTCACCAGGAGAAGTTAAGGGATCGTGGGATTCAACTCTTGAATGATGCTGCAACAAGGCAAGAGTTAAAATATGTGGTTAGCACGACGACAGACAATGGTATAAGACCGTGCAAGGTTGGTCATTGAAAGGGAACTCGCCGTTCCCACCGGAGAAGGCATCGGCGGAGGGGGCGGCAAACCTTGCTTCTCACACATAGCCTGTAAATTAGTTTTCGAGGAGTCAAAGAAATAGCCTTGTTGCGTCTCACACATAGCCTTGCTTCTCACACAACTGACTTACCGCAACGAAGTCGTGCATGGCCTTCGCATGGGCATTATTGCGTGTCCTCTCCTCGTCAAGCAACCTCTGCGTATTACGGTCCCTCTCCTCCAACAAGAGCCTCGTGGCCTCCCTCTCCTTTATAAGTGCGCCCTGCAACCACTCCTCAAAAGGAGTTTTCATCATCCATCCAGGGACAAAAGAACGAAAGAAATAATGAAGAAAACTAAGCTCGATGGCAAGATCAACTGGCCTCGCACGTTGCCGTATTGCAGGAGCGGAGCTCGTTTGCCTCAACTTGATCTGAGATAGAGTCTTAGTGATAGGGACGAAGCCATCACACATGGCCAGCGTGCCATGACTCTTACCGCCACCAGAGATCATTAACGCCTCTGGATCGATAGGATTCTGGCTCGGGTCAAAGTCAGGCCCGCGCAGCTGTTTGACCACCTCAGAATAAGACGTCATCTCGTTGTAGGCGGACAGGCTTGTGTACGCCGACGGGCCGTCGCCCTCAGAATATGCCTTCGCCGTCTTGTACGAGCCCTTATGGCCCATGCTAAACGCGGCGTATCCCTCAGGCTCGGAATGGTTATTGTGTTTGTCCTACACGAAAAGACAAAGAATTAGTACAACAAAAATCATGAACGAACGAATTATTGATGAAACAAAACAAGGCACACATACCCATTTTTTGGCGTATTGCTTGATGTTGGCATTGCCTTGGTGGTGTGGCACACCAACCAATTAGGCACGACGGTCCTTGGCCATAGTTTTGGTGCTCAACCAAGCCTCTGTGCACCACCTGTCCGCTATCATCTCCCAACAATCCATCTTATCGGCCAACCATCTCGGGGGCACCTATGAATGTAAGTTAATGAAGAATGAAACTAAGTATTATAACTAAATCGACCTCACTATCCCTAAGAATTGATCTTTGGAATGTACATACCTCCATGTACTCGGTCTTATCAAGGAAAATCTTTCGACATTCAGTCTTTGTCTTCGGCTCCCCTTGCTTCACGTACCAATCTCGAACAGCCTGAACACGCAGCTCGTGCCTCGTGTTATTCAATAAACTCTTGCACTCTTTCACGAGGTTCTTCATGGCCGCCTCCTCCGTCCCCTCCTCGACCCTAAAGTAACTCTGCAATTATGCCAAATAGATGCACAGATGAATAGTGAAATGATTTGGAAGGAAATAACAATATATAACATTGTATACACTTTTTATTGGGTAAAATAATATTTACCCAAAAATCAGCCAACACCTTGTCGGCCACGCTCACGCAAACAACACCATTGACATGTGTGTTTTCCGGGAGAAGAGCGGCTTGGTAGTGCTCCCACTTGAGTCCTAGCTCGGGAACCATACCCTCACCGGGCAACTGCACTATCCCGGGGAAGTGCTCCCTAAGTAAAGCACCAAGGAGGCAGTTTGGATTCCGGGTATTCTGCAGGTAATCCCACCCCCTACATAATGATAAGGCAAAGACATTAGCTACTTGGTGAAATATAATGATATAAGGTACACAATATATATCAACTTACTTCTCGCCATCTGGCTTAATTAACAGCATGTGTTGCAAGTCCAATCGGTCTAGAACTCGTGTCATACCACGTTGGTAGACCGACTTGCTGGAAGCCCCCTCAGCCTCTGCCTCAGCCCCCTCCGCCTCACCCTCCGCCTCAGCATCCTCCGCCTCAGCACCCTCTGCCTCAGCCCCCTCCACCTCAGCACCCTCCACCTTAGCCCCCTGCATCGGTGTCTGCTCATGGACGGTAGAATCCCGCACCGGTGACACCCTTGTCTGCAAGGGTGAAGTGGCTGAGGCAGAAGTAGCCGAGGGTGGTGGCGATTGGCTCCTATCATGCAGCCTCCCTCTCCCACGACCACGTCCTCTGCCTCTCTTCTTTCCTATGCCTCTCCCACGGGGCTCCTCGGCAAAGCTCTGCAACAATGTTCTCCGTAGCTGCCCAGGTGCTATCCTCAACTTATCCCCGCCTGCCATGTCTCACCACGTGTAACGATAAATAGTTAAATAATTAGTACAAATTCAAGGACAATAATTAAATCAACAATAATAAATACATGAATAATTCAACTAATGATTGAATAATTAAACAACAATGTTTGGATGCATACAAAGTACTAATAGTCTGGATCATCTGTCTCTTCTCCATGGTCAATTGAAGCAAAATCATCATCAGTATCACACGTGTCGTTATGACTGATATCGTCATCGGTTTCAGGGACATCATGTGCAAGGCCTTTTTGTAACCGATCAAGCATTGATAGCTCATCGGCATTGGTAACTTCTTCTACTTCCACTTCTTCCTCATCATCACGTGAGTCTTGTTCCTCTGTGTTCAGGGTGGCCGTAGAGCAGTTTCTGTTGGGGAACGTCGCATGGGAAACACAAATTTTCCTACGCGCACGAAGACCTATCATGCTGATGTCCATCTACGAGAGGGGATGAGTGATCTACGTACCCTTGTAGACCGTACAACAGAAGCGTTAGTGAACGCGGTTGATGTAGTGCAACGTCCTCACGTCCCTCGTTCCGCCCCGTGAACAATCCCGCGATCAGTCCCACGATCTAGTACCGAACGGATGGCACGTCCGCGTTCAGCACACGTACAGCTCGACGATGATCTTGGCCTTCTTGATCCAGCAAGAGAGACGGAGAGGTAGAAGCGTTCTCCGGCAGTATGACGGCGCTCCGGAGGTTGGTGATGATCTCGTATCAGCAGGGCTCCGCCCGAGCTCCGCAGAAACGCGATCTAGAGGAAAAACCGTCGAGGTATGTGGTCGGGCTGCCGTGGAAAAGTCGTCTCAAATCAGCCCTAAAACCTCCGTATATATAGGTGGGAGAGGGGGGGCCTTGCCTTGGGGCTCAAGGAGCCCCAAGGGGGTCGGCCGAGCCAAGGGGGGAAGGTCTCCCCCCCCCCAAACCGAGTTGGACTTGGTTTGGTGGGTGGGAGTCCTTCCTTCCCTTCCCACCTCCTTTTTTTTTCTTTCTCTTTGATTTTTCTTCCAATGCGCATAGGGTCCTTCTGGGCTGTCGCACCAGCCCACTAAGGGCTGGTGCGCCACCCTCAAGACCTATGGGCTTCCCCGGGGTGGGTTTCCCCCCCCCCCCTCGGTGAACTCCCGGAACCCATTCGTCATTCCCGGTACATTCCCGGTAACTCCGAAAACCTTCCGGTAATCAAATGAGGTCATCCTATATATCAATCTTCGTTTCCGGACCATTCCTACGCGCATCGTCACTTCATCTTTCGCCAGCCTTCGTCTATTCCGCAGTTCCTGTTTCGAGTTGCAAATATGAGCAACGGAACCGGTATCGAATACCCAGGCACTACTACGAGAGCCGGTCAAGTACACATAAATAACATGTATATCAAATATACCTGATTTTTCTTTGGCTGCCTTCTTATCTGCCAGATACTTGGGGCAATTGCGCTTCAAGTGACCCATACCCTTGCAATAGTAACACTCCGTTTCAGGCTTAGGTCCAGCTTTGGGTTTCTTCGTCGGATTGCCAACAGGCTTTCCACTCTTGTTTGAATTGCCCTTCTTGCCTTTGTCGTTTCTCTTGAAACTAGTGGTCTTGCTCACCATCAACACTTGATGCTCTTTACGGAGGTCAGACTCTGCGACTTTCAGCATCGCAAACAACTCGCCGGGAGACTTGTTCATCCCTTGCATGTTGTAGTTCAACACAAAGCCTTTATAGCTTGGTGGCAGTGATTGAAGGATTCTGTCAGTGATAGCCTCTTGCGGGAGTTCAATCCCCAGTTCAGCTAGACGGTTTGAGTACCCACACATTTTTGAGCACATGTTCACTGACAGACGAGTTTTCTTCCATCTTGCAAGCATAGAATTTATCGGAGGTCTCATACCTCTCGATCCGGGCGTTCTTCTGAAAGATAAACTTCAACTCCTGGAACATCTCAAATGCTCCATGACGCTCAAAGCGACGTTGAAGTCCCGGTTCTAAGCCATACAAGACTGCACATTGAACTATTGAGTAGTCCTCCTTACGCGCTAACCAAGCGTTCTTAACATCCTGATCAACCGTAGCGGGTGGTTCATCTCCTAGCGCAGCATTAAGGACATAATCCTTCTTCCCAGCTTGTAAAATTAGCTTAAGATTACGAGCCCAGTCTACAAAGTTGCTTCCGCCATCTTTCAACTTAGCTTTCTCTAGGAACGTATTAAAATTCAGGATGACACTTGCGTGAGCCATGATCTACAACACAAATATATCCAAAGTGGACTTAGACTATGTTCAAGATAATTAGAGTTCAACTTAATCAATTTATATGCTAAACTCCCACTCAAAAAGTACATCTCTCTAGTCATTTGAGTGGTTCATGATGCACTTACACTATCCCAAGTCCGATCATCACGTGAGTTGAGTATAGTTTCAGTGGTAAGCATCCCTATGCTAATCATATCAACTATATGATTCATGATCGACCTTTCGGTCTCATGTGTTCCGAGGCCATGTCTGCACATGCTAGGCTCGTCAAGCTTAACCGAGTGTTCCGCTGTGCGCAACTGTTTTGCACCCGTTGTATGTGAACGTTGAGTCTATCACACCCGATCATCACGTGGTGTCTCGAAACGACGAACTGTAGCAACGGTTTACAGTCGGGGAGAACACAATTTCGTCTTGAAATTTTAGTGAGAGATCACCTCATAATGCTACCGTCGTTCTAAGCAAAAAAAAGGTGCATAAAAGGATTAACATCACATGCAATTCATAAGTGACATGATATGGCCATCATCACGTGCTTCTTGATCTCCATCACCAAAGCACCGGCACGATCTTCTTGTCACCTGCATCACACCATGATCTCCATCAACGTGTCGCCATCGGGGTTGTCGTGCTACTCATGCTATTACTACTAAAGCTACATCCTAGCCAAATAGTAAACGCATCTGCAAGCACAAACGTTAGTATAAAGACAACCCTATGGCTCCTGCCGGTTGCCGTACCATCGACGTGCAAGTCGATATTATCTATTACAACATGATCATGTCATACATCCAATATATCACATCACATCGTTGGCCATATCACATCACAAGCATACCCTGCAAAAACAAGTTAGACGTCCTCTAATTTTGTTGTTGCATGTTTTACGTGGTGACCATGGGTATCTAGTAGGATCGCATCTTACTTACGCAAACACCACAACGGAGATATATGTGTTGCTATTTAACCTCATCCAAGGACCTCCTCGGTCAAATCCGATTCAACTAAAGTTGGAGAAACCGACACTTGCCAGTCATCTTTGAGCAACGGGGTTACTCGTAGCGATGAAACCAGTCTCTCGTAAGCGTACGAGTAATGTCGGTCCAAGCCGCTTCAATCCAACAATACCGCGGAATCAAAAAAAGACTAAGGAGGGCAGCAAAACGCACATCACCGCCCACAAAAACTTTTGTGTTCTACTCAAGAAGACATCTACGCATGAACCTAGCTCATGATGCCACTGTTGGGGAACGTCGCATGGGAAACAAAAATTTTCCTACGCGCACGAAGACCTATCATGCTGATGTCCATCTACGAGAGGGGATGAGTGATCTACGTACCCTTGTAGACCGTACAGCAGAAGCATTAGTGAACGCGGTTGATGTAGTGGAACGTCCACACGTCCCTCGATCCGCCCCGCAAACAATCACGCGATCAGTCCCACGATCTAGTACCGAACGGACGGCACCTCCGTGTTCAGCACACGTACAGCTCGACGATGATCTTGGCCTTCTTGATCCAGCAAGAGAGACGGAGAGGTAGAAGAGTTCTCCGGCAGCGTGACGGTGCTCCGGAGGTTGGTGATGATCTCGTCTCAGCAGGGCTCCGCCCGAGCTCCGCAGAAACGCGATCTAGAGGAAAAACCGTGGAGGTATGTGGTTGGGCTGCCGTGGAAAAGTCGTCTCAAATCAGCCCTAAAACCTCCGTATATATAGGTGGGAGAGGGGGGGGCTTTCCTTGGGGCTCAAGGAGCCCCAAGGGGGTTGGCCGAGCCAAGGGGGGAAGGTCTCCCCCCCCAAACCGAGTTGGACTTGGTTTAGTGGGTGGGAGTCCTTCCTTCCCTTCCCACCTCCTTTTTTTTTCATTCTCTTTGATTTTTCTTCCAATGCGCATAGGGCCCTTTTGGGCTGTCCCACCAGCCCACTAAGGGCTGGTGCGCCACCCTCAAGGCCTATGGGCTTCCCCGGGGTGGGTTGCCCCCCCCCCCCCCCCCCGGTGAACTCCCGGAACCCATTCATCATTCCCGATACATTCCCGGTAACTCCGAAAACTTTCCGGTAATCAAATGAGGTCATCCTATATATCAATCTTCGTTTCCGGACCATTCCGGAAACCCTCGTGACGTCCGTGATCTCATCCAGCACTCCGAACAACATTCGTTAACCAACCATATAACTCAAATAGGCATAAAACAACGTCGAACCTTAAGTGTGCAGACCCTGCGGGTTCGAGAACTATGTAGACATGACCCGAGAGACTTCCTGGTCAATATCCAATAGCGGGACCTGGATGCCCATATTGGATCCTACATATTCTACGAAGATCTTATTGTTTGAACCTCAGTGCCAAGGATTCATATAATCCCGTATGTCATTCCCTTTGTCCTTCGGTATGTTACTTGCCCGAGATTCGATCGTCAGTATCCACATACCTATTTCAATCTCGTTTACCGGCAAGTCTCTTTACTCGTTCCATAATACAAGATCCCACAACTTACACTAAGTTACATTGCTTGCAAGGCTTGTGTGTGATGTTGTATTACCGAGTGGGCCCCGAGATACCTCTCCGTCACACGGAGTGACAAATCCCAGTCTTGATCCATACTAACTCAACTAACACCTTCGGAGATACGTGTAGAGCATATTTATAGTCACCCAGTTACGTTGCGAGGTTTGATACACACAAAGTATTCCTCCGGTGTCAGTGAGTTATATGATCTCATGGTCATAGGAACAAATACTTGACACGCAGAAAACAGTAGCAACAAAATGACACGATCAACATGCTACGTCTATTAGTTTGGGTCTAGTCCATCACGTGATTCTCCTAATGACGTGATCCAGTTATCAAGCAACAACACCTTGTTCATAAACAAAAGACACTGACTATCTTTGATCAACTGGCTAGCCAACTAGAGGCTTGCTAGGGACAGTGTTTTGTCTATGTATCCACACATGTAAATGAGTCTTCATTCAATACAATTATAGCATGGATAATAAAAGATTATCTTGATACAGGAATTATAATAATAACTATATGTATTATTGCCTCTAGGGCATAATTCCAACAGTTTTGGGTACGACGTCTCACACCACGTGATTCTTGGAAAAATTCTCCATCATATGTTATTGGGTCCATTTGAGGTTCATAATCGTCTTCATTTGGGGGAGGTGGTCTAAGATGTGGCGGCACATCGAACACGACATACCAACCTTCTAGGTTCTTAACACTGTGATGACAGTATGGCATATAGAAAACTTGGGTGGCCTGTTGAGCCACAATATAGACATCGGCACCGCTTAACTGTGTGTCTTGTCGAATTTCGACAATCCCGAGATGTTCATGAGTCCTTCTTGTCTTAGTAGGATCGAACCAATGACATTTGAACACAACAACGTTCGGAGGATTTTCACCATAATAATGAAGTTCGTAGACTTCTTCAAGTCTTCCATAATACTCGACACCTCCCTCGCCTATAGCAGAGACACCGGAATTGTTTGTTTTTCGACTGGGCATTGAAAGCTCTTTGCTAGCAGTACGAAAGCGATACCCGTTGATGTCGTACTTCTGAAATGTACGGACCTTAAAGTCAAAACCATTAGCTATTTGTCTCAATTCGTCGTCGACTTGCTCATCTGAATTAGCCTAGAAGTTAAGAAAAGATAGAGTTTGGTGTGTTACTCATGAGTAATAGCAACAAAGGAAATCACTTATTATATATAAGGGAGGTACCGTTTTTTGAACCAAGAGATGAAACCAGGATAGTCGCCTCCTGTCTTTTCAAGAAGTTCATACTCGAGAATGGATTCTTTTTCGATTGCAACACCATTCGAGAATTGTTCGACGTATCGACTGTATCAATTAATAATAGTTGTTAGATTGTTCAATATATACATCGTTAGTGTGCGCCACTCCTCGACGCACATCAACTTTGGTTTTCCCAAACCAGAAGGTGCGAGCTTCCCTTTGAAAAGGCTGAGATTGGATTCACGTCGTTTGGGGTCGCCCAGATTGTACCAAGGCTTTGGATTATGCAAGCTATGCATAGTGGCATCATAGTGTGCTGTTACGAAGTTTGCCGCCTCCTCGATAATGAACGCCTCAACCACCGATGCTTCAATTCTACGTTTATTTTTACATTTTCCTCGAAGTGCCTTGTGCATTCTTTCAGTTGCGTAGCACCAACGATTTTGCACAGGGCCACCCAATCTTGCCTCGGTTGGGAGATGCAAAATCATGTGTTGCATCGGATTAAAGAAGCCCGGTGGAAAAATCTTCTCTAACTTGCAGAGCAACTCAGGCGCCAACTCTTCCATGTCATCTATCAAGGCACGCGACAACTCTTTAGCACAAAGAACACGGAAGAAATAGCTCAACTCGGCCAATACTAGCCATTCAGCCTCGGGGATATATCCACGCAACATCATCGGCATTATCCGCTCAAGCCATATGTGCCAATCATGACTCTTGAGCCCAAAAAATTTCATTTTTTCAATGCTCGCTCCCCTCGCTAGATTCGCAGCATACCCATCGGGGAACAACAACTTTTTTTGCACCCACAAGAGGATTTCCCTTATTGCTCCCTTCTCAAGATTGTACCAGGCAGTTGGTTTGGACCAATTTTTTCTTCCTTTCGGGTCTCGCATGTTTAGTGATGGCCTATCACACAAAGTCTCCTGGTCAACTCTAGCCTTTGTATTATCTTTGCCCTTATCAGTGCCGAAAAATGTGCCAAGAAGGGCCTCGGCGATATTCTTTTCACTGTGCATCATGTCAATGTTGTGTGGAAGTAAGACGTCTTCGAAGTAGGGGAGATCCCAGATGCATGGCTTGTGGGTCCAGGCGTGTTCCTCATTATAACCCAAGAAATACCCTGGACGGTTTGGATCAGGCTCCATAGATTTTAACTATTCATTAATTTGTGCGCTCGTTAACGCAGGTGGTGCAGAGTGTTTGACAACTTTTACCTTTCATGAAATTCTTCTTGTCTTTTCTGAATGGATGGTCCATAGGCAAGAACTGTCTATGCAAGTCAAAACAGGAATACTTCCCACCCGCCGGCAACCAATGAAACTTAAGAGCTGCCTTGCATTGTGGGCATGGGAACCTTCCATGCACACACCAGGCAACGAAAAGCGCAAATGCTGGCAGATCATGCAACGAGTATTGGTACCAAACATACATTTTAAAGTTCTCTTTCTTAGCTGCGTCGTATGTGTTGACCCCATTCACCCAAGCTTCTTTCAAGTCCTCCATCAGCGGTTGCGTGTACACACTCATATTCTTCCCCGGGTATTTTGGCCCTAGAACTATCAACGTCAGAAATATGTGCTTTCTTTGCATAATGGATGATGGTGGAAGATTGAGGGGAATGACAAATACAGGCCAGCAACTATATTGGGTAGCCGTCATACCAAAAGGATTGAACCCATCGAGGCTGATGGCGATTCGACAATTCCTTGGTTCTTTAGCTTTTTCCTTATGTATAGTATCGAATGCCTTCCATGCGTCACCATGTGAAGGGTGTACCAACATCGGAACTCCGTGTTCATCTAATTATTTCCTAATTCCATGTTTGTGCCATGTCATCTGTTTTGCTGTTTCTTCGAGCATGTAAAGTCGTTGAAGTCTTGGTAGGATCGGCAGATACCGTAGGACACTCACGGGGATTTTGCTCTGCTTCTTCTCACCTTCACCGTTTTCTACCTCAACATATCTGGAGGACTTGCAAAATGGACAATATGTTTCGTCCGCATACTCTTTCCTAAATAAGGCACATCCCTTCTCACAAGCATGTATCTGCTCATACGGCACCTTGAGTGCACTAAGGATTTTATCTGACTCATATAGGTTTGAAGGCATAATATGACCTTCTGGTAGAAAGCGCCCAAATAGGGTCATCATTGAGTCAAACAGATCTCTTCCAATGTTGAACTGGGCTTTCACAACCATTACTTGTGCGATGGCATCTAGCTGAGAAATCTTAGTGTGCTCGTGAAGAGGACGTTTTGAAGACTCCAACATGGCATAGAAGGCTTTCGCGGATTCCAACATCTCTTCGTCCTTGTTCCGAGCATCATCAAAGTCATTCACCATGTCTTCAATCCCTGTACCATGATCATCGGTGCGCCGACGCAACACCTCGTCTCTGTTATGTTGGGCCGACTCACCATGAAATGTCCACAAGGTATAGCCGAGAGTAAAACCACGCATCTGCACGTGTTTACCCATTACATCCTTTGTCTATCGCGAATAATTCTTGCACTTAGTGCAGGGGCACCATGTTTTTGGCTGGCCTTTAGAAAACGCCGTTTCCACGAATTCATAGGTTTTGCTCAACCATTCATCGGTCATATCTCTCTGACTATGGTGATCGGTGTACATCCATTCACGATCAGTCATTCTGGCAAGCTAGCTACATAGTGTCCACATATAAAACAATATAAATTATCAATTCATCAGGTATGTTAAATTAATTATGGCCATTTTTTAATCATGGTTAATACATTGGGATGCACGGCATGCACACCTACCAGCTACTAGGTAAAGATGGGTCCTAATCCCACCCGAGTATGTGTAGATTGGGTCATTTCCCACCGCTCTGCTCCCGACTCAACGCAAAATTTCGGCAGCACCTCCCAGTTGTTCTCCTGATACACGTCTCGGCAACTAACCGAGAGGATGTGTACCCGGAGAACAACAAGGAGGAGCTGTCGAAACTCTGCATGGGATCCGGAGCAAAGCATGGGAAACGACCCAATCTACACATACCCGGGCTGTCCATGGATAACGTTGGACAATTCGAAAGAATCACCGTTATAAATATGCAAATGCATGCATATTTATGACAGGAACCCTTTCGAACGGGAGACGCATATTGGTTACGCAACACCTTTGCATTTTAATACTAAAAATACCTAGCTAGATAGTGTCATCAGCACGAAGGGCGGAACAGAGCAAAATAAAGGGGATGGAGGAGGAGTTAACAAATGTGCTCACTTTCGAATGCAGGGGAGGTCGTCGAAAACCAATCCCTCGCGGAGAAGCTACTGCACATTTAAATGCACTCAATCAAGACGAATACGCACTCGCGGTAATTAAGCTAACTAATACTAACATCTATTATTAATAATTTATTATTCAAGTTTTGTTACTCTTCTCTTCTTCTATTTCTTTTCTTCTTATTATTTTCTTTCTATTGCACTTACTAACTAATACTAACTAATGCTAACTAATACTAACTAATGCTAACTAATATTAACTAAAGCTAATACTACCTAATGCTAACTAATACTAATACTTACATGTACTAACATGTATTGCTAACTAAATCTAACTAAAAATCTAACTAAAGCTAATACTAACTAATGCTAAGTAATACTAATACTTACATGTACTAACATGTATTGCTAACTAAATCTAACTAAAAATCTAACTAAAGCTAATGCTAACTAATGCTAACTAATACTAATACTTACATGTACTAACATGTATTGCTAACTAAATCTAACTAAAAGTCTAACTAAAGCTAATACTAACTAATGCTAACTAATACTAATACTTACATGTACTAACATGTATTGCTAACTAAATCTAACTAAAAATCTAAGTAAAGCTAATACTAACTAATGCTAACTAATACTAACTAATACTAATACTTACATGTACTAACATGTATTGCTAACTAAATCTCACTAAAGCTAATACTAACTAATGCTAACTAAGACTTCCATTTAAAATGTTTCATAGGATCTAAGAGGCCCTAACATAGAAAAAATAAACAAAAAAACAAAAAAAAGGGGAGCGGGAGCTCACCGGCGAGTCCACCGACGGCTGGCGCGGGGCGGCGGCGGGGCGGGGCGGCGCCGGCGAGCAGGGGCGGCGCAGGGCGGGTCGGGAGAGCAGGGTGGGAGAGGTACGTGAGAGAGAGAAGAGGTCGTGGCACCGGGGGATAAGGCGTTAGTCTTTGCCCTCAGCCAGCTGTCGGCAAAGACAGCCGTTAGTCTTGGCCCCCGTTAAGCACGGGTCGAGGTGGCGACCGGGTTAGCCCCCTATGCCGTCAGCCTTCCTATGCCGACAACTTTTTTGTCCTTTAACGTCAGCTGGCTACCGGCTTAGATAAAGCAGACGGCATAGACTTTCTTTGCCGTCAGCCCCTCCTATGCCGTCAGCATCTATTTTGGCTGAGGGCAAAGTCTCTTTGCCGTCAGCCCGTGAAATTGCTGACGGCAAAGCTTAAAGCTGTCGGCAAATTATGTTTTCTAAATGTGTGAAGGAGACCCGCTTTTTGGCCACCCAGCTTGCTGATGAGCTGACAAAGTATCAACCCGACTACTCCAAGGATGGCAAGCACATCAATCTACTAGAATATAAGCAATTTAAGCTTGTTCCTCCTTGGCATATGAAAGACTTTGCTCCAGATTTAGACCCCTCCATTATCACCAGTGGTGACTCAACTTATCCTACTTTATCAACTATCCAGTGGGCGCCAAAAGACTCCCGGACTGAGCAGGATGAGCCGGAAGAAGGTGACCCGAAGGACCAACAGATGGACGTTGACCCATATACTTCGCACACCGGTGCACAGGAGTAGCTTTGTTTATCCTTAGAAAAAACTTTGCAATATTTTTTGGCTGTAAGACAAGCTTGTATTAGGAGTAGGAAAACTTGAGCTGCCTGATCTGCCATCATGCACATAACACTTGTGATCCGTTAGCTTGGTTTGCCAATGTTACCATTGTGTTTTGTTATTGTATGGAAAACCTCATTTCATAATCCGTCTCTCTACTGCTTATCATAAGTCGCTAGAATAAGATCATGCTTGGATTTAAATTCCTTGGTATTTGGACCAAGTAAATAATTTGTCATCATGTGACTTTGTGAAATAACCTGAGGTGTCTTTCAATGACCTGGAAAAAAAGAGAAGAATATTTGTACATGCAATTTAGGATATTCAAAACAAAGATTCTCATTCTAAATTATAAGCCAGCTTTTAAGGCTTGGCATTGAGACTGTCTTTCGAGGCTGAAGTCTTGGTTCAATGAAGTTGGCGTGATAGCCCATGGTTTATCCTTGCTCTCTATAAGATAGCTTCACGTGACTTAAGCCGGTGATTTAACCTAGATAAGTTCAGGGTCCATATGGATTGACTTATCGAGGGTACACCAGGTCACCTATTTGGAGTAGCATCTTGCATACATGCAGGTTTAACCAAGCTTATAGTGATGTTTAGCGAACTCAAGTGGGATATTAAAGGCTAACTCATTGAGTCGGGATCCCCCAAGTGCCTTATGTTCAAAAAATAAAGCTCATGCACAATGGTTTGAGATGAAGCGACATGGACCCTGAGTTTCGGGGGTGCCGTGTTTATTATATTGAACACGAAGGTATATACATATGTATGTATAATAAGCTGGAGCTAGTGCCTCTAAGTATAATAAGAACGAACATGAGCAATATTCCAGGGCATGTTAGTCTCTTCTTTAGAGGTGTGGGATTTCTTGTGTTCTCGTATGTCAATCAAATAATATGACCCATCGTTTAGGTTCTTCGTGATGACGAAAGGCCTTCCCATGGAGGCGAAAGGTTATGCTTGCATGTTTGGTCTTGAATCAAAAGGAGCACTAAGTCACCTTCCTGGAAAGTACGGTTGCGAACTCTACGGCTATGAAAGCGACATAGGTCTTGTTGATGGATACTTGTTGTGGAGGCTGCGAGATCACGTTCCTCTTCCAACGCACCCAGGGAGTCTGCGCGAGCTTGTTTGTTATCAGCCTCGACATAAGCGGTGACCCTAGGGGAATCGTGTCTGATGTCAATTGGCAAAATAGCTTCTGCTCCATACACTAAGAACAATAGTGTGTAGCATGTTGATCTGTTTGGAGTAGTCGGTATGCTCCAAAGTACTGCGGGAAGTTCTTCAACCAATAGCCAGGAGTTCGTTCAACGGGAACCATAAGCCGGGGTTTGATTGCATGCAATAATTCCTGGTTAGCTCGCTCAGCTTTTCCATTAGACCGTGGATGTACAACCGAGACTAAATCAAGCCGGATTTTCTCTCTTTAACAAAATTGTTACATTTTTCCCTTGGAGAGGTTGTATCGTTATCTATGATGATGCCATGTGGATATCCAAAACGGAAATCGGTTTTTTCAAAATTTCATCGTTGTCTCGGCATCACAATTGGTGATTGGCTCTACTTCAACCCACTCAGTGAATTTTTCAACTACCACCAAAAGATGTATCTTCTTATCTTAGGATGGTTTGAACGGGCCGAGCACGTGAAGCCCCCAGACAGCAAACGGCCAAGTGATTGGAATCATCTGTTACTCTTGAGCCTACACATGAACTTCTCGTGCAAATTATTGACAACCATCGCACTTTCGCACGATGCCTTAAGCATCAGCATTAGCAGTAAGCCACTAAAGACAATATCGGTAAGCCTTGGCCACCAGTGATCTTCAGACGACATGATGATCACAATCTCCGACGTGGATTCCATTATGAATCTGTCGGCCTTTTGAAGCAGAAACACAACATTAAGATACACTAGTAATGCTTCGTCAGTGTAACTCGCCATCGACGATGGTCATGGACTTGCAACACCGTGATAATATGTCGGATGATGATTTCCTCATCAAGGAGCTCGCCACGGGCTAATCAAAGCATTAGAGGATTAGCAGCCTCGTTAAGCCGGTAATCAACAAGATCAACTTGATCACCTTGATAATGACTTGGAATGACTGTAACTGCGCGCCAGTAAGCCGTCATTAGAGGATCTTTTGAATCCCAAGTCCCTGATACTTGTTGAGCCACCTAATCAAAGTCGCCCAAACACCTCACACTTCTTAAGTTCATCTCCTTATTCATCCGGAGGCCAAGGAGGAGAGTCGCATATTCAGTTGGATTGTTAGTACAAGGGAACATGAGCCATAGTACATAACACAATTTGTCACCTCAGAGGGAAGATAGAATAACTCTAGCCCCCGATCCCTCCAGCTGCGTGGAGCCATAAAAGTGTATTGTCCAGTACGTGTTATCGGGATTCTCCTAGGGGACTTGTAACTCAGTGTTGGAAATATGCCCAAGCGGCCGTAATAAATTAGTTATTATCATATTTCCTTATTCATGATAATCGTTTATTATTCATGATATAATTGTATTGATTGGAAACTCAAGTACATGTGTAGATACATAGACAACACTGTGTCCCTAGTAAGCCTCTACTAGACTAGCTCGTTGATCAAACATGGCTATGCTTTCCTGGCTTTAAACATGAGTTGTCATTTGATAGCGGGATCACATCATTAAGAGAATGATGTGATGGACAATACCCAAACTATAAGCATACCAAATGATCGTATCAAGTTACTACTATCGCTTTCTGCATGTGAATGTATATGTTCCTCTAACAATGAGAACATGCAACTCACTTACAACTGAGGAATGCTTTGTGTGTTTCAAACATCGGAACATAACTGGGTGGTTATAAAGATGCCCTACAAGTATCTCTGAGGGCGTCGGTGGAGTTGGCATGGATAAAGACTGGGATTTGTCACTCCATATGATGGAGAGGTATATCAGGGCCCACTTAGTAATACAACATCACAATAAGCTTGCAAGCAATGTGGCTAAGGAGTTAGTCACGGGATCTTCTATTACAAAACGATTAAAAAGACTTGTTGGTAATCAGATTGAACTAGGTACGAAGATACCGATGATCGATTCTAGGGAAAGTAATATATCGATGGACAAAGGGAACTGCATACGGTATTGACTGAATGCTTGACATCGTGGTTTGACCGATAAAGATCTTCATGGAAAATGTAGGAACCAATATGGGCATCCACGTCCCGCTATTGGTTATTGACCGGAGAGGTGTCTCGGTCATGTCTACGTGATTCTCGAACCCGCAGGGTCCGCACACTTAATGTTTGATGACACTATTGTAGTACTGGGATATGTACATTGGTGACTTAATTCTGTTCGGAGCACGAATAAGATCACGGACATCACGAGGAGCTCCAGAATGGTCCAGAGGTAAATATTTATATATGGGAATTCATATTGAGGGTTCAGAAAAGTGTTCGGGATTTTTGAGTATTGTACCAGGAAGGTTCTATAAGGTTCCAGAGTGGGGCCCACTTGATTGGGACCCACATGGACGTGGCTAGTGGGGAAACTCCCCACACCCCAAGTCTAGGAGCATCAGTATCCCCCCTTAAAAATAACAGTTTCATATCCCGAAAGGAAAATATCGAGATCCCCAAAAAGGGGGATAGTGATCGGTGGGGAAGGAAAGGAGGGATTTCCTTCCTCCCCCCCCCCCCCCCCCCGACCAACGACCCTAGGGGCTTGGAGGGCAAGTGATATGTCCAAAACATATCTACAATTTTTCATGGTTTCATGCTACTTTTCTGCTTGCGATAATTGTTTTATATTAAGTTTATGATTTATTTGGACTAACCTACTAATAGTTGAAAAAGTGCACAATGTTCTTGTTTTACACTTTGATGTGTAGGAACTATCAAAACTAGAAGAGGAAACCTTGTTGGAGTGGGACTCTGACTTTCCTGACATCTGTCCCCCCTATAGATTTTAGAGATAGTCTGTTTCCGCCTCAAATATGACGTCAAATGGAATAATAATATATGCCAAAGTTCTGGGGAATTTTAGGATGATAATTCCAGACATAAAATTCGTCTCATTTGGTGTTCAGACGGTCCAGGAAATCCCGTTTTACTGCAGGAAAAACATCTGATTACAGAATTACGTGAATCAGTGACGTGATTGAGTCCAACTCTTACCATATTAGATGAATTCAGTCAAGCCACGACTTGGGGACCTCATTAGGGATTAGAGGTGTTCCTAGGAAGGTTCTATAGGTGCCCAAGAGCCCTTGGATCAAAGGGGTATCCATCGGAGAGCCAAGGATGATCGTCCCGACTCATATAAGGCGAGGAAAAACCTGATTTGTAGAGAGCCACCAAGAGCTACGAGATTTCCTCCTCCCACGCAGCCTCCTTGCGGTGGAGAACCACCTCCATACGAGCACCATCTCCAAGGAAGAAGGGGGGCCAAGGGCCGCTGCCCCCAAGGGTCGTGGCCGCCTTCGGCTGACGTCTCCTCTCTGGGCTGCACTTCTCCATCAACCTCTTGCTCACCATGGCCATGTGTGAGTAGTCTCCCTCGGGACTGAGGTCTTCTACGTGTAGCTGTGTGGTCATCTCTCTCTCCCATGATGTGATCTTAATTGTGACCATAGGCTATGTTAATCTAGGGTGATCCCATGATGTTTCCCCTTCTTCTATGTATTGAGTTGATGTACTTACTTGATCTTATCTAGTATAATCCCCGATACCATGGTCACAGCGGTCTATTGGACATCGGTTAGAAGAATATTTTCATGAGTGATTTCCTCTTTTTTGAATTGATTGAAGATTGAGAATATCTTGGTGCTTGTCTTTGACAATCCTTGAGATATGTTGTGGTGATTGTGGTAGTCTCTTTGGATGGTCGCGGTGGCATTGGGAAATCCATAGATGAGAACTACGAACTCTGAGGTATGATTTTGTAGCCCTACATAATTATCGTCCTCTCTTGATCACAAAGGAATGACCTCCAAGTACGCCTCCATTGCATGTTTTAGTGGAAATATCATGTGATTAGATTATGCTAATGTTGTTGGGAGTTACCACTAGTGAAAGTATGAAGCGTAGGCCTTGTTTTCCACCATTGAAGACCGTTTAGTTTCAGTTTTGTTTCCTGTTTGCTTTCTGCCATTTTTATTTCAGATTTATATTACCTTGTTTTACCATCCATATCACTAGCCTTTTAACATATCTTCGCCGAGCTAGTGCACCTATACAACTGACAATTGTATTAGGTGTTTTGGGGACACAAGAGACTTCTTGTATCTTAATTGCAGGGTTGCTTGAGAGAAACCATCTTCAACCTCTACTTCCCTGAGTTTGTTAAACCTCAGGTCATCCACTTGAGGGAAATTGCCGCTGCCCTGCAAATCTCTGCGCTTGGAGGCCCAACATAGTCTACAAGAATAGAAGCGTGCGTAAACATCAAGCTATTTCTAGCGCCGTTCCCGGGGAGGTGAGTGCTTGAAGGTATACCTTTAGATCTTGCAATTAAATCTTTTGGTTTCTTGTTTTTATTTCACTAGTTAGGATTAATGGAAAACAACAAAAATATGAGAGAGCTTTATAAACTTTATCTTGAACTAGGACATGAAGTGTTTGAGGAGAAAAATAAAAAACCTATGGAACTTCATTATTTGCATAACAATTATGATGGTGCCAATGGTATTGGTATGCTTCCTTTGAATACTAATATTGCAAATGACATGGAAAGATATAAGCTTGGGGATGAGGGGTTTGATGAACATGATATTTTTAGTCCCCCAACTTTTGAGGATAAAATTTGCTATGATGATTATCATGATGATAATGATAGTCCTACTCCCACTATTACCAATGAGAAAGATTATGCTTATGTGGAGAGTAAGAGTACCTTTTTGCATGTGGATCATGGTAACAATGCTTTATGTGATACTTATATTGTCGTGTTCATTCATGATCCCACCGAATATTATTATGAGAAGGGAACATATGCTTATAGATATTTCAATAATATCAAGTTCCCTCTCTTTATGTCGAAGGTTTTGAAGTTGCACATGTTTTGCCTTCCTATGCTTATTGCTTTGTGCTTCAATGAATTATTTTGTTACAATATTCATATGCATAGGAAGCATGTTAGACTTAAATGTGTTTGGTATTTTCTTCTTGATTCTCTCTTTTGTTCTACAACTCTTATTCCTACGAGAGCATCATTAAAATCTTAAGCCTATCTTTATGGCTATAAAGAAAGAGATCTAAAGAAACAACCCTTGTTATCTCTTACTTTGAGTTTTTACATTCAATTTTTAGTGGTCTTGATTCTTTTTACTACTGTAGCAACATCGTTGTATCTTTATTTTCAAGCTTTGTGCCAAGTTTTAGCCTCTGATTGCAAGAAAGTTCGAAAGTTGTGACATGATGTCCAGAAATAGATTATGTCTGCTTGACGCAACAATTCACCAAACAATTCACCAAGCATGTTCTATGTAATTTTCTTTCTCGCATCTGTTGTGAGTTTTATTATTTGAGTTGCACAAGTGCCCCTAAACAATTATTTACTACCTGTTGTTCTGGTTTTCACAGATTTTGTCATGTTTTGCGTTTTCATCATTTTGCAAATCTCAAGCTTGCTTTTCCTTTGCAAAAAACCTTTTGTAAATCATGAGAAACAGTAGGTTTTCATGAAAATCTTGATTTCCAGTAGATAATGAATTATTTTATCATGGGTACTAACCACTCTAATCATCTTATGATGAGTTTCGTATGAAGGAAGTTTTCAAGTATGCGATGGAAGATGATGAAAGAAGATCTAGGAGTGTCAAGCTCTCAAGCTTGGGGATGCCCCCATGCACCCCCAGGAAATATTCAAGGAGACTCAAGCATCTAAGCTTGGAGATGCCGTCGTGCATCCCCTTCTCTATCAATAATCATCAGTTCGTCCATCTCCATGTTATATTTTTATCACTTCATATGTTGTGTGCTACTCTTGGAGTGTCCCGCTCTTTACTTTTTAGTTTTTCTTGCTGGTCATAAATAAGTTACATCCTATCATTCTTATTTGGGAGAGAGACACACTCCGTTTTAATTGCTTAGAACACTCTGGTTTTCACTCTTATTGTTCTGTGAGTGTTCACTTTTTGCTAGTACTGCGTATAGCTCTTGTTTTCCACTCATATTTTGTTTAGAGCTTGTTAGTTTGCTTCACTTATATATGATTATCTCTCTGGTCTTTAATTAATATTATCTATGAGAGTTGTTTCAAGAAAGTTGGTTAATGCTGGAGAAGAGTAGAATATTTCATGCTTATAGTGCTGCAATAGGAAGCTTGTTTAGACTGTGGCTTAGACTTTAACATGTCATGTTAGATATTATCTTAAATATATACTTAGTAGTTATTGATGTAGCATGACTTGTCTCAAATAGCTGAGAGTGCTTAATGTGCCATTGAAAGAATTATGTGTTGTTTTTATCATATCGAAGCATAATATTGTGGTATTCTCCTTTACTGCTTCATTTGGGTTGACTAGGCGCATGCTCACACCATGTTATGACTACAAAACAGTCACCTCTAGCCTCTATGATCATTTAGTTTCTGACTTGTAATATTATTTATTCTTTGATTAATAATGTTTTTTTTGAAGGAAAACTGTAAGGGAAACCCCCCACAGTGAGCTTTTTTTTGAAATAATAAGAACCCAAATTCGCGCCCGTGGAGACTTGAACTTGGGTGGCTGGGTTGTACATCCACTCCACTAGCCAAGTGAGCTAGGCTCACTTCCTTGATTAATAATGTTTTGTCGCTATGCATGATTATGGTCGTTATTGCTCTCTTAATTGGTCGCTCCCACTCTCTTGCTAGCCTCCACCTGTACTGAGTATGAGCTCTACTCGTGCATCCAACTCCCAAAAAAACAAAGTTTGCCAAATGTGTCCACCATACCTACCTACATGTGGTATTTAACCGCCACTCCAAGTAAATTTCACATGTGCTAGCTTTAAAACTTTCAAAATTATCCGTGTTTTGTGCCTCTGTTTTAGCTCATGAGGAAGTAGTAGATAATTCATGATCTTCTCATACTTGACAAGCTTTATCTTGGGTTTGCATGTCTAATCTGCGAACGCCTAATATGAGGAGGGACTGGCATGAGTGCGCCTAGCTCAGAAAAGATAATAGCAACAAACGATACCTCCTTTACGCTTTGTTCATGAGAAATCGGAATAGTGATAAACAAGGGAGACTAAGGGGATGTGATCGTCCCCACTTTGGGAGCCGTTCCTCAAAACATGTCCAGCATGAGAAGTATTGGGCTATCTGCTAGCATTTGTTGACGAATTATGCACCTCCCAAAAGCTTGTTTTACAATCTTATTGATTTCAAAAATCTCTAAAAGCTCTAGCACATGAGTAATCCCTGCTTCCCTCTGCCAAGGGCCTTTCTTTTACTTTTATGTTGAGTCTTCATCTTCAAACTTTATGCACCAATTAAGAGAGCATAGTTGTCATTCTGAGTATATTGTGCATAGTCCCTAAATTTATTATTGATTCATTCATGATTATGTTATTACTTGTTCTCAAATTATTTGTATCTAGTCACCACTTGAACTTCGAAGGTGTCCTGGCATTTATGTTTTTCCCCACTCTTAAGGACAAGCGAAATACCACTTTGCTATGTTTTCTTTATGCTTGAAACAAACGTATAACTTTCAAGTGTATTATTATTCATGATCTTTTGTTTGTGTTACTTTTCATGTTGCAACATGGTTGCTAAGTTTCATTTTTAGAATTATATCTATCATGCCTATGTTTAGAGTGATATGATCTCAGCTTATAAATGCTTTAACAAATATGATGATCAAGATTATGTTGGTAGCATGTCACCACAACATTTATTTTGTTTTTATCGTTTCACCTACTCGAGGACGAGTAGGAACTAAGCTTGGGGATGTTGATACGTCCAAATTGTATCTATAATTTTTTATGGTTTCATGATACTTTTATGCTTTTGATAATTTTTTTTATTAAGTTTATGATTTATTTCAACTAACCTATTAATAGTTTCAAAAGTTAACAATGTTCTTGTTTTACACTTTGATGCGTAGGAACTATCAAAAATAAAAGAGGAAACCTTGTTGGAGTGGGACTCTGACTTTCCTGAAATCTGCCCCCCTACAGATTTTAGAGATCGTCTGTTTCCGCCTCGAATATTATGTCAAATGGAATAATAATAGATGCGAAAGTTGTGGGGAATTTTATGCTGATAATACTAGAAATAAAATTAGGTCCAGTTGGACTTCGGGCGTTCCAGGAAATCCCGTTTTACTGGAGGACAAATATCTGATTACAGGATTACGGGAATCGGTGACGTGATTGAGTCCAACTCTTACTATATTACATGGATTCGGCCAAGCCACGACTTGGGGACCTCATTAGTACTGAGAGGGGTTCCTGGCAAGGTTCTATAGGTGCCCAAGATCCCTTTGATCGAAGGGGTATCCATCGGAGGGCCAAGGATGATCGTCCTGACTCATATAAGGAGAGGAAAAACCTGATTTCTCCGGAGCCACCAAGAGCTGCGAGATTTCCTCCTCTGAGGCAGCCGCCTTGAGGTGGAGAACCACCTCCATACCAGCACTATATCCAAGGAAGAAGGGGGTCCAAGGGACGCCGCCCCCAAGGGCCGTGGCCGCCGTCTCCTCTCCAGTCTGCACGTCTCCATCAAGCTCTTGCTCACCATGGCCATGTGTGAGTAGTCTCCCTCGGGGCTGAGGTCTTCTACATGTAGCTATGTGGTCATCTCTCTCCCATGATGTGATCTTCATTGTAATCATAGGCTATGTTAATCTAGGGTGATCCCATGATGTTTACCCTTCTTGTATGTATTGGATTGATGTACTTACTTGATCTTATCTAGTATAATCCCCGAGACCATGGTGATAACGGTCTATTGGACGTGGATTAGAAGAATATTTTCATGAATGTTTTCCTCTTTTGTGAATTGATTGAATATTGAGAGTCTCTTGGTGCTTGTCTTTGACTATCCTTGTGATATGTTGTGGTGATTGTGATACTCTCTTTGGATGGCCGCGGTGACATTGGGAAATCCATAGATGAGAACTACGGACTCTGAGGTGTGCTTTTGTAGCCCTACATAATTCTTGTCCTCTCTTGATCACAAGGAATGACCTCCAAGTACGTCTCCATTGCATATTTTAGTGGAAATATCACGTGATTAGATTATGTTAATGTTGTTGGGAGTTGCCACTAGTGAAAGTATGAAGCCTAGGCCTTGTTTTCCACCATTGAACACCATTTACTTTCAGTTTTGTTTCATATTTGCTTGCTGTCATTTTTATTTCAGATCTATATTACCTTGTTTTACCATCCATATCACTTGCCTTTCAAAATATCTTCGCCGAACTAGTGCACATATCCAACTAACAATTGTATTTGGTGTGTTGGGGACACAAGAGACTTCTTGTATCTTAATTGCAGGTTTGCTTGAGAGAGACCATCTTCAACCTCTACTTCCCTGAGTTTGATAAACCTTAGGTCATCCACTTGAGGGAAACTGCTGATATCCTACAAACCTTTCCGCTTGGAGGCCCAACATAGTTTACAAGAATAGAAGCATGCGTAGACATCAGCAAGCCACCAGCCCCTCCCACACATATATAAATGTGGGGAGGCGCAAGGGGGCAGTAGACCCGACCATAGGTCACGGCCCTCCTCTCGTCTCTCCCTTTTCTTCCTCGTACCTTATTCCGGATTTGCTTGGCGAAGCCCTGTTGGCACTGCGACACCACCATTTCCACCACGTCGTTGTGTTGGTTGGGATGCCATCTAATTCTCGTTCCTATCTTGCGGGATCAAGAAGGAGGAGACATCATCGAGCCGCACGTGTGCTGAACGCGGAGGTGCGATCTGTTCGGTGCTGGATCATATTGGATCGGGATTGGATCGTCAAGAGTACGACTACATCAACCTTGTTATATACGCTTCCGCTTCACGATCTACAAGGATATGTAGATACACTCCCCCTCTCGTAGATGTTGATCTCCATTGATTGTTCTTGGTGAGCGTACGAAAAAATTGTTTCCCATGCGACGTTCCCCAACAGTGGTATCAGAGCTAGGTGTATGCGTAGATAACATGCACGAGTAGAACACAAAAGAGTTTATGGGCATTGATGTTCAGATTTCTTACTTCCTTAGTCTTATTTTGATTCGGCAGTATTGTGGGATGAAGCAGCCTGTACCAACCTTACTCTTCCACGTACAAGAGACCAGTTCCATCGACTAACATCCAACTTGTTGCATAAAGATGGCTGGCGGGTGTCTATCTCTCCCACTTTAGTTGAATCGGATTCAACAGAGGTGGTACTTGTGGAAGGTTAAATAGCAACTTGAATGTCACCATTGTGGGTTTGCGTAGGTAAGAACGGTTCTTGCTAGTCACCCATAGCAGCAATCTAAAACATGCAACAACAAAGTAGAGGACATCTAACTTGTTTTTGCATGGTATGTTGTAATATGATATGCCCGAGGACATGATGAGATATATGTGATGTATGAGATGATCATGTTTTGTATAGATTATCACGCCTTGCATGTCCGATGAGTACGGCAACCGCCAGGAGCCATAGGGTTGTGTTTAATTATTTGTGCCTTTTTGCTTTACTTGATCGTTATGAGTTAGCAAGAGTGGTAGAATCATAGTTGGCGTGACAACCTCAATGGAGACATGATGATGGAGATCATGATGTCATGCCGGTGACGATGGAGATCATGCCAATGCTTTGGAGATGGATATCAAAAGCACAAGATGGTGATGGCCATATCATGTAACTATTATTATTTGCATGTGATGTTAATCCTTTTATGCAACTTATTTTGCTTAGTATGACGGTAGCATTATAATATGACCCCTCACTAAAATTTAAAGATACAATTGTGTTCTCCCCAAGTGTGCACCATTGCGAAGGTTCATCGTTTCCATGCACCACGTGATAATCTGGTGCGATAGACTCTATGTTCGCATACAACGGATGTAAGCTAGTTTTAGACATGCAGAACACGTGGGTTAAACTTGATGAGCCTAACATGTACAAACATGGCCTCGGAACATAGGAGACCGAATGGTCGAACATGAGTCACATAGTAGATATGATCAAATGGAGATGTTCACCATTGAAACCACCTAATCTCACGTGATGATCGGGATTGCGTTTGTGGATTTGGATCATGTTACACTCGAACAACCTAAGGGGATGTTGATTTGAGTGGGAATTCTTAAGTAATATAATTAATTGAACTCATTATCATGAACATAGTCAAAGTTGTCTTTGCAATGTATGTTGTAGAACAATAGCTTGCGTTGTAGCTCCCTTGTATTTTTGATACGTTGGTAGAGAAAACTAAGTTGAAAGATCATAGTATAAATCATGCGGACTCGGTCTATAAACTGAAGATTGTCCTCATTGCTGCACATAAGGCTTATGAACTTGATGCACTGCTCGGTGTGCCACCCACTAAAGCGTCATATGTGGATGTTGTGAACATATCACAGACACGCTTTTGATGACTACTTGATAGTTCACTGCGTCAAGCTTTACAATTTTAAGTTGACGCTCCTAAGACATTTTGAACTTCATGGAGCATATGACATGTTCCATGAGCTGAAATTGGGACTTCAGGCTCGTGTACATCTTGAGAGGTAGGAGACCTCCAACAAGATTCTTTGCCTCCAAGATGAAGGAGAATAGCTCAATCGGTGAGCATGTGCTCAAATTGTGTGAGTGCTACAATCACTTGAATTTAGTGGGAGTTGATCTTCCAGATAAGATACTGAATAACATAGTTCTCCAAGTCACTCTCACCAAGCTACTTGACCTTTGTGATGAACTATAACATTCAAGGGATGGAGATGATGATCTGTAAGCTATTCACATTATTTTACACTCTGAAGGTAGAAACCAAGAAGGAGCATCAAGTGTGGATGGTTAATAAAACCACTAGTTTCAAGAAGGGCAAGGGCAAGAAGGGAATCTTCGAGAATGACAAGCCAGATGTCACTCCAATGAAGAAACCCAAAGTTGAACCCAAACCCAAGACTAAGTGCTTCTGTTGTGAGGGGAAGGGTCACTAAGAGCGGAACTACCACTGATGCTTGGCAGGTAAGGAGCCTGGCAATGTCAACAAAAGTATATTTTATATGCATGTTATTGATGTGTGACTTACTAGTGCTCGTTGTAGCTCCTGGTTATTTGATATTGGTTCAGTTGCTAATATTAGTAACTAGAAATAGGAGTTTTGGAATCAATAGAGACTAGCTAAGGGCGAGATGTTGATGTGTGCTGGAAGTGTTTCAAAGGTTGATGTGATTATCATCGCACGCTCCATCTACCTTCAGGATTAATATTAAACCTAAATAAATGTTGTTTTATGTGTGCATTGAGAATTAACATTATATTGATTTTGTTTATTGTGGGACGATTATTCATGTAAGTTAAATAATAATGGGTCATTATGTTTACATGAATAATATCTTTTATGATCATGCACCCAATGTGAATGGTTTATTGAATCTCGATCGTAGTGATACACATGTTCATATTATTGATGCCAAAAGATGAAAAAATAGTAATGATAGTACCACTTCCTTAAGGCACAACCGCTTAGGTCTTATTGGTGTGAAACGCATGAAGAAACTCCATGCTGATGGATCTTTGGACTCACTCGGTTATGAACTTCTTGAGACATGTGTACCATTCCTATTGGTGTAAAATGCATGAAGAAACTCCATGCTGATGGATTGTTGGACTCACTCAATTTTGAATCGCTTGAGATATGTGAACCATGCCTGTTGGGCAATATGATTAAGACCCGTTTTCAAGTTAGATAGAGCGGGCGAGTGACTTATTACAAATAATACATTTCGATGTGTGCAATCCAATGAGTGCTGAAGCACGTAGTGTATATCTTTATTTTCTTACTTCATAGATGATTTGAGTATATACGGGTATATTTACTTGATGAATCACAAGTATAAAATGTTGAAAATTTCAAGAAATTTCAGAGTGAAGTTGAAGATCATCATGACAAGGGGATAAAATGTCTATGTTGTGACCATGGAGGTGAATATCTGAATTAAGAGCTCGGTATATATTTAAGACCATGTGGACATTGTTTCACAACACATGCCACCTGGAACACCATAGAGTGATGGTGTATCCCTACGTCTTAGTCGTGCCCTATTGTATATGGTGCGTACTATGATGTCTTTTACTGATTTGCCACTATTGTTCCGGGGTTATGCATTGGAGACAACCACATTCACTTTAAATAGGGCACCATATAATTCCGTTGGGATGACACCGTATTAACTGTGGTTTGGTAAGAAACCTAATATGTCATTTCTTAAAGTTTGGAGATGCGATGCTTATGGCAAAAGGCTTTAGCTTGATAAGCTCGAACCCAAAGCGGATAAATGCATCTTCATAGGATACCCAAAGGAAACAGTTTGGTATATCTCCTATCTCAGATCCGAAGGCATAGTGTTTGTTGCTAAGAACGGGTCATTTCTCGAGAAAGAGTTTCTCTCGAAAGAATTGAGTGGGAGGATTGTGGAACTTGATGAGGTTACTGAACCGTCACTTCAACCAGAGAGTAGTAGGGCGCAGGAAGATGTTCTTGTGGTGCCTACACTAGCTGAAGAGGAAGCTAATGATGGTGATCATGAAGCTTCAGATCAAGTTACTACCAACCTGGCAGGTCAACAAGAACACGTACTACTCCAGAGTGGTACCGTAATCCTATCTTGGATATCATGTTGTTGGACAACAATGAACCTACGAGCTATGGAGAAGCGATGGGCCCAAATTCTGAGAAATGGCTGGAGGCCATGAAATCTAAGTTAGGATCTACTAGATGGATTCCATGTAGGAAAACAAAGTGTGGACTTTGGAAGAACTACTAGATGGTCGTAAGGCTATTAAGTACAAATGGATCTTTAAAAGGAAGACATACAGTGATGGTAAATGTCACCATTTAGAAATGTCAACTTGTCGCAATGAGGTTTGTGATAAGTTCAAGAAGTTGACTACAATGAGACTTTCTCACCCATAGCGATGCTAAAATCTGTTGTAATTATGTTAAAACTTGCTGCTTTTTCAATTATGAAATCTAGCAGATGGATGTCAAAATATCGTTTACTTAAGGGTTTCCTTGAGGAAAGGTTCTACGTGATACAATAAGAAGGTTTTGTCAATCCTAAGAATGCTAAAGGCATCCAAGATGTAGCGATCCATTCATGGATAGGTAAAAGCATCTCAGAGTTGGAATAAGCGCTTTGGTGAGTGATCAAAGCTTCTGGTTTATATAGAGTTTATGAAGAAACTTGTATTTACAAGAAAGTGAGCGGGAGCACTATAGAATTTCTAATAAGTATATGTGGATGACATATTGTTGATCGGAAATGATGTAGAATTTATGGAAAGCATAAAGAGTTGTTTGAAAGGACTTTTTCAAAGGAAAACCTGGATAAAGTTACTTACATATTGGGCATCAAGATCTATAGAGATATATCAAGACGCTTGATAAAACTCTAAATGAATACATACATTTACAAGATTTTAAAGGAGTTCAAAATGGATTGGTCAAAGAAGGAGTTCTTGATTGTATTGTAAGTTGTGAATTTGAGTAAGACTCAAAGCTCGACCACAGTAGAAGAAAGAGAGAGTACGAAGGTCATCCACTATGCCTTAGTCGTAGGCTCTATATATGCCATGTTGTGTACCTTACCTAGTGAGTGCCTTGCCATGAGTCTCTCAAGGTGTACAAGAGTGATATTGGAGTGGAACACTGGGCAGCGGTCAAAGTATCCTTAGTAACTAGAGGACTAAGGAAATGTTTCTCTATTATGGAGGTGATAAAAGAGTTCTTCGTAAAGGGTTACATTGATGCAAGCTTTTACACCAATCCGGATGACTCTAAGTAGCAAACAGTATTTGTATAATGGAGCCGTCTTTGGGTATAGTTCTAATTGGAACGTGGTAGTAGCATGTACTATATGACATAGAGATTTGCAAAGTATACACAGATCTGAATGTTGTAGACATGATAACTAAAACCTCTCTCACAAGCAAAACATGATCAAACCCAGAACTCATTGGGTGTTAATCACATGCTGATGTGAACTAGATTATTGACTGTAGTGCAAGTGGGATGTGTTTTAAATATGCCCTAGATGCAATAATAAAGTAGTCATTATCATATTTTCTTATTCATGATAATCGTTTATTATTCATGCTATAACTGTATTGATTGGAAACTCAAGTACATGTGTAGTTACATAGACAACACTGTGTCCCTAGTAAGCCTCTACTAGACTAGCTCATTGATCAAACATGGCTATGGTTTCCTGGCCATAGACATGAGTTTTCATTTGATAACGGGATCACATCATTAGGAGAATGATGTGACGGACAAGACCCAAACCGTAAGCATAGCGCATGGTCGTATCATGTTTACTGCTATTGCTTTCTGCATGTCAATGTATATGTTCTTATGACAATGAGATCATGCAACTCACTTACACCGGAGGAATACCTTGTGTGTATCAAATGTGACAACATAACTGGTTGGTTATAAAGATGTTATAGAGGTATCTTCGAGGGTGTTAGTGGAGTTGGCATGGATCAAGACTAGGATTTCTCACTCCCTATGACGGAGAGGTATCTCAATGCCCACTGAGTGATACAAGATCACAATAAGCTTGGAAGCAATATGGCTAAGGAGTTAGTCATGGGATCTTTTATTATAGAACGAGTAAAGAGACTTTCTGGTAATGAGATTGAACTAGGTACGGAGATACCGACGATCGAATCTCGGGCAAGTAATATATCGAATCTCGGGAAAGTAATATATCGATCGGAGTAACATACGGTATTGACTAAATCCTTGACACCGTGGTTCGAACGATAAAGATCTTCATGGAATATGTAGCAACCAATATGGGAATCTAGGTCCCGCTATTGATGACGGTAGAGTAGTACTGGGATATGTACATTGGTGACCGAATTCAGTTCGAAGTCCTGGATAAAATCACGGACATCACAAGGAGCTCTGGAATGGTCTTGAGGTAAATATTTATATGTGGAAAGTCATATTCAGGGTTCCGAAAAATATTCGGGGTTTTTCAGTATTGTACCAGGAAGGTTCTAGAAGGTTCCGGAGTGGGGCCCACCGGCATGGGGACCCACATGGACGTGGATAGTGGGGAAACTCCCCACACCCCTAGTCTAGGCGCATCAATATCCCCTTTAAAAGGAATAGGATCATTTCCTGAAAGTATAATATCGAGATCCCTAAAAAGGGGGATAGTGACCGGTGGGGATGGAAAGGAGAGATTTCCTTCCTCCCCCTTGACCAGCGACCCTAGGGGCTTGGAGGGCAAGCCACCAGAACCTCCCACGCCTATATAAATGTAGGGAGGCGCAAGGGAGCAGTAGACTCAACCACATGTCGTGGCCCTCCTCCTGTCTCTCTCGTTTCTTCCTCGTACGTCGTTCCGGAGGCTCTTTGTGAATCCCTGCCGGCACTACAACACCACCATCTCTACCACGCCATTGTATTGGTTTAGATCCCATCTAATTCCCCTTCCTCTCTTGATGGATCAATAAGGAGGAGACGTCATCAAGCCGCACGTGTGCTGAACGTGGAGGTGTCGTCCATTCGGCGCTGGATCGGATTGGACCGTGATTGGATCATGAAGAGTATGACTATATCAACCGCGTTATATACGCTTCTGCTTAGCAATCTACAAGGGTTTGTAGATACACTCCCACTCTTTTATATATTGATCTCCATAGATTTTTCTTGGTGAGCGTAGGAATTTTTTTGTTTCCCATGCGATGTTCCCCAATACTCAGTGCAATCATTAATGAAATCCACTAGTGCCTGGGACTTGATGGTTGTCTTAGGCACATACTTTACTTGGTGGTTGTCGGATTTCGGGCTCCGCAAAACCCTAAGGATTCGAACACAGGGGCGCGTGCGAACGGCACTTGATAGCCTTGGTTCGCCTGACTCGCTACTCACTGTGGATGGCAAAGAACTGATCACTCGATGGTGAGGAAAACATAGAACACGACAGTTTACCCAGGTTCGTGCCGCTGTGAAACGTAATACCCTAGTCCTGCTTTGGTGGATTGCCTCTTGTGGAGGTTGTTGGATGAACTAGTATAGTGTTCAAGGGCCTCCGGAGGCTAGCGGCCTTGGAGTTGTGTGTGTGTGTGAACGAATGGATTGGATTGGATCCTCCTCTATGAAGTAACCTACCCTCTAAATATAGTGGCGGCCCCAGTCGTCTTCCCTTATCATTTCAGTGGGAAGGGATCCCACAATGGCCATTTTTAAAGGGGGCAGTGGAACGTGCTTCCCTGCCCCAAAGGTGGTCTTCGCCTGCAAAAGTGGTTGTCAACCCAGCACGGACGGGTCCAGGGATGACGTCCGTCCTGCCGACGCGCGACGATGGCCTTGTTGCACCAGAATGGAATCCTTTGGGAGATGCCTTGGGGACCCGCGTACGTCCTTGCCCCCTTTGCACTAAAGGGGAAACTGCTCTGTCCTGCTGTTCGCTGCTCGCGTGTCCTTTCCCAACGTTCCGGAGGGGTCCTGAGGAGGCCCCCTGTGGGTCTTGAAGCTGCTCCTCCTCGCGAGGCTTGGCCCCTCGTGAGGGACTTGCCTCGAGTGGTGCCGGGCCCGTTGGATTCGGTCGTTGAAGTGGGACAGCCCTGGGCTGCAGGCAGGCAGGTCTGGGTACCCCCATTCCTAGAACGCCGACGTAGCCCCCGGTCCCAAGGCGCTCCTGGGCCGTCTTCCCGACGAAGCCTCGAGGCAGTTCTGAACCGTCGCAGGCCTTAAAAGTCTGCGGGCTAGGCTTAACATGCACCGCGCAGCTGGGTGGCAGTGCTCCCAGTTCCCGAGGAGTTCGGAGGCGCGCTGGGTCAAATCGACACGACGCGCGGGCGCTGCGCCAGCCATCATTGCTCCTCGGAGATGTGACTTCTGCGCACGCCGCGCGGGTACGCTTCCTCATGAGCCGCGTGGGCCCAAGAATGCGGAGGGGCACCGATATACCCTTGGCCATATATTAGAGCTGGCAAGGGTGATAAGGTCCACATTGCCTTCTTCTTCTACGTCTTTCGCTCCGAGCCCTCCACCCCCTCAGCGTAGCGCGAGTGACGAGGTATTCCGCTGCTGAGAAGGGGAAGGCTTCCGGGGAAGGTTTCGCCGCCAAGCCAACCAAGAGGGGTCGCGTCCGCCCTCGGAATTACACGGTGGTGTCGACGACGATCTCTGGCGGGCGCGGCCGTGGTTCATCCCGCTTTGGACTCACCATCGGCGGTGTTGGCGAGGCGTCGGTCGGTGTGGGCGTCCGAAGTGGTTGGGGCAGAAGGTCGATGGTGCCTCCCGGCCGCCACGCCTGCGGCTCCATTCAGCTGACACAATGATGGAGTTCGTGATGTGGGTGGACATGCCGGAAATCAGAAGGCTCCAGCTCCCCAATTTCTTTGGGACGACGCTGTCGACCGGCAGGCCCGCAGATCTCTGGTTGCACGCCGATGGCTGCTGTGATGGGGCGTCCTGGATGGAGGTCGAGGTCACCCCCCGCGGCTACGTGTATCTGAACCGTGGGTGGCAAGACGTACGCCCGCGCCCGAGGCATGAAGGGGGGTGCTACCTTCACTTCAAGTATGACGGGGAGGTGACGCTCTTTGTCAAGATCTTCGGGAACGAGGGAGAGCGTGTGGGTTGCTTCCCAGAGGATGCCTGCCGTGGCGATCTTGAAGATGAGCCCGCCTCCGACAGTGGACACCTCGCCTCCGGCAGCAGTGACACCCCCTCCAGAGGGATCCCGAGCAACAACTGCTATGACGAGCCGCCCCGCTGCCGCGCCAGAACCATGGCGGGAGGCCCCCACGCGCGGTGCCGCTTGTCTCCTCTTCTGGCGCCTGTGAAGGAGGAAGAGGGCACGGACTAAGTGCCGTTGCACGAGCGTCGAACGCCGGCGGCGGCAGCCCCCTTAACCCTCCATCACTAGATATCTCCTCCTTCTCCTGACCCTACGTCCATGAAAACGAGGAAGGGCCCTTCGGGCATGTAATGGACTTGGGCGATCGCCCTTCTTGTTAGTACTATTGTGTTTGGCCAGTTTAGATACATAGCTCGGTGTGCTTGCAGGGAGCCTCTTTGTTTGTGAGGCATGGTTGTGGAGTTCGAGGGGCTTGTTGCTCGGTAGGTTCCTCATTGCGGGTGAAGTGGGTCGATGCACTATGTCATGAGGCCCAAGTCCCACACATTTCCCTGTCGCCGTGGGGCTCGGCCCGTTACCAAGGTTGTTCCTCACATGGCGGGTCCCTAACACCCCTGATACCGATCAAATGTGCATGGATGGCACCACGGTGCCCAAGTGGCTTTGTGAGCGGTAAGGCTCCTGAGGCGCGATGCTCAGGAGCCCCCTTAGACATTCAAGCGGCTCTACGTCGACATGTCCCTGTCCCACACATTTCCCCGCCGTCGTGAGGCGCGACCTGTTACCAAGGTCGTTCCTCACGGGGCAAGGCCTTGACCCCCCTGACACTGACCGAATGTGCCTGGACGGCACCAGGGTGGCCAAGTGGCTTTGTGACCAGTAAGGCTCATGAGGCGCGATGCTCAAGAGCCCCCCTAGACGCTCAAGAGGCCCTCGGGGATTTTGCTTTCTGCTTTTGAAGGGTCTGATTTCTGGAGGGCCCTAGTCTGTATTCAGGAAGATCTGCGTCAACAGGTCCCGGTCCAGCACATTTCCATGCCGTCGTGAGGCGCGACACATTACCAAGGTCGTTACTCACGGGGCAAAGCCCTGACACGCCTGATACCGACCGAATGTGCCTGGACGGCACCAGGGTGTCCAAGTGGCCTTGTGGCCAGCGAGGCCCCTGAGGTGCGATGCTGAGAAGCCCCCTTAGACGCTCAAGCTATCCCAAGAGAAACGGTTGTTGTAAGAAAAGAACAAATTTTGTTTCCTCTATAGGATGGCGCGTCGAGCAATCAATGGGACTCTTGAGCGGGTATATGGCATGAGTAAGCCGACTCGTCCGTGAGTGCTATGCGAGGGTACGGGTGCCAAGGCCTTGCCGAGATGTCAGCACCGTGCCCCCAGCCCCCGCTCGGGGGGTACAAGCGGGGGGGGGGGGGTGCAGGCGAATGCTCGAACCAGAGGAAGAGAGTGCGCTACAAAGAACGGCCAAGAAAATAAGTTTTCGCAAAGACTTTGTTTAGGAAAGCCCCGAGTTTGATTTCGAAAATGTCAACAAATGAAAGCGAGAGAAAATGGAAATAAACGTCGTGTCCGGCGCCTAATCTATTCACCGCCTCCGTCTCCCCCCATCGCGGAGCATAGGGTTTCCACTAGGCATGGGATGGACCCCTTCCGCGTCTTTGGGAGGGCATGGGCGTGTATAGCCTCGGCTCGTTATTATGTGAGAATGTCACGGTGGGGGCGCGTCTGGGAGGTTGCGAGGATGCTTTGGCCTCGCAAGTGTCCCTACCCCCAAGGCATAGGCGCCTGATTCCGGATGTCATTGGTGGACTTTATTGATTTCCTCCATCTGTACCCAGCACGGAGCATAAGTCTTCCACTAGGCGTGGGGTGGACCCCTTCAGCGTCCTCGGGGGGCCCTGGGCATATACAGCCTCAACTCGTTGTTACATGATAGTGTCACGGGATGAAGCAGGTTCTGGAATAACTGAAGGACAATGTAGACGCGGCGCAGAGGAGTTGCAGAGGCGGTGGAGAGGTGTTATGGCTAGAAGTTCCGGAGATGTTGGATGTTCGAGGCGTTCTGGATGGGAACTCCGTCTTGAGTCTCCACGCGCACGGCGCCAGGCGTAGAGACATGGACGACCTTGAACGGGCCCTCCCACATGGGTGAGAGATTATGCAAGCCCTCCCTGGATTGGACCCACTCAGGACGAGGTCGCCGACTTCAAGGGTCCTGGAGCGGATGTTGCGGCAGTTATAGCGTCGTAAGTCCTGCTGGTACCTCGCGGCTCGGAGTGAGGCCCGGTGGCGCGCCTCCTCTCCAAGAACGAGGTTTGTCCCCCGCATAGCCTCCTGACGCTCCTCATCGAACTCCATGACCCGCGGGGACCGGTGCTTGATTTTGTGGGGAAGGACCACCTCGGCTCCGTAGACGAGGAAGAACGGGGTTTCGCCGGCGGGCTTAGTCGCGGTGGTGCGGATGGACCATAGCACCGACGGGAGCTCGTCGACACAAACCCGGCCGCAAGCTTCGAGCTTCTTCTTGAAGCTCCTCACCTTGAGGCCCCTCATGACCTCTACGTTGGCGTGCTCCACCTGGCCATTGGTCCGCGGGTGGGCCACAGATGCGTAGCATACATGCGTTCTTAGGTAAGCATGGTAAACGTTGAAGACCTCACTGGTGAACTGTGAACTATTGTCGGTGATGATGCGGTTGTGATACGTCTCCGTCTTATCTACTTTTCCGAACTCTTTTGCCCTTGTTTTGGACTCTAATTTGCATTGATTTGACTGGAAATAACCTGGACTGACGTTGTTTTCAGTAGAATTGCCATGGTGTTGTTTTTGTGCAGAAATAAAAGTTCTCGGAATGTCCTGAAAATTTACAAAGATTTTTTCTGGAATAAAAGAAAAATACCTGCGCAAAGTTCCACGTGAGGGGGCGTGCTAGTGGGCCACAAGATCCTGCCGTGGGCACCCCCTATGGCCGCGCCATGAGGGCTTGTGGGGCCCACGTGGCACCACCGCCCCCAATGTGAGTTCTATATCTTCCGTTTCGCCTGGAAAAAAAATCGGAGAGAAGGTTTCATCGCGTTTTGCGATATGGAGGCGCTGCCACATCCTGTTCTTCATCTGGAGGGCAGATCTGGAGTCCGTTTCGGGCTCCGGAGAGGGGAAATCGTCGCCATCGTCATCATCAACCTTTCTCCATCGACAATTCCATGATGCTCTTCATCCTTGGTGAGGAATCTCATCGTAGGCTTGCTTGACGGTGATGAGTGGGATGAGATCTATCATGTAATCGAGTTAGTTCTTGACGGGGATTGATCCCTAGTATCCACTATGTTCTAGGTTGATGCTGCTACTACTTGGCTATGCTTAATGCTTGTCACTAGGGCCCGAGTTCCATGATTTCAGATCTGAACCTATTATGTTGTCGCCAATATATGTGTGTTTTAGATCCTATATTGCAAGTTGTAGTCACCTACTATGTGTTATGACCCGGAAACCCCGGAGTGACAATAGCCGGAGCCACTCCCGGAGATGACCATAGTATGAGGAGTTCATGTATTCACCGTGTGTTAATGCATTGGTCCGGTTCTTTATTAAAAGGAGAACCTTAATATCCCGTAGTTTACATTAGGACCCCGTTGCCATGGGAGGGATGGACAATACATGTCATGCAAGTTCTTTTCCCTAAGCACGTATGACTACATACGGAATACATGCCTACATTAGATTGATGAACGGGAGCTAGCCATATATCTCTCCGTGTTATAGCTCTTACATGATGAATCACATCCGTCACACTCATCCATCACCGATCCACTGCCTACGAGTCTTTTACTATTGGTTCTCGCTACGTTACTTTGCCTAGGCTTGTCCCTTGCTACAAGAGGGATTGGGCCACTTTGCTGCTGTTGTCACTTTGCTGCTGTTGCTACTACTGTTACTTGTTACTTTGTTGCTGCTGCTACTACTGCTCATTGTTACTCCGATGTTACTTGTTGCAAGACTTTGTTGGGGCTAACATCCGGTCAACAGGGCCTTTTCTGGCGCCATTGCTGGGAATTGTCAAAGCTTTTTCTGGTGACGTTGCTATCATACTACCTAGCTACTGATACTTTGCTTGCAGACACTAATCTTTCAGGTGTGGTTGAATTGACAACTCAGCTGCTAATACTTGAGAATATCCTTTAGCTTCCCCTTGTGAGCGACTCAATAAATTTGGGTTGAATACTCTACCCTCGAAAACTGTTGCAATCCCATATGCTTGTGGGACATCAAGGCTTTTTCTGGCGCCGTTGCCGGGGAAGCACAGCTATATTCTCTGAGTCACTTGGGATTGACGTCTACTGATCACTATGAGGAATCCGAAAGATCCAAGAACTAAAATCCTGCCTTCCACTACGAGGAGAGGTAAGGAATTGCCATATAGCTCTACACTTGATTCACCTTCAGTTTTGAGTAAGTGTGTGACTTCACCTCCTGTGCTATATGATGCTACTTCTACTGCCCATGATGCTTATGATGATGCTATGCTTGATACTATGCCTGATGATGCTATGCTTGATACTATGCCTGATGATGCTATGCTTGATACTATGCCTGATGATGTTATTCCTGATACGCACTATGTTATGGAGGGAGAGATAGCTGAGGATTTTCTTGTGTGTAAGGATAGCTATGATGTTGAGAAACTTCTGTGCAAGTGGAAAGAAAAATCTCTCAACGCTAGGATGAAATACGACCCAAAGTTTGCTACTTCGCCTATCTTTGTGACCGATAAGGATTATGAATTCTCTGTCGACCCTGAGTTAATCACTCTGGTCGAATCTGATCCTTTTCACGGTTATGAGTCTGAAACGGTTGTAGCCCATCTTACCAAACTGCACGATATAGCCACCCTATTCACTAGTGAGGAAAAGATCCGGCGCTACTATATGCTCAAGTTGTTTCCTTTCACGCTAAAGGATCATGCTAAGACCTAGTTCACTTCTCTTGCTCCTGGTTGTGTGCGTAGCCCCCAGGATATGGTCTACCACTTCTCTGAAAAATATTTCCTTGCCCATAAGAAGCAAGCTGCCTTGCAGGAAATATACATCTTTGCTCAAGCTGAAGAAGATAGTCTCCCACAAGCTTGGGGGAGGCTTATCCAGCTACTGAATGCTTTGCCTGATCACCCTCTTGAGAAGAATGAAATACTTGATATCTTCTATAATGGACTTATCGATACTTCCAAAGACCATCTAGATAGTTGTGCTGGTAGTGTTTTTAGGGAACGAACCGTAGAACAAGCTGAGATTCTATTGAACAACATCTTGTGCAATGAGAATGCTTGGGCTATTCCCGAACCACCTCCTAAGCTAACTCCAAAGAAAAGAGGTATTCTATTCCTCAGTCCTGAAGATATGCAAGAAGCCAAGAAATCTATGCGAGAGAAAGGCATTAAATTTGAAGATGTCAAAAATCTACCACCTATCGAAGAGATCCATGGTCTCGACAACCCGATACAGGTAGTAGAAGTAAATTCTCTGTGTAGGTTTGATGAGAGTGATATTCCTTTTGATAAACCTCCTAGCTTATGCATGGATGAATTTGACAACTTTGTTGCCAAACAACAGAGTTTCAATGATTATGTTAGCAGACAATTGGAAAAGAATGCTCGTATGCTTAGTCATTTAAGTGCTTGTGTGGACAGAAACGTCAACGATCTTAAGCTTCCGAGTAAACATGCCTCTATGGTTACTACTCAGGTAGAACAGTACTTAAAGCTCAAAATGACTTGCTCAATGAGTTGAATGACAATTCTGTCACAGTCGTCACTAGAGGCGATAGAATGACCCAGGAACCTCTGTATCCTGAGGGTCATCCGAAGAGAATTGGACAAGATTCTCAAGGAGTTAGCACTGATGCACCTAGTCATCCTAGAAAGAAGAAGAAATATAATAGGAACCTGCACGCTAGCAACCCTGTTGCTGCTGCACCTGAGAGTCCAAATGATGCCTCTATCTCTCATGCTGAAACACAATCTGGTGATGAACATGAGCCTAATGATAATATCAATAGTGATGTTCATGTTAATGCTCAACCTAGCAATGAAAAGGATGTGGAGATTGAACCTATTGATCTTGACAACCCACAGCCTAAGACTAGAAGATACGATAAGAATGACTTTGCTGCTAGGAAGCATGGTACAGAAAGGGAGCCAGGAGTTCAGAAACCTATGCCCTTTCCTCCCAAACCATCCAAGAAAAAGGATGATGAGGATTCTGAGCGCTTCGTTGAAATGATCAGACCTGTCTTTCTGCAGATGCGTTTGACTGATATGCTCAAGATTTTTCCGTATGCTAAGTACATGAAAGATATTGTGACTAATAAGAGGAGGATACCTGATCTTGAGATCTCCGCCATGCTTGCCAACTACACTTTCAAGGGTGGAACTCCGAAGAAACTAGGTGATCCCGGTGTGCCCACTATACCTTGCTCCATTAAAGGCAACTACGTTAGAACTACGTTATGCGATGTTGGAGCCGGTGTTAGTGTTATGCCTCTCTCTCTTTATCGTAGGCTCGAACTGGATAAGTTGACACCCACTGAAATCTCTCTGCAAATGGCCGACAAATCAACTGCTTTCCCTATCCGCATTTGTGAGGATGCGCCTGTTGTGGTTGCTAACACCACTATCTTAACAGACTTTGTTATCTTGGATATTCCCGAGGACGATGCCATGGCTGTCATCCTCGGAAGACCCTTTTTAAACACTGCAGGGGCTGTTATAGATTGCAACAAAGGCAATGTCATTTTCCATGTCAACGGTAATGAGCATACGGTGCACTTTCCGAAGAAACAGTATCGAGTACATTGCATCAATGCTACCGAAAAAACTTCATCGATTCTTATTGGAGCTTTGAATGCCCTGTTCCTTGTGTCAAGATGAAGTATGACTTGCTTGTTGGGGAGATTCACATCCCCATTGAGGTGACCTAGTGACTATTCAAAAATTCTCCGTCTTCTTTTGCGATTTGAGAAAGTTTTGTCGAAGGGATTTGATCAACCCCATTGACGGTTTTCTTTCAATGACCACGAGATGGATGAATCGAGGAGTCACAAACCTCTGTTCCAAGCTTTCACTTTAGGTTGCTTAGAAGAAAAGTGATAGATTTAGTTTACTTTTTCCTGTTTTCTGTTTTAGCATCTGGTAGAAAATTACCCCGAAAATCAAAGTTCTCCGAACGCTGTGAAAATCAAGTATGTTTTTTTCTGTAATATTTGAAAAATACTGGGACAAAGAGTCTGTCTGGGGGCCACACCAGTGGGCCACAAGCCCTAGGGGACGGGCACCCCCCTGGTCGCGCCACCCAGGATTGTGGGGCCCACAGGCACCCCCTCCACTCATTCCTACTCCCATCCAGTTCTCCTACCTCCAGAAAAAATCATTTCGCAGCTCAAACCCGTGTTCTTGCTCCTCTTGCTGGGATTTTCGATCTGTTTGCTCAAATCACCGTTCTCCGAACTGGTTTGGGGTAATTACTCCTTGGTAAGTGACTCCTCCATTGGTCCAATTAGTTTTTGCTCCAGTGCCTTATACTCCGTGTATTTTTGCTGCCTTGGTGACCATGTTCTTGAGCTTTGCATGCTGATTCTAGCTAGTCCCAAGTAGTTTTGATGCGCAATATGGTCTCTAGGCACTAGTTGGAGTAGTTGCTACTAGTTTATTTGAACCTTGTTCACCTTTCCTTTGGGTCACTCAATTTTTTTTAAAAGATGTTCAGGAGCAAGAGAGGTCCCCGTCTTGCGATTCGGGAGCCTGATCCTTACCAACCTAGGGATGCGCAGGTTCAACCATGTGAATGGCCTTCTGATGAATTTATGATTGAGGCAGGCTTCAAAGATGAGTTTGATGCACTTGTTCACAACGTCGGACTCGAAGAATTCATCTCCGATAAATGTGAACAATATGTTGCTCTCACTGCCTCTTTTGTTTTGTAGATTCAAATTTTCAGCTGGGCGTGAGCCATCGATACTGTTTGATCTCCATGATAAAACGTATACCATGGATTTAGAGGATTTTGGTAGAATTTGCAAAATTCCTATTTGGGATAACCTCAATGATCCTCCTAAATCTTCGGTTAGAGATTTTTGCGCTCGTATTACGGTTGGAGAAACTAGAGACATTACACAAGCTACCATGGGGAGTATTCATTTTCCTGCCTTGCATTACTTTGCCCTCTTCATAGGCAGATGTATTAATGGCAAGATTGAGCATTGTCACCTCTGCGCACCCGACCTTAGTATCCTTAAGAGCACAGTGACTGGTGAAAAAAGCTTCAACATGGGAGCTATTATAGCAAGGAGGATGAATAAGAATGCTATTGAAGGGGATTTCTTTGGTGGGATCTATGCCACTCGAATAGCAAATTTTCTTGGAGTACCCATCCGCGAAGGAGATCCCCCGCTCCATACAGCTTTCCTTGACCGCGTCGCTTTGACACACTACCAGTTCCTTGAGAGGGATGATGAATCCCTCCTATACCGTCTGATATTTAACCGGCAACGTGTTTTCCATATTACCCTTCCTGCTCCTGCTCTCTTTGACTTTCAGGTAAAACGGAGATATTACATAACCAGAGGAGAGGCAGAGGAGTATGAGAGGGAGGCAAAGGCTGCTCGTCTCCGTGAGGCAGCTATTCAGGCAGTGGCTGCAGCGCTCCCGTATAACCTCCATTATGATTTTGGGTTTCGCCAGAACCATCCTTGGGAGTAGACCAAGTTAGGCCAAAATCCTAAGCTTGGGGGAGTACGTGTTTCTCACCGACTTTACATTCTTGCTTATGCTTTCACTTTGTTAGCCGGTGTTCACACTTTGCCACTTTATCATCCATGCTAGTTTATTTTCTTTTTCTCTATTTCTTTTCGTGTGTCTGTCTAGTTTGAGAAACCCCAAAAATATTTTATTTTCTTCTTTTGCTTGTTGGGAGCTTTCCCGTGTAAATAGTTTTCTTTTTCTTTGGGTCAAGGTAGAAGACCATGGTTACAATGTTTAGTGGCTCTTGCATGCATATCTGTTTAGCTTTCAAAGAGCCATATTACTTTGTCTTCTCCTTTGTGTTTGCGTGCAGATTCCAGCTTTAGTCCAATGCACGAGCACGCTTATTATTGTTCACATTGTTCGGTCGTGCAAGTGAAAGGCAATAATGACGATATATGATGAAGTGATTGAGCCTGGAAAAGCTGGTATGAACTCGATCTATTTTGTTTTTGTAAATATGACTAGCTCACTATGCCTGATTTAGCTTTGTTGTGAAAGAAAATGTTTGCAATGACAACTTAGAGATCATAGTTGCTTATGCCATGCTTACTGAGCTAGGAGCTTATAATGGTTTGTCTTGGTTGCCAACATGAATGTTGAGATGACTATGATGTAGTATGATAGGATGGTATTGTAATGCCCCGGACACACCCGCCGGCGGTCGATACTCCTCGCGGGATCTAGACTGGCCCCACATATCAATACTAGTCTTTTCTGCGCACTTTCTCCTCACTCATGTGCACCCGGGATCAAATTCCCGGTCGGTCACCCATCCTAGAACTACTCCAAGCCGAGCACGCTTAACCTCGGAGTTCTGTTTGAATGCGCTCCCGGAAAAGAATGAATTCCTTATTGATATGAGTAGTCTATCATCCCAAATATGAGAGGCTATCACAGGTATCCTCCTTTGAATGTTTCAAGTGGCTTGACTTGGCGCATGTTCACGCATGTAGTTCAAACAAAATCAACATAGCCTCTATGATGCTCATGTTCATGGTGATTTATGTCCTACTCATGCTTGCACTCAATGTTAGTTACTCTCAATGCATTTTGATGACTGTTGTCGCTCTCTAGTTGGTCACTTCCCAGTCTTTTGCTAGCCTTCACTTGTACTAAGCGGGAATACTGCTTGTGCATCCACCTCCCATAAACCCAAAGTCGTGCCATATGAGTCCACCATACCTACCTATGTGCGGTATCTACCTGCCGTTCCAAGTAAATTTGCATGTGCCACTCTCTAAATTTTCAAGAAATAATCTGTTTTGCATGCCCGAACCGCTTATGTGGTGACAGGGGGCTATTTGTATCTTTCATGCTAGGCGTGTTATCCTCGATATGTGTTTATTCACTATCATTCACGAGAAAGGGGCCGGTAATTGGAATTCCCAGTTCCATGCTCAAATCGAAAACATAATTACAAACAAAACTCCCCCAGGATTGTTGTTGGTATGGACGGTACCCGAGGATTCGGCTAGCCGTGGAGTGTGATTGATTGGTGGTGGGTGAGTCAAAACTTTACTTTTCTGTTTGGGAACCACCTATAGCATGTGTAGCATGGAAGATATTGAGAACTCTTAGTCATTGCGTTGACAATGAAAGCATGCCACCCAAAATTATTATCTCTGTTTTCAAAGCTTGAGCTCTAGCACCTGTGCAAATCAATGCCTCCCTCTACGAAGGGCCTGTCTATTTATGTTCCTGTTGAGTCATCCTCCTCTTATAAAATCACCAATTAGAGAGCACCTATGTCACTTTTATGCTTTGCTATTAACTGTGTTGAGTATGACTATGACTAGATCTTCATTGCCATGAATTACAATTTTTAGTCAGCCCTTGGTCTTTTAAGGTGCTCTGCATTTATGTTTTGCGGTCTCAGAAAGAGCTAGCGAGATACCATCTATTCGTATTGCTTCATGTTGTTTTGATTGAAGTGTTGACACTTGAGGCTTATTATTATTTGCTCGCTAGTTGATTATGCCATTGATATAAGTTTACCGTGAGACCTAGATGTCATTTGCTTATGTGGTTTGCTTGTGATGTTGCTGAAATTCTGGTTGTGAGTTAGACATGGTTGCAACAACAAAATCAAACAGAGTTCGTCAAATTTTTTCTTTTGTCTCTCTCAGTTTGTCAACTGAGTTGCTTGAGGACAAGGAAGGCTTTAAGCTTGGGGGAGTTGATACGTCTCCGTCGTATCTACTTTTCCGAACTCTTTTGCCCTTGTTTTGGACTCCAATTTGCATGATTTGAATGGAACTAACCCGGACTGACGTTGTTTTCAGCAGAATTGCCATGGTGTTATTTTTGTGGAGAAATAAAAGTTCTCGGAATGTCCTGAAAATTTATGGAGATTTTTTCTGGAATAAAAGAAAAATACCTGCGCAAAGTTCCACGAGAGGGGGCCTGCCAGTGGGCCACAAGCCCCTGGGCCAAGGCCACCCCCTATGGCCACGCCATGAGGGCTTGTGGGGCCCACGTTGCACCACCGCCCCTAACAGTTCTATATCTTCCGTTTCGCCTGGAAAAAAATCGGAGAGAAGGTTTCATCGCGTTTTGCGACACGGAGGCGCCGCCACATCATGTTCTTCATCTGGAGGGCAGATCTGGAGTCTGTTTCGGGCTCCGGAGAGGGGAAACCGTCGCCATCGTCATCATCAACCTTTCTCCATCGACAATTCCATGATGCTCTTCATTGTTCGTGAGTAATCTCATCATAGGCTTGCTTGACGGTGATTTGTGGGATGAGATCTGTCATGTAATCGAGTTAGTTCTTGACGGGGATTGATCCCTAGTATCCACTATAGTCAAGATTGATGTTGCTACTACTTGGCTATGCTTAATGCTTGTCACTGGGGCCCGAGTGCCATGATTTCAGATATGAACCTATTATGTTGTCGCCAATATATGTGTGTTTTAGATCCTATCTTGCAAGTTGTAGTCACCTACTATGTGTTATGACACGACAACCCCGGAGTGACAATAGCCGGAACCACTCCCGGGGATAACCATAGTATGAGGAGTTCATATATTCACCGCGTGTTAATGCGTTGGTCCGGTTCTTTATTAAAAGGAGAACCTTCATATCCCATATTTTCCATTAGGACCCCGCTGCCACGGGAGGGATGGACAATAGATGTCATGCAAGTTCTTTTCCCTAAGCACGTATGACTACATACGGAATAAATGCCTACATTAGACTGATGAACGGGAGCTAGCCACATATCTCTCTGTGTTATAGCTGTTACATGATGAATCACATCCGTCACACTCATCCATCACCGATCCAATGCCTACGAATCTTTTACTATTGGTTCTCGCTATGTTACTTTGCCTAGGCTTGTCCCTTGCTACAAGAGGGATTGGGCCACTTTGCTGCTGCTATCACTTTGCTGCTGTTGCTACTGCTGTTACTTGTTACTTTGCTGCTGCTGCTACTGTTGTTCCTTGCTACTCTGCTATTACTTGTTGCAAGACTTTGTTGGCACTAACATCCCATCAACAGGGCCTTTTCTGGCGCCATTGCTGGGAATTGTCAAAGCTTTTTCTGGTGCCGTTGCTATCATACTACCTAGCTACTTATACTTTGCTTGCAGACACTAATCTTTGAGGTGTGGTTGAATTGACAACTCAGCTGCTAATACTTGAGAATAATCTTTAGCTTCCCCTTGTGAGCGAATCAATAAATTTGGGTTGAATACTCTACCCTCGAAAACTGTTGCGATCACATACGCTTGTGGGACATCAAGATGCAGCACGGCTTCCACCTCTGCTCACTTGGTGAATTTGTCGATGACGACATGGAGGTAATGGTAGCCGCACGCCACCCGCGGGAAGGGCCCCAGTATATCCAGCCACCAGACTACGAAGGGCCAGGAGAGCGGAATGGTCTGGAGGACTTGCGCGGGCTGGTGGATCTGCTTGGCGTGGAATTAGCAGGCCTCGCAAGACCGAACCAACTCGGTGGCGTCGCCCAACGTAGTAGGCCAGTAGAAGCCTGACATGAACGCCTTACCTACGAGCATGCGCGAAGAGGAGTGATGCCCGTAGTCCCCTCCCTGGATGTCAGCTAGTAGTTCGCGCCCCTGCTCCCTAGAAATGCACCGCAACACGACGTCGTTCCGGTGCCTGCGATACAAATCACCGCCCCACAAGTAGTAGGCCGAGGCTTGTCGTTCTACGCGCTCCGCCTCCTCCTCCTTCTCCGGCAATGTGCCGTGGAGCAGGTACGCCCTGAGTTCCTACATCCAATCATCGGCCTGCACCTCGAGGGCCAGGAGGAGTCGATCCCCAGAGGCCTGGCCATAGTCTGGAGCCCCCGAGAGGGGTGCCGGGGGGAGCTCCCCTCCGCGTGGCACCGAGTCCTCGGGTGTCGATGTTGTAGAAGGCTTGAAGAGTCGCTCCACAAAGACGCCTGGTTCTTGAGCCTTGCTACGCGAAGCTCTTTTGGCGATGCCGTCTGCCTCCCTGTTCTCTCCACGTGGGACGTGGTGCAGCTCCAGGTCCTGAAAACGTTTCTCAATCTTACGTACCTCTTGCAGATACACTTCCATGTGCTCGTCCTTGGGCGTGTACTCTTTGTTGGAGAAGTTGACGAGAATCTAGGAGTCGCCCATCACGTCGAAGCATCGGATTCCCAAGGCCACCGCTACCTTGAGGCCGACGATGAGGCCCTCGTACTCTGCTATGTTTTTGAGACCTTCTCCCACGCTGGTAGTAGAGCTGCACGGCATAGCGGAGCTTGTCTCCCGTCGGGGAGGTGAGCACGACTCCAGCCCCTTCTCTTGTGCGTGTGAAGGCTCCATCGAAGTGTGTGGCTCATACCTCGGGTGCCTCCACACCGGCGGCAAGGGACTAGCTCCCTTCCAGCGCCCGGTATGGTGCGTCCGTCCACTCCGCCATGAAGTCAACCAAGGCCTCTCCCTTGATGACCCTGGTCGTGCTGAAGTCGATATTGAAGGCCTGGAGTTTGATGTTCCATTCGGCAACCCTTCCTGTCGCGTTTGTGTTTTGCAAGATCTTCTCCAAGGGGTAGGCATAGACGACCTTGATTGGGTGCCCCTGAAAGTAGTGGTGCAGCTTGCGCGTAGAAATGAGGAGCGCTAGAAGGAGTTTCTGCTGCATGGGGTAACGTGAGCGCGCATCCCGCAACACCGTGCTGAAGAAGTATACCGGATGCTCGAGCACGCGGCCCCCCGGGGCGTAATGTTCCCCGGCAAGCTCTGGAGGTTCGAGCATCTCGCGATCCGGAGGTGGGTCTGGGGCCTCAGGAGGGTTGAGTATCTCATGGCCCAACCCTGCGGCCTAAGCCTCAGGTTCCTCTACCTGTGGGAGAATTGTAGCTCACGAATCGCGTCAGCCCCCAGACCACGTGTGTGGGGGCCCACCGGGGTTATCCAAAGTGGCACCCTTGCTGGTTCACTCCTCCATTACTGCCACCAACACGGCGCTCGCGGAGTGGGGGGTGGCAACAAGGTACAAAAGTAGAGGCTCCCGTGGGCGGGGCGCCACCATGACCGGTGGGCTCGTGAGGTACTGCTTAAGCTCATCGAAGGTTGCGTCGGCCTCCTGGGTCCACTCGAAGATTCCCTTCCTTTTCATGGTTTTGAAGAAAGGTAGGGCCCGCTCACCGAGCTTGGAGATGAAATGACCCAGGGAGGTAACACACCCCGCCAACTTCTGCATCTCATTAAGGGTTGTGGGCGCGCTCATCTTGTTTATGGCGTTGACCTTCACCCTGTTTGCCTCGATCCCCGGTGCGACACCAGGAAACTGAGCAGTTTGCCTGATGGGACCCCGAAGACGCACTTCTCGGGATTGAGCTTCAGGTTCACCTCTCTTAGGCTGGCAAAGGTCTCTTCCAGGTCCTCCACGAGGGTTTTTTCCTTCCTTGACTTGACCGCGATGTCTTCGACGTAGGACTGTGTGTTCGTCCCGAGCTGCGGTCCCAGAGCAATATGCATCAACCCCTGGAAGGTTGCCCCGGTGTTCTGCAGCCCGAAGGGCATGCACTCGTAGAAGTATACCCCACACGGAGAGAGGAAGGTTGTCTTCTCGACGTCCTCCACCACCATTTTGATCTAGTGGTAACCCGAGAATTCATCCAGGAAGCACAGGAAGTCGCATTCCATGGTGGATTCCACAATCTGGTTGATGCATGGTAGCGGGAACAGGTCCTGAGGGCAAGCCTTGTTGAGGCTTGTGAAGTCGACGCACAGGCTCTCATTCCCGCATTTCTTCGGGACAACCACCGGGTTGACCACCCACTCCGGATAGCGTACCTCTCGAATGACCCCTGCTCCCTTCAGTTTGCGCACCTCCTGAGCGATGAATGCCTACTTCTCTGGGGCTTGCCTTCTTGCTTTCTGCTTCACCGGATGCGTGTTCGGTCGTACCATGAGGTGGTGCTCAATGATGTCCCTCGTGACCCCCACCAGGTCGAAGGCGCTCCAGGCAAACGCGTCCTTGTTCGCCCTGAGGAAGATCACCAATGCCTTCTCTTGGTCTTGGGGGAGGTTTGCGCTGATGGTGAAGGTGTGAGCCGAGCTTCCTTCGACCACCGATACTTGCTTTGTTTCTTCCCGGTCCTAGGAGAACAACCGCTTCTTCTTCACGGGCGCAACGTCGGGGACGTCCCTAGGGTCTTGTGCGGCACGCGTCGAGCCCTTGAGGTTGGCATGCGCCAAGGCCGTTGCCTTGTGGGAGAGCTCGAGTGCCCGAGATGCGTCCTTGACATCCCCCACTATAGTGAGCACGGCGCCGCTCCCACACATCTTGACCACGTTGTAGCCCAGATGCGTTGCTGCCATGAACTGCGTTAGAGCGGGGTAGCCAAGTATTGTGTTGTACGGGAGGTAGATGCGGGCGACGTCGAAGTCGATCTTCTCAGTGCGGAAGTTGGAGCGGGTGCCGAAGGTGACGGTGAGGCGAATCCATCCCACAGGGGTGACAGATCTTGCCACCACCCCGAAGAAAGGCTTTGAAGGCCCAAGTTGTTCTCGGGTCAGCCGCAGTGCGTCGACAGCCTCTACTGATATGACGTTGAGGCCCGCGCCCCCGTCGATGAGAGTCTTGGAGACATCCACGTCGCTTATTGTCGGTGTGCACAACATAGGAAGCGCCCCGACGGCCGTCATGGCCTTGGGGTGATCGTTGGGGCCGAAGGTGATGTTGACCTCTGGCCACACGCGGTGTTTTGTGGGCTCGGACCTTGGGTGAGCCGCCCCTCGCACTGCAGGAAAAGCTTGATGTGACGGCCGGAAGGTGGCGCCTGTGATCCGCCGAGTATGTAGGTGACTACAGGGGCGGCCCCGTTCGCCGGGACGTCGTCCACCGCAGGGGATCGGCGGCTGTTGGTGGTCGCACTCGCCATGGAGTCACCGGGTCGAGGTCTGGCTCTTGTTGTTGGCGTGGAGGCTCCGACACGTGCCCCCTACCTAGTGCGCCAAATGTCGGATTTCGGGCTGCATAAAACCCTAAGGATTCGAACACAGGGGCGCGTGTGGAGGCCACTTGACAGCCTTGGTTCGCATTACTCGCTACTCGCTGTGGATGGCAAAGAACTCGCTCGATGGTGAGGAAGACACGGAACATGGAAGTTTACCCAGGTTCGGGCCGCTATGAATTGCCTCTCGTGGAGGTTGTCGGATGAACTAGTACAGTGTTCGAGGGCCTCCGGAGGCTAGCAGCCTTGGAGTGGTGTGTGTGTGTGTTAACGAATGGATTGGATTGGATCCTCCTCTATGAAGTAACCTACCCTCTATATATAGTGGCAGCCCCGGTCCTCTTCCCTAATCGTTTCGGCACGAAGGGATCCCACAATGGCCAATTTTAAAGGGTGGTAGTGGAACGTGCTTCCCTGCCCCAAAGGTGGTCTTCGCGTGCAAAAGTGGTTGTCAGCCCAGCAGGGACGGGTCTAGGGGTGATGTCCGTCCTGCCGGCGGGCGGCGATGGCCTTGTTGCACCAGAATGGAAACCTTTGGGAGATACCTTGGGGACCCGCGTATGTCCTTGCCCCCTTTGCACTAAAGGGGAAGCACCTCCGTCCTGTTGTCCGCTGCTCGCCTGTCCCTTCCCGCGTCGTCCTTGACTCCTGAGGCAGGGTCTCGCCTCGAAATCTCTGCCGCTCCGGAGGGGTCCTAAGGAGGCCCCCTGCAAGTCTTGAAGCTGCTCCTCCTCGCGAGGCTTGGCCCCTCGCTAGGGCCTTGCCTCGAGTGGTGCTGGGCCCGTTGGATTCGACCGATGAAGTGGGCCAGCCCTGGGCCGCAGGCAGGCAGGTCTAGGTACCCCCATTCCGAGAAGGCCGACACCGGTCCAAGCTTGGTCGCCTATCTAGCAATCCGGCTAGTAGCGTCTCTATTTTGTATGATATCCCCAAGGGGAGTTGAACTGACCATGATGATTGGATGTTCCTGGAAATAATATTTGAGCTTACGACTGGCCATGAAGGCGCCAAATACCATCTTCTACCAATGTGTGGATCATTGTTCTGATAAGGTCAAAACTTTGTTGACATAATAGACAGTTCTGCACTGGGTATTCCTTCCCTTTCACCTTATTCTCGACAACAACTGCTACACTTACCGCTTTGTTATTTGCAACAATGTACAGGAGCATAGGCTCATTGTCAATCGGGGTGCATAGAAAGGACGACTCGACCAACTTTTTCTTGAGGGATCAAAAACATTATTGGCGACATCATTTCATACAAAATTGTCAGTTTTTTCAACAATTGGTAAAGAGGGATGGTCTTCTCGCCGAGTCTTCTTTTAAAAGGCCTCAAAGCAGTGATATGACCTGCCATGCATTAGACATCGTTGATATTAGCTAGCTTAGCAAGTGAAGTTACTTCTTAGATTTAGTCTAGGTTAGCATAAATGCCACACTGTGAGACCAGGAATCCTAGTAGTTTGCCTGCAGGAACACCAAAAACTCACTTGGTCAGGTTAAGATTCATCCTGTACATGTGAAGGTTGTCAAAATTTTCCTTGAGGTCATCCAACAGAGTCTCCTTCTTCTAGGATTTAACCATAATATTATCGACGTAAGCGTGAACATTGCACCCAATCTGGTCGTGCAGGATGTTTTGAACACAACATAGACATGTAGCCCATGTGTTCTTAAGACCAAAATGCATAGAATCATAGCAGAAAACTCCAAAAGTGGTGATGAAAGCTGTCTTCTCTTGATGCACAACAGACATCTTGATTTTATGATAACCTGAGTAAGCATCCACGAAATATAAACACTCACACCCCATTGTAGAATCGATAATCTAGTCGAGGAAGAGCAAACGGGTCCTTGGGACAAGCTTTGTTGGGATCCGTGTAGTCAACAAACATACGCCAGGTGCCATTCTTCTTTAGAACAAGCACTGGATTTGCCAACCACTCTGGATGGAAAACTTCGATGTTAAACCCCACACCTAAGAGTCGGGACACTTCTTCTCCAATATCTTTTCTCCTCTTCTCGCAAAAAGATGGAGGTATTATCGAATAGGTTTCATATTAGGATTAACATTGAGGTGGTGCTCAGCAACTTCTCTCGGTGCACCAAGCATGTTAGAAGGTTTCCATGCAAAGATGTCCCGATTCTCACGGATAAACTCGATGAGCGTGCTTTCCTATTTGGGATCCATGCCGGTCATAATGGTGTAGTGCTGGGAAGAGTCTCCTTGAGTCAAATCAACTTGCTTGGTATCCTCTGTCGTCTTAAACTTGAGGGCGGGTTCAAAATCTGTGGTGGGCTTCTTGAGGGAGGTCATGTCCGACGGGTCAACATTAGGTGTGTAAAACTTTAGCTCTTCTAGATAACAAGCCGACTCAACGTAAGTTGCATCTCCTTCCTCGCATTCCCGAGAAATTTTCTGATTTCCATCAACAATGATTGTTCCGGTTGGCCCTTGATACTTGGGATCTGCGTTGGTATTTTCATGAAGAGGAACGGGTTATCGCGGCATAATGTGGGTAAGTATTTCCCTCAATTATGAAACAAAGGTTTATCAAACCAATAGGAATAACAACCAGAAGCATCTTGAGCGGTTTCACACAAAAGAACAGACAACTTGCACCCAACGCGGGCAAGAGAGTTGTCAATCCTCTTGTCTTCTTATTTGCAATTGATACATCTCAAACGTATCTATAATTTTTGAAGGTTTCATGCAGTTATCTTGTCATCTTTGGATGTTTTATGTACCTTTTATATCTTTTTTTGGACTAACTTATTAATTCAATGCCAAGTGTCAGTTCCTGTTTTTTCTGTGTTTTTCGCTCTTTTGAGATCTGATTTTGCAACGGAGTCCAAGCGGAATAAAATCCCCGAAATGATTTTTTCCCGAACGGCAGAAGATCAGGGGGGCTCTGGGCCAAGCCAGGAGGGCTCCAGGGAGCCCACAAGCCCCCACTCCGCCACCAGGGGGAGGCGGAGGTGGCAGGGCTTGTGGCCTCCCTAAGCGCCCCCTGACCAAGATCTTTGGCCTATATATTCCCTAAAATACAATGAAAAATCAGGGGATCCTCGAAAATACTTCTCCGCCGCCGCAAGCTTCCGTTTCCGCGAGATCTCATCTGGAGACCCTTCCCGACGCCCTGCCGGAGGGGACTTTGGAGTTGGAGGGCTTCCTCATCATCATCATCACCCCTCCAATGACTCGTGGGTAGTTCACTTCACACCTACGGGTCCGTAGTTAGTAGCTAGATGGCTTCTTCTCTTTCTTGGATCTTCAATACAAAGTTCTCCAGGATCTTCATGGAGATCTATCCGATGTAATCTTCTTTGGCGGTTTGTTTGTCGAGATCCGCTGAATTGTGGATTTGTGATCAGATTATCTATGATATATATTTGAGACTTTGCTGATTTCTTATTTGCATGATTTGATATCCTTGTAAGTCTCTCCAAGTCTGGGGTTTTGTTTGGCCAACTAGATCTATGATTCTTGCAATGGAAGAAGTGCTTGGTTTTAGGTTCTACCATGTGGCAACCTTTCCCAGTGACAGTAGGGGCAGCAAGGCACACATTAAGTAGTTGCCATCAAGGGTAACAAGGTGGGCTCTGTCTTGATATGAGATTGTCCATCTACATCATGTCATCTTGCTTAAGGCGTTACTCTGTTCTTTTGGACTTAATACACTAGATGCATTCTGGATAGCGGTCGACGTGTGGAGTAATAGTAGTAGATGCAGACAGTATCTGTCTACTTGTTTTGGACGTGATGCCTATAGATATAATCATTTCCATAGATGACGTCACGACTTTGCGCGGTTCTATCAATTGCTCGACAGTAATTTGTTCACCCACCGTCTACTTGCTTTCATGAGAGAAGCCACTAGTAAACACTACGGCCCCCGCGTCTATTCACATCTATCGTTTCCACTTTCGCTTTTACTTTGCTTTGCTACCTTGTTGCTTTAAGTTCTCACTTGGCAAACAATCTATAAGGGATTGACAACCCCTTCATAGCGTTGGGAGCAGGTTATTTGAGTTTGTGCGGGATCTTGTGATACTCCTCCACTGGATTGATACCTTGGTTCTCAAACTGAGGGAAATACTTATCACCGCTGTGCTACATCACCCTTTCCGCTTCGAGGGAACACCAACGCAAGGCTCCAAGGCCATGGGGGAAATCCTTTGCATATTTGCCTAGGACGTCCCTTAAGGCGTAGCCGCAGCAGAAGGATTCCTGGTGTCGTCGACACGACTATTCCTGGTGCCGTTGCCAGCGAAACACAGCTAACATCAAGAAGTATTTTTGGCGTCGTTGCCGGGGAGGAGAGATCAAGATCTATCCAAGTAGGTCTCACAAACTCATCTCTTGCATTTACTTTTGTTGCCAGTTGCCTCTCGTTTTCCTCTCCCCCACTTCACATTTGCCGTTTTCGTTTGCCTTTCTCCTTTTCCATTTTCTTTTTATTTTTGCCTTTTTGCCGTTCCCTTTCGCCCGCCTGCTCTTAGGTTTGTTCGTGAGATACCTTTACTCATGGCCAAACCAAACTATTTCAGAAAATTGGAGGAGATTGAAACTAATGTCAAAGGTTTCATGTCTTCTCAATTTGACCAAAATAGTTACTTCCGTAGGGAATTAACGGGGCAAAATTCCTTTTTGGTATATTTCAATAAAGAGGTTGACGACATGGCCAATGATTTCCTTGCACTTAATTCTCAGCTTGCTCACCTTGAAAAATTGGTGGGCCAAATTTCTGACAAGCACGCTACCTTAGTCAATAAGATGGCAGCTAAACCTGAAATTTGTGATGCAAATCACGAGGATTTTAAAGTGCTTGGTGTGTATCCTCTTGAATATTTGTTTTCGCGTGTCAAACCTATTTATGGAGGGGCTGGATATGAATCCACTTTGGTTGAAAAACGCCCCAATGATTCGGAGTCCACCTATCCTGATGATAACGGTGTGGAGAGTGGAGTAGAAGAAGTCAAACTTTTGGGTAGTAATGAAACTCCGACTTTGGATTTCAAGGAATTCAACTATGATAATTTCTCCTTGTTTGAATGCATTTCTTTGATGCAATACATTGCAAACTCTCCACACGCTTATAGCCAAAGCAAAGCCTTTACCGTGCATATCGTAGATGCTATGATGAAATATCTTGGAGAGAAGCTCGAACTAGAAGTCTCTATACCTGGAAAACTTCATGATGAGTGGGAACCTACTATCAAAATCAAGATCAAAAACTATGATGCAATGCTTTGTGTGATTTCGGTGCTAGTGTTTCCGCGATTCCAAAGTCTTTATGTGATATTCTTGGTTTTCATGAGATTGAAGAGTGTTCTCTTAATTTGCATCTTGCGGATTCTACTGTCAAAAACCCATGGGAAGGATCGATGATGTTCTTATTGTTGCAAATAAGAACTATCTACCCGTGGATTTCATTGTACTTGACATAGATTGCAATCCTTCATGTCCCATTATTCTTGGTAGACCTTTCCTAAGGACTATCGGTGCTATCATCGATATGAAGGAAGAGAATATTAGATTTCAGTTTCCTTTAAAGAAGGGCATGGAGCACTTTCCTAGAAAGAAAATAATATTGCTTGATGAATCTATGATGAGGGCTACCTATGGTTTGAGCACCAAAGATGACTATACGTGATTCCATCACTTTTCGCCTAGCTAAGGGCATTAAACAAAAGCGCTTGTTGGGAGGCAACCAACGAATCTATCCTTTTTCTTTCTGTTTTGTGTTTTCCGCACTTTCATAATTCTGTTATGATTGTGTTTTTTGTGTTTCTTTTTGCGTTTGTGCCAAGCAAAACCGTTATGATTAGTCTTGGGGATGATCGTTTGGTCATGCTGGAAAAGACAGAAACTTTCTGCTCACGAAAAGAATTTTCGTTTTTTTTGTAAGAGCTTTTGAGTTGATTCTTTTTGCTGCTTATTTCTAGGAAAATTCTTCAGACTCTCGTAATTTTTCAGAATTTTTGAAGTACCAGAAGTATACGAACTATACAGATTGCTACAGACTGGTCTGCTGTTAATAGATTCTGTTTTTGTTGTGTTGGTTGCTTATTTTGATGAAACTATGGATAGTATCGGGGGGTATTAGCCATGGAATATTGAAAATACAGTAACACAACATCAGCATAAGTAGAATTTAAGTTTATTACAGTACCTAAGGAAGTGGTGGTTTTCTTTCTCATACTAATGTTATCACGAGTTTCTGTTTAAGTTTCGTGTTGTGAAGTTTTCAAGTTTTGGGTGAAGTTCTTATGGACAAAGAGATAAAGAGTGGCAAGAGCTCAAGCTTTGAGATGCCCAAGGCACCCCAAGATATTCAAGGATGTCATAAAATCCTAAGCTTGGGGATGCCCCGGGAAGGCATCCCCTCTTTCGTCTTCAATCCATCGGTAACGTTACTTGGGGCTATATTTTTATTCACCACATGTTATGTGTTTTTGCTTGGAGCGTCTTGTACCGTAGGAGTCTTTTATTTTTGTTGTGTCACAATCATCCTTGCTGCACACCTAGAGAGAGAGGCATGCACTCACCGTGATTTTGTCGAGCTTCACTTATATCTTTTGCTAGACAATTCACCTCACATGTGCTTCACTTATATCTTTTGAGCTAGATACTTTTGCTCTATGTGCTTCACTTATATCTTTTAGAGCACAGCGGTGTGTGTCTTGGTAGTTGATCTATGATTTGAAAGTAATCTCAAAATGGGTAGTTATCCAAAGGGATAGGAAAACTTCCACCTTCATGTACATTGAATAGTTAGAGAAGTTTGATTTATCTCAATTAGTTTTGAGTTGTGGTTATGGTAATATTGAAGTCATGCTAGTAAGGTGTTGTGGATCTAGAAATACTTGTGTTGAAGTTAGTGATTCCCGTAGCATGCACGTATGGTGAACCGCTATGTGATGAAATCTGAGCATGATTAGTCTATTGATTGTCATCCTTTGCGTGGCGGTCGGGATCGCGCGATGGTTGATACCTACCAACCCTTCCCCTAGGAGTATGCGTTGAATGCTTTGTTTCGATTACTAATAAAACTTTTCCAACAAGTATATGAGTTCTTAATGACTAATGTTGAGTCCATGGTTTAAATGCACTTTCACCTTCCACCATCACTATCTTCTTAGTGTCGTGCAACTTTCGCCGGTGCACAAAACCCACCATTAGCCTCCCTCAAAGCAGTCACCATACCTACCTACTATGGCTTTTTCAAAGTCATTCCGAGATACATTGCCATGCAACTAGCACCATGGCATGTGCCACCACGTCTACATTGCCATTGCATGATCGTAAGATAGCTAGCATGATGTTTCCACTAATGTCTATGCCATGCTAGGTCATTGCCACGGTAAACTACCGAAGGCATTCTATATAGAGTCATCGTTGCCCTAAGTTTTGAGTTGTAAGTGTGATGATCATCATTAATGGAGCATTGTCCCATGTGAGGAAATAAAAGAGTCCAAAGAAGACCACCAGAAAAAGAGGCCAAAGAGCCCACCAAAAAAATAATGATAGAAAAAGAGAGAAGGGACAATGCTACCACTTTTTCCACACTTGTGCATATTAAGCACCATGATCTTCATGATTGGGAGTCTCTCATTTTGTCACCACCATATAGCTAGTGGGAAATTTTCATTTTATAACTTGGCTTGTATATTCCAATGATAGGCTTCCTCAAAATTGCCTTAGGTCTTCGTGAGCAAGCAAGTTGGATGCACACCCACTAGTTTTCTTTAAGAGCTTTCACTTACTCGTAGCTCTAGTGCATCATTTGTATGGCAATCCCTAGTCATTAACATTGATAACTACTGATGAGCATCTCCATAGCTCATTGATATGCCTAGTCAATGTGACTATCTTCTCCTTTTTTTTTGTCTTGCAACCTCCACCACACTCCACACCATCTATAGTGCTAAAACCATGGCTCACGCTCATGTATTGCGTGAGAGTTGAAAAGGTTTGAGAAAGTAAAGGTGTGAAACAATTACTTGGCCAATACCGGGTTGTGCATGATTTAAATTCGTTGTGCAATGAGGATAGAGCATAGCCAGACTATATGCTTTTGTAGGGATAACTTTCTTTTGGCCTTGTTATTTTGAAAGTTCATGATTACCTTGCTAGTTTGCTTGAATTATTATTGTTCCCACGTCCATAGAAAACTATTGTTTTGAATCTAATGGATTTGAACATTCACGTCACATAATAGGAGTTACAAAGGACATCTATGCTAGGTAGCATGAAAACATCAAAAATTCATTCTTTATCACTTCCCTACTCGAGGACGAGCAGGAGTTAAGCTTGGGGATGCTTGATACGTCTCAAACGTATCTATAATTTTTGATGGTTTCATGTTGTTATCTTGTCATCTTTGGAAGTTTTATGTACCTTTTATATCTTTTTTGGGACAAACTTTTTAATTCAGTGCCAAGTGACAGTTCCTGTTTTTTCTGTGTTTTTGGCTCTTTCAAGATCTAATTTTGGAATGGAGTCCAAACGGAATAAAATCCCCGAAATGATTTTTTCCCGAACGGAAGAAGATCAGGGGGCCTGTGGGCCAAGCCAAGACGGCTCCAGGGAGCCCACAAGCCCCCACTCCGCCACCAGGGGAGGCGGCGGTGGCAGGGCTTGTGGCCTCCCTGAGAGCCCCCTCACCTATATCTTTGGCCTATATATTCCCTAAATTACAGCAAAAAAATCAGGGGAGCCTCGAAAATACTTTTCCGCCGCCGCAAACTTCCGTTTCCGCGAGATCTCATCTGGAGACCCTTCCCGGCGCCCTGCCGGAGGGGACTTTGGAGTTCGAGGGCTTCATCATCATCATCATCGCCCCTCCAATGACTCGTGAGTAATTCACTTCAGAGCTACGGGTCCGTAGTTAGTAGCTAGATGGCTTCTTCTCTCTCTTGGATCTTCAATACAAAGTTCTCCATGATCTTCATGGAGATCTATCTGATGTAATCTTCTTTGGCGGTGTGTTTGTCGAGATCTGATGAATTGTTGATTTGTGATCAGATTATCTATGATATATATTTCAGTCTTTGCTGATTTCTTATTTGCATGATTTGATATCCTTGTAAGTCTCTCCGAGTCTTGGATTTTGTTTGGCCAACTAGATCTATGATTCTTGCAATGGAAGAATGCTTGGTTTTGGGTTCTACCATGTGGTGACCTTTCCGAGTGATAATAGGGGCAGCAAGGCACACATTAAGTAGTTGCTATCAAGGGTAACAAGGTGGGCTCTGTCGTTGATATGAGATTGTCCATCTATATCATGTCATCTTGCTTAAGGCATTACTCTGTTCTTTTGGACTTAATACACTAGATGCATGCTGGATAGCGGTCGATGTGTGGAGTAATAGTAGTAGTTGCGGACAGTATCGGTCTACTTGTTTTGGACGTGATGCATATAGATATAATCATTGCCATAGATGACGTCACGACTTTGCGCGGTTCTATCAATTGCTCGACAGTAATTTGTCCACCCACCGTCTACTTGCTTTCATGAGAGAAGCCACTAGTAAACACTACGGCCCCCGGGTCTATTCATATCTATCGTTTCCACTTTTGCTTTTACTTTGCTTTGTTACTTTGTTGCTTTCAGTTCTCACTTGGCAATCAATATATAAGGGTTGACAACCCCTTCATAGCGTTGGGAGCCGGTTCTTTGAGTTTGTGCAGGATCTTGTGATACTCCTCCACTCGATTGATACCTTGGTTCTCAAACTGAGGGAAATACTTACCACCGCTGTGCTACATCACCCTCTCCGCTTCGAGGGAACACCAACGCAAGGCTCCAAGGCTACGGGGGAAATCCTTTGCATATTTGCCTAGTAAGTCCCTTAAGGCGTAGCCGCAGCAGAAGGATTCCTGGTGTCGTCAACACGACTATTCCTGGCGCCGTTGCCAGGGAAGCACAGCTGACATCAGCAAGCAAGTGAGATGTGTAGATAATTGTAGATAGCAAGATAAAAAAACAAGTAAATGGCAGGAAGGTAATGAAGGTTTTATCAATATGTTGTGACTAGACCCGGGGGCCATAGCTTTACCTAATGGCATCTCTCATGAAAAATAGCATACGGTGGGTGAACGAATTATTATTGGGCAATTGACAGAAAAGCGGATAGGTATGCGATATTCACGGCAATGATCATGTGTATATAAGCATCATGTCCGTAAACAAATAGGTTGACTCCTACCTCCACCTATTACTATTACTCCACTCATCGAACGCTATCCATCATGCATCTAGAGTATTAAGTAAAACAGAGTAATGCATGGAGAAGAATGATACGATGTAGACAAAGTAAACTCAAGTAGTGTGAATAAACCCCATCATTTTATCCTTAGTAGCAGCAATACAAAGACGCATCTTGTCCCGTTCTATCACTCGGATATAGAAATTCGTCGGGTTGAACCTACCACAAGGCACCTGTGTCACTGAAGAAATATTGATCTAGTTGGCCAAACTATTTCACTATATCGGAGAGAATTATGAAGCTATCATAATCATGCACATAAGAAGCACATAATTATTCACACGGGACTCAAATATTTACAATGAATAATCTGAACATAAACCCACAATTCACCAGATCCCAACAAATGGACTGCACAATGGAATTACATCATATGCATCAAAGCGAAGACGAGGTGATCATTTTATTGAAGATAAAAAAGAGAGATTGCCATCTAGGTACTGTCCATGGACCCGTAGGTCTGTGCTGAACTACTCACACATCATCGTGAGGGCAACAAGGTTGATGAAGAGGCCCTCCATGATCGATCCCCCCACCGGCACGGTGCTTGAACGGAGCTCCATATGGACTTCCATCGGAACAGAGACTTGCAGAAGTGTAAAAAGTGTTTCAGAGCTGTCTCTGGTGTTTTTAGGATAGATGAGAATATATAAGACAAAGAGCGGAGTCGGGAGGGCGACGAGGGAGGCACAAGCTATCAAGGCACCCCATAGGTCGTGCCTTGTTGGTTTGTGGGCCCCTCGTGGGGCATCCAACATTCTTCTGATGCTCGTCGGTCTTCTTTTGGTCCAGAAAAAATCACGAAATAAGTTTTAGAGAAATTGGACTTCGTTTCGTATGGAAAACCTGAAAACTGGAAAACACGCAAAAAAACAACTCGCACTGGGCACTGGGTGAATAGGTTTGTGCTCAAAAATAATATAAATTGTTAAATAAACACCCCAAAATTGTTATAGAATGATAATATATTAGCATGCAACAATCAAAAATTATACATACATTGGACACGTATCAAGCAGCCCCAAGCTTAATTCCTGCTCGCCCTCGAGGATGTAAATGATAAAACAACATTTGTGATGTGACAGGCTATCCATGATGTAACATTATGTATGTATGCTCATTGAGAAATGATGAATTAATAAACATTAACACAACAATACTGATATGTATAAGCATCAAATCATTAATTTTTCAAAGTATAAGATCGTCAAGATAGTTTTACCCCCATCCATCTTTATTATATTACCAAGGCATGGCTGCATCTTCACCACATTAATACAAATGTCAAGCACCACCGTGTCCAAGTCAAGAAATTGGATTGTACCTTTTCAATATGCATCAACTTATTATTCTTCACGCAATACACGAGCGTGAATCATTCGACATAGCATAAAGGTGGAATAGAATATGGTGGCAGGTTTCAAAGGGGTAAATGTGGAGAAGATAGTATCACATCAACTAGGCATGCCAACGAGCTATGGAAATTTCCGTCGTTAGATATCGATGTGAGGAGTAGGGATTGCCATGCAAAATGATGCACAACAGCTATAAGTGTATGAAAGCTCCACTGAAGTGAAGTGGGGTGTGCATCCAACTTGCTTGATCATGAAGACCTCGGGCATTTGAGGAAGCCCGTCATCGTAAGCCAAGTTTATGAAAAAGTGATTCCCACTAGCATATCAATGATATAACGTGAGACTCTCTATATGAAGAACAAGGTGCCACTTTGAGGCATAGGTGTGGTAAAGGATGGTAGCAAAGTCCCTTCTCTCTTTTTCTCTCATTCATCATGTTTTAATTATTATTATGGTGGACTCATTTGGCTTCCCCCATTTTTATTTCCTCAATGGGACAATGCTCTAATAATGATGATCATCACACTTTTATTTACTTACAACTAAATATAAAAACTGATAGGACGACATGGTTGTGAGTGAATGACTCTAGCAATGTACCAGGATGTGCAAAGATCTAGCATGACATATATAAAAAAATGATGAACGGTGGCTTTGCCACAAATAATATTTTAGCTCTATATGATCATGCAAAGCATTATGATGATGAACGAACTAGTCATGTGAAGTGACGATGGAATTTGCATGGCAATATATCTCAGAATGGCTATGGAAATGTCGTGATAGGTAAATATGGTGGCTGTTTTGAGGAGTATATAAAATGGTTTATGTGCAATAGAGTGTGTCATCTCATAGGGTTTGGATGCACCGGTGAAAGTTGCACCGATCCTCAAGGTGAGAACGGGCGATCTATGGTACCAAAGAGGCTAGCTAATATGAGGAGGTGAGAGTGCGTATTTCCATGATGGCACATTAATCATGGAGAAATCATATACTTATTACAAAGTTTTATTAGTTTTATCACAAATCAAAGTACTACTCGCATGCCCCGAGGAAGAGGGTAGGCAGGAATTAACCATTACGCGCCTCTGACTCAAAACAACACAAGGATTTCAACTAGGAATAGAAATGCTCACACACCATCACCATGCCTTATAAATTTTTAAATGAACAAGAGGTTTAACATATCTTAATATCGACACCTATTGAAATTAATAATAATGCACTCACACCTTTTTCATATCACCACGTAAATATCATTAACCCACAATTTGTCTATATGTGCTACATGATAATTTTTAATTACCACTCATTGAATACTAATAATTTTGATCTAGTCTTAAGACCAATGAAATTTACCGTCACTATTTGTCCAACTCTCAAACAAATATAAGTGAAGAACGAGAGCATAATGTTTCAATAAAGTCTACATGCCACTATGCTCAAAAAGATATAAGTGAAGTACTAGAAAAACTGCTAAGCTCAAAAGATATAAGTGAGGCACATAGAGTATTCTAACAAATTGTGATGATGTGGTATCTCTCTCAAATAGGTGTTTGGCTGCAAACAATGATTGTGGAAAAATTAAAGTAAAAATCAAACAAAAGCAAATGTCGATCCAAGCAAAACTCATATCATGTGATGAATAAAAATAAAGCTTCAAGTAACATACCGACTGATTGAGATGAAAAGAGGGAATGCCTTTCGGGGCATCCCCAAGCTTAGACGCTTGAGTCCTCCTACAATATTACCTTGGAGTGACTTGGGCATCCCCAAGCTTAGGATTTTTCTGCTCCCCAATACTTTGCCCATCGGGACAATACCCAAAACTTGAAAACTTCAATCACATAACACTCAACAAAACTTCGTGTGATCCGTTAGTCTAAGAAACATATAAAATACTTTCAGGTGATGTTACAAGATGATTCTTATTTTATATTAGCCTAGGATACTGTATATTAATTCCCCCATGGTTTATACCCCCCGATAAAATACATAACATCATCAAAACAAGCAAATGACACACGAAAAAACAGAATGTGACTGAAAGAGAACAATTTATAGTGATCTGTAATGAACCTATAGTTCTGTAACTCCAACAATTCTTAAAAAATATGACGGTCTAAGGAACTTTTATAGAAATATTGTGTACAACATTAATCTTAATAAGACGTTCCAGTAAAATCAGAGAAATTATGTAGTGGACGTCAAAGTTTCCGTTTTTGCCCTGTATCGATTCTACTCATCATGCAAATCATCCCAAACGCTTTACTTAGCACAAAAACTAATATGAAAACATAAAAGCACAATAATTAAAGAGTAAGTAATCATGTTATCACAAATTAGTAGAAAATAAAAAGGGGAAAATAAACATAACTATTGGGTTGCCTCCCAACAAGCGTTATTATTTTACACCCTTAGCTAGGCATATTGCATAGTTTCAAGTGTTGGATCCCTTCATATCTTTCAAAATTAGTTCCTACAAAAACTTACTTAATAAATCTCCCATGGTGCAACCTGGTTGAATCACTCAAGTTCTCAAAGGGATTTATACAATCATTGCTAACATAACTATCATCTAAGGGTTCTTCATATAAGACATGGATTTCATCACTAATAGGTTCCCTAATAGTGTTTTCTACCAATCTTCACTAAACCCTTCATTAATTCCTTTAGAAATCAATACAAATTGATCACAAGTGTGGAGAAACAAAGATTGTGTAAATTCTTTGGGAAGCACATTCCTCCCCATATTCATATCAAATCTGTGATAGTCATTAGATTCCAACCTACGTATAGCATCTTTATTATGGAGGATAGCTTCTATGGGAGGACATTCATATTTTGTTAAATGGAAGATACAAATTTCCTTTGCTTCACACAAAATACAATAGAATTCATGAATAAGGATTATGGTGGCAAACTCTATAATCTCGGGATCATGCAAGCTAGGGAGTTTCAAGAATATCATTTGAAGCATAGGATGGAGATGCGCAAATTTTCTTTCCATTTTTAGAATAAGCATAGTGATAGAATCCACATAACAATTTGTTTCATAAAGTATAGGTATTTCAACAAGAGGGGGAGCTAACAAAAACTCAAAGAATTTTTGGATGAAATCCTTTCCAATAATGTTCCCACTACCCACATAAAAAATTTAGAATTTAGGGTTGTGTGAGTGTTAGTAGTAGGGATGTTATATATAGGAGGGTCATGAGTGGGATCAATAAATTTAATCCTGCTTCATCCAAGTCATTAATGCTATCTTCACTAGCACTTTCAACAATAACTTTCTCAAATTCAGACATTATAGCAACTTTCAAGCAAACTAGAGAGCGAAGATGCAATCTAGTGACAAGCTAAGCAAGCAAAGATAAATGTTTTTGTTTTTTATGAGAAAAACAAAATATACCAGAAAATAAAAAGAGGAACAAGTGAATGAAATTTGTGTGGAGTTACTTGTTAGTTGGAGATGATATTCCCCGCAACGGCACCAGAAATCCTTCTTCATACTTGTGATCTGCATTGGGTTTTTCGTGAACACGAACGAGTTATCGGAACAAAATGTGGGTAAGTATTTCCCTCAGTTATGAACCAATGTTTATCGAACCAATGGGAATATCAGCCACAACCATCTTCAGCGGATGTACATAGAAGAACAAACAACTTGCACCCAACACAGGCAAGAGGGTTGTCAACCCTCTTGTCTTGTTATTCGTAAGCAAGTGAGGTGTGTATATAATTGTAGGTAGCAAGATAAAATAAAATAAAGTAAATGGCAGCAAGTTAATGAAGGTTTAATCAATATGTTGTGAATAGACCCGGGGACAATAGCTTTCCCTAATGGCATCTCTCGTGAAAAATACCATATGGTGGGTGAACAAATTACTGTTGGGCAATTGACGGATAAGTGGATAGTTATGCGATATTCACGGCAATGATCAAGTGTATATAGGCATCACGTCCATAAATAAATAGGCCAACTCCTTCCTGCACCTATTACTATTACTCCACTCATCGATCACTATCCATCATGCATTTAAGGTATGAAGTAAAACAGAGTAATGCGTGGAGAACAATGACATGATGTAGACAAAGTAAACTTAAGCAATATGAATAATCAACATCGTTTGATCCTTAATAACAGAAACACAAAGACGCATATTGTCCCATTCTGTCATTGGGATATAGAAATTCACTAGGTTGAACCTACCACAAGGCACCTCTCTCACCGAAGAAATATCGATCTAGTTGGCCAAACTATTTCAATAGATCAGGGAGAATAACAAAGCTATCATAACCATGCACATAAGAATCATATAAGTATTCAGGGGAGACTTAAATATTTATCATGAATAATATGAACATAAACCCACACTTCATTGGATCCCAACAAATGCACTGCACAAGGGAATTACATCATATGGATCAAAGTGAAGATGTGATGATCATTGTATTCAAGATCAAATAGAGAGATTGTCATCTAGGTACTGTCCATGGACCCGTAGGTCTGTGGTGAACTACTCACACATCAACGTGAGGGCAGCAAGGTTGATGAAGAGTCCCTCAATGATCGATCCCCCTCTGGCAGGGTGCCGGAACGGAGCTACAGATGGCCACCCGTCGGAATAGAGACTCGCGGGAGCGTAAAAAGTATTTCGCGGCTCTCTCTCGTGTTTTTAGGTAGATGAGAATGTATAAGCCAAAGAATGGAGTCGGGAGGACCACGAGCCACAAGCTATTAGGCCCCCAGGCCACATCGTGTTGCTTGTGGACACCTCATGAGGCCTCTAGCCTTCTTCCGATGCTCGTTGGTCTTCTTTTGGTCCAGAAAAAATCAAGAAAAAGTTTCAGGGCAATTGGATTTCGTTTGGTATGGAAAACCTGAAAAGTAAAAAACAGACAGAAAACAGCAACTCGCACTGGTCAATGGGTCAATAAGTTAGTGCTAAAAATAATATACATTGGTAATTAAAAAATCAAAAGTGTTATATAATGATAATATATCAGCATGGAACAATAAAACATTATAGATACACGGAGTCGTATCACCAATGCATCTTGAGCTTGAGGTAGACATAACAAGGTCGTACCATGAAGCGCGTGTACGCTGATCGTCCAAAGAGGGCATGCTAAGGGCTCTTGATTTTGACCACCTAAAATTCGTAGACTCACACCTGTAGTTAAATTATGTGCCAAAAGTGACATAGAGCATGATTCACCCAATTGGATATGCTGACTTCCCGGGCACGATTCCGTGGAAACCGTGGTTGAAGACTCATCTTATTCTCAGAAAGATTCATTTGTCCGGACGTGTGATAATATAAGATGTTGATACTGCTTCCCCTGTCCATGAGTACCTTTGTGAGTGTATAACCACCAAATTGAGCTCCTAATACTTAGGGAAGACCACCTGGTTTGTCAACCCGGGGAGGATGATCCTCCCTACTCCAAGTGATTAGGTACTATGACTAGTTTAAATATGTCGGGACAGCCGGCTCGACCATATTGATGGCTCTATACCGAAGCTTGCGATCACGTTTGCATGTGTTGGTGGTGAACACATGATATTGTCCTTCGTTCAACTGCTTTGGATTACTCTGAAAATCGGTTTGGTCACTCTAGTGGTGATTTCCCTCCCAATAGCATTAATGACCACCAGTTTGTTGTTGTGACTGTGAAAACCAACTCCTGAGCCGCGTGAGCCTTGGAAACCTTGACCTACAAAACCACCAAATGAGCCGGCACCCGACCCGCCGGCGTTGGGATGACCCGGATTTTTGTTGTTGCCACCTCTATGGTGACTCTGTTAAGCTTGGTTGTGGAATTCCTACATGATATAACAATTCTCCCACGAGTGAGTGTCCGGTTTATCTAGGAAGCTATGTTTTTGGCGAGGGGCTTTGAGTGCCTCTTCATAGTTACAAGGCTTGTTCCCATTGTAAGCCTTGGTAGACTTATTGTTCCATCGCTAATTCTAAAAACCAGTATTGTTGTTAGCAAAAAAATCTGACCCGACATCAGGATGCTTCCTCTTTCCACCATTGCCTTGATTAATATGATTCTCGTTGTGTGCGGAGTTGTGTTGTTGATGACCCTTACTATTATCATGTTTCCTCCTTTGCCAGGTATATCATCATGTGAAGTAGGATCTTTCATGGTGTCTGACTCAACAATCTAGTAAGGACATCCATGAGGTGTCCCATATCTTGAACCTTTCGCTTGAGACATCTAATCTTTTGTACAAGGGGCTAGAAGTGGCAATTCTTTTCCATAATCAAAACAACTTGGGCAGCTATTATATTGTTCAAAGAGTGAACGTTCTCCGTAACCCGGCAAGTTTGTTGAATACAATGTTGTAAATCAACAATCATCATTAGGCATTTGCAGGTACTTTGGAAAAAAATTATGAATGGTTCCTTCAACTCTGACCAGGTATTTATTGAATTGGGGGGTAGGTTTTTCAACCCTATACGATTCGGTCCTTCCAACATCACGGTTTGGTACTTAGCACAAACCGCATCACTGACATCCAACATATCCATAGCTATCTCGTAGCTTTGAATCCACGCAACCGATTCAAGATCAGCCGTATAGTCTGGGACCTTGTGTGGGCCCTTAAAATCCTTGGGCATATGCTTGTTGTGCAGAGCCGATGAAAGGCAGGGTATGCCGACCATCCTGCTGCTTAGGCCCGCCCCTGACGAGACTCACTGGTGTGTGGAAGAAGGCACTTGACCCACCACTGTTGATGTTGCTTCTGCTTTGTGTAATGCCCAATATGCATCAACAATCGCTTGGGCATATGAAACCATAGTTCCGCTTGGGGAATTCCGAGCTTGTGGCCTATGACTATTGCTAGACACCATAGCGGATTCAGCGTGCCGACTCTTGCTGCGACTTGCATAGGGAGTAGAATGAACCTCGTCTCGACTATAGGAATATTGCGTCTGTTGAGTGATTACGGTTTTCAATATATCAATGGCGTTCTTGGATTCAACTTAAACTGGAGTGTTTCCCATGATTGGGAGTGCTTCAAGGTTACAAGTCACCGCCGGCATGTTGTCCACTAGATTGGAGAAGTGACCCGCGGGTGTATGGAAACAATGAGGGAGTTACTCAGCTGACGGTGGTTGGACTGTCTGGAGCCGCTGAGCAGACTAAATAAGTTGATCCTCCCATGGTTGTCTAGTCCCTCGCATATGCTGTGGAGCATCAAACAAACGAGTCAGCTCGAGGTTAAGAGGCAAGTGGCTCTCGTGCCTCCTCTAGTGAGCTGCCTCCGAGGCATCTCGATGAAGACCTAGTTGCCAAGCTTCTACCTTCAAGCGCTCGGATTCATTGTGGATGTGAGCCTGTAAATCCGTCATGCGAGTATTCTTAGAGTCTATCTCCTCCACAACTTTAGTCATCTATACGTGAAGTTTGGTTAACTCTCTGTTGCGCTTCTCTTGATTTTCTAGGCTCAATAGTGAATCCAGGAGCTTCGGCATCTCTGCCATCAAGTGAGCCATAGCTTGAGCTGGCGTTTTGCTCGACCCAGCAGCGTCTCAAGGTGGTGCCGAGCCGCCGAAGCTATTATCCGCTCCATCTTCGGTGGAATTGTGAGCCGTCGTGGTCCCTGCCATGTAAACAGCGACCTGGAAAGGCGTCTCGAGGCAGTCCAGGTCATCATTGCTATTACGGTAGCCCCCAAGGCTATCATCAAAAAGCGGGCAGATTGACTCGGTGTCTCCAACCGATGAATCGCCATCACAATAGACGAGAGTATCTCCACTAGTCACAAAAATATCTGCAAGTTTGACTCCCTGAGTGAAGCCCACAAAGACATGCTTCCGGCCAGCTTGAAACCGGTCGGGTTGAGTGTGCCGAGCCGGCTCGACAATGTCGGTGCATATGTCCGACTCGGGTCCTAACTCGCCGATCTTGCCGATGAACCCGTGGATCTTGCCAAAGGGGGCCCGGTACCCGTACTTGATTGAGCCGTCCTCGGGGCCCGAGCCTAAATCATTGATGTAGATCTTGCCATGGTGGCTCTTGGTCATCTGGTCGGTCGCTTATCCCTCAATACCTAGGAGAGCTCCCTCCAAGAACTCAACACCACTATGTGCAAGCCCCATGGTGGGCGCCAATGGTCGTAGTTTTGTCACAATAGATGTCCTAGCAATAGAACTAAGTCTGGGATCCATCACAACGAGGTGGTTGCTTGGATGAGGTTGATATGGAAAGAGAGACAAAGATTTACCTAGGTTCGGCCCCTCCGATCGAGGTAAAGGCATGCGTACTTCTTTCTGACTTATGATGATCTTGATTATAGGTGTGCGAAATCGCTAACGTAGCTCTGGAAGATTTCTAACTTCTCCTCTCTACCCCAGGGGTCCGCTTTATATATAGGTAGAGTCCCTGAGACTACAACAGAGTCTGGGTCATACTGTAACCTGTGACCTAATCTAATGCCCACTCTTCTTGTCTTATCTAGCATGGAAAACTTCTAGCCCTTCATTTATGAGATGGCATGCCAAGTACAGGCCCATGAGCCATCCCTCTTGGATAAGCCACCTTCTTGGCCCTGGGCTTCTGGACCTCTAGGGCTTGCGGTTTACCAAGCCTTGGGTCGCCACCTTGACAGTCGGGTTACTTCTGTGCGGTTTATCCTACGGGATATATCCCCAACACTCCCCCGAGCTTGAGCGATACTTTCTCCTTCACGAGGCCAAAATTTTATATATAATTCCAATAACGATGAACTAGATGCATAGGATAAAACTTCTGATGAAATTCCAGCTTGAATCGAACCCGGTCCCATGTTCGAGCATCATCCAATAGCTTGTACCAAATCAATGATTTTCGCTCCTAGGATAAAGCGAATAGCTTCTTCTTAACTCCATCTTTGGATATACGTGCAAGCTTAAATAATCCACAAATCTTATACACACACACACACACACACAAACACGCACACACGCACACACACACACACACATATATAATTATATCAAGTGCAAATGAGGATGAGTTGTTCTGTCTCCTGCATAAGGATTAGCTCGCAGTTTCTCTAACATACCCGAAGGAATTTCATAGTAAATATTTTCAAACGCTCAGTGGCTTGAGGAGCTGTTTTTCCACTTTTGGTCGGGTGAAGATACCCCAAACATGCCCCTCAAAGGATTATATTCCATAGTAACAAGCAAAAGTAAATTTTAGCACATATCGAAAATGTTTCATTACCAAATTCCACTTACCAAAGGCGCTTCATTCCCCGATAATGGCGCCAGAAAATAGTCTTGGTGACCCACAAGTGTAGAGGATCCATCATAGTCCTTTCGATAAGATTGTAGAACCCAATGAGGAGCAGAAGGAAATGACAAGCAGTTTTCAGCAAGGTATGTTCTTCAAGTGTTGTGAGTAACAGTGAGAGATAGTTTTGAAGCAAGATAATTCATAACAAGTAACAAGTAACAATGGTAGCAAGTGTGCAGCAAGGTGACCCAATCCTATTTATATAAAAGGACAAGCTTGAAAGTTCTCATATACTCCCTTCGTTCCTAAATATAAGTCTTTTTAGAGGTTCCACTAGAGGACTACATGGGAATTGTCGTCTACAAAGGAATGGAGGGAGTATATAGGAAAGCGCTCTTGAGGACACATGGGAATTGTCGTCTATTCATGGGAATTTCATCTACTTATAATTCCACAATGAATTCCCTTGGGCACAAGTATGGTGAAGTGTCATGTGGTTGACGTTCACATGACAACACTAACGGAACCAACAACATACATATCATCAAAATGTCGAACAAATACCAACTTCACAGGATTACTTATAACAAGACTTCTCCCATGTCCTCGTGAACAAAAGTCACTACTCAAAAATCATCATCATGTTCAAGATCAGAGGTGTAATTAATATGATAAAGGATCTGAACATATTATCTTCCACCAGGTAAGCCAAAAAGCATAAACTACAAGATGTAATCAACACTACTAGCAACCCACAGGTACCAACCTAAGGTTGTGAGACACAGATTGCATACAAGAGATGAGCTAGGGTTTGAGATGATATGGTGTTGGTGAAGATATTGATGAAGATTGGCCTCCCCAAAAAGGAGCAAGGTTGGTGATAATAATGGCTTTGATTTCCCCCTCCTGGAGGGAGGTTTCCCCAGTAGAATTGCTTTGTCGTAGAGCAAAAGGGCTCCTACCCAGGTTTCCACCTCGAGACGGTGGCGCTTCATTCCAAAATTATCATCCTTATTTTTCTAGGTCAAAAGGCTTCATATAGCAGAAGATGGGCACCGAAGACAGCCCGTGGGCCTCCCAAGCCATTAGGGCGCGCCCGGGGGGTGGGCAAGCCCTATTGGATTGGGATCAAAAGGTGCCCCCCTCTAGTATTTCTTCACTCTAATAATTCTTATATATTCCATAAAAAACCTTCTGAAGTTTCAGGTTATTTGGATTCTAGAAAATTTCTAGCTTTTTCCATGGCTTTCAGGTCCAGAATTCAAGTTTTGGCAATTTCTCTCTTTGTGTAGATCTTGCAAACTAAGAGAGAAAAGGCATTAGGATTGTATCATAAATTAGAATAATGACCATGGAAAAAATAAATATCAATACGAAATTATGATGAAAAATGGACATATCACTATGCAGCTAGAGTTGGATGCTATAAGTGTCAAACAAGCGCGGTCTCATCAGCTTGCTCAGCTGCTCGCGCTACAGCAGTGGTAACCTTTTTTGAAGTGTGTAGACGTCGGGGGGCCATGCTGGAATTGTTTTACAAAGATAGATTATAACTACAACACATACTTATAAAACAACATCATATAGTCATAAACAACAACACATAGGCATACACTTTCAATTCATAAATTATTGACATAGTGTAGATTGTAGAGATAACTTTGAGTTTACATAGATTTTATATGGGTACATGGGTATATGTGTATGGGTTATATGATCCCATACCCGTACCCTCTCTACTCGATGGGTTTCATATTTTCCTATTTATATACCCATGGGTAAGCTTTTGTCCCATACCTTACCCTAATAGGGCTTTTACCCGTAGGGTACGTGGGTAATGGGTACCCATTCCCATCCCTGAACATACCTCACCCATTAAGCTTTGCTAGTCTTCATACCTTTGGAAATGAAGTTGTTGAGTCCTTCTCGCTCACAGATTACTATATAATTGGTTGCACGTACACGTAAAGCGATACTTTGGCATGAGCGCGATGATTGTTCTATTTCGAGTTTATTCTTCTTATTCTTCTTCGATTATAGGATGTGTTCCAGGCCGGCAGCCCGGGATAGCAAGGATGGACGTCGTTCTTTTATTGTTTGTTTTCGTCTGTAGTCGGACCGTGCTCTTCTACATGGTGATTGAATATGTTGTTGTATTGATGTGCGTTTGATGTAGCTTGTGGCGAGTGTAAGCCAATTCCATATACCCGTCTCTTCTATACATGTACTTATAACGATATCCATTCTTGCGAAACGACGAGATGCACTTCTATCCATGTTGAGGCCCTTGTGCCAAAATATATACAGGATCGCATCTTCGGTGCTAAAAGTTGGTATAAGAGTCAGGTTCCGACCTAGGAGCCCCGTCCATTGTCGCCCCGCCGCCAGTAACCGCCATTGTCGCCGATGTTTCCCTCGATCCCGATCGGCGTGGGGAGAAGGAGGGCCACGAGGCCAACACCCGCCTCGTGAGCCGTAACCGCTCCTCAGCCCAGCTCTGCTCCGCTCGTGGCCTAGCCACGCACCCCCGAGGCCGAGCCTGCCCCGCCTTGCCTCCTCCACGGACCTGGGCCGAAGCCCGCTATGGTGAGCCCCAACTCCGATATCAGACGCTCTCTGCAAAGTGTAACAATCCCGCGCATATAGATTAGGTCCAACTCGTTTATTTTCCCGCTTTGAGTATTTATCAATTATCCAGGGAATTCCTAGTTTTACAGAAAAATCCATGATTTTAAATTCATAGTAACTAATTATCCGTGCATCTGATTAAAATAATTTCTATATGTAAAATGATTAGAATTTTGCGTTGATTAATAATTTATGAATTTCATGCATGTTGAAATTTGTTTAACCTGTTGTTTGCATGGATTTGTGTGATGCTATATTAAAATGATTTAATTCATATTAAATTAAGCTTGCATCGTATTTAAAAACTTTATACATGTATGGTGCTTAGAATTTTATGTAGTTTCGCAATATCCAACTTTAAAACCTGTTTAAAATGTTTAAACTTGGTGTTTTACTTAGTTTGCATATATACCATTTTAGAACGGTTTTCATCATAACTATTTAACCGTAGCTCCGATTAAAATGCTCGAAAAATGTGTAGAATAACATGGTAGCATTTAATTTCCTATTTAACAATTCTAAAATTGTGTTTTAAGAAGATCTGTAGCAAATTCAAAATTACATATGGCGACTTTCTGGAATTGTTGTTCGTTGTTCCGTCCTCATTTAAACTTCCTAGAATTCATGCACTCTCATAATATCTTGTGCATCCATGTTTTAACATGTTGTGGCTGTCATTTGCATGCCTTTTGCATTTATGGCATATCAGCTAGCGTTGCTCATATCTTTTAAACCGTAGCTCGGTTTTAGATGCCCTATATGTGTAAATCAACTAGAATGACATGTAAAATCACATGATCCACTTTATTTTTCTGTTTAACAAACATAAAACATGCTTATTTAATATCTGGACCAATTTCAAAACTAACATGTGCGGTCGTTTCGGAAATGCTATATGTAGTTTCCGACCTCATTTAAAATGCCTAGCTAGTGTAGTTTATTTATGCTCACCTCTTGCCATGTTTAAACAACATTTAATATTGATGAGTACCTAAACGGGAGTGAACTAAATATATGAACGTGGAGTTTCATCAATATGCAACTCGTTGCATATTGAGCTTCACTTAATGTGTAGTATTTGATTGTGGTGATTGTCATGCCTTACATAATTAACCCGAACATGCATCATATGTGTTGTGCATCATGTCATGAATATGTTATGGTATTTATCATGTCTTGACTGTTGTTTCCGGATTGCTTCTTCTCGATAGAGTTCCGGAAGCGAGTCAGAGTGTGAGGATCCATTCGACTACGTTGGTTCGTCTGCATCATGGATTTGTTCTTCTTCCAAGCGGGATCATAGGCAAGATGACCATTTCCCTAGATATCATTAATATCAATGTCATGCTAGTTGTCTCATTTATTTCGCTATGTCTCGTTGCCTACCACTTAAATGTCAGCCTCCCAACATTGCCATGAAAAGTCCCTAACCTTTCCACAACCCAGCAAACCATTGTTTGGCTATGTTACCGCTTGCTCGGCCTTTTGGTAGCGTTTCTAGTTGCAGGTGCTGTTGCCTCCATGTGAAAACATGGGTTCCTTTTTATATCACCATATTATTGCTATTTAATTTAACGCACGTATATACTTGGTAAAAGATGGAAGGCTTGGCCTTCTAGCCTGGTGTTTTGTTCCATCTTTGTCACCTTAGTTTAGGCTACCGGTGTTAAGCTCCATATTGAGCGCTCCTAACATGCTTGGGGTTGTTATGGGGACCCCTTGACTTTCGTTTTGGGATAAAACTCGTTTGGCAAGGCCCAACACTGGTACTATATTTGCCCAACAGAGAAAAACATAGGGCATCATGAACCCGAGGAGTAATTCAACATAAAACAGGGGGACAGTGCTGATTGTGTTGGTCCCAAATAGAGCCACTTTTGGGGCCACCTGGGGCAACTCGGGGGATTTCTATTTGGCCACCGTACGTAATTCTCGTCCGTCGTGTCTTGAGAATGAGATACGCGGCTCCTATCGGGATCATCGACACGCCCGCCAGCCTTGGTGGATTTCTTTTACCTTTCTCGAACGTCTTGTGCGAGGGATTCCAAGGATACTTTGGGCTATCTCGTGGTTGAGGTTTTCCACCCGGAATCTGAGGAGATCACGGGTTTTCTGCGGTCGAAGTTTCCGATGCAACATGTGGTAGTTTGTGATAGACTAGTTGGATCACCCCTATAGGGTTAAATCTTTCGGAAAGTCGTTCCCGTTGTTATGTGGCAAATCTGGAAACTTTGTTTAACATATGGTTCTAGAAAACTTGAATTAAACTTAATTAAAACTTGCCAACTGTGTGCGTAACTGTGAGTGTCTCTACTCGTGAGTTCTGCATCTAGAAGAAGACATGATGGGGTTATGCCTGACGTGAGTAGGTGTTCAGGATCATTCATTTGATCATCATTAGTTTATGTCCATTATGCGTAGATCATCCCCCCTTTAATTCATGTACTCGTAAGTTAGCCACTCAAATAAATGCTTAGTTGCTTGTTGCAGCCTCACCACTTAACCATACCTCACTCATTAAGCTTTGCTAGTCATGATACCTTTGGAAATAAGATTTTTGAGTCCATGTGGCTCACAGATTACTACAACAACAGTTGCAGGTACTGGTAAAGCGATACTTTGGCATGAGCATGGTTATTGTTCTATTTGTAGTTTCTTCTTCTTCTTCATCATCGATCATAGGATGGGTTCCAGGCCGGTAGTGTGGGATAGAAAGGATGGACGTCATTCTTTTATCGTTTATTTTCGTCCGTAGTCGGACCCTCCTCTTCTACATGGTGATTGAATATGTTGTTGTATTGATGTGATATTGATGTAGCTTCTGGCGAGTGTAAGGCAATTCCATATACTCATCTCTTCAATACATGTACTTGTAACGATATCCATTCTTGCAAAACGACAAGATGTGCTTCTATCTCTGTCGAGGCCCTCGTGCCAAAATAAGGATAGGATCGTATCTTGGGCGTTACAGTGTTGAAGTGTTGTTGGTTATGTATATTATTTTCTTGACTCATTTATTTGAATTGTGGCAAACTTTGATGCCTAGTGGATGTAATATGTCATAGTTTCTTTATTGTATAGTCTAGGTTTATTCTTAGTTAGTATATTGTAACTTAGGCTAAAAGCTTCAACAGAGGTCAACGACCCAAAACGTTATCAGTGAATCAATGATATATAAAAAGAAATTACACTATGCAAACGGGCCAGCCCTTTACTCGCTATATATGGGCCAAATCATGGGCCTACAATCATCTCAGACCATTGGTAGGCCTGAAGGCGAAGTACTTTCAGGCCTTTATCGGTCTGTGGGCTTTGAACATGATGAAATGTAGACTCTGCATGAATTGTTCATAACCTTTGACAGGGAAACAACAGGTCAAAATATACATCGACCCATGACTGGCCCAACTACATGGTGGGTCGTTAACTAAGCAAAATTTATCTTGGGCCTTTGTTGGCCGTATCACATTGTGGGTTGTAAACAGGTCGGATGTAATGTAGGCCATAATTAGTCCCAACTGTATCATGGGCCTAGAATGTGTTGATAGTCTGGTTGGGTTGAAGTATATCCATGAAGTAGGAATGGGCCCAAAGGCAGACTGGGTTGTTAAATGGTCAAAACTAAAACTATGCCGAAGACGACCAAATTGCACCCAGTATTGTTAATAGGCAAAAACAAACGCTCGACCTAATTGGGTCAAACTGTTAAATGGGCCTTTAGGAGGCCGTAATGTCAACCGGACCTTCAATGGGCCCGAGAAATAGAATGGACTGTTAATGGGACTGATCTGATATGGGCCGTAATTTGGCCCAATACATGGCAGTCTGACAACGGGCCAACCCACTAGATGCTCACAAAATCTTGTGGGCCTTGACTCGGCTGGCCCTTTTAATATAAAAGGGCCATTGTTGGACCGTGCCACATGCCAACTTTCCATTGGCGTTTTTTGTCCAACGGACAACTGCCATTTGTCGCAACACAGAGTCAACACGAGGTACCTTGGACAAATGAGAAAATGACACATGGAAAATCGTCATTGGCCGGCACAGTTAACGGGTATCGGATCCAATACTGGCACCCGATAGCTTAACGACGACCCGTTATGATTGCTGCCACGTGTCGGTTACCCTTGAAAAACTCACTTCTACGATGCGTCATTTATCATCATGGAAGTGGACAGTTCCGTGATAATGATTTGAGTATAGTCATGGAACACTTCTATGACACCACGGGTATGACTATCTTCATTCTGTCATAAAATCATCAGGGGTGTACATGCGTAGAGGTACATACGTAGTCGGGCTTCGAATAACTTTTGATCTTAAATGCGTTGGTGCCTTTTTGGCATCAACCAACTCCAAGCTAGAAATTTGAACACGTCGACTGAGTTGTTGGTTATGAGCTAGATGCTTATCTTTCAAGGATTACAACACATTTTTTGGGTTATCAAAAGTGTCGCTCCTCGTGAATTTTATACTCCACTACCCTCCCTGAAAATTTAAAAGTTGTGGAGGGGGAGTGGAGCATGTATCCCTATTTAGGGTCATCATCAGCTGCTTTTGAGGTATTGTCGATATCATCCGCAAGGGGTGTCCAACGTCGCCAGAGTCATCATTGGATGTGTCATGAACTGATTTTGGGCGCTTTATAGGCTCTCGGCTAGTTGATCTAGCTCGGGCCTTGGATTCATCCTGGGCAGTTTGAACCTCGGACGCGAAGGCTGCGGTCTGCTCTTCTATTCGGAGAGAGCGTCCCATGTTACCATTGACTGTTATCACGCCATACAGCCCTAGCATTTTTAGCTTTAAGTAAGCGTAATGCAGGATGGCATGAAAGTGCGCAAAAGTTGTCCTTCTTAGAAGTGTGGGATAACCTCTTTTGAAAGCGACAATGTCAAAGATTAAGTCTTTGCTTCAATATGTTGAGTAAATAGGCAATTTTCCGAGTGTATTAATCCACGAGATAATAAATAGCATGGCGTTAACTAGACTAATGATGTACTGATCTTGAACTAACCTAGCACATACTACGCATATCGTTGATACATCTATGCATGCAAGTAGTACTGCTAGGATAAATACGAACATGAGGATAAACAAGTCATACCCTCCAATAGGCCAGTTGCCCGTAGCAGCAGTGTTGGCATTGGACGCGGCCGTAGCAGTAGTAGCATCCTCAGCCCTCTTCTTCTCAGCTTCAAGGGAGAGACGATCGGTCTCGGATGGTGAAGACATGGCGATGACGAGGACGACGCGGATGTAGACGAAGCAGACGGACGGAGGCGAGCAGTCGCGTGATCGCTCCCCAAAAACCTAATTGCCCCTCTCCCGTACAGGAACCGGAGAGGCGGGGTTTCGGAGGCCTGCTCTCCCGTCGATCGTGTACGCAGTAAACGGGACGGAGTCGCCAGCGGCATCAGCAGCAAAGGGAACGAACACGTGAGGCAGATGTGATCTGATTCTCGTGACGGCTAGGGTAGGCGTTAGCCTGCTTATAAAGGCGGCTGAGCGGAGAGACGTGGGCCGAACCCACGTCCGAGTCGATAACAGCCCACGATCCGTCGTCTCAGATCGTGCCGTGTCCGTTACGTATTCTCCGTTCCTGACCGAAAAAAATAAGCACGTAGGTATGAGCTCGGCTCAGTTCATTCCCGCAACCTGCGGCGCGTCGTGACGAGGCGTGTCGCGGCGAGGCGGGCGGCGGAGGAGGAGTGCGCGAGGGCACCTTCTCTTCTCACTCTCCAATAGCATGTGGAAGAGACACCCTTATAAAGGGGTCCAACTTCTCCTCCACTAGCGGGGTGGGACTAAACTTCCCACCACCTTGTCATTCCACCACCTACATGGGCCCTTGGAGATTTTTCTGAAATTCTCTAATGGGCCTAAAGCCCACTACTAATTTCAACAATCCCCCACCAGATCTCAAGGGCACATCGTGTTCCCTCGTTCCAATCACTGTTTTAATATACCATCATTTCAGTGAAGACCTGTTAAGGTTGAGCTTCACCTAGAGCAAGTAGCTACACTCCTTTACAAGTGAACAATGGACTATGCCTTGAATTGTCAGTTTGGCATAAAGAAGCTTCACCACAAGTCTTACTAGTAATAGGCTGCCGAAGCCTGACCCCTCGGGTGGAGCATATTAGTCACACTCCTGGCCTATTCATGAGTTTACTAGAGATCACCCAAATCTCATAGACTGTGACCAGCAGTCAAGCTCATATAGGTGTGTTCCTCAAAAGATCGCTTTGTAGGACAGCATCTTGCTTACACATAAGCTTTAGAACACATTAAGACAGTAGTCATCCTACCATATAGTATCCAAGAGCATTGCATCTCCAACGCAGTGGGTTAGTAAAGTTACTCTCCTCAGTTCACCACTGGCTTGTTTTCCCAAGTCCTATTTCACGGGATCTCCGATCATATAGGTTAGGTTACTACCATAGCAACTCATGTGGGTCTCATACCCATCTCCCTCGATGCACTATCTATCACAACACGTGATAGCCCTTTAGTAAAGGGATCTGCCAGATTCTTAGCCGTTTGGATGTAATCCAACGCTATCACTCTGGAGTTTCTCAAACGTCTGACAGACTTCAATCTCATTCTCATATGTTTGTTGGACTTCATATTGTCCTTTGAACTCTTCACTTTGACAATAACCGTCTGATTATTGCAGTTCATAAGGATAGCCGGAACCGGCTTCTCAACCACAGGTAAGTCCATCAAAAGATCTCGAAGAAATTCTGCTTCGACACCAGATGTGTCTAATGCTATTAATTCTGCTTCCAATGTCGATCTTGTTAAGATCATTTGCTTGCAAGACTTCGAGGAAACAGCACCACCCCCATGAGTAAACATATACCCAGTAGTGGCCTTCATCTCATCAGCATCAGAGATCCAATTCGCATCACTATACCCTTCAAGTACCGATGGGTATCATGTATAGTGAAGTCCGTGGTTGACACTACCTTTCAGGTTGCGCACAATTCTTTCAACAGCACGCCAATGAACATCGCCCGGTTTTGCAACAAACCGGCTAAGTTTGCTCACAGAAAGCGCGATCTCAGGCCTCGTTGCGCTAGCTAGGTACATAAGCGAACCGATAATTTGAGAGAATCTCAATTGATCTATAGTTGTGCCTTTAAACTTTTGAATAAGCACACTAGGATCATATGGTGTTTGAGAAATTTTGCAGTCTGAATATCCAAATCGACTCAAAATCTTCTCAACATAGTGGGATTGCAGAAGTGTAATCCCACCCTCATCATCTCTCAAAAGCTTGATGTTCAAGATAACATCAGCCACCCCAAGGTCCTTCATCTCAAAGTTTTGAGACAGAAAAGACTTAACCTCCTCAATTACTTTGAGGTTGGTTCCAAATATCAGTATGTCATCAACATACAAGCACAATATAACTCCTTCGCCCCCACCATGGCGATAGTATACACATTTGTCAGCTTCATTAACAACGAAGCCAACAGATGTCAGAGTTGTATTAAACTTCTCATGCCATTGCTTAGGTGCTTGTCTCAGACCATATAAAGATTTCAGCAACTTACACACCTTTCCTTCCTGACCTTCTATCACAAAGCCATCTGGCTGTTGCATATAGATTTCCTCATTTAGCTCTCGATTCAGGAAAGCCGTCTTAACGTCCATTTGATGAACGAGAGGACCATGAGAGGCCGCCAATGAGAGTAGTACTCGAATGGTGGTCAGTCTAGCCACAGGTGAGTAAGTATCAAAGAAATCGTCTTCTTCTTTCTAGGCATAGCCCTTGGCCGCAAGCCTAGCCTTGTACTTTTCAATCGTACCATCGGGCCTAAGCTTCTTTTTGAACACCCACTTGCATCCCAATGGTTTGCAACCATAGGGACGATCAGTGATTTCCCATGTCCCGTTAGCCATGATGGAATCCATCTCGCTACGGACCGTAGCTTTCCAGTAATCAGCATCTCGAGAAGCATATGCTTCTGAAATAGAAGTGGGATTATCATCCACGAGGTATACGAAGAAATCATCACCAAAGGTCTTTGCAGTCCTTTGTCTCTTGCCCCTACCAAGGGTTTCCTCGTCATCCTCCTCGAGATTATCATCATGTGTTTGTTCATAATATTCCATAGGAATGGCAGGCTGAGGAGTTATCTGAGATTCCTGTCTAGAAGTGCTTTGCATATCTCTCATGGGAAATGTATCCTCAAAGAATGTAGCATCCCTCGACTCCATTATTGTACCGACCTTCACGTCAGGTACCTCAGATTTCACTACTAGAAATCTATAGCCTACGCTATTCTTAGCGTATCCCAAATTAACGCAGTCCATAGTCTTTGGTCCAAGCTTACGCTTCTTGGGGATCGGTACATTGACTTTTGCCAAGCAGCCCCAAGTACGTAAGTACGAGAGCGTCGTCCTTCTCTTCGACCACTCCTCGTAGGGAGTGACCTCATTATCTTTTGTAGGAACTTTATTCAGGACATGACACGCGGTCAATATAGCCTCCCCCCACCATGCCTTGGATAAACCCGATGTATCTAACATGGCGTTAACCAAATCAGTTAGAGTACCGTTTTTCCGCTCGGTTTTTCTCATGAATAATGTCGTGTTCCGAACAAAATGAATCAAATTCATTTGAGAAGTACTCTCCACCACGATCAGACTGGACTCGTTTAATTTTCTTTTCAAGTTGATTCTCAACTTCTTCCTTATAGATTTTAAAGTAGTGTAGAGCCTCATCTTTAGTATTTAACAGATACACATAGCAAAATCTAGTGGAATCATCTATCAATGTCATGAAGTATTTCTTTCCACCTTTAGTCAACACACCATTCATCTCACAAAGATCAGAATGTATGAGTTCTAATGGTGCCAAATGTCTCTCCTCTGCAGCCTTGTGAGGCTTGCGAGGTTGCTTTGCTTGCACACACGAATGGTACTTAGAACCTTTGGCTAAAGTGAACATCGGGATTAAATTCAGTTTGCTAGCCGGGACATAACACCGAAACTTATGTCACAAATACGTGAATGCCAAACTTCAGATTCATTAACACTCGAATGAATATTGTTCACAACTTTATTACAAAAATCTGCAAGAGAAAGGCGGAACAGACCTCCGCATTCATAACCTTTTCCAACGAAAAGTCCATATTTCGTAACAACTACTTTATTAGACTCAAATACCAACTTAAACCATTCTCTACACAGAAGGGAGCCACTAACGAGATTCTTCTTGATGGCGGGGACATGTTGCACGTTCTTCAGCTGCACGATCCTTCCCGAAGTAAACTTCGGATCGACCGTGCCAACACCAAGAACAGAAGCACTCGCGCCATTCCCCATCAATACGGGCCCGCGATCGGTGGCCTGATAAGAAGAAAACAATGATATGTCAGCACACACATGGATATTTGCACCCGTGTCCACCCACCAATCGGTGGACTGACAAACTGAAAATACAGTAAGTAAATTACCGTACCCAGATGCACCACTTTCATTGTTGCCCACAATCATATTGGCAGACTTGGAGTCCTGCACCGGCTTCTTGTACATGTTTGGGCATTTGTTCGCCCAATGTTCCTCTGAACCACAAGTATAGCAGCAATCTCCCTTCTTATTCTTCTTGAAGGGCTTCTTTCCCTTCATCATGAAGTCGGTATTCTGTTGGACAGAATTCTTTCCCTTGGGCTTGTGGGAATTGAAGTTCGTGTGATGTACCATATTGGCAGTAGAAGAGCTTTCCACCGCTTTTCCATTGGAGTCCTTTGCTCTCGAGTTCTGCTCAACACTCAGATGGCCGATGATGTCCTCTACTGAGAACTCACGCCTCTGATGTTTTAGAGTAGTAGCAAAGTTCCTCCAGGAATTAGGAAGCTTAGCAATTATACAGCCCGCGACAAACTTGCCCGGAAAATTGCACTTAAGAACCTCAAGTTCTTTAGCTATGCATAATGTCTCATGAGCCTGTTCCAATACAGAACGGTTGTCAACCATCTTGTAATCGTGGAACTACTCCATAACATACATCTCACTCCCAACACCGGTGGCCCTGAATTTAGATTCGAGCGCCTCCCACAAGTCTTTGGCAACATGCATATGTAAGTATGCATCAACCAGCTTATCTCCGATCACGCTTATGACTGCTCCAAGGAATAGGACGGTGGCCTCCGCGAACATCTTCTCCTGTTCAGGAGAGATCGTTCCCGTTGGAGTGACACCGGCTACCCGGAACACGTTCATAGCCGTGAGCCATAAGGTGGTTCTCGTTTGCCAACGCTTTCAATAAGTACTGGTAAACTTGTCCGGTTTTAGTGCAGCAGCAAAACCATCACTCAAAAAATTCCTACACACATTAGATTTTTGGATTGTTGAGTAAATAGGCAATTTTCCGAGTCTATTGATCCACGAGATAATAACTAGCATGGCATTGGCTAGACTAATGATGTACTGATCTTGAACTAACCTAGCACATACTACGAATATAGTTGATACATCTATGCATGCAAGTAGTACACCTAGGATAAATACGAACATGAGGATAAACAAGTCATACCCTCCAATAGGCCAATTGGCCGTAGGGGCAGCGTTGGCGTTGGACGCGGCCGTAGCAGCAGCAGCATCCTCGGCCCTCTTCTTCTCAGCTTCAAGGGCGAGACGATAGGCCTCGGATGGTGAAGACATGGCGATGACGAGGACGACGCGGATGTAGACGAAGCAGACGGACGGAGGCGAGCAGTCGCGTGATCACTCCCCAAAAACCTAATCGCCCCTCTCCCGTACAGGAACCGGAGAGGCGGGGTTTCACAGGCCTGCTCTCCCATGGACCATGTACATGGTAAACGGGAAGGAGTCGCCGGCGGCAGCAGCAGCAAAGGGAACGAACGCGTGAGGCAGATGTGGTCTGATTCTCGTGATGGCTAGGGTAGGCGTTAGCTTGCTTATAAAGGCGGCTGAGCGGAGAGACGTGGGCCGAACCCACGCCCGAGTAGGTAGCAACCCACGATCCGACGTCTCGGATCGTGCCGTGTCCGTTACGTATTCTCCGTTCCTGACCGACAAAAATAAGCGCGTAGGTCTGAGCTTGGCTCATTCCCGCAACCCGCAACCCGCCGTGGCTAGGCTAGCGGCGGAGGAGGAGTGCGCGTAGGCAGCTTCTCTTCTCACTCTTCAATAGCATGTGAAAGAGAGACCCTTATAAAGGGGTCCAACTTCTCCTTCACTAGCGGTGTGGGACTAAACTTCCCACCACCTTGTCATGCCACCATCTACACGGGCCTTTGGAGATTTTTCTGAAATTCTCTAATGGGCATAAAGTCCACTACTAATTTCAACAAAATAGTTATCTGGTGTGTCGAAGACTACGTCCAAGATCACCTTTTCTGAGCATTGTGCTTCAGTCCCAGGTAAAATACCTATGAAAGTGGTACTACAGGGCATGCTTGGAGGGCCGTCGAGCGCAAGGAGCTACGTGGACACTACATCATCAACCCTCGGAAGACAACACAAAACCTGAGCTTCTGTTGCCGCCCCTGCCCAGCCACAACCGGATCAGCACGGTGCGGAGGGCGATGTCCTCCACGTCATCCCACTCCGCATCACACAGCAGCGACTTCCAGTCATCGTCGTCTTCGATGTTGTCGTCACCGAACATGGCGTTGCTACCATTGCTCACCATAGATTGGAAGGGGGCGGGGCGGGAAGAGGATGAGATGAAGTGAGAGTGAAGTAGAGCGTGTTGACTTCGGTCTAGTGTTTGTCCTAAGTGGAGTTACATCTGGGGTTAGGGTGGGCCCAGGTGGGACGGTCCAACATAACAAACGCATCCGGATATGTGAGGGTCTTTTCTTACCCGTCCCATATTTGTGCTGGTTCTCAGGGTTGTCAATTGCCTCGGACGTTCATGACCGGTTTGGGAGCCACACTGGATCAGTTTGAGGAGCCCGAGTGTAGACGCTGTAACGCATAAAAAAAACCGACACAGATATCAGCTGGCCACGAGTTACGACTCCTACCATGGATGCGCATTTGCATCGTATCGGATATATCACAGCTGAGGCCTGCTGGGGCCAATTACAGCTGTGAACAGAGACAGGATGATTAGTTTGTTGTTTCACTCTCGGCTAGCTTAAGCTAAGATCTGGTCAAAAAACAAACACTAAACCTTCCAGCAGTTGTCATACCAGCCAAATTTGTACGTACTATGTTTACGCCATGGCCCGTTTAAGAAAGCAAGCACGTCCGTGTCATCACTTATTTACAAGAAGAGAAGAAAACCTCACGACCAGGAACGGGCCAACGCATCTAGAGATGACGGCACCTCAAGTTCGCCGTATTTTACGTGCGTCATGACGGTCGGAGGGGAAGACTCGGTTCGGATAACAGCTGACACTTGTTCCGTTGATCGACCATATATTTGTATCCTCTGGAGGCTCCATTTTGTATGCAGTGATAACATTTTGTCTTTAGTTTTTGGGATAGTGGAACTAGAAGTTATACACTCAGACTGAGAGCTTCGGGTTGTCATGTCCTGATGTGACCATCTGATGCATGACAGTGACCTAGCCACTTCATTAGTTGGTGGTTTGTACCAGAACAGATCACAAAACACGAGTTGATAAGAAGTACGTGTCGCCCCCAAGTTGGTCGACCTTAAGCTTTGCCGGTGTCCTTAGCCATCAAGTTGAACTTAAGATGGCGATCCAACTAGATATCAAGCTCTCCTTATGTTTAGTTTTGGAGCATGGTAAACCATAAGAGCAACTCTAGTAGATTCGTCAAATTGACCCGATCGACATAATAATCGTTAAATATGATATTTAGTTAAAAAAACTACTTTGATAGAGTTATCATCGAATTGCCATAATTTATGAAGCGCACTCCATATACGCCCGCGAGACAGTGTAATTGAAGGCTGAGGGCCTTGATTTGAAGCAAAAGACATTGGCCAACAGCTCGCCCACGGGAAAGTTACACCTCCCTCCTCACCTCATGCCACGCTTTTCCGACGCGTGCCGCTTGTAGATATAAAAAACGCCCCTTTCCTTCTAGCCGCCCACAACCTCGAAAACCCTTCTAACCGCGCACAACCATGACTTCCCTTCTAACCGCCAACAACCTTCACTATCTCACCGATGGAGGACTCGGTGTTGTTCTCGAAGGAGAAGAAGCGTTGGTAAAAATTACGCCGGCCATTTTAGAGACACACAAGAACATTTGGCCCGATTTTTGGGTCACACCAGATCCCGTATAGTCGGCTCGACCCGTACAAAATTTACAGTGGCCCGGAAACACCCCCTCCCTCCCCCTCCCAGCACGCAATATATATCCGGGTCCGCGATCACGATACGGGTCGAAACCATATCCCCCTCCGCCGCGATTCCCCATTCCCCCATGTGGTTTCTCACCGCTGGTGACATAAATCTGTCGCCCCGCTGCCGATCCGCCATTATGTGGGGGCGGGATGTGGAGCTCTGGCTTGCGCGGCGACGACGGACCCGAGCAAAAGTGTTGCGTCACCGCCGACGCGGCGAGGAAGCGGTCCACCCAGCGGTACACCAACCAAGGCCTTGAACCGTCGGCGTCCCTCCTGTGTCATGAGATAGAGGAGTACGACCGGCGGCAAGCTCGGCTCGCCTATGGCGCGAGTAGCTCCTCCGGTGTGTATAGCTCGTGCACGCTGCTGCCGCCGGTCAAGAGGGAGGCAAAGGAGCTCCCACCGCTCCATGCGGTGAAGACGGAGCACGAGGCGGAGCGGCCGTGCATCGGCGTCGTCAGGCCGAAATACTACCTCCCTCCCTAGAGGCATACACCATCGAGGCGGCGACTCTCGAATGCATTGCGCGGGGGTGGGGGGAGGAGGTGGCGCGGCGTTGCCATTGGAGGGAGGAGGTCAACGACGTCCTGCTCGAGCAGGGCCTCATCAGGGCGCGGGAGTTTGAGGAGAAGGAAGAGGCATGGCGACGTGAAGCCGAAGCGCATGACTCCATGTAACATTGACCTCACCTCTGACAATAACGATGAGTGATCACCGCCGCCACACCGGTGGGGTTCCGCGTGAGCCCCATTTTGGCCAGTTTAGGGTTAGGGTAGGTCGACGCACAATTTGTAATCGATGAACTATATTTATGTATGTATGAGCATCTCTATTATATGTATGTATGAATTTTCATCGCTACTGTTTCTTGTTCATTTCTAGGGCGAAACATTTTTTTTTCAAATTTTGCAGTTTCATATAACTTTTGTGCTCGGCCGTCGCCAAATTCGCCACTTATAAGAGGGCAAATGCAAATTGTAAACTCATTATAAGGGCTAGCCTTATAAGGGGTTTGCTGGAGATGCTCTAACGATCTCTACAAGGAAAACCATATGTGTCACTCAAATGGTTAGCATAATTTTTACCATTAGGAGGAATGAAATTCTTCTCGCCATTCACGCCAAAACCGAGCCGCCCTCGCTGTCAAAATCGACGTCGTTGCTTAGATTATGATAAGCATTAGATGGGACATCCGCATGATGCCTGCCTAATGTTGATCATATTTTCAAGCATCATCGTTGGAAAGCCACCTGAATCTTTGCAAAGACTAAATTTTCCTCGTCGTTGTCCTCATGGTCATCTAAGTGCTCGCCATCATGATTGTGGTTGTCCGAGCACTCACCATTGTGTTCGTGGTCGTCCAATCATTCATCGTCCTACTTGTGGTTTTAACTGAATGTTTTTATCTAATACTTCTTTTAAAACTAAATATGTATTGGAGATTGGAAAAAAAATGTCTCATTGATGAATGGGCCTATGAAATGGAGGCAACCATTATCTTGACTTTGACTTTGTGCGTTGCTTCGGCAACCTTATAATGTGGGAGGCTGCGGCGGCACATGCGGTGGGGGCGTGCTCGTGGGAGAGACGGGCCCAATTCGAATCTTGGGCTCGCCGGGCAAGCCCTAGCACTGAATCAAGTGGCTGCCATCTAGATGGGAGCCATAGCATTTCTTGAGGCATCCATAATATGGTGGGTAGACAAATTACTGTTAGGCAATTGATAGAAAAGTGCATAGTTATGATTGTGATTCCTCATGGCATAATTCATATATAAGAATTACGTCTACGACAAGTAGACCGTTAAACATATTGGTGCCTACTACTATTACTCCACCCCTTGACCTCTATCGAGCATGCATCGCAAGGTATTAAGTTCATAACAAACAAAGTTGAAAGGATCGATATGGTTGACTAAGGGGGGTGAATAGGCAACTACTAATTTTTAGCTTGTCTTAACAAATTAGCATTAGCAAAAAAAGGTTCTCTATATGAACGACTAGATGAGCAACCTATATGATGCTAACTACAAGGATAATAAGTGCAAGCAAAGAATACACCACCATAATAGCAAGTACAAAGTAAAGGTAAGAGATAACCGCAAGTGGGACAGGTGGAGACGAGGATGTGTTACCGAAGTTCCTTCCCTTTGACAGGAAGTACGTCTCCGTTGGAGCGGTATGGAGGCACAATGCTCCCCAAGAAGCCACTAGGTCCACTGTATCCTCCTCACGCCCTCACACAATGCGAGGTGTCGTGATTCCACTATTGGTGCCCTTGAAGGCTTGACCGGACGTTTACAAACAAGGTTGGGGCTATCTCCAAACAAAGCTTGGAGGCTCCGAACTAGACCACGAAGCTTCACCACAATGGAATATGGCTCCGAGCTGATCTCAACCATATAGGGTGCTCAAACACCCAAGAGTAACAAGACCCGCAAGGGATTAATGGGGGGAATCAAATATCTCTTGGTGGAACTGTAGATCAAGGCCCTCTCAAGCAATCCCTAGAAAATCAACAAGTTTGCTTGGCTAGGGAGTGAGATTGGGCAAGAATAAGCTTATGGAGCAACAATGGAGCTTGGAGAGGTTAAAGGTGGGCTCCTCGAAACAGAAGACACCTTTATATAGTGGGGGGGGATCCAACCGTTACCTGATAACCCACAAGTATAGGGGATTGCAACAGTTTTCGAGGGTAGAGTATTCAACCCAAATTTATTGATTCGACACAAGGGGAAGCCAAAGAATATTCTCAAGTATTAGCAGTTGAGTTGTCAATTCAACCACACCTAAAAGATTTAGTATCTGCAGCAAAGTATATGTAGCAGAGTAGTATGATAGCAGTAGTAGCAACAGTAACCAATAGCAACAAAGTGACAGCGGTAGCGGCAAAGTAACAACAGAGTAACAGTAGGAGCAGTGACATCAGTAGCAGCAAAGTAACGTAGCAAGGACCTGTAGGAAAAACTCGTAGGCATTGGGTCGGTGATGGATGATTATGACGGATGGTATTCATCATGCAACATTTACAACACGGAGAGATATGTAACTAGCTCCAGTTTGTCAATGTAATGTAGGCATGTATTTCGTATGTAGTCATACGTGCTTAGGGAAAATAACTTGCATGACATCTATTGTCCATCCCTCCCGTGGTAGCGGGGTCCTAATGGAAACTACGGGATATTAAGGGTCTCCTTTTAATAAAGAAACGGACCAACGCATTAACACTTAGTGAATACACGAACTCCTCATACTATGGTCATCTCCGGGAGTGGTTCCGGCTATTGTCACTCCTGGGTTGCCAGGTCATAACACATAGTAGGTGACTACAACTTGCAAGATAGGATCAAGAACACACATATATTGGCGACAACATTATAGGTTCAGATCTGAAATCGTGGCACTCGGGCCCTAGTGACAAGCATTAAGCATGGCAAAGTAGTAGCAACATCAATCTCAGAACATAGTGGATACTAGGGATCAATACCCGTCAAAACTAACTCGATTACATGATAGATCTCATCCAACCCATCACCGTCCAGCAAGCGTACGATGAGATTACTCACGAATGATGAAGAGCATCATGGAATTGGCGATGAAGGAAGGTTGGTGCTGACGATCTCCCCTCCCCAGAGACCAGAACGGACTCCAGATCTTCCCTCCAGAGGAAGAACAGGAGGTGGCTGCGCCTCCGTATCCTCAAACGCGATGAACTCTTCTCCTTGATTTTTTCCAGACGAAAGGGACTATATAGAGCTGAGATTGGAGGCGGTGGAGCAACGTGGGCCCCACAAGCCTGCCAGGTGCGGCCAGGGGGGCCCGCGCCTGGTGGGCTTGTGGGCTCCACGCTCCACTTCCTCTGTTGATTCTTGCGGCAGTATTTTTTATATATTCCACAAAAATTCTCCGTAAATTTTGAGGTCATTTCGAGAACTTCTATTTCTGCGCAAAAACAACACCATGGCAACTCTGCTGAAAACAACGTTAGTCCAGGTTAGTTCCATTCAAATCATGCAAATTAGAGTCCAAAACAAGGGCAAAAGAGTTTGGAAAAGTAGATACGATGGAGACGTATCAAGTCCCCCAAGCTTAAAACCTTGCTTATCCTCAAGAAATTCAGTTGACAAACTAAAAGAGACAAAAGAAAAACTTTTACGAACTCTGTTTGATCTTGTTATTGCAACTATGTCTAACTCATATCCAGAATTTCAGCAAGATCACAAGCTAACCACATAAGCAAATGACATCTAGGTCTCATGGTAAACTCATATCAATGGCATAATCAACTCGCGAGCAAATAATAATAAGTTTCAAAGGTCAACACTCTAATCAAGACAAGCATGAAGTAGTGTAAACAGATGGTTTCTCGCTAGCTCTTTCTGAGACCGCAAAACATAAATGCACAACACCTTCAAAGACCAAGGGCTAACTAAACATTGTAATTCAAGGAAAAGAAGATCCAGTCACAGTCATACTCAATCACAGTTAAAAGCAAAGCATAAAAATGACAGAGGTGCTCTCTAATTGGTGCTTTTATAAGAAGAGGATGACTCAACAGGAACACAAATAGACAGGCCCTTCGCAGAGGGAAACATTGATTTGCACAGGTGCCAGAGCTCAAGCTTTGAAAACAGAGATAATAATTTTGGGTGGCATGCTTTCATTGTCAACGCAATGATCAAGAGTTTTCACCATCTTCCACGCTACATATGCTATAGGCGGTTCCCAAACAGAAAAGTAAAGTTTTGACTCCCCCACCACCGATCAATCACACTCCGCGACTAGCCGAATACTCGGGTGCCGTCCATACCAACATCAATCCAGGGGGAGTTTTGTTTGCAATTATCTTTTTGATTTGAGCATGGAACTGGGCATTCCAATTACCGGCTCCTTTCTCGTGAATGATAGTGAATAAACACATATCGAGGATAACACGCCTAGCATGGAAGATACTCATAGCCCCCTGTCACCCCTTGAGCGGTTCGGGCATGCAAAACAGATTATTTCTTGAAGATTTAGAGAGTGGCACATGCAAATTTACTTGGAACGGCAGGTAGATACCGCATATAGGTAGGTATGGTGGACTCATATGGAACAACTTTGGGTTTATGGAAGTGGATGCACAAGCAGTATTCCCGCTTAGTACAAGTGAAGGCTAGCAAAAGACTGGGAAGCGACCAACTAGAGAGCGACAACAGTCATCAAAATGCATTGAGATTAACTAACATTGAGTGCAAGCATGAGTAGGACATAAATCACCATGAACATGAATATCATAGAGGCTATGTTGATTTTGTTCCAACTACATGCGTCAACATGCGCCAAGTCAAGCCACTTGAATCATTCAAAGGATGATACCATCCTATCATACTACATCATAGTCATCTCAAAATTCATGTTGGCATCCAAGACAAACCATTATAAGCTCCTAGCTAATTAAGCATGGCATGAGAAACTATGATCTCTAAGTTCTCATTGCAAACATGTTTATCTCACAACAAAGCTGAACTAGGAACGCTGAGCTAGTCATATTTACAAAAAAAAATAGATCGAGTTCATACCAGCTTTTCCAGGCTCAGTCACTTCATCATATATCATCATTATTGCCTTTCACTTGCACGACCGAATGATGTGAACAATAATAAGAGTGCTCATGCATTGGACTAAGATGGAATATGCAAGCAAACACAAAGGAGAAGACAAAGTAATATGGCTCTTTGACAGATAAACAGATATGCATGCGAGAGCCACTAAACATTGTAACCATGGTCTTCTACCTTGACCCAAAGAAAAAAAAACTATTTACACGGGAAAGCTCCCAACAAGCAAAAGAAGAACGGAAAATATTTTTTGGTTTTCTCAAACTAGACAAACACACGAGAAGAAAACGAGAAAAAGAAAATAAACTAGCATGGATGATACAGTGGCAAAGTGTGAACACTGACTATCAAAGTGAAAGTGTAAGCAAGAATATAAAGTCGGTGAGAAACACGTACTCCCCCAAGCTTAGGCTTTTGGCCTAAGTTGGTCTACTCCCAAGGATGGTCCGGGCGATACCAAAAATCGTAATGGGGGTTATACGGGAGCATTGCAGCCACTGCGTAAATAGCTGCCTCACGGAGACGAGCAGCCTTTGCCTTCCTCTCATACTCTTCTGCCTCCCCTCTGGTTATGTAATATCTCCGTTTTACCTAAAAGTCAAAGAAGGCAGGAGCAAGAAGGGTAATATTGAAAATACGCTGTCGGTTAAATATTAAACGGTATAGGAGGGATTCATCTTCCCTCTCAAGGAACTGATAGCATGTCAAAGCGGTGCGATCAAGGAAAGTTGTATGGAGCGGGGGATCTCCTTCGCGGATGGGTACTCCAAGAAAATTTGCTATGCGAGTGGCATAGATCCCACCAAAGAAATCCCCTTCATTAGCATTATTATTCAGCCTCCTTGCTATTATAGCTCCCATGTTGAAACTTCTATCGCCCGTAACTGCACTCTTAAGAATACTAAGGTCGGGTGCGCAGAGGTGACAATGCTCAATCTTGCCATTAATGCATCTGCCTATGAAGAGGGCAAAATAATGCAAGGCAGGAAAATGAATGCTCCCCATGGTAGCATGTGTAATATCTCTAGTTTCTCCGACAGTTATACGAGAGAAAAAATCTATAACCGAAGATTTAGGAGGATCATTGAGACTACCCCAAACAGGTATCTTGCAAATTCTATTGAAATCCTCTAAATCTATGGTATACGATTTGTCATAGAGATCAAACAGTACGGATGTGTTACGGCCAGCTGAAAATTTGAATCTACGAACAAAAGAGGCAATGAGAGTGACATACTGTTCACATTTATTAGAGATGAATTCTTCGAGTCCGACGTTGTGAACAAGTGTATCAAACTCATCTTTGAAACCTGCCTCAATCATGGATTCATCAGAAGGCCATTCACATGGTTTTACCTGTGTGTTCCTTGGTTGGTAAGGATCGGGCTCCCGAATCGCGAGACGGGGACCTCTCTTGCTTGAGGCACCACCATGATAGTTTCTCCTGAACATCTTCCTTTTCTGAAATTTTTAGTGACTCTAAGGAAAAGTGAACAAGGCCCAATGAAACTCGTAGCAACTACTCCCTCAAGTGCCTAGAGGCCATATTACGCATCAAAACTACTTGGGACGAGCTAAAATTAGCATGCAAAGCTCAAGAACAGGGTCACCAAGGCAGCAAAAATACGTGAAGTATAAGGCACTAGAGCAAAAACGAATTGGACCAATGGAGGAGTCACTTACCAAGGAGTAATTTCCCCAAAACAGCTTGGTGAATGGTGCTTTGCACAAGGAGATCGAAAATCCCATCAAGAAGAGCAAGAACACGGGTTTGAGCTGCGAAACGATTTTTTCTGGAGGTAGGAGAAGCATATGGGAGCTAGAATGAGTGGAGGGCGTGCACGTGGGCCCCACAAGCCTAGGTGGCGCGGCCAGGGGTGCCCGCGCCTCCAGGGCTTGTGGCCCACTCGTCCAGCCCCCTGACTAGATCTACGTCTTTGTATTTTTCAAAAAATCCTGAAAAAATCATACTTGATTTTCAGGACGTTCGGAGAACTTTTATTTTCGGGGTACTTTTCTACGGGACGCTAAGACAGAAAACAGGGAAAACTAAACTAAATTTATCATGTTGCTTCTAAGCTACCGAAGGTGAAAGCTTGGAACAGATGTTTGTGACTCCTTGATTCATCCATCTCATGGTCATCGAAAGAAATCCGTCAATGAGGTTGATCAATTCCCCTTGACAAACTTTTTCGAATCGCAAAAGAAGACGGAGAATTTTTGAATAGTCACTAGGTTACCTCAATGGGGATGTGCATATCCTCAACAAGCAAATCGTACTTCATCTTATCAGTAGGTATAGGGCATTCAAAGCTCCCAATAAGAATCGATGAAGTTTTTTCGATAGCATTGATGCAATGTACTCGATATTGTTTCTTCGGAAAGTGCACCGTATGCTCATTACTGTTGACATGGAAAGTGACATTGCTTTTGTTGCAATCTATAACAGCCCCTGCGGTGTTTAAAAAGGGTCTTCCAAGGATGACCGCCATGGCATCATCCTCGGGAATATCTAGAATAACAAAGTCCGTCAAGATAGTAATGTTAGCAACCACAACAGGCACATCCTCGCAAAGCCGATAAGGAAAGTAGTTGATTTGTCGCCCATTTGCAGAGAGATTTCAGTGGGTGTCAACTTGTCCAATTCAAGTCTACGATAAAGAGAGAGAGGCATAACACTAACACCGGCTCCAAGGTCGCATAAAGCAGTTCTAACGTAGTTTCTTTTAATGGAGCAGGGTATAGTGGGCACTCCGGGATCACCTAGTTTCTTAGGAGTTCCACCCTTGAAGGTATAGTTAGCGAGCGTGGTGGAAATCTCAACCTCAGGTATCCTCCTCTTATTAGTCACAATATCCTTCATTTACTTAGCATACAGAGACATTTTGAGTATATCTGTCAAACGAATTTACAGAAAGACAGGTCTAATCATTTCAACAAAGCGCTCAAAATCCTCATCATCCTTTTTCTTGGATGGTTTGGGAGGGAAGGGCATGGGTTTCTGAACCCATGGTTCCCTTTCTTTACTATGCTTCCTAGCAGAAAAGTCATTCTTATCGTATCTCTTATTCTTAGGCTGTGGGTTATCAAGATCAACAGGTTCAATCTCCACATCCTTATCATTGCTAGGTTGAGCATCATCATGAACATCACTATTGATATTATCATTAGGCACATGTTCATCATCAGATTGTGTTTCGGCATCAGAGACAGAGACATCGTTTGGATTCTCATGTGTAACAGCATCAGGGTTGCTAGCATGCAAGTTCCTATCATCTTTCTTCTTCTTCCTAGGATGACTAGGTGCATCAGTGCTAACTCCTTGAGAATCTTGTTCAATTCTCTTAGGATGACCCTCAGGATACATAGGTTCCTGAGTCATTCTATCGCCTCTAGTGACGACTCTGACAGAATTGTCATTCAACTCATTGAGCAAGTCATTTTGAGCCTTAAGTACTTGTTCTACCTGAGTAGTAACCATAGAGGCATGTTTACTCAAGAGCTTAAGATCATTGATGTTTCTGTCCACACAAGCACTTAAGTGACTAAGCATACGAGCATTTTGTTCCAATTGTCTGCTAACATAATCATTGAAACTTTGTTGTTTGGCAACAAAGTTATCAAATTCATCCAGGCATAAGCTAGCAGGTTTATCAAAAGGAATAACACTCTCATTGAATCTAAGCAGAAAATTTACTTCTACTACCTGTATCGAGTTATCGAGACCATGGATCTCTTCGATAGGTGGTATATTTTTTGACATCTTCCGATTTAATGCCTTTCTCTTTCATAGATTTCTTAGCTTCTTGCATATCTTCAGGACTGAGGAATAGAATACCTCTTTTCTTTGGAGTTGGCTTTGGAGGTGGTTCGGGAATAGTCCAAGCATTCTCATTGCACAAGATATTATTCAATAGGATCTCAGCTTGTTCTACGGTTAGTTCCCTAAAAACACAACCAGCACAACTATCTAGATGGTCTCGAGAAGCATCGGTAAGTCCATTATAGAAGATATCAAGTATTTCATTCTTCGCAAGAGGGTGATCAGGCAAAGCATTCAGTAGCTGGACGAGCCTCCCCCAAGCTTGTGGGAGACTCTCTTCTTCAACTTGCGCAAAGTTGTATATTTCCTGCAAGGCAGCTTGCTTCTTACGGGAAGGGATATATTTCTCAGAGAAGTAGTAGATCATATCCTGGGGGCTACGCACACAACCAGGAGCAAGAGAAATGAACCAGGTCTTAGCATCATCCTTTAGCGAGAAAGGAAACAGCTTAAGGATATAGTAGTGGCGGATCTTTTCCTCACTAGTGAATGGGGTGGCTATATCGTGCAGTTTGGTAAGATGGGCTACAACCGTTTCAGACTCATAACCGTGAAAAGGATCAGATTTGACCAGAGTGATTAACTCAGGGTCGACAGAGAATTCATAATCCTTATCGGTCACAAAGATAGGCGAAGTAGCAAACTTCGGGTCGTATTTCATCCTAGCGTTCAGGGATTTTTCTTTCCACTTGCGTAGTAAATTCTCAACATCATAGCTATCCTTACACGCAAGAAAATCCTCAGCTATCTCTCCCTCCATAACATAGCACTCAGGCATATTAGGCAATTCATATCTAGGAGAGCTAGCTCTATCAGGCAAAATAGCAGGTTCTACTTCAATAGTATCAGCAGTTTCAAAAGTATCATCACATCTAGCAGCAACTCTAGCAATTTGTGCATCAAGGAATGCACCTAGTGGCAAAGAAGTATCAAGCATAGCATCATCACAAGCATCATGGACAGCAGAAGTAGCATCATCAAGCACATGCGACATATCAAGATTTCTAGCAAGAGGTGGTGTCGCAAACTTACTCATAACTGAAGGTGAATCAAGTGCAGAGCTAGATGGCAGTTCCTTACCTCTCCTCGTAGTTGAGGGCAAGACTTTAGTTCTTGGATCTTTCGGATTCCTCATAGTGACCAGCAGACGTAAATCCCAAGTGACTCAGAGAATATAGCTATGCCTCCCCGGCAATGGCGCCAGAAAAAGGTCTTGATAACCCACAAGTATACGTGATCGCAATAATTTTCGAGGGTAGAGCATTCAACCCAAATTTATTTATTCGACACAAGGGGAAGCCAAAGAATATTCTCAAGTATTAGCAGTTGAGTTGTCAACTCAACCACACCTGAAAGATTTAGTATCTGCAGCAAAGTATCAGTAGCAGAGTAGTATGATAGCAGTAGTAGCAACAGTAACCAATAGCAACAAAGTGACAGTGGTAGCAGCAAAGTAAAAAAGTAGCAATAGAGTAACAGTAGAAGGAAAGTAACATAGCAAGGACCAGTAGGAAAAACTCGTAGGCATTGGATCGGTGATGGATGATTATGCCGGATGCTATTCATCATGCAACAGTTATAACACAGAGAGATATGTAACTAGCTCCAATTCGTCAAAGTAATGTAGGCATGTATTCCGTATGTAGTCATGCGTGCTTAGGGAAAAGAACTTGCATGACATCTATTGTCCATCGCTCCCATGGCAGCGGGGTCCTAATGGAAACTACGGGATATTAAGGTTCTCCTTTTAATAAACAACCGGACCAACGCATTAACACTTGGTGAATACATGAACTCCTCATACTATGGTCATCTCCGGGAGTGGTTCCGGCTATTGTCACTCCGGGGTTGCCGGGTCAGAACACATAGTAGGTGACTACAACTTGCAAGATAGGATCAAGAACACACATATATTGGCGAAAACATAATAGGTTCAGATCTCAAATCATGGCACTCGGGCCCTAGTGACAAGCATTAAGCATGGCATAGTAGTAGCAACATCAATCTCAGAACATAGTGGATACTAGGGATCAATCCCCGTCAAAACTAACTTGATTACATGATAGATCTCATCCAACCCATCACCGTCCAGCAAGCCTACGATGAGATTACTCACGAACGGTGAAGAGCATCATGGAATTGGCGATGAAGGAAGGTTGGTGATGACGATCCCCTCTCCGGAGCCCAGAACGGACTCCAGATCTGCCCACCAGAGGAATAACAAGAGGTGGCGGCGCCTCCATATCGTAAAACGTGATGAACTCTTCTCCTTGATTCATAAAACAAAAGGGACTAAATAGAGCTGAGATTGGAGGCGGTGGAGCAACATGGGCCCCACAAGCCTGCCAGGCGCGGCCAGGGGGCCGTGCCTGGTGGGCTTGTGGGCTCCACGCTCCACTTCCTCCGTTGATTCTTGCGCCAGTATTTTTTATATATTCCACAAAATTCTCCATAAATTTCCAAATCATTCCGAGAACTTCTATTTCTGTGCAAAAACAGCACCATGGCAATTCTGCTGAAAACAGCGTTAGTCCGGGTTACTTCCATTCAAATCATCCAAACTAGAGTCCAAAACAAGGGAAAAAGAGTTTGGAAAAGTAGATACGATGAAGACGTGTCATTACCCACCCACCACAGCAATAGCCAAGCGGTATTACTGCTTTGGGAACGGTACTACCCCTGCTAGGAGCAGTATTACCGCTCCTAAGAGCGGTACTACCGCTCTGCGTCTCACCAACCACGGTAGTAATAAATTACTACCGTGCCTACTGGTGCAGGGGGAAAGTATGCAAAAAATTCCATCGGAGCGGTAGTAAAAAATTTCTACCTCTCTGGGGGCGGTAGTAAAAAATCAATACCGCTCTTAGAGCAGTACTACCGCTGGCCCTTTTGCATAGACATCAAAGATGGGTATGGTGCTCCATTGTAGCTAGGGAAAAGGTGGTGCACTAAATGTGTACGAGATAATACCACCCAAACCTTTCCGACGCGGACCCCCTCTTAATAGTACGACTTTCCTACGACTCAAATCCACCAAAGAGAAACGTAAAAAGCAACCGTCTTTGAGAGATTCTGAGGGGCATCGAATCGTGTTCTGCCTAGATATGAATTATCGGAAATGCTCAATGCACATGATTAGTCCGCACACGCATTGTCATCAATCACTAAAACCACTTAGGGAGAAATATGCCCTAACAATCTCCCCCTTTTTTGGTGGATTGATGACAATACATGATTTGCACATAAAGGATATAGAGAAAGCATATGAAAAATCCAAAATCTACAAACTAGAGACAAGCTTTTCCTGGATGTGTGCATACCAACACACAACCAAGGAAAAATCACTCCCCCTATATTTTATAGACTAAGCAATCCTTGCAACATAAAAGAGTAGATATTTATATATGGAAGCAAGGCATAGCATGTGAGCATGAAGATAAAGGCAGAAGATAATAAGACTCACAAGCTATTAATAAAATAGATAATAATGAGACAAAGGAATGGGAAGATATAGCATATGTCTCACACCATATGATAAAATCTGACGTCTCATAGTTTCACCCATAAAGAAAAGACAACCAACGAAAGCAACTAAAGTTCAACAAATAGAACAACCATGAAAACGAGAAAACGAGCTAATCCTACACTCTCTCCCCCTTTGGCATCGGGACACCAAAAAGGCAGAGGGGACACCTACGGCATAGGTGGTAGCTCGAACTGGAGAAAATATAGCCATCAATTTTCGGTCTCCTCGTGAACATACTTCTCATCTGAGTCGTCCACCTCGGAGTCCTGGTCAAATGTATCCCACTACAGATTGTTCTTCTGCATCCACTCGGCCTTCGGGGTGATCTCTCGCTCAGATCCACTAGAGATGTGCACGGCAAGCTTCCTCGTGATCAACTTGTCACGCCGACGACTCTCCTTCTGAGCATCATGAGTCTTGTACTGTCCCTTGGCCAGCATGCAGAACAAGGTCTTCATCCTGTCGGTAAGCTTTTTGGCCATGACGGCTCGGTAGAGGAAGGCATACGTGACTCCGGTACAGCCTCATCCTTAGCAGCAGCCATATCCTCATCAGAATCCCTAGGGGCACCAAGTGTAGTTGAGGTGTTTGCCCATTTGTCCTTCTGGCGCAGTTTGATGGGCTCATGTCGAATCCAATTAGGAGCAAGAAACTCAACAGCTGGAAATGCCTTGGCCCATGTCATCTTGATGAAGTAAAACAGATAAGGACCATAGATTGGGACCTTACGGCTGAAGACTGCATAGTACAGCTCGTTCCGCATAACATGAGAGACATCTAGTGGTCCATAGGGGCGAGTCCGCCCCTTTTGACACATGATAAGAATATCTACCAGGTATGAGTGGACCTGGTCCTTGTCTCCCACTGGAGGAAACAGTGTGTTGCCGAAAATGTGGTGCATGACGTCTAGAAAAGGGTTCATAACATAGGAGAACTCACTAGATGGGGTTTCCTTCACAATATAGTATGGCAGCAACTTCTCCTTTGCTGGAGCAGTAGGGTTAGCATGTGGACGCAAGCCAACTAGGTGGTGAAGCCCCTCATCCTAGACATGCAGAAGATCCATGAAGTCCTTTCACTTAGCACATAGTAATTCCCCATTTGTCAGCCAGGTCATGGTGCGGTCGTCATCAGTGTGAAAGTGAACACTAGCGAAGAAGTGGGCCAGTACTTCATATTCAAAATCTTGCTGAAAAGTGATGAGCTCCTCAATTTGAAACTGGTCTATGATGCCAACTGTTCTTCCCCTTTGCAACGGCACCAGAAGAATGTTGTTAGCACTCTCCGGTAATTGAAACTAGAAGAATGTTGTTGACGGCCCACAAGCGCATGGGATCGCAGCAGTTTTCGAGGGTAGAGTATTCGACCCAATTTGTTGGTTTACCACACAGGAGGTGAGAGGATACTCTCTAGTATTAGCAGCTGAATACGTCAGATTCAACCACACCTGAAAGATTAGTATCTGCAAGCACAGTAGTAACAGCAAAGTAATATGATAACAACGGTGTCAAAAACGATCTATTAACGGCAGACTATTCCAAACGATTGTACTAATGGCGCCAAGTTGTCTCGTTGACGGAAATTGTCAGTTCCCATCAACGACCAGCGAACCAAAATTGTAGCAGGTAGCAGCAATGTAACGAGCAATAGCAGCGGCAAGGAAAAGCAGTAGTGACAGTAGTAGCAAGTAGGAACAGTAGCAAGCGACAGTAGTAGCAATAGTAGCAGCAGAGAAAGACAAGTAACGGCAGTAGCAACAGTAGTAGCAGCAGCAGAGCAAAACAAGTAACAGCAGTAGCAATAGTAGTAGAAGCAGTAGTAGGAAAAACTCATAGGCAATGGGTCGATGATTTTTTTCGATGATATTCATCATGCAACAGTTATAACACGGAGAGATATGTGGCTAGCTCCTGTTCGTCAATGTGATGTAGGCATGCATTCCGTGTGTCGTCATACGTGCTTAGGGAAAAGAACTTGCATGACATCTATTGTCCATCCCTCTCGTGGCAGCGGGGTCCAAAAGGAAACTACGGGATATTAAGGTTCTCCTTTTAATAAAGAACCGGACCAACGCATTAACACTTGGTGAACACATGAACTCCTCAAACTATGGTCATCACCGGGAGTGGTTCCGGTTATTGTCACTCCGGGGTTGCCTGATCATAACACATAGTAGGTAACTACAACTTGCAAGATCGGATCTAAAACACACATATATTGGTGACAACATAATAATTTCAGATCTGAAATCATGGCACTCGGGCCCTAGTGACAAGCATTAAGCATGGCAAAGTAGTAGCAACATCAATCTCAGAACATAGTGGATACTAGGGATCAATCCCCATCAAAACTAACTCGATTACATGATATAGCTCATCCTACTCATCACTGCCCAGCGAGCCTACGAATAGATTACTCACGAACGACGAAGAGCTTCATGGAATTGGAGAGGGAAGAAAGTTGATGATGATGATGGCGACGATTTCCCTTCTCCGGAGACCAAGACGGACTCCAGATCTGCCATCCAGATGAAGAACAGGTGGTGGCGGCGCCTCCGTATCGTGAACGCGACGAAAACTTCTCTTTTTATTTTTTCTGGGACGAAAGGGATCTTATAGAACTGGAATTGGGGGCGGCAGAGCTGCGTGGGCCCCACAAGCCTGCCCACTGCCACTAGGGGGGTGGTGGCGGAGCCAGGGCTTGTGGCCCACTGGCCCACCCCCTGAGGTGGAACTTGGCGCATATATTTTTCTTATTTTCCAAAACTGCTCCCCGTAAATTTTCGGGACGTTTGGAGAACTTTGATTTCTGCACAAAAATAACACCAAGGCAATTCTGCTGAAAACAGCGTCAGTCCAGGTTAGTTCCATTCAAATCATGCAAATTAGAGTCCAAAACAAGGGCAAAAGAGTTTGGAAAAGTAGATACGATGGAGACGTATCAGTCTACTATGGACAGAACATCACCAGAATATGCAGGGTCTTTCTTCAGATGGTTGATATCTATCCACTGCACAGGAACATACATATTCTTCTGCGTTTTGATGACATCTTAAAAGATAAGAAACTGGTATTTATTCCAAAACATTGCACCTCCAGGGAACTAATCCCTATTGTTGTTGTAGGGGTTGATCTTTCGGCGCAGCTGAAACTCTCCAAGTGGCATGGTCTTCCAATCAATGGTGTTCCTGGGCTTCTGAGCAGTATTCTTGAAATTGCGCTTGGGAGCTTTAGAACCCTCAGGGACATATGATGAGCGGGGACGCTTGGAGCTAGCATCCCGAGGGGGGTTAGAGCGCCTAGAGCCACCACCTATGATACGCAAAATGCAAACACAACACAAAGGACACAAGAAGTCAAGGCAAAGATCAATATGCAATAGAAAAGCCCAAAAAGGAGAGAGTACAATGTGTGTGCTAAAGGAAGGTTGGTAGTACCGCCGCTAGAGTGGTAGTAAAATTTTAATACCGCTCTGGTAGCGGTAGTACCGCTGTGGGAGGTGTAGTACCACTGCTCGAGCGATAGTAAAAATTTACTACCATCCTGGCAGCGGTAGTACTGCTCTGACAGCGGTAGTACCGCTGCTCGAGCGGTGGTATCGCACGGAAGGCAGAGTGCCAAATCTGACAGTTCCATGAAACCAACAAATCCCTAATCCTTCGAAACAGAACCTCAGATTTGGTACTAGTGGGCACCCCAACACACAAGACAACCTACTACAAGAAAGATATACTACCCATGAACTCCCCCAATCCCTCTAGGAAGAGGATAGGGTGACATGAAGAAAATAACATATACAAGCCCCCTAACCCTAGATTCAACAAAAACTAAGAAAAACGAAGGGAAAGAGGGGCAGTACCGAGGTCCATGGCACGTGGGAGAGGATCCCACCAAGAGGAATCGGAGAAGTCTGGCTGGAGAAGGAGATCCGGCGAGTCCCTTGGGCAGCAACTTGAGAGAGGAGCGAGATAAAAAGAGGAAGGGCATGGGATGAATGGGTAAGGGGGAAAACTGCCTCCCCTTCCCTTTAAATAACCCCTGAGGTTGTGGCGGCGCGGTAGTACCGTTGTCATTGCAGTAGTACCGCTTGGCTAGCGGTAGTACCGCGCTCCCAACAGTTGTAAAAATTTACTACCGTGTTGGGGGCGATAGTACCGCTTGGCCAGCGGTAGTACCGCTCTCCCAGCGGTAGTAAAATTTTACTATCGTGCTGGGGGTGGTGGTACCGTGCCCCTATTGATAGAACTGCCTGGAAAACTTGCTCTACTCTCCTCGACAATAAAATGGACTTGAACATTGCCAGTGATCAAGAACAAAAACAGAAAACCCAAGCAAGGATAAGAAGCAACACGTACACTCTGGAACACAAAATTGAATCTTCTGACGGGGAGATGGTGGTAGCCGAAGCCACCAATGTTTGAGACAAATGGTATGACACCGCGAAGAATTACCCTTGGGTTCATGACCACAGCTCGTCGTTGAAGCACAGGTGCCATCAATAATGGATAATGTGAAAAACTTGATCAATTTATGCATAATAGGGGGAGGATAAGTTCATTGAGAGAACAACACTCCCCCTATGTCCATGCCTAATCTAGAGCCAAATATAATGATGAGTGAGGTGTGGCGTGCCTGGTTTCAATCTATATTACTAGAATCAATGATATTTAGCTCATGCCTTAACTCGCGAAAACTTGCTTCATCTAGAGGTTTGGTGAAAATATCTACAAGTTTCTCTTGAGTGTTGATGAAGAGGACATCAATATCTCCTTGCTTGATATGATCTTGAATGAAATGATGACATATATCAATATGCTTGGTCTTGCTATGTTGCATCGAATTAAGGGATATCTTGATAGCACTCTCATTGTCACACAGAAGAGGCAGTTTGTCACAAGTGACACTGTAATCCTTTAAAGTTTGCCTCATCCATAATATTTGAGCACAACAACTTGCAGCAGCTACAGACTCACCTTCCGTGGAAGAAAGTGACACACAGTTTTGCTTCTTCGAAGACCAACTTACCAAGGGACGACCAAGGAATTGGCATCCTCCAGAGGTTTACTTTCTTCCAACACACTCTCCATCCCAATCTGAGTCAGAGTAACCTACTAAACTAAAGCTTGCTCCTTTGGCGTACCTTAAGCCAAAGTTTGGGGTATGAGCCAAATATCGAAAGATTTGTTTGACTGCCGCATAGTGGCTTTCCTTTGGTGCAGATTGAAACCTTGCACAAATTCCCACACTCAGCATGATATCGGGTCTAGATGCACAAAGGTAAAGCAAGGATCCAATCATGGAGCGATATACCTTTTGATCCACGGTTTTACCATTGGGATCACTGTCGAGCTTGCATTTGGTTGGCATGGGAAATTTGACTGGCCTGACGTCCTCGAGCTCAAACCTCTTGATCATGTCTTGAGTGTACTTGGCTTGTTTGATGGAGGTTCCTTCTCTTCCTTGTTTGATTTCAAACCCGAGAAAGAATTTCAACTCTCCCATCATCGACATCTCAAACTTCTCGGTCATTAGTCCCGCAAACTCTTCATTGAAAGATTTGTTAGGAGAACCAAATATAATATCATCAACATATATTTGGCATATTAACAACTCCCCTTTGACCTTCTTGGTAAAAAGAGTGGGATCAATTTTCCCAATCTCAAACACACGGTCTTGCAACAACTCAGTAAGGTACTCATACCACGGACCACAAGGTGCCTTCCTGAGTTTGTATACATGAGTGGGGAACTTGGGATCCTCGAATCCCGGGGGTTGTTTAACATATACCAACTCATTTAAAGGACCATTAAGAAAAGCACTCTTCACATCCATTTGTTGCAATTTAAAGTCATGATGAGAAGCAAAAGCAACTAACATGAGAATAGATTCAAGACGAGCAACAGGAGCAAAGGTTTCACCGTAGTCGATACCCTCGACTTGGGAGTAGCCTTGTGCCACGAGTCTTGCCTTGTTTGCAATGACAACACCATTTCCATCCTGCTTGTTCTTGAAGATCCATTTGGTTCTAATGATATTATGTTCCTCCGTTGGTCGTGGCACTAATTCCCAACCTTGACTACGCTCGAAGTTGTTAAGTTCATCATGCATAGCTTCAAGCCAATCCTCATCATCGAGCGCATCATCTACCTTTTGGGGTTCAACACACGAAACAAATGCGTGATGCATACAAAAGTTTGGTAATTGTTGATGAGTGGTTACCCCTCTATTGAAGCTACCAAGCACATTCTTGAAGATGTGTTGTCGAACTCAGAGCTTGTTGGCTATCTTGGCAGCACGACGCTTCATGACTTCCCTACTTGATAATGTAGGGGTTTTTGTTTGAACACTTTGAGCACCGTCTTGAGCATGCTCACTAGATTGCCCTTGATCTTGTGGTAGCACTTAATCTTGAGGTTGCACTAGATCTTGAGCAGGCTCGGAATCTGGAGCATGATCTTGAACATCATTTGGTGCGACACCATCTTCATGAGGTTGATCTTGTCCTTGATCAGGTTCGTCGGGTTGAGGGTCTTCACTTTGTTCTTCGGAAGCATGTGGGTCTAGTGAGGGTGATGGCTCCACTTGAGTAGAGCATTATCCTTCTCCTTCGGCCACAAGGGGTTCCTCAATGGGGAGTATTTAACCAATCCCCATTCTACTTATGGTTTGAGGAGGAATTTCATCACCTACATCACAAATACCACTTTGCTCCACTTGGGAGCCATTATTCTCATCAAACTCCATGTTACACGTCTCCACCATGAGTCCGGTGGACTTGTTGTGAACACGGTAAGCATGAGAGTTTGTAGCATAACCAACAAATATGCCCTCTTAAGCCCTAGCTTCAAATTTAAACAAACGAACACTTTTCTTAAGTATGAAACACTAACAACCAAACACCCGGAATTATTTGAGGTTGGGCTTGTTCCCGGGAAGAATATCATACAGAGTTTTGTTCAAGCATTTGAGAAGGTAGAGCCGATAGGATGCATGGCATGCGGTGCTAATGGATTCAGCCCAAAAGTTGTTTGGAGATTTGAATTCCTCCATCATGGTTCTTTCCGTGGCCATCAACATCCGATTCTTCCTTTCCGCAACACCGTTCTGTTGGGGGTGTAATGTGCTGAATATTGATGCTTGATCCCCTCGTCACTAAGGAACTCATTTAAAGTGTAGTTCTTGAACTCAGTGCCGTTGTCACTTCTAATCATCAAAATCTTTGCTTCTTGTTGACGTTGAGTTTCATTCGCAAAGTCAATGACAGTTTGTTGAGTCTCACTCTTCCTCTTGAAGAAATATACCTAAGTGTATCTTGAGTAGTCATCCAAAATCACCAAGCAATACTTTATTCCCCCAAGACTATAAAAAGAAGGAGGACCAAAGACACTACAGGAATCAGCTTCTTTGTCGTCTACCATCACAGATGGCAAAGACTAAATCACGGACGGCAAAGACAAAACAACAGAAGGAAAAGAATCTCACGTCCGGCAAAATTTCTGCGTCAGCCTACGACGGCATACGACCTTCTTTGCCGTCTGTCCCCCCAAAGCGGACGGCAAAGCTCTTTGCCGTCAGCTTTCCATAGGAGTAGTTGGCAAAGTGCTCGAGACGGCAGCCGACATGCGTTGCCTCCATTAGGGGTTAAGGAGGCTTTGCCATCTGCCTCCCCCCTCTTCTTTGCCGTCTGCCTCCTCCCTCTTCTTTGTCGTCTGCCTCCCCCTCTTCTTTGCCGTGTGCCTCCTCCTCCCCCCCTCCACTCTTTGCCATCTGCCTCCTCCTCCCCCCTCCTCTGTGCCCACTTCTTTGCTGTCTGCCCACCCTGGAGGCAGACGGCATAGAGCCTATATAGACACCCGTGGATGCACAGCTGGGTGCCATGTGGCACCTTTGCCATCTGCCAGCTGATGGCACAGGTCTTTGCCATCAGCTAGCAGACGGCAAAGAGCCCATATAGTACCTGTTTTTTTTTGTTTTTATAGTATTTCACAGCATATATATATATATATATATATATATATATATATATATTTGACATCACATTTATATAATTCACCACACAGATATGATATATAGTTCACCACACATATACTTGCCAACACATATATATAATTCACCACACATATATGATATACATATAAATCAATGTACATCCCCATATATCGAAAGAACCAACATACAAAGTATTGCACATGTTTATCCATATATACATATACATATAGTTCGACATTGTTCATCATCTCAAATGAAAACTAGATGATATACATATCAAGTTCATCCATCGACATTGCTCAACTCCATGAATGCCAGCTTCCATGCATGTAGTATATCCAATCTACGAAAATGTGAATAAGAAAGTCAGAAGAAGAACAAAATATGATGTTTTTCAGCTAATTATGTCATTTTTAGCGCAAAACAAGCTAAGAATATAATATTCATGAGCTAACCAAGGTTCTTATGCCATTTTTAGCTTATTATGGCATTTTGGAGCTAAATGGGTTAATTAAAGCAAGGATAATATGAAAGAGGAGAAGAAAGAGGAGGAGGAGGAGAAGAAGAAGAAATCAAAAAGAAGGAGGAGAAGGACTAGAAGGTCCTTGGCCTTCTCCTCCTCCTCCTCCTCCTCCTCCTTCTCCTTCTTCTCTTCTTCCTCTTCTTCTTCTTCTTTCTTTTCATTTTTCCTATTTCTTCTCCTCTTCTCCTCTTGTTGGAGCTAAATTACCTAATTATGTCTTTTTGGAGCTAAATGGGTTAATTATCCCATTTTAGAGGAAAACAAGCTAAGTATATAATATTCATGAGCTAACCAAGGTTCTTATGCCATTTTGAGCTTATTATGGTATTTTGGAGCTAAATGGGCTAATTATGTCATTGTTGGGGAAATTAAAGCAAGGATAATATGAAATAGGAGAAGAAAGAGGAGGAGGACGAGAAGAATAACAAATCAAGAAGAAGGAGGAGAAGGAGGAGGAGGAGAAGGACTAGAAGGTCCTTGGCCTTCTCCTCCTCTTTCTCCTTCTTCTCTTCTTCTTCTTCTTCTTCTTTCTTTTCATTTTGCCTATTTCTTCTCCTCTTCTTCTTTTGTTGGAGCTAAATTACCTAATTATGTCTTTTTGGAGCTAAATGGGTTAATTATCCCATTTTAGAGGAAAACTAGCTAAGTATATAATATTCATGAGCTAACCAAGGTTCTTATGCCATTTTGAGCTTATTATGGTATTTTGGAGCTAAATGGGCTAATTATGTCATTGTTGGGGAAATTAAAGCCAGGATAATATGAAAGAGGAGAAGAAAGAGGAGGAGGAGGAGAAGAAGAAGAAATCAAGAAGAAGGAGGAGAAGAAGGAGAAGGAGGAGTAGGAGAAGGACTAGAAGGTCCTTGGCCTTCTCCTTCTCCTCCTCCCCCTCCTCCTTCTCCTTCTTCTCTTCTTCTTCTTCTTCTTCTTCTTCTTCTTTCTTTTCATTTTGCCTATTTCTTCTCCTCTTCTCCTCTTGTTGGAGCTAAATTACCTAATTATGTCTTTTTGGAGCTAAATGGGTTAATTATCCCATTTTAGAGGAAAACAAGCTAAGTATATAATATTCATGAGCTAACCAAGGTTCTTATGCCATTTTGAGCTTCTTATGGCATTTTGGAGCTAAATGGAATAATTATGTCATTGTTGGGGAAATTGAAGCAAGGATAATATGAAAGAGGATAAGAAAGAGGAGGAGGAGGAGAAGAAGAAGAAATCAAGAAGGAGAAGGAGAAGGAGGAGGGGGAGAAGGACTAGAAGGTCCTTGGACTTCTCCTTCTCCTCCTCCTCCTCCTCCTTCTCCTTCTTCTCTTCTTCTTCTTCTTCTTCTTTCTTTTCATTTTTCCTATTTCTTCTCCTCTTCTCCTCTTGTTGGAGCTAAACTAGCTAATTATGTCTTTTTGGAGCTAAATGGCCTAATTATCCCATTTTAGAGGAAAACAAGCTAAGTATATAATATTCATGAGCTAACCAAGGTTCTTATGCCATTTTGAGCTTAATATGGTATTTTGGAGCTAAATGGGCTAATTATGTCATTGTTGGGGAAATTAAAGCAAGGACAATATGAAAGAGGAGAAGAAAGAGGAGGAGGAGAAGAATAAGAAATCAAGAAGAAGGAGGAGAAGGAGGAGGAGGAGAAGGACTAGAAGGTCCTTGGCCTTCTCCTTCTCCTCCTCCTCCTCCTTCTCCTTCTTCTCTTCTTCTTCTTCTTCTTCTTCTTTCTTTTCATTTTGCCTATTTCTTCTCCTCTTGTCCTCTTGTTGCAGCTAAATTACCTAATTATGTCTTTTTGGAGCTAAATGGGCTAATTATCCCATTTTAGAGGAAAACAAGCTAAGTATATAATATTCATGAGCTAACCAAGGTTCTTATGCCATTTTGAGCTTATTATGGTATTTTGGAGCTAAATGGACTAATTATGTCATTGTTGGGGAAATTAAAGCAAGGATAATATGACAGAGAAGAAGAAAGAGGAGGAGGATGAGAAGAAGAAGAAGAAGAAGAAGAAATCAAGAAGAAGGAGGAGAAGGACTAGAAGGTCCTTGCCCTTCTCCTTCTCCTCCTCCTTCTCCTCCTTCTCCTTCTTCTCTTCTTCTTCTTCTTCTTCTTCTTTCTTTTCATTTTTCCTATTTCTTCTCCTCTTCTCCTCTTGTTGGAGCTAAATTACCTAATTATGTCTTTTTGGAGCTAAATGGGCTAATTATCCCATTTTAGAGGAAAACAAGCTAAGTATATAATATTCATGAGCTAACCAAGGTTCTTATGCCATTTTGAGCTTATTATGGTATTTTGGAGCTAAATGGGCTAATTATGTCATTGTTGGGGAAATTAAAGCAAGGATAATATGAAAGAGGAGAAGAAATAGGAGGAGGAGGATAAGAAGAAGAAATCAAGAAGAAGGAGGAGAAGGAGGAGGAGGAGAAGGACTAGAACGTCCTTGGCCTTCTCCTTCTCCTCCTCCTCCTCCTTCTCCTTCTTCTCTTCTTCTTCTTCTTCTTCTTCTTTCTTTTCATTTTGCCTATTTCTTCTCCTCTTCTCCTCTTGTTGGAGCTAAATTACCTAATTATGTCTTTTTGGAGCTAATTGGGCTAATTATCCCATTTTAGAGGAAAACAAGCTAAGTATATAATATTCATGAGCTAACCAAGGTTCTTATGCCATTTTGAGCTTATTATGGTATTTTGGAGCTAAATGGGCTAATTATGTCATTGTTGGGGAATTTAAAGCAAGGATAATATGAAAGAGGAGAAGAAAGAGGAGGAGGAGGATAAGAAGAAGAAATCAAGAAGAACGAGGACAAGCAGGAGAAGGAGGGGGAGGAGAAGGACTAGAATGTCCTTGGCCTTCTCCTCCTCCTCCTCCTCCTTCTCCTTCTTCTCTTCTTCTTCTTCTTCTTCTTTCTTTTCATTTTGCCTATTTCTTCTCCTCCTCTTCTCTTGTTGGAGCTAAATTACCTAATTATGTCTTTTTGGAGCTAAATGGGTTAAATATCCCATTTTAGAGGAAAACTAGCTAAGTATATAATATTCATGAGCTAACCAAGGTTCTTATGCCATTTTGAGCTTATTATGGTATTTCGGAGCTAAATGGGCTAATTATGTCATTGTTGGGGAAATTAAAGCCAGGATAATATGAAAGAGGAGAAGAAAGAGGAGGAGGAGGAGAAGAAGAAGAAATCAAGAAGAAGGAGGAGAAGGAGGAGAAGGACTAGAAGGTCCTTGGCCTTCTCCTTCTCCTCCTCCCCCTCCTCCTTCTCCTTCTTCTCTTCTTCTTCTTCTTCTTCTTTCTTTTCATTTTGCCTATTTCTTCTCCTCTTCTCCTCTTGTTGGAGCTAAATTACCTAATTATGTCTTTTTGGAGCTAAATGGGTTAATTATCCCATTTTAGAGGAAAACAAGCTAAGTATATAATATTCATGAGCTAACCAAGGTTCTTATGCCATTTTGAGCTTCTTATGGCATTTTGGAGCTAAATGGAGTAATTATGTCATTATTGGGGAAATTGAAGCAAGGATAATATGAAAGAGGATAAGAAAGAGGAGGAGGAGGAGAAGAAGAAGAAATCAAGAAGGAGGAGGAGAAGGAGGAGGGGGAGAAGGACTAGAAGGTCCTTGGCCTTCTCTTTCTCCTCCTCCTCCTCCTCCTTCTCCTTCTTCTCTTCTTCTTCTTCTTCTTCTTCTTCTTCTTTCTTTTCATTTTTCCTATTTCTTCTCCTCTTCTCCTCTTGTTGGAGCTAAACTAGCTAATTATGTCTTTTTGGAGCTAAATGGCCTAATTATCCCATTTTAGAGGAAAACAAGCTAAGTATATAATATTCGTGAGCTAACCAAGGTTCTTATGCCATTTTGAGCTCATTATGGTATTTTGGAGCTAAATGGGCTAATTATGTCATTGTTGGGGGAAATTAAAGCAAGGACAATATGAAAGAGGAGAAGAAAGAGGAGGAGGAGGAGAAGAAGAAGAAATCAAGAAGAAGGAGGAGAAGGAGGAGGAGGAGAAGTACTAGAAGGTCATTGGCCTTCTCCTTCTCCTCCTCCTCCTCCTTCTCCTTCTTCTCTTCTTCTTCTTCTTCTTTCTTTTAATTTTGCCTATTTCTTCTCCTCTTGTCCTCTTGTTGGAGCTAAATTACCTAATTATGTCTTTTTGGAGCTAAATGGGCTAATTATCCCATTTTAGAGGAAAACAAGCTAAGTATATAATATTCATGAGCTAACCAAGGTTCTTATGCCATTTTGAGCTTATTATGGTATTTTGGAGCTAAATGGGCTAATTATGTCATTGTTGGGGAAATTAAAGCAAGGATAATATGAAAGAGGAGAAGAAAGAGGAGGAGGAGGATAAGAAGAAGAAATCAAGAAGAAGGAGGAGAAGGAGGAGGAGGAGAAGGACTAGAAGGTCCTTGGCCTTCTCCTTCTCCTCCTCCTCCTCCTTCTCCTTCTTCTCTTCTTCTTCTTCTTCTTCTTCTTTCTTTTCATTTTGCCTATTTCTTCTCCTCTTCTCCTCTTGTTGGAGCTACATTACCTAATTATGTCTTTTTGGAGCTAAATGGGCTAATTATCCCATTTTAGAGGAAAACAAGCTAAGTATATAATATTCATGAGCTAACCAAGTCTTATGCCATTTTGAGCTTATTATGGTATTTTGGAGCTAAATGGGCTAATTATGTCATTGTTGGGGAAATTAAAGCAAGGATAATATGACAGAGGAGAATAAAGATGAGGAGGAGGAGAAGAAGAAGAAGAAATCAAGAAGAAGGAGGAGAAGGAGGAGCAGGACAAGGACTAGAAGGTCCTTGCCCTTCTCCTCCTCCTCCTCCTCCTTCTCCTTCTTCTCTTCTTCTTCTTCTTCTTCTTTCTTTTCATTTTTCCTATTTCTTATCCTCTTCTCCTCTTGTTGGAGATAAATTACTTAATTATGTCTTTTTGGAGCTAAATGGGCTTATTATCCCATTTTAGAGGAAAACAAGCTAAGTATATAATATTCATGAGATAACCAAGGTTCTTATGCCATTTTGAGCTTATTATGGCATTTTGGAGCTAAATGGGCTAATTATGTCATTGTTGGGGAAATTAAAGCAAGGATAATATGAAAGAGGAGAAGAAAGAGGAGGAGGAGGAGAAGAATAAGAAATCAAGAAGGAGGAGAAGAAGGAGAAGGAGGAGGAGGAGAAGGACTAGAAGGTCCTTGGCCTTCTCCTCCTCCTCCTCCTCCTCCTCCTCCTTCTCCTTATTCTCTTCTTCTTCTTGTTCTTTCTTTTCATTTTTCCTATTTCTTCTCCTCTTGTTGGAGCTAAATTACCTAATTATGTCTTCTTGGAGCTAAATGGGCTAATTATCTCATTTTAGAGGAAAACAAGCTAAGTATATAGTATTCATGAGCTAACCAAGGTTCTTATTCCATTTTGAGGTTATTATGGCATTTTGGAACTAAATGGGCTAATTATGTCTTTTTAGGGAAATTAAAGGAAGGATAATATGAAAGATGAGAAGAAAGAGGAGGAGGAGGAGAAGAAGAATAAATCAAGAAGAAGGAGGAGAAGGAGGAGAAGGAGGAGGAGGAGAAGGACTAGAAGGTCCTTGGCCTTCTCCTCCTTCTCCTCCTCCTCCTCCTCCTCCTTCTCCTTCTTCTCTTCTTCTTCTTCTTCTTTCTTTTCATTTTTCCTATTTCTTCTCCTCTTCTCCTCTTCTTGGAGCTAAATTACCTAATTATGTCTTTTTGGAGCTAAATGGGCTAATTATCTCATTTTAGAGGAAAACAAGCTAAGTATATAATATTCATGAGCTTACCAAGGTTCTTATGCCATTTTGAGGTTATTATGGCATTTTGGAGCTAAATGGGCTAATTATGTCTTTTTGGGGAAATTAAAGCAAGGATAATATGAAAGAGGAGAATAAAGAGGAGGAGGAGGAGAAGAAGAAGAAATCAAAAAGAAGGAGGAGAACGAGGAGAACGAGGAGGAGGAGAAGGACTAGAAGGTCCTTGGCCTCCTCCTCCTCCTCCTCCTCCTCCTCCTCGTTCTCCTTCTTCTCTTCTTCTTCTTCTTCTTCTTTCTTTTCATTTTTCCTATTTCTTCTCCTCTTCTCCTCTTCTTGGAGCTAAATTACCTAATTATGTCTTTTTGGAGCTAAATGGGCTAATTATCTCATTTTAGAGGAAAACAAGCTAAGTATATAATATTCATGAGCTAACCAAGGTTCTTATGCCATTTTGAGGTTATTATGGCATTTTGGAGCTAAATGGGCTAATTATGTCTTTTTGGGGAAATTAAAGCAAGGATAATATGAAATAGGAGAAGAGAAACTTACCGTAGTGGTCATCAAGGAGGAGAAACACCACGGTTGGTCGCAGCGGCTTCGTTTGGAGACGGTTGCCCTGGAGAAGGGTCGTGCGATGCCGCTCGGGAGTTATTCTGCAGAAAATATATTTTGCGATGTATCAGTTAGCATGATGACACTCAATTATTAATACTAGTTTATAATGAAACTCACCGTGCCAATCGAAGAGAAGATGGGCATCGGCGGAGGGACTTGACCGCTCTTCTCGCACACACCCTGAAGAGTGGGTCGTATTAGTTAGTAATGAAACAAACATTACACACATGATTTGGATAATGTAAAAAAAACATACCACAAAAAGCTCGTACATGGCCCGTTGACCCGCCTCATTCCGAGCCCTATCCTCCTCAATCAATCGTGTCGTGGTCTGCTCCCTCTCATCAAGAGCAGCCTGGATTGCCAATCTCTCTTTCTCAAGAGCAGTCTGGTTTGCCGCTCTCTCTTTCTGAAGAGCAGCCTGAAACACCATTCCTCGTTACCACAGTAATGATCTATGGTGACACACATAATGAAATGGAGGAAAGTGTTCTTAGTCCGTACAACTAACCTCGATGGCAAGTTCGACTGGCCGTGGACGACGCGTTATCTCAAGACAGCTGCTCGACTGGCGCGCCTTGATCTCCGGAAGAGTGAGTGGACAACGTATTATCCCATCTCCAATGGCTATCGAGCCATGGCGCCTCCCGCCACCAGATATCCAAAGGTTCCTGGCTAGGGTTAAAGTCATCCCCTTTCGTAGCCTTCTCCGCGTCCCTGTATGCCACGAGCTTCTGGTGGGATGATATGTTGGTGAAGTTATTGGGATCATCCAGGTCAGACTCAGAGAATGCCTTCGCCTTCTTGTACGAGGCAGTATGGGCCATGCCATAAAGGTCGTACAAGTGTGGCATCTCAGTCTTATTGTGATGCGCCTAAAAGAGAGGAACAAAATATTAGCATCAAGAATGAATTGCATGAATCATGAAGCAAATCACATACCCAGTTTCATCCAAAACTGAAGTAAGTTGGCGCTGCCTTGATGGTGTGGCACACCAACCATTTGGCTACGCCGATCCTTCGCATTCTCATGGACGGCTCGCCAGCTGCCTCTGCTCCACTCATCAACCAACGCCTCCCAACAATCCATCTTATCCGCGCACCATCTCAGGGGCACCTGTAAGTTATTAGAAAGAATTTTCAGCGCTACGCCTATGAATGAAATCAAGAAAACTACGTAGAAGGACTTAAGAATAGGTAATTACCTTCATGTATTGCGCCTTCTTCAGAAACTTTCCGCGGCAATCCTTCTTCTGCTTCTTAATACCACGCGTGGCGTAGTAATCTCGAATAGCCAGCGGCCGAGCCTTGTGGCGCAAGTTCTGTAGTAACCGCCTACACTCGGCCTCGAGAACCCTGGCCGCCTCCTCCTCATATCCATCCTCACACCTATAGAAGGTCTGCAATCAAACGTGAAAACACCGATTAGTACAATAATTAGCTATACTAGTCGTCGACCCGTGCCCTTGCACGGGCTAGTATCATATCGAAAGTCAAAAGCGAACCATCTTTAACCTTTTTAGAATGTATTTCATTAGATATTTTATGTAGTATATTCAAATTTACTTTTACTTTAATTATATACAATCAAATAAAAGTAGTTTGAAATTATAAGCTTTACACTTACGATGCTAATTGACAAAGAGAACAAAATAATTCTTCACCATGTGACTACGTGGAAGCATAATAATAAGACGATATTTTAGGGTGGATTTGCTACAGACAGAGAACAACGGCAATTGCTATATACGTACCACAAAAGGTCCCATAACTTGTGACCGTTGATTTGTGTCAAACTTTCTAATATATCATTTAAGGGGGCGTACCAACAAAGACATTATAACCTTACTTTGTTCTCTGTGTATTTCTGCACTTTGCTAGTTCTGTCATGCTAACTGTCTGCAACATGTTATACTTCAAATATTTATGAAACAATCAGAACAGAAAGCGTCAATAGAGAATTGATATTATAATGGTCTCAATGTGGAAGTACACAAATCTCTCCCGTAAAATTGAAATGATGACATGGTATCGTGATGAAACCATATGTTTTTGCTCAACTGAATCAATGAGTTAACGGCATCAGATGTGGACATATAATCAGTACATAAGCCAAAACTAAAACACCGCTACAATTTGCACAAAAGACAAAAAAATCACGCTGAATACATGGCATCAAATCAGATTAGGGGAGTTTACTGATACAGTAATGCTGCAAGGACAGATATGAAACAACAATTAATTAACCATAAAGTTGTACTTGAGAACACACAATTAACATATCATAAGGATCTTACTAAGACAAAGTGCATTTGTCCGCTAAAGCTTATATTCCTGTTATCTGATACTTATGTTTGCTCTTTATTTTATTAATAATTGATACGATTTATTCTAAATGAATGATTCTATTGATGTTCTAGACTTTGAGCATAGATATGCAAGCAAATATCAGAGAGATTACTGTCAATTTCATTTGCGGCAATAAGAAAACCATTGCCAATTTACAAACTATTTATTCTGACCACAACATGCATTTGAGCTACTGTATTTAATGTCTATAAAAAACTAGATAATTCATTTGTAGCAGTAAGAATCTGCAAGCATGTAGAAAATATACCTACTTAACAGTAGCCTATACCATGCAATGCACCATATCACAAATTCAATTTAGAACCTTGACCACTGATTTGAGGCATATATTGTTTGCTTTTATACATAGATTTATCCTTTTTCAACTATAAATCAGCAGAAACATCTGAGGAGAAATAGCCCATGCACATCTACGTTCTTTAAACATTACCTCATACACACTGTGGGGAGGGTCCCACAGTTACACTGACTAAACTGAGATGGGATTATTGAAACTTGCAGAAAAAGGGGTATGGTGCAAACGTTCAATGTATTGTGCTGAGAGAACACATACAGATGGGCGTCGATCTCGTCTTTGTTATGTCGTCAACATCATAGTGAAGTTGTGGCTGCTTGAAAGGAACATATACATGGGGGCGCCTTGTTGTGGTTGCAGGCCATGTTGATCTTCAACTTCCATCATATTTATAAACCTTCCTTGATCAACTGTGTATGATAATTCAAAACCATAGCTATGACATGAGATAAAAGAAAAAAATTGTCTACAGTTCAAAACTCATAGTAGAACTAATTGTACCATATCACCTACCTTTTTCTTGTCTATCTTCATGGTCTTTCCCTGCAGCAGACTGGGGTCCTTAACGCCCAATAGCCAGATCACCCGGTAACATTGGAGTAATCGTGAGCTTGTTCCCGACATGTACGTGCCCGTGGCTGTTCCGGGTGCGTTGCCTAGGTATACCCGTAGCAGCTCGGACTATGGAGGAGGAGAAGGACGGGCTGAGGTGCCTCATACCTGATTGGGAGGAGGCAGACATGTAAGATGGATGGAAACAAATCAGTGCGAGAAACACAACCAAGAGGAGGAGCCGGGGGAGAGATTCGATATTCAATCCATGAAGAGGATGTCAAAAAATTGAATCTGAATTCAAAGGAAAAGATATGGTGGATTTCAAGTGTAAACCGGCAAGAAAACAAATCCAGAAAGCACATGGGCTCAATGCCCTAATTTGCTTGCTTTAGTTTGAGGGAGAGTTGATGGTTTTTTTTCACGGGAGGAGAGAGAGAGACCATGGTAGAGATGTCCAGCCGTCAGATTTGCTTGAGGTTGTTGTTATTCCTTTAAACGGGGAGAGATAGATTAAGATGGTGGTTGGGCCATTGGAGAGATACATGAGAGATTTTTACATGAGTTTTTTTAAACTATATATGAGAGTTTGTTAGGGATACGTGTGAGATTGAGATTGGGAGAGTAAGGTCATGTGACAGAGCTATGTGTTTTTTCTTCTTTTGTGATTCGATCTACACTGTTATAATCTGGCCCCACCAGATTAACGGTTCGTAAGATCTAATTAACCTGGTAATTTTTAGGGAGTCTCAAATTAGTATAGGTATAGATAATGTTATTTTTGCACAAATTTATTATATGATCGTAGCAAAATTCTTACTTCCTAATTTTATGTAAATTACTTATACACCAAATTTGTGCAAGCATGCATTTTCCATGTCAAACTTTTGATATAATGAGTTCGATTAATTTGTGAATCCTAGTACGCAGAATGAGTTATGTTGCTCTCGTGCATTCCAAATGTCAAACTAAAATGAATTTCTATTGTTAGATCATGCTTAGATCAACATAAAGAAAACTATGAAACAAAATTCATGTGTGGTTGTCTCTCATCGTGTCTCATCGCAATGATCTCAGCGTGTCTCATCGCGCTTCTGGTAAGAGAGACCGACCAATCCATTCTTTCCCCATATAAATTATGTCTACAATTGAAAAAAGCTGCATATGAAAACAATAGATACGGTACATGAATAAAATGAAATAGTATATACTAATCTAGTTTATAGAGCATTTCCGATCAACATTAACTCCATGTCCAAACTCAATATAGCACAAATTCTAATTCTAATGGGACTGATATATACCTTTCAATCCATTAATTACAGCAAAAATGTATATGTGTGCATAGAAATGATTAGCAAGGAAAACCATCAAGAATACAACACGAACCAGCTCCGGAGTAACAGCAAAAACTATATGGCCAGCGATACCTACAGCCCAACACGGGCGCCCTTGTCGCCACATTTCTCAAGGACATCTTCTCTTCCGTGCAACTCATTGCGACCTCCACGCCACACCAAATTTAGATGCATTGGACATAACTCGAATTAGAATATGTTCTTCCAATAAGAGTAGCCCAGATTATTGGAATGTCAATTAATTAGATTTTACATCTGAACCTACATACATTTAGTTTAGGTAGTAGCAGCATATTTAGAATTAGTTTAATTGTAGGGTTAGAGTATAAACTTCTCTGTATGTATGTGACGGGATAAATCCAGACATAATCAGTTCCTTGCAAAATTTAATCCTAGGGGACCAAAGGATTCTTTACAATGCATGGGTGCAATCAGCATGGTACACAACACAATTTGTAAAATACTGGTTGAGAGCAACGCACAAATGCGATTGGAAAGTTAAGAGATGACACAAAAATTGGTCACCTCCCACTGTAGATGGGGAGGAAGTCGACCCATGCGTAGAGGCCACGGTCACGCATAGGCTGCTTCTCCACCTTCATCCATGACACAAATCCTGAGTTGCAATCGTGACACAAATCCTATCTTGAAGCCTCAACACCGATCTATCAAGGATAAAATTTGGAATATGCTCGGTTGCAAATTTCCTCCGTAATAGATCGTCTTCCTTTTTTAGTTTTTAAACCTGCATGCATGGCAGACTGTCAAGGAGGAGGCCATTGTATATTTTCTTTTCAGAAGATATTGTCTTTTGGGGGATCATGCAACGGGCACCTACGTGTCTCCCTATGCAATAGATAAATCGGATTGAGAAAATATTTTATCCTCTAGAATAAACGTGTGTAATATAAATTATTATATCAAAGTAATAAATTAATATATGAAGTTATTATGAAGGTCCACCAGATGTGTAGCTATTAAAATCTATAGTTTCTATTGTAATAAAATAGACAGATAGACAAATAAACAAATAAAAGAACACAAAATTTTGAAGATTCGTACTTGTAGTTTTGCCTCTAGAAGCGGCTACAAAATCCAAAGCTTTAGCTGAAAAAGAAGAGTATAGAACAGTGATAACCAAAAGGTTCTTGGGTAGTTTGTAAACGGCGTATTCATTATAATCAGTGGAATGAAAAATTGTTCTAAAAATGTTTGGACGTGAAGACGATTCTCAAACCTGCATGATGACATGAACGGACAGAGACAACCTTGGCACCCCCAATGAGAGAAGGTTGATCTCGGATGATGTTGCAAACTGACAGGATGTGTAATAATTCATACAGTATAAGCTAACCTGATGGACATAGTTGTGCTTCAACCCAAACTCCATGATGTGTCCAAATATTTGTACGTGAGAAGATTTGGGATTCAACCTGTGGAGAGTATATAGAGTTATAAACACGATCTATTCCAACGTAGAAGTTGCGCTCGACTGACCTGAACATGCACGTACATAACCTCCAGATTAAACATGCACTTGTTCAATCTTTTTGGCGAGACCGCAACCCACGCGAATACAGTTTCTTTATCTCAAAAAAACAGATTCCATATCAGAGGGTGGGAGAGCGAAGATGTCGAGAAGGATGCGCTGCTTGCGGCTGCAGCAGCTTACACCTACAACCAATTCTGATTGAAGTGCAGGAACGTGACATGGAGACATGAAGAAGAGATGTCGGGAAGAGACCCAAATTCAAAGAAAAAGTAACAACAGATTCATTTGTTAGTGCAAGAAAACAAACCTGATCCTGATTAGGAATTTTGTTTAATCTAATAATCTCCTTGAGCACATCCTGTACATTAGCGAACTTACTTTGTTAGGCTTGAGAAGGTCAGAGAGAGAGAGAGAGAGAGAGAGATCACGTATAAGAGGAATAACCCTGGATAGATTCGTTTTCCATGAAAAATGTCGTGCGGTAGGAGTAGATTGATTTTTTTAGGCTAGAGATTGGTTGTCTCTTCAGGAGAGATAGAGTTTTTTTTGTTCAAGGGAGGTTTCGTTAGTTAGAGGAGGAAGAAAAGGTGGATTGAGATTGGTTGTCTCTTCGGGAGAGTTAGAGATTGTTTAGTTTTTTTTGTTCAAGGGAGGCTTCGTTAGTTAGAGGAGGAAGAAAAGGTGGATTAGAATCGTGTCACGATTGTTGGCATGTAGGAATAAACTTCTTTTTTCCAAAATTGAGCAAACTTTCAGGCACTAATATTACGGATAGATCTACACCGTCAGAAATAGTTGGTCCAACAGATTAATGGCTCCTAATTTCTAATTAACGTGCTAATTTCTAGGGAGTCTCTAATTAGTATAAGTATAGAAGTATAGATTGTTAATTTTAGATTCTCTAAAAGGATAATTTACCCAAAAGCTCTTGATCACCATCTCGGCCCTCGTGTGGCACAAGACACCATCTATAATCTCCTCCGGCGGGGCCTGCGCAGCCTGGTAGTGCTCCCAGGTAAATTCTAGTGTAGGAACCTGACCCTCACCAGGCAACGTGACAAACCCCGAGAAATTTGTCCGGCAAAGCACACCAAGGACGAAGTTCGGCCTGCGGGCTCCAAGAGGGTGTACCCATCCCCTGCAGTATGATAAGGTCAACGCATTAGATATTTGAACAAACTTGAAGCCAAAAGCTAAAAAAGGGTAAATGTACTTACCTATCTCGTTCAGGTTTAATCACCGGCCTCTGCTCGCGGGCAGCCGGGGCGACCGGGAGACGTGTACTACCACGCTTGTACACAGTGGCCCCGTCCACCTGCACATCGCCCTCACTATCCGTAAGCTCATCCCCGCCATCCCTGCCCCCTGAGCCACTCGGACCCTCGGTCCAATCCGGCAACTCGGTACGATCCGGCCAGGTCTCCCATCCGGGCCTCTCCACGTCGGGTGAAGCCTCCGAAACCATAGTCTCCTCCGGCTGCTCCTGGGCCGAATGCACCTCGACCCGAGGCTGCTCCTGGACCGGAGTCTCATGGGATGAATGCCCGTCAACAACAGGCTCCTGGAACAGAGTCCCCGTAGCCTCCTCCGCAAACGGGTCGACCATACTAGTCCTATGCTCGGGTGAATGAGCTGGTGGTGGTGGCGAGGACGGCTCAACAGTCCTCCAGGATCTTCCGCGGCCACCACCTCTCCGTGTACCCTTCCCCTTCTTCCCTACCCGACCAGCACCTCTCCCAGTGGGCAATGCCGCCGACGAAGAAGAACCCACGGGTGGTGTCGACAGACTGTCTGCCAAGGCTCTACGGAGAGATAGGGGTGGAAGGGAAGTACCACCCCTCGTGTGGGCGCCTGGGAAGAACCCGTCGAGCGATCTGGACCAGCGCCCACCATCTTTCCACACCTGGTGACCTGCCATGATAAAGATTAAAAGAAATTAGTACAACATAAAAAAATTGAATAACTGGCATGAATAATAATATGTACATGAATAATAAAGATTAAAAAATATATAATTTAAGTTGTGAATCTTACAACCTAATAATCATCATCAATAAATGCATCATCATCATCACTATCACGCATGTCTTCATGAATGACGTGCTCGTCGGGTTCAACGGCGTGAAGTTGTGAAAGGCCTTCCTTTAATCGTTGAAGCATTGATAGGTCATCCGCATCAGTAACCTCTACGAGTTCCAGGTCTTCTGGTTTCGGCTTAGGGCTGGAGTCGGATTCATTGTCGCTGTCTACTTCCATGTTCTTGGGTGAAGCACGGCGGTTCTTGAAACGTTTCTTGGAAAGACGTGTTTCTTGGAAGAATTCTCCATCATATGTGTCTGGGTTAATGTGAGGTTCATAATCCTGTTCATTTGGGAGAGGTGGTCTAACATGTGGCGGCACTTCATAAACAACATACCAACCTTCTAGATTCTTATCCATTTGGAATGCCCACGGTAGATAGAAAACGTGGGTCGCCTGTTGAGACGTAATAAAGACATCGGGAACATCTAAATGGGTGTTTGGATTGATTTCGACTAGTCCTATATGTTCATGAGTCCTTCTAGTCTTTTTCGGCTGGAACCAATAACGTTTGAAGACTACGACGTTCGGTGGGTTTTCACCATAGAATTGAAGTTCATAAATTGCTTCAACTCTTCCATAATACTCGATAACACCTTTGCCGATAGCAGAGACACCACAATTTGTAGATTTTTGGTCGGGCATAGATAGCTCTTTGCCAAAGGTACGAAAGAGATACACGTTGATGTTGTATTTCTCAAATGAACGGACCTTATAGTCAAAACCATTAGCGACTTGTCTCAATTCGGCGTCCATAGACTCTGAATTAGCCTACAAGTTTAATTTGAAACGGTTGTTGAATTAGCCGCAAGTTAGACCAAGAATGAAATGGTCCATTATTGATAATTACCGTTTGTTTGAACCAAGAGATGAAACCGAGATAGCCGCCTCCTGTCTTTGACAGAAGCTCATACTCTTCGACGGAATCATTCTCGATCACCGCTCCATCTGAGAATTTGACGACGTAACGGGTGTTTGAAATATCTAGGAATAAGAGCAGTTCAAATGAATTAGAAGTTACGGGAAAATGTGCCGAGAACTCACTCGATGTACGGCCGCACTTCTGTTAGGTTGTTGAAGATATACAACGAAATGTTCCGCCATTCTTCGACATCCAACGTTATTGGTTTCGAAGCACCGGCTGGTGCGAGCTTCCGTTTGAATAGGCTGAGGATGGACCCACCTTTTTTAGGGTCTGCATCATTGTTCCGAGGCTTCGGATTATGCAAATGATGATTTTTGGCTTCGTAGTGTGCTATCACAAAGTTTGCCACCTCCTCGGTAATGAATGCCTCAGCCATTGATGCTTCAATTATACGCTTATTTTTACATTTAGCTCGAAGGGTATTTTGCATCCTCTCAGTTGCATAGCACCAACGATCTTGCACGGGCCCACCCAATCTTGCCTCGGTCGGTAGATGTAAAATCAAATGCTGCATTGGATTAAAGAAGCCCGGTGGAAAGATCTTCTCTAACTTGCACAACAACTCCGGTGAAAACTCCTCCATGTCTTCTACCATGCCAGGCGACAATTCTTTCGCACAAAGAACACGGAAGAAATAGCTCAGCTCCGCCAGTACTAGCCATTCATCCTCAGGAATAAAGCCACGCAACATCACCGGCATTACCCGCTCTAGACATATGTGCCAATCATGACTCTTGAGACCAAAGATTTTTAATTTTTCAAGACTCGCTCCCCTCTTTAGATTTGCTGCATACCCATCGGGGAACATCAAGTGCATTTTGACCCACAAGATAATTGCCCTCATAGCTGGCCTTCCGAGATTGAACCAGTGCTTTGGTCCGCTTGTGCTCTCCTTTTCCTTCTCGCATGTTTTGTAACGGTCTATGACATAGTGTCTCTTGATCGACTCTAGCCTTAATATTATCCTTTGTCTTCCCATCTATGTCGAACAATGGACCAAAAATAGCTTCACCGATATTCTTTTCAGTGTGCATCATGTCGATATTGTGTGGAAGAAGGAGGTCTTTGAAGTAAGGCAGATCCCAGAAGCATGGCTTGTGAGTCCAGACGTGTTTTGAAGTATACCCCTTGAAATACCCTGGACGCTCTGGATCAGGCTCGAGGGTGTTTAACTGATCCAGGATCTGTTGGCTTGTGAACGGAGGAGGTGCCAAGTTTTTGACAACTTTACCTTTGGTAAAGTTCTTCTTGTCTTTTCTGAACTGATGGTCAGGATCCAGGAACTGTCTATGCAAGTCAAAGCAAGAATACTTCCGACCCTCCTGCAACTAATGAAACTGAAGAGCTGCCTTGCATTGGGGGCACGGGAACCTTCCATGCACACACCATCCAGAGAATAGCGCATACGCTGGCAAGTCATGCATAGAGTACATGTACCACACATGCATTTTGAAGTTCTCTTTTCTAGCGGCATCGTATGTCTTGACCCCATTATCCCAAGCTTCTTCCAATTCATCCTTAAGCGGTTGCAGGTACACATTCATATTCTTCCCCGGATAATTGGGCCCTGGAATTATCAACGTCAGAAATATGTTCTTTCTTTGCATAATCTGGCCGGGGGGGAGATTGAGTGGAATGACAAATACAGGCTAACAACTATATTGGGTTGTCGTCATGCCGAAGGGATTAAAACCATCCGTCGCGGCGCAGAATCGAGGATTCCTTGGATCTGCCGCTTTATCCTGATGCAATCCATCGAAATGTTTCCATGCTTCCCCATCCGATGTGTGTACCATCATCGTATTCCCATCCGCATCTAGTTCGGTTCTTTTGCCCAATTTGTGCCATGTCCTCTGTCTGGCTGTCTCTTCGACCATGAAAAGACGTTGAAGTCTTGGTACGATTGGCATATACCGAAGAACACTAACTGCAATTTTGGTCTGCCTCTTCTCACCCATACCGTTGTCTACCACAAGATACCTGCAAGACTCGCAATTGGGACAATAGTCCAAGTGTGCATACTCCTTCCTAAATAAGACACATCTTTTCTCACATGCATCTATCTTCTCATAGGGCATCTTTAGTACATGAAGTATTTGTCCGACTGGTACAGGTTTGCAGGCATGACATGGCCTTTGGGTAGGAAACGTCCAAATAGTGTCATCATCGCGTCGTAGCATTCTCTTCCCAAGTTGAACTGAGCCTTCAGAGCCATTACTTGTGCAATTGCATCCAGCTGACAGAGCTCCGTGTGCTCATGGAGAGGACGTTTTGAAGACTCCAACATTTCATAAAAGGCCTTTGCAGATTCCTCCATATCATCTTCCGAATCCCGAGCATCATCAAAGTCTTGCACCATGTCTTCGATCCCGGTACCATGCTCGTCCGTGCGACGACGGACCACCTCAGCTCTTGTGCGTTGTATAGACTCACCATGAAATGTCCACACCGTATAATTAGGCTTAAAACCCCTCCTCTGCAGGTGTTTAATCATTACAGCCTCTGTCGTCTTTTTATGGTTGTCGCATCCAGGACAGGGGCAATAGTTTCTTTCCTGGCCATTTGCGAATGCGGCTTTCACAAATTCCTTTGTTTTTACAAACCATTCTTTCGTCATCTCTTTCTGACTAGGGTGACCGGTATACATCCACGCACGATCACTCATCTTGCGTAGCTACTAAAGACAGAAGAAATATATTTATATATAATTTAGCATTTATATTCATTAGTTAATGAGGTTCGCCATTTTTATTACGTCCAGGCAACCTACACGCTAATAGGTAAAGATAGGTCCTAATCCCACCCGAGTATGTGTAGATTGGGTTCGTTTTCCCATGCTCTGCTCCGGATCCAACGCAAAATTTCGGCAGCATCTCCCCGTTGTTCTCCTGATACACGTCTCCGCAATAAACAGAGAGGATGTGCATGTGGAGAACAACGGGGGAGGCACTGACGAAATTCCGCATCGGATCCAGAGAACAGCATACGGGAAAACGAACCCAATCTACACATACTCGGGCTGTCCATGGATAATGTTGGACAATTCGAAAGGATGGCGGTTATAAATATGCAAAGACATGCATATTTATAGATGTCGCCCTTTCGAGCGGGAGACGCATACTAGTCACGCATACTCATGATTGAAGAAACCTATATATAGATAGCAAGTTTCATCGGCACGAAGACCGGGACAGAGCAAATTAAGGGGGTAGGAGGAGAAGTCATTTGTGCTCACCAACAAACGTAGGGGCGGAGCTCGTCCAACGCATGTGGAGGTCGTCGAACAACTGCACATTGAAATTCACCCGATCAACACAAATATGATGTTTTTATAAGATAATCAAAAAATATGTGACCTAACTCTTATTTTCTTTTTTCTTTTTCCTCTTCTTCTTCTTCTTCTTCTTATTTTCTTATTTTTCCTCGTATTCTTCTTCTCCTTCTTCTTTTCTTCTCTTCTTCTTCTTCTTCTTGTTCTTCTTCTTCTTCTTCTTATTCTTATTTTCTTTTTTCTTTTTTCCTCTTATTCTTCTTCTCCTTCTTCTTCTTTTCTTCTTGTCTTCTTCTTCTTCTTCTTCTTATTCTTATTTTCTTTTTTCTTTTTTCCTCTTATTCTTCTTCTCCTTCTTCTTGTTTTCTTCTTCTCTTCTTCTTCTTCGTATTATTATTATTATTATTATTATTATTATTATTATTTTCTTTTTTCCTCTTATTCTTCTCTTCCTCTCCTATTTTCCTTCTTCTTATTCTTCTTTTTCTTTCTTCTCCTTCCCTTCCTTTTCCTTCTTCTTCTTTTCCTTCTTATTCTTATTTTTTTTCTTCTCCTTTCTCCTTCTTCTTCTTCTTCTTTCTCCTTGTTCTTCTTCTCCTTCTTCTTTCTTCTCCTTCCCTTACTTTTCCTTCTTCTTCTTCTTCTTCTCCTTCCCTTCCTTTTCCTTCTTCTTCTTCTTCTTCTTCTTTCTTCTCCTTCCCTTCCTTTTCCTTCTTCTTCTTATTTTTTTTCTTCTCCTTTCTCCTTCTTCTTCTCCTCCTTTCTCCTTCTTCTTCTTCTCCTTTCTCCTTCTTCTTCTTCTCCTTCCTCCTTCTCTTCTCCTCCTTTCTCCTTCTTCTTCCTCTCCTTTTCTCCTTTACTAAACAGGAAACTAACCTAACTAAACCTAAACTAAAACTGAACCTAAACTAAACTAATTTAACAACCTAACTAACTAGCCTAACTAACCTAATAAACTAAAAAACTAACCTAACTAATTTAACATAAATAAAAATAAGGAAAAACAAAAAAAATGGGGGGACTCACCGGCGGGGGCGGCTGGGGCGTCGGGGCGGCGAGGAGGATGGGTGCGACGGGGCAGTCGGGCGTCGCCGGGGGTAGTGCGGCGGCGGCGGGCAGTGGTGGCGGCAGGGGGGGCAGTGGTGGCGGTGGTGGGGTGCTGTGCGGCGGCGGGGGGCAGTGGTGGCGGTGGTGGGGGGCACGTGAGGGGGCGGCGCAGGGGGTGGCGCAGGGGTCGGCGTAGGGGGCGACGCAGGGGTGGCCGGCCGCCGGTGGTGCAGGAGGGAGGCACGCAGGACGGTTCAGAGAGAGACAGAGTGGGGAGTGGGGTAGTGGAGCGAGGGGCTAGGGGATAACGGACGTCAGCTTTGTTGTCTGCCCCCGGACGGCAAAGGGCCCAACGGCGGATGGCAAAGGCGAGGTGGACGGCAAAGAGCCCGTCCGTTGGACCTGGCCAGGCCCAAGGTCTAGTGGGACCCATCTGCCCTGTTTGTTGTGTGCCCTTGGTCTCTTTGCCATCCACAGGAAGACGGCAAAGCCCTGGCCAATGGCAAACATTCTTTTTACCATCAGTGAGCCCTTTACCGTCCGCTTTAGGTCAGCTGACGGCAAAGAGGGTCTTTGCCATCAGCCAGCAGATGGCAAAGAACTGGTTGATGGCAAATTACTGTTTTCCAGTAGTGAGAGATCCATGTGAAAGAGCTCCAAAGGCCTTTTATACTAGATGACAGTAGTGGGACGGTGAGCTGTTTCATGAAGCTTTCCTTGAATACAGGCTCTGCAAGCACGGTCTCTGGCAAAACACACATTTGTTAGTCCATGAACATGGTCCCCTTTGTGGAGACTTTGCAAAAATCCCATATTGACATGGGCTAGTCGACGATGCCATAGCCAGCCCACATCAACCTTAGCCATTACAAAAGTCACGGTCTTAGTAGTTCGCTCCAAAAAGTTCACTACATAGAGACCGTTCTTGACATATCCAACAATGTCTACTTTAAGAGTCTTGCTTCACAAAAGGGCCACGGTATAAATATTAAAGCATATGGCAAAGCCTATAATTGCAAGCTGGCGAAGGAAAGCAAATTGTATGCAAGGGACTCAACAAGCATGACCTTCTCTATAGATAAATCTTGAGAGAGGACCACCTTACCAAATACCATTACCTTGGTTGTTGAAGCATCAGCAAATTCGACATGAGTGGGCATAGATGGTATTGGCTGCACCCTTGCTCCTAGTCATATGATTTGTAGCTCCACTATCGAGCAACCATGACACTGCACTCGAAGAAAACTCCTGGAAGAGATCAATGCTTGGATTTAGGTGCCATTTTGAATGGGCCCTTTGATGTTAGAAACAAGGGTCTTAGGAACCCAAATAGCCGTTGTACTCATAATAATAACCAACAAATTTGGCATACACATGCCCATCACTAGCACGGCATAAACCATAAGAGGGGTTAAAATCGCCGGCAGTGTTAGTGGGGGTGGTCTTGCCCTTCTCAACATTGTCTCGCCTTTCTTGTTCTTCATTTTCACATGAGTACTCTCACCCTGTTTGACAAAGATGTCCTTGAGAGGGGAAGATGGCTTGGTCTTGTTTTTATTTTTCTTCCTGGACTTGGGTACAAACCCAAGTCCTTTCTTACCTTCAACTTCCTTTTGATTACTCAAAAGATCATTTAGATTTTTCTCGCCTTGGATGCACGTCACAAGGCCCTTTTCAAGTTGTTCTCTCAACTTGGCATTCTCCTCCACAAGGTGCACATGCTCACAACAAGGGTTAGTAGCACAATCATTATCAATTAACACAAAAGGAGGATAAGTAGAAATCTCCTTGGTTAGTTTAACTTGGTGTTGATCATGAGACTCCTTAAGGGAGGAATGAGCACTTTTCAAGACCTTGTGGGTCTTGTCAAGTATGTCAAATTCTTCCTTGAGTCTGTCATGGCCAACCCCAAGCGAGACCTTCTCAGATTTAAGCACATGAGTAAGAATGCTATCATGATCAAGATCTTTTTGTAATTTAGCATGATCAACGTTGTGTGACTCCTCAAGAGCCAGACGAATACCATGCTCTTCTTCTAGAGCAATGGATAATTATGCTATCTCATCAGCGTAATCACGACTATGTTCTTGCATCTTGGAGATAGTATCCTCATGAGTCTCAATGAGATCATTGGCTTCACCAAGTTGTTCCAAAAGAGAAACAAAGTGTCTTTTGGTTTCACCTTTGATCTTACACGAGAATTTATCAAACTCATTTTCATCAAGTTCCACTACCTCACTATTATCAACATAGTCTAACAAGGAAGGAGAGGTAGTGGGAGTGGTGTTGATGTTGGGGGTTACCTCATTGATACCTTTGTCCATGCGGCACTTGGCGATACGGTTCTCGTTGGTGGCGCCGAAGAGAGATACCTTGGGGAAGGAAGTGGCAATGGAGACGTTGGCCGTTGCCATCCCCTCACGGCCTATATCGTCTTCATCATCATTGGAGGTGTACTCTTCATGGGCCACCAAGCCCCTTGGTTGTGTATTCTTGGTGAAGGTGTTCTTGATACGGAAAGACTTGGGCATGTCCTTGCGAATGAGCTTGCCCCCGTTGTCTTCCCTCTTCTCATAAGGACAATCTGCCACGAAGTGACTCACATTGCCGCAGTTGTAGCATGTTCGTACTCGTTGTTTGTTCTTGGACCCACTTGAGTTGTCCTTGGAGAAGTTGGATCTTGAGTTTCTTTTGTTTCCCCAAAACTGCCTTGAAGCAAGAGCCATGTGCTCATGATAAGCATATTTAGTGTCTTCGGGGCAGCCATCTTGTTCCTCTTCTTCTTCATCAACAATGGCCTTGGCCTTTAAGGCAAGATTGGGTTATGTTGTTTTTTGATCGAACACGAGCAAGTGCATTGTCGGCGGTCTTGTTCATAATACCCATAGCAATGAACTCATCCAACACTCGGCATGAGGTCAAGGAGTGTAAATATGGTCTTTGTCGAATGATGGACGACATGGCTTTGTTGAAAGGCATGATGGCCTTGAGAAACTTGCGCTTGATCCACGTGTCATCCGTATCTTTGCTCCCATGGTCTTGGAGAGCAACAGCAAGGGGAGTCACCCTTCGATAGAGATCACGGGGGCCCTCATATTCTAGCATCACAAACTCATCGGCCTGATCAAGGAGGACTTCAAAGTTAGACCGTTGAATGCTTGAGCTCCCCTTGTACAACACCATGATGTTCTCCCAACAATCCTTTGCATGAGTGAAGGGGCGCAGGTGTGGGAGATCTTCTGGTGGAATTGCGGATTGAAGGATGAACAATGCGAAATGATTGTATTGGTTGTTCGCCTCTTCTCTTGGAGTAAGGTCCTTGGATCATGAGAAAAATAACCTTGCTCCATGATTCTCCAAAGATTTGTTGAGCTGTGATACAAAAGAGACTTGATAGAAAAAACCCAATTAGCGAAATCACCTTTAACATGTTTTGGAGGAGTTCCTAGGTTAATAATATGAGGGCTAGGAACCGTCCTCCATAGACCGGGGGAGGGGGAACCAAGGCAAAAATCCCCGTCCCATTCTTGTCATGAGGGGAAGAGGTTTGAGTACCTTTTAAACGCTTCCTTATCGGAATTGGCCTCCGACACCGATGTGGTGGGTTTAACCACAAGCAACGGGTCGGGAGAATTTCTCATCCCCTCAAGTAATTATGTAAGCATGGATTTGACTATGGTAGTCACGGACGTCTTGAGTGAAGCCATGGTCGCATTCAAGTCATCCCGTGTGACCGAAACCACCTCCACGGCCTCGGACCCTTCGGGCCGAACCTCACCATCGTCAACCAAACTCTTCGAATGGTGAAACCCTTATTAAAGAGACGTAGCTCTGATACCAATTGAAAGGATCGATATGGTTAATTAGAGGGGGTGAATAGGCAACTACCAATTTTTAGCTTGTCTTAACAAATTAGCGTTAGCAACAAAAGGTTCTATATATGAACGACTAGGTGAGCAATCTATATGATGCTAACTACAAGGATAATTAGTGCAAGCAAAGAATACACCAAAACAACAACAAGTACAAAGTAAAGGTAAGAGATAACCGCAAGTGGAACCGATGGAGACGAGGATGTGTTACCGAAGTTCCTTCCCTTTGACGGGAAGTACGTCTCTGTTGGAGCGGTGTGGAGGCACTAGGGCCACCGTATCCTCCTCACACCCTCACACAATGCGAGGTGTCGTGATTCCACTATTGGTGCCCTTGAAGGCGGCGACCGGACCTTTACAAACAAGGTTGGGGCTATCTCCACACAAAGCTTGGAGGCTCCCAACTAGACCACGAAGCTTCACCACAATGGAATATGGCTCCGAGGTGACCTCAACCGTCTAGGGTGCTTAAACACCCAAGAGTAACAACATCCGCAAGGGATTAGTGGGGAATCAAATATCTCTTGGTGGAAGTGTAGATCAAGGCCCTCTCAAGAAATCCCTAGAAAATCAACAAGTTTGATTGGCTAGGGAGAGATATCGGGCAAGAATAAGATAATGGAGCAAAAATGGAGCTTGGAGAGGTTAAAGGTGAGCTCCTCGAAGAAGAAGACACCTTTATATAGTGAGGGGGTAAAATCCAACTGTTACCCACCCACCACAGCAATAGACAAGCGGTACTACCGCTCTGTGAGCGGTACTACCGCTCTGCATCTCACCAACCACGGCAGTAATAAATTACTACCGTGCCTACTACTGTGGGGGGCGTAGGCGCAAAATTCAGTCGGAGCGGTAGTAAAAAATTACTACCGCTCTGAGGGCGATAGTACCGCTCATGGAGCGGTAGTAAAAAATTACTACCGCTCTGAGGGCGATAGTACCGCTGGCCCTTTTGCATAAACATCAAAAATGGGTATGGTGCTCGATTGTAGCTAGGGGAAATGTGGTGCACTAAATGTGTGCAAGATGATTCCACCCAAACCTTTTCGATGCGGACCCCCTCTTAATAGTACGGCTTTCCTTCAACTCAAATCCACCGAAGATAAATATAGGAAGCAACGGTCTTTGAGAGATTCCAAGGGCCATCGAATCGTCTTGTGCCCGGATATGAATTATTTGAAATGCTCAATGCACACAATTAGTCCGCACAGGCATTGTCATCAATCACTAAAACCACTTAGGGAGAAATATGCCCTAACAAAAGTAATTTTTGAATCAAGATGACATAATGTAGACAAGATAATATCAATTAATATGTTTCGATCCCGTGGTTCTACCCTAATTAGCAAAAGTGCAATATGTGTTTTCCAATTGCTCCTTTCACAAAGTAAGGACACCATGAGATTGAACCCACTAATACGCACCAATCCTTCTGATGATCTACTTGTTTAATTGGCCAAAGAAAATCACATATCAGAAAGCATACATAGAAAAGATGCAATTACTTTCAGTGAATAATTTCATCATAAAACCCCAATTCATCAAATCCCTAAAAACACACCACAAGAATTACATCGAATAGGTCTCCAAACATTTCATTTTATTCAAGATCAGAGAGAGAGAGATTCATCTAGCTACAACTATGGACACATAGGTTCTGTGGGAACTACTCACACGTCATCATGGAGGCATCAAGGTTCATGAAGGTGGCCTCCGTGATCGACTCCCCCTCCGGTAGAACTCTAGAAAAGGCCTCTAGATGGGATTGTGGAGGAACATAGGCTTGTGGTGGCGATAAAATTCTCTCGTGTCTCTCTCTAGTAGTTTCTAGATTTAAGAAAATATATACAAGCAGAATTAGGTCAGTTGGAGCCTTGAGGGGCTCTCAAGCTGACCTGGCAGGCCCCGGGGCTTGTGGCTCTTTTGAACATCATTTGGTGCCACTCGGAAGCTTCTAGGGTCTCTTCTGGTCCATAAAAAATCACCCTAAAATTTCATCGTGTTTAGATTTTGTTTGGTATGATTTTGCTGCGAAACATAGAAATTGGCAAAAATGCAGAAACTAGCACTTGGCACTAAGTTAATAGGTTAGTCCATAGAAACAATATAAAGATAATATTGGTAATATAGTAGTATGAAACAATCAAAAGTTATATATATGTTGGAGATGTATCAGTAGTGATTGCTTCTATGATATCACATCATTTTGTTGATAACCCTATTACTCCTCATCACTATCGTCATAACTTGGTATTCCGTGAGGAAACATGTAAGGTTATTTTGTTGCATGCTCCTACTTTTTCTGTGTTAATGCTAGAGGGAGATACTTTAGTATTCTTGAGGACATCATTGTGTACGAGGATGCTCTAGCGACTCGGGAGAATGAGGCACAACCATGGGACTCTCAAGAGACGCAACCAAACTAGTTCCTCCGTGGACCTGATAGATTCTACGAGTGGCCATAGACCAAGTTAGCCCAAAAGCCTAAACTTGGAGGAGTATTCTTTCTCATCGACATTTTATTTCATGTTCACACATTCGTCGGACTTGTTGGTGTTTTTCTTTTTCCCTGTTTCACTTTTATTGTGTTTCTTTTGCGAATTTGAAAAATCTCAAAAATCCAAAAATATTTTTCTTCTCTTTTCAGTTTTTCTTTCTTGTTTAGTTAGTTTGTAATAGTAAAAGAAAACTAATACGTCTCGAGCGTATCAATAATTTTAGATTAGTCCATGCTGTTATATTGTCATTGTAGGATACCTTTTGAGTAATAATTTATCAATTTATATTTTTTTGAGCACTAACCTATAGTGCATAGTGTTAGTTGTTGTTTTCTACGTGTTTTTTCTTTTGAGGTTTACAGTACCAAACGAAGTCGAATTGCCCCGAAACTTTTTTATGATCTTTTCTGGACCAAATCAAAACCTAGAAGCGTCGGGAAAAGACCGGAGGCCACACGAGGGAGGCACAAGCCAACAGGGTTTGGCTAGGGGGTCGGTGCATCCTGATGGCTTGTCCCTCCGTGGTGGCCATCCTACCTCTGTTTTCTGGCCTATAAATTCACATATATTCCAAAAACCCTGAAGGGCATCCTGAAACACTTTTTTCCGCCATCACAAGTCTCTGTTCCGTCACGCTCTCATCTGGCGCTCCATTCCGGCACCCTGCCAGAGGGGGGATCAATCACAGAGGGGCTCTTCATCAACCTTGCTGCCCTCATGATCATGTGTGATTAGTTCACCATACACCAACAGTTCTGTAGTTAGTACCTAGATGACTATCTCTCTCTCTCTCTTTTGATCTTCAATACAATGATCATCGCCTCTTTGCTTTGATCCATCTGTAATACTTTTGTATGGTGTGTTTGTTGGGATCTGATAAATTGTGGGTTTATGTTCATATTATTCATGAAAAGTATTTGAGTCACCTTTGATTATTACGATTCTTAATTGCATGATCATCATAGCTTAGTAAATCTATCCAATCTATTGAATTTCTTAGCCCAAATATATTGGTAGTTCTTAAGTGAGAGGGGCGCATTGTAGTGGGTTCAACTTGACGGGTTTCTATATCCTAGTGACAAAAGGGGACAAGATACGTCTTTGTGTTGTTGCTACTAAGGATAAAATGATGGGGTTTATTCATATTGATTGAGTTTACTTTGTCTACATCATGTCATCGTTCTCCAAGCATTACTCTGTTTGCCATGAACTCAATATGTAGAGAGGTAAGCATAGAAGTTTTCTTGAAGTGTAGTAATCGTAGTAGGTGCAGGCAGGATGGACGTGATGCCTATATACACATGATCATTACCACGAACATCACATAACTATCCACTTTTCTGTTAATTGTCCAACAGTAATTTGTTTACCCATCGTATGTTTCTTTCTCAGAGGTGTCATTAGGGAACACTATGGCCCCCGGGTCTATTCACTTATATAAAACATATCTTTACCTTGCTGCCTTTATTTGTCTTTTTTCTAGTTTGTAGTTTACAATTATCTACACACCTCACTTGCTTGCGGAGATTGACAACCCTCTTGCCCGCGTTTGGTGCAAGTTGTTTGCTCTTTTGTGTGCAGCAGCTAAACAAAATTGAGGATTGATATTCGATAAACTTTGCTTTCTTAACTCGGGGAAATACTTACGTGTATTGTGCTACATTTACCCATTCCTCTTCACGGAAAACCCAATGCAGATCACAAGTATGAGGAAGGATTTCGGGCGTCGTTGTGGGGGAATAACATCACCAACTATCAAGTAACTACACACAAATTATCATTCACTTGTTCTTCTATTTATTTGCTGGTATACTTAGTTTACATCATAGAAATAAAAAATAAATATTTATCTTTGCTTGTTACTATGGCTAGTTCCTCCTCTATTTTTCTTACTTCAAAGAAGGAAGTGTTCAATTTTAAAACAAGGGGAGGAGAAATTTTGAAAGATGCATGGTATAAGATTTGTAATGCTCAAAAAAATCAACTCATAAGCAATCCACTACTAACTTGCTTCGCAATTTCTATGCGGGTATGCCAACTTGGTATAGGTTTGTCCTTGACACAACCACTGGTGGTATTTTCTTAATGTGTCACACTTTGGAGGTCAATAAAGCTATTAAAAATCTTGTGGGATCATCTCCCACTATTGTTAATGGAACCATTTTAACATTGGAAGATGTCGTGCATAGGCTCGATGCTATTGAAAATAAAATTAGTACTAATGAACAAACTAAGGAGTTAGCTAAAAAGCTTCATAATCATTTCACTCAATTTGGGTCACGGGTAGGAATGACATTCAAAACTTTGAAAGAGAAGGATACTATTATTGATGAGAGGGTAGAACGAAGCATGAATAGGATTGATAACATGAAGGAAGTCATTGATAAAGTAGGTTCCGCTTTCACACCCTCCAAAACTAATGCTAGTACCTCTTGAAGTAAAAGCCCCAAATTCATATATATTCCTAAGAGCATTAGTACCCCTCCTACCCAAAGGAACAAAGATATCAAAATGATTAGTGTGCATCCCAAATTTGTAAACTTCATTAATGATCCTATTTTCTACCGATGGGCATCTCCATACCCCGTCGATACTCCTAGTTGATGTGAGACTATCTTCTCCACTTTTTATCCCTTTGACATCTAACACCATATTCTATTCCACCTTTATGTTATGTCCATGGTTCACACTCATGTATTGCTTGAAGAATAAAAAGTTGATGGACATTGAAAAGTTACGATCCAATTCTCCGACTTGGACACCGTGGTGCTTGATGACGGACCCATGACTTGCTAATATGATAAGATGAATGGGGTAAACATTCTCTTAGGATCGTATACTTTGAAAGATTGATGATTTTTTTTGCATGTGATTGTAAATATTACTATGTTTATGTTTGTTAATTCATCTTTTCTTAGTTATCATACATACAAAAGATTACATATTGGGTAGCATCTCACATCAAAAATTATGTTTTTATCATTTACCTACTCGAGGACGAGCAGGAATTAAACTTTTGGCATGCTTGATACATCTCCAACGTATATGTAATTTTTTATTGTTCCATGCTATTATATTATCACTCTAGGATACTTTTTGAGTAATAATTTACCTATTTATATTATTTTTAGCACTAACCAATTAACCATGTGCCTAGTTCCACTTGTTGTTCTCTCCGTGTTTTTTTACTTTTTAGGTTTACACTACCAAACGAAGTCCACTTGCCGTGAAACTTTTTAACTATTTTTTCTGGACCAAGAGAAAACTTGGAAGCCTCGGGACAAGACCGGAGGCCACACAAGGGAGGCACAAGACAACAGCGCGTAGCTAGGGGGGTCGACACGCCCTGATAGCTTGTCCCTCCCTGGCGGCCCTCCTACCTTCGTTCTCTAGTCTATCAATTCACATATATTAGAAAAACTGTGAAGGGCATCGCGAAACACTTTTTCCTCCGCCGCAAGTCTCTATTCTGCTCTGATCTCCTCTGGAACTCCGTTCCGGCACCCTCCCGAAGTGGGGATCGATCACACATGGGCTCTTCATCATCCTTCCTGCGATCATGATGATGTGTGAGTAGTTCACCACACACCTAAGGGTCTGTAATTAGTACCTACATTGGTATCTCCCTCGGTGTAGTGACCCGACCTGAAACGGACAAGTCTCTGGTGTTTCCGTACCATCCCAAGATCATGCTGGTACACACACAATACATCAATGTATATATCAAGAGTTCAATCACACAGCTTTATTAATCGGATCTCATATCGAGTACTTTATTACAATAATGATTACAATAAAGTGGTTGAAGGCCAACTCATGAGATAACTAAACGAAGACTAGCGGAAGCTTCAAAATAAGTCGAGTCCATCTGACTCCAGGGCATATCACCGAGCGTAGACTATGACCTCACCCCTGGTCGTAAAAGTACTATGCAACATGACACGTTGCAGCCGTGTAGGTCAGCATATTGAATATGCCGGCAAGTCACAAAAGAGAGACACTACTGGAATTGAGAAATTTGTCGTCTGCCATGCCTTTGCCGTCTGCTCACGCATGGCAAAGATCCTCTTTGCCTTCAGCTCGTACAAAGCGGACGGCAAAGAGGTTGCTGATGGCAAAGGTTTTATTTGCCGTCGGCCACCTCTTTGTCGTCTGCTGACGCATGGCAAAGGCCCCAGAGGCGGACGGCAAAGAGCACGCAGACGGCAAAGGGGCGCCACCCTAACGGCTGAAGCCCGCCCCACCCCACCCACCCCTTTGTCGTCTGCCTCCCAGCTTCTGCAGACGGCAAAGGGGCGCTCCCCCTAACGGCACCCAGCCCCCACCCCTGCTCCCCTAACGGCACGCTCCACCCCCGCTCCCCTCGATCTCCTGCCTCTCTCGCGCGCGCCCCTGCCCACTCCAGCGCCGTCGCCACCACCACCTGAGCTGCTCCAGCCCACCGCCGCCGCCCACGACCGGAGCTCCCCGCTCCCCTCCTCCCCGAGTCCCTCCTCCCTGCGGCCCTCCTCCTCGCGCTCTACCCACCCAAGCACCGCCACCACAACCACCGGAACCGCTCCGGCCCACCACCGCCGCCCACGGCCGGAGCTCGCCCTCCCCTCCTCCCCGCGCACCTCCTCCCCACGCCCCTCCTCCCCGCCGCCCAGGGCCGGAGCTCGCCCTCCCCTCCTCCCACTTCAGGTAAGTTTTTTGTTCTTTTTGTCTTTATTTCCTGTTTTTTCTTTTAAATTAGATAGTTAATTTAGATAGTTAGTTTATTTTCTATTTTTTCTGTTAAATTGGATAGTTAGTTTTTTTCCGGTTTTTATGTGAAATTAGATAGTTAGTTTATTAGGTAGAAAAAGTAGATAGAGAAGAAAACAACAGATAGAAAAAAAAACTTAGAAGAAAATAAGAGAATAATAAACTAGAAGAAAAAGGAAGAAGAAGAAGAAGAAGAAGAAGAAAGAGGAAAGGATGAGAAAGATAAAACAAAGAAGAAGAAGAGGAGGAGGAGGAGGAGGAGGAGAAAGAAGAAGAATAATAATAATATGATGATCAAGAAGAAGAAGAAGAACAGGAGAGAGGAGAAGAAGAAAGAAAAGGACCCCGACCCCCGGCCCACGACCCCCGACGCCCGACGCCACCAACCCCCGACCCTCGACCCCCGACCTCCGACACCACTAAGACCCGACTCCCGACCCCCGACGCCCGACACCACTGACCCCCGACCCCCGACTCCGGACCCCCGACTCCACTAACCCCCGACCCCCGATGCCCGACGCCATTGACCCTCGACTCCAGAAGCCACTGACCCTCGACCCTCGACCCCCGACGCCCGATGCCACTGACCCTTGACTCCCGACGCCACTGACCCTCGACCCCCGACCCCCGACGCCCCTAACCCTCGACCCCCGACCCCCTACCCCCGACCCCCGACACCATTGACCCCCAACCCCCGACCCCCGACACATCTTCGGCCTCTTGTTGACCAAAGAGACCCCAACCCCCGACGCTAGTGATCCTCGACCCCCGACAACACTAACCCCCGACCACCGACACAACTAACCCCCGACCGCCGACGCCACCGACACCTGACACCACCGACCATCGATGCCACCGACACCAGACACCACCGACCATCGACGCCACTAAGCCGATGGGGTCATAATTTTGTAAATTATGAGTTAGGTCACATATTTTCCGATTATGTTAATTATAAAAACATCATATTTGTGTTGATCGAGTGAATTTCAATGTGCAGTTGTTCGATGACCTCCACGTGCGTTGGACGAGCTCCGCCCTTGCGTTTGTTGGTGAGCACAAATGACTTCTCCTCCTACCCCCTTAATTTGCTCTGTCCCGGTCTCCGTGCCAATGAAACTTGCTAGCTATAGGTTTCTTCAATCATGAGTATGCGTGACCAGTATGCGTCTCCCGTTCGAAAGGGGACATCTATAAATATGCATTTCTTTGCATATTTATAACCGCCATCCTTTCGAATTGTCCAACATTATCCATGGAAAGCCCGAGTATCTGTAGATTGGGTTTGTTTTCCCGTATGCTGTGCTACGGATCCGATGCAGAATTTCGTCAGTGCCTCCCCTGTTGTTCTCCGGGTACACATCCTCTCTGCTTATTGCTGAGACGTGTATCAAGAGAACAGCGGCGAGGTGCTGCCGAAATTCTGCGTCGCATCTAGAGCAGAGCATGGGAAAACGAACCCAGTCTACACATACTTGGGTGGGATTAGGACCTATCTTTACCTATTAGCGTGTAGATTGCATGGACGTAATAAAACTGACAAACTTGATTAGCGTATGAATATAGATGATGAATTATATATTTATTTCTTGTGCCCCCATAGGTAGCTAGGCAACATGAGTGATCATGCTTGGATGTACACTAGTCACCCTAGTCAGGAAGACATGACCCATGAATGGTTAACAAAAACCAGGGGGTTTGTGAGAGCCGCATTTGCAAATGTCCAGCATAAAACATGGTGCCCCTGTCCCAACTGCGACAACTGGAAAAAGTAGACAGAGTTTAAAATGGGTAAACACCTGCAGAAGTGGGGTTTTACGCCTAATTATACGGTGTGGACTTTTCATGGTGAGTCTGACCAACGTGCCAGAGCTGAGGTGATTCGTCGTCGCACCGACGAGCATGGTACCGGGATTGAAGACATGGTGCAAGACTTCGATGATGCTCGTGATTCGGACGATGAGATGGAGGAATCTGCAAAGGCCTTCTATGAAATGCTGGAGTCTTCAAAACGTCCTCTCCACGAGTAGACTGAGCTTTGTCAGCTGGATGCCATCGCACAAGTAATGGCTCTGAAGGCTCAATTCAACCTAGGCAGAGAATGCTACGACGCGATGATGACGATATTTGGACGCTTTCTACCCAAAGGCCATGTACTGCCTGCAAACCTATACCAGTCAGAGAAAATCCTCCGTGTACTTAAGATGCCCTATGAGAAGATACATGCCTGTGAGAATGGATGTGCCTTATTTAGGCTTGAGTATGCGGCCTTGAACTATTGCCCCATTTGCAATTCTTCCAGGTATATTGTGGTAGACAACGGCATGGGTGAGAAGAATCAGACCAAAATCCCCATTAGTGTTCTTCGATATCTGCCAATCGTACCAAGACTTCAACGTCTTTTCATTGTCGAAGAGACGGCCAGACAGATGACGTGGCACAAATTGGGCAAAAGAACCGAACTAGATGCGGATGGGAACAAGATGCTGGTACACACTTCAGATGGTTTTGCGTGCAGGCACTTCGATGCATTACATAAGGATAAATCGGAAGATCCAAGGCAACCTAGAGTTGCCATCAGCACGGATGGGTTCAATGTGTATGGTATGACGGCAGCACATTACAGTTGTTGGACTGTATTTGTCATTCCACTAAATTTGCCACCCGGAGAGATTATGAAAAGAAAGAACATTTTCCTGACATTGATAATTCCAGGGCCCAACTATCCGGGGAAGAATATGAATGTGTACATGCAGCCGCTTAAGGATGAGTTGCAAGAAGCCTGGGATAATGGGATCAATACCTACGACGCGGCTACCAAAACAAATTTCAAAATGCATGTGTGGTACATGTACTCGACGCATGATTATCCGGCGTTTGCGCTATTCGCTGGCTGGTGTGTGCATGGAAGGTTCCCGTGCACCACATGCAAAGCAGCTCTTCAGTTCCGTTGGCTGCAGGCTGGTCGCAAGTATTCTTGCTTCGACATGCATAGACAATTCCTAGATCCTCACCATAAGTTCAGAAAAGACAAGAAGAATTTCATCAAAGGTAGAGTTGTCAAAAACACTGCACCAGCTGCGTTGACAGGCCAGTAGACCCTTGATCAGTTAAACGCTCTTGAGCCTGATCCTTTGCGTGCAGGATACTTCAAAGGGTATAATACGGAACACGCCTGGACTCACAAGTCATGCTTATGGGATCTCCCTTACTTCAAAGACCTCCTTTGCCCACACAACATTGACGTGATGCACACTAAAAAGAATATTGCGGAGGCCATTTTTGGTACATTGTTCGGCATAGAGGGGAAGTCAAAAGATAATCCTAAGGCTAGAATCGACCTGGAGGCTCTATGTGATAGACCGTTGCAAAACTTGCGACAACGGAAAGGAAAGCAAAGCATAGCGAATCCAAAGGCATGGTTCAATCTTGAAAGGCCAGCTATGAGGGAAATGCTATTGTGGGTGAAAATGCGGTTGATGTTCCCCGATGGGTATGCTGTGAATCTAAAGAGGGGAGCGAGTCTTGAGAAATTGAAAATATTTGGGCTCAAGACTCATGATTGGCACATATGGATTGAGCGGGTAATGCCGGTGATGTTCTGTGGCTTTATCCCTGAGGATGAATGGCTAGTACTGGCAGAGCTGAGCTATAGCTTCCGTTCTCTTTGTGCGAAAGAACTATCGCCTGGCATGCTAGATGAAATGGAAGAGTTGGCGCCGGAGTTGATCTGCAAATTAGAAAAGATCTTTCCATCGGGCTTCTTTAATCCAATGCAACATTTGATTTTGCATCTCCCGACCGAGGCAAGAATGGGGGGGCGTTCAAAATCGATGGTGCTACTCAACTGAGAGGATGCAGAAGACGCTTCGAGCTAAGTATAAAAATAAACGTAGAATTGAAGCATCGATGGCCGAGGCATTCATTACTGAGGAGGCGGCAAACTTTGTGGCAGCACACTACGAAGCCAAAAATCATCATTTGCATAACCTAAAGCCTCGGTACAATGATGGCGATCGAGAAAAAGTTCGATCCAACCTCAGCCTATTCAAAGGTAAGCTCGCACCATCCGGTGCTTCGAAAGGGAAATCGTTGGATGTCGAAGAATGGCGGACCATTTCATTGTATATCTTCACCAACCTAACAGAAGTGCGGCTGTACATCGAGTAAGTTCTCGGTAATTTATTGTTCTGCAACTTCTAATTGCTTTGAACTACTCTTATTCCCGGATATTTGATATAGTCGATACGTCGCCGAATTCTCGGATGGAGCGGTCATCGAAAAGGATTCCGTTGAAGAATATGAGCTTCTCGCAAAGCATGGAGGCGACTATCCCGGTTTCATCTCTTGGTTCAAACAAAGGGTAATTAATTACCATTAAGGGCCCATTTGATTTATTGGTCTAATTTGCGGCTAATGCATCCATTCTTTCGTATTAAACTTGTAGGCTGATGCAGAGTCTATGGCGCCGAGTTGAGACAAGTCGCTAATGGTTTTGACTATAAGGTCCGTTCATTTGACAAATACAACATCAACGGGTATCACTTTCGTACCTTTGGCAAAGGGCTATCTATGCCCGACCTAAAGACTACAAATTGTTCTGTCTCTGCTATCGGCGAAGGAGACACCGAGTATTATGGAAGAGTTGAAGCAATTTATGAACTTCTATTCTATGGTGAAAACCCACCGACCGTCGTAGTCTTCAAATGTTATTGGTTTGGGCCGAGGGAGACTAGAAGGACTCATGAACATATAGGACTAGTCGAAATCAACCAAAACACCCACTTAGATGTTCCCGATGTCTATATTACGGCTCAACAGGCGACACAAGTTTTCTATCTACCGTGGGCCTGCCAAACTGATCCAAATCTCAAAGGTTGGGATGTCGTTTATGAAGTGCCACCACATTTTAGACCACCTACCCTCAATGAAGAGGATTACGAACCTCACATTAACCCAGACACATATGAAGGAGAATTCTTCCAAGAAACACGTATGTCCAAGAAACATTTCAAGAACCGCTCTACTTCACCCCAGAACATTGAAGTAGACAGCGACAGTGAATCCGTCTTAACCCCTGAGCCCGAACAGGAAGAGCTGGAAGAAGAAGAGGTTACTGCTGCGGATGACCTGTCAATTCTTGACCGATTACATAATGGTGGCCTTCCACATGTTCTTCGTGATAGTGATGATGATGATGCATTTATTGATGATAGTGATGATTATGATGCATTTATTGACCCCGAAGCATATATAGACGAGGACGATTGTTATTAGTTCATGTCAGGTATTCAACTATTATACTATATATAAATTTTGAGTTCATGTTAGGTATTCAATTTTTATTAGTCATGTTGGTATTTATGACGATGATATACTTGAATTATATACATTTTATTACTCCTGCTGGTATTTATGTTGTACTAATTTCATTTACTCTTTGTCATGACAAGTGTTGAAAGATGGTGGGAAAGGGTCGAAAGCACTCCGCGGCTGCTTCTTCGTCGGCGGCTGATGGGATGGGTACTTCCATTCCTGCCTCGCCTCTTCGGAGAGTGTTGCTCGCTACTATGCAAGAAGCGCCCCCCGTGAGAGGAGGTCGACCCCCCGCGAAGCCGAGAGGCACTAAAGGTACACGTTGTATTCATCTTGGTATTTATGTTGTACTCATGTTGTATGCATATTGGTATTTATATACATTTTATTACTCATGTTGGTATTTATGTTGTACTAAAGGTACACGTGGCCGCGGGAGAGGTAGGGCTACACGGTCTCCGCCACCACCCCAAGCTGATTCACCTGAGCACAGGACTTCTAGGGTCGATTCGTCTGAGGTGGAGGCTACACGGTCTCCGGTTCACGAGCCTCGGGTCGACGAGCCTCAGGTCGACGAGACTTCGACCCACGAGACTCGTGTCCCAGAGGCTTCCTTCCAGGCGACTCCGGAGCAAAGCAGGGATGAGGGTACGTCCCAAGAGACCCAGTGGGATACCTGGGCTGAGCCAAGTGGCCATGCTGGTAGCGACGAGGAGCCGGAGGTGGAGATCGACGGTGTTTTGTGTGACACGAGGGCGGACATGGTGATCCGAAAGTTCTGGGTAATTTCTCTTTCACACAATTATAAATCAACCATAGCTATTTACTGTACTAATCAGTGTTTTCTCATTTGCAGACCTTCTACAGGTGTGAGGAGGGATACGAGGAGGACGCAACAAAGGTTATCGAAACCGAATGTCGCCGCCTCCTTCAAAACTTTCGGCACGAGGCTCGGGTGCAGGCTGTTCGAGACTACTATGCCACGCAGCGTATTAGGATTGACAAGGCGAAGTGTCGTGATGCTAAGATGGAGAAGGAGCATTACATGAAGGTAATTACATATTATTAAGGCTTTGTAGTTAGTTTCCTTGATTTGGTTCTTACGCACTCAAATTTCTCTTTATTAACTTAGGTGCCCCCGAGATGGTGTGTGGATAAGATGGATTGTTGGGAGGCCTTGGTGGATCAGTGGTGCTCCGAAACGTGGGAGGCCAGCCACAACAACGCCAAGGAGAGGCGTGGCAAAATGGTTGGCGTGCCACACCATCAAGGGAGCGTCAACTTAATCCAATTTGGCGCGAACTGGGTATGTGGTTTGCTTCATGCCTCATGCAATTCATTCTTAATGCTATCTTGAGCCCTTTACCAATACAATTTTCCTCTCTCTCTCTTTTAGGCGCGTCACAATAAGACGGAGGCGCCACAGATGCACGACCTGTATGCGATGGCCCATACTGCCTCGTACAAGAAGGTCAAGGCATTTTGTGAGTCTGACCTCGAGCATCCAGAAAACTTCACCAACATCTCCTCGCACGACAAGCTCGTGAAGTACACAGATCACGGGAAGGCGAGGAAAGGGGAGGACTTTAACCCGAGCGAGGGGCCTATTGATCCAGAGCTGGTGATGATAGCTGGCAACGGGAGGCCCCATGGCTCGATCGCCATTGGAGACGGCCTTATACGTTGTCCTAGCACTCTCCGGCAGATAAAGGCACGCCAAACGAGCTCTTGTCCGGAGATAACACGTCGTCCACGGCCAGTCGAGCTCGCCATCGAGGTTAGTTTAATGGACTCAACTATCTTTCCGCTTTATGTTGTGCGTTGGAACCAATATGATTACATTGCTAACAATGAGTTGTGTTGCAGGCTGCTATTCAGAAAGAGAGAGAGGCAATGCAGGTGGCTATGGCGGAGAAGGATAAGGAAATTAGGGAGCTGGAGGAGAGGACGACTGCATTGCTGTAGGCGGAGAGGGCACGGAATGATGCGTCTAACAGGGCCATATACAAGCTCTTCGCGGTAAGTTTCTTCTTCATGTTATTTCAAATCTTGCATTTGAATGTCCGTTTCATTAATAAATAAAAAGTTTGAGTTGTCGAAACCAAATGTACAGTCTATGTGCGAGAAGAACGGCCAAGTCCCTCCGCCGATGCCAGTCATTAACGTGGCGGGGACGGTGAGTTTCATTTCAGTGCAGTGATCTTAAGAGTGTCCTCATGCTAACTACACATTGCAAACGATGTTTGGTGCAGAATATCTCCCGAAACGCATCGTACGACCCTTCTACAGTCAAGCCTTCTCCGGGGCAGCCTTCTCCAGGTGAAACAAGCCAGAGCCACCGTGCTTCACCCTAACTTAGGTATGTTATTTCTAGTGTCTTAATAAAAGATAGCTAGACTTCCATCTAAATGACATAATTATCTTAGCCATTTTAGCCCGAAGAAGTGAAGGAAGAAGAAGAAGAGGAGAAGAAGAAGAAGAAGGAGAGGGAGGAGGATAAGAAGAAGGAGAACAAGGAGGAGAAGAAGGAGAAGGAGCTCCTCCTTCTCCTTCTTCTTCCTCCTTCTTCCTCCTTCTCCTTCGCCTTCTTCTTTTCTTCTTCTTCTCCTCTTCCTTCTCCTTCTCCTCCTCCTCCTCCTCCTTCTTCTTTTACTTCTTCTTCTCTTTCTCTTCTTCTACGTAGTTTAGACTCATCCAAGAAAGGCTAAATTGGCTAATTATCCATCTAAATGACATAATTAGCTTAGTTAGCTCCAAAATGACCTATTTAATAAAAAATGACCTATACTTAGCTAATTATCCTCGTAATGACATAATTAGCTCCAAAAAGGCATTCTTAGCCAATTTAGCCCGAAGAAGGGGATAAGAGGAGAAGAAAGAGGAAAAATGAAAGGAAGGAAGAAGAAGAAGAGGAGAAGAAGAAGAAGGAGAGGGAGGAGGATAAGAAGAAGGAGAAGGAGGAGAAGAAGGAGAAGGAGCTCCTCCTTCTCCTTCTTATTCCTCCTTCTTCCTCCTTCTCCTTCTCCTTCTTCTTTTCTTCTTCTTCTCCTCTCCTTCTCCTTCTCCTCCTCCTCCTCCTCCTCCTTCTTTTACTTCTTCTTCTCTTTCTCTTCTTCTACGTAGCTTAGACTCATCCAAGAAAGGCTAAATTGGCTAATTATCCATCTAAATGACATAATTAGCTTAGTTAGCTCCAAAATGACCTATTTAATAAAAAATGACCTATACTTAGCTAATTATCCTCGAAATGACATAATTAGCTCCAAAAAGGCATTCTTAGCCAATTTAGCCCGAAGAAGGGGACAAGAGGAGAAGAAAGAGGAAAAATGAAAGGAAGAAAGAAGAAGAGGAGGAGAAGAAGAAGAAGGAGAGGGAGGAGGATAAGAAGAAGGAGAAGGAGGAGAAGAAGGAGAAGGAGCTCCTCCTTCTCCTTCTTCTTCCTCCTTCTTCCTCCTTCTCCTTCTCCTTCTTATTTTCTTCTTCTTCTCCTCTCCTTCTCCTTCTCCTCCTCCTCCTCCTCCTTCTTTTACTTCTTCTTCTCTTTCTCTTCTTCAACGTAGCTTAGACTCATCCAAGAAAGGCTAAATTGGCTAATTATCCATCAAAATGACAGAGTTAGCTTAGTTAGCTCCAAAATGACCTATTTAATAAAAAATGACCTATAATTAGCTAATTATCCTCGAAATGACATAATTAGCTCCAAAAAGGCATTCTTAGCCAATTTAGCCCAAGAAGGGGACAAGAGGAGAAGAAAGAGGAAAATGAAAGGAAGGAAGAAGAAGAAGAGGAGAAGAAGAAGAAGAAGGAGAGGGAGTAGCATAAGAAGAAGGAGAAGGAGGAGAAGAAGGAGAAGGAGCTCCTCCTTCTCCTTCTTCTTCCTCCTTCTTCCTCCTTTTCCTTCTCCTTCTTCTTTTCTTCTTCTTCTCCTTCTCCTCCTCCTCCTCCTCCTTCTTTTACTTCTTCTTCTCTTTCTCTTCTTCTACGTAGCTTAGACTCATCCAAAAAAGGCTAAATTGGCTAATTATCTATCTAAATGACAGAATTAGCTTAGTTAGCTCCAAAATGACCTATTTAATAAAAAATGACCTATACTTAGCTAATTATCCTCGATATGACATAATTAGCTCCAAAAAAGCATTCTTAGCCAATTTAGCCCCAAGAAGGGGACAAGAGGAGAAGAAAGAGGAAAAATAAAGGAAGGAAGGAGAAGAAGAGGAGAAGAAGAAGAAGGAGAGGGAGGAGGATAAGAAGAAGGATAAGGAGGACAAGAAGGAGAAGGAGCTCCTCCTTCTCCTTCTTCTTCCTCCTTCTTCCTCCTTCTCCTTCTCCTTCTTATTTTCTTCTTGTTCTCCTCTCCTTCTCCTTCTCCTCCTCCTCCTCCTCGTTCTTTTACTTCTTCTTCTCTTTCTCTTCTTCTACGTAGCTTAGACTCATCCAAGAAAGGCTAAATTGGCTAATTATCCATCTAAATGACAGAATTAGCTTAGTTAGCTCCAAAATGACCTATTTAATAAAAAATGACCTATACTTAGCTAATTATCCTCGAAATGACATAATTAGCTCCAAAAAGGCATTCTTAGCCAATTTAGCCCAAAGATGGGGACAAGAGGAGAAGAAAGAGGAAAATGAAAGGAAGGAAGAAGAAGAAGAGGAGAAGAAGAAGAAGGAGGAGAGGGAGTAGGATAAGAAGAAGGAGAAGGAGGAGAAGAAGGAGAAGGAGCTCCTCCTTCTCCTTCTTCTTCCTCCTTGTTCCTCCTTTTCCTTCTCCTTCTTCTTTTCTTCTTCTTCTCCTTCTCCTCCTTCTCCTCCTCCTCCTTCTTTTACTTCTTCTTCTCTTTCTCTTCTTCTACGTAGCTTAGACTCATCCAAAAAAGGCTAAATTGGCTAATTATCTATCTAAATGACAGAATTAGCTTAGTTAGCTCCAAAATGACCTATTTAATAAAAAATGACCTATACTTACCTAATTATCCTCGAAATGACATAATTAGATCCAAAAAGGCATTCTTAGCCAATTTAGCCCCAAGAAGGGGACAAGAGGAGAAGAAAGAGGAAAAATAAAGGAAGGAAGGAGAAGAAGAGGAGAAGAAGAAGAAGGAGAGGGAGGAGGATAAGAAGAAGGAGAAGGAGGACAAGAAGGAGAAGGAGCTCCTCCTTCTCCTTCTTCTTCCTCCTTCTTCCTCCTTCTCCTTCTCCTTCTTATTTTCTTCTTCTTCTCCTCTCCTTCTCCTTCTCCTCCTCCTCCTCCTTGTTCTTTTACTTCTTCTTCTCTTTCTCTTCTTCTACGTAGCTTAGACTCATCCAAGAAAGGCTAAATTGGCTAATTATCCATCTAAATGACATAATTAGCTTAGTTAGCTCCAAAATGACCTATTTAATAAAAAATGACCTATACTTAGCTAATTATCCTCGAAATGACATAATTAGCTCCAAAAAGGCATTCTTAGCCAATTTAGCCTGAAGAAGGGGACAAGAGGAGAAGAAAGAGGAAAAATGAAAGGAAGGAAGAAGAAGAAGAGGAGAAGAAGAAGAAGGAGAGGGAGGAGGATAAGAAGAAGGAGAAGAAGGAGGAGAAGAAGGAGAAGGAGCTCCTCCTTCTCGTTCTTCTTCCTCCTTCTTCCTCCTTCTCCTTCTCCTTCTTCTTTTCTTCTTCTTCTCCTCTTCCTTCTCCTTCTCCTCCTCCTCCTCCTCCTCCTCCTTCTTTTACTTCTTCTTCTCTTTCTCTTCTTCTACATAGCTTAGACTCATCCAAGAAAGGCTAAATTTGCTAATTATCCATCTAAATGACATAAATTAGCTTAGTTAGCTCCAAAATTACCTATTTAATAAAAAATGACTTATACTTAGCTAATTATCCTCGAAATGACATAATTAGCTCCAAAAAGGCATTCTTAGCCAATTTAGCCCGAAGAACGGGACAAGACGAGAAGAAAGAGGAAAAATGAAAGGAAGGAAGAAGAAGAAGAGGAGAAGAAGAAGAAGGAGAGGGAGGAGAATAAGAAGGAGAAGAAGGAGGAGAAGAAGGAGAAGGAGCTCCTCCTTCTCCTTCTTCTTCCTCCTTCTTCCTCCTTCTCCTTCTCCTTCTTCTTTTCTTCTTCGTCTCCTCTTCCTTCTCCTTCTCCTCCTCCTCCTCCTCCTCCTCCTCCTTCTTTTACTTCTTCTTCTCTTTCTCTTCTTCTACGTAGCTTAGACTCATCCAAGAAAGTCTAAATTGGCTAATTATCCTACGAAATGACATAATTAGCTTAGTTAGCTCCTAAATGGTCTATTTAATAAAACATGACCTATAGTTAGCTAAGTTCTCTCCTAAATGACATAATAAGGCTTACGTAGGTGCAACATGACCTATTCCCCCTAACTTATGTATTAAATGGCCTATAATTAGCCTAGCTAGATCAAAAATGGCTTAATAAGCATAGTTTGCTCCGGAATGACCTACTTTACCCAAGTTAGCTCCGAAACGACCTATAGTTAGCTAGGGTTCCACCTAAATGACATAATTAGCTTAGTTAGCTCCTAAATGGTCTATACTTAGCTAATTTCTCTCCGAAATAACCTATATATACACTACTTCATCTAGTATTATTCTTCTAACTTTCTTATTTGTCATTTTACAGATTACCTTCACTTCACGGGAAGCTTGGAAAATATTGATGGAATGTTTGAATATGATTTCTTGTACCATGGGTTGTATTGAAACTATTGTAGTATATGAATATATGAAACTTTGTATGCACGTGGATGAAACTGGTGTAATATATGGTTTGGTATGGATGCAACTTGAAAGCTGGATATAAGAGGTTATTTTAATATGGTTATGAGTACGGAAAGAAATTTATTTATGTCAAATATATATATATATATATATATATATATATATCATGATTATTGTTAAAAATGCTGGATATAACAAAAAATAAATAAAAAAGGGGTTGGTTCCCCTCTTTGCCGTCTGCCCCCACATGGCAAAGGGGGGAAGGCAGACGGCAAAGGGGGGAATCTGCCCCCTCTCTCTCCCCTCTTTGTCGTCTGCCCCCACATGGCAAAGGGCGGAAGGCAGACGGCAAAGGGGGGAATCTTCCCCCTCTCTCTCCCCTCTTTGTCGTCTGCCCCCACATGGCAAAGGGGGGAAGGCAGACGGCAAAGGGGGGAATCTGCCCCCTCTCTCTCCCCTCTTTGCCGTCTGCCCCCACATGGAAAAGGTGGGAAGGCAGACGGCAAAGAGAGGAGGTCTGCCGTTAACACTTAACGGGGACGTTGCAATATGTGACGTCCCATTTATTTTGCCGTCTGCCCCCTCATGGCAAAGATTCTTTGCTGTCCGCCTTGAGAAAGCAGACGGCAAAGAACCTCTTCACTGGACTTTTTTGTCGTCTACTTTGCCTTCAGCTGACCGAGGCAAAGCCTTTGCCGTCCGTGGTTGCACCCTTTGCCGTCCGCCTTGGCAGACGGCAAATTTCTGAATTTCAGTAGTGAGAGGTGAAAAAGTATCATCTATACTATATGCATATATGGCAGGTGGGGCTGTAAGTTTTTAGCGGAAAGCAAAGTTTTCTCCTACAACAAGACAGGGCTAAAAGCAAAAATATTACTACATGGTTGCTTGTTAATGAGATGGTTCCACCAACCAATTCCCATACCCAAGTTGTCAATAATACCCACATCATTAATATTATTTGTGTTGAGAATTCCAGATAGTTTCAGTTCCTTTGGCTCAAGTTGTCCATGACCGTGGACACGGCTAATCGATTAGGTTTGAGTACTCTGCAGAGTTTTGCACACGTTCCCCACAAGATTTGAGTACCGTATGATCAAAACATGGTCTTACAACGGGTTCCTCTGAGTCTCTGTCGGTGCCCATCCAATCCTACCATTCTTCTACATCTCGTAGCACCGCCCGTCTAGAGTCACCACGTTGTCCAACCAAGCCAAAGCCCATAATGACTTGTGGCTGTGCAGGTAAGCCTTAGGTCTTGAAGCATCCATCCATCTCTTCATGCCTAGGTGAAGCTTTCCACAATATGTCATGGCGCTTCTCCGTGCATCCCAGGTCCTCCGCTGGTTTATCCCACGGAGCCCATCTGAACCATCCTTCACCCAGAGGTATGTTGCATCACGAGGTCTTGAAAGTCTTGGAATATCCGGTCTTGATTATTATATTCTCACAACACTCGTGAATAACACTCAACCATAACCCCGTCTACTAAAAGCATAGCAAAATAAAATTCATCGTCCCGGGCCAAGTAACAAGTGGATGCCTACCACATGATACTACATAAAGATCCAAATTTCCAAGTACCTACTTTGCATGCAATTGGGTGAAGAAGGTAGAGCTATAATGCATATAAAACATGGGTAAAAAAACATGATCAACGTGACTTGCCTTGCTGACGATTGTCGAACTCGAGCGCGTCTAGATAACAAGCTTCGCACTCTGGATAATCTCACGAAGCAAACAATTTCACCCAATAAGCATCACAATAACAAGTAATCAAAATAAAACAACAAACGAAAGTAGCTATAACATGAGAGAGGAAAATTTGTCTGTCATGAACCAAAACACAATCTGTTTTGCATAAAATAATGAGTTCAAATATTCTAAAAATTCTGAAATTTTACCTACTCATAAATAAGATCACTAGTGATCAGTAGCAAAAAGAATCAATTAAAAATCTATTATTAACGTCAAGATATAAGAAAAACAAGATTTAAACCAAACCTGTTTAAATTCAAATTTTACATTTTCAAACATGGGCACATTATATATCTACAGAAACTAAATAAAGTTTGTGATCCAATGCAAAAAGAATCACCTCAATTGTAGTAATAGATTATAAGTTATGAGCAATCTAAAAATACGTTCAAATCTGTTTCAGAAATAAATAAAAAAGAAAAGAATAAAATTAAAGAGTGACGTGGCAGATCCTGATTGGTTGTGGAGTGTGCACGTTTTAGGCTATCTAGAGGACAACCGCAATATAAGAAAAACCTCTCGGTTTTATAATCTAACTAAGAGGGAACCGGTGGTTTATTCTAAGAAATCGAAGCTTTAAGTAGATCTAATCTAAACTGCACAAAAGAGATCTAACGGTGGGAGGAAAAGAAAAGAAAAGAGAAGGAGCCTTACCGTGACAGAGGAGGAAGAACGGCGAGCTCCTGCGGGCCGACGTGAAGGTGGCGGGGTAGCGGCGCCCTGGTGGAGTAGGACGGCGGCGGGGAGGGGGATCCGGCGGAGAGAGGCCTCGGCGGGGTTCCAAGGGCGTCGGGGCGGCTCCTCGGCGATGGGGGCGCTCCTGGCGAGCTCCTGGGGCTCCTGTGAGCTTCGGTCCAGGCAGGGAAACGACGGGGTATGGTGTGGCGGCGTCGGGCGAGGAAACGGGGTGCTCTCTAGGGGAACGGAACAAGGAGAGCGAGGGGGTTCTTCTAGGGGTTGTGGGAGACGCTAGGAGGGAAGGAATCCCGCGAATACGGTAGGGGAAGCTTCCTGTGGGGTGCCGGTCATGGCCAGGGAAGGAAGGCGCTGGAGGTAGAAGAAGGCAGGAATCGGACCGGATCTATTCTCTAAATGGGCCCGGGATACAATTCCTAAAATAAAAGATACGGTTTCCTTTTTATTAAAAATAGGAAAGAAATCCCCGAAAAGGAATTAAATCCTTTTTCAAAAAATAGGTATTATATATCAAAATTCCGAGAAAAAATTCCCATCACGTGGGTATTTTATTTTTCACAAAATAAAATGTTCATAAAATTTTATTTTTTAAAATCCAAATTTTGTCTTTAAATTTTTTTTGGCATTATTTTCTTGTGACTTTTATTTATTTTGGGGGTGTCATGTTACCTCCTCTCTTTCTTGCTTGGCAAGCATATTGTGAGGAAGAACTTTGTGGTTGAAATCTTTTGCCAAAATAATATTCAAACTAAAACCAAAGGATAATTCAAATGCCACATTCATTCAAATAAAAATGCATAGATTCTTAGCTACAATTGTAAAACATTCCAAATAGAAAATTTGGGATGTTACAAACCTACCCACCTTAAGATGAATCTCGCCCTCGAGATTCGGGTTGGCTAGAAAATAGGTGTGGGTGGTCTCGACAAAGATCTTCTTCCCGTTCCCAGGTGGCTTCTTCCTCGCTGTGATGGCTCCACAAGACCTTGCAAAACTATATGATCTTTCTGCGGGTAACTTTGTTGGCAGTCTCGAGAATCTTGACAGGCTTTTCCTCATAAGTCATATCACTGTCAAGCTATATGGCCTCTAGGGGCACTTTGTATCTTAAAGGAATATCAGCCATCTCAGCATGGTATTTCTTCAACTGGGAAACATGGAAAACATCATGAACTCCGGACAATCCTTCCGGCAATTCCATCTTGTGTGCAACTTCCCCTCTACATTCAAGAATTTTGTAGGGGCCAATGAATTTGGGTGCTAACTTTCCTTTTACACAAAATATCTTAATTCCTTGAAGTGGGGACACACGAAGGTATGCTCGGTATCCCACTTTGTATGTTACTTCCTTGCGTTTGCTATCAGCATAACTTTTCTACCTGGATTGAGTTATCTTGAGTCGGTCACGAATCAGCTTGACCTTCTCTTTAGAATCTCGGAGAAGGTCGGGACCAAAAAGTTTTCGGTCTCCAACACCATCCCACATCAATGGCGTTCTGCACCTCCTTCCGTATAAAGCTTTGAAAGGGGCCATCTTAAGACTGGTCTGATAGCTGTTGTTGTATGAGAACTCGGCGTAAGGAAAATTGTCATCCCAGCTAGACCCATAGTCTAGTGCACAGGCTCTCAACATGTCCTCCAGAATCTGATTGACTCTCTCGGTGTGTCTATCGTTCTGTGGGTGAAAAGCTGTACTGAATTCCAATCTCATTCCCAAGCATTAGTGTAGTTGGTGCCAAAACTTTGACATGAATTGAGTGCCTCTATCTGACACGATACTCTTCGGAACTCCATGCAGACATACGATGCTGGTCATATATATCTTGGCCAGCTGGGCACTTGTGTAGGTAGTCTTCATGGGAATGAAGTGAGCTACCTTGGTCAAACGATCGACCACTACCCAGATAGAATCATAACCTGAACGGGTCCTGGGTAATCCTGTGATGAAGTCCATACCAAGATTCTCCCATTTCCACTCGGGTATCGGCAAATGTTGAAGTAATCCTGCTGGTTTCTGATGCTCGACCTTTACTCGCTGACAAACATCGCATATTGCTACAAAGTCGGCAATATCCTTCTTCATTCCAGTCAACCAGAAACTTTCCTTTAAATCCATATACATCTTGGTGTTGCCTGGATGTATCAAGTACACGGAATAATGGGCTTCCTAAAGTATCAACTTTCTGAGTTCAGGATCATTGGGCACATAGATACGATCCTCAAACCATATGGTTCCGTGTTCATCCTCACGAAAACCTTTAGCCTTCCCGTCTTTCATTCTTTGCTTTATCTCAGCTATCTCCTTGTCTGACTTCTGTGCTTCGCAGATTTTTCTGGTCAAGGTGGACTGAATCTCTAGCATGGCTACAAATCCTCTTGGAACTATCTCCATCTTTATCCCTATGAGATTGTCGGCTAACTCTTGGGGTAATCCTCCCGCTATGAGCGTGTTCACATAACTCCTACGGCTCAAGGCATCTGCTACAACATTTTCTTTCCCTGGGTGATAATGCCATCTCATGTCATAGTCCTTGATCAACTCTAGCCATCTCCTCTGTCTGAGGTTTAACTCCTTCTGCGTGAAAATATATTTCAGGCTCTTGTGATCAGTGTAAATATCACATCTAGTTCCGATAAGGAAATGTCTCCGGGTCTTGAGAGCATGCACTACGGCTGCTAACTCCAAATCATGTGTGGCATAGTTCAACTCATGAGTTCTGAGCTATCTGGATGCATAGGCTACAACTTTTCCTTCTTGCATGAGTACTCCTCCAAGTCCTTGACGCGATGCGTCACAATACACCTGAAAATCCTTCTGAATATTCGGCAATATCAGCACTGGGGCTGTAACCAAACGTTTCTTCAACTCTTGGAAACTGGCTTCACATTCCTCGGTCCAATTATACTTGGACTCCTTCTTCAAAAACTCTGTCATGTGCTTGGCAATCTTTGAGAAGTTCTCGGTAAACCTCCGGTAATATCCGGCAAGTCCGAGAAAACTACGGATCTCCTTGACTGAGGTGGGTGATAACCATTCAGTGACTGCTGCAACCTTGGCGGGATCCACTGCTATTCCGTCTACCGAAATAATGTGTCCGAGGAAACCGACTTCCTTCAACCAGAATTCACATTTGTTGAACTTTGCATACAACTGATGCTCTCGAAGTTTCTCCAAAACTAGACGCAAGTGTTCCTTGTGTTCTTCCTCGTTCTTGGAGAATAGCAGTATGTCATCGATGAACACCACGACAAACTTGTCAAGATATTCCATAAATACCTTGTTCATCATGCTCATAAAATATGCAGGAGCATTTGTCAATCCAAATGACATGACTGTGTACTCATATAGACCATACCTTGTGGTGAAGGTTGTCTTGGGTATATCCTGTTCACGAATTTTCACGTGATGATACCCTGATCGAAGATCAATCTTAGAGAATACTCAGGCTCCAACTAATTGGTCAAACAAGTCGTTGATCATCGACAAGGGGTACTTGTTCTTGATGGTCGCCTCATTCAAAGCACGATAATCTACTACCATTCTCAAGGATTTATCCTTCTTCTCAACAACAGAACTGGGGCTCCCCAAGGTGACGAAATTGGGCGAATATACCCTTTGTCCAGTAACTCCTTGATCTGTTTCTTGATTTCTTCCAAATCATTTGTGGGCATCCGATAGGGTCTCTTGGATATTGGGGCTGTCCGTGGTAATGACTCAATCAGAAACTCAATCTCCCTATCCGGTGGCATGCCTGGCAATTCCTTCGGGAATATATCTGGAAAGTCTTGTATGATCGACACTTCCCCCTGAACAACTACCGTGAGAGAATTCACCCGTTTTCTCTGTGATGGGTGTTGGGAAACATACTTAATCCGTTTTCTCTCTTGGGTGTTGAGAAAAATAGACTTAAGGGCACAATCAATGTTACCTTCATACTTGGTCAACCAATCCATGCCTAGGATTACATCCAATCCCTGTTACTCTAATACGATGAGGTCGGTGGGAAATTTATGGTTTCCGATGTTGAGGCTCAAAGCATGGCATCCTATCCCGGCTATCATCATGCCCCCTCAGGAACTAACTTTAATGGGCTGACTGAGGGTTCTAGTTGGTAAACTATACTTTTCCACAACTACCCTTGATATGAATGAATGCATTGCACCAAAACCAAAAAGTACCAGTACTGGACGTGAATTTAGCAAAAACTTACCAACCACCGTATCGGGGTGATCATAGACCTCTTCAACATCAATGTGGTTCACCTGAGCTCGGGGAAAAGGATTGGGCTTCCTTGCTGCTGGGTTGCCATTGCCATTTCCATTTCCATTTCCCTGCTTGTTCTAGGGACAGTCAGTGGCATAGTATCTCGTCTTTTGGCACTTGAAGCAGATGATATGGTTCGGATCCTTCTGAGCTAGAGCGGAATGGTGTTGAGTGCCATTACCTCCATTGCCATTCTTAAAGTTGTCGCCGTTGCAGTTGTTCCCATTTCCTCCATGGTTGTGGCCTCCATGGTTGTGCACTTGATGGCTATGGTGGATTTGTCCTCCAAACTTACCAGATCCTGCTCCGGTATTCCCTGGATAGAGGGTGTAACAAGGCATCTGCTGAACTCCAGAATTGAATTTCCCATGTCCATACTTCTGTTTGCGGTTCTCCATCTGCTGTTGTTTCCCCTCCAAGAGGAGGGCCTTATCTACCAGCTCCTGGTAGTTGTTGAAGTTGGCAACAGTCAGCTGAATGCTCAACTCATCGTTGAGTCCTTCCATGAACTTTTCCTGCTTGGCCGCATCATCGGCCTCATCTCCAGGTGCATATCGGGCGAGCATGCTGAATTCATCAACATACTGAGCCGTAGAGCGATTTCCCTGGCGTAATTTGCAAAACTCACGCTTCTTCGGACTCATGACTCCGGGTGAGACATGAGCGGTGCGGAAGGCTTGCTTGAACTGCTCCCAAGTCACACTAGCAATTGCGTAGGTGGTGGTGTAGTTCTCCCACCATGCAGATGTGAGGCCTTCAAGTTGATGCGTGGCAAAGCGCACCTTCTCAGCTTCGGTACATCTAGCAGTGATTAGTTCCCTCTCCATCTTGCGGAGCCAATCATCTGCCACAATGGGCTCAACGCTACTGGAGAAAGTCGGAGGGTTCAACCTCAAAAAACGGGTGAGATTGTCGGCCTGGGGTGGATGATGGTTGTTGTCATTGTTCTGGTTCTGAATAATCAACTACATCACGGCATTCTGTTGTTGGATCAACTGAGTGAGTTCTGGCGGGAAGTTGGAAGCAGGGTCACGTCTCGGAGGCATCTGGTGTTTGTAGAGGGATGGGATTAGCGTAGATTAAGGGTTTAAAGAGACACTACCCATATGAAATGCAGCAAACAATTTTTCACACCACACATTTATTCATTAATCACCTCAAAAGGTTCAAACACGGGGATACAAGTTTGCGATAACCTAAACATCGTCCTAAACGTTTAATGATAAGATAAATTGGTGGACTTGTCTAGGTGTCCTCCTCAGAAAAGCATGGTGGTGGGTCCGTCGGTAGAGCTTGCTTCGTAGTCCTCCTCATTGCTGATCAAGGGGGCTACGTCTCCTTCAGGGTGAAGGTTTTTTCCCATGTCCAATTCTTCTTCCAGATATGCGACACGAGCCTTCAGCTTCTCGATCCTCTCTAGGAATTCCTTCGCCTCCAATTCGTGGTCGTAGTGGGCTTCTCGGGCTCCGTATTCGAGGTCGAGTTCGCGGAGAGACAGTTTCTTGATCTTCCTTGTGTCCTGGATTACACGAAGCTCCAGAGTCCCGATGTGTGTCTCCAAGGTCTGGGCATAGGATAGGAGAGCGTCTTTAGTCTTGGTCATGATGATGTCTCCATCTGCTCCTCTCCGGGAGACCGTGAATAGGTCCGATGAAATGGGATAGCCTCTGTACACCTCCTTGTTACGTCCAAGTGCACAGTGAACCTCCATATGTCCCTTCCGAGAATCCAGCTGGGTGCGATGAACTTGGAGTCCACAGGTTCTGTGCACGGCTCGAAAGTACTTCCGGGGATGTGCACCTCAATCCTATAGCATGCATCTGCTGGGTAAGACGAGGTAGGCTTTCCGGTGATGGTTGGTAGAGCAATCCTTAAGTCCTTGTGATCTACATCAGCTCCTTTCCGAAGGGCATTGTGGCGTCGGGCTGGCAAAACTCCATGACCTTAACTGGGATGAAGGTGGCCTTCTAGAAAATATTGGAAGATCGGAGAGAAGTCAGAAAGAGAAGAAGAGAAATATAGAAGATTTATAGATATAAGAAAATATTTTTCTTCCTAAGGCTTTTCCAATCCTAGAGGTTACGTCCTATGTCAGGGTGTGTCCTGATACCATATCTGTAGTGACCCGACCTGAAACGGCGAAGTCTCTGGTGTTTCCGTACCATCCCAAGATCATGCTGGTACACACACCGTACATCTATGTATATATTGAGAGTTCAATCACACAACTTTATTAATCGGATCTCATATAGAGTACTTTATTACAATAATGATTACAATAAAGTGGCTGAAGGCCAACTTATGAGATAACTAAACGAAGACTAGCGGAAGCTTCAAAAGTAGTCGAGTCCATCTGACTCCAGGGCATATCACCGAGCGTAGACCGTGACCTCACTCCTGGTCCGAAAAGTACTCTGCAACATGACATGTTGCAGCCATGTAGGTCGGCATATTGAATATGCCGGCAAGTCACAAAAGAGAGACGTGAAAAAGTATCATCTATATGCATATATGGCAGGTGGGGCTGTAAGTTTTTAGCGGAAAGCAAAGTTTTCTCCTACAACAAGTGAGGGCTAAAAGAAAAAAATATTACTACATGGTTGGTTGTTAATGAGATGGTTCCACCAACAAATTCCCATACCCAAGTTGTCAATAATACCCACATCATTAATATTATTTGTGTTGAGAATTCCAGATAGTTTCAGTTCCTTTGTCTCAAGTTGTCCATGACCGTGGACATGGCTAATCGATTAGGTTTGAGTACTCTGCAGAGTTTTGCACACGTTCCCCACAAGATTTGATCGCCTCCATTGAAGTCCTCGCACTTCAGGGTGTTTGAGTACCGGATGATCAAAACATGGTCTTTCAACGGGTTCCTCTAAGCCTTTGTCGGTGCCCATCCAATCCTACGTTCTTCTACATCTCGTAGCACCGCCCGTCCAGAGTCACCACGTTGTCCAACCAAGCCAGAGCCCATAATGACTTGTGGCTGTGCAGGTAAGCCTTGGGTCTTGAAGCATCCATACATCTCTTCGTGCCTGGGTGAAGCTTTCCGCAAGATGTCATGGTTCTTCTCCATGCATCCCGGGTCCTCCGCTGGTTTATCCCAGGGAGCCCATCTGAGCCGTCCTTCACTCAGAGGTATGTTGCATCACGAGGTCTCGAAAGTATTCGAATATCCGGTCTTGATTATTATATTCTCACAACACTCGTGAGTAACACTCAACCTTAACCCATCTACTAAAAGCAGAGCAAAATAAAATTCATCGTCCCGGGCCAAGTAACAAGGGTGATGGGTGCCTACCACATGATACTACATCAAGATCGAAATTTCCAAGTACCTACTTTGCATGCAGTTGGGTGAAGAAGGTAGAGCTACAATGCATATAAAACATAGGTAAAAAACATGATCAATGTGACTTGCCTTGCTGACGGATTGTCGAACTCAAGCGAGTCTAGATAACAAGCTTCGCACTCCGGATAATCTAACGATAAGCATCACAATAACAAGTAATCAAAATAAAACAACAAACAAAAGTAGCTATAACATCAGAGAGGAAAAATTGTCTTTCATGAACCAAAACAGAATCTGTTTTGCATAAAATAATGAGTTAAAATATTCTAAGAATTCTGAAATTTTACCTAGTGATAAATAAGATCACTAGTGATCAGTAGCAAAACGAATCAATTAAAAATCTATTTTTAAACTCGAGATATAAGCACAACAAGATTTACACCAAATTTGTTTAAATTCAAATTTTATATTTTCAAACATGGATAAATTATATATCTACAGAAACTAAATAAAATTTGTGATCCAATGCAAAAAAGAATCACCTCAATTGGAGTTATAGATTAAAAGTTATAAGCAATCTAAAAACAGATTCAAATCTATTTCAGAAATAAAAAAAGAAAATAATAAAATTAAAGAGTGACGTGGCAGATCCTGATTGGTTGTGGGGTTTGCATGTTTTAGGCTATCAAGAGGATGGCTGCAATATAAGAAAAAACTTTTGTTTTATAATCTAACTAATAGGGAACCGGTGGTTTATTCTAATAAACCGAAGGGGTAAGTAGATCTAATATAAACCGCACAAAAGAGATCTAACGGTGGGAGGAAAATAAAAGAAAAGAGAAGGAGCCTTACCGTGACAGAGGAGGAAGAACGGCGAGCTCCTGGAGGCTGACGTGAAGGTGGGGGTGTCGGCGCTCTGGTGGAGTAGGACGGTGACGGGGAGGGGGATCTAGCGGAGAGAGGCCTTGGTGGGGTTCCACGGGCATTGGGGCGGCTCCTAGGTGACGGGGGCGCTCCTGGCGAGCTCCTCGGGCTCCTGTGAGCTTTGGTCCAGGCAGGGAAACGGCGGGGTATGGTGTGGCAGCATCGAGCGAGGAAACGGGGTGCTCTTTAGGGAACGGAACGAGGAGAGCGAGGGGGTTCTAATTGGGGTGGTGGGTGGCGCTAGGAGGGAAGGAATCCCGTGAATCCGGTAGGGGAAGCTTCTTGTGGGGTGCCGGTCATGGCTAGGGAAGGAAGTCGCTGGAGGTAGAAGAAGGTAGGAATCGGACCGGATCTATTCTCTTAATGGGCCCGGGATACAATTCCTAAAATAAAAGATCCGGTTTCCTTTTTATTAAAAATAGGTAAGAAAACCCCGAAAATTAATTAAATCCTTTTTCAAAAAACACGTATTATATATCAAAATTCTTAGAAAAAAATTCCCATCACCTCGGCATTTTATTTTCACAAAATAAAAACTTCATAAAAATATATTTATTTTAAAATCCAATAAAATCCAAATGTTGTCTTTAAAAAAAATTGTCACTATTTTCTTGTGACTTTTATTTATTTTGGGGGTGTCATGTTACCTCCTCTCTTTCTTGCTTGGCAAGCATATTGTCAAGAAGAACTTTGTGGTTGAAATCTTGTGCCAAAATATTATTCAAACTAAAACCAAAGGATAATTCAAATGCCACATTCATTCAAATAAAAATGCATAGATGCTTAGCTACAATTGTAAAACATTCCAAACAGAAAATTTGGGATGTTACACTCTCTCTTTTGATCTTCAATACAATGATTGTCACATCTTTGCTTTCATCCATCCGATGTAATGCTTTTGTATGGTGTGTTTGTTTGGATCTGATGAACTATGGGTTTATGTTTAGATTATTCATGAAAAGTACTTGAGTCACCTCTGATTATTATGATTCTCAATTGCATGATCATCAAAGCTTCGTAAATATCTACAAGCTATTGAATTGCTTTGGCCAAGTGGACTGATAGTTCTTCAGTGAGAGGGGAGCGTTGTAGTGGGTTCAACCTGACGGGTTTCTATATCCCAATGACAGAAGGGGACAAAATACATATTTTTGTTGTTGCTACTAAGGATAAAACGATGGTGTTTATTCATATTGAATGAGTTTATTTGGTATGCATCATGTCATCGCCCTTCAAGCATTACTTTGTTTGTCATCAACTTAATACATAGAGAGTAAGCATATAAGCGCTCTTGAAGTGGAGTAATAGTAGTAGGTGCAGGCAGGAGTCGACCTATTTGCTTATGGACGTGATGCCTATATACACATGATCATTGCCGTGAACATCGCATAACTATCCGCTTTTTTGTCAATTGTCCAATAGTAATTTGTTTACCCATTGTATGTTGCTTTCATGAGAGATGCCAGTAGGGAACACTGTGCCCCCCGCTCTATTCACTTATATATTTAGAAAACTTATCTTTACCTTGCTGCCTTTATTTGTCTTTTATTTTATTTTGTAATTTGCAATTATCTACACATCTCACTTGCTTGGAAATAACGAGATCAAGGGGATTGACAACCCTTTTGCCCGCATTGGGTGCAAGTTGTTTGCTCTTTTGTGTGCAGCAGCTGAAGAAGGTTGAGGATTGATATTCCTATTGGTTCGATAAACCTTGGTTTCTTAACTGAGGGAAATACTTATGTGTATTGTGTTGCAATTACCCGTTCCTCTTCATGGATAACCCAACGCAGATCACAAGTATCAAAAACACAAAAAGAATGCTCATGTTTCTTCTTTTTTTGCTTGTTGGGAGTTCTTCGATGTAAATAGGTTTTCTCGCTTTTTACTTTTCTTCCTTTTTTCGCTTTCTTTCAAAAAAACTTGAAAAAGAGTTTTGTATGTTTCTCGGAATTTCTTTTCTATTATTCACTCGTCGTGAGGAGAGCACTTCATAAGAATTGTCGAGTGGATCTTATATGCTTTATTGTTGATATAATGAAGGGCCAAATATTTTCGTTTCTTCTCCTTTGTATAAAGTTTTTGCATATTTTTGCTTAGTAAAGGACACTCTTGCACTATTATAATTTTCACATCATTTGATTGCGCAAGTAAAAGGCAATAATGACGACAATTTGATGAAGTGACTCTGGTGAAGAAAGACTAGTATGAACTCTTTTTATATTTGTTTGTGTAAATATGTTTAACTCAGTAGTCTTGATTCTACATATTATGAGTAAACATGTTTGTGATGACAATCACACATTATATCTTCTCATGCCATGCTTAAGTAGTAAGGAGAGGATAATATGTTATCTTGTGTGTCAAGGTGCATTAAAATTGTCATGATGCGGTATGTTAGGACGGTATCCTCCTCTAAAGAATTAAAGTGACTTGAATTGGCACGTGTGCACCCATGTATTTGATTCAAAACCAGTGCACCCTTCATGATATTTATGTTGAGTGTGTTTATATCCTACTCATGCTCATGATTCAATGTTAATTATTCGTAATGCATGATTATGACAGTTGTCGCTCTCTTGTTGGTTGCTTTTAAATCTATTTGCTAGCCTTCACCTATACTAAGCGGGAATACTGCTTGTGCATTCAATTCCGTGAAACAAAAGTTGTGCCATAAGAGTCCATCATATCTACCTATATACGGTATTATCGTGCAATTCCAAGTAAATTTGCACATGCCAACTCTAAACCTTCAAATAAACATCTATTTTTTGTGCTCATACCGCCCATGTAGATGCAGGGCGGTCAATATCTTCCATGTTAAGTGTGTTTAACTCGCAATGACAGTTTATTCTCTCATCAACTCTAAGGGAGGCTGGTAACAAGGATGTGCGGTCATGTGTAATACACAAAGATAATAAGAAAAACTACCCCTAGAATGTTGATTGTTTGGAGGGCACCAATGAATACGGTGTTGGAAATATGCCCTAGAGGCAATAATAAATTGGTTATTATTATATTTCCTTGTTCATGATAATAGTTTATTATCCATGCTAGAATTGTACTGATTGGAAACTCAAATATATGTGTGGATACATAGACAACACATTGTTCCTAGTGAGCCTCTAGTTTACTAGCTCGTTGATCAAAGATGGTCAAGGTTTCATGGCCATAGACAAGTGTTGTCACTTGATAACGGGATAACATCATTAGGAGAATGATGTGATGGACAAGACCAAAACTATAAAGGTAGCATATGATCGTGTGAGTTCATTGCTACCGTTTTCTGCATGACAATGTATCTGTTCCTATGACCATGAGATCATGCAACTCCCGGACATCGGAGGAATACCTTGTGTGTATCAAACATCGCAACGTTACTAGGTGACTATAAAGGTGCTCTACATGTATTTACAAAGGTGTTTGTTGGGTTGGCATGTATCAAGGCTGGGATTTGTCACTCCGTGTGACGGAGAGGTATCTCTGGGCCCACTCGGTAATTCAACATCACAATAAGCCTTGCAAGCAATGTGACTAAGGAGTTAGTTACGGGATCTTGTATTACGAAACGAGTAAAGAGACTTGCCGGTAACGGGATTGAACTAGGTATGGAGATACCGATGATCGAATCCCGGGCAAGTAACATACCGAAGGACAAAGGGAACAACATACAGGATTAACTGAACCCTTGACATAGAGGTTCAACCGATAAACATCTTCGTAGGATATGTAGGAAGCAATATGGGAATCTAGTTCCCGCTATTTATTATTAACCGTAGAAGTGTCTCGGTCATGTCTGCATAGATCTCGAACCCGCAGGGTGTGCACACTTAAGGTTCGGTGACGTTTCGGTATAGTTGACTTATAGGTGTTGGTAACCGAAGGTTGTTCGGAGTCCTAGATGAGATCATGGACGTCACAAGGATCTCCGGAATGGTCCGGAGGTAAAGAATGATATATAGGAAAGTGGTTTTTGAACTCCGGAAAAGTTTCGGACATTTCCAGTAGTGTATCGGGAGTGACGAATGGGTTCCGAGGGTCCACCAGGTGGGCCCACCCACCCCAAAGGGTCTCATGGGCTGTGGGAGGACGTGGACCAACGCTTAGTGGTCTGGCCAAAGCCTACACTAAATCCCAATGCGGATTGGAGGTGGGAAGGAATGAAACCCAAAGGTGGAAAAGGTGGAAAGGGTTTCCAAGTGGAGAGGAGGAATCCTACCCCTAGTAGGATTGGAGTAGGACTCCTCCACCTCCAATTGCGTCCAAACCTTGAGTGTTTGAGGCTGCCTCCTCCCCTCCCTCCCTCCTATATATACTAGAGGTTTTACACGTGAGGGCTAACCCTAATTGCCACGTGCTCCCTCTACTTCTCTCTAGTTCTGTTCTTCCTCTAGATCGGTTTTTCAACAGCGGTTAGGCGAAGCCCTGCTGGAATAGATCCACCACCACCACCACCATGCCGCCGTGCTGGAGAACTCATCTACCTCTCCTCCCCTCTTGCTGGATCAATAAGGTGGGGATCATCATCGAGCTGTACGTGTGCTGAACGCGGAGGTGCCGTCCGTTGGGCATTAGATCGGGATGGATCATGATGGGATCGCGGGACGGATCGTGATGAGATCGCGGGACGGGCTACGATTTGAATAGCGAAGATGTTCCACTACATCAACTGTGTTATGTAGATTCACTCTTCTCTCTCGTAGATGATCATCACCATGGATAGGTATTGCGTGTGCGTAGGAAAAAAATTTCCATGCAACGTTCCCCAACAGTGGCATCATGAGCTAGGTCATGCGTAGATGATATCTCGAGTAGAACACAAAAATTTTGTGGGCATTAATGTTCAATTTGCTACCCTCCTTAGTATTTTCTTGATTCAGCGGTATTGTTGGATTGAAGTGGCCCGGACCAATTTTACTCGTACGCTTACGAGAGACCGGTTTCATCAACTGACATGCAACTTGTTGCATAAAGATGACTGGCGGGTGTCTATTTTTTCAACTTTAGTTGAATCGGATTTGACCAAGGCGGTCCTTGGAGAAGGTTAAATAGCAATTTGCATATCACCATTGTGGCTTTGCGTAAGTAAGATGCGATCATACTAGATACCCATAGCAGCCACGTAAAACATGCAACAACAAATTAGAGGACATCTAACTTGTTTTTGCAGGGTATGCATGTGATGTGATATGGCCAAAGACATGATATGATATATCTGATGTATGAGATGATCATGTTGTAATAGTTAAATATCGACTTGCACGTCGATGCTAAGGCAACCAGTAGGAGCCATATGGTTGTCTTTAAACTAATGTTTGTGCTTGCAGATGCTTTTACTATATCGCTAGGTTGTAGCTTTAGTAGTAATAGCATAGATGGCGCGACAACATCGATGGCGGCACAATGATGGAGATAATGATGATGGAGATCATGGTGTGGCGCCAGTGACGATGGAGATCATGATGGTGCTTTGGTGATGGAGATCAAGAAGCACAAGTTCAGGTCCATATCATGTCACTTACGATTTGCATGTGATGTAAATCCTTTTATGCACCTTATTTTGCTTAGAACGATGCTAGCATTATAAGGTGATCCCTCACTAAAATTTCAAGATAAAATTGTGTTCTCCCCAACTGTGCACCGTTGCGATAGTTCGTCATTTCGATACACCACGTGATGATCGGGTGTGATAGACTCAACGTTCACATACAACGGGTGCAAAACAGTTGCACACGTAGAACACTCGGGTTAAACTTGATGATCCTAGCATGTACAAACATGGCCTCAGAACACAAGAGACCGAAAGGTCGATCATGAATCATATAGTTGATATGATCAACATGGAGATGTTCACCATTGAAACTATACTCAACTCACGTGATGATCGGACTTGAGTTAGTGGATTTGGATCATGCGCCACTCGAATGACTAGAGAGATGTCTATTTGAGTGGGAGTTCTTAAGTAATATGATTAATTGAACTCATTATCATGAACATAGTCAAAAAATCTTTGCAAATTATGTTGTAGCTTGCGTTGTAGCTCTACTGTTTTATATATGTTCCTAGAGAAAATTTAGTTGAAAGTTGATAGTAGCAATTATGCGGACTAGGTCCGCAAACTGAGGATTGTCCTCGTTATTGCACAGAAGGCTTATGTCCTTAATGCACCGCTCAGTGTGCTGAACCTCAACGTCGTTTGTAGATGTTGCGAACATCTGACATACATGTTTTTGATGACTACATGATAGTTCAGTGCATAATGCTTAAACGGCTTAGAATTGAGGCACTGAAGACGTTTCGAACGTCGCGGGACATATGAGATGTTCCAAGAGATGAAATTGGGATTTTAGGCTCTTGCCCTTGTTGAGAGGTATGAGACCTCCGACAAGATTCTTGTCTACAAAGTAAGGGAGAAAAGCTCAATCGTTGAGCATGTGCTCAGATTGTCTGATTGCTACAATCGCTTGAATCGAGTGGGAGTTGATTTTCAGATGAGATAGTGATGGTTCTCCAAAGTCACTGCCATCAAGCTACTAGAGCTTCGTGATGAACTATAGCATATCAAGGATATATATGATGATCCTTGAGCTATTCGCGATGTTTGACACCGTGAAAGTAGAAATCAAGTAGGAGCATCAATTGTTGATGGTTAGTAAATCCACTAGTTTCAAGAAGGGCAAGGGCAAGAAGGGATACTTCATGAAATGGAAAACAAGTTGCTGCTCTAGTGAAGAAACCCAAGGTTGAACCCAAAACCAAGACTAAGTGCTTTTGTTATGAGGGGGACGATCACTGAGGCAGAACTACCCTAGATACATGGTAGATGAGAAGGTTGGCAAAGTCGACAAATGTATATTGGATATACATGATATTGAGTGGACTTTACTAGTACTCTGCTATGGCAACAAAAGTTCTTCCCCGGTTGTGGTGCCAGAGATCCTTCTGTCGTCTCTTGGGCTTGCGTTGGTTCTTCCCTTGAAGAGGAAAGGGTGATGCAGCACAGGAGCAGTAAGTATTTCCCTCAGTTTGAGAACCAAGGTATCAATCCAGTAGAAGAATCTCGTCAAGTCCAAAGTACCTGCGCAAACTCAAAAGAGCTTGCACCCAACGCTATAAAGGGGTTGTCAATCCCTTCAAGATTGTTTCCAAAGTGAGATCTGAAGGCGGAAAGTGCAACGAAGTAAAAAGTGTAAGGCTGAAAATATGGTGTGGAGTAGACCCTCGGGGCCATAGTGTTCACTAGAGGCTTCTCTCAAAATAGCAAGTATTACGGTGGGTGAACAAATTACTGTCGAGCAATTGATAGAACCGCGCAAAGTCATGACGATATCTAAGGCAATGATCAGACATATAGGCATCACGTCCGAGACAAGTAGACCGATACTTTCTGCATCTACTACTATTACTCCACACATCGACCGCTATCCAGCATGCATCTAGTGTATTGAGTTCATGACGAACAGAGTAACGCCTTAAGCAAGATGACATGATGTAGAGGGATAATCTCAAACCAATGATGAAAACCCCATCTTTTTACCCTTGATGGCAACAACACGATACGTGCCTCGCTACCCCTTCTGTCACTGGGTGAGGTCACCGCACGGTATGAACCCAAAACAAAGCACTTCTCCCATTGCAAGAATCATAGATCTAGTTGGCCAAACAAAACCCACAACTCGAAGAGAATTACAAGGATATGAAATCACGCATAAGACAGATCAGAAGAAACTCAAATAAGATTCATAGATAATCTGATCATAAATCCACAATTCATCGGATCTCGACAAACACACCGCAAAAGAAGATTACATCGGATAGATCTCCATGAAGATCATGGAGAACTTTGTATTGAAGATCCAAGAGAGAGAAGAAGCCATCTAGTTACTAGCTATGGACCCGTAGGTCTATGGTGAACTACTCACGCATCATCGAAGAGGTCATGGTGTTGATGAAGAAACCCTCCGTATCCGAATCCCCCCTCTGGCAGGGCACCAGAATGTGCCCCAGATGGGATCTTGCGGAGACAGAAGCTTGCGGCGGCGGAAAAGTACTTTCGATGATCTCCTGATTTCTTTGGGATTTTTAGGGAATATATAGGCGCAAAACCTAGGGCAAAGGGGCCTCAGGGAGCCCACAAGCCAGGAGGCCGCTGCCTCCCCTCTACCGCGCCATGAGGGCTTGTGGGGTCCCTGGTGGGCCCCTGCCCTGATTCTCCGGCTCTCCGATCTTTTTCTGTTCAGGAAAAAATCTTTTTGGCAGTTTCATTCCGTTTGGACTTCGTTCAAAATCCTCCTCTGAAAGGGGTCAAAAACATGGAAAAAGCAGGAACTGGCACTTGGCACTGAGTTAATAAGTTAGTCCCAAAAAATATATAAAAGGCATACAAAATATCCAAAGTTTGACAAGATAATAGCATGAAACCATCAAAAATTATAGATACGTTGGAGACGTATCAAGCATCCCCAAGCTTAAGTCCTTCTCGTCCTCGAGTAGGGAAGTGATAAAGAATGAATTTTTGATGTGGAATGCTACCTAGCATAGTTGTCCTTTGCAACTTCTTTCACGCGACATGAATTTTCAGATCCGTAAGATTCAAAACAATAGTTTGCTATTTACATGAAAACAATAATACTTCAAGCAAACTAGCAGAGTAATCTTGAACTTTCAAAATAACAAGACCAAGGAAAGTTATTCCAACAAAATCATATAGTCTGGCTATGCTCCATCATCCTCACACAACTAATGTAAATCATGCACAACCCCGGTATTGGCCAAGTAATTGTTTTCGCACTCTTACTTCCTCAAACTTTTTATAACTATGTTGAACAAGATAGGTCACATCGGGCCTCCCTATCTTAGACCCTTCTGTGTCTGGAAATAATGACCTATGTCATCATTCACTTTTATTCTGACACTGCCTTTTTGCGTGAAATACTCTACCTGCTTTCTCCAGGATTGATCGAATTCATTCATCTGCAAGGCCTGCTGAAGAAATGGCCACTTAATCTTATCGTACGCTTTCTCAAAATCCACCTTAAAACCACCCCATCTAGTTTTTTCGTGTGGATCTCATGGAGTGTCTCATGAAGGACTACGACCCCTTCAATGATGTTTCTATCCGGCATGAAGGTTGTTTGAGATGGTTGCACCACACTATGTGCAATCTACGTCACCCTGTTAGTCCCCACCTTGGTGATGATTTTAAAACTGACTTTAAGAAGGCATATCGGTTGGAACTTCTCAATCCGCACCGCCTGTGTCTTCTTAGGGAGAAAAGCAATCATTCCAAAATTTAAGTGAAAAGGTTGCAAATGCCCAGAAAACAAATCATGGGACATTGGAAGCAAATCACCCGTAATAATATGCCAGCACTTTTTGTAAAACTCTATCGGAAAGACATCCGGCCCAGGTGCTTTATTATTCTTCATTTGTGAAATTGCCTCAAACACCTGTTTCTCCGAAAATGGGGCGGATAAGTACTCATTCTCATCCGTCACAAGTTGATGGATATCCTCAACCCTCGATTCATCTAAGTGTTGGAAATATGCCCTAAAGGCAATAATAAATTGGTTATTATTATATTTCCTTGTTCATTATAATAGTTTATTATCCATGCTAGATTTGTATTGACTGGAAACTCAAATACATGTGTGGATACATAGACAACACACTGTCCCTAGTGAGCCTCTAGTTGACTAGCTCGTTGGTCAAAGATGGTCAAGGTTTCCTGGCCATAGACAAGTGTTGTCACTTGATAATGGGATCACATCATGAGGATAATGATGTGATGGACAAGACCCAAACTATAAACGTAGCATATGATCGTGTCAGTTCATTGCTACTGTTTTCTGCATGTCAATATATCTATTCCTATGACCATGAGATCATGCAACTCCCGGACAGCGGAGGAATACCTTGTGTGTATCAAATGTCGCAACGTTATTGGGTGACTATAAAGGTGCTCTACATGTATCTCCGAAGGTGTCTGTTGGGTGGGCATGGATCAAAACTGGGATTTATCACTCCGTGTGACGGAGAGGTATCTAGGGGCCCACTCGGTAATACAACATCACAACAAGCCTTGCAAGCAATGTGACTAAGGAGTTAGTCACGGGATCTTGTATTATGGAACGAGTAAAGAGAATTGCCAGTAACGAGATTGAACTAGGTATAGAGATACCAACAATCGAATCCCGGGCAAGTAACATACCGAATGACAAATGGAACAACATACGGGAATAACTAAATCCTTGACATAGAGGTTCAACCGATAGAGATCTTCGTAGAATATGTAGGATCCAATATGGGCATCTAGGTCCTGCCATTGGTTATTGACCGAAGAGTGTCTCAGGTCATGTGTGCATAGTTCTCGAACCTGGAGGGTGTGCGCACTTAAGGTTCGGTGACGTTTGGTATAATTGAGTTATAGGTGCTGGTGACCGAAGGTTGTTCGGAGTCCCGAATGAGATTCTGGACATCACGAGGAGCTTTGGAATGGTCCATACGTAAAGATTGATATATATGAAGTCCGGTTTGATCACCGGAAAAGTTTCGGGCTCATCGATAGTGTGTCGGGAGGGTCTCAGGGGACCACCGGGAGGGGTGTGACAACCCAAGAGCCGTACGAGCTGTGACAGAAGGTGGATCAGCCCCTGGTGGGCTGGATGAAGCCTCTCTCAAAATCCTATGCGTCTAGGAGTGGAGATAAAAGGCAAAAGTCCTTCAAAAGGAAAGGAAGGAGGAGTCCTCCCAAAGTAGTCAACCTCCCTTGTGGGAACGTAGACTCTTCCTTGTAGGGTTCGGCCGACCCCTTTTCCTTGGAGTAGGGGCCAAGGATTCCTCATCTCCCCTCCTCCTATATATACTAGAGGTTTTGAGGGTTTTGAGACACAGAAATCAGCCACGGCTGCCTCTCTCTCGCTCTAGATCTGTTTCTCCTCTAGTCTAATTCGGCGGTGCTTAGGCGAAGCCCTGCTGGATTAGTTCACCACCACCACGCCGCCGTGCTAGATAACTCATCTATCTCTCCGCCCCTCTTGCTGGATCAATAAGGCGGTGATCGTCCTCGAGCTGTACGTGTGCTGAACGCGGAGGTATCGTCCGTTCGGCACTAGATCGGGATGGATCGTGATGGGATCGCGGGACGGGCTGAGATTTGGATCGCGAAGATGTTCCACTACATCAACCGTGTTATATACGCTTCTGCTTAGCGATCTACAAGGGTATGTAGATTCACTCTCCCCTCTTGTAGATGATCATCACCATGGATAGGTATTGCGTGTGCGTAGGAAAAATTTTGTTTCCCATGCAACATTCCCCAATAGTGGAATCAGAGCAAGGTTCATGAGTAGATGATATCTCTAGTAGAACACAAAAGAGTTTGTGGGCGTTGATGTTCAATTTTTTACCCTCCTTAGTCTTTTCTTGATTTGGCAGTATTGTTGGATTGAAGCGGCCCGGACCAACATTACTCGTACGCTTATGAGAGACCGCTTTCATCGAGTATCATGCAACTTGTTGCATAAAGATGACTGACGTGTGCCTGTTTCTTCAACTTTAGTTGAATCGGATTTGACCGAGGCGGTCCTTGGAGAACGTTAAATAGCAACTTGCATATCACCGTTGTGGTTTTGCGTAAGTAAGATATGATCATACTAGATACCCATAGCAGCCACGTAAAACATGCAACAACAAATTAGAGGATGTCTAACTTGTTTTTGCAGGGTATGCATGTGATGTGATATGGCCAAAGACATGATACGATATATTGGATGTATGAGATGATCATGTTGTAACATTTAAATAAAATATCAACTTGCACGTCGATGCTACAGCAACCGGCAGGAGCCATAGGGTTATCTTTAATTATTTTTGCACTTGGAGATTCTTTGCTTTATCTCTAGTAGTAGCTTTAGTAGTAACAGCATAGTTAGCGCGACAACCTCGATGGTAGTACAATGATGGATATCATGATGATGGAGATTATGGATTGGCACCGGTGACGATGGAGATCATGTCGGTGCTTTGTTCATGGAGATCAAGAAGCACAAGTTCATGGCCATATCATGTCACTTATGATTTGCATGTGATGTTAATCCCTTTATGCATGTGATGTTAATCCTTGTATGCACCTTATTTTGCTTAGGACAACGATAGCATTATAAGGTGATCCCTCGCTAAAATTTCAAGATAGAATTGTGTTCTCCTCGACTGTGCACCATTGTGATAGTACATCATTTCGAGACAGCACGTGATGATGGGGTGTGATAGACTCAACGTTCACATACAACGGGTGCAAAACAGTTGCGCACACGGATCACTCGGGTTAAACTTGACGAGCCTAGCATGTACATACATGGCCTGGGAACACAAGATACCAAAAGGTCGAGCATGAATCATATAGTTGATATGCTCAACATGGAGATGTTCACCATTGAAGCTAAACTCAACTCACGTGATGATCGTACTTGAGTTACTGAATTTGAATCATGCGACACTCGAATGACTAGAGGGATGTCAATTTGAGTGGGAGTTCTTTAGTAATATGATTAACTGAACTCATTATCATGAACATAGTCAAAAGTTCTTTGCAAATTATGTTGTAGCTTGCATTCTAGCTCTACTGTTTTTAATATGTTCCTAGAGAAATTTTAGTTGAAAGATGATAGTAGCAATTGTGCAGACTAGGTCCGTAAAATGATGATTGTCCTCATTGCTGCACATAAGGCTTATGTCCTTAATGCACCGCTCGGTGTACTAAACCCCGAGCGTCGTATGTAGATGTTGCAAACATGTGACATACACGTTTTTGATGACTACATGATAGTTCACTGCACAATGCTTAAACGGCATAGAATTGAGGCACAGAAGATGTTTAGAACGTCGCGGGACATACGAGATGTTCCAAGGGATGAAATTGGGATTTCAGCTCATGCCCTTGTTGAGAGGTATGAGACCTCCGACAAGATTCTTTGTCTATGAAGTAAGGGAGAAAAGCTCAATCGTTGAGCATGTGCTCATATTGTCTGAGTACTACAATTGCTTGAATCGAGTGGGAGATGATGTTCCAAATAAGATAGTGATTGACATAGTTCTCCAAAGTAACTCCCACCAAGCTACACAGCTTCGTGATGAACTATAACCTATCAGGGATAGATATGATGGTCCTCGATCTATTCGCGATGTTTGACACCGCGAAAGTAGAAATCAAAAAGGAGCATGAGTTGTTGATGATTAGTAAAACCACTAGTTTCAGGAAGGGCAAGGACAAGAAGGGATACTTCATGAAACGGCAAACTAGTTGCTACTCTAGTGAAGAGACCCAAGGTTGAACCCAAACCCGAGACTAAGTGCTTCTGTAATGAGGGGAACAGCCACTGAAAAGGAACTACCCTAGATACTTGATAGATGAGAAGGCTGGCAAAGTCGACAGAAGTATATTGGATATACATGATGTTGATGTGTACTTTACTAGTACTCCTAGTAGCACCAGGGTATTAGATACCGGTTCGGTTGCTAAGTGTTAGTAACTCGAAATAAAAGCTACAGAATAAGAAGAGACTAGCGAAAGGCGAGGTGATGATATGTGTTGGAAGTGTTTCCAAGGTTGATGTGATCAAACACCGCACGCTCCCTCTACCATCGGGATTAGTGTTAAACCTAAATAATTGTTATTTGGTGTTTGCATTGAGCATAGACATGATTAGATTGTGTTTATCCCAATACGGTTATTCATTTAAAGAGAATAGTGGTTACTCTGTTTATTTGAATAATACCTTCAATGGTCTTGCACCTAAAATGAATGGTTTATTGAATCTCGATCGTAGTGATACACATGTTCATAATATTGATGCCAAAAGATATAAAGTAGTAATGATAGTACCACTTACTTGTGGCACTTCCACTTGAGTCATATCAGTATAAAACGCATGAAGAAGCTCCATGCTGATGGATCTTTGGACTCACTCGTTTTTGAAAAGTTTGAGACATGTGAACCATGTCTATTGGTATAAACGCATGAAGAAACTCCCTGCAGATGGCTCGTTTGGACTCACTTGATTTTGAATCACTTGAGACATGAAAATCTAACCACATGGGGAAGATGAATGAAGGCCTCGTTTTCCAGTGAGATGGAACAAGAAAGTAACTTGTTGGAAGTAATACATTTTGATGTGTGCAGTGCAATGAGTGCTGAGGCCCGGAGTGGATATCGTTATGTTCTTACTTCATAGATGATTTGAGTAGATACTAGTATATTTACTTGATGAAACACAAGTCTGAATTATTGCAAGGTTCAAGTAATTTTAGAGTGAAGTTGAAGATCGTCATGACAAGAGGATAAAATGTCTACGATAGATCATAGAGATGAATATCTCAGTTGCGAGTTTGGTAAACAATTAATACATTGTGGAAATTGTTGCACAACCAATGCCACCTGGAACACCATAGTGTGATGGTGTGTCCGAACGTCATAGCCGCGCCCTATTGGATGTGGTGCATACTATGATGTCTTTTATCAAATTACCGCTATCGTTTTTGGGTTAGGCATTAGAGACAACCACATTCACTTTAAATAGGGCACCACATAATTCCGTTGAGATGACACTGTATGAACTATGGTTTGGAGAAACCTAAGATGTCGTTCCTTAAAAGTTTGGGGCTGAGACGCTTATGTGAAAAAGTTTCAGCCTGATAAGCTTGAACCCAAGGCGGATAAATGCATCTTCATAGGATACCCAAAACAGTTGGGTATACCTCCTATCTCAGATCCGGAAGCAAAGTGTTTTTTTCTAGAAACGGGTCCTTTCTCGAGGAAAAGTTTCTATCGAAAGAAGTGAGTGGGAGGATGGTGGAACTTGATGAGGTTACTGAACCATGACTTCAACCAGTGTGTAGCAGGGCGCAAGAAGTTGTACCTGTGGCGCCTACACCAATTGAAGTGGAAGCTGATGATAGTGATCATGAAGCTTCGGGATCAAGTTACTACAAACCTCGTCGGTCGACAAGGTCACTCTGCTCCAGAGTAGTATGATAACCCTGTCTTGGAGGTCATGTTGCTGGACAACAATGAACCTACGAGCTATGGAGAAGCGATGGTGGGCCTGGATTCCGATGAATGGCCGAATGTCATGAAATCCAAGAGAGGATCCATGTGCGAAAACAAAGTGTGGACTTTGGAAGAACTACTTGATGGTCATAAGGCTGTTGGGTACAGATGGATTTTTAAAAGGAAGACAAACGATGATGGTAAGTGTCACCAGCTCGACTTGTCGCAAAGATGTTTCCAACAAGTTCAAGGAGTTGACTATGATGAGACTTTGTCACTCATAGAGATGCTAAGAGTCCGTTGGATTTATGCTAGCAGTTGCTGCATTATTTATGAAATCTTGCAGATAGAATGTCAAAACATTGTTTCCTCGATGGTTTCCTTGAGGAAAGGTTGTATGTGATACAATCAGAAAGGTTTTTTCGATCCTAAAGGATGCTTACAAGTACGCAAGCTCCAGCGATCCTTCTATGGACTAGAGCAAGCATCTCGGAGTTGGAATATACGCTTTGATGAGATGATCAAAGTTTTTGGTTTTATACGAAGTTTATGAGAAACTTGTATTTCCAAAGAAGTGAGTGGGAGCACTATAGAATTTCTAATAAATATATGTGGTTGACATATTTTGATCGGAAATAATGTAGAATTTCTGGAAAGCATAAAGGGTTGTTTGAAAGGAGTTTTTCAAAGGAAAACCTGGATTAAGCTACTTGAACATTGAGCATCAAGATCTATGGAGATATACCAAAGCGCTTAATAGAACTTTCAACGAAATGCATGCCTTGACAAGTTTTTGAAGGAGTTCATAATAGATCGGCAAAGAAGGAGCTCTTCTTTGTGTTGTAAGGTGTGAACTTGAGTAAGACTCAAAGCCCGAACACGGCAGAAGAAAGAGAAAGGATGAAGGTCATCCCATATGCCTTAGCCGTAGGCTCTAAAGTATGACATGTTGTGTACCGCACTTGATGTGTGCCTTGCCATGAGTCTATCAAGGGGTACAAAGAGTAATCCAGGATTGAATCACCGAACAACGGTCAAAGTTATCCGTAGTAACTAGTGGACTAAGGAATTTTTCTTGATTACGGAGGTGATTAAAGAGTTCGCCGTAAAGGGTTACGTCGATGCAAGCTTTGACACTAATCCGAATAACTCTGAGTAGTAAACCGGATTCGTATAGTGGAGCAGTCATTTGCAATAGTTCCAAATGGTGCGTGGTAGCAGCATCTATAGGATGACATAGAGATTTGTGATGCACACACGGATCTGAAAGGTTCAGACCCGTTGACTAAAAACCTCTCTCACGAGCAAGACATGACCAAACCCCAGAACTGTATGGGTGTTAGATTCATTACAATCACATAGTGATGTGAACTAGATTATTGACTCTAGTACAAGTGGGAGATTGTTGGAAATATGCCCGAGAGGCAATAATAAATTGGTTATTATTATATTTCCTTGTTCATGATAATCGTTTATTATCCATTCTAGAACTGTATTGATTGGAAACTCAAATACATGTGTGGATACATAGACAACACAATGTACCTAGTGAGCCTCTAGTTGACTAGCTCGTTGGTCAAAGATGGTCAAGGTTTCCTTGCCATAGACAAGTGGTGTCACTTGATAACAGGATCACATCATTAGGAGAATGATGTGATGGACAAGACCCAAACTATAAACGTAGCATATAATCGTGTCAGTTTATTGCTATTGTTTTCTGCATGTCAATATATCTGTTCCTATGACCATGAGATCATGCAACTCCCGGATACCGCAGGAATACCTTGCGTGTATCAAGCGTCACAACATTATTGGGTGACTATAAAGGTGCTCTATAGGTATTTCCGAAGGTGTCTGTTGGGTTGGCATGGATCGAGACTGGGATTTGTCACTCCGTGTGACGGAGAGGTATCTCGGGGCCCACTGGGTAATACAACATCACAACAAGCCTTGCAAGCAATGTGACTAAGGAGTTAGTCATGGGATCTTGTATTACAGAACGAGTAAAGGGACTTGCCAATAACGATATTGAACTAGGTATAGAGATACCAACGATCGAATCTCGCGCAAGTAACATACCAAAGGACAAACATAACAGCATACGGGATTAACTGAGTCCTTGACATAGAGGTTCAACCGATAGAGATCTTCGTAGAATATGTAGGAGCCAAAATGGGCATCTAGGTCCCGCTATTTTTTATTGATCGGAGAGTGTCTCAGGCCATGACTGCATAGTTCTCGAACCCGCAGGGTCTGCACACTTAAGGTTCGGTGATGTTTCGGTATATATGAGTTATAGGTGCTGGTGACCGAAGGTTGTTCGGAGTCCCAAATGAGATTCTAGAAATCACGAGGAGCTCTGTAATGGTCGAGAGGTAAATATTGGTATATAGGAAGTCATGTTTTGGTCACCGAAAAAGTTTTGGGCTCATAGGTAGTGTACCGGGAGTGCCAGGAGGGTGCCGGGGGACCACCGGGAGGGGTGTGACGACCCAAGAGCCTTATGGGCTGTGAGAGGAGGTGGACCAGCCCCTGGTAGTCTGGCTGAAGCCTCTCTCAAAAGCCTATGCGGCTAAGAGTGGAGATAAAAGGCAAAAGTCCTTTAAAAGGAAACGAAGGAGGAGTCCTCCCAAAGTAATCCACCTCCCTTGTGGGAAGGTGGACTCTTCCTTGTAGGGTTCGGCCGACCCCTTCTCCTTGGACAAGGGGCCAAGGCTGCCTCCTCTCCCCTCCTCCTTTATATACTAGAGGTTTTGAGGGTTTTGAGACACAGAAATCAGCCACGGCTGCCTCTCGCTCCCTCTAGTTTTGTTTCTCCTCTAGTCTAATTCAGCGGTGCTTAGGCGAAGCCCTGCTGGATTAGTTCACCACCACCACCATGTCGCCGTGCTGTAGAACTCATCTATCTCTCCTCCCCTATTTCTGGATCAAGAAGGCAGTGACCATCATCGAGTTGTACGTGTGCTGAACGCGGAGGTGCCGTTCGTTCGGCACTAGATCGGGATGCGTTGTGATGGGATCGCGGGACTGATCGTGATGATATCGGGGGACGGGCTGCAATTTGGATCGCGAAGATGTTCCACTACATAAACCGCGTTATATATGCTTCCGCTTGGCGATCTACAAGGGTATGTAGATTCACTCTCCCCTCTCATAGATGATCATCACCATGGATAGGTATTTCGTGTGCGTAGGAAAAATTTTGTTTCCCATGCAACATTCCCCAACAGGACACAAAACTATCCTCAGGGGCCCCAAACAACTGCTTGTAAAAATTGGTAATGTATAATTTTAGGTTCTCCTAACCCAAAATCGTCCCCTCATCTTGCTCGAGCTGAAAAAAATTCTTCTTGCGATGCTTGCCATTCGCAATCATATGAAAGAATTGCGTGTTATCGTCCCCTTGGACGACTTTTCGCATTTTAGCTCTAAGTGCCCACTTCAATTCTTCCTCTCGCAACAATTCTTTCAGTCTCAGCTCCGCCTCCACTTTAGCCTCCAAGTATCTAGTATTTAAAATTGAGGACTCGGCCCTTAAATCTAAAGCATCTATAAGGCTAAGGAGCCTTTCCTTTTCGACCTTATAGACGCCACTCAAATGTTTGGCCCAACCTCGAAGGAACTGTCTTAAGTGTCTAATCTTATTCTGTCATTTTTCTACGTTCAATCTCCCTCCTGAATCCTTTGCCCACTCACGTGCAACCAGATCCAAGAAACCTTCTCTCTCAAACCATGCTAATTCAAAATAGAAGATATTTTTATTCCCCACGTGAGTCGCCTCCCTAGAGTCAAAAAGAAGTGGGGTATGATCAAGGTTGTCAGAATCGCGATTCTAAATCGGATCGGAGCTCCGTTGGTAGGATCATGAATCGTAGAATCATAACTACTAAGATCGTAGAAACTTAGTTCTATGAGCAAAATCGTAGAATCAGAGGGGCTAGTTTGGATCGTAAAGTCGTAAGATTCTAAGACTTGAGTCACGATTCTGAAAACTTTGGGTATGATCCGAGATCGCTCGCGACAACGCCTGGACCGTCACCAGGGGAAACTTCTCCTCCCAATCCACACTGGTGATAACACAACCCAACTTCTCATAAGTTGGAGTTGGCAGTGTGTTGGCCCAAGTAAATTTTCTGCTAGAAAGCTCGATTTCCCTAAGATCCGGACTTTCAATAATAGTATTAAACATGAACGACCATCTACCGTCAAAGTTATCATTGTTCTTTTCATCCCGCCTTCTTATAATGTTAGAATCACCCCCAACCAGAGTTGGGAGCCATTCATCTCCGCAAATACGAACTAGGTCAGCCAGAAAATCTGGCATTAGCTCAGGCTGTGCGGCTCCATACACTGCCACGAGTACCCATTGGAACCCATCAACCTTCGACCTAACCCTAAATTTAACCGCAAATTCTCCCAGAATAACGTTCTGAACCTCCAAAGTTTCGCACTTGACTCCAAGTAAAATCCCACCGGATCTTCCTCTTGTGGGTAAGCAATGTCAATCAAAATCAACTCCTCCTGATAAGGTGCCAAGAAACTGAGATGTAAAATTATCTTTACCAGTTTCAGAGATGGCTATGAAATCTAACTTGTGCTCTATAGATGCATCCGCCAGAAACCTTCGTTTAGCCAAGACTGTCACACCTCTGCTATTCCAAAAGATTCCTTTCATTTTTCATCATAGAATTTTTTAGCAGTCCAGATCCTAGCACTTCTGCGTACAGCCGAAGCGGGATAAATCTTCCGGTTCCACTTGCACTTAGGCTTGTTTTGCCCATCAACTCGGTCCATACAACCGAGCTCAGTGAGTTTACATGCCTCTTGATAGACGGGAGTTGAAACCTCCTGAGATTCAAAACTCTCGTCCCTCTCAGATCGGGCGGGAGATGGCACAAGGTCCTCACAAAAACTATCAAGAACCCTAACACCCAATGCATCAATCTCCGAATCATTTAAAGGTTTAATAGCCGCTAAGTTTCTAATCACCTCCATGTCTCTTTCCGCCTCAATATCAAGTAAGTCATTAACAGATTTAGCAGTTTCTTTACCATTACTACCTAGAGTGACACCCAACTGAGTTGCATTAATCATAATCTCTACCTCAGAAAAATGCAAAATGGAATTGGTAGTATTGACTGACATACTTGTGGTGACCTCAATATCACGAAGCTTGGCCTCCCGCATGGCGCACCCCAGCTGCAGGTCATCAACGTCAGGCTGATCGTGGAGACGGCTGCTCATGCATCTACCTTCGGATCTGGGATCCGGGATCCCCCCGAAAGCAACAATGTCGTCGTGAGTCGGCCCAACCGGGTTTAGGCCGCCTGCCTGTACCCCAGCTGGGTCTACTCCCACCACGTCCGTAGTCCCGAGGCCGGCCACCGTGCTCCTCTAAGAGTTACCCACACTCGCCGGCATGGGAGCATCCGTCGAGGCAACCCTAAAGATGTCGTTGTCGGGCATCGGAGGGGGCTCAAACCTAGCGACCTCACGCCATAGGGAGAGCCGCCAGCGAGAGCACCCTTTATCGGGGCCAACTCAACCACCGGTCCCTCGGTCATGGTCAGGTTGGCGAGCCGAGAAGGAACTGTCATCGGGCGGTGGAGGTAGCCGGACCCAAGCAGCCATGCTTCGGCAGTCGAGCCGCCAGTAAGTGCCATGTTTGCTGTGACCGACTCCACCATCGGACCACCGGGCGTGGTCGGGCTGGCGAGCCGGGAAGGAACCATCGTCGGGCAACGGGGGAAATCCACCCTCAGCCGCCCCACACCGAAGGTCAGACCGCCAGCAAGTGCCCCCTGCACCTTTGCAGCCTGGCGCCTGGCCAACTCAGCCCCAACGGTTAGCGCGGTCAGCCGTCCCGCCGATGCGGCACCGCCGCGAGGCGTGGTCGCCGCCAACCATCGAGTAGCAGACAACGGAGTCGTAACACAGGCATCCTGCCCGTGACTGTCCTCAGTGCCGGCACCGTAGCGGACGGGATTAGTAAGCGGCGAGGGAACCTCCAGGTTCCCGTCGACCGTCGGTGCAGTGATCGAACCCACCGCTATGTCTGACAAAGGTGGAAAAAAAGACTCGTGTGGATCCTCCGACTCTACCCTACGGCTCCATAAGCGGCAAGGAGCCAAAGAAACTCCGAACGACCCAAAACTCAATGAGTTTGATGGTGCCACAACGTTAACACCCTTAGTCGTCGCATTTGCCTTCCTAGACTATGCAGCAGGTCCCTTAGGTGTCTCATGTGACCCATCCTGTGGATCCTTACTCTTTTCCCCAGCGTTACCATCACCATCCGTCGTATCCATGTCCTGATGACCATCCTCACCCTGAACCAACGGTGTGTCCTCAAATTCCACCTCAAGTTCGTAAGCGATCCCCGCATGAGTCCACACTACCACGTCTGGCACAAGCTCAACGTTAACTACACTGACAAGAAGCCGCGCTACACCGTTCGCGCGAGTAAAAGGCATATCAACCTTTTTCGTCTTGCCAATGAGAGATCCCAAACTCCAAGTCACATAAAAATTATGAAGTGGTTTGGGAGGTGCCCTAGAGAACCGGACCCAAACCTGAGTCAGAGGTGTACCCTGCGGCTCCTTTTGTTTCCACTCGTCGAATTCCAAGAAGATGCTAGTACTAGGCACTCTACACATGCCGACTTTCAGTATGGGAGATCTAGTTTATAAGTTTGTCCCTCGATTCAAACCAAGTTCCAACAGAATTTACCCGGTGCCAGTTCTCGTAGTTGTTGCACAACCTGTGCCTCATTCAAGGTACCATTCATTACCTTCACGATGCCCGGAAAAGACGCGTCTAAGATATGTGAGGTCTGCTCGACTTGAGGTGACTCAAAAAACATCAAATCTTCATAACAAACTCCATAGATCGTGACCACCGGCTTGGGCCCAAGCAAAAGTGGGCAATCTCCAAAGATATGTTTTGGCTTGAGACAAACATCGCGAAGCTCCACCATGAACTCTACAACGAAGTGTCCCTGAACCCCACATCAATGATACGTCAGTTTCTCCTTTTTACGTGCACACTTGAACATTCTTTCACCGTTAGACTTGTCATATCCTTTATCAGACACAGAGTCCGCGGCTTAGTTGCCGCCTGCTTCACGGCGGGAACCTTCACGGATGCCAGGGCGGTTACCGTGTCAATCGCAGCCTCCGAGAGCACCGGCTTAGGTGCCGCATCAACGACCTGTGGCGTCGCTGTCTTCTAGGCCTTCGTATCCTGAGCTGGCGGTGGCGGAGGTCTAGGCGGAGGCGGCCGTCCGCCGCCACCCCTCCCTCCATGATTGTGGTGGTAGTTTCCGCGCTACCAAAAATTCGGACCGAATGGCCCCTCCACGAAACCTCCGGGAGGACTATAGAATTCTCGTCCACCACTGCTATCATTCTTCCACACGAACCCACGACCCCCTCCCGTTGAAGAGGATCCACGATGCTGACCTACCCTGTAGGTGTTGTAACCATCATCGCCCCACTGTCCACGGGGCAGGATGCGACCGCCGACCGAGGCACCATAATTTTGCCCCCCGTCGGCATAGCGACCTCGGTCGGCGCCTTGAGCATTCATCGTTGCCCGCCCGTCTCTAGCAGGCATCCTAGCCGGTGGGCCCCCTTGAGCCGCTGGGGGAGGCGCCCTCTGAGGCGGGGGCGGCCCAAACCCGCGGCCGGTCATGCCCTCCGCGTCGGTTGAGAACACCGACAGAGATCCCGCAGCGTCCACCGGCGGCACCCTCGTAGCGCGGGCTTGCCCTAGCTTAGGGAACCCCGGCTTGGCGATGAGTCGAACCCTAGGAAACATGTGTGCATGTCCTGACTCGCATCCCGAGACAACCTCATGCAACGTTTCGAGAGGGTGGATCGGTGAATCGGTGGGTTGGTTCGCTACGTACCTCGGTCGAATACCCAGGTACTGATGCGTCCATGCCCACACTCGCCGAGTGAGTCCCGACATAGCCCAACAAGGAATTCAAATGATCTTCCCTAGCCGCTCGGATCTCGCCGTGATTCACCACCGACGACGGCGAACGACTCGCCACCGGCCGCTTCTTTTTCCGGCGTCCTTATGCAACCTTCCAAGAACCCAAAAATCACCTAGAGTAGGTGATGGAAGACATACCTTGGGTAGTAGACCCTTCCAAGGACGGATTGCCGTCGGAGCCGTCCGACGATGCACCACTCGTCGGAGTACCTCCACCGCATCCGCCTTGCCAAGCCCGTCCCAAGCACGGTCGCTCGCCGGAACGATCCCGTCGATGAAACCGGCCACCTCCTCTTCAGAGTATCCAACCTGGAGCGACTCACAAACATAGTCACTTGGCGTTGGGGAATACGCCGCCGCACCAGATCCGCAGTCCTGGCCCTCCTCATCATCGGAGTCGTCCGAGTCCGAGCCAGCGAGGGCCCACAACCTATTGCCGCCGCGATATGAGGCCTGCATCGACGTCAGGTGCGCCGTCCCGCAGTCGCCACCGCGGTTGCCCCCACGGTCGCATCTCATTGTCAAAACCTCACAAACTTTTCACCAAGGGACATGCTTTCGGAGACCTGCTTCTTGGTTTCATAGGTTAGGAATATAATATGAATAAGAAATTTATAAAAAATAAGATGACATGCATCTTCAATCCTATGAATAGGAATAGGAAAAGAGATGTCTTATGGTCCACATAATAAAGATTGTTTAGTCTAGGATAATGTTTATTTTTCTATGAAATGTTAGCAGTAAAATCAAAAAATGGAAAAATAATTTAAAATTTTCTTACTTTTTTGTGTGAAGCATTGACAAAAAGTTTGTTAGCTTGCAAAATTACATCACCATATGACACTCGTAGAAATCGTGGCAAAACAAAAAAACAAAATCGATGCTCGAAAATGTTATTTTCAAACGCATTTTGGAGCATCGATTTTTTTTGCCACATTTTCCACAAATAGCATTTCAAGTTGAAATTTTGCAAGCTATGGAAACATTTGACAATGTTTCACAAAAGAAAATTAGATTTCTTATGAAAAAAAATCCTATTTTTCGATATTATTGTTCACCCGAGCTCACATGAGCTTGGAATTAAAAACTCACTTTCGTAGAATTGTATTCCTACAAAACCAGAGAACGGTAAATGTCTTTTTTCTATAGAAATCCTATCCTATATAATTCCTACAAAAGTTCTAAAAACCAAAGATGGCCAAGACATTTGTATTTGGTTTTCTCCTTTTTAATATCTCTGCGTGCTAATGGCCAATTCCTCAATAACAATAAAAAATGGTAACTACTTGCGGCAGAAATCACATACGACAATAAAATCGTCGCTTGAAAGCTGTTTGTACTTTGTAAGATCCTACAGGCTGTTTGTGGATCTACACAGAATTTATTTCTCTTTCCCTTTTCTCTTTCCTCCACATTTTTAATTCTTATATGTGACAACTTGTGTAGAAATCTGAACTGAAGCTACTGTACATGATTAAAATGGATGCATCAGTTGCACGCGCGGGGATTCTGAGCTAGATCAGCTAAGCTAAGGGTGCTGCAAGCTGTGCAACAAATACAAACAAGCGATTGGTTTCATCGTTAACACCGCACACCGGCACGAGCTAACTAAAGAAGCAGGGTCAATATCCCAACGTGTACGGCAGTCGCCGTGCAACAGTTGTTCGACTGCCAGATGACCCGTGTACCATAGTGTTGCATTTCTTCTCCTCGTGGTTGTAAGGGAAAGGAAATGTGTATTTGTGCAATCTCAGCTCAATCCAACCACTTGGAACGAAGCAGAAAAAAGAAGTACGGAGGATCTCACATTCGAGATCCTATGGCCTTTTTTTTTTTAAAGGCCCAGCTTTCTGCTGGTATTCGTTGATTTAGCAGGAGGAGATGGCAAAGGTTTTGATCAAATGATCGGTGATATGGAGAGAAAAACAAGAAAGATTATAACAGCCTAGCCATTGGTGTTGCTGCCTCTAGAAGTAGGATTCCTATGATTTTCTATTTTCACGTCGGGTCCCCAAGGGTGCGCGATGCATGTTGCTCCTGTCAACCTCCACTGCTCCATGTCTGGCTTGCAGGCATTGCAGGCCCATAAATCAGTGCTACCATTGTTTTGATGGCCTTCCTCCCGCTTGGCTTTGTTTCGCGAACGATCAGTTGTACCTTTTGTGTTGTCGTCGTCTCCGAGTGCCAGGTTTCAGGCTGAAGCGTCTTGCAACCCATCCATGTGACCGAATTGCGCCATACCTGAAGGGTCACAGGGCATTCCCAGAACAAGTGCATACATGGGCATTTGGCCTTTGGTCTAGTCCATCTTTTGTTGAGCAGAGAACACAGCCTACATTAGGGCATTAGACCAACTCTAATCCAATCCTTAAAAAATAATGTAAGATCCAACGGAGTAAAATTAGAGAAGTAAATTTATATTTTTCTATAGGTGGTCGGGCCTAGCCAATTTCCTAAACTTAGTGGAGTAAACAAATGTAAGTTTTCTACCCTAGCCGCATGAAACTTCAAACACTTTATAATATATATTATAAAAACATTGAAACTAAAAACATGCATAACATAACCGAATAAAACATACATCCATATAGTTTTCTCATCGTGATTTTCAAATTAAGACATACATAGTTCCTCCAAAATGCATCACTTCAAACATAAAATTTATTTCAAAATCATCGTAATATGACATGTGTATTTTGTTATTGGGCCAATCAATGGCATGCATGAACTCAAACGAAGTCCTCATGAAAGAAATTATCACCGCTACCACCGCCACCATCCTCTAGGCCATCATCACCACCTCCATCCTCTCGGCCGCCACCACCATCACCACTACCAGCGTCACCACCACCATCCTCTAGGCCACCATCACCACCTCCATCCTCTCGGCCACCGCCAGCATCACCACCACCAGCGTCGCCCTCACCATCCTCTCGACCGCAACCACCACCACCACCAGCACCATCCGCTTGGCCTCCACCACCATCCTCTCGGTCTCCACCACGCCCACCATTCCGAAGAGAGCTAGCTTTCTGCTTGGGTCAAGATCTTCCAACAAGTGAGCTCCCGATATTTTCTTGCGGTTTTATGCAATGTGGTTGGATTCATGAACATGATAGCACGATCTTTGATTGTCTTGGCATCACGAATCATCTCCTCCTGAATTGCAAGTATACGCTCCTCCGCCTTCAACTTTCTCTCCTCCGTTGCCAACTTGGCTTTTCATTTCTCATCCTCCAACATCTTGAGCTCATTCCACCTCGCCATCTTCTCTTCTTTGAGTTCGGCCACCAACACCTTCTTGACCTCAATCATGACCACAAGTTCTTTGTATGTGCCACCGTGTGCATTTCTCTTATTTCTTTATTTTTTGTAATTGTGTTCATTTCCGATCTATTGTTGGCCTCTTCATCAACCTCGTCGCCCTTCTCAATGGATATGCCCAAGAGAACCTTGTGTACGGCTTGATTGCACATTCACAGAGTTGTTGTAGTACACAAGGTTCTATTCAGCCACCTTCTCTTCTTCAGCCGCCTCCGGACGATCCCAAACTAAGTCATAATTGAGATCATCTAGCCCCATCAGCGCCGAGAACTCCAAAGACCTAGAAACTTGGTCGTCTTCATCTCCACACTATGATAACAACACGAATAGACTCCATCACCATCGGTCACCAACAATCATCGTCTAAAATGCATTGATGTAAATATGAAAGATGGTTTTCTATACCTTGTCGGTATTTCACTGAGCACTTGGTTGTAGCGACCCTTCTTGCCAGTTGCGGCCGCCGGATGCTCTAGAGCAGTGGTCGTCAGGGTCGCAGGAAACACTACACGAACCGTCGGACATGTATGGGGCGCCGGAGTGGTCTTCTTCTTCTTCTTAGGGGGCTCCTCGGTGAGGGCCGCCGCTGCCATTGGTTTTCCAGTTCTCTTGGATCCAGTGGGAGCGGCGGGAGGGCGATCGACCATTGTCGAAGAGGTTGTCGCCACACCAACGACCATTGTCGCAGTTGGAGCTGGTGCTTGTGGCCGGTGGATTGTTTTCATCCCCAACTTTTTTTTGGTGCGGTCCCCGGGTGTGGTTTTCAGCGGCTACAAGATGGTAGCGGTGGCCGGTGCAATGGCGGAAGGGTCTTGGCTACCTATTCCGATGGGAGGATCGGTCATCGGTCGCGACGATGGCGCGTGATGGCGACTGCGACAGGAATAATAGTGGCACGAGGGTGGGACAAAGAGGCGCACCAGTTGTACTCGGCCACGCAAGCACCGAGCATATTTAGGTGGGTTGGAGAGATTTTTTAGCGGGGGAGTAAAATTTATCCTCTATTTGGTTTGGTACTTCAACTAGGTGCGTCACAGAGGAGCAAAACCGAATTTACCCCCCCCCCCCCCCCCCACACACCCCTTGTAAATTGATAGGGGATCCGTTGGAATTGTCCTTGGGCCCAGAGTTGTGTTTGCTTAACAGGTCGGAGGGAGAAAGGCGTCGAAACCAAGAGAGCTCTTCACGGGTAACTTTGGCGCCCTGGGACCATGTCAAGTGTTGCATCCAGCCACCACCAAATGTTCATGTGCTAGCCGCTCCCTCTAAACTTCATTTTTTTTGTACGCATTTTAGGATTTTAAATGGTTTTTCCCTTAGCGTTTTTGGCTTTTCGGTTTTCGCCTGGGTTTTCTTAGCTTTTGGAGTGAAAAATATCATGAAATTCTTTTGTACGAAAATATTTTTCCTTTGTGCTTCTCGTTGGAGGCACAATTTGCTTCAGCAAGAAGCATATCGGAAAGAGGAAAAAAGTGTTTCCACGAGAAGCACAAATTTGCTTTTTGTGGAGACATATATTTGTTTCCTTGAGAAGTACAACTGTGAAAAAAAATGGCTTCTGCAAGAAACATAGATTTTCTACTCGTGGAGACAAAGATTTGCTTTCGCGAGTGCTTCTTGGAAATAGAAAAAAAGTGGGAAATGTGCTTTTGGCTGTGGGTTTTTCTTCCTATTTGGTCATTCTTTTTCAATTGCGGTTTTTTCTGTTTTTTTAATTGGTTTTTATGGGTTTTTTTCACAGAAAAAAAATCATTGAAACCTATTAAGATGAAATCTAATTTCAAAGATCTTGAGACGAGAAATGCAACGGTAAAAATGATTTGGAATTTATTGTTTTAAATAAATGAATCTAGAGAAAAAGAAATTTTCGGGTGACTACAAGTGGTGCACATGCCATACGCCATTTGTCAGTGTATAAGAAGGTGTGAGTAATATTTGCAAAGGATAGCCCTTAACTAATAATTGTGTGTATAAGAAGGTGTGAGTAATATTTGCAAAGGATAGCCCTTAACTAATACTCCCTTCATCCCAAAATAACTGTTTTAAGCTTAATACAACTTTGTATTAGAGCTGATACAAAATTAAGACAATTATTTTGAGACGGAGGGAGTAATTATGTCCTATCTACTGTCTACACGCCAGGGAAATGCTACAACGCCCGTAGCTGCCCAGTGCGTGCTGGCAAAATCGTTCGCGCGCCTCTCCTGATTTGTTTTTTCTTTTAGCATTTGACCATTGATCAGTTGCCCATTTGCCCGTTGATTTTTCAAGAAAAGTTCACAAACTAAAAGAAGTTTGTGCACCTGAAAAAAGCCCGTCAAATTGAAGAAAAAACATCACGATTCTGAATTTGCAGGAAGTTCATGTATTAAAAAATCATCATGAACTAAAACTGTTAACATATTATAAAAAATCATGAATTTGGAAAATTTTGTTTTCCAAGTTTTAGATAATTTCATGAATTTCAAAATTTCGTAATTTTGGAAAAGAGTAATTTGAAAAAAAATGCATCTAAAAAAATAGTGCACTTAATCTGAAAAATGTTCACGGGTTAAAAAAAGTTCGCGATTTGAAAATAGAAAAGATTTGAGAAAGTGAGCGTAACTCACTTGACTAGTGGAGTGGATGTACAATCCAACTATCCAGGTTCAAGTCCTCACGAACGCGAATTTGGATTTTTTATTATTTCAAAAAAACTCGCTGTGAAAGATTCCCTTATAGTTTTTATATTAAAAAAACAAAGATTTAAAAAGATAACGAAGAAAACAAAAACAAGTATAGGGAAGAAAAATTGTCCAAAAAAAAATAAAACCAAAGAAAAACTGGGCAAACAAAAAAACAACCATAGGCTACTAGGAGCTTCACAAACCATAAAAAAAAAGGTGTGGACTCCCAGCTCGCTTAACACCTTATGTGGGCGGGTGCGTACATAACCTCGCTATAAGTGCGAGGGGTGGGTGATGTCGAAGCTAAATCTACATATGCCCTGGAAGGGTATCCTGAAGATCGCCTACTGACGAAGGCCAATCAGTCAGTGAACACCGACAAGGCCTCGATAATGTGGGGGCAGCTGGACCGTGTTAGCGTCCAATTTGTCCTATCCTATATTCACTCATATTTTGGACGTCAATATCACTAATCTAGAAATACTTTTTTCAAAGATCATTTTCATCTTCTCAAGTTGCGACAAATGATGCACTGCATATGTGTCATTTGTCATAACCTGAAAGTTTTTTATTTTTTTATAAATTTGTATTTTTAAAATATTTTATCTCTTAAACTATGCATCCAAATCTCTCTTTTATAATCTGATCATGACCTCCTTCTGTAGGTAAGATGGGACTAAACCGAGCCAGGCTTCACCGATGAACAACAGCCGAAATCTCTCACGTGTACGACAGTCACCATGGAACTGCACACAGTTGTTCAAATGTCACATGATCCTTGTAGCATAGTGTTATTTTCCTTTTCCTCGTGATGACTATTAGGAAAAATAAAACGTGCATTTGTACAACCACTGGAGCAGAAAAAACAGCATATGGCCTACCCATTCGGTTTAGTCCATATTTTGTTAAAAAGTGAGACCAGCACATACATCAGGTCCTAGCCTGTGTGGCTTCTTAAACAGACACCAGGACAGGAGGCAGCAGGCAGGCACGCAGCCCTGTGCAGCACAGGGGGACCCCCCGACTGAGCCGGCCCAGTTTTGTTTTTTTCTGTTTTTTTCTTCTCTGTTTATTTTATTTTTTGGGTTCATTTTTACTTTCCTTTTCCCATTTATTTTTTATTTGAAAAAACATTTTTGGAAATTGAATAATAATTTTGAAAAATCATGAATAAATTTGGAAGCGTGAATAATTTTAAAAAGCACGAACATTTTTTTCATCTTGAGACCAAAATTTTGAAAAGGAGAACAATTTTGAAAAACCCTAAACAAATTTGAAAGAGAAAATAATTATTTTAAGCATGAACATTTTTTAAATTCTGAGAACACATCTTCAAATTGAGAATTATTTTAAAAAATGTGAACAAATTTGGAATCGTGAACAATATTTTAAAGCACGAACATTTTTTGAATCTTGAGAACAAAATTAGGAAAAGGAGAACAATTTTGAAAAATCATGAAAACAATTTGAAAGCACGGACAAATTTTTAAAGCACGGACGTTTTTAAAATTTTGAGACTAAATTGTGAAACTGAGTGCAATTTAAAAAATTTGAACAAATTTGGAAAATGGAACAAATTTTTAAAGCACGAACATTTTTTGAATCTTTAGAAAAAAATTGAAGAGGAGAACAATTTTGAAAAACCCCGAACACATTTAAAAGCGTGAACAAATTTCTGAAGCACAAAACATTTTTTGCATTTTGAGAACAAATTTTTAAACCAAGAACAATTTTAAAAAAACGTGAACAAATTTGGAACCGAGAAGAATTTTTTAAATACACAGACATTTCTTGAATCTTGAGAACAAAATTTTGAAAAGGAGAACAATTCTTGGAAAACCCAAACAAATTTGAAAGAGCGAACCATTTTTTAAAGAACGAACATTTTTTGAATTTTGGGATTTGTTTTGAAACCGAGAACAATTTTAAAGAAACATGAACGAATTTGGAAGTGAGAACAATTTTTTAAATACACAACATTTTTTAGAAAACATAAACAATTTCTTAATCTATAAACAAATTTGAAAACAGGAGCATTTTACAAACATAAAACATTGTTTTTCTAAGGCCGAACATTTTTTCAAATTGTGAACTATCTTTGAAACGGGAACATTTTTTGAACTTATGTACGATTTTTAAAATAGGAACATTTTTTGAACTTACGTAAATTTTTTGAAATTACAAATATTTTATAGAAACTGGAAATTATTTTTTAAACTTACCGAACATTTTAAAATCATGATTAATTTTAGAATTTGCAAACACAATTTGAATAACCATTCAACTTATGACAAATTTTCAAAAAAGAGAAACATTTTTCGTAAAACAGGAACATTTTTTATTAAAATGTAAAAACAAGAACATTTTTAGAAAAATTGAACAATTTCTGAAAAAAGGAACGTTCTTTGAAAAATCATTCATTTTTTTGAATACGAGGACAATTTTTGAAACACGAACATTTTTTAAAAGATGAACACATTTTGGAAGCAGGAACATTTTTTGAAGCACGGAAATTTAAATATAGAATCTGAATACGAGAACATTTTTCGAAATTCAAAACAAAATTTATAAAATGTCTAACAGAACAATAGGAAAAGGAAAAAGGAACAAAAGTTAAGGAAAAAAAGTAGAAAGAAAACAATAACATTTTTTTAAAATGACGAACATTATTTGAAAATGTCGCCTTTTTTAAAAATCCTGAACATTTTTGGAAGCTAGGAATGTTTTTAAAAAGGCAAATATTTGAACTTTAGAACATCTTTATAAAATACAGAACATTTTCTGAATTTCAAGAAAAAAATTAAACATGAACTTAGGTTAAAAAAAGGAAAAAAAAGAAACAGAAGCAGAAAAACAAAAAACGAAACAGAAAAAAGGACCCAAGAAAATGAGGGACCTCCTATGTGGCAGTAAAGGCGCCACTAGACGAACGGGCGCCTGCAGCGGACCTCTTCGTGGGCTGGCCCATATTAAATTTGTTGGTTACTAAAAAATCGAAAAAGTTTACAGAATTTTCAAAAAGTTCAGATATCCTAAAAACAATCAATGATTATGAAAACAAGTTCGACTTTTGGAAATATGTTCATGAATTTCTAAAAGGATCACAGAATTCGGAAAAAATATCATTGATTTTGAAAAAAAGTTCGTCAATTTTTAGAAGTAGTTCACAAATTTCGAAACAAGTTCTTGAATTTTAAATTATGTTCAGCAATTTTCTAAAAAGTTCATCGATTTCAAAAAAAAGTTCAAAGATTTTTATAAAAGTTCACGGGCTAAAAAGGTTCATAAAGAATTTTTAGATGGACCAGCCCATTGCGGAGCGCTGCAGGCGTCGGTTACCACATTTTTCTTTTAACTGGCACCTGTGACGTTAAATAGGGTTTGCCAAAATATAAAGCAGAAACCAAAACTGCGTGCAGTGGGAGATGGCCGGCCTAATTTGTTGCGCCTTTGTGAGTTTGCCCGACTATGTGGCACGCAGGGAAAAAATGAAATTACTAATTAAAAGGTATTTTTTTAAAAGATCATTCCCATCCTCTCATATTATGACAAGTGACGGGCTGCATGTCTATCACCTGTCATAATCTCAGAGTTTTCTATTTTTTCGTAAATTCCTTATTTTTTAAATGATTTTTTCTTTTAAACCGCGTGTATGAATCTCAAACCATTTTACCGTTACTTTTCTTGTATTCGGATCTTCAAAACTAGATCCATGTTGATAAGTTTTTACAAAGAAAACCGTGTCTCTCGTAAAAATCATGCTTTTTTCGTTTATGAGAGTCACGATCGTGCCTCTCGCGCAAGCAAACCTATACCTCTTGCAAAAAATAATAAAAAACAGGGGTTTTTTTCCTTTCCGAGAAAGCAAATCCGCGTCTCTCGCGAAAGAAAAAAAATAGAAACATTTTTTTTCCTTTTCCAAGAGGCACGATCGTGCATCTCACCAAAATTTAAATCCGCGCCTTTCATGGAAGAAAAACCGTATCTTTCGCAAAAAGAAATGAAAAATAAGTTATTTTTCATTGTCAAGAGTCGCGTCTGTGCCTTTCGCGAAAGCAAATATATCTTTGAGAAATACTAATCCTTTTTTATAATGTTAAACATGTACTCCCTCCGTCCCAAAATAAATGTCTTAACTTTAGTACAATTTTATACTAGAGCTAGTACAAAGTCGAGACAGTTATTTTGGGATGGAGGGAGTATATAAAAATAGTTCTTGATGTATATAAAACTTATACACTGTGTATGAAAAAATGGACATAAAAAATATAAATTCACAAAAATATTAATTATATATTTTTAAAATGTTAAATATCTATTCAAAAAATGTACAAATGAAACAATGAAATCTGCATAACCGGAAAACAACTGCAAAAAAATAAAGAAAACATAACTTGCCCAAGTCCAGGTTTCGGTACCAGGACTTGCCCAAGCGCACGACCATGTAGGCTCTAGCACGCGCGGCTGTGGCGCGCAAGGCCTCAAGACGATCGTCGCCAGCCGCAAGCCAAAGGGAGAGCCGACTCATCGACGTCGGCTCCACGGTGTCGGGCCACAGAGCTCTTATCATCGACGAGCCTACGCTTTGAAGCCGCCTAAGAGATACAGTACCATTGGAAGCAATTCAATTGGATAGTGATTTGACCTACGAGGAGAAACCAGAGAAGATCCTCGAGTATGCCAGTCGAGTCACAGGCAGCAAGGTTATCAAGTTCTGCAAAGTTCAATGGAGCCACCATACCGAGAAAGAAGCCATCTGGGAACGAGAGGAGGATCTACGGAAAGATCATCCGCACCTATTTTCTAGCCAACCCGAATCTTGAGGGCGAGATTCATCTTAAGAGGATAGGTTTGTAACATCCCAAATTTCCAATTTGGAATGTTATTATATTAGAGCATCTTGCATATCATATTTTATTTGCATAAATGCTGATTCAAAAAAAATTCTAAGCAACTCAAGGACCCTTGGAGAGAGTTGGGAATTTATTTATTTTCATATTGGGATTTTCTCAAATAATGAAAAGAGGATCATTGTTTTTAATTATTTTTCTTTCAAATATTTCATATATAAAAATATGAGAGAGGGGATAAAATGACTTTTCCAAAATTTAGAAATATTTGAGAGGAAATATTAAAGCCAAATAATAATTTTTATTTGGATTTTATTTGATTTACGAAAATACACGTTTTTCAAAAAAATATTTCGGCCTTTTAAAAATGTCCCGTTGTAGAGCTCATTTTTAGGAGTCCGGCAAAATTTGTTTCATCGAAATCGGAGTTCGTATAGACTTCCGTTTTAATTTTCTATCTCGTCCGATTTTAAAAAAAAATGAACCGACCCCGGAGGCCTATAGAAGCCGCCCCCCAGCGCACAAACCCTAGACGCCGCCCCGCCTCGCCCCGCCCGCGCCGCTGCTCGCCGCCGCCGGTCGCCGCCACTCGCCGGAGCACGCCGCCCAAGGTAGAAAAAAATATATATTTATCAGATTTATTTGTTTGTTATTATTATTATTTTTTGGTTTATTTAATTAACGGACGTTTGTCCGTACGTTCGTTTAGCCGAACAATGTTCGTTAATTAATTTCAGACGACGAACGTTCTTTCGTCCGTCTATTCGTCAGATTTATTTTCGGGGATTTTTTTCCGTGATTAATTTCGATCGCGATTCCTGATCCGAATTTCGTTTTAGTATAACTTTTCGCTCGTTTATCGGAATCACGTGATTCAAACGCCCAGATTTTCGTCACGAAAATCTCTTTCCGATTAATCCACTTGCACAAGATTTTTCTAAATAAATTTTTTACTTTAGTCCAGATTAGTAAACGAATCTCGTTTCTTTCGTAGTTTGAGTTTTGTTGATCTGTTTGTTTTGATTCTTTTTGCAAACCGGAGTTCTTTACTTGAAATTTATGGTTAGATCTTATTCGATTTTACCAGTGCATCTATATTGTTTGCTTATGTGTGCTATTGTTTGTTGCGATAGAATACCCGGATTGTGAAGCGTGCTACTACGAGTCGCTAGGTTTTGTGGATCATCAGCAAGGCAAGTAACACTTTGATCATATCCCTTATTACCCAGTTTTATTGCATTAGATCCACCCTCACACATTGCATGGTTAGGATCTAATTAACATGTGGGTATTGGGAAGTAGATACAGAGGTAGAACCTATTACCTGTTTAGTATCAAACTTTTGGGAGTTACTTCTACGTTATGCTATTATTGCTATGCTATGCTCGTAGACGTTATTGGGTGAGTGATTCCATGACAGATGTGAGTATTGTTAATTAAAGATTAACTTAAGGTGGCTACTTAAATACACATCTGGGTGGATTGCTTCAGGCACCCTGGAATCCCCAGTGGCTGTCAGGATATCCCGGGGGAACCGTGTGATCATCCTAAGGTCCGCCACCCAGGTTCAAAGGGATCATAAGACTATTCATACCTGAAACTTACGTGTGCAGCTGCAAGATATTATGGGCTCTAGCATAGTTGAGTAAGTTGTGTGAAGCTCTCGAAGTGGTAGACTAGCAGATGTAGAGGGTATATGTGGTACGGTCTACCCAAAAGTAGAGAGTTAATGCTTCAGAAAGACTGTGTCTCGAATCTCCAACCATGGATGTATTTCGAGTCTTGTGGGAAAAGTGCACAACCTCTGTAGAGTGTACAAACTAATCATGATTAGCCATGTCCCCGGTTATGGACATCTTGAGTATCTGGTTCTTGGATTTTCATGTGTATCTCAACACTCTAAATTAATTTGCGGGTTAATGATGATTATTTTTGGTTTGAGTTGGAGGAACCTTCTCATTGTTTAATAACTAACGACGTAGTTAAATAAACTTTGTTCCACTAATATAGGAAGAAATTTGGCTTTATGCAAAACTGTTAACCATAGAGCTTTCCACCAGCCAAGTATGCATGTAGAGATAGCTTTTATTCTGTTCACTCTCTATGTGTTACTGTTGGAATTATGCCCTAGAGGCAATAATAAATGTATAGTTATTATTATAATTCCTGTATCAAGATAATAGTTTATTATCCATGCTATAATTGTATTGAATGAAGACTCATTTACATGTGTGGATACATAGACAAAACACCGTCCCTAGCATGCCTCTAGTTGGCTAGCCAGTTGATCGATGATAGTCAGTGTCTTCTGATTATGAACAAGGTGTTGTTGCTTGATAACTGGGTCACGTCATTGGGAGAATCACGTGATGGACTAGACCCAAACTAATAGACGTAGCATGTTGATCGTGTCATTTTGTTGCTACTGTTTTCTGCGTGTCAAGTATTTATTCCTATGACTATGAGATCATATAACTCACTGACACCGGAGGAATGCTTTGTGTGTATCAAACGTCGCAACGTAACTGGGTGACTATAGAGATGCTCTACAGGTATCTCCGAAGGTGTTAGTTGAGTTAGTATGGATCAAGACTGGGATTTGTCACTCCGTGTGACGGAGAGGTATCTCGGGGCCCACTCGGTAATACAACATCACACACAAGCCTTGCAAGCAATGTAACTTAGTGTAAGTTGCGGGATCTTGTGTTACGGAACGAGTAAAGAGACTTGCCGGTAAACGAGATTGAAATAGGTATGCGGATACTGACGATCGAATCTCGGGCAAGTAACATACCGAAGGACAAAGGGAATGACATACGGGATTATACGAATCCTTGGCACTGAGGTTCAAACGATAAGATCTTCGTAGAATATGTAGGATACAATATGGGCATCCAGGTCCCGCTATTGGATATTGACCGAGGAGTCTCTCGGGTCATGTCTAGATAGTTCTCGAACCCGCAGGGTCTGCACACTTAAGGTTCGACGTTGTTTTATGCGTATTTGAGTTATATGGTTGGTTACCGAATGTTGTTCGGAGTCCCGGATGAGATCACAGACGTCACGAGGGTTTCCGGAATGGTCCGAAAATGAAGATTGATATATAGGATGACCTCATTTGATTACCGGAAGGTTTTCGGAGTTACCGGGAATGTACCGGGAATGACGAATGGGTTCCGGGAGTTCACCGGGGGGGGGGCAACCCACCCCGGGGAAGCCCATAGGCTTTGGGGAGACACACCAGCCCTTAGTGGGCTGGTGGGACAGCCCCAAGGGGGCCTATGCGCCAAGAGAAAGAAATCAAAGGAAAAGAAAAAAAGAGAGGGAAGAAGTGGGAAGGGAGGGGGACTCCTCCCACCAAACCAAGTCCAACTCGGTTTGGGGGGGGGGGAGTCCTCCCCCCCTTGGCTCGGCCGACCCCTTGGGAGTCCCTTGGACCCCAAGGAAAGGTCCCCCTCCCTCCTCCTATATATATGGGGCTTTTAGGGCAGATTTGAGACGACTTTCTCACGGCTGCCCGACCACATACCTCCATAGTTTTTCCTCTAGATCGCGTTTCTGCGGAGCTCGGGCGGAGCCCTGCTGAGACGAGATCATCACCAACCTCCGGAGCGCCGTCACGCTGCCGGAGAACTCTTCTACCTCTCCGTCTCTCTTGCTGGATCAAGAAGGCCGAGATCATCGTCGAGCTGTACGTGTGCTGAACGCGGAGGTGCCGTCCGTTCGGTACTAGATCGTGGGACTGATCGCGGGATTGTTCGCGGGGCGAATCGAGGGACGTGAGGACGTTCCACTACATCAACCGCGTTCTCTAAATGCTTCTGCTGTACGATCTACAAGGGTACGTAGATCACTCATCCCCTCTCGTAGATGGACATCACCATGATAGGTCTTCGTGCGCGTAGGAAATTTTTTGTTTCCCATGCGACGTTCCCCAACAGTGGTATCAGAGCTAGGTTTCAAGCGTAGATGTCTTCTCGAGTAGAACACAAAAGGTTTTGTGGGCGGTGATGTGCGTTTTGCTGCCCTCCTTAGTCTTTTCTTGATTCCGCGGTATTGTTGGATTGAAGCGGCTTGGACCGACATTACTCGTACGCTTACGAGAGACTGGTTTCATCGTTACGAGTAACCCCCTTTGCTCAAAGATGACTGGCAAGTGTCGGTTTCTCCAACTTTAGTTGAATCGGATTTGACCGAGGAGGTCCTTGGATGAGGTTAAATAGCAACTCATATATCTCCGTTGTGGTGTTTGCGTAAGTAAGATGCGATCCTACTAGATACCCTTGGTCACCACGTAAAACTTGCAACAACAAAATTAGAGGACGTCTAACTTGGTTTTGCAGGGTATGATTGTGATGTGATATGGCCAACGATGTGATGTGATATATTGGATGTATGAGATGATCATGTTGTAATAGAAATATCGACTTGCACGTCGATGGTACGACAACCGGCAGGAGCCATAGGGTTGTCTTTATACTAACATATGTGCTTGCAGATGCGTTTACTGTTTTGCTAGGATGTAGCTATAGTAGTAATAGCATAAGTAGCACGACAACCACGATGGCAACACGTTGATGGATGATCATGGTGTGGCGCCGGTGACAAGAAGATCGTGCCGGTGCTTTGGTGATGGAGATCAAGAAGCACGTGATGATGGCCATATCATGTCACTTATGAATTGCATGTGATGTTAATCCTTTTATGCACCTTATTTTGCTTAGAACGACGGTAGCATTATGAGGTGATCTCTCACTAAAAATTTCAAGACGAAATTGTGTTCTCCCCGACTGTGCACCATTGCTACAGTTCGTCGTTTCGAGACACCACGTGATGATCGGGTGTGATAGACTCAACGTTCACATACAACGGGTGCAAAACAGTTGCGCACGCGGAACACTCGGGTTAAGCTTGACGAGCCTAGCATGTGCAGACATGGCCTCAGAACACATGAGACCGAAAGGTCGATCATGAATCATGTAGTTGATATGATTAGCATAGGGATGCTTACCACTGAAACTATACTCAACTCACGTGATGATCAGACTTGGGATAGTGTAAGTGGATCATGAACCACTCAAATGACTAGAGAGATGTACTTTTTGAGTGGGAGTTTAGCATATAATTTGATTAAGTTGAACTCTAATTATCTTGAACATAGTCTAAGTCCACTTTGAATATATTTGTGTTGTAGATCATGGCTCACGCAAGTGTCATCCTGAATTTTAATACGTTCCTAGAGAAAGCTAAGTTGAAAGATGATGGAAGCAACTTTGTAGACTGGGCTCGTAATCTTAAGCTAATCTTACAAGCTGGAAAGAAGGATTATGTCCTTAATGCTGCGCTAGGAGATGAACCACCCGCTACGGCTGATCAGGATGTTAAGAACGCTTGGTTAGCACGTAAGGAGGACTACTCAATAGTTCAATGTGCAGTCTTGTATGGCTTAGAACCGGGACTTCAACGTTGCTTTGAGCGTCATGGAGCATTTGAGATGTTCCAGGAGTTGAAGTTTATCTTTCAGAAGAACGCCCGGATCAAGAGGTATGAGACCTCCGATAAATTCTATGCTTGCAAGATGGAGGAAAACTCGTCTGTCAGTGAACATGTGCTCAAAATGTCTGGGTACTCAAACCGTCTAGCTGAACTGGGGATTGAACTCCCGCAAGAAGCTATCACTGACAGAATCCTTCAATCACTGCCGCCAAGCTATAAAGGCTTTGTGTTGAACTACAACATGCAAGGGATGAACAAGTCTCCCGGCGAGTTGTTTGCGATGCTGAAAGTCGTAGAGTCTGAACTCCGTAAAGAGCATCAAGTGTTGATGGTGAGCAAGACCACTAGTTTCAAGAGAAACGGCAAAGGAAAGAAGGGAAATTCGAAGAAGAGCGGCAAGCCTGTTGCCAATCCGCCGAAGAAACCCAAGGCTGGACCTAAGCCTGAAACAGAGTGCTTCTATTGCAAGGGTATGGGTCACTGGAAGCGCATTTGCCCCAAGTATCTGGCAGATAAGAAGGCGGGCAAAGAAAAATCAGGTATATTTGATATACATGTTATTGATGTGTACTTAACCGGCTCTCGTAGTAGTGCCTGGGTATTCGATATCGGTTCTGTTGCTCACATTTGCAACTCGAAGCAGGAACTGCGGAATAGACAAAGGCTGGCGAAAGACGAAGTGACGATGCGCGTAGGAAACGGTTCCAAGGTTGATGCAATCGCCGTCGGCACAGTGTCACTTCAACTACCATCGGGATTAGTGATGAACTTAAATCATTGTTATTTAGTGCCTGCGTTGAGCATGAACATTATATCTGGATCTTGTTTATTGCGAGACGGTTACTCTTTTAAGTCTGAGAATAATGGTTGTTCTATTTCTATGAGTAACATCTTTTATGGTCATGCACCGAATGTGAGAGGATTGTTCATATTGAATCTTGATAGCGATACGCATATACATAACATTGAGACCAAAAGAGTTAGAGTAAACAATGATAGCACCATATTTTTGTGGCACTGCCGCTTGGGTCATATTGGTGTAAAGCGCATGAAGAAACTCCATGCTGATGGACTTTTGGAGTCACTTGACTTTGATTCACTTGACACGTGCGAACCATGCCTCATGGGCAAGATGACTAAGACTCCGTTCTCCGGAACAATGGAGCGTGCAAGTGACTTGTTGGAAATCATACATACCGATGTGTGTGGTCCAATGAGCGTGGAGGCACGCGGCGGATATCGTTATTTTCTCACCTTCACTGACGATTTAAGTAGATATGGTTATGTCTACTTGATGAAGCACAAGTCTGAAACATTTGAAAAGTTCAAGCAATTTCAGAGTGAAGTGGAAAATCATCGTAACAAAAAGATCAAGTTCCTACGGTCTGATCGTGGGGGTGAATATCTGAGTTTCGAGTTTGGTACTCACTTAAAACAATGTCGAATTGTTTCGGAGTTAACACCGCCTGGAACACCACAGCGTAATGGTGTGTCCGAACGTCGTAATCGTACTTTGTTAGAGATGGTGCGATCTATGATGTCTCTTACTGATTTGCCGTTATCATTTTGGGGTTATGCATTAGAAACAGCTGCATTCACTTTAAATAGGGCACCATCGAAATCCGTTGAGACGACACCATACGAACTGTGGTATGGCAAAAGGCCAAAGTTGTCGTTTCTTAAAGTTTGGGGATGTGATGCTTATGTCAAAAAGCTTCAGCCTGAAAAGCTGGAACCCAAAGCGGAAAGGTGCGTCTTCATAGGTTACCCAAAAGAGACAGTTGGGTACACCTTCTATCTCAAATCCGAGGGCAAAGTGTTTGTTGCTAAGAACGGAACTTTTCTCGAGAAGGAGTTTCTCTCGAGAGAATTGAGTGGGAGGAAGATAGAACTTGACGAGGTTGTCGAACCTCTCATCCCTCTGAATGGTGGCGCAGGGCAAGGGGAAACCTCTGTCGTTGCGACGCCGGTTGAGGAGGAAGTTAATGATGATGATCATGAAACTCCAGTTCAAGTTTCTGTTGAACCACGCAGGTCGACGAGATCACGCGCTGCTCCTGAGTGGTACTGTAATCCCGTCTTGTCAATCATGTTGTTAGACAACAATGAACCTGCAAATTATGAAGAAGCAATGGTGGGCCCAGATTCCAACAAATGGCTAGAAGCCATGAAATCCGAGATAGGATCCATGTATGAGAACAAAGTGTGGACTTTGGAGATACTACCTGAGGGCCGCAAGGCTATTCAGAACAAATGGATCTTTAAGAAGAAGACGAACGCTGACGGTAATGTGACCGTTTATAAAGCTCGACTTGTGGCAAAGGGTTTTTTCACAAGTTCTAGGAGTTGACTACGATGAGACCTTCTCACCCGTAGCGATGCTTAAGTCCGTCAGAATCATGTTAGCAATAGCTGCATTTTTCGATTATGAAATCTGGCAGATGGATGTCGAAACGGCGTTCCTTAACGGTTTCCTTAAGGAAGAGTTGTATATGATGCAACCCGAAGGTTTTGTCGATCCTAAAAATGCTGACAAGGTGTGCAAGCTCCAGCGATCCATTTATGGACTGGTGCAAGCATCTCGGAGTTGGAACAAACGCTTTGATGAGGTGATCAAAGCATTTGGGTTTATACAAGTGGTTGGAGAATCTTGTATTTACAAGAAAGTGAGTGGGAGCTCTGTGGCGTTTCTAATATTATATGTGGATGACATATTACTGATTGGAAACAACGTAGAGCTTTTGGAGAGCATAAAAGGTTACTTGAATAAAAGTTTCTCTATGAAGGACCTAGGAGAAGCTGCTTACATTCTAGGCATTAAGATCTATAGGGATAGATCAAAACGCCTGATAGGACTTTCACAAAGCACATACCTTGATAAAGTTTTGAAGAGGTTCAAAATGGAACAGTCCAAGAAAGGGTTCTTGCCAGTGTTACAAGGTACGAGATTGAGTAAGACTCAGTGCCCAGCAACTGATGAAGATAGAGAGCATATGCGCTCCGTCCCCTATGCTTCAGCCATAGGCTCTATCATGTATGCAATGCTGTGCACTAGACCGGATGTTAGCCTGGCCATAAGTATGGCAGGTAGGTTCCAGAGTAATCCAGGAGTGGATCACTGGACGGCGGTCAAGAATATCCTGAAGTACCTGAAAAGGACTAAGGAGATGTTTCTCGTGTATGGAGGTGACGAAGAGCTCGCCGTAAAAGGTTACGTCGATGCAAGCTTTGACACAGATCCGGACGACTCTAAGTCGCAAACCGGATACGTATTTATTCTTAATGGGGGTGCAGTAAGCTGGTGCAGTTCCAAGCAAAGCGTCGTAGCAGATTCTACATGTGAAGCGGAGTACATGGCTGCCTCGGAGGCGGCTAAGGAGGGTGTCTGGATGAAGCAGTTCATGACGGATCTTGGAGTGGTGCCAAGTGCACTGGATCCAATAACCTTGTTCTGTGACAACACTGGTGCCATTGCCTTAGCAAAGGAACCAAGGTTTCACAAGAAGACCAGACACATCAAGCGACGCTTCAACCTCATCCGCGACTACGTCGAGGAGGAGGACGTAAATATATGCAAAGTGCACACGGATCTGAATGTAGCAGACCCGCTGACTAAACCTCTTCCACGGCCAAAACATGATCGACACCAGAACTGTATGGGTGTTAGATTTATTACAATGTAATTCACATGGTGATGTGAGGGCTAGATTATTGACTCTAGTGCAAGTGGGAGACTGTTGGAATTATGCCCTAGAGGCAATAATAAATGTATAGTTATTATTATAATTCCTGTATCAAGATAATAGTTTATTATCCATGCTATAATTGTATTGAATGAAGACTCATTTACATGTGTGGATACATAGACAAAACACCGTCCCTAGCATGCCTCTAGTTGGCTAGCCAGTTGATTGATGATAGTCAGTGTCTTCTGGTTATGAACAAGGTGTTGTTGCTTGATAACTGGGTCACGTCATTGGGAGAATCACGTGATGGACTAGACCCAAACTAATAGACGTAGCATGTTGATCGTGTCATTTTGTTGCTACTGTTTTCTGCGTGTCAAGTATTTATTCCTATGACTATGAGATCATATAACTCACTGACACCGGAGGAATGCTTTGTGTGTATCAAACGTCGCAACGTAACTAGGTGACTATAAAGATGCTCTACAGGTATCTCCGAAGGTGTTAGTTGAGTTAGTATGGATCAAGACTGGGATTTGTCACTCCGTGTGACGGAGAGGTATCTCGGGGCCCACTCGGTAATACAACATCACACACAAGCCTTGCAAGCAATGTAACTTAGTGTAGGTTGCGGGATCTTGTGTTACGGAACGAGTAAAGAGACTTGCCGGTAAACAAGATTGAAATAGGTATGCGGATACTGACGATCGAATCTCGGGCAAGTAACATACCGAAGGACAAAGGGAATGACATACGGGATTATACGAATCCTTGGCACTGAGGTTCAAACGATAAGATCTTCGTAGAATATGTAGGATCCAATATGGGCATCCAGGTCCCGCTATTGGATATTGACCGAGGAGTCTCTCGGGTCATGTCTACATAGTTCTCGAACCCGCAGGGTCTGCACACTTAAGGTTCGACGTTGTTTTATGCGTATTTGAGTTATATGGTTGGTTACCGAATGTTGTTCGGAGTCCCGGATGAGATCACGGACGTCACGAGGGTTTCCGGAATGGTCCGGAAACGAAGATTGATATATAGGATGACCTCATTTGATTACCGGAAGGTTTTCGGAGTTACCGGGAATGTACCGGGAATGACGAATGGGTTCCGGGAGTTCACCGGGTGGGGGGCAACCCACCCCGGGGAAGCCCATAGGCTTTGGGGAGACACACCAGCCCTTAGTGGGCTGGTGGGACAGCCCCAAGGGGGCCTATGCGCCAAGAGAAAGAAATCAAAGGAAAAGAAAAAAAAAGAGGGAAGAAGTGGGAAGGGAGGGGGACTCCTCCCACCAAACCAAGTCCAACTCGGTTTGGGGGGGGAGTCCTCCCCCCCTTGGCTCGGCCGACCCCTTGGGAGTCCCTTCGACCCCAAGGCAAGGTCCCCCTCCCTCCTCCTATATATATGGGGCTTTTAGGGCAGATTTGAGACGACTTTCTCATGGCTGCCCGACCACATACCTCCATAGTTTTTCCTCTAGATCGCGTTTCTGCGGAGCTCGGGCGGAGCCCTGCTGAGACGAGATCATCACCAACCTCCGGAGCGCCGTCACGCTGCCGGAGAACTCTTCTACCTCTCCGTCTCTCTTGCTGGATCAAGAAGGCCGAGATCATCGTCGAGCTGTACGTGTGCTGAACGCGGAGGTGCCGTCCGTTCGGTACTAGATCGTGGGACTGATCGCGGGATTGTTCGCGGGGCGGATCGAGGGACGTGAGGACGTTCCACTACATCAACCGTGTTCTCTAAACGCTTCTGCTGTACGATCTACAAGGGTACGTAGATCACTCATCCCCTCTCATAGATGGACATCACCATGATAGGTCTTCGTGCGCGTAGGAAAATTTTTGTTTCCCATGCGATGTTCCCCAACAGTTACCTTGCCAGCATATTCCATGTGCTGACCCATTTCGGGCTGCAACGTTCATGTTGCAGACTTTTCAGATATCGAGTAAGCGCCATAGGTCGTTGTTTTGCACTCAGCTATGCCGTTGGTGTTGATGGACCTACTTTATCTTCCAAGCCTTCCGCTGTTATCATATTTAGATGGCCTTAGGCCATATTATTGTAATAGGTTCTCTTTGAGACATTCGTTGTAATATGTGTGTGATTGCTACTCTGTTATAATACCCATCGAAGTACTGTGCGTGTCAGCATACCGATCCAGGGATGATACAGATGCATTGAGACTGGACTGATTAAGGTCTGGTCGCTACAGAGGTGGTATCAGAGCACATGTTCACTGTAGGACACGACCACTAAGCTAAAACCATATGTCACTCCTCTCTTCTCATTTTCTGACTCCTCTCCCCTTTCAAATCTATAGGATGGTGGATAAAAGGAGCAAGTTTACTCAACCGGATGAGGACACACCTTTTGGAAGACACTTGAAGGAAGCCACTAAGTACCTGAACATCGGACTACCAAGCTTCACCGGGACCTTCATCGCCACCCTACCAGAAGAGGAGCGTTGGAAGATTCGAGTTCAAGTTCCAGGAAGGACGTTCAAGCCCATAGAGTTTTCCTTTAATGCACCAACCTGGGGCATAGGAAAGAGCATGGCAGCCCAAATTACCATGGGACGCATTGGAGAAGTTTATCACCAGGATCTCGAAGATACTATCTAGCAGATTTGTGGATGCCGAGACGACCAGAGTGAGATAGTCATCACCAGGAGGGACAGATCCATTGCCTCTTACATCCAGGAATTGAACCATCACATTCGACTCCAAGAGAATCAGATGTATGAGAGTATGGATACTTTACAGAAGGCAATGACGAGGATCAAGGAGCTGGAGGAAGAACTCAAGTCTTCACGAGATGGCTATGAGGAGGAGATGATGACACTTGTGGAGAAGAATGACGATTTGATTAAGAAGCTAGAAGTCTTCATGACGGAGCCCACGATAGGAGGAGATGAAGATGTCCCCCCTAGCCCAAAGAGCTTCATCATCATCGACGACACCGACTCCGACTCTGATGAAAAAGATGATGACTACGTTGATGAAGCTGGAGCAGGTATCATGGAGTCTTCCGCCGATCAAAACTTCTAGTCGACCACCATATCAGTAGCAGTATTTCCCCATGTAAATATTAGTTGAGCACTTTTGTGAAAGTTAGATAGATCGTTTGTATGCTCTTGTTTGAAATTGATTGAGTGATATGATTGTGTTTGTCTCATGAGCATATGGGTAGTGTTTTCTCTTTAGACCTCACTCTATTCTATTTTATCATCTTTTCTAAACCCCTCAGATGGCACCTCCGAGACATGAACCTGAATTTGTTTTCCCGACAGAGATCACCCAATTGATCCAGCAACAGAATGCCTTGATGCAGATCCTAGTCCAGAATCAAAATCAAGGGAACAACAACAACAACCCACCGCCACCACCACCACCTCTTGATCACTTAGCCCGTTTCTTAAGGCTAAATCCGCCGGTGTTCTCTAGTAGCACCGAGCCGATTGTTGCAGATGATTGGCTCCGCAAGATTGGAAGGGAGTTAACCACTGCAGGATGCTCAGATGCGGAAAGAGTGCGTTTTGCCGCACATCAGCTAGATGGACCCGCAGCATCATGGTGGGAGAATTTCACAGCCACTTACCCCGTTGACACTGTCACATGGGAGCAGTTTCAGCAAGCTTTTCGCACCGCCCATGTTTCAGCAGGAGCTTTGGCCATGAAGAAGCGTGAGTTTCACAACTTACGCCAAGGAAGGCGCCCAGTTGGCTAGTATGTGGAGGAATTTAGCAAGCTAGCACGTTATTCCCCTGATGACATTGCTACAGATGTCACTAAACAGGAGAAGTTCGTGGAAGGACTAAATGATGAGCTGAGCATGCAGTTGATGGTGGCAACCTTCAACAACTACCAGGAGTTGGTAGACAAAGCTCTCATGATTGAAGGGAAGCAGAAGCAAATTGACAATCGCAAGAGAAAGTATGTACAAGGGAGGTTCAATTCTGGAGCTCAGCAGAAGCCCCGTTTTACCCCGAACTCGGGAGGGCACATTCACCACAACCATGGGGGAAATCATTCCCATGGAGGGGGGTCGCATAATCATAGTGGCCCCAGGAATGCGAATGGTAATGGAGGAAGCAATGGACAGAACCATTCCACCCCAGCAACGCCCGCCAAGAAGGATCTAAGTCACATTACTTGTTTCAAGTGTAGGAAGAAGGGACATTACGCCACCGAGTGTCCCGAAGCAAAGAATGGGAATGGCAATGACAGCTCTGGGAAGAAGCCCAACCCTTTCAACAGGGGACAAGTGAACCACGTTAGCGTGGCGGAGGTTGAAGCACAACGTGATGCAGTAGTAGGTAAGTTTCTGGTTAAGTCATTTACTGCAATAGTTCTTTTCGATACTGGTGCATCACATTCATACATATCAAGGGGATTTGTGGATAAGTATAACCTGCCAACCCAAGCCCTTAGGTCACCCATGTTAGTAACCTCGCCAGGAGTAGAATATATGGCTAGCCTAAGGTGTGATCGGATACCTTTGAGGATGGGTAATTATGTGTTTCCCTCAGACCTAATAGTATTGGAGTCACAAGGACTGGATGTAATATTGGGTATGGATTGGTTATCGAAGTATGGAGGGAACATTGACTGCGCCAGTAAGTCGATTTTACTCACCACCCCGGAAGGAAGAAGGATTAAATATGTATCCCAGCATATACCCAAGAGGAATCGAGTAAATTCCTTATCAGGAGTTGTACAGGAGGAAGTACTAGTGGTGAAGGATTTCCCTGATGTATTTCCAAAGGAGTTGCTAGGCATGCCACCGGACAGAGAGATTGAGTTTTTGATTGAGCTTTTGCCAGGCACATGAACAATATCCAAGAGACCATATCGGATGCATGCAAAGGATTTGGAAGAAATTAAGAAGCAGATTAAAGAGTTACTGGATAAAGGCTATATTCGCCCAAGTTCGTCACCTTGGGGATCACAAGTACTTCTAGTGGAGAAGAAGGATGGACCGTTGAGGATGGTTGTTGATTATCGAGGTCTGAATGAAGTGACAATTAAGAACAAGTATCCACTGCCGATGATCAATGATTTGTTTGATTGTTTGCAAGGAGCTAAGGTATTTTCCAAGATCGACCTGCGATCAGGATACCACCAGCTGAAGATTCGAGAGCAGGATATACCTAAAACAGCTTTTACCACGAGGTATGGGCTATGTGAGTATACTGTTATGTCATTTGGTCTGACCAATGCACCTGCCTATTTCATGAACATGATGAACAAGGTATTTATGGAGTTCTTGGACAAGTTCGTCGTGGTGTTCATTGATGATATTCTGGTCTTCTCGAAGAATGAAGAGGAGCATGAAGAGCATTTGCGTTTGGTACTTGAGAAACTCAGAGAACATCAGTTATATGCCAAGTTCAGCAAGTGTGAGTTTTGGTTGAAGGAAGTTGGTTTCCTCGGACACGTTATATTCGGAGAAGGAATAGCAGTAGACCCCGCCAAAGTTGACACTGTGACAACCTGGGAATCCCCCACAACAGTTGGAGAGATCCGAAGTTTTCTTGGACTCGCAGGATACTACCGAAGGTTCATTGAGAATTTCTCAAAGATTGCAAAGCCCATGACGGAGTTGCTAAAGAAGGACACCAAGTTCAATTGGACTGAGGAATGTGAAGCCAGTTTCCAGGAGTTGAAGAAACGCTTGGTTACAGCCCCAGTGTTGATTCTTCCAGATCAACGCAAGGATTATCAAGTGTATTGCGACGCTTCTCGTCGAGGACTCGGAGCAGTGCTGATGCAGGAGGGAAGAGTCGTTTCGTATGCTTCACGACAACTTAAACCCCATGAGTTGAACTATGCTACTCACGATCGGGAGTTAGCAGCCGTAGTGCATGTACTGAAGACGTGGAGACACTTTCTCATTGGAAACCATTGTGAAGTATATACAGATCACAAGAGTTTGATGTATATCTTCACTCAGAAGGAGTTGAATCTCAGACAAAGGAGATGGTTGGAACTCATCCAGGATTATGATATGAGATTGCACTATCATCCCGGAAAGGCAAATGTAGTAGCTGATGCATTAAGCCGCAAGAGTCATGTCAATACACTCATAACCAAAGGATTGCTCGAGGAGTTGGCCGAAGATCTTCGCGAGCTATGCTTGGAGATAGTTTCGAAGGGTTATGTAGCAGCATTGGAAATTCAGTCTACCCTGATGAGTAAGATCAGAGAAGCTCAGAAGTCTGACACAGAGGTTTTCGAGATAAAGGAAAGAATGAGCAAGGGAAAGGCCAAAGGATTTCATGAGGATGAGCACGATACCTTATGGTTTGAGGATCGCGTATATGTGCCCAATGACCCTGAGATTAGGAAGTTGATTCTGCAGGAGGCACATGATTCGCCGTATTCGATTCACCCAGGAAATACCAAGATGTATCTGGATTTGAAAGACAGTTTCTAGTGGACTGGAATGAAGAAGGATATTGCAGAGTGTGTGGCAGTTTGTGATGTTTGTTAGAGAGTGAAGGCAGAGCATCAGAAGCCAGCAGGATTGCTACAACCATTGCCGATACCCGAATGGAAGTGAGACAAGCTAGGCATGGATTTCATCACGGGATTACCCCGAACGCGTTCAGGCTATGACTCGATTTGGGTTGTAGTCGACCGTTTGACGAAGGTAGCTCATTTCATCCCAGTAAAGACTACTTACAACAGTGCTAAGTTGGCAAAGATATACATGACTAGGATCGTATGTCTGCATGGAGTTCTGAGAGCCATTGTATCAGATAGAGGAACCCAGTTTACCTCAAAGTTCTGGAATCAGTTGCACGAAACCTTGGGAACCAGGCTAGAGTTCAGTACAGCCTTTCATCCACAGATAGATGGACAGATCGAGAGAGTCAACCAGATTCTCGAGGACATGCTGAGAGCTTGTGCACTAGATTATGGATCTTGTTGGGACGACAATTTGCCGTACACAGAGTTCTCCTACAACAACAGCTATCAAGCCAGTTTAAAGATGGCCCCTTTCGAAGCTTTGTATGGGAGAAGGTGTAGGACACCGTTGTTATGGGATGAAGTTGGAGACCGTGAGCTGTTCGGACCAGATTTATTAAGGAATCTGAAGAAAAGGTTAAGTTGATTCGTGATAGACTGAAGGTAGCCCACTCCAGACAGAAGAGCTATGCAGATTCAAAACGCAAGGAGACAGTTCATGAAGTCGGAGACAAAGTTTATCTTCGCGTGTCCCCACTTCGAGGAGTTAAGAGTTTTGGAGTTAAAGGAAAATTAGCACCACGTTTTGTGGGACCATACAAAGTTCTGGAACGTATGGGAGAAGTTGCTTACAAGTTGGAATTGCCGGAAGGATTGTCGGGAGTTCACGATGTCTTCCATGTTTCCTAGTTGAAAAAGTGCCACGCAGAGATGGCCGATATTGCTCTAAGAGATACAGTACCACTGGAAGCAATTCAGTTGGATAGTGATATGACCTACGAGGAGAAACCAGAGAAGATCCTCGAGTATGCCAGCTGAGTCACACGCAGCAAGGTTATCAAGTTCTGCAAAGTTCAACGGAGCCACCATACTGAGGAAGAAGCCACCTGGGAACGAGAGGAGGATCTACGGAAAGATCACCCGCACCTATTTTTTAGCCAACCCGAATCTCGAGGGCGAGATTCATCTTAAGGGGGTAGGTTTGTAACATCCCAAATTTCCAATTTGGAATGTTATTGCATTAGAGCATCTTGCATATCATATTTTATTTGCATAAATGCTGATCAAAAAAAATTCTAAGCAACTCAAGGACCCTTGGAGAGAGTTGGGAATTTATTTATTTTTATATTGGGATTTTCTCAAATAATGAAAAGAGGATCATTGGTTTTTAATTATTTTTCTTTTCAAATATTTCATATATAAAAATATGAGAGAGGGGATAAAATGACTTTCCCAAAATTTAGAAATATTTGAGAGGAAATATTAAAGCCAAATAATATTTTTTATTTGGATTTTATTTGCTATTTTATTTGATTTACGAAAATACACGTTTTTCAAAATATTATTTCGGTCTTTTAAAAATGTCCACGTTGTAGAGCTCATTTTTAGTAGTCCCGCAAAATTTGTTTCATCGAAATCGGAGTTCGTATGGACTTCCGTTTTAATTTTCTATCTCGTTCGATTTAAAAAAAAACGAACCGACCCCGGAGGCCTAGATTAGCCGCCCAACCCCCCTCCCCCGCGCGCGCGCACAAACCCTAGCCGCCGCCCCGCCTCGCCCCGCCCGTGCCGCCGCTCGCCGCCGGGCTCCGCCACTCGCCGGAGCACGCCGACCGAGGTAGGAACAAAAAAATATATATTTTTTCAGATTTTTTTGTTATTTTTTTATTATTTAATTAACGGACGTTCGTCCGTACGTGTGTTTTAACGAACACTGTTCGTTAATTAATTTCAGACGATGAACGTTTGTTCGTTCGTGTGTTCGTTAGATTTATTTTCGGGGATTTATTTCCGCGATTAATTTCGATCGCGATTCCTCATCCGAATTTCGTTTTAGTATAACTTTTCGCTCGTTTATCGGAATCAGGTGATTCAAACACCCAGATTTTTGTACGAAAATCTCTTTCCGATTAATCCACTTGCACAAGATTTTTATAAATAATTTTTTTACTTTAGTCTAGATTAGTAAACGAATCTCGTTTCTTTCGCAGTTTGAGTTTCGTTGATCCGTTTGTTTTGATTCTTTTTGCAAACCGGAGTTCTTTACTTGAACTTTATGGTTAGATCTTATTCGATTTTACCCGTGCATCTATATTGTTTGCTTATGTGTGCTATTGTGTGTTGCGATAGAATACCCGGATTGTGAAGCGTGCTACTACGAGTCCCTAGGTTTTGCGGATCATCAGCAAGGCAAGTAACACTTTGATCATATCCCTGATTACCCAGTTTTATTGCGTTAGATCCACCCGCACACATTGCATGGTTAGGATCTAATTAACATGTGGGTATTGGGAAGTAGACACAGAGGTAGAACCTATTACCTGTTTACTATCAAACTTTTGGGAGTTACTTCTACGTTATGCTATTATTGCTATGCTATGCTCATAGACGTTATTGGGTGAGTGATTCCATGAGAGATGTGAGTATTGTTAATTAATGGTTAACTTAAGGCGGCTACTTAAATACACATCTGGGTGGATTGCTTGAGGCACCCTAGAATCCCCAGTGGGTGTCAGGATATCCCGGGGGAACCGTGTGATCATCCTAAGGTCCGCCACCCAGGTTCAAAGGGATCATAAGACTATTCATACCTAAAACTTACGTGTGCAACTGCAAGCTATTATGGGCTCTAGCATAGTTGAGTAAGTTGTGTGAAGCTCTCGAAGTGGTAGACTAACAGATGTAGAGGGTATAGGTGGTACGGTCTACCCAGAAGTAGAGAGTTAATGCTTCAGAAAGACTGTGTCTCGAATCTCCGACCATGGATGTATTTCGAGTCTTGTGGGAAAAGTGCACAACCTCTGCAGAGTGTACAAGCTAATCATGATTAGCCGTGTCCTCGATTATGGACATCTTGAGTATCTGGTTCTTGGATTTTCATGTGTATCTCAAAACTCTAAACTAATTTGCAGGTTAATGATGATTATTTTGGGTTTGAGTTGGAGGAACCTTCTCATTGTTTAATAACTAACAACGTAGTTAAATAAACTTTGTTCCACTAATATAGGAAGAAATTTGGCTTTATGCAAAACTGTTAACCATAGAGCTTTCCACCAGCCAAGTATGCATGTAGACATAGCTTTTATTCTGTTCACTCTCTATGTGTTACCTTGCCAGCATATTCCATGTGCTAACCCGTTTCGGGCTGCAACGTTCATGTTGCAGACTTTTCAAATATCGAGTAAGCGCCGTAGGTCGTTGTTTTGCACTCGGCTATGCCGTTGGAGTTGATGGACCTACTTTATCTTCGAAGCCTTCCGCTGTTATCATATTTAGATGGCTTTAGGCCATATTATTGTAATAAGTTCTCTTTGAGACATTCGTTGTAATATGCGTGTGATCGCTACTATGTTATAATACCCATCGAAGTACTGTGCGTGTCAGCATACCGATCCAGGGATGATACAGATGCATAGAGACTGGACTGATTGAGGTCTGGTCGCTACAATGAGCCGTCTTGAGACGCTCTGTGTCGGCAACATAGGAGTCGTCCTTCTCCTATAGGGAGGCGCGCAGCCGCTCTTGCTCAGCCTGGCGGGCCGCCTCGAGCTCCTTCTTCTCCGTCTGGAGAAGAGTCAGCTATTGCTGGAGCCGCTGGTCCGCCTCACGCAAGGCGTCCCGCTCCGTGACGGCCTCGCCCAGCCGGACCTGAAGATCGGCAACCTAGCCGTCAGCCGCCTGGTTCTGAGCCCGCAGCATGTTATACGCCTGCAACTGGGCATCGTAAAGGTCCTACGAGCAAAGCAAAGAAGAAGCAAAATAAGATTCGGCCCGGTTAATTCAAAACCGACCCGATTCTCGGGGGCTACACCCAGTGGGTGCGCTAGCGCGCCCCCACTAAAAAACCAAGGACAAGGGATAAGCTCAAAGAGATTCGGCCCGGCCAATGCTTGGCCGGCCAGATTCTTGGGGGCTACACCCAGTGGGTGCGCTGGTGTGCCCCCACTAATTCAAGAGAAGAAAAAAATCAAAACCAAGACGAGGAAGATACAAAGGATAAAGCACTCACCCTGGTGCTCTCCTCGAGGTGCTCCAGATCGTTGTCCGCCATGTGGGCCGCCTGCTCCACCTTGTACCGACTGCTGGCAAACAGCGACACCAACTCCAGGACGCCATGGAGCACGGTTCCAGCGGGCAGCATCTCGCGCTCAAGGTTGGCCGCCCGCCAAGCCTTCATGGGCCGACTCCTGGCACTGGGGCCGGCTCCCGGAGCGACCGAGCCACGGCTAGAGACAACGAGGGTGCCGTCTCCAGGCGTCTGATTGGTGGTTGGCTCCATCGACACCCCAACCGGCATCGTCTCCATAGCAGGGGGTGGATTGGCCACCTCCGATGCCTCCAGGTTCAGCTCCGGTGCATCGGCCGCCGCCTCGGCCTCCGGTGTTTCGGGGATCTCCTCGAGGTCCACTCGCGCGGAGGCGTCCGACTCCGATGGCTTGGCCGCCTTGGCCCTCTGGGTATGCCTCGGGGGTGCCTCGCTAGCTGGCTCCTCCACGCGAGCACGTGTGGAGGGGTCATGTCTAGCCTTTGTACGCCTCTTCGTGGGCTTCTCAGCTCGGCGGGGCTGAGATTGGCCTGCGACCATCTTCCTCGCCGCCTCGTCCCAGCAACGGGCGGACCGATCATCAAGAGCCTTCTGGGCAGCGTCAGCTGCTGCCCAGCTGGCTCGCTCAGCGGCGGAGGCAGTATCTTCCTCTACGTCCTCCGCCTCCCTGCAAAGTATCGCGTTAAGGAGCCTATCCTCGCGCAAAACAAAGCAAAAAGGGAATCAAAAGGAACCCTTACCCCGCAACGATGGGCACCTGCCTTCTGCTGGCACCAGCACGACACTTCTTAGCGCCGCCTGTTCGTCCTCCGGCTGGAGGTCCTCTCGTGACACGCTTAGGGGCTTGCCTGGAAGCTGTGGCACCCTTGCCTTTCTTCCGGGCCGCCTCGCCAAGACCAACCGTCTCGCCCGCATGGCGGCGACCACGCGTCAGGGGTGGGTTGGTGACCTCCTCCACCCCATCAGAGTCTTCCTCGAAGGCTGCATCAGATAAGGAGGGCGGTGTCTCGTCATCGTCCGTCCAATCAACAATGGAGGGCTTCATATGCTCACCAGACGGTTCAGAGACCTCCGACTCCAGCGCATCCTCCGAATCCTCGGAGGCGGCAGAGCGCGGCTCGATCATGCCCTCGTCCTCGTTCTCCGAGGCGTCGGACGTCACTATGTCGGCGGAAGGCAGGTTGAGCGCTTGTAAGTTCTCGAACAGCTGTGCAATGGAGTCGGCGGCCGGCTCAAAAAAGAAGACCGACTACTTCAAAGACGACAAGAAAAACATCGACAAAAGTGCTTACCATCGAGGGCGGATGGGCCCTGTCGTAAGGGACTAGCCCCCACTCCCGGTTTCTGCCAACATCCAGGCGGGCGGTGGAGATATGGTTCATGCCCCGAGCCACCGCGCCGACTGTGAAATTCTTGGTGGAGAGCCGGCAGGGATCATACCAGTTGCCCATCTGACAAACCAGATGGGGCCGCCTCTGCAGGGGCAGGATCCTGTGGGTGATCATGGTGGTAAGCAGGTCGCGGCCCAAGAGGCCGTGATTCTTCAGGCTATCGAGGTAGGCGCCGATCTGCGCCACCTCAGGAATCGGCTTCGGATACTTGGCCTGCCAATTCAGCTTCACCATCGGAGGCTCGATGGCGAAGGGAGGCATGTTGAGGGTGTCGTGTGCGGGGTTGGTGTTCTTCACATAGAAGAAGCCTTTTTGCCACTGCTTGATGGATTCTTGCAGTGGCAACTGGGGGAATCCGGACTTCGACCGATGGTGCACCAGTGCGGCTCCGCACGGCGTCACCGGGCGAGGACCGTCGAGCTTCTCCAGCTTGGCCTTGTCCATCTTCTTGGACTGCTGCTTGAGGAAGAACAAGCTCTACCAGAGGTCGAGGCGGGGCTCGATCCCCAAAAAGCCCTCGCACAGGACGACGAACGCAGCAAGTTGGACAATGGCGTTCGGCGCCAGATGGTGCGGCTGCAAGCCAAAGAAAGTAAGAAAGTTGGAGAAGAAAGTGCTCGCCGGAAGCCCGAAGCCTCTGTAGAAGTGCTCGTCAAACACGACGATCTCTCCCTCCTGTGGCGTCGGGGCAGTCTCAGCTTTGGGAATCTGCACCATCACAAGTGTGGCTGGAGGCAACATCCGGCGGTGGCGAAGCGCCTCGATGTGGCCGTCGCAAATCTCGCTCCCGAGCCAAGCCCCGTTGGACTGGCTCTTCTTCGAGGAGGAGCCGCTCGCCATGACTGCGCGCGACGGGTGCTTGGGGAGACTGGCGGCGGCGGGTGGCGTGACGGCAATGGAGAGGATGAAGACGAAGACAGACAATCTCTTTCTCTTTGGGCTCAGGGAGGAAGAGGGTGTCGATGCGGGGTGAGAGGGGGGGCGAATGGCCTCCTCGGTACCCCCGCGCTCCATTTAAACCCCACGAAGGATCGTGCGGAGGGGATCCGGTGCGTGCGAGACCCCACTAATCCCGTTAATTACGGGCGGTAATGCTTCCCGAGACCCAACTGCCGCAGAGTAAATCCGCAGAGGATGCTCCGCACGGGGGCCGAGTGGGCGTCGTGGCGGGATCCAGGGCCCAGTCCCGTCACCTGCGTAAACCATCATCACGTCAGGCCGGGCGTGCCACGTGGCGCGATTTACGCGGCCTACGACGAGGCCGAGGCGTCGCTTGGAAGCCAGCCGGTGTCCCCTGCCGCAAGCGGCGGCAGGAATACAACAACAAAACAATCAAGCCGGTGAGGCCACCCACTCCAAAGCGGTGGGCCTCCCCAGCTTCGGGGACTACTGTCAGGGGGATAACCCCGGGGTAGGCTCAACGAGCCTGCTCCTTTGCCTTCAACCAAGAAGGAATAACCAGAGCAATTGTACGAAGCCCAAGTCCCCTGGCCGGCTAGGAATCACCTGCCGGCTCGGGGGCGAGGCGGCCAACTCTCTCGCCGGCCAGGAAGCACCTGCCGGCTAGAGGCGAGACGGCTACCTCCCCCTGGCCGCCTAGGCCAAGCCAGCCGGCTAGGGGCGAGGCGGCCGTGCCCAGGCCGGCTAGTCAAGCAGGCTAGCCGGCTAGGGATCTCAAGTCACATCAGGTCATAGGTCATGATAAGACCCTACGGTCAAAGGTGGCTACGCGTCAGCAAAGGTACTGGATCGGGGTGCATGGCGGGTACCAGCGTCGGCGGCCACGCCACTGACCTCCCCCGGCTCTGATCCATCACGCTGCATAGTGTCGGCCCGTCAAACTCCCACTCCATTACTGCACTCGGCGTGGGAATAGTGGAGGCGGCTGTACTATTTTCCCATCACGAATCTCGCTAGACGACTCCGGACGTACCACCCGTGTCCTGCGTCAACCTTACGCGAGAGCCTTATTGGCTAGCCGGTGGGTCCCACAGCCAGACGAGACCTCGCAGCCGGCGGGCCCCTCCAGCGACAAGACAAGACTCCCGTGGGCCCCCTGGCCAGCTGGCGAGGCTGCCAGCCGGGTCCCACTCTTGTACCTTTTATCCATATTGTAGGTCGGTGGGTTCGTCTATAAACCCCCCCGCCCCTCCATTCAGAGGGTCGGTCAACTCAGTACACACACCAACCACATAGGAAAGGCAAACGCGAGTCGGCAGCTCCTTCTTCCTCCTCCGGAATAGAGTTCCAAGAGCACTTTGTAGTTCGATTCATACATCATACACTCCGGTAGGATTAGGGGTGTTATCTCTACGGAGAGCCCTAAACCTGGGTACATAGTGCGTTCCATTCTTGTACCAACCTCGTTCCCAGCGTCCTCCGGTGCCACTTCGGTTCCCACCATCTTTAGCCTACCCATGGCTTATGTTGTGAGTAAACACCGACACACAGTGTGCACATTGATCCAAATGATGCCAAATGACAAAGATCTCAAGCCAACTGAAGTCATTGGTAGGATTTTTGCTCATGAGATGTCACTCAAGGACAAAGATGAGCTCCACAACAAGTCAAGCGGTGCTTATAAAGCTTCATTTGATGCTCCCGCTACTTCAAAATACAATCTTGTCACTGATGATGAGATAATCCTCATGTTCAGAAAATTCAACAAGTTCTACAAGAGTAGAGGCAAAGATAGAAGCTCAAGTTCAAGACATGATGAGAAGCGTTCGTCCAGTCGTGACCGAAACTTCTACAATTGTGGGAAGCCCGGACACTACCCAAATGAGTGCTCTTCTTGATACAAACGAATAGAAGAATCACCTCGAAGACGAAGCTCAAGAGATGAGTCACCTCGTAGAGAGAGAAGGAGTAGAGAAGATCACTACGAACGAAGACACTCACGGAGAGGCAAGCAATCGAAGAAGAAGGACAAATACACCAAGAGAAGTTCAAGAAGAAAACATCAAGCTCATGTTGGTGAATGGGTCTCTGGCTCCGAGTCTGATCACCACTCCGAGAGAAGCTATCACTCCAACTCCGACTATAGACAAGATGAAGTTGTTGCCAGGGTTGTGCTTGTTTCCACCAACTCCTATGACTTATTTGATCCACCAAATGAGGGAGTTGGAAACTGCTTCACGGCTAAAGGCCCCAAGGTATCACATCCTTAGTATCTTGGTTTCAATAGTGATGAGGATGATTGTTAGGAGGAGATGACTTGCTTCTAGATAAAACTAGTGTATGCATTGAAAATGAACTTGCTATTTATCATGCTAGTCAAGATAAATCGAATGATGATGATAAGAAAGAAATTGAACGACTAACTCAAGAATTAAAAACTCTTAAATTAACTCATGAGACTACTCTAGAAGATCGTAGAGAGCTTGCAAGAACCCATGAGAAGTGATGCGTCTCCAACGTATCTATACTTTTTGATGGTTCCATGCTATTATCATGTCAACTTTGGATATTTTGTATGCATGAATATGCTATTTTATATCCTTTTTGGGACTAACCTATTAACTCAGTGCCAAGTGCCAGTTTCTGCTTTTTTCCGTGTTTTTGACCTTTTTCAGAGGAGAATATTAAACGGAGTCCAAACGGAATAAAATCTTCGGAATGATTTTTTCCGTAACAGAAGATACGCAGGGAACTTGAGAACCAAGGCAAAGGACCCCGGGGGAGGTCACAAGCCCCCTAGCCGCGGCCTGGCGGGCGCGCCTAGTAGGCTTGTGGGCCCCCTGTGGCTCCTTTGCCCTACTTCTTCCACCTATAAATTCTCTAAAAATCCAAAACTGCCAAAGAGAGCCACGAAAATACTTTTCCGCCGCCGCAAGCTTCTGTCTCTGCAAGATCCAATCTGGGGACCGTTCAGGTGCCCTTCCGGAGGGGGGGTTCGGACACGGAGGGCTTCTTCATCAACACCATTGCCTCTCCGGTGATGCGTTAGTAGTTCACCACAGACCTTCGGATCCATAGTTAGTAGCTAGATGGCTTCTTCTCTATCTTGGATCTTCAATACAAAGTTCTCCATGATCTTCATGGAGATCTATCCGATGTAATCTTCTTTTGCGGTGTGTTTGCCGAGATCCGATGAATTGTGGATTTATGATCAGATTATCTATGAATATTATTTGAGTCTCCTCTGATCTCTTATATGCATGATTTCGTATCCTTGTAATTCTCTTCGAGTTGTGGGTTTCATTTGGCCAACTTGATCTATAATTCTTGCAATGGGAGAAGTGCTTGGTTTTGGGTTCATACCGTGCGGAGTCCTCACCCAGTGACAGAAGGGGTAGCGAGGCATGCATCATGTTGTTGCCATCAAGGGTAAAAAGATGGGGTTTATATCTATTGCATGAATTTATCCCTCTACATCATGTCATCTTGCTTAAGGCGTTACTCTGTTTGTTATGAACTCAATACACTAGATGCATGCTGGATAGAGGTCGATGTGTGGAGTAATAGTAGTAGATGGTGACAGTATCAGCCTATTTGTCTCAGACGTGATGCCTATATGTATGATCATTTCCGTAGATATCATCATGACTTCGCGCGGTTCTATCAATTGCTCGACAGTAATTCGTTCACCCACCGTAATACTTGCTATCATGAGAGAAGCCTCTAGTGAACACTATGGCCCCCGGGTCTACTTCACATCATATTTTCAGCTCTACACTTTTACTTTGTTGCACTTTCCACCTTCAGATGTCACCTTGCAATTAATCGTGAAGGGATTACAACCCATTTATAGCGTTGGGTGCAAGTTTGTTTGTTTTTGCGGAGGTACATTGGAGACTTGTCTTGATACTCCTACTGGATTGATACATTGGTTCTCAAACTGAGGGAAATACTTACTGCTACTGTGCTGCATCACCCTTTCCTCTTCAAGGGAAAAACCAACGCAAGCTCAAGAGGTAGCAAGAAAAATTTCTGGCATCGTTGCCGGGGAGTATCAAGTCAAGAATAGTCTCCCTTCAACGTGTCAATTTCTGGCGCCGGGGGCTATTCTAAGTGAAGCTTATCCAAGTAACTATCGCAAACTCATCTCTTGCATTTACTTTTTTTTTTTTTGCCTTTTGGCTCTCGTTTTCTTCTCCCCCACTTCTGAAAAACAAAAATTTACAAAAATATTTGCCTTTTCCGTTCGCCCTTTTCTTTCGCTTGCTTTCTGTTTGCTTGTGTGCTCGTCTTCTTGCTGAAGTCAGCATGACCGAAAACACCAAATTGTGTGACTTCTAGAATACTAATAATAATTATTTTATTAGTACTCCGATTGCTCCTGCCACTAGTGCGGAATCATATGAAATCAATGCTCCTTTGCTGAATCTTGTTATGAAAGAGCATTTTTCTGGCCTTCCTAGTGAAGATGCCGCTCATGGCTTCACATCTTAATACCTTCATTGAGTTATGCGATATGCAAAAGAAGAAATATGTGGATAATGATGTGATTAAATTGAAGCTATTTCCGTTCTCATTACGAGATCGAGCAAAAACATGGTTTTCATCTTTACCCAAAAATAGTATTGATTCTTGGACAAGTGTAAAGATGCTTATATATCCAAGTATTTTCCACCGGCTAAGATTATCTCTCTCCGTAATGATATCATGAATTTTAAGCAACTAGATCCTGAACATGTTGCACAATCTTGGGAGAGAATGAAATTGATGATTAGAAATTGTCCCGCTCATGGCTTGAGTCTTTGGATGATTATACAAATCTTCTATGCTGGTTTGAATTTTGCTTCTAGAAATATCTTGGGTTCCGCCTCCGGTGGAACTTCCATGGAAATCACATTAGGAGAAGCCACAAAACTCCTAGACAATATCATGACAAACTATTCTCAATGGCACACTAAAAGGTCACCTACTAGTAAAAACAGCATGCTATAGAAGAAATTAACTCTTTGAGTGCTAAGATGGATGAGTTAATGAAATTGTTTGCTAGTAAAGGTGCTCCTTTAGATCCAAATGATATGCCCTTGTCTTCCTTGATTGAGAATAGCAATGACAGCTTGGATGTTAATTTTGTTGGTAGGAATAATTTTGGCAACAACAATTGTTAGAGCACATATCTCCATATGTGGTTTTGGTACTTGATGACAGTTCCTATGGACTAATGGTTGCCTTAAGTTATATTGATAGGATTTGTCCATAGGCACTTCTTGAAGTCCATCTGTTGGGTTCAAGGAGTTTATATGATGACCAAGATGGTATTCAAGGTATTATCCAAAGAATGGTCATAGAGACACATGGTTGATCAAGATCTCAGACAAAGAGTAAATCAAGATGATCAACACACAAAGCGTACAAGATGTACCGAGAGGGATTAAGTGATCCCATGGTATGGTAAGCATTGTCCATTACGTGTTTGTGTACTAACCCATGGTCTTCGTGAGAGTTCTATGTGGGGGTTAGGTGTGTTTCCATGGGCTTGCGTCAAAGGGAAGATGGGCTTGCGTCAAAGGGAAGATCTCATACAACCCATGAAGTATGACATCAAGTTGTGATCGTCATCAAGATTGCGATGTGCAAGTTCAAGTGGATCAGCATGAAGATATCATGCTTGAAGCTTGCCGTCCATTGTGGTGGCAATGGACTTGTGAAGATATGCTGAAGAGTGGCTCACCCATAGTGAGTATGGGCGAGCAATCAACTAGTCTTCATCAAGCCAACACAATCAAGAAAGGTGGTCCATCTTGAGGAAGCCAAGATCATCATCATCTAGCTCAAGAGGACGAGGTGCAAGGTATAGGTTTGCCCTTGATAGGTTTTCTGGTTAGGATAGATTGATGTACTATCAAGGGGGGCTCTCAAGTGAGTAGCTTGATCGTATCGTTCGTTGAGAGCTCAAACCATTTGCATCCTTGCATCATACTTCTTGGTTCTTGTTTGGTGTTTCTCTTTGTGAGTTTTAGAGCTTATGGTCATCTTCATGACAAGCTCGAGTTCATCGAAAACGGAGTCCATATGCATCTACTATGATGTTTCCGATGTTGGAGTTTTTGCCGGTTCTTCATTCATAGAGATCTCACATCTCTATATCTTTGGCATATTCATAACCGCATGGTCTCTGTTTGGATAGCCCTTGTCGTCCTGAATCCAACAAGCTTGGGTTTGCTCGATTCGGAGCTCGTATGCGAAAGTTATGGCTGTTTCAGTGGCGAGCGGTAGTACCGCTGGACCTAGCGGTAGTACCGCTAGAGTTGGCGGTAGTACCGCTGGCCCTAGCGGTAGTACCGCTGGCTGGCGGTAGTACCGCCCCTGGTCAGCGGTGGTACCGCTCTAGGATCTTAGTACCGCCTGCCTAGCGATTGTTCGTGGACGGACCTTTTTGCGAAGACTTTCTTGGCGGTGGTAGTGCCTTTGCACTACCAGGGGCCCAGCGGTAGTACCGCTGGAGTGCCAGCGGTAGTACCGCTGCAGCCAGCGGTAGTACCACTGGAGCTCGGGCAGAGAGTGGGGGTAACGGTCTGATTCCTTCCCCCACTATATAAAGGGGGTCTTCTTCCCCCTTGGCCTTATCCATCTGTTGAGCTCTTGTTCTACCTCCATTGTTGACATTCTTAGAGCTTGATTACTCTCTATCCCTCCAATGATTCTTGCTTGTTCTTGAGGGAAAAGAGAGAGGAGATCTAGATCCACATCTGCACCAATCACTTTCTCCTCTATGTGAGGGGAACCCCTTGGATCTTGATCTTGGAGTTCTTTGTGAGCTCCTTGTTCTTCCTCTCATATTTCTCCATAGCTTTTGTTGTTGTGGAGGGATTTGAGTGTGAGGGACTTGACCACTTCGTGTGTTCTTGCCATTGCATTAGTTGCATCGGTTTGAGTTCTCCATGGTGATACGTGGAAGTGAGAAGTCGAGAAGCTTACTACCTTTGGTACTTAGTACCCTTGATATTGTTCTTCGTGGATGCTTTGGCGTCCTAGAAGCTTGGTGGTGTCTCGGAGCTCAATCATTGTGGTGTGAAGCTCCGGGAAGCGTCGGGGTCTCCAATTAGGTTGTGGAGATTGCCCCGAGCAATTTGTACGGGTACCGGTAACCGCCCCAAGGGTTGCCACGTGTACGGGTTCGGTGACCGCCCCCAAGGGTTGCCATTTGTACGGGTTCGGTGACCGCCCTCAAGGGTCCCTTAGTGGAATCACGGCATCTTGCATTGTGCGAGGGCGTGAGGAGATTACGGTGGCCTTAGTGGCATCTTGGGGAGCATTGTGCCTCCACACCGCTCTAACGGAGATTAGCATCCGCAAGGGTGTGAACTTCGGGATACATCATCGTCTCCCCGTGCCTCGGTTATCTCTTACCCGAACCCTTTACTTATGCACTTTACTTTGTGATAGACATATTGTTTATTGTAATATATCTTGCTATCACTTAGTTGTTTATCTTGCTTAGCATAAGTTGTTGGTGCACATAGGTGAGCCTAGTTGTTTGTAGGTTTTGTGCTTGACATATTAAACGTTAGTTTTATTCCGCATTTGTTCAAGCCTAAACCTTAACTATTTTAAAGCGCCTATTCACCCCCCCTCTAGGCGACATCCACGTCCTTTTCAACAATGCTTTTAGAGGTAACTTTATTCCTAGGCCTTTTCCTAGTAATCCCTCTAATAACTTTGGCAATTCCTACAACAATGCTCATGGAAATTACAATAAATTACCCTCTGATCTTGAGAGTAATATTAAAGAGTTTATCAACTCACAAAAGATTTTCAATGCGTCCATAGAAGAAAAACTGCTCAAAATTGATGACTTGGCTAGGACCGTTGATAGAATATCTCTTGATATTAATGCTTTGAAATTGATATGTGCTCCTCCCAAGATTAATATGTATGAAACTTTGAAAGCTATGCGTGTTTCCATGAATGAGAGTAAAGAAAGAACCGCCCAAATTCGTGCTAGACATGAATGGCTTAAAAAGACGTGTTCTCGTGATGAGAATCACGAAGATCTTAAAGTGCTTGGTATGACTCCCATTGAATCCTTGTTTTCTAATGTCAAACCTAATTATGATGGGGCTGGATATGAATCCACTTTGGTTGAGAAACGCCCCAATGATTCGGAGTCTATCTATCTTGATGCTAGAAGCACTAAAAGTGGAGTAGAGGATATCAAAACTTTGAATATTAATGAAATTACTACTTTGGATTTCAAGGAATTCAATTATGATAGTTTCTCTTTGATTGAATGTATTTCCTTGATGCAATCCATGCTAAACTCTCCACACGCTTATAACCAAAGTAAGGCCTTTACCGATCATATCGTCGATGCTATGATGAAATCTCTTGAAGAGAAACTTGAGTTGGAGATCACTATTCCCAGAAAACTTCATGATGAGTGGGAACCTACTATAAAAATCAATATTAAAAACTACAAATGCAATGTTTTGTGTGATTTGGGTTCTAGTGTTTCCGCTATTCCAAAGTCTTTATGTGATGTTCTAGGCTTCAACGAGATTGATGAGTGCTCTCTTAATTTGCATCTTGCGGATTCTACTATTAAGAAACCTATGGGAAGGATCAATGATGTTCTTATTATTACAAATAGGAATTATGTACCCGTATATTTCATTGTGCTTGATATTGATTGCAATCCGACATGTCCCATCATTCTTGGTAGACCTTTCCTTAGGACTATTGGTGCTATAATCGATATGAAGGAAGGGAATATTAGATTTCAATTTCCACTAAAGAAGGGCATAGAACATTTTCCTATAAATAAACTAAGATTTCCTTACGAATCCATGATGAGGGCTACTTATGGTTTGAGCACCAAAGACGACGATACTTGATTCTATCGCCTTCTGCCTAGCTAAGGGCGTTAAACAATAGCGCTTGTTGGGAGGCAACCCAATGAATTTATCTTTGATTTTTTGCTTTCTGTTTTGTTGTGTCCACACCATCATAATTCTGTTATGATTGTGTTTTGTGTGTTTATTTTTGTGTTTGATCCAAGCAAAACCTTTATGACTTGTTTTGGTGATGGTTGTTTGATCTTGTTGAAAAAGACATAAATTTTGTGCTCACGAAGTTATTTTTAATTCCTATCTAGAAAGAGATTTTGAGTTGATTCTTTTTGCTGATGGTTCATATACCAATTTCCCTAATTTTCATAATTGTTCATAATTTTTGAGATACCAGAAGTATACGAAGTATACAGATTTCTATAGACTGGTATGTTTTTGATAGATTCTGTTTTTTGTTGTGTTGATTGCTTATTTTGATGAAACTATGGATAGTATCGGGGGGTACTAGCCATGTAAAAGTGATAATACAGTAATCTAACATCAATCTAAATAGAAATAAAGTTTACTACAGTACCTAAAGAGTTGGTAGTTTGTTTTCTTGTGCTAATGATATCACGAGTTTTTGTTTAAGTTCTGTGTTGTGAAGTTTTCAAGTTTTGGGTGATGTTCTCATGGACAATGGGATAAAGAGTGGAAAGAGCTCAAGCTTGGGGATGCCCAAGGCATCCCAAGCCAAATTCAAGGACACCAAAAAGCCTAAGCTTGGGGATGCCCCGGGAAGGCATCCTCTCTTTCGTCTTCAATCCATCGGTAACGTTACTTGGAGCTATATTTTTATTCACCACATGATATGTGCTTTGCTTGGAGCATCGTGTATTATAGGAGTCTTTTCTTTTTGTTTTGTCACAATCATCCTTTCTGCAAACCTTTTTGAGAGAGACATGCACTCATTGTGAATTTGCTAGAATACTCATTGAGCTTTACTTATACCTTTTGAGTTAGGCAATTTAGCTTGCATGTGCCTCACTTATATCTTTTGAGATAGATAACTTTGCTCTAGTGCTTCACTTAGATATTTTTAGAGCACGGCGGTGTCATATTTTGAAGAAATAAAAACTCTCGATCTTCACTTATATCTTTTTGAGAGTGCTCTCTGTGAGTAACTTGGTAATTGCCTTGTGCTATGAAAGTTGTCCTAAAGATGATAGGCATCCAAAGAGGATATAATAAAAACTTCCATATTCAAGTGCATTGATTAGTAAGAGAAGTTTGATTCCTAACAATTAGTTTTGAGATATGGATTTGGTAATATTAGAGTTATGTTAGTAGGGCGTTGTGAATCTAGAAATACTTGCGTTGAAGTTAGTGATTCCCGTAGCATGCACGTATGGTGAACCGCTATGTTAGGAAGTCGGAGCATAATTGATTTATTGATTGTCATCCTTTGTGTGGCGGTCGGGATCACGCGATGGTTAACACCTACCAATCCTTTCCCAAGGAGTATGCGTTTAGCACTTTGTTTCGATTACTAATAAAACTTTCGCAATAGGTATATGAGTTCTTCATGACTAATGTGAGTCCATGGTATAGATGCACTTTCACCTTCCACCATTGCTAGCCTCTCTAGTGCCGCGCAACTTTCACCGGTGCACAAATCCACCATATACCTTTCTCAAAACAGCCACCATACCTACCTATTATGGCATTTTCATAGCCATTCCGAGATATATTGCCATGCAACTCCCACCGTTCCGTCTCATGAGTTGTGCTGTCACTTACATATTGCCATTGCATGATCGTAAGATAGCTAGCGAGATGTTTCAACGTCATACGCTAAGCTAGATCGTTGCACATCCCGATACACTGCCGGAGGCATTTTATATAGAGTCATCATTGCTCTAAGTATTGAGATGTGAGTAAATAAAAGTGTGATGATCATCATTATCAGAGCATTGTCCCATTTGAGGAAATAAAAAAAAGAGGCCAAAGATGCCCACAAAAAAAATTGAAAGGAGGCCAAAGAGCCCAAACAAAAAAAGAGAAAAAGAGAGAAGGGACAATGCTACTATCTTTTTCCACACTTGTGCTTCAAAATAGCACCATGTTCTTCATGATAGAGAGTATCTTGTTTTGACACTTCCATATACTAGTGGGAATTTTCATTATATAACTTGGCTTGTATATTCCAATGATGGGCTTCCTCAAAATTACCCTAGGTCTTCGTGAGCAAGCAAGTTGGCTGCACACCCACTAGTTCTCCTTTTGAGCTTTCACACACTTATAGCTCTAAGTGCATCCGTTGCATGGTAATCCCTACTCATTCACATTGATATCTATTGATGGGCATCTCCATAGCCCGTTGATACGCCGAGTCCATGTGACCATCTCCTCCTTTTTGCCTCACAACCTCCACCACACTGTATCCCACCTATAGTGCTATATACATGGCTCACGCTCATGTATTGCGTGAGAGTTGAAAAGGTTTGAGAAACTAAGAGTGCGAAAAAAATTACTTGGCAATACCGGGGTTGTGCATGATTTAAATTCATTGTGTGGGGATGATGGAGCATAGCCAGACTATATGATTTTGTAGGGATAACTTTCCTTGGCTTTGTTATTTCAAAAGTTCATGATTACCTTGCTAGTTTGCTTGAAGTATTATTGTTTTCATGTCAATAGTAAACTATTGTTTTGAATCTTACGGATCTGAACATTCATGTCACAAGAAAGAAGTTACAAAGGACAAACATGTTAGGTAGCAATCCACATCAAAAATTCAGTCTTTATCACTTCCCTACTCGAAGACGAGCAGGAGTTAAGCTTGGGGATGCTTGACGTCTCCAACGTATCTATAATTTTTGATGGTTCCATGCTATTATCATGTCAACTTTGGATGTTTTATCTGCATGAATATGCTATTTTATATACTTTTTGGGACTAACCTATTAACTCAGTGCCAAGTGCCAGTTTGTGTTTTTTCCGTGTTTTTGACCTTTTTCAGAGGAGAATATTAAACGGAGTCCAAACGGAATAAAATCTTCAGAATGATATTTTCCGTAACAGAAGATACGCAGGGAACTTGAGAACCAAGGCAAAAGACCCCGGGGGAGGTCAGGAGCCCCCTTGCCGCGGCCTGGGGGGCCGCGCCTAGCAGGCTAGTGGGCCTCCTGTGGCTCCTTTGCCCTACTTCTTCCGCCTATAAATTCTCTAAAAATCCAAAACTGCCAGAGAGAGCCAGGAAAATACTTTTCCGCCGCCGCAAGCTTCTGTCTCCGCAAGATCCCATATGGGGACCGTTCTGGTGCCCTACCGGAGGGGTGATTTGGACACGGAGGGCTTCTTCATCAACACCATTGCCTCTCCGATGATGCGTGAGTAGTTCACTACAGACCTTCGGGTCCAGAGCTAGTAGCTAGATGGCTTATTCTCTCTCTTGGATCTTCAATACAAAGTTCTCCATGATCTTCATGGAGATCTATCCGATGTAATCTTCTTTTGCGGTGTGTTTGTCGAGATCCGATGAATTGTGGATTTATGATCAGATTATCTATGAATATTATTTGAGTCTCCTCTGATCTCTTATATGCATGATTTCGTATCCTTGTAATTCTCTTTGAGTTGTGTGTTTCGTTTGGCCAACTTGATCTATAATTCTTGCAATGGGAGAAGTGCTTGGTTTTGGGTTCATGCCGTGCGGTGTCCTCACCCAGTGACAGAAGGGGTAGCGAGGCACGCATCATGTTGTTGCCATCAAGGGTAAAAAGATGTGGTTTATATCTATTGCATGAGTTTATCCCTCTACATCATGTCATCTTGCTTAAGGCGTTACTCTATTTGTTATGAACTCAATACACTAGATGCATGCTGGATAGCGGTCGATGTGTGGAGTAATAGTAGTAGATGCTGATAGTATCGGTCTACTTGTCTCGGAAGTGATGCCTATATGTATGATCATTGCGTTAGATATCATCATGACTTTGCGCGGTTCTATCAATTGCTCCACAGTAATTCGTTCACCCACCGTAATACTTGCTATCATGAGAGAAGCCTCTAGTGAACACTATGGCCCCCGGGTCTACTTCACATCATATTTTCAGCTCTACACTTTTACTTTGTTGCACTTTCCACCTTCAGATGTCACCTTGCAATTAATCGTGAAGGGATTGACAACCCCTTTATAGCGTTGGCTGCAAATTTGTTTGTTTTTGCGCAGGTACATTGGTGACTTGTCTTGATACTCCTACTGGATTGATACCTTGGTTCTCAAACTGAGGGAAATACTTACTGCTGCTGTGCTGCATCACCCTTTCCTCTTCAAGGAAAAAACCAACGCAAGCTCAAGAGGTAGCAAGAAGCTACGCTTAGAGAAGCTCAACTTGGAGCAAGAGCATATGTTCTTAAACGGAATCAATGATGATCTTCGAAAGAAGAGTTCTTCTTATATAGCCAAACGATTACTCTTGTCTAACTTTGTTCCACAAGTTAAACCTAGGAACACTAGTAACAAAGGCAAGAAGGTTTCTTCATCTAGTAACAACAATGATAAAGCTAAATCCAATAATGTTGTTGCTAGTACCTCTATTGATTCCACTAACGATTCTCTTAGCCAAGTTACACTTGAGCAAGAAAAAGATCTATTGAAAGGGATTATAGAGAAAGGTGTCTTCAAGAGTCTTGCCGAAATTAAGCAATTTGAGGAAATCGTGCACAAGCAAGGAGGACATCGGAAGAAACAAGGTGTTGGCTACCTCAACGTCTATGGAGATGTTTGGGAAGAAGGTCCATATCCCACTCCCAAGTTTGTTCCCCAAGAGGAGAAGTCCACTCCTTTCGAAGGAACAAGCTCACAAGATGGACTTCTACCACAAGACCACAAAGGCCAGGGAAATCTTCAATATGACATTGACCTATTAGAAGAACCCCAAGCCAAGGTCAAGTGGATTTCCAAGGATACTACTAGCTCTACCTCAACAAGTGCTACCACAACTCCAAGGATTCCCATCAATTTGGTGTGGATTCCCAAGAGGAAGAACTAGAAGTTCTTGAGGGGTGACTCTGCCAATGAAATTCACTCTTATTCATTTTGGAAAGAACTATATGCAATCAACCTCAACCATATGCATTAGTTCAAGGAGTCACACATTCCCTCAAAGGTAAGAAAGGAGCAAGGTAATTAATGCATCTTTGGAAATTATTCCATGTGTGCTTCACTCCATGTCCATAGATACTCTTGCATATGTTCCTTTTGCTTTGGGACTAACCCATGTAGGTGAGAAGAGTATGAAAACAACAAGGATTGCTCCCAACTCAAGATGATCTTCATCAACATTGAGCATCCACCACTACGTCACCTACTTGAAGTCTTCTACGACAAAACCAAGGTTAGTCGATCCCTCTTAGTGGGGATATCATATCAAGGGGGAGCTTTACTCAAAGACTTGAGTATAAGCATCTCCTAAGGATATGAACACATTAATTCTTATGTAAAAGTGGTAACCCCACTTGTGCTTAACGATGAGTATGACCTATGATCAAGTATTCTTACTTGGCTCCTATGTCAATATACTTCATATATAGATGACTTCATCATCGCCCAAGTGCTTGATAGCTGCTAGGATGTTTGTGCATGTTCACCATGTTTAATTCATCATTCTTATTGTGTGAGCATGTTTGTCTACATGTGTTTGATCATTTGAGGAAATCCAATTGTTGTTATTTGGCTTTTGATTTATCTTTTGCCAATTGGATGGAAAAGAATGCCTAGGATCCTTCTCTAGCTATCTATGCTATCTCATATCAAGTTCTATTCATGCTTCATCACAAAACTTGAACAAGCACTTGTCAATCCCTCTGTGTGAAGGTGCTCTCGAAGTTCCGTATCGTCAAAGGCTGCCTTCCAAAACCTCTTCGAAAAAGTCGATGTGACCAACTCCGGAAACTCCGCGCCACCGATTTTTCAAAGTTGATCAGGTTTTCAATCTGGGTACCACCGAAATCACCAACTCGGTTACACCGAGTTTCCCTGTCTACTGACAATTGAGGAACTCGGTGACACCAATTTTGCCATCTCGGTGACACCGACAGCAAACGGGTATATATATCCACGGACCGAATCTTTGACATCACTTCGTCAAGACCGTTTCGTTCGCCAAACCCTCGCTGCCCCCGAGACCCCAGGTCATCGCCCTTGACTCCCGAGCGCCTCCGCCTCTGGGATTCGCCGCCGTCGATGCAATCTGCCCCGCCGTCGTCGCTGTAGCCGAACCGCCACCGAGCTAGGGTACAGTTCGATGTCCTTATGTGTTCCCCGTCTGATTCTTACGCACTGGGAAAAATTTATTTTCTTCGAGCCACCATGTGCAAACCCTTCCTTCCACGAGATGAATCTCGTAGTGTAGTAGAAGTAGAAATTTCGGATCTGATCTGCCGCAGCTTGCAAAATCGGTTCCACCGATTCTTGTTTTAGGGTTCTTGAGAAGCAACTTGGTGAGCGAAGCAGCTCTTCTCGGTGCCACCAAAAATGACTGCCAAGTCTGTGTTAAGCGAGTCAGCTTTCTCGGTGACTCTGAAATTGCCAACTCGGTGCCACCGATTTACATCCTGCAGAAGATCATACCCTAAGTTTCAAACCTCATTTTTTTCAAAAACATCTGAATTTTGTGATGCTCATCCATTCTGTCTTTCCTATATCCACTTCATAGGTTCTGTTGTTTGCTGTTGAGCATGTTTGTGAGTATGTCAAGATCAGATGGCAGTCAGAATGACTTTAGAGAGCAGACTGTCGAGATGGACTCAGGCACTAGTCTAGAGAAGACTGCCTCAGGCCCTAGTTCTCCCAGTTCCCATGGCTTGCCCAAGGCAGCCACCAGGCAAAGAAGGAAGATAGTTTCTGATGAAGAGGACTCAAACTTCATGCCAGAGGAAACTTCAGCTCCTCCTAAGTCTCCTCCAAGGAAAGTTGGCACGAAGATATTTGCCAGTGCTGCTAATCTGAGAGCACCTGAGTATGCCAAGAAGGGAAAAGCAATTTCCAAGGGTGCACCTGCAAAGAAGGCTGGTGTGAAAAGGACCAGAAAGAGAACTATTCATCTTGTTGGTAGAAAGACTTTTATGTTTGAAGATCCAGAAGAAGCTGAGGAAGAAGCTCTTGAGGAGACCCCAGTTCCTCCCAAGAAGAAGAAGTTGATGGTTGATGCAATGAAGTCTCCCCCTAAGCGTGCTGCTAAAGCAAAGAAGGCTCCAGCTTCGAGGAACACCACCAAAGATATACCTGCAGCTGCTGAGAGCAAAGGTCCTGCATCCAGTTCCCATGCTTCAGAGGAAGAAGAAGATGAGAATGCTCCAATTCTCAAGAAGCTCAGACCAACCCTTCCACTCGACAATAATGCTCATCCTGTAGCAGAAGATATGAAGAAGAGGAAGGATGTCGGACTAAGAAAGTGGAGACATATTGATCCATACGCTGTCAGAAGAAGAACTGATGTTGATCCAATGTTTCACACCAAGGAACAACAAGATTTTTATGAGACTGTCTGGTATGATAAGAGTCCTGCTATTAGTGATATGAGGTATGTCGACTGGGCATACATCAAGGAAAACGAGAACTTCTTTCCACATGTTCACGAGAACTTCAGTCTGGTGGACATAGAAGATTTTGTTGGGAAAGAGATGACCCCGTGGAACGATGAGCTAATCATGCAATTCTATGCAACTCTACACTTTTATGATGACTCTCTAGTCTGGATGACTGATGGTCACAAGTATGAAGCCACAATTGCTGAATGGGCTGCATTCATTGGTGTCCCCAAGCAGGAAGAAGCAGATGTAGATGTGTATGCCGAAGCTAAGTAGAATCACAACTCCATGGCCAACATGTACAAGACCATTCCTCATGAGTACTTGGCCAGTCACAAGTTTTGTTCAGCTTATTTTATTCGAGATGGCATTCCTACGACAAACACTATACTGAGATACTCCCTCATGGCTAAGTGATATGATGAGAAGATGATCAGAGGATATTCTATCAACCTGCTGCACTTGCTTGATACCCATACCAAATTTCGAGTGATGGACTTGATAGTTGATACTATCCGACGGACTGCTACGGATCAGAAGACATCTTGTGGATATGCACCCTACATCCAGATGCTCATCAATGCCAAGCTAGGCAAGCATGCATATCTGCTTGACCGTCCCCATCTACCTCTTCATCCTAAGTTTAAAGATAATGAGGTTGTGATGGATGAAAATGGTCCCAACTCAGCTACAGCAAGAATGGCAGCAGAGGCAGCAGAGGCTGAAGTTGCTAGAAATAGGCCACCTCCAGTTCCATAGCTCAGAACTCAAGCTCAGCAAATGGCATTTCTAGTGAGAATTGTCCAAGGCATGGAGAAGAACATCCAAGATATCATGCCAAATCAGAAGAGTCTTGAGAGAGTTGTGGAGACCAAATTCCACGACATGGATATGAAGGTAACTGAGTTGACCACCATTGTCACACAACTTCAAGACGAAGTTGACTCTATGGAGATTCCACGCTTAGAAGATGAAGACGAAGATGAAGATGATGATGATGACGAGGATGAGTCTCCTCCTCCCACTAATACTAGGTTCAGCACCAGGCCTCGGTGAGTTGCTGTTCCAGCTCAGGAGACAAGACAGACATCTTCAGCACAAGCTTCAACACCTTCAGCACCAGCTCCAGCTCAAGCTCCTTCAGTATCAACTCCTCCATCTCCAGGACATTCAGGAGAAGCCTTCACCGACTCCGTTCTCTCAATTCCATCATCACCTGCCCAGAGACGAGTAGTTCTATCCTTTTGAACTTTTTGGTAACTTGTTGCCAAAGGGGGAGAAATATATAGGTCGTAGACTTCGTGTGAGAGAGAGCTTTTGACTTTATTTCTCTCGTTTGGTTTTAAAAACTTTATTTTTTTGGATGACTTTATCCTATCTGTGTGATTGATGATACGTCCATTTTGCATCATGCTTTCATGTTGATATTTATTGCTTTTTGGGCTGTTATATTACTTGTGGTACCATATTTATGCCTTTTCTCTCTTATTTTGCAAGGTTTATTTGAAGAGGGAGAATTCAGGCAGCTGGAATTCTGGACTGGAAAAGGAGCAAATCTTAGTCCACTATTCTGCACATCTCCAAATGCCTTGAAAAGTTACGTGGATTTTTCTGGGATTATATAAGAAATACTGGGGGAAAGAACTACCGGAGGGGGCTGCCAGCGCGCCACAAGCCCTGACACCGCCACCCCCTGGTGGTGGAGTGGGGGCTTGTGGGCTCCCTGACGCCCACTAGCCCCCTCTTTTGCTATATGAAGGGTCTTGGTCCAGAAAAAATCATGCGGGAGCTTTTTCGTGGTTTCGCTGCCGCCACGAGGCGGAACTTGAGCAGATCCAATCTAGAGCTCCGGCAGGACGATCCTGCCGGGGAAACTTCCGTCCCAGAGGGGGAAATCGTCGCCATCGTCATCACCAACACTCCTCTCGTTGGAGGGGAGGCATCTTCATCAACACCATCTCCTCTCCAATCCCTAGTTCATCTCTTGTAACCAATCTTCGTCTCATAACTCCGATTGGTACTTGTAAGGTTGCTAGTAGTGTTGATTACCCTTTGTAGTTGATGCTAGTTGGATTATTTGGTGGAAGAGTTTATGTTCAGATCCTTGATGCTATTCATTACACCTCTGATCATGATTATGATTATGTTTTGTGATTAGTTACTTTTGTTCCTGAGGACATGGGATAAGTCATGTTAATAATAGTCATGTGAATTTGATATTCGTTCGGTATTTTAATATGTTGTATGTTGTCTTTTCTTCTAGTGGTGTTATGTGAACGTCGACTACATAACACTTCACCATATTTGGTCCTAGAGGAAGGCATTGGGGAGTAGTAAGTAGATGATGGGTTGCTGGAGTGACAGAAGCTTAAACCCCAGTCTATGCGTTGCTTCGTGAGGGGCTGATTTGGATCCACTAGTTTAATGCTATGGTTAGACTTTGTCTTAATTCTTATTTTGTAGTTGCGGATGCTTGCGAGAGAGGTTAATCATAAGTGGGATGCTCGTCCAAGTAAGGGAAGCACCCAAGTGCCGGTCGACCCACATATCAAACTATCAAAGTAACGAACGCGAATCATATGAACATGATGAAACTAGCATGACAGAAATTCCTGTGTGTCCTCGGGAGCGTTTTTCCTCCTATAAGACTTTGTTCAGGCTTATCCCTTGCTACAAAAGGGATTGGGACACTTGCTGTACCATTGCTACTACTTGTTACTTGTTACCCTTTGCTTGCTACGTTTTCACCTCGCTACACAATCACTTGTTACCGCTACTTTCAGTTCTTGCAGTTATTACCTTGCTGAAATCCGTTCATGAGAGCCTTCTACTCCTCGTTGGGTTCGACACTCTTACTTATCAAAAGGACTACGATTGATCCCCTATACTTGTGGGTCATCAAGACTCTTTTCTGGTGCCTTTGCCGGGGAGTGAAGCGCCTTTGGTAAGTGGAAATTGGTAAGGAAACATCTATATACTGTGCTGAAATTTATTGTCACTTGTCACTATGGAAACTGTTCCTTTGAGGAGTTTGTTCGGGGTATCTTCACCACGAACGGAAGCACGAGGAGTTGTTCCTCAACCTGAGGTACCTACTGAAAATATCTTTTATGAAATTCCTTCGGGTATGCTTGAGAAACTGCTGGCTAATCCTTTTACAGGAGATGGATCTTCACATCCAGACTTACATCTAATCTATGTAGATGAAGTTTGTGGTTTATTTAAGCTTGGAGGTTTGCCCGAGGATGAGGTAAAGAAGAAAGTCTTTCCTTTATCTTTGAAGGATAAGGCATTGACATGGCATAGGCTATGTGATGATACTGGATCATGGGGCTACAATCGGTTGAAATTGGAATTTCATCAAAATTTCTATCCTATGCATTTAGTACATCGTGATCGGAACTGTATTTATAACTTTTGGCCTCGTGACAAGGAAAGCATAGCTCAAGCTTGGGGGAGGCTTAAATCAATGCTATATTCATGCCCCAATCATGAGCTCTCGAGAAAATCATCACTCAAAACTTTTATGCTCGTCTTTCTCATGAAGATCGTACCATGCTTGACACTTCTTGTACCGTTTCTTTATGAAGAAGGATATTGATCACAAGTGGAATTTATTGGAGAGAATCAAACGCAACTCTGAAGACTGGGAGCTGGAGGAAGGTAAGGAGTCAGGTATGAATTTCCAGTTTGATTGCGTTAAATATTTTGTTGAGACAAACACTTCTAGAGATTTTAGCGCTAAGTATGGACTTGACTCTGAGATAGTAGCTTCTCTATGTGAATCTTTTGCTGCTCATGTTGATCTTCCCAAAGAGAAGTGGTTCCTCCTGTAGAAAGCAACATAGCCAAAACCAATCTAGTTGAGGAGAAAATCATTGCTTTTAGTGATCCTGTTGTTCCTTGTGCTTACACTGAGAAACCACCATACCCTGCTAGGATAAAGGATTATTCTAAAGTTCCAACTGTGATACGTAGGGGTTACATTAGACCACTTGCACCCCCTAAGGAGATTAGAGTTGAACCTAGTGTTGCTATTATCAAAGATCTCTTAGCCGAAGATATAGACAGGCATGTTATCAAATTCTGTGAGGACTCCGATAGAATTGCTAAACCTCACGCGAAAGACAAATACGGACCTGTAGTTGGCCTGCCCGTTGTTTCTGTCAAGATAGGAGATCACTGTTACCATGGTTTATGTGATATGGGAGCTAGTGTTAGTGCAATACCCCGTTCTCTATATGATGAAATCAAAGATGAGATTGCACCTGCTGAGTTAGAACCCATTGATGTCACTATTACGCTAGCTAATAGAGGCACTATCTGCCCTCTGGAAATTGTGAGAGACGTAGAAGTCCTGTGTGGTAAGACGAAGTATCCTACTGATTTCCTCGTCCTTAGTACTGCACAAGATAGCTTTTGTCCCATCATATTTGGTAGACCCTTTCTCAACACTGTCAATGCTCACATTGATTGCATTAAGTAGACTGTCACAGTTAGTTTTGAGGGTGTGTCTCATGAATTTAACTTCTCCAAGTTTGGAAGACAACCCCATGAAAAAGAGTCGTCTGGTAGGGATGAAATCATTGCTCTTGCCTCTATTGCCGTACCTCCTACGGATCCTTTAGAGCAATATCTGCTTGAGCATGAAAATGATATGCATATGGAGGAGAGAGATGAGATAGATAAAATTGTCTTAGAACAATATCCTATTCTCAAGAATAATCTGCCTGTTGAACTACTTGGGGATCCTCCCCCACCAAAGGGTGATCCTGTGTTCGAGCTTAAACAGTTGTCTGATACTCTTAAGTATGCCTATCTTGATGAGAAGGAGATATATCATGTCATTATTAGTGCTCTCCTCTCAGAGCACGAAGAGAAGAAGTTACTAAGAACTCTGAGGAAGCACCGTGTTGCTATTGGATATACTCTTGATGATCTTAAGGGTACTAGTCCTACTCTATGTCATCACAAGATTAAAACTGATCCTGACTTTAAACCAGTTGCTGATCATCAAAGGAGATTGAATCCTAAGTTGAAAGAAGTCGTTAGAAAAGAAATATTAAAGCTTCTGGAAGCAGGAATCATTTATCCTGTTGCTCATAGTGATTGGGTAAGTCTAGTACATTGCCTACCTAAGAAGGGAGGTATCACCGTCATTCCTAATGATAAGGATGAACTAATCCCACAAAGGATTATTACCGGCTATAGGATGGTGATAGACTTCCGGAAACTGAACAAGGCAACCAGGAAAGATCATTATCCTTTACCGTTTATCGACCAAATGCTAGAAAGGCTATCAAAACACACACACTTCTTCTTTCTAGACGGTTATTCAGGTTTCTCGCAAATACCTGTTGCACAATCTGATCAGGAGAAAACCACTTTCACCTGCCCTTTCGGTACCTTTGCCTATAGACGTATCCTTTTGGCTTATGCAATGCACCTGTCACCTTTCAAAGATGTATGATGGCTATATTCTCTGACTTTTGTGAAAAGATTGTTGAGGTATTCATGGATGACTTCTCCGTTTACGGGTCTTCCTTTGACGATTACCTCAGCAACCTTGATCGAGTCTTACAGAGATGCGAAGAAACCAACCTCGTCTTGAATTGGGAGAAGTGCCACTTTATGGTTAATGAAGGTATCGTCTTAGGACACAAAATTTCTGAGAGAGGCGTTGAAGTTGATAAGGCTAAGGTTGATGCAATTGAGAAAATGCCTTGCCCCACAGATATCTGAGGTATACAAAGTTTCCTAGGTCATGCTGGTTTCTATAGAAGGTTCATTAAAGACTTCTCTAAGATTTCTAGGCCTCTTACCAACCTCTTGCAGAAGGATGTTCCTTTTGTTTTTGATGAGGATTGTGAGGAAGCTTTGGAAATACTTAAGAAGACTTTGATAACCGCACCTATTTTTCAACCACCTGACTGGAACTTGCCCTTCGAAATCATGTGTGATGCTAGTGATTATGCTGTTGGTGCTGTTCTAGGACAGAGAGTTGACAATAAGTTGAATGTCATTCACTACGCTAGTAAAACTCTAAACAGTGCTCAAAGAAACTATGCCACTACGGAGAAGGAATTTTTAGCAGTCGTGTTTGCTTGTGAAAAGTTCAGATCTTACATAGTTGACTCCAAAGTCAGTATTCACTCTGATCATGCTGCTATTAAGTACCTTATGGAGAAGAAGGACGCTAAGCCTAGGCTGATCAAATGGGTTCTCCTGCTACAAGAATTTGATTTGCACGTCGTTGACCGAAAGGGTGCTGATAACTTGTCTAGGCTAGAGAATGTCCTTGATGACCCACTACCTATTGATGACAGCTTTCCTGATGAGAAATTAAATGTCATCCGCACTTCACATAGTGCACCGTGGTATGCCGATTACGCAAATTATATCGTAGCCAAATACATACCACCTAGTTTCACCTATCAGCAAAAGAAGAAATTCTTCTTTGATTTGAGACACTACTTTTGGGATGATCCTCACCTTTATAAGGAAGGAGTATATGGTGTTATTAGACGTTGTGTGCCTGAACACGAACATGGACAGATCTTGCAGAAGTGTCATTCCGAAGCCTACGGAGGACACCATGCTGGACATAGAACTGCCCATAAGGTATTGCAATCAGGTTTCTATTGGCCCACTCTCTTCAAGGATGCCCGTAAGTTTGTCTTGTCTTGTGACGAATGCCAAAGGATAGGGAATATCAGTAAACGTCAGGAAATGCCTATGAACTATTCACTTGTCATTGAACCATTTGATGTCAGGGGCTTTGATTATATGGGACCCTTCCCGAGTTCCAATGGGTACACTCACATCTTAGTTGCTGTGGATTACATTACTAAGTGGGTAGAGGCTATCCCCACTAAAAATGCTGATCACCACACCGCTATTAAGATGATTAAACAAGTCATATTCCCAAGATTCGGAGTTCCTAGATACTTGATGACTGATCGCGGTTCACACTTCTTTCATGGTGTTTTCCGCAAGATGCTCGCTAAGTATGATGCCAACCATAGAGTTGCAACTCCTTATCATCCTCACTCTAGTGCTCAAGTGGAGTTTAGTAATAGGGAGATCAAGTTGATCCTACAAAAGACCGTCAATAGATCTCGAAAGAATTGGTCTAGCAAACTTGACGATGCACCATGGGCTTATAGGACTGCTTATAAGAATCCCATGGGCATGTCACCGTATAAAATGGTTTACGGTAAGGCCTGTCATTTACCTCTTGAGCTAGAACACAAAGCTTATTGGGCAATCAAAGAGCTCAACTTTGATTTCAAACTTGCCGGTGAGAAGCGATTGTTTGACATCAGCTCGTTAGATGAATGGAGAGCCCAGGCATATGAGAATGCTAGGTTGTTCAAGGAAAAGGTGAAGAGATGGCATGACAAACGAATACAGAAATGAGAGTTCAATGTAGGTGATTATGTCTTGCTATACAATTCTCGTTTGAGATTCTTTGCAGGCAAGCTTCTCTCTAAATGGGATGGTCCCTATGTTATCGAGGAAGTATATCGTTCCGGTGCCATCAAAATCAATAACACGGAAGGAAATTTTCCTAGAGTGGTAAATGGGCAAAGTATCAAGCATTACATCTCTAGTACTCCCATAAATGTTGAGACCACTATCATCAATGTCATAACTCCAGAGGAGTACGTAAGGGATGTTTATCAGCCTGTTTCAGACCCTCAAAACGAAGAGGTGTCTGTTTCGATAAGAAATTGGACTCCGATGCTTTTCCAATAGGAAATTTCCTCCGTTTTGGAATTTTTGGAAAATTAGAAAAATAAAAAGCAGTCCGGAGAGCGAACGAGGCGGCCACAAGCCCTGCCACCGCCCCCTACCCCCTGGTGCCGGAGGGCAAGCTTGTGGGCACCCCGTGTGCCTCCTGGACTCCGTTTTCTTGCGGAGGACTCCTTCTGGCCCAAAAAAAATTCAATATATAGTCTCCCGAAGGTTTTGATCTCCGTATCGCGCAGTTTTCCTCTGTTTTCGTTTCGAGCTTGTTCTATCGTAGATCTAGGTCAAGATGTCTTCTCAGGATTCAGAGGGGGAGAGCTATGTGGCTGACTATCTTGCTAACCCCAAGGTCTATGGGGACTTGGAACCATATGGCTGGACCACTGATGAGGAAGAGGAAATATGAGCCCAAAGGGAAGGAGCAAACGAGTTCCGATGAAGAGGAGGCTCCTCTACCTCAACCTGTAAACACCCATGTGGAGTTCAAGAAGTCAAGCCTCCCTGACCATAAGAAGAAGCCTAGGACCTTGTTTATCCCTTCTCGTTTCTTGCAGGAGAGTAAGCAGTTACTTTGCCATAGAGTGTTGAAACTTGAGAAGGAAAATGACGATCTAAGGGAGCAGAACTTTTTTCTCAAGTGGAAATTATACAAGCTCAAGACTGCTTCAACAGCTCCAACACCATCACCGCCGAAGGAAGACAACTAAGCATTGGTATGGGCAATCCCCTTGGCTTCTGCCAAGCTTGGGGGAGTTGCCCTGGTATCGTATCACCTTTATATCTTTTGCTTTTACCTTTGTTTTAATTCTTTCCTTTTCAGTTTTTATTTCTTCTCTTAGAGGAATAAGTCTTTAGTTTTTAGTTTGAGTCTTTTTCTTTTTTCTCTCCCCCGATGTATTCGAGCTCGTGAGCTATATAATAATGAGTATCTTAGTCAAGGGCTTTGCTTTGTTCCATGATCAAAAGTATGAAAAGAACGATAGCATGAAAGATCATGAGACGATCTTATGGAAAGTGATAACTTCACATATGACACGTATGATGATTGAAACTTGTTGAGAATAAATCAACATAGACCTCAGTCATTGTTGCAATTAATAAGAAGTAATAAGGAAAGAGAGGTTCACATATAAATATATCATCTTAGACACTTTTTACAATTGTGAGCACTCACCAAACTATTACATGCTTAGGAGTAGATGTTGGACAAGGAAGACAACATAATGAATTGTGTTTGCTTGGTTCCAAATAATGTTATATGATTAGAGATCCCTTAGCATGTGACGATTGCTTCCACCTCATATTAGCCAAAACTCCCGCACCAAGTAGAGATACTACTTGTGCATCCATAAACCTCCAACCCAGTTTTTCCATGAGAGTCCACCATACCTACCTATGGATTGAATAAGATCCTTCAAGTAAGTTGTCATCGGTGCAAGCAATAAAAATTTCTCTCTAATATGTATGATCTATTAGTGTATGGAAAATAAGCTTTGTACGAACCTGTGATGAGGAAGACATAAAAGCGACATACTGCATAATAAAGTCCTTTATCACAAGAGGCAATATAAAGTGCCATTCCTCCGCACTAAGAGGACACGCATTCAAAACCTCAAAAGCGCATGACAACCTCAGCTTCCCTCTGCGAAGGGCCTATCTCATACCTTTACTTTTTACCCTTGTAAGAGTCATGGTGATCTTCACCAATTCCCTATTTTTGCCTTTGTCTTGGCTACCGTCACATGCTTGGGAAAGATCTATATTCATATATCAACTTGGAGTTGAGTACTTATGCTTTATTATTGTTGACTTTACCCTTGAGGTAAATAGTTGGGAGGAAAAACTATAAGCCCACGTGAGTACCACGTGAGTTGTAACAATTGTGGAAAACAAAAGAGATGATTGAGTATGTGGATTTGCCTTACAAGCTCTTATTTGACTCTTTCTGATGTTGTGATAAATTGCAATTTCTTCAATGACTATGGTTTATTGTTGGTTACTTCTCGGTAAGGTTTTTTGCTTCATGCTTTGCTTTGTGAAGGAATTGTTACTTTCCCATAAGAATCTTTATGATGTATTGTTGTCCTATGTGTGATCATGATGCCCTTATGTCCGTATTATGTTTTATCGACACCTTCGTCCCTCAACATGTGGACATGTTTATGGAACTTGGTTTTCGGTTGAGGACAAGCGAGGTCTAAGCTTGGGGGAGTTGATACGTCCATTTTGCATCATGCTTTCACGTTGACATTTATTGCTTTTTGGGCTGTTATATTACTTGTGGTACCATATTTATGCCTTTTCCCTCTTATTTTGCAAGGTTTATTTGAAGAGGGAGAATTCAGGCAGCTGGAATTCTGGACTGGAAAAGGAGCAAATCTTAGTCCACTATTCTGGACATCTCCAAATGCCCTGAAAAGTTACGTGGATTTTTTTGGGATTATATAAAAAATAATGGGCGAAAGAACTACCGGAGGGGGGCTGCCAGGGCGCCACAAGCCCTGACAACGCCACCCCCTGGTGGCGGAGTGGGGGCTTGCGGGCTCCCTGACGGCCCACTAGCCCCCCTCTTTTGCTATATGAAGGGTCTTGGTCCAGAAAAAATCATACGGGAGCTTTTTCGTGGTTTCGCCACCGCCACAAGGAGGAACTTGAGCAGATCCAATCTAGAGCTCCGGCAGGACGATCATGCCGGGGAAACTTCCCTCCCGGAGGGGCAAATCGTCGTCATCGTCATCACCAACACTCCTCTCGTCGGAGGGGAGGCATCTTCATGAACATCTTCATCAGCACCATCTCCTCTCCAATCCCTAGTTCATCTCTTGTAACCAATCTTCATCTCGCAACTCCGATTGGTACTTGTAAGGTTGCTAGTAGTGTTGATTACTCTTTGTAGTTGATGCTAGTTGGATTATTTGGTGGAAGAGTTTATGTTCAGATCCTTGATGCTATTCATTACACATCTGATCATGATTACGATTATGTTTTGTGAGTAGTTACTTTTGTTCCTGAGGACGTGGGATAAGTCATGTTAATAATAGTCATGTGAATTTGATATTCCTTCGGTATTTTGATATGTTGTATGTTGTCTTTTCCTCTAACGGTGTTATGTGAACGTCGACTACATAACACTTCACCATATTTGGGCCTAGAGGAAGGAATTGGGGAGTAGTAAGTAGATGATGGGATGCTGGAGTGACAGAAGCTTAAACCCCAGTTTATGCGTTGCTTCGTGAGGGGCTGATTTGGATCCACTAGTTTAATGCTATGGTTAGACTTTGTCTTAATTCTTCTTTTGTAGTTGCGGATGCTTGCGAGAGAGGTTAATCATAAGTGGGATGCTTGTCCAAGTAAGGGAAGCACCCAAGCGCCGGTCCACCCACGTATCAAACTATCAAAGTAACGAACGCGAATCATATGAACATGATGAAACTAGCATGACAGAAATTCCCGTGTGTCCTCGGGAGCGTTTTTCCTCCTATAAGACTTTGTTCAGGCTTGTCCCTTGCTACAAAAGGGATTGGGCCACTTGCTGCACCGTTGCTACTACTTGTTACTTGTTACCCTTTGCTTGCTACGTTTCACCTCGCTACACAATCACTTGTTACCGCTACTTTCAGTGCTTGCAGTTATTACCTTGCTAAAATCCGTTTATCAGAGCCTTCTGCTCCTCGTTGGGTTCGACACTCTTACTTATCGAAAGGACTACGTGTAAGTGCATCTAGTGCCCCTTAGTGATTTTGGTGGTTTGAAGACTTATAGGTTAAGTATCTAATGTGTTTATAAGTGTACACAGGATCTATAAGTCATTGAGGAGTTTGAGATATTTGAAGAATATCGACCCCTAAAAATATATGTCTTCAGTTGAAGAAATTGTTCTGAAGCTGAAGAAATGAATCGCGAAGAATTTGCGATGAAATTGATATTCCTCATGAAGATATTGATATTGATAAGATCGGTGGTTCCTGAAGAAAATCGTTCTGATGAAATTGAAGCATGAAGATTTACGTTTTCTGTTTTACTTTCTTCGCACTTAATGAATAGGAACACCGTACTGTTAAAGGGGGTCAAAGTAACACTATGGAATGGATTTCCTCATGATGCTCGACCCAAGCCAAATCCTACCAAAAGCCTCAAGTGAGGAATATGAGTGACATGAGGACTCTCACAGTTGAGAGTCCCGACCGTTTCGATAAGCCACGCCAAGTCACTGATCTTATCCACTCCAACGGTCATATTATTTAAGGGCATTAATGTCAAGTCATGTCGGGATGCTCCCAGGCTATAAATAGCCTCCCCCACAACCACTAGCTGGTTGGCTGCTCCGTTAGAAACTGACACTTGTCATAAGAGCAACCCAAATTCCTCAAAGCTTTAGAGAGTAAATCATTAGTGAGGAAATACACCACCCACCGAAACCACAAACCAAACCTAGTGATTGAGCATCACTGAAGAAGTTGTTCCTATGTGGGACTGAAGCCTTTTACCTTTGAGGACTGTGCATCCTCCAGACGGTTAGGCGTCATGGTCTAGAGCAATCCAGCAGTCAATTGTGGATCGCCGGGTGACCGAGTTTGTGAGGGTTTGGAAGTCTGCCCTGAAGACTTACCACGAGTGTTGGGCGAGGACTGTGTGTCCTTAGCTCAAGGAGAATACGGTAGGGACTGTGTGTTCCGGGACTGGGTGTCCTTTGGTTTCAATACCAAGCCGCTCCAAACCAGATGTACAACTGTCACAGCAGTTGGAACTGGGTCATCAACAACAGTCTTCACCAAGAATCGGGTTCTAATTCCTCAACTCTTTACTTTCTGTGTATTATGTGTTGATGACTTTCACTATGACTGTTTGAAGAATTTGCTGAAGACTTTCTCTGAATTTCCTCAACCCCAAATTCTTCACTTGAGTTAATCATCATCTGTATTCTGCGTGCCTGCTTACTGTGCAATCTGTTTTCACATTCTTCACTCTGTAATACTGCTACTGTGAAAGGTTGCACGTCTGATCCGTAACCGTTTCCGCTGTAAGTTAGTCATCAGTGAGGAATTTCCTCAAAAGGAATTTCCTCAGTGATGAAATTCTAAAAATCTCCTATTCACCCCCCCTCTAGTCGATATAACGCACTTTCAATTGGTATCAGAGCAAGGTACTCCCTTGTTCTGTGTGATTTTGGTTTAACCACCTGGAGTTTTAGTTATGTCGACTGCAGGCATGTTTAAGGTGACTGCAGCATGTCCTACCTACGAGGGAAAGAACTTTCCCTTTTGGAAGAACAAAATGCAAATGCATCTACAAGCTATTGACAATGATCTCTGGTATATTGTGGAAAATGGCGTTCCCCTCGTTTCTGCCAATGTCACTGCAGCTGATGTGAAGAAATTCAAGCAACTCGATTCTCAAGCTAAGAACGTCATCTGTGGTCATCTGAGCCCTGGCCAGTTTGGAAGAGTAAGTGCCTTAGGCTCTGCAACACTGATCTGGGAGAGAATGTGCAAGGTAAATGAAGGAGTATCAACCCAAAGCGACTCTCGTGTTGATATTCTTCGCAATCTCTTCAATCGCTTCAAGAGACATGACAATGAAAGCTGCCAAGACACCTTTGATCGCCTCACTGACATATCAAATGAACTGCAAGCACTGGGAGCTCGAGACATCACTGATCACGAAGTTGTGAAGAAACTGCTGAGATCTTTGGATTCTTCATTTGACACTTTAGTTCTGATGATTCAAGAAAGACCAGACTACAAGATGCTAGATCCTGCTGATATCCTCGAAAGGCTAAATACTCATGAATTCCAGCTAGAAGAAAAGAGAGATCTATATGGACAAAGCTATTCCAGACCACGTGCACTGAAGGCAAGAGCAATTTCCTCATCTGAAGAAGAAGACACAGATGACAACAGTTGTGACCCTGAAGAATTTGGTCAGGAACTTGCAATGCTTGTGAGGAAATTCCAAAGATTTACACGACGAGGCCAGTTCGGTAAATCATCAAGAAGAGACATGAGGAAATCAGAATCTGCATCTTAGGACTACAAGAGACGAACCTGTCACAAGTGCAAGAAATCAGGTCATTACATTGCTGATTGTCCTCGCTGGGGAAAGGAATCAAAGAAGAAGAAATACAAGGATGACAATTCTGATGACTCAAAGAAGAAAAAGAAATCTTCAAAATCCTCATCTTCAAAGTCCTCCTCACATAAGAAGACTAGCTTCAGAAAGGCTCGGGCACTTATTGGCAAGGAAATGGATTCCGAGGCAAAATCAGAAGAATGTGATGATGAAGAAGGCTCTGGAGAAGATTCAGAATCCGGACAGGCTAGTCTTGCACTAGCAACCAATTTCGTCAGCAAGTCAATCTTCAATCATGAAGAAAATGAGTGCACCATCCATACTGATGACTATGCTGATGACTTCGCTCCAACCTATTGCTTCATGGCAAAAGGTTCAAAGGTATCACATAATGCCTCCTCATCTGATTCAAGTGACTGTGAACATGATGATTACAAAAAACCCAGTTACAGTAAACTTGCCATCATTGCCACTAAACAACAAACTGCTCTGGAAAAGCTTCAAAAACTACTAGACAAAAGTGATGATCTGTTGAATGATGAAATGAATCTTAATCAAATCCTCGCTGATGACATGAAAAATCTTCAGTCTAGATTTGATATTCTTAGGGATCGTTATGATACATTCCTCACTGATCATGAGAAGCTTTCCTACGAATTTCTTCAAAGGAAGCTTGATCTTGAGAAGCTGAGGATGTCTTATGATGATCTTCGTATGGAAAATGATTCATTACTAGCTCAACAGATCAGCGCTAGTCAAGTTGAATTTATTCCACCATGTCTTAAATGCATTGATCGTGAAACTGCTAATTCTTCACCAGAATCTTCAAATGCTACCACTGCTACAAATACTTCAACTGCACCTGTTGTGTCTATTTCCTCACTTGAGGAAAACACAAATGCCACTGATGAAAATGCAGGGTTGAAGGAATTGTACGTGACAGGCATGTACAAAAGCCTCAAAGGACATCAAATCCTTTGTGATGTGCTCAAAAAGCAGATCTTGAACAGGAACCCGAGGAAAGAAGGAATTGCCTTTGAGAGGAAATTGAATGCTGATGGATCTTATTGGAAACCTGAGCAGTATCCCAAAACCTCATGGGTTGCTGCTACTGGGCCTCCTTTTGATCCATCTAATCTAACTGGCTTCTCATGTGAATTATCCTATTCCTCGGATGAGTCATTTGATTCCAACTATAAACTGTTCAAAAATCAATCTGGTGAAGTATTTGCTCGATATGTTGGAACTAACTGCAGGAATGGCCCTCCTCTGAAGAAAATCTGGGTTCCCAAAAGTTGTCTTGAAAATATTCAAGTAAATGTCCTCATGACATCACCTCTGAAGAATCTGAACCCCAGATCAAATTCCTCAGGAGGACCAAAGTCTTCAAGAGGATCAAAATCCTCAACTGGTCAAAACTATGCTCATACCCGTGCTTATGCGTCTAACATCCAGGGAAACTACAAGGAATATGATTATGAGCGCTATTCTTCAAATCATTATGTTCATAAATCCTCAAACCAGTTCTCTGCATACTCATATGAGTACTTTAACCCCCCTACTGTTAAGAGAAGTGTTTTAGCTTCAATGCCACCTTTCTCATATGGTGCTCGCAGGATGATGAACGCTTTGCCACCCCTTCATATGTGGGTGGTGAAGAAATCAAACTAATCACTTCTGCAGGTCAGGTCTCCAGATGAAAATCATCATCTGAAGAATTTGCTGGAGACCTGAGGAAATGCTTGACAGGACGCAAGCTAATGATTGATGAAATAGAAATATTTCACACGTCCTTACATTTCTGTTACGATGAAATCACTGAACTGATGAAATTAGTATCATATTCTTCAAACTTGAAGCATATGAGATGGTAAGCTGTACTAATTCATCTGCAGGATGACAAACCCAAAAATACTGAGTGGGTTCTCGACAGTGGTTGCACACATCACATGACTGGTGATAAAAGCCTACTGATGAAAATGCCACTAACTCCATCACCTCTGAAGCAAATCACATATGCTGATAAAGGTAAAAGCAAGGTATTGGGACTTGGCAAAGTAGCTATTTCCAAGGATAGGCATATGGACAAAGTAATGCTCGGTGAATCCCTTGGTTTTAACCTCATGTCAGTCTCGATGCTTTGTGATCTTGATATGATTGTTATCTTTGGTAGATATAGATGTGTAGTCATCATGGAATCTGACAAATCCAAAGTCTTCGAAGGTGTAAGAAGAGGGGATTTGTACATTGTTGACTTCTCTACAGGTCCTCAACCAGCCACTTGCTTACTAGCAAAAACCTCAGAAGGATGGCTGTGGCACAGAAGACTAGGTCATGCAGGCATGAGGAATTTGCACACACTTGCAAAGAAGAAGCATGTCATTGGCATCGAATCAATCAAATTCCTCAAGGATCATCTCTGCGGTGCTTGTGAATCTGGGAAAATGACCAGATCCAAGCATCCCTCCAAAACCATCATGACCACTACACGTCCATTTGAATTGCTTCATATGGATTTATTTGGACCTACACACTATGCAACACTAACCAATGCAGCATCTCTATATGGCTTTGTCATAGTTGATGATTATTCCAGATACACTTGGGTGCATATCATAGTGTATAAAACTGAAGTGCAGGAAATCTTCAAACGATTTTCTTCAAGGGCCTCGACGAACTTCGGCATCAAGATCAAACATACTAGGAGTGATAATGGAACCGAGTTCAAAAACACTGGTCTTGATGATTATCTTGATGAACTTGGTATTACTCACGAATTGTCTGCTCCTTATACTCCTCAGCAGAATGGTGTCATTAAAAGAAAGAATAGGACTCTGGTTGAAATGGCAAGAACTATGCTTGAAGAATATCAGACTCCTCGCCGCTTCTGGCCTGAAGCAATCAATACTGCATGCCATATCATCAACAGGGTATATCTTCACAAATTCCTCAAGAAAACCTCATATGAACTCCTCACTGACAAGAAACCCAATGTAAGTTATTTCAAAGTCTTCGGTGCAAAATGCTGGATTAGAGATCCTCATCATAGCTCGAAATTTGCACCTAAGGCACATGAAGGTTTTATGCTCGGTTATGGAAAGGACTCGCACACCTATAGAGTCTTCAACAACTATCACAACAAAGTTGTTGAGACTGTAGATGTGCGGTTTGATGAAACTAATGGCTCGCAAAGAGAGCAATTGCCTTCTGATCCAGATAAGCTGTCTCCTGAGGAAGCAATTAAGCTTAAGCCTACTGAAGACATTGTTCCCACTGAGGAAATTGGTGAACAAACAATCCCCGTCGCTGATGAAAGACAAGAAGATGCTCCTGAGGAAATTGCAACAGCACCACTTCCTCAGCCCAGACAAAATCCTCAACCAGCTCATCCGAGGATTGCAAATGAAGTAGAACTTGACAAAATCCTCAATGACATCAATGCGCCAGGTCCTCTCACTCGCTCAAAAGCTTCACACTTAGTTAACTTCTGTGGGCATTTTTGTTTTGTATCTATCACAGAACCCTCAAAAGTAGCTGAGGCTTTTCTGGAACCGGAGTGGATCCAAGCCATGCAAGACGAACTTCTTCAATTCAAGTTGAATGACGTATGGGAGCTCGTCAAACGACCAGATCCTCGCAAGCATAACATAATCGGCACCAAGTGGATTTTCCGAAACAAGCAAGATGAGGACGGTCAAGTGGTGAGGAACAAGGCACGACTTGTAGCCCAAGGCTACACCCAGGTTGAAGGAATAGATTTCGATGAAACTTTTGCACCTGTTGCTAGACTTGAAGCTATTCGAATTCTACTTGCTTATGCTAATCATCATAACATCATCTTATATCAAATGGATGTGAAAAGTGCATTCCTCAATGGTAAGCTTGAGGAAGAAGTATATGTTGCTCAACCCCCAGGTTTTGAGGATCCAAAGAATCCAGACAAAGTCTTCAGACTCAAAAAGGCTCTGTATGGTCTCAAGCAAGCCCCTCGGACATGGTATGACACATTGAAGGAATTCCTCATGAAGAAAGGCTTCAAACCTGGTTCACTCGATCCAACTCTTTTCACAAAATCTTATGATAATGAACTGTTTGTATGTCAAATATATGTTGATGATATCATATTTGGATGTACTGACAAAAGATACAGTGATGAATTTGCTTATATGATGAGTGAAGAATATCAGATGTCTATGATGGGGGAGCTGAAATTCTTCTTAGGTCTTCAAATTCGTCAACAAAGCAATGGAATCTTCATATCAGAGGAGAAATACCTCAAGGATGTTCTGAGGAAATTCGACATGCATGAATGCAAAGGTGCCAAGACTCCAATGCCTACCAACGGTCACCTCGGCACTGATGAAAATGGTAAAGATTTCGATCAGCACGTATACCATTCTATGATTGGTTCTTTATTGTATCTATGTGCATCTAGGCCAGACATAATGCTTAGTGTTTGCATGTGTGCACGTTTTCAAGCAAAACCGAAGGAATCACACCATAAGGTTGTGAAACATATTCTTCGATACCTAGCTCACACACCAACACTAGGATTATGGTATCCCAAGGGCTCCAATCTTCATCTGGTAGGGTATTCTGATTCAGACTATGCTGGTGACCGTGTGGATCGCAAGTCAACATCTGGCACATGCCATTTCCTCGGAAGATCACTGGTTTGCTGGTCCTCAAAGAAGCAGAACTGCGTATCACTCTCCACTGCCGAAGCTGAGTACATTGCTGCTGGTTCTTGCTGTGCTCAATTACTATGGATGAAGCAAACCCTCAAGGACTACGGCATCAACATGAAGAATGTGCCTCTCTACTGTGACAATGAGAGTGCTATCAAGATTGCCTACAACCCAGTACATCACTCGAAGACCAAGCACATCCAGATTCGTCATCATTTTCTTCGGGACCATGTCCTCAAGGGCAATATCCTCATCGATCATGTGAAGACTGATGATCAACCGGCTGATATCTTCACTAAGCCCTTGGATGAGAAAAGGTTTTGCAAGTTGCGGTGTGAGCTAAATATCTTAGAATCTTCAAATGTTTTGTAAAAACATGCACACATCCTAACACTTATGCAAAGTTGATGACTTAGATGTGCAACACATGATGAAACGATTTTCTTCAACCGATGAAGAAAGTCACTCTGAATGTGAAGAAATTAACGAAGAAATTGATTCTCAGAGCCCTACGACAATTGTACGCGGCGTTTGTAATCAACATTCTTATATGGTGGGCAACGCCACCGCACAATGTGAAATTCCTCAAGTTGATTTTCTTCAAATGATCAAATTCTTCACAATGCATTTTTCTTCAAAACAGTTGTTCTTCATTGTGATGATCTATTGCAGAAATCTTCAAAAACACTTGATGACTTTCATTTGCCTAGGTAGATTGTGATTTCTAGTCCTCAACAGCATTCACTTATTGCTATTTCTTCAATTTGATGTTTCTGCTAAGTGAATGTGATCGGACCCGATTTTCCCTCTATGCTATACTTATCCAGTTTATTCAATTCTTCATATGCGTTCTACTTGAAACTTTGTTCAAAATCCTCACTGCATCCTTGTCAGCTGATGATTTTGTAACGAAAATCCTCAAATCTTCGAAAAATTGTTTTCTTCAAAGGAACAGTAACTGAATCCCCACTTCCCACGATTGGATAGCCACGATCTCCACTATCTCCACCGCATCGTACGGGAGCTACACTTGTCCTGCGGAGACGTAGAGGTAAGGGCTATTCGGTCCGAAACTTTCGCGCCAAACAGTAACTTTCGGGCTATAAATATGTCCTTAACCCCCTCGGTATCATCTTCTTCGCCTCATCGCTCTCCTTCCACAGCACACCGAACCCTAGCGCCACCGCTGGTAGTCTTGTCGCCGGCAAGGAAGAGCTTCATTGCCTCAACCTTCTCGCCGCCAGGATCACGACGGAGACGGAACATCTACGTCCGCCGCCGCCGTAGACGTTCTCTGCTGCCAAGTTAGGGTGCATTGGACACTTGACCGAAGAGCCTCTCCATCACCACCTTTTTGTGTTCTTCGTTCGCACCTTCCAGGGTAATTATATCCCATTTTTTCAACAGATTAGATCTAAAATTTTACCTCTCCCATGTGAAATCTGTTTTTCCTCAAGATACGATGCGCACATGATTCCTCAAACACTATCCATCTCTACAATCATTGATGAACTAGCTAAGCATCTAAGATTTTCACGAGATTCCTCAATTGTGCAAATTTTCGGATCTGTACAACTCTGGAACCCAAGAACAGGATGCTTAAGCAAATTCCTCAACCACTGGTTATATTCCTCAAACTGTCAAACTTTTCCATTTTCTTCAAATCTGAGAACGCATATGACCTCTCCAAATTCCTCGCAACTATACTCTGTTCACAGGTACACACATGTCAGCTGATGAATCTCTCGGTTCTCATCACATTAACTCATTTGCAGCGTTTCTGGAAGAAACTCTTCAAGGCTCATCAGAATCCTCAAGAGTTCAAAATCCTCAGAAAGTTCCTCGTCTGAAGAAAATGGAGGAAGAAAGGAAACAGAAGGGAGGAAAGAAACTGGAGCAGAACACAGCAGTTGATATTCCTGATGACATATACCTGGACTATTGCACGCCTGATGATGAACCTGAGACTATGCCTAAAAGAAAGATTAGGCTGCAGAAAATTGAACGCAGATGGGAAAAGGAGTGGAAGGAGTACAGGTTTGTGACTCCAAAATATGCGAAGAAATTCGCTTTGAAGCCTCCTGGCAGAAGGGCCCCGCTTGAGGATCATCAAGTTGCTCACCCCTCAAGTCTTATGACACTTGATGACTACCCAGAGGAAAAAGAAAGGCATCTGGCCAAGCTCAAGAAGCAAGCAGAAACAGCAGTGAAGAAATTTCATGAATCCTCAGCTGCTGCCTCCGGTGCTGCACATTCCTCAGCAGCAGAAACCCCAGGCTCCGAGATTCCTCAACCAAAGTCTGTGCCAGCAAAGCCAAAAGTTTCAAAACCCCAAGAGAAGTTTGCACAGACTTCTGTCACCAAACCCTCAGCTCCAAAACCCTCGGTTCCAAAACCGTCCACACCAAAACCATCAGCGCCAAAACCCTCAGCACCAATCGCATCTACACCAAAGTCCTCAGCTCCACCTCCAAAGCCAGTACAGAAGAAAGTCGTGAAGACTACGACTGCCAGCTCTAGCTCCTCACTCCCAGCTGCAACTAGCTCGGAGACAAAGTCTTCAACACCCCATGTGAAGACTTTGGCAACCACTGAACCTGCACCTCTGCCCAGCCCAAGCACAATCATCACAGTCCCGTCTACATCAGAGGGAAGTGAAGAATATGATGATGAAACTCTGGAAGCCATCATCAGGAACAAGCAAGAAAGGGTAGCACAAACATCAGGCAGTGCTATTCCTCTGGCGATGGACCCCAAGGTCCTCCTCGACTTCATCAATGTGTGGTATGAAGACCCAAACACACCCATTGATGATTTGAAACTTCCTCCTGGTGTCAGCCACATGGTGGCTACCTTCATAAACGAAGCCAAGTGGAAGGAACAGAAGGCCAAGCAGGCAAAGATTGCAAAGGCCAGAAAGGAGAAATTCCTCAGGCAAAATGTTCTCAAGTTGACACCTGAAGCATTGGTGTCCACCCAGGTAGAGCTGCAAGTCCTAACTGACAAGTGTGAGAAACTGTCAGACCGCACAAGCATCAAACGCAATTTCATCAAGCTAGCCACTAGTGCTGTTGATGACTACAACCGACGTCACCCCCCACCAGCACCAACTCCTCAGCCCCTGGTTGAACAGCCAGAAGATGCTTCTCCTGTTGAGGAGGAAATTCCTCAAGCTGAGGAACAACACCAAGAGCGCCGTGCTGATGAGCCGGCCATTGAAGAGATCATCACTGAGACCGCTCCTGATGAAACTGCTACTGATCCAGCTGCTTCACCAAAGCAGGCTGATGACTCTGTTCCAGCTGGTTCCTCACTGCCAGCTGAAGAATCTGTTGAGAAATCAACTTCACCAAAAACTTGAAAGGTGAAGAAGTTAATCCCGTCTGCATCAGACGCGAAAAAGACAAGAGCTGCTGAGAAGGAAGCAAAGAAGAGAAAAGCTTCCTTAGCAGAAGAAAAGATTGAGGCAAAACGCCTCAAGGAAACTGAAGAATCTGCCCCTCTAGACCCGGTGCCTCTTAATGTTGCACCCTCATTTGAAATGGTCGTCGTTGGTGACCACACTACAAGGGCAGATGAGGAAATGAAGGATGCTGCATCTGAGGAGCATACTGATGAGGAAATACAAATTGATGACAGTCCCCAACCTCATATTCCTCCGAAAGAAATTACTGAAGCTTCAGCTGCAGCAGCTGATGAATCTGCGTCTGCCACAAAGTCAGCTGATGAAAATCAAGCTGAAGAAAACGTCCAGTCTGAGCAGGCTCCTCCCACTGAACAAGCTGATCAAACTCCTCAAGCTGAGAAGGATGAAGAAATTCCTCAGCCTGATGCTCAGCTAGAACAAGAAATTCCTCATCCTGAGGAAACTGCTGAAGAAAATGTTCCCGCCCCTGGCAATGAATTCATTGTCCTCAACCCAGAATCTGCCATAGTTGTTTCCCCTCCCATTCCTCAGCACAATCTCAATCCAGTTCAGCGCCTGCCATTCTCGAAGAGGCCAAAGTTTCAGAAAGAGAATTTCTTTGAGGAACGCATGTATTTCATCGGAGAGAATCCTTATGACAGGCCTCAAATGAGGCATCTGAAGTTTTGGACAAGGACTCAGATGAACTACTATGCTTCAGTGCTCTGTGGACGCAACAAGATATTCCAGCACAGGCCATTCCTCATGATGAACTTGAAGAGATTCCCTGCATGGAACCAGTCCTCAGTGTACTACATGATGCAGGTTTGCTCCCTATGTGCTCAGACATATCAGATTGGAATAGTGAGCTAATTCTTCAGTTCTATTCAACTCTGCACATCTCGGGCAATGCTGATGACATCAACACTTGGGTGTTCGACTGGATGACCCAAAATACTCACTACAAGGCTCCAGCGTCTGAACTCCTCAGAGAACTGCCCGTACCAATTCCTTCAGAAGGGGCAGTGAAGCTTTATGGTGAGCGTGAGCTGCCAAATGGAATGATGGAAGTCCTCATGAAGCCTTTGGCTGCAGGAAAACCCTCAAGAACCACATTCCTCGTCCATGAGCTAAAGTACACACCCCGGTCTGTCTACCGCATTCTCTGCAGTGTGCTAGCGCCAATCAAAGGCCATGATGATGACGAAGATGTCGTCGGCCTCATGAAGAATATCCTCTTCAACATCATTCACGGTATCCCCATGAATATCCATGATTTCTTCTTGAGGACTTTGGCTGACAATGCAATGTGCCCATATGATCACAAAATTTATGCACCATGGATCATGAGATTCCTCAGGACAAGGACATGCATCAACTTTCACGCAGATTTCCAGAACCATGTTGGTTATATGCCTCCTATCCGGGTCAACAAGAAGACTTTCGAGCCCATTGAGGGAAAAGGAAAGTCTGTAATTGATGAAGGAAGCAGGCCTCTTGATGGTCAATTTAAAGAACCAGATGCATATTCCTCATGGGACGACACTGAGACTCGTCCACCAAGCCCAGTTCCTCCTCGCGTGCTAAACACCAGAGAGCTTCTTCTCAGTCTTCATCAGAAGGTGGATCACAACCACAAATGGGTCAAACGCCAGTTTGGTGCCATTGTGAAAACCCTCACTGAGACACAGAACAGTGTGAAGCTTAATCATCACTATCTGCATGAGGTTTTTGATCGCACCTGGGCTACCCTTGCACATCTGAAGACCCAGACTGAGCTTGAAGAATTGAACTTTCAGCAGGACTTTGACTGGTCGTGGCTTCCCAAGAAGAAGTTCAGGCCCATTCCAGTGCCAGATCTTGAAGACAGCTCCTTCTCGTCCTTTCGCACCGCCGAATCTGATGAGGAACAACTTGACACCGCAACAGGTCCAAGGAAGAAGACTACACCCAAGAAGCGCCAAGGATCTTCATCAACTGCCAAGAAATGAAGTCTTCACGGGCGTTAGTCCTTAGTTTGTCCCTTTTTATCACTTGATGACAAAGGGGGAGAAACTTGAGTTAGTCTTCAAACGAGATCTATTTTTGGGGCTTATGAACTATATTTAAGTTACAAACTCTTGGCTCTTCTGAAGTTTTTATGTAATGAGTTGTAACTTAAGCCCGATGGTACTCTGACGCTTTTTGAACGTTTTTCTTCGCATGCTTATTCCTCAAGTTTTAATGCACGCATGCTGGAATTCGTCAGATACCATTTGCCATCATGCATTTTCAATTTTCTTCATATGATATGTTATATGTATGCATGATTTACAAGATTCAGGGGGAGATCTCCATGATATAAATCATCAATGTGCATATGCTATAAAAGCAAAATCCTCAAGGTATGCACATCTTCAGGGGGAGTCTCTGTGAATCTTGTTTTCAAATTCCTCAAATGAGTATTTACACTTCATATTTTTTTATCCCTGTTGAAGACTTAACCTAATTGTCATCAACCACCAAAAAGGGGGAGATTGTAAGTGCATCTAGTGCCCCTTAGTGATTTTGGTGGTTTGAAGACTTATAGGTTAAGTATCTAATGTGTTTATAAGTGTACACAGGATCTATAAGTCATTGAGGAGTTTGAGATATTTGAAGAATATCGACCCCTAAAACTATATGTCTTCAGTTGAAGAAATTGTTCTGAAGCTGAAGAAATGAATCACGAAGAATTTGCGATGAAATTGATATTCCTCATGAAGATATTGATATTGATAAGATCGGTGCTTCCTGAAGAAAATTGTTCTGATGAAATTGAAGCATGAAGATTTACGTTTTCTGTTTTACTTTCTTCGCACTTAATGAATAGGAACACCGTACTGTTAAAGGGGGTCAAAGTAACACTATGGAATGGATTTCCTCATGATGCTCAACCCAAGCCAAATCCTACCAAAAGCCTCAATTGAGGAATATGAGTGACATGAGGACTCTCACAGTTGAGAGTCCCGACCGTTTCAATAAGCCATGCCAAGTCACTGATCTTATCCACTCCAACAGTCATATTATTTAAGGGCATTAATGTCAAATCATGTCGGGATGCTCTCAGGCTATAAATAGCCGCCCCCACAACCACTAGCTGGTTGGCTGCTCCGTTAGAAACTGACACTTGTCATAAGAGAACCCAAATTCCTCAGAGCTTTAGAGAGTAAATCATCAGTGAGGAAATACACCACCCACCGAAACCACAAACCAAACCTAGTGATTGAGCATCACTGAAGAAGTTGTTCCTGTGTGGGACTGAAGCCTTTTACCTTTGAGGACTGTGCATCCTCCAGACGGTTAGGCGTCATGGTCTAGAGCAATCCAGTAGTCAATTGTGGATCACCGGGTGACCGAGTTTGTGAGGGTTTGGAAGTCTGCCCTTAAGACTTACCACGAGTGTTGGGCGAGGACTGTGTGTCCTTAGCTCAAGGAGAATACGGTAGGGACTGTGTGTTCCGGGACTGGGTGTCCTTTTGTTTCAATACCAAGCCGCTCCAAACCAGATGTACAACTGTCACAGCAGTTGGAACTGGGTCATCAACAACAGTCTTCACCAAGAATCGGGTTCTAATTCCTCAACTCTTTACTTTCTCTGTATTATGTGTTGATGACTTTGACTGTGACTATTTGAAGAATTTGCTGAAGACTTTCTCTGAATTTCCTCAACCCCAAATTCTTCACTTGAGTTAATCATCATCTGTATTCTGCGTGCCTGCTTACTGTGCAATCTGTTTTCACATTCTTCACTCTGTAATACTGCTACTGTGAAAGGTTGCACGTCTGATCCGTAACCGTTTCCGTTGTAAGTTAGTCAGTAGTGAGGAATTTCCTCAAAAGGAATTTCCTCAGTGATGAAATTCTAAAAATCTCCTATTCACCCCCCTTCTAGTCGATATAACGCACTTTCACTACGATTGATCCCCTATACTTGTGGGTCATCAATTGATCATACACTTTATCTTGTGTGATGCTACGATATCATCTTTTAGCTATCCTTGTGATGATCACTCACTTATCTTGTTGGTGTCATGTGCATTGCTATTATTTTTACGCACCACCAATATGTATGTGACATGGAAGAGTAACCCATGATCCTAATCGATTGTGCATTTGCATTCAAAAGAAAATTTTAAATAATGCACAAATTTAGGGGGAGCTCTTGCTTTTCACATACTTCTCAAAGCGTCGATACTAATCATTGATTATATCTTTTGTCGAAGCTTTGATCTATATGTTGTCATCAATTACCAAAAAGGGCAGATTGAAAGCACAATTGCTCCCTAGGGTGGTTTTGATAATTGATCACAACATATGAATCATTGGACTAATGTGTTTTCCAAGTATATTTCACAAAAGTTCAAAAGATGCTATGGCTTAAGGTTTATGTGGAGATACCCCCAGATGCAAGAAAGGAATAATATTGGCTCAAGCTTCAAGTTGTAGTACTATTCATTTTATATTTGTGAGAAATCACTTTTGAGTCCATAGGAAAGCCAATACTATTAAAAGGGGGTGAGATAGTAAAATGAACTGATTGCTCAAATGCTCAAAGTTAGCCACCAAAAAACTTAGTCATTTTTCCCACATATCCACTCTGTCAAGTTCCACATTCACAAGTTCGGTGTCACCAACATTTCCACATCGGACCCACCAAGTTTGAACCTCAGACAGAACCCTAGCCATTCCCACAAAATCGGTGCAACCGAAACTGCATTGGTGCTACCGAGTTCAGGGTGACCAACATTCTGTTGCCAAGATACACAAAATCAGAATTTCCGAGTTTGAGTATCGGTGCCATCGAGTTTGGTCATTTGACCGTTAGTGACCTTTTTGGTGCCACCGAGTTCTATATATTGGTCTCACCGAGATTCAAAACTTCACACTTTTAGTACTAGTCGGTACCACCAAGTTGGCCACTTGGGTGTCATCGAGTTTGCACTTTTGTGTGTAACGGTTGGATTTTGGCTGCTACCTATATATACCCCTTCATCCACCTCTCATTTGTGGGAGACGCTCTCAGAACACACACTTCACTTCCAGATCCATTTTCTGAGAGAGAACCACCTACTCATGTGTTGAGACCAAGATATTCCAATCCAATCATTTGAAACTTGATCTCTAGCCTCCCCAAACTGATTTCCACCAAATCAACCTCTCCTACTTATTCATATTCTATGAGAGAGTGATTTGTGTTGAGGAGACTATCTTTAGAAACACAAGAGCAAGGAGTTCATTGATCTACCCCATCTATTACCTTTTGGAGGGTGGTGCCTCCTAGATTGGTTAGGTGTCGCTTGGGAGCCTCCTACTTCGTGTTGTGGAGTTGAACCAAGATGTTTGTAAGGGCAAGGTGATCGCCTACTTCGTGAAGATCTACCGTAAGGCTACTCCTCGGTGGACGTAAGCCATGGTGGGATAGACAAGGCCTCTTATTTGTGGACCCTCCGTGGGTAGAGCCCTCCATGGACTCTCGCAGCCGTTACCCTCCGTGGGTTGAAGTCTCCACTAACATGGTCGTACGATAGCGCCACCTATCGGAACCATGCCAAAAATCGCAGTGCCAACCTCATGCGTTTGATCTCCCTGCCTTACTCCTCTACTTTACACTTGCATGTTTACTTTCTGCTGCTATACTATTAGAACCGCATATGTAGGGTGTACTTCACTTGTTATAACTGCCGTAGATGCCTCTCAAGTAAAACTGGGAAAATGCAAAAAAAATCTTGTCAAGTAGTCTAATCACCCCTCCTCTAGACATACTTTCGATCCTACAACATGGCCTTGGAACATAAGAGACCAAAAGGTCAAACATGAGTCATATAGTAGATATGATCAACATGGAGATGGTCACCATTGGAACCACATCATCTCATGTGATGATCGGAGTTGGGTTGGTGGATTTGGATCATGTTACACTGAGACAACCTAAGGGATGTTGATTTGAGTGGGAGTTCTTAAGTAATATGATTATTTAAACTCATTATCATGAACAATAGTTTAAGTTGTATTTGCAAATTATGTTGTAGATCAATGGCTCGTGTAGTAGCCCCTTAAATTTTAATGCGTTCCTAGAGAAAGCCAAAGTGAAAGATGGTGGAAGCAACTTTGCGGATTGGGTCCGTAATATGAGGATTATCCTCTCGGCTTCGCAAAAGACTTATGTCCTTGATGCACCGCTTGGTGCGCCGCCCCCTCTTGTGTCGTCTATGGACGTTGTAAATGTCTCGCATGCGTGTGCTGATGACTACTCGATAGTTCAGTGGGACATGCTATATGGCTTAGAATCGAGACTTCAAAGGCATTTTGAACGTCATGGAGCATATGAGATGTTCTAGGAGTTGAACTTTGTTTTTCAAGAAAATGCCCAGATTGAGAGGTATGAGACCTCCGATAAATTCTTTGCCTGCAAGATGGAGGATAATAGTACTGTCAGTGACCAAATACTCAGAATGTGTGGGTACTACAACCGTTTGACTCAGCTCAGAGTTGAGCGTCCGCCTGAGACGGTCACTGACAGAATTCTTCAGTCACTGCCACCTAGCTACAAGAGCTTCTTGATGAACTATAATATGCAAGGGATGAACAAGTCCATCTTCAAGCTATTTTTTATGCTGAAAGTCACGGAAGTAGAAATCGAGAAGAAGCATCAAGTGTTGATGCTGAATAAAACCACTAGTTTCAAGAAGGGCAAGGGAAAGAAGGGTAACTCCAAGAAGAACGGCAAAGTAGTTGCACTCCTGAGAAGAAACCCAAGGCTGTACCCAAGCATGAAACTGAGTGCCTTTATTGCAAGGGAACCAACCACTTGAAGCGGAATTGCCCCAAGTATCTGGCCGATAAGAAGGATGACAACGTCAACAAAGGTATATATGATATACATGTTATTGATGTGTACCTTACTAGCTCTCGTAGTAGTGTCTAGGTATTTGATACCGGTTCGGTTGCTCATATTTGTAACTCAAAATAGGAACTGCGAAATAAACGGAGGGTGGAAAAGGATGAAGTGATGATGTGCATGGGAAATGGTTCCAAGGTTGATGTGGTCGTCGTCCGCACACTCGCTATTCGATTACCACCGGTATTAGTGATGAACATAAATAATTGTTATTTGGTGCCGACATTGAGCATGAACATTTTATCTGGATCTTGTTTATTGCTAGATAGTTAGTCATTTAAATCAGAGAATAATGGTTGTTCTATTTATTTGAGTAATATCTTTTATGGTCATGCACCGAATGTGAATGGTTTATTCTTGTTGAATCTTCATAGTGATGATACACATATTTATAACATTGATGCCCAAAGATGTAGAGTTAATAATGATAGTACCACTTGTGGCACTGCCTCTTATGTCATATTGGTGTAAAACGCATGAAGAAGCTTATGTCATTCTTATGTCACAGTTAGTTTTGAGGGTGTGTCTCATGAATTTAACTTCTCCAAGTTTGGAAGACAACCCCATGAAAAAGAGTCGTCTGGTAGGGATGAAATCATTGCTCTTGCCTCTATTGCCGTACCTCCTACGGATCCTTTAGAGCAATATCTGCTTGAGCATGAAAATGATATGCATATGGAGGAGAGAGATGAGATAGATAAAATTGTCTTAGAACAATATCCTATTCTCAAGAATAATCTGCCTGTTGAACTACTTGGGGATCCTCCCCCACCAAAGGGTGATCCTGTGTTCGAGCTTAAACAGTTGTCTGATACTCTTAAGTATGCCTATCTTGATGAGAAGGAGATATATCATGTCATTATTAGTGCTCTCCTCTCAGAGCACGAAGAGAAGAAGTTACTAAGAACTCTGAGGAAGCACCGTGTTGCTATTGGATATACTCTTGATGATCTTAAGGGTATTAGTCCTACTCTATGTCATCACAAGATTAAAACTGATCCTGACTTTAAACCAGTTGCTGATCATCAAAGGAGATTGAGGCGGAGAATATTTGATTTATGAGTTTGGCATGCACATAAGACAGTGTGGAATTGTTTCACAACTCACGCCACCTGGAACACCAGAGTGTAATGGTGTGTGTGAACGTCGTAATCGTAATTTATTGGATAGGGTGCACTCTATGATGTCTCTTACCGATTTGCCACTATCGTTTTGGGGTTATGCATTAGAGAGAACTGCATTCACTTTAAATAGGGATCCATCTAAATCCATTAAGACAACACCGTATGAACTATGGTTTGGAAAACCTAAGCTGTCGTTTCTTGAAGTTTGGGGCTGTGATGCTTAAGTCAAAAGGATTCAGCGTGATAAGCTCGAATCCAAAGCGGATAATTGCGTATTCATAGGATACCAAAGGAAATAGTTGGGTACACCTTCTATCTCATATCCGAGGGCTAAGGGTTTGTCGCTAAGAATGCGTCCTTTCTTGAGAAAGAGTTTCTCTCAAAAGAATTGAGTGGGAGGACGATAGAACTTGATGAGGTTATTGAACCATCACTTCAACCGGAGAGTAGCACGGTACAGGAAGATGTTCATGTGGAGCCTACATCAGTTGAAGAGGAAGCTAATGATGGTGATCTTGAAGCTTCGGATCAAGTTACTATCGAACCTCATAGGTCGACAAGGACGCATACCGCTCCTGAGTGGTACGGAAATCCTATCTTAGAGGTCATGTTGTTGGACAATAATGAACCTACGAGCTATGGTGAAGTGATGGTGGGCTCGGATTCTGACAAATGGTTAGAGGTCATGAAATCCGAGATGGGATCCATGTGTGAAAACAAAGTGTAGACTTTGGAAGTATTACATGACGGTCGAAAGGCTATTCAGAACAAATGCATCTTTAAGAGGAAGACGGACGCAGACGGTAATGTCACCGTCTATAAAGCTCGACTTGTGGCAAAGGGGTTTTCAACGGTTCAAGGGGTTGACTATGATGATACTTTCTCACCCGTAGTGGCGCTTAAGTCCGTCAGAATCATGTTTGCAATAGTTGCATTTTTCGATTATGAAATCTGCCAGATGGATGCCAAAACAACGTTCCTTATGGAAGAGTTGTATATGATGCAACCGGAAGGTTTTGTCGATCCAGAGAATGCTGACAAAGTATGCAAGCTCCAGCAATCCATTTATGGACTGGTGCAGGCATCTCGGAGTTGGAACCTTCGCTTTGATAAGGTGATCAAAGCATTTGGGTTTATACAAATTTATCGAGAAGCTTCTATTTACTTGAAAGTGAGTGGGAGCTCTATAGGGTTGCTAATATTATATGTGGATGACATATTTCTGATTGGAAACAATATAGAAATTTTGTAAAGCGTGAAGATATATTTGAATAAGAGTTTTCCAATTAAAGACCTTGGAGAAGCTACTTGCATATTAGGCATCAAGATCTATAGAGATGGACCGAGAAGCTTAATAGGACATTCACAAAGCACATACCTTGACAAGGTTTTGAAGAAGTTCAAGATGGATCAGTTAAAGAAGGGCTCTTGCCTGTCCTGCAAGGTGTGATGTCGAGTAAGACTCAATGCCCAGCGACTACAGAGGATAGTGTAAGTGCATCTAGTGCCCCTTAGTGATTTTGGTGGTTTAAAGACTTATAGGTTAAGTATCTAATGTGTTCATGAGTGTACACAGGATCTATAAGTCACTGAGGAGTTTGAGATATTTGATGAATATCGACCCCTAAAAATGTATATCTTCAGTTGAAGAAATTGGTCTGAAGCTGAAGAACTGAATCGCGAAGAATCTGCGATGAAACTGATATTCCTCATGAAGATATTGAAATTGAGGAATTCGGTGTGTCGTGAAGAAAATCATTCTGAAGACTTTGAAGCATGAAGATTTACTCTTTCTGTTTTGTTTTCTTCACACTTGAGTAATAGGAACACCGTACTGTTAAAGGGGGTCGAAGTTACACTTTGGAATGAATTTCCTCATGATGCTCAACCCAAGCCTAATCCTACCAAAAGCCTCAAGTGAGGAATAAGAGTGACATGAGGACTCTCACAGTTGAGGGTTCCGACCGTTTCGATAGCCACGCCACATCATTGGTCTTATCCACACCAATGGTCATATTATTTAAGGGCATTAGTGTCAAATCATGTCGGGATGCTCCCAGGCTATAAATAGCCGCCCCGACAACCATTAGCTGGTTGGCTGCTCCGTTAGAAACTGACACCTGTCATAAGAGCAACCCAACTCCTCAGAGTCTTCGAGAGTAATTCATCAGTGAGGAAATACCCCAAACACCAAACCATAAACCTAGAACCAAGTGATTGAGCATCACTGAAGAAGTTGTTCCTGTGTGGGACTGAAGCCTTTTACCTTTGAGGACTGTGCATCCTCCAGACGGTTAGGCGTCATGGTCTAGAGCAATCCAGCAGTCAATTGTGAATTGCCGGGTGACCAAGTTTGTGAGGGTTTGGAAATCTGCCCTGAAGACTTACCACGAGTGTTGGGCGAGGACTATGTGTTCTTAGCCCAAGGAGAATACGGTAGGGACTGTGTGTCCCGGGACTGTGTGTCTTTTGGTTTCAATACCAAGCCGCTCCAGACCAAATGTACAACTGTCACAGCAGTTGGAACTGGGTCATCAATTACTGTCTTCGCTGTGAAACGGGTTCTAATTCCTCAACTCTTTATATTCCTCAGATTATGTGTTGATGACTTTCACTGTCACTGTTTGAAGAATTTGTTGAAGACTTTCTCTGAAATTCCTCAACCCCAAATTCTTCATGCAAGTTAATCCTCATCTGCTTTCTGCGTGCCTGCTTACTGTGCAATCTGTTTTCACATTCCTCATACTGAAAACTGAACTTTGCACTCCTGATCCTTTACTGTTACCGCTGTAAGTTAGTCATTAGTGAGGAATTTCCTCAAAAGGAATTTCCTCGGTGATGAAATTCTAAAAATCTCCTATTCACCCCCTCTAGTCGATATAACGCACTTTCAATTGGTATCAGAGCAAGGTACTCCCTTGTTCTGTGTGATTTTGGTTTAACCACCTGGAGTTTTAGTTATGTCGACTGCACGCATGATTAAGGTTACTGCAGCATGTCCTACTTTCGAAGGAAATAACTTTCCCTTCTGGAAGACCAAGATGCAGATGCATCTACAAGCTATTGACAATGATCTCTGGTATATTGTGGAACATGGCGTCCCCATTATCTCTGCTAGTGTCTTTGCTGCTGATCTGAAGAAACTCAAGCAACTTGATTCTCAAGCGAAGAATGTCATCTGTGGCCATCTGAGCCCAGGCCAGTTTGGAAGAGTGAGTGCTTTGGGCTCAACAACACTTATCTGGGAGAGACTGTGCAAAGTAAATGAAGGAGTATCAACCCAGCGTGATTCTCGAGTTGATGTTCTTCGCAATCTCTTCAATCGTTTCAAGAGGCTTGACAACGAAAGCTGCCAAGATACCTTTGATCGCCTCACTGACATATCAAATGAACTGCAAGCACTGGGAGCTCGAGACATTACTGATCACGAAGTTGTGAAGAAACTGCTAAGATCTTTGGATTCTTCATTTGATACTTTAGTATTGATGATTCAAGAAAGACCAGACTACAAGATGCTTGATCCAGCTGATATACTCGAAAGACTCAATACTCATGAATTCCAGCAAGAAGAAAAGAAAGATCTATATGGACCAAGCTATTCTAGACCACGTGCACTGAAGGCTAGAGCAATTTCCTCATCTGAAGAAGAAGACTCGGATGATAGCATTGGTGACCCAGAAGAATTTGGACAGGAGCTTGCAATGCTCGTGAGGAAATTCCAGAGGTTTACACGACGTGGCCAGTTCGGTAAATCTTCAAGAAGAGATATGAGGAAATCAGAATCTTCATCTGAAGACTAAAAGAAAAGAACCTGCCACAAATGTAAGAAATCAGGTCATTACATTGCTGATTGTCCCCGTTGGGGAAAGGAATCAAAGAAGAAGAAATACAAGGATGTCAGTTCTGATGACTCGAAGAAGAAGAAGAAATCTTCAAAATCCTCATCTTCAAAGCCCTCATCGCACAAGAAGACTAGTTTCAGAAAGGCTCGGGCACTTATTGGCAAGGAAATGGATTCCGAGGCAGAATCAGAGGAATGTGATGAAGAGGAGGGTTCTGATGAAGACTCAGAATTCGGACAGGCCAGTCATGCACTTGCAACCACTTTCGTCAGCAAGTCAATATTCAACCTTGAAGAAGATGATAACACCATCCACACTGATGACTATGCTGATGACTTCGCTCCAACCTATTGCTTCATGGCAAAAGGTTCAAAGGTACCAAATGATGCTTCCTCCTGTGATTCAAGTGACTGTGAACCTGATGATTATAAAAAACCCATTAGAATAAACTTGCTATCATTTCCACTAAATAACAAACTGCCCTGGAAAAGCTTCAGAAATTGCTAGATAGAAGTGATGATCTGTTGAATGATGAAATGAATCTTACCCAAATCCTGACTGAAGATGTGAAAAGTCTTCAGCCTAGATTTGATAATCTTCAAGATCGTTATGATACACTCCTCACTGATCATAAGAAACTATCCTATGAATTTCTTCAAAGGAAGCTTGATCTAGAGAAGCTGAGGATTTCTCATGATGATCTTCGTGTGGAAAATGATTCATTACTAGCTCAACAGATCAGCACTGCTCAAGCTGAATTCATTGCTCCATGTCTTAAATGCATTGAACGTGAAACTGCTAATTCTTCACCAGAATCATCAAATGCTTCTATTGCTACAAATTCCTCAACTGCTCCTGTAGTGTCAAATTCCCCACTTGAGGAAAACACACATGTCACTGTTGAAAATGCAGGGCTGAAGGAATTGTATATGACAGGCATATACAAAAGTCTCAAAGGACATCAAACCCTTTGTGATGTGCTCAAAAAGCAGATCTTGAACAGGAACCCGAGGAAAGAAGGAATTGCCTTTGAGAGGAAATTGAATGTTGATGGATCCTATTGGAAACCTGAGCAGTATCCCAAAACCTCATGGGTTGCTGCTACTGGGCCTCCTTTTGATCCATCCAATCTAACTGGCTTTTCATATGATTTATCCTATTCCTCAGATGAGTCATTTGACTCCAACTATAAACTGTTCGAAAATCAAGCAGGTGAAGTATTTGCTTGATATGTTGGAACTAACTGCAGGAATGGCCCTGCCCTCAGGAAAATCTGGGTTCCTAAACGTTGTCTTGAAAATCTTCAGGTAAATGTCCTCATGACATCACCTATGAAGAATTTGAACCCTAGATCAAATTCCTCAGGAGGACCAAAGTCTTCAAGAGGATCAAAATCCTCAAGTGGTCAAAACTATGCTCGTACCCGTGCTAATGCTTCTAACATGCAGGGAAACTACAAGGAATATGAATATGAGCGTTACTCTTCAAATCATTATGTTCATAAATCCTCAAACCAGTTATCTGCATATTCATATGAGTACTTTAACCTCCCTACTGCTAAGAGAAGTGCATTAGCTTCAATGCCTCCTTTCTCATATGGTGCTCGCAGGATGATGAATGCTTTACCACCCCTTCAAATGTGGGTGGTGAAGAAATTGAACTAATCACTTCTATAGGTCAGGTCTCCAGATGAAAATCATCATCTGAAGAAGTTGCTGGAGGCCTGAGGAAATGCTTGATAGGACGCAAGCTAATATAGATGAAATATAAATATTTCACACGTCCTTATAATTCGGTTATGATGAAATTCCTATCTGATGAAATTGATACCATATTCTTCAAGTCTGAAGCATATGAGATGGTAAGCTGTACTAATTCATCTGCAGGATGACAAACCCAAGAGTACTCAGTGGGTTCTTGATAGTGGCTGCACACATCACATGACTGGTGATAAAAGCTTGCTGATGAATATGCCACTAACTCCATCACCCCTAAAGCAAATCACATATGCTGACAAAGGTAAAAGCAAGGTATTGGGACTTGGCAAAGTGGCTATTTCCAAGGATAGGCATATGGACAAAGTGATGCTTGTTGAATCCCTTGGATTTAACCTCATGTCAGTCTCGATGCTTTGTGATCTTGATATGATTGTTATCTTTGGTAGATATAGATGTGTTGTCATCATGGAATCTGACAGACCCAAAGTCTTCGAAGGTGTCAGAAGAGGGGATTTGTACATTGTTGATTTCTCTACATGTCCTCAACCAGCCACTTGCTTACTAGCAAAAACCTCAGAAGGATGGCTTTGGCACCGAAGACTAGGTCATGCAGGCATGAGGAATTTGCACACGCTCGCAAAGAAGAAGCATGTCATCGGCATCGAATCAGTCAAATTCCTCAAGTATCATCTCTGTGGTGCATGTGAATGTGGGAAAATGACCAGATCCAAGCATCCCTCGAAGACTATCATGACTACTACTCGTCCATTCGAATTGCTTCACATGGATCTATTTGGACCTACTCATTATGCCACACTAACAAATGCAACACCTTTATATGGCTTCGTCATAGTTGATGATTATTCCAGATATACATGGGTGCATATCATCTTATATAAAACTGAAGTGCAGGAAATCTTCAAACGATTTTCTTCAAGGGCCTCGACGAACTTCGGCATCAAGATCAAACATATCAGGAGTGATAATGGAACAGAGTTCAAAAACACTGGTCTTGATGATTATCTTGATGAACTTGGTATTACTCACGAATTATCTGCGACTTATACTCCTCAACAGAATGGTGTCGTCGAAAGGAAGAATAGGACTCTGGTTGAAATGGCAAGAACCATGCTTGAAGAATATCAGACTCCTCGTCGTTTTTGGCCTGAAGCAATCAACACTGCATGCCATATCATCAACAGGGTACATCTTCACAAATTCCTCAAGAAAACCTCATATGAACTCCTCACTGATAAGAAACCCAATGTAAGTTATTTCAAAGTCTTCGGTGCAAAATGTTGGATTAGAGATCCTCACCATAGCTCAAAATTTGCACCTAAAGCACATGAGGGTTTTATGCTTGGTTATGGAAAGGACTCGCACACCTACAGAGTCTTCAACAACTATCACAACAAAGTTGTTGAGACTGTAGATGTGCGGTTCGATGAAACTAATGGCTCACAAAGAGAGCAATTGCCTTCTGATCCAGATAAGTTGTCTCCTAAGGAAGCAATAAAGCTCAAACCTACTGAAGACATTGTTCCCACTGAGGAAATTGATGAAGAAACCATCCCCATCACTGATGAAAATCAAGAAGGTGCTCCTGAGGAAATTTCTCCAGAACCACTTCCTCAGCCCAGACGAAATCCTCAACCAGCTCATCCGAGGATTGCAAATGAAGTAGAACTTGGCAAAATCCTGAATGACATCAACGCGCCAGGTCCTCTCACTCGCTCAAAAGCTTCACACTTAGTTAACTTTTGTGGGCATTTCTCCTTTGTATCTATGACAGAACCCTCAAAAGTTGCTGAGGCTTTCCGGGAACCGGAGTGGATCCAAGCTATGCAAGACGAACTTCTTCAATTCAAGATGAATGACGTATGGGAGCTCGTCAAACGACCAGATCCTCGCAAGCACAACATCATTGGAACCAAGTGGATTTTCCGAAACAAGCAAGATGAGGATGGTCAAGTGGTGAGGAACAAGGCACGACTTGTAGCCCAAGGCTACACCCAGGTTGAAGGAATAGATTTCGATGAAACTTTTGCACCTGTTGCTAGACTTGAAGCTATTCGAATACTACTTGCTTATGCTAATCATCATAACATCATATTATATCAAATGGATGTGAAAAGTGCATTCCTCAATGGTAAGCTTGAGGAAGAAGTATATGTTGCTCAGCCTCCAGGTTTTGAGGATCCAAAGAATCCAGACAAAGTCTTTAGACTCAAAAAGGCGCTCTATGGTCTCAAGCAAACCCCTTGGGCATGGTATGATACATTGAAGGAATTCCTCATGAAGAAAGGCTTCAAACCTGGTTCACTCGATCCAACTCTTTTCACTAAATCCTATGATAATGAGCTATTTGTGTGCCAGATATATGTCGATGATATTATATTTCGCTGTACTGACAAACGATACAGTGATGAATTTGCTTACATGATGAGTGAAGAATATCAGATGTCTATGATGGGGGAGCTGAAATTCTTCTTAGGTCTTCAAATTCGTCAACAATGCAATGGAATCTTCATATCACAGGAGAAATACCTCAAGGATGTTCTGAGGAAATTCGACATGCATGAATGCAAAGGTGCCAAGACTCCAATGCCTACCAACGGCCACCTCGGCACTGACAAAAATGGTAAAGAATTCGATCAGCAGGTATATCGCTCTATGATTGGCTCTTTTTGTATCTATGTGCATCTAGGACAAATATAATGCTTAGTGTTTGCATGTGTGCACGTTTTCAAGCAAAACCGAAGGAATCATACCATAAGGCTGTGAAGCATATTCTTCGATACTTAGCTCACACACCAACACTAGGATTATGGTACCCCAAGGGCTCAAATATTCATCTGGTAGGGTATTCTGATTCTGGCTATGCTGGTGACCGTGTGGATCGCAAGTCAACATCTGGCACATGCCATTTCCTCGGAAGATCACTAGTTTTCTGGTCCTCAAAGAAGCAGAACTGCGTATCACTCTCCACTGCCGAAGCTGAGTACATTGTTGCTGGTTCATGCTGTGCTCAATTGCTGTGGATGAAGCAAACCCTCAAGGACTACGGCATCAACATGAAGAATGTGCCTCTCTACTGCGACAATGAGAGTGCAATCAAGATTGCATACAACCCAGTACATCACTCGAAGACTGACCACATCCAGATTCGTCATCATTTTCTTCGGGACCATGTCCTCAAGGGCAATATCCTCATCGACCATGTGAAGACTGATGATCAACTGGTAGATATCTTCACTAAGCCCTTGGATGAGAAAAGGTTTTGCAAGTTGCGGTGTGAGAAAAATATCTTAGAATCTTCAAATGTTTTGTAAAAACATGCACACATCCTAACACTTATGCAAAATTGATGACTTAGATGTGCAACACATGATGAATCGATTTTCTTCAACTGATGAAGAATATCACTCTGAATGTGAAGAAATCAACGAAGAAATTGATTCTCAGGGCCCTAAGACAATTGTACGCGCTGTCTGTAATCAACATTCTTAAATGGTGGGTCACGCTACCGCCCAACATGAAATTCCTCAAGTTGATTTTCTTCAAAGTTCCATTTCCTCAAAATTTGATTTTCTTCAAAACAGTTGTTCTTCATTGTGACGATTTATCACAAAATCCTCAAGTTAGTCAAATCTTCAACAACACTTGATGAATTTCGTTTACCTAGATAGACTATGATTTCAAGTCCTCAACAACATTCACTTATAGCTATTTCTTCAAATTGATATTTCATCTAAGTGAATGTGATCGGACCCTACTTTCCCTCTATTCTATTCTCATCCAGTCTATTCAATTCTTCATATGTGTTCTACTTGAAACTTTGTTCGAAATCCTCACTCCGTCCTTGTCAGCTGATGATTTTATAACAAAATCCTCAAATCTTCAAAAAAACTTTTTAATGAACAGTAACTGAACCCCACTTTCCTCGTTCGGATAACCACGATCTCCACCGCTTTGCCTGTAAGCTACACGTGTCCTACGGAGATGTAGAGGCAGGGGCTATTTGGTCCGATTTCTTCGCGCCAACAGTAACTGCGTGGCTATAAATATGTCCCGACTCCCTCGGTAAAACACTTCTTCGCTCCATCGCTCTCCTGCTACAGCAAAAGCCCCGAACCCTAGCGCCACCGCTTGAAGTCTCGTCGCCGGCGAAGAAGAGCTTCACTGCCTCGACTTTTCCATCGCCGAAACCACGCCGGAGTCGGACCATCCTCGTCCGCCGCCGCCGTAGACGTCCTCTGGTGCTGGGTTAGGGCACATTGGACAAGCACCGAAAGAGCTTCTCCCTGCTACTCTTCTCTGTTCTTCGTGCGCGCCATCTAGGGTAAATAAAAACCCTATTTTTACAGCAAGTTTGATCTACTATTTTACCTCTGAGATGTGAAATCTGTTTTTCCTCAAGAATCCATATGCATCTGATTCCTCAAACACTGCCTATCACCACACTATTGATGAACTTCACTAAGCATCTAAGATTTTCACGAGATTCCTCAATTGTGCGAATTTTTGGATCTGTACAACTCTGGAACCCAAGAACAGTATGCTTAGGCATATTCCTCAACCACTGGTCAAATTCCTCAACTGTCAAATTTTTTCATTTTCTTCAAATCTGAGAACGCATATGACCTCTCCAAATTCCTCGCAACTATACTCTGTTCACAGGTACACACATGTCAGCTGATGAATCTCTCGGTTCTCATCAAATTAACTCATTTGCAGCATTTCTTGAAGAAAATCTTCAAGTCTCATCAAAGTCCTCAAGAGTTCAATCTCATCAGCAAAATCCTCAGCTGAAGAAAATGGAGGATGACAGGAAGCAAAAGGGAGGCAAGAAACTTGAGCAGAATACAACCTTAGACATCCCTGAGGATATATACCTGGATTACTGCACCCCTGATGAACATGAAACTATGGCCAAGAGAAAAATTCGGCTTCAGAAGATAGAACGCCGATGGGCTAAGGAGTGGAAGGAGTACAGATTCGTCACTCCCAAATATGCGAAGAAATTCGCTTTGAAGCCTCGTGGCAAACGGGCTCCACTTGAGGATTATCAAAAAGCACATCCCTCAAGCCTGAAGACCCTTGATGACTATCCTGATGAAAAGGAGGAGCACTTGGCAAAGCTCAAGAAGCAGACAGATGCTGTTGTGAGGAAATTCAACGAATCATCTGCTGCTGCTTCAATTGTCGCTACTTCCTCTGCTGCTGAGACTTCTGCCTCGGCAATTCCTCAACAAAAGTCAGTGCCATCAAAACCAAAGGCTTCAAAGCCTTAAGAGAAATCAGCTCTAGCATCAGCAACAAAACAATCTGCGCCAAAACCCTCAGCTCCAAAATCCCCAGCACCACCACAGGCTTCAAAACCTGAACAGAAGCCGATAATGAAGCCACTGCCAGCTACCTCCAGCTCCTCACTCCTATCTGCAACCAGCTCGGAGACAAAGTCTTCACCAACTCCTCTGAAGACTAAGGTGACTGCTGGGAGAGGAAAAAGACCCAACCCTAGCAAAATCATCACGGTCCCTTCTGCATCAGAGGGTAGTGATGAATATGATGATGAAACTTTGCAAGCAATGATCAGAAACAAGCAGGAGAGGGTAGCTCAAGCTTCTGGCAGCTCCATTCCTCTGGCCATGGACCCAAAAGTCCTCGTAGACTACATCAATATCTGGTATGAGGACTCCAACACTCCACTTGATGATTTGAAACTTCCCCCTGGCATCAGCCACATGGTGGCCACATTCATCAACGAGGCCAAGTGGAAGGAGCAGCAAGCTAAACAGGCCAAGGTGGCTAAGCTCAAGAAGGAGAAATTCCTCAAGCAGAATCTCCTCAATCTAACGCCTGATGATCTTGTATCAACACAGGCAGAGTTGAAGACTTTGACAGATAAGTACTCCAAGCTTTCTGACCGTCAAAGTCTCAAAAGCAATTTCATCAAACTTGCTACTGAAGCTGTTAATGACTACAACAAGAAAGCCGCCCCTCCAGTACCAACTCCTCAGCCTCTGATTGAAGAACAAGTTGATGAAACTCCTCAAGCTAGGAAATCCCTTAAGAAAGCCGTGTGGATGAACCGACAATTGAGGAAATCACGACTGACAATCCAGCTGATGAATCTGCTAAAGCTGGTGAGATAGACGCTGCTCCAGCTGCTGCCTCAAAGTCAGCTGATGACTCTGCTCCAGCTGGTTCCTCAATGCGAGCTGATGAATCTGCTGAGAAAACACCTTCACCAAAAGCTTCAAAGGTGAAGAAGATGACTCCGTCTGCATCATACGTGAAGAAGACAAGGGCTGTTGAAAAGGAAGCCAAGAAGAGAAAGGCTTCTTCAGCAGAAGAACACACTGAGGCCAAGCGCCTCAAAGCACTTGAAGAAAATGCTCCACTGGACCCTGTGCCTCTTAACATCACTCCATCCTATGAAATGGTCACCTTTGAAGACGAGGAGAAAGGGCCAGATGAGGAGATGAAGGATGCTGCATCTGAGGAACATACTAACGAACAAATTCGCATTGGCGACAATCCTCAACCCTCCATTCCACATGAAGAAACTGCACAAGGATCAGTTGCACCAGCTGGTGAATCTGGCTCTGTCACCAAGCAAGCTGAGGAAGAACACAATGAATATCCTCAAGCTGATGAAATTCAGAGCCCTGAGCAAAATCCTCACCCTGAGGATCAGGCTGACCCAACTCCTCCTGAGAAAGATCCTCAAACTGAGGCTCAGGGTGAACCCATTCCTCCTCCAGAGCAAAACCCTCAATAGGATGCTCTAGTTGACAACATTCCTCAGCCTCAGGCTCAGCTAGATCACATTCGTCAGCCTAAAGATCAGCCAGATCCCATTCCTCTGCCTGAAGCACAACAAGAGCATGCTCCTCAGCCTGAAGCTCAAGCTGATGAAATTCCTCCCCCTGAGGACCATGCTGAGAAAAATGCACCACACCAAGTGATTGAGCATCACTGAAGAAGTTGTTCCTGTGTGGGACTAAAGCCTTTTACCTTTGAGGACTATGCATCCTCCAGACGGTTAGGCGTCATGGTCTAGAGCAATCCAGCAGTCAATTGTGGATTGCCGGGTGACCAAGTTTGTGAGGGTTTGGAAGTCTGCCCTGAAGACTTACCACGAGTGTTGGGCGAGGACTGTGTGTTCTTAGCCCAAGGAGAATATGATAGGGATTGTGTGTCCCGGGACTGTGTGTCTTTTGGTTTCAATACCAAGCCGCTCCAAACAGATGTACAACTGTCACAGCAGTTGGAACTGGGTCATCAACTACTGTCTTCGCTGTGAAACGGGTTCTAATTCCTCAACTCTTTATATTCCTCAGATTATGTGTTGATGACTTTCACTGTCACTGTTTGAAGAATTTGCTGAAGACTTTCTCTGAAATTCCTCAACCCCAAATTCTTCACGCAAGTTAATCCTCATCTGCTTTCTGCGTGCCTGCTTACTGTGCAATCTGTTTTCACATTCCTCATACTGAAAAACTGTTTAGTGAAACTTTGCACTCCTGATCCTTTACTGTTTTCGCTGTAAGTTAGTCATCAGTGAGGAATTTCCTCAAAAGGAATTTCCTCAGTGATGAAATTCTAAAAATCTCCTATTCACCCCCCTCTAGTCGATATAATGCACTTTCAGATAGATAAAAGATGAGTGTCATCACCCATGCTTTATCCATGGGATCTGTAATGTATGTGACGTTGTGCACAAGACCATATGTCAGCCTTGCCATAAGTATGGATGGAAGGTTTCAAAGTGATCCAGGAGTGGAACACTGGACATCGGTCAAGAATATCCTTAAGCACTAAGTAAATGTTTCTCGTTTATGTAGGTGATCAAGATCCCGTCGTAAAGGGTTACGTCGATGCTAGCTTTGACGCTGATCTGGATGGCTCTAAGTCTCAATCCTGATACATATTTATTCTAAATGGTGGAGCGGTAAGCTGGTGTAGTTCCAAGCAAAGCGCGGTAGCCGATTCTACATGTGAAGGAGATTACATAGCTGCTTCGGAAGCAGCGAACGAAGGTATCTCAATGAAGCAATTCACGACTGGTCTTGGAGTTGTGTCCACTGCACTGGATCCAATGACCTTGTTTTGTGACAATAATGGTGTCATTGCTCTAGCCAAGGAACCAAGGTTTCACAAAAGGACGAGACACATAAAGTGTCGCTTAAATTCCATTCGCGATTATATCAAGGGAGAGGACATAAATATTTGCAAAGTACATACAAATCTGAATATTGTAGATCCATTGACTAAACCTCTTCCACGAGCAAAACATGATCAGCACCAGAACTCTATGGGTGTTAGATTCATTACCTTGCAATACTCGATTATTAATTCTAGTGCAGGTGGGAGACTGTTGGAAATATGCCCTAGAGGCAATAATAAAGTGGTTATTATTATATTTCATTGTTCATGATAATCGTTTATTATCCATGCTATAACTGTATTGATCGTAAACTCAAATACATGTGTGGATACATAGACAAAAAATTCTCCCTAGTAAGTCTCTACTGGACTAGCTCATTGATCAAAGATGGCTAAGGTTTACTAGCCATAGACATGAGTTGTCATTTGAAAATGGGATCACATCATTAGGAGAATGTTGTGATGGACAAGACCCAAACCGTAAGCATACATTTGATCGTATCAAGTTTATTGCTATTGCTTTATACATGTCAATGTATTTGTTCCTATGACCATGAGATCATGCAACTCACTCACACCGGAGGAATGCCTTGTGTGTATCAAACGTCACAACATAACTTGATGATTATTGACGCTCTACAGGTACCTCCGAGGGTGTCTATTGAGTTGGTATGGATCAAGACTGGGATTTGTCACTCCATGTGATGGAGAGGTATCTCGGCACCCACTCGGTAATACATCATCATAGTAAGCTTGCAAGCAATGTGACTAAGTAGTTAGTCACGAGACCTTGTATTACGGAACAAGTAAAGAGACATTCCGGTAATGAGATTGAACTAGGTATGGAGATACCGATGATTGAGTCTCGGGCAAGTAACATACCGATGGACAAAGGGAACTACATACTGGATTAGGTGAATCCTTGACATTGTGGTTCAACCAATAAAGATATTCATAGAATATGTAGGAACCAATATGGGCATCCAGGTCCCGCTATTGGTTATTGATCGTAGAGGTGTCTCGAACATGTCTACATAGTTCTCAAACCTGCACGGTGTGCACACTTAACGTTCGGTGGCGATATATATATAATTGAGTTATTGTATTGGTGATGGAACATTGTTCGGAGTCTTGGATGAGATCTAGGACATGACGAGGATCCTCGACATGGTACGGATGTAAATATTGATATATGGGAAGTTGGTATTCGAGTTCTGGAAGAGTTCCCGAAGGTTACCGGTTTTGTGACAAGGCTTCGAAAGAGCTCCAGGGGGTCCACCGGGAGGGTCCACTTGCCTCAGAGGTCCCCATGGGCTGTGAATGGTGGCGCACCAGCCCATGGTGGTGTGGCGTCCCCTCCCTCCTAAGGCCCGTGTGGCCAAGGGGGAGGGCTAGCCCAGAGGTGGGTGTCGCCCCTCCTTCCTGGGGGCCAAGTCACATGTTGGTTGCCGTCGCCCCACCCTAGGGAAACCCTAGGGCGTCGGCCTCCTCCTCCCCTCCACCTATATATACTAAAGGAGAGGGAGGGAAGTCGTACCTGAAACACACGATGTAGCCCTCCACTCTCTCTCGTAGTATTTCTCCACCGTCACGATTGCGATAGTTGTTGGGGAACTTGAACGCGGTTGATGTAGTGGAACGTCTTTGCGATCCAAATCGCAATCCGTCCCGCGATCCCATCACAATTCGTCCCGATATAGTGCCGAACGGACGGCAATTCCGCGTTCAGCACACGTACAGCTCGATAACGTTCTCCGCCTACTTGATCTAGCAAGCGAGGACGGAGAGGTTGATGAGTTCTCTGGCAGCGCGACGGGGTGACGGTGATGGTGGTGTTGCTGTCCCGACAGGGCTACGCCTAACGCTACCGAAACCACGAACGGAAGAGAAAACGATCTAGGAGAGAGAGGGGCACCAAGGGATTCGTTTGTCCTCTTGGGGTGCCCCCTCCCCTCTATATATAGGTGGAGGGGTGTGGGTAACATCCCCTCCAAGCCGTAGGGGCACCAAGGCGGGAGGAGGTGGAATCCTAGTCCCCTTCCTTCCCTTCCATACAAAGGGGGACTTTCCAGCTTTCCAACTTCATGGGCCTTGAGAAACTTGTGCGCTTGGCCCAATAAGGCCACAATGTCTCCCCTCAGCCCATGAAAACCCTTGGAATGTGGTAGAACCCTTGGTGGACTTCCGGACTCCTCCAGAAGCTTCGAACCTTGTAGAAGCTTCCCGGTACAATACCAGAAAAACCTGAAACTTTTCCGGTAGCCAAAATATGACTTCCCATATATAAACCTTTACCTCCGGACCATTCCACAGCTCCTCGTGACGTCGGGGGTCTCATCTGGGGCTCCGAACAAGCTTCGGTCACCAACATACATAACTCAACTATATTGAAATGTCACTGAACCTTAAGTGTGCACACCCTGCGGGTTCGAGAACTATGTAGACATGACCTGAGACACTCTCGGGCCAGTAACCAATAGCGGGACCTGGATGCCCATATTGGATCCTACATATTCTACGAAGATCTTTATCGGTCGAACCACGATGTCAAGGATTCAATCAATCTCGTATATTGTTCCCTTTGTCCATCGATATGTTACTTGCCCGAGATTCGATCGTCGGTATATCCATACCTAGTTCAATCTCGTTACCGACAAGTCTCTTTACTCATTTCATAATACAAGATCCCGTGACTAACTCCTTAGTCACATTGCTTGCAAGCTCATTGTGATGTTGTATTACCGAGTGGGCGCTAGAGATACCTCTCCATCATACGGAGTGACAAATCCCAGTATCGATTCATGCCAACCCAACAGACACCTTCCGAGACACCTATAGAGCACCTTTATAGTCACCTAGTTACGTTGTGACATTTGATACACACAAGGCACTCCTCTGGTGCCTGGAAGTTGCATGATCTCATGGTCATAGAAACAGATACTTGACATGCAGAAAACAGTAGCAATAAACTGACATGATCACATGCTACTTTCATAGTTTGGGTCTTGTCCATCACATCATTATCCTAATGATGTGATCCCTTTATCAAATGACAACTCATGTCTATGGTCACGAAACCTTGACCATATTTGATCAACGAGCTAGTCCTTTAGAGGATCACTAGGGACAGTGTGTTGTCTATGTACCCACACATGTATTTGAGTTTCCAATCAATACAATTCTAGCATGGGTAATAAACGGTTGTCATGAACAAGGAAATATAATAAGAACTATATTTTATTGAATCTAGGGCGTAATTCCAACAATCTTCCACTTGCACTAGAGTCAATAATCTAGTTCACATCACTATGTGATTCACACCCAATGAGTTCTGGGGTTTAATCATGTTTTCTTGTGAGAGAGGTTTTAGTCAATGGGTCTGAACCTTTCAGATATGTGTGTGCTTTACAAATCTCTATGCATCATGTATATGCTGCTACCATTCTTCATTTGGAACTATCCCAAATGATTGCTCCACTATACGAATCTGGTTTGCTACTTTAGAGTCATCCGGATTGGTGTCAAAGCTTGCATCGACGTAACCCTTTACGACGAAATCTTTATCACCTCCATAATCGAGAAACATTTCCTTAGTCCTCAAGTTACTAAGGAAAATTTTGATCGCTGTCTAGTGATCCATTCCTGGATCACTTCTTTACCCCTTGACACACTCATGGCAAGGCACACATCAGGTGCGGTACACAACATGGCATACTATAGAGCCTACGGCTAAGGCATAGGGTACGACCATCGTCCTTTCTCTTTCTTCTTCCATGGTCAATCTTTGAGTCTTACTCAAATTCGCACCTTACAACACAACCAAGAACTCCTTCTTTGACAGATATATTTTGAACTCCTTAACAATCTTGTCACGGTATGTATCCATTTAAAGTTTTATCAAGCGTATCGATCTATCTCTATAGATCTTGATGCTCAATGTTCAAGTAGCTCAATCCAGGTTTTCCTCTGAAAAACAGTTTTCAAACAACCCTATATGCTTTCCAGAAATTCTACATCATCTCCGATAAAAAATATTTTAACCACATATACTCATCAGAAATTCTATAGTGCTCCCGCTCACTTTCTTGGAAATATAAGTTTCTCATAAACTTTGTATAAATCCAAAGGCTTTGATCATCTCATCAAAGCATATATTCCAACTCCGAGATGCTTGCTCCAGTCCATAGAAGGATCGCTGGAGCTTGCATACTTGTCAGCATCCTTAGAATCGACAAAAACCTATTGGTTGTATCACATACAACCTTTCCTCAAGGAAACCATCGAGGAAACAATGTTTTGACATCCATCTGCAAGATTTCATAATTGAAAATTGCAACAACTGCTAACATAGTTCCAACAGACTTTAGCATCGCTACGGGTGAGAAAGTCTCATCGTAGTCAACTCCTTGAACTTGTCGAAAACGTCTTTGCGACAAGTTGAGCTTTATAAATGGTGACACTTACCATCATTGTCTATCTTACTTTCAAAGATCCATTTGTACTTAATAGCCTTAAGACCATCAGGTAGTTCTTCCAAAGTCCACACTTTTTTCGTACATGCATCCTATCTCGGATTGCATGGCCTCCAGCCATTTGTCGGAATCCGGGCCCACCATCGCTTCTACATAGCTCGTAGGTTCATTATTGTCCAACAACATGACCTCCAAGATAGGATTACCGTACCACTCTGGAGCAGTACGTGTCCTTTTCGACCTACGAGGTTTGGTAGTAACTTGATCCGAAGCTTCATGATCACCATCATGAGCTTCCACTTCAACTGGTGTAGGCGCCACAAGAACAACTTCATGTGCCCTTCTACAATATGGCTGAAGTGATGGTTCAAAAACCTCATCAAGTTCCACCATCCTCCCACACAATTCTTTTGAGAGAAACTCTTTCTGGAGAAAGGACTCGTTTTCGGCAACAAACACTTTGCTTTCAGATCTGAGATAGGAGGTATACCCAACTATTTTGGGTATCCTATGAAGATGCATTTATCCGCTTTGGATTTGAGCTTATCAGGCTCAAGCCTTTTGACATAAGCATCATAGCCCCAAACTTTAAGAAACAATAGCTTAGGTTTCTTGCGGAACCATAGTTCATACGGTGTCATCTCAACCAAATTACATGGTGCCCTATTTAAAGTGAATGTGGTTATCTCTAATGCATATACCCAAAACAATAGTGGTAATTCAATAAGAGACACCATAGTATGCACCACATCTAATAGGGACCAGCTAGGACGTTCGGACGCACCATCACACTATGGTGTTCTAGGTGGCATGAATTGTGAAACAACTTCCACATTGTCTTAAATGTATACCAAACTCACAACTTAGATATTCACCTCTACGATCACATCATGGATATTTCATCCTCTTGTCACGACGATATTCAACTTCACTATGAAATTTCTTGAACTTTTCAACATTTCAGACTCATGATTCATCAAGTAAATACACGTGTATCTACTCAAATCATCTCTGAAGTAAGAACATAACGATATCCACTGCGTGCTTCATCACTCATTGGACTGAATACATCAAAATGTATTATTTCCAACAAGTCACTTGCTCGTTCCTTTTTACTAGAAAACGAGACCTTCAGTCATCTTGCCCATGTGGCATGGTTTGCATGTATCAAGTGATTCTAAATCAAGTGAGTCCAAAAGATCCATCTGTATGGAGTTTCTTCATGCGTTTACACCAATAGGCATGGTTCGTATGTCTCAAACGATTCAAAATGGAGTGAGTCCAAAGATCCATCAGTATGGAGCTTCGTCATGCGTTTTATACCAATATGACCTAAGCGGTAGTGCCACAAGTAAGTGGTACTATCATCACTAACTTTGTATCTTTTGGCATACATATTATGAACGTGTGTATTACTACGATCGAGATTCAGCAAACCATTCATATTGGGTGCATGACCATTGAAAGTTTTATTCATGTAAACAGAATAACCATTATTCCCTGACTTAAATGAATAACCGCATTGCAATAAACACAATACAATCATGGTTATGCTCAACGCAAACACCAAACAACATTTAGGTTAACACTAATCCCAAAGGTAGAGGGATCGTGCGATGGTGATCACATCAACCTTGGAAACACTTCAAACACACATTCTTACCTTGCCTTTAGCTAGTCTCCGTTTATTCCGTAGCCTTTATTTCGAGTTGCTAACATTAAGCAACTAAACCGGTATCTAATACCCAGGTGCTGCTAGGAGTACTAGTAAAATACACATCAATAACATGTATATCTAATATACTTCTGATGACGTTTCCATCCTTCTTATCTACCAAGTATCTAGGGCAGTCCCGCCTGAGTGACCATTCCCCTCAACACAGAAGCACTCAGTCTCGGGTTTGGGTTCAACCTTGGGTTTCTTCATTGGAGTGACAACTAACTTATCATTCTTGAAGTTTCCCTTCTTTCCCTTGCCCTTCTTGAAACTAGTGGTTTTACTAACCTTCAACACTGGATGCTCCTTCTTGATTTCTACCTTTGCGGTGTTAAACATCACGAATAGCGCAAGGATCATCTTCTCCATCCCTGGTATGCTATAGTTCATCATGAAGCTCAATAGCTCGGTGGCAGTGACTTTGGAGAACTATGTCAACCACTATCTTATCTGGAAGATGAACTCCCACTTGATTCAAGTGATTGTAGCACCCACACAATCTGAGCACATGCTCAACGATTGAGTTTTTCTCCTTTACATTGTAGGCAAAGAATATTGTCGGAGGTCTCATACCTCTCAACACGGGCACGAGCCTGAAATCCTAATTTCAGCTCTTGGAACATCTCATATGTTTCGTGACGTTCAAAAATGTCTTGGGCACCTCAATTCTAAGCTGTAAAGCATGACGCACTGAACTATCACGTAGTCATCAAAAACATGTATGTGAGATGTTCGCAACGTCCATAGACGACGCTTGGGGTAGCAGACCGAGCGGTGCATTAAGGACATAGGCTTCGATGCATCAATGAGGACAATCCTCAGTTTACGGACCCAGTCCGCATAATTGCTACTATCATCTTTCAACTTAATTTTCTCTAGGAACATATCAGAACAAACAGGGGAGCTACAACGCAAGCTAATCATCTACAACATAATTTGCAAAGACAGTTTGACTATCTTCATGATAATGAGTTCAATTAATCATATTACTTAAGAACTCCCACTCAAATTGACATCCCTCTAGTCATTCGAATGGTACATGATCCAAATTCACAAACCCAAGTCCGATCATCACGTGAGATGAGTTGGTTACAATGGTGAACATCTTCATGTTGATCATATCAACTATATGACTCATGTTCAACCTTTTGGTCTCTTGTGTTCCGAGGCCATGTATGTACATGCTAGGCTCGTCAAGTTTAACCCGAGTGTTCCACGTGTGCAAAACTATCTTGCACCCGTTGTATGTGAATGTAGAGTCTATCACACCCGATCATCACGTGGTGTCTCGAAACGATGAACTGTCGCAACGGTGCACACTCGGGGAGAACACAATTTTATCTTGAATTTTAGTGAGGGATCACCTTATAATGCTACCATCATCTTAATCAAAACAAGGTGCATAAAAGGATTAACATCACATGCAAATCATAAGTGACATGATATGGCCATGAACTTATGCTTTTGATCTCCATCTTCAAAGCATGTGCATGATCTCCATCGTCACCGGCGCCACACCATGATCTCCATCATTGTGCTTCCATCGAGGTTGTCGCGCCAACCATGCTTGTACTACTATTGCTACCGTTTAGATATAAAGTAAAGCATTACCTACCGCTTAATGAGTGACACAAAGGTCATACAATAATTAAAGACAACCCTATGGATCCTGCCGGTTGTCGTAGCATCGACATGCAAGTCGCTATTAACTATTACAACATGATCATCTCATACATCAAATATATAGCATCATGTTTTTGGCCATATCATATCACAACATACCCTGTAAAAACAAGTTAGATGTCCTCTAATTTGTTGTTGCATGTTTTACGTGGCTGCTATGGGTATCTAGTAAGAACACTTCTTACCTACGCAAAAACCACAATGGTGATATGCAAGTTGCTATTTAACCTTATACAACAATTGCCTCTATCAAATCTGATTCAACTAAAGTAGGAGACACACACACCCGCCAGACATCTTTATGCAACAAGTTGCATGTCAATCGATGGAACTGGTCTCTCGTACGTCGACGAGTAAAGTTGGTTCGGGCCGCTTCATCCCACAGTACCGCTCAACCAAGAAAATACTAAGGAGGGAAGCAATCTGAATATCAACGCCCACAAGCTCCTTTGTGTTCTACTCATTATGTCATCTACGCATAGACCTAGCAATGATACCACTGTTGGGGAACATCACATGGGAAACAAAAAAGTTCCTACACACACCAACATCTATCTATGGGTACTAACATCTACGAGAGGGGGGGGGTGCATGTACATACCCTTGTAGACTGCTAAGAGGAAGTGTATATAACGCAGTTGATGTAGTCGAACGTCTTCGCGATCCAAATCGCAATCCGTCCCGCGATCCCATCACGATCTGTCCCGATCTAGTGCCGAACGAACGACACATCCACGTTCAGCACATGTACAGCTCAATGACGTTCTCTGCCTCCTTGATCCAGAAAATGAGGACGGAGAAGTTGATGAGTTCTCTGACAACATGATGGCGTGACGATGATGGTAGTGTTGTTTTCCCGGCAGGGCTACGCCTAGCACTACCAAAACCTTGAACGGAGGAGAAAGCAATCTAGGGAGAGAGAGGGGCGCCAATGGTTTCGTGTGTCCTCTTGGGGCGCCTCCTCCCCTCTATATATAGGTGGAGGGTGTGGGGAACAGCCCCTCCAAGCCCTAGGGAGCAGCCAAGGGGGAGGAGGTGGAATCCTAGTCCCTTTTCTTCCCTTCCATACAAAGGTGAACTTTACACCTTTCCCAACTGCATGGGCCTTGAGGGACTTGTGCGCTTGGCCCAATAAGGCCACAATCTATCCCCTTAGCCCATGCAAACCCTTGGGACATGTTAGAACCCTTGGTGGACTTCCAGACTCCTCTGGAAGTTTCCGGAACCTTACAGAAGCTTCACAGCACAAAACCAGAAAAACCCAAACTTTTTTGGTAGCCAAAATATGACTTCCCATATGAAAATGTTTACCTACGGACCATTACGGAGCCCCTCGTGACGACCGGCAACTCATCCAGTACTCCGAACAACCTTCGGTCACCAACATACATAACTTAACTATACCGAAATGTCACCAAACCTTAAGTGTGCAGACCCTGCGGGTTCGAGAACTATGTAGACATGACCTGAGACACTCTCCGGCCAATAACCAATAGAGGGACCTAGATGCCCATATTGGCTAATACATATTCTACGAAGACATTTATCGGTCGAACCACGATGTCAAGGATTCAATCAATCTCGTATATTGTCCCCTTTGTCCATTGGTATGTTACTTGCCCGAGATTCGACCGTCGGTATCTCCATACGTAGTTCAATCTCATTACCGGCAAGTCTTTTTACTCATTCCGTAATACAAGATCCCGTGACTAACTGTTGGGGAACGTTGCATGGGAAACAAAAAAATTCCTACGCACACGAAGACCAATCATACTGATGTCCATCTACGAGAGGAGATTTGGATCTACGTACCATGTAGATCGCATAGCAGGAAGCGTTAAGAAACGTGGTGGATGAAGTGGAACGTCCTCACGTCCCTCGGTCCACCCCACGAACCGTCCCACGATCCCTTCCACGATCCATTCTGATCTAGTGCCAAACGGACGACACCTCCGCATTCACCACACGTACAGCTCGACGATGATCTCGGCCTTCTTGATCCAGCAAGAAAGACAGAGAAGTAGATGAGTTATCTGGCAGCGTGATGGCGCTCCGGTGGTGGTGATGATCTACTCCTGCAGGACTCCGCCCGAGCTCCGCAGAAATCCGATCTAGAGGTAAAACTATGTGGTCTAGGGTTGAGTTGCACGTGGCAAAAGTTGTCTCAAATCAGCCCTAGACCACCACTATATATAGGAGGGAGGGGAGGAGGCTTGCCTTAAGGGCCAAGCCCTCAATGGTGCGCTGGCCAAGGGAGAGGAGGAGTCCTACTCCAATCCTACTCCAATTAGGATTGGAAAGTGGAGTCCTTCTCTTCCTTCCCACCTCTTTTTTTCTTTTTCTTTGGTTTTCTTTCCTTGGTGCCAAGGCCCTCCTGGGCTGTCCCACCAGCCCACTAAGGGCTGGTGTGCCACCCCTAGGGCCATTGGGCTTCCCCCGGGTGGGTTTCCCCCTCCCGGTGAACTTCGGGAACCCATTCGTCACTCCCGATACAATCCCGGTAATGCCCAAAAACCTTCCAGTAACCAAAGCAAGCCATCCTATATATCAATCTTCATTTCCCGACCATTCCGGAAACCCTCGTGACGTCTGTGATCTCATCCGGTTCTCCGAACAAAATTCGGTAACCACACATATAATTCAACTATACTAAAACATCGCCGAACCTTAAGTGTGCAGACCCTGCTGGTTCGAGAACTATGTAGACATTCCCTGAGGTACTCCTCGGTCAATATCCAATAGTTGGACCTAGATGCCCATATTGGATACTACATATTCTCCAAAGATCTTATCGGTTGAACCTCAGTGTCAAGGATTCATATAATCTCGTATGCCATTCCCTTTGTCCTTCGGTATGTTACTTGCCCGGAATTCGATCGTCGGTATCCGCCTACCTATTTCAATCTCGTTACCGGCAAGTCTCTTTACTCATTTCGTAATTCAAGATACCGTGACTTACACTCAGTCACATTGCTTGCAAGGTTTGTGTGCGATGTTGTTTTACCGAGTGGGCCCCGAGATACCTCTCCGTCACATGGAGTGACAAATCCCAGTCTTGATCCATATTAACTCAATGGACACCTTCGGAGACACCTCTAGAACACCTTTATAGTCACCCAGTTATGTTGTGACGTTTGATGCACACAAGGTATTCCTTCGGTGCCAGTGATTTATATGATCTCATGGTCATAGGAACACATACTTGACATGCAGAAAACAATAGCAATAAAACGACACGATCAATATGCTACGTTCATAGTTTGGGTCTTGTCCATCACATGATTCTCCTAATGATGTGATCCCGTTATCAAGTGACAACACTTGTCTATGGTTAGGAAACCTTGACCATCTTTGATCAACGAGCTAGTCAACTAGAGGCTTACTAGGGACAGTGTTTTGTCCATATATCCACACATGTATTTGAGTTTCCAACCAATACAATTATAGCATGGATAATAAACGATTATCACGAACAAATAAATATAATAATAAGTAATTTATTATTGCATCTAGGGAATATTTCCAATAGTCTCCCACTTGCACTAGAGTCAATAATCTAGTTCACATCACCATGTGATTTTAACGAATCCAACACGCATATAGTTCTGGGGTTTGATCACGTCTTGCTCGTGAGAGAGGTTTTAGTCAACGGTTCTGAAACTTTCAGATCCGTGTATGCTTTACAAATATTTATGTCATCTTATAGATGCTGCTACTACGTGCTATTTGGAAATACTCCAAATATCAACTCTACTATACGAATCCGTTTACTACTCATAGTTATTCGGATTAGTGTCAAAGCTTGCATCAACGTAACCCTTTACGACGAACTCTTTAACCACCTCCATAATCGAGAAAAATTCCTTAGTCCATTAGATACTAAGGAGAACTTTGACCGTTGTTCAGTGATTCAATCCTGGATCACTCTCTGTACCTCTTAACAGACTTGTGGCAAGGCACACATCAAGTGCGGTACACAGCATGGCATACTGTAGAGTCTACGACTAAGGCATAGGGGACGACCTTTTTCCTTTCTCTTTCTTCTGCCGTGGTCGGGCTTTTGAGTCTTAATCAAATTCACACCTTACAACACAACCAAGAACTCCTTCTTTGCTTATCTATTTTGAACTCCTTCAAAAACTTGTCAAGGCATGCATTTCATTTGAATGTTCTATTAAGTGTTTTGATCTATCTCTATAGATCTTGATGCTCAATGTTCAAATAGCTCTATCCAGGTCTTCCTTTGAAAAACTCCTTTCAAACAACCTTTTATGCTTCACAAAAATCCTACATTACTTCCGATCAACAATATGTCAACCACATATACTTATCAGAAATTCTATAGTGCTCCCACTCACTTCTTTGGAAATACAAGTTTCTCACAAACCTTGTGTAAAACCAAAAGCTTTGACCATCTCATCAAAGCGTACATTCCAACTCCAAATGCTTGCACCAGTCCATAAAAGGATCGCTGGAGCTTGCATACTTGTTAGTATCTATAGGATCAACAAAACCTTCTGGTTGTATCACATACAACCTTTCCTCAAGGAAACCGTCGAGGAAACAATGTTTTGACATCCTATGTGCAATATTTCATAAATAATGTAGCAACTAATAACATAATTCCAACAGACTTTTAGCATCGCTATGACTGAGAAAGTCTCACCATAGTCAACTCTTTGATCTTGTCGGAAACATCTTTGCGACAAGTCAAGCTTTTCTTAATGGTGACTTTTCACCATCATCGGCTGTCTTCCTTTCAAAGATCCATCTTTACTTTTATAGTCTTACTACCATCAAGTAGTTCTTCCAAAATCTATACTTTGTCTTCATACATGGATCCTCTCTCGGATTTCATGGCCTCCAGCCATTTGTCGGAATTCGTCCCACCATCGCTTCTCCATAGCTCGTAGGTTCACTGTTGTTCAACAACATGACCTCCAAGCCAAGGTTACCGTACCACTCCGTATTAGTACGCGACCTTGTCAACCAACGAGGTTTGTAGTAACTTGATCTGAAGTTCAATGATCACCATCATCAGCTTCCACTTCAATTAGTGTAGGCGCCACAGGAACATCTTCATGTGCCCTTCTACACACTGGTTGAAGTGAAGGTTCACTAACCTCATCAAGTTCCACCACCCTCCCACTCAATTCTTTCGAGAGAAATCTTTCCTCGAGAAAGGATCCGTTTCTAGAAACAACCACTTTGCTTCCGGATCTGAGATAGGAGATGTATCCAACTATAGCGACCCCACCCAATACGAGTCAAGCCTCTGGTGTTTCCGTACCATCCCAGGATCATGCTGGTACACACTCAGTACATCAATGTATATATCAAGAGTTCAATCACACAACTTTATTAATCGAAATCTCATAACGAGTACTTTATTACAATAATGAATTACAATAAAGTGGCTGAAGGCCATCTCATGAGATATCTAACGAAGACTAGCGGAAGCATCAGGTAGACGAGTCCATCCGACTCCAGGGCATGTCGTTGAGCGTAGATCGTAGCCTCACTCCTCGTCGGAAAAGTACTCTGCAACATGATACGTTTCAGCCGTGTAGGTCAGCATATGGAATATGCCGGCAAGTCATCAAAGAGAGGGGAAAAAATAATAAACAACTATCTCTACATGCATATTTGGCAGGTGGGGCTATAGGTTTTGCATAAAGCCAATTTTCTCCTACAACATGAGGGGCTGAAATCAAAATATTACTACTTTGTTTGTTGTTAACGAGATGGTTCTGCCAACCAATTCTCATACCCGAGTTGTTGTTAATTCCCACATCATTATTAAGTTGTGTCGAGAGTTCAGGGGAAATTCAATGCCTTCGGCTCAAGTTGTCCATGACCGTGGACACGGCTAATCGATTAGGTTTGGGCACTCTGTAGAGTTTTGCACACGTTCCCCACAAGATTTGATCGCCTCCGAGTATGTCCTCGCACTTCAGGGTGTTTGAAGACCGGATGATCAAAACATGGTCTTTCAACAGGTCCCTCTGAATCCCTATCGGTGCCCATCCATTCCTACCGATCTTCTACATCTGCTAGCACCGCCTGTCCAGAGTCGCCGCGTTGTCCAACCAAGCCAGAGCCCATAATGACTTGTGGCTGTGCAGGTAAGCCTTGGGTCTTGAAGCCTCCGTCCATCTCTTCGAGCCTGGGTGAAGCTTTCCGCAAGATGTCATGACCGTCTCCAACATCCCGGGTCATCCACTGGTTTCTCCAGGGAGCCGATCAACCGTCCTTCACCCAGAGTTGCATTGCATCACGAGGTCTTGAAAATCTTGTCTTAACCGGTCTTGGTTATTTAATCAACCTCGCATCACTCGTGTTATGCACTCAACCAAAATCCCGTCTACTCAAGCATCGCAATATAAATTTGTCGTCCCAGGCCAAGTATCGGGGTTGTTGTGTGCCTACCACATGATACTACAACCTATACTAAAATTTCCAAGTACCTACGCAGCATGCAATTGGGCAAAAAAAAGGTGAAACTACCATGCATCGAAAAACATAGGAGATAGTATGATCAAAATGACTTGCCTTGATGATAGTTGTCTTGATCGAGCGCTTCTAAGTAACAAGCTTCGCACTCTGGGTGATCTACCGATACAAACAAATACACACCATAAGCACTACAATCAACAAGTAAAATAACATCACAAGTAATAATTAGCTATGGCCTAAGTGAAAGAATTCACTTCACATAACTAAGGCAGAAATGGTTTCTGTCAAAACCCCAGGTAAAAAATGTTTAAAAGTTTTTGAAACTTATACCACAGTAACATATAATCACTAGGAAGCAGTAGCAAAAAGAATCAAATAAAAATCATTTTTTTAAACTCCTGGAATAAGCAAAACAAGTTTTAAACTAAATCTGATCTAATTCAAATTTGAAAATTTCAAACATAGACAAATTATATGTTTTTAAAAACTACAGAAAATTTGTGATCTACTGGAAAAAGAATCAATCTCATTGGATCTCTAGATCAAAAGTTATAGGGGAAACAAGATTACAACTTTCTCTGTTTTTGAATTAAACCGAAAAAAACAAAGAACTAACTAGTCAACGGGGGGGGGGGGGGTATGTGGCGTGCTCTCATTTGCTAAGGGAGGCGTGCGCTGCGGTGCTAACTGGCGAACGGCCGCAAACTAGACAAACCACGTTGGCTCACTAATTAAATAAAAGAACCGCCGGTTCTTTTAAAAGAACCGAAGGGGTATCCCTACTTCTAATCCACACCAGTGGCCTAGGATCCAACGAATGAAAGGCAAAGGGGGAGAGGCTCACCGTGGGCAGGGGTCTGCGATGAGAACCGAGGCGGTGGCGGCTTTGTGGTGGTCGGCGGCGAGGTTCCCGTGGGCAGGGACGGCTGCGGAGGGGCCCAGGGGGTGGAGGCGGTCCTCCGGCGAAGAGTGGCGACGCCGGCGTGGCTTGGGGAGGTCGGGGCTAGTAGCAGGGAGACCGGGGAGCTTCGGCTCCGGCTCCACTCCGGCGAGCTGCGAGGGGCGGCGTGGGGCTCGGGCAGGGCGGCGTGGGGGTGGAACGGGGTGAGGGGAGGCGGAGGGGGCTTTATATAGGGGGCTAGGGGGGCTCGGGGAGGGGAAAGTGAGGGAGATCCGGGAGGGAATCGGTGCTCCGACGAGCTTTGGTAGGCTCGGCCAGAGAAAGGAAGGAAGAAGAAGGGGGGGGCACTGCGGGGGGGGGGGGGGGGAGGTAGGGCGCTGCGGGTGGGGTTGGCGCGGGGGCGGGGCCCAGGGGCAGCGGGTGAGGGTAGAGGGGCGCTGGGTGCTGCGCTCTAATAGGAAAGGCATGCCGAATCCCGGGCTGGCGGGGTGGGCTGCGCGTTATAAAGCGCCGGCTGGCGCTTGCCTTTTTTTAAAAAAAAGTTTCCTATTTTAGTTGTTTCCTAAAAACAGAAACTAAAAGGAAATAAAAGGAAACCAAATAAAATAATGAATATAGGGTATTATATACCAAAATGATCATAAAAATATTCTCTTCTCGATTAACATTTTTCCAAGGCAAAAATAAAAACTTTAAAAAAATGTTTTTCAGAAAAAATCCCTTATGCTATATTTTCTTTTTGCAATTATTTTCACAATAAAACTTTGGCTTTCTTGGCTCAAAATATTTCAGAAATGCCTCACATTTTGGAGGGTCATTTTCCTCCGCTCTCTCTTGCGTGCAAGAAATTATTTCCCGGCATTTCTCGTGTGAAGAAAAAAAAATAGAAATGCAAAAGCAAAAGTCAAAAGAATTCAAATGCAAACTTTATTTCAATCAATATGCATAGATGCTTAGCTACAATGTAAAACATTCCCAATCAAGAAAATTGGGATGTTACAAACCTACCCACCTTAAGATGAATCTCGCCCTCGAGATTTGGGTTGGCTAGAAAATAGGTGCGGGTGGTCTCGGCGAAGATCCTCTTCTCGTTCCCAGGTGGCTTCTTCCTCGGTGTGGTGGCTCCACAACACCTTGCAGAACTTCATGATCTTGCTGCGGGTAACTCTGTTGGCAGTCTCGAGAATCCTGACGGGTTTCTCCTCATACGTCAGATCACTGTCAAGCTGTATGGCCTCTAGGGGCACTGTATCTCTCAACGGAACATCAGCCATCTCAGCATGGCATTTGTTCAACTGGGAAACATGGAAGACATCATGAACTTCGGACAATCCTTCCGGCAGTTCCAGTTTATATGCAACTTTGCCTCTACGTTCAAGAATTTTGTAAGGGCCAATGAATCGGGGTGCTAACTTTCCTTTCACAGCAAATCTCTTGATTCCTCGAAGTGGAGACACCCGAAGATAGGCTCGGTCTCCCACTTCGTAGGTTATTTCCTTGCGTTTGCTGTCAGCATAACTTTTTTGCCTGGACTGAGTTATCTTGAGTCGGTCACGAATTAACTTGACCTTCTCTTCAGAATCTCGGATAAGGTTGGGACCAAAAAGTTGTCGGTCTCCAACTCCATCCCACATCAACGGTGTTCTGCACCTCCTTCCGTATAAAGCTTCAAAAGGGGCCATCTTCAGACTGGTCTGGTAGCTGTTGTTGTATGAGAACTCGGCATAAGGCAAATTGTCATCCCAACTAGACCCATAGTCTAGTGCGCAAGCTCTCAACATGTCCTCCAGAATCTGATTGACTCTCTCGGTCTGTCCATCTACCTGTGGGTGAAAAGCTGTACTGAACTCAAATCTCGTTCCCAAGGTTTCATGCAGTTGGTGCCAAAATTTTGATGTGAACTGAGTCCCTCTATCTGACACAATGCTCGTCAGTACTCCATGCAGACATACGATCCTGGTCATATATATCTTGGCCATCTTGGCACTCGTGTAAGTAGTCTTCACATGAATGAAGTGAGCTACCTTCGTCAAACGATCGACCACAACCCAAATAGAATCATAGCCAGAACGGGTCCTGGGTAATCCTGTGATGAAGTCCATACCAAGCTTTTCCCATTTCCACTGGGGTATCGGCAGAGGTTGAAGCAAACCTACTGGCTTCTGATGCTCGGCTTTTACTCGCTGACAAACATCGCATATTGCTACAAACTCGGCAATGTCTTTCTTCATTCCTGTCCACTAGAAACTTTCTTTCAGATCCAGATACATCTTGGTGTTTCTGGGGTGTATCGAGTACGGGGAATCATGGGCCTCCTGAAGTATCAACTTCCTGAGTTCGGGATCATTAGGCACATAAATGCGATCCTCAAACCATAAAGTTCCGTGTTCATCCTCATGAAAACCTTTAGCCTTCCCGTCTTTCATTTTCTACTTAATCTTAGTTATTTCCTTGTCTGATTTATGTGCCTCGCGGATCTTTTCTGTCAAAGCGGACTGAATTTCTAGTGTGGCAACAAATCCTCTTGGAACTATATCCAATTTGAGCTCTCGGAGGTTATCGGCTAACTCCTGGGGTAACCCTCCTTCTATGAGTGTGTTCACATAACTCTTGCGGCTCAACGCATCAGCTACAACATTTGCCTTGCCTGGGTGATAATGCAATCTCATGTCATAGTCCTTGATCAATTCTAGCCATCGCCTCTGTCTGAGGTTCAACTCCTTCTGCGTGAAGATATATTTCAGGCTCTTGTGATCCGTGTAAACATCACAACTATTTCCGATCAGGAAATGTCTCCAGGTCTTGAGAGCATGCACTACAGCTGCTAGTTCCAAGTCATGTGTGGCATAATTCAATTCATGGGGTCTGAGCTGTCTGGATGCATAGGCTACAACTTTACCTTCTTGCATGAGCACTCCTCCGAGTGCTTGATGAGAAGCGTCACAGTAAACCTGGAAATCCTTCCGAATGTTCGGCAATATCAGCACTGGGGCTGTAACCAGACGTTTCTTCAACTCTTGACAACTGGTTTCACATTCCTCGGTCCAAACATACTTGGACTCCTTCTTCAACAACTCTGTCATGGGCTTGGCGATCTTTGAGAAATTCTCAATGAACCTCCGGTAATATCCGGCAAGTCCGAGGAAACTGCGGATCTCCTTGACTGAAGTGGGTACTACCCATTCGGTGACTGCTGCGACCTTGGCAGGGTCCACTGCTATTCCTTCTCCTGAGATGACGTGTCCGAGGAATCTGACTTCCTTCAACCAAAACTCACATTTGCTAAACTTTGCATACAGCTTATGCTCTCGAAGTTTCTCCAGAACTAGACGCAGATGTTCCTTGTGTTCCTCTTCGTTCTTGGAGAATATCAGTATGTCATCGATGAACACCACGACAAACTTGTCCAAGTATTTCATAAATACCTTGGTCATCAGATTCATAAAATATGTTGGAGCATTAGTCAGTCCAAATGACATGACCGTGTACTCATACAATTCGTACCGAGTGGTGAAGGCTGTCTTGGGTATATCCTGTTCACGAATCTTCAACTGATGATACCCGGATCGAAGATCGATCTTGGAGAATATTCGGGCTCCAACTAACTGGTCAAACAGATCATTGATCATCGGCAAGGGGTACTTGTTCTTGATGGTCACCTCGTTCAATGCACGATAATCGACAACCATTCTCAAGGACTTATCCTTCTTTTCAACCAAAAGCACTGGGCTCCCCAAGGTGAAGAACTTGGGCGAATATACCCTTTGTCCAACAACTCCTTAATTTGCTTCTTGATTTCTACCAAGTCATTTGCGGGCATCCGATAGGGTCTCTTGGATATCGGGGCTGTTCCGGGTAATAGCTCAATCAGGAACTCAATCTCTCTATCAGGTGGCATGCCCGGCAATTCCTCCGGAAATACATCTGGGTATTCCTGTACAATCGGTACTTCCTCCTGGACTACTCCCGTGAGAGAGTTTACTCATTTACTCCGTGTCGGGCGCTGAGACACGTACTTAATCCGCTTTTGCTCGGGGGTGGTGAGTAAAATAGACTTAAGGGAACTATCAATATTCCCTTCATACTTGGCCAACCAATCCATGCCTAGGATTACATCCAATCCCTGGGACTCTAATACGATGAGGTCGGTGGGAAAATTATTGTTCCCGATGTTGAGACTCAAAGCATGGCATCCTATCCCGGCTGTCATCATGCCTCCTAGGGAACTGACCTTAATAGGCTGGCTGAGGGTTCTAGTTGGCAAACTATACTTTTCCACAACTACCCTTGATATGAATGAATGCATTGCACCAGAATCAAAAAGTACCAATACTGGACGTGAATTTAGCAAAAACTTACCAACCACAGTATCGGGGTGATCATAGACCTCTTCAACATCAATGTGATTCACCTGAGCTCGAGGAAAAGGATTGGGCTTCTTTGCTGCAGAGTTGCCGTTGCCGTTTCCATTTCCCTGCTTGTTCTAGGGACATTCAGTGGCATAGTGTCCCGTCTTCTGACACTTGAAGCAGGTGATGTGATTCAGATCCTTCTGAGCTGCAGCTGAATGATGCTGAGTGCCAGTACCGCCATTCTTGAAGTTGCTGTTGTTGCGGTGGTTCCCATTTCCTCCAAGGTTGTGGCCTCCATGGTTGTGCACTAGGTGGTTATGCTGGACGTGTCCTTGAAACTTACCGGATCCAGTCCCGGTATTCCCTGAATAGGGGGTGTAGCGAGGGTTCTTCTGAGTGCCGGAGTTGAACTTTCCATTGCCATACTTCCGCTTGCGGTTCTCCATCTGCTGGTGTTTCCCCTCCAAGATGAGGGCCTTATCTACCAGCTCCTGGTAGTTGTTGAAGTTGGCTACGGTCAGCTGAATGCTCAGCTCATCATTGAGTCCCTCCAAGAACTTTTCCTGCTTGGCCGCATCATCGGCCACATCTCCAGGTGCATAACGGGCGAGCATGCTGAATTCATCGAAATACTGAGCCACAGAGCGATTTCTCTGGCGTAAGTTGCGAAACTCACGCTTCTTCAGACTCATTGCACCAGCTGAGACATGTGAGGTGCGGAAGGCTTGCTTGAACTGCTCCCAAGTGACTCCAGCAATGGGGTATGTGGTGGTGTAGTTCTCCCACCATGCAGCTGCAGGGCCTTCAAGTTGATGTGCGGCAAAGTGCACCTTCTCAGCTTCAGTACAACCAGCAGTGATAAGTTCCTGCTCCATCTTGCGGAGCCAATCATCTGCCACAATGGGCTCAATGCTGCTGGAGGAAGTCGGAGGGTTCAACCTCAGGAAACGGGTGAGATTGTTGGCCTAGGGTGGATGATGGTTGTTGTTATTGTTCTGGTTCTGGATGATCAGCTGCATTAGGGTATTCTGTTGCTGAATCAACTGGGTGAGTTCTGGCGGAAAGTTGGAAGTAGGGGCACGTCTCGGAGGCATCTAATGTTTGTAGAGGGGTGAGATTAGCATAGAACAATGGTCTAAGAGTAATTACACTACCCATATGAAATGCAACAAACAAGTATCACACCACACATTTTATTCAATACCATCACAAAAGGTTCACACGGGGATACAAAATTCGATAACCTAGACATCGGCCTAAACGTCTAACGATAAGATAAATTTGGTGGTCTAGTCTAAGTGTCCTCCTCAGAAAAGCATGGTGGTGGGTCCTTCGGTGGAGCTTTCTTCATAGTCCTCGTCATTGCTGATCAAGGGGGCTACGTCACCTTCCGGATGAAGGTTCTCGCCCATGTCCAGTTCCTCCTCCAGGTATGCAACTCGAGTCTTCAGCTTCTCGATCCTCTCCAGAAAGTCCTTCACCTCCAATTCGTGCTCATAGTGGGCTTCCCGGGCTGCTTCTTCGAGTTCGAGTTCGCGGAGCGACAGTTGCTTGATCTTCCTGGCGTCCTTGATCACACGATGCTCCAGAGTCCCGCTGTGCTTCTCCAAGGTCTGGGCATAGGACAGGAGAGCGTCCTTGGTCTTGCTTGAGATGATTTATCCATCTTCTCTTCTCCAGGATACCGTGAATAGGTCCGGTGAAATAGGGCAGCCTCTGTACACTTCCTTGATACGTTCGAGTGCACAATGGACCGCCATGTCCCTTCCGAGAATCCAGTTGGGTGCGATGAACTTGAAGTCCACAGGCTCAGTGCGCGGCTCGAATGTCCTTCCGAGAATGTGCACCTCAATCCTGTAGCGTGAATCCTCTGGGTAACACGAAGTAGGCTTCCCAGTGATAGTCGGCAGAGCAATCCTCAAGTCCTTAGTGATCTGTATCAACTCCTTTCCGAAAGGCATAGTGGTGTCGGGCTGGCAAAACTCCGTGAACTTAACGGGGATGAAGGTGGCCATCTAAAACATTGGAAAATCGGAGAGAAGTCAGAAATGATCAGAAGAGGAAATAGAGGATTTATAGACATAAGAAATAGTTTTCTTCCTAAGGCTTTTCCATTCCTAGAGGTTACGTCCTACGGTCAGCGTGTGCTCTGAATACCATTTCTGTAGCGACCCGACCCAATACGAGTCAAGCCTCCGGTGTTTCCGTACCATCCCAAGATCATGCTGGTACACACTCAGTACATCAATGTATATATCAAGAGTTCAATCACACAACTTTATTAATCGAAATCTCATAACGAGTACTTTATTACAATAATGAATTACAATAAAGTGGCTGAAGGCCATCTCATGAGATATCTAACGAAGACTAGCGGAAGCATCAGGTAGACGAGTCCATCCGACTCCAGGGCATGTCGTTGAGCGTAGATCGTAGCCTCACTCCTCGTCGGAAAAGTACTCTGCAACATGATACGTTGCAGCCGTGTAGGTCAGCATATGGAATATGCCGGCAAGTCATCAAAGAGAGGGGAAAAATAATAAACAACTATCTCTACATGCATATTTAGTAGGCGGGGCTATAGGTTTTGCATAAAGCCAATTTTCTCCTACAACATGAGGGGCTGAAATCAAAATATTACTACTTTGTTTGTTGTTAACGAGATGGTTCTGCCAACCAATTCTCATACCCGAGTCCTTGTTAATTCCCACATCATTATTAAGTTGTGTCGAGAGTTCAGGGGAAATTCAATGCCTTCGGCTCAAGTTGTCCATGACCGTGGACACGGCTAATCGATTAGGTTTGGGCACTCTGTAGAGTTTTGCACACGTTCCCCACATGATTTGATCGCCTCTGAGTATGTCCTCGCACTTCAGGGTGTTTGAAGACCGGATGATCAAAACATGGTCTTTCAACGGGTCCCTCTGAATCCCTATCGGTGCCCATCCATTCCTACCGATCTTCTACATCTGCTAGCACCGCCTGTCCAGAGTCGCCGCGTTGTCCAACCAAGCCAGAGCCCATAATGACTTGTGGCTGTGCAGGTAAGCCTTGGGTCTTGAAGCCTCCGTCCGTCTCTTCGAGCCTGGGTGAAGCTTTCCGCAAGATGTCATGACCGTCTCCAACATCCCGGGTCATCCACTGGTTTCTCCAGGGAGCCGATCAACCGTCCTTCACCCAGAGTTGCATTGCATCACGAGGTCTTGAAAATCTTGTCTTAACCGGTCTTGGTTATTTAATCAACCTCGCATCACTCGTGTTATGCACTCAACCAAATTCCCGTCTACTCAAGCATCGCAATATAAATTTGTCGTCCCAAGCCAAGTATCGGGGTTGTTGTGTGCCTACCACATGATACTACAACCTATACTAAAATTGCCAAGTACCTACGCAGCATGCAATTGGGCAAAGAAAGGTGAAACTACCATGCATCGAAAAACATAGGAGATAGTATGATCAAAATGACTTGCCTTGATGATAGTTGTCTTGATCGAGCGCTTCTAAGTAACAAGCTTCGCACTCCGGGTGATCTACTGATACAAACAAATACACACCATAAGCACTACAATCAACAAGTAAAATAACATCACAAGTAATAAGTAGCTATGGCCTAAGTGAAAGAATTCACTTCACATAACTAAGGTGGAAATTGTTTTTGTTAAAACCCCAAGTAAAAATGTTTAAAAAATATGAAACTTGTACCACAGTAAGATATAATCACTAGGAAGCAGTAGCAAAAAGAATCAAATAAAAATCATTTTTAAACTCCTGGAATAAGCAAAATAAGGTTTAAACTAAATCTGATCTAATTCACATTTGAAAATTTCAAACATAGACAAATTATATGTTTTTAAAAACTACAGAAAATTTGTGATCTACTGGAAAAAGAATCAATCTCATTGGATCTCTAGATCAAAAGTTATAGGGGAAACAAGATTACAACTTTCTCTGTTTTTGAATTAAACCGAAAAAAAACAAAGAACTAACTAGTCAACGCGCGCGGGGGGGGGGGGGGGGGGGGGGGGTATGTGGCGTGCTCTGATTGGCTAAGGGAGGTGTGCGGTGCGGTGCTAACTGGCGAACGGCCGCAAACTAGACAAACCACGTTGGCTCACTAATTAAATAAAAGAACCAAAGGGGTATCCCTACTTCTAATCCACACCAGTGGCCTAGGATCCAATGGGTGAAAGGCAAAGGGGGAGAGGCTCACCGTGGGCAGGGGTCTCCGACGAGAACCGAGGCGGTGTCGGCTTGGTGGTGGTCGGTGGCGAGGTTCCCGTGGGCAGGGACGGCTGCGGAGGGGCCTAGGGGGTGGAGGCGGTCCTCCGGCGAAGAGTTGCGGCGCCGGCATGGCTTGGGGAGGTCGGGGCCAGTAGAGGGAGACCGGGGAGCTTCGGCTCCGGCTCCACTCCGGCGAGCTGCGAGGGGCAGCGTGGGGCTCGGGCAGGTCCGCGTGGGGGTGGAACGGGGCGATGGGAGGCGGAGGGGGCTTTATATAGGGGGCTAGGGGGGCTCGGGAAGGGGAAAGTGAGGGAGATTCGGGAGGGAATCGGTGCTCCGGCGAGCTTTGGTAGGCTCGGCTAGAGAAAGGAAGGAAGACGGAGGAAGGAAGAAGAAGGGGGGGGGGCGCTGCGGGGGGGTAGGGTGCTGCGGGTGGGGTTGGCGCGGGGGCGGGGCCCAGGGGCAGCGGGTGAGGGTATAGGGGCGCTGGGTGCAGCGCTCTAATAGGAAAGGCATGCCCAATCTCGGGCTGGCGGGGTGGGCTGCGCGCTATAAAGCGCCGGCTGGCGCTTGCCTTTTTTATAAAAAAAGTTTCATGTTTTAGTTATTTCCTAAAAACAGAAACTAAAAGGAAATAAAAGGAAACCAAATAAAATAATTAATATAGGGTATTATATACCAAAATGATCAGAAAAATATTCTCTTCTCGATTAACATTTTTCCAAGGCAAAAATAAAAACTTAAAAAAAATGTTTTTTCAGAAAAAAAACCCATTATGCTTTATTTTCTTTTTGCAATTATTTTCACAATAAAACTTTGGCTTTCTTGGTTCAAAATATTTCAGAAATGCCTCACATTTTGGAGGGTCATTTTCCTCCGCTCTCTCTTGCGTGCAAGAAATTATTTCCCGGCATTTCTCGTGTGAAGAAAAAGAATTAGAAATGCAAAAGCAAAAGTCGAAAGAATTCAAATGCAAACTTTATTTCAATCAATATGCATAGATGCTTAGCTACAATGTAAAACATTCCCAATCAGGAAAATTGGGATGTTACACCAACTGTTTTGGATATCGTATGAAGATGCATTTATCCGCTTTGGGTTCGAGCTTATCTCACTGAAACCTTTTCAGATAAGCGTCACAGCCCCAAACTTTCAAGAAACGACAGCTTAGGTTTCTCCAAATCATAGTCCATACTTTGTCCTCTCAACGGAAATACGCGGTGCCCTATTTAAAGTGAATGCGGTTGTTTGTAATGCATAACCCATAAATGATAGTGGTAATTTGATAAGAGACATCACAGTATGCGCCATATGCAATAGGGCGCGACTATGACGTTCGTACACACCATCACACTATGGCGTTCTAGGTGGCATGAATTGCGAAACAATTTCCACAATGTCTTAAGTGTGTACCAACACTTGCAACTCAGATATTCATCTCTATGATCATATCTTAGACAGTTTATCCTCTTGTCACGACGATCTTCACTCTGAAATAGCTTTGAACTTTTCAATATTTCAGACTTGTGATTCATCAAGTAAATACTCCTGTATCCACTCAAATCATCGGTGAAGTAAGAACATAATTATATCCACTGCGCGCCTCAGCACTCATTGGACTGCACACATCAAAAATGTATTACTCCCAATAAGTTACTCTCTTGTCCCATGTGGTATGTTTTGCATGTCTCAAGTGATTCAAAATCAAGTGAGTCCAAACGATCCATCTGCGTGGACTTTCTTCATGCCTTCATACCAATATGTATGGCTTGAATGTCTCAAACGTTTCAAAAATGAGTGAGTACAAAGATCCATCGGCATGGAGCTTCGTCATGTATTTTACACCAACATGACTCAAGTGGCAGTGCGACAACTAAGTGGTACTATCATTATTACTTTGTATCTTTTGGCACCAACATTATGAACATGTGTAACACTACGATCGAGATTCGATAAACCATTGAGGGTAATTATTCAAGCAAAATAGAATAACTATTATTCTCTTTAAATGAATAATCGTATTGCAATAAACACGATCCAATCATGTTCATGCTCAACGCAAACACCAAATAACAATTATTTAGTTCTAACACCAATCCCTATGGCAGAGGGAACGTGCGATGTTTGATCACATCAACCTTGGAAACACTTCCAACACTTATTGTCACCTCGCTTTTAGCTAGTCTCTGTTTATTCTGTAGCTATCATTTCGAGTTACTAATCACTTAGCAACTGAACCGGTATCCAATACCCTCGTGCTACTAGGAGTACTAGTAAAGTACACATCAATATCATGTATATCAAATATACTTTTGTCGACTTTGCCAGCCTTCTTATCTACCAAGTATCTAGGGTAGCTCCGCCTCAGTGACCGTTCCCCTCATAACAGAAGCACTTAGTCTCGGGTTTGGGTTCAATCTTGGGTTTCTTCATTAGAGCAGCAATTGTTTTGCCATTTCATGAAGTATCCCTTCTAGCCCTTGCCCTTCTTCAAACTAGTGGTTTTACTAACCATCAACAATTGATGCTCCTTGTTGATTTCTAATTTCGCAGTGTCAAACATTGCGAATCGCTCAAGGATCATCATATCTATCCTTGATATGTTATAGTTCATCACGAAGCTCCAGTAGCTTAGTGGAAGTGACTTTGGAGAACCATCACTATCTCATCTGGAAGATTAACTCCCACTTGATTCAAGCGATTGTTGTACTGAGACAAACTGAGAACATGCTTACCGACTTGAGATTTTCTCCTTTACTTTGTAGACAAAGAATCTTGTCGGAGGTCTCATACCTCTCAACAAGGGCACGAGCATGAAATCTCAGTTTCATCTCTTAGAACATCTCTTATGTTCCGTGACGTTTCAAAACGCCTTCGGCGCCTTGCTTCTAAGCTATTAAGTATTGTGCACTGAACTATCACGTAGTCATCAAAAACGTGTATGTCAGATGTTCGCAACATACACAGACGATGCTCGAGGTGCAGCACACCGAGTGGTGCATTAAGGACATAAGCCTTCTGCGCAGCAATGAGGACAATCCTCAGTTTTACGGATTCAGTCCGCAAAGTTGCTACTGTCAACTTTGAGCTAAAATTTTCTTTAGGAACATACAAAAACAGTAGAGCTATAGCGCAAGCTACATCGTAATTCGCAAAGACCATTAGACTATGTTCATGATAATTATTTCAATTAATCATATTACTTAAGAACTCCCACTCAAAAAGTACATCTCTCTAGTCATTTGAGTGGTACATGATCCAAATCCACTAACTCAAGTCCGATCATCACGTGAGTTGAGAATAGTTTCAGTGGTAAGCATCTCTATGCTAATCATATCAACTATACGATTCATGCTCGACCTTTCGGCCTCATGTGTTCCGAGGCCATGTCTGCACATGCTAGTCTCGTCAAGCTTAACGCGAGTGTTCCGCGTGTGCAACTGTTTTGCACCCGTTGTATGTGAACGTTGAGTCTATCACACTCGATCATCACGTGGTGTCTCGAAACGACGAACTGTAGAAACGGTGCACAGTCGGGGAGAACACAATTTCATCTTGAAATTTTAGTGAGAGATCACCTCATAATGCTACCGTCGTTCTAAGCAAGATAAGGTGCATAAAAGTATTAACATCACATGCAATTCATAAGTGACATGATATGGCCATTATCATGTGCTTCTTGATCTCCATCACCAAAGCACCGACACGATCTTCTTGTCACCGGCGCCACACCATGATCTCCATCATCATGATCTCCATCAACGTGTCGCCATCGAGGTTGTCGTTCTACTTATGCTATTACTACTAAAGCTATGTCCTAGCAATAGTAAACGCATCTGCAAGCACAAACGTTAGTTTAAAGACAACCCTATGGCTCCTGCCGGTTGCCGTACCATCGACGTGCAAGTCGATATTAACTATTACAACAAGATCATCTCATACATCCAATATATCACATCACGTCATTGGCCATATCATATCACAAGCATACCCTGCAAAAACAAGTTAGACGTCCTCTAATTTGTTGTTGCATGTTTTATGTGGCTGCTATGGGCATCTAGTATCGCATCTTACTTACGCAAAAACCACAATGGAGATGTGCAATTTGCTATTTAACCTCTCCAAGGACTGCCTCGGTCAAACCAATTCAACTAAAGTTGAAGAAACCGACACCCTCCAGTCATCTTTATGCAACGAGGTTGCATGTCAACCGATGAAACCAGTCTTTCCTAAGCGTACGAATAATGTTGGTCTGGGCCGCTTCAATCCAACAATACCGCTGAATTGAGAAAAGACTAAGGAGGGCAGCAAATCGAACATCACCATCCACAAAACCCTTTGTGTTCTACTCGAGATAACATCTACGCATGAACCTAGCTCATGATGCCACTATTGGGGAACGTTGCATGGGAAACAAAAAAAATCCTACGCGCACGAAGACCTATCATGGTGATGTCCATCTACGAGAGGAGATTTGGATCTACGTACCCTTCTAGATCGCACAGCAGGAAGCGTTAAGAAACGCAGTTGATGTAGTGGAACATCCTCACGTCCCTCGATCCACGCCACGAACCCTCCCATGAACCGTCTCGCGATCCATCCCACGGTCCGTTCCGATCTAGTGCCGAACGGACGACACCTCCGCGTTCAGCACACGTACAACTCGACGATGATCTCGGCCTTCTTGATCCAGCAAGCAAGACAGAGAAGTAGATGAGTTCTCCGTCTGCGTGACAGCGCTCCGGTGGTGGTGATGATCTACTCCTGCAGGGCTCCGCCCGAGCTCCGCAGAAATCCGATCTAGAGGTAAACCTATGTGGTCTAGGGTTCAGTTGCACGTGGCAAAAGTTGTCTCAAATCATCCCTAGACCACCACTATATATAGGAGGGAGGGGGAGGAGGCTTGCTTTGAGGGACAAGCCCTAAAGGGTGTGCCGTCCAAGGGAGAGGAGGACTCCTACTCCAATCCTACTCCAATTAGGATTGGAAAGTGGAGTCCTTCTCTTCCTTCCCACCTCTGTTTTTTTTCTTTTTCTTTGGTTTTCTTTAATTGGTGCCAAGGCCCTCTTGGGATGTCCCACCAGCCCACTAAGGGCTGGTTTGCAACCCCTAGGGCCATTGGGCTTCCCCCGGGTGGGTTGCCCCCCTCCCGGTGAACTTCCAGAACCCATTCGTCACTCCTGGTACAATCCCAGTAATGCCCGAAAACCTTCCGATAACCAAATGAAGCCATCCTATATATCAATCTTCGTTTCCCGACCATTCCGGAAACCCTCGTGACATCCGTGATCTCATCCGGGACTCCAAACAACATTGGGTAACCACAGATATAACTCAACTATACTAAAACATTGTCGAACCTTAAGTGTCCAGACCGTGCGGGTTCGAGAACTATGTAGACATGCACTGAGGTACTCCTCGGTCAATATCCAATAGCGGGACCTGGATGCCCATATTGGATCCTACATATTCTCCGAAGATCTTATCGGTTGAACCTCAGTGTCAAGGATTCGTATAATCCTGTATGTCATTCCCTTTGTCCTTCGGTATGTTACTTGCCCGAGATTCCATCGTCGGTATCCGCATACCTATTTCAATCTCGTTACCGGCAAGTCTCTTTATTCGTTCCGTAATACAAGATCACGTTACTTACTCTTAGTCACATTTCTTGCAAGGCTTGTGTGTGATGTTGTATTACCGAGTGGGCCCCGAGATACCTCTCCGTCACACGGAGTGACAAATCCCAGTCTTAATCCATATTAACTCAACGGACACCTTCAGAGACACCTGTAGAACACCTTTATAGTCACCCAGTTACGTTGTGATGTTTGATGCACACAAGGTATTCCTCCGGTGCCAGTGAGTTATATGGTCTCACGGTCATAGGAACAAATACTTGACACACAGAAAACAATGGCATTAAAAGGACACGATCAATATGCTACGTTTATAGTTTGGGTCTTGTCCATCACATGATTCTCCTAATGATGTGATCTTGTTATCAAGTGACAACACTTTTCTATGGTTCGGAAACCTTGACCATCTTTGATCAACGAGCTAGTCAACTAGAGGCTTACTAGGGACAGTGTTTTATCTATCTATCCACACATGTATTTGAGTTTCCAATCAATACAATTATAGCATGGATAATAAAAGATTATCACGAACAAAGAAATATAATAATAACTAATTTATTATTGCCTCTAGGGCATATTTCCAACACTAACTCCTTAGTCACATTCTTTGCAAGCTCATTGTGATGTTGTATTACCGAGTGGGCCCTAGAGATACCTCTCCATCATACAGATTGACAAATCCAAGTATCGATTCATGCCAACCCAACAGACACCTTCGGAGATACCTGTAGAGCACCTTTATAGTCACCCAGTTACGTTGTGACGTTTGATACACACAAGGCACTCCTCCGGTGCCCATAAGTTGCATGATCTCATGGTCATAGAAACAGATACTTGACATGCACAAAATAGTAGCAATAAACTGACATGATCACATGCTACGTTCATAGTTTAGGCCTTGTCCATCACATCATTCTCCTAATGATGTGATAGTGTTATAAAATGACAACTCATGTCTATGGTCAGGAAACCTTGACCATCTTTGATCAACGAGCTAGTCCTTTAGAGGCTCACTAGGGACAGTGTGTTGTCTATGTACCCACACATGTATTTGAGTTTCCAATCAATACAATTCTAGAATGGATAATAAACGATTATCATGAATAAGGAAATATAATACTAACTAATTTATTATTTCCTCTAGGGCATATTTGCAACAGAGTTGCCATCCTATGATGTTTGAGTAGATTTATGTTGTCCTTTGGGTTGATTGATGATCTTGATTGATTTGAGTGTATGTTTTATTTTGTTGTTGTCCTATGGTGCACTTCGTGCCACGCATACGTGATGAAATTCTCGTTGTAGGGTTTGCAATATGTTCATGATTCGCTTATATTAGGTGGCTGGAGTGACAGAAGCTTACGCCCGAGTAAGGGAGTTATTTGCGTATGGGAGTACAGGGGACTTGATGTTTAATGTTATGGTTGAGTTTACCTTAATGATTTTCTAGTAGTTGTGAATTATTGCTAGAGATCCAATCATAAGCTCATATAATCCAAGTATAGAAAGTATGTTACCTCACGCCTCTCCCTCATATAAAATTGCAAGAATGAGTACCGATCTTGTTATCAATTGCCTAGGATAATTCTTCACACATACCATCATTATTCCATACTCGCTATTTGTAATATCTCTTAATATATTCCAACTTTATTTAGGCAGCGACTATTTTCATATTTTTTCTCCAATATCATGCAAAGTTATCCTATTTATACCCATAACGCTGTTTTATTTCTCGTTTACTAGGTAGAAGCAAATGTTCAGTGTATGTAGAGTCGTATCGGTGGTAGATAGGACTCAAGAGAATATTGATCTTACCTTTATGTCCTTATGGGTTTGACACTCCATACTTATCACTTCCATATTTGTAAAGTGCTACGATCGTTCCTTGCACTTGGGGAGTATCAAGCTCCTTTCTCGCTCCGTTGTCACAGAGCAATAGCGTGGGGTTAATATTTTCGTGTATGCTTGTTTGCTTCTATCGCTAAGTAGATTTTTTTCCTTTTGTTTATGTTTTTTGTTTTATTTCTTTAGTTGTGGGTGAAACAAACAAAAAATTAATAATTAAAAACACAGAAGAATTTACTAGCTTTTTATAAGATAAGCGATTGGAGAGTTATGCATTGGAGAAGTGAGGGTCGACCTTGAACACTTGTGTTCATGCTCATGGACACAATGTAGAAGTTTTCATGAAAGTTTCTCATAAAAATAATTATACCCGTGTGTTTACCTGTGTACCATAAAAATAATGTGCTTTCCGTAATATTCATGATGCTCCTTTGCATGTTTCATCTACTATTCTTATGTGAGCATCATTGAAAATATCATGCCCAGCTAAAAGGCTTTAAAGAAAAGCGTTTGTTGGGAGACAACACAACACTTATCCTTTATGTTTTTGTGTGTTAACTTGATTAATATACTGTAATCACCATGTTCTGTGTCTCTTATTTCAATAATTTGCCGCGTAAATCTTTTAGGATGATTTGGATGATAAGTAGAATTGATACAGTGCAAAAACAGAAACTTTGACGTCCAGTGCAGAATTTATGTGATTTTACTGGAATGTCTTTTTGATATGAATATTTTTCTTAAACATTAATATACAACTTTCCCAGGTCCTCCTGGTTTTTTAGAATTTTTTGAGATATAGAAGTTTGGTATTTGTGTTCATAATTATACACTGTTCTGTTTTAGATAGATTCTGTTTTTTGCTTGCATAGTTTGCTTGTTTTGATGATGCTATGGATTGTATCAAGGGGTATAAGCCATGGAGAAGTTAGAATAAAGTACCTTATGTAATAATTAAATATGAATCAATTTATAATAGTACCTAAAGTTTATGATTTGCCTATTTTACTAACAGATATCACGAGGTTTCTGTTAAGTTTTGTGTGATTGAAGTTCTCAAGTTTTGGTTGAGATGCCGATATGAGGAGAGTAAGGAGCATCAAGATCCTAAGCTTGGGTATTCCCAAGGCACACCCAAGGTAATATCCAAGGAATACTTATGCGTCTAAGCTTGGGAGTGCCCCAGAAGGTAATATCCAAGGAATACTCTTTCATCTTCAACACTATCGGTATATCTTACTTGGAGATATGTTTTCACTCATCACATATATGTGTTTTGCTTGGAGCGTCATTTTATTTTGTTAGTATTTCTTTATGTTACTTATAATCTTGTTTCCCAATAAAAAGTTCGAAGAATTGCCTTTAGAATGCTTGAATTGCATGTGTGAGGTGTGCTGTATAAAAACAGAAACTCTTGATGCAGTATTTGAATTATGGGATTTTACTGGAACGTGGAAACTTTCTAAAATTTGATTAGAGTACTGTCATACATATTCTTTAGCTTGCCCCAAATTTTCAGAATTTTTGGAGATAAAGAAGGACACTGTTTAAATGAATTGCTACACACTATTCTGTTTGTACAGATTCTTGTCATAGTTTTATTATCAACTTCTCCTAGAGTTTTCCTGGCTTATATTGGTAGATATAAATTGTGGCAATGGTAGTATACAGTAATGTTTGAAAATATTATGCAACTTAACAGTACATGAAGTGTAGATTTATTCTTATGTGTACTAACATATCTCACGAGTTCTTTTCAAGTTTTGTGTGGATGAAGTTTTTTTAGGCTGAGCTAAAACCGGGATATGAGAGGATTGAAAGGGATACAAAATCTCAATCTTGGGGATTCCCAAGGCACCACAACTAAATATTACAAGAAGTTTAAAGCATCTAAGCTTGGGGATGCTACGCATCCCACCTCTCTTCGTCAAAAATTATCGATTAGCCAATGTTGATCCTAAGTTTTCATTTGTCCACATGTGCTATTCTTGGAGCATATTTTTTGTTTACTATTCCCTTCTATTTTATGCACCATGCTGGTATGAGATAATCCTTGGTTGATTTATAGAATGATTCATGTGCTTCACTTAAATCTTTTGAGTTTGGCTTTATAGAATGTTTCGCGTGCTTCACTTATATATTTTGAGCTTGGATATTGGTCTCTCTATATTCATTGAAGAATGCTCTATGAAATTCACTTATATCTTGTTGAGATTAGTTTGATAATCACTCTTGTGCTTCACTTATATCCTAATAGAAAATGTTGAATGAATGAAATATCATAAATACGGAATTATCAATGTGTTATATGCTTAGTAGTAGTTTCACATTTGGTTCAGAAAGTAAAATCTATTGAAGTTAAACCACCACAATATTGGTCATACAAGCAATTCATGAATGATTAGTATCATAAAGAGAACTTTCACATGCAAATATATTATCTTGGACATCTTTTATGATTGTGGATACCCATTAATTATTTTCAACCTTGATCAAATAGTTGAAGTTGGACAAGGAAGACAACGTAATGGTTATGTTTGGGTATATTTGCTTAGAAGTTTTATTTTTATGGATCCTCCAACCTGTGGTGCTAGCTTAGAACCTTTTGCTAGACAAAACTCCGTACTAAGAAGAGATACTACTTGTGCATCCAAACCCTTGAGGCAAGTTTCTTCCATGAGAGTTGATACGTCCATTTTGCATCATGCTTTCATGTTGATATTTATCGCTTTATGGGCTGTTATATTACTTTGTGGTACCATATTTATGCCTTTTCTCTCTTATTTTGCAAGGTTTATTTGAAGAGGGAGAATTCAGGCAGCTGGAATTCTGGACTGGAAAAGGAGCAAATCTGAGTCCTCTATTCTGCACATCTCCAAATGCCCTGAAAATTTACGTGGAATTTTTTGGGAATATATAAAAAAATACTGTGCGAAAGAAGTACCGGAGGGGAGCTACCAGGGTCCCACAAGCCTGGTAGCCGCCACCCCCCTGGTGGCGGCTACAGGGCTTGTGGGCTCCCTGACGGCCCACTGGCCCCCCTCTTTTGCTATATGAAGGGTTTCGTTCCAGAAAAAAATCAAGAGGGAGCTTTTTCTTGGTTTCGCCGCCCCCACGAGGTGGAACTTGAGCAGATCCAATCTAGAGCTCCGGCAGGACGATCCTGCTGGGGAAACTTCCCTCCCGGAGGGGGAAATCGTCGCCATCGTCATCACCAACACTCCTCTCGTTGGAGGGGAGGCATCTTCATCAACATCTTCATCAGCACCATCTCCTCTCCAATCCCCAGTTCATCTCTTGTAACCAATCTCCGTCTCGCGACTCCGATTGGTACTTGTAAGGTTGCTAGTAGTGTTGATTACTCTTTGTAATTGATGCTAGTTGGATTACTTGGTGGAAGAGTTTATGTTCAGATCCTTGATGCTATTCATTACACCTCTGATCATGATTATGATTATGCTTTGTGAGTAGTTACTTTTGTTCCTGAGGACATGGCATAAGTCATGCTAATAATAGTCATGTGAATTTGGTATTCGTTCGGTATTTTGATATGTTGTATGTTGTCTTTTCCTCTAGTGGTGTTATGTGAACGTCGACTACATAACACTTCACCATACTTGAAGGAATTGGGGAGTAGTAAGTAGATGATGGGTTGCTAGAGTGACAGAAGCTTAAACTCCAGTCGATGCGTTGCTTCGTAAGGGGCTGATTTGGATCCACTAATTTAATGCTATGGTTAGACGTTGTCTTAATTCTTCTTGCATAGTTGCGGATGCTTGCGAGAGGGGTTAATCATAAGTGGGATGCTTGTCCAAGTAAGGGCAGTACCCAAGCGCCGGTCCACCCACATATCAAACTATCAAAGTAACGAACGTGAATCACATGAACATGATGAAACTAGCATGATAGAAATTCCCGTGTGTCCTTGGGAGCGTTTTTCCTCCTATAAGACTTTGTTCAGGCTTGTCCCTTGCTACAAAAGGGATTGGGCCACTTGCTGCACCATTGCTACTACTTGTTACTTGTTACTTTTCACTTGCTACGTTTCACCTCCCTACATCATCACTTGTTACCGCTACTTTCAGTGCTTGCAGTTATTACCTTGCTGAAAACCGTTTATCAGAGCCTTCTGCTCCTTGTTGGGTTCGACACTCTTACTTATCGAAAGGACTACGATTGATCCCCTATACTTGTGGGTCATCAAGACTCTTTTCTGGCACCGTTGTCGGGGAGTGAAGTGCCTTTGGTAAGTGGAATTTGGTAAGGAAACATTTATATATTGTGCTGAAATTTGTTGTCACTTGTCACTATGGAAACTCTTCCTTTGAGGAGTTTGTTCGGGGTATCTTCACCACGAACGGAAGCATGAGGAGTTGTTCCTCAACCTGAGGTACCTACTGAAAATATCTTTTATGAAATTCCTTCGAGTATGCTTGAGAAACTGCTGGCTAATCCTTTTACAGGAGATGGATCTTCACATCCAGACTTGCATCTGATCTATGTAGATGAAGTTTGTGGTTTATTTAAGCTTGCAGGTTTGCCCGAGGATGAGGTAAAGAAGAAAGTCTTTCCTTTACCTTTGAAGGATAAGGCGTTGACATGGTATATGCTATGTGATGATACTGGATCATGGGACTACAATCGGTTGAAATTGGAATTTCATCAAAAGTTCTATCCTATGCATTTAGTACATCGTGATCGGAATTATATTTATAACTTTTGGCCTCATGACAGGGAAAGCATAGCTCAAGCTTGGGGGAGGCTTAAATCAATGCTATATTCATGCCCCAATCATGAGCTCTCGAGAGAAATTATCACTCAAAACTTTTATGCTCGGCTTTCTCATGAAGATCGTACCATGCTTGACACTTCTTGTACCGGTTCTTTTATGAAGAAGGATATTGACCACAAGTGGAATTTATTGGAAAGAATCAAACGTAACTCTGAAGATTGGGAGCTGGAGGAAGGTAAGGAGTCATGTATGAATTTCCAGTTTGATTGCGTTAAATCTTTTGTTGAGACAAACACTTCTAGAGATTTTAGCGCTAAGTATGGACTTGACTCTGAGATAGTAGCTTCTCTATGTGAATCTTTTGCTGCTCATGTTGATCTTCCCATAGAGAAGTGGTTTAAGTATCATCCTCCTGTGGAAAGCAACATAGTCAAAACCAATCTAGTTGAGGAGAAAGTCATTGCTTTTAGTGATCCTATTGTTCCTTGTGCCTACGCTGAGAAACCACCTTATCCTGCTAGGAAAAAGGATTATTCTAAAGCTCCAACTATGATACGTGGGGGTTACATTAGACCACATGCACCCTCTAAGGAGATTAGAGTTGAACCTAGTGTTGCTATTATTAAAGATCTCTTAGCCAAAGACATAGATGGGCATGTTATCAAATTCTGTGAGTACTCTGCTAGAATTGCTAAACCTCACGTGAAAGACAAATACGGACCTATAGTTGCCCTGCCCGTTGTTTCTGTCAAGATAGGAGATCACTGTTACCATGGTTTATGTGATATGGGAGATAGTGTTAGTGCAATACCCCGTTCCCTATATGATGAAATCAAAGATGAGATTGCACCTGCTGAGCTAGAACCCATTGATGTCACTATTACACTAGCTAATAGAGACACTATCTGCCCTCTGGGAATTTTGAGAGACGTAGAAGTCCTGTGTGGTAAGACGAAGTATCCTACTGATTTCCTTGTCCTTGGTACTGCACAAGATAGCTTTTGTCCCATCATATTCGGTAGACCCTTTCTCAACACTGTCATTGCTCACATTGATTGCATTAAGCATACTATCACTGTTAGTTTCGAGGGTGTGTCTCATGAATTTAACTTCTCCAAGTTTGGAAGACAACCCCATGAAAAAGAGTCGTCTGGTAGGGATGAAATCATTGCTCTTCCCTCTATTGCCATACCTCCTACGGATCCTTTAGAGCAATATCTGCTTGAGCATGAAAATGATATGCATATGGAGGAAAGAGATGAGATAGATAAAATTGTCTTAGAACACTATCCTATTCTCAAGAATAATCTGCCTCTTGAACTGCTTGGGGATCCTCCCCCACGAAAGGGTGATCCTGTGTTCGAGCTTAAATAGTTGCCTGATACTCTTAAGTATGCCTATCTTGATGAGAAGCAGATATATCCTGTTATTATTAGTGTTCTCCTCTCAGAGCACGAAGATAAGAAGTTACTAAAAACTCTGAGGAAGCACCATGCTGCTATTGGATATACTCTTGATGATCTTAAGGGTATTAGTCCCACTCTATGTGAGCACAAGACTAAAACCGATCCTGATTCTAAACCAGTTGCTGATCATCAAAGGAAATTAAATCCTAAGATGAAAGAGGTCGTTAGAAAAGAAATATTAAAGCTTCTGGAAGCTGGAATCATTTATCCTGTTGCTCATAGTGATTGGGTAAGTCCAGTACATTGCGTACCTAAGAAGGGAGGTATCACAGTCGTTCCTAATGATAAGAATGAATTAATCCCACAAAGGATTATTACTGGCTATAGGATGGTGATAGACTTCCAGAAACTGAACAAGGCAACCAGGAAAGACCATTATCCTTTGTCGTTTATCGACCAAATGTTAGAAAGGCTATCCAAACACACACACTTCTGCTTTCTAGACGGTTATTCAGGTTTCTCGCAAATACCTGTTGCACAATCTAATGAGGAGAAAACCACTTTCACCTACCCCTTCAGTACCTTTGCTTATAGACGTATGCCTTTTGGCTTATGCAATGCACCTGCCACCTTTGAAAGATGTATGATGGCTATATTCTCTGACTTTTGTGAAAAGATTATCGAGGTTTTCATGGATGACTTCTCCATTTACGGGTCTTCCTTTGATGATTGCCTCATCAACCTTGATCAAGTCTTACAGAGATGCAAAGATACCAACCTCGTCTTGAATTGGGAGAAGTGCCACTTTATGGTTAATGAAGGCATCGTCTTAGGACACAAAATCTCTGAAAGAGGCCTTGAAGTTGATAAGGCTAAGGTTGATGCAATTGAGAAAATGCCTTGCCCCACAAGTATCAGAGGTATACGAAGTTTCCTAGGTCATGCTGGTTTCTATAGAAGGTTCATTAAAGACTTCTCTAAGATTTCTAGGCCTCTTACCAACCTCTTGCAGAAGGGTGTTCCTTTTGTTTTTGATGAGGATTGTGAGGAAGCTTTTGAAATAATTAAGAAGGCTTTGATAACCGCACCTATTGTTCAACCACCTGAGTGGAACTTTCCCTTTGAAATCATGTGCGGCGCTAGTGATTATGCTGTTGGTGCTGTTCTAGGATAAAGAGTTGACAAGAAGTTGAATGTTATTCACTACGCTAGTAAAACTCTAGACAGTGCCCAAAGAAACTATGCCACTACGGAAAAGGAGTTTTTAGCAGTCGTCTTTGCATGCGAAAAGTTCAGATCTTATATAGTTGATTCCAAAGTCACTATTCACTCTGATCATGTTGCTATTAAGTACCTTATGGAGAAGAAGGATGCTAAGCCTAGGCTGATCAGATGGGTTCTCCTGCTACAGGAATTTGATTTGCACGTCGTTGACCGAAAGGGTGCTGATAACCCTGTAGCAGATAACTTGTCCAGGCTAGAGAATGTCCTTGATGACCCATGACCTATTGATGACAGCTTTCCTGATGAGCAATTAAATGTCATCCGCACTTCACATAGTGCACCGTGGTATGCTGATTACGCAAATTATATCGTAGCCAAATACATACCACCCAGTTTCACCTATCAGGAAAATAAGAAATTCTTCTTTGATTTGAGACATTACTTTTCGGATGATCCTCACCTTTATAAGGAAGGAGTAGATGGTGTTATTAGACGTTGTGTGCCTGAACATGAACAGGGACAGATCCTGCAGAAGTGTCATTCCGAAGCCTACGGAGAACATTATGATGGAGATAGAACTGCGCATAAGGTATTGCAATCAGGTTTCTATTGGCCCACTCTCTTCAAGGATGCCCGTAAGTTTGTCTTGTCTTGTGACAAATGCCAAATAATAGGGAACATCAGTAAGCGTCAGGAAATGCCTATGAACTATTCACTTGTCATTGAACCGTTCAATGTCTGGGGCTTTGATTATATGGGACCCTTCCCGAGTTCCAATGGGTACACTCACATCTTAGTTGCTGTGGATTACGTCACTAAGTGGGTAGAAGATATCCCCACTAAAAATGTTGATCACCACACCTCTATTAAGATGCTTAAATAAGTCATTTTCCCAAGATTTGGAGTCCCTAGATATTTGATGACTGATGGCGGTTCACACTTCATTCATGGTATTTTCCGCAAGATGCTCACTAAGTATGATGTCAACCATAGAGTTGCATCTCCTTATCATCCTCAGTCTAGTGGTCAAGTGGAGTTGAGTAATAGGGAGATCAAATTGATCATACAAAATAATGTCAATAGATCTCGAAAGAATTGGTCTAGCGAACTTGACGATGCACTATGGACTTATAGGACTGCTTATAAGAATCCCATGGGCATGTCGCCGTATAAAATGGTTTACGGTAAGGCCTGTCATTTACCTCTTGAGTTGGAACACAAAGCTTATTGGGCAATCAAAGAGCTCAACTTCGATTTCAAACTTGCCGGTGAGAAGTGGTTGTTTGATATCAGCTCATTAGATGAATGGAGGGCCCAGGCATATGAGAATGCCAAGTTGTTCAAAGAAAAGGTTAAGAGATGGCACGATAAACGAATACAGAAATGAGAGTTCAATGTAGGTGATTATGTCCTGCTATACAATTCTTGCTTAAGATTCTTCGCAGGCAAGCTTCTCTCTAAATGGGAAGGTCCTTACGTTATCGAGGAAGTATATCGTTCCGGTGCCATCAAAATCAATAACATAGAAGGAAATTTTCCTAGAGTGGTAAATGGGCAGAGAATCAAGCATTATATCTCCGGTACTCCCATAAATATTGAGATCAATATCATAACTCCAGAGGAGTACATAAGGGATGTTTATCAGCCTTTTTCAGACCCTGAAAACGAAGAGGTATCTGTTTCGGTAAGTAATTGGACTCCGAAGCTTTTCCAATAGGAAATTTCCTCCGTTTTGGAATTTTTGGAAAATTAGAAAAATAAAAAGCAGTCCGGAGAGCGCACGAGCCGGCCACAAGCTTGTTAGCCGCCACCCCCTGGCGGCGGCTACAGGGCTTGTGGGCACCTCGTGTGCCTCCCGCACTCCGTTTTCTTCCGGAGCACTCCTTCTGGTCTAGAAAAAATCATTATATATACGCCCGAAGGTTTTGATCTCCGTATCGCGCAGTTTTCCTCTGTTTTCGTTTTGAGCCTGTTGTCTGCCGCAGATCTAGGTCAAGATGTCTTCTCAAGATTCAGAAGAAGAGATTTATGTGACCGATGATTGTGCTAACTCTAGGATTAATGGGGACTTGGAACTATATGGCTGGACCACTGACGAGGAAGAGGACTTTGAGCCCGAGGAGGAGACTCCTTTACCTCAACCTGCAAACACCCATGTGGAGTTCAAGAATTCAAGCCTCCCTAACTCCAAGAAGAAGCCTAAGACCATATTTATCCCCTCTCGTTTCTTGCAGGAGAGTAAGCAGGGACTTTGGCCTAGAGTGTTGAAACTTGTGGAGGAAAATGACGATCTGAGGGAGCAAAACTTTTTGCTCAAGTGGAAATTAGACAAGCTCAAGGCTGCTTCAACAACTCCACCAAAGGAAGACAACTAAGCATTGGTATCGGCAATCCCCTTGGCTTTTGCAAAGCTTGGGGGAGTTGCCCTGGTATCGTATCACCTTTATATCTTTTGCTTTTACCTTTGTTTTAGTTCTTTCCTTTTCAGTTTTTTATTTCTTCTCTTAGTGGAATAAGTCTTTAGTGTTTAGTTTGAGTCTTTTGCCTTGTGTCTCCCCCGATGTATTCGAGCTTGCGAGCTATATAATAAAGAGTATCTTAGTCAAGGGCTTTGCTTTGTGTCGTGATCAAAAGTATGAAAAGAACGATAGCATGAAAGATCATGAGATGATCTTATGGAAAGTGATAGCTTCACATATGACATGTATGATGATTGAAACTTGTTGAGAATAAATCAACATAGACCTCAGTCATTGTTGCAATTAATAAGAAGTAATAAGGAAAGAGAGGTTCACATATAAATATATCATCTTAGACACTTTTTACAATTGTGAGCACTCACCAAACTATTACATGCTTAGGAGTAGATGTTGGACAAGGAAGACAACATAATGAATTGTGTTTGCTTGGTTCCAAACAATGTTATATGATTAGAGAAGCATGTGACGATTGCTTCCACCTCATATTAGCCAAAACTCCCGCACCAAGTAGAGATACTACTTGTGCATCCATAAACCTTCAACCCAGTTCTGCCATGAGAGTCCACCATACCTACCTACGGATTGTATAAGATCCCTCAAGTAAGTTGTCATCGGTGCAAGCAATAAAAATTGCTCTCTAATATGTATGATCTATTAGTGTGTGGAAAATAAGCTTTGTATGAACCTGTGATGAGGAAGACATAAAAGCGACAGACTGCATAATAAAGTTCTTTATCACAGGAGGCAATATAAAGTGACGTTCCTCCGCACTAAGAGGACACGCATTCAAACCTCAAAAGTGCATGACAACCTCTGCTTCCCTCTGCGAAGGGCCTATCTTCTACCTTTACTTCTTGCCCTTGTAAGAGTCATGGTGATCTTCACCAATTCCCTATTTTTGCCTTTGTCTTGGCTACCGTCACATGCTTGGGAAAGATCTATATTCATATATCAACTTGGAGTTGAGTACTTATGCTTTATTATTGTTGATTTTACCCTTGAGGTAAATAGTTGGGAGGCAAAACTATAAGCCCCTATCTTCCTCTGTGTCCAGCTGAAACTTTGATACCATGAGTACCACGTGAGTTGTAACAATTGTGGAAAATAAAAGAGATGATTGAGTATGTGGGTTTGCCTTACAAGCTCTTATTTGACTCTTTCTGATGTTATGATAAACTGCAATTGCTTCAATGACTTTGGGTTGTTGTTAGTTACTTCTCGGTAAGGTTTTTGCTTAATACTTTGCTTTGTGAAGGAATTGTTACTTTCCCATAAGAATCTTTAGGATGTATTGTTGTTCTATGTGTGATCATGATGCTCTCAAGTCCGTATTATGTTTTATCGACACCTTCGTCCCTAAACATGTGAACATGTTTATGGAACTTGGTTTTCGCTTGAGGACAAGCGAGGTCTAAGCTTGGGGGAGTTGATACGTCCATTTTGCATCATGCTTTCATGTTGATATTTATCGCTTTATGGGCTGTTATATTACTTGTGGTACCATATTTATGCCTTTTCTCTCTTATTTTGCAAGGTTTATTTGAAGGGGGAGAATACAGGCAGCTGGAATTCTGGACTGGAAAAGGAGCAAATCTGAGTCCTCTATTCTGCACAACTCCAAATGCCCTGAAAATTTACGTGGAATTTTTTGGGAATATATAAAAAAATACTGTGCGAAAGAAGTACCGGAGGGGAGCTACCAGGGTCCCACAAGCCTGGTAGCCGCCACCCCCTGGTGGCGGCTACAGGGCTTGTGGGCTCCCTAACGGCCCACTGGCCCCCCTCTTTTGCTATATGAAGGGTTTCGTTCGAGAAAAAATCAAGAGGGAGTTTTTTCTTGGTTTCGCTGCCGCCACGAGGCAGAACTTGAGCAGATCCAATCTAGAGCTCCGGCAGGACGATCCTGCTGGGGAAACTTCCCTCCGGGGGGGGGGGGGGAATCGTCGCCATCGTCATCACCAACACTCCTCTCGTCGGAGGGGAGGCATCTTCACCAACATCTTCATCAGCACCATCTCCTCTCCAATCCCTAGTTCATCTCTTGTAACCAATCTCCGTCTCGCGACTCCGATTGGTACTTGTAAGGTTGCTAGTAGTGTTGATTACTCTTTGTAGTTGATGCTAGTTGGATTACTTGGTGGAAGAGTTTATGTTCAGATCCTTGATGCTATTCATTACACCTTTGATCATGATTATGATTATGCTTTGTGAGTAGTTACTTTTGTTCCTGGGGACATGGGATAAGTCATGCTAATGATAGTCATGTGAATTTGGTATTCGTTAGGTATTTTGATATGTTGTATGTTGTCTTTTCCTCTAGTGGTGTTATGTGAACGACGACTACATAACACTTCACCATACTTGGGACTAGAGGAAGGCATTGGGGAGTAGTAAGTAGATGATGGGTTGGTGGAGTGACAGAAGCTTAAACCCCAGTCTATGTGTTGCTTCGTAAGGGGCTGATTTGGATCCACTAGTTTAATGCTATGGTTAGACGTTGTCTTAATTCTTCTTTCGTAGTTGCGGATGCTTGCGAGAGGGGTTAATCATAAGTGGGATGCTTATCCAAGTAAGGGCAGTACCCAAGCACCGGTCCACCCACATATCAAGCTATCAAAGTAACGAACGCGAATCACATGAACATGATGAAACTAGCTTGACAGAAATTCCCGTGTGTCCTCGGGAGCGTTTTTCCTCCTATAAGACTTTGTTCAGGCTTGTCCCTTGCTACAAAAGGGATTGGGCCACTTGCTGCACCATTGCTACTACTTGTTACTTGTTACTTTTCACTTGCTATGTTTCACCTCGCTACATCATCGATTGTTACCGCTACTTTCAGTGCTTGCAGTTATTACCTTGCTGAAATCCGTTTATCAGAGCCTTTTGCTCCTCATTGGGTTCAACACTCTTACTTATTGAAAGGACTACGATTGATCCCCTATACTTGTGGGTCATCAAGAGTCCACTATACCTACCTATATATGGTATTTCACTGTCACTCCAAGTAAATTTGCATGTGCCACCTCTAAAACCTTCAAATAAACATCCGTTTTGTGTGCTTGTACCGCTCATGGAGCGACGGGGTGGTCATTATCTTCCATCCTAAGTGAGTTATTCTCATGATGAGTGTTTATTCACTTGTCATTGCACGAGTGAGGCTGGTAAAAAGAATGTCCAGTACTGCATAATGCAAAAATAAATAAATAAGAACTCCCCCTATAAAGTTGATTGTTTGGAGGGCACGCGTTGATTGCCATGGAATGTGTTGGGGATATTATCTGTTGTGTGACCCGCCCTAGTCGGGCCGGGTCACCAAGCGGGCGACTCATCCTTTGGCGATTCAAGCTTTGGCCCAATAAGCCCAGGAGCTAGATGGCGGTTCAAGATCCTCGTGGAGAATCAGTCATTGGGAAGATCTCCAAGTCTTGGAAAGCACGACGACTTAGAGATAGAAAGAATCATGACTTGCGTAATGGCAAGGACTCTCGTAAACCCTAAGGGCTCGACCTGTATATAAAGGTGAGTCCCAGGGAAGGAGAGGGCAGGTTTGAAATCATCGAGAGCTAGGTCAGGCGAGTTACGCCCTCCTTGTAATCGAATCATCATCAATACAGCACAAAGCAGGACGTAGGCTTTTACCTCCTCACGAGGGGCCGAACCTGGGTAAATCTGAATCCCGCTCCCGTTCAACCCCTTTGAGTCGCCACCAAGGTGCAATGGCTCCAACACTAAGTCCTTTCACGAGGACATCTGCCGTGATAAAACCACGACAGTTGGCGCGCACCGTGGGGCTCACGCACGGTGGAGTTGAGTTCTCAAAGGGAGCCCTACCAGGGTCAGGGAGCTACGCGGCTGGGCTCATGACCCGGAGCCGCCGCGGAAAGTACTACATCGACAACTCGCTATGAGGGCCCAAGGCCGATTCAATCGAATCCGGCTACAGAGTTCCCTTCGGCAAGGTCAACGTCTTCATCGGCATGGTCGGAGCACCCGTGCCTGAGCCGTACACCTCCACCGACATTGTCGAGCCGGCCAGGTATATCCGTCCCATTGCGATACCAAACCTGACACGCCCGGTCTTCGTTGGCTTCACGCAGGGCTCTGATGAACCAGAGCGATCGGCGACTCAGGAGACTACGTCGGTCGACACAGACGACGAGTCATCCATGGGCGACACAGATTCAATTCAATCTTTGCACGGGGGCTGGCTCGGAGATCTGTCGCTGGCAATGGATCCCGAGGTCCTCGACCGGACCCGCCGTTAGATCGCCGTGTACATGGCGGGGGCGACTCAGTCCCAGCAAAACCCTGCAGGTGACAACGGGGCTGGGAAAACATCCAAGAGCCCAGCTGCGATCTTGGTGGACTTGACGGCGGAGATAACAAGGATCATAGCGACCCCTGTAACGGCAGAAAACGAGGGCATGATAAATGCCGAGTTGGCAAAGCTACGAGATGAGATGGCGAAGGCTCAGCGAGATGCTAAAGTAGAAGCCCCCAGGATTGAGACCCGACACGCTCAGATCACCGCTGAGACAGCCCGTTTGAACAGAAAAATTTCGCGACTCGAAAGGCATCAGCGCGCATCTGACGCTGTTCATCACAGGAGGCACCAGGGACATTTACCCCCTGATCTGAACCCTACCCGCCTTTTCGACACTCCACGCACCCCCGGGGCAGGAACCGTTCCAGGAGGAGGGCCGCTCAGCCACCAAACCCGTTGCTTCAGCCAGCAGTTGATCGCGTTCCCCGTTTCCAGACGCCTTAGGGCCACTTTCCCAACCCCGTGGACAACGTGCTCGCCGCAACTCGCCACTTAGAACCCCTTCCGATTTATGGCAACACTCTGGCTGAAATAGAAGCAAGAAACGTCATTGAGATGTTGAAGACGACGGTGGTTCAAAACGCGCAATTCTCGCACAGCCTCGATCGGCTACACTCCACCCCCCAGGCGAGCCGCACCAGAAGCCGTCCCGAGGACCAACCCGCCATAACCAGCGGACCGCGACACCTGCCTCAGGTTAACCCGCCTGACCATTGGGACCCGCCTGGCCGGGACCACCCGGACATTCAAACCAGCCCAGCGCCGCTTATCGGAGGCGGCAGGCAAGTAGGGGTGCCATGCTTGGCCCCCGCCCTTCGCAATGAGCGGATGCCAAAAGATTTTAAAGGACCAAGGAAGGATCCCAATTACACCCCGGACCTTGAGCCGACGTCACGGGTTGAGAGTTACGAAATTGAAAAAGATTTTAAAGGACCAAGAAATGGACATGCTCGATGTAAGTGAAGCGGTCTATGCCAGGTACTTTACAATGATGCTCAAAGGGACAACGCGCACTTGGTTGAAAAACCTGCCACCTAACTCCATCCAGACTTGGGCTGAACTGAAAGAACGTTTCGTCAAAAACTTTCGGGGAACTTGCAAATGCCCAATGACGATAGTCGACTTACAGCACTGCGTTCAGCGGCCCAATGAGTCGGCCCACCACTGGACGCGGCGGGTTGCAGAAATCATCCACTCGTCAGATGGCATCACGGCGGCTCAGGCTGTGTTGATCTTGGAGCAAAACTGCCACTATAAGCCCTTGGTGCAGAAGCTGGGGCGACTCAAGCGCAAGGTCCAGGATATGGGCGAATTGATGGACACCGGTACGCTGAAGCGGACGATACTAAAGATCCAGGAGAGGATGGCAGCAAGGCCAACTCGCCGAGGAAAGACGAGTCATCCAAAAATCACCCCCGGTTTCAGGGATGCGCCCACCATAATCATGGTGGGAACGGAAAAAGAAGGCAACAAGAAGGGTCCACGGACTTTGTCGCCAACACCAGTGCTAATAATGGCAACCAGCGCCAGAAGAAGAGGGGTTAAAGGGGCAAGAAGCCGCGCAACTATAATGAGATACTTAAGGGCCCCTGCCCACACCATGCCATGGCGGATGGACCGATGACTCACTCATGGGAAGACTGTTACGTGATGCAGGAATTTCGGGCGGAGGCAATCAAGAAGGGTCAAACCGGTGACCAGGGACAATGGCAGGAACCGTTCGGTGCACCTAATCAACGTCAGAACCCGTTTGGCGCCTTTCCCGAACCAGGGGCCTAGGGCGGCTCGCAACCAAACAGTGGCCAGTATCCGGTGCATAACCAACAGCGGTATAACCTGCCCGAAGTGTTTCAGCAGTCACCCCCGCAGGGGGCTCCGCAGGGGCAAGATGATCATGGCGGGTTCCGCAGCAATCCCAAACAATTAAGCAGCGGGCAATACCACGTGTTCACCACTAGTGCCTGTAAGCGAGACAAGAAGGTGAAGCACCGAACGTATAGTGTATCTAAGCCGGCACTCCCCAGATACCTCCACTGGTCCGAGCAGACTATCTCGTGGAGTAGGGAGGATCACCCGCCTAGAATTGACAACCCCGGCGACTTAGCATTGGTCGTGGCCCCCAAGTCGGAGGATATACCCTATCGAAGGTGCTTATGGATGGTGGCAGCAGCATCAACATATTATATTTCGACACCTTTCGAAGAATGAACCTTTCGGAGAAAGACCTAATGCCGTCTACCACGGTATTCCATGGTATCGTCCCAGGTAAGTTGGCATATCCAATTGGGCGGGTCAAACTTAATGTGGCTTTTGGTACAACATCCAATCACAGGAGCGAGTCACTTTTATTCGAGGTGGTCAAGCTAAAGAGCCCTTATCATGCGTTGTTCGGGCGGCCGGCTTACGCTCGGTTCATGGCTCGCCCCTGTTATGTCTACCTTAAACTCAAGATGCCTGGCCCTAACGGACCCATCACGGTTGATGGTGACAGGAGGATAGCAAAGGAGTGCGAAGAAGGGGACGCGGCTTATGCGGAATCGCCTGTGCTGCAGAAGAGCTCAAGTATCACCAATCCAACATTGACCCGGCAGACATGTCACCCCTCAAGAAGCCAACAACTGATGCCGAACCACCCCTCAAATTGAAGCCGACCGATGACACCAAGATGGTGGACTTCACGCCCGGCGATTCGTCCCAGCAGTTCACCATCGGGGCGGGTTTGGATCCTAAATAGGAAAGCGCGCTCATCGAATTCATCCGTGAGAATCGGGACATCTTCGCATGGAAACCTTCTGACATGCCTGGTGTACCGAGAGAATTCGCAGAGCACCATCTTAATGTTGACCCTAAAGCAAAGCCGATTCAGCAATATCTTCGCACGTTCAATGAGGAGCGACGCAAGGCGATCGGAGAGGAAGTCGCCCGTCTTTTGGCCGCCGGATTCATCGTGGAGGTTTTCCACCCTAAGTGGTTGGCTAAGCTGGTCATGGTGCTCAAAAAGAATGGCACTTTCCGAATGTGCATCGACTACACCAACCTCAACAAGACTTGCCCAAAGGATCCTTTCGCCCTTCCCCGCATTCATCAAATCATTGATTCAGTGGCGGGTTGCGAGCGTTTGTGTTTCTTGGACGCCTATTCCGGATATCACCAAATCAAGATGGATGTCGAAGATCAGGAGAAGACAACTTTCATAACCCCGTTTGGGGCTTTTTGCTATGTATCCATGCCGTTCGGGCTCAAGAGCGTTGGGGTGACTTACCAGCGCTGTATCCAAAACTGCCTCCGCGGCCGAATCGGACGTAACGTTCATGCTTACGTCGATGACATCGTAGTTAAAACTCGTAAGAAGGAGACGCTCTTGGAGGATCTCAAGGAAACTTTTGACAATCTGCGAGTATATCAGATGAAGCTTAATCCCACCAAATGTGTCTTCGGCGTTCCAGCAGGAAAGTTGTTGGGTTTCTTGGTGTCTGAACGCGGCATTGAAGCCAACCCGGACAAAATCGAGCCAATTACTTCGCTCGAGAAACCAGCAAATATTAATCAAGTTCAACGCATGGCGGGTCGCATTGCGGCCTTGAGTCGCTTCATAAGCCGCCTGGGGGAGAAAGAAATTCCCCTTTACCAGTTTCTCAAAAAGGCCGATCGTTTTGTTTGGACTGACGAAGCCAAAGAAGCCTTTGAAGCTCTGAAGCAGCAGCTGGTCAACCTGCCGGTTCTGGCCGCCACGACTGAAAAGGAGCCTATGCTTTTATACATCGCGGTGAATTCCAAAGCGGTGAGCGTGGCAGTGGTTGTCGAATGGAAGGAAGAAGGAAAGGAATACCCGGTGCAGCGTCCGGTGTATTTTATCAGCGAGGTGCTGACCCTCTCCAAACAACGTTACCCGCACTGGCAGAAGTTGGTTTACGGGGTCTTTATGGCAAGTTGGAAGCTCAAACACTATTTCCAAGAGCATCCTATCACGGTGGTTAGCTCCACCCCTCTTGGGGACATGATCCAGAACCGAGAAGCAACAGGGTGAATCACCAAATGGACGATTGAGCTTGGGCCGCACCACGTGCAGTACACACCTCGCACGGCCATCAAGTCCCACGCACTGGTCGACTTCATCAATGATTGGACCGAATTGCAAATTCCGGAAGACAGGCCTGACCTCACGTACTGGACTATTTATTTTGATGGGTCTAGGCAATTGGAGGGCTCAGGGGCTGGCGTGGTGTTGATTTCACCCCAGGGATACAGGTTTTGTTATGTTCTCCGACTCATGTTCCCGTGCACCAATAACGCTGCGGAGTATGAAGCCTTGATTCATGGTTTGCGACTCGCCAAGGAGATGAACCTCACGCGTGTCAGATGTCTTGCCGATTCCGATCTGGTGGCTCAACAAGTTTTAGGTACATGGGACTCCCGGGACCCCTTGATGGCGGCTTACAGAAGGGTCGTGTCTGATGTGGCGGGTCATTTCCATGGCTACCAAGTTGATCATATCGACTGGCGACTTAACGAAGCAGCTGATGCCCTCTCACGCCTCGGCTCACAACGTAAGACGATTCCTCCTAATGTTTTTCTCGACATTTTGCATAATCCTTCCCTGAGGTTGCCCTCAGAAGAGGAGTTGGAGATACCAGATCCTGAGTCCCAGCTGGTGGCGGTTCTCCGTGTTACGCCGGATTGGACTCTTCCTTATTTGGCGTACCTTACACGAGGCGAGTTGCCTTCGGATGAGGTGTTGGCTCGCCAAATCGTCCGTCGGAGCAAGTCCATGGTCATCATCGACGGCGAATTATATAAGCGAAGTACCTGTGGGGTATTTCAAAGATGCGTTTCTTCCGATGAAGGGTGCATAATTCTGAACGAGATCCATGCCAGAGATTGTGGGCATCACGCCGGGTCACGTTCCCTGGTCTCAAAGGCGTTCCGACATGGATTCTTTTGGTTGACGGCTCATGCGGACACGGAAGAGATAGTTCGTCGATGTGATGGTTGTCAACGTTATGGCCGACAGGCCCATGTGGCGGCTCAAGAGCTGAGGATGATCCCTATCACTTGGCCCTTCGTGGTCTGGGGGTTAGATATGGTTGGCCCCTTTAAGATGTCATCCAACAAAAAAACTCATCTGCTGGTGGCGGTTGATAAATTCACCAAGTGGGTCGAAGCAAAACCTGTCGGCAGCTGTGATGCAGAAACGGCCGTCAAATTCTTGAAAAAGTTGATCTTCCGGTTTGGATACCCACACAGTATTATCACTGATAATGGTACCAATTTATCACAAGGAGTGATGCAGGAGTTTTGGCACCGTGACCACATCCGGCTTGATGTATCTGCGGTCGCTCATCCACAATCTAATGGGCAGGCGGAACAGGCGAATCAGGAAGTACTGCGAGGAATCAAGCCCCGACTTATGGTTCCCTAGAGCGCACCCCGGGGTGTTGGGTTGAGGAGTTGCCTTCAGTATTATGGAGCATCCGAACCACCCCAAACCGTTCTACGGGTTTTACTCCCTTCTTCCTGGTGTACGGAGCAGAAGCCGTTCTTCCCAGTGACATTAGGCATGACTCGCCCATAGTCGCTGCTTATGTGGAACAGGACAACGAGTTGGCACGTCACGATTCTTTGGATGCTTTGGAGGAAGCAAGCGATCTGGTTGCCTCCCGATCGGCTATTTATCAGGAGGACTTGCATCGTTATCATAGCCGCCGGGTCAAGAGCCGAGCTTTTCAGGAGGGCGACTTAGTGCTCCGTTTGATCCAAGATCGCACTGGCATGCATAAGTTGTCACCACCATGGGAAGCACCGTTCGTCGTCAGCAAAAACCTTCGCAACGGGTCATACTATCTGGTGGATCTTCGGCCTGATTGGCCAACCACGGAAGCTGAGTCAACTCGCCCGTGGAACATAGCCCACTTGCGGCCTTATTACACTTGAGCTATTGGCTCCGTTTTTTCTTCTCTCATCTTTTCAAAATTGTAAGTCTTTCATTTATATAAAGCAATAAAGTTGATGCCCACAAATTCTGGGTCTTTCCTCCCACTTCATCTTATTGAAAGCATGGATCTTTATTGCTCTTCGACAAGTCACCCAAGCATGGGTGCTATCCATACCAGAGAGCATAAGTCGCCATGCTGCACTTATTACAACACTGGGTATCGATAAGCCAAAGAGGATCAAGTCGCTACAAGCGCGTGATTCAAACATGGGCGCCTTATATGATTCTGGGGATTAGGTCGGCTTACTTGGGGGCTATTAGCTCCCAAGTCGTTTTGTGGTAAGAGTGTATACGCTTCTACAATCCTATGACCGGTCTTTCCCCTAATCATAGGTCACTTGGGGGCTTCCTCTCACTGAGATCAACCTTACTACCCATTTGGCTAGCGAAAAATTACCGCATTACAAATGGTTATACTAGACTGTGTGTTGGCGGAATCGCCATATGGACCCATGAACTCTTGGCGAGTCAATCCGCTCTATGGACCTTGAAATCGCCTTGGTTAAAACATGCATGGTACCGGCTAGCGCCCCACATGGAGAATAGAGAAACCATTGGTTCATTGAACTTGCTTCACTGAAGCTTGGCTCGTGCCTGATCAGCCGGTCTAAATACTTGAGCTTTTTTACACAAAAAATTCTCCCTCGGGTAGCACTTGAGTTTATCTAACTCGTCCTATCCTATCGCGACTTGAACGAGCCGACGAAATTCTTACTTACACCTTCCTCGCAATGCCACGAGGTTTCACAAATTTTTATAACTTGTCGGATCTTTTTGAACCAGGCTCTTCTGCATATAATTCGCCAGAACACCTTGAGTCGGTTATTATTTATCATCCATTACTCATTGAGATGGTTTGATGTATGTTTTTAGCCCAACAGGTTGATGATCAAAATCTCTACTGACATGGCGGGTCAAGCGTCATAAGGCGCCCCAAGGGTGACACAAGGTTTTTAAAGATCACAGAAAGGGATTGTTTTCTACAATAACCTATTACATGGCTCAGATGGCCAATTCAGTAAAGATCTATTCTGTTGGTGCCTCCGGGTCAGCTTGCCCTGAGCTCTGTCCGACTTCAAGTTGTAAGTCGCCCAACATCCAATTGCACTTGGATAGAGCGGCGAATTCATCTTCATCATTCAAGAATGTCGAGAGGTCTGCCTCCAAATCAAAAGGGTTCTTGGGCCGACGAGGAGTCAAGCTGGTTGTCACAAAGGTTGGCGGGTTTACTTTCTTGTTCTTGTCATCATAAGCAGCTTGGTACTTTGACAAATCCAAGCTTGCTGCCAGCTGAATCGCCGCCGAGCGTGATTCTTTGACAACACGCTGATAATCGTCTTGAGTAAATTCTGACTCGTCGTCCTTGAGCTGTGGAAAGCCTGCTGCTACTTCTTTGGGTTTCAGCTCTGGAGCATATGCTAAACACCGACTCAACGTAGTCAACACCCCTTTTCGGGCGGCTGATCGGGTTAGCTCGCCTATCTGAGGTGGAAGGGTAGATAGGCAACCAAGCATCTTTTTGATTGATGTTATGGGTTCCTTGGCGCCCATCACTGCCTTCACGGTCAGCATGCTTCCAGTATACAACTGCTCCGTCAATGTGTAAATCGCCTTTAACCTCAAGATACAGTCGTCTTGAAGGTTGGCGGCTCTCAGACCTGTATAAGGGACAATAATGGTCAGTCATTTCTTCACACTAAGTTTTTCTTTTACAAAATACAAGATCAGGGATTCCTTCTTACCAAAGATAGCCTATGCCATGTTCGAGATATGTTGCTTTAAGCCGGCCAGCTCTTGTTTCATGGCTTCCAGTTTTGTTTCAGCTTTTTCCGCTCGCTTTAGCACGGCGGCTTGGTCAGCTTGAGCCTTCTTGTTGGCGGCCTTCAGCTTTTCCATCTCAGATAAGATCACCTAATATTTTTCTTCCGCTTTAGCCCGCGCGTCTTGCTGGTCAGCTAAACTTTTCTTTAAGTCGCCCAACGTCGACTCAGCTTGGGCGAGAGATTCCTGTCAAACATATTATCAAGGGACAAGTCTCAAAATTATTGCAAGCAACACCCCTGACACTTGGGGCTAATGTATAATTTTTTAGACAAAATTATACCACATCAAGACCCGACTCATCTTTCAAAAGATGACCCGGCCCTTGGGGGTTACAGGTCAAAAGTTTTTCTAACATCAAGACCCGGTTCATCTTTCAAAAGATGACCCGGCCCTTGGGGGTTACAAGTCGAAAGTTTTTCTAACATCAAGACCCGGCTCATCTTTCAAAAGATGACCCGGCCCTTGGGGGTTACAGGTCGAAAGTTTTTCTAACATCAAGACCCGGCTCATCTTTCAAAAGATGACCCGACCCTTGGGGGTTAATGAGAAGGATATGCATTAAGGCGTACCTCATGTTTATTCTTCATCATAAGGAGCAAATTCTTCTCCGTTTCATAACTTGTCTTCAGTCGACTTGCGAAGCCGGAGCAGAGCTCTTTAAATTCAAGATTCTCATACTGAGAAAGTTTGGCCTTGGAAATTTCATGTCCAGTAGAAGGCTGGGATGATGTTGATACATGCTTCGATAAGACTGCCGAAGCCGGCTTAGAGAAGCCAGTACCAGTGATGATTACAGCATCCGGATCTTCAGCCGTTTTCAACGGACTTGGTGGGTTGGGCGTTTCCGTGCCTTCCTTGGGAGAACTTGGGAGGCCCGCCTGGTCATCAGGTCTATCCTTTGCCGGGTTAGCATGAGCCGGCGCCAGTTTTTCTTTAGGCTCTGGAGCCGGAGTGGAAGTTGATCCGCCAGTTTTCCTCTTCTTCGCTTGTGCTCTAAAAAGAGAAAGGGTTATGCTTAAAATCAAGCATCGTCATCATCAGGACAAGTGTAAGTATTATAAGGACCTACCCTTGAACGCGAATCATTGGCGGAAGGGCTGACATCACTGAGTCGCCCGACGAAGGGGGAGAATTATGCAAAAGTTATGTCTCAAAATATGAGCAAGTTACAAGTATGATCCAAAAGAAAACAAAGGGGGACGTTGCTAAAGGGTACCTCATTGTGCCGTTTCTTGGTAGGAGTTTTCGCTGGTAACCCGGACACCAAATCTCCTGAGTGGCTCCGAGTCTTCCGATAGGAAGCGTGTTGCGCCTTCTTCAAAAGGAAATTAGGATCCAGACAAGCATTCGGGTGAGACATGGGAACTTTCCCACAAACCCGCCTGGCCGGCTTAGGCGGAGGAGAAGATGAGTCGGAAGAAATAGAAATTACCTCTACGGTGTCATCTTGGCTTTCGTTACCATCATTCTATACATAAGAGATGCAGAGATGTAAGCACAAATTGGAGCAACAGATGTCAAGACAAACAAGATAGAATTTTTACCTGTGGAGACGCATCACCGACTTGGGATTCGTCCACATCGGACGATTCGGTGATAACGGCTTTGTTCTTTCCCTTGGTTTTCCTCTTTGGAGGTGGTCTGGTTTGCTTCAGGGCCATCTTTTTCGGCCTCTTTGACCAGAATCTGTCACCTTTCTGAGGAGAAATTTTCAGTATGCAAGTCAGAATCTGAATAAGTCGGAAGGAATGAACCAAGGGCGGGTTAAATTATTTACCTTGGGTGCCGGGTTAATCTTGCAGAATGGCTTAAGCCCTATCTGGCTGCACTTGGCCAAAGGCTTGCCGGCTAACTTCTTGATGATGAGCACAATGTCTTCTTCTGTAAGTGCTGTGCAGAAGTAACATTGCGGGTGGTCCAAAGTTCCATCAAACTCGCACATCAAGCCGTCTCGGCGACTCAAGGGAAGGATGCGCCACTCCACCCAGCAGCGGATCAAGTCAACTCCAGTAAGACCGTTGTTTGTTGAGGATCGTAACTCGGATAGCACTGGGATAAAATCTGCCTCGTCCACTTCGCCGAGCTTGTCTGGGAGTTTGAAGTTGGTGGGCAGACGTTCTTTCCTATAGCCAACGAGTTTGTTCTCACCCGAAAGGGAAGTTTCCTGGCAGTAAAACCAAGGCTCGCCCCAGCCTTTGGGATGGCTAGGCATGGCGAGTGATGGGAATGAGCTGTCCCTGCGGTGGTGAACGTTGAACCCTCCAAGTTCTAAGCTAGGGCCATTAGCAAATTCGGTCTGGCGATTCAAATGGAAGAAATACCAAAACAAAGGGACCGATGGTTCCATCCGCAAGTACGCTTCACAGAATAATTGGAACTGGCATATGTTGTTGATCGAGTTGGGGCCCAGGTCTTGGAGGTGGACGTTCATGAAGGCCATAGCATCTCTGAGGAATTTTGATCCTGGCGGGTTAAAACCCCGTTCAAGGTGCTCAGCAAAAACAACTATATCCCCTTCCTTTGGGTTGGGGATTAACTCGCCTAATCCGGATCGCCACCCGATAACTTCTTTCGGGGCAAGATTCCCCGTTTTCACACAGTCGTTGAGAAAGGCGTCGTCAACTTTGGTCGGGAGCCAATCGGCCTTGAACACGGTGCCCATAGCTACAGAGGAAAGGTTCACTGGTAAATTAACTCGCCGAACACCTGTTGGGCGGCTAAGAGGATCTATTAACCCGTCGAATGCTTATTGAGTGGCTAAGAAGATCTATTAACCCGCCAAATATTTGTTGAGTGGCTAAAGGAGTTTGTTAACTCGCCAATAAAGGACCAGATTTGGGCACAGGGGCGACTTAAGAATTTCCTATTGTTTAGAGAAGACATCTCAGAGCATCAGGATCTATAAACAGGTTTCTACACGACAGGCAGCAAAATATAGATCTATGAGAAAGTTAAAATGAATGGACAAAGGCCTGGATAAGATGAAACAGTCTATGGCTAGGGTAAAAACATTGAAGGAGAATTGACAGAAGCCTTTTTTAGATCCTCAAGCAGGGGCTAATCGACTGAGGATATGGTCGATGCTACCGTGCCTATTACTATTATTGCGAACCAATCGGCGTCTATGGGGGCATTCGAGGTGTTCTAAGGAACCGGCAGGCGATAAACTTCTGGAATTATGCCCTAGAGGCAATAATAAATACAGTTATTATTATAATTCCTGTATCAAGATAATCGTTTATTATCCATGCTATAATTGTATTGAATGAAGAATTATATACATGTGTGGATACATAGACAAAACACTGTCCCTAGCAAGCCTCTAGTTGGCTAGCCAGTTGATCGAAGATAGTCAGGGACTTCTGACTATGTACAAGGTGTTGTTTCTTGATAACTGGATCACGTCATTAGGAGAATCACGTGATGGACTAGACCCAAACTAATAGACGTAGCATGTTGATCGTGTCATTTTGTTGCTACTGTTTTCTGCGTGTCAAGTATTTGTTCCTATGACCATGAGATCATATAACTCACTGACACCGGAGGAATGCTTTGTGTGTATCAAACGTCGCAACGTAACTGGATGACTATAAAGATGCTCTACAGGTATCTCCGAAGGTGTTCGTTGAGTTAGTATGGATCGAGACTAGGATTTGTCACTCCGTGTGACGGAGAGGTATCTTGGGGCCCACTCGGTAATACAACATCACACACAATCCTTGAAAGCAATGTAACTTAGTGTAAGTTGCGGGATCTTGTATTACGGAACGAGGAAAGAGACTTGCCGGTAAACGAGATTGAAATAGGTATGCGGATACTGACGATCGAATCTCGGGCAAGTAACATACCGAAGGACAAAGGGAATGACATACGGGATTATATGAATCCCTGGCACTGAGGTTCAAACGATAAGATCTTTGTAGAATATGTGGGATCCAATATGGGCATCCAGGTCCCGCTATTGGATATTGACCGAGGAGTCACTCGGTTCATGTCTACATAGTTCTCGAACCCGCAGGGTCTGCACACTTAAGGTTCGACGTTGTTTTATGCGTATTTGAGTTATATGGTTGGTTACCGAAGGTTGTTCGGAGTCCCGGATGAGATCACACACGTCACGAGGGTTTCCGGAATGGTCCGGAAATGAAGATTGATATATAGGATGACCTCATTTGATTACCGGAAGGTTTTCGGAGTTACCGGGAATGTACCGAGAATGACGAATGGGTTCCGAGTGTTCACCGGGGGGGCAACCCACCCTGGGGACGCCCATAGGCCTTGGGGGTGGCGCACCAGCCCTTGGTGGGCTGGTGGGACAGCCCAAGAAGGCCCTATGCGCCATAGATAGAAAATCAAAGAGAAAAGAAAAAAAAGAGGTGGGAAGGGAGAGAAGGACTCCACCTTCCAATCCTAGTTGGACTAGGATTGGAGGAGGACTCCTCCTCCCCTTGGTGCGCAGCCCTTGGGGCTCCTTGAGCCTCAAGTCAAGCCTCCCCTCCCTCCTCCTATATATATGGAGCTATTAGGGCTGATTTGAAACAACTTTTCCAAGGCAGCCCGACCACTTACCTCCACGGTTTTACCTGTAGATCGCGTTTCTGCGGAGCTCGGGCGGAGCCCTGCTGAGATTAGATCACCACCAACCTCCGGAGCGCCGTCACGCTGCCGGAGAACTCATCTACCTCTCCGTATCTCTTGTTGGATCAAGAAGGCCGAGATCATCGTCGAGCTGTACGTGTGCTGAACGCGGAGGTGTCGTCCGTTCGGCACTAGATCGTGGGACGGTTCGTGGGACGGTTCGCGGGGCGGATCGAGGGACGTGAGGACGTTCCACTACATCAACCGCGTTCACTAATGCTTCTGCTGTGCGATCTACAAGGGTACGTAGATCGGAAATCCCCTCTCGTAGATGGACATCACCATGATAGGTCTTCATTCGCGTAGGAAAATTTTTGTTTCCCATGCGGCGTTCCCCATCAGTGGCATCATGAGCTAGGTTCATGCGTAGATGTAATCTCGAGTAGAACACCAAAGTTTTTGTGGGCGGTGATGTGCGTCTTGCTGCCCTCCTTAGTCTTTTCTTGATTCTGCGGTATTGTTGGATTGAAGCGGCTTGGACCGACATTACTCGTACGCTTACGAGAGACTGGTTTCATCGCTACGAGTAACTCCGTTGCTCAAACATGACTGGCAAGTGTCGTTTTCTCCAACTTTAGTTGAATCGGATTTGATCGAGGAGGTCCTTGGATAAGGTTAGATAGCAATTCATATATCTCCGTTGTGGTGTTTGCGTAAGTAAGATGCGATCCTACTAGATACCCATGGTCACCACGTAAAACATGCAACAACAAATTAGAGGACGTCTAACTTGTTTTTGCAAGGTATGCTTGTGATGTGATATGGCCAACGATGTGATGTGATATATTGGATGTATGAGATGATCATGTTGTAATATATAATATCGACTTGCACGTCGATGGTACGGCAACCGGCAGGAGCCATAGGGTTGTCTTTAAACTAACGTTTGTGCTTGCAGATGCGTTTACTATTTTGCTAGGATGTAGCTTTAGTAGTAATAGCATGAGTAGCACGACAACCCCGATGGCGACACGTTGATGGAGATCATGGTGTGGCACTGGTGACAAGAGGATCGTGCCAGTGCTTTGGTGATGGAGATCGAGGCGCACGTGATGATGGCCATATCATGTCACTTATGAATCGCATGTGATGTTAATCCTTTTATGCACCTTATTTTGCTTAGAACGACAGTAGCATTATGAGGTGGTCTCTCACTAAAATTTCAAGACGAAATTGTGTTCTCCCCGACTGTGCACCGTTGCTACAGTTCGTCGTTTCGAGACACCACGTGATGATCGGGTGTGATAGACTCAACGTTCACAAACAACGGGTGCAAAACAGTTGCACACGCGGAACACTCGGGTTAAGCTTGACGAGCCTAGCATGTGCAGACATGGCCTCGGAACACATGAGACCGAAAGGTCGATCATGAATCATATAGTTGATATGATTAGCATAGGTGCTTACCACTGAATCTATACTCAACTCACGTGATGATCGGACTTGAGCTAGTGTAAGTGGGTCATGAACCACTCAAATGACTAGAGAGATGTACTTTTTGAGTGGGAGTTTAGCAAGTAATTTGATTAAGTTAAACTCTAATTATCTTGAACATAGTCTAAGTCCACTTTGAATATATTTGTGTTGTAGATCATGGCTCACGCAATAGTCACCCTGAATTTTAATACGTTCCTAGAGAAAGCTAAGTTGAAAGATTATGGAAGCAACTTTGTAGACTGGGCTCGTAATCTTAAGTTGATCCTACAAGCTGGGAAGAAGGATTATGTCCACCCGCTACGGCTGACCAAGATGTTAAGAACGCTTGGTTAACACGTAAGGAGGACTACTCAGTAGTTCAATGTGCAGTCTTGTATGGCTTAGATCCGGGACTTCAACGTCGCTTTGAGCGTCATGGAGCATATGAGATGTTCCAGGAGTTGAAGTTTATCTTTCAGAAGAATGCCCGGATCGAGAGGTATGAGACCTCCGATAAATTCTATGCTTGCAAGATGGAGGAGAATTCGTCTGTCAGTGAACATGTGCTCAAAATGTCTGGGTACTCAAACCGTCTAGCTGAGCTGGGGATTGAACTCCCGCAAGAGGCTATCACTGACAGAATTCTTCAATCACTGCCACCAAGCTATAAGGGCTTTGTGTTGAACTACAACATGCAAGGGATGAACAAGTCACCCGGCGAGTTGTTTGTGATGCTGAAAGTCGCAGAGTCTGAACTCCGTAAAGAGCATCAAGTGTTGATGGTGAATAAGACCACTAGTTTCAAGAGAAACGGCAAAGGGAAGAAGGGTAATTCAAAGAAGAGCGGCAAGCCTGTTACCAATCCGACGAAGAAACCCAAAGCTGAACCTAAGCCTGAAACAGAGTGCTACTATTGCAAGGGTATGGGTCACTGGAAGCGCAACTGCCCCAAGTATCTGGCTGATAAGAAGGCGGCCAAAGAAAAATCAGGTATATTTGATATACATGTTATTGATGTGTACTTAACTGGCTCTCGTAGTAGTGCCTGGGTATTCGATACCGGTTCTGTTGCTCATATTTGCAACTCGAAACAGGAACGGCGGAATAGGCGAAAGCTGGCGAAAGATGAAGTGACGATGCGTGTAGGAAATGGTTCCAAGGTTGATGCAATCGCCGTCGGCACAGTTTCACTTCAGTTACCATCAGGATTAGTTATGAACTTGAATAATTGTTATTTAGTGCCTGCGTTGAGCATGAACATTATATCTGGATCTTGTTTATTGCGAGACGGTTACTCTTTTAAGTCAGAGATAATGGTTGTTCTATTTCTATGAGTAACATCTTTTATGGTCATGCACCCAATGTGAGAGGATTGTTCATATTGAATCTTGATAGTGATAATACACATATACATAACATTGAGACCAAAAGAGCTAGAGTTAACAATGATAGCACCATGTTTTTGTGGCACTGCCGCTTAGGTCATATTGGTGTAAAGCGCATGAAGAAACTCCATACCGATGGACTTTTGGAGTCACTTGACTTTGATTCACTTGACACGTGCGAACCATGCCTCATGGGCAAGATGACTAAAACTCCGTTCTCCGGAACAATGGAGTGTGCAAGTGACTTGTTGGAAATCATACATACCGATGTGTGCGGTCCGATGAGCGTGGAGGCACGTGGCGGATATCGTTATTTTCTCACCTTCACTGACGATTTGAGTAGATATGGTTATGTCTACTTAATGAAGCACAAGCCTGAAACATTTGAAAAGTTCAAGCAAATTCAGAGTGAAGTTGAAAATCATCATAACAAGAAGATCAAGTTCCTACGTTCTGATCGTGGGGGTGAATATCTGAGTTTCGAGTTTGGTGCTCACTTAAGACAATGTGGAATTGTTTCACAGTTGACACCGCCTGGAACACCACAGCGTAATGGTGTGCCCGAACGTCGTAGTCGTACTTTATTAGAGAAGGTGCGATCTATGATGTCTCTTACCAATTTGCCATTATCGTTTTGGGGTTATGCATTAGACACAGCTGCATTCACTTTAAATAGGGCACCATCAAAATCCGTTGAGACGACACCATACGAACTGTGGTATGGCAAAAGGCCAAAGTTGTCGTTTCTTAAAGTTTGGGGATGTGATGCTTATGTCAAAACGCTTCAGCCTGAAAATCTGGAACGCAAAGCGGAAAAGTGCACCTTCTATCTCAAATCCGAGGGAAAAGTGTTTGTTGCTAAAAATGGAGCTTTTCTCGAGAAGGAGTTTCTCTCGAGAGAATTGAGTGGGAGGAAGATAGAACTTGATGAGGTTATCGAACCTCTCATCCCTCTGGATGGTGGCGCAGGGCAAGGGGAAACCCTTGTCGTTGCGACGCCGGTTGAGGAGGAAGTTAATGATGATGATCATGAAACTCCGGTTCAAGTTCCTATCGAACCACACAGGTCGACGAGACCACGTGCTGCTCCAGAGTGGTACGGTAATCCCGTCTTATCAATCATGTTGTTGGACAACAATGAGCCTGCGAATTATGAAGAAGCAATGGTGGGCCCAGATTCCAACAAATGGCTGGAGGCCATGAAGTCCGAGATAGGATCCATGTATGAAAACAAAGTGTGCACTTTTGAAGTACTACCTGAGGGACGCAAGGCTATTCAGAACAAATGGATCCTTAAGAAGAAGATGGACGCTGACGGCAATATGACCGTTTATAAAGCTCGACTTGTGGCAAAGGGTTTTTCACAAGTTCAAGGAGTTGACTACGATGATACATTCTCACCCGTAGCGATGCTTAAGTCCGTCAGAATCATGTTAGCAATAGCTGCATTTTTCAATTATGAAATCTGGCAGATGGATGTCAAAACGGCGTTCCTTAACGGTTTCCTTAAGGAAGAGTTGTATATGATGCAACCCGAAGGTTTTGTCGATCCTAAAAATGCTAACAAGGTGTGCAAGCTCCAGCGATCCATTTATGGACTGGTGCAAGCATCTCGGAGTTGGAATAAACGCTTTGATGAGGTGATCAAAGCATTTGGGTTTATACAAGTGGTTGGAGAATCTTGTATTTACAAGAAAGTGAGTGGGAGCTCTGTGGCGTTTCTAATATTATATGTGGATGACATATTGCTGATTGGAAACAACGTAGAGTTTTTGGAGAGCGTAAAGGATTACTTCAATAAAAGTTTCTCTATGAAGGACCTAGGAGAAGCTGCTTACATTCTAGGCATTAAGATCTACAGGGATAGATCGAAACGCTTGATAGGAGTTTCACAAAGCACATACCTTGATAAAGTTTTGAAGAGGTTCAAAATGGAACAGTCCAAGAAAGGGTTCTTGCCATTTTTACAAGGTACGAGATTGAGTAAGACTCAGTGCCCAGCAACTGATAAAGATAGAGAGCATATGAGCACTGTCCCCTATGCTTTAGCCATAGGATCTATCATGTATGCAATGTTGTGCACTAGACCGGACGTTAGCCTGGCCATAAGTATGGCAGGCAGGTTCTAGAGTAATCCAGGAGTGGATCACTGGACGGCGGTCAAGAATATCCTGAAGTACCTGAAAAGGACTAAGGAGATGTTTCTCGTGTATGGAGGTGACGAAGAGCTTGCCGTAAAGGGTTACGTCGATGCAAGCTTTCACACAGATCCGGACGACTCTAAGTCGCAGATCGGATACGTATTTATTCTTAATGGGGGTGCGGTAAGCTGGTGCAGTTCCAAGCAAACCGTTGTAGTTGATTCTACATGTGAAGCGGAGTACATGGCTGCCTCGGAGGCGGCTAAGGAGGGTGTCTGGACGAAGTAGTTCATGACGGATCTTGGAGTGGTGCCAAGCGCACTGAATCCAATAACCTTGTTCTGTGACAACACGGGTGCCATTGCCTTAGCAAAGGAACCACGGTTTCACAAGAAGACCAGACACATCAAACGACGCTTCAACCTCATCCGCGACTACGTCGAAGGGGAGGACGTAAATATATGCAAAGTGCACACGGATCTGAATGTAGCAGACCCGCTGACTAAACCTCTTCCACGGGCAAAGCATGATCAACACCAGAACTGTATGGGTGTTAGATTTATTACAATGTAATTCACATGGTGATGTGAGGGCTAGATTATTGACTCTAGTGCAAGTGGGAGACTGTTGGAATTATGCCCTAGAGGCAATAATAAATATAGTTATTATTATAATTCCTGTATCAAGATAATCGTTTATTATCCATGCTATAATTGTATTGAATGAATACTTATATACATGTGTGGATACATAGACAAAACACAATCCCTAGCAAGCCTCTAGTTGCCTAGCCAGTTGATCAAAGATAGTCAGGGTCTTCTGACTATGTACAAGGTGTTGTTGCTTGATAACTGGATCACGTCATTAGGAGAATCGCGTGATGGACTAGACCCAAACTAATAGACATAGCATGTTGATCGTGTCATTTTGTTGCTACTGTTTTCTGCATGTCAAGTATTTGTTCCTATGACCATGAGATCATATAACTCACTGACACCGGAGGAATGCTTTGTGTGTATCAAACGTCGCAACGTAACTGGGTGACTATAAAGATGCTCTACAGGTATCTCCGAAGGTGTTCGTTGAGTTAGTATGGATCGAGACGGGGATTTGTCACTCCGTGTGACGGAGAGGTATCTTGGGGCCCACTCGGTAATACAACATCACACACAAGCCTTGCAAGCAATGTAACTTAGTGTAAGTTGCGGATCTTGTATTATGAACGAGTAAAGAGACTTGTCGGTAAACGAGATTGAAATAGGTATGCGGATACTGACGATCGAATCTCGGGCAAGTAACATACCGAAGGACAAAGGGAATGACATACGGGATTATATGAATCCATGGCACTGAGGTTCAAACGATAAGATCTTCATAGAATATGTGGGATCCAATATGGGCATCCAGGTCCCGCTATTGGATATTGACCGAGGAGTCACTCGGTTCATGTCTACATAGTTCTCGAACCCGCAGGGTCTGCACACTTAAGGTTCGACGTTGTTTTATGCGTATTTGAGTTATATGGTTGGTTACCGAATGTTGTTTGGAGTCCCGGATGAGATCACGGACGTCACGAGGGTTTCCGGAATGGTCCGGAAACGAAGATTGATATATAGGGTTACCTCATTTGATTACCGGAAGGTTTTCGGAGTTACCGGGAATGACGAATGGGTTCCGAGTGTTCACCCGGGGGGGCAACCCACCCTGGGGAAGCCCATAGGCCTTGGGGTGGCGCACCAGCCCTTGGGGGCTGGTGGGACAGCCCAAGAAGGCCCTATGCGCCATAGATAGAAAATCAAAGAGAAAAGAAAAAAAGAGGTGGGAAGGGAGAGAAGGACTCCACCTTCCAATCCTAGTTGGACTAGGATTGGAGGAGGACACCTCCTCCCCTTGGTGCGCAGCTCTTGGGGCTCCTTGAGCCTCAAGGCAAGCCTCCCCTCCCTCCTCCTATATATATGGAGCTATTAGTGCTGATTTGAGACAACTTTTCCAGGGCAGCCCGACCACATACCTCCACGGTTTTACCTCCAGATCACGTTTCTGCGGAGCTCGGGCGGAGGCCTGCTGAGATTAGATCACCACCAACCTCCGGAGCGCCGTCACGCTGCCGGAGAACTCATCTACCTCTCTGTCTCTCTTGCTGGATCAAGAAGGCCGATATCATCGTCGAGCTGTACGTGTGCTGAACGCGGAGGTGCCGTCCGTTCGACACTAGATCGTGGGACGGATCGCGGGACGGTTCGTGGGACGGTTCGCGGGGCGGATCGAGGGACGTGAGGACGTTCCACTACATCAACCACGTTCACTAACGCTTCTGATGTGCGATCTACAAGGGTACGTAGATCGGAAATCCCCTCTCGTAGATGGACATCACCATGATAGGTCTTCGTGCGCGTAGGAAATTTTTTGTTTCTCATGCGACGTTCCCCATCATGAACATCAGGAGCTAAGATCTGTCTCTAATGGCGAAGGACTGACCTGATGATGGCGTCCGGAGGCGCCCAAGGAAGATCCGCGGCGAGTGTTGCGCACTTGGTCGGCCTGGAGATGCGTCGGACGCGGTGGCCGGAGACGGAGGTCCTCGGGCGGCGATGGAGTTCTTGGTGCAGTCGCGAGGAAGAAGGGGCCGAAGAAATGGGTAGGTGGGGATGTTCCCTGCCCCTTTTTCCGAGCCTATTTATTGGGTCGGGCGCTGGAATCAAGGCGCCTCGCGCGGGAACTGAAGACGGGATAAAGATTCGCCATAATAGCGCCAAGATTTTCAGGATATGTGTGCTGAAAGATCCGTTGGGGATTGCGTCATCATTTCTTCCGAGATTAAAGGGATAAGATGGTGTCAACAAGAAACGGTTCGGCCACTTGGATATTTCCAGGAAGGGTGGTGGATTAAGCGTATGATGCGTAAAAAGAGCAGAGTGAGTCGCCCCTAACTAGGTAAGAGTTGGCGTGAACAGGTTCAAGTCAAACTGGGGCCTAATGTTGGGGATATTATCTGTTGTGTGACCCACCCTAGTCGGGCCGGGTCACCAAGCGGGCGACTCATCCTTTGGCGATTCAAGCTTTGGCCCAATAAGCCCAGGAGCTGGATGGCGGTTCAAGATCCTCGTGGAGAATCAGTCATTGGGAAGATCTCCAAGTCTTGGAAAGCACGGCGACTTAGAGATAGAAATAATCATGACTTGCGTAATGGCAAGGACTCTTGTAAACCCTAAGGGCTCGACTGTATATAAAGGCGAGTCCCAAGGAATGAGAGGGGAGGTTAGAAATCATCGAGAGCTAGGTCAAGCGAGTTACGCCCTCCTTGTAATCGAATCATCATCAATACAACACAAAGCGGGACGTAGGCTTTTACCTCCTCACGAGGGGGCCGAACCTGGGTAAATTTGAGTCCCGCTCCCGTTCAACCCCTTTGAGTCACCACCAAGGTGCGATGGCTCCAACACTAAGTCCTTTCACGAGGACATATGCCGTGACAAAACCACGACAAAATGTGCTTGAATGGTTAAGGGGGAGTAAAATTTCAATTTTGTTTGGTAACCGCCAATAACGTGATTAGCTTGGAAGATATTGAAAACTCTGTTAAGAAGTTGACACGAAAGGGACACCTCCCAAAATTACATATTCGTCTCTGTTTTGAAACAATGAGCTCTGGCATATCTGTAAATCCATGCTTCCCTCTGTGAAGGGACAATCTATTTACTTTCATGTTACTTACTATTCATGTTGAGTCAACTTCTTATTCGAACCTCAATCTATTAGTTTGCAAGCACCAAGTGGTGGGGAAAGATCCAAACATATATATCCACTCAAATACATTTGATCTTGATTCGTTATTGTTGACAATAATCTTTATGATAAGTATGTTGGGAGGCAAAACTTTGAGCCCCTATCTTTCTCTGTGTTTGGTGGATATTTCTTGTTCTAAAAGTATGCCTTGAGTATTAGCAATCATAGAAGACTATATGATAATTGAGTATGTGGATCTCTTACTTACACATGATGATGCATTGAAGTTGTTTTGTGACTAAGAACATGGGTTGTTAAGTTTCAAGGGAATGCATTGTTTGAACCATGACATGTGAATTGATTGCTACTCAAAAATGATGATTTTTATAAAAAAAATTGCTAGTTATGATGATAGAAAAAGTGATTGGAATTACCATTGATCAAAATTATATACTATGCTAGCATTCACACTTCAAAAATAATTTATTTTATCATTTACCTACTCGAAGACCAGCAGGAATTAAGCTTGGGGATGCTGATACGTCTCCAATGCATCGATAATTTATGAAGTATTCATGCCAATACTCTACAACTTCCATATAATTTTGGCAACATTTTATATTACTTTTTTTGGACTAAATTACTTATTGGGTGCCTAGTGCCAGTCCCTGTTTTTTGTGTGTGTTTTGTTTCGTAGAAATTCCATATTAAACAAAGTCCAAACGCGATAAAAATTTATAGAGATATTTTTTGGAATATATGTGAATTTTAGGAAGAAGAATCAATGCAACACGATGCCCAAGGGAGTCAGAAGCCAACATGGCACGATCAGGGAGTGGTTGTGGCCTGATGGCTTGTGCCTCCCTCTTAAGTCGGTTGGGGCCCTTCTCCGGCCTGAGAAGGATATTTTTCTAATAAAAATCCCCTCAAGAGATATCCCTGCAAAAACAAGTTAGACGTCCTCTAATTTGTTGTTGCATGTTTTACGTGGCTGCTATGGGTATCTAGTAGATCGCATCTTACTTACCCAAAAACCACAACAGAGATGTGAAAATTGCTATTTAACCTCTCCAAGGACCGCCTCGGTAAAAACCGACACCCGCCAGTCATCTTTATGCAACGAGGTTGCATGTCAATCGATGAAAGCAGTCTTTCGTAAGTGTACGAATAATGTCGGTCCGGGCCGCTTCAATCCAACAATACCGCCGAATCGAGAAAAGACTAAGGATGGCAGCAAATCGAACATCACCGTCCACAAAACCGTTTGTGTTCTACTCGAGATAACATCTACGCATGAACCTAGCTCATGATGCCACTGTTAGGGAACATTGCATGGGAAACAAAAAATTTCCTACGCACACGAAGACCTATCATGGTGATGTCCATCTACGAGAGGAGATTTGGATCTACGTACCCTTGTAGATCGCACAGCAGGAAGCGTTAAGAAACGCGGTTGATGTAGTGGAACGTCTTCACGTCCCTCGAACCGCTCCACGAACCGTCCCGCGATCCGTCCCACGATCCGTCCCGCGATCCGTCCCACGAACCGTCTCGCAATCCATCTCATGATCCGTTCCGATTTAGTGCCGAACGGACGGCACCTCCGCGTTCAGCACACGTACATCTCGATGAAGATCTCCACCTTCTTGATCCAGCAATAGGGGGCGGAGAGGTAGAAGAGTTCTTCGGTAGCGTGATGGCGCTCCGGTGGTGGTGACGATCTAATCCTGCAGGGCTCCGCCCGAGCTCCGCAGAAATACGATCTAGAGGAAGAACTATGGTGTCTAGATCTGAGTTGCACGTGGCAAAAATTTGTCTCAAATCAGCCCTAAATCACCACTATATATAGGAGGGAGGGAGGGGAGGAGGCAGCCACAAAACCTCAACGTTTGGCCGAAATTGGAGGTGGAGGAGTCCTACTCCAATCCCACTTGGAGTAGGATTCCACCTTCCCACTTGGAAACTCTTTCCACCTTGTGTTGTTTCCTTCTCAAACCTTATGGGCCTTAGTGGGAACTTATTCCAGCCCACTAGGGGCTGGTTTATCTCTTCCCATAGCCCATGAGACCCCTTGGGGCGTGACACCCCTCCCGATGGTCCCCGGAACCCCTCCCAGCACTCCCGGTACACTACCGATGAGCCCAAAACTTTTCCAGTGACCAAAACAGGACTTCCTGTATATTAATCTTTACCTCCGGATCATTCCGGAGCTCCTCGTAACGTCCTGGATCTCATCTGAGACTCCTAACAACTTTCGGTTACCAACACCTATAACTCAACTATACCGAAACATCATCGAATCTTAAGTGTGCAGACCCTGTGGGTTCGAGAACTATGTAGACATGCCCCGAGGTACTCCTCGGTCAATATCCAATAGCTTGACCTGGATGCCCATATTGGATCCTACATATCCTCCGAAGATCTTATCGGTTGAACCTTGGTGTCAAGGATTCATATAATCCCGTATGTCATTCCCTTTGTCCTTCGGTATGTTACTTGCCCGAGATTTGATCGTCGGTATCCACATACCTATTTCAATCTCGTTACCGGCAAGTCTCTTTACTCGTTCCATAATACAAGATCCCGTGACTTACACTTAGTCACATTGCTTGCAAGGATTGTGTGTGATGTTGTATTACCGAGTGGGCCCCGAGATACCTCTCTGTCACACGGAGTGAAAAATCTCAGTCTTGATCCATACTAACTCAAACGGACACCTTCGGAGATACCTGTAGAACACCTTTATAGTCACCCAGTTACGTTGTGACGTTTGATGCACACAAGGCATTCCTCCGGTGCAAGTGAGTTATACGATCTCATGGTCATAGGAACAAATACTTAACACGCAGAAAACAATAGCAATAAAATGACACGATCAATATGCTACATTCATAGTTTTGGTCTTGTCCATCACATGATTTTCCTAATGATGTGATCCCGTTATCAAGTGACAACACTTGCCTATGGCAAGGAAACCTTGACCATCTTTGATCAACGAACTAGTCAACTAGAGGCTCACTAGGGACAGTGTGTTGTCTATGTATCCACTCATGTATTTGAGTTTCCAATCAATACAATTCTAGCATGGATAATAAACAATTATTATGAACAAGGAAATATAATAATAACTAATTTATTATTGCCTCTAGGGCATATTTCCAACAAATAGGACTTGAGGGAATGTCGACCTTTCCTTTAGCTCCTTGTGGGTCCGACACTCCATACTTATCACTTCCTCTTTGGAAAGTGCTATGATGATTCCTTTCACTTGGAGATTATCAGCCACCCATGATGCCCCTCGAGCAAAGCTTGCAATCGATATCTCCTATGCCATTGACATGTTGTAACACACAGTTGAATGTCGCTCATTACCATGAAAAAAATGTGATGGCAATTGTTGGGTCTGCAACTAATACGCCACTGTCACCGTTATTAACTCTTGAAACAATCAACAATGAATTTGCCCTTCTATCCTAACCAGAAAATGTACAAGAATGTTGTGCACTACCATGAAACAAAAAAAATTGATATTTATCGTTGTCAGTTGTATGATTGATGATTGTATATGGGAGTGAATGGTAATAAGAAAGGAAATATCTCATGAATTCTCGACTGCTTGTGATTTATTTTTCACTATATGGTAATCAATCTGCGATGAGACAACACCTCAGTGAAGAATTAATAGAAAAGTTAGGATTTGAAATCAATTGCTACGAAATTGGATTTCATTGTTTGGTAACATTCCCATTTGTAACATGGCTGGTTAGGAAAGGTTAGGGAAAAATGAGAGGGTGAAAAAACAGAAGAGGTGATGGTGGGATATGAGACAAAATAAAACCGTGGAGTAGTTATTATTTAATTGTAATTTTCTTAAATTCTGTTATTTTTTCCTAAAAACAATTGCATTAATCGGGGAGACCGATTGATTTGGATAAGTTAGGAAAGTTAGATTTGTGATCTTTTATAGTTAGGGAAGTGTTGATTTAAAAGAAAAAAGTGGTGACAAAAATAAATCGACGGATAAGATAACCAGTGGGAGGTGGGACGAAACTATTCCTCAAAACTTCTAAGTCCGAAAATCATCTCCACAATTGATTTGTGGAGCAATTCATAAAATGCAGTCAATACCAAAATTAGTTAGATCGTGCATGCATGAGATGATGAATTGTGCAGATGATCCCTAATTAAGTTGTGTAACGGTACAACCCGAAAAATAGCAGTCAAGGGACGAATTAGCTAGCTAGATTATGGTTGCATGCATGAGTCGCTAGATTGTGGATGCATGCATGAGTCAGCCGACACGAAGGAAGCTGCGCGAAGCGCCACGATGATCTCTCATACAGACCCGAGTCGTTGGGCCTTTGCAGATAGATGTTCATTGCCTGGTAGACACCTTAGCGGACATCGACCAGCACGACTGTCGGGTCATCAGTGCCCACCACGCTGCTAAATCGATTGTCGATTGTAGTCGCTGCATCCAATGTCTGTACCGCCATGATGTGTACCCAGCAAGGACGACACGGGGTGGCAGAGTCGTGCAGATCCGACGGTGGGACCGAATGGCGAGGTGAGGTGACCGACAGCGAGTGAGCAGGGCCTGCGACATCGATTGTCGATCTCGTGCAACACACACAGATAGATGGAGAGGGAGAGAGAGGGAAAGAGAGAGAGGGAGAGAGAAGAAAGAGAGAGAGAGAGAGAGACTTAATAAGAAAGTAAGGAAGTAAAGTATGGGTGGAGGGAGAGGATAGGTTGTAGAGGAGCATACTGGTGCCCGTGCTGAGGCCTCCATTGTCCCTTCCACCATCAGACCTCCATGGCTAAGGCGCAGCTAGCCACCAGCATGACCTAATGGTGAACGGGTTCGCATGATGAGCATGGGGACAATGTACACACGATTTGTAAGGCATGTACGATGATCGCCGTGTGACGTATTTGCGGTTGGTTGCCATGTATGATAGATGATTGTATAAGGAAGTGAATGGTAATAAGAAAGGAAATATATCATCAGTGCATGATTGATTGTGATTTATTTTTTACTATATGGTAATCAATCTCTGATGAGACAACACCTGAGTGAAGAATTAATATGAAAGTTAGATTTGAAATCAATTGCTACGAAATTGGATTTCATTGTTTGGTAATATCTCGTTTGTAACATGGCTGGTTAGGAAAGTTTAGTACAGTTAGGGAAGTTTTTTTTGAGAGGGTGAAAACCCAACATGAAGGGGTGGTGGTGGGATATGAGACAATATACAATTTGTTTAGAAAGGTTAATTTTCTTAAATTCGTTATTTTTTTCCTGAAAACCTATAATTTTTTCTTAAAATAAATTGCATTAATTAGAGATATCACTTGATTTGTATAAGTTAGGAAAGCAGGAAAGTCTTTTTGAGAGGGTGAAAAAACCAACATGAAGGGGGGTGGGATATGAGACAATCTACAATTTATTTAGAAAGGTTAATTTTCTTAAATTCCGTTATTTCTTTCCTGAAGAACTATATTTTTTTCCTAAAATAAATTGCATTAATTAAAGAGATCAGTTGATTTGGATAGGTTAGGAAAGTAGGAAAGATTGTTTTTTTGAGAAGGTGAAAAAACCAACAAGAGAGGGTGGTGGTGGGATATGAGACAATCTTCAATTTGCTTAGAAAGGTTATTTTTCTTAAATTCCATTATTTGTGTACTAAAAATTATTTTTTTTTCTTAAAATAAACTGCATTAATTAGAGATATTAGTTGATTTGAATAAGTTAGGAAAGTTACATATGTGATTTTTTGTATATTAGAAAAGTGTTGATTTGAAAGAAAAGAGTTGAGAGAAAAATAAATTCATGGATAAGAAAACTAGTGGGAGGGAATGAGGGGAGGTGGGACGAAATAAAACTCGCATAACAGATAAACCTACCATCACAACCGCAGATTGCCCCTTGAGAATAGAGATGGATCTAGTTTGAAGATCTCGATGTGAGAAATCCGATGATGAAAACATTTTGAGATTAGATGCACGATTTGAAAGGTAAAACATTTTAAATAAAATAATTATAAATAATAAAATACTCTTATTTTACAACAAATGACGCACATTCAATAACCTTTGCAAAAGAGCAAAAGATACTACTTAATTAGTGATTTTCATACTTATTATGAGATCGAGCATACACTCGCGTCAAGCATCGCTATAGGTTGACCGTCTAGTTAGCCTCCTCTCCAGGGTAGTTCGTGTTTTCCTGCTTTCTCATTCATTCTTTTATGTGTGTGTTTTTAGGTGGTTGTTACTCTTCTATGTTGTATTTCTTATTTTATAAATTATAAATGCATATATTTCAAATCTTGAAATTAACTAAGAAACTTCAATCCATTATTTGATTTTTTTAATGCAATGTAAGAAGTTTGTTAGCTAATTTAAAAAATTGTTGGCAACACTATTTTATGACTTTTAAAAAATGTTCATCCATTTTAAGAACTTGTTTATTTATGAATTTTAAAAATGTTTGGGCATTTAGAAAATGTAAATGACGTTTTAAAGACATGTTTATGCAATGTACAATATGACGTCTAATCAATAAAAAAAATGTTTCGTCCAAAACAATGTATGCTATATTTTGAAAAATGAATAGGATTTCAAAAATATGGTTAAGAATTTTTCTAAAAATATTTTAAAATATACAAAAAATTATGAGTGGTTTATAGAAAAAAAGTATATATGGAAAACATTTTATTCATAAAAATATTAAGAAACAAGTGTTTGAAAAAATGGTAATCATGTATTTCATAAATGTTAATCATGGATAAAAATGCTTTACATATATAATAGAATGTAAAATGTGTATGATAAAAATATACATAATCTATGTATTTGACGAAGAACGTTTTCGCCCCACTTTATATATAAAGCAACCATCATAGAACATGAAGCACACAACTTAACCCCACATCAACATCTAAAGCCAAGGCAAGATATAATAGTGCTAAGAAGAGCTACACAAAGATGAAGTTGTGTCTCACGCGTCGTGGAGTAAAAAATGGTGCCTTAACGAAGGGGACGACATCCACGGACGCCGCCGACGTCGGTCTTGGTGAAGCTAGACACGAAATACACCCTTGGCCCGCACTCTTCGCCTAGAAGGCCGTGAACAGTTGCCGAACACCGACCACCATGTCGCCCACATGGCCATGGCAATCGGTTTGCACCTGAGCCGTGAGATCCACTCGCAAGCACCACGGCTCCCACCACTAGTGTCATCGCTCTGGCATCCTAGAACTCGCCTTCGTCGCTGCCAACGCACCGCACATGGCCAACTGGTGAAGCAGCATAAGGCTTTTACTAGAACCCCAAAGACAACTCCTTGGTAATGGTAGGGCCCGGTCAGAACAGGGCAGGGAAAGCGCAACGACGGCCATCTACTACGGCCACCCCATTAGAACCACTGCGTACCAGGGCCTCCGTCACGACCAATCTGGCCTTTCCACATTTCGGCAACGGAACTTCCAGGAGGCCCCCTTCCCCCTCTTCGTTTCATCCCCACAACCTCCGAGAAGCCGAAGACGCCCAAAGTATCAAGCCACCATCGCTCACCCATGAAGCTCGCCGCTAGACATCCGATCGAGCCACCCAAATAACAGAGGAAGGAGAAGATCTCGGTCGTCACAACCGATCCGATAGAACCAGATCAAGGCCAACAGACCCCCACCCCCACCGCACCGCCGGTATGACCTACCACTACGAGGCGGCCGCGCGTGACCTAAGTTGCTCGCATCCTGCGATGCCCCTTGTGCATAGAAAGCCGTCACCGCGCCCGTAGGATGCTGCCGTACCCAGCACAGGCCCACCTTCACTCATCCCGTCGCATTGCTCTATCGTTGACACGCCAGCACATCAGTGCTGCAGTGCCCCGAGCTACCATCACATCCCGATTCAGGGTGCTCCTGCCGCCTCTGAGGGCACCGAGAGGAGAAACGAGGGAGCCCCGCCATCGCTGACGCCCAAGCCCGACCGCATGATCTAGCGACAGCGAGGGAGGAAGAACAGAGGAAAGGTATGGTTGATGGGGGCGCTAGGGTTCCTCCCTGTCGCCACGCAGGGGCGACATGGAAGGAGGGAGGGAGAGGGTCGTTGGACCCTATCATTCCCTATTGAGCTTCATAAATTATGTATTTGCTAAAATGTTAATCATGTATTTGAAAAATGTTAAATATCTAAAGAAAAAGTTTCTAATGTGTACAAAAAATGTAAAAATGTGTTGAAAAAAGCATAGAAAATAAAAGATAAGGAAAGGAAAACAAGTTTTCTCTTACTTTCACAAAATATTTGTTTTAATCAAGAAAATGTTGAACATGTATTTGAAAAAGGTTTTACATGTGCATGACCCAATGATTTTTTATACATTTTTTCAGTAGTAGTTCTAAGTACTATTGCACGTAATGTAGATTTAGTGGTTCTCAAGCTATTAATGATTGATGAACATATCCGTTTGTAACTCCTGTGAAAATATTACCCGAGTGATACTTTTTTCCCGTGTTTCAAACACATGTCCAAAATATGTATTTAAATAAATATAGAATGTGTATTTCAAAAATATTCAACATGTGTCGAAAATAATGTTCCACATGTACACTAAAATGTACATTGTGCTGAGAAAAATGAAAAATCAAAAGGAAACACGTGAAGAAACACAAAAAAACCAAAAGAAACTCCTGAAGAAATAAAAAAAACTAAAAACCCATGAAAGCCCTGTGAGGAAATGAATAAAAAATGGAAAAATGGTGATGAAACAAAGAAAAACAAATTAATAATTAAACCTAAAAAAGAACATCTAAAGCTGTGAAAATAGGAAAACTGTGGCACATTACAAGGCCGACTCACGAAACCGGACACGAGACGCGAGTCTAGTTGTGGGATCGAGAAGTGGGATCTAGAGGGAGGCGAATAGACATTTAACAAGTCAAAAGTACATTTTTTAGTTTACTTGAATTTTAGGTAGATTTTTTGCACGAGTTAAGATACATCCAATGATTCATATACATGCATATCTAAAGATTGAGCAACGGAAAATAAATATCATGCAAGTGCAAGAAAGTAAAGAATTGTAGAGATGGGAAGATCAAATGCAATCAAGACACCAAGATTTTTGACGTGGTACCGATAGGTGATGTTATCATACGTCCACGTTAATGTAGACTTCAACCCATGAAGAGTAAAGGTTGCGCGAGTCCACGAAGGGCTCCACCCATGATACGTCTCCAACTATCTATAAATTTTTATTATTCCATGCTGATATATTATCATTCTAGAATACGTTTGGGGTATTTATTTACCAATTTGTATTATTTTTTAGCACTAACCAATTGACCCAGTGTCCACTGCCACCTATTGTTTTCTGCATGTTTTTTACTTTTCGGGTTTTCCATACCAAACGAAGTCCAATTAACCTGAAACTTTTTGATGTTTTTTCTATACCAAAAGAACAGAAACAAGCATCGAAGGAAGGCTGGGATCCACACGAGGGCCCCACAAGCCAACAAGGCGCTGCCTTAGGGGCGCCGTGTTGGCTTGTGGGCCCCTCGAGGCCCTCCTGACTCTGTTTTGTGACTTATAAATTCTCTTATACCCTAAAAACATCAGAAGGAGTCCCAAAACACTTTTTACGCCGCTGCAAGTCTCTGTTCCGAAGGGAGGCCATCTGGAGCTCTGTTCCGGCACACTTCCAGAAGGGGGATCGAACACGGAGGGCCTCTTCATCAACCTTGTTGCCCTAACGATGATATGTGAGTAGTTCACCACAGACCTATGGGTCCATAGCGACTACGTAGATGGTAATCTCTCTCTCTTGATCTCCAATACAATGATCATCGCATCTTCACTTTGATCCACATGATGTAATTCCTTTTATGCGGTGTGTTTGTTGGGATCCGATGAATTGTGGGTTTATGTTCAAATTATTCATGATAAATATTTGAATCTCATCTGAATACTTATATGATTCTTATGTGCATGGTTACTATAGCTTCGTAATTATCTCCGATATATTGAAATAGTTTGGCCAACTAGATCGATATTTCTTCGATGAGAGAGGTGCATTGTAGTAGCTTTAACCTGGCGAATTTATATACCCTAGTGACAGAAGGGGAAAAGATGCGTATCTGCGTTGCTGTTACTAAAGATAAAATAATCGGGTTTATTCATATTGCTTGAGTTTACTTTATCTACATCATGTCATTGTTCTTCATACATTACTCTGTTTTACTTATTACTCTATATGCATGCTGGATAGCGGTCGATGAGTGGAGTAATAGTAATAGGTGCACGCAGGAGTCGGTCTATTTGTTTTTGGTCGTGATGCCTATATACACATGATCATTGTTGTGAATAATGCATAACTATCCGCTTTTCTATCAATTACCCAACAGTAATTTGTTTTACCCATCGTATCCTATTTTTCATGAGAGATGCCATTCGGGAAAGCTATGGCGCCGGGTCTATTCACAACAAATATTAAAAACATTCAATACCTTGCTGCCATTTACTTGTTTTTATTCTATATTGTTATCTACAATTATCTACATACCTCACTTGCTTGCAAATAACAAGAACAAGATGATTGACAATCCTCTTGCCCGCGTTGGGTGCAAGTTGTTTGTTTTTTTGTGTGCAACGGCTGAAGATGGTTGTGGTTGATATTCCTATTCGTTCGATAAACCTTGGTTTCATAACTAAGAGAATTACTTACCCATATTGTGTTGCGATAACTTGTTCCTCTTCACGGAAAACCAAACGAAGATCACAAGTATCAACCCACAAAGGGCCCACAACATAGCAACCTTGTCTATTCTGTCATGGTTTACATTCATGAAGGACTAGACTCACTCGGGGTAGATCTTCACGAATTAGGCGATCTCTTTGCCCTTATAAACTTCTTGGTTCAACTCCACATGATTTGAAGGCTCCCAAGCGACACATATGTAACCAATCTAGGAGACACTACTCTTTAAAATGTAATAAATTATGTGTTGATGATGAACTCATGTTTCTTGTGCTTCAAAAGATATTCCTCTCAATACTCAATCACTCTCTCATAGAATTTTTCTTGGTAGAAGAGGATATGTTGGTTGGACTAGAATTCCTTGATTTCAACACATAAGTAGGCGATTCTCTCTCAGAAAATGAATGGTCGAAGTGTTGGTTCGTTTTGAGTGCTCTCTCTACGATTGAGAATGTGGTGGAGGGTTATATATAGTATTCACCAAAAATCTCACTGTTACAACATTATTGCCCAACTCGGCGACACCGAAGAGAAAACTCGTTGCTACTAACTAGTGCAAAATGTCCTAATTTTGGCTTTTCGTGAGACCGAACAAAACTTCTCGGTGAGACTTATTCGGCTTAACTTGGGCAGTTCCATCGCTTTGGTGACTCCAAAAATGAAATCTTGGAAATTACAAAACTCAAAATCTCAACCACAAAAACTTGGTCACTGCTTTTCGGTTCCACCGAATGCAGTCTCGGTTTACACCGAGAAATTAGAGTTTGGGTTAGGGTTCTGTCTCGGACTGACTCGGTGAGACCAGAGTGGAAAACTTGGTGGCACCGAAATGGCAGTTTAGGGTTTTGGGCAGAATTGCTCGAGGAAATGTTTAAGGCTTTTGATGACATATCTCTAAGCATTTGATCAACCAAATCACCATGAGTACATCATCCCCTCTAATAAGATTGGCTTTTCTATGGACTTAATGTAATCAAATCACTTCAAGTAAAATATAATGTCTTTAAACTTTTGCAAATATGATTCCTTTGCATCCAAGGGGTTCCTCATAATATCTCCTACCCAATCCAATCATTGAACTTTCCGTAAAATATAATTGATAAAACTGTTAGTCCAAGATACAATGTATGTTATCATTAATCATTAAACCATCAAGGGGGCATTTGTGCTTTCACCAGTCTATATATAGCAAAGAGCAACTAATTAAGGAGCCCTCCTTCGAGAGCCTCTCGTGGGTCACTCTCATCCACTTGGCGCGTCCTTAGCCGTCGTCACATGTCGCGCTCTCGACGCTTTCTTTGGATTTGTTTTTATTTTTACGCACACATTTTCAGCTTTTTAGATGTCTTTTTTGTCTTTTCGGTTTTCCACTTGTCTTTCTTAGCTTTTGGACAAAAAGTGAAATTCCAAAAAAAACTTGATAAAAAAACGTGTTTTTTCTTTCTCGAGAAACACGGTTTTGCTTTTCGTGAGAGGCATCGACTTGCTTCTGCGAAAGGCACACTCGCGCCTCTTAAAAAAAGGAAAAAATACATTTTTTTTCCGTTGAGAGTCATGGTTTTGCTTCCGCGAGTGCCTCTCGAAAAAGGAAAAAAATGTATTTTCTTTTTTCTTTCTTTCTCGAGAGTCACGGTTTTGCTTTCGCGAGAGGCACATGCATGTCTCTCGAAAATGGATATTTTTCCCTACCTCGAGAGGCATGATTTTAGTTCCACGAGAGGCACAAATTTGCTTTCGTGAGAGGCGCGGCCGCGCCTTTCGGAAATGGGGATTTTTTTTCTGAAAGGCACAACTTTTTCATCTGTTTTTTTTTTTTTGTAAATGAAAGTTTGTCAGAATCTATCAAAATGGAATATAGTTTTAAATATCTCGATGCGAGGAATCCAATGATGAGAACGGTTCAAGATTTGTGCGTACGATTTAAAAAATAAAACGTTTTGAATAAACGAATCTAGAAAAAAGAAAAAAATTCTGATACATCTACAACGAAATTGCTATTTCACATCTAGATGTGAAATACTTATCTCACACCTAAATTGTTCATCACATGATTAAAAGATAGAAAATTCGTACAACTTATTTGATCGCTCGTGTTGATCGTGCGTTGCCGTTGGGCTGTTTTTGCGCGTACATCCAGACTTGTTTCTGTATGTATGTCTGCACCTAGGCATTAGTCTGTGCTAGAGAGTGGAGCTATTTTGTGTTTGTTTTTCATGTGGGCTGGAGGCAGAATATGATGAGCATGTGCGTATGATGGAGAATGGGATCACGGTGAGCCTTTTCGCTTGTTTCTTTTTCCTTTTCTTTTATATTTTTATATTTTTCCTTTTATTTTCCTTTTATTTAATTATTTGTTCATTTAGATGTAATATAATTGTCTCGTATCTAAGTCATCCACCATTGGATTGTTTGTTTTTAAAAATTGCGCACTTGATGATGTGTTGTGTTGCCCCATGTCGCGTTGTTCCGTGTTGGTTGTTTCATATCGTAGTGTCGCAGACTGGGATCCAGTGACTTGTCTCTAGCAAGTCACATTGTAACTGGCCCCTTCTAATCTGCCGTTCAAACAACATCTAAGGGACAGCAGTGAACCAAAGCAAACAAAGCCTCCACGCTTATTTTTCATCGACACATCCTGTACAAAATCCTGGCGGGGAAAGGACGGCTTGGCGCGAGAGTCTCCTGCTCTCGCGCGCCGGCTCGAAGCAGCCGCCGCGGAATAGCAGCGTCGTGCGGCCGTGAGGACGAGGGAGGAGCGCCCCGGCTGGCCGGGGATCTGCTGCTGCGAAGCATCAGGGTCGGGGAGGCGCACCACCGCAGATCGAGGAGGAACACCGCCCGGACCGAGCGTCTCACGCCGCCGCGGATCGAGGAGGGCCATCACCCCGACCGAGCTGCTTGCTCGCCGCCCGGACTGAGCTCCTCACGCCGCCGCGGATCGAGGAGGGCCGCCGCCCCGACCGAGCTCCTTTCTCGCAGCCCGGACCGAGCTCCTCAGGCCGCCGTGGATCGAGGAAGGCCGCCGTGTTGGAATTATGCCCTAGAGGCAATAATAAATGTATAGTTATTATTATAATTCCTGTATCAAGATAATAGTTTATTATCCATGCTATAATTGTATTGAATGAAGACTCATTTACATGTGTGGATACATAGACAAAACACCGTCCCTAGCATGCCTCTAGTTGGCTAGCCAGTTGATCGATGATAGTCAGTGTCTTCTGATTATGAACAAGGTGTTGTTGCTTGATAACTGGATCACGTCATTGGGAGGATCACGTGATGGACTAGACCCAAACTAATAGACATAGCATGTTGGTCGTGTCATTTTGTTGCTACTGTTTTCTGCGTGTCAAGTATTTATTCCTATGACCATGAGATCATATAACTCACTGACACCGGAGGAATGCTTTGTGTGTATCAAACGTCGCAACGTAACTGGGTGACTATAAAGATGCTCTACAGGTATCTGCGAAGGTGTTAGTTGAGTTAGTATGGATCAAGACTGGGATTTGTCACTCCGTGTGACGGAGAGGTATCTCGGGGCCCACTCGGTAATACAACATCACACACAATCCTTGCAAGCAATGTAACATAGTGTAAGTTGCGGGATCTTGTATTACGGAACGAGTAAAGAGACTTGCCGGTAAACGAGATTGAAATAGGTATGCGGATACTGACGATCGAATCTCGGGCAAGTAACATACCGAAGGACAAAGGGAATGACATACGGGATTATACGAATCCTTGGCACTGAGGTTCAAACGATAAGACCTTCGTAGAATATGTAGGATCCAATATGGGCATCCAGGTCCCGCTATTGGATATTGACCGAGGAGTCTCTCGGGTCATGTCTACATAGTTCTCGAACCCGCAGGGTCTGCACACTTAAGGTTCGACGTTGTTTTATGCGTATTTGAGTTATAGGGTTGGTTACCGAATGTTGTTCGGAGTCCCGGATGAGATCACAGACGTCACGAGGGTTTCCGGAATGGTCCGGAAACGAAGATTGATATATAGGATGACCTCATTTGATTACCGGAAGGTTTTCGGAGTTACCGGGAATGTACCGGGAATGACGAATGGGTTCCGGGAGTTCACCGGGGGGCAACCCACCCCGGGGAAGCCCATAGGCTTTGGGGAGACACACCAGCCCTTAGTGGGCTGGTGGGACAGCCCCAAGGGGGCGTATGCGCCAAGAAAAAGAAATCAAAGGAAAAGAAAAAAAAAGGAGGGAGGAAGTGGGAAGGGAGGGGGACTCCTCCCACCAAACCAAGTCCAACTCGGTTTGGGGGGGGAGTCCTCCCCCCTTGGCTCGGCCGACTCCTTTGGGGTCCTTGGACCCCAAGGCAAGGCCCCCCTCCCTCCTCCTATATATATGGAGCAATTAGGGCTGATTTGAGACGACTTTCTCACGGTTGCCCGACCACATACCTCCATAGTTTTTCCTCTAGATCGCGTTTCTGCGGAGCTCGGGCGGAGCCCTGCTGAGACAAGATCATCACCAACCTCCGGAGCGCCGTCACGCTGCCGGAGAACTCTTCTACCTCTCCGTCTCTCTTGCTGGATCAAGAAGGCCGAGATCATCGTCGAGCTGTACGTGTGCTGAACGCGGAGGTGCCGTCCGTTCGGTACTAGATCGTGGGACTGATCGCGGGATTGTTCGCGGGGCGGATCGAGGGACGTGAGGACGTTCCACTACATCAACCGCATTCTCTAACGCTTCTGCTGTACGATCTACAAGGGTACGTAGATCACTCATCCCCTCTCGTAGATGGACATCACCATGATAGGTCTTCGTGCGCGTAGGAAATTTTTTGTTTCCATGCGACGTTCCCCAACAGTGGCATCATGAGCTAGGTTCATGCGTAGATGTGTTCTCGAGTAGAACACAAAAGTTTTTGTGGGCGGTGATGTGTGTTTTGCTGCCCTCCTTAGTCTTTTCTTGATTCCGCGGTATTGTTGGATTGAAGCGGCTTGGACCGACATTACTCGTACGCTTACGAGAGACTGGTTTCATCGTTACGAGTAACCCCCTTTGCTCAAAGATGACTGGCAAGTGACGGTTTCTCCAACTTTAGTTGAATCGGATTTGACCGAGGAGGTCCTTGGATGAGGTTAAATAGCAACTCATATATCTCCGTTGTGGTGTTTGCGTAAGTAAGATGCGATCCTACTAGATACCCTTGGTCACCACGTAAAACATGCAACAACAAAATTAGAGGACGTCTAACTTGTTTTTGCAGGGTATGATTGTGATGTGATATGGCCAACGATGTGATGTGATATATTGGATGTATGAGATGATCATGTTGTAATAGAAATATCGACTTGCACGTCGATGGTACGTCAACCGGCAGGAGCCATAGGGTTGTCTTTATACTAACATATGTGCTTGCAGATGCGTTTACTATTTTGCTAGGATGTAGCTTTAGTAGTAATAGCATAAGTAGCACGACAACCCCGATGGCAACACGTTGATGGATGATCATGGTGTGGCGCCGGTGATAAGAAGATCGTGTCGGTGCTTTGGTGATGGAGATCAAGAAGCACGAGATGATGGCCATATCATGTCACTTATGAATTGCATGTGATGTTAATCCTTTTATGAACCTTATTTTGCTTAGAACGACGGTAGCATTATGAGGTGATCTCTCACTAAAATTTCAAGACGAAATTGTGTTCTCCCCGACTGTGCACCATTGCTACAGTTCGTCGTTTCGAGACACCACGTGATGATTGGGTGTGATAGACTCAACATTCACATACAACGGGTGCAAAACAGTTGCGCACGCGGAACACTCGGGTTAAGCTTGACGAGCCTAGCAGTTGCAGACATGGCCTCGGAACACGTGAGACCGAAAGGTCGATCATGAATCATATAGTTGATATGATTAGCATAGGGATGCTTACCACTGAAACTATACTCAACTCACGTGATGATCGGACTTGGGATAGTGTAAGTGGATCATGAACCACTCAAATGACTAGAGAGATGTACTTTTTGAGTGGGAGTTTAGCATATAATTAAGTTGAACTCTAATTATCTTGAACATAGTCTAAGTCCACTTTGAATATATTTGTGTTGTAGATCATGGCTCACGCAAGTGTCATCCTGAATTTTAATACGTTCCTAGAGAAAGCTAAGTTGAAAGATGATGGAAGCAACTTTGTAGACTGGGTTCGTAATCTTAAGCTAATCTTACAAGCTGGGAAGAAGGATTATGTCCTTAATGCTGCGCTAGGAGATGAACCACCCGCTACGGCTGATCAGGATGTTAAGAACGCTTGGTTAGTGCGTAAGGAGGACTACTCAATAGTTCAATGTGCAGTCTTGTATGGCTTACAACCGGGACTTCAACGTCGCTTTGAGCGTCATGGAGCATTTGAGATGTTCCAGGAATTGAAGTTTATCTTTCATAAGAATGCCCGGATCGAGAGGTATGAGACCTCCGATAAATTCTATGCTTGCAAGATGGAGGAAAACTCGTCTGTCAGTGAACATGTGCTCAAAATGTCTGGGTACTCAAACCGTCTGGCTGAGCTGGGGATTGAACTCCCTCAAGAGGCTATCACTGACAGAATCCTTCAATCACTGCCGCCAAGCTATAAAGGCTTTGTGTTGAACTACAACATGCAAGGGATGAACAAGTCTCCCGGCGAGTTGTTTGCGATGCTGAAAGTCGCAGAGTCTGAACTCCGTAAAGAGCATCAAGTGTTGATGGTGAGCAAGACCACTAGTTTCAAGAGAAACGGCAAAGGCAAGAAGGGCAATTCGAAGAAGAGCGGCAAGCCTGTTGCCAATCCGCCGAAGAAACCCAAGGCTGGACCTAAGCCTGAAACAGAGTGCTTCTATTGCAAGGGTATGTGTCACTGGAAGCGCAATTGCCCCAAGTATCTGGCAGATAAGAAGGCGGGCAAAGAAAAATCAGGTATATTTGATATACATGTTATTGATGTGTACTTAACCGGCTCTCGTAGTAGTGCCTGGGTATTCGATACCGGTTCTGTTGCTCACATTTGCAACTCGAAACAGGAACTGCGGAATAGACGAAGGCTGGCGAAAGACGAAGTGACGATGCGCGTAGGAAATGGTTCCAAGGTTGATGCAATCGCCGTCAGCACAGTGTCACTTCAGCTACCATCGGGATTAGTGATGAACTTAAATCATTGTTATTTAGTGCCTGCGTTGAGCATGAACATTATATCTGGATCTTGTTTATTGCGAGACGGTTACTCTTTTAAGTCTGAGAATAATGGTTGTTCTATTTCTATGAGTAACATCTTTTATGGTCATGCACCGAATGTGAGAGGATTGTTCATATTGAATCTTGATAGCGATACGCATATACATAACATTGAGACCAAAAGAGTTAGAGTAAACAATGATAGCGCCATATTTTTGTGGCACTGCCGCTTGGGTCATATTGGTGTAAAGCGCATGAAGAAACTCCATGCTGATGGGCTTTTGGAGTCACTTGACTTTGATTCACTTGACACGTGCGAACCATGCCTCATGGGCAAGATGACTAAGACTCCGTTCTCCGGAACAATGGAGTGTGCAAGTGACTTGTTGGAAATCATACATACCGATGTGTGTGGTCCAATGAGCGTGGAGGCACGCGGCGGATATCGTTATTTCCTCACCTTCACTGACGACTTAAGTAGATATGGTTATGTCTACTTGATGAAGCACAAGTCTGAAACATTTGAAAAGTTCAAGCAATTTCAGAGTGAAGTGGAAAATCATCGTAACAAGAAGATCAAGTTCCTACGGTCTGATCGTGGGGGTGAATATCTGAGTTTCGAGTTTGGTACTCACTTAAGACAATGTGGAATTGTTTCGCAGTTAACACCGCCTGGAACACCACAGCGTAATGGTGTGTCCGAACGTCGTAATCGTACTTTGTTAGAGATGGTGCGATCTATGATGTCTCTTACTGATTTGCCGTTATCATTTTGGGGTTATGCATTAGAAACAGCGGCATTCACTTTAAATAGGGCACCATCAAAATCCGTTGAGACGACACCATACGAACTGTGGTATGGCAAAAGGCCAAAGTTCTCGTTTCTTAAAGTTTGGGGATGTGATGCTTATGTCAAAAAGCTTCAGCCTGAAAAGCTGGAACCCAAAGCGGAAAAATGCGTCTTCATAGGTTACCCAAAAGAGACAGTTGGGTACACCTTCTATCTCAAATCCGAGGGCAAAGTGTTTGTTGCTAAGAACGGAACTTTTCTCGAGAAGGAGTTTCTCTCGAGAGAATTGAGTGGGAGGAAGATAGAACTTGACGAGGTTGTCGAACCTCTCATCCCTCTGGATGGTGGCGCAGGGCAAGGGGAAACCTGTGTCGTTGCGACGCCGGTTGAGGAGGAAGTTAATGATGATGATCATGAAACTCCAGTTCAAGTTTCTGTTGAACCCCGCAGGTCGACGAGATCACGCGCTGCTCCAGAGTGGTACGGTAATCCCGTCTTATCAATCATGTTGTTTGACAACAATGAACCTGCAAATTATGAAGAAGCAATGGTGGGCCCAGATTCCAACAAATGGCTAGAAGCCATGAAATCCGAGATAGGATCCATGTATGAGAACAAAGTGTGGACTTTGGAGATACTACCTGAGGGCCGCAAGGCTATTCAGAACAAATGGATCTTTAAGAAGAAGACGGACGCTGACGGTAATGTGACCGTTTATAAAGCTCGACTTGTGGCAAAGGGTTTTTCACAAGTTCCAGGAATTGACTACGATGAGACCTTCTCACCCGTAGCGATGCTTAAGTCCGTCAGAATCATGTTAGCAATAGCTGCATTTTTCGATTATGAAATCTGGCAGATGGATGTCAAAACGGCGTTCCTTAACGGTTTCCTTAAGGAAGAGTTGTATATGATGCAACCCGAAGGTTTTGTCGATCCTAAAAATGCTGACAAGGTGTGCAAGCTCCAGCGATCCATTTATGGACTGGTGCAAGCATCTCGGAGTTGGAACAAACGCTTTGACGAGGTGATCAAAGCATTTGGGTTTATACAAGTGGTTGGAGAATCTTGTATTTACAAGAAAGTGAGTGGGAGCTCTGTGGCGTTTCTAATATTATATGTGGATGACATATTGCTGATTGGAAACAACGTAGAGTTTTTGGAGAGCATAAAAGTTTACTTGAATAAAAGTTTCTCTATGAAGGACCTAGGAGAAGCTGCTTACATTCTAGGCATTAAGATCTATAGGGATAGATCAAAACGCCTGATAGGACTTTCACAAAGCACATACCTTGATAAAGTTTTGAAGAGGTTCAAAATGGAACAGTCCAAGAAAGGGTTCTTGCCAGTTTTACAAGGTACGAGATTGAGTAAGACTCAGTGCCCAGCAACTGATGAAGATAGAGAGCATATGCGCTCCGTCCCCTATGCTTCAGCCATAGGTTCTATCATGTATGCGATGCTGTGCACTAGACCGGATGTTAGCCTGGCCATAAGTATGGCAGGTAGGTTCCAGAGTAATCCAGGAGTGGATCACTGGACAGCGGTCAAGAATATCCTGAAGTACCTGAAAAGGACTAAGGAGATGTTTCTCGTGTATGGAGGTGACGAAGAGCTCGCCGTAAAAGGTTACGTCGATGCAAGCTTTGACACAGATCCGAACGACTCTAAGTCGCAAACCGGATACGTATTTATTCTTAATGGGGGTGCAGTAAGCTGGTGCAGTTCCAAGCAAAGCGTCGTAGCAGATTCTACATGTGAAGCGGAGTACATGGCTGCCTCGGAGGCGGCTAAGGAGGGTGTCTGGATGAAGCAGTTCATGACGGATCTTGGAGTGGTGCCAAGTGCACTGGATCCAATAACCTTGTTCTGTGACAACACTGGTGCCATTGCCCTGGCAAAGGAACCAAGGTTTCACAAGAAGACCAGACACATCAAACGACGCTTCAACCTCATCCGCGACTACGTCGAGGAGGAGGACGTAAATATATGCAAGGTGCACACGGATCTGAATGTAGCAGACCCGCTGACTAAACCTCTTCCACGGCCAAAACATGATCGACACCAGAACTGTATGGGTGTTAGATTTATTACAATGTAAATTCACATGGTGATGTGAAGGCTAGATTATTGACTCTAGTGCAAGTGGGAGACTGTTGGAATTATGCCCTAGAGGCAATAATAAATGTATAGTTATTATTATAATTCCTGTATCAAGATAATAGTTTATTATCCATGCTATAATTGTATTGAATGAAGACTCATTTACATGTGTGGATACATAGGCAAGACACCGTCCCTAGCATGCCTCTAGTTGGCTAGCCAGTTGATCGATGATAGTCAGTGTCTTCTGATTATGAACAAGGTGTTGTTGCTTGATAACTGGATCACGTCATTGGGAGAATCACGTGATGGACTAGACCCAAACTAATAGACGTAGCATGTTGATCGTGTCATTTTGTTGCTACTGTTTTCTGCGTGTCAAGTATTTATTCCTATGACCATGAGATCATATAACTCAGTGACACCGGAGGAATTCTTTGTGTGTATCAAACGTCGCAACGTAACTGGGTGACTATAAAGATGCTCTACAGTTATCTCCGAAGGTGTTAGTTGAGTTAGTATGGATCAAGACTGGGATTTGTCACTCCGTGTGACGGAGAGGTATCTCGGGGCCCACTCGGTAATACAACATCACACACAAGCCTTGCAAGCAATGTAACTTAGTGTAAGTTGCGGGATCTTGTATTACGGAACGAGTAAAGAGACTTGCCGGTAAACGAGATTGAAATAGGTATGCGGATACTGACGATCGAATCTCGGGCAAGTAACATACCGAAGGACAAAGGGAATGACATACGGGATTATACGAATCCTTGGCACTGAGGTTCAAACGATAAGATCTTCGTAGAATATGTAGGATCCAATATGGGCATCCAGGTCCCGCTATTGGATATTGACCGAGGAGTCTCTCGGGTCATGTCTACATAGTTCTCGAACCCGCAGGGTCTGCACACTTAAGGTTCGACGTTGTTTTATGCTTATTTGAGTTATATGGTTGGTTACCGAATGTTGTTCGGAGTCCCGGATGAGATCACGGACGTCACGAGGGTTTCCGGAATGGTCCGGAAACGAAGATTGATATATAGGATGACCTCATTTGATTACCGGAAGGTTTTCGGAGTTACCGGGAATGTACCGGGAATGACGAATGGGTTCCGGGAGTTCACCGGGGGGGGCAACCCACCCCGGGGAAGCCCATAGGCTTTGGGGAGACACACCAGCCCTTAGTGGGCTGGTGGGACAGCCCCAAGGGGGCCTATGCGCCAAGAAAAAGAAATCAAAGGAAAAGAAAAAAAAAGAGGGAGGAAGTGGGAAGGGAGGGGGACTCCAACCACCAAACCAAGTCCAACTCGGTTTGGGGGGGAGTCCTCCCCCCCTTGGCTCGGCCGACTCCTTGGGGGTCCTTGGACCCCAAGGCAAGGCACCCCCTCCCTCCTCCTATATATATGGAGCAATTAGGGCTGATTTGAGACGACTTTCTCACGGCTGCCCGACCACATACCTCCATAGTTTTTCCTCTAGATCGCGTTTCTGCGGAGCTCGGGCGGAGCCCTGCTGAGACAAGATCATCGCCAACCTCCGGAGCGCCGTCACGCTGCCGGAGAACTCTTCTACCTCTCCGTCTCTCTTGCTGTATCAAGAAGGCCGAGATCATCGTCGAGCTGTACGTGTGCTGAACGCGGAGGTGCCGTCCGTTCGGTACTAGATCGTGGGACTGATCGCGGGATTGTTCGCGGGGCGGATCGAGGGACGTGAGGACGTTCCACTACATCAACCGCGTTCTCTAACGCTTCTGCTGTACGATCTACAAGGGTACGTAGATCACTCATCCCCTCTCGTAGATGGACATCACCATGATAGGTCTTCGTGCACGTAGGAAATTTTTTGTTTCCATGCGACGTTCCCCAACACGCCGGCCCGACCGAGCTGCTTGCTCGCCGCCCGGACCTTCCGTTTCTCCCCAACGCCGGAGTGCTAGCCGCTAGAACCAGGTACCCAATCCCATCTCGTCCCACGGCAATCCCTCATATGAGTTGTTGGTTGGCTGCTTAGTTCCTGAAGTGTGTATGCTTCTGAACTTCAGTGTTCATGCTTCGAAGTTTCAGTGAGAAGTAGCATCCTAAGACTATTTATACATGTACTGATACTACTGGGTGCTAATAATTTCAGTGAGAAGTAGCATTCTTGGAAGTGTTGTGCAATGGCAGAAATTAACAAGAGAATGCCTCAAGTTGGTATGAGATTCAGAGATTCAGATGAGGCTTCGGTGTTTTGGGTAGAATATGGAGGTCATATAGGTTTTGATGTGAGGAAAAGATGCACCAACTTAAGTAAATTTGATGGAAAAGCGACTTCATGCAGATTTGTTTGTTCCAATGAGGGCATTAGAAGGAAAGGGCAAACCGACCGTGAGCCAAAGCGTTTTAGAGCTGAAACAAGAACTAATTGTAGAGTTCAAATGGTTATTAGATTGGATCGAGCTGCAGAAAATTATGAAATTACCGACGTTGAGCTGGAACACAACCACTACCTTCAATTGCCACAAACCCGTCACTTGTTGGCATCACAAAGGAAGATTTCAGAACAACAAGCCTTCGAGATAGAAACAGCTGATGATTCTGGAATAATGCCAAAAGCTTCACATGAGTTTGCTTGTCGTAAAGTTGGTGGGCCGCTGAACCTTGGTTACACTTGTCGTGACCAAAGAATTATTTGCGAAGCAAGCGACAGAGAGAGTTGGCTTATGGACAAGCCGGTAGTATGTTGAAGTTTTTCCATGACAAAATAGCCGAAAATCCATCATTCCAATATGCTTTGCAGTTGGATTGTGAGGAGAATATAGCCAACATATTCTGGGTTGATGCAAAAATGCTACTTGACTTTGCACACTTTGGTGATGTTGTCACATTTGACACCACATTTGGCACAAACAAAGAGTATAGGCCATTTGGTATTTTTCTCGGGCTCAACCAGTTTAGAGAAACAACCATTTTTGGTGTTGCGTTGATGTTTGATGAAACACGTGACTCATTTATATGGCTCTTCGAGACATTTCTAGCTGCGCATAATGGAAGGCATCCTAAGACTATTTATACAGATCAAGATGTAGATATGGGGAAAGCCATAGAGAGAGTTTTCACGGAATCATATCATGGATTATGCACCTTTCACATAATGCAAAATGCTTGCAAACATTTATCTCCAGTGAAGGATGACGAGAAAGATGAAGTGGAAGAGAGAGATCAAGTCGAGGGAGAAGAAGAAGAGTCTCATATTCTCACTGATTTTAGTGCCTGTATGTATGGCTATGAGGACAAGGCAGCATTTCAAGAAGCATTTGACAATATGAGGCTAAAAGTGCATAAGCAAACTTGGTTGGATAGTATCTACAAGGTGAAAGAAAAATGGGCAGAATGTTATATGAGAGATGTATTTAGTTTGGGAGTGAGAAGCACACAATTAAGTGAGAGCTTCAACAATGCATTGAAGAATCATTTGAAATCAGATTTTCATATTGTTCGATTCTTGATGCATTTTGAGAGGACGGTAGAAGTAAAAAGAACAAAGGAGTTGGATTCAGAATTCGACGAGAGGAAGAAGTTGCCAAGAATTAAGATGTGCACCCCTATGTTGGTTGAAGCAAGCAAAGTGTACACTCCAATTATTTTTGAAGCTTTCCAAGGTGAGTATGAAAGATCCATGGCTGCATGTTCTAGAGTATTGGACGGAAATAACAAATTTGCTATTGCCATTGGGAGTTTGCATGGTGATTTGCAGTTTGAGGAGGAGCGCATAGTGATAGGTGATCCGTTGACCCAAATGGTAACTTGTAGTTGTGGAATGTTTAATAGGACAGGGATATTATGTGGACATGGTCTAAAAGTTCTTGACTTGATGAACATAAAGACATTGCCAAAACATTATGTCTTAAAGAGATGGACTAGGGAAGCACGCAATGGAAGTATACAAGATAGGCAAGGAAGGAATGTGATAGAAAATTCAAAATTGGAAGCTCAACTTCGATACAAGGACCTATCTTATAAGTTTCACAATATGGCACACAAATCAGCCAACTCTCCGGAATGTTGTGTGCTACTGGAAAGTGCACTTGATTCCGTTGCTCCACACATTGAGGATTTACTCAATGCAGCCACTAGTGCTATGAGTGAACCATATAAAGGCAAAGAAAATATTGACCCAAAAGTGCAGCAAATAGATGAGTTGCTTAGTTCTGCACGGCTGAAGAAAAAATAGATTCGCTCATCAAACTTAAGGAGAAAGAAAACTTGGATTGATAAGTTACTCAAAGGGAGGCGCAAATCAACTAAAGCTACCACATCAACAAAAAAAGAAGCAAAGGTATGTCGCAAACAGTACATCATGTGTTGTATTGTTCATTTGTAAACTAATTACTATTATTCTCATTGACAGCAACAAAAGAAAAAGGAAGGGAAAGCTCCAAACAAAAAGGATGGTGTACAGCCTCAAGTACAAGTGAAGAGGTATGAAAACAACAAAGAAACGGATTTGGAGCTTCAAGAATGGAATGGCATCATCAGTTTCACCCAACAGCTCTTGTTGGCTCCACCTTGTGATGATGCTGATATGTTCTAGCATGAAAGTTCGTTAGATCGTATTTTGGATATGGTTAACAATAGTATTTTGGGGGCTAACCATAGTATTTTGTGGCCAAATTGTACAAGTAAAATGGCCAAATTTCTACACTTGAATCCTTGTTTCAGTAGTACCACTTGGTTCCAAAAATTGTACTAGAGCTTATGAATTTTAATGACAAGTGGTTGTTGCTCTTATTATCTAGTGACTGAACAATCAAGTCTGAAGATTTCTTTGTGTTGCTGTGTTAGATGGATGTCCAGGAATAGTATGAATGTGTTTTTTGCTTCACTCAAGTTACAGGGGACTTGTTACTATCCGTTGGATGATGTTTGAAGGTCTGATGAGAGCAGCCAGTTACCAGGTGACTTGCTAGAGACAAGTCACTGGATCCCAGTTCTACTCTGCGAGGCTGGTTTCTATTTGTTTTTTGGTCATGTAAGTTGGTTTGTTTGGGCCTTATCCACTGTCATAGTGCGTCGTTGTTTTTCTGTTGACTCAGTCGTGCATCATTGTTGCTTGTCCGACTTCTTTTTTTGTAATGTGGGTCATGTCAAACCTCACTTTCTTAAGTGACTTTCGTTTTTCTATGTCACTCCCGTTAGACTACTCCTCTATTTCTCAACTCACTTCCTTTTTCGTCCAGTAGAGAGCCTTATGACCTTAAAATAATAAAAGCAAAGAGCCTTATGAACACGAAGGGTCGACACGTAAGGGATGCTAGTGCATGGTGATCGGTGGGTGTTCTAGAATTGTTGTGAATCTTTTATCCTTACCCTTTTTTCATCTATAAATATGTCATTTTTTACACGCAAGTCAACCCCCTTACATAACTTTTTTTACTTGAAACACCACCGACTAAGTTGCATGTTTCTCCTCGACATACGACTCACCCGATCCAGTTGCATGTCTCATACGTCTTCAATATATCTATAACTTTTTATTGTTTCATTCTGTTAGATTATCAATCTTGAATGTTTTATATATATTTACTAGCAACTTTATATCATTTTTTAGGCAAACCTATTAACTTAATGCCCAGTGCCAGTTGTTGTTTTTTCCTTGTTTTTACTTTGCAGAATATCAATATCAAACAAAGTCCAAATGCCACAAAACTTTTAGAAGATTTTTTAGCAACGAGAGACCATGGAAGTTTCTGGAGGCCATGAGAGGAGGCCCATGGGGCTCACTAGGCACCAGGGTGCGCGAGGGGTCTCCGGCACGCTCTGGTGGGTAGTGGAGCCCATAGTAACCTCTTTGACCTTCCTCCGACTCTATAAATACTCTAAAATACCACAAACCCTGGAGGAGTCGACGAAATACTTTTTCGACCAATGCATGTTTCAAAACGATGAGATCCAATCTAGAGGCCTTTTCTGACACTCTGCCGGAGGGGCAACGATCACGGAGGAGTTCTTCATCATCCTTGTTGCCCCTCCGATGACGCTGAGTAGTTTACCACAGGCCTACGGGTCCGTGGTTAGTAGCTAGATGACTTATTCTCTCTTTTTTATCTTCAATACAATGTTCTCCTCGATGTTCTTGGAGATCTATTTGAGGTAACTCTTTTGCGGTGTGTTTGTTGGGATCCGACGAATTTTGACTTTATGATTTGGTCTATCCATAAATATTATTTGAGTCTTTTTTGAGGTCTTTTATGCATGATTGTTATACCCTCGTATTTCTTCTCCAGTTTATTTGTTTGGTTGGCCAACTAGATTGATTTATCTTGCCATGGGAAGAGGTGCTTTGTGATGGGTTTGATCTTGCGGTGCTCAATCTGAGTGACAGAAAGAGACATGACATGCATGTATCATTGTTATTAAGGGTAACAAGATGGGCTTTATTCATACATGAGTTTATCTTGTCTACATCATGTCATCGTTCTTAATGCATTACTCTGTTTTTCCAAGAACTTAATACACTAGATGTATGCTGGATAGGTCGATGTATGGAGTAATAGTAGTATATGCAGACATGAGTCGGTCTACTAATCTTGGACGTGATGCCTATATACATGATCATTTCCTTGGATATCATCATGATTATTCGCTTTTCTATCAATTACCCAACAGTAATTTGTTTACCCACCGTATGCTATTTTCTCGAGAGAAGCCACTAGTGAAAACTATGGCCCCCGGGTCTATTTTCTATCATATATTAAAACCAAAAATACCTTGCTACAATCTTCTTTTATTTATTTTATTTTGTGTTTTAGTTAGATCTATTTATCAAATCCTATATAATTTAATCTATCTCAATACCGTTGAGGGATTGACAACCCCTCTACGCATTGGGTTGCAAGTATTTGTTGTTTGTGTGCAGGTGTGTTTACACAGTGTTGCTTGGTTCTCCTACTGAATTGACAACCTTGGTTTCATAACTGAGGGAAATACTTATCTCTACTGTACTGCATCATTCCCTCCTCTTCGGGGAAATCCCAACGCAGCTCACAAGTAGGAGGAAGAATTTCTGGCACCGTTGCTCGGGAGACATCATCAAGATCTATCAAGTACCTAAGCATAAATTATCATCTCCTTGCAATTACTTTATTTGCCATTTGCCTCTCATTTTTGTGAGAGCCTGGCTTAATAGGAATGATAGATTAGTCATATCAACAAGTAGTTTCTTCTTTTCCGGGAGCCCAATCAAAAAGAACTCCAAAGTTAAGCATGCTTGGCTCGGAGCAATTCTAGAATGGGTGACCTACCAGGAAGTTGGTCCCGGGTGTGCGCGAGTGAGGATAAAGTGCGCAGTAAAGTCTAGTGTTGGTTTGTGGGGTTAGTCTAGATCTCGCCAGGCGTAACGGGGCGTTACAATTGGAATTAGAGCCGACCCTTGCGGTTACATGGCGATGCACGAGCGAGGTACACGGGCATGTGGTCCATGGCGCGTGTGGCCCATCGTGGGACACGACATGGCACATGTGTCGGATTGGACACACATACATGTGCCAAAAGGGAACGTTCCTGATGACCCGAGGAGGACGTCAGTTCCTTTGAGTGGGGGTGTATGTGAGAGCCTAGCATTATCAGAATGATATACTACTCATATCAACAAGGAATTCTTTCTTTTTCGGGAACCCACTGGAAAAGAACTCCAAAGTTAAGCATGCTTGGCTTGGAGCAATTCTAGGATGGGTGACCTACCGAAAAGTTGGTCCCAGGTGCGCGCGAGTGAGGACAAAGTGCGTAGGAAAGACTAGTGCTAGTCTATGGGGTCAGTCTAGGTCTCGCCACGCGTAATGGGGCGTTACAGTTTTCATCTCCCTCACTTCTAAAAAGTTCTACAAAAAATACAAAAATATTTTTTGTTTGCCATTTTCTTGTTTGATCTCTTGTTTGCTTGCAATCTTGTTGGCGTAGTCATCATGTTTCAAGAGGATTATCATGGTATTTCTTATCTTAATATATTGGTAGAAATTGATAAAAGTACTAAGGCTTATATGACCACGCAATTTGAGCACAACAATTTTTTTACCGAAGAACTTAGGGAACACTTTGTTTTAATTGATGCCATCACGAAACAACTTGATCATGTCAGTAAAGAAGTTGATAATCTTCAATACCAGTTTGCTCATACTGAAAATTTATTAGGGAAAATCTCTAATGTACAAGCTATGCTAGTAAATCAAATGGCAGCTAAGCTGGAATCTGTAGACATTAGTAATGAGGAAAACGTTAAAATGATTCCTTGTTTATTATTATTAAACTTAATTATAAGGGGACTAAAGAAGAGTCAACTTTGTATAGAAGGTGTCCCCATAATTTAGAGGGTGAAAATCTTGTTGAAAATTTTGATAAAAGTGAGTTTGGAAAGGTAGAAACTTTAACTAGTGATGTGCCCACTCTCTTGGATTACAAAGACTTTAATTATGATAGTTGTTCTTTGATAGAATGTATTTCTTTGTTACAAATCGATGCTAAATTCACCCAATGCATATGAACAAAATAAGGCTTTTACTAAACATATCGTAGAAACTATGATGAAAGCCTTAGAAGAAAAGTTAGAATTAGAGATTTCAATTCCTAGAAAGTTATATGATGAAGGGGAACCCATCATTAAAGTCAATATAAAAAATTATGAGTGTGATGCTTTATGTGATTTTGGTGCTAGCGTTTCCACAATTCCGAAATCTCTATGTGATGTGTTAGGTTTTACCAATTTGGAAGAGTGTTATCCTAATTTGCACTTGGCGGATTATACTATTAAAAATACTTTGGAAAGAATTAATGATGTTCTTATTCTTGCAAATAGGAATTATGAGCCCATATATTTAATTATTCTTGATATTAATTGCAATCCGTCTTGTCCCATAATACTTGGTAGACCATTTTTGACGAACTATATGTGTCGTGATTGATATGAAAGAAGGGAATATTAAATTTTATTTTTAGTTGAGAAATGGTATGGAACAATTACCTAGAACTAAAATTAATCCACCATATGAGTCAATCATGAGGTCAACCTATGGATTAGAAACCAAAGAGGACAATACTTGAATATATGCATTATGCCTAGCTAGGGGCATAAAACAATGGCGCTTGTTGGGTGGCAACCCAATAGTTATCTTTTAATATTTTTTTCCTTTATTTTTTAAAATAAATATGCAATTATTATGATTTTATGAGTGTTTTTTCATGTTTTAGTTAGTATTTGTGCCAAGTAAAGCCTTTAGGATTATGTTGGATGATAGTTGATTTGATCCTGTTGAAAAACATAAACTTTTGCACCCAGTTCTGAAATTTTGAAAATTCACAAAAATGTTATTTTTCTCCGATTTTTTTACACATGATTGATATACGAAATTTACATGTTGTCCTAATGTTTCAGAATTTTTAGAGTTACATAAGTATGGTCAAAGTTCAAATTACTACAGACTATTCTGTTTTTGACAGATTCTGTTTTTGTTGCATTGTGGGCTTATTTTGATGAATCTATGGATTGTATTGGGGGGGGGTATAAACCATGGTAAAGTTCGAATACATTAGTTATAATGCAATAATAAAATATGAATGGGTTTGCAACAGTACTTAGAGTGGTGATTTGCTTTATTATACTAACCATATCTCACGAAGGTTTTGTTAAGTTTTGTGTGATTGAAGTTTTCAAGTTATGGGTGATATCACGGTGTATGAAGGAATAAGGAGTGGCAAGAGCCTAAGCTTGGGTATGCCCATGGCACCCCAAGGCAATATTCAAGGGCTACCAAGAAACTAGGATTGGGGATGCCCCAGAAGGCATCCCCTGTCTCCTAACGACCATCGGTAATTTTACTTGGAGCTCTATTTTTATTCGTCAGATATCATGAGTTTTTCTTGGAGAGTCTTGTATTATATGAGTCTTTGCTTGTTTTTATTTTTAGTTTGTCACAATCATCCTTGTTGAACACACTTGTTTGAGAGAGTCACCCGCATATCATGATTTGCTAGAATACTCTATGTGCTTCACTTAAATCTTTTTGAGCTAGGCAGTTGCTCTAGTACTTCACTTATATATTTTTGAGAACGGTGGTGGTTATATTTTAAATAAATATGCTCTCATGATTCACTTATATCAATTTCAGAGTTAGTAAAATTTCAAAGAAATGCACTCTCATGCTTCACTTAAATTATTTTGAGAGTTGATATGATAATTTTTGAAGAAACATTTATGCTCTCATGCTTCTCTTAGATATTTTTGAGAGTTAAAGATTAGTAATGATAATTTGCATGATATATAAATTTGGCCCCAAAGTGATAGATATTCAAGGGGGATATAATAAAAGCTTTCATGAAGATCATTGGATATTATAAACTTGATTCCTTGCAATAGTTTTGCGGTATGGAGGTAGTAATATGTGAGTCATGTTGGTGAGTAATTATGCTTTAGTAAGAATATTGGTATTAAGGTTTGTGATACCCTATGCAAGCACAAAAGTCAATAGTTATGCAACAAATTTATATCCTACTTGTGGTGCATTATTCAATGTTAGTTATGTTTAATGCTCGTTTATGATCGTTTTGGTTTCTTGGTTGGTCGCTTCTTAATCTATTTGCTAGCCTTCATTTGTACTAAGCGGGAATACTGCTTGTGCATCCAACTCCTTAAACTCAAATTTGTGCCAAATGAGTCCACCATACCTACCTATATGCGGTATTTCCATGTTGTTCCAAGTAAATTTGTATGTGGCAACTCTAATTTTCAAAATGAATTTCCTTTTTGTGTGCCCGCACCGCTCATGAAGAGGTATGGGGTTGCCAATATTTTCCAAGCTAGGTATGTTATTCTCAAGATGAGTGTTTATTCACTTGTCATTGCACGAGAGTATGACAGGTAATAGGGATGCCCAATCCCGAAATGAAAAAAAACTTTATATATGTTGTTCGATAATAAATTCCTTGGAAACTGTTGGTATAGAGGGCACCCGTGGATACGGCTAGCCACAAATTGTGTGAGAATGGTGGAAAAGGAAATAAACTTTATATTGTGTTTGGGAACCACCTATTATTTATCTAGCATGGAAGATATTGGAAATTCTTAGTCGTTTTTTTGGCGGGAAAAGCATGCCTCTCAAAACAATTTTATCTCTCAATTTAAGCTATGAGCTCTCGCACCTCTACAAATCTCTGCTTCCCTCTACGAAGGGCCTATCTATTTACTTTTATGCAAAAAAAATAAAAAATGAGTCTCCATATTCTCTTATAAAGCACCAACTAGGGAACACTATTGTCATACTTGTGCATTGGATATAGCTAATATTTGAGGGTGCTTCATTAATGTATCAATGAATGAGCATAATGGGCTAGGGATAGCTTTCTTTAGCATTGATATTTTGAAATACACGGTTTCTTGTTGATATGCTTGAGTATTGATTTCTTTATGTCAAATTATAGAGTATTTCTTTGAATCACTTAAATTTCGAGTGTCCATCCTACAGAAGAAGAAAATAATATGTGATGAACATGATAGTCAGCATTCCACAACAAAAATTCTATTTTTATCATTTACCTACTCGGGGACGAGAAGGAATTAAGCTTGGGGATGCTGATAGGTCTCCAATGGATCTATAATTTTGGATTGTTCCATGTTGTTATATCATCAATCTTGTATATTTTATATACATTTACTAGCAACTTTATATCATTTTTTAGGACTAACCTATTAACTTAGTGCCCAGTGCCAGTTGTTATTTGTTTGCTTGTTTTTGACTTTGCTAAATATCAATATCAAACAAAGTCCAAATGCCATGAAACTTTTTGGAGATTTTTCTGGCAAGAAGAGACCCTAGAAGCTTCTCGAGGCCATGAGAGGAGGCCCATGGGGGCCATTAGGCACCAGGCACGTCAGGGGCATCCGGCACCCCCTAGTGGGTAGTGGAGCTCACAGGAACCGCCTTGACCTACCTTCAACTCTATAAATACTCTAAAATCCCAGAAACCCTAGAGGAGTCGACAAAATGATTTTTCCGCCACCACAAGTTCAAGAACCATGACATCCAATCTAGAGGTCTTTTTCGTCATTTTTCCGGAGGGGGCAACGATCATGGAGGGGTTCTTCATCATCCTTGCTCCCCCTTCGATGATGCGTTAGTACTTTACCATAGACCTACAGATCCATATTTAGTAGCTAGATGGCTTCTTCTCTCTTTTTGATCTTCAATACAATGTTCTCCTTGATGTTCTTGGAGATCTATTTGATGTAACTCTTTTGCGGTGTGTTTGTTGTGATCCGATGAATTGTGGGTTTATGATTTCATCTATCTATGAATATTATTTGAGTCTTCTTTGTATTATTTTATGTATGATTGTTATAGCCTTATATTTCTTCTCCAATTTATTGGTTTGGTTTGGCCAACTAGATTGATTTATCTTGCCATGAGAAGAGGTGCTTTGTGATGGATTCGATCTTGCGGTACTCAATCTCATTGACAGAAAGGGACATGACATGCATGTATCGTTTCTATTAAGGGTAAAAAGATGGGGTTTATTCATATGTGAGTTTAAATTGTCTACATCATGTCATTATTCTTGATGCATCACTTCGTTTTCCATGAACTTAACACACTAGATGCATGCTGGATAGGCGATCGATGTGTGGAGTAATAGTAGTAGATGCATGCAGGAGTTGGTCTACTAATCTTGGGCATGATTCTATATACATGATCATTGACTTGGATATAGTCATGATTATTCGCTTTTCTATCAATTGCCCAACAGTAATTTGTTTACCCATCGTATGCTATTTTCTCGAGAGAAGCCTCTAGTGAAAACTATGCCCCCGGGTCTATTTTCTATCATATATTAAAGCCAAAAATACCTTGCTGCAATTTTATTTTATTTATTTTGTTTTGTGGTTTAGTTAGATCTATTTATCAAATCCTATACAATTTAATCTATCTCAATAACGTTGAGGAATTGACAACCCCTCTACACGTTGGGTTGTAAGTATTTGTTGTTTGTGTGCAGGTGTTGTTTATATAGTGTTGCTTGGTTCTCTTACTGGATTGATAACCTTGGTTTCATAAGTGAGGGAAATATTTATCTTTATTTTATTGCATCATCCCCTCCTCTTCAGGGATATCCCAACGCAGCTCACAAGTATCAATGTCCATCTTGACCTAAAACCCAATCGACTATTTTTTCATTTACTTTTAAAAATTCAAGATTTTTTTGATTTATGTTTGATTTGTTTTACTTCTTTCCATTCCTTTTTCTATTTTTTTTAAATTATGACTTCTTAAACAAATTTAGCAATGTACCATCTAAGTTCGTAACCATTCAACTTGTTTTCTTTTAGATGGTGTGCAAATATTAATCACGGGTTGTTTTGTCATGTGTGCCCCTTTTCTTACCATACGTTCTGTGTCCACTTGTCATGTTGTTCGCACGAGCTTATTTTTTGGGTTATTTTCGTGGCGTGATCTTGGGGCCCCGTTTCTTCTTGGCCTATGTTGTATAAGTTGAAGGTGTTGTTGCGTCCTCATTTTCATTCAGCACTATTTGTCTTCCATTTCCTGTTATGTTTGAGTAGAGCCGACACGAGCAAGAAGGAGGGAGTCGATTGGGGTTTTAAACTTTGTCCTCGCGATGAAGAAGATGGTAGTCGGTGATGATGTGACTAGTGACCTTATATTCATTTTGTCTCTTTTGCCCTATCTTCTTCTGTGGGGATTCTCTGTTTTTGTTATTTTCATCAAGTGATATTTTTTGTCCTGGTTTTAACTCTATCCTTGACATGCAATTCAACCACCTTTTGTGTCCCAATTGCAATTACATCCCTCGATATGCAATTGGGCCTAATCAATTTTTTGTACTAGTTGCAAGCGCACCCTCTCGACATGCAATAGGGGGTACGACCATTTTTATTTCCCCTCAACTGCAACTCCACCTAATAGATATAACTACGGGCCCGTATATTTTGTTGTCCAAGTTGTAAGTCCATTGCCGACATGCAATCGAGTTCATTTTTTCCTAGTTGCAAGTCCATTCTCATTATGCAACTAGGGGAAACCCACTTCTCTTTCCATTTGCAAATACACCCCGACATGCAATTGCGAGGCCACTTTATTGTCCTAGTTGCAAGTCCACACTCGACACGCAACATTGGGAGGGGGAACAATTTTTTCCCAGGTTGCAACTCCACTCCCAACATGCTATTGTGTTCGTTTTTCCTATTGGCAAGTCCATCCTCTATACACAACTAGGAGAGAGGGAGAGCCCGACCCTTTGTGTGAGTTGCAAGTCCACCGCCGACATGCATGTGGGTCCAACCTATTTTTTGTCATAGTTGCAAGTTCATCGACATGCAAATTTGGGGGCAACCATTTCTTTTTTCCAAGTTGCATGTTCTGTGGGAAATATTCCCTAGAGGCAACAATAAATTAGTTATTATTATATTTCTTTGTTCATGATAATCGTTTATTATCCATGCTATAATTGTATTGATTGGAAACACAATACTTGTGTGGATACATAGACAAAACACTGTCCCTAGTAAGCCTCTAGTTGACTAGCTCGTTGATCAAAGATGGCCAAGGTTTCCTGGCCATAGGCAAGTGTTGTTACTTGATAACGGGATCACATCATTAGGAGAATCATGTGATGGACTAGACCCAAACTAATAGACGTAGCATGTTGATCGTGTCATTTTGTTGCTACTGTTTTCTGCGTGTCAAGTATTTGTTCCTATGACCATGAGATCATATAACTCACTGACACCGGAGGAATACTTTGTGTGTATCAAACGTCGCAACGTAACTGGGTGACTATAAAGATGCTCTACAGGTATCTCCGAAGGTGTTCGTTAAGTTAGTATGGATCGAGACTGGAATTTGTCACTCCGTGTGACGGAGAGGTATCTCGGGGCCCACTCGGTAATACAACATCACACACAAGCCTTGCAAGCAAAGTGACTTAGTGTAAGTTGCGGGATCTTGTATTACGGAACGAGTAAAGAGACTTGCCGGTAAACGAGATTGAAATAGGTATGCGGATACTGACGATCGAATCTCGGGCAAGTAACATACCGAAGGACAAAGGGAATGACATACGGGATTATATGAATCCTTGGCACTGAGGTTCAAACGATAAGATCTTCGTAGAATATGTAGGATCCAATATGGGCATCCAGGTCCCGCTATTGGATATTGACCGAGAAGTCTCTCGGGTCATGTCTACATAGTTCTCGAACCCGCAGGGTCTGCACACTTAAGGTTCGACGTTGTTTTATGCGTATTTGAGTTATATGGTTGGTTACCGAATGATTGTTCGGTGTCCCAGATGAGATCACGGACATCACGAGGGTTTCCCGAATGGTCCGGAAATGAAGATTGATATATAGTATGACCTCATTTGATTACCGGAAGGTTTTCGGAGTTACCGGGAATGTACCGGGAATGACGAATGGGTTCCGGGTGTTCACCGGGGGGGGGGGGGGGGGGGGGTAACCCACCCCGGGGAAGCCCATAGGCCTTGGGGGTGGCGCACCAGCCCTTAGTGGGCTGGTGGGACAGCCCAAGAAGGCCCTATGCTCCATAGGAAGAAAATCAAAGAGAAAAGGAAAAAAAAGAGGAGGTGGGAAAAGGGGGAAGGACTCCTCCTTCCAAACCTAGTTGGACTCGGTTTGGAAGGGGAGGGTTGCCCCCCTTGCCTCGGCCGACCCACTTGAGGGTCCTTGGACCCCAAGGCAAGGCTCCCCCTCTTCCCCCTATATATACGGAGGTTTTAGGGCTGATTTGAGACGACTTTGCCACGGCAGCCCGACCACATATCTCCACGGTTTTACCTCTAGATCGCGTTTCCGCGGAGCTTGGGCGGAGCCCTGCCGAGACAAGATCATCACCAACCTCCGGAGCGCCGTCACGCTGCCGGAGAACTCTTCTACCTCTCCGTCTCTCTTGCTGGATCAAGAAGGCCGAGATCATCGTCGAGTTGTACGTGTGCTGAACACGGAGGTGCCGTCCGTTCGGCACTAGATCGTGGGACTGATCGCGGGACGGTTCGCGGGGCGGATCGAGGGTCGTGAGGACGTTCCACTACATCAACCGCGTTCACTAACGCTTCTGCTATATGGTCTACAAGGGTACGTAGATCACACATCCCCTCTCGTAGATGGACATCACCATGATAGGTCTTCGTGCGCGTAGGAAAAATTTTGTTTCCCATGCGACGTTCCCGAATAGTGGCATCATGATCTAGGTTCATGCGTAGATGTCTTCTCGAGTAGAACACAAAAGTTTTTGTGGGCGGTGATGTGCGTTTTGCTGCCCTCCTTAGTCTTTTCTTGATTCCGCGGTATTGTTGGATCGAAGCGGCTCGAACCGACATTACCCGTACGCTTACGAGAGACTGGTTTCATCGTTACGAGTAACTCCGTTGCTCAAAGATGACTGGCGGGTGTCAGCTTCTCCAACTTTAGTTGAATCGGAATTGACCGAGGAGGTCCTTGGATGAGGTTAAATAGCAATTCATATATCTCTGTTGTGGTGTTTACGTAAGTAAGATGCGATCCTACTAGATACCCATGGTCACCACGTAAAACATGCAACAACAAAATTAGAGGACGTCTAACTTGTTTTTGCAGGGTATGCTTGTGACGTGATATGGCCAACGATGTGATGTGATATATTGGATGTATGAGATGATCATGTTGTAATAGTTAATATCGACTTGCACGTCGATGGTACGACAACCGGCAGGAGCCATAGGGTTGCCTTTAAACTAACATTTGTGCTTGCAGATGCGTTTACTATATTGCTAGGACGTAGCTTTAGTAGTAATAGCATGAGTAGCACGACAACCCCGATGGCGACACGTTGATGGAGATCATGATGATGGAGAACATGGTGTGACGCCGGTGACAAGAAGATCGTGCCGGTGCTTTGGTGATGGAGATCAAGAAGCGCATGATGATGGCCATATCATGTCACTTATGAATTGCATGTGATGTTAATCCTTTTTGCACCTTATCTTGCTTAGAACGACGGTAGCATTATGAGGTGATCTCTCACTAAAATTTCAAGACAAAATTGTGTTCTCCCCGACTGTGCACCGTTGCGACAGTTCTTCATTTCGAGACACCACGTGATCATCGGGTGTGATAGACTCAACATTCACATACAACGGGTGCAAAACAGTTGCACACGCAGAACACTCGGGTTAAGCTTGACGAGCCTAGCATGTGCAAACATGGCCTCGGAACACATGAGACCGAAAGGTCGAGCATGAATCGTATAGTTGATATGATTAGCATAGAGATGCTTACCACTGAAACTATTCTCGACTCACGTGATTATCGGACTTCAGATAGTGGATTTGGATCATGTACCACTCAAATGACTAGAGAGATGTACTTTTTGAGTGGGAGTTCTTAAGTAATATGATTAATTGAACTAATTGTCATGAACATAGTCTAATTGTCTTTGCGAATTACGATGTAGCTTGCGCTATAGCTCTACTGTTTTTATATGTTCCTGGAGAAAATTTAGTTGAAAGTTGATACTAGCAAAACTTTGAAGAGGATTGTCCTCGTTGCTGCGCAAAAGGCTTATGTCCTTAATTCACCACTCGGTGTGCTGCACCTCGAGCGTCGTCTGTGGATGTTGTGAACATCCAACATACACGTTTCTGATGACTACACGATAGTTAAGTGCAAAATACTTAATGGCTTAGAAGCAAGGCACCGAAGACGTTTTGAAACGTCACGGAACATAAGTGATGTTCTAAAGAGATGAAATTGTGATTTCATGCTCGTGCCCTTGTTGAGAGGTACGAGACCTCCGACAAGATTCTTTGTCCACAAAGTAAAGGAGAAAAGCTCAATCGTTGAGTGTATGCTCAGATTGTCTGAGTACGACAATCACTTGAATCAAGTGGGAGTTAACCTTCCAGATGAGATAGTGATGGTTCTCCAAAGTCACTGCCACCAAGCGGTGAGAGCTTCGTGATGAACTATAACATATCAAGGATAGATACAATGACCCTTAAGCGATTCACGATGTTTGACACTGCGAAAGTAGAAATCAAGAAGGAGCATCAATAGTTGATGGTTTGTAAAACCACTAAGTTTCAAGAAAGGCAAGGGCTAGAAGGGATACTTCGTGAAACGACAAAATAGTTGCTGCACTAATGAAGAGACCCAAGATTAAACCCAAACCCGAGACTAAGTGCTTCTGCAATGAGGGGAACAGTCACTGAGGCGGAGCAACTCTAGATACTTGGTAGACAAGAAGGCTGGCAAAAGTCGAAAGAAGTATATTTGATATACATGATGTTGATGTGTACTTTACTAGTACTCCTAGTAGCATGAGGGTATTGGATACTGGTTCGGTTGCTAAGTGATTAGTAACACGAAATGAAAGTTACGGCATAAACGGAGACTAGCTAAAGGCGAGGTGACGATACGTGTTGGAAGTGTTTCCAAGGTTGATATGATCAAACGTCGCACGCTCCCTCTACCATCGGGATTGGTGTTAAACCTAAATAATTGTTATTTGGTGCTTGCATTAAGCATGGACATGATTGGATCATGTTTATTGCAATACGATTATTCATTTAAAGAGAATAATGGTTACTCTATTTGCTTGAATAATCACCTTCAATGGTTTATTGAATCTCGACCGTAGTGTTGCACATGTTCATCATATTGGTGCCAAAAGACACGAGGTAATGATGATAGTACCACTTACTTGTGGCACTGCCGCTTGAGTCATGTTGTTATAAATTGCATGAAGAGGCTCCATACTGATGGGTCTTTGTACTCACTTGATTTTGAATCACTAGTGACATGCAAATCATACCACACGAGCAAGGCCTTGTTTTCATTGAGATGAAACAAGATAGTAACTTGTTGGAAGTGATACATTTTGATGTATGCAATCCAATGGGTGCTGAGGCACGCAGTGGATATCATTATGTTCTTACTTCAATGACGATTTGAGTAGATACAAGAGTATTTACTTAATGAATCACAAGTCTGAAATATTGAAAAGTTCAATTCTGTTTCAGAGTGAAGTTCGTCGTAACAAGAGGATAAACTGTCTACGATATGATCATAGAAATGAATATGTGAGTTATGAGTTTTGGTACGCAGTTAAGATAATGTGGAAATTGTTTCGCAGTTCATGCCACCTGGAACATCATAGCCACACACTATTTGGTACGGTGCATGCTATGATGTCTCTTATCGAATTACCACTATCGTTTATGAGTTATGCATTAGAGCCAACCGCATTCACTTTAAATAGGGCACCGCGTATTTCCGTTGAGATGACACAGTATAGACTGAGGTTTAGAGAAATCTAAACTGTCGTTTCTTGAAAGTTTGGGGCTTCGGCAGTTGTGTGAAAAAGTTTCAGTCGAATAAGCTCAAACCCAAAGCGGATAAATGCATCTTCATAGGATATCCAAAACAGTTGGGTACATCTCCTATCTCAGATCCGAAAGCAAAGTGTTTGTTTCTAGAAATGGATCCTTTCTCGAGGAAAGGTTTCTCTTGAAAGAATTGAGTGGGAGGGTGGTAGAACTTGATGAGGTTATTGAACCATCACTTCGACCAGTGTGTAGCAGGGCGCAGGAAGTTGTTCCTGTGGCGCCTACACCAATTGAAGTGAAAGCTGATGATGGTGATCATCGAGCATCGGATCAAGTTACTACAAGCCTCGTAGGTTGACAAGGTCGCGTACTACTATAGAGTGGTACGGTAACCCTGTCTTGGAGGTCATGTTGTTGAGAAACAGTGAACCTACGAGTTATGGAGAAAGCAATAGTGGGCCCAGATTCCGACAAATGGCTGGAAGCCATGAAATCCGAGAGAGGATCCATGTATGAAAACAAAGTGTAGACTTTGGAAGAACTACTTGATGGTCATAGGACTAATGAGTAAAGATGGATCTTTAAAAGGAAGACAGACGATGATAGTGATAAGTCACTATTAAGAAAAGCTCGACTTGTCGCAAAGATGTTTCCGACAAGATCAAACAGTTGACTATGATGAGACTTTCTCACTCGTAGCGATGCTAAAAGTCTATTAGAATTATGTTAGTAGTTGCTGCATTATTTATGAAATATTGCATGTAGGATGTCAAAACATTGTTTCCTCGACGGTTTCCTTGAGCAAACATTGTATGAGATACAACCATGAGGTTTTGTCGATCCTAAAGATACTAGCAAGTATGCAAGCTCCAGCGATCCTTAAATGGACTGGTGCAAGCATCTCGGAGTTGGAATATACACTTTGATGAGATGATCGAGGATTTTGGGTTTGTACAAGGTTTATGAGAAACTTGTATTTCCAAAGAAGTGAGTGGGAGCACTATAGAATTTCTGATAAGTATATGTGGTTGACATATTGTGGATCAGAAGTAATGTAGAATTTCTGTAAAGCATACAAGGTTGTTTGAAAGGAGTTTTCAAAGGAATACCTGGATTGAGCTACTTGAACGTTGAGCATCAAAGATCTATGGAGATAGATCGAAAGCGCTTAATGGAAGTTTCAACAAGATGCATGCCTTGATAAGTTCTAAAGGAGTTCAAAATGGATCAGCAAAGGAGTTCTTGGTTGCGTTGTAAGGTGTGAATTTGAGTAAGACTCAAAACCCGACCACGGCAGAATAAAGAGAATAGACGAAGGTCGTCTTCTATGCCTTAGTCATAGACTCTAAAGTATGCCATGCTGAGTACCGCACCTGATGTGTGCCTTGCAGCAAGTCTGTTGAGAGGTACAGAGAGTGATCCATGATTGAATCACTAGCAGAGGTCAAAATTTATCCTTCGTAACTGATGGACTAAGGAATTTTTTCTCGACTATGGAGGTGGTTAAAGAGTTCGTCGTAAAGGGTTATGTCGATGTAAGCTTTGACACTAATCCGAATAACTATGAGTAGTGAAACGGATTCGTATAGTAGAGTAGATATTTGGAGTATTTCCGAATAGCACATAGTAGCAGCATCTATAAGATGACATAAAGATTTGTAAAGAACACACGGATCTGAAAATTTTAGAACCGTTGACTAAAACCTCTCTCATGAGCAAGACGTGATCATACCCCATAACTATATGGGTGTTGGATTCGTTGGAATCACATGGTGATGTGAACTAGATTATTGACTCTAGTGCAAGTGGGAGACTGTTGGAAATATGCCCTAGAGGCAATAATAAATTAGTTATTATTATATTTCTTTGTTCATGATAATCGTTTATTATCCATGATATAATTGTATTGATTGGAAACACAATACTTCTGTGGATACATAGACAAAACATTGTCCCTAGTAAGCCTCTAGTTGACTAGCTCGTTGATCAAAGATGGCCAAGGTTTCCTGGCCATAGGCAAGTGTTGTTACTTGATAACGGGATCACATCATTAGGAGAATCATGTGATGGACTAGACCCAAACTAATAGACGTAGCATGTTGATCGTGTCATTTTGTTGCTACTGTTTTCTGCGTGTCAAGTATTTGTTCCTATGACCATGAGATCATATAACTCACTGACACCGGAGGAATACTTTGTGTGTATCAAACGTCGCAACGTAACAGGGTGACTATAAAGATGCTCTACAGGTATCTCCGAAGGTGTTCGTTGAGTTAGTATGGATCGAGACTGGGATTTGTCACTCCGTGTGACAGAGAGGTATCTCGGGGACCACTCGGTAATACAACATCACACACAAGCCTTGCAAGCAATGTGACTTAGTGTAAGTTGCGGGATCTTGTATTATGGAACGAGTAAAGAGACTTGCCGGTAAACGAGATTGAAATAGGTATGCGGATACTGACGATCGAATCTCGGGCAAGTAACATATCGAAGGACAAAGGGAATGACATACGGGATTGTATGAATCCTTGGCACTGAGGTTCAAACGATAAGATCTTCATAGAATATGTAGGATCCAATATGGGCATCCAGGTCCCGCTATTGGATATTGACCGAGGAGTCTCTTGGTTCATGTCTACATAGTTCTCGAACCCGCAGGGTCTGCACACTTAAGGTTTGACGTTGTTTTATGCGTATTTGAGTTATATGGTTGGTTACCGAATGATTGTTCAGAGTCCCGGATGAGACCACGGACGTCACGAGGGTTTCCAGAATGGTCCAGAAACGAAGATTGACATATAGGATGACCTCATTTGATTACCGGTAGGTTTTCGGAGTTACTGGGAATGTACCGGGAATGACGAATGGGTTTCGCGTGTTCACCGGGGGGGCAACCCACCCCGGGGAAGCCCATAGGCCTTGGGGGTGGTGCACCAGCCCTTAGTGGGCTGGTGGGACAGCCCAAGAAGGCCCTATGCGCCATAGGAAGAAAATCAAAGAGAAAAGGAAAAAAAAGAGGAGGTGGGAAAAGGGGGAAGGACTCCTCATTCCAAACCTAGTTGGACTCGGTTTGGAAGGGGAGGGTTGCCCCCCTTGGCTCGGCCGACCCACTTGAGGGTCCTTGGACCCCAAGGCAAGGCTCCCCCTCTTCCCCCTATATATACGGAGGTTTTAGGGCTGATTTGAGACGACTTTGCCACGGCAGCCCGACCACATATCTCCACAGTTTTACCTCTAGATCGCGTTTCTGCGGAGCTCGGGCGGAGCCCTGCCGAGACAAGATCATCACCAACCTCCGGAGCGCTGTCATGATGCCAGAGAACTCTTCTACCTCTCCATCTCTCTTGCTGGATCAAGAAGGCCGAGATCATCATCGAGCTGTACGTGTGCTGAACGCGGAGGTGCCGTCCGTTCGGCACTAGATCGTGGGACTGATCGCGGGACGGTTCGCGGGGCGGATCGAGGGACGTGAGGATGTTCCACTACATCAACCGCGTTCACTAACGCTTCTGCTATACGGTCTACAAGGGTACGTAGATCACACATCCCCTCTCGTAGATGGACATCACCATGATAGGTCTTCGTGCGCGTAGGAAAAATTTTGTTTCCCATGCGACGTTCCCAAACATGTTCACCCCCTACATGTAACTTTTCGCGTCACATATTTTAATTTTGTCTGAGTTACAAGTACATTCTCGACACATAACCCTAGGCTCATCCATCTTATCCGAGTTGTAAGTCAACCTCCGACATGTAAATGGACCCGTTTTTTCTAGTTGCAAATCCACCCTTGACACGCAATTGACCCTACCATTTTCTTGTCTCAACTGCAAGTCCATCCTCGAGGGGCAACTAAGGGGTAGCGGCCCATTTTTTCGTGTTGCAAATCCACACATGTCATGCAATTGGGGGGGTGATTTGTAAGTCTCGGCTACAAGTACACCCTCTCACAACTCATTTCATAGTTTTGTGTAGTTCTCCCAATTGTAACTCCGCCATTTAACTCACAACTTGGCCTGTAGTTCTTTCATCCCAATTGCAAATTCATCATTGACTCACGAATGGGCATGTGTTCTGTTTTTTCATCCCAATTGAAATTCCACCCTTCACTTGAAACTAGGATCATGTTTTGTATTTGTCCCAGTTGCAAGTCCATCATCAACTTGCAACTTGTATCATAGTTGTATAGACTTGTCTCGATTACAATTCCACCCCCGACTCGCAACTAGGATCATAATTTGTTTTATCCTAGTTGTAAGCCCACCCTTTGAACTCACAACTAGGCATGTGTTTTATCTTTCTTCCTAATTACAAGTCCATCATTGACTCGCAACTGGGATTCTATTTTGTTTCATCGTAGTTGCAAGTCGACTCTTGACTCGCAACTAGGCTCGTAGCTTCGTAGTTGTCCCAGTTGCAAGTTTACCTTCGACTTGCAACTGGACTCCTAGTTCTTCTGGTTTTAATGCCACCCTGTACTCGCAACTAGGCATGTGTTTTGTTTTTAGCCCAGTTCCAAGTCAACCCATGACTCGCAACCAGGACCGTAGTTTGTTTCGTCCCAGTTGCAAGTCGCCCCTTGACTCGCAACTGGGCTCGTTGTTTCATAGTTGTCTTAATTGCAAGTTCATCCTCGACTCGCAAATGAGATCATAGTTTTGTTGTTGTCCTAGTTGCATGTCCACCCTTGACTCGCAATTGGGAACATAGTTTATTGTTGTCCCCGTTGCAAGTCCACTCTCGACTCACAATTGGGCATGTGCTTTGTTTTTTTTATCCCAGTTGCAAGTCCATCCTCAACTCGCAACTCATATCGTATTTTGATAAATTTGTCTTAGTTACAAGTCCACTCTCGACTCATACTTAATTTCCTAGTTTGTTTTATCCTAGTTGCAACTGTACCCTTGACTCAAAACTAAGCATATATTCTTGTCTTTCATCCTAGTTGCAAGTCATTGACTCACAACTGAGTCTGTTGCTTATTTTATCTCAGTTGCAAATCGACCATTGACTCGCAACTAGTCTTATAATTTGTAATTGTCCAAGTTGTAAGTTCATCCCTGACTCATAAATATGCTCATAGTTTTCCCAGTTGCAAGCTCCCTCTCAACTCGCAACTAGGCTTGTGCTTTCTTTTTTAGCACACAACTTGCCCTCACCCCTATCTAGTTACATGTAGTATCCCAACACATAAATTCACACGACCCACTTGCATGTCCAACCCAAACATGCAACTCATGCCCGACATATTTGCATTTCCATTTTCGGCAAGCAACTCGTTCCCAACCCAATACATCTATATAGCTATAATGTTTTTTCCAAATACATGTCAACTTTTTGTAATACACGTTGTATATTTTTCTTTATTTACGAGCAACATTTTTAACACACATTAAACAATTTTTTAAAATACATGATGAATATTTTTTCCAGTTACATGCGTGAGCATTGTTTTAGAATGCAGTGTAAACATTTTTCAAATTCCTGTTGATCATTTTATTAAATGGTATTTGATGGGATCATAGTCCCAGGGTATGGTCATAGGCCTACCCTATAGGTCCTACCCAAGGACTACCCTTCTTAAGGGACAAGGCCCTTAGTCAGTTCCGACTGAATTAAGGACTTCCCATCATCCAGTCGGTAATGATTCCCCCCATCATCCAGTCGGAGATGAGCATTCGGAGCGTATTAAACTGCCGACTGGATTCCACTCTGTATATCGTAACCTCTCTGGAGGGCAACGGTCGTACGTTTTCATACACCATTATTAGCATTTAAGGCATACGTTACCTGTAACGTAGGCATTTAGTCGCCACTACTCCACCCCTGCGCACCGGACCGTTGTGAAGGGCAGCGTACTCTATATAAGCCCCCCTCCCCATTGGTGCAGGGGTTAGCATTTTCACTGTAATCCATATTTCACTCGACATTAAGCTCCCAAGAGCACTCAGACGTAGGGCTTTTACCTCCACCGTAGAGGGGCCTGAACTCATACAACCTCGCCGTAGCTAAGGCTCTGCCCATCCTTTCGTACCCTACACATCTAATGTCAGACTTATACCCACGACAGTACTTACTTTTTAAAAAGTTACGCAAACATTTTTTTACAATAAATAAACATTTTTTCAAAGAAAATGTCGTACTTTGTAAATGCGTAAAGTTTCTTTTAAAAAGTTGTCAAGAACATTTCTTTGAATGTTACAAATTGTTCATTGTATAATACATTTTTTAAACATCACAAACTTTCTTTTGAAATACATGAATAATTTTCAGATGTTAACATTCTTAAATGGTGCAAAAAAAATTTATTGAAATTTATGATTAAAATAAAAATAAATTTAATTTATTCATTTTTAATAAAATGTTTGTAATTTAAAAAATGCCATACTAGAAAAACGTTCGGGGATTTTTAAAAAAAATTGTTCACTTTGTACAAAATTTTTGCATGGAGAATTTTTTTTAGAATACCAAATTGTGTTCTTATTTTTCAAAAAATGTTTGGGATTACAAACTTTATTCACATTTGAAAAAGACTTTCAAAATTGTTTGTGTTTTCAAATATATTCTAAATTTCAAACTTGTTCACAATTTGCAAAAGGTGTTTCAATTTTTCTCTAAAATGTCTTCTAATCTTGACGTTGTACTATATTCTTAAAAACTTGTCACTTTGTAGTCAGAAGCATCAGCTATTGGATGGAGGGGTGGGAAACGTTCTTCCCTAGTTCGTGGTCATGAGTTCGATTCGTAGGCGAGCTAGTGCAACCTAGTTTTATTTCTGTCTCACTTCAGTCGCCCCGCGCGCGAAGGACATGGTGGGCTGGACGAATGCTGATTTTTGATGATGTCATGACTTAGATATAAAATATTATCTCATATCTAGATGTGATATAGTTAGATCTCATAAACAATACGTTATTTGTTAAAAAATGGAAATCACCTTTGAAATGTATATACATTAATTAGTTATCTAGTATCTACTCCCTTACCCGCCAAAAAATATTATCTATTTATTCTATATCTAAATACTTGTAGTTGGGAACAACTAGATTAGTTGCCTCTAACTACTTTGGGAGTAGAAATATGTACAACATCTCCAGCCATTCGGCCCTCAGGAGCTTAAAATAGCGTCGCCTAGGGGCGCGCCAACGGAAAAATTGGCGTGGGGGCTCGGGTTCCCAGTCGTGCCCAGCCATTTTTGAAATCAAACTCGGACTAAATTCAGCCAATAACGACACAAATTTGAAGGAAATCTCGTGTTTTCATTGATATTTGAACAAACTGAACTAAAAACATAATTTAAAACAAAATTTAAAAACTACTAAGCCGTGGCCGCCCGCCGCCGCCTTCTACATGCCGAGAAGTTTGTAGAAGTTGGTGTAGTCGTCGCCGTCATCTTGCATTCCCCCGTTGTCCTTGCCGCACCCATGCCCTGGGTGGCGGACGGGGTTGGACTGTTGGAAATATGCCCTAGAGGCAATAATAAAGTGGTTATTATTATATTTCCTAGTTCATGATAATTGTTTATTATTCATGCTATAATTGTATTAACCGAAAACCGTAATACATGTGTGAATGCATAGACCACAACATGTCCCTAGTGAGCCTCTAGTTGGCTAGCTCGTTGATCAATAGATGGTCATGGTTTCCTGATCATGGACATTGGATGTCATTGATAACGGGATCACATCATTAGGAGAACGATGTGATGGACAAGACCCAATCCTAAGCATAGCACAAGATCGTGTAGTTCGTCTGCTAAAGCTTTTCTAATGTCAAGTATCATTTCCTTAGACCATGAGATTGTGCAACTCCCACATACCGTAGGAGTGCTTTGGGTGTATCAAACGTCACAATGTAACTGGGTGATTATAAAGGTGCATTGCAGGTATCTCTGAAAGTGTCTGTTGGGTTGGTACGAATCGAGACTGGGATTGGTCGCTCCGTGTGACGGAGAGGTATCTCTGGGCCCACTCGATAGTGCATCATCGTAATGAGATCAATGTGACTAAGGATTTAGCCATGGGATGATGTGTTACGGAACAAGTAAAGAGACTTGGCGGTAACGAGATTGAACAAGGTATTGGGATACCGACGATCGAATCTAGGGCAAGTATCATACTGGTAGACTAAGGGAATTGCATACGTGATTGATTGAATCCCCGACATCGTGGTTCATCTGATGAGATCATCGTGGAACATGTGGGAGCCAACATGGATATCCAGACCCCACTGTTGGTTATTGACCGGAGAGGTGTCTCGGTCATGTCTGCATGGTTTCCGAACCCGTATGGTCTACACACTTAAGGTTTGATGACGCTAGAGTTGTAATGGGAATAGTATGTGGTTACCGAAGGTTGTTTGGAGTCCCGGATGAGATCCCGGACGTCGCGAGGAGTTCCCGAATGGTCCGGAGGTAAAGATTCATATATAGGAAGTGGAGATTTCATCGCCGGAAATGTTTTGGGGATCATCAGTATTGTACCGGGACCACCAGAAGGGTTCCGGGGGTCCACCTCGAGGGGCCACCAGCCCCCAAGGGCCACGTGGGCTAAAAGTGGATGCGGAACATCCCCTAGGTGGGCTGATGCGCCACCCTCCAAGGCCCAAGGCGCCTAGGGTAGCAAACCCTAGGGCGTGGTGGCTGCCTTGGGTGCCAAGCCACCCCCTAGGGCGCCGGCCCCTCCTCCTCTAAGGCTGGCAGCCGCACCACCTAGGGAAACCCTAGGATGGCTGGCTCCCTCTCCCTCCCTCCCTCCTATATATAGAGAGGGTTTTGGGAGGGCTGCACACACCTTTTACACCTCCCCAAGGCACAACCCTACCTCTCCCTCTTCTCCTCCTCCACGGTGCTTGGTGAAGCCCTGCCGGAGAACTACATAGCTCCACCACCACCACGTCGTCGTGCTGCCGGAGCTCTCCCTCAACTTCTCCTGTCTCCTTGCCGGATCAAGGTGAAGGAGACGTTACCGGGCTGCACGTGTGTTGAACGCGGAGGCGCCATTGTTCGGCGCTTAGATCGGAATCTTCCGCGATCTGAATCGCTACGAGTACGACTCCATGAACCGCGTTTATAGTAACGCTTCCGCTTAGCGATCTTCAAAGGTACGAGGATGCTCTACGACCTCTCTCGTTGCTCGTTTCTCCGAGATAGATCTTGGTATGACGTAGAAAATTTTGAATAATACAACGTTACCCAATGATGGTATCAGAGCTAGGTCTATGCGTAGATTCTATGCACGAGTAGAACACAAAGTTGTGGGCGATGATTTTGTCAATTGCTTGTTGTTAATAGTCCAATCTTTATTCGACGGTATTGTGGGATGAAGTGGCCCGGACCGACTTTACAGGTACGCTTACGTGAGACTGGTTCCACCACCTAACATGCACTTGTTGCATAAGGTGTGTAAGTGCATCTAGTGCCCCTTAGTGATTTTGGTGGTTTGAAGACTTATAGGTTAAGTATCTAATGTGTTCATGAGTGTACACATGATCTATAAGTCGCTGAGGAGTTTGAAATATTCGATGAATATCGACCCGTAAAAATGTATATCTTCGGCTGAAGAAATTGGTCTAAAGCTGAAGAATTGAATCGCGAAGAAATTGCGATGAAATTGATATTCCTCATGAAGAAATTGAAGATGAGGAATTCGGTGTGTCCTGAAGAAAAACAATCTGAAGATTTTGAAGCATGAAGATTTATTCTGTCTGTTTATTTTCTTCACTTTTGAGTCATAGGAACACTCTACTGTTAAAGGGGGTCAAAGTAACACGTTGGAATGAATTTCCTCATGATGCTCAACCCAAGCCTAATCCTACCAAAAGCCTCAAGTGAGGAATATGAGAGACATGAGGACTCTCATAGTTGAGGGTCCCGACCGTTACCTCAAGTCGCGCCACATCATTGATCTTATCCACACCAACAGTCATATTTTTTAAGGGTATTAATGTCCAATCATGTCGGCATGCTCCGAGGCTATAAATAGCCACCCCCACAACCATTAGCTGGTTGGCTGCTCCATTAGAAACTAACACTTGTCATAAGAGCAACCCAAATTCCTCAGAGTCTTCGAGAGAAATTCATCGCTGAGGAAATACCCCAAACACGAAACCACAAACCGAAAACCACGTGATTGAGAATCACTGAAGAAGTTGTTCCTGTGTGGGACTGAAGCGTTTTACCTTTGAGGACTGTGCATCCTCCAGACGGTTAGGCGTCATGGTCTAGAGCAATCCAGCAGTCAATTGTGGATCGCCAGGTGACCAAGTTTGTGAGGGTTCCGAAGTCTTCCCTGAAGACTTACCACGAGTGTTGGGTGAGGACTGTGTGTTCTTTTCCCAAGGAGAATACGGTAGGGACTGTGTGTCCTTTGGTTTCAATACCAAGCCGCTCAAACCAGATGTACAACTGTAACAGCAGTTGGAACTGGGTCATCAACCACCGTCTTCACTGTGAAACGGGTTCTATTTCTTCAACTCTTTATATTCCTCAGATTGTGTGTTGATGATTTTCACTGTCACTGTTCGGAGATGCTGAAGACTTCCTCTAAAATTCCCCAACCCCAAATTCTTCACGCGAGTTAATCCTCATCTGTTTTCTGCATGCCTACATATTGTGCAAACTGTTTTTCATATTCTTCATCCTGAAAACTACTGTAGTGATACTTTGCACTCCTGATCCTTTGTTGTTTCCGCTGCAAGTTAGTCTTCAGTGAGGAATTTTCTCAAAAGGAATTTCCTCAGTGATGAAATTCTAAAAATCTCCTATTCACCCCCCTCTAGTCGATATAACGCACTTTCAATTGGTATCAAAGCAAGGTACTCCCTTGTTATGTGTGATTTTGGTTTAACCACCTGGAGTTTTAGTTATGTCGACTGTAGGCATGATCAAGGTTACTGCAACATGTCCTACTTTCAAAGGAAATGACTTTCCCTTCTGGAAGACCAAGATGCAGATGCATCTACAAGCTATTGACAACGATCTCTGGTATATTGTGGAACATGGCGTCCCTATCATTACTGCTACTGTCTCTGTCGCTGATGTGAAGAAATTCAAGCAACTTGATTCTCAAGCGAAGAATATCATCTGTGGCCATCTGAGCCCAGGCCAGTTTGGAAGAGTGAGTGCTTTGAACTCAGCAAAACTTATTTGGGAAAGGTTGTCCAAAGTTAATGAAGGAGTATCAACCCAGCGTGATTCTCGTGTTGATGTTCTTCGCAATCTCTTCAATCGCTTCAAGAGGCTTGACAATGAAAGTTGCCAAGATACCTTTGATCGCCTCACTGACATATCAAATGAACTGCAAGCACTGGGAGCTCGAGACATTACTGATCACGAGGTTGTGAAGAAACTGCTAAGATCTTTGGATTCTTCATTTGATACTTTAGTTCTGATGATTCAAGAAAGACCAGACTACAAGATGCTTGATCCAGCTGATATACTCGAAAGACTCAATACTCATGAATTCCAACAAGAAGAAAGGAGAGATCTTTATGTACCAAGCTATTCTAGACCACGTGCACTTAAGGCCAAAGCAATTTCCTCATCTGAATAAGAAGACTCGGATGGTAGCATTGGTGATCCTGAAGAATTTGGACAGGAGGTTGCAATGCTCGTGAGAAAATTCCAGAAGTTTATACGACGTGGCCAGTTTGGTAAATCTTCAAGAAGAGATATGAGGAAATCAGAATCTTCATCTGAGGACTACAAGAAAAGAACCTGCCACAAATGCAAGAAATCAGGTCACTACATTGTTGATTGTTGATACGTCTCAAACGTATCTATAATTTTTGATGGTTTCACGCTGTTATCTTGTCTTCTTTGGATGTTTTATGTAACTTTTATATCTTTCTGGGACTAACTTATTAATTCAGTGCCAAGTGCCAGTTCCTATTTTTTCTGTGTTTTTTACTCTTTTCAGATCTGATTTTGGAACGGAGTCTAAACGGAATAAAAACCCCGAAATGACTATTTCCCGAATGGAAGAAGATCACGGGGCCTCTAGGCCAAGCCAAGTGGGCTCCAGGGAGCCCACAAGCCCCCACTCCGCCACCAGGGGGAGGCGGCGGTGTTAGGGCTTGTGGCCTCCCTGGCCGCCCCTGACCTAGATCCTTGGCCTATATATTCCCAAATATTCAGCAAAAAACCAGGGGAGCCTCGAAAATACTTCTCCGCCGCCGCAAGCTTCCGTTTCCGCGAGATCTCATCTGGAGACCCTTCCCGGCGCCCTGCCGGAGGGGACTTTGGAGTTGGAGGACTTCTCCTTCATCATCATCGCCCCTCCAATGACTCGTGAGTAGTTCACTTCAGACCTACGGGTCTGTAGTTAGTAGCGAGATGGCTTCTTCTCTCTCTTGGATCTGCAATACAAAGTTCTCCACTATCTTCATGGAGATCTATCCGATGTAATCTTCTTTGGCGGTGTGTTTGTCGAGATCCGATGAATTGTGGATTTGTGATCAAATTATCTATGATATATAGTTGAGTCTTTGTTGATTTCTTATATGCATGATTTGATATCCTTGTAAGTCTCTCCGAGTCTTGCGTTTTGTTTGGCCAAATATATCTATGATTTTTGCAATGGGAGAAGTGCTTGGTTTTGGGTTCTACCATGTGTTGACCTTTCCCAGTGACAGTAGGGGCGGCAAGGCACACATCAAGTAGTTGCCATCAAGGGTAAAAAGATGGGGGTTTTATCATTGGTTTGAGATTATCCCTCTACATCATGTCATCTTGCTTAAGGCGTTACTCTGTTCTTATGGACTTAATACACTAGATGCATGCTGGATAGCGGTCGACGTGTGGAGTAATAGTAGTAGATGCAGAAAGTATCGGTCTACTTGTTTTGGACGTGATGCCTATAGATATAATCATTGCATAGATATCGTCACGACTTTGCGCGATTCTATCAATTGCTCGACAGTAATTTGTTCACCCACCGTCTACTTGCTTTCATGAGAGAAGCCACTAGTAAACACTACGCCCCCCGGGTCTATTCATATCCATCGTTTACACCTCCGCTTTTACTTTGCTTTGTTACTTTGTTGCTTTCAGTTCTCACTTGGCAAACAATCTATAAGGGATTGACAACCCCTTCATAGCGTTGGGAGCAAGCTTTTGTGTTTGTGCAGGATCTTGAGATACTCCTCCACTGGATTGATACCTTGGTTCTCAAACTGAGGCAAATACTTACCACCGCTGTGCTACATCGCCCTTTCTGCTTCGAGGGAACACCAACGCAAGGCTCCAAGGCCACGGGGGAAATCCTTTGCATACTTGCCTAGGAAGTTGAAAGTGCGTTATATCGACTAGAGGGGGGTGAATATGAGCTTTTTAGAATTTCATCACTGAAGAAATTGCTTTTGAGGAAATTCCTCACTGATGACTAACTTACACCGGAAACAGTAAAGGATCAAGAGTGCAATGTTTCACTACATTAGTTTTTCAGTATGAGGAATGTGAAAATAGATTGCAAAGTGAGCAGGCACGCAGAAAACAGATGAGGATTAACTAGCGTGAAGAATTTGGGGTTGAGGAATTTCAGAGAAAGTCTTGAGCAAATTCTTCAAACAGTGACAGTGGAAATCATTAACACATAATCTGAGGAATATAAAGAGTTGAGGAATTAGAACCCGTTGCACAGCGAAGACATTAGTTGATGACCCAGTTCCAACTGCTGTGACAATTGTACATCTGGTTTGGAGCGGCTTGGTATTGAAACCAAAAGACACACAGTCCCGGGACACACATTCCCTACCGTCTTCTCCTTGGGCTAAGAACACACAATCATCGCCCAACACTCGTGTTAAGTCTTCAGGGCAGACTTCCAAACCCTCACAAACTGGGTCACCCAGCGATCCACAATTGACTGCTGGATTGCTCTAGACCATGACGCCTAACCATCTGGAGGATGCACAATCCTCAAAGGTAAAAGTCTTCAGTCCCACACAGGAACAACTTCTTCAGTGATGCTCAATCACTTGGTTCTAGGTTCCTGGTTCGGTGTTTGGGGTATTTCCTCACTGATGAATTACTCTCGAAGACTCTTGAGGAATTGGGTTGCTCTTATGACAAGTGTCAGTTTCTAATGGAGCAGCCAACTGGCTAATGGTTGTGGGGGCGGCTATTTATAGCCTGGGAGCATCCCGACATGATTTGACACTAATGCTCTTAAATAATATGACCGTTGGTGTGGATAAGATCAATGATGTGGCATGGCTATCGAAATGGTCGGAACCCTCAACTGTGAGAGTCCTCATGTCACTCGTATTCCTCACTTGAGGCTTTTGGTAGGATTAGGCTTGGGCTCAGCATCATGAGGAAATTCATTCCAAAGTGTAACTTCGACCCCCTTTAACAGTACGGTGTTCCTATTACTCAAGTGTGAAGAAACCAAAACAGAAATAGTAAATCTTCATGCTTCAAAGTCTTCAGAATGATTTTCTTCAGGACACACCGAATTCCTCAATTTCAATATCTTCATGAGGAATATCAATTTCGTCGTAGAATCTTAGCGATTCAATTCTTCAGCTTCAGACCAATTTCTTCAACCGAAGATATACATTTTTAGGGGTCGATATTCATCAAATATTTCAAACTCCTCACTGACTTATAGATCCTGTGTACACTCATGAACACATTAGATACTTAACCTATAAGTCTTCAAACCACCAAATCACTAAGGGGCACTAGATGCACTTACAATCTCCCCCTTTTTGGTGGTTGATGACAATTAGGTTAAGTCTTCAACAGGGATAAAAATATGAAGTGTAAATACTCATTTGAGGAATTTGAAATCAAGATTCAGAGAGACTCCCCCTGAAGATGTGCATATCTTGAGGATTTTGCTTTTCACAGCAAATGCACATTGACGATTTATATCATGGAGATCTCCCCCTAAGTCTGGTAAATCATGCATACATATGACATATAGTATGAAGAAATTGACGATGCATGATGACAAATGGTATCTGACGAATTCCAGCATGCGTGCATTAAAAACTTGAGGAATAAGCATGCGAAGAAAAACGTTCAAAAGCGTCAGAGTACCATCGGGCTTAAGTTACAACTCATTACATAAACACTTCAGAAGAGCCAAGAGTTTGTAACTTAAATATAGTTCATAAGCCCCAAAATATCCCGCTTGAAGACTAAATCTCAAGTTTCTCCCCCTTTGTCATCAAGTGACAAAAAGGGACAAACTGAGGACTAACGCCCGTGAAGACTTCACTCCTTGGCGGTTGATGAAGATGCGTGAGGTTTGTTGGGAGTAGTCTTCTTCCTTGGACCGGTGACAGTGGCGTGTTGTTCTTCATCAGATTCAGCAATGCGGAATGAAGAAAAGGAACTGTCTTCAAGGTCTGGAACTGGAATTGGCCTGAAGTTCTTCTTGGGTGGCCACGACCAGTCAAAGTCTCGCTCGAACTCCAATTCTTCAAGTTCTGCCGGAGTCTTTAGATGAGCAAGTGTAGCCCAGGTGCGATCAAAAACCTCATGAAGATAGTGATGGTTAAGCTTCACAGGATTCTGCGTTTCAGTGAGGGTTTTCACAATGGCGCCGAACTGGCGTTTGACCCACTTGTGATTCCGATCCAGCTTCTGGTGAAGACTGAGGAGAAGCTCTCTGGTATTCATCACACGAGGAGCAACAGGGCTTGGAGGGTGAGTCTCAGTATCATCCCATGAAGAATATGCTTCCGGATCTCTGAACTGGCCATCAAGGGGCCTACGGCCTTCATCAATAACTGACTTGCCTTTTCCTTCAACTGGCTCGAAAGTCTTCTTGTTGACCCTGATAGGAGGCATATATCCAACATGGTTGTTGAAATTAGCGTGAAAGTTGATGCCTGCCCTTGTCCTGATGAATCTCATGATCCATGGGGCATATATCTTGTGATCAAAGGGACACATTGCATTGTCGGCCAAAGTCCTCAAGAAGAAATCATGTATATTGATAGGAATACCATGGATGATGTTGAAGAGGATATTCTTCATGATGCCTACGACATCTTCTTCATCATCATGGCCCTTGATCGGTGCATGAACACTGCAGAGGATTCTGTAAATAGACCTTGGTTCATATTTGAGCTCATGGACGAGGAAGGTTTTTCTCGTTGGTTGCCCTTTAGCCAAAGGCTTCATGAGGACTTCCATCATCCCGTTGGGCAGCTCACGCTCACCATAAAGCTTCACGGCCTCCTCTGAGGGAATTGATACTTGCAGTTCACGCAGTAGCTCAGTAGCAGGAGCCTTGTAGTGAGTGTTTTGCGTCATCCAGTCAAACACCCAGGTGTTAATATCTTTAGGATCGCCAGATATGTGAAGAGTGGCATAAAATTGAAGAATGAGCTCACTATTCCAATCAGAGATATCTGAGCACATTGGTAGAAGTCCAGCTTCATGAAGGACGTTGAGGACTGGAGCCAGGCATGGTATTGCTTCAAGCTCAAGATGAGGAATATGCCTGTGCTGGAAAATCTTGTTTCTTCCACACAACACAGATGCATAGTAATTCAGCTGTGTTCTCGTCCAAAACTTCAAATGCCTGATCTGAGGTTTGTCATAGGGATTTTCTCCAATGAAGTACATGCGTTCTTCAAAGAAGTTCTCCTTTTGAAACTGTGGTCGCTTGGAGAATGGTTGAAGCTGCATTGGCTGAATATTTTGCTGTGGAACTGGAGGGGAGACAACAATTGTAGTCTCTAGGTTGAGCATGATGAAAGCATTGTCTTGGTCTGGTGCATTTTCCTCAGCATTGTCCTTAGGGTGAGGAATTTTATCAGCTTGGGCTTCAGGCTGAGGAGCATGCTCGTGTTGTGCTTCAGGCTGAGGAACAGGATCTGGCTGGGCCTCAGACTGAGGAATATCGTCAACTGGAGCATCCCGTTGAGGGTTTTGCTCCGGAGGAGGAATAGGTTCACCCTGAGCCTCAGAGTGAGGATCTTGCTCAGGAGGAGGAGTTGGGTCAGCCTGATCCTCAGGTTGAAGATTTTTCTCAGGGCTCTGAATTTCATCAGCTTGAGGATTTTTGCTTTGTTCTTCCTCAGCTTGCTTGGTAACAGAGCCAGAATCATCAGCTGGTGCAGCTGATCCTTGTGGAGTTTCTACCTGAGGAATGGAGAGTTGAGGACTGTCGTCAATGCGAATTTCTTCGTCAGTGTGTTCCTCAGATGCAACATCCTTCATTTCCTCATCTGGCCCTTTCTCCTGGTCTTCAAAGGTGACCATTTCATAAGATGGAGCGATGTTGAGGGGCATAGGGTCCAGTGGAGCATTTTCTTCAAGCGCTTTGAGGCGCTTGGCCTCAGTGTTTTCTTCTGCTTAGGAGGCCTTTCTCTTTTTGGCTTCCTTTTCAGCAGCCCTTGTCTTCTTCATGTCTGATGCAGACGGAGTCATCTTCTTCACCTTTGAAGCTTTTGGTGAAGGTGTTTTCTTAATAGATTCATCAGCTCGCTTTGAGGAACCAGCTGGAATAGAGTCATCAGCTGGCTTTGAAGCAGCAGCTGGATCAGGGGCAGTCTCACCAGCTGTAGCAGATTCATCAGCTGGATTTTCCGTGGTGATTTCTTCAATTGCCGGTACATCCACACGGCTTTCTTGAGTAATTTCCTTAGCTTGAGGAGTTTCATCAGCTGGTTCTTCAATCAGAGGCTGAGGAGTTGGTACTGGAGGGGCAGCTTTTTTGTTGTAGTTATCAACGGCTTCAGTAGCAAGTTTGATGAAATTGCTTTTGAGACTTTGACGGTCAGAAAGCTTGGAGTACTTATCTGTCAAAGTTTTCAACTCAGCCTGTGTTGACACCAGTGCCTCAGGCGTCAGGTTGAGGAGATTCTGCCTGAGGAATTTCTCCTTTTTGAGCTTAGCAACCTTGGCCTGTTTGGCTTGCTTCTCCTTCCACTTGGCCTCGTTGATGAATGTGGCCACCATGTCGCTGATGCGAGGGGAAAGTTTCAAATCATCAAGCGAAGTGTTGGGGTCCTCATACCAGATATTTATGTAGTCTAGGAGGACTTTGGGGTCCATGGCCAGAGGAATCGCGCTACCAGAAGCTTGAGCTACCCTCTCCTGCTTGTTTCTGATCATAGCTTGCAACGTTTCATCATCATATTCATCACTACCCTCTGATGCAGAAGGGACTGTGATGATTTTGCTAGGGCTTGGTTTTGTTCCTCTTCCAGCAGACACCTTAGTCTTCATAGGAGGTGGTGAAGACTTTGTCTCCGAGCTGGTTGCGGCTGGGAGTGAGGAGCTGGAGGTAGCGGGCAGTGCCTTCATGACCGGCTTCTGTTCTGGTTTTGAAACCTGTGGTGGTGCTGAGGATTTTGGCGCTGATGGTTTTGTAGCTGATGCCAGAGCAGGTTTCTCTTGAGGCTTTGAAGCCTTTGGTTTTGATGGCACAGACTTTTGTTGAGGAATTGCCGAGCCAGAGGTCTCAGCAGTAGAGGAAGTAGCTGCAGTTGAAGCAGCAGCAGATGATTCATTGAATTTCCTCAGAGCAGCATCTGCCTGCTTCTTAAGCTTAGCCAAGTGCTTTTCCTTCTCATCAGGATAGTCATCAAGGGTCTTGAGGGTTGAGGGATGTGCTTCTTGATGATCCTCAAGTGGAGCCCATTTGCCAGGAGGCTTCAGAGCAAATTTCTTCGCATACTTGGGAGTGACAAATCTGTATTCCTTCCACTCCTTAGCCCTTCGGCGTTCTATCTTCTAAAGCCGAATCTTTCTCTTGGCCATTGTTTCATTTTCATCAGGAGTGCAGTAGTCCAAGTATATATCCTCAGGGATATCTACGGTTGTATTCTGCTCAAGTTTCTTGCCTCCCTTCTGCTTCCTGTCATCCTCCATTTTCTTTAGCTGAGGATTTTGCTGATGAGATTGAACTCTTGAAGATTCTGATGAGACTTGAAGTTTTCTTCAAGAAACGCTGCAAATGAGTTAATGTGATGAGAACCTAGAGATTCATCAGCTGACATGTGTGTACCTGTGAACAGAGTATAGTTGCGAGGAATATGGAGAGGTCATATGTGTTCTCAGATTTGAAGAAAATGAAAAATTCTGACAGTTGAGGAATTTGACCAGTGGTTGAGGAAATTGCCTAAGCATACTATTCTTGGGTTCCAGAGTTGTACAGATCCGAAAATTTGCACAATTGAGGAATCTCGTGAAAATCTTAGATGCTTAGTGAAGTTCATCAATAGTGTGGAGACACGCAGTGTTTGAGGAAAAGAAACATATGGATTCTTGAGGAAAAACAGATTTCACATCTCAGATGTAAAATAGTAGATCAAACTTGCTATAAGAATAGGGTTTTTATTTACCCTAGATGGCGCCCACGAAGAACACAGAAGAGTTGCGAGAAGAAGCTCTTTCGATGCGTGTCCAATGTGCCCTAACCCGGCAGCAGAGGACGTCTACGGCGGCGGCGGACGAGGATGGTCCGGCTCCGGCGTGGTTTCGGCGACGGAAAAGTCGAGGCAGTGAAGTTCTTCTTCGCCGGCGACGAGACTTCCAGCGGTGGCGCTAGGGTTCGGGGCTTTTGCTGTAGCAGGAGAGGGATGGAGCAAAGAAGTGTTTGCCGAGGGGGATAAGGACATATTTATAGCCAGGCAGTTACTGTTGGCGCGGAGAAATCGGACCAAATAGCCCCTGCCTCTACGTCTCCGCAGGACACGTGTAGCTCCCGAGCAAAGCGGTGGAGATCGTGGAGATCGTGGTTGTCCGAACGAGGAAAGTGGGGTTCAGTTACTGTGTATTAAAGAATCAATTTTTGAAGATTTGAGGATTTTGTTACAAAATCATCAGCTGACAAGGATGCAGTGAGGATTTTGAACAAAGTTTCAAGTAGAACGCATATGAAGAATTGAATAGACTGGATGAGAATAGCATAGAGGGAAAGTAGGGTCCGATCACATTCACTTAGATGAAATATCAACTTGAAGAAATAGCTACAAGTGAATGCTGTTGAGGACTTGAAATCTCAGTCTATCTAGTCAAACGAAAGTGATCAATTGTTTTTCAAGATTTGACTAACTTGAGGATTTTGTGATAAATCGTCACAATGAAGAACAACTGTTTTGAAGAAAAACAAATTTTGAGGAAATGGAACTTTGAAGAAAATCAATCTTGAGGAATTTCATGTTGGGCGATGGCGTGACCCACCATATAAGAATGTTGATTACAGACGCCGCGTACAATTGTCGTAGGGCCCTGAGAATCAATTTCTTCGTTGATTTCTTCACATTCAGAGTGATATTCTTCATCGGTTGAAGAAAATTGATTCATCATGTGTTGCACATCTAAGTCATCAATTTTGCATAAGTGTTAGGATGTGTGCATGTTTTTACAAAACATTTGAAGATTCTAAGATATTTAGCTCACACCGCAACTTGCAAAACCTTTTCTCATCCAAGGGCTTAGTGAAGATATCTGCCAGTTGATCATCAGTCTTCACATGGTCGATGAGGATATTGCCCTTGAGGACATGGCCCCAAGAAAATGACGACGAATCTAGATGTGCTTAGTCTTCGAGTGTTGTACTGGGTTGTATGCAATCTTGATTGCACTCTCATCCTCGTAGTAGAGAGGCACGTTCTTCATGTTGATGCCGTAGTCCTTGAGGGTTTTCGTCATCCACAGCAATTGAGCACAGCATGAACCAGCAGCAATGTACTCAGCTTCGGCAGTGGAGAGTGATACGTAGTTCTGCTTCTTTGAGGACCAGCAAACTAGTGATCTTCCGAGGAAATGGCATGTGCCAGATGTTGACTTGCGATCCACACGGTCACCAGCATAGTCAGAATCAGAATACCCTACCAGTTGAAGATTTGAGCCCTTGGGATACCATAATCCTAGTGTTGGTGTGTGAGCTAAGTATCGAAGAATATGCTTCACAACCTTATGGTGTGATTCCTTCGGTTTTGCTTGAAAACGTGCACACATGCAAACACTAAGCATTATATCTGGCCTAGATGCACATAGATACAATAAAGAGCCAATCAAAGAGCAATATACCTGTTGATCGAATTCTTTACCATTTTCATCAGTGCCGAGATGGCCGTTGGTAGGCATTGGAGTCTTGGCACCTTTGCATTCATGCATGTCGAATTTCCTCACAACATCCTTGAGGTATTTCTCCTGTGGTATGAAGATTCCATTGTGTTGTTGACGAATTTGAAGACCTAAGAAGAATTTCAGCTCCCCCATCATAGACATCTGATATTCTTCACTCATCATGTAAGCAAATTCATCACTGTATCGTTTGTCAGTACAGCCAAATATAATGTTATTGACATATATTTGGCACACAAATAACTCATTATCATAGGATTTAGTGAAAAGAGTTGGATCGAGTGAACCAGGTTTGAAGCCTTTCTTCATGAGGAATTCCTTCAATGTATCATACCATGCCCGAGGGGCTTGCTTGAGACCATAGAGCGCCTTTTTGAGTATGAAGACTTTGTCTGGATTCTTTGGATCCTCAAAACCTAGGGGTTGAGCAACATATACTTCTTCCTCAAGCTTACCATTGAGGAATGCACTTTTCACATCCATTTGATATAAGATGATGTTATGATGATTAGCATAAGCAAGTAGTATTCGAATAGCTTCAAGTCTAGCAATAGGTGCAAAAGTTTCATTGAAATCTATTCCTTCAACCTGGGTGTAGCCTTGGGCTACAAGTCGTGCCTTATTCCTCACCACTTGACCATCCTCATCTTGTTTGTTTCGGAAAATCCACTTGGTTCCGATGATATTGTGCTTGCGAGGATCTGGTCGTTTGACGAGCTCCCATACGTCATTCAGCTTGAATTTAAGAAGTTCGTCTTGCATAGCTTGGATCCACTCTGGTTCCAAGAAAGCCTCAGCAACTTTTGAGGGTTCTGTGATAGATACAAAGGAGAAATGCCCACAAAAGTTAACTAAGTGTGAAGCTTTTGAGAGAGTGAGAGGACCTGGCGCGTTGATGTCATTGAAGATTTTGCCAAGTTCTACTTCATTTGCAATCCTCGGATGAGGTGGTTGAGGATTTTGTCTGGGCCGAGGAAGTGGTTCTGGAGCAATTTCCTCAGGAGCACCTTCTTGATTTCATCAGTGATGGGGATGGTTTCTTCATCAATTTCCTCAGTGGGAACAATGTCTTCAGTAGGTTTGAGCTTTATTGCTTCCTTAGGAGACAGCTTATCTGGATCAAAAGGCAATTGCTCTCTTTGCGAGCCATTAGTTTCATCGAACCGCACATCTACAGTCTCAACAACTTTGTTGTGATAGTTGTTGAAGACTCTGTAGGTGTGCGAGTCCTTTCCATAACCGAGCATAAAACCCTCATGTGCCTTAGGTGCAAATTTTGAGCTATGGTGAGGATCTCTAATCCAACATTTTGCACCGAAGACTTTGAAATAACTTACATTGGGTTTCTTATCAGTGAGGAGTTCATATGAGGTTTTCTTGAGGAATTTGTGAAGATATACCCTGTTGATGATATGGCATGCAGTGTTGATTGCTTCAGGCCAAAAGCGACGAGGAGTCTGATATTCTTCAAGCATAGTTCTTGCCATCTCAACCAGAGTCCTGTTCTTCCTTTCGACGACACCGTTCTACTGAGGAGTATAAGGAGCAGATAATTCGTGAGTATACCAAGTTCATCAAGATAATCATCAAGACCAGTGTTTTTGAACTATGTTCCATTATCACTCCTGATATGTTCGATCTTGATGCCAAAGTTCGTCGAGGCCCTTGAAGAAAATCATTTGAATATTTCCTGCACTTCGGTTTTATATACGATGATATGCACCCATGTATATCTGGAATAATCATCAACTATGACGAAGCCATATAAAGATGCTGCATTGGTTAGTGTGGCATAGTGAGAAGGTCCAAATAGATCCATATGAAGCAATTCGAAGGGACGAGTAGTGGTCATGATAGTCTTCGAGGGATGCTTGGATCTGGTCATTTTCCTAGATTCACATGCACCGCAGAGATGATCCTTGAGGAATTTGACTGATTCGATGCCGATGACATGCTTCTTCTTCGCGAGCGTGTGCAAATTCCTCATGCCTGCATGACCTAGTCTTCGGTGCCATAGCCATCCTTCTGAGGTTTTTGCTAGTAAGCAAGTGGCTGGTTGAGGACCTGTAGAGAAATCAACAATGTACAAATCCCCTCTTCTTACACCTTCGAAGACTTTGGATCTGTCAGATTCCATGATGACAACACATCTATATCTACCAAAGATAACAATCATATCAAGATCACAAAGCATCGAGACTGGCATGAGGTTAAATCCAAGGGATTCAATAAGCATCACTTTGTCCATATGCCTATCCTTGGAAATAGCCACTTTTCCAAGTCCCAATACCTTGCTTTTACCTTTGTGAGCATATGTGATTTGCTTCAGAGTTGATGGAGTTAGTGGCATATTCATCAACAAGCTTTTATCACCAGTCATGTGATGTGTGCAGCCACTATCAAGAACCCACTCATTACTCTTGGGTTTGTCATCATGTAGATGAATTAGTACAGCTTACCATCTCATATGCTTCAGACTTGAAGAATATGATATCAATTTCATCAGATAAGAATTTCATCACAACAGAATTATAAGGACGTGTGAAATATTTCTATTTCATCAATATTAGCTTGCGTCCTATCAAGAATTTCCTTAGGACTCCAGCAAATTCTTCAGATGATGATTTTCATCTGGAGACCTGACCTGCAGAAGTGATTAGTTCAGTTTCTTCGCCACCACCATCTGAAGGGGTGGTAAAGCGTTCATCATCCTGCGAGCATCAGATGAGAAAGGTGGCATTGAAGCTAATGCACTTCTCTTAACAATAGGGGGTGAAAGTATCATATGAATATGCAGAGAACTGGTTTGAGGATTTATGAACATAATGATTTGAAGAGTAACGCTCATATTCATATTCCTTGTAGTTTCCATGCATGTTAGAAGTATTAGCATGGGTACGAGCATAATTTTGACCAGTTGAGGATTTTGATCCTCTTGAAGAATTTGGTCCTCCTGAGGAATTTGATCTGGGGTTCATATTCTTCATTGGTGGTGTCATGAGGACATTCACCTCAAGATTTTCAAGACAACTTTTGGGAACCCATATTTTCCTCAAGGGAGGGCCATTCCTGGAGTTAGTTCCAACATATCGAGCAAATACTTCACCAGATTGATTTTTGAACAGTTTATAGTTGGAGTCAAATGACTCATCTGAGGAATAGGATAATTCACATGAAAAGCGAGTTAGATTGGATGGATCAAAAGGAGGCCCAGTAGAAGCAACCCATGAGGTTTTGGGATACTGCTCAGGTTTCCAATAAGATCCATCAGCATTCAATTTCCTCTCAAAGGCAATTCCTTCTTTCCTCGGAATCCTGTTCAAGATCTACTTTTTAAGCACATCACAAAGGGTTTGATGTCCTTTGAGGCTTTTGTATATGCCTGTCACATACAATTCCTTCAGCCCTGCATTTTCATCAGTAACATTTGCTTTTCTTCAAGTGAGGTAATTGACACTATAGGAACAGTTGAAGAATTTGTAGCAATAGAAGCATTTGATGATTCTGGTGAAGAATTAGCAGGTTCGCGTTCAATGCATTTAAGACATGAAGGGATGAATTCAGCTTGAGCAGCGCTGATATGTTGAGCTAGTAATGAATCATTTTCCATACGAAGATCATCATGAGAAATCCTCAGCTTCTCTAGATCAAGCTTCCTTTGAAGAAATTCATAGGAAAGTTTCTCATGATCAGCGAGGAGTGTATCATAATGATCTTGAAGATTATCAAATCTAGACTGAAGACTTTTCTCATCTTTAGTGAGGATTTCGGTAAGATTCATTTCATCATTCAATAGATCATCACTTCTATCTAGCAATTTCTGAAGCTTTTTCAGGGAAGTTTGTTGTTTAGTGGCAATGATAGCAAGTTTACTATAACTGGGTTTTTTATAATCATCAGGTTCACAGTCACTTGAATCAGAGGAGGAAGCATCATTCGGTACCTTTGAGCCTTTTGCCATGAAGCAATAGGTTGGAGCGAAGTCATCGGCATAGTCATCAGTGCGGATGGTGTTATCATCTTCTTCAAGGTTGAAGATTGACTTGCTGACGAAAGTGGTTGCAAGTGCAAGACTGGCCTGCCTGGATTCTGAGTCTTCATCAGAACCCTCCTCTTCGTCACATTCCTCTGATTCTGTCTCGGAATCCATTTCCTTGCCATTAAGTGCCCGAGCCTTTCTGAAACTAGTCTTCTTGTGCGATGAGGGCTTTGAAGATGAGGATTTTGAAGATTTCTTCTTCTTCTTTGAGTCATCAGAACTGTCATCCTTGTATTTCTTCTTCTTTGATTCCTTTCCCCAACGGGGACAATCAACAATGTAGTGACCTAACTTCTTGCATTTGTGGCAGGTTCTTTTATTGTAGTCCTCAGATGAAGATTCTGATTTCCTCATATCTCTTCTTGAAGATTTACCGAACTGGCCACGTCGTGTAAACCTCTGGAATTCCCTCACGAGCATTGCAAGCTCCTGTCCAAATTCTTCAGGGTCACCAATGTTGTCATCCGAGTCTTCTTCTTCAGATGAGGAAATTGCTCTAGCCTTCAGTGCACGTGGTCTAGAATAGCTTGGTCCATATAGATCTTTCTTTTCTTCTTGCTGGAATTCATGAGTATTGAACCTTTCGAGTATATCAGCTGGATCAAGCATCTAGTAGTCTGGTCTGTCTTGAATCATAAGGACTAAAGTATCAAATGAAGAATCCAAAGATCTTAGCAGCTTCTTCACAACTTCGTGATCAGTAATGTCTCGAGCTCCCAGTGCTTGTAGTTCATTTGATATGTCAGTGAGGCGATCAAAGGTATCTTGGCAGCTTTCATTGTCATGGCTCTTGAAGCGATTGAAGAGATTGCGAAGAACATCAACACGAGAGTCACGCTGGGTTGATACTCCTTCATTTACTTTGCACAGTCTCTCCCGGATAAGTGTTGCAGAGCCCAAAGCACTCACTCTTCCAAACTGGCCTGGGCTCAGATGGCCACAGATGATATTCTTCGCTTGAGAATCAAGTTGCTTGAATTTCTTCACATCAGCAGCAGAGACACTAGCAGAGATGATGGGGACGCCATGTTCCACAATATACCAGAGATCATTGTCAATAGCTTGTAGATGCATCTGCATCTTGGTCTTCCAGAAGGGAAAGTTCTTTCCTTCGAAAGTAGGACATGCTGCAGTAACCTTAGACATGCCTGCAGTCGACATAACTAAAACTCGAGGTGGTTTAACCAAAATCACACAGAACTAGGGAGTACCTAGCTCTGATACCAATTGAAAGTGCGTTATATCGACTAGAGGGGGGTGAATAGGAGATTTTTAGAATTTCATCACTGAGGAAATTCCTTTTGAGGAAATTCCACACTGATGACTAACTTACACCGGAAACAGTCAAGGATCGGGAGTGCAAAGTTTCACTACATCAGTTTTTCAGTATGAGGAATATGAAAACAGATTGCACACTGAGCAGGCACGTAGAAAACAGATGAGGATTAACTAGCATGAAAAATTTGAGGTTGAGGAATTTCAGAGAAAGTCTTCAGCAAATTCTTCAAACAGTGACAGTGGAAATCATCAACACATAATCTGAGGAATATAAAGAGTTGAGGAATTAGAACCCGTTTTACAGCGAAGGCAGTAGTTGATGACCCAGTTCCAACTACTGTGATAGTTGTACATCTGGTTTGGAACGGCTTGGTATTGAAATCAAAAGACACATAGTCCCGGGACACACAGTCCCTACCGTATTCTCCTTGGGCTAAGAACACACAGTCCTCGCCCAACACTCGTGGTAAGTCTTCAGGGCAGACTTCCAAACCGTCACAAACTGGGTCACCCGGCGATCCACAATTGACTGTTGGATTGCTCTAGACCATGACGCCTAACCGTCTGGAGGATGCACAGTCCTCAAAGGTAAAAGGCTTCAGTCCCACACAGGAACAACTTCTTGAGTGATTCTCAATCACTTGGTTCTAGGTTCGTGGTTTGGTGTTTGGGGTATTTCCTCACTGATGAATTACTCTCGAAGACTCTTGAGGAATTGGGTTGCTCTTATGACAAGTGTCAGTTTCTAATGGAGCAGCCAACCGGCTAATGGTTGTGGGGGGCGGCTATTTATAGCCTGGGAGTATCCCGACATGATTTGACACTAATGTCCTTAAATAATATGACCGTTGGTGTGGATAAGATCAATGATGTGGCGTGGCTATCGAAACGGTCGGAACCCTCAACTGTGAGAGTCCTCATGTCACTCGTATTCCTCACTTGAGGCTTTTGGTAGGATTAGGCTTGGGTTGAGCATCATGAGGAAATTCATTCCAAAGTGTAACTTCGACCCCCTTTAACAGTACGGTGTTCCTATTACTCAAGTGTGAAGAAACCAAAACGGAAAGAGTAAATCTTCATGCTTCAAAGTCTTCAGAATGATTTTCTTCAGGACACACCGAATTCCTCAATTTCAATATCCTCATGAGGAATATCAATTTCATCGCAGAATCTTCGCGATTCAATTCTTGAGCTTTAGACCAATTTCTTCAACCGAAGATCTACATTTTTAGGGGTCGATATTCATCAAATGTTTCAAAATCCTCGGTGACTTATAGATCTTGTGTACACTCATGAACACATTAGATACTTAACCTATAAGTCTTCAAAGCACCAACATCACTAAGGGGCACTAGATGCACTTACACAATTCCCTTAAGGTGTAGCCGCAGCTAAAGGATTCCTGGTGTCGTCGACACGACTATTCTTGGCGCCGTTGCAAGGGAAGCACAGCTGACATCAGAAGTATTTCTGGCGCCGTTGCCGGGGAGGAGAAATCAAGATCTATCCAAGTAGGTCTCACAAACTCTTCTCTTGCATTTACTTTTGTTGCCAGTTGCCTCTCGTTTTCCTCTCCCCCACTTCACATTTGCTGTTTTCATTTGCCTTTCTCCTTCGTCGTTTTCTTTTGCCTTTGTCGTTTCCCTTTGCCGGTTTTCTCGCTTGCGTGTGTGCTTGTTTGTTTGTTGAAGTCATCATGGCTGAAAACACCAAACTTGGCGACTTCTCGAGCACTAATAATAATGATTTTATTAGTACTCTGATTGCTCCCGCCACTTGTGCGGAATCGTATGAAATCAACGCAGCTTTGCTAAATCTTGTTATGAAAGAGCAATTCTCTGGCCTTCCTAGTGAAGATGATGCATCCCATCTCAATACCTTCATTGAGCTTTGTGATATGCAAAAGAAAAGAGATGTGGATAATGACGTGATTAAGTTGAAACTTTTTCCTTTCTCGTTGCGAGATCGCGCAAAAACTTAGTTTTCTTCTTTGCCTAAGACTAGTATCGATTCTTGGGATAAGTGCAAAGATGCTTACATATCCAAGTATTTTCCGCCGGCTAAGATCATCTCCTTACGTAACGATATCATGAATTTCAAGCAACTTGATCATGAACACGTTGCACAATCTTGGGAGAGGATGAACCTTATGATTAGAAATTGTCTCGCTCATGGCTTGAGTTTGTGGATGATTATACAAATCTTTTACGCTGGCTTGAATTTCGCTTCTCGCAATATCTTGGACTCCACCTCATGTGGAACGTTCATGGAAATCACGTTAGGAGACGCTACAAAACTCCTAGACAATATCATGACCAACTACTCTCAATGGCACACTGAAAGGTTGCCTGCTAGCAAAAAGGTGCACGCTATAGGAGAAATTAACTCGCTTAGTGCTAAGATGGACGAGTTGATGAATTTGGTTGCTAGTAGAAACGCTACCGTAGATCTTAATGACATGCCACTATCTTCTTTGATTGAGAGTAGCAACGCTAGTTTGGACGTGAATTTCGTTGGTAGGAACAATTTTGGCAACAATAATGCTTTTAGAGGAAACTATGTTCCTAGGCCTTTTCCTAGTAACTCCTCTAACTATTATGGTAATTCCTACGGCAACACTTATGGAAATCACAACAAATTACCCTCTGATCTAGAGAGTAATATCAAAGAGTTCATCAACTCTCAAAAGATTTTCAATGCATCCATAGAGGAAAAACTACTCAAAATAGACGATTTGGCTAAGAGCGTTGATAGGATGTCTTGTGATATTGATGCTTTGAAAGTTAGATGCGCTCCTCCCAAGGTCAACTTGGATGAAACTTTGAAATCTATGCGTATCTCCATGAATGAGAGCAAAGAAAGAACCGCCCAAATTCGCCCTAGACATGAATGGTTTAAAAGGGTGCGTTCTAGTGATGCAAATCACGAAGATCTTAAAGTGCTTGGTGTGTCTCCTCTTGAATCTTTGTTTTCGCGTGTCAAACCTATTTATGGAGGGGCTGGATATGAATCCACTTTGGTTGAAAAACGCCCCAATGCTTCGGAGACCACCTATCTTGATGATAAAGATGTGGAGCGTGGAGTAGAAGAAGTCAAATTTTTGGGTAGTAATGAAACTCCCACTTTGGATTTCAAGGAATTCAATTATGATAATTGCTCCTTGTTTGAATGCATTTCTTTGATGCAATCCATTGCAAACTCTCCACATGCTTATAGCCAAAGCAAAGCCTTTACCGCGCATATCGTAGATGCTATGATGAAATCTCTTCAAGAGAAGCTCGAACTAGAAGTCTCTATACCTAGAAAACTTCATGATGAGTGGGAACCTACTATCAAAATCAAGATCAAAAACTATGAGTGCAATGCTTTGTGTGATTTGGGTGCTAGTGTTTCCGTGATTCCAAAGTCTTTATGCATATTCTTGGTTTTCATGAGATTGAAGAGTGTTCTCTTAATTTGCATCTTGCGGATTCTACTGTCAAGAAACCCATGGGGAGGATCGATGTTCTTATTGTTGCAAATAAGAACTATGTACCCGTGGATTTCATTGTACTTGACATAGATTGCAATCCTTCATGTCCCATTATTCTTGGTAGACCTTTCCTAAGGACTATTGGTGCTATCATCGATATGAAGGAAGGGAATATTAGATTTCAATTTCCTTTAAAGAAGGGTATGGAGCACTTTCCTAGAAAGAAAATAAGATTGCCTTATGAATCTATGATGAGGGCTACCTATGGTTTGAGCACCAAAGATGACTATACGTGATTCCATCACTTTTTGCCTAGCTAAGGGCGTTAAACAAAAGCGCTTGTTGGGAGGCAACCCAACGAATCTATCCTTTTTCTTTCTATTTTGTGTTTTCCACACTTTCATAATTCTGTTATGATTGTGTTTTTTGTGTTTCTTTTTGCGTTTGTGCCAAGCAAAACTGTTATGATTAGTCTTGGGGATGATCGTTTGGTCATGCTGGAAAAGACAGAAACTTTCTGCTCACGAAAAGAATTTTCATGTTTTTTCTGTAAGATCTTTTGAGTTGATTCTTTCTGCTGCTAATTTCTACGCAAATTCTTTAGACTGTCGTAATTTTTAAGAATTTCTAAAGTACCAGAGGTATACGAAATATACAGATTGCTATAGACTAGTCTGCTGTTAACAGATTCTGTTTTTGTTGTGTTGGTTGCTTATTTTGATGAAACTATGGATAGTATCGTGGGGTATTAGCCATGCAATATTGAAAGTACAGTAACCCAACATCATCACAAGTAGAAGTTAAGGTTGCTATAGTACCTAAGGAAGTGGTGGTTTGCTTTCTTGTACTAATGTTATCACGAGTTTCTGTTTAAGTTTCGTGTTGTGAAGTTTTCAAGTTTTGGGTGAAGTTCTTATGGACAAAGAGATAAACAGTGGCAAGAGCTCAAGCTTGGGGATGCCCAAGGCACCCCAAGAGATTCAAGGATGTCGTAAAAGCCTAAGCTTGGGGATGCCCCGGGAAGGCATCCCCTCTCTCGTCTTCAATCTATCGGTAACGTTACTTGGGGCTATATTTTTATTCACCACATGTTATGTGTTTTTGCTTGGAGCGTCTTATATCGTAGGAGTATTTTATTTATTTTTTTGTGTCACAATCATCCTTGCTGCACACCTAGAGAGAGAGACATGCACTCACCGTGATTTTGTCGAGCTTCACTTATATCTTTTGGTAGACAAATCAGCTCACATGTGCTTCACTTATATCTTTTGAGGTAGATACTTTTGCTCTATGTGCTTCACTTATATCTTTTAGAGCACAGCGGTGCGTGGCTTGGTAGTTGATCTATGCTTTGAAAGTAGTCTCAAAAGGGGTAGTTATCCAAAGGGATACGAAAACTTCCACCTTCATGTGCCTTGAATAGTTAGAGAAGTTTGATTCATCTCAATTAGTTCTGAGTTGTGGTTATGGTAATTTTGAAGTCATGCTAGTAAGGTGTTGTGGATCTAGAAATACTTGTGTTGAAGTTAGTGATTCCCGTAGCATGCACGTATGGTGAACCGCTATGTGATGAAATCTGAGCATGATTAGTATATTGATTGTCATCCTTTGCGTGGGGGTCGGGATCGCGTGATGGTTTATACCTACCAACCCTTCCCCTAGGAGTATGCGTTGAATGCTTTGTTTCGATTACTAATAAAACTTTTGCAACAAGTATATGAGTTCTTCATAACTAATGTTGAGTCCATGGTTTAGATGCACTTTCACCTTCCACCATCACTATCTTCTTAGTGTCGTGCAACTTTCGCCGGTGCACAAAACCAACCATTAGCCTCCCTCAAAACAGCTACCATACCTACCTACTATGGCTTTTTCAAAGTCATTCCGAGATATATTGCCATGCAAATACCACCATGACATGTGCCACCAAGTCTACATTTCCATTGCATGATCGTAAGATAGCTAGCATGATGTTTCCATTGATGTCTATGCCATGCTAGATCATTGCCACGGTACACTACCGAAGGCATTCCATACAGAGTCATAGTTGCTCTAAGTTTTGAGTTGAAAGTGTGATGATCATTATTAATGGATCATTGTCCCATGTGAGGAAATAAAAGAGGCCAAAGAAGCCCACCAAAATAAAAAACTAAAAAAAAGAGGCCAAAGAGCCCACCAAATAAAAAATAAAAAAATGAGAGAAAAAGAGCGAAGGGACAATGCTACCACTTTTTCCACACTTGTGCATATTAGGCACCATGATCTTCATGATTGAGAGTCTCTCGTTTTGTCACCACCATATAGCTAGAGGGAAATTTTCATTATATAAATTGGCTTGTATATTCCAATGATAGGCTTCCTCAAAATTTCCTTAGGTCTTTGTGAGCAAGCAAGTTGGATGCACACCCACTAGTTTTCTTTAAGAGCTTTCACATACTCGTAGCTCTAGTGCATCATTTGTATGGCAATCCCTACTCATTCACATTGATATCTATTGATGAGCACCTCCACAGCTCATTGGTATGCCTAGTTAATGTGATTATCTTCTCCTTTTTTGTCTTGCAACCTCCACCACACTCCACACAATCTATAGTGTTATAACCATGGCTCACGCTCATGTATTGTGTGATAGTTGAAAAGGTTTGAGAAAGTAAAGGTGTGAAACAATTACTTGGCCAGTACCGGGGTTGTGCATGATTTAAATTCGTTGTGCAATGATGATAGAGCATAGCCAGATTATATGCTTTTGTAGGGATAACTTTCTTTTGGCCTTGTTATTTTGAAAGTTCATGATTACCTTGCTAGTTTGCTTGAATTATTATTGTTTCCACGTCAATATCAAACTATTGTTTTGAATCTAATGGATCTGAACATTCACGTCACATAAGAGGAATTACAAAGGACACCTATGCTAGGTAGCATGAAAGCATCAAAAATTCATTCTTTATCACTTCCCTACTCGAGGACGAGTAGGAGTTAAGCTTGGGGATGCTTGATACGTCTCAAACGTATCTATAATTTTTGATGGTTTCACGTTGTTATCTTGTCTTCTTTGGATGTTTTATTTCCTTTTATATCTTTTCTCAGACTAACTTATTAATTCAGTGCCAAGTGCCAGTTCCTGTTTTTTCTGTGTTTTTGACTCTTTTCAGATCTGATTTTGGAATGGAGTCCAAACGGAATAAAAACCCCGAAATGATTTTTTCCCGAACGGAAGAAGATCAGGGGGCCTCTGGGCCAAGCCAGGTGGGCTCCAGGGAGCCCACAAGCCCCCACTCCGCCACCAGGGGGAGGCAGCGGTGTGAGGGCTTGTGGCCTCCCTGGCCGCCCCCTGACCTAGATCCTTGGCCTATATATTCCCAAATATTTAGCAAAAAACCACGGGAGCCTCGAAAATACTTTTCCGCCGCCACAAGCTTCCGTTTCAGCGAGATCTCATCTGGAGACCCTTCCCAGCGCCCTGTCGGAGGGGACTTTGGAGTTGGAGGGCTTCTTCATCATCATCATCACCCCTCCAATGACTCGTGAGTAGTTCACTTCAGACCTACGGGTCCGTAGTTAGTAGCTAGATGGCTTCTTCTCTCTCTCTTGGATCTTCAATACAAAGTTCTCCATGATCTTCATGGAGATCTATCCGAGGTAATCTTCTTTGGCGGTGTGTTTGTCGAGATCTGATGAATTGTGGATTTGTGATCATGATATATATTTGAGTCTTTTCTGATTTCTTATATGCATGATTTGATATCCTTGTAAGTCTCTCCGAGTCTTGGGTTTTGTTTGGCCAACTAGATCTATGATTCTTGCAATGGGAGAAGTGCTTGGTTTTGGGTTCTACCATGTGGTGACCTTTCCCAGTGACAGTAGGGGCAGCAAGGCACACATCAAGTAGTTGCCATCAAGGTCAAAAAGATGGGGTTTTTATCATTGATTTGAGATTATCCCTCTACATCATGTCATCTTGCTTAAGGCGTTACTCTGTTCTTATGGACTTAATACACTAGATGCATGCTGGATAGCGGTCGACATGTGGAGTAATAGTAGTAGATGCAGAAAGTATCGATCTACTTGTTTTGGACGTGATGCCTATAGATATAATCATTGCATAGATATCGTTACGACTTTGCGCATTTCTAGCAATTGCTCGACAGTAATTTGTTCACCCACCGTCTACTTTCTTTCATGAGAGAAGCCACTAGTAAACACTACGCCCCCCGGGTCTATTTACATCCATCGTTTACACCTCTGCTTTTACTTTGCTTTGTTACTTTGTTGCTTTCAGTTCTCACTTGGCAAACAATCTATAAGGTATTGACAACCCCTTCATAGCGTTGGGAGCAAGCTTTTGTGTTTGTGCAGGATTTTGAGATACTCCTCCACTAGATTGATACCTTGGTTCTCAAACTGAGGGAAATACTTACCACCGCTGTGCTACATCGCCCTTTCCGCTTCGAGGGAAGACCAACGCCAGGCTCCAAGGCCACGGGGGAAATCCTTTGCATACTTGCCTAGGAAGTCCCTTAAGGCGTAGCCGCAGCTGAAGGATTCCTGGTGCTGTCGACACGACTATTCTTGGCGTCGTTGCAAGGGAAGCACAGCTGACATCAATTGTCCTCGTTGGGGAAAGGAATCAAAGAAGAAGAAATACAAGGTTGAAAGTTCTAATGACTCGAAGAAAAAGAAGAAATCTTCAAAATCCTCGTCTTCAAAGTCCTCATCGCACAAGAAGACTAGTTTCAGAAAGGCTCGGGCCTTTATTGGCAAGGAAATGGACTCCGAGGCAGAATCCGAGGAATGTGACGAAGAGGAGGGTTCTGATGAAGACTCAGAATCTACACAGGCTAGCCTTGCACTTGCAACCACATTCGTGAGCAAGTCAATCTTCAACCTTCAAGAAAAATATAACACCATCCACACTGATGACTATGCTGATGACTTCGCTCCAACCTATTGCTTCATGGCAAAAGATTCAAAGGTACCGAATGATGCTTCCTCCTCTGATTCAAGTGATTGTGAACCTCATGATTATAAAAAACCTAGTTACAGTAAACTTGCCATCATTGCCACCAAACAACAAACTTCCCTGGAAAAGCTTGAGAAACTGCTAGATAGAAGCGATGATTTGTTGAATGAAGAAATGAATCTTACCCAAATCCTCACTGAAGATATGAAAAGTCTTCAGTCCAGATTTGATAATCTTCATGATCGTCATGTTACACTCCTCGTTGATCATGAGAAACTTTCCTATGAATTTCTTCAAAGGAAACTTGATCTAGAGAAGCTGAGGATTTCTCATGATGATCTTCGTATGAAAAATGATTCATTACTAGCTCAACAGATCAGTGTTGCTCAAGCTGAATTCATTCCTCCATGTCTTAAATGCATCGAACGTGAAGCTGCTAATTCTTCACCAGAATCATCAAATGCTTCAATTGCTACAAATTCCTCACTTGAGGAAAACACAAATGTCACTGATGAAAATGCAGGGCTGAAGGAATTGTATGTGACACGCATATACAAAAGTCTCAAAGGACACCAAACCCTTTGTGATGTGCTCGAAAAGCAGATCTTGAACAGGAACCCGAGGAAAGAAGGAATTGCCTTTGAGAGGAAATTGAATGCTCATGGATCTTATTGGAAACCTGAGCAGTATCCCAAAACCTCATGGGTTGCTGCTACTCGGCATCCTTTTGATCCATCCAATCTAACAGGCTTTTCATGTGAATTATCCTATTCCTCAGATGATTCATTTGACTCCAACTATAAACTGTTCAAAAATCAATCTGGTGAAGTATTTGCTCGATATGTTGGAACTAACTGCAGGAATGGGCCTCCCGTGAAAAAAATCTGGGTTCCCAAAAGTTGCCTTGAAAATCTTCAGGTGAATGTCCTCATGACACCACCTATGAAAAATTTGAACTCCAGATCAAATTCCTCAGGAGGACCAAAGTCTTTAAGAGGATCAAAATCCTCAACTGATCAAAACTATGCTCGTACCCATGCTAATGCTACTAACATGCAGGGAAATTACAAGGAATGTGAATATGAGCATTATTTGTCAAATCATTATGTTCATAAATCCTCAAATAAATTATCTGCATATTCATTTGAGTACTTTAACCCTCCTACTGTTAAGAGAAGTGCATTAGCTTCAATGCCCCCTTTCTCATATGGTGCTCGCAGGATGATGAATGCTTTACCACCCCTTCAGATGTGGGTCGTGAAGAAATTGAACTAATCACTTCTGCAAGTCATGTCTCCAGATGAAAATCATCATCTGAAGAATTTGCTGGAGACCTGAGGAAAATGCTTGATAGGACGCAAGCTAATATTGATGAAATGGAAATATTTCACACGTCCTTTTAATTCTGTTTATGATGAAATTCCTATCTGATGAAATTGATATCATATTCTTCAAGTCTGAAGCATATGAGATGGTAAGCTGTACTAATTCAACTGCAGGATGACAAACCCAAGAGTACTGAGTGGGTTCTTGATAGTGGCTGCACACACCACATGACTGGTGACAAAAGCTTGCTAATGAATATGCCACTAACTCCATCACCTCTGAAGCAAATCACATATGCTGACAAAGGTAAAAGCAAGGTATTGGGACTTGGCAAAGTGGCTATTTCCAAGGATAGGCACATGGACAAAGTAATGCTTGTTGAATCCCTTGGATTTAACCTCATGTCAGTCTCAATGCTTTGTGATCTTGATATGATTGTTATCTTTGGAAGATATAGATGTGTTGTTATCATGGAATCTGATAGATCCAAAGTCTTCGAAGGTGTTAGAAGAGGGGATTTGTACATTGTTGATTTCTCTATAGGTCCTCAACCAGCCACTTGCTTACTAGCAAAAACCTGAGAAGGGTGGCTATGGCATCGAAGACTCGGTCATGCAGGCATGAGGAACTTGCACACGCTCGCGAAGAAGAAGCATGTCATCGGCATCGAATCAGTCAAATTCCTCAAGGACCACCTCTGCGGTGCTTGTGAGTTTGGGAAAATGACCACATCCAAGCACCCCTCGAAGACTATCATAACCACTACTCGTCCATTTGAATTGCTTCACATGGATCTATTTGGACCTACTTATTATGCCACACTAACAAATGTAGCATCTTTATATGGCTTTGTCATAGTTGATGATTATTCCAGATACACATGGGTGCATATCATTTTATATAAAACAAAAGTGCAGGAAGTCTTCAAATGATTTTCTTCAAGGGCCTCGACGAACTTCGCCGTCAAGATCAAACACATCAGGAGTGATAATGGAACAGAGTTCAAAAACACTGGTCTTGATAATTATCTTGATGAACTTGGATTACTCACGAATTGTCTGCTCCTTATACTCCTCAACAGAATGGTGTCGTCGAAAGGAAGAATAGGACTCTGGTTGAGATGGCAAGAACCATGCTCGAAGAATATCACACTCCTCATCGCTTTTGGCCTGAAGCAATCAACACTGCATGCCATATCATCAACAGGGTATATCTTCACAAATTCCTCAAGAAAACCTCATATGAACTCCTCACAGACAAGAAACCGAATGTAAGTTAATTCAAAGTCTTCGGTGCAAAATGTTGGATTAGAGATCCTCACCATAGCTCAAAGTTTGCACCTAAGGCACATGAGGGTTTTATGCTTGGTTATGGAAAGGAATCGCACACCTACAGAGTCTTCAACAACTATCACAACAAGATTGTTGAGACTGTAGATGTGCGGTTCGATGAAACTAATGGCTCGCAAAGAGAGCAATTGCCTCCTGATCCAGATAAGCTGTCTCCTGAGGAAGCAATAAAGCTCAAAGCTACTGAATACATTGTTCCCACTCAGGAAATGGATGAAGAAATCATTCCCAGCACTGATGAAAATCAAGAAGATGCTCCTGAGGAAATTGCTCCAGAACCAATTCCTCAGCCCGGACGAAATCCTCAACCAGCTCATCTGAGGATTGCAAATGAAGTGGAACTTGACAAAATCCTCAATGACATCAAGGCGCCATGTCCTCTCACTCGCTCAAAAGCTTCACACTTAGTTAACTTTTGTGGGCATTTCTCCTTTGTGTCTATCACAGAACCTTCAAAAGTTGCTGAGGCTTTCATGGAACCGGAGTGGATTGAAGCCATGCAAGACGAACTTCTTCAATTCAAGCTGAATGACGTATGGGAGCTCGTCAAACGACCAGATCCTCGCAAGCACAATATCATCAGAACCAAGTGGATTTTCCGAAACAAGCAAGACGAGGATGGTCAAGTGGTGAGGAATAAGGCACGACTTGTAGCCCAAAGCTACACACAGGTTGAAGGAATAGATTTTGATGAAACTTTTGCACCTGTTGCTAGACTTGAAGCTATTCGAATACTACTTGCTTATGCTAATCATCATAACATCATCTTATGAGGAAGAAGTATATGTTTCTCACCCCCAGGTTTTGAGGATCCAAAGAATCCAGACAAAGTCTTCAGACTTAAAAAGGCACTCTATGGTCTCAAGCAAGCCCCTCGGGCATGGTATGATACATTGAAGGAATTCCTCATGAAGAAAGGCTTCAAACCCGGTTCACTCGATCCAACTCTTTTCAATCAATCCTATGACAATGACCTATTTGTGTGCCAGATATATGTCGATGATATCATATTTGGCTGTGCTGACAAACGATACAGTGATGAATTTGCTTACATGATGAGTGAAGAATATCATATGTCTATGATGGGGGAGCTGAAATTCTTCTTAGGTATTCAAATTCGTCAACAACGCAATGGAATCTTCATATCTCAGGAGAAATACCTCAAGGATGTTCTGAGGAAATTCGACATGCATGAATGCAAAGGTGCAAAGACTCCAATGCCAACCAACGGCCACCTCTGTGCTGACGAAAATCGTAAAGAATTCGATCAGCTCGTATATCGCTCCATGATTGGCTCTTTAGTGTATTTGTGTGCATCTAGGCCAGATATAATGCTTAGTGTTTGCATGTGTGCACATTTTCAAGCAAAACCGAAGGAATCGCACCATAAGGTTGTGAAGCATATTCTTCGATACTTAGCTCACACACCAACACTAGGATTATGGTACCCCAAGGGCTCAAATCTTCATCTTGTGGGATATTCTGATTCTAACTATGTTGTTGACCGTGTGGATCGCAAGTCAACCTGTGGCACATGTCATTTCCTCGGAAGATCACTAGTCTGCTGGTCCTCAAAGAAGCAGAACTGCGTTTCACTCTCCACTGCCGAAGCTGAGTACATTGCTGCTGGTTCATGCTGTGCTCAATTGCTATGGATGAAGCAAACCCTCAAGGACTACGGCATCAGCATGAAGAATGTGCCTCTCTACTTCGAAAATGAGAGTGCAATCAAGATTGCATACAACCCAGTAAAACACCCGAAGACCAAGCACATCCAGATTCGTCATCATTTTCTTCGGGAACATGTCCTCAAGGGCAATATCCTCATCGACCATGTGAAGACTGGCGATCAAGTGGCAGATATCTTCACTGAGCCCTTGGATGAGAGCAAGTTGCGGTGTGAGCTAAATATCTTAGAATCTTCAAATGTTTTATAAAAACATGCACACATCCTAACAATTATGCAAAATTGATGACTTAGATGTGCAACACACGATGAATCGATTTTCTTCAACCAATGAAGAATATCACTCTTAGTGTGAGGAAATCAACGAAGAAATTGATTCTCAGGGCCCTACGACAATTGTACGCGGCGTCTGAAATCAACATTCTTATATGGTGGGTCACGCCACCACCCAACTTGAAATTCCTCAAGTTGAATTTCTTCAAAGCTGAATTTCTTCAAAAGTTGATTTTCTTCAAAAACAGTTGTTCTTCAAACTTGTTTTTCTTCAAAACTGAAATTCATCATCATGAAGCTTTGTAACAAAATCCTCAAGTTAATCAAAATCTTCAAATCGCTTGATGATTTTCATTTGCCCAGATATATATATAGACTGTGATTTCAAAATCCTCAACAGCATTCACTTATAGCTATTTCTTCAATTTGTTATTTCATCTAAGTGAATGTGAACGGACCCTACTTTCCCTCTATGCTACTCTAACCCAGTCTATTCAATTCTTCATATGCGTTCTACTTGAAACTGTGTTCAAAATCCTCACTACGTCCTTGTCAGCTGATGATTTTGTAACAAAATCCTCAAATCTTCAAAAAAAAATTGTTACACGGTAACTGAACCCCACTTTCCCCATTCGGATAACCACGATCTCCACCGCTTCGGTCGTGGGCTACACGTGTCCTGCAGAGACGTAGAGACAGGGGCTATTTGGTCCGATACTTTCACGCCAACAATTACCACCTGGCTATAAATATGTCCCCATCTCCCTTCGGTAAAATCTTCTTCGTCCCATCGCCCTCCTGCTACAGCAAAGCTCAAAAGCCCTAGCGCCACCGCTAGAAGTCTCGACACCGGCGAGGAAAAGCTTGACTGCCTCGACCTTTCCGTCGCCGAAACCACGCCGGAACCGGACCGTCTTCGTCCGCCGCCGCCGTAGCTGTCCTTTGTTGCCGAGTTAGGGCGCATTGGACTCGCACCGAAGAGCATCTACTGCTACTTCCTTCTCTGTTCTTCGTGTGCGCTATCTAGGGTAAATAAAAAACCCTATTTTTACAGCTCTTTTGATCTACAATTTTACCTTAGAGATGTGAAATCTGTTTTTTCTCAAGTATTCATCGGGTTCTTTTCCTCAAACACTGCTTATTCTTCAATTATTGATGAACTTCACTAAGCATCTAAAATCTTCACGAGATTCCTCAATTGTGCAAATTTTCGAATCTGTACAACTCTGGAACCAAAGAACAGTGTGCTTAGACGAATTCCTCATCCACTGGTCAAATTCCTCAACTTTAAAAATTTTCATTTCATCAAATCTGAGAACGCATATGACCTCTCCAAATTCCTTGCAACTATACTGTGTTCACGGGTACAAACATGTCAGCTGATGAATCTCTAGGTTCTCATCAACTTAACTCATTTGCAACGTTTCTTGAAGAAAATCTGCAAGTTTCATCAGAATCCTCAAGAGTTCAATTTCCTCGGCAAAATCCTCAGCTGAAGAAAATGGAAGATGAAAGGAAGCAAAAGGGTGGCAAGAAGCTCGAGCAGAACACTACCATAGATATCCCTGAGGATATATATACTTGGAATACTGCACTCCTGATGAGCAAGAGACTATGCCCAAGAGGAAGATAAGGCTTCAAAAGATATAACGCCGATGGGCTAAGAAGTGGAAAGAATACAGATTAGTCACTCCCAAATGTGCAAAGAAATTCGCTGTGAAGCCTCCTAGAAAACGGCCTCCTCTTGAGGATTATCAGGAAGCACACCCCTCAAGCCTCAAGACAATTGATGACTATCCTGAAGAAAAGTCAAAACATTTGTCAAAGCTTCAGAAACAAGAAGAAGCCGCCGTGAGGAAATTCAACGAAGAATCTGCTGTTGCTGCAACTGCCGCCACCTCCTCTGCAGCTGAAACTTCTGGCACGACCATTCCTCAAATGAAGTCTGTGCCACCAAAACCAAAGGTTTCAAAGCCTCAAGAGGAAATGCCTCAGAAAGCTGCATCAGCATCGGCACCAAAACCCTCAGCACCACCAAAGGCTTCAAAGCCTGAACATAGGCAGATTGTGAAGCAAATGCCAACTGTCTCCAGCTCCTCTGTTCCGTCTGCAACAAGCTCTGAAACAAAGTCTTCACCAACTCCACGGAAGACTAAGGTGACTGCTCGGAGAGGAACCAGACCAAGCCCAAGCAAAATCATCAAAGTCCCTTCTGCATCAGAAGGTAGTGATGAATATGATGATGAGACTCTGCAAGCCATCATCAGAAACAAGCAGGAGAGGGTAGCACAAGCTTCAGGAAGCTCCATTCCTCTGGCCATGGACCCAAAAGTCCTCCTGGATTACATCAACATCTGGTATGAGGACCCCAACACACCAATCGATGATTTGAAGCTTCCCCCAGGCATCAGCCACATGGTGGCCACATTCATCAACGAGGTCAAGTGGAAAGAGCAGCAAGCCAAACAAGCTAAGCTTGCAAAGCTCAAAAAGGAGAAATTCCTCAGACAGAATCTCCTTAACCTGACGCCTGACGCACTTGTGTCCACACAGGCTGAATTACAGACTTTGACGGACAAGTACACTAAGCTCTCTGATCGTCAAAGTCTCCAAAAAAATTCATCAAATTTGCCACTAACGCAATTGATGATTACAACAAGAAGGCTGCCCCTCCAGCTACAACACCTCAGCCTCTGATTGAGGAACCAGCTGATGAAACTGCTCATGCTGAGGAAATCCCTCAAGAAAGCCATGCTGATGAACCGGCTATTGAGGAAATTATTAAGGAAAATCCAGTTGATGACTCTGCTACAGCTGGTGAAACTGCTCCAGCTGCTTCTAAGCCAGCTGATGACTCTGCTCCAGCTGATGAAACTGCTTCAGCTGAGAAAACGCCTTCACCAAAAGCTTCAAAGGTGAAGAAAATGACTCCATCTGCATCAGACGTGAAGAAGACCAAAACTGCTGAAAAGGAAGCCAAGAACAGAAAAGCTTCCTCAGCAGAAGAATCAACTGAGGCCAAGTGCCTCAAAGCTCTTGATGAAAATGCACCTCTAGATCCTGTGCCCCTCAACGTTGCTCCATCTTATGAGATGACTCCCATCAACAGCGAAGACAAAGAGCACTTTGTTGATGAGGAAATGAAGAATGTTGCGTCTGAAGAACACACTGATGAGGAAATTCAAATTGATGACAGTCCTCAGACCTTCATTCCTCCTGAAGAAACTGCTCAAGGGTCAGCTGCACCAGCTGATGAATCTGGCTCCCCCACCAAGCAATCTCCTCAAGCTGAGGAAAAACAAAGCGAAAATCCTCAGCCAGATGAAACCCAAAATCCTGAGCAAAATCCTCAACCTGAGGCTCAGGATTACCCAATTCCTCCTCCTGAGGAAAATCCTCAACCTGGGGCTCAGGATGAACCAATTCCTCCTCCAGAGCAAAATCCTCAGCCAGAGGCTCCCGTTGATGACATTCCTCAACCAGAGCAAGCTCCTCGGCCTGAAGCACAGCAAATGAAATTCCTCATCCTAAGGAACATTGTAAGTGCATCTAGTGCCCCTTAGTGATTTTTGTGGTTTGAAGACTTATAGGTTAAGTATCTAATGTGTTCATGAGTGTACACAGGATCTATAAGTCACTGAGGAGTTTGAAATATTCGATGAATATCGACCCCTAAAAATGTATATCTTCGGTTGAAGAAAATGATCTGAAGCTGAAGATTTGAATCGCGGAGAATCTGCGATGAAAGTGATATTCTTCATGAAGATATTGAAATTGAGGAATTCGGTGTGTCGTGAAGAAAATCATTCTGAAGACTTTGAAGCATGAAGATTTACTCTTTCTGTTTTGTTTTCTTCACACTTGAGTAATAGGAACACCGTACAGTTAAAGGGCGTCGAGGTAACACATTGGAATGAATTTCCTCATGATGCTCAACCCAGGCCTAATCCTACCAAAAGCCTAAAGTGAGGAATATGAGTGACATGAGGACTCTCACAGTTCAGGGTCCCGACTATTTTGATACCCACGCCACATCATTGGTCTTATCCACACCAACGGTCATATTAGTTAAGGGCATTAATGTCAAATCATGTCGGGATGCTCTCACGCTATAAATAGCCGCCCCCACAACCATTAGATGGTTGGCTGCTCCGTTAGAAACTGACACTTGTCATAAGAGCAACCCAAATTCCTCAGAGTCTACGAGAGTAATTCATCAGTGAGGAAATACCCCAAACACCAAACCACAAACCGAAAACCAAGTGATTGAGCATCATTGAAGAAGTTGTTCCTGTGTGGGACTGAAGCCTTTTACCTTTGAGGACTGTGCATCCTCCAGACGGTTAGGCGTCATGGTCTAGAGCAATCCAGTAGTCAATTGTGGATCGCCGGGTGACCAAGTTTGTGAGGGTTTGGAAGTCTTCCCTGAAGACTTACCACGAGTGTTGGGTGAGTACTGTGTGTTTTTAGCCCAAGGAGAATACGGTAGGGACTGTGTGTCCCGGGAGTGTGTCTTTTGGTTTCAATACCAAGCCGCTCCAAACCAGATGTACAACTGTCACAACAATTGGAACTGGGTCATCAACTACTGTCTTCGCTGTGAAACGGGTTCTAATTCCTCAACTCTTTATATTCCTCAGATTATGTGTTGATGATTTTCACTGTCACTGTTTGAAGAATTTGCTGAAGACTTTCTATGAAATTCCTCAACCCCAAATTCTTCACGCAAGTTAATCCTCATCTGTTTTCTGCGTGCCTGCTTACTATGCAATCTGTTTTCACATTCCTCATACTGAAAAACTATTGTAGTGAAACTTTGCACTCCTGATCCTTTACTGTTTCCGCTGTAAGTTAGTCATCAGTGATGAATTTCCTCAAAAGGAATTTCCTCAGTGATGAAATTCTAAAAATCTCCTATTCACCCCCCTCTAGTCGATATAACGCACTTTCAATTGGTATCAGAGCAAGGTACTCCCTTGTTCTGTGTGATTTTGGTTTAACCACCTGGAGTTTTAGTTATGTCGACTGCAGGCATGATTAAGGTTACTGCAGCATGTCCTACTTTCGAAGGAAAGAACTTTCCCTTCTGGAAGACCAAGATGCAGATGCATCTACAAGCTATTGACAATGATCTCTGGTACATTGTGGAACATGGTGTCCCCATCATCTCTGCTAGTATCTCTGCTGCTGATGTGAAGAAATTCAAGCAACTTGATTCTCAAGCGAAGAATATCATTTGTGGCCATCTGAGCCCAGGCCAGTTTGGAAGAGTGAGTTCTTTGGGCCCAGCGACACTTATATGGGAGAGACTGTGCAAAGTAAAGGAAGGAGTATCAACCCAGCGTGATTCTCGTGTTGATGTTCTTCGCAATCTCTTCAATCGCTTCCAGAGGCTTGACAATGAAAGCTGCCAAGATACCTTTGATCGCCTCACTGACATATCAAATGAACTGCAAGCACTGGGAGCTCGAGACATTACTGATCACGAAGTTGTGAAGAAACTACTAAGATCTTTGGATTCTTCATTTGATACTTTAGCCCTGATGATTCAAGAAAGAGCAGACTACAAGATCCTTGATCCAACTAATATACTCAAAAGACTCAATACTCATGAATTCCAGCAAGAAGAAAAGAAAGATCTATATGGACCAAGCTATTCTAGACCACGTGCACTGAAGGCTAGAGCAATTTCCTCATCTGAAGAAGAAGACTCGGATGATAGCATTGGTGATCCTGAAGAATTTGGACAGGAGCTTGCAATGCTCGTGAGGAAATTCCAGAGGTGTACACGATGTGGCCAGTTCGGTAAATCTTCAAGAAGAGATATGAGGACATCAGAATCTTCATCTGAGGACTACAAGAAAAGAACCTACCACAAATGGAAGAAATCAGGTCACTACATTGCTGATTGTCCCCGTTGGGGAAAGGAATCAAAGAAGAAGAAATACAAGGATGACAGTTCTAATGACTCGAAGAAGAAGAAGAAATCTTCAAAATCCTCATCTTCAAAGCCCTCATCGCACAAGAAGACTAGTTTCAGAAAGGCTCGGGCACTTATTGGCAAGGAAATGGATTCCGAGGAAGAATCAGAGGAATGTGATGAAGAGGAGGGTTCTGATGAAGACTCAGAATCCGGACAGGCCAGTCTTGCACTTGCAACCACTTTCGTCAGCAAGTCAATCTTCAACCTTGAAGAAGATGATAACACCATCCACACTGATGACTATGCTGATGAGTTCGGTCCAATCTATTGCTTCATGGCAAAAGGTTCAAAGGTACCGAATGATGCTTCCTCCTCTGATTCAAGTGACTGTGAACCTGATGATTATAAAAAACCCAGTTACAGTAAACTTGCTATCATTGCCACTAAACAACAAACTGCCATGGAAAAGCTTCAGAAACTGCTAGATAGAAGCGATGACCTGTTGAATGATGAAATGAATCTTACCCAAATCCTCACTAAAGATGTAAAAAGTCTTTAGTCTAGATTTGATAATCTTCAAGATCATCATGACACACTCCTCGCTGATCATGAGAAACTTTCCTATGAATTTCTTCAGAGGAAGCTTGATCTAGAGAAGTTGAGGATTTCTCATGATGATCTTCGTATGGAAAAAGATTCATTACTAGCTCAACAGATCAACGCTGTTCAAGCTGATTTCATTCCTCCATGTCTTAAATGCATTGAACGTGAAACTGCTAATTCTTCACCAGAATCATCAAATGCTTCTATTGCTACAAATTCTTCAACTACTCCTGTAGTGTCAAATTCCTCACTTGAGGAAAACACAAATATCACTGATGAAAATGCAGGGCTGAAGGAATTGTATGTGACAGGCATATACAAAAGTCTCAAAGGACATCAAACCCTTTGTGATGTGCTCAAAAGGCAGATCTTGAACAGGAACCCAAGGAAAGAAGGAATTGCCTTTGAGAGGAAATTGAATGCTCATGGATCTTATAGGAAACCTGAGCAGTATCCCAAAACCTCATGGGTTGTTGCTACTGGGCCTCCTTTTGATCCATCCAATCTAACTGGCTTTTCATGTGAATTATCCTCTTCCTCAGATGAGTCATTTGACTCAAACTATAAACTGTTCAAAAATCAATCTGGTGAAGTGTTTGCTTGATATGTTGGAACTAACTGCAAGAATGGCCCTCCCTTGAGGAAAATCTGGGTTCCCAAAAGTTGTCTTGAAAATCTTCAGGTGAATGTCCTCATGACACCACCATTGAAGAATCTGAACCCTAGATCAAATTCCTCTGGAGGACCAAAGTCTTCAAGAGGATCAAAATCCTCAACTGGTCAAAATTATGCTCGTACCCGTGCTAATGCTTCTAACATGCAGGGAAACTACAAGGAATATGAATATGAGCATTACTCTTCAAATCATTATGTTCATAAATCCTCAAAGCAGTTCTCTGAATATTCATATGAGTACTTTAACCCCCCTACTACTAAGAGAACTGCATTAGCTTCAATGCCTCCTTTCTCATATGGTGCTCGCAGGATGATGAATGCTTTACCACCCCTTCAGATGTGGGTGGTGAAGAAATTGAACTAATCACTTTTGAAGGTCAGGTCTCCAGATGAAAATCATCATCTGAAGAAGTTGCAGGAGACCTGAGGAAATACTTGATAGGACGCAAGCTAATATTGATGAAATAGAAATATTTCACACGTCCTTATAATTCTCTTATGATGAAATTCCTATCTGATGAAATTGATATCATATTCTTCAAGTCTGAAGCATATGAGATGGTAAGCTGTACTAATTCATCTGCAGGATGACAAACCCAAGAGTACTGAGTGGGTTCTTGATAGTGGCTGCACACATCACATGACTGGTGATAAAAACTTGCTGATGAATATGCCACTAACTCCATCACCTCTGAAGCAAATCACATATGCTGACAAAGGTAAAAGCAAGGTATTGGGACTTGGCAAAGTGGCTATTTCCAAGGATAGGCATATGGACAAAGAGATGCTGGTTGAATCCCTTGTTTTTAACCTCATGTCAGTCTCGATGCTTTGTGATCTTGATATGATTGTTATCTTAGGTAGATATAGATGTGTTGTCATCATGGAATCTGACAAATCCAAAGTCTTCGAAGGTGTCAGAAGAGGGGATTTGTACATTGCTGATTTCTCTATAGGTCCTCAACCGGCCACTTGCTTACTAGCAAAAACCTCAGAGGGATGGCTGTGGCATCGAAGACTCGGTCATGGAGGCATGAGGAATTTGCACACGCTCGCGAAGAATAAGCATGTCATCGGCATCTACTGAGTCAAATTCCTCAAGCATCATCTCTGCGGTGCGTGTGAATCTGGGAAAATGACCAGATCCAAGCATCCCTCGAAGACTATCATGACCACTACTCGTCCATTCAAATTGTTTCACATGGATTTATTTGGACCTACTCACTATGCCACACTAACAAATGCAGCATCTTTATATGGCTTCGTCATAGTTGATGATTATTCCAGATATACATGGGTGCATATCATCTTATATAAAACTGAAGCGCGGGAAATCTTCAAACAATTTTCTTCAAGGGCCTCGACGAACTTCGGCATCAAGATCAAACACATCAGGAGTGATAATGGAACAGAGTTCAAAAACACTGGTCTTGATGATTATCTTGATGAACTTGGTATTACTCACGAATTATCTGCTCCTTATACTCCTCAACAGAATGGTGTCGTCGAAAGGAAGAACACGACTCTGGTTGAGATGGCAAGAACCATGCTTGAAGAATATCGGACTCCTCGTCGCTTTTGGCCTGAAGCAATCAACACCGCATGCCATATCATCAACAGGGTATATCTTCACAAATTCCTCAAGAAAACCTCATATGAACTCCTCACTGATAAGAAACCCAATGTAAGTTATTTCAAAGTCTTCGGTGCAAAATGTTGGATTAGAGATCCTCACCATAGCTCAAAATTTGCACCTAAGGCACATGAGGGTTTTATGCTCGGTTATGGAAAGGACTCGCACACCTACAGAGTCTTCAACAACTATCACAACAAAGTTGTTGACACTGTAGATGTGTGGTTCGATGAAACTAATGGCTCGCAAAGAGAGCAATTGCCTTCTGATCCAGATAAGATGTCTCCTGAGGAAGCAATAAAGCTCAAACCTACTGAAGACATTGTTCCCACTGAGGAAACTGATGAAGAAATCATCCCCATCACTGATGAAAATCAAGAAGGTGCTCCTGAGGAAATTGCTCCAGAACCACTTCCTCAGCCCAGACGAAATACTCAACCAGCTCATCCGAGGATTGCAAATGAAGTGGAACTTGACAAAATCCTCAATGACATCAACGCGCCAGGTCCTCTCACTCGCTCAAAAGATTCACACTTCGTTAAATTTTATGGGCATTTCTCTTTTGTATCTATCACAGAACCCTCAAAAGTTGTTGAGGCTTTCCTCGAACCGGAGTGGATCCAAGCTATGCAAGACGAACTTCTTCAATTCAAGATGAATGACGTATGGGAGATCGTCAAACGACCAGATCCTCGCAAGCACAATATCATCGGAACCAAGTGGATTTTCCGGAACAAGCAAGATGAGGATGGTCAAGTGGTGAGGAATAAGGCACGACTTGTAGCCCAAGGCTACACCCAGGTTGAAGGAATAGATTTCGATGAAACTTTTGCACCTGTTGCTAGACTTGAAGCTATTCGAATACTACTTGCTTATGCTAATCATCATAACGTCATATTATATCAAATGGATGTGAAAAGTGCATTCCTCAATGGTAAGCTTGAGGAAGAAGTATATGTTGCTCAGCCCCCACGTTTTGAGGATCCAAAGAATCCAGACAAAGTCTTCAGACCCAAAAAGGCGCTCTATGGTATCAAGCAAGCCACTCGGGAATGGTATGATACATTGAAGGAATTCCTCATGAAGAAAGGCTTCAAACCTGGTTCACTCGATCCAACTCTTTTCACTAAATCCTATGATAATGAGCTATTTGTGTGCCAGATATATGTCGATCATATTATATTTGGCTGTACTGACAAACGATACAGTGATGAATTTTCTTACATGATGAGTGAAGAATATCAGATGTCTATGATGGGGGAGATGAAATTCTTCTTAGGTCTTCAAATTCGTCAACAACGCAATGGAATCTTCATATCTCAGGAGAAATACCTCAAGGATGTTCTGAGGAAATTCGACATGCATGAATGCAAAGGTGCCAAGACTCCAATGCCTACCAACGGCCACCTCTGCACTCACGAAAATGGTAAAGCATTCGATCAGCAGGTATATCGATTTATGATTGGCTCTTTATTGTACTTATGTGCATCTAGGCCAGATATAATGCTTAGTGTTTGCATGTGTGCACGTTTTCAAGCAAAACCGAAGGAATCACAGCATAAGGCTCTGAAGCATATTCTTCGATACTTCGCTCACACACCAACACTAGGATTATGGTACCCCAAGGGCTCAAATCTTCATCTGGTAGGGTATTCTGATTCTGACTATGCTGGTGACCGTGTGGATCGCAAGTCAACCTCCGGCACATGCCATTTCCTCGGAAGATCACTAGTCTGCTGGTCCTCAAAGAAGCAGAACTGCGTATCACTCTCCACTGCCGAAGCTGAGTACATTGTTGTTGGTTCATGTTGTGCTCAACTGCTATGGATGAAGCAAACCATCAAGGACTACGGCATCAACATGAAGAATGTGCCTCTCTACTGCGACAATGAGAGTGCAATTAAGATTGCATACAACCCAGTACAGCACTCCAAGACCAAGCACATCCAGATTCGTCATCATTTTCTTCGGGACCATGTCCTCAATGGCAATATCCTCATCGACCATGTGAAGATTGATGATCAACTGGCAGATATCTTCACTAAGCCCTTGGATGAGAGAAGGTTTTGCAAGTTGCGGTGTGAGGTAAATATCTTAGAATCTTCAAATGTTTTGTAAAAACATGCACACAACACTTATGCAAAATTGATGACTTAGATGTGCAACACACGATGAATCGATTTTCTTCAAATCATGAAGAATATCACTCTGAGTGTGAAGAAATCAACGAAGAAATTGATTCTTAGGGCCCCACGACAATTGTACGTGGCGTGTGTAATCAACATTCTTATATGGTGGGTCACGCCACCGCCCAACATGAAATTTCTCAAGTTGAATTTCTTCAAAGTTTCATTTCTTCAAAAGTTGATTTTCTTCAAACATCGTTTTTTTCTTCAAAACTAAAATTCATCATCATGACGCTTTATCACAAAATCCTCAAGTTATTCAAATCTTCCAAAACACTTGATGATTTTCGTTTACCTAGATAGACTGTGATTTCAAGTCCTCAACAGCATTCACTTATAGCTATTTCTTCAATTTGATATTTCATCTAAGTGAATGTGATCGGACCCTACTTTCCCTCTATGCTATTCGCATCCAGACTATTCAATTCTTCATATGCGTTCTACTTGAAACTTTGTTCAAAATCCTCACTGCGTCCTTGTCAGCTGATGATTTTTAACAAAATCCTCAAATCTTCAAAAATGCTTTTTTTTAATGAACAGTAACTGAACCCCACTTTCCTCGTTCGGATAACCACGATCTCCACCGCTTCTCTCGTGAGCTACACGTGTCCTGCGGAGACGTAGAGGCACGGGCTATTTGGTCCGATTTCCTCGCGCCAACAGTAACTGCCTGGCTATAAATATGTCCCCATCCCCCTCGGTAAACACTTCTTCGCTCCATTGCTCTCCTTCTACAGCAAAGCTCCAAACCCTAGCGCCACCGGGGGAAGTCTTGACGCCGGCAAAGAAAAGCTTCACTGCCTTGACTTTTCCGTCGCCGAAACCACACCGGAGTCGGACCATCCCCGTCCGTCGCCGCCGTAGACGTCCTCTGCTGCCAAGTTAGGGCGCATTGCACCCGCACCGAAAGAGCTTCTCCCTGCTACTCTTATCTGTTCTTCGTGCGCGCCATCTAGGGTAAATAAAAACCCTATTTTTACAGCAAGTTTGATCTACTATTTTACGTGTGAGATGTGAAATCTGTTTTTCCTCAAGAATCCATCCGTTTCTTTTCCTCAAACACTGCCTATCACCACACTATTGATGAACTTCACTAAGCATCTAAGATTTTTACGAGATTCCTCAGTTGTGCAAATTTTCAGATCTGTACAACTCTGGAACCCAAGAACAGTATGCTTAGGCACATTCCTCAACCACTGGTCAAATTCCTCAGGTGTCAATTTTTTTTCATTTTCTTCAAATGTGAGAATGCATATGACATCTCCAAATTCCTCGCAACTATACTCTGTTCACAGGTACACACATGTCATCTGATGAATCTCTCAGTTCTCATCAAATTAACTCATTTGCAGCGTTTCTTGAAGAAAATCTTCAAGTCTCATCAGAGTCCTCAAGAGTTCAATCTCATCAGCAAAATCCTCAACTCAAGAAAATGGAGGATGACAGGAAGCAAAAGGGAGGCAAGAAACTTGAGCAGAATACAACCGCAGATATCCCTGAGGATATATACCTGGATTACTACACTCCTGATGAAAATGAAACTATGCCCAAGAGAAAGATTCGGCTTCAGAAGATAGAACACCAATGGGCTAAGGAGTGGAAGGAGTACAGATTCATCACTCCCAAATATGCGAAGAAATTCGCTTTGAAACCTCCTGGCAAACAGGCTCCACTTGAGGATTATCAAGAAGCAGATTCCTCAAGCCTCAAAACACTTGATGATTATCCTGATGAAAAGGAAAAACACTTGGCAAAGCTCAAGAAGCAGGCAGAGGCTACTGTGAGGAAATTCAACGAATCATCCGATGTTGCATCAACTGCAGCTACTTCCTCTGCTGCTGAGACCTCTGCACGGTCATTCCTCAATAAAAGTCTGTCCCACCAAAACCAAAGGCTTCAAAGCCTCAAGAGAAACCAGCTCCAGCATCAGCTCCAAAACCATCAGCGCCAAAACCCTCAGCACCACCACAGGCTTCAAAACCTGAACAGAAGCCGGTAGTGAAGCCACTGCCCGCTACCTCCAGCTCCTCACTCCCAGCTGCAACAAGCTCGGAGATTAAGTCTTCACCAACTCCTCTGAAGACTAAGGTGACTGTTTGGAGAGGAACAAGACCCAACCCAAGCAAAATCATCACGGTCCCTTCTGCATCAGAGGGTAGTGATGAATTCGATGATGAAACTCTGCAAGCAATGATCAGAAACAAGCAAGAGAGGGTAGCTCAAGCTTCTGGTAGCTCCATTCCTCTGGCCATGGACCCAAAAGTCCTCCTCGACTACATCAACATCTGGTATGAGGACCCCAACACTCCACTTGATGATTTGAAACTTCCCCCAAGCATCAGCCACATGGTAGCCACATTCATCAACGAGGCCAAATGGAAGGAGCAGCAAGCTAAACAGGCCAAGGTGGCTAAGCTCAAGAAGGAGAAATTCCTCAAGCAGAATCTCCTCAACCTGACGCCTGATGACCTTGTGTCAACACAGGCAGAGTTGAAGACTTTGACAGATAAGTACTCCAAGCTTTCTGACCGTCAAAGTCTCAAAAGCAGTTTCATCAAACTTGCTACTGAAGTTGTAACCTTCGGACTATGAACAAGCGATGGCGGGCCCAGATTCCAACAAATGGCTTGAAGCCATGAAATCCGAGATAAGATCCATGTATGAGAACAAAGTATGGACTTTGGTGGACTTGCCCGATGATCGGCGAGCCATAGAAAATAAATGGATCTTTAAGAACAAGACTGACGCGAATGGTAATGTGACCATCTATAAGGCTCGACTTGACACTAAGGGTTATCGACAAGTTCTAGGAATTGACTACGATGAGACTTTCTCACTCGTAACGATGATGAAGTCGGTCCGAATCATGTTAGCAGTTGCCGCATTTTATGATTATGAGATCTCGCAAATGGACGTCAAAACGGCATTCCTTAACGGCTTTCTTAAGGAAGTATTGTATATGATACAGCCGGAAGGTTTTGTCGATCCTAAAAATGCTGACAAGGCATGCAAGCTCCAGCGCTCCATCTATGGGCTGGTGCAAGCATCTCGGAGTTGGAACATTCGCTTTGATGAGGTGATCAAAGCGTTTTGGTTTGTACAGACTTATGGAGAAGCCTGTATTTACAAGAAAGTGAGTGGGAGCTCTATAGCATTTCCCATATTATATGTGGATGACATATTGTTGATGGGAACTGACATAGAACTTTTGGAAATCATAAAGGCCTATTTGAATGAGTGTTTTTCAATGAAGGACCTTGGAGAATCTGCCTACATATTAGGCATCAAGATCTATAGAGATAGATCGGACACGTGATAGGTCTTTCACAAAGCACATACCTTGACAAGATATTGAATAAGTTCAATATGGATAAGGCTAAGAAGGGGTTCTTGCCTGTATTACAAGATGTGAGGTTGAGCACAGCTCAACGCCCGACCACGACAGAAGATAGAGAAAAGATGAGTACCGTCCCCTATGCTTCAGCCATAGGCTCAATTATGTATGTCATGCTATGTACTAGACATGATGTGAACCTTGCCATAAGTTTGGTAGGGAGGTACCAAAGTGATCCAGGAGTAGATCATTGGACATCGGTCAAGAATATCCTTAAGTACCTGAAAAGGACTAAATATATGTGTCTCGTTTATGGAGGTGCCTAAGAGATCGTCGTAAGGGGTTACGTCGATGCTAGCTTCAACACAGATCCGTATGACTCCAAGTCACAAACCGGATACATGTATATTTTGAATGGTGGGGCGGTCAGCTGGTGCAGTTGGAAGCAAAGCGTCGTGGCGGCATATACATGTGAAACAGAGTATCTGCTTCGGAAGCAGCACAGGAAGGAGTCTGGATGAAGGAGTTCATCACCAACCTAGGAGTGATTCCCAGTGCGTCGGGCCTGATGACTCTCTTCTGTGACAACACTAGAGCCATTACCATTGCCAAGGAGCCCAGGTTTCACAAGAAGACCAAGCACATCGAGCACCGCTTCAACTCCATTCATGGATACATCCAGGATGGAGATATAGATATTTGTAAAGTACATACAGTTTTGAATGTCGCAGATCCGTTGACTAAACGTCTTCCACGAGCGAAACATGATCAACACCAGAACTCTATGGGTGTTCAATACATCACAATGTAACTAGATTATTGATTCTAGTGCAAGTGGGAGACTATTGGAAATATGTCCTAGAGGGAATAATAAAGTGGTTATTATTATATTTTCTAGTTCATGATAATTGTTTATTATTCATGCTATAATTGTATTAATGGAAACCGTAATACATGTGTGAACACATAGACCACAACATGTCCCTAGTGAGCCTCCAGCTGGCTAGCTCGTTGATCAATAGGTGGTCATGGTTTCCTGATCATGGACATTGGATGTCATTGATAATGGGATCACATCATTAGGAGAATGATGGTGATGGACAAGACGCAATCCTAAGCATAGCACAAGATCGTGTAGTTCGTCTGCTAAAGCTTTTCTAATGTCAAGTATCATTTCCTTAGACCATGAGATTGTGAAACTCCCGGATACCGTAGGAGTGCTTTGGGTGTATCAAATGTCACAACGTAACTGGATGATTATAAAGGTGCACTGCAGGTATCTCCGAAAGTGTCTGTTGGGTTGGTACGAATCGAGATTGGGATTTGTCGCTCCGTGTGACGAAGAGGTATCTCTGGACCCACTCGATAGTGCATCATCGTAATGAGCTCAATGTGACTAAGGAGTTAGCCACGGGATGATGTGTTACGGAACGAGTAAAGAGACTTGCCGGTAACGAGATTGAACAAGGTATTGGGATACCGACGATCGAATCTCGGGCAAGTATCATACCGGTAAACAAAAGGAATTGCATACGGGATTGATTGAATCCCCGACATCATGGTTCATCCGATGAGATCATCGTGGATCATGTGGTAGCCAACATGGATATCCAGAGCCCGCTGTTGGTTATTGACCGGAGAGGTGTCTCGGTCATGTCTGCATGGTTCCCGAACACGTAGGGTCTACACACTTAAGGTTCGATGATGCTAGAGTTGTAATGGGAATAGTATGTGGTTACCGAAGGTTGTTTGTAGTCCCAGATGAGATCTCGAACATCACGAGGAGTTCCAGAATGGTCCGGAGGTAAAGATTCATATATAGGAAGTGGAGATTTGATCGCCGGAAATGTTTCGAGGATTATCGGTATTGTACCGGGACCACCGAAAGGGTTCCGGGGGTCCACCTGGAGGGGCCACCAGCCCCAAAGGTCCACATGGGCCAAAAGTGGATGGGAACAAGCCCCTAGGTGGGCTGGTGCGCCACCCACCAAGACCCAAGGTGCCTAGGGCAACAAACCCTAGGGTGTGGTGGCTGCCTGGGGTGGCAAGCTACACCCTAGGGCCCTGCCCCCTCCTCCTCTAGGGCTGGCAGCTGATACGTCCATTTTGCATCATGCTTTCATGTTGATATTTATTGCTTTTTGGGCTGTTATTTCACTTCACGGTACAATACTTATGCTTTTTCTCTCTTATTTTGCAAGGTTTACATGAAGAGGGAGAATACCGGCACCTCGAATCCTGGCCTGAAAAAGGAGCAAGTTTGAGATGCCTATTCTGCACAACTCCAAAAGCCGTGAAAATCAACGTGGAATTTTTTGGGAATATATAAAAATACTGGGCGGAAGAAGTACCAGAGGGGCGCCACCTGGAGGCCACAAGCCTGCCAGGCCCGGCCTACCCCCATGGCCGGGGCTGGAGGGCTTGTGGGCCCCCTGTTGCCCCTCCGGCGCTCATCTTTGGCTATATGAAGGGTTTCATCCGGAAAAAATCAGAAGGGAGCTTTTTCGTGGATTTGCCGCCGCCGTGAGGCGGAACTTGAGCAGAACCAATCTAGAGCTCCGGCAGGACGATCCTGCCGGGGAAACTTCCCTCCCGGAGGGGGAAATCGTCGCCATCGTCATCACTAACACTCCTCTCATCGGAGGGGACTCGTCACCATCAACATCTTCATCAGCACCATCTCATCTCCAAACCCTAGTTCATCACTTGTAACCAATCTCCATCTCACGACTCCGATTGGTACTTGTAAGGTTGCTAGTAGTGTTAATTACTCCTTGTAGTTTATGCTAGTTCGATTATTTGGTGGAAAAGTTTACGTTCAGATCCTTGATGCTACTCATTACCTCTCTGGTCATGAATATGATTATGCTTTGTGAGTAGTTACTTTTGTTCCTGAGGACTTGGGATAAGTCATGCTAATAGTAGTCATGTGAATTTGGTATTCGTTCGATATTTTGATGTGTTGTATGTTGGTTTTCCTCTAGTGGTGTTATGTGAACGTCGACTACATAACACTTCACCATTATTTGGGCCTAGAGGAAGGCATTGGGAAGTAGTAAGTAGATGATGGGTTGCTAGAGTGACAGAAGCTTAAACCCTAGTTTATGTGTTGCTTTGTAAGGGGCCGATTTGGATCCACTAGTTTAATGCTATGGTTAGACTTTGTCTTAATTCTTCTTTCGTAGTTGCGGATGCTTGCGAGAGGGGTTAATCATAAGTGGTATGCTTGTCCAAGTAAGGGCAGTACCCAAGCGTCGGTCCACCCACATATCAAACTATCTAAGTAACGAACGCGAATCATATGAACATGATGAAAACTAGCATGACAGAAATTCCCGTGTGTCCTCGGGAGCGTTTTTCCTCGTATAAGACTTTGTTCAGGCTTGTTCCTTGCTACAAAAGGAATTGGGCCACTTTGCTGCACCGTTGCTACATTTGTTACTTGTTGCTTGCTATGAATCACCTCACCATACAATCACTTGTTACCGATAATTTCAGTGCTTGCAGATATTACCTTGCTGAAAACCACTTGTCAGATCCTTCGGCTCCTCGTTGGGTTCGACACTCTTACTTATCGAAAGGACTACGATCGATCCCTGATACGTCTCAAACGTATCTATAATTTTTGATGGTTTCATGTTGTTATCTTGTCATCTTTGGATGTTTTATGTACCTTTTATATCTTTTTGGGACTAACTTATTAATTAGTGCCAAGTGACAGTTCCTGTTTTTTCTGTGTTTTTGGCTCTTTTCAGATCTAATTTTGGAACGGAGTCCAAACGGAATAAAATCCCTGAAATAAATTTTTCCGAACGAAAGAAGATCATGGGGCTTGAGGGCCAAGCCAGGAGAGCTACAGGGGGGCCACAAGCCTTGTAGCCGCCACCAGGGGCGACGGCTAGCACGCTTGTGGCCTCCCTAGCGCCCCCCTGACCTAGCCCCTGCGCCTATATATTCCCTAAAATACAGAAAAAAATCAGGGAATCCACGAAAACACTTTTCCACCGCCGCAAGCTTCCGTTTCCGTGAGATCTCATCTGGAGACCCTTCCCGGTGCCCTGCCGGAGAGGACTTTGGAGTTGGAGGGCTTCTACATCAACATCATCGCCCCTTCAATGACTCGTGAGTAGTTCACTTCAGACCTACGGATCCGTAGTTAGTAGCTAGATGGCTTCTTCTCTCTCTTGGATCTTTAATACAAAGTTCTCCATGATCTTCATGGAGATCTATCCGATGTAATCCTCTTTGGCGGTGTGTTTGTCGAGATCCGATGAATTGTGGATTTGGGATCAGATTATCTATGATATATATTTGAGTCTTTGTTGGTTTCTTATATGCATGATTTGATATCCTTGTAAGTCTGTCCGAGTCATGGGTTTTGTTTGGCCAACTAGATCTATGATTCTTGCAATGGGAGAAGTGCTTGGTTTTGGGTTCTTACCGTGTGGTGACCTTTCCCAGTGACAGTAGGGGCAGCAAGGCACACATCGTGTAGTTGCCATCAAGGGTAACAACGTGGGGTTTTTCATAGATATGAGATTGTCCATCTACATCATGTCATCTTGCTTAAGGCGTTACTCTATTCTTTTGGACTTAATACACTAGATGCATGCTGGATAGCGGTCGACGTGTGGAGTAATAGTAGTAGATGCAGAAAGTATCGGTCTACTTGTTTTGGACGTGACGCCTATAGATATAATCATTGCCATAGATGACATCACGACTTTGCGCGGTTCTATCAATTGCTCGACAGTAATTTGTTCACCCACCGTCTACTTGCTTTCATGAGAGAAGCCACTGGTGAACACTACGGCCCCCGGGTCTATTCACACCTATCGTTTCCACTTTGCTTTTACTTCGCTTTATTACTTTGTTGCTTTCAGTTCTCACTTGGCAAACAATCTATAAGGGATTGACAACCCCTTCATAGCGTTGGGAGCAAGCTTTTTGTGTTTGTGCAGGTACTTGTGATACTCCTTCACTGGATCGATACCTTGGTTCTCAAAACTGAGGGAAATACTTACCACCTTGCGCTACATCACCCTTTCCGCTTCGAGGGAACACCAACGCAAGGCTCCAAGGCCGCGGGGAAATCCTTTGCATATTTTCCTAGGTAGTACCTAAAGGCGTAACCGTAGCAGAAGGATTCCTCGTGCCGTTGCTGAGGAGTATCAAGACAAGAATAGTCTCCCGTCAGCACGTGTTTCTGGCGCCGTTGGAAGGTCTTTTGTTGTAGTAGCAGAAGTATTTCTGGCGCCGTTGTCGGGGAAGGAGAGATCTATCCAAGTAGGTCTCACAAACTCATCTCTTGCATTTACTTTTTTGCCACTTGCCTCTCGTTTTCCTCTCCCCCACTTCACATTTGCCGTTTTCATTTGACTTTCTCCTTTGCCGTTTTCTTTTGCCTTTTGCCTTTTTGTAGTTTTCCTTCACTGTTTTTTTGCTTGCTTGTGTGCTTGTTTGTTTGTTGAAGTCATCATGGCTGAAAACACCAAACTTTGCGACTTCTCGAGCACTAATAATAATGATTTTATTAGTACTCTGATTGCTCCCGCCACTAGTGCGGAATCGTATGAAATCAACGCAGCTTTGCTGAATCTTGTTATGAAAGAGCAATTTTCTAGCCTTCCTAGTGAAGATGCCGCATCCCATCTCAATACCTTCATTGAGCTTTGCGATATGCAAAAGAAAAGAGATGTGGATAATGACGTGATTAAGTTGAAGCTTTTTCCTTTCTCGTTGCGAGATCGCGCAAAAACTTGGTTTTCTTCTTTGCCTCAAAATAGTATCAGTTCTTGGGATAAGTGCAAAGATGCTTACATATCCAAGTATTTTCTACCGGCTAAGATCATCTCCTTATGTAACGATATCATGAATTTCAAGAAACCTAATCATGAACACGTTGCACAATCTTGGGAGAGGATGAAGCTTATGATTAGAAATTGTCCCGCTCATGGCTTGAGTTTGTGGATGATTATACAAATCTTTTTACGCTAGCTTGAATTTCGCTTCTCACAATATCTTGGACTCCGCCTCAGGTGGAACGTTCATGAAATCACGTTAGGAGACGCTACAAAACTCCTAGACAATATCATGACCAACTACTCTCAGTGGCACACTGAAAGGTCACGTGGTAGCAAAAAGGTATACGCTATAGAAGAAATTAACTCGCTTAGTGCTAAGATGGACGAGTTGATGAATTTGGTTGCTAGTAGAAACGCTAATGTAGATCCTAATGACATGCCACTATCTTCCTTGATTGAGAGTAACAACGCTAGTTTGGACGTGAATTTTGTTGGTAGGAACAATTTTGGCAACAACAATGCTTTTAGAGGAAACTATGTTCCTAGGCCTTTTCCTAGTAACTCCTCTAACAATTATGGAAATTCCTACAACAACACTTATGGAAATCACAACAAAATACCCTCTGATTTAGAGATTAATATCAAAGAGTTCATCAACTCTCAAAAGATTTTCAATTCGTCCATAGAGGAAAAACTACTCAAAATTGACGATTTGGCTAAGAGCATTGATAAGATGTCTTGTGATATTGATGCTTTGAAAGTTAGATGCGCTCCTACCAAGGTCAACTTGGATGAAACTTTGAAAGCTATGCGTGTCTCCATGAATGAGAGCAAAGAAAGAACCGCCCAAATTCGCGCTAGGCATGAATGGTTTAAAAGGGTGCGTTCTAGTGATGCAAATCATGAAGATCTTAAAGTGCTTGGTGTGACTCCTCTTGATTCTTTGTTTCACGTGTCAAACCTATTGATGAAGGGGCTGGATATGAATCCACTTTGGTTGAAAAACGCCCCAATGATTCGGAGTCTACCCATCTTGATGATAAAGGTGTGGAGAGTGGAGTAGGAGAAATCAAAATTTTGGGTATTAATGAAACTCCCACTTTGGATTTCAAGGAATTCAATTACGATAATTGCTCCTTGTTTGAATGCATTTCATTGATGCAATCCATTGCAAACTCTCCACATGCTTACAGCAAAAGCAAAGCCTTTACCATGCATATTGTAGATGCTATGATGAAATCTCTTGAAGAGAAGCTCGAACTAGAAGTCTCTATACCTAGAAAACTTCATGATGTGTGGGAACCTACTATCAAAATCAAGATCAAAAACTATGAGTGCAATGCTTTGTGTGATTTGGGTGGTAGTGTTTCCGCGATTCCAAAGTCTTTATGTGATATTCTTGGTTTTCATGAGATTGAAGAGTGTTCTCTTAATTTGCATCTTGCGGATTCTACTGTCAAGAAACCCATGGGAAGGATCGATGATGTTCTTGTTGTTGCAAATAAGAACTATGTACCCGTGGATTTTATTGTACTTGACATAGATTGCAATCCTTCATGTCCCATTATTCTTGGTAGACCTTTCCTAAGGACTATTGGTGCTATCATCAATATGAAGGAAGGGAATATTAGATTTCAATTTCCTTTAAAGAAGGGCATGGAGCACTTTCCTAGAAAGAAAATAAGATTACCTTATGAATCTATGATGAGGGCTACTTATGGTTTGATAACCAAAGATGACTATACGTGATTCCATCACCTCTTGACTAGCTAAGGGCGTTAACAAAAGCGCTTGTTGCGAGGCAACCCAACGAATTTATCCTTTTTCTTTCTGTTTTGTGTTTTCCACACTTTCATAATTCTGTTATGATTGTGTTTTTGTGTTTCTTTTTGCGTTTGTGCCAAGCAAAACCGTTATGATTAGTCTTGGGGATGATCGTTTGGTCATGCTGGAAAAGATAGAAACTTTCTGCTCACGAAAAGAATTTTCTTATTTTTCTGTAAGAGATTTTGAGGTTATTCTTTTTGCTGCTGATTGCTACGCAAATTCTTCATACTGTTGTAATTTTTCAGAATTTGTGAAGTACCATAAGTATACGAAGTATATAGATTACTACAGACTGGTCTATAGTTAACAGATTCTGTTTTTGTTGTGTTGGTTGCTTATTTTGATGAAACTATGGATAGTATCGGGGGGTATTAGCCATGGAAGATTGAAAATACAGTAACCCAACAGCAGCATAAGTAGAATTTAAGTTTGCTACAGTACCTAAGGAAGTGGTGGTTTGCTTTCTTATACTAATGTTATCACGAGTTTCTGTTTAAGTTTCGTGTTGTGAAGTTTTCAAGTTTTGGGTGAAGTTCTTATGGAAAAAAAATATAAAGAGTGGCAAGAGCTCAAGCTTGGGGATGCCTAAGGCACCCCAAGAGATTCAAGGATGCCGTAAAAGCCTAAGCTTGGGGATGCCCTGGGAAGGCATCCCCTCTCTCGTCTTCAATCCATCGGTAACGTTACTTGGGGCTATATTTTTATTCACCACATGTTATGTGTTTTGCTTCGAGCGTCTTGTATCGTAGGAGTCTTTTATTTTTTTGTGTCACAATCATCCTTTTTGCACACCTAGAGAGAGATACATCCACTCACCATGATTTTGTCGAGCTTCACTTATATCCTTTGGTAGACAATTTAGCTCACATGTGCTTCACTTATATCTTTTGAGCTAGTTGATTTTGCTCTATGTGCTTCACTTATATCTTTTAGAGCACGGCGGTGCGTGGCTTGGTAGTTGATCTATGCTATGAAAGTAGTCTCAAAAGGGGTAGTTATCCAAAGGGATACGAAAACTTCCACCTTCATGTGCATTGAATAGTTAGAGAAGTTTGATTCATCTCAATTAGTTTTGAGTTGTGGTTGTGGTAATATTGAAGTTATGCTAGTAAGGTGTTGTGGATCTAGAAATACTTGTGTTGAAGTTAGTGATTCCCGTAGCATACACATATGGTGAACCGCTATGTGATGAAATCTGAGCATGATTAGTCTATTGATTGTCATCCTTTGCGTGGCGGTCGAGATCGCGCGATGGTTTATACCTACCAACCCTTCCCATAGGAGTATGCGTTGAATGCTTTATTTCGATTACTAATAAAACTTTTACAACAAGTATATGAGTTCTTCATGACTAATGTTGAGTCCATGGTTTAGATGCACTTTCACCTTCCACCATCACTATCTTCTTAGTGCCGTGCAACTTTCGCCGGTGCACAAAACCTACTATTAGCCTCCCTCAAAACAGCCACTATACCTACCTACTATGGCTTTTTCAAAGTCATTCCGAGATATATTGCCATGCAACTACCACCATGACATGTGCCACCACTTCTACATTGCCATTGCATGATCGTAAGATAGCTAGCATGATGTTTCCATTAGTGTCTATGCCATGCTAGATCATTGTCACGGTACACTACCGAAGGCATTCCATATTGAGTCATCATTGTTCTAAGTTTTGAGTTGTAAGTGTGATGATCATCATTGATGGAGCATTGTCCCATGTGAGGAAATAAAAGAGGCCAAAGATGCCCACCAAAAAAAAGAGGCCAAAGAGCCCACCAAAAAAACAGAGAAAAAGAGAGAAGGGACAATGCTACTATCCTTCCACACTTGTGCTTATTAAGCACCATGATCTTCATGATTGAGAGTCTCTCGTTTTGTCACCACCATATAGCTAGTAGGAAATTTTCATTATATAACTTGGCTTGTATATTCCAATGATAGGCTTCCTCAAATTTGCCTTAGGTCTTCGTGAGCAGGCAAGTTGGATGCACACCCACTAGTTTTCTTTAAGAGCTTTCACATACTCTTAGCTCTAGTGCATCATTTGTATGGCAATCCCTACTCATTCACATTGATATCTATTGATGAGCATCTCCATAGCTCATTGATATGCCTAGTTAATGTGATCATCTTCTCCTTGTTTGTCTTGCAACCTCCACCACACTCCACACCACTTATAGTGATAAAACCATGGTCGCGCTCATGTATTGCGTGAGAGTTGAAAAGGTTTGAGAAAGTAAAGGTGTGAAAACAATTACTTGGCCGATACTGGTGTTGTGCATGATTTAAATTCGTTGTGCAATGATGATAGAGCATAGCCAGACTATATGCTTTTGTAGGGATAACTTTCTTTTGGCCTTGTTATTTTGAAAGTTCATGATTACCTTGCTAGTTTGCTTGAATTATTATTGTTTCCACGTCAATAGCAAACTATTGTTTTGAATCTAATGGATCTGAACATTCATGTCACATAAGAGGAGTTACAAAGGACATCTATGCTAGGTAGCATGAAAGCATCAAAAATTCATTCTTTATCACTTCCCTACTCGAGGACGAGCAGGAGTTAAGCTTGGGGATGCTTTATACGTCTCAAACGTATCTATAATTTTTGATGGTTTCATGCTGTTATATTGTCATCTTTAGATGTTTTATGTACCTTTTATATCTTTTTTGGGACTAACTTATTAATTCAGTGCCAAGTGCCAGTTTCTGTTTTTTCTGTGTTTTTGGCTCTTTTCAGATCTAATTTTGGAACGGAGTCCAAACGGAATAAAATCCCCAAAATAAATTTTTCCCGAACGGAAGAAGATCAGGGGGCTTGAGGGCCAAGCCACGAGAGCTACAGGGGCCCATAAGCCCTGTAGCCGCCACCAGGGGGCGGCGGCTAGCAGGCTTGTGGCCTCCCTGGCGCCCCCCTGACCTAGCTCCTTTGCCTATATATTCCCTAAAATACAGAAAAAATCAGGGAATCCACGAAAACACTTTTCCGCCGCCGCAAGCTTCCGTTTCTGCGAGATCTCATATGGAGACCCTTCCCGGTGCCCTGTCGGAGGGGACTTTGGAGTTGGAGGGCTTCTACATCAACATCATCGCCCCTTCAATGACTCATGAGTAGTTCACTTCAGACCTACGGGTCCGTAGTTAGTACCTAGATGGCTTCTTCTCTCTCTTGGATCTTCAATACAAAGTTCTCCATGATCTTCATGGAGATCTATCCGATGTAATCCTCTTTGGCGGTGTGTTTGACGAGATCTGATGAATTGTGGATTTGTGATCAGATTATCAATGATATATATTTGAGTATTTGTTGATTTCTTATATGCATGATTTGATATCCTTGTAAGTCTCTCCGAGTCTTGGGTTTTGTTTGGCCAACTAGATCTATGATTCTTGCAATGGGAGAAGTGCTTGGTTTTGGGTTCTTACTGTGTGGTGACCTTTCCCAGTGACAGTAGGGGCAGCAAGGCACACATCATGTAGTTGTCATCAAGGGTAACAACATGGGCTTTGTCGTAGATATGAGATTGTCCATCTACATCATGTCATCTTGCTTAAGGCGTTACTCTATTCTTTTGGAATTAATACACTAGATGCATGTTGGATAGCGGTCGACGTGTGGAGTAATAGTAGTAGATGCAGAAAGTATCGGTCTACTTGTTTTGGACGTGATGCCTATAGATATAATCATTGCCATAGATGGTGTCACGACTTTGCGCGGTTCTATCAATTGCTCGACAGTAATTTGTTCACCCACCGTCTACTTGCTTTCATGAGAGAAGCCACTATTGAACACTACGGCCCCGGGGTCTATTCACACCTATCGTTTCCACTTCGCTTTGTTACTTTGTTGCTTTCAGTTCTCACTTGGCAAACAATCTATAAGGGATTGACAACCCCTTCATAGCGTTGGGAGCAAGCTTTTTGTGTTTGTGCAGGTACTTTTGATACTCCTTCACTGGATCGATACCTTGGTTCTCAAAACTGAGGGAAATACTTACCACCGCTGCGCTACATCACCCTTTCCGCTTCGAGGGAACACCAACGCAAGGCTACAAGGCCGCGGGGAAATCCTTTGCATATTTGCCTAGGAAGTCCCTAAAGGCGTAGCCGTAGCAGAAGGATTCCTGGTGCCGTTGCTGAGGAGTATCAAGACAAGAATAGTCTCGTGTCAGCACGTGTTTCTGGCGTCGTTGGAAGGTCTTTTGTTGTAGTAGCAATCCCCTATGCTTGTGGATCATCAGCAGCCGCACCACCTAGGGAAACCCTAGGGTGGCCGGCCCCTCTACCTCCCTCCTATATATAGAGAGTGTTTTGGGACGGCTGCACACACCTTTTACACCTCCCCAAGGCGCAACCCTACCTCTCCCTCTTCTCCTCCTCCGCGGTGCTTGGAGAAGCCCTACCGGAGAACTACATAGCTCCACCGCCACCACGTCGTCGTGCTGCCGGAGCTCTCCATCAACTTCTCCTCTCTCCTTGCTGGATCAAGGTGAAGGGGACATCACCGGACTGCACGTGTGTTGAATGCGGAGGCGCCGTTGTTCGGCGCTTAGATTGGAATCTTCTGTGATCTGAATCGCTACGAGTACAACTCCATCAACCGAGTTCATAGTAATGCTTCCGCTTAGCGATCTTCAAAGGTACGAAGGTGCTCTACAATCTCTGTCGTTGATGGTTTCTCCTAGATAGAGCTTGGTATGACGTAGGAAAATTTTGAATTACTACTATGTTACCCAACATGGATGGCCCTGGTGCCTCCTCATCACTGTCCTCGAGGACGACGACGACGCCCTCCTCGCGGCCGCGATGTCGAGCGGCGATCTCCTCGAGGGTGTGGCGCTAGCGCTCCATCTTCTCTCGGACGTAATCGTCCTGCGCCTATTTGAGCGCGGTCTCGTTGGCGGCGGTCATGGCGAGGTGTTCCTGTTTGAGGGGGAGGAACGTCGGCTCGGTCTTCGGCTTGACGAGGCAGGAGGAGGAGGCCAGAGGAGAATAGACACCGCCCTCGTGGATGACGAGGGTGCCGTTGCACGTGCTGCCCTAGCGGTGTCTCCAACGGCTCCGGCTTAACGAGAAGGAGTGTTGGCAATCTGAAGGAGCGGGAGCAGGAGCCGGACGAGGAGGAGGAAGTCGTCTCCATGTGCCTCGGCGTCCAAGAACTTCCGCGGCGGTGGGAGAAGGAGGGGCGCCTGGTATTCCAAACGTGGCGAGTTGCCGCCCTCGATGTGCTTGAGGACAGCCTCCAACTTGCGGCCGGGGACGCCCCACCATTGGCATCGCCCCTTAGAGTCGAAGCGGTCAGGGGTTCGACACGTTGGTGGCGACAAGCTGGTCGGCGTGGCGGCGTTCGAAGTACACCGTCAACAATGTGTTGCTGTCGGCGACGTTCAAAGTACACCGTCCACAATGTACACCGCCCCATCAATGGCGTCGCCCCTCAGAGTCGAAGCGATGACTGAATGCGCGCGATCTCTGCGCGCCGGTAAGTCCAGAGGGCGGCGGTGGCACCGGGACCTCGTCGACGCTCAACCTCCACGAGCTCGGCACCCGCATGTCCGGTGGCGCCGGGTAGTCCACCTCATAGAGGAAACGGGTTTTGGACTCGTGCAGGTGCCAGCGTCGGCCGCCGCTCTGTCGCCGGGGTAGTGCTCGGTCATTGGTGGAGAGAGAGGAGGAGCCGGTGATGAAAGGGGGCAAAAGAGGAGTGGGTGTCGGCGGTGTTATAGCATATTTCTCCATATGTAGTTTTGGTAATTGATGACAATCCCTATGGACTAATGGTTGCCTTAAGTTATATTTATAGGATTTGTCCATAGACAATTCTTGAAGTCCATCTGTTGGGTTCAAGGAGTTTATATGATGACCAATGTGGTATTCAAGGTATTATCCAAAGAATGGTCATAGAGACACAAGGTTGATCAAGAACGTCAGACAAAGAGTAAATCAAGATGATCAACACACAAAGCGTACAAGATGTACCAAGAGGGGTCAAGTGATCCCATGGTATGGTAAGCATTGTACATTACGTGTTTGTGTACTAACCCGTGGTCTTCGTGAGAATTCTATGTAGGGTTAGGTGTGTTTTCATGGGCTTGCGTCTAGAGGAAGATCTCATACAACTCATGAAGGATGACGTCAAGTGGTGATCGTCATCAAGATTGCGGCGTGCAAGTTCAAGTGAATTAGCACGAAGATATCATGCTTGGAGTTTGTCGTCCATTGTGGTGGCAATGGACTTGTGAAGATATGTGTCGGGACCCCGATCCTAAGTCATAGGAATCCAGCCTGTAACACATCGCATCTCTTTGCGGTCTCACGCACGGTTAACCCCACGGCTGCAGCCTTACCTTACCCGGGACCGTTTGCGCCTTTTGACTCGCGTATGCAATTGTGTCGCTAGCAATCCAATGACAAAGAACCCGGATCGACATGTCTAGTCATAAACCAAAGTGGCACTTCCGCACAAGGACAGACATACATGACCCAGCAAAGCAGGTGTCGGTCACCAGCGAATGTAGACGAGTTGTAGCAAGCTACAAGGACTCCATTACATCGCGTGATATTTCCCCAAAGGGGATAGACACATCAGCTAAGAAGGACACACGCTGGTCAACCAATGTGTCCGGAGCAGTAGCGAGCTACCATGGCTCGTTGGATCACAAAGGGGCATTTCCCTGTAAGGAATGCTACTAAAGTCTACGGCTAGGTAATCGAACCCCATACATATCAAGTACCACACACGCACGCATGGCATACCGATAGGTATAGATACATCGATGGCATCACAACATAACCATAAACATACAAGCTTTATTTAAGAGGCTCGGAAGAGCCTCACACATAATATTACACAGTAGGGGTCTCACGACCCATCATAACAGTCATTCAAGTTACAAGCCAGCGGAAGTAGATAAGCTGTCTGAGTACAAACAGATGAAACTAGAAGGCACGTGGCCTGACATACTACAGACCCACCCTAGGGCCAGATCGTAGCTCGGATACCAGCTACTCGTCGTCGTCGATGTCTAGGAAGAACCCTCCATTAGGGTCATTAACAACCTCTGCAACAAATATTAAGAAAACATGAGTACGGAGGTACTCAGCAAGACTTTAGGATAACTATCTACTCATGCAATGTATCAATAAGGAATTGTGGGATTTCATGCGGAAAGCCAGCATTTGACTCGTGGCTAGACAACTTGCATTTTAAAACAATTTTTGACAACTTGATTTCTCGCACACGAGTCCACTAACACCACAACAATACGCCATCGTGGAATCATTCCGTCTTCATACGGAAATGCCGTCCACGACACTCACGCTTATCTTGACAATTTTATGAGCAGCCATTGAAGTTATCGATGAACAACATATGTCTCCAAGTAGTCCATATCCGCGGCTATTCGAATAGATCATAACCCTGCAGGGGTGTACTTTTCACACACGCTCTCGCCACTTATCGCCATGTGCACGTCATGCACCTCGGCAACCTTCAAGCGGAAGCCCAGCGAGGGAGTCGGCCACGACCGTTAACCACACTAATACTTACTCCAGGTTTATCGCCTATCTGAGGGTAACCCTCACGCAAGTCTGGCCGAGGTTTCAACCACGGCCCCAAACGATGTGCGCAGGGTTCCCAAGCCCACCATCCGGGTGCCACTTGGTACACCGTGCCACTGCCTACCGCATCACAGCCCACCTCTCAGGTCAGCGCTATGCACGGCCTCCAGCATGACTATAAACACCAGAAACTACTTGCAACTCCTGGACCGAGTACTAAGCGATTAATAAGTCGAGCGAGGTCATATTTCAGGGCCCAGCATGTGGTAGTATCTCATCTTGGATTACATACACGGAACTCAGGTCCTAAGGACGGTTCCAATGAAACAACCCGCCATGTACTCCTACATAGCCTTTCACCGGTACCTTTACCAAATCAGGTTCAACACACAACCTTTACTTACTGAACACATTTTCACAATTCTGTTCATCTCCCAGATGACAGGCCATATACAACTCTAATCATAGCATGCATAGCAGGATAAGGCACATCATGGCTCAAGCATCTACCAGGTAAGCTAGGTTGCAAGGTTCAACTATTTACTGTGACAAAGACAGGTCATGCAAAGGAAGTGGGTTCAACTAACGTGGCAAAAGCATTTGAGCATTTGATCCTAATGCAATAAGTAAGTGCAGGAGCGAGAACATGGGATTTATCGAGATGATCAAAATGGTTGCTTGCCTTGTTGCTCAGAAGAGGGACAATATCCGTCAGTCGGATATTCGGTGGAATCCGAAGGAGCAGAGCCTACCGAAAGAAATGACAACAATCAATAACAATCATATGCAACAAGATGATGCATGAGCATGGCATGAGGATACAAGGTGGTATGCTAATATAGCTAACATTTATTAGGTTTGAAGTTGATTTGAATCAAATTCAAATACCACTTCAAACGAGGTATTCTCGAATACCATTTTAATTGATTCGACCTGATGCTCAGATCAACTTGTTTTTAACATGCATGGAAATGATATGTTTAGTTGCTGGTTGTGATTGAACAATGTTTGATCATAGCATTTGAAGTGGAATTCAAATGATTTTCAAATTACATCTCCATAGCATTTATAAAATTTAACCTATTCATTATTCTACATGTTTGGTCCAGTAACATTTTCAAACATGTTTGAAAATGACATATTCAGATTCCTTGGATTTTTCTGATACTTTTTCATATATAAAATATTTTCATTGGAGTTACAGATTAATTTCTATGATTTTTAGAAGTTTTGGCATTTTTCTGGAATTCTTTTAAATCAGAAAATCTTTACTGCATCAGCATGACATCAGCAGGTCCAACTAGCCGTTGAAAGTCAAACCTGACCAATGGGACCCACTAGTCAGTGACTCTGGTCAGTTTTAGATTAGTTTTAAACTTAATTAGCTAATTAACAGTACTGGACCCACATGTCAGTGACTTATTAGATTAATTAACTTTATTTTTATTACTCCAAAACTTCGAGAGGCTGGCCCCACGCGTCAGTGGCTCAGGCCAGCTAAGATCCACCGGCGGCGAGGTCGTCCTCGCCGGCGGCGAGCCTCCGACGACCACCAGTATGGCGGAGGGGCTCGGAAACGGCGCACAGGCGGCCAAACTTTGCACGGAGTGCACCAGAGGAACGACACGACTCCCACAGGTTCATTTTTGGACTTTGTCGGTGTTGGAATTATGCCCTAGAGGCAATAATAAATATAGTTATTATTATAATTCCTGTATCAAGATAATAGTTTATTATCCATGCTATAATTGTATTGAATGAAGACTCATTTACATGTGTGGATACATAGACAAAACACCGTCCCTAGCATGCCTCTAGTTGGCTAGCCAGTTGATCGATGATAGTCAGTGTCTTCTGATTATGAACAAGGTGTTGTTGCTTGATAACTGGATCACGTCATTAGGAGAATCACGTGATGGACTAGACCCAAACTAATAGACGTAGCATGTTGATCGTGTCATTTTGTTGCTACTGTTTTCTGCGTGTCAAGTATTTATTCCTATGACCATGAGATCATATAACTCACTGACACCGGAGGAATGCTTTGTGTGTATCAAACGTCGCAACGTAACTGGGTGACTATAAAGATGCTCTACAGGTATCTCCGAAGGTGTTAGTTGAGTTAGTATGGATCAAGACTGGGATTTGTCACTCCGTATGACGGAGAGGTATCTCGGGGCCCACTCGATCATACAACATCACACACAAGCCTTGCAAGCAATGTAACTTAGTGTAAGTTGCGGGATCTTGTATTACGGAACGAGTAAAGAGACTTGCCGGTAAACGAGATTGAAATAGGTATGCGGATACTGACGATCGAATCTCGGGCAAGTAACATACCGAAGGACAAAGGGAATGACATACGGGATTATACGAATCCTTGACACTGAGGTTCAAACGATAAGATCTTCATAGAATATGTAGGATCCATTATGGGCATCCAGGTCCCGCTATTGGATATTGACTGAGGAGTCTCTCGGGTCATGTCTACATAGTTCTCGAACCCGCAGGGTCTGCACACTTAAGGTTCGACGTTGTTTTATGCGTATTTGAGTTATATGGTTGGTTACCGAATGTTGTTCGGAGTCCCGGATGAGATCATGGACGTCACGAGGGTTTCTGGAATGGTCCGGAAACGAAGATTGATATATAGGATGACCTCATTTGATTACCGGAAGGTTTTCGGAGTTACCGGGAATGTACCGGGAATGACGAATGGGTTCCGGGAGTTCACCGGGGGGGCAACCCACCCCGGGGAAGCCCATAGGCTTTGGGGAGACACACCAGCCCTTAGTGGACTAGTGGGACATCCCCAAGGGGGCCTATGCGCCAAGAATAAAGAATCAAAGGAAAGAAAAAAAAAGAGGGAGGAAGTGGGAAGGGAGGGGGACTCCTCCCACCAAACCAAGTCCAACTCGGTTTGGGGGGGGAGTCCTCCCCCCCTTGGCTCGGCCGACCCCTTGAGGGTCCCTTCGACCCCAAGGCAAGGTCCCCCTCCCTCCTCCTATATATATGGAGCAATTAGGGCTGATTTGAGACGACTTTCTCACGGCTGCCCGACCACATACCTCCATAGTTTTTCCTCTAGATCGCGTTTCTGCGGAGCTCGGGCGGAGCCCTGCTGAGACAAGATCATCACCAACCTCCGGAGCGCCGTCACGCTGCCGGAGAACTCTTCTACCTCTCCGTCTCTCTTGCTGGATCAAGAAGGCCGAGATCATCGTCGAGCTGTACGTGTGCTTAACGCGGAGGTGCCGTCCGTTCGGTACTAGATCGTGGGACTGATCGCGGGATTGTTCGCGGGGCGGATCGAGGGACGTGAGGACGTTCCACTACATCAACCGCGTTCTCTAACGCTTCTGCTGTACGATCTACAAGGGTACATAGATCACTCATCTCCTCTCGTAGATGGACATCACCATGATAGGTCTTCGTGCACGTAGGAAAAATTTTGTTTCCCTTGCGACGTTCCCCAACAGTCGGGACCCCGATCCTAAGCCATAGGAATCCAGCCTGTAACACATCGCATCCCTTTGCGGTCTCACGCACGGCTAACCCCACGGCTACAGCCTTACCTTAGCCGGGACCGTTTGCGCCTTTTGACTCATGTATGCAATTGTGTCGCTAGCAATCCAATGACAAAGAACCCGGATCGACATGTCTAGTCATAAACCAAAGTGGCAGTTCCGCACAGGGACAGGCATACATGACCCAGCAAAGCAGGTGTCGGTCACCAGCGAATGTAGACGAGTCGTAGCAAGCTACAAGGACTCCATTACATCGCGTGACATTTCCCCAAAGAGGACAGACACAACAGCTAAGAAGGACACATGCCGGTCAACCAATGTGTCCAGAGCAGTAGCGAGCTTCCATGGCTCGTTGGATCACAAAGGGGCGTTTCCCTGTAAGGAGTGCTACTAAAGTTTACGGCTAGGTAATCGAACCCCATACATATCAAGTATGACACACGTACGCATGGCATACCGATATGTATAGATACATCGATGGCATCACAACATAACCATAAACATACAAGCTTTATTTAAAAGGCTCGGAAGAGCCACACACATAATATTACACAGTAAGGGTCTCACGACCCATCATAACAGTCATTCAGTTACAAGCCAGCGGAAGTGTTTAAAACTGTCTGAGTACAGACAGGTGAAACTAAAGGGCACATGGCCTGACTATACTACAGCCCAACCTAGGGCCAGATCGTAGCTGGGACACCAGCTACTCGTCGTCGTCGATGTCTAGGAAGAACCCTCCGTTAGGGTCATTAACAACCTCTGCAACAATTATTAAACAAACATGAGTACGGAGGTACTCAGGAAGACTTTAGGATAACTATCTACTCATGCAATGTATCAATAAGGTATTGTGGGGTATCATGCGGAAAGCCAGCATTTGACTCGTGGCTAGACAACTTACATTTTAAAACAATTTTTGACAACTTGATTTCTCGCACACGAGTCCACTAACACCACAACAATACTCCATCGTGGAATCATTCCGTCTCCATACGGAAACGTCGTCCGCGACACTCACGCTTATCTTGACAATTTTATGAGTAGCCATTGAAGTTATCTATGAACAACATATGTCTCCAAGTAGTCCATATCCGCGGACGCGGCTATTCGAATAGATCATAACCCTCCAGGGGTGTACTTCGTCACACACGCTCTCGCCACTTATCGCCATGTGCACTTCATGCACCTCGGCAACCTTCAAGCGGAAGCCCAGCGAGGGAGTCGGCCACGACCGTTAACCACACTAGTACCTAGTCCAGGTTTATCGCCTATCTGAGAGTAACCCGCACGGAAGTCCGGCCGAGGTTTCCGCCACGGCCTCAAACGATGTGCGCAGGGTTCCCAAGCCCACCATCCGGGTGCCACTTGGTACACCGTGCCACGGCCTACCGCATCACAGCCCACCTCTCAGGTCAGCGCTATGCACGGCCTCCAGCATGACTATAAACACCAGAAACTACTTGCAACTCCTGGACCGGATACTAAGCGATTAATAAGTCGAGAGGGTCAATTAAGTATCCCAACATGTGGTAGTATCTAGTCTTGGATTACATACACGGAACTCAGTTCCTAAGGACGGTTCCAATGAAACAACCCGCCTTGTACTCCTACATAGCCTTTCACCGGTACCTTTACCAAATCAGGTTCAACACACCGCCTTTACTTACTCAACGCATTCTCACAATTCTGTTCATCTCCCAGATGACAGACCAAACACAACTCTAAGCATAGCATGTATAGCAGGATAAGGCACATCATGGCTCAAGCATCTACCAGGTATGCTAGGTTGCAAGGTTCAGTTATTTACTGTGACAAAGACAGGTCATGCAAAGTAAGTGGGTTCAACTAACGTGGCAAAAGCATTTGAGCATTTGATCCTAATGCAATATGTAAGTGCAGAAGCGAGAACATGGGATTTATCGGCATGATCAAAATGGTTGCTTGCCTTGTTGCTCAGAAGAGGGACAATATCCGTCAATCAGATATTTGGTGGAATCCGGAGGAGCGGAGCCTACCGAAAAGAGTGACAACAATCAATCACAAGCATATGCAACAAGATGATGCATGGGCATGGCATGAGGATGCAAAGTGGTATACTATTATAGCTAACATTTATTAGGTTTGAAGTTGATTTGAATCAAATTCAAATATTACTTCAAACGAGGTATTCTCGGATACCATTTTAATTGATTCGACCTCATGCTCAGATCAACTTGCTTTTAACATGCATGGAGTGACATGTTAGGTTGCTGGTTTATGATTTGGATAGTGTTTGATCATATAATTAGTAGTGAAATTTAAATAATTTCCAAATTCCATCTCCAAATTATTTATAAGAATTAACTTATTCATTAATCTACATGTTTGGGTTCAGTAACATTTTCAAACATGTTTTAAAATGACATATTCTGATTCCTTGGATTTTTCTGATACTTTTTCATATATAAATTATTTTCATTGGAGTTACAGATTAATTTCTATGATTTTTAGAATTTTTGGCATTTTTCTGGAATTCTTTTTAATCAGAAAACTCTTTACCGCATCAGCATGACATGAGCACGTCCAACTGGCTGTTGAAAGTCAAACCTGACCAGTGGGACCCACTGGTCAGCGACTCTGGTCAGTTTTAGATTAGTTTTAATCTTAATTAGCTAATTAACCTCACTGGACCCACATGTCAGTGACTTATAAATTTGTTTAATTTTATTTTTATTAGTCCAAATTATCCACAGGCTGGCCCCAGACGTGAGTGGCTCAGGCCAGCTGAGATCCACCGGCGGCGAGGTCGTCCTTGCGTGCGGGGAGCCTCCGGCGACCACCAGTACGGCGGAGGGCATCGGAAACTCACCTCCGACGACCAAACGCACGGCGGAGACCAAGGGGAGAACGGCCACTCGACGGCGCGCACGATGGGGCAAACCCCAGGGGCTGGGGTGGCCGGAATCGACGCCGGCGACGAGCTCGGCAGCGACCAAGTTCGGCCATCGTCGAAGTCATCGAACACAGGGTCAAATCGCGCAGGGCTGGGCTCCTAAAGCATCTACGTGACGTCCTGAGGCTGCTGGTGGCCTCAGACGGACCAACCCTTCACCGGAGGGCTACCGGCGACAAGCTGCAGCGGCGGTCCTCGTCGGGCTCCGATGGAACTAGGCCTAGAGGAGGAGATCGACGGGGAAAACTTAGGGGAAAGCTGCGCAAGCTCACGAGGAGTGCACAGGAGGGCTTAGACGGCTCGGGGAAGCGCTGAGGGCGACGAATCGAGCAGAGCTCGCCGGCAGCCGAAGGTTGAAGACGACGGTGTCGTGGGCGTTGCAGGGCTTGGGGAGGCTTCGGCTTCTGCAGGGAGGACCAGCTCGTCGAGGCGGAGCTAATGGCACACTCGGGAGGAAGATTATGTGGCTAGGGGCACGGGCAGCTCGAGCTCGAGCTCCTGTCAATGGCGGTAGTGGGGATCGGAAGAACCGAGAGGAGAGGGGGGAGATGGACCACGGGAATGGATAGGTACGTGCTCGGGGAGGTTATGCCCGTGCTCGCCAGCGCGAAGCGGCGGCCAGGCAGGCAGAGAGCTGCGTGGAGGTGCGCGGCGTCGCGGCGGCCACCTCCTGCTCCTACTAGCGAGGAGGAAGACGACAGCGCGACTGGGCCTGGGCTGAGGTGAGCGACAGGTAATTCTTTCCTCCTTTTTTCTGTTTTGTTTCTGTTTTGCTAACTATTTGATTTGCTATTTATTTCAGCTCCAAAATAGTTTGTAAAAATTATTTTGAACACCAGAATATTTGTTGGAATATATCCAACCATTCCTGGAGTTTTCAACATTTTTGAAAACTTAAAGTTTTTGAATTCAAATTTTAAAATTGAAACCAGTAGCTTTTTGCATTTATTTAAAATGCCAAAAGTGTTATGGAAATGGTTTTCTTCATTGCTTATTTGCTTCCATGATTTATCAGAAAAGTTGAACTTTTCTTGAGGCCATTTTGAGTTCATTGATTTGAACAAGTTTATAATTCCTTTGAATTTGAGAAGTGGCTAGGGTTTTTGAGTGTTCCTTCACCACTTGCTTGTTATTGTTGCAATTCCCTTGGATGCAATGCAAAGAAGATATGAGCACAATGCTAAACCTTGGTTAGGGTTCCCGGGATGTGACAAACTTAGCCGGGGCTAATCTAGCCAAAGATGACGCTGGCGACGAGCTTGGCGGCGGCCAAAGTTCGGGCGTCATCGGGGTCATCGAAACAGAGGGAGCTACGCACAGGGCTGAGCTCCTACGACATCTACGCGATGGCATGAAGCTGCTGGTGGCCTAAGAAGGACGAGCTGTTCACCAGAGGGCTACCGGCGACGAGCTGCAGCGGCGGTCCTCGTCGGGCTCCGGTGGAACTAGGCCTAGAGGAAGAGATCGACGGGGAAAACTTGGGGAAAAGCTGTGCAAGCTCACGGGGAGTGCAGAGGTGGCGCTAGCTTGCTCGGGGAGGCGCTGAAGGCGACGAATCGATCGAAGCTCGCCGGCGGCCGAAGCTTGAAGACGATGGTGCCGTGGGCGTTGCAGGGCTCGGGGGACCTTCGACTTCTGCAGGAAGGACCAGCTCGTCGAGGCGGAGCGAATGGGGCACTCGGGGGAGAGAACCAGTGGCCAGAGCCACGGGCAGCTCGAGCTCGAGCTCCTGTCGATGGCGGCAGAAGGGGGGAGGAAAGAACCGAGAGGAAAGGGGGGGAATGGTACACGGGAATGGATAGGCCAGAGCTCGGGGAGGTTATCCCTGCTGTCGCGCTGTCCTGGGGAGCACCGGAGCGTGCCACGGCGAAGCAGGAGGTAGAGGAGACGTCGTGGGCGTTCACTCCTCTGCCAGAAGGCAAGAGGAAGAAGACGCCCCTACCCCTGCTGGGCTGGGCCTCCTCAGGGCGACAGGTAAGTGTTTCTTCCTTTTTTCTGTTTTGTTTTCTGTTTTACTAACTATTTTGGTTTGCTATTTATTTCAGCTCCAAAATAGTTTACCAAAAATATTTTGAACACACCAGAATATTTGTTGGAATATATCCAACCATTCCTAAAGTTTTTAGCATTTTTGAAAACTTAAAGTTTTTTAATTCAAATTTAAACTTGAATCCAGTAGCTTTTTGCATTTAAATAAAATGCCAAATGTGTTATGAAAATAGTTTTCTTCATTGCTTACTTGCTTCCATGAATTATCAGAAAAGTTGAACTTTTCTTGAGGCCATTTTGGATTCATTGATTTGAACAAGTTTATAATTTCTTTGAATTTGAGAAGTGGCTAAGGTTTTTGAGTTTTGCTTCACCACTTGCTTTGATCTTGTTGCAATTTCCTTTGATGCAATGCAAAGAAGATATGAGCACCATGCTATACTTGATTAGGGTTCCAGGGATGTGACAACTCACCCCACTCAAAAGAATCTCGTCCCGAGATTTAGAAGTCATCGGAAATAACACGGGATACTCAAGTCGGAGACGATCCTCTCTTTCCCATGTTGCCTCCTTTTCAGAATGATTTGACCATTGAACTTTAAGAAACTTGAGGTTTCAACGTCGAGTGGTACGCTCATCTTGATCAAGAATACGCACGGGGTATTCTCGGTATGAAAGGTTATCTTGGAGATCAAGCGTTTCGTGGTCCACTTCACGGATAGGATCCTAAAAGCAACGCCTGAGTTGCGAGACGTGGAAGACATCATGAACCTTGGAAAGATGCGGAGGAAGTTCCAAATGGTAGGCAACTTCTCCTCGTTTGGCAAGAATGCGAAAGGGACCAATGTAACGAGGAGCCAACTTGCCCTTGATACCGAATCGATGGGTACCCTTCAAAGGTGTAACCCGAAGGTAAGCCTTCTCGTCAACTTCAAAGGTCACGGCCTTATGATGACGATCATATTGGCTCTTTTGACGAGACTGGGCTGTTTTCAACTTTTCACGAATAATGCGAACCTGCTCTTCTGCATCCTAGATCATATCCGGGCCAAAGAGTTGCCTCTCTCTGGTTTCTGACCAATTAAGAGGTGTTCGACATCTTCGTCCATAGAGAACTTCAAAAGGGGCTTTGCCCAAGCTTGATTGATAACTATTGTTATAAGCAAATTCGGCGAATGGAAGGCACTTCTCCCAATTCATACCGAACGATATAACACAAGCTCGGAGCATATCTTCTAGGATTTGATTCACTCTTTCTACTTGACCACTTGATTGAGGATGGAAAGCAGTGCTAAAAGATAAGTGAGTCCCCATAGCATTCTGGAAACTTTCCCAGAAGCGAGAAGTAAAGATACTCCTAGGGTCTGAGTTAATCTCTAGGGGAACACCATGAAGAGACACTATTCGAGAGATATATAATTCTGCTAGCTGGCTAGCTGTTATACTCTCACGAACTGGAAGAAAATGAGCTACTTTGGAGAGACGATCAATGACCACAAAGATAGCATTATTTCCTTTCTTGGTCTTGGGAAATCCGGTAATGAAATCTATACTGACTTTATCCCATTTCCATTCAGGAATAGCTAGAGGTTGAAGGGTGCCAGCAGGCCGTTGATGTTCTGCCTAAACTCGACGACAAACGTCGCAGTTAGCAACGAACTCAGCAATTTCTCTCTTCATCCTAGTCCACCGGAACCTCTCGCGTAGGTCCTGATATATCTTAGTACTATCGGGATGAATGGTGAGAGGACAATCATGAGCCTCCTTAAGGATTAACTGCCTTAGATGTGGGTTCTTAGGAACCACTAGACGATTCTAGAAGAACACAACACCTTGATCATTCATGGAGAATTCATTAGCATTTCCGCTAATAATATTCTCCTTGATCCGTGATATCCCCTTATCACGCTTTTGGCCAGCTATAATTTGATCCCTAAGGGTAGGCTTCGCCACCAGGGTAGAAAGGAATCCTTGAGGAACAATATGAAGATTCAACTTCCGAAATTCCTCATAGAGATGTGGCTGACCTTGTTGTAGCATCAAGTTGTTACAATAAGATTTACAACCTAGTGCATCAGCCACAACATTGGCCTTCCCCGGGGTGTAAGTTATCCCTAAGTCGTAATCCGAGATCAACTCAACCCACCGTCTTTGCCTGAGATTCAAATCCTGCTGGGTGAAGATATATTTCAGACTTTGGTGATTAGTGAATATTTCGCAATGATTACCGAGGAGGTAATGTCGCCGGGTTTTTAGTGCATGGACTACAGCTGCAAGCTCAAGATCATGTGTGGGATAATTATCCTCATGTGGACGCAACTGTCGAGATGTGTATGCAATCACATGACGATCTTGCATGAGAATGCAACCTAATCCTTGTCGCGAGGCATCGCAATAGATAACAAAGTCCTTAGAAAAATCTGGTGGTAGCAACACAGGTGCGGAAGTCAGGCGTCTTTTCAGTTCCTGAAAACTATGCTCACACTGTGGTGTCCACTCGAACTTTTTATCCTTCTTGAGGAGTTCAGTTAGAGGCTTTGCAACCTTGGAGAAATTCTCGACAAAGCGGCGACAATAGCTTGCTAGACCAAGAAAACTCCTAACTTGCTTAACCGATTCAGGTTGAGTCCAATCAAGGATAGTTTGAACTCTCTCAGGATTAACAGCAATACCCTTACCAGAGATTACATGACCTAGATAGGTCACTTCTGGTAACCAAAATTCACATTTTGAAAACTTGGCATAAAGGCGATGCTCACGAAGTTTCATAAATACTAGCCTTAGATGCTCGACATGTTCTTGTTCGTTCTTCGAGTAGATGAGAATGTCATCGAGGTATACCACGACGAATTTATACAGATACTCCATGAAGATTGAATTCATCAAGCGAGAGAAGGTGGCTGGGGCATTGGTTAAACCGAAGGACATGACGGTGTACTCATATTGGCCATAACGAGTAACAAAAGCCGTTTTTGGAATGTCCCCGTTCTTGATCTTGATTTGATGGTATCCCAACCTCAAATCCATTTTTGAGAAGACTAAGGATCCAGCGAGCTGATCATACAAGTCATTGATCCTGGGGAGCAGATACTTGTTCTTTATGGTGACCAGATTAACTGGTCGGTAATCTACAACCATCTGATCCGTTCCGTCTTTCTTCTTGACGAAGAGGACGGGGCAAGCCCAAGGAGAAGAGCTAGGACGAATGAAACCTTTATTCAAGGCCTCATCTAGTTGCTTCTTAAGTTCGGCTAGCTCCAGGGGTGCCATCTTATATGGTCTTCTGGCTATTGGAACAGTTTCCGGAACAAGATCTATTACGAACTCCACATCTCTGTCAGGTGGAATTCCTGGCAGTTCCTCTGGAAAAACATCCAGGAAGTCACAGACTACCGGAATGTCTTCAAGTTCCGGAAGGGGGTTGACATTGAGGGAATAGAGTTGGCATTTGGCTACTCGAGTAGAGACATTGACTATCTCACCCGAGGGATGGGTAAGCTGAACATTTCTAGTATGAGTATCAATCTTGGCATAATGAGCTGACATCCAGTCCATACCCAAGATGATATTAATATCCGAAGATTTCAGGGATATCAATGAGGCTAGAAAAACTAGCCTGTCTACTAGAATTTCATTGTCATAGGTTATCCTAGAGGTTTGCCACTTACTACCAGGAGTTTGGACAACCAGTGGAATTGGCATATCACAAAAAGACATGTTATGCAACTGTGCATAACTTTCTAAAATTAAGGAATGAGAAGACCCAGTGTCAAAAAGAACAGACGCTAGGTGATGATTAACAAGAAGCGTACCCAGTATGACGTCAAGATCCTCTGCAGCTTCTTCTGCTGAGACATAGTTCACACGGCCACGTGCAGGAGTTGGCTTCACATAGTAAGCTTTGCCCGACTTGCCTTGCCCGACGGACTTTCCGGGTTGCTTGGCACCCACATTCTGAGGACACTCTCGGGAATAGTGCCCGGGTTCTCCACACTTGTAGCATATCACTTGGTTGGCACGTGGTGCAGCATTGCTAGCTGGACCACCATAGGTTTTTGCTCGAGGGTTGGTCTGATTCGTCTGAGGGGCCACGTAGGATGGCCTCGGAGTGTATCTTGGCGGTAGAGAACTGTTTGGAACCCACAGCCTGCGTTTTGGAAACGGGGAACGAGATGACGAGCCAAAGTCACGGGAGTGCTTCTTTGTGGCTTCGAAGTCGGTATGACCAGTCTCGGCACTGATCGCCTTGTTGACCAGGGCTTGGAAGCTTGTACACTCATGGAGGCGCAAATCATGACGAAGCTCCGGGCTCAGACCCTTACGGAATCATGCTTGCTTCTTGTCATCAATAGACACCTCCTCTGTTGCATAGCGGGCAAGGTTACCGAACTCGCGGCTATAGGCATCCACGGTCAACTTTCCCTGGGTGAATGCACAGAACTCCTCTCTCTTTCTGTCCATCAGGCCCTCTGGAATATGGTGCAGACGGAAGGTTGCACTAAAGTCTGCCCATGTGGCTGCTGGTTCAGCAGGACGCATAGCTTCAAAGTTCTCCCATCATAGATTGGTGGGTCCTTCCAGAAAATACGCCGCAAAGGTCACCTTGTCGGCCTCAGAAACATTCGCAGAGAGAATCTTACGTGAAATACTGCACATCCAATCATCAGCGTCGAGGGGATCGACGGAGTGATGGAACTTTGGAGGATTTAGCTTCACAAAGTCATTGAGGGACACTTCAGCATTCCTAGGCTGACGAGCTGTATTCTGCTCAATACGCTCTAACAGTCGGTTGGTCTCCCTTTTGTTCCTCTCTGCCTCAAGCATAACTAACGCCAGAGAGGGCGGGTGAGGCAGGTCTTCCTGCGACGCTTGACTACCCTCGCCTTGCTCATGAGCAGGGGCACGGTTCAACCTGGTGAACACCATCCTGACAAACAAACTCACAGCTTAGACCAATATCATCATCAATACTAGCTATGGATTAAGAATGCACTGAACACATGGAATGTGGAAATGAATATCTGAACAACATGGTAACAAGCAACTCCTATATATACACCATGGTTCATACACACCCTTACATAGTTCAGTACAACCTTAACCGAAGAGCAAACTACTGAAATTATGAAACTACTCATCAGAGGCTTACGAGCTTCTTATACATTATTTATCTAGGCCTCCGGAATTCATTTCACATCACAAGCATACTTCACAAGTCACACAGGACTGTGAACGTACGGCTATTACCATACTATCCTTCCACTAACGGTTCAGGCATCCGCATAGAACATCTCATAAAGATTGCCTCCATGGCCTGGAAGCTCAACCTACGGATCAGGAAATACTCTGGCCTGAGATCCCTGAGATCCATAAGGACACGGATGTGTCCTTGGTCCCCTGACTGGTGGTAGTAGGGGTCCCCGAAGAGGGGTGACTCCTCCTATAGCTGGCCAATCAACATGGGCCGGAAGATGGGTTCTAACAGGGTTCAGCATCTCCATATCTCCGTACCCTGTCTGGACTACCGGTGCGAGCTGCGTCAAAGCCGTCCACAGATGGGCACGTGTAGCATAAAGCTCCATGCGGGAGCACGAGCATCCCTGTCTCTGTTCTCTAGCATCTCAGCAGTGGAGTGCAGTAGCGGATCCTCCATAGAGGAATCAAAATAGACCTCGCTGAGGTATCCCTCTTCACCAGGCTGAGAGGCAGGAACATAGCAGAACTCTGAATTCTGCAGCAGTGCATGTCTCGCCCTCATAATGGTCAGCATTGAATAGGCAGCATCTTGTACTCCCATGTCAACAGCGACTCCCAATCCATATGACCAATGGACTGGCTCCTCAGCTCCAGGGTAGTCTGGATATACCCTAACAGTGCAGATATACTGGCTCTGGTTGAAGTCTCGGTACTGTTCCTCCACTGTGTACTCTGGGTACCAGCGGTAACCGCACACCGACATCACCCTGGCCAGCATGGCTGTATGACCCGGCACATCAATGCACCTGGTCAGACGAACCACCTGACGAGAAGTACGGCCAGACATCTGAAAATTGAGAGTAATTCAAAAGCATTAGAGCTCTGAATGCAAAATTGGGCAGCATAACGGCTGTAAATGCTCAAAAAAAAATTGAGACAACCCCAAAAATAGGATAGCGTAACCACTCAACTATCAAGTTCAATTCTCTGATCATCAAACTTACTTCCTTTTTCTTAGGGATAAAAGAAACCCAAAATAACTCTCGACTCGTAGTCTTATAATCTACCGATCAGAAACACGAGCCTAGAAGAAGATGAGTAACCTAGTCCTTAATTCCCGCAGAAAAGATGAAGATGACCAGAATAGAATAATCTTGAGAAGAGAACAAGAGTCTTACGTTCCCTTCCACAAACAATTCCTTTATATATAACTAAAGCAATTCAAGACTCAACTTCGACCAGTTTTGCTTAGTAGTCCTACAGTCAGTCACGCTCTGATACCAACGCTGTCGGGACCCCGATCCTAAGTCATAGGAATCCAGTCTGTAACACATCGCATCTCTTTGCGGTCTCACGCACGGTTAACCCCACGGCTGCAGCCTTACCTTAGTCGGGACCATTTGCGCCTTTCGACTCGCGTATGCAATTGTGTCGCTAGCAATCCAATGACAAAGAACCCGGATCGACATGTCTAGTCATAAACCAAAGTGGCACTTCCGCACAGGGACAGGCATACATGACCCAGCAAAGCAGGTGTCGGTCACTAGCAAATGTAGACGAGTCGTAGCAAGCTACAAGGACTCCATTACATCGCGTGACATTTCCCCAAAGGGGACAGACACAGCAGCTAAGAAGGACACACGTCGGTCAACCAATGTGTCCGAAGCAGTAGCGAGCTACCATGGCTCGTTGGATCACAAAGGGGCATTTCCCTGTAAGGAATGCTACTAAAGTCTACGGCTAGGTAATCGAACCACATACATATCAACTACGACACACGTATGCATGGCATACCGATATGTATAGATACATCGATGGCATCACAACATAACCATAAACATACAAGCTTTATTTAAGAGGCTCGGAAGAGCCTCACACATAATATTACACAGTAGGGGTCTCACGACCCATCATAACAGTCATTCAAGTTACAAGCCAGTGGAAGTAGATAAGCTGTCTGAGTACAGACAGATGAAACTAGAAGGCACGTGGCCTGACTATACTACGGACCCACCCTAGGGCCAGATCTTAGCTGGGATACCAGCTACTCGTCGTCGTCGATGTCTAGGAAGAACCCTCCATTAGGGCCATTAACAACCTCTGCAACAAATATTAAGCAAACATGAGTACGGAGGTACTCAGCAAGACTTTAGGATAACTATCTACTCATGCAATGTATCAATAAGGAATTGTGGGGTTTCATGCGGAAAGCGAGCATTTGACTCGTGGCTAGACAACTTGCATTTTAAAACAATTTTTGACAACTTGATTTCTCGCACACGAGTCCACTAACACCACAACAATACTCCATCATGGAATCATTCCGTCTCCATACGGAAATGCCGTCCACGACACTCACGCTTATCTTGACAATTTTATGAGTAGCCATTGATGTTATCTATGAACAACATATGTCTCCAAGTAGTCCATATCCGCGGACACGGCTATTCGAATAGATCATAACCCTGTAGGGGTGTACTTCTTCACACACGCTCTCGCCACTTATCGCCATGTGCACGTCATGCACATCGGCAACCTTCAAGCGGAAGCCCAGCGAGGGAGTCGGCCACGACCGTTAACAACACTAATACTTAGTTGAGGTCTATCGCGTATCTGAGGGTAACCTGCACGGAAGTCCGACCGAGGTTTCCGCCACGGCCCCAAACGATGTGCGCAGGGTTCCCAAGCCCACCATCCGGGTGCCACTTGGTACACCATGCCACTGCCTACCGCATCACAGCCCACCTCTCAGGTCAGCGCTATGCACGGCCTCCAACATGACTATAAACACCAGAAACTACTTGCAACTCCTGGACCGAGTACTAAGCGATTAATAAGTAGAGAGAGGTCATATTTCAAGGCCCAGCATGTGGTAGTATCTCGTCTTGGATTACATACACGGAACTCAGGTCCTAAGGACGGTTCCAATGAAACAACCCGCCATGTACTCCTACATAGCCTTTCACCGGTACCTTTACCAAATCAGGTTCAACACACAACCTTTACTTACTGAACACATTCTCACAATTATGTTCATCTCCCAAATGACAGACCATACACAACTCTAAGCATAGCATGCATAGCAGGATAAGGCACATCATGGCTCAAGCATCTACCAGGTATGCTAGGTTGCAAGGTTCAGCTATTTACTGTGACAAAGACGGGTCATGCAAAGGAAGTGGGTTCGACTAACGTGGCAAAAGCATTTGAGCATTTGATCCTAATGCAATAAGTAAGTGCAGGAGCGAGAACATGGGATTTATCGAGATGATCAAAATGGTTGCTTGCCTTGTTGCTCAGAAGAGGGACAATATCCGTCAGTCGGATATTCGGTGGAATCCGGAGGAGCGGAGCCTACCGAAAGAAATGACAACAATCAATAACAATCATATGCAACAAGATGATGCATGAGCATGGCATGAGGATGCAAGGTGGTATGCTAATATAGCTAACATTTATTAGGTTTGAAGTTGATTTGAATCAGATTCAAATACCACTTCAAACGAGGTATTCTCGAATACCATTTTAATTAATTCGACCTGATGCTGAGATCAACTTGTTTTTAACATGCATGGAAATGATATGTTAAGTTGCTGGTTGTGATTGAACAATGTTTGATCATAGCATTTGAAGTGGAATTCAAATGATTTTCAAATTACATCTCCATAGCATTTATAAAATTTAACCTATTCATTATTCTACATGTTTGGTCCAATAACATTTTCAAACATGTTTGAAAATGACATATTCAGATTGCTTGGATTTTTCTGATACTTTTTCATATATAAATTATTTTCAGTGGAGTTACAGATTAATTTCTATGATTTTAAGAAGTTTTGGCATTTTTCTGGAATTCTTTTAAATCAGAAAATCTTTACTGCATCAGCATGACATCAGCAGGTCCAACTGGCCGTTGAAAGTCAAACCTGACCAGTGGGACCCACTGGTCAGTGACTCTGGTCAGTTTTAGATTAGTTTTAAACTTAATTAGCTATTTAACAGTACTGGACCCACATGTCAGTGACTTATTAGATTAATTAACTTTATTTTTATTACTCCAAAACTTCGACAGGCTGGCCCCACGCGTCAGTGGCTCAGGCCAGCTGAGATCCACCGGCGGCGAGGTCGTCCTCGCCGGTGGGGAGCCTCCGACGACCACTAGTACGGCGGAGGGGCTCGGATACGGCGCACAGGCGGCCAAACTGTGCACGGAGTGCACCAAAGGAACGACACGACTCCCGCAGGTTCATTTTTGCACTTAGCCGGGGCTGATCTAGCCGGAGATGATGCTGGCGACGAGCTTGGCGGCGGCCAAAGTTCGGGCGTCATCGGGGTCATCGAAACAGAGGGAGCTACGAACGGGGCTGAGCTCCTACGGCATCTACACGACGGCCTGATGCTGCTGGTAGCCTCAGAAGGACGAGTTGTTCACCGGAGGGCTACCGGCGACGAGCTGCAGCGGCGGTCCTCGTCGGTCTCCGATGAAACTAGGCCTAGAGGAAGAGATCGACGGGGAAAACTTGGGGAAAAGCTGCTCAAGCTCACTGGGAGTGCAGAGGTGGCGCTAGCTTGCTCGGGGAGGCGCTGAAGGCGACGAATCGATCGAAGCTCACCGGCGGCCGAAGCTTGAAGACGACGGTGCCGTGGGTGTTGCAGGGCTCGGGGGACTTTCGGCTTCTGCAGGAAGGACCAGCTCGTCGAGGCGGAGCGAATGGGGCACTCGGGGAGAGAACTAGTGGCCAGAGGCACGGGCAGCTCGAGCTCGAGCTCCTGTCAATGGCGGCAGAAGGGGGAGGAAAGAACCGAGAGGAGAGGGGGGGAATGGTGCACGAGAATGGATAGGCCAGAGCTCGGGGAGGTTATCCCTGCTGTCGCGCTGTCCTGGAGAGCACCGGAGCGTGCCACGGCGAAGCAGGAGGTGGAGGAGATGCCGTGGGCATTCGCTCCTCTCGCAGAAGGCAGGAGGAAGAAGACGCCCCTGCCCCTGGTGGGTTGGGCCTCCTCAGGGCGACAGGTAAGTGTTTCTTCCTTTTTTCTGTTTTGTTTTCTGTTTTACTAACTATTTTGGTTTGCTATTTATTTCAGCTACAAAATAGTTTACCAAAAATAGTTTGAACACACGAGAATATTTGTTGGAATATATCCAACCATTCCTGAAGTTTTCAGCATTTTTTAAAACTTAAAGTTTTTGAATTCAAATTTAAACTTGAATCTAGTAGCTTTTTGCATTTAAATAAAATGCCAAATATGTTATGAAAATAGTTTTCTTCACTGCTTACTTGCTTCCATGAATTATCAGAAAAGTTTAACTTTTCTTGAGGCCATTTTGGGTTCATTGATTTGAACAAGTTTATAATTTCTTTGAATTTGAGAAGTGGCTAGGGTTTTTGAGTTTTGCTTCACCACTTGCTTTGATCTTGTTGCAAATTCCTTTGATGCAATGCAAATAAGATATGAGCACAATGATATACTTGATTAGGGTTCCAGGGATGTAACAATATGCTGAAGAGAGGCTCACCCATGTTGTGTATGTGGGAGCAATCGACTAGTCTTCATCAAGCCAACGCAATCAAGAAGGTGCTCCATCTTGACGAAGCCAAGATCATCATCATCTAGCTCAAGAGGACGACGTGCAAGGTATAGGTTTGCCCTTGATAGGTTTTCTGTTTTAGGATAGATTGTCGTACTGTCAAGGGGGCTCTCAAGTGAATAGCTTGATCGTATCGTTCGTTGAGAGCTCAAACCATTTTCATCCTTGCATCATACTTCTTGGTTCTTGTTGGGTGTTTCTCTTTGTTATTTTTAGAGCTTATGGTCATCTTCATGACAAGCTCGAGTTCATCGAAAACGGAGTCCATATGCATCTTCTATGATGTTTTCGATGTTGGGAGTTTTTACATGTCTTATTTGAAGAAGGGTTCTCACCATTTTCTTATGGGCCTTTTCTCACTTGCTTCTTATTGATATTTCTATCAATATTGTGTTATCCCATGTCGTTAGCTTTCCAACAAACTTGGTTTCATTGAATTCGGAGTCTGTATGCGAAAGTTAGAGCAGTTTCAGTATCTAGAGGTAGTACCGCTAGGGCTAGAGGTAGTACCGCCAGGGCTAGAGGTAGTACCGCCAGGGCTAGAGGTAGTACCGCCATGGTCTAGAGGTAGTACCGCCAGGGCTAGAGGTAGTAACACCAGGGTCAAGGGGTAGTATCGCCAGGGCTAGAGGTAGTACCGCCAGGGTCTAGAGGTAGTACCACGAGGGGCTAGCGGTAGTACCATTGAGCTCGGGCTGTAAGTGGGGGTAAAGGTCCGATTTCTTCCCCCACTATATAAAGGGGGTCTTTTTCCTCCTTGGTCTTTTCTTATCCGTTGAGCTCGTGTTCTTCCCTCATTGTTGACCTACTTAGAGCTTGCTAACTCTCAATCCCTCCAATGATTTTTGCTAGTTAATAGTACGGCACTCCTATGACTCAAATAAAGAGAATCGTAGAGTACACCATGCTTCTATTCCATGAAAGAGGGGGCGAGTCGTCTTGTGCCGTTGACGTGTGTTATCTGAAATATTAACACACACGGTTAGTCCTTTCCGGTACTGTCATCAATCACCAAAATTACTTAGGCATAAACTATGCCCTAACACTTGGTTTCATTGAATTCGGAGTCTGTATGCGAAAGTTGGAGCAGTTTCAGTATCTAGAGGTAGTACCGCCAATGCTAGAGGTAGTACCGCGAGGGTCTAGAGGTAGTACCGCCAGGGCTAGAGGTAGTACCGCCAGGGCTAGAGGTAGTACCACCAATATCTAGAGGTAGTACCACTAGGGTCAATAGGTAGTACCGCCAGGGCTAGAGGTAGTAACGCCAGGGTCTAGAGGTAGTATCGCCAGGGGCTAGCGGTAGTACCGCTGTGCTCGGGCTGTAAGTGGGGGTAACGGTCTGATTTCTTCCCCCACTATGTAAAGGGGGTCTTCTTCCTCCTTGGTCTTTTCTTATCCGTTGAGCTCGTGTTCTTCCCCCATTGTTGACCTTCTTAGAGCTTGCTAACTCTCATTCCCTCCAATGATTCTTGCTAGTTCTTGAGGGAAAAGAGAGAGGAGATCTAGATCCACATCTCCACCAATCACTTTCTCCTCTATGTGAGGGGAACCCCTTGGATCTGGATCTTGGAGTTGTTTGTGAGCTCCTTGTTCTTCCTCTCATATTTCTCCATAGCTTTTGTTGTTGTGGAGGGATTTGAGTGTGAGGGACTTGACCACTTTGTGTGTTCTTGCCATTGCATTAGTTGCATCGGTTTGAGTTCTCCACGGTGATACGTGGAAGTGAGAAGTTGAGAAGCTTATTACCCTTTGGTACTTAGTACCCTAGAGACTGTTCTTTGTGGATGCTTTGGCGTCCTAGAAGCTTGGTGGTGTCTCGGAGCTCAATCATTGTGGTGTAAAGCTCCGGGCAAGCGTCGGGGTCTCCAATTAGGTTGTGGAGATTGCCCCGAGCAATTTGTACGGGTACCGGTGACTGCCCCCAAGGGTTGCCATTTGTACGGGTTCGGTGACCGCCCTCAAGGGTCCCTTAGTGGAATCACGACATCTTGCATTGTGCGAGGGCGTGAGGAGATTACGGTGGCCTTAGTGGCATCTTGGGGAGCATTGTGCCTCCACACCGCTCCAATGGAGATTAGCATCCGCAAGGGTGTGAACTTCGGGATACATCATCGTCTCCGCGTGCCTCGGTTATCTCTTACCCAAACCCTTTACTTATGCACTTTACTTTGTGATAGCCATATCGTTTATTGTCATATATCTTGCTATCACTTAGTTGTTTATCTTGCTTAGCATAAGTTGTTGGTGCACATAGGTGAGCCTAGTTGTTTTAGGTTTTGTGCTTGAGAAATTAAACGTTAGTTTTATTCCGCATTTGTTCAAGCCTAAATCGTAATTATTTTAAAGCGCCTATTCACCCCCCCCTCTAGGCGACATCCACGTCCTTTCAATTGGTATCAGAGCTAGGTCTCTCTTTATTAGGTTTAACCACCTAGAGAGTAAGGATGTCGACTAGGGGTTTAGGATTCACTGACACTCTTAGTTTCGATGGCACAAATTTTGATGTTTGGGTAATTTGCATGCTTAATCACTTTCGGGTCTTGGACCAAAATTTAGAGCGAATTGTAGATATGGGTTTTTCTCCTCCAAAGGATTCTCAAAATATATATTTAGAGGATGAGAAAAAGTCTTATCTCGATGCTCAAGCTTCTAATGTGCTTTTTGATGCTTTGAGCAATGTAGTTATATTTCAACTCATGCCATTTCGGGATACTCATGAGTTGTGGACAAAGCTTCAAGATAAATATGGTATGTACAAGATTTGTGGGAATGATTGTTCTCCCTCCACCTCGGGTCGCGTGGTCTTCTCAAATTCATCTACTTCACCTACATGTGGTTTGCCACAAGGTAATGATATGGTGAGTAGTGGTGATCATTGCAATGATGATAGTGGGTTTATTGTTGATGATCCTTCATCACTATATTATTGTAATGCTTCATCTTTGGGCATTAACACTTCGAGCACTCTAAATGTTTTACATGCTTGTGTTGATAGTCCTTGCATATCATGTAAAAACTGCTTGACTAAATCTCATGATGATATGCTTCCTATATCTCGTTGCCATGATAAAAATGTATATATTTCCTCGAGTTGTTGTGCTAACAATTTAGAGGAAATTCATCACTCCATGGAACAATATGTGGCCTTGAATGATGCTTCAAGGGATCCTACATCATCATCTATTGTTACTCAGTTTTGTCTTATGGCTAAGGCTTCAAAGGTATCTCCTACTTTAAATCCCAATGTATCTCATGATGATGATGTTGATGATAATGAGGATGATAATAATGATGAAGAGAGTGATATTATTTCATCCTTAAAAATTAAGGGTGAAATGATTTTTAAATCTCTTTATAAGAATAAACTTGCTTGTTCCAGCTTCTTGGAAATCATGTATATTGCCACTGAGGGCAAGAAATACATTATGGAGTTGGAAGCTCATCTCGAGGAGCATGAGGCCACCATTGAGACAATGGAAGGTCATGAGCGTGATTACGCTAACGAGATCGCGGAGCTATCTCAAGCTCTTGAAAATGAACAAACCACCAAGGAATCTCTTGAGGAAACTTTTGCTATAGAATTATCTAGATTAAAGGAATCCCATGATAGAGCTCTCGGGGTGGCTAATGATTTTAGAACTAAAAATGATAAGCTTGTAGTTGCACATGCTAAACTCGTTGAGGACTATGAGCACCTCGAAAATGGCTCAAGGGCTATTAAGAGTTCGCTCATCGAACTCACCGATTCTCATGCTCAACTTGAAGCTTCATGTGCTAAAGAGCTTGCCAAGTTCCTTCTCCTCTTATTGTTAATAATGATGCTTGTGCTACTAACTCTACTTCTTGTGAAGCTTCCATTTTAAAGGAGAATGTTGAGCTAAGGGCTCAACTTGAGTTGCTATCTAGCAATTATGGGAAATTAGAAGAAAGTCATGTAATGCTCACAAGCTCTCATGATGATCTTCTAGTATCCCATAATGTGCTAAAATTAGCTCATGAGGCTATTACCACCAAGGTAACATAGAGTGAGCATCATGTGGACATTAACACTACTTCTAGTCAAAATGCTATATTGCCATGTGCTAGTCCTCGTAATTCATCTACTCATAATGTTACTACATCTTGTGATGAATTACTTTCCATGCCTTGTTGCTCTGACAATGAAGCTTATACTTCCTCTAGTACTTGTGTTGATATTAACCATGTAGAGGAAATCAAAGATCTCAAGGCCCAAGTCACTTCCTTGAAGAAAGACTTGGAAAAGAGTCATGAAGGAATGTCCACACTCAACAATGTCTTGTGTGGGCAAAAATCCCCAAATGACAAAGATGGACTTGGATTCAACTCCAACAAAAAGAATAAGTCCAAAAGCTTCAAGAAGAAGGGCCAAGAACAAGTCAAGAATTTGGCCAAGATTATTTGCTTCAAGCGCAAAATTGAAGGGCACCATGTTAGATCTTGCCCACTAAAGAAGAAGCTCCAAAGTCACAAGCAACAAGGGAAGCGGCCACAAGTTCAATCACATACTCAACTACAAGTTGAATAAAGGTCCCTTCCCAAGACCCAAGCCAACACTCCTCATGTTGAGAAATCAATAGGGAAGAAATTAAAGGGTAGATGTTGCTACTTATGTCGTGAGAAGGGTCACTTCGCTTCTTCTTGCACGAGAGGTAATTTATCCAACCCAATCATTATTGATGATATCTATTCTCTTGGGAAGGATAAGGTTGTCAATGTGTTTGCCAAGTTTGTTGGTACTCAAATTGGTGTCAAGAAAAATACCATTTGGGTTGCCAAGCCTATTATGACTAACCTCTTAGGACCCAACGTGGTTGGGGACCAACAAGCTCAAACTTGATCAATAGGTGAATGTGGAGGACATTAGAGACTTGGATACATAATGAAGAATTAAGGGGTCTTCATCATTCATATTATCTCAAGCCAAGTCATTTGGATTATCGAGTTTCTACTTATATCCAATGTGCCTCCTTACGGTAACTTGTACTTAAACTGTTTACATTGTTAGTTGATTGCCCCTTTGCATGTTGTGGTTTTGTACCTTGCATGTGTTTGTATATTTTGTGCTTCCAACTTGCTTATCTTGAGTAATCGAGTATGTGTATGTTGGTTTGCATATCATGTACATGTGAGTCTTGTATTGAGCCTTTTTGCATCTTGTTTGTATCTTTGTTGGCTCTTGTGAGAGATTAATGGATTATCCGATTGTGGGGGAGTGATGTGCTTTGCACACCTCACAATCCTATAAATGTGTATACATGGGGAATACCACTTAGTATTGATATTTCAAGATTATCTAGTTTCTATGTGGTATGTCTTACTCATGAGAAATTGAAATTCTATATGGTCCATTAATTATCTCTTGTTGGTTTTAATTTGCCACTTGTTAATATTATTGGGTTATCACATTATGGGGGAGTAATATGCTATGTGCATATTACAAGCCTAGAAAATGTGTACATTTGAGGTATTGCCACTTAGTGTTGATATTGTAAATTATCTTGTTCCTAGGTGGCATGTTAGCTCTACAAGTGTCATTTGCTTGTGTTTTATGGGTAAAGATGATCTTGGATATATTTGCGATCTACCAATGAGTATCATTCCCAAAATACTTCTTGTCCTTGACAATTGGTATTCCCATCATGTGGTAGGAATTGCTAATCATCTTTACATTGGATTTTGTGTTTCGTTTGTCTTCCTTGCCTCTTGTGGATCTATTTTAACATGTCTAGTGTTTTTATAGATATAGAGAAAGTGATGATCCCATCTTGTGCATTTTGTATTTAAATGCAAATTCTATATAATGCACGTCCCTTGGGGGAGCTATCCTATTTTCTTTAGAACACTCTCTTTATTCGTCCATCATAAAATCTTTTGATCCCCATCAAGTGTGTGTTGATGGGAGGCAAGTCTTGCTCTTTATGATGCTTTGTGCCATCATGAAAATTTGTCGAGGGTTTGGTTTGTTGGAACCTAGCTCTCTTTTGGAAATTAGATACCTCGTGTTTGTGTTCCTTCAATTGGTATCTTGTTTCCTTTTATTTGGCATGCATCAATGGATATCTCATTCGTTGAGGTATATTTAAATTGATATCCTTCAAGTGACAGTTTTTCGTTTGGGATCTTATTATCACTTGATACCTTGTCTTTTGGTGACTTATCAAATTTGTGTTGAGTTGATTCTTGAGAGTCTTGAGCATGCATATCTACTATATATAGCTTCTTTTGCATGCTTTCTTTCCTTGACCCAATATATAGGGGAAACTCCACCTTGTCATAAATTGGCTAAACCGTGCATGAAATTCAATCTCATATCTTTATGCACATATTTATGTGGAGTTTGTCCTATGTATTGTTGGTTTTCTAACTCTTTGGTCCCAATTAGTTGGGCACCATTTTGTTTGTTTGTTGTTCTAGGGACAATTGGAGATGCATTGGATGCTCGGCTCACCTACAAGGAAGGTGTTGACACCGTGTGCTTAATGGAGCCAAGTTAGGATGATCAACGAACAACTATCTACTACATCAATCCAATGTTGTCTCGGTAACAAGTATCTACTTCATGCATTCATTTCTAGCAAAGGCCCAAACTTGTCTTTTCTTGGCCAGGTTGCATCATGGCATAAATCTCTTGATTCGTTCTTGTAGTACTTGTTTCTTTTCTCAAAGCATCCGAACGATGATGTCTTATTGCTAGTTGGGATGTATTTTATGTTCGTATGTTGGAAGCTCATATTGTAAAATAATAAAATATTAGGCCATGTGCTATGCTTCCAAGCAAAGATCTTATTGATATATTTATGACTTCCTTTTGGATATCTTGTTTGTTCCCTCTTGTAACCATTTCGTGTGTACATCCTTCTTTGTGGATATATATATCATCATGATTGTCTTTGATACGTCTCCGTCGTATCTATAATTTTTGATTGTTTCATGCCAATATTCTACAACTTTCATATACTTTTGGCAACTTTTTATACTATTTTTGGGACTAACATATTGATCCAGTGCCCAGTGTCAGTTCCTATTTGTTGCATGTTTTTTGTTTCACAGAATATCCATACCAAACAAAGTCCAAACGTAATAAAAACTTATGGGGATTTTTTTGGAATATTTATGATTTTTGGGAAGAAGAATCAACGCGAGGCGATGCACGGAGGGCCCACAAGCCATGTAGCCACCACCAGGAGGTACGGTGGCGGCTGGCAGGCTTGTGGCCACTCCTTAAGGCGGTTGGAGCCCTTCTTTCCCCGCAAGAAATATAATATCCGGAAGAAAATCGTGTTAAAATTTCAGCCCAATCGGAGTTACGGATCTCCGGGAATTTAAGAAATGGTGAAACGCAGATTCTGGGAGCGCAGAAACAGAAGGACACAGAGAGAGAGATCCAATCTAGGAGGGGCTCTCGCCCCTCCGCTGCCATGGAGACCATGGACCAGAGGGGGAAACCCTTCTCCCATCTAAGGAGGAGGTCAAGGAAGAAGAAGAAGGAGGGGGGCTCTCTCCCCCTCTCGCCCGGCGGTGCCGGAACGCCGCCCGAGACATCATCGTGTGACGGCGATCTACACCAACACCTCCGTCATCTTGACCAACATCTCCATCATCTTCCCCCATCTATATTTAGCGGTTCACTCTCCCGCGACCCGCTGTACCCTCTACTTGAACATGGTGCTTTATGCTACATATTATTATCCAATGATGTGTTGCTATCCTATGATGTCTGAGTAGATTATCGTTGTCCTATCAGTGATTGATGAATTGCTATGATTGGTTTAATCTGCTTGTGGTTATGTTGCTGTCCTTTGGTGCCCATCATATGGTCGCGCGCGTGGATCACACCAAAGGGTAAGTTGTATGTTGATAGGACTATGTATTGGCAGGCTAGAGTGACAGAAGCTTCAAACCTAGCATAGAAATTGATGCATATGGGATTGAAGGTGGACCAATATATCTTATTGCTATGGTTGGGTTTTACCTTAATGAACGTTAGTAGTTGCGGATGCTTGCTAATAGTTCCAATCTTATGTGCATAGAATTCCAAGTAAGGGATGACATGCTAGGAGAGGCCTCTCCCACATGATACTTGCTATCGATCTAGTATCGTAGTCAATTGCTTAGGGACAATTCCGCAACTCCTACCACCACTTTTCCACACTCGTTAGACACTCGTATTTGTTTCTTTTTCTAACCAGCCCCTAGTTTTATTTACGTGTTATTTACTTTCTTGCAAGCCTTTCCTATCCCTCCTACAAAGTACTTCTAGTTTCATACTTGTTCTAGGTAAAGCGAACGTAAAGTGTGCGTAGAGTTGTATCAGTGGTCGATAGAACTTGAGGGAATATTTGTCCTGCCTTTAGCTCCTCTTTGGGTTCGACACTCTTACTTATCGAGAAAGGCTACAATTGATCCCCTATACTTGTGGGTTATCAAGACCTTTTTCTGGCACCGTTGCCGGGGAGCAATAGCGTGGGGTGAGTATTCTCGTGTGTGCTTGTTTGTTTTATCACTAAGTAGATTTATTTGATGCTCTAAGTTGTTCTCTATCTTGAGTTATGGATATGGAACACGAAATACCAAAAAAATTAGGTGTACTTTCTACTCATGGAGATGGGGAACCTCCTAAAACCCTCGATGCTCGTTACGTGGAAAATATTATATACTTCTTTAATAATCCTGAGAAAGCCCCATTCAATTATATAATGGGATACACGTTGGATCAACGTGAATACTTTAGGGATTGTCGCTTGACTCAAAAAGGAAAACTTTTATGGGATCAAATCCATTTGTTGAAATGGTATGCTTGGGAACTATGCAAGAGACATGGTGTTACTTGTTGCTCTAGGATGAAGGCTCCACACCTTCCCTTTTCCTGTGAGTTTAATGATCATAGAACCTTGGCTTCTTATGCTAATGGTATATATGATTACTATGATGTGGATCAAATAGAAGAGTTTGTTGCTTTTATGGGTGCTTATGAAATTGAGGCTCTATTTAAAAGGTATGATGATAATGATGATGCTCCTTACCGATCTGAAAATTTGGCTATGCTTCGTTATTGTTATACTAATTATGAATATAATGCCCATATTGAACGATTTAAGGAGAAATCCTATGCTGCCCAAGAAGAGACTATTATTTTGTAGGAAACTATGGAAGAAGAAAATGCTAAAATTGTGAGCTCATTAGATGAAAAAGATGACGAGGAGAGCGAAGAACAAAAGGAGGAAGAACGAACTAGCTACCCGTGTCCACCTTCTAATGAGAGTAACTATTCTACTCATACATTATTTTATTTCCCTTCGTTCTTACCGAAGGATGAATGCTATGATCCCTTGGATTCGTTTGAAATATCCCTTTTTGATGAACTTGATGCTTGCTACGCTTGTGGCCATGATGCTAATATGAATGATGCTTATGAAGATGAGCTAGCTATAGTTCCTTATGTTACACATGATGATTTTGATGAATATAATATGCATGTGCTTGCTGCTCCTACTTGCAATTATTATGAGAGAGGAACTACATCTCCACCTCTCTATGTTTCCAATACGATAAAATTGCAAGAAACTGCTTATGCTATGTATTGGCCCTTACTTGGTGTGCATGAATTGTTCTTTTATGACATGACAATGCATAGGAAGAGAGTTGGACTTCATCATTGCTTGATATATGTTACCTTGTGCTCACTACTAAATTTCAAATCATTGCTAATTAAAATTGGCTTTGATATACCTTGGGATCCGGGTGGATCCATTACTTGAGCACTTTATGCCTAGCTTAATGGCTTTAAAGAAAGCGCTGCCTGGGAGACAACCAGGAAGTTTTAGAGTCATTTATTTCTGTTGAGTGCTTTTATTTAGTTTAAAAACAAAAAAAAATATAGAGGGAAACTTAAAACTTTTTCAAAAAGAGAAGCGATTGAAAGGTGATGCATTGCGGAAGTGAGGGTCGACCTTGAACACTTGCGTTCATGCTCATGGAAACAATGTAGAATTTTTCATGGAAGTTTCTCACAAAAATAATTATCCCCTTGTACAATTCCTTTGTGTTTTTAAAAATAATGTGCCAAGCAAAGCCTTTACGATTAGTTTGGGTGATAGTTGTTTGATCACGCTGAGAAAAGACAAAAACTTTCTGCTCATGAAATTAATTTTCATTTTTATTCTGTAAGATCTTTTGAGTTGATTCTTTTTGATGCTGATTGATATGCAAATTTTCCATACGTTCGTAATTTTTCAGAGTTTTTGAGATATCAGAAGTATACGGAATATACAGATTGCTACAGACTGTTCTGTTTTGACAGATTCTGTTTTCTATGCATTGTTCTCTTATTTTGATGAATCAATGGGTAGTATCGGGGGGTATGAACCATGGTGAAGTTGGATTACAGTAGATGTAATGCTTATATGAATTTAGAATCAGTTCACAACAATACTTGAAGTGGTGATTTATTTTATTATACTAACGGATCTCACGAAGTTTTGTTGAGTTTTGTGTGATTGAAGTTTTTAAGTTTTGGGTGAGAATGATGGATGAAGGAATAAGGAGGGGCAAGAGCCAAAGCTTGGGGATGCCCGAGGCACCCCAAGGTAATATTCAAGGAAGACTCAAGCGTCTAAGCTTGGGGATGCCCCGGAAGACATCCCCTCTTTCGTCTACAATCTATCAGTAATTTTACTCGGAGCTACATTTTAATTCGTCACATGATATGTGCAAATGCTTGAAGCGTATTTTGTGTTTATTTTCCTTTTTCTTTTTATTTACCATGCTGGTATAAGATAGTCCTTGGTTGGCTTTATAGAATGCTTCATGTGCTTCACTTATATCTTTTGAAGTTTGGATTGCCTGTTTCCCTACACATAGAAAACCGCCATTTGTAGAATGCTCTTTTGCTTCACTTATATTTGTTAGAGCAGGGCATATCTTTTGTAGAAAGAATTAAACTCTCATGCTTCACTTATACCTATTTAGAGAGTTAACAGGAGTTGGCCATTCACATGGTTAGTCATAAAATCCTACATAAAACTTGTAGATCACTGAATATGATATGTTTGATTCCTTGCAATAGTTTTGCGACATGAATATGTGATATTAGAGTCAAGCTAGTGAGTAATTGTGTATTCATATAAATACTTGTTTTAAGGTTTGTGATTCCCGTAGCATGCACATATGGTGAACCATAATGTGATGAGGTCGGAGCATGATTTATTTATTGATTGTCATCCTTTGTGTGGAGGTCGGGATCGCGCGATGGTTAACTCCTACCAACCTTTCCCCTAGGAGCATGCGTGTAGTACCTTGTTTCGATGACTAATAGACTTTTGCAATAAGTATGTGAGTTCTTTATGACTAATGTTGAGTCCATGGATTATAAGCACTCTCACCCTTCCACCATTGCTAGCCTCTTTAGTACCACGCAACTTTCGCCGGTGCATTACACCCACCATATAGCCTCCCTCAAAACAGCCACCATACCTACCTATTATGGCATTTTCATAGCCTTTCTGAGATATATTGCCATGCAACTACCACCGTTCCGTCGCATGACATGTGCGACCACTTCCATATTGCCATTGCATGATCGTAAGATAGCTAGCATGATGTTTCCATGGCTTGTCTGTTTTTTGATGTCATTGTTATGCTAGATCATTGTCACGGTACACTACCGAAGGCATTTCATATAGAGTCATCATTGCTCTAAGTATTGAGTTGTAAGTTTGATGATCATTATTAATAGAGCATTGTCCCATGTGAGGAAATAAAAGAGGCTAGCGAAGCCCATTCATAAAAAAAGAGGCCAAAGATGCCCACCAAAATAAATATATATATATATAACTAAAAAAAGAGGCCAAAGAGCCCACACAAAAAAATGAGAGAAAAGAGAGAACGGACAATTGCTACTATCCTCTTTCCACACTTGTGCTTCAAATAGCACTATGATCTTCATGACAGAGAGTCTCCTATGTTGTCACTTCCATATACTAGTGGGAAATTTTCATTATATAACTTGGCTTGTATATTCCAATGACGGGCTTCCTCAAAATTGCCCTAGGTCTTCGTGAGCAAGCAAGTTGGGTGCACACCCACTAGTTTCTTTTGTGAGCTTTCATACACTTATAAGCTCTAGTGCATCCGTTGCATGGCAATCCCTACTCACTCACATTGATATCTATTGATGTGCATTTCCATAGCCCGTTGATACACCTAGTTGATGTGAGACTATCTCCTCCTTTTTGTCTTCTCCACGGCCACCATATTCTATCCCACCTATAGTGCTATGTCCATGGCTCACGCTCATGTATTGCGTGATAGTTGAAAATGTTTAAGAACACTAAAGTATGAAACAATTGCTTGGCTAAAACCGGGGTTGTGCATGATTTAAATACGTTGTGTGGGGAAGATGGAGCATGGTCAGACTATATGATTTTGTAGGGATAACTTTCTTTGGCCTTGATATTTTGAGAAGACATAATTGCTTTGTTAGTATGCTTGAAATATTATTGTCTTTATGTCAAATGATAGACTATTGCTTCGAATCACTCGTGTTTTAGTATTCATGCCATGACTAGATTATATGATCAAGATTATGCTAGGTAGCATTCCACATCAAAAATTATCTTTTTTATCATTTACCTACTCGAGGACGAGCAGGAATTAAGATTGGGGATGCTGATACGTCTCCATCGTATCTATAATTTTTGATTGTTTCATGTCAATATTCTACAACTTTCATATACTTTTGGCAACTTTTTATACTATTTTTGGGACTAACATATTGATCCAGTGCCCAGTGCCAGTTCCTGTTTGTTGCATGTTTTTTGTTTCGCAGAATATCCATACCAAACGAAGTCCAAACGTAATAAAAACTTATGGGGATTTTTTTGGAATATTTATGATTTTTGGGAAGAAGAATCAACGCGAGGCGATGCACGGAGGGCCCACAAGCCTTGTAGCTGCCACCAGGAGGTATGGTGGCGGCAGGCAGGCTTGTGTCCACTCCTTAAGGCGGTTGGAGCCCTTCTTTCGCCGGAAGAAAGATAATATCTAGAATAAAATCGTGTTAAAAGTTCAGCCCAATCGGAGTTATGGATCTCCGGGAATTTAAGAAACGGTGAAACGCAGAATCTGGGAGCGCAGAAACAGAAGGACACAGAGAGAGAGAGATCCAATCTAGGAGGGGCTCTCACCCCTCCGCCGCCATGGAGACCATGGACCAGAGGGGAAACCCTTCTACCATCTAGGGAGGAGGTCAAGGAAGAAGAAGAAGGAGGGGGGCTCTCTCCCCCTCTCGCCCGGCGGTGCCGGAACGCCGCCCGAGACATCATCGTGTGACGGCGATCTACACCAACACCTCCGTCATCTTGACCAACATCTCCATCATCTTCCCCCATCTATATTCAGCGGTTCACTCTCCCGCAACCCGTTGTACCCTCTACTTGAACATGGTGCTTTATGCTACATATTATTATCCAATGATGTGTTGCTATCCTATGATGCCTGAGTAGATTATCGTTGTCCTATCGGTGATTGATGAATTGCTATGATTGGTTTAATTTGCTTGTGGTTATGTTGCTGTCCTTTGGTGCCCATCATATGATCGCGCGCGTGGATCACACCATAGGGTAAGTTGTATGTTGATAGGACTATGTATTGGCAGGCTAGAGTGACAGAAGCTTCAAACCTAGCATAGAAATTGATGCATATGGGATTGAAGGGGGACCAATATATCTTATTCTATGGTCGGGTTTTACCTTAATGAACGTTAGTAGTTGAGGATGCTTGCTAATATTCCAATCATAAGTGCATAGAATTCCAAGTAAGGGATGACATGCTAGGAGAGGCCTCTCCCACATGATACTTGCTATCGATCTAGTAACGTAGTCAATTGCTTAGGGACAATTCCGCAACTCCTACCACCACTTTTCCACACTCGTTAGACACTCGTATGTTTATTTTTCTAACCATCCCCTAGTTTTATTTACTTGTTCTTTACTTTCTTGCAAGCCTTTTCTATCCCTCCTACAAAGTACTTCTAGTTTCATACTTTTTCTAGGTAAAGTGAACGTAAAGTGTGCGTAGAGTTGTATCGGTGGTCGATAGAACTTGAGGGAATATTTGTCCTGCCTTTAGCTCCTCGTTGGGTTCGACACTCTTACTTATCGAGAAAGTATACAATTGATCCCCTATACTTGTGGGTTATCAGTCTTCTACTTAGAATCTTTTACACATGAGAGAAGTTACATCTCTAATTGATATCCTCTTTTCTTTCACGTCCACCGTTGCATTTCTTTTTCAGTTTTGGTGGCTTCGTGAAAGGATTTGTCTTGAGTGCGTATCTTATTTTCCTACATCTTGATGCACTCTTTGGCCGTGAAGATTATTTTTCCTCATGCTTGTCTTGATGAGGGTTTTGCCATTTCTATTGGTATCCCTCCTCTTGACAAGGTTCTTATTTCCTATCTTCACCATGGGTTGTCACAAGCGTTGGTTCTTACTTTGTTTATTAGTAAGCTTGTGAACTCATTTTCTAGTATGTGTGTGTGGGAATGATATGTCTTGCACTTTGTTTCTCATTTCATCAAGACTATGTTGATGAGTAATGCTCATCCTTATCTTAGTCTTCTCAAGTGTTTTGCCATGACTCACACACATTATTTTGGTTGAGCCTATTCTTAAGTTGCTTCCATTGGTGTTCCAAAAGTACCTTACCAGATTCCCGGAGATGAAGAAGCGACCCTACCCCCTGGTATGTGGCGCTTTCCTAATCAAAAGATAGGAGAGCACCCCTTCTCCCGAAGTTACGGGGTCTTTTACATGTTGCTCAACCAATTGTTTTGTGCAAGTGATATGCTTATTGTATCATCTATCCTATTGCACTCGTTGTGTGTTTTTATTAATTTTGGGGGAGCAACGATCCTATTTTGTGCACTTGTATCAAATACAAAAATATCTTATTAGTGCACAAATCATGGGGAGCTTCTCTAGTTTTGATAAAACACTCTATTGCCTTTATCATAATATCTTTTATTCATGTGGTTCGAAGGACCATATGATTGTTTGTTCCATCTGGTATCTTTTGATTGCTTGCCTCTATTTTTGTATGTCTTTGTGGCATAAAATTCTTTTATTTGCAATCTTTGGGTCCTCGATATAGTTCACTTTCCTCCAACTTCTTATCATTATATATGTGTATTTCTCTGCACTCATTTGTTGAGAAGTACACACTTTTTGGAGGACCACCTACTATATTGGCTTTCTAAACTTTTCGCCCATTTTGGCAATCGATGCCAATGGGGGAGAAGTTTAGAGAGTTTACTTTGGATATGTTTAGAGGGTTTTGATTTTATTGCGTAAGCATTTACTTCGTGCACGCATGCATTATTGCTTTATATTTGTGCGCTTGGTTATGCTTATTTCCTTATATAAACTCTCTTGAAGTGGTTGTCATCAATTACCAAAATGGGGGAGATTGTTATAGCATATTTCTCCATATGTGGTTTTGGTAATTAATGACAATCCCTATGGACTAATGGTTGCCTTAGGTTATATTTATAGGATTTGTCCATAGACACTTCTTGAAGTCCATCTGTTGGGTTCAATGAATTTATATGATGACCAATGTAGTATTCAAGGTGTTATCCAAAGAATGGTCATAGAGACACAAGGTTGATCAAGAACGTCAGACAAAGAGTAAATAAAGATGATCAACACACAAAGCGTACAAGATGTACCGAGAGGGATCAAGTGATCCCATGGTATGGTAAGCATTGTACATTACGTGTTTGTGTACTAACCCATGGTCTTCGTGAGAATTCTATGTGGGGTTAGGTGTGTTTTCATGGGCTTGCGTCTAGAGGAAGATCTCATACAACCCATGAAGGATGACGTCAAGTGGTGACCGTCATTAAGATTGCGGCGTGCAAGTTCAAGTGGATTAGCACGAAGATATCATGCTTGGAGTTTGCCATCCATTGTGCTGGCAATGGACTTGTGGAGATATGTTGAAGAGAGGCTCACCTATGTTGTGTATGTGGGAGCAATCGACTAATCTTCATCAAGCCAACGCAATCAAGAAGGTGGTCCATCTTGAGGAAGCCAAGATCATCGTCATCTAGCTCAAGAGGACGAGGTGCAAGGTATAGGTTTGCCCTTGATAGGTTTTCTGTTTTAGGATAGATTGTCGTACTGTCAAGGGGGCTCTCAAGTGAGTAGCTTGATCGTATCGTTCGTTGAGAGCTCAAACCATTTGCATCCTTGCATCATACTTCTTGGTTCTTGTTGGGTGTTTCTCTTTGTGAGTTTTAGAGCTTATGGTCATCTTCATGACAAGCTCGAGTTCATCGAAAACGGAGTCCATATGCATCTTCTATGTTGTTTTCGATATTGGGAGTTTTTACCGGTCTTATTCGAAGAAGGGTTCTCACCATTTTCTTATGGGCCTTTTCTCACTTGCTTCTTATTGATATTTGTATCAAGATTTTGTTAGCCCATGTCGTTAGCTTTCCAACAAACTTGGTGAAAGGATCGATATGGTTGACTAGAGGGGGGGTGAATAGGCAACGACCACTTTTTAATTAATCTTAGCAAGTTAGGGTAAATAACATACAGGTTCACAAATATAACAACAATGGGATGAACAGTAATGATGCTAACAACAAGAGCTACTCAGACAAGTAAGAGATAGACAACAACATAAGCATTCACAAAGTAAAGGTTAGAGATAACCACAAGTGGAACCAATGAAGACGAGGATGTGTTACCGAAGTTCCTTCCCTTTGACAGGAAGTACGTCTCCGTTGGAGCGGTGTGGAGGCACAATGCTCCCCAATAAGCCCCTAAGGCCACCGTATTCTCCTCACTCCCTCGCACAATGCAAGGTACCGTGATTCCACTATAGGTGCCCTTGAAGGTGGCGCCGAACCTTTACAAACAAGGTTGGGGCAAACTCCACACAAAGCTTGGAGGCTCCCAACAAGACCACGAAGCTTCACCACAATGGAATGTGGCTTCGAGGTGACCTCAACCGTCTAGGATGCTCAAACACCCAAGAGTAACAAGATCCGCAAGGGATTGGTGGGGGAATCAACTTTTCTCTTGGTGGAAGTGTAGATCTAAGCCTTCTCAACCAATCCCTAAAGAATCAACAAGTTTGATTGGCTAGGGAGAGAGATCGGGCACTTTTGAGCTTAGGGAGCAACAATGGAGCTTGGGAGGGTAAGAGATGAGGTTCCACAGCTAGAAGAACCCCTTATATAGTGGGGGGGGGATCCAACCGTTTTCCCACTCACAACCCGTACCTAGCGGTACTACCGCTGGATGCAGCGGTACTACCGCTGGCACTCCAGCGGTACTACCGCTGGCCGCAGCGGTACTACCGCTGGCACTCCAGCGGTACTACCGCTGGCCGCAGCGGTACTACCGCTGGACCCATGGTAGTGCATAAGCACTACCGGGCCAACCACCGCCAAGAAAGTCTTCGCAAAAAGGTCCGTCCAAGTACAACCGCTAGGAAGGCGGTACTAAGCTCCTGGAGCGGTACTACCGCTGACCAGGGGCGGTACTACCGCCAGCTAGCGGTACTACCGCTGGCTCTAGAGGTACTACCGCTAGCACTCCAGCGGTACTACCGCTTGGGCCAGCGGTACTACCGCTAGGCACAGCGGTACTACCGCTGAGGGACCATTTGCCAAGAAGAGAAAAGCACAAAGGCGGGAGCCACTCCAAAGTTGTCGGCAAGGGGGAAAGGAGATGAAGTGTGCGCGTGCAAAATTGATTCCACCCAAACCTTTCCACTACGGTTCCCCTCTTAATAGTACGGCGTTCCTATGACTCAAATAAAGAGAATCGTAGAGTACATCGTGCTTCTATTCCATGAAAGAGGGGGCGAGTCATCTTGTGCCGTTGACGCGTGTTATCTGAAATCTTAACACACACGGTTAGTCCTTTGCGGTACTGTCATCAATCACCAAAATTACTTAGGCATAAACTATGCCCTAACACTTGGTTTCATTGAATTCGGAGTCTGTATGCGAAAGTTAGAGCAGTTTCAGTATCTAGAGGTAGTACCGCCAAGGCTAGAGGTAGTACCGCTAGGGTCTAGAGGTAGTACCGCCAGGGCTAGAGGTAGTACCGCCAGGGCTAGAGGTAGTACCACCAAGGTCTAGAGGTAGTACCACGAGGGTCAATAGGTAGTACCGCCAGGGGCTAGAGGTAGTACCGCCAGGGGCTAGCGGTAGTACCGCTGTGCTCGGGCTGTAAGTGGGGGTAACGGTCTGATTTCTTCCCCCACTATGTAAAGGGGGTCTTCTTCCTCCTTGGTCTTTTCTTATCCGTTGAGCTCGTGTTCTCCCCCCATTGTTGACCTTCTTAGAGCTTGCTAACTCTCATTCCCTCCAATGATTCTTGCTAGTTCTTGAGGGAAAAGAGAGAGGAGATCTAGATCCACATCTCCACCAATCACTTTCTCCTCTATGTGAGGGGAACCCCTTGGATCTAGATCTTGGAGTTCTTTGTGAGCTCCTTGTTCTTCCTCTCATATTTCTCCATAGCTTTTGTTGTTGTGGAGGGATTTGAGTGTGAGGGACTTGACCACTTTGTGTGTTCTTGCCATTGCATTAGTTGCATCGGTTTGAGTTCTCCACGGTGATACGTGGAAGTGAGAAGTTGAGAAGCTTATTACCCTTTGGTACTTAGTACCCTAGAGATTGTTCTTCGTGGATGCTTTGGTGTCCTAGAAGCTTGGTGGTGTCTCGGAGCTCAATCATTGTGGTGTAAAGCTCCGGGCAAGCGTCGGGGTCTCCAATTAGGTTGTGGAGATTGCCCCGAGCAATTTGTACAGGTACCGGTGACTGCCCCAAGGGTTGCCATTTGTACGGGTTCGGTGACCGCCCTCAAGTGTCCCTTAGTGGAATCACAACATCTTGCATTGTGCGAGGGCGTGAGGAGATTACGGTGGCCTTAGTGGCATCTTGGGGAGCATTGTGCCTCCACACCGCTTCAACGGAGATTAGCATCCGTAAGGGTGTGAACTTTGGGATACATCATCGTCTCCGCATGCCTCGGTTATCTCTTACCCGAACCCTTTACTTATGCACTTTACTATGTGATAGCCATATCGTTTATTGTCATATATCTTGTTATCACTTAGTTGTTTATCTTGCTTAGCATAAGTTGTTGGTGTACATAGGTGAGCCTAGTTATTTTAGGTTTTGTGCTTGAGAAATTAAACGTTAGTTTTATTCCGCATTTGTTCAAGCCTAAACCGTAATTATTTTAAAGCGCCTATTCACCCCCCCTCTAAAAAAACATTTTCTTGAAAATTTGTTTGAAAATCTAGATCATTTACTAAAAAACCAAAAACATTTTCCAAATTTGAAGAACATTTTTTGAAAATCCAGAGCATTTTTTGAAAAATCCAAAACATTTTTTGAAAAAGAAATAGAAAATTAAAAAAAATTCGGAACATTTTTTCAATTTTCGAAAATTAAAATTCAGTTTCTGGAATTTTTTTCAAAATTAGGAACATTTTTTCAAATTCTATGTCATTTTTTAAAATTTTGGAATATTTTTTCAAATTCTAGAACATTTTTTCAAATTTTGGAACATTTTCTAAATATTCGGGACATTTTTTCAAATTCAGAAACATTTTTCAAATTCCGGAACATTTTTTCAAATTCCGAAACATTGTTTAAATTCCAAAATATTTTCAAATTCCGGAACATTTTAAAAAATTCCTGTATATTTTTTAAAATTCTGAAATATTTTTCAAACTCCGGAACATTTTTTTCAAATTCTAGAATATTTTTCAAATTTTGAAAAATTCTAGAATATTTTCTAAAAGTCCAGAACGTTTCCAAACACAAACAGAAAAAAATATATAAGGAAAGAAGAAAAAAACCGATTCGGGGAATCTTCTAAAAAGTTCCCAAAACCGAAATAAACCGGCTGAAAACTAGTAGAAGGTTCTCAAAACCGGGATTTGATGAAAGTGTTAACAGACCGGTCCAAACTCAGTCGCTCGCTCGCACCTCATTTTTTTTCCTGAATCGGGCTTTCTTCCTTTTCATTATAAAGCATAACGGAAATACAAAATTTTCCTTCAAACCAGAGCAAGAACAAGGGAAAGAGGGAGACACTTGCACCTCATGTGCGAAGCGGCAACTACTTGCCGCCGCAATGAGCGGCGTAGAGGAAATTTCGGATGGAGATGCTCTTAGATATAGGTATAGAGAGAGTAGCATCAAAGGAGATATACCGTGAGGCTGTCAGCCCATTACTGCAAAGTGACCGAGCAGCCCGGCATTGAAGATGCACCGTGGACACGTCCGTTCCAGGTCAAAGCCCGTTCAATCACACGTATACACACACAGACTCTGACTCGCCGTCGTGAGCACGGCGGGGTGGTCAAACCGTCAGACAAAGGGAAGCCCTCTTCCAGCTCCAAGCCGGCAGTCTTGACTCTCGACAAGGAGACGACGCCACCAACCTGCCCACCACCCCCCTGTCCCTCTCCTTTGTCCTCTCAGAGACTGTAGGTACTCAAGTGTCCTACCGCCCACCGCGCTGTTCGAGCAAGCATCCATCACATGGCGGCGATCTCGCAGTTGCAGCGCATCGCGGGGCCGCGCCATGCCGGGGCGCCGCGGGCGGGGACTGTGAGGCGCGCGTCGGTCGCGGTCGCCGCAGGGAAGGCGCCGTTGCCGAGGCTGGAGGGCGCCAGCGAGGAGCTGAGGGCCGCGGCGGCGCAGAGCCTCGACTGGGCGCCGGCGCGCCGGCGCGTGCGCGCGGCCTTCGCGCCCGTGCTCCCCACGCTCGACCACTGCCTGTTCAAGGTCTCGTCTCTGCTCCCTGTCCCCTCTCCTGGGGCGGCTGTGTTTGATCCTTTCACTAGCTCGTCATGTGCTTGCTTCAGTAAAGGGTCCGAATGGTCAAAAGTAGTCAAACATATTTCAACTCGCCGAGTAGTCGAGACTAGAACTCACATCACATGCAGTACCATTTCTGATCTGAAATTACTCATGATTTCTGAGTGTGCGTGTTATTTGTATAGTTGTACTACTCGTGTCTAGGTTAGGGCAGTCCTACGCCTTAATGCAATATGCAAATGGGCAGAACTACACTTGAATGCACATTGTATGTAGTTGCTTGAGCCACGATCTTGTTCCAAAGGTGATAGGTTCTGTAGCGTATGTTATCTGAGGGTTGCAACATATTTCGTCGGTATTGTTGATATGATCTCTGAATATTCAAATGCGATGTCGATTGGTCTTTTCTTTCTCACCTTTTGTCTCCTACTTCTCATTCTGTAGATGGCGCCCAAGGGAATCCAGATGGAAGAGGTAAGCACATGATGGAGATTCTGAATTGACCTTCCCTTGTATTCAAGCTGCTTATATTTGGTTCAAGTAGTTCCCTGGTGGCAATGCAATATATCTGTTGCACAAGTGTATCTGTGAGACTGTGACACAAGTGACAAGCATCTTCTCCTATTGTAAAGCTGGTATGATGGCATCTATCAAAAGACGGATATCTTAAGCTAGTAATATCAGGTACATGCCCAGGGAGTATTGAGGAAACTAAGTAACTACAAGGAGCGGCATGATTGTGTTACTTGCAGCTAGCCTAAAAAAGAAACTAACATTAGCAGGCACTTTGAATCTTGATGAACTGTTTTATAGCTTCTTTTCCTTTGTGTGACAAGTGGTAGTGCCTGTTTCTGTAGAATTTTGAGACCAACTCAAAGGGAGTTGAAATATTCTGGAAGAGTTGGCTGCCTAGGGAGGGCACTCCCACCAAGGCAGCGCTTTTCTTCTGCCATGGGTATGGAGATACCTGCACTTTCTTTTTTGAAGGTGATTACTCTTCTGTTATGTTCCCTGTTGAGTTCTCTTTGCTTCACCTTTTTCTTATCTATATCTTACTAGCTTGAAAATATCAGGGGTCGCTAAGAGAATAGCCGCTGCTGGATATGCAGTATATGCTATGGATTATCCTGGTTTTGGATTATCGTATGGTCTTCATGGCTACATCGCAAGCTTTGATGGAATGGTGGACCATGTCATTGAACAATATGCGAGAATAAGAGGTTTCTGATGCATATCTCCTGTAAATGAGGAATATATCTTCTGTGGAATAATATAATATTTGCAACATAATGCAATGATTTCGAATGTTCAGGAAGGAAAGACGTGCAAGGGCTCCCATACTTTCTCTTGGGGCAGTCAATGGGAGGTGCGGTGGCTCTGAAAGTACACTTAAAGCAACCAAAAGAATGGGATGGAGTGCTTCTTGTTGCACCTATGTGCAAGGTAAGTAAAGAACTCTCGATGAAACTCATCAAATCTAGCATCCCATTACATTCTCTTGTTTGGAGATAAGCTGCATTATAAAACTCTAAATGGAACTCATCAGATCTAGCATTGCATTACATTCTCATGTTTGGAGCTAAGCCACTGTTTAGTGTGTACAACCTTTCTGATGGACTTATGCTTTTGTAACTGTACTTTTTTTTTGCATTTAACAGTCTCGAGATATGTTGCACTGTAATTGAAGGAATCTCTGGTTAAAGCTTGGCTTCTCATCAACTATATCATGAAATGTTGCGTTGAGTCAGCACTTGATGATACTTAACTTAGTCAAGTAAATTTAAAATTTACTTGAATATACAGTGACAATCTGCAGATATCCATCTTTACTCCGTGTTATAACAATCATTTATGACCATGCAGCAACAAAATTTCAAAATAAAGTGATACTCCCTCTGTAAACTAATATAAGATCGTGTATTTGTCAACAAAAAAGTGCTATGGAGGACCTCGTTTATACTATTGTTACATGTATTTTATCTAATGGCATGGGTCATTTCACCATCTTTATTACAAGGCTCTGACTTCTATTTGGCAAGATTTCAGAAGATGTCACACCACCAGCGCCAGTGTTGAAGGCATTGAGCATATTATCATGCCTTCTTCCAGAAGCGAAGTTATTTCCGCAAAAAGACATAGGAGATTTGGGATTCAGGGATCCAGTGAAGAGAAAATTAGTAAGTATCTTGACCATGTCCTTTTATTTTATTCAACTTGGTTTGTTTCAATGCAATGCAATATCTAGCATGTAGCACATTATCCAAGTAGTGGCACCTGTCTTATTTGTTTGTATACTTAATAATATTCCACATTCGTTGGTTCATTTGTGGCAAGGTACTTCGTATTTCTACATTTGCCCCTCTAGTGCACATTTTTGTAGTAATCAAATATTCTATTGCAACAATCAGCACACCTCTTTAAAAAGGAATCGTACAACATGGCTGGTTGAAATACTGAAATGCTATAGATCATGATCATCTCTGTTTTCACTTCTCAGTGTGAGTACAACGCGATATCATATAATGACCAGATGAGGTTGAGGACAGCAGTTGAACTTTTGAAGGCTACAAAGGACATTGAATCCCAATTGGAAAAAGTCAGTATCATCTGCACCTTTTTCTCTTGTACTCCCTCTGTAAAAGACTTTTTAGATCACTAAAGTAGTGATCTAAAAATGTTATTTGAGCATCACCTGAATCAAGAAGTAACCATTGTCATCTCTTCTTATTCTAGAAGTACCTAAAATGTAAACACTTCATACATGTTATCACAGATTTGTTCCCCATTGCTGATTCTTCATGGAGCAGCAGACCTGGTAACCGACCCTCATGTGAGTCAATTTCTGTACGAGAAGGCCAGCACGAAAGACAAGACCCTGAAACTCTATGAAGGTGCCTACCACTCTATCCTCGAGGGAGAGCCTGACGACCGGATTTCAACCGCCATCAAGGACATCATTTCCTGGCTGGATTCACACTGTTGAATACCATTGTGCATGGTCTCGTTGATCTGGACCATTCTGTTCCACTTAATATTGGATGAATCAAATAATAATACTCGGTGTCTGAGGACTTCACTTTTTTTTCTTTTTTCTTTTTGCAAATGAGGCCTTCACTTAATTAGTGAGCATGAAATTCTATGCTGCTTAGTTTCAGGAACGTGTTGTAGAGAGATTTTCTACCCCATTTTCCGGAAGTCCGGTTTCACATTTTCATTAATTTGTTAGCAGTTGGCTATTTGATGCCGTTAGCAGGGGCTATGTATTTGTTGTCTTCTTGATCTTTGATGTTTTAGTTGTTACTCCCTCCAATCCATATTACTTGTCTTAGGTCTTTGATAGCAAACTTCTACGTCAACTTTCTGACTAAAATGAATCTCTTATTCATATGGCATAAAATGGAAAATCTTGATCGAGATTTCTTCTCAATTTCCATGGTACAGTCCCTTTGCATGCTACAGTTCCATTACTTACTACCTGAATTTGCTATATACGAAATTCTGACATCTACCGTAGGTGAAGGTAATACTGAGCCGAATAGTAATGAGGGGAATGCAAAATCTAGCAAAGGTAAGAAGGGTGAAGGAAGAATAGCAGTGACCTACAAAAGGAAAGCACCGAATAAAAGGAAGGAGGCTCGTACTTAGAGTATACAAGTCGTGAAATTCCCCACTAGTATAAATAAAACTCATGAAGACTTATAGCTCATTTGAGAGGACACTGTTGTGGGGTCAGGAAGAATTGACAGCGACCGGGAGGAGAACTCAGGGTGTGATACCCTAGCCAAACGAGAGAGGGGATGGGGAGGGGAGGGGTGTTAAAAAAACCTAAATGATAACGTCCACACGTGTGGCACGAGACAACATGGTGCATACGTCTCTATAACCATTTATCTTGCCACATCAAACATATGACATCAGCGGAATCTTTTTGGTTTTTAGACTTAAAAATGTTTTATCTTTTAAAAAATCCAATTAAAAATCCGTTTTCATCATTAAGTTCGTCCTGACAAGATTTTTAAAACAAAATCCCTTATTGATATGTTTTGACGACTTTTTTTGGGGACTACAATTTACCACGTGTTTACACTGAAGTTGCCAGGGTTTACAATAAAGTTGACATGACATGTTTCATCTAGTTTTCTTCTAGATTTAAAGCTACCATTTTATTTCAACTACTTTTCATGGTAATTTTTATTAATTGGCCATGGCAATAACCACGACAAATTCAATTCATGGATCATGGCAGCTTTTTGTAATTCATCATGGCAAATTGACTTTATAGATCATGGCAATTCTAGTATTTTGAAAGAGAAAAACATTTTTTGTATGAACCATGACAAATTTTAGTGCATGTATCATGGCAAATTTAAGTAATTCACCATGGCAGTTTTAGTTTATAGTTCATGGCAAATTTGAGCCAGTGACCATGCATTTTTAAAATAACCGATGACATATTTTTTTTACTTATGAACCATGTCAAAATTATTTCATGGATCATGATAAATTTTAGTAATTCATCATGGCAAGTTTAGTTTGTTATTTTCCTTTTCTATAAGATGTCAAAGTTTATTTTAAACGTAGAATAAAAAGTAGTTAGAAAATATCATGACAACTTCAATGTAATCATGATGACAATTTACGTGTAATAGACATGATAAATTTTAACCTTCAAAAAGAAATCGTCAAAACATATCAATATGAGATCTAGTTTCGAAGATCTCGTCGTGATGGATTTAACGGTTTTCCAACCTAAATTTTTATTTAAGAGATAAACCATTTTTAAAAATAAAAAGACAAAAGATTCCTATTGACATCACCACTTTTATCATTTGTGTATACATACGGTGACGTGACGCAACCTATAATAATTGAGTGTGTGAGCTGTTGTTTTTCCTACCATAAATGTGGGCGTTATCGTGACCCTAAAAAAAGAGGCTAGGGCGTTGTTTTTTCCCTCTTGGTTTCGGTTGAAAAGAGAAATATTAGGAAAAAAACAAAGCGAAAAAATCAGCTTTGTTTTCATCTAAAAAAACAGCTGAAACGGTTTCAACTTTAAGCAGATCCTTTTCTTTTATCAAATAGACCTTTTTTCTATAGGTTGGAATGGCTTATCATACTTACCGCACGATAAACAAATCCTCTTTAATACTCTCTCTATCTCAAAATAAATTTTGTTGATCTAGTACTCCCTCCGTTTCAATTTACAAGTCCGACATATGTATCTAGGTCGTCAATTTGACCAACTTAATAAAAGTTATATATAACAAAAAAATATATCATTGGAAACTTTAGATGATCTATTTTTTAATGATATAATTTTTATATTAAACAATATATTTTATATAAGTCATATTAGCGATATAGATACATGTGCATGCCTTCTAAACTGTGAAAGGAAGTATAAAATTTACACTAATTTAATATTTTTTTATAAATTTGAGCCATTTATTTTGTGATGGAGGAAGTATTAAATTTGCATCACTTATTCTATAGGATGAAGGGAATAGTACTCCCTCCGTTTCTAAATATTTGACCAGTGGTCTATATACGAAGCAAAATGAATGAATCTATATTCTAAAATATATCTATATATACATCCGTTAGTCTACTATTGGAATCTGTAAAAAGACTCATATTTAGGTACGGAGCGAGTAGTTAGTAGAGGTAGAGAAAAAAAAAGGTTCTGCCGTATGGTGTAAAGTAGTATAAAAATAATCAAGTAAAGGGACACACCTGCAAATACACACGGAACAGCTTCTTTCCCCTCCGTCTTCGTCTTCGCCGGGTCAGGTGGATCAGCGGCCGCCACTGACGATGTCGTCCCTCAACTCGCTCTTCAACCGCTCCTCCCCCTTCGGCACCAAATGGTTCGCTTCCCTCTCAGATCCCATCACTGCCCCGCTTTGGCTACAGTTCCTCTTCTCGGTTCTCATCAGCGATCTAGGGTCGGCGGGTTTCTCGCGTGATTATTAGGAGTTGTAGATTTAGAATTCCGCTCAGGAAGACGTTCGGCGGATGGTATGTGTGGCGATGGGGAAAAAGTAGCAGGCATCTGGATCCTTGGGCGGCGAATTACTGTTGCTGGATGGGGTATATTATAGCTTCGTAGGAAAATTTTGAAGTGGTAACATGATCCATATCAGGCTTAATATCGGATTGGAAAATCGTATGCCTGTTTCGTTTTATTCATGACCTGTGTAAGAGTCACCAGAATTGGATTGACCTAATAAAACTGAATAAATGGTTGTGTTATCCCAACTGGATCATACCCGGTGGCTTTGCATAACAATTTACGGTTACGATATTGGAGTGCTAATGAAAGAAGCAATCGACTATCACCTACTAGTCAGTTCTTATCCTAATCATTTCATGTTTCATATTGTACTTGCAATTTTACTTTCAGTTTACGGTTCTTGCTTTGTTTATACTTGTAATTAACAGAAGTTCCCTACTTTGTGTAGCAAAACATGCCTGAATTTGATCATTTCGAGGATCAAGCTGCTGCGCAATAGGAGGGAGATGCAACTGATAAATATGCGCAAAGAGATGGTTCAATATCTTCAGACGGGCCAGGAGTCTATTGCGAGGATTCGGGTAAATTAGATTTACAGCTATATATGTTTCCCATGGTTCCAGTCTTCTCCTTGATGCAGTTCTCTAACATGCTATTATTAATAATAGGTGGAGCATATTATTCGGGAGCAAAATATATTGGCTGCCTATGAGATTGTTGAGCTTTTCTGCGAATTTGTTCTGGCACGAGTCCCTATTGTTGAGGCCCAAAAGTAGGTCATGATTTATCAAATCTGATCTTACTAATATACATGTTACTATGTAGATATCACGATTCTTTGTTTCTCTCACTTACTAGAATATGATTAACAGCTACTGATTTTATGATGGAACAGGGAATGCCCCTTAGAATTGCGAGAGGCAATAGCTAGTATAATCTTTGCATCAGGAAGATGCTCAGACTTGCCTGAGCTGATGCATCTCCGTAATTTGTTTACCACCAAGTATGGGAAAGAGTTTGTTGCTGCTGCTATGGAATTGCGCCCTGATTGTGGTGTTAATCGCACTGTAAGAAGATCTCCAATATATGTTTTCCTTCAGAAATTGACGTTGTGTTGCGTGCGAATCTAGCGTCTTGTGCAATTTCACAATTTGAGCATTGTGTATGCAGATAATTGAGAAGCTTTCAGTTAAGGCTCCATCAGCGGAATCAAAGTTGAAGGTTTTGAAAGCTATTGCTCATGAGTACAATCTTGATTGGGATTCATCTAATACCGAAGCAGAATTCAATAAGAAATACGAAGATCTGCTGGTAATATATGCTAACCTTTTGCTTTTCTCCTAATTATTAGACATAAATGGTAATGGACGTGCTGTTTCGTGAGTGAGCTTTAAAATTATGTGTTCTATCACTACTTCGTAAAATGAAATAAACTACCATGCTGGAAGAACTGCTCGTTTTAACATCTCGATGGATTTGACATGGGTACACCGACGTTTTAAGACTCCTCAGTCCTCACCAGTGTTTCAGTTGAATTTTAAAAAAATTCTGTATATGTGCCCTTTCTGACATATGATGGCAGATACTGAGAAGCCTTTTGTGATGTGCCCTTTCTGAATGCTGGGTATTCATCCAATTTTCTTTTCTTTAAATGTAGTATATGAACCAAACAACACAACACTAGCAATATATGAACAAAACAACACTAGCATAACGGCAATAGCAATATTTCAATAAATCACACCATAAAGACATGAATACATAAGTACTTTTGATTGATAAAGTGATGATATCCTTCTTACGATATAACTGTGCGGTCGCCTTTTTGAAAGAGATTCATGACATCTTCATCCTTCACTTGAATAAAAAAATCTCGCTCAACAAATGTAACCAAACAATTGTTCAAATATTCATCACCCATTTTGTTCCTTAGCTTATTCTTCACATGGCTCATTGAAGAGAATACTCTTTTAACACTAGCAATAGCTACTGACAGAATCAATACCAACTTAAGAAGCTTGTAAACAATATGATATTGTTCATGTTTGTTTGTCTCAACAAGCATAACTGAAAGCTGACACAGATTTTTCAGGTTTTTGAAACCTTACATCTCTGTGCACATTAGTAACATACATGTTTAGTTGCCATTGAAGTGTTTCTAGTTCATCACTTGTAAAATCAGAAGGATTAAAACTTTGTAGCAAGCCTAACCAACTTCTATTGGTCATAAGCAGCAAATAGATGAAGTGGACAGAATGTTGTCATGCAAGAAAGTAGCTCCGTGTTTACCTCATCAAATTTGCCATTCAGCTCACTGATTTGCCAAGCAATGACACCCACAAACATATCAACTTTGAAGCAGTGGTAATTGACCGCACTATTAAATAAACCCCTTCTAGGCCGGCCAACGGGAAAGTAAGGACCCTCCATATCAACAACTTTGATCTTATGCTTTTTACAAAAAGATGTGACATTTGTAAGAAAATCATCCCATCCAACATCGGTCCTCAAAGCCTCCAAGTAATACTTTGTGTGTCACCAACAAGCTCAACAGCATGAACAATATCTTCGTCTTCCTTCTCCAAATCTTTACACAACTCATCTGCATATTCAAATATTTCTTGCATCAAGTGTGCCATGAAAACAAACTCAAATGATCAAAATATTGTCTCTATGGATAGAGCCGCTTGTGTCGCCGCACCATGGTACTCGTCTCCAATGTTGCGAAGGACTTGTCGTAGTGCACCATACATAGAGATGACACGGTTCACGGTTTTGAAGTGAGAACCCCAACGTGTATCACATGGCCATTCCAAACCCATTTCCTGATTCAGCCCACTCCCTGTTTCTACTCCTTCCAATTCCAATGCATCAATGAGTTATTCAGCCTTTCTCAGTTGACTATGGGAAGAGGGGAAGACAAAGACACAGGTTGGAACCGAGTACAACTTTTATCATTGATCATCATTTTATTTGTGCATCAATCAACTGTTTAACAAAAAAAAAACTCCACGGTGCCGTGCCTACGGGACGTTACCTCGTCTTGTGCGAGGCGTGTGCGTACCGGGTTTATCGCTGCATGCCATCCTATGAGCTAACAACGGTCACACTTATTTAGCTAGCTAGCTACTAACTGAAAAAGAGATTGGCCTCAACGTGTACATGCACACGTGACAGTGCCATTTATTTGCTAACCGAAAACCAAAGCAAGCTATCTTAACGGGCAGAAGTACTCATAGTGCCCGGCGCTGCTGCTATTTTGCGACGCTTCAATCCATGTGGCGCAGAATGATTTGCCGAATTTGCTTCCTTTGAAGGATGTATCCTACAAATTAATAACATCGGATTCAATGTTAACAACATCAATTTTTTTGCAAAGCGAACAAAGCCTAACAAATAAATAATAAGCAAATACATGTTTGCTCAAATAGGTCGGAATAGTTAGGAATATGATTCATATAAAAAGATGTGGGGGTTGATACAACAGATATTTGTACTTTGCTCAAGCGACTTGTTTCAACAAACATCACATAGTGATACAGCGGCAGGCACAATACTACCTGAACATGCTCAACCATTAAATTCTATAGTAATACGTTGGTGATTTTGTAATAACAAACTCTCCATATAAGAGAATAAAGTTTTGATAATACTGATGGCGATAGATTGATGAGATCATATCTATAAAGAGGATTATTCACAATTAAATGAGAGGACAAGAAAATTCTGTCATTTACAGGCTTCGTGAACACATCAGAGAGAAAGATTAGGAGTATACCTTTTGCTGCCACTTTCTGCACCATCAAACATTGTATATAGTAATTGAAAACATTCAGTTTTCATACCTTGTGCAATATCCTTGATCTTCTTATGAGCATTTTGAAATTTGAACAATATTAAAATTATCCTATAATAATAGACAATATATAGAAACTAACCATCAAGAGTTAACAAAATAATATGTGTGCGCAGAGGAGTACCTTACTTTTTTCCTGTCTTTTGTTTTTTCCATTCTGTTTATAATTCATGACTGCTACGTAAAGAAGTCTTAACTTATCCCACTTATTTTGTAGTGAATAGTTTTCGTACTTTATTTCATTAATTCTAAGCAATTCTTACCGTAAGTCGTTCAATATTAACGACGACATTTTTATTATATCATTCTTCATGCTTCCTAAGTTTATGAGCCTTATATATCTTTCGCAAAAGTGTTTCTCAGCTTTTTCTGTTTATATCGCATTCGGCTTATTCTGAACTTACAAATAGATAATTGACAATGATATTATCATATTCTGTATATATACTGGACACATTCCGTGAGTAATATTGAGATTGTTTTTCTCAAAAAATAATAAAATTAAAATTGAAGCACATGCTTTAACATAATTAGAAGTAAAATCCTTCTTGGAATTTTTTTTGGTAACTCTGTTTATCATAAAAAAAACAATCAACAGATGCAATATATGCAACATCGTAATCATTATATGTCTTAGTTTTCAGGTAATTGCTGTCAAAATGACCAATTGGAAGTCCATATTAGGCACTTATCGTGTTGGACTTCCAATTGGTCACTTTGACAACAATTACCTGAAAAACTAAGACATATAATAATTAAGATGTTGCATATATTGCATCTTCTTGATTGTTTTTTCGTGATAAACAGAGTTAACGAAAGATTTTCCGGAAAGGTTTTTACTTCTAATTATGCTAAGGTATGTGCTTTAATTTTAATATTACTTTTTTTTGCGAAAGTCAATCTTAATATTACTCACGGAATGTGTCCAGTCTGTATACAGATTATGGTAATGTCATTGTTAATTATCTCTTTGTAGGTTTAGAATAAGCCGAAGGCGATATAAACAGAGAAAGCTGAGAAACACTTTTGTGAAAGATGTGTGCAGCTCATAAACTTATGAAGCACTATTAGTGGTATAATAAAAATGCTGTCGTTAGTATTGAACGACTTACGAGAAGAATTGCTTAGAACTAATGAAATAAAGTACGAAAACTATTCACTACAAAATAAGTGGGATAAGCTAAGAATCCTTTACGGAGCAGTCATGGATTATAAACAGAATGGAGGAACAAAAGACAGGGAAAAAGTAAAGGTATTCCTTTGCGCACACATGTTATTTTGTTAACTCTTCATGATTAATTTATATATATTGCCTATTATTGTAGGATAATTTTAATATTGTTCGGATTTCAGAATGCTCATAAGAAGATCAAAGATATTGCACAAGGTATGAAAACTGAACGTTTTCAATTGCTAAAGACAATGTTGACAATGTTTGATGGTGCATAAAGTGGCAGCAAGAGGTATACTCCTAATTCTTTCTCTCTGTTGTGTTCACGAAGACTGTAAATGACAGAATTTTTTTGTGCTTTGATTTAATTGTGAATAATCCTTTTTGTAGATATGATCTCATCTATCTATTGACATCAGTATTACCAAAACTTTATTCTCTTATACGGAGAGTTTGTTATTAGGAATCACCAACGTGTTACTGTAGAATTTAATGGTTGAGCATGTTTAGGTAGTACTATGTCTGTCCCTGCATCATTGTGTGAAGGTTGTTGGAACAAGCCGCTTGTGCAAAGTATAAATATCTGCTGGATCAACCCCCACATCTTTTTTATTCAAATCATATTCCGACCTATTTGAGCAAACATGTATTTGCTTATTATTTATTTGTTAGGCTTAGTTCGTTTTGTAAAAAAATTGATGATGTTAACATTGAATTTGATGATATTAATTTGTAGGATACATCCTTCAAAGGAAGCAAATTCGGCAAATGATGCTGCTCCACATGGATCGAAGCGTCGCAAAATAACAACATCGTTGGGCTCTATGAGTACTTCTGCCCGTTAGGATAACTTGCTTTGTTTTTTGGTTAGCAAATAAACAACAGTGTCACGTGTACATGTACACGTTGAGGCCAATCTATTTTTCAGTTAGTAGCTAGCTAGCTAAATAAGTGTGATCGTTGTTAGCTCATGGAATGGCATGCATCGATAGACCTGGGACGCACAAGACGAGGTAACGTCTCGTAGGCTCGGCATAGTGGAGTTTTTTCCGTTAAACAATTGATTGATGCACAAATAAGATGATGATCAATGAGAAAAGTTGTACTCGGTTCCAACCTGTGTCTTTGTCTTTCTCTTGCCACAGTCACCTGAGAAAGGCTGAAGAACTCATTGATGCATCGGAAGGAGTAGAAACAGGGAGTGGGCTGAATCAGGAAATGGGTTTGGAAGGGTTCTCACTTCAAAACCGTGAACCGTGTCATCTCTATGTATGGTGCACTACGACGAGTTCTTCGCAAGATTGGAGACGAGTACCATGGTGGGGAGACACAAGCGGCTCTATCCATAGAGACAATATTTTGATCATTTGAGTTTTTTTCATGGCACACTTGATGCAAGAAATATTTAGATACACAGATGAGTTGTGTAGAGATTTGAAAAAGCAAGACGAAGATATTGTTCATGCTGTTGAGCTTGTTGATGACACAAAGTATTACTTGGAGGCTTTGAGGACCGATGTTGGATGTGATGATTTTCTTACAAATGTCACATCTTTTTGTAAAAGCATAAGATCAAAGTTGTTGATATGGATGTCTTTACATTCCCATTGGCCGGCCTAGAAGGGGTTTATGTAATAGTGCGATCAATTACCACTGCTTCAAAGTTGATATGTTTGTGGGTGTCATTGCTTGGCAAATCAGTGAGCTGAATGGCAAATTTGATGAGGTAAACACGGAGCTACTTTCTTGCATGACAACATTCTGTCCACTTCATCTATTTGCTGCTTATGACCAATAGAAGTTGGTTAGGCTTGCTACAAAGTTTTAATCCTTCTGATTTTACAAGTGATGAACTAGAAACACTTCAATGGCAACTAAACATGTATGTTACTAATGTGCACAGAGATGTAAGGTTTCAAAAACCTGAAAAATCTGTGTCAGCTTTCAGTTATGCTTGTTGAGACAAACAAACATGAACAATATCATATTGTCTGTAGCTACTGCTAGTGTTGAAAGAGTATTCTCTTCAATGAGCCATGTGAAGAATAAGCTAAGGAACAAAATGGGTGATGAATATTTGAGAGAGATTTTTTTATTCAAATGAAGGATGAAGAGTTATATAACAATATCATGAATCTCTTTCAAAAAGGCGACCACAGAGTTATATTGTAAGAAAGATATCATCACTTTATCAATCAAAAGTACTTATGTATTCATGTCGTCGCCACTGCGCACCGCTCCTAACCCGTGACCAACTTGTTTCGCTGACAACCGCGCACCCTGCCCCAGCTGGCCGCGAGCATCGCATGCTAGCCATCGCCGTGCCGCACGTGTGGCGCCTCTGCCGCCCCAGATGCATGATCTCCGCCCACTTCAGTGAGAGACATCGCGAGCGCTGCCGCGCGTGACGGATGCGCACTGCATGGGTCGGCTCATGATCCTGGTCTTTTGTCTCCTGGTCTTTTGTCTCCCGCCGTTGTCGAACAGATTCAACTCTACCAGAGTAGCCTTGGCGCTGTCGTTATTGCCGTCCGCGGAGGAGATGGGTGTGGTGATCTGACGAGGATAACTTAATGGCATCGAGACCCAACAGTGCTCGTTCTTGTTGCCGCCGTTCATGTAGTTCCTACTGCCGTTGCTCGGCACTTCGGGTTTTCCACCGCCTCCACATCTCGGTGCTCCTCGGCGACTAGGCCAGGATGAGCGAAACGACTTCCAAATCCCAATCCGCGAAACCTAGCAGATCCGTGTGTGTTTTGTTTCCAATCTGTAATCGTGCAAGTGGGTAGGTGGGAATCATCAGGTATGTCGGTTTGGTGGAGAAAACAAGAGAGTTTGTATCATGTTTGGTTTTTTGATTGTGATGTGGAAGCCGTGAAAAAAACAACTGAAATAGTAAAACATAAAATAGTATGACGGACTAAGAATACCTATTTCTTTTATTAGTATATATATATATATATATATATATATATATATATATATATATAGATAGATAGATAGATAGATAGATAGATATAGAGTATAGGTAAAAAGAAGTCACAGACCCCTCAAAAATAGGAACAAAGAAATCAGAGAACTTATTTCAAGCCTCTGTTTATGCCTACAGTTAGCTCATCCGAAAAACTAGAAACTCACTTCATTTATTATGTGCTTGTCTGCAGGACGATTCCGGATCATCAGTCCGCCAAGGCCAAACACCTAAAATTGAGAGCTCTCCAGGCTCTTCCATTTCCAGAGATAAACCATCGATTCTACCTGTCAACGACACAAGCAAAAATAAAACTCCCGAGTCCCCGAAGTCACCTGCTGTGAGTTCAAGAGCATATGCTGCCACCAAGAGTAATGTGGCCGTTCAAGAGCATCACCCCCCTGCCGCGGAGAGATCATCGTCCGCTGGCCCAGGCTCGTCAGACGTGCTAGAAAAGGCCCGAGCTGCCATTGTTGCAGCCACCCGTGCCTCCGCCGCCGCCTGGACAGCGGCAGAACTTGTTAACAAGGTTAAAGTTACAACTCAATGATTTGTGCCTGCTGTGGAGGCGAGATTTGATGGCTCATTGTCATGACCTGATGAACATGTATCTTTCATTGCATGACAATTATGTGTGTTCCTCTGTAAGTGTGTTGCTTGGTCGCATGCAGACCTTTCTTTCATGGACCATGAACTGTAGCAGATCATAGCAGTGGTGAAAACCAAATGTCCTAGCAGTCTGCAGCACTAAGGACTATCAATCGATCGCTCCTTCTGCCACAAAGTCTGTACATTTGGCTGGTTGATGTTATTCTGATTGGCACCCTCATTCTGCAGTTAAAATACGCGTGCATTGGGAGTCTCGATGCAAACCATGGGTCAAAACACCTCGATTCCAGATGCTCTCCCGCATAAACCACGACTCAGTGAGTTGACTGATTAGCCTTCTCTGCTGCAGCTCCTAAATTTCACTCTCTTTTAATCAGTCAGTTTCGGCATCACGTGGTGGTTCTTTGATTTAGGTTCTACAAATGTGGTGGGTTTCTGCAATTTATTCCTCATATACGAGTATTTCACAAGTATAACTCATCGTTGTCCGGCCATGGTGAACCCTGGCGGTGGTAATGACGATGATGATGCAAACACGAGCAGACGTGTTAGAACCCGGCGGTGCTGACAACGGTTTTTGGTTGGATGTTGGATGATTTCAATTACAGAAAAATTAGTAGTACAAGACGATTTACCTTTTTTAATTTAAAACAGTAAAACTAAGTCTACACCGAGTAAAACTGAATCTAAACCGAGCCTTCTCACGAATTCACTGATTTCGATTGTCCGATTTCATGTTTCATGTTCTGTTTGTTTCTGGCTGTTTGATTTTGTTTAAAGTAAAAAGTAAAGAATGAAGAGAGATGAATGGATGATTATCCATTAGTCTATTAATGACAGTAATGGAGTATTTATAACCGGACGGAAGTACACATGTTACTTAAAAGTCAAGTAAATTTAAAGTTATTTAAGAGCTAAGTTATTACATAGTTGCCTTGATAGTATATGGTTGCTTGAGGACTAAGTAACTTATCTAAAAATTAACTTAATCCTAATTAGCTAAATTAATAAGAAACTAATCTATTCTTTAACACTCCCCCTTGTACAACGCCTCTTCTTGAGTATATGTGTCCCTTGATAAATTCTTTGAATAATCTTGAAAGTCTCCTTCAAAAATTCCATGGGAAAAATATGAGGAGAATTGTGCAGACATGTCACTAAAACTCGTTAAAACTCACTAGAAAAAATAATAAGGAGAAAATGATGCAGCTTATAATGATTATTGTCTCTTAATAACTCATATGAGAAAAACCTTTGAAGAAGGAGAAAACTCATTGGTGAGTTTAGAGAACAATTAATATGCCTTGAGTACTTTCTTTAAAAACCCAATAGGGAAAATAGAAAGTATGTCATATGATCTTTGATAAAATATTGCCTTATCAAAAACCAGTATGAGAAACTTTGAGAGAAAACTCATAAGGAAAAAAGAGTGCGATCTGATATGCCATTGAAAACTCCTTTAAAACCCAGTGGGAAAATATAAGGAGAAAATGATATGGCATATATAGACACTTGTGTCTATATTGTCTCATTAAAAACCTTTTATGAGAAACCATCAGGGAAAAACTCATCAAGGGAAAAAGAGTACAACATATGCAATCTGATGATTGCTAACATGTTATAGTTTAGGAGATTACTGCCCCTGAACTTTGCAAATATGGAGAATGTGTCATACCAAGTCCATTGACATTATCATGACATTGTTAATAACTCACAATATATTGTTTGCAAATTATTTCCACACTTCTCTATAATTCGTGAGGATAAGTAATTTTTGAGCAATGTGCCTTATGATATTGCTCTTCATATAACCCGTAGGAATTAAGTAACACAAGTGATAGCATCTTGATAAATCAAGTTTATGTGATTCTGATGAATCTCAACCACATGACTTTGAGTGTGGTTAATCATTCTTCCAAGTCATGCATATTTTACAATACTGTTAGATAATGCAATTATGTCAGAATGATAAGTGGAAATAACCATTAAAGTCCATTTAGATGACTTCCATATGAAGGTTATTCCAGCAAATTCAATCATTGATATGACATTTTGGGGATCAAATAAAAAGCCAAAATCATTACATCATATCATAGTCATATCTTGTATTTTCTGATGAAATTGTCCAAGATTTACTGTGAGCTTCAGATATAGGATTATATTCCATATATCAAGCATGTACCTTTTATTGGGGGTTGCATTCTGAACAAACATAACAAATATGGTGTCAAACCTGACATAGTTTGCAATGATATGTGTGCTTTGATATTAGTGAGGTAGAACTTCAGGTCTTTATGTCACTTCATTATCACCCCTAGGTAAGAATATATTTGCACCCGATCAGGGCAGTAAGATCATACATGTCACTTATTGATATGATATATCCAAACTGAACTTCTCGTATATGTTTTGGATATATGTAGACTGATATGTATTCTTGAGAGAATGCTCAGGTTGTAAACTTAAGCTAAATTTGGTTGAATTCAAATTTCCCGTCTTGAGATGATTTTGTGTATGTTTATGTCTTGAAGATACATTGATGATGAAATCATCGATATACACTGAGGTGATGTAAGGAAATCAATTTTTGAGATTCCTTTATTAAGACATAAAATAATCATCATCCTTCGAGAAATCCTTTGAAGAAGGAACTCATCTAGTTGGTAGTACCATATGATTCATGACTATTTCGAGCCATAGATTGACTTATGAAGGTTTACACAATACATGTTGCGATTTCTTTTTGGATACGGAAATGTAAGCCCTTCAGGGACATCAATATAGATTTCCAAAATGAGTGCCTCATATGAGTATGTAGCCACTTTATCCATCAACTGCATGGATAATATTATTATTTTTATTGCCAATGATATTTGGTATTGAAACATAGTTCCACTCATACCAAGAGGGTATGTTACATTGTAATCTATGTCGGGTCTCTGTGTGAACCCTTTTGCTACAGGCCTCGCTTTTTCACCACCTCATTGTATTTGTCTATGAATGAGAAGTTTTAGTATTCCATATGAAATATACTTATGAGGAGTAGGTATTACTGTGGTAAATACTACTCATTTGCAGAGAGAGTGCTATTCTTCATTACTTGCTTCCTTTTATGTGAACCAATATGAGTACAAGAGGCACTCTACCATGGATTTTGGTTCAGGGCCCAAACAGTTTAAACAATTTTGGGAAGAAATATATCTTGACAAATGTAGACTTATGTTATATGATTCTGGAGGAATCGACGAAATTTTTGGAAATGTATTTATTCCTTTTAACTCCTTGTGATTTCCTACAACAATGGAGTCAAGGTGTTTCGATGTCCCGGCACAAAAACATTTGTGCACATTTATGTCGGGCTTTGGATGATGAGCATCCAGTGAGGTGTTTTTCAATTTGATGTTGAATTACATTTACTGGTTGAGGATTTGATTTCCTCTATTTCCATGGAAGCATATGCGAGAGATTATCTCGTGTGGTCAGATTTCTCCCCCTATTGCTCTCATTTGGGGGGAAGGGTTGTTTATCAAGTACCTCCACTCTTTCTAACACTTTAATGCAGGAATATATAATTGAGTGACACCTTTCTCGTCAGTAAACGTATGTGGTAGATTTGCACTGAGTTGCAAATATGTGATTGTCGGGGGGATAACCCCGGGGTAGGCTCAGCGAGCCTGCTCCTTTACCTTCAGCCCAGGAGGGATGACCAAAACAATTCTACAAAGCCCAAGTCCCATGGCCGGCTAGGAAGCACCTGCCGGCTGAGGGGCGAGGCGGTCAACTCTCTCGCCGGCCAGGAAGCACCTGTCGGCTAGAGGCGAGACGACTACCTCTCCCTGGCCGCCTAGGCCAAGCCTGCCGGCTAGGGACGAGGCGGCCGTGCGCAGGCCGGCTAGTCGAGCAGGCTAGCCGACCGGTCATCTCAAGTCACATCAGATCGTAGGTCATGACGAGACCCTACGACTAAAGGTGGCTACGCATCAGCAAAGGTACTGGATCGGAGTGCACGACGGGTACCAGCGTCGGCGGCCACGCCGCTGACCTCCCCCGGCTCTGATCCATCACCCTGCACAGTGGAGGTCCGTCAAACTCCCACTCCATTACTGCACTCAGCATGGGAACAGTGGAGGCGGCCGTACTGTCTGCCCATGACGAATCTCGCTGGATGACGCCGGACGTACTACACGTGTCTTGCGTCAACCTTACACGAGAGCCTCATTGGCTAGTCGGCGGGTCCCACAGCTAGAAGGGACCTCACAGCCGACGGGCCCCTCAAGCGACAAGACAAGACTCCCGTGGGCCCCCTGGCCAGCGGGCGAGGCTGCCAGCCGGGTCCCACTCTTGTACCCTTTATCCATATTGTAGGCCGGTGGGTTCGTCTATAAAACCTCCCGGCCCCCTCCATGCAGAGGGTCGGTCAACTTAGCACACACACCAACCACATAGGAGAGGCAGAGTCGAGCCGACTGCTCCTTCTTCCTCCTCCTCGATACAGCTCCAGGAGCAACTTGTAATCCCATTCCTACATCATACACTCCGGCAGGACTAGGGGTATTATCTCTACGGAGAGCCCTGAACCTGGGTACATCATGCGTTCCATGCTTGTACCAACCTTGTCCCCAGCGACCTCCGGTGCCACTTCGGTTCCTACCATCTTTAGCCTACCCATGGCGTATGTTGTGAGTATTCACCGACAGTGATTCTAAACTTCTAGTTCAGATTCTTTGAGTAGGTGGATATAAGGATTGAATGTCAATAACATTTCTAATTTATTTCTCGGCATTCTTTGTGGTACTTATCTCCCCTAATGCCAAAAATGTCCTTATTGCTGATGCAATCAACATATGTGCTATGAATAATCTTGATTGACGGATAAATTGTTATTCCTCACATAGATCCCTAATTCGGTGTGAGGGCCCATTGATGTATGCTCGAGTGGTGATATCAGTATGTAACCGAATTATCACACATAGGAAATACTTTGTTGATTTCCACGTAATTACTACAAGGGGAAAGTAGTATGCTATGTAGTTGGTATGATTTATATCATACTTATGGTGTGTAATGCCGTATTTATCTAGCAAGAGGCTAGTAAATTACAATTCTATAAGTTTGGCCATGTTATTAATTTCAGTATCTTTGATAAAACCATTCTGGGTATGTACATAAAGTATTATATAGTAATCACACATTGCTCGTGAAATGAGTTCAAGGAACTTGTCCATTCAAATGGATTTATCCCTTGTTTAGGGCAATTTGCTCTTACTTTGATAAGTTGAGCAATTAATTTATTTATACCATTCATGGTTTTGTGTGACAAGAGACATGCTTGAAATCATTTAAAAAAATGTTTCTATGAGTACCTTGAAGTATCTATATAATACCACATAATGGCTAGGTAATCCACATATATCTTCTGAATGTGTTCAAGGAAGAATGGGTGGCTTATTCAGAATTGTAAGGTGAGAGTGACTTAAATTAATTTCCCCTATGGCACATGTGGTGCACATAAAACCTGATGGTTTGGGAAATTTTGCAACTTGTTAAGTTGTGACCAATAGAATTGTCAATAATTTTCTAATCATCCCCAAACCAGGATGGCTAAGGCTATTAAGCCTACTATTTAATTTATTATTACTTAGCAAATCATTGTGTATGCAACAATATTGAGTATGAATTGGAACATACATTCAAATTTATCAAATATTCTATCTGAGGGATAGAATATTGGATATTTTACTACATGTAGTAGTACAAGTGTAGGCTAATAATAAGTTGGGATAATTAGGAGATTACCTAAGGTCTGCAATATTATTGAGTGCAAATGAGTTCATCCTCCATTTGCTGCACTAGATTTTGGTTCTCCTTCTGATGAAGATCCTCAGAACAATCATCTACCAGAATATTTTTGATTTTTATTTTCAAGTTCTCAGATTTACCCCATTTAACTTATTGGCCCTTTTCAATAAATTCATGGTGTGGTTTGACCATATGTTTGAGGGTTTGGTAATCATAGGTCTGATATTTTATAACCCCACATTTGACAAACTTGAGAGTTGTCTTTGTGATCATTTGAAAATGATCTATTCCCTATTAAAAGGTATTTTTGTCCTTGGTTGTATTTTAGCCTCCACTTTACTTTGAATTCCTCATGGTTGTATTTGGTGACCAATGACTTGCTTAGTATTCGCAATATTAGCAAAATTTTCAAATGATAGAATAGGCATCCATTGGGTGAATCTGATGATATTAAGAAACTTTTATGTTTCTGTACCATGGAAAATGGTATTACCATCATAAGAGGATGTAAAGTGTATTATGGGATTTTCAATCGGATGCAAATATGAAAAATATTTGATCACAAAATCTCAACTTGAAGTTGATTTTATAACTACCAAAATTGTAAGTTGCGATAGACTTGAGGCCTTGAAAAATTATTGGGTGATCATTCCAAATGTGCTCATGGAGCATGTTTCTCTTAAGGGAAACATTCAAGGAGAATAAATATTCATTCATTATGTACTTAATTTGAGAACTAAGTGAAGTCGGTGACAGACGAAATACACATGAACATACTTAGCTATTAAGATAATAGCCATGACACATTTTCCTCAAGGTGGAGTTATAGTGGCAACATTGCCACATGTGGATATAATGACCGATGTCATGAATCATCTTACAATAAATATTCCCACCAAATCATGCATTTATTGTAGTTGGAAATGTCAGGCATGTGTTACTTGAAAATGCTAATGCATTTATTTAATTTACTTCTAGGAGTAAGTGGAATCTATGAATAAATGATTTGTTTGAGAACAATCATGGCCAAGGTGATCCTTTGTGAACCTGGGTGTATCCTTCAATATAACACATGTGATGAAATCATTGCTAATGTTTTGGACTTCATTCTTGACAAGTGTGTGAATTTAGAGCCACTGCCAAAATATACCGACTTGCATGCTTAACATTGGTTAGTTAGTATGAAAGCATAACCGCAGTGTGATGTGGACCGTGTGAAAGTGTTGAAGACACTCAATAGTTGCCATAAATTATGGTATCCATCTTGATGGAAATAGTGTCGTAGGCTCCATTGCCATGTATTTTACCAATGTAATAGAAGGTAATCACAAAATGAGGCTTGAATTAGCACAAGAATACAATTTTGGCATATAATGATTACGCATGAATAATATTTACTATGAGAGTAAATATTTTTAGTGAACAACAACAATTGCTTGAGAGGAGCATTTTTTTTATAATAGCTGATGCTATTTACTCATATGTGTAGACCTCACTTTGTATAGGATAACACTTTGAAGATAGTCACCGGATGTGGTGTAGATCTCGCAGTAATAGAAAACATATCCCGACTTTTGTCAGTAGATGTTTATAACTATATTACCTTATGTTACGCTAAATATATGAAATCACTTTGAAGGTAATCATCTGTCAGTATGACATGATGTAGACCTTGCAGTAATAGTGGATAGTCTACAAAATTTTGTAGTAGATGCCAATATTACTTTATGATATCTTAAGGTAGTCACATATTAATATTTGGAAGAGCACTTTGAAGGTAGTCATCTTGTTAGTGACAAGATGTAGGCCTCATAGTAGTGGTGGATACTCTGCAAATTATGGAGTACATGACACCAATACCTTGTGATTCATAAATAAGTTTAGTTTCTATTGTATAATCTAATTGTTGCATTAAAATTAAATGTTATAGTGATTGCTACAAAATCATGTACGATGTACATATAACATATTCCAAAACATGTCTGAACGGTCTCACATCCAAATTTACGCTTAATCTGCAATTTTCAGTAAGCATGATAGCTTACTGCATTATACTCTACAAGATGTGTAAAATATAATTTGTGAATAAGAGGAATCACAGGGTATGAACAGAAGACCGACGAAGGGATAAGGTTATCCTCTTCCTCTCTCCCGTGAGATTAGGGATTTGTTCCTCAAATCCAATGCCGCCGAGGAGACGAAGGCCATTGCAGAGGGAGGAGCCGTGCTGGAAGGCTTCTCCCATTCACGCGACGGATGGCGTTGCCATGCCGGGTACTCGCTGTTGGCCGATGACGCCACTCCGCGAGGAGCCTGGCCAAGGGCTGTCGGCGTAGCCGCGCCATGGTAATGCAGGCGGAGGCCATCTGCTCCTAGCGCCTCACCCCGTCGCTGGAGGATGGAGACCAGCCGGGACGACCAAGGCTGGTGATTCTCCCGTGTACAGCGAGGGCAAAGCAGCCATGCTCCAAGCCAACCAATCCCGATAGAATCAATTGTGTGCCGGAAGCAATGACAAGAAAATTAGGTCTTGAGTAGCACATGATGTCTTGCGTAGCAATTAGATTAAGACTTTGAATCTGCTTGAGTGTCTTCCCATGTGCTAATCAAACTCTTCGATGCTCTTCTTTGTGCTTCTTTGGTCATGGCTGAATTTGTTTCTTCAGCCGATTATTTTTTTTCTTTTCCGCTTTGCTGTTGATGGCAAACTAAAAAGGCGTGTTCTCATTATCTGTTCTCTAGTTCTTGTTTGTTGTACAAGACTGATCAACTATTTATGTGATTAGCGTGAGTGCATATGCGTATAGGATAAACAATCCTTGTTAGATTATAGGTTAACCACAAGAAAACATGATTTAATAGGCAAAGATTAACTAGGGAAAACATTATTAATTTTCCTGGTCAAGGCCTTTAATCCTTGGATCGTTGCTTCATCCTCTGCAATGTTCTTCTTCTTTCCTCTCGCCTATTGCTCTGATGTGTAAGCGAAAGTGGTGATAACGTGTTTGAATTAAAAAGTAAAAATGAAGAGAGATGAATGAATGATTATCCATTAATCTTTATTGATGATAGCAATGGGGTATTTATACCCGGACGAAAGCACATATGTTGCTTGGAAGTCAAGTAAACTTGAAGTTACTTAAGAGCCAAGTTATTACATAGTGGACTTGAGAGTATATGGTTTCTTGAGGACTAAGTAACCTATCTAAGAATTAACTTAATCCTACTTAGCTTAATTAATAAGAAACTAATCTATTCTTAACAGATTTCAGTGTTATTCCATGTCTTTCCGATAAATGTGTCACCTATCCTATAGGGCAACTGCTCGAGTGGCAGATTTAGAGCACTCTGGTTAATTGGCCATCCATCCAATTAAAGCCCACTAACCAAGTGAATCATAGAAGCAATCCTCTCGCAGAACGAGCTATACCAGAGAGAGGGTACGCCGTTGCGACCGCCTCCATTCCCGTCTCTCCCAATCTCTCTCATGCCCACTCATGCCCACACCCTGTCCCTCCTCATTCATGTCCTCTTCGGATCTAGGGTCAATCCTTGTGCCACCACCTTGAGCGAGATGGCCGACGGTGTGCAAGGAAGATGGGAAGGGTCAGTACTGCACTCGCAACCCTAACGGCGATGTCAGTGACGGACACCCCTCTGATAGTCGACGTCAATGGCATGGCGAAGTGGTATAGGTGAGGAGTATCAGTGGTGGTGGGAAAGAATGGTGGAGGTGGTTACTACTATCTCACACTTCGTTCTCCGCCGCCTGGGTTTGGGTACTTTCACCTCCATTCCCAGTCTCATTTATCCTTGCCGCTGATTCACCAATGAGGACACCACGCAACGCCATTGCAGCCTACAGTTCTTGCCGTGCTCCGCATGGCCACCCTCCTCATATTGATCCAAATGCAAGGGTAAGATAGACCTTCTCATCACCTGTCCTCTCGACCTATGAACCGAAGTATTGTCCATTGTTCCATTATAGTTTGAAGCCCAACCATAGAAAGATTAATGAGACACATTTGGATGATAAAATTGGTAGGAACCATGCAGGTATATACTCCAATGTTCGTATAATTCTAAAATTCCCATTCCTACTTTGGCTCTTGAAAGTGCTAGTTACGACTAGAGAGGGGTGGTGGTGGGGGGATAGGTGATTTTTATGAAAAGTTCCAAACAGTAAATGTATTCAAAGTAAGCGAAAGCGATACATGATCAAGTAGGGATAATGATCAAGGATCTAAGTATAGCATGCAATACTACGAATACATCCAGACAGATAAAGCATAGTCGTCATGCACACTAAGATATATGAAGGATAAACTCAGGTAGTATGAAGATGAATGCCACTTAGTAATGTCTTCGGCGTATGTCTTCGATTTGAGATGATCAAGCTATGGCTTCATAATACAGTACAGAAAGTAAGAGAGTGAAGGATAGAACTAGTAGCTTGATGAAGACACATGCTTTGTTGGACCAGTTCTAGTTGTTGTGACAACTATACGTCTCGTTGGGAAGGCTGAGATTGAACTCTGAAGACCTCATCTTCACCTTGTTCCCCTTGAGCCGAGGTCACTTAGACCATGCCCAATCACCCACGTAAGTATTCAAGGGAGACTTCTAAAACCCTTAAAAACTTGGCCACCCAACAATCCACAATGACACTTGGATTGTTCTAGACCATGGTCACCCGACAATACACAATGACTCTTGGATGCAGTAGATCACGATGCCTAAGTGCCTGGAAGATCACAGTCTTCAAGTATAATAAGTCTTCAATTCTCTCAGAATAGAATGACTTCGGTAATGCTCAAACACTCTGGCTCTAGGTGTTTGGGTTTATCCTCGCAAGATAGTTCTTTCTCGCAATGTCTTCGAGGTGGGTTGCTCCAAAATGACAACATCCATATCTAACTCTGAGCAGCCACCAACATATGGTGGAGGGGGTGGGCTATTTATAGCCAACATGCAACCCGACATGATATGGCCAAAATGACCCTAGGTCACGTGTTCCAACGGTTGGATTTCAAAGACTCTCGCAATAACATTACTTGGGCTACAAGCAATGCTGACTCAACCAACTCTAGAAGAGATTTCCTCTCATTGTCTTTGTTAGAAGACATAGGTAATTTGGGTTGAGCATCACGTCAGCGTCTGACTTCGATCACATCGACCCCACTTAACAGTACGGTGGTTCCTATGACTCAGGAAAGAAGAAACAAAACTACAAAAAGACTTTATCTTCGCATTTCGTTATCTTCAGGCGGTTATCTTCGCATACCACCAATGGCTTCAACCATCATCAATGTCTTCAGACACTTTTGGGGGTCGACATCGACGCTTAAAGCGAATCTCGATGGACTTCTATTTGTGTTAACCTGTGAACTCTCACAAACACATTAGCCCCTAACCACGTTTCTCTTCAATACTCTAAAACAAACAAGGGGTGACACTAGATGCACTTAAAATCTCCCCCTTTTTGGTGATTAATGACAAACTGGTTGAAGTTTTCAATGGGGATACAATATTTGAAGATAAAGACTTAGAGATTATGATTGCAAGATATAGAGTGCTCTAAGTGCATCTAGTGCTCCTTAGTGATTTTGGTGGTTTGAAGACTTATAGGTTAAGTACCTAATGTGTTCTTGAGTGTACACAGGATCTATAAGTCGCTGAGGAGTTTGAAATATTCGATGAATATCGACCCCTAAAAATGTATATCTTCAGTTGAAGAAATTGGTCTGAAGCTGAAGATTTGAATCGCGAAGAATTTGCGATGAAATTGATATTCCTCATGAAGATACTGAAATTGAGGAATTCGGTGTGTCATGAAGAAAATCATTCTGACGACTTTGAAGCATGAAGATTTACTCTTTCTGTTTTGTTTTCTTCACACTTGAGTAATAGGAACACCGTACTGTTAAAGGGGGTCGAGGTAACACATTGGAATGAATTTCCTCATGATGCTCAACCCAAGCCTAATCCTACCAAAAGCCTCAAGTGACGAATATGAGTGACATGAGGACTCTCACAGTTGAGGGTCCCGACCGTTTTGATAGCCACGCCACATCATTAGTCTTATCCAAACTAACGGTCATATTATTTAAGGGCATTAATGTCAAATCATGTCGGGATGCTCCTAGGCTATAAATAGTCGCCCCCCACAACCATTAGCTGGTTGGCTGCTCCGTTAGAAAGTGACACTTGTCATAAGAGCAACCCAAATTCCTCAGAGTCTTCGAGAGTAATTCATCAGTGAGGAAATACCCCAAACACCAAACCACAAACCGAGAACCAAGTGATTGAGCATCACTGAAGAAGTTGTTCCTGTGTGGAACTGAAGCCTTTTACCTTTGAGGACTGTGCATCCTCCAGACGGTTAGGCGTCATGGTCTAGAGCAATCCAGCAGTCAATTGTGGATCGCCGAGTGACCAAGTTTGTGAGGGTTTGGAAGTCTGCCCTTAAGACTTACCACGAGTGTTGGGCAAGGACTGTGTGTTCTTAGCCCAAGGAGAATACGGTAGGGACTGTGTGTCCCGGGACTGTGTGTCTTTTGGTTTCAATACCAATCCACTCCAAACCAGATGTACAATTGTCACAACAGTTGGAACTGGGTCATCAACTACTGTCTTCGCTGTGAAACGGGTTCTAATTCCTCAACTCTTTATATTCCTCAGATTATGTGTTGATGATTTTCATTGTCACTGTTTGAAGAATTTGCTGAAGACTTTCTCTGAAATTCCTCAACCCCAAATTCTTCACGCAAGTTAATCCTCATCTGTTTTCTGCGTGCCTGCTTACTGTGCAATCAGTTTTCACATTCTTCATCCTGAAAAACTGCTGTAGTGAAACTTTGCACTCCTGATTCTTTACTGTTTCCGCTGTAAGTTAGTCATCAGTGAGGAATTTCCTCAAAAGGAATTTCCTCAGTGATGAAACGCACTTTCAATTGGTATCAGAGCAAGGTACTCCCTTGTTCTGTGTGATTTTGGTTTAACCACCTGGAGTTTTAGTTATGTCGACTGCAGGCATGATTAAGGTTACTGCAGCATGTCCTACTTTCGAAGGAAAGGACTTTCCCTTCTGGAAGACCAAGATGCAGATGCATCTACAAGCTATTGACAATGATCTCTGGTATATTGTGGAACATGGCGTCCCCATCATCTCTGCTAGTATCTCTGCTGCTGATGTGAAGAAATTCAAGCAACTTGATTCTCAAGCAAATAATATCATCAGTGGCCATCTGAGCAAAGGCCAGTATGGCAGAGTGAGTGCTTTGGGCTCAGCGAAACTTATCTGGCAAAGATTGTCCAAAGTTAATGAAGGAGTATCAACCCAGCGTGATTCTCGTGTTGATGTTCTTCGCAATCTCTTCTTCGCTTCAAGAGGTTTGACAATGAAAGCTGCCAAGATACCTTTGATCGCCTCACTGACATATCAAATGAACTGCAAGCACTAGGAGCTCGAGACATTACTCATCATGAAGTTGTGAAGAAACTGCTAGGATCTTTGGATTCTTCATTTGATACTTTAGTTCTGATGATTCAAGAAAGACCAGACTACAAGATGCTTGATCCAGCTGATATTCTCGAAAGACTCAATACTCATGAATTCCGACAAGAAGAAAAGAGAGATCTATATGGACCAAGCTATTCTAGACCACGTGCACTGAAGGCTAGAGTAATTTCCTCATCTGAAGAAGAAGACTCAGATGATAGCATTGGTGATCCTGAAGAATTTGGACAGGAGCTTGCAATGCTCGTGAGGAAATTCCAGAGGTTTACACAACGTGGCCAGTTCGGTAAATATTCAAGAAGAGATATGAGGAAATCAGAATCTTCATCTGAGGACTACAAGAAAAGAACCTGCCACAAATGCAAGAAATCAGGTCACAACATTGCTGATTGTCCTCGTTGGGGAAAGGAATCAAAGAAGAAGAAATACAAGGATGACAGTTCTAATGACTCAAAGAAAAAGAAGAAATCTTCAAAATCCTCATCTTCAAAGTCCTCATCGCACAAGAAGACTAGTTTCAGAAAGGCTCGGGCACTTATTGGCAAGGAAATGGATTCCGAGGCAGAATCAGAGGAATGTGATGAAGAGAAGGGTTCTGATGAAGACTCAGAATTCGGACAGGCTAGTCTTGCACTTGCAACCACATTCATCAGCAAGTCAATCTTCAACCTTGAAGAAAATGATAACACCATCCACACTGATGACTATGCTGATGACTTCGCTCCAACCTATTGCTTCATGGCAAAAGGTTCAAAGGTACCGAATGATGCTTCCACCTCTGATTCAAGTGACCGTGAACCTGATGATTATAAAAAACCCAGTTACAATAAACTTGCTATCATTGCCACTAAACAACAAACTGCCTTGGAAAAGCTTCAGAAACTGCTAGATAGAAGCGATGATTTGTTGAATGATGAAATGAATCTTACCCAAATCCTCACTGAAGATGTGAAAAGTCTTCAGTCTAGATTTGATAATCTTCAAGATCGTCATGATACACTCCTCGCTGATCATGAGAAACTTTCCTATGAATTTCTTCAAAGGAAGCTTGATCTAGAGAAGTTGAGGATTTCTCATGATGATCTTCGTATGGAAAATGATTCATTATTAGCTCAACAGATCAGCGCTGGTCAAGCTGAATTCATTCCTCCATGTCTTAAATGCATTGAACGTGAAACTGCTAATTCTTCACCAGAATCATCAAATGCTTCAATTGCTACAAATTCTTCAACTGCTCCTGTAGTGTCAAATTCCTCACTTGAGGAAAACACAAATGTCACTGATGAAAATGCAGGGCTGAAGGAATTGTATGTGACAGGCATATACAAAAGTCTCAAAGGACATCAAACCCTTTGTGATGTGCTCAAAAAGCAGATCTTGAACAGGAACCCGAGGAAAGAAGGAATTGCCTTTGAGAGGAAATTGAATGCTGATGGATCTTATTGGAAACCTGAGAAGTATCCCAAAACGTCATGGGTTGCTGCTACTGGGCCTCCTTTTGATCCATCCAATCTAACTAGTTTTTCATGTGAATTATCCTATTCCTCAGATGAGTCATTTGACTCCAACTATAAACTGTTCAAAAATCAAGCTGGTGAAGTATTTGCTCGATATGTTGGAACTAACTGCAGGAATGGCCCTCTCGTGAGGAAAATCTGGGTTCCCAAAAGTTGTCTTGAAAATCTTCAGGTGAATGTCCTCATGACACCACCAATGAAGAATCTGAACCCCAGATCAAATTCCTCAGGAGGACCAAAGTCTTCAAGAGGATCAAAATCCTCAACTGGTCAAAACTGTGCTCGTACCCGTGCCAATGCTTCTAACATGCAGGGAAACTACAAGGAATATGAATATGAGCGTTATTCTTCAAATCATTATGTTCATAAATCCTCAAACCAGTTCTCTGCATATTCATATGAGTACTTTAACCCCCCTACCGTTAAGAGAAGTGCATTAGCTTCAATGCCCCCTTTCTCATATGGTGCTCGCAGGATGACGAACGCTTTACCACCCCTTCAGGTGTGGGTGGTGAAGAAATTGAAGTAATCACTTCTGCAGGCCAGGTCTCCAGATGAAAATCATCATCTGAAGAATTTGCCGGAGACCTGAGGAAAATGCTTGATAGGACGCAAGCTAATATTGATGAAACAGAAATATTTCACACGTCCTTTTAATTCTGTTATGATGAAATTCCTATCTGATGAAATTGATATCATATTCTTCAAGTCTGAAGCATATGAGATGGTAAGCTGTACTAATTCATCTGCAGGATGACAAACCCAAGAGTACTGAGTGGGTTCTTGATAGTGGCTGCATACATCACATGACTGGTGATAAAAGTTTGCTGATGAATATGCCACTAACTCCATCACCTCTGAAGCAAATCACATATGCTGACAAAGGTAAAAGCAAGGTATTGGGACTTGGCAAAGTGGCTATTTCCAAGGATAGGCACATGGACAAAGTGATGCTTGTTGAATCCTTTGGATTTAACCTCATGTTAGTCATGATGCTTTGTGATCTTGATATGATTGTTATCTTTGGTAGATATAGATGTGTTGTCATCATGGAATCTGACAGATCCAAAGTCTTCGAAGGTGCCAGAAGAGGGGATTTGTACATTGTTGATTTCTCTACAGGTCCTCAACCAGCCACTTGCTTACTAGCAAAAACCTCAGAAGGGTGGCTGTGGCATCGAAGACTCGGTCATGCAGGCATGAGGAATTTGCACACGCTCGTGAAGAAGAAGCATGTCATCGGCATCGAATCAGTCAAATTCCTCAAGGATCATCTGTGCGTTCCATGTGAATCTGGGAAAATGACCAGATCCAAGCATCCCTCGAAGACTATCATGACCACTACTCGTCCATTTGAATTGCTTCACATGGATCTATTTGGACCTACTCATTATGCCACACTAAAAAATGCAGCATCTTTATATGGCTTCGTCATAGTTGATGATTATTCTAGATATACATGGGTGCATATCATCTTATATAAAACTGAAGTGCAGGAAATCTTGAAACGATTTTCTTCAAGGGCCTTGACGAACTTTGGCATCAAGATCAAACATATCAGGAGTGATAATGGAACAGAGTTCAAAAACACTGGTCTTGATAATTATCTTGATGAACTTGGTATCACTCACGAATTATCTTCTCCTTATACTCCTCAATAGAATGGTGTCGTTGAAAGGAAGAACAGGACTCTGGTAGAAATGGCAAGAACCATGCTTGAAGAATATCAGACTCCTCGTCGCTTTTGGCCTAAAGAAATCAACACTGCATGCCATATCATCAACAGGGTATATTTTCACAAATTCCTCAAGAAAACCTCATATGAACTCCTCACTGATAAGAAACCCAATGTAAGTTATTTCAAAGTCTTCGGTACAAAATGTTGGATTAGAGATCCTCACCATAACTCAAAATTTGCACCTAAGGCATATGAGGGTTTTATGCTCGGTTATGGAAAGGACTCGCACACCTACAGAGTCTTCAACAACTATCACAACAAATTTGTTGAGACTGTAGATGTGCGGTTCGATGAAACTAATGGCTCGCCAAGAGAGCAATTGCCTTCTGATCCAGATAAGTTGTCTCCTGAGGAAGCAATAAATCTCAAACCTACTGAAGACATTGTTCCCACTTAGGAAATTGATGAAGAAATCATCCCCATCACTGATGAAAATCAAGAAGGTGCTCATGAGGAAATTGCTCCAGAACCAATTCCTCAGCCCAGACGAAATCCTCAACCAGCTCATCCGAGGATTGCAAATGATGTGGAACTTGAAAAAAATCCTCAATGACATTAACGCGCCAGGTCCTCTTACTCGCTCAAAAGCTTCACACTTAGTTAACTTTTGTGGGCATTTCTCCTTTGTATCTATCACAGAACCTTCAAAAGTTGCTGAGGATTTCCTGGAACCGGAGTGGATCCAAGCTATGCAAGACGAACTTCTTCAATTCAAGCTAAATGACGTATGGGAGCTCGTCAAACGACCAGATCCTCGCAAGCACAATATTATCGGAGCCAAGTGGATTTTCCCAAAAAATCAAGATGAGGATGGTCAAGTGGTGAGGAATAAGGCACGACTTGTAGCCCAAGGCTACACCCAGGTTGAAGGAATAGATTTTGATGAAACTTTTGCACCTGTTGCTAGACTTGAAGCTATTCGAATACTACTTGCTTATGCTAATCATCATAACATCATCTTATATCAAATGGATGTGAAATGTGCATTCCTCAATGGTAAGCTTGAGGAAGAAGTATATGTTGCTCAGCCCCCAGGTTTTGAGGATCCAAAGAATCCAGACAAAGTCTTCAGACTCAAAAAGGCGCTCTATGGTCTCAAGCAAGCCCCTCGGGCATGGTATGATACATTGAAGGAATTCCTCATGAAGAAAGGCTTCAAACCTGGTTCACTCGATCCAACTCTTTTCACTAAATCCTATGATAACGAGCTATTTGTGTGCCAGATATATGTCGATGATATTATATTTGGCTGTACTAACAAACGATACAGTGATGAATTTGCTTACATGATGAGTGAAGAATATCAGATTTCAATGATGGGGGAGCTGAAATTCTTCTTAGGTCTTCAAATTCGTCAACAACGCAATGGAATCTTCATATCAAAGGAGAAATACCTCAAGGATGTTCTGAGGAAATTCGACATGCATGAATGCAAAGGTGCCAAGACACCAATGCCTACGAATGACCACCTTTGCACTGATGAAAATGGTAAATAATTCGATCAACAGGTATATCGCTCTATGATTGGCTCTTTATTGTATTTATGTGCATCTAGGCCAGATATAATGCTTAGTGTTTGCATGTGTGCACGTTTTCAAGCAAAACCGAAGGAATCACACCATAAGGCTGTGAAGCATATTCTTCGATACTTAGCTCACATACCAACACTAGGATTATGGTACCCCAAGGGCTCAAATCTTCATCTGGTAGGGTATTCTGATTCTGACTATGCTGGTGATCGTGTGGATCGCAAGTCAACCTCTGGCACATGCCATTTCCTCGGAAGATCACTAGTTTGCTGGTCCTCAAAGAAGCAGAATTGCGTATCACTCTCCACTGCCGAAGCTGAGTACATTGCTGCTGGTTCATGCTGTGCTCAATTGCTATGGATGAAGCAAACCCTCAAGGACTACGGCATCAACATGAAGAATGTGCCTCTCTACTGCGACAATGAGAGTGCAATCAAGATTGCATACAACCCAGTACAACACTCGAAGACCAAGCACATCCAGATTCGTCATCATTTTCTTTGGGACCATGTCCTCAAGGGCAATATCCTCATCGACCATGTGAAGACTGATGATCAACTGGCTGATATCTTCACTAAGCCCTTGGATGAGAAAAGGTTTTGCAAGTTGCGGTGTGAGCTAAATATCTTAGAATCTTCAAATGTTTTGTAAAAACGTGCACACATCCTAACACTTATGCAAAATTGATGACTTAGATGTTCAACACACGATGAATCGATTTTCTTCAACCAATGAAGAATATCACTCTTAGTGTGAAGAAATCAACGAAGAAATTGATTCTCAGGGCCCTACGACAATTGTACGTGGCGTCTCTAATCAACATTCTTATATGGTGGGTCACGCCACCGCCCAACGTGAAATTCCTCAAGTTGAATTTCTTCAAAGCTTCATTTCTTCAAAATTTGATTTTCTTCCAAACAGTTGTTCTTCAAAATCGTTTTTCTTCAAAACTGAAATTCATCATAGTGACGATTTGTCATAAAATCCTCAAGTCATTCAAATCTTCAAAAACACTTGATGATTTTCATTTACCTAGATAGACTATGATTTCAAGTCCTCAAGAGCATTCACTTATAGCTATTTCTTCAATGTGATATTTCATCTAAGTGAATGTGATCGGACCCAACTTTCCCTCTATGCTATTCTCACCGAGTCTATTCAATTCTTCATATGCGTTCTACTTGAAAATTTGTTCGAAATCCTCACTTCGTCCTTGTCAGCTGATGATTTTGTAACAAAATCCTCAAATCTTCAAAAATGTTTTTAATGCACAGTAACTGAACCCCACTTTCCTCGATCGGATAACCACGATCTCCACAATCTCCACCGCTTCTCTCGTGAGCTACACGTGTCCTGCGGAGACGTAGAGACAGGGGCTATTTGGTCCGATTTCCTCGCGCCAACAGTTACCGCGTGGCTATAAATATGTCCCCATCTCCCTCGGTAAAATCTTCTTCGCTCCATCGCCCTCCTGCTACAGCAAAGCTCCAAACCCTAGCGCCACCGCTAGAAGTCTCGACGCCGGCAAAGAAGAGCTTCACTGCCTCGACTTTCCCGTCGCCGAAACCACGCTGGAGTCGTACCATCTTCGTCCGTCGCCGCCGTAGCCGTCCTCTGCTGCCGAGTTAGGGCGCATTGGACACACACCAAAGAGCTTCTACTGCTACTCTTCTCTGTTCTTCGTGCGCGCCATCTAGGGTAAATAAAAACCCTATTTTTACAGCAAGTTTGATATACTATTTTACCTGTGAGATGTGAAATCTGTTTTTCCTCAAGAATCCATCCGTTTCTTATTCCTCAAACACTGCCTATCACCAAATTATTGATGAACTTCACTAAGCATCTAAGATTTTCATGAGATTCCTCATTTGTGCGAATTTTCGGATCTGTACAACTCTGGAACCCAAGAACAGTATGCTTAGACAAATTCCTCAACCACTGGTCAAATTCCTCAACTGTCAATTTTTTTCATTTCTTCAAATCTGAGAACGCATATGACCTCTCCAAATTCCTCGCAACTATACTCTGTTCACAGGTACACACATGTCAGCTGATGAATCTCTCGGTCCTCATCAAATTAACTCATTTGCAGCGTTTCTTGAAGAAAATCTTCAAGTCTCATCAGAATCCTCAAGAGTTCAATCTCATCGGCAACATCCTCAGCTAAGGAAAATGGAGGATGAAAGGAAGCAAAAGGGAGGCAAGAAACTTGAGCAGAATACTGCCGCAGATATCCCTGAGGATATATACCTAGATTACTGCACTCGTGATGAAAATGAAACTATGCCCAAGAGAAAGATTCGGCTTCAAAAGATAGAACGCCGATGGGCTAAGGAGTGGAAGGAGTACAGATTCGTCACTCCCAAATACGCGAAGAAATTCGCTCTGAAGCCTCGTGGCAAACGGGCTCCACTTGAGGATTATCAAGCAGCGGACCCCTCAAGCCTCAAAACAATTGATGACTATCCTCATGAAAAGGCAAAACATTTGTCAAAGCTCAAGAAGCAGGCAGAGGCTGCTGTGAGGAAGTTCAATGAAGAATATGCTGCTGCTTCAACTGCCGCTACTTCCTCTGCTGCTGAGACTTCTGGTACGACAATTCCTCAACAAAAGTCCGTGCCACCAAAACCAAAGGCTTAAAAGCCTCAAGAGAAAACAGCTCCAACATCAACACCAAAACCCTCAGCACCAAAATCCTCAGCACCACCACATGTTTCAAAACCTGAACAGAAGCCGGTAGTGAAGCCACTGCCCGCTGTCTCCAGCTCCTCACTCCCATCTGCAACAAGCTCGGAGACAAAGTCTTCACCAACTCCTCTGAAGACTAAGGTGACTGCTGGGAGAGGAACAAGACCCAGCCCAAGCAAAATCATCAAGGTCCCTTCTGCATCAGAAGGTAGTGATGAATTTGATGATGACACTTTGTAGGTCTTCATCAGAAACAAGCAAGAGAGGGTAGCTCAAGCTTCTGGCAGCTCCATTCCTCTGGCCATGGACCCAAAAGTCCTCCTCGACTACATCAACATCTGGTATGAGGACCCAAACACTCCACTTGATGATTTGAAACTTCCCCCAGGCATCATCCACATGCTGGACACATTCATCAACGAGGCCAAGTGGAAGGAACAGCAAGCCAAACATGCCAAGGTTGCTAAGCTCAAAAAGGAGGAATTCCTCAGGCAGAATCTCCTCAACCTGACGCGTGATGCACTGGTGTCAACACAGGCTGAGTTGAAGACTTGGACAGATAAGTACTCCAAGCTTTCTGACCGTCAAAGTCTCAAAAGCAGTTTCATCAAACTTGCCACTGAAGCTGTTAACAACTACAACAAGAAAGCTGCCCCTCCAGTACCAACTCCTCAGCCTCTGATTGAAGAACCAGCTGATGAAACTGCTCATGCTGAGAAAATCCCTCAAGGAAGCCGTGTGGATGAACCGGCAATTGAGGAAATCACCACGGAAAATCGAGCTGATGGATCTGCTACAGCGGTGAGACTGACCCTGCTCCAGCTGCTGCTTCAAAGCGAGCTGATGACTCTGCTCCAGCTACTGCTTCAAAGCCAACTGATGACTCTGCTCCAGCTGGTTCCTCAAAGCCAGCTGATGAAAATGTCTGTGCTGAGAAAACACCTTCACCAAAAGCTTCAAACGTGAAGAAAATGACTCCGTCTGCATCAGACGTGAAGAAGACAAGGGCTGCTGAAAAGGAAGCCAAGAAGAGAAAAGCTTCATCAGTAGAAGAACACACTGATGCCAAGCGCCTAAAAGCACTTGAATAAAATGCTCCTCTGGATCCTGTGCCCCTTAACAACGCTCCATCTTATGAGATGATTCCCTTTGCAAGTGTAGACCAGGAGCAAGGGGCAAATGAGGAAATGAAGAATGCCGAAACTGAGGAACACACTGATGAGGAAATTCGCATTGAGGACAGTCCTCAGCCTTCCATTCCTCATGAAGAAACTACACAAGGATCTGCTGCACCAGCTGATGAATCTGGCTCCGTCACCAAGTAAGCTGAGGAAGAACAAAGTGAAAATCCTCAAGCTGATGAAAGTCACAGTCCTGAGCAAAATCCTCAACCTGAGGATCAGGCTGACCCAACTCCTCCTCCTCCTCCTGAGCAAGATCCTCAAGCTGAGGCTCAGGATGAACCCATTCCTCCTCCAGAGCAAAACCCTCAACAGGATGCTCCAGTTGACGACATTCCTCAGCGTGAAGCTCAACCATACCCCATTCCTCAGCCTGAAGCGCAACCAGAGCATGTTCCTCAGCCTGAAGCTCAAGGTGATGAAATTCCTCACCCTGAGGACCATGCTGAGGAAAATGCACCAGACCCAGACAATGCCTTCGTCGTCCTCAATCCAGAGTCTGCAATAGTTGTCTCCCCTCAGGTCCAATAGCAAAACCTTCAGCCCATGCAGCGTCAGCCGTTCTCCAAGCAGCCAAAGTTTCAAAAGGAGTCCTTCTTTGAAGAACGCATGTTCTTCATTGGAGAAAATCCCTATGACAAGCCTCGCATCAGGCATCTGAAGTTTTGGACGAGGACACAACTCAATTACTATGCCTCTGTGCTGTGTGGAAGAAACAAGATTTTCCAGCACATGCATATTCCTCATGTTGAGCTTGAAGAAATACCATGCCTTGCTCTAGTCCTCAACGTCCTTCATGAAGCTGGACTCCTCCCAATGTGCTCAGATATCTGTGATTGGAACAGTGAGCTCATTCTTCAATTTTATGCAACTCGTCACATATCAGGAGATCCCACAGACATCAACACATGGGTGTTTGACTGGATGACGCAAACAACAGACTTCAAGGCTCCTGCCATTGAGCTACTGCGTGAACTACCAGTGTCAATTCCCTCAGAGCAGGCCGTGATGCTTTATGATGAGCGTGAGCTGCCTAACAAGATGATGGAAGTCCTCATGAAGCCTTTGGCTAAAGGGCAACCACCAAGAATAACCTTCCTAATCCATGAGCTCAAATATGAACCCATGACGGTTTACATAATCCTCTGCAACGTTGTTGCGCCAATCAAGGGCCATGATGATGAAGAAGATGTCGTAGGCATCATGAAGAATATCCTCTTCAACATCATACACGGTATTCCAATCAACATCCATGATTTCTTATTGAGGACTTTGGCCGACAATGCAATGTGTCCATTTGACCACAAGATATATGCTTCATGGATCATGAGATTCATCAAAACAAGGGCAGGCATCAACTATCACGCTGATTTCAACAACCATGTTGGTTATATGCCTCCTATAAGGGTCAACAAGAAGACTTTCGAGCCTGTTGAAGGAAAAGGCAAGTCTGTCATTGATGAAGGCTGTAGGCCACTTGATGGCTAGTTCAGAGAGCTCGAAGCTTATTCTTCATGGGATGACACTGAGACTCATCCTCCAAGTCCTGTTGCTCCTCGGGTGCTGAATACCAGAGAGCTTCTTCTCAGTCTTCACCAGAAGGTGGATCAGAATCACAAGTGGGTCAAACGCCAGTTCGGCACCATTGTGAAAACCCTCAATGAAACGCAGAATGCTGTGAAGCTTAACCATCATTATCTTCATGAGGTTTTTGATCGCACCTGGGCCACACTTGCTCATCTGAAGACTCCGGCAAAACTTGAAGAATTGGAGTTTGTGCGAGACTTCGACTTGTCGTGGCCACCAAAGAAGAAATTCAGGCCAATTCCAGTTCCAGACCTTGAGGACAGTTCTTTTTCTTCATTCCGCACTGCTGAATCTGATGAAGAACAACAAGACACTGCCACCGGTCCAAGGAAGAAGACTGCTCCCAAGAATCCTCACGCGTCTTCATCAACTGCCAAGGAGTGAAAGTCTTCATGGGCGTTAGTCCTCAGTTTGTCCCTTTTTGTCACTTGATGACAAAGGGGGAGAAACTTGAGAGTTAGTCTTCACGCGGGTTATTTTGGGGCTTATGAACTATATTTAAGTTACAAACTCTTGGCGCTTCTGAAGTGTTTATGTAATGAGTTGTAACTTAAGCCCGATGGTATTCTAACGCTTTTGAACGTTTTTCTTCGCATGCTTATTCCTCAAAATTTTAATGCACGCATCCTGGAATACGTCAGATACCATTTGACATCATGCATCCTCAATTTCTTCATACTATACGTCATATGTATGCATGATTTACAAGACTCAGGGGGAGATCTCCATGATATAAATCATCAATGTGCATTTGCTGTGAAAAGCAAAATCCTCAAGATATGCACATCTTCAGGGGGAGTCTCTCTGAATCTTGATTTCAAATTCCTCAAATGAGTATTTACACTTCATATTTTTATCCCTGTTGAAGACTTAACCTAATTGTCATCAACCACCAAAAAGGGGGAGATTGTAAGTGCATCTAGTGCCCCTTAGTGATTTTGGTGGTTTGAAGACTTATAGGTTAAGTATCTACTGTGTTCTTGAGTGTACACAGGATCTATAAGTCGCTGAGGAGTTTGAAATATTCGATGAATATCGACCCCTAAAAATGTATATCTTCAGTTGAAGAAATTGGTCTGAAGCTAAAGATTTGAATCGCGAAGAATTTGCGATGAAATTGATATTCCTCATGAAGATATTGAAATTGAGGAATTCGGTGTATCCTGAAGAAAATCATTCTGAAGACTTTGAAGCATGAAGATTTACTCTTTCTGTTTTGTTTTCTTCACACTTGAGTAATAGGAACACCGTACTGTTAAAGGGGGTCGAGGTAACACATTGGAATGAATTTCCTCATGATGCTCAACCCAAGCCTAATCCTACCAAAAGCCTCAAGTGAGGAATATGAGTGACATGAGGACTCTCACAGTTGAGGGTCCCGACCGTTTTAATAGCCACGCCACATCATTGGTCTTATCCAAACCAACGGTCATATTATTTAAGGGCATTAATGTCAAATCATGTCGGGATGCTCCTAGGCTATAAATAGTCGCCCCCACAACCATTAGCTGGTTGGCTGCTTCGTTAGAAACTGACACTTGTCATAAGAGCAACCCAAATTCCTTAGAGTCTTCGAGAGTAATTCATCAGTGAGGAAATACCCCAAACACCAAACCACAAACCGAGAACTAAGTGATTGAGCATCACTGAAGAAGTTGTTCCTGTGTGGAACTGAAGCCTTTCACCTTTGAGGACTGTGCATCCTCCAGACGGTTAGGCGTCATGGTCTAGAGCAATCCAGCAGTCAATTGTGGATCGCCGGGTGACCAAGTTTGTGAGGGTTTGGAAGTCTGCCCTGAAGACTTACCACGAGTGTTGGGCAAGGACTGTGTGTTCTTAGCCCAAGGAGAATACGGTAGGGACTGTGTGTCCCGGGACTGTGTGTCTTTTGGTTTCAATACCAAGCCGCTCCAAACCAGATGTACAACTATCACAACAGTTGGAACTGGGTCATCAACTACTGTCTTCGCTGTGAAACGGGTTCTAATTCCTCAACTCTTTATATTCCTTGGATTATGTGTTGATGGTTTTCACTGTCACTGTTTGAAGAATTTGCTGAAGACTTTCTATGAAATTCCTCAACCCCAAATTCTTCACGCAAGTTAATCCTCATCTTTTTTCTGCGTGCCTGCTTACTATGAATATGTTTTCACATTCTTCATCCTGAAAAACTGCCGTAGTGAAACTTTGCACTCCTGATCCTTTACTGTTTCCGCTGTAAGTTAGTCATCAGTGAGGAATTTCCTCAAAAGGAATTGCCTCAGTGATGAAATTCTAAAAATCTCCTATTCACCCCCCTCTAGTCGATATAATGCATTTTCAAGTGCTCCCCCTCAAGATGTGCTTATGAAGATTTTGCTTTGAATGCAAAAGCACATGGTAGGTTTTAATTTGTGGAGATCTCCCCTATATCTTGGAATCCAATCACTATGCATTTTAGATATGTTCATGAAGATAATGAAATGCATAATGAAAAATGGGTGTTTGCTGAATGACTTCAGATGCATATGATCAAATATGGAATAGTGCCAAAGGTACGGTCATATATTGTGCAAACGTCCATCAGGACTTAAGTTTTACAACCCAAAAGAGCAAATATTCAGAACAAGAGTTGTAAACTTAACAAAATAGCAACACCCAGCCCATATAGACCCGTTTAAATACAACCAATCCAATGCCTCTCCCCCTTTGTCATCAAATGGCCAAAAAGGGCGAAGACATTGGGCACTAGTCGTCCCCAGCATGATGATGGTGCAGCAGGGCCGGTGGATGTTGGTGCAGAGGGGCCTAGTGAAATGTCGTTGCGATCTGTTGGTGCTGGAGGGGAAGTGACATCTTCAGCTTCATCATTAGCAAGTTGGACATGAACGAACAATGCTGAAGAAGAATAGACACTGTCTTCGAGAGATGGCGTCTTGCGCCACTTCTCCGTGCGAGGAGGAGGAGAACATAATCTGAAGTACTTGTCGAAGCCATCCTCATGAAGATCACCCTTAGAAGCCAGCATTGTCAATGTTTTCTAGGAATGCCGGCACCCACAAGTATAGGGGCTCAATCGTAGTACTTTCATTAAGTAAGAGTGTCGAACTCAACGAGGAGCAGAAGGAAATGATAAGCAGTTTTCAGCAAGGTATTCTGTGCAAGTGTTATGAGTAACAGTGATAGATAGTTTTGTAGCAAGAAAATTTGTAACAAATGACAAGTAACAATAGTAACAAGTATGTAGCAAGGTAGCCTAATCCTTTTTTATAGCAAAGGACAAGCCAAAAAGTACTCTTATATGAGGCAAGCGCTCCCGAGGACACATGAGAATTACTATCTAGTCATGTTCATCATGTTGAGGTGTCGCCTCCCTCGCGGATCGGGGGAAAAACCCTAGCCGTCGTGGTTCACCCCCCTCCCCTTCTAGTCTCGCCGTTGCTGGAGGGGACCTCCTGGCAAAGGCCAAGCCGACCCCGAGGAGGGTGGCAGCGGGGCACTTGTCCCTGTGGTGGCGCGGGCGTGCGGGGCACTAGGCACGGAAGTTTGGAGTTGCGGACGGTGGCGTCCACCACCGCAGGATGGGCGCGACGGCACTCCAGATCATGGCACGTGACACCGATGTGGCCTGGACGTTATCCAAGACCGGCGGCCAAAGTTGTCAGAATCGAGATTCTGAATCGGATCAGAGCTCCGTTGGTAGGATCGTGAAATGTAGAATCATAACTAACATGATCGTAGAAACTTAGTCTCTATGAGAAAAATCGTAGAATCGAAGGGGCTAGTTTGGATCGTAAGATTCTAAGAATTGAATCGCGATTCTGACAACTTAGCCAGCGGCCTTGGCTCAGTCTCCTGGATCAGGGGATCCTTTCTCCGATCTTTGGCACTGGGTCGAGCTTCCAGGTCAGGTGCGGCCACGAGGGCGTGTAGAGGCGGTAGTCGCCCAGGCTGCGCGTTCGTGTGGTCATGGCGGGCGGCCAAGTGGTGGCGGCGTATGTGCTCTCACATTTGTCCAATGGCGAGTTTGGAGCGACAAGACAACCGGTGAGGACTGAGCCTCGACTAGGGTCATGGCAGACAATGGCGGCGTCCGTTGGCGTCGTTACCTTGTTAAAGGCATCATCCTAGCATGTTGTGTCGCTCCTTTCGGCCTGCTCCAGGGGAAACCCTAGATCTGTTATCATATCAGGCAGCGGAGACGCCTTGCGTTGCGCTCCTTGCTAGAGGCATCGTTGTGGAGCAGGTGCCGACTCGAGTGCATAGTTGGTGGAGCGGTGCTTCATCCTACACACTGATGGTGGCGGATCTCGGCGGAGTGGCGCAGTGGAGACTCGATGTCTGATGTGTGTGGCAATGGACTGGCGCAGGGGGATGACGTTGTTTGGTGTCATGGTGGCGTCGATGGGAGAGAGGCCTTGCAAGGTCAATGCGTTGGTATCTACTCTAAAGATGGATCGATGGAAGACGGAGGTGATGGCCCTTGCAGCGAGCGCATGTGGTTCCCACTAGGAGTGTGTCGGACCGTGTGTGCCCCACTCGAGGTACTGTGGCTTGGTTGGGACATCCTACTTTACATGTTAGGAGTTGGTGCGATGTTTGTTTGGTATTAGGCTCGGACATTCGGTACCCCTTCATCAAGGGGATAGGAGTAGCGACAAGTGGTTGCCAAGATGGTGGTTTCAGGCTTACCGATGTATTACCTTGTAAGGTCTTTGTGAATAGTTAATAAAATGGCTGCAAGCATCGCCCATATGCAGAGGCCGGGGGTACAACTGCCTTTTCTAAAGAAAAATAAAAAATGGTCATCATGTTGAGTTGATTCATGTTTGTTACTTTCATAATTTGATATGTGGATGGACCGGTACTAATGTATTGTTCTTACTTGAACAACCAACCCACTTATGATTACCCCCTCTCTCAAGCATGTGCAACTAAGAAAGAAGAATTAAGAAAAATCTAACCATGGCATGAAACATGTGGTTCCAAATCAGCCCCTTCTGAAGCAACGCATAAACTCGGGTTTAAGCTTCTATCACTCTAGCAACCCATCATCTACTTGCTACTACACAATGCCTTCCCTTAGTCCCATAACATGGTGAATTGTCGGGTAGTCTACATTCACACGACACCACTAAGAGAAGCAACAACATACACATAATCAAAATATTGAACGAATACCAACTTCACATGATTACTTATAACAAGACTTATCCCATGTCCCTAGGAACAATATTAACTACTCACACCTCATCAACATGTTCATAATCAGAAGTGTAATAGTGTTTATCAAGGATCTGAACATAATATCTTCCACCCAGTAATCCAACAAGCATCAACTACGAGATGTAATCAACACTACTAGTAGCCCACAGGTACCAATCTGGGGTTTTGAGACAAATATTGAATAGAAGAGATGAACTAGGGTTGGAGATGAGATGGTTTCGGTGAAGATTTTGATGAATATTGGCCCTCCCATGAAGGAGGAAGCGTTGGTGATGACGATGGCTTCTATTTCCGCCCTCCAGAAGAGGAATTCCCCCGGCAGTATCTCTGTGCCAGAGAGCAAAAGGACCTCTGCCTAGGTTTTCGCCTCAAGACGGCGGTGCTTCATCCCGAAAGTATGCTTATGATTTTTTCTATGTCAAAACACACCATATATAAGAATAGGGGGTCCGGGAGACCTGCTGGGCCACAACGAGTCAACATGGCGCGTCCAGGGGGTGGCTGCGCCCTATTGGCTTGTGGCCCACAGGTGGCCCCCGTTTGGTATATTTTGTCCCAATAATTCTTGAATATTCCATCAAAATTCTTCGTGAAATTTCAGGTCATTCGGAGTCCAGTGACTTTTCACCCTTTTTCTTGGTTTTCAGGTCTAGAATTCCAGTTTCCCGCAGTTTCCCTCTTCGTGGTGTACCTTGCATATTTAGAGAGAAAATTCATAAGAATTGTATCGTAATAAGGAATAATGGTCAAGAATAACATAAATATTAATAATAATTCATGATGCATAATGGACGTATCAACTCTCCCAAGCTTAGACCTCACTTGTCCTCAAGCGAAAGCCGAACTCGATAACAATGACCACATGATTTGAGAGAGAGGTGTCGATAAAAATAGGATACAAACATGAGGGCATCATGAACATTGACATATCAACAAGTTTTTCATCACATAGCTTCCCAAAAGCAAGTAACAATCCATCCACAATATTTAAGGTAAGGTATAATCACTATTGACAATCAACAAATTATGTTCTTAGTTATTGAGACAATCCTAATTCATTATATTCCAAATAAGACTCTATGTAAGAGCTTTTCATTGTAGCAAGTTAACATACTCAACTATCATTTAGTATTCTATGATTGCTAACACTCATTGCATATTTTTGGAGCTAGTGTTTCCTGGGACGCATAGGAAGATGGGGGCTTGATAGTTTTTGCCTCCCAACTTATTTACCTTAAGGATAATGTCAACAATAATATTTCATGATAACCTACATTCAATTGGATATATTTATCTGGATCTATCCTCAATACATGACGCTTTCCAGCTAGAGAGTTAATAGGATGGAAAGGGGATCAACTTTATTGACTCTTGCAGAGAAGTGAACCCATGAAAAAAATAAATGATAGGTGATACGTCTCCGTCGTATCTACTTTTCCGAACTCTTTTGCCCTTGTTTTGGACTCTAATTTGCATGATTTGAATGGAACTAACCTGGACTAACGCTGTTTTCAGCAAATTGCCAAGGTGTTGTTTTTGTGCAGAAATGAAAGTTCTTGGAACGTCCTGAAAATTTACGGAGATTTTTTCTGGAATAAAAAAAATACCTGCGCAAAGTTCCACATGAGGGGGCGTGCCAGTGGGCCACAAGCCCCTGGGCCGTGGCCACCCCCTATGGCCGCGCCATGAGGGCTTGTGGGACCCATGTGGCACCACCGCCCCCAATCTCAGTTCTATATCTTCCGTTTCGCCTGGAAAAAAAATCAAAGAGAAGGTTTCATCGCGTTTTGCGATACGGAGGCGCCACCACATCCTGTTCTTCATCTGGAGGGCATATATAGAGTCCGTTTCGGGCTCCGGAGAGGGGAAATCGTCGCCATCGTCATCATCAACCTTTCTCCATTGAAAATTCCATGATGCTCTTCATCATTCGTGAGTAATCTCATCGTAGGCTTGCTGGACGGTGATGAGTGGGATGAGATCTATCATGTAATCGAGTTAGTTCTTGACGGGGATTGATCCCTAGTATCCACTATGTTCTAGATTGATGTTGCTACTACTTGGCTATGCTTAGTGCTTGTCACTAGGGCCCGAGTGCCATGATTTCAGATCTGAACCTATTATGTTGTCGCCAATATATGTGTGTTTTAGATCCTATCTTGCAAGTTGTAGTCACCTACTATGTGTTATGACCCGGCAACCCCGGAGTGACAATAGCCGGAACCACTCCCGGAGATGACCATAGTATGAGGAGTTCATGTATTCATCGCGTGTTAATGCGTTGGTCCGGTTCTTTATTAAAAGGAGAACCTTAATATCCCGTAGTTTCCATTAGGACCCCGCTGCCACGGGAGGGATGGAAAATAGATGTCATGCAAGTTCTTCTCCCTAAGCACGTATGACTACATGTGGAATACATGCCTACATTAGATTGATGAACGGGAGCTAGCCATATATCTCTCCGTGTTATAGCTGTTACATGATGAATCACATCCTTCACACTCATCCATCACCGATCCACTGCCTACGAGTCTTTTACTACTGGTTCTCGCTACGTTACTTTGCCTAGGCTTGTCCCTTGCTACAAGAGGGATTGGGCCACTTTGCTGCTGCTGTCACTACTGCTGTTACTTGTTACTCTGCTGCTGCTACTACTGTTCCTTGCTACTCCACTGTTACTTGTTGCAAGACTTCGTTGGCGCTAACATCCTTTCAACATGGCCTTTTCTGGCGCCACTGCTAGGAATTGCCAAAGCTTTTCCTGGTGCCGTTGCTATCATACTACCTTGCTACTGATACTTTGCTTGCAGACACTAATCTTTCAGGTGTGGTTGAATTGGCAACTCAGCTGCTAATACTTGAGAATATCCTTTAGCTTCCCCTTGTGAGCGAATCAATAAATTTGGGTTGAGTACTCTACCCTCGAAAACTGCTGCGATCCCATACGCTTGTGGGACATCAAGGCTTTTTCTAGCGCCGTTGTCGGGGAAGCGCAGCTATATTCTCTGAGTCACTTGGGATTTACGTCTGCTGATCACTGTGAGGAATCCGAAAGATCCAAGAACCAAAATCCCGCCTTCCACTACGAGGAGAGTTAAGGAACTGCCATCTAGCTCTGCACTTGATCCACCTTCAGTTTTGAGTAAGTGTGCGACATCGCCTCCTGCTAGAAATCTTGATATGTCGCCTGTGCTTGATGATGCTACTTCTGCTGCCCATGATGCTTATGATGCTATGCTTGATACTATGCCTGATGCTATGCTTGATACTATACCTGATGATACTATGCCTGATACTGCTTTGCCACTTGGTGCATTCCTTGATGCACAACTTGCTAGAGTTGCTGCTAGATGTGATGATACTTCTGAAACTGCTGATACTATTGAAGTAGAACGTGCTACATTGCCTGTTATGCCTGATACGCGCTATGTTATGGAGGGAGAGATAGCTGAGGATTTTCTTGCGTGTAAGGATAGCTATGATGTTGAGAAACTTCTGCGCAAGTGGAAAGAAAAATCTCTGAACGCTAGGATGAAATACGACCCGAAGTTTGGCACTTCACCTATCTTTGTGACCGATAAGGATTATGAATTCTTTGTCGACCCTGAGTTAATCACTCTGGTCGAATCTGATCCTTTTCACGGTTATGAGTCTGAAACGGTTGTAGCCCATCTTACCAAACTACACGATATAGCCACCCTATTCACTAGTGAGGAAAATATCCGCCACTACTACATGCTCAAGTTGTTTCCTTTCTCGCTAAAGGATGATGCTAAGACTTGGTTCACTTCTCTTGCTCCTGGATGTGTTCGTAGCCCCTAGGATATGGTCTACTACTTCTTATTTCCCTGCCCATAAGAAGCAAGCTTCCTTGCAGGAAATATACAACTTTGCAAAAGCTGAAGAAGAGAGTCTTCCACAAGCTTGGGGGAGGCTCATCCAGCTACTGAATGCTTTGCCTGATCACCCTCTTGAGAAGAACGAAATACTTGATATCTTCTATAATGGACTTACCGATACTTCCAAAGACCATCTAGATAGTTGTGCCGATAGTGTTTTTAGGGAACGAACCGTAGAACAAGCTGAGATTCTGTTGAATAACATCTTGTGCAATGAGAATGCTTGGACTATTCCCGAACCACCTCCTAGGCCAACTCCGAAGAAAAGAGGTATTCTATTCCTCAGTCCTGAAGATATGCAAGAAGCCAAGAAATCTATGCGAGAGAAAGGCATTAAATCTGAAGATGTCAAAAATCTACCACCTATCGAAGAGATCCATGGTCTCGACAACCCGATACAGGTAGTAGAAGTAAATTCTCTGCGTAGGTTTGATGAGAGTGATATTCCTTTTGATAAACCTGCTAGCTTATGCCTGGATGAATTTGATAACTTTGTTGCCAAACAACAGAGTTTCAACAATTATGTTAACAGACAATTGGAAAAGAATGCTCGTATGCTTAGTCATTTAAGTGCTTGTGTGGACAGAAATGTCAATGATCTTAAGCTTCTGAGTAAACATGCCTCTATGGTTACTACTCAGGTAGAACAAGTACTTAAAGCTCAAAATGACTTGCTCAATGAGTTGAATGACAATGCCATCAGAGTCGTTACTAGAGGCGGTAGAATGACCCAGGAACCTTTGTATCCTGAGGGTCATCTGAAGAGAATTGAACAAGATTCTCAAGGAGTTAGCATTGATGCACCTAGTCATCCTAGAAAGAAGAAGAAAGATGATAGGAACCTGCACGCTAGCAACCTTGTTACCGCTACACCTGAGAGTCCAAACGATGTCTCTGTCTCTGATGCTGAAACACAATCTGGTGATGAACATGAGCCTAATGATAATATCAATAGTGATGTTCATGATGATGCTCAACCTAGCAATGAAAAGGATGTGGAGATTGAACCTAGTGTTGATCTTGATAACCCACAACCTAAGAATAGAAGATACGATAAGAATGACTTCGCTGCTAGGAAGCATGGTAAAGAAAGGGAGCCATGGGTTCAGAAACCCATGCCCTTTCCTCCCAAACCATCCAAGAAAAAGGATGATGAGGATTTTGAGCGCTTCGTTGAAATGATCAGACCTGTCTTTCTACAGATGCGTTTGACTGATATGCTCAAGATGTCTCCGTATGCTAAGTACATGAAAGATATTGTGACTAATAAGAGGAGGATACCTGAGATTGAGATTTCCACCATGCTCGCCAATTACACTTTCAAGGGTGGAACTCCGAAGAAACTAGGTGATCCCGGTGTGCCCACTATACCTTGCTCCATTAAAGGCAACTACGTTAGAACTGCATTGTGCGACCTTGGAGCCGGTGTTAGTGTTATGCCTCTCTCTCTTTATCATAGACTTGAACTGGATAAGTTGACACCCACTGAAATCTCTCTGCAAATGGCCGACAAATGAACTGCTTTCCCTATCGGCATTTGCGAGGATGTGCCTGTTGTGGTTGCTAACACCACTATCTTAACAGACTTTGTTTTCTTGGATATTCCTGAGGACGATGCCATGGATGTCATCCTCGAAAGACCCTTTTTAAACACTGCAGGGGCTGTTATAGATTGCAACAAAGGCAATGTCACTTTCCATGTCAACGGTAATGAGCATACGGTGCACTTCTCGAAGAAACAATATCGAGTACATTGCGTCAATGCTATCGAAAAGACTTCATCGATTCTTACCGGGAGCTTTGAATGCCCTATTCCTCGTGTCAAGATGAAGTATGATTTGCTTGTTGGGGAGATACACATCCCCATTGAGGTGACCTAGTGACTATTCGAAAATTCTCCGTCTTCTTTTGCAATTCGAGAAAGTTTTGTCGAGGGGATTTGATCAACCCCATTGACGGATTTCTTTCGATGACCACGAGATGGATGAATCGAGGAGTCACAAACCTCTGTTCCAAGCTTTCACTTTAGGTTGCTTAGAAGAAAAATGATAGATTTAGTTTAGTATTCCTTGCTTTCTGTTTCAGCGTCCGGTAGAAAAGTACCCCGAAAATCAAAGTTCTCCGAACGCTGTGAAAATCAAGTATGATTTTTTCTGGAATATTTGAAAAATCCTGGGACAAAGAGTCTGTCTGGGGGCCATACCAGTGGGCCACAAGCCCTAGGGGCGCGGGAACCCCCCTGGCCGCGCCACCCAGGCTTGTGGGGCCCACAAGTACCCCCTCCACTCATTCTTGCTCCCATCCTGTTCTCCTACCTCCAGAAAAAACCGTTTCGCAGCTCAAACCCGTGTTGTTGCTCCTCTTGCTGGGATTTTCGATCTCTTTGCTCAAATCACCGTTCTCCGAACTGTTCTGGGGAAATTACTCCTTGGTAAGTGACTCCTCCATTGGTCCAGTTAGTTTTTTGCTCTAGTGCCTTATACTCCGCTTATTTTTGCTGCCTTGGTGACCATGTTCTTGAGCTTTGCATGCTGATTCTAGCTGGTCCCAAGTAGTTTTGATGCGTAATATGGTCTCTAGGCACTCGTTGGAGTAGTTTCTACTAGTTTAGTTGAACCTTGTTCACCTTTCCTTTGGGTCACTGAAATTTTCAGAAAAGGAAGATGTTCAGGATAAAATTTCATGGTGGTTCCTCAAGCAAGAGATGTCCCCGTCTTGCGATTCGTGAGCCTGATCCTTACCAACCTAGGGACGCGCAGGTACAACCATGTGAATGGCCTTCTGATGAATTTATGATTGAGGCAGGCTTCAAAGATGAGTTTGATGCACTTGTTCACAACATCGGACTCAAAGAATTCATCTCCGATAAATGTGAACAGTATGTTGCTCTCACTGCCTATTTTGTTCGTAGATTCAAATTTTCAGCTGGCCATGAGCCATCGATACTGTTTGATATCTATGATAAACCGTATACCATGGATCCATGGATTTAGAGGATTTCAATAGAATTTACAAAATACCTATTTGGGGTAACCTCAATGATCCTCCTAAATCTTCGGTTAGATATTTTTGCGCTGGTATTACGGTTGGAGAAACTAGAGACATTACGCAAGCTACCATGGGGAGTATTCATCTTCCTGCCTTGCATTATTGTGCCCTCTTCATAGCCAGATGCATTAATGGCAAGATTGAGCATTGTCACCTCTGCGCACCCGACCTTAGTATCCTTAAGAGCGAAGTGACGGGTGACAAAAGCTTCAACATGGGAGCTATTATAGCAAGGAGGCTGAATAAGAATGCTATTGATGGGGATTTCTTTGGCGGCATCTACGCCACTCGCATAGCAAATTTTCTTGGAGTACCCATCCGCGCAGGAGATCCCCCGCTCCATACAACTTTCCTTTACCGCGTCGCTATGACACGCTACCAGTTCCTTGAGAGGGAGGATGAATCCCTCCTATACTGACTGATATTTAACTGGCAGCGTGTTTTCCATATTAGCCTTCCTGCTCCTGCTCTCTTTGACTTTCAGGTAAAACGGAGATATTACATAACCAGAGGAGAGGCAGAGGAGTATGAGAGGGAGGCGACGGCTGCTCGTCTCTGTGAGGCAGCTATTCAGGCAGTGGCTGCAGCGCTCCCGTATAACCCCGATTATTATTTTGGGTTTCGACAGGACCATCCTTGGGAGTAGACCAAGCTAGGCCAAAAGCCTAAGCTTGGGGGAGTACGTGTTCTCACCGACTTTACATTCTTGCTTATGCTTTCACTTTGTTAGCCGGTGTTCACACTTTGCCACTGTATCATCCATGCTAGTTTATTTTCTTTTCCTCCTTTTCTTTTTGTGTGTGTGTCTAGTTTGAGAAAAACCAAAAAGATTTTCTTTTCTTCTTTTGCTTGTTGGGAGCTTTCCCATGTAGATAGTTTTCTTTTTCTTTGGGTCAAGGTAGAAGATATTGGTTACAATGTTTAGTGGCTTTTGCATGCATACCTGTTTAGCTTTCAAGGAGCCATATTACTTTGTCTTCTCCTTTGTGTTTGCCTGCAGATTCCAGCTTTAGTGCAATGCACGAGCAGGATTATTATTGTTCACATCGTTCGGTCATGCAAGTGAAATGCAATAATGACGATATATGATGAAGTGACTGAGCCTGGAAAAGCTGGTGTGAACTCGATCTGTTTTGTTTTTGTAAATATGACTAGCTCATCATGCCTGATTCAGCTTTGTTGTGAGAGAAACATGTTTGCAGTGACAACTTAGAGACCATAGTTGCTTATGCCATGCTTACTTAGCTAGGAGCTTCTAATGGTTTGTCTTGGTTGCCAACATGAATGTTGAGATGATTATGATGTAGTATGATAGGATGGTATCCTCCTTTGAATGTTTCAAGTGGCTTGACTTAGCGCATGTTCACGCATGTAGTTGAAACAAAATCAACATAGCCTCTATGATGTTCATGTTCATGGTGAGTTATGTCCTACTCATGCTTGCACTCAATGTTATTTACTCCCAATGCATTTTGATGACCGTTGTCGCTCTCTAGTTGGTCGCTTCCCAGTCTTTTGCTAGCCTTCACTTGTACTAAGCGGGAATACTGCTTGTGCATCCACTCCCATAAACCCAAAGTTGTGTCATATGAGTCCACCATACCTACCTATGTGCGGTATCTACCTGCCGTTCCAAGTAAATTTGCATGTGCCACTCTCTAAATCTTCAAGAAATAATCTGTTTTGCATGCCCGAACTGCTCATGTGGTGACAGGGGGCTATTGGTATCTTCCATGCTAGGCGTGTTATCCTCAATATGTGTTTATTCACTATCATTCAAGAGAAAGGGGCCGGTAATTGGAATTCCTAGTTCCATGCTCAAATCGAAAAGATAATTGCAAACAAAACTCCCCCAGGATTGATGTTGGTTTGGACGGTACCCGAGGATTCGGCTAGCCGTGGAATGTGATTGATTGGTGGTGGGGGAGTCAAAACTTCACTTTTCTGTTTGGGAACCGCCTATAGCATGTGTAGCATGGAAGATATTGAGAACTGTTAGTCATTGCGTTGACAATGAAAGCATGCTACCCAAAATTATTATCTCTATTTTCGAAGCTTGAGCTCTGGCACCTCTGCAAATCAATGCTTCCCTCTGCGAAGGGCCTGTCTATTTATGTTCCTGTTGAGTCATCCTCCTCTTACAGAAGCACCAATTAGAGAGCACCTCTGTCATTTTTATGATTTGCTTTTAACTGTGTTGAGTATGACTATGACTGGATCTTCATTGCCATGAATTACAATATTTAGTCAGCCCTTGGTCTTTTAAGGTGCTCTGCATTTATGTTTTGTGGTCTCAGAAAGAGCTAGTGAGATACCATCTATTCGTACTGCTTCATGTTGTTTTGATTGAAGTGTTGACACTTGAGGCTTATTATTATTTGCTCGCTAGTTTATTATGCCATTGATATAAGTTTACCGTGAGACCTAAATGTCATTTGCTTATGTGGTTTGCTTGTGATGTTGCTAAAATTCTGGTTGTGAGTTAGACATGGTTGCAACAACAAGATCAAACAAAGTTCGTCAAAGTTTTTCTTTTGTCTCTCTCAGTTTGTCAACTGAGTTGCTTGATGACAAGCAAGGCTTTAAGCTTGGGGGAGTTGATACGTCTCTGTCATATCTACTTTTCCGAACTCTAATTTGCATGATTTGAATGGAACTAACCCGGACTAACGCTGTTTTCAACAAAATTGCCATGGTGTTGTTTTTGTGCAGAAATGAAAGTTCTCGGAACGTCCTGAAAATTTACGGAGATTTTTTCTTTAATAAAATAAAAATACCTGCGCAAAGTTCCACGTGAGGGGGCGTGCCAGTGGGCCACAAGCCCTGGGCCGCGGCCACCCCCTATGGTCGCGCCATGAGGGCTTGCGGGGCCTACGTGGCACCACCGCCCCCAATATCAGTTCTATATCTTCCGTTTCGCTTGGAAAAAATCAGAGAGAAGGTTTCATCGCGTTTTGCAATACGAAGGCGCCACCACATCCTGTTCTTCATCTGGAGGGCAGATCTGGAGTCCGTTTTGGGCTCCGGAGAGGGGAAATCGTCGCCATCATCATCATCATCAACCTTTCTCCATCGACAATTCCATGATGCTCTTCATCGTTCGTGAGTAATCTCATCTTAGGCTTGCTGGACGGTGATGAGTGGGATGAGATCTATCATGTAATCGAGTTAGTTCTTGACGGGGATTGATCCCTAGTATCCACTATGTTCTAGATTGATGTTGCTACTACTTGGCTATGCTTAATGCTTGTCACTAGGGCCCGAGTGCCATGATTTCAGATCTGAACCTATTATGTTGTCGCCAATATATGTGTGCTTTAGATCCTATCTTGCAAGCTGTAGTCACCTACTATGTGTTATGACCCGGCAACCCCGGAGTGACAATAGTCGGAACCACTCCCGGAGATGACCATAGTATGAGGAGTTCATGTATTCACCGCGTGTTAATGCCTTGGTCCGGTTCTTTATTAAAAGGAGAACCTTAATATCCCGTAGTTTCCATTAGGACCCCGCTGCCACGGGAGGGGTGGAAAATAGATGTCATGCAAGTTCTTTTCCTTAAGCACATATGACTACATACGGAATACATGCCTACATTAGATTGATGAATGGGAGCTCGCCACATATCTCTCCGTGTTATAGATGTTACATGATGAATCACATCTGTCACACTCATCCATCACCGATCCACTGCCTACGAGTCTTTTACTACTGGTTCTCGCTACGTTACTTTGCCTAGGCTTGTCCCTTGCTACAAGAGGGATTGACCACTTTGCTCCTGCTGTTACTACTGCTGTTACTTGTTACTCTGCTGCTGCTACTACTGTTCCTTGCTACTCCGTTGTTACTTGTTGCAAGACTTTGTTGGCGCTAACATCCCGTCAACAGGGCCTTTTCTGGCACCACTGCTGGGAATTGCCAAAGCTTTTCCTGGTGCCGTTGCTATCATACTACCTTGCTACCGATACTTTCCTTGCAGACACTAATCTTTCAGGTGTGGTTGAATTGACAACTCAGCTGCTAATACTTGAGAATATCCTTTAGCTTCCCCTTGTGAGAGAATCAATAAATTTGGGTTGAATACTCTACCCTCGAAAACTGCTGCGATCCCATACGCTTGTGGGACATCAATAGGCCCTTCGTAGAGGGAAGCAGAGGTTGTCATGCGCTTTTAGGTTTTTGGATGTGCAAAATCTTAATGCAAACGAGCGTCACTTTATATTGCCCCTTATGATAGTGAACTATATTATGCACTCTACTGCTTTTATTTCTTTTCCGTCACAAGATCGTACAAAGCTTATTTTCCCTTACAATAAAAGATCGTACATATTTAAGAGAAATTTTACTGCTTGATGCATCGATGGCAACTTACTTGAAGGATCTTACTCAATCCATAAGTTGGTATGCTCATGGCAAGAAACTGGGTTTGAGGGTGATAGTATCTCTACTTGGTGCGGAAATTTTTGATAGTATCTCTACTTGGTGTGGAAATTTTTGGCTAGCAAGAGATCTAAATCAAGCACCACATGTTAAGGGATCCAAGAACATATAACTTCTATTGAATGTAAACTACCATGATTATTACGTTGTCTTCCATGTCCAAGATCAACAGTTGATCATTATATAATATTTAATGGGGGCTTACTATCATAAAAGATGTCCAATATAGTGTATTCATATATAAATCTCCACTCCTATATCATAATATTTCATAGATTGTATCAATGACTAATGCTATGTTTGTTTATTACCAGCAACTTTTATCACTTATACCTTCTCTATGTGAAGTCATTACTCCCCATGGGACTTGCATATGAGCTTTTATTTCTTTTATTTCAATGTTATGATGGTACATGCATGAGAGTAAGGCACACAAACTCAACTAATATTTACTATATAACTCTCACACATGGTTACAAGGATAGATAGAACTCAAAGCAAAAAATCTAAGCAAAGCAAATCTGAGATTTTATTTCTCTAAATCATGATATAACTAAGGATCAAACTAAGATAGATGGTAATGATAAAAGTGATGGTGATACGATACCGATGCACCTCCCCCAAGCTTGGAACAAGCTAAGGGTGGTGCCCATACCCATGTACTCAGGTCTCCATCTTGGGTGATGGTGATGTTTAGGTAGTAGGCTTGTTATCCGTCTTCCATGGCATAGGTTCACTGTTGAAGAAGGAAGAGCTCGTATCTAGAATACTAAAATTTGCAGCTATACTCATCCTCTTGAAACGAGATTCATGCTCACAGTTTTGGTTTTGTAGATCGAATATTTGATCCTGAAGATCTTGGAGCTAGTCATGGAGCTTCAAGATCGTCTCCACAATTTCATCGTTGTACATCTTATCCTTACGAATAGCATCCGTAATCATGGAGTGATTGGCACTTAGTACACGCTCCACCATACCTTGGCACTTGAAAATCTCTTGATCCACTGCTGCGTGCATGGCTTTCTCGCTTCCCTCCTCATCCGGCCCTTGCACATCACGGATGTGAAGCACCCCCTCATGCATCTCAATGGTTTGAGGGTATTTACTCACCTCTGGGAGGTAAGGGTTGATAACCTTCTCTAAGAACCTGTCCATGGAGGAGCTTGATGTTGTCATGGCAATCTAGATGTGTCAAAAAAACAACTCAAAACAAGAAAAGAGGAGAAACTCACGATGCAGTGGCCAAAACATACGGGAGAATATATAATGATTTTATAAGTTAGAATATGTGTCCAGGAAGAAGAAGGAGTCCGGGAGGCACACGAGGGCCCCACGAGGCAACAGGGTGCGCCCAGGGGGGTAGTCGCGCCGTGTTCACCCGTGGTCCCCTCGTGGGTCTCCTTGACTCCTTTTTATTTTTGGAATTTTTCAAAATACCAAAACCAACAAAAAATATATTTTTGGATTTTTTGGAGTCAGTTTACTTAGGATTGGAATATCTTGATCCCAACACATGAGTAGATGGCTCTCTCTCAGAAATATGGATATGACAAGTGTATGTATGTTCTGAGTGCTTCCTCTTTGAATGAGAGGTGGTGTATGGGTATATATAGGCATCTCCAAAAATCCAACCATTACAACATTATTTCCCAACATGGTGAAACCGAAGTAAAACTCAGTGGCACCGACTAGTGCAAAATGTGGCAACTTTTGTCTTTTCGGTGATATCGACATATAAATCTCGGTTGTACCGATATGGGTGTCCTAGACAGTTTTCAAATCTCGGCGAGACCGATACATGGTAGAAGGGACAAGACAAGTCATGTGAGCATCAAACATATGTGAATGAAATGTTTCCATGTTCAAGAATCACTCTTGCAAACTATATGTGCAAGGAACAAGAGATCATCCCGAATAAGGATATGATGCATGTACTTACCTTGAGGTTCTTGAGCATCTTAGCAGTAGGGGTACACTTGGGAAAACAATTGTTAGATAGCACAAGAGTATCCTATTGTAACAATGCAAAGATCTTCAATAGTACCAAGACATGGAAGACATATTGAAAGTAGGATTTGATGATATATATGTCTCCAAGAATATTCAGAACTTTCTCCCCCAAGTATGAACATGTAAGATTTCCTCTCCCCTGAATCATAGCATGTAGATATTGGGAGTAGGTAGGGTTAGACAACTTCAATCCAAAGTAGTTATATCTCTCCCCCTTAAGGATTTCTCTTCCTTTGATATATCTCTCCCCATTAAGAATATATTTCTTTTCTCGGAAGCTTACAAGCTTTGATATATTTCTCCCCCTTTGGCATTAATTTCCAAAAAGGTCAGAGGGTAAGGGTTCCTTAAGAGTAAGGGATCCCAGTTTCTTCATACTTTGATAAGGGTTCCTTGATTCTTCTCCCCCTTTAGTATGGATAAGAATTCCTTGAAATTTCTCCCCCTTTTAGTTAGGGATCCTAGATGTTTCTTCCCCTTATATTGTGGGATCATTTGAAGTTTCTCCGCCATCTGATAAAATTGAGATTATCATTAAAATCACACGTAGCATCAACAATTTTGGAGTCTCTGCGACAAAGTGGTTCAGTAGAATCAAGAATGAATTTTAGGCCTTTCGGAGCAATTGGTAAGACCGATTTTCCCAACTCAGAGAGACCGAGTTGCAAATAGAATATTATCTATATGAAAATTTGGGATACAATTGTGGGATGATTTCAAAAACTTAGTTAAATCCTCACTGGCCATTTAGTCACTAAAAATTCTCAAATATTTTGGCCAAAGCTCTCAGAGAGGGTCCAAATGATTTTCAAGGAAATTTCAAGAGATTTTCAAATAACTTTCACAACTAGATGAGGATTGAATGGTTCCAACAGAATTTGCAACAAAAATATGAACCATACAAGATGCTTCATCTAGATGTTGGGCGGTGACTAGGTCACCTATATTAGTGTATATTGACTTGAGGAGCCAAGAAAGAATGCTTGATCATAGGTCATACTGATCGTTAAGCGCAAAATGGGGTGGCCAATTTTCGTTAAGCATTTTAATGTCTTCATATCTCTTAAGTTGCTTTCCCTCATGACTTGGTGTAAAGTTTTATCAAGGATATGAGTACATACCTTTGAATGATGTTGATGACATGGAATGTAGGTGAACTTGTTTGTGGATGCTCAATGTTGACGAAGATCATCTTGAGTTGGGAGCTATCCTTGTTGTTTTGGTTCACTTTTCACCTACATAGGTTAGTAATGCAAGGAAGAATATAATATGCCCAAATGACAAGAGTGAATTTATTCATCAAATAGTTGTCAAGGATATGATTTTGGTATCTTCTTCCTTCATCATTAAAGAAAGGGGTGTTGGTACTTGGCCATGACAAGAGTGCTTTTGATGTGGAGTTTATGGCAATCTTGTGAAGTGTAGTTCTTCCAAGTACCTATAAAAGTTTAGATGCAATACAAGGGAGCATAGTCTTCCAAGATATAAGAAAGTGTCATATTAATAGCATCATGGAGTTATCAAGTAAGATCATGCCCTTGCATGCATCTCAGTGAGTCTAGCTCAAGTTTGAAGCATCAATGATGTTCAACTCACTCTGCAAGTGACAAAACACTTTCTCATCAAGTGGCTTCATAAAGATATCGCCAATTGGTTGTCGGTACGAACATGCTTGATATTAATATCTCCTTTACCAACATAATCACAAATGAAATGATGTCGAACTTGAATATGTTTAGTTCGAGAATGTTGCACGGGATTATGAGCAATTTTCATAGCACTTCCATTTTCACACAACAATGGAACATGTTTCACATGAATGCCATAATCCTTAAGAGTTTGCGTCATCAATAGTAACTGCGCACAACATGATCCGACGATAATGTATTTCGCTTCATAAGTAGATAGAGATACCGAGTTTTGTTTCTTGGATGACCAAGACACAAGATATCTCCCTAGAAATTGAGATGTACCCAACGAGGATTTTCTATCAACCTTGTGTCCGGCATAGTCCGAGTCGGAATAGCCAACAAGATAAAAGAATATCCCTCGGATACCATATGCGAAAGTTTGGTGTATGTATCAAGTACCTCACAATTCTTTTCACAACCTTTAGATAACACTCCTTAGGTGCCGCTTGCTATCGGGCACACATGAAAACACTCAACATGATATCGGGACGGGAAGCACATAGATATAGCAATGAACCAACCATTGATTGATAAACCTTTGATCAACCGGTTTGTCCTCCTTGGCGAGGTCAACATGTCCACTATTAGGCATTGTATTTTTCATACCTTTTCACTGTTGAACTTCTTGATGAAGTCCTTGGTGTACTTGGTTTGAGAGATAAATGTACCTTCTCTCGTTTGTTTGATTTCCAAACCAAGGAAGAATTTCAGCTCACACATCATGGACATCTCACACTTCTTGGACATCAACCTTGCGAACTTCTCACTAAAATTTGGGTTAGTTGCTCCAAAGATAATGTCATCCACATAAATTTGGCACACATATAGTTCGTCATTTACTCTTTTAGTGAATAATGTTGCATCAGTTTTACCAATCTCAAAACCCTTTTCAATAAGAAACTTTGTTAGGCATTTGTACCAAGCTCGAGGGGCTCGTTTAAGACCATATAAAGTTTTACGAAGTTTATAAACATGATTAGGTTTCTTAGGGTTCACAAAGTCGGGAGGTTGTTTGACAAAAAATTCCTCCTCAATTTCATCCTTTAGAAACGCACTTTTGATATCCATTTGGTAAAGAGTAATATCGTGGTGATTATCATAAGCAAGAAGAATAAAAATGACTTCAAGTCTAGGAACGGGGGCATATGTCTCACCGTAGTCCATGTTGGAGAACGTCACATGGGAAATAAATTTTTTCCTACGCACACGCAATACCTATCATGGTGATGTTCATCTACGAGAGGAGATTTCCGATCTACGTACCCTTGTAGATCACACAACAAAAGCATTAAGAAATGCGGTTGATGTACTGGAACGTCCTCACGCCCCTCGATCCGCCCCGCGAACCGTCCCGCGATCCGTCCCACGGTCCGTCCCGATCTAGTGCCGAACAGACGACACCTCCGCGTTCACCACACGTACAGCTCGACGATGATCTCGGCCTTCTTGATCCAGCAAGAGATACGGAGAGGTAGATGAGTTCTCCGGCAGCTTGACGGTGCTCCGGAGGTTGATGGTGATCTATCTCAGCAGGGCTCCGCCCGAGCTCCGCAGAAATACAATCTAGAGGAAAAACCGTGGAGGTATGTGGTCGGGCTGCCGTGGCAAAGTTGTCTCAAATCAGCCCTAATGCCTCAGTATATATAGGAGGGAGGGGAGGGACCTTGCCTTGAGGCTCAACGGATCCCCAAGGGGTCGGCCGAAGAGGGGGGAGGAGGATTCCTCCTCCAATCCTAGTTCAACTAGGATTGGAAGGTGGAGTCCTTCTCTATTTTCCCACTTCCCCTTTTTTTCTCTTTGATTTTCTTTCTCTCCTACGCAGGGGCCTTCTTGGGCTTGCCCACCAGTCCACTAAGGGCTGGTGCGGCACCCCTAAGGCCTATGGGCTTCCCCGGGGTGGGCTGGCCCCCCCAGTGAACATCCGGAACCCATTCGTCACTCCCGGTACATTCCCGGTAATGCCGAAAACTTTTTGGTAATCAAATGAGGTCATCCTATATATAAATATTCGTCTCCGGACCATTCCGGAAACCCTCGTGACGTCCATGATCTCATCTGGGACTCCGAACAACATTCGGTAACCAACCATATAACTCAAATACGCATAAAACAACGCCGAACCTTAAGTGTGCACACCCTGCGGGTTCGAGAACTATGTAGACATGACCCGAGGGACTCCTCGGTCAATATCCAATAGCGGGACCTGGATGCCCATATTGGATCCTACATATTCTACGAAGATCTTATTGTTTGAACCTCAGTGCCAAGGATTCATATAATCCCGTATGTCATTCCCTTTGTCCTTCGGTATGTTACTTGCCCGAGATTCGATCGTCAGTATCCGCATACCTATTTCAATCTCGTTTACCGACAAGTCTCTTTACTCGTTCCGTAATACAAGATCCCGTGACTTACACCAAGTCACATTGCTTGCAAGGCTTGTGTGTGATGTTGTATTACCGAGTGGGCCCCGAGATACCTCTCCGTCACACGGAGTGACAAATCCCAGTCTTGATCCATACTAACTCAACGGACACCTTCGGAGATACCTGTAGAGCATCTTTATAGTCACCCAGTTACGTTGTGACGTTTGATACACACAAGGCATTCCTCCGGTGTCAGTGAGTTATATGATCTCATGGTCATAGGAATAAATACTTGACACGGCGAAAAACAGCAGCAACAAAATGACACGATCAACATGCTACGTTCATTAGTTTGGGTCTAGTCCATCACATGATTCTCCTAATGATGTGATCCCGTTATCAAGTGACAACACTTGCCTATGGTCAGGAAACCTTGACCATCTTTGATCAACGAGCTAGTCAACTAGAGGCTTACTAGGGATAGTGATTTGTCTATGTATCCACACAAGTATTGTGTTTCCAATCAATACAATTATAGCATGGATAATAAATGATTATCATGAACAAAGAAATATAATAATAACTAATTTATTATTGCCTCTAGGGCATATTTCCAAAAGTCTCCCACTTGCACTAGAGTCAATAATCTAGGTCACATCACCATGTGATTTCAACGAATCCAACACCCATATAGTTCTGCGGTCTGATCATGTCTTGCTCGTGAGAGAGGTTTTAGTCAATGGTTCTGAAACTTTCGGATCCATGTGTTCTTTACAAATCCTTATGTCATCTTTATAGATGCTGCTATTACATGCTATTCGGAAATACTCCAAATATCTACTCTACTATACGAATCCATTTCACTACTCATAGTTATTCGGATTAGTGTCAAAGCTTGCATCGACGTAACCCTTTACAACGAAATCTTTAACCACCTCCATAATCGAGAAAAATTCCTTAGTCCATTTAGTTACTAAGGATAACTTTGACCGCTGCTAGTGATTCAATCATGGATCACTCTCTGTACTTCTCAACAGACTTTGAGGCAAGGCACACATCAGGTGCAGTACTCAGCATGACATACTTCAGATTCTACGGCCAAGGCATAGAAGACGACCTTCGTCTATTCTCTTTATTCTATCGGGGTCGGGTTTTGAGTCTTACTCAAATTCACACCTTACAACACAACAAAGAACTCCTTCTTTGTTGATCTATTTTGAACTCCTTCAAAAACTTGTCAAGGCATGCATCTTGTTGAAACTTCTATTAAGCGTTTCGATCTATCTCCATAGATCTTGATGCTCAACGTTCAAGTAGCGCATTATAGGTATTCCTTTGAAAAACTCGTTTCAAACAACCTTTTATGCTTCACAGAAATTCTACATTACTTCTGATCAACAATATGTCAACCACATATACTTATCAGAAATTCTATAGTGCTCCCACTCACTTCTTTGGAAATACAAGTTTCTCATAAACTTTGTACAAACCCAAAATCTTTGATCATCTCATCGAAGTGTATATTCAAACTCCGAGATGCTTGCACCAGTCCACTGAAGGATCGCTGGAGCTTGCATACTTGTTAGTATCCTTAGGATCGACAAAACATTCTGATTGTATCTCATACAATCTTTCCTCAAGGAAACCGTCGAGGAAACAATGTTTTGACTTCCTATGTGCAATATTTCACAAATAATGCAGCAACTTAATTCCAATAGACTTTTAGCATCGCTACGAGTGAGAAATTCACATCATAGTCAACTCTTTGATCCTGTCGAAAACATCTTTGCGACAAGTCGAGCTTTTCTTAATAGTGACTTATCACCATCATCGTCTGTCTTCCTTTTAAAGATCCATCTTTACTTAATAGTCTTACTACCATCAAGCAGTTCTTCCAAAGCTTACACTTTGTTTTATACATGGATTCTCTCTCGGATTTCATGGCCTCCAGGCATTTGTCGGAAACCAGGCCCACCATTGCTTCTCCATAACTCGTAGGTTCATTTGTGTTCAACAACATGACCTCCAAGACAGGGTTACCGTACCACTCTGTAGTAGTACGCGACCTTGTCAACCTACGAGGTCTGTAGTAACTTGATCTGATGCTCAATGATCACTATCATCAACTTCCACTTCAATTGGTGTAGGCGCCACAGGAACAACTTCTTGCGACCTGCTACACATTAGTTGAAGTGATGGTTCAATAACCTCATCAAGTTCTATCACCCTCCCACTCAATTCTTTTGAGAGAAACCTTTCCTCGAGAAAGGACCCATTTCTAGAAACAAACACTTTGCTTCCGGATCTGAGATAGGAGATGTACCCAACTGTTTTGGATATCCTACGAAGATGCATTTATCCGCTTTGGGTTCGAGCTTATCAGACTGAAACTTTTTCACATAAGTGTCGCAGCCCCAAACTTTCAAGAAACGACAGTTTAGATTTATCTAAACCTCAGTCTATACTGTGTCATCTCAACGGAATTACGCGGTGCCCTATTTAAAGTGAATGCGGTTGTCTCTAATGCATAACCCATAAATGATAGTGGTAATTCGATAAGAGACATCATAGTATGCACCTGGCATGAATTGCGAAACAACTTTCACATTGTCTTAACTGTGTACCAAAACTCGCACCTCAGATATTCATCTCTATGATCATATCGTAGATAGTTTATCCTCTTGTTACGACGAACTTCATTCTGAAACAGAATTGAACTTTTTCAATATTTCGGACTTGTGATTCATTAAGTAAATACTCTTGTATCTAGTCAAATCGACATTGAAGTAAGAACATAATGATATCCATTGCGTGCCTCAACACCCATTGGACTGCATACATCAAAATGTATTACTTCCAACAAGTTACTTTCTTGTCTCATCTCAATGAAAACAAGGCCTTGCTCATGTGGTATGATTTGCATGTCACAAGTGATTCAAAATCAAGTGAGTATAAAGATCCATCAGCATGGAGCCTCTTCATGCAATTTATACCAACATGACTCAAGAGGGAGTGCCACAAGTAAGTGGTACTATCATCATTACCTTGTATCTTTTGGCACCAATATCATGAACATGTGCAACACTATGATCGAGATTCAATAAACCATTGAAGGTGATTATTCAAGCAAATAGAGTAACCATTATTCTCTTTAAATGAATAATCGTATTGCAATAAACACGATCCAATCATGTTCATGCTTAACGTAAGCACCAAATAACAATTATTTAGGTTCAACACCAATCCCGATGGTAGAGGGAGCGCGCAACGTTTGATCATATCAACCTTGGAAACACTTCCAACACGTATCGTCACCTCGCCTTTAGCTAGTCTCCATTTATTCCGTAACTTTCATTTCGTGTTACTAATCACTTAGCAACCGAACCGGTATCCAATACCCTCGCGCTACTAGGAGTACTAGTAAAGTACACATCAACATCATGTATATCAAATATACTTCTTTCGACTTTGCCAACCTTCTTATCTACCAAGCATCTAGGGTAGCTCCGCCTCAGTGACCGTTCCCCTCATAACAGAAGCACTTAGTCTCCGGTTTGGGTTTAATCTTGGGTCTCTTCATTAGTGCAGCAACTGTTTTTCCGTTTTACGAAGTATCCCTTTTAGCCCTTGCCTTTCTTGAAACTTAGTGGTTTTACTAACCATCAACTATTGATGCTCCTTCTTGATTTCTACTTTCGCAGTGTCAAACATCGTGAATAGCTCAAGGATCATTGTATCTATCCTTGATATGTTATAGTTCATCACGAAGCTCTCACAGCTTGGTGGCAGTGACTTTGGAGAACCATCACCATCTCATCTGGAAGATTAACTCCCACTTGATTCAAGCAATTGTCGTAATCAGACAATTTGAGCACACGCTCAACGATTGAGTTTTTCCCTTCACTTCGTGGACAAAGAATCTTGTCGAAGGTCTCACACCTCTCAACAAGGGCACGAGCATGAAATCTCAATTTCATCTCTTTAGAACATCTCTTATGTTCCGTGACGTTTCAAAACGTCTTCTGCGCCTTGCTTCTAAGCCATTAAGTATTTTGCACTGAACTATCGCGTAGTCATCAGAAACATGTATGTCGGATGTTTCACAACATCCACAGACGATGCTCGAGGTGCAACACACCGAGTGGTTCATTAAGGACATAAGCCTTCTGCGCAGCAACGAGGACAATCCTCAGTTTTACAGACTCAGTCCGCAAAGTTGCTACTATCAACTTTCAACTAAATTTTCTCTAGGAACATATAAAAACAGTAGAGCTATAGCGCAAGCTACATCATAATTCACAAAGACCATTAGACTATGTTCATGACAATTAGTTCAATTAATCATATTACTTAAGAACTCCCACTCAAAAAGTACATCTCCCTAGTCATTTGAGTGGTACATGATCCAAATCCACCATCTCAAGTCCGATCATCACGTGAGTCGAGAATAGTTTCAGTGGTAAGCATGTCTATGCTAATAATATCAACTATACGATTCATGCTCGACCTTTCGGTCTCTTTTGTTCTGAGGCCATGTCTGTACATGCTAGGCTCTTCAAGTTTAACCCGAGTGTTCCGCATGTGCAACTGTTTTGCACCCGTTGTATGTGAACGTTGAGTCTATCACACCCGATCATCACGTGGTGTCTCGAAATGACAAACTGTCGCAACGGTGCACAGTCGGGGAGAACACAATTTCGTCTTGAAATTTTAGTGAGAGATCACCTCATAATGCTACCGTCGTTCTAGGCAAGATAAGGTGCATAAAGGATTAACATCACGTGCAATTCATAAGTGACATGATATGGCCATCATCATGTGCTTCTAGATCTCCATCACCAAAGCACCGACACGACCTTCTTGTCACCGGCGTCACACCATGATCTCCATCATCATGATCTCCATCAACGTGTCGCCATTGGGGTTGTCGTGCTACTCATGCTATTACTACTAAAGATACGTCCTAGCAATATAGTAAACACACCTGCAAGCACAAACGTTAGTTTAAAGACAACCCTATGGCTCCTGCCGGTTGCCGTACCATCGACGTGCAAGTCGATATTAACTATTACAACATGATCATCTCATACATCCAATATATCAAATCACGTTGTTGGCCATATCACATCACAAGTTAGACGTCCTCTAATTTTTGTTGCATGTTTTACGTGGTTGCCATGGGTATCTAGTAGGATCGCATCTTACTTACGCAAACACCACAACAGAGATGTATGAATTGCTATTTAACCTCTCTCCAAGGACCTCCTCGGTCAAATCCGATTCAACTAAAGTTGGAGAAACCGACACTCGCCAGTCATCTTTGAGCAACGGGGTTGCTCGTAGCGATGAAACCAGTCTCTTGTAAGCGTACGAGTAATGTCGATCCGAGCCGCTTCGATCCAACAATACCGCGGAATCAAGAAAAGACTAAGGAGGGCAGCAAATCACACATCACCGCCCACAAAAACGTTTGTGTTCTACTCGAGATAACATCTACGCATGAACCTAGCTCATGATGCCACTGTTGGAGAACGTCGCATGGGAAACACATTTTTTCCTACGCACACGCAATACCTATCATGGTGATGTTCATCTACGAGAGGAGATTTCCGATCTACTGTGACAGCCCGATGCCGACGTTCCAGAAGATTCCCCCTTCTTTCCGTTTTCGTCGTGTTTCTATTTTTCTTTAGTCGCATCATCATCACATCATGCGCATCATCAGCATTGCATCGGCATCCCGTTGCCGCCCGTTTTCAAAACTTGGATCCGTTGTTAGTGGCCGGTATCATCGTTGTTCGTTCTCAGCCCGACCGCACCCGCACGCGCCCGCGGCATCGTTTGAAACCCTGTTTTTAAAGTATGCGTAAAACTTTTTCTCATCGGGTTGAGATTTGACGTGCGGTGTTATTTTAATATAGGTAGGCCGCCTGTCAAGTTTCGTCGCAATCGGAGTCCGTCTAGTACCCGAACGGTCGACCGTAGCGGCACCGTATTCGGTCTACCGTCGGACGTTTTATCGGTGTTCTAAAATACGTTGTCGGGTCGCCCGTTCTCCCTCTCGCCTCCGGTAGACCACCCTACACGGCCACGTACCCATACCCGCGTTCGGAATCGTCTGAATCTGACCGCACAGTTGGATCCGGAACAAAATTCCGGCTAACCTAGCCCCCCCGTTTGCCTATATATAGACGCCCAAGCATTTATTTCAGCCCCCCCTCTCTCTGCCTCAAAAACCATGCCAACCCTAGCCTCCCGCACCCTCTCTCTACTCCCCTCGGTCCCTTAGCGGCCGCCAGGCCCACCGAGCCCAGATCGGGCCCGGGCGAGGCCCATCCGCCGCCGCCGCCGCCTCCCGTGCTCCCTGGGCTCCCCCATACCCCATGCTCCCCGTGCCGCGCCGCCCCCGTGCTCCCCGTGCCGCGCCGCCCCCGTGCTCCCCTTGCCGCGCCGCCCCCAGGCTTCCCCATGCCCCGCCGTCGGCTGCAGCTCGCCGGAGAGCCAAGCCGCGCCGCCCTTGCCAGCCGCCACCCCGCCTCCCTGTAGCTGCGCCCCACCTCGCGCCAGATCCGGCGAGCAGCCGCGTGGATCCGGCCGCCGCGCCCTCGTTGGTCCCGCCGTGGGCCTCGCCGGCCTGCCCTGCGAGGCCTTCTCCCCGAGCACCGGCGCAGGTTCCTGGTGATGCGCCGCCTGGGCGTCTGCCCGCGAGGAGAACGACGCCCGCCAGCGCCCGCGTGGGCCGGCCTTCCGCGCAGGCCGATCCGGCCAAGTGAGGAGCCCCCCTGTTCAGCCTCCCACGTGGGCCGCCTCCTCCTCCACTGCTTGCGCCCAGGCTTGCCTCATGGGCCAAGCCCACAAGGTGAGCAGTTCCCCCTCCTAGTCGCTATAAAACGCTCAGGGCGTAGGATAGTTTGTTGCGCTCACTGTTGTTTCGGCCCGTTGTTAATTTTAGGATTTCTGTGATTTATTAATTTCAGGGTAATATTAGATTTTTCAAACACGCATATCTTTTGAACCGTTAGTCGGATCACGATGTATTAGATATGTTTTTCGTGTAGAATTCGCGTAGAATCCATTTTTGCAACTTGCACATTTGTTTGACATCGTATAGCGTGCCCTATGCCTAGAAACACGTGCTGTCCTAATATGTTTTGCCCGTAGTTTATATTTTCGCGCGTGTCCGGTTTTCCCGAATGCCTTAGATAAAATGTTCATGCTCTAGGGACCCATTTGCCATGTATTTTAGAGCGGTCATTGATATTTTTGCGTGTAGGGATTGCCGGTAGTTTATTTTCCCGCGTATAGGTTATTTTTCTCGCATTAATGTGTGGCTTTATTTTGTGTTGCAACCCCACATATTTTATATGTTTCCGGGATAGAAAAATTCCATGGATTTTTCTGTGCAATTATTTTTAGCTTTTGAGGAAGTTAGTTCGCACGATATTTTGCCGTGATGCCCTTTTGTTTAATTCATAGGAATTATTCCGTGCGTCGTTTGACGGAGTTGTCAACTAGGGAGTTGTTCTTGGATGTTTTCTCTAGCCCCTGGTATTTTTGGTTGCAATAGAAATGCATGTTTAGGTGTGGTTTGATTGCTCTCAAGTTGCTAGAAATAGTGCTGATTTGGAGTAGCTGAAATATTTCTAAGTCTGGAATCTGTTATATTTTGTTGCTGTCTTGTCTTGCTTGTATCTTGTGATGTGTAGCTCTTTTGAGGTTGGTCCAATGGAGTTAGTTGTACCCCTTGTGTTTCTCTACCATGCTGTAAATTTTCATGCCATTTGGAGTCCTGTAGCTATAGGTTTTGCTGCTGTCAATATTGCTTCAGATCGAAAACTGCACTTTCATGAGGTGTAATTTTCACTAAGTCTGAAATGGTGTGTGAGATGCCATTTTGTGTCTTCTTTTCCTAGTGCTCCTTGATGCCATGCTAGTTGTTGTTAGTTTTTTGTAGTAGTGCGTCTTGCCCTCTTTCGTGCCATGCCTTGCTTGAGTTTATCGGAGTTGTGTAGCTCGTAGTTGTGGGGCGTAGAAAATGCTATGTGGCTGATTTTGGCAGATTGTAGTCATTTCTTGTTTTGCTCGTAGTTTTTGAACCGTAGCTCCGATTTGATCGTGTCCTACATGAAACTTGCTTAGAATCTTGTGTAGTTTCATTTTCTCTTGCTGTTTGTATGTTTTGAAGTGCTCTTGACCGTCGTTGCACACATTTTGCATTCGTGCCATCATATCTTGTGGTGCTTGTAACTTTTGATCCGTAGCTCCGTTGGAGATGTTCTCTATGTGTAGATTGCTTGAAATGACGAGTAGAATCACGTGAACCTATTTGTTTTGCTGTGTAACAACTAATTAAATGCATTAGTTCAGATCTGGACAGAATTGTAAATTAACATATGAGGTCGTTTCAGAGGTGCTATATGTCATTTCTGATCTCATTTAAAATGCCTAGATAAGTAGTTTAATTACGCTTCACCTCTTGCATGTTTGACAACATTAATATTGCCGTGTAAATAACCGGAGTGAACTAAATAATTAACGTGGAGTTTCGTTGCATATTGAACTTCACTTAATGTGTAGTGTTTGATTGTGTGAATTGTCATGCCGTGACTTGCATGTATTCAACTGTTCATGCATCATTTGTGTTGTTCATTGTGTGGTGAATTCCATGTGTTGATTTGTGTTTCCGGTTTGCTTCGTCTCGATAGAGTTCCGCAAGCGTGTCGGATGTGAGGACCCGTTCGACTACGTTGGTTCGTCGACTTCTTGGAGTTGTTCTTCTTCCAAGCGGGATCTCAGGCAAGATGACCATTTCCCCAGATACCATTACTATCATTGCCATGCTAGTTTTACCGCTGCTATCGATTATGTCTCGTTGCCTACCACATGTTAAATATCAGCCTCTCAACAATGCCATGATTACCTTCAACCCGTTCGACCTAGCAAACCACTGATTGGCTATGTTACTGCTTGCTTGACCCTGTTGTTAGTGTTGCTAGTTGCAGGTGTAGATGCTTCAATGTGATAACATGGGTTCCTTGTCTTATCACCATATTTAAATGCTATTTAATTTAATGCACCTATAAACTTGGTAAAAGGTGGAAGGCTCGGCCTTTCTAGCCTCGTGTTTTGTTCCACCTTTGCCCCCTTAGTTTTCGGCTACCGGTGTTATGTTCCATAAATGAGCGCTCCTAACACGATCGGGGTTGTTATGGGGACCCCCTTGATAATTCGTTTTAGATTAAGACTCGTCTGGCAAGGCCCAACTTTGGTACTACATGTGCCTAATAACTAATGAACTGCATAGGGAGTAATTAACCCGAGGATAATTTAATCAACCCCCGGGCCAGTGCTCCTCATGAGTGTTGGTCCAAATTGGCAGACTACGGGGCCACCGCAGGGCAACCCGAGGTTTGGTTCTCCTAGTGTGACCCATCCGTCGTGTCCTGAGAACGAGGTACGCGACTCCTATCGGGATCGTCGACACGTCGGACGGCCTTGCTGGATTAGTTTTACCTTCGATGGAATATCTTGTGCATCGGGATTCCGGTGATGCTTTGGGTAATCTCAGAGTTGAGGTTTTCCACTAGGGAATCTGACGAGATCACGAGCGTCGTGATTGAGGATTTCTATGCGGCTTGTGGTAATTTGTGATGGACTAGTTGGAGCACCCCTGCAGGGTTAAATCTTTCGGAAAGCCGTGCCCGCGGTTATGTGGCAACGTGGAAAGTTTGTTTGACACTGGTTCTAGATAACTTGAAGTTAACTTAATTAAAACTTGCCAACTGTGTGTGTAACCGTGACTGTCTCTTTCGTGAGTTCCTTCTCCGATCGAGGACACGGTGGGGTTATGTCTAACGTAGGTAGGTGTTCAGGATCATTCATTTGATCATCAGTAGACACGTCCGTTATGCGTAGATCTTCCCCCTCTTATTTCTTGTACTCGTAAGTTTAGCCACCAAACACATGCTTAGCCGCTGCTGCAACCTCACCACTTAACCATGCCTCACCCATTAAGCTTTGCTAGTCTTGATACCTTTGGAAATGAGATTGCTGAGTCCCCTGTGGCTCACAGATTACTACAACACCAGTTGCAGGTACAGGTAAAGGTCACTTGACGCGAGCGCGTTGATTGTACATTTGGAGTTGCTTCTTCTTCTTCTTCTTCATCGATCTAGGATGGGTTCCAGGCCGGCAGCCTGGGATAGCAAGGATGGACGTCGTTCTTATTTTTCTCGTTTGTTTTCGTTCGTAGTCGGACCCTGCTCTTACTCTTGATGATTATGTAATGTACTGATGTGACTCTGATGTAGCTTGTGGCGAGTGTAAGCCAACTCTGTATATATATCTCTTCTTTTCAGTACATGTACTTGTAACGATATCCATTCTTGCGACACGACGAGATGCGCTTCTATCCCTAACGAGGCCTTCGTGCCAAATTGAGGATAGGGTCGCATCTTGGGCGTGACATCTACGTACCCTTGTATATCACACAGCAGAAGCGTTAAGAAACGCGGTTGATGTAGTGGAACGTCCTCACGTCCCTCGATCCGCCCCACGAACCGTCCCGCGATCCGTCCCGATCTAGTGCCGAACAGGCGACACCTCCGCGTTCAGCACACGTACAGCTCGACGATGATCTCGGCCTTCTTGATCCAGCAAGAGAGACGGAGAGGTAGATGAGTTCTCCGGCAGCGTGACGGCGCTCCGGAGGTTGGTGGTGATCTATCTCAGCAGGGCTCCGCCCGAGCTCCACAGAAATACGATCTAGAGGAAAAACCGTGGAGGTATGTGGTCGGGCTGCCGTGGGAAAGTTGTCTCAAATCAGCCCTAATACCTGAGTATATATAGGAGGGAGGGGAGGGACCTTTCCTTGAGGGTCAAGGGAGCCGCAAGGGATCGGCCGAAGTGGGGGGAGGAGGATTCCTCCTCCAATCCTAGTCCAACTAGGATTGGAAGGTGGAGTCCTTCTCTATTTTCGCACTTCCCCTTTTTTTTCTCTTTGATTTTCTTTCTCTCCTGCGCAGGGGCCTTCTTGGGCTTCCCCACCAGCCCACTAAGGGCTGGTGCAGCACCCCTAAGGTATATGGGCTTCCCCAGGGTGGGCTGCCCCCCGGTGAACATCCGGAACCCATTCGTCACTCCCGATACATTCCCGGTAATGTCGAAAACTTTCCGGTAATCAAATGAGGTCATCCTATATATCAATCTTCGTCTCCGGACCATTCCGGAAATCCTCGTGACGTCCGTGATCTCATCCGGGACTCCGAACAACATTCGGTAACCAACCATATAACTCAAATTCACATAAAACAACGCCGAACCTTAAGTGTGCAGACCCTGCGGGTTCGAGAACTATGTAGACATGACCCAAGGGACTCCTCGGTCAATATCTAATAGCGGGACCTGGATGCCCATATTGGATCCTACACATTCTACGAAGATCTTATCATTTGAACCTCAGTGCCAAGGATTCATATAATCCCGTATGTCATTCCCTTTGTCCTTCGGTATGTTAATTGCCCGAGATTCGATCGTCAGTATCCGCATACCTATTTCAATCTCGTTTACTGGCAAGTCTCTTTACTCACTCCGTAATACAAGATCCCGTGGCTTACACTAAGTCACATTGCTTGCAAGGCTTGTGTGTGATGTTGTATTACCAAGTGGGCCCTGAGATACCTCTCTGTCACACGGAGTGACAAATCCCAGTCTTGATCTATACTAACTCAACGGACACCTTCGGAGATACCTGTAGAGCATCTTTATAGTCACCCAGTTACGTTGTGACGTTTGATACACACAAGGCATTCCTCCGGTGTCAGTGAGTTATATGATCTCATGGTCATAGGAATAAATACTTGACACAACGAAAAACAGCAGCAACAAAATGACACGATCAACATGCTACGTTCATTAGTTTGGGTCTAGTCCATCACATGATTCTCCCAATGATGTGATCCCGTTATCAAGTGACAACACTTGCCTATGGTCAAGAAACCTTGACCATCTTTGATCAACGAGCTAGTCAACTACAGGCTTACTAGGGACAGTGTTTTGTCTATGTATCCACACAAGTATTGTGTTTCCAATCAATACAATTATAGCATGGATAATAAACGATTATCATGAACAAAGAAATGTAATAATAACTAATTTATTATTGCCTCTAGGGCATATTTCCAACAGTCCATACCTTCGACTTGCGTGTAAGCTTGAGCTACGAGACATGCCTTGTTGCGTACTACTTGGACATCTTCATCTTGCTTGTTCTGAAACACCCATTTTGTACCAATGATGTTGTGCTCGTCCTTGGGTATCTCCATGAGTGTCCAAACTTCATTCCTCTTGAAGTTGTGTAGCTCTTCGTGCATGGTATTCACCCAATGGCATTCTACCTTCATAGGCTCAATGCTAGATATAAATGAGTAATGCTCACAAAAGTTAGCTAAACGAGTTTTAGAGTGAGTGATTCTCCCGGTTTGTATGCCACCGAAGATTTGATTCAGTGGATGATTCTTGTCCACGTGTGCTCAAACTCGTGACAACTTTTTCCTATTGGATGGTGGAGCCTCCTCATCAAGATCTTATTATTTGCCGTTGAATGTGTCATCTCCTTGAGGTGGTGGTGAAGAAGGTTGACGTGGATCATCATGATGTACTTCTTCCACCTCTTCATCATATCGCGAACCACTTGTGGATGCCTCCATCTCGTTTTGTAGTTTGCCTTGATGTGGAGTAGGGGTTTCCACTTGTGTTGATGAAGTGCTTTCCTTCACCTCCTTGGTACGAATCTTGCCGATGGAAAAGTCTTGAATGGCTTCTAAAGGTCCCTTATCTCCTACATCATTTGGCAATTGTTCGACTTGCGAACTATTAGATTCATCAAACTTCACATCTACAATCTCTTCAATTTTTCGAGCGAAGTTTTTGTAGACATGGTAAGTGTGAGAGTTTGAATCGTAACCATGTAGGAAACCTTCATTAGATTTAGGAGCAAATTTAGAACGACAATGCTTATTGATGTCTACTACACAACTTGTTCTTGTAGACTCGTGTTGGGCCTCTAAGCGCAGAGTTTTGTAGGACAGTAGCAAATTTCCCTCAAGTGGATGACCTAAGGTTTATCAATCCGTGGGAGGCATAGGATTAAGATGGTCTTTCTCGAATAACCCTGCAACCAAATAAAAACTCTCTTGTGTCCACAACACACCAAATACAATGGTAAATTGTATAGGTGCACTAGTTCGGCGAAGAGATGGTGATACAAGTGTAGTAATGATAGTAGATATAGTTTTTTGTAATCTAAAAATATAAAAAACAACAAGGTAGCAAGTGTAAAACAACGGGCATAAATGGTATTGCAATGCTTGAAAATGAGGCCTAGGGTTCGTATTTTCGCTAGTGCAATCTCCCAACAATGCTAATATAATTGGATCACATAAAAATCCCTCACGTGCGATGAAGAATCACTCCAAAGTTCCTATCTAGCGGAGAACATAAGAATAAATTGTTTGAAGGGTACAAAACCACCTCAAAGTTATTCTTTCCGATCAATCTTTCCAAGATTTTGTACTAAGATAACAACTTATCCTTTCCAATCAATCTATCTGAGTTCGTACTGAAATAACACCATAAAAAATTCAGATTCATAATACTGAGTCCAACACAAAGAACTTCAAGGAGCACACCAAGATTTCTATCGGAGAACATAGTATGAAAACATGCAATCAACCCCTATGCCTAGATTACCCCAATGTCACCTCGGGGATCCGCGAGTTGATGCCACAACATATATCAAGTGAATCACTTGAATACCCCAATGACACTACAGGTATCCGCATGCAAGACATATATCATGTGCTCTCAAACCTGAATATTCAATCCAACATAACGAGATCTTAAAGTGAAAGACTCAATTCATCACAACAATAGCATGGGACAAACACCATATGATCCAACTATATTAAGAAGGCTCGTGATATATCAAGATCATGACATCTCAAGAACACGAGAGAGAGAGAGAGAGAGAGATTGAACACATAGATTCTGGTGCAAACCATCCTCGAGGTTGGACTACTTCTTCCTCGCATGGCTCCACCGAGATGATGAAGATGGCCACTAGAGATGATCTCCCCCTCCGGCAGGGTTCCAGAACGGGCTCCCGATAGGTTTTTGTGGCTACAGGGGTATGTGGCAGCAAAACTTCTCGTCTAGGGTTATTTCTGGAGGTTTCTATATTTATATGGTTTTTGGGCGTTAGAATCACACCAAGATGGGCCACGAGGTGCCCACTAGGTACCATGCCGCGTCAGGGGGGCTGGCGCGCCCTGGTGTCTAGTGGGAACTAGGGGACCCCCTTTTGTGGTTCTTTGCTCTAGTATTTTTCTTTTCCTCAAAAAATCATCAAAAAGTTCCGTCTAATTCTGAGAACTTTTATTTGTGCGCAAAAAACAACACCACGACAGTTCTGCTGAAAACAACATTAGTCCAGGTTAGTTCAAAATAAATCATATAAAGTGCAACAAAACCATATAAAAGTATTGTAAACATAGGCAAACATGGCGTGAATACTTCATAAATTATCGATACGTTGAAGATGTATCAACATCCCCAAGCTTAATTCCTACTCGTCCTTGAGTAGGTAAATGCTAAAAGAAATAATTTATGAAGTGTGAATGCTAGCATAGTGCATAAGTTTGATCAATGATAATTTCAATCACTTTTCCTAGCATCATAATAGTAACCTTTCTCATAAAACTCATCATGATAAATTAGCAACCAATTCACATGTTATGGTTCAAACAATGAACTCTCTTGAAGCTTAACAACCTATGTTCTTAGTCACCAAACAATTGCAATTGAACTCATTCTCAACAAAATCTAAATTAGAGCTGCACATACTTAATCATCATGTAGTCTTCTATGATTGCTATTGCTCAAAGCATATTTTTAGAACAAATGGCATCCATCAAACACAGAGAAAGATAGGGGCTTAATGTTTCGCATCCCAACTCATTTATCATAGAGATAATTGTCAACAATAATAAGTCATGATCAAATATATTTGACTGGCCATATATGCCTAGATCTTTCCCCACCACATGATGCTTGCCAACTAGAGAATAATTGAGGTTGAAATGAGAATGCATACTATTGACTCCTGCATAAAAGTAAATACTGAAAGGTAAAAGATAGGCCCTTCACAGAGGGAAGCAGAGGTTTTCATGCGATTTTTGGTTTTGTATGCACAATCCCTTAACGAAAAATAATGTCACATTATATTGCCCCTTATGATAGCAACCTTTATTATGCAGTTCGTCCCTTTTATTACTTTATGATCACAAGTTCGTACAACGCTCAATTTTCTCTTACACTAAATGATAAAGCACATTTAGAAGAAAATTTTATTGCCATTTTACACCGAAGACAACTTACTTGAAGGATCTTATTCAATCCATAGGTAGGTATGGTGGACACTCATGGCAAGAAACTGGGTTTAAGGGTTTTTAGATGCAAAAGTAGTATCTCTACTTAGTACGAATTTTCGGCTAGCAAAAGATCCTAAGCAAACACCACATGTTGGAGGATCCATAACAATATAACTTCTATGCAAATATACACAACCATAACTCATTAAGTTTCCTTCCTTGTCCAACTTCAACTAATTTTCTCAAGTTTCAAAAATAATTAATGGGTATTCACAATCATAGAAGATGTTCAAGATAATATATTTATATGTGAAAGTTCTCTTCCTTATACCAATCATTCATGAATTGCTTGTATAATAAATATTGTGATTGTAAAGCTTCAAAATATTTCACTTTCTAAACCCAATGTGAAGATACTACTAGGCATCACATGAACATATCATTTCAACTTCATGGTATTCAATTCATTCAACAATTTACTCATAGGATATAAGTGAAGCACAAGAGGAAACAATCAAACTACTCTCAAAAGATATAAGTGAAGATCGATGAGTAGTTAAACAATCAAGTAGCTATGTGAGGACTCTCTATTAATAAAGGTTTTCAGATCTTATATTTTATTTCAAACAGCAAGCTAAAATTAAAATTCATTCCAAGAGTAGCACATATCATGTGGACAAATGAAAAATTAGGCTCAACATAAGCTAATCGATAATTGTTGATGAAGTAAGGTGGGATGCGTAGCATTCCCAAGCTTAGATGCTTGATAATTCTTGAAATATTTACTTGGGTGACTTGGGTATCCACAAGCTTGAGCTTTTGTGTCTCTCAATTCCTCTCATATCATGGTTTCACCTAAGTCTCAAAAACTTCATCCACACAAAACATGAAAAGAACTCGTGAGATAGGTTAGTACACATAAAAGTAAATGAAATCTTTATGTATTGCAAATACAAGTTGCATAATAATTTTCAAACATTAGGTTCTATATACTATAATTTCCAAAAAATATATTTACCAATATAAGCTATGGAAACTATAAGATAAGTAGATAACAAAACTATGACAGCAATCTGTCCAAACATAATAGTATGTGGCAATCCATATAAAAATGTACTTTTGTATCTCCAAAAATTCTGAAAATTTAGGATGTGATAAATAATTTGTATGAAAGTACATTATAAAAAATTAAGAAATTATATACGTTCCGGTAAAATATGATAATTCAAATACTACAACAAAAGTTTCACTTTTTGTACAACATATATCACACATGCAATTCAAGCATTCTAAAGGCCATTCTTGAAACTTTTTATTGAACAAAAGATTATAAATAACATATAACAGAGAACAGAAAAATAAAATGATGCTCCAAACAAAACACATATCATGTGATGAATAAAAATATAGCTCCAAGTATGATATACCGATAATGTTGGAGATGAAAGAGGGGATGCCTTCCGGGGCATCCCCAAGCTTAGAAACTTGAGTCTTCCTTGGATATTACCTTGGGGGTGCCTTGAGAATACCCAATCTTAGGTTCTTTATACTCCTTATTCTCCTCACATTGGTATCTCACCCAAAACTTGAAAACTTCAATCACACAAAACTTAACGAAACTTCATGAGATGGGTTAGTATGGAAAATATAGATCATTCACATATGTACTGCCAAGACAAGATTCATAATTGTTCTCACATAATACCTACTATATTATATAATTCTCGTAATTTATATCACTCAATATAATTATGGAAACACTAAAGCAAGCAAACTATGCACACAAAACAGAATCTGTCAAAAACAGAATAGTCTATGAAAATCTGCATTTAAACCATACTTACCTGACTCTAAAAATTCTAAAAAAATAGGACAACATAGAGAATTTGCATAGAAAAACTATTTAGAAATTTCATATTTTTGTGAAGCTCCAATAAAATCAGAGAAATTCTGCACTGGATGTAAAAGTTTGTGTTTATGCACAGAATCAAACAAGCAAGTATCCACACTATCCCAAAGGCTTTACTTGGCACTTTATTGAAATAAAATCTATAAAACATGATTAAAATAGTATCTTAATCATGTGAACACACAAAAACACAAAGGATAATTATTGGGTTGTCTCCCAACAAGCGATTTTCTTTAATGCCTTTTAGCTAGGCATGATGATTTCAATGATGCTCGTGTAGGAATAATATTTGGAAGATGCAAGCGAGCATCATGAATCACATGGCAAGAAAATTTAAGTCTAACACACTTCCTATGCATAGGGACTTTGCAAGAAAATAATTTATGGGAGCAAGAATCAATTTCCATAGGAAGGCAAAACAAGCATGACTTCAAAACTTTGAACACATAGGGAGGATACTTGATATTATTGCAATTCCTACAAGCATATGTTACTCCCTCATAATAATTTGGAGTAGCATCATGAATGAATTCAACAATATAACTATAACATACAACATTCTTTTCATGATGCACATGCATATAATTTTTAATACTCTCCACATAAGCAAATTTCTTCTCATTCATAATAGTGGGAGCAAACTCAACAAAATAACTATCATGAGACACTTGATTGAACTAATCCAAATGAAAATTAAAATCATGATGACAAGTTTCATGGTTTTTATTAATCTTTATAACATACATGTCGTCACCATAATCATCATAGATAGCAACTTTGTTGCCATAATCAATTAGAACCTTTTCCAAAATAGTGGAATCATCACTAAATAAAGTCATGACCTCTCCAATTCCACTTTTATCATTATGAAAAGATTCAACACCCTCCAAAATAGTGGAATCATTATTACCTAGAGTTGACACTCTTCCAAACCCACTTTCATCAATATAATCATCATAAATAGGAGTCATGCTTTCATCATAATAAATTTGCTCATCAAAACTTGGGGGACTAAAAATACCATCTTCATCAAACATAGCATCCCCAAGCTTGTGGCTTTGCATATCATTAGGATCATGGATATTCAGAGAACTCATACTAACAATATTAGTATCATGCTCATTATTCAAGGAATTCAGATTAAGCATTTGCATACATTCTTCCTCTAGCAATTGAGCACAATTTTCCTTTCCATCATTTTCAAGGAAGACATGATAGAGATGAACAATATGAGACCACCTCAATTCCATTTTTTGTAGTTTTGTTTTTATGAACTAAACTAGTGAAAAACAAGAAACGGAAAGATTTAATTGTAGGATATAAATCTATACCTTCAAGCACTCACCTACACGACAATGGCACCAGAAAAGTGCACGAGAAAAGAGCTTGATGTTTACTACACAACTTGTTCTTGTAGACTCGTGTTGGGCCCCCAAGCGCAGAGTTCTGTAGGACAGTAGCAAATTTTCCTCAAGTGGATGACCTAAGGTTTATCAATCCGTGGGAGGTGTAGGATGAAGATGGTCTCTCTCAAACAACCCTACAACCAAATAATAAAAGTCTCTTGTGTCCCCAACACACCAAATACAATGGTAAAATTGTATAGGTGCACTAGTTTGGCGAAGAGATGGTGATACAAGTGTAGTAATGATAGTATATATAGTTTTTTGTAATCTGAAAATATAAAACAGCAAGGTAGCAAGTGTAAAACAACGAGCATAAACGGTACTACAATGCTTGAGAATGAGGCCTAGGGTCCGTAATTTAGGTAGTGCAATCTCTCAACAATGCTAATATAATTGGATCACATAACAATCTCTCAATGTGCGACGAAGAATGAGTGCATAGTTCCTATCTAGCGGAGAACATAAGAAGAAATTGTTTGTAGGGTACAAAACCACCTCAAAGTTATTCTTTCCGATCAATCTTTCCAAGAGTTCGTACTAAGATCACAACTTATCCTTTCCGATCGATCTATCAAGAGTTCATACTAAAATAACACCATAAGAAATTCAGATTCATAATACTCAATCCAACACAAAGAACTTCAAGGAGCACACCAAGATTTCTATCAGAGAACATAATATGAAAACGTGCAATAAACCCCCATGCCTAGATTACCCTAATGTCACCTCGGGAATCCGTGAGTTGATGCCACAACATATATCATGTGAATCACTTGAATACCCTAATGTCACTAGGGGTATCCGCATGCAAGACATATATCATGTGCTCTCAAACCTGGATATTCAATCCAACATAACGGGATCTTAAAGTGAAAGACTCAATTCATCACAGCAACAACATGGGACAAACAACATATGATCCAACTATATTAACAAGGCCTATGATATATCAAGATCATGACATCTCAAGATCATGAGAGAGAGAGAGAGATTAAACACATAGCTACTAGTACAAACCCTCAGCCCCGAGGGTGGACTACTCCCTCCTCGTCATGGGCTCCTCCAGGATGATGAATATTTCCACCGGAGATGATCTCCCCCTCCGGCAGGGTGCCGGAACAGGCTCCCGATTGGTTTTTCATGGCTACAAAGGCCAGCGGCAACGAAAATTCTTGCCTAGGGCTATTTCTTGAGGTTTCTATATTTATAGGATTTTTGGGCGTTGGAATCATGCCAAGATGGGACACGAGGTGCCCACTAGATACCAGGCCGCACCATGGGGGCTAACGTGCCCTGGTGTCTAATGGGCATCAGCCCCCTCTGGTGGTTCTTTGCTCCACTATTTCTCTTTTCCTCCAAAAAATCATCAAAAAGTTTCGTCCAGTTCCGAGAACTTTTATTTTTGCACAAAAACAACACCACGGTAGTTTTGCTGAAAACAACGTTAGCCCGGGTTAGTTCAAAATAAATCATATAAATTGCAGCAAAACCATATAAAAGTATTGTAAACATAGGCAAACATGGCATGGATACTTCATAAATTATCGAGACGTTGGAGACGTATCACTTATCAAGAATGTAGCACTTTGAGCCGAATACCCGGACATATCCAACTAGGGTTTGTTACTCGTGAGTAGCTCGTATGCCGTTTTACCGATAAGCTTGTGTAAGTAGAGTCGGCTTGTGGCATGTTGAGTTGTTTCCATGACTTCTGCCCAAAAGTGTCTCGGCGTCTTGTATTCGTCAAGCATCGTTCTAGCCATCTCTACAAGAGTCCGATTCTTCCTCTCAACAACTCCATTCTGTTGAGGTGTGTAAGTCACCGAGAACTCATGTGAGATATCCTCTTCATCAAGAAAAGTATCCACCTTTTTGTTCTTGAACTCCAATCCATTGTTGCTCCGAACTTTCTTGATCTTCACTTTAAACTGATTTTGGGTTTTCCAAGCGAAGTTCTTGAAGATCTTTTGTACCTGTGACTTGTAATGAAGACAGAATACCCACATAAATATGAAAAAAGTCATCAACAAAAACTAGACCAAAAGAATTTCCATCGAGGCTCTTGTAAGAGTTGGGACCAAAGAGACCCATGTGAAGCAGCTCGAGTGGCCTTCTAGTAGTCATTATGTTCTTCACGGGATGACTTCCACTAACTTGTTTTCCCGCTTGACAAGCACTACAAAGTCTATCTTTGTCAAAGATAACATCTTTAACACCTAGAATATGATCACCTTTTATAATCTTGTCAAGATTATGCATAGCAACATGTCCTAGCCTTCTATGCCATAACCAACCTTTACAAGATTTTGCAATAAGACATGTACAAGGTTTGGATTTTTAGTGAAATCGACAATGTATAGACCACCTCTACGAAAACTAGTAAAGACCATGTTATGATTATCTGGACGAAACACTTGGCAATCAACTTCTATAAATAGCACATTGAAACCAAAATTCGCTAATCTAGATATGGAAAGAAGATTATAGCCAAGGGAGTCAACAAGCATGACATTTTGAATGGAACCATCATGAGATATGGCCACCTTACCAAGACCAAGTACCTTACCCTTGGAGTTGTCTCCAAAAGTCACATACCTTCATGGACCATGATTTGGTGTGATCTCATGAAACATGTCTTTATCTCCGGTCATGTGATCGGTGCATCCACTGTTAAGTATCCACTCCTTTCCTCTGGCCATGTAGTCTCTAAGGTTTGCCATAATACTTAGGCTCCTCATGGTATTCTCATATTTGATGTCAAACTTCTCGTCATCATCATAGTAGGCGTGCTCCATATTGTCATCGTCAAATGGGTTGTCCTCGTCATAAGAATCAAGAGATCCGTTAGAATTTTGACTATAACAATGTTCAAGTTTACGAATGCGGATGGCTTCAAGAATGATGTTACTGATGGTAATGACATCTCCTTTAGCACTATGAGGTCACGAAGCTCAAATACACAATTATCAAAGTTAGGACCATTGGGCTTCATTTTGTTAAAGACGGTAGATTTTTGGAAAATGACATCAAGATTTTTCAAGGAATATTTAAGATATCTTTTCTCCAAATCTTTCCACAATGTATAAGCACACTCAAAGTTCTTCATTTGGTTAAGCACATTTCTTGGTACTCCTATAATGATGACATTAATAGTTTTAAGATTGCCAAGTATATTGATTTCTTCATCATGATAAGGGTGTAAGGGATCAATGGGAGGCACATAGGAATTCTTAACATATTTTCTCAAATGGAATTCATCAAATATGTCAAACATTTCACCTTTCCATTGTATGTAATACTCCCCATTGAGAATAGGCACTCTACAACTAAGATTCCCCAAACTAGACACATCCATCTTCCTCCATTGGTGATTAAACCAAGGCCATGGAGACCAAAGATCTGATACCACTTGTGGGATCCGAAGTATGTCGAGGAGGGGGGGGGGGTGATTAGACTACTTGACAAAATAAAACCTAGTCTTTTCCAATTTTAATTGCTGGCAGATTTTAGCATTTAGAACAAGTCATACACACCCTACACATGGAAGTCTATGAGTATAGCAGCGGAAAGTAAAGACATGCACATGTAAAGTAAGGAGTACAGTTTAGGAAGATAAAACACAAATATGGACATGGTCATTTTTGGCATGGTTCCGATAAGTGGTGATATCATACGTCCACGTTGATGGACACTTCGACCCACGGATGGTAACGGCCGTGAGAGTCCACGGAGGCTTAGCCCATGTAGGGTCTACGGAGAAGCAACCTTGTTTATTCCATCACGGCTTACGTCCATGAAGTACTAGCCTCACTCAGGGTAGATCTTCACAAAGTAGGAAATCTCCCTGCCCGTACAAACTTGTTGGTTAAACTCCACAACACGGAGTAGGAGCATCCCAAGCGACACCTAACCAATATAGGAGACACAACTCTCCAAAAGGTAATAGACGCGGTAGTACAATGAACTCCTTGCTCTTGTTCTTCAAAATATAGTCTCCTCAATAGTCAATCACTCTGTCACGGATCTGGATTGGGTAGAAGAAATTGATTAGGTGGAAATAAACTTGGGGAGGCTGGAAATCAAGATCCAAATGGTAGGATTGGAACATCTTGATCTCAACACATGAGTAGGTGGCTCTCTCTCAGAAATAAGGATATGATAAGTGTATGTGTGTTCGGAGTGCTACCTCTTTGAAAGAGAGGTGATGGATGGGTATATATAGGCATCTCCAAAAATACAACTGTTACAACATTATTGCCCAACTTGGTGAAAACGAAGTAAAACTCGATGGCGCCGACTAGTGCAAAATGTGGCAACTTTTGCCTTTTCAGTGAGACCGATATATAAATATCGGTGGTACTGATATGGATGTCCTATATAGTTTCTAAATCCCGGTGAGACCAATTTCCAAGACTCGGAAATTCTGATTCTTGAAAATAGGTAACCATAAAGTTGGTCATTGATTCCCGTTGCACCAAATGGAATGTTGGTGGTACCGAGATGCTAGGGTTTGGCATAGGAATTGTCCCTGATGGAAATCAGTATTGTCGAGTGGGAAATATTGTTGGCACCGATTTTGATGTATATGCTTTGGACAAAGATTTTGTGGGAGATTGGATGAGTATTTTTGGTGGCTTCCTCTAAGCACTTGAGCAACCAGATCATCATAAATACCTCATCCCCTTTTAATAGTATTGGCTTCCCTACGGAATCAATTGTGATTTCTCACATAAAGTAAAATGGAGAGTCTTGAGGCTTGAATCTTGGGCAATCCTATTCCTTCCTCTTCTTCCTCTTCTTCTTCTTCTTCTTCTTCTTCTTTTAAATTCTCCTCACAATCCTTTGCCAATTCTCTGTGTGGACTATATACGAAATATACTAGGTAAATGTGTTAGTCCAAGAGACAGTGTATGTTGTTATGAATTATCAAAACCACCAAGGGAGCATATGTGGTTTCATATGATCAACAACAATGTATTCATCTGCTTTGGTTTTGATCTCAGGTTGTTTATGAGCAACATCTTCAATCTTGAGAACTTCATCGATTGATGCAATCGGAGTAACACACACTTCATCTTGAGGTATGCTTTGCATTGAAGATATAACTGGCCTTGGTCCTCAGCAAAGCCATTTGAGTGGAGCCACATGATCAGTGGTTTCAAATTCCATGGTTTCAAATGGAGATTTAGGTGATATTTGCACAGGAGTTGAAAACAAAGTAGGTGGAGTGTTGGGACTAACTTCAAACACTATTGGCCTTAAAGGGGTACCAATGTCCATTCACTGTCAACTTGTGGAGGAGATGATACTAGTGTTGCATAAATTTGAGGCACGTGTTAAGTTTCTCATTCAACATTGTCTTCAATAGAAGCATTCTGTTTAGCAGCCTTAGCTGCTATGTCTTCAGCCGAGGTGGGTTCAACAGCTGGTACATCTTCTGTTGAACCTCAGTGGTAGTAGACTCATGAAGAACAACTTGCCTAGTAGGATTTTGAGAGGCAGGAGGAGCCATGGATTTAGGTGTCACAAGCAAGGGCTGCTCACGAGTAGGTGGAGTGAAAGAAGGAGCTTGGGGGGCTGGGGCCAAACCCGAAGACTTTGTCTTCTTTGTCCTCAGCCTCTTGATAGGCTGAGCTTCAGAAGAAGGTGCATATTTTCACTTTCGGGCTTTTGCCTCAGCTTGTTTCGTCTTCTTGCTACTCATAGCAGAGGAAGGAGAAGGTGCTCTTGATCCAGAGAAGCTTGTTGGGAATATAATGCTTGGCATTTCTTTCCTTAAATAAGCAGGCTCGCTCGAAGACACCAAACCTTGCCTTGTCCTCTCAATGATTCTAGGGTCAGAACGGGCTCGCCAAGCACGTTTCTATTTAACATATGTTGTGAGCTTGGACCACTTTCACATATTTATTCTCTAGACGCTCAAGGGTGCCTTTGACAGCTTCACGCCGCTTCTCAAATTCTACCTTTAAATCTTTCATGAAGAGCTGATAGCCTTGTATATGCTCGACTTTGAGCTTGTGTACATTGCTCCTAAAGAGCGCCTTTTCATGGCGAACCTTCTCGCCCTGCTGTACAACTTTTTGAGCAACAGTCAATTCTTCTTTCACCAGACCTTGAAATGTGTCACTTAGTCCAATGGGAAGCTGAAGTGCATCAGTGGTGAGAGAGGGGTTAACAAACCTTTCATCAATGAACTAGTTGAGGATATTTGCATTAAATAGAGGCACGTCTTTGAGATGTTTGGCCTCTTCATCCTTTTGCTGAATAAGCTTTGCCAGAGCTTCATCATCCAACTCATCATCTCAGAGTTCGATCATGTTGGCAGATCCATCAAGGAAACGGATGGCTTCGGTCCACGGGCAGCAACATGTTTTCTTTTGAGTCTCCTATTTGTTCGAGACTCATCGTGAGTTTTAGCTGGTTCAACTGGCCTTGATCGTGAAGCGTGAGGTTCAATGGAGATAAGCCTTGAAGCATTTGCTTTCTCCATTGGCTTCAGATCAATGACAAGGGGCTGATCTTCTACTTCAGATGTTTCATCGGCGATGGTGCATCCACAAATGCTGGAGGGATATGGATGCGAAGGCATTGCTGGCCGTACCATGCATAGGAACAAGCCAATCTTGATGGCTTCGGTCTTTAACTTTGGATGGAGATTTTTATAGATAATGTCAGTCCAAGGAGCCTTGTCAGCATTCTTATTTGCATACTCATCATTGAAAAAGCGGTAGTTGAACCAGTCTTGTACCCAATATCTTTGGATCCATTGGATGTGGTTCTTGCATTGTTGGTAGTTCTCTTCTGGACCAGACTTGTATCAATCATATAGTGCAGGTGGAAGATATTTGGTAGTGTTCACATGTCTTTGTCTTCCTCCTTTCTTAAGAGCTTTATCTCTTGCCATAGTCTTCGACTTGGGCAAAAGGTTCGCAGATTGATTCAAATGAGAGCTGGATCCACGTGAGTCCAGATGCATCTGCAAGTAGTCTCTAAATGAATTCATATTATGAGATCCAAGGGATTGTGCTGCGGACATGTACCTGTAAAAAAATTAGAGTTGCGAGGGGAATATAAGAGGTCATATGCATTCTCAGAATATTTTGAAGATAAAAACATGGTGTGAAGATATTGACCTCATTCACCGAAGACTTTCACTTTTGCTGAAGAGAGGTGGTTTTAGATTTGTACAAGTTTGAAATTTGCACAAGTGAGAAATCAACCCAGATTTTCAACATAAGTAAAAGCATTGAGCAAATAGAGATGGATGATAGAGTGTTGTCGAAGAGATTGTGAAAAACAACTTTCAAAGATATTTGGTAACTTTTAGGATCAAACAAGTGGTAAAAATCAGGGATTTATTTACCACGACGAAGAATACGAGGAGCTGTTCGATGAGGGTGAGAGGCCGAGCAGTTTGATCTGCCACACCCTAGCTTGGTGGTGGCATATGGCTACGGTTGTGGCGGAAGAAATACGGCATGAGTACGACAACGAAGAAGGCACGACAACTAAGCATTTCTTCTTCGGCGATGATGAAATCTAATGGCGACGCTAGGGTTGGAGCTCGAGAGCGGAGGCTTTGAGGTAAGAGTAATAATTGAGCCGAGGGACATGTATTTATAAGGAGGGGCAAAACAGGAACATCCAATTTTTTGGATAGATATGCCCCGGACTCTTCGGATTAGTGGGTCATGTGGCATCCATGCAACACGTGTGATAACCCACCACCTATGATCTGTACCATGAGGCATGGGAATTTTGGCAATAAAGGCAGTAAAAAAGATAAGAGCAGAAAATTTAAGATTTGGTTGGATTTGTTTTCGACACACAAGGATGCTACAAAGACAATCAACACATGTCAATTAGAATGCATATGACTGGAGTCAAACAGTGTTAGGAGAGATAAGCATAGATGTGATGTAAGGGTCTGATCACATTTGCCTAGATAAAAATTCAAAGTTATAGCTATAGGCAAGATGTTGTAGAGTACTGAACTCCATATGACATATTCAAATGACAAGTGTTCAAGTTCGAAGACTATCATAATATCTAAAGACAAACTCAGTTTCATGAATACATATATGAAAATACAAAGATAAAAACAATGTCTTCACGAGGGGTTGGTGGCTTTGCCCACCGTATAAGAATGTTTGACCCAAACACGACACACAATTATCATGGCGATCTAAAGTCATATTCTTTGTTAATGTATTCACACTTAGAGTGTATATCTTCATGTGTTGAAGACATATGTTACTCTGTGTGTTGTGCATCAAAGTCATCAAAGTGCATAAGCGTTAGGATGTGTGTCTATTCAATGAACATTTTAGGATTCTAAGATATTTAGCTCAAACCGCAACTTGCAAAACCTCTTCTCGTCCAAAGGCTTCGTGAAGATATCAGCCAATTGCTCTTCTGACTTCACACTATCAATGACGATGTCTCCCCTCAACACATGATCACGAAGAAAATGATGTCGTATCAAAATGTGCTTTGTCTTTGAGTGTTATACTAGGTTGTAGGCGATCTTGATAGCTCTCTCATTGTCGCACTAGAGTGCTACTTTCTTCTTGTTGATGTTGTAGTTCTTGAGAGTTTGCTTCATCCAGAGAAGTTGTGTACATAAGGTGCCAACAACAATGTATTCGGTTTCAGCAGTGGAGAGTGAGATGCAGTTCTGCTTCTTTGAAGACCAACATACAACAGATTGACCCAGAAAGTGACATGTGCCTGATATAGACTTGCGATCAACTCTATCTCCATCAAAATCTGAATCTGAATAGCCAATGAGATCAAACTTCAAGCCCATTGGATACCATAATCCTAGCATTGGGGTGTGAGCCAAATATCAAAGTATTTGCTTCACTGTGAGGTGATACGATTCCTTTAGTACTGCTTGGAATCGGGCACACATGCAAACCCTAAGCATTATAGCTGGCCTAGATGAACATATGTACAATAAAGAGCCAATCATGGAGTGATATACCTTCTAAAAAAATATTTACAATTTTCTTCAGTGTAGACGTGGTCATTTGTTGGCATTGGCGTTTTGTATCCCTTGCAGTCTTGCATACCAAATTTCGTGAGGCAATCTTTGAGCTACTTCTCTTGAGATATGAAGATGCCATTTGGTTGTTGACGAACCAGAAGCCCTAGAAAGAACTTTAACTCTCCCATCATCGCCATCTGATATTGCTCTTGCATCATGAAGGTAAACTTATCACTACATGTATTGTTAGTAAAAGCGAAGATAATGTCATCAACATTGATTTGGCATACAAACAACTCACCATCATATGATTTAGTGAAAAGAGTAGAATTGAGTGAACCAAGTTTGAAGCCTTTCTCCGTGAGAAATTCCTTGAGAGTGCCATACCAAGCCTTTGGTGCTTGTTTGAGGCCATACAATGCCTTGTTGAGCCGGCAGACCATGTGAGGATGTTTTGGATCTTCACACCCTCGTGGTTGAGCAACATATACTTCTTCCTCAATCTTACCATTGAGGAATGCACTTTTGATATCCATTTGGTATAAGCATATATCATGGTGGTTAGCATAAGCAAGCAATATGCGTATCTCTTGAAGTCTAGCAACACGTGCAAATGTTTCATCAAAGTTAATACCCTCAACCTGTGTGTAGCCTTTAGCGACAAGTCAAGCCTTGTTTCTCACAACTTGTCGAGATTCACATTGCTTGTTGCGGTAGATCCACTTTGTGCTAATGATGTTGTGCTTGCATGGATCGAGACGTCTGACTAGCTCACATACGTTGTTGAGCTTGAAATAATGAAGCTCTTCTCACATGGCTTGAATCCATTATGATTCCATGAAAGATTCATCTACTTTTGTGGGCTCTAAGATAGACACAAAAGCAAAGTGCCATAAAATTTAGCCAATTGGTTAGCTCTTGAGCGACGTGAGAGGACCCCACGCATTGATGTTGTCGAGCATCTTCTTGATTTGAACTTTATTTGCGACTCGCAGATGAGCATGTCAAAGACTTTGATCCTGCTATTGAGCATTGTCTGCATCAGCAACATTATCTTCAGGAGCATCATTGTCTTTGCGATGGGTAGGTGGAGGAATGATGACTTCCTCAATGTATGGTTCTTCGGGTATGATCTCACCACTGCGCATCAGCTTGATAGCTTCATCAGGTGGAAGTTCTTCTAGCACAAGTGGTAGTTTCTCTCTTTGTGATATGTTAGTTTCATCGGACCGCATGATTCATCTCCAACGTATCTACTTTTCCAAACCCTTTTGCCTTATTTTGCATGATTTGAATGGAACTAACCCGAACTGATGCTGTTTTCAGCAGAATTGCCTTGGTGTTATTTTTGTGCAGAAATAAAAGTTCTCGGATTGACCTGAAAATTTACGGAGAACGTTTATGGAATTAATAAAAATACTGGCGAAAGAATATACCGGAGAGGGGCCACCCCCTGGCCACAAGCCTGCAGGGCGCGACCCACCTAGGCCAAGCCCCCTGGCTTGTGGGGTCCCTGAGGCTCCACCGACCTCGTTTCCACTTCTATATATTCCTATCCGGGGATAAAAAATCAGAGAAAAGAGTTCATCGCGTTTTATGATACGGAGCCGCTGCCACCTCCTGTTCTTCCTCGGGAGGGCAGATTTGGAGTCTGATTTGGGCTCCAGAGAGGGGAAATCGACGCCGTCGTCATCTCCAACCATCCTTCATCACCAATTTCATGATGCTCTCCATCGTTCATGAGTAACTCCAAAATAGGCTTGCTGGACGGTGATGGGTTGGATGAGATCTATCATGTAATCGAGTTAGTTTTGTTAGGGTTTGATCCATGGTATCCATTATGTTCTGAGATTGATGTTGCTATGACTTTGCTATGCTTAATGCTTGTCACTAGGGCCCGAGTGCCATGATTTCAGATCTGAACCTATTGTGTTTTCATGAATATATATGTGTTCTTGATCCTATATTGCAAGTTATAGACACCTATTACGATTTATGATCCGCATCCCCCAGGATGACAATAACTGGGATTCTTTCCGATGATTACCGTAATTTGAGGAGTTCATGTATTCACTAACTACTAATGCTTTGATCCGGGAATGGCGCCAGAAATTCTTCTTGCTACTTCTCAACAACAACGCCAAAAATTGACACGTTGACGGAGACTTGCTTGCGTCAGTTTTTCCCTTGAAGAGGAAAGGGTGATGCAGCACAAGAGCAGTAAGTATTTCCCTCAGTTTGAGAACCAAGGTATCAATCCAGTAGGAGAATCTCGTCAAGTCCAGAGTACCTGCACAAACACAAAGAGCTTGCACCCAACGCTATAAAGGGGTTGTCAATCCCTTCAAGATTGATTGCAAAGTGAGATCTGAAGGCGGAAAGTGCAACGAAGAAAAAGTGTAAGGCTGAAAATATGGTGTTGAGTAGACCCGGGGGCCATAGTGTTCACTAGAGGCTTCTCTCAAAATAGCAAATATTACGGTGGGTGAACAAATTATTGTCGAGCAATTGATAGAACCGCGCAAAGTCATGACGATATCTAAGGCAATGATCATACATATAGGCATCACGTCCGAGACAAGTAGACCGATACTTTATAGATCTACTACTATTACTCCACACATCGACCGCTATCCAGCATGCATCTAGTGTATTAAGTTCATGACGAACAGAGTAACGCCTTAAGCAAGATGACATGATGTAGAGGGATAATCTCAAACCGATGATGAAAACCCCATCTTTTTACCCTTGATGGCAACAACACGATGCGTGGCTCGCTAGCCCTTCTGTCACTGGGTGAGGTCACCGCACGGTATGAACCCAAAACCAAGCACTTATCCCATTGCAAGAATCATAGATCTAGTTGGCTAGACAAAACCCACAACTCGAAGAGAATTACAAGGATATGAAATCATGCATAAGAGAGATCAGAAGAAACTCAAATAAGATTCATAGATAATATGATCATAAATCCACAATTCATCGGATCTCAACAAACACACCGCAAAATAATATTACATCAGATAGATCTCCATGAAGATCATGGAGCACTTTGTATTGAAGATCCAAGAGAGAGAAGAAGCCATCTAGCTACTAGCTATGGACCCGTAGGTCTATGGTGCACTACTCACGCATCATCGGAGAGGTCATGGTGTTGATGAAGAAGCCCTCCGTGTCCGAACCCCCCCTCCGGCAGGGAACCAGAACGTGCCCCGGATGGGATCTTGCGGAGACAGAAGCTTGCGGCGGCGGAAAAGTACTTTCGATGGTCTCCTGATTTTTTCTCGGATTTTAAGGAAATTTTACGCAAAAGTCCTAAGGGAGAGGTGGCCCAGGGAGCCCACAAGCCTGGGAGGCGCGGGCCCCCCTGGCTGCAGCTAGGGGGCTTGTGGGGTCCCTGCAGGCCCCCTGCCCTGATTCTCAGGCTTCCCGATCTTCTTTCGTTTCGGAAAAAATCTTTTTGGCAGTTTCGTTCCGTTTGGACTCCGTTTAAAATCCTCCTCTAAGAGGGGTCAAAAACATGGAAAAAACAGGAACTGGCACTTGGCACTGAGTTAATAAGTTAGTCCCAAAAAATATATAAAAGGCATGCAAAACATCCAAAGTTTGACAAGATAATAGCATGAAACCATCAAAAATTATAGATACGTTGGAGACGTATCAAGCATCCGCAAGCTTAACTCCTGCTCGTCCTCGAGTAGGGAAGTGATAAAGAATGAATTTTTGATGTGGAATGCTACCTATCATAGTTGTCCTTTGCAACTTCTTTCACGTGACATGAGTGTTCAGATCCGTGAGATTCAAAACAATAGTTTGCTATTGACATGAAAACAATAATACTTGAAGCAAACTAGCAAGGTAATCATGAACTTTCAAAATAACAAGGCCAAGGAAAGTTATCCCTACAAAATCATATAGTATGGCTATGCTCCATCATCCTCACACAACTAATGTAAATCATGCACAACCCCGGTATTGGCCAAGTAATAGTTTTTGCACTCTTACTTTCTCAAACTTTTTATAACTATCACGCAATACATGAGCGTGAGCCATGGATATAACACTATAAGTGGAATAGAGTGTGGTGGTGGTTGTGAGACAAAAAGGAGAAGATGGCCACATTGACTCGGCGTATCAAAGAGCTATGGAGATTCCCATTAATAGATATCAATGTGAATGAGTAGGGATTGCCATACAAAGGATGCACTAGAGCTATAAGTATGTGAAAGCTCAAAAGGAAAACTAGTGGGTGTGCATCCAACTTGCTTGCTCACGAAGACCTAGAGCAATTTTGGGGAAGCCCATCATTGGAATATACAAGCCAAGTTATATAATGAAGATTCCCACTAGCATATGGTGGTGATGAAACGAGAGGCTCTCAATCATGAAGAACATGGTGCTATTATGAAGCACAAGTGTGGAAAAAGATAGTAGCATTGTCCCTTCTCTCTTTTTCTCTCTTCTCTTTTTTTATTTGGGCTCTTAGGCCTCTTTTTTTCTTTTCTCTTTATTTATTTATTTTTGGGATTTTTGGCCTCTTATTTAATTATTTATTTCCTCACATGGGACAATGCTCTAATAATGATCATCATCACACTTTTATTTACTCACAGCTCAAAGCTTAGAAATGACTCTATAGGAAATGCCTCCGGCAGTGTACCGGGATGTGCAACGATCTAGCTTGCCGTATAACGTTGAAACATCTCGCTAGCTATCTTACGATCATGCAATGGCAACATGAGAGTGACGACACAAGTCATGAGACGGAACGGTGGGAGTTGCATGTCAATATATCTCGGAATGGCTATTAAAATGCCATAGTAGGTAGGTATGGTGGCTCTTTTGAGGGAGGCATTTGGTGGGTTTGTGTACCGGCGAGAATTGCACGGCACTAGAGAGGCTAGCAATGGTGGAAGGTGAAAGTGCATCTATACCATGGACTCACATTAGTCATGAAGAACTCACATACTTGTTGGGAAAGTTTTTATTAGTAATCAAAACAAAGTGCTAAACGCATACTCCTAGGGGAAGGGTTGGTAGGTGTTAACCATTGCGCGATCCCGACCTCAACACAAAGGATGACAATCAATAGATCAATTATGCTCCGACTTCCTATCATAGCGGTTCACCATACGTGCATGCTACGGGAATCACTAACTTCAACACAAGTATTTCTAGATTCACAACACCCTACTAACATAACTCTTAATATTACCAAATCCACGCCTCAAAACTAATTGAGAGGAATCAAAACTTCTCTTTCTACTCAATGCACATGAAGATGGAGGTCTTTGTATCCTCTTTGGGTACCTATCACCTTTGGGACTACTTTCATAGCATAAGCCAACTACCAAATCACGCACCGCCGTGCTCTAAAAGATCTAAGTGAAGCACATAGAGCAAAATTATCTAGCTCAAAAGATATAAGTGAAGCACAATGAGCATTCCAGCAAAATCACGATGAGTGCATGTATCTCTCTAAAGGTGTACAACAAGGATGATTGTGACACAACAAGAATAAAAAGACTCCTAAGATACAAGACGCTCCAAGCAAAACACATATCATGTGGTGAATAAAAATATAGCTCCAAGTAATGTTACCGATGGATTGAAGACAAAAGAGGGGATGCCTTCCCAGGGCATCCCCAAGCTTAGGCTTTTTGGTGTCCTTAAATTTGGCTTGGGATGCCTTGGGCATCCCCAAGCTTGAGATCTTTACACTCCTTATCTCTTTGTCCATGAGAACATCACCCAAAACTTGAAAACTTCACAACACAAAACTTAAACAGAAACTCGTGATAACATTAGCACAAGAAAACAAACTACCACCTCTTTAGGTACTGTAGCAATCTTGATTTATATTTATATTGGTGTTGGGCTACTGTATTCTCACTTTTCCATGGCTAGTACCCCCCGATACTAACCATAGTTTCATCAAAACAATCAACCAGCTCAACAAAAACAGAATCTGTCAAAAACAGACGAGTTTGTAGCAATCTGTATACTTCGTATACTTCTTGTACCTCAAAAATTCTGAAAAATTATGACTGCCTGGGAAAAAGGCATATAAACCAGCAGCAAAAAGAATCCACACAAAAGCTCTTTGTGAATAAAAATGAAAAATCATCTCATGAGCGAAAAGCTTCTATCTTTTTCCAGCAGGATCAAACAACCATCACCAAGACTAGTCATAAAGGTTTTGCTTGGCTCAAACACAAAAAGAAACACAAAAGACTCAATCATAACAGAATTATTATGGTGTGGACGCAACAAAACAGAAAAGAAAAAGATAAATTCATCGGGTTGCCTCCCAACAAGCGCTATTGTTTAACGCCCTTAGCTAGGCATTGATAATTCATTGATGCTCACACAAAAGACAAGAATTGAAGCACAACGAGAGCATCATAAAGCATGTGAAAATCACATCTAAGTCTAACATACTTCCTATGCATAGGCATTTTATAGGAAAACAGATTGTCAAGACAACCAATAGTTACTATATGCAAGGAAGAAGAAGGAGACAATAGCAATCTCAACATAACGAGAGGTGAATTAGTGATATGAAAGTTTATACCACCATATTTTCCTCTCTCATAATAATTACATGTGGGATCATATTCGAATTCAACAATGTAAGTATCACATAGGATATTCTTTTCATGATCCACATGCATGCAAAGTTGACGCTCTTCAAAAATAGTGGGATTATCATCAACTAAAGTCATGACTTCTCCAAACCCACTTTCAATAATATTGCAAATATCATATTCATCATGAGGCTTAAACAAATTTTCAAGATCCGAAAAATCATCGCCCCACTCATGATCATTGCAACAAGTAGTGGACATAGAAAAACTAGTATCCCCAAGCTTAGGGTTTTGCATATTTTTAGCATGATTGCCACTAATAGAATTTGTAGTGAAACCATTGCAATCATGCTTTTCATCAAAGGAGCCCTCGTGAATCACTTCATAAATTTCTTCCTCACAATTTTCAGATTCAAGCATCTCAAGCAAAACTCCATAAAGACAGTCAAGTGCACTCAACTCACTAGCAATTGGATCTCTTAAAGAGATTAGCAAGTGGATAAGGATCCATATCACTAGATTTTCAGCAAGCGAAGATGCAAGCATATTGAAGGCACATGGCACACAAGCGAACAGAAAGCAAGCGAGAGAAAAGGGCGAACGAAAAATCGCAAATTGGTGAAGTGGGGAGAGGAAAACGAGAGGCAACAGGCAAACAAAGTAAATGCAAGAGATGAGTTTGCGACACTTACTTGGATGAGTTCTTGACTTGATCCTCCCCGGCAAAGGCGCCAGAAATTCTTCTTGCTACTTCTCAAACAACAGCGCCAAAAATTGACACGTTGACGGAGACTTGCTTGCGTCGGTTTTTCCCTTGAAGAGGAAAGGGTGATGCAGCACATGAGTAGTAAGTATTTCCCTCAGTTTGAGAACCAAGGTATCAATCCAGTAGGAGAATCTCGTCAAGTCCAGAGTACCTACACAAACACGAAGAGCTTGCACCCAACGCTATAAAGGGGTTGTCAATCCCTTCAAGATTGATTGCAAAGTGAGATCTGAAGGCGGAAAGTGCAACGAAGAAAAGTGTAAGGCTGAAAATATGGTGTGGAGTAGACCCGGGGGCCATAGTGTTCACTATAGGCTTCTCTCAAAATAGCAAATATTACGGTGGGTGAACAAATTACTGTCGAGCAATTGATAGAACCGCGCAAAGTCATGACGATATCTAAGGCAATGATCATACATATAGGCATCACGTCCGAGACAAGTAGATCTATACTTTATTCATCTCCTACTATTACTCCACACATCGACCGCTATCCAGCATGCATCTAGTGTATTAAGTTCATGACGAACAGAGTAACGCCTTAAGAAAGATGACATGATGTAGAGGGATAATCTCAAACCAATGATGAAAACCCCATCTTTTTACCCTTGATGGCAACAACATGATGCGTGCCTCGCTACCCCTTCTGTCACTGGGTGAGGTCACTGCACGGTATGAACCCAAAACCAAGCACTTCCCCCATTGCAAGAATCATAGATCTAGTTGGCCAGACAAAACCCACAACTCGAAGAGAATTACAAGGATATGAAATCATGCATAAGAGAGATCAGAAGAAACTCAAATAAGATTCATAGATAATCTGATCATAAATCCACAATTCATCGGATCTCGACAAACACACCGCAAAAGAAGATTACATCGGATAGATCTCCATGAAGATCATGGAGAACTTTGTATTCAAGATCCAAGAGAGAGAAGAAGCCATCTAGCTACTAGCTATGGACCCGTAGGTCTATGGTGAACTACTCACACATCATCGGAGAGGTCATGGTTTTGATGAAGAAGCCCTCCGTGTCCGAATCCCCCTCCGGCAGTGCACCCGAACGTGCCCCAGATGGGATCTTGCGGAGACAGAAGCTTGTGGCAGTGGAAAAGTACTTTCGATGATCTCCTAATTTTTTCTGCAATTTTAGGGAATTTTAAGGAGAAAGTCCTAGGGCAGAGATGGCCCAAGGAGCCCACAAGCCTGGGAGGCGCGGGCCCCCCTGGCCGCAGCTAGGGGGTTTGTGGGGTCCCTGCAGGCCCCCTGCCCTGATTCTCAGGCTTCCCGATCTTCTTCCGTTTCGGAAAAAATCTTTTTGGCAGTTTCGTTCCGTTTGGACTACGTTTAAAATCCTCCTCTAAAAGGGGTCAAAAACATGGAAAAAACAGGAACTGGCACTTGGCACTGAGTTAATAAGTTAGTCCCAAAAAATATATTAAAGGCATGCAAAAGATCCAATGTTTGACAAGATAATAGCATGAAACCATCAAAAATTATAGATACATTGGAGACGTATCAGTTCTCTATTAAAAGGAGGCCTTAATATCCGTTAGTTTCCATTAGGCCTTAAAGTAGGACAAAATATGTCATGCAAGTTCTTTTCCATAAGGACATATGACTATATATGGAAGACATGCCTACATTACATTGATGAATTGGAGCTACTTCTGTATCACCCTATGTTATGAGTGTTGGATGATGAATGCCATCCGACATATATATATATATATATATATATATATATATATATATATATATATATATATATATATATATATCGTCGATCCATTGCTTGCGAGCTTTCCACATATTGGTCTTTGCTAAGTTACTTCTCCGTTGCTATTGTTACAATCACTACAAAACTGCTACTATCACGTTTGTCACCGTTACCGTCACTTCCATACCACTTTGCTACTAAATACTTTGCTGCATATATTAAGTTTTCCAGGTGTGGTTGAATTGACAACTCAGCTGCTAATACTCAAGAATATTCTTTGGATCCCCTTGAGTCGAATCAATAAATTTGGGTTGAATACTCTACCCTCTAAAACTGTTCGATCCCCTATACTTGTGGGTTATCAAGACCTTATTCTGGCGCCATTGCTGGGGAGCATAGCTTTATTCTTTGAGTCACTTGGAATTTATATCTGTTGATCATAATGAAGAATCTGAAAGATGCTTAAACCAAGATCTACCCCTCAACTACGAGGGCAGGTAAGGAACTGCCATCTAACTCTGCACTTGATTTACTGTTTGTTATGAGTAAATTTGCGACACCACCACCTGCTATTGAATCTGATATGTCGCAAGTAATTGATGAAGCTACTTCTGCTATGCATGATGCTTATGATGGTACTTTGCTTGATAATACTATGCCTCTTGGTGAATTTCTTGATGAACAAATTGTTAGGGTGAATGCTGAAACTGATGATATTGTTGAATCTGATGAAACTGAACACTATAATTCACCTGCTAGACCTAGATCTCCTAGATCTGAATTGCCTGATATACCTGAGGGTTATTTTATGGAAGGAGAAGTAGCTAGGGACTTCCTTTCTTGTATGGATAGAGATGATCTTAAGAAATTGCTATGTAAGTGGAAGCAAAAATCTTTGAACACTAGAATGCAATATGATCCCAAGTTTGCTACTTCACCTTTCTATATTACTGATAAGGATTATGAATTCTCTGTCGATCTTGAGTTCATTACTTTAGTGGAATCTGATCATTTTCATGGTTATGAATCTGAAACTGTCGTGGCACACCTTACTAAATTGAATGATATAGCCACCCTATTTACTCATGAGAAAATAATCATTATTAATATATTCTTAAGTTGTTTCCGTTCTCATTAAGGGTGATGCTAAGATATGGTTTAATTCTCTTGCTCCTGGTTGTGTGCATAGTCCCCATGAAATGATTTACTACTTCTCTGAAAAATGTTTTCCTGCCCATAAGAAACAAGATGCCTTGCAGGAAATATTTAACTTTGTGCAAATTGAAGAAGAGAGTCTCCCACAAGCTTGGGGAAGCTTCCCCAGTTACTTAATGCTTTGCGTCATCACCCTCTAAGGAAAATGAAATACTTGATATCTTTTATAATGGACTAACCGATGCTTCTAGGGACCACCTAGATAGTTGTGCTGGTTGTGTTTTAAGGGAACGAACCGTTGAGCAAGTTGAACTACTATTGAATAATATATTGAGCAATGATAATGATTGGACTATTCCCGAACCACCTCCAAAACCAACGCCAAAGAAAAGAGGTATTCTATTCCTCGGTCCTGGAGATATGCAAGAGGCAAAGAAATCTATGAAAGAAAAAGGTATTAAAGCTGAAGATGTTAAGAATCTACCACCTATTAAAGAAATACATGGTCTTGATAACCCTAGTAGAGGTGAATTCTCTTCGTAGATTTGATGAAGGTGACATTCCTTATAATAATTCTGCTAGCCAATGCTTGGATGAATTTGATAACTTTGTTGTTAAATTTCAATGCTTATGTTAGTAGACAATTGAAGCATAATGCTTACATGCTTGATCGCTTGGGTAATTATATGAGTAGAACTGTCAATGATCTTAGGCTTATTAGTAAACATGCTTCCATGGTAACTACTCAAGTAGAATAGGTACTTAAGGAACAAAATGATTTGCTCAATGAGATGATTAGTAAGAACAATGATCATTCTGTTAGAGTTGTGACTAGAGGTGGTAGAATGACTTAGGAACCTTTGTATCCTGAGGGCCATCCCAAGAGATTTGAGCAAGATTCTCAGAGAGTTAATACCGACGTACCTAGTCCTTCTAATAAAAGGAAAAAGAATGACGATAGGACTTTGCATGCTGTTAGTGAAACTGTTATAGACTCACATGAAAACCTAAATGATATCTCTATTTCTGATGCTGAGACACAATCTGGTAATGAACATGAATCTTGTGATAATATTAATGATGATCTTCATGTCGATGCTCAAGCTAGTAATGACAATGATGTGGAGATTGAACCTGCTGTTGATCTCGATAATCCACAACCTAGGAATAAGAGATATGATAAAAGAGATTTTGTTGCTAGGAAGCATGGTAGAGAAATAGAACCATGGGTTTTGAAACACATGCCCTTTAGTCTAAACCATCCAAGAAGAAGGATGATGAGGATTTTGAGCGCTTTGTTGAAATGCCGAGACCTGTCTTTTTTACATATGCGCTAAACTGATATTTTGAAAATGTCTCCTTATGCTAAGTACATGAAAGATATTGCTACAAATAAAAGAAAGATACCTGAAGCTGAGATTTCCACCATGCTTGCTAATTATACTTTCAAGGGTGGAATACCAAAGAAACTGGGAGATCCCGAAGTACATACTATACCATGCTCTATTAAAGGAAATTACGTTAGAACTGCTTTATGTGACCTCGGAGCTGGTGTCAGTGTTATGTCTTTCTATTTATATCGTAGACTTGATTTGAATAAGTTGACATCTACTGAAATATCCCTGCAAATGGCCCTAGCCAACTCTTCATTAGCGATTTGAGAGGGGCCGAACCTAGGTAAATATTGTCCGTGTGTTTCTTGTTACCCATTGAGCCAAGATCCACAGCTCGGGTCCCCCTACCCGAGATCCGCCGGTTTGGACACTGACATTGGTGCTTTCATTGAGAGTTCCATTGTGTGATCGCCAAAGGATCGATGGCTTGCTTAGTCATTAGTGATAGCATCCACACTGGGATGCCTTTGTCCCTGGCCAGCTCTTCACGTTTGGCGGCATCGTTCTACATGCCGATTCGGCCAGTCACCTCGACCATATCGTCGGCTTCGCCCCAGAGCAGCAGATCAAGTTTGGCAACCTGGAGTTTCTCACCGACGCCCAAAGCGATCTAGTCCTTACGAGGCTCTCGGCCTTGACTGGTGAGACTGAAAATCCCGAAGCTTTAACTTCGGGCCTCCTGCCCGACCCCGTCACCAGGTCGAGCCTTACCTTGGATCCATCTTTGTGCTCAAATGTGATTAAAGTGTCTCAAGTCTAGGGATCGACCTTGGCCATGCATTCGCCGTGTGCCGACGCGCGGGAGGTCAACTCCGCAAGAATTCACAAGACTAGTCTAGCTGACCTCTCGCTATTGAATGAGGCGCTGGCCTGGATCCGAGCAATGATTGTTAGTGATGACCCGCCCTCGACCTATGCCCGTATAGATCTTGAGGCGGGCCATGAGGAATATTAAGTCCCACCCACCACCCACTTCATAGCCACTATCGAAGATTTAACTGATATGCTGGATTACGCCTCTGAGGAGGCCAAGGATCTGGACGAAGATGTCGACCCCACTCCCCCTCCCACCGTTGGAAGATGGATAGGCACCTCCACCTATGATGTCTATATGGTGGACACCCTAGCGGTAAGGGAGATGACACTACGAGGAAGGGCGGCAATGACACTCCCAGAGAGAATGACGACAAGCCCAACAAGGAGTCGCCCAAGCGTCAACATTAGCGCAGACGATCCAAGGGGCGCAAGGTCACGGGAAGCAACACGGGCACCATAGAAAGCGATACCCCGTACAATTCGAAAGACCTCGGCGACCTCACTGCCCCTGGAAAACAACCTGATGACTCGGAGGGGCATGAGGATTAGGAACCCTGAGGACCTCAACGACTCCGAAGACAACAACTACCTTCCTCTCTCTAAAGAGGAGGATAGTCTCAGAGACAAGGATTTCATCGTCCCCGAGGACCCGCTAGATCAAGAGTGGTTCAAGTGACAACTTGTAGCCACCACCTGAAGCCTGAAGAACAAACAGAAGCATATCAAAGCCGAACAAGACACCCTTAACAACAGATGGACAAAAGTCCTAGCAGCCGAAGAAGGGTACGACAATGAGAGGCGGAATCAAAAGACAAGTTACACATGTCGGCGTTTGCTGCCAGACACTTAGGCCAACCAGCTAGCTCCCCCCCCCCGCGCGTGTAGAAGAAGGAAAGAGCCAATAAAACCTTAGGATCCATATGACCTAGGACACAACTTGGACGCTGGAGCAGGTTAGACAAGATCCATCTATGGATCCAAAGGGCACACTCCCGATAGACGGGACATGTACCAAGCTTGGCTTGATAGACATAATAGAGCTCGGGAACAACATTGGGTCTAGATGACACCTGACCTCCAGCATGACATAGCTCGGGTCAGGGGTGCCGCTCACCCAATGTGCTTTACATATGAGGTGATGCAGCATCAGTTTCCCAAAGGGTTTAAACCCGGAAATATTAAACAATACGATGGGACAACAGACCTGGCCATGTGGATTGAAGACTCCCTTCTCAACATTCATATGTTCCGAGGAGATGACCTCCAAGACATTAAATTCTTTTCATTAAAGCTCAAAGGACCAGCACGACACTGGTTGAATAGCCTCCCTAAAAACTCCATTGGGAGCTGGGAAGAGCTCGAGGATGCCTTCCAAGCTAAATTTCAAGGCACTTATGTATGACCCCCAAATGTCGATGACTTGAGCCACATCGTTCAACGGTCCGACGAATCAGCTTGGCAATTTCAGAACCAATTCCTGACTAAGAAGAACCAAATTGTCGATTGTTTGGACACCAAGGCAATAGCGTGTGTTAGAAACAATATCCGAGATGAGTGGCTTGCTTGTTATCTCGGCCAAGACAAGCCGAGAACAATGTCGACCCTCACCTCACTTGTGACACACTTTTGTGCGGGAAAGGATAGTTGGCTAGCCCGTTGAAGTAACACTCCAGGAGACTACGACACCTCTGAAGTTTGGGATGGCAATGGGAAACCATGGTGCAATAATAACAAGCGTCGACAAAACGGCCGTGATGCCAAGGATACGACACTAAATGCCAGATTTAGCAATTCAACGTCAAGACCACGGAAGAAGCCCTCTAAAGGGAATCGAGACAGACCTACCACGCTGGACAAAATCATGGGCATACCCTGCCAGATCCAGGGCACCCCAGACAAGCCCGCCACCACACCAACTGTAACTGTTGGGTGATCAAATAGGCGGGCAAACTCGCAGCCGAGGAGCAAGGCAAGAGACCTCATAGCAAGGACAATGACGAGCCTCATAGGCCGAACAATGGAGGCCAGAAGCAATTCCCTCGTGAGGTAAAAACTATGAACATGATTTATATCACACACATACCGAACAAGGAGAGGAAGCGTGCGCTTCAGGACATTTATGCCGTAGAGCCTATAGACCCGAAGTTCAACCCAGGGACGACACGCCCGATCACCTTCGACCGTAGGGCCACCAGACCAGTATCCGTCATGGAGGGTCAGCGGTCGTGGTACTTGACCCCATCAATGGTACCACCTAACTAGAGTCCTGATGGATGGAGGCAGTAGCCTTAATCTGATTTACTCACATACAATAAGAAAAATGGGTAATCCAAGGCGTCGGAGCCCGCTCCACGTGTACCGTAACTTTGGAAGTAGTGTTCGGCTCACCCGAAGACTTCCGCACCGAAGACTTGATCTTCGACATCGTCCCTTTATGCAGCTGCTATCACACACTTCTAGGATGTACAACATTCGCTCACTTAAACACTATCCTGCATTAGGCATATCTGAAGCTTAAGATGCCCGAACCCAAGGGTGTTGTTGGGGATATACCCCACAGGTTGACCCGCCCGGGAGTAAACTGGCTTGGCTATCATGTGGGATGGAGGCCCTTAGACGCAAAGGCCAAGGAGGCGACTCGAGGAGGAGGCCGTCTCATGGCCCATCGCTTGGCGGGCGGGCACAATGAAGGAAGATGTGGAGATTCTCTGACACCTAACATAGTAAGAACTGGAATAATTCATGGGTTGTAATACGACCCGGACTCTGTTGTAATCTCATGGCCTCAACCTATATACAAAGGGGAGCCCGGAGGTAGACAGGACATCTTAGAAATCCTTGAGAGCTAGGTTAGCGATTGTGCACCCTTGTAATCGAGATCATCATCAATAAACACAGAAAGCATGACATAGGCTTTTACCTCCATTGGAGGGGCCAAACCTGGGTAAATCATTATCTCTCATTCCCGATCAACCCCGTTCAAGCTGCCACCTAGTTGCAATGACCTCACACCTAAGTTCTCTCAAGAGTACATCTGCCCTGCCAAAACCAAAACAGTTGGCGCCCACCGTGGGGCTAGCGCACGGTGGTGTTGAGTTATTGGAGGGAGCTCTCCCAAGGATCGAGGGATACATGACCGGCCAGATGACCAAGAGTCGTCGCGGTAAACTTTATATCGACGATTCAGTCTGGAGCCCTCAGACCGACTCAATCGAGTGCATGTAATGGGTCCCCTTCGGCAAGATCCATGTGATCATCGGCAAGATCGGCGCATCAGGACCCGAGCTGGACACCTTCATCAACATCATCGAGCCAGCTCGGCACAAGCAATCCGGCCATGTTTGAATCGACTTGAAGCACATTTTCGTTGATTACACTTAGGGGGTTGAGCTCATAGATAATTCCATGACCATCAGGAATACTTTCGTTAACTCTGATGGCGTACCATTTCTTGGAGACACTGAGTTGATCTGCCCGTTTTTCGATTGCAGGCTTGGGGGTTGCCTCGACGACCTAGAGTTCCTTGAGCCGCCACGTCAAGCCATCATTTACATGATAGGGACCATGGTGTCTCACAATTCCACCATAGTGGGAGCAACCAACGACCCTTGCGACTCGACACCAGCTTCAGATGCCGCCAGGTCGAGCAAGACGTTGGCTCAAGCTACGGACGACTTGATTGAAAATATTACCAAACTCCTGGAGTCCCTAGTGACCCCAGAAAATCAGGAGGGGCGTAATATAGAGGCGACTAAACTTGGTGCACAAATGGCCAAGATTTAGGAGGAGATTGTTGCCGAGAATGCTCGCATGGCGGATCTACATGCTCATATCAACAGTGAGGCTGAACGATTGAAGGCAGAATCCTGGCAGCTGGGTTTTCGTCCAGACGCCTCCAAGGAAGTTCATCATAGGAGGCATGAGAGCTGCATACCCCCTAATATTGAGCCGATACGCCTTTTCGACACTCCGCGACACACCCGAGAAACTGGACAACCCTAGGAGAATCAACCTTGCCACCCGACTCAGCAACGCCACACGGATCAGCCGCCGGTGGCTCAATTACTGCCTCGATGTTTCCATACACCAGCGGGTCACTTTTCAAATCTACTAGATAATGATACGTCTCCAACGTATCTATAATTCTTGATGGTTTCATGCTATTATCTTGTCAGACTTTGGATGTTTTGCATGCCTTTTATATATTTTTTGGGACTAACTTATTAACTCAGTGCCAAGTGCCAGTTCCTGTTTTTTCCATGTTTTGACCCCTTTCAGAGGAGATTTTGAAACGGAGTCCAAACAGAATAAAATCCCCGAAAAGAATTTTTCTGTAACGGGAAAAGATCAGGAGACTTGAGAGCCAAGGCAGGGGGGGCCCAGGGGCCCCACAAGCCCTCACCCCGTGGCCAGGGGGGAGGCCACGGCGCACAGGCTTGTGGGCCCCCTGGACGCTTTTTGCCCTAGGGATTGCGCCTATATATTCCCTAAAAATTCCAAAAAAGTCAGGAGATCATCGAAAGTACTTTTCCGCCGCCGCAAGCTTCTGTCTCCACAAGATCCAATCTGGGGCACGTTTTGGTGCCCTGCCGAAGGGGGGATTCGAACACGGAGGGCTTCTTCATCAACACCATGACCTCTCTGATGATGCGTGAGTAGTTCACCATAGACCTACGGGTCCATAGCTAGTAACTAGATGGCTTCTTCTCTCTCTTGGATCTTCAATACAAAGTTCTCCATGCTCTTCATGGAGATCTATCTGATGTAATCTTCTTTTGCGGTGTGTTTGTCGAGATCCGAGGAATTGTGGATTTATGATCAGATTATCTATGAATCTTATTTGAGTTTCTTCTGATCTCTCTTATGCATGATTTCATATCCTTGTAATTCTCTTCGAGTTGTGGGTTTTGTTTGGCCAACTAGATCTATGATTCTTGCAATGGGAGAAGTGCTTGGTTTTGGGTTCATACCATGCGGTGACCTCACCCAGTGACAGAAGGGGTAGCGAGGCACGCATCGTGTTGTTGCCATCAAGGGTAAAAAGATGGGGGTTTCACCATTGGTTTGAGATTATCCCTCTACATCATGTAATCTTGCTTAAGGCGTTACTCTGTTCGTCATGAACTCAATACACTAGACGCATGCTGGATAGCGGTCGATGTGTGGAGTAATAGTAGTAGATGCAGAAAGTATCGGTTTACTTGTCTCTGATGTGATGCCTATATGTATGATCATTGCCTTAGATATCGTCATGACTTTGCGCGGTTCTATCAATTGCTCGACAGTAATTTGTTCACCCACCGTGATATTTGCTATTTTGAGAGAAGCCTCTAGTGAAAACTATGGCCCCCAGGGTCTACTCCACACCATATTTTCAGCCTTACACTTTTTACTTCATTGCACTTTTCGCCTTCAGATCTCACTTTGCAAACAATCTTGAAGGGATTGACAACCCCTTTAAAGCGTTGGGTGCAAGCTTGTTTGTGTTTGCGCAGGTACTCTGGACTTGACGAGACCCTCCTTCTGGATCAATACCTTGGTTCCCAAACAGAGGGAAATACTTACTGCTCCTGTGCTGCATCACCCTTTCCTCTTCAAGGGAAAAACCAACGCAAGCCCAGTCTCCGTCAACGTGTCAATTTCCGGCGTTGTTGTCTGTTGCCGTAGCAGATAACACGCTGGCGGCAACTCATAATATCGAGGCACTCCCGATTACAGGAAACACCCCGATTGAAGTTGAAGCTAGGAATTCCATTGAGGTGTTAAAAACTGCGGTCACCCAACATGCACAATATTTTTATAGTAGAGACCCGATTCACTCTACTCCTTATGCGAGTCATAGTAAGAGACGGCACGATTCACCAATGGTCTCTAGCGGTGGTCACAGACAACAACCCCAGAATTCTCCAACCCGGCCTGTGGTGTGAGACACCCAAGCGATTGTTGATGCGGCTCGGGCTTTACGATAAGCAAAAGCAACAACAACGGGGGTCAGGTGCCGCCTTCCACAACCTAGCATGTCTCCTCATGGGAGGGTCTAAGCAGCGGGACTATTGGCATACCTTGCCTTGCGTCTGCTCTACACAATGAGCGTATGCCCAAGGACTTTAAAGTCCCTCACAAGGTTCCAAATGAGAGGGCTCATCTTGAGCCAGCCACGTGGATTGAGAGTTATGAGATAGCTATGGACATGCTGGATGTCGGTGATGTGGTCTGTGCCAAGTACCTAACCATGATGTTAGAAGAACCGACTCACACATGGTTGAAAAAACTACCCCCTAATTCAATAAACATTTGGGCAGAATAGAAGGAGTGATTCATCAAAACAATTCAAGGTATGTGCAAGCGCCCGATGATGATTGTTGACCTACATCATTGTATTCAACGGACAAATGAATCTACCCATCATTAGACTCATCGGGTCGCAGAGATCATTCACTCTTCGGACAACATAACAACCGCCGAAGCCGTTCTGATTTTGGAGAAAAATGCCACTTTCAACCCCTTGTTCAGAAACTTGGGCACCTCAAGCGGAAGGTTCAAGATATGTGAGACCTCATGGATGTCCTTACTAGATAAGTCGAGTCAGACAAAAAGAAAGATCCCAGTTTAGATGACTATAAATCTGGCAAGGGAAAGAAGCATGACAATAACAAGGGTCATGAACAACACAATTTTGGGCACCATGGAGATCATAACAATCAAGGCAATGGTGGAAAACGCAAGCATCTTGACGGTGTGTAAGGTTTTGTTGCTAACAGCAATACTAGTTTCAAGAATCAGTGATAGAATAATAACTTTAGCAAGGGTTACAATGGGAACAAACCCCATAATTATGAGGAAGCACTCAAGGCTCCTTGTCCAAAATAGAGCTACCCACATAAGTTGACCACTCACTCATGGGAAAACTGTTATATCATGCAGGAGTTCCATAACCAAGCATTCCAGAGTGACCACGGAGGTGGCAACGGCGGAAACATGGGTCATCCCTGTGTCGGTGGATCAGGAGCTGGCTCCTCTCGTGGTTTTGCAGGTCAGGGTTTTCAAGGTCCACACGACTCAGGTGTCAATTTCCAGGATCACGACAACAATAATAGTGGTCACCAATGCTCGGGCTAGGGTAACCACCAGCAGAATGACCAAGCCGGATTTCAGAGCCATCCTAAGTAGTTGAACGGTTAATATCATGTATTTACCACCAGTACCTACAAACGTGATCGAAAGCTTCAGTATAGAGCCATCAATGTGGTGGAACCGGTTGTTGATACTTGTGCTCTTTGTTGGGTTTTCCATGAAGAGGAACGACTTATCACAGCACAATGCGGGTAAGTATTTCCCTCAGTTATGAAACCAAGGTTTAGCGAACCAATAGGAATATCAACCAGAACCGTCTTCAGTGAGTGCATATAAAAGAATAAATAGCTTGCACCCAACGCGGGCAAGAGGGTTGTCAATCCCCTTGGTCTCTTTATTTGCAAGTGAATGAGTGTGTAGATAATTGTAGATACTTGTAAAATGCAAAATAAAATAAAAGCAAATAAATTGCAGCAAGGTATTGGAGGTTTTAGCAATATGTTGTGAATAGACCCGGGGGGCATAGTTTTCACTAATGGCATCTCTCATGAAAATAGCACATGGTGGGAAAACAAATTACTGTTGGGCAGTGGATAGAAGAGAGGATAGTTATGCGATTTTCATGGCAATGATCATGTAAATATAGGCATCATGTCCATAAACAAATAGGTTGACTCCTGCCTGCATCTATTACTATTACTTCACTTCAAGAGCGCTTCTATGCTCGCCTCTCTACATATTAAGTTCATGATAAACAAAGTAATGCTTGGAGTAAGATGACATGATGTAGACAAAGTAAACTCAATCAGTATGAATACACCCCATCATTTTACCCCTAGTAGAAGCAACACAAAGACGCAATGTGTCCCCCTCTATCAGTGGGATAGAAACCCGCCATGTTGAACCTACTACAACGCACCTCTCTCATCGAAGAAATATCAATCTAGTTGGCCAAAATATTTCAATAGTTCGGAGAGAATTACGAATCTATCATAATCATTCCATAAGAATCATATTATATATAAGAGAAGACTCAAATATTTATATTGAATCATCTAAACGTAAATCCATAATTCATCGGATCCCAACAAATGCATAGTACAAAAGAGTTACATCATATGTGTCAAAGTGAAGATGTGATGATCATTGTATTGAAGATCAAAGAGAGGGATATTGACATCTAGGTACTGGCTATGGACCCATAGGTCTATCGTGAAATACTCACACATCATCATGAGGGTAGCAAGCTTGATGAAGAAGCCCTCTATGATTGATCCCCCTCCGACAGAGTGATGGAACGAAGCTCTAGATGGCCTCCCGTTGGAACAGAGGCTTGCGGCGACATAAAATGTGTTTTGGGACCTCTCTCAATGCTTTTAGGGTTGATGGGAGAGCCACAAGGGGGATACAAGCCATAAGGGCACGGCTCCGCCGAGGCTGCGCCTTGTTGGCTTGTGGTGCCCTCGTGCACCGTCCTGCCTCCTTCCCATGCTCCACTCTCTTGTTTTGGTCCAGAAAAAAATGACAAAAAGTTTCAAGTCAATTGGACTTCGTTTGGTACTGAAAACCAGAAATGTGGAAAAACACGTAGAAAACAGCAAGTGGCACTAGGTACGGGGTCAATAGGTTAGTGCTAAAAAATAATATAAATTGGTAGGTAAGTACATAAAAAGTTTTCTAAATAGATAACATAATAGCATGGAATAATTAAAAATTATAGATATGTTAGAGACGTATCAGCTATCCCAACGTACCTAAACTGGTCTGAGTACCCAATCACTTGGAGCTGAGAAGATCACCCTCCCCTGGTTGACAATCCACGCGACCTTGCTCTCATAGTGGCACCTCAAGTTGGGGGTTATTGTGACATACCGAGACCGATGCTCCAGAAGATTCCTTCCTATACCATTGCCGCCGTGGGATTAGATTGTCTGTCGCATTCATCATCGCATCATGCGCATCATCCGCATTGCATCGGCACATTGTTGCTGCCAATTTTCAAACTTGCATTTGTTATTAGTTGTCGGCTCTCTCCGTTTTCGTCGTTGACCGTTTCGAGACCAACCACACATGCACGCGCCCGCGGCATCGATAAAATCTTGTTTTTAAAAGTGTGTATAAAATATTCTCAGATTGGGTCGAAACTTGGCGTGCAGTCTTTATATAGTGTAGGTAGGCCGCCTTCCAAATTTTGTCGCAATCGGAGTCAGTTTGATACCCGAACGGTCGACCACAGCGGCGCCATCATCGGTTTCTCATCGGACGTTTTTGTTGTTTAAAATTCTCGTTGCCGGGCCGCAAACCTCCCTCTCTTCCCCACCTAGCCTATTATACATAGCCACCGCAACCCATCGAGCCACCCCCTCCGCTCGGAACCGTCGGATCGCGATCCAACGGCCCGAAAATGGAGCAAAACTGCTAACCTTAGCCCCTAGTCTATAAATAGATAGCCAACCCCTCACCCTACTCGGTTCTCGTGCTAACCAAACCCTAGCCTACACAACACCTCTCTCCCACCTCCTCTCTCCTCAGCCGCCAGACCTGCCTGAGCCCGGGTCAGGCCCGCGAAGCCCATCTGGCCAGCTTCTCCTGTCTCCTCCCGTGCAGCCGCAGCCACCGGAGGGCAGCAGCCCGCGCCGCCGGATCTTCATCGCCCCGCCAGCGAGCTCGCTGGGAGCCACCACCCCATCGGTTGTCCCTAGATACCGTCGCCCGGAGCAGCTTCGCTGGATCCTAGCGCCCCCAGCCACCAAAGCAGCGCCTCCCGCCGCCAAGTGCATCGAGCGCCGCCTCGCTCTCGATCTGGATCGAGATCCAGATCAGGGAGAGCGCTCCCCGTTGACCGCCACCGCCCGAGTGGGTTGGCCACCCCTCGGCCGAGCAGCCAAGCCAGCTGGCCGACCCAGCGCTCTACCAGGCCGACCTCGTGAGCGACCGCCGATTTGGGCCACAACCTGCGAGGTGACCACCCCCACTTGTGCCTATCCCCCTCCCCCGGTGCATTGTAGCATATTGTGCATGTTCGTTGGCTCATGCTCTATTGGGCCAGTAGTAGCAGTTTTCGGCCCGAATAGGTATTTTTAGGTCCTGCGATTTTATCTAATTACGATGAATTTCAGAAAATTGCATATTTTTAAAACGTCGGTAACTTTTAAACAGTGCGTCGGATTAGAATAGTTTATATATGCAAAACATGTAGAATTTTGCGTAGATTATATTTTCCAACTCTCATGCATATTTAAAGTTGTTAAACATGTTGTTTGCATAGGTTTGCGTGTCAACATGATAGAAACGGTTTAATTCGTAGCTAGTTAATCGTAGCTTCGTTGGAGATGAGCCATATAGGTAAATGGATTAGAACAATGAGTAGAATCATGTGAACCACTTTGTTTTGCCGTTTATCAAGCATAAAATGTGGTTAGGACAAATCTGGACAGATTTTATGGGAACCCCCTAGATTTTTGTCTTGGGATAAAACTCGTGTGGCAAGGCCCAACTTTGGTACTATATTTGCCTAATTAACTAATGAACCGCATAGGGTTTGATCGCCCTGTGGATAATTAGTCACCCCATCGGGCCATTGCTCCGCATGAGTGTTGGCCCAACCTGTCCACCGTCGGTGGCTACCAGGGGCAACTCTGTGATTGGCCTACCGGAAGTTTGGACAATTTGTCGTGTCCTAAGAACGAGATACACGGTTCCTATTGGGATCGCCGACATGTCGGGCGGCCTTGCTGGACTTGTTTTACCTTTATTGAGCGTCATGTGCGAGGGATTTCGAGGATACTTTGGGTTATCTCGAGGTTGAGGTTTTCCAATAGGAATCCGAGGAGATCACGGGTTTTCCCTGATCGAGGTCATTCCATCGCAGCGTGTGGTAGTTTGTGATGGACTAGTTGGAGCACCCTTGCAGGGTTAAATCTTTCGTAAGGCCTTGCCTGGGGTTATGAGGCAACGTGGAAACTTTGTTTAACATCCGGTTCTAGATGACTTGAAGTAAACTTAATTCATATGTGCCAACTGAGTGCATAATCGTGATTGTCTCTTTCGTGAGCTCCTTCTTCGATCGAGGACACGATGGGGTTATGTCTGAAGTAAGTAGGTGTTCAGGATCATTCATTGATCATTAGTAGTTCACGTCCGCTATGCATAGATCATTGATGACCCACAAGTATAGGGGATCTATCGTAGTCCTTTCTATAACTAAGAGTGTCGAACCCAACGAGGAGCAGAAGGATCTGGCAAGTGGTTTTCACCAAGGTAATATCTGCAAGCACTGAAATTATAGGTAACAAGTAGTTGTGTGGTGAGATGATTCGTAGCGAGCAACAAGTAACAAAAGTAGCAACCGTGCACAAAACTGGCCCAATCCCTTTTGTAGCAAGGGACAAGCCTAGACAAAGTCTTATCGGAGGAAAAATGCTCCCGAGGACACACAGGAATTTCTGTCATGCTAGTTTTCATCATGTTCATATGATTCGCGTTCGTTACTTTGATAGTTTGATATGTGGGTGGACCGGCGGTTGGGTACTGCCCTTACTTGGACAAGCATCCCACTTATGATTAACCCCTCTTGCAAGCATCCGCAACTACGAAAGAAGAATTAATACAAAGTCTAACCATAGCATTAAACTAGTGGATCCAAATCAGGCCCTTACGAAGCAACGCATAAACTAGGGTTTCAGCTTCTGTCACTCTAGCAACCCATCATCTACTTACTACTTCCCGATGCCTTCCTCTAGGCCCAAATAATGGTGAAGTATTATGTAGTCGACGTTCACATAACACCACTAAAGGAAAAACAACATACAACACATCAAAATATCGAACGAATACCAAATTCACATGACTACTATTAGCATGACTTATCCCATGTCCTCAGGAACAAAAGTAACTACTCACAAAGCATAATCATATTCATGACCAGAGAGGTAATGAGTAGCATCAAGGATCTGAACATAAACTCTTCCACCAAGTAATCCAACTAGCATCAACTACAAAGAGTAATTAACACTACTAGCAACCTTACAAGTACCAATCGGAGTCGCGAGACGGAGATTGGTTACAAGAGATGAACTAGGGTTTGGAGATGAGATGGTGTTGATGAAGATGTTGATGGTGATGAGTCCCCTCCGATGAGAGGAGTGTTGGTGATGACGATGGCGACGATTTCCCCCTCCAGGAGGGAAGTTTCCCCGGCAGGATCGTCCTGCCGGAGCTCTAGATTGGTTCTGCTCAAGTTCCGCCTCGTGGCGGCGGCAAATCCACGAAAAAGCCTCCTCCTGATTTTTTTCCGGAAGAAACCCTTCTTATAGCAGATAAGGGGGCCAGTGGGCCAGTAGGGAGCCCACAAGCCCCCTAGGCGCGGCCAGGGGGTGGCCGCGCCTACCAGGCTTGTGGCTCCCTGGCTGCGCTCCTCTGGCACTTCTTCGGCCCAGTACTTTTTATAAATCCCGAAAAAAAAATCCTCGTTGATGTTTACGGCGTTTGGAGTTGCGAAGAATAGGTATCTCAAATTTTCAGGCCAGAATTCCAGCTGCCGGCATTCTCCCTCTTCATGTAAACCTTGCAAAATAAGTGAGAAAGGGCATAAATATTGTACCGCGAAGTGAAATAACAGCCCAAGAAGTGATAAATGTCAACATGAAAGCATGATGCAAAATGGACGTATCAACTCCCCCAAGCTTAGACCTCGCTTGTCCTCAAGCGAAAGCCTAGCTCAATAAATATGTCCACATGTTTAGGGAGAGAGGTGTCGACAAAACAAGATACGAACATGCAGGCATCATGATCATGATCAGAACAGCAATACCAACATATAATATCTCATGCTAAAGTGACAATTCCTTCACAAAGTAAAGTATGGATCAAGAACCTTATCGAGAATTAGTAACCTATAGCCTTTAGTCATTGAAGCAATTGCAATTTATCACAACATCAGAAAGAGTCAAATAAGAGCTTGTAAAGCAAATCCACACTCTTAATCATCTTTTCGTTCTCTACAATTGCTACAACTCACGTGGTACTCATGAGATCAAAGTTTCAGCTAAACACAGAGAAAGATAGGGGCTTATAGTTTTGCCTCCCAACTGCTTACCTCAAGGGTAATGTCAACAATAATAATTCATGAATGCTACCTCCAAGTTGACATATGAATATAGATCTTTCCCTAGCATATGACCTTAGCCAAGATAAAGGCGAAACAAGGAATTGGTGAAGATCACCATGACTCTTTCAAGGGCAAAAAGTAAAGGTACAAGATAGTCCCTTCGCAGAGGGAAGCAGAGGTTGTCATGCGCTTTTGAGGTTTGGATGCGTGTCCTCTTAGTGTGGAGGAACTTCACTTTATATTGCCTCCTGTGATAAAGAACTTTATTATGCAGTCTGTCGATTTTATGTCTTCCTCATCACAGGTTCGTACAAAGCTTATTTTCCACACACTAATAGATCATACATATTAGGGAGCAATTTTTATTGCTTCCACTGATGACAACTTACTTGAGGGATCTTATTCAATCCATAGGTAGGTATGGTGGACTCTCATGGCAAAACTGGGTTGAAGGTTTATGGATGCACAAGTAGTATCTCTACTTGGTGCGCGAGTTTTGGCTAATATGAGGTGGAAGCAATCGTCACATGCTAAGGGATCTCTAATCATATAACATTGTTCGGAACCAAGCAAACACAATTCATTATGTTGTCTTCCTTGTGCAACATCTACTTCTAAGCATGTAATAGTTTAGTGAGTGTTCACAATCATAGATGGTGTCAAAGATGATATATTTATATGTGAACCTCTCCTTCTTTATCACTTCCTATTAATTGCAACAATGACCAAGGTCTACGTTTGTCTACCCTCAACAGGTTTCACTCAACATTCTTTTTATATGTGAAGCCATCACTTCCCATAAGATCATTACACGATCTTCATGCTTTTGTTCCTTTCTCACTCTTTTGATCATGGCAAGAGGCAAAGCCCTTCAACTAAGACACTCTTTATTATATGGCTCACGAGCTCGAATACATCGGGGGTGAAACAAGGCAAAACCTAGGACTAAAACACTAAGACTTTTAATCTACTAGAGAAAAAGAAAACTGAAAAGGAACAAACTAAAACAAAGGTAAAAGCAAAAGATGTGATGATGATACGATACCGGGGCAACTCCCCCAAGCTTGGCACAGGCCAAGGGGATTGCCCATACCCATGCTTAGTTGTCTTCCTTTGGAGGTGATGGTGGTGGAGTTGTTGCAACATGGGTTTGATCCTTCGTCTTCCAAGGCATAGGTGCTCCATCATGGAAAGAGGAATGAGTCTCCGGAATCCTCAAATCTGCAGCCAACCGTATTGATTTAAATCTATACTCATACTCACAGTTTTGGTTCTGCAGGTCATAGATCTGGGCCTGGAGGTGATCAATCTTGTCATAGAGCCTGGAGAGGTGCTTGCCAATGTCATTGGCATCGATCCTGTGCTTGCTGGTGAACTCCGTGATCATCATGTGGTTGTCGTTGAGTCCACGCTCCACCATCACTTGGCACTTGAAGAATTGTTGCTCCATTGTTTTGAGCCTCGCCTCCATGCTTCCAGTCTTCTTAGGCCCCTCAACATCACGGATGTGCAACATCCCCTCACGCAACTCGATAGATTGAGGGTGTTGCAGCACTCCCATGGGGTAGGGATTGATGACCTTCTCGAAGATCTTGTCCTTCAGAGCTTTTGGGGACGTCATAGCGATCTAGATCTGCAACAGAAATAGGCTCGAAACGAAAACAGAGGAAATATGCGTGATACAAGGGTCAGACCTTTTGAGAGAATATATAATGATTTTTTCCAGACCAGAAGGAGTACTCCGCACGCAAACGGAGTCCGGGAGGCATACGAGGTGGACACAAGCCCCCCAGGCGCGGCTAGGGGTGGGCCCGCGCATGGCAGGCTTGTCGCCTCCTCGCTCGCTTTCCGGACTACTTCCAATTTTTCTATTTTTTTCAAATATTCCAAAATGGAGAAAAATTCCTACTGGAAAAGTTTTGGGGTATGTTTTCTTACCGAATCACATACCTCTTCGTTTTTGGAGTCTGAAACAGGCTGATAAATATCCCTTAGGTATTCTTTCGGAGTTATGGTATTGATGATATTGCTTTCAACATTTATGGGAGTACCTGAGATATAATGCTTGAGACTCTGCCCATTTGCAACTCTCGGACAATTACCTTCCGTGTTGTTGATCTTGATAGCACCGGAATGATATACTTCCTCCACAATATAGGGACCTTCCCATTTAGAGAGAAGCTTGCCTGCAAAAAAATTTAACGAGAATTATATAGCAAGACATAATCACCTACATTGAACTCACGCTTTTGTATCCTCTTATCATGCCACCTCTTAACCTTTTCTTTGAACAACTTGGCATTCTCCTATGCCTGAGTTCTCCATTCATCAAGCGAGCTAATGTCAAATAACCTCTTCTCACCAGCAAGTTTGAAATCAAAGTTGAGCTCTTTGATTGCCCAATAAGCTTTATGCTCTAGCTCAAGAGGTAAATGACATGCTTTATCGTACACCATTTTGTACGGAGACATGCCCATGGGATTCTTATAGGCAGTTCTATAAGCCGACAATGCATCATCGAGCTTCTTAGACCAATTCTTTCTAGACCTGTTGACAGTCTTTTGCAGAATTAGTTTAATCTCTCTATTGCTTAGCTCTACTTGACCACTGGACTGAGGGTGATAGGGAGACGCAATTCTATGGTTGACAACATACTTAGCAAGCGTCTTACGGGAAGCACCATGAATGAAATGTGACCCACCGTCGGTCATTAGATATCTAGGGACTCCAAATCTAGGGAAGATAACTTCTTTAAGCATCCTGATAGAAGTGTTGTGATCAGCACTACTAGTTGGGATAGCTTCTACCCACTTAGTGACGTAATCAACAGCAACTAAGATGTGAGTATACCCGTTGGATTTGGGAAAAGATCCCATATAATCAAAGCCCCAAAAAATCAAATGGTTCAATGACAAGTGAATAGTTCATAGGCATTTCCTGACGTTTACCAATATTACCTACTCTTTGACATTCGTCACAAGACAAGACAAACTTACACGCATCCTTGAAGAGAATGGGCCAATAGAAACCTGATTGCAATACCTTGTGTGCACTTCTATCTCCCGCATGGTGTCCTCCGTAGGCCTCGGAGTGACACTTCTGTAGGATCTGTCCCTGTTCATGTTCAGGTACACAACGTCTAATAACACCATCTGCTCCTTCCTTATAAAGGTGAGGATCATCCCAAAAGTAATGTCTCAAGTCAAAGAAGAATTTCTTCTTTTGCTGGTATGTGAAACTTGGTGGTATATAGTTGGCAATGATATAGTTTGCATAATCAGAATACCAGGGTGCACTACGTGAATCATTGATGACATTCAATTGCTCATCAGGAAAGTTGTCATCAATAGGTTGTGGGTCATCAAGAACGTTCTCCAACCTAGACAAGTTATCTGCTACGGGGTTATCAGCACCCTTCCCATCGACAACGTGCAAATCAAATTCTTGTAGCAAGAGAACCCATCTGATAAGTCTAGGTTTAGCGTCTTTCTTCTCCATGAGGTACTTAATATCAGCGTGATCAGTGTGAATAGTGACTTTGGAATCAACTATGTAAGACCTGAACTTTTCACATGCAAACACGACTGCTAAAAATTCCTTCTCCGTAGTAGCATAGTTTCTTTGGGCACTGTCTAGAGTTTTACTAGCATAGTGAATAACATTCAACTTCTTATCAACTCTTTGCCCTAGGACAACACCAACAACATAATCACTAGCATCACACATGATTTCAAAAGGTAAGTTCCAATCAGGTGGTTGAACAATAGGTGAAGTTACCAAAGCCTTCTTAAGTATTTCGAAGGCTTCCTCACAATCATCGTCAAAAACAAAAGGAATATCCTTTTGCAAGAGATTGGTAAGAGGCCTAGAAATCTTAGAGAAGTCTTTAATGAACCTTCTATAGAAACTAGCATGACCAAGGAAACTTCTTATACCTTTGATATCTGTGGGGTATGGCATTTTCTCGATTGCATCAACCTTAGCCTTATCGACTTCAATACCTCTTTCAGAAATTTTATGTCCTTAGACGATGCCTTCATTAACCATAAAGTGGCACTTCTCCCAATTCAAGACAAGATTGGTGTCTTTACATCTCTGCAAGACTCGATCAAGGTTGCTGAGGCAATCATCAAAGGAAGACCCGTAAACGGAGAAGTCATCCATGAAAACCTCAACAATCTTTTCACAAAAGTCAAAGAATATAGCCATCATACATCTTTGAAAGGTGGCAGGTGCATAACATAAGCCAAAAGGCATACGTCTATAAGAAAAGGTACCGAAAGGGCAAGTGAAAGTGGTTTTCTCCTAGTCAGATTCTGCAACTGGTATTTGGGAGAAACCAGAATAACCGTCTAGAAAGCAAAAGTGTATGTGTTTAGACAGTCTTTATAGAATTTGGACAGTCTTTATAGCATTTGGTCGATAAAAGGCAAAGGGTAATGATCTTTCCTAGTGGCTTTATTCAATTTCCTAAAATCGATCACCATCCTATAGCCAGTAATAATCCTCTGTGGGATCAATTCATCCTTATCATTAGGGACAACGATAATGCCTCCCTTCTTAGGGATGCAATGCACCGGACTCACCCAATCAATATGAGCAACAGTATAGATAATAACCGCTTCCAGGAGCTTTAGTATTTCTTTTCTTACTACCTCTTTCATCTTAGGATTTAACCTTCGTTGATGATCAGCAACTGGTTTGAAATCAGGATCAGTTTTAATCTTCTGATGGCATAGAGTGGGACTAATGCCCTTAAGATCATCAAGAGTATATCCAATAGCAGCACGGTGCTTTCTCAGAGTTTTTAGTAACTTGTTTTCTTCATGCTCTGAGAGGCTAGCACTAATAATAACATGATATATCTCTTTTTAATCAAGATAAGCATACTTAAGAGTATCAGGCAACTGTTTAAGCTCGAACACAGGATCACCCTTTGGTGGGGGTGGATCCCCAAGCAGTTCAATAGGCAAGTTATTCTTAAGGATAGGATATTGTTGTAAGACAACTCTATCTATCTCATCCCTTTCATCCATATGCATATCATTTTCATGCTCAAGCAAGTATTGCTCTAAGGGATCAGTAGGAGGCACGGCAATAGAAGCCAAGGCAATAGTTTCATCCTTACTGGGCAACTCTTTTTCATGAGGTTGTCTACCAAACTTGGAGAAATTGAACTCATGTGACACACCTTCAAAGCCAACAGTGACAGTTTGCTTCTCACAGTCAATATGAGCATTGACAGTATTGAGAAAAGGTCTACCAAATATGATGGGACAAAAGCTATCTTGTGTGGTAGCAAGAACGAGGAAATCAGCAGGATACTTTGTTTTACCACACAAGACTTCAACATACCTAACAATTCCCATATGGCAGATAGTATCTCTATTGGCAAGCTGAATAGTGACATTAATAGGCTCTATCTCAACAGGTGCGATCTCATCTTTGATTTCATCATATAAGGATTGAGGTATTGCACTAACACTAGCACCCACGTCACATAAACCATGATAGCAATGATCTCCTATCTTAACAGAAACAACAAGCGTGCCAACAACAGGCCTATGTTTGTCTCTAGCGTGAGGTTTAGCAATTCTAGCAGCATCTTCACAGAAGGGAATATCATGTCCCTCAACATCGTCGGACATAAGATCTTTGATAATAGCAATGCTAGGTTCAACTCTAATTTGCTCAGGGGGTGTAGGTGTTCTAATGTAGCCTCTATGTATCACAGCTGAAGCTTTAGAATGATCCTTTATCCTAACAGGGAAAGGTGGTTTCTCAATGTAAGCACTGGGAACAATAGGATCATTATAGGAAATGACTTTCTCTTCAACTGGATTGGGTTTAACTACATTGACTTCTAAAGGAGGATGATATTTAAACCACTTCTCTTTGGGGAGATCAATATGAGCAGCAAAAGATTCACACAATGAAGCTACTATCTCAGAGTCAAGTCCATACTTAGCGCTAAAATCACTAAAGGTAACTGTTTCAACAAAGGATTTAACGCAATCAAACTTGAAATTCATACCGGACTCCTTACCTTATTCAAGCTCCCCATCTTCAGAGTTGCATTTAATTCTCTCCAATAAATTCCATCTGAAGTCAATATCTCTCTTCATAAAAGAACCGGTACAAGAAGTGTCAAGCATGGTGCGATCATCATGAGAAAGCCGAGCATAGAAGTTCTGAATGATAATTTCTCTCGAGACCTCATGGTTGGGGCATGAATATAACATTGATTTAAGCCTCCCCCAAGCTTGAGCGATGCTTTCTCCGTCACGAGGCCAAAAATTATAAATATAATTCCGATCACGATGTACTAAATGCATAGGATAAAACTTATGATGAAATTCCAATTTCAACCGATTGTAGTTCCATGATCCAGTATCATCACTTAGCCTATACTATGTCAACGCCTTAGCCTTCAAAGATAAAGGAAATACCTTCTTCTTGACCTCATCCTCGGGCAAACCTGCAAGCTTAAATAAACCACAAACTTCATCTACATAGATTAGATGCAAGTCTGGATGTGATGTTCCATCTCCTGTAAAAGGATTAGCCAGCAGTTTCTCAAACATACCCAAAGGAAACTCAAAGCAAATATTTTCAGTAGGTGCAGCAGGTTGAGGAGCAACTCTTTGTGCTTCCGTTAGAGGTGAAGATACCCCGAACAAGCCCCTCAAAGGATTAGTTTCCATAGTGACAAGTGACAATAAATTTCAGCACACTATATGAATGTTTCCTTACCAAGTTCCACTTACCAAAGGCGCTTCACTCCTCAGCAACGGCGCCAGAAAAGAGTCTTGATGACCCACAAATATAGGGGATCTATCATAGTCCTTTCGATAAGTAAGAGTGTCGAACCCAACGAGGAGCAGAAGGATCTGGCAAGTGGTTTTCAGCAAGGTAATATCTGCAAGCACAGAAATTATCGGTAACAAGTAGTTGTGTGGTGAGATGATTCATAGCGAGCAACAAGTAACAAAAGTAGCAACGGTGCAGCAAAGTGTCCCAATCCCTTTTGTAGCAAGGGACAAGCCTGGACAAAGTCTTATAGGAGGAAAAACGCTCCCGAGGACACACGGGAATTTCTGTCATGCTAGTTTTCATCATGTTCATATGATTCGCGTTTGATACTTTGATAGTTTGATATGTGGGTGGACCGGCGCTTGGGTACTGCCCTTACTTGGACAAGCATCCCACTTATGATTAACTCCTCTTGCAAGCATCCGCAACTATGAAAGAAGAATTAAGACAAAGTCTAACCATAGCATTAAACTACTGGATCCAAATCAGCCACTTACGAAGCAACGCATAAACTAGGGTTTAAGCTTCTTTCACTCTAGCAACCCATCATCTACTTACTACTTCCCAATGCCTTCCTCTAGGCCAAAATAATGGTGAAGTGTTATGTAGTCGACGTTCATATAACACCACTAGAGGAAAAACAACATACAACACATCAAAATATCGAACGAATACCAAATTCACATGACTACTATTAGCATGACTTATCCCATGTCCTCAGGAAAAAAAGTAACTACTCACAAAGAATAATCATATTCATGACCAGAGAGGTAATGAGTAGCATCAAGGATCTGAACATAAACTCTTCCACCAAGTAATCCAACTAGCATCAACTACAAAGAGTAATTAACACTACTAGCAACCTGATACGTCTCCATCGTATCTACTTTTCCAAACTCTTTTGCCCTTGTTTTGGACTCTAATTTGCATGATTTGAATGGAACTAACCTAGACTGACGCTGTTTTCAGCAGAATTGCCTTGGTGTTGTTTTTGTGCAGAAATCAAAGTTCTCAGAACGTCCTGAAAATTTACGGGGAATATTTTTGGAAAATATGAAAAATAACTGCGCAAAGATCCACTTGAGGGGGTGGGCCAGTGGGCCACAAGCCTTGAAGCCGCCACCCCCTGGTGGCGGATGGCAAGCTTGTGGGGCCCACGTGGCTTTGCCGCCCCCAATCTCAGCTCTATAAGTTCACTTTCGTCCCAGAAAAAATCAAGAGAGAAGATTTCGTCGCGTTTACGATACGGAGGCGCCGCCACATCCTGTTCTTCATCTGGAGGGCAGATCTAGAGTCCGTTTTGGGCTCCGGAGAGGGGAAATCATCGCCATTGTCATCATCAACCTTCTTCCCTCTCCAATTCCATGAAGCTCTTCGTCGTTCGTGAGTAATCTATTCGTAGGCTCGTTGGGCGGTGATGAGTAGGATGAGATCTATCATGTAATCAAGTTAGTTTTGACGGGGATTGATCCCTAGTATCCACTATGTTCTGAGATTGATGTTGCTACTACTTTGCCATGCTTAATGCTTGTCACTAGGGCCCGAGTGCCATGATTTCAGATCTGAAATTATTATGTTGTCACCAATATATGTGTGTTTTAGATCCGATCTTGCAAGTTGTAGTTACCTACTATGTGTTATGATCCGGCAACCCCAGAGTGACTATAACCGGAACCACTCCCGGTGATGACCATAGTTTGAGGAGTTCATGTGTTCACTAAGTGCTAATGCGTTGGTCCGGTTCTTTATTAAAAGGAGAACCTTAATATCCCGTAGTTTCCTTTTGGACCCCGCTGCCACAGGAGGGATGGACAATAGATTTCATGCAAGTTCTTTTCCCTAAGCACGTACGACGACACACGGAATGCATGCCTACATCACATTGACGAACGGGAGCTAGCCACATATCTCTCCGTGTTATAACTGTTGCATGATGAATATCATCCAAACAAATCACCGACCCATTGCCTACGAGTTTGTCTCACTACTGTTGTTACTTGTCTTGCTCTACTACTACTGCTCTTACTACTGTTGCTGCTGCTGTTACTTGTCTTGTTCTGCTGCTACTGTTGTCACTACTGCTGTTCCTTGCCACTGCTATTACTCGTTACCTTGCTGCTACTACTTTGCTTGCAGATACTAATCTTTCAAGTGCGGTTGGACAAATTCAGCTGCTAATACTCGAGAGTATCCTCTCACCTCCTGTTGGCGAATCAACAAATTTGGGTCGAATACTCTGCCCTCGAAAACTGCTGCCAACCTACGCGTTGGTGGGTCGTCAACAACATTCTTCTAGTTTAGTTGCCGGGGAGTGCTAGCAGCATTCTTGTGGTGTTGTTGCAGGGGAAGGTCTGCTGTTACAGAATCAGCATTCGTCTAGCTATTACCAGAGAGTGCAAGTCACAACCTTACAAATACCAATCGGAGTAGCGAGACAGAGATTGGTTATAAGAGATGAACTAGGGTTTGGATATGAGATGGTGTTGATGGTGATGAGTCCCCTCCGATGAGTGGAGTGTTGGTGATGACGATGGCGACGATTTCCCCCTCCGGGAGAGAAGTTTCCCCGGCAGGATCGTCCTGCCGGAGCTCTAGATTGGTTCTGCTCAACTTCCGCCTCGTGGCGGCGGCGAATCCACGAAAAAGCCTCCTCCTGATTTTTTTTTCGAATAAACCCTTCTTATACCAGAAAAGGGGGGCCAGTGGGCCAGCAGGGAGCCCACAAGCCCCCTAGGCGCGGCCAGGGGGTGGCCGCGCCTATCACGCTTGTGGCCCCTGGCTGCGCTCCTCTGGCACTTCTTCGGCCCAGTATTTTTCATAAATCCCGAAACAAAATCCTCGTTGATTTATATGGCATTTGGAGTTGCGCAGAATAGGTATCTCAAACTTGCTCCATTTTCAGGCCAGAATTCCAGCTGCCGGCATTCTCCCTCTTCATGTAAACCTTGCAAAATAAGAGAGAAAAGGCATAAGTATTGTACCATGAAGTGAAATAACAGCCCAAGAAGCGATAAATGTCAACATGAAAGCATGATGCAAAATGGACGTATCAATCATCACCCCTCTTATTCTGGTACTCGTAAGTTAGCCACCTCAAACAAATGCTTAGTTGCCTGTTGCAGCCTCACCACTTAACCATACCTCACCCACTAAGCTTTGCTAGTCTTGATACCTTTGGAAATGAGATTGCTGAGTCCCCTGTGGCTCATAGATTACTACAACACCAGTTGCAGGTAGAGGTAAAGAGTATTTTGACATGAGCGCACTGATTGTGCTATTTGGAGTTTCTTCTTCTTCTTCTTCTTCTTCTTCTTCTTCGATCTAGGATGGGTTCCAGGCCGGCAGCCTGGGATAGCAATGATGGATCTCATTCTTTTATTGTTTGTTTTCGTCCATAGTCGGACCCTGCTCTTCTTCATGATGATTGTATGTTGATGTATTGATGTGAACTTGGTGTAGCTTGTGGCGAGTATAAGCCAATTCCATATACTCATCTTTTCAGTACTACTTGTAACGATATCCATTCTTGTGAAACGACGAGATGCGCTTCTATCCCTGTCGAGGCCCGTGAACCAAAATAAGGATAGGATAGCATCTTGGGTGTTACAGTTATACACTCACAAAGGTACTCACGGATGGGGCTAGCAATATCAACATGTTATATTACGACATGTTTTGATAGATGAACCTTTCTGAGAGTAAGCTGCAGTATTCAACCACGGGTTTTCACGGAATCGTGCCCGACAAGTCAGCATATCCAATTGGACAGACCATGCTTAGTGTTTCTTTCGGCATAGAGTTAACTACTGGTGTGAATCTATGACTTTTGAGGTGGTCAAAATTAAGAGCCCTTATCATGCCCTCTCCGGACGGCCGCCTTACGCACGTTTTATGGCATGACCGTGCTATGTATATCTCAAGCTCGAGATGCCTAGGCCATGCGGAACAATCACCGTTGATGGGAATCAGAAAATTGCTCAAGAGTGTGAGGAAGGATACATAGCTTACGTTGATTCAATCATTGCAGCAGAAGAGTTGAAGTTTTACACAACTAATGTTGTCCCAGCCAATATGACTTCCCTGAAGAAGCTCACCATAGAGTTTGAACCCGCCCCTAAAGTTTAAGTCGACAGAAGATACTAAGTAGGTTGATTTTACTCGTGGTGATTCTTCCCAGCAGTTCACTATTGGGATAGGCATGGATCCCAAATAGGAAAACATGATCATCGAGTTCATCCGTGAGAAATGGGACAACTTTTCATGGAAACCTTCTGACATGTCTGGAGTACCGAGAGAACTCGTTGAGCACGACCTTAATGTTGATCCTAGAACGAAACACGTTTGACAATTCCTCTGTCGTTTTAACAAGGAGAGACGAAAGGATATTGGTGAAGAAGTAGCCAGGCTTCTTGCTGTCGGGTTAATCATTGAAGTATTTCACCCAAAGTGGCTCGCAAATCCAGTACTTGTTGTGAAGAAAAATGACACTTGGCATATGTGTGTTGATTACACAGATCTCAACAAAACATGTCCCAAGGACTCGTTTTCTCTTCCTGGCATTGACCAGATCATTGAATCTATAGCCGGTTGTGAGCACCTATACTTCTTGGATGCTTACTCTGGCTACCATCAGATAAAGATGGTTGTTGAGCATCAAGAGAAGACGACTTTTATCACCCCCTTTCGATCTTTTTGCTATGTCTCGATGCCTTTGGACTTAAGAGTGTAGGGGATATGTATCAATACCGTGTTTAGAACTGTTTGCATAGCTAGATTCGGTGCAATGTTCATGCTTATGTTGATGATATTGTGGTTAAATCCCAGAAGAAGGAAACTCTACTGGATGACCTCAAGGAAACCTTTGACAACCTTCGTGCATACAGGATGAAGCTTAACCCGGCCAAGTGTGTTTTCGGCGTACCCGCAGGCAAGTTGCTGGGTTTTTTGTTCTCGGAGCGTGGCATCGAGGCTAACCCAGAGAAGATCAAAGCAGTGACTTCTCTATCTAAGCCGGCAAATATCAATGTTGTTCGGTGTATGGCAGGTCGAATTGTAACTTTGAGATGGTTTGTAAGACGCCTTGGTGAGAAGGCTATCCCCTCTATCAGCTGTTGAAAAAGACTGACAACTTCATTTGAACGAAAGCTGCCAATGATGCTTTTGAAGCACTCAAGAAACAACTGGTCGAGCCGCCTGTGTTAGCCGCCCTGATTGACAAAGAGCCCATGCTCTTGTACATTGCTACCAATAATAAAGCATTAAGTGTCACAATTGTCGTTGATAGCAAGGAGGCAGGAAAGGAGTATCCAATGCAATGACATGTTTATCATGTTAGTGAAGTTTTGACCCTATCAAACCAAAGATACCCACATTGGTAGAAGCTGGTCTTTGGCGTCTTCATGGCTAGCCGTAAGCTCAAACACTATTTCCAGAAACATCCACTCACCATGGTCTGTTCAACTCCTCTTGGAGATATCATACAGAACAGAGAGGCCACTGGCCAGATAGCTAAATGGGCGATCGACCTTGGGCCACATGAGGTGAAGGATGTGCCTTGAACAATCATCAAGTCTCGGGATTTGGTGGACTTAATTAATGATTGATCGAATTACAAGTCCCAAAGGAGAAGCCGGATAACACGTACTTGACACCAAACTTCGATGGGTCAAGACAGCTAGAAGTCTCGGGGGCTGGAGTTATTTTATCTTCCCCGAGAGGGCCAAGTTTTGTTATGTCTTATAGCTCATGTTTCCTTGCACTAACAACACAACTGAGTACGAAGCTCTCCTTCATGAACTCTGTATAGCCAAGGAGATGACCTTATCCAGGTCAGATGTTTGGGCGGCTCGGATTTGGTGGCTCAACAAGTATCAGGGACTTGGGATTCCAAAGACCCTCTCATGGCAGCTTATCGACATGTAGTCACGGATATTGCACGTCATTTTCAAGGTTACCAGGTTGATCATATTGATCGTCGGCTCAACGAGGGTACTCATGCTTTGTCTAGACTCAGCTCTCAGTGCAAGCTGGTCCCACCCAATGTTTTCCTTGATGTGGTCCATAATCCTTTAGTCAAATTGCAATTAGTGGAGGACATAGCTATTCCAGACCCAGGGGCACAGCTTGTGGCATCTCTCCATGCAATCCCTGATTGGACTGCCCCTTATTTGGCTTATTTGACCCGGGGTGAGCTCCGTGACGAGGAAATCATCGCTCGGCAAATTATCACGCACTGCAGGTCCATGACTATAATCAATGGCGAGTTACATTGTCGAAGCAACACTGGTATATTTCAACGTTGTGTTTGTCCCGCAGAAGGCTGGGAAATCCTTAATGAGATCCACGCTAGAGATTGTGGTCATCATGTCTGCTCAAGGTTGTTGGTCACCAAGGCTTATCTTTATGGTTTTCACTAGCTTACCGCCCACGCTCATGCAAAAGACATCGTGCGAAAGTGCGCTGGTTGCCAAAAATTTGCAAGACAAGCTCATGTGTCGGCTCAAGAGTTATAGATGATTCTAATTACTTGGTACTTTGCAGTGTGGGGGCTTGACATGGTCGGTCCTTTAAAAATGTCATCAAATAAAAAAGACACACCTCTTGGTCGCAGTGGACAAGTTCACCAAGTGGGTTGAAGCAAAGCCAATCAACAATTCTGATGCTGAGACTATGGTGAAATTCTTGAAAAGGTTGACCTAAAGTTTTGGATATCCACACGGCATCATCAGAGGTAATGGCACCAATCTGTCCAAAGGAGATATGGAATAGTATTGTCAACAAGAGCACACCAGTCTTGATTTAGCCTCTGTTGGACATCCACAGTCTAATGGACAAGCTGAGTGAGCCAACCAGGATATATTGCATGCAATCAAACCCCGACTTATGGTTCCCCTTCAAAGAACTCCTGGTTGTTGGGTTGAAGAACTCCCCACGGTACTATGGAGCATAAGGACTACTCCGAATAGATCCACAGGCTATACGCCATTTTTCTTGGCCTACGGAGCATAAGGTTTTTTACCAAGTTATATCACACATGATTCCCTGAGGGTCACCGCTTATGTTGAGGCTGATAATGAAAAGCTCGTCAGGATTCCTTGGATGCACTGGAAGAGGAACGTGATCTCTCAACATCCATATCTGCTATATATCAACAAGACCTACGCCGCTATCATAGTTGTAGAGTTCGCAGCCGAACTTTCTAGGAAGGTGAGTTAGTGCTCCGTTTGATTCAAGACCAAACATGCATGCATAAGATTTCACCACCTTGGGAAGGGCCTTTTTTCACCCAAAAAAATCTCAACAATGGGTCATATTACCTGGTTGACATACGGGGACACCAAAAGTCCCATACCTCTGAAGAGGAGACCAACATGCCTTGGAACATTGCTCATCGTCGGCCTTATTTTACCTAGAGCCACTGGCTCCACATCATTGTATATACCTATGTATATACCTTCGTGTTCAATATAATAAAGTTTGGACCCTCGAAACTTGGGGTCTCCGTCGTTTAATCTCAAAAATTGTGCATGAGCCTTTATTTTTTGAACATAAGTCACTTGGGGGCTCCCGACTCAACGAGTTAGCATTTAATATCCCACTTGGCTCGGCTATAAGCCACTACAATCCATGTTAAACCTGCATGTTCGCAAGATGCTACTACAAAAAGGTGACCCGATGTACTCTGATAAGTCAATCCACATGGACCCTGAACTTATACAGGTTAAAACACAGATTGAAGTCACGTGAGAGCCGGCTTACACAGAGCAGGGATAAACCATGCGCTATCTCACTACCTTTATTGAAGCAAGACTTTAGCCTCGAAAGCCAGTCTTAAATATCAAGCTTAAAAGTCATCTTATAATTTACTTTATCATGTATTATTGTGTACTAAAATGCACGTACAAAATTCATATTCATACTTGTCAGCTCATATATAGACTGTCGGGTTATTATACTGCATCACATGATGACTAGTTATTCTCTTGATCAAGATATCAAGGAATTCATTATGCTCAAAGTATGACCCTATTTTGATAGATTATATTATATAGAAGAAGGACGTCTTGTCGTACAAACAAGAAATGTGGAGCAAACATATTGAAAAAAAACTTCTACAGTGTAAACAAGATCAACAGAGTGTTACGCGCACGATGACGCGGAAGACATATCACAAGTTTTCTACTCATATTACAAACTTTTTTAGAAGCCACCAAAAATATCAAAGTTTTTTCCAGCTCTAAAAATTACTATTGCTGGCTAACTTGCACGTTCTCTGCTTTAGTTGTTCCACGTTGATCAGCTGCACGAGGATCTTCTTGACCCGCGTGAGCTAGCTCACCATGTTGGATCTCGAGGTCCCTTCAAACCTACTTAAACGTGGTTACAACCTTGAAATTTGTCTCCTCACGAGCAATAATAGAAGAGTCAATATCAGAGAAGAAGGGTTGCTCACAGTGAAGAGGCACAAGCTCAAAGGGTCTATCCCTTGGCGGGTCAATCCGTTTGTTCTCCATCGAATAGGCATGTTGATACAGGTTAACCTCAATTTCTTATGCAATCACAATCGATATTGGGCGGGTCTCCTTCCCAACACGTCTGAAATCTGCATCTGAAAACTCTGAGCCGCCAATCTTGTACTCAGGGAACCCGCCATCTGTAGCTACAAAATCCAATTCACGCAAATATGCCTTCGCGCGAGCAAGCGCCATATTAGCTCCAAGACGAGTCGCCGATATCTGAATTCTTCAATGTACTGTGGTATTGCTGATAGTTGCTTCAGCATACCCTTGACCCTTTTCGACAGTGCTTTGAGATTTTCACTTCCATTATGGCATAGACACAACCAATGAATAGCTGCTCCACATATGTGAATATCACCTTCAGTTTGTCTATCGGCTCTTGCATAATAATGTCGATCCTTCGCCCTACACAACAAACAAATATGACAATGAGTCACAAAATATTTGATGACCCAGAAATGAAAATAGAAGGATCAAAATTATACCGAAAATAGCAAGGGTCATTTCGCCAATATGTTTCTTTAGTTTGGCGAGCTCGGAGGTGATTGAGCTAGGTTATTCTTCACCCTTTTGTGCTCATGCTAATAATCCGACTTTTTCATCATCAAATTTGTCCTTTCCTTGCTCCAACTATGAATCAGACTAAAGCACAGAATTCTGAAGACGAGCTGCCACTAATTCTACATGAGCTCTCAAATTTTTCTCTGTCTTGAGTTGTTTACTCAAGTTGGCTGATACAGATTCAACCTCATTCAACAACACTTGCAAAAGTTATCAGCATCAGACCAAAATTCTACAAAGTCCCAAGCCGACGCAAGCAAACAACCCGGCCCTTGGGGTCTACGGTGAACAAAAATTGATCTAAAAAGTACTAGGAAAATGCAAGAATTCTACATGGGACTTGGCAGCTAATGCTCAAAACATGAACAAGACCTGGCCACCTCAAAGAGATGAGCCGATCCTTGGGGGGTACTAGGATTATTTTGAATTTACGAAATTATGAAGTAAAACAAAAATACCCGACTATCTCTACGAGATAAGCCGACTCTTGGGGGCTACAATTTGATATCCAGCCATTTGAGATAGCCGACCCTTGGGGGCTACAATCGCAAAAAGACTCGGCTATCTCAAAGAGATAAGCCATCCCTTGGGGGCTGTGGTTAGCAGTTTTTAAAACCTCAAGGAATCAAAGAAGTACAACTTCATTATTATCATAATGACCCGGTCCTTGAGGGCTATGATTGGCATTTTGAACATCAAGAAATTACAAAAATATCGGCTCATTGTTATAACAATGACTCGGTCCTTGAGAGCTACAGATGGTTCTTCAGATAATTACAAGACCCAATTCACTACCTATTGTACTAAGTTGTCTCTTGGGGGCTACAGTGGTATACATAATAAGGAGTAAGGGATAAAATGTTTACCTCATATTTGGTCCTCGAGGTGTCGACAAAATTCATCTTAAAGTCCATGCTCTCAAACAACCAGGTCACATATTGCTTATACAATCCTTGGATATCCAGATTGTCAAGTCCTGGAAGCTCGAGTTTGCCTTATCCTTTCTCCAAATGTGCCAGCTCATCTTTGGATACAACCTTTGTCAAAATGGTTGAGGGTCCAGGATCTTGAAAAGACCCTCCGACAACAACCACTTATGTGCTGTCCATGGCGGCTGACGGAGCAAGATTATCCATATGGGATACAGGGCTTGAAGGAGCGGGAGGACATGGAGGATGAATAGCCACCTCATTAGATGCACCTTGATTATCAGCAATTGTCTCCATAACAGTTGGCTCCTCGGCATGGGTCATCTCCATATCATGAGTCGGCTCGGTACCCAAGTCCAGCTCAACCTGAACAGACGGCTCAACTTGAGTCGCCACTTCAGCTGAAAGAGGATCTTCAACGGTATGATCCCCAGCAGCAGAAGAAGACTTGCCCTCCTTTTCCTGGTAAAAGCTTTGGCTCTGCAAGTCATAAAAACAGTTTACCAAATCAAAGGAATGACACGTGATGGGATGGCATTGAAAATCTGCTTCAATAAAATCTTACCCATGGTTGATGTTGAAAGCCGGAAGTTGTGTTGCGGTTGAGTCACCAGATGAAGGTGGTGACTCCTGGTAATAAAGTGAATTGGATGGACTAAGAGGTTGTTTAAAAAGACCAGCTTGAGGTTGAGAAGTTGTTGGACTATGTGGCACCTCAAAACGCTGCCTACGGGCGGGCAGATCAAGAGATAAGCCGACAGATAGGTCCCCGGAGCAACTCCGTGTCTTGCATTTCCATTGAGCAGCATGCTGATCTGGCTTCAAAAGAAAGTTTGGGTCTAAGTAAGAGGTTGGATGTGAAAAAATAACTTTTCTAATGGCTCATCTTGTCCTCTTCTGAACTGGAGGAGATTGAAATTACCTCAACATCATTGGCTTAACTATTTTCAGTATTGTCTTGGGGAAAAGAAGCATTAGCAAGCTCAAAAAAAGACGGCCAAGTGAGTCAAGTTCTACCTCAGATTCTCCTTTCAAGGCGGCTTCATGTGCCAGGTCATCCATTTGACCAAGAGGGGGAGGAATAGGGGTTCTGGCCCTGACTCTTGAAAAATCAGAGTTTGTGTGTGACAAAAGCATAAGTCGGGAACATAAGCGCAAATGTTGCAAAGTTGAGTTAAAGAAAGTAGACAAGCTCACAAAGGACACTTACACGTGGAACCAGGTGTGTCCCCCGGAAGGGAGCCAAGATCGTTATGTTGCACCTCTCTTTCGGTTCGCCAAACATCTTCTTGGCAGCTTTGTTGACTTCAGTGTCAGGAAAATTGATGTCAACTATTCTTCCCCTTGCAACGGCACCAGAAGAATGCTGATTGCAATCCCAGGCAACCGAAACTAGAAGAATGTTGTTGACACCCACCAGCGCGTGGGATCGTAGCAGTTTTCGAGGGTAGAGTATTCGACCCAAATTTGTTGATTCGCACGACGAGAGGTGAGAGAATACTCTCAAGTATTAGCAGTTGAATTGTCAGATTCAACCACACCTGAAAGATTAGTATCTGCAAGCAAAGTAGTAACAGCAAAGTAGCGAGTAACGACAGTGGCAAGGAACAGCAGTAGTGACAGCAGTAGCAAGTAACAACAGTAGCAAGCGACAGTAGTTGCAACAGTAGCAGCAGAGCAAGACAAGTAACAGCAGTAGCAACAGTAGTAGCAGCAGCAGAGCAAGACAAGTAACGGCAGTAGCAACAGTAGTAGCAGCAGTTGAGCAAGACAAGTGACAGCAGTAGTAAGACAAACTCTTAGGCAATGGGTCGGTGATTTGTTTGGATTATATTCATCATGCAACAGCTATAACAGGAGAGATATGTGGCTAGCTCCCGTTCGTCAATGTGATGTAGGCATGCATTCCGTGTGTCGTCATACGTGCTTAGGGAAAAGAACTTGCATGACATCTATTGTCCATCCCTCCCGTGGCAGCGGGGTCCAAAAGGAAACTACGGGATATTAAGGTTCTCCTTTTAATAAAGAACCGGACCAACGCATTAGCACTTGGTGAACACATGAACTCCTCAAACTATGGTCATCACCGGGAGTGGTTCCGGTTATTGTCACTCCGGGGTTGCCGGATCATAACACATAGTAGGTAACTACAACTTGCAAGATCGGATCTAAAACACACATATATTGGTGACAACATAATAATTTCAGATCTGAAATCATGGCACTCGGGCCCTAGTGACAAGCATTAAGCATGGCAAAGTAGTAGCAACATCAATCTCAGAACATAGTGGATACTAGGGATCAATCCCCATCAAAACTAACTCGATTACATGATAGATCTCATCCTACTCATCACCGCCCAGCGAGCCTACGAATAGATTACTCACGAACGACGAAGAGCTTCATGGAATTGGAGAGGGAAGAAGGTTGATGATGACGATGGCGACGATTTCCCCTCTCCGGAGCCCAAGACGGACTCCAGATCAGCCCTCCAGATTAAGAACAGGTGGTGGCGGTGCCTCCGTATCATAAATGCGACGAAAACTTCTCTTTTTATTTTTTCTGGGATGAAAGTGGACTTATAGACCTGAGGTTGGGGGTGGCAGAGCCATGTGGGCCCTCAAGCCTGCCCACCGCCACCAGGGGGGTGGTGGCGGAGCCAGGGCTTGTGGCCCACTCGCCCACCCCCTCAGGTGGAACTTTGTGCAGATATTTTTTATATTTTCCAAAACTGCTCCCCGTAAATTTTCAGGATGTTTGGAGAACTTTGATTTGTGCACAAAAATAACACCAAGGTAATTCTGCTGAAAACAGCGTCAGTCCAGGTTAGTTCCACTCAAATCATGCAAATTAGAGTCCAAAACAAGGGCAAAATAGTTTAGAAAAGTAGATACGATGGAGACGTATCAACTCCCCCAAGCTTAAAACCTTGCTTGTCCTCAAGCAACTCAGTTGACAAACTGAGAGAGAAAGAAAAACTTTGACAAATTTTGTTTGATCTTGTTGTTGCAACTATGTCTAACTCATAACCAGAATTTCAGCAAGATCACAAGTTAACCACATAAGCAAATGACATAAAGGTCTCACGGTAAACTAATATCAATGGCATAATCAGCTAACGAGCAAATAATAATGAGTTTCAAATACCAACACTTCAATCAAAACAAGCATGAAGCAATATGAATAGGTGGTATCTCACTAGCTCTTTCTGAGACCGCAAAACATAAATGCAGAGCACTTTCAAAGATCAAGGGCTGACTAAACATTGTAATTCATAGCAACGAAGATCCAGTCATAGTCATACTCAATATCAATCAAAAGCAAAGCATAAAAATGACAGAGGTGCTCTCTAATTGGTGCTTATAAAAGAAGAGGATGACTCAACAAGGAAATAAATAGGCAGGCCCTTCACAGAGGGAAGCATTGATTTGCAGAGGTGCCAGTGCTCAAGCTTTGAAAACAGAGATAATAATTTTGGGTGGCATGCTTTCATTGTCAACGCAATGACCAAGAGTTCTCAATATATTCCATGCTACTCATGCTATAGGCGGTTCCCAAACAGAAAAGTAAAGTTTTAACTCCCCCACCACCAATCAATCACACTCCACGGCTAGCCGAATCCTCGGGTACCGTTCATACTAACATCAATCTGGGGGGAGTCTTGTTTTACAGTTATGTTTTCGATTTAAGCGTGGAACTGGGCATTCCAATTACCGGCCCCTTTCTCGTGAATGACAGTGAATAAACACATGTCGAGGATAACCCTCCTAGCATGGAAGATACAATAGCCCTCTGTCACCACATGAGCGGTTCAGACATGCAAAACAGATTATTTCTTGAAGGTTTAGAGAATGGCACATGCAAATTTACTTGGAACGGCAGGTAGATACCGCAAATAGGTAGGCATGGTGGACTCTCATGGAAAACTTTTGGGTTTATGGAAGTGGATGCACAAGCAGTATTCCACTTAGTACAAGTGAAGGCTAGCAAAAGACTGGGAAGCGACCAACTAGAGAGCGACAACAGTCATCAAGATGCAATGAGTTTGACTAACATTGAATGCAAGCATGAACAGGATATAAATCACCATGAACACGAACATCATAGAGGATATGTTGATTTTGTTTCAACTACATGCATGAACATGTGCCAAGTCAAGCCACTTGAAACATTCAAAGGAGAATACCATCCTATCATACTACATCATAGTCATCTCAAAATCTATGTTGGCATTCAAGACAAACCATTATAAGCTCTCAGCTAAATAAGCATGGCATCAGAAACTATGATCTCTAAGTTGTCATTGCAAACATGGTTCTCTCACAACAAAGCTAAATCTGGGTCGACAAGCTAGTCATATTTACAAAAATAAATAGATAGAGTTCATACCAGCTTTTCAGTCTCAGTCACTTCATCATATATCATCATTGTTGCCTTCCATTTGCACGATCGAACGAGAAAACGATAACAAGCGCATTGGACTAAGCTGAATCTGTAGGCAAACACAAAGGAGAAGACAAAGTAATATGGCTCTTTGAAAGCTAAACAGGTAAGCATGTAAGAACCACTAAACATTGTAACCAATATCTTCTACCTTGACCCAAAGAAAAAGAAAACTATTTATACGGGAAAGCTCCCAACAAGCAAAAGAAGAAAGAAAAATATTTTTGGGTTTTCTCAAGAGGACACAAAACAGGAAAACAAGAAAACGAAAATAAACTAGCATGGATAATACAGTGGCAAAGTGTAAGCACCGGCTAACAAAGTGAAAGCATAAGCATGAATGTAAAGTCGGTGAGAACACGTACTCCCCCAAGCTTAGGATTTTGGCCTAGCTTGGTCTACTCCCAAGGATGATCCTGGCGAAACCCAAAGTCATAATGGGTGTTACACGGGAGTGCTGCAGCCACTGCCTGTATAGCTGCCTCACGAAGTCGAGCAGCAGTCGCCTCCCTCTCATACTCCTCTGCCTCTCCTATGGTTATGTAGTATCTTCGTTTTACGTGAAAGTCAAAGAAAGCAGGACCAGGAAGGGTAATATGGAAAACACGATGTCGGTTACATATCAAGCGGTATAGGAGGGATCCATGATCTCTCTCAAGGAACTGGTAGCGTGTTAGAGCGACACGATCAAGGTAGGTTGTACGGAGAGGAGGGTCTTCTGGACGGATGGATACTCCAAAAAAATTTGCTAAGCATGTACCATAAACTCCACCAAAGAAATGTTGGAAATATTCCCGAGAGGCAATAATAAATTAGTTATTATTATATTTCTTAGTTCATGATAATCGTTTATTATCCATGCTATAATTGTATTGATTGGAAACACAATACTTGTGTGGATACATAGACAAAACACTGTCCCTAGTAAGCCTCTAGTTGACTAGCTCGTTAATCAAAGATGGTCAAGGTTTCCTGGCCATAGGCAAGTGTTGTCACTTGATAACGGGATCACATCATTAGGAGAATCATGTGATGGACTAGACCCAAACTAATAGACGTAGCATGTTGATTGTGTCATTTTGTTGCTACTGTTTTCTGCGTGTCAAGTATTTATTCCTACGACCATGAGATCATATAACTCACTGACACCGGAGGAATGCTTTGTGTGTATCAAACGTCGCAACGTAACTGGGTGACTATAAAGATGCTCTACAGGTATCTCCGAAGGTGTTAGTTGAGTTAGTATGGATCAAGACTGGGATTTGTCACTCCGTGTGAACGGAGAGGTATCTCGGGGCCCACTCGGTAATACAACATCACACACAAGCCTTGCAAGCAATGTAACTTAGTGTAAGTTGCGGGATCTTGTATTACGGAACGAGTAAAGAGACTTGCCAGTAAACGAGATTGAAATAGGTATACGGATACTGACGATCGAATCTCGGGCAAGTAACATACCGAAGGACAAAGGGAATGACATACGGGATTATATGAATCCTTGGCACTGAGGTTCAAAACGATAAGATCTTCGTAGAATATGTAGGATCCAATATGGGCATCCAGGTCCCGCTATTGGATATTGACCGAGGAGTCTCTCGGGTCATGTCTACATAGTTCTCGAACCCGCAGGGTCTGCACACTTAAGGTTCGACGTTGTTTTATGCGTATTTGAGTTATATGGTTGGTTACCGAATGTTGTTCGGAGTCCCGGATGAGATCACGGACGTCACGAGGGTTTCCGGAATGGTCCGGAAACGAAGATTGATATATAGGATGACCTCATTTGGTTACCGCAAGGTTTTCGTGCATTACCGGAAAAGTTTCGGGCTCATCGGTAGTGTACCGGGAGTGCCGGGAGGGGTGCCGGGGACCATCGGGAGGGGTGTCACGCCCCAAGGGGTCTCATGGGCTATGGGAAGAGATAAACCAGCCCCTAGTGGGCTGGAATAAGTTCCCACTAAGGCCCATAAGGTTTGAGAAGGAAAAAACACAAGGTGGAAAGAGTTTCCAAGTGGGAAGGTGGAATCCTACTCCAAGTAGGATTGGAGTAGGACTCCTCCACCTCCAATTTCGGCCAAACCTTTAGGTTTTGAGGCTGCCTCCTCCCCTCCCTCCCACCTATATATACGGAGGTTTTAGGGCTGATTTGAGACGACTTTTCCATGGCAGCCCGACCACATACCTCCACGGTTTTTCCTCTAGATCGCGTTTCTGCGGAGCTCGGGCGGAGCCCTGCTGAGACAAGGTCATCACCAACCTCCGGAGCGCCGTCACGCTGCCGGAGAACTCTTCTACCTCTCCGTCTCTCTTGCTGGATCAAGAAGGCCGAGATCATCGTCGAGCTGTACGTGTGCTGAACGCGGAGGTGCCGTCCGTTCGGTACTAGATCGTGGGACTGATCGCGGGATTGTTCGCGGGGCGGATCGAGGGACGTGAGGACGTTCCACTACATCAACCGCGTTCTCTAACGCTTCTGCTGTACGGTCTACGAGGGTACGTAGATCACTCATCCCCTCTCGTAGATGGACATCACCATGATAGGTCTTCGTGCGCGTAGGAAAATTTTTGTTTCCCATGCGACGTTCCCCAACAGTGGCATCATGAGCTAGGTTCATGCGTAGATGTCTTCTCGAGTAGAACACAAAAGTTTTTGTGGGCGGTGATGTGCGTTTTGCTGCCCTCCTTAGTCTTTTCTTGATTCCGCGGTATTGTTGGATTGAAGCGGCTTGGACCGACATTACTCGTACGCTTACGAGAGACTGGTTTCATCGTTACGAGTAACCCCCTTTGCTCAAAGATGACTGGCAAGTGACTGTTTCTCCAACTTTAGTTGAATCGGATTTGACCGAGGAGGTCCTTGGATGAGGTTAAATAGCAACTCATATATCTCCGTTGTGGTGTTTGCGTAAGTAAGATGCGATCCTACTAGATACCCTCGGTCACCACGTAAAACATGCAACAACAAAATTAGAGGACGTCTAACTTGTTTTTGCAGGGTATGATTGTGATGTGATATGGCCAACGATGTGATGTGATATATTGGATGTATGAGATGATCATGTTGTAATAGAAATATCGACTTGCACGTCGATGGTACGGCAACCGGCAGGAGCCATAGGGTTGTCTTTATACTAACGTTTGTGCTTGCAGATGCGTTTACTATTTTGCTAGGATGTAGCTTTAGTAGTAATAGCATAAGTAGCACGACAACCCCGATGGCAACACGTTGATGGATGATCATGGTGTGGCGCCGGTGACAAGAAGATCGTGCCGGTGCTTTGGTGATGGAGATCAAGAAGCACGTGATGATGGCCATATCATGTCACTTATGAATTGCATGTGATGTTAATCCTTTTATGCACCTTATTTTGCTTAGAACGACGGTAGCATTATGAGGTGATCTCTCACTAAAATTTCAAGACGAAATTGTGTTCTCCCCGACTGTGCACCGTTGCGACAGTTCTTCGTTTCGAGACACCACGTGATGATCGGGTGTGATAGACTCAACGTTCACATACAACGGGTGCAAAACAGTTGCACACGCAGAACACTCAGGTTAAGCTTGACGAGCCTAGCATGTGCAGACATGGCCTCGGAACACATGAGACCGAAAGGTCGAGCATGAATCGTATAGTTGATATGATTAGCATAGAGATGCTTACCACTGAAACTATTCTCGACTCACGTGATGATCGGACTTGAGATAGTGGATTTGGATCATGTACCACTCAAATGACTAGAGAGATGTACTTTTTGAGTGGGAGTTCTTAAGTAATATGATTAATTGAACTAATTGTCATGAACATAGTCTAATGGTCTTTGCAAATTACGATGTAGCTTGCGCTATAGCTCTACTGTTTTTATATGTTCCTAGAGAAAATTTAGTTGAAAGTTGATAGTAGCAAACTTTGCAGAGGATTGTCCTCGTTGCTGCGCAGAAGGCTTATGTCCTTAATGCACCACTTGGTGTGCTGCACCTCGAGCGTCGTCTGTGGATGCTGTGAACATCCGACATACACGTTTCTGATGACTACATGATAGTTCAGTACAAAATACTTAATGGCTCAGAAGCAAGGCGCCGAAGACGTTTTGAAACATCACGGAACATAAGTGATGTTCTAAAGAGATGAAATTGTGATTTCATGCTTGTGCCCTTGTTAAGAGGTACGAGACCTCCAAGAAGATTCTTTGTCCACAAAGTAAATGAGAAAAGCTCAATCGTTGAGCGTGTGCTCAGATTGTCTGAGTACGACAAACACTTGAATCAAGTGGGAGTTAATCTTCCAGATGACATAGTGATGGTTCTCCAAAAGTCACTGCCACCAAGCTGTGAGAGCTTCGTGATGAACTATAACATATCAAGGATAGATACAATGATCCTTGAGCGATTCGTGATGTTTGACACTGCGAAAGTAGAAATCAAGAAGGAGCGTCAATAGTTGATGGTTTGTAAAACCACTAAGTTTCAAGAAAGGCAAGGGCTAGAAGGGATACTTCGTGAAACGGCAAAACAGTTGCTGCACTAATGAAGAGACCCAAGATTAAACCCAAACCCGAGACTAAGTGCTTCTGTAATGAGGGGAACAGTCACTGAGGCGGAGCAACTCTAGATACTTGGTAGATAAGAAGGCTGGCAAAAGTCGAAAGAAGTGTATTTGATATACATGATGTTGATGTGTACTTTACTAGTACTCCTAGTAGCATGAGGGTATTGGATACCGGTTCGGTTGCTAAGTGATTGGTAACACGAAATGAAAGCTACGGCATAAACGGAGACTAGCTAAAGGCGAGGTGACGATACGTGTTGGAAGTGTTTCCAAGGTTGATATGATCAAACGTCGCACGCTCCCTCTACCATCGGGATTGGTGTTAAACCTAAATAATTGTTATTTGGTGCTTGCGTTAAGCATGAACATGATTGTATCGTGTTTATTGCAATACGATTATTCATTTAAGGAGAATAATGGTTACTCTATTTTCTTGAATATTCACCTTCAATGGTTTATTGAATCTCGATCGTAGTGTTACACATGTTCATGATATTGGTGCCAAAAGATACGAGTTAATGATGATAGTACCACTTACTTGTGGCACTGCCGCTTGAGTCATGTTAGTATAAATTGCATGAAGAGGCTCCATGCTGATGGATCTTTGTACTCACCTGATTTCGAATCACTAGTGACATGCAAATCATACCACATGAGCAAGGCCTTGTTTTCATTGAGATGAAATAAGATAGTAACTTGTTGGAAGTGATACATTTTGATGTATGCAGTCCAATGGGTGCTGAGGCACGCAGTGGATATCATTATGTTCTTACTTCACTAACGATTTGAGTAGATACAGGAGTATTTACTTAATGAATCACAAGTCTGAAATGTTGAAAAGTTCAATTCCGTTTCAGAGTGAAGTTCATCGTAACAAGAGGATAAACTGTCTACGATATGATCATGGAAATGAAAATCTGAGTTACGGGTTTTTGGTACGCAGTTAAGACAATGTGGAAATTGTTTCGCTGTTCATGCCACCTGGAACATCATAGTGTGATGATGTGTCTGAACGTCATAGCCACGCACTATTTGGTATGGTGCATACTATGATGTCTCTTATCGAATTACCACTATCGTTTATGGGTTATGCATTAGAGACAACCGCACTCACTTTAAATAGGGCACCGCGTATTTCCGTTGAGATGACACAGTATAGACTGAGGTTTAGAGAAATCTAAACTGTCGTTTCCTGAAAGTTTGGGGTTTCGACACTTATGTGAAAAAGTTTCAGTCTGATAAGCTCGAACCCAAAGCGGATAAATGCTTCTTCATAGGGTATCCAAAACAGTTGGGTACATCTCCTATCTCAGATCCGAAAGCAAAGTGTTTGTTTCTAGAAACGGATCCTTTCTCGAGGAAAGGTTTCTCTCGAAAGAATTGAGTGGGAGGGTAGTAGAACTTGATGAGGTTATTGAACCATCACTTCAACCAGTGTGTAGCAGGGCGCAGGAAGTTGTTCCTGTGGCGCCTACACCAATTGAAGTGGAAGATGATGATGGTGATCATTGAGCTTCGAATCAAGTTACTACAAACCTCGTAGGTCGACAAGGTCGCGTACTGCTGGAGAGTAGTACGGTAACCCTGTCTTGGAGGTCATGTTGTTGAGCAACAATGAACCTACGAGTTATGGAGAAAGCGATGGTGGGCCCAGATTCCGACAAATGGCTGGAAGCCATGAAATCCGAGAGAGGATCCATGTATGAAAACAAAGTGTAGACTTTGGAAGAATTACTTGATGGTCATAGGAATATTGAGTAAAGATGGATCTTTAAAGGAAAACAGACGATGATGGTGATAAGTCACTATTAAGAAAAGCTCGACTTGTCACAAAGATGTTTTCGACAAGATCAAACAGTTGACTATGATGAGACTTTCTCACTCGTAGCGATGCTAAAGGTCTGTTAGAATTATGTTAGTTGTTGATGCATTATTTATGAAATATTGCACGTAGGATGTCAAAACATTGTTTCCTCGACGGTTTCCTTGAGCAAACATTGTATGTGATACAACCAGAAGTTTTTGTCGATCCTAAAGATGCTAGCAAGTATGCAAGCTCCAGTGATCCTTCAATGGACTGGTGCAAGCATCTCGGAGTTGGAATAAGCACTTTGATGAGATGATCAAAGATTTTGGGTGTGTACAAGGTTTATGAGAAACTTGTATTTCCAAAGAAGTGAGTGGGAGCACTATAGAACTTCTGATAAGTATATGTGGTTGACATATTGTGGATCAGAAGTAATGTAGAATTTCTGTAAAGCATACAAGGTTGTTTGAAAGGAGTTTTCAAAGGAATACCTATATTGAGCTACTTGAACGTTGAGCATCAAAGATCTATGGAGATAGATCGAAAGCGCTTAATGGAAGTTTCAACAAAATGCATGCCTTGACAAGTTTTGAAGGAGTTCAAAATAGATCAGCAAAGAAGGAGTTCTTGGTTGCGTTGTAAGGTGTGAATTTGAGTAAGACTCAAAACCCGACCCCGGCAGAATAAAGAGAATAGACGAACGTCGTCTTCTATGCCTTAGCCGTAGAATCTAAAGTATGCCATGCTGTGTACCGCACCTGATGTGTGCCTTGACTCAAAGTATGTTGAGAGGTACAGAGAGTGATCCATGATTGAATCACTAGCAGCGGTCAAAATTTATCCTTAGTAACTAATGGACTAAGGAATTTTTCTCGATTATGGAGGTGGTTAAAGAGTTCGTCATAAAAGGTTACGTCGATGCAAACTTTGACACTAATCCGATTTACTATGAGTAGTGAAACGGATTCATATAGTAGAGTAGATATTTGGAGCATTTCCGAATAGCACGTAGTAGCAGCATCTATAAGATGACATAAAGATTTGTAAAGAACGCACGGATCTGAAAGTTTCAGAACCGTTGACTAAAACCTCTCTCACGAGCAAGACGTGACCAGACCCCAGAACTATATGGGTGTTGGATTCGTTGGAATCACATGGTGATGTGAACTAGATTATTGACTCTAGTGCAAGTGGGAGACTGTTGGAAATATTCCCTAGAGGCAATAATAAATTAGTTATTATTATATTTCTTAGTTCATGATAATCGTTTATTATCCATGCTATAATTGTATTGATTGGAAACACAATACTTGTGTGGATACATAGACAAAACACTGTCCCTAGTAAGCCTCTAGTTGACTAGCTCGTTAATCAAAGATGGTCAAGGTTTCCTGGCTATAGGCAAGTGTTGTCACTTGATAACGGGATCACATCATTAGGAGAATCATGTGATGGACTAGACCCAAACTAATAGACGTAGCATGTTGATTGTGTCATTTTGTTGCTACTGTTTTCTGCGTGTCAAGTATTTATTCCTATGACCATGAGATCATATAACTCACTGACACCGGAGGAATGCTTTGTGTGTATCAAACGTCGCAACGTAACTGGGTGACTATAAAGATGCTCTACAGGTATCTCCGAAGGTGTTAGTTGAGTTAGTATGGATCAAGACTGGGATTTGTCACTCCGTGTGAACGGAGAGGTATCTCGGGGCCCACTCGGTAATACAACATCACACACAAGCCTTGCAAGCAATGTAACTTAGTGTAAGTTGCGGGATCTTGTATTACGGAACGAGTAAAGAGACTTGCCAGTAAACGAGATTGAAATAGGTATACGGATACTGACGATCGAATCTCGGGCAAGTAACATACCGAAGGACAAAGGGAATGACATACGGGATTATATGAATCCTTGGCACTGAGGTTCAAAACGATAAGATCTTCGTAGAATATGTAGGATCCAATATGGGCATCCAGGTCCCGCTATTGGATATTGACCGAGGAGTCTCTCGGGTCATGTCTACATAGTTCTCGAACCCGCAGGGTCTGCACACTTAAGGTTCGACGTTGTTTTATGCGTATTTGAGTTATATGGTTGGTTACCGAATGTTGTTCGGAGTCCTGGATGAGATCACGGACGTCACGAGGGTTTCCGGAATGGTCCGGAAACGAAGATTGATATATAGGATGACCTCATTTGGTTACCGCAAGGTTTTTCGTGCATTACCGGAAAAGTTTCGGGCTCATCGGTAGTGTACCGGGAGTGCCGGGAGGGGTGCCGGGGACCATCGGGAGGGGTGTCACGCCCCAAGGGGTCTCATGGGCTATGGGAAGAGATAAACCAGCCCCTAGTGGGCTGGAATAAGTTCCCACTAAGGCCCATAAGGTTTGAGAAGGAAAAAACACAAGGTGGAAAGAGTTTCCAAGTGGGAAGGTGGAATCCTACTCCAAGTAGGATTGGAGTAGGACTCCTCCACCTCCAATTTCGGCCAAACCTTTAGGTTTTGAGGCTGCCTCCTCCCCTCCCTCCCACCTATATATACGGAGGTTTTAGGGCTGATTTGAGACGACTTTTCCACGGCAGCCCGACCACATACATCCACGGTTTTTCCTCTAGATCGCGTTTCTGCGGAGCTCGGGCGGAGCCCTGCTGAGACAAGGTCATCACCAACCTCCGGAGCGCCGTCACGCTGCCGGAGAACTCTTCTACCTCTCCGTCTCTCTTGCTGGATCAAGAAGGCCGAGATCATCGTCGAGCTGTACGTGTGCTGAACGCGGAGGTGCCGTCCGTTCGGTACTAGATCGTGGGACTGATCGCGGGATTGTTCGCGGGGCGGATCGAGGGACGTGAGGACGTTCCACTACATCAACCGCGTTCTCTAACGCTTCTGCTGTACGGTCTACGAGGGTACGTAGATCACTCATCCCCTCTCGTAGATGGACATCACCATGATAGGTCTTCGTGCGCGTAGGAAAATTTTTGTTTCCCATGCGACGTTCCCCAACAAGAAATCCCCCTCACTGGCATTTTTATTCAGCCTCCTTGCTATTATAGCTCCCATACTGAAGCTCATGTCACGTGTTACTGCGCTCTTAAGGATACTAAGGTCGGAAGCGCATAGGTGACAATGTGCACCCTTGCTGTTAATGCACCTACCTATGAAGAGGGCAAAGTAGTGCAAGGCAGGGAAATGGATGCTTCCTATGGTGGCTTGCGTGATATCTCTGGTTTCTCCAACAGTTATACTGGAGACAATGTCTCTGACCGAAGACTTAGAAGGATCATTAACACTACCCCCATCGGGTATCTTGCAAATCCTATTGAAATCCTCGAGATCCACGGTATAGGATTTATCGTACAGATCAAACAGTATGGATGAGTCACGGCCAACTGAGAATTTAAATCTACGCACGAAAGAGGCAGTGAGCATAGCATACTGTTCACATTTATCTGAGAGGAATTCTTCTAACCCGGCATTGCAGACAAGTGTATCAAACTCACCCGTGAAACCTTCTTCGATCATAAACTCATCGGAAGGCCATTCACATGGCTGCACCGGTGCGTCCCTTAGTTGAAAAGGTTCGCGCTCCTGAAAAGAAAGACGGGGACCCTTCTTACTTGAGGAATCACCATGAAACTTCCTCCTGAACATAATTTCTTTTTGCTGAAATTTTTGAAGTTCAAGAGAAAAGTGAATGAGAACCATCCATACCTTGTAGCAACTACTCCTACTAGTGCCTAGAGACCGTATCACGCGCTAAAACTACTTGGGACCAGCTAAAATCAGCTTTTGAAGCTCAAGAACAGGGTCACCAAGGTAGCAAGAATTCGCGAAGGATAAAGCACTAGAGCAAAAACTAATTGGACCAATGGAGGAGTCACTTACCAAGGAGTAATTTCCCCAAAACGGTTCGTAGAATGGTGCTTTGAGCAAGGAGATCGAGAATCACAGCCAAATGCGCAAGAACATGGGTTTGAGCTGCAAAACAATTTTTTCTGGAGGTGGAAGAAGAGGCTGAGAGCTGGAATGAGTGGAGGGGGTCCCTGTGGGCCCCACAAGCTTGCACCCCGCCACCAGGGGGTAGGTGGTGGTGGCAGGGCTTGTGGCCCACTGGTCTGGCCCCCAGGCCAGCTCTCAGGCCCAGTAATTTTCAAAAATTCCAGAAAAAATCATACTAAATTTTCAGGACCATCGGAGAACTTTTATTTTCGAGGTATTTTCTTCGGGACGTTAAAACAGAAAACAGGAAAAACTAAACTAATTCTATCATTTTTCTTCTACGCAAAAGAAAATGAAAACTCAAAACAGAGGTATGTGACTCTTTGATTCATCCGTTTCATGGTCATCGAAAGAAATCCGTCAATGGGGTTGATCAAGTCCTTATGACAAAACCTTCTCGAATCGCAAGAGAGAAGGGAGAATTTTCAAATAGCCACTAAATCACCTCAATGGGGATATGTATCTCCCCAACATGCAAATCATACTTCATCTTGACACAAGGAATAGGGCATTCAAAGCTCCCAATGAGAATCGATGAAGTCTTTTGTAGCGACCACACCTCAATCAGTCCAGTCTCTATGCATCTGTGTCATCCCTGGATCGGTATGCTGACACGCACAGTACTTTGATGGGTATTATAACAGAGTAGCAATCACACACATATTACAACGAATGTCTCAAAGAGAACTTATTACGATAATATGGCCTAAGGCCATCTAAATATGATAACAGCGGAAGGCTTGGAAGATAAAGTAGGTCCATCAACTCCAATGGCATAGCTGAGTGCAAAACAACGACCTATGGCGCTTACTCGATATCTGAAAAGTCTGCAACATGAACGTTGCAGCCCGAAACGGGTCAGCACATGGAATATGCTGGCAAGGTAACACATAGAGAGTGAACAGAAATAAATGCTATATCTACATGCATATTTGGCTGGTGGAAAGCTCTATGGTTAACAGTTTTGCATAAAGCCAAATTTCTTCCTATATTAGTGGAACAAAGTTTATTTAACTACTTTGTTAGTTATTAAACAATGAGAAGGTTCCTCCAACTCAAACCCAAAAATAATCATCATGAGCCCGCAAATTAATTTAGAGTGTTGAGATACACATGAAAATCCAAGAACCAAATACTCAAGATATCCATAACCGGGGACACGGCTAATCATGATTAGTTTGTACACTCTGCAGAGGTTGTGCACTTTTCCCACAAGACTCGGAATACATCCATGGTCGTAGATTCGAGACACAGTCTTTCTGAAGCATTAACTCTCTACTTCTGGGTAGACCGTACCACCTATACCCTCTACATCTGCTAGTCTACCACTTCGAGACCTTCACACCACTTACTCAACTATGCTAGAGCCCATAATAGCTTGCGGCTGCACACGTAAGTTTCAAGTATGAATAGTCTTATGATCCCTTTGAAGCTGGGTGGCGGACCTTAGGATGATCACACGGTTCCCCCGGGATATCCTTACAGCCACCGGGGATTCCAGGGTGCCTCAAGCAATCCACCCACATGTGTATTTAAGTAGCCACCTTAAGTTAACCTTTAATTAACAATACTCACATCTGTCATGGAATCACTCACCCAATAACGTCTACGAGCATAGCAAAGCAAAAAAATAGCATATGTAGAAGTAACTCCCAAAAGTTTGATAGTAAATAGGTAATAGGTTCTACCTCTGTATCTACTTCCCAGTACCCACATGTTAATTAGATCCTAACCATGCAATGTGTGAGGGTGGATCTAATGCAATAAAAACGGGATAATAAGGGATATGATCAAAGTGTTACTTGCCTTGTTGATGATCCGAAAAACCTAGGGACTCGTAGTAGCACGTTTCACAATCCGGGTATTCTATCGCAACAAACAATAGCACACATAAGCAACAATATAGATGCATGGGTAAAATCGAATAAGATCTAACCAGAAAGTTCAAGTAAAGAACTCCGGTTTGCAAAAAGAATCAAATCAAACGGATCAACGAAACTCAAATTGCGAAAGAAACGAGACTCGTTTACTAATCTGGACTAAACTCAAAATTTAATTTTTAAAAATCTTGCGCAAGTGGATTAATCGGAAGAATATTTTCGTGACGAAAATATGGGCGTTTGAATCACCTCATTCCGACAAACGAGCGAAAAGTTATACTAAAACGAAATTCGGATCACGAATCGCGATCGAAATTAATCGCGGAAAAATCCCCGAACATAAATCTGACGAACAAATAGACGAACGAATGTTCGTCGTCTGAAATTAATTAACAAACAGTGTTCGTTGAAATGAACGTACGGACGAACGTCCGTTAATTAAATAAACCAAAAAAAATTAAATTAAATTAAAAATAAATCTGAAAAAATATTTTATTTCTACCTCGGGCGTCGTGGTCCGGCGAGTGGCGGTGACCGGCGACGAGCGGTGGCGGCGAAGGGCGGCGGCTAGGGTTTGTGCGCACAGGGGCGGGCGGCTTATAAAGGCCTCCTGGGTCGGTTCGTTTTTTTTAAATCGGACGAGATAGAAAATTAAAACGGAAGTCCATACGAACTCTAATTTCGATAAAACAAATTTTGCCGGACTCCTAAAAATGAGCCCTACCACGTGGACATTTTTTAAAGGCCAAAATAATATTTTGAAAAACGCGTATTTTCGTAAATCCAATAAAATAGCAAATAAAATCCAAATAAAAATTATTATTTGGCTTTAATATTTCCTCTCAAATATTTCTAAATTTTGGGAAAGTCATTTTATCCCCTCTCTCATATTTTTATATATGAAATATTTGAAGAGAAAAATAATTAAAAACCATTGATCCTCTTTTCATTATTTGAGAAAATCCCTATATGAAAATAAATAAATTCCCAACTCTCTCCAAGGGTCCTTAAGTTGCTTATAATTTTTAGGATCAGCAATTATGCAAATAAAATATGATATGCAAGATGCTCTAATGCAATAACATTCCAAATTGAAAATTTCGGATGTTACATCTTTTCGATAGCATTGATGCAATGTACTAAAACGAAATTCGGATCAGGAATCGCGATCGAAATTAATCGCGGAAAAATCCCCGAAAATAAATATGACGAACAGACGGACGAACGAACGTTCGTCGTCTGAAATTAATTAACGAACGTATGGACGAACGTCCGTTAATTAAATAACCCAAAAAAAATCTGAAAAAATATTTTTTTCTCTACCTCGGGCGGCGTGCTCCGGCGAGTGGCGGCGACCGGCGGCTAGGGTTTGTGCGCAGGGGGGCGGCTTATAAATGCCTCCGGGGTCGGTTCGTTTTTTTTTAATCGGACGAGATAGAAAATTAAAACGGAATTCCATACGAACTCCGATTTCGATGAAACAAACTTTGCCGGACTCCTAAAAATGAGCCCTACAACGTGGACATTTTTAAAAGGCCGAAATAATATTTTGAAAACGCGTATTTTCGTAAATCCAATAAAATAGCAAATAAAATCCAAATAAAAAGTATTATTTGGCTTTAATATTTCCTCTCAAATATTTCTATATTTTGGGAAAGTCATTTTATCCCCTCTCTCATATTTTTATATATGAAATATTTGAAGAGAAAAATAATTAAAAACAATTGATCCTCTTTTCATTATTTGAGAAAATCCCAATATGAAAATAAATAAATTCCCAACTCTCTCGAAGGGTCCTTGAGTTGCTTAGAATTTTTAGGATCAACAATTATGCAAATAAAATATGATATGCAAGATGCTCTAATGCAATAACATTCCAAATTGGAAATTTGGGATGTTACAAACCTACCCCCTTAAGATGAATCTCGCCCTCGAGATTCGGGTTGGCTAGAAAATAGGTGCGGGTGATCTTTCCGTAGATCCTCCTCTCGTTCCCACGTAGCTTCTTCCTCGGTATGGTGGCTCCATTGAACTTTGCAGAACTTGATAACCTTGCTGCGTGTGACTCAGCTAGCATACTCGAGAATCTTCTCTCGTTTCTCCTCGTAGGTCAAATCACTATCCAACTGAATTGCTTCCAGCGGCACTGTATCCCTTAGAGGAATATCGGCCATCTCTCTGTGGCACTTTTTCAACTGGGAAACATGGAAGACATCGTGAACTCCCAACAATCCTTCCAGCAATTCCAACTTGTAAGCAACTTCTCCCATATGTTCCAGAAATTTGTATGGTCCCACAAAATGTGGTGTTAATTTTCCTTTAACTCCAAAACGCTTAACTCCTCGAAGTGGGGACACGCGAAGATAAACTCTGTCTCCGAGTTCATGAACTCTCTCCTTGAGTTTTGAATTTGCATAGCTCTTCTGTCTGGACTGGGCTACCTTCAGTCCATCACGAATCAACTTAACCTTTTCTTCAGATTCCTTAATCAAATCTGGTCCGAACAGCTGACGGTCTCCAACTTCATCCCATAACAACGGTGTCCTGCACCTTCTCCCGTACAAAGCTTCGAAAGGGGGCCATCTTTAAACTGGCTTGATAGTTGTTGTTGTAGGAGAACTCTGCGTACGAAAAATTGTCGTCCCAACTAGATCCATAATCTAGTGCACAAGCTCTCAGCATGTCCTCCAGAATCTGGTTGACTCCCTCGGTCTGTCCATTTGTCTATGGGTGAAAGGTTGTATTGCACTCTAGCCTGGTTCCCAAGGTTTCGTGCAATTGATTCCAGAACTGTGAGGTAAACTGGGTTCCTCTATCTGATACAATGGTTCTCGGAACTCCATGCAGACATACAATCATGGTCATGTATATCTTTGCCAACTTAGCACTGTTGTAAGTAGTCTTTACTGGGATGAAATGAGCTACCTTCGTCAACCGATCGACTACAACCCAAATCGAGTTATAGCCTGAACGCGTTCGGGGTAATCCCGTGATGAAATCCATGCCTAGCTTGTCCCACTTCCATTCGGGTATCGGCAATGGTTGTAGCAATCCTGTTGGCTTCTGATGCTCTGCCTTCACTTTCTGACAAACATCACAAACTGCCACGCACTCCGCAATATCCTTCTTCATTCCAGTCCACCAGAAACTGTCTTTGAAATCCAGATACATCTTGGTATTTCCTGGGTGAATCGAATACGGCGAATCATGTGCCTCCTGCAGAATCAACTTCCTGATCTCAGGGTCATTGGGCACATACACGCGATCCTCAAACCATAAGGTATCATGCTCATCCTCACGAAATCCTTTGGCCTTTCCCTTGCTCATTCTTTCCTTTATCTTGAAAACCTCTATGTCAGTCTTCTGAGCTTCTCTGATCTTACTCATCAGGGTAGACTGAATTTCCAATGCTGCTACATAACCCTTCGGAACTATCTCCAAGCATAGCTCGCGAAGATCTTCGACCAACTCCTCGGGCAATCCTTTGGTTATGAGTGCATTGACATGACTCTTGCGGCTTAACGCATCGGCTACTACATTTTCCTTTCTGGGATGATAGTGCAATCTCATATCATAATCCTTGATGAGTTCCAACCATCTCCTTTGTCTGAGATTCAACTCCTTCTGAGTGAAGATATACTTCAAACTATTGTGATCCGTGTATACTTCACAATGGTTTCCAATGAGAAAGTGTCTCCACGTCTTCAGTGCATGCACTACGGCTGCTAACTCCAGATCGTGAGTAGCATAGTTCAACTCATGGGGTTTAAGTTGTCGTGAAGCATACAAAACAACTCTTCCCTCCTGCATCAGCACTGCTTCGAGTCCTCGACGAGAAGCGTCGCAATACACTTGATAATCCTTGCGTTGATCTGGAAGAATCAACACTGGGGCAGTAACCAAGCGTTTCTTCAACTCCTGGAAACTGGCTTCACATTCCTTAGTCCAATTGAACTTGGTGTCCTTCTTCAGCAACTCCGTCATGGGCTTTGCAATCTTTGAGAAATTCTCAATGAACCTCCGGTAGTATCCTGCGAGTCCAAGAAAACTTCGGATCTCTCCAACTGTTGTGGGGGATTCCCAGGTTGTCACAGTGTCAACTTTGGCGGGGTCTACTGCTATTCCTTCTCCGGATATAACGTGTCCGAGGAAACCAACTTCCTTCAACCAAAACTCACACTTGCTGAACTTGGCATATAACGGATGTTCTCTAAGTTTCTCAAGTACCAAACGCAAATGCTCTTCATGCTCCTCTTCATTCTTCGAGAAGACCAGAATATCATCAATGAACACCATGACGAACTTGTCTAAGAACTCCATAAATACCATGTTCATCATGTTCATGAAATAGGCAGGTGCATTGATCAGACCAAATGACATAACAGTATACTCATATAGCCCATACCTCATGGTAAAAGCTGTTTTAGGTATATCCTGCTCTCGAATCTTCAGCTGGTGGTATCCTGATCGCAGATCGATCTTGGAAAATACCTTAGCTCCTTGCAAACGATCAAACAAATCATTGATCATCGGTAGTGGATACTTGTTCTTAATTGTCACTTCATTCAGGCCTCGATAATCAACAACCATCCTCAACGATCCATCCTTCTTCTCCACTAGAAGTACTAGTGATCCCCAAGGTGACGAACTTGGGCGAATATAGCCTTTATCCAGTAACTCCTTAATCTGCTTCTTAATTTCTTCCAAATCCTTTGCAGGCATCCGATATGGTCTCTTGGATATTGGTCCTGTGCCTGGCAAAAGCTCAATCAAAAACTCAATGTCTCTGTCCGGTGGCATGCCTGGCAACTCCTCTGGAAATACATCAGGGAAATCCTTCACCACTGGTACTTCCTCCTGTACAACTCCTGATAAGGAATTTACTCGAGTCCTCTTCGGTATATGTTGGGATACATATTTAATCCTTCTTCCTTCCGGGGTGGTGAGTAAAATCGACTTATTGGCGCAGTCAATGTTCCCTCCATACTTCGATAACCAATCCATACCTAATATTACATCCAGTCCTTGTGACTCCAATACCATTAGGTCTGAGGGAAACACGTAATTACCCATCCTCAAAGGTATCCGATCACACCTTAGGCTAGCCATATATTCTGCTCCTGGCGACGTTACTAACATGGGTGACCTAAGGGCTTGGGTTGGCAGGTTATACTTGTCCACAAATCCCCTTGATATGTATGAATGCGATGCACCAGTATCGAAAAGAACAATTGCAGTAAATGACTTAACCAGAAACTTACATACTACTGCATGAGGTTGTGCTTCAACCTCCTCCACGCTAACGTGGTTCACTTGTCCCCTGTTGAAAGGGTTGAGCTTCTTCCCAGAGATGTCATTGCCATTCCCATTCTTTGCTTCGGGACACTCGGTGGCGTAATGTCCCTTCTTCCCGCACTTGAAACAAGTAATGTGACTTAGATCCTTCTTGGCGGGCGTTGCTGGGGTGGAATGGTTCTGTCCATTGCTTCCTCCATTACCATTCGCATTCCTGGGGCCACTATGATTATGCGAACCCCCTCCATGGGAATGATTTCCCCCATGGTTGTGGTGAATGTGCCCTCACGAGTTCGGGGTAAAACGGGGCTTCTGTTGAGCTCCAGAATTGAACCTCCCTTGTCCATACTTTCTCTTGCGATTGTCAATCTATTGCTGCTTCCCTTCAATCATGAGAGCTTTGTCTACCAACTCCTGGTAGTTTTTGAAGGTTACTACCATCAACTGCATGCTCAGCTCATCATTTAGTCCTTCCAGGAACTTCTCTTGTTTAGCGGCATCTATAGAAATGTCATCAGGGGCATAACGTGCTAGCTTGCTAAATTCCTCCACATACTGGCCAACTGAGCGCCCTCCTTGGCGTAAGTTGCGAAACTCACACTTCTTCATGGCCATAGCTCCTGCTGAAACATGGGCGATGCGAAAAGCTTGCTGAAACTGCTCCCATGTGACAGTGTCAACGGGGTAAGTGGCTGTGAAATTCTCCCACCATGATGCTGCGGGTCCATCTAGCTGATGTGCGGCAAAACGCACTCTTTCCGCATCTGAGCATCCTACAGTGGTTAACTCCCTTCCAATCTTGCGGAGCCAATCATCTGCAACAATCGGCTCGGTGCTACTAGAGAACACCGGCGGATTTAGCCTTAAGAAACGGGCTAAGTGATCAACAAGTGGTGGTGGTGGCGGAGGGTTGTTGTTGTTGTTCCCTTGATTCTGATTCTGGACTAGCATCTGCATCAGGGCATTCTGCTGCTGGATCAATTGGGTGATCTCTGGCGGGAAAGCAAATCTGGCGTCACGTCTCGAAGGTGCCATCTGAGGGGTTTAGAAAAGATGAGAAAATAGAATAGAATGGGGTCTAAAGAGAAAACACTACCCATATGCTCATGAGACAAACACAATCATATAACTCAATCAATTTCAAACAAGAGCATACAAACGATCTATCTAACGTTCACAAAAGTGCTCAACTAATAATTACATGGGGAAATACTGCTACTGATATGGTGGTCGACTAGAAGTTTTGATCGGCGGAAGACTCCATGATATCTGCTCCAGCTTCATCAACGTAGTCATCATCTTTTTCATCAGGGTAGGAGTCGGTGTCGTCGATGATGATGAAGCTCTTTGGGCTAGGGGGAACATCTTCATCTCCTCCTATCGTGGGCTCCGCCATGCAGACTTCTAGCTTCTTAATCAAATCGTCATTCTTCTCCACAAGTGTCGTCATCTGCTCCTCGTAGCCATCTCGTGTAGACTTGAGTTCTTCCTCCAGCTCCTTGATCCTCGTCATTGCCTTCTGTAAAGTATCCATACTCTCATACATCTGATTCTCTTGGAGTCGAATGTGCTGGTTCAATTCCTGGATGTAAGAGGCAATGGATCTGTCCCTCCTAGTGATGACTATCTCACCCTGGTCATCTCGACGTCCACAAATCTGGTAGAAAGTATCTTCGAGATCCCGGTGATAAACTTATCCAATGCGTCCCATGGTAATTTGGGCTACCATGCTCTTTCCTATGCCCCAGGTTGGTGCATTAAAGGAAAACTCTATGGGCTTAGTGACTGGCATGAACGTCCTTCCTGGAACTTGAACTCGAATCTTCCAACGCTCCTCTTCTGGTAGGGTGGCGATGAAAGTCCCGATGAAGCTTGGTAGTCCGATGTTCAGGTACTTAGTGGCTTCCTTCAAGTGTCTTCCAAAAGGTGTGTCCTCATCCGGTTGAGTAAACTTGTTCCTTTTATCCACCATCCTATAGATTTGAAAGGGGAGAGGAGTCAGAAAATGAGAAGAGAGGAGTGACCTATGGTTTTAGCTTAGTGGTCGTGTCCTACAATCAACTTGTGTTCTAATACCACCTCTGTAGCGACCAAACCTCAATCAGTCCAGTCTCTATGCATCTGTGTCATCCCTGGATCGGTATGCTGACACGCACAGTACTTCAATGGGTATTATAACAGAGTAGCAATCACACACATATTACAATGAATGTCTCAAAGAGAACTTATTTACAGTAATATGGCCTAAGGCCATCTAAATATGATAACAGCAGAAGGCTTGGAAGATAAAGTAGGTCCATCAACTCCAACGGCATAGCTGAGTGCAAAACAACGACCTATGGTGCTTACTCGATATCTGAAAAGTCTGCAACATGAATGTTGCAGCCCGAAACGGGTCAGCACATGGAATATGCTGGCAAGGTAACACATAGAGAGTGAACAGATATAAATGCTATATCTACATGCATATTTGGCCGGTGGAAAGCTCTATGGTTAACAGTTTCGCATAAAGCCAAATTTCTTCCTATATTCGTGGAACAAAGTTTATTTAACTACGTTGTTAGTTATTAAACAATAAGAAGGTTCCTCCAACTCAAACCCAAAAATAATCATCATTAACCCGCAAATTAATTTAGAGTGTTGAGATACACATGAAAATCCAAGAACGAGATACTCAAGATGTCCATAACCGGGGACACGGCTAATCATGATTAGTTTGTACACTCTGCAGAGGTTGTGCACTTTGCCCACAAGACTCGAAATATATCCATGGTCGGAGATCGAGACATAGTCTTTCTGAAGCATTAACTCTCTACTTCTGGGTAGACCGTACCACATATAACCTCTACATCTGCTAGTCTACCACTTCGAGTGCTTCACACAACTTACTCAACTATGCTAGAGCCCATAATAGCTTGCGGCTCCACACGTAAGTTTTAGGTATGAATAGTCTTATGATCCCTTTGAAGCTGGGTGGCGGACCTTAGGATGATCACACGGTTCCCCCGGGATATCCTGACACCCAATGGGGATTCCAGGGTGCCTCAAGCAATCCACCCAGATGTGTATTTAAGTAGCCACCTTAAGTTAACGTTTAATTAACAATACTCACATCTGTCATGGAATCACTCACCCAATAACGTCTACGAGCATATCAAAGCAAAAAAATAGCATACGTAGAAGTAACTCCCAAAAGTTTGATAGTAAATAGGTAATAGGTTCTACCTCTGTATCTACTTCCCAATACCCACATGTTAATTGGATCCTAACCATGCAATGTGTGAGGGTGGACCTAATGCAATAAAAACGGGGTAATAAGGGATATGATCAAAGTGTTACTTGCCTTGCTGATGACCCGCAAAACCTAGGGACTCATAGTAGCACGCTTCACAATCCGGGTATTCTATCGCAACAAACAATATCACACATAAGAAAAAATATATATGCACGGGTAAAATCGAATAAGATCTAACCAGAAAGTTCAAGTAAAGAACTCCGGTTTGCAAAAAGAATCAAATCAAACGGATCAACGAAACTCAAACTGCGAAAGAAACGAGATTCGTTTACTAATCTGGACTAAAGTCAAAATTTTATTTATAAAAATCTTGTGCAAGTGGATTAATCCGAAAGAGATTTTCGTGACAAAAATATGGACGTTTGAATCACCTCATTCTGATAAACGAGCGAAAAGTTATACTAAAACAAAATTCGGATCAGGAGTCGCGATCGAAATTAATCACGGAAAAATCCCCGAACATAAATCTGACGAACAGACGGGCGAACGAACATTCGTCGTCTGAAATTAATTAACGAACAGTGTTTGTTGAAACGAACGTCCGTTAATTAAATAAACCCAAAAAAAATCTGAAAAAATATCTTTTTCTACCTCGGGTGGCGTGCTCCGGCGAGTGGCGGCGACCGGCGACGAGCGGTGGCGGCGGCGGGGACGAGCGGTGAAGGCGGCAGCGGCGGCGGGCGGTGGCTAGGGTTTGTGCGCACGGGGGGCGGGCGGTTTATAAAGGCCTCCGGGGTCAGTTCGTTTTTTTTTTTAATCAGACGAGATAGAAAATAAAAACGGAAGTCCATACGAACTCCGATTTCGATGAAACAAATTTTGCAGGACTCCTAAAAATGAGCCCTACCACGTGGACATTTTTAAAAGGCCGAAATAATATTTTGAAAAACGCGTATTTTCGTAAATCCAATAAAATAACAAATAAAATCCAAATAAAAATTATTATTTGGCTTTAATATTTCCTCTCAAATATTTCTAAATTTTGGGAAAGTCATTTTATCCCCTCTCTCATATTTTTATATATGAAATATTTGAAGAGAAAAATAATTACAAACCATTGATCCTCTTTTCATTATTTGAGAAAATCCCTATATGAAAATAAATAAATTCCCAACTCTCTCCAAGGGTCCTTGAGTTGCTAAGAATTAGGATCAGCAATTATGCAAATAAAATATGATATGCAAGATGCTCTAATGCAATAACATTCCAAATTGGAAATTTGGGATTTTACATCTTTTCGATAGCATTGATGCAATGTACTTGATATCGTTTCTTCGGAAAGTGCACGGTGTGCTTATTACCGTTGACATGGAAAGTGGCATTACCTTTGTTGCAATCTATAACAGCCCCTGCACTGTTTAAAAAGGGTCTTCCGAGGATGACAGCCATGGCATCGTCCTCGGGAATATCCAAGATAACAAAGTCTGTTAAGATAGTGGTGTTAGCAACCACAACAGGCACATCCTCGCAAATGCCGATAGGGAAAGCAGTTGATTTGTCGGCCATTTGCAGAGAAATTTTAGTGGGTGTCAACTTATCCAATTCAAGTCTACGATAAAGAGAGAGCGGCATAACACTAATACCGGCTCCAAGGTCACATAAGGCAGTTCTTACGTAGTTTCCTTTAATGGAGCAAGGTATAGTGGGCACTCCGGGATCACCAAGTTTCTTAGGAGTCCCACCTTTGAAAGTATAATTGGCAAGCATGGTGGAGATCTCAAGATCTGGTATCTTCCGTTTATTAGTCACGGTATCTTTCATGTACTTGGCATACGAAGACATCTTGAGCATATCAGTTAACCGCATCTGCAGAAAGACGGGTCTTATCATCTCAACGAAGCGCTCAAAATCCTCATCATCCTTTTTCTTGGATGGCTTAGGAGGAAAGGGCATAAGTCTCTGAACCCATGGGTCCCTTTCTTTACCATGCTTCCTAGCAGTGAAGTCATTCTTATCGTACTTCTTAGGTTGTGGGTTATCAGGATTAACCGTCGGTTCAATCTCCACATCCTCATTATTGCTAGGTTGAGCATTATTATGAACATCACTGTACATATTGTCACCAGGTTCATGTTCATCACCAGATTGTGTTTCTGCATCAGACGCAGAAATATCATTAGGTTGTTTAGGTGTGACAGTATTTGGTGAACTGGCGTGCAAGTTTCTATCATCCTTCTTCTTCTCCTTAGGATGACTAGGTGTATCAGCATTGATTCCTTGAGAATCTTGATCAATTCTCTTAGGATGACCTTCAGGATACAAAGGTTCCTGGGTCATTTTGCCTTCTCTAGTAATGACTCTGACAGAGTTGTCATTTAGTTCATTGAGCAGGTCATTCTGAGCTTTATGTACTTGTTCCACCTGAGTAGTAATCATAGAGGCATGTTCACTCAGAAGCTTCAGATCGTTGACATTTCTGTCTACACAAGCACTTAAATGGCTAAGCATACGAGTACTTTGTTCCAAATGTCTGCTAACATAATCATTGAAACTCTGTTGTTTGGCAACAAAGTTGTCAAATTCATCAAAGCATAGGCTAGCAGGTTTATCAAAAGGAATATCACTCTCATCAAACCTACGCAGAGAATTTACTTCTACTACCTGTATCGGGTTATCGAGACCATGGATCTCTTCGATAGGTGGTAGATTTTTGACATCTTCAGATCTAATGCCTTTCTCTTGCATGGATTTCTTGGCTTCTTGCATATCTTCGGGACTGAGGAATAGAATACCTATTTTCTTCGGAGTTGGCTTAGGAGGTGGTTCGGGAATAGTCCAAGCATTATCGTTGATCAAGATGTTATTCAGTAGAGTCTCAGCTTGTTCTACAGTTCGTTCCCTAAAAACACAACCGGCACAACTATCTAGGTGGTCTCTAGAGGCATCGGTAAGTCTGTTATAGAGGATATCAAGTATCTCGTTATTATTAAGAGGGTGATCAGGCAAAGCATTCTGTAGCTGGACGAGCCTCCCCCAAGCTTGTGGGAGCCTCTCTTCTTGGAGTTGAGCAAAGTTATATATTTCCTGCAAGGCAGCTTGCTTCTTATGGGCAGGGAAATATTTCTCACAGAAGTAATAGACCATCTCCTGGGGACTACGCACACATCCAGGAGCAAGAGAGGTGAACCAGGCTTTAGCGTCATCCTTTAGAGAGAAAGGAAACAGCTTAAGGATATAGTAGTGGCGGATCTTCTCCTCATTAGTGAAAAGGTTGGCTATATCGTGTAGTTTGGCAAGATGGGATATGACCGTCTCAGACTCATATCCATGAAAAGGATCAGATTCGACTAGAGAGATTATCTCAGGATCAACAGAGAATTCATAATCCTTATCGGTGATAAAGATAGGTGAAGTGGCAAACTTCGTGTCATATTTCATCCTAGCTTCCCGAGATTTTTCCTTCCACTTGAGAAGTAATTTCTCAGCGTCATAGGCATCCTTACACGCAAGAAAATCCTCAGCTATCTCTCCCTCCATAACGTAACCCTCGGGTATATCAGGCAATTCATATCTAGGAGAGCTAGATCTAGCAGGAGCAAAAGCAGGTTCTATCTCAATAGTATCGGTAGTTTCAGAAGCATCACGAGCATTGGCAGTAACTCTAGCAATATGAGCATCAAGGAACACTCCTAGTGGAACACCAGGCAAAGTATTATCTCTAGCAGTATCAAGCATATCATCATCAGGCAAAATAGCATCTCTAGCATCATCAGGCAAAGCAGTATCAAGCATAGCATCTCTAGCAGTATCAAGCATAGTATCTCTGGGAGTATCAGGCAAAGCAGTATCAGGCATAGTATCAAGCATAGCATCTCTAGTAGTAGCATCATAAGCATCATCAAGCACAGGCGACATATCAAGATTTCTAGGAGGAGGTGATGTCGCAAACTTACTCATAACTGAAGGTGAATCAAGTGCAGAGCTAGATGGAAGTTCCTTACCTCCCCTCGTAGTTGAGGGCAAGACTTTGGTTTTCGGATCCTTCAAATTCTTCATAGTGATCAGCAGATATAAATCCCAAGTGACTCACAGAATATAGCAATACCTACCCGGCAACGGCGCTAGAAAATTGCTTGATGTCAACTGTTCTTCCCCTTGCAACGGCACCAGAAGAATGCTGATTGCAATCCCCGGCAACCGAAACTAGAAGAATGTTGTTGACGCCCACCAGCGCGTGGGATCATAGCAGTTTTCAAGGGTAGAGTATTCGACCCAAATTTGTTGATTCGCCCGACGGGAGGTGAGAGAATACTCTCAAATATTAGCAGTTGAATTGTCAGATTCAACCACACCTGAAAGATTAGCATATACAAGCAAAGTAGTAACAGCAAAGTAGCGAGTAACGACAGTGGCAAGGAACAACAGTAGTGACAACAGTAGCAAGTAGCAACTGTAGCAAGCGACAGTAGTACCAACAGTAGCAGCAGAGCAAGACAAGTAACAGCAGTAGAAACAGTAGTAGCAGCAGCAGAGCAAGACAAGTAACAGCAGTAGCAACAGTAGTAGCAGCAGCAGAGCAAGACAAGTGACAGCAGTAGTAAGACAAACTCGTAGGCAATGGGTCGGTGATTTGTTTGGATGATATTCATCATGCAACAGCTATAACACGGAGAGATATGTGGCTAGCTCCCGTTCGTCAATGTGATGTAGGCATGCATTCCGTGTGTCATCATACGTGCTTAGGGAAAAGAACTTGCATGACATCTATTGTCCATCCCTCCCGTGGCAGCGGGGTCCAAAAGGAAACTACGGGATATTAAGGTTCTCCTTTTAATAAAGAACCGGACCAATGCATTAGCACTTGGTGAACACATGAACTCCTCAAACTATGGTCATCACCGGGAGTGGTTCCGGTTATTGTCACTCCGGGGTTGTCGGATCATAACACATAGTAGGTAACTACAACTTGCAAGATCGGATCTAAAACACACATATATTGGTGACAACATAATAAATTCAGATCTCAAATCATGGCACTCGGGCCCTAGTGACAAGCATTAAGCATGGCAAAGTAGTAGCAACATCAATCTCAGAACATAGTGGATACTAGGGATCAATCCCCATCAAAACTAACTCGATTACATGATAGATCTCATCCTACTCATCACCGCCCAACGAGCCTACGAATAGATTACTCACGAATGACGAAGAGCTTCATGGAATTGGAGAGGGAAGAAGGTTGATGATGACGATGGCGACGATTTCCCCTCTCCGGAGCCCAAGTCGGACTCCAGATGAGCCCTCCAGATTAAGAACAGGTGGTGGCGGCGCCTCCGTATCGTAAACGCGACGAAAACTTCTCTTTATTTTTTTCTGGGACGAAAGGGGACTTATAGACCGTAGGTTGGGGGCGGTAGAGCCGTGTGGGCCCCACAAGCCTGCCCACCGCCACCAGGGGGTGGTGGAGGAGCCAGGGCTTGTGGCCCACTGGCCCACCCCCTCAGGTGGAACTTGGCGCAGATATTTTTTATATTTTCCAAAACTGCTCCCCGTAAATTTTTAGGACGTTTGGAGAACTTTGATTTCTGCACAAAAATAACACCAAGGTAATTCTGCTGAAAACAGTGTCAGTCCAGGTTAGTTGAATTCAAATCATGCAAATTAGAGTCCAAAACAAGGGCAAAAGAGTTTGGAAAAGTAGATACGAGGAGACGTATCAAAAATCCATTTTGCTAAAGTGATGGGCGTCCCTTGACTCGCCAGTATAATTGCACATTAAATCACCCCTTAAACTAAGGGGTTGAATCCTCGAGATTAACCAATACCGGACCAGATCAATTCCGATGAGATAGTGAGCTGTTAAAGCTTTTAGTCTTAAGATTGTGCATGCGAGCAGTTTTTGCTCTTCCTCGCTTTGCCAACTTGGAAATTCACACGTGATGTTAAGTCGGTTAGGTCTATAACCCGACAAAGGTACTGACCTACTGGATAAGTGTCCTTGTAGTAAAACCAAGTGGCGTTCCAATCTTTAGGATGACTCCCCAACTTCGATTCAAGAAAAGCATCGTTCTTTCTTTTCTGAATTGAAATCCCACCAAGCTCCACACTTGGACCATTTGTCACCTCAGTTTGATGGTTGATGTAGAAAAAATGCATAAAGAGAGTGATAGTGGGCTCAATCTGGATTTAGACCTCACAAAGAACTTGGAACTGACAAATATTGGTCATAGAGTTGGGACAAATGTATTGGGGCCTGAGTTGGAAGAAGTGGAGTAAATCTCTCAAGAACTTCGACCCGAATGATCGTAAACCCCTAAGGAGATGATCGGCAAAAATGACCACTTCTCCTTGTCCAGGCAGAGGAGAAGCTTTTTCTTCAGGGACTCGCCACTTGATCTCGTCCTGAGCCGACAAAAGCCCTTGGATAACGAGCTCCTCTAGAGTGAACGCTGGTACCCTAGACCTGACCCAACCGACAGTTTTGATGCTCTTCGGAGCCATTGCGACTGTTATAGTAGTACTACAAGGAATCATAATAACAAGCCACAAAGGCAAAATGAGATGGTAAATTGAAGTAAGCCTACATACAACAGAACGATTTACGATCTGATAAGCCGGTAGAAACACTCATATGTTAAGCCGGTCAAAATGGTGAAACATGAGTTGAGCCGGTCATATGGCAAGATATCAGCTAAAACCGGCTAAAGGAGTGGATGATGAGCTTGAGGGGACTTAGCGCAATTCATGAGCAATAAGAACTTTATATCTAAGTAACATGATAGATGGATCTAATAAACCATGACAAATAAATTTAAATGTTCTTGTAACAGTGGAGGCGTCGAAGGTGATGCAAACTTGAGATCTTATAGTACATTTTGAATCTACCTTATAGCAAAAAACGAAGGATACTAGGCCAAAGTTACATGGACTAGAAGGGCCAGAAGTTTTTGGATCTACTACTACTACCATTGATAAGATCTCTAATGAACGCCATGAACTCCAGCGGAAAAACCTAGGGAGAGAGGTGCAGCTTACGAGATCTGAAGAAGAATAAACCTCGAACAAGTTCGAATCGGGGAAGGGCTACAAGTCATGAAGAAGAACACTGTCGATGATGGCGGTGTGGCTAGATGACCTCCGGTGCTTGAACTTCGGTGGCGCTCGAGAAGACCGAGGCGGCGAGAGGAAGAAGACGGGAGAAAAGTAAGAAAGGAGCCCGGGCAGTCTATTTATAAGGGCAGGGGTGAACCGGAAGGGGCGCGGTGAAAAAGGTGGAACCACAGTGATAAGCGACGGTAGGTCCGCCTTGTTTCTACGCCTAACAAGGATTTGGACACTGTTCAAAAAGATTCATCATGACGACGTCAGTGATTGGCGGGCTAGCGTCATGATAAAAACGGTTGATAAAAACATCAAGTCCTAAACAAGGAAAATAACCTGACAAAATATCGACCCAGGCAAATCTCTCTTAGGAAGAGAAATTTCGGCTCAAGGGTGAAGTTGGATTTAACCTTCATGTTTGAGGTGTTTTCTTTATTTTTTAGGATGGAGTTAACATAGATGAATCCAAATTAAACTGGAGGCTTAAGTTAGGGATATACCCCACGGGTTGACCCGCCCAGGGAGTAACCTAGCTGGGCTATCATTTGGGCTGGAGGCCCTTAGATGCAAAGGTCAAGGAGGCGGCTCGAGGAGGAGGCCGGCTCCTGGTCCATTGCCTCACGGGCCGGCTCAATGAAGGAATACGTGGAGATTCTCCCTCGCCTAAGATAGTAGGAAGTGGAATAAATCACGGGTTGTAACACGGCCTGGACTTGGTTGTAATCTCAGGGCCTCAACCTATGTATGAAGGGGAGCCCCTGAGGTAGATAGAACAAAATAGAAATCCTCGAGAGCTAGGTTAGCAGTTGCACACCCTTGTGATTGAGATCATCATCAATAAACACAGAAAGCATGAAGTAGGGTTTTACCTCCATCGGAGGGGCTGAACCTCGGTAAACCATTGTCTCTTGTTCTCGATCAACCCCGTTCAAGATGCCACCTAGTTGTGATGGCCTCACACCTAAGTTCTAACACGAGGACATCTATCATGACAAAACTACAACATGTGTCATCACAGTCAATGGCAACACGGAGTGCTCACTCCGAACTAAGGAGCACACAACGGCTCTGGCACCCGAAGTCCAGATCGGCAATGAGGCTCCAAAGTCCCAGTCTGCCATCAACGCACGAGAGGCAAACAAATGAGCCCAAGCGTTGTTGTAGCTCATAGAGTCTTCCCACGCTCAGCATAAATAGGAACATGCTCCTGATACATCTCCAACGTATCTATAATTTTTGATTGTTCCATGCTATTATGTTATCATTTTAGAACACTTTTTAGGCACTTATCTACCAATTTATATTATTTTTTAGCACTAACCTATTGACCCAATGCCCAGTGCTACTTCTTGTTTTCTACATGTTTTTACACTTATCAGGTTCCAATACCAAACGAAGCGCAATTGACCTGAAACTTTTTATGCATTTTTCTCATCCAAAACAAGACCGTGGAGCATCGGAAGAAGGTCGGAGGGCACACGAGGCCCCCACAAGCCATTAGTGCGTGACCTGGGGGGTCACGGCTTGGTGGCTTGTGGTCGCCTCGTGGCTATTCCGACCCTGTTCTGTGGCCTATAAATTTGTGTTTACCCCAAAACGTCGGAGGAGGTCCCGAAACACTTTCTACACCACCACAAGTCTCTCTTACAACAAGGGGCCATCTAGAACTCCGTTTTGGCACTTTGCCGGAGGGGGGTCAATCACGGAGGGCTTCTTCATCAACCTTGCTGCCCTCATGATGATGCGTGAGTAGTTCACCACAGACCTACGGGTCCATAGCAGTATCTAGATGTCTATCTCTCTCTTTGATCTTCAATACAATGATCATCGCATCTTTGCTTTGATCCATATGATGTAACTCTTTTGTACTGTGCGTTACCTGGGATCCTGTAAGTGCATCTAGTGCCCCTTAGTGATTTTGGTGGTTTGAAGACTTATAGGTTAAGTATCTAATGTGTTTATGAGTGTACACATGATCTATAAGTCATTGAGGAGTTTGAGATATTTGAAGAATATCGACCCCTAAAAATATATATCTTCGGTTGAAGAAATTGGTCTGAAGCTGAAGAAATGAATCGCGAGGAATCTGCGATGAAATTGATATTCCTCATGAAGATACTGAAATCGAGGAATTCGGTGTGTCCTGAAGAAAATCATTTTGAAGACTTTGAAGCATGAAGATTTACTCTTTCTGTTTTATTTTCTTTGCATTTGAGTAATAGGAACACCGTATTGTTAAAGGGGGTCGAAGTTACACTTTGGAATGAATTTCCTCATGATGCTCAACCTAAGCCTAATCCTACCAAAAGCCTCAAGTGAGGAATACGAGTGACACGAGGACTCTCACAGTTGAGGGTTCCGACCGTTTCGATAGCCACGCCAAGTCATTGGTCTTATCCACTCCAACGGTCATATTATTTAAGGGCATTCGTGTCAAATCATGTCGGGATGCTCCCAGGCTATAAATAGCCACCCCCCACAACCATTAGCTGGTTGGCTGCTCCGTTAGAAACTGACACTTGTCATAAGAGCAACCCAATTCCTCAGAGTCTTCAAGAGTAATTCATCAGTGAGGAAATACCCCATACACCGAAACCACAAACCAAACCTAGTGATTGAGCATCACTGAAGAAGTTGTTCCTGTGCGGGACTGAAGCCTTTTACCTTTGAGGACCGTGCATCCTCCAGACGGTTAGGCGTCATGGTCTAGAGCTTTCCAACAGTCAATTGTGGATCGCCGGGTGACCAAGTTTGTGAGGGTTTGGAAGTCTGCCCTGAAGACTTACCACGAGTGTTGGGCGAGGACTGTGTGTTCTTAGCCCAAGGAGAACACGGTAGGGACTGTGTGTCCCGGGACTGTGTGTCCTTTGGTTTCAATACCAAGCCACTCCAAACCAGATGTACGACTGTCACAGCAGTTGGAACTGGGTCATCAACGACTGTCTTCACTGAGAAACGGGTTCTAATTCCTCAACTCCTTACTTTCCTCGTATTATGTGTTGATGACTTTCACTTCTACTGTTTGAAGAATTTGCTGAAGACTTTCTCTGAATTTCCTCAACCCCAAATTCCTCACGTCAGTTAATCCTCATATGTATTCTGCGTGCCTGCTCACAGTGCAATCTGTTTTCACATTCCTCACTCTGAAAAACTGCTGTTGTGAAACTTTTCACTTCTGATCCTTTACTGTTTCCGCTGTAAGTTAGTCATCAGTGAGGAATTTCCTCAAAAGGAATTTCCTCAGTGATGAAATTCTAAAAATCTCCTATTCACCCCCCTCTAGTCGATATAACGCACTTTCAGTTGGTAACAGAGCAAGGTACTCCCTTGTTCTGTGTGATTTTGGTTTAACCACCTGGAGTTTTAGTTATGTTGACTCCAGGCATGTTTAAGGTGACTGCAGCATGTCCTACCTTCGAAGGAAAGAACTTTCCCTTTTGGAAGAACAAAATGCAAATGCATCTACAAGCTATTGATAATGATCTCTGGTATATTGTGGAACATGGCGTCCCCATCATCTCTGCTAGTGTCTCTGCTGCTAATGTGAAGAAATTCAAGCAACTCGATTCTCAAGCGAAGAATATCATCTGTGGTCATCTGAGCCCAGGCCTGTTTGGAAGAGTAAGTGCTCTGGGCTCTGCAACACTGATCTGGGAGAGACTGTGAAAGTAAATGAAGGAGTATCAACCCAGCGTGACTCTCGTGTTGATATTCTTCGCAATCTCTTCAATCGCTTCAAGAGACATGACAATGAAAGCTGCCAAGACACCTTTGATCGCCTCACTGACATATCAAATGAACTGCAAGCACTGGGAGCTCGAGACATCACTGATCACGAAGTTGTGAAGAAACTGCTGAGATCTTTGGATTCTTCATTTGATACTTTAGTTCTGATGATTCAAGAAAGACCAGACTACAAGATGCTTGATCCAGCTGATATACTCGAAAGGCTAAATACTCATGAATTCCAGCTAGAAGAAAAGAAAGATCTATATGGATCAAGCTATTCCAAACCACGTGCACTGAAGGCTAGAGCAATTTCCTCATCTGAAGAAGAAGACATAGATGACAGCATTGGTGACCCTGAAGAATTTGGACAGGAGCTTGCAATGCTCATGAGGAAATTCCAGAGATTTACACGACGTGGCCAGTTCGGTAAATCTTCAAGAAGAGACATGAGGAAATCAGAATCTTCATCTGAGGACTACAAAAAAACGAACCTGCCACAAGTGCAAGAAATCAGGTCATTACATTGCTGATTGTCCCCGTTGGGGAAAGGAATCAAAGAAGAAGAAATACAAGGATGACAGTTCTGATGACTCGAAGAAGAAGAAGAAATCTTCAAAATCCTCATCCTCAGAGCCCTCATCGTACAAGAAGACTAGTTTCAGAAAGGCTCGGGCACTTATTGGCAAGGAAATGGACTCAGAGGCAGAATCAGAGGAAGGTGATGAAGAAGAGGGTTCTGATGAAGACTCAGAATCCGGACAGGCTAGTCTTGCATTAGCAAACACCTTCGTGAGCAAGTCAATCTTCAATCTTGAAGAAAATGATTGCACCATCCACACTGATGACTATGCTGATGACTTCGCTCCAACCTATTGCTTCATGGCAAAAGGTTCAAAGGATGACAAACCCAAGAATATTGAGTGAGTTCTTGATAGTGGCTGCACACATCACATGACTGGTGATAAAAGCTTACTGATGAATATGCCACTAACTCCATCACCTCTGAAGCAAATCACATATGCTGACAAAGGTAAAAGCAAGGTATTGGGACTTGGCAAAGTGGCTATTTCCAAGGATAGGCATATGGACAAAGTGATGCTTGTTGAATCCCTTGGTTTTAACCTCATGTCTATCTCGATGCTTTGTGATCTTGATATGGTTGTTATCTTTGATAGATATAGATGTGTAGTCATCATGGAATCTGACAGATCCAAAGTCTTCAAAGGTGTAAGAAGAGGGGACTTGTACATTGTTGATTTCTCTACAGGTCCTCAACCAGCCACTTGCTTACTAGAAAAAACCTCAGAAGGATGGTTGTGGCACCGAAGACTAGGTCATGCAGGCATGAGGAATTTGCACACGCTCGCAAAGAAGAAGCATGTCATCGGCATCGAATCAATCAAATTCCTCAAGGATCATCTCTACGGTGCTTGTGAATCTGGGAAAATGACCACATCCAAGCATCCCTCGAAGACTATCATGACCACTACATGTCCATTTGAATTGCTTCATATGGATCTATTTGGACCTACTCACTATGCCACACTAACCAATGCAGCATCTTTATATGGCTTCGTCATAGTTGATGATTATTCCAGATATACATGGGTGCATATCATAGTGTATAAAACTGAAGTGCAGGAAATCTTCAAACGATTTTCTTCAAGGGCCTCGACGAACTTTGGCATCAAGATCAAACATATCAGGAGTGATAATGGAACCGAGTTCAAAAACACTGGTCTTGATGATTATCTTGATGAACTTGGTATTACTCACGAATTATCTGCTCCTTATACTCCTCAGCAGAATGGTGTCGTCGAAAGGAAGAACAGGACTCTGGTTGAAATGGCAAGAACTATGCTTGAATAATATCAGACTCCTCGTCGCTTTTGGCCTGAAGCAATCAACACTGCATGCCATATCATCAACAGGGTATATCTTCACAAATTCCTCAAGAAAACCTCATATGAACTCCTCACTGATAAGAAACCCAATGTAAGTTATTTCAAAGTCTTCGGTGCAAAATGTTGGATTAGAGATCCTCACCATAGCTCAAAATTTGCACCTAAGGCACATGAAGGTTTATGCTCGGTTATGGAAAGGACTCGCACACTTACAGAGTCTTCAACAACTATCACAAGAAAGTTGTTGAGACTGTAGATGTGCGGTTCGATGAAACTAATGGCTCACAAAGAGAGCAATTGCCTTCTGATCCAGATAAGTTGTCTCCTGAGGAAGCAATAAAGCTCAAACCTACTGAAGACATTGTCCCCACTGAGGAAATTGGTGAAGAAACGATTCCCATCACTGATGAAAATCAAGAAGATGCTCCTGAGGAAATTGCACCTGAACCACTTCCTCAGCCCAGACGAAATCCTCAACCAGCTCATCCGAGGATTGCAAATGAAGTAGAACTTGACAAAATCCTCAACGACATCAACGCACCAGGTCCTCTCACTCGCTCAAAAGCTTCACACTTAGTTAACTTTTGTGGGCATTTTTCTTTTGTATCCATCACAGAACCCTCAAAAGTTGCTGAGGCTTTTCTGGAACCGGAGTGGATCCAAGCTATGTAAGACGAACTTCTTCAATTCAAGCTGAAGGACGTATGGGAGCTCGTCAAATGACCAGATCCTCGCAAGCACAACATCATCGGCACCAAGTGGATTTTCCGAAACAAGCAAGATGAGGACGGTCAAGTGGTGAGGAACAAGGCACGAGTTGTAGCCCAAGGCTACACCCAGGTTGAAGGAATAGATTTCGATGAAACTTTTGCACATGTTGCTAGACTTGAAGCTATTTGAATACTACTTGCTTATGCTAATCATCATAACATCATCTTATATCAAATGGATGTGAAAAGTGCATTCCTCAATGGTAAGCTTGAGGAAGAAGTATATGTTGCTCAGCCCCCAGGTTTTGAGGATCCAAAGAATCCAGACAAAGTCTTCAGACTCAAAAAGGCTCTTTATGGTCTCAAGCAAGCCCCTCGGGCATGGTATGATACATTGAAGGAATTCCTCACGAAGAAAGGCTTCAAACCTGGTTCACTCGATCCAACTCTTTTCACTAAATCCTATGATAATGAGCTATTTGTGTGTCAAATATATGTCGATGATATCATATTTGGCTGTACTAACAAACGATATAGTGATGAATTTGCTTACATGATGAGTGAAGAATATCAGATGTCCATGATGGGGGAGCTAAAATTCTTCTTAGGTCTTCAAATTCGTCAACAAAGCAATGGAATCTTCATATCATAGGAGAAATACCTCAAGGATGTTCTGAGGAAATTCAAGATGCATGAATGCAAAGGTGCCAAGACTCCAATGCCTACCAACGGCCACCTCGGAACTGATGAAAATGGTAAAGATTTCGATCAGCAGGTATATCGTTCTATGATTGGCTCTTTATTGTATCTATGTGCAGCTAGGCCAGATATAATGCTTAGTGTTTGCATGTGTACACGTTTTCAAGCAAAACCAAAGGAATCACACCATAAGGCTGTGAAGCATATTCTTTGATACTTAGCTCACACACCAACACTAGCATTATGGTATCCCAAGGGCTCAAATCTTCATCTGGTAGGGTATTCTGATTCTGACTATGCTGGTGACCGTGTGGATCGCAAGTCAACTTCTGGCACATGCCATTTCCTCGGAAGATCACTAGTTTGCTGGTCCTCAAAGAAGCAGAATTGCGTATCACTCTCCACTGCCGAAGCTGAGTACATTGCTGCTGGTTCATGCTGTGCTCAATTACTATGGATGAAGCAAACCCTCAAGGACTACGGCATCAACATGAAGATTGTGCCTCTCTACTGCGACAATGAGAGTGCAATCAAGATTGCATACAACCCAGTACAGCACTCGAAGACCAAGCACATCCAGATTCGTCATCATTTTCTTCGGGACCATGTCCTCAAGGGCAATATCCTCATCGACCATGTGAAGACTGATGATCAACTCGCAGATATCTTCACTAAGCCCTTGGATGAGAAAAGGTTTTGCAAGTTGCGGTGTGAGCTAAGTATCTTAGAATCTTCAAATGTTTTGTAAAAACATGCACACATCCTAACACTAATGCAAAATTGATGACTTAGATGTGCAACACATGATGAATCGATTTCTTCAACTGATGAAGAATGTCACTCTGAATGTGAAGAAATCAACGAAGAAATTGATTCTCACGGCCCTATGACAATTGTACGCGGCGTCTGTAATCAACATTCTTATATGGTGGGTCACGCCACCGCCCAATGTGAAATTCCTCAAGTTGATTTTCTTCAAATGTTCCATTTCCTCAAAATGTGTTTTTCTTCAAAACAGTTGTTCTTCATTGTGACGATTTATCACAAAATCTTCAAAAACACTTGATGACTTTCATTTGACTAGATAGACTGTGATTTCAAGTCCTCAACAGCATTCACTTATAGCTATTTCTTCAAGTTGATATTTCTCCTAAGTGAATGTGATCGGACCCTACTTTCCCTCTATGCTATCCTCATCCAGTCTATTCAATTCTTCATATGCGTTCTACTTGAAACTTTGTTCAAAATCCTCACTGCGTCCTTGTCAGCTGATGATTTTGTAACGAAAATCCTCAAATCTTCAAAAATTGTTTCTTTAATGCACGGTAACTGAACCCCAGTTCCCACGATCGGATAACCACGATCTCCACTATCTCCACCGCCTTGTTCGAGAACTACATGTGTCCTGCGGAGACGTAGAGGCAGGGGCTGTTTGGTCCGAAATCTTCGCGCCAACAGTAACTGTCTGGCTATAAATATGTCCCTATCCCCCTCGGCAAACTCTTCTTCGCTCCATCGCTCTCCTGCTATAGCAAAAACCACCGAACCCTAGCGCCATCGCTCGTATTCTCGTCGTTGGTGAGGAAGAGCTTCACTGCCTCGACTTCTCCGTCGCCGGAACCACGCCGGAGTCGGACCATCTTCGTCCGCCGCCGCCATAGACGTCCTCTGTCGCCGGGTTAGGGCGCATTGGACACGCGACCGAAGAGCCTCTCTACACAACTTCTCTGTGTTCTTCGTGTGCTCCTTCAAGGGTAAATAAAATCCCCTTTTTACCGCAAGTTAGATCTACTATTTTACATCTCCTATGTGAAATCTGTTTTTCCTCAAGAATCGATATGCACTTGATTCCTCAAACACTGCCTATCACCACACCATTGATGAATTTCACTAAGCATCTAAGATTTTCACGAGATTCCTCAATTGTGCGAATTTTCGGGTCTGTACAACTCTGGAACCCAAGAACAGTATGCTTAGGCAAATTCCTCAACCACTGGTTAAATTCCTCAACTGTCAAACTTTTTCATTTTCTTCAAATCTGAGAACGCATATGACCTCTCCAAATTCCTCGCAACTATACTCTGTTCACAGGTACACACATGTCAGCTGATGAACCTCTCGGTTCTCATCACATTAACTCATTTGCAGCGTTTCTTGAAGAAAATCTTCAAGTCTCATCAGAATCCTCAAGAGTTCAATCTCATCAGCAAAATCCTCAGCTGAAGAAAATGGAGGATGACAAAAAACAGAAGGGAGGAAATAAATTTGAGCAAAACACAGCTATGGATATCCCTGAGGATATTTACTTGGACTATTGCACACCTGATGAAAATGAGACAATGGCCAAGAGAAAGATACGGCTGCACAAGATAGAACGCCGATGGGCGAAGGAATGGAAAGAATATAGGTTTGTGACTGCCAAGTATGCGAAGAAATTCGCTCTGAAGCCCCCTGGCAAACGGGCCCCACTTGAGGCTCATCAAGTAGCACATCCCTCAAGCCTCCAGACCCTTGATGACTATCCAGATGAGAAGGAAAAGCATCTGGCTAAGCTCAAGAAGCAGGCAGATGCTGCAGTGAGGAAATTCAATGAATCCTCAGCTGGTGCCTCAGCTGCAGCTACTTCCTCTGCCGCTGAGACCTCTGGTTCAGCAATTCCTCAACCGCAGTCTGTGCCATCAAAGCCAAGGGCTCCAAAGCCTCAAGAGAAGTGTGCTCAGGCATCACTCACAAAACCCTCAGCTCCAAAACCCTTAGCTCCAAAATCCTCAACACCACCACAAAAGCCTCAAGAGACACCAGTCCAGAAGCAAGTCATGAAGCCTATGACCGCCAGCTCCAGCTCCTCACTCCCTGCTGCAACCAGCTCGGAGACAAAGTCTTCACCACCTCCGGTGAATACTCAGGTGTCTGCTAAAACAGCAACCCTGTCGAGCCCCAGTAAAATAATCACCGTCCCGTCTACATCAGAGGGCAGCGATGAGTATGATGATCAAACCCTGCAAGCCATCATCATAAACAAAGAGGAGAGAGTAGCTCAGGCATCAGGCAGCACCATTCCTCTGGCCATGGACCCCAAGGTCCTCCTAGACTACATCAACATCTGGTATGAGGACCCAAACACTCCGCTTGATGATTTGAAACTTCCCCTAGCATCAGCCACATGGTGGCCACTTTCATCAACGAAGCCAAGTGGAAAGAACAGCAGGCCAAGCAGGCCAAGGTTGCAAAGCTTAAAAAGGAGAAATTCCTCAAGCAGAATCTCCTCAGCTTGATGCCTGATGCACTGGTGTCAACACAGGCAGAGCTGAAGAATTTGACTGACAAGTACTCCAAGTTGTCAGATCGTAAGAGTCTCAAGAGCAATTTCATCAAGCTGGCCACTAAAGCTATTGATGACTACAACAAGAAGGCTGCACCTCCAGCACCAACTCCCCAGCCCTTGATTGAGGAGCCAGCAGATGAATCTCCTCAAGCTGAGGAAACTCCTCAAACTGAGGAAATCCACCAAGAAAGCCATGTAGATGTACCGGCTATTGAACAAATCATCATGGAAGCTCCAGCTGATGAATCTGCTGCAGCTGATGAGACTGCCCCTGACCCAGCTGCTTCATCAAAGCAAGCTGATGACTCTGTTCCAGCTGGTTCCTCAAAACCAGCTGAAGAATCTGTCGAGAGAACCCCTTCACCAAAAGCTTCAAAGGTGAAGAAGATGACTCTGTCTGCATCAGACGTGAAGAAAACCAGGGCTGCTGAGAAGGAAGCCAAAAAGAGAAAGGCCTCCTCAACAGAAGAAGAAACAGAGGCCAAGCGCCTCAAAGCACTTGAAGAGACTTCCCCTCTAGACCCTGTGCCCCTAAATGTCGCTCCTTCTTATGAAATGGTCATCCTTGATGATCAAGCGAAAGGGGCAGATGAGGAAATGAAGGATGCTGCCGCTGAGGAACACACCGATGAAGAAATTCGTATTTACGATAGTCCTCAGCCCTTCATTCCTCAGAAAGACACTGCTCAAGGATCAGCTGCACCAGCTGAAGAAACTGTCTCTGCCACCAAGCCAGCTGAGGAAAAACAAACTGAAAATCCTCAAGCTGATGAAATTCAAAGCTCTGAGCAAAATCTTCAAGATGAGGAACAGGCTGACCCAACTCCTCCACCTGAGCAAGATGAAACAATTCCTCAGCCTGATGCACAGCCAGAGCAAGCCCCTCGGTCTGACGCCCAGCCAGAGCCATCTCCTCAGCCTGAAGTCCCAGCTGCTGAAATTCCTCACCCTGAGGAAAATGCTGAGGAAAATGCACCTGACCAAGACAATGCATTCGTCGTGCTCAACCCCGAGACTGCAATTGTTGTCTCCCCTCCTGTTCCTCAGCAAAATCTTCAGCCAGTTCAGCGTCAGCCCTTCTCCAAGCGTCCAAAGTTTCAAAAGGAGAATTTCTTTAAGAACGCATGTACTTCATTGGAGAGAACCCCTATGACAAGCCTCAAATGAGGCATCTGAAGTTTTGGACTAGGACATAGATGAATTACTATGCCTCTGTGTTGTGTGGAAGAAACAAGATATTCCAGCACAGGCATATTCCTCATGTTGAACTTGAAGCTATACCGTGCCTAGAGCCAGTCCTCAATGTACTCCATGATGCTGGTTTACTGCCAATGTGCTCCGACATCTCTGACTGAAATAGTGAGCTAATTCTTCAGTTCTATGCCACTCTTCACATCTCTGGCAACCCTGAAGACATTAACACTTGGGTGTTTGACTGGATGACACAAAACACTCACTACAAGGCTCCTGCTACTGAGCTCCTCCGTGAACTGCCTGTACCAATTCCCTCAGAGGAGGCTGTGAAGCTTTATGGTGAGCGTGAGCTGCCCATTGGGATGATGGAAGTCCTCATGAAGCCTTTGGCTGAAGGAAAATCACCGAGAAAAACATACCTCATCCACGAGCTTAAGTATACACCCAGGTCTGTCTACAGAATCCTCTGAGTGTGCTCGCGCCGATCAAAGGCCATGATGATGAAGAAGATGTCGTAGGCCTCATGAAGAATATCCTCTTCAACATCATACATGGTATTCCTATCAACATCCATGATTTCTTCTTGAGGACTTTGGCCGACAATGCTATGTGTCCTTTTGATCACAAGATATATGCCCCATGGATCATGAGATTCATCAGGACAAGGACAGGCATCAACTTTCTCACTGAGTGCCAAAACCATGTTGGTTATATGCCTCCTATCCGGGTCAACAAGAAGACTTTCGAGCCCATTGAAGGAAAAGGCAAATCAGTGATTAAAGAAGGCAGTAGGCCCCTTGATGGCCAGTTCAGAGAGCCAGAAGCTTATTCTTCATGGGATGATACTGAGACTCGTCCGGCAAGCTCCGTTCCTCCTCGAGTGATGAATACAAGAGAGCTCCTCCTCAGTCTTCACCAGAAGGTGGATCGCAATCACAAGTGGGTCAAACGCCAGTTTGGCGCCATTGTGAAAACCCTCACTGAAACACAGAACTCTGTGAAGCTCAACCATCACTATCTGCATGAGGTTTTTGATCACACCTGGGCTACACTTGCACATCTGAAGACTCAGACTGAGCTTGAAGAAATGGACTTTGAGCGAGACTTTGACTGGTCGTGGCCTCCCAAGAAGAAGTTCAGGCCCATTCCAGTTCCAGACCTTGAAGACAGCTCCTTTTCTTCATTCTGCACTGCTGAAACTGATGAAGGACAGCTCGACACTACTACCAGTCCAAGGAAGAAGACTACTCCCAAGAAGCGTCACGGCTCTTCCTCAACCGCCAAGAAGTGAAGTCTTCACGGGCGTTAGTCCTCAGTTTGTCCCTTTTTGTCACTTGATGACAAAGGGGGAGAAAATTGAGAGTTAGTCTTCAAACGGGATATTTTTGGGGCTTATGAACTATATTTAAGTTACAAACTCTTGGCTCTTATGAAGTTTTTATGTAATGAGTTGTAACTTAAGCCCGATGGTACTCTGACGCTTTTGAACGTTTTTCTTCGCATGCTTATTCCTCAAGTTTTAATGCACGCATGCTGGAATTCGTCAAATACCATTTGTCATCATGCATTTTCATTTTCTTCATATGATATGTTACATGTATGCATGATTTACAAGACTCAGGGGGAGATCTCCATGATATAAATCATCAATGTGCATTTGTTGTGAAAAGCAAAATCCTCACGATATGCACATCTTCAGGGGGGGTCTCTCTGAATCTTGATTTCAAATTCCTCAAATGAGTATTTACACTTCATATTTTTTATCCCTGTTGAAGACTTAACCTAATTGTCATCAACCACCAAAAAGGGGGAGATTGTAAGTGCATCTAGTGCCCCTTAGTGATTTTGGTGGTTTGAAGACTTATAGGTTAAGTATCTAATGTGTTTATGAGTGTACACAGGATCTATAAGTCATTGAGGAGTCTGAGATATTTGAAGAATATCGACCCCTAAAAATATATATCTTCGGTTGAAGAAATTGGTCTGAAGCTGAAGAAATGAATCGCGAGGAATCTGCGATGAAATTGATATTCCTCATGAAGATACTGAAATCGAGGAATTCGGTGTGTCCTGAAGAAAATCATTTTGAAGACTTTGAAGCATGAAGATTTACTCTTTCTGTTTTATTTTCTTCGCATTTGAGTAATAGGAACACCGTACTGTTAAAGGGGGTTCGAAGTGGAATGAATTTCCTCATGATGCTCAACCTAAGCCTAATCCTACCAAAAGCCTCAAGTGAGGAATACGAGTGACATGAGGACTCTCACAGTTGAGGGTTCCGACCGTTTCGATAGCCACGCCAAGTCATTGGTCTTATCCACTCCAACGGTCATATTATTTAAGGGCATTAGTGTCAAATCATGTCGGGATGCTCCCAGGCTATAAATAGCCACCCCCCACAACCATTAGCTGGTTGGCTGCTCCGTTAGAAACTGACACTTGTCATAAGAGCAACCCAATTCCTCAGAGTCTTCAAGAGTAATTCATCAGTGAGGAAATACCCCATACACCGAAACCACAAACCAAACCTAGTGATTGAGCATCACTGAAGAAGTTGTTCCTGTGTGGGACTGAAGCCTTTTACCTTTGAGGACTGTGCATCCTCCAGACGGTTAGGCGTCATGGTCTAGAGCTTTCCAACAGTCAATTGTGGATCGCCGGGTGACCAAGTTTGTGAGGGTTTGGAAGTCTGCCCTGAAGACTTACCACGAGTGTTGGGCGAGGACTGTGTGTTCTTAGCCCAAGGAGAACACGGTAGGGACTGTGTGTCCCGGGACTGTGTGTCCTTTGATTTCAATACCAAGCCGCTCCAAACCAGATGTACGACTATCACAGCAGTTGGAACTGGGTCATCAACGACTGTCTTCACTGAGAAACGGGTTCTAATTCCTCAACTCCTTACTTTCCTCGTATTATGTGTTGATGACTTCCACTGCTACTGTTTGAAGAATTTGTTGAAGACTTTCTCTGAATTTCCTCAACCCCAAATTCTTCACGTCAGTTAATCCTCATCTATATTATGCGTGCCTGCTCATAGTACAATCTGTTTTCACATTCCTCACTCTGAAAAACTGCTGTTGTGAAACTTTGCACTTCTGATCCTTTACTGTTTCCGTTGTAAGTTAATCATCAGTGAGGAATTTCCTCAAAAGGAATTTCCTCAGTGATGAAATTCTAAAAATCTCCTATTCACCCCCCCCCCCTCTAGTCGATATAACGCACTTTCAGATCCGATGAATTATGGGTTTATGTTCAGATTATTCATGATAAATATTTGAGTCTCCTCTGATATATAATATGATTCTTATGTGCATGATTATGATAGCTTAGTAATTCTCTCCGATCTATTGAAATAGTTTGGCCAACTAGATTGATATTTCCTCGGTGAAAGAGGTGCATTGTAGTAGCTTCAACCTGACGAGTTTCTATATCCCGGTGACAGAAGGGGACAAGTAGCGTCTTTGTGTTGATCGTACTAAGGGTAAAATGATGGGGTTTATTCATATTAGTTGAGTTTACTTTGTCTACATCATGTCATCTTACTCCAAGCATTACTTCGTTTGTCATGAACTTAATACGTAGTCAGGAAAGCTAAGAAGCGTTCTTGAAGTGAAGTAATAGTAATAGGCGCACGCAAGAGTCAGCCTATTTGTTTATGGACGTGATGCCTATATTTACATGATCATTGCCGTGAAAACGCGTAACTATCCGCTCTTCTATCAATTTCCCAACGGTGATATGTTTACCCACCGTGTGCTATTTTCATGAGAGATGCTATTAGAGAAAGCTATGCCCCCCGGGTCTATTCACAACATATTGCTAAAACCTCCAATACCTTGCTGGCATTTATTTGCTTTTATTTTATTTTGCATTTTACAATTATCTACACACCTCATTCGCTTGCAAATAATGAGACCAAGGGGATTGACAACCCTCTTGCCCGTGTTGGTTGCAAGTTGTAAGTTCTTTTGTGTGCAGACGCTGAAATTGGTTGTAGTTGATATTCTTATTGGTTCGATAAACCTTGGTTTTATAACTAAGGGAAATACTTACCCACTTTGTGCTGCGATAACTCGTTCCTATTCATGGAAAACACAATGCATATCACGAGTATCCGCTCCCCACAACATGGCCTTGCTAGCCGCAAAGTATGTGCCTCGGAGACACAATTTCATGCTCAAAATACCATGGATAGTTGTGGGGGCAAACTATACAAGGACCAAGTGTTTGATTTGACCGAGCTATGGACAGACTTGTCTTCGGGAAAAAATAGGTACAATCTAGAACCTACCCCATCATCAAGCTAACATACTACGACGACCTCTCAACACCCTCTCTCAAAGATCCGCTCGCCGAGCACTATCTCAAGAGCAAAGGTGCAAACGTGCAACCCGGCAAAGTAGGGACACCAAACCACTCGTAAAGGCCCTGTGTCAACCTTTCCTCTATAAGTTTATTTTTAAATAAATTACTTGTAATAGTTGCCTTGGTAGTTCAAATTGTATGGATATATGTCACGATGTTCATCGGACATAAAGACCACTTCATATGGTCTCATTGCATTCATTTATGTTGCATAACCCTTTTTGTGCTCTTCGACACCGAAACAAAGCTAGTTCTCTACATGTTTTCGTTAGGTGCAGCCGCCTAATTAACCGGGGGCTCGATTATTAAACTCGCTCTAAACATCATTCCGGGACTATTTTTTACCTTATGTGCTCGACATCATGGATATTGCATTATATGAATTGGTTCTGAATTAAGTCTTGGGTCAATAGTTTGGTTGTCCGGCTCCTGTGTTTACCCTCTTACATTCCGCATGTTCGTCTAGGAGCATAAAGGGAGAACCACTACAATTGTACTTCTAGCTCGTGTGGTTAAGTACGTGAGTGGAGAAAGCCGAAAACTGACTATCATGATAAGCGAGAACCGGCCGGCGATCTGGCAACAAGTGTTAAACTAAAAAACAATGGAGGTTATGCCGTGTTACATGAAGGTTTGTAATTACACAAACCAAGTGATAATGGTTTCAACCTCGGCTTGTTCGAACATCACAAAACACTGGTGGCTAGTAACTAGTCCCCATAGTCAAGCTCATACGACTAAGTGAAAGCATTAAAGCCACTAGTCCAGTTGCCTTGTTTCCCTTTCGCACTGCCGGCTCCGGACACCAAGATGTTGGCTAAGGGTTATAGTGCAGAGGTCGAAACACCTTTTGTAGCATCTACAAGGGTGATGAAGTTTACGACTGGTAACTTTCAAATTGAAACGGCCACACAGGAGTCAAAATAAAAAAAATAAAGCATGGTATACCATGCAGAGCAAGGGCATCATAAATGCACCAAAGTTTATCTGTCGTACAATACATGACAGTACGCTCACTCATTAATTACATCCTTTGAGAACAGGGTTTCAATCGCCCGAGCACCATCCATTACGATAGGAAGTACTGCTCAGGGTGTTTGTCCTCCTTTATGGGAGGTGGGTGTTCAGTGGCCATGTCGGTAAGCTTGATATTCGGCTAGTGCACCATGGTCTTTGCACATGCCATCCGAGCACCTTCGATGTATACAAAATGTTTTAGAATGTCAATCTGCGGTGCAGTGTCGCACAACCTATGCATCAAGCCGAAGTAGCTTCTTGGTAGCGACTCCGTAGTCCATAGCTTGATGCAGAGGTCCTTCATGTACGGCTCCGCCATCCGGTGTAACTCCATCAGCTGTTTCATCTAATCAGTGGGTATAAGAGGGTGCTCAAGAGCTTGAAATTGCGATCACAAGACCCTCAGCTCGGCATCCCCCTCCCGGGACGCGAAGTGCCTTGCCGCATCCACCGCACTCCTCGGAAGATCCGCAAAAGCGCATGAGGAACGCCACACTCATGTGAGCAATGCGAACCTGTTACCACCAGAGCTACATTGCAGTAAGTATCGCTTACCATTCGCAATAAGCTTGGCTTGGCGAAGCTCCATATGGTAGCTTTGCGCCTCCACCCGCGCTTCCTGGATCACCAAAGTCAACGAGGTCAGTTCGAAGGCCTGATCTTATTGTTTTTCTCAAGCGCCTCACATTTAGTGACAACATCCTTGAGCTCTAGATACACCTCGGCCACCCTCGCCTCGTGCTTATCAATGGCGGCCTTTACCAACTACGTTTTGGTGGCCGCTTGTTCGGTCGCCAACTTCTACTCGATGGACTCTTGCCTTGCTTTCTTCAGCTCGGCCGTGAGGTTCCCGACCTCCGCGGTGGCAACTGCAGTTATAATACGCACCCCGTAATTAGGGATAAAAAACCAAAATACCTCACTTAAGGAGGGAAATAACAGTATTGAGATGTCTAGTTTGGACTTACCTTGCGCGTTCTAAAACCCCCTGTTGAGAAGGTCAAGGTCCTCCTCGAAGCTCTTGAGTTTCAGATTAATCTCCGCCAGCTCCACGACATTGGTGCCTGTTGCCGAAGACGAAGCCTGTATAATAGCTCATACATGTTACACTCTCGAGTTATAGGATTTTAGATCATCTCCCAGGATTTCTTCAAACCTGCCATAGTCTCGGGGGCTACGGTTCACTTTTACTATTATCAGTGTTTTCTGAGCTATTTGACCCCCGCTTGAGTTTTCCAAACACATCCAGGGCTCGAGGCTACTATATATGAGGATTGCATAAACCCAAAAATTAAAATATCTTTTTAAAAGGTTATTACATGATTTACCTTGAAGCCCGTCAAGAGGCCGCCGAAAGCCTCTTTCATTCCATTGTGAATGGATTGGATGCTTTGTAAAACCGCACCGAGAAGTGTATTGTGTTCTTTGGTGATTGAGGAACCATTTAAGGCCTCCTCCATCATTGTCGGCCACCCGGTTTTTCCCCGCTCTTCCACGAGTGGCTCCGGTGGCAGCACCTAGGGTTCCCCTCTCGTGGAAGTCGGATGTGACGACTCCGGGGGCCTGGGGTTCTCCAGGACTATCTTTGGAGAGAGCTCAGGCTGACCGGGCTCCCCCTCTTTGTTTTCCAGAAGGGATTCTCCCTCCTAGTCTTCGGTGACCGAGGTGTTAACCGCGACCATGATGTCATCACCCCGCCCCCTGTGTTCGGCTCTGATGGGGTCTTTTGGGATAGAACCTCCCCAGTCTCCTCGGCAACCAGGGGAGGTGTAGTGTGTGATGCGGTCCAGCTGCCGGAGAATCCCCCTTCGAGGCTTGGTCGGTGGGGAGGTCACGCAGTGGCTGCAGCATGAAAAGTATGTGTATGGTTAGTAATAAACCTCAATATGAAAGAATGGTAGAGTCTTCGGATTCATACCTTTGTACCGGGGGCTTGACCCTGGGGTTCCTTCGAGGAACCATTTTGAAAGCCTCAGACTGCTCGTAGGAGTCTCGGCCATCATCAAAGATGGCCATCTTGGCCCTGCGTTGCCTTTTTGGGGCAAGAGGAGGCATATCCCCCTCGGTGTCATCAGACGCCGCCCTCTTTCTTCTTCGGGAAGACTCGCTCTCCTCCCAATCCTCTTCTTGCTCTCCCCCGAGAGTAGAAGGGGCTAGGGTGTGCTCGGACTTAGTGTCCAAGGTTCCTCTTGAGCGGAGGCCTCCTTGGGCCTCCTTCTTCTTTGGCACGTGCACGGCTCCTTGACCAGCATTTCTATCAGCAAGGCCGTAATGGGGCCCTCTACCAGCAGTGCGGGGCTACTAATCCATTTGGATTTCTCTAGCCAGTTCTGTGAATCTGGGGAAGAAAGGGTTAAGTATCTTGTTAAAAGGTAGCACCCGAACACAAGAGTAAAATTTTGACATACCCCTTTACGAGGGTGTGCAACATCAAGGTCAATGTCTTCGTTCTTGGCCGGCCAGACCTTTTGGGACTTAAACAATACCTTCCACAGCTTGTCATGTGTGGTGCGGTAAAAGCGAAGCACTGTGGCAGGGTATGTGGGCTTGTAGGACCACATCGGAGCGGCCAATTGTTGGCAAGGTAGGAGGCGATGGAAAAGCATGACATCAACCACGTTGGTCAGTTCAAGCCCCCTCTCTATCAAGTTGGATATGCACCTCTGCAGTGACTCCACCTCCGCGGTTGACCCCCAATCGAGCCACTTCCTCACCCACAACAATAGCCTTGTGGGAGGTCCGGATCTGAATTCAGGGAACGCAGCCCAGTCCACATCGTGTGGTTCGGTGATGTAAAACCACTCTGATAACCCACAAGTATAGGGGATCATTTGTAGCCCTTTTTGATAAATAAGAGTGTCGAACCCAACGAGGAGCTAAAGGTAGAACAAATATTCCCTCTAGTTTTATCGACCACCGATACAACTGTATGCACACTAAACGTTTGCTTTACCTAAAACAAGAATAAAACTAGAAGTACTATGCGAGAATAAAACTAGAAATAAATTGCAAGATAATAAATATAGTAGTGTACTAGAAAGCTTTTTGTAACACAAGAGAAGTATTTGTCCCTAGGCAATTGACTACGTTACTAGACCGATAGCAAGTTTTTATGTGGGAGAGGCCACTGCTAGCATGTCATCCGTTACTTGGAACTCTATGCACTTATGATTGGAACTATTAGCAAGCATTCGCAACTACTAACGTTCATTGAGGCAAAACCCAACCATAGCATTAAGATATATATTGTCCCCCCTTCAACCACGTATGCATCAAATTTTATGTTACGAAGAAGTATTCTGTCACTCTTTCCCTCCAATGCATAGTCCTATCAACATGCAACTACCCCTATGGTGTGATCCACACGCGCGCTCATATGATGGGCACCAAAGGACAACAACATATCCACAAGCAAATTAAACCAACCATAGCAATTTCACCAATTAGCCCATAGGACAAAATGGATCTACTCAAACATCATAGGATAGCCACATATCATTGGGAAATAGTATGTAGTGTTGAGCACCATGTTTAAGTAGAGATTTACAACGGGAAAATAGGAGTTACACCGCTGCATAGAGGTGGAGAGAGTTGGTGTTGACGGTGGGAAGATTGTTGATGTAGATCATCGTCACACTCCTTGCCCTGGCGGCACTCCGACGCCACCGGGAGAGAGGGGAGAGAGCTCTCCTCCTTCTTCTTCTTCCTTGGCCTCCCCCCTAGATGGGAGGAGAGTTCCACCTGTGGTCCATGGCCTCCATGGCGGCGGAGGGGCAGGAGCCCCTCCAAGATTGGATCTCCGTGTGTGTTCTCTTCTGTTTCGCGTCCCTAGTTTCTAGCCCTTCTCTGTTTCTTAAATTCCCGGAGATCCTTAACTATTATCGGGCTGAAATTTTTACATATTTTTTTCCATAAATTATCTTTCTTGCACCCGAAGAAGAGTCCCAACCGATTCACAGTGTGGCCACTAGAGGGCGGGGTGCACGAGGGGGTATGGGTCGCACCCTCGTGGGTAGTGGAGGTCGTGGGCTCCCGTTTACGTTAATTCCACCTCCCAAAAATCCCATATATTCCAAAATAATTCTCCGTAAATTTTTATCGTGTTTAGGCTTTGTTTGATATGGATATTCTGTGAAACAAAAAACATGCAACAAACAGGAACTAGCACTTGGCACTGGATCAATATGTTAGTCCAATAAATCATATAAAATGTTGCCAAAAATATGTGAAAGTTGTATAATATTGGCATGGAACAATCAAAAATTATAGATACGACGGAGACGTAGCACACTCCCTTTGCCACATTTTGACGGTATCTATAGAAGTACCATCCGGTCACTCTACGCGGGGGAGTTTGCTGATCATTCCCCCCAGTCCACCCACTCGCCGCCGACTACTTTCAACTTAACATTGAAGACTTTCAGCCACAAGCCGAAGTCTGGTTGGACCCGTAGAATGGCCTCGCACATTATGATGAAGGCCAAGATGTGCAAGAAAGAGTTTGGGGCAAGATCATGAAAATCTAACCTATAGAAGAACATCAGACCCCTCACAAAGGGGTGGAGCGAGAAGCCAATTCCCCGAATGAAATGGGGGACGAGCACCACACTCTCGCCTTGCTTCGGCATGGGGAGTACCTGGCCCTTCTCAGGGGCGCGATGGGCTACGCTGGCCGGCAGATAGCTAGCATGCTTCAGCTCTTGGATGTCGTTATCGGTGACACATGAGGCCTCCCACTTGCCTTTGGAGCCAGAACCGGGCATTGCCGCGCTAGGGGAGCATCTTGAAGAGATTGGAGAAATAATGAACCTATGCGCTCGTAGCTTAGAAGATTGGGAAAGCAATGGCAATGCAAGATCTGAGAAGCATGTGGAGGCTATGGTGGTTGTTTTCCTTTTATGAGTTGTTGTAATACCAAGAGCCCCTTTACTGCGCCATAGACCTCGCCACTTACCGATATAATCAGATCGTTATGCGCGCGTGGGATATCCCAAATCATGAACCAGATCCCTTAAAAATGGGGCACGATCTCCATATTGATGGGACATGCCAATGGAGGAACTACCTTGAACCGCGAATCGAGTTTTCGTAACTCGACAGTGGTCATGACTGGTCGCGACTCTTCGCTAAAAGTTTTCAGACATAGGCACTATTCACACTCGAGCGGTTAGCCTTTAAGTCTAAGTAACACATACTGCTTGTAAATCGGGAAATCATGAGCGGCCGAATTGGTGTTGGCCGAACATAGATGGAGAGGAGAACTCGCCCCACAAGCCGGAGACTTTGGACGCGTGAAGCCACTAGGGATCAAGACTGTGGCATTGGAGGCTAGTTCAGGGGCTACTGAGGGAGTCCGAGACTAAGAAGTCCTTGGGACACCGCTCTATCTCTATAAGACGGATATGTGGGCCACTCTGTGACTACTACTGAAGGGTCGAACTATAAGATGACACCGTGTTCGGCCAGGAAATCTTCGAAGCCTTGGTGTGTGCTCCAAGTCAAGATGGTGGAATCGACATGTTTATCCCTTGATGATAACTTACTATGTGTAACCCTAGGTACCCATGGTGTCTATATAAACTGGAGGGCTTTAGTTTGTAGAGGACAAAACCATCATCTAGGGTTTAGCTCCTCTGATCTCATGGTAGATTGACTCTATAATTGTCATACACGCATCAATATAATCAAGAAGGATGTAGGGTTTTACCTCTTTGAGAGTGCTCGAACCTGGGTAAATAATGTTCGTGTGTTTCCTTTTACCCATTAAGATCCAGATCTCATGACCCTTTACCCGAGATCCACCAGTTTTGACACCGACACAGGCCATTATCTTTGGGGTCGAAGATAGACGAGGTGACAAATGCAAACGCCATAGCCAAACCAGCAACTTCAGAATCAGACTCCCCCTCAGATCCCTCTTCACCTTTAGACTCAGGTTCAGTGTCAGAATCCATCTCCATGCCAATTAAAGCATGTGCCTTGGAGATCTTCTTATGCGGCGAAGACTTGGATGAAGACTCGTGGTGCTTTTTCTTTTCTTGTCGTCAGAATCATAGTCCTTTCTCTTCTTCTTTGATTCCTTCTCCCATCGAAGACAATGGGTGATGAAGTGACCTACTTTCTTGCACTTGTGATAGGATTGCTTCTTTCTGTCACGCAAAGGCATTTCACCAGATTTCTTGGATTCACGCCTTGAAGACTTTCCAAAGCGTTTTTACTTGGCAAACCTCTGGAACTTTCTTACAAGCAGTGCGAGTTATTTGCCAATGTCTTTTTCACTATCAGAACTGCATTCAAACTCACCTTCAGATGAAGACACAACCTTTGCCTTCAGTGCACGAGAACAACCATAGGTGGAACCATATATTCCCTTTTTGATCTTTTTGGAACTCATGAGTTTTCATCCTCTCAAGTATATCAACAAGATCCAATTCCTTCAAGTGAGGGCATTCTTGGATCATGAGAGCAAGAGTGTCAAAGGAACTATCAAGAGATCTCAATAGCTTCTTCACAACTTCATGTTTAGTGATATCAGTGGAGCCTAAAGCATTCAAATCATTTGAGATATCAGTGAGTCAATCAAACATGAGATAGACATTTTCATTGCTAAGCCTTTTGAAGTGGTTGAACAGGTTGCGGAGCTCATCTACACGTGAGTCTCTCTATGACGAGACACCTTCATTGACTTTAGGCAACCATTCCTACATTTGCTTCGCGGTCTCAAGAGCACTCACATGGCCATACTGTCTTTTGGTCAGATGACCACAAATGATGTTCTTGGCGGTTGAGTCCAGTTGAGCAAATCTATTCACATCAACAGTAGTGACACCTTTTCCAACCTTGGGAACTACAGCCATGACAACATACCATAGGTCGTTCTTAATGGCTTCGAGATGCATGTGTATCTTGTTCTTCCAGTATGGGTAATCAGTGCCATCGAAGATAGGGCACGCAATGGAGACCTTGATTATCCATGCAGTCGACATAGCTAAAACTCCAGGTGGTTAAACCGAAACATAGAACAAGAGAGTACCTTGCTCTGATACCAGTTTAAAGTGCTAGTTATCGACTAGAGGGGGTGAATAGGTGATTTTTATGAAAAGCTTCAAAACAGTAAATGTATCCAAAGTAAGCAAGAACGATACATGATTAAGTAGGGATAACAATCAAGGATCTAAGCATAGCATGCAATATTACGAAGACATTCCGATAGATAGAGCATAGTCATCATGCACACTAAGATATATCAAGGATAAACTCAAGTAGTATGAAGATGAATGACACTGATGAATGTCTTCGGAGAATGTATTCTAGTTGAGATGATCAAGCTATGGCTTCACAACATAGTACAAAAAGTTAGAGAGTGAAGGATAGAACCAGTAGCTTGACGAAGACACATGATTTGTTGGACCAGTTCTAGTTGTTGTGACAACTGTACATCTGGTTGGGGAGGCTAAGATTGAACTCTAAAGACCTCGTCTTCACCTTGTTCCCCTTGAGTCGAGGTCACTTAGACCACACCCAATCATTGAGGTAAGTCTTCACGGGAGACTTTTGAAACCCGTACAAACTTGGTCACTCGACAATCCACAATGACTCTTGGATTGTTCTAGATCATGTTCACCCGGCAATCCATAATGAGTATTGGATGCACTAGACCATGACGCCTAATCGTCTGGAAGATCATAGTCTTCAAGTGCAATAAGTCTTCAGTTCTCTCAAAACAGAGCAACTTCAGTAATGCGCAAACACTCTGGCTCTAGGTGTTTCGGTTTATCCTCGCAGGACAGTTCTCTCTCTCAATGTCTTCGAGGTGGGTTGCTAAAAAATGACAACAAGCATATCTAACTCTGAGCAGCCACCAACATATGGTGGAGGGGTGGGCTATTTATAGCCAATAGGCAACCCGACATGATATGATCGAAATGACCTATGTCAATGGCCAACCGACATGTACTCTAACGGTCGAATTTCAAAAACACACGCAGAAACATTACTTGGGATACAAGCAATGCTAACTCAACCAACTCTCGTAGAGATTTCCTCTCATTTTCTTTGTTCGAAGACATAGGTATTTTGGGTTGAGCATCATGCCAGTGTCTGACTTTGATCACATTGACCCCACTTAACAGTACAGTGGTTCATAAAACTCGGGAAAGAAGAAACAAAACTACCAAAAGACTTTGTCTTTGCGTTTCATTATCTTCACATACCACCAATGCCTTTGGCCATCATCAATGTTTTTGGTTATTTTTGGGGGTCGACTTCGACGGTTGAACCGAATCTCCACAGACTTCTATTAGTGTTAACCTGTGAACTCTCAAAAACACATTAGCCCCTCAACCACGTTTATCTTCAATACTCCAAAACTAACAATGGGTGGCACTAGATGCACTTACAGTTCTGTATCTGAGACATTACACATCTGCCAACCAGCATGGTGAAGTTATCGAATTCGGTATAACACGCACTTGTTGTTGTGCAGTGTGACACTAAATTTTGGTATGTAAGTCTAGCCCTATTACCCAAGATAAGGAACACTTTACATGGATTAGGTTGGTGGCTTAGTGCATTGTTAATAGATTAAAGATTCCTGTTTTATGTATGTAGTCCACATAAGAGCATAGATTCCACATTTTCAAAACATTATCAAGTAGCACTGTTACTACCTAATGGAGACATATTTTTTTGGCAGGGTTCATCCTCCAAGATGGGCCTTTATCAAGATAAGGAATAATTTACAGGGATTAGGTTGTAGTGAAGCATGAAGTCATCGGTGCACAACACTCAATATTAATAACTTTTGGCATAAGCCTTGACAAGGGAGCCTACCCTGAATCTCTACCTATGATCTTATTCAACTTGTGAGGTAAATTGACATATTGTGCTTGTTATTAATTTGGTTCTAGTTTTCGGAACATTTGTATTAAATAAGATTTACATGAGCTATTGTGAAATAGTATATGGATGTGAATTTTGTAGCAATAGAGAAGTATGCTTCTTAGGACTATGCTTACATGAAGAATGTAGGCAATCAATATTTTGCATGACATAGATACTTCTACATCTACCTTATTTTTTTAGTTAGTTATTATTGCAATATGAAACTTTGCATGTTCAGAAACCCCCTCTCTATCCTCCCCTCTCTAGAGTTACGCTTGCGCCGGAAAAAAATGGATCATGGGTGGAGCGCATAATTGCGAGGTGGAACTGCTCAGATCGCTGTTATTCTAGACTGACCCTCCAAATATTGCACGTAAAAAGTAGATCATGGAAAGGGCGGTGGTTGGCATCACTTCCTCAATTCTCTACGGTTTTGTGTATCTCCCATCCTTCTGTGCATCCCTATTTTCTACTACAAGTTAATTACTCGATCTAGTTTTCCTGATATTGAATGGGAGACACTACAAGAAATATGCTCATACATGACGTGTTTTAAGATGTCGTTGATGAATTCGTCATAAATCTATGACGATTTCATCTCAGATCGTCGTAAACCGTTTGAGGGGATCAAATCTACATATAAATTATGACGATATGAGTCAAAAACGTCGTAACCGCATAAGATGAGATCGTCATAACTTTTACGACGATTGTAAAAATGTCGTAAAATGTTCTAACTACGTTGACATGTCACTCGTGGGTCCATTCTATCCCACCTCATCCTAGTTTGTGAATGTGGCCATAAGATTGATCATCTCGCTTGAAAGCCATGAATCTTCACACATGATAGCCCATTTATGAGAACACTTTTTTAAAAATAATTGCCGTATTACAACTTTATTATTTTTCTTGGTAACTTGGTCACATATAATGACAAAATGCGAAGGTTTTTCAATTTTTTTATTTTTTTTGAATTTTTCATGTGTGTTTCAAAATGCGGTCCAAACGGCGGGTATGACCGTTCGTAGCTAGGGCTTGATTCTTGCAAATATTTTGGTGTGTCCATGATTAAATAGATAATTGTGTACCTAGAAATGATTTTTGGGAAAATTAAAGAGCAATCTATCAAACAGTTGTAGTTCAAATTTGACTTGCTTCTAGCTGAATCAAAGGAAAATTGTCTTTTTCACGAGAGGTGGATCAAAAGCTTTTGGCACCAATCCATTTGGTCAATTGTACATTTAATAAGACTTAAAATTTTATAAAAATGGTTTCGTCCAATTGTGCGACAAATATTTGTTAGGTCCTTCATAAAAAAACTCACTTTGGCAACATTGTTTGTAATGGAAAATGGATTTTTTGTGCAAAGAAAATGAAAAGTCCCTTTGGCAACATTGTTTGTAATTGCAAGATGCAAGCTTGTCTACTCCAAGAGATCATATTTGGATTTTATCATGTGAAAAAGTAGAAGCAAAACAATAGAAAAATACAATTGCATATGCTTTATTCTAATTGGTGGAATTGGTTGTGGCATGGATCGATGACATGGCGTTCATCCATCCATCCATCTCTCCATCCCTCTCTCTTGCGCACAGGAACCCTAGCCCTCTCCTCGATCCAGATCCTCCACCCACCTCCCTCTCCCCTCACCGCCGCCTCCCACCACGGCTCCCCGATCCAAATCTGCCACCCACCTCCCTCTCCCCACCACCACCACCTTCGGCCGCTCCCTTCCACCAACTCCTCGACGGCGTGTGGGCGGGTCGAGTCCTTATCCACCCGCACCTGGGACTGGCGCGTGGGCGCCTACATCTGCGCGCCGGAGACGGTCGTCGCGTGGTCGGGTGTCGCCGCGCGGGGCCGCGCCTTCTGACGCACCACCATCGGCCACATCCTCTGCTACACACTGGAGACGGGCTGCGTCGACCTCATCCCGGCGCCCCACGAGGTGGGCGACAAGGACTAGGAGATCGGCGAGATGGAGGGCAACTTGTGCGTCGCCTGCGTCGACCAGGCCGCCAAGGACGTGTCCCGCAGCAGAGGAAAGAGCTCTCTATGTCTCTGGCTAGCTCCTAGGCTTCATCGCCGGACTATAATGTGTACTCCAGCCTCGCTAGATCGGGCGTGCCGCCGGTGACTGGGGTGTGGTCCAAGCTCCGACGCCCCCAACTTGGGTGGATCCGGTTGTATCACGCTTGGCGCCCGGGGCTCGCGTCCCTTCCCCCCTCGCCGCTCCGGCCGTCCGCGAGCTGTCCGTGCTCAGGCCTCCGCCGTGGCGTGGCGGGGCGCTGCTCCGACCCCCGTTCTGGCTTCCCTGCCTGCGTCGCCTTGGCTTTTGACTTTTGCAGGTTGATAATTTACTTCCCCAATTTCCTCCAGTGTTGATTAATTGAATTCACAAATGGTTCACATAAGTGGACAACCACACTTATTTGCCATTAGCTTTGTATAATCAGACTTGCTTGCTAGTAGAATTGTTTGAGCTCTTGGGATCTTTGTGTCATAGTAGAATTATTTAGAAGAAGAAACATGGCTTTATTAAGCTGAACAAAAAACACTACTACGAAAATTTTAATACCAATTCTGAAAGTCCTGGGTCTGCCACTGAACCACGATGCCTATCTTTTCGTCACACTTCCATCCAATTTTGGCAACACTAGGAAAGTAGCAGCAGTGCAAGACTGCAAACTGCTCTAATGTAACTGATTTTGTTTGGCAGAAATCAGGAAATCCTGGGATAGGAATAGAATCAACTAAAGTAGCGAAACTTCTTCGGATGAGGCCGTCGGGGTTGGCTGCGGTGGTAGTGATGGTGCTCCTGGCCACGGCGGCTCCAGCTATGAACCCGACGTTGGTCCTGGAACGGGTGGTGCCACTCAATGGGGTCCCTCTGGGGCATCTCATGGAGCTGGACAGGGCGAGGCAGGCGAGGATGGGTGTGGTAAATGTCCATGTGCATCTACTTTCCTGAAAGTTGAGCTTGTATTGACTCTTGACTAGGTGTAATTAACAACAGGACGCGCTTTATGACTAGATGGATGCTAGCATGCACATTGACTAGCGTGTTGACGTATACTTGTTGTCAATTGGATCATTCTTCTTTAGGTTTCATTGGTCGGCCTGTCAATTTCCTTGTGGAATGTGGGTCATGACTCGAACTTGCTGTCAATTGGAATACATGATTATCCTTCTTTGGTTTCATTGGTTAGCCTGTCTATTTGTTTGTTGTCATCGTTGTTTAGTTAAATTGGCTCATTAGGTTTCTGTTTAACCTTAGAAGAGTTTTAATTATTTTAACCTCAGAATGTTTCTGGACATTACTGTTGAGTTTTACAATGGTTACCCAGAAAGTTGGTTTTCCTCCTAGCAAGAATATTAGATAATAGATGATGCACATTACTGCTTGATCTATACAATGAGACTGCTATCTTTAAATTCATTGAACAAGGGCTTGTGCTATCATTAGAGCACCTTTGTTGTTGTATAATATGCCTATAAAAACACTTGTTTGGTCATGTTAAATAAAACAGGGCATTGAAAATTGACAGTGCATTTTGTTATCTAGCGAACCTAAGCGATTTCATACGCGTGACAAAGTCGATGCTTTATTCCTGATGTAAAATTTACAAGCTGTTACCTGGGCACCTGTTAATATTAACAGATACCTAGAGCGAATGCTAATTCGTCTTTTGCTGGATTTCTACAAGTTTCTCAATGAAAGAATTTAGAAAGTTGACAATGTTATTTTTGCATTTTTTAGCGAGGAGGAGGTTCGGTCCGTGTTCAAGACGAATGATGAAGCCGTGACGTACAAAGTTCCACAACCATCTGTCGAAGCAGAAACTGATTCCAACTGAATCTGTAAGTATCAGCACAGCACAGCTTGACCTCCAGCCATCTGTTCTTTGTTTTTCACTCGACGTCGCCGCCGACCAGGTCATCCGCCATCGACACCCTCTGTTCTTGGTCTGTTGAAGTTCCTAAGTGTTGTGTATTGTTTCTTCAGTTAAGTGGCATGGCGGGTCGCCTTGTTCTTCTTCTTCAGCATCGATGGTACACGGGACCGGCGTCGACGCCATGGAAGCTCGCTGCTCTGACTGCTTCTTCTTCTCCACCACTAAGTCAGATTCCTCCCTCTTGTGTTATATCCGAGCTCACTTGGCTCATAGCAAAGCTCTGATAACTTAAGTAGTTTGCAAACTGCTTTTGGCAATCTTAGGGCCTGATCGGAAAATCTTTCACTAAGGCTAACCAAATCTTAAGGCCTAATCAGCACAACGTACCTACTAGAATAGGCAATGATACATAAATACCAACTACACTCACAATGGGATGAACTGACGTCCATTTTGGTTATGTTTCCGCAGGGATGGCTTCAGGAAGGACTCCAACATCAGGCAGGTTTATGTGGTAAGCAGCTCGGTTCCATTTGCTCCCGCCCCTGTCTCTTTGTTCTCGTTCTAACTCGTGTTGCGATTATGATTTTAAATAGCGGATAGCGGGCTCGCTATGGATTTGGGTCGGTATAGCGGACTGCAAATTGCGTACGCTATTGCGGGCGCTATGTCCTCACAATATACTTATACAAATGTGCAAGATATTAAGCGTGTTTTGTATATTTTTATAGAGTTGTCAATAAAAATCGGTTTTTTAACTTTGCAATTTATTTGTATAAGCTTTGTGTGACAGTCTCCCTAAGTTACATGCACATAAGATCTTTGCATGGTCAAAGTTGTTGGCTACAGTCTACTAAAAACGCTTATGAAACAACTTTGTGTGTGTATCCAGCCCCATACCTCAATATTTTAATCAAAGAACTTCTCTGTCCGCAAGCACCATGTTAAATTAATCAACTTGTAATGAGATAAGACTTTTTCGTATAGCAACTGTCTTGGTTCTACCCGCAAAAAAATTGTTTTGGTTCTGCACTTTCCATCGTGTACCAAAGTAGCAGCACTTCAGGCTAGCAACAGAACCAAGGGGAGATAGAGGTGGGTCGTACAAGAGCTAGACGGTACTGCATGCGTGACACACATCCTTGTGGTGGTGTTTAGGGTTCTGTTTGTAGACTTGTTAGGATTTGTACAGTCTATGTTCATCGATTCAAACTGTTGCTCGAATATTAGTTTCCATATCCGTCTTGCCATTTTGCATGAGTTCAACTATTCCTCTTCTGTTAATTCTTATCCTGAGATCCGTTGCCTTGCACCACACTAATGTTTTATCCTTGGACCACACTAATGTTTGAACGAATTATGAATTATGAATTGCACGAGAAGGCTTCCTACTTTACCAATGCTGAGAAGCTCAAGGTCGGGTACACGACGTGTACACGGATTAGAAGAGCAACAGCAGGGGAGGGGGTCTGAAGTCTTTGGAACGGTAGTGTAATTGATTGATGATGGATGGTTGTTGTTGTTGGTAGAAATGGTAGAAAGACTTTTAAGTGGCAACTGTTGCTGGTAGAAATGGTAGCTCTAGTCCCATGTAGTGTAGTTCACGTACTTGGGCTGCCCTATGTTGCTTCATTTTTATGTTAATTAAGTTTGTCAAATGTACCTACTGTCGTGTCGTGGCTTGTTTGAATTCCCTCTTTGTTTCACTTTGTTTCTGGAACAAATAGAAATGAAACCAAGTTTTGGAACAAAAAATTGCTGAATTCAAAAATGAAAAAAGGCCAAAACTGAAACCGGACCAAATGTATTTGGGCACTAAAAGGCCAGGGCCCAAATTATAATGATACATAAAAATTCGAAAAAAATATTAGAAGTGGCTGTAAATAGGCTAAGGCCCAAAAAGTAGCCCAACAAGAAAAGGCCCAAAAAATAACAGCCCATGTGATCAATTGAAATGGGTTGGGCTGATTTCAACCATGACGTTTTGATTTCGTCGTAATTTTGCCACGTAGGACTGGGTTTGATTGCCAACGACGATTTAGGATCGTCGTAAAGGTTACGACAATCCAGGAATCGTCATAAAAGTTATGATGATTTTGACCAAAACGTCGCTGATGTTCATTTGTGATGCTCCATTTTCGACGCTTGGTTTTTCGTCGTGAGATCCTCGTAAATTGAAAACCGTGACGATGTAGCGACAAAAAAATAGCGTCGTGTATTAGCATATTCCTTGTAGTGAGAGGAAGATGAGAGGCTCAACATGAAAACATGCCAAGGCGAGTTGAACTACCTCAGAGGTGAGGCTTGCCAGTAGTCAATTTCTTTGCCCTCGTCACGCATGTGTTTGGTCTCTCCCAACCTCGACCTCTAGCGACAGTGCCCTTCTCATGGTTACAACGGCGCCTATATATTTAGGAAACTTCCGACCATTATTTTGTCCAAATGGACACGCGTAGCAACACAGTTAGAAGGTGATGCGCTGGTTAATTCCATTCTCATTTGTTGTCTACATATACTGATGTGTTCTCTATCTAATTCATAAATTCAAATGATTGCATCCTCTCTACACGGAGGAATTCGAGCTATGTACTACTTAGTTTCTTTTGTTCTTCCAGCTGAATCTGCGGCATACAATGTCTAACGGACATGTCAGTATCAGTATGCTCTTATGCTTCCTTTAGTTATGCCTCATCTCACTATCTTTTGTGTTGTACTATGTACCTTTTATTCATATGATATGATTTCACTCTCTATGATCGTTTGAAATAATCAAAGTACACCTACTGTTTTTGTCCGATGTAGCAGGTTATTTAGCAAGAGAAAAATGCACAAAAGAAAGACAAATGTCGTACAAGGTCTGAGGGATCAAATAAAAACATTGTGCTTCCCAGATCAAAATGAACAAAACATACTGATTATAAACCTGCGAATTAATCTTCTTAGGCCTCCTTTAGTTCATAGGGTAGAAAAATAATAGGAATAGGAAAGTCATAATAAATGAGATCTATGTATATGAGATCCTATCAATAGGATCAAGAAAGAAGATGCCCTTTGGTTCACATCATAGGAAAAAAAATTCCATTGAATCTAGGGTAATGTTTAATTTCCTATGAAATGTGGAGGATAGGAAGAATTCCTTCATAGGAATAGAACTCTATTCCTACAAAACAAATGACTCTAAAGGAATTTTTCCTATAGAAATCCTATCCTATGGAATTCCTACAAGATTCCTCCAAACCAAAGGAGGCCTTATTGCCACAAGCTTATTTTCACATTGTCCTTCCTAGGTACAAGGTGCGTCTTGTTGATGATGACAAATCAGGGGGACTCGAGTTTGTGTTCTTTGCTTCTGTTACTGAATAAGCTATTGGAAAGAGATTTGAAGTTATCATGCACATTGCATTAGATCACCCATTTGCTGTTCCTATAGAGGTATAACCATTGATATCCCAGAAATTCACATTTCCCTTCATTATTAATGAGAAGGGCCTTCACTATGGGCATCTCTCTTTCCAAGTGAACAACACATCAACATAGACTTCTGCCCAAGCTAGCAAGGTGTGTAATTATTTCCAATTTATTTACTCTCACCTACTTCAAGTTGTCGTACACTAACCTATTAGTATATCCCTTTATTAGGTAAACACTAACAGTAACGACAAAGATCCCGAGGAAAGGAACATGGAAAACACTAATAAAACTGATAAAATTAATGTTCTTCATGTACACTAAGTTGTTTCAACACTGATGAAGAGAGATTTGACCTAAATGGACAACACTAAATTGTTTGATTATTTCTCTTTTGTGCACTATATAATGAAACAACTTATGCATTTCAATACATATGGTTATCGTACCTCTAGATAATGTTTGTATCCATAGCTCTGCTTTATATTCCTATAAGAAAATGCACTTTTTAGATCTACTATTCTCCCAACAATGTTTAAATCTCAATGTTGTAATATCTCAAGTTCCAATAGTAAAACAAAATGCACTTTTTCAGCTTCTAGTTAAACTTTCTCATGATATGCGAAAACTAACATATGATCATCTTAGTTTGTAAACCCATATGCAAAATGAGGATTCTTACCCTACATTCAGCAGTCAAAGAAGACCTTTAGTACCCACCCCTCAAAAAATTGCAGTGTGAAGCTTCTAATTCCTCTTGTGTATTATTGTTTATCCTTCTTTTCCTTACCTACAAGGCAAACACAGATGCAACAATAGTAAATGCAAACGACTTTTTCCATCAGTTACAAACGCATGGTCCAAAATGATAACTAAATACTTATGTGTGAATGTCAATCACCCATTAAACACCATATAATGGTCATTAGCCTTACCTCTCACACACCATTCTTCTATAAATATAGAACATATCCAGTATTGGTTGAAGTATTAACCAATTCCTGCCAAAAGGTACCTACGTCCTCAGTTTATGTTTGTTGCAGGGCTTTTTCAGATGTGAAATATTTTCCTATCCTTCTTTTAGATGGATAATCCTACCAATGAATGCATTCCACGGGGACTGTTGAAGCATGACACACGGCCCAGTCCAAGAACAAATTAATAGCCCAATATCTTTGGCTTGTTTAATCCTCCTCCCATTTCATATATAACATTAGCTTCCAATATTCAATCAAGGATGGAGCTACACAACCAAACACAAAATCTCAAGCTAAAATTACAATAACAAATTACCGAACAACATGTCTCCGTATATTCGTATCAATGCCTACCATTAAATCACACAAATTGACAAGTGCAGCAACGCGTGCCGGCCTCGTCTAGTAACTAGCAAAAAGAGCCCGTGCATTTTACATGAGAAGAAAACACCATACTTCCCGAACCTAATAACCACGAGTCAAGACCCCAATAAGTCCACGTCTTTTTTCTACCACTTATCCTCCTTTCCACCTTATCGACGGTGGCCTCAGTGCTCATACAATCACAACGCTTTGAATGTTGTCCTATGAGGTTTTGACTAGGAGTGCATGCATAGTTACAGATGGCTTTTTTCATCTTCAGTCTTGGTTGTGCCAGATGTTCATTTCCAATCCGGAATGGCACTGGTATGAAAGAAAAAGGGTCATATGCTATTGATTAAGTTTGCATAATAAAAAGCAATTTTAAAATGATTAACATGTAGAATAACATCACATTCAGTTCTATACATTTTTTTAATCGAATTTCATATATAATATGTTAAAGAATTTCAAAGGATACGTCAAAAGTGGCATACCGAAATCATAAAATAACATGTTAAATTTGAAGTTATAGTTAAAAGGCATATCTCCCGAACCTAGCTTTTCAACCATCACGGATTATTATCTTACAACATACTCCCTCCGTTCCTAAATATATGACCTTTTAGAGATTTCACTACAGACTACATACGGATGTATATAGACAAACTTTAGAGTATAGATTCATTCTTTTTGCTCCGTATGTAGTCCGTGGTGTAATCTCTAAAAGGTCTTATATTTAGGAACGGATGGAGTACTATACGATACTGTGTCTTTCACCTTTGCCAATTCATTACAGAATCGAGACTTTGTAGTCACATTGAGCAACAATTTTCCTTCTCAGATACCTCCCCTGTATTAAAAGAATATTTTTGATGTAATAACACCCCCAATGCATATCATGTCTGAAGCCATACGTTGGACGTAACCAAACTCTTCCTCTCGCTTTAGCAAGCTTCACTGATTAACGGATGGTTATGAAGCTAGAAGAGCGAGCGCCGCTCGGCGTCTCGGTGATGCCGGTGATGATCTTGATCTGCACCTCCAGGTGGCGGATGCGCACGTCCGTGTCGTCCGACTGCTTCGCCGTCAGCAGGAGCTCCTCCACGCGACCCTCGTGCTCCTCCTCCGCGGCCCGCAGCTCGGCCACGGCCTTCCCCGTGCGCTCCTCGGCTTCCCGCCTCCTCGCCTCGGCGGCCTCTCTATCCGCCTCCGCCGCGGCCAGGGCACGCTCCAGGGCCTTCACATCCTCCTCTAGGTTCTCGACCGCCCCCGCCTCCGTGGCCGTGGCCTCCGTGACGGCCAGCAGCCTGGCCCGCATCTGCGCCTCCTCGTCCGACACCGCACCGCCGACGACGGCCAGCACCGACGACCAGCACGACGACATGGCTGATCGACCGGCGTATTCTCGTGTCGATCCGCTCGCCACCAACGAGATAACAAAGCTTATTTACGTCGTGTATACTACAAGGGAGTTGGCTACCTGATTTATTCCTGGTCCGGTGTCCCGATCCTGCTCCTCTGCTTCTCCCTGACCCCTTGCTCGACTCGGAGACGAGAGTGGGCCGCGGCCGCGAAACGCGAGCTGGGCTTTGGGTTATCCAATGGGCCCAACCCCTATCGCGTTTGGTTTTGAGCCCAGCCCAAGCATCTCGCTAAAGAAGTAAGAAAAGAACAAAAGTAAACCCAGCCTACTCGCCGACGTCCCGACCAGCGGGATGGAGGAAGAGAAGGCGGCGGCGTACTACGACGAGCTCAACCGCAAGGGCGAGGGCGCCCGCCGCTTCAAGCAGGGGCTCGGCTTCTCCTCCGACGACTCCCAACCTGCCTCCTTCCCATCCAAGCCCAGCACCTCCTCCTCCTCCTCCTCGTTCCTCTCCGGCTTCGTCCGCGCCGGCGCCACCCTCACCCCCACCCCCACCAGGCCGTCTCTGCCTCCCGAGGCCCCACCACGCCAGCGCCGTCGCTCTCGCTCGCCCTCCCCATCCCGTCCTCGGCCGCGGTCGAGGTCCCCGTCTCGCTCGCGCCGGCGCCGGTCAAGGTCTAGGTCCCGGTCGAGGGAGCGGAGGCGCCGGTCCAGGTCGAGGGAGAGGGGGGACCGCAGGGCGTCGCACCACCGGTCTAGGTCGAGATCGCGCTCGCCTTCTCGCCGGAGTGGCAGGACCTCACACGCCGAAGGCAGGCGTGACAGGCATGGGGATCGGCGGCGCGACGAAGGCGGCCAGAGCCGCCATAGCTCGAAGGGGCGCGGTGGTACGGATGGTGGTAAAGTGGACTACTCAAGGCTCATTGAAGGATACGATAGAATGGTTGGTTCCGTAACTTAATACTGCACTATGCAATTGTGCAGCAGTGTTGTTTGCCTGTGGTGTTTTCGGAGTGATGAGCTGTTGATGTTGTTGCAGACTCCTGCTGAGAGAGTGAAAGCAAAAATGAAGCTTCAGCTTTCAGAGACAGGTATCGCCACTTGTTTTTTCCCCTGTTAATGAGCATTCCATGGATTATGTCCAATAGAGCGAGTTTAGGCTGCGATTTTGCAGCAGTGCTTCATACTCCCTCGATTCCAATGAATAAGGCGCGCATGCGTCCCAAAATTCAACTTTGATCACAATTTAGACCTACCAAATGTTGGTTATATGTGATAAATATTATACCGTTGAATTTATATTCGAAGGAGGAACTTTCCAGTGGTACAATTTTCAAGTCACCAAAATATATACTATTGGTTTAATTTATGGTCAAAGTTGGATTTGGGGATGTGTGCGCACCTTATTCATTCGAATGGAGGGAGTATGTCTGATTTATATCAACTATTGCATGCATGAGTAAAATGCTATTCAGATGCATTAGGAAAAACTCTGTTTTACATTCATCTATTTGTAGTTCAGCACGCACAGTTATTGTGTAAGTTGTGTACGATCTTCGTGCCTTATGGCTATTTTTTTTTCTTTCATTCTTCTGAAGATTATATTGTTTATTTTCAATGTTCGACAGCTTCGAAAGATTCCACCCTCGGGACTGGCACTGTGAGTTGGGGGAGGTTTGAATTCAATAAGGATGCTCCACTTGATGAAGATGATAATGATGCTGAAGGTCAGGCTTCTTATGGCTGCATTTGAATTCAATAAGGATTCCTGTCTTTTCCAATGAATTGACTATCCCCTCTATACGTAGTGAGTTCTGGTACCATATTAGACACCCACCTACGGTCCAACATTTTTTTTTTTTTGAAGTCTATATGTCTGGGTACTTGGATATGAAGCTCTACTAGGGTTTTCTATTCCCAGTTTAGGATGTAGCCCACTTTGCAAATCCCTAGGATATAGACAAACTTCACACATCAAAAGTTAATTATGTTTACACACCCTAGCCAAATTTCTCATCAGCACATAAAAGTTTTTATCGAATTACCTTCTATTTACCTGTGTTGCAAGATGCACTCTACTCTAGGAAGCCAATATGGCTAATTGTCACAGGGGGTATAATTCCATCTGAGAAGGTGTATAGTTTGATTGCATGCACAGTGAAGAGACCAAATGGTGTACTTAGTTGTTCTTGTTCTATTGTTCTATCATGGTTTTATTGATGTGAAGTTAAGAATGGATTTGGATCACACCAAGAATATAGTATGTCTGCTATAGAGTTGATGCTGCTACACTTGGTTAATATACAGATTTGGAGAACCCAGAATATGAGAATATATTATATTGTGGTGCCTTTACAGTGTAGTTTGTATTAACGATAATCTACAACAGCTAGTGCAATATTTCAACTGTTCGACCAACACCTTTATTGAGCTCCTCCTTGGCTACTGGAACTGGGATGCATCTTTTGTAGGATTGCAATGCATATTTCTTGTTCTACACTATGCAAGATATTTAGTACCTTGAGCTTGTTAGAGGCTTTGGTGTATGATTCTACACAGAAATTTAAACCCTTTGTTTTGGCATGTCAAATTTGTTGTCTAATAATTTGTCTTTCCCTGCCCTCCTTTTTTAGTTGCTAATGATGACGCTACACTGGTTAAGCACATAGGGAAGAGCTTCCGACTTTCTACGGTGGAGGTATAAAATAACGAATTTACAGTGATATATTCTCTATTTTCCTCCTTGTTCCTAACCATTGGTATTTTGTCTATGCCTTGCTGTTTGCATGTCATAGTCAAAGAATGAGAACGTAGTCAGAGATGCACATGATGAGGCTATGTTTGGTGTTCCTATGTCTTCGAATGTTGATACGGAAACGTCTGAGGATGAGCTTAAAACCAATGGCGAAGGCAAGAAAGCTGAAGATGTTGAAGCTCAACCTAGCAGTTCCCTCATTAGCGATGAAGTAATCCCCAAGTTCTTCCATGTATTTAGTTTATTTCTGCCTGTGTCAAAAGATACTAATGAAAAAACTTTCTGTTAGGTTCTGGCGATGCAAAAGATGTCATGGAGAGAAAGGATGGAGAAGCTGCGGCAGAATTCAAATACATGAAATTAGTCCTTGCTGTAAAAAGTCGAATACTGTATGTTTCCACATCAGCTGTTCTACTCATAAACACATTGTATGTATCAGTTGTAACATTGTCTTCAGGTAGTCGGATTTATTAAGTTAAGGTTAGATCTAGCAAGTGGATCTTTTGTGCTATTAATTCAATGTAAGATTTGTTGAGCAAACTGACTGTTGAAAGTTGTTCATGTTGTGATTCTGAATAGGTGAATGGTGATTGCAGTTTTACCAGAAAACATCCTAAATGGATGAACCTATGCAAACACCACGAGAACTGAATGCACCAATGCCGATTGGAGCTGTTAACTGTTTTGTTATCGGCTTCTTGAATATATGCTTGTCTTTGCCTTGTTTGCCTTTAATCTTGTGCTTGTCGCTTCTCATTGCTTCCACTGTCAGTCCATGAAGACTCTGTAGCAATCACAGCCTAATCGTGATTGAATTCTCAAAAGATAAAACCAACAACATTCTGTTACAACCATTCAAGGCAACATTGTATTTCTTTTACTAAAACTGCAAATGATAGAGGAGCATGACAATCTGGAAAATGGGTTTTTTGATTCCGTGCCACACCTCAAGTCAGGTGTGTTCGGTTCTAGCGAGACCTCCCTTAGACAAGCCAAAGCGTGGCTAAGAATTTGTGCGCCTTACAAGTGTGGCAAAACTAGTCACAAACCTAACAGGCCCAAGTACATGTACTCCTGATTTGTCAAAAAAAAAAAAAAAAAAAGAGTGGGAGTGGCACAAAATTTGGAAATAATTTTCTTTACAAACCCGAAAATTGAGACCATCTATATCCTCCCCCGCAAATTTCTCCAAGGATACATGTGTCAAGTGTCAACAAACCTTTAACCCTGCAAGATGTATCTAAAGTTCTAAACCGAGCATGGCATGCGTCAAGTGTCTTGGCACTTGCATCCTTTGCACATGTGCTGCAAAATGAATGCAGATTTCTCTCTATGTTGATTTTAACAGCTTCTGACCACGCAAACCATTCCAGAAGTTGCGAGCAGTAGTTACCTTCTTTCCAGGTAGCTGAAGCTCCATGACCTAATATGCACGTCACAACAGAAAAAAAGAAAGAAAAGGCCATGAGAAAAACAAGCAGAATGTCTTTGTTACGCTAAACGGAGTTCATACCTCGAGCCAAGTTGACCCACTGCAAGGAACAAGCAGTGAGTTCCCCGAAAATAGTATTTGGTTTTCATCTCCAATTTTGTTACAGGATGTGGAAACCTTTGTACTGATAACCTTAATGTCTAGAACATCGGGTTCGCCATTTTGGTTCATGAGTTGCAATTTTGCACGGGTTCTTGGCCATCCTGCAAATGCCCGCACCTACCAGAGTTGGTTAGCAATAGCTTCTATGAGTACATTCAAGAATCAGAAGACTCACCTTGTTATGTAGAACTTTAGCTTCCTCGTCAAAAGTCAACCAGGACTCGTCCAAATTCATCTGGAAACAGATGTTTTCATGATAAATTAATTGGCTATATGTGTTTCTACATTAAGGGATCACTTGAGCGTATCATCTGGAGAGTTTGAAGTGCCAGTAGATTAGGTTCCAGTCTCAGCAAGTGCATTATTGGAACAAATTGAACAGGATGACAGCCATATTTGTACAACCATATAAATGCTAAATATGCCCTAACAGTAACTTCGGTACAAATGTACAGAGTTACTCCCTCCTTTCCGGTTTATGGTGCTCAAATCTGAAGTTTCATCAACCAAGGTGAATTGTGAGTGGAAGACACTAGTTCTAACTAACCAATGAAATGTTTCTCACATATTCAATTCCGAGGCAATAAATGTAACATCCTCCCTTTCATTGAACTTGCATGATGCATGTCGAAAAAGATGCATGCATAGCCACTAATTTGCTTCCCCTTATCTCTATGAATTAAATATGGTGTGAAACTCAAAGCACTTTAACTCAACTAGACTCAAAATGAGCCTAGTATAATGGAAATCTGAAATTTTAAAGATGAGCCCTATAAACCGGAAAGGAGGGAGTAGAGATGAACTTTAGAAACACAGGATGGAGTTTGGTAGAGGCTAGGGTTCTACCAGGTCTCGGACGTAGGTTGTAGGGGTAGAAGTGCGGGCTGCGAGGTTGGGGACGCCGGCGCCGGCGGTTGGGCGCCGTCGCGGCGTGAGAGAGAGAGAGAGAGGCGGCTAGGGTTTGGGGCTCTCGTCTCCTGAGGGAGACGACAACAGAATATACTATTTATTGTCTGCTTAATATCGAAGGGGTACATGTGTTTATATAGGAGGACAGCCTCCACTCAACCCTAGATAACTTGGACTCTAACTTGGACTCTAATATAACTGGACTCTAATATAACTTGGACTCTAAGATAGGTAAGATAACTTGGGCTAAACCCGTAATTAACCCTGCCCATTGGGCCTCCTCCGTTGGTACGTTGTACCGGTCATAACATCTCTCCCCGCCTTCTCAAACAGCTCGTCCTCGAGCTGAACATCTGGAAACTGCTGACGGAAATCGTCGAGCTTCTCCCAAGTCGCTTCCTCCTCTGGCAGGCCGGTCCACTGTACCAAGACATGCCAGACGCCGCGACGCTGCTTCGCCTGCAGCACCTTCGCCACCTGTGCGGAAGCTGGAAGGAGGCGGCCATCCGAAGCAGGAGGAAGGGTCGGCGTCGCTGCAGGAGGGTCCCCGCGGTAGGCCTTCAGTAAGCCGACATGGAAGACGTCGTGGAGGCGAGAACCAGCTGGCAGCTCCAAGCGGTATGCGAGTGTGCCGACACGCTCCAGCACACGAAAGGGACCGGCATAGCAAGGTCCCAATTTGCGCTTGGAGCGCGGGTCCAGAGACTGCGTGGTCCTGTGGAGGAGGCGCAGCCACACCCAATCGCCCACCGCGAACTCCGCCTCGCGATGATGAGCATCGTAGTACTTCCGAGCCAGCTGCTGTGTTTGGAGAAGACGCTGGCGTGCCTCAGCCAGAATGAAGTCGCGAGTGCGGAGTAAGTCGCCCGTCGTCTCGGACCGAGTCGTCCCAGGCTCGTAAGGGAGCATCGCCGGAGGTGGGCGCCCGTAGACCACCTCGAAAGGCGTGGTGCGCAGGGCGGAGTGATAGGAGGTGTTGTAGCAGTACTCCGCCCACGCCAACCAGTCCACCCAAGCTCGTGGACGATCACCAGTAACACAGCGCAGGTACATGGCGATCACCTTGTTGACCACCTCGGATTGGCCGTCTGTCTGAGGGTGGAATGCCGTGCTCATGCGGAGCTTCACGCCCACCAGTCGAAAGAGATCCCGCCAGACATGTCCCGTGAACACGGGATCACGATCGCTGACGATGGACGACGGAAAACCATGGAGGCGGACGATGCCGTCGAAGAAGGCCCGCGCCACGGAGGCGGCTGTATATGGATGACCCAGGGCGATGAAGTGCGCGTACTTGGAGAAGCGGTCAACCACCGTTAGGATGACGGACTTGCCGCCCACCTTGGGAAGGCCCTCGATGAAGTCCATGGAAATATCCGCCCACACCTGGGAGGGTACGTCCAGCGGCTGCAGTAGACCCGCGGGTCGTAGTGTCTCCGTCTTGTTCCGCTGGCACGTCACGCACGACCGCACCCAGTCGCGGACCATCGCGCCATCACCGAGGATGTAAAAATCAGCACGGAGACGATGGAGAGTCTTCTGCACGCCCTCGTGCCCTGCAGAGTGCGCCAAGGTCAGGACCTGGTGGCGCAGGTCGCCATGGTCGGGCACGAAGATGCGGCGGCCATGTAGGAGCAGCCCCTCGTCCAAGCGCCAGGCGCGTCCAGCTCGCCGGCGTCAAGGCGCTGGCGCAGGCCCTGGGCGTCCACGACCGTCGAAGTTGCCCGGCGAATGTCGTCGATGAAGGCGAAAGATGGCCCGGAGCGAATGCACATGATAGTGCCAGCCATGGCGACGTCGTCCGTGACATCCTCAGTGTCGCGGCGGGACAAGGCGTCGGCGACCGTGTTGAGACGGCCGGGGCAGTACTCAATGGTGAAGTCGAAGCCAAAGAGCTTGCTGATCCACTGGTGTTGCGGAACTGTGGAGAGGCGCTGGTCCAGCAAGAACTTGAGGCTGTAATGGTCCGTGCGCACACGGAATGACCGGCCCCAAAGATAAGGCCGCCAGTGGCGCACCGCCTGAACCAGCCCAATAAGCTCGCGCTCGTAGGCCGCGAGCTTGTGATGGCGAGCGGCGACGGGGCGGCTGAAGAAGGCGAGCGGTCCCTCGCCCTGGTGAAGGACAGCGCCGAAGCCGATGCCAGAGGCGTCGCAGTCCACCGTGATCGGCATATCAAAGTCCGGCATCTGGAGGACGAGTCCCGTCGTGAGCGCCCGCTGGAGAGCCTCGAATGCCGTAGTCGCCTCCTCGTCCCAGGAGAAGGCGTCGCGTCGAAGGAGACGCGTCAGTGGCGCGGCGATGAGGCCGAAGTCCCGGATGTACTTCCGGTAGTAGCCGGCGAGGCCCAAGAAGCCGCGGAGCGCCCGCGGTGACCGCGGGATCGGCCACGCGGCGACGGCGGCGACCTTGTCTGTGTCCATCGCTACCCCGTCCGCCGAGATGACGTGCCCCAGGTACGCGACGGAGGTCATGCCGAACGAGCACTTCGAGCGCTTGAGGTGAAGACGATGCGCTCGAAGCTCGTTGAAGATGATGGCCACGTGTTGTAGGTGCTCCGCCCAAGATGCACTGTAGGTGAGAATGTCATCAAAGAAAACAAGCACAAAGCGGCGCAAGTATGGGCTGAGCACGTCGTTCATCAGGGCCTGGAAGGTCGCCGGCGCGTTGGAGAGGCCGAACGGCACCACCAGGAACTCGAAGTGGCCATGGTGAGTGTGGAATGCCGTCTTCTCGATGTCGTCAGGGTGCATGCGCACCTGATGGTAGCCCGAGCAAAGGTCGAGCTTGGTGAAGAAGCGCGCTCCGTGTAGCTCGTCCAAGAGCTCATCCACGACGGGGATGGGGAACTTGTCCTTGGACGTCAGGGCGTTGAGGGTGCGGTAGTCGATGCAGAAGCGCCATGTGCCGTCGGGCTTGCGCACAAGGAGCACCGAGGCGGAGAACGGCGATGTCAAAATCCGGATGATGCCCTGCGCGAGCATGACCGCCACCTGACGCTCGAGTTCGTCTTTCTGTAGCTGAGGGTACCGGTACGGACGCACGGCTACAGGTGCCGTGTCCGGCAGCAGGTGGATGCGGTGGTCACAGGGCCGCGCGGGAGGGAGGCCCTGTGGCTCGTCGAAGATGTCGCTGTGCTGCTGCAGGAGGTCGGCCAGGAGGGGATGCGCCTCGTCCAGTGCGGCCGCCATCAACTGGAGCTGTGGAGTCACGGTGCCGGAGCCGCCGATGCCTGTCCACTGAACGCGACGGCCGCCCTCGCGCCAGAAGATGAGGGACAGCACATCGAGGTCCCAAAGGATGGGGCCGAGAGTGGACAGGAAGTCGATGCCGAGGATGAAGTCATAGCAGCCCAGGTCGATGCTGACGCAGTCGATGGAGAACGGCTCGTCGCTGATGAGGACGGGAACCTGCCGCGCCACCCCCTGGCAAGCAAGGCGGTCCCCGTTGGCGACGGTGACGCTGAACTTCTCCGAGCTCGCCGGTTGGAGTGCGAGGCGGCGCATGGCGTCCCCGGACAGGAAGTTGTGCGTCGAACCCGTGTCCACGAGCGCGGTGAGACGCTCCCCTTGATCGTCACCGGAAGCAGCATCGTCTTTGCCGTCTTGATGCCAGCCATGGCATGAAGGGAGACGAGGAAGGCGGTCGCGTCGACCGGCCCGTAGGTCATGACGCCGGCCTCGGAGAGTGTGGTGGCGTCGAGCCCCGCGGTGAGGGCCTCCACCTCCGCGTCGTCGACGGTCTCCAAGTAGAACAAGCGGGCGCACGTATGACCCGGCGCATACGGCTCGTCGCAGTTGAAGCACAGGCCCTTGCGGCGCCGCTCGAGCTGCTCGGCTGACGTCAAGCGCCGGAAGGTGCGTGTCGGCGCGGGGGAAGCCGCAGTAGCGGCCGGCAGGGCGGGGCGTGTCAGGGTGGCGGCCACCGGGGCGGGGCGGGTCGGGGGACGCGTGCCGGCCCAGGAACGCCTGCTGCAGGGCGTTGGCGCGCTGCTCGTACGTGCGTGCGTAATACATGGCCGTCTGCGGGTCCTGGGGGTCGCACATCTCGACGTCGATGCGGATGTGGTCGGGAAGGCCGCCGTCGAAGAGCTCGGCGCGTTGGCGAGCCGTGACGTCAGGCGCATGGCAGGCCAACGTCTGGAAGCGGTCGGCGAAGTCCTGCACCGAGGTGGTGAAGGGAAGGCGACCGAGCTCGGCCAAGCGGCTCCCACGTATGGGGGGGGGGGGGGGGCGAACCGGAGGAGACACAGGTCGCGAAAGCGCTCCCATGGAGGCATCCCGCCCTCGTCCTGCTCGAGGGCGTAGTACCAAGTTGGGCGGCGCCACGGAGGTGGTAGGAGGCGATCCACGTGCGGTCGGACGCCATGGTCCGCTGCCCCCTGAAAAACTGGTCGCACTGATTGAGCCAGTTCAGGGGGTCGACGGTGCCGTCGTAGGTGGCGAACTTCAGCTTGGTGAAGCGGGGTGGCTGTTGCATGTGTGGCGAGGCCGCGTAGGTGCCCTCGTGACGACCCAGCACGGCGGAAGGAGAGTGCTGCGGCACCACGGAGCTCCCGGCATACGGATCAGTGTATCCGCCGAACCCCCCGAAGGTGGGGGCGGGTGGCTGCAACACCGTCGGCTGTAGTGGCGCCGTCGTGTAGGTCGGCGTGTCAATCCACGTCGCTAGCGGGGACGGCGATGGCGGCCACCGGACCTGGGTGATCGGCAGGCCCTGGGGCGCGACGGTGGCCCGGGGCGGTGGCGCGAAGGGCGCCGCCGGCGGAGGCGGTGGTGGCGGGGTTGCGTACGGAGCCTGGAGGAAAGTCCGGAGGTTCGAGACCGCCAGGTTGAGGTCGCGGATCGCCGAGGACATCTCCGCCGGGGAGAGGACGGGGGCGGGTTCGGCCGCCAGGGCCGCGGGACCGGAGGCAGCCGGACCTGAGGTGGCCGGCGGCGGCGAGTGGTGCGGCGGCGGCGGCTGCTGCGAGGTGGCGGGGAAGGCAGTGGAAGTGAACAAACGGGTTTGCAATCCGCCACATAAGTTTATGGCTGTATTTGAAAACCAACACGGTGATTTTGAGAAGAACTTTAAACAAGTCATCAATTATAAAATAAACCGTAGCAGGACATTCCACAAAAGATCCTACAATTTGTCTTATTATTCATTTCACTCAATGATGGTTAAATTCATAGCCTCGGGCTTGGTGTGAGGTTGTCTTCCTCGGAATTTCGACAGAGATTAGTGCTGAGGATATGCATGTCAAATTACTTGCTAGAGTTGCATCAATTAAATAAGAAGAAAAAAACTTTTTAGCCACTCCTGTCCATTACTACCTTGGGCGCCAGTGTAGCTTTGGAGTCATCCTGTGGCTTTGCCTTTTGCTTAGCTGAACCATCAAGAACAGATAGTAGTTCATCCAGCAGTAGCTTGGATCCTATTTAATAAAACATTAAAATTACCAAGTCCAAGTAGCTCAAAACTATCCTAAATTTTGTTAAAATTATGCAACCTGTTTCTCAGTTAATTGTAAAGCGTAATCAGCTAATAATAAGTTTATTTAGGATTAAACCGATGTCGTTAGGATAGGTATATACCACTAGGAGCACCAGTTCCATGGAATGCCCATGTAGAACCAATTACCTATACTTTACTGATGGAGTATGATCGGTTTGCAGTTTATACCTATATTGAATAATATATCAAGCAGATCTAGTGCCTGCAGACAAAATGATAGAAGATTTATCAACGAGGAATGATTTAAAGCTGATAATCAAACAGCACAGCATCGTCTGAAATATATATTATCTTCAGTTCCTAACCTGAACTAACCAAACTCTTCCACAGAAGCATCATCCAGTAAATTAGCAAATGAATAACATATCATGCTAGTTCAAATATGGTGCTCCCATGAGAAGTTTCCAGGGTTGATCTGTCCTCACGAACACAGACAGACACCGCACTAAAAGTATGATTATAGGCTTATAGCCCATTAAAACTATTTTCATTCAGCAAGCATCTATTTTCATTACCAAGAAACGGATCTCGAAATGAACAACGCAAGTGCAACCAAGAAGCCTCAGTTTATCTAACTATTAGCAGTTCCATAAAATGTTTTCAGTAAACATATTGATAGTGTCAAAGATTTGCATAGCTGTCAAGATGGTCCATCAAACTGGCATGGGAACAAACATCATCTACCTTGATGCAGTCATCAACAGGAAACTTTTCGGAAGCAATCACTGGACCTGCGTCCAAGGCACGGACAGTATATGCAAGGGAAACACCTGTTTCTGCAACGCCATCCTACAGACATAGTTGATAACTTGGTATAAATAAAGTATGTCTTAGTTTGACTGGCTCAGAATTGTAACAGGCGCATCATACAGACCAGTAATGCCCGCTGCACAGGAGCTGCACCTCGATATAGAGGCAACAAACTTGGGTATATATTAACGGTACCTGTTATACAAGGAGGCATGACAAATGATCAGGGTTTAATGTCCCCAAATCTTTGTTTTGTAGCAAACTTCATTGTGTCCCAGATTGCATCCTGGCAAAGTATGGTTAGTAACACTAGTTCTCCTAAGTTGGACTGGTACTGACTGGAAGTTTGGTTTGTGGGAGGCCAGAGCTGAATCAGATCTAGCATGAATCTGGTAGAGGCTAGGGTTCTACCAGGTCTCGGACGTAGGTTGTAGGGGTGGAAGTGCGGGCTGCGAGGTTGGCGACGCCGGCGCCGGCGGTTGGGCGCCGTCGCGGCGTGAGAGAGAGAGAGAGGCGGCTAGGGTTTGGGGCTCTCGTCTCCTGAGGGAGACGACAACAGAATATACTGTTTATTGTCTGCTTAATATCGAAGGGGTACATGTGTTTATATAGGAGGACAGCCTCCACTAAACCCTAGATAACTTGGACTCTAACTTGGACTCTAATATAACTTGGACTCTAATATAACTTGGACTCTAAGATAGGTAAGATAACTTGGGCTAAGCCCGTAATTAACCCTGCCCATTGGGCCTCCTCCGTTGGTACGTTGTACCGGTCATAACATCTCTCCCCGCCTTCTCAAACAGCTCGTCCTCGAGCTGAACATCTGGAAACTGTTGGCGGAAATCGTCGAGCTTCTCCCAAGTCGCTTCCTCCTCTGGCAGGCCGGTCCACTGTACCAAGACATGCCAGACGCCGCGACGCTGCTGCGCCTGCAGCACCTTCGCCACCTGTGCGGAAGCTGGAAGGAGGCGGCCATCCGAAGTAGGAGGAAGGGCCGGCGTCGCTGCAGGAGGGTCCCCGCGGTAGGCCTTCAGTAAGCCGACATGGAAGACGTCGTGGAGGCGAGAACCAGCTGGCATCTCCAAGCGGTATGCGAGTGTGCCGACACACTCCAGCACACGAAAGGGACCGGCGTAGCGAGGTCCCAATTTGCGCTTGGAGCACGGGTCCAGAGACTGCGTGGTCCTGTGGAGGAGGCGCAGCCAGACCCAATCGACCACCGCGAACTCCGCCTCGCGATGATGAGCATCGTAGTGCTTTCGAGCCAGCTGCTGTGTTTGGAGAAGACGCTGGCGTGCCTCAGCCAGAATGAAGTCGCGGGTGCGGAGTAAGTCGCCCGCCGTCTCGGACCGAGCCGTCCCAGGCTCGTAAGGGAGCATCGCCGGAGGTGGGCGCCCGTAGACCACCTCGAAAGGCGTGGTGCGCAAGGCGGAGTGATAGGAGGTGTTGTAGCAGTACTCCGCCCACGCCAACCAGTCCACCCAAGCTCGTGAACGATCACCAGTAACACAGCGCAGGTACATGGCGATCACCTTGTTGACCACCTCGGATTGGCCGTCTGTCTGAGGGTGGAACGCCGTGCTCATGCGGAGCTTCACGCCCGCCAGTCGAAAGATATCCCGCCAGACATGTCCCGTGAACACGGGATCACGATCGCTGACGATGGACGACGGAAAACCGTGGAGGCGGACGATGCCGTCGAAGAAGGCCCGCGCCACGGAGGCGGCTGTATATGGATGACCCAGGGCGATGAAGTGCGCGTACTTGGAGAAGCGGTCAACCACCGTTAGGATGACGGACTTGCCGCCCACCTTGGGAAGGCCCTCGATGAAGTCCATGGAAATATCCGCCCACACCTGGGAGGGTACGTCCAGCGGTTGCAGTAGACCCGCGGGTCGTAGTGTCTCCGTCTTGTTCCGCTGGCACGTCACGCACGACCGCACCCAGTCACGGACCATCGCGCCATCACCGGGGATGTAAAAATCAGCACGGAGACGATGGAGAGTCTTCTGCACGCCCTCGTGCCCTGCAAAGTGCGCCAAGGTCAGGACCTGGTGGCGCAGGTCGCCATGGTCGGGCACGAAGATGTGGCGGCCATGTAGGAGCAGCGCCTCGTCCAAGCGCCAAGGCGCGTCCAGCTCGCCGGCGTCAAGGTGCTGGCGCAGGCCCTGGGCGTCCACGGCCGTCGAAGTTGCCCGGCGAATGTCGTCGATGAAGGCGAAAGATGGCCCGGAGCGAATGCACATGATAGTGCCAGCCATGGCGACGTCGTCCGCGACATCCTCAGTGTCGCGGCGGGACAAGGCGTCGGCGACCGTGTTGAGACGGCCGGGGCGGTACTCAACGGTGAAGTCGAAGCCAAAGAGCTTGTTGATCCACTGGTGTTGCGGAACTGTGGAGAGGCGCTGGTCGAGCAAGAACTTGAGGCTGTAGTGGTCCGTGTGCACACGGAATGACCGGCCCCAAAGATAAGGCCACCAGTGGCGCACCGCCTGAACCAGCCCAATAAGCTCGCGCTCGTAGGCCGCGAGCTTGTGATGGCGAGCGGCGAAGGGGCGGCTGAAGAAGGCGAGCGGTCCCTCGCCCTGGTGGAGGACGGCGCCGAAGCCGATGCCAGAGGCGTCGCAGTCCACCATGAACGGCATATCAAAGTCCGGCATTTGGAGGACGGGTCCCGTCGTGAGCGCCCGCTGGAGAGCCTCGAATGTTGTAGTCGCCTCCTCTTCCCAGGAGAAGGTATCGCGTCGAAGGAGACGCGTCAGTGGCGCGGCGATGAGGCCGAAGTCCCGGATGTACTTCCGGTAGTAGCCGGCGAGGCCCAAGAAGCCGCGGAGCGCCCGCGGTGACCGCGGGATCGGCCACGCGGCGGCGGCGGCGACCTTGTCTGTGTCCATCGCTACCCCGTCCGCCGAGATGACGTGCCCCAGGTACGCGACGGAGGTCGTGCCGAACGAGCACTTCGAGCGCTTGAGGTGAAGACGATGCGCTCGAAGCTCGTTGAAGATGATGGCCACGTGTTGCAGGTGCTCCGCCCAAGATGCACTGTAGATGAGAATGTCATCAAAGAAAACAAGCACAAAGCGGCGCAAGTATGGGCTGAGCACGTCGTTCATCAGGGCCTGGAAGGTCGCCGGCGCGTTGGAGAGGCCGAACGGCATCACCAGGAACTCGAAGTGGCCATGGTGAGTGCGGAACGCCGTCTTCTCGATGTCGTCAGGGTGCATGCGCAAATGATGGTAGCCCGAGCGAAGGTCGAGCTTGGTGAAGAAGCGCGCTCCGTGTAGCTCGTCCAAGAGCTCATCCACGACGGGGATGGGGAACTTGTCCTTGGACGTCAGGGCGTTGAGGGCGCGGTAGTCGATGCAGAAGCGCCATGTGCCGTCGGGCTTGCGCACAAGGAGCACCGGGGCGGAGAACGGCGATGTCGAAATCCGGATGCTGCCCTGCGCGAGCATGACCGCCACCTGACGCTCGAGCTCGTCTTTCTGTAGCTGAGGGTACCGGTACGGACGCACGGCTACAGGTGCCGTGTCCGGCAGCGGGTGGATGCGGTGGTCACAGGGCCGCGTGGGAGGGAGGCCATGTGGCTCGTCGAAGATGTCGCTGTGCTGCTGCAGGAGGTCGGCCAGGAAGGGATGCGCCTCGTCCAGTGCGGCCGCCATCAACTGGAGCTGTGGAGTCACGGCGCCGGAGCCGCCGATGCCTGTCCACTGAACGCGACGGCCGCCCTCGCGCCAGAAGATGAGGGACAGCACATCGAGGTACCAAAGAATGGGGCCGAGAGTGGACAGGAAGTCGATGCCGAGGATGAAGTCGTAGCAGCCCAGGTCGATGCCGACACAGTCGATGGAGAACGGCTCGTCGCCGATGAGGACGGGAACCTGCCGCGCCACCCCCTGGCAAGCAAGGCGGTCCCCGTTGGTGACGGTGACGCTGAACTTCTCCGAGCCCGCCGGTTGGAGTGCGAGGCGGCGCATGGCGTCCCCGGACAGGAAGTTGTGCGTCGAACCCGTGTCCACGAGCGCGGTGAGACACTCCCCGTTGATCGTCACCGGAAGCAGCATCGTTTGCCGTCTTGATGCCAACCATGGCATGAAGGGAGACGACGAAGGCGGTCGCGTCGACCGGCCCGTAGGTCGTGACGCCGGCCTCGGAGAGTGTGGTGGCGTCGAGCTCCGCGGTGAGGGCCTCCACCTCCGCGTCGTTGACGGTCTCCAAGTAGAACAGGCGGGGGCACGTATGACCCGGCGCATACGGCTCGTCGCAGTTGAAGCACAGGCCCTTGCGGCGCCGCTCGAGCTGCTCGGCCGACGTCAAGCGCCGGAAGGTGCGTGTCGGCGCGGGGGAAGCCGCAGTAGCGGCCGGCAGGGTGGGGCGTGTCAGGGTGGCGGCCGCCGGGGCGGGGCGGGTCGGGGGACGCGTGCCGCGGCCCGGGAACGCCTGCTGCAGGGCGTTGGCGCGCTGCTCGTACGCGCGTGCGTAATACATGGCCGTCTGCGGGTCCTGGGGGTCGCGCATCTCGACGTCGATGCGGATGTGGTCGGGAAGGCCGCCGACGAAGAGCTCGGCGCGTTGGCGAGCCGTGACGTCAGGCGCATGGCAGGCCAACGTCTGGAAGCGGTCGGCGAAGTCCTGCACCGAGGTGGTGAAGGGAAGGCGACCGTGCTCGGCTAAGTGGCTCCCACGTATGGGGGGCCGAACCGGAGGAGACACAGGTCGCGAAAGCGCTCCTACGGAGGCATCCTGCCCTCGTCCTGCTCGAGGGCGTAGTACCAAGTCTGGGCGGCGCCACGGAGGTGGTAGGAGGCGATCCACGTGCGGTCGGACCCCATGGTCCGCTGCCCCCTGAAAAACTGGTCGCACTGATTGAGCCAGTTCAGGGGGTCGACGGTGCCGTCGTAGGTGGCGAACTCCAGCTTGGTGAAGCGGGGTGGTTGCTGCACGTGTGGCGAGGCCGCGTAGGTGCCCTCGTGACAACCCAGCGCGGCGGAAGGAGAGTGCTGCGGCACCACGGAGCTCCCGACGTACGGATCAGTGTACCCGCCGAACCCCCCGAAGGTGGGGGCGGGTGGCTGCAACACCGTCGGCTGTAGTGGCGTCGTCGTGTAGGTCGGCGTGTCAATCCACGTCGCTAGCGGGGACGGCGACGGCGGCCACCGGACCTGGGTGATCGGCAGGCCCTGGGGCGCGACAGTGGCCGGGGACGGTGGCGCGAAGGGCGCCGCCGGCGGAGGCGGTGGTGGCGGGGTTGCGTACGGAGCCTGGAGGAAAGTCCGGAGGTTCGAGACCGCCAGGTTGAGGTCGCCGATCGCCGAGGACATCTCCGTCGGGGAGAGGACGGGGGCGGGTTTGGCCGCCAGGGCCGCGGGACCGGAGGCGGCCGGACCTGAGGTGGCCGGCGACGGCGAGTGGTGCGGCGGCGGCGGCTGCTGCGAGGTGGCGGGGAAGGCGGTGGTGGCGGCGGCGGTGGTGGTGGGAAGGTCCGACAAACTCATCGAACCCAAGCTACCTGATACCAAATTGGTAGAGGCTAGGGTTCTACCAGGTCTCGGATGTAGGTTGTAGGGGTGGAAGTGCGGGCTGCGAGGTTGGGGACACCGGCGCCGGCGGTTGGGCGCCGTCGCGGCGTGAGAGAGAGAGAGAGAGGCGGCTAGGGTTTGGGGCTCTCGTCTCCTGAGGGAGACGACAACAGAATATACTGTTTATTGTCTGCTTAATATCGAAGGGGTACATGTGTTTATATAGGAAGACAGCCTCCACTAAACCCTAGATAACTTGGACTCTAACTTTGACTCTAATATAACTTGGACTCTAATATAACTTGGACTCTAAGATAGGTAAGATAACTTAGGCTAAGCCCGTAATTAACCCTGCCCATTGGGCCTCCTCCGTTGGTACGTTGTACCGGTCATAACAGAATCATCTGAGGTACTGAAACAAAATGGAGTACCAAAGTGGGGAAAACATGTACTCCCTCCGTCCCAGAATAAGTGACTCAAAAGTGACACAACTTTATACTAAAGTTAGTATAAAACTTAGTCATTTTTTAGTCACTTATTTTGGGACGGAGGAAGTAGTAAACTAAGTGGCAAAGTACTGATACAAAACTCTTAATGCCTAGTATAAAACAATTATGGCCTATTCACTGTGTTGCATTGTGAGCAGTAGACACTAGATGCTAAGTCAATATTGTTGGATTCCTAGTGAACTAGTATTACTGCTTGAGCGTGCGGTAATTGTTGTTTGTCATGCAGCACAATAATTGAAGTACTAGGTCTACCTTTTACCACCAAGACTGCATATAAACTCCTCTCCAACGAGCCGCACGAAGACCCTCACGCTTCACTCATGTGGTCCTCTGGGGTCCCCTCCAAGGTCAAAGTGTTTGCGTGGCTGCTCTTCCGGGCGCGACTAAACTGCAAAGCCAACCTGTACCAGAAGCACATCTCCTCGAACTCCCGCTGCCCGCGTTGTAACCATCACTACGAAGATATCGATCACATCTTCCTCCACTGCCCTCTGGCTGGCAGGATTTGGCAGCGCCTGGGGATCATGATGCCCGACTGCACTGAAGAACTTTGGGTCACCCGCGACCCGGTCTCTCCCACGCGATCCATCTGGCCCTTCATCCTGCTCCTTATATTATGGAAGATTTGGGACGCCCGTAAAGCCATGACTTTTCGCTCCATTGACCGACACTCTGCTACTACAATTAGACTCATGATCACGGATCTCGACCTTTGGTCACACAGGCTATGTAATAATGACGACAAGGAATCCGCTTTTTCGTGGCGGTTATTCCTTTCCTCACGCGTACGCATCCCCATGTAATTCTGCAAACTCGTAATCAGCTAAGGCTGCATTACCTTAAGGCCTTGTTTGGTACTAGAGTTTTTGAGGGGATTGGTGGGGATAATCCCCAAAGGGATTGGGTGAAACCCCAACCTTCACCCAATCCCTTCGAATCCCCGTTTATCCCCAATACACTAGGTAGGGGTAGTGTATTGGGTATTGAGAAAAATGCATTAGAATTTGGAGATTTATGGGGAAATGTGGGGATGAAACATGTCAAATACACTAGAACCAAATGATGTTATGAGATATGTGGGGATTTAAGGGTTTGACCGGGATAATCCCCACTAATTCCCTAAAATACACTAGTACCAAACAAGGCCTAAGCAATATATTCAGGTGGGGATCTTCCCCTGGTGATTACTCAAAAAAAAAAAGGCAATGCCGGCAATTTGACAGACATAGTTTTGGACTTACCACATGGTGGGATATCAAGAAACCTCTGTGGCAAAACGTTGCCGTAAGCAGCAGTGATGCAAAGTTCTGGTCTCACTTCCTTCAAGTCAGACAGAAAGGACTCCTGCATTGCAAGACAAAACACTATGAGCTGCACATCCAACACCATAATAGCCTCGATATTACACTCTTCAAGAAGGGAAGACAGGCGCGTCGCTGGGCATATCCACGCAGGCAATTTTCACTGTTGTGATTTTACTGTGCCGAAGGAGGAAAGAAACAGAACGCAAGTGACCCTCGAACCCGGCATCCAGCGTCCTTCTTTCATTTTCTCCTCCCAGCTAGGGTTACCGCCGCCGCCTCCTCCTCTCCCATCCCCATCCTTCGCCACAGCAACGACCGCGGAGTAGCAGAGCGGTCGACGGCAGATCGGCGCGTCATGGGAGTAGACAAGGCGGTCATCAAGATACAAACCAGAGCGAAGCCAGCGTGGTGGCCGAGCGCGGTCTGGAGCTAGCTCTCCTCTGAGATTGGAGATTACGCTGAGCAAGGAGTGGTACTCGCTGGCGCACACGTCCAAGAAGCATGCACGCGACCTGCACAAGGTTGCCCCTTGCATAATAATTACTACAGTAATTCCCGTCCTTGCAGCAGAGCATATGTTAGTTTATGTAGTGATGTGCAACCCTCGGAGGTTGGGTGATTGGTTTAGTAGTGGATGGTGACTTGCAGTAATGGTGGCTCTTACTGGGATTGCATGTTTGAAACTCGTTCACTAATTTGCACTAGGATGAGTATTTATAGCACACTAATTTTTATACTCTCTCTGTCACGGTTTAGAAGGAACAGTTAAACTTGCGTGCGTTTTTAAAATAGACAAGTTTTAAGGCGCGAAAGCAATTACTTTTTCTAATTAGTACTAGTACTACTCATGCATGCGCCCTCCCAATTTGTTGCTCATGCATTAGTACCAGTATTTTCTCAGTTGATTAGGCGTATTACCATCTACACCTGCTACATCTCACAATCAATTGATGACTAGGTTGGTCACAGAGATTTTCCAAACGTGCCTTCCAACCCGTGATGAAGGGAGTACTAGGAGTACCAGGAAAGAGTGAATTCTAACTTACGGCAGGCTATAAATGAGGGTGAGGTTTGACAGAAAAATGAAATTGTTCACATATTTAATGCAGATAACTTAATCAATTTGTTGGACAATGAACCTGGTTTAAGAAGAAAAATGGATATTAAGGCCCTGTTTGGAACCACCCAGATTATATAATCCAGTTTTTATAATCTATTATGTCTCCAAACAGGACAGTTTATGGTGTAGATTATAAAAATTAGACGGATAGATTATTAAAAACTCATAATCTACTCTATACCAGCTAAAATCAGATTATGGATTGCTAATGACCCATTATCCTTATAAAGTAGAAGATAATTACATTCCTACCACCGCCATCCTCCTCTTTTTTTTAAAAAAACAGAGGGCAGACAGGTCATTATGCAATGTAAAACCTGGATTATAATTTATATAATCTAACCTCCAAACATGTCCACCTACATTATTTTTATAAACCAGATTATATAATCTATCATCATAATCCAGATTATCATAATCTATTATGGTTCCAAACAGGGCCTAAGGTGTGCACACAGAATATGGAAGAATAAGAGAGTTTGCTTGCAAATATGGTTAACATTTGTCTTTTAACTTATTTTCAGCATTGGAACCCTCATGTTATATCCCTCTCGTCAAAAAGTAGTACAAACAAACCCAGATAAGGAAAACAAAATGATTCATCATATTGTTATATGATGAATAACTATATTGAATCTCACAGAAAAATCACTTCAAAAACATACTCCCTCCGTCCCAAAATAAATACTAGGTCTTACTTTTGTCTTTTTTAATGCAAAGCTAAAAGTGTCAACGCATTTGTTACATTTTTTAACCACTACCATACCACTTCCGTTCATCTACGTTCCTTCTCTTTTCATTAAACTATGTATCTAGACGTCAACAAATACGATAGCTAGATTAGTACGCACAAGCCCGCCTCAAGAGACGCGCCTAGGGCGCGTCCCAACCACTAGTGGAAAATGGTTCTGAAGAAAGCACCTCCCCAGCGCGCTCGGGGGTGAAGATGAGGTCGCCAGGGAACCCTCGGTCGAGCGCGAACTGCGCGACGGCCGACGGCATCGGCTTCCTCCCCCTGTTCTTGGTGGCCGGCGGCCGCGTCACGACGGCAGCGACCTGGAATGCGGAGTCGGTGGAGCTGGACGCGGACAACAACGTCTCCAGGACCGAGGCAGATAACTTATTTTGGGAGCTTGCGGAAGGTGGTACCTGGGGAGATCCCAGGAAGACGACGTTCTTCTTCTTGGTGCCGGCGGCGGCGGATGTGGCGGCGCAGCAGAAGAAGCGGCACGGCAGCGGCTGGGAGCAGCGTGGCATGATTCCTTGGATTGGAAATTTGGGAGGAGGAGGATTTCGGGTGGAAGGAATAGGAGACGGAGACGCTAATTCCTGATGCTCTCACTGAGGTTCTTCCGCAGCGAGCGAGTATGCACCAGAGACCAGAGCCGGCAGTCCATAGGAGGTCAATGATCTACTACTCCCTTTGTCTCACTACGTTAGAGCATCTCGAACTGCCGCGCCGAAAAAAATGTGTTTGTCGCTAGTTTAACGCGGGGATAGACGCTGGCTACAGCAGCCGCGCTAAAATGCAGCATGCGCGCGTCGCTCCAGCAGCGCGTAAAAATACAATGAACATGTGAATTTGACACAAACAAGTTAATGCATAAAAGTTCATGCCCACAAGTTCATCCAACCAAGTTCAAAATACAAACTAATAAAGTTTAAGACATAAATGAAAGACACATCAATCATCATCTTCCTCGTCTTCGTCCTCATCTTTCGAAGACGATTCTTCCACCTCCGAAGATGAATCTTCCTCCCTAACCTCATCACGCACCGCATCACGTGAAGCTCCGACGGTGTTGGCAAGATCTTCAACGGCATCTTCATGGGAATGTGTGTGAGGAGGCACATCGAAAGACCTTCCACCCATGGCCGGAGGTGCACCCATGCCTCCCATGGCGGTCGGAGGTGCACCCATGCATCCCATGGCTCCGAAGCCACCCATGCCTCCCATGGCGCCGAGGCCACCGCCACCCATGGCGCCGAGGCCACCACCACCCATGCCGCCGAGGCCACCGCCACCCATGCCGCCGAGGCCACCACCACCCATGGCGCCAAGGCCACCGCCACCCATGCCGCGGATCATGGCTCTTTTTTGGATCAAGACTTCTTCACGGGCAAGGTTGACATATTCCTTTTGCGCATCATTGAACAAAGATGTGTCCAAGAAGAACAAGTGCTTCTCCCATTCCAACAACTTAGCTCGCTCCTCCAAGCCCATCTTCCTCTCCTCCAATGCCACTTTCCTCTCCTCGACGGCCACCCTCCTCTCCTCGGCCGCCAACCTCCTCTCCTCGGCCGCGGCATCTTGGTTCCTTGCCATTTTCCTCACCTCGTTGGCTTCTTTTCTTGCCTTCACAATAGCTTCCATAGCATTTGTGAGCTCATCATCTCCTTTCCTCTTCTTCTTTTCGGTTTTGTCTTTCTTGCACCCATCCGGTCGTTTTGGCTTCGAGTATGAAACCGAGTTGGGTGTGGGGCTTCTCTTGACATCATCACTTGATGCATCATCCTCCTCATCATCATCATTCAACTCAATTGTTCGCTTGCGTTTGTTGCTCAAATGCAAATCATCCAAATCTTCACGCTTCTTCCATTTCTCATCATCCTTTAACACTTCATAGCAATGAGGCAAGGTAAAGATCTTGCCTTTCTTGATCTTCCCCTTCTTGGTTGTCCTCGTCTCTTCTTTGAACAAGTTTTGTGCAATGTTTTACTACAAGAAAAACAAAACAAGTTAGCACTTCAGACACCGAAAACAAGTATGATGAACATGTATGAGATGCCACTTACTCTATCATCCTCATTTGTGCCACTTGGGTTAATCTTGTCAACTGCCTTTTGTGCGGCCGCCCACTTTTGACAATCCGAGTTGATTGTCGACCATCGGGACCGAAGTGATTTCTCGGAGCGGTCAATTCCACTCACGTTCTGAGCATCAAAGTATTCTTTCATTCGCCCCCAATAAGCATCTCTACTTTGATCACCTCCAACGGATGGATCCCTCGACACTTGCAACCAAGTATTGCATAGTAACTTGTCATCGTTGGTGGTGTAATTGCCTGCTCTTCCTTTCGACGCGTTGACAATGCCCTCACCCTCCTCGTCCACCTCAAACTCATGGTCTTCGATATGGATGTCATTGATTTGAGATCAATGCGAATTGTTGGACCCAACACCCATAGTTGACATGTATGCATCATCGTTGAGACTACAAAAAAATAAGCTATCTATATGTGATGATGCATTGAAAAAATAACAAGAAAATAAAAGTTGGAATTTTTTTTCACCTTGGGGGCATTTCGTCGAACACTTGGTGCGCGTCGGCGGCCGGCTCAACGAGTGAGCTCGCCGGCGCTTCGGTAGCCGCCGCGCCCGTTCGCCGACCTGCAAGCTTCTTTACCTTCGAGCTGCCAGAGCCGTCCGCCGCCTTGTTCTTCTTCCCGGAAGTTTTCCCCTTCTTCGGCCGCGCCCCATTGGGGAGCTTCGACGGTGCGGCGGCGGCATGGGACGGCGCCGACGCGACGCCACCCGTCGCCATGGTCCGCGGCGGCAAGAAGAGGCTGCGCGCGAGGCCGACGGTCGGCAGAGCTCCGATGGTGGCGACGCCAACGCTCCCCGCGCTAGGGTTTTCGGCGGCGGCGGGGGGCGCGCGGTTGTACAATGGGGTGAGCGGGGTGCCGGTGTGCGCGTCCATGGGTGCGGTGGCAGGGCACCGGCGACGGCGCGCGCGGTGCGTAGGAGGAGGAGGAGAGGAGAGAGTTTCGCGCGAGCGTTCGAGTCTGCCGCGCGCGAAAGCGGGCGCCCGAAATACACCGTGCGCGGTTGCGTTTCGGCCAGCGCACTGAACTGGATATGCCGCGCGCGCCGTTTTTGCGCGCCCGCTGGAGCCACCCGCCGCGTTGCGCGCGCGCTAAAACGGCCGGATTTGCGGCGCGGCGCTAGTTTAGCGCGGCTGTTGGAGATAATCTGTTAAAAAGACGCTTTCATATTATGTGACAAAGGAAGTAGCAGTCTTGCACCAATGAATCTGGTTGAAAATAATAATAATAGGAGCTATCCATTTGATTGGTTTCGGTCCTGGTTCAACGTATGGATGTAAACGGACAAATGTCTGTTTTTTTGTTTGTTGGGAATCACACTTAAATTTGGACCCGATTTATGCCTATGTGGGTACGCAACGGACGTCCATGGCGTCATTTTCATGTCCTCCCTTCGTCCGTTCGTATGTGGCACATCAGTGTGTCACTCTCTCCAAAACCCCTTCCGCCCTCCCGCCATGGCCAACACGCCCAATCCCAGTTGCCACCCTCTTCATTGTGGTCGCCCATGCCATTGGCCTGAAGAAGCTGAAGAAGGTGCGCACCACGGCAGAAACGACCCCCGAGACGATGAAGAGGGTTGGCCGAAGAAAGAAGGAGGCACACGAAAAAAAGTCGTCGTCGCCGCCCTAGTTGTCGCCGCTCAGGCCTTATCCGCTGTTGTGTATAGTGATGCCTTCATCGCAAGGCCGCACAACAGGCCCTCATCATTCTGCGGTACCAAGAGTCGACCCTTCTCACCATTGTGGCCGCCGCGACCAGTAGCACAGGCTCGTCGGTGGCTCGTCCACCCAAGCTTCTGGAGTCGCACATGTCAATGTCGCCACCGATGTTTGTGTACCATCCAGGACATGACACGGTCGTGTCCCGCTTCTCCACGTTGCCTCGAGACAGATCGCCGAAGACGGGTGACTTCGTGTCAGATCGTCCTGGTGATGCCTCCCCTTGATCTCAATGCCATCCCAGTTGTCGACGATTTCGTCGGGAGGCAAAGGAAGCCTCTACGAGCCATCCCCATGAGCAACCTTCCTGATGCCCGTGAAGTTTCACGCACTAGTCAATGCAACCAAAAATCCAAACTGATGGAAAGTTTCATACACTTAAACACCCCTTCTCACCTGTGATGCGGAAATTCAACACATGGATACACTCAGAGGTATGTCTCAAGAGGCTTGTACGTGGACAAAGGGGCATCTACAATTTTTGGATAAACTACAAAAGGCGGGACTTGAACTTGAGACCTTATGCTCTGATACCATGTTAAGTTTCATGCACTAGACAATGCAAAAAAAAGTCTGAACTGATGGAAATGATTAGGCAATCCACATATACATTTTAACGCCCTCTCTCACGTGTGACACGGGAAGGAACTCAACATGTGAATAGACTCAGAGGTATGGCTTAAGAGGCCTCTACGTGGGCACAAAAGGGGAAACAATTTTGTTAACAAATTGTGAAACCCAGGATTTGAAGTGAAGACCTTAGCTCCAATATCATGTTAAGCTTCCTGCACTAGCCAACATGAAATGATGTGGGTGTCGCCTAGAGGAGGTGAATAGGCGCTTTAAAATAATTATGGTTTAGGCTTGAACAAATACGGAATAAACTAGCGTTTAACTAGTCAAGCACAAAACCTAAAACAACGAGGCTCGCCTATATGCACCAACAATTTATGCTAAGAAAGATAGATAACTAAGTGATAACAAGATATATAACAAGAAACAATATGGTTATCGCAAAGTAAAGTGCATAAGTAAAGGGCTCAAGTAAGAGATAACCGAGGCATGAAGAGACGACGATGTATCCCGAAGTTCACACCCTTGCGGATGCTAATCTCCGTTTGGAACGGTGTGTAGGCACAATGCTCCCGAAGAAGCCACTGGGGCCACCGCAATCTCCTCACGCCCTCGCACAATGCAAGATGTCGTGATTTCACTAAGGGACCCTTGAAGACGGTCACTGATACGTCTCCAACTTATCTATAATTTTTTATTGTTCCATGCTATTATATTACCAGTTTTGGATGTTTTATATGCATTAACATGCTATTTTATATTATTTTTGGGACTAACCTATTAATCTAGAGCGTAGTGCCAGTTTCTATTTTTTTCTTGTTTTTGGATATTGCAGATAAGGAATATTAAACGGGGTCCAAATGGAATAAAATCCCCGGAATGATTTTTTCTTGGACCACAAGAAACCTGACAGACTTGGAGAGGGGGGCAGGACATCTGCCGGGAGGCCACAAGCCTGCAGGGCACGCCCTAGGGGGCCCTGGCTTGTGGGACCCCTGCATGTCTCCTAACCCTAATTCTTGGCCTATAAATTCCCAAATATTCCCCCATTATCAGCGGGACACCAAAAAATACTTTTCCGATGCCGGAAGCCTCTATTTCCGTGAGATCCAATCTAGGAGCCTTTTCCGGTAATCTCTCGGAGGGGGATTCAATCACGGAGGGCATCTACATCAACTCCATTGCTCCTCCGATGATGCGTGAGTAGTTTACCACAGACCTATAGGTCCATAGCTGGTAGCTAGATGGCTTCATCTCTCTCTCTTTGTTCTTCAATACCATGTTTTTCATGATCTTCATGAAGATCTATCCGATGTAATACTCTTTTGCGGTGTGTTTGTCGAGATCCGATGAATTGTGGGTTTTGTTGGAAATATTCCCTAGAGGCAATAATAAATTGGTTATTATTATATTTCCAGTTCATGATAATTGTCTATTATTCATGCTATAAGTGTATTAACCGGAAATCGTAATACATGTGTGAATACATAGATCACAATGTGTCCCTAGTGAGCCTCTAGTTGGCTAGCTCGTTGATCAATGGATGATCGTGGTTTCCTGATCATGGACATTGGATGTCATTGATAACGGGATCACATCATTAGGAGAATGATGTGATGGACAAGACCCAATCCTAAGCATAGCACTAGATCGTGTTGTTCTTCTGCTAAAGCTTTTCTAATGCCAAGTATCATTTCCTTAAACTGTGAGATTGTGCAACTCCCGGATACCGTAGGAATGCTTTGGTTGCATCAAACATCACAACATAACTGGGTGATTATAAAGCTGCACTACGGGTATCTCCAAAAGTGTATGTTGGGTTGGTACGAATCAAGACCGGGATTTGTCACTCCGTGTGACGGAGAGGTATCTCTGGGCCCACTCGGTAGAACATCATCATAATGAGCTCAATGTGACTAAGGAGTTAGCCACGGGATGATGTGCTATGGAACGAGTAAAGAGACTTGCCGGTGACGAGATTGAACAAGGTATGGGGATACCGACGATCGAATCTCGGGCAAGTATCATACCGTAGACAAAGGGAATTGCATACGGGATTAAGTGAATCCTTGACATCGTGGTTCATCCGATGAGATCATCGTGGAACATGTGGTAACCAACATGGATATCCATACCCCGCTGTTCGTTATTGACCGGAGAGGTGTCCCGGTCATGTCTGCATGCTTCCCGAACCCGTAGGGTCTACACACTTAAGGTTCAATGACGCTAGGGTTATATGGGAATAGTGTACGTGGTTATCGAAGGTTGTTCGGAGTCCCGGATGAGATCCTGGATATCGCTAGGAGATCCAGAATGGTCCGGAGGTAAAGATTCATATATAGGAAGTGAGGATTTGGACGCAGGAAGTCTTTCGGGCGTCACCGGTAATGTACCGGGACCACCGGAAGGGTTCCGGGGGTCCACCGGCAAGGGCCACCAGCCCCACGCTGCTACATGGGCCATAAGTGGGATGGAACCAGCCCCTAAGTGGGCTGGTGCGCCTCCACAATCAGCCCAAGGCGCAACAAGGGGCGGAGGAGGGAAAACCCTAGGCGTGGGGAGGCCACCTTGGGCCTCAAGGCCCACCCTAGAGCGCCTCCACCACCTTGGCCGCCGCCCAAAGCCATCTAGGGCTGCCGCACCCTTAGGATGGGAAACCCTAGAGGGTGGACACCCTCCTCCCTCTCCTCCTATATATACTGGAGGGTTTTGGCCTTTTGGAGACACACAATTCATCTCTCCACGACGCAGTCCTACTCCTCCTCCTCGTCGTCCTCCGTAGTGCTTGGCAAAGCCATGCCGAAGTGCCGCATAGCTCCACCGCCACCACGCCGTCGCGCTGCCGAAGCTCTCCCTCCTCCTTGTTGGATTAAGGCATGGGAGACGTCACCGGGCTGAATGTGTGTTGAACGCGGAGGTGTCGTGGTTCAGAACATAGATCAGAATCCACCGCAATTTGAATCGCTGCGAGTACGACTCCATTGACGCATTCATAGTAACGCTTCCGCTTAGCGATCTTCAAAGGTATGAAGATGCTCTACCCCATTACTCGTTGCTGGGTTCTCCTAGATAGATCCTTTGCGTGGCGTAGGAATTTTTTTGAAATTACTACATCACCTAACAGTGGTATCAGAGCCAGGTTCTATGCGTAGATTCTATGCACAAGTAGAACACAGAAGTTGTGGGCGATGATCATGTCAATTGCTTGTTGTTGCTTGTCTTATCTCTTTTCGGCGTTATTGTGGGATGAAGCGGTCCGGACCGAATTTACAGGTACGCTTACGTGAGACAGGTTCCATCGACTGACATGCACTTGTTGCATAAGTTGGCTAGCTGGTGTCTGTCTCTCCCACTTTAGTCGAATTGGATTTGATGAACAGGGTTCTTATGAAGGGTAAATAGCATTGGCATATCAACGTTGTGTCTATCACGTAGGTAAGAAGCGTTCTTGCTAGAAACTCAAATCAGCCACATAAAACTTGCAACAACAATTACAGGACGTCTAACTTGTTTTTGCAGGGTATGCCATGTGATGTGATATGGCCAAAAGAATGTGATGTTACATATGTGATGTATGAGATTGATCATGTTCTTGTAATAGGGTTCACGATTTGCATGTTGATGAGTATGACAACCGGCAGGATCCATAGGAGTTGTCTTAATTTATTGTATGAGATGCAAATGCCATGTGATTACTTTACTTTATTGCTAAACGTTAGCTATAGTAGTAGAAGTAATAGTTTGGCGTGACGACTTCACGGAGACACAATGATGGAGATCATGATGATGGAGATCATGGTGTCATGCCGGTGGCATTGATGATCATGGTGCCCTGAAGATGGAGATCCAAGGAGCAAGATGATAATGGTCATATCATGTCACTATATGATTGCATGTGATGTTTATCATGTTTTACATCTTATTGCTTAGAACAACGGTAGTAAAGATAAGATGATCCCTCATGAAAATTTCGAGATATGTATTCGCCTAAGTGTGCACCATTGCGAAGGATCGTTGTCTCGAAGCACCACGTGATGATCGGGTGTGATAGATTCTAACATTCGCATATAACGGGTGTAAGCCAGTTTACACACGCAGAACACTTAGGTTGACTCGATGAGCCTATCATGTAGAGACATGGCCTTGAATACGGGAGATCGTAAGGTCGAACATGAGTCATATGGTTGATACGATCAGCATGGAGATGCTCACCATTGATGACTAGTCCGTCTCACGTGATGATCGTACACGGGCTAGTCGATGTGGATCATGTATCACTTGGATGACTAGAGAGGTGTCTATCTAAGTGGGAGTTCATTATGTAATTTGATTAGATGAACTTAATTATAATGAACTTAGTCTGAAATGTCTTTACAAATATTGTAGATCCAATGGCCAACGCAAATGTCCCACTGAACTTCAACGCGTTCCTAGAGAAAACTAAACTGGAAGACGATGGTAGCAACTATGCAAACTGGGCTTGTAACTTGAAGCTCATCCTCATGGCTTCCAAGAAGGCATATGTCCTTGATGCGCCGCTAGGCAACCCTCCCGCGCCCGTGTCATCCCAGGACGTTAGGAACGCCTGGCAGGCACGGAGTGATGACCACTCTATGGTTCAGTGCGACATGCTTTACAATTTAGAATCGGGGCTCCAAAGGCGTTTTGAGCAACACGGAGCATATGAGATGTTCGAGGAGCTGAAACTAGTCTTTCAAGCTCATGTCTGGGTTGAGAGATATGAAGTCTCCGACAAGTTATTCACCTGTAAGATGGAGGAGAATAGTTCTATCAGTGAGCACATATTCAGAATGTCTGGGTTGCACAACCGCTTGACTCAGCTAGGAGTTGAACTTCCGACTAACACGGTCATTGACGGAATCCTCGAGTCGCTTCCACCAAGCTATAAGGGCTTTGTGATGAACTAAAACATGCAAGGGATGGAGAAAACCATTCCAGAATTGTACTCAATGCTGAAATCAGCAGAGGTGGAAATCAAGAAAGAACATCAAGTGTTGATGGTGCATAAGACCACCAGTTTCAAGAAAGGCAAGGGTAAGAAGAACTTCAAGAAAAACGGCAAAGCAGTTGCCAGGAAGAAGCCAAAGAAAGGACCCAAGCCTAAGACTGAGTGCTATTATTGCAAGGGAACGGGTCACTGGAAGCGGAACTGCCCCAAGTACTTAGCGGATAAGAAGGCCGGCAACATCCAAGGTATATATGATATACATGGCATTGATGTGTACCTTACCAGTGCTCGTAGTAGCTCCTAGGTATTTGATACCGATGTTGTTGCTCACATTTGCGACTCAAAGCAGGAACTGCGGAACAAGCGTAGGCTCGCTAAGGACGAGGTGACGATGCGTGTCGGGAATGGTTCCAAGGTCGATGTGATCACCGTCGGCACGCTACCTCTGCATCGGGGTTAGTTTTAAACCTTAATAATTGTTATTTAGTACTAGCTTTGAGCATGAACATTGTATCGGGATCTCGCTTGACGCAACATGGCTACTCATTTAAATCTGAGATTAATGGTTGTTCTATTTATATGAGTGGTATGTTTTATGGTCATGCTCCGTTGGTCAATGGTTTATTCCTAATGAATCTCGATCGTGATGTTACACATATTCATAGTGTTAGTACCAAAAGGTGTAAGGTTGATAATGATAGTCCCACATATTTGTGGCACTGCCGCCTTGGTCATATCGGTGTCAAGCGCATTAAGAAACTCCATACAGATGGACTTTTGGAATCTCTTGATTTTGAATCATTTGACACATGCGAATCGTTCCTCATGGGCAAGATGACCAAGACTCCGTTCTCCGGAACAATGGAGCAAGCAACCAACTTATTGGAAATAATACATACCGATGTATGCGGTCCAATGAGCGCTGAGGCTCGCGGAGGCTATCGTTATGTTCTCACCCTCACTTATGATTTAAGTAGATATGGGATGTCTACTTAATATAAAGTGACGTTCCTCCACACTGAGAAGAAACACGTCCAAACCTCAAAAGCGATGACAACCTCTGCTTCCCTCTGCGAAGGGCCTATCTTGTACCTTTACTTTTTGCCCTTGAAAGAGTCATGGTGATCTTCACCAATTCCTTATTTCGCCTTTATCTTGGTTAACGTCGTATGCTAGGGAAAGATCTATATTCATATGTCAACTTGGAAGTAAGTATTCATGAATTATTATTGTTGACATTACCCTTGAGGTAAATGGTTGGGAGGCAAAACTATAAGCCCCTATCTTTCTCTGTGTCCAGCTAAAACTTTGATCTCATGAGTACCACGTGAGTTGTAGCAATTGTAGAAGACAAAAGGATGGTTGAGTATGTGGATTTGCTTTACAAGCTCTTATTTGACTCTTTCCGATGTTGTGATAAATTGCAATTGCTTCAATGACTAAAGGCTATCGGTTGTTAATTTTCGGTAAGGTTCTTGATCCATGCTTTACCTTGTGAAGGAATTGTCACTTTAGCATAAGAGTTCATATGATGGTATTGTTGTTCTGATCATGATCACGATGCATGCATGTTTGTATCTTGTTTTGTTGACACCTCTCTCCCTAAACATGTGGCCATGTTTATTGATCTAGGCTTTCGCTTGAGGACAAGCGAGGTCTAAGCTTGGGGGAGTTGATACGTCCATTTTGCATCATGCTTTCATGTTGATATTTATTGCTTTTTGGGCTGTTATTTCACTTCACGGTACAATACTTATGCCTTTTCTCTCTTATTTTGCAAGGTTTACATGAAGAGGGAGAATGCCGGCAGCTGGAATTCTGGCCTGAAAAAGGATCAAATTTGAGATGCCTATTCTGCGCAACTTCAAAAGCCGTGAAAATCAACTTGGATTTTTTTTGGGATTAATAAAAAACACTGGGCCGAAGAAGTACCGGAGGGGCGCCAGCAGGGAGCCACAAGCCTGCTAGGGGCGTCCACCCCCCTAGCCGTGCCTAGGGGGCTTGTGGGCTCCCGGCTAGCCCTCTGGCTCCCCCCTTTTGCTACAAGAAGGGTTTCAGTCTGGAAAAAAATTAGGAGGAGGCTTTTCAGAGGATTCGCTGCCACCATGAGGCGGAACTTGAGCAGAACCAATCTAGAGCTCCGACAGGACGATCCTGCCGGGGAAACTCCCCCCCCCCCGGAGGGGGAAATCGTCACCATCGTCATCACCAACACTCCTCTCGTCGGAGGGGACTCATCACCATCAACATCTTCATCAGCACCATCTCATCTCCAAACCCTAGTTCATCTCTTGTAACCAATCTCCGTCTCGCGACTCCGATTAGTACTTGTAAGGTTGCTAGTAGTGTTAATTACTCTTTGTAGTTGATGCTAGTTGGATTACTTGGTGGAAGAGTTTATGTTCAGATCTTTGATGCTACTCATTACCTCTCTGGTCATGAATATGATTATGCTTTGTGAGTAGTTACTTTTGTTCCCCAGGACATGGGATAAGTCTTGCTATAAGTAGTCATGTGAATTTGGTATTCATTCAATATTTTGATGTGTTGTATGTTGTTTTTACTCTAGTGGTGTTATGTGAACGTCGACTACATAACACTTCACCATTATTTGGGCCTAGAGGAAGGCATTGGGAAGTAGTAAGTAGATGATGGGTTGCTAGAGTGACAGAAGCTTAAACCCTAGTTTATGTGTTGCTTCGTAAGGGGCTGATTTGGATCCACTAGTTTAATGCTATGGTTAGACTTTGTCTTAATTCTTATTTCATAGTTGCGGATGCTTGCGAGAGGGGTTAATCATAAGTGGGATGCTTGTCCAAGTAAGGGCAGTACCCAAGCACCGGTCCACCCACATATCAAACTATCAAAGAAACGAACGCGAATCATATGAACATGATGAAAACTAGCTTGACAGAAATTCCCATGTGTCCTCGGGGGCAGTACCCAAGCACCGGTCCACCCACATATCAAACTATCAAAGTAACAAACGTGAATCATATGAACATGATGAAAACTAGCTTGACAGAAATTCACATGTGTCCTCGGGAGCGCTTTACCTCCTATAAGACTTTATCCAGGCTTGTCCCTTGCTACAAAAGGGATTGGGCCACTTTGCTGCACCGTTGTTACTTTTTTTACTTGCTACTTGCTACGAATCATCTCACCACACAACTACTTATTACCGATAATTTCAGTGCTTGCAGATATTACCTTGCTGAAAACCACTTGTCAGATCCTTCTGCTCCTCGTTGGGTTCGACACTCTTACTTATCGAAAGGACTATGATAGATCCCCTATACTTGTGGGTCATCAAGACTCTTTTCTGGCGTCGTTGCCGGGGAGTGAAGCGCCTTTGGTAAGTGGAACTTGGTAAGGAAACATTCATATAGTGTGCTGAAATTTATTGTCACTTGTCATTATGGAAACTAATCCTTTGAGGGGCTTGTTCGAGGTATCTTCACCTCGAACGGAAGCACAAAGAGTTGCTCCTCAACCTGCTGCACCTACTGAAAATATTTAATATGAATTTCCTTCGGGTATGCTTGAGAAACTGCTGGCTAATCCTTTTACAGGAGATGGAACATCACATCCAGACTTGCATCTAATCTATGTAGATGAAGTTTGTGGTTTATTTAAGCTTGCAGGTTTGCTCGAGGATGAGGTCAAGAAGAAGGTATTTCCCTTATCTTTGAGGGATAAGGCGTTGACATGGTATAGGCTATGTGATGATACTGGATCATGGAGCTACAATCGGTTGAAATTGGAATTTCATCAAAAGTTTTATCCTATGTATCTAGTACATCATGATCGGAATTATATTTATAATTTTTGGCCTCGTGACAAATGATACGTCTCCGTCGTATCTACTTTTCCAAACTCTTTTGCCTTTGTTTTGGACTCTAATTTGCATGATTTGAGTGGAACTAACCCGGACTAACGCTGTTTTCAGCAGAATTGCCATGGTGTTGTTTTTGCGCAGAAATAAAAGTTCTCGGAATGACCTGGAAATTTACGGAGAATTTTTGTGGAATATATAAAAACTACGGGCGCAAGAATCAGCAGAGGAAGTGGAGCGTGGAGCCCACAAGCCCACCAGGCGCCCCCCTGGCCGCGCCTGGCAGGCTTGTGGGGCCCACAACGCTCCACCGCCTCCAATCTCAGGTCTATTTAGTCCCTTTCGTCCGGAAAAAAAAATCAAGGAGAAGAGTTCATCGCGTTTTATGATACGGAGGCGCCGCCACCTCCTGTTCTTCCTCTGGAGGGTAGATCTGGAGTCCGTTCTGGGCTCCGGAGAGGGGAAATCGTCGCCATCGTCATCATCAACCTTCCTTCATCGGAAATTCCATGATGCTCTTCACCGTTCGTGAGTAATCTCATCGTAGGCTTGCTGGACGGTGATGGGTTCGATGAGATCTATCATGTAATTGAGTTAGTTTTGACGGGGATTGATCCCTAGTATCCACTATGTTCTAAGATTGATGTTGCTACTACTTTGCCATGCTTAATGCTTGTCACTAGGGCCCGAGTGCCATGATTTCAGATCTGAACCTATTATGTTGTCGCCAATATATGGGTGTTCTTGATCCTATCTTGCAAGTTGTAGTCACCTACTATGTGTTATGACCTGGCAACCCCGGAGTGACAATAGCCGGAACCACTCCCGGAGATGACCATAGTATGAGGAGTTCATGTATTCACCAAGTGTTAATGTGTTGGTCCGGTTCTTTATTAAAAGAAGAACCTTAATATCCCGTAGTTTCCATTAGGACCCCGTTGCCACAGGAGGGATGAACAATAGATGTCATGCAAGTTCTTTTCCCTAAGCACGTATGACTACATACGGAATACATGCCTACATTACATTGACGAACTGGATCTAGTTACTTATCTCTCCGTGTTATAACTGTTGCATGATGAATAGCATCCGGCATAATCATCCATCACCGATCCAATGCCTACGAGTTTTTTCCTACTGGTCCTTGCTACGCTACTTTGCCGCTACTGCTGTCACCGCTGCTACTGTTACTCTGTTGCTGCTACTGTTACTTTGCTGCTACTGCTGTCACTTTGCTGCTAATGGTTAATGTTGCTACTCCTGCTATCACCCTACTTTGCTACTGATACTTTGCTGCAGATACTAAATCTTTCAGGTGTGGTTGAATTGACAACTCAACTGCTAATACTTGAGAATATTCTTTGGCTTCCCCTTGAGTTAAATCAATAAATTTGGGTTGAATACTCTACCCTTGAAAAATGTTGAGATCCCCTATACTTGTGGGTTATCAAGACCTTTTTCTGGCGCCGTTGCCGGGGAAGCACAACTATATTCTCTGAGTCACTTGGGATTTACGTCTGCTGGTCACTATGAGGAACCCGATAGATGCAAGAACTAAAGTCTTGCCCTCCACTACGAGGGCAGGTAAGGAACTGCCATCTAGCTCTGCACTTGATTCACCTTCAGTTATGAGTAAGTTTGTGACACCACCTCCTGCTAGAAATCTTGATATGCCGCATGTGCTTGATGATGCTACTTCTGCTGCCCATGATGCTTATGATGATGCTATGCTTGATACTGCTTTTCCACTAGGTGCCCTTGATGCACAAATTGCTAGAGTTTCTGCTAGATGTGATGATAGTTCTGAAACTGCTGATACTATTGAAGTAGAACCTGCTATTTTGCCTGCTAGAACTAGCTCTCCTAGATATGAATTGCCTAATATACCTGAGTGTTATGTTATGGAGGGAGAGATAGCGGAGGATTTTCTTGCGTGTAAGGATAGTTATGATGTTGAGAATTTACTGCGCAAGTGGAAAGAAAAATCTTTGAATGCTAGGATGAAATACGACCAGAAGTTTGCTACTTCGCCTATATTTGTGATTGATAAGGATTATGAATTCTTTGTCGACCCTGAGTTAATCACTCTGGTCGAATCTAATCCTTTTCACAGTTATGAGTGTGAAACGGTTGTAGCCCATCTTACCAAACTGCACGATATAGCCACCCTATTCACGAGTGAGGAAAAGATCTGCTACTACTATATCCTCAATGTGTTTCCTTTCTCGCTAAAGGATGATGCTAAGACCTGGTTCACTTCTCTTGCTCCTGGTTGTGTGCGTAGCCCCCAGGATATGATCTACTATTTCTCTGAAAAACATTTCCCTGCCCATAAGAAGCAAGCTGCCTTGCAGGAAATATACAACTTTGCGCAAGTTGAACAAGAGAGTCTCCCACAAGCTTGGGGGAGGCTCGTCCAGCTACTAAATGCTTTGCCTGATCACTCTCTTGAGAAGAATGAAATACTTGATATCTTCTATAATGGACTTACCGATTCTTCTAAAGACCACCTAGATAGTTGTGTTTTTAGGGAACGAATAGTAGAACAAGCTGAGATCCTATTGAATAATATCTTGTGCAATGAGAATGCTTGGACTATTCCCGAACCACCTCCTAAGCCAACTCCGAAGAAAAGAGGTATTCTATTCCTCAGTCCTGAAGATATGCAAGAAGCTAAGAAATTTATGAAAGAGATGTCACACCCTGTTTGTCACCACAAGTATTTTATGTTGCAAAAATCAGAGCTTGTTAATTTTTTTTCAAATAATGTTGTGGGTGCAATGTGAACCCTTGTATGAGTGAATGCTTGCTTGTTTGATGACTCAAACCCATGAAAACTTCTTATTTTGCTCTCTTCAAAACCCCTTTTTCCTTTATATCAAGATCACCTTCACCATGGTGGGATACACTACTAGCTCATGAAGCCAAGTGGCACTTCCAACCAAAGTTGGTGATGTGATCCAAATATCATTTTCATTCATTAAAAACATTAATTGGTGATTTAAAATATTATTTTCCTATTTTATATCTATGTCTGTTTCTAAGGCGAGTAATGATATTTCCACAAGGAAAATTGCTTTCCTGCCTTAGGAAATTCTGAGTAAATTCATGGAAGCTCAGAAGGACATATATTTTCCATATATAAGATTTTCAACCCTATTTTATATTAATATTATTTGAGTAAAACCCTGAAAACCATTTCTGTCTGTTTTAGCTTTTTGAGATGTTTCCAAAGGAAATTATCTCAGTAAATTCCCATAAAATTACAGGAGCCCTCCCAAGCCATATTAGGTGCTCACCTAAAATCTCACCTTGATCCAAGGTGGGGAAGTGCACCTAATGAGCCCAAAACCCTCTCTGTCCAGAGTAGAGTTGGAACAACTCTACATTGCAAAGTTTCTCCAATGGAGCTGAAACTTTGCAGAGGTGTTTGACACCCCAAATGAGGACTCCACACCAAAGATGGGATTTGTGAGACTCTGTTTGGCCACACTTCCTTTGTAGAGGACAACACTGGTCATTTTGAGGCATTTTCAAGTTTACAAAGCCAAACTGGTTCAATGGAGCTCAAATTTGGTGAAACCCCATGTTTTTACCCCAAGACCAAACCTGTTAAGTTTCATTTCCAGTGGTGGAGTGGAAGCACCCCAAGTCACTGTCGAACACCTATTGACAGGAAGGTAAAAACCCTCCTAGCCACTGTTTTACCCAATGGCAAGGCCCCAAACTTGGTGGGTTAGAGCCCCAAAACACCCTGAGCACCCAGTCAATCAGCTCCTCCCCAACTCCAAGCACTAGTGACAAGAACTCCAATTTGAGCAGCAGGGCAGTACTGGCAACACTAGTGTTCCTTGCTCCCTTGACCAGCTCGAGCTCCCACTAAACCACAACGGCTAGGCACACTCCCAGCAACACTCAGGACATGGAGGACACGTCCCAAGTGCCCCAGAGCGAGCCAGCATACCGTGGCATGCCAAATCTGTGCTCTGGGCGTGCTGCAGAGAACCTCCCGCAAGGGGACGACGCCCCGGCCGGTCCCGACCTCCCCAGTTATGTCCAAACGCTCCTCCGACAACCATTCAGTGCAAAGCTACCCCAGGGACCCTCTCCCCCTCGCGCAAGAGCTCAGGCGACGCGTGCCTGTGCGCGCCCGACGCGGCCGAGCATGCACGGTCGCTGCGGCTCGACCCCACTCGCTTTCCCTCTGCGGCCGATGCACCAGGAGTTCCTAAACCACGTCCCGAACCCATGGTTTCGCGGCCAGCACCTCACTGTGCTCGCACGCGCGCCACGGTGAGTCACCGGCGCGCCCGAGTCGGGTCACCGTCGATGGCCTATAAATAGGTCCCCCCGGCACCCCAACACCCTCCAAGCAGCTTCAACATGACTAGTAGACACCCCCTAGCCACCCAGTCGAGCTCGCAGAGCCCCGGTGCTCGAGATCGACCGAGGCCCCTCCGCCTCGGAGCTCCGGTCGATCTCCGGCTACACGTCGGCTCCTGCGCTGCCCGACCTCCCATTACACTCCCCTTGACACCAGGAACATTTCCCCCAGCTTTCCCGAGCGAATCAGTGCTCCTAGCCACCAGTTCAACACCAACCCGAAACCCTTCCGCCACGGTCACCTCGTCGCCGGCGACCCAGACCACCTACGGTGACATCCCGACCACGAGCAAGTAGGCGGAGGCACGAGGGACCCGTTCTCGTTCCTAGATTGGCCTGAGGACAACGGCACCCTCGCCGGCGTCCGTCTCCACCTCTCTGGCTGGAGGTAGGAGAAGGACCCGACAGGAGGAGCCCACCTGTCGGTGTCCTGGGGCAGTCAGCGCGCGCAGCCGCTGACGCTGACCCCACGGGCCGGCAGGTCAGGTTTGAACCTGGCCCGCGCGCGCCTGGTGGCCAGGCCTGCTGGCTCTGCCGACTGGATCCAACCCCCTGGCCTTTTTCCTTTTGTTTTAATCCAGTAACTTAAATGATTTTTATAAAGATATTTAACCAGTAGAAAAATATGATTCTTCCACCAGTAATTTTCTAAAAATGAGTAGTATTTTATTCTGTAGTGTTTGACATTTATCAAAAACAGAAACTATTTTGATATACTAAAATGATATTAAAAAGGACTTGTTTGCTTCTGTTTGCTTTTAAATAAAAATGCTTAGCTAATAAAAACTATAGGAAACATTTTCCAAAATAATAAACTGATATTATTCAAACTTTGCAACATTTTTTTAAAAAGCACTTTGTGATCTGTTTTTAGTAAGAGCTATTATTTATTTACTCCTTTCTCGACGCTAGAGTTACCGAGTGACGGAGGACCCGGATCGGAAGACCTCGAAGACCCCAGATACCTAGCTGACCAAGGCAAGCAGCCCTTTGACCATGACTTAAGCATATGAAATGATGCACGCTAGTAGAGCAAGTACTTTCGTTGCATGAGATCACAGTGCCGGTTCATCATTGATGTGATGGTACCGAAGGCTTCATCGAAGCCCTTGCATGATAGTAATGTTATTCACCTGGCTCCTCGGAGCACAAACATGATGAGCTGACCCTACTGTCCATGAGGATCATGCTACTGTCATGTTGATTAGTAAAGTTATAAGAACATTGCATTGATCTTGACCCTACCCGTAAGGGTCATGTTGTTACCATGATGACAAGTAAAGATAGAGCATTTTATCATGAGCATAATTATCAGTTAAATAAAGAGTTTATGAAAACCCCGTCGGGTGCCACTAATGCCCGAGGGTGATGATGAGTTGGTGATCACTTTTGGTGAAGTGATGCACCGGTGTTTTGTGTGAGTATGGTTTCGGAAATGGGACTAGATTTATGATGTGTCGACCGTCCCAACCTTACCAGTACGACCACGATACCCCTTTATGGGACGGGGCTTTGTTGATTACTCTGGTCGGTACTAGCAAAGAGCCACATTACTAGTGGCGGGAGTGATCGGTGTCACTCTCGTGATGGGGTCGTGCCGGGTAGGACGACTATGCCATTATTATGAGTTCCACGCACACCGTTGGTCCCTGCATGGTTGATACAGTCCAGAGTCGATGCTCGTAAGACGTACAACATGTGGGCTGGGTACCAATCGAGTGGACCTCTTTGTCTAGTATCGTTAGGGGAAAGATGATGATCGGGTACTTACCTCGGGTATATGTGATATACCGCGAGTCGTGGATGACACGGAAGTTTCCCGTTTCTCGTGGGTCCAGCGTACTACCTCTGAAGAGTGTCAAACTATTCGAATAGCCGTGTCCACGGTCAAGGACAGTTGGGTGGTGCTGCTTAAACTACGTCCAGTGTTTCCGCATAAACCAAGTGTGTGTGAGTGGTGTTAAAAAGGTGTTGTTATAATCATGATAAAATATGACCAAGATCGGTGACTTGGGCATATAGGGTAAACCCGGATGGTTTAACCCTCAGCTGATACATTGAGGTTATGACAAGTTAGATGACTTGGGCATATAGGGTAAACCCGGATGGTTTAACCCTCAGCTGATACATTGAGGTTATGACAAGTTAGATGACTTGGCATATAGGGTGAACCCGAATGGTTCAACCCTTAGCAGATATGTTGATATTTGTAACCTGTTCTTCAAGAGTAATTCTTTAACTTGTTGCATATACCTGATCATTCCACCAAATTGCATTCCACTAAAGATGCATGTTACTGTTATTTTTCACTATAAATGTTCATATCATGGGTTGTTTGCGAGTACATTCAAAGTACTCATTGGCTTGCCACTGGTTATATTATTGACCAGACATGGAAGGACCAGAGTTTGGCGATGAGTACGCCGTCGGAGACGAACCTGCGATCTAGGACGCTTCCAAGTTAGAATGCCTGTTAGTGTAGGCTTGATGGCATGGGCACCGCTTAGCCCTTACGAGTTTCCGCTACCCGATGTATCTGTTTAATTTGGCTTTAGGCCTCGCTCTTGAACCCGACCTTCTAGTCGTTTGATGTAATAATTTCGGTACTTGGATGTAAGACTCTATTATTCAGTATATGTGTTCAGTGAACATTGATCCTTGGGGTCACTAGGCACGGCGAACTCGACTTGCTAGTCGGGGTCCCCACAGAACTGGTATCAGAACCATCCTGACTAAAGGAAGCCTTAGATAGCATGGACGTTAGCCGAGAACGTTAGAACGCCAGCCTTGCACAAGATTTTGCACATACAACCTTCTAACTTCTCTCCTATGCCTTGTAGATGGCTGCCGTACCTAAGACGCTTCTGGAGACCGGCTTTCCACTACTTCTGGTGGATTGTCTCGAGAAGTGCCACGTACGTCGCACGCCCATCTTCCTCTACCACGAGCACTGGGTCAATGCCGACACTAAGGAATATCACGTGGATGTGATAGTGAAGGCTAATGACTCCCCGTCTAGTTGGTTCTTCGAGGGACCACAGATGGGAGAGCTGATGTTGGCAGTGGAGACGGCTGCACGAGAGGCGCTCGTGCAACTCCGCAGCATCCTCCCTGAGATGGCTAATGAGCCTGTCACTCGTCACCGACCTTTCATTAAGGAAGGAGTGGATGGGAGTTGGACACTCACCCCAGCCATGGAGGATGGGATGCCATTAAGGTTTCAGACCTACTTCAGTCTCTCGTCGGACACCCTGATGCACTTCCTGGTTAAGGAATCAGTCAAGCTTCACCAAGAGCTGCACCTAGTCAAGGGCCCGCTCCACGCTGAGAAGATGCAGAACTGCAAGCTAAAGAAGGTAGGCGCACCTGAAGGGAGGACAGCTGTTGCCACTAGGGGTGGTGTGTTACCCATCCAGGCAGTCCCACTTCGGAGTCGCCGCCTGACAGCGGAAGAGTACACTGAGATCTTCGGCGCCTCGCCTAAGAGACGCCGTGATGTGCGGATTCTTTCTTCCACTCCTATAAAGAAGGAAGATGTTGATGAAGATGAGGATCCTGTTGAGTCCGCCTTTGAGACCGAGCAGTCCGCTGCGTAGGATTTAGCGTAGGCAATTAGGAATACCCCGAGCATAGGGTATCCATGTATCCGTTTCTAATTTGCGTATGTCTGCATGATGTAAGTCACATATTGCCTTAGGCAGCCTGTAAGTGACTACATCACTTAGTTTTTATGAATGCAATTTCCAGTTTGTCAAAAATTTGGTTTTGAAAACTTGGCACATGCACGTATTGGACCCCCTCTTACTAGGAGAGAATCCTTGTATTCCCGAGCAAGGTGGCATTTTGACCTGTCTGTTTCTATGACAGGATGGTGAATGCAACCCGCAACAGCACCTTCGGCAACCCTGGTGCCGCCTCCTCAGGGACGCCGCAGGGAACCGAAGGAGAAGCTCACGCTGGAGGTCACCACGAGCAGCCTAGAGACCTTCCACCACCACCTCCTCCTGAGAACTTGACGATGGCTCAGTTCCTTCAAGCTCTTCGGGAGGAGCGTCAAACCAGCAATGCCGCTATTCAGCAGCTGACTCAAGTCCTGGTGGACAACCCGCCGCGGAATGGGAATGGCGGTGGTCGCTCTACTCTTTCTGAGTTCATGCGGACTACGCCCCCCATATTCACGGAGTCGACTGAACCACTGGACGCCGATGACTGGAGTCGCACCATTGAAGACCTCCTTGCACTGGTCAAGTGCACCGACGATCATGAGAAGGTCCTTTATGCTTCTCACTGTCTCGGAGGCATCGCCAGGGCATGGTGGGATGGATTCCAGATCATGCGGATAGGGCAAGTCATCACTTGGGCGATGTTCAAGGAAGGATTTTGCGCGACTCACATTCCACCTGGACTGATGACCATTAAGAAGCAGGAATTCCGAGCCTTGAGGCAGGGCAGTGGAACTGTTAAGGAGTACCTGCAGAAGTTTAACCTCTTGTCGAGGTATGCGCCCGAAGATGTTAACACTGAGGCCGCTAAGGTGGAACGCTTCATGGAAGGGTTACAGCAGTCCCTGCAATACCAGCTGGTGGTTTGCGACTGCCAGACTTTCAGCGAGCTAGTTAACAAGGCGCTTATGCTAGAAGACAAGCTCGTGCGATGGACGACACCCGCAAGCGCAAACTGATAGGCAGTGGAGGACCGAGCAACACAAGACCAAGACCATGGCAGTCAGCACCTGCAAGACCCAACTTTCAGCAGCAGTACAAGTATCCGGTGTTCCGCCAGAATTATCAGCCTTAACAGCAAGCCAAGGCAGCAGTCAACCCGCCAAACAACGGTGGAGTCAAGACCAACCCTCCGGGGCAAGTCACCTGCTTTGGGTGTGGTCAGACCGGGCACTATTCCAGGCAGTGCCCCAACAAGAAGCCTGACGCACCACGTCCCAATGCACCCAACCCCGGTCAAGGTGCACCACGAAGGAACCAGCCCCCCCGCAACCAGCAGTTCAATGGCAGGGGCCGGATCAATCACATCACTGCAGAAGAGGCGCAGGAAGACCCGGACTGCATTCTGGGTACGTTCCTCGTCAACTCAGCTCCAGCAAGAGGGTTGTTTGATTGTGGTGCCTCACATTCTTTTGTTACTCAAGGGTTTGCAGAGAAGTGTGGTTTAAAACCCACTCTACTCCGTGGGCAGATGGCAATTCAAACCCCGGGAGCAGTATTGCGAACCTACCTAGGGTGTAGAAGGGTCGAGATAGTTATCAATGGGACGAGCTTCTTGGCAGACCTCATTGTGCTTAAATCGCAAGGTGTAGAAGTAATCCTCGGCATGGATTGGTTGGCCAAGCACCAGAGTCTTTTGGACTGTGCCAACAGGGCCATTACCATGACAAGCAACCAAGGGGTTAAGGTCAAGTTTGTCTCTGAGCCAGTATCGGCTCAAGTGCCTCGAGTCAACAGTCTATCCAAGGTAGAGCTTGATCAAGTGCCTATAGTCTGTGAATACCCGGACGTCTTTCCTGACGAGCTACCCGGAATGCCTCCTGACCGAGACATCGAGTTCATCATTGAGCTCATGCCCGGATCAAGGCCTATATATAAAAAGCCTTACAGGATGGGTTCCGAAGAGTTGGCAGAGCTGAAGAAGCAGCTGGATGAGCAACTCAGGAAAGGGTTCATCCGTCCGAGTGCATCACCTTGGGGATCATCTGTTCTATTTGTTTCAAAGAAGGATGGTACCATTCGACTCTGCGTCAACTACCGTTCTCTTAATGAAGTCACAATTAAGAACAAGTACCCGCTCCCCAAGATCGAAGACCTGTTTGACCAGTTAAACGGGGCCAGGGTATTTTCCAAGATCGATCTTCGATCGGGATACTACCAGTTGAAGATTCGACCCGAAGATATACCCAAGACTGCACTCGTGACCCGGTACGGTCTATATGAATGCACGGTCATGCCCTTCGGTTTGACAAATGCCCCAGCCTACTTCATGTACCTCATGAACAAGGTCTTCATGGAGTATTTGGACAAGTTTGTCATCGTGTTCATCGATGACATATTAATCTTCTCCAAGTCTGAAGAGGAGCATGAGCAACACCTGAGGCTAGAACTGGGAAAGCTTCGAGAGCATCAACTTTATGCCAAATTCAGCAAGTGTCAGTTCTGGCTGAACGAAGTTGGATTTCTGGGTCATACCCTGACGGCACGCGGTTTGGCCGTAGATCAGTCCAAGATTACTACAGTGACCAACTGGGAATCACCAAAGGACGTGAAGGATGTCAGGAGTTTCCTCGGGCTCGCGAGATACTATCGCAAGTTTGTCGAAGGATTCTCCAGCATCGCTCGGCCTATGACTCAGCTCTTGAAGAAAGGCCGGAAGTTCGAGTTGACACCGGCGTGTGAAGCAAGCTTCCAGGAGTTGAAGAAGAGGCTAACTACCGCCCCGGTATTGGCTACCCCAGACATCAACAAGGAATTCGTGATATATTGTGATGCCTCTGGAATCGGGCTCGGTGGAGTCCTGATGCAAGATGGCAGGGTCATGGCGTACTTGTCACGACAACTGTGACCACATGAGGAGAACTACGCCACCCATGATCTCGAGCTAGCAGCTGTAGTGCATGCTCTGAAGACGTGGCGACATTACCTTCTGGGGAAGCGATGTGAGATATATACAGACCACAAAAGTCTGAAATATATCTTCACTTAGAGGGAACTGAATATGAGGCAGCGGAGATGGCTTGAGTTAATCAAGGATTACGACCTCAGCATTCAGTATCATCCCGGCAAGGTGAACGTGGTAGCCGATGCCTTAAGCCGGAAGGCAGGCTCCTTGAACGTCACGCTCAAGGAAAGGTTACCCGTCTTGTATGAAGAGATGGAGGACTTCGGGCTTGATATAGTCGAACCAGGGTACCTGGCCAACCTCAAGGTCAAGACTACTCTGGCAGATGACATCGAGGAAGCCCAGAAGGGGCACAAGAGTATCGAAGGTCTCAAGAGGAAGGTGCGAGAAGGCAAAGCCCCAGGATTCTCGATTGATGAGCAAGGAGTACTGTGGTACGGGAAGGGCTTGTGCGTACCTAACAAGGCCGAACTTAAGGACTTGATCCTGCAAGAGGCTCATGACACACCGTAGTCTATCCATCCAGGTGGTACCAAGATGTACCAAGACATCCGAGAACGATTCTGGTGGCATGGCATGAAGAGAGAAATTGGCTCCTATGTCGCTAAATGCGATGTATGCCAGCGAGTCAAAGCTGAACACCAGCGACCTGCTGGATTACTGCAACCTCTTCAAGTGCCAGAATGGAAGTGGGATAAAGTCGGCATGGACTTCATCACCGGGTTGCCCCGGTCGAATAAGGGTCATAACTCCATTTGGGTCATAGTCGATCATTTGACCAAGGTGGCCCATTTCATCCCTGTTAACACCACCTATGATGGCAGCTAGCTGGCCAGTCTGTACATTCATCGAGTGGTGAGTCTCCATGGAGTTCCCAAAGAGATCGTGTCCGACCGCGGCACGCAATTCACCTCAAGATTCTGGAAGAAGTTTCAAGAAGCTCTCGGAACCAAACTCTCCTTCAGTACGGCTTTCCACCCGCAGACGGGCGGACAGACCGAGAGGGTAAACCAGATACTTGAGGACATGCTCCGCGCATGTGTTTTGGCTCATGGCGCCAAGTGGGAAGACTGCTTGCCATTTGCTGAGTTTTCTTACAACAACAGCTACCAGTCCAGTCTTCAGATGGCCCCATTCGAAGCGTTATATGGGCGGAAGTGCCGCACCCCGCTCAATTGGTCCGAAACCGGTGAAGGGCTAGTTTTCAGACCAGAAGCACCGCAGGAAGCAAGGGACAAGGTTCAGCTTGTCCGAGAAAACTTGAAGGCAGCTAAGTCAAGGCAGAAGAGCTATGCGGACCCTCGCCGCAGAAATGTGGAGTTTGTTCCCGGAGACCAAGTGTACTTGCGAGTCACGCCTCTCAAGGGGACCAAGCGTTTCCGCGTCAAGGGGAAGCTAGCTCCAAGGTTCATTGGACCCTTCAAGATCACGACAAGGCGCGGGGAAGTAGCTTATCAGTTGGAGCTACCTCCTGAGCTTTCGGGTGTGCACAACGTGTTCCACGTGTCACAGCTTCGGAAGTGCTTGAAAGTGCCGAACCGTCCCGATCTTTACAAGGACATTGATCATCAAGCTATTGACCTTCAACCGGATCTTACCTACCGCGAGAGACCGATCCGCATTTTGGATGAAGCCGAGCGTTGCACCAGAAGCCGCACCATCAAGTTTTTCAAGGTCCAGTGGAGCAACCATACCAAAGCAGAAGCCACGTGGGAATGTGAAGACTATCTCCGGTCAGAATTTCCCGAGCTATTTAACGCTTAGCTTAGGAATCTCGGGGACGAGATTCTTGTAAGAGGGATAGGTCTGTCACACCCTGTTTTTCACCACAAGTATTTTATGTTGCAAAAATCAGAGCTTGTTAATTTTTTTTCAAATAATGTTGTGAGTGCAATGTGAACCCTTGTATGAGTGAATGCTTGCTTGTTTGATGACTCAAACCCATGAAAACTTCTTATTTTGCTCTCTTCAAAAACCCTTTTTCCTTTATATCAAGATCACCTTCACCATGTTGGGATACACTACTAGCTCATGAAGCCAAGTGGCACTTCCAACCAAAGTTGGTGATGTGATCCAAATATCATTTTCATTCATTAAAAACATTAATTGGTGATTTAAAATATTATTTTCCTATTTTATATCTATGTCTGTTTCTAAGGCGAGTAATGATATTTCCACAAGGAAAATTGCTTTCCTGCCTTAGGAAATTCTGAGTAAATTCATGGAAGCTCAGAAGGACATATATTTTCCATATATAAGATTTTCAACCCTATTTTATATTAATATTATTTGAGTAAAACCCTGAAAACCATTTCTGTCTGTTTTAGCTTTTTGAGATGTTTCCAAAGGAAATTATCTCAGTAAATTCCCATAAAATTACAGGAGCCCTCCCAAGCCATATTAGGTGCTCACCTAAAATCTCACCTTGATCCAAGGTGGGGAAGTGCACCTAATGAGCCCAAAACCCTCTCTGTCCAGAGTAGAGTTGGAACAACTCTACATTGCAAAGTTTCTCCAATGGAGCTGAAACTTTGCAGAGGTGTTTGACACCCCAAATGAGAACTCCACACCAAAGATGGGATTTGTGAGACTCTGTTTGGCCACACTTCCTTTGTAGAGGACAACACTGGTCATTTTGAGGCATTTTCAAGTTTACAAAGCCAAACTGGTTCAATGGAGCTCAAATTTGGTGAAACCCCATGTTTTTACCCCAAGACCAAACCTGTTAAGTTTCATTTCCAGTGGTGGAGTGGAAGCACCCCAAGTCACTGTCGAACACCTATTGACAGGAAGGTAAAAACCCTCCTAGCCACTGTTTTACCCAATGGCAAGGCCCCAAACTTGGTGGGTTAGAGCCCCAAAACACCCTGAGCACCCAGTCAATCAGCTCCTCCCCAACTCCAAGCACTAGTGACAAGAACTCCAATTTGAGCAGCAGGGCAGTACTGGCAACACTAGTGTTCCTTGCTCCCTTGACCAGCTCGAGCTCCCACTAAACCACAACGGCTAGGCACACTCCCAGCAACACTCAGGACATGGAGGACACGTCCCAAGTGCCCCAGAGCGAGCCAGCATACCGTGGCATGCCAAATCTGTGCTCTGGGCGCGCTGCAGAGAACCTCCCGCAAGGGGACGACGCCCCGGCCGGTCCCGACCTCCCCAGTTATGTCCAAACGCTCCTCCGACAACCATTCGGTGCAAAGCTACCCCAGGGACCCTCTCCCCCTCGCGCAAGAGCTCAGGCGACGCGTGCCTGTGCGCGCCCGACGCAGCCGAGCATGCACGGTCGCTGCGGCTCGACCCCACTCGCTTTCCCTCTGCGGCCGATGCACCAGGAGGTCCTAAACCACGTCCCGAACCCGTGGTTTCGCGGTCAGCACCTCACTGTGCTCGCACGCGCGCCACGGTGAGTCACCGGCGCGCCCGAGTCGGGTCACCGTCGATGGCCTATAAATAGGTCCCCCCGGCACCCCAGCACCCTCCAAGCACCTTCAGCACGACTAGTAGACACCCCCTAGCCACCCAGTCGAGCTCGCAGAGTCCCGGTGCTCGAGATCGACCGAGGCCCCTCCGCCTCGGAGCTCCGGCCGATCTCCGGCTACACGTCGGCTCCTGCGCTGCCCGACCTCCCATTACACTCCCCTTGACACCAGGAACATTTCCCCCAGCTTTCCCGAGCGAATCCGTGCTCCTAGCCACTAGTTCAACACCAACCCGAAACCCTTCCGCCACGGTCACCTCGTCGCCGGTGACCCAGACCACCTCCGGTGACGTCCCGACCACGAGCAGGTAGGCGGAGGCACGAGGGACCCGTTCCCATTCCTAGATTGGCGTGAGGCCAACGACAGCCTCGCCGGCGTCCATCTCCACCTCTCTGGCTGGAGGTAGGAGAAGGACCCGACAGGAGGAGCCCACCTGTCGGTGTCCTGGGGTAGCCAGCGCACGCAGCCGCTGACGCTGACCCCACGGGCCCGCAGGTCAGGTTTGAACCTGGCCCGCGCGCGCCTGGTGGCCAGGCCTGCTGGCTCTGCCGACTGGATCCAACCCCCTGGCCTTTTTCCTTTTGTTTTAATCCAGTAACTTAAATGATTTTTATAAAAATATTTAACCAGTAGGAAAATATGATTCTTCCACCAGTAATTTTCTAAAAATGAGTAGTATTTTATTCTGTATTGTTTGACATTTATCACAAACAGAAACTATTTTGATATACTAAAATGATATTAAAAAGCACTTGTTTGCTTTTAAATAAATATGCTTAGCTAATAAAAACTATAGGAAACATTTTCCAAAATAATAAACTGAATTTATTCAAACTTTGCAACATTTTTTTAAAAAGCACTTTGTGATCTGTTTTTAGTAAGAGCTATTATTTATTTACTCCTTTCTCGACGGTAGAGTTACCGAGTGATGGAGGACCCGGAGCGGAAGACCTCGAAGACCCCGGATACCTAGCTGACCAAGGCAAGCAACTCTTTGACCATGACTTAAGCATATGAAATGATGCACGCTAGTATAGCAAGTACTTTCGTTGCATGAGATCACAATGCCGGTTCATCATTGATGTGATGGTACCGAAGGCTTCATCGAAGCCCTTGCATGATAGTAATGTTATTCACCTGGCTCCTCGGAGCACAAACATGATGAGCTGACCCTACTGTCCATGAGGATCATGCTACTGTCATGTTGATTAGTAAAGTTATAAGAACATTGCATTGAGCTTGACCCTACCCGTGAGGGTCATGTTGTTACCATGATGACAAGTAAAGATAGAGCATTTTATCATGAGCATAATGATGAGTTAAATAAAGAGTTTATGAAAACCGCGTCGGGTGCCACTAATGCCCGAGGGTGATGATGAGTTGGTGATCGCTTTTGGTGAAGTGATGTACCGGTGTTTTGTGTGAGTATGGTTTCGGAAATGGGATTAGATTTATGATGTGTCGACCGTCCCAACCTTACCAGTACGACCACGATACTCCTTTATGGGACGGGGCTTTGTTGATTACTCTGGTCGGTACTAGCAAAGAGCCACATTACTAGTGGCGGGAGTGATCGGTGTCACTCTCGTGATGGGGTCGTGCCAGGTAGGACGACTATGCCATTATTATGAGTTCCAGGCACACCGTTGCTCCCTGCATGGTTGATACAGTCCAGAGTCGGTGCTCGTAAGACGTACAACATGTGGGCTGGGTACCAATCGAGTGGACCTCTTTGTCTAGTATCGTCAGGGGAAAGATGTTGATCGGGTACTTTCCTCGGGTATATGTGATATACCGCGAGTCGTGGATGACACGAAAGTTTCCCGTTTCTCGTGGGTCCAGCGTACTACCTCTGCAGAGTGTCAAACTATTCGAATAGCCGTGTCCACGGTCAAGGAAAGTTGGGTGGTGCTGCTTAAACTACGTCCAGTGTTTCCGCCTAAACCAAGTGTGTGTGAGTGGTGTTAAAAAGGTGTTGTTATAATCATGATAAAATATGACCAAGATCGGTGACTTGGGCATATAGGGTAAACCCGGATGGTTTAACCCTCAGCTGATACATTGAGGTTATGACAAGTTAGATGACTTGGGCATATAGGGTAAACCCGGATGGTTTAACCCTCAGTTGATACATTGAGGTTATGACAAGTTGGATGACTTGGCATATAGGGTGAACCCGAATGGTTCAGCCTTTAGCAGATATGTTGATATCTGTAACCTGTTCTTCAAGAGTAATTCTTTAACTTGTTGCACATACCTGATCATTCCACCAAATTGCATTCCAATAAAGATGCATGTTACTGTTATTTTTCACTATAAATGTTCATATCATGGGCTGTTTGCGAGTACATTCAAAGCACTCATTGGCTTGCCACTGGTTATATTATTGACCAGACATGGAAGGACCGGAGTTTGGCGATGAGTACGCCGTCGGAGACGAACCTGCGATCTAGGACGCTTCCAAGTCAGAATGCCTATCGGTGTAGGCTTGATGGCATGGGCACCGCTTAGCCCTTACGAGTTTCCGCTACTCGATGTATCTTTTTAATTTGGCCTTAGGCCTCGCTCTTGAACCCGACCTTCTGGTCGTTTGATGTAATAATTTCGGTACTTGGATGTAAGACTCTATTATTCAGTATCTGTGTTCAGTGAACATTGATCCTTGGGGTCACTGGGCACGGCGAACTCGACTTGCTAGTCGGGGTCCCCACAAGAGAAAGGCATTAAATCTGAAGATGTAAAAAATCTACCACCTATCGAAGAGATCCATGGTCTTGATAACCCGATACAGGTAGTAGAAGTAAATTCTCTGGATAGATTCAATGAGAGTGATATTCCTTTTGATAAACCTGCTAGCTTATGCCTGGATGAATTTGATAACTTTGTTGCCAAACAACAAAGTTTCAATGATTATGTTAGCAGACAATTGGAACAGCATGCTCGTATGCTTAGTGATTTAAGTGCTTGTGTGGACAGAAACGTCAATGATCTTAAGCTCTTGAGTAAACATGCCTCTATGGTTACTACTCAGGTAGAACAAGTACAACTCAAAATGACTTGCACAATGAGTTGAATGACAATTATGTTAGAGTCGTCACTAGAGGCGGTAGAATGACCCAGGAACCTTTGTATCCTGAGGGTCATCCTAAGAGAATTGAACAAGATTCTCAAGGAGTTAGCACTGATGCACCTAGTCATCCTAGAAAGAAGAAGAAATATGATAGGAACTTGGACGCTAGCAACCCAGATGTTGTTACCCCTGAGAGTCCAAACAATGTCTCTCTCTCTGATGTCGGAAACCAATCTGGTGATGAACATGAGCCAAATGACAATATTGATAGTGATGTTCATGTTGATGCTCAACCTAGCAATGATAAGGATGTGGAGATTGAACCTGCTGATCTTGATAACCCACGGCCTAAGGCTAGGAGATATGATAAGAATGACTTCGCTGCTAGGAAGCACGGTAAAGAAAGGGAACCATGGGTTCAGAAACCCATGCCCTTTCCTCCCAAACCATCCAAGAAAAAGGATGATGAGGATTTTGAGCGCTTTGTTGAAATGATTAGATCTGTCTTTCTACAAATGCGTTTGACAGATATGCTGAAAATGTCTGTGTATGCTAAGTACATGAAGGATATTGTGACTAATAAGAGGAGGATACCTGAGGTTGAGATTTCCACCATGCTCGCTAATTATACCTTCAAGGGTGGAACTCCTAAGAAACTAGGTGACCCGGTGTGCCCACTATACCTTGCTCCATTAAAGGCAACTACGTTAGAACTGCGTTATGCGACCTTGGAGCCGGTGTTAGTGTTATGCCTCTTTCTCTTTATCGTAGGCTTGAACTGAATAAGTTGACATCGACTGAAATCTCTCTACAAATGGTCGACAAATCAACTACTTTCCCTATCGGCATTTGCGAGGATGTGCCTGTTGTGGTTGCTAACGTTACTATCTTAACAGACTTTGTTATTCTGGATATTCCCGAGGATGATGCCATGGCGGTCATCCTTGGAAGACCCTTTTTAAACACTGCAGGGGCTGTTATTGATTGCAACAAAGGCAATGTCACTTTCCATGTTAATGGTAATGAGCACACGATGCACTTTCCGAAGAAACAACATCGAGTACATTGCATCAATGCTATTGAAAGAACTTCATCAATTCTTATTGGGAGCTTTGAATGCCCTATACCTATTGTCAAGATGAAGTATGATTTACTTGTTGGGGATATGCACATCCACGTTGAGGTAACCTAGTGATTATTCGAAAATTCTCCGTCTTCTTTTGCGATTCGAAAAAGTTTGTCAAGGAGACTTGATCAACCTCATTGACGGATTTCTTTCGATGACCATGAGATGGATGAATCAAGGAGTCACAAACCTTTGTTCCAAGCTTTCACCTTTGGTTGATTAGAAGAAAAATGATAGATTTAGTTTATTTTTCCCTGTTTTCTGCTTTTAGCGTCCCATAGAAAAGTACCCCGAAAATAAAAGTTCTCCGAACATCCTGAAAATCAAGTATGATTTTTCTGGAATTTTTGAAAAATACTGAGATGAAGAGCTAGTCAGGGGGCCGCACCAGTGGGCCACAAGCCCTGGAGGCGCGGGCACCCCCTGGCCGTGCCTACCAGGCTTGTGGGTCCCACGTGCACCCCCTCCACTCATTCTAGCTCCCATCTGCTTCTCCTACCTCCAGAAAAAATCGTTTCGCAGCTCAAACCCGTGTTCTTGCTCTTCTTGTTGGGATTTTCGATCTCCTTGTGCAAAGCACCATTCACCAAACTGTTTTGGGGAAATTGCTCCTTGGTAAGTGACTCCTCCATAGGTCCAATTAGTTTTTGCTCTAGTGCCTTATACTTCGCATATTTTGGCTGCCTTGGTGACCATGTTCTTGAGCTTTGCATGCTAATTTTAGCTGGTCCCAAGTAGTTTGGATGCGTAATATGGCCTCTAGGCACTTGTGGGAGTAGTTGCTATGAGTTTTGTTGGGCCTTGTTCACTTTTCCTTAGAATCACTAAAAAATTCAGAAATTTTCAGAGATAGAAAAGGGAAAAGATGAGGAGGTTCTTAAGAGGCTCTTCAAGCCGTGACCCCAAGGATGATGGGAATGAGAAGAAGAAACCCAAGTATCCGGTCCCTCGAGTTGCAGACGTTCGAGCGTGCGAGTGGCCAAGTGATGTGTTCTTACACGCCGCCGGACTTTATGAGGACTTTTATTACTTGGTGGAGAACGTAGGCCTTACCGCCTTTGTTGAAGATAAGTGTCCACAATAACTCCTCCTAACTAATATTTTCGTGCAAAGCTTTAATTTCTATCCAAGGAAGAATCCTCCTATGGTTGAGTTCAAATTATATAATATCCCCGAGCGCATGTCACTCCAGGATTTTTGCAATGTTTGCAAATTGCCTTTTGTTGGGGATATTCATGAACCTCGTCCACGGGACTTGGAGGCTTTCATAGATACTATTGTTGTATGAGAGGAGAGAGAAGTGTCTTGCGCTAGAGCTGCTAGCATACATTTTCCCGTGCTTCGGTACTTCTCACTATTCGTGGGAAAATGTTTGATTGGCCGTGGGAAAGCTGGGTCCCTTAGCTCCCCAGATCTTGCGGTCTTGCACGAAGCCCTTTATAATGACAAAACCTATAGCTTGGGCGCTATAGTAGCTCAACGGTTGAACATGAACCGTTCTAAAGGCGTTGTCTATGGAGATATCTATGCTACTCATCTTGCTAGACATTTTGAGATACCCATTAGACTGGACGAGGAAGAAGAGATTCTTCTTCCCGAGAGATATCTAGATTATGATAGCATGGTTCGCCATGACTTTCTTGATAGAGATATAAATAGAAGGATGATTTATAACCTGGTATTTAGTCAGGGTACTCGTGAGACTATTACTTTGCCTGGTCCTTCTTTGTTCAATCTTCATGCAGGCAGGTACATTATTATGACCTCGGACATCTACACATATTGGGGCATAGCCCAACCATAGGTGCCCGTGCCCGAGCCACCAGTCGAGTACCAGACGCCAGTTTATCAGTGGGAGCCAGAGGAGCTCACATAGGAGTGGCATCCTCAGTCCACTCCGGAGTACCCCGGAGCTGGTTATTTCCCTCCTTGGGAGTATACCAACTTAGGCCAAAAGCCTAAGCTTGGGGGAGTATGTGTTTCTCACCGACTTTACATTCTCGCTTATGCTTTCACTTTGTTCGTCGGCGTTCACACTTTGCCACTGTATCATCCATGCTAGTTTATTTTATTTTTCTCGTTTTCTTTTTGTGTGTCTGTCTAGTTTGAGAAAACCCAAAAAAAATTTCTTTTTCTTCTTTTGCTTGTTGGGAGCTTTCCCGTGTAAATAGTTTTCTTTTTCTTTGGGTCAAGGTAGAAGACCATGGTTACAATGTTTAGTGGCTCTCGCATGCATATTTGTTTATCTGTTAAAGAGCCATATTACTTTGTCTTCTCCTTTGTGTTTGCGTGCAGATTCCAGCTTTAGTCCAATGCACGAGCACGCTTATTATTGTTCACATCATTCGGTTGTGCAAGTGAAAGGCAATAATGATGATATATGATGAAGAGACTGAGCCTGGAAAAGCTGGTATGAACTCGATCTATTTTGTTTTTGTAAATATGACTAGCTCATCGTTCCTGATTCAGCTTTGTTGTGAGAGAAACATGTTTGCAATGACAACTTAGAGATCATAGTTTCTGATGCCATGCTTAATTAGCTAGGAGCCTAAAATGGTTTGCCTTGGATGCGAATATGAATTTTGAGATGACTGTGATGTAGTATGATAGGATGGTATCCTCCGTTGAATGATTCAAGTGGCTTGACTTGGCGCATGTTTACGCAGTAGGTGAAACAAAATCAACATAGCCTCTATGATATTCATGTTCATGGTGATTTATGTCCTACTCATGCTTGCACTCATTGTTGGTTAATCTCAATGCATTTTGATGACTGTTGTCTCTCTCTAGTTGGTCGCTTCCCAGTCTTATTGCTAGCATTCACTTGTACTAAGCGGGAATACTGCTTGTGCATCCACTTCCATAAACCCAAAGTTGTTCCATATGAGTCCACCATACCTACCTATATGCGATATCTACCCGTCGTTCCAAGTAAATTTGCATGTGCCACTCTCTAAACCTTCAAGAAATAATCTGTTTTGCATGCCCGAACCGCTCATGTGGTGACAGGGGGCTATCGGTATCTTTCATGCTAGGCGTGTTATCCTCGATATGTGTTTGTTCACTATTATTCACGAGAAAGGGGCCGGTAATTGGAATTCCCGGTTCCATGCTCAAATCGAAAAGATAATTGCAAACAAAATTCCCCCAGGATTGATATTGGTATGGACGGCACCCGAGTATTCGGCTAGTTGTGGATTGTGATTGATCGGTGGTGGGGGAGTCAAAACTTTACTTTTCTGTTTGGGAACCGCCTATAGCATGTGTAGTGTGGAAGATGGTGAAAACTCTTAGTCATTGCGTTGACAATGAAAGCATGCCACCCAAAATTATTATCTCTATTTTTAAAGCTTGAGCCCCGACACCTCTGCAAATCAATGCTTCCCTCTGCGAAGGGCGTGTCTATTTATGTTCCAGTTGAGTCATCTTCCTCTTATAAAAGCACCAATTAGAGAGCACCTCTGTCATTTTTATGCTTTGCTTTTAACTGTGATTGAGTATGACTGTGACTGGATCTTGTTTTCCTTGAATTACAATGTTTAGTCAGCCCTTGGTCTTTGAAGGTGCTGTGCATTTATGTTTTGCGGTCTCAGAAAGAGCTAGCGAGATACCATCTGTTTGTACTAATTCATGATTGTTTTGATTGAAGTGTTGACGTTTGAGACTTATTATTATTTGCTCGCTAGTTGATTATGCCATTGATATGAGTTTACCATGAGACCTAGATGTCATTTGCTTATGTGGTTAGCTTGTGATCTTGCTGAAATTCTGGTTATGAGTTAGACATAGTTGCAACAACAAGATCAAACAGATTTCGTAAAAGTTTTTGTTTTGTCTCTTTCAGTTTGTCAACTAAATTGCTTGAGGACAAGCAAGGCTTTAAGCTTGGGGGAGTTGATACGTCTCCGTCGTATCTACTTTGACGAACTCTTTTGCCCTTGTTTTGGACTCTAATTTGCATGATTTGAATGGAACTAACCCGGACTACGCTGTTTTAGCAGAATTGCCATGGTGTTGTTTTTGCGCAGAAATAAAAGTTCTCGGAATGACCTGAAAATTTACGGAGAATTTTTGTGGAATATATAAAAAATACTGGCACAAGAATCAGCAGAGGAAGTGGAGCGTGGAGCCCACAAGCCCACCAGGCGCCCCCCCTGGCCGCGCCTGGCAGGCTTGTGGGGCCCACAATGCTCCACTGCCTCCAATCTCAGGTCTATTTAGTCCCTTTCGTCCGAAAAAAATCAACGAGAAGAGTTCATCGTGTTTTACGATACGGAGGCGCCGCCACCTCTTGTTCTTCCTTTGGAGGGCAAATCTGGAGTCCGTTCTGGGCTCCGGAGAGGGGAACTCGTCGCCATCGTCATCATCAACCTTCCTTCATCGCCAATTCCATGATGCTCTTCACCGTTTGTGAGTAATCTCATCGTAGGCTTGCTGGACGGTGATGGGTTGGATGAGATCTATCATGTAATCGAGTTAGTTTTGACGGGGATTAATCCCTAGTATCCACTATGTTCTGAGATTGATGTCGCTACTACTTTGCCATGCTTAATGCTTGTCACTAGGGCCCGAGTGCCATGATTTCAGATCTGAACCTATTATGTTGTCGCCAATATATGTGTGTTCTTGATCCTATCTTGCAAGTTGTAGTCACCTACTATGTGTTATGACCCGGCAACCCCGGAGTGACAATAGCCGGAACCACTCCCGGAGATGACCATAGTATGAGGAGTTCGTGTATTCACCAAGTGTTAATGCGTTGGTCCGGTTCTTTATTAATAGAAGAACATTAATATCCCGTAGTTTCCATTAGGACCCCGCTGCCACGGGAGGGATGGACAATAGATGTCATGCAAGTTCTTTTCCCTAAGCACGTATGACTACATACGGAATACATGCCTACATTACATTGACGAACTGGAGCTAGTTACTTATCTCTCCGTGTTATAACTGTTGCATGATGAATAACATCCGGCATAATCATCCATCACCGATCCAATGCCTACGAGTTTTTTCCTACTGGTCCTTGCTACGCTACTTTGCCGCTACTGCTGTCACCGCTGCTACTGTTACTGTGTTGCTGCTGTTGTTACTTTGCTGCTACTGCTGTCACTTTGCTGCTACTGGTTACTGTTGCTACTGCTGCTATCACCCTAATTTGCTACTGATACTTTGCTGCAGATACTAAATCTTTCAGGTGTGGTTGAATTTACAACTCAACTGCTAATACTTGAGAATATTATTTGGCTTCCCCTTGAGTCGAATCAATAAATTTGGGTTGAATACTCTACCCTCGAAAACTGTTGTGATCCCCTATACTTGTGGGTTATCAACAGAGAAATCATCGCTCAAGCTTGGGGGAGGCTTAAATCAATGTTATATTCATGCCCCAACCATGAGCTCTTGAGAGAAATGATCATTCAGAACTTCTATGCTTGGCTTTCTCATGATGATCGCACCATGCTTGACACTTCTTGTACCGGATCTTTTATGAAGAGAGATATTGACTTCAAATGGTATTTATTGGAGAGAATTAAACGCAACTCTGAAGATTGGGAGCTTGATGAATGTAAGGAGTCAGGTATGAATTTCAAGTTTGATTGCGTTAAATCCTTTGTTGAAACAAATACCTTTTGTGATTTTAGCGCTAAGTATGGACTTGACTCTGAGATAGTAGCTTCATTGTTTGAATCATTTGCTGCTCATATTGATCTCAACAAAGAGAAGTGGTCTAAATATCATCCTCCCTTAGAAGTCAATGTAGTCAAACCCAATCTAGTTGAAGAGAGAGTCATTGCCTATAATGATCCTATTGTTCCCAGTGCTTACATTGAGAAACCACCTTTCCTGTTAGGATAAAGGATCATTCTAAAGCTTCAACTGTGATACGTAGAGGCTACATTAGGACACCGACACCCCCTGAGAAAATTAGAGTTGAACCTAGTATTTCTATTATCAAAGATCTCCTGTCCGACAATGTTGATGGCCATAATATTCACTTCTGTGAAGATGCTGCTAGAATTGCTAAACCACACGCTAGAGACAAACATAGGATTGTTGTTGGCACGCCTGTTGTTTCTGTTAAGATAGGAGACCATTGTTATCATGGTTTATGTGACGTGGGTGCTAGTGTTAGTGCAATACCTCAATCCTTATACGATGAAATCAAAGACGAGATTGCACCTGTTGAGGTAGAGCCTATTGATGTCACTATTCAGCTTGCCAATAGAGATACTATCTTCCATGTGGGAATTGTTAGGGATGTTGAAGTCTTGTGTGGTAAAATGAAGTATCCTGCTGATTTACTCGTTCTTGCTACCACCCAAGATAGCTTTTGTCCCATCATATTTGGTAGACCTTTTCTCAATACCGTCAATGCTCATATTGACTGTGAGAAGCAAACTGTCACTGTTGGCTTTGAAGGTGTGTCACACGAGTTAAATTTCTCCAAGTTTGGTAGACAACCTCATGAAAAAGTGCTGCCTAGTAAGGATGAAACTATTGCCTTAGCTTCTATTGCTGTGCCTCCTACTGATCCTTTAGAGCAATACTTGCTTGAGCATGAAAATGATATGCATATGGATGAAAGGGATGAGATAGATAGAGTTGTCTTAGAACAATATCCTATCCTTAAGAATAATTTGCATGTTGAACTGCTTGGGGATCCACCCCCACCAAAGGGTGATCCTGTGTTCGAGCTTAAACAGTTGCTTGATACTCTTAAGTATGCTTATCTTGATGAAAAAAAGATATATCCTGTTATTATTAGTGCTAGCCTCTCAGAGCATGAAGAAAAGAAGTTACTAAAAACTCTGAGGAAGCACCGTGTTGCTATTGAATATACTCTTGATGATCTTAAGGGCATTAGTCCCACTCTATGCCAGCACAAGATTAAAACTGATCCTGATTCCAAACCAGTTGCTGATCATCAACGGATATTAAATCCTAAGATGAAAGAGGTAGTAAGAAAATAAATACTAAAGCTCCTGGAAGCGGGTATTATCTATCCTGTTGCTCATAGTGATTGGGTGAGTCCGGTGCATTGTGTCCCTAAGAAGGGAGGTATTACCGTTGTCCCTAATGATAAGGATGAATTGATCCCGCAGAGGATTATTACTGGCTATAGGATGGTGATCGATTTTAGGAAATTGAATAAAGCCACTAGGAAAGATCATTACCCTTTGCCTTTTATCGACCAAATGCTAGAAAGACTGTCAAAACACACACACTTCTGCTTTCTAGACGGTTATTCTGGTTTCTCCCAAATACATGTTGCACAAGCTGATCAGGAGAAAACCACTTTCACCAACCCTTTCGGTACCTTTTCTTATAGACGTATGCCTTTTGGCTTATGTAATGCATGTGCTACCTTTCAAAGATGTATGATGGCTATATTCTCTGACTTTTGTGAAAAGATTGTTGAAGTTTTCATGGATGACTTCTCCGTTTATGGGTCTTCTTTTGATGATTGCCTCAGCAACCTTGATCGAGTCTTGCAGAGATGTAAAGACACCAACCATGTCTTGAATTGGGAGAAGTGCCACTTTATGGTTAATGAAGGCATCGTCTTAGGACATAAAATTTCTGAAAGAGGTATTGAAGTCGATAAGGCTAAAGTTGATGCAATCGAGAAAATGCCATACCCCACAGATATCAAAGGTATAAGAAGTTTCCTTGGTCATGCTGGTTTCTATAAGAGGTTCATTAAAGACTTCTCTAAGATTTCTATGCCTCTTACCAATCTCTTGCAAAAGGATATTCCTTTTGTTTTTGACGATGATTGTGAGGAAGCCTTTGAAATACTTAAGAAGGCTTTGATAACTGCACCTATTGTTCAACCACCTGATTGGAACTTACCTTTTGAAATCATGTGTGATGCTAGTGATTATGCTATTGGTGCTGTCCTAGGGCAAAGAGTTGATAAGAAGTTGAATGTTATTCACTATGCTAGTAAAACTCTAGACAGTGCCCAAAGAAACTATGCTACTACGGAAAAGGAACTTTTAGCAGTCATGTTTGCATGTGAAAAGTTCAGGTCTTACATAGTTGATTCCAAAGTCACTATTCACACTGATCATGTTGCTATTAAGTACCTCATGGAGAATAAAGACGCTAAACCTAGACTCATCAGATGTGTTCTCTTGTACAAGAATTTGATTTGCACATTGTCGATAGGAAGGGTGCTGATAACCCCGTAGGAGATAACTTGTCTAGGTTGGAGAATGTTCTTGATGACCCACAACCTATTGATGATAGCTTTCCTGATGAGCAATTGAACATCATCAATACTTCACGTAGTACACCGTGGTATGCTGATTATGCAAACTATATCGTTGCCAAATATATACCACCTAGTTTCACATACCAGCAAAAGAAGAAATTCTTCTTTGATTTAAGACATTACTTCTGGGATGATCCTCACCTTTATAAGGAAGGAGTAGATGGTGTTATTAGACGTTGTGTACCTGAACATGAACATGGACATATCCTATAGAAGTGTCACTCCGAGGCCTATGGAGGACACCATGCGGGAGATAGAACTGCACACAAGGTATTGCAATCAGGTTTCTATTGGCCCACTCTCTTCAAGGATGCCCGTAAGTTTGTCTTGTCTTGTGACGAATGTCAAAGGATAGGTAATATCAGTAAACGTTAGGAAATGCCTATGAATTATTCACTTGTCATTGAACTGTTTGATGTTTGGGGCTTTGATTATATGGGACCTTTTCCAAAATCCAACGGGTATACTCATATCCTAGATGTTGTTGATTACGCCACTAAGTGGGTAGAAGCTATCCCAACCAGTAGTGCTGATCACAACAATTCTATCAGGATGCTTAAAGAAGTTATTTTCCCTAGATTTGGAGTCCCTAGATATCTAATGACCGACGGTGGTTCACACTTCATTCATGGTGCTTTCCGTAAAACGCTTGCTAAGTACGATGTCAACCATAGAATTGCGTCTCCCTATAACCCTTAGTCCAGTGGTCAACTAGAGCTAAGCAATAGAGAGATTAAACTGATTCTGCAAAAGACTGTCAACAGGTCTAGAAAGAATTGGTCTAAGAAGCTCGATGATGCACTGTGGGCTTATAGAACTGCCTATAAGAATCCCATGGGCATGTCTCCGTACAAAATGGTGTACGGTAAAGCATGTCATTTACCTCTTGAGCTAGAGCATAAGGCTTATTGGGCAATCAAAGAGCTCAACTTTGATTTCAAACTTGCTGGTGAGAAGAGGTTATTTGATATTAGATCGCTTGATGAATGGAGAACTTAGGCATATGAGAATGCCATGTTGTTCAAACAAAAGGTTAAGAGGTGGCATGATAAAAGGATACAAAAGCGTGAGTTCAATGTAGGTGATTATGTCTTGCTATATAATTCTCGTTTAAGATTTTTTGCAGGCAAGCTTCTCTCTAAATGGGAAGGTCCCTATATTGTTGAGGAAGTATATCGTTCCGGTGCTATCAAGATCAACAACACGGAAGGTAATTGTCCAAGAGTGGTAAATGGGCAGAGAATCAAGCATTATATCTCAGGTACTCCCATAAATGTTGAAAGCAATATTATCAATACCATAACTCCGGAGGAATACCTATGGGATATTTATCAGCCTTTTCAGACTCCGAAAACGAAGAGGTATGTGTTTCAGTAAGTAAACAGACTCCAAAACTTTTCCAGTAGGAATTTTTCTTCGTTTTGGAATATTTAGAAAAATAGAAAAATTGGAAGTAGTCCGGAAAGTGCACGAGGAGGCGACAAGCCTGCCAGGCGCGGGCCACCCCCTGGCCGCGCCTGGGGGGCTTGTGGCCACCCCGTGTGCCTCCCGGACTCCATTTTCTTGTGGAGTACTCCTTCTGGTCAGAAAAAATCATTATATATATTCTCCCGAAAGGTCTGACCCTCGTATCACGCAGATTTCCTCTGTTTACGTTTCGAGCCTGTTTCTGTTGCAGATCTAGATTGCTATGACATCCCCAAAACCTCCAAAGGACAAGATCTTCGAGAGGGTAATCAATCCCTACCTCACGGGAGTGCTGCAACACCCTCAATCTATCGAGATGCGTGAGGGAATGTTGCACATCCGTGATGTTGAGGGGCCTAAGAAGACTGGAAGCATGGAGGCGAGGCTCGAAGCAATGGAGCAACAAGTCTTCAAGTGCCAAGGGATGGTGGAGCGTGGACTCAACGCCAACCACATGATGATCACGGAGTTCACCAACAAGCACAAGATCGATGCAAATGACATCGGGAAGCACCTCTCTAGGCTCTATGACAGAATTGGTCACCTCCAAGCCCAGATCTATAACCTGTAGAACTAAAACTGTGAGTCTGAGTATAGATTTAAATCAATACGGTTGGCTGCAGATTTGAGGATTCCGTAGACTCGGTCATCTTTCCATGATGGAGCACCTATGCCTTGGAAGACGGAGGATCAAACCTATGTTGCAACAACTCCACCACCATCACCTCCAAAGGAAGACAACTAAGCACGGGTATGGGCAATCCCCTTGGTTTGTGCCAAGCTTGGGGGAGTTGCCCCGGTATCATATCACCATCACATCTTTTGCCTTTACCTTTGTTTTAGTTTGTTCCTTTTCAGTTTTCTCTTTCTCTAGTAGAATAAAGGTCTTAGTGTTTTAGGTTTGAGTTTTTCTTTGTGTTACCCCTGATGTATTCGAGCTCGTGAGCCATATAATAAAGAGTGTCTTAGTTGAGGGCTTTGCCTCTTGCCATGATCAAAAGAGTGAGAAAAGAACAAAAGCATGAAGGATCATGTAATGACCTTATGGAAAGTGATGGCTTCACATATAAAAAGGATGATGATTGAAACTTGTTGAGGGTAGACAAACGTAGACCTTGGTCATTGTTGCAATTAATAGGAAGTGATAAAGAAGGAGAGGTTCACATATAAATACATCATCTTTGACACCATTTATGATTGTGAACACTCACTAAACTATTGCATGCTTAGAAGTAGATGTTGGACAAGGAAGACAACATAATGAATTGTGTCTGCCTGGTTCCGAACAATGTTATATGGCTAGAGATCCCTTAGCATGTGACGATTGCTTCCACCTCATATTAGCCAAAACTCCCGCACCAAGTAGAGATACTACTTGTGCATCCACAAACCTTCAACCTAGTTTTGCCATGAGAGTCCATCCTACCTACCTATGGATTGAATAAGATCCCTCAAGTAAGTTGTCATTGGCGCAAGAAATAAAAATTGCTCTCTAATATGTATGATCTATTTGTGTGTGGAAAATAAGCTTTGTACGAACTTGTGATGAGGAAGACATAAAAGCGACAGACTGCATAATAAAGTTCTTTATCATAGGAGGCGATATAAAGTAACGTTCCTCCACACTAAGAGGACACACATCCAAACCTCAAAAGCGCATGACAACCTCTTCTTCCCTCTGCGAAGGGCCTATCTTGTACCTTTAATTTTTGCCCTTGAAAGAGTCATGGTGATCTTCACCAATTCCTTATTTCGCCTTTATCTTGGCTAACGTCACATGCTAGGGAAAGATCTATATTCAAATGTCAACTTGGAAGTAAGTATTCATGAATTATTATTGTTGACATTACCCTTGAGGTAAATGGTTGGGAGGCGAAACTATAAGCGCTATCTTTCTCTGTGTCCAGCTGAAACTTTGATCTCATGAGTACCACGTGAGTTGTAGCAATTGTAGAAGACAAAAGGATGATTGAGTATGTGGATTTGCTTTACAAGCTCTTATTTGAATCTTTCCGATGTTGTGATAAATTGCAATTGCTTTAATGACTAAAGGCTATCGGTTGTTAATTCTCGGTAAGGTTCTTGATCCATGCTTTAGCTTGTGAAGGAATTGTCACTTTAGCATAAGAGTTCATATGATGGTATTGCTGTTCTCATCATGATCATGATGCATCCATGTTTGTATCTTGTTTTGTTGACACCTCTCTCACTAAACATGTGGGCATGTTTATTGATCTAGGCTTTCGCTTGAGGACAAGCGAGGTCTAAGCTTGGGGGAGTTGATACGTCCATTTTGCATCATGCTTTCATGTTGATATTTATTGCTTTTTGGACTATTATTTCACTTCACAGTACAATAATTATGCCTTTTCTCTCTTCTTTTGCAAGGTTTACATGAAGAGGGAGAATGCCGACAGCTGGAATTCTGGCGTGAAAAAGGAGCAAGTTTGAGATGCCTATTTTGCTCAACTTCAAAAGCCGTGAAAATCTACGTGGATTCTTTTTGGGATTTATAAAAAATACTAGGCCGAAGAAGTACCGGAGGAGCGCCAGCAGGGGGCCACGAGCCTGCTAGGCGCATCCACCCCCTGGCCGCGCCTAGGGGGCTTGTGGGCTCCTAGTTGGCCCTCTGGCTCCCCCCTTTGCTACAAGAAGCGTTTCGGTCTAGAAAAAATCAGGAGGAGGCTTTTCGGAGGATTCGCCGCCGCCACGAGGTGGAACTTGAGCAGAACCAATTTAGAGCTCCGGCAGGACGATCCTGCCGGGGAAACTTCCCTCCCGGAGGGGGAAATCGTCGCCATCGTCATCACCAACACTCCTCTCGTCGGAGGGGACTCATCACCATCAACATCTTCATGAGCACCATCTCATCTCCAAATCCTAGTTCATCTCTTGTAACTAATCTCCGTCTCGCGACTCCGATTGGTACTTGTAAGGTTGCTAGTAGTGTTAATTACTCTTTGTAGTTGATGCTAGTTGGATTACTTGGTGGAAGAGTTTATGTTCAGATATTTGATGCTACTCATTACCTCTCTGGTCATGAATATGATTATGCTTTGTGAGTAGTTACTTTTGTTTCTGAGGACATGGTATAAGTCTTGCTATAAGTAGTCATGTGAATTTGGTATTCGTTCGATATTTTGATGTGGTGTATGTTGTTTTTACTCTAGTGGTGTTATGTGAACGTAGACTACATAACACTTCACCATTATTTGGGCATATAGGAAGGCATTCGGAAGTAGTAAGTAGATGATGGGTTGCTAGAGTGATAGAAGCTTAAACCCTAGTTTATGCGTTGCTTCGTAAGGGGCTGATTTGGATCCACTAGTTTAATGCTATAGTTAGACTTTGTCTTAATTCTTATTTCGTAGTTGCGGATGCTTGCGGGAGGGGTTAATCATAAGTGGGATGCTTGTCCAAGTAAGGGCAGTACCCAAGTGTCGGTCCACCCACATATCAAACTATCAAAGTAACGAACGCGAATCATATGAACATGATGAAAACTAGCTTCACAAAAATTCCCATGTGTCCTCGGCAGCGCTTACCTCCTATAAGACTTTGTCCAGGCTTGTCCCTTGCTACAAAAGGGATTGGGCCACTTTGCTGCACCGTTGTTACTTTTGTTACTTGCTACTTGCTACGAATCATCTCACCACACAACTACTTGTTACCGATAATTTCAGTGCTTGCAGATATTACCTTGCTGAAAACCACTTGTCAGATCCTTCTGCTCCTTGTTGGGTTCGACACTCTTACTTATCGAAAGGACTACGATAGATCCCCTATACTTGTGGGTCATCAGTTGTCGTTTCTGAAAGTTTGGGGCTGCGATGCTTATGTGAAGAAACTTCAACCTGAGAAGCTCGAACCCAAAGCGGAAAAATGCGTCTTCATAGGATACCATAAGGAAACTATTGGGTATACCTTCTACCTTAGATCCGAAGGCAAAATCTTTGCTTCCAAGAACAGATCCTTTCTCGAGAAAGAGTTTCTTTCGGAAGAAGTAAGTGGGAGGAAAATAGAACTTGATGAGGTAATTGTACCTCCTCTCGAACTGGAGAGTGACACAACTCAAGAAAATGTTTCTGAGGTGCCTGCACCGGCTAGAGAAGAAGTTGATGATGATGATCATGGAACTTCGGATCAAGTTGCTATTGAACCTCGAAGGTCGACAATGATACGTTCCGCACCACAGTGGTACGACAATCCTGCCATGTAAATCATGTTGTTAGACAACGGTGAACCTTCAAACTATGAAGAAGCGATGGCAGGCCCGGATTCCAAGAATTGGCTTGAGGCCATGAAATCCGAGATAGGATCCATGTATGAGAACAAATTATGGACTTTGGTGGACTTGCCCGATGATAGGCGAGCCATAGAAAATAAATGGATCTTCAAGAAGAAGACTGACGTGGATGGTAATGTGACCATCTATAAGGCTCGACTTGCCGCTAAGGGTTATCGACAAGTTCATGGAGTTGACTACGATGAGACTTTCTCACCCGTAGCGATGCTGAAGTCCGTTCGAATAATGTTAGAAATAACTGCATTTTATGACTATGAAATCTGGCAAATGGACGTCAAAACGGCATTCCTTAACGGTTTCCTTGTATATGATGCAGACGGAAGGTTTTGTCGATCCTAAAAGTGCTGACAAGGTATGCAAGCTTCAGCGCTCCATCTATGGGATGGTGCAAGCATCTCGGAGTTGGAACATTCGCTTTAATGAGGTGATTAAAGCATTTGGGTTTGTACAGACTTATGAAGAAGCCTATATTTACAAGTGAGTGGGAGCTCTGTAGCATCTCTCATATTATATGTGGATGACATATTGTTGATGGGAAATGATATAGAACTCTTGGAAAGCATAAAGTCCTATTTGAATAAGAGTTTTTCAGTGAAGGACCTTGGAGAAGCTGCATACATATTGGGCATGAAGATCTATAGAGATAGATCGAAATGCCTCATAGGTGTTTCGCAAAGTACATACCTTGACAAGATATTGAAGAAGTTCAATATGGGTAAGTCCAAGAAGGGGTTCTTGCCTGTATTGCAAGGTGTGAGATTGAGTAAGACTCAACGCCCCACCATGGAAGAAGATAGAGAAAAGATGAGTACCATCCCCTATGCTTCAGCCATAGGCTCTATTATGTATGCCATGTTGTGTACCAGACGTGATGTGAACCTTGCCATAAGTTTGGTAGGGAGGTACCAAAGTGATCCCGGTATGGGACACTGGACAACGGTCAAGAATATCCTTAAATACCTGAAAAGGGAAAAGGACATGTTTCTCGTTTATGGAGGTGCCGAAGAGCTTGTCGAAAAGGGTTACGCCGATGCTAGCTTCAACACAGGTACGGATGACTCCAAGTCACAAACCGGATACATGTATGTTCTGAATGGTGGTGCAGACCGCTGGTGCAGTTGCAAGCAAAGCGTCATGGCGACATCTACATGTGAAGCGGAGTACATAGCTGCTTCGGAAGCAGCTCAGGAAGGGATGTGGATGAAGGAGTTCATCACCGACCTAGGAGTGATTCCCAATGCGTCGGGCCCAATGACCCTCTTCTGTGACAACACTGGAGCTATTGCCATAGCCAAGGAGCCCAGGTTTCACAGTAAGACCAAGCACATCAAGTGCCGCGTCAACTCCATTTGTGATTACATTCAGAAAGGAGATATAGATATTTATAAAGTACATACGAATCTGAATGTCGCAGATTCGTTGACTAAACCTCTTCCACGAGCAAAACATGATCAGCACGAGAACTCTATGGGTGTTCGATTCATCACAATGTAACTAGATTATTGACTCTAGTGCAAGTGGGAGACTGTTGGAAATATTCCCTAGAGGCAATAATAAAGTGGTTATTATTGTATTTCCAGTTCATGATAATTGTCTATTATTCATGCTATAAGTGTATTAACCGGAAATCGTAATACATGTGTGAATACATAGATCACAATGTGTCCCTAGTGAGCCTCTAGTTGGCTAGCTCGTTGATCAATGGATGATCGTGGTTTCCTGATCATGCACATTGGATGTCATTGATAATGGGATCATATCATTAGGAGAATGATGTGATGGACAAGACCCAATCCTAAGAATAGCACTTGATCGTGTTGTTCGTCTGCTAAAGCTTTTCTAATGTCAAATATCATTTCCTTAGACCGTGAGATTGTGCAACTCCCGGATACAGTAGGAATGCTTTGGGTGCATCAAACATCACAATGTAATTGGGTTATTATAAAGGTGCACTATGGGTATGTCCGAAAGTGTGTGTTGGGTTGGTACAAATCAAGACCGGGATTTGTCACTTCGTGTGACGGAGAGGTATCTCTGGGCCCACTCGGTAGAACATCATCATAATGAGCTCATTGTGACTAAGGACTTAGCCACGGGATGATGTGCTATGGAACGAGTAAAGAGACTTGCCGGTAACGAGATTGAACAAGGTATGGGGATACCGACGATCGTATCTCGGGCAAGTATCATACCGTAGACAAAGGGAATTGCATACGGGATTAATTGAATCCTTGACATCGTGGTTCATCCGATGAGATCATCTTGGAACATGTGGGAACCAACATGGATATCCATACCCCGCTGTTGGTTATTGACCGGAGAGGTGTCTCGGTCATGTCTGTAGGCTTCCCAAACCCGTAGGGTCTACACACTTAAGGTTTGATGACGCTACGGTTATATGGGAATAATGTACGTGGTTACCGAAGGTTGTTCAGAGTCCCATATGAGATCCCGAATGTCACAAGGAGCTCCGGAATGGTCCACAGGTAAAGATTCATATATAGGAAGTGAGGATTTGGACGTCGGAAGTGTTCCGGGCGTCACCGGTAATGTATCGGGACCACCGGAAGGGTTCCAGGGGTCCACCGACAAGGGCCACCAGCACCAAGCTGCTACATGGGCCATAAGTGGGAGGGAAACAACCCCTAAGTTGGATGGTGCGCCTCCACAATCAGCACAAGGCGCATCAAGGGGTGGAGGAGGGAAAACCCTAGGCGTGGGGAGGCCACCTTGGGCCTCAAGGCCCACCCTAGGGCGCCTCCACCACCTTGATCGCCGCCCAAAGCCATCTAGGGTTGTCGCACCCTTAGGGTGGGAAACCCTAAAGGGTGGGCATCCTACTCCCTCTCCTCCTATATGTAGTGGAGGGTTTTGGCCTTTTGGAGACACACAATTCATCTCTCCACGACGCAGCCCTACTCCTCCTCCTCGTCATCCTCCGTGGTGCTTGGCGAAGCCCTGCCGGAGTGCTGCGTAGCTCCACCGCCACCACGCCGTCGTGCTGCCGGAGCTCTCCCTCAACCTCTCCCTCCTCCTTGTTGGATCAAGCCATGGGAGACGTCACCGGGCTGAACGTGTGTGGAACATGGAGGTGCTGTGGTTCGGCACGTAGATCGGAATCCACCATGATCTCAATCGCTGCGAGTATGACTCCATCGACCGCGTTCATAGTAACGCTTCCTCTTAGAGATCTTTAAAGGTATGAAGATGCCCTACCCCATTACTCGTTGCTGGTTTCTCCTATATAGATCCTTTGTGTGGCGTAGGATTTTTTTTTGAAATTACTACGTCACCCAACAAGTTTATGTTCAGATTATCTGTGAATATTAGTTGAATCTTCGCTGAATTCTTATATGCATGACTTCAAATCTTTGTAAGTCTCTTTGAGTTATTGGTTTGGTTTGGCCAACTAGATTAGTAATTATTGCAATGGGAAAAGTGCTTAGTTTTGGGGTTCAATCTTGCGGTGTCCTCACCGAGTGACAAAGTAGGGATAGCGAGGCACGTATTGTATTGTTGCCATCCAGGATAAAAAGATGGGGTTTTCATCATATTGTTTGAGTTTATCCCTCTACATCATGTCATCTTACTTAATGCGTTACTCTGTTCTTCATGAACTTGATACTCTAGATGCACGGAGGAGTTGGTCGATGTGTGGAGTAATAGTAGTAGATGCAGAATCGTTTGGGTCTACTAGACACGGTCATGATGCCTATATGCATAATCATTGCCTTAGATATCTTCGTAAATATTCACTTTTCTATCAATTGCTCGACACTAATTTATTCACCCATCGTATTATTTTCGTTCATGAGAGAAGCCTCTAGTGAAATCTATGGGCCCCGGGTCTATTTTCCATATTATATTTTTAGATCTATAAACCAAAAATACCAAAAATATATTTGCCCCATTTATTTACTTTTATTTTTGTCAATCTTTTTTATCTATCTCTATTAGATCTCATCCTTGCAAATAACCGTGAAGGGATTGACAACCCCTTTGTTGCGTTGGGTGCAAATGTTTGATTGTTTGTGTAGGTGCTAACATTCGGGCCTTGCTTGTACATCCTACTCGATTGATACATTGGTTCTCAACAAACCGAGGGAAATACTTATCTACTTTGCTGCATCACCCTTTCCTCTTCAAGGTAAAACCAACGCAAGCTCAAGAAGTAGCAAGAAGGATTTCTGGCGTCGTTGCCGGGGAGGATACATAGCAAGACAATACAAGAACTTTCATGTCAACTTGCCAAATTTTGGCGCCGTTACCGGGGAGGATACATAGCAAGATCCATCCTACCAAGTACCCATCACAAACTCATCTCTTGCATTTACATTATTTTCCTCTTGTTTTCCTCTCCCCCACTTCTGAAACGATCTTCAGAAAATACCAAAAAGATTTTCCTTTTTAATCGCCCTTCTTCCGCTCATCTTTTTTTGTGTTTTTCGTTTGTTTGTTTCCATGGCTCAACCCAAAAGTTTTGATCCGTATCATAGGAAGTTAGAATATATTGACAATAATGCTAAGGGATTCATGTCGCTCCAATTTGACCATAATAGTTTCTTTAGGAACGAGCTTAAAGAACAAAGGTTTATGCTGGAATACATGAATAAAGAACTTGATGACATGACTAAGGAATTTTGTGGTTTGAAATCTCAGTTTGCTCACCTTGAAAATTTAGTGGGCCAAATTTCTGATAAACAAGCTACCTTAGTTAATAAAATGGCAGCAAAGCCAGAATCTTTAAATAATGATGAAGATCGTAAAGTGATTGATGTGACTCCTATTGAATCTTTGTTTTCTAATATAAATCTTAAAGTGATTGATGTGACTCCTATTGAAGATCTTAAAATAAGATTACCTTATGAATCTATTATGAGAGCCACTTATGGATTGCATACCAAAGATGACAATACCTAGATCTATTGTGTTATGCCTAGTTAGGGGCGGTAAACAATAGCGCTTGTTGGGAGGCAACCCAATTTTATTTTTATTTTTTTGTTTTTTGCTTCTATTTTTGAGTGTTGCACACATTATTATCTCCGTAGTAATTGTGTTTTCTTGTTTTAATTAGTGTTTCAGCCAAGTAAGACCTTTGGGATGGTCTACGGTGTTTGTGATTTGATTTTGCTGAAAAATAGAAACTTTCGCTCTGAGTTCAGGAATTTTGTAAATTCACTAGAGCGTTCTTTTGATCTTAATTTTTTTTACAAAATATTTATATAGGAATTTCCAAGATGTTCCTAATTTTTCAGAATTTTTGGAGTTAAAGAAGTATTCAAAGTATACAAATTGCTGCATAGTGTTCTGTTTTTGACAGATTCTATTTTCTTTGTGTTGCTTGCTTATTTCAATGTATCTATGGGTTGTATCGGGGGGTATTGTCACGCCCAAGATGCGACCCTATCCTCAATTTGGCACGAAGGCCTCGTCAGGGATAGAAGCGCATCTCGTCATGTCGCAAGAATGGATATCGTTACAAGTAAAGGTATTGAAAAGAAGATATATATATATATATATATATATATATATATATATATATATATATATATAGAATTGACTTACGCTCGCCACAAGCTACATCAGAGTCACATCAGTACATTACATAATCATCAAGAGTAAGAGCAGGGTCCGACTACGGACGAAAATAAACGAGAAAAGAAGAACGACGTCCATCCTTGCTATCCCAGGCTGCCAGCCTAGAACCCATCCTAGATCGATGAAGAAGAAGAAGAAGCAACTCCAAATGAACAAACAACGCGCTCGCGTCGAGTAACCTTTACCTGTACCTGCAACTGGTGTTGTAGTAATCTGTGAGCCACATGGACTCAGCAATCTCATTTCCAAAGGTATCAAGACTAGCAAAGCTTATTAGGTGAGGCATGGTTAAGTGGTGAGGTTGCAGCAGCGACTAAGCATATATTTGGTGGCTAAACTTACGAGTACAAGAAATAAGAGGGGGAAGATCTATGCATAACGGACGTGAACTACTGTTGATCAAATGGATGATCTTGAACACCTACCTACGTCAGACATAACCCCACCGTGTCCTCGATCGGAGAAGGAACTCATGAAAGAGACAGTCACGGTTACGCACACAGTTGGCATATTTTAATTAAGTTATCTTCAAGTTATGTAGAACCAGTGTTAAACGAAGTTTCCACGTTGCCACATAACCGCAGGCACGGCTTTCCGAAAGATTTAACCCTGCAGGGGTGCTCCAACTAGTCCATCACAAATTACCACAAGCCGCATAGAAATCCTCAATCACGAAGCTCGCGATCTCGTCGGATTCCCAAGTGGAAAACGTCAACTCTGAGATTACCCAAAGCATCACCGGAATCCCGATGCACAAGATATCTCGTCAAAGGTAAAACTAATCCAGTAAGGCCGCACGACGTGTCGACGATCCCGATAGGAGCCGCGTATCGCGTTCTCAGGACACGACGGATAAGCGAAGCGTACGGTGGCCTGATAGAAATCTCCCGAGTTGCCCCGGGTTGGCCCCACACGGTGCTCTGTTTTGGACCAGCACCATCAGCACTAGCCCTCCCTGTATTATGTAGAATTACTCCTCGGGTAACGCTAACTCCCTATGCATTTAGTATTATCAAATTATTATGTTGGTCAAATGTAGTACCAATGTTGGGCCTTGCCAGACCACCTTTAATCTAAAACAAATTATCAAGGGGGTCCCCATAACAACCCCGATCGTGTTAGGAGCGCTCAATTATGGAACATAACACCGGTAGCCGAAACTAAGGGGGCAAAGGTGGAACAAAATACCAGGCTAGAAAGGCCGAGCCTTCCACCTTTTACCAAGTATATAGGTGCATTAAATTAAATAGCATTTGATAGGGTGATATAACAAGGAACCCATGTTATCACATGGAAGCAACTACACCTGCAACTAGCAACGCTAACAACATGGTTAAGCAAGCAGTAACATAGCCAATAAGTGGTTTGCTAGGTCGAACAGGTTGAAGGTTATCATGGCGTTGTTGAGAAGCTGATATTTAACATGTGGTAGGCAACGAGACGTAATCGGTAGAAACGGTAAAACTAGCATGGCAATGATAGTAATGGTATCTGGGAAATGGTCATCTTGCCTGAGATCCCGCTTGGAAGAAGAATGCCTCCGTGAAGCAGACGAACCGACGTAGTCGAACGGGTCCTCACAATCCGACATGCTTGCGGAACTCTATCGAGACGGAGGAAACCGGGAACAAGCATCAACACAGATATTCACCACATGATGCACGCACATATGATGCACGAACAGGCTGAATACAAGCAAGTCATGGCATGACAATTCACACAAACAGACACTACACATTAAGTGAAGTTCAATATGCAACGAGTTGCATATTGACGAAACTCCACGTTAATTACTTAGTTCTGTTCCGATTAGGTACTCGGCAATATTAAATGTGATTAAACATGGCAAGAGGTGAAGCGTAATTAAACTACCTATCTAGGCATTTTAAATGAGGTCGGAAATGACATATAGCACCTCTGAGACGACCTCACATGTTAATTTACAATTCTGTCCAGATCTGAACAAACACATTTAATTAGTTTTTAAACAGCAAAACAAATAGGTTCACGTGATTCTACACGTCGTTAGAAGCAATTTACACATAGAGAACATCTCCAACGGAGCTACGGTTCAAAAGATACAAGCACTGCAAGATATGATGGCATGAATGCAATATGTGTGCAACGACGGTCACGAGCACTTCAAAACATACAACCAGCAAGAGAAAATGAAACTACACGAGATTCTAAGCAAGTTTCATGTAGGACACGATCAAAACGGAGCTACGGTTCAACAACTACGAGCAAAACAAGAAATCACTACAATCTGCCAAAATCAGCCACATAGCATTTTCTACGCACCACAACTACGGGCTACACAAAACCAAACTACTCAACCAAGGCATGACACGAAAGAGGGCAAGAAGCACTACTACAAACAACTAACAACAACTAGCATGGCAGCAAGCAATACTAGGGAAAGAAGTCACAAAATGGAATCTCACACACTATTTCAGACTTAGTGAAAATAACACTTCATGAAAGTGCAGTTTTCGATCTGAAGCCATATTGATAGCAGCAAAACCTATAGCTAAAGGACTCCAAATGGCATGAAAAGTTACAGCATGCTAGAGAAACACAAGGACTACAACTAACTACATTGCACCAACCTCAAAAGAACTACAAATCAACAGATACAAGCAAGACAAGACAGCAACAAAATATGACAGATTCCAGACTTAGAAATATTTCAGCACCTCCAAATCAGCACTATTTCTAGCAACTTGAGAGCAAGCAAACAACACCTAAACATGCATTTCTATTGCAACCAAAAATACCAGGGGCTAGAGTAAACATCAAAGATCAACTCTCTAGTTGACAACTTAATCAAACGAAGCACGGAATAAATCCTACGAAATAAACAAGAGGGCAACATGGCAAAATATCGCGCGAACTAACTTGCTCTAATGCTAAAACTAATTGCACAAAAAAATCCTATGGATTTTTCTACCCCGAAAACATATAAATTATGTGGGGTTGCACAACAAAAATAATACCACACGTAAATGCGAGAAAATAACCTATTCACGGAAAAATAAACTAGCGGCAAACCCTACACGCAAAAATACGAGTGACCGCTCTAAAATACTTGAAAAAATGGTTCCTAAAACATGGGCATTTAACCTACGACATACGAGCAATCCGGACTTGCGCGAAAAATAATTACGGGCATTATCCTATTGGAACAACACGCTAATCTATGCATTCTACACGTCAAACAATGTCAAACAATTATGCAAGTTGCGAAAACGGATTCTACGCGCAAAACTACACGAAAAACATATCTAATTCATCGCGATCCGACTAACGGTTTAAAAGATACACGCGTTTTAAATATACGTCTATTTACTGGAATTTAATTAATTCCGAAAAATCCCTAAATACTAACGGGCTCAACAGGGGCGCAATATAACAAAACCTATGCTGGGCGGGGGATAGCTCACTTGAGGGCCTCTTGGGCCTGGCGCTTGGGAAGAGGCCGGCCGAGGCCTGGGCCTGGGGAGGCGCTGCGAGGCGGAGGTGATCCTGGGCCGAAGGGGCGCGGTCAACGCGACCGGGGGGGGGGGGGGGATCGAGCGCTGCGCTCGGGCGGCGCCTGCTCGTCCCGAACAGGACGCATGGCCGGCACGGCGGCACAGGCGAAGGGGGGGCCGGCGGCGAGGCGAAGCGATGCGGCGCCGGCGGGAATGGGTCGGGGCTGCCCGGATCTGGGACAGGGCTACCCGGATCTGGCCATTCCGGCGTGGGAGGAGCAAGCCGGCGGGCGGCGCGGCCTGCAGTGACTCTGGCGGCGGGGAAGCTGCTGCAGGCGGCTCAAGACGAGGTGGGGCCCAGCGACAGCGGCTCCAGCCGGCGAGCTGCTGCCGGCAGCGGGGCAGGGGAGCTTGGGCGCGGGCTCCGGCGCAGGGACGAGGCTGCTGCCTCGGGCGGGTGCGGCCTCGACGGGAGCAGGGGGTTTGCGGCGGCACGGTGGCTGAACGTGCTCAGCCGGGCCCGATCTGGGCCTGGCGGGCCTGAGGGCTGCGCAGAGGAGGGAGGAAGGAGAGAGTGGGTGGACTAGGGTTAGGCACGGATTTCGAGGCAAAGTGGGGCTGTCTAAAAAATAAGCACAAGTCTATTTATAACAAATTGGGGGGGGGTGCTAGGTATAGCGAAATCTCGTTCCGGATCCAACCGTGCGGTCGGATTCGGACGATTCCGAACGTGGGAACGGATAAGTGGCCATGTAGAGAATGTATCCGGAGACGAGAGGGAAAGCGGGCGGCGCGGCAACGGATTTTAAAACACCGACAATCGTGTGACGGTAGACCGAATACGGTGCCGCTACGGTAGACCATTCGGGTACCAGACAGACTCCGATCGCGACGAAATTCGACAGGCGGCCTAGCTATAACTAATTACGACCGCACGTCAAGTTTCACCCCGATGAGAGAAAGTTTTAAACGCACTTTTAAAACAAGGTTTGACGATGCCGCGGGCGCGTGTGTGTGCGGTCGGGCTCAGAACGGACAACGACGAGAACCGGCAACTAACAACGGATGCAAGTTTTTGAAAACTGGCGGCAACGGAGATGCCGATGCAATGCTGATGATGCGCATGATGCGATGATGATGCGACAAAAGAAAATAGACACAAGACGAAAACGGAAAGAAAAGGGGAATCTTCTGGAACGTCGGCATCGGGCTGTCACAGGTATGAACCATGGATAAGTTGGAATACAATAAATATTACACCAATATAAATAAAGAATGAGTTCACAACAGTACCTAAAGTGGTGATCTATTTTTCTTATACTAACGGATTTCATGAGTTTTCTGTTGAGTTTTGTGTTGTGAAGTTTTCAAGTTTTGGGTAAAGATTTGGTGGATTGTGGAATAAAGAGTGGAAAGAGCCTAAGCTTGGGGATTCCAAAGGCACCCCAAGCCATATTCAAGGATACCAAAGAGCCTAAGCTTGGGGATGCCTCGGAAGGCATCCACTCTTTCGTCTTCAAGCCATCGGTAAATTTACTTGAGGCTATATTTTTATTCACCACATGATATTTGTTTTGCTTGGAGCGTCTTGTATGATATGAGTCTTTGATTTTTTAATTTTCCATAATAATCCTTGCTGCACACATCTTTTGAGAGAGACACGCTGAATCGTGAATTTATTAGAATACTCTATGTGCTTCACTTATATATTTTGAGCTAGGCAATGTTGCTCTAGTGCTTCACTTATATCTTTTTAGAGCACGGTGGTGTTTTATTTCGTAGAAATTATTGAACCTCACTTATATTATTTTGAGAGTCTTAAACCAGCATGGTAATTGGTTTAGGTTATGAATTTAGTCCTAATTTAATAAGCATCCAAGAGGAATATAATAAAAAAAATCATATTAAGTGCATTGAATACGATGAGAAGTTTGATTCCTTGCATATAGTTTTTAGATATGAAGATGGTAATATGAGAGTCATGCTAGTAAGTAATTGTGAATTGGACGAAACACTTGTTTTAAAGTTTGTGATTCACGTAGCATGCACGTATGGTGAACCGTTATGTAATGAAGTCGGAGCATGATTTGTTTAATGATTGTCAACCTTTGTGTGAGAGTCGGGATCGCATGATGGTTAACTCCTACCAACCTTTCCCTTAGGAGCATGCATCTAATACTTTGCTTTGATAACTAATAGACTTTTTCAATAAGTATGTGAGTTCTTAATGACTAATGTTGAGTCCATGGATTATACGCACTCTCATCCTTCCACCATTGCTAGCCTCTCTAGTATCGTGCAACTTTTGCCGGTGCATTAAACCCGCCTTCCTCAAAACAGACACCATATATTTTCCTCAAAATAGCCACCATACCTACCTATTATGGAATTTCCATAGCCATTCCGAGATATATTGCCATGCAACTTCCACCGTTTCGTTTTTTATAACACGCACCATCATTGTCATATTGCCTTGCATGATCATAAGATAGCTAGCATGATGTTTTCATGGCTTGTCCTTTTTATGTCATTTGCTACGCTAGATCATTGCACATCCTGGTACACCGCCGGAGGCATGCATATAGAGTCATATTTTGTTCTAGAAATTGATTTGTAATTTTTGAGTTGTAAGTAAATAAAACTGTGATGATTTGCATTATTAGAGCATCGTCCCATGTGAGAGAAAAGGATGATGGAAGCTATGACACCCTCACAAGTTAGGATGAGTATCTGGACTTTGCAAAAATAAAAGAGGCCGATGAAGCCCATAAAAAATAAAGAGGCCAAAGATGCCCACCAAAAAAACAAAAAAAAATGAGAGAAAGAGAGAAGGGACAATGCTACTATCTTTTTTCCACACTTGTGCTTCAAAGTAGCACCATGATCGTCATGATAGAGAGCCTCCTATATTGTCACTTTTATATACTAGTGGGAATTTTTCATTATAGAACTTGGCTTTTACATTCCAGTGACGGGCTTCCTCAAATCGCCCTAGGTCTTCGTGAGCAAGCGAGTTGGATACACACCCACTTAGTTTCTTGTTTAGCTTTCATACACTTATAGCTGTAGTGCATCCGTTGTATGGCGATCCCTACTCACTCACATTGATATCTATTGATGGGCATCTCCATAGCCCGTTGATACACCTAGTTGATGTGAGACCATCTTCTCTTTTTTTTCTTTACAACCCCCACCATATTCTTCCACCTATAGTGCTATATCCATGGCTCACGCTCATGTATTGCATGAGAGTGGAGAAGGTTTGAGAACATAAAAATTGTGAAACAATTTCTTGACTTTCATCGGGGTTTTGTATGATTTAGATACTTTTTGTGGTGAAGATGGAGCATAGCCAGACTATATGATTTTGTAGGGATAGCTTTCTAGGACAATGTTATTTCGAAAGGACGCAATTGAATTGTTAGTATGCTTGAAATATTATTGTTTCTATGTCAATGTTAGACTTTTGTTTTGAATCTTATGGATCTGAACAATCATGCCACAATAAAGAATACTACATGGATAAATATGTTAGGTAGCATTCCACATCAAAAATTCTGTTTTTATCATTTACCTACTCGAGGACGAGCAGGAATTAAGCTTGTGGATGCTTGATACGTATCCAACGTATCTATAATTTTTTATTGTTCCATGCTATCATATTATCTTTTTTAGATGTTTTATATGCATTAATATGCTATTTTATATTATTTTTGGGACTAACCTATTAATCTAGAGCCTAGTGCCATTTTCTGTTTTTCTTTGTTTTTGGATATTGCAGATAAGGAATATTAAAGGAAGTCCAAACAGAATAAAATCCCCGGAATGATTTTTCTTGGACCACAAGAAACCTGCCAGACTTGGAGAGGGGGGCAGGACACCTACCGGGAGGTCATAAGCATGTAGGGCGCACCCTAGGAGGGCGCCCCTGGCTTGTGGGTCCCCTGCAGGTCTCCTAACCCTAATTCTTGGCCTATAAATTCCCAAATATTCCCCATTATCAGCGGTACACCAAAAAAATACTTTTCCACCGCCGGAAGCCTCTCTTTCCATGAGATCCAATATGGGAGTCTTTTTCGGTAATCTCCCAGAGGGGGATTCAATCACGGAGGACATCTACATCAACTCCATTGCTCCTCCGATGATGCATGAGTAGTTTACCACAAACCTGCGGGTCCATAGCTAGTAGCTAGATGGCTTCTTCTCTCTCTTTGTTCTTCAATACCATGTTCTTCATGATCTTCATGAAGACCTATCCGATGTAATACCCTTTTGCAGTGTGTTTGTCGAGATCCGATGAATTGTGGGTTTATGTTCATATTATTTATGAATATCATATGAATCTTCTCTGAATTCTTATATGCATGATTTCATATCTTTGCAAGTCTCTTCGAGTTATTGGTTTGGTTTGGCCAACTAGATTAGTAATTCTTGCAATGGGAGAAGTGCTTAGTTTTGGGTTGAATCTTGCAATGTCCTCACCCAGTGACAAACTAGGGGTAGCGAGGGACGTATTGTATTGTTGCCATCAAGGATAAAAAGATGGGGTTTTCATCATATTGCTTGAGTTTATACCTCTACATCATGTCATCTTACTTAATGTGTTACTCTGTTCTTCATCAACTTAATACTCTAGATGCAGGCACGAGTCGATCGATTTGTGGAGTAATAGTAGTAGATGCAGAATCGTTTCGGTCTACTTGACTCGGACGTGATGCCTATATGCATAATCATTGCCTTAGATATCTTCATAATTATTTGGTTTTTATCGATTGCTCGACAGTAATTTGTTCACCCATCGTATTATTTTCCTTCATGAGAGAAGCCTCTAGTGAAACCTATGGCCCCCGGGTCTATTTTCCATATTATATTTTCAGATCTATAAACCAAAAATACCAAAAATATATTGCTGCCATTTATTTACTTTTGTTTAATTTCAGTTATATCAATCCTTTTTATCTATCTCTATCAGATCTCATCCTTGCAAATAACCGTGAAGGGATTGACGACCCCTTTGTTGCGTTGGGTGCAAGTGTTTGATTGTTTGTGTAGGTGCTAACATTGGGGCCTTGCTTGTACCTCCTACTGGATTGATACCTTGGTTCTCAACAAACCGAGGTAAATACTTACCTACTTTGTTGCATCACCCTTTCCTCTTCAAGGGAAAACCAACACAAGCTCAAGAAGTAGGAGTCACCGAACCCATACAAACAAGGTTGGGGAAATCTCCACAACTTAATTGGAGGCTCGCAACAACACCACGAAGCTTCACCACAATGGATTGTGGCTCCAAGGTGACCTCAATTGCTCGGGGCAATCTCCACAACCTAATTAGAGACCCCCTACACTTGCCCGGAGCTTTACACCACAATGATTGAGCTCCGAAGCACCACCAACTGTCTAGGACGCCAAAGCACCCAAGAGGAACAAGCTCTAGGGTACGAAGCACCCAGGAGTAATAAGCTTTTCAAATTTTCACTTCCACGTATCACCGCGGAGAACTCAAATCGATGCAACCAATGCAATGGCAAGAACTCACAAAGTGGTCAAGTGCCTCACACTCAAATCACGCCACAACAACAAAAGCTATGAGGAATACGAGAGGAAGAACAAGGAGCTCACAAAAGAACTCCAAGATCTAGATCCAGGGGGTTCCCCCCACATATAGAAGAAAGTGATTGGTGGAAATGTGGATCTAGATCTCCTCTCTCTTTTGACTCAAGAACTAGCAAGAATCATTGGAGGGATTGAGAGATAGAAAGCTCAAATAAGGTCAACAAAGGTGGTAAACACGAGCTCAAAGGATATGGTTCAATGGGGAAGAAGAACCCCTTTTATAGGAGGGTAAAAATCCAACCATTACCCCCTCAACCCGCACATAAGAGGTAGTACCGTTCCAGAGAGTGGTACTACCACCGATAAGAGGTAGTACCACTCGTGGGAGTGGTACTACCGCTGGGGCGGCAGAGCCACAAATCTAAGGGTAGGCAGGCGAGTAGTATTTCCGCCGGAGCAGTACTACCGATGCCAAGAGTGGTACTACTGCATGTAAGAGGTAGTATCTCCTCCTACTATCGCTCAGGATCTACTGAGGATTACAACCCGAGAAACATGGGTGGGAGTCACGGTAGTAACAAGCGGTACTACCACGCTGAACTACCCGCCAGAAACCGCGCAGTCCGACACGAAAATTGTCAAGACCCCAAGGCAGTGGCAGACTCAGTGGCACTGTCCAGGGGCACTACCGCCCAAGAGATGTACTGTGACAACCCGAGATCAACGTTCCAGAAGATTTCCCTTTTATTCCTTGCCGCCGTGCAATTAGATTGTCTGTCGCATTCATCATCGCATCACGCGCATCATCTACATTACATCGGCACTCCGTTGCCGCCAGTTTTCAAAACTTGCATCCGTTATTAGTTGTTAGTTCTCTCCGTTTTCTTCGTTGTCCCTTTTGAGACAAACCACACATGCACGCGCCTGCGACATTGTTAAAATCTTGTTTTTAAAAGTGTCCGGAAAATGTTCTCGGATTCGGTTGAAACTGGCGTGCGATCTAAATATAATATAAGTACGCCGCCTGCCAAATTTCGTCGCAATTGAAGTCCGTATGACACCCGAACGGTCGACCATAGCGGCACCGTATCGGTTTAATTGTCATACGTTTTTGGTATTTCAAAATCATGTCACGGGCCGCAAACTCCCCTCTCATCTCAGCCCATGGACCTCTACACAACCACCTAGCCCACCAACCTAAACCCCGCGATCGGAGCCATCGGATCGCGATCGGAGGGCTTCGAGACAACCCAAGACCCCTAAACCCTAGCTCCCCTACCTATAAATAGACCCCTTTCTATTCTGGACCTTCCCTAACCTCCCACCTCGATTACAGCATCGCCCCGCTCCCTCCACACCACTTGGCGACTACGAGCAGCACTGCCGCCACCTGAGCCGTTGTAGCCGCCCCTCCCAGCCATCAAGAGCTCGCCACCTGGCCTTTCTCGCCCCAGCCACCAAGGCCCGCCGTGGCCCACGGTCGGCCCATCCCGGACCGCCCCGGGCTCGATCAGCCCCGCACCTTGCGCCCCGCTCGCCCGCATCCGCAGCCGCCTCCCTCGTGCCGCTCGGCTCCAGCACGACGCCGCCCCTCCACCTGGTGTGTTGTGCCACCACCGGAGCTCGACCGCCCGTGCCGCGCGAGCCCCCGTAGCCGCAACCGTGCCGGCCAGAGTGCCGCAAGGCCCGCATGCGAGCGCGCCGCCGTTGCCCTACAGTCTCAACCCGAGCATGTCGCCGCACAGCGCCATGGTACCGGCATAGGCCATCTCTAGCCCAGATCCGTGGGATCCGGCCAAGATCCACCCCCCGTGCCCGTTCCCCAGGTTCCTCCGGCGACCGTCGGCGTCGTCATCGCGTCGGCCGGTCACCGCCTCCGCCCTGGCGAGATCTGCACTGTGTGGTCCCGTGACACCGTCGTCCTTCGATCCAAACGGGTCCTGCATGTCCCACTGGATCTCCCCGTCCTGTGCCTGAGGGGGTATTTTTTCCTAAGTCCCCAAGTGCATGTTTTCTTATCAGCATGTTAGCATATTCGCGCGACTATATCTAGTTAACCGTGCGTCGGATCGCAACGAGTTATATCTAAAATTTCGTGTAGATTAATATTTTCCAACTCTCATGCATAATTAAAATTGTTTTGTGTGCTGTTTGCATTGGTTTGCGTGTTGATGCGATAGAAACGGTTTAGTTTGTAGTTAATTAACCGTAGCTCCGTTGGAGATGAGCCATATTTGTAAATGGACTAGAACGACGAGTAGAATCACGTGAACCACTTTGTTTTGCCGTTTAACAAACATAAAATGCAGTTAGGATAGATCTGAATAGATTACAAAGTTAACGCGTGGGGTCGCTTCGGAAATGCTATATGTCATTTCCGGCCTCATTTAAAATGCCTAGTTAGGTAGATTATTTGTGCTTCACCCCTTGCCATGTTTAAAAACAGTTAATACTTCCGTGGAAATAAACAGGAGTGAACAAAATAATTAAACATGGAGTTTCGTCAATATGCAACTCGTTGCATATTGAACTTCACTTAATGTGTAGTGTTTGATTGTTGTGAATTGACATGCCATGTCTTGCATATGTCCAACCGTTCATGCATCATTTGTGTTGTGCATCGTGTGGTGAATATCGTGTGTTGATTCTTGTTTCCGGTTTGCTTCGTCTCGATAGAGTTCCGCAAGCGTGTCGGAAAGTGAGGACACGTTTGACTACATCGGTTCGTCTGCTTCACGGAGACATTCTTCTTCCAAGCGGGATCTCAGGCAAGATGACCATTTCCCCAGATACAATTACTATCATTGTCATGCTAGTTTTTATCGTTTCTGTCGCTATGTCTCGCTGCCTACCACCTGTTAAATATCAGCCTCTCAACATTGCCATGAAAACCTTCAACCTGTTCACAACCTAGCAAACCACTGATTGGCTATGTTACCGCTTGCTTAACCATGTGTTAGCGTTGCTAGTTGCAGGTGCAGTTGCTTCCATGTGATAACATGGGTTCCTTGTTATATCACCCTATTAATGTTATTCAATTTAATGCACCTATATACTTGGTAAGAGGTGGAAGGCTTGACCTTTCTAGCCTGGTGTTTTGTTCCACCTTTGCCCCCTTAGTTTCGGCTACCGGTGTTATGTTCCATAATTGAGCGCTCCTAACACGATCGGGGTTGTTATGGGGACCCCTTGATAATTCGTTTTAGATTAAAGCTGGTCTAGCAAGGCCCAACACTGGTACTACATTTTCCCAACATAATAATTCTGTTAATATTGAACTGCATAGGGAGTTAGCGCTACCCGAGAAGTAGTTCCACATAATGCAGGGAGGGCCAATGCTGATGGTGCTGGTCCAACACAGAGCACCGTGCGGGGCCAACCCGGGGCAACTCGGGAGATGTCTATCAGGCCACCGTACGCTTCTCTTATTCGTCGTGTCCTGAGAACGAGATATGCGGCTCCTATCGGGATCTTCGACACGTCGGGTGGCCTTGCTGGATTAGTTTTACCTTTGGCGAATGTCTTGTGCATCGGGATTCCGATGATGCTTTGGGTAATCTCAAAGTTGAGGTTTTCCACTAAGGAGTCCGACGAGATAGCGAGCGTCGTGATCGAGGATTTCTATGCGGCTTGTGGTAATTTGTGATGGATTAGTTGGAGCACCCCTGCAGGTTTAATCTTTCGGAAAGTCGTGCCCGCGGTTATGTGGCAACGTAGAAACTTTGTTTAACACTGGTTCTAGATAACTTAACTAAAACATGCCAACTGAGTGTGTAATCGTGAATGTCTCTTTCGCGAGTTCCTTCTCCGATCGAGGACACGGTGAGGTTATGTTTGACGCAAGTAGGTGTTCAGGATCATTCATTTCATCATTAGTAGTTTACGTCCGTTATACGTAGATCTCCCCCCTTCTTATTTCTTGTACTCGTAAGTTAGCCACCAATTATATGCTTAGTCGGTTGCTGCAGCCTCACCACTTAACCATATCCCACCTATTAAGCTTTGCTAGTCTTGATACCTTTGGAAATGAGATTGCTAAGTCCCCTGTGGCTCATAGATTACTACAACACCAGTTGCAGGTACAGGTAAAGGTTACTTGATGCGAGCGCGTTGATTGTTCATTTGGAGTTGCTTCTTCTTCTTCTTCATCGATCTAGGATGGGTTCCAGGCCGGCAGCCTGGGATAGCAAGGATGGACGTCATTCTCTTTTCTCGTTTGTTTTCGTCCATAGTCGGACCCTGCTCTTCTTCATGATATTTATGTATTGTACTGATGTGACTCTGATGTAGCTTGTGGCGAGTGTAAGCCAATTCCATATATTTCATCTTTTCAGTACATGTACTTGTAACGATATCCTTTCTTGCGAAACAACAAGATGCGCTTCTATCCCTGACGAGGCCCTCGTGCCAAATTAAGGATAGGGTCGCCTCTTGGGTGTTACAAGTTGGTATCAGAGCAGAGTTTAGTGATACGTCTCCGTCGTATCTATAATTTTTGATTGTTTCATGCCAATAGTCTACAACTTTCATATACTTTTGGCAACTTTTTATACTATTTTTGGGACTAACATATTGATCCAGTGCATAGTGCCCGTTCCTGTTTGTTGCATGTTTTTTGTTTCACAGAATATCCTTACCAAACGAAGTCCAAACGTAATAAAAACTTACGGGGATTTTTTTGGAAGATTGATGATTTTTGGGAAGAAAAATCAACGCGAGGCGATGCACAGAGGGCCCACAAGCCCTGTAGCCGCCACCAGGAGGTACGGTGGCGGCAAGCAGGCTTGTGGCCACTCCTTAAGGCGGTTGGAGCCCTTCTTTTGCCGCAAGAAAGATAATATATGGAAGCAAATCGTGTTAAACTTTCAGCCCAATAGGAGTTACGGATCTCAGGGAATTTAAGAAACGGTGAATCGCAGAATCTGGGAGCGTAGAAACAGAAGGACACAGAGAGAGAGAGATCCAATCTCGGAGGGCTCTCGCCCCTCCGCCGCCATGGAGACCATGGACCAGAGGGGAAACCCTTCTCCCATCTAGGGAGGAGGTCAAGGAAGAAGAATAATGAGGGCGGCTCTCTCCCCCTCTCTCCTGGCAGCGCCGGAACGCCGCCCGGGACATCATCGTGTGACGGCGATCTACACCAACACCTCCGTCATCTTCACCAACATCTCCATCATCTTCCCCCATCTATATTCAGTGGTTCATTGTCCCGCAACCCGCTGTACCCTCTACTTGAACATGGTGCTTTATGCTACATATTATTATCCAATGATGTGTTGCTATCCTATGATGTCTGAGTAGATTATCATTGTCCTATCGGTGATTGATGAATTGCTATGATTGGTTTAATTTGCTTTTGGTTATGTTGCTGTCCTTTGCTGCCCATTATATGATCGCGCGCGTGGATCACACCATAGGGTTAGTTGTATGTTGATAGGACTATGTATTGGCAGGCTAGAGTGACAGAAGCTTCAAACCTAGCATAGAAATTGATGCATATGGGATTGAAGGGGGACCAATATATCTTATTACTATGGTTGGGTTTTACCTTAATGAACGTTAGTAGTTGCGGACGCTTGCTAATAGTTCCAATCATAAGTGCATAGAATTCCAAGTAAGGGATGACATGCTAGCAGAGGCCTCTCCCACATGATACTTGCTATCGATCTAGTAACATAGTCAATTGCTTAGGGACAATTCCACAACTCCTACCACCACTTTTCCACACTCGTTAGACTAACGTATTTGTTTCTTTTTCTAACTAGCCCCTAGTTTTATTTATGTGTTCTTTACTTTCTTGCAAGCCTATCCCCTCACTCCTACAAAGTACTTCTAGTTTCTTACTTGTTCTAGGTAAAGCGAACCTAAAGTGTGCGTAGAGTTGTATCGGTGGTCGATAGAACTTGAGGGAATATTTGTCCTGCCTTTAGCTCCTCGTTGGGTTCGACACTCTTACTTATCGAGAAAGGCTACAATTGATCCCCTATACTTGTGGGTTATCATTTAGCTCCAGGGGATTCTTGAGCACATCGTTATCATTCAGATTTCTTAGTATCTCAGAACGAAGGATGTCCAAAATTGCTTCAATACTAGTAGTGGCGAGAGGAGTCTAGCTTCCCTAGTACTGGTGCAGAGAGTTCCGGATGTATCGCCATACTTTGTATCGTTGTGATTACGAGTGTCTGTGATAGATGAGTTTCCGAGATTCTGGTTATGTGTTGATGGATGTGATACACTAGATGGGTTAGTATAGGAGTTGAGTGATATGTTACTCCTGGTATCCGTGGACCAGATTGCATGACTAGAAATTTCGGGAGTTCTTAGGTGGGAATTCAAGTAGTTACTTATAGGATAATCTTCCAACAAATGCATGATGTTAGGTTGGGTTTCGACATCTAGTGGATTCGTTTGTTCACGGTCGACTTACAGCGGTTCTCGTTATGTCTTAAAGAGTCCTTGTAGCTTGCTACGACTCAGGGACGCTTCGTATGTGGTGTGCACTGCCTTGCACAGGATGGCTACTGTAAGGATCGAGCCCGTGCGATCCTGTCCATGAAAATATCGGACGAAATCTCTCTCATGAGTTTGTTCTGGCTTATTTCGTAAGCCTCATCCTTTGTTTTGTGGTATATGGTAATTCAAGTTGCTTCGATGTCAAATGTTGAATTCATATATTTCAAAAGGTGTTCTCGTATTTTTTATGTGAGCGCTAATTCTTTTTTTCTCAATCAAGTTGTCTTATCAATTCTTGTCAATCGGAGTTGTCATATCAATTCTTTTTCAACCGGTGTGCTTCTCTTCACGTGAATTCTATCCTCTCCAATTTTGCACGATCAATCTCTTTTTCTTTCCGGAGTTGTCTCATCTGTCCCAAGTTGTCTTTGTTTTCCCGCCCTCCCGCCCTTTTCTTCGGTGATTGGATTTCATCCAAGTGCATTTCATTTCATTTTTGCTTCTGCTATCTCTTCTTCCTTTTGTAGCCGGTGATTCATTGTGAAGATTCTGAGGAGCTTCATGTTCATCTTTATTCATTCTCGTGGTCGTTTCCGGTGAATTCAATTTAGATATCCGTGTTCATCATATCCTTATCATCCTTGTAATTCCTCCCATGTTGGAAATTGTTGTTTAAGCCTCTCTTGTTATTACTCCATCTCTGTTCTAGCCGGAGTGTCGGAGATATCTCAGAAGTTCTTGTTTCAATTCTTTCTATTATTTCGAGGTGCTCAACCTCACCTAGTTTTCATTTGTATCGGTGCAATATCTCTCTTTCTGAGCAATTGTTTCAACGGTGGTTTCTTTGAGTGGGCCCATAACCCACAGGTTCTTTCCCAAGATCTTATCTGGCTCTTGTAATCCTTTTCCGGAGTTCTCCTATTCTTTTCAACCATGACGTAAGTCTGAATTTCATCTGTCATATTCCTTCTTCAAGATCAATTCGAATTCATTCTCATATTTGGATCAACCTTTCATTCTTCTTTATTCCGGAGTGTCTCAGTTATTCTTGGTGGTGTTCTCCTCATCTTGTTCAGCTTGGAAGACCGAAGGAGTGTTTCTCTCAAATCTTGCTCCATTCTTGTGTAGAGTCATCATTTAAGTGTTGTGGTATCATCTTGAATTGTTCCCAATCATGAGTAATCCCTTTCTTGCTAGCCGGTGCTTTTTTGAGTTGTTTTCATTCTTGATCCTCCGAAGGCCATCATTTCAAAAGATTCTTCGTTCTCAGCTTTCAGCTTTCGTTCTCAAATTCTTCTCAATTGTTGTCTCTTCGTTCGTCTCTCAATTATTCCGGTGTCTTGTTTAAGGTCTTTCTCTCAGGTGGCTCATGATCTCTTCATTCTCATGTATCTCCATTAAATCTTGGTAAGCCCATTCAATCCAATTCTTACCGGTGTCTCCTCAAGACTTCTTCAAGTTGGTGCTCATATATCTCCTCAATCATTTCTAGAAGAATAAGTGGTACGCTAAATTCGTGGCTTGTCATCAATTAAACTTGATGAAGGATAAGCATAACATAATTCTTATTCTTGTTCTTAGTGATCTGAATTCTTCTTCCGTACTATCTCATCATATCAATTCTTCATCCCATGTGCTCATCTTTCTTTTCCGGAGTTCCAAGTTCTTCTAAGTATCCCTTTGTGAGGCTTCATCTAAATCTTGGAAAGGTCATAATCTTGTTCTTTTCTACCTTCATATCTTTGCATCATTCATTTGTATACGGAGGTCCTTCATGGTGGTTCATCAAGGTTTCAATCCATTCTCAGGTTTTCTTCAGGATTCTTGTGGCAGTAGTTCTCAATTTCTTCTTCGTTCTTTCTTGTCAATAGCTAGTTCCTATTCTTTGTAACAGAGGCTTTGTGATGTTGCTCTCTTCAATCCATCATTTTGTTTTTTCTAGATCATATTGTTCCCTTTTCCAATTTATTTAGTTAGTTTGTTGTGAATTTTCTCAAGATTTGTCCACCTTATCGAATTTTTGTTCCCCTTTTCCTACCGAAGTGCTGCCGAAATTTTCTGTGAATTCTTTCTTGCTTCTCATATCATTCCTCATCTCTTTGCAACCTTAAAGATCGTTGGTTTCACTCGTTTGTTAGAAGCAACTACGTTTTACCTCTTGCGTTCTCGTCCTCTTCCCCTCTTCATTCTTGGATCTCGGGTCGAGATCCTCTTGTAGTGTAGGAGAGTTGTGACAACCCGAGATCAACGCTCCAGAAGATTCCCCTTTTATTCCTTGCCGCCGTGCAATTAGATTGTCTGTCACATTCATCATCGCATCACGCGCATCATCTGCATTGCATCGACACTCCGTTGCCGCCAGTTTTCAAAACTTGCATCCGTTATTAGTTGTCGGTTCTCTCCGTTTTCGTCGTTGTCCCTTTTGAGACAAACCACACACGCACGCGCGAGCGACATTGTTAAAATCTTGTTTTTAAAAGTGTCCGGAAAATGTTCTCGGATTGGGTTGAAACTTGGTGTGCGGTCTTAATATAATATAGGTAGGCCGCCTGCCAAATTTCGTCGCAATCGAAGTCCGTATGATACCCGAACGGTCGACCGTAGCGGTACCGTATCGGTTTAATTGTCACACGTTTTCGGTATTTCAAAATCATGTCACGGGTCGCAAACTCCCCTCTCATCTCAGCCCATGGACCTGTACACAACCACCTAGCCCACCAACCTAAACCCCACGATCAAAGCCATCGGATCGCGATCAGAGGGCTTCGAGACAACCCAAAACCCCTAAACCCTAGCTCCCCTACCTATAAATAGACCCCTTCCTATTCTGGACCTTCCCTAACCTCCCACCTCGATTTCAGCATCGCCCCGCTCCCTCCACACCACTTGGCGACTGTGAGCAGCCCTGCCGCCACCTGAGCCGCCGTAGCCGCCCCTCCCAGGCATCGGGAGCTCACCACCTGGCCTTTCTCGCCCCAGCCGCCTGATACGTCTCCATTGTATCTAGTTTTCCAAACTCTTTTGCCCTTGTTTTGGACTCTAATCTGCATGATTTGAATGGAACTAACCCAGACTGACGCTGTTTTCAGCAGAATTGCCATGGTGTTGTTTTTGTGCAGAAATGGAAGTTCTCGGAACGTCCTGAAAATTTACGGAGAATATTTCTGGAAAATATGAAAAATACCTACGCAAAGATCCACCGGAGGGGATGGCCAGTGGGCCACAAGCCCTGTTGCCGCGGCCCCCTGGCCGCGGCAACCAAGCTTGTGGGGCCCACGAGGGTCTGCCGCCCCAAACTCCAGCTCTATAAATTCACTTTCGTCCCGAAAAAAATCAGGAGAGAAGATTTCATCGCGTTTGCGATACGGAGGCGCCGCCACATCCTGTTCTTCATCTGGAGGGCAGATCTGGAGTCCGTTTTGGGCTCCAGAGAGGGGAAATCGTCTCCATCGTCATCATCAACCTTCTTCCCTCTCCAATTCCATGAAGCTCTTCATCGTTCGTGAGTAATCTATTCGTAGGCTCGCTGGGCGGTGATGAGTAGGATGAGATCTATCATGTAATCGAGTTATTTTTGACAGGGATTGATCCCTAGTATCCACTATGTTCTGAGATTGATGTTGCTACTACTTTGCCATGCTTAATGCTTGTCACTAGGGCCCGAGTGCCATGATTTCAGACCTGAAATTATTATGTTGTCACCAATATGTGTGTTTTAGATCCGATCTTGCAATTTGTAGTTACCTACTATGTGTTATGACCCGACAACCCCAGAGTGACAATAACCGGAACCACTCCCGGTGATGACCATAGTTTGAGGAGTTCATGTGTTCACCAAGTGCTAATGCGTTGTTCCGGTTCTTTATTAAAAGGAGAACTTTAATATCCCGTAGTATCCTTTTGGACCCCGCTGCCACGGGAGGGATGGACAATAGATGTCATGCAAGTTCTTTTCCCTAAGCACGTATGACTACACACGGAATGCATGCCTACATCACATTGACGAACGGGAGATAGCCACATATCTCTCCGTGTTATAACTGTTGCATGATTAACGTCATCCAAACGAATCACCGACCCATTGCCTACGAGTTTGTCCCACTGCTGTTGTTACTTGTTTTGCTCTGCTGCTGTTACTTGTTACTGTTGCTACTTGCTACTGATGTCACTACTGTTGTTCCTTGCCACTGCTGCTACTCGTTACACTGCTGCTACCTGCTATAATACTTTTCTCGACGTTGACGGGAAATAATATTTCCCGTCCACGGTCAACTTCTAGCGCCATTGATACGACAGTTAGGAATAGTATGCCTTGTCAACAGATCGTTTCTGACACCGTTGTTATCATACTAGTTTGCTTGCAGATACTAATCTTTCAGGTGTGGTTGAATCTGACACATTCAACTGCTAATACTTGAGAGTATCCTTTCACTTCCTGACGGGCGAACCAACAAATTTGGGTTGAATACTCTACCCTCGAAAACTGCCGCGAACCCACGCGCTGGTGGGCCATTGCAAGACAATTGCTAATTGTTGAGCAACTGGGAGTAGTTCTGGCTCCGTTGCCGCGGAGGCATCGAGTCAGGAACACGTCAACAACATTTCTCTAGTGTCGTTGTCGTGGACTACTAGCACCGCCAGGGCCCGCCGTGGCCCACGGTCGGCCCATCCCGGACCGCCCCGGGCCCGAGCAACCCCACACCTTGCGCCCCGCTCGCCCGCATCCCGCAGCCGCCTCCCTCGCGCCGCTCGGCTCCAGCACGACGCCGCCCCTCCGCCTGGTGCGCTGTGCCACCACCGGAGCTCGACCGCCCGCGCCGCGCGAGCCCCCGTAGTCGCAACCCTGTCGGCCGCAACGCCGCAAGGCCCGCATGCAAGTGCGCCGCCGTTGCCCTACAATCTCAACCTGAGCTCGCCGCCGCACAGCGCCATGGTACCGGCATAGGCCATCTCCAGCCCAGATCCGCGGGATCCGGCCGAGATCCACCCACGTGCCCGTTCCCCAGGTTCCTCCGGCGACCGCGGGCGTCGTCATCGCGTCGGTCGGTCACTGCCTCCGCCCTGGTGAGATCTGCACCATGTGGTCCCGGGACACCATCGTCCTCCGATACAAATGGGTCCTGCACGTCCCACTTGATCTCCCCGTCCTGTGCCTGAGAGGGTACTTTTTCGTAAGTCCCCAAGTGCCTGTTTTCTTATCAGCATGTTAGCATATTCGCGCGACTATATCTAGTTAACCGTGCGTCGGATCGCAACGAGTTATATATGTAACTTGACCAGAATTTTGTGTAGATTAATATTTTCCAACTCTCATGCATAATTAAAATAGTTTTGTGTGCTGTTTGCATTGGTTTGCATGTTGATGCGATAGAAACGGTTTAGGGTGTAGTTAATTAACCATAGCTCCGTTGGAGATGAGCCATATATGTAAATGGACTAGAAAGACGAGTAGAATCATGTGAACCACTTTGTTTTGCTGTTTAACAAACATAAAATGCAGTTAGGACAGATCTGAATAGATTACAAAGTTAACGCGTGGGGTCGCTTCGGAAATGCTATTTGTCATTTCCGGCCTCATTTAAGATGCCTAGTTAGGTAGATTATTTGTGCTTCACCCCTTGCCATGTTTAAAAATAGTTAATACTGTCGTGGAAATAAACAGGAGTGAACAAAATAATTAAACGTGGAGTTTCGTCAATATGCAACTCATTGCATATTGAACTTCACCTAATGTGTAGTGTTTGATTGTTGTGAATTGACATGCCATGTCTTGCATATGTCCAACCGTTCATGCATCATTTGTGTTGTGCATCGTGTGGTGAATATCGTGTGTTGATTCTTGTTTCTGGTTTGCTTCGTCTCGATAGAGTTCCGCAAGCGTGTCGGAAAGTGAGGACCTGTTCGACTACATCGGTTTGTCTGCTTCACGAAGACATTCTTCTTCCAAGCGGGATCTCGGGCAAGATGACCATTTCCCCAGATACCATTACTATCATTGCCATGCTAGTTTTTATCATTTCTGTCGCTATGTCTCGCTGCCTACCACGTGTTAAATATGAGCCTCTCAACATTGCCATGAAAACCTTCAACCCGTTCACAACCTAGCAAACCACTGATTGGCTATGTTACTGCTTGCTTAACCATGTGTTAGCGTTGCTAGTTGCAGGTGCAGTTGCTTCCATGTGATAACATGGGTTCCTTGCTGTATCACCCTATTAATGCTATTTAATTTAATGCACCTATATACTTGGTAAGAGGTGGAAGGCTTGGCCTTTCTAGCCTGGTGTTTTGTTCCACCTTTGCCCCCTTAGTTTCGGCTATCGGTGTTATGTTCCATAATTGAGCGCTCCTAACACGATCGGGATTGTTATGGGACCCCCTTGATAGTTCGTTTTAGATTAAAGCTGGTCTGCCAAGGCCCAACATTGGTACTACATTTGCCCAACATAATAATTCTGTTAATACTGAAATGCATAGGGAGTTAGCGCTACCCGAGGAGTAATTCCACATAATACAGGGAGGGCCAGTGTTGATGGTGCTGGTCCAACACAGAGCATCGTGCGGGGCCAACCCGGGGCAACTCGGGAGATGTCTATCAGGCCACCGTACGCTTCGCTTATCCATCGTGTCCTGAGAACGAGATACGCGGCTCCTATCAGGATCGTCGACACGTCGGGTGGCCTTGTTGGATTAGTTTTACCTTTGACGAATGTCTTGTGCATTGGGATTCCGATGATGCTTTGGATAATCTCAGAGTTGAGGTTTTCCACTAAGGAGTCGACGAGATCGCGAGCTTCGTGATCGAGGATTTCTATGCGGCTTGTGGTAATTTGTGATGGATTAGTTGGAGCACCCCTGCAGGGTTAAATCTTTCGGAAAGCCGTGCACGCAGTTATGTGGCAACGTGGAAACTTTGTTTAACACTGGTTCTAGATAACTTGAAGTTAACTTAACTAAAACATGCCAACTGAGTGCGTAACCGTGACTGTCTCTTTCACGAGTTCCTTCTCCGATTGAGGACACGGTGGGGTTATGTTTGACGCAAGTAGGTGTTCAGGATCATTCATTTGATCATCAGTAGTTTACGTCCGTTATACGTAAATCTTACCCCTTCTTATTTCTTGTACTCGGAAGTTAGCCACCAAATATATGCTTAGTCGCTTGCTGCAGCCTCACCACTTAACCATATCCCACCTATTAAGCTTTGCTAGTCTTGATACCTTTGGAAATGAGATTGCTGAGTCCCCTGTGGCTCACAGATTACTACAACACCAGTTGCAGGTACAGGTAAAGGTTACTTGACGCGAGCGCGTTGATTGTTCATTTGGAGTTGTTTCTTCTTCTTCTTCATCGATCTAGGATGGGTTCCAGGCCGGCAGCCTGGGATAGCAAGGATGGACGTCGTTCTCTTTTCTCATTTGTTTTCGTCCGTAGTCGGACCCTGCTCTTCTTCATGATATTTATGTATTGTACTGATGTGACTCTGATGTAGCTTGTGGCGTGTGTAAGCCAATTCCATATATCTCATCTTTTTAGTACATGTACTTGTAACGATATCCATTCTTGCGGAACGACGAGATGCGTTTCTATCCCTGACGAGGCCCTCGTGCCAAATTAAGGATAGGGTCGCATCTTGGGCATTACACGTACTACCTCTAACCAGGGTTGTACTGCCGCAGATAGGAGGTAGTATTGCTGCTGGGAGCGGTAGTACTGCTGGGATCTTTCCGGACCAGAATGGAAGCAACAAATGAATGCATGAACACCAGAATTGTCATAACTTCTGCAAATGAGCTCAAAATTGAGCAAACTCAAGCTTGTTGGATTCCATACAACAATAGCTATCCAATAGTGGCAACATAAAATTCCACTCATATAGAGATGTGAAACCTCTATGAATGAAGAACCGGCAAAAACTTCAACATCGAAAACATCATAGAAGATGCATATGGACTTCGTTTTTGATGAACTCGAGCTTGTCATGAAGATGACCATAAGCTATAAAACTCACCAAGAGAAACACCAAGCAAGAACCAAGAAAGATGATGCAGGGATGCAAATGGTTTGAGCTCTCAATGAATGATACGATCAAGCTACTCACTCTCGAGACCCCTTGATAGTACGACAATCGATCATATAACCTTGTCTCCCAACTACCACCATGAGACAGGTAAAATAGAAAACCTATCAAGGGAAAACCTATACCTTGCACATAGTCCACTTGAGCTAGATGATGACGATCTTGACCTTCTCAAGATGGTCCACCTTTCTTGATTGTGCTAGCTTGATGAAGACTAGTTGATTACTCCCCCATACTCCACTATGGGTGAGCCACTCTTTGACAAACCTTCACGAGTCCAGTGCCACCACAATGGACGGCAAGCTTCAAGCATGCTCTCTTCATGATGCTCCACTTGAACTTGCACACCGCAATATTTATGATGATCGCCACTTATGTCATCCTCCATGGGTTACATGAGATCTTCTCTTGACGTAAGCCCATGGAAACATACCTAATCCATATGGAACTCTCACGTAGACCATGGGTTAGTACACAAATCATAATGGACAAGGCTTACTATATAATGGGATCCTTGATCCCTCTCGATACATGTAATACGATTTGTGTGTTGATAAACTTGATTCACTCTTTGACTTAGTCTGGATCAACCTTGTATCTTATCTTCTCTCTTCATAAAGATGATGTCTTGAAGGTAAACATGAATGCTCACACAATCTTCTTCTTCAAGACATGCTTGCAATAAGCTCAACTCTCACATGACCAATCTTTGGATAAAACCTTGAATACCGCCTTGGTCACCATATAAACTCCTTGAAACCAACAGATGGACTTCAAGAAGTGCCACAAATCCTTCGAATATAACTCAAGGCAACCATTAGTCCATAGGGATTGTCATAAATTACCAAAACCACACATGTAGAAATATGCTCTTACACAACACAACCAAAAGTCAATCCACATGTACACTTCAACAACCCCCAGGTTGTTTGTTGATATGCCAACCTAGACAGCGGATGACCCAACGCACTACAATGATTTCATGGAGGAGATGATCAATGCAGGTGTCCTACGGTATGATCCCGAGGAGACTCAAAGCCAAGACGACCGCGACCAAGACACCCACGACCACCTCGGTCGAGACACCCAAAGCCAAGACCACCACAACCACCGTGGCCGAGATACCCAAGGCCAAGAAGCTCAAGATGAAGACTATGTCGACGTCGAGGATGAGCCATTGTTTCACGATGAGCTATCTCATCAAGACAATGCACAAAATAGGCGGCAAGGTGTGAGGACGGTAGGATACACGAAGGATGAGGACAAGTTAATTTGCGAATCTTGGATGGAAATTGGACAATATCCCAAAATCGGCCACGGGAAAAACAAAACAACATTTTGGAAGAGGGTACATGCATACTTCCATGAACGTCGCAAGTTTGAGACCTTCAAATTTGTGCCTCCCTTGAGAATATCGTTGGTCGTCCCATGAGTGTCCTTGGCATCAAATACATGGTATACAATTTCTTCCCTCGTTAATATGAGCATTTTGCCGTTACCCTATGCATATGAATGTATCTTCTTGCTTTCATCTTCATTTGTAGGCTTTCAAACATTGGAAATCTTCAAGTTCTAACATGGGAACAAGCCATCTACCTTTAACCCATTGTTGGACTATGCTTTGCGAGTGCCAAAGTTTAAGGAGCAATATGCCGCCCAAAGTAAAGGTGGGGTCCTTCATCGGTGGCCAAACCAAGTGAAAGTGAGAAGCGATTGAGGGGGAAGACCAATTCCAAGGTGGATGAAAAGTGTGATTCTTCGGCAATCACCTTGCAAGGATCTTTGAAGGGGTCCATGTCCCAAAAGGAGGTGGAAAATGAGAAGAGGGAATAGGGGGGAATATAGGAAGTGCCAAGAGAAAGAGGAGAAAATGAAGACCTTCTTTGACATACAAACAAATAAGCTCGATATCGAGAGACCAATGCCTGGACAAGAGCAAATGAGAGGAAGCTCATGCTAATCTAGAAGGAAGTGGAGGGCATGGTGGTGGCCTTGAGCAAGATATCCTCCAAAAAAGATAGCTTTGTTCGAGAAGAAGCAAAAGGAGATGCTCGAGCTAGTGTGATCATCTTATGTGCCGACACGAATTCTAAACTATGCCTAGAGATGGAGAATTTTTTATGTTGGCGTGATTGTTGGCATGAATTATAACATCATTCGAGCAATCTAATAGATATGTCTATTATGCAAATATGTTTATTTTTTGGGACTGGATGGGTCGGTCGGCCGGGCGCATGGGCCAGAAATACACGGACGAGGGCGAAGCCACACATATAGCTGACCAACATGGACAAAAAGCAAACCAAATTCGTGTCTATTTGCATCAGCGTGTTGGAGTTTGCCTAAGAAGGTTTACTCTTTTTATTACGAGAGCAGACGTCCAGGTACAACTGTCGTCATGTGCAACCGCACAGTTGAAAGGATCGATATGGTTGACTAGAGGGGGTGAATAGGCAACTACCAATTTTTAGCTTCTCTTAACAAATTAGGTTTAGCAACAAATAAGTTGTCTAGATATGCAACTAGGTGAGCAACAAATATGACGCTAATAACAACAACAAGCGAGCTAGCAAGCAAATGATACAATGCTAATATAGATTGCACAAAATAAAGGTAGGAAATAACCATAAGTGGAGCTGGCAGAGACGAGGATGTGTTACCGAAGTTCCTTCCCTTTGAGGGGAAGTATGTCTCTGTTGGAGCGATGTGGATGCACAATGCTCCCCAAGAAGCCACTAGGGCCACCGTATTCTCCTCGCTCCCTCATACAATGCGAGATGTCGTGATTCCACTAGTGGTTCCCTTGAAGGCAGCGACCTAACCTTTCCAAACAAGGTTGGGGAAATCTCCACAACTTAATTGGAGGCTCCCAACACCACCACGAAGCTTCACCACAATGGAATGTGGCTCCAAGGTGACCTCAACCGTCTAGAGTGCTCAAACACCCAAGAGTAACAAGATCCGCAAGAGATTAGTGGGGAGAGTCAAAAATTTCTTGGTGGAAGTGTAATTGGGTCCCTCTCAACCAAATCCTAGAGAATCAACAAGTTTTGTTGTCTAGGGAGAGAGATCGGGAGAAAATGGAGCTTGGAGCAACAATGGAGCTTAGGGAGGAAGATGTAGTCTTCTTGGGGAAGAAGACCCCCTATTTATAGTGGGAAACAAATCCAACCGTTATCCACCTCTCAGCCCGCACACAAACGGTACTACCACTTGGGCGGCAGTGCTTCGCTACGCTGTGCAATGGCACGAGGCGACGAGGTGGTAGTGTCTTCGGAGCGGTACTACCTCTCGCCCCAGCGGTACTACTGTTGGGGTTGCAGCACACGATCCCACTAAGGAAAGGCAGAGCAGGGGGGCGGAAGCAGTACCGGTATAGAGGTACTACAGCTCAAGAGAGTGGTACTACCGCTTGCACGCGGTAGTGTCGCCCCATTGCTTCCTTATATCCGCTAAGAGTGCGTAGACCCCAGAAGTAAGCAGAAGTGGAGCGGTAGTGACGGGCGGTACTACCGCTTTTAGGCGGTACTAACGCTTCGCACTACGATGCCACTACCGTGCAGTCCGACACAAAAGTTGAGACCCCCAAGAGGCAACGGTAGTACGAGCGGTACTGGACAACGGTACTGTCGCTAATAAGCGATACTACCGCTGCGTGGAGCGATATTATCGCTTGGGGCCTTCAGGACCTATGTAGAGGATACAGAAGGGCAACTCCATTGAAGCGGGAAAGAAACACGAGTGCAAATGAAAGAGTGTATGTGTTGATTCCACACAAACCTTTTCGAATCGGACCCCCTCTTAATAGTACGGTTCTCCTACGACTCAAGTCCACCAACAACGAAATGCAAGAAAAACAGTCGTCTTCACTACTGACCTTCGAGGGGCTTGGATCGTTCTGTGCCATATGATAGATTATGTGAAAAGCTTAATGCACACGATTAGTCCGCAAGAACATTTCATCAATCACCAAAACCACTAAGGGAGACATATGCCCTAACAACAGTTTCCCATGTGGAAAGCCTTTTTTATAACTTGTGAAGTGCCAAGTAGGCATGAACTCTCCTAGTTTTTACCTATCATAGGATTTGTTATATAAACTGGTATATGTTCCTTTCCATTATGAATCATGATTGTATGACCAACCACTATGAGTAGAATGGTAGATGCTCGGTACCACATCAGACTCTTTAGGCTCGCATGCGTCCTCCCTCCCACAACATCGAGCCTTCCTGCTTCGATTTTGCCCGATGCTCCCCCCCTCCCACAAAAGTTATCCTTTGCAAGCATTCACTCCGTATACTGTTACTAGCTTCTTCTAGTCTTCAGAGATCATTCCATACTTAGTTGTTTCATGCATGTTCCTAACTTTATGTATCTACTTACCTTTTCATTTCTGCTTAGTTGTTATACAGTAATTCTTCCCCTCGCCCTCTTGTCGTACACTTTGATCCTTGAAGTACTGCCTATGTTAAGAATTTTGGGCCTCTTTTGTGATTTATGTCATGTATAAGAGGAGTGTGGATGTCATGAACGCATGGGCATATGAACCTGCTTTCACAAAATGCATTTTAAACATGTTTTAAAATGTCAAAAAAATTGAAACAAAATTCCATGCATACATATTCGCAACATGTGTGCATGCCATAAAGTTTTGTGAAAAAAACTATTTTTTATTTTGCCTCCACGACAAAGACAAATTTCCTAGTGTTCCATGCCACATTTTATAGTCTTCTTTGCACAGGCCAAGCAAAAGGTTATTTTTACGCAAAACTTTCTGTGCACACATAGATGTGAAATTGTTTTCACATATTTTGGGCAATTAAAAATAGAATTTCCAAAGAGGGTCGGTCCATATGCCCATGGGTTCATCCATGTACTTTAAGAGGCCATAATTGAGCATACGTATTGTTATTGTGTTAAGAATTTGTGTTTTGCTGTCATAAAGGACTTATTGTTGTTGTTGCATGAATATGATTTGATGCCATGACACATTTCTAGAATACCATTATTCTTTTATTTTTATATAATCATTCAATTATACACAAGAGATATGCAGAACAAAGCATAATCTTCATACTCATGTAACTATGCAATTCCAAAGTTTGTCATTCAAACAAGATTTGGTATTGAAACCTCTCTCAGATTCCATGAGCCAATTCAGTGAACAACCAAACAAGTGAATTCATATTAAATTGATATGGAGCCTTCCAATACAAACATCCAAATAGAGCCTAAGGATAAATGTCAATAACCCTTTAACCCTGCACGATGTATATAAACCGAGCACAACATATAGTCGTCTTGGCATTTGCATCATTTGCAATGTGCTGCAAAATGAATCCAGATTTCCCTCTATGTTGATTTCAACAACTTCTGACCACGCAAACCATTCCAGAAGTCCCGAGCGGTAGTTACCTTCTTTCCAGGTAGCTGAAGCTCCAAGACCTAATATGCACATGACAACGGACAAATTTGAGAAGGCCATGAGCAAAACTAGCAGAATGCCATTGTTATGGTAAATGGAGTTCATACCTCGAGCCAAGTTGACCCACTGCAAGGAACGAGCAGCGAGTTCCCTGAGAACAGTATTTCGTTTTCGTCTCCGATTTTGTCACAGGATGTGGAAACCTTCGTACTTATAACCTTGATGTCTAGAACATCTGGTTCACCATTTTGGGTCATGAGTTGCAATTTTGCGCGGGTCCCTGGCCATCCTGCAAATGCTCGCACCTAACAGAGTTGGTTGGCAATAGCTTCCATGAGTACATTTATCAGAATCAGAAAACTCACCTTGTTATGGAGAACTTTAGCTTCTTCATCAAATGTCAGCCAGGACTCGTCCGAGTTCATCTGGAAACAGATGTTTTCATGATAAATTAGTTGGTTATGTGTGTCGACATTTGAGTGTGCCGTCTGGAGAGTTGAAGTGCCAGTAGATTAGGGTTCCAGTCTCAGCAAGTGCATTATTGGAACAAATTAAACAGAATGATAGTCATATTTGTAGCATATAAATACTAATATATACGAAGAAAGATGTCCTAACAGAACTGCAGTACCCATCAACCATCGTACAGAGTTACAGATAAACTTTAGAAACATAGGGTGGAGTTGCACAAGTTTTATAGGAAAAAATGATCAGGTGAATGCAACTAATGGGCTTGCAATTCCCCCACATAAGCTTATAGCTGCACTTGAAAGCAAAAAAAGGTGAATTTGATATGGATTTTAGCAAGTCGTCACATATAAACTAAACTGTAGCAGGACGTTTCACAAAAGCTCATGCAACTTGTTAATATTTATTGTGCTACAGTGATGATCAACTTTGCATCAGGCTTGATGTCAGGGTTTTTTCATAGTAAATCTCGACAGAGGCTAGTGCTGAGGAGTTTTATACCCGTCTGCATATCAAACTACTTGATTGAGTTGCATCAACTAAATAAGACAAAAAATCTTTGTAGTCACGCCTATCCATTACTACCTTGGGCGCCAATGTAGCTTTGGAGTCATCCTGTGGCTTTGCCTTTTGCTTAGCTGAACCATCAAGTACGGATGGCAGTTCATCCAGCAGTAACTTGGACCCTATTTAATACAACACCAACATTAACAAGTCCAAATAGCTCAAATTATCCTAAAATGTTTTTAAAACTATTCAACCTGCTTCTCCATGAATTATAAAGTGTAATCAAGTAATCATGTCTATTTAGGAGTGAGCACATGTCGTCAGGAGAGGTGTATCAGTAGAAAGACCACCTCCATGTAATGACCATGTAAAAGATTAAAGATATATGCCTATACTGTAGCGATGGAATATGATCAGTTTGAGTTTATACCTATATTGAATAATATAGCAAGGAGCTCTGGTGCCTACAGACAAATTGGTAAAAGATTTATCAAACGGGGGATTATGTAAAGCTGATAATCAAATAGCACAGCATCATCTGAAATTTAAATTATCTTCAGTTTCTATTATGACCGAACCAAACCCTTGCACAGAAGCATCAGTAAATTAGCAGGCAAATAACAAATCATGCTAGTTCAAATATGTTGCTCCCATGAAAAAATTTCAATGTTATTCAGTCCTCACGAGTACAGATAGACACCACACTAAAAGTATGATTATAGTCCATTTGTACTATTTGTATTCAACAAGCATCTATTTACTTTACCAAGAAAGGAATCTTGAAATGATGGTTATAATATATAATGAATAGTAACCGAGAAGCCTCAAGTCTTCTAACTATTAGTATTTACACAAAATGTTTTCAGTAAACATATGGCAGTGTCAAAGACTTGCATAACTGCTTTTGCATAGCAATCAAGATCATCACTGAAACTGGCACGAGAAGAAATATTATCTACCTTGATGCAGTCATCGACAGAAAACCTTTCGGAAGCAATCACCGGACCTGCGTCCAAGGCACGGACAGTATATGCAAGGGAAACACCTGTTTCTGCAACACCATCCTACAGATATAGTTGATAACTTGGTATATGTAGTAAATTGACTAGCTCAGAATTGTAACTGGTGCCTCATACAGACCTGCAATGCCCTTTGAACAGGAGCTGCACCACGATATAGAGGCAACAAACTTGGGTGTATATTAACTGTACCTGATATACAAGGAGACATGACAAATGATCAGGGTTCAAAGTTCCCAACAACATTTCTGTAGCAAAAATCATTGTGCCCCAGATTGTTTCCTGACAGAGTATGGTTAGTAACACTAGTTCCCCTAAGCTTGACTGGTACTGACTGGAAGTTTGGTTTGGGGGAAACCAGAACAGAATCAGATCTAGGATGAATCATCCGACAAACCTTGCTTTAAAATTATTTGTAAACGTATTGCCTAATATCAGTGTTGTATGGACAGCCAGTAATCAGCGGCAACTCTCTGGCACCCATTAATTCTCCTATTCCTATGAATGATTGTGCTAGCATGCAATAAGCTGATCTGAGGAGTGGATATTTGAGGAATGGGTGGATTCCATAAATGCAACCACTAAAAAATCAATGGTTAATGTGTCTACTAATACCATACGAAATAGACACAAAAGACCTGATTTGGTTTTGAGGCACTGTAACAAAATTACCAAAGTGGAGCGAACACATATAATGAACTGAGTAGTAAAATACGATAAAAAAAATTCTCAGCAGACAATAATTGCTAGCCAGTGTTGCTGGATTCCAACTTCCAAGTGAACTAGTATCACTGTTTGAACGTGGGGGTAATTATTGTTCATCATGCAGCACATCAATTGAACAGCACCAAAACAAAAGTAATGCTGGCAATTTGACAGACAGATTTTTGGACTTACCACATGGTGGGATATCAAGAAACCTCTGTGGCAAAATGTTCCCATAGGCAGCAGTGATGCAAAGTTCTGGTCTCACCCCCTTCAAGTCAGACAGAAAGGACTCCTGCATTGCAAGACAAACCACTATGAGCTGCACACCCTCGTACATTCAGCAATCAGCACCGTAATAGCCTCGACGTGGAGAAGACTAGGAGAGCGGTTCTGAAGAAAGCACCTCGCCAGCGCGCTCGGGGGTGAAGATGAGGTCGCCAGAAAACCCTCGGTCGAGCGCGAGCTGAGCGACGGCCGACGGCATCAGCTTCCTCCCCCTGTTCTTGGCGGCCGGCGGCTGCGTCACGATGGCAGCGACCTGGAATGCGGAGTCGGGGGAGCTGGACGCGGCCAAGAGCGTATCCAGGACCGAGGCAGCCACCTACGGCGCGATCCGAATCCTTGAGTGAGACACTGGACTGGACGCTGGGAGTTTGCGGGAGGTTAGTACCTGGGGAGATCCCAAGAAGACGATGTTCTTCTTCTCGGTGCCGGCGGCGGCGGATGTGGCCGAGGCGGATTTGGCAGCGCAGCAGAAGAAGCGGCGCAGCAGCGGCGGGGAGCAGCGCGCCATGATTCTTTGGATTGGAAATTTGGGATGAGGAGGAGGATTTGGGTTGGAAGCAATAGGAAACGGTGACCCTAAATCCTCGTGGTCTCTCGAGGGTCAAGATTGAATTCAGTTTATTCAGAGACTAGAGAAGGACTGATCGCGCTTTGCTGTGCTGTTAGACTAAAAAAACAAATCATTATATTTTAAAATACAATGGGTATATATTTTAAAATATTAAATATTTTAAATTTGATTAAATTTGCAAATAAATATATCAAAATCAATAATATCAAATTATTGTGCTTAGATTCATCATTAAATAAATTCGTATATATTTTTATTTAATATTATGGATGTCGATATTTTTGCTCTTAACTTGGTTAAAGTTGAAGAATTTGACTTTCAAAATAATTAACACCCCTTGTATTTTGAAACTAATAAAATATTTTGTTTGATGCGTGGGGAAGATGACATAGTGTGTTTTATTTTTATTTATAATTTGGTAATTTGTTGGGCCTTTCGTGATGTGATTTTATATTATATGTCAATCAACCTTATATATGTGGAAAAAAATTACGTCAACGGTTGCATGAGTATGGTTGTTATGTTTTTATAGGTCGGTTGTTGATTGATTTAAAAAATTGTTGGTTCATTCAAAATCGTAAGCCAAATCAATTAAGAAGCATAGTCTATTTATCTAAAGAATTGAATGAGTGGGTCTTGTAAAATTATTGACCCGGTCAAAATCGGGTGACCCAATTATAATTAGTCTTGGAGACCTCAAGTGAATGTAAAATCTTTAAAACTAAAGAGTATAGTGTTATAGAGGTATAATAAAATAATTAAATGAGAGAGTTTTAAAAAATTGTTGACGGGCTAAAATTGGGTGTCGCAATGTTAATTGAACACCTCAATTAAATGTATACTCTTTAATTATAGAGAGATTAATGTTATAATATGTGTTAGTCATTTCGATTTGGAGGATTTTCATATGAATTTTATAGGATCACACACTTCTTCTTATGTGCATTGTTCACTTTATGGACTAAATCTCATTTCAAAGGTGGAATTTGTGTACCTGGCAAAAAAAAGTCATGTACTAATTCTTATGAACGCACACATGCACATCATACTCTTATGAGCATCTTTAAGAAACTGAATCAACATATCATCTTGAGATTTACGAAGTCACCTTATATGTCTCATTATCGAAGGGAATGTTTCTTCCCACTCGATGTGCATCGCTAGAAATCATGAAATAAATTCAGAAATAATGCATCCAAGTACAAATTAGTTCGCAAAAAATTCTCATACTTAACACTTGTGCTTGTATTTTTATAAATTTATTTTAGTATTTTATATATATAATTTAGTCTTTCAAACGATATCCGTTAAATGGGAGGAGGTGTTCCTATTAACTACCAGGTGTCTGTGATTGTGATGTCTTTGTCAATTTTAAAATGTGAAGTCAGCTCAGCATCTCGGAGATGCTCATAACGTGGGTGTATGTACATGTATGTGAGCATTTGTGATTGTACGATATTAAAAATAGTATTTATAAAATCTAATAAGTCTAAATATTCTTGAATATTGATATTGAATATCAAATATATGGGCAGGAAAGACCCTAAAGAGAAAAGGAATAATAAATAAATAGTAATGAATGAGTAAGTAAGTAAATAAATAAGGAAGGAAAACCAACCTTGGTATACATGCATGCATGTCATATACACGAGCCCAATAATTCCTGAAGTGAGATACGTGAATAAGGCAAATTTTAAAATGCTCCCTCTTACCCCCTCTTTTCACATGTGAGGTAAGAAGGTAAGCGTTAATCAAACCACTAATTAATGATATCAACGGCTCAGATCTATTTTATACTCTTACCTTTCATGTGAAAGAGGGGGTAAGAGGGAGCATGTTAAAACTGTTCCCTGAATAAAGAACAAACAGATCAAAAAGAGTTTCCCTTCCCCGTACCCCCCCCCCCTCCCCCCCCCATGTCGCCTCCCCGAGCGGGGCGACCATGGCGGCCCTTCCTTCCTCCCCTCGTCGTATAGAACCCCCCCTCCCTTCCATCGTTGTTGTCGCCTCCCCGAGCGCGGCGTCATTGCGAGTCCAGCGATGGTTGCCCCCTTCCATTTCCCTCGCGGAACCTGGCTCGGCCATGCATGCTTCGGAAGCAGTGTACTTTGGCGGGGTGGAGGTCTGGTGCAGATTAGGCGGTGACGAAGCGATGTCGTGGCCCCTTGGTAGTGGTGGCGTCTCATGGCGGGGGTTTACCTTCGGCGCCCAGCTGTAGGATCGAAAGTATGTCTAGAGGGGGGTGATTAGACTACTTGACAAGATGATTTTTTTGTCTTTTCCTAGTTTTAATTGAGAGGCAGCTATGGGAGTTATAGCAAGTCAAGTACACCCTACACATGCAGTTCTAAGAGTATAGCAGCGAAATGTAAAACTTGTAAGTGTAAAGTAGAGGAGTAAGGTAGGGAGATTAAATGCATGAAATTGACACGATGATTTTTGGCATGGTTCCGATAGGTGGCGCTATCGTACGTCCATGTTAGTGGAGACTTCAACCCATGGAGGGTAACGGTTGCGAGAGTCCACGAAGGGCTCCACCCACTAAGGGTCCACAAAGAAGTGGCCTTGTCTATTCCACCACGGCTTTCGTCCACGAAGGACTAGCCTTACTCACGGTAGATCTTCACGAAGTAGGTGATCTCCTTGCCCGTACAAACATCTTGGTTCAACTCCACAACACGAAGTAGGAGGCTCCCAAGCAACACCTAACCAATCTAGGAGGCACCAACCTCCAAAAGATAATAGATGTGGTAGATCAATGAACTCCTTGCTCTTGCGCTTCTAGAGATAGTCTAAAGATAAAAGTGTAGCATCAAACAAGCAAAGCACTGTTGGAAATATGCCCTAGAGGCAATAATAAAGTGGTCATTATTATATTTCCTAGTTCATGATAATTGTCTATTGTTCATGCTATAATTGTATTAACCAGAAACCGTAATACATGTGTGAATATATAGATCACAATGTGTCCCTAGTGAGCCTCTAGTTGGCTAGCTCGTTGATCAATAGATGATCATGGTTTCTTCATCATGGACATTGGATGTCATTGATAACGGGATCACATCATTGGGGAATGATGTGATGGACAAGACCCAATCCTAAGCATAACAATAGATCACGTTGTTCGTCTACTAAAGCTTTTCTAATGTCAAGTATCATTTCCTTAGACCATGAGATTTTGCAACTCCGAGATGCCATAGGAATGCTTTGGGTGTATCAAACGTCACAACATAACTGGGTGATTATAAAGGTGCACTACGGGTATCTTCGAAAGTATATGTTGGGTTGTACAAATCGAGACTAGGATTTGTCACTCCGTGTGACGGAGAGGTGTCTCTGGGCCCACTCGATAATCCATCATCATATTGAACTCGGTGTGACTAAGGAGTTAGCCACGGGATGATGTGTTACGGAACGAGTAAAGAGAGTTGCCAATAACGAGATTGAACAAGGTATATGGGTACCGACGATCGAATCTCGGGCAAGTATCATAGCGGTAGACAAAGGGAATTGCACATGGGACTGATTGAATCCTTGACATCGTGGTTCATCCGATGAGATCATTGTGGAACATGTAGGAACCAACATGGATATCTAGACCCCGCTGTTGGTTATTGGCCGGAGAGATGTCTCGGTCATGTCTGCATGTCTCCCGAACCCGTAGGGTCAACACACTTAAGGTTCAATGACGCTAGAGTTGTAAAGGGAATAGTATGTGGTTACCGAAGGTTGTTCGGAGTCCCAGATGAGACCCCAGATGTCACGAGGAGCTCTGGAATGGTCCGGAGGTAAAGATTGATATATAGGAAGTCCTGTTTTGGTCATCGAAAAAGTTTCAGGCTCATCGGTAGTGTACAGGGAGTGTGAGGAGGGTGTCGGAGGACCCGCGGGAGGGGTGTGATGACCAAAGGAGTTCATGGGCTGTTAGAGGAGGTGGACCAGCCCTTATTGGGATGTACAAGGCTTTCCCTAAAGGCCCATGCGCATAGGGATAAAGGGATAAGGCAAAAAGGCTTAAAAGGAAAGGAGGAAGAGTCCTTCCAAGAGAGTCCACCTCCCTTGTGGGAGGAGGACTCCTTCTTGGCTTCGGCGAACTTCTCCTCCTTGGAGGAGGGGCCAGGGCAGCCCTCCCTCTCCCTCCTCCTATATATACTTGGGGTTTTGACCTTTTGGGAACACACAATTGATCTCTCCCAAGGCGCAACCCTACCTCTCTCTTCTTCCTCCTCCACAACGCTTGGCGAAGCCCTGCCGGAGAACCACATAGCTCCACCGCCACCACATCGTCGTGCTGCCGGAGCTCTCCCTCAACTTCTCCTCTCTCCTTGATGGATCAATAAGGAGGAGACATCACCGGGTTGTACGTGTGTTGAACACGGAGGTGGCATGGTTCGACACATAGATCAGAATCCACCGCGATCTGAATCGCTGCGAGTACGACTCCATCAACCGCGTTCATAGTAACGCTTCCTCTTAGCGATCTTCAAAGGTGTGAAGATGCTCTACAACCTCTCTCGTTGTTGGTTTCTCCATAGATAGATCCTTGCATGGCGTTGGATTTTTTTTGAAATTACTACGATCCCCAATAGTGGCATCTGAGCCAAGGTTCTATGCGTAGATTCTATGCACGAGTAGAACCCAAAAGTTGTGGGCGTTGATTTGTCAATTTGCTTGCCGTTACTAGTCTTATCTTGATTCAGCGGCATCGTGGGATGAAGCGGCCCGGACCGACTTTACACGTACTCTTACGTGAGACTGGTTCCACCGACTGACATGCACTAGTTGCATAAGGTGGCTAGCGGGTGTCTGTCTCTGCCGCTTTAGTCGGATCGGATTCGATGAAGTGGGTCCTTATGAAGGGTAAATAGCATTGGCATATCAACATTGTGGCTGTCATGTAGGTGAGAAACGTTCTTGCTAGAAACCCTAACCAGCCACGTAAAACTTGCAACAACAATTAGAGGACGTTTAACTTGTTTTTGCAGGGTATGCTATGTGATGTGATATGGCCAAAAGGATGTGATGTTACATATGTGATGTATGAGATTGATCATTATCTTGTAATAGGATTCACGACTTGCATGTCGATGAGTATGACAACTGGCATGAGCCATAGGAGTTGTCTTAATTTATTCGTATGAGATGCAACGTCATGTTGATTACTTTCCTTTATCTCTAACAGTTAGCTATAGTAGTAGAATTAATAGTTGGCGTGACAACTTCGCGATGACACAATGATGGAGATCATGATGATGGAGATCATGGTGTCATGCCGGTGACGATGATGATCATGGTGCCCCAAAGATGGTGATCAAAGGAGCAAGATGATATTGGCCATATCATGTCACTATATGATTGCATGTGATGTTTATCATGTTTTACATCTTATTTCTTAGAGCGACGGTAGCAAAGATAAGATGATCCTTCATTAAAATTTCGAGATATGTATTCCCCTAAGTGTGCACCGTTGCGAAGGTTCGTTGTTTTGAAGTACCACGTGTTGATCGGGTGTGATAGATTCTAACGTTCACATACAATGGGTGTAAGCTAGTTTACACACGCAGAACACTTAGGTTGACTCGACGAGCCTAGCATGTACAGACATGGCCTCGAATACAGGAGACCGAAAGGTTGAACATGAGTCGTATGGTTGATATGATCAGCATAGAGATGCTCACCATTGATGACTGCTATGACAACAAAAGTCCTTCCCCGGCAACGCCAGGAATTCTTCTTGCTACTTCTCTTGCTTGCGTCGGTTTTTCCCTTGAAGAGGAAATGGTGATGCAGCACAGGAGCAGTAAGTATTTCCCTCAGTTTGAGAGCCAAGGTATCAATCCAGTAGGAGAATCTCGTCAAGTCCAGAGTACCTGCGCTAACACAAAAGAGCTTGCACCCAACTCTACAAAGGGGTTGTCAATCCCTTCAAGATTGATTGCAAAGTGAGATCTGAAGGCGGAAAGTGCAACGAAGTAAAAAGTGTAAGGCTGAAAATATGGTGTGGAGTAGACCCGGAGGCCATAGTGTTCACTAGAGGCTTCTCTCAAAATAGAAAATATCACGGTGGGTGAACAAATTACTGTCGAGCAATTGATAGAACCGCGCAAAGTCATGACGATATCTAAGGCAATGGTCATACATATAGGCATCACGTCCGAGACAAGTAGACCGATACTTTCTGCATCTACTACTATTACTCCACACATCGACCGCTCTCCAGCATGCATCTAGTGTATTGAGTTCATGACGAACAGAGTAACGCCTTAAGCAAGATGACATGATATAGAGGGATAATCTCAAACCAATGATGACAACCCCATCTTTTTACCCTTGATGGCAACAACACGATGCATGCCTCGCTACCCCTTCTATTACTGGGTGAGGTCACCGCACGGTATGAACCCAAAACCAAGCACTTCTCCCATTGCAAGAATCATAGATCTTGTTGGCCAAACAAAACCCACAACTCGAAGAGAATTACAAGGATATGAATTCATGCATAAGAGAGATCAGAAGAAACTCAAATAAGATTCATAGATAATCTGATCATAAATCCACAATTCATCGGATCTCGACAAACACACCGCAAAAGAAGATTACGTCGGATAGATCTCCATGAAGATCATGGAGAACTTTGTATTGAAGATCCAAGAGAGAGAAGAAGCCATCTAGCTACTAGCTATGGACCCGTAGGTCTATGGTGAACTACTCACGCATCATCAGAGAGGTCATGGTGTTGATGAAGAAGCACTTCGTATCTGAATCCCCCCTCCGGCAGGGCACCAGAACGTGCCCCAGATGGGATCTTGCGGAGACAGAAGCTTGCGGCGGCGGTAAAGTACTTTCGATGATCTCCTGATTTTTTATGGGATTTTAGGGAATATATAGGTGCAAAACCTAGGGCAAAGGAGCCTCAGGGAGCCCACAAGCCAGGGGGCGCGGGCCCCCCTGGCCACGCCATGAGGGCTGGTGGGGTCCCTGGTGGCCCCCTGCCCTGATTCTCCGTCTTCCCGATCTTTTTCTGCTCCGGAATTTTTTTTCTTTTTGGCAGTTTCATTTCGTCTGGACTCCGTTCAAAATCCTCCTCTGAAAGGGGTAAAAAACATGAAAAAAAACAGGAACTGGCACTTGGCACTGAGTTAATAAGTTAGTCCCAAAAAATATATAAAAGGCATGCAAAACATCCAAAGTTTGACAAGATAATAGCATGAAACCATAAAAAATTATAGATACGTTGGAGACGTATCAAGCATCCCCAAGCTTAACTCCTCCTCGTACTCGAGTAGGGAAGTGATAAAGAATGAATTTTTGATGTGGAATGCTACCTAGCATAGTTGTCCTTTGCAACTTCTTTCACGTAACATGAATGTTCAGATCCGTAAGATTCAAAACAATAGTTTTCTATTGACATGAAAACAATAATACTTCAAGCAAACTAGCAAGGTAATCATGAACTTTCAAAATAACAAGGCCAATGAAAGTTATCCCTACAAAATCATATAGTCTGGCTATGCTCCATCATCCTCACAAAACTAATGTAAATCATGCACAACCCCGGTATTGGCCAAGTAATTGTTTTCGCACTCTTACTTCCTCACACTTTTTATAACTATCACGCAATACATGAGCGTGAGCCATGGATATAGCACTATAGGTGGAATAGAGTGTGGTGGTGGTGGTGAGATAAAAAGAAGGAGATGGTCACATTGACTCGGCGTATCAAAAGGCTATGGAGATGCCCATTAATAGATATCAATGTGAATGAGTAGGGATTGCCATACAAGGGATGCACTAGAGCTATAAGTATGTGAAAGCTCAAAAGTAGAACTAGTGGGTGTGCATCCAACTTGCTTGCTCACGAAGACCTAGGGCAATTTTGAGGAAGCCCATCATTGGAATATACAAGCCAAGTTATATAGTGAAGATTCCCACTAGCATATGGTGGTGACAAAAACGAGAGGCTCTCAATCATGAAGAACATGGTGCTATTATGAAGCACAAGTGTGGAAAAACATAGTAGCATTGTCCCTTCTCTCTTTTTCTCTCTTCTTTTTTTTATTTGGGCTCTTAGGCCTCTTTTTTTATTTTCTCTTTTCTATTTTTTTTATTTTTGGGATCTTTGGCCTCTTTTTTTACTATTTCCTCACATGGGACAATGCTCTAATAATGATGATCATCACACTTTTATTTACTCACAGCTCAAAGCTTAGAAATGACTCTATAGGAAATGCCTCTGGCAGTGTACCGGGATGTGCAACGATCTAGCTTGGAGTATGACATTGAAACATCTCGCTTGCTATCTTACGATCATGCAATGGCAATATGAGAGTGACGGCACAAGTCATGAGACGGAACGGTGGGAATTGCATGGCAATATATCTCGGAATGGCTATGAAAATGTCATAGTAGGTAGGTATGGTGGCTGTTTTGAGGAAGGCATATGGTGGGTTTGTGTACCGGCGAAAGTTGCGCGGCACTAGAGAGGCTAGTAGAGGTGGAAGGTGAAAGTGCATCTATACCATGGACTCACATTAGTCATGAAGAACTCACATACTTGTTGGAAAGTTTTTATTAGTAATCGAAACAAAGTGCTATATGCATACTCCTAGGGGAAGGGTTGGTAGGTGTTAACCATCACGCAATCCCGACCTCAACACAAAGGATGACAATCAATAGATCAATTATGCTCCGACTTCCTAACATAGCGGTTCACCATACGTGCATGCTACGGGAATCACTAACTTCAACACAAGTATCTCTAGATTCACAATACCCTACTAACATAGCTCTTAATATTACCGAATCCACGTCTCAAAACTAATTTAGAGGAATCAGGACTTCTCTTTCTACTCAATGCACATGAAGATGGAGATTTTTGTATCCTATTTGGGTACCTATCACCTTTGGGACTACTTTCATAGCATAAGCCAACTACCAAGTCACGCACCGCCGTGCTCTAAAAGATATAAGTGAAGCACATAGAGCAAAATTATCTAGCTCAAAAGATATAAGCGAAGCACTATGAGCATTCTAGCAAAATCACGATAAGTGCATGTCTCTCTCTCTCTCTCAAAAAGGTGTGCAACAAGGATGTTTGTGACACAACAAAAAGAAAAGACTCCTACGATACAAGACGCTCCAAGCAAAACACATATCATGTGGTGAATAAAAATATAGCTCCAAGTAATGTTACCGATGGATTGAAGACGAAAGAGGGGATGCCTTCCCGGGGCATCCCCAAGATTAGGCTTTTTGGTGTCCTTGAATTTGTCTTGGGATGCCTTGGGCATCCCCAAGCTTGAGCTCTTTCCACTCCTTATCTCTTTGTCCATGAGAACATCACCCAAAACTTGAAAACTTCACAACACAAAACTTAAACAGAAACTCGTGATATCATTAGCACAAGAAAACAAACTACCACCTCTTTTGGTACTGTAGCAAACTTGAATTCTATCTATATTGGTGTTGGGATACTGTATTCTCACTTTTCCATGGCTAGTACCCCCCGATACTAACCATAGTTTCATCAAAACAAGCAACCAACTCAACAAAAACAGAATCTGTCAAAAACAGACCAGTCTGTAGCAATCTGTATACTTCGTATACTTCTAGTACCTCAAAAATTCTGAAAAATTACGAATGCCTCGGAAAAAGGCATATCAACCAGCAGCAAAAATAATAAACTCAAAAGCTCTTTCTGAATAAAAATGAAAAATCATCTCGTGAGCGAAAAGTTTCTGTCATTTTCCAGCAGGATCAAACAACCATCACCAAGACTAGTCATAAAGATTTTGCTTGGCTCAAACACAAAAAACACAATCACAACAGAATTTAGATGGTGTGGATGCAACATTACAGAAAGAAAAAAGATAAATTCATTGGGTTGCCTCCCAACAAGCGCTATTGTTTAACGCCCTTAGCTAGGCATAAAAGCGATAGAATCACGTATCGTTGTCTTTGGTGCTCAAACCATAAGTGGCCCTCATCATAGATTCATAAGGCAATCTTATTTTCTTTCTAGGAAAGTGTTCCATGCCCTTCCTTAAAGGAAATTGAAATCTAATATTCCCTTCCTTCAAATCGATGATAGCACCGATAGTCCGTAGGAAAGGTCTACCAAGAAAAGTAGGGCATGTAGGATTGCAATCAACGTCAAGCACAATGAAATCCACGGGTACATAGTTCCTATTTGCAATAATAAGAACATCATTGATCCTTCCCATGGGTTTCTTGACAGTAGAATCCGCAAGATGCAAATTAAGAGAACACTCATCAATCTCATTAAAACCCAGAACATCACATAAAGACTTTGGAATCGCGGATACACTAGCACCCAAATCACATAAAGAATTGCATTCATAGTTTTTTATTTTGATTTTGATAGTAGGTTCCCACTCATCATGAAGCTTTCTAGGGATAGAGACTTCCAATTCAAGTTTCTCTTCAAGAGATTTTATCATAGCTTCGACGATATGATCGGTAAAGGCCTTGTTTTGGCTATAAGCGTGTGGAGAGTTTAACATGGATTGCATCAAGGAGATGCATTCAATCAAGGAGCAACTATCATAATTGAATTCCTTGAAATCCATGGTAGTAATTTCATTACTAGTCAAAGTTTTAATATCTTCTACTCCACTTTCAATTCTTTTAGCATCAAGATAGATGGACTCCGAATCATTGGGGCACTTTTCAACCAAAGTGGATTCATATCCAGCCCCATCATCATTAGGTTTGACACAATAAAACAAAGATTCAATGGGAGTCACACCAAGCACTTTAAGATCTTCGTGATTCTTATCACGAGAACACGCCTTTTTAAGCCATTCATGTCTAGCACGAATTTGGGCGGTTCTTTCTTTGCTCTCAATCATGGAAGCACGCATAGCTTTCAAAGTTTCATCCATATTGATCTTGGGAGGAGCACATCTAACTTTCAAATCATCAACATCACTAGACATTCTATCAACGCTCTTAGCCAAATCGTCAATTTTGAGTAGTTTTTCCTCTATGGACGCATTGAAAATCTTTTGTGAGTTGATGAACTCTTTGATATTACTCTCTAGATCAGAGGGTAATCTATTGTAATTTTCATGAGTATTGTTGTAGGAGTTGCCAAAGTTATTAGAGGAGTTACTAGGAAAAGGCCTAGGAACATAGTTTCCTCTAAAAGCATTGTTGTTGCCAAAATTATTCCTACCAACAAAATTAACGTCCAAGCTAGCGTTGCTACTCTCAATCAAAGAAGACAAGGACATATAATTAGGATTTAAAGGAGCACTTCTACTAGCAACCAAATTCATTAACTCATCCATATTAGCACTCAACGAGTTAATTTCTTCTATAGCGTGTACCTTCTTACTAGTAGGTGACCTTTCAGTGTGCCACTGAGAGTAGTTCGTCATGATATTGTCTAGGAGCTTTGTGGCCTCCCCTAACGTGATCTCCATGAACGTTCCACCTGAGGCGGAGTCCAAGATATTTCTAGAAGCGAAATTCAAGCAAGCGTAAAAGATTTGTATAATCATCCAAAGAGTCAAGCCATGAGCGGGACAATTTCTAATCATCAATTTCGTTCTCTCCCAAGATTGTGCAACATGTTCATGATCAAGTTGCTTGAAATTCATGATATCATTACGGAGAGAGATAATCTTAGCCGACGGAAAATACTTTGATATATAAGCATCTTTGCACTTATCCCAAGAATCGATGCTATTTTTGGGCAAAGACGAAAACCAAGTTTTTGCGCGATCTCGCAACGAGAAAGGAAAAAGCTTCAATTTAATCACATCATTATCCACATCTTTCCTCTTTTGCATATCGCAAAGCTCAATGAAGGTATTGATATGGGATGCGGTATCTTCACTAGGAAGGCCAGAGAATTGCTCTTTCATAACAAGATTCACCAAAGCGGCATTGATTTCGTATGACTCTGCACTAGTGGCGGGAGCAATCGGAGTACTAATAAAATCATTATTATTAGTATTCGAGAAGTCACAAAGTTTGGTGTTTTCATTCATGGTGACTTCGGCAAGCAAGCAAGCACACAAGCGAACAAAGAGCAAGCGAGAAAAAAGGGAGAACGAAAAGGCGAACAAAAAAGGCAAATTGGTGAAGTGGGGGAAAGGAAACGAGAGGCAACTGGCAAACAAAGTAAATGCAAGAGATGAGTTTGCGACACCTACTTGGATGAGTTCTTGACTTGATCCTCCCCGGCAATGGCGCCAGAAATTCTTCTGCTACGGCAACAAAAGTCCTTCCCCGGCAACGCCAGGAATTCTTCTTGCTACTTCTCTTGCTTGCGTCGATTTTTCCCTTGAAGAGGAAAGGGTGATGCAGCACAGGAGCACTAAGTATTTCCCTCAGTTTGAGAACCAAGGTATCAATCCAGTAGGAGAATCTCGTCAAGTCCAGAGTACCTGCGCAAACACAAAAGAGCTTGCAAGCAACGCTACAAAGGGGTTGTCAATCCCTTCAAGATTGATTGCAAAGTGAGATCTGAAGGCGGAAAGTGCAACGAAGTAAAAAAGTGTAAGGCTGAAAATATGGTGTGGGGTAGACCCGGGGCCCATAGTGTTCACTAGAGGCTTCTCTCAAAATAGCAAATATCACGGTGGGTGAACAAATTACCGTCAAGCAATTGATAGAACCGCGCAAAGTCATGACGATATCTAAGGCAATGATCATACATATAGGCATCACGTCCGAGACAAGTAGACCGATACTTTCTGCATCTACTACTATTACTCCACACATCGACCACTATCCAGCATGCATCTAGTGTATTGATTTCATGACGAACAGAGTAACGCCTTAAGCAAGATGACATGATGTAGAGGGATAATCTCAAATCAATGATGAAAACCCCATCTTTTTACCCTTGATGGCAACAACACGATGCGTGCCTCGCTACCCCTTCTGTCACTGGGTAAGGTCACCGCACGGTATGAACCCAAAACCAAGCACTTATCCCATTGCAAGAATCATAGATCTAGTTGGCCAAACAAAACCCACAACTCAAAGAGAATTACAAGGATATGAAATCATGCATAAGAGAGATCAGAAGAAACTCAAATAAGATTCATAGATAATCTGATCATAAATCCACAATTCGTCGGATCTCGACAAACACACCGCAAAAGAAGCTTACATCGGATAGATCTCCATGAAGATCATGGAGAACTTTGTATTGAAGATCCAAGAGAGAGAAGAAGCCATCTAGGTACTAGCTATGGACCCGTAGGTCTATGGTGAACTACTCACGCATCATCGGAGAGGTCATGGTGTTGATGAAGAAGCCCTTCGTATCCGAATCCCCCCTCCGGCAGGGCACCAGAACGTGCCCCAGATGGGATCTTGCGGAGACAGAAGCTTGCGGCGGCGGAAAAGTACTTTTGATGATCTCCTGATTTTTTATGGGATTTTAGGGAATATATAGGCGCAAAACCTAGGGCAAAGGAGCCTTAGGGAGCCCACAAGCCAGGGGGCGCGGGCCCCCCTAGCCGCGCCATGAGGGCTTGTGGGGTCCCAGGTGGCCCCCTGCCCTGATTCTCCGTCTTCCCGATCTTTTTCTGCTCCGGAAAAAAATCTTTTTGGCAGTTTCATTTCGTTTGGACTCCGTTCAAAATTCTCCTCTGAAAGGGGTCAAAAACATGAAAAAAACAGGAACTGGCACTTCGCGCTGAGTTAATAAGTTAGTTCCAAAAAATATATAAAAGGCATGCAAAACATCCATAGTTTGACAAGATAATAGCATGAAACCATCAAAAATTATAGATACGTTGGAGACGTTTCAATGACTAGTTCGTCTCACGTGATGATCGGACACGGGCTAGTCCACGTGGATTATGTGTCACTTGGATGGCTAGAGGGATGTCAATCTAAGTGGGAGTTCATTAGTAATTTGATTAGATGAACTTAATTATCACAAACTTAGTCTAAAAGTGTCTTTACAAATGTGTAGATCCAATGGCCAACGCAAATGTCCCATTCAACTTCAACGTGTTCCTAGAGAAAACCAAGCTGAAATACGATGGGAGTAACTATGCGCACTGGGCTCGTAACTTAAAGCTCATCTCATGGCTTCCAAGAAGGCATATGTCCTTGATGCACCGCTAGTTGATCCTCCCGTTCCCGTGGCAGACCAGGACGCTAGGAACGCATGGCAGTCACGGAGTGATGACTACTCTCTTATTCAGTGCGGCATGCTTTATAGTTTAGAACTGGGGCTCCAAAGGCGTTTTGAGCAACACGGAGCATATGAGATGTTCGAGGAGCTAAAACTTTTTTTCAAGCCCATGCCCGGGTCGAGAGATATGAAGTCTCACTTTTCACGATACCTAAAAGGTGGAATAGCGATTTTCGAACCATTTCCTCTCCGACAAGTTCTTTAGCTGTAAGATGGAGGAGAATAGTTATGTCAGTGAGCACATACTCAGGATGTCTGGGTTGCACAACCGCTTGACTCAGCTGGGAGTTGAACTTCCGGATGATGCGGTCATTGACATAATCCTCCAGTCGCTTCCACCTAGCTATAAAGGCTTTGTGATGAATTACAACATGCAAGGGATGGAAAAGACTATTCCCGAGTTGTATTCAATGCTGAAATCTGCGGAGGTAGAAATCAAGAAAGAGCATCAAGTGTTGATGGTCAATAAGACCACCAGTTTCAAGAAGGGCAAGGGTAAGAAAAGCTTCAAGAAAGACGACAAAGCAGTTGCCGCGCCCGGTACTTAGCGGACAAGAAGGCCGGCAACGTCAAAGGTATATGTGATATACTTGTTATTGATGTGTACCTTACTAGCGCTCGTAGTAGCTCCTGGGTATTTGATACTGGTGCTGTTACTCACATTTGCAACTCTAAGTAGGAACTGTGGAACAAGCGTAGGCTGGCTAAGGACGAGGTGACGATGCACGTCGGGAATGGTTCCAAGGTCGATGTGATCGCCGTCGGCACGCTACCTCTACATCTACCTTCGGAATTAGTTATAAACCTTAATAATTGTTATTTAGTACCAGCTTTAAGCATGAACATTGTATCGGGATCTCGCTTGATGCAAGATGGCTACTCATTTAAATCTGAGAATAATGGTTGTTCTATTTATATGAGTGGTATGTTTTATGGTCATGACCCGTTGGTTAATGGTTTATTCCTAATTAATCTCGATCGTGATGATACACATATTCATAGTGTGAGTGCTAAAAGATGCAAGGTTGATAATGATAGTCCCACATACTTGTGGCACTGCCGCCTTGGTCATATCAGGTAAAGCGCATGAAGAAACTCCATACTGATGGACTTGTGGAGTCACTTGATTTTGAATCATTTGACACATGCGAGCCGTGCCTCATGGGCCAGATGACCAAGATACCATTCTCCGGAATAATGGAGTGAGCGACCAACTTATTGGAAATAATACATACCTATGTATGCGGTCCAATGGCATTGAAGCTCGCGGAGGCTATCATTATTTTCTCACCCTCACTGATGATTTGAGTAGATATGGGTATGTCTACTTAATGAAGCACACGTCTAAAACCTTTGAAAAGTTCAAGGAATTTCAGAATGAGGTGAAGAATCAAAGTGACAAGAAAATGAAGTCCTTATGATACGATCATGGAGGAGAATATATGAGTCACGAGTTTGGCACGCACCTAAGGAAATGTGGAATTGTTTCACAACTCATGCCGCCTGGCACACTGCAGCGTAACAGTGTGTCTGAACATCGTAATCGCACTCTATTACATATGGTACTATCTATGATGTCTCTTACCGATTTACCACTATCATTTTGGGGATATGCATCGGAAACTACCGCATTCACTTTAAATAGGGTACCATCTAACTCCGTTGGGACGACACCGTATGAATTATGGTTTGGCGAGAAACCTAAGCTATCGTTTCTGAAAGTTTGGGGCTGCGATGCTTATGTGAAAAAACTCCAACCAGAGAAGCTCGAACACAAAGCGGAAAAATGTGTCTTCATAGGATACCCTAAGGAAACTATTGGGTATACCTTCTATCTTCGATCCGAAGGCAAAATCGTTGTTGCCAAGAATGGATCCTTTCTAGAGAAAGAGTTTCTCTCGAAAGAAGTAAGTGGGAGGAAAATAGAACTTGATGAGGTAATTGTACCTCCTCTCGAACCGGAGAGTAGCGCAGCGCAAGAAAATGTTTCTGAGGCGCGTGCACCGGCTATAGAAGAAGTTAATGATGATGATCATGAAACTTTAGGTGAAGTTGCTATTGAACCTCGAAGGTCCACGAGGGTATGTTCCGCACCAGAGTGGTACGGCAACCCTGTCATGGAAATCATGTTGTTGGACAACAGTGAACCTTCGAACTATGAAGAAGCGATGGCGGGCCCGGTTTCCAACAAATGGCTTGAGGCCATGAAATCCGAGATAGGATCCATGTATGAGAACAAAGTATGGACTTTGGTGGACTTGCTCGATGATCGGTAAGCCATATAAAATAAATGGATCTTCAAGAAGAAGACTGACGCGGATGGTAGTGTGACCATCTATAAGGCTCGACTTGTCGCTGAGGGTTATCGACAAGTTCAAGGGATTGACTACGATGAGACCTTCTCACCCGTAGCGACGCTGAAGTCGGTCCGAATCATGTTAGAAATAGCCACATTTTATGATTATGAAATCTGGCAAATGGACGTCAAAACGGCATTCCTGAATGGCTTTCTTAAAGAATAATTGTATATGATACAGCCGGAAGGTTTTGTCGATCCTACCAATGCTAACAAGGTATGCAAGCTCCAGCGCTCCATCTATGGGTTGGTGCAAGCATCTCAGAGTTGGAACATTCGTTTTGATGAGGTGCTCAAAGCATTTGGGTTTATATAGACTTATGGAGAAGCCTGTATTTACAAGAAAGTGAGTGGGAGCTCTGTAGCATTTCTCATATTTTATGTGGATGACATATTGTTGATGGGAAATGATATAGAACTATTGGAAAGCATAAAGGTCTATTTGAATAAGAGTTTTTCAATGAACGACCTTGGAGAAGCTGCTTACATATTAGGCATCAAAATCTATATATAGAGATAGATTGAGACGCCTCATAGGTCTTTCACAAAGCACATACCTTGACAAGATATTAAAGAAGTTCAATATGGAGAAGGCTAAGAAGGGGTTCTTGCCTGTATTGCAAGGTGTGAGGTTAAGTGTGACTCAACAACTGACCATGGCAGAAGATATAGAGAAGATGAGTACCATCCCCTATGCTTCAGCCATAGGCTCTATTATGTATGCCATGATGTGTACCAGACCTGATGTAAACCTTGTCATAAGGTTGGTAGGGGGGTACCAGAGTGACCCAAGAGTGGATCAATGGACAACGGTCAATAATATCCTTAAGTACCTGAAAAGGACTAAAGATATGTTTTTCGTTTATGGAGGCGTCGAAGAGCTCGTCGTAAAGGGTTACGTCAATGCTAGCTTCGACACAGATCCGGATGACTCCAAGTCACAAACCGGATACGTGTACATTTTGAATAATGGGGTAGTTAGCTGGTGCAATTGCAAGCAAAGTGTCGTGGCGGCATCTACATGTGAAGCGGAGTACATAGCTGCTTCGGAAGCAGCACGAGAAGGAGTCTGGATGAAGGAGTTCATCACCGACCTAGGAGTGATTCCAAGTGCGTCGGGCCTGATGACTCTGTTATGTGACAACATTGGAGCTATTGCTATTGCAAAGGAGCCCATGTTTCACAAGAAGACCAAGCACATCAAGCACCGCTTCAACTCCATACGTGGATACTGTTGGGGAACGTCTCATGGGAAACAAAAAATTTCCTACGCGCACGAAGACCTATCATGGTGATGTCCATCTACGAGAGGGGATGAGTGATCTACGTACCCTTGTAGATCGTACGGCAGAAGCGTTAGAGAACGCGGTAGATGTAGTGGAACGTCCTCACGTCCCTCGATCCGCCCCGCGAACAATCCCACGATCAGTCCCACGATCTAGTACCGAACGGACGGCACCTCCGCGTTCAGCACACGTACAACTCGACGATGATCTCGGCCTTCTTGATCCAGCAAGAGAGACGGAGAGGTAGAAGAGTTCTCCGGCAGCGTGACGGTGCTCCGGAGGTTGGTGATGATCTCGTCTCAGCAGGGCTCCGCCCGAGCTCCGCAGAAACGCGATCTAGAGGGAAAACTATGGAGGTATGTGGTCGGGCAACCGTGAGAAAGTCGTCTCAAATCTGCCCTAAAAGCCCCATATATATAGGAGGAGGGAGGGGGACCTTGCCTTGGGGTCCAAGGGACTCCCAAGGGGTCGGCCGAGCCAAGGGGGGGAGGACTCCCCCCCCCAAACCGAGTTGGACTTGGTTTGGTGGGAGGAGTCCCCCTCCCTTCCCACTTCTTCCCTCCTTTTTTTTTCTTTTCCTTTGATTTCTTTCTCTTGGCGCATAGGCCCCCTTGGGGCTGTCCCACCAGCCCACTAAGGGCTGGTGTGTCTCCCCAAAGCCTATGGGCTTCCCCGGGGTGGGTTGCCCCCCCGGTGAACTCTCGGAACCCATTCGTCATTCCCGGTACATTCCCGGTAACTCCGAAAACCTTCCGGTAATCAAATGAGGTCATCCTATATATCAATCTTCGTTTCCGGACCATTCCGGAAACCATCGTGACGTCCGTGATCTCATCCGGGACTCCGAACAACATTCGGTAACCAACCATATAACTCAAATACGCATAAAACAACGTCGAACCTTAAGTGTGCAGACCCTGCGGGTTCGAGAACTATGTAGACATGACCCGAGAGACTCCTCGGTCAATATCCAATAGCGGGACCTGGATGCCCATATTGGATCCTACATATTCTACGAAGATCTTATCGTTTGAACCTCAGTGCCAAGGATTCGTATAATCCCGTATGTCATTCCCTTTGTCCTTCGGTATGTTACTTGCCCGAGATTCGATCGTCAGTATCCGCATACCTATTTCAATCTCGTTTACCGGCAAGTTTCTTTACTCGTTCCGTAACACAAGATCCCGCAACTTACACTAAGTCACATTGCTTGCAAGGCTTGTGTGTGATGTTGTATTACCGAGTGGGCCCCGAGATACCTCTCCGTCACACGGAGTGACAAATCCCAGTCTTGATCCATACTAACTCAACTAACACCTTCGGAGATACCTGTAGAGCATCTTTATAGTCACCCAGTTACGTTGCGACGTTTGATACACACAAAGCATTCCTCCGGTGTCAGTGAGTTATATGATCTCATGGTCATAGGAATAAATACTTGACACGCAGAAAACAGTAGCAACAAAATGACACGATCAACATGCTACGTCTATTAGTTTGGGTCTAGTCCATCACGTGATTCTCCCAATGACGTGATCCAGTTATCAAGCAACAACACCTTGTTCATAATCAGAAGACACTGACTATCATCGATCAACTGGCTAGCCAACTAGAGGCATGCTAGGGACGGTGTTTTGTCTATGTATCCACACATGTAAATGAGTCTTCATTCAATACAATTATAGCATGGATAATAAACTATTATCTTGATACAGGAATTATAATAATAACTATACATTTATTATTGCCTCTAGGGCATAATTCCAACAGTCTCCCACTTGCACTAGAGTCAATAATCTAGCCCTCACATCACCATGTGAATTACATTGTAATAAATCTAACACCCATACAGTTCTGGTGTCGATCATGTTTTGGCCGTGGAAGAGGTTTAGTCAGTGGGTCTGCTACATTCAGATCCGTGTGCACTTTGCATATATTTACGTCCTCCTCCTCGACGTAGTCGCGGATGAGGTTGAAGCGTCGCTTGATGTGTCTGGTCTTCTTGTGAAACCTTGGTTCCTTTGCTAAGGCAATGGCACCAGTGTTGTCACAGAACAAGGTTATTGAATCCAGTGCACTTGGCACCACTCCAAGATCCGTCATGAACTGCTTCATCCAGACACCCTCCTTAGCCGCCTCCGAGGCAGCCATGTACTCCGCTTCACATGTAGAATCTGCTACGACGCTTTGCTTGGAACTGCACCAGCTTACTGCACCCCCATTAAGAATAAATACGTATCCGGTTTGCGACTTAGAGTCGTCCGGATCTGTGTCAAAGCTTGCATCGACGTAACCTTTTACGGCGAGCTCTTCGTCACCTCCATACACGAGAAACATCTCCTTAGTCCTTTTCAGGTACTTCAGGATATTCTTGACCGCCGTCCAGTGATCCACTCCTGGATTACTCTGGAACCTACCTGCCATACTTATGGCCAGGCTAACATCCGGTCTAGTGCACAGCATTGCATACATGATAGAGCCTATGGCTGAAGCATAGGGGACGGAGCGCATATGCTCTCTATCTTCATCAGTTGCTGGGCACTGAGTCTTACTCAATCTCGTACCTTGTAACACTGGCAAGAACCCTTTCTTGGACTGTTCCATTTTGAACCTCTTCAAAACTTTATCAAGGTATGTGCTTTGTGAATGTCCTATCAGGCGTTTTGATCTATCCCTATAGATCTTAATGCCTAGAATGTAAGCAGCTTCTCCTAGGTCCTTCATAGAGAAACTTTTATTCAAGTAACCTTTTATGCTCTCCAAAAGCTCTACTTTGTTTCCAGTCAGTAATATGTCATCCACATATAATATTAGAAACGCCACAGAGCTCCCACTCACTTTCTTGTAAATACAAGATTCTCCAACCACTTGTATAAACCCAAATGCTTTGATCACCTCATCAAAGTGTTTGTTCCAACTCCGAGATGCTTGCACCAGTCCATAAATGGATCGCTGGAGCTTGCACACCTTGTCAGCATTTTTAGGATCGACAAAACCTTCGGGTTGCATCATATACAACTCTTCCTTAAGGAAACCGTTAAGGAACGCCGTTTTGACATCCATCTGCCAGATTTCATAATCGAAAAATGCAGCTATTGCTAACATGATTCTGACGGACTTAAGCATCGCTACGGGTGAGAAGGTCTCATCGTAGTCAACTCCTGGAACTTGTGAAAAACCCTTTGCCACAATTCGAGCTTTATACACATTACCGTCAGCGTCCGTCTTCTTCTTAAAGATCCATTTGTTCTGAATAGCCTTGCGGCCCTAAGGTAGTATCTCCAAAATCCACACTTTGTTCTCATACATGGATCCTATCTCGGATTTCATGGCTTCTAGCCATTTGTTGGAATCTGGGCCCACCATTGCTTCTTCATAATTTGCAGGTTCATTGTTGTCTAACAACATGATTGATAAGACGGGATTACCGTACCACTCTGGAGCAGCGCGTGATCTCGTCGACCTGCGTGGTTAAACAGAAACTTGAACTGGAGTTTCATGATCATCATCATTAACTTCCTCCTCAACCGGCGCCGCAACGACAGAGGTTTCCCCTTGCCCTGCGCCACCATTCAGAGGGATGAGAGGTTCGACAACCTCGTCAAGTTCTATCTTCCTCCCACTCAATTCTCTCGAGAGAAACTCCTTCTCGAGAAAAGTTCCGTTCTTAGCAACAAACACTTTGCCCTCGGATTTGAGATAGAAGGTGTACCCAACTGTCTCTTTTGGGTAACCTATGAAGACGCACTTTTCCGCTTTGGGTTCCAGCTTTTCAGGCTGAAGCTTATTGACATAAGCATCACATCCCCAAACTTTAAGAAATGACAACTTTGGCCTTTTGCCATACCACAGTTCGTATGGTGTCGTCTCAACGGATTTCGATGGTGCCCTATTTAAAGTGAATGCAGCTGTTTCTAATGCATAACCCCAAAATGATAACGGCAAATCAGTAAGAGACATCATAGATCGCACCATCTCTAACAAAGTACGATTACGACGTTCGGACACACCATTACGCTGTGGTGTTCCAGGCGGTGTTAACTGCGAAACAATTCCACATTGTCTTAAGTGAGTACCAAACTCGAAACTCAGATATTCACCCCCACGATCAGACTGTAGGAACTTGATCTTTTTGTTACGATGATTTTCCACTTCACTCTGAAATTGCTTGAACTTTTCAAATGTTTCAGACTTGTGCTTCATCAAGTAGACATAACCATATCTACTTAAATCGTCAGTGAAGGTGAGAAAATAACGATATCCGCCGCGTGCCTCTACGCTCATTGGACCACACACATCGGTATGTATGATTTCCAACAAGTCACTTGCACGCTCCATTGTTCCGGAGAACGGAGTCTTAGTCATCTTGCCTATGAGGCATGGTTCGCATGTGTCAAGTGAATCAAAGTCAAGTGACTCCAAAAGTCCATCAGCATGGAGTTTCTTCATGCGCTTTACACCAATATGACCCAAGCGACAGTGTCACAAAAATATGGCGCTATCATTGTTTACTCTAACTCTTTTGGTCTCAATGTTATGTATATGCGTATCGCTATCAAGATTCAATATGAACAATCCTCTCACATTCGGTGCATGACCATAAAAGATGTTACTCATAGAAATAGAACAACCATTATTCTCAGACTTAAAAGAGTAACCGTCTCGCAATAAACAAGATCCATATATAATGTTCATGCTCAACGCAGGCACTAAATAACAATGATTTAAGTTCATCACTAATCCCGATGGTAGTTGAAGTGACACTGTGCCGACGGCGATTGCATCAACCTTGGAACCGTTTCCTACGTGCATCGTCACTTCGTCTTTCGCCAGCCTTCGTCTATCCCGTAGTTCCTGCTTCGAGTTGCAAATGTGAGCAACAGAACCGGTATCGAATACCCAGGCACTACTACGAGAGCCGGTTAAGTACACATCAATAACATGTATATCAAATATACCTGATTTTTCTTTGCCCGCCTTCTTATCTGCCAGATACTTGGGGCAATTGCGCTTCCAGTGACCCATACCCTTGCAATAGAAGCACTCTGTTTCAGGCTTAGGTGCAGCCTTGGGTTTCTTCGGCGGATTGGCAACAGGCTTGCCGCTTTTCTTCGAATTTCCCTTCTTGCCTTTGCCGTTTCTCTTGAAACTAGTGGTCTTGCTCACCATCAACACTTGATGCTCTTTACGGAGTTTAGACTCTGCGACTTTCAGCATCGCAAACAACTCGCCGGGAGACTTGTTCATCCCTTGCATGTTGTAGTTCAACACAAAGCCTTTATAGCTTGGCGGCAGTGATTGAAGGATTCTGTCAGTGATAGCTTCTTGCGGGAGTTCAATCCCCAGTTCAGCTAGACGGTTTGAGTACCCAGACATTTTGAGCACATGTTCACTGACAGACGAGTTTTCCTCCATCTTGCAAGCATAGAATTTATCGGAGGTCTCATACCTCTCGATCCGGGCGTTCTTCTGAAAGATAAACTTCAACTCCTGGAACATCTCAAATGCTCCATGACGATCAAAGCGACGTTGAAGTCCCGGTTCTAAGCCATACAAGACTGCACATTGAACTATTGAGTAGTCCTCCTTACGTGCTAACCAAGCGTTCTTAACATCCTGATCAGCCGTAGCGGGTGGTTCATCTCCTAGCGCAGCATTAAGGACATAATCCTTCTTTCCAGCTTGTAAGATTAGCTTAAGATTACGAGCCCAGTCTACAAAGTTGCTTCCATCATCTTTCAACTTAGCTTTCTCTAGGAACGTATTAAAATTCAGGATGACACTTGCGTGAGCCATGATCTACAACACAAATATGTTCAAAGTGGACTTAGACTATGTTCAAGATAATTAGAGTTCAACTTAATCAAATTATATGCTAAACTCCCACTCAAAAAGTACATCTCTCTAGTCATTTGAGTGGTTCATGATCCACTTACACTATCCCAAGTCCGATCATCACGTGAGTTGAGTATAGTTTCAGTGGTAAGCATCCCTATGCTAATCATATCAACTATATGATTCATGATCGACCTTTCGGTCTCATGTGTTCCGAGGCCATGTCTGCACATGCTAGGCTCGTCAAGCTTAACCCGAGTGTTCCGCGTGCGCAACTGTTTTGCACCCGTTGTATGTGAACGTTGAGTCTATCACACCCGATCATCACGTGGTGTCTCGAAACGACGAACTGTAGCAACGGTGCACAGTCGGGGAGAACACAATTTCGTCTTGAAATTTTAGTGAGAGATCACCTCATAATGCTACCGTCGTTCTAAGCAAAATAAGGTGCATAAAAGGATTAACATCACATGCAACTCATAAGTGACATGATATGGCCATCATCACGTGCTTCTTGATCTCCATCACCAAAGCACCGACACGATCTTCTTGTCACCGGCGCCACACCATGATCATCCATCAACGTGTTGCCATCGTGGTTGTCGTGCTACTTATGCTATTACTACTATAGCTACATTCTAGCAAAATAGTAAACGCATCTGCAAGCACATATGTTAGTATAAAGACAACCCTATGGCTCCTGCCGGTTGCCGTACCATCGACGTGCAAGTCGATATTTCTATTACAACATGATCATCTCATACATCCAATATATCACATCACATCGTTGGCCATATCACATCACAATCATACCCTGCAAAAACAAGTTAGACGTCCTCTAATTTTGTTGTTGCAAGTTTTACGTGGTGACCAAGGGTATCTAGTAGGATCGCATCTTACTTAAGCAAACACCACAACGGAGATATATGAGTTGCTATTTAACCTCATCCAAGGACCTCCTTGGTCAAATCCGATTCAACTAAAGTTGGAGAAACCGACACTTGCCAGTCATCTTTGAGCAAAGGGGGTTACTCGTAACGATGAAACCAGTCTCTCGTAAGCGTACGAGTAATGTCGGTCCAAGCCACTTCAATCCAACAATACCGCGGAATCAAGAAAAGACTAAGGAGGGCAGCAAAACGCACATCACCGCCCACAAAACCTTTTGTGTTCTACTCGAGAAGACATCTACGCATGAACCTAGCTCATGATGCCACTGTTGGGGAACGTCTCATGGGAAACAAAAAATTTCCTACGCGCACGAAGACCTATCATGGTGATGTCCATCTACGAGAGGGGATGAGTGATCTACGTACCCTTGTAGATCGTACAACAGAAGCGTTAGAGAACGCGGTTGATGTAGTGGAACGTCCTCACGTCCCTCGATCCGCCCCGCGAACAATCCCGCGATCAGTCCCACGATCTAGTACCGAACGGACGGCACCTCCGCGTTCAGCACACGTACAGCTCGACGATGATCTCGGCCTTCTTGATCCAGCAAGAGAGACGGAGAGGTAGAAGAGTTCTCCGGCAGCGTGACGGTGCTCCGGAGGTTGGTGATGATCTCGTCTCAGCAGGGCTCCGCCCGAGCTCCGCAGAAACGCGATCTAGAGGGAAAACTATGGAGGTATGTGGTCGGGCAGCCGTGAGAAAGTCGTCTCAAATCTGCCCTAAAAGCCCCATATATATAGGAGGAGGGAGGGGGACCTTGCCTTGGGGTCCAAGGGACTCCCAAGGGGTCGGCCGAGCCAAGGGGGGGAGGACTCCCGCCCCCCAAACCGAGTTGGACTTGGTTTGGTGGGAGGAGTCCCCCTCCCTTCCCACTTCTTCCCTCCTTTTTTTTTCTTTTCCTTTGATTTCTTTCTCTTGGCGCATAGGCCCCCTTGGGGCTGTCCCACCAGCCCACTAAGGGCTGGTGTGTCTCCCCAAAGCCTATGGGCTTCCCCGGGGTGGGTTGCCCCCCCGGTGAACTCCCGGAACCCATTCGTCATTCCCGGTACATTCCCGGTAACTCCGAAAACCTTCCGGTAATCAAATGAGGTCATCCTATATATCAATCTTCGTTTCCGGACCATTCCGGAAACCATAGTGACGTCCGTGATCTCATCCGGGACTCCGAACAACATTCGGTAACCAACCATATAACTCAAATACGCATAAAACAACGTCGAACCTTAAGTGTGCAGACCCTGCGGGTTCGAGAACTATGTAGACATGACCCGAGAGACTCCTCGGTCAATATCCAATAGCGGGACCTGGATGCCCATATTGGATCCTACATATTCTACGAAGATCTTATCGTTTGAACCTCAGTGCCAAGGATTCGTATAATCCCGTATGTCATTCCCTTTGTCCTTCGGTATGTTACTTGCCCGAGATTCGATCGTCAGTATCCGCATACCTATTTCAATCTCGTTTACCGGCAAGTCTCTTTACTCGTTCCGTAACACAAGATCCCGCAACTTACACTAAGTCACATTGCTTGCAAGGCTTGTGTGTGATGTTGTATTACCGAGTGGGCCCCGAGATACCTCTCCGTCACACGGAGTGACAAATCCCAGTCTTGATCCATACTAACTCAACTAACACCTTCGGAGATACCTGTAGAGCATCTTTATAGTCACCCAGTTACGTTGCGACGTTTGATACACACAAAGCATTCCTCCGGTGTCAGTGAGTTATATGATCTCATGGTCATAGGAATAAATACTTGACACGCAGAAAACAGTAGCAACAAAATGACACGATCAACATGCTACGTCTATTAGTTTGGGTCTAGTCCATCACGTGATTCTCCCAATGACGTGATCCAGTTATCAAGCAACAACACCTTGTTCATAATCAGAAGACACTGACTATCATCGATCAACTGGCTAGCCAACTAGAGGCATGCTAGGGACGGTGTTTTGTCTATGTATCCACACATGTAAATGAGTCTTCATTCAATACAATTATAGCATGGATAATAAACTATTATCTTGATACAGGAATTATAATAATAACTATACATTTATTATTGCCTCTAGGGCATAATTCCAACAGTCTCCCACTTGCACTAGAGTCAATAATCTAGCCCTCACATCACCATGTGAATTACATTGTAATAAATCTAACACCCATACAGTTCTGGTGTCGATCATGTTTTGGCCGTGGAAGAGGTTTAGTCAGCGGGTCTGCTACATTCAGATCCGTGTGCACTTTGCATATATTTACGTCCTCCTCCTCGACGTAGTCGCGGATGAGGTTGAAGCGTCGCTTGATGTGTCTGGTCTTCTTGTGAAACCTTGGTTCCTTTGCTAAGGCAATGGCACCAGTGTTGTCACAGAACAAGGTTATTGAATACAGTGCACTTGGCACCACTCCAAGATCCGTCATGAACTGCTTCATCCAGACACCCTCCTTAGCCGCCTCCGAGGCAGCCATGTACTCCGCTTCACATGTAGAATCTGCTACGACGCTTTGCTTGGAACTGCACCAGCTTACTGCACCCCCATTAAGAATAAATACGTATCCGGTTTGCGACTTAGAGTCGTCCGGATCTGTGTCAAAGCTTGCATCGACGTAACCTTTTACGGCGAGCTCTTCGTCACCTCCATACACGAGAAACATCTCCTTAGTCCTTTTCAGGTACTTCAGGATATTCTTGACCGCCGTCCAGTGATCCACTCCTGGATTACTCTGGAACCTACCTGCCATACTTATGGCCAGGCTAACATCCGGTCTAGTGCACAGCATTGCATACATGATAGAGCCTATGGCTGAAGCATAGGGGACGGAGCGCATATGCTCTCTATCTTCATCAGTTGCTGGGCACTGAGTCTTACTCAATCTCGTACCTTGTAACACTGGCAAGAACCCTTTCTTGGACTGTTCCATTTTGAACCTCTTCAAAACTTTATCAAGGTATGTGCTTTGTGAATGTCCTATCAGGCGTTTTGATCTATCCCTATAGATCTTAATGCCTAGAATGTAAGCAGCTTCTCCTAGGTCCTTCATAGAGAAACTTTTATTCAAGTAACCTTTTATGCTCTCCAAAAGCTCTACGTTGTTTCCAATCAGTAATATGTCATCCACATATAATATTAGAAACGCCACAGAGCTCCCACTCACTTTCTTGTAAATACAAGATTCTCCAACCACTTGTATAAACCCAAATGCTTTGATCACCTCATCAAAGTGTTTGTTCCAACTCCGAGATGCTTGCACCAGTCCATAAATGGATCGCTGGAGCTTGCCCTTACAATGTAACTAGAACTCTATGGGTGCACCAGAACTCTATGGGTGTTCGATTCATCACAATGTAACTAGACTATTGACTCTAGTGCAAGTGGGAGACTCTTATAAATATGCCCTAGAGGCAATAATAAAGTGGTTATTATTATATTTCCTAGTTCATTATGATTGTCTATTGTTCATGCTATAATTGTATTAACCGGAAACCGCAATACATGTGTGAATATATAGGTCACAATGTGTTCCTAGTGAGCCTCTAGTTGGATAGCTCGTTGATCAATAGATGATCATGGACACTGGATGTCATTGATAACGGGATCACATCATTCGAGAATGATGTGATGGATAAGACCCAACCCTAAGCATAGCACTAGATTGTGTTGTTCGTGTGCTAAAGCTTTTCTAATGTCAAGTATCATTTCCTTAGACCATGAGATTTTGCAACTCTCGGATGTCGTAGGAATGATTTGGGTGTATCAAATGTCACAACATAACTGGGTGATTATAAAGGTGCACTACGGGTATCTCCGAAAGTATCTATTGGGTTGTACGAATCGAGACTGGGATTTGTCACTCCGTGTGACGGAGAGGTATCTCCGGGCCCTCTCCGTAATCCATCATCATATTGAGCTTAATGTGACTAAGGAGTTAGCCACGGGATGATGTGTTACGGAACGAGTAAAGAGACTTGCCGGTAACGAGATTGAACAAGGTATAGGGATACCGATGTCGAATCTCGGGAAAGTATCATATCGGTAGACAAAGGGAATTGCATACGGGATTGACTGAATCCTTGACATCGTGGTTCATCCGATGAGATCATCATGTTACATGTGGGAACCAACATGGACATCCACACCCCGGTGTTGGTTATTGGCCGGAGAGATGTCTCGGCCATGTCTGCATGTCTCCCGAACCCGTAGGGTCTACACACTTAAGGTTCGATGACGCTAGAGTTGTAAAGGGGATAGTATGTGGTTACCGAAGGTTGTTCGGAGTCCCGGATGAGATCCTGGATGTCACGATGACCTCCGTAATGGTCCGGAGGTAAAGATTGATATATAGGAAGTCCTGTTTTGGTCATCGGAAAAGTTTCGGGCTTATCGATAATGTACCGGGAGTGCCGGGAGGGTGCCGGAGGACCCCGGGGAGGGGTGTGACGACCAAAGGAGTTCTTGGGATGTTAGAGGAGGTAGACCAGCCCTTATTGGGCTGGACAAGGCTTTCCCTAAAGGCCCATGCGTATAGGGATAAAGGGATAAGGCAAAAAGGCTTAAAAGGAAAGGAGGAAGAGTCCTTCCAAGAGAGTCAATCTCCCTTGTGGGAGGAGGACTCCTCCTTGGAGGAGGGGCCAAGGCAGACCTCCCTCTCCCTCCTCCTATAAATACTTGAGGTTTTGGCCTTTTGGTAACACACAATTGATCTCTCCCAAGGCGCAACACTACCTCTCTCTTCTTCCTCCTCCACAACGCTTGGCGAAGCCTTGCCGGAGAACCACATAGCTCCACCGCCACTACGTCGTCGTGTTGCCGGAGCTCTCCCTCAACTTCTCGTCTCTCCTTGCTAGATCAAGAAGGAGGAGACATCACCGGGTTTTACGTGTGTTGAACTCGGAGGTGCCGTGGTTCGGCACATAGATCGGAATCCACCGCGATCTGAATCGCTGCGAGTACGACTCCATCAACCGCGTTCATAGTAACTCTTCCGTTTAGCGATCTTCAAAGGTATGAAGATGCTCTACAACCTCTCTCTCTCTCTCTCGTTGCTGGTTTCTCCATAGATAGATCCTTGCATGGCGTAGAATTTTTTTTTGAAATTACTACGATCCCCAACAAGCACAAGAGCAAGGAGTTCATTGATCTACCACATCTATTACCTTTTGGAGGGTGGTGCCTCCTAGATTGGTTAGGTGTTACTTGGGAGCCTCCTACTTCGTGTTGTGGAGTTGAACCAAGATGTTTGTAAGGGCAAGGAGATTGCCTACTTCGTGAAGATTTACTATGAGTAAGGCTAGTCCTACGTGGACGGAAGCAGTGGTGGAATAGACAAGGCCACTTCTTTGTGGACACTCCCTGGGTGGAGCCCTCTGTGGAATCTCGCAGCCATTACCCTCAGTGGGTTGAAGTCTCCACTAACATGGATGTACGATAGCGCCACCTATCAGAACCATGCCAAAAATCGCCGTTTCAACCTCATGCGTTTGATCTCCCTACCTTACTCCTCTACTTTACAGTTTCATGTTTTACTTTCCGTTGTTATACTCCTAGAACTGCATGTGTAGGGTGTACTTGACTTGTTATAACTGTTGTAGCTGCCTCTCAACTAAAATTGGGAAAAGGCAAAAAAATTATCTTGTCAAGTAGTCTAATCACCCCCTCTAGACATACTTTTGATCCTGCAAGTGGTATCAGAGCTTTGGTCTCCATCTCATTGGTTTAACAACCTATGAGAGTATGGCATCTAGTGAGGGAAATTATCATCGTAGAGGTCCATATTTCAATGGCACTAATTTTGCTAGTTGGAAGCATAAGATGAAAATGCATATTCTTGGCTTTAATCCTCATGTTTGGGCTGTTATTCGTGTTGGTGTGCAAGGTAACTTCTTTGGATAAGGGCATGAACCTGATCGTGATCCGACAGTCGATGAACTGAAGATGTTGCAACTCAATGCTCAAGCCTGCGACATCATCTTCAACTGTCTATGCCCCGAAGAATTCAAAAAAATCACTCGTCTTGAGAATGCAAAAGAAATTTGGGATGCTTTGGTTGATATGCACGAAGGTGTTGATTCTGTTAGAGAATCTAAGTTGGATGTGTTTCAAAGTCAGCTTAAAAAGTTCAAGATGAAGGATGGTGAAGGTGTCTCTGAAATGTACTCTAGGCTAGCTCTTATCACCAATGAGATTGTCGGCTTAGGAAGTGAAGAGATGACCGATAAATTCATCATCAAGAAGATACTTAGAGCTCTCGATGGAAAATATGACACAGTGTGCAAATTGATCCAAATGATGCCAAACTACAAAGATCTCAAGCCAACTAAAGTCATTGGTATGATTGTTGCTCATGAGATGTCACTCAAGGACAAAGATTTGCTGCACAACAAGTCAAGCGGTGCGTATAAAGCTTCATGTGATGCTCCCACTACTTTAAAGGACAATCTTGTCACTGATGAAGAGATAAGCCTCATGGTTAGAAAATTCAACAAGTTCTACAAGAGTAGAGGAAAAGAGAGAAGTTCAATCTCAAGACATGATGAGAAGCGTTCGTCAGGTCGTGACTGATAACCCACAAGTGTAGGGGATCACAACAGTTTTCGAGGGTAGAGTATTGATATTTGCTGTGTACCCCTGGCAATTGTGCCAGAAGTACTCCTACTACGGCACGTTGGTATTCCCTCGAAGCGGAAAGGGTGATGTAGCACAGCGACGGTAAGTATTTCCCTCAGTTTGAGAACCAAGGTATCAATCCGGCAGAAGAGTATCTCACTAACCTGCACAAACACAAAAGCTTGCACCCAACGCTATGAAGGGGTTGTCAATCCCTTATAGATTGTTTGCCAAGTGAGAACTGAAAGTAACAAAGTAACAAAGCAAAGTAAAAGCGGAGTTGTAAACGATGGATATGAATAGACCCGGGGGCCGTAGTGTTTACTAGTGGCTTCTCTCATGAAAGCAAGTAGACGGTGGGTGAACAAATTACTGCCGAGCAATTGATAGAACTGTGCAAAGTCGTGACGATATCTATGCAATGATTATTTCTATAGGCATCACGTCCGAAACAAGTAGACCGATACTTTCTGCATCTACTACTATTACTCCACACATCGACCGCTATCCAGCATGCATCTAGTGTATTAAGTCCATAAGAACAGAGTAACGCCTTAAGCAAGATGACATGATGTAGAGGGATAATCTCAAACCAATGATAAAACCCCCATATTTTTACCCTTGATGGCAACTGCTTCATGTGTGCCTTGCTGCCCCTACTGTCACTGGGAAAGGTCACCACATGGCAGAACCCAAAACCAAGCACTTCTCCCATTGCAAGAATCATAGATCTAGTTGGCCAAACAAAACCCAAGACTCGGAGAGACTTACAAGGATATCAAATCATGCATATAAGGAATCAACAAAGACTCAAATATATATCATAGATAATCTGATCACAAGTCCACAATTCATCGGATCTCGACAAACACACCGCCAAAGAAGATTACATCGGATTGATCTCCATGAAGATCATGGAGAACTTTGTATTGAAGATCCAAGAGAGAGAAGAAGCCATCTAGCTACTAACTACGGACCCGTAGGTCTGAAGTGAACTACTCACGAGTCATTGGAGGGGTGATGATGATGATGAAGAAGCCCTCCACCTCCAAAGTCCCCTCCAGCAGGGCACCGGGAAGGGTCTCCAGATGAGATCTCGCGGAAACGGAAGCTTGCGACGGCGGAAAAGTATTTTCGAGGCTCCCCTGATTTTTTTGCGGAATATTTGGGAATATACAGGCGCAAAACCTAGGTCACGAGGCGGCCAGGGAAGCCACAAGCTTGCCCACCGCCGCCTCCCCCCTGGTGGCGTGGTCCAAGCTTGTGGGCTCCCAAGGGCCCACCTGGCCTGGCCCAAAGGTTCTCTGGTCTTCTTTCGTTCGGGAAAAAGTCATTTCGGGGATTTTATTCCGTTTGGACTCCGTTCCAAAATCAGATCTGAAAAGAGTCAAAAACACGGAAAAACAGGAACTGGCACTTGGCACTGAATCAATAAGTTAATCCCCAAAAAGATATAAAAAAGGTACATAAAACATACAAAGAAGACAAGATAACAGCGTGAAACCATCAAAAATTATAGATACGTTTGAGACATATCAAGCATCCCCAAGCTTAAGTCCTGCTCGTCCTCGAGTAGGGAAGTGATAAGAAGGAATTTTTGATGCTTTCATGCTACCTAGCATAGGTGTCCTTTGTAATTCCTCTTATGTGACGTGAATGTTCAGATCCATTAGATTCAAAACAATAGTTTTCTATTGACGTGGAAACAATAATAATTCAAGCAAACTAGCAAAGTAATCATGAACTTTCAAAATAGCAAGGCCAAAAGAAAGTTATCCCTACAAAAGCATATAGTGTGGCTATGCTCTATCATCGTTGCACAACGAATTTAAATCATGCACAACCCCGGTATTGACCAAGTAATTGTTTCACACCTTTACTTTCTCAAACATTTTCAACTCTCACGCAATACATGAGCGTGAGCCATGGTTATAGCACTATATATGGTGTGGCGTATGGTGGAGGTTGCAAGACAAAAAGGAGAAGATAGTCACATTAACTAGGCATATCAATGAATTGTGGAGATGCTCATCAATAGATATCAATGTGAGTGAGTAGGGACTACCATACAAATGATGCAGTAGAGCTATGAGTAAGTGAAAGCTCTTAAAGAAAACTAGTGGGTGTGCATCCAACTTGCTTGCTCACGAAGACCTAAGGCAATTTTTGAGGAAGCCTATCATTGGAATATACAAGCCAAGTTATATAATGAGAATTTCCCACTAGCTATATGGTGGTGACAAAACGAGAGACTCTCAATCATGAAGATCATGGTGCTCAAAATGCACAAGTGTGGAAAAAGTGGTAGCATTGTCCCTTCTATCCTTTTCTCTCTCTCTTTTTTTAATTTTGGTGGGCTCTTTGGCCTCTCTTTTTTATGGGCTTCTTTGGCCTCTTTTATTTCCTTACATGGGACAATGCTCCAATAATGATGATCATCACACTTTCAACTCAAAACTTAGAGCAATTATAACTCAATATAGAATGCCTTCGGTAGTGTACCGTGGCAACGATCTAGCATGGCATAGACATCAATGGAAACATCATGCTAGCTATCTTACGATCATAAGAAGGCAAGTAGACGTGGTGGCACATGTCATGGTGGTAGTTGCATGACAATATATCTCGGAATGACTTTGAAAAAGCCATAGTAGGTAGGTATGGTGGCTGTTTTGTGGGAGGCTAATCGTGGGTTTTGTGCACCAGCGAAAGTTGCACGACACTAAGAAGATAGTGATGGTGGAAGGTGAAAGTGCATCTAAACCACGGACTCAACATTAGTCATGAAGAACTCATATACTTCTTGCAAAAAGTTTTATTAGTAATCGAAACAAAGCACTCAACGCATACTCCTAGGGGAAGGGTTGGTAGGAATAAACCATCGCGCGATCCCGACCGCCACACAAAGGATGACAATCAATATACTAATCATGCTCAGATTTCATCACATAGCGGTTCACCATACGTGCATGCTACGGGAATCACTAACTTCAACACAAGTATTTCTAGATCCACAACACCTTACTAGCATGACTTCAATATGTCCATAACCACAACTCAAAACTAATTGAGATGAATCAAACTTCTCTAACTATTCAATGCACATGAAGGAGGAAGTTTTCGTATCCCTTTGGATAAGTACCCCTTTTGAGACTACTTTCAAAGCATAGATCGACTACCAAGCCACGCACTGCTGCGCTCTAAAAGATATAAGTGAAGCACATAGAGCAAAAGTATCTAGCTCAAAAGATATAAGTGAAGCACATGTGAGCTGAATTGTCTACCAAAAGATATAAGTGAAGCTCGACAAAATCACCGCGTGTGCATCTCTCTCTCTCTAGGTGTGCAGCAAGGATGATTGTGACACAACAAAAGTAAAATACTCCTACGATACAAGACGCTCCAAGCAAAAACACATAACATTTGGTGAATAAAAATATAGCCCCAAGTAACGATACCGATGGATTGAAGACGAGAGAGGGGATGCCTCCCCGGGGCATCCCCAAGCTTAGGCTTTTACGACATCCTTGAATCTCTTGGGGTGCCTTGGGCATCCCCAGGCTTGAGCTCTTGCCACTCTTTATCTTTTTGTCCATAAGAACTTCACCCAAAACTTGAAAACTTCACAACACGAAACTTAAACAGAAACTCGTGATAACATTAGTACAAGAAAGAAAACCACCACTTCCTTAGGTACTGTAGCAAACTTAAATTCTACTTGTGCTGATGTTGGGTTACTGTACTTTCAATTTTCCATGGCTAATACCCCCCCTTTACTATCCATAGTTTCATCAAAATAAGCAACCAACACAACAAAAACAGAATCTGTTAACAGCAGACCAGTCTATAGCAATCTGTATGTTCCGTATAGCTCTGGTACTTCACAAATTCTGAAAAATTACGACAGTCTGAAGAATTTGCGTAGCAATCAGAAGCAAAAATAATCAACTCAAAATCTCTTACAGAAAAAAAATGAAAATTCATTTCGTGAGCAGAAAGTTTCTGGCTTTTCCAGCATGACCAAACGATCATCCCCAAGACTAATCATAACGGTTTTGCTTGGCACAAACGCAAAAAGAAACACACAAAAAAAACAATCATAACAGAATTATGAAAGTGTGGAAAACACATAACAGAAAGAAAAAGGATAGATTCGTTGGGTTGCCTCCCAACAAGCGCTTTTGTTTAACGCCCTTAGCTAGGCATTCAATGATGCTCTCCCAAAAGACAAGAATTGAAGCACAACGAGAGCATCCTAAAGCATCTGAAAATCACATCTAAGTCTAACATACTTCATATGCATAGGCATTTTATAGGAAAACAAATTGTCAATACAACCAATAGCTGCTATATGCAAGGAAGAAGAAAGAGACAAGAGCAATCTCAACATCACGAGAGGTGATTTGGTAACATGAAAGTTTCTACCAAAATATTTTCCTCTCTCATAGCAATTACATGTGGGATCATATTCAAATTCAACAATATAGCTATCCCATTGGGTATTCTCTTCATGATCCACATGCATGCAAAGTTGATGCTTTTCAAAAATAGTGGAATTATCATCTAAAGTCATGACTTCTCCAATCCCACTTTCGGTATTGTTGCAAATATCATATTCATCATGAGGTTTGAACAAATTTTCAAGATCATAAGAAAGACCATCACGCCAATCATGATTATTGCAACAAGTAGTGGACAAAGCAAAACTAGCATCCCCAAGCTTAGGGTTTTGCATATTTTTAGCATGATTGTCACTAATAGGATTTATAGTGAAATCATTGCAATCATGCTTTTCATCCAAGGAGCCCTCGTGAATCACTTCATGAATTTCTTCCTCACAATTTTCAGATTCACGCATCTTGCGCCAAACTCCAAAGGAATAGGCAATTTCCCTCAACTCAATAGCAATTTGTTCCACACGAGTGGGTCTCTTAAAGAGACTAGCAAGTGGATGAGGATCCATATCACTAGATTTTCAGCAAGCGAAGATGCAAGCATATTGAGGGCACATGGCACACAAGCGAACAGAAAGCAAGCGAGAGAAAAAGGGCGAACGAAAAGGCAAACGAAAAAGGCAAAGGAGAAAGACGAATGAAAACGGCAAATGTGAAGTGGGGGAGAGGAAAACGAGAGGCAACTGGCAACAAAAGTAAATGCAAGATAAGAGTTTGTGAGACCTACTTGGATAGATCTTGATTTCTCTTCCCCGACAACGGCGCCAGAAGTAGGCGTGTTGTCGGGAGAATATTATTCACGATCCTCCTTGGCAAGCGATCCTCTTCCCCGGCAACTGTGCCACAAATACTTCTAATGTTTGTTGTGTACCCCTGGCAATTGTGCCAGAAATACTCCTACTACGACACGTTGGTATTCCCTCGAAGCGGAAAGGGTGATGTAGCACAGCGACGGTAAGTATTTCCCTTAGTTTGAGAACCAAGGTATCAATCCGGCGGAAGAGTATCTCACTAACCTGCACAAACACAAAAGCTTGCACCCAACGCTATGAAGGGGTTGTCAATCCCTTATAGATTGTTTGCCAAGTGAGAACTCAAAGTAACAAAGTAACAAAGCAAAGTAAAAGCGGAGTTGTAAACGATGGATGTGAATAGACCCGGGCGCCGTAGTGTTTACTAGTGGCTTCTCTCATGAAAGCAAGTAGACTGTGGGTGAACAAATTACTGCCGAGCAATTGATAGAACTGTGCAGAGTCGTGACGATATCTATGCAATGATTATTTCTATAGGCATCACGTCCGAAACAAGTAGACCGATACTTTCTGCATCTACTACTATTACTCCACACATCGACCGCTATCCAGCATGCATCTAGTGTATTAAGTCCATAAGAACAGAGTAACGCCTTAAGAAAGATGACATGATGTAGAGGGATAATCTCAAACCAATGATAAAACCCCCATCTTTTTACCCTTGATGGCAACTGCTTCATGTGTGCCTTGCTGCCCTACTGTCACTGGGAAAGGTCACCACATGGCAGAACCCAAAACGAAGCACTTCTCCCATTGCAAGAATCATAGATCTAGTTGGCCAAACAAAACCCAAGACTTGGAGAGACTTACAAGGATATCAAATCATGCATATAAGAAATCAGCAAAGACTCAAATATATATCATAGATAATCTGATCACAAGTCTACAATTCATCGGATCTCGACAAACACACGGCCAAAGAAGATTACATCGGATAGATCTCCATGAAGATCATGGAGAACTTTGTATTGAAGATCCAAGAGAGAGAATAAGCCATCTAGCTACTAACTACGGACCCGTAGGTCTGAAATGAACTACTCATGAGTCATTGGAGGGGCGATGATGATGATGAAGAAGCCCTCCATCTCCAAAGTCCCCTCCGGCAGGGCGCCGAGAAGGGTCTCCACATGAGATCTCGCGGAAACGGAAGCTTACGGCGGCGGAAAAGTATCTTCGAGGCTCCCCTGATTTTTTGCGGAATATTTGGGAATATATAGGCGCAAAACCTAGGTCAGGAGGCGGCCAGGGAAGCCACAAGCTTGCCCACCGCCGCCTCCCCCTGGTGTCGTGGTGCAAGCTTGTGGGCTCCCACGGGCCCACCTGGCCTGGCCCAAAGGTTCACTGGTCTTCTTTCGTTCGGGAAAAAATCATTTCGGGGATTTTATTCCGTTTGGACTCCGTTCCAAAATCAGATCTGAAAAGAGTCAAAAACACGGAAAAACAGGAACTGGCACTTGGCACTGAATCAATAAGTTAGTCCCCAAAAAGATATAAAAAGGTACATAAAACATACAAAGAAGACAAGATAACAACGTGAAACCATAAAAAATTATAGATACGTTTGAGACGTATCAAGTATTCAACCCAAATTTGCTGGTTTGCCAAAGAAGAAGCGAAAGAATATTCTCAAGTATTAGCAGCTGAATTTGTCAGATTCAACCACACCTGAAAGGTTAGTGTCTGCAAGCAAAGTATCAGTAGCATAGTAGTATGATAGCAACGGTGCCAGAAACAGATCTGTTGACGGTAGACTATTCCTAACTGTTGTATCAATGGCGCCAGTAGGTTGCACGTGGACGAGAAATATTCTTCCCCGTCAACGGTGACGAAAAAGGATCTTGCAACAAGTAACAGCGAAGTAGCAAGGAACAACAGTAGCAGCAGCAGCAGAGTAGCAACAGTAGCAACAGTAGTAGCAAAGTGACCCAATCCCTTTTGTAGCAAGGGACAAGCCTAGACAAAGTAACGTAACGAGGACCAGTAGTAAAAGACTCGTAGGAAGTGGATCGGTGATGGATGAGTATGACGGATGTAATTCATCATGTAACAGCTATAACACGGAGAGATAAGTAACTAGCTCCCGTTCGTCAATCTAATGTAGGCATGTATTCCGTATGTAGTCATACGTGCTTAGGGAAAAGAACTTGCATGACATCTATTGTCCATCCCTCCCGTGGAAGCGGGGTCCTAATGGAAACTACGGGATATTAAGGTTCTCCTTTTAATAAAGAAACGGACTAACGCATTAACACGTGGTGAATAGATGAACTCCTTATACTATGGTCATCTCCGGGAGTGGTTCCGGCTATTGTCACTCCGGGGTTGCCGGGTCATAACACATAGTAGGTGACTACAACTTGCAAGATAGGATCTAAAACACACATAAATTGGTGACTACATAATAGGTTCAGATCTGAAATCATGGCACTCGGGCCCTAGTGACAAGCATTAAGCATAGCCAAGTAGTAGCAACATCAATCTAGAACATAGTGGATACTAGGGATCAATCCCCGTCAAAAACTAACTCGATTACATGATAGATCTCATCCAACTCATCACCGTCCAGCCAGCCTACGATGAGATTACTCACGAACGATGAAGAGCATCATGGAACTGTCGATGGAGGAAGGTTGATGACGACGATGGCGACGATTTCCCCTCTCCGGAGACCGAAACGGACTCCAGATCTGCCCTCCAGATGAAGAACAGGATGTGGCGGCGCCTCCGTATCGCAAAACGCGATGAAACCTTCTCTCTGATTTTTTTCCAGGCGAGACGGAAGATATAGCGCTGATTTTGGGGGCGGTGGTTCCTCATGGGCCCCACAAGCCCTCACGGCGCGGCCTAGGGGGGTGGCCGCGGCCTGTGGGCTTGTGGCCCACTGGCACGCCCCCTTCGGTGGATCTTTGCGCAGGTATTTTTCTTTTATTCCACAAAAAATCTCCGTAAATTTTCAGGACATTCCGAGAACTTTTATTTCTGCACAAAAACAACACCATGGCAATTCTGCTGAAAACAGCGTCAGTCCGGGTTAGTTCCATTCAAATCATGCAAATTAGAGTCCAAAACAAGGGCAAAAGAGTGCGGAAAAGTAGATACGACGGAGACGTATCAACTCCCCCAAGCTTAAAGCCTTCCTTGTCCTCAAGCAATTAAGTTGACAAACTGAAAGAGATAAAAGAACAACTTTGACGAACTCTATTTGATCTTGTTGTTGCAACTATGTCTAACTCATATCCAGAGTTTCAGCAAGATCACAAGCAAACCACAAAAGCAAATAACATCTAGGTCTCACGGTAAACTCATATCAATGGCATAATCAACTAGCGAGCGAATAATAATAAGTCTCAAACGTCAACACTTCAATCAAAACAACATGAAGCAGTACGAACAGATGGTATCTCGCTAGCTCTTTCTGAGACCGCAAAACATAAATGCAGAACACCTTCAAAGACCAAGGGCTGGCTAAACATTGTAATTCATGGCAATGAAGATCCAATCACAGTCATACTAAACACAGTTAAAAGCAAAGCATAAAAATGACAGAGGTGCTCTCTAATTGGTGCTTTTGTAAGAGGAGGATGACTCAACAGGAACATAAATAGACAGGCCCATCGCAGAGGGAAGCATTGATTTGCAGAGGTGCTAGAGCTCAAGCTTTTGAAAACAGAGATAATAATATTGGGTGGCATGCTTTCATTGTCAACACAATGACTAAGAGTTCTCAACATCTTCCACGCTACACATGCTATAGGTGGTTCCCAAATAAAAGAGTAAAGTTTTGACTCCCCCACCACCAATCAATCACACTCCACGACTAGTCGAATACTCGAGTGCCGTCCATACCAACAACAATCCAGGGGGAGTTTTGTTTGCAATTATCTTTTTGATTTGAGCGTGGAACCGGGTATTCCAATTACCGGCCCTTTCTCGTGAGTGATAGTGAATAAACACGTATTGAGGATAACACACCTAGCATGGAAGATACTGATCGCCCCTTGTCACCACATGAGCAGTTCGGGCATGCAAAACAGATTATTTCTTGAAGGTTTAGAGAGTGGCACATGCAAATTTACTTGGAACGGCAGGTAGATACCGCATATAGGTAGGTATGGTGGACGCATATGGAACAACTTTGGGTTTATGGAAGTGGATGCACAAGCAGTATTCCCACTTAGTACAAGTGAAGGCTAGCAAAAGACTGGGAAGTGACCAACTACAGAGCGACAACAGTCATCAAAATGCATTGAGATTAACTAACATTGAGTGCAAGCATGAGTAGGACATAAATCACCATGAACATGAATATCATAGAGGCTATGTTGATTTTGTTTCAACTACATGCATGAACATGCGCCAAGTCAAGCCACTTGAAACATTCAAAGGAAGATACCATCCCATCATACTACATCATAGTTATCTCAACATTCATGTTGGCAACCAAGACAAACCATTATAAGCTCCTATCTAAATAAGCATGGCATAAGCAACTATGATCTCTAAGTTGCCATTGCAAACATGTTTCTCTCACAACAAAGCTGAATCAGGCATGATGAGCTTGTCATATTTACAAAAACAAAATAGATCGAGTTCATACCAGCTTTTCCAGGCTCAGTCACTTCATCATATATCTTCATTATTGCCTTTCATTTGCACGAATGAATGATGTGAATAATAATAAGCGTGCTCGTGCATTGGACTATGCTGTAATCTGTAGGAAAACACAAAGGAGAAGACAAAGTAATATGGCTCTTTGAAAGCTAAACAGGTATGCATGCAAGAGCCACTAAACATTGTAACCAATATCTTCTACCTTGACCAAAAGAAAAAATATAACTATTTACACGGGAAAGCTCCCAACAAGCAAAAGAAGAAAAAGAAAATCTTTTGGGTTTTCTTCAAACTAGTCAAACACACTAAACGAAAACGAGAAAAAGAAAATAAACTAGCATGGATGATAAAGTGGCAAAGTGTGAACACCGGCTAACAAAGTGAAAGCATAAGCAAGAATGTAAAGTCGATGAGAACACGTACTCCCCCAAGCTTAGGATTTTGGCCTAACTTGGTCTACTCCCAAGGTGGGAAATAACCAGCTCCGGGGTACTCCGGAGTGGACTGAGGATGCCACTGCTGTGTGAGGTCCTCTGGCTCCCACTGATAAACTGGTGTCTGGTACTCAACTGGTGGCTCGAGCACGGGCACCTGTGGTTGGGCTAGGCCCCAATATGCGTAGATGTCCGAGGGCATAATAGTGTACCTGCCTGCATGAAGATTGAACAAAGAAGGAGCAGGCAAAGTAATAGTCTCACGAGTACCCTGACTAAATACCAGGTTATAAATCATCCTTCTATTTATATCTCTATCAGGAAAGTCATGGCGAACCATGCTATCGTAATCTAGATATCTCTCGGGAAGAAGAATCTCTTCTTCCTCCTCCAGTCTAATAGGTATCTCAAAGTGTCTAGCAAGACGAGTAGCATAGATACCTCCATAGACCACACCTTTAGAACGGTTCAGGTTCAACCGTTGAGCTACTATAGCGCCCAAGCTATAAGTTTTATCATTATAAAGGGCTTCACACAAGACCGCAAGATCTGGGGAGCTAAGGGACGCAACTTTCCCACGGCCAATCAAACATTTTCCCACAAAAAGTGAGAAGTACCGAAGCACGGGAAAATGAATGCTAGCAGCTCTAGCGCAAGACACTCCTCTCTCCTCTCCTATAGCAATTGTACCGGTGAAAGCTTCCAAGTCCCGTGGACGAGGTTCATGAATATCCCCAACAAAAGGCAATTTTCAAACATTGCAAAAATCCTGGAGTGACATGCGCTGGGGGATATCATAAAGCTTAAACTCAACCATAGGAGGATTCTTCCTCGGATAGAAGTTAAAGCTTTGTACGAAGATATTAGTGAGGAGGAGGTATTGCGGACACTTATCTTCAACGAAGGCGGTAAGGCCTGCGTTCTCCACCAAGTGATAAAAGTCCTCATAAATTCCAGCGGCGCGTAAGAACACGTCGCTTGGCCACTCGCACGCTCGAACTTCTGCGACTCGAGGGACCAGATACTTGGGCTTCTTCTCACTCCCATCATCCTTGGGGTCACGGCTTGACGAGCCTCTTAAGAACCTCCTCATCTTTTCCCTTTTCTATCTCCGAAAATTTCTGAAATTTTTAGTTACTCTAAGGAAAAGTGAACAAGGCTCAACTAAACTCGTAGCAACTACTCCAACAAGTGCCTAGAGGCCATATTACGCATCAAAACTACTTGGGACCAGCTAAAATTAGCATGCAAAGCTCAAGAACATGGTCACCAAGGCAGCAAAAATATGTGGAGTATAAGGCACTGGAGCAAAAACTAATTGGACCAATGGAGGAGTCACTTGCCTAGGAGTAATTTCCCCAAAACTGTTCGTAGAACGGTGATTTGAGCAAAGAGATCGAAAATCCCATCAAGAGGAGCAAGAACACGGGTTTGAGCTGCGAAATGATTTTTTCTGGAGGTAGGAGAAGCGGATGAGAGCAATAATGAGTGGAGGGGGTGCCTATGGCCCCCACAAACCTGGGTTGCACGGCCAGGGGGTGCCTGCGCCCCTAGGGCTTGTGGCCCACTGGTGTGGGCCCCAGACAGACTCTTTGTCCCAGTATTTTTCAAAAACTCCAGAAAAAATCATACTTGATTTTCATAGCATTCGGAGAACTTTTGTTTTCGGGGTATTTTTCTACCGGACGCTAAAACAGAAAACAGGGAAAACTAAACTAAATCTATCATTTTTCTTCTAAGCAGCCTAAAGTGAAAGCTTGGAACAGAGGTTTGTGACTCCTTGATTCATCCATCTCATGGTCATCGAAAGAAATCCGTCAATGGGGTTGATCAAGTCCCCTCGACAAAACTTCTCGAATCGCAAAAGAAGACGGAGATTTTTTTTGAATAGTCACTAGGTCACCTCAATGGGGATGTGTATTTCCCCAACACGCAAATCATACTTCATCTTGACACGAGGAATAGGGCATTCAAAGCTCCCAATAAGAATCGATGAAGTTTTTTCGATAGCATTGATGCAATGTACTCGATATTGTTTCTTCGGAAAGTGCACCGTATGCTCATTACTGTTGACATGGAAAGTGACATTGCCTTTGTTGCAATCTATAACAGCCCCTGCGGTGTTTAAAAAGGGTCTTCCGAGGATGACCGCCATGGCATCGTCCTCGGGAATATCCAAGATAACAAAGTCTGTTAAGATAGTGGTATTAGCAACAACAACATGCACATCCTCGCAAATGCCGATAGGGAAAGCAGTTGATTTGTCGTCCATTTGCACAGAGATTTCAGTGGGTGTCAACTTATCCAGTTCAAGTCCACGATAGAGAGAGAGAGGCATAACACTAACGCCGACTCCATGATTGCATAACGCAGTTCTAACGTAGCTCCCTTTAATGGAGCAAGGTATAGTGGGCACACCGGGATCACCTAGTTTCTTAGGAGTTCCACCCTTGAAGGCATAATTAGCAAGCATGGTGGAAATCTCAACCTCAGGTATCCTCCTCTTATTAGTCACAATATCTTTCATGTACTTAGCATACGGAGACATCTTGAGCATATCCGTCAAACGCATTTGCAGAAAGACAGGTCTGATCATTTCAACGAAGCGCTCAAAATCCTCATCATCCTTTTTCTTGGATGGTTTGGGAGGAAAGGGCATAGGTTTCTGAACCCATGGTTCCCTTTCTTTACCATGCTTCCTAGCAGCGAAGTCATTCTTATCGTACCTTCTATTCTTAGGTTGTGGGTTATCAAGATCGACAGGTTCAATCTCCACATCCTTATCATTGCTAGGTTGAGCATCTTCATGAACATCACTATTGATATTATCATTAGGCTCATGTTCATCACCAGATTGTGTTTCAGCATCAAAGACAAAGACATCATTTGGACTCTAAGGTGTAGCAGCAATAGGGTTGCTAGTGCTAACTCCTTGAGAATCTTGTTCAATTCTCTTCGGATGACCCTCACGATACAAAGGTTCCTCGGTCATTCTACCGCCTCTAGTAACGACTCTGACAGAATTGTCATTCAACTCATTGAGAAAGTCATTTTGAGCTTTAAGTACTTGTTCTACCTTAGTGGTAACCATAGATGCATGTTTACTCAGAAGTTTAAGATCATTGACATTTCTGTCCGCACAAGCACTTAAATGACTAAGCATACGAGCATTCTGTTCCAATTGTCTGCTAACATAATTATTGGAACTTTGTTGTTTGGAAACTAAGTTATCAAATTCATCCACGCATAAGCTAGCAGGTTTATCAAAAGGAATATCACTCTCATCAAACCTACGCAAAGAATTTACTTCTACTACCTGTATCGGGTTATCGAGACCATGGATCTCTTCGATAGGTGGTAGATTTTTGACATCTTCAGATTTAATGCCTTTCTCTCGCATATATTTCTTGTCTTCTTGCATATCTTCAGGATTGGGGAATAGAATACTTCTTTTCTACGGAGTTGGCTTAGGAGGTGGTTCGGGAATAGTCCAAGCATTCTCATTGCACAAGATGTTATTCAGTAGAATCTCAGCTTGTTCTACGGTTCGTTCCCTAAAAACACTACCGACACAACTATCTAGGTGGTCTTTGGAAGCATCGGTAAGTCCATTATAGAAGATATCAAGTATTTCCTTCTTCTCAAGAGGGTGATCAGGCAAAGTATTCAGTAGCTGGATGAGCCTCCCCCAAGCTTGTGGGAGACTCTCTTCTTCAACTTGAGCAAAGTTGTATATTTCCTGCAAGGCAGCTTGCTTCTTATGGGCAGGGAAGTATTTTTTAGAGAAGTAGTAGACCATATCCTGGGGGCAGGTTCTACTTCAATAGTATCAGGAGTTTCAGAGGCATCATCACATCTAGCAGCAACTCTAGCAATTTGTGCATCAAGGAATGCACCTAGTGGCAAAGCAGTATCAGGCATAGCATCATCAGGCATAGCATCAAGCATAGCATCAGCAGGCATAGTATCAAGCATAGCATCATCAGGCATAGTATCAAGCATAGCATCATCATAAGCATCATGGGCAGCAGAAGTAGCATCATCAAGCACAGGCGACATATCAAGATTTCTAGCAGGAGGCGAAGTCGCAAACCTACTCAAAACTGAAGGTGAATCAAGTGCAGAGCTAGATGGCAATTCCTTACCTCTCCTCGTAGTGCAAGGCAAGATTTTAGTTCTTGGATCTTTTGGATTCCTCATCGTGATCAGCAACCGTAAATACCAAGTGACTCAGAGAATATAGATGTGCTTCCCCGGCAACGGTGCCAGAAAAAGCCTTGATAACCCACAGGTGTAGGGGATCGCAAAGTTTTCGAGGGTAGAGTATTCAACCCAAATTTGTTGGCTCGCCAAAGAAGAAGCGAAAGAATATTCTCAAGTATTAGCAACTGAGTTTGTTAGATTCAACCACGCCTGAAAGATTAGTGTCTGCAACCAAAGTATCACTAGCAAAGTAGTATGATAGCAACGGTGCCAGAAACAGATCTGTTGACGGCAGACTATTCCTAACTGTCGTATCAATGGCGCCAGTAGGTTGCACGTGGACGGGAAATATTCTTCCCCGTCAACGGTGATGAAAAAGGATCTTGCAACAAGTAACCGCGAAGTAGCAAGGAACATCAGTAGCAGCAGCACCAGAGTAACAACAGTAGCAACAGTAGTAGCAAAGTGACTGTTTAGCAGATCTCTGGCAATGGCTAGACAAATGCTATTCTCGATTTCTTAACAATTACAAATTGTCTTGCAATGACCCACCAGCGCGTGGGATCGAGGTAGTTTTCGAGGGTAGAGTATTCGACCCAAATTTGTTGATTCACCAGTCAGGAAGTGAGAGGATACTCTCAAGTATTAGCAGTTGAATGTGTCAGATTCAACCACACCTGAAAGATTAGTATCTGCAAGCAAAGTATCAACAACAAAGTAATATGATAACAACGGTGTCAGAAACGATCTGTTGACGGCAGACTATTCCTAACAATTGTATCAATGGCGCCAGAAGTTGTCCGTGGACGGGAAATATTCATTCCCGTCAGCATCGTGCGAACAAGTATTGTAGCACGGAGCAGCAGTGTAACGAGTAGCAGCAGTGGCAAGGAACAGTAGTAGTGACAACATTAGCAAGTAGCAATAGTAGCAAGTAACAACACAACAAGTAACAGCAGCAACAACAGTAGTAACAGCAGCAGAGCAAAACAAGTAACAGGAGCAGCAATAGTAGTAACAGCAGCAGAGCAAAACAAGTAACAGCAGTAGTGGGACAAACTCGTAGGCAATGGGTCGGTGATTTGTTTGGATGATATTCATCATGCAACAGTTATAACACGGAGAGATATGTGTCTAGCTCCTGTTCGTCAATGTGATGTAGGCATGCATTCCGTGTGTCGTCATACATGCTTAGGAGAAAGAACTTGCATGACATCTATTGTCCATCCCTCCCGTGGCAGCGGGGTCCAAAAGGAAACTACGGGATCTTAAGGTTCTCCTTTTAATAAAGAATTGGACCAACGCATTAGCACTTGGTGAACACATGAACTCCTCAAACTATGGTCATCACCGGGAGTGGTTCCGGTTATTGTCACTCCGGGGTTGCCGGGTCATAACACATAGTAGGTAACTACAACTTGCAAGATCGAATCTAAAACACACATATATTGGTGACAACATAATAATTTCAGATCTGAAATCATGGCACTCGGGCCCTAGTGACAAGCATTAAGCATGGCAAAGTAGTAGCAACATCAATCTCAGAACATAGTGGATACTAGGGATCAATCCCCGTTAAAACTAACTCGATTACATGATAGATCTCATCCTACTCATCACCGCCCAGCGAGCCTACGAATAGATTACTCATGAATGATGAAGAGCTTCATGGAATTGGACAGGGAAGAAGGTTCATGATGACGATGGCGACGATTTCCCCTCTCCGGAGCCCAAAACGGACTCCAGATCTGCCCTCCAGATGAAGAACAGGATGTGGCGGCGCCTCCGTATTGCAAACGCAACGAAATCTTCTTTCTTTATTTTTTCTAGGACGAAAGTGAATTTATAGAGCTGAGTTTTGGGGCGGCAGGGCCACGTGGGTCCCACAAGCTTGCTGGCCGCCACCAGGGGGTGGCGGCTACACGGCTTGTGGCCCACTGGCCCATCCCCTCCGGCGGATCTTTGTGCAGGTATTTTTCATATTTTCCAGAAATATTCTCCGTAAATTTTCAGGATGTTCCGAGAACTTTCATTTATGCACAAAAACAACACCAAGGCAATTCTACTGAAAACAGCGTCACTCCAGGTTAGTTCAATTCACATGATGCAAATTAGAGTCCAAAACAAGGGCAAAAGAGTTTGGAAAAGTAGATACGATGGAGACGTATCAACTCCCCCAAGCTTAAAACCTTGCTTGTCCTCAAGCAACTCAGTTGGCAAACTGAGAGAGAAAGAAAAACTTTGACAAACTCTGTTTGATCTTGTTGTTGCAACTATGTCTAACTCATAACCAGAATTTCAGCAAGATCACAAGTTAACCACATAAGCAAGTGACACAAAGGTCTCACGGTAAACTAATATCAATGGCATAATCAGCTAACGAGCAAATAATAATTTGTTTCAAATACCAACAATTCAATCAAAACAATCATGAAGCAACATGAATAGGTGGTATCTCGTTAGCTCTTCCTGAGACCGCAAAATAGAAATCCAGAGCACTTCCAAAGATCAAGGGCTGGCTAAACATTGTAATTCATAGCAACGAAGATCCAGTCATAGTCATACTCAATATAAATCAAAAGCAAAAGCATAAAAATGACAGAGGTGCTCTCTAATTGGTGCTTATATAAGAAGAGGATGACTCAACAGGAAAATAAATAGACAGGCCCTTCGCAGAGGGAAGCATTGATTTGCAGAGGTGCCAGAGCTCAAGCTTTGAAAACAGAGAAAATAATTTTGGGTGGCATGCTTTCATTGTCAACGCAATGACCAAGAGTTCTCAATATCTTCCATGCTACTCATGCTATAGGCGGTTCCCAAACAGAAAAGTAAAGTTTTAACTCCCCCACCACCAATCAATCACACTCCACGGCTAGCCGAATCCTCGGGTACCGTCCATACTAACATCAATCCGGGAGGAGTCTTGTTTTACAGTTATGTTTTCGATTTAAGCGTGGAACTGGGCATTCCAATTACCGGCCCCTTTTCTCGTGAATGACAGTGAATAAACACATGTCGAGGATAACACGCCTAACATGGAAGATACCAATAGCCCCCTGTCACCACATGAGCGGTTCGGGCATGCAAAACAGATTATTTCTTGAAGGTTTAGAGAGTGGCACATGCAAATTTACTTGGAACGACAGGTAGATATCGCAAATAGGTAGGTATGGTGGACTCTCATGGAAAAACTTTTGGGTTTATGGAAGTGGATGCACAAGCAGTATTCCGCTTAGTACAAGTGAAGGCTAGCAAAAGACTGGGAAGCGACAAACTAGAGAGCAACACCAGTCATCAAGATGCAATGAGTTTGACTAACATTGAATGCAAGCATGAACAAGATATAAATCACCATGAACACGAACATCATAGAGGCTATGTTGATTTTGTTTCAACTACATGCATGAACATGCGCCAAGTCAAGCCACTTGAATCATTCAAAGGAGAATACCATCCTATCATACTACATCATAGTCATCTCAAAATCTATGTTGGCATTCAAGACAAACCATTATAAACTCTGAGCTAATTAAGCATGGCATCCGAAACTATGATATCTAAGTTGTCATTACAAACATGGTTCTCTCACAACAAAGCTGAATCAGGCATGACAAACTAGTCATATTTACAAAAACAAAATAGATAGAGTTCATACCAGCTTTTCCAGTCTCATTCACTTCATCATATATTATCATTATTGCTTTTCATTTGCACGATCGAACGATGTGAACAATAATAAGAGTGCTCGTGCATTGGACTAAGCTGAATCTGCACGCAAACACAAAGGAGAAGACAAAGTAATATGGCTCTTTGAAAGCTAAACTGGTATGCATGCAAGAGCCACTAAACATTGTAACCAATATCTTCTACCTTGACCCAAAGAAAAGAAAACTGTTTACACGGGAAAAATCCCAACAAGCAAAAAAAATAAAGGATAATCTTTTTGGGTTTTCTCAAAAGGACACAAAACAAGATAACAAGAAAACGAAAATAAACTAGCATGGATAATACAGTGGCAATGTGTAAACACCAACTAACAAAGTGAAAGCATAAGCATGAATGTAGGGTCGGTGAGAACACGTACTCCCCCAATCTTAGGCTTTTGGCCTAGCTTGATCTACTCCCAAGGCGGGAAATAACCAGCTCTGGGGTACTCCGGAGCAGACTATGGATGCCACTGCTGTGTGAGCTCCTGTGGCTCCCACTGACAAACTGGCGTCTGGTACTCGACTGGTGGCTCGGGCACGGGCACCTGTGGTTGGGCCAAGCCCCAATATGCGTAGATGTCTGAGGGCATAATAGTGTACCTGCCTGCATGAAGATCAAACAAAGAAGGAGCACGCAAAGTAATAGTCTCTCGAGTACCCTGACTAAAAACCAGGTCATAAATCATCCGTCTACTAGCATCTCTATCCAGAAAATCATGGCGAACCATGCTGTCATAATCCATATATTTCTCAGGGAGAAGCATCTGTCCTTCCTCCCCCGGTCTAACGGGTATCTCAAAGTGTCTGGCAAGACGGGTAGCATAGATACCTCCATAGACGACACCCTTGGAACGGTTGGTGTTCAACCGCTGGGCTACTATAGCACCTAGGCTATAAGTCTTATCGTTATAAAGGCCTTTGCGCAAAACCGCAAGGTCTGGAGAGCTAAGTGATCCAGCCTCCCCACGGCCAATCAAACATTTTCCCACAAATAATGAGAAGTACCGAAGCACAGGAAAATGTATGCTAGCAATCCTAGCACGAGACACTCCTCTCTCCTCTCCAACAGAAATAGTACCAATGAAATCCTCCAAGTCCCGTGGACGAGGGTCATGGATATCCCCAACATAAGGTAATTTGCATACATTGCAAAAATCCTGTAGTGTCATGCACTGGGGGATATCGTACAACATGAACTCAACCATGGGAGGATTCTTCCTCGGATAAAAGTTGAAGCTTTGAACAAAAATATTGGTGAGGAGGAGGAATGTCGAGCACTTATCTTCAACGAACGCAGTAAGACCTGCGTTCTCCACCAAGTAATAAAAGTCTTCATAAAGCCCAGCGGCGCGCAAAAATTCATCACTTGGCCACTCGCACGCTCGAACTTCTGTGACTCGAGGAACCACGTACTTGGGGTGGTTCTTCTCATCCTCCTTGGGGTTATGGCTTGAAGAGCCGCTCAAGAACCTCCTCATCTTTTCCTTTTTCTAGCTCTGAAAAATTCTGAAATTTTTAGAGACTTCGAAAGAAAAGTGAATAAAGATTAACCCAACTCGTAGCAACTACTCCTACTAGTGCCTAGAGACTGTATCACGCGCTAAAACTACTTAGGACCAACTAAAATCAACATTTCTAGCTCAAGAACAGGGTCACCAAGGTAGCAAGAATACGCGAAGGATAAAGCACTAGAGCAAAAACTAATTGGACCAATGAAGGGGTCACTTACCAAGGAGTAATTTCCCCAAAACGGTTCGGAGAATGGTGCTTTGAGCAAGGAGATCGAAAATCACAGCCAAAAGAGCAAGAACACGGGTTTGAGCTGCGATTTTTTTTTCTGGAGGTGGAAGAAGAGGATGTGAGCTGGAATGAGTGGAGGGGGTCCCTGTGGGCCCCACAAGCTTGCTAGCCGCCACCAGGGGGCGGCGGCTGCAGGGCTTGTGGCCCACTGGTTTGGCTCCCAGGCCAGCTGTCAGGCCCAGTATTTTTCAAATATTCCAGAAAAAATCATACTAGATTTTCAGGACCATCGAAGAACTTTTATTTTCGGGGTATTTTCTCCGAGACGCTAAAACAGAAAACAGGAAAAGCTAAACTAAATCTATCATTTTTCTTCTAAGCAAAAGAAAGTGAAAGCTTAAAACAGAGGTATGTGACTCTTTGATTCATCCATTTCATGGTCATCGAAAGAAATCCGTCAATGGGGTTGATCAAACCCTCATGACAAAACCTTTTCGAATCGCAAGAAGAAACGTAGAATTGTCGAATAGCCACTAAGTCACCTCAATGGGGATATGTATCTCCCCAACAAGCAAATCATACTTCATCTTGACACGAGGAATAGGGCATTCAAAGCTCCCAATAAGAATCGATGAAGTCTTTTCGATAGCATTGATGCAATGTACTTGATATCGTTTCTTCGGAAAGTGCAGTGTATGCTCATTACCGTTGACATGGAAAGTGACATTGCCTTTGTTGCAATCTATAACAGCCCCTGCCGTGTTTAAAAAGGGTCTTCCGAGGATGACAGCCATGGCATCGTCCTCGGGAATATCCAAGATAACAAAGTTTGTTAAGATAGTAGTGTTAGAAACCACAACAGGCACATCCTCGCAAATGTCGATAGGGAAAGCAGTTGATTTGTCGGCCATTTGCAGAGAAATTTCAGTGGGTGCCAACTTATCCAATTGAAGTCTACGATAAAGAGAGAGCGTCATAACACTAACACCGGATCCAAGGTCACATAAGGCAGTTCTTACGTAGTTTCCTTTAATGGAGCAAGGTATAGTGGGCACTCCGGGATCACCAAGTTTCTTAGGAGTTCCACCTTTGAAAGTGTAATTGGCAAGCATGGTGGAGATCTCAAGATCTGGTATCTTCCATTTATTGGTCACGATATCTTTCATCTACTTGGCATATGGAGACATTTTGAGCATATCAGTTAACCGCATCTGCAGAAAGATGGGTCTTATCATCTCAACGAAGCGCTCAAAATCCTCATCATCCTTTTTCTTGGATGGCTTAGGAGGAAAGGGCATAGGTTTCTGAACCCATGGCTCCCTTTCTTTAACATGCTTCCTAGCAATGTAGTCATTCTTATCGTATCTCTTAGGTTGTGGGTTATCAGGATTAACCGTAGGTTCAATCTCCACATCCTCATCATTGCTAGTTTGAGCATTATTATGAACATCACTGTCCATATTGTCACCACGTTCATGTTCATCACCAGATTGTGTTTCTGCATCAGACGCAGAAATATCATTAGGTTCTTCAGGTGTGACAGTATTTGGTGAACTCGCATGTAGGTTTCTATCATCCTTCTTCTTCTCCTTAGGATGACTGGGTGTATCAGCATTAATTCCTTGAGAATCTTGATCAATTCTCTTAGGATGACCTTCAGGATACAAAGGTTCCTGAGTCATTTTGCCTCCTCTAGTAATGACTCTGACAAAGTTGTCATTTAATTCATTGAGCAAGTCATTCTGAGCTTTAAGTACTTGTTCTACCTGAGTAGTAATCATAGAGGCATGTTTACTCAGAAGCTTCAGATCATTGACATTTCTGTCTACACAAGCACTTAAATGGCTAAGCATACGAGTACTTTGTTCCAGATGTCTGCTAACATAATCATTGAAACTCTTTTGTTTGGCAACAAAGTTGTCAAATTCATCAAAGCATAGGCTAGCAGGTTTGTCAATAGGAATATCACTCTCATCAAACCTATGCAGAGAATTCACTTCTACTACTTGTATCGGGTTATCGAGACCATGGATCTCTTCGATAGGTGGTAGATTTTTGACATCTTCAGATCTAATGCCTTTCTCTTGCATAGATTTCTTGGCTTCTTGCATATCTTCGGGACTGAGGAATAGAATACCTCTTTTCTTAGGAGTTGGCTTAGGAGGTGGTTCGGGAATAGTCCAAGCATTATCGTTGATCAAGATGTTATTCAGAAGGATCTCAGCTTGTTCGATAGTTCGGTCCCTAAAAACACAACATGCACAACTATCTAGGTGGTCTCTAGAGGCATCGGTAAGTCCGTTATAGAAGATATCAAGTATCTCGTTCTTCTTAAGAGGGTGATCAGGCAAAGCATTCTGTAGCTGGATGAGCCTCCCCCAAGATTGTGGGAGACTCTTTTCTTTGAGTTGAGCAAAGTTGTATATTTCCTGCAAGGCAGCTTGCTTATTATGGGCAGGGAAATATTTCTAACAGAAGTAATGGACCATATCCTGGGGACTACTCACACATCCAGGAGCAAGAGAGGTGAACCAGGCTTTAGTGTCATCCTTTAGAGAGAAAGGAAACAACTTAAGGATATAGTAGTAGCGGATCTTCTCCTCACTAGTGAAAAGGGTGGCTATATCGTGTAGTTTGGTAAGATGGGCTACGACCGTCTCAGACTCATAACCGTGGAAAGGATCATATTCGACTAGAGATATTATCTCAGGGTCGACAGAGAATTCACAATCCTTATCGGTGATAAAGATAGGTGAAGTGGCAAACTTCGGGTCGTATTTCATCCTAGCTTTCAGAGATTTTTCCTTCCACTTGAGAAGTAATTTCTCAGCGTCATAGGCATCCTTACGCGCAAGAAAATCCTCAGCTATCTCTCCCTCCATAACATAACTCTCAGGTATATCGGCAATTCATATCTAGGAGAGCTAGATCTAGCAGGAGCAAAAGCAGGTTCTATCTCAATAGTATCGACAGTTTCAGAAGCATCACGAGCATTGGCAGTAACTCTAGCAATATGAGCATCAAGGAACACCCCTAGTGGCACATCAGGCAAAGTAGTATCTCTAGCAGTATCAAGCATAGCATCATCAGGCAAGGTAGTATCAGGCATAGCATCTCTAGCAGTATCAGGCATAGCATCTCTAGCAGTATCACGCATAGCATCTCTAGCAGTATCAGGCAAAGCAGTATCAGGCATAGGTGACATATCAAGATTTCTAGCAGGAGGTGATGTCGCAAACTTACTCATAACTGAAGGTGAATCAAGTGCAGAGCTAGATGGCAATTCCTTACCTCCCCTCGTAGTTGAGGACAAAACTCTAGTTTTTGGATCCTTCAGATTCTTCATAGTGATCAGCAGATATAAATCCCAAGTGACTCAGAGAATATAGCAATCGCTTCCCCGGCAATGGTGCCAGAAAAATGATGTTTAGCAGATCTCTGGCAATGGCTAGACAAATGCTATTCTCGATTCCTCAACAATTAGAAATTGTCTTGCAATGACCCACCAGCGCGTGGGATCGAGGCAGTTTTCGAGGGTAGAGTATTCAACCCAAATTTGTTGATTCGCCAGTGAGAAATTGAGAGGATACTCTCAAGTATTAGCAGCTGAATGTGTCAGATTCAACCACACCTGAAAGATTAGTATCTGCAAGCAAAGTATCAACAACAAAGTAATATGATAACAACGGTGTCAGAAACGATCTGTTGACGGCAGACTATTCCTAACAATTGTATCAATGGCGCCAGAAGTTGTCCGTGGACGGGAAATATTCTTTCCCGTCAAGGTCGTGCGAACAAGTATTGTAGCAGGGAGCAGCAGTGTAACGAGTAGCAACGGTGGCAAGGAACAACAGTAGTGACAGCAGTAGCAAGTAGCAACAGTAGCAAGTAACAGCAACATCAACAGTAGTAACAGCAGCAGAGCAAAACAAGTAACAGCAGCAGCAACAGTAGTAACAGCAGCAGAGCAAAACAAGTAACAGCAGCAGTGGGACAAACTCGTAGGCAATGGGTCGGTGATTTGTTTGGATGATATTCATCATGCAACAATTATAACATGGAGAGATATGTGGCTAGCTCCCGTTTGTCAATGTGATGTAGGCATGCATTCCGTGTCGTTATACGTGCTTAGGGAAAAGAACTTTTATGACATCTATTGTCCATCCCTCCCGTGGCAGCGGGGTCCAAAAGGAAACTACGGGATATTAAGGTTCTCCTTTTAATAAAGAACCGGACCAACGCATTAGCACTTGGTGAACACATGAACTTCTCAAACTATGGTCATCACCGGGAATGGTTCCGGTTATTGTCACTCCGGGGTTGTCGGGTCATAACACATAGTAGGTAACTACAACTTGCAAGATCGAATCTAAAACACACATATATTGGTGACAACATAATAATTTCATATCTGAAATCATGGCATTCGGGCCCTAGTGACAAGCATTAAGCATGGCAAAGTAGTAGCAACATCAATCTCAGAACATAGTGGATACTAGGGATCAATCCCCGTCAAAACTAACTCGATTACATGATAGATCTCATCCTACTCATCACCGCCCAGCGAGCCTACGAATATATTACTCACGAATGATGAAGAGCTTCATGGAATTGGAGAGGGAAGAAGGTTGATGATGACGATTTCCCCTCTCCGGAGCCCAAAACGGACTCCAGATCTGCCCTCCAGATGAAGAACAGGATGTGGTGGCGCCTCCGTATCGCAAACGCGACGAAATCTTCTCTGTTTATTTTTTCTGGGACGAAAGTGAATTTATAGAGCTGAGTTTGGGGCGGCAGGGCCACGTGGGCCCACAAGCTTGCTAGCCGCCACCAGGGGGGTGGCGGCTACAGGGCTTGTGGCCCACTGGCCCATCCCCTCTGGTGGATCTTTGTGCAAGTATTTTTCATATTTTCCAGAAATATTCTCCGTAAATTTTCAGGACGTTCCGAGAACTTTCATTTCTGCACAAAAACAACACCAAGGCAATTCTGCTGAAAACAGCGTCAGTCCAGGTTAGTTCAATTCAAATCATGCAAATTAGAGTCCAAAACAAGGGCAAAAGAGTTTGGAAAAGTAGATACGATGGAGACGTATCAGTGACCCAATCCCTTTTGTAGCAAGGGACAAGCCTAGACAAAGTAACGTAGCGAGGACCAGTAGTAAAAGACTCGTAGGAAGTGGATCGATGATGGATGAGTATGACGGATGTGATTCATCATGTAACAGCTATAACACGGAGAGATAAGTAACTAGCTCCCGTTCGTCAATCTAATGTAGGCATGTATTCCGTATGTAGTCATACGTGCTTAGGGAAAAGAACATGCATTACATCTATTGTCCATCCCTCCCGTGGAAGCGGGGTCCTAATGGAAACTATGGGATATTAAGGTCCTCCTTTTAATAAAGAACCGGACCAACGCATTAACACGTGGTGAATACATGAACTCCTCATACTATGGTCATCTCTGGCAGTGGTTCCAGCTATTGTCACTCCGGGGTTGCCGGGTCATAACACATAGTAGGTGACTACAACTTGCAAGATAGGATCTAAAACACACACATATTGGCGACAACATAATAGGTTCAGATCTGAAATCATGGCACTCGGTCCCTAGTGACAAGCATTAAGCATAGCCAAGTAGTAGCAACATCAATCTAGAACAAAGTGGATACTAGGGATCAATCCCCATAAAAAAACTAACTCGATTACATGATAGATCTCATCCAACTCATCACCGTCCAGCAAGCCTACGATGAGATTACTCACGAACGATGAAGAGCCTCATGGAATTGTTGATGGAGGAAGGTTGATGATGACGATGGCGACGATTTCCCCTCTCCGGAGCCCGAAACGGACTCCAGATCTGCCCTCCAGATGAAGAACAGGATGTGGCGGCGCCTCCATATCGCAAAACGCGATGAAACCTTCTCTCTGATTTTTTTTCGGGCGAGACGGAAGATACAGAGCTGAGTTTGGGGGCGGTGGTGCCACGTGGGCCCCACAAGCCCTCACGGCCCGGCCTAGGGGGCTGGCCGCGGCCTGTGGGCTTGTGGCCCACTGGCATGCCCCCTCCGGTGGATCTTTGTGCAGGTATTTTTCTTTTATTCCAGAAAAAATCTCCGTAAAATTTTAGGACATTCCGAGAACTTTTATTTCTGCACAAAAACAACACCATGGCAATTTTGCTGAAAACAGCGTCAGTCCGGGTTAGTTCCATTCAAATCATACAAATTAGATTCCAAAACAAGGGCAAAAGAGTTCAGAAAAGTAGATACGACGGAGACGTATCAGTGACCGAAACTGCTACAATTGTCGGAATCCCGGACACTACTACAATGAGTGCTCAGCTCCCTACCAAAGAAGAGAAGAGTTACCTCGAAGACGAAGCTCAAGAGATGAGTCACCTCGCAGAGAGAGAAGGAGTAGAGAATATCACTATGAATGAAGACACTCATGGAGAGGCAAGGAATCGAAGAATAAGGACACTACACCAAGAGCAGCTCAAGAAGAAGACATCAAGCTCATGTTGTTGAATGGGTTTTTAGCTCCAAGTCTGATCACCACTCCGAGAGAAGCTATCACTCCAACTCCGACTATAGTCAATATGAAGGTGTTGCCGGGATTGCACTTGTTTCCACAAACTCCTACGACTTATTTGATTCACCAAATGAGGGAGTCGGTCATTGCTTCATGGCTAAAGTCCCTAAGGTATCACACCCCGAGTATCTTCATTTTAATAGTGATGAGGATAACTTGTTAGGAGAAGATGACTTGCTCTTTGATAAGACTAGTGATTGCAATGAAAATGAACTTGCTAATTATCATGCTAGTGAAGAGAAATCGAATGATGATGATAAGAAAGAAATTGAACGACTAACTCAAGGATTAAAAAATCTTAAGTTAACACAGGAGACTACTCTAGAAGATCATAGATAGCTTACAAGAACCCATGAGAAGCTCGCTTCGAGAAGCTCAACATGGAGCAAGAGCATGAGTTCTTAAAAGCGATCCATGGTGATCTTCGAAAGAACGGTTCTTATTATCTAGCCAAACGATTACTCTTGTCTAATTTTGTTCCACAAGTTAAACCTAGGAACACTGGTAACAAAGGGAAGGAAGTTTCTTCATCTAGTAACAACAATGCTAAAGCTAAATCCAATAATGTTGTTGCTAGTAGCTCTATTCATTCCACTAACGATTCTCTTAGCCAAGTTACACTTGAGCAAGAAAATGATTTATTGAAAGGGATTATAGAGATAGATGTCTTCAAGAGTCTTGCCGGAAGTAAACAATTCGAGGAAATTGTGCGCAAGTAAGGAGGACATCGGAAGAAGCAAGGTGTTGGCTACTTCGACATCAACGGAGATGTTTGGGAAGAAGGTCCATACCCCATTCCTAAGTTTGTTCCCCAATAGGGGAAGAATTTTACTCCTTCCGAAGGAACAAACTCACAAGATGGCCTTCGATTGCTTCTTACTGAACCAATGATGACGCTGCATCACAAGACAGCTGCAAAAGCTTCAGCTAAAGCTCCTCATGAGTCTGCCCCGCGCGTGATGACCGATCATGAGCTTATGCTTAATCTTCATCAAAAGGTCGATCGCAATCACAAGTGGGTAAAGCGTCAGTTTGGTGCCATTGTGCGTGATATAAATGTGACACAAAATGCAGTGAAGAAAAATCACTATTATCTTCATGAAATCTTCGACCACACATGGGCATTCTATCTCACCACAAGACTCCTCAGGAACTCATTGAAATGGAATTTCAACAAGATTTTGATTGGTCATGGCCGCTGATAACCCACAAGTATAGGGGATCGCAACAATTTTCGAGGGTAGAGTATTCAACCCAAATTTGTTGATTCAACACAAGGGGAAGCCAAAGAATATTCTCGAGTATTAGCAGTTGAGTTGTCAATTCAACCACACCTGAAAGACTTAGTATCTGCAGCAAAGTTTCAGTAGCAAAGTAGTGTGATAGTAATGGTAGCAACGGTAACAGTAGCAGTAGTGACAGCAGTAGCGGTAACAGTAGCAGCAGTGACAGCAGTAGCGGTAAAGCAACGTAGCAAGGACCAGTACAAAAAGACTCGTAGGCATTGGATCGGTGATGGATAATTATGTCAGATGACATTCATCATGTATCAGTTATAACATGGGGTGATTTGTAACTAGCTCCAGTTCGTCAATGTAATGTAGGCATGTATTCCGTATATAGTCATACGTGCTTATGGAAAAGAACTTGCATGACATCTATTGTCCATCCCTCGCGTGGCAGCGGGGTCCTAACGGAAACTAAGGGATATTAAAGTCTCCTTTTAATAGAGAACTAGAACAAAGCATTAGCACTTAGTGAATACATGAACTCCTCATACTATGGTCATCTTCGGGAGTGGTTCCGGCTAGTGTCACTCCGGGGTTGCCGGGTCATAACACATAGTAGGTGATACAACTTGCAAGATAGGATCAAGAACACACATATATTGATGAAAACATAATAGGTTCAGATCTGAAATCATGGCAGTCGGGCTCTAGTGACAAGCATTAAGCATAGCAAAGTAGTAGCAACATCAATCTTAGAACATAGTGGATACTAGGGATCAAACCCCATCAAAACTAACCCGGTTACATGATAGATCTCATCCAACCCATCACCGTCCAGCAAGCCTACGATGAGATTACTCACGAACGGTGAAGAGCATCATGGAATTGGCGATGAAGGATGGTTGATGATGACGACGATGACGATTTCCCCTCTCCGGAGCCCAGAACGGACTCCAGATCTGCCCTCCAGAGGAAGAACAGGTGGTGGCGGCAGCTCCGTGTCGTAAAACGCGATGAACTCTTCTCTCTTAATTTTTTCTGAGCGAGAGAGATTATATAGAGCTGGAGTTGGAGGTGGCGGAGCCATGAGGGCCTCACAAGCCTGCCAGGCGCGACCAGGGGGGCGTGCCTCCTGGGCTTGTGGGCTCCTGGCTCCGTCCCTCCAGGTAATTCTTGCGCCAGTATTTTTTATATATTCCAAAAAAAATCTTGTAAATTTCCAAGTCATTCCGAGAACTTTTATTTCTGCGCAAAAACACCATGGCAATTCTGCTGAAAACAGCGTCAGTCCGGGTTAGTTCCATTCAAATCATGCAAATTAGAGTCCAAAACAAGGACAAAAGAGTTTGGAAAAGTAGATACGATGGAGACGTATCAGCCGCCCAAGAAGAAAGTCAAGAAAATTCAAGTTCCTCCCCTCATGACTAGTTCATATTCTTCATCGCACACAACTGATGAAGCCGAGGATCTTGATGACACTGCTGCCGGCCTAATCACGACGAACGACCCCGACAACGCTGGCGCTCCTCCTCCACCAACAAGATGAAAATCTTCAGGGGTGTTAGTCCTTAGTTTCGTCCCTTTTCGTCACCTGATGACAAAGGGGGGAAAACTGAGTTTGTCTTCAAGCGGGACTACCTTATGAGATTATTAACTGTGTCCTGGGACTGTGTGTCCTTTGGTTTAAATACCAAGCCACCACAAATAGACGTACGACTGTCACATTAGTTGGAACTAGGTCATCAAATCATTGTCTTCACCGAGTACCTCGTTCTATTTCCTCAATCCTTTCGTTTCCTCATTTATGTGTTGATGAAATTGACCGTTATTGTTGAAGGCTGAAGACTTTCACAATTTCCTCACCCCAAATTCTTGACTTCACTTGTTCTTCACCTGCATATCTTGAATGCTACTTGTGCAAATTGTCTATTTCATTTCATTATGACGACTATGTTGTTGTTGTTGTTGTGTTGCACACTTGCATGAGTACTTATTCCGTTGCTCGCCGTTCGTGAGTGAGCAATTTCCTCACAAGGAATTTCCTCAGTAATGAATTCATAAAATCATCTATTCACCCCTCTCTAGTCGATATAACGCACTTTCAGTCTACATTCAGCATGTATCGGAGGATAACAGCCGTGCTAGGTTGGGAATGCTACCAAACACACCCATAGAAGAGAGAGGGCACGGGAGCAGGGACTGGCATGCGAGCGCACACTAGGGCGCTTGGGTGACTGCGGACGCGCGGTAGGGCGCAACCAGGGGCAAGGGAGGCTGCATGCGGCACGGTGAAGGAGGAGCTCAATGCGACGCGAATGATGAGCTCGAAGAGGCCGGAGGTGGACCGGAGTGGCAACAATCGACGATGGACGACGCTGATGTACGCGATGAAGATGGTGGCAATGCAGGGTTCCAACAGTAGTCGCGTGGGGTACACAGGCCGTGCTATTGCTACCTACTCAGTTGTAGCCCGGGATTCATACACCGCGCTGCTACTATGGCCTGACCCGGGGACTTGATGGGGACCATTAGTAGTAGAACGCATTCATCATGTCTGTGCTACTATTTCATACATGTAGCGTGGTTGTTTAGAGCAACTCCAACGGGGCGACCCATTTCATCTGCTGCCGTCCGTTTGGGTCGGCGTGGACAAAAATGATGGTCCAACACGCCGACCCATTGCCAAAACGCGTCCGCTTCGCGCCCGCACCGACCCATTTTCGGCCCAAATTTGGCACTGAAATGCGTCGGCGCGGACGCGAAGCGGACGCACGCGCGCCCCCTCGGTGTCCTCCTCCAACCACCGCGGTCAACATAATTTATGACGGCCGCCATCCTCGGGCCCACGCGTCGGCGACCGCGGCCGGCCTTTTTTAATCCGAGCATGCGGTGGGTTTCGCCATCTGCTTCCAAAACCCATCCCCGTCCCCATCTCGCCACCTCCTTGGCGATCGAGCGACCAAACCCTAGCCCACCATGGCTGGCGGCTTCCCAAACAAGGGCAAGGCCTCGCTCTTCCCCCGCGCCACCTCCCCGCCGTCGTCTTCAGGGCCTCGCCAGCGCGTGAGCGTCCCGGTGCACCAAGCGTGGTGGCACTGGGAGCACCGTGTCGCACTCCCTTACCCCGACGTCACGCTGCCGCACGACTCGCACCTGGATCTGGAGAGGATTCCGGTGCCGGCCGTGCCGCCGTCGACGCGGGTGCATCTGGAGGAGGTGACCAAGCGACGGTGTCTGCTGACGGCAGAGCAGCGGTGAGACCCCACATACGCGGCCGACTCCCCTAACTGGGAGGTGTGGTTCGCAGTGGAGCACGAGGAGCAACGCCGCCGTGGCGTGCGCCAAGTGCAGTCAGGAGGCCCTCCGCCGCCCCGCCTGTCGTGAGCGACAAGGACCAGGAGGCTGAGGCCGCCTACCAGGCGGCGCTCGTTGGTGTCCTCCGCGACAGCGAGGAAGAAGTGTGGCGCATGGCCGAAGAGGAGGCGGCGTACCAGCGGCAGCTCGCGGAGGCCATGGCACCGTCGGCCGCCGGCGACTGCGTCGTGCCACCTCCACCGGAGCCCAAGCCCGAGCCCGCGCTGCCGCGGCAGGTCTACCAGTAGACCGACGTCGTCCAGGAGTTCGTCAGCGCGCCGCCCATCTGGCTGGGCGCGACCCCGCCGCAGGACCAGGCCTACCTTGAGCACTGGAGGTCGGTGCACCTGCAAGCGGAGCGCGCCGAAGGCCTGCCGCTCATGGAGCTGGAGAAGGAGGAGGAGGAGCGACGGGAGGCAGAGGAGGAGGAGCGTGCTCGTGCTGCTGCGCTGCCACCGCCACCGCCACAGCCCGCGCCGGCTGCGCTCTGGAACTCGGCGTTCCCATGGGCCGGCCCTGCGCCAACGCTGGTCGACCTCACAGGCCCCGACGACGACGACGACGCCGTCCACGGCTGCATGGACGCAATTTTAGGTTTTTTTATTTTAATTTAATGTAATGCGGACGCGACGCGTGGACTATCGCCGGCCCTCGTGGCCGGCTTTTAATGTTTAATTATGCTTTTATCTTTTTTTCTCGCCGGCAAAAAATGGGTCCGGCCAGCGTTGGCGCACGTGCCGATCCATTTGCGGAAGCGGACGTTCGTTTCCGCCTGGCCGACCCAAACGGACAAAAAGCGGACGAAATCGCTGTCCGTCTGGGTCGGCCCATTGGAGTTGCCCTTACACCGCGTTACTCCTAAGTAACAGTAGCGTCCCTTTTGCCTCGTGCCATTATTAATTGTTTGCCTATAGAGTTTTTCTAGTAGCGGGGGAATGGACAATGTGCCACCGACGGGCCAAGGGGACGATACGGGCGGGCGTCATGCGCGTCCGTTCCGTGTCCGCACCGACGCAAACCCAACTCAAATTTAGGCCCGAAATGTTTCCATCAAACAAAAAGTAACAGTAGCGCGTCCTTCTTGCCCCGCGCCACTATTAATTGTCTACCTATAGGGTTTACTCTCTAGTAATAAAGGGAATGGACAATGTGCCGCCCACTTACTCTCTAGTAATAAAGGGAATAGACAATGTGCCGCCGATTGGCTGACCAAGGAAAGGAGTCACACACGTCCGTTCTGTGTCCGCGCTGACACAACCCCGCTCAAGCTCAAATCTGAGCTTGATGGGTCGCGGGCAGACAAAAAGCAAACACTCCTACGTTGCCTCGGCGCATTGGACCATGATTTGTGTGTGTTTCAGCCCAAATGGATGCAAGCAGACAATTTGCCTTGGAGTTGTTCTAACTCTCTTCTTCCTTTTTTCCCCCTCTTTTGCTGGAAGCAAACATACCATAACTCAAATTCAAGCAAATATAAAACCAAATGCAATATCCACAGTTATGAATATCTGTTTGGTTACAGTACACAAATAGGGCACCCTTCAGACGATGGAAGATATGCATCCCAGGAACCTTTCACAATCAACACATGAATCTATCACGCTATGATTGGTAGAAACCATGCATATTTTTCTCGTTGGAATGATATTCACACTACGTACCATCTTTTTCTCTTCCTCTGCAAGGAAACATTCATACGCATTTGCCATCAGCGCAGCAATTTCTCTCCTGACTGCAAATTTAAACCCACAGCCGATGGCCATTTTTGAATTAAGCCGGATAGGCACTCATAAGTCATAACCCCTCTGTCTTCCACACTACAGAAGGACCCCTCTTCTCAAGTTCACAAGGGCGGAGCTTGTTCATTACACGCCCCATCATAGCCATCGCTGCGATGCTTGGAAACTGACCTTCAAGACAATCAGGTGGCGTGTTAGACTTGCGCGATTGCTTTCCTGGACTCGAAGCTCCATGAAAACTAGGGGTGCCACCTTGGCACCACCTCCCTATCCAGTGGTTAAGACCTTTTGTTGACATAGGAGACGCATCTTGGTTTTGTTGGTCCATCAATGTTCCATGCACCACCTGGTCCTCCTTCACCTGTTTGATCATGCAAGCACTATCCCTCTTATAATCAAGCACTTGACCAAACACGGTACATGCTCCTCCAGGAGTTGTTATGTCTCCAGTCTTTGGTTTCTTGGAACAAGGAACATGCGGATCTGAACTATCACATTTCAGGCGTTTCAGCCACTTGTCACTTGGATCTGAGCATACTGGTGACTCAGTTGGAGCCTTGGAAATCGGATTTCTCATTCTGCTCATTTGAAAAAGAACTAGATCTAAATTCATGCTTGACGTTTTGGGTATGCTCCATTCTTGCTTACTAGCACAAGTTGCTTTGGAATAAGAGTTTTGATGCTCTAAGTTCATGTTAATTGTTTCATTTCCTTCACAGCAGCTTGACACTCTTTTCGTTGAGGAAGAGACTACCCGTTCAGTTTTTTCTGAGTCTGGGTAACCAGAGTCCTGTGGAACAATTGTTAGTTAGACAACATACATAATAAGTTGCACCTTTTCTAATATAAATAAATTGCTTTAGTTCCAAGGTTCCTTAAGGTTGAATTCAGAAGGTAGTCAGACTATGAGCAACAGAAAGTCAAACATACATGAATATACTAAATTTAACAAATGGTCATAATTCTACAAAGTTATAATGTGGCAAACGAGATTCTGGAGTAGGAAAAGGATTCCACCAAAGACAACTAATTTTATGATCTTCAATGAGCAGATGTTGTGCGTGTTAGTATGTGCATCAAAGCAGCACTAGTTTTTTTCGAGAAAACGCAAAAAGCATTAGCGTTTATTTGCATTGAAAACAAGGAGTTCAGTTACAATCGTCCTAGGACACGAATTACATTACAATCAGTGGACATCCCAGGTTTGTGGGATCACAAGCCGGAGACGGGCCTCGTCCTTGATCCTATCTAGAAGCGTATTCATGGATGTGTTGCATTGTCGAAGACGCACCTGTTTCTGTGCTTCCAAACCATCCATAGTTCCATCACGACCGTCCGGATTGAAAGTGCATCATTGGCCCCATAGTGATTTTTGATGATTTATGACAACATGATTAATGGACTAGAACATTTAATGAATGAACAAATCTAGTTCCAAAAACTGTTATTTGAAAAATGGTTCTCAACCCCTCAAATCATTGCAAAGGGTTTGGCAAGACAAGAGGGAAACTTCAATCAAGCGTGGAACAAGATTTTTTGTTTAAGTATTCAAAAGTACTTAGTTCAAATCTTTCACAAAACCTGAGAACCTCTCAGTGTTCCCTGATCAGAGCTGCCGAGTGTATCATTCGGTCCCTCCGAGTGAGTTGGAGAGTAGCACCAGTCTGTTTGGACCCTCCAAGCAAGGTGTCCGGATATACCAGGATGCTACAAAAGCCAACAGCTAGCGTTTGGCGTGTCCGACTGAGCAACATTCAGAACCTACGAGACTGTAGTGTGGATCTTAGGTTTGGTTCCGTCTCTCCAAGATGGATAAATACATCTGAACAAACCGAAAGTAAGTAACAAAATTCTGGAGTCCTATACTTAGCCCCCTCAGAATGCTCAGTACTCGTTGCCTTCGAGTTGGCACTTGTGTTCTATTCAGTTCCTATCTTCTGTTCAGACCCACCCAGTAAAAGGGCAGGCACGGCTAGTTGGTTCGGAGCCATCGAGTGATCTTTATCCGCCCCCTCCAAGGACGGATCCATTCGGCTCTGGACTCATTCGGCATATCCGTACAGGGCATGATCGGTCCCTCCGAGTTCAACAAAAAGATTGCACCTTTTGCAAGCTTAGGTGCCTCCGAGCTATTTTATTTGGTGCCCTTGGATTTTGTAAAATCATTTTTAACGGTTTAGATTTCTGGACCTGCCTAAATACCCCCTGCCCCTCCTTTATGTTGTGGTGCTTCTCATGTGCTGAACCAGTTGTTTTTTAGAGCTTCTCCTTCACTTCGAATTATATTCCTACCCTTTGCGAACCCCATCCTCCCCAACCCTATTTTGATAGAAGAGATTGCTTTTGAGCACCAAGCAAGAGATTCCAAGCTAAGACCAAGTTCTTATTAGTTTTGGAGGGTGTGCGTCTCCTGGATAGGCTCAGTGCTTGGAAGTTTCTGGGATATTGTAAAGAAGCCAATAAGTTTGTGAAGGCCTGGAGATCGTATACTTCGTGTGAAGATCTACCTAGGTCAAGGAGGAAAATGAAGTCCTTGGTGGTCGAGACCTTGGTTGTCTTAGGACTTTGTGTCCAAACCTCCTCCAACGAGGATGTAGGATTGCACCTGTTAAGCTTCATGCACTAGCCAACGCAACAGTCAACACGTGCAGTCGGCAAAGAGCGAAAACCGCAATTTTTTAATAAATTGCGAAAACCATGACTTGAACTCAAGACCTTAGCTCCGATACCATGTTAAGCTTCATGCACTAGCCAACGCAACCAAAAGTCCGAACTGATGGAAAGGGCTAGTGCAATCCACATATACTATAACAGCACCAAATATTCAAACCTCGGAATACATCTTGTGTTTGCGGTTCCCTTGCCTTATTGCTTTCTTTCATGCAATCTACTTTCTGCAATGTTTTTTCTTTGGTTTTGGTAGAGATGCATGTCTAGGTTCGTAGGCAACCACTAGCTTAACAATTTGCTAAAATTGGCCAACTTCCCCGGATGCATACTTGGCCTTTCACGGGCAGATGGCAGGGAGATGTTCACGTGTTTAGCAAAGACCTGCAGCAGCAAGTGAAAGAGAGGAGTTCTTTTTCCAGAAGTATAGGATTAAGAAAGAGTCCAGTTGTATAAGGATTAAGGAAAGGTATAATAAGCCTAACCCTATAAGAAGATGTCAAGGGTCTGGGTATCAGTATATAAGGATGCCATGCATCTATGTCTGAGGTAAACCAAGAAAGATCAATCTAATCCCCATATATCGTCTAGTCTAAACCTATGCCCACCCAATCTCTCGCAGCCACAGCGCCATCTGGCAATCTTGAACCTAATAATTATTCTGCTGTATGAAGTTTCATAACAGCAAGTTAGGCTATTTTCTGTCAATATGACTGAAAATGTAGCAGCACATGAAGATATAATTATTTATTACCTGAATTCTGGGAATAGCTTAGGAGAACCTATTTGCAGATAAGCAATCAGAGTTATGTTCTTGAAAGGTAGGAATCTTTTGCAGGATGTTGATTTACAGAAGTATGCAAAGTGCAATTTTGTAAGAAAGAAAGATACACTTTTCACCTTTCAACTTTGAATTCTGAAACCAATTCTTCTAATCCTGAAATTTTCCAAATTTATTTGCATGTCACTCCCCTTTCCTGATATTTTTTTTCCGACCTCTGTAATAAAATAAGATATTCTGTTTTCATTATTATTGAATTTATTTTCCTCAGATGCCCCCCCCCCCAACCCATTTTAAAAAGCAAATCTGGATTTTCTAAATTCTTTCCTGGCTGATTGATATGTTTGTATTTTCCTTCTTTTACATGTTTCTGATTTTTCGTGATTTCCTTGATTTTTTTCCTAATTTGCTCATTTGACATGAGAAGGTGCTGATGTGTAAAGGTTATGCTAGTTGGTGGTCACATGCCATCCGAGTCAACTCAAACCACCTGGGATGGGACCGAGTAAAGTACACAGATTTATCAGTTCAGGGTAAATAAAAAACTGTTTCAGATTCCAAACTTGAAAAGAGAACTTTTGCAAGAGTTCATGGTTGAAAGTGGACTTTCATTTTTGGTAGCTTAGTTATTTCATGCTTCCCCTATGGCATGTTTTCATACAAGAATAGTCATATACTACTCCCTGCGTTCACTATCACTAATATAAGATGTATTGGGTATTTCAATATGCACTACATACGGACTGAAATAAGTGAACTGACACACTAGAACGCATGCATATACATTCGATTCAGAAAAAAAGTTAGAACATCTTATAATAGTGAACGGAGGGAGTACCCAATAATCATTCATGACCGCATAAATGCCGTCATGTTTCTTGGAAAACTAGACTCTCTTTTGGTTGCATGTAGTAAATTAACATAGAGTAAAGTGGAATGTACCTTTTGTGTTGATGTTGAAACAAACCCTACAAAAAACCCAGAACAAACAAGTCATTAACATTACAATGAGCAGAGGTAGTGCAAGAATATATGTATATTATCAGGTGGCACGTTTTGACACAAACAACCTGATAAACAGGGAAGTTCTGTCATCCAGGTGTACCAGAAGTCCAGAAGGTGAGTCTTAACTTATACTAGATTATCTCATAACTGTCTCACCTGCTATGGATTTTGATGCATCATTGGTATCGCTGTACAATGTATCAGTTTTTGTTGAGAACTGTTTCTGTGTTTCCAACGAACATCTGCTTGTATTACTGAGAGAATTCACTGAATATGTTGGATCTTTAGAGCACGTAAGATGTGATTTAGATGGCAGTGTTAACATTTCAAATAAGCAGGACCCTTTTTGCTTGTTATGTGTCAATTTTTGCCTTGGTGGTTTTCTACAAGCCAATGCTTCACCTTTCCTCTTCATTGCTGGTGCATTTTCAATTTTATCCCGTAACTTGGAGATCTCTGTGAAATTCACAGCAGAATCCACTTTGCATGTACTCTGATATTGGTGTTTACCTTGTAACAAATTAGGAAATGTCACACCTTGGCCATTAATGTCCACATCAATGCCCTTGCCAATGAAAGAAGCATCAACTGATTTCATTTGGTATTCTCTATCTAGTGCTGGCTCGTAAAATACCACTTCCTCCAAATCCTGTTGTTCTTGGCATCTTTCAGATGTTCCTAACTTCTGTTCCAAGACAGGTTCAACAATTGCATCATCTTTTCTGCTTGCTGAAAATATGTCTTTATTCTTGCTAGACTGATAAGGTGACCCTTTTGATGGGCTACCAAGGGAGTTGGTTTCATCCTTACTGCAAGAGCACGATTCTTCAATTGACAAATGTCCTTTCAGTTTACTTCCTGCATGGTCAGAATTGAGACCGAGACGATCATCTTGACAAGGTTGGATGACTCCTGCAGATTTGCAGTGAATCATATTCTCATCAGTTACTTGGTGTGTGTGGAACTGATATTCCTTTGATGAAAATGCCATTGTATTAGATGCAGATATATTCGCCTTCAAATTATTTTGTGGGACAAAAATCTTATCAGATGAAGCAGAAAGAGCAGACCGTCTTGGGTTGAGTATACTGTCAATTTTCCTATTGATTGCAAACATAGGAAAATGACTCCATTCTGAACTCAGATTGTCAGAGCTCAAAGGTTTACGAGAATCCACAGATAAATCTGAAGGCTTATGTACAGAAAATCTTTCTGATATCACTGTCTTAGCAGCATATACGTTCAGATTTTTCTGTACCATAGATCTTTCGAAAGGCCTATTAAACTGATCAGTATTCTTGCATTGAACTTCTTGGCAAACATCATGTGCTATACCCCACATATTAGAACTGAATTGCTGTGTATTCCCGGAAGATGCACCTCCATGGCTCACTCCAGCCATCAACCTTTCAGCCATCCTAGCTTTCATGAGCTCAAAAGGTAAATTCCCACAATCTTTTGAATATCCGACATCATCGATCTCCTCAAACGGACTACAGCTCTTGCTATTTTGAGGTTCTGCACTGTGGCCATCTCTTGTCCAGTGTGCCATCCACAGGGAGTGTTTGCGGTAAGATGATTCTCTGATATCACTTTTGCTCAGCAGAAGTTCAAAGTCTTCATTCTCACCAAATCTTTTGGAAGCACCACCTGACATGACTGTATGCAGTTCAGTTTAAGAAAATTGCCTAAAACTTCTGCAGCAAACAGGGAAAAAATGGACATAAGTCATTTTGTGGTGTGATATACCTGTCTAGGCCAAATGAAACTAGTATAAAGAAGAAAAGAAAGAAAGAGCTGGAGGACGACAATAGCTGTTAAAATTTACATAAATCGAAACACGTATATGTGAATTTGCACATTTTGCACAAAGGCGAAACATAGGGTAGGTAGTTCAAATTTCAAATCACCCATTTATCACAAATTATGCAAAGTACCATCAATTTATTAAAATAAAAGAACTTCATGTTCTACAGCATGTTATAGATTGGTACCAAATGGTAAGGACAAGACTGGTAAAATATAAAACTTTGACGGTCTTACCAAAGTCATTTTGATAGTCTTTTCATCCCATTCTATGAAGTTGGACTGTCAGGTCATTAAACTTGTTCAGACTCCTTAACTTATTTTCTTTTCCTTCTGAAACTGTTCATGTCACTTTGCACAATATTGGTACTTTGCCCTACATACTTACCTCCCGACTTCCAAAGCAAGGTCTAGAAAAAATACAAGCATGAACGCAGTTCATACTTCTAACGACGCACGTGCTAAGAGCATTAACAGGCGTAAGTGAATGAATCTATGACTAAATAAATAATACAATAGCATCTAAACGACAGGCTTTTCTTTTAGCGGGGTCTATCATGAAGGCAACAATGCGGCAAACAACAGAGGATAGAAGTCACGAAAATACAGAGGCATGACAGAGCTCAGTGAGATGCACACTTAGAAGAATTATGGAGGGCACAGGGGAAAGGATAACCATGGAAAGGGGCACAGTTAATTGCCATAACTTTAAAGCAACCCCGAAGCTTGGACCGACAGCATGACTAAGTAAATCTACTGCAAATAAGAACAAGTAGCCATTCAAGAGGGAACAGGGAAATTCTGAATTACCTCAGCGACCGCTCGCCTCCTTCCTCCGGCAGAATCAGATCAGAGTGCCTCAGCCGCGAGTTCAGGAACCGCCAAGCTCCGGCAAGAACAGTCCGGCCAAGAACCTGAGCCGTTCGCTCGGGGCTCCTCTGGTCCAGAACTACTCCGAAAGGCTTAAAAGACCACAAATTAGCAACTAGCGGCGGCGGGCGGCGGCACCTGTCCGTGAATCCACTTGCGCCACAGCCAGCGAGAGCTCAGCCCCGCCACTCCTTTCCCGCTCCGCGCATCGCCGTCCCAATCGCGGAATAAAAACGTGTGGGCGCGCGGCGAGGCTTTCCGCGGGGGGCGGCCGCGGGGAATGATTCCTCCCCCTCTCTCTCCGTCGCGCAGGATTAGGGAGAAGAAACTGTGGTTGGTTGGCGCTTATACGGCCGCGTCTTGTCGCCATTAAAGGCTTAGGAGGGCGGGGAGAGGAGTGGAGCGGGGAGGACGGTGGAGCAGCCTGGGTGACGTAGCAGCTTCTCGGCCATGTAAACACTGGCAGATGGATGCTTTCTTTTTTGGATCCAGCCAGTCAACCAAAATATCTCGGCGCGCTTTGCGCTTTTTCTGCAGCTCCGTGCCGGCGATATTTATGGGTGCCACGTACTCTGTCCAATCTATAGGAGTACTATTCATTCAATATATATATCTTCCAGTCTGTCGGATGCTGCCACCCGTCCCGGCCACCTGGCCAAATCGTCACTAAAAACATCTACAATCCAACCTAACAAATACTCCCTCTGTCCCAAAATAACTATCTCAACTTTGTACTAGCTCTAGTACAAATTTGTACTAAGCTTAAGACACTTATTTTGGGACGGAGGTAAGAGCAACTCTAACCAACCGACTCAAACAGACGCGTGCTATGTTCGTATTTTATCCGTTTAGGTCGGGTCGGTTCGTTTTTGTAATTGGGTCGACGCTTAGGGCAATTTCAACAGGCCGACCCAAACGGACAGCGATTTCGTCCGTTTTTTGTCCGTTTGGGTCGGCCAGGCGAACACTAACGTCCACTTCCATAATTGGGTCGGCTCGTGCGCCCAACGCTGGCCGGACCCATTTTTTGCCGGCGAAAAACAAACATAAAGCATAATTAAACATTAAAAACCGGCCACGAAGGCCGGCGATAGTCCACGCGTCGTGTCCGCATTACATTAAATTAAAATAAAAAAACCTAAAACTGCGTCCATGCAGCCCTAGGCGTCGTCGTCATCGTCGTCGGGGCCGGTGAGGTCGACCAGCGTTGGCGCAGGGCCGACCCAGGCGAACGCCGAGTTCCAGAGCGCAGCTGCGTGCGCCTCTGTTGTCTGCCCTGCCGGCACGGGCTGCGGTGGTGGCGGTGGCAGCGCAGCAGCACGAGCACGCTCCTCCTCCGCCGCCTCTTGTCGCTCCTCCTCCTCCTCCTTCTCCTGCTCCATGAGCCGCACGCCTTCGCCGCGCTCCGCGTGCAGGTGCACCGACCTCCAATGCTCGAGGTAGGCCTGCTCCTGCAACGGGGGCACGCCCAGCCAGATGGGCGGCGTGCTGACGAACTCCTGGACGACGTCGATCCACTAGTAGACTTGTCGTGGTAGCGCGGGCTCAGGCTCGGGCTCCGGCTCTGGCGGAGGTGGCACAACGCAGTCGGCGGCGGCCGACAGTGCCATGGCCTCCGCGAGCTGCCGCTGGTACGCCTCCTCCTCTTTGACCGCGCGCCGAGTTTCTTCCTCGCTGTCGCGGAGGACACCAACAAGCGCCGCGTGGTAGGCGGTCTCAGCCTCCTGGTCCTCGTCGCTGACGACAGGCGGGGGCGGCGGAGGGCCTCCTGGCTGCACTTGGCGCACGCCACGGCGGCGCTGCTCCTCGTGCTCCACCTCGAACCACACCTCCGAGTTAGGGGAGTCGGACGCGTATGGGGGGTCTCGCCGCTGCTCCGCGGTCAGCAGACGCCGTCGCTTAGTCATCTCCTCCAAATGCACCCACGTCGACCGCGGCACGGCCGGCACCGGAATCCTCTCCAGATCCAGGCGCCAGCCGTGCGACAGCTTGACGTTGGGGTAAGGGAGTGCGATGCGGTGCTCCCAGTGCCACCGTGCTTGGTCACCGGGACGCTCACGCGCTGGCGAGGCCGGGAAGACAACGGCGGGGAGGTGGCACGGGGGAAGAGCGGGGCCTTGCCCTTGTTTGGGAAGCCGCCGACCATGGTGGGCTAGGGTTTCAGTTGCTTTGGTCGTCGAGGAGGTGGCGAGTTCTGGAAGCGAGTGGTAGAACCCACTGCACGCTCGGAATAAAAAAGGCCGGCCGCGGTCGCCGAGGCGTGGGCCCGATGATGACAGCTGTCATAAATTATGTTGACCGCGGTGGTTGGGGGCGGACACCCAGGGGGTGCGCGGGCGTCCGCTTCGCGTCCGCGCCGACGCATTTCAGTCCCAAATTTGGGCCGAAAATGGGTCAGTGCAGACGCGAAGCGGACGCGTTTTGGCAATGGGTCGGCACGTTGGGCCATCTTTTTTGTCCGCGCCGACCCAAACGGAAGACGACAGACAAAATGGGTCGCCCCGTTGGAGTTGCTCTTACGCGTGACGCGGTCAGCGATCCATTTTTAGGCGACGCGAAAATAACATTAGTAAACATTTTAAAAATATAGGAACCATTAATTAAACATTTACCGTCGACCTGGAAGGACGGTGATAGTCCACATTACATTAAATATAAAATTAAATAAACTAAAAACAAGGAGGCGCGCTACCCTAGGTGTCTTCCTTCTCGTCGTCGTTGGGGCCGGTGAGGTCGATTAGTGTCGGCGTCGGGCTAGCCGAGGGGAAGGTTGTCTCCCAGGCGGCGACGACGTCGTACGTCGGTGGTTGCATCGGTGCTCGCTGGGTAGCATGTCGCTCCTCCTCCTTAGCTTCGGCCTCACGCTCCATGAGCTTGATCCGACAGGCCTCTACGTTCTCATTCGACAATCGTCGTTGCCGCCAGTGCTCCAGGTAGGCCGCCTCCTGCTCCGACGTCGCAACCAACCAGATGGTGGCGCGCTGACCCACTCGCGCACCACCCTGTCCCAGGCGTACAACTCGGGCGTGAGGACCAGCGACCCTGGTTTGATGGGGGCGACAGGGCCAGCGGCGACACGACGCACTCGCCGACAATGGAGAGTGCAATGGCCTCCACGAGTTGCTTCTCCTAGGTCTCCTCTTCCTCCTCCTCCTTGTGGCACGCTTCCTCCTTGCTTGCACGAAGGACGCCCGCCAACGCGTTCTCATATGCGGCCTCCGCCTCCTGGTCTTCTTTGCGCACGACGAGGGGTGCAGCGATCCAACCACCACATCGCGGACGCCATGCCGGCGCTGCTCCTCGTACTCCCATGCGAACCAGACTTCCCAGCCGGGGAGTCTGCAACATAGACAGGGGTGCATCACTGCTCTGGTGTCAGCTGCTCCCGATGCCGCCTCACCTCCTCTGCATGCACCCGCACCAACCGTGGCACCGCTGGCAGTGGGATCCTCTCCGGATCTAAATGTCAGTCGTTCGGCAGCGTAACATTGGGGTAGGGAGGGTGTGCGGTGCTCCCAGTGCCACCTTGCCTGGTGCACTGGTACGCTGACCCGCTGGCGAGGCGGACGGGAAGATACCGGCGACGGGAGCGTGCGGACAGGGACGACGTGGGACTTGCCCTTGTATTTGCTGGAGAAGAAACCCATGGTGGCTAGGGTTTTCTGCTGGCGGGGCAGCAGCGGGTGGCTAGATGTGGATGGCGGAAACTTCTAGAAGAGGATGAGCCCCCCCTTCGCACGCTCGGATTAAAAAAGGATGCATGTGGGTCGCTGACGCATGGGACCATGGTGGGCGGTCTCGTTAATAAAGATGACGCTGGCTTTGACTGGGTGCCACGTGTGGACGGGCGCGGACATGAGAAGGCGCGCGTCGCGTCCGCGCCAACACATTTCACGCGCAATTTTGGGCCGGAAATGGGTCCCGCGGACGTCAGGTGGACGCGTTTTGGGTTTGGGTCGGCGCGTTGGGCCTTCACTTTTGTTCGCTTCGACCCAAACGGACGCGGGCGGACGATTTGGTCACTCCGTTGGACTTGCTATAAGAACATCTACAACCGGGCCTTGCAAATATGGCCCTCGCATCCGCGGACACTGACGGGTCACGCCTCAAATTTCGCTCTCCACATCCATGTATCTCATATTTCATCCCCTACTTCCATACACAAGCATGCAAAATAAAATGCCTAGGTACTACGTAGTACAATACTACAAATCGTCATCGTCGGAGATGGCAGGGCCGCCTGCGCTGTCTATGCCGCCTTCATCTCTTGTCGATGAAGCCGTCTCGCCTCCGCAGTTTCCACCGAGCGAATGGAGTTCAGGATGGGCAGCTGCTCGGGCCACAGATCCACAACCGTTGGCGCCTCCTCCTTTACCACATCCAGTAGAGGTGCCTCCTCCGCCAGCTCGTGCTCCTCCTCCCCCACAGCTAGCGGCGGGGCCTCCTCCGTCGGCTCCTATTGGTCCCCTCACATCTAGCGGTGAAACCTCCTGCATTGGCTCGTGCTCCTCCTCTCTTCCACCCCCAGCTCCTCCTCCTCTTTGTCCTCCACCTCGTGTAAATCCTTCTCCGAATCATACGTAGCCCTCCCTCCCTCCGAATTCGGACCTGCTCAAGGATCAAGAGACGATGCTGGATTTGTGTAGTGTCGGCGACGTGGGGGCATGGCTGACGGGCTCGACTGGCGCGACGGAAGGGAGGAGGTGGATGTGCTAGGGCTGGGGGAAGCCTGTTGAGGAACGTTGCATGGGAAACAAAAAATTTCCTACGCACACGAAGACTTATCATGGTGATGTTCATCTATGAGAGGGAGATTGGATCCACATACCCTTGTAGATCGCTAAGAGGGAAGCATTAAGAAACGCAGTTGATGTAGTGGTACAACTTCATGATTCAAATCACCGTCGTCCCATGATCCGTTTAGATCTAGCACCGAACGGACGGCACCTCCGCCTTTAGCACACGCACAGCTCGATGACGATCTCCGTCTTCTTGATCCAGCAAGAGAGACGGGGAAGTAGATGAGTTCTCCGACAGCGTGACGACGCGCAGGTGATGGTGATGATCTACTCCTACAGGGCTCCGCCCGAGCTCCGTAGAAATCTGATCTAGAGGAAGAACTATGTGGTATAGGTTTGAGTTGCACGTGGCAAAAGTTGTGTCTCAAAAGCCCTAAAATCACCAATATATATATATAGGAGGAGGGTAGGGGCTAGCCTTGGGGCTCAAGGGATCCCCAAGGGCGTCGGTTGAAGGGAGGAGGTGGACTCCCACCCTAATTCGGTTTGGGGGAACGAGTCCACTCCTTCCTTCCATCCTCCCTCTTTCCTTTTTTTCTTTCCTTTGGTTTTTTCTCCTTGTGGCGCCATAGCCCACTTGGGCTGGCCCCACCAGCCCACTAAGGGTTGGTGCGCCACCCTAGTGCTATTGGGCTCACTCCCGGGTGGGTGGGCCCCTCCCGGTGAATACCCAGAACCCATTCGTCACTCCCGGTACACTGTCGATAATGCCCGAAATCTTTCCGGTGACCAAATGAAACCATCCTATATATCAATCTTCGTTTCCGGACCATTCCGAAAACCCTTGTGACATATGTGATCTCATCCGGGACTCCAAACAACCTTCGATCACCAACACATATAACTCAACTATACTAAAACGTCACTGAACCTTAAGTGTGCAGACCCTACGGGTTCGAGAACTATGCAGACATGACCCGAGATACTCCTCGGTCAATATCCAATAGCGGGACATGGATGTCCATATTGGATCCTACATATTATACGAAGATCTTATCGGTTGAACCTCTGTGCCAAGGATTCGTATAATCCCGTATAACATTCCCTTTGTCCTTTGGTATGTTACTTGCCCGAGATTTGATCGTCAGTATCTCTATACCTATTTCAATCTCGTTACCGCGAAGTCTCTTTACTTGTTTCGTAATACAATATCCCATGAATTACACTTGAGTCACATTGCTTGCAAGGCTTACATCTGATGTTGTATTACCGAGTGGGCCCCGAGATACCTCTCTGCCACACGGAGTGACAAATCCCAGTCTTGATCCATGCTAACTCAAAGGACACCTTCGGAGATACCTGTAGAGCATCTTTATAGTCACCCAGTAACGTTGTGATGTTTGATACACACAAGGTATTCCTCCGGTGTCAGTGAGTTACATGATCTCATGGTCATAGGAATGAATACTTGACACACAGAAAACAATAGCAACAAAATGACACGATCACATGCTACATTTGTAATTTGGGTCTTGTCCATCACATCATTCTCCTAATGATGTGATCTAGTTATCAAGTGACAACATTTGCATATGGTCAGAAAACCTTAACCATCCTTGATGAACTGGCTAGCCAACTAGAGGCTTACTAGGGACATTGTTTTGTCTATATATCGACGCATGTATCTATGCTTTCATTCAATACAATTATAGCATGGATAATAAACGATTATCTTGAAACAGGAAATATAATAATAACTATTTTATCATTGCCTCTAGGGCATATTTCCAACAAAGCCGACCTGCATAAATAGTCGGTTATGGATAAGGGCAGAGAGTCGGAGCGGTGCCACATGGCGTTCACACTGCACCAATGGTCGAGGCCCCCGTCGGACCGTCGGGTTTCCCGGCGAGTTCGCATGGGGACAAATCGTGAGGCTAACGTGACGGGTGTGCCAGGGGTGCCCGGACTCCCCCATATATGGCCATATTTGGGATAGAAATGGGGGGTGAGTGATTCTGGGATTAAGGGGGTCCTTGGGCCACTTATTCGTTCTTGTGGGTCGGACTCCTCAGTCATTCGATCATCACTGAATATACTAAAATCAATATGGACTCTTCCGAAGACTTGGCATGCAATCCAAGGCAATGTGGTGATCTGCATATTCCTTTCCTTGATGTAACCGTCGTTGTGTAAACCCTGGTATCTATATAAACCAGGGGGCTGTAGTTCATAGGAAGATTAAGCTCATTACGATTAGGGTTTTAGACCACTGACTCCGTGTGACAATAGACCTTCCCCTGCAACGGCACCAGAAGAATGCTACTAGCACTCTCCGGCAATCGAAACTAGAAGAATGTTGTTGACGGCCCACCAGCGCGTGGGATCGCAACAGTTTTCGAGGGTAGAGTATTCGACCCAAATTTGTTGATTCGCCAACAGGAGGTGGGAGGATACTCTCGAGTATTAGCAGCCGAATGTATCAGATTCAACCACACGTGAAAGATTAGTATCTGCAAGCAAAGTGTGAGCAGCAAAGTAGTATGATAACAACGGTGTCAGAAACGATCTGTTGACGGCACACTATTCCTAACGATTGTATCAATGGCGCCATAAGTTGACTGCCGACGGAAATTGTCAGTTCCCGTCAACGACCAGCGTACCAAAAATGTAGCAGGTAGCAGCAGTGTAACGAGTAATAGCAGTGGCAAGGAACAGCAGTAGTGACAACAGTAGCAAGTAGCAACAGTAGCAAGTAGCAGCAGAGCAAGCAACAATAGTAACAGCAGCAGAGCAAAACAAGTAACAGCAGTAGCAGCAGAGCAAGACAAGTAACAGTAGCAGTAGGACAAACTCGTAGGCAATGGGTCGTTGATTTGTTTGGATGATATTCATCATGCAACAGTTATAACACGGAGATATACGTGGCTAGCTCCCATTCATCAATGTGATGTAGGCATGCATTCCGTGTGTAGTCATACGTGCTTAGGGAAAAGAACTTGCATGACATCTATTGTCCATCCCTCCCGTGGCAGCGGGGTCCAAAAGGATACTACAGGATATTAAGGTTCTCCTTTTAATAAAGAATCGGAACAACGCATTAGCACTTGGTGAACACATGAACTCCTAAAACTATGGTCATCACCGGGAGTGGTTCCGGTTATTGTCACTCTGGGGTTGTCGGGTCATAACACATAGTAGGTAACTACAACTTGCAAGATCAGATCTAAAACACACATATATTGGTGACAACATAATAATTTCAGATCTGAAATCATGGCACTCGGGCCCTAGTGACAAGCATTAAGCATGGCCAAGTAGTAGCAACATCAATCTCAGAACATAGTGGATACTAGGGATCAATCCCCGTCAAAACTAACTCGATTACATGATAGATCTCATCCTACTCATCACCGCCCAGCGAGCCTACGAATAGATTACTCACGAACGATGAAGAGTTTCATGGAATTGGAGAGGGAAGAAGGTTGTTGATGACGATGGCGACGATTTCCCCTCTCCGGAGCCCAAAACGGACTCCAGATCTGTCCGCCAGATGAAGAACAGGATGTGGCAGCGCCTTTGTATCGCATACGCGATGAAATCTTCTCTTCTGATTTTTTTCTGGGCGAAAGTGAATTTATAGAGCTGAGATTGGGGGCGGCAGAGCCACGTGGGCCCCACAAGCTTGGTCGCCGCGGCCAGGGGGTGGCCGCGGCAACAGGGCTTGTGGCCCACTGGCCCACCCCCTCTGGTGGATCTTTGCGCAGGTATTTTTCATATTTTCCAGAAAAATTCTCCGTAAATTTTTAGGACGTTCCGAGAACTTTCATTTCTGCACAAAAACAACACCATGGCAATTCTGCTGAAAACAGCGTCAGTCCAGGTTAGTTCCATTCAAATCATGCAAGTTAGAGTCCAAAACAAGGGCAAAAGAGTTTGGAAAAGTAGATATGACGGAGACGTATCAACGACAACATGCAATCTCGAGATAGATCAATTTTGTACTCTGTTCTACTTCATCAATACAACAACATCATGGCGTAGGGTTTTACCTCAATCGGGAGGGACCGAACCGAGGTAAACATCATCTCCTTCATCCCTTGTTATCCATCGATCCAAGATCCATAGTTCGGACCCCCTACTCGAGATCATCCGATTTTGACACCAACATTGATGCTTTCATTGAGAGCCCGTTGTGGAACTACAAAAGGATCAATGGCACGTCTCATCATCGATGTCCACATCCGCGCCGTTGACGTTTTCATCCCTCGGTAGACCTTCGCGTTCGGTAGCATCGTGTTGCATGCCAATCCAACTCATCGCTTAGACCGTTTTGGAAGCCTTGCCCCGACCACAAGATCAGGTTCGGTAACTTAGAGTTTGTCGTCGATTCCAGAGGAGACCTTATTCTGACAATGCCTTTTACCGTTGACGTCTCGACATCGGAGGGGGCGGGTCTCGTCCTCGAGATTACTCTAGACCAGGCTTCGACCTCGAGACCTGGGCCACATGCCTTATGTTGGGGAACGTTGCATGGGAAACAGAAAATTTCCTACACGCACGAAGACCTATCATGGTGATGTCCATCTACGAGAGGAGATTTGGATCTACGTACCCTTGTAGATCGCACAGCAGGAAGCGTTAAGAAACGCGGTTGATGTAGTGGAACGTCCTCACGTCCCTCGATCGGCCCCGTGAACCGTCCCATGAACCGTCCCCGATCCGTCCCATGATCAGCTCCGATCTAGTGCCGAACGAACGACACCTCCACGTTCAGCACACGTATAGCTCGATGACGATCTCCACGTTCATGATCCAGCAAGAGGGGCGGAGAGGTAGAAGAGTTCTCCGGCAGCGTGACGGCGTGCCGGTGGTGGTGATGATCTACTCCGACATGGCTTCTCCTAAGCTCCGCAGAAATATGATCTAGAGGAAAAACTGCGTGGTATAGGGTCGAGCAGCACGTGGCAAAGTTGTGTCTCAAAAACCCTCAATACCTCTAGTATATATAGGAGGGAGGGAGGGGAGGAGGCAGCCTCAAACCCTCATGGTTTGGCCGAAATTGGAGGTGGAGGAGTCCTACTCCAATCCTACTTGGAGTAGGATTCCACCTTCCCACTTGGAAACTCTTTCCACCTTGTGTTTTTTCCTTCTCAAACCTTATGGGCCTTAGTGGGAACTTATTACAGCCTACTAGGGGCTGGTTTATCTCTTCCCATAGCCCATGAGACCCCTTGGGGCGTGACACCCCTCCCGGCACTCCCGGTACACTACCGATGAGCCGGAAACTTTTCCGGTGACCAAAACAGGACTTCCTATATATGAATCTTTACCTACGGACCATTCCATAGCTCCTCGTGACGTCCTGGATCTCATCCGGGACTCCGAACAACTTTCGGTTACCAACACCTATAACTCAACTATACCGAAACGTCACCGAACCTTAAGTGTGCAGACCCTGCGGGTTCGAGAACTATGCAGACATGACCCCACACACTCCTCGGTCAATATCCAGCAGCGGGACCTGGATGCCCATATTGGATCCTACATATTCTCCGAAAATCTTATCGGTTGAACCTCAGTGCCAAGGATTCATATAATCCCGTATGTCATTCCCTTTGTCCTTCGGTATGTTACTTGCCCGAGATTCGATCGTCGGTATCCGCATACCTATTTAAATCTCGTTACCGGCAAGTCTCTTTACTCGTTCTGTAATACAAGATCCCGTGACTTACACTTAGTCACATTGCTTGCAAGGCTTGTGTGTGATGTTGTATTACCGAGTGGGCCCCGAGATACCTCTCCGTCACACGGAGTGACAAATCCCAGTCTTGATCCATACTAACGCAATGGACACCTTCGGTGATACCTGTAGTGCACCTTTATAGTCACCCAATTACGTTGCGACGTTTGATACACACAAGGTATTCCTCCGGTGCCAGTGAGTTATATGATCTCATGATCATAGGAACAAATACTTGACACGCAAAAAACAATAGCAATAAAATGACACGATCAATATGCTACGTTCATAGTTTGGGTCTTGTCCATCACATGATTCTCCTAATGATGTGATCCCGTTATCAAGTGACAACACTTGCCTATGGCCAGGAAACCTTGACCATCTTTGATCAACGAACTAGTCAACTAGAGGCTCACTAGGGACAGTGTGTTGTCTATGTATCCACACATGTATTTGAGTTTCCAATCAATACAATTCTAGCATGGATAATAAACGATTATTATGAACAAGGAAATATAATAATAACTAATTTATTATTGCCTCTAGGGCATATTTCCAACAGTCTCCCACTTGCACTAGAGTCAATAATCTAGTTCACATCACCATGTGATTTCAACGAATCCAACACCCATATAGTTCTGGGGTCTGATCATGTCTTGCTCGTGAGAGAGGTTTTAGTCAACCGTTCTGAAACTTTAGATCCGTGTGTTCTTTACAAATCTTTATGTCATCTTATGAATGCTGCTACTACGTGCTATTCGGAAATACTCCAAATATCTACTCTACTATACGAATCCGTTTCACTACTCATAGTTATTCGGATTAGTGTCAAAGCTTGCATCGACGTAACCCTTTACGACGAACTCTTTAACCACCTCCATAATCGAGAAAAATTCCTTAGTCCATTAGTCACTAAGGATAACTTTGACCACTGTTCAGTGATTCAATCCTGGATCACTCTCTGTACCTCTTAACAGACTTGTGGCAAGGCACATATCAGGTGTGGTACACAACATGGCATACTGTAGAGTCTACGGCTAAGGCATAGGGGACGACCTTCGTCCTTTCTCTTTCTTCTGCCGTGGTCGGGCTTTTGAGTCTTACTCATATTCACACCTTACAATACAACCAAGAACTCCTTTGCTGATCTATTTTGAACTCCTTCAAAAACTTGTCAAGGCATGCGTTTCGTTTGAAAGTTCTATTAAGAGTATTGATCTATCTCTATAGATCTTGATGCTCAATGTGCAAATAGCTCTATCCGGGTCTTCCTTTGAAAACTCCTTTCAAACAACCTTTTTATGCTTCACAGAAATTCTACATTACTTCTGATCAACAATATGTCAACCACATATACTTATCAGAAATTCTATAATGCTCCCACTCATTTCTTTGGAAATACAAGTTTCTCATAAACCTTGCACAAACCCAAAAGCTTTGATCATCTCATCAAAGCGTATATTCCAACTCCGAGATGCTTGCACCAGTCCACTGAAGGATCGCTAGAGCTTGCATACTTGTTAGTATCTTTAGGATCGACAAAACCTTCTGATTGTATCACATACAATCTTTCCTCAAGGAAACCGTCTAGGAAACAATGTTTTGACTTCCTATGTGAAATATTTCACAAATAATGCAGCAACTACTAACATAATTCCAACAGACTTTTATCATCGCTACGAGTGAGAAAGTCACATCATAGTCAACATCATTGCGACAAGTCGAGCTTTTCTTAATAGTGACTTATCACCATCATCGTCTGTCTTCCTTTTAAAGATCCATCTTTACTCAATAGTCCTACGACCATCAAGTAGTTCTTCCAAAGTCTACACTTTGTTTTCATACATGGATCCTCTCTCGGATTTCATGGCCTCCAGCCATTTCTCGGAATCCGGGCCCACCATCGCTTCTCCATAACTCGTAGGTTCATTGTTGCTCAACAACATGACCTCCAAGACAGAGTTACCGTACCATTCTGTAGTAGTACGCGACTTTTGTCGACCTATGAGGTTTGCAGTAACTTGATCCGAAGCTCTAATGATCACTGTCATCAGCTTCCACTTCAATTGGTGTAGGCGCCACACGAACAACTTCCTGCGCCCTGCTACACACTGGTTGAAGTGACGGTTCAGTAACCTCATCAAGTTCCACCACTCTCCCACTCAATTCTTTCGAGAGAAACCTTTCCTCGAGAAAGGATCCGTTTCTAGAAACAAACACTTTTCTTCCGGATCTGAGATAGGAGATGTATCCAACTGTTTTGGATATCCTATGAAGATGCATTTATCCGCTTTGGGTTCGAGCTTATCACACCGAAATCTTTTCACATAAGCATTGCAGCCCCAAACTTTCAAGAAACGACAGCTTAGGTTTATCTAAACCATAATCTATACTGTGTCATCTCAACGGAAATATGCGGTGCCCTATTTAAAGTGAATGTGGTTGTCTCTAATGCATAACCCATAAACGATAGGTAATTCGATAAGAGACATCATAGTATGCACCATATCAAATAGGGCGTGGCTATGACGTTCAGACACATCATCACACTACGGTGTTCCAGGTGGCATGAACTGCGAAACAATTTTCACTTTGTCTTAACTGCGTACCAAAAAACTCGTAACTCAGATATTCATCTCTATGATCATATCATAGACATTTTATCCTCTTGTCACGACGATCTTCACTCTGAAATTGCTTTGAGCTTTTCAATATTTCAGACTTGTGATTCATCAAGTAAATACTCCCGTATCTACTCAAATCGTCAGTGAAGTAAGAACATAATGATATCCACTGCGTGCCTTAACACTCATTGGACTGCACACATAAAAAATGCATTACTCCCAACAAGTTACTCTCTTGTTTCATGTGGCATGTTTTGCATGTATCAAGTGATTCAAAATCAAGTGAGTCCAAACGATCCATCTCTATGGAGTTTATTCATGCATTTTATACCAACATGACTCAAGTGGCAGTGCCACAACTAAGTGGTACTATCATTATTACTTTGTATCTTTTGGCACCAATATTATGAACATGTGTAGCACTACGATCGAGATTCAATAAACCATTGAGGGTAATTATTCAAGCAAATAGAATAACTATTATTCTCTTTAAATGAATAATCGTATTGCAATAAACACGATCCAATCATGTTTATGCTCAACGCAAACACCAAATAACAATTATTTAGGTTTTACCACCAATCCTGATGATAGAGGGAGCGTGCAATGTTTGATCACATCAACCTTGGAAACACTTCCAACACGTATCGTCACCTCACCTTTAGCTAGTCTCCGTTTATACCGTAGCTTTCATTTCGAGTTACTAATCACTTAGCAACTGAACCGGTATCCAATACCCTTGTGCTACTAGGAGTACTAGTAAAGTACACATCAATATCATGTATATCAAATATACTTGTGTCGACTTTGCCAGCCTTCCTATCTACCAAGTATCTAGGGTAGCTCCGCCTCAGTGACCGTTCCCCTCATAACAGAAGCACTTAGTATCGGGTTTGGGTTCAATTTTGGGTTTCTTCATTAGAGCAGCAACTGGTTTGTTGTTTCATGAAGTATCCCTTCTAACCCTTGCCCTTCTTGAAACTAGTGGTTTTACTAACCATCAACAATTGATGCTCCTTCTTGATTTCTACTTTCGCAGTGTCAAACATTGCGAATCACTTAAGGATGATCATATCTATCCTTGATTTGTTTATAGTTCATCACGAAGCTCTAGAAACTTAGTGGCAGTGACTTTGGAGAACCATCACTATCTCATCTGGAAGATTAACTCCCACTTGATTCAAGCGATTGTTGTACTCAGACAATCTGAGAACAGGCTCAATGATTTGAGCTTTTCTCCTTTAATTTGTAGGCAAAGAATCTTGTCGGAGGTCTTATACCTCTCAACAAGGGCACGAGCATGAAATCTCAATTTCATCTCTTTGAACATCTCCTATGTTCTGCGACGTTTTCAAAATGTCCTCGGCGCCTTGCTTCTAAGCCATTAAGTATCGCACACTGAACTATCATGTAGTCATCAAAGATGTGTATGTCAGATGTTCTCAACATCCACAGACGACACCCGAGGTGCAGCACACCGAGTGGTCCATTAAGGACATAAGCCTTCTGCGCAGCAATGAGGACAATCCTCAGTTTTACGGACTCAGTCCGCAAAGTTGATACTATCAACTTTCAACTAAATTTTCTCTAGGAACATATAAAAGCAGTAGAGCTATAGCGCAAGCTACATCGTAATTCACAAAGACCATTAGACTATGTTCATGATAATTAGTTCAATTAATCATATTACTTAAGAACTCCCACTCAAAAAGTACATCTCTCTAGTCATTTGAGTGGTACATGATCCAAATCCACTATCTCAAGTCCGATCATCACGTGAGTCGAGAATAGTTTCAGTGGTAAGCATCTCTATGCTAATCATATCAACTATATGATTAATGCTTGACCTTTTGGTCTCTTGTGTTCCGAGGCCATGTCTGCACATGCTAGGCTCGTCAAGTTTAAACCGAGTGTTCCGCGTGTGCAACTGTTTTGCACCCGTTGTATGTGAACGTTGAGTCTATCACACCCGATCATCACGTGGTGTCTCGAAACGATGAACTGTAGCAACAATGCACAGTCGGGGAGAACACAATTTCATCTTGAAATTTTAGTGAGAGATCACCTCATAATGCGACCGTCGTTCTAAGCAAAATAAGGTGCATAAAAGGATTAACATCACATGCAATTCATAAGTGACATGATATGGCCATCATCATGTGCTTCTTGATCTCCATCACCAAAGCACCAACATGATCTTCTTGTCACCGGCGCCACACCATGATCTCCATCAACGTGTCGCCATCGGGGTTGTCGTCCTACTCATGCTATTACTACTAAAGCTACGTCCTAGCAATATAGTAAACGCATCTGCAAGCACAAACGTTAGTTTAAAGACAACCCTATGGCTCGTGTCGGTTGACGTACCATCGACGTGCAAGTTGATATTAACTATTACAACATGATTATCTCATACATCCAATATATCATATCACGTCATTGGCCATATCATATCACAAGCATACCCTGAAAAAACAAGTTAGACGTCCTCTAATTGTTGTTGCATGTTTTACGTGGTTGCAATGGGTATCTAGTAGATCGAATCTTACTTACGCAAAAACCACAAGGAGATGTGCAAATTGCTATTTAACCTCTCCAAGGACCACCTCGGTCAAAACCAATTCAACTAAAGTTGAAGAAACAGACACCCGCGAGTCATCTTTATGCAAGGAGGTTGCATGTCAATCGATGAAACCAGTCTTTCGTAAGCGTACGAATAATGTCGGTCCGGGCCGCTTCAATCCAACAATACCGCCGAATCGAGAAAAGACTAAGGAGGGCAGCAATTCGAACATCACCATCGACAAAACCCTCTGTGTTCTACTCTAGATAACATCTACGCATGAACCTAGCTCATGATGCCACTGTTGGGGAACGTTGCATGGGAAACAAAAAAATTCCTACGCGCACGAAGACCTATCATGGTGATGTCCATCTACGAGAGGAGATTTGGATCTACGTACCCTTGTAGATCGCACAGCAGGAAGCGTTAAGAAACGCGGTTGATGTAGTGGAACGTCCTCACGTCCCTCGATCCGCCCCGCGAACCGTCCCACGAACCGTCCCGCGATCCGTCCCACGATCCGCTCCGATCTAGTGCCGAACGGACGACATCTCCGCGTTCAGCACACGTACAACTTGATGACGATCTCCAACTTGTTGATCCAGCAAGAGGGGGCGGAGAGGTAGAAGATTTCTCCGGCACCATGATGGCGCGCCGGTGGTGGTGATGATCTACTCCGACAGGGCTTCGCCTAAGCTCCGCAGAAATATGATCTAGAGGAAAAACTGCGTGGTATAGGGTCGAGCAGCACGTGGAAAAGTTGTGTCTCAAAAACCCTCAATACCTATAGTATATATAGGAGGGAGGGAGGGGAGGAGGCAGCCTCAAACCCTCAAGGTTTGGCCGAAATTGGAGGTGGAGAAGTCCTACACCAATCCTACTTGGAGTAGGATTCCACCTTCCCACTTGGAAACTCTTTCCACCTTTTGTATTTTCCTTCTCAAACCTTATGGGCCTTAGTGGGAACTTATTCCAGCCCATTAGGGGCTGGTTTATCTCTTCCCATAGCCCATGAGACCCCTTGGGCATGACACCCCTCCCGATGGTCCCCGGCACCCCTCCCGGCACTCCCGGTACACTACCGATGAGCCGGAAACTTTTCCGGTGACCAAAACAGGACTTCCTATATATCAATCTTTACCTACGGACCATTCCATAGCTCCTCATGACGTCCTGGATCTCATCCGGGACTCCGAACAACTTTTGGTTACCAACACCTATAACTCAACTATACCGAAACGTCACCGAACCTTAAGTGTGCAGACCCTGCGGGTTCGAGAACTATGCAGACATGACCCCACACACTCCTCGGTCAATATCCAGCAGCAGGACCTGGATGCCCATATTGGATCCTACATATTCTCCGAAAATCTTATCGGTTGAACCTCAGTGCCAAGGATTCATATAATCCCGTATGTCATTCCCTTTGTCCTTCGGTATGTTACTTGCCCGAGATTCGATCGTCGGTATCCGCATACCTATTTAAATCTCGTTACCGGCAAGTCTCTTTACTCGTTCTGTAATACAAGATCCCGTGACTTACACTTAGTCACATTGCTTGCAAGGCTTGTGTGTGATGTTGTATTACCGAGTGGGCCCCGAGATACCTCTCCGTCACACGGAGTGACAAATCCCAGTCTTGATCCATACTAACGCAATGGACACCTTCGGTGATACCTGTAGTGCACCTTTATAGTCACCCAATTACGTTGCGACGTTTGATACACACAAGGTATTCCTCCGGTGCCAGTGAGTTATATGATCTCATGATCATAGGAACAAATACTTGACACGCAAAAAGCGATAGCAATAAAACGACACGATCAATATGCTACGTTCATAGTTTGGGTCTTGTCCATCACATGATTCTCCTAATGATGTGATCACGTTATCAAGTGACGACACTTGCCTATGCCCAGGAAACCTTGACCATCTTTGATCAATGAACTAGTCAACTAGAGGCTCACTAGGGACAGTGTGTTGTCTATGTATCCACACATGTATTTGAGTTTCCAATCAATACAATTCTAGCATGGATAATAAACGATTATTATGAACAAGGAAATATAATAATAACTAATTTATTATTGCCTCTAGGGCATATTCCCAGCACCTTATGTGGATCATATTCGGGTGAACGTAGCTCTGGCATGACTCTGAATATTCTGACAATAACGGCACCTCGGGTGGGCCCCACGGATTCCGGTAGCATGGACATCATGAATCTTAGAGAATTAGACAAGCTGCTTGTTCGAATTCACACCATTGGAGTATCCCATGACCAACCATCGATCTACAACCAGATCAGAATCAAACCCGATGATAGGGAAATCCACATCCCACCTATCACGCACTTGATGTCACCATTGAGAAACCAGTAGAAGGTTTGCCATCCCGATCATGGGAACTCAGAACTGTCTATATTCCGGTATCCGGTAACCCACACACTCCATGTACTTCGGTAATCGGGTTACACCCCAAACTCAATTTGGAGTGCAAGCACTCATGTGTGGACAGCCGTCCAAGCCATGAACTCGGCGCTCCAGACTCTTCAATAGTGCCGGACACAATTGGCAATACCAAAGACGCGTGTTCTGTTGAAACACCAAAAAAATTCCCACCCACCCCCAATCTAGGTGCCATCTGAGCATCTCAGAAAAGCCTAGCATGCGATACCTCCATCGCATCCGGAAAAAGCCAGGGGAAACGGTCCAACACTTCAGTGCTAGATTTCTCCTGACCATAAACCAGATACAGAACTACAACGGCGAGGAAATTATAGACATATTCTGGCATAACTGCCACGAGGAGGGAATCCTAAATGCCCTCGTCTGTCGCCGCGTACAAGGCCTTACCGAGCTTTCTACATTGATATGCAAATATTGTGCAATGGAAAGTACATGGCACTCTCAGCAATTGCAAGTGGAATCAGTCCATATAGAGTAGTTGAGAGAAGCTCGGAGGAAGCGCGCGCCCCAACAATGATCGATCAATCACGGGCCCTCTAGGAAGAAGAACAAGCCCTTTGATGGATACCAAACCGGACTTGATAAACTATCAGAGAACCCATGCCCTATACATTCCGCATTACCCAACACTGACTCGACTCATGAACTTCGAGCTTGTTGGGTCGTCAGGCAGGTCGCAAAAAGCGGAGAGGTTATCCTCGGGACCCAACCACTTCAAAAGCATTCATCCAAACTGCAACACAATAGTTTCTACGTCCTCACAATTTACGAGACTTTCTCCTCAAATAATCGAAGGAAAAGAGCTCTTCGAGAAACCGAACAACTGTTCCTACTGGCAGCAACAAACTCTTGGACAAACACGTCTATAACCTTTACTGAGGAAGTCCAACCTGGAATACGTTCTAACCGAAGACCTGTCGCACTATTCCTAAATGCCATTATAGATGTTTCCAACTATCCAAGTTACTAATGGATGGCGGCAGCGGCTTAAACCTCATTTATGAGGATACTTTGGACAAAATGCAGTTCGACAAATCCCGCGTCGGACGGAGCAGCACAACCTTTCGAGTAATCATCCCCGGAAGAGAAGCATGATGCACACGCAGAATCTCCCTCAATGTAGCATTCGACATCTATGAGAATTACAGGTCCGAAGAACTCATCTTTCATATTGTACCCTTTAAAACCAGTTATCACGCTCTTTTGGGACAGGAGGCCTTCACCAGATTTCAGGCCATACCGCATTATGGGTACATGAAACTCCAAATGTCTAGGCCCAATGGTGTCATTACCCTCACAAGCGACCCGGATAGGGCTCTGCGGGCCGAGAATAAAACTGCACCGCTCGCTGATACGTCCAAAACGTATCTATAATTTCTGCTTGTTCCATGATCTTTTGGGTGAGAGTGTTATATGTTTTGCTACATTTTTATATCATTTTACACATATTTGGACTAAGTGTGACAGCCCGAGACCGACGCTCCAGAAGATTCCCCTCTTATTTCGTTATTGTTGTGTGATTATTTTATTTGTTGCATCATCATCGCATCATGCACATCATCTGCATTGCATCGGCACTCCGTTGCCGCCAGTTTTCAAAACCTGCATCCGTTATTAGTTGCCGGTTCTCTCCGTGTTCGTTGTTGACCGTTTTGAGCCCGACCACACTCGCACGCGCCAGCGGCATCGATTAAATCTTGCTTTTAAAAAATGTGTTTAAAATATTCTTGGATTGGCATAAAACTTGGCGTGAGGTCTTATTTTAATATAGGTAGGCCGCCTGCCAATTTTCGTTGCAATCGGAGTCCGTCTGGTACCCGAACGATCGATCGTAGTGGCACCGTCTTCGATTATCGTCGGACGGTTTCTGTTGTTTTCAACGCGAGTCACTGGCGCACCATTTCCCTCTCATCTTCGTCTAGCCTACTCTACATAACCACTTAGCTCGTCCCCGTGTTCGAGACCGTCCGATTTAGATCGCGCGGTTGAAACTGGGGCAAAAAACTGTTAAATCTAGCCCCCCCATTGTTATATGTGTGGCGTTAGTTTTATTTTTCGAACCTCACATATTATATATGTTTTGGGGTAGAAAAATCCATAGAATTTAACTGTGCATTTAGTTTTGTCTTTCGAGTAAGTTAGCGTGCATGATATTTTCCATGTTGCCCTCTTGTTTATTTCGTGGGATTTATTCCGTGTGTGATATGCATGAGTTGTGAACTAGAGATATACCCTTGGATATGTATGCTAGCCCCTGGTAATTTTGGTTGCAATAGAATTCCATGTTTAGATGTCGTTTGCTTGTTGTCAACATGCTAGAACATAGTGCTGATTTGGAGATGCTGAAATATTTCCAAGTCTGAGATCTATAATATTTTGTTGCTGTCTTGCCATGAGTTTTGCTAGTGATCTAAAAATCCTTTGGGGTTGGTGCAATGGAGTTATTTGTAGTCCTTAAGATTCTTTAGCATGCAGTAAATTTTCATGCCATTCGGTGCCATGTAGCATATAGTTTTGCTGCTGCCAATATGCCTTCAGATCGAAAACTGCACTGTCAACAGTGTTATTTTCACTAGGTCTGAAACTGTGTGTGAGATGCCATTTTGTGAGTTCTTTTCCTAGTGTTCCAGGCTTCCATGCTAGTTGTATTTAATAGGATGTTGTTGTGCATCTTGACCACTACTGCCTCATGTCTTGTTTGATCATTTTAGAATTATGTAGCTCGTTGTTGTAGGGTGTAGAAAATGCCATGTTGGTGTTTTTGGCAGATTGTAGTCATTTCTTGTTTAGCTTGTATTTGTTGAATCGTAGCTCTGTTTGCAATGATCTCTATGTGTAAATTGATTGGAACGATGCGTAGAATCATGTGAACCTATTTATTTTTGTTGTTTAACAAATACTAAAATATGTTAGTTTAGATCTGGACAAAATTCTAATTTAACGTGTGGGGTCATCTCGAAGATGCTATATGACATTTCCGACCTCATTTAAAATGCCTAGATAGGTAGCTTAGTTATGCGTCACGTCTTGCCATGTTTAACAACATTTAATATTGACGTGTACCTAATCGAGATTTGCCTAAATAATTAAATGTGGAGTTTCGTTAATATGCAACTCGTTGCATATTGAGCTTCACTTAATGTTAGTGTTTGCGTGACGTGAATTGTCGTGTCATACCATGCATAATTGATACTGTTCATGCATCATATGTGTTGTGCATCGTGTGGTGAATATCGTGTGTTGATTCTTGTTTCCGGTTTGCTTCGTCTCGATAGAGTTCGCAAGCGTGTCGGAATGTGAGGATCCGTTCGACTATATCGGTTCGTCTGCTTCAGAGAGTCATTATTCTTCCAAGCGGGATCTCAGGCAAGATGACCATTTCCCTAGATGCCATTACTATCATTACCATGCTAGTTGTTTCGTTTCTATTGTTATGTCTCGCTGCCTACCACCTGTTAAATGTCAGCCTCTCAACATTGCCATGAAACCTTCAACCTGTTCACAACCTAGCAAACCACTGATTGGATATGTTACCGCTTGCTTAACCATGTGTTAGCGTTGCTAGTTGCAGGTGTAGTTGCTTCCATGCGATAACATGGGTTCCTTGTTATATCAGCCTATTAAATGTTATTTAATTTAATGCACCTATATACTTGGTAAAAGGTGGAAGGCTCGGCCTTTCTAGCCTGGTGTTTTGTTCCACCTTTGCCCCCTTAGCTTTGGCTACCAGTGTTATATTCCATAATTGAGCGCTCCTAACACGATCGGGGTTGTGGGGACACCCTTGATAATTTGCCTTAGATTAAAACTGGTCTGGCAATGCCCAACTTTGGTCCTACATTTGGCTAATAACCTAAAAAAAGCATAGGGACCCGCCGACACCCGCGGATAATTAATCAACCCCCGGGCCAGTGCTCCGCATGAGTGTTGGTCCAAGCTGTCAACCGCCGGTGGCTACCAGGGGCAACTCTGTGTTTGGCCTACCGGAAGTTTGGACAATCCGTCGTGTCCTGATAACAAGATATGCGGCTCCTATCGGGATCGTCGACACATTGGGTGGCCTTGCTGGATTAGTTTTACCTTTGACGAATGTCTTGTGCATCGGGATTCCGATGATGCTTTGGGATTTCTCAGAGTTGAGGTTTTCCACTAAGGAATCTGATGAAGTCACGAGTTGCGTGATCGAGGTTTTCTATGCGGCTTGTGGTAATTTATGATGGACTAGTTGGAGCACCCCTGCAGGGTTAAATCTTCTGGAAAGCCGTGCCCGTGGTTATGTGGCAACGTGGAAACTTTGTTTAACATCCGGTTCTAGATAACTCGAAGTAAGATTAATTAAAATATGCCAACTGAGTGCGTAACCGTGACTGTCTCTTTTGTGAGCTCCTTCTCTGATCGAGGACACGGTGGGGTTATGTTTGACGTAAGTAGGTGTTTAAGATCATTCATTTGATCATCCGTAGTTCATGCCCGCTATGCGTAGATCATCCCCCTCTTATTCTTGTACTCGTAAGTTAGCCACCTCAGATAAATGCTTAGTCGCTTGCTGCAACCTCACCACTTTACCATACCTCACCCATTAAGTTTTGCTAGTCTTGATACCTTTGGAAATGAGATTGCTGAGTCCCATGTGGCTCACAGATTACTACAACACCAATTGCAGGTATAGGTAAAGAGTTATTTGACGTGAGCGCGATGATTGTTCTATTTGGAGTTTCTTATTCTTCTTCTTCATCGATCTAGGATGGGTTCCATGCCGGCAGCCTGGGATAGCAAGGATGGACGTCGTTCTTTTATTGTTTGTTTTCGTCCATAGACGGACCCTGCTCTTCTTCATGATGATTGTATGTATTGTACCGATGTGACTCTGATTGTGGCGAGTGTAAGCCAACTCCTTATACTCATCTTTTCACTACATTTACTTGTAACGATATCCATTCTTGCGAAACGACGAGATGTGTTTCTATCCCTATCGAGGCCTTTGCGCCAAAGTAAGGATAGGACCGCATCTTGGGTGTTACACTAACCTACTAACTCAGTGCACCCAGTGCCAGTTTCTGTGTGCTGATGTCTATTTTGCAGGGGCTTTTCCCCAATTTTCCGAAGCCCGAAAAATCCCAAGAAAAATATATAAAAAATCAGCGTATTGGAAGCTTCCAAATCACCGAAGATGGGCCATAGGGGGCCACGGGCCTCCGAGGCGACCTGTGGGTGCGGCCCACCCCTAGGCCACGCCAAGAGGCCGCCTAGGAGGGGACCACGCCCTCTGGTGCCCTCCTTTTGCCTATATTTACTCCTCCAAGAGAAAACCCTTCCATCACATCGAGAATCGCGAATTTCTCCATCGTTCCGTCGCCGCAACGCTTCCGAGATCGGGAGCGTCAGGAGACCTCTTCCCGGCACCCTGTCGGAGGGAGGATTGACCTCCTGGAGCTTCTCCACCGCCATGGACGCTTCCCGGACGTGCCGTGAGTAGTCCTCCTTGGACCATGAGTCCATGACCAGTAGCTATGTGATGTCTTCTCTCCAATCTTGTGCTTCAATGGTTAGTCCTTGTGAGCTGCCCTACATGATCAAAGCATCTATGTAATTCTCTTGCTATTGCTATGCTCGGTTTGTTGGGATCCGATGGATTATGAGATTATGTTCAGATTGTTATGAGTTATATATTTGATTATCCTTTTATATCACGTTCCTTTGTGATTCATGCATCTTCTCCGTTGCTATTTTTTGCTTTGGCCGAGTAGTAGATTGTAACTCCAAGACGGAACGTTATGCATGATTGTGGGTTCATGCCCCTTTATGTCTAGCTTGAGTGACATAAACATGAGACTAGGGGATGTGCTGTTGCCACCAGGGATAAAATAACGGTGCTTGTGACCGCGGTTGCAAGGATTGTTTACCTTACGCATAGTTCATTAATGCAGTTGTCCGTTGCTTTGAGTTTACACTTTGGGTGGGGCTCACAACTTAATACCGGTGAGATGTTCTGGATAGATATCTCAAGGTGGATGATTAGTAAGTAGATGCTGATGAATAAACAGTCTACTTGTCTTGGCGCACTTCCCATTACTATTGAGCCTCTAACTATCAAGTAGCATAATTAGCATTGCGGTGCATTCATAATTCTTCAATTGCCCAGCTATAATTTGTTTACCCAAGCATAGTTGTATATCTTCTTTTGGGAGAGAGACATCACTAGTGAACATCATGTGACTCCGGTCCATATCACCACCATTGTTTACACCTCCATCATTTACCGTTTTCATTTACTTTTCCGTTGCAGTCACTATTACTATCCCCGCTTGTGTTTTGATCCTTTGCAAACTACAAGGCCAGAGAGATTGACAACCTCTCTGTACTCGTTGGGAGCAAAGTTATTTGTGTGTGTGGAGTTGCACGTCTTCTGCTAGCCAGGACAGGAGACACCTACTTGTTGAGCCTAGGAGTCCTAATGGTTCGATAAACTTTACAGTCTCCGTGTAAGGGAAAACTTGCTGCTGACTACATCTCAACCTTCCACTTTGGGTAACCAACAAGGTTCTAGAAGTATATACATCACCTCATCATCAAGCAAAGTTTTCTGGAGCCGTTGTCGGGACTCCAGTATTCAAGATAGGGGAGTTGCACACTATCTTTTACTTTTGCTTTTTAGTCTTGTCAGTTTGCTTTATAGTTTTTGCTTTAGAGTCTTATACCAAAAACCACAAAACATTATTTACTTTGCTTTCTTTAGTCAGTATGCCTAAATCCTTTGCCTCTTGTGTTGCACCTGAAGGAGATATTCTCACCTTCAAACAAAGGGTTGGAGAAAGTTTGAAAGATGCTTGGTATAGAATTAAAAATTCTTAAGATAGAGCCACCAAGAAGAAATCCACCACTATTTTGCTTAGAAATTTTTATGTTGGTATTACTTCCTGGCATAGGTTTTTTCTAGACACAACAATAGGAGGGAATTTCTTGGAAGCTCTCATTGGGGAGACTCTTAACATTATGGAAAATCTTGTCGGAATCCCACCTATTGTTGACATAAAGGATGATATCACTTTATCTGATGTTATGAGTAAACTTGAGAAGATAGAGATAGAGATGCCAAGCATGAGTAAAATTAATGAAGTAGATTGTAGGATTCAATGGAACTTAAATAGACTTGATAGCTCCATGCACAAAATTTGCAAAACTTTGGAGACCCTTAAATCCCATGATTTGGACCCTTCTAGGATTGATAAAATCGAGGATATTTTTGAAACCTTAGGAACTACTCTATCCTCCATCAAGACTAAAAAGATAGAAACCCTCGCAAGGAAGGGACCTAGGTTCATTAACGTACCCAAGGTTCCTCGACCCAAAGCAAATATACCTATTTCTAGGGGTGTTGAAACTGTGAAGGCCTTGGAAGAGATACCTCTCTTAAATAGAATTAGAAATGAAATTCCAATTGGTCTTACTACCTTTGCCTTTTTTCCTAGAAGTGTTGACACTAAGCCTCTCTTTGAGAGTCCTCTTAAGACTAGTTGTACTATTGAAGAGCTCTTTGATGATCTTGATGATGGTTCAATTGATACAACTTGACCTTTTTGCATTATGCCTAGCTCAAAGGCATAAAAGAAAGTGCTTGTTGGGAGGCAACCCAATTTGTTTTTACTTTCAGTGTTAGTGGTCTTGATGTGTGTTACTATTGTAGCAACATCATTGTATCTTTATTTTTAAACTTTGTGCCAAGTTTTAGCCTCCGATTGTAAGAAAGTTCAAAAGTTGTGACATGCTGTCCAGAAACAGATTCTGTGTGCCTGGCGGAAAAATTCGTCAAAAATCACCACATCATTTTTTTGAACTGAATTGTTTTGAAAACATGCTCTATATAATTGCCTTTCTGGCATCTGTTTTGAGTTTTTTGATTTGAGTTTCATAAGTTCCCTGAATAAATTATTTACTACCCGTTGTTCTGTTTTTTCACAGATTCTGCCATGTTTTGCGTTTTCATCATTTTGCAAATCCTAAGCTTGCTTTTCCTTTGCAAAAACCTTTTGGAAATCATGAGAAACAGTAGATTTTCATGAAAATCATTATTTCCAGCAGGTAATGGATTATTTTATTAAGGGTACTAACCACTCTAATCAGCTTATGATGAGTTTCGTATGAAGGGAGTTTTCAAGTATGGGATGCGAGATTATGAAAGAAGATACAAGAGTGTGAAGCGCTCAAGCTTGGGGATGGACCCATGCACCCCAAGAAATATTCAAGGAGACTCAAGCGTCTAAGTTTGGGGATGCCCCCGTGCGTCCCCTTCTCTATCAACAATCATCAGTTCGTCCATCTCCATGCTATATTTTTATCACTTCATATGTTATGTGCTATGCTTGGAGCGTCCCGCTCTTTACTTTTTAGTTTGTTTTAGTTTTGCTTGCTGTTCATAACAAGTCGGAACCTAGCCTACCTTGTTTGGGAGATAAACACGCTCCATTCCACTCTAGAACACAACATAGGCTTTCATGCTTATATTTTTCTGTGTGTTCTTTATCTTTACTTAGCTGTTGTCATGCTTAGCTCTTACTTTTCATGCTATATCTTTTTAAGAGCTTTTATTTAGGTTGCTTTTGGAACTCTCTTGAGTTATCATACTTATCTTGTTTAGAGAGTTGGCTTGTTGCACCGAGTTGTGTGTCTTGCATAAGTAGGTAATTAAGATTGCTATTTAAGTATAATAGTAACTTGCAATAGTTTTGAGGTATTGATTTGAGTAATGTTTGGAGTATTGGTGCCAAGAGCTTAAGCCTATTAGTGATAGGTGTCGTATTTTGGGAAATTCGTGTGTTTTTCAAAAACTAAAAAATAGTTGGGAACTCTAGCTACTAAATTGACCGCTAACCTCTCGAGGGGTTGGAATATATAGAGTATACCATGAGTCGAGGATGCGTAAGGATAACCAAACCCCCAAACACTCCTCCTCGGGGTACTTGCCTCTTTGTGAATTTCCTAACTAGATAGATAGTTACCAATAATAACTGTATGAGTTCTTCGGACTAATGTGAGTATTCGATTGTTGGCACTTCCACCATCCATATTTTGCTAGCCTCTTCGGTACCGTGCATTGCCCTTTCTCATATTTGAGAGTTGGTGGAAACTCCACCGGTGCATCTGTCACAGCCCTAGATTATAGCTAGTAGTTAGTTGCATCAGGGAGCATTCATGCATGCATTCAAATCAATTTAAATTGAAATGGGTATGACCAAACCCTAGCACCAAATAAAATCCAAATAGGTTCAACAAGGATTATTTTTTATGAACTCAAATGGTCTTCAAAAATGTTCACCCTTTTTGATAAATGTTGGAAACAACATACCAGAGGTGATAAACTTTTTAACAACTCTTTTGTCATTTTAAGTTAATCATAAATGCATCTAAAAATGATAACTAAAGTACTATAAATATTTTAGTCTTTTCAAAAATGATGAATCTTTTTGTGGAGCCAGGAAATAACCCAAAACAAACTCTAAAAATGATTTCAATATTTTTGACTTAGGCCTGAAGCCAAAACAAAATAAAAGAAATGTTAGAAATATAAAACAGAAAAGAATAGAAAAAAGGAGAGGAAAAGAGCTCACCTGGCCGGCCCAGCCCACCAGGGGCGAGGAGGTCTTCTTCCTCCTTGCCAGGAGGACGAGGGCGTGCCGCGAGCGCGCACACCCGACGGCCAGCTCCTGCTTGCCATGGAGCTGCTCGTCCCCATCCTCATCTCCTCGCCTGGAGATGCCCCAAAGCCCCCTCTCTCTTCTCCACTCCTCTCTGCTCACCCTGGACCTCTCCCCCTCTCGATCTCTAGGATCACCGAGACCCACCGGAGAGCACCGCCATTGCAGCCGTGTCCATCGTCGCCCCCTCGCCATTTTTCCTTGTCTAGAAGACCGACCGTGCACCCCTTCATCTCCCTGCCCAAGGAATCAAGCCTAGAAGCTTTCCATCGCCGTCATCATCGCCGTTTTCATCGCCGGCCGCCGAATCTCCCCAGCGTCTATTCGCAGCAATCGGAGCTCCCCGACATCTACGTGTGCACCATCGGCTCCGCGGTGAGCCCCGGGTTCTTTTACCCCTAGTCCCATCGCCGCTCCCCTTCCCTAGCCCGTTGACCACCGGAGCCGCAAGCTCCTCGTCGCCAGCCATGTCGCCATCGTCGTCGTGGTCCTCTAACCACGTGCCCGAGCCCAGGAATGAGCTCCTGGAGCTCCATATATGCCGTAGAGACCCTCTCCCAGCTCACTTGTAGCCCGCAACCCCACGCCCGACGAAGCCCGAGCCGCAGCCGCCGCAGACCTCGTCACCGACGAGGATTCCAGCGACCATTTGGTCCAGCTCCTCCCCCTCTTGATGCGGCCGAGCCTCAGCTACCCGTAGCACCTCTCCGCGTCCCAAATGGTTGACCGTAGCAGTTTTTCGACGAGCCCCGCCGTGTCTGGAGTCGCCGGCGTTGAGCCGCCGGTGGCTTCGCCCCTTTTGACCAGGGGGTTGACTCCCCTGAGTCACAGACATGTGGGACCAGCCCCTGACTTAATTAAGTTAAATGCCTAATTAAATTAATTAATTTGTCTTAGTAGCATAGGTCATTGACAGTGGGCCCTTCGGCCCTAATTCAGGAATTAGAGTTAAACTAACCTAGTTAATTAAACTCTGTCACTGATGTGTGGACCCCACATGTCAGGTTTGACCCTCACCAGGTCAGTTGACCTGCTCACACAATGCTGACGTAGAGCTGACGCAATAAGTAATTTTCTGTTATAAAATAATTCCACAATAATAGCAAAACTTCAAACATTCATAGAAATAAAATATAAATTAGATGAAAATAATATATATATGGAAAATGATCACAAAATTCAAGGAATCTGATTATGGCATTTTCATGCATGTTTGAGAAAGTTAACATCATCAAGCATGCAAAATGATGATTAGGGTAGATTTAATAAATAGTTTGGAATTGGACTTTGGTATACATTTGAATTCCACTTCAATGAATAAGACCAAACATTGAGCTAGGAAACTTAGTACCTTAATATGCCATCTTCATGCATGATAAAACAAGTTATGCGTGAGCATCAGGTCGAATCAATTAAAAGGGTATCTGGAAAATACCTTGTTTGAACTGATATTTGAATTCTAATTCAAACCCGCTTCAACTTAAGAAATGGTAGCTATATTAGCCCTGCCACTTCTCATTTTCATGTCATGATCATGCATCATAGTGCTGCATTTCCGTGAAGTAATTATTGTTCTTTCTTGTTTGCCGGTGTTGTCCCCTCTTGGTAGACGATGGTTCCGACAACGTGATCGTTGACATTAATGAAGACTCATTGTTATCTTTAGACGTGTCAGGCAATCAAATCCCCTTGAGCATATTGATATAAACCCACTCCCTCGCTCCTGCTCTCTTTTATTGCATTAGGAAAAACACGATTCAACTATTACATGTTCTCGGTAGTTGAACCCACTCCTCTGCATGACCTGATTTTGTCACAGTAAATAGTTGAAACCACTTAGCATGAGTAGCAAATGCTTGAGCCTTGTTGTGCTTACTCATCCATGTTTGTTTACTGTGCCTGCTATGCTTAGAGTTGTGTCGGATTTGATCCATCTGGGTGATGAATCGTAATGGTTATGTTCATGCTCTACAGTGTGAGGGTAAAGGTGTGGATCCAATTTGGTAAAGGTAGCGATGAGAGGCCATGTAGGAGTACATGGTTGGTTGTCTCATTGGGATCGTCCTTAAGAACTGAGTTGTGTGTATGTTATCCAAGACAAGATACTACAACACATTGGGATACTTAATTGACCCTCTTGGCTTATTAATCGCCTAAATCTCTCTCCAGGAGTTGCAACTAGTTTCTGGTGTTTGTAGGAAAAGTGTTGGCGGCCGTGTTTAGCTCTGTCCGACGGGGTAGGCTTCTCTGCGGTAGATACACAGTGGCACGGTGTACCAAGTGGCACCCGAATGGTGGGCTTGGGAACCCTGCGCACATCATTTGGGGCCGTAGAGGAAACCTCGGCCGGACTTCCTTGTGGGTTCAGTCTCAAATAGGCGATAAACCTGGACTAGGGTCTTGTGTGGTTAACAGTCGTGGCCGACATCCACGCCGGTGCTTCCGCTTGAAGGTTGCCGAGATGCATGCCGTGCATATGGTGCTAAGTGGTGAGATCATGTGTGAGGAAGCATACCCCTGCAGGGTGAATTAATCTGTTCGAATAGCCGCGTCCTCGGATATGGACTACTTGGAAACATTACGTGGTACATAGACAATTTTAAATGGATACTCTAAAACATGCAAGATAACTGTGAGTGCTATGGATGGCCTTCTCCTAGGGATACGAGAGTGCGCGTGTGGACTCGTGTGCGCTATCCCACCCCAATGAAAGAACTTGTAGTCGTAGTACAGGTTAGCCAAGAGTCAAAGCTGGCTTGCTGCAATCAAACCCCCACAATCCTTTCATTGATACATGAATCATATGTAGATAGTTCTGATGTAAGTCTTGTTGAGTACCTTTGTACTCACGGTTGCTTTATTTATGTTTTTTTCGGGAAGATTTGGTCCCATTAAAAGGTTTCTACGCGATATGTTCGGTGTTGACCAGAATAGCTTGGAAATCCCAGACAGAGGTCTGGTTCCTTTGGTAGGGTCGTTATAGCTTTTCAGGCTCTTCTAGCCACTTTTAGTAGATGTGTGTACCCAGACATGTTGTGCTTCCGCTTGATGTTGTATGACTTGAGTGAGGGGTCACGAGACCCCTGTTTGTAATATCATACTATGTTGACACTTATGAGTCTTTAATAAAATCTTGAGTCATCGAGTTATGTTGTGATGCATGTTGTATCTACACATATCGTGCATATTGTGTGTATGTTATGAAATGCATTAGATGTGTGGGATTCGACAGCTAGTTGTGTGCCTTTAGTAGTACTCGTTATGGGGAAATGCCTCTTTGTGTTTCCACCGAGCTTTGTGTAAGTGCAGCTAGTGCCCCTTAGTGATTTTGGTGGTTTGAAGACTTATAGGTTAAGTATCTAATGTGTTTGTGAGTGTACACAGGATCTATCAGTCATTGAGGAGTTTGAGATATTTGAAGAATATCGACCCCTAAAATGTATGTCTTCAGTTGAAGAAATTGGTCTGAAGCTGAAGAAATGAATCGCGAGGAATCTGCGATGAAATTGATATTCCTCATGAAGATACTGATATTGAGAAGTCCGGTGTGTCATGAAGAAAATCACTCTGAAGAATTTGAAACATGAAGATTAACACTTTCTTTTTTATTTTCTTCGCATTTGAGTAATAGGAACACCGTACTGTTAAAGGGGGTCGAAGTTACACTATGGAATGAATTTCCTCATGATGCTCAACCCAAGCCTAAATCCTACCAAAAGCCTCAAGTGAGGAATACGAGTGACATGAGGACTCTCACAGTTGAGGGTCCCGACCGTTTTGATAGCCACGCCAAGTCATTGGTCTTATCCATTCCAACGGTCATATTATTTAAGGGCATTAGTGTCAAATCATGTCGGGATTCTCCCAGGCTATAAATAGCCACCCCCACAACCACTAGCTGGTTGGCTGCTCCGTTAGAAACTGACACTTGTCATAAGAGCAGCCCAATTCCTTAGAGCCTTCGAGAGTAATTCATTAGTGAGGAAATACACCATACACCGAAACCACAAACCAAACCTAGTGATTGAGCATCACTGAAGAAGTTGTTCCTGTGTGGGACTGAAGCCTTTTACCTTTGAGGACTGTGCATCCTCCAGACGGTTAGGCGTCATGATCTAGAGCTTTCCAGCAGTCAATTGTGGATCGCTGGGTGACCAAGTTTGTGAGGGTTTGGAAGTCTGCCCTGAAGACTTACCACGAGTGTTGGGCGAGGACTGTGTGTCCTTAGCTCAAGGAGAATACGGTAGGGACCGTGTGTCCCGGGACTGTGTGTCCTTTGGTTTCAATACCAAGCCGCTCCAAACCAGATGTACGACTGTCACATCAGTTGGAACTGGGTCATCAACGACTGTCTTCACTGAGAAACGGGTTCTAATTCCTCAACTCCTTACTTTCCTCGTATTATGTGTTGATGACTTTCACTACGACTGTTTGAAGAATTTGCTGAAGACTTTCTCTGAATTTCCTCAACCCCAAATTCTTCACGTCAGTTAATCCTCATCTGTATTCAGCGTGCCTGCTCACTGTGCAATCTGTTTTCACATTCTTCACTCCGAAAAACTGCTGTTGTGAAACTTTGCACTTCTGATCCTTTACTGTTTCCGCTGTAAGTTAGTCATCAGTGAGGAATTTCCTCAAAAGGAATTTCCTTAGTGATGAAATTCTAAAAATCTCCTATTCACCCCCTCTCTAGTCAATATAACGCACTTTCAATTGGTATCAGAGCAAGGTACTCCCTTGTTCTGTGTGATTTTGGTTTAACCACATGGAGTTTTAGTTATGTCGACTGCAGGCATGTTTAAGGTGACTGCAGCATGTCCTACCTACGAAGGAAATAACTTTCCCTTCTGGAAGAACAAAATGCAAATGCATCTACAAGCTATTGATAATGATCTCTGGTATATTGTGGAACATGGCGTCCCCATCATCTCTGCCAGTGTCACTGCTGCTGATCTGAAGAAATTCAAGCAACTCGATTCTCAAGCGAAGAACATCATCTGTGGCCATCTGAGCCCAGGCCAGTTTGGAAGAGTAAGTGCTTTGGGCTCTGCAGCACTGATTTGGGAAAGACTGTGCAAGGTAAATGAAGGAGTATCAACCCAGCGTGACTCTCGTGTTGATATTCTTCGCAATCTCTTCAATCGCTTCAAGAGACATGACAATGAAAGCTGCCAAGACACCTTTGATCGCCTCACTGACATATCAAATGAACTGCAAGCACTGGGAGCTCGAGACATCACTGATCACGAAGTTGTGAAGAAACTGCTGAGATCTTTGGATTCTTCATTTGATACTTTAGTTCTGATGATTCAAGAAAGACCAGACTACAAGATGCTTGATCCAGCTGATATATTAGAAAGGCTAAATACTCATCAATTCCAGCTAGAAGAAAAGAGAGATCTATATGGACCAAGCTATTCCAGACTACGTGCACTGAAGGCTAGAGCAATTTCCTCATCTGAAGACGAAGACACAGATGACAACATTTGTGAACATGAAGAATTTGGACAGGAGCTTGCAATGCTCGTGAGGAAATTCCAGAGATTTACACGACGTGGCCAGTTCGGTAAATCTTCAAGAAGAGACATGAGGAAATCAGAATCTTCATCTGAGGACTACAAGAAAAGAACCTGCCACAAATGCGAGAAATCAGGTCACAACATTGCTGATTGTCCTCGTTGGGGAAAGGAATCAAAGAATAAGAAATACAAGGATGACAGTTCTGATGACTCGAAGAAAAAGAAGAAATCTTCAAAATCCTCATCTTCAAAGCCCTCATCGCACAAGAAGACTAGTTTCAGAAAGGCTCGGGCACTTATTGGCAAGGAAATGGACTCCGAGGCAGAATCAGAGGAATGTGATGAAGAAGAGGGTTCTGATGAAGACTCAGAATCCGGACAGGCTAGTCTTGCACTGGCAACCACTTTCGTCAGCAAGTCAATCTTCAACCTTGAAGAAAATGATAACACCATCCGCACTGATGACTATGCTGATGACTTCGCTCCAACCTATTGCTTCATGGCAAAAGGTTCAAAGGTACCAAATAATGCCTCCTCCTCTGATTCAAGTGACCGTGAAGCTGATAATTATAAGAAACCCAGTTACAGTAAACTTGCTATCATTGCCACTAAACAACAAACTGCCCTGGAAAGCTTTAGAAACTTCTAGATAAAAGTGATGATCTGTTGAATGATGAAATGAACCTTACCCAAATCCTCACTGAAGATGTGAAAAGTCTTCAGTCTAGATTTGATAATCTTCAGGATCGTTATGATACACTCCTCACTGATCATGAGAAGCTTTCCTATGAATTTCTTCAAAGGAAGCTTGATCTTGAGAAGCTGAGGATGTCTCATGATGATCTTTGTATGGAAAATGATTCATTACTAGCTCAACAGATCAGCGCTGGTCAAGTTGAATTCATTCCTCCATGTCTTAAATGCATTGAACGCGAAACTGCTAATTCCTCACCAGAATCATCAAATGCTGCTATTGCTACAAATTCTTCAACTGCACCTGTTGTGTCTATTTCCTCACTTGAGGAAAACACAAATGTTACTGATGAAAATGCAGGGTTGAAGGAATTGTACGTGACATGCATATACAAAAGCCTCAAAGGACATCAAACCCTTTGTGATGTGCTCAAAAAGCAGATCTTGAACAGGAACCCGAGGAAAGAAGGAATTGCCTTTGAGAGGAAATTAAATGCTGATGGATCTTATTGGAAACCTGAGCAGTATCCCAAAACCTCTTGGGTTGCTGCTACTGGGCCTCCTTTTGATCCGTCTAATCTAACTGGCTTTTCATGTGAATTATCCTATTCCTCGGATGAGTCATTTGACTCCAACTATAAACTGTTCAAAAATCAATCTGGTGAAGTATTTTCTCGATATGTTGGAACTAACTGCAGGAATGGCCCTCCCCTGAGGAAAATCTGGGTTCCCAAAAGCTGTCTTGAAAATCTTCAGGTGAATGTCCTCATGACACCACCACTGAAGAATCTGAACCCCAGATCAAATTCCTCAGGAGGACCAAAGTCTTCAAGAGGATCAAAATCCTCAGCTGGTCAAAACTATGCTCGTACCCGTGCTAATGCATCTAACATGCAGGGAAACTACAAGGAATATGAATATGAGCGTTACAACTCAAATCATTATGTTCATAAATCCTCTAACCAGTTCTCTGCATATTCATATGAGTACTTTAACCCCCTACTGTTAAGAGAAGTGCATTTGCTTCAATGCCACTGTTCTCATATGGTGCTCGCAGGATGATGAATGCTTTAGCACCCCTTCAAATGTGGGTGGTGAAGAAATCGAACTAATCACTTCTGCAGGTCAGGCCTCCAGATGAAAATCATCATCAGAAGAATTTGTGGGAGACCTGAGGAAATGCTTGATAGGACGCAAGCTAATGATTTATGAAATAGAAATATTTCACACGTCCTTACATTTCTGTTATGGTGAAATTACTGATCTGATGAAATTAGTGTCATATTCTTCAAAGCTGAAGCATATGAGATGGTAAGCTGTACTAATTCATCTGCAGGATGACAAACCCAAGAATACTGAGTGGGTTCTTGATAGTGGCTGCACACATCACTTGACTGGTGATAAAAGCTTACTGATGAATATGCCACTAACTCCATCACCTCTCAAGCAAATCACATATGCTGACAAAGGTAAAAGCAAGGTATCGGGACTTGGCAAAGTGGCTATTTCCAAGGATAGGCATATGGACAAAGTGATGCTTGTTGAATCCCTTGGTTTTAACCTTATGTCAGTCTCGATGCTTTGTGATCTTGATATGATTGTTATCTTTGGTAGATATAGATGTGTAGTCATCATGGAATCTGACAGATCCAAAGTCTTCGAAGGTGTAAGAAGAGGGGATTTGTACATTGTTGATTTCTCTACAGGTCCTCAACCAGCCACTTGCTTACTAGCAAAAACCTCAAAAGGATGGTTGTGGCACCGAAGACTAGGTCATGCACGAATGAGGAATCTGCACACGCTCGCGAAGAAGAAGCATGTCATCGGCATCGAATCAGTCAAATTCCTCAAGGATCATCTCTGCGGTGCTTGTGAATCTGGGAAAATGACCAGATCCAAGCATCCCTCGAAGACTATCATGACCACTACATGTCCATTCGAATTGCTTCACATGGATCTATTTGGACCTACTCACTATGCCACACTAACCAATGCAACATCTTTATATGGCTTCGTCATAGTTGATGATTATTCCAGATATACTTGGGTGCATATCATAGTGTACAAAACTGAAGTGCAGGAAATCTTCAAATGATTTTCTTCAAGGGCCTCGAAAAACTTTGGCATCAAGATCAAACATATCAGGAGTGATAATGGAACCGAGTTCAAAAACACTGGTCTTGATGATTATCTTGATGAACTTGGTATTACTCACGAGTTATCTGCTCCTTATACTCCTCAGCAGAATGGTGTCGTCGAAAGGAAGAACATGACTCTGGTTGAAATGGCAAGAAATATGCTTGAAGAATATCAGACTCCTCGTCACTTTGGGCCTGAAGCAATCAACACTGCATCCATATCATCAACACAGTATATCTTCACAAATTCCTCAAGAAAACCTCATATGAACTCCTCACTGACAAGAAACCCAATGTAAGTTATTTCAAAGTCTTCGGTGCAAAATGCTGGATTAGAGATCCTCACCATAGCTCAAAATTTGCACCTAAGGCACATGAAGGTTGTATGCTTGGTTATGGAAAGGACTCGCACACTTACAGAATCTTCAACAACTATCACAACAAAGTTGTTGAGACTGTAGATGTGCGGTTCGATGAAACTAATGGCTCGCCAAGAGAGCAATTGCCTTCTGATCCAAATAAGTTGTCTCCTGAGGAAGCAATAAAGCTCAAGCCTATTGAAGACATTGTCCCCACTGAGGAAATTGGTGAAGAAACAATCCCGATCACTGATGAAAATCAATAAGATGCTCGTGAGGAAATTGCACCAGAACCACTTCGTCAGCCCAGACAAAATCCTCAACCAGCTCATCCGAGGATTGCAAATGAAGTAGAACTTGACAAAATTCTCAACGACATCAACGCGCCAGGTCCTCTCACTCGCTCAAAAGCTTCACACTTAGTTAACTTTTGTGGGCATTTCTCCTTTGTATCCATCACAGAACCCTCAAAAGTTGCTGAGGCTTTTCTGGAACCGGAGTGGATCCAAGCTATGCAAGACGAACTTCTTCAGTTCAAGCTGAATGACGTATGGGAGCTCGTCAAATGACCAGATCCTCGCAAGCATAACATCATCGGCACCAAGTGGATTTTCCGAAACAAGCAAGATGAGGATGGTCAAGTGGTGAGGAATAAGGCACGACTTGTAGCCCAAGGCTACACCCAGGTTGAAGGAATAGATTTCGATGAAACTTTTGCACCTGTTGCTAGACTTGAAGCTATTCGAATACTACTTGCTTATGCTAATCATCATAACATCATCTTATATCAAATGGATGTGAAAAGTGCATTCCTCAATGGTAAGCTTGAGGAAGAAGTATATGTTGCTCAACCCCCAGGTTTTGAGGATCCAAAGAATCCAGACAAAGTATTCAGACTCAAAAAGGCTCTTTATGGTCTCAAGCAAGCCCCTCGGGCATGGTATGATACATTGAAGGAATTCCTCATGAAGAAAGGCTTCAAACCTGGTTCACTCGATCCAACTCTTTTCACTAAATCCTATGATAATGAGCTATTTGTGTGCCAAATATATGTCGATGATATCATATTTGGCTGTACTGACAAACGATACAGTGATGAATTTGCTTACATGATGAGTGAAGAATATCAGATGTCCATGATGGGGGAGCTGAAATTCTTCTTAGGTCTTCAAATTCGTCAAAAAAGCAATGGAATCTTCATATCACAGGAGAAATACCTCAAGGATGTTTTGAGGAAATTCGACATGCATGAATGCAAAGGTGCCAAGACTCCAATGCCTACCAACGGCCACCTCGGCACTGATGAAAATGGTAAAGATTTTGATCAGCAGGTATATCGTTCTATGATTGGCTCTTTATTGTATCTATGTGCATCTAGGCCAGATATAATGCTTAGTGTTTGCATGTGTGCACGTTTTCAAGCAAAACCGAAGGAATCACACCATAAGGCTGTGAAACATATTCTTCGATACTTAGCTCACACACCAACACTAGGATTATGGTATCCCAAGGGCTCAAATCTTCATCTGGTAGGGTATTCTGATTCTGACTATGCTGGTGACCGTGTGGATCGCAAGTCAACTTCTGGCACATGCCATTTCCTTGGAAGATCACTAGTTTGCTGGTCCTCAAAGAAGCAGAACTGCGTATCACCCTCCACTGCCGAAGTGAGTACATTGCTGCTGGTTCTTGCTGTGCTCAATTACTATGGATGAAGCAAACCCTCAAGGACTACGGCATCAACATGAAGAATGTGCCTCTCTACTATGACAATGAGAGTGCTATCAAGATTGCATACAACCCAGTACAACACTCGAAGACCAAGCACATCCAGATTCGTCATCATTTTCTTCGGGACCATGTCCTCAAGGGCAATATCCTCATCGACCATGTGAAGACTGATGATCAACTGGCAGATATCTTCACTAAGCCCTTGGATGAGAAAAGGTTTTGCAAGTTGCGGTGTGAGCTAAATATCTTAGAATCTTCAAATGTTTTGTAAAAACATGCACACATCCTAACACTTATGCAAAATTGATGACTTAGATGTGCAACACATGATGGATCAATTTTCTTCAACTAATGAAGAATGTCACTCTGAATGTGAAGAAATCAACGAAGAAGTTGATTCTCAGGGCCCTACGACAATTGTACGCGGCGTCTGTAATCAACATTCTTATATGGTGGGTCACGCCACCGCCCAATGTGAAATTCCTCAAGTGGAGTTTCTTCAAATATTCTATTTCCTCAAAATGTGTTTTTCTTCAAAATATCTGTTCTTCATTGTGATGATTTAACACAAAATCTTCAAAAAAAAGCGCACTTGATGACTTTCATTTGACTAGATAGAGTGTGATTTCAAGTCCTCAACAGCATTCACTTATAGCTATTTCTTTAGTTTGATATTTCTGCTAAGTGAATGTGATCGGACCCTACTTTCCCTCTATGCTATACTCATCCAGTCTATTCAATTCTTCATATGCGTTCTACTTGAAACTTTGTTCAAAATCCTCACTGCGTCCTTGTCAGATGATGATTTTGTAACGAAAATCCTCAAATCTTCAAAAATTGTTTCTTTAATACACAGTAACTGAACCCCACTTCCCACGATCGGATAACCACGACCTCCACTATCTCCACCGCATCGTTCGGGAGCTACACGTGTCCTGCGGAGACGTAGAGGCAGGGGCTGTTTGGTCCAAAATTTTCACGCCAACAGTAACTTTTGGCTATAAATATGTCCTTATCCCCCTTGGCATACTCTTCTTCGCTCCATCTCTCTTCTGCCACAGCATACACCACCGAACCCTAGCGCCATCGCTGGTAGTCTCGTCGCCGGTGAGGAAGAGCTTCACTGCCTCGACTTCTCCGTCGCCGGAACCACGCCGGAGTCGGACCATCTTCGTTCGCCGCTGCCGTAGACGTCCTCTGTCGCCGGGTTAGGGTGCATTGGACACGCGACCGAAGAGCTTCTCCATACACACCTTTCTGTGTTCTTCGTGCGCACCTTCCAGGGTAAATAAATCCCATTTTTACCGCAAGATTAGATCTAAAATTTTACATCTTCTATGTGAAATCTGTTTTTACTCAAGAATCGTTAAGCACTTAATTCCTCAAACACTGCCTATCACCACATTCTTGATGAACTATGCTAAGCATCTAAGATTTTCACGAGATTCCTCAATTGTGCAAATTTTCGGATCTGTACAACTCTGGAACCCAAGAACAGTATGCTTAGGCAAATTCCTCAACCACTGGTTATATTCCTCAAATTGTCAAACTTTTTCATTTTCTTCAAATCTGAGAACGCATATGACCTCTCCAAATTCATCGCAACTATACTCTGTTCACACGTACACACATGTCAGCTGATGAATCTCTCGGTTCTCATCACATTAACTCATTTGCAGTGTTTCTGGAAGAAAAATCTTCAAGTCTCATCAGAATCCTCAAGAGTTCAATCTCATCAGCAAAATCCTCAACTGAAGAAAATGGAGGATGACAGAAAACAGAAGGGAGGAAAGAAACTTGAGCAAAACACAGCTGCGGATATCCCTGAGGATATTTACTTGGACTATTGCACGCCTGATGAAGATGAGACAATGGCCAAGAGAAAGATACGACTGCAGAAGATAGAACGCCGGTGGGCGAAGGAATGGAAGGAATACAGGTTTGTGACTCCCAAGTATGCGAAGAAATTCGCTTTGAAGCCCCCTGGCAGACGGGCCCCACTTGAGGATCATCAAGTAGCACATCCCTCAAGCCTCAAGACCATTGATGACTATCCCGATGAGAAGGAAAAGCATCTGGCTAAGCTCAAGAAGCAGGCAGAAACTACAGTGAGGAAATTCAATGAATCCTCAGCTAGTGCCTCATCTGCTGCTACTTCCTCTGCCGCAGAAACCTCTGGCTCAGAAATTCCTCAAATGCAGTCTGTGCTATCAAAGCCAAGGGCTCCAAAGCCTCAAGAGAAGTCTGCTCAGGCGTCTGTCACAAAACCCTCAGCACCAAAATCTTCAGCACCAAAACCATCAGTGCCAAAACCCTCAGTACCAATCTCCTCAGGTCCAAAGTCCTCAGCTCCACCTCCAAAGCCTCAAGAGAAACCAGTACAGAGGCAAGTCATGAATCCTATGACCGCCAACTCCAGCTCCTCACTTTCAGCTGCAACCAGCTCGGAGACAAAGTCTTCAACACCTCCTGCAAAGACTCGCGTACTTGCTGAACGTGCAACTCTGCCAAGCCCCAGCAAAATCATCACTGTCCCGTCTACATCAGAGGGCAGTGATGAATATGATGATGAAACCCTGCAAGCCATCATCAGAAACAAGCAGGAAACAATAGCTCAAGCATCAGGCAGTACCATTCCTCTGGCAATGGACCCCAAGGTCCTCCTTGACTACATCAAAATTTGGTATGAGGACCCAAACACTCCGGTTGATGATTTGAAACTTCCCCATGGCATCAGTCACATGGTGACCACTTTCATCAATGAAGCCAAGTGGAAAGAACAGTAGGCCAGGCAGGCCAAAGTTGCAAAGATTAAAAAGGAGAAATTCCTCAAGCAGAATCTCCTCAAATTAACTCCTGATGCACTGGAGTCAACACAGGCAGAGCTGAAGAAATTGACTGACAAGTACTCCAAGCTGTCAGATCGTAAAAGTCTCAAGAGCAATTTCATCAAGCTGGCCACTAGTGATGTTGATGAATACAATAAGAAGGCCGCACCCCCAGCACCAACTTCTCAGCCCTTAATTGAGGAGCCGGCTTATGAATCTCCTCATGATGAGGAAACAAGCTGAGGAAGTACACCAAGAAAGCTGTGCAGATGCACCGGCTATTGAAGAAATCATCATGGAAGCTCCAGCTGATGAATTTGCTGCAGCTGATGAGACTGCCCCTGACCCAGCTGCTTCGCCAAAGCAAGCTGATGACTCTGTTCGAGCTGGTTCCTCAATACCAGCTGAAGAATCTGTCAAGAGAACCCCTTGACCAAAAGCTTCAACGATGAAGAAGATGACTCCGTCTGCATCAGACGTGAAGAAAACCAGGGCTGCTGAGAAGGAAGCCAAAAAGAGAAAGGCCTCCTTAGCAGAAGAAGAAACTGAGGCCAAGCGCCTCAAATCACTTGAAGACACTGCTCCTCTGGACCCTGTGCCCCTGAATGTCGCTCCTTCCTATGAAATGGTCATCATTGATGATCCAGCAAAAAAGGCAGATGAGGAAATGACGGATGCCGCCTCTGAGGAACACATTGATGAGGAAATTCATATAGACGACAGTCTTCAGCCTTTCATTCCTCAGAAAGACACTGTTCAAGCATCAGCCACACCAGCTGATGAAACTCATCTGCCACCAAGCCTGCTGAGGAAGAACAAACTGAAAATCCTCAAGCTGACGAAATTCAACGCTCTGAGCAGAATCCTCAAGATGAGGAACAAGCTGACCCAACTCCCCCAACTGAGCAAGAAGAAGCTATTCCTCAGCTTGATGCACAGCCAGAGCAAGCCCCTCAGCCTGAAGCCCAGCCAGCTCCATCCCCTCAGCCTGAAGTACCACCCGCTGAAATTCCTCACCCTGAGGAAAATGCTGAGGAGAATGCACCTGCCCAAGACAATGCATTCATCGTGCTCAACCCAGAGACTGCCATTGTTGTCTCCCCTCCAATTCCTCAGCAAAATCTTAAGCCAGTTCAGCGTCAGCCATTCTCCAAGCGTCCTAAGTTTCAAAAGGAAAATTTCTTTGAAGAACGCATGTATTTCATTGGAGAGAACCCCTACGACAAGCCTCAAATGAGGCATCTGAAGTTTTGGACTAGGACTCAGATGAACTACTATGCCTCTGTGCTATGCGGACGAAACAAGATATTCCAGCACAGGCATATTCCTCATGTTGAACTTGAAGCAATACCTTGCCTGGAGCGAGTCCTCAGTGTACTCCATGATGCTGGTTTACTCCCAATGTGCTCCGACATCTCTGACTGGAACAACGAGCTAATTCTTCAGTTCTATGCCACTCTTCACATATCTGGCAACCCTGAAGACATTAATAGTTGGGTGTTTGATTGGATGTCCCAAAACACTCACTACAAGGCTCCTGCTACTGAACTCCTCAGAGAACTGCCTGTACCAATTCCCTCAGATGAGGCTGTGAAGCTTTATGGTGAGCGTGAGCTGCCCAATGGGATGATGGAAGTCCTCATGAAGCCTTTGGCTGAAGGAAAACCTCCGAGAACAACCTTCCTCGTCCACGAGCTCAAGTACACACCCAGACCTGTTTACAGAATCCTCTGCAGTGTGCTCGCACCGATCAAAGGCCATGATGATGAAGAAGATGTTGTAGGCCTCATGAAGAATATCCTCTTCAACATTATCCATGGTATTCCTATCAACATCCATGATTTCTTCTTGAGGACTTTGGCCGACAATGCTATGTGTCCTTTTGATCACAAGATATATGCCCCATGGATCATGAGATTCATCAGGACAAGGACATGCATCAACTTCCATGCTGATTTCCAAAACCATGTTGGTTATATGCCTCCTATCTGGGTCAACAAGAAGACTTTCGAGTCCATTGAAGGAAAAGGCAAATCTGTGATTGAAGAAGGCAATAGGCCCCTTGATGGCCAGTTCAGAGAGCCAGAAGCTTATTCCTCATGGTATGATACTGAGACTCATCCGGCAAGCCCCGTTCCTCCTCGCGTGATGAATACAAGAGAGCTCCTCCTCAGTCTTCACCAGAAGGTGGATCGCAACCACAAGTGGGTCAAACGCCAGTTTGGTGCCATTGTGAAAACCCTCACTGAAACACAGAACTCTGTGAAGCTAAACCATCACTATCTGCATGAGGTTTTTGATCGCACCTGGGCTACACTTGCACATCTGAAGACTCAAACTGAGCTTGAAGAAATGGACTTTGAGCGAGACTTTGAATGGTCGTGGCCTCCCAAGAAGAAGTTCAGGCCTATTCCAGTGCCAGACCTTGAAGACAGCTCCTTTTCTTCATTCCGCACTGCTGAAACTGATGAAGAACAGTCGACACTGCTACCGGTCCAAGGAAGAAGACTACTCCCAAGAAGCATCACGGCTCTTCCTCAACTGCCACGAAGTGAAGTCTTCACGGACGTTAGTCCTCAGTTTGTCCCTTTTTGTCACTTGATGACAAAGGGGGAGAAACTTGAGAGTTAGTCTTCAAGCGGGATATTTTTGGGGCTTATGAACTATATTTAAAGTTACAAACTCTTGGCTCTTCTGAAGTTTTTATGTAATGAGTTGTAACTTAAGCCCGATGGTACTCTGACGCTTTTGAACATTTTTCTTCGCATGCTTATTCCTCAAGTTTCAATGCACGCATGCTGGAATTCATCAGATACCATCTGTCATCATGCATTTTCATTTTCTTCATATGATATGCTATATGTATGCATGATTTACAAGACTCAGGGGGAGATCTCCATGATATAAATCATCAATGTGCATTTGCTGTGAAAAGCAAAATCCTAAAGATATGCACATCTTCAGGGGGAGTCTCTCTGAATCTTGATTTCAAATTCCTCAAATGAGTATTTACACTTCATATTTTTGATCCGTGTTGAAGACTTAACCTAATTGTCATCAACCACCAAAAAGGGGGAGATTGTAAGTGCATCTAGTGCCCCTTAGTGATTTTGGTGGTTTGAAGACTTATAGGTTAAGTATCTAATGTGTTTGTGAGTGTACACATGATCTATAAGTCATTGAGGAGTTTGAGATATTTGAAGAATATCGACCCCTAAAATGTATGTCTTCAGTTGAAGAAATTGGTCTAAAGCTGAAGAAATGAATCGCGAGGAATCTGCGATGAAATTGATATTCCTCATGAAGATACTGATATTGAGAAGTCCGGTGTGTCCTGAAGAAAATCACTCTGAAGAATTTGAAGCATGAAGATTAACACTTTCTGTTTTATTTTCTTCGCATTTGAGTAATAGGAACACCGTACTGTTAAAGGGGGTCAAAGTTACACTATGGAATGAATTTCCTCATGATGCTCAACCCAAGCCTAAATCCTACCAAAAGCCTCAAGTGAGGAATACGAGTGACATGAGGAATCTCACAGTTGAGGGTCCTCACCGTTTCGATAGCCACGCCAAGTCATTGGTCTTATCCATTCCAACGGTCATATTATTTAAGGGCATTAGTGTCAAATCATGTCGGGATGCTCCCAGGCTATAAATAGCCACCCCCACAACCACTAGCTGGTTGGATGCTCCGTTAGAAACTGACACTTGTCATAAGAGAAACCCAATTCCTCAGAGCCTTCGAGAGTAATTCATCAGTGAGGAAATACACCATACACCGAAACCACAAACCAAACCTAGTGATTGAGCATCATTGAAGAAGTTGTTCCTGTGTGGGACTGAAGCCTTTTACCTTTGAGGACTGTGTATCCTCCAGACGGTTAGGCGTCATGGTCTAGAGCTTTCCAGCAGTCAATTGTGGATCGCCGGGTGACCAAGTTTGTGAGGGTTTGGAAGTCTGCCCTGAAGACTTACCACGAGTGTTGGGCGAGGACTGTGTGTCCTTAGCTCAAGGAGAATACGGTAGGGACTGTGTGTCCCGGGACTGTGTGTCCTTTGGTTTCAATACCAAGCCGCTCCAAACCAGATGTACGAAAGTCACATCAGTTGGAACTGGGTCATCAACGACTGTCTTCACTGAGAAACGGGTTCTAATTCCTCAACTCCTTACTTTCCTCGTATTATGTGTTGATGACTTTCACTGCGACTGTTTGAAGAATTTGCTGAAGACTTTCTCTGAATTTCCTCAACCCCAAATTCTTCACGTCAGTTAATCCTCATCTGTATTCTGCGTGCCTGCTCACTGTGCAATCTGTTTTCACATTCTTCACTCTGAAAAACTACTGTTGTGAAACTTTGCACTTCTGATCCTTTACTGTTTCTGCTGTAAGTTAGTCATCTGTGAGGAATTTCCTCAAAAGGAATTTCCTTAGTGATGAAATTCTAAAAATCTCCTATTCACCCCCCTCTAGTCGATATAACGCACTTTCACTTTGGTAGCTTGCTACTGCTCTAGACACATTGATTGACCGACATGTATCCTTCTTTGCTGTTGTGTCTGTCCCTTCGGGGAAATGTCACACGGTGTAATGGAGTCCTTGTTGCTTGCTACAACTCGTCTACACACGCTGATGACCGACACCTGCTTTGCTGGGTTATGTATGCCTATCCCTGTACGGATGTATCACTTGGGTATATAACTAGTCATGTCGACCCGGGTTCTTTGTCGTTTGAACGCTAGCGACACATTCATATACGTGAGCTAAAATACGCAAACGGTCCCGACCAAGGTAAGGTGGCAGCCCTGGAGTTTACCGTGCATGAGGCCGCAAAGTAATGTGATGTGTTACAGGCTGGTTTCTTATGACTTAGGATCGGGGTCCCGACAGCTTTGGTATCAGAGCTTGACTGCCTGTAGGATAACCAAGCCAAACTGGTCGATGTTGAGTCTAGCAACTCTTTAGTTATATAAGGGAATTGTTTATGGAAGGGATCGTAAGGCTCTTTTACTGCTTTCCTTGTGTCATTCTTATTCTGAGTCATCCTCTTCTTTATTCTACGGGGTTTAAGGATTAGGCTTTCTCATCTATTCATTAGGATGACGAGTTATTATGCTGGAGACTTATAGAAAAGTTGTTGTCTTCCTCGATCAGTGTCTTCATAAGAACTCAATTGTTATGTTGTTAGTTTTCTTGCAGGTTCCCTCATATTTCATGCCCGTACAACCGTTATGCTGTCTGAGTTTTAAAAAATTTCTAAATAATCTGATGCAATTGCAAATTCCTTCCTCTTATTTTCCAGTGTCTTTTGGCCAGACAAAGCACACTAATCATTATGTTGAGCTATTTTATTACCTCGACATATTGTTGAAGTTTTAGGAAAAACATGTTACCTTGGAAAAACCACCAAATAGTCTAGATATGTTTTGGTTCCGAGCGTGATAATTCTGGCCATCATTTTCGAAAAAACATCCCGTGATGTTATTTAGCTAGTAGGTATTCTATTTCTGGGTCTTTGAATCCAAGGGTCATTCTACTCACTTCTGTTGATAGTGTTGCTAGTTCCTTTAGAATGATTAGTAACCTTATTGTAGTTCCCAAGGTTCATGGTATATCATTCTTCCAACACCATGGACCATCTCTGGCATAAGTTCTTCATGAACTAAAGGTCATAACAAGAGTGCTTGTGATGAGTTCTCTACTCCATATTGTGATTCTGCCAACTCCGCCCTTCTGCATGGGTTATCTGGAAGAATTATGTTGAACTCGTTCGACATGCTAATCTATGCATCCACAATTCAAGAAATCATGTGCTCTTGAGTTGGCCCTATCTAGTTGTTTCTAACCTTCATCCATGAGAGGATAGTTAAGAGTAGTTGTGCATTCGTGTCATCGATGCGTGTTATTCATGTGGTCTGTCAAGTTGTTCCATTTCAGAATGACTAGGAGAAGCAAACTCCAGTACCTCATCCATTTCTTGGATTGGGTCAAAGTAGTTGTATTCCGCATATCAAAATGCCAATCCAGCTTTAGCTCTGTTCTACCATGGAGTATTACCCTCTTTTGTCAAGAATGTCGTGAGAATTGCACCACGTCTTATGAGTTCTTGACGTAGTGATAATTCTCGACATCATTATTCATCCCTCGGTTTCTGTGTTAGTTGTAACCGGAATATCGACAAGTGAACCATGATGTGTGAAATCAATACTCCTAGCAATGTTATTGCTTGGTAGCTAATGGACAATAATTTCACTCTTATGGTGATGTTGATTCAATCGTCATCCTAAGATTGACCGTGCTACCTAGTCCATGTTTCATGGTGCACTTCTCGATCGATGGGCTAGGATTGTGTCAATCCCTCGCTCTATTGATCACATCATCTTGCCCTGAAAAGCGAGATTGTTCCCGAACTTAATAACATATCAGGTGGTTTGTGATTTTCCAAATATCTTCTCGGAAGTATTATCAGGTTGTTTCCTGACTATTATGATAGAGCTCGTGATCAAGTTGGTTTCCCTATAAGCCACCCTTCTGTAAGAAATCTGTGTGGGATACCCCGAGCTAGTTGGTTAAGCTAATCAACAACTTGGAGAGTTGGAAGATAAAAGCTTCGCCCAAACCTAGTTCATTTTAAAGGGATACTTTTCTTGTTGTGTGAGTCTTTAAGAAAGATGATATTGTCATCGGATGATTCGTGTGATCAATTGTTGCATATATTATCTTGTTCAATTTTGATTTGAGTATGGGATATTTTCAAATTAAACTCAGAACCAAAGATTTTAGTAACGGTGTCTTACTCGTGGTTTTCCTTGAGCATACACCTTTATATTCTTTGATCTGACCAATGCTATTATCTAGCTCACATAGTTGTGGCAACCCATTTATATGGATATCTCGATGAATTGTTGTTGAGTCCATCGGCAACATTTTCATTATTCCATGATTATGCTGGACATTAAGCTAGTGTTGGAAACTTCTGTAGGCATTATCTTCATGTCTCGTACATGAAGTTTATGTTAGGTGTAAGAAGTGACTTCCTTTAAAATTCATGTGCATTGGTGCAAGTTGCTGCCATGAATTTGAGAAGGTCGTTTTGTTTTCTTAGGAATCATCCCAAATCAGTCATGCATGTGCGAAGTATGCTGTGGTTTGATAGCTTTGCAACCTCTCTTTCCATATGTATTTCCTAGCACACCAAGCCACTGATTGATTTGTTCGAGGAAAATAAGTTAAGTGCCATTCCTGAAGGTACCAGACGGACTTGCACATGGCTTCGTTACCCGCAATGATGATTCCCACCCAGAACTCGGTAGTGTTTTGTTGTAAGACTTTTCATGTGCTCATCATTGCCTTGGGCAGTGTGTTCACGTGGGTCTTGCAATCCAGCTCGTGTTTTGGAGTTGTCTTCCGTAGTTCATTTCCCCAGAATCTCGCAACGTTATCTCGTTGATTTGTGTTGCAAACTTTCTTTTCAGACATGCTGAGTCTGAAGCACCGTGTCACCAACCGGAGCTGAATCTCAGGCAGTTATAATGGTTGGAACTTTTCTTAAGAGTTATAATATTGGTCTCTCTGTAACCCGGTAAAGTGATGTCATGGCTAACACACCTAGCTGGAAGACTTAATATTATAATATCTCGCATCAACAACCTTAGCCATCTTCCCATGAGGACCTTGTATGACTTATTTTGAAAGTTGTTCCTCATGGACCCCTTTGAGCCCCGAAGTCCGACCTATACTTGTTGTTCTAAATATCAAGCATGACCTATAATTGGGTTGTGCTAGTACATCAAGGAGAACATTAGAAGCGGAGTGCTAAATGTCTTTCGGTCGATTAACCAGATTTCGTTCCCTTGGCATCGCCAAGGTGAAATCTGAGCAAGTGTTGTCTTCCTTTGCATCTGCGTCCTCCATCACTGTTCATCATGGTAGTATGATGTGTCACCAAGATCTTGCACAAATATTGGTAAAACTTTGATGAATATGGAAATGCTCAAGTTCTTGAGAGCACGCTCATACACTAGGTTATATCCTCGGTATCAATTGGAATGTGCCTTCCGTTTGCCGAGTTGTTCTATAACCCTAGTTTCTTTTCAAATTGAGTATACCATTGTTTCAAATTCCTTCAAACGATCAATTGTGAATTTCCTTACCCTTGTATGAAGAGTTTTAATGATCTTTGTATCAAGAGTAATTCTTTTTTCCACTTAAGGGAATAACTATATGAGTCACCTTTCTAAGGTGCCCCGTTATGGTATGAAGGGCAACTTAACTCCTCGCTACTTTGAAACCTCATCTCCATCTATTTTAAGCGTGGATTTGTTGCCCACCAATTGAACCTCTGTCGTATGCCTCATTTCCTCATTTCTGTCATGTGAGTTTTGTGTCTCAGATCAAGGGACGTTCCTACGTCTCATCATATGAGTTGATCTTGAGTTGCTCGATCTTGAGGAGATCGATCTTGTAGAGTCTTCCTGTTCTTGTCGTCGTGTAGATGAAGACCTGAAAGACAAAGATGCCAAGATCAACCTGATGTAACGAATCAACATCTTTGAGCAGGGCAATTGGATCGTGAAGATTGCGATAGTTTAGTGTCCCCTCTTCCTCTTCCCGACTATGCGTGAATCTCGTGACGAGATTCCTGTTTAGTGGGGGTGAGTTGTCACAACCCTAGATTATAGCTAGTAGTTAGTTGCATCAGTGAGCATTCATGCATGCATTCAAATCAATTTAAATTGAAATGGGGATGACCAAACCCTAGCACCAAATAAAATCCAAATAGGTTCAACAAGGATTATTTTTGATGAACTCAAATGGTCTTAAAAAATGTTCACCTTTTTGATAAATGTTGGAAACAACATACGAGAGGTGATAAACTTTTTAACAACTCTTTTGTCATTTTAAGTTAATCACAAATGCATCTGAAAATGATAACTAAAGTACTATAAATATTTTAGTCTTTTCAAAAATGATGAATCTTTTTGTGGAGCTAGGAAATAACCCAAAACAAACTCTAAAAACGATCTCAATATTTTACTTAGGCCTCAAGCCAAAACAAAATAAAAGAAATGTCAGAAATATAAAACAGAAAAGAATAGAAAAAGAGAGGAAAAGAGCTCACGCGGCGCTCACCTGGCCGGCCCAGCCCACTAGGGGCGAGGAGGTCTTCTTCCTCCTTGCTAGGAGGACGAGGGCGTGTCGCCAGTGCGCGCACCCGACGGCCACCTCCTGCTTGCCACAGAGTTGCTCGTCCCCTTCCTCATCTCCTCGCGTGGAGATGCCCCAAAGCCCCTCTCTCTTCTCCACCCCTCTCTTCTCGCCCTCGCCCTCTCCCCCTCTCGATCTCTAGGATCACCGAGACCCACCAGAGAGCACCGCCGTTGCAGCCGTGTCCATCATCGCCCCTCGCCGTTTTTCCTTGTCTAGAAGACCGACCGTGCACCCCTTCATCTCCATGCCCAAGGAATCAAGCCTAGAAGCTTTCCATCACCGTCATCATCGCCGTTTTCATCGCCGGCCGCCGAATCTCCCCGGCGTCGATTAACAGCAACCAGAGCTTCCCCGACCTCTATGTGTGCGCCATCGGCTCCGCGGTGAGCCCCGGGTTCCTTTCCCCTAGTCCCATCGCCGCTCCCCTTCCCTAGCCCGCTGGCCACCGGAGCCGCAAGCTCCTCATCGCCGGCCGTGTCGCCATCGTCGTCGTGGTCCTCTAACCACGTGCCCGAGCCCAGGAATGAGCTCTTGGAGCTCCATAGATGCCGTAGAGACCCTCTCATAGCTCGCTTGTACCCCGCAACCCCACGCCCGACGAAGCCCGAGTCGCAGCTACCGCAGACCTCGTCGTCGGCGAGGATTCCGTCGACCATTTGGTCCAGCTCCTCCCCCTCTTGATGTGGCCAAGCCGCAGCTACCCGTAGCACCTCTCCGCGTCCCAAATGGTTGACCGTAGCAGTTTTCCGAAGAGCCCCGCCGCGTCTGGAGTCGCCGGCCTTGAGCCGACGGTGGCTTCGCCCCTTTTGACCAGGGGGTTGACTCTCGTGAGTCACATACATGTGGGACCAGCCCCTACTTAATTAAGTTAAATGCCTAATTAAATTAATTAATTGGTCTTAGTAGCATAGGTCACTCAGAGTGGGCCCTTCGGCCCTAATTTAGGAATTAGAGTTAAACTAACCATGTTAATTAAACTCTGTCACTAACGTGTGGACCCCACACGTCAAGTTTGACCGTGACCAGGTCAGTTGACCCGCTGACGCAATGCTCACGTAGAGCTGACGCAATAATTATTTTTCTGTTATAAAATAATTCGAGATTAATAGCAAAACTTCAAAAATTCATAGAAAATAAAATATAAATCAAATGAAAATTATTTATATATGGAAAATGATTAGAAAAATTCAAGGAATATGATTATGGCATTTTCATGCATGTTTGAGGAAGTTAACATCATCAAGTAGGCAAAATGATGATTAGGGTAAATTTAATAAATAGTTTGGAATTGGAATTTGGTATACATTTGAATTCCACTTCAATGAATAAGACCAAACATTGAGCTAGGAAACTCAGTACCTTAATATGCCATCTTCATGCATGATAAAACAAGTTATGCATGAGCATCAGGTCGAATCAATTAAAAGGGTATCTGGGAAATACCTTGTTTGAACTGATATTTGAATTCTAATTCAAACCAGTTTCAACTTAAGAAATGGTAGCTATATTAGCCCTGCCACTTCTCATTTTCATGTCATGATCATGCATCATAGTGCTACATTTCCGTGAAGTAATTATTGTTCTTTCTTGTTTGCCGGTGTTGTTCCCTCTCGGTAGACGATGGTTCCGACAATGTGATCGTTGAAATTAATGAAGACTCATTGCTATCTTCAGACGTGTCACGCAAGCAAATCCCCTTGAGCATACTGATATAAACCCACTCCCTCGCTCCTGCTCTCTTTTATTGCATTAGGACAAACACGATTCAACTGTTACATGTTCTTGGTAGTTGAACCCACTCCTCTGCATGACCTGATTTTGTCACAGTAAATAGTTGAAACCACTTAGTATGAGTAGCAACTGCTTAAGCCTTGTTGTGCTTACTCATACATGCTTGTTTACTGTGCCTGCTATGCTTAGAGTTGTGTCGGGTCTGATCCATCTGGGTGATGAATCGTAATGGTTATGTTCATGCCCTACAGTGTGAGGGTAAAGGTGTGACTCCGATTTGGTAAAGGTAGCGATGAGAGGCCATGTAGGAGTACATGGTGGGTTGTCTCGTTGGGACCGTCCTTAAGAACCGAGTTCTGTGTATGTTATCCAAGACAAGATACTACCACACATTGGGATACTTAATTGACCCACTTGGCATATTAATCGCCTAAATCTTTGTCCAGGAGTTGCAACTAGTTTCTGGTGTTTGTAGGAAAAGTGTTGGCGGCCATGTTTAGCTCTGCCCGACGGGGTAGGCTTCTCTACGGTAGATACACACTGGCACGGTGTACCAAGTGGCACCCGAATGGTGGGCTTGGGAACCCTGCGCACATCGTTTGGGGCCGTAGGGAAACCTTGACCAGACTTCCTTGCGGGTTCAGTCTCAAATAGGCGATAAACCTGGACTAGGGTCTTGTGTGGTTAACGGTCGTGGCCGACACCCACGCCAGTGCTTCCGCTTGAAGGTTGCCGAGATGCATGGCGTGCATATGGTGATAAGTGGTGAGAGCATGTGTGAAGAAGTATACCCCTGGAGGGTGAATTAACCGGTTCGAATAGCCACGTCCTCGGATATGGACTACTTCGAAACATTACGTGGTACATAGACAATTTTAAATGGATACTCTAAAACATGCAAGATAAGTGTGAGTGCTATGGACGACCTTCTCGTAGGGAGACGAGAGTGGATCCATAGTGGTGTATTGATTGGTGAATATGTGGACTCATGTGCGCTATCCCACCCCAAGGAAAGAACTTGTAGTCGTAGTACAGGTTAGCCAAGAGTCAAAGCTGGCTTGCTGCAATCAAACCCCACAATCCTTTCACTGATACATGATGCATATGTAGATAGTTCTAATGTTAGTCTTGTTGAGTACCTTTGTACTCACGGTTGCTTTATTTATGTTTTTTGCATAGAAGAATTAGTCCCATTAAAAGGTTTCTACACGATATGTTCGATGTTGACCGGAATAGCTTGGAAATCCCAAACAGAGGTCTGCTTCCTTTGGTAGGGTCGTTATAGCTTTTCACGCTCTTCCAGCCACTTTTAGTAGATGTCTATACCCAGACATGTTGTGCTTCCACTTGATGTTGTACGACTTGAGTGACGGGTCACGAGACCCCTGTTTGTAATATCATACTATGTTGACTCTTATGAGTCTTTAATAAAAGCTTGAGTCATAGATTTGTGTTGTGATGCCATGTTGTATCTACACATATCGTGCATATTGTGTGTATGTTATGAAATGCATTATATGTGTGGGATTCGACACCTAGTTGTGTGCCTTTAGTAGTACTCGTTACTGGGAAATGCCTCTTTGTGTTTCCACCGAGCTTTGGTAGCTTGCTACTGCTCCGGACACATTGATTGACCGGCATGTATCCTTCTTTGCTGCTATGTCTGTCCCTTCGGGGAAATGTCATGCGGTGTAATGGAGTCCTTGTAGCTTGCTACGACTCGTCTACACACGCTGATGACCTACACCTGCTTTGCTGGGTTATGTATGCCTGTCCCTGTATGGATGTATCACTTGGGTATATAACTAGTCATGTCGACCCGGGTTCTTTGTCGTTTGAACGCTAGTGACACATTCATATACGTGAGCTAAAAGACGCAAATGGTCCCGGCCAAGGTAAGGTGGCAGCCCTGGAGTTTACTGTGCGTGAGGCCGCAAAGTAATGTGATGTGTTACAGGCTGGGTTCTTATGACTTAGGATCATTGTCCCGACAACATCCAAACCCATGACATGATACACTCTGTCATACATAAGCCTCATTATGTCTTTCCCAAAACAGCCACCATACCTACCTATTAAGGCATTTCCATAGCCTTTCCGAGATACATTGCCATGCAACATCCACCATCTCATGACTCGATCTTCATGTCATACATGCTTTTGCTCGATCGTAGAGACGCATGATAGTTGGGCCTGGCCCAAATTATTGCTACATGACGCGCTAGTATCATTGCATATCCTGCTACACTGGTAGAGGCATACATTTGCATACATCATGATAGTTTTCACTTGTCCTTATGTTGAGTACTTCTTATAAAGTGTGATGATCTTCTTATTATTCATGTAAAACATAGAGTGTTGCCCTTAAGTGAGGGAAAGATCCCAAAGAGGACAAAACAAAAGATCCCAAAGAGGACAAATGAGAGATAAATAGAAAGAGCCAAAGAGGCCACAAAAATTTAAAAAGAAAAATAAAAAAGAAAATAAAAAGAGAGAAGGGGGTAACACTACTATTCCTTTTGAAAGATCCACACTCGTACTCCATTGCTATATTTTTACTACATAGAGATTATCATTCATGCATAACTATGTGGGGACCCTTACACTATAAAACTTGGTTTGCATATTCCGATGACGAGCCTCCTCAAATGAGCTCTAGGTCTTCATGAGCAAACAAGTTGGATGCACCCCACTAGTTCCATTGGAGAGCTTACCTTAGCTCATATGTGCATTCGTTACATGGCAATCCCTACTCCACACATCATATCTATCATTTGACTTTCTCTCGCCTATGGTTGTCCTCATTGATGTGAGCCTTTCACACCTTTTTGTCTTCCTTCCCCATCATCATTCTATTTGCCATCCTAAGTGCCAACATATCTTGTTTACGCTCATCCATTGCATGAGTGCTCAAAGTCGAAAGGGAGAGGATCATTTTGACTTGTGCCTGACTAGTGGTCTCGGGATGAGTCAAAATAAGATTTTGAAGGAGACCAAGTGTGAAATTTTAGTAGATTGAGTTCTCAATTAAAAAATATTTATGATCTCAACCCATCTCCCACTTCTTGTACGCAAACACCATTTGGGGACATTTGAGTTACGGACAGCGAGAGCTCTTGCACCTTTATGTTCTTACTTTGCTAATTTCAATACTAGATATAAACTCTTGCTTGTTATTGTCTTCACTTGAATTGCATATCTTACTTGCTTTACTTTGAAGTTCTTATATCTGTGTTAGCATGTTACCACAGAAATTATTTGTGTTATCATTTATCTACTCGAGGACGAGCAGAAATTAAGCTTGGGGATGTTGATACGTCCAAAACATATCTATAATTTCTGCTTGTTCCATGATCTTTTGGGTGACATTGTTATATGTTTTGCTACACTTTTATATCATTTTACACATACTTGGACTAACCTACTAACTCAATGCACACAGTGCCAGTTTCTGTCTGCTGATGTCTATTTTGCACGGGCTTTTACCCAATTTTCCAAAGCCTGGAAAATCCCAAGAAAAATATATAAAAAATTAGCGTAACGGAAGCTTCCAGATCACCGAAGATGGGCCATAGGGGGGCCAGGGGCCTCCCAGGCGATCTGTGGGCGCGGCCTACCCCCTAGGCCGTGCCAAGAGGCCACCTGGGTGGGGCCCACGCCCTCTGGTGCCCTCCTTTCGCCTATATTTACTCCTCCGAGAGAAAACCCTTCCATCACATCCAGAATCGCGAATTTCTCCATCGTTCCCCCGTTGCAGCGCTTCCGAGATCGGGAGCGTCAGGAGACCTCTTCCCGGCACCCTGCCGGAGGGAGGGTTGACCTCCGGGATCTTCTCCACCGCCATGGACGCTTCCCGGAGGTGTCGTGAGTAGTCCTCCTTGGACCATGAGTCCATGACCAGTAGCTATGTGATGTCTTCTCTCCAGTCTTGTGCTTCAATGGTTAGTCCTTGTGAGCTACCCTACATGATCAAGGCATCTATGTAATTCTCTTGCTATTGCTATGCTCGGTTTGTTGGGATCCAATGGATTATGAGATTATGTTCAGATTGTTATGAGTTATATATTTGATTATCCTTTTATATTATGTTCCTTAGTGATTCATGTATGTTCTCCGTTGCTATTTATTGCTTTGGCCGAGTAGTAGATTGTAACTCCAAGACGGAACGTTATGCATGATTGTGGGTTCATGCCCCTTTATGTCTAGCTTGAGTGACACACACATGAGACTAGGGGATGTGCTGTTGCCACCAGGGATAAAACAATGGTGCTTGTGATCGCGGTTGCAAGGATTGTTTACCTTACGCATAGTTCTTTAATGCAGTTGTCCATTGCTTTGAGTTTATACTTTGGGTGGGGCTCGCAACTTAATACCGGCGATATGTTCTGGATAGATATCTCAAGGTGGATGATTAGTAAGTAGATGCTGATGAATAAACGGTCTACTTGTCTTGACGTACTGCCCATTACTATTGAGCCTCTAACTATCAAGTAGCATAATTAGCATTGCGGTGCATTCATAATTCTGTCAATTGCCCTGCTGTAATTTGTTTACCCAAGCATAGTTGTTTATCGTCTTTTGGGAGAGAGACATCACTAGTGAACATCATGTGACTCCGGTCCATATCACCACCATTGTTTACACCTCCATCATTTACCGTTTTCATTTACTTTTTCGTTGCAGTCACTATTAATATTCTCGCTTGTGTTTTGATCCTTTGCAAACTACAAGGGCGGAGAGATTGACAACCTCTGTGTACTCGTTGGGAGCAAAGTTATTTGTGTGTGTGTGCAGGTCCACGTCTTCTGCTAGCCAGGATAGGAGACACCTACTTGTTGAGCCTAGGAGTCCTAATGGTTCGATAAACCTTACAGTCTCTGTGTAAGGGAAAACTTGTTGCTGACTATATCTCAACCTTCCACTTGGGGTAACCAACGAGGTGCGAGAAGTATATACATCATATCGTCATCACTCGCCCTCGAGGCACTTCCGTAAATCCTTGCGGCGGAAGAGCTCATCGAACTCCGATCGATGGTGGACAAGGATGATGTAACTCTTAGCAAGAGACCGAAGTCCACATCCTTCAAGCCCGCTCACGAAATAGACAAATTTCAGATGCATCCGACAAATCCCAATAAAACAACATCCATTAAAACAGAAATCGACCCTGTGGTCCATGAAGCATTGTGCACTTTCTTACGAGAAAATTGGGATATATTCGCCTCGCACCCTTCAGACATGCCAAGAATCCCACGAAGACTCACCCGACACAGATTAAACATAATTGATGGCTTCAAACCCGTGAAACAGACGTTACGTCGCTTCTCTGATCCCAAGAGTCAAGCCATGGGTACCGAACTAGCAAAATTGTTCGAAGCCGGATTCATTCGAGACATCAAACCCCCAAGTGGTTGGCAAACTTGGTCATGGGTCCAAAGAAGGACACATCTTGGTGGCTATGCGTTGATTTCAAAGATCTCAATAGAGCCTGCCCTAAGGATCCATTTCCTTTACCGCGCATAGACCAAATCAAATATGCCACCGCCGGAAACGTCTTACTATGTTTACTTGACACCTACTCCGGATACCATCAAATAAAGATGAAGGAATCCGATCAGGCTGCAACTGCTTTCGTCACTCCCTACGGGTCATTTTGCTTCAACACAATACCCTTTGGGTTAAAAAACGCAGGTGCCACATATCAGCGCATGATCCAGACATGCCTAGAGAAACAAATCGGCAAGACAGTCGAGGCATATGTGGATGATATCGTAATCAAGACTAAACACGCCAGTCAGCTAGTGGACGACCTCCGACAAACCTTTGATAATCTCCAGACATATGACATACGACTCAATCTGGAGTAGTGTGTCTTCGGTGTTCTCGCAGGCAAACTACTCGGTTTCATCGTCTCCCATAGAGTAATAGAGGACAATCCGGAAAAAAACCGAGCTCTATCCCGGCTCGTGATCCCGATGGAGCTAAAACACGTACAAAAACTCGCGGGCTCTATGGCGGCTTTAAGCCGTTTCATTTCCCGTCTGAGCAAAAAGGCACTACCACTCTATCGACTGCTTAAGCGAACCAAAAACTTCGAGTGGACCGAAGAAGCAACAACAACCCTGGAGGAAATTAAAACATTGCTAGCCAGTAAACCAATACTGACAACACCTACCACACGAGAACTAATGTTATTATACATATCGGCCACCAACCAGGTTGTGCGCGCAATACTCGTGGTCGAGCGAGAGGCTGCTGACCACAAACTCGGGATACCGAAACCGGTCTACTATGTGTCCGAGGACTTATGCTGTGCAAATTTCTCTATTTGCACTACCAAAAGATAGCCTACACGGTTTTTATGGCATCTCGCAAGCTCCGCCACTACTTTCAAGAGTGTTCGGTCACGATAGCATGTGAAGTACTCTTGAATGATATAATCAATAACAAGGATGCCACGGGCTGCATAGCCAAATGGGCCATAGAGCTCTTACCTTTTAAAATGACGTACCAGCCACGCCAAGCTATCAAATCTCAGGTGTTGGTTGACTTTCTAGCCGAATGGACGGAAGCCGAACTCCCTAATGAGCATAGTACATATTCCCATTGGACGATGTACTTTGATTGCTCCAAGACGCTTGCTGGCCTTGGGGCTGGTGTCATATTTATGTGCCCCACCGCCAATAATATTTGGTACATATTACAAATCATGTATACTAATTCTAGTAATGTGACCGAGTATGAGGGTTTGCTGCATGGTTTACGGATGGCAACTTCGATATACATACAAAGGCTGGAGGTGCGGGGGGATTCGAACCTTGCTATCTCCCAAATCAATGGCGAATTCGATGTCAAAATCCAAATATGGCAACTTATAGGAACGTCATCCTCAAGATATTAGCTCGGTTTGAAGGCCTTGAAATCCACCACGTCTCCACACACAACAACCAGGCTGACGATGTCCTTGCTCGTATGGGTGCCAAGCACGATCCCGTCCCTAAAAATACCTTTCTGGAACGACTCTTCAAGCCCAGTGGGGACCCCGACTAACGAGTTGAGATCACCGTGCTCAGTGATCCCTGCTACCTCTTGAGCTTGCGTTGATTTTTCCCATGAAGAGGAAAGGGTGATGCAGCACTATAGTAGTAAGTATTTCCCTCACTTTGAGAACTAAGGTATCAATCCAGTAGGAGTATCAAGCCAAGTCTCCAAAGTACCTGCGCAAAAACAACAAACTTGCACCCAACGCTACAAAGGGGTTGCCAATCCCTTCACGATTGATTGCAAGGTGAGATCTGAAGGCGGAAAGTGCAACAAAGTAAAAGTGTAGGGCTAAAAATATGATGTGAAGTAGACCCGGGGGCCATAGTGTTCACTAGAGGCTTCTCTCAAGATAACAAATATTATGGTGGGTGAACGAATTACTATCGAGCAATTGATAGGACCACACAAAGTCATGACGATATATAAGGAATTGATCATACATATAGGCATCACGTCCGAGACAAGTAGACCGATACTTTCTGCATCTACTACTATTACTCCACACATCGACCGCTATCTAGCATGCATCTAGTGTATTGAGTTCATGACAAACAGAGTAACGCCTTAAGCAAGATGACATGATGTAGAGGGATAAATTCATGCAATAGATATAAACCCCATCTTTTTATCCTTGATGGCAACAACACGATGCGTGCCTCGCTACCCCTTTTGTCACTGGGTGAGGTCACCGCATGGTATGAACCCAAAACCAAGCACTTCTCCCATTGCAAGAATTATAGATCAAGTTGGCCAAACGAAACCCACAACTCGGAGAGAATTACAAGGATATGAAATCATGCATATAAGAGATCAAAAGAAACTCAAATAAGATTCATAGATAATCTGATAATAAATCCACAATTCATCAGATCTCGACAAACACGCCGCAAAAGAAGATTACATCGGATAGATCTCCATGAAGATCATGGAGAACTTTGTATTGAAGATCCAAGAGAGAGAAGAAGCCATCTAGCTACTAGCTATGGACCCGAAGGTCTATGGTGAACTACTCACACATCATGGGAGAGGCAATGGTGTTGATGAAGAAGCCCTCCGTGTCTGAATCCCCTCTCCGGCAGGGCACCAGAACGTGCCCCAGATGGGATCTTACGGAGACAGAAGCTTGCGGCGGCGGAAAAGTATTTTCGTGGCTCTCTCCCGTGGTTTCAGATTTTTCGGGGATTTATAGGCGGAAGAAGGAGCCACAGGGGGCCCACAAGCCTGCTAGGCGTGGTCCCCAAGGCCGCGGCTAGGGGGCTTGTGGCCTCCCCTCGTGCCCTCTGCCTTGGTTCTCAAGCTCCTTGCGTATCTTCTGATCCGAAAAAAATCTTTTTGGTGGTTTTATTCCATTTGGACTCCGTTTAATATTCTCCTCTGAAAAAGGTCAAAAACACGGAAAAAACAGGAACTGGCACTTGGCACTGAGTTAATAAGTTAGTCCCAAAAAAGATATAAAATGCATACAAAACATCCAAAGTTTGACAAGATAATATCATGGAACCATAAAAAATTATAGATACGTTGGAGACGTATCAAGCATCCCCAAGCTTAACTCCTGCTCGTCCTCGAGTAGGGAAGTGATAAAGACGGAATTTTTGATGTGGAATGCTACCTAGCATATTTGTCCTTTGTAACTTCTTTCATGTGACATGAATGTTCATATCCGTAAGATTCAAAACAATAGTTTGCTATTGACATGAAAACAATAATATTTCAAGCAAACTAGCAAGGTAATCATGAACTTTTGAAACAACAAGGCCAAATAAAGTTATCCCTACAAAATCATATAGTATGGCTATGCTCCATCATCCCCACACAACGAATTTAAATCATGCACAACCCCGGTATTGTCCAAGTAATTGTTTTCGCACTCTTACTTTCTCAAACCTTTTTCAACTCTCACGCAATACATGAGCATGAGCCATGGATATAGCACTATAGGTGGAATAGAGTGTGGTGGAGGTTGTGAGGCAAAAAGGAGGAGATGGTCACATTGACTCGGCGTATCAAAGGGCTATGGAGAGGCCCATCGATAGATATCAATGTGAAAGAGTAGGGATTATCATGCAATGGATGCACTTAGAGCTATAAGTATGTGAAAGCTCAAAAGGAGAACTAGTGGGTGTGCATCCAACTTGCTTGCTCACGAAGACCTAGGGCAATTTTGAGGAAGCCCATCATTGGAATATACAAGCCAAGTTACATAATGAAGATTCCCACTAGTATATGGTGGTGACAAAAACAAGAGACTCTCAATCATGAAGAACATGGTGCTATTATGAAGCACAAGTGTGGAAAAAGATAGTAGCATTGTCCCTTCTCTCTTTTTCTCTCTTTTTTTTGTTTGGGCTCTTTGGCCTCTTTCCATATCTCTTTTTTTGTGGGCAACTTTGGCCTTTTTTTTATTTCCTCACATGGGACAATGCTCTAATAATGATGATCATCACACTTTCATTTACTCACAGCTCAATGCTTAGAACGGTGATGTCTATAGGAAATGCCTCCGGCAGTGTACCAGGATGTGCAACGATCTAGCTTGGCCTATGACGTTGAACATCTTGCTAGCTATCTTACGATCATGCAATGGCAATATGTAAGTGACGGCACAAGTCATGAGACGGCACAACGGGAGTTGGATGGCAATATATCTCGGAATGGCTATGAAAAGGCCATGATAGGTAGGTATGGTGGCTGTTTTGAGGAAGGTGTATGGTGGTTTTGTGTACCGGCGAAAGTTGCACGGCACTAGAGAGGCTAGCAATGGTGGAAGGTGAAAGTGCATCTATACCATGGACTCACATTATTCATGAAGAACTCACATACTTATAGCGAAAGTTTTTATTAGTAGTCGAAACAAAGTGCTAAACGCATACTCCTAGGGGAAGGGTTGGTAGGTGTTAACCATCGCGCGATCCCGACCGCAACACAATGGATGACAATCAATCAATCAATTATGCTCTGGCTTCCTAACATAGCGGTTCACCATACGTGCATGTTACGGGAATCACTAACTTCAACACAAGTATTTCGAGATTCACAATACCCTACTAACATGACTCTTAATATTACCAAATCCGTGTCTCAAAACTAATTAAGAGGAATCAAACTTCTATTTCTAATCAATGCACAAGAATATGGAAGTCTTATTGTATCCTCTTTGGGTGCCTATCATCTTTAGGACTACTTTCACAGCACAAGCCAATTACCAAGTTACTCAAAGAGAGCACTCTCAAAAAGATATAAGTGAAGATCGAGAGTTCTTATTTCTCCAAAATATGACACCGCCGTGCTCTAAAAGATCTAAGTGAAGCACTTAGAGCAAATTTATCTAGCTCAAAAGATATAAGTGAAGCACATGTGAGCTAAATTGCCTAACTCAAAAGATATAAGCGAAGCTCAAAGAGTATTCTAGCAAATTCACGATGAGTGCATGTCTCTCTCGAAAGGTGTACAGCAAGGATGATTGTGACACAACAAAAAGAAATTACTCCTATAATACACGATGCTCAAAGCAAAACACATATCATGTGGTGAATAAAAATATAGCTCCAAGTAATGTTACCGATGGATTGAAGACGAAAGAGGGGATGCCTTCCCGGGGCATCCCCAAGCTTAGGCTTTTTGGTGTCCTTGAATTTGGCTTGGGATGCCTTGGGCATCCCCAAGCTTGAGCTCTTTCCACTCCTTATCTCTTTGTCCATGAGAACATCACCCAAAACTCGAAAACTTCACAACACAAAACTTAAACAGAAACTCGTGATAACATTAGCACAAGAAAACAAACTACCACCTCTTTAGGTACTGTAGCAATCTTGATTTCTATTTATATTGGTGTTGGGCTACTGTATTATCACTTTTCCATGGCTAGTACCCCCCGATACTATCCATAGTTTCATCAAAACAAGCAACCAACTCAAGAAAAACATAATCTGTTAAAAACAAACCGGTCTGTAGGAATTTGTATACTTCATATACTTATGTTATCTCACAAATTCTGAAAACTTACGACAATTTGGGAAATTGGCATATTAACCAGCAGTAAAAAGAATCAACTCAAAATCTCTTTCTGGATAAAAATTAAAAATAATTTTGTGAGTGAAAAGTTTTTGTCTTTTTCGGCAAGATCGAACAACCATCACCAAAACTAGTCATAAAGGTTTTACTTGGCACAAACACAAAAAGAAACACAAAAAACACAACCATAACAGAATTATGATGGTGTGGACACAACAAAACAGTAATAAAAAATCAAAGATAAATTCATTGGGTTGCCTCCCAACAAGCGCTATTGTTTAACGCCCTTAGCTAGGCATTGATAATTCAATGATGCTCACATAAAAGACAAGAATTGAAGCACAAAGAGAGCATCATAAAGCATGTGAAAATCACATCTAAGTCTAACATACTTCCTATGCATAGGCATTTTATAGGAAAACAAATTGTCAAGACAACCAATAGTTACCATATGCAAGGAAAAAGAAAGAGACAATAGCAATCTCAACATAACGAGAGGTGATTGCTGCGGCAACAAAAGTCCTTCCCTGGCGCTTAGGAATTCTTCTTGTTACTTCTCTGGTTTGCTTCGGTTTTTCCCTTGAAGAGGAAAGGGTGATGTAGCACAGGAGCAGTAAGTATTTCCCTCAGTTTGAGAACCAAGGTATCGATCCAGAAGGAGGGCCTCGTCAAGTCCAAAGTACCTGCGCAAACACAAACAAGCTTGCACCCAACACTTCAAAGGGGCTGTCAATCCCTTCAAGATTGTTTGCAAAGTGAGATCTGAAGGCGGAAAGAGCAACGAAGTAACAAGTGTAAGGCTGAAAATATGGTGTGGAGTAGACCCTGGGGGCCATAGTGTTCACTAGAGGCTTCTCTCAAAATAGCAAGTATTACGGTGGGTGAACAAACTACTGTCGAGCAATTGATAGAACCGCGCAAAGTCATGACGATATCTAAGGCAATGATCATACATATAGGCATCACGTCCGAGACAAGTAGACCGATACTTTCTGCATCTACTACTATTACTCCACACATCGACCGCTATCCAGCATGCATCTAGTGTATTGAGTTCATGACGAACAGAGTAACGCTTTAAGCAAGATGACATAATGTAGAGGGATAATCTCAAACCAATGATGAAAACCCCATCGTTTTACCCTTGATGGAAACAACACGATGCGTGCCTTGCTACCCCTTCTGTCACTGGGTGAGGTCACCGCACGGTATGAACCCAAAACCAAGCACTTCTCCCATTGCAAGAATCATAGATCTAGTTGGCCAGAAAAAACCCACAACTCAAAGAGAATTACAAGGATATGAAATCATGCATAAGAGAGATCAGAAGAAACTCAAATAAGATTCATAGATAATCTGATCATAAATCCACAATTCACCGAATCTCGACAAACACACCGCAAAAGAAGATTACATCGGATAGATCTCCATGAAGATCATGGAGAACTTTGTATTGAAGATCCAAGAGAGAGAAGAATCCATCTAGTTACTAGCTATGGACCCATAGGTCTATGGTGAACTACTCACGCATCATCGGAGAGGTCATGGTGTTGATGAAGAAGACCTCGTGTCCGAATCCCCCCTCCGACAGGGCACCATAACGTGCCCCAGAAGGGATCTTGCGGAGACAGAAGTTTGTGGCGGCGGAAAAGTACTTTTGATGATCTCCTGATTTTTTTGGTAATTTTTGGGAATATATAGGCGCAACCCCTAGGTCAAGGGACGCTCAGGGGGCCCACAGGCCTAGATGGCGCGGCCTCCCCCTAGCCATGGGGTGGGGGCTTGTGGTGCCCCTGTGGCTCCCCTACCTTGGTTCCCAAGCTCCCTGATCTTCTTCCGTTCCAGAAAAAATCTTTTCGGGGATTTTCTTCCGTTTGGACTCCGTTTCAAAATCTCCTCTGAAAGGGGTCAAAAACATGGAAAAAACAGGAATTGGCACTTGACACTGAGTTAATAAGTTAGTCCCAAAAAATATATAAAAAGCATGCAAAACATCCAAAGTTTGACAAGATAATAGCATGAAACCATCAAAAATTATAGATACGTTGGAGACATATCAAGCATCCCCAAGCTTAACTCCTGCTCGTCCTCGAGTAGGGAAGTGATAAAGAATGAAGTTTTGATGTGGAATGCTACCTAGCATAGTTGTCCTTTGCAACTTCTTTCACGTGACATGAATGTATAGATCCGTACGATTCAAAACAATGGTTTGCTATTAACATGAAAACAATAATACTTCAAGCAAACTAGCAAAGTAATCATGAACTTTCAAAATAACAAGGCTAAAGAAAGTTATCCCTACAAAATCATATAGTCTGGCTATGCTCCATCATCCTCACACAACTAATGTAAATCATGCACAACCCCGGAATTGGCCAAGTAATTGTTTTCGCACTCTTACTTTCTCAAACTTTTTATAACTAACACGCAATACATGAGCGCGAGCCATGGATATAGCACTATAGGTGGAATAGAGTGTGGTGGTGGTTGTGAGACAAAAAAGGAGGAGATGGTCACACTGACTCGGCATATCAATAGGCTGTGGAGATACCCATTAATATATATAAATGTGAATGAGTAGGGATTGCCATACAAGAGATGCACTAGAGCTATAAGTATGTGAAAGCTCAAAAGGAAAATTAGTGGGTGTGCATCCAACTTGCTTGCTCACGAAGACCTAGGGAAATTTTGAGGAAGCCCATCATTGGAATATACAAGCCAAGTTATAAAATGAAGATTCCCACTAGCATATGGTAGTGACAAAGCAAGAAGCTCTCAATCATGAAGAACATGGTGCTAACATGAAGCACAAGTGTGGAAAAAGATAGTAGCATTGTCCCTTCTCTCTTTTTCTCTCTTTTCTTTTTTTCATTTGGGCTCTTAGGCCTCTTTTTTTTCTTTTCTTTTCTCCCTTTTTTTGTTTTTGGGCTCTTTGGCCTCTTTTTATTTTTTATTTTTTATTTCCTCACATGGGACAATGCTCTAAAAATGATGATCATCACACTTTTATTTACTCACAGCTCAAAATGGTGAAGACTCTATAGGAAATGCCTCCGACAATGTACCGATATGTGCAATGATCTAGCATGGCGTATGACGTTGAAACATCTCGCTAGCTATCTTACGATCATGCAATGGAAATATGAGAGTGACGGCACAAGTCATGAGACGGAACAGTGGTAGTTGCATGGCAATATATCTCGGAATGGCTATGACAATGCCATAGTAGGTAGATATGGTGGCTGTTTTGAGGAAGGAATTTGGTGGGTTTGTGCACCGGCAAGAATTGCGCGGCACTAGAGAGGCTAGCAATGGTGGAAGGTGAAAGTGCATCTATACCATGGGCTCACATTAGTCATGAAGAACTCACATACTTGTTGCGAAAGTTTTTATTAGTAATCGAAACAAAGTGCTAAACGCTTATTCCGAGGGGAAGGGTTGGTAGGTGTAGACCATCGCGCGACCCCGACCTCAACACAAAGGATGACAATAAATAGATCAATTATGCTCCGACTTCCTAACATAGCGGTTCACCATACGTGCATGCTACGGGAATCACTAACTCCAACACAAGTATCTCTAGATGCACAACACCCTACTAACGTAACTCTTAATATTACCGAATCCATGTCTCAAAACTAATTGAGAGGAATCGAAACTTCTCTTTCTACTCTATGCACATGAAGATGGAGGTTTTTTTGCATCCTCTTTGGGTAACTAGCACATTTGGGACTACTTTCATAACATAAGCCAAATACCAAATCACGCACCGCCGTGCTCTAAAGATATAAGTGAAGCACAAGAGCAAAAGTATATAGCTCAAAATATATAAGTGAAGCACTATGAGCAAAAGTATCTAGCTCAAAAGATATAAGTGAAGCACTACGAGCAAAAGTATCTAGCTCAAAAGATATAAGTGAAGCACTATGAGCATTCTAGAAAGATCACGATGAGTGCATGTCTCTCTCTCTCAAAAAAAGGTGTGAAGCAAGGATGATTGTGACACAACAAAAAGAAAAGACTCCTATGATACAAGACGCTCCAAGAAAAACACATATCATGTGGTGAATAAAAATACCGCTCCAAGTAATGTTACCGATGGATTGGAGACGAAAGAGGGGATGCCTTCCCGGGGCATCCCCAAGCTTAGGCTTTTCGGTGTCCTTGAATTTGGCTTGGGATGCCTTGGGAATACCCAAGCTTGAGCTCTTTCCACTCCTTATCTCTTTGTCCATGAGAACATCACCCAAAACTTGAAAACTTCATAACACAAAACTTAAACAGAAACTTGTGATAACACTAGTACAAGAAAACAAACTACCACTTCTTTTGGTACTGTAGCAAACTTGAATTCCATCTATATTGATGATGGCTACTGTATTCTCACTTTTCCATGGCTAGTACCCCCTGATACTAACCATAATTTCATCAAGACAAGCAACCAAGTCAACAAAAACAGAATCTGTCAAAAACAGACCAGTCTGTAGCAATCTGTATACTTCGTATACTTTTGGTACCTAAAAAAATCGGAAATATTACGACATCCTGGGAAAAAAGTATATCAATCAGCAGCAAAAATAATCAACTCAAAAGCTCTTTCTGAATAAAAATGAAAAATCATCTTGTGAGCGAAAAGTTTCTGTCTTTTTCCAGCAGGATCAAACAACCATTACCAAGACTAATCATAAAGGCTTTGCTTGGCTCAAACACAAAAAGAAACACAAAAAACACAATCACAACAGAATTGTGAAAGTGTGGACGCAACAAAACAGAAAGAAAAAGATAAATTCATTGGGTTGCCTCCCAACAAGCGCTATTGTTTAACGCCCTTAGCTAAGCATAAAAGCGGTAGAATCACGTATCGTCGTCTTTGGTGCTCAAACCACAAGTGGCGTGATCACTAAGCATCTTAAGGTTTTCATCTTTCTTGCTGGATGATTCACCACTACCTTTAGGGACAAAGACAGACTTGGTGATTTTATTGTGGGCAAAATTTGGAGTATTCTGCACAACGGCAAAAGCGGAACCCAAGTTGGTTATAACATCCTCTAGTTTGCCAATTCTAGCGGAATCATGACCTAGCTTTTTGTTAACCTTCTCCTTTAAACTTTTCAAAACCATTCCCACCTTGGATCCGTACTGAGTGATTTGATTGTGGATCTTTTTATCCAAATTCTCAATGAGTTCAATCGTAGCAACTTTATTTTCAATAACGTCGAGTCTACGCATCACATGTTCCAGAGTTAAGGTAGTTCCATTACCCAAGAGTGGGGATGAGCCTACCAAATTTATCACAGCTCCGTAATAATCGATGGTATGGATACCCAAGAAATTTCCACCTATGATGGTGTCAAGAATATACCTATTCCAAGGAGAAACACCCACATAAAAACTGTGAAGCAAGACGGTAGTGGATTGCTTATGAGTAGATCTACTCTGAGCGTTGCAAATCCTATACCAAGCGTCCTTTAAGTTTTCTTCCCCAATTTGTTTGAAATTGAGGACTTCGCACTCGGGAGTATCGTTCGAAGTGGTGGATCTAGCCATCAGGAAAGACTATCCCACACAGACGAGCAGAAAGCAAGCGAGAGAAAAGGGCGAACGAAAAGGCGAACGAAAAAGCAAATTGGTGAAGTGGGGGGAGAGGAAAACGAGAGGCAACTGGCAAACAAAGTAAATGCAAGAGATGAGTTTGCGACACCTACTTGGATGAGTTCTTGACTTGATCTTCCTCCCCGGCAACGGCGCTAGAAATTCTTCTGCTGCGGCAACAAAAGTCCTTCCCTGGCGTTTAGGAATTCTTCTTGTTACTTCTCTGGTTTGCGTCGGTTTTTCCCTTGAAGAGGAAATGGTGATGCAGCACAGGAGCAGTAAGTATTTCCCTCAGTTTGAGAACCAAGGTATCGATCCAGAAGGAGGGCCTCGTCAAGTCCAAAGTACCTGCGCAAACACAAACAAGCTTGCACCCAACGCTTCAAAGGGGCTGTCAATCCCTTCAAGATTGTTTGCAAAGTGAGATCTGAAGGCGGAAAGAGCAACGAAGTAAAAAGTGTAAGGCTGAAAATATGGTGTGGAGTAGACCCTGGGGGCCATAGTGTTCACTAGAGGCTTCTCTCAAAATAGCAAGTATTACGGTGGGTGAACAAATTACTGTCGAGCAAATGATAGAACCGCGCAAGGTCATGACGATATCTAAGGCAATGATCATACATATAGGCATCACGTCCGAGACAAGTAGACCGATACTTTCTGCATCTACTACTATTACTCCACACATCGACCGCTATCCACAATGCATCTAGTGTATTGAGTCCATGACGAACAGAGTAACGCTTTAAGCAAGATGACATGATGTAGAGGGATAATCTCAAACCAATGATGAAAACCCCAGCATTTTACCCTTGATGGCAACAAGATGATGCGTGCCTCGCTACCCATTCTGTCACTGGGTGAGGTCACCGCACGGTATGAAACAAAACCAAGCACTTCTCCCATTGCAAGAATCATAGATCTAGTTGGCCAGACAAAACCCACAACTCGAAGAGAATTACAAGGATATGAAATCATGCATAAGAGAGATCAGAAGAAACTCAAATAAGATTCATATATAATCTGATCATAAATCCACAATTCATCGGATCTCGACAAACACACCGCAAAAGAAGATTACATCGGATAGATCTCCATGAAGATCATGGAGAACTTTGTATTGAAGATCCAAGAGAGAGAAGAAGCCATCTAGTTACTAGCTATGGACCCGTAGGTCTATGGTGAACTACTCATGCATCATCGGAGAGGTCATGGTGTTGATGAAGATGTCCTCCGTGTCCGAATCCCCCCTCCGGCAGGGCACCAAAACGTGCCCCAGATGGGATCTTGCGGAGGCGGAATTTTTGGGAATATATAGGCGCAACCCCTAGGTCAGGGGACGCTCAGGGGGCCTACAAGACTGGATGGCGCGGCCTCCCCTTGGCCGCGGTGTGGGGGCTTGTGGGGTCCCTGTGGCTCCCCTGCCATGGCTCCCAAGCTCCCCGATCTTCTTCCGTTCCAAAAAAAATCTTTTCAGGGATTTTCTTCCGTTTGGACTCCATTTCAAAATCTCCTCTGAAAGGGGTCAAAAACATGGCAAAAACAGGAACTGGCACTTGGCACTGAGTTAATAAGTTAGTACCAAAAAATATATAAAAGGCATGCAAAACATCCAAAGTTTGACAAGATAATAGCATGAAACCATAAAAAATTATAGATACGTTGGAGACGTATCAGTGATTTAGTGATATGAAAGTTTCTACCACAATATTTTCCTCTCTCATAACAATTACATGTGGGATCATATTCAAATTCAACAATATAGCTATCACATAGGATATTCTTTTCATGATCCACATGCATGCAAAGTTGACGCTCTTCAAAAATAGTGGGATTATCCTCAACTATAGTCATGACTTCTCCAAACTCACTTTCAATATTATTGCAAATATCATATTTATCATGAGGCTTAAACAAATTTTCATGATCATAAGAAAAATCATTACCCCAATCATGATCATTGCAACAAGTAGTGGACATAGCAAAACTAGCATCCCCAAGCTTAGGGTTTTGCATATTTTTAGCATGATTGCCATTAATAGAATTCATAGTGAAACCATTGCAATCATGCTTTTCATTCAAGGAGCCCTCGTGAATCACTTCATAAATTTATTCATCACGATTTTCAGATTCACGCATCTCAAGCAAAACTCCATAGAGAAAGTCAAGTGCACTCAACTCACTAGCAAATGGTTCAACATAATTGGATCTCTTAAAGAAATTAGCAAGTGGATGAGGATCCATATCAATAGATTTTCAGCAAGCGAAGATGCAAGCATATTGAAGGCACATAGTACACAAGCAAAGGAAAGGCAAACGAAAAAGGCAAATATTTTTGTAAATTTTTGTTTTTCAGAAGTGGGGGAGAGGAAAACGAGAGGCAAAAAAGTAAATGCAAGAGATGAGTTTGCGAAGGTTACTTGGATAAGCTTCACTTAGAATAATCCCCGGGGCCAGAGATTGACACGTTGGAGGAAGACTATTCTTGACATGATGCTCCTCGGCAACGGCGCTAGAAATTGGCACGTTGACGGGAGACTATTCTTGACTTGATCTTCCTCCCCGCAACGGCGCTAGAAATTCTTCTTGCTACCTCTTGAGCTTGCGTTGGTTTTTACCTTGAAGAGGAAAGGGTGATGAAGCACAGTAGCAGTAAGTATTTCCCTCAGTTTGAGAACCAAGGTATAAATCCTGTAAGAGTATCAAGCCAAGTCTCCAAAGTACCTGCGCAAAAAGAGCAAACTTGCACCCAACGCTACAAAGGGGTTGTCAATCCCTTCACGATTGATTGCAAGGTGAGATCTGAAGGCGGAAAGTGCAACAAAGTAGAAGTGTAGGGCTGAAAATATGATGTGAAGTAGACCCGGGGGCCATAGTGCTCACTAGAGGCTTCTCTCAAGATAGCAAATATTACGGTGGGTGAACGAATTACCGTTGAGCAATTCATAGAACCGCGCAAAGTCATGACGATATATAAGGCAATGATCATACATATATGCATCACGTCTGAGACAAGTAGACTGATACTTTCTGCACCTACTACTATTACTCCACACATCAACCGCTATCCAGCATGCATCTAATGTATTGAGTTAATGACAAACAGAGTAACGCCTTAAGCAAGATGACATGATGTAGAGGGATAAATTCATGCAATAGATATAAATCCCATATTTTTACCCTTGATGGCAACAACATGATGCGTGCCTCGCTACCCCTTCTATCACTGGGTGAGGTCACCGCACGGTATGAACCCAAAACCAAGCACTTCTCCCATTGCAAGAATTATAGATCAAGTTGGCCAAACGAAACCCATAACTCGAAGAGAATTACAAGGATATGAAATCATGCATATAAGAGATCATAAGAAACTCAAATAAGATTCATAGATAATTGATGACCCACAATTATAGGGGATCAATCGTAGTCCTTTCGATAAGTAGAGTGTCAAACCCAACGAGGAGCAGAAGGCTCTGATAAACGGTTTTGAGCAAGGTAATAACTACAAGCACATAAAGTAGCGGTAACAAGTGATGGTGTAGCGAGGTGAAACGTAACAAGCGAAAAGTAACAAGTAACAAGTAGTAGCAATGGTGCAGCAAGTGGGCCATCCCTTTTGTAGCAAGGGACAAGCCTGAAAAAAGTCTTATAGGACGAAAAACGCTCCCGAGGACACATGGGAATTTCTGTCATGCTAGTTTCATCATGTTCATATGATTCGCGTTCGTTACTTTGATAGTTTGATATGTGGGTGGACCGACACTTGGGTACTGCCCTTACTTGGACAAGCATCCGACTTATGATTAACCCCTCTCGGAAGCATCTGCAACTATGAAAGAAGAATTAAGACAACGTCTAACCATAGCATTAAACTAGTGGATTCAAATCAGCCCCTTACGAAGCAACGCATAGACTGGGGTTTAAGCTTCTGTCACTCCAGCAACCCATCATCTACTTACTACTCCCCAATGCCTTCCTCTAGGCCCACATATGGTGAAGTGTTATGTAGTCGACGTTCACATAACACCACTAGAGGAAAACACAACATACAGTATATCAAAATACCGAACGAATATCAAATTCACATGACTATTATCAGCATGACTTATCCCATGTCCTCAGGAACAAAAGTAACTACTCACAAAGCATAATCATAATCATGATCAGAGGTGTAATGAATAACATCAAGGATCTGAACATAAACTCTTCCACCAAGTAATCCAACTAGCATCAACTACAAAGAGTAATCAACACTACTAGCAACCTTACAAGTACCAATCGGAGTCGCAAGACGAAGATTGGTTACAAGAGATGAACTAGGGATTGGAGAGGAGATGGTGCTGATGAAGATGTTGATGAAGATGCCTCCCCTCCAACGAGAGGAGTGTTGGTGATGACGATGGCGACGATTTCCCCCTTCGGGAGGGAAGTTTCCCCGGCAGGATCGTCCTGCCGGAGCTCTAGATTTGATCTGCTCAAGTTCCGCCTCGTGGCAGCGACGAAACCACGAAAAAGCTCTCGATTGATTTTTTCTGGAACGAAACCCTTCATATAGCAAAAGAGGGGGGCTAGTGGGCCGCCAGGGAGCCCACAAGCTTGCCATCCGCCACCAGGGGGGTGGCGGTGGCAGGGCTTGTGGCGCCCTGGTAGCTCCCCTCCGGTACTTCTTTTGCCCAGTATTTTTTATATAATCCCAAAAAAATCCACGTAATTTTCAGGGCATTTGGAGATGTGCAGAATAGTGGACTAAGATTTGCTCCTTTTCCAATCCAGAATTCCAACTGCCTGAATTCTCCCTCTTCAAATAAACCATGCAAAATAAGAGAGAAAAGGCATAAATATGGTACCAGAAAGTAATATAACAGCCCATAAAGCAATAAATATCAAGATGAAAGCTTGATGCATAATGGACGTATCAACTCCCCCAAGCTTAGACCTCGCTTGTCCTCAAGCGAGAACCAAGTTCCATAAACATGTCCACATGTTGAGGGACGAAGGTGTCGATAAAACATAATACAGACATGAGGGCATCATGATCACACATAGAACAACAATACATCATAAAGATTCGTATGGGAAAGTAACAATTCCTTCACAAAGCAAAGCATGAAGCAGAAACCTTACCGAGAAGTAACCAACAACAATCCAAAGTCATTGAAGCAATTGCAATTTATCACAACATCAGAAAGAGTCAAATAAGAGCTTGTAAGGCAAACTCACATACTCAATCATCTCTTTTGTTTTCCACAATTGTTACAACTCACGTGGTACTCATGGTGTCAAAGTTTCAGCTGGACACAGAGGAAGATAGGGGCTTATAGTTTTGCCTCCTGACTATTTACCTCAAGGGTAAAGTCAACAACAATAAAGCATAAGTACTCAACTCCAAGTTGATATATGAATATAGATCTTTCCCAAGCATGTGACGGTAGCCAAGACAAAGGCAAAAATAGGGAATTGGTGAAGATCACCATGACTCTTACAAGGGCAAAAAGTAAAGGTACAAGATAGGCCCTTCGCACAGGGAAGCAGAGGTTGTCATGCGCTTTTGAGGTTTGAATGTGTGTCCTCTTAGTGCGGAGGAACGTCACTTTATATTGCCTCCTGTGTTAAAGAACTTTATTATGCAGTTTGTCGCTTTTATGTCTTCCTCATCACAGGTTCGTACAAAGATTATTTTCCACACACTAATAGATCATACATATTAGAGAGCAATTTTTATTGCTTGCACCGATGACAACTTACTTGAAGGATCTTATTCAATCCATAGGCAGGTATGGTGGACTCTCATGGCAAAACTGGGTTGAAGGTTTATGGATGCACAAGCAGTATCTCTACTTGGTGCGGGAGTTTTGGCTAATATGAGGTGGAAGCAATCGTCACATGCTAAGGGATCTCTACTCATATAACATTGTTTGGAACCAAGCAAACACAATTCATTATGTTGTCTTCCTTGTCCAACATCTACTCCTAAGCATGTAATAGTTTGGTGATTGCTCACAATTGTAAAAAGTGTCTAAGATGATATATTTATATGTGAACCTCTCTTTCCATATTACTTCTTATTAATTGCAGCAATGACTGAGGTCTATGTTGATTTATTCTCAACAAGTTTCAATCATCATACGTGTCATATGTGAAGCTATCACTTCCCATAAGATCATCTCATGATCTCTCATGCTATCGTTCTTTTCATACTTTTGACCATGGCACAAAGCAAATCCCTTGACTACGATACTCTTTATTATATAGCTCGTAAGCTTGAATACATCGGGGGAGAGATAAAAGCAAAAGACTCAAACTAAACACTAAAGACTTATTCCTCTAAGAGAAGAAATAAAAACTGAAAAGGAAAGAACTAAAACAAAGGTAAAAGCAAAAGATATAAAGGTGATACGATACCAGGGCAACTCCCCCAAGCTTGGCAGAAGCCAAGGCGATTGCCCATACCAATGCTCAGTTGTCTTCCTTTGGCGATGATGGTGGTGGAGTTGTTGCCTTTGATTCCAGGAGAGATATCAATCTTCGATTTATACCTTTGAGATCTGTGACATGGTTTTCCAGCAAAACAACTTCACGAGAAAGGGAAATATTGCGAGCACGAGTTGTTTCGCAAAACCTCAAGAGTTCAATCAAGGATGGAGACAACACGTGGAGGAAGGGTTGGAGAAAATCTACCCCTTCAACGTCTTCAATGTTGAACATAGGTTGAACTTCCTCCCTAGCTTGGGTTTTCTCCTTAGCTTGGTCTCTGGCTTCCATGACTTCTACTCTTCTCAGATCAGCATCTACTTCTTCATGAACTTGGTGAAGATAATTCTCCCCAACAGATTCCCGAGACATCTTTTCTCTAAATCTGCAGCAGACAACAAGCTCGAAACGAAAACAGAGGAAAACTGCGCGATACAGAGATCAAAACCTTCGGGCGAATATATATTGATTTTTTCTGGACCAGAAGGAGTGCTCCGCAAGAAAACGGAGTTCGGGAGGCACACGAGGTGCCCACAAGCCCTCCATCCGCCACCAGGGGGGTAGGTGGCGGCTTCCAAGCTTGTGGCCGCCTCGTGCACTCTCCGGACTGCTTTTTATTTTTCTAATTTCCCAAAAATTCCAAAACGGAGGAAATTTCCTATTGGAAAAGCATCGGAGTCCAATTTCTTACCGAAACAGATACCTCTTCGTTTTCAGGGTCTGAAACAGGCTGATAAACACCCCTTATGTACTCCTCTGGAGTTATGACATTTATGATATTGGTCTCAACATTTATGGGAGTACCAGAGATGTAATGCTTGATTCTTTGCCCATTTACCACTCTAGGAAAATTTCCTTCCGTGTTATTGATTTTGATGGCACCGGAACGATATACTTCCTCGATAACGTAAGGACCTTCCCATTTAGAGAGAAGCTTGCGTGCGAAGAATCTCAAACGAGAATTGTATAGCAGGACATAATCACCTACATTGAACTCTCATTTCTATATTCGTTTGTCGTGCCATCTCTTAACCTTTTCCTTGAACAACTTGGCATTCTCATATGCCTGGGCCCTCCATTCATCTAATGAGCTGATATCAAACAACCGCTTCTCACCGGCAAGTTTGAAATCGAAGTTGAGCTCTTTGATTGCCCAATAAGCTTTGTGTTCCAGCTCAAGAGGTAAATGACAGGCCTTACCGTAAACCATTTTATACGGCGACATGCCCATGGGATTCTTATAGGCAGTCCTATAAGCCCATAGTGCATCATCAAGTTTGCTAGACCAATTCTTTCGAGATCTATTGACGGTCTTTTGTAGGATCAATTTGATCTCCCTATTAATCAACTCCACTTGACCACTAGACTGAGAATGATAAGGAGATGCAACTCTATGGTTGACATCATACTTAGCGAGCATCTTGCGAAAAACACCATGAATGAAGTGTGAACCGCCATCAGTCATCAAATATCTAGGGACTCCAAATCTTGGGAAAATGACTTCTTTAAGCATCTTAATAGAGGTGTGGTGATCAACATTTTTAGTGGGAATAGCCTCCACCCACTTGGTGACATAATCCACATCAACTAAGATGTGAGTGTACCCATTGGAACTTGGGAAGGGTCCCATATAATCAAAGCCCCAGACATCAAATGGTTCAATGACAAGTGAATAGTTCATAGGCATTTCCTGACACTTACTGATGTTCCCTATTATTTGGCATTCGTCACAAGACAAGACAAACTTATGGGCATCCTTGAAGAGAGTGGGCCAATAGAAACGTGATTGCAATACCTTATGGGCAGTTCTATCTCCAGCGTGGTGTCCTTTGTAGGCTTCGGAATGACACTTCTGCAAGATCTGTCCCTGTTCATGTTCATGCACACAACGTCTAATAACACCATCTACTCCTTCCTTATAAAGGTGAGGATCATCCCAAAAGTAGTGTCTCAAATCAAAGAAAAATTTCTTCTTTTGCTGATAGGTGAAACTGGGTGGTATGTATTTGGCTACGATATAATTTGCATAATCGGCATACCACTGTGCACTATGTGAAGTGCAGATGACATTTAGTTGCTCATCAAGAAAGCTGTCATCAATAGGTCGTGGGTCATCAAGGACATTCTCTAGCCTGGACAAGTTATCTGCTACAGGGTTATCAGCACCCTTTCGGTCAACGACGTGCAAGTCAAATTCCTGTAGCAGGAGAACCCATCTGATTAGCCTAGGCTTAGCGTCCTTCTTCTCCTTAAGGTACTTAATAGCAGCATGATCAGAGTGAATAGTGACTTTGGAGTGAACTATATAAGATCTGAACTTTTCACATGCAAACACGACTGCTAAAAACTCCTTTTCCGTAGTGGCATAGTTTCTTTGGGCACTGTCTAGAGTTTTACTAGCGCAGTGAATAACATCCAACTTCTTGTCAACTCTTTGTCCTAGAATATCACCAACAGCATAATCACTAGCGTCGCACATGATTTCAAAGGGCAAGTTCGAGTCAGGTGGTTGAACAATAGGTGCGGTTATCAAAGCCTTCTTAAGTATTTCCAAGGCTTCCTCACAGTCCTCATCAAAAACAAAAGGAACATCCTTCTGCAAGAGGTTTGTAAGAGGCCTAGAAATCTTAGAGAAGTCTTTAATGAACCTTCTATAGAAACCAGCATGACCTAGGAAACTTCGTATACCTCTGATATCTGTGGGGCAAGGCATTTTCTCAATTGCATCAACCTTAGCCTTATCAACTTCAATGCCTCTTTTAGAAATTTTGTGTCCTAAGACGATACCTTCATTAACCATAAAGTGGCACTTCTCCCAATTCAAGACAAGGTTGGTATCTTCACATCTCTATAAGACTCGATCAAGGTTGCTGAGGCAATCATCAAAGGAAGACCTATAAACGGAGAAGTCATCCATGAAAACCTCGACAATCTTTTCACAAAAGTCAGAGAATATAGCCATCATCCATCTTTGAAAGGTGGCAGGTGCATTGCATAAGCCAAAAGGCATACGTCTATAAGCAAAGGTACTGAAGGGGCAGGTGAAAGTAGTTTTCTCCTGATCAGATTGTGCAAGAGGTATTTGCGAGAAACCTGAATAACCGTCTAGAAAGCAGAAGTGTGTGTGTTTGGATAGCCTTTCTAGCATTTGGTCGATAAACGACAAAGGATAATGATCTTTCCTGGTTGCCTTGTTCAATTTCCGGAAGTCTATCACCATCCTACAGCCAGTAATAATCCTTTGTGGGATTAGTTCATCCTTATCATTAGGAACGACGGTGATACCTCCCTTCTTAGGTACGCAATGTACTGGACTTACCCAATCACTATGAGCAACAGGATAAATGATTCCTGCTTCCAGAAGCTTTAATATTTATTTTCTAACAACCTCTTTCATCTTAGGATTCAATCTCCTTTGATGATCAGCAACTGGTTTGAAGTCAGGATCAGTTTTAATCTTGTGCTGACGTAGAGTAGGACTAATACCCTTAAGATCATCAAGAGTATATCCAATAGCAGCACGGTGCTTCCTCAGAGTTTTTAGTAACTTCTTCTCTTCGTGCTCTGAGAGGAGAGCACTAATAATAACAGGATATATCTCCTTCTCATCAAGATAGGCATACTTACGAGTATCAGGCAACTGTTTAAACTAGAGCATAGGATCACCCTTTGGTGGGGGAGGATCCCCAAGCAGTTCAACAGGCAGATTATTCTTGAGAATAGGATATTGTTCTAAGACAATTTTATCTATCTCATCTCTCTCCTCCATATGCATATCATTTTCATGCTCAAGCAGATATTGCTCTAAAGGATCCGTAGGAGGTACGGCAATAGAGGCAAGAGCAATGATTTCATCCCTACCAGACGACTCTCTTTCATGGGGTTGTCTGCCAAACTTGGAGAAGTTAAATTCATGAGACACACCCTCGAAACAAACAGTGACGGTCTGCTTAGTGCAATCAATGTGAGCATTGACAGTGTTGAGAAAGGGTCTACCAAATATGATGGGACAAAAGCTATCTTGTGCAGTACCAAGGACGAGGAAATCAGTAGGATACTTCGTCTTACCACACAGGACTTCTACGTCTCTCACAATTCCCAGAGGGCAGATAGTGTCTCTATTAGCTAGCGTAATAGTGACATCAATGGGTTCTAACTCAGCAGGTGCAATCTCATCTTTGATTTCATCATATAGAGAACGGGGTATTGCACTAACACTAGCTCCCATATCACATAAACCATGGTAACAGTGATCTCCTATCTTGATAGAAACAACGGGCAGGCCAACTACGTGTCCGTATTTGTCTTTCGCGTGAGGTTTAGCAATTCTAGCGGAGTCCTCACAGAATTTAATAACATGCCCGTCTATGTCTTCGGCTAAGAGATCTTTGATAATAGCAACACTAGGTTCGACTCTAATATCCTCAGGGGGTGTAAGTGGTCTAATGTAACCCCTACGTATCACTGTTGGAGCTTTAGAATAATCATTTATCCTAGCAGGGTATGGTGGTTTCTCAGTGTAAGCACAAGGAACAACAAGATCACTAAAAGCAATGACTTTCTCTTCAACTAGATTGGTTTTGACTATGTTGCTTTCTGCAGGAGGATGATATTTGAACCACTTCTTTTTGGGAAGATCAACATGAGAAGAAAAAGATTCACATAGAGAAGCTACTATCTCAGAGTCAAGTCCATACTTAGCGCTAAAATCTCTAGAAGTGTTTGTCTCAACAAAAGATTTAACGCAATCAAACTGGAAATTCATACCTGACTCCTTACCTTCCTCCAGCTCCCAATCTTCAGAGTTACGTTTGACTCTTTCCAATAAATTCCACTTGTGATCAATATCCTTCTTCATAAAAGAACCGGTACAAGAAGTGTCAAGCATGGTACGATATTCATGAGAAAGCTGAGCATAAAAGTTTTGAGTGATAATTTCTCTCGAGAGCTCATGATTGGGGCAGAATATAGCATTTATTTAAGCCTCCCCCAAGCTTGAGCTATGCTTTCCCTGTCACGAGGCCAAAAGTTATAAACAAAGTTCCGATCACGATGTACTAAATGCATAGGATAAAACTTTTGATGAAATTCCAATTTCAACCGGTTGTAGTCCCATGATCCAGTATCATCACATAGCCTATACCATGTCAACGCCTTATCCTTCAAAGATAAAGGAAAAACTTTCTTCTTTACCTCATCCTCGGGCAAACCTGCAAGCTTAAATAAACCACAAACTTCATCTACATAGATCAGATGCAAGTCTGGATGTGAAGATCCATCTCCTATAAAAGGATTAGCCAGCAGTTTCTCAAGCATACCCGAAGGAACTTCATAAAAGATATTTTTAGTAGGTACCTCATGTTGAGGAACAACTCCTCGTGCTTCTGTTCGTGCTGAAGATACCCCGAACAAACTCGTCAAAGGAACAGTTTCCATAGTGACAAGTGACAATAAATTTTAGCACAATATATAAATGTTTCCTTACCAATTTCCACTTACCAAAGGCGCTTCACTCCCCGGCAACGGCGCCAGAAAAGAGTCTTGATTACCCACAAGCATAGGGGATCAATCGTAGTCCTTTCGATAAGTAAGAGTGTCGAACCCAACGAGGAGCAGAAGGCTCTGATAAACGGTTTCAGCAAGGTAATAACTGCAAGCACTGAAAGTAGTGGTAACAAGTGATGGTGTAGCGAGGTGAAACGTAAGAAGCGAAACGTAACAAGTAACAAGTAGTAGCAATGATACAACAAGTGGCTCAATCCCTTTTGTAGCAAGGGACAAGCCTGAACAAAGTCTTATAGGAGGAAAAACGCTCCCAAGTACACACGGGAATTTCTGTCATGCTAGTTTCATCATGTTCATACGATTCGCGTTCCTTACTTTGATAGTTTGATATGTGGGTGGACCGGCGCTTGGGTACTGCCCTTACTTGGACAAGCATCCCACTTATGATTAACCCCTCTCGCAAGCATCCGCAACTACGAAAGAAGAATTAAGACAACGTCTAACCATAGCATTAAACTAGTGGATCCAAATCAGCCCCTTACGAAGCAACGCATAGACTGGGGTTTAAGCTTCTGTCACTCCAGCAACCCATCATCTACTTACTACTCCCCAATGCTTTCCTCTAGGCCCAAATATGGTGAAGTGTTATGTAGTCGACGTTCACATAACACCACTAGAGGAAAACACAACATACAATATATCAAAATACCGAACGAATATCAAATTCACATGACTATTATCAGCATGACTTATCCCATGTCCTCAGGAACAAAAGTAACTACTCACAAAGCATAATCATAATCATGCTCAGAGGTGTAATGAATAGCATCAAGGATCTAAACATAATGTGAGAACCCGGAATTTACTTCCAGACCCTCTTCTGTATATTTGTCAACCCCATGATCATTGTTGACAACACAGCGAAATGGTATCAGTGCACGATACGTAAAATTATTTCATTACATATTGCCCCAAGGCATACATTGACAAATGTCTCATGACATTTATTACAACCAGAAAACAGCGGAAAATACTATGCGTAGCGACTCCATCTCAGCCACAGGCAGTCGATGTAGTCCACGTGGCCTCACTCCTACGAATCGCCATAGTAGTCGTAGTCATCACCTTCATCTTCATGTAACTCTGTTGTCAACAAAAGTATTGCCATGAGTACATTACGTACTCAACATGCCTCCCTCGGAGAAGGTCCTAATAGCTACATGTGGCTTCAAAGGAAGGTTGTATGGCTCATTTGCATAAAAGCTAATTTTATTTGAAAACAATAGCATTTGGATAAAAGCAATTTTTGATGAGAACATGTTTATATCCAGAGTATCTTTTATAAAAGTGAGGATCCTCGATCAAATCACACTCATCATAGGTTCCAACAATTGGGGCAAAGAGGGAATAAGCAAGACAGGTCCTGTATGTCAAGAAAGATTCATGTGTCGTCCATGACCGTTGACACGGCTATTCGAATAGTTTTACACTCTGCAGAGGTTATACACTTTACCCACACGACACAATCTCGTCTTGATGCCACCAGTGACCACTGGTTTAGTAGACCATTTGGTATACCGGCATGGAGATTGTGACGAGGTCTTTAGACTAGATTCCCAAAGATGTGACATGCCCACCGGGTCTGGCGCACGGAACTGAGAGTACGTCCTCAAACCGGTCCCCCCATTTGTGCCGAGGATACTCCTCGCAAGGCAGCTATCCCATCTGCAGTACGGAGACATCGACACCTTAGGATGACTAGCTTACTTGACCAAGCCAGTGCCCATATAGCATGTGGTTGTACTGTTTACACAATCTTCAAATCCAAGACTTATTAGGCCTCATGCGGCACGGACGACTGATTGCTCCCTTCACCTTGGGTAGGCAATCGCTCCTTCAATCCTTGATTCAGCTGTCGCCCACACCAGTATTCAGATGGTAATTTTCACCCAGAGTAGAAGAGGATAGAGAAGGTCAACAAGGCCAACTGGCCAGCTTAACTATAAGTTTCAAGTGTCAATGACTCAAAGGTCATTTAGCAAGCACCTATAGGGTAATAAGCATGGCTAAGCATGTCTACTCTATCGGATTACTATATACTTCTACTCAGGTGTCAAATGGATAGGCAACAAGCGGATCAAGGTAATGTGTCAATCGACACGCTAGCTACAATATTAAAAACATGCATATTATAACCATAAAACTCAATGCAATTTATAAAACATAGGATAAGTATGATCAAAGAAGGAGGCATGCCTTCGTTGTTGAGTCCTTCTTCAGTAACCTGTTTCTGTCCATGTCCAACATCGTCACTCCCTACTCGTCGTAACGATAGCAAATAAAAACACATGAATACCAAAGAAATAATAAATCCAAATAACATCCAAAGGAAATCAATAATGGAAGGATAGTAAGATATTGATCAAGAGGGAGATTCCAAAGAGATTCTAAAGTGAGATAGCATGGTAGGAATGTAAGAGATGGAATTCAACGAATGGAAAAGGTTAGGTTGACACGACTAAGGAAGGCTTGGTGATCAAGACTAATGTTGTGGTACGAATTAAAATAAAATAGGATCCACTCCCTTATGACAAACCCATACTATGGTACAAAGTAATTAATAAACTTAATAATGAGACACATCTCATGCAATGCATGTGTGTATAGGATCATAAAGATGTGTTAACTAATAACACAAGCATCAAACATACAAGTGATCATGAGTATAATTAAACTAGGAGATGCTCTTTATAAAATGAAATAACAAATATCCAATTAACTACTGACAACAAGATTATACCCACATGCTTGTAATAGCATGGCAAACTAAGCACACTAAGCATATGAGAAAGGCACAAGTCAACTAACGAAAGATAAACTATCCAATCATGTGATGAACTAATGAAACGAGTATTAAACACTCACAATACTAAAATGATACAAAGTCAAACATCTATACGGAGGAACTAAGTACGCAACTATAACACACAAAACATCATGAGGCATGAAAGATGTCTAAGTATAGAACAACGCAATAGCAAGGTAAACAAATATAACATCTAAACATGGATTATCATCACATGAGATACCACACTAGGCTACCAAAAGAATACAACTCGTAACTATGAGATAACTTAATTGGTATCCACTATCATGAAGATAATTCATGGCACTAGTATGCAATCTCACATTCTAGTCATGACATGTAAGAACACGAAATCATGGAATAAAGATACAACCCTATCATGTTAGTTAATACAGGTAAGCACGTTCATAAAGAATAATGAGCATGTAGGCAAGTAAACAAATATAATAAACTAATCAACATGTATTATACAACACGGATAACATGATGGCATGCGTTTCTAAATAATACAACCTCACTTCCAAATACATAGAAGCACAACCAACGCATCGTACAACACATGGGTTGGTACACACATGGCATGCAAGTCAACTAAGCATGCATAGCTACCATCCTAGGTAAACAAGACAACTAAGACAATTAACAAAAAGTAATAACATAGGTTATATGCTACAACCTAAATCATATGTAACAATACAAATCTGAAACATGACATGAAGCAACCATCCATGAATAATGGTTAGCAAACATCTATAAAACTAGATGATCAACTAGGCGATAATATCTATGCAACGAACTATAATATAGTCACCTCCATTAGAAAGCATTTCATTTGATATCTAGCATAATTAACATATGCAAAACACATGAAATAATAAAACCAATCTATACTACACATGCATGGCTAAATGTTAGCCGACCAAGATAAATATTTAGATAACTCTAAATATTTGTACAGATTAAATGACAAATAACTATATGCAACAACCAATGATTAACCTTGACTTAGTTTAGCTTATAGCAACTCTAAAACAATATCAACTTACTCTAAAATCTAATGTAACATAACATGCTCATGATAACTGGTAACTGGAAATTAAATATATAACACATATGATTAGATAAGCGCTAACCTATAACATGCCATGACTTCACACATAAACAAATCGCATAAGCAACATGATTGAAAACGAATATATGGAACAATATAATATATTTGCCATGCTAAACAAAATAAATTAAATCAAAAGGTAAATTATTCTACGATGAAACAAAGCAAAACAATGAAAATTCTATGCAACTATAAGCATGGCAAACATTGTCAAAGTTGTGTGCGCATGCACAAGTGAGGACTACAAAACTAAAATGAATAAATAAATAAAATCCTTACAACATGGTAATAATTCGCAACACGTGTACGTACATATATCCTACGACTACTTACCGCATCGAAGAAAAATAACACGTGAAATAATATGTTCCACAATTTTCAAAAACCATAACCGGTAAAATAAATCTAACAAGTCATTTGCCGCATCAAAATTATGAGACACATAAAATGCACTCCTAGGCATAAAACGAACATATGAACAATAACATTTCACGCAAAATTAACCAATGAATAAACTCCGTAAATCTTAACCAAAAGACTACACGGATATATATTTTACAATACAATTACCAAGCAAGTATAGAACATCACACAAGTGTGAAAAATAAATAGTGCAAGAAACTTGCACTTAGTGAAATTCCTATGTGAACCCAACAAACATGTAATATGATATATATGCAAAATCTAAAACCACAAACGGGGTCCTCTGACCACTTAAAATGTCTCATCTATTGATAGCTAGATCAAGCAATGCACAAAAGAAAAACAATGGAAAAAGTCTATAATATTTGGTTCATGCGACGGATAGCATCGACGCGCCCAACGGCAAAACTAGGAGGAACTATGATGTCTAAGAGATAAGACCCGTGATGTTGAGACGGTGTGCCAGAGGAATTGGATAGAGACTCACCGAGCATGAATATACAAAGCGATGAACTCGACGAACAGTGTATACGGAGATGCGGAATTCTTCGCATGTGGTTGACGGATCACGTTCTTTCTTCTCTGAATGGAGCTGCGGCATGGAAAAGAAGCTTCTGGCGCAAGGATACGGATGGAGATGCTTGGAGTCGCCGGGAACAAGCACTCGCGTCCATGGAGAAGCAACAGATCGAGGAGCGTTCTTGGAGAGAGGTGGAAGGGAGAGGGTAGGGATGCTACGGGAATTGAAAGAGGAGGTTGGGGCGCACATATATATAGTCACGGATTTGGAAACGGTTGAGAGTTAAGAGGATCAGAGGAGGAGGAGAGTCATGGCTGTACGTTTTTTGGCTGAAGTCATGGTTGTACGTTTCTTCTATGCACGTTCCTCCTGAGAATGAACAAAGAAGAGGAAGGAGAGCAGGCGCACGCACAATATATGGAGTCATCAATTTTTGGAAACTGAATCGATTTAAGTAATTGTGGATGACGAAAATCATGACTTGATGATGCCGTTTCACTTCTGTACACTATGCGATGGTTTCCCTCATGCATGTACGTGATAAACATGGGGCTCAGCCACCACGTGAAGAAAATGGGCTAAGGGCCCAGGTGGAAAAGGAAATAGAGAAACAAAAGATTGGCCTAAGCCCATTCAGATTGAAAAAGAGGAAATACTAGAAACAAAGGTGGGCTTCTCACAGGAATACACATAAATGATGTTGTGTTAGGGGTTTTGGTCCATGGAGTGAGCGATGGAAAACAATTATATTTTCTTTTAGGGAAATCTAGAAAATGAATAATCTTAATAAAACTCCAATGAACTTAGAAAAACAAGAAAAGGCAAAGGCACACAAATTAATATGCCGAAGAAGAGAAATAAAGCACGATAAAAAAAAACCTAAATTTTAATTTAGGTTCGCATTAGTTCAAATTATATCATACAAATCATAAATACACAATTTAATCTTTTGCAATCAATAAAATAAACGAAATTTTCTCGCCCTCATATTTGGAAAACTTTTGCTCAAACATTCTGAGAATCGGGATGTTACAAATCTACCCCCCTTAAAACAAATCTTGTCCCCGAGATTTAGGCTCACTAAAAAGAATGGGTTTGGATAAGCTTCGTCTTCGACACAGTCCTTCCCACAAGATTGTGGAATCACGGTTCATTTTGATCTATGTGCGAGCAACTTTTGGGTCTTTATTGGAAATACTTCTCTCGTCGAAATCCATTCTAGCCTGATCAAGGTTTGGAAATAGTCCTTCCATCTTGGCACCGGTGATCCCATAGCTTTTCTGATTGATTGATCACTCTTCGATCATGTTATTCCTCTGTAAGTCAAGATTTGGTGCGGGTAAACTCATTGATTCTTCCTTCAGATTAAACTTGATGGTAGGTGTACTGAAGGTCTTCTAATCTTCATCTTCTTTCCAAATGAAGGTCTTCAATCTTTGATCATGACACAAATCAGCCTTTACTACCCTCCTTAAAGAAGTTTTCCATAGGGTTCATTTTGCTAACCAACCTCCAAGCTAGTTGATGCAACTTTGCTCATCTCAGGGTTACCTCCTGGGTTTGTAGAGAAGAGGGCAAGAGCATAAGATGAGTAATAGAATCCTAGCAAGACGGAGATACCCTAGAAGAAAAACAAAACACCAAGATAACCATGAAGATGTCCAAATAAAATTAAAAAGCAACTCATTTTGACAAATAGGGTTTTAGTAAGTCTGCATACGAAAACATCAAAAGAAAATATGCAGACAATACCCACACAAAAAGGTTTTGCGTCTACAAGGTACGAGTTTATCACTACAAGGGTGTTAACCAACCTAATCCTATATGGCAAGTCACATCATAACTTTGTGCAGATCATCAACGTTGACGATTGAAGCATCTTGGACCGTTGTTGACTTCTTGAGTTCTTGATGTGCCTTCTCTTGGCAATATGTTGCTACAAGGAGCTTCACGGGTTGAAGTTAAGTTGCAATTCTTGGCACGTCTTCTGAAGCTTCTGACATTTCAACACCATGGACAGGGAAAAGGTTTCACATACTATAAAGAAGATGGTAGAGAAGTAGAGTTTAAAATTAAAATAAGTAATATGAGATGAGAAGAGCAATAGTGAAGAAGAAGAGTATGCAAATATTTCTTTTGAAAATATTTTCTAAGGCTTTCCATTTCTAACTAAGGCCACGCGGCTAGGTCGACATCGGCTCTGATACCACTTCTGTGAGAACCCGGAATTTACTTCTAGACCCTCTTGTGTATATTTGTCAACCCCATGATCATTGTTGACAACACAACGAAATGGTATCATTGCACGATACGTAAAATTATTTTATTACATATTGCCCCAAGGCATACATTGACAAATGTCTCATGACATTTATTCCAACCATAAAATAGCGGAAAATACTATGCGTAGCGACTCCATCTCAGCCACATGCAGTCGATGTAGTCCACGTGGCCTCACTCCTACGAATCGCCATAGTAGTCGTAGTCATCACCTTCATCTTCATGTAACTCTGTTGTCAACAAAAGTATTGCCATGAGTACATTACGAACTCAACATGCCTCCCTCAGAGAAGGTCCTAATAGCTACATGTGGCTTCAAAGGAAGGTTGTATGGCTCATTTGCATAAAAGCTAATTTTATATGAAAACAATAGCATTTGGATAAAAGCAGTTTTTGATGAGAACATGTTTATATCCAGAGTATCTTTTATCAAAGTGAGGATCCTCGATCAACTCACACTCATCATAGGTTCCAACAATTGGGGCAAAGAGGGAATAAGCAAGACAGGTCCTATATGTCAAGAAAGATTCATGTGTCGTCCATGACCGTGGACACGACTATTCGAATAGTTTTACACTCTGCAGAGGTTGTACACTTTACCCACACGACACAATCTCGTCTTAATGCCACCAGTGGCCGCTGGTTTAGTACACCATTTGGTATACCGGCAGGGAGATTGTGACGAGGTCTTTAGACTAGATTCCCCAAAGATGTGACATGCCCACCGGGTCTGGCGCACGGAACTGAGAGTACGTCCTCAAACCGGTCTACCCATCTGTGCTGAGGATACTCCTCGCAAGGCAGCTATCCCATCTGCGGTACGGCGACATCAACACCTAAGGCTGACTAGCTTACTTGACCAAGCTAGTGCCCATATAGCATGTGGTTGTACTGTTTACACAATCTTCAAATCCAAGACTTATTAGGCCTCATGCGGCACGGACGACTGATTGCTCCGTTCACCTTGGGCAGCCAATCGCTCCTTCAATCCTTGATTCAGTTGTCGCCCGCGCCAGTATTCAGATGGTAATTTTCACCCAGAGTAGAAGAGGATAGAGAAAGTCAACAAGGCCAACTGGCCAGCTTAACTATAAGTTTCAAGTGTGAATGACTCAAAGGTCATTTAGCAAGCACCTATAGGGTAATAAGCATGGCTAAGCATGTCTACTCTATCGGATTACTATATACTTCTACTCAGGTGTCAAATGGATAGGCGACAAGCGGATCAAGGTAATGTGTCAATCGACACGCTAGCTACAATATTAAAAACATGCATATTATAACCATAAAACTCAATGCAATTTATAAAACATAGGATAAGTGTGATCAAAGAAGGAGGCATGCCTTCGTTGTTGAGTCCTTCTTCAGTAACCTGTTTCTGTCCATGTCCAACATCGGCACTCCCTACTTGTCGTAACGATAGCAAATAAAAACACATGAGTACCAAAGCAATAGTAAATCCAAATAACATCCAAAGGAAATCAAGAATGGAAGGATAGTAAGATATTGATCAAGAGGGAGATTCCAAAGAGATTCTAAAATGAGATAGCATGGTAGGAAGGTAAGAGATGGAATTCAACGAAGGGAAAAGGTTAGGTTGACACGACTAAGGAAGGCTTGGTGATCAAGACTAATGTTGTGGTACGAATTAAAATAAAATAGGATCCACTCCCTTATGACAAACCCATACTATGGTACAAAGTAATTAATAAACTTAATAATGAGACACATCTCATGCAATGCATGTGTGTATAGGATCATAAAGATGTGTTAACTAATAACACAAGCATCAAACATACAAGTGATCATGAGAATAATTAAACTAGGAGATTCTCTTTATAAAATGAAATATTAAATATCCAACTAACTACTGACAACAAGATTATACCCACATGCTTGTAATAGCATGGCAAACTAAGCACACTAAGCATATGAGAAAGGCACAAGTCAACTAACGAAAGATAAACTATCCAATGATGTGATGAACTAATGAAACGAGTATTAAACACTCATAATACTAAAATGATACAAAGTCAAACATCTATACGGAGGAACTAAGTACGCAACTATAACGCACAAAACATCATGAGGCATGAAAGATGTCTAAGTATTGAACAAAGCAATAGCAAGGTAAACAAATATAACATCTAAACATGGATGATCATCACATGAGATACCACAATAGGCTACCAAAAGAATACAACTTGTAACTATGAGATAACTTAATTGATATCAACTATCCTGAAGATCAATCATGGCACCAATATGCAATCTCACATTCTAGTCATGACATGTAAGAATACGAAATCATGGAATAAGGACACAACCCTATCATGTTAGTTAATACAGGTAAGCACGTTCATAAAGAAAAATGAGCATGTAGGCAAGTAAACAACTATAATCAACTAATCAACATGTATTATACAACACGGATAACATGATGGCATGCTTTTCTAAATAGTACAACCTCACTTGCAAATACATAGAAGCACAACCAAGGCATCGTACAACACATGGGTTGGTACACACATGGCATGCAAGTCAACTAAGCATGCATAGCTACCATCCTAGGTAAACAAGACAACTAAGATAATTAACAAAAAGTAATAACATAGGTTATATGCTACAACCTAAATCATATGTAACAATACAAATCTGAAACATGACATGAAGCAACCATCCATAAATAATGGTTAGCAAACATCTATAAAACTAGATGATCAACTAGGCGATAATATCTATGCAACGAACTATAATGTAGTCACCTCCATAACAAAGCATTTCATTTGATATCTAGCATAATTAACATATGCAAAACACATGAAATAATACAACCAATCTATACTAGACATGCATGGCTAAATGTTAGCCGACCAAGATAAATATTTAGATAACTCTAAATATTTGTAAAGATTAAATGACAAATAACTATATGCAACAACCAATGATTAACCTTGACTTCGTTTAGCTTATAGCAACTCTAAAACAATATCAACTTACTCTAAAATCTAATGTAACATAACATGCTTATGATAACTGGTAAATGGAAATTAAATATATAACACATATGATTAGATAAGCGCTAACCTATAACATGCCATGACTTCACACATAAACAAATCGCATAAGCAACATGATTGAAAACGAATATATGGAACAATATAATATATTTCCATGCTAAACAAAATAAATTAAATCAAAAGATAAATTATTCTACGATGAAACAAAGCAAAACAATGAAAATTCTATGCAACTATAAGCATGGCGAACATTGTCAAAGTTGTGTGGGCATGCACAAGTGAGTACTACAAAACTAAAATAAATAAATAAATAAAATCCTTACAATAGGGTAATAATTCACAACACGTGTACGTACATATATCCTACGACTACTTACCACATCAAAGAAAAATAACACGTGAATGTTCCACAATTTTCAAAAACCATAACCGGTAAAATAAATCTAACAGGTCATTTGCCACATCAAAATTATGAGACACATAAAATGCACTCCTAGGCATAAAACGAACATATGAACAATAACATTTCACGCAAAATTAACCGATGAATAAACTCCGCAAATCTTATCCAGAAGACTACACGGATATATATTTTACAATACAATTATCAAGCAAGTAATCCAGTTATTTTTATGTAACTCTTAGAACATCACACAAGTGAAAAAAATAAATAGTGCAAGAAACTTGCACTTAGTGAAATTCCTATGTGAACCCAACAAACATGTAATATGATATATATGCAAAATCTAAAACCACAAACGGGGTCCTCTGACCACTTAAAATGTCTCATCTATTGATAGCTAGATCAAGCAATGAACAAAAGAAAAAAAATGGAAAAAGTCTATAATATTTGGTTCATGCGACGGATAGCATCGACGCGCCCAACGTCAAAACTAGGAGGAACTATGATGTCTAGGAGATAAGACCCGTGATGTTGAGACGGTGTGCCACAGGAATTGGATAGAGACTCACCGAGCATGAAGATACAAAGCGATGAACTCGACGAACAGTGTATACGGACATGCGAAATTCTTCGCATGTGGTTGACGGATCACGTTCTTTCTTCTCTGAATGGAGCTGCGGCATGGAGAAGAACCTTCTGGCGCAAGGATACGGATGGAGATGCTTGGAGTCTCCGGGAACAAGCACTCGCGTCCATGGAGAAGCAACAGATCGAGGAGCGTTCTTCGAGAGAGGTGGAAGGGAGAGGGTAGGGATGCTACGGGAATTGAAAGAGGAGGTTGGGGCGCAAATATATATAGTCACGGATTTGGAAACGGTTCAGAGTTAAGAGGATCAGAGGAGGAGGCGAGTTATGGCTGTAGGTTTCTTGGCTGAAGTCATGGCTGTACGTTTCTTCTATGTACGTTCCTCCTGAGAACGAACAAAGAAGAGGAAGGAGAGCAGGCGCACACACAATATATAGAGTCATCAGTTTTTGGAAACTGAATCGATTTAAGTAATTGTGGATGACGAAAATCATAACTTGATGATGGAGTTTCACTTCTGTATACTATGCGATGGTTTCCCTCATGCATGTATGTGATAAACATGGGGCTCAGCCACCACGCGAAGAAAATGGGCTAAGGGCCTAGGTGGAAAAGGAAATAGAGAAACAAAAGATTGGCCTAAGCCCGTTCAGATTGGAAAAGAGGAAATACTAGAAACACACGTGGGCTTCTCACAGGAATACACACAAATGATGTTGTGTTAGGGGTTTTGATCCATGGAGTGAGCGACGGAAAACAGTTATATTTCCTTTTAGGGAAATCTAGAAAATGAATAAATCTTAATAAAACTCCAATGAACTTAGAAAAACAAGAAAAGGCAAAGGCACAGAAATTAATATGCCGAAGAAGAGAAATAAGGCACGATGAAACAAAAATAAAAATAAATAAACCTAAATTTTAATTTAGGTTCGCATTAGTTCAAATTATATCATACAAATCATAAATACACAATTTAATCTTTTGCATTCAATAAAATAAACGAAATTTTCTCGCCCTCATATTTGGAAAACTTTTTCTCAAACATTCCGAGAATCGGGATGTTACAGATCTACCCCCCTTAAAACATATCTTGTCCCCGAGATTTAGGCTCACTAAAAAGAATGGGTTTGGATAAGCTTCGTCTTCGACACAGTCCTTCCCACAAGATTGTGGTATCACGGTTCATTTTGATCTTGGTGCGAGCAACTTTTGGGTCTTTATTGGAAATACTTCTCTCGTCGAAATCCATTCTAGCCTGATCAAGGTTTGGAAATAGTCATTCCATCTTGGCGCCGGTGATCCCATAGCTTTTCTGATTGGTTGATCACTCTTCAATCATGTTATTCCTCTGTAAGTCAAGATTTGGTGCGGATAAACTCATTGATTCTTCCTTCAGGTTAAACTTGAAGGTAGGTGTACTGAAGGTCTTCTAATCTTCATCTTCTTTCCAAATGAAGGTCTTCAATCTTTGATCATGACACAAATCAGCCTTTACTACCCTCCTTAAAGAAGTTTTCCATAGGGTTCATTTTGCTAACCAACCTCCAAGCTGGTTCATGCAACTTTGCTCATCTCAGGGTTACCTCCTGGGTTTGTAGAGAAGAGGGAAAGAGCATAAGATGAGTAATAGAATCCTAGCAAGACGGAGATACCCTAGAAGAAAAACAAAACACCAAGATAACCATGAAGATGTCCAAATAAAATTAAAAAGCAACTCATTTTGACAAATAGGGTTTTAGTAAGTCTGCATATGAAAACATCAAAAGAAAATATGCAGACAATACCCACACAAAAAGTTTTTGCATCTACAAGCTACGAGTTTATTACTACAAGGGTGTTAACCAACCTAATCCTATATGGCAAGTCACATCATAACTTTGTGCAGATCATCAACGTTGACGATTGAAGCATCTTGGACCATTGTTGACTTCTTGAGTTCTCGATGTGCCTTCTCTTGGAAATATGTTGCTACAAGGAGCTTCACGGGTTGAAGTTAAGTTGCAATTCTTGGCACGTCTTCTGAAGCTTCTAACATTTCAACACCATGGACAGGGAAAAGGTTTCACATACTATAAAGAAGATGGTAGAGAAGTAGAGTTTAAAATTCAAATAAGTAAGATGAGATGAGAAGAGCAATAGTGAAGAAGAAGAGTATGAAAATATTTCTTTTGAAAATAGTTTCTTATGAAAATATTTTCAAAGGCTTTCCATTTCTAACTAAGGCTACGCGACTAGGTCGACATCGGCTCTGATACCACTTTTGTGAGAACCCGGAATTTACCTCCAGACCCTCCTGTGTATATTTGTCAACCCCATGATCATTGTTGACAACACAGCGAAATGGTATCATTGCACGATACGTAAAATTATTTTATTACATATTGCCCCAAGTCATACATTGACAAATGTGTCATGACAATTATTACAACCAGAAAATAGCGGAAAATACTATGCGTGGCGACTCCATCTCAACCACAGGCAGTCGATGTAGTCCACGTGGCCTCACTCCTACGAATCGCCATAGTAGTCGTAGTCATCACCTTCATCTTCATGTAACTCTGGTGTCAAGAAAAGTATTGCCATGAGTACATTACGTACTCAACATGCCTCCCTCGGAGAAGGTCCTAATAGCTACATGTGGCTTCAAAGGAAGGTTGTATGGCTCATTTGCATGAAAGCTAATTTTATTTGAAAACAATAGCATTTGGATAAAAGCAGTTTTTGATGAGAACATGTTTATATCCAGAGTATCTTTTATCAAAGTGAGGATCCTCGATCAACTCACACTCATCATAGGTTCCAACAATTGGGGCAAAGAGGGAATAAGCAAGACAGGTCCTGTATGTCAAGAAAGATTCATGTGTCGTCCATGACCGTGGACACGGCTATTCGAATAGTTTTACACTCTGCAGAGGTTATACACTTTACCCACACGACACAATCTCATCTTGATGCCACTAGTGGCCGCTTGTTTAGTACACCATTTGGTATACCGGCAGGGAGATTGTGGCAATCAATAAAATAAACGAAATTTTCTCTCCCTCATATTTGGAAAACTTTTTCTCAAACATTCTGAGAATCGGGATGTTACACATAAACTCTTCCACCAAGTAATCCAACTAGCATCAACTACAAAGAGTAATCAACACTACTAGCAACCTTACAAGTACCAATCCGAGTCGCGAGATGAGGATTGGTTACAAGACATGAACTAGGGATTGGAGAGGAGATGGTGCTGATGAAGATGTTGATGAAGATGCCTCCCCTCCGACGAGAGGAGTGTTGGTGATGACGATGGCGATTATTTCCCCCTCCGGGAGGGAAGTTTCCCCGGCAGGATCGTCCTGCCGGAGCTCTAGATTGGATCTGCTCAAGTTTTGCATCGTGGCGGCGGCGAAACCATGAAAAAGCTCCCGATTGATTTTTTTTCTGGAACGAAACCCTTCATATAGAAAAAGAGGGGGGCTAGTGGGCCATCAGGGAGCCCACAAGCTTGCCATCCGCCACCAGGGGGGTGGCGGTGGCAGGGCTTGTGGCGCCCTGGTAGCTCCCCTTTGGTACTTCTTTCGCCCAATATTTTTTATATAATCCGAAAAAAATCCGCGTAACTTTTCAGGGCATTTGGACATGTACAGAATAGTGGACTAATATTTGCTCCTTTTCCAGTCCAGAATTCCAGCTGCGTGAATTCTCCCTCTTCAAGTAAACCTTGCAAAATAAGAGAGAAAAGGCATAAATATGGTACCACAAAGTAATATAACATCCCATAAAGCAATAAATATCAACATGAACGCATGATGGAAAATGGACGTATCAATAATCTGATCATAAATCCACAATTCATCGGATCTCGACAAACATGCCGCAAAAGAAGATTACATCGGATAGATCTCCATGAAGATCATGGAGAACTTTGTATTGAAGATCCTAGAGAGAAAAGAAGCCATCTAGCTACTAGCTATGGACCCGAAGGTTTATGGTGAACTACTCACGCATCATCGGAGAGGCAATGGTGTTGATGAAGAAGCCCTCCGTGTCCGAATCACCCCTTTGGCAGGGCACCAGAACGTGCCCCAGATGGGATCTTGCGGAGACAGAAGCTTGCGGCGGCGGAAAAGTATTTTCGTGGCTCCCTCCCGTGGTTTCAGATTTTTCGGGGATTTATAGGCGGAAGAAGTAGGGCAAAGGAGCCACAGGGAGCCGACAAGCCTGCTAGGCGCCGCCCCCAGGCCGCGGCTAGGGGGCTTGTGGCCTCCCCTGGTGCCCTTTGCCTTGGTTCTCAAGCTCCCTATGTATCTACTGCTCCGGAAAAAATCTTTTCGGAGGTTTTATTCCGTTTGGACTCCGTTCAATATTCTCCCGTGAAAAAGGTCAAAAACACGGAAAAAACAGGAACTCACACATGGCACTGAGTTAATTAGTTAGTACCAAAAAAGATATAAAATGCATACAAAACATCCAAAGTTTGACAAGATAATATCATGGAACCATCAAAAATTATAGATACGTTGGAGACGTATCAATGCTCACCGAACACAGATACCGGATAAAAGAGTCTTACATCCGAATAACGATTATTACCACACATGACCGAATGGTCAAGTTCACAAACAGGGCCTAAGGCCAAATCACACTAATACATCTAATAGCGGAAATCATAGGGGCTAAGCGGGTGCCCATGCCATCAAGCCTACTCCGACAGGTATTCTGACTCGGAAGCATCCTAGTTCGCAGGGGCGTCTCCGAAGACGTACTCATTTCCAAACTCCAGTCCTTCCATGTCTGGTCAATAATATAACCAGTGGCAAGCCAATGAGTACTTTTGAATGTACTCGCAAACAGCACATGATATGAACAATGAAAGTGAAGGATAACAATATCATGCATCTTTGGTGTAACTCATCTTGGTGGAATGATCATGAATATGCATCAAGTTAAAGAATTACTTTTGAAGAACAGGTTACAAATATCAATATATCTGTTGAGGGTTGAACCATCCGGGTTCACCCTATATGCCAAGTCACCAAACTTGGTCATATCATTACCTTCATAATAACTCATTTTTATCACAACTCACACACACTTGGTTTATGCGGAAACAAGTGGACGTAGTTTAAGCAGGATTAACCAACTGTCCTTGACCGTGGACACGGCTATTCAAATAGTTTTACACTCTGCAGAGGTAGTACGCTAGACCCACGAGATCCGGGAAACTTCCGTGTCATCCACGACTCGCGGCATATAACATACCCGAGGTAAGTACCCGGTCAATGTTGTTCCCCTGACGATACGAGCACCGACTCTGGACAGTACCAACTATGCGGGGACCAACGGTGTGCCTGGAACTCATAAAAATGGCATAGTCGTCCTACCTGGCACGACCCCATCACGAGAGTGACCACACATCACTCCCGCCACTAGTAAGGTGGCTCTTTGCTAGCACCGACCAGAGTAATTAACATAGCCCCGTCCAATATGGGGTAACGTGGTCGTACTGGTAAGGTTGGGACAGCCAACACATCATAAATCTAATCCCATTTCTGAAACCATACTCACTCAAAAGTACTTGGTGCACCACTACTTGTCAACATGATACTACCATGATCCTCAAAGGGTAGGACCAAGCTCAATGCATGTGCTCCGGAGGAGCCATCGGTACCATCACATCAAATGATTTACCGACACTTATGATCATATGCAACGGAAATACTTGCTATTTAATATGCAATATAACATATGCTCAGTCATGGTCAAAGGGTTGCTTGCCTTGGTCTGCAAGGTATCCAGGGTCTTCGAGGTCTTCCGCTCTGATTCCCTCGTCACACGGATTTTCTATCGTCATAAAAAGAATAAATAAGAAATAGCTCACTCAAAAACAGATCACCAAGTTATTTTAAAAATGTTCTATATTACTTATATATCTAAACTTTTATTTTGAAAAATATTTGCCTCTGATTCCAATGAAGGAACATTTTTAAAATCAACCAAACAGAAGCAAAAATATTCCAAATTAGTCCTTTTTATTATTGTAAAACAGAATAGTTGTTGAAAAATTCATCCATTGGTCTCATTAAAACTACACATTTTTAGAAGAATAACAGTGGAAAAATTATATTTTTACACTGGTTAAATAATTTATAAAATTCTTAGATAACATATTTTAAAACTAAAAGAAAAAGGGCTAAATCCCTGGCCTGGCTCGGCCTGGAACTGGGCCGGCCCAAGGCTAGACGACAGCCTGCCCAGGCGCGCGCGCCGTCTGGTTTGAACCTGACGTGCGGGGCCCTGTGGTCAGCGGCTGCGGGCAGCACGGGGGAGGAGGTTGGGCCATCGACAGGTGGGGCACACGTGTCGGGGTCGTCTCCTACCTCCGGCCAGAGAGGAGGAGGAGCACGCCGGCGAGGCTGCCAACGTCCTCAAGCCCAAACAAAGACATGAATGGGTTCGGCATGACGCCGCCTACCTGCTGGTGGTCGGAACAACGAGGAGAGGCAGGGGTTTGCCGGTGACGAGAAGGTCGCGGCGGAGGAGTTTCGAGAGGTGGTCGAGGAGATAGCTAGGGGCATGGAAATGCACGGGCGAGTTGGGGGAAAGCTTCTTGGGGTTGAGGGGATCAGTTTGGTGGGTCGGGGGATGCAGGAGCCGTCGTGTAGCCGGATATCGACCGGAGCTCCGAGGTGGAGGGGCCTCGGTCGATCTCGAGCACCGGGGCTCTGCTAGCTTGCTGGGGTGGCTAGGGAGGTGCTAGTGGTTGTGGTGAAGCTATATGAGGGGTGCAGGAGCGAGGGGGAGGGCTATAAATAGGCCTGCGACGGTGAGCCAATTCGGGAGCGCCGGTGACTCACCCCGGCATGCATGGGGGTGCAGGGAGGAGCTGGGGTCGATACCACGGTCTTAGGACGTGGTTTTGTACCACCAGAACCATGTGCAACAGAGAGAGAGGAGCCGAGCATCCGTGGCCGCGCAACCTTGGCTAGTTCTGGTGAGCGCGGGCACACGTCGCACGAGATCTAGCACGGGAGAGGAGGGGCCCTGAGGGTTGCTCGATGCAGAGGGGTTGTCGAGGAAGAGGTTGGACACCTCGGGGGAGGCTGGAACTGGCCGAGAGCATCGCCCCCACCTTGGTGGCTTCCTGTAGCGCGCCCAGAGCATAGTTTTGGCATGCCACGGCATGCTGGTGCACTCTGAGGCACTTTGGACGTGTCTAGCATGTCCTGGCACTGGTTGGGAGTGTGGCTAGCCGTTTGGGTCTTGTGGGAGGTTCGGCAGGTCAAGGGAGACAAGGAATACTAGTGTTGTCAGCTTTGAACTAAAGCTTAGATTGGGGTTTTTGTCATTTCTACTTTGAACCAGTGAGGGGCCAGTTGACTGGGGTTGGGCATTGATATTGGCCACCTAATCTGAGAGTTTGGAGCAAAGGGGTTGGGTTTAGCTATGGGTTAAAGGGGCTTTTACCCATCTGTCAGAAGGTGCTCGACAGTGGTTTGAGGGGGTTGCACCTCACCACCGGTGCTGCAACTAAACAGGTTTGGGTTTGGTGCTAAAACATGGGGTTTCACCAAGTTTGAGCTCCATTGGACAAGTTTAGTTTGTAAACTTGAAAACACCACTATTTGACCAGATATGTCCCTTCCAAAGAGAGTGTGGGCAAACTAAGTCCTACAAATCTCATTTTTGGTGTGGAACCCTCATTTGAGTTATTAGGCATTCCTGCAAAGTTTCAACTTCATAGGACAAACTTTTCTATGTAGAGTTGCTCCAACTACAATGTGGACAGAAAGGGTTTTAGGGTTATCTGGGGTCCTTAATCACCTTGGATCAAGGTGATTTTTTTATGTGGACACCAAATATGGCTTAGGGATACTACTGGAATTTTCTAGGATTTTACTGAGAATACTTCCTTGGAAATATTTCAAAAGGTCAAAACAGACAGATATGGTTTTTAGGGTTTTACTCATATAATTATAATATAAATAGGGGTTTAAAATCTTATGTATGGAAAATATATGTCCTTGTGATCATCTCCAAATTTAATCAGATTTTTCTAAGGCGGAAAAGTATTTTTCCAAGTAGGAATACCAATTCTGGCCTCAGAAATGGACATGTGAATTAATTAGGAAAGGAATTCTAAAAATAATTATTTTGTGGTTTTGAAACAATAAAATGAAGTTAAAACCAGATTACCAACTTTGGGTAGAAACACTTCTTGCCATCAAGTGCATGTAGTGCAACTCAAAGTAGGGTTTTACCTTAATCAAAAACAAGTAAAGGTTTTTGGAAATAAATCAATATTGTGAAATGGGGTTTTATCATCACATGATGAAACACACAAGCATACAATGACAATCATGGCACTCACATCATTAGTTTTGAAAAAGTTTTAACAAGCTCAGATTTCTGCATTACACAGAAGTGGTAGTAAAAACAGGGTGTGACAAACCTATCCCCCTTACAAGAATCTCGTCCCCGAGATTCCTAAGCTAGGTGCTAAAAAGGTTCGAAAACTCAGATCGGGGATAGTCTTCACGCTCCCATGTTGCTTCAGCTTCGGTGTGGTTGCTCCACTGAACCTTGAAATACTTGATGGTGCGGCTTCTGGTACAACGCTCAGCTTCACCCAGAATGCGGATCGGCTTCTCGCGGTAGGTGAGATCCGGCTGAAGGTCAATGGCCAGATGGTCAATGTCCTTGTAAGGATCGGAACGGTTTGGCACTTGAAGACACTTCCGGAGCTGCGACACGTGAAAGACGTTGTGCACACCCCGAAAGTTCCGGAGGTAGTTCTAACTGATTAGCAACTTCTCCACGCCTTGACGTGATCTTAAAAGGACCAATGAACCTTGGAGCGAGTTTCCCTTTAACATGGAAACACTTGGTTCCCTTGAGAGGTGTGACACGGAGGTACACATGGTCTCCGGGAATGAACTCCACATCTCTGCGGCGAGAATCCACATAGCTCTTTTGTCACGACTTAGCTGCCTTCAGGTTTTCTCAGGTAAGTTGCACCTTCTCTTCTACCTTGTGCAAAAGTTCTGGCCCAAAAATCAGCCCTTCACCGGTTTCGGACCAGTTGAGCGGGGTGCGGCACTTCCGTCCGTACAACACTTCAAATGGGGCCATCTGGAGACTGGACTGGTAGCTGTTGTTGTAGGAAAACTCAGCGAATGGCAGACAGTCTTCCCGTTTGGCACCATGCGCTAAGAAACACGCGCGGAGCATATCTGCGAGTATCTGATTCACTCTTTCCGTTTATCCGCCCCGTTTGCGGGTGGAAAGCGGTGCTGAAAGAGAGCTTGGTTCCGAGGGCTTCTTGGAACTTCTTCCAAAATCTTGAGGTGAACTGCGTGCCTCGTTCAGATACAATCTCCTTGGGAACTTCGTGAAGGCTTACAATACGCTCAATGTAGAGACTGGCCAACTTGTTCCCATCATAAGTGGTGTTGACTGGAATGAAATGGGCCACCTTGGTCAAATGGTCGACAATGACCATATAGAGTCATGGCCTCTGCTTGACCTCGGTAGGCCGGTAATAAAATCCATGCCTATCTTGTCCCACTTCCATTCTGGCACTTGGAGAGGTTGTTGCAATCCAGCAGGTCGCTGATGCTCAGCCTTGACTTGCTGACAAACGTCGCACTTTGCAACATAAGATGTTATTTCCCTCTTCATACCGTGCCACCTGAATCTTTCTCGGAGATCTTGATACATCTTGGTACCACCGGGGTGAATAGAGTAGGGTGTATCATGTGCTTCCTGTAGGATCAAGTCCTTGTGTTCAACCTTGTTGGGTACGCATAAACGTTTCCCAAACCACACTACTCCTTGTTCATCCACCAAAAATCCAGAGGCCTTGCCTTCTTGAATCTTCTTCTTGATGCCTTTAATGCTCTTATGACCTTTCTGGGCCTCTTTGATATCACCACCAGCATCGGTTTGACTTCGAGGTTGTCTAGGAATCCTGGTTCAACAAGCTCCAAACCGAAGTTTTCCAACTCCTCGTACAAGGCAGGTTGCCTTTCCTTGAGCATGACGTTCAAGGTGTTGGTCTTCCGGCTTAAGGCATCAGCCACTACATTGGCCTTACCGGGGTGATATTGAATGCTGAGATCGTAGTCTTTGATTAACTCCAACCATCTTCGTTGCCTCATATTCAATTCCCTTTGGGTGAAGATATACTTCAGACTTCTGTGGTCAGTGTATATTTCACATCGCTTCCCCAGAAGGTAATGTCGCCATGTCTTTAGGGCATGCACTACTGCTGCCAACTCGAGATCATGGGTGGCATAGTTCTCCTCATGCGGGCGCAGTTATCGTGACAGATATGCCACAACTCTGCCATCCTGCATTAGAACCCCACCGAGCCCGGTTCAGGAGGCATCACAATATATCACAAACTCCTTGCTGATATCTGGAGTGGCCAATACCGGGGCGGTAGTTAGTCTCTTCTTCAATTCTTGGAAGCTTGCTTCACACTCCGGCGTCCATTCGAACTTCTTGCCTTTCTTCAAGAGCTGAGTCATAGGTCGAGCGATGCGGGAGAATCCTTCTACGAACTTGCGGTAATATCCCACGAGTCCGAGGAAGCTCCTGACTTTCCTCACATCAATTGGTGATTCCGAGTTGGTTACCGTAGTAATCTTGGAGGGATCAACTGCCAATCCACTTGTTGTCATGGTATGATCCAAGAATCCAACTTCCTTCAGCCAAAATTGGCACTTGCTGAACTTGGCATAAAGTTGGTGCTCTCGAAGCTTCTCCAACACTAACCTCAAGTGTTGCTCATGCTCTTCTTCGGACTTGGAAAAGATTAATATGTCATTGATGAATACGACGACAAACTTGTCCAGGTATTCCATGAAGACTGTGTTCATGAGGTACATGAAGTAAGCTGGGGCATTAGTCAGTCCAAAAGACACGACGGTGCATTCGTACAAACCGTACCGGGTCACGAACGCGGTCTTGGGTGTGTCTTCGGGTCAGATCTTCAATTGGTAATACCCAGATCAGAGATCGATCTTGGAGAATACCTTAGCTCCATTTAGCTGATCAAACAAGTCTTCAATCTTGGGGATTGGGTACTTGTTCTTGATCGTGACCTCATTGAGAGAACGGTAATTGACGCAGAGTCTGATGGATCCATCCTTCTTGGACACGAAGAGAACACGTGATCCCAAGGTGACGCACTCGGACGAATAAACCCTTTCCTGAGTTGCTCATCCAGTTGCTTCTTCAACTCCGCTAGCTCTTCGGATCCCATCATGTAAGTCTTCTTATAGATAGGCCTTGATCCGGGCACGAGCTCGATGATGAACTAGCTGTCTCGGTAAGGAGGCATCCCTGGTAGCTCATCAGGAAAGACGTCCAGGTACTCACAGACTATTGGCAATCGGCCGAGTTCTACCTCTGACAGACTGTTAACCCATGGCACTCGAGCGGGTACTGGCTCAGAGACATACTTGACTTTGACCCCTTGGTCGCTTGTCATGGTAATGGCTCTGTTGGCACAGTCCAAGATGCTTTGATGCTTGGCCAACCAATCCATGCCGAGAATTACTTCTAGGCCTTGCGACTTAAGTAGAATGAGATCTGCTGAGAAGCTCTCCCCATTGATAACTATCCCGACCTTCCTACATCTTAGGTTGGTCCTCAATACTGCTCCTGGGGTTTGAATTGCCATATGCCCGCGAAGCAGGGTAGGTTTTAAACCACATTTTTTCGCAAATCTTTGTGTAACAAAAGAATGCGAATCGCCACAATCGAACAATACTGTTGTTGGGGTAGAGTTGACGAGGAACGTACCCAGAATGCAGTCTGGGTCTTCCCACGCCTCTTCTGTGGAAATATGATTAATCCGCCCCTTGTTGTGATACTGTTGATTTCGGGAGCCTGATTCCTGCCTGGTGCTCCTTGGCCTGGATTTGGTGCATTGGGGCGCGGTGCGCCGGGCTTCTTGTTGGGACACTGCCTGGAATAGTGTCCTGTCTGTCCACATCCAAAAGAGGTAACTTGCGCGGGAAGATTGGTCTTGACTCCACTATTGTTCGATGGGTTGATTCCTGGCTTCGTGTTGACTTGCTGCTGAGGCTGGTAGTTCTGGCGGAATGTTGGATACTTGTACTGCTTCTGCTAATAGTTGGGTCTTGCTGGAGCTGACTACCATGGGCGTGGCTTCGGGTTACTCGGTCCTCCACTACCCATTAGCTTGCGCTTACGGGTGTCGTTCATAGCACGACGCTTGTCTTCCAACATAAGGGTCTTATTAACCAGATCGCTAAAGGTCTGGCATTCACAAACAACCAGCTGATACTGGAGTTACTGTTGTAGTCCTTCCATAAAGCGTTCCACTTTGGCGGCCTCAGTGTTGACGTCTTCAGGTGCGTATATTGACATGAGGTTGAAATTCTGCAAATACTCCTTAAGGGATCCACTGCCGTGCCTTAAGGCTCAGAATTCCCGCTTCTTAATGGTCATCATTCCAGGAGGAATGTGAGCAGCGCAGAATCCATCTTTGAACAGAGCCGAAGTGATGACTTGCCCTACTCGCATGATCTGGAATCCATCCCACCAAGCTCTGGCTATGCCACCGAGACAGTGAGAAGCATAGAGGACCTTCTCATGATCATTAGTGTATTTAACCAGCGTGAGGAGGTCTTCAATTGTACGGATCCAGTCATCCAATGGTCCAGTTGTCTCTGTGAATATGGGCGGCGTAGTTCACATGAACTCAGAGAGAGTAGAGCGACCATTGCCATTCCCATTCTGCGGCGGGTTGTTCACCAAGGTTTGAGCCAGCTGCTGAATAGCGGCATTGTTGGCTTGACGTTCCTCTCGAAGAGCTTGAAGGAACTGAGCCATAGTAAATCTTTCACGAGGAGGCGGTGGCGGTGGAACTTCATCTTGTTGCTCGTGGTGACCTCCAGCTTGAGCTTCCCCTCCGGTTCCCTGCTGCTGACCCAAAGAGGCAGAGCCGGGGTTTCTGAAGGTGCTGTTGCGAGTAGCATTCACCACCCTGTCAGGGGAGTAGATAGGTCAATTTGCCGCACTGGCGGAATCATAAGGGATGATGCTCTAGTAAAGAGGGGGTCTGGTGCTGTGCCAGTGTGAAAATTTTAAACCAAAGGTTTTTGAAGAGCTAATGAACTATATTGAAACAGGCGATGTAGTCGCTCACAAGCTGCCTAAGGCAGAATGCGACTTGCATCCAACATGCTTACACAACACTCGTGGTTCACTGAACCGATACATGAACTCCTACGCTTGGGGAGTACTCCTAGCTGCCTATGCTACTAATGCTAAGCGGCAGACTGCGCGGTCTCATAGGCGGGTTCTGTGGGATCTTCGTCTTCATCTTCATCTTCGTAAGTGCTTCCCTTCCTTGAAGGGGTAGGAGAAGGAAGCGGACCATCATGGCGTCTCTTGGTTGGCGAGGTAGCGAAGAGTTCAGTGTACTCTTCTGTAGTTAGGTGACTCTGAAGAGGAGTGGCCTGAAGCGGTGGTATTCCTCCTCAGAAGGCGAAACGAGGTGGTCCTTCGGGTGCTCCTTCCTTCTTCACCTTGCGGTTCTTCATCTTCTCCGTGCGAAGCAGATCCTTGACTTGGTGCAGCTCTTGGCGAATCTTAGTTGACTCTTTGATCAAAAGGTGCGTCAAAGTGTCGGAGGAGAGACTGAAGTAGGTTTGAAACCTCAGTGGCGTCCCGTCCTTGGATGACGGGTTGAGTGTCGAACTCCCGCCTATCCCCTCCTTAACAAAGGGTAGGTGACGAGTAGCTGGCTCGTTAGCCATCTCGGGAAGGATGTCACGGAGTCGCACGAGCGCTTCTCGTGCTACTGTCTCCACTGCCAACATCAGATCTTCCATCTGTGGCCCTTCAAAGAACCAACTAGCCGGGGAGTCATTAGCCTTCACTATCACGTCCACGTGATATTCCTTAGTGTCGGCGTTGACCCAGTCCTCGTGGTAGAGGAAGATGGGCGTGCGGCGTACTTGGCACTTCTCGAGGCTATCACTCAAAAGTAGAGGAAAGCCCGTCTCTAGAAGCATCTCAGGTACGACGGCCATCTACAAGATGTAGAGGAGAGGAGTTAGAAAGCTTTTAGTGGGTGAAGAATCTCAGGTTAAGGTCTATGTGCACTAGTCAGCTTTGCTATCGTCCATGCTACCTAAGGCTTCCTATAGTCAGGATGGCTCTGATACCAGCTCTGTGGGAACCCCGACTTACGAGTCGAGATCGCCATGCTCAGTGATCCCAGAGATTAATGCTCACCGAACGCAGATACCGAATAAAAGAGTCTTACATCCGAACACATGACCGAATGGTCAAGTTCACAAACAGGGCCTAAGGCCAAATCACACTAATACATCTAATAGCGGAAATCATAGGGGCTAAGCGGGTGCCCATGCCATCAAGCCTACTCCGACAGGCATTCTGACTCAGAAGCGTCCTAGTTCGCAGGGGCGTCTCCGAAGACGTACTCATCAGCAAACTCCGGTCCTTCCATGTCTGGACAATAATATAACCAGTGGAAAGCCAATGAGTACTTTTGAATGTACTCGCAAACAGCCCATGATATGAACAATGAAAGTGAAGGATAACAATATCATGCATCTTTGGTGTAACTCATCTTGGTGGAATGATCATGAATATGCATCAAGTTAAACAATTACTTTTGAAGAACAAGTTACAAATATCAATATATCTGTTGAGGGTTGAACCATCCGGGTTCACCCTATATGCCAAGTCACCAAACTTGGTCATATCATTACCTTCATAATAACTCATTTTTATCACAACTCACACACAATTGGTTTATGCGGAAACAAGTGGACGTAGTTTAAGCAGGATTACCCAACTGTCCTTGACCGTGGACACGGCTATTCGAATAGTTTTACACTCTGCAGAGGTAGTACGCTAGACCCACGAGATCCAGGAAACTTCCGTGTCATCCACGACTCGCGGCATATAACATACCCGAGGTAAGTACCCGATCAATGTTGTTCCCCTGACGATACTAGACAAAGAGGTCCACTCGATTGGTAGCCAGCCCACATGTTGTACGTCTTACGAGCACCGACTCTGGACAGTACCAACTATGCGGGGACAAACGGTGTGCCTGGAACTCATAAAAATGGCATAGTCGTCCTACCTGGCACGACCCCATCACGAGAGCGACCACACATCACTCCGGCCACTAGTAAGGTAGCTCTTTGCTAGCACCGACCAGAGTAATTAACATAGCCTCGTCCCATATGGGGTAACGTGGTCGTACTGGTAAGGGTGGGATGGTCGACACATCGTAAATCTAATCCCATTTCTGAAACCATACTCACTCAAAAGTACCCGGTGCACCACTTCACCAAAAGTGGCCACCTAACTCATCATCACCCTCGGGCATTAGTGGCACCCGACGGGGTTTTTGTAGACTCTTGGATTTATACCAACAACATGCTCATGCTATTTACTCTAGCATTACTAGTCAACATGATACTAGCATGATCCTCAAATGGTAGGACCAAGCTCAATGCATGTGCTCCGGAGGAGCCATTGGTAACATCACATCAAATGATTTACCGACACTTATGATCATATGCAATGGAAATACTTGCTATTTAATATGCAATATAACATATGCTCAGTCATGGTCAAAGGGCTGATTGCCTTGGTTTGCAAGGTATCTGGGGTCTTCGAGGTCTTCCGCTCCGATTCCCTCGTCACACGGATTTTCTATCGTCGTAAAAAGAACAAATGAGAAATAGCTCAGTCAAAAGCAGATCACAAAGTTATTTTAAAAATGTTCTATATTACTGATAAATCTAAGTTGTTATTTTGAAAAATATTTGCCTCTGATTCCAATGAAGGAACATTTTTTAAATCAACCAAACAGAAAGAAAACTATTCCAAATTAGTCTTTTTTATTATTATAAAACAGAATAGTTGTTGAAAAATTCATCCATTGGTCTCATTAAATACTACACATTTTTAGAAGAATAAGAGCGGAAAAATTATATTTTTACACTGGTTAAATATTTTTATAAAAATCTTAGAAAACAGATTTAAAAAATAAAAGAAAAAGGGCTAAATCCCTGGCCTGGCTTCGGTGTGGAACTAGGCCGGCCCAAGGCCAGCCGACATCCTGCCCAGGCGCGCACGCCATCAGGTTTGAACCTGACGTGTGGGGCCCCGTGGTCAGCGGCTGCGGGCAGTGCGGGGGAGGAGGCTGGGCCACCGACAGGTGGGGCACACGTGTCGGGGTCGTCTCCTACCTCCGGCCAGAGAGGAGGAGGAGCACGCGGGCGATGCTGCCGACGTCCTCAAGCCCAAACAAAGACAGGAATGGGTTCGGCATGACGCCGCGTACCTGCTGGTGATCAGAACAACAACGGAGAGGCAGGGGTTCGCCGGCGACAAGAAGGCCGCGGTGGAGGAGTTTCGGGAGGTGGTCGAGGAGATAGCTAGGGGCACGGAAATGCACGGGCGAGTTGGGGGAAAGCTTCCTGGGGTTGAGGGGATCCGTTTGGTGGGTCGGGGGATGCAGGAGTCGTCGTGTAGCCGGAGATCGACCGGATCTCCGAGGCGGAGGGGCCTCGGTTGATCTCGAGCACCAGGGCTCTGCTGGCTTGCTGGGGTGGCTAGGGAGGTGCTAGTGGTCGTGGTGAAGCTATCTGAGGGGTGCAGGAGCGAGGGGGAGGGCTATAAATAGGCCCGTGATGGTGAGCCGATTCGGGAGCGTCGGTGACTCATCACGGCGCGCATGGGGGTGCAGGGAGGAGCTGGGGTCGATACCGCGGTCTTAGGACGTGGTTTTGGACCACCAGAACCATCTGCAACAGTGAGAGAGAGGAGTCGAGCATCCGTGGCCGTGCAACCTTGGCCAGTTCTGGTGCGCGCGGGCACGCGTCGCACGAGCTCTAGCACGGGAGAGGAGGGGCCCTGAGGGGTGCTCGACGCAGAGGGGTTGTCGAGGAAGAGGTTGGACACCTCGGGGGAGGCTGAAACTGGCCGAGAGCGCCGCCCCCACCTTGGTGGCTTCCTGTAGAGCGCCCAGAGCACACTTTTGGCATGCCACGGCATGCTGGTGCGCTCTGAGGCACTTTGGACGTTTCTAGCATGTCCTGGCACTAGTTGGGAGTGTAGCTAGCCGTTTGGGTCTCGTGGGAGGTTCGGCTGGTCAAGGGAGAGAAGGAATACTAGTGCTGTCAGCTTTGAACTAAAGCTTACATTGCGGTTTTTGTCATTTCTACTTTGAACTAGTGAGGGGTAAGTTGACTGGGGTTGGGCATTGATACTCGCCACCTAATCTGAGAGTTTGGAGCAAAGGGGTTGAGTTTAGCTATGGGTTAAAGGGGCTTTTACCCATCTGTCACAAGGTACTCGATAGTGGTTTGAGGGGGTTGCACCACACCACTGGTGCTGCAACTTAACAGGTTTGGGTTTGGTGCTAAAACATGGGGTTTAACCAAGTTTGAGCTCAATTTGACAAGTTTAGCTTTGTAAACTTGAAAACACCACCATTTGACCAGATCTGTCCCTTCCAAAGAGAGTGTGGGAAAACTAAGTCCTACAAATCTCATTTTTGGTGTGGAACCCTCATTTGAGGTATTAGGCACTCCTGCAAAGTTCAGCATCATAGGACAAACTTTGCTATGTAGAGATGCTCTAACTCCAATCTGGACAAAAAGGGTTTTAGGGTTATTTGGGGTCCTTAATCACCTTGGATCAAGGTGATTTTTTTATGTGGACACCAAATATGGCTTAGGGATACTACTGGAATTTTCTAGGATTTTATTGAGAATATTTCCTTTGGAAATATTTCAAAAGGTCAAAACAGACACATGTGGTTTTCAGGGTTTTACTCACATAATTATAATATAAATAGGGGTTTAAAATCTTATGTATGGAAAATATATGTCCTTCTGATCATCTCCAAATTTAATCAGATTTTTCTAAGGCAGAAAAGTATTTTTCCAATTATGAATACCAATTCTGGCCTCAGAAATGGACATGTGAATTAATTAGGAAAGTAATTCTAAAAATAATTATTTTGTGGTTTTGAAACACTAAAATGAAGTTAAAATCAGATTACCAACTTTGGGTAGAAACACTTCTTGCCATCAAGGGCATGTAGTGCAACTCAAAGTAGGGTTTTACCTTAATCAGAAACAAGTAAAGGTTTTTGGAAATAAATCAATATTGTGAAATGGGGTTTTTATCATCACATGATCAAACACACAATCATACAATGACAATCATTGCACTCACATCATTAGTTTTGAAAAAGTTTTAACAAGCTCAGATTTCTGCATAACAAAGAAGTGGTAGTACAAACAAGGTGTGACAAGCCCTCCGTGGTATGACAAGACGAAAATGAGGACATTGGAGCCACGAGAAAGGAACAAGTTACTCCCCTATAGTTGAGCCACTTGATTAAATCATCGGCGGCTCACTGGAGGAAACACTCTCGGCTCACGAAATCATGGTCGTAATCACGCCATGAACCGAACCCTTCCTGGCTTATCTTCTCCACGAGGAACTCCCCGATGACCAAACATAAGCAAGGCGGATAGTCCGACAATCCAAGTCTTACAAGGTTCATGAAGGAGAAATCTATAGAAAAAGCACTATCGGAGTCCTCCAGTGATGTATATCTGAAGTGGAAGGTAAATAACTTTTGCCTGAAATACATGTAGGTATGGGCGGTCACCACGCAACAGCTAGAGCTTTGGTAAGAAAAGCATTCCGGGATGGCTTCTTTTGGCCAACACCTCGAGCAAACGCTCATACACTTGTCTAGCATTTCGTTTGGATGTCAACTTTTTGAAATCAAAGCTACATGCGTGCAACAACTCTTCGAACAATACCGATCACTTGGTCATTCCCGGTCTGGGGGCTCGATATGGTTGTACCTCTCAAAGGGGATCCAAGAAAAAGAAATATTTATTGGTTATGGTCGATGATACGTGTGCAACGTATATATAATTTTTGATTGTTCCATGCTATTATACTATCTGTTTTGGATGTTTTATAATCATTAATATGATGTTTTATATTATTTTTGGGACTAACATATTAATCTAGAGCCTAGTGCCAGTTTCTGTTTTTTCCACGTTTTTCAGTACTGCAGATAAGGAATATTAAACGGAGTCCAAACGGAACAAAATCTTAGGAAAGATTTTTCTTGGACGAGAAGACACCTAGGAGACTTGGAGTAGGGGGGCAGGGCACCTGCCGAGAGGCCACAAGCCTGCAGGGCACGCCCTAGGGGGGTGGTCGTGCCCCTGGCTTGTGGGTCCCCTGCTGGCCTCATAACCCTATTCTTTGGCCTATAAATTCCCAAATATTCCCGTATCGCCAAAAAGAGCCTCAAAAATAATCTTACGCCGTCGGGAGCCTCTGGTCCTGTGAGATCCAATCTGGGAGCCTTTTCCAGTAATTTGCCGGAGAGGGAATTGATCATAGAGGGCATCTACATCAACTCCATTTCCCCTCTGATGATGTGTGAGTAGTTCACCACAGACCTACGAGTCCATAGCTAGTAGCTAGGTGGCTTCTTCTCTCTCTGTGATCTTCAATACCATGTTCTGCATGATCTTCATGGAGATCTATCCGATGTAATGCTCTTTTGCGGTGTGTTTGTCGAGATCCGATGAATTGTTAGTTTATGTTCATATTATCTATGAATATTATTTTTGTGTATTTTGAATTCTTATATGCATGATTTCATATATTTTCAAGTTTCTTCGCATTATTGGTTTGGTTTGGCCAACTAAATTGGTAATTATTGCAATGGGCGAACTGCTTAGTTTTGGGTTCAATCTTGCGGTGTCCTCACCCAGTGACATAGTAGGGGTAGTGAGGCACGTATTGTATGGTTGTCATCGTGGATAAAAAGATTGGGTTTTCATCATATTTCTTGTGTTTATCCCTCTACATCATGTCATCTTACTTAATGCGTTGCTATGTTCTTCATGAACTTAATACTCTAGATGTAGGCAGGAGTCAATCGATGTATGGAGTAATAATAGTAGATGCAGAATCGTTTTGGTCTACTTGACATTAACGTCATGCCTATATGCATAATCATTACCTTAGATATCTTCATAATTATCCGCTTTTCTATCAATTGCTCGACAGTAATTTGTTCACCCACCGTATTATTTTCCATTATGAGAGAAGCCTCTAGTGAAACATATGGCCCCCGGGTCTATTTTCCATATTATATTTTCAAATCTATAAACAAAAAATACCAAAAATACTTTGCTGCAATTTATTTACTTTTGTTTCCGCAATCTTTTATATCTATCTCTATCAGATCTCATCCTTGCAAATAACTCTGAAGGGATTGACAACCCCTTTATAGCGTTGGGTGCAAGTGTTTGATTATTTGTGTAGGTACTACTATTGGGGCCTTGCTTGTTCCTCCTACTAGATTGATACCTTGGTTCTGAACAAACTGAGGGAAATACTTATCTACTTTGCTGCATCACCCTTTCCTCTTCAAGGGAAAACCAACGCAAGCTCAAGAGGTAGCAAGAAGGATTTCTGGCGCCGTTTCTGGGGAGGATACATAGCAAGATCACGCCTACCAAGTACCCATCACAAACTCATATCTTGCATTTACTTTATTTTCCTTTTGCCTCTCGTTTTCCTCTCCTCCACTTCTAAAACGATTTTCAGAAAATACCAAAAATATTTCCCTTTTTTCACCTTTTTTCCGTTCGTCTTTACGTTTGCTTCTCGTTTTCTTAGGTGTTAGATCGCTTAAACTTATGGCTGGCCTTGCCACTATCGCTAGTATTCATGAGAATGAAGTTCTTAATTTTAAGCAAAGGGAAGAAGAAAACTTAAAAGAAGCTTGATATAGAATTTGCAATGCTCAAAATAGATCTATTCGTAGGCAATCCACTACTGTTCTCCTTTGCAATTTTTATGTGGGTGTCTACCCTTGGAATAAATATGTTTTGGATACCATCATGGGAGGAAACTTCTTGGGAATACATACCTTTGATTCTTATAATGCCATGACAAATCTGGTAGGTTCACCCCCACTCATGGTTAATGAGACAATCTTAACTTTGGAACATGTGATGCGAAGGCTTGATGCTATTGAGAATAAAGTTTCTACTGCTGGAAATATGCCCTAGAGGCAATAATAAATTAGTTATTATTATATTTCTTTGTTCATGATAATCGTTTATTATCCATGCTATAATTGTATTGATTGGAAACTCAAATACATGTGTGGATACATAGACAACACACTGCCCCTAGTGAGCCTCTAGTTGACTAGCTCATTGATAAAAAATGGTCAAGGTTTCCTGGCCATAGATAAGTGTTGTCACTTGATAACGGAATCACATCATTAGGAGAATGATGTGATGTATAAGACCCAAACTATGAATGTAGCATATGATCGTGTCAGTTTATTGCTACTGTTTTCTGCATGTCAATGTATCTGTTCCTATGACCATGAGATCATGCAACTCCCGGACATCGGAGGAATACCTTGTGTGTTATCAAACGTGCAACGTAACCAGGTGGCTATAAAGGTGCTCTACAGGTATCTCCAAAGGTGTCTGTTGGGTTGGCATGGATCAAGACTGGGATTTGTCACTCTGTGTGACGGAGAGGTATCTCGGGACCCACTCAGTAATACAACATCACAATAAGCCTTGCAAGCAATGTGACTAAGAAGTTAGTCACACAATCTTGTATTATGGAACGAGTAAAGAGACTTGCCGGTAACGATATTGAACTAGGTATAGAGATACCGACGACCGAATCTCGGGCAAGTAACATACCGAAGGACAATGGGAACTGCATACAGGATTATCTGAATCCTTGACATAGAGGTTCAACCGATAGAGATCTTCGTATAATATGTAGGAGCCAATATGGACATCTAGTTCCCGCTATTGGTTATTGACCGGGGAGTGTCTCAGGTCATGTCTGCATAGTTCTCGAACCCGCAGGGTCTGCACACTTAAGGTTCGGTGACGTTTTCGGTATAGTTGAGTTATAGGTGTTGGTGACTATCGGGGATATACCCCGCGGGTAAGCCGGCATGAAGTATGACCCGGTCGAACTTGGCGACTCACTGGTGACCTGGCCGAGCTTGGCGACTCACTGGTGACACGGTAGGTGGGTCAGACGAATGACAAGACTGAAGGCCCAAGGCTCGGTGTGCACCCTGTCATAGGGAGGCTCATAGAGAGGCCAGGAGGGCCAGCTCACAAGAGAAGGCCCAAAGAAGAGGAAAGACTCCCTCACAAAGGAAACAAGACACAGATTAGGATTCAAGAGACACTAGTCCTAATCCGACTCCTAGTAGGACTGTACATGTAAACTTACCCCTTCCACTTATATAAGGAGGGGTAAGACGCCACAAGAGGGACAGATTCATAAGTTCAAGTCATTAGAGATAGACAGATTAGACACCCTTGCTATTAGAGGTAGCGATTCCGCATCCTTGAAATAAAGATCACCATCTTCATCAATGAAACACAAGCAAGATGTAGGCTTTTACCTCCATCAGAGGGGCCGAACCTGGGTAACTCGCATCTCCCGATTCCGACCAACCCCTCTCAAGTCGCCACATAGCGGCGTTGGCTCCACACCAAAGTCCTTGCACGAGGAAATATGCCGTGATAGAAACCACAAAAGTGACCGAAAGTTGTTCGGAGTCCCGGTTGAGATCCTGCACGTCATGAGGAGCTCCGGAATGGTCCGAAGGTAAAGATTGATATATAGGAAGTCCTGTTTTGGTCACCAAAAAAGTTTCGGGCTCATCGGTAGTGTACCGGGACTTCCGTGAGGGTACCGGGGGGGCATCGGGAGGGGTGTCTCGACCCAAAAGGCCTCATGGGTTGTGGGAGGAGTCAAACCAGCCCCTAGTGGGCTGGACGAACCAACCACTAAGGCCCATGCGGCTAGAGGTGGGAAAAACCTAAAGGAAAGGAAGGGAAGGAGTCGAAGTAGGAAAAGAATCCTACTTGGAGTAGGATTGGAGGTGGACTCTTCCACCTCCTCCTAGTTCGGCCGAACCCTTAGAGGGTTTTTTGGCTGCCTCCTCCCCTCCCTCCCTCCTATATATACTAGAGGATTTAGAGGGAAAATCTAACCCTAATTGCCACGTGATCCATGTACTTCATCTAGACCGGTTTCTTGTCTAGTCTAGTTCGGCGGTGCTTAGGCGAATCGCTGTTGAATTAGTTCACGACCACCACCACCATGCAGCCGTGTTGGAAAACTCATCTACCTCTCTTCCCCTCTTGCTGGATCAAGAAGGCGGGGATCGTCATCGAGTTGTACATGTGCTGAACGCGGAGGTATCGTCTGTTCGGCACTAGATCGGGATGGATCATGATGGGATCGCAGGACAGATCATGATGAGATCACGGGATGGGCTATGATTTGGATCACGAAGATGTTCCACTACATCAACCGCGTTATATACGCTTCCGCTTAGCGATCTACACGGGTATGTAGATTCAATCTCCCTCTCGTAGATCATCATCACCATGATAGGTCTTCGTGTGCGTAGGAATTTTTTTGTTTCCCATGCAACGTTCCCCAACAGCTACCGTTGAGCTCATTGAAAACTTGGATAAAAATATTCATAATCATATTACTCAATATGGATCTAAGGTAGGAGTTACTTTAAAAAAACAAAGGGAAAAGGAACCCATAGTTAACGAAAAATTGGATCAAGATTCTTCTAGAATTGGAAAGCTTGAGGACATTATTACCAACTTGGGTTCCGCCTTTGCCTCTATTCAAACACTCCTCCTCCTAAGATTGCCAATTTTGTTTATGTTCCTAAAAATAAGGGAGAATCTTCTAAAAAGGGTGATGAAGATCTTAAGATGATAAGTGTTCACCCTAGCTCTATTAGGGAACTTATTACTACAAGTGAAATTTTGGATTTCTCACCTAGGAGTATCATTATTGATAAAATCAAAGGATTTCCTAGGGTTCACAAGTGTGCAATTGAGGAGTTGCGTACTAAAGTTGACAATACCTAGATCTATTGCATTATGCCTAGCTAGGGGCGTTCAACAATAGCGCTTGTGGGGAGGCAACCCAATTTTATTTGTTTTGTTTTTGTTTTTGCTTTTGTTTTTGAGTGCTGCACACATTATTATCTCTATAATATTTGTGTTTTCTTGTTTTAATTAGTTTTTGAGCCAAGTAAGACCTTTGGGATGGTCTACGGTGTTTGTAAGTTGATTTTTTTGAAAAACAGAAACTTTCGCTCTCAGTCCAGGAATTTTATAAATTCACTAGAACGTGCTTTTGATATGATTGTTTTACGCAGGGTTGGTTTACAAATTTACCAGACCTTACTAATATTTCAGAATTTTTGGAGTTAAATAAGTATTCGAAGTAAACAGATTGCTACAGACTGTTCTGTTTTTGACAGATTCTGTTTTCTTTGTGTTGTTTGCTTATTTTGATGAATCTATGGGTTGTATCGACGGGTATGAACGATGGAGAAGCTGTAATATAGTAAATATTACATGAGTATAAATAAATAATGAGTTCACAATAGTACCTAAAGTGGTGATTTATTTTTCTTATACTAACGGGTCTCATGAGTTTTCTATTGAGTTTTGTGTTGTGAAGTTTTCAAGTTTTGGGTAAAGACTTGATGGACTATGGAATAAGGAGTGGCAAGAGCCTAAGCTTGGGGATGCCCAAGGCACCCCAAGTCATATTCAAGGATACCAAAGAGCCTAAGCTTGGGGATGACCCGGAAGGCATCCCCTCTTTCATCTTCAATCCATCGGTTAATTTACTTGAGGCTATATTTTTATTCACCACATGATATGTGTTTTGCTTGGAGCATCTTGTATGATATGAGTCATTAATTTTTAGTTTTCCACAATCATCATCGCTGCACACATATTTTGAGAGAGAGACATGCTGAATCGTGAATTTATTAGAATACTCTTTGTGCTTCACTTATATCTTTTGAGCTAGGCAATGTTGCTCTAGTACTTCACTTATATCTTTTAGAGCACGGCAGTGTTGTGTTTTGAAGAAATTATTAAACTCTCGTATCTCACTTATATTATTTTGAGATTTCTTTAAACAACAAGGTAATTGGTTTAGGTTATGAATTTAGTCCTAATATAATAGGCATCCAAGAGGGATATAATAAAAACTTTCATATTAAGTGCATTAAATATGATGAGAAGTTTGATTCCTTACATATATATTTGAGATATGAAGATGGTAATATGAGAGTCATGCTAGTAAGTAATTGTGAATTAGGAAATATACTTGTGCTAAAGCTTGTGATTCATGTAGCATGCACGTATGGTGAACCGTTATGTGATGAAGTCAGAGCATGATTTGTTTAATGATTGTCAACCTTTGTCTGGAGGTCGGGATCGCGCGATGGTTAACTCCTACCAACCCTTCCACTAGGAGCATGCGTCTAATACTTTGCTTCTATAACTAATAGGCTTTGGCAATAAGTATGTGAGTTCTTTGTGACTAATGTTGAGTTCATGGATTATACTCACTCTCACCCTTCCACCTTTGCTAGCCTCTCTAGTACGCGCAACTTTCGCCGGTACATTAAACCCACCTTCCTCAAAACAGCCACCATATATTTTCATCAAAGCAGACACCATATCTACCTATTATGGCATTTTCATAGCCATTCTGAGATATATTGCCATGCAACACCACCGTCTCATTTTTATGACATGCACCATTGATACGTCTCCATCGTATCTACTTCTCCAAACTCTTTTGCCCTTGTTTTGGACTCTAATTTGCATGATTTGAATGGAACTAACCCGGACTAACGATGTTTTTAGCAGAATTGCCATGGTGTTGTTTTTGTGCAGAAATGAAAGTTCTCGGAACGTCCTGAAAATTTACACAGAATATTTCTGGAAAATATGAAAAATACCTGCGCAAAGATCCACCGGAGGGTATGGGCCAGGGGGCCACAAGCCCTGTTGCCGCGGCCCCCCTAGCCGCTCCAACCAAGCTTGTGGGGCCCACGTGGGTCTGCTGCCCCCAACTCCAGCTCTATAAATTCACTTTCGTCCCGAAAAAAATCAGAAGAGAAGATTTCATCGCGTTTGCGATACGGAGGCGCCGCCACATCCTGTTCTTCATCTGGAGGGCAGATCTGGAGTCCGTTTCGGGCTCCGGAGAGGGGAAATCGTCGCCATCGTCATCATCAACCTTCTTCCCTCTCCAATTCCATGAAGCTCTTCATCGTTCGTGAGTAATCTATTCGCAGGCTCGCTGGGCGGTGATGTGTAGGATGAGATCTATCATGTAATCGAGTTAGTTTTGGCGGGGATTGATCACTAGTATGCACTATGTTCTGAGATTGATGTTGCTACTACTTTGCCATGCTTAATGCTTGTCACTAGGGCCCGAGTGCCATGATTTCAGATCTGAAATTATTATGTTGTCACCAATATATGTGTGTTTTATATCCGATCTTGCAAGTTGTAGTTACCTACTATGTGTTGTGATCCGGCAACCTCGGAGTGACAATAACCGGAACCACTCCCGGTGATGACCATAGTTTGAGGAGTTCATGTGTTCACCAAGTACTAATGCGTTGTTCCGGTTCTTTATTAAAAGGAGAACCTTAATATCCCGTAGTATCCTTTTGGACCCCGCTGCCATGGGAGGGATGGACAATAGATGTCATGCAAGTTATTTTCCCTAAGCACGTATGACTACACACGGAATCCATGCCCACATGACATTGACGAACGGGAGCTAGCCACATATCTCTCCGTGTTATAACTATTGCATGATGAATGTCATCCAAACAAATCACCGACCCATTGCCTACGAGTTTATCCCACTGCTGCTGTTACTTGCTTTGCTCTGCTGCTGTTACTTGCTTTGCTCCACTATTGTTACTTGTTTTGCTCTGCTGCTGTTACTTGCTTTGCTCTGCTGCTGTTACTTGCTTTGCTCTGCTGCTGTTACTTGTTTTGCTCTGCTGTTGTTACTACTGTTGCTTGCTACTGCTGCTACTTGCTACTGTTGCTACTTGCTACTATTGTTCCTTGCCACTGCTTCTACCTGCTATAATACTTTTTCTCACGACGTTGACGGGAAAGAATATTTCCCGTCCACACGCAACTTCTGGCGCCATTGATACAACCGTTAGGAATAGTCTGCCGTCAACAGATCATTTCTGGCACCGTTGTTATCATACTACTTTGCTACTGATACTTTGCTTGCAGATACTAATCTTTCAGGTGTGGTTGAATCTGACACATTCAGCTGCTAATACTTGAGAGTATCCTTTCACTTCCTGTCGAGCGAACCAACAAATTTGGGTTGAATACTCTACCCTTGAAAACTGTCGCGAACCCACGCGCTGGTGGGCCATTGCAAGACAATTGCTAATTGTTGAGCAACTTGGAGCAGTTCTGGCTCCGTTGCCGTGGAGGCATCAAGTCAGGAACACGTCAACAACACTTTTCGAGTGTCGTTGTCGGGGACTGCTAGCAGCACTTTTCTAGCGCCGTTGCCAGGGAAGGATATCTATATTCTCTGAGTCACTTGGGATTTATATCTGCTGATCACTATGAAGAATCTGAAAGATCCGAAAACCAAAGTCTTGCCCTCAACGACGAGGGGAGGTAAGGAACTGCCAACTAGCTTTGCACTTGATTCACCTTCAGTTATGAGTAAGTTTGCGACACCACCTCCTGCTAGAAATCTTGATATGTCGCATGTGCTTGATGATGCTTATGATGCTACTGCTAGAGATACTATGCTTGATACTGCTAGAGATGCTATGCTTGATACTGCTATGCCTGATACTGCTTTGCCTGTTGATGCTAGAGATGCTATTTTGCCTGATGATGCTATGCTTGATACTACTTTGCCTGATATTCCACTAGGGGTATTCCTTGATGCTCATATTGCTAGAGTTACTGCCAATGCTCGTGATGCTTCTGAAAGTGCCGATACTATTGAGATAGAACCTCCTTTTGCTCCTGCTAGATCTAGCTCTCCTAGATATGAATTGCCTGATATACCTGAGGGTTACGTTATGGAGGGAGAGATGGCTGAGGATTTTCTTGCATGTAAGGATGCCTATGACACTGAGAAATTACTTCTCAAGTGGAAGGAAAAATCTCTGAAAGCTAGGATGAAATACGACCCGAAGTTTGCCACTTCACCTATCTTTATCACCGATAAGGATTATGAATTCTCTGTCGACCCTGAGATAATCTCTCTAGTCGAATCTGATCCTTTCCACGGTTATGAGTCTGAGACGGTCGTAGCCCATCTTACCAAACTACACGATATAGCCACCCTTTTCACTAGTGAGGAGAAGATCCACTACTACTATATCCTTAAGTTGTTTCCTTTCTCTCTAAAGGATGGCGCTAAAGCCTGGTTCACTTCTCTTGCTCCTGGATGTGTGGGTAGTCCCTAGGATATGGTCTATTACTTCTGTGAGAAATATTTCCCTTCCCATAAGAAGCAAGATGCCTTGCAGGAAATATACAACTTTGCTCAACTCAAAGAAGAGAGTCTCCCACAAGCTTGGGGGAGGCTCATCCAGCTACAGAATGCTTTGCCTGATCACCCTCTTAAGAAGAACGAGATACTTGATAACTTCTATAACGGACTTACCGATGCTTCTAGAGACCACCTAGATAGTTGTGCCGGTTGTGTTTTTAGGGAACGAACTGTAGAAAATGCTGAGATCCTACTAAATAACATCTTGATCAACGATAATGCTTGGACTATTCCCGAACCACCTCCTAAGCCAACTCCGAAGAAGATAGATATTCTATTCCTCAATCCCGAAGATATGCAAGAAGCCAAGAAATCTATGCAAGAGAAAGGCATTAGATCTGAAGATGTCAAAAATCTACCACTTATCGAAGAGATCCATGGTCTCGATAACCCGATACAGGTAGTAGAAGTAAATTCTATGCGTAGATTCAATGAGAGTGATATTCCTTTTGACAAACCTCCTAGCCTATGCTTTGATGAATTTGACAACTTTGTTGCCAAACAACAGAGTTTCAATGATTATGTTAGCAGACATTTGGAACAAAGTACTCGTATGCTTAGTCATTTAAGTGCTTGTGTAGACAGAATGTCAATGATCTGAAGCTCTTGAGTAAACATGCCTCTATGATTACTACTGAGGTAGAACAAGTACTTAAAGCTCAGAATCACCTGCTCAATGAATTAAATGACAACTCTATCAGAGTTATTACTAGAGGAGGAAAAATGACTCAGGAACCTTCGTATCCTGAAGGCCATCCTAAGAGAATTGATCAAGATTCTAAAGGAATTAATGCCGTTACACCCAGTCATCCTAAGGAGAAGAAGAAGGATGATAGAAACCTACATGTCAGTTCACCAAATACTGTCACACCTGAAGAACCAAATGATATTTCTGCGTCTGATGCAAAAACACAATCTGGTGATGAACATGAACCTGGTGACAATATGGACAGCGATGTTCATAATGATGCTCAACCTAGCAATGATAAGGATGTGGAGATTGAACCTACGGTTAATCCTGATAACCCACAACCTAAGAGATACGATAAGAATGACTTCACTGCTAGGAAGCATGGTAAAGAAAGGGAGCCATGGGTTCAGAGACGTATGCCCTTTCCTCCTAAGCCATCCAAGAAAAAGGATGATGAGGATTTTGAGCGCTTTATTGAAATGATAAGACCCGTCTTTCTGCAGATGCGGTTAACTGATATGCTCAAAATGTCTCCATACCTGATATACTAAGTACACTTTCAAAGGCGGAACTAATATACTAAGTACATGAAAGATATCGTGACCAATAAACGGAAGATACCAGATCTTGAGATCTCCACCATGCTTGCCAATTACACTTTCAAAGGCAGAACTCCTAAGAAACTTGGTGATCCCGGAGTGCCCACTGTACCTTGCTCCATTAAAGGAAACTACGTAAGAACTGCCTTATGTGACCTTGGAGCCGGAGTTAGTGTTATGCCTCTCTCTCTTTATCGTAGACTTGAACTGGATAAGTTGACACCCACTGAAATTTCTCTGCAAATGGCTGACAAATCAACTGCTTTCCCTGTCGGCATTTACGAGGATGTGCCTGTTGTGGTTGCTAACACCACTATCTTAACAGACTTTGTTATCTTGGATATTCCTTAGGACGATGCCATGGATGTCATCCTCGGAAGACCCTTTTTAAACATGACAGGGGCTGTTATAGATTGTAACAAAGGCAATGTCACTTTCCATGTCAATGGTAATGAGCATACAGTGCACTTTCCGAAGAAACGATATCAAGTACATTGCATCAATGCTATCAAAAAACTTCATCGATTGTTATTGGGAGCTTTGAATGCCCTATTCCTCGTGTCAAGATGAAGTATGATTTGTTTGTTGGGTAGATTCACATCCCCATTGAGGTAACTTAGTGACTATTCGAAAATTCTCCATTCCCTTTTGCGATTCGGAAAAGTTTTGTCATAAGGATTTGATCAACCCCATTGACGGATTTCTTTTGATGACCATGAAATGGATGAATCAAAGAGTCACATACCTCTGTTTTAAGCTTTCACTTTCTGTTGCTTAGAAGAAAAATGATATATTTAGTTTAGTTTTCCCTGTTTCCTGTTTTGGCGTCCCGGAGAAAAGTACCCCAAAAATAAAAGTTCTGCGATGGTCCTGAAAATCTAGTATGATTTTTTCTGGAATATTTGAAAAATATTAGGACTGAGAGCTGGCCTGGGGGCCACACCAGTGGGCCACAAGCCATGTCACCGCGGCACCCCTCTTGGCCGCGGCAAGCAAGCTTGTGGGGCCCATAGGGACCCCCTCCACTCATTCCAGCTCCCATCATCTAACTCTACCTCCAGAAAAAATCGGTTCGCAGCTCAAACCCGTGTTCTTGCTCATTTGGCTGTGATTTTTGATCTCCTTGCTCAAAGCACCATTCTCCGAACCGTTTTGGGGAAATTACTCCTTGGTAAGTGACTCCTCCATTGGTCCAATTAGTTTTTGCTCTAGTGCTTTATCCTTCGCGTATTCTTGCTACCTTGGTGACCTTGTTCTTGAGCTTGAAATGTTGATGTTAGCTTGTCCCAAGTAGTTTTAGCGCGTGATACGGTCTCTAGGCGCTAGTAAGAGTAGTTGCTACGAGTTTGGTTAATCTCTATTCACTTTTCTTTCGAAGTCTCTAAAAATTACAGAATTTTTCAGAGCTAGGAAAGGAAAAAGATGAGGAGGTTCTTAAGAGGCTCTTCAAGCCGTAACCCCAAGCAGGATGAGAAGAACCTCCCCAAGTACGTGGTTCCTCGAGTCACAGAAGTTCGAGCGTGCGAGTGGCCAAGTGATGAATTTTTGCGCGCCGCTGGGCTTTATGAAGACTTTTATTACTTGGTGAAGAACGCAGGTCTTACCGCGTTCGTTGAAGATAAGTGCCCACAATACCTCCTTCTCACCATATTTTCGTTCAAAGCTTCAACTTTTATCCAAGGAAGAATCCTCCCATGGTTGAGTTCATGATATACGATATCCCCCAGTACATGACCCTACAAGATTTTTGCAATGCATGCAAATTACCTTATGTTGGGGATATTCATGATCCTCGTACACGGGATTTGGAAGATTTCATAGGTACTATTGCAATTGGAGAGGAGAGAGGAGTGTCTCGCACTAGAATTGCTAGCATACATTTTCCTGTGCTTCGGTACTTCTCATTATTTGTTCGAAAATGTTTGATTGGCCGTGGGGAGGCCGGATCACTTAGCTCTCCAGACCTTGTGGTTTTGCACGAAGGCCTTTATAGCAATAAGACTTATAGCCTAGGTGTTATAGTAGCACAACGGTTGAACACAAACCGTTCCAAAGGTGTCGTCTATGGAGGTATCTATGCTACTCGTCTTGCTAGACACTTTGAGATACCTATTAGACTTCGCGAGGAAGAAGAGATGCTTCTCCCTGATAAATATCTGGATTATGACAGCATGGTTCGCCATGATTTTCTAGATAGAGATGCTAGTAGACGGATGATTTATAACCTGGTATTTAGTCAGGGTACTCGAGAGACTATTACTTTGCCTGCTCCTTCTTTGTTCAACCTTTATGCAGGCAGGTACATTATTATGCCCTCGGACATCTACGCGTATTGGGGTTTCGCCCAACCACAGGTGCCCATGCCCGAGCCGCCAGTCGAGTACCAGACGCTAGTTTATTAGTGGGAGCCAGAGGAGCTCACACAACAGTGGCATCCACAGTCCGCTCCGGAGTATCCCGGAGCTGGTTATTTCCCTCCTTGGGAGTAGACCAAGCTAGGCAAAAAGCCTAAGCTTGGTGGAGTACGTGTTCTTATCGACTCTACATTCATGCTTATGCTTTCACTTTGTTAGCCGGTGTTTACACTTTGCCACTGTATTATCCATGCTAGTTTATTTTTGTTTTCTTGTTTTCTTGTTTTGTGTCCTTTTGAGAAAACCCAAAAAGATTTTCCTTTCTTCTTTTGCTTGTTGGGAGCTTTCCCGTGTAAATAGTTTTCTTTTTCTTTGGGTCAAGGTAGAAGATATTGGTTACAATGTTTAGTGGCTCTTGTATGCATGCCTGTGTAGCTTTCAAAGAGTCATATTACTTTGTCTTCTCCTTTCTGTTTGCCTGCAGATTTCAGCTTAGTCCAATGCACGAGCACTCTTATTATTGTTCACATCGTTCGATTGCAAGCGAAAGGCAATGATGATGATATATGATGAAGTGACTGAGACTCGAAAAGCTGGTATGAACTCTATCTATTTTGTTTTTGAAAATATGACTAGCTTGTCATCCTAGAATCAACTTTGTTGTGGGAGAACCATGTTTGCAATGATAACTTAGAGATCATAGTTTGTGATGCCATTCTTATTTAGCTAAGGAGCTTATAATGGTTTGTCTTGAATGCCAACATAGATTTTGAGATGACTATGATGTAGTATGATAGGATGGTATTCTCCTTTGAATGATTCAAGTGGCTTGACTTGGCGCATGTTCATGCATGTAGTTGAAACAAAATCAACATAGCCTCTATGATGTTCGTGTTCACGGTGATTTATATCTTGCTCATGCTTGCACTCCATGTTAGTCAAACTCATTGCATCCTGATGACTGTTGTCGCTCTCTAGTTGGTCGCTTCCCAGTCTTTTGCTAACCTTCACTTGTACTAAGCGGAATACTGCCTGTGCATCCACTTACATAAACCCAAAAGTTTTTCCATGAGAGTCAACCATACCTACCTATTTGCGGTATTTACCTGTCGTTCCAAGTAAATTTGCATGTGCCATTGTCTAAACCTTCAAGAAATAATCTGTTTTGCTTGCCCGAACCGCTCATGTGGTGACAGGGGGCTATTGGTATCTTCCATGTTAGGCGTGTTATCCTCGACATGTGTTTATTCACTGTTATTCACGAGAAAGGGGCCGGTAATTGGAATGCCCAGTTCCCGCTTAAATCTAAAACATAACTGTAAAACAAGACTCCCCCTGGATTGATGTTAGTATGGACGGTACCCGAGGATTCGGCTAGCCGTGGAGTGTGATTGGTTGGTGGTGGGGTAGTTAAAACTTTACTTTTCTGTTTGGGAACCGCCTATAGCATGATTAGCGTGGAAGATATTGAGAACTCTTGGTCATTGCGTTGACAATGAAAGCATGCCACCCAAATCTATTATCTCTGTTTTCAAAGCTTGAGCTCTCGCACCTCTGCAAATCAATGCTTCCCTCTGTGAAGGGCATGTCTATTTATTTTCCTCTTGAGTCATCCTGTTCTTATTTAAGCACCAATTAGAGAGCACCTCTGTCATTTTTATGCTTTGCTTTTGATTGATATTGAGTATGACTATGACTGGTTCTTCATTGCTATGAATTACAATGTTTAGTCAGCCCCTGATCTTTGAAAGTGCTCTGCATTTATGTTTTGCGGTCTCAGAAAGAGTTAGCGAGATACCACCTATTCATATTGCTTCATGCTTGTTTTGATTGAATTGTTGGTATCTGAAACTCATTATTATTTGCTCGCTAGCTGATTATGCCATTGATACTAGTTTACCGTGAGACCTTTGTGTCACTTGCTTATGTGGTTAACTTGTGATCTTGCCGAAATTATGGTTATGAGTTAGACATAGTTGCAACAACAAGATCAAACAGAGATTGTCAAAGTTTTTCTTTCTCTTTCAGTTTGTCAACTGAGTTGCTTGAGGACAAGCAAGGTTTTAAGCTTGGCGGAGTTGATACGTCTCCATCGTATCTACTTTTCCAAACTCTTTTCCCCTTGTTTTGGACTCTAATTTGCATGATTTGAATGGAACTAACCCGGACTGACGCTGTTTTTAGTAGAATTGCAATGGTGTTGTTTTTGTGCAGAAATGAATGTTCTCGGAACGTCCTGAAAATTTACGGAGAATATTTCTCGAAAATATGAAAAATACCTGCGCAAAGATCCACCGGAGGGGATGGGCCAGTGGGCCACAAGCCATGTTGCCGCGGCCCCCCTGGCCGCGGCAACCAAGCTTGTAGGGCCCACGTGGGTCTCCCGCCCCCAACTCCAGCCTTATAAATTCACTTTTGTCCCAAAAAAAATCAGAAGAGAAGATTTCATCGCGTTTGCGATACGGAGGCGCCGCCACATCCTGTTCTTCATCTGGAGGGCAGATTTGCAGTCCGTTTCGGGCTCCGGAGAGGGGAAATCGTCGCCATCGTCATCATCAACCTTCTTCCCTCTCCACTTCCATGAAGCTCTTCATCGTTCGTGAGTAATCTATTCGTAGGCTCGCTGGGCGGTGATGAGTAGGATGACATCTATCATGTAATCGAGTTAGTTTTGACGGGGATTGATCCCTAGTATCCACTATGTTCTGAGATTGATGTTGCTACTACTTTGCCATGCTTAATGCTTGTCACTAGGGCCCGAGTGCCATGATTTCAGATCTGAAATTATTATGTTGTCACCAATATATGTGTGTTTTAGATCCGATCTTGCAAGTTGTAGTTACCTACTATGTGTTATGATCCGGCAACCCCAGAGTGACAATAACCGGAACCACTCCCGGTGATGACCATAGTTTGAGGAGTTCATGTGTTCACCAAGTGCTAATGCGTTGTTCTGGTTCTTTATTAAAAGGAGAACCTTAATATCACGTAGTATCCTTTATGACCCCGCTGCCACGGGAGGGATGGACAATAGATGTCATGCAAGTTCTTTTCCCTAAGCACGTATGACTACACATGGAATGGATGCCTACATCACATTGACGAATGGGATCTAGCCACATATCTCTTCGTGTTATAACTATTGCATGATGAATGTCATCCAAACGAATCGCCGACCCATTGCTTACGAGTTTCTCCCACTGCTGCTGTTACTTGCTTTGCTCTGCTACTGTTACTTGCTTTGCTCCGCTGATGTTACTTGTTTTGCTCTGCTGCTGTTACTTGCTTTGCTCTGCTGCTATTACTTGCTTTGCTCTGCTGCTGTTACTTGTTTTTCTCTGCTGCTGTTACTACTATTGCTTGCTAGTGCTGCTACTTGCTACTGTTGCTACTTGCTACTGCTGCCACTGCTGTTGTTCCTTGCCACTGCTGCTACCTGCTATAATACTTTTTCTCACGACGTTGACGGGAAAGAATATTTCCCGTCCACGGGCAACTTCTGGCGCATTGATACAACCGTTAGGAATAGTCTGACGTCAATAGATCGATTCTTGCACCGTTGTTATCATACTACTTTCTACTGATACTTTGCTTGCAGATACTAATCTTTCAGGTGTGGTTGAATCTGACACATTCAGCTGCTAATACTTGAGAGTATCCTTTCACTTCCTGTCGGGCGAACCAACAAATTTGGGTTGAATACTCTACACTCGAAAACTGCCGCGAACCCACGCGCTGGTGGGCCATTGCAAGACAATTGCTATTTGTTGAGCAACTGGGAGCAGTTCTGGCTCCGTTGCCGTGGAGGCCTCAAGTCAGGAACACGTCAACAACACTTTTCTAGTGTCGTTGCCGGGGACTGCTAGCAACCATCACTTCCGTATTGCTTATTGAGTCATATTTTGTTCTAGATATCGAGTTGTAATCTTTTGAGTTGTAAGTAAATAAAAGTGTGATGATTTTGCATTATTAAAGCATTGTCTCGTGTGAAAAAAGGATGATGGAAGCTATGATCCCCTCACAAGTTGGGTCGAGTCTCCGGACTTTACAAAAATAAAAGAGGCCAACAAAGCCCATAGAAAAAAAGAGGCTAAATAAGCCCACCAAAAAAAATGAGAGAAAGAGAGAAGGGACAATGATACTATCTCTCTCCACACTTGTGTTTCAAAGTAGCACCATGTTCTTCATAGAGAGTCTCCTATTTTGTCACTTTCATATAACTAGTGGGATTACATTTTTTGCACAACCACTTAGTTTTCTTTTTGAGCTTTCATACACTTATAGGTTTAGTGTCGGGACCCTGATCCTGAGTCATAAGAACCTAGCCGCTAACACATCACATCACTTTGCGGCCTCACGCACGGTAAACTCCACGGCTGCCACCTTACCTTGGCCGGGACCGTTTGCGTCTTTTGGCTCACGTATATGAATATGTTGCTAGCGTTCAAACGACAAAGAACCCGGGTCGACATGACTAGTTATAAATCCCAGAGGTACAACCATACAGGGACAGGCATACATAACCCAGCAAAGCAGGTGTCAGCCATCAGCGTGTGTAGAGGAGTCGTAGCAAGCTACAAGGACCCCATTACACCGCGTGACATTTCCCCGAGGGGACAGACACAACAGCAAAGAAGGATACATGCCGGTCAATCAATGTGTTCCGAGCAGTAGCAAACTACCAAGGCTCGATGGAATCACAAAGAGGCATTTCCCTGTAAAGAGTACTACTAAAGGCAAACAACTAGGTGTCGAATCCCACACATATAATGCATTTCAAACATACGCACATTATGCAAGATATGTGTAGATACAACGTGGCGTCACAACATAACTCTATGACTCAAGCATTTATTAAAGACTCATAAGAGTCAACATAGTATGATATTACAAACAGGGGTCTCGTGACCCGACACTCAAGTCATACAAACAACAAGCGGAAGCAATTCATGTCTGGGTACAGACATCTAATAAAAGCGGCTGGAAGAGCCTGAAAAGCTACTACGACCCTACCAAAGAATCCAGACCTCTGTCTTGGATTCCCAAGCTATTCCGGTCAACATCGAACACATCGCATAGAACCTTTTAATGAGTCTAAGTCTTCTCTACAAAAACATAAATAAAGCAACCGTGAGTACAAATGTACTCAACAAGTCTTACATCAGAGCTATCTACATATGCATCATGTTTCAATGAAAGGATTGTGGGGTTTGATTGCAGCAAGCCAGCTTTGACTCTTGGCTAACCTGTACTACGACTACAAGTTCTTTCTTTGAGGTGGGATAACACACACGAGTCCACATATTCACCAATTCAATACACCACTATGGATCCACTCTCGACTCCCTATGAGAAGGCCTTCCATAGCACTCACACTTATCTTGCATGTTTTAGAGTATCCATTTAAGTTGTCTATGTACCACGTAATGTTTCCAAGTAGTCCATAACCGAGGACGCGGCTATTCGAATATATTAAATCACCCTGCAGGGGTATACTTCTTCACACACGCTCCCACCACTTATCACCATATGCACGTCATGCATCTCGGCAACCTTCAAGCGGAAGCACTGGCATGGGTGTCGGCCACGACCGTTAACCACACAAGACCCTAGTCCAGGTTTATCGCCTATTTGAGACTGAACCCGCAAGGATGTCCGGCCGAGGTTTCCTCTACGGCCCCAAATGATGCGCGCAGGGTTCCCAAGCCCACCATCCGAGTGCCACTTGGTACGCCGTGCCACTGTGTATCTACCGTAGTGAAGCCTACCCCGTCGGGCAGAGCTAAACACGGCCGCCAACACTTTTCCTACAAACACCAGAAACTAATTGCAACTCCTGGACAGAGATCTAGGCGATTAATAAGACGAGAGGGTCAATTAAGTATCCCAATGTGTGGTAGTATCTTGTCTTGGATAACACACACAGAACTCAGTTCTTAAGGACGGTCCCAATGAGACAACCCACCATGTACTCCTACATGGCCTCTCATCGCTACCTTTACCAAATCAGATTCACACCTTTACTCTCAAACTGTAGGACATGAACACAACCATTCCGATTCATCATCCAGACGGATCAGACCCGACACGACTCTAAGCATAGCACGCATTGTAAACAAGCATGGATGAGTAAGCACATCAAGGCTCAAGCAGTTGCTACTCATGCTAAGTGGTTTCAACTATTTACTGTGACAAAATCAGGTCATGCAGAGGAATGGGTTCAACTACCGATAACATGTACAGTTGAATCGTGTTTGTCCTGATGCAGTAAAAGAGAGCAGGAGCGAGATAGTGGGTTTATATCAATATGCTCAAGGGGGTTTGCTTGCCTGACACGTCTGAAGATAGCAATGAGTCTTCATCAATGTCATCGATCACATCGTTGGAAACATCGTTTACCGAGGGGGAACAACACCGACAAACAAGAAAGAACAACAATTACTTCACAGAAATGCAACACTATGATGCATGCTCAAGACATGAAATGAAAGGTGGCAGGGCTAATGTGGCTATCATTTCTTAAGTTGAAGTTGGTTTGAATTAGGATCCAAGCATCAGTTCAAGCCGGTTATTTTTCCGGATACCCTTTTAATTGATTCGACCTGATGCTCATAACAAATTGTTCCAACATCCATGGAGTTAGTATTTTGAGGTACTGATTTGCATTGACCAATGTTTGGTCATAACAATTGAAGTGGAATTCAAATAAGTATCAAATTCCAACTCCAAACTATTTATTAAATTTACCCTATTCATCATTTTGCCTATTTGGTGTTTTTAACTTTCTCAAACCAGTATGAAAATGCCACATTCAGATTCTTTGGATTTTTCTGATCCTTTTTGATATATAAATTATTTTCATTGGACTTACAGATTATTTTCTATGATTTTTAGAAGTTTTAGGCATTTTATGGAATTATATTAAAACAGAATTAGTATTTACTGCGTCAGCACTGCGCCAGCAGTCAACAACGCCTGGGTCAGGTCAAACCTGACCAGTGGGGCCCACTGGTCAGTGACCCAGGTGCTAATCCCGCGCTGACCCGCACTAAGTGAGGTTTGACTCACCAGTGGGGCCCTCTGGCAGTAGCTCTAAGGCCTGATTAGAGGCGGGTTAAGGTGGCCACGTCGGCCCCCACCGGAGGGTGGTCGCTGGCGACCATAGCCGCGACGGAGGGCTCGCCGGAGACGACCTACACGACGCTACAGGGCACCAAATCGGGCACGGTTTGTGGCTACGCAAAGCTGGCGGAGCAGCCGATCTGACAGGGGCATCAGGAGAGGCTAGGGTGACGGGGAGAGGCGCCGGCGACGAGCCGAGGCGGCGGCCGGGGCTCGGCGTTGTGCGTGTGGTGGATGCATGGCATGGGAAGGGCAGCTGACGGGCTCAACACGTTCCTGGCGGCTCCAGGAGCTTGATCCCCAGCTCGAGCGCGTGGATGGGGGACCACATCGACGATGACGACATAGCCGGCGGCGAGGAGCTCTCGGCCTTGGTGGGGAACGAGGCTACAATGCACAGGAGAGCGTGGAAGGAGAGGGGAAAGGAGCAGGAGCTCACGGGGGTTCCATTTTTGGCATCGGGGAGGTCGGAGAGGCTCGGTGGCAGCAGATCGACGGCGGCGGATCTCGGTGACCGGAGATGAAGACGATGATGGTGGCAGCGCCAGGGGGGCACCGGCTTCGATTCCTGAGGCGGGGAGGACCGGGACGTCGCGGTTGATCTCCTGAGCTTCTCGGAGAGGCGAGGGGAGGTCGGGGCTGCGTGGACAACGGCGGCTTGTGTTGGAATTATGCCCTAGAGGCAATAATAAATGTATAGTTATTATTATAATTCCTGTATCAAGATAATAGTGTATTATCCATGCTATAATTGTATTGAATGAAGACTCATTTACATGTGTGGATACATAGACAAAACACCGTCCCTGGCATGCCTCTAGTTGGCTAGCCAGTTGATCGATGATAGTCAGTGTCTTCTGATTATGAACAAGGTGTTGTTGCTTTATAACTGGATCACGTCATTGGGAGGATCACGTGATGGACTAGACCCAAACTAATAGACGTAGCATGTTGATCGTGTCATTTTGTTGCTACTGTTTTCTGCGTGTCAAGTATTTATTCCTATGACCATGAGATCATATAACTCACTGACACCGGAGGAATGCTTTGTGCGTATCAAACGTCGCAACGTAACTGGGTGACTATAAAGATGCTCTACAGGTATCTCCGAAGGTGTTAGTTGAGTTAGTATGGATCAAGACTGGGATTTGTCACTCTGTGTGACGGAGAGGTATCTCGAGGCCCACTCGGTAATACAACATCACACACAAGCCTTGCAAGCAATGTAACTTAGTGTAAGTTGCGGGATCTTGTATTATGGAACGAGTAAAGAGACTTGCCGGTAAACGAGATTGAAATAGGTATGCGGATACTGACGATCGAATCTCGGGCAAGTAACATACCGAAGGACAAAGGGAATGACATACGAGATTATACGAATCCTTGGCACTGAGGTTCAAACGATAAAGATCTTCGTAGAATATGTAGGATCCAATATGGGCATCCAGGTCCCGCTATTGGATATTGACCGAGGAGTCTCTCGGGTCATGTCTACATAGTTCTCGAACCCGCAGGGTCTGCACACTTAAGGTTCGTCGTTGTTTTATGTGTATTTGAGTTATATGGTTGGTTACCGAATGTTGTTCGGAGTCCCGGATGAGATCACGGACGTCACAAGGGTTTCCGGAATGGTCCGGAAACGAAGATTGATATATAGGATGACCTCATTTGATTACCGGAAGGTTTTCGGAGTTACCGGGAATGTACCGGGAATGACGAATGGGTTCCGGGAGTTCACCGGGGGAGGCAACCCACCCCGGGGAAGCCCATAGGCTTTGGGGAGACACACCAGCCCTTAGTGGGCTGGTGGGACAGCCCCAAGGGGGCCTATGCGCCAAGAAAAGGAAATCAAAGGAAAAGAAAAAAAAAAGAGGGAGGAAGTGGGAAGGGAGGGGGACTCCTCCCACCAAACCAAGTCCAACTCGGTTTGGGGGGGGAGTCCTCCCCCCCTTGGCTCGGCCGACCCCTTGAGGGTCCCTTGGACCCCAAGGCAAGGTCCCCCTCCCTCCTCCTATATATATGGAGCAATTAGGGCTGATTTGAGACGACTTTCTCACGGCTGCCCGACCACATACCTCCATAGTTTTTCCTCTAGATCACGTTTCTGCGGAGCTCGGGCGGAGCCGTGCTGAGAGAAGATCATCACCAACCTCCGGAGCACCGTCACGCTGCCGGAGAACTCTTCTACCTATCCGTCTCTCTTGCTGGATCAAGAAGGCCAAGATCATCGTCGAGCTGTACGTGTGCTGAACGCGGAGGTGCCGTCCGTTCGGTACTAGATCGTGGGACTGATCGCGGGATTGTTCGCGGGGCGGATCGAGGGACGTGAGGACGTTCCACTACATCAACCGCGTTGTCTAACGCTTCTGCTGTACGATCTACAAGGGTACATAGATCGCTCATCCCCTCTCGTAGATGGACATCACCATGATAGGTCTTCGTGCGCGTAGGAATTTTTTTTTCCCATGCGACGTTCCCCAACAGTGGCATCATGAGCTAGGTTCATGCGTAGATGTCTTCTCGAGTAGAACACAAAAAGTTTTGTGGGCGGTGATGTGCGTTTTGCTGCCCTCCTTAGTCTTTTCTTGATTCCGCGGTATTGTTGGATTGAAGCGGCTTGGACCGACATTACTCGTACGCTTACGAGAGACTGGTTTCATCGTTACGAGTAACCCCCTTTGCTCAAAGATGACTGGCAAGTGACGGTTTCTCCAACTTCAGTTGAATCGGATTTGACCGAGGAGGTCCTTGGATGAGGTTAAATAGCAACTCATATATCTCCGTTGTGGTGTTTGCGTAAGTAAGATGCGATCCTACTAGATACCCTTGGTCACCACGTAAAACATGCAACAACAAAATTAGAGGACGTCTAACTTGTTTTTGCAGGGTATGATTGTGATGTGATATGGCCAATGATGTGATGTGATATATTGTATGTATGAGATGATCATGTTGTAATAGAAATATCGACTTGCACGTCGATGGTACGGCAATCGGCAGGAGCCATAGGGTTGTCTTTATACTAACGTTTGTGCTTGCAGATGCGTTTACTATTTTGCTAGGATGTAGCTTTAGTAGTAATAGCATAAGTAGCACGACAACCCCGATGGCAACACGTTGATGGATGATCATGGTGTGGCGCCAGTGACAAGAAGATCGTGCCGGTGCTTTGGTGATGGAGATCAAGAAGCACGTGATGATGGCCATATCATGTCACTTATGAATTGCATGTGATGTTAATCCTTTTATGCACCTTATTTTGCTTAGAACGACGGTAGCATTATGAGGTGATCTCTCACTAAAATTTCAAGACGAAATTGTGTTCTCCCCGACTGTGCACCGTTGCTACAGTTCGTCGTTTCGAGACACCACGTGATGATCGGGTGTGATAGACTCAACGTTCACATACAACGGGTGCAAAATAGTTGCGCACGTGGAACACTCGGGTTAAGCTTGACGAGCCTAGCATGTGCAGACATGGCCTCGGAACACATGAGACCGAAAGGTCGATCATGAATCATATAGTTGATATGATTAGCATAGGGATGCTTACCACTGAAACTATACTCAACTCACGTGATGATCGGACTTGAGCTAGTGTAAGTGGATCATGAACCACTCAAATGACTAGAGAGATGTACTTTTTGAGTGGGAGTTTTAGCGAATAATTTGATTAAGTTAAAACTCTAATTATCTTGAACATAGTCTAAGTCCACTTTGAATATATTTGTGTTGTAGATCATGGCTCACACGAGTGTCATCCTGAATTTTAATACGTTCCTAGAGAAAGCTAAGTTGAAAGATGATGGAAGCAACTTTGTAGAATGGGCTCGTAATCTTAAGCTAATCTTACAAGCTGGGAAGAAGGATTATGTCCTTAATGCTGCGCTAGGAGATGAACCACCCGCTACGGCTGATCAGGATGTTAAGAACGCTTGGTTAGCGCGTAAGGAGGACTAGTCAATAGTTCAATGTGCAGTCTTGTATGGCTTAGAACCGGGACTTCAACGTCGCTTTGAGCGTCATGGAGCATTTGAGATGTTCCAGGAGTTGAAGTTTATCTTTCAGAAGAACGCCCGGATCGAGAGGTATGAGACCTCCGATAAATTCTATGCTTGCAAGATGGAGGAAAACTCGTCTGTCAGTGAACATGTGCTCAAAATGTCTGGGTACTCAAACCGTCTAGCTGAGCTGGGGATTGAACTCCCTCAAGAGGCTATCACTGACAGAATCCTTCAATCACTGCCGCCAAGCTATAAAGGCTTTGTGTTGAACTACAACATGCAAGGGATGAACAAGTCTCCCGGCGAGTTGTTTGCGATGCTGAAAGTCGCAGAGTCTGAACTCCGTAAAGAGCATCAAGTGTTGATGGTGAGCAAGACCACTAGTTTCAAGAGAAATGGCAAAGGCAAGAAGGGCAATTCGAAGAAGAGCGGCAAGCCTGTTGCCAATCCGCCGAAGAAACCCAAGGCTGGACCTAAGCCTGAAACAGAGTGCTTCTATTGCAAGGGTATGGGTCACTGGAAGCGTAATTGCCCCAAGTATCTGGCAGATAAGAAGGCGGGCAAAGAAAAATCAGGTATATTTGATATACATGTTATTGATGTGTACTTAACCGGCTCTCGTAGTAGTGCCTGGGTATTCGATACCGGTTCTGTTGCTCACATTTGCAACTCAAAACAGGAACTGCGGAATAGACGAAGGCTGGCGAAAGACGAAGTGACGATGCGCGTAGGAAATGGTTCCAAGGTTGATGCAATCGCCGTCGGCACAGTGTCACTTCAGCTACCATCGGGATTAGTGATGAACTTAAATCATTGTTATTTAGTGCCTGCGTTGAGCATGAACATTATATCTGGATCTTGTTTATTGCGAGACGGTTACTCTTTTAAGTCTGAGAATAATGGTTGTTCTATTTCTATGAGTAACATCTTTTATGGTCATGCACCGAATGTGAGAGGATTGTTCATATTGAATCTTGATAGCGATACGCATATACATAACATTGAGACCAAAAGAGTTAGAGTAAACAATGATAGCGCCATATTTTTGTGGCACTGCCGCTTGGGTCATATTGGTGTAAAGCGCATGAAGAAACTCCATGCTGATGGACTTTTGGAGTCACTTGACTTTGATTCACTTGACACGTGCGAACCATGCCTCATGGGCAAGATGACTAAAACTCCGTTCTCCGGAACAATGGAGCGTGCAAGTGACTTGTTGGAAATCATACATACCGATGTGTGTGGTCCAATGAGCGTGGAGGCACGCGGCGGATATCGTTATTTTCTCACCTTCACTGATGATTTAAGTAGATATGGTTATGTCTACTTGATGAAGCACAAGTCTGAAACATTTGAAAAGTTCAAGCAATTTCAGAGTGAAGTGGAAAATCATCGTAACAAGAAGATCAAGTTCCTACGGTCTGATCGTGGGGGTGAATATCCGAGTTTCGAGTTTGGTGCTCACTTAAGACAATGTGGAATTGTTTTGCAGTTAACACCGCCTGGAACACCACAGCGTAATGGTGTGTCCGAACGTCGTAATCGTACTTTGTTAGAGATGGTGCGATCTATGATGTCTCTTACTGATTTGCCGTTATCATTTTGGGGTTATGCATTAGAAACAGCTGCATTCACTTTAAATAGGGCACCATCAAAATCCGTTGAGACGACACCATACGAACTGTGGTATGGCAAGAGGCCAAAATTGTCGTTTCTTAAAGTTTGGGGATGTGATGCTTATGTCAAAAAGCTTCAGCCTGAAAAGCTGGAACCCAAAGCGAAAAAGTGCGTCTTCATAGGTTACCCAAAAGAGACAGTTGGGTACACCTTCTATCTCAAATCCGAGGGCAAAGTGTTTGTTGCTAAAAACGGAGCTTTTCTCGAGAAGGAGTTTCTCTCGAGAGAATTGAGTGGGAGGAAGATAGAACTTGACGAGGTTGTCGAACCTCTCATCCCTCTGGATGGTGGCGCAGGGCAAGGGGAAACCTCTGTCATTGCGACGCCGGTTGAGGAGGAAGTTAATGATGATGATCATGAAACTCCAGTTCAAGTTTGTGTTGAACCACGCAGGTCGACGAGATCACGCGCTGCTCCAGAGTGGTACGGTAATCCCGTCTTATCAATCATGTTGTTAGACAACAATGAACCTGCAAATTGTGAAGAAGCAATGGTGGACCCAGATTCCAACAAATGGCTAGAAGCCATGAAATCCGAGATAGGATCCATGTATGAGAACAAAGTGTGGACTTTGGAGATACTACCTGAGGGCCGCAAGGCTATTCAGAACAAATGGATCTTTAAGAAGAAGACGGACGCTGACGGTAATGTGACCGTTTATAAAGCTCGACTTGTGGCAAAGGGTTTTTCACAAGTTCCAGGAATTGACTACGATGAGACTTTCTCTCCCGTGGAAATGCTTAAGTCCGTCAGAATCATGTTAGCAATAGCTGCATTTTTCGATTATGAAATCTGGCAGATGGATGTCAAAACGGCGTTCCTTAACGGTTTTCTTAAGGAAGAGTTGTATATGATGCAACCCGAAGGTTTTGTCGATCCTAAAATGCTGACAAGGTGTGCAAGCTCCAGCGATCCATTTATGGACTGGTGCAAGCATCTCGGAGTTGGAACAAACGCTTTGATGATGTGATCAAAGCATTTGGGTTTATACAAGTGGTTGGAGAATCTTGTATTTACAAGAAAGTGAGTGGGAGCTCTGTGGCGTTTCTAATATTATATGTGGATGACATATTACTGATTGGAAACAACGTAGAGCTTTTGGAGAGCATAAAAGGTTACTTGAATAAAAGTTTCTCTATGAAGGACCTAGGAGAAGCTGCTTACATTCTGGGCATTAAGATCTATAGGGATAGATCAATACGCCTGATAGGACTTTCACAAAGCACATACCTTGATAAAGTTTTGAAGAGGTTCAAAATGGAACAGTCCAAGAAAGGGTTCTTGCCAGTTTTACAAGGTACGAGATTGAGTAAGACTCAGTGCCCAGCAACTGATGAAGATAGAGAGCATATGCGCTCCGTCCCCTATGCTTCAGCCATAGGTTCTATCATGTATGCGATGCTGTGCACTAGACCGGATGTTAGCCTGGCCATAAGTATGGCAGGTAGGTTCCAGAGTAATCCAGGAGTGGATCACTGGACAGCGGTCAAGAATATCCTGAAGTACCTGAAAAGGACTAAGGAGATGTTTCTCGTGTATGGAGGTGACGAACAGCTTGCCGTAAAAGGTTACGTCGATGCAAGCTTTGACACAGATCCGGACGACTCTAAGTCGCAAACCGGATACGTATTTATTCTTAATGGGGGTGCAGTAAGCTGGTGCAGTTCCAAGCAAAGCGTCGTAGCAGATTCTACATGTGAAGTAGAATACATGGCTGCCTCAGAGGCGGCTAAGGAGGGTGTCTGGATGAAGCAGTTCATGACGGATCTTGGAGTGGTGCCAAGTGCACTGGATCCAATAACCTTGTTCTGTGACAACACTGGTGCCATTGCCCTGGCAAAGGAACCAAGGTTTCACAAGAAGACCAGACACATCAAACGACGCTTCAACCTCATCCGCGACTACGTCGAGGAGGAGGACGTAAATATATGCAAGGTGCACATGGATCTGAATGTAGCAGACCCGCTGACTAAACCTCTTCCACGGCCAAAACATGATCGACACCAGAACTGTATGGGTGTTAGATTTATTACAATGTAAATTCACATGGTGATGTGAAGGCTAGATTATTGACTCTAGTGCAAGTAGGAGACTGTTGGAATTATGCCCTAGAGGCAATAATAAATGTATAGTTATTATTATAATTCCTGTATCAAGATAATAGTTTATTATCCATGCTATAATTGTATTGAATGAAGACTCATTTACATGTGTGGATACATAGACAAAACACCGTCCCTGGCATGCCTCTAGTTGGCTAGCCAGTTGATCGATGATAGTCAGTGTCTTCTGATTATGAACAAGGTGTTGTTGCCTGATAACTGGATCACGTCATTGGGAGAATCACGTGATGGACTAGACCCAAACTAATAGACGTAGCATGTTGATCGTGTCATTTTGTTGCTACTGTTTTCTGCGTGTCAAGTATTTATTCCTATGACCATGAGATCATATAACTCACTGACACCGGAGGAATGCTTTGTGTGTATCAAACGCCGCAACGTAACTGGGTGACTATAAAGATGCTCTACAGGTATCTCCGAAGGTGTTAGTTGAGTTAGTATGGATCAAGACTGGGATTTGTCACTCCGTGTGACGGAGAGGTATCTCGGGGCCCACTCGGTAATACAACATCACACACAAGCCTTGCAAGCAATGTAACTTAGTGTAAGTTGCGGGATCTTGTATTATGGAACGAGTAAAGAGACTTGCCGGTAAACGAGATTGAAATAGGTATGCGGATACTGACGATCGAATCTCGGGCAAGTAACATACCGAAGGACAAAGGGAATGACATACGGGATTATACTAATCCTTGGCACTGAGGTTCAAACGATAAAGATCTTCGTAGAATATGTAGGATCCAATATGGGCATCCAGGTCCCGCTATTGGATATTGACCGAGGAGTCTCTCGGGTCATGTCTACATAGTTCTCGAACCCGCAGGGTTTGCACACTTAAGGTTCGACGTTGTTTTATGCGTTTTTGAGTTATATGGTTGGTTACCGAATGTTGTTCGGAGTCCCGGATGAGATCACGGATGTCACAAGGGTTTCCGGAATGGTCCGGAAATGAAGATTGATATATAGGATGACCTCATTTGATTACCGGAAGGTTTTCGGAGTTACCGGGAATGTACCGGGAATGACGAATGGGTTCCGGGAGTTCACCGGGGGAGGCAACCCACCCCGGGGAAGCCCATAGGCTTTGGGGAGACACACCAGCCCTTAGTGGGCTGGTGGGACAGCCCCAAGGGGGCCTATGCGCCAAGAAAAGGAAATCAAAGGAAAAGAAAAAAAAAAGAGGGAGGAAGTGGGAAAGGAGGGGGACTCCTCCCACCAAACCAAGTCCAACTCGGTTTGGGGGGGGAGTCCTCCCCCCTTGGCTCGACCGACCCCTTGAGGGTCCCTTGGACCCCAAGGCAAGGTCCCCCTCCCTCCTCTTATATATATGGAGCAATTAGGGCTGATTTGAGACGACTTTCTCACGGCTGCCCGACCACATACCTCCATAGTTTTTCCTCTAGATCACGTTTCTACGGAGCTCGGGCGGAGCCCTGCTGAGACAAGATCATCACCAACCTCCGGAGCGCCGTCACGCTACCGGAGAACTCTTCTACCTCTCCGTCTCTCTTGCTGGATCAAGAAGGCCGAGATCATCGTCGAGCTGTACGTGTGCTGAACGCGGAGGTGCCGTCTGTTCGGTACTAGATCGTGGGACTAATCGCGGGATTGTTCGCGGGGCGGATCGAGGGACGTGAGGACGTTCCACTACATCAACCGCATTCTCTAACGCTTCTGCTGTACGATCTACAAGGGTACGTAGATCGCTCATCCCCTCTCGTAGATGGACATCACCATGATAGGTCTTCGTGCGCGTAGGAAATTTTTTGTTTCCCATGCGACGTTCCCCAACAGCCTGCTCGGGCCAAGCTCGGCCATGGCGAGACAGGGCGAGAGAGAGATGGAGGGGAGGAAGAAGATGAGGCAGAGGGGGCGGGGGGGGGGGGGGGGGGGGCTCAGCGGCGTGAAGATAAGGGAGAGGAGGCGAGGCAGGCACGCAGGGAGGAGGTGGAAGCAGGAGGTGGCGAGGCACGACGGCGAGCTCGCCACGGCTCTGTCCGTCCTCCTCGCAGAGGAGGAAGATATAATGCATTCCAAACATACACACATTATGCACGATTTGTGTAGATACAACATGGTGTCACAACATAACTCTATGACTCAAGCATTTATTAAAGACTCATAAGAGTCAACATAGTATGATATTACAAACAGGGGTCTCGTGACCCGACACTCAAGTCATACAAACAACAAGCGGAAGCAATTCATGTCTGGGTACAGACATCTAATAAAAGCGGCTGGAAGAGCCTGAAAAGCTACTACGACCCTACCAAAGGAGCCAGACCTCTGTCTGGGATTCCCAAGCTATTCCGGTCAACATCGAACACATCGCTTAGAACCTTTTAATGAGTCTAAGTCTTCTCTGCAAAAACATAAATAAAGCAACTGTGAGTACAAAGGTACTCAACAAGTATTACATCAGAGCTATCTACATATGCATCATGTTTCAATGAAAGGATTGTGGGGTTTGATTGCAACAAGCCAGCTTTGACTCTTGGCTAACCTGTACTACGACTACAAGTTCTTTCTTTGAGGTGGGATAACGCACACGAGTCCACATATTCACCAATTCAATACACCACTATGGATCCACTCTCGACTCCCTACGAGAAGGCCTTCCATAGCACTCACACTTATCTTGCATGTTTTAGAGTATCCATTTAAGTTGTCTATGTACCACGTAATGTTTCCAAGTAGTCCATAACCGAGGACGCGGCTATTCGAATAGATTAAATCACCCTGCAGGGGTATACTTCTTCACACACGCTCCCACCACTTATCACCATATGCACGTCATGCATCTCGGCAACCTTCAAGCGGAAGCACTTGCGTGGGTGTCGGCCACGACCGTTAACCACACAAGACCCTAGTCCAGGTTTATCGCCTATTTGAGACTGAACCCGCAAGGAAGTCCGGCCGAGGTTTCCTCTACGGCCCCAAACGATGCGCGCAGGGTTCCCAAGCCCACCATCCGGGTGCCACTTGGTACACCGTGCCACTGTGTATCTACCGTAGTGAAGCCTACCCCATCGGGCAGAGCTAAACACGGCCGCCAACACTTTTCCTACAAACACCAGAAACTAATTGCAACTCCTGGACAGAGATCTAGGCGATTAATAAGACGAGAGGGTCAATTAAGTATCCCAATGTGTGGTAGTATCTTGTCTTGGATAACACACAGAGAACTCAGTTCTTAAGGACGGTCCCAATGAGACAACCCACCATGTACTCCTACATGGCCTCTCATCGCTACCTTTACCAAATCAGATTCACACCTTTACACTCACACTGTAGGACATGAACACAACCATTCCGATTCATCATCCAGACGGATCAGACCCGACACGACTCTAAGCATAGCAGGCATTGTAAACAAGCATGGAAGAGTAAGCACACCAAGGCTCAAGCAGTTGCTACTCATGCTAAGTTGTTTCAACTATTTACTGTGACAAAATCAGGTCATGCAGAGGAATGGTTTCAACTACCGATAACATGTACAATTGAATCGTGTTTGTCCTGATGCAGTAAAAGAGAGCAGGAGCGAGAGAGTGGGTTTATATCAATATGCTCAAGGGGGTTTGCTTGCCTGACACGTCTGAAGATAGCAATGAGTCTTCATCAATGTCAACGATCACATCGTCGGAAACATCGTTTACCGAGGGGGAACAACACCGACAAACAAGAAAGAACAACAATTACTTCACGGAAATGCAACACTATGATGCATGCTCAAGACATGAATTGAAAGGTGGCAGGGCTAATGTGGCTATCATTTCTTAAGTCGAAGTTGGTTTGAATTAGGATCCAAGCATCACTTCAAGCCGGTTATTTTTCCGGATACCCTTTTAATTGATTCGACCTGATGCTCATAACAAATTGTTCCAACATGCATGGAGTTAGTATTTTGAGGTACTAATTTGCATTGACCAATGTTTGGTCATAACAATTGAAGTGGAATTCAAATAAGTATCAAATTCCAACTCCAAACTATTTATTAAATTTACCCTATTCATAATTTTGCCTATTTGGTGTTGTTAACTTTCTCAAACTAGTATGAAAATGCCATAATCAGATTCTTTGGATTTTTCTTATCCTTTTTCATAGATAAATTATTTTCATTGGACTTACAGATTATTTTCATTGGACTGACAGATTATTTTCTATGATTTTTAGGCATTTTCTGGAATTATATTAAAACAAAATTAGTATTTACTGCGTCAGCACTGCGTCAGCAGTCAACAACGCCTGGGTCAGGTCAAACCTGACCAGTGGGGTCCACTGGTCAGTGACCCAGGTGCTAATCCCGCGCTGACCCACACTAAGTGAGGTTTGACTCACCAGTGGGGCCCTCTGGCAGTGGATCTAAGGCCTGATTAGAGGCGGGTTAAGGTGGCCACGTCGGCCCCCACCGGAGGGTGGTCACCGGCGACCATAGCCGCGGCGGAGGGCTCGCTGGAGACGACCTACACGGCGCTACAGGGCACCAAATCGGGCACGGTTTGTGGCTACGCAAAGCTAGCGAAGCAGCCGATCTGACAGGGGCATCACGAGAGGCTAGGGTGGCCGGGAGAGGCGCCGGCGACAAGCCGAGGCGGCGGCCGGGGCTCGGCCTTGCGCGTGTGGTGGATGCAGGGCATGGGAAGGGCAGCTAACGGGCTCAACACGTTCTTGGCGGCTCCAGGAGCTCGATCCCCAGCTCGAGCGCGTGGATGGGGGACCACATCGACGACGACGACATGGCCGGCGGCGAGGAGCTCTCGGCCTTGGTGGGGAACGAGTCTACGATGCACAGGAGCTCACGGGGGTTCCATTTTTGGCATCGGGGAGGTCAGAGAGGCTCGGTGGCAGCAGATCGACGGCGGCAGATCTCGGTGACCGGAGATGAAGACGATGATGGTGGCAGCTCCAGGGGGGCTCCGGCTTCGATTCCTGAGGCGGGGAGGACCGGGACGTTGCGGCTGATCTCCTGAGCTTCTCGGAGAGGCGAGGGGAGGTCGGGGTTGCGTGGACAGCGGCGGCCTGCTCGGGCCAAGCTCGGCCATGGCAAGACAGGGCGAGAGAGAGATGGAGGGGAGGAAGAAGATGAGGCAGAGGGGGCGGGGGCGGCTCAGCGGCGCGAAGATAAGGGAGAGGAGGCGAGGCAGGCACACACGGAGGAGGTGGAAGCAAGAGGTGGCGAGGCACGACGGCGAGCTCGCCACGGCTCTGTCCGTCCTCCTGGCAGAGGAGGAAGATGACCTCCTCGCCCCTGGTGGACTAGGCCTGGAGGGGCGACAGGTAGCTCTCTCTCTCTCTCTTCTTTTCTATTTTTTTTATTTCCTTCTGGCCTTTAGATTTAGGTTTTAAAATAAATTGTTTGACCAAAAAATAAAACCCTAAAATGTTATTATGTGACACAGATAATAATATCCAATGTCACATAAAAGTTTCAACATTTTTGAAACTTTAAAATAGAAGGAATCAAAATAATTCCATTCCAAATAGCTATTTGGTCAAATCAAAATTCCATTTCAAAAATGTTTCTGTGACTTAAAATTTTGGTTTGACAAATTTATTTTATGTCACTATTTTGCCAAGTATTTGGAACATTTTCTTAGTCCCTTTTAAGGTATTAATTTTTATTGCCTTGTTGTCAATTTATCAAATCATTGGGGTTTTGATCACTTCCCAAGATCATCCCCATTGTATTAAGTTGATTTGAATGCATGCATGAATGCTCACTGATGAAACTAATTACAAGTTATAATCTAGGGCTATGACATTTAGTGCATTTGTTGCATGGCAATCCCTACTCACTCACATTAATATCTATTGATGGCCATCTCCATAGCCCGTTGATATGCCTAGTTGATGTGAGACTACCTTCTCCTTTTTTTGCAACCTCCACCACACTCTATTCCACCTATAGTGTTATATCCATCGGGGTTGAAACAAATGCTTGATTTTCATCGGGGTTGTGCATGATTTAGATACTTTGTGTGGTGAAGATGGAGCATAGCTAGACCATATGATTTTGTAGGGATAACTTTCTAAGACCATGTTATTTTGAAAGGAAGCAATTGCTTTATTGGTATGCTTGAAGTATTATTGTTTTTATGTCAATATTAGACTTTTATTGAATCTTATGGATCTGAATATTGATGCCACAATAGAGAATATTACATGGATAAATATGTTAGGTAGCATTCCACATCAAAAATTCTATTTTTATCACCTACTCGAGGACGAGCAGGAATTAAGCTTGGGGATGCTGATACGTCTCCAACGTATGTATAATTTTTTATTGTTCCACGCTATTATACTATCTATTTTGGATGTTTAATATACATTAATATGTTGTTTTATATTATTTTTGGGACTAACCTATTAATCTAGAGCCTAGTGGCAGTTTTTGTTTTTTCCATGTTTTTCAGTATTGCAGATAAGGAATATTAAATGGAGTCCAGACGGAACAAAATCTCCGGAAATATTTTTCTTGGACAAGAAGACACCTAGGAGACTTGGAGTAGGGGGTAGGGCACCTGCCGGGAGGCCACAAGCCTGCAGGGCGCGCCCTAGGGGGTGGTCGCCCCGTGACTTGTGGGTCCCCTGCAGGCCTCCTAACCCTATTCTTTGGCCTATTGACGACCCACAAGTATAGAGGATCAATCGTAGTCCTTTCGATAAGTAAGAGTGTCAAACCCAACGAGGAGCAGAAGGATCCGACAAGTGGTTTTCAGCAAGGAAAATCTGCAAGCACTGAAATTGTCGGTAACAAGTGATTGTGTGGTGAGATGATTCGTAGAAAGCAACAAGTAACAAAAGTAGCAACGGTGCAGCAAAGTGGATCAATCCCTTTTGTAGCAAGGGAGAAGCCTGCACAAAGTCTTATAGAAGGAAAAAACGCTCCCGAGGACACACGGGGATTTCTGTCATGCCAGTTTCATCAAGTTCATATGATTCACGTTTGTTACTTTGATAGTTTGATATGTGGGTGGACCGGCGCTTGGGTACTGCCCTTACTTGTACAAGCATCCCACTTATGATTAACCCCTCTCGCAAGCATCCGCAACTACGAAAGAAGAATTAAGACAAAGTCTAACCATGGCACTAAACTAGTGGATCCAAATCAGCCCCTTACAAAGTAACGCATAAACTAGGGTTTAAGCTTCTGTCACTCTAGCAACCCATCATCTACTTACTACTTCCCAATGCCTTCCTCTAGGCCCAAATAATGGTGAAGTGCTATGTAGTCGACGTTCACATAACACCACTAGAGGAAAAACAACATACAATGTATCAAAATACCGAACGAATACCAAATTCACATGACTATTATCAGCATGACTTATCCCATGTCCTCAGGAACAAAAGTAACTACTCACAAAGCATAATCATAATCATGATCAGAGGTGTGATGAGTAGCATCAAGGATCTTAACATAAACTCTTCCACCAAGTAATCCAACTAGCATCAACTACAAAGAGTAATCAACACTAATAGCAACCTTATAAGTACCAATCGGAGTCGCGAGACGGAGATTGGTTACAAGAGATGAACTAGGGTTTGGAGATGAGATGGTGCTGATGAAGATGTTGATGGTGACGAGTCCCCTCCGATGAGAGGAGTGTTGGTGATGAGGATGGCGACGATTTCCCCCTCCGGGAGGGAAGTTTCCCCGGTAGGATCGTCCTACCGGAGCTCTAGATTGATTCTGCTCAAGTTCTGCCTCCTCGCGGCGGCGAAACCACGAAAAAGCTCCCTTCTGATTTTTTTTCTGGACGAAACCCTCCATATAGCAAAAGAGGGGGGCAAGTGGGCCAGCAGGGTGCCCACAGACCCCCATGGCATGGCCTGGGGGGTGGTCGCGCCGTGCAGGCTTGTGGCCACCCCCTGGCGCCCCTCCGGTACTTCTTCGGCCCAGTATTTTTTATATATTGGGAAAAACTCTCCGTTGATTTTCACGGCGTTTGGATTTGCGCAGAATAGGTATCTCAACTTTGCTCCACTTTTAGGCCAGAATTCCAGTTGCCGGTATTCTCCCTCTTCATGTAAACCTTGCAAAATAAGAGAGAAAAGACATAAGAATAGTACCGTGAAGTGAAATAACATCCAAAGAAACGATAAATATCAACATGAAAACATGATGCAAAATGGATGTATCAACTCCCCCAAGCTTAGACCTCGCTTGTCCTCAAGCGAAAGCCTAGCTCAATAAATATGTCCACATGTTTAGGGAGCAAGGTGTCGACAAAACAAGATACGAACTTGCATGCATCATGAGCATGATGAGAAGAGCAATACCAACATATAATCTCTCATGCTAAAGTGATAATTCATTCACAAAGTAAAGCATAGATCAAGAACCTTACCGAGAAGTAACAACCGATAGCCTTTAGTCATTGAAGCAATTGCAATTTATCACAACATCAGAAAGAGTCAAGTAAGAGCTTGTAAAGCAAATCCACATACTCAATCATTCTTTCGTTCTCTACAATTGCTACAACTCACGTGGTACTCATGAGATCAAAGTTTCAGCTGGACACAGAGAAAGATAGGGGCTTATAGTTTTGCCTCCCAACTGCTTACCTCAAGGGTAATGTCAACAATAATAATTCATGGATACTTACCTCCAAGTTGACATATGAATATAGATCTTTCCCAAAAATGTGACAGTAGCCAAGATAAAGGCAAAATAAGGAATTGGTGAATATCACCACGACTCTTTCAAGGGCAAAAAATAAAGGTACAAGATAGGCCCTTCGCAGAGGGAAGCAGAGGTTGTCATGCGCTTTTGAGGTTTGGATGCGAATCCTCTTAGTGTGGAGGAACGTCACTTTATTGCCTCCTGTGATAAAGAACTTTATTATGCAGTCTGTCGCTTTTATGTCTTCCTCATCACAGGTTCGTACAAAGCTTATTTTCCACACACTAATAGATCATACATATTAGAGAGCAATTTTTATGGCTTGCACCGATGACAACTTACTTGAGGGATCTTATTCAATCCATAGGTAGGTATGGTGGACACTCATGGCAAAACTGGTTTGAAGGTTTATGGATGCACAAGTAGTATCTCTACTTAGTGCGGGAGTTTTGGCTAATGTGAGGTGGAAGCAATCGTCACATGCTAAGGGATCTCTAATCATATAACATTGTTCACAGCCAAGCAAAAACAATTCATTATGTTGTCTTCCTTGTCCAACATCTACTTCTAGACATGCAATAGTTTGGTGAGTGTTCACAATCATAGATGGTGTCAGAGATGATATATTTATATGTGAACCTCTCCTTCCTTATCACTTTCTATTAATTGCAACAATGACCAAGGTCTACGTTTGCCTACCCTCAACAAGTTTCAATCCTCATTATTTTTATATGTAAAGCCATCACTTCCCATAAGATCACTACATGATCTTTCATGCTTTTGTTCTATTCTCACTCTTTTGATCATGGCAAGAGGCAAAGCCCTTCAACTAAGACACTCTTTATTATATGGCTCACGAGCAAGAATACATTGGGGGTGACACAAAGCAAAACTCAAGACTAAAACACTAAGACTTTACTCTACTAGAGAAAAGGAAAACTGAAAAGGAAAACTAAAACAAAGGTAAAGGCAAAAGATGTGATGGTGATACGATACCGGGGCAACTCCTCCAAGCTTGGCACAAGCCAAGGGGATTGCCCATACCAATGCTTAGTTGTCTTCCTTTGGTGGTGGTGGTGGAGTTGTTGCAACATGAGTTTGATCCTCCGTCTTCCAAGGTATAGGTGCTCCATCATGGAAGGATGAACGAGTCGCCGGAATCCTCAAATCTGCAGCTAACCGTAATGATTTAAATCTATACTCATACTCACAGTTTTGGTTCTGCAGGTCATAGATCTGGCCGTGGAGTTGATCAACCCTGTCATAGAGCCTGGAGAGGTGCTTCCCAATGTCATTGGCATCCATCTTGTGCTTGTTGGTGAACTTCGTGATCATCATGTGGTTGGCGTTGAGTCCACGCTCCACCATCCCTTGGAACTTGAAGACTTGTTGCTCCATTGCTTCGAGCCTCGTCTCCACGCTTCCGGTCTTCTTAGGCCCCTCAACATCACGGATGTGCAACATCCCCTCATGCATCTCAATAGATTGAGGGTGTTGCAGCACTTCCGTGAGGTAGGGATTGATGACCTTCTCGAAGATTTTGTCCTTAGGAGCTTTTGGGGAAGTCATGGCGATCTAGATCTGCAACAGAATCAGGCTCAAAATGAAAAACAGAGGAAATCTGCGTGATGCAGAGGTCATACCAAGTGGAAGTATATATAATGATTTTTTCTAGACCAGAAGGAGTCCCGTGCACGAAAACGGAGTCCGGGAGGCGCACGAGGTGGCCACAAGCCCTCACGGCGCAGCCAGGGGGTGGGCCCGCGCCGTGCAGGCTTGTCGCCTCCTCGCGCACTTTCTGGACTACTTCCAATTTTTGTATTTTTTCAAATATTCCAAAACGGAGAAAATTTCCTATTGGAAAAGTTTTGGACTCTGTTTTCTTACCGAATCTCATACCTCTTCGTTTTCGGAGTCTGAAACAGGCTGATAAATGTCCCCAAGGTATTCTTCCGGAGTTATGGTATTGATGATATTGATTTCAACATTTATGTGAGTACCTGAGATATAATGCTTGATTCTCTACCCATTTACCACTCTCGGACAATTACCTTCCGTGTTGTTGATCTTGATAGCACCAGAATGATATACTTCCTCAACAACATAGGGACCTTCCCATTTAGAGAGAAGCTTGCCTACAAAGAATCTTAAACGAGAGTTATATAGAAAGACATAATCACCTACATTGAACTCACGCTTTTGTATCCTCTTATCATGCCACCTCTTAACCTTCTCTTTGAAAAGCTAGGCATTCTCATATGCCTGAGTTCTCCACTCATCAAGCGAGCTAATATCAAATAACCTCTTCTCACCGGCAAGTTTGAAATCAAAGTTAAGCTCTTTGATTGCCCAATAAGCTTTAAGCTCTAGCTCAAGAGGTAAATGACATGCTTTCCCATACACCATTTTGTACGGAGACATGCCCATGGGATTCTTATAGGCAGTTCTATAAGCCCACAGTGCATCATCGAGCTTCTTAAACCAATTCTTTCTAGACATGTTGACAGTCTTTTGCAGAATTAGTTTAATCTCTCTGTTGCTTAGCTCTACTTGACCACTGGACTGAGGGTGGTAGGGAGACGCAATTCTATGGTTGACATCTGTACTTAGCAAGCATTTTACGGAAAGCACCATGAATGAAGTGTGAACCACCGTCGGTCATTAGATATCTAGGGACTCCAAATCTAGGGAAGATAACTTCTTTTAGCATCTTGATAGAGGTGTTGTGATCGGCACTACTAGTGGGGATAGCTTCTACCCACTTAGTGACATAATCAACAGCAACTACGATATGTGTATACCCATTGGATTTTGGAAAACGTCCCATATAATCAAAGCCCCAGGCATCAAATGGTTCAATGAAAGTGAATAGTTCATAGGCTTTTCCTGACGTTTGCTAATATTGCCTATTCTTTGACATTCGTCACAAGACAAGACAAACTTACGGGCATCCTTGAAGAGAGTGGGCCAATAGAAACCTGATTGCAATACCTTGTGTGCAGTTCTATCTCCCGCATGGTGTCCTCCGTAGGCCTCGGAGTGACACTTCTGTAGGATCTGTCCCTGTTCATGTTCAGGTACACAACGTCTAATAACACCATCTACTCCTTCCTTATAAAGGTGAGGATCATCCCAAAAGTAGTGTCTCAAGTCAAAGAAGAATTTCTTCTTTTGCTCGTATGTGAAACTAGGTGGTATGTATTTGGCAACGATATAGTTTGCATAATCAGCATAGGTGCACTACATGAAGCATTGATGACATTCAATTTCTCATCAGGAAAGCTATCATCAATAGGTTGTGGGTCATCAAGAACGTTCTCCAACCTAGACAAGTTATCTGCTACTGGGTTATCAGCACCCTTTTTGTCGACAACGTGCAAATCAAATTCTTGTAGCAAGAGAACCCATCTGATAAGTCTAGGTTTAGTGTCCTTCTTCTCCATGAGGTACTTAATAGCAGCATGATCATTGTGAATAGTGACTTTGGAATCAACTATGTAAGACCTGAACTTTTCACATGCAAACACGACTGCTAAAAATTCCTTCTCCGTAGTGGCATAGTTTCTCTGGGCACTGTCTAGAGTTTTACTAGCGTAGTGAATAACATTCAACTTCTTATCAACTCTTTGCCCTAGAACAACACCAACAGCATAATCACTAGCGTCACACATGATCTCAAAAGGAAGTTCCAATCAGGTGGTTGAACAATAGGTGCAGTTATCAAAGCCCTCTTAAGTATTTCGAAGGCTTCCTCACAATCATCGTCAAAGACAAAAGGAATATCCTTTTGCAAGAGATTGGTAAGAGGCCTAGAAATCTTAGAGAAGTCTTTAATGAACCTTCTATAGAAACCAGCATGACCAAGGAAACTTCTTATACCTCTGATATTTGTGGGGTATGGCATTTTCTCGATTGCATCAACCTTAGCCTTGTCGACTTCAATACTTCTTTCAGAAATTTTATGTCCTAAGACGATGCCTTCATTAACCCATAAAGTGGCACTTCTCCCAATTCAAGACAATATTGGTGTCTTTACATCTCTGTAAGACTCGATCAAGGTTGTTGAGGCAATCATCAAAGGAAGACCCATAAACGGAGAAGTCATCCATGAAAACCTCAACAATCTTTTCATAAAAGTCAGAGAATATAGCCATCATACATCTTTGAAAGGTGGCAGGTGCATTACACAAGCCAAAAGGCATACGTCTATAAGCAAAGGTACCGAAAGGGCAGGTGAAAGTGGTTTTCTCCTCATCAGATTGTACAACTGGTATTTAGGAGAAACCAGAATAACCGTCTAGAAAGCAGAAGTGTGTGTGTTTGGACGGCCTTTCTAGCATTTGGCCGATAAAAGGCAAAGTGTAATGATCTTTCCTAGTGGCCTTATTCAACTTCCTAAAATCAATAACCATCATATAGCCAGTAATAATCCTCTCTGGGATCAACTCATCCTTATCATTAGGGACAACGGTGATGCCTCCCTTTTTAGGGACGCAATGCACCGGACTCACCCAATCGCTATGAGCAACAGGATAGATGATACCTGCTTCCAGGAGCTTTAATATTTATTTTCTCACTACTTCTTTCATCTTAGGATTTAATCTCCTTTGATGATCAACAACTGGTTTGAAATCAGGATCAGTTTTAATCTTGTGCTGGCATAGGGTAGGACTAATGCCCTTAAGATCATCAAGAGTATATCCAATAGCAGCACGGTGCTTCCTCAGAGTTTTTAGTAACTTCTTTTCTTCATGCTCCGAGAGGCTAGTACTAATAATGACAGGATATATCTCTTTTTCATCAAGATAGGCATACTTAAGAGTATCAGGCAACTGTTTAAGCTCGAACACAGGATCACCCTTTGGTGGGGGTGGATCCCCAAGAAGTTCAACAGGCAGATTATTCTTAAGGATAGGATATTGTTCTAAGACAACTCTATCTATTTCATCCCTTTCATCCATATGCATATCATTTTCATGCTCAAGTAAGTATTTCTCTAAGGGATCAGTAGGAGGCACGGCAATAGAAGCTAAGGCAATAGTTTCATCCCTACTAGGCAACTCCTTTTCATGAGGTTGTCTACCAAACTTAGAGAAATTGAACTCGTGTGACACACCTTCAAAGCCACCAGTGACAGTTTGCTTCTCACAATCAATATGAGCATTGACAGTATTGAGAAAGGGTCTGCCAAATATGATGGGACAAAAGCTATCTTGTGTGGTAGCAAGAACGAGGAAATCAGGAGGATACTTCGTTTTACCACACCAGACTTTAACATCCCTAACAATTCCCACAGGACAGATGGTATCTCTATTGGCAAGCTGAATAGTGACATCTATAGGTTCTATCTCAACAGGTGCAATCTCATCTTTGACTTCATCGTATAAGGATTGAGGTATTGCACTAACACTAGCACCCAAGTCACGTAAACCATGATAACAATGATCTCCTATCTTAACAAAAACCACAGGCATGCCAACAACGGGCCTATGTTTGTCTCTAACGTGAGGTCTAGCAATTCTAGCAGCATCTTCACAAAAGTGAATACTGTGTCCCTCAACTTTTTCAGACAGAAGATCTTTGATAATAGCAATGCTAGGTTCAACTCTAATTTTATCACGGGGTGTAGGTGTTCTAATATAGCCTCTATGTATCACACTTGAAGCTTTAGAATGATCCTTTATCCTAACACAGAAAGGTGGTTTCTCAATGTAAGCACTGGGTACCACAGGATCATTATAGGCAATGATTTTCTCTTCAACTGGAGTGGATTTAACTACATTGACTTCTAAAGGAGGATGATATTTAAACCACTTCTCTTTGTGGAGATCAATATGAGCAGCAAAGGATTCACACAATGAAGCTACTATCTCAGAGTCAAGTCCATACTTAGCGCTAAAATCACTAAAGGTATTTGTCTCAACAAAGGATTTAACGCAATCAAAAGTGAAATTCATACCTGACTCCTTACCTTCTTCAAGCTCCCAATCTTCAGAGTTGCGTTTAATTCACTCCAATAAATACCATTTGAAGTCAATATCTCTCTTCATAAAAGAACCGGTATAAGAAGTGTCAAGCATGGTGTGATCATCATGAGAAAGCTGATCATAGAAGTTCTGAATGATAATTTCTCTCGAGAGCTCATGATTGGGGCATGAATATAGCAGTGATTTAAGCCTCCCCCAAGCTTGAGCGATGCTTTCTCTGTCACGAGGCCAAAAATTGTAAATATAATTTCGATCACGATGTACTAAATGCATAGGATAAAACTTTTGATGAAATTCCAATTTCAACCGATTGTAGTCCCATGATCTAGTATCATCACATAGCCTATACCATGTCAACGCCTTATCCTTCAAAGATAAAGGAAAGACCTTCCTATTGACCACATCCTTGGGCACACCTACAAGCTTAAGTAAACCACAAACTTCATCTACATAGATTAGATGCAAGTCTAGATGTGATGTTCCATCTCGTGTAAAAGGATTAGCCAGCAGTTTCTCAAGCATACCCGAAGGAAATTCAAAGCAAATATTTTCAGTAAGTGCAGCAACTTGAGGAGAAACTCTTTGTTCTTCCGTTCGAGGTGAAGATACCCCGAACAAGCCCCTCAAAGGATTAGTATCCATACTGACAAGTGACAACAAATTTCAGCACACTATATGAATGTTTCCTTACCAAGTTCCACTTACCAAAGGCGCTTCACTCCCCGGCAATGGCGCCAGAAAAGACTCTTGATGACCCACAAGTATAGGGGATCAATCGTAGTCCTTTCAATAAGTAAGAGTGTCGAACCCAACGAGGAGCAGAAGGATCTGACAAGTGGTTTTCAGCAAGGAAAATCTGCAATCACTGAAATTGTCGGTAACAAGTGATTGTGTGGTGAGATGATTCGTAGCAAGCAACAAGTAACAAAAGAAGCAACGGTGCAGCAAAGTGGCCCAATCCCTTTTGTACCAAGGCACAAGCCTGGAAAAAAATTTATAGAAGGAAAAACGCTCCCGATGACACACGGGAATTTCTGTCATGCTAGTTTCATCAACTTCATATGATTCGCGTTCGTTACTTTGATAGTTTGATATGTGGGTGGACCGGTGCTTGGGTACTGCCCTTACTTGGACAAGCATCCCACTTATGATTAACCCCTCTCGCAATCACCCGCAACTACGAAAGAAGAATTAAGACAAAGTCTGACCATAGCATTAAACTAGTCGATCCAAATCAGCCCCTTACGAAGTAACGCATAAACTAGGGTTTAAGCTTCTGTCACTCTAGCAACCCATCATCTACTTACTACTTCCCAATGCCTTCCTCTAGGCCCAAAAAATGGTGAAGTGTTACGTAGTCGACGTTCACATAACACCACTAGAGGAAAAACAACATACAATGTATCAAAATACCGAACGAATACCAAATTCACATGACTATTATTAGCATGACTTATCCCATGTCCTCAGGAACAAAAGTAACTACTCACAAAGCATAATCATAATCATGATCAGAGGTGTGATGAGTAGCATCAAGGATACGAACATAAACTCTTCTACCATGTAATCCAACTAGCATCAACTACAAAGAGTAATCAACACTACTAGCAACCTTATAAGTACCAATCGGAGTCGCGAGACGGAGATTGGTTACAAGAGATGAACTAGGGTTTGGAGATGAGATGGTGCTGATGAAGATGTTGATGGTGACAAGTCCCCTCCAATGAGAGGAGTGTTGGTGATGACGATGGCGACGATTTCCCCCTCCGGGAGGGAAGTTTCCCCGGCGGGATCGTCCTGCCGGAGCTCTAGATTGGTTCTGCTCAAGTTCCTCCTGGTGGCGGCGGCGAAACCACGAAAAAGCTCCCTTCTGATTTTTTTCTGGACAAAAACCTCCATATAGCAAAAGAGGGGGCAAGTGGGCCAGCAGGGTGCCCACAAGCCCCCATGGCGCGCCTGGGGGTGGTCACGCCGTGCAGGCTTGTGGCCACCCCCTGACGCCCCTCCGGTAGTTCTTCGGCCCAGTATTTTTTATATATTGGGAAAAAAATTCTCCGTTGATTTTCACGGTGTTTGGAGTTGCGCAGAATAGCTATCTCAATTTTGATCCACTTTTAGGCCAGAATTCCAGTTGCCGGTATTCTCTCTCTTCATGTAAACCTTGCAAAATAAGAGAGAAAAGGCATAAGAATAGTACCGTGAAGTGAAATAACAGCCAAAGAAACGATAAATATCAACATTAAAACATGATGCAAAATGGACATATCACCTATAAATTCCAAAATATTCCCGTATCGCCAAAAAGAGCCACGAAAATACTTTTACGCCGCCGGGAGCCTCTTTTCCCGTGAGATCCAATGTGGGATCCTTTTCGGGTAATCTGTCGGGGAGGGAATTGATCACGGAGGGCATCTACATCAACTCCATTGCCCCTCGATGATGTGTGAGTAGTTCACCACACACCTACGGGTCCATAGCTAGTAGCTAGATAGCTTACTCTCTCTCTCTCTCTCTCTTTGATCTTCAATACCATGTTCTTCATGATCTTGATGGAGATCTATCCGATGTAATACTCATTTGCGGCGTGTTTGTCGAGATCCGATGGATTGTGAGTTTATGTTAAGAGTATCTATGAATATTATTTGAGTCTCTTTTGAATTCTTATATGCATGATTTCATATCTTTACAAGTCTCTTCGAATTATTGGTTTGGTTTGGCCAACTAGATTGGTAATTCTTGCAATGGGCGAAGTGCTTAGTTTTGGGTTCAATCTTGCAGTGTCCTCACCCAGTGACATAGTAGGGGTAGCGAGGCACGTATTGTATGGTTGCCACCGAGGATAAAAATATGGGGTTTTCATCATATTGCCTGAGTTTATTCCTCTACATCATGTCATCTTACTTAATGTGTTACTATGTTCTTCATGAACTTAATACTCTCGATGAAAGCAGGAGTTGGTCGATGTGTGGAGTAATAGTAGTAGATGCAGAATCGTTTCGGTCTACTTGACACGAACGTGAGGCCTATATGCATAACATTGCCTTAGATATCTTCATAATAACTCGCTTTTCTATCAATTGCTTGACAGTAATTTTTTCACCCACCGTATTATTTTCCTTTATAAGAGAAGCCTCTAGTGAAACCTATGGCCCCAGGGTCTATTTTCCATATTATATTTTCAGATCTATAAACCAAAAATACCAAAATACTTTGCATCAATTTATTTAATTTTGTTTCCGCAATCTTTTATATATATCTCTATCAAATCTCATCCTTGCAAATAACTCTGAAGGGATTGACAACCCCTTTATAGCGTTGGGTGAAAGTGTTTGATTATTTGTGTAGGTACTACTATTGGGGCCTTGCTTGTTCCTCCTACTGGATTCATACCTTGGTTCTCAACAAACTGAGGGAAATATTTATCTACTTCGCTGCATCACCCTTTCCTCTTCAAGGGAAAACCAACGTAATCTCAAGAGGTAGCAGTCGATATGTTCACTAAGTGGATTGAAGCTAAACCAGTAACTTCTGCCAAGTATGGACCGGTCATCGATTTTATATCAGATGTGGTGCATCGTTATGGCATTGCTCATAGTATAATAATGGAAAATGGATCCAATTTCACAACCCCGGAAGTTAAGGATTGGTGCGCGAACTTGGGCATTAAGCTCGACTACACTTCTGTGTATCATCCGCAAAAAAATGGGCAGGTCAAATGGGCTAATGGTCTCATCATGAGAAGAATGAAGCCAATTTTAGTCCCATCTCTCAAAGAATATGATTGCCATTGGGTAGAGGAGTTGCGCACCACTCCGCACAGATCAACGGGTTATACGCCATTCTTCATGGTGTACGGGGCGGAAGCAGTCCTCCCATGTGATATCATTCATGATGCACCTAGAGTGTGCATGTACGAGGAAAAAGAATACGAGTTGGATCGGCAAGATGACTTGGATGCACTGGAAGAAGAGCACGATATAGCTCTGGCACGTTACACCTTCTATCAACAGCAGGCCCGATGCTACCAGAGCAAGGAAGTTCGGGCGAAGACTTACAATGTGTGCGAGCTTGTGCTACGCCTCCCTGAGAAAAAGAAGTGTAAACTTGCACTCAAATGGGAGGCCCCTTTCATAATCGATGACGTACTTGCAGGAGGGTGTATCGTCTCCGCAACACGTCAGATAATCGTCTTGAACCAAACCCTTGGAACGCGGCTCGTCTTCAACGTTTCTAGAGCTGGACTAATGCAGTCATACTGATTTAGTCCCGTTTTATCTTTTCAGTTTTTTTATCCTTTTATTCCTCTTTCAAGTTGATTAACATATTCGAGTTTATGTTTGGACAAACCGAACTCTATCCACGAACATGTATTTTCCGGAGACGCATGGGGGCTTTCTAATACAAGCCGATAATAGTACATTTATGCATCTAGTTCATGATGCGTCTATCCTTCCTATACTTAAGCCGTTATATGCACTAAATTGGACTTAAGATTTTGCCAAGGTGGGCTGACTGGCTCTTGTGTTTATCGTCTACATTCCCGATTGTTCGGCTAGAGGATAAAGGGAGCACCTCTGCGATTGTTATGACAGGGTAATCTGGATACGTACCTCAGACGGGTGAAACCGAAAGCTAGGGTTCTTAATGACATTATTGGTGAGGCACAAGGAAGGTGACAATAATTATGTGATCATCACCAAATGTTAATTTTCCCAACATACTCTTCATCTCCATACGGCGGATATTCAAAAACCCAAAGAAAGGAACCCATAAAGGAACTATTTTCTTGGTAAGATGTTTCTTACACCCACTATAAACTAATATAAGAGCGTTTAGATTACTAAAATATTGTTTTAAATGCTCTTATATTAGTTTACGAATGGAGTACTAAATAAAAGTAATATAGCATAATTCCACGATAATGACGTGTGTGTTAGCACCATATGACCGGATTGCCTAGTTCGCCGAACTGTTTACCTGTTTTACACATTACATAGTACTGAACACTCCGTGATTATTATCAAGGGAGCAGAAGCAGATGGTATGTTAAGACAGTATTAACACATGGGACGGAGAACAAAGTGATACAAGTACTTAGTTACACAAAATCACACGTCTCGCTGCTGATCTAGGTTGTCTATTATCACATCCAGGCGGCAATCTTGTCGCGACAAGCGTGCGACGGGCATCACTTGATCATAAACCAAGTGAATAGGCACCTCTTGACCATCGGGCCCTGCCGGCCTAACTCGCACCAGTTCTTCGGGTTCGAGCTTAGTGAACCTAGTCTTCACCATTGCCCATGCCTCCCGATCACCCTCCTCGCAGGCCGATGTTTTCCACAATTCAAATCGGCGCCTAGCCCCCTTGAAGCGCTCAGCCAGTTTGGCCATCCCTTCTCGAGGCCTCTCGGCTGGCCATAATGCCTTCACACTAGTAGAAAACAGGGTTTTGGTCCAAGCCTGAAATCCCATTACTCCCGGTTCACTCACGAACCGGGACCCATGGGGGCATCTGTCCTGGTTTGTGAGCCCAGGGTGCCGGCCGGGCCTCGTGGGCCATTGGTCCCGGTTCGTCTGACCCCTTTGGTCCCGGTTCTAGACACGAACCGGGACCAATGGGCCTTGCTCCTAGCCCACAACCATTGGTCCCGGGTTGTGGCTGGAACCAGGACCAAATGGTGTCCTTTAGGCCCGGTTCTAGCCACAAACCGGGACCAATGGTTGGCCTATATATACCCCCTGCTCGCGGGCAGAGCAGTGCACTTCTCTGTTTTTTTGGCCGGCCGTGGGAGAGCTTTGTGGTGCTCTAGCTCACCTCCTATGCACATGAGGTGTTCGATGAAATGTCCGAGACACACTTAAGCTTTCTCCTCTCGAAGCTCCTTGTCCAAGCTCCATTTTCCTCAAGATTTGTCTAGGTTTGGCGGTCCATCCTGTCCCGTCCCCGTCCTCACCGTCGTCGATCGCCCATGCCCATCTCGGCGCTGACACTGATACGTCTCCAACGTATATATATTTTTTGATGGTTTCATGCTATTATCTTGTCAAACTTTGGATGTTCTCTATGCCTTTTATATCTTTTTTGGGACTAACTTATTAACTCAGTGCCAAGTGCCAGTTCCTGTTTTTTCCGTGTTTTTGACCCTTTTCAGAGGAGGATTTTAAATGGAGTCCAAATGGAATAAAACTTCCAAAAAGATTTTTTTCTGGAACAGAAGAAGATCGGGGGACTTGATCTTCTTCTGTTTTGGAAAAATTTATTTCGGGGATTTTATTCCGTTTGGATTCCGTTCCAAAATCATATCTGAAAAGAGTCAAAAACACAGAAAAAACAGGAACTCGCACTTGGCACTGAATTAATAAGTTACTCCCAAAAAAGATATAAAAGGTATATAAAACATCCAGAGTTGACAAGATAACAGCATGAAACCATCAAAAATTATAGATACGTTTGAGACGTATCAAGCATCCCCAAGCTTAACTCCTACTCGTCCTCGAGTAGGGAAGTGATATAGAATGAATTTTTGATGCTTTCATGCTACCTAGCATAGATGTCGTTGTAACTCCTCTTATGTGACATGAATGTTTAGATCCGTTAGGTTCAAAACAATAGTTTGCTATTGATGTGGAGACAATAATACTTCAAGCAAACTAGCAAGGTAATCATGAACTTTCAAAATAACAAGGCCAAAAGAAAGTTATCCCTACAAAATCATATAGTCTGGCTATGCTCTATCATCCTTGCACAATGAATTGAAATCATGCACAACCTCGGTATTGGCCAAGTAATTGTTTTCACACCTTTACTTCCTCAAACCTTTTCAACTCTCACGCAATACATGAGCGTGAGCCATAGTTTTAGCACTATAAGTGGAATGGAGTGTGGTGGAGGTTGCAAGGGAAACAAGGAGAAGATGGTCACATTGACTAGGCATATCAATGAGCTATGGAGATGCTCATAAATAGATATCAATGTGAATGAGTAGGGATTGCCATACAAATGATGCACTAGAGCTAAGAGTATGTGAAAGCTCTTAAAGAAAACTAGTGGGTGTGCATCCAACTTGCTTGCTCACGAAGACCTAAGGCAATTTTGAGGAAGCCTATCATTGGAATATACAAGCCAAGTTATATAATGAAAATTTCCCACTAGCTATATGGTGGTGACGAAACGAGAGACTCTCAATCATGAAGATCATGGTGCTTAATAAGCACAAGTGTGGAAAGGAGATAGTAGCATTGTCCCTTCTCTCTTTTTCTCTCATATTTTTTGGTGGGCTCTTTGGCCTCTTTATTATTATTACTATTTTTGTGGGCATCTTTGGCCTCTTTTTTTAAATGGGCTTCGCTGGCCTCTTTTATTTCCTCACATGGGACAATGCTCCATCAATGATGATCATCACACTTACAACTCAAAACTTAGAGCAATGATGACTCTATATGGAATGCCTTCGGTAGTGTACCGTGACAATGATCTAGCATGGCATAGACATCAATGGAAACATCATGCTAGCTATCTTATGATCATGCAATGGCAATGTAGAAGTGGTGGCACATGTCATGGTGGTAGTTGCATGGCAATATATCTCGGAATGGCTTTGAAAAAGACATAGTAGGTAGGTATGGTGGCTGTTTTGAGGGAGGCTAATGGTGGGTTTTATGCACCGGCGAAAGTTGCACGGCACTAAAGAAGATAGTGATGGTGGAAGGTGAAAGTGCATCTAAACCATGGACTCAACATTAGTCATGAAGAACTCATATACTTGTTGCAAAAGTTTTAGTAGTAATCGAAACAAAGCATTCAACGCATACTCCTAGGGGAAGGGTTGGTAGGTATAAACCATCGCGCGATCCCGACCGCCACACAAAGGATGACAATCAATAAACTAATCATGCTCAGACTTCATCACATAGAGGTTCACCATACGTGCATGCTATGGGAATCACTAACTTCAACACAAGTATTTCTAGATCCACAACACCTTACTAGTATAACTTCAATATTACCACAACCACAACTCAAAACTAATTGAGATGAATCAAACTTCTCTAACTACTCAATGCACACGAAGGTGGAAGTTTACATATCCCTTTGGATAACTACCCTTTTTGAGACTACTTTCATAGCATAGATCAACTACCACGCCACGCGCTTCTGTGCTCTAAAAGATAGAAGTGAAACACAGAGAGCAAAATCAACTACCTCAAAAGATATAAGTGAAGCACATGTGAGCTGAATTGTCTAACCAAAGGATATAAGTGAAGCTCGACAAAATCACGGTGAGTGCATGTATCTCTCTCTAGGTGTGCAGCAAGGAAGATTGTGACACAACAAAAATAAAAGACTCCTACGATACAAGACGATCCAAGCAAAACACATAACATGTGGTGAATAAAAATATAGCCCCAAGTAATGTTACCGATGGATTGAAGACGAAAGAGGGGATGCCTTCCCGGGGCATCCCCAAGCTTAGGCTTTTTAGGCATCCTTGAATCAACTTGGGGTGCCTTGGGCATCCCCAAGCTTGAGCTCTTGCCACTCTTTATCTCTTTGTCCATAAGAACTTCACCCAAAACTTGAAAACTTCACAACACGAAACTTAAACAGAAACTCGTGATATCATTAGTATAAGAAAGCAAATCACCACTTCCTTAGGTACTGTAGCAAACTTAAATTATACTTACGTTGATGTTGGGTTACTGTATTTTCAATCTTCCATGGCTAATACCCCTCGATACTATCCATAGTTTCATCAAAATAAGCAACCAACTCAACAAAAACAGAATCTGTTAACAGCAGACCAATCTGTAGAAATCTGTATACTTCGTATACTTATGGTACTTCAAAAATTCTGAAACATTACGACCGTCTTAAGAATTTGCGTAGAAATCAGTAGAAAAAATAATCAACTCAAAAGCTCTCACAGAAAAGAAAAAAATCTTTTCGTGAGCATAAAGTTTCTGTCTTTTCCAGCATGACCAAACGATCATCCCCAGGACTAATCATAACGGTTTTACTTGGCACAAACGCAAAAGAAACACAAGAAACACAATCATAACAGAATTATGAAAGTGTGGAAAACACAAAACAGAAGAAAAAGGATAGATTCGTTGGGTTGCCTCCCAACAAGCGCTATTGTTTAACGCCCTTAGGTGGGCATTGTTGGGGAACGTCGCAAGGGAAACAAAAAAATTCCTACGCGCACGAAGACCTATCATGGTGATGTCCATCTACGAGAGGAGATGAGTGATCTACGTACCCTTGTAGATCGTACAGCAGAAGCGTTAGAGAACGCGGTTGATGTAGTGGAACGTCCTCACGTCCCTCGATCCGCCCCGCGAACAATCCCGCGATCAGTCCCACGATCTAGTACCGAACGGACGGCACCTCCGCGTTCAGCACACGTACAGCTCGACGATGATCTCGGTCTTCTTGATCCAGCAAGAGAGACGGAAAGGTAGAAGATTTCTCCGGCAGCGTGACGGCGCTCCGGAGGTTGGTGATGATCTTGTCTCAGCAGGGCTCCGCCCAAGCTCCGCAGAAACGCGATCTAGAGGAAAAACTATGGAGGTATGTGGTCGGGCAGCCGTGAGAAAGTCGTCACAAATCAGCCCTAATTGCTCCATATATATAGGAGGAGGGAGGGGGACCTTGCCTTGGGGTCCAAGGGACCCTCAAGGGGTCGGCCGAGCCAAGGGGGGGAGGACGCCCCCCCCAAACCGAGTTGGACTTGGTTTGGTGGGAGGAGTCCCCCTCCCTTCCCACTTCCTCCCTCTTTTTTTTTCTTTCCTTTGATTCTTTATTCTTGGCGCATAGGCCCCCTTGGGGCTGTCCCACCAGCCCACTAAGGGCTGGTGTGTCTCCCCAAAGCCTATGGGCTTCCCCGGGGTGGGTTGCCCCCCCCCCCCCCGGTGAACTCCCGGAACCCATTCGTCATTCCCGGTACATTCCCGGTAACTCCGAAAACCTTCCGGTAATCAAATGAGGTCATCCTATATATCAATCTTTGTTTCCGGACCATTCCGGAAACCCTCGTGACGTCCGTGATCTCATCCGGGACTCCGAACAACATTCGGTAACCAACCATATAACTCAAATACGCATAAAACAACGTCGAACCTTAAGTGTGCAGACCCTGCGGGTTCGAGAACTATGTAGACATGACCCGAGAGACTCCTCGGTCAATATCCAATAGCGGGACCTGGATGCCCATATTGGATCCTACATATTCTACGAAGATCTTATCGTTTGAACCTCAGTGTCAAGGATTCGTATAATCCCGTATGTCATTCCCTTTGTCCTTCGGTATGTTACTTGCCCGAGATTCGATCGTCAGTATCCGCATACCTATTTCAATCTCGTTTACCGGCAAGTCTCTTTACTCGTTCCGTAATACAAGATCCCGCAACTTACACTAAGTTACATTGCTTGCAAGGCTTGTGTGTGATGTTGTATTACCGAGTGGGCCCCGAGATACCTCTCCGTCATACGGAGTGACAAATCCCAGTCTTGATCCATACTAACTCAACTAACACCTTCGGAGATACATGTAGAGCATCTTTATAGTCACCCAGTTACGTTGCGACGTTTGATACACACAAAGCATTCCTCCGGTGTCAGTGAGTTATATGATCTCATGGTCATAGGAATAAATACTTGACACGCAGAAAACAGTAGCAACAAAATGACACGATCAACATGCTACGTCTATTAGTTTGGGTCTAGTCCATCACGTGATTCTCCTAATGACGTGATCCAGTTATCTAGCAACAACACCTTGTTCATAATCAGAAGACACTGACTATCATCGATCAACTGGCTAGCCAACTAGAGGCATGCTAGGGACGGTGTTTTGTCTATGTATCCACACATGTAAATGAGTCTTCATTCAATACAACTATAGCATGGATAATAAACTATTATCTTGATACAGGAATTATAATAATAACTATATTTATTATTGCCTCTAGGGCATAATTCCAACAGTCTCCCACTTGCACTAGAGTCAATAATCTAGTCCTCACATCACCATGTGAATTACATTGTAATAAATCTAACACCCATACATTTCTGGTGTCGATCATGTTTTGGCCGTGGAAGAGGTTTAGTCAGTGGGTTTGCTACATTCAGATCCGTGTGCACTTTGCATATATTTACGTCCTCTTCCTCGACGTAGTCGCGGATGAGGTTGAAGCGTCGTTTGATGTGTCTGGTCTTCTTGTGAAACCGTGGTTCCTTTGCTAAGGCAATGGCACCCGTGTTGTCACAGAACAAGGTTATTGGATTCAGTGCGCTTGGCACCACTCCAAGATCCGTCATGAACTGCTTCATCCAGACACCCTCCTTAGCCGCCTCCGAGGCAGCCATGTACTCTGCTTCACATGTAGAATCTGCTACGACGCTTTGCTTGGAACTGCACCAGCTTACTGCACCCCCATTAAGAATAAATATGTATCCGATTTGCGACTTAGAGTCGTCCGGATCTGTGTCAAAGCTTGCATCGATGTAACCTTTTACGGCGAGCTCTTCGTCACCTCCATACACGAGAAACATCTCCTTAGTCCTTTTCAGGTACTTCAGGATATTCTTGACCGCTGTCCAGTAATCCACTCCTGGATTACTCTGGAACCTACCTGCCATACTTATGGCGAGGCTAACATCCGGTCTAGTGCACAGCATTGCATACATGATAGAACCTATGGCTGAAGCATAGGGGACGGAGCGCATATGCTCTCTATCTTCATCAGTTGCTGGGCACTGAGTCTTACTCAATCTCGTACCTTGTAACACTGGCAAGAACCCTTTCTTGGACTGTTCCATTTTGAACCTCTTCAAAACTTTATCAAGGTATGTGCTTTGTGAAAGTCCTATCAGGCGTTTTGATCTATCCCTATAGATCTTAATGCCTAGAATGTAAGCAGCTTCTCCTAGGTCCTTCATAGAGAAACTTTTATTCAAGTAACCTTTTATGCTCTCCAAAAGCTCTACGTTGTTTCCAATCAGTAATATGTCATCCACATATAATATTAGAAACGCCACAGAGCTCCCACTCACTTTCTTGTAAATACAAGATTCTCCAACCACTTGTATAAACCCAAATGCTTTGATCACCTCATCAAAGCGTTTGTTCCAACTCCGAGATGCTTGCACCAGTCCATAAATGGATCGCTGGAGCTTGCACACCTTGTCAGCATTCTTAGGATCGACAAAACCTTCGGGTTGCATCATATACAACTCTTCCTTAAGGAAACCGTTAAGGAACGCCGTTTTGACATCCATCTGCCAGATTTCATAATCGAAAAATGCAGCTATTGCTAACATGATTCTGACGGACTTAAGCATCGCTACGGGTGAGACGGTCTCATCGTAGTCAACTCCTCGAACTTGTGAAAAACCCTTTGCCACAAGTCGAGCTTTATAAACGGTCACATTACCGTCAGCGTCTGTCTTCTTCTTAAAGATCCATTTGTTCTGAATAGCCTTGCGGCCCTCAGGTAGTATCTCCAAAGTCCACACTTTGTTCTCATACATGGATCCTATCTCGGATTTCATGGCCTCTAGCCATTTGTTGGAATCTGGGCCCACCATCGCTTCTTCATAATTTGCAGGTTCATTGTTGTCTAACAACATGATTGATAAGACGGGATTACCGTACCACTCTAGAGCAGCGCGTGATCTCGTCGACCTGCGTGGTTCAACAGAAACTTGAACTGGAGTTTCATGATCATCATCATTAACTTCCTCCTCAACCGGCGTCGCAATGACAGAGGTTTCCCCTTGCCCTGCGCCACCATCCAGAGGGATGAGAGGTTCGACAACCTCGTCAAGTTCTATCTTCCTCCCACTCAATTCTCTCGAGAGAAACTCCTTCTCGAGAAAAGCTCCGTTTTTAGCAACAAACACTTTGCCCTCGGATTTGAGATAGAAGGTGTACCCAACTGTCTCTTTTGGGTAACCTATGAAGACGCACTTTTCCGCTTTGGGTTCCAGCTTTTCAGGCTGAAGCTTTTTGACATAAGCATCACATCCCCAAACTTTAAGAAACGACAATTTTGGCCTCTTGCCATACCACAGTTCGTATGGTGTCGTCTCAACGGATTTTGATGGTGCCCTATTTAAAGTGAATGCAGCTGCTTCTAATGCATAACCCCAAAATGACAACGGCAAATCAGAAAGAGACATCATAGATCGCTAACAAAGTACGATTACGACGTTCGGACACACCATTACGCTGTGGTGTTCCAGGCGGTGTTAACTGCGAAACAATTCCACATTGTCTTAAGTGAGCACCAAACTCGAAACTCAGATATTCACCCCCACGATCAGACCGTAGGAACTTGATCTTCTTGTTACGATGATTTTCCAATTCACTCTGAAATTGCTTGAACTTTTCAAATGTTTCAGACTTGTGCTTCATCAAGTAGACATAACCATATCTACTTAAATCATCAGTGAAGGTGAGAAAATAACGATATCCGCCGCGTGCCTCCACGCTCATTGGACCACACACATCGGTATGTATGATTTCCAACAAGTCACTTGCACGCTCCATTGTTCCGGAGAACGGAGTTTTAGTCATCTTGCCCATGAGGCATGGTTCGCACGTGTCAAGTGAATCAAAGTCAAGTGACTCCAAAAGTCCATCAGCATGGAGTTTCTTCATGCGCTTTACACCAATATGACCCAAGCGGCAGTGCCACAAAAATATGGCGCTATCATTGTTTACTCTAACTCTTTTGGTCTCAATGTTATGTATATGCGTATCGCTATCAAGATTCAATATGAACAATCCTCTCACATTCGGTGCATGACCATAAAAGATGTTACTCATAGAAATAGAACAACCATTATTCTCAGACTTAAAAGAGTAACCGTCTCGCAATAAACAAGATCCAGATATAATGTTCATGCTCAACGCAGGCACTAAATAACAATGATTTAAGTTCATCACTAATCCCGATGGTAGCTGAAGTGACACTGTGCCGACGGCGATTGCATCAACCTTGGAACCATTTCCTACGCGCATCGTCACTTCGTCTTTCGCCAGCCTTCGTCTATTCTGCAGTTCCTGTTTCGAGTTGCAAATATGAGCAACAGAACCGGTATCGAATACCCAGGCACTACTACGAGAGACGGTTAAGTACACATCAATAACATGTATATCAAATATACCTGATTTTTCTTTGCCCGCCTTCTTATCTGCCAGATACTTGGGGCAATTGCGCTTCCAGTGACCCATACCCTTGCAATAGAAGCACTCTGTTTCAGGCTTAGGTCCAGCCTTGGGTTTCTTCGGCGGATTGAAAACAGGCTTGCCGCTCTTCTTCGAATTGCCCTTCTTGCCTTTGCCGTTTCTCTTGAAACTAGTGGTCTTGCTCACCATCAACACTTGATGCTCTTTACGGAGTTCAGACTCTGCGACTTTCAGCATCGCAAACAACTCGCCGGGAGACTTGTTCATCCCTTGCATGTTGTAGTTCAACACAAAGCCTTTATAGCTTGGTGGCAGTGATTGAAGGATTATGTCAGTGATAGCCTCTTGCGGGAGTTCAATCCCCAGTTCAGCTAGACGGTTTGAGTACCCAGACATTTTGAGCACATGTTCACTGACAGACGAGTTTTCCTCCATCTTGCAAGCATAGAATTTATCGGAGGTCTCATACCTCTCGATCCGGGCGTTCTTCTGAAAGATAAACTTCAACTCCTGGAACATCTCAAATGCTCCATGACGCTCAAAGCGACGTTGAAGTCCCGGTTCTAAGCCATACAAGACTGCACATTGAACTATTGAGTAGTCCTCCTTACGCGCTAACCAAGCGTTCTTAACATCCTGATCAGCCGTAGCGGGTGGTTCATCTCCTAGCGCAGCATTAAGGACATAATCCTTCTTCCCAGCTTGTAAGATTAGCTTAAGATTACGAGCCCAGTCTACAAAGTTGCTTCCATCATCTTTCAACTTAGCTTTCTCTAGGAACGTATTAAAATTCAGGATGACACTCGCGTGAGCCATGATCTACAACACAAATATATTCAAAGTGGACTTTAGACTATGTTCAAGATAATTAGAGTTTAACTTAATCAAATTATATGCTAAACTCCCACTCAAAAAGTACATCTCTCTAGTCATTTGAGTGGTTCATGATCCACTTACACTATCCCAAGTCCGATCATCACGTGAGTTGAGTATAGTTTCAGTGGTAAGCATCCCTATGCTAATCATATCAACTATATGATTCACGATCGACCTTTTGGTCTCACGTGTTCCGAGGCCATGTCTGCACATGCTAGGCTCGTCAAGCTTAACCCGAGTATTCCGCGTGCGCAACTGTTTTGCACCCGTTGTATGTGAACGTTGAGTCTATCACACCCGATCATCATGTGGTGTCTCGAAACGACGAACTGTAGCAACGGTGCACAGTCGGGGAGAACACAATTTCGTCTTGAAATTTTAGTGAGAGATCACCTCATAATGCTACCGTCGTTCTAAGCAAAATAAGGTGCATAAAAGGATTAACATCACATGCAATACATAAGTGACATGATATGGCCATCATCACGTGCTTCTTGATCTCCATCACCAAAGCACCGGCACGATCTTCTTGTCACCGGCGCCACACCATGATCATCCATCAACGTGTTGCCATCGGGGTTGTCGTGCTACTTATGCTATTACTACTAAAGCTACATCCTAGCAAAATAGTAAACGCATCTGCAAGCACATATGTTAGTATAAAGACAACCCTATGGCTCCTGCCGGTTGCCGTACCATCGACGTGCAAGTCGATATTTCTATTACAACATGATCATCTCATACATCCAATATATCACATCACATCGTTGGCCATATCACATCACAATCATACCCTGCAAAAACAAGTTAGACGTCCTCTAATTTTGTTGTTGCATGTTTTACGTGGTGACCAAGGGTATCTAGTAGGATCGCATCTTACTTACACAAATACCACAACGGAGATATATGAGTTGCTATTTAACCTCATCCAAGGACCTCCTCGGTCAAATCCGATTCAACTAAAGTTGGAGAAACCGTCACTTGCCAGTCATCTTTGAGCAAAGGGGGTTACTCGTAACGATGAAACCAGTCTCTTGTAAGCGTACGAGTAATGTCGGTCCAAGCCGCTTCAATCCAACAATACCGCGGAATCAAGAAAAGACTAAGGAGGGCAGCAAAACGCACATCACCGCCCACAAAAACTTTTGTGTTCTACTCGAGAAGACATCTACGCATGAACCTAGCTCATGATGCCACTGTTGGGGAACGTCGCAAGGGAAACAAAAAATTTCCTACGCGCACGAAGACCTATCATGGTGATGTCCATCTACGAGAGGAGATGAGTGATCTACGTACCCTTGTAGATCGTACAGCAGAAGCATTAGAGAACGCGGTTGATGTAGTGGAACGTCCTCACGTCCCTCGATCCGCCCCACGAACAATCCCGCGATCAGTCCCACGATCTAGTACCGAACGGACGGCACCTCCGCGTTCAGCACACGTACAGCTCGACGATGATCTCGGCCTTCTTGATCCAGCAAGAGAGACGGAGAGGTAGAAGAGTTCTCCGGCAGCGTGACGGCGCTCCGGAGGTTGGTGATGATCTTGTCTCAGCAGGGCTCCGCCCAAGCTCCGCAGAAACGCGATCTAGAGGAAAAACTATGGAGGTATGTGGTCTGGCAGCCGTGAGAAAGTCGTCTCAAATCAGCCCTAATTGCTCCATATATATAGGAGGAGGGAGGGGGACCTTGCCTTGGGGTCCAAGGGACCCTCAAGGGGTCGGCCGAGCCAAGGGGGGAGGACTCCCCCCCCAAACCGAGTTGGACTTGGTTTGGTGGGAGGAGTCCCCCTCCCTTCCCACTTCCTCCCTCTTTTTTTTTCTTTCCTTTGATTCTTTATTCTTGGCGCATAGGCCCCCTTGGGGCTGTCCCACCAGCCCACTAAGGGCTGGTGTGTCTCCCCAAAGCCTATGGGCTTCCCCGGGGTGGGTTGCCCCCCCCCGGTGAACTCCCGGAACCCATTCGTCATTCCCGGTACATTCCCGGTAACTCTGAAAACCTTCCGGTAATCAAATGAGGTCATCCTATATATCAATCTTCGTTTCTGGACCATTCCGGAAACCCTTGGGACGTCCGTGATCTCATCCGGGACTCCGAACAACATTCGGTAACCAACCATATAACTCAAATATGCATAAAACAACGTCGAACCTTAAGTGTGCAGACCCTGCGGGTTCGAGAACTATGTAGACATGACCCGAGAGACTCCTCGGTCAATATCCAATAGCGGGACCTGGATGCCCATATTGGATCCTACATATTCTACGAAGATCTTATCGTTTGAACCTCAGTGTCAAGGATTCGTATAATCCCGTATGTCATTCCCTTTGTCCTTCGGTATGTTACTTGCCCGAGATTCGATCATCAGTATCCGCATACCTATTTCAATCTCGTTTACCGGCAAGTCTCTTTACTCGTTCCGTAATACAAGATCCCGCAACTTACACTAAGTTACATTGCTTGCAAGGCTTGTGTGTGATGTTGTATTACCGAGTGGGCCCCGAGATACCTCTCCGTCATACGGAGTGACAAATCCCAGTCTTGATCCATACTAACTCAACTAACACCTTCGGAGATACCTGTAGAGCATCTTTAGAGTCACCCAGTTACATTGCGACGTTTGATACACACAAAGCATTCCTCCAGTGTCAGTGAGTTATATGATCTCATGGTCATAGGAATAAATACTTGACACGCAGAAAACAGTAGCAACAAAATGACACGATCAACATGCTACGTCTATTAGTTTGGGTCTAGTCCATCACGTGATTCTCCTAATGACGTGATCCAGTTATCAAGCAACAACACCTTGTTCATAATCAGAAGACACTGACTATCATCGATCAACTGGCTAGCCAACTAGAGGCATGCTAGGGACGGTGTTTTGTCTATGTATCCACACATGTAAATGAGTCTTCATTCAATACAATTATAGCATGGATAATAAACTATTATCTTGATACAGGAATTATAATAATAACTATATTTATTATTGCCTCTAGGGCATAATTCCAACAGGCATAAGGTGATGGAATCACGTATGGTCATCTTTGGTGCTCAAACCATAAGTAGCCCTCATCATAGATTCATAAGGCAATCTTATTTTCTTTCTAGGAAAATGCTCCATGCCCTTCTTTAGAGGAAATTGAAATCTAATATTCCCTTCCTTCATATCGATGATAGCACCAATAGTCCTTAGGAAAGGTCTACCAAGAATAATGGGACATGAAGGATTGCAATCTATGTGAAGTAAAATGAAATCCACGGGTACATAGTTCTTATTTGCAACAATAAGAACATCATTGATCCTTCCCATGGGTTTCTTGACAGTAGAATCCGCAAGATGCAAATTAAGAGAACACTCTTCAATCTCATGAAAACCAAGAATATCACATAAAGACTTTGGAATCGCGGAAACATTAGCACCCAAATCACACAAAGCATTGCATTCATAGTTTTTGATTTTGATTTTGATAGTAGGTTCCCACTCATCATGAAGTTTTCTAGGTATATAGACTTCTAATTCGAGTTTCTCTTCAAGAGATTTCATCATAGCATCTACGATATGTGCGGTAAAGGCTTTGCTTTGGCTATAAACATGTGGTGAGTTTGCAATGCATTGCATCAAGGAAATGCATTCAAACAAGGAGCAACTATCATAATTGAATTCCTTCAAATCCAAAGTGGGAGTTTCATTGCTACCCAATATTTTGATTTCTTCTACTCCACTCTCCACACCTTTATCATCAATATAGGTGGACGCCGAATCATTGGGCGTTTTTCAACCAAAGTGGATTCATATCCAGCCCCTTCATCAATAGGTTTGACACGCGAAAACAAAGATTCAAGAGGAGCTCACCAAGCACTTTAAGATCTTCGTGATTTGCATCACTATAACGCACCCTTTTAAACCATTCATGCTTAGCGTGAATTTGGGCGGTTCTTTCTTTGCTCTCATTCATGGAGACACGCATAGCTTTTAAAGTTTCATCCAAGTTAACCTTGGGAGGAGCACATCTAACTTTCAAAGCATCAATATCATAAGACATCCTATCAACGCTCTTAGCCAAATCGTCTATTTTGAGTAGTTTTTCCTCTATGGACGCATTGAAAATCTTTTGAGAGTTGATGAAATCTTTGATATTACTCTCTAAATCAGAGGGTAATTTGTTATGATTTCCATAAGTGTTGTAGGAATTCCCATAGTTGTTAGAGGAGTTACTAGGAAAAGGCCTAGGAACATAGTTTCCTCTAAAAGCATTGTTGTTGCCAAAATTGTTCCTACCAACAAAATTAACGTCCAAACTAGCATTGCTACTCTCAATCAAGGAAGATAGTGGCATGTCATTAGGATCTAAAGGAGTATTTCTACTAGCAACCAAATTCATCAACTCGTCCATCTTAGCACTAAGCGAGTTAATTTCTTATATAGTGTGTACCTTTTTGCTAGCAGGTGACCTTTCAGTGTGCCACTGAGAGTAGTTGGTCATGAAATTGTCTAGGAGTTTTGTAGCTTCTCCTAACGTGATTTCCATGAATGTTCCACCTGAGGCGGAGTCCAAGATATTTCGGGAGGCAAAATTCAAACCAGCGTAAAAGATTTGTATAATCATCCACAAACTCAAGCCATGAGCGGGACAATTTCTAATCATTAACTTCATCCTCTCCCAAGATTGTGCAACGTGTTCATGATCAAGTTGCTTGAAATTCATGATATTGTTACGGAGAGAGATAATCTTAGCCGGCGGAAAATACTTGGATATGTAAGCATCTTTGCACTTATTCCAAGAATCGATACTATTTTTAGGCAAAGAAGCAAACCAAGTTTTCGCACGATCTCGCAAAGAGAACGGAAAAAACTTCAATTTAACAACATCACTATCCACATCTTTCTTCTTTTGCATATCGCAAAGTTCAATGAAAGTATTAAGATGGGATGCGGCATCTTCACTAGGAAGGCCAGAAAATTTCTCTTTCATAACAAGATTCAGCAAGGCAGCATTGATTTCATATGATTCCGCACTAGTGGCGGGAGCATTCGGAGTACTAATAAAATCATTATTATTAGTATTCGAGAAGTCGCAAAGTTTGGTGTTTTCAGCCATGATGACTTCAACAAACAAACAAGAACACAAGCAAGCAAGAAAACTGGCAAAGGAAATGGCAAAAGGCAAATGAAAACGGCAAAGGAGAAAGGCAAATGAAAACGGCAAATGTGAAGTGGGGGAGAGGAAAATGAGAGGCAACTGGCAAAAAAGGTAAATGAAAGAGATGAGTTCGTGACACTTGGATAGATCTTGACTTGATCTCTCCTCCCCGGCAACGGCGCCAGAAATCCTTCTCCTACGGCAACAACAGACCTTCCCCGGCAATGGAGCCAGAAATCCTTATGCTGCTGGCTACGCCTATAGGGATTTCCCTGGAAAATATGCAAAGGATCCCCCCGCGGCCTTGGAGCCTTGCGTTGGTGTTTCCTTGAAGAGGAAAGGGTGATGTAGCACTATGGCGGTAAGTATTTCCCTCAGTTTGAGAACCAAGGTATCAATCCAGTAGGAGGATCGCGTCAAGTCACAAGTACCTGCACAAACACAAAGAGCTTGCACCCAACGCTATGAAGGGGTTGTCAATCCCTTATAGATTGTTTGCAAAGTGAGAACTGAAAGCAAAAAGTAAGCAAAGCAAAGTAAAAGTGAAAGTTGAGATGATAGTTGTGAGTAGACCCGGGGTCGTAGTGTTCACTAGTGGCTTCTCTTATGAAAGCAAGTAGACGGTGGGTAAACGAATTACTGTCGAGCAATTGATAGAACCGCACAAAGTCGTGACGTTATCTATGGCAATGATCATACATATAGGCATCACGTCTAAAACAAGTAGACCGATACTTTCTGCATCTACTACTATTACTCCACACGTCGACCGCTATCCAGCATGCATCTAGTGTATTGAGTTCAAAAGAACAGAGTAACGCCTTAAGCAAGATGACATGATGTAGATGGACAATCTCAAATCTATGATGAAAGCCCATCTTGTTACCCTTGATGGCAACAACACGATGCGTGCCTTGTTGCCCCTTCTGTCACTTGGAAAGGTCACCGCACGGTATGAACCCAAAACCAAGCACTTCTCCCATTGCAAGAATCATAGATCTAGTTGGCCAAACAAAACCCAAGACTCGGAGAGACTTACAAGGATATCAAATCATGCATATAAGAAATCAGCAAAGACTCAACTATAAATCATAGACAATCTGATCACAAATCCACAATTCATCGAATCTCGACAAACACACCGCCAAAGAGGATTACATCGGATAGATCTCCATGAAGATCATGGAGAACTTTGTATTGAAGATCCAAGAGAGAGAAGAAGCCATCTAGCTACTAACTACGGACCCGTAGGTCTGAAGTAGACTACTCACGAGTCATTGGAGAGGCGATGATGTTGATGTAGAAGCCCTCCAGCTCCAAAGTCCCCTCTGGCAGGGCACCGGGAAGGGTATCCATATGAGATCTCGCGGAAACGGAAGCTTGCGGCGGCAGAAAAGTGGTTTCGTTGACGCCCTGATTTTTCTGGGATTTTAGGGAATATATAGGCCAAAGAGCTAGGGCAGGGGAGCTCAAGGGAGGCCACAAGCCTGGTGGCCGCGGGCCCCCTGGCCATGGCCACAGGGCTTGTGGGCTCCCTGTGGGCCTCTTGCCTTGGCCCTGAAGTCCCCCGATCTTCTTCTGTTCTGGAAAAATTTATTTCGGGGATTTTATTCCGTTTGGACTCCGTTCCAATATCAGATCTGAAAAGAGTCAAAAACACAGAAAAAACTGGAACTGGCACTTGGCACTAAATTAATAAGTTAGTCCCAAAAAAGATATAAAAGGTATATAAAACATCCAAAGTTGACAAGATAACAGCATGAAACCATCAAAAATTATAGATACGTTTGAGACATATCAATGCCCAACTGTAACACTGACACGATGCCCAACTGTTACACTGGCACGATGCCCAACTGTTATCAACATGGTTGACCATCTATTGAGGTCTGGTCGGGCTGACCAATATCGTGGACACGGCTATTCGAATAGGTTTGACACTCTGCAGAGGTTGCACACTTTACCCACACTCTGGAGCACTGACCTCGTAATCCCATGCGGCTGGACCAGCATTGCTCCAACGAAACTTTCCTGACCCGTGACTCTTTCATTGTACTACCGGCAACCACTCCCTTCCTTGGAGTCCTACCCTGGGTGGCCCTGTGTCCTCATGACACCTGTGTCCTCATAACACTTGCCACCGTTGTGGCCAACCAAAACTGTCCCAACCGGGGACGTGCGCACAAAACAACTCAACTGGCTCACAGGGTTATCACCGCCTACCTGATCAGGGTCAGCGCACGTGCATAACCCTCCCTCTTTGGAAGTATCGATGAAAGAGCACGCGATCATCTCAAGTCAGGGTCGTCCCATATCAGCAAGAGGTGGTTGTGCGTATGGGCCCGGACAGGTGACTCCGATCAACCAACTAGGTATCTTATCTCCGAATAATCTGTCACAGCTAACACTCCGATGTCATAGCAATCTGATAAGCTCTAGCCACTACTGTTGATCCATGTTCACAAAGTAATCATAGACAGTAATCTCAACAGTATAAGTTATATTAGTGGGTGAAAATATTAGTTACTAACGGTCTTGTACCCAACACGGTAATCATTTATTCAGACAGTGCATGCTCACATACCAGACTATCAACACATATATTCATTATTAAAGTAGTTAATGAGACTATGATATTGCAATTCAATGAGGCAAATGAAAGTTGTGGCTTGCCTGGGATGATAAAACCATCGGGAAGAAGCGTGAAAAACTCGCGGAAGGAATTGTCGGAAACAGTTCTCTCTCGAAGGAGGGGCTGTTTACGGCAAGGGCAACATGGTCACTTCCACTGTGATATCACATGGTGAAAATGATACCATCTTGTCAGGCTCGACGAGACGAAGGCGTGGGCTTTGGAATCACTCGAATCGGAGTTATAGATAAAAAGATATGGTGGTTTTTCTGCCAGGGGCCTTTCTGCAATTATTTTATTTGCATCCAGGTCCTAACCAGTTATTCCACCGATAAAGAAAAAGAGCACTATGCTCTTGGGCTGCTCTGGTCCGAAAGCAGCCGTTGATGTCGCGCACTGCTACTGCTGCCACTAGGCCGGACCACCTGTACCCCGCGTAAAAAAAATGGACGAGGGGCGCCGAGTCGCTGCCTGGTCGGGCCCGCCCACAGGCTCTTCGTCTTCCTCCCGCGTCTGCCTGGCAGAGAAGAGGGATGGCTCCCGACGGCGATTGCCGGGGCTACAGGACGTCTCCGGCGGCGCTCGGCCTAGGGATGGGTTCCCCGCGAAGAGGCGCATCCATAGGTGTAGGATCCGGACGCCTAGGAGCTTGGACTTGAGCGGAGGATGGGCGGCGGCGGACGGCGGCACTGGCAAGATTGAACCCGAGGCCATGGGCATTCCTGGAGCAAAAAGGAGACGGGGTGGTGCCGCTATGGTGTTGGTGGTCTGCTCGTGGTGCTGGAGGATCAAGGGAGGCTCGGGGCAGCTCCAGTTTAGGAGGGGCTCGGCGGCGGCCATGGCGGCAATCAGAGGACATGGGAGCTCCTCGGGCTCGAGGGGGGATGGGGACGCTGCTGGGAGAGAGAGGAAGAGGTAGAGGTGGCTTGGGATCCCCGGGGAGGCTCGAGGCTGCCGCTTTTATAGCCGACCGGGGCGAGCAGATTGGCACCACCGCCATGGCAGCCTTATCACCACACTGGTGCTACTGTGCACGTGACGGCGACGTCGGCAGGGCCTCCAGAGACGAGGCGAAGCAGGAGGAGGCTTCGGGAGAGCTCGGCGACGAGACGCGACGACGACAGGGACGGCCACGTCGCAGGCACGGCTACAGCACCGCTGAGGAGAGGACTTGAGAGGGGGAGAGGGCTCCAGGAGGAAGGGGACAACGAGCGGAGGCTGTTGGACACGACGAGGCGTGCGGAAACGACGAGCAAAGGAGGGGCCCGAGCTAGCGAACACGCAGCTCACGTCCATGGCATGCCAGGGGATGGTCACCACATGCACTGCGCTGAGGAGACACGAGGGGCTGGCACGCCTTGTCTGGGGTGAAGTACTTGGTCCCCAAGGCAGCCTGGAGGTGATGGATCACAAAAGCAAGCACTGGGGTGATGGGAAACTTCACTACAAGATTGATGTTGCCAACTTGGCACTGTCACTGAGGTCAATAGGAAAGAGATAATGTCAAAATATTATGTCTGGGAGGCTTAGGGTAGGAGGGACTACAATCCTGTGAAGTTTGAGGATCACACGATCAAAATTGGACAGGGTTGCTTTGAAACTAGCTAAACTAGTCCAGAACAGGAATTTTGATGTGGCACTCACATACATGCTTGGATTGAGCTCAAACTTGGAGGAGATGAATACTTTGGACATGTGAGGATGCTGTATATAATTCATTCCATCTTGATAAGCCCAAGTGGCATTTCCTTCATACAGTTTCTCACTCGACAGAAGCTTAGAAAAATTACTGGGAATAATTGGCTAGATAAAATGAGCTCAAAATTTGTTTAGCAAGGTTTTATAGATAGGAGAGTGTTCTCGTAAAAATTCACAATTTATGGAGCAATATAAAATATAGTTGCTTCACAAATCCAAATAATGACCAGAGACAAAGATTTGATGCTATGGTCACATGGTTGAAGGTGTGATGCTCAAATTTGGTGGAGAGGCATTATTTGAGCATATTGAGATGATGGCAAAGATTCAACTCATTTGAACACTTCTAGCTAGCACTTGCGTCACAAAGCTTCTTGTGGATCAGAAATTTGGAAATTTGCCAAGAAATATTTACTAGCTAGATTGAGTTGAATTTTAGCATGAGGCAATGATATGGCTAGGAAAGAGTGCCCACAAATTTTGAGAGCAATCAAGCAAATAAAAATGGTACTTACTTCACAACTTGACAGATTGGGGAGAATCAGAAAAGGAATTTTTGGGAAATATTTTTGAACATGGCAAAGAAATATTTTGTCATATTCGACGAAGATATAACCCAATAGATTTATGAGAATTATTTGAGAATTTTTGTAGAGATATAAATGGGGTTTGCTTCACAACACGAGGCAAACAGGATTATTCCTTTAAAAGAAAAAGGAATATTCCCATGGAAAGGAATCTTGGGAATTGCTCAAGATGGAAATGGCTAGGTCTTGGGGTGGTTTGAAGGTTGGCAAGCCACTAAGAAAAAGAAATCAAGGGTAATCCCTTTAGGTTTCGAAATTATCAAACCACAGAAAAGCAAATCCAGATGAAAATCAAAGAAAAAGAAATGGGCAAAATCCAGGGTGTTACAAACCTACCCCCCTTAAAGGAATCTCGTACTCGAGATTTGATTGCTCAAGGCTTAACATAAATATCCTTTCTTGAGGAAACTGTTTCCAACTCGGGTTTCCTTCTTTCCTTAGAATGATACTTCCGGTAACATCTTTGTTGACTGACTATCTGGCTTTAGGGTGGTTCGTTCCACCGGATCCTCATATGTTACTCTAACTTTCATCTGTTTATATATATGACTGTCGGAGATTCTGGCAGAGATATCTTGTTACGACAAACTATATTTTGACGGATTCCCATATGTGCAGACACATGCTTCGAGGTTGTTGCCCTACATTCTGGTCATTTCGTTTGCCGTCATCTTTAAATGAATAGTAGGTCGTGCAACGTTGCATCATTATTGTCGTAATCTAACTGCTGGGTGGTTTTCATAGATCTGAATATTCCGATCTGAGCATATCTGGTTGGGCTGAGCGGATTGACTCGATATAGCGTCTTTGCAATTTGGATAGACTCCATGGGTGTGTTTCCATGGTGTTTGATATCGAACCGGACTGTCCTGAATATATGCATTATGTTGGTCTTGCAACCATTATCATACCTGTATAGGCAATCTTGCTCCTTCATTATAGTTCTCTTTGCTTGGATCCTTAGCTGGAAGAGCTTGGTCTCATGTATTATGTATTCCTTCGGATGACCATCGGTGCTGCCCGGTACCATGTTCTGGCAGTCCTATTGTTTATCAAGTTGTAGTTGTAGTGTAACGACCGTCTGAACCCTTGGATAAAACCGGCAAATAAACCAGTAGCCACCAGAACGGTCTTTACAACTCAGATCTGGGACATTACTGGAGTAACTCAACCCCGACTCAAGACGGCTGAAAAGCAGCTCAGAGCATGAGACGGTGTCGATAAGAAGAAAGTAGCAGTTCCCTAACACGGCCGAGAAACAGCTCAGAGCATAGGGTCACTACTACGAAAAGAAACTCAACAACTGTCCGAGACGGCCGAAAAGCAACTCAGAACACGGGCTAGTTGTTGACAAGAGGAATAAAAGTCGGCATCCACCCCGGACGGCTGAAAATAGCTCAGAACACAGGCGTGGTGCCATTTACCAAAGAAAGACGGGCAAGGGTTCATCCGTGTCCCATACCGCTTTTCCATAGGTTATTGGTCATCTCACTGAAGTGTATAACTGGCGTCCTTCTTTACATATAGCTCATGCAATAGTTAGATTCTCATCGGGCTGACATCGTTGTATGATTAACTCATATGGCCTTGGTAACATGTCCACCATATATATATATATATATATATATATATATATATATATATATATTGGGTCAATGTGGCTGAGTGCTTGATTCCTGGAGCAGGCTTGTGTCTTGACTGACTATTTTTCCTCCTGACCGACTGTTGCGGATTTAATCCTTGGAAATGCACGTTGATATGCTGCCAACTTTCGGTGGAATAACTTGTACCAGTGAGAGTGCGATACCTTTCCAACAAGGGTTTACTTAGCTTGTGTTGTAAGTAATCCAGGGTATCGTGTCTAGGAAGACTGGATAGCTTGTGCTTGACGCTTCGATCGGGATGGCTTCTTGAAGAAGATTGGGTACCATATCGCTAGTGCTTTCCTTCCTTGAAGACTTGCTGGGTAAGAGTCGGTACCTTATGGCGGAAGCTTGCTGTGATGTCTTTGCTGGGGAAGCATGGGTGTATTGAACACAGATGCGTGTGTCACATTGAAGAAGTCACCTGAATCTTGTGCCATAAGCTTTTTAGGTAGCTTGCGGGGAAAGACTGGGTTGCTCATACTCGAAGCTTTCTTTTGCTATATGCAAGCTAAGTGCATGTATATATCCTTAACGTTCTTGTTGTCGGTCACTTGTTGTATGCAATAGCATATTCGACTAACTTTCTTGCTGGGCACTAAGTTCATAGCTCATTCTGACTTCCTTTCGTACTGTAGCAGGTTTCGAATTTTATTCATAACATACCCTACCGTGTATATGCATCATACCTTGACTCGAACTGTACGCACCTCTTCCTTCTTGTTGATTCCATGATTGCTGCTGAAAAGTCGCACGGATGTATATTTGATGCTGATAATTCATTTGGTCAGGATACCATTTATATTCGGGCACGATATTCCTGATATAATGCATTATGCTGAAAATTCCATATTTCTACATTGAGCTTCCGACAGACTGTCTCTTCACAGATTCTTTGAGTCCAATGTTGGTGAGCAATTTCCATAAGGGGAAAATAAGGTAACACCAAGGGCCCAAAGAAAGAAGCAAATGACAAACACAAACCGGCAAGATCACATGCCGGTAATAGCGTACATTCTACAACTATTCACAACGATGATATGCATTCCTACTTAAGCACAAAACTCTCGCAAGAACTCCAGTACTATGGTCTAACATGTTGTGGCGGTGTGTACGAAGGTGAATCAATGTGTGGAAGGGGGTTGGTGTAAACAAAGCTACACCAAATAGGGGCTTACACCGGCTCCGTCTGGATGGGCATGGTGGCAAGGACGAACTGGTGATCGTGGGTCGGAACACAAGGTCTCGACCACGTCATCATCAAGCATATGGAAGAGAACCGTACTCGTCCAGAGAATGGATGGCAGAGAAAGATAACTATGAAAAGAAGGGCTTGCGGGCATTGCCCTTTTCTGATGAACAAGATCATTAAGGGTTGCCAACGCGTCTAGAGGGATGGGCAAGATCCGAGATAGAAGCATGTCTATCACCAAGACCATAGGGCGGCTGGAGAGAATGCATTGGTGTGGTACCGGTGCATCAATCCGACAAGGGATCAACATTACCAGGCACCTTGGTATCACTCCGCTGAAGCGCAGGTGACACCACACCAAGGAATAAGAAAGCTGGCTGGAGAGTGCACGGGGTGAATCGAAGCCGATGCCACCTACACTCACCAGATCCATCGTTAGTAATAGCATATCTAGTCTATATGCATGCTATGCACAATCAAATGCAACAAACAAGTGCAGCAAACCAACTGGATCCTGTTCTACCAGTTACTAACGCTCGCGCGGTCTAGGGCGTCCTACAGCCAGACCTGCTCCGATACCAACTCTTGTGGCACCACGGCTCACAGAAAACCGGAATGCCCCGTATTCTAGTCCAAGGACCAGTCTTCTGGAATACGAAACCATTGGCATAGAACAAATCAGCTCTTTATTACTATGAAAAGGATTACAAGGATACATGGATTACATCACCGTGGCGATACTACACCAGCCTATGGTAAATCCTACGCTAGCAGCAGAACAACTACCGATGTGATGAACTCCACTCCGCAGGGACTCTAGCTGGAACGTGCATCCTAGCTCGCAACTCAGAATCTTCGACAATCAAACAATCAAGGCATGACCTGCAAACTGGCATGACAAGCCAGGTGAGTACTTCGAATGTACTCGCAAGCTCACAACAAACATTAGCATTAAGGCAAGACAACGTCATATCAATCAAGATTAAGTAAAAGGTTGTTATTACTAAAGGAGTATCAAAGAACTAACTGTACCAGGCTACTCTCACCATACCTGGGTGATACCAACTCATGTGATCTTACTAAGATCCTTAGCGGGTATTCTCAAGATGGATACCAAGACTTATCCTCTGCACGATGCCCAACTGTTACCCTGGCACGATGCCCAACTGTAACACTGACACGATGCCCAACTGTTACACTAGCACGATGCCCAACTGTTATACTCAGACGAGTTCTTCCATCATTACTATCATCAACATGGTTGACCATCTTTTGAGGTCTGGTCGGGCTGTCCAATACCGTGGACATGGCTATTCGAATAGGTTTGACACTCTGCAGAGGTTGCACACTTTACCCACACTCTGGAGCACTAACCTCGTAATCCCATGCGGGTGGACCAGCATTGCTCCAACGAAACTTTCCTCACCCGTGAATGTTTCATCGTACTACTGGCAACCACTCCCTTCCTCGGAGTCCTGCCCTGGGTGGCCCTGTGTCCTCATGACACATGTGTCTTCATGACACCTGCCACCGTCGTGGCCAACCAAAACTGTCCCAACCGGGGACGTGCGCACAAAACAACTCAACTGGCTCACATGGTTATCACTTCCTACCTGATCAGGGTCAGCGCGCGTGCATAACCCTCCCTCTTTGGAAGTACCGATGAAAGACCACGCGATCAGCTCAAGTCAGGGCCGTCCCATATCAGCAAGAGGTGGTTGTGCGTATGGGCCCACACAGGTGACTCTGATCAACCAACTAGGTATCTTATCTCCGAATAATCTGTCACAGCTAACACTCCGATGTCATAGCAATCTGATAAGCTCTAGCCACTACTGTTGATCCATGTTCACAAAGTAATCATAGACAGTAATCTCAACAGTATAAGTTATATTAGTGGGTGAAAATATTAGTTACTAACGGTCTTGTACCCAACACGGTAGTCATTTATTCACAGAGTGCATGCTCACATACCAGACTATCAACACATATATTCATTATTAAAGTAGTTAATGAGACTATGATATTGCAATGCAATGAGTCAAATGAAAGTTGTGGCTTGCCTTGGATGATGAAACCACCGGGAAGAAGCGCGAAAAACTCGCGGAAGGAATTGCCGGAAATAGTTCTCTCTCGAAGGAGGGGCTGTTTAGGCAAGGGCAACATGGTCACTTCCATTGTGATATCACATGGTGAAAATGATACCATCTTGTCGGGCTCGACGAGACGAAGGCGTGGGCTTTGGAATCACTGGATTCGGAGTTATAGATAAAAAGATATGGTGGTTTTTCTGTCACGGGCCTTTCTGTAATTATTTTATTTGCATCCAGGTCCTAACCAGTTATTCCACCGATAAAGAAAAAGAGCACTATGATCTTGGGCCGCTCTGGGTCGAAAGCAGTCGCTGATGCCGCACACTGCTACTGCTGCCACTGGGCCGGCCCACCTGTACCCCCGCATAAAAAAATGGACGAGGGGCGCCAAGTCGCTGCCTGGTCGGGCCCGCCCACAGGGTCTTCATCTTCCTCCCGCGTCTGCCTGGCAGAAAAGAGGGATGGCTCCCGACGGTGATTGCCGGGGCTACAGGACGTCTCCGGCGGCGCTCGGCCTAGGGATGGGTTCCCCGCAAAGAGGCGCATCCATAGGTGTAGGATCCGGACGCCGAGGAGCTCGGACTTGAGCGGAGCATGGGCGGCGGCGGACGGCGGCACTGGCAAGATTGAACCCGAGGCCATTAGCATTCCCGGAGCAAAAAGGAGACGGGGTGGTGCCGCTATGGTGTTGGTGGTCTGCTAGTGGTGCTGAAGGATCAACGGAGGCTCGGGGCAGCTCCAATATAGGAGGGGCTCGCCGGCGGCCATGGCGGCAATCAGAGGACAGGGGAGCTCCTCGGGCTCGAGGGGGGATGGGGACGCTGCTGGGAGAGAGAGGAAGAGGTAGAGGTGGCTTGGGATCCCCGGGGAGGCTCGAGGCTGCCACTTTTATAGCCGGCCGGGGCGAGCCGATTAGCACCGCCGCCGTGGCGGCCTTATCGCCGCACTGGTGCTACTGGGCACGTGACGGCGACGTCGGCAGGGCCTCCAGAGAGGAGGAGAAGCAGGAGGAGACTTCGGGAGAGCTCGGCGACGGGACGCGACGGCGACAGGGACGGCCACGTCGCAGGCACGGCTACAACACCGCTCAGGAGAGGACTTGAGAGGGGGGAGAGGGCTCCTGGAGGAAGGGGACGACGAGGGGAGGCTGTGGGACACGACGAGGCGTGCGGAAACGACGAGCAAAGGAGGGGCCCGAGCTAGCAAACACGCAGCTCGCGTCCATGGCATGCCAGGGGGATGGTCACCACATGCACTGGCGCTGAGGAGATACAAGGGGCTGGCACACCTAGTCTGGGGTGAAGTACTTGGTTCCCAAGGCAGCCTGGAGGTGATGGATCACAAAAGCAAGCACTGGGGTGATGGGAAACTTCACTACAAGATTGATGTTGCCAACTTGGCACTGTCACTCAGGTCAACAGGAAAGAAATAAGGTCAAAATATTATGTCTGGGAGGCTTAGGGTAGGAGGGACTACAATCCTGTGAAGTTTGAGGATCACAATATTAAAATTGGACATGGTTGCTTTGAAACTAGCTTAAACTGGTCCAGAATAGGAATTTTGATGTGGCACTCACATACATCTTGGATTGAGATCAAACTTGGAGGAGATGAATATTTTGGACATGCGAGGATGCTGTATAAATTTCATTCCATCTTGATAAGCCCAAGTGGCACTTCCTTCATACAGTTTCTCATTGGACAGAAGCTTAGAAAAATTAATGGGAATAATTGGCTAGATAAAATGAGCTCACAATTGGTTTAGCAAGGTTTTATAGATAGTAGAGTGTTCTGGTAAAAACTTAAGAATTTATGGAGCAATATAAAATATAGTTGCTTCACAAATCCAAATAATGACCAGAGACAAAGATTTGATGCTATGGTCACATGGTTGAAGGTGTGATGCTCAAATTTGGTGGAGAGGCATTATTTGAGCATATTGAGATGATGTCAAAGATTCAACTCATTTGAACACTCCTAGCTAGCACTTGCTTCACACAGCTTCTTGTGGATCAGAAACTTTGGAAATTTGCAAGAAATATTTACTATCTAGATTGAGTTGAATTTTGGCATGAGGCAATGGTATGGCTAGGAAAGAGTGCCCACAAATTTTGAGAGCAATCAAGCAAATAAAAAGGGTACTTTCTTCACAACTTGACAGATAGGGCAGAATCAGAAAAGGACTTTTTGGGAAATATTTTTGAACATGGAAAGGAAATATTTTTTTCATATCTGAGGAAGATATAACCCAATGGAGTTTTGAGAATTATTTGAGAATTTTTGGAGAGATATAAATGGGGGTTGCTTCACAACACAAGGCAAACAGGATTATTCCTTTAAAAGAAGAAGGAATATTCCCATGGAAAGGAATCTTGGGATTGGATCAAGATGGAAATGGCTAGGTCTTGGGGTGGTTTGAAGGATGGCAAGCCACTAAGAAAAAGAAATCAAGGGTAATCCCTTTAGGTTTCGAAATTATCAAACCAAAGAAAAGCAAATCCAGATGAAAATCAAAGAAAAAGAAATGGGCAAAATCCAGGGTGTTACACTCTTCAAGGTAAAAACAAATGCAAGCCAAGTCTCCGTCAACGTGCCAATTTCTGGCGCTGTTGTTTGAGAAGTAGCAGAAGGATTTCTCGCGCCGTTGCCGGGGAGGATCAAGTCAAGAACTCGTCCAAGGAAGTGTCGCAAACTCATTCTCTTTCATTCACTTTTTTGCCTCTCGTTTTCCTCTCCCCCACTTCTGAAAGACAAAAAAATACAAAAATATTTGCCTTTTTCTTTTGCCTTTTTCGTTCGCCCTTTTTCTCGCTTGCTTCCTGTTCGCTTGTGTGGGATAGTCTACCTGTCCTAATGGCTAGACCCACCGCTCCGAACGATACTCCCGAGAACGAAGTTCTCAATTTCAAGCAAAATGAGGAAGAAAACTTAAAGTACGCTTGGTATAGGATTTGCAATGCTCAGAGTAGATCTACTCGTAAGCAATCTACTACCGTCCTGCTTCGCAGTTTTTATGTAGGTATTTCTCCTTGGAATAGGTATATTCTTGATACCATCGTAGGCGGAAATTTCCTGGGTAGCCATACCGTTTATTCTTACGGTAGCCATACCGTTTATTCTCACCCCCACTCATGGTTAATGGAACTACCTTAACTCTGGAACATGTGATGCGTAGGCTAGACGTCATTGAAAATAAAGTTGCTATGATCGAACTCATTGAGAATTTGGATAAAAAGATCCACAATCAAATCACTCAGTACGGATCCAAGGTGGGAATGGTTTTGAAAATTTTAAAGGAGAAGGAACCCACAGTTAATGAAAAACTAGGTCATGATTCTGCTAGGATTGGCAAACTAGAGGATGTTATAACCAACTTGGGTTCCGCTTTTGTCGCTCTGAAGAATACTCCAAACTTTGCCCACAATAAGGCCACCAAGTCTATTTTTGTTCCTAAAAATAGTGGTGAATCATCTAGTAAGAAAGATGAAGACCTTAAGATGATGAGTGATCACGCTACTTATGGTTTGAGCACCAAAGACGACGATACATGATTCTATCGCTTTATGCCTAGCTAAGGGCGTTAAACAATAGCGCTTGTTTGGAGGCAACCCAATGAATTTATATTTTTCTTTATGTTTTGTTGCGTCCACGCCATCATAATTCTGTTATGATAGTGTATTTTGTGTTTCTTTTTGTGTTTGAGCCAAGCAAAACCTTTATGACTAGTCTTGGTGATGGTTGTTTGATCCTGCTGGAAAAAGACAGAAACTTTTCGCTCATGAGATTATTTTTCGTTTTTATTCAGAAAGATATTTTGAGTTGATTCTTTTTGCTTCTGGTTGATATGCCTTTTTCCCAGGTAGTCGCAATTTTTCAGAATTTTGGAGGTACCAAATGTATACAAAGTATACAGATTGCTACAGACTGGTCTGTTTTTGACAGATTCTGTTTTTGTTGAGTTGGTTGCTTGTTTTGATGAAAATATGGATAGTATCGGGGGGTACTAGCCATGGAAAAGTGAGAATACAATAATATAACACCAATATAAATAGAAATCAAAATTTCTACAGTACCTAAAGAGGTGGTAATTTGTTTTCTTGTGCTAATGATATCACGAGTTTCTGTTTAAGTTTTGTGTTGTGAAGTTTTCAAGTTTTGGGTGATGTTCTCATGGACAAAGGGATAAAGAGTGGAAAGAGCTCAGGCTTGGGGATGCCCAAGGCATCCCAAGCGAAATTCAAGGACACCAAAAAGCCTAAGCTTGGGGAAGCCCCGGGAAGGCATCCCCTCTTTCGTCTTCAATCCACCGGTAACATTACTTGGAGCTATATTTTTATTCACCACATGATATGTGTTTTTCTTGGAGCGTATTGTATCGTAGGAGTCTTTTCTTTTTGTTGTGTCACAATCATCCTTGCTGCACACCTTTTGAGAGAGACATGCACTCATCGTGAATTTGCTAGAATGCTCATTGTGCTTCACTTATATCTTTTGAGCCTAGATAATTTTGCTCTGTGTCCTTCACTTAGATCTTTTATAGCACGGTGGTGCGTGACTTGGTAGTTGGTTTGTGCTATGAAATTAGTCCCAAAGGTGATAGGTACCCAAAGAGGATACAAAAACTTCCATCTTCATGTGCATTGAGTAGAAAGAGAAGTTTGATTCCTCTCAATTAGTTTTGAGACGTGGATTTGGTAATATTAAAGAGTTATGTTAGTAGGGTGTTGTGAATCTTGAAATACTTGTGTTGAAGTTAGTGATTCTCGTATCATGCATGTATGTTGAACCTCTATGTTAGGAAGTTGGAGCATAATTGATCTATTGATTGTCATCCTTTGTGTTGCGGTCGGGATCGCGCGATGGTAAACACCTACCAACCCTTCCCCTAGGAGTATGCGTTTAGCACTTTGTTTCAATTACTAATAAAAACTTTCGCATTAAGAATGTGAGTTCTTCATGACTAATGTGAGTCCATGGTTTAGATGCACTTTCACCTTCCACCATTGCTGGCCTCTCTAGTGCCGCGCAATTCTTGCCGGTGCACAAAACCACCATATGCCTTCCTCAAAACAGGCACCATACCTACCTACTATGGCATTCTCATAGCCATTCCGAGATATATTTCCATGAAACTCCCACCGTTCCGTCTCATGACTTGTGCAGTCACTCTCATATTTCCATTGCATGATCGTAAGATAGCTAGCGAGATGTTTCAACGTCATACACCAAGCTATATCTTTGCACATCCCGGTACACTGCCGGAGGCATTTCCTATAGAGTCATCATCGTTCTAAGCTTTGAGCTGTGAGTAAATAAAAGTGTGATGATTGTCATTATTAGAGCATTGTCCCATGTGAGGAAATAAAAAAAGAGGCCAAAGATCCCAAATAAAAAAAAGAGAAGAGAGAACAAAAGAGCCCAAAGAGCCCAAATAAAAAAAAAGAGAACGGACAATGCTACTATCTTTTTCCACACTTGTGCTTCATAATAGCACCATGTTCTTCATGATTGAGAGATTCTTGCTTTGTCACCACCATATACTAGTGGGAATCTTTATTATATAACTTGGCTTGTATATTCCAAGGATGAGCTTCCTCAAATTGCCCTAGGTCTTCGTGAGCAAGCAAGTTGGATGCACACCTACTAGTTCTCTTTTTGAGCTTTCACATACTTATAGCTCTCGTGCATCCTTTGTATGATAATCCCTACTCATTCACATTGATATCTATTAATGAGAATCTACATAACCCTTTGATACGCCGAGTCAATGTGACCATCTCCTCCTTTTTTGTCTCACAACCACCACCACACTCTATTCCACCTATAGTGCTATATCCATGGCTCACGCTCATGTATTGCGTGATAGTTGAAAAAGGTTTGAGAAAGTAAGAGTGCAAAAACAATTACTTGGCCAATACCGGGGTTGTGCATGATTTAAATTAGTTTTGTGGGGATGATGGAGCATAGCCAGACTATATGATTTTGTAGGGATAACTTTCTTTGGCTTGAAGTATTATTGTTTTCATGTCAATAGCAAACTATTGTTTTAAATCTTACGGATCTGAACATTCATGTCACATGAAAGAACTTACAAAGGACAACTATGCTAGGTAGCATTCCACATCAAAAAATCAGTCTTTATCACTTCCCTACTCGAGGACGAGTAGGAGTTAAGCTTGGGGATGCTTGATACGTCTCCAACGTATCTATAATTTTTTATGGTTTCATGCTATTATCTTGTCAAACTTTGGATGTTTTGTATGCCTTTTATATATTTTTTGGGACTAACTTATTAACTCAGTGCCAAGTGCCAATTCCTATTTTTCCGTGTTTTTGACCCTTTTCAGAGGAGGATTTTAAACAGAGTCCAAACGGAATAAAGCTTCCGAAAAGATTTTTTTCCGGAACAAAAGATACACAGAAAGCTTGGGAACGAAGGCAGGGAGTCCCGGGGGAGGCTACAAGCCCCTATGGCGCGGCCAAGGGGGGTGCGTCCCAGGTTTGTGGGCTCCCTAGGCCTCCCCTGCCCTAGCTCCTTCGCCTATAAATTCCCTAAAAAATAGGGGGATCCACGAAAATACTTTTCCGCCACCGCAAGCTTCTGTCTCCGTAAGTTCCCATCTGGGGCACGTTATGGTGCCCTGCCGGAGGGGAGATTCGGATACGGAGGGCTTCTTCATCAACACCATGACCTCTCCGATGATGCATGAGTAGTTCACCATAGACCTACGGGTCCATAGCTAGTATCTAGATGGCTTCTTCTATCTTTTGGATCTTCAATACAAAGTTCTGCATGATATTCATGGAGATCTATCCGATGTAATGTTCTTTTGCGGTGTGTTTGTCGAGATCCGATGAATTGTGCATTTTTTATCAAATTATCTATGAATCTTATTTGAGTTTCTTCTGATCTCTCTTATGCATGATTTCATATCCTTGTAATTCTCTTCGAGTTGTGGGTTTTGTTTGGCCAACTTGATCTATGATTCTTGCAATGGGAGAAGTCCTTGGTTTTGGGTTCATACCGTCGGTGACCTCACCCAGTGACAGAAGGGGTAGCGAGGCACGCATCATGTTGTTGCCATCAAGGGTAAAAAGATGGGGTTTTTATCATTGGTTTGAGTTTATCCCTCTACATCATGTCATCTTGCTTAAGGCGTTACTCTCTCCGTCATGAACTCAATACACTAGATGCATGCTGGATAGCGGTCGATGTGTGGAGTAATAGTAGTAGATGCAGAAAGTATCGGTCTACTTGTCTCGGACGTGATGCCTATATGTATGATCATTGCCTTAGATATCGTCATGACTTTGCGCGGTTCTATCAATTGCTCGACAGTAATTTGTTCACCCACCTTAATATTTGCTATTTTGAGAGAAGCCTCTAGTGAACACTATGGCCCCCGGGTCTACTTCACACCATATTTTCAGCCTTACTCTTTTACTTCGTTGCACTTTCCGCCTTCAGATCTCACTTTGCAATCAATATTGAAGGGATTGACAAGCCCTTTATAGCGTTGGGTGCAAGCTCCTTTGTGTTTGCGCAGGTACTCTGGACTTGACGAGATTCTCCTACTGGATTGATACCTTGGTTCTCAAACTGAGGGAAATACTTACTACTCCTGTGTTGCATCACCATTTCCTCTTCAAGGGAAAAACCAACGCAAGCAAAGTCTCCGTCAACGTGCCAATTTCTCGCGTTGTTGTTTGAGAAGTAGCAGACACCACCGTGATTAGCCTCTTCTTCTTATCTTCTTTCTAAAAGAAAAAAGTTCTTACTTGTATGATTTAGATAGATACTTGTGTAATTTTCTTACTTTTATTATTGTTTGTTATTATATAGTGCCATGGTTTTGGTATCCTCCTCCGTCGGTCCTCGTCCTGTCTATGATTCGGATGAGGTATATATTATCTTTTATAATTATTTGTTCAATTTAGTGTTTATGACAATTATGCCGACCAACGTGACATAGATTTTTAATCTAGGAGGTATGTGAACCAAAAATTCCAACCGACATAGAAATTCTTGTCGAGAAGTTAAATTTGGTTGAAAAAGAAAACAATTACTTGAAAGAAAAATTACAAAGAGTTGAAGAGGAGAAGATGAAATTGGAGTTGAATGTTGCCGATGTCATCGACGATCACAGGATCAAGATGGATGGAATGCGCTTGAAGATTAGAAAGATTAGAAAATATGCCATTCATAACGAGGCTTGGTATCATTATGTCGTTGGATCAATTGGTACCTTAGTTGCGGTTATGATCGCATTTGTTGTTGCATTTAAATTTTGTAGTTTCAATGTATGTTTTAATTAGATGCTCTAGAGAGCTATATGTTGTTCAATAATGAGAACTATGTGTGAATGTTATGTATTTATTTTGGTCACTACTGTACTTTGGCTTTAATGTGATGATGAATTTCTATTAATTTGGTCACTTCTCTATTCATGATATGATGTAATGGTTTTTAATACACTTTATCATATAAAGCACGCAGATGAACCGAGAATGGATGTACGGTGATCGACGCACCTCCGAGTATATTAAGGGCCTGAATAATTTTCTCAAAGCGGATGAGACAAACAAGCAGAATGGTTTTATGCATTGTCCATGTACTGTCTGTGGGAATACGAAGGCTTTCTCCAACTCTAAAACCCTTCACTTCCACCTGCTTGAGAAGGTTTTATGCCACACTATAATGTTTGGACCAAGCACGGAGAAAGAGGGGTTATGATGGAAGATAACGAAGAAGAAGAGGATGATGACAACTACCCGCCCCCTGAATACGGTGATGCTGCAATGGGGGAAGCTGAAGATCAAGAGGAACTAGACAATGTGCCCGATGATGATCTTCGCCGGGTCATTGTTGGTGCGCAGAGAGAATGCGAAAGTGAAAGGGAGAAGTTGAAGTTTGATCGCATGTTAGAGGATCACAAAAAAGGGTTGTACCCAAATTGCGAAGATGACAACACAAAGCTCGGTACCACACTCGAATTTCTACAATGGAACGCAGACAATAGTGTATCTGACAAGGGATTTAGTTCGCTACTAAAAATAATGAAGAAGAAGCTTCCAAAGGATAACGAATTGCTCGGTAGTACGTACAAAGCAAAGAAGGTTCTATGCCCTCTAGGATTGGAGGTGCGGAAGATACATGCATGCCCTAATGACTGCATCCTCTACCGCGATGCATATGAGGATTTGAACGCATGCCCGGTATGCGGTGCATTGCGGTATAAGATCAGAAGAGATGGCCCTGGTGATGTTGAGGGCCAGCGCACCGGGAAGAGGGTTCCTACCAAGGTGATGTGGTATGCTCCTATAATACTACGGTTGAAACGTCTGTTCAGAAACAAAAAAGCATGCCGAGTTGATTCAATGGCACATAAAAGACCGTAAGAAAGACAGGAAGTTGAGAGCACCCGCTGACGGGTTGAAGTGGAGAAAGATCAAGAGAAAGTGGAGCGACTTTACAGGTGACCCAAGGAACGTATGGTTTGGTTTAAGTGTATATGGCGTTAATCCTTTTGGGGAGAAAAGCAGCAAGCATAGCACATGGCCCATGACTCTATGTATGTATAACCTTCCTCCTTGGTTGTGCATGAAGCGGAAGTTCATTATGATGGCAGTGCTCATCCAAGGCCCTAAGCAACCTGGCAATGACATTTATGTGTACCTAAGGCCATTAGTTGATGAACTTTTACAACTATGGAATGGAAGAGGTGTACGTGTGTGGGATGAGAACGAACAGGAGGAATTTGACCTACATGCGTTGCTGTTTGTAACCATCAACAATTGGCCTGCTCTCAGTAATCTTTCAGGATAGACAAACAAGGGATACCACGCATGCACACACTGTTTAGATGACACCGACATTATATATTTGGACAAATGCAGGAATAATGTGTACCTGGGGCATCGTCGATTTCTTCCGACAAACCATCAATGTCGAAAGAAAGGAAATCATTTCAAAGGTGAGGCAGATCACTGGAAGAAGCCCGCCCTCCGCACTGGTGATCACATACTTGATATGGTAAATAATTTACAAGTAATCTTTGGAAAGGGTCCTGGCGAACTATCTGTTCCGACTGACGATGCGGGAAGCGCACACATGTGGAAAAAGAAATATATATTTTGGGACCTACCCTATTGGAAAGACCTAGAGGTCCGCTCTGCAATCGACGTGATGCACGTGAGGAAGAATCTTTGCGTGAACCTGTTAGGCTTCTTGGGAATGTATGGGAAGACAAAAGATTCACCGGAGGCATGGGAGGAACATCAACGTGTACATGAAAAAGACGGCGTGCATCCAAAGCAGTATGAAGGTCCTGCCAGCTACGCTCTTACCAAAGAAGAGAAGGAAATCTTCTTTGAATGCCTGCTTAGTATGAAGGCCCTGTATGGCTTCTCATCGAATATAAAGGGAATAATAAATATGGCAGAGAAAAAGTTCCAGAACCTAAAGTCTCATGACTACCACGTGATTATGACGCAACTGCTTCTGGTTGCATTGAGGGGGCTTTTACCGGAAAACGTTCGATTAGCCATTGTGAAGCTATGTGCACTCCTCAATGCAATCTCTAAGAAGGTGATTGATCCAGAAATCCTGCCAAGGTTAAAGAGCGATTTGGTGCAATGTCTTGTTAGTTTCGAGTTGGTGTTCCCACCATCCTTCTTCAAAATCATGACGCACGTCCTACTTCATCTAGTCGACGAGATTATCGTTCTGGGCCCTGTATTTCTACACAATATGTTCCCCTTTGAGAGGTTAATGGGAGTCTTAAAGAAATACGTTCGTAACCGCGCTAGGCCAGAAGGAAGCATCTCCATGGGCCATCAAACAGAGGATGTCACTGGGTTTTGTGTTGACTTCATTCCTGACCTTAAGAAGATTGGTCTCCCTCAATCGCGGTATGAGGGGAGACTGTCTGGAAAAGGCACGCTAGGAGCGGACTCAATAATATGTAGGGACGAGCATTCTTGGTCTCAAGCACACTACAGAGTTCTACAGAATTCTACCTTGGTGACCCCGTATGTCGATGAACACAAGAATATTCTGCGCTCCAAACACCCGGAGCAGTGTGACGACTGGATTACATATGAACACATCAGGACTTTTGGCAGTTGGTTGCAAAAACGTCTCATGGGTGGCAACACTATTTTTGACGAGCTTTACTCGTTGGCCAGGGGACCATCTTCGACTGTATTGACTTACAAAGGATACGAGATAAATGGAAATACATTTTACACGATCGCCCAAGATCAACACAGCACCAACGAAAACAACGGTGTGCGCTTTGATGCAATAACCAAGAGGGGAAAGGACACATATTATGGTTACATAGTGGACATTGGGAACTTAACTATGGACATGATTTCAAGGTCCCTTTGTTTCAGTGCAAATGGGTCAATCTGTCAGGACGTGGGGTACAGGTAGACCCACGGTACGGAATGACAACAGTGGATCTGAACAATATTGGTTACACAAACGAGCCATTCGTCCTAGCCAATGATGTGGCGCGGGGTTTCTATGTGAAGGACATGTCTACCAAACCGAGAAAATGAAAAGATAAGGAAGCGAATACATCATACGATGAGCCACAGCGCCACATAGTTCTTTCAGGAAAAGGAGACATTATGGGATTGGAGGGCAAGACAGACATGTCTAAAGATTATGAAAAGTTTCATGAAATTCCTCCCTTCAAAGTCAAGGCCGGCCCAAGCACCCTGTTAAACGATGAAGATTATCCATGGTTACAGCGCAATAAGCAAAGGACACAAGCGAAGAAAAAGTGAAGACTTTCTCTCCACAACTAGTATGATGATGCCTTTGATCTAGAATATCATTGCAGTTACATGTGAAGAAATGAAATGTCTTTTGTAACAGATGAGTTTTCGTCTGAAACCCTGATAATTCGAAAGAGATTGTCCGTTTTGTACACGAAGTGCATCCATTTTTTGTCGTAACCCTCTCAACTTTTTAGCACATGGTATGTGGGTGAAATGATGATACCATGCCAACTTTCAACCTTTTCAGAGTTCATTTGTAGTGCTTTCCAATTTCAGGGTCATTTAGCTAAAAAAATCAGTAAATGCATGAAAAATACCAAATGACGTGAGAAAGGTTGAAAATTGATGACGTGGCTTTGAATGATGTATTTTGAACACACACAAATTCTGGAGTTCAAATAAGTTCAAAAAAATGAAATCTCTTTGTAACAGATGAGTTTTCATCCGAAAATCCTGATACTTCGAAAGAGATTGTCCGTTTTATACACGAAGTGCATCCAGTTTTTGTCGTAACCCTCTCAACTTTTTAGCACATGCTATGTGGGTGAAAGGATGATACCATGCCAACTTTCAACCTTTTCAGAGTTCATTTGTAGTGATTTACAATTTGAGGGTCATTTAGCTAAAAACAATTAGTGAATGCATGAAAAATACCAAATGAAGTGAGAAAGGGTTGAAAATTGATGATGTGGCTTTTAATGGTGCATTTTGAACACACAAAAATTCTGGAGTTCAAATAAGTTCAAAAAAATGAAATCCCTTTGTAACAGATGAGTTTTCGTCCGAAGCGCTGATACTTCAAAAGAGATTGTCTGTTTTGTACACGAATTGCATCCAGTTTTTTGCCGTAACCCTCTCAACTTTTTAGCACATGCTATGTGGGTGAAATGATGATATCATGCCAACTTTCAACCTTTTCAGAGTTCATTTGTAGTGCTTTTCAATTTCAGGGTCATTTAGCTCGAAAGGGGAGGCGCACCAGCGCTTATAAACAACTATGGGCGCCCTTCGGCTAGCGATGTGGGACTAAACGTCCACCCGCCCGACGCCGTGCTAGCCGCAGCCCTTTAGTCCCGGTTGGTGGCTCCAACCGGGACTAATGCATCCCTTTAGTCTCGGTTGGTGGCACCAACCGGGACTAAAGGTCATTTTCAGCAGCCCAAAGGGCGAGAAGCACATACCTTTGGTCCCGGTTGGTGGCACTAACCGGGACCAAAGGTCTCTGCTTCCCGCCCTTTGGGCTGCTGAAAATGACCTTTAGTCCTGGTTGGTGGCACCAACCGGGACCAAAAGGGTGGCATTGGTCCCAGTTGGTGCCACCAATCAGGACCAATGCTATGTGTATATAAGCCCACACTTCGCAGTTTCTCGAAATCACTTGTCCTTCTCCGCCCGACGCCCCCAGGTTGCTCCTCGTCACCGTCACCGCCGAGCCCTGCCCCGACGTCGTCAGGCTACTTCACCTCGTCGTCGTCGCTGCCGAGCCCTGCCCCGACGCCGTCAGGATGCCCCGACGTCGTGCCCGCTCCCACTGTGAGCCATCGCGTCGTTCCCCTCCTCTCCTCCCCCTCCCCACGCCCAGACGTTGCTGCCCGCCGCGATGCCGACGCCGCCCGTGCTCCGGCCGCCCGCGCTCTGCTTGCTCTGCTCCCAAGTGAATTCAGTTTCCCTCTTCAACCGAAGTATAGGTGTAAATTCACTAACCTTTCCAGACAAGTTAGATATAAATCTTCTTAAACAATTAACTTTTCCTAAAAATTTCTGCATATCCCTCTTACATTGTGGTGCCTCTGTTTTCTTAATAGCTTCTATTTTACTGGGATCTATCTCAATGCCTCTCTCATGTACTACAAATCCTAGAAATTTGCCAGCCGACACACCAAAAGCACATCTGAGCGGGTTCATTCTCAACTTACTGGTAGTTTTCTTCTCAACTGGGACAATGCTAGAAATCCATTCAGCATACCTACACGGCCTTATGAAACCAGCTTTCAGTAACCTCCCTATTTCTTCTTTAATCCCATCATACATATTAGGATTGAATTTTCTAGGTGCCTGTTTGTGAGGTCTAAATCCAGATTTAATAGGCAACTGATGCTCTACTAGCTCTCGGCTAAGACCGGGCATTTCATGATACTCCCATGCGAAACAATCAACATATTGCTTAAGTAACTCGATTACTTTCTCCTTGTAATCAGGTGTCGTGTTCCTATTAATAAAATTCACTGGTCATTTCTGAAGGCAATACAAATACCATATTAATATCCATACCATCACTCATTGGAGAACCATTTTTAATAAGCGAAGATCCTTCTTCATCCAATAGGTCATGTTCATCATCACTGGGCATTGGAGCGGATACATTAACTTGTTTCACCCTCCACTCCTTTTGAACAGGAACCATAGGCTTCCACTCATTAAACCACTCATCTCTTGATTGTTCAGCTTCATCCTCCTTCAACTTTTCCATTTGCAGTCTCTGTAATCATCGTTTTTGTGAATGTGAAAGACCCTTTGGGCACCAACGTGGTTGCGGCTTTGTCCCAGGTAGCAAAGTCACATTCCTGTCAACTTTCTGTAATCTGAACTATTGCTCAAATTGGCACAATTTGATATTTTTGGTGCCCCTAAATCAGCACAGTGTGTAATTAAACCAGATTTAACTGTAGCAGATCCTTTTTCACATATGGCATTGCGGCTTCCTTACTGTTTGTTATTCCTGTAGCATCATCCCTCCTTCTTATGTGAAATAATAAAATATCTTATCACACTTAGAGACATCAAATGTGTATTTCATTTCTTACTTCTTATGTGAAATTAGCTTTAGTACAGAGAAAACAAATGGTTTGGACTTAGAAGCCCAGTCCCATTCTACCACACACATATATGTACCTTCACCATCTGATGACTGAGAATCATATCCCACCATATTCATACCTAGTCGGTCATTTTTACTAGTTCTATCACTGGACCTTTGAAAAATTCCAGATTCTTTTGCCCGGCTTTCTTGAGCCAGAGCTTTTGTAGTTTGATGGATTCATGCGGTTGGTCATAACTATTCCAGTATCAACTCTGACAAGCAAACAAGCTTTTTTGGCTATGAATTTGTCAAGACATGTTTGACATTCATGAAAGAGGCGGTCTGGACATCGGACATTCATGTTTGTATATTAATTGCCATGTTGTAATATTTGCAGAAACTATGGATCAAAGAGACTTGGAACAAGAACAGTTGTTGGGGGAGATAATCCTCGCCGGACGTGATGTCTTGTCGTATCTCAATGACACCGATGGTATAGAAGGAGAGGACGAAGGCTCGGGTGATCGAACAATGGTGGAGTAAGTACATGATCATGATGGCTCCGGTGACCGAACGCCGGAGGAAGAAGAAGACCATGATGATGGCTCCGGTGACCGAACGAAGGAGGGAGCTGTTGCAAAGTCCGGCGAGGTATGTATTAGTTAAGCCTGTGCTAACTAGCTAATTTGCATTAATTGTTTTGGTATGTACATATATTAACTCTTCTTTCTTCTTTTATAGCCCTCCGGATCGAGCCAAACTTCGGTAACGAGACGAGGCCCATGGACGATGGCCTACCAATTCAGCCCAAGCGGACCAAGGACGCATTTTCTGCTCAGTGTGGAGCTATTGTTAGGGACAACATCCCGATCAGCATCAAACAATGAAATAAGCCTGAGGGCGACGATGCCCCTGAAGGTGATTTTGTCACCGATAGACAGAAAGATGATCTTTGGACCACGTTGAAGGCAAATTTCACCCTACCGCTAGAGGAGGATCCGAATAAGCCAGTTATAGAGCCACTAGTCAAGGCGTGCGCTCTTAAGAAGATGTTAGATCTATTCAGGAGGTGGAAGAAGTAGTTGAAATCAAAATTTGTCGACAAAGGAAAGACTCCAGAATTCATTGGCCGATTTGAGAAGATAAGAGATCACTGGCCCGCATTTGTGGCCTACAAGACATCAGACAAGAGTAAGAAAATATCAGAGACAAACAAGAACAATGCTGCAAAGAAGCAGTATCACCATCACACGGGGTCAGGTGGCTACCTCAAAGCCCGTCCGTTGTGGGACAAAGCTGAGAATGACCTGATTGTTAAAGGGGTCGAACCACACACATTGAACTGGCCAGACCGTTCAAGGACTTGGTTCTTCGGAGTTGGGGGAACTTTGGACCCTGAAACAGGGAAGTGTCGTTGGACGGACGAGCAACTTGCAATACCCATGAAGAAGCTTCAGAAGTATATCACCGCAACACAGGAAGGGACGTTCATTCCCGATAGTGAGAAGGACGGGCAGACTGAGTCCCTAGGGAATGCTGATCACCCTAGACGAACACGAGGCACACTAGGCTCCGTTCCTTGGAAGGTTGGGTTTCCCGACGCAGGCGGTTACAGAAGCTGGGAGAGAAAGAGGAAAGCGGAGCTGAGCGACATGTAGAAGATCAATGCAAGACTACAAAAGCTAGAGGAACTTGAGAGCCAGCAAGCTACCGGCCAACCATCTCAGCGGCACGAAGCTACCCTAGAAGGTACCCCGCCATCTCAGCGGAGAACCAGTGTGGCTTCCACAGAGCCCGTTCAGCCTGACTTCACGGCTCCTAGCTACCCTGTGGATACTATCACGGAGGCTCAACGCTGCGAGCTTATGACGAAATGTCGGAACCTCACTTTCAAGGCGGTTGTCGGCTCTCTTGCACCTCCTCAACCCAACGGAACTTTTCACTCCCTTCCGATTCCACATGGATATGCTGTTGTGATGGTGGATGAAGTAATGGAGGGATTTGAGGAGCTCGAGCTTGACCACCCTACAGGTGAAGGGGAGAATCAGCTGGTTCGTGCACGGAGGAGTACATGTCTATGACAGAAGGAGTACATCAAGCTTCCAAATTGGACGCCTCCACCTCCTCCTCCTCCTCCGGCGAGTCAGGGCACTCCGCATCCTCCTCCTCCTCCTCCGGCGAGTGATCAGGGCACTCCGCCTCCTTCTCCGGCTCCTCCAACGCGTGAGGGCACTCCACCTCTTCCTTCGCCCACTCTGGCGCGTCAGAGCAGTCTGCGTCCTCCTTCGCCTCATCGGCAACGGCAGAAGACAGACGCCGCCGCTCCGGCTCCTCTCGCACGTCAGAGCAGTCCTCCTCCTTCTCAACCTCGTCAGCAACGACGGAAGAGAGACGCCGCCGCTCCGGCGGCTAACAGTATAAGCAGAGGCAGGAGGCAATCCAGATACGGTCCATCTCTCAAGCCTCTGGAAAAGTTACCATATGAGAGGACCGCGCAGGAAAACAAGGACATATGTCGTGCCCAATTGAGGGACCATTTTGCAAAGAAAACTCCACCTTCGAAGGAGAAGCTAGATCCGGTGAAAGTGAAGCGCACTATCAATGTCGTGAAGCGACTACCACCGCCTCCGTTGGATTCCAACTATGACCGCATTCTTAAAAAGACATATGTAGCAGCGCGACGGTCGGGAAGTACTTCCAGTGATGCAAGGTTAGCAGAACGAAGAAGTGGGAAAACAATTCCCCAGCTCGGTGAACAGGAGAAGCAATCGTGCCCCCCGCTCAAGGTGTCTAGCGATATCGTCGCTAATCCTCCGGGGATGGTGCCCGGTACCAATCCTGGTGATTACTTGGGGGATGATGTAATTTTTGAAACGGCTGAGGTAACAAAAGAACAATATAAATACGTGCACGGGAAGCCTCTCGTCAAACCTGATCGTCCTCCACTAACAACGATGATGCACAAATTGCATGAGTGGTACATGAAAATCCGCAGGGAGTCTAGGAAAGACACTATGTATGTGGCAGTGAAACCAGAGCACAAAGTCATTGGACTTCCCGTGATGTCTATTGAATTTGTGGAGTTATTTCAGTGATACAATCAACCGGCCCTCGATAAACAACTCATGACTTCCTACTGTCTGTAAGTATTACTTCTATAGTTAAGTCTCTAGCTCAGCTTGTTCATTGCATGTATATATAAATATCCTCACTATATTATGCAGATTGAAGATCGTCGAATGCAAAAAAGCACGAATCTTCGATGTTGGGTTCATTAGCCCAGATGCCTTAAATGAATGGACAGTACGAAACTCAATCAAAGAGACCAAGGAGAACTTGCTAAAGTCGTTACGTATACATCAAAACAAAAAGGAAATGTTGTTTCCTTACAACTTCAAGTGAGTGTTGTTGTCTTCTGTGTATACTCGGTTTTGCTTACTCGGGGTTAAGTAATGTAATTGATGAGTTATATATGCGTGCGCAGTTTCCACTTTATTCTACTACCTGTTAAGCTTGACGGGGCATTACTAACTGTCTTAGGCTCGAGACATAAAGATCCCGAGGGTTATGCGAACATGAATGCAATACTCAAGAAGTAAGTACAGTCAATACCGGGACCATATCGTCATGCAACGTTTGTTAATTTCCTTATATCAAGTAATTCATTTTCTTTGCCTGACAGGGTTTGGAAGAAGTTCACAAAAAAGGTTCCCGATTTAAACAAAGAGTTGCGATTTACGCACCCCAAAGTAAGTAGTACTAGCTAGTTCTGTGCATCTCTAATTGATTCAAATTTTCATCGATATATCATTACCATGCTTGCTTATCAGTTTGATTGAACTCTATTCTCGTAAAGTGCTTGTACCAGAAAGAAGGGATTGTTTTATGTGCATACTATGTATGCGAGTTCATTCGCCACTCGACCTCCGAGCGGGGCTTCTCTGACAAACAATTTGAAGTACGTAAATAATATTCACAATTTTATTTTATATATTACCATCAATTGTGTTGAGTTTTATTCATATATATGCATGTATTGATCCGCTTCTTTAAATTAGATCTGGCAGATACGGGATGAACTCCTACCATATGATCGCATACGAGCAATTCAAGAGGAATTGGCAGGATTCTTTCTTGACCACGTCATACCTAAAGACGGATAATACCATGATTTGTGATTGGATCTTAGGTAGATGATGTTAGGGATTGTAAAAGATATTATATTGTATATATGTAGTAGCGTTGGATAGATATACGAAAACTTATTGTTTGACAAGCACGGAGAAAGAGATGTCACTTCTCTCTATATATGTTCAGCATGATGATCATGTGTAATTAATGGTTTCCTTCATTTTCTTATTAGCTAGCGTCGAGTTCTCTCTATATGTATAGTAGCTAGCGTCGACCAAGCACGGAGAAAGAGAGGACACTTCTCTCTATTAGCTAGCTAACACAATATGAAACCCCTAAATTAACCCTCCACCACCCCCCTTCAAAAAAAGCAAAAAACTCAGCTCCTGCCAAATGCTGACGTGGGGATGCCCTTTGGTCCCCGTTGGTGCGACCAACCGGGACTAAAGTTCCTCCTTCCCGGGCTCGCCGCAGCGGCCACGTGGAGACCCTTCTGTCCCGGTTGGTAAGCGAACCAGGACTAAAGATTTTGGGCTTTAGTCCCGGTTCCAGAACCGGGGCTAATGGGCCTCTGGAATCGTGACAAATGGGTCATTTTCTACTAGTGTCATCATGCTCTTCATCGCCTTTCGCCCTCGTTCATAAACTATGGACAGTTCCTTTAGAAGGTCACCATTAAATGAAATGTATTCTTCTTCAGGCCGCCCAGTCACGAGTGTTATAAAGAGAAGTGGAATATTTGTCAATTTAAGACCACACATTCGTATATTTACGAGTTCGCATTTTACTTCATGAACATTCCCCCCTACAATCTCTTGTTCTCTTCGATGATGTGTGCGAGCTGAGTCTTTAAACTTTCAATTTGGCTAATTTGTTCTTGTTTTTTGCCCTAAGTTTTTTGTTCTCATCAATACTTCAGAATAATGAGTGATTGCTGGCCTCATTACGAGATTCGGCGTATCGTTGCGATTCTCTAGCCACTTCCAATATCTTTGAAGTTGACCTATAGACTCAATTGCTATAAACTACACTTTCGTTTAAGAAAGATAACATGACAACTATGGACATGATTTGAAAATAAATTTCTCACCATGTGCTTCTCTTATGAAACTTTTTACTTTCTCCAGTTCGACCTTCGGAGCCTCGAGTTCTGTTCGGTACATCCCAATGTCCTTGGACATCTCCTTATTTTTATCCCTCGCGGCCTAAAAACATGTCGATAAGTGTATTTAGACCCTCAGATCGTCCATACCGACCGACTAAGGATCGGGGGCTAGTGGCTTGAGATTTATACACAATTGCAAAAATCTAAATACATACCTTAAGACTTGTTGACACACGGTTGGCGAATCCCTCAAGTCCTGCTCGGGCGGCTCCAAGGTGCGCATCCACCGAACTCAAGGTATTAAACACATGTTCGGAAAATTCAAGATGATGCAGTGATTCTTTCCATGATATGATTCATTACGCTCTCAACTTCAGAGTTGGTAACCGAAACCTCGTCATGATCCTTAGGAGGCTGATTTGCACAAGGGACCTCCACATTACCCTCCGCTATTGATAAAGGTGGTTGTGTTCGGTTCCTATAAAATATGGCAACAAGTGTAAATACTTTCTACTGATGAGAGGAGCAATGCTTGCAGTGATTTCATTACCTCTTGGTAGGAGGAGCAGTCGAAGTGGTCCTTGTGGATGCTCCACGTTTAGAGGACCTATCATTGTTTGGCGCGGGCTCGACGGGTTGTGTATTAATAGGTGTTCGGAGCATGGAGCGATGACCTGTTTGGGCTAGGAGTTACCGCCGTAGCAAGCGGGCATCCTTTTCGGGAAGAAGTTTTATTTTTTTTTTCTCGTCGAGGAAGGAGGTATCCTAGGGTAATCGGCTATTAGGGTAACCTCAGAGCCATTAACGCTCATCTGAAAAAAGAACTCGTCCTCAAAGATAATTGACGTATTTGGATCGTCATGGAATCGTGGATCATCATCCTTGGCATAGTTTTCTGGATGGGGAGGAGGGCAGTTGATTTTCTCTACCCAACGTCTCCATTCCTGTTTGAGCTAAGTTTCAGGAATTCAATAAGCCAAGGATCGTTGTAAATAAAAATCTGAATTAAGGGGAACAAAGCTATACTAACCCATTCGATGGGGTTAGGACTTGAGTAGCCTTCCTTGGTGTTCAAACTCATAAAATCCTCCTTTTCTCCTTTGTAGAGGTCGGCTAATACGACACCCAATGTTGTTGGACTGGCAGGATCCTCCCACTTGTACTGAGTGGCATCACTTGAACCATCATATTTCCACACGGGATGGGACCTTTGTTGAAGAGGTTGGACACATCGGTTTATGGTCTCGACCATTACATCAATCACAACAAGCTTAAAATGTGCCAACAATTTTACCTTGGCAACCAACTACTTCACCTTCGAGTTGTCTTCTTGATATATAAGGGCTCCTCGGGCGCCAGTTGAACCGCTTCTTAATGGGAGAACTTGAAAATTCAGACTCACCCCTCCGGACAGGATCAAATAAAGGGACATCTTCGATATAGACCCATTCTGAGGTCCACTATTCGGAAGCTACCCTCGAGATCCCTACCGGATACCAGTTCCCACTATACGCCATACTTCGGCTCCACCTACTTCACAAATAGTCCCTTCCTTAGTTCGGGGGACAAGGCATAAACTTTTCCTCCGCAGATCAAAATGGGCCTCGCAACCCACAAACATCAACTCAAGTAAACCCCGTAAAAAGGGGTGAATAGGGAAGCCCATGATAGAGACGAGGGGCCCGATCTTTCGATGAGATGGTGGTTATCGATTTGGTGGAGACGACTTTGATGATCCGACTACAAACATGCACTACGTTGCGCCTTAGCAATCACTAAACCAACTCCAAGAGGTTATTGACCACACCGAAGCACGATCAACCTGACCACGAAGGTCTCTTCCTGCAAGCAATCGAAGAACAAGTAAGAATATGATAAAATCAATCTGAATATTGGGAATATATATGAAGTATTGATAAGGATGGGGATCCGAAAGCGGTCTTGGTCTGGTTGTTGGACACAAATGAAGTACACAAAGTTGCAATGGTTAACTTTTAACTAAACAAATCCCCACGAACAGGGTCGGTCCTGGCATTCCACGTGCCCTTGTGCCAACTGAGAAAATGGGCCCTCTCACTATACAATAAAAAAAATGCTTTCACGCTTATCATGTATAGAGAAAAGTCATTATAAAAACAATTGTAAATTTCATCTTAATACACCATGGTCCATGGATATATCATATGATTACATGATTAAAGGATACACGCTCCAACAACCCAGGTTTTAACTCTTACCTAAATATATATGAGATTGTTCTCAATTCTTGATCCAGTTCGTAGAAACTACAACTCCAACTCTAGCAGTCCAACAACTGACGTGCATCAGCAAATAACGGGAGCCGTTTGTCTTTCACCTGAAATGTCGCAACTAGCAAAATCTATTTACCGCAATGTCGACAACAAGTGAGGAATCAAGCAGAAGCAAGTCAAACACTATTACATCAATTCATCATAACAGAAGCAAATAGCCATTTATTAAAAAAAAATAGCCATGGGTAAAAAATGAAATCCAAAAAGGTACAAGTAACTACAACTCCACGTCTCCAAGGCCTGCCCTCGGACGATCAAACCCTGGCCATGGTTGTGGGTAGCTGCTCTCTTCATGCCAGGGCATTTGATGTGTCACCGCGGCCAGCACACCTGTGTGGATCCATTCGCTGGGGCACTTGGGTATTTATAAGATGCACATAAATCCATTGAATTGTGATACAACGAAAAATCCATTAATTAGAGCTTCGGGAATTGGATTTGAAAAAGATGAAGAACGGGAGGGACATCATGAGATGGTGGCATGTTCCTCTCATTGGGCAAAGGAAGGAAACGATTTAGGGATTGTTGACTTTTTTCACGTGTAACTTCTATTCGTGCGTGTGTGTGACTTGCTCGCTTCTTAATGGGCCTGGCCTTTTTCTCTACGTACTATTTTATTTTTTCTACGAATACATATAGTGCATATACCTGCAGAGTATGGGCCGCTGCTCAGGCAGGGCCCTAGGCCGTCACACTCGTCACCATGGCCAAGGGCCGGTCCTATTCATGAAAAAGCTACTAGGTTGATCAACTTATATAGGAGTAAGGGGTGGCAGTCAAGGAGGTGGGAGGACGTATCAAGGCAGCCTAAAACTAACCCTAGGTCATACAAGGCCTATGGGCCAAAGTGGAGGTGATGCAACACGTTTGGACTTGTAGTTTGACTCGGATTCTGATACAATGTAAGATTGTTTCGTTAATATCTCCACTCTCCGTACTAATTTTTAGGTGATTCTAATTGGGCTGGAACGTACATAAAATCTACTCTCCAACAAAAAAAGAATCAACCAATTTGGAGTTCGTATGAAAAAGTTGTTGATGTTTTGAGACAAGTATGTATGTGCGGTCTGAATATGAGGTGAGAGGCTTGGACTTTATCTTCTCTTGAGCTAAAAGTGACGTGAGAGAACTTCTTGAACAACACATAATCATTTCCTTTGATATGAGAGGACTTCTTGAACAACACTTAATTATTTTCTCTTTTTTTATCTTCACACGTGGTTCGTGCAAGCGTTCGACAATTCTGCATTTAGGCATGGAGTAAAAATAGGTGAAGTATTTTTTTCGGATTACATAAATAAATTATTACATAATTATTATAAGAAATCACATCAGAAATATGCAAATATGGAATATTTTTAGTCGTATCCAAGGTAGTCATGTCCTCATCATCCTCTCCTTCTTGAAAACAAAGTCGTCCTCGGCGTTGCTTAATCTAAAATATGGCCAACAAAAGAGACAAAGCATACATGTTGTATATGTATATGCCACCCATTTTTTACTTCCCTTGTTTTTTGCATATATGACACATGTATACATGAGTAACTTTCATATGTTTGAAATATAAAGCCAAAATATTATCACAAGAAGTAGAAGGCATGAAAATATTGCAACTCGGTTTGCACATATAAATGAAGTCCTTATTCATATCAAAGGATTGACAATGTTCATCATTAAACCATCCTAACATTGGTGAATACACTTTAATTGTTTCAAATTTACATGCTACAACATGCTTAAATAAACAAACATGCAACGAGTCATTTGACATAGAATCATCACCAATATTAGTGACCGGCAACCGACGGTGTCAATATCTCTGAAGATTGAGTAAAGCGATTACGAGGTGAACGTATGTATACACGGTGTAGAAATATGTGGAGCTAGGAAGGATTAATATATGATAGCAAAAGGTTAGCAATAATCAGTTCAAAGATGCAATGTTGAATAAACGCTCAACGACGATACTATGCTTTTCCTAGGCTAGACCGTACTAGAGGTGCGAGCCTAGAACACTAACGGAGTCACGGCGTACCACATATGAGCAATGGATGATATCCAGTAGCTCTAAATAGCAAGATATAAGTGAAAATCACAATGACAATAAAGATAAGGATGATAAATGACCGCTAAGCATGATATACCAAAACTCTCTCTGTAACTTTCCTTTAGAAAATTTATGTCAAATTTATGATATTTTTTCCCAAGATTGTCACTGACCCAAGCTTGTCAATGCAAAAAATAATTACTCAATTCCGATTTCGTATGAGAAGAACTGAAAAATATTGACAAACTGTGTTCACGACCTTCGGAGGGCAAAGAGTCCTATTTAGAAGTCGATTTGCAACTGGCAATAATGAACTAGTTTGATGAACTATTTAGATGCGGCTCCTCGATAGCTCAAATTTGAGGACTCGTGGAGCCAAAACGGACTCCGTATGAGGAAGATACGTCTGTTTTACTGAACACTGCACAAAAGAGTTTCCAATCCGAATTCAGATACGGGATTGAGTCTAGATAGATCCGATTTTTTTTCTCTTCTCTCTTTTTTTCTCTCTCACTTTTTTTACTTTTTCCTCTCTATTTTTCTCTCACTTTTTTTATTTCTTTATTTCTCTTTTTTTTGCTCTCACTTTTTTCTATTCTCTCCAACAACCAAATAAGATGCAGATTGGATCAAGCACAGATGCGAACGACCTCAAGTATGATAATGACAATGAACAATTGGAGCATGTGGTGAATATTGATGCATGGTGGTGGGCGACAACAGAAGGGATGATGATGCAGCCCAGGCCTCGTAAGAGGAATGGAACGAAGCATGCTCTATCCTCCGTGTGGGGTGTGGGCAATTTCTGTGCAAAAGCCTTGCCGTTGGCGGAGGTTATCCCGGAACGGGAAGGTGTGAGATCTGAGTTAGACAAGTACCCCTGCACTTCAAGCTCGTGCAGACGAAGGCGCGAGATAGAACAACTGGCCCAATCACCTAGAAGAGAGCCATGAGGACGCGAGGATGAGCCTGGAGCACTCACCATATCTTTGTTTATGTGGTGTTCTTCTCGACGTTTGGAAGGGATGAGGAGCATTGGTCGGGGCACGCGCATGTTATATGATAAGTAACTTATTTGTTTTCTCTTGGGAAGAAACCGTCTATTTGTCATTGGTGTGCGGGAATCGAGGAGGTGGTTAACCCTGTGAGGGAAATATTCATTCTTGTGGGCCCGACAACGTTTCGTCAATTGCGAATGAGGAACGATCCGAACCCGGGACAACCGAACATAAGGCAGAACTCGCTCCGCAAGCCAAAGATTGTGAAAGCGTGAAGATGGCGAGCCTAGGCTGCAGCATTGGAGGCTAGTTCAGTGGCTACTTAGGGAGTCTGGTATTAAGGGGTCCTTGGGCCACTTACCCGTTCTTGTGGGCCGGACTCGTGGACCGTTCTATCATCATTGAAGATACTAAAATCAAAATGGAGTCTTTCGAAGACTTGGCGTGCAATCCAAGGCAACGTGGTGATCTGTATATTCCTTTCCTTGATGTAACTATCGTTGTGTAAACCCTAGTACCCCTTGTTGGAAATATGCCCTAGAGGCAATAATAAAATGGTTATTATCATATTTCCTTGTTCATGATAATCGTCTATTGTTCATGCTATAATTGTATTAACAGGAAACAGTAATACATGTGTGAATAAATAGATCACAATGTGTCCCTAGCAAGCCTCTAGTTGGCTAGCTCGTTAGTCAATAGATGATCATGGTTTCCTGGTCATGGGCATTAGATGTCATTGATAACGGGATCACATCATTGGGAGAATGATGTGATAGACAAGACCCAATCCTAAGCATAGCACTAGATCGTATTGTTCGTATGCTAAAGTTTTTCTAATGTCAAGTGTATTTTCCTTCGACCGTGAGATTATGCAACTCCCGGATACCGTAGGAGTGCTTTGGGTGTATCAAACGTCACAACGTAACTGGGTGACTATAAAGGTGCACTACGGGTATCTCTGAAAGTGTCCGTTGGGTTGGTACGAATCGAGATCGGGATTTGCAACTCCGCGTGACGGAGAGGTATCTCTGGGCCCACTCGGTAGAACATCATCATGAGCTCAATGTGACTGAGGAGTTAGTCACACGATGACGTGCTACGGAACGAGTAAAGAGACTTACCGGTAACGAGATTGAACAAGGTATAGGTATACCGACGATCGAATCTCGGGCAAGTTCTACACAGACAGACAAAGGGAATTGTATACGGGATTGATTGAATCCTTGACATCGTGGTTCATCAGATGAGATCATCATGGAGCAAGTGGGAGCCACCATGGGTATCCAAACCCCGATGATGGTTATTGGCCAAAGAGGTGTCTCGGTCATGTCTACCTGTCTCCCGAACCCGTAGGGTCTACACACTTAAGGTTCAATGACGCTAGGGTTATAGGGAATTGTTATACGAGGTTATCGAAAGTTGTTTGGAGTCCCCGATGAGATCCCGGGCGTCACGAGGAGCTCCGGAATGGTCCGAAGGTAAAGATTGATATATAGGACATGGTTTTGGACACCGGAAGTGTTTCGGGCGTCGCCGGTAACGTACCGGGACCATCGGAATGGACCCGGGGGTCCACCGGAAGGGGGCAACGACCCCGGGAGGCTAGATGGGCCAAGTGCGGGAGGGAACCAGCCCCTAGGTGGGCTGGTGCGCCCCCCACACTCAGCCCAAGGCGCACAAGGTGGAGAGGGGGAAACCCTAGGCGCTGGTGGGCCTAAGGCCCACCTAGGGGTGGGCCACCCCCTTCCCTTGCCCTGGCCGCCGCACGTCCCATCTGGGGGGGGGGGCTACTGCACCACCTAGGGTGGGAACCCTAGGGGTGGCAACGCACCTCCCCTCCTCCTATATATAGTGGGGGTTTCTATTGGGGAACGTCGCATGGGAAACAAAAATTTTCCTACGCGCACGAAGACCTATCATGGTGATGTCCATCTACGAGAGGGGATGTGTGATCTACATACCCTTGTAGACCGTACAACAGAAGCGTTAGTGAACGCGGTTGATGTAGTGGAACGTCCTCACATCCCTCGATCCGCCCCGCGAACCGTCCCGCGATCAGTCCCACGATCTAGTGCCGAACGGACGGCACCTCCGCGTTCAGCACACGTACAGCTCGACGATGTTCTCGGCCTTCTTGATCCAGCAAGAGAGACGGAGAGGTAGACGAGTTCTCCGGCAGCGTGACGGTGCTCCGGAGGTTGGTGATGATCTTGTCTTGGCAGGGCTCCGCCCGAGCTCCGCAGAAACGCGATCTAGAGGTAAAACCGTGGAGATATGTGGTCGGGCTGCCGTGGCAAAGTTGTCTCAAATCAGCCCTAAAACCTCCGTATATATAGGGGGAAGAGGGGGAGCCTTGCCTTGGGGTCCAAGGACCCCCAAGGAGTTCGACCGAGCCAAGGGGGGCAACCCTCCCCTTCCAAACCGAGTCCAACTAGGTTTGGAAGGAGGAGTCCTTCCCCCTTTTTCCACCTCCTCCTTTTTTTTTCCTTTTCTCTTTGATTTTCTTCCTATGGCGCATAGGGCCTTCTTGGGCTGTCCCACCATCCCACTAAGGGCTGGTGCGCCACCCCAAGGATCTATGGGCTTCCCCGGGGTGGGTTGCCCCCCCCCCCCCCGGTGAACACCCGGAACCCATTCGTCATTCCCGGTACATTCCCGGTAACTCCGAAAACCTTCCGGTAATCAAATGAGGTCATCCTATATATCAATATTCGTTTCCGGTCCATTCCGGAAACCCTCGTGACGTCCGTGATCTCATCCGGGACTCCGAACAACATTCGGTAACCAACCATATAACTCAAATACGCATAAAACAACGTCGAACCTTAAGTGTGCAGACCCTGCGGGTTCGAGGACTATGTAGACATGACCCGAGAGACTCCTCGGTCAATATCCAATAGCGGGACCTGGATGACCATATTGGATCCTACATATTCTACGAAGATCTTATCGTTTGAACCTCAGTGCCAAGGATTCATATAATCCCGTATGTCATTCCCTTTGTCCTTCGGTATGTTACTTGCCCGAGATTCGATCGTCAGTATCCGCATACCTATTTCAATCTCGTTTACCGGAAAGTCTCTTTACTCGTTCTGTAATACAAGATCCCGCAACTTACACTAAGTCCCATTGCTTGCAAGGCTTGTGTGTGATGTTGTATTACCGAGTGGGCCCCGAGATACCTCTCCGTCACACGGAGTGACAAATCCCAGTCTCGATCCATACTAACTCAACGAACACCTTCGGAGATACCTGTAGAGCATCTTTATAGTCACCCAGTTACGTTGCGACGTTTGATACACACAAAGCATTCCTCCGGTGTCAGTGAGTTATATGATCTCATGGTCATAGGAACAAATACTTAACACGCAGAAAACAGTAGCAACAAATGACACGATCAACATGCTACGTCTATTAGTTTGGGTCTAGTCCATCACATGATTCTCCCAATGATGTGATCCCGTTATCAAGTGACAACACTTGCCTATGGCCAGGAAACCTTGACCATCTTTGATCAATGAGCTAGTCAACTAGAGGCTTACTAGGGACAGTGTTTTGTCTATGTATCCACACAAGTATTGTGTTTCCAATCAATACAATTATAGCATGGATAATAAACGATTATCATGAACAAAGAAATATAATAATAACTCATTATTATTGCCTCTAGGGCATATTTCCAACAGTCTCCCACTTGCACTAGAGTCAATAATCTAGTTCACATCACAATGTGATTTCAACGAATCCAACACCCATATAGTTCTGGGGTCTGATCACGTCTTGCTCGTGAGAGAGGTTTTAGTCAACGGTTCTGAAACTTTCAGATCCGTGCGTTCTTTAGAAATCTTTATGTCATCTTATAGATGCTGCTACTACGTGCTATTCGGAAATGCTCCAAATATCTACTCTACTATACGAATCCGTTTCACTACTCATAGTTATTCGGATTAGTGTCAAAGCTTGCATCGACGTAACCCTTTACGACGAACTCTTTAACCACCTCCATAATCGAGAAAAATTCCTTAGTCTAGTTAGTTACTAAGGATAACTTTGACCGTTGATCAGTGATTCAATCCTGGATCACTCTGTGTGCCTCTTAACAGACTTGCTGCAAGGCACACATCAGGTGCGGTACTCAGCATGGCATACTTTAGAGTCTACGGCTAAGGCATAGAAGACGACCTTCGTCTATTCTCTTTATTCTGTCGTGGTCAGGTTTTGAGTCTTACTCAAATTCACACCTTACAACGCAACCAAGTACTCCTTCTTTGCTGATCTATTTTGAACTCCTTCAAAACTTGTCAAGGCATGCATCTTGTTGAAACTTCTATTAAGCGCTTTCGATCTATCTCCATAGATCTTTGATGCTCAACGTTCAAGTAGCTCAATCCAGGTATTCCTTTGAAAACTCCTTTCAAACAACCTTGTATGCTTTACAGAAATTCTACATTACTTCTGATCCACAATATGTCAACCACATATACTTATCAGAAATTCTATAGTGCTCCCACTCACTTCTTTGGAAATACAAGTTTCTCATAAACCTTGTACAAACCCAAAATCCTTGATCATCTCATCAAAGTGTACATTCCAACTCCGAGATGCTTGCACCAGTCCATTTAAGGATCGCTGGAGCTTGCATACTTGCTAGTATCTTTAGGATCGACAAAACCTCATGGTTGTATCTCATACAATGTTTGCTCAAGGAAACCGTCGAGGAAACAATGTTTTGACATCCTACATGCAATATTTCATAAATAATGCAGCAACTACTAACATAATTCTAACAGACTTTTAGCATCGCTACGAGTGAGAAAGTCTCATCATAGTCAACTGTTTGATCTTGTCGGAAACACCTTTGCGACAAGTCGAGCTTTTCTTAATAGTGACTTATCACTATCATCGTTTGTCTTCCTTTTAAAGATCCATCTTTACTCAATAGTCCTATGACCATCAAGTAGTTCTTCCAAAGTCTACACTTTGTTTTCATACATGGATCCTCTCTCGGATTTCATGGCTTCCAGCCATTTGTCGGAATCTGGGCCCACCATTGCTATCTCCATAACTCGTAGGTTCACTGTTGCTCAACAACATGACCTCCAAGACAGGGTTACCGTACCACTCTTGTAGTAGTACGCGACCTTGTCAACCTACGAGGCTTGTAGTAACTTGATCCGATGCTCGATGATCACCATCATCAGCTTTCACTTCAATTGGTGTAGGCGCCACAGGAACAACTTCATGCGCCCTGCTACACACTGGTCGAAGTGATGGTTCAATAACCTCATCAAGTTCTACCACCCTCCCACTCAATTCTTTCGAGAGAAACCTTTCCTCGAGAAAGGATCCGTTTCTAGAAACAAACACTTTGCTTTCGGATCTGAGATAGGAGATGTACCCAACTGTCTTGGATATCCTATGAAGATGCATTTATCCGCTTTGGGTTCGAGCTTCTCAGACTGAAATTTTTCACATAAGTGTCGAAACCCCAAACTTTCAAGAAACGACAGTTTAGATTTCTCTAAACCTCAGTCTATACTGTGTCATCTCAACGGAAATACGTGGTGCCCTATTTAAAGTGAATGTGGTTGTCTCTAATGCTTAACCCATAAATGATAGTGGTAATTCGATAAGAGACATCATAGAATGCACCATACCAAATAGTGTGTGGCTATGACGTTCAGACACATCATCACACTATGATGTTCTAGGTGGCATGAACCGCGAAACAATTTCCACATTGTCTTAACTGCGTACCAAAACTCGTAACTCAGATATTCATTTCTATGATCATATCGTAGACAGTTTATCCTCTTGTTACGACGAACTTCACTCCGAAACAGAATTGAACTTTTCAATATTTCAGACTTGTGATTCATTAAGCAAATACTCTAGTATCTACTCAAATCATCATTGAAGTAAGAACATAATGATATCCACTGTGTGCCTCAGCACCCATTGGACTGCATACATCAAAATGTATCACTTCCAACAAGTTACTATCTTATTTCATCTCAATGAAAACAAGGCCTTGCTCATGTGGTATGATTTGCATGTCACTAGTGATTCAAAATCAAGTGAGTATAAAGATCCATCAGCATGGAGCCTCTTCATGCAATTTATACCAACATGACTCAAGCGGCAGTGCCACAAGTAAGTGTTACTATCATCATTACCTCGTATCTTTTGGCACCAATATCATGAACATGTGTAACACTACGATCGAGATTCAATAAACCATTGAAGGTGATTATTCAAGAAAATAGAGTAACCATTATTCTCTTTAAATGAATAATCGTATTGCAATAAACACGATCCAATCATGTTCATGCTTAACGCAAGCACCAAATAACAATTATTTAGGTTTAACACCAATCCCGATGGTAGAGGGAGCGTGCGACGTTTGATCATATCAACCTTGGAAACACTTCCAACACGTATCGTCACCTCGCCTTTAGCTAGTCTCCGTTTATGCCGTAGCTTTCATTTCGTGTTACTAATCACTTAGCAACCGAACCGGTATCCAATACCCTCATGCTACTAGGAGTACTAGTAAAGTACACATCAACATCATGTATATCAAATATACTTCTTTCGACTTTTGCCAGCCTTCTTATCTACCAAGTATCTAGAGTTGCTCCGCCTCAGTGACTGTTCCCCTCATTACAGAAGCACTTAGTCTCGGGTTTGGGTTTAATCTTGGGTCTCTTCATTAGTGCAGCAACTGTTTTGCCGTTTCACGAAGTATCCCTTCTAGCCCTTGCCTTTCTTGAAACTTAATGGTTTTACAAACCATCAACTATTGATGCTCCTTCTTGATTTCTACTTTCGCAGTGTCAAACATCGCGAATCGCTCAAGGATCATTGTATCTATCCTTGATATGTTATAGTTCATCACGAAGCTCTCACAGCTTGGTGGCAGTGACTTTGGAGAACCATCACTATCTCATCTGGAAGATTAACTCCCACTTGATTCAAGTGATTGTCGTACTCAGACAATTTGAGCACACGCTCAACGATTGAGCTTTTCTCCTTTACTTTGTGGACAAAGAATCTTGTCGGAGGTCTCGTACCTCTCAACAAGGGCACGAGCATGAAATCACAATTTCATCTCTTTAGAACATCACGTATGTTCCGTGACGTTTCAAAACATCTTCGGTGCCTTGCTTCTAAGCCATTAAGTATTTTGCATTGAACTATCGTGTAGTCATCAGAAACGTGTATGTCGGATGTTCACAGCATCCAGAGACGACGCTCGAGGTGCAGCACACCGAGTGGTGCATTAAGGACATAAGCCTTCTGCGCAGCAACGAGGACAATCCTCTGTTTTACAGACTTAGTCTGAAAGTTTGCTACTATCAACTTTCAACTAAATTTTCTCTAGGAACATATAAAAACAGTAGAGCTATAGCGCAAGCTACATCGTAATTCGCAAATACCATTAGACTATGTTCATGACAATTAGTTCAATTAATCATATTACTTAAGAACTCCCACTCAAAAAGTGCATCTCTCTAGTCATTTGAGTGGTACATGATCCAAATCCACTATCTCAAGTCCGATCATCACGTGAGTCGAGAATAGTTTCAGTGGTAAGCATCTCTATGCTAATCATATCAACTATACGATTCATGCTCGACCTTTCGGTCTCATGTGTTCCGAGGCCATGTCTGCACATGCTAGGCTCGTCAAGCTTAACCCGAGTGTTCTGCGTGTGCAACTGTTTTGCACCCGTTGTATGTGAACGTTGAGTCTATCACACCCGATCATCACGTGGTGTCTCGAAACGAAGAACTGTCGCAACGGTGCACAGTCGGGGAGAACACAATTTTGTCTTGAAATTTTAGTGAGAGATCACCTCATAATGCTACCGTCATTCTAAGCAAGATAAGGTGCAAAAAGGATTAACATCACATGCAATTCATAAGTGACATGATATGGCCATCATCATGCGCTTCTTGATCTCCATCACCAAAGCACCGGCACGATCTTCTTGTCACCGGCGTCACACCATGATCTCCATCATCATGATCTCCATCAACGTGTCGCCATCGGGGTTGTCGTGCTACTCATGCTATTACTACTAAAGCTACGTCCTAGCAATATAGTAAATGCATCTGCAAGCACAAACGTTAGTTTAAAGACAACCCTATGGCTCCTGCCGGTTGCCGTACCATCGACGTGCAAGTCGATATTAACTATTACAACATGATCATCTCATACATCCAATATATCATATCACATCGTTGGCCATATCACATCACAAGCATACCCTGCAAAAACAAGTTAGACGTCCTCTAATTTTGTTGTTGCATGTTTTACGTGGTGACCATGGGTATCTAGTAGGATCGCATCTTACTTACGTAAACACCACAACGGAATTATATGAATTGCTATTTAACCTCATCCAAGGACCTCCTCGGTCAATTCCGATTCAACTAAATTTGGAGAAACTGATACCCACCAGTCATCTTTGAGCAACGGAGTTACTCGTAGCGATGAAACCAGTCTCTCGTAAGCGTACGAGTAATGTCGGTCCGAGCCGCTTCGATCCAACAATACCGCGGAATCAAGAAAAGACTAAGGAGGGCAGCAAAACGCACATCACCGCCCACAAAAACTTTTGTGTTCTACTCGAGAAGACATCTATGCATGAACCTAGCTCATGATGCCACTCTTGGGGAACGTCGCATGGGAAACAAAAAATTTCCTACGCGCACGAAGACCTATCATGGTGATGTCCATCTACGAGAGGGGATGTGTGATCTACGTACCCTTGTAGACCGCACAGCAGAAGCGTTAGTGAACGCGGTTGATGTAGTGGAACGTCCTCACGTCCCTCGATCCGCCCCGCAAACCGTCCCGCGATCAGTCCCACGATCTAGTGCCGAACGGACGGCACCTCCGCGTTCAGCACACGTACAGCTCGACGATGATCTCGGCCTTCTTGATCCAGCAAGAGAGACGGAGAGGTAGAAGAGTTCTCCGGCAGCGTGACGGCGCTCCGGAGGTTGGTGGTGATCTTGTCTCGGCAGGGCTCCGCCCGAGCTCCGCAGAAACGCGATCTAGAGGTAAAACCGTGAAGATATGTGGCCGGGCTGCCGTGGCAAAGTTGTCTCAAATCAGCCCTAAAACCTCTGTATATATAGGGGGAAGAGGGGGAGCCTTGCCTTGAGGTCCAAGGACCCCCAAGGAGTTCGGCCGAGCCAAGGGGGGCAACCCTCCCCTTCCAAACCGAGTCCAACTAGGTTTGGAAGGAGGAGTCCTTCCCCCTTTTTCCACCTCCTCCTTTTTTTTCCTTTTCTCTTTGATTTTCTTCCTATGGCGCATAGGGCCTTCTTGGGCTGTCCCACCAGCCCACTAAGGGCTGGTGCGCCACCCCCAAGGCCTATGGGCTTCCCCGGGGTGGGTTGCCCCCCCCCCCCGGTGAACACCCGGAACCCATTCGTCATTCCCGGTACATTCCCGGTAACTCCGAAAACCTTCCGGTAATCAAATGAGGTCATCCTATATATCAATATTCCTTTCCGGTCCATTCCGGAAACCCTCGTGACGTCCGTGATCTCATCCGGTACTCCGAACAACATTCGGTAACCAACCATATAACTCAAATACGCATAAAACAACGTCGAACCTTAAGTGTGCAGACCCTGCGGGTTCGAGAACTATGTAGACATGACCCGAGAGACTCCTCGGTCAATATCCAATAGCAGGACCTGGATGCCCATATTGGATCCTACATATTCTACGAAGATCTTATCGTTTGAACCTCAGTGCCAAGGATTCATATAATCTCGTATGTCATTCCCTTTGTCCTTCGGTATGTTACTTGCCCGAGATTCGATCGTCAGTATCCGCATACCTATTTCAATCTCGTTTACCGGAAAGTCTCTTTACTCGTTCTGTAATACAAGATCCCGCAACTTACACTAAGTCACATTGCTTGCAAGGCTTGTGTGTGATGTTGTATTACCGAGTGGGCCCCGAGATACCTCTCCGTCACACGGAGTGACAAATCCCAATCTCGATCCATACTAACTCAACGAACACCTTCGGAGATACATGTAGAGCATCTTTATAGTCACCCAGTTACGTTGCGACGTTTGATACACACAAAGCATTCCTCCGGTGTCAGTGAGTTATATGATCTCATGGTCATAGGAACAAATACTTGACACGCAGAAAACAGTAGCAACAAAATGACACGATCAACATGCTACGTCTATTAGTTTGGGTCTAGTCCATCACATGATTCTCCCAATGATGTGATCCCGTTATCAAGTGACAACACTTGCCTATGGCCAGGAAACCTTGACCATCTTTGATCAACGAGCTAGTCAACTAGAGGCTTACTAGGGACAGTGTTTTGTCTATGTATCCACACAAGTATTGTGTTTCCAATCAATACAATTATAGCATGGATAATAAACGATTATCATGAACAAAGAAATATAATAATAACTAATTATTATTGCCTCTAGGGCATATTTCCAACAGTTTAGGGGCTGTTTGACACACGGTTTTCCATCTCCCTCGGCGCAGCCCTGCTCTTCTTTCTCCTCCTGTGTGCCGGTGCTTGGCGAAGCCCTGCCGGGAGACCTCGTCTCTCCATCGACACCACGCCGTCATGCTGCCGGAGATCTTCCCCAACCTCTCCCTCGTCCTTGCTGGATCAAGGTGCGCAAGACGTCACCGGGCTGCACGTGTGTTGAACGCGGAGGTGCCGTGGTTCGGCACTAGATCGGAATCACACCGCGATCTGAATCGCCGCGAGTATGACTCCATCAACCTTGTTCTAGCAACGCTTCCGCTTAGCGATCTTCAAAGGTATGAAGATGCACTCACCCCCTCTCTCGTTGCTGGTCTCTCCATAGGAAGATCTGAATATGCGTAGGAAATTTTTTGAATTTATGCTACGTTACCCAAAAGTGGCATCCGAGCCAGGTTTTCTATGCGTAGATTCTATGCACGAGTAGAACACAAAAGGTTGTGGGCGATGATTTGTCAATTGCTTGCCGCTACTAGTCTTATTCTTTTTCGGCGGTATTGTGGGATGAAGCGGCCCGGACCGACATTACACGTATGCTTACGTGAAACTGGTTCCACCGACAGACATGCACACCGTGCATAAAGGTGGCTAGCGGGTGTCTGTCTCTCCTACTCTAGTCGGATTGGATTTGATGAAAAGGGTCCTTATGAAGGGTAAATAGCTTTGTCATATCATCGTTGTGGCTGTCACGTAGGTAAGAAAGCGTTCTTGCTAGAAACCCAAATCAGCCATGTAAAACTTGCAACAACAATTAGAGGACGTCTAACTTGTTTTTGCAGGGTTTGACATGTGATGTGATATGGCCAAAGTTGTGATGTTGCATGTATGATGTATGAGATGATCATGTTATTGTAATAGGTTTCACGACTTGCATGTCGATGAGTATGACAACGGGCAGGAGCCATAGGAGTTGTCTTAATTTATTGTATGAGATGCAACGCCATGTGCTTACTACTTTTACTTCATTGCTAACAGTTAGCTATAGTAGTAGTGATAGTAGTAGTTGGCATGACGACTTCACGGAGACACGATGATGGCGATCATGGTGTCACGCCGGTGACAATGATGATCATGCGATGCCTGAAGATGGAGATCGAAAGAGCAAAGATGATAATGGCCATATCATGTCACTATATGATTGCATTGTGATGTTTGTCATGTTTTTCATCTTATTTCTTAGAACGACGGTAGCATAATAAGATGATCCCTCTTAAAATTTCGAGAACGTATTCCCCTAAGTGTGCACCGTTGCGAAGGATCGTTGTCTCGAAGCACCACGTGATGATCGGGTGTGATAGATTCTAACGTTCGCATACAACGGGTGTAAGCCAGATTTACACACGTGAAACATCTAGGTTGACTCGACGAGCTTAGCATGTACAAACATGACCTCGAATACAAGAGACCAAAAGGTCGAACATGAGTCATATGGTTGAATACGATCAGCATGAAGTTGCTCACCATGGTGACTAGTCCGACTCACGTGATGATCGTACGCGGGTTAGTCAACATGGATCATGTATCACTTAGATGACTAGAGGGATGTCGATTTAAGTGGGAGTTCATACTTAATTTTATTAAATGAACTTAATTGTCATGAACTTAGTCTAAAAGTTGTCTTTATAAATATTGTAGATGGCCAACGTCAACCTCAATTTCAACGCATTCCTAGAGAAAAACAAGCTGAAAGATGATGGTAGCAACTATGCGGACTGGGTTCGCAACTTGAAGCTCATCCTTGAAGCAGCTAAAAAGGCTTATGTCCTTGATGCGCCGCTAGGTGACCCTCCCGCTCCCGCAGCAGCCCAGGACATTCTGAACGTCTGGCAAACGCGGAGTGATGACTACTCTCTGGTTAGGTGTGGCATGTTATACAGTTTAGAAACGGGGCTCCAAAGGCGTTTTGAGCAACACGGTGCATATGAGATGTTCCAAGGGCTGAAGCTAGTTTTTCAAGCTCATGCCCGTGTCGAGAGATATGAAGTCTCCAACAAGTTATTTAGCTGTAAGATGGAGGAGAACAGTTCTGTCAGTGAGCACATACTCAAAATATTTGGGTTACACGGTCGTCTGACTTCACTTGGAGTCGAACTTCCGGATGATGCTATAATTGACAGAATCCTCCAGTCTCTCCCACCAAGCTACAAAGGTTTTGTGCTGAACTACAACATGCAAGGGATGGAGAAGACCATTCCCGAGTTGTACTCGATGCTCAAGTCTGCAGAAGTAGAAATCAAGAAAGAGCATCAAGTGTTGATGGTCAACAAGACCACTAGTTTCAAGAAGGGCAAGGGTAAGAAGAACTTCAAGAAAGACGGCAAAGCCGTTGCCGCGCCCGGTAAGCCAGATGCCGGGAAGAAGAAAAAGAATGGACCCAAGCCTGAGACTGAGTGCTTCTATTGCAAGGGAAAGGGTCACTCGAAGCGAAACTGCCCCAAATACTTAGCGGACAAGAAGGACGGCAACGTTAAAGGTATATGTGATATACATGTTATTGATGTGTACCTTACCAGCGCTTGTAGTAGCTCCTGGGTATTTGATATCGGTGTTGTTGCTCACATTTGCAACTCAAAGCAGGAACTGCGGAATAAGCGGAGACTGGCCAAGGACGAGGTGACGATGCGCGTCGTGAATGGCTCCAAGGTCGATGTGATCGCCGTCGGCACGCTACCTCTACATCTACCGTCAGGATTAGTTTTAAACCTTAATAATTGTTATTTAGTACCAGCTTTGAGCATGAATATTGTATCAGGGTCTTGCTTAATGCGAGACGGCTACTCATTTAAGTCAGAGAATAATGGTTGTTCTATTTATATGAGTGATATGTATTATGGTCATGCTTCGCTGGTGAATGGTTTATTCTTGATGAATCTCGATCGTGATGTTACGCATATTCATAGTGTGAGTACCAAAAGATGTAAAGTTGATAATGATAGACCCACATACTTGTGGCACTGCCGCCTTGGTCATATCGGCGTTAAGCGCATGAAGAAGCTCCATACTGATGGACTATTAGAGTCTCTTGACTTTGAATCATTTGACACATGCGAACCGTGCCTCATGGGCAAGATGACTAAGACTCCATTCTCAGAAATAATGGAGAGAGCAACCGACTTATTGGAAATAATACATACTGATGTGTGTGGTCCAATGAACGTTGAAGCTCGCGGTGGCTATCGTTATGTTCTCACTCTCACCAATGATTTGAGTAGGTATGGGTATATCTACTTGATGAAGCACAAATCTGAGACATTTGAAAAGTTCAAGGAATTTCAGAGTGAGGTCGAGAATCAACGTGACAGAAAAATTAAGTGTCTACGATCTGATCGTGGAGGGGAATATCTGAGTCACGAGTTTGGCACACACCTAAGGAAGTGTGGAATCGTTTCACAACTGACGCCGCATGGCACACCGCAACGCAACGGAGTGTCTCAATGTCGTAATCGCACTTTATTAGATATGGTACGATCTATGATGTATCTTACCGACTTACCGCTATCATTTTGGGGATACGCATTAGAAACTGCAGCATTCACTTTAAATAGGGCACCGTCTAAATCCGTTGAGACGACACCGTATGAACTATGGTTTGGCAAGAAACCTAAGTTGTCGTTTCTTAAAGTTTGGGGCTGCGATGCTTATGTGAAGAAACTTCAACCAGAAAATCTCAAACCCAAAGCGGAGAAATGTGTATTCATAGGATACCCTAAGGAAACTATTGGGTATACCTTCTATCTTAGATCCGAAGGTAAAACCTTTATTGCCAAGAACGGATCCTTTCTAGAGAAAGAGTTTCTCTCGAAAGAAGTAAGTGGGAGGAAGGTAGAACTTGATGAGGTAATTACACCCCCTCTCGAACAGGAAAGTAGCGCAGCGCGGGAAATTGTTCCTGTGGCGCCTGAACCAACTGAAGAGGAAGTTAATGATAATGATCATGAAGCTTCGGATCAAGTTACTACTGAACCGCGAAGGTCCACAAGGGCACGCTCCGCACCAGAGTGGTATGGCAACCCTGTGATGGAAATCATGTTGTTAGACAACGGTGAACCTTCGAACTATGAAGAAGCGATGGCGGGCCCAGATTCCAAAAAATGGCTTGAAGCTATGAAATCCGAGCTAGGATCCATGTATGAGAACAAAGTGTGGACTTTGGTGGACTTGCCCGATGACCGGCGAGCCATAGAAAATAAATGGATCTTCAAGAAGAAGACTGATGCAAACGGTAATGTAACCGTTTATAAAGCTCGGCTTGTCGCAAAGGGTTTTCGACAAATTCAAGGAATTGAGTACGAAGAGACTTTCTCTCCCGTAGCGAAGCTGAAATCAGTCTGAATCATGTTAGCAATTGCCGCCTTTTATGATTATGAAATTTGGCAAATGGACGTCAAAACAGCGTTCCTTAACGGGAACCTTAAGAAAGAGTTGTATATGATGCAACCAGAAGGTTTTGTCGACCCTAAGGGTGCTAAGAAAGTGTGCAAGCTCCAGCGCTCCATCTATGGGCTGGTGCAAGCATCTCGGAGTTGGAAAATTTGCCTTAATGAGGTGATTAAAGCGTTTGGGTTCATACAGGTTTACGGAGAAGCCTGTCTGTACAAGAAAGTGAGTGTGAGCTCTGTATGTGGATGACATATTATTGATGGGGAATGACATAGAGATGTTGGAGAGCATAAAGGCCTATTTGAACAAGAGTTTTTCAATGAAGGACCTTGGAGAAGCTGCATACATATTAGGCATCAAGACCTATAGAGCTAGATTGAGACGCCTCATAGGTCTTTCGCAAAGTACATACCTTGACAAGATATTGAAGAAGTTCAATATGGAAAACTCAAAGAAAGGATTCTTGCCAATTTTGCAAGGTATGAGATTGGGTAAGACTCAGTCGTCGACCACGGTAGCAGATAGAGAGAAGATGAGTATTGTCCCCTACGCTTCAGCCGTAGGCTCTCTTATGTATGCCATGTTGTGTACCAGACCTGATATAAACCTTGCCATAAGTTTGGTAGGGAGGTACCAAAGTGATCCCGGCATGGAACACTGGACAACGGTCAAGAATATCCTTAAGTACCTGAAGAGGACTAAGGAAATGTTTCTCGTTTATGGAGGTGACGAAGAGCTCGTCGTAAAGGGTTACGTCGACGCTAGCTTCGACACAAATCCGGATGACTCTAAGTCACAGACCGGATACGTATATGTTTTGAATGGCAGGGCAGTGAGCTGGTGCAGCAGCAAGCAAGAAGTCATGGCAGCATCTACATGTGAAGCGGAGTACATAGCTGCTTCAGAAGCAGCTCATGAAGGAATTTGGATGAAGGAGCTCATCACCGACCTTGGAGTGGTTCCAAGCGCGTCGGGTCCAATGACACTCTTCTGTGATAACACTGGGGCCATTGCCATTGCCAAGGAGCCCAGGTTTCACCAGAAGATGAAGCACATCAAACGCCGCTACAACTCCATCCAGGACCATGTCTAGAGTGGAGTAATAGAGATTTGTAAAGTACATACAGATATGAATGTTGCAGACCCGTTGACTAAACCTCTTCCACGAGCAAAACATGATCAACACCATAATGCTATGGGTGTTCGATACATCACAATGTAACTAGATTATTGACTCTAGTGCAAGTGGGAGACTGTTGGAAATATGCCCTAGAGGCAATAATAAAATGGTTATTATCATATTTCCTTGTTCATGATAATCGTCTATTGTTCATGCTATAATTGTATTAACAGGAAACAATAATACATGTGTGAATAAATAGATCACAATGTGTCCCTAGCAAGCCTCTGGTTGGCTAGCTCGTTAGTCAATAGATGATCATGGTTTCCTGGTCATGGGCATTAGATGTCATTGATAACGAGATCACATCATTGGGAGAATGATGTGATGGACAAGACCCAATCCTAAGCATAGCACTAGATCGTATTGTTCGTATGCTAAAGCTTTTCTAATGTCAAGTGTATTTTCCTTTGGCCGTGAGATTGTGCAACTCCCGGATACCGTAGCAGTGCTTTGGGTGTATCAAATGTCACAACGTAACTGGGTGACTATAAAGGTGCACTACGGGTATCTCTGAAAGTGTCTGTTGGGTTGGTACGAATCGAGATCGGGATTTGTCACTCCGCGTGACGGAGAGGTATCTCTGGACCCACTCGGTAGAACATCATCATGAGCTCAATGTGACTGAGGAGTTAGTCACACGATGACGTGCTACGGAACGAGTAAAGAGACTTACCGGTAACGAGATTGAACAAGGTATAGGTATACCGACGATCGAATCTCAGGCAAGTTCTATACCGACAAACAAAGGGAATTGTATACGGGATTGATTGAATCCTTGACATCGTGGTTCATCCGATGAGATCATCGTGGAGCAAGTGGGAGCCACCATGGGTATCCAGACCCCGCTGATGGTTATTGGCCGGAGAGGTGTCTCGGTCATGTCTACCTGTCTCCCAAACCCGTAGGGTCTACACACTTAAGGTTCGATGACGCTAGGGTTATAGGGAATTGTTATACGAGGTTATCGAAAGTTGTTCGGAGTCCCGGATGAGATCACGGACGTCACGAGGAGCTCCGGAATGGTCCGGAGGTAAAGATTGATATATAGGACGGATGGTTTTAGACACCGGAAGTGTTTCGGGCGTAGCCGGTAACGTACCGGGACCACCGGGAATGGCCCCGGGGGTCCACCGAAAGGGGACAACGACCCCGGGAGGCTAGATGGGCCAAGTGCGGGAGGGAACCAGCCCCTAGGTGGGCTGGTGCGCCCCCCACACTCAGCCCAAGGCGCGGGAGGTGGAGAGGGGGGGAACCCTAGGCGCTGGTGGGCCTAAGGCCCACCTAGGGGTGCGCCACCCCCTCCCCTTGCCCTGGCCGCCACACCTCCCATCTGGGGGGGCTGCCACACCACCTAGGGTGGGAACCCTAGGGGTGGCAACCCCTCTCCCCTCCTCCTATATATAATGAGGGTTTCGGGGCTGTTTGACACAAAGTTTTCCATCTCCCTCAACGCAGCCCTGCTCTTCTTTCTCCTCCTTTGTGCCGGTGCTTGGCGAAGCCCTGCCGGGAGACCTCGTCTCTCCATCGACACCACGCCGTCGTGCTGCAGGATATCTTCCCCAACCTCTCCCTCCTCCTTGCTGGATCAAGGTGCGGGAGACGTCACCGGGTTGCACGTGTGTTGAACGCGGAGGTGTCGTGGTTCGGCACTAGATCGGAATCAACCGCGTTCTAGCAACGCTTCTGCTTAGCGATCTTCAAATGTATGAAGATGCACTCACCCCCTCTCTCGTTGCTGGTCTCTCCATAGGAAGATCTGAATATGCGTAGGATTTTTTTTGAATTTATGCTACGTTACCCAACACCCCTAGTATCTATATAAACCCCGGGGGTGTAGTTCATAGGAGGATTAAGCTCATTACGATTAGGGTTTAGACCACAACATCCAATCTCGAGATAGATCAATCATGTACTCTACTTCATCAATACAACAAAGCTGGGTGTAGGGCTTTACCTCTATCAAGATGGCCCGAACCTGGATAAACATCGTCTCCTTCGCCCCTTGTTATCCATCGATCCAAGATCCACAGTTCGGACCCCCTACTCGAGATCAGACGGTTTTGACACCGACACGGGGGGGTGTCAGCCTGGACGTTTGAGACCGGTTTGAGAGGTCCATCTGGTCAAATTTTTGTGATTGGACAATGACTGGGCGCTCTGCCCGGGTGTTTGAGGAGGATTTGAGGGTCTGGTTATAGATACTCTAAAAACAATTCCAACCGGGCGACACATTTCGTCCGACCGTATCCGTTTGGATAGCCGCAGACATAAAACACAGCCCAACGCGTCCATCGAAATGGACGCACGTCCGCGACCCATTGCATGCTCAATTGGCCAAACTTGCGTCCGCGCAGACCCAGGACACACGCGCGCGACGCCCGCCCTTCTCCTCCCCTTGGCCCGCCCGTCGGTGGCACACAACCACCATTTCCACCAAAAAAATCCCGCCCACCTCACCACGCGCGCCTTGGACGACGACGCGCCGACCCTCGATGCCGTCGCCGGCCTTGCCTCCCTCGCGTCCGTCGAGAGCCGCGGCGGGCGAAAAGGGTCGGCGCCAGCCAAGAAGAAGAAGATCCTGACGCCCAAGGAGCGCGCCGAACAATCGTTGAGGAGGAAGAACCGCCGGCATCTGCAAGAAGCCACGAACGAGGCCTAGGTCGTGTCCTCCCTCGCCGCTGCCTTATAGAAAGAGGCCAACATCATGAAGAACAGTCAGCTCGTCCGCGAGGCACACCCTGCTGATGCTAGGGTTAAACCCTGGGCAACACATGCTCGTCGTTGTCGCTGCGGCCACAACCAACATCGTCTCATCGCCCTTTGTCACCAACTTCCGGACTCGTCGCGCATGTCCTCCACGCCGACAACACACAACTTTTAGCAAGCTCGTCCGCGAGGCACACCCTGCTGATGCTAGGGTTAAACCCTGGGCAACACATGCTCGTCGTTGTCGCTGCGGCCACAACCAACATCGTCTCATCGCCCTTTGTCACCAACTTCCGGACTCGTCGCGCATGTCCTCCACGCCGACAACACACAACTTTCAGCAGCACCACCCGCAGACCTCCCCTTTGTCCTACTTTACGGGCTCCAGTTCACCGGAGGTGAGCGTGGTCGCACCTCGCACTCCAACCCCCGCGGGCATCGACCTCAATGTTGTGTCTGTGGGTGGTAGATCGTCCGACGCCACCAAAAAATGAGAAGTTCAGCTAGCTTGCTTGAAGGGTCAAGATCATGAAGGTGAACTTAAGCACGGTATCTCTAAGGAAATGGTTTTGGTTAAAAAAGATACCGACATGTTCAGTCTCGAAGATGACCGATCCATGCCGTAGTGTGCAAGTGCGACCAACTAAAAAAACTGCGTATTCCTTTTGTAGGCTGACATATAGCCAGTGCGAACTCTCAAAATGCACACGGCCTACGGATAAAACACATGTCCTTTTGGGTCGCCCTGTTTGTGTTTCGACCTGCTGGCAAGTGCACCCAACTAAAAAAACTGTGTATTCCCTATAGGCTCCTTTTATAGGCTGACATATAGCCAGTGCGAACTCTCAAAATGCACACGGCCAACGGATAAAACACATGCTTGAGCCAGGCCGTCCTTTTGGGTCGCGCTGTTGGAGATGCCTTCACATTGAACTACGCGGTGTTCATGGAGTAAGAAGGACCGGGAAGCGGAAGTATAATAACGACCAGGCGGCAATTCCGAATTCATACAGCATCAGCGACTCTTGCTGATTAGATGAACTTTAAGCTATTCGACAGCATTCTTAGAAAATCCTTCAATATATCAAGCAGAAACACTGGTTCCATGATTCACGAGATAATATATTGAACAGCCAAAACCAACAAACGATGCATTATCCATGAGATCATGACTGCGGCTAAGACACAGATAGTAAATTAAGCATAAGTACCAAGGCAGATATTACGCCTCAAGACAGTCAAAAAAAAGAAGATACCACAGCCGTTTTACCGGAACAGAGGCCACTAAAACAAGATACATAATCTAGCTAGAGTAGCTGAACCCAGAGATCTTGTAGATGCGAATGGTTCCATCAGTGTAACCAGCATAGAGAGTGCTGCCATCCGCGCTCCAGCTCAAGCAAGTGCAGTAGAGCATCTGTGCAAACAATATGGACCATGGTAAGAAACCACTCAGCGCACAATAGATTTAGCTATGCATTAGAGCAACTGCACAGCAAATGCTGGTGCTTCCTATATATTCTCACTTGATACTAGGGCTAGGAGGCTCCATGGAAGATGAACAAAAATATATTTCATACAAAGATATAACAAATAATATACAGAACGAGTAGATCTCTACACATTCCATGAACAAGTACTGCAATATATGTTAATAGTACAATCTACTGAACACACAAAAATGGTACTGGTAAACATGTGCTGATAATATAACTGGATATAACAGATAGATTGCTATCTAATTACATGCTCGCAATAAGTCTTTATCATTGCCAACTTAAATCAACTAGTTCTAAATTACAGTGCACAATAGCACAACTTTGCAAGATTTCAGCTACATTACATAATGTGATGAACTAAAAACATCACTGGTAATGTTCAGAACCTATGCTAAAATATAATTCCAACATGAAGCTAGCACATTGTAAATCATCAATTTGATTACCACAATACATACAGAACACAAAATGCAACAGATCTACGTAGCCACAAGGAACTAAACAATAGTAAACAATCAGAGAAATATGAAACAACGGACTGGTAGTGGGAATTGGAAATAAACCTGTTTGCTGGAGACTGGGACCTCGGGCCTAAGGTCCTGCACGATGTGCTTTGACTCAAGATCCCAGATCTTGATGGAATCCTGTGTCGCCGCGCAGAGCCAGTAGCGGTTCGGCGAGAAACAAAGTGAGTTGATAATGGATCCCGCATCCAGCGAGTAGAGTCTCTTGCCCTCGGTCAAATCCCACAGCAAAGTGACGCCATCCTTGCCACCAGAGGCGCAGAGTGAACCGTCTGGGCTGACCGCAACGGCACTAACATACCCACCATGGCCATCAAGAGTGCAGCGGAGCTTGCAGTTGGTGAGGTTCCAGACCTTGACGGAGCGGTCCCATGAGCCCGAGACGATGGTCGGGGCGAAGTTGTTGGGGGAGAAACGGACGCAGGACACCCAGCCGGTGTGGCCCTCGCCGCCTCCAAGGTCACCGCCGATGGTGTACTTGCACTCACCGAGGGTGTTCCACAGCTTGATGGTGCGGTCGCGGGACGCGGAGACGATCTGTCGGTTGTCAATAGAGAAGGCGACGGAGAGGACGTCCTTCTCGTGGCCGACGAAGCGGCGGGTGGTGACCCCGGTGGAGAGGTCCCAGAGGCGGAGCTCGCCGTCCCAGGATCCGGAGAGCGCGAACTGGCCGTCGGAGCTGAGGACGACGTCCTGGACAAAGTGGCCGTGGCCTGTGAGGCGGCGGAAGGGGACGCCGTACTCGGAGCTGGTGTCCTGGGTGGCCTGGATGGGGTTGGTGAGGTCCCAGACGAGCAGCGACTTGTCGCGGGAAGAGGAGACGATGAAGGGCGAGTTGTCGATGGGTGTCGCGATGGCCGTGACCACGTCGTTGTGGCCACGCATCACACCGGCGTACACGAGGGACTCCTGCGCGCCGGCCATGGTGGTGTGGCGAAGCGAGCGCTAGGGTTTTCGGGGGGTGCGGTGGAGGCGGCGGCGCAGGCTAGAGATGAGAAGGAAAGCGGGCGGAGAGGGAGGAGGAAGACTTTATAGTGGGGGCGGGCGTGAGACGCTAGGGTTTTCGTGCATTGCTAGCACTCTCTGCTCAGTTCAGCAGAAATCGTGGCCGTCCGATGACGACGAAAGCGTCTATGGGCTGAAACACAACAGGCCCATTACAAATGCTGCTGCGGATCCACTTGCGCATGGGCCTATAGCTTACCATCCTCCTCTCTCTTTTCTGCCCCATGGGCCTAATCATCGCTGCTGAGGGAAAAATGCAAGAAATGCTTTGGTCCTCTGCCTAGGGCAGGAAAATGCTTTGCTTGTATACTTTTGCTTGTGTGAAACATTTAGGTGACCACCACAAGAAAATTCGAGCATAAGATGATTCAAGAAAAGGATCATGTCATGACGTATTTGTATTTGCAGCTACTCCTATCGACTAAGAGCATTTTTTATTAGAAGGATTTTCATATAAATTTTGAAGAATTAGAATCCTTAAGGAGTTTTACTATGTTTGTTATTTGATTCGTACAATTGAATAATAATATACCAAATTTTTTTAAGGGATTCATTGCACTACAATACATAGGTTAATTCACTTAAGCATCTTTAAAAAATCATTTGTTTTTTCTTAAATGACGTTGGATTCTCAGCGAACGCCTAGAATTGCCATGCAAAAACAGATAAAATTGGCATGCTGTTGTAAGGGATTTGTTAGGATCTGCAGCGAAAATTGCCATGTAATATAAAAATGGCACACAAAAAAAGCGGCCTCCTTGGTTTTCTATGGTGCAGAGAAAATCATGTCGAGTCCAATCGGACATCCCCCGTTGTTTTTGCAATCCTGCGACTCGGAAAAGGCAGCGTGGAAAAAGGATCCGTCTTTCCGAAGAAAGAGCCCCATGAATCGAATCGAAGTAACCGGCCTTGTGCTCTGCGCTGTCCACGTCGATGTGCCAAGACATTCGGAGACGGATCACGATTCAGGCAGGAACCAGATAGGCGTTTGATGAGCACAGAGACAGAAACGGGTCCAAATCAAGTAATCACTTCCAGTTGTCAGCTCTTCTCCGCTCTAATCAACCAAGTAATCACTCGTTGCCGTGGCGGGATGGCAGCGCAAGGGAGTAATCCTCAAAAAAAGGGGGAGGGGGGAACGTTTCACAGCGGCTCCCGGCCGTTGGTTCCCTGAATGATTGCACCGCAGCAGGGCGGGTAAGTGCACAGTTACCAGGGAGGGCCGTGAATCTTGCAAACATGCTCGCCAATGGATGAACCATGAACGGGATCGAGTTTGCACCCCCCATGAAATTTGGTGGCGTTGGCAGCAAAGGCAGGATCGGTTTCCCAACAATCATGCCAACTCCCAGGTACCTTTTCAGAGCATCTCTGGGTTGGGTCGGGTTAGCTACCTTCCTTCTCCATTTATGGAAACAAATTCGGTTCCAATCCGTTTATCCTATAGTACTATAATGAGGAAACTAATCAACAGGCCACCATATACACAGCGGCGGACAAGGTAAAAAGGAACCTTTCATTTCACAGATAAGGCATATCTATCCCGGACCCAAGGGAGCAGACAACCACCCCTGTCTTGTAGGACTGCCCAACAGTAGTCAGTTACCGGCGGCACGGGACGCCCTGTGAAGATCCGCGGCGCGAATCGCGAGGCGGCAACCAGGTGATCCCCACGGCCAGATAAACGCGACGGAGGCCAGTAGCAGCGGGCCACCTAACCCATCGATCTCTTGCTTCTCTACTGGATGTTTGGGATCTCCAAGTCCCGCCCTGCAAGCGTCCCAAGGCCTTCTTGCCGTTGTTGGCCTGCCTCTCCTACTCTCCTGGTGGCTTGCATATCATATCATCCCTTCCCTCCTTCCTTTCTTCATCCAAGCCGAGCTCTTTACTCTTTTCATTTAGGGCGACCAACGTGTGATGCGTTGCTATGTCTCATAATCTCATTCTCACGGCGTGAGAAAAGCCCCTCTGCCTTTTTCCAGCTCCACCGGCTTGCTTGGCGCGGGCTTCGTCCCATTTGCCCCCAGGTAACGTGCAGTTCATGGCCCTTTTCCGTATGCCTCCGTGCCTGCCTCCGTGCATGGGCGCATGGCTCTTCCATTAGCTCCCTTTCTGTAAGCAAAGGGGATGTTTGGTGGGAAGATGCTTGAAAAAGAGCCGCTTTCCTGCCGTCTCGTGTGATGTTCGTGGTCTGATTCTTGTCATGTGGTGCGGATTGGCATGGATTGCGTAGTCTTTGTTCCGGGCAACCTTTTTGATATAGTGTCCCTGAGAATCATGGGTGGATGCCTGTCTTGTCCGCAGCCGTGTTTCAATCTGCAAGGCCATCGGTTCGAGGATGGCGGACCACTTCACGCTCATGACGGGGCGGATGATCACCGAGGCGACGCTTCAGGGTGCCATCTTCGACGCCCCTTCCGCAAAGGATGTGTGTGATCATCATGATCCTTCTGTTTTTGAAGACGGGAGGACCAAGAGCGGAGTCGTGGTGGAATGCAGAATCTGCCAAGAAGAAGGTGATCAAGCCTACATGGAAACCCCTTGCTCCTGCAAGGGTAGCCTCAAGGCAAGGGTTTCTGCTCCTCTCCCAGCTTGATGATTCCATATGCTATGAAATTTTGCTTCATTGTTCAAAATCTGAACACCAGAAATAACCTCAAGTAGAGAACCCGCTTATTATTCATCACCGCATCTTCAATCAATGGTACAGAGCTTGCTTTCATATTAGATACTTCCATATTCAAATTCCACCGGGACAAACTTTCTATTTTCCATATCACTATCAGTGAATTCTTTCTTCTTTTTTTGTTATCGTAACCGAATTGGACTTTTTTGAGGTGTTATCCTTGTAACGGTAGAATCATGATTTTTTTCATGAAGATTCGATTACCCTTTTATTTTTCCGAGCTGATGCCCATTTAATCCTGCCAATGGAGGTTTTACTTGAACTAGTTTGTTGCTGCCTGCAGTACGCTCACCACATATGCATCCAGAAGTGGTGTAACGAGAAGGGAGACACCATATGCGAGATATGCTTACAAGTGAGTGATTCTCAACGGATACCAGAAAGAAGCAGCTGAATTCAGTTTGCCCTTTACTTCATGGTAAACCATCATCAGTCCTCAGTGACAAAAGATAGGTTGTTGACTAATTTGTTGTCTCTGCTACCTATGGCACAGCAATTTACACCAAACTACAGTGCCCCTTTGAAGTTGTTTCGGATCAGAAGAAACCAAATTATCTTCAGGTGTCACTTGGTGCTTAAGATCCTTGGTAATATTTTGGTCTGCGAAGGGGCTATGTAACATCCTGAGCCCTCTTCTCACTGCAGGAGAGTTGGAGAAACACCGGAGAATCTCAACGCTGGAGAAAACGTTTCCCAAACCGCTGATCATGGTGCTGGCACATCAAGCTTTGACTCTCAATTCTGCAATCCAAAAGGTGTCACCTACTGCCGTGTGATTGCCATCGCCGTAAGTGCTACAGATTGTAAACCTTCCATCTGGGCACGAGTACTCATGCTGCATCCAACTAATGCCATATGTATTGCACCTTCAGTTGATGGCTCTGCTAGTGCTCCGTGACACGATCTCGCTTGTCCTCGGCGGTCCCGAGGTGTACTCATTGGCACTGATCACTGTAAGAGGCTGAATCATATGACCTTATTAGATCTTTCTAATTTCTTGCCCTGAATGTGATTCATGGGCAATTCTGATACCAATTACGTTTGGTGGGACAGTTGCTGATGTTCAGAACAGCCGGGGTTGTCATACCCATCTACATAATCTTGTTATCAATTGTCACATTGCTCCATCGGCACAATCAACACCAGGTCTGTCTTACCCACGTACAGTCATGCATATAAAACCTAAGTTTCAATCAGAATGTAAGGTTTTTATGGTAATGCAGGATGTGCAGGGTGCGACGCCAGTTACAGAACCTGTAGGAACAGAAGACTCACAGAGCCTGCAGCCGGCACCACCTCAACAGCATGTCATCAGCATCCAGTAGCAAGCTGCACAAGGAGAATGGTGGTTAGGTTCTGTCAAATATTAGTCTCATTGGATGAAGTTAGCGAGGTCAATGCTGACTGTCATAGGATACAGAAGATGAAAAATCATTGCAAGTGTAAAGATGTTCCGTAGAAACTTTGTACACAAACATATACTAGGAACAACACACTTGACTTCACAAATTATGGAGATGAGAAGTGAAGTTGAAGTGGGCATGTGTATATAAAATTTAAGAAACCGTAGGCAAGTGTGAGTGAATGTACAGGCTTTCCAACATTCATGGCAGTGAAAATTTTGTGCCCAACTACAGAAGACACCAGCCACTAAAACGCCTGCATTCTCTTTGGAAATAGTAGGGAACTGAAACTGCAAACTCTGTATGAAAGTGGGCAAACGTTCACAGTTACATCAATAATACGGTACATCTGCGTCCCTCTTGTTCGTTTACACTACCCAAAAATTGCTTCATAAAGTTCTCTTACTCTCTGTCCTTGCAAACTGGAAAGGACTGCCAGTGTAGGCTACAACAACAACCTGAGGATAAAATTGAGCTACAACATAGGGATAAAAAACACTCTTAAGCTGGCCTTTCACGCCCGTTGGAAAGCCACAGTGCACACTTGAGACCCCTCAATTCCGCCAAACATGATGGTAGGATACGTTTGAACATGATCCAAGTATCGGAAGATCTGGTGCGAATCACTTGCACCTCTTTCCGCGTCCTCCTTACCAAATTTCTGCATACCAAACTCTTCTACTTCTTGCAGAAGTTCATCCTTTGTGTGATTACATGATGTTATGACCTGAAGACACAAGCATACGTTTCAATTCTACAGGACTGGTGTAAGATAAGAGTTTCATAGAGTTTGCATGAGAAGGTACTGACCACAAGGCCACCTGGTTCAACCAAGTTTGATACAGATTCCCAATACATCACTCTGAAGTAAAAAAAAAAAGAGAGAGAACAATGTTAACTCAACATGGTACTGATTATTGAATCGTACTTATGATATCTTTAATATAGACTTCTTGTGTACTGGAACCGTATACCACATTAGCCTATCATCTATGTGCATATACCACATTGCAATGAAATATAACTCATTGGTTGAGTTGTTAAGATCAACAGGGTGTGCTGGTAAGCATTGAAACTCAGCTATCTACTGCACTATGCAGATCTGAAAGTAAACCAAATTGAAAGTCAGGCTCATACAGCCTAAAGCCCTAAAGGTTAAAGCTATGCTATTCACTATTACACAATGCCAACAAATAAAACCTACCAAAGATAGGAAAACATAATGCTTCCAGATTTCTACCTATTCCAACTTTAGTATGCAAAATTTGAAGGTTCTCGTTAGATAATCAAATCTCACAGAACATATCAACAATATTTAATTCCACAGCTATGGATAATCATGGAAGTGGACAAAAGGTGAAAAGTAAATTTTAAAGGGGTGGCTAACCAAAGAACGACCTAGTCGTAGTTCTTGTACCTTTTTGCACGGCCATCTGGATGCAATCCAATGGCATCCAATGTCCCTTTATCTGTAATAATTTTGAATTTCCTGTCTAACTTTGTCTGAAGTACATCATCGACCTGGTAGAGACAGAAATATGAGTTACTACAGTCATCAAAACACCATAAATGTAAATACTTAATGACCATTTAATAGTGGCATCTCCTAGAAACCTCCCCAAACTTGCCCCATTCGTCCGCCCGGACAGTCAGAAAAAAAAGGCCTCCCCGGACCTCCCCATTTGTCTGGACTGTCCAGACCACCCCAAACCCAGCCCGCGTGTGGGGAGGATATTGGGCTGTTCGGACATGTCCGCCACGTCAGCCCAAACCCCGGGCCCATCCCAAAATAATAATAAAATGTCCGTCCCCCAATCTAGTTCGTTTTCCTCAGCTCTCCGACACGCCCCAAATCTCGGGCCCATCCCAAAAAAAATGTCCACCCCCAAATCTAGCTCACTTCCCTCAGCTCTCCGCTCCACCCCTAATCCACCATCGCCATGTCTCGAGCAGAGGACGATGGCGTCTTTTGGGAGCTCTTGGAGGCAGAGGATGACAAGGACTGCACCTTCCGCCAGTCAAGGGTGGAGATACGAGGCTCTCTGTCACCACCGCCACCCCAGCACAGTCAAGCGACAGCGGGCCATCATCACCACCCACCGTCCCCACCCCGGTACGGTTCGAGCTCCATCCCTGGCTGCCCGACACGGGTGGAGCAATGGTGGTCGAGCTTGCCCGAGGCAGCGGTGCGGGTAGCCCGAAGCGTCGTGGCCCTCCCGCTGGGCGGATCCAGCTCACGCGACGCGTCCTTCTCCTCCGCTCCAGCACCCATGCCATCCTCGTCCGAGGACGAGCAGGTGGTCCACGACATCCTTCGACGCTCCTTGACCATGAAGGAGTCCGCCGCCTGCCGCTGTCGGAAGAACGCAAAGGTGCTCCAGGAGGGGATCGAGGCTTCGCAACGCAAAGCTAAAAAGGCCGACCGAGACAATGACCAAGCCCGCGCCGCCAGAGCCCTCGCCAAATTGCAGGAGGAGGAAGACGAGGACTCCAGTAACCCCTACGACGCTTTCATTCACTTCACTTAAAAAAACGTCGGTGAAGTGTTGCTTGTCCTACTGTTATATCCTATGGCATCGGACTATGTGTTGTCTCACGGCTATGTTCTATGTCTTTGAACTATGTTGTATGAACTTGTTCTATGTCCTATGTCAATTGGCTGTGCAAGAACAAGCCCAGTTATGGAGGAATAGCAGCAAACAAAAGATTAACAAAGGTTTCACCAATTTCAGGAAAAAAGTTTGCATGCATGGCAAGTACAAAGTTGAATAAATTTACACTTTACAAAGTGAGGTTTTCAATATACATGCAAACTACCACTAGATATTTGATTTCTTCAGTATGTTTGCCGAATTCATGGCAATTGATTTTATTTTATGTGGGTGTACCTATGGGGCTGAATACATTTTCTTCCGAGGAAACTGCACTTTTTGTTGACATTATCTGCCACCAACTGGATATTGTATCTGCTACGACGGAAAAATAGTATACATTCCCCTCGTTTATGGTCTTTCATGCTTTTACTTTCAGGAATGTTAGAAACATAAGTAAAAAAGAGGCGACTTGGATAAACAAACTATGTAGGTTCATAGTAAGTGTCTGTGCTTTTCTACGAGATACAAAGATGCTCCTCGTTTAGCTAAGACTTGTCGAGGCTAGTGAAAGTAGCTATTGTTGTCATATGCTCTTTTTTTCGAGGTTACAGAATATGTAGAATATGTCAACTACAGTTAATAAATTTAGAATATAATAACAAAGTGTAGACTTCCTAGACAAATATAGTTCAACAATATTTGAACCATACAAATATCAGAGGACTTCCATTTGAGTACAGTATACTAACCAAGAAACTTATAGTAGTGAACCCATCACGAGCAGCAAGGTTTCTTGCAAGTTCAATGGCTCCTTCACTGTAATCAGTTCCTGTTAAGTCTGAAAACCTGAAAAAGGAACTATTCATTCTTCATATGATCTTCAAAATCATAATAAGGGCGAGTTTGGCATTAGTGGCTTTCAAAAACAGTGCCTCACTTTAATAAAGACGGAAATATTTAACTAGAACTGAGAACGGATATTTCAGAAGTAGTCTATTCAGTTCTTAGAAAGTCGGGAATACGTTAAAAAACATGCTATTGCTCTGCGCACATAATTGAAGCTAAAAAATTGTATTAACAAACTATGCAACATAATGACATTATTTCTTAAGTAACATACTGAATTAGCATAATTAATTCAATAAACCCTTATTATGTGTAATGGTATAAACATGAAAACATATTTAAGATTACTCATTATTTGTACCCCTGCTTGGCAAGTGCTTGCAGAAGGAGGCCGTTGCCAGTTCCAAGATCGAGCACAGGGTAGTCAATCAAGTGTTTATCATCAACTTCACATTTGATGTTGTCATTAGCCATTGAAATTCCACCTTGGATAAAGTTTACACACAATTTTTTTGTCCAAATGGCAACAGTATCCATTACATCTGCACCAAACCTACCAAAAGAGAAATGTTGTGCTCAGTAGCGACGAATAATGAATAAACACAAGCATTCAATATTCAATGCGAAATAGCATTGGGAACCTTAAAGTATCAATGAAGAGTTCAATATTTTCTAGAAAATCTTGAGTATTATGTCACTTACGTAAATGAGTACGGTTTTGGTGTGAGTGTGTGCTTGCACTCCAAATTCTAAGTTTGAGGAACCAGAAATGAAAAGGTGAGTATGCATGCTCAATGCCTCACTCACATTTTTTCTAATGCATGTACTATGTCTATAATATAAATGAACAAGGGCTTCACAAAAAATTAATTGACAATAAAAAATAATAAAGTTTGTATTTAATAAAAAAATAAAGCTAACTCTTTATAATTTGCACTATAAAATATTCTAAGGAATAAAAAACGGTTACATCGTAAGATCAATTATTATTAATGACAATACTTTTGGGTTTTAATGTAGTAACCTATATGACGTCATGTGATTTTCCATACAAGATTATAAACTTTCAATCAATATAAAGGAACCTAGAATTTAATTACCATATCTCTCCAGCATGCCCATGTTCCTGAAAATTTGTGAGATCTTCTGAATAAGAAGCATCCCAGTAACTTTGTAAACCCAACATTGAGCCTTCCTCATTAGGGTCTTGGTCATCTTTATCAGAACTGCCATGACACAAGGATATTTTAGAACATTTGTATGAATTATTGAGAAAATTATACAAATAATCAGCTAGCGAATAGAGTTTTTTTCTTCTTGTCAAATAAACTAATCTGAAGTTCTCACACAGTTCTACTATTTGGAAAATATGTTCATCCACCTTAATACAACGTGAGAACATCGTTATGTTTTATGTTTGAATACGCTTATGCTAATCTCGTGGTAGTGGTGGAGTGATAATGTGGCACACATTTTACGGCTTCCTCACCTCTGTTCATAGGTGAACTTAATTAGAAAGTGCACCAGAATAGTAAGCATGACAACCATAGGAGACTATAACTATGAGAAAATTTTGCGCGCAAATTCTACTTCCACATTATATGAGGATGTACACACTCACAAGAAAACCAAACCCTCACATAAGGTAATAGCTCTAATATTTATTGCTCATAGTAGAAACTTCAAAAAATATATAAACTTTTCTTGGTGGCTATCTATCTACTATGGCCTTATCATAACCATTGCAAACTCATGTTTAGTCGTGCTTCTATTTTGTTTATTGTACGTTTGTTACATAAAAGTAAGGACACCCTTATATTTATACTTAATACTCCCTCCGTTCACAAATATAAGATGTCCTAACTTTTTTCCTGAATCGGATGTATAGACGCGTTTTGGTGTGCTTGTTCACTCATTTCATCCCTTATGTAGTCCGTATTGAAATATCCAAAGCATCTTGTATTTGTAAACTGATGGAGTATATGATTGAGCCATGTGGCAAGCCCTGCACCAAAACTCTAAAAAAACTAGAAATATCTTTCATCTAGATTTTTCCACGATTTGCAAAGAATCACGGTAATGATTTATTCTAGACCATTCATGAAAAATATCTAAACCCCTTCAAATTTCTCTAGAGCTTTGATCTGATATCACATATGGAGGCATCTTGATCTTTTTTGAGGGCTTACAAATATTTCAGAATGTTAAGTATGCATCGCATACTCGTAACAGTCACCCTACACTGAAGCTAGTGGAACATTTTTATTTCCTGCACAAATCAGTAGATCTACGTTTCAAACTCAGCTAATTTGCATAGAGAAAGAGCGGGGAGTACCAGTAATCAGAGGCAGCGGAGGGGAAGTTCCCGGCGGCCGCAGCCGCGGCGAGCACATCAGCAGCGTCGGCGTAGCGCTGGTCGTCATCGAGCGTGCTCCCGTACTCGCTCCGCACGGACCACGAGTCCGCTGCCACTGACCGCTCGTCGTCCGAAGCCATCTCCAGGCCACCGCTGCCGCTGCCGCCGCCACCCGCTGTGACGCCGGAGCCAGCGACGGGGAACGGAAGCTGGGGGCGGGGCGGGGTGCCCTGCGGCAGCTCAGGCTCGTCGGGCGTCAGCTTGATTCCAGCCATGCGGATCGGGCGGGAGATCGCGGCGAGGGGCACGGTGGTACAGGGGTTAGAACTTGGACGGGGAGGCGTCTTAAATTTTAGCAATGCTTGGAGTGGCGATTTGTAACTCGGTCACATTTTGTAGACGGCGAAATGGAATGGTTGCTTGTAAACGAGTGCCTACAGTGACGCTAGGTAAAACTAGTACGAACTCTTGAAATATCTTTGCGACTTATACAATTACAATACATGTAAATTTATATATGTAGAAATGATATAACATAAGCATAATTGCTTAATAATTAAAGTCCATTTTCACTTCCAACACAACTGTTTTAATCTCTTTTTCTTTTTCTACCGAACTTTTTTTAGATAATTTCATCCAATATTATGCCTACAGCTTATTAAAAGAACACTACACAACCCCAACTTTGTTACTGCACACAGCTGCTCTCCCCCGCGGTCGCCTCATCCTCCTTCCCCCACCCGCATCGCCGCCGGCCGACGGCCTCCGCCATCACCCACGCAGCAATCGGCCTCCGCCATTACCTCCCATTGCCGCCCCTCTCATCCCCTCCGCATCTTCAGGCAGCGCTTGGTGCCCAGACCCCGTCCTCGGTGCCATCGCCGTCGTCTGTGGCTTCACTGACAAGTCCAACTGCGTGGCCGTCGTCGACCACCAGGGCCACACCTTCTCCAACAGCCTCCAGGCCCACATCCCGGACATCCGCCCCGTGCTCTACGACTGTGAGGCCGCCTTCATCCCCTTCCACGCCAACTACCCGTCGCCACTGCCATGCTTCCTCTACGGGAATCCCTCGGCGGCACCATCACGCTGATGTTGCACCTCAGGGACAAGGACCGGTGGCCCGACGGGGGCGTCCAGACCATTCCTCTCCCTCGTTGGCGGAAGAGTTGATCCCCATCGTGTCGCCCACCTCCTCTTCTCCTCCTAAACTTGTAGCACCACCAGATCTACGTCTCACACCGTCGACCCTGTCCCATCCCACTCTCCACCACCACCATCTTCAAGGGAATCAAATTCGACATGCCGGACGTCGTTGCGGCCGAGCCTCCCATCGTTGGTGAGAACATCGATCCCCCAATCCCCTAGCCTACCTATCTCAGAGCGATGTGCCATCCATGTCCCTTTTAACATGCTAAAAATTAAATGATAGGCACAGCAAATTTTTTGTTAGCTGGATTTGTAGCACACTCTTGTCGATATTGGCTTCAGAAAAATCAAACATTCAGAGTTCATAGCGATGTGCCATCCCTGTCACTATAACATGCTAGTTGGTTTTTGCTATAGTTTTTGTTAGTTGGTTTTGTAGCACACATTATACAAACTATGCATTCCTTACCATCTTGGCTTCAGAATGTTTAACACGTTCAGAGTTCATGGTGTCAATATCCTAAGTAAATGAAATACGACAAAAAAAAGATGAGTTTGGTAATGAGCTTCTTTGTTAGAACTGGCAATACGGTTCACATGCTTATACTGAATATATTAGGTATAATGAAGTTTTACCATAGCTCATTCCAATTCTACAATATTTTGTTATACGGTTCACATGCTTATACTGAATATATTAGGACAAATGGATAGCAGATCCTCGCTTATTCCAATTCTACAATATTTTGTTGTATGGTGCGGATCTCTTTCCTTTTTCCATCAATTGCACACTTGTTAATAAATTAGAAAAGTTTTCACAAATCAGAACTTTCTAAAGAATTAAATCAAAAATTATTATTGATTCCATACAAACTAACATATTTATACTATTAAAGTGGTAACGGTAAAATAATAATGAAATCTTTTGTCCACTTCTTTCTCACTAAAAATAATACCTTGGTTAACATATCTATTATTTAATGTCCTTATTTGGTTGGCATGCATTTGTTTTCTTGCTCAGCTCTTCTTGTATGCTTTAATAGTTTGTACAAATTCTAAAATCCATATATTGCAATGCAAATTTAATTCAATTATGTCCAACATATTGTAGCCTTTTCTACCCATTTTGTGTTTATTCTAGACAAAAAATATTGATATATGTGCATTATGGAGCCAGGCTCAACAGATGAATATCACTATAGTCTAAGGAATTAGTCTCTATGCACACATCTTCAATTATGACATTGTCCCATATATTGGAACCGTGAATGAGAATGTTTTTACCAATACTGCAAGCTTCCTCGATTACAATTGTAGCCTGACTATGTCCTATTATCATTGTGTAGGATGTTGCAACCACGATAATGTTGTTCTCACAACAGGGCCCAAGGGATGTGTGCATCATGTCAGCATTAGGGGCTGTCTCCACACCAACCCTTCATCAGTATGCTAGCTCCAGCAATGTAGTTACATATGAGGTATGTTCTCATGGTCGTTAGTACCGTTGGTTCAGTATCTATGGGTCATATGTTATTTTTCTGCTATGCATTGTAACACAAAGTGCGCTTTGAATGATTAGAGTTATCTTTCCCTGCTAAGTCTAGGGTATACAATCAACAATTACACGACAGAAGAATATTTCAAAAAGGTTAGATATTATGACATCCAAAGTAAATAAAAGTTGGAGACAAACTTGGGCAGCCCAGCTCCGCATGAAAGTTCAAACTCGTGTTACTGTATTTTGCTGCTATTTGAACTATTGTTAACTCATGATCTGGATATCTTACTCACAAACATGTGATAAGACAAATTACACATATTTCATTGCATTTAGTCAAAGCCCAGACCCTGGTTGTTGCTAGGTATGTATGACCTGCAGTAGTCACACTCATAAAGTATAGATGAGATGTGAGGAGGATGTTCCCTTGCAAATGTTAAAAAGAGCATGGCCACACTTCAATAATTCTCCTTTCGAGCATACTGCACTTGCTTCAGACACATCTGAAGTTGATAATCTCTTTTGTTAGTGGAAATGATTAATTGCTGCCAAGTTGCGAAGAGGTTGAAAGGCTACATGGCACACTAAAGAAAGATAGAATCCGTCACTTCTTGGATACAATAAGCATTTGTGTTATATATAAGTTTTAAAATCCTTAGCGAGTAGCTTAATAAGAAATTATTTGTCCATGATGACAGAATCTTCGAGCAGCAGTCCACATTACTCGTCAATGAACCTCAATGCTGCTCTAACTTCCCGTGAAATGTTATCAAGTGTTTGATTGCCCCTGACATTCAGCATCTGGATCATGAGTCGCATCGTGAGTTATACTGGATCCTTTAAAACATCTAAACCAAAGTCAGAACATACATTTAGCAAATATATGGAAGAGGGAAACTCGTTATATATGCACCCACCTCAGTCCTTGACATGTTATGCCTGAGAGTCTCATCTTGATGGGCCATATCCTTTAGGACCTTTAATCTAGAGTCCGGGTCGTGACAAAAACTCAATATGTTATAAGCTATATTGATGTGGTTGTAATGTGCATGACCAATTTAAACCATTACTGTGGGGCTGTAATATAGGTTTCATCTTGTGGCCAATCCACGACTTGGGCATTCAAACCAGATCACTCTGGGCGTTCGGGTATTTTGGTTATTTAAGTTCGAGTAGTTTGGTTTATGGGTAATTCAGGTATTCAAAACGGGAACTAAAATTGTTTCTGTCAAAAAAAATACCCAAACCCAAATTACCCAAAATTTCGGTTAGGGTAATTCGGGTACCCAAAATTCAGAGCATACATCAACTTTTGATATGAATAACTCGGATAGTATGGATATTTTTGGTAATATGGGTATTTTAGTTAGTATGGGTAACAAGTTAGTGTAATAATATCATGCAAATTTTGGATAATATGAATAATTTGGGTAGTATGGGTATTTCGGATTTTCTAGACTGGAACCCAAACCTAACCCGAAAACCGAATAGTCAGGAAATGAGAACCGAACCCTTACTTGATACCCGAATTACCCGACAATTCGGGTAATTCGGTTCAGTTCTGGTTCGGGTAGCGGGTTCGGGTACCCAAACGCCCAGGGTGAAAACCAGACCTCTCCTGTTGCATCACACTGCCAAATTCTTGCTTCACTAATAGGGCTTCCTTTTTCAATTCTTTGTCATGGAAGTCCTCTGAGCCTAGGAATGACTCGTTGAACTGATCAATCAGGAGACACCTCCTCTTTGTAATATTCACTGCAAGTAGCCTGTAGGAGGTATCCATGAGATCCAACGACAATGGGTACTGCAATGTGTAGGCACGGGTTAACGACAAACATACAATGTACTAAAACATTATTAAGAATGAGAATCCTTACAATGGAGGGGAACATCGATTTGATCTAATGATGCATGTCTTGGATCAGTATCCTGTGCCATGTAAACACGAAGCAGCCTCATGACAAGAGTCCACGATGCAAATAGCATGTGATGAGAAATTTCTTGTTGGATGATTATGACCAAATGAATCCAGCATATACAACAATCACCGAGTCAACAAACATAAATAGGATGCAAGCTTCACCTGCGTAATTTTGATCCCACGAAGGAATAAAAACAAGAACTCTAATCGTGATTCCCTACTTCCAGATCGAGGATCCTCCCACCATCCATGCGAGAGATGGCGAGTTCTTCGGGCAGAGTTACAACCGTGAATCCACAGTCCACACGGCGACACGATCAGGATCCATAGTCCGCACGGCAGCCGGCCACACGGTAATTCCGCTGCATCGGTAGACGCCTGTTGTCTACAAAGGTAGCGCAGACGTAGTTGTGACATCCTCAGCTTTTGCTACAGTGTTGGATGTAATTAAGCTACAATAAATATATGCAATGAATGCCACGTCATCATAAATTATATCGTTGATCTCGTGTTAATTGAAACCAAGTCAAAGTTCGAAGTTTAAGAATAAATCAAACGGGAAAAGTTTTATAATGTTTAAAATAAAAAAAATCGGGAAATTTATAGAAATTCCCTAATAATTTATAAAAGTGAATTGGGGCATTTTAAAATTATTACAAACCATATGTAACTAAAACAGGAGGCTATTTAGAAAAATAAAAAAAGTAAATAAAAAAAAGAGAAAACACCCCTGGCCGAACTGGGCCAAGTGGCCGAGCCGGCCACCTACCGGCCCAACCGCGCCCACGGCCAAACCCTAGCGGCGCCCCTGCCTCCTCTCGTTTCCCTGTCCGCCGCCAGGGACGAGGGCAACTCCCTCGTCCCACCTACCGCACCGACACCCCAGACCCCACCAACCCCCCTCACCTACCACACTCCCCACGCGCTCCCACCTCTTTGTGCCTCGCTCCATCTCCCTCACGCCCGAGACCAACTCCCCTGGTCTCAATCCCCACCTCCCTCTCGCACTCCTCCCTGGCCAGATCCAGCGCCAGGAACCACCCCCCCCCCCCCCCCGTCGCCCTGCCTCTACTCCCGTCGCCCTCCCCACCATCCCAGATCCCAGCTCCCCTCGGCGCCCCACCGGCCTCCTACATCGTCGGTCGGCCCGGCCCCTTCATCGGCGCCCTCGGCCGGGGCCCCTCCGGCCACGGCGGCCCTCCGTCGGCCACCACCACCACCGGGAGCTCCCCCTCGCCAGAACTGCGCCGAATCCCCGTGCACTCCGGCTACTCCGGACCTTCCCGTCAACGCTGGTGAGCTCCGGGCCCCGGCCATCCTCTCCTCCTCCCTCTCCCGGTTCCATTCCGGCGATCGCCGCCGCATTCCGGCGCCGTTGGGCCCCTATTGGTGGAGGTGTAGTTTTCCTCCTCTCTCTATTGTGAGGGTTCGTGTGAGTTGAGACATGTCTAGGAGGTTAGAGAAAGAGATGAAAGAAAAGAAAAAAAAATGAATTATGTATAATGCATGTATGTATTGCGTATGTAGGTATCTGTATGTAAAAAAGAATACGTTATGTTTAATGTATGTATGTAGATATGAATATGTGTGTGTATTAGACCGTTGTCACCTACCGATGGGGCCAACCCCCCCCCCCCCCAACTCCCACTCACAAGGAGGCCCCACACGCTCTTAAATAAAAATGATAATAAAAATAAAATATAAATATAAAAATATGTTTTTATTAAATAAATAGATAGATATATTATTTAATTAATTAGTTAATTAATTAAATGGATAATTAAGTAATTAGGATAATTAGAGTATGACACGTGGGTCCCCCACTAAATTAATCTGATTAATTAATATTTAACCTTAATTAATAAACTAAGTCTATGACGCGTGGGACCCACTGGTTAGTTGAGCAGTCAACTGCTGACATCATGTTGATGTCATAATTGCATTTAATCAAATTAATAAAATCTGTTTTTAATTCCTAAATATTGAATAAAACTTTAAAAATTAATATAAAATAATCCGTAAGTCAGATCAAAATATTTTCAACATGAAAGTTGATCAGCAGAACGAGACGAACCCGGATACGCGGTCCATTCGTGTGTCACGCGTCCCTAGCATAGCAAACGTGGAACTTTTCCATCGTTTTCCGTCCGATCGGTAGTAGCCAGAGACCCAGAAAATATCGTCACATATTCTTCCGACCCGTCTATGACAGATGTTGCTGCGTTAGCTCATGTCTAGACTGCATCTTGCCATGTCATGCTTAGTGTTGCACCTATTGCTATTATTTATTGTTTCTCCCCCCTTTTTTTACCGGTAGACCCCGAGACTGACGCTGCTGCCAGGTACATCTACGACCCTGTCGACCAGCCCTTTGCCGCAGAGCAGCAAGGCAAGCAAACCCCCCTTGATCATCCCTATATCGCCTATGTCTTTCTTCCTCCTGCTTGCATTAGTATTTTGCTATTGTTGTAGTTAGCTCCTATACCTGATGCATAGCCTATTTTTGATGAACTGCTACTTTCAGTACTATACTTTAAATCTGCTTAGTATAGGTGGAGCAGTCATCCCTTCTGACCCCGTAGTCCAGTTGCCCCGCTTTGTTTTCAAATCTCGATCCCTGATCGACGAGCCAGACCCGACACAGCACATACACCCCCCTTAGTTGTACGTCGCTACAGAAATACTATCGGGTACCGAGTGTGACACCTCGCTAAGTACTCCTGATGATATCTCTGTAGTATAGCTAGTCGGTCATGGTTATCGAGGGTGATTCATCTTTCACCATTCCCGACGATGCCTCTGCCGTGCAACCCCTCAAGTGTGGGACCCCCGAGGGTGATTCCTCTAAGCCCACCTTGACAGATACATCGTTCGGAATCCAACGAGGGTGATACCTCGGATTCCCCCGATGTTACAACCACACAGTTACTCGACCATGTTACTAGGATCATTTGTGTTTAGATGTTAGGCGGGTAGATTCTCGCGTGTTTGTGTCGATGGCCTAATTAAAATGATAATGGATTTGGGTATTTGATCTCGGTTGGTCGGAAGGCCTTATTACGCACTAACCGTCTGCATGGGAAGAATTATGGGTACTCGACGTCGCGGTACGATACGTCTACAACGTATCTGTAATTTTTGATTGTTTCATGCTATTATCTTGTCAAACTTTGGATGTTTTGTATGCCTTTTATATCTTTTTGGGGACTAACTTATTAACTCAGTGCCGAGTGCGAGTTCGTGTTTTTTCCGTGTTTTTGACCCTTTTCAGAGGAGGATTTTAAACGGAGTCCAAACGGAACGAAACTTCCAAAAAGATTTTTTCCGAAACAGAAGAAGATCGGGGAGCTTGAGAACCAGGGCAGGGGGCCACCAGGGACCCCACAATCCCCCTAGCCGCGGCCAGGGGGGCCGCGCCTCCCAGGCTTGTGGGCTCCCTGGGCCTCCTCTGCCCTAGGTTTTCCGCCTATATATTCCCATAAATTCCAGAAAAAATCAGGAGATCATCGAAAGTACTTTTCCGGCGCCGCAAGCTTCTGTCTCCGCAAGATCCCATCTGGGGCACGTTCTGGTGTCCTGTCGGAGGGGGATTCGGATACGGAGGGCTTCTTCATCAACACCATGACCTCTCCGATGATGCGTGAGTAGTTCACCATAGACCTACGGGTCCATAGCTAGTAGCTAGATGGCTTCTTCTCTCTCTTGGATCTTCAATACAAAGTTCTCCATGATCTTCATGGAGATCTATCCGATGTAATCTTCTTTTGCGGTGTGTTTGTCGAGATCCGATGAATTGTGGATTTATGATCAGATTATATATGAATCTTATTTGAGTTTCTTCTGATCTCTTATATGCATGATTTCATATCCTTGTAATTCTCTTCGAGTTGTGGGTTTTGTTTGGCCAGCTTGATCTATGATTCTTGCAATGGGAGAAGTGCTTGGTTTTGGGTTCATACCGTGCGGTGACCTCACCCAGTGAAAAAAGGGGTAGCGAGGCATGCATCGTGTTGTTGCCATCAAGGGTAGAAAGATGGGGTTTTCATCATTTGAAAGGATCGATATGGTTGGCTAGAGGGGGGGGTGAATAGACAACGACCACTTTTTAATTAATCTTAACAAGTTAAGGTAAACATTATACGGGTTCACAAATAATATGACAAAGAGGTGACCCCTATAGAAGCTATCAACAAGACCTATTAAGACAAGTAAGATATTGTCACAAGGAAAAGCAAATACAAAGTAAAGGTTAGAGATAACCACAAGTGGAACCGATGGAGACGAGGATGTGTTACCGAAGTTCCTTCCCTTTGACAGGAAGTACGTCTCCGTTGGAGCGGTGTGGAGGCACAATGCTCCCCAAAAAGCCACTAAGGCCACCGTATTCTCCTCACGCCCTCGCACGATGCAAGGTACCGTGATTCCACTATAGGTGCCCTTGAAGGCGGCGACCGAACCTTTACAAACAAGGTTGGGGCAACTCCACACAAAGCTTGGAGGCTCCCAACAAGACCACGAAGCTTCACCACAATGGAATATGGCTTCGAGGTGACCTCAACCGTCTAGGATGCTCAAACACCCAAGAGTAACAAGATCCGCAAGGGATAGGTGGGGGAATCAACTTTTCTCTTGGTGGAAGTGTGGATCTAGGCCTTCTCAACCAATCCCTAAAGAATCAACAAGTTTGATTGGCTAGGGAGAGAGATCGGGCACTTTTAAGCTTGTGGAGCAACAATGGAGCTTAGAGAGGTAAGAGATAGGGTTCCTCAGCTAGAAGAACCCTTTATATAGTGGGGGGAAAATTCAGACCGTTTTCCCACTCCCTGCCCGAGATCCAGCGGTACTACCGCTGGGAAGGAGCGGTACTACCGCTGCCTGGCGGTACTACCGCTGGATGCAGCGGTACTACCGCTGGCACCAGCGGTACTACCGCTGGCCCTTCCAGCGGTACTACCGCTGGAACCAGCGGTACTACCGCTGGCCCTTGGTAGTGCATAAGCACTACTACCGCCGAGAAAGTCTTTGCAAAAGGGTCCGTCCACGAACTACCGCTAGGTAGGTGGAACAGGGCACCTGGAGCGGTACTACCGCCAGCCAGGGCGGTACTACCGTCAGCCTAGCGGTACTACCGCTGACCAGGGGCGGTACTACCGCCAGCCAGCGGTACTACCGCTGGCAGTCCAGCGGTACTACCGCTGGGGACCATTTTGCCGAGACGCAAAGAACAAAACGGCGAGGGCCGCTCCAAGGATAAAGGAAAGGGAGAAAATAGAGGTGTGCGTGTGCAAAGATAGATTCCACCCAAACCTTTCCACTACGGATCCCCTCTTAATAGTACGGCTTTCCTATGACTCAAATGAAGAGAATCTAGGATAGCGCCATGCTTCCGTTCCCGAAGAGAGGAGTCGTGTCGTCTTGTGCCGTTGACGAATGTTGCCTGAAACCTTGACACACACGATTAGTCCTGTACGGTACTGTCATCAATCACCAAAATTACTTAGGCATAAATTATGCCTCAACAATCTCCCCCTTTTTGGTGGATTGATGACAATACCGGATTTGCATGGATAATAATATGAGAGTAAAAAGATAGAGATATATGACATATGACTCACAGCATATGATGGAAATAAATCTAATCTCACATAGGAAGTATCATGTCTCACACAAGATAGCAAACGAAGCAAACCAAGTTCAAAGCAAATAAGGCAAAGCAATGCAAGATCGAATGAAATCAAATTCCTAGACTCTCTCCCCCTTTGGCACAAGACACCAAAAAGGGGGCACACCTAATGTCACAGGTAGCTACTCCTCGTCCTCAGGATCACCAGACTCGTCGGTCCCCTCCTGGTCAGTCTCCTCCTCATCTTGCGCCTCATCACCCGACCACTGGTACCCCTGAGCCTGCATCCACGTGGCCTCAGGCGTGATGTCGTCCTCTGAGCCACTGGAGATGTCCACATCCAAGGTCCTGAGAACACGCTTATGTCTCTGGCGGCTCTGCTTCTGAGCCACGTGTGTCTGATACTGACCCTTGGCCTGCATACAGAAGAGAGTCTTCATCTTGTCCTGCAACTTGATAGCCCAAGATGGCATGGCAGACGAGCGGGACTGAGAGGCAGGTCCTCTACCAGCAGCTGTCTCTGTATCAGTGTCCATGTGCTGAGAAGATGAAGATGGGTTGGCCCACTTGTCCTTGACGCGCAGCTTGATTGGGTCATGCACAATGTAGTCAGACTGTGCGTAGAGCACCTCATCCGGAAACGCCTGTTGCCACTTATGGCAGATGTATGCAAACAGGTAAGGCCCGTAGATAGGGACCTTACGATTGATGATGCAGTTCCATAGTTCTGTGAACATCACATCTGCAATATCCAGTTGAGCAGACTCCATAGACATAGCCTCCTCACACAGTAACAACATCTCAGCCAAGGAGCCATGGACCTCATCGAAGTTACCACTCCGAGGGAAGAGGGTGTTCCGAAAGATGCGGTGCATGATGTCCAGGTGCTTGGGAAGCACCCCCTTCCTCAGATACAGTGTCTGCAGTCTGTCCTTTGCGAGGCCCTTATCAGTGGGGGCTGGAGCGTGAGGACGCAGCCCAAGAGGGGTGTCAGCACCCTGAAAATCAACGTGCAGGAACTGCATGAACTCTGTCCAGGAACCAGTCATCTTCTGTGGCCCAGTCATCCATATCATGGAGCGCTGTTCATCAGGGGAGAAGTGAACTGTGACATAGAACTGAGCAACTGCCGTGGGGTCAAAATCCGTCTTGAAGGAGATGATGTTTTTGAGGCCCATCTTGTCAATCAAAGCAAGGGCATCACCAAAGTACTCTGTGTGCCGCTGAAGGTGTGCCAGATCAATCCACTAGACAGAGACATAGTTCTTCTTGAAGTTTGCAATGACATCTCGATATATCCTGCAATGGTCCTTAACCCAGACATTTTCAACACCATCGATCTTCTCCCTCTCCTGCAGATAGTGGTTCTTGGTGCGAAATTCCAGAAAATCCTTGGGAGACATTGTGCGGATATTCACCCTCTTGTCCTTGTGAGCGACCTTCTTAAAGGACTTCTTCTTAGGGGGAAGACCGGACGTGGTAGACCCCTCGGGCGCCTCTGTGTTGCGAAACTGTTTGGATGCCGTGTCCCGTGGGGGGTTCGAACGGCGAGCAGAGCCACCTGTGACACAGACCACAAAGCGAAAAAGAGGCGATAAGAAAAGTCAAGGCAATGGATCTTGAAAGAGCAGAAAACGAAAACATGCATTGCTAAGCAAAAGAGAAAATACACCGTGAATGCTTCTGGCGGTAGTACCGCCACCCCCGGCGGTAGTACCGCTGGGGCCTGGCGGTAGTACCGCTGGGGGTCATAGCGGTAGTACCGCTACCCCTGGCGGTAGTACCGCTGGGGCCTAGCGGTAGTACCGCTACCCCCTGGCGGTAGTACCGCTGGGGGTTTGACTTTCAGATTACACATGTAAAACTCGTTTTCGAGGGCATGGACTGAATATGAACATTAAGGCGTACACCCCAGCCCTAATGACAAGATGAACACGAGGTGCAAACATGCCTAGGCAAGAGAGAGCACGTTTCAGATCTAATCCAAAAGTTCAAATATTCGATCTAAGACGGTGAAATCCTAAACCATGGCAGCAATCATAACAACAACCATTGGACCTATACTCCCCTCAAAAATTCCTTCATGCCATCCAATAACTAACCATAGGATCAACAAGATGAATCCAATCCCCAATGCTCCTAACCCTAGAACACGAAGAACAACAAAATAGAAGAAGGGAGGAGCTTTTGTTACCGGGATTCATGGCTTTGGAGGAGGAAGAAGAAGTGAAGCAGCCTTTCCACACCAACGGGGAGAAAGAGCTCCACGAAGTGAGATCCAATCGGGGGGTTTTCGGGGTAGGGGAGGGAGGAGCCGCCAGGAAGAAGAAACAGATTGAAAATCGGGCTCCCCCTCCCTTTATATAGCCCAAGGGGTATGGACAGCGGTAGTACCGCTGGGGTGCAGCGGTAGTACCGCTGGAGTGCAGCGGTAGTACCGCTGGGGTCCTGGCGGTAGTACCGCTCCCCCTGGCGGTAGTACCGCTCCCCCTCGAAACCCTAGAAATATTCCAGCCGCCCGAGTTAGATTTTGAGCTCTGGCGGTAGTACCGCTACCCCTGGCGGTAGTACCGCTGGGGTCCTGGCGGTAGTACCGCTACCCTGGCGGTAGTACCGCTGCAAATGTCGCAGCGCGGCTTTAAGAAAAGAGAGGGACTTGGGCATATGACAAGTGAGTAAGAAGGGATGACTTCCAAGAAAATGTACTGACTTGTCATTGTATATCCTCTCCTTTATACGCACGAGAGGATGGAGGGGCGGTGGCCGTGGCCACCTATGTTTGAGACAATGGTATGACACCGCGAAGAATTATCCTTGGGTTCATGACCAATGCTCGTCTTTGAAGCACAAGTACCATTTGACAATGGCTAAAGTGAAAGACTAGATTGATTTACGCATAATAGGGGGAGGGAGAGTTTATTGAGAGAACAACACTCCCCCTATGTCCATGCCTACATCTAGACCAAGATGGAATGTGAAGTGAGGTGCAATATGCCTAGTTTCAATCCACATTACTTGAATCAATGATATTTAGCTCATGCCTTAACTCCCGGAACCTTGCTTCATCAAGTGGCTTGGTGAAAATATCTGCAAGTTGCTCTTCAGTGTGAATGAAGTGAACCTCAATATCACCTAGCTTGATATGTTCACGGATGAAGTGATGACGAATATCAATATGTTTGGTTTTGCTATGTTGCACTGGGTTGAGGGAAATCTTGATGGCGCTTTGATTGTCACATAGAAGAGGCACTTTGTCACAAGTGACACCATAATCCTTTAAAGTTTGCCTCATCCATAGCAATTGTGCACAACAACTTGCAGCTGCCACATACTCAGCTTCGGTGGATGATAAGGAGACACAGTTCTGCTTCTTTGAAGACCAACTTACCAAAGAGCGACCAAGGAATTGGCACCCTCCAGATGTTGACTTCCTCTCCACACAATCTCCAGCCCAATCTGAGTCAGAATAGCCAACTAGATTGAAGTTTTCTCCTTTGGGATACCAGAGGCCAAAGTTTGGGGTATGAGCCAAATATCGAAAGATTCGTTTGACAGCCATGTAATGACTTTCTTTTGGTGCGGATTGAAACCGTGCACATATCCCTACACTCAACATAATATCCGGTCTAGATGCACAAAGGTAAAGGAGGGATCCAATCATGGAGCGGTATACCTTTTGATCCACTGCTTTACCATTGGGATCACTGTCAAGCTTGCATCTGGTTGGCATGGGAAACTTGACCGGTTTGACATCTTCGAGCTCGAACCGTTTGAGCATGTCTTGAGTGTACTTGGCTTGTTTGATGAATGTCCCTTCTAGACCTTGTTTAATCTCGAATCCGAGGAAAAACTTCAACTCTCCCATCATGGACATCTCAAACTTCTCAGTCATTAGCGCAGCAAATTCTTCATTGAATGAAATGTTAGGAGAGCCAAAGATAATATCATCAACATATAGTTGGCATATGAACAAATCCCCTTTAACCCTCTTAGTAAAAAGAGTGGGATCAATCTTCCCAATTTCAAACCCACGATCTTGTAACAACTCAGTAAGGTACTCATACCACGCGCGTGGGGCTTGTTTAAGACCATAGAGTGCCTTATTGAGTTTGTACACATGATTGGGGAGCTTGGGATGTTCGAATCCCGGGGGTTGTTTGACATATACCAACTCATTTAAAGGACCATTAAGAAATGCACTTTTCACATCCATTTGCTGTAATTTGAAGTTATGATGAGAAGCAAAAGCAAGTAGCATGCGAATAGATTCTAGACGAGCGACAGGGGCAAAGGTTTCACCGTAGTCGATACCCTCGACTTGGGAGTAGCCTTGAGCCACCAATCTTGCCTTGTTTCGAATCACAATTCCATTTGCATCTTGCTTGTTCTTGAATATCCATTTGGTCCCGATGACATTATGTTCCTTCGTTGGTCGTGGCACTAGATCCCATACTTGGTTGCGCTCGAAGTTGTTAAGTTCTTCGTGCATGGCCATAAGCCAATCCTCATCATCGAGCGCTTCCTGTACCTGTTGAGGTTCACAATACGAGACAAACGCGTGATGCTCACAATAATTCCAAAGCTGTTGACGGGTAGATACTCCCCTTTTTAAACTACCAAGAACATTCTTCATAAGATGTGACTTGGCTTTCAGCTTGTTCGCATTCTTGGCTGCTCGACGCTCCAAGAGTTCTTCATTAGATAACAGGGGAGCATCGACTTGTATCTTTTGTTTGCCCTTGCGTCTTGAGCCGGTTGTTGCAGCTCCAGAAGGGAATTGTGAGACAGTCTCCTGATCACTTTGTCCTTCGACTTGAGCAGGTTCACTAGTTTGATCTTGTATTAGTGGTTGCTCTTGATCTTGATCTCGTGTTGGTTCAAGGTCTTGGGGTAGTTCTTGAGTGGGCATATCACCATTGTTAGGCAATTGATCTTGACCGAGAGCTTGATCAACTTGTTGAGAGTCTTCTCTTTGTTCATCGGAAGCGTGTGGGGCTTGTGGGGGTGATGGCTCCACTTGAGTAGAGCATTGTCCTTCTCCTTCGGCCATAAGGGGTTCCTCAATGAGGAGTATTTGACCAATCCCCATTCTTCTTATGGCTTCGGGAGGAATTTCATCACCTATATCACAAAGACCACTTTGCTCCACTTGGGAGCCATTATTTTCGTCAAACTCCACGTTACACGTCTCCTCAATTAGTCCGGTGGACTTGTTGAGGACACGGTAAGCATGAGAGTTTGTAGCATAACCAACAAAGATACCCTCATGTGCTCTAGAGTCAAATTTAGCTAACCGAGCTCCCTTTTTAAGAATGAAACACTTACAACCGAATACCCGGAAGTACTTGAGATTGGGTTTGTTTCCAGTTAGAATCTCATACGGAGTCTTGTTCAAGCCTTTGCGGATGTAAAGCCGATTGGACGCATGACATGCTGTGTTGATGGCCTCTGCCCAGAAGTTGTATGGAGATTTGAATTCTGCCATCATTGTTCTTGCAGCGTCTATCAAGGTCCGGTTCTTCCTTTCTGCCACGCCGTTTTGCTGAGGGGTATATGGTGCAGAATATTGGTGCTTTATTCCCTCATCACCTAGAAACTCATCTAGGGTATAGTTCTTGAACTCGGTGCCGTTGTCACTCCTAATCATCAAGATCTTTGCTTCATGTTGACGTTGCGCTTCATTGGCAAAGTTGATGACCGTTTGTTGAGTTTCACTCTTCCTTTTGAAGAAATATACCCAGGTATATCTTGAGTAATCGTCAACAATGACTAAGCAATACTTTCTGCCTCCAAGACTATCAAATGTTGGAGGACCAAACAGATCCATGTGAAGAAGTTCCAATGGCCTCTTAGTGTAGATAAGAGTTATTGGACGATGAGCAGTTTCATGAATCTTTCCTTCAATGCAAGCACTGCAAACACGATCTTTAGCAAAGCTCACATTTGTTAGTCCACGAACATGGTCCCCTGTCAGAAGACTTTGCAAAGACCTCATATTGACATGAGCTAAACGGCGATGCCAAAGCCAGCCCACGTCAACTTTAGCCATTAGACATGTCGCAGTCTTAGTGGGTCGCTTTGAAAAGTTTACCACATAGAGACCATTTTCGACATGTCCAACATAGGCTACTTTAAGAGTCTTGCTCCTTAGGAGGACCACAGTGTCAATATTAAAGAATGTGGAAAAACCCATGATTGCAAGTTGACGAACGGAAAGTAAATTGTAGGCAAGAGACTCAACAAGCATGACCTTCTCAATAGACAAATCTTGAGAGACGACCACCTTACCAAATCCCAATACCTTTGACGAGGATGCATCAGCGAATTGGACATGGGTGGGCATAGATGGAGAAGGGTGCACATCCACCACTAAGTCCTTGCTTCCGATCATATGATTTGTTGCTCCACTATCGAGCAACCATGACACCCCACCGGAAGCAAACTCCTGCAATAGATCAAGGCTTGGTTTTAGGTACCCATTTTTAATGGGTCCTTTCATGTTAGAGACAAGGGTCTTAGGAACCCAGATAGCCCATTCAATATCTTCATCGTAGGAACCAATAAATCTGGCATAAACATGCCCATCACTAGCACAACATAACACATAAGAGGAATTGAGTTTGCCGGCTGTGTTAGTAGGAGCGGCTTTGCCCTTCTTGAGGTTCCCATAGTCCACCTTGTTCCTGTTCACCTTCTGAGTCCCCTCACCCTCCTTGACAAAGATGTCCATGAGGGTGAGAGATCGTTTGCTCTTGTTCTTTCTTTTACCTTTTGACTTGGAGGTAAGTCCAATTCCTTCCTTTCCTACAACACCCTTTTGAGTGCTCAAGAGATCGTTCAGACTCTTCTCACCTTGTCTGCATGACACAAGGCCCTTCTCAAGTTTCTCCTTTAACTTGGCATTTTCTTCCACAAGATGAACATGCTCACAACAAGGGTTAGTTGCACAAGTATTATCAATTAGCACAAAGGGAGGACAAGTAGAGATCTCCTTGGTAAGCTTTGCTTGGAGTTGATCATGAGACTCTTTCAGAGCGAAATGAGCACCTTTCAAGGCTTTGTGGGCCTTGTCAAGTATGTCAAACTCTTCTTTGAGTCTGTCACGGCCAACCTCAAGAGCATACTTTTCAGATTTAAGCATGCGAGTAAGAACAACATCATGATCCAGTTTCTTTTGCATTTTAGTGCAGTCATCGTTATATGACTCCTCAAGAGCCAAACGAAGAGTGCGCTCTTCTTCTAGAGTACTAGATAACTCGGCAATTTCATCGGCATAGTCACGACTATGTCCATGAAGCTCGGAGATGGTCTCCTCATGAGACTCAATAAGGTCAGTGGCCTCACCCAGTTGTTCCAAGAGAGCAACAAAATGCTTCTTGGTTTCTCCCTTAATAGTGCATAGAAACTTATCAAGATCATGCTCATTAAGTTCTCCAACATCACTATCTTCTACACAATTTAACAATGAAGGAGCAGAAGTAATGTTGGTCTTAATGATAGAAGTTACCTGATTGGTACCTTTTTCCATGAGGCACTTGGTGATGTGGTTCTCGTTGGGGGCGTTGAAGAGAGACACCTTCTGGGAAGGGGTAGTGGCTATAGCAACAGTTGCCGTTGCCACTGTATCATCATCATCAGAAGGATACTCCTCCAGGGCCACCATTCCTTTTGGGTGAGGTTTCTTCACAAAGTTGTTCTTGATTGGAAATGATTTGGTTTTGTCTTTGCGAATGAGCTTGCCTCCATTGTCTTCTCTCTTCTCATATGGACATTCTGCCACGAAGTGACTCACGTTGCCACAGTTATAACATGTCCTTACTCGTTGTTTGGGTTTGAAACCACTTGAGTTGTTCTTGTTGAAGGTTGGTCTTGAGTTCCTTTTATTTCCCCAGAATTGCCTTGATGCAAGAGCCATGTGCTCATGATAGGCATACTTTGTGTCTTCCGGGCAGCTCTCCTCTTCCTCATCTTCTTCTTCTTCTTCAAGCATTACTCTTGCTTTCAACGCAAGTTTGGGTGAAGTGGTTTTTGACCGGACACGAGCAAGTGCATTGTCGTCTGTTTCGTTCATGATTGACATTGCAATGAACTCATCCAACACTTCACTGGAAGACAAAGAGTGAAAGTCTGGCCGCTGACGAATGACAGATGACATGGCTTTGTTGAAAGGCATGATGGCTTTGAGAAACTTGCGTTTGACCCAAGTGTCATCCACATCCTTACTTCCATGATCCTTTAGTGCCACAGCAATAGCAGTCACCCTCCGATAGAGATCACGAGGGTCCTCTTCTTCCTTCATCACAAACTCATCGGCCTGATCAAGTATCACTTCATAGTTGGATCGTTGAATACTTGAGCTTCCCTTATACAACACCATAATATGCTCCCAACAATCCTTGGCCAATGTGAAGGGACGTAAGTGGGGAAGATCTTCAGGTGGCACAGCAGACTGAAGGATAAACAGTGCAGAGTGATTATATTGATTGTCTGCATCTTCTCTTGGAGTGAGGTTGCTTGGGTCATGGGGGTAATATCCTTGCTCGATAATTCTCCACAAGTTTGTTGAGCTGTGATTCAAATGAGACTTAATAGAGAATACCCAGTTAGCAAAGTCACCTTTCAACAGTTTAGGAGGAGGACCAACAGGATTAAGACGAGGTGCGAGAACGGGTCCTCCATAAGTCATGGGAGGTGGAACAGAGGCATGTGTTCCAGTCCCATCCTTTTCGTGAGGTGAAGCAGGTTGCATACCTTTAGCCGCTTCCTTAGAGGAGTTGGCCTCCGAATCGGAAATGGTGGGTTTAACCACTAAAGCCGGTTCGGGTGAACTTTTAAGACCATCAATTAATTCCTTAAGCATGGTTTTGACTTCGCTCGTCAAGGACGTCTTGGGGGCTGCCATAGCCGTATTCAAGTCGTCCCTTGTGACCGAAGTCAAGTCCATGCCCTCGGGTTGCCCATGGTTCACTTCCTCTTCGCCTTCCATACTCTTCGGGTGGTTAAACCCTTAATAAAGAGACGTGGCTCTGATACCAATTGAAAGGATCGATATGGTTGGCTAGAGGGGGGGGTGAATAGACAACGACCACTTTTTAATCAATCTTAACAAGTTAAGGTAAACACTATACGGGTTCACAAATAATATGACAAAGAGGTGACCCCTATAGAAGCTATCAACAAGACCTATTAAGACAAGTAAGATATTGTCACAAGGAAAAGCAAATACAAAGTAAAGGTTAGAGATAACCACAAGTGGAACCGATGGAGACGAGGATGTGTTACCGAAGTTCCTTCCCTTTGACAGGAAGTACGTCTCCGTTGGAGCGGTGTGGAGGCACAATGCTCCCCAAAAAGCCACTAAGGCCACCGTATTCTCCTCACGCCCTCGCACGATGCAAGGTACCGTGATTCCACTATAGGTTCCCTTGAAGGCGGCGACCGAACCTTTACAAACAAGGTTGGGGCAACTCCACACAAAGCTTGGAGGCTCCCAACAAGACCACGAAGCTTCACCATAATGGAATATGGCTTCGAGGTGACCTCAACCATCTAGGATGCTCAAACACCCAAGAGTAACAAGATCCGCAAGGGATAGGTGGGGGAATCAACTTTTCTCTTGGTGGAAGTGTGGATCTAGGCCTTCTCAACCAATCCCTAAAGAATCAACAAGTTTGATTGGCTAGGGAGAGAGATCGGGCACTTTTAAGCTTGTGGAGCAACAATAGAGCTTAGAGAGGTAAGAGATAGGGTTCCTCAGCTAGAAGAACCCTTTATATAGTGGGGGGAAAATTCAGACCGTTTTCCCACTCCCTGCCCGAGATCCAGCGGTACTACCGCTGCCTGGCGGTACTACCGCTGGATGCAGCGGTGCTACCGCTGGGGCTTCCAGCGGTACTACCGCTAGCACCAGCGGTACTACCGCTGGCCCTTCCAGCGGTACTACCGCTGGAACCAGCGATACTACCGCTAGCCCTTGGTAGTGCATAAGCACTACTACCGCCGAGAAAGTCTTCGCAAAAGGGTCCGTCCACGAACTACCGCTAGGTAGGTGGAACAGGGCACCTGGAGCGGTACTACCGCCAGCCAGGGCGGTACTACCGTCAGCCTGGCGGTACTACCGCCAGCCAGCGGTACTACCGCTGGCAGTCCAGCGGTACTACCGCTGGGGACCATTTTGCCGAGACGCAAAGAACAAAACGGCGAGGGCGCTCCAAGGATAAAGGAAAGGGAGAAAATAGAGGTGTGCGTGTGCAAAGATAGATTCCACCCAAACCTTTCCACTACGGATCCCCTCTTAATAGTACGGCTTTCCTATGACTCAAATGAAGAGAATCTAGGATAGCGCCATGCTTCCGTTCCCGAAGAGAGGAGTCGTGTCGTCTTGTGCCGTTGACGAATGTTGCCTGAAACCTTGACACACACGATTAGTCCTGTACGGTACTGTCATCAATCACCAAAATTACTTAGGCATAAATTATTCCTCAACATCATTGGTTTGAGTTTATCCCTCTACATCATGTCATCTTGCTTAAGGTGTTACTCTGTTCGTCATGAACTGTGGCAGCCCGAGACCGACGCCCCAGAAGATTCCCCTTTATTTCCGTTTTCTTCGTCTCGTTATTTTTATTTGTCGCATCATCATTGCATCATGCGCATCATCAGCATTGCATCGGCATCCCGTTGCCGACAGTTTTCAAAACTTGCATCCGTTGTTAGTTGCCGGTTCTCGTCGTTGTCCGTTCTGAGCCCAACAACACACGCACGCGCTTGCGGCAACGTTTAAATCTTGTTTTCAAAAGTGTGTATAAAACTTTCTATGATTGGGTTGGAATTTGACTTGCGGTCTTTATTTTAATATAGCTAGGCCGCCTATCGAATTTCTCGGAGACCGTCTGGTACCCGAACGGTCGACCGTTGCGGCACCGTATTCGGTCTATCGTCGGACGTCTTTCGATATTTTAAATCTCGTTGCCGGGCCGACCATTTTCCCTCTCGTCTCCGGATAACTACTCTACACGGCCATTTAGTCCGTCCCGTGTGCGGAATTATTCGAATCCGACCGCGCGGTTGAAACCGTGGCGGAATTCTGCTAAACCTAGCCCCCCATTTGTCTATAAATAGACCCACGTGCATTTTAGACAGCCCCTCTCCTCCCACCTTGAAAACCGTGCCTCACCTAACCCTAGCGCAGCCTCCCACCTCCCTCTATCCTCCCAGTCGCCGCGGGCCCGCGGAGCCCATCGCAGGCCCGCCAGGCCCGAGCCGCCGCCGCCCCGTTCTGCCCCAAGCCGACCCCGAGCCGCCCCACTCCTCCCGCCGTGACCCCGAGCAGCGCCTCCGACCGGCAGCAGCAACCGTCGTGCCACCATAGTCCCGCCGCCGCTCGCCCCTCGCACCACCGCCGCGCCCTGAGATCTGCCATGGCCGCCGCATCACCCCGAGCTTCGCCATGGCGCCGCTCTTCACGAACTGCCGCACTGATATCCTGGCCCCTGCGTCACCGGGACCCTCCACCACCGGAATGGGGTCACCCCGTTCGGATCCGGTGACATCCGCCGCCCCTCGGCCTCCCTCGCCACCATCAGCCGCTGCCTGCCGAAGTTCAGTAGCTCCGCCGCCGCCCAGCCTCCTCATCCAGGCGGGATCATGGGAGGCTCGGCCTCGCCCCGCTCGCGCGTTGACCCCGTGCTGGGCAACGTGGGCCAATCGCCCGTGGGCCACGAGTAGCCTTCGGCCAGGCCCAGCTCGACCCCAACCGGCCCAACCATAGCCTCCACCGACCAAGCCGAGGCGTGCTAAGGTGAGTAGGCCCCCCCTTCTAATTAAGCGTCCGTAGCGCATTATACTATGTTGCGCCTCTGCCCTATTCGTCCTGTTAGTAGTTTAGGCTCGTTAGTTTTATTTTTTTAGGATTCGGTTTAGTTAATTTCGGGATTTAGACGTATATTCATATGCCCGTATCTTTTTATCCGTAAGTCGGATCGCGATGAATTAGATATGGATCTTGTGTAGATTTTTGCGTAGATCACGATTTTATAACTTGCATAAATGTTTGAAGTAGTTTGACGTGCCTAATGCCTAGTTTTGCATGTTGTCCCAATAGGAAATGTTCCGTATTTATTTCTCGTGCGTGTCCGGATTGTTCGAACCCCGTAGATAAAATGTACATGTTTTAGGAACCCTTTTGCCATGTATTTTAGAGTAGTTGTTGTTGTTTTTGCATGTAGGATTCCGTAGCTAGTTTGCTATACCGTGTTTAGGATATTATCTCGCATTTACGTGTGGCGATATTTTTGTGTTGCAACCCCAGATGTTTTATATTTTTTCGGGGTAGAAAAATCCATATGCGTTTAGTTTTAGCTTTTGAGCAAGTTAGTTCGCGCGATATTTTGCCATGTTGCCCTCTTGTCTATTTTGTGTGATTTAATCCGTGCGTGCTTTGTAGGAGTTGTCAACTAGAGAGTTGCTCTTGGATGTTTAGTCTAGCCCCTGGTAATTTTGGTTGCAATAGAAATCCATGTTTAGGTGTGGTTTGTTTGTTATTTACTCGCTAGGAAATAGTGTTGTTTTAGAGATGCTGAAATATTTCTAAGTCTGGAATCTGTTATATTTTGTTGCTATCTTTGCATGAGTTTATCTTGTGATATGTAGCTCTTTTGAGGTTGGTGCAATGGAGTTAGTTGTAGACTTTGGGATTCTCTAGAATGTTGTGAACGTTCATGCCATTTGTTGTCCTGTAGCTTATGGTTTTGCTGCTGTCAATATGCCTTCAGATCAAAAACTGCAGTTTCATAAACTGTTATTTTCACCAAGTGTGAAACTGTGTGTGAGAAGCCATTTTGTGACTTCTTTTCCTAGTGTTCCATGCTTCCATGCTAGGTGTTGTTAGTTGTATGTTGTAGTGCTTCTTGCCCTCTATCGTTTCATGCCTTGGTTGAGTATATTGGAGTTGTGTAGCTCGTAGTTGTGGGGTATAGAAAATGCTATGTGGCTGTTTTTGGCAGTTTGTAGTGATTTCTTGTTTTGCTCGTAGTTGTTGAACCGTAGCTCCGTTTTGATCGTGTCCTATATGAAACTTGCTTAGAATCTCGTGTAGTTTCATATTATCTTGCTGGTTGCATGTTTTGAAGTGCGCGTGACCGTCGTTGCACACATTTTGCATTCATGCCATCATATCTTGCGGTGTCCGTATCTTTTGTTCCGTAGCTCCGTTGGAGATGTTCTCTATGTGTAAATTGCTTGTAAAGACGCGTCGAATCACGTGAACCTATTTGTTTTGCTGTTTAACAACTAATTAAACGCGTTAGTTCAAATCTGGACAGAATTGTTAATTAACATGTGAGGTCGTCTCAGAGATGCTATAAGTCATTTCCGACCTCATTTAAAATGCCTAGATAGGTAGATTAATTATGCTTCACCCCTTGCCATGTTTAATAACATTTAATATTGCCAAGTACCTAATCGGGATAGAACAAAATAACTCGTATGTCGAGTTTTGTCAATATGCAACTCGTTGCATATTGAACTTCACTTAATGTGTAGTGTTTGACTATGGTGAATTGACATGCTGTGTCTTGCATATATTCTCCATTCATGCATCATATGTGTTGTGCATCGTGTGGTGAATGTCGTGTGTTGATTCTTGTTTCCAGTTTGCTTCGTCTCGATAGAGTTCCGCAAGCGTGTCGGATTGTGAGGACCCGTTCGACTACGTCGGTTCGTCTGCTTCACGGAGTCATTCTTCTTTCAAGCGGGATCTCAGGCAAGATGATCATTCCCTAGATACCATTACTATCATTGCCATGCTAGTTTTATCGCTTGTATCGATTATGTCTTGTTGCCTACCACATGTTAAATATCAGCCTCTCAACAATGCCATGAAAACCTTCAACCAGTTCACAACTTAGCAAACCACTGATTGGCTATGTTACCGCTTGCTTAACCATGTGTTAGCGTTGCTAGTTGCAGGTGCAGATGCTTCCATGTGATAACATAGGTTCCTTGTCATATCACCATATTAAATGCTACTTAATATAATGCACCTATATACTTGGTAAAAGGTGGAAGGCTCGGCCTTTCTAGCCTGGTGTTTTGTTCCACCTTTGCCCCCTTAGTTTCGGCTACTGGTGTTATGTTCCATAATTGAGTGCTCCTAACACGATCGGGGTTGTTATGGGGACCCCCTTGATAATTCGTTTTAGATTAAAGCTGGTCTGGCAAGGCCCAACGTTGGTTCTACATTTGCCCAACATAATAATTTCGTTGACACTGAGATGCATAGGGTGTCATGAACCCGGGGAGTAATTTTACATAAACAGTGAGCCAGTGCTGATGGTGTTGGTCCCAAACGGTCTGCCTGCGGGGCCATCGCGAGGAAACTCGAGGTTTGGCACTCGTAGCTAGTTCCATCCGTCGTGTCCTGAGAATGAGATACGTGGCTCCTATCGGGATCGTCGACATGCGGAGCGGCCTTGATGGATTAGTTTTACCTTTGACGAATGTTTTGTGCATCGGGATTCCGGTGATGCTTTGGGTAATCTCAGAGTTGAGGTTTTCCACTAAGGAGTCTGACGAGATCGCGAGCTTCGTGGTCGAGGATTTCTATGCGGCTTGTGGTAATTTGTGATGGATTAGTTGGAGCACCCCTGCAAGGTTAAATCTTTTGAAAAGCCGTGCCCGCGGTTATGCGGCAATGTGGAAACTTTGTCTAAGACTGGTTCTAGATAACTTGAAGTTAACTTAATTAAAACTTGCCAACTGAGTGCGTAACCGTGACTGTCTCTTTCGTGAGTTCCTTCTCCGGACAAGGACACGGTGGGGTTATGTCTGACGTAGGTAGGTGTTCAGGATCATTCATTTGATCATCAGTAGTCACGTCCGCAATGCGTAGATCTTCCCCCTCTTATTTCTTGTACTCGTAAGTTTAGCCACCAAACATATGCTTAGCCGCTGCTGCAACCTTTTCACTTAACCTTACCTCACCCATTAAGCTTTGCTAGTCTTGATACCTTTGGAAATGATATTTATGAGTCCCGTGTGGCTCACAGATTACCACAACACCAATTGCAGGTACATGTAAAGGTTACTTGACGCGAGCGCGTTGATTGTTCATTTGGAGTTGCCTCTTCTTCTTCTTCTTCATCGATCTAGGATGGGTTCCAGGCCGGCAGCCTGGGATAGCAAGGATGGACGTCGTTCTTCTTTTCTCGTTTGTTTTCGTTCGTAGTCGGACCCTGCTCTTCTACATGATGTTTATGTATTGCACTGATGTAACTCTGATGTAGCTTGTGGCGAGTGTAAGCCAATTATATATATATCTCTTCTTTTCAGTACATGTACTTGTAACGATATCCATTCTTGCGAAACAACGAGATGCGCTTCTATCCCTGACGAAGCCCTCGTGCCAAATTGAGGATAGGATCGCATCTGGGCATTACAAGTTGGTATCAGAGCAGTACCGACCTAGGAGCCCCCTTGATTGATCGAACTTGGCCGAGTCGAGTCTAGTGAAAACTACTTTGAGTCTAGTTATATATCGGAGAGTAGGATTCTTTTTTCTCCTCTTCTATGCTCTGGTGAGGAATCTTGACGTAATATTTTAATTCTACTCCTCTTCTCACTCAAAAAAATTTTAGGATCACGCGGATATTTTTGGAATCTATATAATGTCGATGTGACGGAGTTCTGTCTTGGTGCCTCCTGTCTGACTTTATTTCTCATGTCAGCTGTGCTTCCCTTGCAACGGTGCGAGATATACTTCTGCTACCTCAAAAAGATCTCCGGCAACGGCGCCAGAAATTGTCGTGTCGACGGCACCAGGAATCCTTCAGCTGCGGCTACACCTTAAGGGACTTCCTAGGTAAGTATGCAAAGGATTTCCCCCGTGGCCTTGGAGCCTTGCGTTGGTGTTCCCTCGAAGCGGAAAGGGTGATGTAGCACAGCGGTGGTAAGTATTTCCCTCAGTTTGAGAACCAAGGTATCAATCCGATGGAGGAGTATCTCAAGATCCTGCACAAACACAAAAGCTTGCTCCCAACGCTATGAAGGGGTTGTCAATCCCTTATAGATTGTTTGCCAAGTGAGAACTGAAAGAAACAAAGTAACAAAGCAAAGTAAAAGCGGAGATGTAAAGGATGGATGTGAATAGACCCGGGGGCCATAGTGTTTACTAGTGGCTTCTCTCATGAAAGCAAGTAGACGGTGGGTGAACAAATTACTGTCCAGCAATTGATAGAACCGCGCAAAGTCGTGACGATGTCTATGCAATGATTATTTCTATAGGCATCACGTCCAAAACAAGTAGACTGATACTGTCTGCATCTACTACTATTACTCCACACGTCGACCGCTATCCAGCATGCATCTAGTGTATTAAGTCCATAAGAACAGAGTAACGCCTTAAGCAAGATGACATGATGTAGAGGGATAATCTCAAACCAATGATAAAAACCCCATCTTTTTACCCTTGATGGCAACTACTTGATGTGTGCCTTGCTGCCCCTACTATCACTGGGAAAGGTCACCACATGGCAGAATCCAAAACCAAACACTTCCCCCATTGCAAGAATCATAGATCTAGTTGGCCAAACAAAACCCAAGACTCGGAGTGACTTAAAAGGATATCAAATCATGCATATAAGAAATCAGCAAAGACTCAAATATATATCATAGATAATCTGATCACAAATCCACAATTCATCGGATCTCGACAAACACACCGCCAAAGAAGATTACATCGGATAGATCTCCATGAAGATCATGGAGAACTTTGTATTGAAGATCCAAGAGAGAGAAGAAGCCATCTAGCTACTAACTACGGACCCGTAGGTCTGAAGTGAACTACTCACGAGTCATTGGAGGGGCGATGATGATGATGAAGAGGCCCTCCAACTCCAAAGTCCCCTCCGGCAGGGTGCCGGGAAGGGTCTCCAGATGAGATCTCGCGGAAAGGGAAGCTTGCGGCGGCGGAAAAGTATTTTCGAGGCTCCCCTGATTTTTTGCGGAATATTTGGGAATTTATAGGCCAAAGATCTAGGTCAGGGGGCGGCCAGGGAGGCCACAAGCCTGCCCACCGCCGCCTCCCCCTGGTGGCGGAGTGGGGGCTTGTGGGCTCCCTGGAGCCCACCTGGCCTGGCCCAAAGGCCCCCTGATCTTCTTCCGTTCGGGAAAAAATCATTTCGGGGTTTTTCTTCCGTTTGGACTCCGTTCCAAAATCAGATCTGAAAAGAGTCAAAAACACGGAAAAAACAGGAACTAGCACTTGGCACTGAATTAATAAGTTAGTCCGCAAAAAAGATATAAAAGGTACATAAAACAACCAAAGAAGACAAGATAACAATGTGAAACCATCAAAAATTATAGATACGTTTGAGACGTATCAAGCATCCCCAAGCTTAACTCCTGCTCGTCCTCGAGTAGGGAAGTGATAAAGAATGAATTTTTGATGCTTTCATGCTACCTAGCATAGGTTTCCTTTGTAATTCCTCTTATGTGACGTGAATGTTTAGATCCATTAGATTCAAAACAATAGTTTGCTATTAACGTGGAAACAATAATAATTCAAGCAAACTAGCAAGGTAATCATGAACTTTCAAAATAACAAGGCCAAAAGAAAGTTATCCCTACAAAAGCATATAGCCTGGCTATGCTCTATCATCATTGCACAACGAATTTAAATCATGCACAACCCCGGTATTGGCCAAGTAATTGTTTCACACCTTTACTTTCTCAAACCTTTTCAACTCTCACGCAATACATGAGCATGAGCCATGGTTATAGCACTATAGATGGTGTGGAGTGTGGTGGAGGTTGAAAGACAAAAAAGGAGAAGATAGTCACATTAACTAGGCATATCAATGAGCTGTGGAGATGCTCATCAATAGATATCAATGTGAATGAGTAGGGATTGCCATACAAATGATGCACTAGAGCTACGAGTATGTGAAAGCTATTAAAGAAAACTAGTGGGTGTGCATCCAACTTGCTTTCTCACGAAGACCTAAGGCAATTTTGAGGAAGCCTATCATTGGAATATACAAGCCAAGTTATATAATGAAAATTTCCCACTAGCTATATGGTGGTGACAAAACGAGAGACTCTCAATCATGAAGATCATGGTGCTTAATATGCACAAGTGTGGAAAAAGTGGTAGCATTGTCCCTTCTCTCTTTTTCTTTCTCTTTTTTTTGTGGGCTCTTTGGCCTCTTTATTTTTATTTTGGTGGGCTTCTTTGGCCTCTTTTATTTACTCACATGGGACAATGCTCCATTAATGATGATCATCACACTTTCAACTCAAAACTTAGAGAAACGATGACTCTATATGGAATGCCTTCGGTAGTGTACCGTGGCAATGATCTAGCATGGCATAGACATCAATGGAAACATCATGCTAGCTATCTTACGATCATGTAGTGGCAATGTAGACGTGGTGGCACATGTCATGGTGGTAGTTGCATGGCAATATATCTCGGAATGACTTTGAAAAAGCCATAGTAGGTAGGTATGGTGGCTGTTTTGCGGGAGGCTAATGGTGGGTTTTGTGCACCGGCGAAAGTTGCACGACACTAAGAAGATAGTGATGGTGGAACGTGAAAGTGCATCTAAACCATGGACTCAACATTAGTCATGAAGAACTCATATACTTGTTGCAAAAGTTTTATTAGTAATCGAAACAAAGCATTCAACGCATACTCCTAGGGGAAGGGTTGGTAGGTATAAACCATCGCGCGATCCCGACCGCCACGCAAAGGATGACAATCAATATACTAATCATGCTCAGATTTCATCACATAGCGGTTCACCATACGTGCATGCTACGGGAATCACTAACTTCAACACAAGTATTTCTAGATTCACAACACCTTACTAGCATGACTTCAATATTACCATAACCACAACTCAAAACCGATTGAGATGAATCAAACTTCTCTAACTATTCAATGCACATGAAGGTGGAAGTTTTCGTATCCCTTTGGATAACTACCCCTTTTGAGACTACTTTCAAAGCATAGATCAACTACCAAGCCACACACCGCTGTGCTTTAAAAGATATAAGTGAAGCACATAGAGCAAAAGTATCTAGCTCAGAAGATATAAGTGAAGCACATGTGAGCTGAATTGTCTACCAAAAGATATAAGTGAAGCTCGACAAAATCACGGTGAGTGCATGTCTCTCTCTCTAGGTGTGCAGCAAGGATGATTGTGATACAACAAAAAAAAAAGACTCCTACGATACAAGACGCTCCAAGCAAAAACACATAACATGTGGTGAATTAAAATATAGCCCCAAGTAACGTTACCGATGGATTGAAGACGAGAGAGGGGATGCCTTCCCGGGGCATCCCCAAGCTTAGGCTTTTACGACATCCTTGAATCTCTTTGGGTGCCTTGGGAATCCCCAAGCTTGAGCTCTTGCCACTCTTTGTCTTTTTGTCCATAAGAACTTCACCCAAAACTTGAAAACTTCACAACACGAAACTTAAACAGAAACTCGTGATAATATTAGTACAAGAAAGCAAACCACCACTTCCTTAGGTACTGTAGCAAACTTAAATTCTACTTGTGCTGATGTTGGGTTACCGTACTTTCAATCTTCCATGGCTAATACCCCCCGATACTATCCATAGTTTCATCAAAATAAGCAACCAACACAACAAAAACAAAATCTGTTAACAGCAGACCAATCTGTAGTAATATGTATATTTCGTATACCTCTGTTACTTGAAAAATTCTGAAAAATTATGACAGTCTGAAGAATTTGCGTAGCAATCAGAAGCAAAAATAATCAACTCAAAATCTCTTACATAAAAAAATGAAAATTCTTTTCGTGAGCAGAAAGTTTCTGTCTTTTCCAGCATGACCAAACGATCATCCCCAAGACTAATCATAACGGTTTTGCTTGGCACAAACGCAAAAAGAAACACAATCATAACAGAAGTATGGAAGTGTGGAAAACACAAAACAAAAAGAAAAAGGATAGATTCGTTGGGTTGCCTCCCAACAAGCGCTTTTGTTTAACGCCCTTAGCTAGGCATTGAATGATGCTCTCACAAAAGACAAGAATTGAAGCACAACGAGAGCATCCTAAAGCATGTGAAAATCACATCTAAGTCTAACATACTTCCTATGCATAAGCATTTTATAGGAAAACAAATTGTCAAGACAACCAATAGTTGCCATATGCAAGGAAGAAGAAAGAGACAATAGCAATCTCCACATAACGAGAGGTAATTTGGTAACACGAAAGTTTCTACCAAAATATTTTCCTCTCTCATAGCAATTACATGTGGGATCATATTCAAATTCAACAATATAGCTATCCCATAGGATATTATTTTCATGATCCACATGCATGCAAAGTTGACGCTCTTCAAAAATAGTGGGATTATCATCATATAAAGTCATGACTTCTCCGATCCCACTGTCAATATTGTTGAAAATATCATATTCATCATGAGGTTTGAACAAATTTTCAAGATCATAAGAAAGATCATCACCCCAATCATGATTATTGCAACAACTAGGGGACATAGCAAAACTAGCATCCCCAAGCTTAGAGTTTTGCATATTTTTAGCATGATTTTCACTAATAGGATTTATAGTGAAATCATTGCAATCATGCTTTTCATCCAAGGAGCCCTCGTGAATCACTTCATGAATTTCTTCATCACGATTTTCAGATTCACGCATCTCAAGCAAAACTCCATAAAAACAATCAATTGCCCTCAACTCACTAGCAATTCGTTCCACAATAGTGGGTCTCTTAAAGAGACTAGCTAGTGGATAAGGATCCATATCAATGGATTTTTAGCAAACAAAGATGCAAGCTAAAAGAAGGCACATGGTAACACAAGCAAACAGAAAAGCGAGCGGAAGAAGGGCGAACGGAAAAAGGAAAAAGGCAAAAGAAAACGGCAAAGGAGAAAGGGAAATGAAACGGCAAATGTGAAGTGGGGGAGAGGAAAACGAGAGGCAACTGGCAACAAAAGTAAATGCAAGAGAAGAGTTTGTGAGACCTACTTGGATAGATCTTGATTTCTCCTCCCCGGCAACGGCGCCAGAAATAATTCTCATGTCAACTGTGCTTCCCTTGCAACGGTGCCAGATATACTTCTGCTACCTCAAAAAGATCTCCCGCAACGGCGCCAGAAATTGCCGTGTCGACGGCACCAGGAATCCTTCAGCTGCGGCTACGCCTTAAGGGACTTCCTAGGTAAGTATGCAAAGGATTTCCCCCGTGGCCTTGGAGCCTTGCGTTGGTGTTCCCTCGAAGCGGAAAGGGTGATGTAGCACAGCGGTGGTAAGTATTTCCCTCAGTTTGAGAAGCAAGGTATCAATCCGATGGAGGAGTATCTCAAGATCCTGCACAAACACAAAAGCTTGCTCCCAACGCTATGAAGGGGTTGTCAATCCCTTATAGATTGTTTGCCAAGTGAGAACTGAAAGCAACAAAGTAACAAAGCAAAGTAAAAGCGAAGATGTAAACGATGGATGTGAATAGACCCGGGGGCCGTAGTGTTTACTAGTGGCTTCTCTCATGAAAGCAAGTAGACGGTGGGTGAACAAATTACTGTCGAGCAATTGATAGAACCACGCAAAGTCATGACGATATCTATGCAATGATTATTTCTATAGGCATCACGTCCAAAACAAGTAGACTGATACTGTCTGCATCTACTACTATTACTCCACACGTCGACCGCTATCCAGCATACATGCATCTAGTGTATTAAGTCCATAAGAACGGAGTAACACCTTAAGCAAGATGACATGATGTAGAGGGATAATCTCAAACCAATGATAAAACCCCCATCTTTTTACCCTTGATGGCAACTACTTGATGTGTGCCTTGCTGCTCCTACTGTCACTTGGAAAGGTCACCACATGGCAGAACCCAAAACCAAGCACTTCTCCCATTGCAAGAATCATAGATCTAGTTGGCGAAACAAAACCCAAGACTCGGAGAGACTTACAAGGATATCAAATCATGCATATAAGAAATCAACAAAGACTCAAATATATATCATAGATAATCTGATCACAAATCCACAATTCATCGGATCTCGACAAACACACCGCCAAAGAAGATTACATCAGATAGATCTGCATGAAGATCATGGAGAACTTTGTATTGAAGATCCAAGAGAGAGAAGAAGCCATCTAGCTACTAACTACGGACCCGTAGGTCTGAAGTGAACTACTCACGAGTCATTGGAGGGGCGATGATGATGATGAAGAGGCCCTCCAACTCCAAAGTCCCCTCCGGCAGGGTGCCGGGAAGGGTCTCCAGATGAGATCTCGCGGAAAGGGAAGCTTGCGGCGGCGGAAAAGTATTTTCGAGGCTCCCCTGATTTTTTGCGGAATATTTGGGAATTTATAGGCCAAAGATCTAGGTCAGGGGGAGGCCAGGGAGGCCACAAGCCTGCCCACTGCCCCTCCCCCCTTGTGGCGGAGTGGGGGCTTGTGGGCTCCCTGGAGCCCACCTGGCCTGGCCCAAAGGCCCCCTGATCTTCTTCCGTTCGGGAAAAATCATTTCGGGGTTTTTCTTCCGTTTGGACTCCGTTCCAAAATCAGATCTGAAAAGAGTCAAAAACACGGAAAAAACAGGAACTGGCACTTGGCACTGAATTAATAAGTTAGTCCCAAAAAAAGATATAAAAGGTACATAAAACAACCAAAGAAGACAAGATAACAACATGAAACCATCAAAAATTATAGATACGTTTGAGACGTATCAATTTCTTCCGGGGAGTTGAGCTCCAGGGGATACTTGAGCACATCGTTATTATTCAGATTTCTTTGTATCTCAGAACGAAGGGTGTTCGTAATTGCTTCAATACTAGTAGTGGCGAGATAACCCCGATGTCCCCAGTACTAGTGCAGATTGTTCGGGAGTACTTCCATACTTTGTATCGTTGTGATCACGAGGGTCTGTAGTAGATGAAGGTCCGAGATTCTAGTTGTGTGTTGACGGATGTGATACATTGGACGGGTTAGTATAGGAGTTGTGTGACATATTACTCCTTGTATCTGTGTACCAGATTGCATGACCATATATTTTGGGAATTCTTAGGTGGGAATTCAAGTAGTTATTTATAGGACAATGTTCCAACAAATGCATGGTGTTAGGTTGGGGTTCGACATCTAGTGGATTCATTTGTTCACGGTCATCTTACAACGGTTCTCGTTGTGTCTTAAAGAGTCCTTGCAGCTTGCTATGACTCGGGGACGCTTCGTATGTCGTGTGCACTGCCTTGCACAGGATGGCTACTGTAAGGTTCGAGCCCGTGCGATCCTGTCCACGAAAATATCGGACGAAATCTCTCTCATGAGTTTGTTCTGGCTTGTTTCATAAGCCTCACCCTTTGTTTTGTTGGAATATGGTAATTCGAGTTGCTTCGATGTCAAGTGATGATTTCAGATCTTTTCTAAGTAGTGTTCTCATATTCATATGAGAGTGCCAATCCTTTTGCTTAATCAATTGTCTTATCAATTCTTGTCAACCGGAGTCGTCATGTTAATTCTTTTTCAACCGGTGTGCTTCTCTTTAGTGAATTCAATCCTTTCCAATTTTGCAAGATCATTCTCTCATTTTATTCCGGAGTTCATCTCATCTGTCCAAAGTTGTCTTTATTTTTCCCCGCCCTCCCACCCTTTTCTTCAGTGATTCAATTTTCATCCAAGAGTTTTCTTTCATTGTTGCTTCCACTATCTTTTCTTCCGTGTCCTATCCGGTGATTCGTTGTGAAGATTTTCAAGGGCGTCGTGCTCATCTTTATTCAATCTTGTTATCTTTTCCGGTGAATTCAATTCAAGCTATCCGTGTTCCTCATATCCTTTCATCCTTTAAATTCTTTCTTATGTTGGAAATTGTTATCAGCCTATCTTGTTATTCCGTTATCTCTATTCTATCTGGAGCGTTGAAGTTATCTCAAAAGTTTCTTGTTTTCAATTCTTTAATTATTTCAAGGTGCTAACCTCATCTAGTTCTCTTCATACCGGTGCAATAACTCTCCCTCTGAGAAATCTTTTCAACGGTGGTTTCTTTGAGTGGGCCCATAACCCACAGGTCCCAGGATCTTATCTGGCTCTTGTAATCTTTTTCGGAGATCCGTAATTCTTTTCAACCATGACGTAAGTATGATTTCCATCAGTCATATTCCTTCTTCAAGATCAATTTGAATTGTTTCTCGTCCTTGGTTCAACCTTTCATTCTTCGTTATTCCGGAGTGTCTCAGTTATTCTTGGTGGTGTTCTTCTCATCATTCTCTCCATTGGAAATTTGAAGGAGTGTTCCTCGTAAGTCTTGCTCCATTCTTGTGAAGATGTCATCTCAGCTTCGTGTTATCCTCTCATTATTCCCAATCATGAGTAAAGCCTTTTTCTTGCTATTCGGTGCATTTCAATGTTGTTTTCATTCTCGATCCTCCGAAGGCCATCATTTCAGAAGATTCTTCGTTCTCAGCTTTCAACTTTCATCCTCAATTCTTCTCAATTGTTGTCTCTTTGTTCGTCTCTCAATTATTCTGGTGCCTTCTTCTAGTTTTCTCTCAGGTGGCTCATGATCTCTTCATTCTCATGTATCTCCATTCATTCATGGTTGCCTCATTCATTTCAATTCTCACCGGTGTTTCTTGCAACATTTCTTCTAGTTTGTCCTCATATCTCTCCTCAATCATTTCTAGAAGAATAAGGGGTATGCTAAATCCCTTGCTTGTCATCAATTAAACTTGATGAAGGATAAGCATAACATAATTCTTATTCTTGTTCATAGTAATCTGAATTCTTCTTCCGGAGTGGCTCATGATATCAATTCTTTTTCAAGTGCTTATCTTTCTTTTCCAGAGTTCCAAGTTCTTTTAAGTATCTCTTTGTGAGGCTTCATCTAAATCTTGGCAAGGTCGTAATCTTATTCTTTTCTACCTTCATATCTTTGCATCATTCATTTGTATATGGAGGTCCTTCATGGTGGTTCATCAAGGTTTCAATCCATTCTCACGTGTTCTTCAAGATTCTTGTGATAGTAGTTGTCATTCTCTTATTCATTCTTTGATCCCAATGATCTAGTTTTAGTCTCTTGTTCCAGAGGCATTGTGTTGTTGCTCTTTTGGGTCAATCATGTTGTGCTATCAAGATCATGGCGTTCCCTTGTTCTATTTAGTTGTGTGTTATGAATATTGTCTAATTCTCCCATCTTATCGATTTTTTGTCCCCTTTTCCTACCGAAGTGCTGCCAAAATTTTCCGTGAATTCTTGCTTGTTTCTCATATCATTCCTCGTCTCTTTGCAACCTTCAAGGATCGTTGGTTTCACTCATTGGTCTAAGAAGCAATTAAGTTTTACATATTGCTTTCTCATCCTCTTCCCGTTTCATTCTTGGATCTCGGGTCGAGATCCTCTTGTAGTGTAGGAGAGTTGTGACAGCCGGAGACCGATGCGCCAGAAGATTCCCCTTTATTTCCGTTTTCGTCGTGTGGTTATTTTTATTTGTCGCATCATCATCGCATCATGTGCATCATCAGCATTGCATTGGCATCCCGTTGCCGCCAGTTTTCAAAACTTGCATCCGTTGTTAGTTGTCGGTTCTCGTCGTTGTCCGTTCTGAGCCCGACCACACACGCACACGCCCGCGACAACGTTTAAATCTTGTTTTCAAATGTGTGTATAAAACTTTCTCTGATTGGGTTGGAATTTGATGTGCAGTCTTATTTTAATATAGCTAGGCCGTCTGTCGAATTTCGTCGCAATCGGAGACCGCCAGGTACCCGAACGGTCGACCGTTGCGGCACCGTATTCGGTCTATCGTCGGACGTCTTTCGATATTTTAAATCTCATTGCCGGGCTGCCCGTTTTCCCTCTTTTCTCTGGATAACTACTCTACACGGCCATTTAGTCCGTCCCATGTTCGGAATTATTCGAATCCGACCGCGCGGTTGAAACCGGGGCGGAATTCTGCTAAACCTAGCCCCCCATTTGTCTATAAATAGACCCCCGTGCATTTTAGACAGCCCCTCTCCTCCCACCTCAAAAACCGTGCCTCACCTAACCCTAGCGTAGCCTCCGACCTCCCTCTCTCCTCCCAGCCACCGCGGGCCCGCGGATCCCATCGCAAGCCTGATACGTCTCCAACGTATCTATAATTTTTGATGGTTTCATGCTATTATCTTGTCAAACTTTGGATGTTTTGCATGCCTTTATTTATTTTCTGGGACTAACTTATTAACTCGGTGCCAAGTGCCAGTTCCTATTTTTCCATGTTTTTGACCCCTTTCAGAGGAGATTTTGAAATGGAGTCCAAACGGAAGAAAATCCCCGAAAAGATTTTTTCTAGAACAGAAGAAGATCGGAGTACTTGGGAGCCAAGCCAGAAGAGCCCCAGGGGCCCCACAAGCCCCCACCCCGCGGCCAGGGGGGCCGCGCCATCCAGGCTTGTGGGATCCCTGGAGGTCCCCTGACCTAGATCTTGCGGCTATAAATTCCCAAATATTCCCAAAAAAATCAAGAGACGATCGCAATTACTTTTCCGCCGCCGCAAGCTTCTGTCTCCGCAAGATCCCATCTGGGGCACGTCCTGGTGCCCTGCCAGAGGGGAGATTCAGACACGGAGGGCTTCTTCATCAACACCATGACCTCTCCGATGATGCGTGAGTAGTTCACCATAGACCTATGGGTCCATAGCTAGTAACTAGATGGCTTCTTCTCTCTCTTGGATCTTCAATACAAAGTTCTCCATGATCTTCATGGAGATCTATCCAATGTAATCTTCTTTTTGAGGTGTGTTTGTCGAGATCCGATGAATCGTGGATTTATGATCAGATTATCTTTGAATCTTATTTGAGTTTCTTCTGATCTCTCTTATGCATGATTTCATATCCTTGTAACTCTCTTCGAGTTGTGGGTTTTGTTTGGCCAACTAGATCTATGATTCTTGCAATGGGAGAAGTGCTTGGTTTTGGGTTCATACCGTGCGGTGACCTCACTCAGTGACAGAAGGGGTAGCGAGGCACGTATCGTGTTGTTTCCATCAAGGGTAAAAAGATGGGGTTTTCATCATTGGTTTGAGATTATCCCTCTACATCATGTCATCTTGCTTAAAGCTTTACTCTGCTCTTCATGAACTCAATACACTAGATGCATGTTGGATAGTGGTCGATGTGTGGAGTAATAGTAGTAGATGCACAAAGTATCGGTCTACTTTTCCCGGACGTGATGCCTATATGCTAGATCATTGCCTTAGATATCATCATGACTTTGCACGGTTCTATCAATTGCTCGAGAGTAATTTGTTCACGCACCATGATATTTGCTATTATGAGAGAAGCCTCTATGAACACTATGGCCCCCAGGGTCTACTCCACACCATATTTTCAGCCTTACACTTTTTACTTCGTTGCACTTTCCGCCTTCAGATCTCACTTTTGCAAACAATCTTGAAGGGATTGACAACCCCTTTGAAGTGTTGGGTGCAAGCTTGTTTGTGTTTGCGCAGGTACTTTGGACTTGATGAGGCCCTCCTTCTGGATCGATACCTTGGTTCTCAAACTGAGGGAAATACTTACTGCTCCTGTGCTGCATCACCCTTTCCTCTTCAAGGGAGAAACCGACGCAAACCAAAGAAGTAACAAGAAGAATTCCTACGCGTCAGGGAAGGACTTTTGTTTTGCCGCAACAGAAGAATTTCTGGCGTCGTTGCCAGGGAGGAAGATCAAGTCAAGAACTCATCCAAGTAGGTGTTGCAAAGTCATCTCTTGCATTTACTTTGTTTGCCAGTTGCCTCTCGTTTTCCTCTCCCCCACTTCACCAATTTGCCTTTTTCGTTTGCCTTTTTCGTTCGCCTTTTCGTTCGCCCTTTTTCTCGCCCGCTTTTTGTTTGCTCGTGTGCTTGATTGCTTGTTGAAGTCACCATGAACGAAAACACCAAGCTTTGTGACTTCTCGAATACTAATAATAATGATTTTATTAGTACTTCGATTGCTCCCGCCACTAGTGCGGAGTCATACAAAATCAATGCCGCTTTGCTGAATCTTGTTAAGAAAGAGCAACTATCTGGCTTTCCTAGTGAAGATGCCGCATCCCATCTCAATACCTTCATTGAGCTATGCGATATGCAAAAGAAAAAAGATGTGGATAATGACGTGATTAAATTGAAGCTTTTTCCTTTCTTGTTGCGAGATCACGCAAAAATTTGGTTTTCTTCTTTGCCCAAAAATAGTATCGATTCTTGGGATAAGTGCAAATATGCTTATATATCCAAGTATTTTCCGCTAGCTAAGATCATCTCTCTCCGTAATGATATCATGAATTTCAAGCAACTTGATCATGAACATGTTGCACAAGCTTGGGAGAGAATGAAATTAATGATTAGAAATTGTCCCGCTCATGGCTTGAGTCTTTGGATGATTATTCAAATCTTTTACGCTGGCTTGAATTTCGCTTCTAGAAATATCTTGGACTCCGCTCAGGTGGAACATTCATGGAAATCACGTTAGGAGAAGCCACAAAGCTCTTAGACAACATCATGACGAACTACTCTCAGTGGCACACTGAAAGGTCACCTACTAGTAAGAAGGTACACGCTAGAGAAGAAATTAACTCGTTGAGTGATAAGATGGATGAGTTAATGAATTTGGTTGCTAGTAGAAGTTCTCCTTTGGATCCTAATGATATGCCTTTGTCTTCTTTGATTGAGAGTAGCAACGCTAGCTTGGACGTTAATTTTGCTGGTAGGAATAACTTTGGCAACAACAACGCTTTTAGAGGAAACTATGTTCCTAGGCCTTTTCCTAGTAACTCCTCTAATAACTTTGGCAACTCCTACAACAATACCCATGGAAATTACAATAGATTACCCTCTGATCTAGAGAGTAATATCGAAGAGTTCATCAACTCTCAAAAGATTTTCAATGCGTCCATAGAGGAAAAACTACTCAAAATTGACGATTTGGCTAAGAGCGTTGATAGGATTTCTTGTGATGTTGATGCTTTGAAAGCTAGATGTGCTCCTTCCAAAATAAAAATGGATGAAACTTTGAAAGCTATGCGTGTTTCCATGATTGAGAGCCAAGAAAGAACCGCCCAAATTCGTGCTAGACATGAATGGCTTAAAAAGGCGTGTTCTCGTGATGAGAATCACGAAGATCTTAAAGTGCTTGGTGTGACTCCCATTGAATCTTTGTTTTCTTGTGTCAAACCTAATGATTATGGGGCTGGATATGAATCCACTTTGGTTGAAAAGTGCCCCAAGGATTCGGAGTCCATCTATCTTGATGCTAAAAGCATTAAAAGTTGAGTAGAAGACGTTAAAACTTTGAGTAGTAATGAAATTACTACCGTGGATTTAAAGGAATTCAATTATGATAGTTGCTCCTTGATTGAATGCATTTCTTTGATGCAATCCATGTCGAACTCTCCACACGCTTATAGCCAAAACAAAGCCTTTACCGATCATATCGTCGAAGCTATGATAAAAGCTCTTGAAGAGAAACTTGAATTGGAAGTCTCTATCCCTAGAAAGCCTCATGATGAGTGGGAACCTACCATCAAAATCAAAATCAAAAACTATGAGTGCAATGCTTTGTGTGATTTGGGTGCTAGTGTTTCTGCGATTCCAAAGTCTTTATGTGATATTCTGGGTTTTAATGAGATTAAAGAGTGTTCTCTTAATTTGCATCTTGCTGATTCTACTATCAAGAAACCCATGGGAAGGATCAATGATGTTCTTATTATTGCAAATAGGAACTATGTACCCATGGATTTCATTGTGCTTGACATTGATTGCAATCCTACATGCCCTATTATTCTTGGTAGACCTTTCCTAAGGACTATCGGTGCTATCATCGATATGAGGGAAGGGATTATTAGATTTAAATTTCCTTTAAGGAAGGGCATGGAACACTTTCCTAGAAAGAAAATAAGATTGCCTTATGAATCCATGATGAGGGCTACTTATTGTTTGAGCACCAAAGACGACGATACGTGATTCTATCGCTCCTATGCCTAGCTAAGGGCGTTAAACAATAGCGCTTGTTGGGAGGCAACCCAATGAATTTATCTTTTTTCTTTCTGTTTTGTTGCGTCCACACTTTCATAATTCTCTTGTGATTGTGTTTTTTTGTGTTTCTTTTTTGTGTTTGAGCTAAGCAAAACCTTTATGACTAGTCTTGGTAATGGTTGTTTGATCGTGCTGGAAAAAGACAGAAACTTTTCGCTCACGAGATGATTTTCATTTTTATTCAGAAAGAGCTTTTGAGTTGATTCTTTTTTCTGCTGATTGATATGCTTTTTCCCCAGACTGTCATAATGTTTCAGATTTTTTGGGATACCATAAGTATACGAAGTATACAGATTACTACAAACTGGTCTGTTTTTGACAGATTCTATTTTTGTTGAGTTGGTTGCTTGTTTTGATGAAACTATGGTTAGTATCGGGGGGTACTAGCCATGGAAAAGTGAGAATACAGTAGCCCATCATCAATATAGATGGAATTCAAGTTTGCTACAGTACCAAAAGAAGTGGTAGTTTGTTTTCTTGTACTAATGTTACCACAAGTTTCTGTTTAAGTTTTGTGTTGTGAAGTTTTCAAGTTTTGGGTAACGTTCTCATGGAAAAAGAGATAAGGAGTGGAAAGAGCTCAAGCTTGGGGATTCCCAAGTCACCACAAGCCAAATTCAAGGACACCAAAAAAGCCTAAGCTTGGGGATGCCCCGGGAAGGCATCCCCTCTTTCGTCTTCAATCCATGGGTAACATTACTTGGAGCTATATTTTTATTCACCACATAATATGCGTTTTGCTTGGAGCGTCTTGTATCTTAGGAGTCTTTTCTTTTTTTTTGTGTCACAATCATCCTTGTTGCACACATTTTTGAGAGAGACATGCACTCATCGTGATTTTGCTAGAATGCTCATAGTGCTTCAGTTATATCTTTTGAGCTAGATACTTTTGCTCTAGTGCTTCACTTATATCTTTTTAGCTAGATACTTTTGCTCTTGTGCTTCACTTATATCTTTAGAGCACGGCGGTGCGTGATTTGGTAGTTGGCTTATGCTATGAAAGTAGTCTCAAATGTGCTAGGTACCCAAAGAGGATGCAAAAACCTCCATCTTCATGTGCATTGAGTAGAAAGAGAAGTTTCGATTCCTCTCAATTAGTTTTGAGACGTGGATTCGGTAATATTGAGAGTTATGTTAGTAGGGTGTTGAGAATCTAGAAATAATTGTGTTGGAGTTATTGATTCCCGTAGCATGCACGTATGATGAACCGCTATGTTAGGAAGTCGGAGCATAATTGATCTATTGATTGTCATCCTTTGTGTTGAGGTCGGGATCGCGCGATGGTTTACACCTACCAACCCTTCCCCTCGGAGTATGCATTTAGCACTTTGTTTCATTACTAATAAAAACTTTCGCAATAAGTATGTGAGTTCTTCATGACTAATGTGAGCCCATGGTATAGATGCACTTTCACCTTCCACCATTGCTAGCCTCTCTAGTGCCGCGCAATTCTCGCCGGTGCACAAACCCACCAAATTCCTTCCTCAAAACAGCCACCATACCTACCTACTATGGCATTTTCATAGCCATTCCGAGATATATTGCCATGCAACTCCCACCGTTCCGTCTCATGACTTGTGTCGTCACTCTCATATTGCCATTGCATGATCATACTAGATCGTTGCACATCCCGGTACACTGCCGGAGGCATTTCCTATGGAGTCATCATAATTGTGATCTTTGAGCTTTGAGTAACTAAAAAGTGTGATGATCATCATTATTAGAGCATTGTCCCATGTGAGGAAAAAAAAGAGGCCAAAGAGCACAAAAACAAAAAAAAGAGAAAAGAAAAAAGAGGCCTAAGAGACCAAATAAAAAAAAGAAATGAGAGAAGGGACAATGCTACTATCTTTTTCTACACTTGTGCTTCATGTTAGCACAATGTTCTTCATGATTGAGAGCTTATTGCTTTGTCACTACCATATGCTAGTGGGAATCTTCGTTTTATAACTTGGCTTGTATATTCCAATGATGGGCTTCCTCAAAATTTCCCTAGGTCTTCATGAGCAAGCAAGTTGGATGCACACCCACTAGTTTTCCTCTTGAGCTTTCACATACTTATAGCTCTAGTGCATCTCTTGTATGGCAATCCCTACTCATTCACATTGATATCTATTAATGGGCATCTTCATAGCCTATTGATACGCTGAGTCAGTGTGACCATCTCCTCCTTTTTGTCTCACAACCACCACCACACTCTATTCCACCTATAGTGCTATATCCATGGCTCGCGCTCATGTATTGCGTGATAGTTATAAAAAGTTTGAGAAAGCAAGAGTGCGAAACAATTACTTGACCAATTCCGGGGTTGTGAATGATTTACATTAGTTGTGTGAGGATGATGGAGCATAACCAGACTATATGATTTTGTAGGGATAACTTTCTTTGGCCTTGTTATTTTGAAAGTTCATGATTACTTTGCTAGTTCGCTTGAAGTATTATTGTTTCCATGTCAACAGAAAACTATTATTTTGAATCTTACGGATCTGAACATTCATGCCACGTGAAATAAGTTGTAAAGGTCAACTATGCTAGGAAGCATTCCACATCAAAAATTCATTCTTTTTCACTTTCCTACTCGTGGACGAGCAGGAGTTAAGCTTGGGGATGCTTGATACGTCTCCAATGTATCTATAATTTTTGATGGTTTCATGCTATTATCTTATCAAACTTTGGATGTTTTGCATGCCTTTTATTTATTTTGTGGGACTAACTTATTAACTCAGTGCCAAGTGCCAGTTCCTGTTTTTTCCATGTTTTTGACCCCGTTCAGAGGAGATTTTGAAACGGAGTCCAAACGGAAGAAAATCCCTGAAAAGATTTTTTCTAGAACGGAAGAAGATCGGAGGACTTGGGAGCCAAGCCAGAAGAGCCCCAGGGGTCCCCCAAGCCCCCATCCCGCGACCAGGGGGGCGCGCCATCCAGGCTTGTGGCCCCCCTGGAGGTCCCCTGACCTAGATCTCGCGCCTATAAATTCCCAAATATTCCCAAAAAAATCAAGAGACGATCGCAATTACTTTTCCGCCGCCGCAAGCTTCTGTCTTCGCAAGATCCCATCTGGGGCTCGTCCTGGTGCCCTGCCGAAGGGGAGATTCGGACACGGAGGGTTCTTCATCAACACCATGACCTCTCCGATGATGCGTGAGTAGTTCACCATAGACCTACGGGTCCATAGCTAGTAACTAGATGGCTTCTTCTCTCTCTTGGATCTTCAATATAAAGTTCTCCATGATCTTCATGGAGATCGATCCGATGTAATCTTATTTTGCGGTGTGTTTGTCGAGATCCGATGAATTGTGGATTTATGATCAGATTATCTTAGAATCTTATTTGAGTTTCTTCTAATTTCTCTTATGCATGATTTCATATCCTTGTAATTCTCTTCGAGTTCTGGGTTTTGTTTTGCCAACTAGATGTATGATTCTTGCAATGGGAGAAGTGCTTGGTTTTGGGTTCATACCGTGCGGTGACCTCACCCAGTGACACAAGGAGTAGCGAGGCACGTATCGTGTTGTTGCCATCAAGGGTAAAAAGATGGAGTTTTCATCATTGGTTTGAGATTATCCCTCTACATCATGCATCTTGCTTAAAGCGTTACTCTGTTCTTCATGAACTCAATACACTAGATGCATGCTGGATAGCGGTCAATGTGTGGAGTAATAGTAGTAGATGCGGAAAGTATCGGTCTACTTGTCTCGGACGTGATGCCTATATGCTAGATCATTGCCTTAGATATCGTCATGACTTTGCGCGGTTCTATCAATTGCTCGACAGTAATTTGTTCACCCACCGTGATATTTGCTATTATGAGAGAAGCCTCTAGTGAACACTATGGCTCCCAGGGTCTAATCCACACCATATTTTCAGCCTTACACTTATTACTTCGTTGCACTTTTCGCCTTCAGATCTCACTTTTGCAAACAATCTTGAAGGGATTGACAACCCCTTTGAAGCGTTGGGTGCAAGCTTGTTTGTGTTTGCCTAGGTACTTTGGACTTGACGAGGCCGGACTTCTGGATCGATACCTTGGTTCTCAAACTGAGGGAAATACTTACTGCTCCTGTGCTGCATCACCCTTTCCTCTTCAAGGGAAAAACTGACGCAAACCAGAGAAGTAACAAGAAGAATTCCTACGCGCCAGGGAAGGACTTTTGTTGCCGCAGCAAGGCCCGCCGGGCCCGAGCCGCCGCCGCCTCGTTCTGCCCCAAGGCGATCCCGAGCCTCCCCGCTCCTCCCGCCGTGACCCCGAGCAGCGCCTCCGGTCGGCAACCGCAACCGTCGTGCCACCCTAGCCCCGCCGCCGCTCGCCCCTCGCACCACTGCCGCGCCCTGAGCTCTTCCATGGCCGCCGCATGACCCCGAGCTTCGCCATGGCGCCGCTCTCCATGAACTGTCGCACTGATCTCCTGGCCCCTGCGTCACCGGGACCCTCCACCACCGGGAATGGGGTCACCCCGTTCGGATCCGGTGACATCCGCCGCCCCTCGGCCTCCCTCGCCGCCATCAGCCGCTGCCTGCCGGAGTTCAGTAGCTCCGCCGCCGCCCAACCTCCTCATCCAAGCGGGATCATGGGAGGCTCGGCCTCGCCTCGCTCGCACGTTGACCCCGTGCTGGGCAACGTGTGTTAGTCGCCCATGGGCGACGAGTAGCTTTCGGCCAGGCCCAGCCGCAGCCTCCACCGACCAGGCCGAGGCCTGCTAAGGTGAGCAGCCCCCCTTCTAATTAAGCGCCCGTAGCGCATTATACTATGTTGCGCCTCTGCCCTATTCGTCCTGTTAGTAGTTTAGGCCCGTTAGTTTTATTTTTTTTAGGATTCGGTTTAGTTAATTTCAGGATTTAGACGTATATTCATATGCTCATATATTTTTATCTGTAAGTAGGATCGTGATGAATTAGATATGGATCTTGTGTAGATTTTCGCATAGATCACGATTTTACAACTTGCATAAATGTTTGAAGTAGTTTGACGTGCCTAATGCCTAGTTTTGCGTGCTGTCCCAATAGGAAATGTTCCGTATTTATTTCTCGTGTGTGTCCGGATTGTTCGAACCCCGTAGATAAATTGTTCATGTTTTAGGAACCCTTTTTCCATGTATTTTAGAGTAGTCATTGGTATTTTTGCATGTAGGATTCCGTAGCTAGTTTGCTATACCGTGTTTAGGATATTATCTCGCATTTACGTGTGGCGATATTTTTGTGTTGCAACCCCAGATGTTTTATATGTTTTTAGTTTTAGCTTTTGAGCCAGTTAGTTCGCGCGATATTTTTCCATGTTTCCCTCTTGTCTATTTTGTGTGATTTAATCCGTGCGTGCTTTGTAGGAGTTGTCAACTAGAGAGCCGCTCTTGGATGTTTAGTCTAGCCCCTGGTAATTTTGGTTGCAATAGAAATCCATGTTTAGGTGTGGTTTGTTTGTTCTTTACTCTCTAGGAAATAGTGTTGTTTTAGAGATGCTGAAATATTTCTAAGTCTGGAATCTGTTATATTTTGTTGCTGTCTTTGCATGAGTTTATCTTGTGATCTGTAGCTCTTTTGAGGTTGATGCGATGGAGTTAGTTGTAGACTTTGGGATTCTCTAGCATGCTGTGAATTTTCATGCCATTTGGAGTCCTATAGCTTATGGTTTTGCTGCTTTCAATATGCCTTCAGATCGAAAACTGCAGTTTCATAAACTGTTATTTTCACTAAGTCTGAAACTGTGTGTGAGAAGCCATTTTGTGACTTCTTTTCCTAGTGTTCCATGCTTCCATGCTAGGTGTTGTTAGTTGTATGTCGTAGTTCTTCTTGCCCTCTATCGTCTCATGCCTTGGTTGAGTATATTGGAGCTGTGTAGCTCGTAGTTGTGGGGTGTAGAAAATGCTATGTGGCTGTTTTTGGCAGTTTGTAGTGATTTCTTGTTTTGCTCGTAGTTGTTGAACCGTAGCTCTGTTTTGATCGTGTCCTATATGGAACTTTCTTAGAATCTCGTGTAGTTTCATATTATCTTGCTGGTTGCATGTTTTGAAGTGCGCGTGACCGTCGTTGCACAAATTTTGCATTCATGCCATCATATATTGCGGTGTCCATATCTTTTGTTCCGTAGCTCCGTTGGAGATGTTCTCTATGTGTAAATTGCTTGTAACGACGCATAGAATCACGTGAACCTATTTGTTTTGCTGTTTAACAACTAATTAAACGCGTTAGTTCAGATCTGGACAGAATTGTTAATTAACATGTGAGGTCGTCTCGGAGATGCTATAAGTCATTTCCGACCTCATTTAAAATGCCTAGATAGGTAGATTAATTACGCTTCACCTCTTGCCATGTTTAATAACATTTAATATTGCCGAGTACCTAATCGGGATAGAACTAAATAACTCGTATGTGGAGTTTCGTCAATATGCAACTCGTTGCATATTGAACTTCACTTAATGTGTAGTGTTTGATTGTGGTGAATTGACATGCCATGTCTTGCATATATTCTCTGTTCATGCATCATATGTGTTGTGCATCGTGTGGTGAATATCGTGTGTTGATTCTTGTTTCCGGTTTGCTTCGTCTCGATAGAGTTCCGCAAGCATGTCGGATTGTGAGGACCCGTTCGACTACGTCGGTTCGTCTGCTTCACGGAGTCATTCTTCTTTCAAGCGGGATCTCAGGAAGGATGACCATTTCCCCAGATACCATTACTATCATTGCCATGCTAGTTTTATCGCTTCTATCAATTATGTATCGTTGCCTACCACGTGTTAAATATCATCCTCTCAACAATGCCATGAAAACCTTCAACCTGTTCACAACCTAGCAAACCACTGATTGGCTATGTTACCGCTTGCTTAACCATGTGTTTGCGTTGCTACTTGCAGGTGCAGATGCTGCCATGTGATAACATGGGTTCCTTGTCATATCACCATATCAAATGCTACTTAATTTAATGTACCTATATACTTGGTAAAAGGTGGAAGGCTCGACCTTTCTAGCCTGGTGTTTTGTTCCACCTTTGCCCCCTTAGTTTCGGCTACCGGTGTTATGTTCCATAATTGAGCGCTCCTAACACGATCGGGGTTGTTATGGGGACCCCTTGATAATTCGTTTTAGATAAAAGCTGGTCTAGCAAGGCCCAACATTGGTTCTACATTTGCCCAACATAATAATTTTGTTGACACTGAGATGCATAGGGCGTCATGAACTCGAGGTTTGGCACTCGTAGCTAGTTCTATCCGTCGTGTCCTGAGAACGAGATACGCGGCTCCTATCGGGATCATCGACACGCCGGGCGTCCTTGATGGATTAGTTTTACCTTTGACGAATGTCTTGTGCATCGGGATTCCGTTGATGCTTTGGGTAATCTCAGAGTTGAGGTTTTCCACTAAGGAGTCCGATGAGATCGCGAGCTTCGTGGTCGAGGATTTCTATGCGGCTTGTGGTAATTTGTGATGGATTAGTTGGAGCACCCCTGCAGGGTTAAATCTTTCAGAAAGCCGTGCCCGCGGTTATGTGGCAACATGGAAACTTTGTTTAACACTGGTTCTAGATAACTTGAAGTTAACTTAATTAAAACTTGCCAACTAAGTGCGTAACCGTGACTGTTTCTTTCGTGAGTTCCTTCTCCGAACAAGGACACGGTGGGGTTATGTCTGACGTAGGTAGGTGTTCAGGATCATTCATTTGATCATCAGTAGTCACGTCCGCAATGCGTAGATCTTCCCCCTCTTATTTCTTGTACTCGTAAGTTTAGCCACCAAACATATGCTTAGCCGCTGCTGCAACCTCACCACTCAACCTTACCTCACCCATTAAGTTTTGCTAGTCTTGATACCTTTGGAAATGAGATTGCTGAGTCCCCTGTGGCTCACAGATTACTACAACACCAGTTGCAGGTACAGGTAAAGGTTACTTGACACGAGCGCGTTGATTGTTCATTTGGAGTTGCCTCTTCCTCTTCTTCTTCATCGATCTAGGATGGGTTCCAGGCCGACAGCCTCGGATAGCAAGGATGGACGTCGTTCTTCTTTTCTCGTTTGTTTTCGTCTGTAGTCGGACCCTGCTCTTCTACATGATGTTTATTTATTGTACTGATGTGACTCTGATGTAGCTTGTGGCGAGTGTAAGCCAATTCTATATATATCTCTTCTTTTCAGTACATGTATTTGTAACGATATCCATTCTTGCGAAACTACGAGATGCGCTTCTATCCCTGAAGAGGCCCTCGTGCCAAATTGAGGATAGGATCGCATCTGGGCGTTACATGAACTCAATACACTAGATGCATGCTGGATAGCGGTCCATGTGTGGAGTAATAGTAGTAGATGCAGAAAGTATCGGTCTACTTGTCTCGGATGTGATGCGTATATGTATGATCATTGCCTTAGATATCATCATGACTTTGCGTGGTTCTATCAATTGCTCGACAGTAATTTGTTCACCCACCGTAATATTTGCTATTTTGAGAAAAGCCTCTAGTGAACACTATGGCCCCCGACTGTACTCCACACCATATTTTCAGCCTTACTCTTTTACTTCGTCGCACTTTCCGCCTTCAGATCTCACTTTACAATCAATCTTGAAGGGATTGACAACCCCTTTAAAGCGTTGGGTGCAAGCTCGTTTGTGTTTGCGCAGGTACTCTGGACTTGACGAGATTCTCCTATTGGATTGATACCTTGGTTCTCAATCTGAGGGAAATACTTACTGCTCCTATGCTGCATCACCCTTGCCTCTTCAAGGGAAAAACCGACGCAAGCAAGTCTCCGTCAACGTGTCAATTTTTGGCGCTGTTGTTTGAGAAGTAGGAAGAAGAATTTCTGGCGCCGTTGCCGGGGAGGATCAAGTCAAGAACTCATCCAAGTAAGTGTCGCAAAGTCATCTCTTGCATTTACTTTTTTGCCTCTCATTTTCCTCTTCCCCACTTCTGAAAAACAAAAAAATTACAAAAAGATTTGCCCTTTTCTTCGTTTGCCTTTTTCGTTTGCCTTTTCGTTCGCCCTTTTCTCCTGCTTGCTTTTTGTTCGTTTGTGTGGGATAGTCTACCTGTCCTCATGGCTAGATCCACCACTTCGAACGATATTCCCGAGAACGAAGTCCTCAATTTCAAACAAATTGAGGAAGAAAACTTAAAGGACGATTGGTATAGGATTTGCAATGCTCAAAGTAGATCTACTCATAAGCAATCTACTACCGTCCTGCTTCGCAGTTTTTATATGGGTGTTTCTCCTGGGAATAGGTATATTCTTGACACCATCGTAGGTGGAAATTTCTTGGATATCCATACCGATGATTCTTACAGAGATGTAATAAATTTGGTAGGCTCACCCCCAATCATGGTTAATGGAACTACCTTAACTCTCGAACATGTGATGCATAGGCTGGACGTCATTGAAAATAAAGTTGCTACGATCGAACTCATTGAGAATTTGGATAAAAAGATCCACAACCAAATCACTCAGTACAGATCCAAGGTGGGAATGGTCTTGAAAAATCTAAAGGAGAAGGAACCCACAGTTAACGAAAAACTAGGTCATGATTCCGGTAGGATTGGCAAACTAGGGGATGTTATAACCAACTTGGGTTCCGCTTTTGCCGCTGTGCAGAATACTCCAAATTTTGCCCACAATAAGGTCACCAAGTCTGTTTTGTTCCTAAAAATAGTGGTGAATCATCTAGTAAGAAAGATGAAGACCTTAATATGATGAGTGATTCCGCCACTTATGGTTTGAGCCCGAAAGACGACGATACGTGATTTTATCGCCTTATGCCTAGCTAAGGGCGTTAAACAATATCGCTTGTTGGGAGGCAACCCAATGAATTTATCTTTTGCTTTCTGTTTTGTTGTGTCCACACCATCATAATTCTGTTATGATTGTGTTTTTTGTGCTTCTTTTTGTGTTTGAGCCAAGCAAAACCTTTATGACTAGTCTTGGTGATGGTTGTTTGATCCTGCTGGAAAAAGATAGAAACTTTTCGCTCACGAGATGATTTTTAATTTTTATTCAGAAATAACTTTTGAGTTGATTCTTTTTTCTGCTGGTTGATATACCTTTTGCCCATGCAGTCGTAATTTTTCAGAATTTTTGAGGTACCAGAAGTATATGAAGTATACAGATTGCTACAGACTGGTCTGTTTTTGACAGATTCTGTTTTTGTTGAGTTGGTTGTTTGTTTTGATGAAACTATGGATAGTATTGGGGGGGGGGTACTAGCCATGGAAAAGCGAGAATACAGTAGCCTAACACCAATATAAATAGAAATCAAGATTGCTACAGTACCTAAAGAGGTGGTAGTTTGTTTTCTTGTGCTAATGTTATCACGAGTTTCTGTTTAAGTTTTGTGTTGTGAAGTTTTCAAGTTTTGGGTGATGTTCTCATGGACAAAGAGATAAGGAGTGGAAAGAGCTCAAGCTTGGGGATGCCTAAGGCAACCCAAGCCAAATTCAAGGACAACAAAAAGCCTAAGCTTGGGGATGCCGCGGGAAGGCATCCCCTCTTTCGTCTTCAATCCATCGACAACATTACTTGGAACTATATTTTTGTTCACCACATGATATGTGTTTTGCTTGGAGCGTCTTGTATCGTAGGAGTCTTTTTTTGTGTCACAATCATCCTTGCTGCACACCTTTTTTAGAGAGAGACATGCACTCATCGTGATTTTGCTAGAATGCTCACCATGCTTCACTTATATCTTTTGAGCTAGATAATTTTGCTCTATGTGCTTCACTTAGATCTTTTAGAGCACGGCGGTGCGTGACTTGGTAGTTGGCTTATGCTATGAAATTAGTCCCAAAGGTGATAGATACCCAAAGAGGATACAAAAACCTCCATCTTCCTGTGCATTGAGTAGAAAGATAAGTTTTGATTCCTCTCAATTAGTTTTGAGACGTGGATTTGGTAATATTAAGAGTTATGTTAGTAGGGTGTTGTGAATCTAGAAATACTTGTGTTGAAGTTAGTGATTCCCGTAGCATGCACGTATGGTGAACCGCTATGTTCGGAAGTCGGAGCATAATTGATCTATTGATTGTCATCCTTTGTGTTGAGGTCAGGATCGCGCGATGGTTAACACCTACCAACCCTTCCCCTAGGAGTATGTGTTTAGCACTTTGTTTTGATTACTAATAAAAACTTTCGCAACAAGTATGTGAGTTCTTCATGACTAATGTGAGTCCATGGTATAGATGCACTTTCACCTTCCACCATTGCTAGCCTCTCTACTGCCGCGCAACTTTCACCGGTACACAAACACACCATATGCCTTCCTCAAAACAGCCACCATACCTACCTACTATGGCATTTTCATAGCCATTCCGAGATATATTGCCATGCAACTCCCACCATTCCGTCTCATGACTTGTGCTGTCACTCTCATTTTGCCATTGCATGATGGTAAGATAGCTAGCGAGATGTTTCAACGTCATACGCCAAGCTAGATCGTTGCACATCCCGGTACACTGCCGGAGGCATTTCCTATAGAGTCATCATCGTTCTAAGCTTTGAACTGTGAGTGAATAAAAGTGTGATGATCATCATTATTAGAGCATTGTCCCGCGTGAGGAAAAAAAGAGGCCAAAGAGCCCAAACAGATAAAAAAGAAAAAAATAGAGGCCCAAGTGCCCAAATAAAAAAAAGAGAAAAAGAAAGAAGGACAATGCTACTATCTTTTTCCACACTTGTGCTTCATAATAACACCATGTTGTTCATGATTGAGAGCCTCTTGCTTCGTCACGACCTTATGCTAGTGGGAATCTTTATTATATAACTTGGCCTGTATATTCCAATGATGGGCTTCCTCAAAATTGCTCTAGGTCTTCGTGAGCAATCAAGTTGGATGCACACCCACTACTTCTCCTTTTGAGCTTTCACATACTTATAGCTCTAGTGCATCCTTTGTATGGCAATCCCTACTCATTCACATTGATATCTATTAATGGGCATCTCCATAGCCCTTTGATACGCCGAGTCAATGTGACCATCTCCTCCTTTTTGTCTCACAACCACGACCACACTCTATTCCACCTATAGTGCTATATCCATGGCTCACGCTCATGTATTGCGTGATAGTTATAAAAAGTTTGAGAAAGTAAGAGTGCGAAAACAATTCCTTGGCCAATACCAGGGTTGTGCATGATTTACATTAGTTGTGTGAGGATAATGGAGCATAGCCAGACTATATGATTTTGTAGGGATAACTTTCCTTGGCCTTGTTATTTTGAAAGTTCATGATTACCTTGCTAGTTTGCTTGAAGTATTATTGTTTTCATGTCAATAGCAAACTATTGTTTTGAATCTTACAGATGTGAACATTCATGTCACACGAAAGAAGTTGCAAATGACAAGTATGGTAGGTAGCATTCCACATCAAAAATTCAGTCTTTATCACTTCCCTACTCGAGGACGAGCAGGAGTTAAGCTTGGGGATGTTTGATACGTCTCCAACGTATCTATAATTTTCGATTGGTTCATGCTATTATCTTGTCAAACTTTGGATGTTTTGTATGCCTTTTATATCTTTTTTGGGACTAACTTATTAACTCAGTGCCAAGTGCCAGTTCCTGTTTTTTCCGTGTTTTTGACCCTTCTCAGAGGAGGATTTTAAACGGAGTCCAAACGGAATGAAACTTCCAAAAAGATTTTTTCCGAAATAGAAGAAGATCGGGGAGCTTGAGAACCAGGACAAGGGGCCACCAGGGACCCCACAAGCCCCCTAGCTGCGGCCAGGGGGGCCGCGCCTCCGAGGCTTGAGCGCTCCCTGGGCCTCCTCTGCCCTAGGTTTTCCGCCTATATATTCCCATAAATTCCAGAAAAATCAGGAGATCATCGAAAGTACTTTTCCGCCGCCGCAAGCTTCTGTCTCCGGAAGATCCCATCTGGGGCACGTTCTGGTGCCCTGCCGGAGGGGGATTCGGATACGGAGGGCTTCTTCATCAACACCATGACCTCTCCGATGATGCATGAGTAGTTCACCATAGACCTACGGGTCCATAGCTAGTAGCTAGATGGCTTCTTCTCTCTCTTGGATCTTCAATACAAAGTTCTCCATGATCTTCATGGAGATCTATCCGATGTAATCTTCTTTTGCGGTGTGTTTGTCGGGATCCGATGAATTGTGGATTTATGATCAGATTATCTATGAATCTTATTTGAGTTTCTTCTGATCTCTTATATGCATGATTTCATATCCTTGTAATTCTCTTCGAGTTGTGGGTTTTGTTTGGCCAGCTTGATCTATGATTCTTGCAATGGGAGAAGTGCTTGGTTTTGGGTTCATACCGTGCGGTGACCTCACCCAGTGGCAGAAGGGGTAGCGAGGCACGCATCGTGTTGTTGCCATCAAGGGTAAAAAGATGGGGTTTTCATCATTGGTTTGAGTTTATCCCTCTACATCATGTCATCTTGCTTAAGGCGTTACTATGTTCGTCATGAACTCAATACACTAGATGCATGCTGGATAGCAGTCGATGTGTGGAGTAATAGTAGTAGATGAAGAAAGTATCGTTCTACTTGTCTCGGATGTGATGCCTATATGTATGATCATTGCCTTAGATATCGTCATGACTTTGCACGGTTCTATCAATTGCTCGATAGTAATTTGTTCACCCACCGTAATATTTGCTATTTTGAGAAAAGCCTCTAGTGAACACTATGGCCCCCGGGTCTACTCCACACCATATTTTTAGCCTTACACTTTTCCTTCGTTGCACTTTCTGCCTTCAGATCTCACTTTATAATCAATCTTGAAGGGATTGACAAGCCCTTTAAAGCGTTGGGTGCAAGCTCGTTTGTGTTTGCGCAGGTACTCTGGACTTGACGAGATTCTCCTACTGGATTGATACCTTGGTTCTCAAACTGAGGGAAATACTTACTGCTCCTGTGCTGCATCACCCTTTCCTCTTCAAAGGAAAAACTGACGCAAGCAAGTCTCCGTCAACGTGTCAATTTTTGGCGCTCTTGTTTGAGAACTAGCACGGTATCAGCCGAAGCTCTTCAGACGTCAGCAATGGAGCGTCGCGCGCCCGAGTGGTCCCGAGATGCATCACGCTTGTGATTAAGAGATGCTAGGACTGACCTCGGCCGCCCACGCATCGTGCAGGAGCGCGGAGGGCAAGTGGGCCCATGAACCCTTTGTGCTTAGGAGTTAGACCGGCGGGTTGGCCTCTGTGTTGAGTCTTAGGTGGGGATGCGACGTGCCGATATTCCGAGGCCGGGCATGACCCTGATGACCCACAAGTATAGGGGATCTATCGTAGTCCTTTCGATAAGTAAGAGTGTCGAACCCAGCGAGGAGCAGAAGGATATGACAAGTGGTTTTTAGCAAGGAAATATCTCCAAGTACTGAAATTATCGGTAACAAGTGATTGTGTGGTGAGATGAACCGTAGCAAGTAGCAAGTAACAAAAGTAGCAACAGTGCAGCAAAGTGGCCCAATCCCTTTTGTAGCAAGGGACAAGCCTGGACAAAGTCTTATAGGAGGAAAAACACTCCCGAGGACACACGGGAATTTCTGTCATGCTAGTTTTCATCATGTTCATATGATTCACGTTCGTTACTTTGATAGTTTGATATGTTGGTGGACTGGCGCTTGGGTACTGCCCTTACTTGGACAAGCATCCCACTTATGATTAACCCCCCTCTCAAGCATCCGCAACTACGAAACAAGAATTAAGACAAAGTCTAACCATAACATTAAACTAGTGGATCCAAATCAGCCCCTTACGAAGCAACTCATAAACTAGGGTTTAAGCTTCTGTCACTCTAGCAACCCATCATCTACTTACTAATTCCCAATGCCTTCCTCTAGGCCCAAATAATGGTGAAGTGTTATGTAGTCGACGTTCACATAACACCACTAGAGGAAAAACAACATACAGCACATCAAAATATCGAACGAATACCAAATTCACATGACTACTATTAGCAGGACTTATCCCATGTCCTCAGGAACAAAAGTAACTACTCACAAAGTATAATCATATTCATGACCACAGAGGTAATGAGTGTCATCAAGGATCTGAACATAAACTCTTCCACCAAGTAATCCAACTAGCATCAACTACAAAGAGTAATCAACACTACTAGCAACCTTACAAGTACCAATCGGAGTCGCGAGACGGAGATTGGTTACAAGTGATGAACTAGGATTTGGAGATGAGATGGTGCTAATGAAGATGTTGATGGTGAAGAGTCCCCTCCGATGAGAGGAGTGTTGGTGATGACGATGGCGACGATTTCCCCCTCCGGGAGGGAAGTTTCCCCGGCAGGATCGTCCTACCGGAGCTCTAGATTGGTTCTGCTCAAGTTCCGCCTCGTGGCGGCGGCAAATCGACGAAAAAGCTCCTCTTTATTTTTTCCTGGATGAAACCCTTCATATAGCAGAAGAGGGGGTCCAGTGGGCCAGCAGGGAACCCACAAGCCCCCTAGGCGCGACCAGGGGGGTGGCCGCGCCTAGCAGGCTTGTGGCCACCTGCTGGCGCCCCTCTGGCGCTTTTTCGACCCAGTATTTTTTATAAATCCGGAAAAAAATCATCGTTGATTTTTAGGGCGTTTGGAGTTGCGCAGAATAGGTATCTCAAACTTGCTCCACTTTCAGGCCAGAATTCCAGCTGCCGGCATTCTCCCTCTTCATGTAAACCTTGCAAAATAAGAGAGAAAAGGCATAAGTATTGTACCGTGAAGTGAAATAATAGCCCAAGAAGCGATAAATATGAACATGAAAACATGATGCAAAATGGACGTATCAACTCCCCCAAGCTTAGACCTCGCTTGTCCTCAAGCGAAAGCCTAGCTCAATAAATATGTCCACATGTCTAGGGAGAGAGGTGTCGACAAAATAAGATACGAACATGCATGCATCATGATCATGATCAGAACAGCAATACCAACATATAATCCCTCATGCTAAAGTGATAATTCCTTAACAAAGTAAAGCATGGATCAAGAACCTTACCAATAAGTAACAACCGATAGCCTTTAGTCATTGAAGCAATTGCAATTTATCACAACATCAGAAAGAGTCCAATAAGAGCTTGTAAAGCAAATCCACATACTCAATCATCCTTTCGTTCTCTACAATTGCTACAACTCACGTGGTATTCATGAGATCAAAGTTTCAGCTGGACATAGAGAAAGATTGGGGCTTATAGTTTTGCCTCCCAACTACTTACCTCGAGGGTAATGGCAACAATAATAATTCATTAGTACTTACTTCCAAGTTGACATATGAATATAGATCTTTCCCAAGCATATGACGTTAGCCAAGATAAAGGCGAGATAAGGAATTTGTGAAGATCACCATGACTCTTTCAGGGGCAAAAAGTAAAGGTACAAGATAGGCCCTTCGCAGAGGGAAGCAGAGGTTGTCATGCGCTTTCGAGGTTTGGATGCGTGTCCTCTTAGTGCGGAGGAACGTCACTTTATATTGCCTCCTGTGATAAAGAACTTTATTATGCAATCTGTCACTTTTATGTCTTCCTCATCACAAGTTCGTACAAAGCTTATTTTCCACACACTAATAGATCATACATATTAGGGAGCAATTTTTATTGCTTGCACCGATGACAACTTACTTGAGGGATCTTATTCAATCCATAGGTAGGTATGGTGGACACTCATGGCAAAACTGGGTTGAAGGTTTATGGATGCACAAGTAGGATCTCTACTTGGTGCGGGAGTTTTGGCTAATATGAGGTGTAAGCAATCGTCACATGCTAAGGGATCTCTAATCATATAACATTGTTCGGAACAAAGCGAACACAATTCATTATGTTGTCTTCCTTGTCCAACATCTACTTCTAGGCATGCAATAGTTTAGTGAGTGTTCACAATCATAGATGGTGTCAAAGTTGATATATTTATATGTGAACCTATCCTTCTTTATCACTTCCTATTAATTGCAACAATGACCAAGGTCTACGTTTGTCTACCCTCAACAAGTTTCAATCAACATTCTTTTTATATGTGAAGCCATCACTTCCCATAAGATCACTACATGATCTTTCATGCTTTTGTTCTTTTCTCACTCTTTTGATCATGGCAAGAGGCAAAGCCCTTCAACTAAGACACTCTTTATTATATGGCTCACGAGCTCGAATACATCGGGGGTGACACAAAGAAAAACTCAAAACTAAAACACTAAGACCTTTAATTCTACTAGAGAAAAAGAAAACTGAAAAGGAACAAACTAAAACAAAGGTACAGTCGAAAGATGTGATGGTGATATGTGCTACGGCAACAAAAGTCCTTCCCAAGCAACGCCAGGAATTCTTCTTGCTACTTCTCTTGTTTGCGCCGGTTTTTCCCTTGAAGAGGAAAGGGTGATGCAGCACAGGAGCAGTAAGTATTTCCCTCAGTTTTGAGAACCAAGGTATCGATCTAGAAGGAGGGTCTCGTCAAGTCCAGAGTACGTGCACAAACACAAACAAGCTTGCACCCAACGCTTCAAAGGGGTTGTCAATCCCTTCAAGATTGTTTGCAAAGTGAGATCTGAAGGCGGAAATTGCAACGAAGTAAAAAGTGTAAGGCTGAAAATATGGTGTGAAGTAGACCTGGGGGGCATAGTGTTCACTAGAGGCTTCTCTCAAAATAGCAAATATTACGGTGGGTGAACAAATTACTGTCGAGCAATTGATAGAACCGCGCAAAGTCATGACGATATCTAAGGCAATGATCATACATATAGGCATCACGTCCGAGACAAGCAAACCGATACTTTCTGCACCTACTACTATTACTCCACACATTGACTGCTATCCAGCATGCATCTAGTGTATTAAGTTCATGACGAATAGAGTAACGCATTAAGCAAGATGACATGATGTAGAGGGATAATCTCAAACCAATGATGAAAACCCCATCTTTTTACCCTTTATGGCAACAACACAATGCGTGCCTCGCTACCCCTTCTGTCACTGGGTGAGGTCACCGCACGGTATGAACCCAAAACCAAGCACTTCTCCCATTGCAAGAATCATAGATCTAGTTGGCCAAACAAAACCCACAACTCGAAGAGAATTACAAGGATATGAAATCATGCATAAGAGAGATCAGAAGAAACTCAAATAAGATTCATAGATAATCTGATCATAAATCCACAATTCATCGGATCTTGACAAACACACCGCAAAAGAAGATTACATCGGATAGATCTCCATGAAGATCATGGAGAACTTTGTATTAAAGATCCAAGAGAGAGAAGAAGCCATCTAGATACTAAATATGGACCCGTAGGTCTATGGTGAACTACTCATGCATCATCAGAGAGGTCATGGTGTTGATGAAGAAGCCCTCCGTGTCCGAATCCCCCCTCCGGCAGGGCACAAGAATGTGCCCTAGATGGGATCTTGCGGAGAGAGAAGCTTGCGGCGGCGAAAAAGTGATTTCGATGATCTCCTAATTGTTTTGGGATTTTTAGGGAATATATAGGCGCAACCCCTAGGGCAGAGGGCGCCCAGGGGGCCCACAAGCCTTTGGGTCATGGCCTACCCCCCTGGTCGCGGGGTGGGGGCTTGTGGGGCCCCTGAGGCTCCCCTGCCTTGGCTCCCAAGCTTCCCGATCTTCTTCCATTACGAAAAAAAATCTTTTAGGGGATTTTCTTCCGTTTGGACTCTGTTTCAAAATCTCCTCTGAAAGGTGTGAAGAACATGGAAAAAAACAGGAACTGACACTTGGCACTGAGTCAATAAGTTAGTCCCAAACAATTATACAAAAGGCATGGAAAACATCCAAAGTTCGACAAGATAATAGCATGAAACCATAAAAAATTATAGATATGTTGGAGACGTATTAATACGATACCGGGACAACTCCCCCAAGCTTGGCACAAGCCAACGGGATTGCCTGTACCCATGCTCAGTTGTCTTCCTTTGGAGGTGATGGTGGTGGACTTGTTGGAGAGGTCTTGAACTTGTTTAATTTCCACTTGAGCATAAAATTCTGCTCCCTCAGATCATCATTTTCCTCTTCAAGCTTCAACACCCTTTGGCATAATTCCTGCTTACTCTCCTGCAAGAAACGAGAAGGGATAAACAAAGTCTTAGGCTTCTTCCTTGAGTCAGGGAGGCTCGACTTCTTGAACTCCACATGCGTGTGTCCAGGTTGATGTAGAGGAGCCTCCTCTTCATCGGAAATTGTTTGTTCCTTCCCCTTGGGATCATAATCTTCTTCCTCATCAGTGCTCCAGCCATAAGGATCCAAGTCCCCATAGACCTTGTGGTCAGCAAGATAATCTTCCACGTAGCTCTCCCCCTCTAAATCTCGAGAAGACCTCTTTCCCTAAATCTGCGATACAAAACAGGCTCGAAACGAAAAACAGAAGAAATCTGCGTGATACAGGGGTCAGACCTCACGGGAGAATATATATTGATTTTTTCCAGACCAGAAGGAGTACTCCACACGAAAACGGAGTCCGGGAGGCGCACGAGGTGGCCACAAGCCCCCCAGGCGCGGCCAGGGGGTGGGCCCGCGCCTGGCAGGCTTGTCGCCTCCTCGCACACTTTCCGGACTACTTCCAATTTTTCTAATTTTTCAAATATTCCAAAACGGAGAAAAATTCCTACTGGAAAATTTTTGGAGTCTGTTTTGTTACCGAATCACATACCTCTTCGTTTTCAGAGTCTGAAACAGGCTGATAAATGTCCCTTAGGTATTCTTCCGGAGTTATGGTATTGATGATATTGCTTTCAACATTTATGGGAGTACCTGAGATATAATGCTTGATTCTCTGCCCATTTACAACTCTCGGACAATTACCTTTCGTGTTGTTGATCTTGATAGCACCTGAACGATATACTTCCTCAACAATATTGGGACCTTCCCATTTAGAGAGAAGCTTGCCTGCAAAGAATCTTAAACGATAATTATATAGCAAGACATAATCACCTACATTGAACTCACGCTTTTGTATCCTCTTATCATGCCACCTCTTAACCTTCTCTTTGAACAACTTGGCATTCTCATATGCCTGAGTTCTCCATTCATCAAGCGAGCTAATGTCAAATAACCTCTTCTCACCAGCAAGTTTGAAATCAAAGTTGAGCTCTTTGATTGCCCAATAAGCTTTATGCTCTAGCTCAAGAGGTAAATGACATGCTTTACCGTACACCATTTTGTACAGAGACATGCCCATGGGATTCTTATAAGCAGTTCTATAAGCCCACAGTGCATCATCGAGCTTCTTAGACCAATTCTTTCTTGACCTGTTGACAGTCTTTTGCAGAATTAGTTTAATCTCTCTATTGCTTAGCTCTACTTGACCACTCGACTGAGGGTGATAAGGAGATGCAATTCTATGGTTGACATCGTACTCAGCAAGAGTTTTACGGAAAGCACCATGAATGAAATGTGAACCACCGTCGATCATTAGATATATAGGGACTCCAAATCTAGGGAAGATAACTTCTTTAAGCATCCTGATAGAGGTGTTGTGATAAGCACTACTAGTGGGGATAGCTTCTACCTACTTAGTGACGTAATCAACAACAACTAGGATATGAGTATACCCGTTGGATTTTGGAAAAGGTCCCATATAATCAAAGCCCCAAACATCAAATGGTTCAATGACAAGTGAATAGTTCATAGGCATTTCCTGACGTTTACCGATATTACCTACTTTTTGACATTCGTCACAAGACAAGATAAACTTACGCGCATCCTTGAAGAGAGTGGGCCAATAGAAACCTGGTTGCAATACCTTGTGTGCAGTTATATCTCCCGCATGGTGTCCTCCGTAGGCCTCGGAGTGACACTTCTGTAGGATATGTCCCTGTTCATGTTCTGGTACACAACGTCTATTAACACCATCTACTCCTTCCTTATAAAGGTGAGGATCATCCCAAAAGTAGTGTCTCAAGTCAAAGAAGAATTTCTTCTTCTGCTGGTATGTGAAACTAGGTGGTATACATTTGGCACCGATATAGTTTGCATAATCAACATACCACGGTGCACTACGTGAAGCATTGATGACATTCGTTTTCTCATCGGGAAAGCTATCAGCAATAGGTTGTGGGTCATCAAGAATGTTCTCCAACCTAGACAAGTTATCTGCTACGGGGTTATCAGCACCCTTCCCGTCAACAACTTGCAAATCAAACTCTTGTAGCAAGAGAACCCATCTGATAAGTCTAGGTTTAGCGTCCTTCTTCTCCATGAGGTACTTAATAGCTGCATGATTAGTGTGAATAGTGACTTTGGAATCAACTATGTAAGACCTTAACTTTTCACATGCAAACACGACTGCTAAAAATTCCTTCTCCGTAGTAGCATAGTTTCTCTGGGCACTATCTAGAGTTTTACTAGCATAGTGAATAACATTCAACTTCTTATCAACTCTTTGCCCTAGGACAACACCAACAGCATAATCACTAGCATCACACATGATCTCAAAAGGTAGGTTCCAGTCTGGTGGTTGAACAATAGGTGCAGTTATCAAAGCCTTCTTAAGTATTTTGAAGGCTTCCTCACAATCATCGTCAAAAACAAAAGGAATATCCTTTTGCAAGAGATTGGTAAGAGGCCTAGAAATCTTAGAGAAGTCTTTAATGAACCTTCTATAGGAACCTGCATGACCAAGGAAACTTCTTATACCTTTGATATCTGTGGGGTATGGCATTTTCTCGATTGCATGAACCTTAGCCTTATCGACTTCGATACCTCTTTCAGAAATTTTATGTCCTAAGACGATGCCTTCATTAACCATAAAGTGGCACTTCTCCCAATTCAAGACAAGATTGGTGTCTTTACATCTCTGTAAGACTCGATCAAGGTTGCTGAGGCAATCATCAAAGGAAGACCCGTAAACGGAGAAGTCATCCATGAAAACCTCGACAATCTTTTCACAAAAGTCAGAGAATATAGCCATCATACATCTTTGAAAGGTGGCAGGTGCATTACATAAGCCAAAAGGCATATGTCTATAAGCAAAGGTACCGAAAGGGCAGGTGAAAGTGGTTTTCTCCTCATCAGATTGTGCAACTGGTATTTGGGAGAAACCTGAATAACCATCTAGAAAGCAAAAGTGTGTGTGTTTAGACAGTCTTTCTAGCATTTGGTCGATAAAAGGCAAAGGGTAATGATCTTTCCTAGTGGCTTTATTCAATTTCCTAAAATCGATCACCATCCTATAGCGAGTAATAATCCTCTGTGGGATCAATTCATCCTTATCATTAGGGACAACGGTAATGCCTCCCTTCTTAGGGACGCAATGCACCGGACTCACCCAATCGCTATGAGCAACAGGATAAATAATACCTGCCTCCAGGAGCTTTAGTATTTCTTTTCTTACTACTTATTTCATCTTAGGATTCAATCTCCGTTGATGATCAACAACTGGTTTGAAGTCAGGATCAATTTTAATCTTGTGCTGGCATAGAGTGGGACTAATGCCCTTAAGATCATCAAGAGTATATCCAATAGCAGCACGGTGCTTCCTCAGAGTTTTTAGTAACTTCTTTTCTTCATGCTCTGAGAGGCTAGCACTAATTATAACATGATATATCTCTTTTTCATCAAGATAAGCATACTTAAGAGTATCAGGCAACTGTTTAAGCTCAAACACAGGATCACCCTTTGGTGGGGGTGGATCCCCAAGCAGTTCAACATGCAAGTTATTCTTAAGGACAGGATATTGTTCTAAGACAACTCTATCTATTTCATCCCTTTCATCCATATGCATATCATTTTAATGCTCAAGCAAGTATTGCTCTAAGGGATCAGTAGGAGGCACGACAATGGAAGCTAAGGCAATAGTTTCATCCCTACTAGGCAACTCTTTTTCATGAGGTTGTCTACCAAACTTGGAGAAATTGAACTCATGTGACACACCTTCAAAGCCAATAGTGACATTTTGCTTCTCACAGTCAATATGAGCATTGACGGTATTGAGAAAAGTTCTGCCAAATATGATGGGACAAAAGCTATCTTGTGCTGTAGCAAGAACGAGGAAATCAGCAGGATACTTCGTTTTACCACACAAGACTTCAACATCCCTAACAATTCCCATAGGGGAGATAGTATCTCTATTGGCAAGCTGAATAGTGACATCAATAGGCTCTATCTCAATAGGTGCAATCTCGTCTTTGATTTCATCATATAAGGATTGAGGTATTGCACTAACACTAGCACCCACGTCACATAAACCATGATAACAATGATCTCCTATCTTAACAGAAACAACAGGCGTGCCAACAACATGCCTAAGTTTGTCTCTAACGTGAGGTTTAGCAATTCTAGCAGCATCTTCACAGAAGTGAATATCATGTCCCTCAACATCGTCGGACAGAAGATCTTTGATAATAGAAATGCTAGGTTCAACTCTAATTTTCTCAGGGGGTGTAGGTGTTCTAATGTAGCCTCTACGTATCACAGTTGAAGCTTTAGAATGATTCTTTATCCTAACAGGGAAAGGTGGTTTCTAAATGTAAGCACTGGGAACAACATGATCATTATAGGCAATGACTTTCTCTTCAACTGGATTGGGTTTAACTACATTGACTTCTAAAGGAGGATGCTATTTAAACCACTTCTCTTTGGGGAGATCAATATGAGGAGCAAATGATTCACACAATGAAGCTACTACCTCAGAGTCAAGTCCATACTTAGCGCTAAAATCACAAAAGGTATTTTGTAACATCCCAAAATTATAAATTTTGGAATGTTAATATAATTATTAGATTGATTGTTTGTTTGTTTGAGTGATTGAAACTTGAGTGGAATTTGAAACTTCTCAAAAAAAATGAGAGGGAATAAAATGACTTTCCCAAAATTTTCTATTTTGAATCCCTTTTCAATTTTGAGTTTGATATTTTCAAAACCCTTTGATTAAAAAAAAAACGAGAGGAGGAAAATGACCCTCCAAAATCAGAGACTATGTCTTGCTTCAAATTTTAAGTATTTGAAATTTATTTGAAATTCAAATTCCTTTTCATTTTAAAGTTATTGCAAAAAAATAATTTTTTAAAAAGTATTTTTTTGGTTTTGAAAATATGTTCATGTTTTAGAAAATTTTATTCTGAAAATTTTGATATATAATATGTCTATATAAAATGTTCTCTCTTTTTCATTTATACGTTTTTGTTCTCTGTTTAAAAAAAAATTGTTCGCTCGCAAAAGAAAAAAACCACGGCCGGCCGTAACCTGCTCATTCGGTTGGCCAAATCCTGGCCCATGCGGCACTCTTTTCTTTTCTTTCTAATTTCCCTACACTACGTATAGGTTTAGTCCCACATCGCCTACCTATGGACCATTAGGCCTTCTTTCCACCTATAAATATAGACCCATAGGAGCATCCAAAAATCATCTATTTCGGGTTAAATCAATCTTTTGGTTTAACTAGATTTATTAAATAAAAATATTCTTTTCTCTTCGGCGGGATTTCTCGAAGTCGTCTCCTCATTGGAATTAATTCTTACTCTGCATTCTAAAGGTATTTTTCTTCGTATTTTTTTTACTCCCGTAGTTTATTATTTCTAGACTAGTATTCCTACACTAGTATACGGTAGAGTAATTAGATATATTAATTAGTCTTCGTATTTACATATTAGTACTAGAATTCTTTTAGACGTAGCACTTTTCTTCCGTAAAACAGCTTGGCCCTGATTTTTCAAATAGCCATAACTTTTTACTCGTTTATCCGAATTAGATGAAACCAACGCCTAGAGTTTCGTCTTGATCCCCCTTATCCGATGAACCTATCATATCAACTTTTTTGAAATTTTCAAATTTCGAAATTTGTTCATATTCATATTCAAACTTCTTTTGATCATATCTTTTTATCCGTAGCTCCGTTTTAGATGAATTCAATTGCGTCGGATTCGTATCAAAGTAATCTTTCCGTTTGTATCATTAGTTTTAACTTTTCAACTTATAATTTTGATCAAATCAGATTTATCTATTAGTGCCCAAAAGTGTTCACATCGTTCTAAGCCGATTCAATGTTATATTGACGTATTTGTATCTTTTGATCCGCTAGTTCAAAACTAGTAATTATTTTTTCTACACGCTCATATTGATCTCCTATATCCAGTAGCATCATTAGTTTCGACCTTTGAACCTTACAAATTTGAGCGATTCAAATTTGTATTCGAACATTCATTTGACCTTATCTTGCAAATCGTACCACCTTTTCAATTGATTCCTTTTACCCCTAAACACTCATGTCATATATTTTTGTACGTAACCATCGTACTTCAGTTCAACTTCTCTTGACCTTTTGAATGCAAATTCAATTCATACTTCAATTCGCTATAACTTGCGTTGTAGTTCTCCATTTCAAGAAATTCTTTCTACAAATAAATTCTTATGTCTTATACTATTTGTCAAACAACATTCATGTTGTTCTCCCAATATTTTTGATCATCTCCCATAGTGTATGCAAGTCGAGCTTATTTAGCAATAGTTCATCGTCCATTACCTCTTTTGATCTCATTCATGCACCTTCACTTTACAACACACTTAGGACCTTTTTATTAAACCTTAGTACGTTGTTATTTTGCACCAAGACATGCTTTGTTCTTATGTTCTCTTGGTTCTTCCTTTTGGCATGAATGTTTATTGAATGCTATTCATTTACGATAGATTGCTCGGAGTGTGGCGAGTAGAATTATCAGGATTTTGAGAGCGACTATCTTCATCAAGTAATACCAGGCAAGTCACTTTTATCATACTATCACCTATGTTTTATGCATCGTAGTTATACCATCCTATGCCCAATTGCATGCTGCTTAGGTACTTGGAAATTTTAGTATAGATTGTAGTATCATGTGGTAGGCACACAACAACCCCGATACTTGGCCCTGGGACGACAAATTTCATATTGCTATGCTTGAGTAGACGGGATTTCGGTTGAGTGCATAACACGAGTGATGCGAGGTTGATCAAATAATCAAGACCGGTTAAGACAAGATTTTCAAGACCTCGAACGCAATGCAACTCCGGGTGAAGGACGGTTGATCGGCTCCCTGGAGAACCCAGTGGATGACCCGGGATGCTGGGGACGGCCATGACATCCTGCGGAAAGCTTCACCTAGGCTCAAAGAGACGGATGGATATTTTCAAGACCCAAGGCTTACCTGCACAACCACAAGTCATTATGGGCTCTGGCTTGGTTGGACAACGCGGCGACTCTGGACAGGCGGTGCTAGCAGATGTAGCAGAATGGTAGGAATGGATGGGCACCGACAGGGATTCAGAGGGACCCGTTGAAAGACCATGTTTTGATCATCCGGTCTTCAAACACCCTGAAGTGCGAGGAGAAACACGGAGGCGATCAAATCTTGTGGGGAACGTGTGCAAAACTCTGCAGAGTACTCATACCTAATCGATTAGCCGCGTCCACGGTCATGGACAACTTGAGCCAAAGGAACTGAAGTTATCTGGATTTCTCAACACCATTATATATATATTTGATGAGGGTAATTATTGACAACTCGGGTACGAGAACTGGTTGGCAGAACCATCTCGTTAACAACCAACCTTTGTAGTAATATTTTGCTTTTAGCCCCTCTTGTTGTAGGAGAAAATTTTGCTTTACGCTAAAAACTTACCACACCACCTGCCATATATGCATATAGTATAGATGATTACTTTTCACCCCTCTATTATGTGACTTGCCGGCATATTCAATATGCTGACCTACACGACTGCAACGTCTTATGTTGCAGATATTTTTCTTCGACGAGTAAGAGTACGATTCAGGGTTACGGTCTACACTCAACTTGCCTTTGGTGTTTATTGGGACTCCACTCCCTTGACTGCTTCCGCTGAAATATTTAAGGTATATCTCAGTTTTATGCTATTTACATGTGATTGCACTTTGATATATACATTGATGTACTGTGTGTGCCAGCATACTGATCCAGGGATGGCACAGATACACAGAGGCTTGACTCGTTTTGAGTTGGGTCGCTACATATTTGTTTCAACAAAGGATTTAACGCAATCAAACGTGAAATTCATACCTGACTCCTTACCTTCTTCAAGCTCCCAATCTTCAGAGTTGCGTTTAATTCTCTCCAATAAATTCCATCTGAAGTCAATATCTCTCTTCATAAAATAACCGGTACAAGAAGTGTCAAGCATGGTGCGATCATCATGAGAAAGCTGAGCATAGAAGTTCTGAATGATAATTTCTCTCGAGAGCTCATGGTTGGGGCATGAATATAACACTGATTTAAGCCTCCCCCAAGCTTGAGCGATGCTTTCTCTGTCACAAGGCCAAAAATTATAAATATAATTCCGATCACGATGTACTAAATGCATAGGATAAAACTTTTGATGAAATTCCACTTTCAACCGATTATAGTCCCATGATCCAGTATCATCACATAGCCTATACCATGACAACGCCTTATCCTTCAAAGATAAAGGAAAGACCTTCTTCTTGATCTCATCCTCGGGCAAACCTGCAAGCTTAAATAAACCACAAACTTCATCTACATAGATTAGATGCAAGTCTGGATGTGATGTTCCTTCTCCTGTAAAAGGATTAGCCAGCAGTTTCTCAAGCATACCGGAAGGAAATTCAAAGCAAATATTTTCAGTAGGTGCAGCAGGTTGAGGAGCAGCTCTTTGTGCTTCCGTTCGAGGTGAAGATACCCCGAACAAGCCCATCAAAGGATTAGTATCCATAGTGACAAGTGACAATAAATTTCAGCACACTATATGAATGTTTCCTTACCAAGTTCCACTTACCAAAGGCGCTTCACTCCCTGGCAACGGTGCCAGAAAAGAGTCTTGATGACCCACAAGTATAGGCGATCTATTGTAGTCCTTTCGATAAGTAAGAGTGTCTAACCCAACGAGGAGCAGAAGGATCTGACAAGCGGTTTTCAACAAGGAAATATCTGCAAGAACTGAAATTATCGGTAACAAGTAATTGTGTGGTGAGATGATTCGTAGCAAGTAGCAAGTAACAAAAGTAGCAACGGTGCAGCAAAGTGTCCCAATCCCTTTTGTAGCAAGGGACAAGCCTGTACAAAGTCTTATAGGAGGAAAAACGTTCCCGAGGACACACGGGAATTTCTGTCATGCTAGTTTTCATCATGTTCATATGATTCACATTCGTTACTTTGATAGTTTGATATGTGGGTGGACGGCGCTTGGGTACTGCCCTTACTTGGACTCTAGAAACCCATCATCTACTTACTTCTCAATGCCTTCCTCTAGGCCCAAATAATGGTGAAGTGTTATGTAGTCGACGTTCACATAACACCACTAGAGGAAAAACAACATACAACACATCAAAATATTGAAAGAATACGAAATTCACATGACTACTATTAGAATGACTTATCCCATGTCCTCAGGAACAAAAGTAACTACTCACAAAGCATAATAATATTCATGACCAGAGAGGTAATGAGTAGCATCAAGGATCTGAACATAAACTCTTCCACCAAGTAATCCAACTAGCATCAACTACATAGAGTAATCAACACTACTAGCAACCTTACAAGTACCAATCGGAGTCGCGAGAAGGAGATTGGTTACAAGTGATGAACTAAGGTTTGGAGATGAGATGGTGTTGATGAAGATTTTGATGGTGACGAGTCCCCTCCGATGAGAGGAGTGTTGGTGATGACGATCGCGACGATATCCTCCTCCGGGAGGGAAGTTTCCCCTGGAGGATCGTCCTGCCGGAGCACTAGATTGGTTCTGCTCATGTTCCGCCTCGTGGCGGCGGCGAATCCATGAAAAAGCTCCTCTTGATTTTTTCCTGGATGAAACCCTTCATATAGCAGAAGAGGGGGGGGGGGCAATGGGCCATTAGGGAGCCCACAAGCCCCCTAGGCGCGGCCAGGGGGGTGGCCGTGCCTAGCAGGCTTGTGGCCACCTGCTGGCGCCCCTCTGGCGCTTCTTCGGCCGAGTATTTTTTATAAATCCAGAAAAAAATCATCGTTGATTTTTACGGTGTTTGGAGTTGCACATAACAGGCATCTCAAACTTGCTCCACTTTCAGGCCAGAATTCCAGCAGCCGGCATTCTCCCTCTTCATGTAAACCTTGCAAAATAAGAGAGAAAAGGCATAAGTATTGTACCTTGAAGTGAAATAATAGCCCAAGAAGCGATAAATATCAACATGAAAACATGATGCAAAATGGACGTATCAGACCCAGAAAAGTATGTCCGGCCAGAGTGTTATCGAGCGCGTCGGGGAATATGTTGTGCACCCGTGCAGGGAAGAACTTATCTATTCGAATAGCTGTGTCCACGGTTACAGGACGACTTGGAGTTGTGCCCTGATCTTATACAACTACAACTGTTAGTTAACTGGTTTTAGTTGCCCCGGGATTGCTTCCTCGCAGGGAGTCGAGGGAGGATCTCTGGGCGTGACCTCATATTAATATTGCTGCAACAATATGACTATTAGTTGTGTTACACCTGTTCTACTCTCGTCTATTGCTGCAAGACCCTGAAGATGCTAGTCTTGGATAGGACTAGGCCTTCTTTGTCTTTTCTCGCATTGCTGCAGTCAGTCCACATATAACCACCCCCTTCTTTGATACTGATGCATGCTTAGAATAGTTCTGATGTAAGACTTGCGAGTACTTTGGATGAGTACTCACCGTTGCTTTGCTCCCCCTTTGCCCCCTTGATCCGTTGCTGCGACCAGATGATGGAGCCCAGGAGATGGAGGTTCCCGCCGACGATGACTTCTACCCCGACGGTGCCTACTACTACGTGGAGGCCGCTGAAGACCAGGAGTAGTTAGGAGGTTCCCAGGCAGGAGGCCTCGCCTCATTCGATCGTTGTATCTTTTTTGCTAGCCTTCTCTAAGGCACCCCCATGTTTTATGTATGTACTCATATATTGTTGCTTCCGTTGACGCATGTGCTTATCTAGCTTCCGTATTCTAGCCCTCGAGGCCCTTGGCTTGTAATATGAAGCTGATATTGTTTTACTTGTGTCTAGAGTTGTGTTGTGATATCTTCCCGTGAGTCCTTGAGTTTGATCGTACACATTTGCGTGTATGATTAGCATACGATTAAACCGAGGGTGTCACAATTTGATATCAGAGCCGACTGCCTGTAGTTAGCCCCCTTTCCAACTCCTTGGCCAAAGTTGAGTCTAGTGTTTGAAAAACTTTACTAACACTGATGTTGTGGCTTACGGGCCCACATCTCAATTGGGTGGTATCAGTATCTTTTACTCCTTTCCTATACTCTGGGCTCTACTCTCTCTTCTCTTTCGGGTTCAAGATTTTACTAACTCTAACATTATGTTCTCGTAATCACATCGACCCGGAGCGCTGGACTATCTACTCTTTTCTTCTGAATATATATTACACACACTGTCATTTGACATCCATCAATCTTAATTTCATATGCGTCCCGCAAGACAGCACGTGCGCCTGACACAGGCCACTGAGACGACTGGGTTCTCGGCCATTTTGGTCGACCTCCTGACCAGGCTGGGATATCGCTGGTACCCTGAGTACACTGTGTACGAGGACTTCCGCGAGTACAACCAGTACCAGTACCAGGCTGAGGTTCGCATCTTTGACCAGATGGGCGGCGACACCCTCGAGCGCCATGTCTTCTGCGGTATTGGAGTGTCGGTCGAGATGGCCGTCCATGATGCGTCCTACATCGCTATCACCCGTCTCCGTGGAGCGTACCCTCACCTGGAGGAGAGTGCTTTCAGATACATCCCGCATGCTCCTGCTGGGGATGAGACTGGGTCTGATCTCACTACTTACACTGCTAGCGTTCGGGAGCGCAACGACCAATCGTACGTCGCTGTTTGCGCCCCCTACGTGACACGTCTCTACGACGCGCGGGTTCTGGTGCAGTACACTGAGGCACTGGATCGTGCTTTTCGAGCTCTCACTGTGGAGCTCTATGCTACGCGTGCTCGTCTTTACGACACGTTGACAGAGCTGCAGCCAGCACACCACCCGAGGGTTCCTCCTATGCACATCCATGAGCCGAGCAGGGCAGAGCTACCATTAGGTCTCGAGTGGACTGATGTTGGGGGTAGAACCCCTGCACTTGGACCTCAGCTCCTCGAGTGGATGCGGTACCCTCATCAGAGTCACCACGGGACACAGGGTCGTGTTCCTACCTTCTATCACCGCCAGCTACTAGGATTCGTTCGTCCTCTCTGACGTTGATGTAGCCTTATTGCTATATCTCATTGTGGTACTCTCCCACCGCGTGCCTGCATGCCGCCTAGTGAGTCCAGGGTATCGTCTAATGAGTCCAAGCTATCACCAAATTTCGAATTTGTAATCGTTGGTCTGTAATCGAACTTATGTATGGGTCTGTATGTCGAACTCAACTACTATGGAGTATCTATCGCATTTCCCTTTCATCATGCTTGATTAGTTCATGAATGCGTGCGATGCCTTTGCAATTACTTTAAGCTAAACTACCCCTGTTAAATATTTAGCAGGATGGTTAGACCAGCTGGCCGCCCGCGTGGCCCTACCAACGATGCACCACCCCCCCTCCTGAGTATATGGCGGGGATGATCCAACAGTTTGAACTGAACCGCCAGTTTATGCAAGGGCTAATGGATCAGTTCCAAAGGCCGAACATGAACCAGCAGCAAGGCGTGACACTGCAAGACTTCTGCTGCCTCAACCCCGCGATCTACCGCAACTCAACTCAGCCTCTTGATGCTGATGAATGGCTCCGTGACATTGCTTATGAGTTGGAGTCTGCCAGCCTCTCGTGAGCTATGTCAACTTTGCCGCCAACTTCCTGAAGGGTCCCGCTGCTCAATGGTGGGACAACCACATGCGCTCTCAGCCCACTCGAACTGTCATCACTTGGGCATAGTTTAAGGCTGCTTTCCGTGCTCGCTACATTCCTCGGGGAATCATGGACCGGAAGAAGCGTGAGTTCCGCAACCTGGTCCAGGGCAACAAAACTATGGATGCTTATCAGCGGGAATTTCTAGACTTATCTCGCTATGTTGAAGAAGACATTGCAACTGATGCACGCAGACAGGAGAAGTTCCATGAAGGCCTTCACCCTGATATCAAGCTGACACTCCTCGTTCAGGACTATGCTGATTTCGCCACCCTGGTGAACAAGGCTATTCAGGTTGAGACTGGTCTGCAGGAATACAAGGATAGCAGCAAGCGCAACCGTGACATGGGCTCATCTTCGGGCTCATCTACACAGAAGAGGAAGATCTGGATTCCCAACAACATGTACCATGCACCTGCTCCTGCTCCGAGGCCGTCCTATGCTGCACCTCGCCTGCCTCCTCCACCACCTAGGCAGCCGAGGCTTCCAGCTCCACCGCCTCGAGTTCCTCCTCCCCGTCCTGAGGACGGGCTGTGCTTCAAGTGTGGCTGTGCAGGTCATCGTGCTAGAGACTGCAGGCAGAATCCGAATCAACTGACACTTCCCTCAGTTAGCAGTGGCAACAACCAGAACCGCAACTACAACGCTAAGCCTGCTTATGTTCGTGGTCAGGCCAACAACATTGAGATGGGTCAAGCTTAAGACAAGCCTGCTACCGTGATGGGTACACTTCTCCTTAACTCAGTACCTGCTTCTGTATTGTTTGATACAGGAGCATCACATTCCTTTATGTCGGAAAAGTTTGCATACATGCATGAAATTAGGAGTGAAGAGATGAACATCCCGATAGTGGTAAACATCCCTGGGGGCGAATGCCGAACCTCTGTGGTTTGCCCCCACGTTTCAGTTGAAATTGAAGGATTAGAATTCCTTGCCAACCCCATCCTACTAAAGTCATCCAACATTGATCTTATACTGGGGATGGACTGGTTGAAAGCTCATACGGCATCGATCGTTTGTGCCACCAAAACCGTCCACCTCCTACACCCTTCAGATGAATTAATAAGCTACCATGCTCATCTCGTTCGAGATGCTGAGGCACGACTATATGCCTTGAATGCATTAAATGCGTCACCTCTTGAAGGGATTGAAAACATTCCAGTGGTCCGAGAATTGATGTCTTTCTAGAAGAACTTCCAGGGATTCCCCCTGCTCGAGCTGTCGAGTTTGTCATTGACTTTGTACCCGGTACCACTCCTATTGCCAAGCGTCCTTATAAAATGCCACCACATGAACTTCTTGAACTTAAGCAAGAAATTGACAACTCGCTTCGTCTGGGATTCATTCGTCCTAGTTCCTCCGCTTGGGGAGCACCTTCTCTCTTTGTTAAGAAGAAGGATGGGACAAATCGATTGGTTCAAGACTATCATCCTATCAACCAGGCCACTATTCAAAACAAATACCCTCTCCCTCGGATAAATGATATGTATGATCAACTTGCTGGTTCCACCGTCTTCTCTAAGCTCGAGTTGAGGTTGGGATACCACCAGATCCATGTTCGCAAAGAGGATATTCCCAAGGCTGCCTTTGTTACTCGTTATGGATCATACGAGTACACCGTCATGTCTTTCGGCTTAACCAACGCACCGGCAACCTTATCTCGGTTGATGAATTATATATTCATGGACTACCTCGACAAATTTGTCGTGGTATATCTGGATGATATTCTGGTGTTTTCGAAGAATAAAGAAGAGCATGCTGAACATCTTCGTCTTGTACTGGATAAGCTTCGGGAGCATAAACTTTATGCGAAGTATTCCAGATGTGAATTATGGGTGGACGAAGTGACTTACCTTGGTCATGTGATTTCCAAAGATGGTATTGCAGTGAACCCCGAACGAATTCAAGATATTCTTGACTGGACTCCCCCGAAGAATGTCAAGCAAGTCAGAAGTTTTCTCGGACTCGCCAGCTATTGCCGTCGATTCGTCGAGAACTTCTCCAAGATTGCAAAGCCCTTAACCCATATGCTTCACAAAGGTGTTAAGTATGAGTGGACTGATAAATGTCAAGAAAGTTTCCAGGCACTCAAGGACAAACTGACATCCGCTCCGGTACTTGCTCTTCCGGATACGAAAAGGGATTTCGTCATATATTGTGACGCTTCTCGTCAAGGATTGGGCTGTATCCTGATGCAGGATTGCAAGGTGATTGCTTATGCTTCACATCAGCTGCGTGCTCATGAAGAGAACTACCCAGTTCATGATCTCAAGCTTGCCGCAATTATTCATGCACTGAAAGAATGGCGACAATACCTTGTCGGTAATCGCTGTGAAATCTACACCGACCATCAAAGTCTAAAGTACTTGTTCACTCAACCGGAGCTGAATCTACGTCAACAAAGATGGATGGAGCATATAACAGATTTTGACTATAGTATATCATATACCCCCGGCAAGGCTAACGTAATGGCTGATGCCTTGAGTCGCAAGTCATACTCCAACCACCTCCAGGTTCATAAGGTTCACGATCGTCTGCAAGAGGAATTCCGTAAGCTGAACCTCCATATTGTTCCTCAGAGTTACCTTGTTCCCCCTCCTGAAGAGTATCGAAAGATGAACCTTTGTGTTGTTAATCAGGGTTCCCTCAATATCCTAGTTGTTGAACCAGATCTTATGGGCACCATAAAAAATCTGCAATGCTTTGACGATGATGTCGACATGATTAAGAGGTATATTGCAAAGGGTAAACCCTCCTTTTTCACTGTTGCTGAAGATGGCGCCTTGTACTTCAAGGATCGCCTATTCGTCCCAAATAAGAAGGAAAATCTCAGAATGATCGAAAAGGTGATGAAAGAAGCTCACGACACACCTTGATCATCCCTATATCGCCTATGTCTTTCTTCCTCCTGCTTGCATTAGTATTTTGCTACTGTTGTAGTTAGCTCCTATATTTGATGCATAGCCTATTTTTGATGAACTGCTACTTTCAGTACTGTACTTTAAATCTGCTTAGTATAGGTGGAGCAGTCATCCCTTCTGACCCCGTAGTCCAGTTGCCCCGCTTTGTTTTCCAATCTCGATCCCTGATCGACGAGCCAGACCCGACACAACACATACACCCACCTTAGTTGTAGGACGCTACAGAGATACTATCAGGTACCGAGTGTGACACCTCGCTAAGTACTCATGATGGTATCTCTGTAGTATAGCTAGTCGGTCGTGGTTATCGAGGGTGATTCCTCTTTCACCATTACCGACGATGCCTCTGTCGTGCAACCCCTCAAGTGTGGGACCCCCGAGGGTGATTTCTCTAAGCCCACCTTGACGGATACATCGTTCGGAATCCAACGAGGGTGATACCTCGGATTCCCCTCGATGTTACAACCACATAGTTACTCGACCATGTTACTGGGATCATTGGTGTTTAGATGTTAGGCGGGTGGATTCCCGTGTGTTTGTGTCGATGGCCTAATTAAAATGATAATGGATTTGGGTATTTGATCTGGGTTGGTCGGAATGCCTTATTATGCACTAACTGTCTGCGTGGGAAGAATTATGGGTACTCGACGTCGTGGTATCAGCCGAAGCTCTTCAGACGCCAGCAGTGGAGCGTCGCACGCCCGAGTGGTCCCGAGATGCATCGCGCTTCTGATAAAAGGATGCTAGGAATAACCTCGGCTGCCCACGCATCGTGCAGGAGCGCAGAGGGCAAGTGGGCCCATGAACCCTTTGTGATTAGGAGTTAGACCGGCGGGCTGGCCTCTCTGTTGAGTCTTAGGTGGGGCTGCGACGTGTCGATATTGCGAGGCCAGAGTGTTATCGAGCGCGTCGGGGAATATGTTGTGCACCCCTGCAGGGAAGAACTTATCTATTCGAATAGCCGTGTCCACGGTTACAGGACGACTTGGAGTTGTGCCCTGATCTTATACAACTACAAATGTTACTTAACTGGTTTTAGTAGCCCCAGGATTGCTTCCTCGCACGGAGTCGAGGGAGGATCTCTGGGCGTGACCTCATATTAATATTGCTGCAACAATATGACTATTAATTGTGTTACACCTGTTCTACTCTCGTCTATTGCTGCAAGACCCTGAAGATGCTAGTCTTCGATAGGACTAGGCCTTCTCTCTCTTTTCTCGCATTGTTGCAGTCAGTCCACATATAACCACCCCCTTCTTTGATACTGATGCATGCTTAGAATAGTTCTGATGTAAGACTTGCGAGTACTTTGGATGAGTACTCACCGTTGCTTTGTGATACGTCTCCATCGTATCTCCTTTTCCAAACTCTTTTGCCCTTGTTTTGGACTGTAATTTGCATGATTTGAATGGAACTAACCCGGACTAACGCTGTTTTCAGCAGAATTGCCATGGTGTTGTTTTTGCGCAGAAATAAAAGTTCTCGGAATGACCTGGAAATTTCCGGGGATTTTTTGTGGAATATATAAAAAATACTGGCGCAAGAATCAACGGAGGAAGTGGAGCGTGGAGCCCACAAGCCCACCAGGCGCAGGCCCCCGCTGGCCGCGCCTGGCAGGCTTGTGGGGACCACGTTGCTCCACCGCCTCCAATCTCAGCTCTATTTAGTCCCTTTTGTCCGGAAAAAAATCAAGGAGAAGAGTGCATCGCGTTTTATGATACGGAGGCGCCGCCACCTCCTGTTCTTCCTCTCGAGGGCAGATCTGGAGTCCGTTCTGGGCTCCGGAGAGGGGAGATCGTCGCCATCGTCATCATCAACCTTCCTTCATCGCCAATTCCATGATGCTCTTCACCGTTCATGAGTAATCTTATCGTTGGCTTGCTGGATGGTGATGGGTTGGATGAGATCTATCATGTAATCGAGTTAGTCTCGACGAGGATTGTTCTCTAGTATCCACTATGTTCTGAGATTGATGTTGCTACTACTTTGCCATGCTTAATGCTTGTCACTAGGGCCCGAGTGCCATGATTTCAGATCTGAACCTATTATGTTGTCGCCAGTATATGTGTGTTCTTGATCCTATCTTGCAAGTTGTAGTCACCTACTATGTGTTATGACCCGGCAACCCCGGAGTGACAATAGCCGGAATCACTCCCGGAGATGACCATAGTATGAGGAGTTCATGTATTCACTAAGGGTTAATGCATTGGTCCGGTTCTTTATTAAAAGGAGAACCTTAATATCCCGTAGTTTCCATTAGGACCCCGCTGCCATGGGAGGGATGGACAATAGATGTCATGCAAGTTCTTTTCCCTAAGCACGTATGACTACATACGGAATACATGCCTACATTACATTGACGAATTGGAGCTAGTTACATATCTCTTCGTGTTATAACTGTTGCCTGATGAATAGCATCCGACATAATCATCCACCACCGATCCAATGCCTACGAGTCTTTTCCTATTGTTACTCTGTTGCTACTACTGTTACTTTGCTGCTACCGCTGTCACTTTGCTGCTACTGGTTACTGTTGCTACTGTTACTATCACACTACTTTGCTACTGATACTTTGCTGCATATACTAAATCTTCCAGGTGTGGTTGAATTGACAACTCAACTGCTAATACTTGAGAATATTCTTTGGCTTCCCCTTTTGTCGAATCAATAAATTTGGGTTGAATACTTTACCCTCGAAAACTGTTGCTATCCCCTATACTTGTGGGTTATCAAGACCTTTTTCTGGCGCCGTAGCAAGGGAGGCATAGCTCTATTCTCTGAGTCACTTGGGATTTACATTTGCTGGTCACTATGAGGAATCCGAAAGATCCAAGAACTAAAGTATTGCCCTCAACTACGTGGACAGGTAAGGAACTGCCATTTAGCTCTGCACTTGATTCACCTTCAGTTATGAGTAAGTTTGCGACACTACCTCGTGCTAGAAATCTTGATATGCGCTTGTGCTTGATGATGCTACTTCTGCTACCCTTGATGCTTATGATGATGCTATGCTTGATACTGCTTTGCCACTAGGTGCATTCCTTGATGCACAAATTGCTAGAGTTGCTGCTAGATGTGATGATACTTCTGAAACTGCTGATACTATTGAAGTAGAACCTGCTATTTTGCCTGTTAGAACAAGCTCTCCTGGATATGAATTGGCTGATATGCGTGAGGGTTATGTTATGGAGGGAGAGATAGCTGAGGACTTTCTTGCTTGTACGGATAGCTATGATGTTGAGAAATTACTGCGCAAGTGGAAAGAAAAATCTGTGAACGCTAGGATGAAATACGACCTGAAGTTTGCTACTTCGCCTATCTTTGTGACCGATAAGGATTGTGAATTCTCTGTCGACCCTGAGTTAATCACTCTGGTCGAATCAGATCCTTTTCACAGTTATGAGTCTGAAACGGTTGTAGCCCATCTTACCAAACTGCACGATATAGCCACCCTATTCACAAGTGAGGAAAAGATCCGCCACTACTATATCCTTAAGCTGTTTCCTTTCTCGCTAAAGGATGATGCTAAGACCTGGTTCACTTCTCTTGCTCTTGTTTGTGTGCGTAGCCCCCAGGATATGATCTACTACTTCTCTAAGAAATATTTCCCTGCCCATAAGAAGTAAGCTGCCTTGCAGGAAATATACAACTTTGCGCAAGTTGAAGAAGAGAGTCTCCCACAAGCTTGGGGGAGGCTCGTCCAGCTACTGAATGCTTTGCCTGATCACCCTCTTGAGAAGAATGAAATACTTGATATCTTCTATAATGGACTTACCGATGCATCTAGAGACCACCTAGATAGTTGTGCTGGTTGTGTTTTTAGGGAACGAACTGTAGAACAAGCTGAGATTCTATTGAATAATATCTTGTGCAATGAGAATGCTTGGACCATTCCCGAACCACCTCCTAAGACAACTCCGTAGAAAAGAGGTATTCTATTCCTTAGTCCTGAAGATATGCAAGAAGCTAAGAAATCTATGAAAGAGAAAGGCATTAAATCTGAAGATGTAAAAAATCTACCACATATCGAAGAGATCCATGGTCTTGATAACCCGATATAGGTAGTAGAGGTAAATTATCTTCTTAGATTCGATGACAGTGATATTCCTTTTGATAAACCTGCTAGCTTATGCCTAGATGAATTTGATAACTTTGTTGCCAAACAACAAAGTTTCAATGATTATGTTAGCAGACAATTGGAACAGAATGCTCGTATGCTTAGTCATTTAACTGCTTGTGTGGACAGAAACGTCAATGATCTTAAGCTCTTGAGTAAACATGCCTCTATGGTTACTACTCAAGTAGAACAAGTACTTAAGGCTCAAAATGACTTGCTCAATGAGTTGAATGATAATTCTGTCAGAGTCGTCATTAGAGGCGGTAGAATGATCCAGGAACCTTTGTATCATGAGGGTCATCCTAAGAGAATTGAACAAGATTCTCATGGAGTTAGCACTGATGCACCTAGTCATCCTAGGAAGAAGAAGAAAGATGATATGAATTTGCACGCTAGCAACCCTGTTGCTGTTACACTTGAGAGTCCAAACGATGTCTCTGTCTCTGATGCTGAAACACAATCTAGTGATGAACATGAGCCTAATGATAATATCAATAGTGATGTTCATGAAGATGCTCAACCTAGCAATGATAAGGATGTGGAGATTGCACCAGTTCATCTTGATAACCGACAGCCTAAGAATAAGAGATATGATAAGAATGACTTCGCTGCTAGGAAGCATGGTAAAGAAAGGGAACCATGGGTTAAGAAACCCATGCCCTTTCCTCCCAAACCATCCAAGAAAAAGGATGATGAGGATTTTGAGCGCTTTGTTGAAATGATTAGACCTGTCTTTGTGCAAATGCGTTTGACAGATATGCTCAAAATGTCTCCGTATGCTAAGTACATGAAGGATATTGTGACTAATAAGAGGAGGATACCCGAGGTGGAGATTTCCACCATGCTCGCTAATTATACCTTCAAGGGTGGAACTCCTAAGAAACTAGGTGATCCCGGAGTGCCCACTATACCTTGCTCCATTAAAGGCAACTACTTTATAACTGCGTTATGCGACCTTGGAGCTGGTGTTAGTGTTATGCCTCTCTCTCTTTATCATAGACTTGAACTGGATAAGTTGACACCCACTTAAATCTCTCTGCAAATGGCCGACAAATCAACTGCTTTCCCTATCGGCATTTGCGAGGATGTGCCTGTTGTGGTTGCTAATGTTACTATCTTAATAGACTTTGTTATCCTGGATATTCCCGAGGATGATGCCATGGCGGTCATCCTTGGAAGACCCTTTTTAAACACTGCAGGGGCTGTTATTGATTGCAACAAAGGCAATATCACTTTCCATGTCAATGGTAATGAGCATATGGTGCACTTTCTGAAGAAACAGTATCGAGTACAATGCATCAATGCTATCGAAAAAACTTCATCGATTCTTATTGGGAGCTTTAAATGCCCTATACCTCCTGTCAAGATGAAGTATGATTTGCTTGTTGGGGATATCCACATTCCCATTGAGGTAACCTAGTGACTATTCGAAAATTCTCCGTTTCCTTTTGCGATTTGAAAAGGTTTGTCAAGGAGACTTGATCAACCTCGTTGACGGATTTCTTTCGATGACCATGAGATGGATGAATCGAGGAGTCACAAACCTCCGTTCCAAGCTTTGACCTTTGGTTGCTTAGAAGAAAAATGATAGATTTAGTTTAGTTTTCCCTGTTTCTGCTTTTAGCGTCTTGTAGAAAAGTACCCAGAAAATAAAAGTTCTCCGAACGTCCTGAAAATAAAGTATGATTTTTTCTGGAATTTTTGAAAAATACTAAGACGGAGAGCTAGTCAGGGGGCTGCACCAGTGGGCCACAAGCCCTGGTGGCGCGGGTACCCCTTGGCCGCGCCACCCAGGCTTGTGGGGCCCACGTGCACCCCTCCACTCATTCTAGCTCCCATCTGCTTCTCCTACCTCCAGAAAAAATCGTTTCGCAGCTCAAACCCGTGTTCTTGCTTTTCTTGCTGGGATTTCCAATCTCCTTGTGGAAAGCACCATTCACGAAACTGTTTTGGGGAAATTGCTCCTTGCTAAGTGACTCGTCCATTGGTCCAACTAGTTTTGGCTCTAGTGCCTTATACATCGCGTATTTTTGCTGCCTTGGTGACCCTGTTCTTGAGCTTTGCATGCTAATTTTAGCTGGTCCCAAGTAGTTTTGATGCGTGATATGGCTTCTAGGCACTTGTGGGAGTAGTTGCTATGAGTTTTGTTGAGCCTTGTTCACTTTTCTTTAGAGTCACTGAAAATTTCAGAAAAGGAAGATGTTCAGGAGAAACTATCATGGTGGTTCCTCAAGCAAGAAAGGTCCCCGTCTCGCTATTCGGGAGCCCGATCCTTACCAACCAAGGAACGCAGAGGTACAACCATGTGACTGGCCTTCAGATGAATTCATGATTGAGGCAGGTTTCAAAGACGAGTTTGATACACTTGTTCACAATGTCGGACTCGAAGAATTCATCTCCGATAAATGTGAACATTACGTTACTCTCACTGCCTCTTTTGTTCGTAGATTCAAATTTTCAGCTGGCTGTGACACATCTGTACTGTTTGATCTCTATGACAAATCGTATACCATGGATTTAGAGGATTTCAGTAGAATTTGCAAGGTACCTGTTTGGGGTAGTCTCAGTGATCCTCCTAAATCTCCGATTAGAGATTTTTTCTCTGGTATAACTATCGGAGAAACTAGAGATATTACGAAGGCTACCATGGGGAGCATTCATTTTCCTGCCTTGCATTACTTTGCCCTCTTCATAGGCAGATGCATTAACGACAAGATCGAGCATTGTCACCTCTGTGCACCCGACCTTAGTATTCTTAAGAGCGCAGTAATAGGTGATAGAAGTTTCAACATGGGAGCTCTAATGGAAAGGAGGCTTAATAATAATGCTAATGAAGGGGATTTCTTTGGTGGGATCTATGCCACTCGCATAGCAAATTTTCTTGGAGTACCCATGCGCGAACGAGACCCCCCACTCCATACAGCTTTCCTTGATCGCGCCGCTTTGACACGCTATCAGTTCCTTGAGAGGGATGATGAATCCGTCCTGTACCGGTTAATATTTAACCGATAGCGTGTTTTCCATATTACCCTTCCTGCTCCTGCCTTCTTTGACTTTCAGGTAAAACGGAGATATTACATAACTAGAGGAGCGGCAGAGGAGTATGAGAGGGAGGCAAAGGCTGCTCATCTCCGTTAGGCACCTATTCAGGCAGTGGCTGCAGCACTCCCGTATAACCCCCATTATGATTTTGGGTATCTACCAGACCATCCTTGGGAGTAGATCAACTTAGGCCAAAAGCCTAAGCTTGGGGGAGTACGTCTTTCTCACCGACTTTATATTCTTGTTCACACTTTCACTTTGTTAGTCGGTGTTCACACTTTGCCACTGTATCATCCATGCTAGTTTATTTCTTTCTCTCGTTTTCTTTTCGTGTGTTTGTCTAGTTTGAGAAAACCCAAAAAGATTTTCTTGTTCTTCTTTTGCTTGTTGAGAGATTTCCCGTGTAAATAGTTTTCTTTTTCTTTAGGTCAAGGTAGAAGACCATGGTTACAATGTTTAGTGGCTCTCGCATGCATATCTGTTTATCTGTCAAAGAGCCATATTACTTTGTCTTCTCCTTTGTGTTTGCTTACACATTCTAGCTTAGTCCAATGCACGAGCACTCTTATTATTGTTCACATCGTTTGGTCGTGCAAGTGAAAGGCAATAATGACGATATATGAGGAAGTGACTGAGCCTCGAAAAGCTGGTATGAACTCAATCTATTTTGTTTTTGTAAATATGACTAGCTCATCGTTCCTAGTTCAGCTTTGTTGTGAGAGAAACATGTTTGCAATGACAACTTAGAGATCATAGTTTCTGATGCCATGCTTAATTAGCTAGGATCTTATAACGATTTGCCTTGGATGCCAACATGAATTTTGAGATGACTATGATGTAGTATGATAGGATGGTATCCTCCTTTGAATGATTCAAGTGGCTTGACTTGGCGCATGTTTACGCATGTAGTTGAAACAAAATCAACATAGCCTCTATGATATTCATGTTCATGGTGATTTATGTCCTACTCATGCTTGCACTCAATGTTGGTTAATCTCAATGCATTTTGATGACTGTTGTCGCTCTCTAGTTGGTCGCTTCCAGTCTTTTGCTAGCCTTCACTTGTACTAAGCGGGAATACTGCTTGTGCATCCACTTCCATAAACCCAAAGTTGTTCCATATGAGTCCACAGTACCTACCTATTTGCGGTATCTACCTGCTGTTCCATGTAAATTTGCATGTGCCAATCTCTAAACCTTCAAGAAATAATCTGTTTTGCATGCCCGAACCGCTCATGTGGTGACAGGGGGCTATCAGTATCTTCCATGCTAGGCGTGTTATCCTCGATATGTGTTTATTCACTATCATTCACGAGAAAGGGGCCCGTAATTGGAATGCCCAGTTCCATGCTCAAATCGAAAAGATAATTGCAAACAAAACTCCCCCTAGATTGATGTTGGTATGGACGGCACCCGAGTATTCGGCTAGTCGTGGAGTGTGATTGATCGGTGGTGGGGGAGTCAAAACTTTACTTTTCTGTTTGGGAACCGCCTATAGCATGTGTAGCGTGGAAGATGGTGAAAACTCTTAGTCATTGCGTTGACAATGAAAGCATGCCACCCAAAATTATTATCTCTGTTTTCAAAGCTTGAGCTCTGGCACCTCTGTAAATCAATGCTTCCCTCTACGAAGGGCCTGTCTATTTATGTTCTTGTTGAGTCATCCTCTTCTTATAAAAGCACCAATTAGAGAGCACCTCTGTCATTTTTATGCTTTGCTTTTGATTAATATTGAGTATGAGGGTGACTGGATTATCTTTGCCATGAATTACAATGTTTAGTCAGCCCTTGGTCTTTGACGGTGCTCTGCGTTTATGTTTTGCGGTCTCAGAAAGAGCTAGCGAGATACCATCTGTTCGTAGAGCTTCATTATTGTTTTGATTCAAGTGTTGACGTTTGGAACTCATTATTATTGCTCGCTATTTGATTATGCCATTGATATGAGTTTACCGTGAGACCTAGATGTCATTTGCTTATGTGGTTAGCTTGTGATCTTGCTGAAACTCTGGATATGAGTTACACATAGTTGCAACAACAAGATCAAACAGAGTTCGTAAAAGTTTTTCTTTTGTCTCTTTCAGTTTGTCAACTGAATTGCTTGAGGACAAGCAAGGTTTTAAGCTTGGGGGAGTTGATACCTCTCCATCGTATCTACTTTTCCAAACTCTTTTGCCCTTGTTTTGGACTCTAATTTGCATGATTTGGATGGAACTAACCCGGACTAACGTTGTTTTCAGCAAAATTGCCATGGTGTTGTTTTTGCGTAGAAATAAAAGTTCTCGGAATGACCTAGAAATTTACGGGGATTTTTTTGTGGAATATATAAAAAATACTGGCGCAAGAATCAACGGAGGAAGTGGAGCGTGGAGCCCACAAGCCCACCAGGCGCGCCCCCTAGCTGCGCCTGGCAGGCTTGTGGGGCCCACGTTGCTCCACCACCTCCAATCTCAGCTCTATTTTGTCCCTTTCATCCGGAAAAAATCAAGGAGAAGAGTTCATCGCGTTTTACGATACGGAGGCGCCGCCACCTCCTGTTCATCCTCTGGAGGGCAGATCTGGAGTCCGTTCTAGGCTCCGGAGAGGGGAGATCGTCGCGATCGTCATCATCAACCATCCTTCATTGCCAATTCCATGATGCTCTTCACCGTTCGTGAGTAATCTCATCGTAGGCTTGCTGGACGGTGATGGGTTGGATGAGATCTATCATGTAATCGAGTTAGTTTTGACGGGGATTGATCTCTAGTATCCACTATGTTCTGAGATTGATGTTGCTACTACTTTGCCATGCTTAATGCTTGTCACTAGGGCCCGAGTGCCATGATTTCATATCTGAACCTATTATGTTGTCGCCAATATATGTGTGTTCTTGATCCTATCTTGCAAGTTGTAGTCACCTACTATGTGTTATGACCCGGCAACCCCGGAGTGACAATAGCTGGAACTACTCCCGGAGATGACCATAGTATGAGGAGTTCATGTATTCACTAAGTGTTAATGCGTTGGTCTGGTTCTTTATTAAAAGGAGAACCTTAATATCCCGTAGTTTCCATTAGGACGACGCTACCACGGGAGGGATGGACAATAGATGTCATGCAAGTTCTTTTCCCTAAGCACATATGACTACATACGGAATACATGCCTACATTACATTGACGAACTGGAGCTAGTTACATATCTCTCCGTGTTATAACTGTTGCATGATGGATACCATCCAGCATAATCATCCACCACCGATCCAATGCCTACGAGTATTTTCCTACTGTTACTCTGTTGCTACTTCTGTTACTTTGCTGCTACTGCTGTCACTTTGCTGCTACTGGTTACTGTTGCTACTGTTGCTATCACACTACTTTGCTAGTGATACTTTGCTGCATATACTAAATATTTCACGTGTGTGATACGTATCCATCGTATCTACTTTTCCAAAATCTTTTGCCCTTGTTTTGGACTATAATTTGCATGATTTGAATGGAACTAACCCAGACTGACGCTGTTTTCAGCAGAATTGCCATGGTGTTGTTTTTGTGCAAAAATGAAAGTTCTCGGAACATCCTGAAAATTTACGGAGAATATTTCTATAAAATATGAAAAATACCAGCGCAAAGATCCATCGGAGGGGATGGGCCAGTGGGCCACAAGCCCTGTTGCCGCGCCCTTGGCCGCGGAAACCAAGCTTGTGGGGCCCACGTGGCTCTGCAACCCCCAAACTCAGCTCTATTTATTCCCTTTCATCCCGAAAAAAAATTAAGAGAGAAGATTTCATCGCGTTTGTGATACGGAGGCGCCGCCACATCCTGTTCTTCATCTGGAGGGCAGATTTGGAGTTCGGTTTGGGCTCCGGATCAAGGAGATCGTCGCCATCGTCATCATCAAGCTTCTTCCCTCTCCAATTCCATGAAGCTCTTCATCGTTCGTGAGTAATCTATTCGTAGGCTCGCTGGGCGGTGATGAGTAGGATGAGATCTATCATGTAATCGAGTTAGTTTTCATGGGTATTGATCCCTAGTATCCACTATGTTCTGAGATTGATGTTGCTACTACTTTGCCATGCTTAATGCTTGTCACTAGGGACCGAGTGCCATGATTTCAGATATGAAATTATTATGTTGTCACCAATATATGTGTGTTTTAGATCTGATCTTGCAAGTTGTAGTTACCTACTATGTGTTATGATCCGGCAACCCTAGTGACAATAACCAGAACCACTCCCAGTGATGACCATAGTTTGAGGAGTTCATGTGTTCACCAAGTGCTAATGCGTTGGTCCGGTTCTTTATTAAAAGGAGAACCTTAATATCCCGTAGTATCCATTTGGACCCCGCTGCCATGAGAGGGATGGACAATAGATGTCATGCAAGTTCTTTTCCTTAAGCACGTATGACTACACACGGAATGCATGCCTACATCACATTGACGAACGAGAGCTAGCCACATATCTCTCCGTGTTATAACTGTTGCATGATGAATGTTATCCAATGAATCGCCGACCCATTGCCTACGAGTTTGTCCCACTGCTGCTGTTACTTGTTTTGCTCTGCTGCTGTTACTACTGTTGCTGCTACTGTTACTTGCTGCTGCTGTTACTTGCTTTGTCTTGTTGCTGCTGTTACTCGCTGCTGCTGCTACTTGCTACTGCTGTTACTCGCTACTGTTGCTACTTGCTACTGCTGTCACTACTGCTGTTCCTTGCCACTGCTGCTACTCGTTACATTGCTGCTACCTGCTACAATACCTTTTTCTCGCACCGTTGCCGGGAAAGAATATTTCTCGTCCACGGGCAACTTACTGGTGCCATTGATACGACAGTTAGGAATAGTCTGCCTTGTCAACAGATCGTTTCTGGCACCGTTGTTATCATACTACTTTGCTGCTGATACTTTGCTTGCAGATACTAATCTTTCAGGTGTGGTTGAATTTTACGCATTCAACTGCTAATACTTGAGAATATTCTTTCACTTCCCGTCGCGTGAACCAACAAATTTGGGTTGAATACACTACCCTCGAAAACTGCCACGACCCCACGCGCTGGTGGGCCATTGCAAGACAATTGCTAATTGTTGAGCAACTGGGACAAGCTCTTTTCTGGCTCCGTTGCCGTGGAGGCATCAAGTCAGGAATAGTTGCACATCAGCAGCATTTTTCTGGAGCCGTTGCCGGGGAAGGAGAGCTATATTCCCTGAGTCACTTGGGATTTATATCTGCTGATCACTATGAAGAATCTGAAAGATCCAAAAACCAAAGTCTTGCCCTCAACTACGAGGGGAGTTAAGGAACTGCCATCTAGCTCTGCACTTGATTCACCTTCAGTTATGAGTAAGTTTGCGACACCACCTCCTGCTAGAAATCTTGATATGTCGCCTGTGCTTGATGATGCTTATGATGCTAGAGCTAGAGATACTATGCCTGATGATGCTAGAGATGCTATGCTTGATACTGCTTTGCCTGATGATGCTAGAGATGCTATGCCTGATACTGCTAGAGATGCTATGCTTGATAGTGCTTTGCTTGATGATGCTAGAGATGCTATTTTGCCTGATGATGCTATGCTTGATACTGCTAGAGATACTACTTTGCCTGATATGCCACTAGGGGTATTCCTTGATGCTCATATTGCTAGAGTTACTGCCAATGCTCATGATGGTTCCGAAACTGCCGATACTATTGAGATAGAACCTGCTTTTACTCCTGCTAGATCTAGCTCTCCTAGATATGAATTGCCAGATATACCTGAGGGTTACATTATGGAGGCAGAATAGCTGAGGATTTTCTTGTGTGTAAGGATGCCTATGACGCTGAGAAATTACTTCTCAAGTGGAAGGAAAAATCTCTGAAAGCTAGGATGAAATACGACCCGAAGTTTGCCACTTCACCTATCTTTATCACCGATAAGGATTATGAATTCTGTGTCGACCCTGAGATAATATCTCTAGTCGAATCTGATCCTTTCCATGGTTATGAGTCTGAGACGGTCGTAGCCCATCTTACCAAACTACACAATATAGCCACCCTTTTCACTAGTGAGGAGAAGATCCGCTACTACTATATCCTTAAGCTGTTTCCTTTCTCTCTAAAGGATGACGCTAAAGCCTGGTTCACTTATCTTGCTCCTGGATGTGTGAGTATTCCCCAGGATATGGTCTATGACTTCTGTTAGAAATATTTCCCTGCCCATAAGAAGCAAGCTGCCTTGGAGGAAATATACAACTTTGCTCAACTCAAAGAAGAGAGTCTCCCCCAAGCTTGGGGGAGGCTCATCCAGCTACAAAATGCTTTGCCTGATCACCCTCTTAAGAAGAATGAGATACTTGATATCTTCTATAAAGGACTTACCGATGCTTCTAGAGACCACCTAGATAGCTGTGTCGGTTGTGTTTTTAGGGAACGAACTATAGAACAAGCTGAGACTCTACTGAATAACATTTTGATCAACGATAACGCTTGGACTATTCCCGAACCACCTCCTAAGCCCACTCCTAAGAAAAGAGGTATTCTATTCCTCAGTCCCGAAGATATGCAAGAAGCCAAGAAATCTATGCAAGAGAAAGGCATTAGATCTGAAGATGTCAAAAATCTACCACCTATCGAAGAGATCCATGGTCTCGACAACCCGATACAAGTAGTAGAAGTGAATTCTCTGTGTAGGTTTGATGAGAGTGATATTCCTTTTGACAAACCTGCTAGCCTATGCTTTGATGAATTTGACAACTTTGTTGCCAAACAACAGAGTTTCAATGATTATGTTAGCAGACAATTGGAACAAAGCACTCGTATGCTTAGTCATTTAAGTGCTTGTGTAGACAGAAATGTCAATGATCTAAAGCTTCTGAGTAAACATGCCTCTATGATTACTACTCAGGTAGAACAAGTACTTAAAGCTCAGAATGACTTGCTCAATGAATTAAATGACAACTCTGTAAAAGTCATTACTAGAGGAGGCAAAATGACTCAGGAACCTTTGTATCCTGAAGGCCATCCTAAGAGAATTGATCAAGATTCTCAAGGTATTAGTGCTGATACATCCAGTCATCCTAAGAAGAAGAAGAAGGATAATAGAAACCTACATGTCAGTTCACCAAATACTGTCACACCTGAAGAACCAAATGATATTTCTACGTCTGATGCAGAAGCACAATCTGGTGAATGAACATGAACCTGGTGACAATATGGACACCGATGTTCATAATGATCCTCAATCTAGCAATGATAAGGATGTGGAGATTGAACCTATGGTTAATCCTGATAATCCACAACCTAAGAGATACGATAAGAATGACTTCACTGCTAGGAAGCATGGTAAAGAAAGGGAGCCATGGGTTCAGATACCCATGCCCTTTCCTCCTAAGCCATCCAAGAAAAAGGATGATGAGGATTTTGAGCGCTTTATTGAAATGATAAGACCCGTCTTTCTGCAGATGCGGTTAATTGATATGCTCAAAATGTCTTCGTATGCCAAGTACATGAAAGATATCATGACCAATAAACGGAAGATACCAGATCTTGATATCTCCACCATGCTTGCCAATTACACTTTCAAAGGTGGAACTCCTAAGAAACTTGGTGATCCCGGAGTGTCCAGTATACCTTGCTCCATTAAAGGAAACTACGTAAGAACTGCCTTATGTGACCTTGGAGCCGGTGTTAGTGTTATGCCTCTCTCTCTTTATCGTAGACTTGAACTGGATAAGTTGACACCCACTGAAATTTCTCCGCAAATGGCCGACAAATCAACTGCTTTCCCTATCGGCATTTGCGAGGGTGTGCCTGTTGTGGTTGCTAACACCACTATCTTAACAGACTTTGTTATCTTGGATATTCCCGAGGATGATGCGATGGATTTCATCCTCGGAAGAACCATTTTAAACACTGCAGGGGCTGTTATAGATTGCAACAAAGGCAATGTCACTTTCCATGTTAACGGTAATGAGCATACAGTGCACTTTCCGAAGAAACAATATCACGTACATTGCATCAATGCTATCGAAAAAACTTCATCGATTCTTATTGGGAGCTTTGAATTCCCTATTCCTCGTGTCAAGATGAAGTATGATTTGCTTGTTGGGGAGATACAGATCCCCATTGAGGTGACTTAGTGGCTATTCGAAAATTCTCTGTTTCCTTTTGCGATTCGAAAAAGTTTTTGTCATGAGGATTTGATCAACCCCATTGTCGGATTTCTTTCGATGACCATGAGATGGATGAATCAAGGAGTCACATACCTCTGTTTTAAGCTTTCACTTTCTGTTGCTTAGAAGAAAAATGATAGATTTAGTTTAGTTTTTCCTGTTTTCTGTTTTAGCGTCCCGGAGAAAAGTACCCCAAAAATAAAAGTTCTCCGATGGTCTTGAAAATCTAGTATGATTTTTTCTGGAATATTTGAAAAATACTGGGATTGAGAGCTGCCCTGGGGGCCACACTAGTGGGCCACAAGCCCTGTTGCCGCGGCCTCCCCCTGGCTGCGGGGACCAAGCTAGTGGGGCCCACAGGGACCCCCTCCACTCATTCCAGCTCCCATCCTCTTCTTCTACCTCCAGAAAAAATTGTTTCGCAGCTCAAACCCGTGTTCTTGCCCATTTGGCTGTGATTTTTGATCTCCTTGCTCAAAGCACCATTCTCCGAACCGTTTTGGGGAATTAGTCCTTGGTAAGTGACTCCTCCATTGGCCCAATTAGTTTTTGCTCTAGTGCTTTATCCTTCGCGTATTCTTGCTACCTTGGTGACCCTGTTCTTGAGCTTGAAATATTGATTTTAGCTGGTCCCAAGTAGTTTTAGCGTGTGATACAGTCTCTAGGCACTGGTAGGAGTAGTTGCTACAAGGTGTGGTTGGTCTTTATTCACCTTTCTCTTGAACTTCAAAAATTTCAGCAAAAAGAAATTATGTTCAGGAGGAAGTTTCATGGTGGTTCCTCAAGTAAGAAGGGTCCCCGTCTTTCTATCCAGGAGCCCGATCCTTATCAACTAAGGGACGCACCGGTACAACCATGTGAATGGCCTCCCGATGAGTTCATGATCGAAGCAGGCTTCAAGGATGAGTTTGATACACTTGTCCGCAATGTCGGGTTAGAAGAATTCCTCTCAGATAAATGTGAATAGTATGCTTTGCTCACTGCCTCTTTCATGCGTAGATTTAAATTTTTAGTTGGCCGTGACTCATCCATACTGTTTGATCTGTATGATAAATCCTACACCATGGATTTGGAGGATTTCAATAGGATTTGCAAAATACCCGATGGGGGTAATCTTAGAGATCCTGCTAAGTCTTTGGTTAGAGATTTTGTCTCTAGTATAACTGTTGGAGAAACTAGAGACATCACGCAAGCTACCATAGGAAGCATTCATTTCCCTGCCTTGCACTACTTTGCCCTCTTCATAGGTAGATGCATTAACGGCAAGGTTGAACATTGTCACCTATGCGCATCCGACCTTAGTATCCTTAAGACCGCAGTGACGGGTGACAAAATCTTCAACATGGGAGCTATTATAGCAAGGAGGCTGAATAAGAATGCTATTGATGGGGATTTCTTCGGCGGCATCTATGCCACTCGCATAGCAAATTTTCTTGGAGTACCCATCCACGCAGGAGATCCCCCGCTCCATACAACTTTCCTTGACCGCGTCGCTATGACACACTACCATTTCCTTGAGAGGGATGATGAATCCCTCCTATACCGATTGATATTTAACCGGCAGCGTGTTTTCCATATTACCCTTCCTGCTCCTGCTTTCTTTGACTTTCAGGTAAAACGGAGATACTACATAACCATAGGAGAGGCAGAGGAGTATGAGAGTGAGGCGACGGCTGCTCGTCTCAGTGAGGCAGCTATTCAGGCAGTGGCTGCAGCGCTCCCGTATAACCCCGATTATGATTTCGGGTTTTGCCAGGACCGTCCTTGGGAGTAGACCAAGCTAGGCCAAAAGCCTAAGCTTGGGGGAGTACGTGTTCTCACCGACTTTACATTCATGCTCATGCTTTCACTTTGTTAGCCGGTGTTTACACTTTGGCACCGTATTATCCATGCTAGTCTCTTTTATTTTTTGTTTTCTTGTTTTCTTGTTTTGTGTCCTTTTGAGAAAACCCAAAAAGATTTTCCTTTCTTCTTTTGCTTGGTGGGAGTTTTCCTGTGTAAATAGTTTTCTTTTTCTTTGGGTCAAGGTAGAAGATATTGGTTACAATGTTTAGTGGCTCTTGCATGCATACCTGTTTAGCTTTCAAAGAGCCATATTACTTTGTCTTCTCCTTTGTGTTTGCCTGTAGATTCGGCTTAGTCCAACACACGAGCACTCTTATTATTGTTCACATCGTTCGATCGTGCAAGTGAAAGGCAATAATGATGATATATGATGAAGTGACTGAGACTGGAAAAGCTGGTATGAACTCTATCTATTTTGTTTTTGTAAATATGACTAGCTTGTGGTCCCAGATTTAGCTTTGTTGTGAGAGAACCATGTTTGTAATGACAACTTAGAGATCTAAGTTTCTGATGCCATGCTTAATTAGCTTGGATCTTATAATGGTTTGTCTTGAATGCCAACATAGATTTTGAGATGACTATGATGTAGTATGATAGGATGGTATTCTCCTTTGAATGATTCAAGTGGCTTGACTTGGCGCATGTTCATGCATGTAGTTGAAACAAAATCAACATAGACTCTATGATGTTCGTGTTCATGGTGATTTATATCCTGTTCATGCTTGCACTCCATGTTAGTCAAACTCATTGCATTGCATCTTGATGACTGTTGTCACTCTCTAGTTGGTCGCTTCCCAGTCTTTTGCTAGCCTTCACTTGTACTAAGCGGAATACTGCTTGTGCATCCACTTCTATAAACCCGAAAGTTTTTCCATGAGAGTCCACCATACCTACCTATTTGTGGTATCTACCTGCTGTTCCAAGTAAATTTGCATGTGCCATTCTCTAAACCTTCAAGAAATAATCTGTTTTGCATGCCCGAACCGCTCATGTGGTGACAGGGGCTATTGATATCTTCCATGTTAGGCGTGTTATCCTCGACATGTGTTTATTCACTGTCATTCACGAGAAAGGGGCCAGTAATTGGAATGCCCTATTCCACACTTAAATTGAAAACATAACTGTAAAACAAGACTCCCCCCGGATTGATGTTAGTATGGACGGTACCCGAGGATTCGGCTAGCCGTGGAGTGTGATTGATTGGTGGTGGGGGAGTTAAAACTTTACTTTTCTGTTTGGGAACCGCCTATAGCATGTGTAGCGTGGAAGATATTGAGAACTCTTGGTCATTGCGTTGACAATGAAAGCATGCCACCCAAAATTATTATCTCTGTTTTCAAAGCTTGAGCTCTGGCACCTCTGCAAGTCAATGGTTCCCTCTGCGAAGGGCCTGTCTATTTATTTTCCTGTTGAGTCATCCTCTTCTTATATAAGCACCAATTAGAGAGCACCTCTGCCATTTTTATGCTTTGCTTTTGATTGATATTGAGTATGACTATGACTGGATCTTCGTTGCTATGAATTACAATGTTTAGTAAGCCCTTGATCTTTGAAAGTGCTCTGCATTTATGTTTTGCGGTCTCAGAAAGAGCTAGCGAGATACCACCTATTCATATTGCTTCATGCTTGTTTTGATTGAATTGTTGGTATCTGAAACTCATTATTATTTGCTCGCTAGCTGATTATGCCATTGATATTAGTTTACCGTGAGACCTTTGTGTCACTTGTTTATGTGGTTAACTTGTGATCTTGCTGAAATTCTGGTTATGAGTTAGACATAGTTGCAACAACAAGATCAAACAGAGTTTGTCAAAGTTTTTCTTTCTCTTTCAGTTTGTCAACTGAGTTGCTTGAGGACAAGCAAGGTTTTAAGCTTGGGGGAGTTGATACGTCTCCATCGTATCTACTTTTCCAAACTCTTTTGCTCTTGTTTTGGACTCTAATTTGCATGATTTGAATGGAACTAACCCGGACTGACGCTGTTTTCAGCACAATTGCCATGGTGTTGTTTTTGTGCAGAAATGAAAGTTCTCGGAACGTCCTGAAAATTTAATGAGAATATTTCTGGAAAATATGAAAAATACCTGCGCAAAGATCCACCGGAGGGGACAGGCCAGTGGGCCACAAGCCCTGTTGCCGCGCCCCCTGGCCGCGGCAACCAAGCTTGTGGGGCCCACGTGGCTCTGCTGCCGCCAATCTCAGCTCTATTTATTCCCTTTCGTCCCGAAAAAATCAAGAGAGAAGATTTCATCGCGTTTGCGATACGGAGGCGCTGCCACATCCTGTTCTTCATCTGGAGGGCAGATCTGGAGTCTCGGCTCCGGATCAAGGAGATTGTCGCCATCGTCATCATCAACCTTCTTCCCTCTCCAATTCCATGAAGCTCTTCATCGTTCGTGAGTAATCTATTCGTAGGCTCGCTGGGCGGTGATGAGTAGGATGAGATCTATCATGTAATTGAGTTAGTTTTGACGGGGATTGATCCCTAGTATCCACTATGTTCTGAGATTGATGTTGCTACTACTTTGCCATGCTTAATGCTTGTCACTAGGGCCCGAGTGCCATGATTTCAGATCTAAAATTATTATGTTGTCACAAATATATGTGTGTTTTAGATCCGATCTTGCAAGTTGTAGTTACCTACTATGTGTTATGATCTGGCAACCCCGGAGTGACAATAACTGGAACCACTCCCAGTGATGACCATAGTTTGAGGAGTTCATGTGTTCACCAAGTGCTAATGCGTTGGTCCGGTTCTTTATTAAAAGGAGAACCTTAATATCCCGTAGTATCCATTTGGACCCCGCTGCCACGGGAGGGATGGACAATAGATGTCATGCAAGTTCTTTTCCCTAAGCACGTTTGACTACACACGGAATGCATGCCTACATCACATTGACGAACGGGAGCTAGCCACATATCTATCCGTGTTATAACTGTTGCATGATGAATGTTATCCAACGAATCGCTGACCCATTGCCTACGAGTTTGTCCCACTGCTGCTGTTACTTGTTTTGCTCTACTGCTGTTACTACTGTTGCTGCTACTCTTACTTGCTGCTGTTACTTGCTTTGTCTTGTTGTTGCTGTTACTCGCTGCTACTGCTACTTGCTACTGCTGTTACTCGCTACTGTTGCTACTTGCTACTTCTGTCACTACTGCTGTTCCTTGCCACTGCTGCTACTCGTTACACTGCTGCTACCTGCTACAATACCTTTTTCTCGCACCGTTGCCGGGAAAGAATATTTTCGTCCACGGGCAACTTACTGGCGCCATTGATACGACAATTAGGAATAGTCTGCCTTGTCAACAGATCGTTTCTGGCACCGTTGTTATCATACTACTTTGCTGCTGATACTTTTCTTGCAGATACTAATCTTTCAGGTGTGGTTGAATGTGACGCATTCAGCTGCTAATACTTGAGAATATTCTTTCACTTCCCGTCGCGCGAACCAACAAATTTGGGTTGAATACTCTACCCTCGAAAATTGCCACGATCCCACACGCTGGTGGGCCATAGCAAGACAATTGCTAATTGTTGAGCAACTGGGACAAGCTCTTTTCTGGCTCCGTTGCCGTGGAGGCATCAAGTCAGGAATAGTTGCACGTCAGCAGTGTGGTTGAATTGACAACTCAACTGCTAATACTTCTCCGTGTTATAACTGTTGCATGATGAATACCATCCGGCATAATTATCCATCACCGATCCAATGCCTACGAGTTTTTCCTACTGGTCCTTGCTATGTTACTTTGCTGCTACTGCTGTCACTGCTGCTACTGTTACTCTGTTGCTACTGTTGTTACTTTGCTGCTACTGCTATCACTTTGCTACTACTGGTTACCGTTGCTACTGTTGCTATCACACTACTTTGCTACTGATACTTGTCTGCAGATACTAAATCTTTCAGGTGTGGTTGAATTGACAACTCAACTGCTAATACTTGAGAATATTCTGTGGCTTCCCCTTGTGTCGAATCAATAAATTTGGGTTGAATACTCTACCCTCGAAAACTGTTGCGATCCCCTATACTTGTGGGTTATCACTTTGCTCCCCCTTTGTCCCCTTGATCTGTTGCCGCGACTAGATGATGGAGCCGAGGAGATGGAGGTTCCCGCCGCCGACGACTGCTACCCCGACGGTGCCTACTACTATGTGGAGGCCGCTGAAGACCAGGAGTAGTTAGGAGGTTCCCAGGCAGGAGGCCTCGCCTCGTTCGATCGTTGTATCTTGATAACCCACAAGTATAGGGGATCGCGACAGTTTTCGAGGGTAGAGTATTCAACCCAAGTTTATTGATTTGACACAAGGGGAAGCCAAAGAATATTCTCGAGCATTAGCAGTTGAGTTGTCAATTCAACTACACATGAAAGACTTAGTATCTGCAACAAAGTATCAGTACCAGAGTAATATGATAGAAATAGTAGCAACAGTGACAACAGTAGTGACAGAGTAACAGTAGCAACAGTGACAGCAGTGACAACAGTAGCGGCAAAGTAACATAACAAGGACCAGTAGGAAAAACTCGTAGGCATTGGATCGGTGATGGATAATTATGCCGGATGATATTCGTCATGCAACAGTTATAACACGGAGAGATATGTAACTAGCTCCAGTTCGTCAATGTAATGTAGGCATGCATTCCGTATATAGTCATACGTGCTTAGGGAAAAGAACTTGCATGACATCTATTGTCCATCCCTTCCGTGGCAGCGGGGTCCTAATGGAAACTACGGGGTATTAAGGTTCTCCTTTTAATAGAGAACCGGAACAACGCATTAGCACTTAGTGAATGCATGAACTCCTCATACTATGGTCATCTCCGGGAGTGGTTCCGACTATTATCACTCCGGGTTGCCGGGTCATAACACATAGTAGGTTCCTACAACTTGCAAGATAGGATCAAGAACACACATATATTGACGAGAACATAATAGGTTCAGATCTGAAATCATGACACTCGGGCCCTAGTTACAAGCATTAAGCATGGAAAAGTAGCAGCAACATCAATCTCAGAACATAGTGGATACTAGGGATCAATCCCCGTCAAAACTAACTCGATTACATCATAGATCTCATCCAACCCATCACCGTCCAGCAAGCCTACAATGAGATTACTCACGAACGGTGAAGAGCATCATGGAATTGGCGATGAAGGAAGGTTGGTGATGACCATGTCGACGATCTCCCCTCTCCGGAGCCCAGAACGGACTCCAGATCTGCCCTCCAAAGGAAGAACAGGTGGTGGCGGCGCCTTCGTATGGTAAAACGCGATGAACTCTTCTCCTTGATTTTTTTCCGGATGAAAGGGACTAAATAAAGCTGGAATTGGAGGCGGTGGAGGTCTGTGGGCCCCACAAGCCTGCTAGGCGCGACCAGGGGGCGCCTGGTGGGCTTGTGGGCTCCACGCTCCACCCCTCCGGTTGATTCCTTCGCCAGTATTTTTTATATATTCCACAAAAAATCCTTGTAAATTTCTAGGTCATTCCGACAACTTTTATTTCTGCGCAAAAACAACACCATGACAATTCTGCTGAAAACAGCGTTAGTCCAGGTTAATTCCATTCAAATCATGCAAATTAGAGTCCAAAACAAGGGCAAAAGAGTTTGGAAAAGTAGATACGACGGAGACGTATCAACTCCCCCAAGCTTAAAGCCTTGCTTGTCCTCAAGCAATTCAGTTGACAAACTGAAAGAGACAAAAGAAAAACTTTTACAAACTCTGTTTGATCTTGTTGTTGCAACTATGTCTAACTCATATCCAGAATTTCAGCAAGTTCATAAGCTAACCACATAAGCAAATGACATCTAGGTCTCATGGAAAACTCATAACAATGGCATAATCAACTAGCGAGCAATAATAATAAGTCTCAAACGTCAACACTTCAATCAAAACAATCATGAAGCAATATGAACAGATGGTATCTCGCTAGATCTTTCTGAGATCGCAAAACATAAATGCACAACACCTTCAAAGACCAAGGGTTGACTAAACATTGTAATTCGTGGCAAAGAAGATCCAGTCACAGTCATACTCAATATCAGTCAAAAGCAAAGCATAAAAATGACAGAGGTGCTCTCTAATTGGTACTTTTATAAGAAGAGGATGATTCAAGAGAAACATAAATAGACATGCCCTTCGCAGAGGGAAGCATTGATTTGCAGAGGTGCCAGAGCTCAAGCTTTAAAGACAGAGATAAATAATTTTGGGTGGCATGCTTTCATTGTCAACGCAATGACCAATAGTTTTCACCATCTTCCATGCTACACATACTGTAGACGGTTCCCAAACAGAAAAGTAAAGTTTTGACTCCCCCACCACCGATCAATCACACTCCATGATTAGCCGAATACGCGGGTGCCGTCCATACCAACATCAATCCAGGGGGAGTTTCGTTTGCAATTATCTTTTCAATTTGAGCATGGAACTGGGCATTCCAATTACCGTCCCCTTTCTCGTGAGTGATAGTGAATAAAAACATATCGAGGATAACACGCCTAGCACGGAATACCGATCGCCCCTTGTCACCACATGAGCGATTCGGGCATGCAAAACAGATTATTTCTTGAAGGTTTAGAGAGTGGCACATGCAAATTTACTTGGAACGACAGGTAGATACCGCATATAGGTAGGTATGGTGGACTCATATGGAACAACTTTGGGTTCATGGAAGTGGATGCACAAGCAGTATTCCCGCTTAGTACAAGTGAAGGCTAGCAAGAGACTGGGAAGCGACCAACTAGAGTGCAACAACAGTAATCAAAATGCATTGAGATTAACCAACATTGAATGCAAGCATGAGTAGGACATGAATCACCATGAACCTGAATATCATAGAGGCTATGTTTATTTTGTTTCAACTACATGCGTAAACATGCGCCAAGTCAAGCCACTTGAATCATTCAAAGGAGGATACAGTCCTATCATACTACATCATAATCATCTCAAAATTCATGTTGGCATCCAAGACAAACCATTATAAGCTCCTTGCTAATTAAGCATGGCATCAGAAACTATGATCTCTAAGTTGTCATTGCAAACATGTTTCTCTCACAACAAAGCTCAATCTGGAACGATGAGCTAGTCATATTTACAAAAACAAAATAGATTGAGTTCATACCAGCTTTTCCAGGCTCAGTCACTTCATCATATATCGTCATTATTGCCTTTCCCTTGCACGACCGTATGATGTGAACAATAATAAGAGTGCTCGTGCATTGGACTACGCTGGAATCTGCAAGCAAACACAAAGGAGAAGACAAAGTAATAGGGCTCTTTGACAGATAAACAGATATGCATGCGAGAGCCACTAAACATTGTAACCATGGTCTTCTACCTTGACCCAAAGAAAAAGAAAACTATTTACACGGGAAAGCTCCCAACAAGCAAAAGAAGAAAGGGAAATCTTTTTAGGTTTTCTCAAACTAGACAAACACACGAGAAAAATATAAAAAATTAAATTAGCATGGATGATACAGTGGCAAAGTGTGAACACCGACTAACAAAGTGAAAGTTTGAGCAAGAATATAAAGTCGGTGAGAAACACGTACTCCCCCAAGCTTAGGCTTTTGGCCTAAGTTGGTCTACTCCCAAGGATGGTCCGGGCGATACCCAAAATCATAATGGGGGTTGTACGGGAGCGCTGCAACTACCGCCTGAATAGCTGCCTCACAGAGGCGAGCAACCTTTGCCTCCCTCTCATACTCCTCTGCCTCTCCTCTGGTTATGTAATATCTCCGTTTTACCTGAAAGTCAAAGAAGGCAAGAGCAGGAAGGGTAATATGGAAAACACGTTGTCGGTTAAATATTAACTGGTATAGGAGGGATTCATTATCCCTCTCAAGGAACTGATAGCGTGTCATAGCGGCGCGATCAATGAAAGTTGTATGGAGCGGGGGATCACCTTCACGGATGGGTACTCCAAGAAAATTTGCTATGCGAGTGGCATAGATCCCACCAAAGAAATCCCCTTCATTAGCATTATTATTCAGCCTCCTTGCTATTATAGCTCCCATGTTGAAACTTCTATCACCCGTTACTGCGCTCTTAAGAATACTAAGGTCGGGTGCGCAGAGGTGACAATGCTCAATCTTGCCGTTAATGCATCTACCTATGAAGAGGGCAAAGTAATGCAAGGCAGGAAAATGAATGCTCCCCATGGTAGCCTGCGTAAAATTAGCATGCAAAGCTCAAGAACAGGGTCACCAAGGCAGCAAAAATACGCAACGAATAAGGCACTAGAGCAAAAACTAATTGGAGCAATGGAGGAGTCACATACCAAGGAACAAATCCCTCAAAACAGTTTGGTGAATGGGGCTTTGCACAAGGAGATCGAAAATCGCAGCAAGAAAAGCAAGAACACGAGTTTGAGTTACGAAACGGTTTTTTCTGGAGGTAGGAGAAGGAGATGGGAGCTAGAGTAAGTGGAGTGGGTACACGTGGGCCCCACAAGCCTGGTAGGCGCGGCGAGGGGGGTGCCCGCGCCTCCAGGGCTTGTGGCCCACTGGTGCAGCCCCCTGACTAGCTCCCCATCTTAGAATTTTTCAAAAATTCCAGAAAAAATCATACTTTATTTTCAGGACGTTCGGAGAACTTTTATTTTCTGGGTACTTTTCTACAAGACGCTAAAAGCAGAAACAGGGAAAACTAAACTAAATCTATCATTTTTCTTCTAAGCAACCAAAGGTCAAAGCTTGGAACGGAGGTTTGTGACTCCTCGATTCATCCATCTCATGGTCATCGAAAGAAATCCGTCAACGAGGTTGATCAAGTCTCCTTGACAAACCTTTTCAAATCGCAAAAGGAAACGGAGAATTTTCGAATAGTCACTAGGTTACCTCAATGGGAATGTGGATATCCCCAACAAGCAAATCATACTTCAACTTGACGGTAGGTATAGGGCATTCAAAGCTCCCAATAAGAATCGATGAAGTTTTTTCAATGGCATTTATGCAATGTACTCGATATTGTTTCTTCGGAAAGTGCACCGTATGCTCATTACCATTGAGATGGAAAGTGACATTGCCTTTGTTGCAATCTATAATAGCCCCTGTAGTGTTTAAAAAGGGTCTTCCAAGGATGACCGCCATGGCATCATCCTCGGGAATATCGAGAATAACAAAGTCTGTTAAGATAGTAACGTTAGCAAGCACCACAGGCACATCCTCGCAAATGCCGATAGGGAAAGCAGTTGATTTGTCGGCCATTTGCAGAGAGATTTAAGTGGGTGTCAACTTATCCAGTTCAAGTCTACAATAAAGAGAGAGAGGCATAACACTAACACCGGCTCCAAGGTCGCATAACGCAGTTATAAAGTAGTTGCCTTTAATGGAGCAAGTTATAGTGGGCACTCCGGGATCACCTAGTTTCTTAGGAGTTCCACCCTTGAAGGTATAATTAGCGAGCATGGTGGAAATCTCCACCTCAGGTATCCTCCTCTTATTAGTCACAATATCCTTCATGTACTTAGCATACGAAGACATTTTGAGCATATCTGTCAAACGCATTTGCACAAAGACAGGTCTAATCATTTCAACAAAGCGCTCAAAATCCTCATCATCCTTTTTCTTGGATGGTTTGGGAGGAAAGGGCATGGGTTTCTGAACCCATGGTTCCCTTTCTTTACCATGCTTCCTAGCAGTGAAGTCATTCTTATCATATCTTCTAGTCTTAGGTTGTGGGTTTTCAAGATCAACACGTTCAATCTCCACATCCTTATCATTACTAGGTTGAGCATCATCATGAACACCACTATCGATATTATCATTAGGCTCATGTTCATCACCAGATTGTGTTTCAGCATTAGAAACATAGACATCGTTTGGATTTTCAGGTGTAACAACATCAGGGTTGCTAGCGTGTAAGTTCCTATCATCTTTCTTCTTCTTTCTAGGATGACTAGGTGCATCAGTGCTAACTCCTTGAGAATCTTGTTCAATTCTCTTAGGCTGACCCTCAGGATACAAAGGTTCCTGGGTCATTCTACCGCCTCTAGTGACAACTTTAACATAATTGTCATTCAACTCATTGAGCAAGTCATTTTGAGCCTTAAGTACTTGTTCTACTTGAGTAGTAACCATAGAGGCATGTTTACTCAGCTGCTTAAGATCATTGACGTTTCTGTCCACACAAGCACTTAAATGACTAAGCATACGAGCATTCTGTTCCAATTGTCTCCTAACATAATCATTGAAACTTTGTTGTTTGGCAACAAAGTTATCAAATTCATCCAGACATAAGCTAGCAGGTTTATCAAAAGGAATATCACTCTCACTGAATCTACGAAGAGAATTTACCTCTACTACCTGTATCGGGTTATCAAGACCATGGATCTCTTCGATAGGTGGTAGATTTTTGACATCTTCAGATTTAATGCCTTTCTCTTTCATAGATTTCTTAGCTTCTTGCATATCTTCAGGACCGAGGAATAGGATACCTCTTTTCTTAGGAGTTGGCTTTGGAGGTGGTTCGGGAATAGCCCAAGCATTCTCATTGCACAAGATATTAGTCAATAGGATCTCAGCTTGTTCTACAGTTCGTTCCCTAAAAACACAACCGACACAACTATCTAGGTGGTCCTTAGAAGCATCGGCTAGTCCATTATAGAAGATATCAAGTATTTCATTCTTCTCAAGAGGGTGATCGGGCAAAGCATTCAGCAGCTTGACAAGCCTCCCCAAGCTTGTGAGAGACTCGCTTCTTCAACTTGCGCAAAGTTGTATATTTCCTGCAAGGCAACTTGCTTCTTATGGGCAGGGAAATATTTTTCAGAGAAGTAGTAGATCATATCCTGGGGGCTACGCACACAACCAGGAGCAAGAGAACTGAACCAAGTCTTAGCATCATCCTTTAGTGAGAAAGGAAACAACTTAAGGATATAATAGTGGCGAATCTTTTCCTCACTCGTGAATAGGGTGGCTATATCATGCAGTTTGGTAAGATGTGCTACAACCGTTTCAGACTCATAACCGTGAAAAGGATCAGATTCGACCGGAGTGATTAACTTAGGGTTGACAGAGAATTCATAATCCTTATCGGTCACAAAGATAGGCGAAGTAGCAAACTTCGGGTCCTATTTCATCCTAGCGTTTAAAGATTTTTCTTTCCACTTGCGCAGTAATTTCTCAACATCATAGCTATCCTTACAAGCAAGAAAGTCCTCATCTATCTCTCCCTCAATAACATAACCCTCAGGCATATCAGGCAATTCATATCTAGGAGAGCTAGTGCTAACATACGAAATAGCAGGTTCTACTTCAGTAATCTCAGCAGTTTCAGAAGTATCATCACATCTAGCAACAACTCTAGCAATTTGTGCATCAAGGAATGCACCTAGTGAAAAAGCAGTATCAAGCATAGCATCATCAGAAGCATCATGGATAGCAGAGGTAGCATCATCAAGCACAAGCGACACATCAAAATTTCTAGCACGAGGTGGTGTCGCAAACTTACTCATAACCGAAGGTGAATCAAGTGCAGAGCTAGATGGCAGTTCCTTACCTGTCCTCGTAGTTGAGGGCAAGACTTTAGTTCTTGGATCTTATGGATTCCTCATAGTGATCAACAGACGTAAATCCCAAGTGACTCAGAGAATATAGCTATGCTTCCCTGGCAACGACGCCAGAAAAAAGGTCTTAATAACCAACAAGTATAGGGGATCGCGATAGTTTTCGACGGCAGAGTGTTCAGCCCAAATTTATTGATTCGACACAAGGGGAAGCCAAAGAATATTCTCGAGTATTAGCAATTGAGTTGTCAATTTAACCACACCTGAAAGACTTAGTATCTGCAACAAAGTATCAGTAGCAGAGTAATATGATAGCAACAGTAGCAACAGTAGCAACAGTAACCAGTAGCAACAGTGACAACAATAGTGACAGAGTAACAGTAGCAGCAGTGATAGCAGTGACAGCAGTAGCGACAAAGTAACGTAGAAAGGACCAGTAGGAAAAACTCGTTGGCATTGGATCGGTGATGGATAATTATGCCGGATGATATTCATCATGCAACAGTTATAACACGGAGAGATATGTAACTAGCTCCAGTTCGTCAATGTAATGTAGGCATGTATTCCGTATATAGTCATACGTGCTTAGGGAAAAGAACTTGCATGACATCTATTGTCCATCCCTCCCGTGGCAGCGGGGTCCTAATGGAAACTACGGGATATTAAGGTTCTCCTTTTAATAGAGAACCGGAACAACGCATTAGCACTTAGTGAATACATGAACTCCTCATACTACGGTCATCTCCGGGAGTGGTTCCGGCTATTGTCACTCCGTGGTTGCCGGGTCATAACACATAGTAGGTGACTACAACTTGCAAGATAGGATCAAGAACACACATATATTGACGAGAACATAATAGGTTCAGATCTGAAATCATGGCACTCGGGCCCTAATGACAAGCATTAAGCATGGCAAAGTAGTAGGAACATCAATCTCAGAACATAGTGGATACTAGGGATCAATCCCCGTCAAAACTAACTCGATTACATGATAGATCTCATCCAACCCATCACCGTCCAGCAAGCCTACGAGGAGATTACTCACGAACGGTGAAGACCATCATGGAATTGGTGATGAAGGAAGGTTGGTGATGACGATGGCGACGATCTCCCCTCTCCGGAGCCCAGAACGGACTCCAGATCTGCCCTCCAGAGCAAGAATAGGTGGTGGCGGCGCCTCTGTATCGTAAAACGCGATGAACTCTTCTCCTTGATTTTTTTTCCGGACAAAAGGGACTAAATAGAGCTGGAATTGGAGGCGGTGGAGCTCCGTGGGCCCCACAAGCCTGCTAGGCGCGACCAGGGGGCGCCTGGTGGGCTTATGGGCTCCACGCTCCTCCCCTTCGGTTGATTATTGCGCTACTATTTTTTATATATTCCACAAAAAATCCTCGTAAATTTCCAGGTCATTCCGAGAACTTTTCTTTCTGCGCAAAAACAACACCATGGCAATTCTGCTGAAAACAGCGTTAGTCCGGGCTAGTTCCATTCAAATCATGCAAATTAGAGTCCAAAACAAGGGCAAAAGAGTTTGGAAAAGTACATACGACAGAGACGTATCATATCTTTTGTGCTAGGCTTCTCGAAGGCACCCCCATGTTTTATGTCTGTACTCAGATATTGTTGCTTCCACTGACTCGTGTGTTTATAGAGCTTCCGTATTCTAGCCCTCGAGGCCCCTGACTTGTAATATGAAACTGATATTGTTTTATTTGTGTCTAGAGTTGTGTTGTGATATCTTCCCGTGAGTCCTTGAGTTTGATCGTATGCATTTGTGTGTATGATTAGCGTACAATTAAACCGAGGGCGTCACAGTAGCGCTCTTCACTGCCGCGATAGGCTCTAGCTCGTCCTGATCGCCGCCCCGTCATACATGGCGACCGATGTCCAGAGAGGACAAGCAACGTAGTTGGTGGAAGAGAGAGGTTGTGGGAGGAGATGAAGATGAGGGCGTCCAACGAGGTGCTTGGTGGCTATGGAAAGGAGGGGTATGGATCAGATCGTGGAGAGTAGGGAGGGAAAAGATAGGGGAGGTGACTCAGGGCATGGGACCAGATCGTGGAGATTTCCTTCGAGCGAGGGGGATGATTTCCTTCCATAGAAGGACCAGATCATGGAGATTTCCTTCGAGCGACAGGGATGATTTCCTTCCATAGATGGACTAGATCATGTATATTTCCTTCGAGCGACAGGGATGATTTCCTTCCATAGATGGACCATATCCTGGAGATTTTCTTTGAGTGACAGAGATGATTTCCTTCCATAGATGGAATAAATCATGGACATTTCCGTCGAGCGACAAGGATGATTTCCTTCCATAGATGGACTAGATTGTGGAGATTTCCTTCGAGCGACAGGGATGCTTTCCTTCAATGGATGCACCAGATCGTGGAGATTTCCTTCGAGCGACAGGGATGATTTCCTTTCATAGATGCACCAAATCGTGGAGATTTCCTTCGAGCGACACGGATGATTTCCTTCCATAGATGGACCAGATCGTGGATATTTCCTTCGAGCGACAGGGATGATTTCCTTCCATAGATACCTAGCATGCTGATTTTAGACGTGTGTTTGTTTCTATTTTTGTGTCGGTTTTTACTCTTTCCTCTTCCAGTGGTTTTCTCTAGTGCATGGTTTTTGAGAGGAAGATAAAAATCGACGGGAGAGAAAATCGGCAGGAGGAGGAAGCTATCGTTCGAGGGGGAGGGTGGTACGAAATGAATGACGTACCAACTGCTCCTTTAGGAGTAGAGATTGAAACCATATTTTTTCTTGGGCAGCGCTAGGCCCCGCGTGAGGTTTGGGTCGGTCGTCCAATTTAAACGCATTCAGCCGTTGGATCGAGACTTCCTTCCTCCGTATCTTTTTTCTTCCTCACGCTCCCTAAACTCACAACTTCATGGACAAGCAAAGCGACCGACACTGAAGCACCACCCCGTGCGCTCGCTCGTCGCCGCCGGTCGTCGTCCTCATCACCGGTCGTTGTCCTTGCCCGCAGTTGGAGCTCCCTTGCTGGATCCACGCATGCATAAAATTTCCTTGCCGGATGCATGCATGCAACAACTTTCGTCCGCGGTTGCATCTCCCTCGCTAGCGGTGGCAGCTTCGGTAGGACGCCCACAACTCCCGTAGCGCCGGTCACCGGTCGCAGCACCGCAGCCGTCGTCACGAGTCGCAGCTCAACAGTGATGGATGTAGCAAAACTTATGCCGGTTGTAGCAAATAACATTTTGTAAAAATAGTTTTAGTTCGTATACTCATGGTATGGTCATTGGGCAAAGATTTGGATCAAGGGAAAGAGTTGTGGGAGCAAGAGGATTTTTGGGAAGTAAAACACAAACAAGCACTCAAGCAAAAAGCAATCAATTCAAACATCACACGCACACAAAAAGTTTTAGTTGGCCCAAATTTTTATAAACTCATATGTTAGAAAAGTGGTACAAACACATGGTGTGACAGAACTCTAGGCTTGTTTGTGACACTTATAGCAATAACTCAATAGATTGATCGGAAAGAATAGATTTGAGGTGATTGTACTACCTACAACATTTTTATCTAATGTTGTCCGCTACTTATGAACTTTGGAGTGATTATTTGTTGCACGTTGAGGGATGATCATATGATTCTATTATGTTAGCATTGTTGAGAGATTGGACTAGTGAATGTATGAATCCTACGCCTCATTTCCAAGTATTTCCATACCATTTATGCTCACTTTTACTACTTGGTACCTTGATGTTTTTATATTTTAGATTACAAAAACCTATATGTACTATCCATAATACACTTCTATCACCAATCTTCGCCGAACTAGTGCACATATACAATTTGCCGTTGTATTGGATGTGTTGGGGATACAAGCGATATCTTGTATTTGATTGCGGGGTTGTTGGAGAGAGACCATTTTCATCCTACACCTCCCACAAATTGATAATCCATAGGTTATTCATTTGAGGGGAAATTGCTATTCTCCTACAAAACTCTGCGCTTGGAGGCCAACAAAGTCTACAAAAATAAAGTTGTGCAGTAGACATCAGTATCCGAAGCCGCACACGGGGATAGTAGACATCTCTGACGAAGAATAGGATAGATGATCTATAGTATGAGGTATCCGAATGTGAGCGATAATATTTAATGACTGGCCGGACAATGTTCGTGGACACACTCGGACAGGTCCACGGGTGTTTGAGGGCCTAGATTTGCCCATCACAGTTGTAGATGCTCTAATGGTGCTTGCGAAAGAGTTCGTAGGATTTGATACGTCTACAACATATCGATAATTTATGAAGTATGCATGCCATATTCACCTATGTTTACAATACTTTTATATGAATTTGATGCAATTTTGGTGATTTATTTAGAACTAACCAGGACTGACCTTGTTTTCGGCAGAATTATCATGGTGTCGTTTTTGTGTGTAGAAAATGGAAGTTCTCGGAATATCTCGAAACTTTTTGGTGAATTTTTCTGGAACACATGGGCAAAATTGGAGCGAAGAACCACTGGAGGTGGTCTCTATTGGCCACAAGCCAACAAGGCGCGCCTAGGAGGGTCAAAGGGCCATGATGGCTTGTGGGCCCCTTGTAACTCCTCTTTGCTTAATTCCAATGACAAAAAATCCTATAAATAGAGAAACCATCAGAAATTAGGAGAGACTCTCCGCCTCACTGCTGCAACTCTATGTATCGATGAAAAACCAATCATGAGAGAAAATAGTAGCGAAAACAGGAGAGAAATAGAGAGAGAGAGATCCAATCTCGGAGGGGCTCTCGCCCCTCTGGGAGACATGGCAGCCAAGGACCATAGGGGAGAGATACGTCTCCAACGTATCTATAATTTTTTATTGTTCCATGCTGTTATATTATCATTCTTGGATGTTTTACAATCATTTGATAGTCATTTTATACCAGTTTTTGGTACTAACCTATAACCTATTGACATAGTACCCAATGCCAGTTGCTGTTTTCTACATGTTTTTACCTCATAGGAAATCAATACCAAACGGAGTCCAAAGCAGCAAAAACTTTTTGTGGATTTTTTGGGCCAGAAGACATCCAGTGGGCTAGGAACGCACCTGATGGGAGCTCCGATGGGAGCACAACCCACCAGGGCGCGCCTGGGGTCCCATGCGCGCCCCGGTGGGTTGTGCCCTCCTCGTTGGCCTCCCGCACCGCCTCTTTGCTCTATAAATACCCCAATATTCCAGAACCCCGAAGAAGGGGGACGAAAATCAATCCCAGCCGCCGCAGAGTCCTGAAACACCAGATCCAAACTAGACACCATCACGGAGGGGTTCATCATGTCAATTGGCTTCCTATCGCTCTCTTGATTATCAATACAATTGTCTCTTGGAGATCCATATGATGTAAGTCTTTTTTGCAGTGTGTTTGTTGGGATCCGATGAACTTTGAGTTTATGATCACTATGTTTTTATCTGTGAAAGTTATTTGAGTCTTCTTTGATCTTTTATATGCTTGATTGATATAGCCTCGTATTTCTTCTCCGATATTTGGGTTTTGTTTGGCCAACTTGATCTATTTATCTTGCAATGGGAAGAGGTGCTTTGTGATGGGTCCGATCTTACGGTGCTTGATCCCAGTGACAGAAAGGGAAACAACACGTATGTATCGTTGCTATTAAGGATAACAAGATGGGGTCTATTTATACATAAATAGATCTTGACTACATCATGTCATCGTTCTTATTGCATTACTCCGTCTCCCCATGAACTTAATACATTAGATGCATGCTGGATAGCGGTCGATGTGTGGAGTAATAGTAGTAGATGCAGGTAGGAGTCAGTCTACTAATCTTGGACGTGATGCATATATAATGATCATTGTATGGATATCTTCATGATTATTTGAAGTTCTATCAATTGCCCAACAGACATTGTTTTCCCACCGTTTGCTATTTTTCTTGAGAGAAGCCACTAGTGAAACCTACGCCCCCCCGGGTCTCTTTTCATCATATTTGCCTTTGCGATCTATTTTCCTTTGCTTTTGTTTTCAGATCTATTAAACCAAATATACAAAAATACCTTGCTGCAATTTATTTATTCCGCGATCTATTTACCCTATCTACCACTTTTACCTCACGTTATTTGCCTATCTTGAGGCGCCGTACCCGAAAGGGTTGACAACCCCTTTAACACGTCGGGTTGCGAGTATTTTTTATTTGTGTGCGGGTGTTGTTTACGTGGTGTGAGGTGGTTCTCCTACTGGTTCGATAACCTTGGTCTCATCACTGAGGGAAATACCTACCATCCCTATACTGCATCATTCCTTCCTCTTTTGGGAAATACCGACGTAGTTCTAGCAGACATCAAAAGGAATTTTTTGCACCGTTGCCGGGGAGGATCTTCATCATCAACCAGGTTTCCAATCACAAATCTCATCTCCTCGCAATTTACATTATTTGACATTTGCCTCTCGTTTTCCTCTCCCCCACTTCACAAAATTTGCCATTTTATTCACCCTCTTTCTGTTTGCCTTTTTACTTGTTTTCTATCTTTGCTTGTGTTGCTATTTGCTTGCATCTTCGCTTGCTAAAAATCTATTGATATGGATCCTCATCCACTTTCTAATATTTTCAAAATGCCAAATTATGAAGAACCAATTGTTAGTGAGTTGAGTGCACTTGATTATCTCTATCAATTTTTGTTTGAAAATCATGAATGTGAAATTTTTGATGAAGTGTTGAAAGAAGAAATTTATAAAGTGATTCATGATTGCTCCTTGATTGAAAAGCATGATTTCAATGATATTACTAGAAATTATATTAATGTCAATTATGTTAATGATATGCAAAACTACAAGCTTGGGGATGATAATTTTGTCATGTCCACTACTTATTGTAATGATCATGATTGGGGTGATGCTTCTTATGATCTTGAAAATTTATTTAATCCTCATGATGAATATGTTATTGATAATAAGGTTTGCAATAGTATCAAAAGTGGGTTTGGAAGAGTGTCAACTTTAGGTAAAAAGAATCCCGCATATTTGGAGAGTGTTCGATCTTATGAATTTTTTGATAAAAGTGGCTTTGGAGAGGTCATGACTTTAGTTAATGTTAATCCCACTACCTTGGAAGATTGTAAGACTTTTGTGCATGTGAATCATAAAAATAATGCTTTATGTGATAGTTATACTGTTTAATTTATTCATGATGGTATTGTAAATTACTACGTGAGAGGAACATATGCTTTTTACATATTGCAATAATATCAAGTTTCTTCTCTACATGTTGGAAATTTTGAAGTTATACTTGTTTTGCCTTCCTATGCTAATCGATTCTTGTTCGCATAGTTTGTTTGCTCACAAAATCCCTATGCATGGGAAGTGGGTTAGAGTTAAATATGCTTTCCATATGATTCATGATGCCCTCTTTATGTTTCAATTCTTTACCTTTATGCGAGCATCATTGAAATCATCATGCCTAGCTAGGGGCGTAAAACGTTAGCGCTTGTTGGGAGGCAACCCAACTTGTATCTTTTTGCTTTTTGGTTTTCTTTCTGTTTTCAATAAAATACACAATTATACCTTTGGTTAGATGTGTTTTTGTGGTTTAAATTAGTGTTTTGTGCCAAGCAAGGCCTTTGGGATGATTTGGGTGAAAGTTGATTTGATCTTGCTGAAAAGCAGAAACTTGTGCGCTCACGAAATTATTTTTAATTTTAACGGAAGAGTGATTTTGAGTTGATTATTTTCGCAGAAGATTAATAAACAAATTATTCACGTCGTCCTAATATTTAAGAAGTTTTGAAGTTACATAAGTATTCGAAGTAGCCAGATTGCTACAGACTTTTCTGTTTTTTATAGATTCTGTTTTCTTTGTGTTGTGTGCTTGTTTTGATGATTTCATGGTTTTCTTTGATGAGTTTTTTCCATAGAAAAGTTGGAATAAAGTAGATATAATGCAAAAATAAAATATGAATAGGTTTTCAAAGTTATAGTACGAAGGTTTGTTGAGTTTTGTGTGATTAAAATTTTCAAGTTTTGGGTGATCTTACGATGGATGAAGGAATAAGGATTAGCAAAAGGCTAAGCTTGGGGATGCCCGAGGCACCCCAAGACAATATTGAAGAAGTAGCAAGCAACTAAGCTTGGGTATGCCCCCGAGTGGCATCCCCTCTTTCTTCTAACAACCATCGGTATTTTACTTGAAACTATATTTTTATTCGTCACATATTATGAGTTTTGCTTGGAGCGTCTTGTATGATATGAGTCTTTGATTTTTTTGCTTTGTGTTTTAAGTCTTTAATCCTTGCTGGACACACCTTTTTGAGAGAGCCACATATTATGCTATGCTTGCTCCTATGCTTCACTTAAATTTTTGGAGCCATGGATTTGCTCTAATACTTCACTTATATCTTTTTGAGCATGGTGCGCTTTGTTATTTTTAAAGAAATGCTCTCATGCTTCACTTAGATTTATTTGAGAGTTAGTAAATTTTTTAAGAAATTCTCTCTTGTTTCACTTAGATTATTTTGAGAGAAAGAAAAAATATGCTCATGTTCTTCACATAAATTTTGTTTGAGCTTATCAAAAGCAACATATAAAAATAGTCCCAAAGTGATAGATATCCAAGGAGGATATAATAAAAACTTTCATGAAGATCAATGGACAAAATAAACTTGATTCTTACTAATGGTTTTGAGATATGACGATATGATATGTGAGTCATGTTGATGAGTAATTATGCTTTAGTAAGAATATTGATATTAAGATTTGTGATTCCCTATGCAAGCACGAAAGTCAATAGTTATGCAATGAGATTTATATCCTACTTGTGGTGCATTATTAGGTGTTGCTTATGCTTAATGCTCAAGATTTTTTGTTTCTTGGTAGGTCGCTTCTCAATCTTTTTGCTAGCCTTCAATTTGCACTAAGTATGATCACTACTTATGCATCCAAAACCATTTAAACCAGTTTTGCCATATAAGTCCACTATACCTACCTATATGCGGTATTTCCATGCCATTCTAAGCAAATTTGCATGTGCCATCTCTAATTTTTAAAATAAATTTCTCTTTTGTGTGCTCTCCCGCTCGCGAGGCAGTGATGGGTGGCCAATATTTTCCATGCTAGATGTGTTATTCTCACGATGAGTGTTTATTCACTTGTCATTGCACGAGAGTACGACAAAGGTATTAGGGATGCCCAGTCCCGAGATGAAAAAAAATGAATTTACTTTTTGTTGTCAAATAATAAATTCCTTGGAAAGTGTTGGTATGCAGGGCACCCGTGGATACGGACAAGCCATCGAAAGTGAAAGTAATGGTGGAAAAAGTTATAAACTTTATTTTCTGTTTGGGAACCGCCTATGATGTATCTAGCATGGAAAGTGTTGGGAGCTCTAAGTCATTTTCGTTGGTTGGAAAAGTATGCCTCCCCAAGTTTTTTTATCTCTCAGTTTTCGTTTTGAGCTCTGGCTCCTCCACAAATCCCTATGTCCCTCCGCAAAGGGCCTTTATTTTACTTATGCAATTTTTATTTTGAATTTGAATCTCCATGTTATCTCATAAAGCACCAACTAAGGGGCACTGTGATCGTATTTGAGCATTGGGTGTAGCTAATATTCAAGTGTGTTTCATGAATGGATCAATGATTGAGCATAATGGGCTAGGGATAACTTGCTTTAGTGTTGATATTTTTAAAGACATGGTTGCTTGTTGGTATGCTTGAGTATTAAAGTCTTCATGTCAAAAATAGACTATTGCTTTGAACCATATAAAAGTCTAAATGTCCATGCTATAAAGAAAAGAAATGTGATGAACATGTTAGGCAACATTCCACATCAAAAATTCTGCTTTTATCATTTACCTACTCGAGGACGAGCAGGAATTAAGCTTGGGGATGCTGATACGTCTCCAAAGTATCTATAAATTTTGATTGTTCCATGCTGTTATATTATCATTGTTGGATGTTTTACAATCATTTTATTGTCATTTTATATCATTTTTTGGTACTAACCTATTGACACAGTGCCCAGTGCCAGTTGCTGTTTTCTGCATGTTTTTACATCGCAGGAAATCAGTACCAAACGGAGTCCAAACGCAGCGAACTTTTTGTGGATCTTTTTGGGCCAGAAGACATCCAGTGGGCCAGGAACGCACCTGAGGGGAGCTCCGATGGGAGCACAACCCACCAGGGCGCACCCCGGTGGGTTGTGCCCTCCTCGTTGGCCTCCCGCACCACCTCTTTGCTCTATAAATACCCCAATATTCCAGAAACCTGAAGAAGGAGAAAAAAATCAATTCCAGCCGCCGCAGAGTCCTGAAACACCATATCCAATCTAGACACCATCACAGAGGGGTTCATCATGTCCATTGTTGCCTCTCCGATGCTGCGTGAGTAGTTCTTTGTAGACCTACGAGTCCGTAGTTAGTAGCTAGATGGCTTCCTCTCTCTCTCTCTCTCTCTCTCTCTCTCTCTCTCTCTTGATTATCAATACAATGGTCTCTTGGAGATCTATATGATGTAAGTCTTTTTGCAGTGTGTTTGTTGGGATCCGATGAACTTTGAGTTTATGATCAGATATATGTTTTTATCCATGAAAGTTATTTGAGTATTCTTTGATCTCTTATATGCGTGATTGATTACAACCTCATATTTCTTCTCCGATATTTGGGTATTGTTTGGCCAACTTGATCTATTTATCTTGCAATGGGAATAGGTGCTTTGTGATGGGTTCAATCATACGGTGCTTGATCCCAGTGACAAAAAGGGAAACAACACGTATGTATTGTTGCTATTAAGGATAATAAGATGGGGTCTATTTCTACATAAATTGATCTTGTCTACATCATGTCATTGTTCTTATTGCATTACTCCATTTTTCCATGAACATAATACACTAGATGCATGCTGGATAGCGGTCGATGTGTGGAGTAATAGTAGTAGATGCAGGCAGGAGTCGGTCTACTAATCTTGGACGTGATGCCTATATAATGATCATTGCCTGGATATCGTCATGATTATTTGAAGTTCTATCAATTGCCCAATAGTAATTGTTTCCCCACCGTTTGCTATTTTTCTCAAGAGAAGCCACTAGTGAAACCTACGGCCGCCGGGTCTTTTTTCATCATATTTGCCTTTGCGATCTATTTTCCTTTGCTTTTATTTTCAGATCTATTAAACCAAAAGTACAAAAATACCTTGCTGCAATTTATTTGTTCTGCGATCTATTTATCTATCTACCACTTTTACCTCACATTATTTGCCTATCTTGAGGCGCCGTACCCGAAAGGGATTGACAACCCCTTTAACACATCGGATTGCGAGTATTTGTTACTTGTGTGCAGGTGCTATTTACGTGGTGTGAGGAGGTTCTCCTACTGGTTCGATAACCTTGGTCTCATCACTGAGGGAAATACCTACCGTCGATATACTGCATCATCCCTTCCTCTTTGGGGAAATACCGACGTAGTTCTAACAGACGTAAGGGAGAACCTCTCCCCATCTAGGGAGAGGCCATGGAGGAGAAATCCTAAGGAGGGAGACTCTCTGCCCCTCTCTTCCAGTGGCGTTGGAGTGCCGCCGGGGAACCATCACCGTGGTGATCGTTTTCATCAACATCACCATCTCCATCACGTTTCCTCATCTATATATGGGGGTCCTTTTGTTTCTTTTTTCTTGTTTTCATAGTTGTGGGTGAAACAAATAACAAAATTAAAAAATTAAAAACACAAAAATTTACTTGGCTTTTATAAGAGAAGCGATTGGAAACCTATGCATTGGAGAAGTGAGGGTCGACCTTGAACACTTGTGTTCATGCTAGTCTAAACAATGTAGAATTTTTCATGGTAGTTTCTCATAAAAATAATTACCCCTTGTATATACCACTATACCATAAAAATAATGTGCTTGTCATAATATTCATGATGCTCTTATGCATGTTTCATCAACTATCCTTATGAGAGCATCATTGAAATTATCATGCCTAGCTAAAAGGGTTTAAAGAAAAATGCTGGTTGGGAGACAACCCAACACTTATTCTTTCTATTTTTGTGTGTTCACATGATTAAGATACTGTAGTGATCATGTTTTGTGTCTCTTATTTCTATAATGTGCCAAGTAAAGCCTTTAGGATGATTTGGATGATAAGTACAGTTGATACAATGCAAAAAACAGGAACATTGTCGTCTACTGCAGAATTTCTGTGATTTTACTGGAACGTATTTTGGATCTGAATTTTTTAAACAACATTAATATACAAATTCCTGAGGTCCTCCTAAGTTATAAGATTTTTTTGAGGTACAAAAGTTTGGTATTTGTGACGATCATTACAAACTGTTCTCCTTTAGATAGATTCCGTTTTTTGCTTGCATAGTTTGCTTGTTTTGATGATGCTATGGATTGTATCGGGGGTTATAAGCCATGCAGAAGTTAGAATAAATCACCTTATGCAACAATTAAATATGAATCAATTTATAACAGTACCTAAAGTTTATGATTTTTCTATTATACTAACGGATATCACGAGGTTTTTGTTAAGTTTTGTGTGATTGAAGTTTTCAAGTTTTGGGTGAGATACAAATATGAGGAGAATAAGGAGCATCAAGACCCTAAGCCCGGGGATGCCCAAGGTACCCCAAGGTAATATCCAAGGAAGACTCAAGCGTCTAAGCTTGGGGATGCCCCGAAAGGCATTCTCTCTTTCATCTTCAACACTATCGGTATATCTTACTTGGAGCTATATTTTTATTCATCACATAATATGTGTTTTGCTCGGAGCGTCATTTTATTTTGTTAATATTTTCTTTATGTTACTTATAATCTTCTTTCTCAATAAATGTTTCCAAGAATTGCCTCTAGAATGCTTAAATTGCATGTGTGAGGTGTGCCATATAAAAACAAAAACTTTCGTTGTAGTATTTGAATTATGATATTTTACTAGAACATGGAAAATTTCTAAAAAACTTATATAGTACTTTCATACAAATTCTTTAGATTTTCCAAAATTTTGATAATTTTTGAGGATATATAAGTGCATTGTTTAAATTAATTGCTGCACAATGTTCTGTTTGGACAGATTGTTGTCATAGTTTTGTTATCTACTTATCCTAGAGTTTTCATGGCTTATATTAATAGATATTGTCACATCCCTGATCCCTATTAGAGTTTAGCAGGTTGTGCTCATGTTTTGTTTCTTTGCATACAAGAAATGGAAATGAACTCAAAGGAAGTGGTGAAATCAAAGCAAAACCCTAGCCACTCCTTATTCAAAAAAAAAACAATTCAACTAGTGCTAAATCAATGAACCCAAAATGGCCATTAGAAAAGTTCAGCTTTTCTGATAAATGTTGAAAACAAAATATCAGGGGTGAACTATATTTTCAAAATGCTTTTGGCATTTTATTTGAAAGTTAAAAGCTACTGAAATCAACTATATAATTGATTTCAAATATTTCAAAGTTTTCAAAAATGCTCAAACTTTTATATATATTTGGAAATATTCCAAATAACATTTCAGTATGTTTTAAACTATTTTAGGAATAGTGTGAAGCCAAAAATAAAACAAAACAAAGTGAGAAAAGAATTAACAGAAACATAAAGAAAGAAAATAGCAAAAAACCTACCTCTCGCCTACCTGAGGCCCAACCCACCTCTTCTCGTGTCGTCTACCTCGTGCCAGCGAGCAGGAGGAGGTGGCCGCCGCTCGTTCTGGCGCGGCTACGCACCTGTGCGCCTGCCTGGACCTCCCTAATGCGCTGGAGAGGAGGGATAAGTCCTCCAGGATCCATTCCCGACCTCATCCTCTCCCCATTCAGTCTCTCTCCCCTCTAATTCTCGGCCGCGATTAGAGCCCGAGCCGAGCTAGAGCTCGCCGTCGCTCCAGCCCCTCCCCCTCTCTTCTGAGCCGCGCAAAAGAACCGCCGAGAACGACTGTAGCTCTCCAGCAAGTCACGCAAGCTCTCGAGCCCTGCATCACCTCAATGCTATCGTCTTCTTCCTGGGATCGCCGACGTTCACCTCCGCCGTTCTCCCTCCTCAGGCCATCCCCGAGCCCGCTTTTGACGTCACTGCACTCCCTGTGAGCTCAGGGTGCTTTCCCCCTTGTTTCCCCTCTCAATTCCGAGCTCTAGGCCTGGTTTCACCAGAGCCCGATGAGGACCGCCACGGTAGCTCGTCGCCGGTGGCCCTACGGTGACCGGTTGGTCCACCCGAGGCCTGCAATGGCTCTAGCTCGTCGCGTAGATGCTCTAGGAGCCCAGCCCCGCGCAAAATGCCCTCTGTTTCGATGACCTCGACGATGGCCGAGCTCCAGCAGCCGCCGAGCTCGTCGCCGGCGTCGATTCCGGTCATCTCAGCCCCTGTGGCTTGTTCCTTTCTGCTCGTGATCGAGTGGACGATCGAATGAGCCCTTCTGTCATGCATTTGGTCGCCGGAATAGGAAACCCAAGCCCCTCCGCCGTCTCTGTGGTCGCCGGAGCTCATCGCCGGTGAGTTCCACCTCGCCGCCGGTGGATCTGAGCCCCTCAGAGTCACTGACATGTGGGGCCACCTTCAAACTAATTAAGTTTAATAATAATAAAAATAAAGAATTTATTAAACCCTAAACAATCACTCACATGTGGGTCCTGCTCTGTTAATTAACTAATTAAGTTAAACATAAACTAAAAACTGGCCAGAGCCACTCACCAGTGGGTCCCACTGGTCAGGTTTGACTTTCAACGGCCAGCTGACCTGCTGAAGTCATGATGATGCAATAAAACCTTTTTCTGTTTAAAAATATTTCAGAATAGGTTCAAAACTTTGGAAATTCATAGAAAATTAAATATAACTCCAAATCTGACAAATAATATATGTAAAATGATCAGAAAAATCCCAGGAATCCAATGGTGCTATTTTCATGCATGAAAAACAAAGTTATGAAACAACATCAGGTCAAATCAATTAAAAGAATTTGAGAAATTATAATTCAAATGATATTTGAATTATGATTTCAAATCAAGATCACCTAAAGGGACCTGTTAGTCACCTCAAACCATGCTACATTGCATTCCATGCATGATCCTGTTGCATATGTATGATATTGATTAATTGCTATTATTTCGGTAGGCTTCGCCCCTTCGTATACGACTGATTATCCGACTAACGGATATCACCCCTCTGCTGAGCAACAAGGCAAGCAACCATTTTGATCATCCCGATAAATCCCATGTTCTCGCTGCTGCTCTTACTTATTGCATTAGGTCAAAATGCTTTCAATGCTTTTACCACGTTAGTTGAACCCATTCCTTTGCATGACCTGTCTTTGTCACAGTAAATAACTAAACCTTGCAACCTAGGATACCTGGTAGATGCTTGAGCCATGATGTGTCTTATCCTGCTATGCATGCTATGCTTAGAGTTGTGTAAGGTCTGTCATCTGGGTGATGAATAGGATCGTGAGAATGTGTTCAGTTAATAAAGGTTGTGTGTTGAACCTGATTTGGTAAAGGTACCGGTGAAAGGCTATGTAGGAGTACATGGCGGGTTGTTTCACTGGAACCGTCCTTAGGAACTGAGTTCCGTGTATGTAATCGAAGACTAGATACTACCACACGTTGGGATACTTAATTGACCCTCTCGACTTATTAATCGCCCAGTACTCGGTCCAGGAGTTGCAAGTAGTTTCTAGTGTCTATAGTCATGCTGGAGGCCGTGCATAGTGCTGACCTTAGAGGTGGACTATGATGCGGTAGGCAGTGGCACGATGTACCAAGTGGCACCCGGATGGTGGGCTTGGGAACCCTACGCACATCGTTTGGGACCGTGGCGGAAACCTCGGCCGGACTTCCTTGCGGGTTACCCTCAGATAGGCGATAAGCCTGGACTAGGTATTAGCGTGATTAACGGTCGTGGCCGACTCCCTCGCTGGGCTTCCGCTTGAAGGTTGCCGAGGTGCATGACGTGCACATAGCGATAAGTGGCGAGAGCGTGTGTGAAGAAGTACACCCCTGCAGGGTTATGATCTATTCGAATAGCCGCGTCTGCGGATATGGACTACTTGGAAACATATGATGTTCATAGACAACTATAATGGCTACTCATAAAAATGTCAAGATAAGTGTGAGTGTCGTGGATGGCATTTCCGTAGGGAGACGGAATGATTCCACGATGGAGTATTGTTGTGGTGTTAGTGGACTCGTGCACGAGAAAACAAAGTTGTGAAAGCTATTTGAAAATGTAAGTTTGTCTAGCCAAGAGTCAAATGCTGGCTTCCTGCATGAAACCCCACAACTCTTTGTTGATACATTGCATGAGTAGATAGATTGTCCTAAAGTCTTGCTGAGTACCTTTGTACTCACGTTTGCTTAATAATTTGTTGTAGAGGTTGTTAATGACCCTAATGGTGGGTTCTTTCTAGACGTTGACGATGACGAGTAGCTGGTGTCCCAGCTACGATCTGGCCCTAGGTTGGGTCTATAGATAGTTAGGCCATGTGCCTTTATATTTCCATCTGTCTGTACCCAGACAGTTTTAATCTTCTGCTGGCTTGTAAGACTTGTTTGAATGACTTGTGATGATGGGTCGTGAGACCCCTATCTGTGTAATATTATGTGTGAGTCTCTTCCGAGCCCTCTAAATAAAGTTGTATGATTATGGTTATGTTGTGATGCCATCGATGTATCTATGCATATTGGTATGCCATGCGTACGTGTGTTGTACTTGATATGTATGGGGTTCGAATACCTAGTCGTATGCCTTAGTAGCACTCCTTACGAAGGAATGCCCCTTTGTGATTCCACCGAGCCATGGTAGTTCGCTACTGCTCCGGACACATTGGTTCACCAGCATGTGTCCTTCTTAGCTATTGTGTTTGTCCCTTTGGGGAAATGTCACGCGATGTAATGGAGTCCTTGTAGCTTGCTACGACTCGTTTACACTCGTTGTTGACCGACACCTGCTTTGCTGGGTCATGTATGCCTGTCCCTGTACGGAACTGCCACTTGGGTTTATAACTAGACATGTCGATCCGGGTTCTTTGACATCGGAATGCTAGCGACACAATTGCATACGCGAGCCAAAAGGCGCAAACGGTCCCGGCTAAGGTAAGGCTGCAGCCGTGGGAATAACCGTGCGTGAGACCGCAAAGAGATGTGATGTGTTACGGGCTGGATTCCTTTGGCTTAGGACCGGGGTCCCGACAGCGTTGGTATCAGAGCCTGACTGACTGTAGGATTACTAAGCCAAACTGGTCGAAGTTGAGTCTAGAATTGCTTTAGTTATATATAATGGAATTGTTTGTGGAAGGGAACTGAAGACTCTTGCTTCTCTTCTCAAGTTATTCTATTCTGGTCATCCTTTTCTTTTCTGCAGGGATTAAGAACTAGGTTACTTATCTTTCTCTCAGGATCGTGTATTACTATTCGGTAGATTATAGGACAACGAGTCGAGAGTTACTCCGAGTTTCTTTTATTCCAATAGAGTAAGTTTTGATGACCATGTAATTGAACTTGATAGTTGAGTGGTTATGCTATCCTATCTTTTTTGGGTTGTCTCAAAATTGTTTTTGAGCATTTACAGCCATTATGTTGCCCAATTTTGTCTCCAGAGCTCTAATGCCTTTGCATTACTCTCTATTTTCAGATGCCTGGCCGTCCTTCTCGTCAGGTGGTCCATCTGACTAGCTGCATTGATGTGCCGGGTCACACGGCCGTGCTAGTCAGGATGATGTCAGTAGCCGGTTACCGCTGGTACCCAGAGTATACAGTGGAGGAGCAGTACCGGGATTTTAATCAGAGTCAGTATCTCTGCACTGTTAGGGTATTCCCAGATTACCCTGGAGCCGAGGAGCCGATCCATTGATCTTATGGATTGGGGGTTACTGTTGACATGGCAGTACAAGATGCTGCCTATTCAATGCTGACCATTATGAGGGCCAGACATGCGCTGCTGCAGAATTCAGAGTTCTGCTATGTTCCTGCCTCTCAGCCAGGAGAAGAAGGATACCTCAGTGGGGTCTACTTTGATTCCTCTATGGAGGATCCGCTGGTGCAGTCCACCGCGGAGATGCTAGAGAATAGAGACAAGGATGCTCGTGCCCTTCGTATGGAGCTGTATGCTACACGTGCCCGCCTGTGGACGGCTTTGACACAGCTGGCACCTGTAGTCCAGACAGGGTATGGAGATATGGAGATGCTGAACCCTGTTAGGAATCATCTTCCGGCTCATGTTGACTGGCCTTCTATAGGAGGAGTCACCCCTCTTCGGGGACCTCTACTACCACAGTCAGGGGACCAAGGCCACACCCGTGCCCTTAAGGTTCCCAGGGGTCTCAGGCTCGAGTTTTTCTTGATCCGCAGGTTGAGCTCCCAGGCCATGGAGGAAACCTTTATGAGATGTTGTATGCGGATGCCTGAATCCGTGAGTGGAAGAGTAGTATGGTAGTAGTTGTACTTCCACAGTCCTGTGTGTCTTCTGGAGTATGCTTATGTCGTGAGATGAATTCCGGAGGCATAGATAAATAATGTATAGGAAGCTTGGAAAGCGTCTGATGAGTAGTATCATCTTTTCAGTAGTTTGCTCTTCGGATAAGGTTGTACTGAACTATGTAATGGTGTGCATGAACCATGGTGTATATATACAAGTTGCTTGTTACCATGTTGTTCGGATGTTCATTTCCGCATTCCATGTGTTCCGTGCATTCTTAATCCATAGTTAGTATTGATGTTGATATTGGTCTAAGCTGTGAGTTTGTTTGTCAGGATGGTGTTCACCAGGTTGAAGCGTGCCCCTGCCCATGACCAGGGAGAGGGTAGTCAAGCACCGCAGGAGGAATTGCCTCACCCGCCTTCTCTGGCGGAAGTTATGCTTGAGGCGGAAAGAAACAAAAGGGAGAACAACCGTCTGCTAGAGCGTATTGAGAAAAATACGGCTTGTCAGCCGAGGAATGATGTAGTGTCCCTCAATGACTTTGTGAAGCTGAATCCTCTGAAGTTCCATCACTCCATCGCCCCCTCGACGCTGATGACTGGTTGTGGAGTATATCACGCAAGATTCGCTCTGCAAATGTTTCTGAGTCTGACAAGGTGACCTTTGGGGCGAACTTTCTGGACGGACCCACCAATCTTTGGTGGGAGAACTTTGAAGCTATGCGTCCTGCCAGACCAGCAGCCACATGGGCAGACTTTAGTGCAGCCTTCCGTCTGCACCATATTCCCGAGGGTCTGATGGACAGAAAGAGAGAGGAGTTCTGTGCATTCACCCAGGGAAAATTGACCGTGGATGCCTATAGCCGTGAGTTCGGTAACCTCGCCCGCTATGCAACTCAAGAGGTGTCAACTGATGCCAAAAAGCAAGGAAGATTTCGCAAGGGTCTGAGCCTTGAACTTCGTCGTGACCTGCGTCTCCACGAGTGTACAAGCTTTCAAGCTCTTGTCAACAAGGCGATCAGTGCCGAGACTGGTCATACCGACTATGAAGCCACAAAGAAGCACTCCCGTGATTCTGGCTCATCATCTGGTTCCGCGTTTCCAAAATGCAGGCTGTGGGTTCCAAATAGCTCTCTGTCGCCAAGATACACCCCGAGGCCATCCTATGTGGCGCCTCAGGCGAATCAGACCAACCCTCCAGCAAAAACCTATGGTGGTCCAGCTAGCAATGCTGCACCACGTGCCAATCAGGTGATCTGTTACAAGTGTGGAGAACCAGGGCACTACTCTCGAGAGTGTCCTCAGAATATGGGTGACAAACAACCTGGAAAGTCCGTTGGGCAAGGCAAGTCGGGCAAAGCTTACTATGTGAAGGCAACTCCTGCACGTGGCCGCGTGAACTATGTTTCAGCAGAAGAAGCTAGAGAGGATCCCGACGGTATACTGGGTACGGTCATTGTCAATCATCACCCAACGTCTGTTCTTTTTGACACCGGTTCATCTCATTCCTTCATTTCAGAAAGTTATGCACAGTTGCATAACATGTCTTTCTGTGATATGCCAATCCCATTGGTTGTCCAAACCCCTGGTAGTAAGTGGAAAACCTCCAGGATAACCTATGACAATGAAATTCTAGTAGACATGCTAGTTTTGCTAGCATCTTTGATAGCCTTGAAATCTGCGGATATCAATATCATCTTGGGTATGGACTGGATGCCGGCTCATTATGCCAAGATTGATACTCATTCTAGAAATGTTCAGCTTACCCATCCCTCGGGTGAGATAGTCAATGTCTCTACTCGAGTTGCCAAATGCCAACTCTATTCCCTCAATGCCAATCCTCTTCGAGAACTTGAAGACATTCCGGTAGTCCGTGACTTTCCGGATGTTTTTCTAGAAGAACTGCCAGGAATTCCACCTGACAGGGATGTAGAGTTTGTGATAAACCTTGTTCCGGGAACTGTCCCAATAGCTAGAAGACCCTATAAGATGGCACCGCTGGAGCTAGCCAAACTTAAGAAGCAACTAGACGAGGCCTTGAATAAAGGTTTCATTCGTCCTAGCTCTTCTCCTTGGGCTTGTCCCGTCCTCTTCGTCAAGAAGAAAGACGGAACGGATCGTATGGTTGTAGATTATCGACCAGTTAACCTGGTCACCATAAAGAACAAGTATCCGCTCCCCGGGATCAACGATCTGTATGATCATCTCGCTGGATCCTCAGTCTTCTCCAAAATGGATTTGAGGTTGGGTTACCATCAAATCAAGATCAAGAACAGGGACATTCCAAAAATGGCTTTTGTCACTCGTTATGGCCAATACGAGTACACCGTCATGTCCTTTGGTTTAACCAATGCCCCAACCACCTTTTCTCGCTTGATGAATTCAATCTTCATGGAGTATTTGCATAAATTCGTCGTGGTATACCTCGATGATATTCTCATCTACTCGAAGAACGAACAAGAGCATGCCGAGCATCTAAGGCTGGTATTGATGAAACTTCGAGAGCACCGCCTTTATGCCAAGTTTTCAAAATGTGAATTCTGGTTACTAGAAGTGACATATCTAGGCCACGTAATCTCTGGTAAGGGTATTGCTGTCAATCCCGAGAGAGTTCAAGCCGTCCTTGATTGGACTCAACCTGAATCGGTTAAGCAAGTTAGGAGTTTTCTTGGTCTAGCGAGCTATTGTTGCCGCTTCGTCGAGAATTTCTCCAAGGTTGCAAAGCCTCTAACTGAACTCCTCAAGAAAGATAAAAAGTTCGAGTGGACACCACAGTGCGAGCATAGTTTTCAGGAACTGAAAAGACACCTGACTTCCACACGTGTGTTGCTACCACCAGATTTTTCTAAGGACTTTGTTATCTATTGCGACGCCTCGCGACAAGGATTAGGTTGCATTCTCATGCAGGATCGTCATGTGATTGCATACGCATCTCGACAGTTGCGTCCACATGAGGATAATTATCCCACACATGATCTTGAGCTTGCAGCTGTAGTCCATGCACTTAAAACCTGGCGACATTATCTTCTTGGTAATCGTTGCGAAATATTCACTGATCACCAAAGTCTGAAATATATCTTCACCCAGCCGGATTTGAATCTTAGGCAAAGACGGTGGGTTGAGTTGATCACAGATTATGACTTAGGGATAACTTACACCCCGGGGAAGGCCAAAGTTATGGCTGATGCACTAAGTCGTAAGTCTTATTGTAACAACCTGATGCTACAACGAGGTCTACCACATCTCTATGAGGAATTTCGGAAGTTAAATCTTCACATTGTTCCTCATGGATTCCTTTCTACCCTGGTGGCGAAGCCTACTCTTAGAGATCAAATCATAGCCGTGCAGGCATATGATAAGGGTATATCCCAGATCAAAGAGAATATTGCTAGCGGAAACGCTAGGGATTTCTCTATTAATGAGCAAGGTGTTGTGTTCTTTCAGAACCGTCTAGTGGTTCCTAAGAGCAAACGTCTGCGGCAGTTGATCCTTAAGGAGGCTCATGATTCTCGTCTCACCATTCATCCTAGTAGTACTAAGATGTATTAGGACCTACGCCAGAGGTTTCGGTGGACTAGGATGAAGGGAGAAATTGCTGAGTTCGTTGCTAACTGCGACGTTTGTCGTCGAGTTAAGGCAGAACATCAAAGGCCTGCTGTCACCCTTCAACCTTTAGCTATTCCTGAATGGAAATGGGATAAAGTCAGTATGGATTTCATCACTGGATTTCCCAAGACCAAGAAAGGAAATAATGCTATCTTTATGGTCATTGACCATCTTTCGAAAGTAGCTCATTTCCTTCTAGTTCGTGAGAGTATAACAGCTAGCCAGCTAGCAGAGTTATATATCTCTCGAATATTGTCTCTTCATGGTGTTCCTCTGGAGATTAACTCGGACCGTGGAAGTATCTTTACTTCTCACTTCTGGGAGAGTTTTCAGAATGCCATGGGGACTCACTTATCTTTTAGCACTGCTTTCCATCCTCAATCAAGTGGTCAGGTAGAAAGAGTGAATCAAGTTCTAGAAGATATGCTCCGAGCTTGTGTTATATCGTTTGGTATGAATTTTGAGAAGTGCCTTCCATTCATCAAATTTTCTTATATCAATAGTTATCAATCAAGCTTGGGCAAAGCTCCTTTTGAAGTTCTCTGTGGACGAAGATTTCGAACACCTCTTAATTGGTCAGAAACCGAGAGAGAGGCAACTCTTTGGTCCGGATATGATCCAGGATGCAGAAGAGCAAGTTCGCATTATCCGTGAAAAGTTGAAAACAACCCAGTCTCGTCAAAAGAGCCAATATGATCATCATCGTAAGGCCGTGACCTTTGAAGTTGACGAGAAGGCTTACCTTCGGGTTACACCTTTGAAGGGTACCCATTGTTTCGGTATCAAGGGCAAGTTGGCTCCTCGTTATATCGGTTCTTTTTGCATCCTTTCCAAACGAGGAGAAGTTGCCTACCAATTGGGACTTCCTCCGTATCTTTCCAAGGTTCATGATGTATTCCACGTCTCGCAACTCAGGCGTTGCTTTTCGGATCCTATCTGTGAAGTGGACCACGAAACGCTTGATCTCCAAGATAACCTTTCATACCGAGAATACCCTGTGCGTATTCTGGATCAAGCTGAGCATACCACTCGACATCGAAACCTCAAGTTTCTTAAAGTTCAATGGTCAAATCATTCTGAAAAAGAGGCAACATGGGAAAGAGAGGATCGTCTTCGACTTGAGTATCCCGCGCTATTCCCGACGACTTCTAAATCTCGGGACGAGATTCTTTTGAGTTGGTGTGTGTTGTCACATCCCTGGTCCCTATTAGAATTTAGCAGGTTGTGCTCATGTTTTCTTTCTTTGCATACAAGAAATGGAAATGAACTCAAAGGAAGTGGTGAAATCAAAGCAAAACCCTAGCCACTCCTTATTAAAAAAAAAACAATTCAACAAGTGCTAAATGAATGAGCCCAAAATGGCCATTAGAAAATTTCATCTTTTCTGATAAATGTTGAAAACAAAATATCAGGGGTGAACTATATTTTCAAAATGCTTTTGGCATTTTATTTTAAAGTTAAAAGCTACTAAAATAACCTATATAATTGATTTCAAATGTTTCAAAGTTTTCAAAAATGTTGAAACTTTTATATATATTTGGAAATATTCCAAATAACATGTCAGTATGTTTTAAACTATTTTAGGAATAGTTTGAAGCCAAAAATAAAACAAAACAAAGTCAGAAAAGAATTAACAGAAACAGAAAGAAAGAAAATAGCAAAAAACCTACCTGTCGCCTACCTGAGGCCCAGCCCACCTCTTCTCCTGTTGTCTACCTTGTGCCAGCGAGCAGCAGGAGGTGGCCGCCGCTCGTTCCGACGCGGCCACGCACCTGTGCGCCTGCCTGGACCTCCCTGATGCGCTGGAGAGGAGGGATAAGTCCTCCGGGATCCATTCCTGACCTCATCCTCTCCCCATTCGGTCTCTCTCCCCTCTTTCTCTCGGCCGCCATTAGAGCCCGAGCCGAGCTCGAGCTCGCCATCGCTCCAGCCCCTCTCCCTCTCTTCTGAGCCGCGCAAAAGAACCGCCGAGAACGCCTGAAGCTCTCCTGCAAGTCACGCAAGCTCTCGAGCCCTGCATCACCTCAACGCCGTCGTCTTCTTCCTCGGATCACCGATGTTCACCACCGCCGTTCTCCCTCTTCAGGCCATCCCCGAGCCCGCTTTTGATGTCACTCCACTCCCAGTGAGCTCAGGGCGCTTTCCCCCTTGTTTCCCCTCTCGATTACGAGTTCTAGGCCTGGTTTCACCGGAGACCGACGAGGACCGCCACGGTAGCTCGTCGCCGGTGACCCTACGGTGACCGGTTGGTCCACCCGAGGCCTGCAATGGCTCCAACTCGTCGCGTAGATTCTCTAGGAGCCCAGCCCCGCGTGAAATGCCCTTTGTTTTGATGACCTCGACGATGGCCGAGCTCCGGCAGCCGCCGAGCTCGTCGCCGGCGTCGATTCCGGTCATCTCAGCCCGTGTGGCTTGTTCCTTTCTGCTCGCGATCGAGTGCCGATCGAATGAGCCCTTCTGCCGTGCGTTTGGTCGCCGGAATAGGAAACCCGAGCCCCTCCGCCGTCTCTGTGGTCGCCGGAGCTCATCGCCAGCGAGTTCCACCTCGCCGCCTCTGGATCTGAGCCCCTCAGAGTCACTGACATATGGGGCCACCTTCAAACTAATTAAGTTTAATAATAATAAAAATAAAGAATTTATAAAACCCTAAATAGTCAGTGAGATGTGGGTCCAGCTCTGTTAATTAACTAATTAAGTTAAACTTAAACTAAAAACTGGCCAGAGTCACTGACCAGTGGGTCCCACTGGTCAGGTTTGACTTTCAACGGCCAACTGACCTGCTGAAATCATGATGATGCAATAAAACCATTTTCCGTTTAAAAATATTTCAGAATAGGTTTAAAACTTTGGAAATTCGTAGAAAATTAAATAGAACTCCAAATCTGACAAACAATATATGTAAAATGATCAGAAAAATCCAAGAAATCCAATGGTGCTATTTTCATGCATGAAAAACAAAGTTATGAAACAGCATCAGGTCAAATCAATTAAAAGAATTTGAGAAATTATAATTCAAATGATATTTGAATTATGATTTCAAATCAAGATCACCTAAAGGGTTCTGTTAGTCACCTCAAACCATGCTACATTGCATTCCATGCATCATCCTGTTGCATATGTATGATATTGATTGATTGCTATTATTTCGGTAGGCTCCGCCCCTTCGGATACGACTGATTATCCGACTGACGGATATCACCCCTGTGCTGAGCAACAAGGCAAGCAACTATTTTGATCATCCCGATAAATCCCATGTTCTCGCTCCTGCTCTTACTTATTGCATTAGGTCAAAATGCTTTCAATGCTTTTACCACGTTAGTTGAACCCATTCCTTTGCATGACCTGTCTTTGTCATAGTACATAGCTAAACCTTGCAACCTAGGATACCTGGTAGATGCTTGAGCCATGATGTGTCTTATCCTGCTATGCATGCTATGCTTAGAGTTGTGTAAGGTCTGTCATCTGGGTGATGAACAGTATCGTGAGAATGTGTTCAGTTAATAAAGGTTGTGTGTTGAACCTGATTTGGTAAAGGTACCGGTGACAGGCTATGTAGGAGTACATGGCGGGTTGTTTCATTGGAACCGTCCTTAGGAACTGAGTTCCGTGTATGTAATCCAAGACTAGATACTACCACTGATAACTCTAAATGTCATGTGTTCTCTCACACATGGTATCTCTGGCTTGGTAGTGTTTTTCATGGTCACTTTATTTCGGCTCTATCTTCAGTTGACCTACATAACGTGCCGAGAAATTCATGTGTCTCCCGGTAGAGCTCGCACTACTTATTTCTAATGTTGTGGGAGTTATAATCATATTACCTACACCTATAAATCTACTCGGGTGAGACATGCATGTAAGGTTGTGCAAAATGCATGCCTTACATGGCTTGATGCCTTGGCCAGTTCATGTGTTGAACTTGGGGTGCTACCATGTGTTGATTTGTCACCCTTATCCATTTTGGATGATATGAATGTTCTGTAATAGAAAATTATGTGTTCATTTGTCCAAATTGTATATCCTTGGATTTTGATAGGATTGTGTAAGCATATCTACTATGTGTAGATGCACATGCCGTGTCTATCGTATCTTTGATCCAATATATGTATATGGTAAATTAGACGTATTCATTAAAAAGGTTAGGGTGTGCTTGAAAGTAAACCTTATATCTATATGCACATAATTGAGTGATCTTACCCTATATATATATATATATATATATATATATATATATATATATATATATATTGTAGTTGGACTAACTACTTCAGACCCAATAAGTTTGGGGACCATATTGTGCTTAATTTGTGGTTTAGGTACTTTGGAGAAGCATTGCTATTTTGACTTATTCTCAGAAAAAGATGGTGCTAGTCACGAAGAAATTAGAGTCAAGACAGGACTCGGCTACTTCTACGTCATACCAATGCTTTTCCGGTAACAAGTATTTACTTCATGCATGTACAATATTAGAGTCAACACTTTGTAGGTTGCATCATGGCATGAACATAATACTTTTTCCACTTTGTAATTTCCTGCATGTCCTTGTCAATCACATTGATGAAATGCTTAGTGTTGGTGTTCTCTTAGCTTTTCATGGTCATATGAATCAGAAAAATTTGTGCCATGACCCTTGTGTCATGTGCCTTGCTCTTATAAGAGGATAACTTGTGCATGATTCTATGCACTCATGCGTTTGACGTATTTTGGACCCACATTTATCGTAGTAATCGTATTAAAAGACTTACATCAGACCATGTCCAAAATATGTTAGTTGAGAGGTCTCTTTGGCTGCTACACATGCGAGAATACTTTGTATCACCTCATCATAAAAAAAATCCAGAATCAGCTTCTGCCTCCTCCTCTCTCTCGGTCGTCCGACTTGTCTCGGACGTCCGGCGGCAAATCTCCTTCCGGTCGTCCGACCAGTGTCGGTCGTCCGGCGGCACAATCCTCTCCGGACGTCCGACGCTTGTCGGACGTCCGACGCATCGGGGCCTATAAATAGCTGGGCGCGGGGCTGGGCTTTGCCCTAGCCCTCACGCGCCCCCTTTTTCCCCTGCCGCCGCCGCCGCCAGCTCCAGGAGCTCTCGCCAGCGCCGCAACTCCCGAGATCTGCCCGATCTCCTCCACAGATCCTTCTCTTCTTCCTCTTCTTCCTCCGCAGGATCCGTCTACAAGTAGCTCCTCCGTTCCCCTCGCGTTTGGTTCCCTCTCTCCCAAGTCCACATGTTCGTTCCTATGGTTTGACCATGTTCGTTCCTTATTTGGGATTTCCATCCGTGTAGGATATTGTGCACCATGCCCAATACCAAGCACGTCGCTCGGAAGAACGTTGTGGGCTCATCCTCTCGCGCCCATAGTAGCACGGGGTCGGACTCGGACGGGCCACGTCGTTCTTTCAAACGGACTGCCCGGCGTTCTCCGTCTCCACAGCTCCCCTCGTCGTCTGATGGTGATGACTCTGACTTCGAGGATTAACTTGCCGCCGAGGACCTTGCTGACCAGCCCGCCGATCGAAGGTCCAAGCCAAAGCCCGGGACTCGCAAGGCGTCCTACATGCCACCACCTCCCCCTGCTCAGCCCGCAGGTGAAGCTCGTCGCATCTCACTAGATCCCCCTGCTACCTTAGGTCGTGCAATCACGAACTTCACCACACTTGCCAAGTCGTCATACCTCACTTTCCGCCGTGACATTGATCAATACGTTGTCGTACGTGACTCTACGGACTCACGTTTCCGCACACACGTCTAGGCGGACATTTTGACTACAGTCATAGTTCCTAAGGGTTTATATGTTCATCTCTATATAGATATTGAGCATATTCGCATGCACCCGGCGAAATACACGGGTGCCATTGAGCTTATTGAGTCATCGGGGCTTGCCGCCCCGTTTGCTTTTCATCGCGATTCTAATGCTGCTGCCATTCAGCAGTTCTACGCCACATGCTACTTTGCTCCAAACCACACTGTGAGCTGGATCACCTCTTACGTTCGCTTCACAGCTTCTTAGGATACATTTGTTGCCGCACTTGGTTTCCCCAACTCCGGCTTCAAAATACATAGGAATGATCCTAACCATGCACCTAAGTCCATTGAGGCGTGTGGGTATATTCTTAAACCTCTCAGCGAGCTTGATGCGGATGAACGCATGAAGGATCTTAACCAGGTATTCATCTGGCGCTCACCTTACTTCATCATCTTTCAGTGTCTCATCCGCACCATCTATCCCAAGATGGGTGATAAGGGCTCTTGCAGTGGCTATTGTACTGACATCATGTCTCACTTGTGTGAGCACCCCAAGAGCAAAATTAATGTGCCTCACTTTCTATGGCATGAGATTCGGCTTGCTAGCTTTCAGTACAAGCGAGCCTTTCCTCATGCCCCCTTCATCCAGGCTCTTATTAATCATGTTGCTGATTTCTCTGTTGCTGTCACTCATACACATCGCAAGTGGGTCATTCCCGCTCACATGGCAGATAACTATGCTCCCAAGAAAGCCCCATCCTCCACATCCACTCGCCGCACTGCTGCCCGGTCAGCCACCCCCTCATCTAGCTCCGCTCCGCTCGGTCGCATTGCCAAATTCCTTGGCAAGGCACATTCTGCTATGATGAAGGCCGTCTCTTTCCACTGTGGTCAAACCCATGATGTGGTTTCTCGCTTAGTCTCCTCCAAGAATGCCCTCAAGGCTCGTCTGAGAGCCTCGGGCGCTCTTGATGTGAGTGATGATGAGGCCCCTCCTGCTGCTCCTCCTTCTGACTTTGGCTTCCCATATGGTCCGGAGTGGGCTGATTTCCTTGACGAGGCTGGTGGAAGTGGTCTGCCTGATGATGAGGATGATGATGTTGAGGATGATGTCTGATTAATGATGATATTGATGAGGGTGATCCTTGAGTATGTGATAGCATTGCCGGTTTTCCCTCCTTTTTGGTCCATGATGCCAAAGGGGGAGAACATTATCTTATCTTAGTTTTCGATTTCAGTTCCTCTCACAATGTATGGTATGATGTATTATGTCGAACTTAATGATGTATCATCATGTAACGATACTTATGGATGGTGTGTTATGCCATCACCTATGGATGATGTATTGTTGAACTATCATGTGGAGTTTTATGCTATCCTATTGATTCATATGATATGCTATGTATTGCTGAACTATTATGGTGTTATATCATGCTATTATCTTCAATGCACACATTAAGGGGGAGCTCCCGCACTTACCTATTTTACTATGCATATAATAAGGGGGAGCTTCATAAGCATCGTAACAAAACTCTCCTAAGCCACACATGTCTATTACTATTGTTGAGAGCTATATGTATGTTGTCATCAACTACCAAAAAGGGGGAGACTGAAAGTGCAATCATGCCCTTAATCATGTTTTGGTGTTGCTGACAACACACATATAGATAATTAATCACTAACCCTTTTTAAGCTACTGTGAATGATCATGTGTTGATAAGGACAAGCTCATGTGCTAACAAGGACAAGATCAAGATAAGCATTCCTGAGCACTACATGCTTGATCCTTGTGGATGTTCACATGGTGGACAAATGAAGATAAATATATAAGCTAGGCTTTCCACATTTTGTATGGGAGAGCTACTTGAAGACTTCATCATGTCTTGCTTTCAACATTGAGCCAAGAAGAAACAACAACATCAAGCTCAAGTGAAAGGGCTAACTCAAGGTATCAGTTACTTTGATGTTAGCGGTGCGGAGTGATGATCAGCGAATAAAAGTACACACTCAAGTATGGATCATCAGTATCCCTTTTAAAATTCTTGAGTCTTTAGGGATCCCGCACTATTAAGAGGGGATCACAGGTTTTGGTGATGAACTTGCTCAAACTAGATATTCACTATCCTACTCAATACCACATATTCTCTACTCTGCTCCTATCTCATAACAGGTCTATTGCCTCGGACTTCCGGCTCCCTCCGGACGTCCGTGGGCCGGACGACCGGCAGGCTTCGGAAATCCGGAGCCCTCCACCAGAATAAATTGAGTTCTATAACTCGGATTTCCGGCTCCCTCAAGACATCCGAGCGCCAGACGTCCGACCAGCTTCGGAAATCCGGAGCCTTGCACCAGAAGAACATAAGCTCTATAACTCGGATTTCCGGCTCCCTCCGGATGTCCGAGGCCCGGACGTCCGTCCCCTTTCGGAAATCGGGAACCTCCCACCAGAAGAAGTTGAGTCGAATAACTCGGATTTCCGGTCTTCTCCGGACGTCCGGTCGCTGTTAATTTCACAGGGGTTCCAGTCATATCTACAGCCCTCGGACGACCGACCCCTGTCGGACGTCCGACCCCTTGCGGACGCCCGGACTTCCGGAAACTGCGGGACGTCCGGACCTTGTGTGACTTAAAGTGTCCCCAACGGCTGTTTTACACTCCCCACTATAATACCCCCCTCCCACTTCGTGAGAGGGTGCCCAACACCGCCATATCCTCATAAGAACACATTTCCACCTCACACACATTTGCTCACATCAAATCTTAGATCCCAAGAGCATTTGTGAGCCCCTTTGAGAGTTGTTCTAATCAAAAGATAGATCGTCTCCCTCTCCTTCTCACAACCCAAGCTATTTGAGATTTGAGCAACTTTTCAGAATTTCCCGTGATCTTGTTACTCTTGGAGGTTGGAGACTCCTAGGCGGTAGGAGTTCTTCGGAGAGAAATCAATCCGTGTGATTACCCCCGGAAAAGTTTGTGAGGGTTTGGAAGCCACCTCAAAGGCTTACCACTAGTGGTTGAGAAACGCCTTCGTGGTGTTATCTCAAAGGGAGAATAGGGTGAGCCGTCTTGGCGTTGGTGTGCCTTCGTGGTAACATCCACCTCTCTAACGGTGACTACCTTCCCTCCAAGGAAGTGAACATCGGGATACATCCTCGTTTGAGTGACCTTGGTTATCCTTAACCCTAACTCCTTACTTGTGGTTTACTTGTGTTACTTGAGCATACATACATTGCATATTGTTTATGCTCATTATATTGTGTTGGCTATTTCTTGTACAAGATTAATCATTCAAGCGTACCTTCTATATCCACACGTTCATACTTACAGCTTTTGATATATCGTGTGATATAGTGTGATCTAGTATCTTGTGTTGTTCACCTACTTGTCGTGTGATATAGCTCAAGTAAGTTTGTGTAACTTACTTGGGCTTGTTAGTAACTGTATTGTGTCCATCTTGGTAGACCGTGTTGTTGATACACGTTGCAGTGCCTAGTGCATTTAGGATTTGTGCATGACAAGTACCCTCTTAGTTTATTTCCGCATTAGTTTCAAGCCAAATCCGAAGAAGTTTTTAAATAGCCTATTCACCCCCCTCTAGGCGTCATCAAGGTCTTTTCAATTGGTATCAGAGCGAGGTCTCTCTTTAATTAGGTTTCACGACCTAGAGAGTATCGATGTCGACTATTGGATTAGTGCACAATGACACCTTGGAATTTGATGGCACAAATTATACCCTATGGAGAATTCGTATGCTTCATTACTTTCGGGCCATGGGCCCAAATACTTTACGAATTGTTCTTGTAGGGATTGCCGACAAAAAGAATGGTGCATCTTCATCTACTAACGAAATGTATCTTGATTGTGAGGCTTTTCTTGCCATTCATCGAACCATAAGTCCTGAAGTGTTTAAGTATATCTCGACTTGCAAGTCAGCTCATGAAGTTTGTACTAAACTTGAAGATATATATGGTGGGTCCAATCTTGATGAAGACGATATTATGATGAAGGAGTTGGTGCATGAGCTCTTCACTCTTTTCGATCATAAAGAGTCCACCACTACTTCCATATCCGATTGCTTGCACATCTCAGCATCTTCAATCTCACAAGGTAACGATATGGTGAGTGAAGAAATACATGCTGATGAAAATGTCATTGCCTCCATGGACACGAGCATATCTAGCACCACACATAGTGTAAACTACTGTGCTGATAGGTCATGCATTTCACCTAAAGATCCGTCGACAAATGTCTGTGGTGATATGCCTTCTTTCCCGTGTCCTCTTGATCAAATTATCTTGTTTCTCCCTAGTTGTTCTATGACTAATCATTTAGGGGAAACCAAGAAATATGAAGTACTTTTGACTAATGAAGAATCTGATTCACCAAAAGAATCATCATCAACTCCTCCAGTTCACATGTGCCTCATGGCAAGAGGTAATAATGAGGTATCATCTTCCCTGTGCAATAACGATGATATTTGCCATGAGGATGATGATGATGACTTGACTGAAAACATCTATGTGATCAGCAAAATTCTTCATAAAGCTAAAAATAACGCTCTTCAAAGATTCCAAGATATTCTTGCTTACTTTGAAAATTGTAATGATTCACTTAATCATGAACAAGCTAAAAGTGAACAACTTGAACATGAACTTGAGAAGAGTCACCAAGCATGTAGAGACTTAAGATCTTCAAAAGGAGATATTGAAGTTGCTCATGACAAACTTAAAAAGGATTTTGAGGTCCCTCTCCTTGAATGCAAGAGTGTCAAGGGAGAGCTCATCAAAACCTCTAAGATCTATGAGGAGCTTCAATCTACTCATGAGAAGTCTCTAATCGCTACTTGCTCCTCTCATATTGTTGATGATACTTGTATACCTAACCCTATCTCTTTTGAAGTATCAACATTGAAGGAGAATGTTGAGCTACGTGCTCAATTTGATTTACTAACTAGCAATTATGGGAAGTTGGAAGAAAACCATGCAATGCTCACAAGCTCTCATGCCGATCTTCTAACACCCCATAATGTGCAAAAGTTAGCTCATGAGGCTATCATCACCAAGGTAACATCAAGTGAGACTCATGTGGACAATGGCACCACTTCTAATCAAAGTACTATATCTCCATGTGCCAGATCTCGTAATTCGACGACTCATAATGTTGCTACCTCGTGTGATGAATTACTTTCCTTGCCTTGTTGCTCTAACAATGAAACTTACACTTCCTCTAGTACTTTTATTGACACTAACCGTGCAGAGGAAATCAAAGAGCTCAAGGCCCAAGTCACTTCTTTGAAGAAAGACTTGGAACAGTGTCATGAAGGGATGTCCACACTCAACAACGTCCTGTGTGAGCAAACATCTCCAAATGACAAAAATGATGTTGGAGTAAACTCAAACAAGAACAAGAGTGGCCTAGAACGAGATAAGAATTCGACCAAAATCATTTGCTTCAAGTGCAAAGTTAAAGGGCACCATGTTAGATCTTGTCCTCTGAAGACGAAGTCTCAAAGTCACAAGCAACAAGGGAAGCGGCCACAAACCCAATCACACACTCAGCTACAAGTTGAAGGAAGGCCTCTTCCCAATAAGACCCAAGCCAACACTCCCCGAGGTGAGAAATCAACTGGGAAGAAAACAAAGGGTAGATGTTGCTACTTATGTTGTGAGAAGGGTCACGTCGCTTCGTCTTGCACGAGAGGTAACTTATCCAACCCAATTACTATTCATGATAGCTATTCCCTTGGGAAGGATAAGGTTGGCAATGTGTTTGCCAAGTTTGTTGGAACTCAAAATGGTGTCAAGAAAAGAACCATTTGGGTTGCGAAGCCTATTGTGACTAACCTCTTAGGACCCAACGTGGTTGGGGACCAACAAGCTCAAACTTGATCAATAGGTGACTCTGGAGGATATTGGAGACTTGGATACACAATGAAGATTTGAGGACTCTTCATCATTTGTGTCATCTCAAGCCAAGTCACTTGGATTATCGAGCCCATATCCCATATCCAATGTGCCTCTTTGCGGTGACTTGTACTTAAATTGTTTACATTGAAAGTTGCCTGCCCCACTCCCTCTCATGTTTAGGTTTGGTTCCTAGCATGCACTTTGACATGTTGCGCCTACTAGTATGATTGTTATATGTTATCTATCATGTGTAGGTCGTTACGTATGTCACATAGTTGTGTGTAGTCCTGATCATTACTTGCATCCTAGTTGCACCATTGTGTGGGTCTTTTGCGACGTTAATGGCTCATCACATTAAGGGGGAGTGTTCTGCTCTACGCACACCACTAACCCAAAATGTGTACATATGTGTTGGACTCCATGTAGTATTTGTTGCAAGATTATCCAATCAATTAGTTTGATGTCAAGGCCATCCGAAATTTAAATTGGCATCCACCATCACCTTAGTTGGATGATTGATTGCCTTGTATGATAAATACATGGATTATCATATTATGTGAGGATGATATGCTTTGTGCATGTCACATCCCCTGCTAAAACAAAACATCCGATGTATGCCACTCAGAATCCACCACATGTGGTTATCCTATAACTGTGTGGTGTGTCATGCTACACATATCTTAATTCGCATAACAAGCCCTGTTGGTATCTAAATTCCTTAGATGTGCGTGAGTATAATGTCCTACTACACCAATGCTCATGGCTTAGCCGCTAGATCGTATCTAAAAGAAGGGCATTGTTGATGCATTCCTTTCGAATTAATCGTCCACACTATGATCTAACTAATTGGGATGTTAACGTATGTCATCTAAACATTATGCTTATGGTTGAACTCCCATATCACACTTGTGTGAGTATGAAACGATCCTTGTGCTCGTTGGCACCTACCACCACTGATAACTCTAAATGTCATGTGTTCTCTAACACATGGTATCTCTGGCTTGGTACTGTTTTTCATGGTCACTTTATTTCGGCTCTATCTTCAGTTGACCTACATAACGTGCCGAGAAATTCATGTGTCTCCCGGTAGAGCTCACACTACTTATTTCATAATGTTGTGGGAGTTATAATCATATTACCTACACCTATAAATCTACTCGGGTGAGACATGCATGTAAGGTTGTGCAAAATGCATGCCTTACATGGCTTGATGCCTTGGCCAGTTCATGTGTTGAACTTGGGGTGCTACCATGTGTTGATTTTTCACCCTTATCCATTTTGGATGACATGAATGTTCTGTAATAGAAAATTATGTGTTCATTTGTCCAAATTGTATATCCTTGGATTTTGATAGGATTGTGTAAGCATATCTACTATGTGTAGATGCACATGCCGTGTCTATCGTATCTTTGATCCAATATATGTATATGGTAAATGAGACGTATTCATTAAAAAGGTTAGGGTGTGCTTGAAAGTAAACCTTATATCTATATGCACATAATTCAGTGATGTTACCTATATATATATATATATATATATATATATATATATATATATATATATATATATATATATATATATATATATATATATTGTAGTTGGACTAACTTCTTCGGACCCAATAAGTTTGGGGACCATATTGTGCTTAATTTGTGGTTTAGGTACTTTGGAGAACATTGCTATTTTGACTTATTCTCAGAAAAAGATGGTGCTAGTCACGAAGAAATTAGAGTCAAGACATGACTCGGCTACTTCTACGTCATACCAATGCTTTTCCGGTAACAAGTATTTACTTCATGCATGTACAATATTAGAGTCAACACTGTGTAGGTTGCATCATGGCATGAACATAATACTTTTTCCACTTTGTAATTTCCTGCATGTCCTTGTCAATCACATTGATGAAATGCTTAGTGTTGGTGTTCTCTAAGCTTTTCATGGTCATATGAATGAGAAAAATTTGTGCCATGACCCTTGTGTCATGTGCCTTGCTCTTATAAGAGGATAACTTGTGCATGATTCTATGCACTCATGCGTTTGACGTATTTTGGACCCACATTTATCGTAGTAATCGTATTAAAAGACTTACATCAGACCATGTCCAAAATATGTTAGTTGAGAGGTCTCTTTGGCTGCTACACATGCAAGAATACTTTGTATCACCTCATCATAAAAAAAATCCAGAATCAGCTTCTGCCTCCTCCTCTCTCTCGGTCGTCCGACTTGTCTCGGACGTCCGGCGGTAAATCTCCTTCCGGTCGTCCGACCAGTGTCGGTCGTCCGGCGGCACAATCCTCTCCGGACGTCCGACGCTTGTCGGACGTCCGACGCATCGGGGCCTATAAAAAGCTGGGCGCGGGGCTGGGCTTTGCCCTAGCCCCCACGCGCCCCCTTTTTCCCCTGCCACCGCCACCGCCAGCTCCAGGAGCTCTCGCCAGCGCTGCCACTCCTGAGATCTGCCCGATCTCCTCCGCGGATCCTTCTCTTCTTCCTCTTCTTCCTCCGCGGGATCCGTCTACAGGTAGCTCCTCCGTTCCCCTCGCGTTTGGTTCCCTCTCTCCCAAGTCCACATGTTCGTTCCTATGGTTTGACCATGTTCGTTCCTTATTTGGGATTTCCATCCGTGTAGGATATTGTGCACCATGCCCAAGACCAAGCTCGCCGCTCGGAAGAACGTTGCTGGCTCATCCTCTCGCACCCGTACTAGCACGGGGTCCGACTAGGACGGGCCACATCGTCGTTTCAAACGGACTGCCCGGCGTTCTCCGTCTCCACAGCTCCCCTCGTCGCGTGATGGTGATGACTCCGACTTCGAGGATGAACTTGCCGCCGAGGACCTTGCTGACCAGCCCGCCGATCGAAGGTCTAAGCCAAAGCCCGGGACTCGCAGGGCGTCCTACATGCCACCACCTCCTCCTGCTCAGCCCGCAGGTGAAGCTCGTCGTATCTCACTAGAACCCCCTGCTACCTTAGGTCGTGCAATCACGAACTTCACCACACTTGCCAAGTCGTCATACCTCACTTTCCGCCGCGACATTGATCAATACGTTGTCGTACGTGACTCTACGGACTCACGTTGTCGTACGTGACTCTACGGACTCACGTTTCTTGCAGTGGCTATTGTACTGACATCATGTCTCACTTGTGTGAGCACCCCAAGAGCAAAATTAATGTGCCTCACTTTCTATGGCATGAGATTCGGCTTGCTAGCTTTCAGTACAAGCGAGCCTTTCCTCATGCCCCCTTCATCCAGGCTCTTATTAATCATGTTGCTGATTTCTCTGTTGCTGTCACTCATACACATCGCAAGTGGGTCATTCCCGCTCACATGGCAGATAACTATGCTCCCAAGAAAGCCCCATCCTCCACATCCACTCGCCGCACTGCTGCCCGGTCAGCCACCCCCTCATCTAGCTCCGCTCCGCTCGGTCGCATTGCCAAATTCCTTGGCAAGGCACATTCTGCTATGATGAAGGCCGTCTCTTTCCACTGTGGTCAAACCCATGATGTGGTTTCTCGCTTAGTCTCCTCCAAGAATGCCCTCAAGGCTCGTCTGAGAGCCTCGGGCGCTCTTGATGTGAGTGATGATGAGGCCCCTCCTGCTGCTCCTCCTTCTGACTTTGGCTTCCCATATGGTCCGGAGTGGGCTGATTTCCTTGACGAGGCTGGTGGAAGTGGTCTGCCTGATGATGAGGATGATGATGTTGAGGATGATGTCTGATTAATGATGATATTGATGAGGGTGATCCTTGAGTATGTGATAGCATTGCCGGTTTTCCCTCCTTTTTGGTCCATGATGCCAAAGGGGGAGAACATTATCTTATCTTAGTTTTCGATTTCAGTTCCTCTCACAATGTATGGTATGATGTATTATGTCGAACTTAATGATGTATCATCATGTAACGATACTTATGGATGGTGTGTTATGCCATCACCTATGGATGATGTATTGTTGAACTATCATGTGGAGTTTTATGCTATCCTATTGATTCATATGATATGCTATGTATTGCTGAACTATTATGGTGTTATATCATGCTATTATCTTCAATGCACACATTAAGGGGGAGCTCCCGCACTTACCTATTTTACTATGCATATAATAAGGGGGAGCTTCATAAGCATCGTAACAAAACTCTCCTAAGCCACACATGTCTATTACTATTGTTGAGAGCTATATGTATGTTGTCATCAACTACCAAAAAGGGGGAGACTGAAAGTGCAATCATGCCCTTAATCATGTTTTGGTGTTGCTGACAACACACATATAGATAATTAATCACTAACCCTTTTTAAGCTACTGTGAATGATCATGTGTTGATAAGGACAAGCTCATGTGCTAACAAGGACAAGATCAAGATAAGCATTCCTGAGCACTACATGCTTGATCCTTGTGGATGTTCACATGGTGGACAAATGAAGATAAATATATAAGCTAGGCTTTCCACATTTTGTATGGGAGAGCTACTTGAAGACTTCATCATGTCTTGCTTTCAACATTGAGCCAAGAAGAAACAACAACATCAAGCTCAAGTGAAAGGGCTAACTCAAGGTATCAGTTACTTTGATGTTAGCGGTGCGGAGTGATGATCAGCGAATAAAAGTACACACTCAAGTATGGATCATCAGTATCCCTTTTAAAATTCTTGAGTCTTTAGGGATCCCGCACTATTAAGAGGGGATCACAGGTTTTGGTGATGAACTTGCTCAAACTAGATATTCACTATCCTACTCAATACCACATATTCTCTACTCTGCTCCTATCTCATAACAGGTCTATTGCCTCGGACTTCCGGCTCCCTCCGGACGTCCGTGGGCCGGACGACCGGCAGGCTTCGGAAATACGGAGCCCTCCACCAAAAGAAATCGAGTTCTATAACTCGGATTTTCGGCTCCCTCCGGACATCCGAGCGCCGGACGTCCGACCAGCTTCGGAAATCCGGAGCCCCGCACCAGAAGAACATAAGCTCTATAACTCGGATTTCCGGCTCCCTTCGGAGGTCCGAGGCCCATACGTCCGTCCCCTTTCGGAAATCCGGAACCACCCACCAGAAGAAGTTGAGTCGAATAACTCGAATTTCCGGTCTTCTCGGGGCGTCCGGTCGCTGTTCATTTCACAGGGGTTCCAGTCATATCTACAGCCCTCGGACGACCGACCCCTGTCGGACGTCCGACCCCTTGCGGAAGCCCGGACTTCCAGAAACTGTCGGACGTCCGGACCCTGTGTGACTTAAAGTGTCTCCAACGGCTGTTTTACGCTCCCCACTATAAATACCCCCTCCCACTTCGTGAGAGGGTGCCCAACACAGCCATATCCTCATAAGAACACATTTCCACCTCACACACATTTGCTCACATCAAACCTTAGATCCCAAGAGCATTTGTGAGCCCCTTTGAGAGTTGTTCCAATCAAAAGATAGATCGTCTCCCTCTCCTTCTCTCAACCCAAGCTATTTGAGATTTGAGCAACTTGTGAGCATTTCCCGTGATCTTGTTACTCTTGGAGGTTGGAGACTCCTAGGCGGTAGGAGTGCTTCAGAGAGAAATCAATATGTGTGATTACCCCCGGAAAAGTTTGTGAGGGTTTGGAAGCCACCTCAAAGGCTTACCACTAGTGGTTGAGAAACGCCTTCGTGGTGTTATCTCAAAGGGAGAATAGGGTGAGCCTTCGTGGCGTTGGTGTGCCTTCGTGGTAACATCCACCTCTCTAACGGTGACTAGCTTCCCTCCAAGGAAGTGAACATCGGGATACATCTTCGTCTCAGTGACCTTGGTTATCCTTAACCCTAACTCCTTACTTGTGGTTTACATGTGTTACTTGAGCATACATACATTGCATATTGTTTGTGCTCATTATATTGTGTTGGCTATTTCTTGTACAAGATTAATCATTCAAGCATACCTTCTATATCCACACGTTCATACTTGCAGCTTTTGATATATCGTGTGATATAGTGTGATCTAGTATCTTGTGTTGTTCACCTACTTGTCGTGTGATATAGCTCAAGTAAGTTTGTGTAACTTACTTGGGCTTGTTAGTAACTATATTGTGTCCATCTTGGTAGACCGTGTTGTTGATACACGTTGCAGTGCCTAGTGCATTTAGGATTTGTGCTTGACAAGTACCCTCTTAGTTTATTTCCGCATTAGTTTCAAGCCAAATCCGAAGAAGTTTTTACATAGCCTATTCACCCCCCCTCTAGGCGTCATCGAGGTCTTTTCAGTTGGGTCTGTAGATAGTCAGGCCATGTGCCTTTATCTTTCCATCTGTCTGTACCCAGACAATTTTAATCTTCCTCTGGCTTGTAAGACTTGTTTGAATGACTTGTGATGATGGGTCGTGAGACCCCTATCTGTGTAATATTATGTGTGAGGCTCTTCCGAGCCCTCTACATAAAGTTGTATGATTATGGTTATGTTGTGATGGCATCGATGTATCTATGCATATCGGTATGCCATGCGTACGTGTGTTGTACTTGATATGCATAGAGTTCAAATACCTAGTCGTATGCCTTAGTAGCACTCCTTACGGGGGAATGCCCCTTTGTGATTCCACCGAGCCATGGTAGTTCGCTACTGCTCCGGACACATTGGTTGACCAGCATGTGTCCTTCTTACCTGTTGTGTCTGTCCCTTTGGGGAAATGTCACGCGATGTAATGGAGTCCTTGTAGCTTGCGACGACTCGTTTACACTCATTGTTGACCAACACCTGCTTTGCTGGTTCATGTATGCATGTCCCTGTACGGAACTGCCACTTGGGTTTATAACTAGACATGTCGATCCGGGTTCTTTGACATTGGAATGCTAGCAACACAATTGCATATGCGAGCCAAAAGGCGCAAACGGTCCCGGCTAAGGTAAGGCTGCAGCCGTGGGAATAACCGTGCGTGAGACCGCAAAGAGATGTGATGTGTTACGGGCTGAATTCCTATGGCTTAGGATCAGGGTCCCGACAGATATGAATTGTGGAAATGATAGTATACGGTACCTAATGCTTTAAAATTATTATGCAACTTGTCTTGGCAGCACATGAAGTGTAGATTTATTCTTATGTGTACTAACCTATCGCACGAGTTTTTTTTTAAGTTTTGTGTGGATGAAGTTTTTGAGACTTAGGTGAAACCGGGATATGAGAGGATTGAATGAGATACAAAAGATAAAGCTTGGGGATGCCCAAGGCACCCCAAGTAAATATTACAATAAGTTTAAAGCATCTAAGCTTGGGGATGCTACGCATCCCACCTCTCTTTGTTAATAATTATCAGTTAGCCAATGTTGATCCTAAGTTTTCATCCGTTCACATGTGTTATTCTTGGACCATATTTTGTGTTTATTATTCCCTTTTATTTTATGTACCATGATGGTATGAGATAATCCTTGGTTGATTTGTAGAATGCTTCATGTGCTTCACTTAAATCTTTTGAGTATGGCTTTATAGAATGCTTCACATGATTCACTTATATATTTTGAGCTTGGATATTTATCTCTCTATATTCATTGAAGAATGCTCTATGAACTTCACTTATAAATTGTTGAGAGTAGTTTGATGATCAGTCTTGCGCTTCACTTATATCCTAAGATAAAATGTTGAATGAATTGAATGTCATAAAACATGAATTATATAAGCTTCATATGCTTGTCCCATGGGGAGTAGTGACTTCACATACTAAGAGTATAAGCAATAAAATTTATTGGAGGTTAACAAAGATATCATTGGTGACTTGAACAATTCATGAAATAATATTGAAGATAGAGAGATTTCACATGTAAATATACTATTTTGGACACTGATACGTCTCCAACGTATCCATAATTTTTTATGGTTTCATGCTATTATCTTGTCAAACTTTGGATGTTTTGTATGCCTATTATATCTTTTCTGGGACTAACTTATTAACACAGTGCCAAGTGCCAGTTCCTGTTTTTAATGTGTTTTTACCCTTTTAAGAGGAGGATTTTAAACGGAGTCCAAACGGAAAAAACTTCCAAAAAGATTTTTTTCGGAAACAGAAGAAGATCGGGGAAATTGAGAACCAAGGCAGGGGCCACCAAGGACCCCACAAGCCCCCTAGCCGCGGCCAGGGGGTCCGCGCCTCCCAGGCTTGTGGGCTCCCTGGGCCACCTCTGCCCTAGGTCTTTCGCCTATATATTCCCAAAAATTCCAGAAAAAATCAGGAGATCATCGAAAGTAGTTTTCCGCCGCCGCAAGCTTCTGTCTCCGCAAGATCCCATCTGGGGCACGTTCTGGTGCCCTGCCAGAGGGGGATTCGGATACGGAGGGCTTCTTCATCAACACCATGACCTCTCCAATGATGCGTGAGTAGTTCACCATAGACCTACGGGTCCATAGCTACTAGCTAGATGGCTTCTTCTCTCTCTTAGATCTTCAATACAAAGTTCTCCATGATCTTCATGGAGATCTATCCGATGTAATCTTCTTTTGCGGTGTGTTTGTCGAGATCCGATGAATTGTAGATTTATGATCAGATTATCTATGAATCTTATTTGAGTTTCTTCTGATCTCTTTTATGCATGATTTCATATCCTTTTAATTCTCTTCGAATTGTGGGTTTTGTTTGGCCAACTTGATCTATGATTCTTGTAGTGGGAGAAGTGCTTGGTTTTGGGCTCATACCGTGCGGTGACCTCACCCAGTAATAGAAGGGGTAGCGAGGCACGCATCATGTTGTTGCCATCAAGGGTAAAAAGATGGGGTTTTCATCAGTGGTTTGAGATTATCCCTCTACATCATGTCATCTTGCTTAAGGCGTTACTCTGTTCGTCATGAACTCAATACACTACATGCATGCTGGATAGCGGTCGATGTGTGGAGTAATAGTAGTAGATGCAGAAAGTATCGGTCTACTTGTCTCAGACGTGATGCCTATATGTATGATCATTGCCTTAGATATCGCCATGACTTTGCGCGGTTCTATCAATTGCTCGACAGTAATTTGTTCACCCACCATAATATTTGCTATTTTGAGAGAAGCCTCTAGTGAACACTATGGACCCCGGGTCTACTTCACACCATATTTTCAGCCTTAATCTTTTACTTCGTTGCACTTTCCGCCTTCACATCTCACTTTGCAATCAATCTTGAAGGGATTGAAAACCCCTTTATAGCGTTGGGTGCAAGCTCCTTTGTGTTTGTGCAGGTACTTTGGACTTGACGCGATACTCCTACTGGATTGATACCTTGGTTCTCAAACTCAGGAAAATACTTACTGCTCCTGCGTTGCATCGCCTTTTCCTCTTCAAGGGAAAAACCAACGCAAGCTCAAGAGACGACAGAAGGTTTCTATCGACGTAGCAGAAGGATTTCTGGCACCGTTGCCGGGGAGGATCAAGTAAAGAACTCATCCAAGTAAGTGTTGCAAACTCATCTCTTGCATTTAATTTTTTGCCTCTCGTTTTCCTCTCCCCCACTTCTGAAAAATAAAAATTTACAAAAAAATATTTGCTTTTTTCGTTCGCCCTTTTCTCTCGCTTGCTCTTTGTTCGCTTGTGTGCTTGCTTGCTTGTTGAAGTCACCATGAGTGAAAACACCAAATTTTTGACTTCTCGAATACTAATAATAATGATTTTATTAGTACTCCGATTGCTCCCGCCACTAGTGCGGAGTCATACGAAATCAATGCTGCTTTGCTGAATCTTATTATGAAAGAGCAATTCTCCGGCCTTCCTAGTGAAGATGCCGCATCCCATCTTAATACCTTCATTGAGCTTTGCAATATGCAAAAGAAGAAAGATGTGGATAATGATGTGATTAAATTGAAGCTTTTTTCCTTTCTCATTGCGAGATAGAGCAAAAACTTGGTTTTCGTCTTTGCCCAAAAATAGTATGATTCTTGGAATAAGTGCAAAGATGCTTACATATCCAAGTATTTTCCGCTGGCTAAGATTATCTCTGTCCGTAATGATATCATGAATTTTAAGCAAGTTGATCATGAACATGTTGCACAATCTTGGGAGAGGATGAAATTGATGATTAGAAATTGTCCCGCTCACGACTTGAGTCTTTGGATGATTATTCAAATCTTCTACGCTGGCTTGAATTTCGCTTCTAGAAATATCTTGGACTCCTCCTAAGGCGGAATGTTCATCGAAATCACATTAGTAGAAGCCACAAAACTCCTAGACAATATCATGACGAACTACTCTTAGTGGCACACTTAAAGGTCACCTACTAGTAAGAAGGTACACGCTATAGAAGAAATTAACTCGCTGAGTGCTAAGATGGATTAGTTAATGAATTTGGTTTCTAGTAGAAGTGCTCCTTTAGATCCTAATGATACGCCCTTGTCTTCTTTGATTGAGAGTAGCAATGCTAGCTTGGACGTTAATTTTGTTGGTAGGAATAATTTTGGCAACAACAATGATTTTGTTCCTAGTAACTCCTCTAATAACTTTGGCAACTCCTACAACAATACTCATGGAAATTACAATAGATTATCCTCTGATCTAGAGAGTAATATCAAAGAGTTTATCAACTCACAAAAGATTTTCAATGCGTCCATAGAGGAAAAACTACTCAAAATTGACGATTTGGCTAGGAGCATTGATAGAATGTCTAGTGATATTGATGCTTTGAAAGTTAGATGTGCTCCTCCCAAGATCAATATGGATGAAACTTTGAAAGCTATGCATGTTTCCATGAGTGAGAGCAAAGAAAGAACCGCCCAAATTCGTGCTAGACATGAATGGCTTAAAAAGGCGTGTTCTCGTGATAAGAATCACGAAGATCTTAAAGTGCTTGGTGTGACTCCCATTGAATCTTTGTGTTGTTGTGTCAAACCTAATGATGACGGGGCTGGATATGAATCCACTTTGGTTGAAAAACGCCCCAATGATTCGGAGTCCATCAATCTTGATGCTAAAAGCATTGAAAGTGGAGTAGAAGATATTAAAACTTTGAGTAGTAATGATATTAGTACTTTGGATTTCAAGGAATTCAATTATGATAGTTGCATATTTATTGAATGCATTTCCTTGATGCAATCCATGCTAAACTCTCCACACGCTTATAGCCAAAACAAGGCCTTTACCGATCATATCATCGAAGCTATGATAAAATCTATTGAAGAGAAACTTGAATTGGAAGTTTGTATCCCTAGAAAGCTTCATGATGAGTGGGAACCTACTAGCAATATCAAAATCAAAAACTATGAATGCAATGCTTTGTGTGATTTGGGTGCTAGTGTTTCCGCAATTCCAAAGTCTTTATGTGATGTTCTCGATTTTAATGAGATTGAAGAGTGTTCTCTTAATTTGCATCTTGCGGATTCTACTGTCAAGAAACCCATGGGGAGGATCAATGATATTCTTATTATTCCAAATAGGAACTATGTACCCGTGGATTTCATTGTGCTTGACATTGATTGCAATCCTACATGCCCTATCATTCTTGGTAGACCTTTCCTAAGGACTATCGGTGCTATCATCGATATGAAGAAAGGTAATATTAGATTTCAATTTACTTTAAAGAAGGGCATGGAGCATTTTCCTAGAAAGAAAATAAGATTGCCTTATGAATCCATGATGAGGGCTACTTATGGTTTGAGCACCAAAGACGACGATACGTGATTCTATCGCTTTATGCCTAGCTAAGGGCGTTAAACAATAGCGCTTGTTGGGAGGCAACCCAATGAATTTACTTTTTTCTTTCTGTTTTGTTGCGTCCACACCATCATAATTCTGTTATGAATGTGTCTTTTGTGTTTCTTTTTGTGTTTGAGCCAAGTAAAACCTTTATTACTAGTCTTGGTGATGGTTGTTTGATCCTGCTGGAAAAAGACAGAAACTTTTCACTCAAGAGATTATTTTTAATTTTTATTCAGAAAGGGCTTTTGAGTTGATTCTTTTTGCTGCTGGTTGATATGCCTCTTTCCCAGGCAGTCGTAATGTTTCAGAATTTGTGAGGTACCAGAAGTTTACGAAGTATATAGATTTCTACAGACTAGTCTGTTTTTGATAGATTCTGTTTTTGTTGAGTTGGTTGCTTCTTTTGATGAAACTATGGATAGTATCAGGGGTACTAGCCATGGAAAAGTGAGAATACAGTAGCCTAACACCAATATGAATAGAATTCAAGTTTGCTACAGTACCTAAAGAGGTGGTAGTTTGTTTTCTTGTGCTAATGTTATCACGAGTTTCTGTTTAAGTTTTGTGTTGTGAAGTTTTCAAGTTTTGGGTGATGTTCTCATGGAAAAAGGGATAAAGAGTGGAAAGAGCTTAAGCTTGGGAATTCCCAAGCCATCCCAAGCCAAATTCAAGGACACCAAAAAGCCTAAGCTTGGGGATTCCCCGGGAAGGCATCCCCTCTTTTGTCTTCAATCGATCGGTAACATTACTTGGAGCTATATTTTTATTCACCACATGATATGTGTTTTGCTTGGAGCGTCTTATATCGCAGGAGTCTTTTCTTTTTGTTGTGTCACAATCATCCTTGCGGCACACCTTTTGAGAGAGACATGCACTCATCATGATTTTGCTAGAATGCTCATCGTGCTTCACTTATATCTTTTGAGCTAGATAATTTTGCTCTATGTGCTTTACTTAGATCTTTTAGAGCACGAGGTGCGTGACTTGGTAGTTGGCTTGTGTTATGAAAGTAGTCCCAAAGGTGATAGGTACCCAAAGAGGATACAAAAACCTCCATCTTCATGTGCATTGAGTAGAAAGAGAAGTCTTGATTCCTCTCAATTAGTTTTGAGACGTGGATTTGGTAATATTAAGAGTTATGTTAGTAGGGTGTTGTGAATCTAGAAATACTTGTGTTGAAGTTAGTGACTCCCATAACATGCACGTATGGTGAACCACTATGTTTGGAAGTTGGAGCATAATTGATCTATTGATTGTCATCCTTTGTGTTGAGGTCGGGATCGCGCGATGGTTAACACCTACCAACCCTTCCCCTAGGAGTATGCGTTTAGCATTTTGTTTCGATTACTAATAAATACTTTCGCAACAAGTATGTGAGTTCTTCATGACTAATGTGAGTCCATGGTATAGATGCACTTTCACCTTCCACCATTCCTAGCCTCTCTAGTGCCGCGCAGCTTTCGCCGGTGCACAAACCCACCATATGCCTTCCTCAAAACAGCCACCATATCTACCTACTATGGCATTTTCATAGCCATTCCGAGATATATTGCCATGCAACTCCCACCGTTCCATCTCATGACTTGTGCCGTCACTCTCCTATTGCCATTGCATGATCGTAAGATGGCTAGCAAGATGTTTCAACGTCATACGCCAAGCTAGATCGTTGCACATCCTGGTACACTGCCGGAGGCATTTTCTATAGAGTCATCATCATTCTGAGCTTTGAGCTGTGAGTAAATAAAAGTGTGATGATCATCATTAGAGCATTGTCCCATGCGAGGAAAAAAAGAGGCCAAAGAGCACAAACAAAAAAATAGAAAAAAAGAGGTCCAGGAGCCCAAAAAAAAGAGAGAATAAGAGAGAAGGGACAATGCTACTATCTTTTTCCACACTTGCGCTTCATAATAGAACCATGTTCTTCATGATTGAGAGCCTCTCATTTCGTCACCACCATATGCTAGTGGGAATCTTTATTGTATAAGTTGGCTTGTATATTCCAATGATGGGCTTCCTCAAAACTGCCCTAGGTCTTCGTGAGCAAGCAAGTTGGATGCACACCCACTAGTTCTCCTTTTGAGCTTTCACATACTTATAGCTCTAGTGCATCCTTTGTATGGCAATCCCTACTCATTCACATTGATATCTATTAATGGGAATCTCCATAGCCCTTTGATACGCCGAGTCAATGTGACCATCTCCTCCCTTTTTGTCTCACAACCACCACCACACTCTATTCCACCTATAGTGCTATATCCATGGCTCACGCTCATGTATTGCGTGATAGTTATAAAAAGTTTGAGAAAGTAAGAGTGCGAAAACAATTACTTGGCCAATACCGGGTTTGTGCATGATTTAAATTAGTTGTGTGAGGATGATGGAGCATAGCCAGACTATATGATTTTGTAGGGATAACTTTCCTTGGCCATGTTATTTTGAAAGTTCATGATTACCTTGCTAGTTTGCTTGAAATATTATTGTTTTCATGTCAATAGAAATCTATTGTTTTGAATCTTATGGATCTGAAAATTCATGTCACACGAAAGAAGTTACAAAGGACAACTATTCTAGGTAGCATTGCACATCAAACATTCAGTCTTTATCACTTCCCTACTCGAGGACAAGCAGGAGCTAAGCTTGGGGATGCTTGATACGTCTCCAACGTATCTATTATTTTTGATGGTTTCATGCTATTATCTTGTCAAACTTTGGATGTTTTGTATGCCTTTTACATCTTTTTTGGGACTAACTTATTAACTCAGTGCCAAGTGCCAATTCCTGATTTTCCATGTTTTTGACCCTTTTCAAAGGAGGATTTTAAACGGATTCCAAACGGAACGAAACTTCCAAATAGATATTTTCCGAAACAGAAGAAGATCGGGGAACTTGAGAACCAAGGCAGGGGGCCACCAGGGACCCCACAAGCCCCCTAGCCGCGGCCTGGGGGGCCTCCCATGCTTGTGGGATCCCTGGGCTACCTCTTGCCTAGGTCTTTCGCCTATATATTCCCAAAAATTCCAGAAAAAATCAGGAGATCAATGAAAGTAGTTTTCCGCCGCCGCAAGCTTCTGTCTCCGCAAGATCCCATCTGGGGCATGTTCTGGTGCCCTGACGGAGGGGGGATTCGGATACAGAGGGCTTCTTCATCAACACCATGACCTCTCTGATGATGCGTGAGTAGTTCACCATAGACCTACGAGTCCATAGCTAGTAGCTAGATGGCTTCTTCGATCTCTTGGATCTTCAATAAAAAGTTCTCCATGATCTTCATGGAGATCTATCCGATGTAATCTTCTTTTGCGGTGTGTTTGTCGAGATTCGATGAATTGTAGATTTATGATCATATTATCTATGAATCTTATTTGAGTTTCTTCTGATATCTTTTATGCATGATTTCATATCCTTTTAATTCTCTTCGAGTTGTGGGTTTTGTTTGGCCAACTTGATCTGTGATTCTTGCAATGGGAGAAGTGCTTGGTTTTGGGTTCATACCGTGCGGTGACCTCACCCAGTGACAGAAGGGGTAGCGAGGCACGCATCATGTTGTTGCCATCAAGGGTAAAAAGATGGGGTTTTCATCAGTGGTTTGAGATTATCCCTCTACATCATGTCATCTTGCTTAAGGCGTTACTCTGTTCGTCATGAACTCAATACACTAGATGCATGCTGGATAGCGGTCGATGCGTGGAGTAATAGTAGTAGATGCAGAAAGTATCGGTCTACTTGTCTCGAACGTGATGCCTATATGTATGATCATTGCCTCAGATATCGTCATGACTTTGCGCGGTTCTATCAGTTGCTGGACAGTAATTTGTTCACCCACCGTAATATTTGCTATTTTGAGAGAAGCCTCTAGTGAACACTATGGACCCCGGGTCTACTTCACACCATATTTTCAGCCTTACTCTTTTACTTTGTTGCACTTTCCGCCTTCAGATCTCATTTCGCAATCAATCTTGAAGAGATTGACAACCCCTTTATAGTGTTGGGTGCAAGCTCCTTTGAGTTTTTGCAGGTACTTTGGACTTGATGCAATTCTCCTACTGGATCGATACCTTGGTTCTCAAACTAAGGGAAATACTTACTGCTCCTATGCTGCATCGCCCTTTCCTCTTGAAGGGAAAACCAACACAAGCTCAAGAGACGACATAAGGTTTCTGTCGACGTAGCAGACATCTTCTATGATTGTGAGCCGCCATTAATTATTTATAAACTTGATCAAGTAGTTGGCGTTGGACAAGGAAGACAACATAATGGTTATGTTTTCTTATATTCACATAGTAGTTATATTGTCATGGATCCTCTAACATGTGGTGCTTGCTTAGGATCTTTTGCTAGCCCGAAAAATCGCATTAAGAAGAGATACTACTTGTGCATCCATAACCGTTAAACATAGTTTCTTGCAATGAGAGTCCAACATACCTACCTATGGATTAAATAAGATCCTTCAAGTAAGTTGTCATTGGTTCACAAAGCAATAAAATTTTCTCCTGAATATTTATGATGTTTTATTGTAAGGGAAAATAAGCTTTGTACTGTAACATCCCAAAATTATAAATTTTGGAATGTTAATATAATTACTAGATTGATTGTTTGTTTGTTTGCTGAGTGACTGAAACTTGTGTGAAATTTGAAACCTTTCGAAACTTTTGAAAGAGAGGGAATAAAATGACTTTCCCCATCTCCGGTGAAATTCAAATTCAAGCTTTTAAAAGCCAAGAGAGAAGATTACATAACTTCTTCAATTATAAAGAATTTGAACGGAGATAATTGCATTGAATTCTTTTGCATTTCCATTTTTCCTCGCACGAGAAAAGCCCGGAGAAAATACCCTCTTGCACGCAAGAGAGAGAGCGGAGGAAAATGACACTCCAAAGTGCGGGAATTTTTTTTAAATGTTGGAGCCAAGAAAATATAAGGATTGCTTGCAAAAACAATTGCAAAAAGAAATAAAGCAAATTAGGGAATTTCTGAAAAAACATTTTTTCAAGTTTTTATTTTTGCTTTAAAAAAATGTTATTCGGGTAGAGATTTTTTTTCTGAATTTATTGGTATATAATACCCTATATTAATATCTTGATTTATTTCCTTTTATTTAGCTTTTGATTTTCTGTCTCGGAAAAAAGTTAGGATTAGGAAAGGTTTTTTTTTCTTTAGCAGCCGCCCTGGGCGCCTTATAGAGCTTGGGCCGAGATCCCCCTTTCCCTGGGATCTAAATCCCTAGAAACCGGCCAACCGACCCCCTCTTCCCGCCCCTTCTCTCTCTGGCCAGTGCCCCCCCAACCGAGCCTTCCCCCCAGCGTTCATCCCTCTCCTCTCCTTCCTTCTTCTACCGAGACCGAGCCCAAGAAACTCGGGATTTCTTCCCCCACTGCCACCCCTACCTTCCTTTCTACCCCTCCTCCCATGGCCTATATAAGAGCCCGCCTCGCTGCACCCCCGTTCCCACCCCTTACCCCGCCGAACCACCGCCGCCCTAGCCTCTACAGCACCTCGCCGGCAGCAGCCCCGCTGCCCACCTTCGGCCACCCCGCAGGAGCGCCACCCCGCGCCACCTGAGGCACCCCGCCGCCGCCTCACCTCGTTTCCCCGACCACCCGAGGCTCCCCGCTACCACAGCGCCACCCCGTCGCCGCCCCTCTCCCCTTCGCTCCACCGCCGCCTCCCCCCGGAGGAGGACCCCGCCGCCGCCTCCCCGACGTCTCCCCCGCCCCGGAGCTCCCCCTCCCTCGCTGGCCATCCTCTCCCTCGCCGGAGCAACCCACGGCCAGCCACGGTAGCCTCCTATTTCTCTGTCTTTTCTTCTGTTTCTTTTTCTTATTCCCTTAGTAGCCCTTAGATCATATTTAGATGGCTTAGATTAGATCTAGGAAATAACCTTTCGGTTTAGTTCAGTTAACCAACGGTTTTCTTTTCACTTACCTTTTAACCAGCACTTTTCCTTAGTTTCGGCCGTTTGCCCAAAGTGTTCCAACAAACACCCTCCGCAGCCAATAGCAACTTGCCACGTGTACCCCAATAGCTAGCTAGCTGTTTTCAGTTTTTCTGTCAAAAATTACAAAAACAACAAGTTTCAATCTTGTCTTCGCCACAACTTTTGATCCCGAAGTCCAATGACATTGATTCGTTTTCCAGTAGCTCACAAATTTCCTGTAGTTTTTGAAAACATATAATTTGTCTATGTTTGAAAGTTTCAAATATAAGTTAGATCAGATTTAGTTTAAACCTTGTTTTGCCTATTCCAGGAGTTTACAAATAGCTTTTAATTTGATTCCTTTTGGTACTGATCACTAGTGATCTTTTTTATCAGTGGTAAAAATTTCAGATTTGTTTGAGTATTTTAGCTCACTGTTTCGTGTGAAACAATTTCTGTTTCACCGCTTTTAGGATTTCGGCTAATTCCTTTTCTACTTTTGTTTTAAAATATTTTCTTTATTATTTCAGAAATATTATTATTGTTTTGTTTATGTTAGTTAACAGTAGTTTTGCAACAAGTTTTTATTTTAGTTTGTTATCACGAAATCATTGCTAGTTCCATAGTAACGTGCAATTGCTTTCACCATTGTTTCAAATTCCGTCTGGGAATACTTCAAAAGGTTTTGTGAAAAAAAACACTTTATTTTATCTTAGTTAAACTTATATCTTAGTTCCTTGTCATTATTTTCTGTTAGACAAAACTATTTAGTGTTTGACGTAGTAGAGGACTCTCTAGTCTTGTTTGAAGTTTCTTTCGGAATTTCTATTCGCTCTCTCTTTTGTTTTGATTGCTAGTATGAGTGCTTATGTGAATGACATGTTTGTTATATAGATTTCATCGGAGAGTGACGAGTAGTCTATCAAGTTATTTTCTCGAGAAATTCTTCTTCGTCAACATCACAGGCAAGTCACTTTGATCATACTATAACCCATGCTTTATGCATTGTAGTTCTACCATCCTATGCCCAATTGCATGCTGCCTAGGTACTTGGAAACTTTAGTATAGTAGTAGTATCATGTGGTAGGAACACAACAACCCCGATACTTGGCCCCGGGACGACAATTTCTTAATGCTATGCTTGAGTAGACGGGTTATCGGTTGAGTGTATATCACGAGTGATGCGAGGTTGATTAATAATCAAGACCGGTTAAGACAAAATTTTCAAGACCTCGGACGCAATGCAACTCTGGGTGAAGGACGGTTGATCGGCTCCCTGGAGAACCCAGTGGATGGCCCGGGATGCTGGAGAGGCCATGACATCCTGCGGAAAGCTTCACCCAGGCTCAAAGAGACGGACGGATATTTTCAAGACCCAAGGCTTACCTGCACAGCCACAAGTCATTATGGGCTCTGGCTTGGTTGGACAACGCGGCGACTCTGGACAGGCGGTGCTAGCAGATGTAGAAGAACGGTAGGAATGGATGGGCACCGACAGGGATTCAGAGGGACCCGTTGAAAGACCACGTTTTGATCATCCGGTCTTCAAACACCCTGAAGTGCGAGGACATACACGGAGGCGATCAAATCTTGTGGGGAACGTGTGCAAAACTCTGCAGAGTACTCAAACCTAATCGATTAGCCGTGTCCATGGTCATGGACAACTTGAGCCAAAGGAACTGAAGTTATCTGGATTTCTCAACACCTTTATAAATCTATTTGATGAGGGTAACTATTGACAACTCGGGTACGAGAACTGGTTGGCGGAACCATCTCGTTAACAACCAACAATGTAGTAACATTTTGCTTTTAACCCTCTCTTGTTGTAGGAGAAAACTTGCTTTACGCAATAAAAAAAACTTATAGCCCCACCTGCCATATATGCATATAGTATAGATGATTACTTTTCACCCCTCTCTTATGTGACTTGCCGGCATATTCAATATGCTGACCTACACGGCTGCAACTTCTTATGTTGCAGATATTTTTCTTCGACGAGTAAGAGTACGATTCAGGGTTACGGTCTACACTCAACTTGCCGTTGGTGTTTATTGGGACTCCACTCCCTTGACCGCTTCCGCTGAGATAATTAAGGTATATATCAGTTTTACGCTATTTACATGTGATTGCACTTTGATATATACATTGATGTACTGTGTGTGCCAGCATACTGATCCAGGGATGGCACAGAAACACAGAGGCTTGACTCATCTTGAGTCGGGTCGCTACAGAGATGGTATCAGAGCACATGTTGACTGTAGGACGTGACCCTAGAAACTGGAATTTCTTAGAGAAGAATCTCTCAAAAATATTTATTTTCAACACCACCTTTTACTTCTCATCTCTTCTGATTTCATCAAACGTTCTCTCTCACATCACATAATTAGACAATGCCCTTTCCCCTTTGACCTCATGAAGAATCAACGGAGTTCTACTTCAAAGTAAAGAGGATTTCATCACGCGTTTGAAGAATTGAAGCTACACCAACAGAAGACTCTCAAGACCCGAAGAGCTCAAAGACCCTGAACTGTTCGAATAATTATATGACCATTAGAAGTCCAAACCCCTGTTATATACCCACGATAGTTAAGATGATTTGTGAGCCGTCATTGGTGTGTGTTTTCCGATGGCCACAAATAAAACCTATTCTCAAAAATATTGTTTGTATTGTGTGTATCTTCCTCTCTCTCTTACACGTCTCATCCCCAAAACCTCAACCCTACCAGATGGAGTATGAAGCTGGACTTGTGGTCTCTGGACCAATGACCCAGGTGGAAGCTGAAATATGGATCCAAAACATGGAGAACCACTTCGGGAGTAATTTGATCTCAAGGAAATATGAAGTGGCACACGCTCTTCAGTACTTTACACAAAGTGCTGCAATCTGGTGGAAAAATGCACCATGCCATACAAGGATTTAGTGGGGCAGAAAGTTGGGACGAATTCAAGAACACTCTGTTAAGATCCCGACTTATTCAGAAGTGCTATGATAATCCGAAGGAGAAGACTTGTGCATGCAAGATCTGTGGAGAAATAGGACACACCCAGGAAGAACACACGGATGGATGCACTCATTGTGAAGAAAATCACCCAGCCGAGGAGTGCCCAAGTAGTCAGGCGACTTGTTTCCTTTGTGAAGGAACCACCCACTACCCAGCTCAGTGTCACATTTACCCCAAGGTGCAACAAGTTGTCAAGCAGCAGAAAGATGCACTGAAGGAAACCCTCAAGAAGAAGATTCTTGAAGGACCGGTGATGAACGAAAATATTGAAGACCTTGATGGACAAGCTCTCACCAGATTTTTCTCCAATGCATGCTACTGATGTGGAGAAGAAGGACATTATTCACAGAATTGCACGAAGAGAAGCCAAGAGTATCTAGGAAACTTCCCGACGGAAGAAGTGGAGTTTGATCCATTTGAAATAGAAGAACTGGCCAAAATGAAGGAGTCCAGAAAGAAGAAAAAGTACCCTCGGAAGAGCCAAATCTCTGCAGATATAGACCTGAGTCATGTCAGATGTTACAAGTGTATGGAATTTGTCCACCACAAATACATGTGCTCAGGAAGGAAGCCGGAAATCCAAGGAGCAAAAGCAAAAGCTAAGAAGCCTCGAGACTTGTCAGAACTCATTTGCTTTCATTGCAAGGAAGCATGACATTTTGCTAGCGATTGTCCGCAAAGGAAGAAAGCTCGAATGGAGTAGTTAAGTTTTGACCATGGCAATAAGTGTAATCTGAAGCACTCTTGTTTTTCATGAGATCATGGAGTTGAAATTTTTGTAACAGAAGTCCCTGAGATTGTAATAACATCATGAATAAATAGAATTTATTGTCTCATGATTGTCTATGTTGAAACTGTATGCGTTGTTTCTCTACGAGCAAATATCTCTGAACATTTATGAGGATATGAGAAAATATGGTCTATGCAGGCATGAGTATAATTCATTTAAGTGTGGTAGTAATCGATAAACCCACAGGATCCACTGAGAAGGAATGTACCATGATTACCAAGGAGACATATACATTCGTCTGAGTACCTATTTACTGACACTTGCAGATGGAAACTCTCTACGAGTCATACCTCAAGGGCCCAGAAACGATCATGACCCTGACCAGTGATCATGATTACCCGAAAATCCTGAAGGACATGATGAAGCACATTCATCTTGAAGGAGATGCAGTCTACAAAGGCTACCCATTCATGGAAAATGGAGTGGAACTTTGGTACGTGGAAGTACACCTCCATCATGTGAAAGGAGTTTGTCCAAAGACTATGGGGCAATACTTTTTCATTTCGCGTGTACCACGAGCAACCTTCTTTGATGCTGTTCGTGAAGCTGCCATGGAAGCCATACGTCAGATTGGAGAAATACTTGAAGCAAGACTCCGTCATACCCAGGAATACCTGAGTGAAGTGCATGCGGAGATGATGGAGATGAAGCTCGTGACCACCGTGATGAAGCAAAAGATGGATGATTTCAAGGAGCACATTGGAAAGTTCCAGTGGAACTAAGGTACCTCCAAGAGAGGCAGATGAATAAAGTTGGCAGAAATGCTCGACCATACCAAACCATGTGGATGGCAGCATTTGTAATGGAGTGCTTTTGAATTGGAGTTTTGATAAGAATTCAAGGATGTAATAAAGAATTGATTATGAAATGCATATGATTTATGGAAGAAGCTATGATGGATCAGCAAACGTTTTCTTAGGAACATACGAAAACCTGAGAGTTGTGAAGATACGATAGATGTTTTGTTCGGCTTGCAGAACCGATGGATTATCCGAACTCCGTTCGTGGACAAGAGAAATTTTTGCAACGCTTGTGAGGATGCCCGAGTGTTAGAATGCGAGATTCGCTAAACCTTATATAGAGAAATGATTTGGGTGCGGAATGGATTAATCACCATGACAACTTACTCTTATCATTTATCTTGCTATTCAGAATGGTAAATCTGAGAGACTTACCCATAGTGAGAGACGACGTTCTTTGAAGCTTTTGTTTAAGCCTTAGAACGGTATAAGAAAGCCCATGTACATGGCACTTGTTGTCACGCGTAGGAAATTTTACGGTGAGAATGAAGACAAGACCCCTCTCTCTGCAGGATAACCACGAATGGTAGACCACCATGAGAACAATCGATATGTTATTTAGAATTGACAACGAGACTGCCAGTTAAGAAGACCCAGTGACGGAAGAAGCTTATATCAACGGGAGAGCATCACCAAAGGATTTAATATGAAGACTGTGCGATGTCAGTTGCCAAACCCCCAGAGGATCGTTAAAGCATTTTGAGGGACCAGTATCTCTCATTTTAAGTGTGGTAGCATCCCACCTTGCCGGAGATTGGAATTGTTAGAAGACCCCCAAACCCTATCATTTCTTTCTAGCCTCTTCGAATCTCGAGGACGAGATTCATTTTAAGTGTGGTAGTTTGTAACATCCCAAAATTATAAATTTTGGACTGTTAATATAATTACTAGATTGATTGTTTGTTTGTTTGCTGAGTGACTCAAACTTGTGTGAAATTTGAAACCTTTCGAAACTTTTGAAAGAGAGGGAATAAAATGACTTTCCCCATCTCCGGTGAAATTCAAATTCAAGCTTTTAAAAGCCAAGAGAGAAGATGACATGACTTCTTCAATTATAAAGAATTTGAACGGAGATAATTGCATTGAATTCTTTTGCATTTCCATTTTTCCTCGCACGAGAAAAGCCCGAAGAAAATACCCTCTTGCATGCAAGAGAGAAAGCGGAGGAAAATGACACTCCAAAGTGCGGGCAAGTTTTTTTAAATGTTGGAGCCAAGAAAATCTAAGGATTGCTTGCAAAAATAATTGCAAAAAGAAATAAAGCAAATTAGGGAATTTCTGAAAAAACATTTTTTTCAAGTTTTTATTTTTGCTTTAAAAAAATCTTATTCGGGTAGAGATTTTTTTTCCTGAATTTATTGGTATATAATACCCTATATTAATATCTTGATTTATTTCCTTTTATTTAGCTTTTGATTTTCTGTCTCGGAAAAAAGTTAGGATTAGGAAAGGTTATTTTTTTTTTCTTTAGCAGCCGCCAAGGGCGCCTTATAGAGCTTGGGCCGAGATCCCCCTTTCCCTGGGATCTAAATCCCTAGAAACCGACCAACCGACCCCCTCTCCCCGCCCATTCTCTCTCTGGCCAGTGGCCCCCCAGCGGTCATCCCTCTCCTCTCCTTCCTTCTTCTACTGAGACCGAGCCCGAGAAACTCGGGATTTCTTCCCCCACTGCCACCCCTCCCTTCCTTTCTACCCCTCCTCCCATGGCCTATATAAGACCCCGCCTCGCCGCACCCCCGTTCCCACCCCTTACCCCGCCGAACCACCGCCGCCCTAGCCTCCGCAGCACCTCGCCGGCAGCAGCCCCGCTGCCCACCTTCGGCCACCCCGCAGGAGTGCCACCCCGCGCCATCTGAGGCACCCCCGCCGCCACCTCACCTCGTTTCCCCGACCACCCGAGGCTCCCCGCCACCACAGCGCCGCCCCGTCGCCCCGCCGGAGCCCAAGCTCCTGCTGCACCACGTCTACCCCAGGAGCAGCCCCAGCACCACCCCGTCGCCGCCCCTCTCCCCTTCGCTCCACCGCCACCTCCCCCCGGAGGAGGACCCCGCCGCCGCCTCCCCGACGTCTCCCCCGCCCCGGAGCTCCCCCCTCCCTCGCCGGCCATCCTCTCCCTCACCGGAGCAACCCACGGCCAGCCACGGTAGCCTCCTCTTTCTCTGTCTTTTCTTCTGTTTCTTTTTCTTATTCCCTTAGTAGCCCTTAGATCATATTTAGATGGCTTAGATTAGATCTAAGAAATAACCTTTCGGTTTAGTTCAGTTAACCAACGGTTTTCTTTTCACTTACCTTTTAACCAGCACTTTTCCTTAGCTTCTGCCGTTTGCCCAAAGCATTCCAACAAACACCCTCCGCAGCCAATAGCAACTTGCCACGTGTACCCCAATAGCTAGCTAGTTGTTTTCAGTTTTTCTGTCAAAAATTACAAAAACAACAAGTTTCAATCTTGTTTTGGCCACAACTTTTGATCCCGAAGTCCAATGACATTGATTCTTTTTCCAGTAGCTCACAAATTTCCTGTAGTTTTTAAAAACATATAATTTGTCTATGTTTGAAATTTTCAAATATAAGTTATATCAGATTTAGTTTAAACATTGTTTTGCCTATTCCAGGAGTTTAAAAATAGCTTTTAATTTGATTCCTGTTGGTACGGATCACTAGTGATCTTTTGTATCGGTGGTAAAAAGTTCAGATTTGTTTGAGTATTTTAGCTCACTGTTTATTGTGAAACAATTTCTGTTTCACCGCTTTTAGGATTTCGGCTAATTCCTTTTCTACTTTTGTGATGACAGAATTTTCAAGACCTCGGACGCAATGCAACTCTGGGTGAAGGACGGTTGATCGGCTCCCTGGAGAACCCAGTGGATGGCCCGGGATGCTGGAGAGGCCATGACATCGTGCGGAAAGCTTCACCCAGGCTCAAAGAGACGGACGGATATTTTCAAGACCCAAGGCTTACCTGCACAGCCACAAGTCAGTATGTGCTCTGGCTTGGTTGGACAACGCGGCGACTCTGGACAGGCGGTGCTAGCAGATGTAGAAGAACGGTAGGAATGGATGGGCACCGACAGGGATTCAGAGGGACCCGTTGAAAGACCATGTTTTGGTCATCCGATATTCAAACACCCTGAAGTGCGAGGACATACACGGAGGCGATCAAATCTTGTGGGGAACGTGTGCAAAACTCTGCAGAGTACTCAAACCTAATGGATTAGCCGTGTCCACGGTCATGGACAACTTGAGCCAAAGGAACTGAAGTTATCTGGATTTCTCAACACCTTTATAAATCTATTTGATGAGGGTAACTATTGACAACTCGGGTACGAGAACTGGTTGGCGGAACCATCTCGTTAAAAACCAACAATGTAGTAACATTTTGCTTTTAACCCTCTCTTGTTGTAGGAGAAAACTTGCTTTACGCAATAAAAAAAACTTATAGCCCCACCTGCCATTTATGCATATAGTATAGATGATTACTTTTCACCCCTCTCTTATGTGACTTGCCGGCATATTCAATATGCTGACCTACACGGCTGCAACTTCTTATGTTGCAGATATTTTTCTCCGACGAGTAAGAGTACGATTCAGGGTTACGGTCTACACTCAACTTGCCGTTGGTGTTTATTGGGACTCCACTCCCTTGACCGCTTCCGCTAAGATAATTAAGGTATATATCAGTTTTACGCTATTTACATGTGATTGCACTTTGATATATACATTGATGTACTGTGTGTGCCAGCATACTGATCCAGGGATGGCACAGAAACACAGAGGCTTGACTCGTCTTGAGTCGGGTCGCTACATGTACGATCTTGTGATGGCAAAGAAATAAAAGCGACATACTACATAATAAAGTTTGCTATCACAAGGGGCAATATAAAGTGACATTCCTTTTCATTAAGAGATTGCACATCCAAAAATAAAAAGCGCATGACAAACTCTTCTTCCCTCTGTGAAGGTCCTATCTTTTAATTTTCTTTTTTTACTTTTATGCAAGAGTTAATAATGTTCATCCCTATTCCAATATATTAATTATTTAGTTGGCAAGCATCATGTGGTGGGGAAAGATCTACGCACATATATGCGGTTGGATGTAGGTGATCATGATTCATTATTGTTGACATTATCACTGAGATAAATAAGTTGGGAGGCGGAACATTAAGCATCTATCTTCCTATGTGTTTGATTGAAACTGCTTGTTCCAAAAATATGCCTTGAGTGTGAACAATCATGGAAGACTAAATGGTAGTTGAGTATGTGGAATTTGCTAAATCAAAGCTCTTACATATACCCTTCCTAATAACAAGATGAATTGTAATTGTTTGATGACTGAAAACATAGTTTGCTAGTTTTCAAGAAAGTTTATGGTCTATACTTTAACATGTGAATAGCTTGTTACTTGATCATGAGAAATTCTATGAGAAAAGAGTTGTTGTTTTATGATGCTAGAAAAAGTTATTGGGAGTAACATTGATTAAACTTATATACTATGCTAGAATTCACACTTCATAAATTATTTCTTTTATCATTTACCTACTCAAGGACGAGCACAAATTAAGCTTGGCGATGGTGATACGTCTCCAATGTATCAATAATTTGTGAAGTATTCATGCCATATTCACTTATGTTTATAATACTTTTATATGCCTTTGATGCACTTTTTGTGATTTAATTAGAAGTAACCCGCACTGACTGTGTTTTCAGTACAATTACCGTGGTGTCATTTTTTGTGTGTAGAAAATGGAAGTTCTCGGAATCGCCCAAAACTTTTTGGTGATTTTTTCATGAACATATGAGAAAGATTGGAGCGAAGAACCACCACAGGGGCCCCCTGTTGGCCACAAGCTAATAGGGCGTACCTGGGGGGGTCTAAGGGCTGTGATGGCTTGTGGGCCCCTTGTAACTCCTCTTTGCGTGATTCCAACACCAAAAAATCCTATAAATTGCGAAACCATAAGAAATTAGGAGAGACTCTCTGTCTCGCCGCCGCAACTCTGTGTATCGATGAAAAACCAATCTAGAGAGAAAACAATAGCGAAAAGAGAAGAGAATATATATATATATATATATATATATATACATATATATATAGAGAGAGATCCAATCTTGGAGGGACTCTTGCCCCTCCAAGAGCCATGGGGGCCAAGGACCAGAGGGGAGAACCTCTCCCCATCTAAGGAGAGGCCATGGAGGAGGAAGCCTAGGGGGGAGACTCTCTCACCTCTCTTTCGGTGGCACCGAACTGCCACTGTGGGAACCATCACTACGGTGATCGTCTCCATCACCTTCCCCCATCTATATGGCGGTCCACTCTCCCGCACCCCGCTGTTATACCCTACTTGAACATGGTGTTTAATTCCACATATTATTAATCAATGATGTGTTGCCATCATATGGTGTTTTAGTAGATTTATGTTGTCATTTTGGTTGATTGATGATCTTGATTGATTTGGTTGTACATTTTATTTTGGTGTTGTCCAATTGTGCTCTTCGTGCCGCAGACAAATGAGGGAATTATTGCTATAGGGTTTGCAATATGTTCTTGATTCGCTTATAGTGGGTGGCTAGAGTGACAGAAGCTTACACCCGAATAAGGGAGTTGTTTGTGCATGTGAGTAAAGGGGACTTGATGTTTAATGCTGTGGTTAGGTTTACCTTAATGATTTCTAGTAGTTGCGTATGCTTGCTAGAGATCCATTCGTAAGTTCATATGATCCAAGTATGGATAGTATGTTAGATCATGCCTCTCCCTCATATAAAATTGCAAGAATGATTATCGATCTTGTTATAAATTGCCTAGGATGATTCAGCACACCATACCATCATTATTCCACACTCGCTATTTGTAATATATTGTGATATATTCTAACTCTATTTAGTGCATGAACTATTTTTCATATTTTATTTCCCCAATATCATGCAAAGTTATCCTTTTTATACCCACAACGCAGTTTTATTTCTCGTTACTAGATAGAAGCGAGCATTCGGTATAATAGAGTCGTATCGGTGGTAGATAGGACTTGAGAGAATATTGATCTTACCTTTAGCTCCTTGTGGGTTCGACACTCCATACTTATCACTTCCATCTATGGAAATTGCTATGATGATTCATTGCACTTGAGGATTATTGGGATTGCAATCTCTTCTGTGCTTTTTTGACTTGAAAATAATGTAACATTTCATGGTTTCGTTTTACCCCACCACCGCTTCGTCCAACCTTCCCCTATGATAATTAGTCACCTTAGTTTAATTACTTTATGAAACAACTTTTATTTTAATTTACTTACTGATACGTCCATTTTGCATCATGCTTTCATGTTGATATTTATCGCTTTATGGACTGTTATATTACCTTGTGGTACCATACTTATGCCTTTTCTCTCTTATTTTGCAAGGTTTATTTGAAGAGGGAGAATACCGGTAGCTGGAATTCTGGACTGGAAAAGGAGCAAGTCTGAGTCCTCTATTCCGCGCAACTCCAAATGCCCTGAAAATCAACGTGGAATTTTTTGGGAATATATAAAAAATACGGGGTGAAAGAAGTGCTAGAGGGGAGCTACCAGGGGCCCACAAGCCCTGTAGCTGCTGCCACCCTGGTGGCGGCTACAGGGCTTGTGGGCACCCTGGTGGCCCACTGGCCCCCCTCTTTTGCTATATGAAGGGTTTCGTCCAGGAAAAAATTAGGGTGGAGCTTTTTCGTCGATTCTCCGCCGCCACGAGGCGGAACTTGAGCAGAACCAATCTAGAGCTCCGGCAGGACAATCCTGCCGGGGAAACTTCCCTCCCGGAGGGGGAAATCGTTGCCATCGTCATCACCAACACTCCTCTCGTCCGAGGGGAGTCCTCTCCATCAACATCTTCATCAGCACCATCTCCTCTCCAAACCATAGTTCATCTCTTGTAACCAATCTCCGTCTCGCGACTCCGATTGGTACTTGTAAGGTTGCTAGTAGTGTTGATTATGTTGGAAATATGCCCTAGAGGCAATAATAAGTTAGTTATTATCATATTTCTTAGTTCATGATAATTTTTTATTATCCATGCTATAATTGTATTGATTGGAATCACAATACTTGTGTGGATACATAGACAAAACACTGTCCCTAGTAAGCCTCTAGTTGACTAGCTCGTTGATCAAAGATAGTCAAGGTTTCCTGACCATAGGCAAGTGTTGTCACTTGATAACGGGATCACATGATTAGGAGAATCATGTGATGGACTAGACCCAAACTAATAGACGTAGCATGTTGATAGTGTCATTTTGTTGCTACTGTTTTCTGCGTGTCAAGTATTTGTTCCTATGACCATGAGATCATATAACTCACGGACACCGGAGGAATGCTTTGTGTGTATCAAACGTCGCAACATAACTGGGTGACTATAAAGATGCTCTACAGGTATATCCGAAGGTGTTCGTTGAGTTAGTATGGATCAAGACTGGGATTTGTCACTCCGTGTGACGGAGAGGTATCTCGGGGCCCACTCGGTAATACAACATCACACACAAGCCTTGCAAGCAATGTGACTTAGTGTAAGTTGCGGGATCTTGTATTATGGAACGAGTAAAGAGACTTGCCGGTAAACGAGATTGAAATAGGTATGCGGATACCGACGATCGAATCTCACGCAAGTAACATACCGAAGGACAAAGGGAATGACATACGGGATTATATGAATCCTTGGCACTGAGGATCAAACGATAATATCTTCGTAGAATATGTAGGATCCAATATGGGCATCCAGGTCCCGCTATTGGATAGTGACCGAGGAGTCTCTCGGGTCATGTCTACATAGTTCTCGAACCCGCAGGGTCTGCACACTTAAGGTTCGACGTTGTTTTATGCGTATTTGAGTTATATGGTTGGTTACCGAATGTTGTCCGGAGTCCCGGATGAGATCACGGACGTCACGAGGGTTTCCGTAATGGTCCGGAAATGAAGATTGATATATAGGATGACCTCATTTGATTACCGGAAGGTTTTCGGAGTTACCGGGAATGTACCGGGAATGACGAATGGGTTCCGGGAGTTCACCGGGGGGGGGGGGGGCAACCAACCCCGGGGAAGCCCATAGGTCTTGGGGGTGGCGCACCAGCCCTTAGTGGGCTGGTGGGACAGCCCAAAAGAGCCCTATGCGCATTGGAAGAAAAATCAAATAGAAAAAAAAAGAAGGAGGTGGGAAAGGGAAGAAGGACTCCACCTTCCAAACCAAGTAGATTTCGGTTTGGGAGGGGGAGACCTTCCCCCTTAGGTTCGGCCGACCCCTTGGGAGTCCTTGGACCCCAAGGCAAGGCTCCCCCTCCTCCTCCTATATATAGTGGGGTTTTAGGGCTGATTTGAGACGACTTTTCCACGGCAGCCCGACCACATACCTCCACGGTTTTTCCTCTAGATCGCGTTTCTGCGGAGCTCGGGCGGAGCCCTGCTGAGATAAGATCACCACCAACCTCCGGAGCGCTGTCATGCTGCCGAAGAACTCTTCTACCTCTCCGTCTCTCTTGCTGGATCAAGAACGCCGAGATCATCGTCGAGCTGTACGTGTGCTGAACGCGGAGGTGCCGTCCGTTCGGCACTAGATCGTGGGACTGATCGCGGGACGGTTCGCGGGGCGGATCGAAGGACGTGAGGACGTTCCACTACATCAACCGCGTTCACTAACGCTTCTGCTGTACGGTCTACAAGGGTACGTAGATCACACATCCCCTCTCGTAGATGGACATCACCATGATAGGTCTTCGTGCGCGTAGGAAATTTTTTGTTTCCCATGCGACGTTCCCCAACAGTGGCATCATGAGCTAGGTTCATGCGTAGATGTCTTCTCGAGTAGAACACAAAAGTTTTTGTGGGCGGTGATGTGCGTTGTGCTGCCTTCCTTAGTCTTTTCTTGATTCCGCGGTATTGTTGGATTGAAGCGGCTTGGACCGACATTACTCGTACACTTACAAGAGACTGGTTTCATCGCTAGGAGTAACCCCGTTGCTCAAAGATGACTGGCAAGTGTCAGTTTCTCCAACTTTAGTTGAATCGGATTTGACAGAGGAGGTCCTTGGATGAGGTTAAATAGCAACTCATATATCTCCGTTGTGGTGTTTGCGTAAGTAAGATGCGGTCCTACTAGATACCCATGGTCACCACGTAAAACATGCAACAACAAAATTAGAGGACGTCTAACTTGTTTTTGCAGGGTATGCTTGTGATGTGATATGGCCAACGATGTGATGTGATATATTGGATGTATGAGATGATCATGTTGTAATAGTTAATATCGACTTGCACGTCGATGGTACGGCAACCGGCAGGAGCCATAGGGTTGTCTTTAAACTAACGTTTGTGCTTGCAGATGCGTTTACTATTTTTCTAGGATGTAGCTTTAGTAGTAATAGCATGAGTAGCACGACAACCCCGATGGCGACACGTTGATGGAGATCATGATGATGGAGATCATGGTGTGACGCCGGTGACAAGAAGATCGTGCCGGTGTTTGGGTGATGGAGATCAAGAAGCACATGATGATGGCCATATCATGTCACTTATGAATTGCATGTGATGTTAATCCTTTTATGCACCTTATTTCGCTTAGAACGACGGTAGCATTATGAGGTGATCTCTCACTAAAATTTCAAGACGAAATTGTGTTCTCCCCGACTGTGCACCGTTGCTACAGTTCGTCGTTTCGAGACACCACGTGATGATCGGGTGTGATAGACTCAACGTTCACATACAACGGGTGCAAAACAGTTGCACACGCGGAACACTCGGATTAAGCTTGACGAGCCTAGCATGTGCAGACATGGCCTCGGAACACATGAGATCGAAAGGTCGATCATGAATCTTATAGTTGATATGATTAGCATAGAGATGCTTACCACTGAAACTATTCTCGACTCACGTGATGATCGGACTTGAGATAGTGGATTTGGATCATGTACCACTCAAATGACTAGAGAGATGTACTTTTTGAGTGGGAGTTCTTAAGTAATATGATTAATTGAACTAATTGTCATGAACATAGTCTAATGGTCTTTGCGAATTACGATGTAGCTTGCGCTATAGCTCTACTGTTTTTATATGTTCCTAGAGAAAATTTAGTTGAAAGTTGATAGTAGCAAACTTTGCAGACTAAGTCTGTAAAACCGAGGATTGTCCTCGTTGCTACGCAGAAGGCTTATGTCCTTAATGCACCACTCGGTGTGCTGCACCTCGAGCGTCGTCTGTGGATGCTGTGAACATCCGACATACACGTTTCTGATGACTACACGATAGTTCAGTGCAAAGTACTTAATGGCTTAGAAGCAAGGCGCCGAAAACGTTTTAAAACGTGACGGAACATAAGTGATGTTCTAAAGAGATGAAATTGTGATTTCATGCTTGTGCCCTTGTTAAGAGGTACGAGACCTCCGACAAGATTCTTTGTCCACAAAGTAAAGGAGAAAAGCTCAATCGTTGAGCGTGTGCTCAGATTGTCTGAGTACGACAATCGCTTGAATCAAGTGGGAGTTAATCTTCCAGATGAGATAGTGATGGTTCTCCAAAGTCACTGCCACCAAGCTGTGAGAGCTTCGTGATGAACTATAACATATCAAGGATAGATACAATGATCCTTGAGCGATTCGCGATGTTTGACACTGCGAAAGTAGAAAACAAGAAGGAGCATCAATAGTTGATGGTTTGTAGAACCACTAAGTTTCAAGAAAGGCAAGGGCTAGAAGGGATACTTCGTGAAACGGCAAAACAGTTGCTACACTAATGAAGAGACCCAAGATTAAACCCAAACCTGAGACTGAGTGCTTCTGTAATGAGGGGAACAGTCACTGAGACGGAGCAACTCTAGATACTTGGTAGATAAGAAGGCTGGCAAAAGTCGAAAGAAGTATATTTGATATACTTGATGTTGATGTGTACTTTACTAGTACTCCTAGTAGCACGAGGGTATTGGATACCGGTTCGGTTGCTAAGTGATTAGTAACACGAAATGAAAGCTACGGCATAAACGGAGACTAGCTAAAGGCAAGGTGACGGTATGTGTTGGAAGTATTTCCTAGGTTGATATGATCAAACGTCGCACGCTCCCTCTACCATCGGGATTGGTGTTAAACCTAAATAATTGTTATTTGGTGCTTGCGTTAAGCATGAACATGATTGGATCGTGTTTATTGCAATACGATTATTCATTTAAAGATAATAATGGTTACTCTATTTGCTTGAATAATCACCTTCAATGGTTTATTGAATCTCGATCGTAGTGTTACACATGTTCATGACATTGGTGCCAAAAGATACGAGTTAATGATGATAGTACCACTTACTTGTGGCACTGCCGCTTGAGTCATGTTGGTATAAATTACATGAAGAGGCTCCATGCTGATGGATCTTTATACTCACTTGATTTCGAATCACTAGTGACATGCAAATTATACCACATGAGCAAGGCCTTGTTTTCATTGAGATGAAATAAGATAGTAACTTGTTGGAAGTGATACATTTTGATGTATGCAGTCCAATGGGTGCTGAGGCACGCAGTGGATATCATTATGTTCTTACTTCAATGATGATTTGAGTAGATACTAGAGTATTTACTTAATGAATCACAAGTCTGAAATATTGAAAAGTTCAATTCTGTTTCGGAGTGAAGTTCGTCGTAACAAGAAGATAAACTGTCTGCGATATGATCATAGAAATGAATATCTGAGTTACGAGTTTTGGTACGCAGTTAAGACAATGTGGAAATTGGTTCGCAGTTCATGCCACCTAGAACATCATAGTGTGATGATGTGTCTGAACGTCATAGCCACACACTATTTGGTATGGTGCATGCTATGATGTCTCTTATCGAATTACCACTATCGTTTATGGGTTAAGCATTAGAGACAACCGCACTCACTTTAAATAGGGCACCGCGTATTTCCGTTGAGATGACACAATATAGACTGAGGTTTAGAGAAATCTAAACTGTCGTTTCTTGAAAGTTTGGGGCTTCGATACTTATGTGAAAAAGTTTCAGTCTGATAAGCTCGAACCCAAAGCGGATAAATGCATCTTCATAGGATATCCAAAACAGCTGGGTACATCTCCTATCTCAGATCCGAAAGCAAAGTGTTTGTTTCTAGAAACGGATCCTTTCTCGAGGAAAGGTTTCTCTCGAAAGAATTGAGTGGGAGGGTAGTAGAACTTGATGAGGTTATTGAACCATCACTTCAACCAGTGTGTAGCAGGGCGCAGGAAGTTGTTCCTGTGGCGCCTACACCAATTGAAGTGGAAGCTGATGATGGTGATCATCAAGCATCGGATCAAGTTACTACAAGCCTCGTAGGTTGACAAGGTCGCGTACTACTACAGAGTGGTACGGTAACCCTGTCTTGGAGGTCATGTTGTTGAGCAACAGTGAACCTACGAGTTATGGAGAAAGCAATGGTGGGCCTGGATTCCGATAAATGGCTGGAGGCCCTGATATCCGAGAGAGGATCCATGTATGAAAACAAAGTGTAGACTTTGGAAGAACTACTTGATGGTCATAAGACTATTGAGTAAAGATGGATCTTTAAAAGGAAGACATACGAGGATAGTGATAAGTCACTATTATTAAAAGCTCGACTTGTCGCAAAGATGTTTCTGACAAGATCAAACAGTTGACTATGATGAGACTTTCTCACTCGTAGCGATGCTAAAGGTCTGTTAGAATTATGTTAGTTGTTGATGCTTTATTTATGAAATATTGCACGTAGGATGTCAAAACATTGTTTTCTCGACGGTTTCCTTGAGCAAACATTGTATGTGATACAACCAGAAGGTTTTGTCGATCCTAAAGATACTAGCAAGTATGCAAGCTCCAGTGATCCTTCAATGGACTGGTGCAAGCATCTCGGAGTTGGAATATACACTTTGATGAGATGATCAAAGATTTTGGGTTTGTACAAGGTTTATGAGAAACTTGTATTTCCAAAGAAGTGAGTGGGAGCACTATAGAATTTCTGATAAGTATATGTGGTTGACATATTGTGGATCAGAAGTAATGTAGAATTTCTGTAAAGCATACAAGGTTGTTTGAAAGGAGTTTTCAAAGGAATACCTGGATTGCGCTACTGGAACATTGAGCATCAAAGATCTATGGAGATAGATCAAAAGCGCTTAATGAAAGTTTCAATAAGATGCATGCCTTGACAAGTTTTTTGAAGGAGTTCAAAATAGATCAGCAAAGAAGGAGTTCTTGGTTGCGTTGTAAGGTGTAAATTTGAGTAAGACTCAAAACCCGACCACGGCAGAATAAAGAGAATAGACGAAGGTCGTCTTCTATGCCTTAGCCGTAGAATCTAAAGTATGCCATGCTGTGTACCGCACCTGATGTGTGCCTTGACTCAAAGTCTGTTGAGAGGTAGAGAGAGTGATCCATGATTGAATCAGTAGCAGTGGTCAAAATTTATCCTTAGTAACTAATGGACTAAGGAATTTTTCTCGATTATGGAGGTGATTAAAGAGTTCGTCGTAAAGGGTTACGTCGATGCAAGCTTTGACACTAATCCGAATAACTATGAGTAGTGAAACGGATTTGTATAGTAGAGTAGATATTTGGAGCATTTCCGAATGGCACGTAGTAGCAGCATCGATAAGATGACACAAAGATTTGTAAAGAACGCACAGATCTGAAAGTTTCAGAACCGTTGACTAAAACCTCTCTCACGAGCAAGACGTGATCAGACCCCATAACTATATGGGTGTTGGAATCACATGGTGATGTGAACTAGATTATTGACTCTAGTGCAAGTGGGAGACTGTTGGAAATATGCCCTAGAGGCAATAATAAATTAGTTATTATCATATTTCTTAGTTCATGATAATCGTTTATTATCCATGCTATAATTGTATTGATTGGAAACACAATACTTGTGTGGATACATAGACAAAACACTGTCCCTAGTAAGCCTCTAGTTGACTAGCTCGTTGATCAAAGATGGTCAAGGTTTCCTGACCATAGGCAAGTGTTGTCACTTGATAACGGGATCACATCATTAGGAGAATCATGTGATGGACTAGACCCAAACTAATAGACGTAGCATGTTGATTGTGTCATTTTGTTGCTACTGTTTTCTGCGTGTCAAGTATTTGTTCCTATGACCATGAGATCATATAACTCACGGACACCGGAGGAACGCTTTGTGTGTATCAAACGTCGCAACGTAACTGGGTGACCATAAAGATGCTCTATAGGTATATCCGAAGGTGTTCGTTGAGTTAGTATGGATCGAGACTGGGATTTGTCAATCCGTGTGACGGAGAGGTATCTCGGGGCCCACTCGGTAATACAACATCACACACAAGCCTTGCAAGCAATGTGACTTAGTGTAAGTTGCGGGATCTTGTATTACGGAACGAGTAAAGAGACTTGCCGGTAAAGGAGATTGAAATAGGTATGCGGATACCGAGGATCGAATCTCGGGCAAGTAACATACCGAAGGACAAAGGGAATGGCATACGAGATTATATGAATCCTTGACACTGAGGTTCAAACGATAAGATCTTCGTAGAATATGTAGGATCCAATATGGGCATCCAGGTCCCGCTATTGGATATTGACCGAGGAGTCTCTTGGGTCATGTCTACATAGTTCTCGAACCCGCAGGGTGTGCACACTTACGGTTCGACGTTGTTTTATGCGTATTTGAGTTATATGGTTGGTTACCGAATGTTGTTCGGAGTCCCGGATGAGATCACGGACGTCACGAGGGTTTCCGGAATGGTCCGGAAACGAGGATTGATATATAGGATGACCTCATTTGATTACCGGAAGGTTTTCGGAGTTACCGGGAATGTACCGGGAATGACGAATGGGTTCCGGGAGTTCACCGGGGGGGGGGGGCAACCCACCCCGGGGAAGCCCATAGGTCTTGGGGTGGCGCACCAGCCCTTAGTGGGCTGGTGGGACAGCCCAAAAGAGCCCTATGCGCATTGGAAGAAAAATCAAAGAGAAAAAAAGAAGGAGGTGGGAAAGGGAAGAAGGACTTCACCTTCCAAACCAAGTAGATTTCGGTTTGGGAGGGGGAGACCTTCCCCCTTAGGTTCGGCCGACCCCTTGGGAGTCCTTGGACCCCAAGGCAAGGCTCCCCCCTCCTCCTCCTATATATAGTGGGGTTTTAGGGCTGATTTGAGATGACTTTTCCACGGCAGCCCGACCACATACCTCCACGGTTTTTCCTCTAAATCGTGTTTCTGCGGAGCTAGGGCGGAGCCCTGCTGAGATAAGATCACCACCAACCTCCGGAGCGCCGTCACGCTGCCGGAGAACTCTTCTACCTCTCCGTCTCTCTTGCTGGATCAAGAAGGCCGAGATCATCGTCGAGCTGTACGTGTGCTGAACGCGGAGGTGCCGTCCGTTCGGCACTAGATCGTGGGACTGATCGCATGACGGTTCGCGGGGCGGATCGAGGGACGTGAGGACGTTCCACTACATCAACCGCATTCACTAACGCTTCTGCTGTACGGTCTACAAGGGTACGTAGATCACACATCCCCTCTCGTAGATGGACATCACCATGATAGGTCTTCGTGCGTGTAGGAATTTTTTTGTTTGCCATGCGACGTTCCCCAACAGATTACTCTTTCTAGTTGATGCTAGTTGGATTACTTGGTGGAAGAGTTTATGTTTAGATCCTTGATGCTATTCATTACACCTCTGATCATGATTATGATTATGCTTTGTGAGTAGTTATTTTTTTCCTGAGGACATGGGATAAGTCATGTTGATTATAGTCATGTGAATTTGGTATTCGTTCGGTATTTTGATATGTTGTATGTTGTCTTTTCTTCTAGTGGTGTTATGTGAACGTCGACTACATAACACTTCACCATATTTGGGCCTAGAGGAAGGCATTGGGGAGTAGTAAGTAGATGATGGGTTGCTAGAGTGACAGAAGCTTAAACCCCAGTCTATGCGTTGCTTCGTAAGGGGCTGATTTGGATCCACTAGTTTAATGCTATGGTGAGACGTTGTCTTAATTCTTCTTTCTTAGTTGCGGATGCTTGTGAGAGGGGTTAATCATAAGTGGGATGCTTGTCCAAGTAAGGGCAGTACCCAAGCGCCGGTCCACCCACATATCAAACTATCAAAGTAACGAACGCGAATCATATGAACATGATGAAACTAGCATGACAGAAATTCCCGTGTGTCCTCGGGAGCATTTTTCCTCCTATAAGACTTTGTTCAGGCTTGTCCGTTGCTACAAAAGGGATTGGGCCATTTTTCTACACTGTTGCTACTACTTGTTACTTGTTACTTCTCACTTTCTACGTTTCACCTCACTACACCATCACTTGTTACCGCTACTTTCAGTGCTTGCAGTTATTACCTTGCTGAAAATTGTTTATCAGAGCCTTCTGCTCCTCGTTGGGTTTGACACTCTTACTTATCGAAAGGACTACGATTGATCCCCTATACTTTTGGGTCATCAAGACTCTTTTCTGGCGCCGTTGCCGCGGAGCAGAGTGCCTTTGGTAAGTGGAATTTGGTAAGGAAACATTTATATACTGTGCTGAAATTAATTGTCACTTGTCACTATGGAAACTGTTCCTTTGAGGAATTTATTCGGGGTACCTTCACCACGAACGGAAGCACGAGGAGTTTCTCCTCAACCTGAGGTACCTATCTGAAAATATCTTTTATGAAATTCCTTCGGGTATGCTTGAGAAACTGCTGGCTAATCCTTTTACAGGAGATGGATCATCACATCCAGACTTGCATCTAATCTATGTAGATCAAGTTTGTGGTTTATTTAAGCTTGCAGGTTTTGACCGAGGATGAGGTAAATAAGAAAGTTTTTCCTTTATCTTTGAAGGATAAGGCTTTGACATGGTATAGGCTATGTGATGATACTGGATCATGGGACTACAATCGGTTGAAATTGGAATTTCATCAAAAGTTTTATCCTATGCATTTAGTACATCATGATCGGAATTATATTTATAACTTTTGGCCTCATGACAGGGAAAGCATAGCTCAAGCTTGGGGGAGGCTTAAATCAATGCTATATTCATGCCCCAATCATGAGCTCTCGAGAGAAATTATCACTCAAAACTTCTATACTAGGCTTTCTCAAGATGATCGTACCATGCTTGACACTTCTTGTACCAGTTCTGTTATGAAGAAGGATATCAACCACAAGTGGAATTTATTGGAAAGAATCAAACGTAACACTGAAGATTGGGAGCTTGAAGAATGTAAGGAGTCAGGTATGAATTTCCAGTTTGATTGCGTTAAATCTTTTGTTGAAACAAACACTTCTAGAGATTTTAGCGCTAAGTATGGACTTGACTCTGAGATAGTAGCTTCTCTATGTGAATCTTTTGCTGCTCATGTTGATCTTCCCAAAGAGAAGTGGTTTAAGTATCATCCTCCTGTAGAAGTCAACATAGTTAAACCCAATCTAGTTGAAGAGAAAGTCATTGCCTTTAGTGATCCTATTGTTCCTTATGCCTACGCTGAGAAACCACCTTACCCTGCTAGGAAAAAGGATTATTCTAAAGCTCCAACTGTGATACGTAGGGGTTACATTAGACCACTTGCACCCCCTGAGGAAATTAGAGTTGAACCTAGTGTTACTATTATCAAAGATCTCTTAGCCGAAGACATAGATGGGCATGTTATCAAATTCTGTGAGGACTCCGCTAGAATTGCTAAACCTCACGCGAAAGACAAATACGGACCTGTAGTTGGCCTGCCCGTTGTTTCTGTCAAGATAGGAGATCACTGTTATCATGGTTTATGTGATATGGGTGCTAGTGTTAGTGCAATACCCCGGTCCCTATACGATGAAATCAAAGATGAGATCGCACCTGCTGAGTTAGAACCCATTGATGTCACTATTACGCTAGCTAATAGAGACACTATCTGCCCTGTGGGAATTGTGCGAGATGTAGAAGTCTTGTGTGGTAAGACGAAGTACCCTACTGATTTCCTCGTCCTTGCTACCCCACAAGATAGCTTTTGTCCCATCATATTTGGTAGACCCTTTCTCAACACTGTCAATGCTCATATTGGTTGCATTAAACAGACTATCACTGTTAGTTTCGAGGGTGTGTCTCTTGAATTTAACTTCTCCAGGTTTGGAAGACAACCCATGAAAAAGAGTCGTCTGGTAGGGATGAAATCATTGCTCTTGCCTCTATTGCCATACCTCCTACAGATCCTTTAGAGAAATACTTCTTGATCATGAAAATGATATGCATATGGATGAAAGAGATGAGATAGATAAAATTGTTTTAGAACAATATCCTATTCTCAAGAATAATCTGCCTGTTGAACTGCTTGGGGATCCTCCCCCACCAAAGGGTGATCCTGTGTTCGAGCTAAAACAGTTACCAGATACTCTTAAGTATGCCTACCTTGATGAGAAGGAGATATATCCTGTTATGATTAGTTATTAGAAACTTTGAGGAAGCACCATGCGGCTATTGGATATACTCTTGATGATCTTAAGGGTATTAGTCCCACTCTATGTCAACACAAGATTAAAACTGATCATGATACTAAACCAGTTGCTGATCATCAAAGGAGATTAAATCCTAGGATGAAAGAGGTCATGAGAAAATAAATATTAAAGCTTCTGGAAGCTCGAATCATTTATCCTGTTGCTCATAGTGATTGGATAAGTCCAATACATTGTGTACCTAAGAAGGGAGGTATCACCGTCGTTCCTAATGATAAGAATGAACTAATCCCACAAAGGATTATTACTGGCTATAGGATGGTGATAGACTTCCGGAAACTGAACAAGGCAACCAGGAAAGACCATTATCCTTTGCCATTTATCGACCAAATGCTAGAAAGGCTATATAAACACACACACTTCTGCTTTCTAGATGGTTATTCAGGTTTCTCGCAAATACCTGTTGCACAATCTGATCAGGAGAAAACCACTTTCACCTGCCCCTTCGGTACCTTTGCTTATAGACGTATGCCTTTTGGCTTATGCAATGCACCTGCCACCTTTCAAAGATTTATGATGGCTATATCCTCTGACTTTTGTGAAAAGATTGTTGAGGTTTTCATGGATGATTTCTCCGTTTACGGTTCTTCCTTTGACGATTGCCTCAGCAACCTTGATCGAGACTACAGAGATGCAAAGATACCAACCTCGTCTTGAACTGGGAGAAGTGCCACTTCATGGTTAATGAAGGCATCGTCTTAGGACACAAAATCTCCGAGGAAGGGATTGAAGTTGATAAGGCTAAGGTTGATGAAATTGAGAAAATGCCTTGCCCCACAGATATCAGAGGTATAGAAGTTTCCTAGGTCATGCTGGTTTCTATAGAAGGTTCATTAAAGACTTCTCTAAGATTTCTAGGCCTCTTACCAACCTCTTGCAGAAGGATGTTCCTTTTGTTTTTGAGTAAGATTGTGAGGAAGCTTTCGAAATACTTAAGAAGGCCTTGATAACCGCACCTTTTGTTCAACTAGCTGATTGGAACTTGCCCATTGAAATCATGTGCGATGCTAGTGATTATGCTCTTGGTGCTGTTCTAGGACAAAGAGTTGACAAGAAGTTGAATGTTATTCACTACGCTAGTAAAACTCTAGACAGTGCCCAAAGAAACTATGCCACTACGGAAAAGGAGTTTTTAGCAGTCGTGTTTGCATGTGAAAAGTTCAGATCTTATATAGTTGACTCCAAAGTCATTATTCACTCTGATCATGCTGCTATTAAGTACCTTATGGAGAAGAAGGACGCTAAGCCTAGGCTAATCAAATGGGTTCTCCCGCTACAAGAATTTGATTTGCACGTTGTTGACCGAAAGGGTGCTGATAACCCTGTAGCAGATAACTTGTCCAGGCTAGAGAATGTCATTGATGACCCACGACCTACTGATGACAGCTTTCCTGATGAGCAATTAAATGTCATCCACACTTCACATAGTGCACCGCGGTATGCTGATTACGCAAACTATATCGTAGCCAAATACATACCACCCAGTTTCACCTACCAGCAAAAGAAGAAATTCTTCTTTGATTTGAGACACTACTTTTGGGATGATCCTCACCTTTATAAGGAAGGAGTAGATGGTGTTATTAGACGTTGTGTGCCTGCACATGAACATGGACAGATCCTGCAGAAGTGTCATTCCAAAGCCTACGGAGGACACCATGCTGGAGATAGAACTGCCCATAAGGTATTGCAATCAGGTTTCTATTGGCCCACTCTCTTGAAGGATGCCCGGAAGTTTGTCTTGTCTTATGACGAATGCCAAAGAATAGGGAACATCAGTAAGCGTCAGGAAATGCCTATGAACTATTCACTTGTCATTGAACCATTTGATGTCCGGGGCTTTGATTATGTGGGACCCTTCCCGAGTTCCAATGGATATACTCACATCTTAGTCGCTGTTGATTATGTCACTAAGTGGGTAGAATCTATCCCTACTAGAAATGCTGATCATCATACCTCTATTAAGATGCTTAAAGAAGTCCCTAGGTATTTGATGACTGATGGCAGTTCACACTTCATTCATGGTGTTTTCCGCAAAATGCTTGCTAAGTATGATGTCAACCATAGAGTTGCATCTCCTTATCATCCTCAGTCTAGTGGTCAAGTGCAGTTGAGTAATAGGGAGATCAAATTGATCTTACAAAAGACTGTCAATAGATCTCGAAAGAATTGGTCTAGCAAACTTGACGATGCACTATGGGCTTATAGGACTGCTTATAAGAATCCCATGGGCATGTCGCGGTATAAAATGGTTTACGGTAAGGCCTGTCATTTACCTCTTGAGCTGGAACACAAAGCTTATTGGGCAATCAAAGAGCTCAACTTCGATTTCAAACTTACCGGTGAGAAGCGGTTGTTTGATATCAGCTCATTAGATGAATGGAGGGCCCAGGCATATGAGAATGCCAAGTTGTTCAAGGAAAAGGTTAAGAGATGGCACGATAAAAGAATACAAAAACGAGAGTTCAATGTAGGTGATAATGTCCTGCTATAGAATTCTCGCTTAAGATTCTTCGCAGGCAAGCTTCTCTCTAAATGGGAAGGTCCTTACGTTGTTGAGGAAGTATATCATTCCGGTGCCATCAAAATCAATAACATGGAAGGTAATTTTCCTAGACTGGTAAATGGGCAAAGAATCAAGCATTATATCTCTGGTACTCCCATAAATGTTGAGACCAATATCATCAATATCATAACTCCAGAGGAGTACATAAGGGACGTTTATCACCCTGTTTCAGACCCTGAAAACGAAGAGGTATGTGTTTCGGTAAGTAATTGGACTCCGAAAATTTTCGAGTAGGAAATTTTCTCCGTTTTGGAATTTATGGAAAATTAGAAAAATAAAAAGCAGTCCGGAGAGCGCACGAGGCGGCCATCAGCTTGGTAGCCGCCACCTGCCCCCCTGGCGGCGGCTACAGGGCTTGTGGGCACCTCATGTGCCTCCCGGACTCCGTTTTCTTGTGGAGCACTCCTTTTGGTCCACAAAAATAATTATATATATGCCCGAGGGTTTTGATCTCTGTATCGTGCAGTTTTCCTCTGTTTTTGTTTCGAGCCTGTTGTCTGCTGCAGATTTAGAGCAAAGATGTCTCAGGAATCTGTTGGGGAGAATAATCTCCCTCAAGTTCATGAAGAAGTAGATGTTGATCTGAAAAGAGTAGAAGTCACGGAAGCCAGGGACAAAGCTAAGGAGAAAACCCAAGCTAGGGAGGAAGTTCAACCTATGTTCAAACATTGAAGACGTTGAAGGAGTGGACTTTCTCCAAACCTTCCTCCATGTGCTGTCCCCATCCTTGATTGGACTCTTGAGGTTTTGTGAAACAACTTGTGCTCGCAATATTTCCCTTTCTCGTGAAGTTGTTTTGCTGGAGAATCATGTCGCAGATCTCCAAGGTATAAATCAAAGATTGATAGCTCTCTTGGAATCAAAGGCAAAGACTCCACCTCCATCACCACCAAAGGAAGGCAACTAAGCATTGGTATGGGCAATCCCCTTGGCTTTTGCCAAGCTTGGGGGAGTTGCCCTGGTATCGTATCACTTTTATATCCTTTGCTTTTACCTTTGTTTTAGTTCTTTCCTTTTCAGTTTTTATTTCTTATCTTAGTGGAATAAGTCTTTAGTGTTTAGTTTGAGTCTTTTGCTTTGTGTCTCCCCCGATGTATTCGAGCTTGCGAGCTATATAATAAAGAGTATCTTAGTCAAGGGCTTTGTTTTGTGCCGTGATCAAAAGTATTAAAAGAATGATAGCATGAAAGATCATGAGATGATTGAAACTTGTTGAGAATAGACCAACATAGACCCTAGTCATTGTTGCAATTAATAAGAAGTAATAAGGAAAGAGAGGTTCACATATAAATATATCATCTTAGACACTTTCTATAATTGTGAGCACTCACCAAACTATTACATGCCTAGAAGTAGATGTTGGACAAGGAAGACAACATAATGAATTGTGTTTGCTTGTTTCCAAACAATGTTAGATGTCTAGAGATCCCTTAGCATGTGAAGATTGCTTCCACTTCATATTAGCCAAAACTCCCACACCAAGTAGAGATACTACTTGTGCATCCCTAAACCTTCAACCCAGTTTTGCCATGAGAGTCCACCATACTTACCTATGGATTGAATAAGATCCCACGAGTAAGTTGTCATCGGTGGAAAATACGCACACCTACCTCGATCGTTAGGATTCCAACACCAACGAACACATCACCGCCAACGATGCCAAGTACAATGAATGCTACCTCGCCATCGACGCCAATTCAAACTCCATCCTCAAGGCACTCTACATGCAAGCCGACAGATCGATGTGCTCACCACCTCGAGACTAGAGCTCGAGGCCCGCTTCACCAAGCTTGAGCTCTCTACCGTTGCACTACACGCAGCGTCACCTACGGCCGCATCCTCCTATGATGCCTAGAATTCATCTAGCTGAGATATAGTTTGGTCCAATTCATCTTGTTTTTTACCTACACAATGGGATGCTTGTTTTTAGCTCAGTAATGGGCTGATTGTTAGTTGTTCTTTTCCAATTAATATTGGACTTTTTAAACTTTGGCTTAGGCCCATTCGCTAGTTTACTTTTCTATTTGCATTCTACGTTGTATGGACTCATTGTGTTGTAACATTTGGCTCTAGCTTATGTTTTCTCGGTTTCTTTTTCAATTCTGACCAAACACGAATATGCACTTGCTTCCTTGTTAGGAGGAACATATTTCTATTTCTTTCAATCGAAGGCTTGACATATTAAGGGATGATTGCCACCCACCTCCTGCACAATTTGAAGGCGCCGTGCGTCCTCCTCAAGCTCGACATCGGGTGCGCCTTCGATTTAGTTTCATGGCCCTTTCTCCTCGATATGTTGTGCGACCTTGGATTCGGACACCGTTGGTGTGAATGGGTATCTGTACTGCTAGCCACTGCATCCACACGCGTCCTCGTGAATGGCAACCCAGGACCACTGATCAAGCTCGATTGGAGCTTGCACCAAGGCGACCCGGTGTCTTCGATGCTGTTCACAATCGTCATCGACACCCTTAATTCATTGTTGCTGCACACTGTCAACTATGGGACCCTTTGAAGGCATGCCACATGGCGGCTAGCATCTCACTGTTTGCCGATGATGTGCATGAATCGCATCTCATCGTTTTGCAAGAATGCATGTCGTTACAAGTACATGTAAAGAAGAGGTGAGTACATGGAATTGTCTCACACTCGCCACAAGCTAAACATAATCAACGCAATACAACAATACATTCAAATACCATGTAGAAGAGCAGGGTCCGACTACGGACGAAATCAAACAATAAAAACGATGTCCATCCTCTCGCTATCCCAGGATTCCGGCCTGGAACCCATCCTATGATCGATGAAGAAGAAGTAGAAACTCCAAATAGAATAATCGCCGCGCTCACATCAAAGTATCACTTTATCTGTACCTGCAACTGTTGTTGTAGTAATCTGTGAGCCACATGGACTGAGCAATCTCATTTACAAAGGTATCAAGACAAGCAAAGCTTAATGGATGAGGTATTCTTAAGTGGTGAGGCTGCAACAAGCACTGGGCATTTATTGGAGTGACTAACTTATGAGTACAAGAATAAGTGGGGGGGGGGGGTGGTTGATCTACACATATGTAACGCCCAAGATGTGATCCTATCCTTATTTTAGCGCGAGGGCCTCGATAGGGATAGAAGCGCATCTCGTCGTTTCGCAAGAATAGATATCGTTACAAGTACATGTACTGAAAAGAAGAGATATATGGGATTGGCTTACACTCGCCACAGGCTACATCAGAGTCACATCAGTTCAATACATAATCATCATGAAGAAGAGAAGGGTCCAACTACGGACGAAAACAAATGATAAAAGAACGACGTCCATCCTTGCTATCCCAGGCTGCCGGCCTGGAACCCATCCTAGATCGACGACAAAGAAGAAGAAACTCCAAATGAACAATCATCGCGCCCACATCTTAATATCACTTTACCTGTACCTGCAACCGGTGTTGTAGTAATCTGTGAGCCACAGAGGACTCAACAATCTCATTTCCAAAGGTATCAAGACTAGCAAAGATTAATGGGTGAGGTATGGTTAAGTGGCGAGGCTGCAGCAAGCGACTAAGCATTATTTGAGGTGGCTAACTTACGAGTACAATAATAAGAGGGGGTGATCTACGCATAGCGGACGTGGACTACTGACGATCAAATGAATCATCCTGAACACCTACTTACGTCAAACATAACCCCATTGTGTCCTCGATCGGAGAAGGAGCTCACGAAAGAGACAATCACGGTTACGCACTCAGTTGGCAAGTTTTAATTAAGCTTACTTCAAGTTATCTAGAACCGAATGTTAAACAAAGTTTCCACGTTGCCACATAACCGCGGGCACGGCTTTCCGAAAGATTTAACCATGTAGGGGTGCTCCAACTCGTCCATCACAAACTACCACACGCTGCAACGGAATGACCTCGATCAGGGAAACCCGTGATCTCCTCGGGTTCCTATTAGAAAACTTCAACCTCGAGTTAGCTCAAAGGATCCTCGGAATCCCTCGCACGAGACGCTCGATAAAGGTAAAACAAGTCCAGCAAGGTCGCCCGACGTGTCGACAATCCCGATAGGAGCCGCGTATCTCGTTCTCAGGACAGGATGGACGAGCGATCGTTACCACGCCAAACGCTGAGTTGCCCCCAGTAGCGTTAATAAGCTGCTATGTTTTGGACCAGCACCCTTAGCACTGGCCCTCCCTGTATTATGTTGAATTACTCCTCGGGTAGCACTATCTCCCAATGTTTTTCAGTATTAACAGAATTATTATGTCGGGAAAATATAGTATCAATGTTGGGCCTTGCCACACAAGCTTTATTCCAAAACGAGAATCTAGGGGGTCCCCATAACAACCCCAAGCATGTTAGGAGCGCTCATTTATGGAACATAACACCGGTAGCCGAAACTAAGGGGGCAAAGGTGGAACAAAACACCAAGATAGAAAGGCCAAGCCTTCCACCTTTTACCAAGTATATAGGTGCATTAAATTAATTAGCAATTATATGGTGATATAACAAGGAACCCATGTTATCACATGGAAGCAACTACACCTGCAACTAGCAACGCTAACACATGGTTAAGCAAGCAGTAACATAGCCAATCAGTGGTTTGCTGGGTGGTGAACAGGTTGAAGGTTTTCATGGCAATGTTGAGCGGCTGACATTTAACAGGTGGTAGGCAACGAGACATAACGATAGAATCGAAAACAACTAGCATGGCAATGATAGTAATGATATCTAGGGAAATGGTCATCTTGCTTGAGATCCCGCTTGGAAGAAGATCGACTCCGTGAAGCGACGTAGTCGAACAGATCCTCACACTACGAAGCGGTCGGAACTCTATCAAGACGAAGCAAACCAGAAACAAGAATAAACACACGATATTCACCACACGATACACAACACACATGATGCATGAACCGCTACAGTTATGCAGGGTATGGCATGGCAATTCACAACAATCAACCACTACACATTAAGTGAAGTTCAATATGCAACGAGTTGCATATTGACGAAACTCCACATACAAATTATTTAGTTCTATGTAGCGACCCGACTCAACGAGTCAAGCCTCTGGTGTTTCTGTACCATCCCAAGATCATGCTGGTACACACACAGTACATAATGTATATATTCAAGAGTGCAATCACACAGCTTTATTAATCGAAATCTCATAAAGAGTACTTTATTACAATAAAGTGGCTGAAGGCCAACTCATGAGATTATCTAACGAAGACTAAGCGGAAGCATCAGGTAGACGAGTCCATCCGACTCCAAGGGCATGTCGCTGAGCGTAGAACCATAGCCTCACTCCTGGTCGGAAAAGTACTCTGCAACATGATACGTTGTAGCCGTGTAGGTCAGCATATTGAATATGCTGGCAAATCATCAAGAGAGGGAGTAAAATAATAATCACTATCTCTACATGCATATTTGGCCGGTGGAGCTAAGTTTTTTTTGCATAAAGCTAGTTTTATCCTACAACAAAAGGGTTTGAAAGCAAAATATTACTACATGGTTTCTTGTTAACGAGATGGTTCCGCCAACCAGTTCTCGTACCCGAATAGTTGTTAACACCCACATCATTATTAAGTTGTGTCGAGAGTTCAGGGGAAATTCAATGCCTTCGGCTCAAGTTGTCCATGACCGTGGACACGGCTAATCGATTAGGTTGAGTACTCTGCAGAGTTTTGCACACGTTCCCCACAAGATTTGATCGCCTCCGGATTTGTCCTCGCACTTCAGGGTGTTTGAAGACCGGATGATCAAAACATGGTCTTTCAACGGGTCCCTCTGAATCCCTGTCGGTGCCCATCCATTCCTACCGTTCGTCTACATCTGCTAGCACCGCCTGTCCAGAGTCGCCGCATTGTCCAACCAAGCCAGAGCCCATAATGACTTGTGGCTGTGCAGGTAAGCCTTGAGTCTTGAAGTCTCCGTCCGTCCCTTTGAGCCTGGGTGAAGCTTTCCGCAGGATGACATGGCCTCTCCAGCATCCCGGGCATCCACTGGGTTTTCCAGGGAGCCGATCAACCGTCCTTCACCCAGTGTTGCATTGCGTCCGAGGTCTTGAAAATCTTGTCTTAGTCCGGTCTTGGTTATTGTATCAATCTCGCATCTCTCGTGGCATACACTCAACCGATAACCCGTCTACTTAAGCATAGCATATATATAACTTTGTCGTCCCGGGGCCAAGTATCGGGGTGTTGGTGTTCCTACCACATGATACTACACCTATGACTAAAGTTTCCAAGTACCTAGGCAGCATGCAAATAGGGCAAAGAAGGTGATCTACTATGCATTGAAAACATAGGTAAAGTAACATGATCAAAGATGACTTGCCTTGATGATAGTTGTCCTGCTCGAGCGTCTCTAAGTAACACGCTTCGCACTCCGGATGATCTACCGATACAAACACAAAGCACACCATAAGCAATTCAACCATGCCACGAGTAAAAATAACATCACATGCAATGATTGGCAAACGACTACGCAAAAGAATTTTATCGCGCGTCGGTAGGACAGAAACTTGTTTCTGTTGAAAACACTAGTAAAAATACTTGGAAAATTCTGAAACTTCTACCACAGTAAGGTTTTATCACTAGAAAACAGTAGCAAAAAGAATCAACTCAATATCATTTTTCAAACTCCTGGAATAGGAAAAACAGTGTTTAAACTAAATCTGCTCTAACTTATATTTAAAAATTCCAAACACAGACAAATTATATATTTGTAAAAACTACAGGAAATTTGTGAGCTACTGGAAAAATAATCAATGTCATTAGACGTAGGGATAAAAAGTTGTGATCACAACAAGATTGAAAGTTTCTGTTTTCGAAATCTGGACAGAAATTACGAAACTGCTAGTGCTAATGAGAGGCACACGTGGCAAGCTTCTAATGGCTGAGATGGAGTGCATGAAATAGAGAGAGAGAGAGAGGTTGCTACCTGCTTCTGGAGGTGTTGCACCGGCAAGAAAGGAGATGGCCGGCGAGGAAGGAGGGAGTAGCTCCGGGCGGTGGGGCGTCGGGGGCGGCGGCGGTGAGGTTCCTCCTCCGCGGGGAAGAGGCGGCGGTGGAGAGAGAGTTCGGGGAGGGCTCCTCCTCTGCAGCGAGGCCGAGGTGCAGCAGCTTTCGGGCTGCTGCCGCTGCTCGCGGCGGCGGCTAGGGCGGCGGTGGGGTGAGGCGCTGGCGGCGGCTTGTGGAGGCGGCGGTGGAGACGGCGGCTAGGGTTGGGGAGAGGTGACGGTGGGGTGGGTTTATATAGGCTTAGGGGAGGAGAGTAAAAGGAAGGAGAGGGAGAACTTTGGGAAGGAGATCATGGGAGAGAAAATAGGAAAGAGAGGGAGAGGTGGCGGTGGAGACAAAAGGAAAAGGAGGGAGTAGAAATAAGGAAGGAGAGAAATAAGGAAAGGGGAGGGAGGACTCACGTGGGGAGGGAGTGCATGCATGGAAATTGAATGCATGCATGCATGGGGGCTGGGCTGAGCCCTTGTGGCTCGGCCTGGCAGTTCTATATTTTTTTTTAAAACAAACTAACAGCAGCAAAAAAGAAAAGAAAGAAAACCAAAACAGTAAAAAATATATATATATATTCCTAGCTAACAAAAAGTAGGAACTAATATACATATATGCACTAGAATACTAAGAGAAAACAAAATAACATATACAACTAATATATATATAATATATATATAGGAATCCTAGTTCCACCTAATGCAACTTTTAAAAGAAAAATTATGCAATAGGTCACACAACTCAATCGAAAAACTCAACAACAAAAAAATACTTCGGAGTTTAGAAAATTTGCAAAACCAAAATGGTGACTTTAACTCACAGGGGAGAAGTCATATTATCTCCACTCCGATAAATTGCCCGCAGTCACATAACGATAAAATTTTTCAGAAGAACGCAAAGATAAAATATGAGATGCAAATGAATGATCTATTAACATCCGAATTTACGAAAATTGGGATGTTACAAACCTACCCACCTTAAGATGAATCTCGCCCTCGAGATTCGGGTTGCCTAGAAAATAGGTGCGGGTGGTCTCGACGAAGGTCCTCTTCTCGTTCCCAGGTGGCTTCTTCCTCGGTGTGGTGGCTCCACAACACCTTGCAGAACTTGATGATCTTGCTGCGGGTAACTCTGTTGGCGGTCTCGAGAATTCGGACGGGTTTCTCCTCATACGTCAGATCACTGTCAAGTTGTATGGCCTCTAGGGGCACTGTATCTCTCAACGGAACATCGGCCATCTCAGCGTGGCATTTCTTCAACTGGGAAACATGGAAGGCATCATGAACTCCGGACAATCCTTCCGGCAGTTCCAGTTTGTATGCAACTTCGCCTCTACGTTCAAGAATTTTGTAGGGGCCAATGAAACGTGGTGCTAGTTTTCCTTTCACACCGAATCTCTTGATTCCTCGAAGTGGAGACACCCGAAGATATGCTCGGTCTCCCACTTCGTACGTTACTTCCTTGCGTTTGCTGTCGGCATAACTCTTCTGCCTGGACTGAGCTATCTTGAGTCGGTCACGAATAAGCTTGACCTTCTCTTCCGAATCTCGGATGAGGTCGGGACCAAAAAGTTGTCGGTCTCCAACTCCATCCCACATCAACGGTGTTCTGCACCTCCTTCCGTATAGAGCTACGAAAGGGTCCATCTTCAGACTGGTCTGGTAGCTGTTGTTGTACGAGAACTCGGCATACGATAAATTGTCATCCCAACTAGACCCATAGTCTAGTGCACAAGCTCTCAACATGTCCTCCAGAATCTGATTAACTCTCTCGGTCTGTCCATCTGTCTGCGGGTGAAATGCTGTGCTGAACTCCAATCTCGTTCCCAAGGTTTCATGCAGTTGGTGCCAAAATTTTGATGTGAACTGAGTCCCTCTATCGGACACAATGCTCTTCGGTACTCCGTGCAGACATACGATCCTCGTCATATATATCTTGGCCAGCTTGGCACTCGTGTAGGTAGTCTTCACCGGAATGAAATGAGCTACCTTGGTCAAACGATCGACCACAACCCAAATAGAATCATAGCCAGAACGGGTCCGAGGTAATCCTGTGATGAAGTCCATACCAAGCTTTTCCCATTTCCATTCGGGTATCGGCAGAGGTTGGAGCAAACCTGCTGGCTTCTGATGCTCGGCTTTTACTCGCTGACAAACATCGCATATAGCTACGAACTCGGCAATGTCTTTCTTCAATCCTGTCCACCAGAAACTTCCTTTCAGATCCAGATACATCTTGGTGTTACCGGGGTGTATCGAGTACAGGGAATCATGATCCTCTTGAAGTATCAACTTCCTGAGTTCGGGATCATTGAGCACATAGATGCGATCCTCAAACCATAAAGTTCCGTGTTCATCCTCACGAAAACCTTTAGCTTTCCCGTCTTCCATTTTCTGCTTAATCTCAGCTATCTCTTTGTCAGCCTTCTGTGCTTCACGGATCTTTTCCGTCAAAGTAGACTGAATTTCCAGTGTGGCAACAAATCCTCTTGGAACTATCTCCAATTTGAGCTCTCAGAGATAATCGACTAACTCCTGGGGTAATCCTCCCGCTGTGAGCGTGTTCACATAACTATTGCGGCTCAACGCATCGGCTACAACATTTGCCTTGCCTGGGTGATAATGCAATCTCATGTCGTAGTCCTTGATCAACTCTAGCCATCGCCTCTGTCTGAGGTTCAACTCCTTCTGCGTGAAGATATATTTCAGGCTCTTGTGATCAGTATAAACATCACAACTATTTCCGATCAGGAAATGTCTCCAGGTCTTGAGAGCGTGCACTACGGCAGCTAGTTCCAAGTCATGTGTGGCATAATTCAAGTCATGAGGTCTGAGCTGTCTGGATGCATAGGCTACAACTTTGCCTTCTTGCATGAGCACTCCTCCGAGTCCTTGACGAGAAGCGTCACAGTAAACCTGGAAATCCTTCTGAATGTTCGGCAATATCAGCACTGGGGCTGTAACAAGACGTTTCTTCAGCTCTTGAAAACTGGTTTCACATTCCTCAGTCCAAACATACTTGGATTCCTTCTTCAATAACTCTGTCATGGGCTTGGCAATCTTTGAGAAATTCTCAATGAACCTCCGGTAATATCCGGCAAGTCCGAGGAAACTGCGGATCTCCTTGACTGAAGTGGGTTCTACCCATTCGGTGACTGCTGCGACCTTGGCAGGGTCCACTATTATTCCTTCTCCTGAGATGACGTGTCCGAGAAATCCGACTTCCTTCAACCAAAACTCACATTTGCTGAACTTTGCATATAACTTATGCTCTCGAAGCTTCTCCAGAACTAAACGCAGATGTTCCTTGTGTTCCTCTTCGTTCTTGGAGAATATCAGTATGTCATCGATGAACACCACGACAAACTTGTCCAAGTACTCCATAAATACCTTGTTCATCAGATTCATAAAATATGCCGGAGCATTAGTCAGTCAAAATGACATGACCGTGTACTCATGCAAGCCGTACCGAGTGGTAAAGGCTGTCTTGGGTATATCCTGTTCACAAATCTTCAACTGATGATACCCGGATCGAAGATCGATCTTTGAGAATATGCGAGCTCCAACTAACTGATCAAACAGATCATTGATCATCGGCAAGGGGTACTTGTTCTTGATGGTCACATCGTTCAATGCACGATAATCGACAACCATTCTCAGGGACTTGTCCTTCTTTTCAACCAAGAGCACTGGGCTCCCCAAGGTGAAGAACTTGGGTGAATACACCCTTTGTTCAATAACTCCTTAATTTGCTTCTTGATTTCTATCAAGTCATTTGCGGGCATCCGATAAGGTCTCTTGGATATCGGGGCTGTTCCGGGTAATAGCTCAATCAAGAACTCAATCTCTCTATCGGGTGGCATGCCCGGCAATTCTTCCGGAAATACATCTGGGTACTCCTGTACAATCGGTACTTCCTCCTAGACTACTCCCGTGAGAGAGTTTACTCGCTTACTCCGTGTCGGGCGCTGTGACACGTACTTAATCCGCTTCTGCTCGAGGGTGGTGAGCAAAATAGACTTAAGGGCACAGTCGATATTCCTTTCATACTTGGCCATCCAATCCATGCCTAGGATTACATCCAATCCCTGGGACTCTAATACGATGAGGTCGGTGGGAAAATTATGGTTCCCGATGTTGAGACTCAAAGCATGGCATCCTACCCCGGCTGTCATCATGCCTCCTGGGGAACTGACCTTAATAGGTTGGCTGAGGGTTCTAGTTGGCAAACTATACTTTTCCACAACTACCCTTGATATGAATGAATGCGTTGCACCAGAATCAAAAAGTACCAATACTGGATGTGAATTTAGCAAAAACTTACCAACCACAATATCGGGGTGATCATAGACCTCTTCCACATCAATGTGGTTCACCTGAGCTCGAGGAAAAGGATTGGGCTTCTTTGCTGCAGAGTTGCCGTTGCCGTTTCCATTTCCCTCCTTGTTCTGGGGACAATCAGTGGCATAGTGTCCCTTCTTCTGACACTTGAAGCAAGTGATGTGAGTCAGATCCTTCTGAGCTGGAGCTGAATTCTGCTGAGTGCCAGTACCGCCATTCTTGAAGTTGTTGTTGTTGCGGTGGTTCCCATTTCCTCCATGGTTGTGCACAGGGTGGTTATGCTGAACATGTCCACCAAACTTACCGGATCCAGTCCCGGTATTCCCTGAGTAGGGGGTGTAGCGAGGCTTCTGCTGAGTGCCGGAGTTGAACTTTCCAACCCCATACTTTCGCTTGCGGTTCTCCATCTGCTGATGTTTCCCCTCCAAGATGAGGGCCTTATCAACCAGCTCCTGGTAGTTGTTGAAGGTGGCTACCATCAACTGAATGCTCAGCTCATCATTTAGTCCTTCCAAGAACTTTTCCTGCTTGGCCGCATCATCAACCACATCTCCAGGTGCATAACGGGCAAGCATGCTGAAATCATCAACGTACTCGGCCACAGTGCGACTCCCCTGGCGTAAGTTGCGAAACTCACGCTTCTTCAGACTCATTGCACCAGCTGAGACATGTGCGGTGCGGAAGGCTTGCTTGAATTGCTCCCAAGTGACTCCAGCAATGGGATAAGTGGTGGTGTAGTTCTCCCACCAAGCAGCTGCAGGGCCTTCAAGTTGATGCGCGGCAAAACGCACCTTCTCAGCTTCAGAACAACCAGCGGTGATGAGCTCACGCTCCATCTTGCGAAGCCAATCATCTGCCACAATTGGCTCAATGCTGCTGGAGAAAGTTGGAGGGTTCAACCTCAGAAAACGGGTAAGGTTGTCGGCCTGTGGTGGATGATGGTTGTTGTTGTTGTTCTGGTTCTGGATGATCAGCTGCATCAGGGTGTTTTGTTGCTGGATCAACTGGGTGAGTTCCGGCGGAAAGTTGGACTCAGGGGCGCGTCTTGGAGGCATCTGATGTTTGTAGAGGGGTGAGATTAGCATAGAACAATGGTCTAAGAGTAATTACACTACCTATATGAATGCAACACACAAGTATCACACCACACATTTTATTCAATCATCACAAGGTTCACACGGGGATACAAAATCGATAGTCCTAAACATCGGCCTAAAACGTAAAACGATAAAGTAAAATTGGTGGTCTAGTCTAAGTGTCCTCCTCAAAATAGCATAGTGTCGGGTCCTTCGGTGGAGCTTTCTTCATAGTCCTCGTCGTTGCTGATCACGGGGGCTACGTCTCCTTCGGGATGAAGGTTCTCGCCCATGTCCAGTTCCTCCTCGAGGTTTGCAACTCGAGTCTTCAGCTTCTTGATCCGCTCCAGAAAATCCTTCACTTCCAGCTCATGCTCATAGTGGGCTTCCCGGGCTGCATCTTCAAGTTCAAGCTCGCGGAGTGACAGTTGCTTGATCTTCCTGGCGTCCTTGATCGCGTGATACTCCAGAGTTCCGCTGTGCTTCTCCAAGGTCTGGGCATAAGACAAGAGAGCGTCATTGGTCTTGTTTGAGATGATGTCTCCGTCTTCATTTCTCCGGGATACAACGAATAGGTCTGGAGACATAGGGCAGCCTTTGTATTCATCCTTGATACATCCGAGTGCACAATGAATCGCCATGTCCCTTCCGAGAATCCAGTTGGGTGCGATGAACTTGAAATCCATCGGCTCAGTGCGCGGCTCGAATGTCCTTCCGGGAATATGCACCTCGATCCTGTAGCGTGAATCCTCCGGGTAAGACGAAGTTGGCTTCCCTGTGATAGTCGGCAGAGCAATCCTCAAATCCTTGGTGATCTGCACCAGCTCTTTTCCGAACGGCATAGTGGTGTCGGGCTGGCAAAACTCCGTGAACTTAACAGGGACGAAGGTGGCCATCTAAACATTGGAAAATCGGAGAGAAGTCAGAAATGATCAGAAGAGGAAATAGAAGATTAAGAGAAAATAGTTTTCTTCCTAAGGCTTTTCCAATCCTAGAGGTTACGTCCTAAGGTCAGCGTGTGCTCTGAATACCATTTCTGTAGCGACCCGACTCAAGGAGTCAAGCCTCTGGTGTTTCTATACCATCCCAAGATCATGCTGGTACACACACAGTACATAATGTATATATTCAAGAGTGCAATCACACAACTTTATTAATCGAAATCTCATAAAGAGTACTTTATTACAATAAAGTAGTACAATAAAGTGGCTGAAGGCCAACTCATGAGATTATCTAACGAAGACTAAGAGGAAGCATCAGGTAGACGAGTCCATCCGACTCCAAGGGCATGTCGCTGAGCGTAGAACCGTAGCCTCACTCCTGGTCGGAAAAGTACTCTGCAACATGACACGTTGCAGCCGTGTAGGTCAGCATATTGAATATGCTGGCAAATCATCAAGAGAGGGAGTAAAATAATAATCACTATCTCTACATGCATATTTGGCCGGTGGAGCTAAGTTTTTTTTGCATAAAGCTAGTTTTATCCTACAACAAAAGGGTTTGAAAGCAAAATATTACTACATGGTTTGTTGTTAACGAGATGGTTCCGCCAACCAGTTCTCATACCCGAATAGTTGTTAACACCCACATCATTATTAAGTTGTGTCGAGAGTTCGGGGGAAATTCAATGCCTTCGGCTCAAGTTGTCCATGACCGTGGACACGGCTAATCGATTAGGTTGAGTACTCTGCAGAGTTTTGCACACGTTCCCCACAAGATTTGATCGCCTCCGGATTTGTCCTCGCACTTCAGGGTGTTTGAAGACCAGATGATCAAACCATGGTCTTTCAACGGGTCCCTCTGAATCCCTGTCGGTGCCCATCCATTCCTACCGTTCGTCTACATCTGCTAGCACCGCCTGTCCAGAGTCGCCGCATTGTCCAACCAAGCCAGAGCCCATAATGACTTGTGGCTGTGCAGGTAAGCCTTGAGTCTTGAAGTCTCCGTCCGTCCCTTTGAGCCTGGGTGAAGCTTTCCGCAGGATGACATGGCCTCTCCAGCATCCCGGGCATCCACTGGGTTTTCCAGGGAGTCGATCAACCGTCCTTCACCCAGTGTTGCATTGCGTCCGAGGTCTTGAAAATCTTGTCTTAGTCCGGTCTTGGTTATTATATCAATCTCGTATCTCTCGTGGCATACACTCAACCGATAACCCGTCTACTTAAGCATAGCATATATATAACTTTGTCGTCCCGGGGCCAAGTATCGGGGTGTTGGTGTTCCTACCACATGATACTACACCTATGACTAAAGTTTCCAAGTACCTAGGCAGCATGCAAATAGGGCAAAGAAGGTGATCTACTATGCATTGAAAACATAGGTAAAATAACATGATCAAAGATGACTTGCCTTGATGATAGTTGTCCTGCTCGAGCGTCTCTAAGTAACACGCTTCGCACTCCGGATGATCTACCGATACAAACACAAAGCACACCATAAGCAATTCAACCATGCCACGAGTAAAAATAACATCACATGCAATGATTGGCAAACGACTACGCAAAAGAATTTTATCGCACGTTGGTAGGACAGAAACTTGTTTCTGTTGAAAACACTAGTATAAATACTTGGCAAATTCTGCAAATTCTACCACAGTAAGGTTTTATCACTAGAAAACAGTAGCAAAAAGAATCAACTCAATATCATTTTTCAAACTCCTGGAATAGGCAAAATAGTGTTTAAACTAAATCTGCTCTAACTTATATTTAAAAATTCCAAACACAGACAAATTATATATTTTTAAAAACTACAGGCAATTTGTGAGCTACTGGAAAAAGAATCAATGTCATTGGACGTAGGGATAAAACGTTGTGATCAAAACAAGATTGAAAGTTTCTGTTTTCGAAATCTGGACAGAAATTACGAAACTGCTAGTGCTAATGAGAGGCACACGTGGCAAGCTTCTAATGGCTGAGATGGACTGCATGAAATAGAGAGAGAGAGGTTGCTACCTACTGCTGGAGGTGTTGCACCGGCAAGAAAGGAGATGGCCGGCGAGGAAGGAGGGAGTAGCTCCGGGCGGTGGGGCGTTGGGCGGCGGCAGTGAGGTTCCTCCTCCGCGGGGAAGAGGCGGCGGTGGAGAGAGAGTTCGGGGAGGGCTCCTCCTCCGCAGCGAGGCCGAGGTGCAGCAGCTTTCGGGCTGCTGCCGCTGCTCGCGGCGGCGGCTAGGGCGGCGGTGGGGTGAGGCGCCGGCGGCGGCTTGTGGAGGCGGCGGTGGAGACGGCGGCTAGGGTTGGGGAGAGGTGACGGTGGGGTGGGTTTATATAGGTTTAGGGGAGGAGAGTAAAAGGAAGGAGAGGGAGAACTTTGGGAAGGAGATCATGGGAGAGAAAATAGGAAAGAGAGGGAGAGGTGGCGGTGGAGACAAAAGGAAAAGGAGGGAGTAGAAATAAGGAAGGAGAGAAATAAGGAAAGGGGAGGGAGGACTCACGTGGGGAGGGAGTGCATGCATGGAAATTGCATGCGTGCATGCATGGGGGCTGGGCTGAGCCCTTGTGGCTCGGCCTGGCAGTTCTATATTTTTTTTTAAAACAAACTAACAGCAGCAAAAAAGAAAAGAAAGAAAACCAAAACAGTAAAAAAAATATATATATATTCCTAGCTAACAAAAAGTAGGAACTAATATACATATATGCACTAGAATACTAGGAGAAAACAAAATAACATATACAACTAATATATATAATATATATATATAGGAATCCTAGTTCCACCTAATGCAACTTTTTAAAAAAAAGTTTTATGCAATAGGTCACACAACTCAATCGAAAAACTCAACAAAAAAAAATACTTCAGAGTTTAGAAAATTTGCAAAACCAAAATGGTGACTTTAACTCAGAGGGGAGAAGTCATATTATCTCCACTCCGATAAATTGCCCGCAGTCACATAACGATAAAAAATTTCAGAAGAACGCAAAGATAAAATATGAGATGCAAATGAATGATCTATTAACATCCGAATTTACGAAAATTGGGATGTTACATTCTATCCCGATTAGGTACACGGCAATATTAAACGTTGGTTAAACATGGCAAGATGTGAAGTGTAATTAAGCTACCTATCTAGGCATTTTAAATGAGGTCGGAAATGACATATAGCATCTCCGAAATGACCCCACACGTTAATTTATAATTCTGTCCAGATCTGAACTAACACATTTTAATATTTGTTAAACAGCAAAATAAATAGGTTCACGTGATTCTACGTGTCGTTCCAATCAATTTACACATAGAGATCAATGCAAATGGAGCTACGGTTCAAAAGATATGAACACCGCAAGATATGATGGCAGGAATGCAATATGTATGCAATGACAATCACAAGCATCCCAAAACATACAAACAACAAGATAATAAGAACCTACACGAGATTATAAGAAAGTTCCATGTAGGACACGATCAAGACGGGCAACGATTCAACAAATACGAGCTACACAAGAAATAGTCATAATCTGTCAAAAACAACATGGCATTTCCTACACCCTAAAACAACAAGCTACATAATTCTAAAATGCTCAAACAAGATATGAGGCAATAGTGGGCAAGATTCAGTACAACATACTACTAATAACATCTAGCATGGCAGCATGCATTACTAGGAAAAGAACTCACAAAATGGCATATCGCACACAGTTTCAGACTTAGTGAAAATAACACTGTTGACAGTGCAGTTTTCGATCTGAAGGCATATTGACAGCAGCAAAACTATATGCTACAGGGCTCCGAATGGCATGAAAATTTACAACATGCTATAGAATCTTAAGGACTACAACTAACACCATTGGACAAACCCCAAAGGAGCTGTAGATCACTAGAAAAACTCATGGCAAGAGAACAACAAAATATAACAGATTTCAGACATAGAAATATTTCAGCATCTCCAAATCAACACTATTTTCTAGCATGTTGGCAACAAGCAAACAACCCCTAAACATGGATTTCTAAGGAAACCAAAAAAACCAGGGGCTAGCATACATATCCAAGGCCATATCTCTAGTTCAAAACTAATTCATATCATGCACGGAATAAATTCCACAAAATAGACAAGAGGGCAACATGTCAAAATATCACGCGCACTAACTTGCTCAAAAGCTAAATCTAAACGCACAGTTAAATTCTACAGATTTTTCTAACCCGAAGACATATATAATATGTGGGGTTGAAAAATAAAACTAACGCCACACATATATGCGAGAATATGTCCTAAACACGACATAGCAAACTAATGATGCCACCTACATGCAAAAATGCAAGCAACTAATCTAAAATACATGGCAAAGGGTCCCGAACAACTTGAACATTTTTATCTATGGGGTTTGAACAATACAGACGCGCACAAAAATAACTATGAGACGATAACCTATTAGGACAGCATGCAAATCTAGGCAAACGACGGGTCAAACAACTTCAAACATGCATGCAAGTGGAAAAATATGATTCTCCGCGAAAAACTACACAAGTTACATATTTAAATCATCACGATCCGACGCACGGTTAATTATCTACGGTCGTTTGAAATATAGCATTTTTCTGAAAACAAAATAAATCGCAGGTTAATTAGAAAAATCTCCACGGGCCTAAACAGGCATGCGCACGATAAATAAAACTCATCGGGGATGAGGGATAGAGGCAGGGAGGTTGCTCACCATGGCCATCGGGCCGAATCTGGAGAGGAGCTGGGTCGAGGCTGCAGGAGAGCTGGGCCACGGGAGGAGGTCGACCGGCTCTGGCCCACTTGGCCCACGAGCAGGTCGGCGAGGGGGGCTCGTCCCCGTTCCCGATCGGGACCGATGGGATGAGGCGGCGGTGATGGCCGGCGGCACTCCAGCAGCGCGGCTGCCGGCGAAGGATGGCGGGTCCTGGCGGCGAGGGAGGCCAAGGGGCGGCGCGACTGCCGGCGGAGAACGGCGGCTCAAGTGAGCTCCTGGATCGGGAGGAGCTCCCGATCTGGAACTCGGGGCGAGCGGGGCTGGCTCGATCCAGGCCCGGCGTGGGCCGCGATGGGCTTCGGCGTGCCCGGAGCGGTGGTTCGCTGGCTGGCGGCGCGGAGAGAGGTGGGAGGTGACAACGTGGCAGCTGCACTGGTTTCGAGGTCGGGGAGCTAGGGTTTTCTATTTTTGGCATGGGAGGGGTCTATTTATAACAATGGGGCTAGGGTTAGCTGATTTTCGCTCCGGTTTCAACCGCGTGATCTAAATCGGACGAACTCAAACGAGGGGACGGCTAAGTGGCTGTGTAGAGTAGGCTAGCCGGAGATGAGAGGGAAAATGGGCACCCAGCAACGTATGTTTAACACCGAAAAAAGTCCGACGATAAACCAAATACGCTGCCGCTACGGTCAACCGTTCGGGTACCAAACGGACTCCGATTGTGGCGAAAATTTGCAGGCGGCCTACCTATATTAAAATAAGACCACACGCCAAGTTTCAACTTAATCAGAGAATATTTTATACACACTTTTTAAAAAAAGATTTTTAACTATGTCGCGGACGCGTGCGAGTGTAGTTGGGCTCAAAACGGTCAACGACGAGAACGGAGAGACCGAGCAACTAATAACGGTTGCTTGTTTTGAAAACTGGCGGCAACGGAGTACCGATGCAATGCAGACGATGCGCATGATGCGATGATGATGTGACAAATAAAATAATCACACGACGACAACGGAATAAGAGGGGAATCTTCTGGAGCGTCGGTCTTGGGCTGTCACAGCATAAACGGACTTGAACTAATCATGATCACGAAGTGAACCTGAACACATACTTACGTCAAACATAACCCAACCGTGTCCTCTCTTGGATTCAGAACTCACGAGTAGAGATAGTCACGGTTACGCACACAGTTGGCATATATTTTGTAAAGTTTACTTCAAGTTTACTATGACCAGGTGTTAAACAAAGTTTCCAAGTTGCCACATAACTGCGGGCACGACTTTCCGAAAGATTTAACCCTACAGGGGTGCTCCAACTAGTCCATCACAAACTACCACAAGCTGTGTGGAATAGACCCAACCACGAAAAACCCGTAGTCTCCTTGAAAATTCCGATGGAAAACCTCAACCTCGAGATAGCCCAAAGTATCCTTGGAATCCCGTGCACAAGACATTCCAGAAAGGTAGAACAAATCCAGCAAGGCCGCCCGACGTGCCAACAATCCCGATAGGAGCTGCGTATCTTGTTCTCAGGGCACATCCGGATGAGCTAGTGTAAGGTGGCCTGGTAGAAATCACCCCAATTGCCCCGGGTTGGCCCTGCACACTACTCTATTTAGGACTAACACCATCAGCATTGCCCCTCCCTGTATTATGTTGAATTACTCCTTGGGTTCATGACGCCCTATGTTTTAATAACGGTGTTCAGTATTATTATGTTGGGCAAATATAGTGTAAGGGCATATTTCTACCCCTGTAATTTTGGTGATTGATGACGACACTTTTGCGGACTAATCGTGTGCAATAAGCCTTTCTGGTATTTCCTAGGTTTGCGCAAAGACAATTCTTACCCCTCGGTGTTTTGATGTCAAGACGATTTTGTTGGGGAATGTCGCATGGGAAACAAAAATTTTCCTACGCGCACGAAGACCTATCATGGTGATGTCCATCTACGAGAGGGGATGTGTGATCTACGTACCCTTGTAGACCGTACAACAGAAACGTTAGTGAACGCGGTTGATGTAGTGGAACGTCCTCACGTCCCTCGATCCGCCCCGCGAACCGTCCCGCGATCAGTCCCACGATCTAGTGCCGAACGGACGGCACCTCCGCGTTCAGCACACGTACAGCTCGACGATGATCTCGGCCTTCTTGATCCAGCAAGAGAGAAGGAGAGGTAGAAGAGTTCTCCGGCAGCGTGACGGCGCTCCGGAGGTTGGTGATGATCTTATCTCAGCAGGGCTCCGCCCGAGCTCCGCAGAAACGCGATCTAGAGGTAAAACCGTGGAGATATGTGGTCAGGCTGCCGTGGCGAAGTTGTGTCAAATCAGCCCTAAAACCCCACTATATATAGGAGAGGGAGGGGGCAGCCTTGCCTTGGGGTCCAAGAACCCCCAAGGGGTTGGCCGAGCCAAGGGGGGGGAAGGATTCCCCTCCCAAACCGAGTCCTACTAGGTTTGGAAGGTGGAGTCCTTCTTCCCTTTCCCACCTCCTCCTTTTTTTCCTTTCCTCTTTGATTTTCTTCCCAATGCACATAGGCCTCTCTTTGGCTGTCCCACCAGCCCACTAAGGGCTGGTGCGGCACCCCAAACACCTATGGGCTTCCCCGGGGTGGGTGGCCCCCCCGGTGAACTCCCGGAACCCATTCGTCATTCCCGGTACATTCCCGGTAACTCCAAAAACCTTCCGCTAATCAAATGAGGTCATCCTATATATCAATATTCGTTTCCGGACTATTCCGGAAACCCTCGTGACGTCCGTGATCTCATCCGGGACTCCGAACAACATTCGGTAACCAACCATATAACTCATATACGCATAAAACAACGTCGAACCTTAAGTGTGCAGACCCTGCGGGTTCGAGAACTATGCAGACATGACCCGAGAGACTCCTCGGTCAATATCCAATAGCGGGACCTGGATGCACATATTGGATCCTACATATTCTACGAAGATCTTCTCGTTTGAACCTCAGTGCCAAGGATTCATATAATCCCGTATGTCATTCCCTTTGTCCTTCGGTATGTTACTTGCCCGAGATTCGATCGTCAGTATCCGCATACCTATTTCAATCTCGTTTACCGGCAAGTCTCTTTACTCGTTCCATAATACAAGATCCCGTAACTTACACTAAGTCACATTGCTTGCAAGGCTTGTGTGTGATGTTGTATTACCGAGTGGGCCCCGAGATACCTCTCCGTCACACGGAGTGACAAATCCCAGTCTCGATCCATACTAACTCAACGAACACCTTTGGAGATACCTGTAGAGCATCTTTATAGTCACCCAGTTACGTTGCGACGGTTGATACACGCAAAGCATTCCTCCGGTGTCCGTGAGTTATATGATCTCATGGTCATAGGAACAAATACTTGACACGCAGAAAACAGTAGCAACAAAATGACACGATCAACATGCTACGTCTATTAGTTTGGGTCTAGTCCATCACATGATTCTCCTAATGATGTGATCCCGTTATCAAGTAACAACACTTGCCTATGGCCAGGAAACCTTGACCATCTTTGATCAACGAGCTAGTCAACTAGAGGCTTACTAGGGACAATCTTTTGTCTATGTATCCACACAAGTATTGTGTTTCCTATCAATACAATTATAGCATGGATAATAAACGATTATCATGAACTAAGAAATATAATAATAACTAATTTATTATTGCCTCTAGGGCATATTTCCAACAGATTTTCGCTCTTACGCTTTGTTGTCGGTGGACTCGGGTCGTAGGAAAAGACTACTAAGAGGGGATCTGCTTTGGAAAAGTTTATGTGGAATCATCACGTACATTTCTCCCGCACCCCTTTTCCGCTTCGACGGAGCTATTTCTACTCTGCCTAAACCTGCCGTGCAAGCAGTACTACCGCTTATCACTGGTAGTACCGCCCTGTGGGCGGTAGTACCACTCAATGCGGTAGTTTTCCGCTGGTGCAGCTCGCTTGTACCGCTCTCAAAAGTGCGAACACTTTTTATGGGCGCATGTTGCAGTAGTACAGGGCGGTAGTACCGCCTATAGCGTGGTACTACCTCTTTTTACTACCGCCCCAAGTGGTACTAGCGTCTGTGCCTCTCTTTTGGCCTACCCCCTTTTGCCTGAGCAGTACTACCTCTTATCATCGGTAGTACCGCTCCCACGAGCGGTAGTACCACCCTGTCTCATGCACACGTGATACGTCCCAAACGTATATCTAATTTCTACTTGTTCCATGATCTTTTGGGTGACATTGTTATATGTTCTGCTACACTTTTATATCATTTTAGACATATTTGGACTAACCTACTAACTCAGTGCACCCAGTGCCAGTTTCTGCTTGCTGATGTCTATTTTGCATGGGCTTTTACCCAATTTACCGAAGCCTAAAAAATTCCAGGAAAAATATATAAAAAATCAGCGAAACAGAAGCTTCCAGATCACAGAAGATTGGCCTGAGGGGGGGCAGGGGCGGCCAAGGCGACCTGCTGGCACGGCCAGGCCCTAGGTCGCGCCAGGAGGCCGCCTGGGTGGGCCCCACCTCCTCTGGCTCTCCTTTGGCCTATATTTAGAGTCCCGAGAGGAAACCCTTCCACAACTTCCAGAATCGTGAATTTCTCCATCGTTCCGCCGTCGTAGCTCTTCCGAGATCGGGAGCGTGAGGAGACATCTTCCCGGCACCCTGCCGGAGGGAGGATTGACCGCCGGGAGCTTCTCCACCGCCATGGACGCTTGCCGGACGTGCTGTGAGTAGTCCTCTGTAATGCCCCAAGAGTGTAACTGCCTTATTTGGACCTTCTCTATGTGGTTCCATCCTGTCAGTGCCATGAGAGATCTATGCATGTGTTATCTCATGTGATGTCACCTTGTCTTGTTTCCTTTGCATTCATGCATCCATTCATCCATGCCTATTTGTGTTTGTTGCCTTGTGATCATATGCATGTGATTATGCTTGTTGTGTGTAGGTGTTCATGAGATGTGCATGTGTATATTAGAGGGTGCAACTCTCATGAGGTATGCTTGTGTGGTGCAAGCACCCTAGTGCATATGTGATGTAGTTTGTCCATGTAGGTGTGAGGGTGAGCTCACTAGCATGAGGTGTTGTGTGTATGTGTGTGTGCATGTGTGTGTGTGTGTCACACATGCCCAAGGCATGGTGTGCCTTGATAAGCACCTAAGTGCAAGCTGGTATGTCTAGGTGTATAAATGCATGATGTGAGTGTAAGTAGTGTGTGTGTTCCAACTAGCATGTGTAGGTGCTTGTTTTATGTTGTGCTTGATGTATGTGTGTGTGTGGTGTGCTAAGAGGATGATTCCTTGTTGTGGCAGTAGAGGGTGAATCCCTCTATAGCATGTTAGTTTTGTTTCATGCTTAAGAGTTCATATGTGCAAGTTGTGCCTAGTCAAAGTAGGCATGTGGCTGGAAATTTCAACTTAGTAAAAATCTGTGACTTTCACTAAGTCTGAGAAACTGCTGATATTTTCTTCCCTTGTATTTGTGCTTGCAAAAGTTCATGTGTTGGGAATCAGCCCCAGCATTCAACTGGAAAGTTGTAGCTTTTGTGTTTGTCTAGGTCTCTGTCAATTTTCATTCCATTTGGCTTCCTATAGATATGGTTTTGGGTGCTGTGAAAATGCTTCAGAGCATAAACAGCTAGTGAGAATCTAAGAATTTCACCAAGTCCCTGAAAACTGATATTTTTGGCCAAGTTGGCAGCTGTAGAACATTCAGTGTGAAACTCCTTTGTATTATATTTTTGTTGATTCTTGTAGATCTTTTGAATAGCTTCTGCCACATATCTTATTTGGCACATCTGTGTGGCTGTAGGTCCTTTGCATGTTGCTCTCAAATTGATATGATGCTGTTTAGGACAGAATGTATAGTTTTTTTGTTTTGATGCTTGTGAGTGCATAGTTGATGGTGTGGTGATGTCCCTTGCACCACCCCATCCATACTTGTTTGTTATGTGATTGGGCAACCTGGGAATACCAGAAGTATGCCATTGGAGTGTGTTGTGATGGATTTGATCCGTAGGACTCCATTTCTTGTTTTATTGTTTCCGGTTGATCTGTAGCTCCGTTAATAACGTTCTTTATATGTTTTTACACCGTTTTCGCGTGATGCATCTGTTCATGTCATCCTCATGCATGTCAAGATAGCTTAGAGTGTAGTTCTGTCCAGAATTTTGTAGTCTCTTCTGATGCATGTGCAAGTGATTAGAATAGAGATGCATGCTACATTTTCATCTCATGCATCATGTGTTTGTTGCATCTTGTTGTGCTGTTGTTCATTGGATGCTATTTCTATGTTGGGTAGCACCGGTATCGGAGAGCGATTACGTGGATTCGGGAGAGTATGTGCAGGACGAACAAGAGCAGTTCCAAGCTGAAGACATCACATGCAAGAAGATATGACCTTGATACCATCTCTAGACTTGTTATTCTAGATTCACGTTTCCTTCGTCATATGCTCACTGCCTACCACTTAATTAATTGCCTCCTGATATTGCCATGAAACCCAAACACTTATCCCCTCCTAGCAAATATTGAATGGCTAAGTAGCCTTTGCTCAGCTTCTAATGTTAGCGTTGCTAGTTGCAGGTGCTTTGTCTCATGTGATAAACATGAGTTTGGTATCATTATGTTAAATCTGTTATTTAATTAATGCACCTATATACTTGGTAAATAACGGAAGGCCGAGCCTTTTGCCGGGTGTTTTGTTCCGTTATTGCCGCCATAGTTTTCCGGCTACCGGTGTTTGATTCCATAACCGATCGCTCCTAACACGTTCGGGGTTGTTATGGGGACCCCCTTGATAAATCGTGTAGTGTTAAGAATTGTCCGGAAGGACCCAACATTGGTGTTAATTTGCTAATCACTTAATAATAATCTGCATAGGGAATAGCTACCCCAAGGAATTAATCAACAACACGGGTCAGTGCTCCTCATGAGTGTTGGTCCAAACTAGAGTCGTGTGCGGGGCCAACCCGGGGCAACTCGGGAGATGTCTATCAGGCCATTGTACGCTGTGCTCATCCGGCGTGTCCTGAGACTGAGATACGCGGCTCTTATCAGGGTCGTCGACACCTCGGGAGGTCCTGTTAGTCTTGTCTTAGCTTAGCGATATATCTTGCGTATAGGAATCCCGGTGACGCTTTGGTTCTCCCTAGAGTTGAGGTTTTCCTCTAAGGAATCCGACGAGATAACGAGATTCCTGATAGAGGATTACTTTGCGGCCCGTGACCGTTTGTGATGGACTAGTTGGAGCACCCCTGCAGGGTTTAACCTTTCGGAAAGCCGTGCCCGCGGTTATGTGGCAACTTGGATTATTTGTTAACATCCGGTTATAGATAACTTGAACATAATCTAATAAAATTGCCAACTGTGTGCGTAATCGTGACAGTCCCCTTCGAAGACCTCTCTTCGATCGGGAACACGGTGGGGTTATGATTGACGTAAGTAGGTGTTCAGGATCACTTAATGATCAACTAGTCTTCGCCCTGCTAGCATATACCACATCAATAACTTGTTCTATGTAAGCTAGCCACCATAAAGATTAGGATGCTACAACCTAAACACTGAACCTTCCTTACCTAATAACTTGACTAGTTCTGGCACCGAGGTCATAGATTGCTGAGTCCCCATGGCTCACAGATTACTTCAACACCCCAACAGGTATAGGTACGCCCGACACAGGTGATCCCAATGGCACGCAGCTGGCGTGACAATACGATGAGGAGAACGACCGCTTGTACGTGAACTATCCAGAAGACTGAGGCGTGGTCGTGATCGTGGGCAAGCATGCAGGGTAGCATAGCCTTTTCTCATGTTATGTAGTCCGTAGCGGAACTACCTTGTCTGAATAAATGTGTGATGTAAACTCTGATATTATCTATGAGATGGAAGATGATTCCCTATTTGTCATTCTATTATTATGTATGTGCTATGTTATCGTGCTTGTGAAACGCTTAGATGCGCTTCTTTCCAATTTTGGGGCCTCGTTCCCTAAATCGGAAAGGACCGCATCTTAGTCGTTACATCCTCCTTGGACCATGAGTCCATGACTAGTAGCTATGTGATGTCTTCTCTCCAATCTTGTGCTTCAATGGTTAGTCCTTGTGAGCTGCCCTACATGATCAAGGCTTCTATGTAATTCTCTTGCTATTGCTATGCTCGGTTTGATGGGATTCGATGGATTATGAGATTTTGTTCAGATTTTTATGAGTTATATATTTGATTATCCTTTTATATTATGTTCCTTAGAAATTCATGCATGTTCTGTGTTGCTATTCATTGCTTTGGCTGAGTAGTAGATTGTAACTCCAAGAGGGAGTGTTATGCATGATTGTGGGTTCATGCCCCTCGATGTCTAGCTTGAGTGACAGAAACATGAGACTAGGGGATGTGTTGTTGCCACCAGGGAGAAATCAACGGTGCTTGTGACCACAATTGCAAGGATTGTTTACCTTACGCATAGTTTGTTAATGCAGTTGTCCGTTGCTTTGAGTTTACACTTTGGGTGGGGTTCACAACTTAATACCGGAGAGATGTTCTTGATAGATATCTCAAGGTGGATGATTAGTAAGTAGATGTTGATGGATAAACGGTCTACTTGTCTTGGTGTACTGCACATTACTATTGAACCTCTAACTATCAAGTAGCATAATTAGCTTGGCGGTGCGTTCATAATTATGTCAATTTCCCAACTGTGATTTGTTTACCCAAGCATAGTTGGTTATCGTCTTTTGGGAGAGAGACATCACTAGTGAATATCATGTGACTCCGGCCCATATCACCATCGTTTACACCTCCATCATTTACCGCTTTCATTTACTTTTCCGTTGCAATCACTATTACCTTCCCACTTGTGTTTTGATCCTTTGCAAACTACAAGGCCGGAGAGATTGACAACCTCTATGTACTGATTGGGAGCAAAGTTATTTGTTGTGCGTGCAGGTCCACGTCGTCTGCTAGCGCCAGGGTGGAAGACACCTACTTGTCGATCCTAGGAGTCCTCCTGGTTCGATAAACCTTACAGTTCCCGTGTGAGGGAAAACTTGCTGCTGACTACATCTCAAACTTCCACTTGGGGTAACCAACGAGGTGCAAGAAGTATATACATCATCTCGTCATCAAGCAAAGTTTTCTGGCGCCGTTGCGAGGGACTCGAGTCTTCATGATAGGGGAGTTGCACACTTTCCTTTACCTTTGCTTTTTAGTCTTGTTAGTTTGCTTTCTAGTTTTTTGCTTTAGAATCTTATACCAAAAACGACAAAAAGTTAGTTGCTTTGTTCTTGCTTGTTGCCGCTGCTATCGGTTCCACTAAAAACACCAAGTTGTGTGACTTCACTAGTTACAACAACAATGACTTTATGTGCACTCCTATTGCTGCTCACGCCATTGGAGCCACGTCCTATGAGATTAAACCTGCTTTACTGAACCTTGTTATGAAAGATCAATTCTCCGGTGCTTGAGATGATGCTGCTTTGCACTTGAATTTTTTTGTTGAGCTCTGTGATATGCAAAAGTATAAAGAAGTAGATGGTGATATTGTTAAACTTAAGCTTTTTCCTTTCTCCTTGAGAGGAGGAGCTAAAGTGTCGCTTCAATCTTTTCCTAGGAATAGCATAGATTCTTGGGATAAGTGCAAAGATCCTTTTATTGGGAAGTATTACCCCTGCTAAGATTATCCAGTTGAGGAGTGAGATTATGAATTTTAGGCAATTGGATAATGAACATGTTGCTCAAGATTAGGAACGTATGAAATCTCTTGTTAAGAATTGCTCAACACATGGTTTGACTACTTGGATGGTTATCCAAACTTCCTATGCAGGATTGAACTTTACCTCGCGGAATCTGTTAGACTCGGCCACGGGAGGACCCTTTATGTCAACTACACTTGGTGCTGCCACAAAGCTATTGGATGAGATGATGACAAATTATTCTCAATGGCACACCAAGAGAGCTCCAACTGGTAGGAAGGTAAACTCTGTTGAGGACATCTCCTCCCTTAATGATAAGGTTGAAATGATCATGACTCTACTTACTAAGCAAGCTCCTATTGATCCTCATGATGTTCCTTTAAATTCCGTGGTTGCTCAAGAAAGAGAGCAAGTTGATGTTAATTTTATCTCTAGGAACAACTTCAATAATAATGCCTATAAGAGTAATTTTGGTAGCAATCCTAGACCGTTTCCATCCAACAACTATGGGATCAATAACAATTATCCTAGCACAAAAAACTCCAATTCTGAATTAGAGATCATGCTTAAAGATTTTATCACCTCTCAAAAAGCCTTCAACAAGAGTGTAGAAGAGAAACTAGAAAAGTTAGATAGTCTCTCTTTGAAGGTGGACAACAAATCTCATGATGTAGATATGCTTAAAATTAGAACTCCCCCCTTGAGGAAAGGAACACCACACCCATGAATGCTATCCAAGTCCAAATTAATGAGAACATAAGGATGCTAGCCAAACTTAAGGATAGATGGGCTATAGAAAAGGAAGAGGAAGAGAGAACTAAGAGCCTTCCTACACACACTACCATTGCCACTATACAAGTTGTTGAGGACCTGAAAACTTTTAGCACCCATCGCACTCCTAGTCCCAATGAACCTATTAATGGTGATGCTAATACCTCAACTATCGGACAAGAAAGTCCTTTGAATTTAGAGACTACCAAAATAATGAGCTTAGATGTCATTACTACCACTTTAATTAATGGTAGTAATCTATATTTTTACAATTGTAGTCTCTCCGAAGTCATCACCTTTTTGCAAAAAATGGCTAAAGGCCCCCACATTAGTACACTCAATATTGCCTTCACAGAGCATATTACCAATGCTCTTATCAAAGCTAGGGATGAGAAGCTCAAGCTAGAGACTTCTATTCCTAGAAAACTAGAAGATGGTTGGGATCCTATGGTCAAGATTAATTGAATAATATCTCTTGCTTTGCATTGTGTGATGTTGGAGCTAGTGCCTCCGTTATGCCCAAAAGAATGTATGATATGCTTGATTGGAAACCTTATGATCCATGTGTTTTTGGTGTTCATCTTGTTGATTCTTCCATAAAGAAACCTTTAGGGAGAATTGATGATGTGCTTATTATTGTCAATGATAATTATGTGCCCATTGATTTTCTTATTATGGACATTGAATGTGATCCTTCATGTCCAATTATTTTGGGACATCCTTTTCTCTGCACCGTTGGTGCTATCATTGACATGAAAGAGGGAATCATTAAATTCCAATTTCCCCTTAAAAAGGGAATGAAACATTTCCCTAGAAATAAGATTAAGTTACCTTATGAGCCCGTTACTCGGGCAAGTTATTCTCTTATAGTTCATAACACTTGATCTTCTTGCATTATGCCTAGCTCAAAGGTATAAAACAAAGCGCTTGTTGGAAGGCAACCCAATTTGTTTTTACTTTCAGTTTTAGTGGTATTGATGCTTGTTACTACTGTAGCAACATCATTGTATCTTTATTTTTAAGCTTTGTGCCAAGTTATAGCCTCCAATTGCAAGAAAGTTCAAAAATTGTGACATGTTGTCGAGAAACAGATTATGTCTGCCTGACGGAACAATTCGCCAAAATCACCAGATCATCTTTTTGATCTGAATTATTTTGGCAACATGCTCTATATAATTGCCTTTCTCGCGTGTGTTCTGAGTTTTTTGGTTTGAATTGCAGAAGTGCCTCGAATAAATTATTTACTACCCATTGTTCTATTTTTCACAAATTCTGCCATGTTTTGCGTTTTCATCATTTTGCAAATCCTAAGCTTACTTTTTATTTGCAAAACACTTTTGGCAATCATCAAAAGCAGTAGCTTTTCATGAAAATATTTATTTCCAGTAGGTAATGAATTATTTTATTAAGGGTACTAACCACTCTAATCAGCTTATCATGAGTTTCGTATGAAGATAGTTTTCAAGTATGTGATGGGAGATGATGAAAGAAGATACATGAGTGACAAGCGCTAAAGCTTGGGGATGCCCCCATGCACCCCAATAAATATTCAAGGAGACTCTAGCGTCTAAGCTTGGGGATGCTCCCGTGTATCCCCTTCTCTATCAACAATCATCAGTTCATCCATCTCCATACTATATTTCTATCACTTCATATGATATGTGTTATGCTTGCAGCGTCCCACTCTTTACTTTTAAGTTTGTTTTAGTTTTGCTTGCTGTTCATAACAAGTAGGAACCTAGCCTACCTTGTTTGGGAGACACACACGCTCCATTCCACTCTAGAACACAACATAGGTTTTCATGATTATCTTTTTTGTGTGTTCTTCATCTTTAATTAGCTACTGTCATGCTTAGCTCTTAGTTTTCATGCTTATCTTTTGAAGAGCTTTTATTTAGGTTGATTTTGGAACTCTCTTTAGTTATCATGCCTATCTTGTTTAGAGAGTTGGCTTGTTGCACTGAGTTGTGTGTCTTGCATGAGTAGGTAATTGAGATTGCTATTTAAGTATAGTAGTAACCTGCAATAGTTTTGAGGTATTGATTTGAGTAATGTTTGGACTATTGGTGCCAAGAGCTTGAGCCTATTAGTGATAGGTGTCGTATTTTGGGAAATACATGTGTTTTTCAAAAACTAAAAATTAGTTGAGAACTCTAGCTACTAAATTGATTGCTAACCTCTGGAGGGGTTGGAATATATAGAGTGCCATCACGTTACCAGGAGTCGAGGATGCGCAAGGATAACCAAACCCCCAAACACTCCTCCTCGGGGTACTTGTCTCTTTGTGAATTTCCTAACTAGATATAGAGTTATCGATAATAAGTGTATGAGTTCTTCGGACTAATGTGAGTATTCGATTGTTGTCACTTCCACCATCCATATTTTGCTAGCCTCTTCGATATGGTGCATTGCCCTTTCTCACATTGAGAGTTTGTGCAAACTCCGCCGGTGCATCCAAACCCATGACATGATACGCTCTGTCATACATAATCCTCATTATATCTTTCCTCAAAACAGCCACCATACCTACCTATTAAGGTATTTCCATAGCCTTTCCAAGATACATTGCCATGCAACATCCACCATCTCATGACTTGATCTTTATGTCATACATGCTTTTCCTTGATCGTAGAGCCACATGATAGTTGGGCCTTTCCCCAATTATTGCTACATGACGCGCTAGTATCATTGCATATCCTGCTACACTGGCACAGGCATACATTTGCATACATCATGATAGTTTTCACTTGTCTTTATGTTGAGTACTTCTTATAAAGTGTGATGATCTTCTTTTTATTCATGTAAAACATGGAGTGTTGCCCTTAAGTGAGGAAAAGATCCCAAAGAGGACAAACAAAAGATCCCAAAGAGGACAAATGAGAGATAAAAAGAAAGAGCCAAAGAGGCCACACAAAAATAAAAATAAAATAGAAAAATAAAAAAATAAAAAAATAAAAAGAGAGAAGGGGGAAAACTATTATTCCTTTGAAAGATCCACACTCGTACTCCATTGCTATATTTGTACTACATAGAGATTATCATTCATGCATAACTATGTGGGGACCCTTACACTATAGAACTTGGTTTGCATATTCCAATGACGAGCCTCCTCAATTGAGCTCTAGTTCTTCATGATCAAACAAGTTGGATGCACCCCCACTAGGTCCATTAGAGAGCTCATATGTGCATCTGTTATATGGCAATCCCTACTCCTTACATCATATCTATCATTTGGCTTTCTCTCGCATATGGTTCTGCTCATTGATGTGAGCCTTTCACACCTTTTTGTCGTCCTTCCCCATTATTATTCTATTTGACATCCTAAGTTCCAAGATATCTTGATTACGCTCATCTATTGCATGAGTGCTCAAAGTCGAAAGGGAGAGGATCATTTTGACTTGTGCCTGACTAGTGGTCTCGGGATGAGTCAAAATAAGATTCCGAAGGAGACTAAGTGTGAGGTTTAGTAGATTGAGTTCTCAATTAAAAATATATATATTATGATCTCAACCCATCTCCCACTTCTTGCATGCAAACACCATTTGGAGACATTTGAGTCACGGACAGCAAGAGCTCTTGCACCTTTATGTTCTTACTTTGCTAATCTCAATACTAGATATAAACTCTGGCTTGTTATTGACTTGACTTGAATTGCATATCTTACTTGCTTTACTTTGAAGTTCTTATATGTGTGTTAGCATGTCACCACAGAAATTATTGTGTTATCATTTATCTACTCGAGGACGAGCAGAAATTAAGCTTGGGGATGTTGATACGTCCCAAACGTATCTATAATTTCTGCTTGTTCCATGATCTTTTGGGTGACATGGTTATATGTTTTGCTACACTTTTATATCATTTTACACATATTTGGATTAACCTACTAACTCAGTGCACCCAGTGCCAGTTTCTGTGTGTTGATGTCTATTTTGTAGGGAATTTTACCCAATTTTCCGAAGCCTGAAAAATTCCAGGAAAAATATATAAAAAATTGGCGAAACAGAAGCTTCGAAATCACCGAAGATGGGCCAGAGGGGGGCCAGGGGGTGCCCAGGCGACCTGCTGGCGCGGCCAGGCCCTAGGCCGCGCCACGAGGCTGCCAGGGTCGGCCCCACCTCCTCCGGTGCCCTCTTTTGGCCTATATTTAGAGTCCCGAGAGGAATGCCTTCCACAACTTCCAGAATCATGAATTTCTCCATTGTTCCACCGCCACAACGCTTCCGAGATCGGGAGCGTCAGGAGACCTCTTCCCGGCACCCTGCCGGAGGGAGGATTGACCTCCGGGAGCTTCTCCACTGCCATGGACGCTTCCCGGACGTGCCGTGAGTAGTCCTCCTTGGACCATGAGTCCATGACTAGTAGCTATGTGATCTCTTCTCTCCAATCTTGTGCTTCAATGGTTAGTCCTTGTGAGCTGCCCTACATGATCAAGGCATCTATGTAATTCTCTTGCTATTTCTAAGCTCGGTTTGTTGGGATCCGATGGATTATGAGATTATGTTCAGATTGTTATGAGTTATATATTTGATTATCCTTTTATATTATGTTCCTTTGTGATTCATGCATGTTCTCCGTTGCTATTTATTGCTTGGGCCGAGTAGTAGATTGTAACTCTAAGAGGGAGCGTTATGCATGATTGTGGGTTCATGCCCCTCGATGTCTAGCTTGAGTGACGGAAACATGAGACTAGGGGATGCGCTATTGCCACCAGGGAGAAAACAACGGTGCTTGTGACCACGGTTGCAAGGATTGTTTACCTTACGCATAGTTCGTTAATGCAGTTGTCCGTTGGTTTGAGTTTACACTTTGGGTGGGGCTCGCAACTTAATACCGGAGAGATATTCTGGATAGATATCTCAAGGTTGATGCTTAGTAATTAGATGATAATGAATAAATGGTCTACTTGTCTTGGCGTACTGCCCATTACTATTGAACCTCTAACTATCAAGTAGTATAATTAGCATTGCGGTGTGTTCATAATTCTGTTAATTTCCCAACTGTTATTTGTTTACCCAAGCATAGTTGTGAATCGTCTTTCGGGAGAGAGACATCACTAGTGAACATCATGTGACTCCGGTCCATATCACCATCATTGTTTACACCTGCATCATTTACCGCTTTCATTTACTTTTCCGTTGCAATCACTATTACCTTCCCGCTTGTGTTTTGATCCTTTGCAAACTACAAGGCCGGAGAGATTGACAACCTCTCTGTACTCGTTGGGAGCAAAGCTATTTGTTGTGTGTGCAGGTCCACGTCTTCTGCTAGTGCCAGGGTGGAAGACACCGACTTGTTGATCATAGGAGTCCTCCTGGTTCGATAAACCTCACACTTCCCACGTGAGGGAAAACTTGCTGCTGACTACATCTCAACCTTCCACTTGGGGTAACCAATGAGGTGCGAGAAGTATATACATCATCTCATCATCAACAGGGGGTGGGTAACGGGCATATTCCCTCCCCCACTATATAAGGGGGTTCTTCTTCCGTGAGAACTCCAGCTTTACCCCCCTAAGCTCCATTGTTGCTCCAAGCTCCCTTTTAGCCCGATCTCTCTTCCTAGCCAACAAAACTGGTTGATATTCTAGGGTTTAGTTGAGAGGGCCTTGATCTACACTTCCACCAAGAGAAATTTGCTTCCCCCACTAAGCCCTTGCGGATCATGTTACACTTGGGTGTTTGAGCACCCTAGATGGTTGAGGTCATTGATACGTCTCCAACGTATCTATAATTTTTGTTGGTTCCATCCTATTATCTTATCAACTTTGGATGTTTTATATGCATGAATATGCTATTTTATATATTTTTTGGGACTAACCTATTAACTCATTGCCTAGTGCCAGTTTCTGTTTTTCCCGAGTTTTTGACCTTTTTCAGGAAAGAATATCAAACGGAGACCAAATGGAATAAAACTTTCGCGATGATTTTTTTGAACCAAAAGAGACCCCCGAAGCTTTGGAAGAAGGCCAGAAGATCCACGAGGGAGTCACAAGCCCAGGAGGCCCGGCCCCCCTAGGCCGTGCCTACCAGGCTTGTGACCTCCTCATGGGCCCAACCGACGTAATTTCACCGCCATAAATTCCTATAAATACAGAAACCAAATGGAATAGAACTTTCGCAATAAGTATACGAGTTCTTCATGACTAATGTGAGTCCATGGTATAGATGCACTGTACCTTCCACCATTGCTAGTCTCTCTAGTACCGCGCAACTTTTGCCGGTGCACAAACCCACCATATACCTTCCTCAAAACAGCCACCATACCTACCTATTATGGCATTTTCATAGCCATTCCGATATATATTGCCATGCAACTCCCATCGTTCCGTCTCATGACATGTGCCGTCACTTTCATATTTCCATTGCATGATCGTAAGATAGCTAGCAAGATGTTTCAACGTCATACGCTAAGCTAGATCGTTGCACATCCTCGTATACTGCCGGAGGCATTTCATATAGAGTCATCATTATTCTAAGTATTGAGTTGTAAGTAAATAAAACTGTGATGATCATTATTATTAGAGTATTGTCCCATGTGAGAAAAAAGGCCAAAGATGCCCACCAAAAAAATGAAAAAAAGAGGCCAAAGAGCCCAAAAGAAAAAAATGAGAGAAAAAGAGAGAAGGGACAATGCTACTATCTTTTTCCACACTTGTGATTCAAAGTAGCACCATGGTCTTCATGATAGAGAGTATCTTCTTTTGTCACTTCCATGTACTAGTGGGAATTTTCATTTTATAACTTGGCTTGTATGTTCCAATGACGGGCTTCCTCAAAATTGCCCTAGGTCTTCGTGAGCAAGCAAGTTGGGTGCACACCTAGTAGTTTTCTTTTTGAGCTTCCATACACTTATAGCTCTAGTGCATCCGTTGCATGGCAATCCCTACTCATTCACATTGATATCTATTGATGTGCATCTCCATAGCCCATTGATACGCCGAGTCAATGTGACCATATCCTCCTTTTTGCCTCACAACCACACTCTATTCCATCTATAGTGCTATATCCATGACTCGGGGCTGAGGGTATGTACGAGTAGCTATGTGTTTGATCTCTCTCTCTCTCGTGTTCTTGAGATGTCTTGATCTTGATGTACCGCGGGCTTTGCTACTATAGTTGGATCTTATGATGTTCTTCCCCTTTGAAGTTATCGTATCGGATTGAGTCTTTAAGAACACTTTATGTATGTCTTGCACGTGTCTATCTGTGGTGACAATGGGATATTCATGTGAGTACTTGATGTATGTTTTGGTGATCAACTTGCGGGTTTCGTGACATCGGTAACCTATGCATATGGGTTGGCACACGTTTTGGCTCTCCGGTAGAAACTTTGGGGCACTCTTTGAAGTTCTATGTGTTGGTTGAATAGATGATTCTGAGATTGTGTGATGCATATCGTATAATCATGCCCACGGATACTTGAGGTGACAATGGAGTATCTACGTGACATTAGGGTCTTGGTTGATGTGTATCTTAAGGTGTTATTCTAGTACGAACTCTATGATGGATTGAACGGAAAGAATAGCTTTGTGTTATTTTACTACGGACTCTTAAATAGATCGATGAGAAAGAATAACTTTGTGGTGGTTTCGTACCCGACAATAATCTCTTCATTTGTTCTCCGCTATTAGTTACTTTGGAGTGACTCTTTGTTGAACGTTGTGGGATAGTTATATGATCCAATTATGTTATCATTGTTGAGAGAACTTCACTAGTGAAAGTATGAACCCTAGGCCTTGTTTCCACGCATTGCAATACCGTTCGTGCTCACTTTTACTTTTAGTTACCTTGCTGTTTTTGTAATTTTAGATTACAAAAACCTATATCTACCATCCATATTGCACTTGTATCACCATCTCTTCGCCGAACTAGTGCACCTATACAACTTACCATTGTATTGGGTGTGTTGGGGACACGAGAGACTCTTTGTTATTTGGTTGCGGGGTTTCTTGAGAGAGACCATCTTCATCCTACGCCTCCCGCGGATTGATAAACCTTAGGTCACCCACTTGAGGGAAAATTGCTACTATCCTACAAACCTCTGCACTTGGAGGCCCAACAACATCTACAAGGAGAAGGTTGAGTAGTAGACATCAGTCACCTATAAGCCATATTCCATTGTGGTGAAGCTTCGTGGTCTCGTTGGGAGCCTCCAATTAAGTTGTGGAGATTGCCCCAACCTTGTTTGTAAAGGTTCGGTCGCCACCTTCAAGGGCACCACTTAGTGGAATCACGTCACCTCACATCGTGTGAGGACGTGAGGATAATATGGTGGCCTTAGTGGCATCTTGGGGAGCATTGTGCCTCCACACTACTCCAACGGAGACGTACTTCCCCTCAAAGGGAAGGAACTTCAATAACACATCCCCGTCTTCATCGGTTGTACTTGTGGTTATTTCTTACCTTTACTTGTATTTACTTATTGCTTCTTATTGTTGTTGTTAGCGTCATATAGGTTGCTCTCCTAGTTGCATATCTAGACAACCTATTCGTCGCTAAACCTAATTTTTTTAAAGAAATGTTTTAATTTTTGTTAGTTTCCTATTTACTCCCTCTACTCAACCATATCGATCGTTTCAATTGGTATGAGAGCCTAGTCTCTTTATTAAGGGTTTCACCACCCAAAGAGTATGTCTGGCAACGAGGACCAGGTTGGGGAGGTGTCTAAGGGAGCTACTGCAAATTCGGTCACTCGTGAGGAGTTAAATGAGGTCATATCCACATTTAAGTCCTCAATGGCTATCGAGATAAAAAAACATGCTCAAAGATTTCCTTGAGGGTTTCAAGCCTTCTTTCGAACCATTGCCTATGGTTAATCCCATTGCCTTTGGTTCGGAGACCAATCCTGAAAAGGAAAATGCTAGCATCGATAGAAACAAATTGCCTCATAGAACGAGTGGGGAAAATTCCTTTGCATCTGTCCCACCTCCCATGGACTATGCAGGGCGAGTTCACTCATCGCATATTGTTAATCACGATCCTCCTCCTAAACTTTTTAAGAATGATTTTGCTAATTGGGTTTTTCATATCAAGTGTCATTTGAACCACAACTCAACAGATCTTTGGAGAATTATTGAGCAAGGGTTCTTCCCGCATGATCCAAGCAATCTCACGCCAAGAGAAGAAGTTGACAATCATCTAAATCACTCCACTTTGTTCATCCTTCAAGAATTTCTCCCTGATGAAGACCTTCCTCACTTGCGTCCCTTCGCTCGTCCCAAAGATTGTTGGGAGCACATCATCTCCATGTACAAGGGAAGCTCAAGCATTCAATAGTCTAACTATAAAGTGGCTCTTGATGAGTCCGATGAATTTGCTATGATCGAGGATGAGGAACCTCGTGAGCTCTACGGAAGAGTTACAACTCTTAATGTTGCTCTCCAAGATCACAGAAGCAAAGATGTGGATGACAATCGGACTAAGCGTATGTTTCTCAAGGCCATCATGCCCTTCAACAAGTCCATGTCCTCCGTGATCTGTCAAAGTCCGGACTTTCACTCGTTGTCCTCAAGCGATGTGTTGGATGAGTTTATTGCCATGAACATATTGAACAAGACTACTGACAATGCTCTAGCCCGAGTTCAACGATCAAGAAAAGACTCCCCTAACCTTGCTTTGAAGGCCAAGGCTGTTGTGGGGGGGAAGTTGAGGAAGACGAAGAAGTATCTTGTCCTGAAGGCACCAAGTATGCCTACCACGAGCACATGGCTCTTGCATCAAGGTAGTTTTGGGGCAACAAGAAAAACTCAAGGCCCAACTTCTCCAAGAACAACTCAAGCGGGTCTAAGGGAAAGCAACGCATGAGAACTTGCTACAACTGTGCCAATGTGAGTCACTTTGTGGCAGGTTGTCCCTATGAGCAGAGGGAAGACAATGGTGGCAAGCTCATTCGCAAAGACGAGACCAAATCTTTCCCAAACAAGGACAACTTCCCCAAGAAGATGACTGATACGTCTCGAACGTATCTATAATTTTTGATGGTTTCATGCTATTATCTTGTGAAACTTTGGATGTTTTGTATGCCTTTTATATCTTTTTTGTGACTAACTTATTAACTCAGTGCCAAGTGCCAGTTCCTATTTTTTCCGTGTTTTTGACCCTTTTCAGAGGAGGATTTTAAACGGAGTCCAAACGGAAGGAAACTTCCAAAAATATTTTTTACAAAACAGAAGAAGATCAGGGAACTTGAGAACCAAGGCAGGGGGCCACCAGGGACACCACAAGCCCCCTAGCCGCGGTCAGGGGGCCCGCGCCTCCCAGGCTTGTGGGCTCCCTGGGCGACCTCTGCCCTAGGTCTTTCGCCTATATATTCCCAAAAAGTCCAGAAAAAATTAGGAGATCATCGAAAGTACTTCTCCGCCGCCGCAAGCTTCTGTCTCCGCAAGATCCCATCTGGAGCACATTCTGGTGCCCTGTCGGAGGGGGGATTCGGATACGGAGGGCTTCTTCATCAACACCATGACCCCTCCGGTGATGCGTGAGTACTTCAGCATAGACCTACGGGTCCATAGATACTAGCTAGATGGCTTCTTCTCTCTCTTGTATCTTCAATACAAAGTTCTCCATGATCTTCATGGAGATCTATCTGATGTAATCTTCTTTTGTGGTGTGTTTGTCGAGATCTGATGAATTGTGGATTTATGATTAGATTATCTATGAATCTTATTTGAGTTTCTTCTGATATCTTTTATGCATGATTTCATATCCTTGTAATTCTCTTCGAGTTGTGGGTTTTGTTTGGCCAACTTGATCTATGATTCTTGCAATGGGAGAAGTTCTTGGTTTTGCGCTCATACCGTGTGGTGACCTCACCCAGTGACAGAAGGGGTAGCGAGGCACGCATCATGTTGTTGCCATGAAGGGTAAAAAGATGGGGTTTTCATCATTGGTTTGAGATTATCCCTCTACATCATGTCATCTTTCTTAAGGCGTTACTCTGTTCGTCATGAACTCAATACACTAGATGCATGCTGGATAGCAGTCGTTGTGTGGAGTAATAGTAGTAGATGTAGAAAGTATCGGTCTACTTGTCTCGGGCGTGATGCCTATATGTATGATCATTGCCTAAGATATCGTCATGACTTTGCGCGGTTCTATCAATTGCTCGACAGTAATTTGTTCGCCCACCTTAATATTTGCTATTTTGAGAGAAGCCTCTAGTAAACACTATGGCCCCCGGGTCTACTTCACACCATATTTTCAGCCTTACTCTTTTACTTCGTTGCACTTTCCGCCTTCAGATCTCACTTTGCAATCAATCTTGAAGGTATTGACAACCCCTTTATAGCGTTGGGTGCACGCTCTTTTGTGTTTGTGCAGGTACTTTGGACTTGACGCGATTCTCATACTGATTGATACCTTGGTTCTCAAACAGAGGGAAATACTTACTGCTCCTGTGCTGCATCACCCTTTCCTCTTCAAGGGAAAAACCAGCGCAAGCTCAAGAGATAACAGAAGGTTTCTGTCGACGTAGCAGAAGGATTTCTGGCGCCGTTGCCGGGGACGATCAAGTCAAGAACTCATCCAAGTAAGTGTCGCAAACTCATCGAAGAATGGGAATATTATATTTCAATTTCCTTTAAAGAAGGGCATGGAGCATTTTCCTAGAAAGAAAATAAGATTGCCTTATGAATTCATGATGAGGGCTACTTATGGTTTGAGCACCAAAGACGACGATACGTGATTCTATCGCTTTATGCCTAGCTAAGGGCGTTAAACAATAGCGCTTGTTGGGAGGCAACCCAATGAATTTAATTTTTTCTTTCTTTCTATTTTGTTGCGTCCACACCATCATAATTCTGTTATGATAGTGTTTTTTGTGTTTCTTTTTGTGTTTGAGCCAAGCAAAACCTTTATGACTAGTCTTGGTGATGGTTGTTCGATCCTGCTGGAAAAAGACAGAAACTTTTCGCTCACGAGATTATTTTTCATTTTTATTCAAAAAGATCTTGTGATTTGATTCTTTTTTATTCTGGTTGATATGCCATTTTCCCAGGTATTCATAATTTTTCATAATTTTTGAGGTACCAGAAGTATACGATGTATACAGATTGCTATAGACTGGTCTGTTTTTGACAGATTCTGTTTTTTGTTGAATTGGTTGCTTGTTCTGATGAAACAATGGATAGTATCGGGGGGTACTAGCCACGGAAAAGTGAGAATATTGTAATCTAACACCAATATAAATAGAAATCAAGATTGCTACAGTAACTAAAGAGGTGGTAGTTTGTTTTCATGTGCTAATGTTATCACGAGTTTCGGTTTAAGTTTTGTGTTGTGAAGTTTTCAAGTTTTGGGTCATGTTCTCATGGACAAAGGGATAAAGAGTGGAAAGAGCTCAAGCTTGGGGATGCCCAAGGCATCCCAAGCCAAATTCAAGGACACCAAAAAGCCTATGCTTGGGGGTGCCCCGGGAAGCCATCCCCTCTTTCGTCTTCAATCCATCGGTAACATTACTTGGATCTATATTTTTATTCACCACATGATATGTGTTTTGCTTGGAGCGTCTTGTATCATGGGAGTATTTTCTTTTTGTTGTGTCACAATCATCCTTGATGCACGCCTTTTGAGAGAGACATGCACTCATCATGATTTTTCTAGAATGCTCATCGTGCTTCACTTATATCTTTTGAGCTAGATAATTTTGCTCTATGTGCTTCACTTAGATCTTTTAGAGCACGGCGGTGCGTGACTTGGTAGTTGTATTGTGCTATGAAAGTAGTCCCAAAGGTGATAGGTACCCAAAGAGGATACAAAAATCTCCATCTTCATGTTCATTGAGTAGAAAGAGAAGTCTTGATTCCTCTCAATTAGTTTTGAGACGTGGATTTGGTAATATTAAGAGTTATGTTAGTAGGGTGTTGTGAATCTAGAAATACTTGTGTTGAAGTTAGTGCTTCCCGTAACATGCACGTATGGTAAACCGCTATGTTAGGAAGTCGGAGCATAATTGATCTATTGATTGTCATCCTTTGTGTTGAGGTCGGGATCGCGCGATGGTTAACACCTACCAACCCTTCCCCTAGGAGTATGCGTTTAGCACTTTGTTTCGATTACTAATAAAAACTTTCGCAACAAGTATGTGAGTTCTTCATGACTAATGTGAGTCCATGGTATAGATGCACTTTCACCTTCCACCATTGCTAGCCTCTCTAGTGCTGCGGCAACTTTCGCCCGTACACAAACCCACCATATGCCTTCCTCAAAACAGCCACCATACCTACCTACTATGGCATTTTCATAGCCATTCTGAGATATATTGCCATGCAATTCCCACCGTTCCGTCTCATGACTTGTGCCGTCACTCTCATATTTCCATTGCATGATCGTAAGATAGCTGGCGAGATGTTTCAACGTCATACACCAAGCTAGATCGTTGCACATCCCGGTACACTGCCGGAGGCATTTTCTATAGAGTCATCATCATTTTGAGCTTTGAGCGGTGAGTAAATAAAAGTGTAATGATCATCATTAGAGCATTGTCCCATGTGAGGAAATAAAAATAAATACGCCAAAGAGCCCAAACAAAAAAAAAGAAAAGGAAAAAAAAGAGGCCCAAGAGCCCAAATAAAAAAAGAGAATAAGAGAGAAGGGACAATGCTACTATCTTTTTCCACACTTGTGCTTCATAATAGCACCATGTTATTCATGATTGAGAGCCTCTCGTTTTATCACCACCATATGCTAGTGGGAATCTTTATTATATAACTTGGCTTGTATATTCCAATGATGGGCTTCCTCAGAACCGCCCTAGGTCTTCGTGAGCAAGCAAGTTGGATGCACACCCACTAGTTCTCCTTTTGAGCTTTCACATACTTATAGCTCTAGTGCATCCTTTGTATGGCAATCCCTACTCATTCACATTGATATCTATTAATGGGAATCTCCATAGCCCTTTGATACACCGAGTCAATGTGACCATCTCCTCCCTTTTTGTCTCACAACCACCACCACACTCTATTCCACCTATAGTGCTATACCCATGGCTCACGCTCATGTATTGCGTGATAGTTATAAAAAGTTTGAGAAAGTAAGAGTGCAAAAACAATTACTTGGCGAATACCGGGGTTGTGCATGATTTTAATTAGTTGTGTGAGGATGATGGAGCATAGCCAGATGATACGTCCATTTTGCAGCATGCTTTCATGTTGATATTTATTGCTTTATGGGCTGTTATATTACTTTGTGGTACCATATTTATGCCTTTTCTCTCTTATTTTGCAAGGTTTATTTGAAGAGGGAGAATTCAGACAGCTGGAATTCTGGACTAGAAAAGGAGCAAATCTTAGTCCACTATTCTGCACATCTCCAAATGCCCTGAAAAGTTACGTGGATTTTTTTGGGATTATATAAAAAATACTGGGCGAAAGAAGTACCGGAGAGGGTCTGCCACGGCGCCACAAGCCCTGCCACCGCCACCCCCTGGTGGCGGAGTGGGGGCTTGTGGGCTCCCTGCCGGGCCACTAGACCCCCCTCTTTTGCTATATGAAGGTTTTTGGTCCAGAAAAAATCATTCGGGAGCTTTTTCCTGGTTTCGCCGCTGCCACGAGGCGGAACTTGAGCAGATCCAATCTAGAGCTCCGACAGGACGATCCTGTCGGGGAAACTTCCCTCCCGGAGGGGGAAATCGTCGCCATCGTCATCACCAACACTCCTCTCGTTGGAGGGGAGGCATCTTCATCAACATCTTCATCAGCACCATCTCCTCTCCAATCCCTAGTTCATCTCTTGTAACCAATCTCCGTCTCACGACTCCGATTGGTACTTGTAAGGTTACTAGTAGTGTTGATTACTCTTTGTAGTTGATGCTAGTTGGTTACTTGGTGGAAGAGTTTATGTTCAGATCCTTGATGCTATTCATTACACCTCTGATCATGATTATGATTATGCTTTGTGAGTAGTTACTTTTGTTCCTGAGGACATGGGATAAGTCATGCTGATAATAGTCATGTGAATTTGATATTCGTTCGGTATTTTGATATGTTGTATGTTGTCTTTTCCTCTAGTGGTGTTATGTGAACGTCGACTACATAACACTTCACCATACTTGGGCCTAGAGGAAGGCATTGGGGAGTAGTAAGTATATGATGGGTTGCTGGAGTGTCAGAAGCTTAAACCCCAGTCTATGCGTTGCTTCGTAAGGGGCTGATTTGGATCCACTAGTTTAATGATATGGTTAGACGTTCTCTTAATTCTTCTTTTGTAGTTGTGGATGCTTGCGAGAGAGGTTAATCATAAGTGGGATGCTTGTCCAAGCGAGGGCAGTACCCAAGCGCCGGTCCACCCACATATCAAACTATCAAAGTAACAAACGTGAATCATATGAACATGATGAAACTAGCATGACAGAAATTCCCGTGTGTCCTCGGGAGCGTTTTTCCTCCTATAAGACTTTGTTCAGGCTTGTCCCTTGCTACAAAAGTGATTGGGCCACTTGCTGCACCGTTGCTACTACTTGTTACTTTTCACTTGTTACGTTTCACCTCGCTACACCATCACTTGTTACCGCTACTTTCAGTGCTTGCAGTTATTACCTTGCTGAAATCCGTTTATCAGAGCCTTCTGCTCCTCGTTGGGTTCGACACTCTTACTTATCGAAAGGACTACGATTGATCCCCTATACTTGTGGGTCATCAAGACTCTTTTCTGGCGCCGTTGCCGGGGAGTGAAGCGCCTTTGGTAAGTGGAAATTGGTAAGGAAACATTTATATACTGTGCTGAAATTTATTGTCACTTGTCACTATGGAAACTGTTCCTTTGAGGAGTTTGTTCGGGGTATCTTCACCATGAACGGAAGCACGAGGAGTTGTTCCTCAACCTGAGGTACCTACTGAAAATATCTTTTATGAAATTCCTTCGGGTATGCTTGAGAAACTGCTGGCTAATCCGTTCACAGGAGATGGGTCTTCACACCCAGACTTGCATCTGATCTATGTAGATGAAGTTTGTGGTTTATTTAAGCTTGCAGGTTTGCCCGAGGATGAGGTAAAGAAGAAAGTCTTTCCTTTATCTTTGAAGGATAAGGCGTTGACATGGTATAGGCTATGTGATGATACTAGATCATGGGACTAGAATCGGTTGAAAATGGAATTTCATCAAAAGTTTTATCCTATGCATTTAGTATATTGTGATTGGAATTATATTTATAACTTTTGGCCTCGTGACAGGGAAAGCATAGCTCATTCTTGGGGGAGGCTTAAATCAATGCTATATTCATGCGCCAATCATGAGCTCTCGAGAGAAATCATCACTCAAAACTTTTATGCTTGGCTTTCTCATGAAGATCGTACCATGCTTGACACTTCTTGTACCGATTCTTTTATGAAGAAGGATATTGATGAGAAGTGGAATTTATTGGAGAGAATCAAACGCAACTCTGAAGATTGGGAGCTGGAGGAAGGTAAGGAGTCAGGTATGAATTTCTAGTTTGATTGCGTTAAATCTTTTGTTGAGACAAACACTTTTAGAGATTTTAGCGCTAAGTATGGACTTGACTCTGAAATATTATCCTCCTGTGGAAAGCAACATAGCCAAAACCAATCTAGTTGAGGAGAAAGTCATTGCTTTTAGCGATCCTGTTGTTCCTTGTGCTTACACTGAGAAACCACCATACCCTGCTAGGATAAAGGATTATTCTAAAGCTCCAACTATGATACGTAGGGGTTACATTAGACCACTTGCACCCCCTGAGGAGATTAGAGTTGAACCTAGTTTTGCTATTATCAAAGATCTCTTAGCCGAAGACGTAGACGGGCATGTTATCAAATTCTGTGAGGACTCCGCTAGAATTGCTAAACCTCACGCGAAAGACAAATATGGACCTGTAGTTGGCCTGCCCGTTGTCTCTGTCAAGATAGGAGATCACTGTTACCATGGTTTATGTGATGTGGGAGCTAGTGTTAGTGCAATACCCCGTTCCTTATATGATGAAATCAAAGATGACATTGCACCTGCTGAGTTAGAACCCATTGATGTCACTATTACGCTAGCTAATAGAGACACTATCTGCCCTCTCGGAAATGTGAGAGACGTAGAAGTCTTGTGTGGTAAGAAGAAGTATCCTACTGATTTCCTAGTCCTTGGTACTGCGCAAGATAGCTTTTGTCCCATCACATTTGGTAGACCCTTTCTCAACACTGTCAATGCTCACATTGATTGCATTAAGAAGACCGTCACAGTTAGTTTCGAGGGTGTGTCTCATGAATTTAACTTCTCCAAGTTTGGAAGCCAACCCCATGAAAAAGAGTCGTCTGGAAGGGATGAAATCATTGCTCTTGCCTCTATTGTCGTACCTCCTACGGATCCTTTAGAGAAATCTGCTTGAGCATGAAAATGATACGCATATGGAGGAGAGAGATGAGATAGATAAAATTGTCGTAGAACAATATCCTATTCTCAAGAATAATCTGCCTGTTGAACTGCTTGGGGATCCTCCCCCACCAAAGGGTGATCCTGTGTTCGAGCTTAAACAGTTGCCTGATACTCTTAAGTATGCATATCTTAATGAGAAGGAGATATATCCTGTCATTATTAGTGCTCTCCTCTCAGAGCACGAAGAGAATAAGTTACTAAGAACTCTCAGGAAGCACCGTGCTTCTATTGGATATGCTCTTGATGATCTTAAGGGTATTAGTCCTACTCTATGCCAGCACAAGATTAAAACTGATCCTGACTTCAAACCAGTTGCTCATCATCAAAGGAGATTAAATCCTAAGATGAAAGAGGTCGTTAGAAAAGAAATATTAAAGCTTCTGGAAGCAGGAATCATTTATCCTGTTGCTCATAGTGATTGGGTAAGTCCAGTACATTGCGTACCTAAGAAGGGAGGTATCATCGTCGTTCCTAATGATAAGGATGAACTAATCCCACAAAGGATTATTACTGGCTATAGGATGGTGATAGACTTCCGCAAACTGAACAAGGCAACTAGGAAATATCACTTTCCTTGTCGTTTATCAACCAAATACTAGAAAGGCTATCAAAACACACACACTTCTGCTTTCTAGACGGTTATTCAGGTTTCTCGCAAATACATGTTGCACAATGTGATAAGGAGAAAACCACTTTCACCTGCCCTTTCAGTACCTTTGCCTATTGACGTATGCCTTTTGGCTTATGCAATGCACCTGCCACCTTTCAAAGCTGTATGATGGCTATATTCTCTGACTTTTGTGAAAATATTGTCGAGGTTTTCATGGTTGACTTCTCCGTTTATGGGTCTTCCTTTGATGATTGCCTCAGCAATCTTGATCGAGTCTTACAGAGATGCGAAGATACCAACCTCGTCTTGAATTGGGAGAAGTGCCACTTTATGGTTAATGAAGGTATCGTCTTAGGACACAAAATTCTGAAAGAGGCATTGAAGTTGATAAGGCTAAGGTTGATGCAATTGAGAAAATGCCTTGCCCCACAGATATTAGAGGTATACGAAGTTTCCTAGGTCATGCTGGTTTCTATAGAAGGTGCATTAAAGACTTCTCTAAGATTTCTAGGCCTCTTAACAACCTCTTGCAGAAGGATGTTCCTTTTGTTTTTGATGAGGATTGTGAGGAAGTTTTCGAAATACTTAAGAAGGCTTTGATAAGCGCACCTATAGTTCAACCACCTGAGTGGAACTTGCCCTTTGAAATCATGTGCGACGCTAGTGATTATGCTGTTGGTGCTCTTCTAGGACAAAGAGTTGACAAGAAGTTGAATGTTATTCACTACGCTAGTAAAACTCTAGACAGTGCCCAAAGAAACTACGCCACTACGGAGAAGGAATTTTTAGCAGTCGTGTTTGCATGTGAAAAGTTCAGATCTTATATAGTTGACTCCAAAGTCACTATTCACTCTGATCATGCTGCTATTAAGTACCTTATGGAGAAGAAGGACGCTAAGCCTAGGCTGATCAGATGGGTTCTCCTGCTACAGGAATTTGATTTGCATGTTGTTGACCGAAAGAGTGCTGGTAACCCTGTAGCAGATAACTTGTCTAGGCTAGAGAATGTCCTTGATGACCCACAACCTATTGATGACAGCTTTCCTGATGAGCAACTGAATGTTATCCGCACTTGACATAGTGCACCGTGGTATGCCGATTATGCAAACTATATCGTAGCAAAATACATACCACCCAGTTTCACCTATCAACAAAAGAAGAAATTCTTCTTTGATTTGAGACACTACTTTTGGGATGATCCTCACCTTCATAAGGAAGGAGTAGATGGTGTTATTAGACGTTGTGTGCCTAAACATGAACAGGGACAGATCATGTAGAAGTGTCATTCCGAAGCCTACGGAGGACACCACGCTGGAGATAGAACTGCCCATAAAGTATTGCAATCAGGTTTCTATTGGCCCACTCTCTTCAAGGATGCCCGTAAGTTTGTCTTGTCTTGTGACGAATGCCAAAGAATAGGGAACATCAGTAAGCGTCAGGAAATGCCTATGAACTATTCACTTGTCATTGAACCATTTGATGTCTGGGGCTTTGATTATATGGGACCCTTCCTAAGTTCCAATGGGTACACTCACATCTTAGTTGTTGTGGATTACGTTACTAAGTGGGTAGAAGCTATCCCCACTAAAAATGTTGATCACCACACCTCTATTAAGATGCTTAAAGAAGTCATTTTCCCAAGATTTGGAGTCCCTAGATATCCGATGACTGATGGCGGTTCACACTTCATTCATGGTGTTTTCCGCAAGATGCTCGCTAAGTATGATGTCAACCATAGAGTTTTATCTCCTTATCATCCTCAGTCTAGTTGTCAAGTGGAGTTGAGTAATGGGGAGATCAAGCTGATCCTACAAAAGACCGTCAATAGATCTCGAAAGAATTGGTCTAGCAAACTTGATGATGCACTATGGGCTTATAGGACTGCTTATAAGAATCCCATGGGCATGTCACCGTATAAAATGGTTTATGGTAAGGCCTGTCATTTACCTCTTGAGCTGGAACACAAAGCTTATTGGGCAATCAAAAAGCTCAACTTTCATTTCGAACATGCCGGTGAGAATCGGTTGTTTGATATCAGCTCGTTGCATGAATGGAGAGCCCAGGCATATGAGAATGCCAAGTTGTTCAAGGAAAAGGTTAAGAGATGGCACGACAAACGAATACAGAAACGAGAGTTCAATGTAGGTGATTATGTCTTGCTATACAATTCTCGTTTGAGATTCTTTGTAGGCAAGCTTCTCTCTAAATGGGAAGGTCCTTATGTTATCGAGGAAGTATATCGTTCCGGTGCCATCAAAATCAATAACACGGAAGGAAATTTTCCTAGAGTGGTTAATGGGCAAAGAATCAAGCATTACATCTCTGGTACTCCCATAAATGTTGAGACCAATATCATCAATGTCATAACTCCAGAGGAGTACATAAGGGATGTTTATCAGCCTGTTTCAGACCTTGAAAATGAAGAGGTATCTGTTTCGGTAAGAAATTGGACTCTGATGCTTTTCCAATAGGAAATTTCCTCCATTTTGGAATTTTTCGAAAATTAGAAAAAAAACAGTCCGGAGAGCGAACGAGGCGGCCACAAGCCCTGCCACCGCCACCCCCCTGGTGGCGGAGGGCAAGCTTGTGGGCACCTCGTGTGCCTCCTGGACTCTTCTTTCTTGCGGAGCACTCCTTCTGGTCCAGAAAAAATCAATATATACTCGCCTGAAGGTTTTGATCTCCGTATCGCGTAGTTTTCCTCTGTTTTCGTTTCGAGCCTGTTTCTGTGATAGATCTAGATCATCATGACTTCCCCAAACGGTCTTAATCCCTACCTCACGGAAGTGTTGAAACACCCTCAATCTATCAAGATGAGCGAGGGGATGTTGCACATCCGTGATGTTGAGGGGCCTAAGAAGACCGGAAGCATGGACATGAGGCTCGAAGCAATGGAGCAACAAGTCTTCAAGTGCCAGGGGATGGTGGAGCGTGGACTCAACGCCAACCACACGATGATCACGGAGTTCACCAGCAATCACAAGATGGATGCCATTGACACTGGGAAACACCTCTCCAGGCTCTATGACAGGGTTGACCAACTTCAGGGCCAGATCTATGACCTGCAGAACCAAAACTGTGAGTATGAGTACATATGTAAATCAATATGGTTGGCTGCAGATTTGAGGATTTCGGCGAGTCGTTCATCCTGCCATGATGGAGCACCTATGCCTTGGAAGACGGAGGATCAGACTACTCCAACAACTTCACCACCATCACCACCGAAGGAAGACAACTAAGCATTGGTATGGGCAATCCCCTTGGCTTCTGCCAAGCTTGGGGGAGTTGCCCTGGTATCGTACCACCTTTATATCTTTTGCTTTTACCTTTGTTCTAGTTCTTTCCTTTTCAGTTTTATTTCTTCTCTTAGAGGAATGAGTCTTTAGTATTTAGTTTGAGTCTTTTACTTGGTTCCAAACAATGTTATATGATTAGAGATCCCTTAGCATGTGACGATTGCTTCCACCTCATATTAGCCAGAACTCCCGCACCAAGTAGAGATACTACTTGTGCAACCATAAACCTCCAACCCAGTTTTGCCATGAGAGTCCACCATACCTACCTATGGATTGAATAAGATCCTTCAAGTAAGTTGTCATCGGTGCAAGCAATAAAAATTCCTCTCTAATATGTATGATCTATTAGTGTGTGGAAAATAAGCTTTGTACGAACCTGTGATGAGCAAGGCATAAAAGCGACAGACTGGATAATAAAGTTCTTTATCACAGGAGGCAATATAAAGTGACGTTCCTCCGCACTAAGAGGACACACATTCAAACCTCAAAAGCGCATGACAACCTCTGCTTACCTCTGCGAAGGGCCTATCTTGTACCTTTACTTTTTACCCTTGTAAGAGTCATGGTGATCTTCACCAATTCCCTATTTTTGCCTTTGTCTTGGCTACAGTCACATGTTTGGGAAAGATCTATATTCATATATCAACTTGAAGTTGAGTACTTATGCTTTATTATTGTTGACTTTACCCTTGAGGTAAATCGTTGGGAGGCAAAACTATAAGCCCCTATCTTCCTCTGTGTCCAGCTGAAACTTTGACACCATGAGTACCACGTGAGTTGTAACAATTGTGGAAAACAAAAGAGATGATTAAGTATGTGGATTTGCCTTACAAGCTCTTATTTGACTCTTTGTGATGTTGTGATAAATTGCAATTGCTTCAATGACTTTGGACTGTTGTTGGTTACTTTTCGGTAAGGTTTTTGCTTCATGCTTTGCTTTGTGAAGGAATTGTTACTTTCCCATAAGAATCTTTATGATGTATTGTTGTTCTATGGGTGATCATCATGCCCTCATGTCCGTATTATGTTTTATCGACACCTTCATCCCTCAACATGTGGACATGTTTATGGAACTTGGTTTTCGCTTGAGGAGAAGAGAGGTCTAAGCTTGGGGGAGTTGATACGTCCATTTTGCATCATGCTTTCATGTTGATATTTATTGCTTTATGGGCTGTTATATTACTTTGTGGTACCATATTTATGCCTTTTCTCTCTTATTTTGCAAGTTTATTTGAAGAGGGAGAATTCAGGCAGCTGGAATTCTGGACTGGAAAAGGAGCAAATCTTAGTCCACTATTTTGCACATCTCCAAATGCCCTGAAAAGTTACGTGGATTTTTTTGGGATTATATAAAAAATACTGGGAGAAAGAAGTACCGGAGGGGGGCTGCCAGGGCGTCACAAGCCCTGCCACCGCCACCCCCCTAGTGGCGGAGTGGGGGCTTGTGGGATCCCTGACGGCCCACTAGCCCCCCTATTTTGCTATATGAAGGGTTTTGGTCGAGAAAAAAAATCATTCGAGAGCTTTTTCGTGGTTTCGCCGCCGCCACGAGGCGAAACTTCAGCAGATCCAATCTAGAGCTCCGGCAGGACGATCCTGTCTGGGAAACTTCCCTCCCGGAGGGGGAAATCGTCGCCATCGTCATCAGCAACACTCCTCTCGTCGGAGGGGAGGCATCTTCATCAACATCTTCATCAGCACCATCTCCTCTCCAATCCCTAGTTCATCTCTTGTAACCAATCTCCGTCTCACGACTCCGATTGGTACTTGTAAGGTTACTAGTAGTGTTGATTACTCTTTGTAGTTTATGCTAGTTGGATTACTTGGTGGAAGAGTTTATGTTCAGATCCTTGATGCTATTCATTACACCTCTGATCATGATTATGATTATGCTTTGTGAGTAGTTACTTTTGTTCCTGAGGACATGGGATAAGTCATGCTGATAATAGTCATGTGAATTTGATATTCGTTCGGTATTTTGATATGTTGTATGTTGTCTTTTCCTCTAGTGGTGTTATTTGAACGTCGACTACATATCACTTCACCATACTTGGGCCTAGAGGAAGGCATTGGGGAGTAGTAAGTAGATGATGGGTTGCTGGAGTGACAGAAGCTTAAACCTCAGTCTATGTGTTGCTTCGTAAGGTGCTGATTTGGATCCACTAGTTTAATGCTATGGTTAGACGTTGTCTTAATTCTTCTTTTGGTAGTTGCGGATGCTTGCGAGAGAGGTTAATCATAAGTGGGATGCTTGTCCAAGCAAGGGCAGTACCCAAGCGCCGGTCCACCCACATATCAAACTATCAAAGTAACGAACGTGAATCATATGAACATGATGAAACTAGCATGACAGAAATTCCCGTGTTTCCTCGGGAGCGTTTTTCCTCCTATAAGACTTTGTTCAGGCTTGTCCCTTGCTACAAAAGGGATTGGGCCACTTGCTGCACCGGTGCGACTACTTGTTACTTTTCACTTGTTACGTTTCACCTCGATACACCATCACTTGTTACCGCTACTTTTAGTGCTTGTAGTTATTACCTTGCTGAAATCCGTTTATCAGAGCCTTCTGCTCCTCATTGCGTTCGACACTCTTACTTATCGAAAGGACTACGATTGATCGCCTATATTTCTGGGTCATCACAAGACTATATGATTTTGTAGGGATAACTTTCCTTGGCCTTGTTATTTTAAAAGTTCATGATTACCTTGCTAGTTTGCTTGAAATATTATTGTTTTCATGTCAATAGCAAACTATTGTTTTGAATCTTACGGATCTGACATTCATGTCACACGAAATAAGTTACAAAGGACAACTATGCTAGGTAGCATTCCACATCAAAATTCAGTCTTTATCACTTCCCTACTCGAGGACGAGCAGGAGTTAAGCTTGGGGATGCTTGATACGTCTCCAACGTATCTATAATTTTCGATTGGTTCATGCTATTATCTTGTCAAACTTTGGACGTTTTGTATGTCTTTTATATCTTTTTTGGGACTAACTTATTAACTCAGTGCCAAGTGCCAGTTCCTGTTTTTTCTGTTTTTTTGACCCTTTTCATAGGAGGATTTTAAACGGAGTCCAAACGGAACGAAACTTCCCAAAAGATTTTTTCCGAAATAGAAGAAGATCGGGGAACTTGAGAACCAAGGCAGGGGGACACCAGGGACCCCACAAGCCCCCTAGCCGTGGCCAGGGGGCCCGCGCCTCCCAGGATTGTGGGCTCCCTAGGCCACCTCTGCCCTAGGACTTTCGCCTATATATTCCCAAAAATTCCAAAACAAATCAGGAGATCATCGAAAGTACTTTTCCGCCGCCGCAAGCTTCTATCTCCGCAAGGTCCCATCTGGGGCACGTTCTCGTGCCTTGGCAGAGGGGGGATTCAAATACGGGGGGCTTCTTCATCCACACCATGACCTCTCCAATGATGCGTGAGTAGTTCACCATAGACCTACGGGTCCATAGCTAGTAGCTAGATGGCTTCTTCTCTCTCTTGGATCTTCAATACAAAGTTCTCCATAATCTTCATGGAGATCTATCCGATGTAATCTTCATTTGCGGTGTGTTTGTCGAGATCCGATGAATTGTGGATTTATGATCAGATTATCTATGAATCTTCTTTGAGTTTCTTCTGATCTCTTTTATGCATGATTTCATATACTTGTAATTCTCTTCGAGTTGTGGCTTTTGTTTGGCCAACATGATCTATGATTCTTGCAATGGGAGAAGTGCTTGGTTTTGGGTTCATACCGTGCGGTGACCTCACCCAGTGACAGAAGGGGTAGCGAGGCACACATTGTGTTGTTGCCATAAAGGGTAAAAAGATGGGGTTTTCATCATTGGTTTGAGATTATCCCTCTACATCATGTCATCTTGCATAAGGCGTTACTCTGTTCGTCATGAACTCAATACACTAGATGCATGCTGGATAACGGTCGATGTGTGGAATAATAGTAGTAGATGCAGAAAGTATCGGTCTACTTGTCTCGGACGTGATGCCTATATGTATTATCATTGACTTAGATATCGTCATGACTTTGCGCGGTTCTATCAATTGCTCGACAGTAATTTGTTCACCCACCGTAATATTTGCTATTTTGAGAGAAGCCTCTAGTGAACACTATGGCCCGGGGGTCTACTTCACACCATATTTTCAGCCTTACTATTTTACTTTGTTGCACTTTCCGCCTTTAGATCTCACTTTGCAATCAATCTTGAAGGGATTGACTACCCCTTTATAGCGTTGGGTGCAAGCTCTTTTGTGTTTGTGCAAGTACTTTGGACTTGACGCGATTCTCCTACTGGATTGATACCTTGGTTTTCAAACTAACGGAAATACTTACTGCTCCTATGCTGCATCACCCTTTCCTCTTCAAGGGAAAAACCAACGCAAGCTCAAGAGACGACAGAAGGTTTTTGTCGACGTAGCAATGACCCCTAAGGTGTTGGTGGATCAAGAAGAGTACCTCTCCGATGAGGATGATGATGATGAGACAAGTGGTGAAGCAATGGGAATGGCCACAGTGGCCATCGCATCTTCTACTCCAAGCAAGATGTCTCTCTTCAAGTCCCCCAACGAGAACCGCGTTTCCAAGTGTCTAATGGCCAAGGCATCCAGCAAGGTAACGTTTAACGCTCAAACTTCCAACATCAAATCTATCATTTCCTCTACCGTGGTTAGCGGAGATGAAAAAGAAGAGCTAGAGGAGGAGGAGAAATCCTTTCGTAATTTCATGAGAAATCTCAAGGGTAAATCCAAGAAGCATGTTGTTGCTCTCTTGGAACAACTCAGTGTGGCTAATGACCTTATTGAATCTCATGAAGATACTATCTCTACGCTAGAAGGTCATAGTCATGACTATGCTGATGAGATTGCGGATCTTTCCATTGCTCTTAAAAAAGGTCAAGGACTTCATTTGCTTCTTGAGGAGTCACCTAACGATGACCTTGCTAAGATAAAAAAAGGATCTTGATCATGCTCTTGTCCTTACCCGTGTGCTTCAATCCGAAAAGATTGCACTTGGGCTTGATTATGATAGACTCAAGAAAGATTTTGCGACACTTGACAAGGATCACAAGTCCTTGAAGAGTGCTAATGTCTCTTTAAAAGAGTCTCATGCTCAACTCCAAGTAAAATTAACTAAGGAAATAGCCACTTGCTGTCCATTTGTTTTAATTGATAATGTCCATGCTACTAACCCCTATTGCGAGCATGCACATCTTGTGGAAGAGAACTCCAAATTAAAAGAGCAGCTTGAGAAAGGCCTTGTGACATGCATCCAAGGTGAAAAGATTCTTAATGAACTTTTGAGCAGTCAAAAGGAAGTGGTTGCAAAGGAAGGAGTTGGGTTTGCACCCAAGTCCAAGAAGAAGAACAAGAAGAAGAACACCAAACAACATCCCCAGCTTATGGAAACCTTTGTCAAAATAGGGGAGGGTACTCATGGGAATAAAAAGTACCAAGCTAAGGGTGGTAATGTCGCGAAGGGCAATACCCCTCTACCCAACACAACCAATGACTTTAATCCCTCCTATGTGTCGTGCCATGCCAGTGAAGCAAATGTTTTTGCTAAGTTCGTTGGTTCTCATGATGAGTACATTGCATGGTCCATTTGGGTTCCTAAGACCCTTGTTGCTAACATAAGAGGACCCATAAAAGTGGGTACCTAAATCCAATCATTGATCTTATGCAGGAGTTTGCTTCCGGTGGGGTGTCATGGTTGCTCGATAGTGGAGCAAAAAATCATATGACCGGAAGCAGGGACTTGGTGGTGGACGTTCATTCCGACCCATCCATTTCCCCCCAAGTATCCTTTGATGATGATGCAATTTCAAAGGTGTTGGGTCTAGGCAAGGTGGTAATTTCTCTCGAACTTACCATTGAAAAGGTTATGCTTGTTGATACCCTCACGTACAATTTACTTTTTGTTCATCAACTTGCACTTATGGGCTTTAGTACTTTCTTTGGCATTGACACTGTGGCCCTTTTGTGGATCAAGACTCTTAAAGTAGCCTTTGTTGGGCATGTCATGAATGGTCTCTATGTGGTTAACTTTTCGGAGCAACCCACTGAGACCGCGCCTTGCTTAATGGCTAAAATTGATGTGGGGTGGCTTTGGCATTGCCGTCTAGCCCATGTCAATACGAGATCTTTGCAAAGTCTCCTCAAAGGGGATCACGTTCTTGGACTAACCAATGTGAGTTTCGCCAAAGATTGTGGTTGCAGTGCATGTATTGAAGGAAAGATTCATGAGACAGCTCACCGCCCCACAACTATCATCTACACAAAAAGGACCTTGGAACTCCTTCACATAGATCTCTTTGGTCCTCCATCTTATGATAGTCTTGGGGGAAGAAAGTATTGCTTGGTGATAGTGGATGATTACTCAAGACATACCTGGGTATACTTTTTCAAGAGAAAGAGTGAGACTCAACAAACCATCATCGACTTTGCTAACGAAGCTCAACGTCAACATAATGCAAATATATTGATGATCAGAAGTGACAATGGCACCGAGTACAAGAACTACACCCTAAATGAATTCCTGAGTGATGAAGGAATCAAGCATCAATACTCTGCTCCTTACACTCCCGATGAAAGGAAGAACTGGACGTTGATGGATGCGGGAAGAACCATGATGGCGGAGTTTAAATCTCCGTATAACTTTTGGGCCGAAGCCATCAACACTGCATGTCATGCATCCAATCGGCTCTACCTTCGCAATATTTTGAACAAGACTCCATATGAAATTCTTACCGGCAACAAGCCAACCTCAAGTACTTCCGGGTGTTTGGCTGTAAGTGTTTCATTCTGAAGAAAGGTGCTCGTTTGTCTAAATTTGGGCCTAGAGATCAAGAGGGCATATTTGTTGGTTGTGCTACAAAATATCGCGCTTATCGTGTCCTCAACAAGTCCTCAGGACTCATTAAGGACACATGTAACATGGAGTTTGACGAGAATAATGGCTTCCAAGTGGAGAAAAGTGGTCTTTGTGATGTAGGTGATGAAATTCCTCCGCAAGCTATAAGAAGAATGGGTGTGGGATACTTCCTACCCATTGAGGAACCCCTTGTGGTTGAAGGAGAAGGACAATGTTCCACTCGTGTGGAACCATCACTGACACAAGACTAACACGCTTACGAAGGACGCTCTGAAGGCCCTCATCGCCGTAATCTCGATCAAGGCAAAGATCACCCTTGAGATGGTCCTACACCAAATGATGTCCTTGATTCTGCTGACCCATCTCAGGATGCTCGAGATCAAGAGCAAGCTCAAGACCAAGACCAACTTCAAGATCAAGAGAAAGCTTAAGAACAAAATCAAGCTCAAGATCAAGGGCAAACTAAAAAAGGCAGTAAAATACTCAAATAGGCTTCTCAGCTCACCCCTGAGGAGATTCAAGAAAGACGCGCTGCCAAGACTGCCAAAACACACAAAAATCTCTCTCATGTGCTCGAGAATGTCTACGACGGCTTAGAGAGAGGGGTAACCACACGTCGTCAATTATCAAACTTTAGTGCCCATCATGCGTTTGTTTCTTGCATTGAACCACTAAAGGTATAAGAGGCTCTCGAAGACATGGATTGGGTTGAAGCCATGCATGAAGAATTCAATAACTTCGAGCGCAACAAAGTGTGGCGTCTAGTGCCAAGACCAAAGGAGAACCACAATGTCATTGGAACAAAGTGGATCTTTAAGAACAAGCAAGATGCGAACGGTGTCGTCACTTGGAACAAGGCAAGATTGGTAGCACAAGGCTACGCCCAAGTCGAGGGTATCGACTATGGTGAAACCTTTGCTCCTCTCACTCGCCTTGAATCTATTTGTATGCTGCTTGCATTTGCTTCCCATCATAACTTCAAATTATACCAAATGGATGTGAAGAGTGCATTTCTTAATGGTCCCCTTAAGGAGTTGGTTTAGGTCAAGCAACACCTGGGTTTCAAGGACCCCAAGTTCCAAAATCATGTGTATGTTCTCGATAAGGCACTCCATGGCCTTAAACAATCCCACGTGCGTGGTATGAGCACCTTATCGAGATGTTACATGACCGTGGATTTGAAGTTGGGAAAATTGACCCCACTCTTTTTACTAAGAAGGTCATGGGGAACTTGTTCGTATGCCAACTTAATGTTGATGATATTATCTTTGGTTCTCCTAACAAAGCTTTTAATGAAGAATTTGCTGCACTAATGACTAAGAAGTTTTAGATGTCTATGATCGGAGAGTTGAAGTTTTTCCTTGGATTCGAAGCCAAGCAACAGAGTCAAGGAACCTTCATTAATCAAGAAAAATACACTCAAGACATGATCAAAAGGTTCAAGATGGATGATCTCAAACCTGCCAAGGCTAACACTCCCATGCCTCTCAACTCCCATCTTGACCTTGATCCCAATGGTAAAGTTGTGGATCTAAAGGTATATCACTCTATGATCTGACCTCTACTTTAGTTTTGTGCATCTAGACAAGATATTATGTTGAGTGTGGGAATTTGTGCACGATATCAATCCGCACCTAAGGAAAGTCACTATGTGGCGGTCAAGCGAATCTTGCAATATTTGGCTGATACCCCAAACTTTGGCTTATGGTATGCCAAATGGGCTTCATTTGATCTCAGAGGATATTTTGATTCGGATTGGGCGGGAGACAGTGTGGATAGGAAGTCAACTTCTGGAGGTTGGCAATTCCTTGGCTGCTCTCTGGTAAGTTGGTCTTCCAAGAAAAAAAATTGTGTTTCTCTCGTCCACCGAGGCTGAATATGTAGCTGCTGCAAGTTGTTGTGCTCAGTTGCTATGGATGAGGCAAACTTTAAAGGATTACGGTGTCACTTGTGACATAGTGCCTCTTTACTGTGATAATATTAGTGTCATCTCTATCTCCAACAACCTGGTTCAACATTGCAAGACGAAGCACATCAGTATTCGCCACCACTTCATCCGGTAGCATATCAAGCGTGGGGAGATTGATCTCATTTACCTCAACACTAATGAACAGCTAGATGATATCTTCACAACGCCATTGAACGAAGCAAGATTTCGCGAGTTACGACATGAGCTAAATATCATTGATTTGAGCAATGTGGATTGAAGCTAGGCACACCCTACCACTCTCATCATTTTATCTTGTTTAGGTGTAGGCATGGATTTAGGGGGAGTGTTGTTCTCTCAATGAACTGTCCCCCCCTATTATGCATAATACGATTCGGTCATTCACTTTAGTCACCTTCGATGACACTTGTGCTTCAACGACGAGTTATGGTCTTGGGCCCAGGGTTAAAATCTTCGCGGTGCCATACCTACCAACTCAAACATAGGTGGCTTCGGCCACGGGCCCCCCATTCCTTATGGCATTTTTCTCACACGAGCTTCTCATGTTTGTCTCTTTCACTCCAAGTTATTCTCTCTCTATGTTTCTTTTCATTTTGGAGTGAACTCACCTAGTTGGCATGGCCATCTATATTTTTCTTCATCAAACGTTTGATTTTTCATGATATTTTGGACGTTTTTGGGGCCTTGTGGAGCGGTACTACCGATGATCAGAGGTAGTACCGCTCGAAGCAGTGGAAATACCGCTGAGCGGTACTACCGCTCGGGCAGCGGTACTACCGCTTGGAGTCTCCCATGGTGGCGTATGGGGTCGGGCAGGGGTAGTTTTCTCTCCCCTTTCCCATTCATCCCCACTCCTCCTCGTGGGTGTCTCTCTCCAGATGACCCCTAGGCTCCGGTGGTCGTCTCTGATCTCCGTTTTCGGACACCCATTCACGAATTCATCCAGAGATATCGTTCTCCACCCTCTCTTCTTGCCATGGATACCGGTATTGTGCCCGTTCTTCTCCTCCTTTGGTCTCTTTTTTCAGATCTAGGTCTTGGACAACATGTGATGTATCTAGGTATTTTTGGTTCCGATTTGCGGCATGTGAGGGGTGTGGATGATAGCTTGAGTTTATATATGTTGATATTTTAGAAATTTTGTGGTCAAGGCACCCCCGATAGTACCAGATCTGATTTGTGGTGGTTTTCATCCCACGGTTCCAATCTTAAGCGGTAGTACCGCTCGTCCGAGGAGTACTCCGCTCATTAGTGGTAGTACCACCCCTGTCAGTGGTACTACCGCCCTGGGCTGGCCTTTTCCCTATTTTTCTTCTTGTTCATTGTTTCTTTCTCAACTATCGTTGTGTCTTGTTGTCGTGTTCTTATCGGTTTTCTCTTATGCTTTCGTCTGGATATGTTTTTTATCTCAGGAGGTGGAGCTCGGCTGCTCGGGAGTGTAGGATGAATCCCAAGCGTGGCAACACGAAGAGGTATCGTTCTTCTGAGGATGACAACTCCAGCCAACCACCGGAGGTTGTTCCTGACGTGCAAGTTAGTCGGTCCGCTTCCAAATCCAAGGGGAAGCGTCGTGCTCTCAGGCCCTTGAAGTCCCAATCCATGGCTAGTCTGACAGCTAAGGAATTCTGGATGTCCCACAAGCTTAATCCCTATGTGGATCCTCAGGAGCCTGCAATGCTCAACCGTTCCTTCAGGACCCGGAAGCAACTGTCCATCTACAACGACATTCTGAAGCCAGTGGAGAACATGTACATTCCTCATGTCAAGTCTATTGTTGTTGACCATGTGCAGCACAATGAAAGGTATTTCAGGACTGTTCGCTCCCTCTGTGAGAAGATCGACATCCTTGTATTATGCAGTTCAACAAAGACTTTGATGTTGAGATTATTGTGGTGTTCTTTTCCACGGTTCACCTGGGTACTGACGAGGCCCGGACTTTTAAATGTATGACTAATGGTAGACTGCTTTCTGCTCCCTGGATATTCTGTATGGATCTTCTCCACATTGAGGACAAGGGTGTTGAGACCCCTCTTGGATTCCGTCCTCATCATGAGTATGTGATGACCCACAAGTATAGGGTATCAATCGTAGTCCTTTCGATAAGTAAGAGTGTCGAACCCAACGAGAAGCAGAAGGATCTGACAAGTGGTTTTCAGCAAAGTAAAATCAGCAGGCACTGAAATTGTCGGTAACAAGTGATTGTGTGGTGAGATGATTCGTAGCAAGCAACAAGTAACAAAAGTAGCAACGGTGCAGCAAAGTGGCCCAATCCCTTTTGTAGCAAGGGACAAGCCTGGACAAAGTCTTATAGGAGGAAAAACGCTCCCGAGGACACACGGGAATTTCTGTCATGCTAGTTTTCATCATGTTCATATGATTCGCGTTCGTTACTTTGATAGTTTGATATGCGGGTGGACCGGCACTAGGGTACTGCCCTTACTTGGACAAGCATCCCACTTATGATTAACCCCTCTCACAAGCATCCGCAACTACGAAAGAAGAATTAAGACAAAGTCTAACCATAGCATTAAACTAGTGGATCCAAATCAGCCCCTTACGAAGCAACGCATAAACTAGGGTTTAAGCTTCTGTCACTCTAGCAACCCATCATCTACTTACTACTTCCCAATGCCTTCCTCTAGGCCCAAATAATGGTGAAGTGTTATGTAGTCGACGTTCACATAACACCACTAGAGGAAAAACAACATACAACATATCAAAATACCGAACGAATACCAAATTCACATGACTATTATTAGCATGACTTATCCCATGTCCTCAGGAACAAAAGTAACTACTCACAAAGCATAATCTTATCATGACCAGAGAGTTAATGAATAGCATCAAGGATCTACACATAAGCTCTTCCACCAAGTAATCCAACTAGCATCAACTACAAAGAGTAATCAATACTACTAGCAACCTTACAAGTACCAATCGGAGTCGCGAGACGGAGATTGGTTACAAGTGATGAACTAGGGTTTGGAGATGAGATGGTGTTGATGAAGATGCTGATGGTGACGAGTCCGCTCCGATGAGAGGAGTGTTGGTGATGACGATGGCGAGGATTTCCCCCTCCGGGAGGGAAGTTTCCCCGGCAGGATCGTCCTGCCGGAGCTCTAAATTGGTTATGCTCCAGTTCCGCCTCGTGGCGGCGGCGAAACCACGAAAAAGCTCCTACTTGATTTTTTCCTTGACGAAACCTTTCATATAGCAAAAGAGGGGGGCAAGTGGGCTTGGAGGGTGCCCACAAGCCCTCATGGCGCGGCTAGGGGGGTGGCCACGCCGTGCAGGCTTGTGGCCACCTGCACGCCCCCCTCTGGTACTTCTTCGGTCCAGTATTTTTGATAAATCGGGAATAAAATCCTTGTTGATTTTTACGGCGTTTGGAGTTGCGCAGAATAGGTATCTCAAACTTGCTCCACTTTCAGGCCAGAATTCCAGTTGCCGGCATTCTCCCTCTTCATGTAAACCTTGCAAAATAAGAGAGAAAAGGCATAAGAATTGTACCGTGAAATGAAATAACAGCCCAAGAAGCGATAAATATCAACATGAAAACATGATGCAAAATGGACGTATCAACTCCCCCAAGCTTAGACCTCGCTTGTCCTCAAGCGAAAGCCGAGCTCAAAAAATACGTACACATGTTTAGGGAGAGAGGTGTCGACAAAACAAGATACGAACATGCATGCATCATGATCATGCTCAGAACAGCAATACCAACATATAATCTCTCATGCTAAAGTGATAATTCCTTCACAAAGTAAAGCATGGATCAAGAACCTTACCGAGAAGTAACAACCGATAGCCTTTAGTAATTGAAGCAATTGCAATTTATCACAACATCAGAAAGAGTCAAATAAGAGCTTGTAAAGAAAATCCACATACTCAATCATTCTTTCGTTCTCTACAATTGCTACAACTCACGTGGTACTCATATGATCAAAGTTCTAGCTGGACACAGAGAAAGATAGGGGCTTATAGTTTTCCCTCCCAACTGCTTACCGCAAGGGTAATGTCAACAATAATAATTCATGAATACTTACTTCCAAGTTGACATATGAATATAGATCTTTCCCAAGCATATGACGTTAGCCAAGATAAAGGCGAAATAGGGAATTGGTGAAGATCACCATGACTCTTTCAAGGGCAAAAAGTAAAGGTACAAGATAGGCCCTTCGCAGAGGGAAGCAGAGGTTGTCATGCGCTTTTGCGGTTTGGATGCGTGTCCTCTTAGTGCAGAGGAATTTCACTTTATATTGCCTCCTGTGATAAAGAACTTTATTATGCAGTCTGTCGCTTTTATGTCTTCCTCATCACAGGTTCGTATAAAGCTTATTTTCCACACACTAATAGATCATACATATTAGAGAGCTATTTTTATTGCTTGCACCGATGACAACTTACTTGAGGGATCTTATTCAACCCATAGGTAGGTATGGTGGACACTCATGGCAAAACTGGGTTGAAGGTTTATGGATGCACAAGTAGTATCTCTACTTGGTGCGGGAGTTTTGGCTAATATGAGGTGGAAGCAATCGTCATATGTTAAGGGATCTCTAATCATATAACATTGTTCGGAACCAAGCAAACACAATTCATTATGTTGTCTTCCTTGTCCAACATGTACTTCTAGGCATGCAATAATTTAGTGAGTGTTCACAATCATAGATGGTGTCAGAGATGATATATTTATATATGAACCTCTCCTTCTTTATCACTTCCTATTAATTGCAACAATGACCAAGGTCTACGTTTGCCTACCCTCAACAAGTTTCAATCCTCATTCTTTTTATATGTGAAGCCATCACTTCCCATAAGATCATTACATGATCTTTCATGCTTTTGTTCTATTCTCACTCTTTTGATCATGGCAAGAGGCAAAGCCCTTCAACTAAGACACTCTTTATTATATGGCTCACGAGCTCGAATACATCGGGGGTGACACAAAGCAAAACTCAAGACTAAAACACTAAGACTTTTAATCTACTAGAGAAAGAGAAAACTAAAAAGGAAAACTAAAACAAAGGTAAAGGCAAAAGATGTGATGGTGATACGATACCGGGGCAACTCCACCAAGCTTGGCACAAGCCAAGGGGATTGCCCATACCCTTGTTTAGTTGTCTTCCTTTGGTGGTGATGGTGGAGTTGTTGCTGAAGAGGTCTTAAGCTTGTTTAATTTCGACTTGAGGATAAAATTCCGCTCCCTCAGATCATCATTTTCCTCTTCAAGCTTCAACACCCTTTGGCATAATTCCTGCTTACTCTCTTCCAACAAACGAGAAGGGATAAACAAGGTCTTAGGCTTCTTCCTTGAGTCAGGGAGGCTCGAATTCTTGAACTCCACATGCATGCGTCCAGGTTGAGGTAGAGGAGCCTCCTCTTCATCGGAACTCGTTTGTTCCTTCCCCTTGGGATCATAATCTTCTTCCTCATCAGAGGTCCAGCCATAAGGATCAAAGTCCCCATAGACCTTGGGGTTAGCAAGGTAATCAGCCACATAGCTCTCCCCCTCTGAATCCTGAGAAGACATCTTGAGCTAGATCTGCGGCAGAAAACAGGCTCGAAAGGAAAAACAAAAGAAATCTGCGTGGTACAGGGGTCAGACCAAATGGAAGTATATATAATGATTTTTTCCAAACAAGAAGGAGTACCCTACACGAAAACGGAGTCCGGGAGGCGCACGAGGTGGCCACAAGCCCTCACGACGCGACCACGGGGTGGGCCCGCGCCGTGCAGGCTTGTCGCCTCCTCGCCCACTTTCCGGACTACTTCCAATTTTTGTATTTTTTCAAATATTCCAAAACGGAGAAAATTTCCTACTGGAAAAGTTCTGGACTCTGTTTTCTTACCGAATCACATACCTCTTCATTTTCGGAGTCTGAAACAGGCTGATAAATGTCCCTTAGGTATTCTTCCTGAGTTATGGTATTGATGATATTGCTTTCAACATTTATGGGAGTACCCGAGATATAATGCTTGATTCTCTGCCCATTTACCACTCTCGGACAATTACCTTTCGTGTTGTTGATCTTGATAGCACCGGAATGATATACTTCCTCAACAACATAGGGACCTTCCCATTTAGAGAGAAGCTTGCCTGCAAATAATTTTAAACGAGAGTTATATAGCAAGACATAATCACCTACATTGAACTCACGCTTTTGTATCCTCTTATCATGCCACCTCTTAACCTTCTCTTTGAACAGCTTGGCATTCTCATATGCCTGAGTTGTCCATTCATCAAGCGAGCTAATGTCTAATAACCTCTTCTCACCGGCAAGTTTGAAATCAAAGTTGAGCTCTATGATTGCCCAATAAGCTTTATACTCTAGCTCAAGAGGTAAATGACATGCTTTACCGTCCACCATTTTGTATGGAGACATGCCCATGGGATTCTTATAGGCAGTTCTATAAGACCACAGTGCATCATCGAGCTTCTTAGACCAATTCTTTCTAGACCTGTTGACAGTCTTTTGCAGAATTAGTTTAATCTCTCTGTTGCTCAGCTCTACTTGACCACTGGACTGAGGGTGGTAGGGAGACGCAATTCTATGGTCGACATCGTACTTAGCAAGCCTTTTACGGAAGGCACCATGAATGAAGTGTGAACCATCGTCGGTCATTAGATATCTAGGGACTCCAAATCTAGGGAAGATAACTTCTTTCAGCATCCTGATAGAGGTGTTGTGATCAGCACTACTAGTGGGGATAGCTTCTACCCACTTAGTGACGTAATCAACAGCAACTAGGATGTGAGTATACCCATTGGATTTTGGAAAAGGTCCCATATAATAAAAGCCCCAGACATCAAATGGTTCAATGACAAGTAAATAGTTCATAGGCATTTCCTGACGTTTGCCAATATTACCTATTCTTTGACATTCGTCACAAGACAAGACAAATTTACGAGCATCCTTGAAGAGAGTGGGCCAATAGAAACCTGATTGCAATACCTTGTGTGCAGTTCTATCTCCCGCATGGTGTTCTCCGTAAGCCTCGGAGTGACACTTCTGTTGGATCTGTCCCTATTCATGTTCAGGTACACAACGTCTAATAACACCATCTACTCCTTCCTTATAAAGGTGAGGATCATCCCAAAAGTAGTGTCTCAAGTCAAAGAAGAATTTCTTCTTTTGCTGGTACGTGAAACTAGGTGGTATGTATTTGGCAACGATATAGTTTGCATAATCAGCATACCATGGTGCACTACGTGAAGCATTGATGATATTCAATTGCTCAACGGGAAAGCTATCATCAATAGGTTGTGGTTCATCAAGAATGTTCTCCAACCTAGACAAGTTATCTGCTACTAGGTTATCAGCACCCTTGCTGTCAACAACGTGCAAATCACATTCTTATAGCAAGAGAACCCATCTGATAAGTCTAGCTTTAGCATCCTTCTTCTCCATAAGGTACTTAATAGCAGCATGATCAGTGTGAATAGTGACTTTGGAATCAACTATGTAAGACCTGAACTTTTCACATGCAAACAAGACTGCTAAAAATTCCTTCTCTGTAGTAGCATAGTTTCTCTGGGCACTGTATAGAGTTTTACTAGCGTAGTGAATAACATTCAACTTATTATCAACCCTTTGCCCTAGAACAACACCAACAGCATAATCACTAGCATCACACATGATTTCAAAGGGTAGGTTCCAATCAGGTGGTTGAACAATAGGTGCAGTTATCAAAGCCCTCTTAAGTATTTAGAAGGCTTCCTCACAATCATCGTCAAAGACAAAAGGAATATCCTTTTGCAGGACATTGGTAAGAGGCCTAGAAATCTTAGATAATTCCTCAATGAACCTTCTATAGAAACCAGCATGACCAAGGAAACTTCTTATACCTTTGATATCTGTGGGGTATGGCATTTTCTCGATTGCATCAACCTTAGCCTTATCGACTTCAATACCTCCTTCAGAAATTTTATGTCCTAAGACGATGCCTTCATTAACCATAAAGTGGCACTTCTCCCAATTCAAGACAAGATTGGCGTCTTTAAATCTCTGTAAGACTCGATCAAGGTTGCTGAGGCAATCATCAAAAGAAGACCCGTAAACGGAAAAGTCATCCATGAAAACCTCGACAATCTTTTCACAGAAGTCAGAGAATATAGCCATCATACATGTTTGAAAGGTGGAAGGTGCATTACATAAGCCAAAAGGCATACGTCTATAAGCAAAGGTACCGAAAGGGCAGGTGAAAGTGGTTTTCTCCTGATCAGATTGTGCAACTGGTATTAGGGAGAAACCAGAATAACCGTCTAGAAAGCAGAAGTCTGTGTGTTTAGACAGCCTTTCTAGCATTTGGTCGATAAAAGGCAGAGGGTAATGATCTTTCCTAGTGGCCTTATTCAACTTCCTAAAATCAATCACCATCCTATAGCCAGTAATAATCCTCTTTGGGATCAATTCATCCTTATCATTAGGGACAACGGTAATGCCTCCCTTCTTAGGAACGCAATGCACCGGACTCACCCAATCGCTGTGAGCAACAGGATAGATAATACCCGCTTCCAGGAGCTTTAGTATTTCTTTTCTTACTACTTCTTTCATCTTAGGATTCAATCTCCTTTGATGATCGGCAACTGGTTTGAAATCAGGATGAGTTTTAATCTTGTGCTGGCATAGAGTGGGACTAATGCCCTTAATATCATCAAGAGTATATCCGATAGCAGCACGATGCTTCCTTGGAGTTTTTAGTAACTTCTTTTCTTCATGCTCCGAGAGGCTAGCACTAATAATAACAGGATATATCTCTTTTTCATCAAGATAGGCATACTTAAGAGTATCAGGCAACTGTTTAAGCTCAACACAGGATCACCCTTTGGTGGGGTGGATCCCGAAGAAGTTCAACATGCAAGTTATTCTTAAGAATAGGATATTGTTCTAAGACAACTCTATCTATCACATCCCTTTCATCCATATGCATATCATTTTCATGCTCAAGCAAGTATTGCTCTAAGGGATCAGTAGGAGGCACGACAATAGAAGCTAAGGAAATAGTTTCATCCTTACTAGGCAACTCCTTTTCATGAGTTTGTCTACCAAACTTGGAGAAGTTGAACTCGTGTGACACACCTTCAAAGCTAACAGTGACAGCTTGCTTCTCACAGTCAATATGAGCATTGACGGTATTGAGAAAAGGTCTGCCTAATATGATGGGACAAAAGCTATCTTGTGCGGTAGAAAGAACGAGGAAATCAGCGGGATACTTCGTTTTACCACACAAGACTTCAACATCCCTAACAATTCCCACACGGCAGATAGTATCTCTATTGGCAAGCTGAAAATATAGTGACATATATAGGTTCTATCTCAACAGGTGCAATCTCAGCTTTGATTTCATCATATAAGGATTGAGGTATTGCACTAACATGAGCACCCACGTCACATAAACCATGATAACAATGATCTCCTATCTTAACAGAAACCCCATCCATGCCAACAGGCCTATGTTTGTCTCTAACGTGAGGTTTAGCAATTCTAGCAACATCTTCACAGAAGTGAATATTATGTCCCTCAACTTCTTCACACAGAAGATCTTTGATAATAACAATGCTAGGTTCAACTCTAATTTTCTCAGGGGTGTAGGTGTTCTAATATAGCCTCTACGTATCACAGTTGAAGCTTTAGAATGATCCTTTAACCTAACAGGGAAAGGTGGTTTCTCAATGTAAGCACTGGGAACCACATGATCATTATAGGCAATGACTTTCTCTTCAACTGGAGTGGGTTTAACTACATTGAGTTCAAAAACTAGGATGATATTTAAACCACTTCTCTTTGGGGAGATCAATATGAGCAGCAAAAGATTCACACAATGAAGCTACTATCTCACAGTCAAGTCCATACTTAGCGCTGAAGTCACAAAAAGTATTTGTCTCAACAAAGGAATTAACGCAATCAAATGTGAAATTCATACCTGACTCCTTACTTTCTTCAAGCTCCCAATCTTCAGAGTTGCATTTAATTCTCTCCAATAAATTCCATTTGAAGTCAATATCTCTCTTCATAAAAGAACCGGTACAAGAAGTGTCAAGCATGGTGTGATCATCATGAGAAAGCCGAGCATAGAAGTTCTGAACGATAATTTCTCTCGAGAGCTCATGATTGGGGCATGAATATAACATTGATTTAAGCGTCCCCCAAGCTTGAGGGATGCTTTCTCTGTCACGAGGCCAAAAATTATAAATATAATTCCGATCACGATGTACTAAATGCATAGGATAAAACTTTTGATGAAATTCCAATTTCAACCGATTGTAGTCCCATGATCGAGTATCATCACATAGCCTATACCATGTCAACGCCTTATACTTCAAAGATAAAGGAAATACCTTCTTCTTGACCTCATCCTCGGGCACACCTGCAAGCTTAAATAAACCACAAACTTCATCTACATAGATCAGATGCATGTCTGGATGTGATGTTCCATCTCCTGTAAAAGGATTAGCGAGCAGTTTCTCAAGCATACCCGAAGGAAATTCAAAGAAACTATTTTCAGTAGGTGCAGCAGGTTGAGGGGCAACTATTTGTGCTTCCGTTCGAGGTGAAGATACCCCGAACAAGCCCCTCAAAGGATTAGTATCCATAGTGACAAATGACAACAATTTTCAGCACACTATATGAATGTTTCCTTACCAAGTTCCACTTACCAAAGGCGCTTCACTCCCCGGCAACGGCGCCAGAAAAGAGTCTTGTTGACCCACAAGTATAGGTGATCAATCGTAGTCCTTTCGATAAGTAAGAGTGTCGAACCCAACGAGGAGCAGAAGGATCTGACAAGTGGTTTTCAGCAAGGTAAAATCTGCACGCACTGAAATTGTCGGTAACAAGTGATTGTGTGGTGAGATGATTTGTAGCAAGCAACAAGTAACAAAAGTAGAAACAAGTAACCAGTAACAAAAGTGGACCAATCCCTTTTGTAGCAAGTGACAAGCGTGGACAAAATCTTATAGGAGGAAAACGCTCCCGAGGACACACGGGAACTTCTGTCATGCTAGTTCTCATCATGTTCATATGATTCGTGTTCGTTACTTTGATAGTTTGATATGTGGGTGGACCGGCGCTTGGGTACTGCCCTTACTTAGACAAGCATCCCACTTATGATTAACCCCTCTCGCAAGCATCTGCAACTATGAAAGAAGAATTAAGACAAAGTCTAACCATAGCATTAAACTAGTGGATCCAAATCAGCCCCTTACGAAACAACGCATAAACTAGGGTTTAAGCTTCTGTCACTCTAGCAACCCATCATCTACTTACTACTTCCCAATACCTTCCTCTAGGCCCAAATAATGGTGAAGTGTTATGTAGTCGACATTCACATAACACCACTAGAGGAAAAACAACATACCACATATCAAAATACCGAACGAATACCAAATTCACATGTCTACTATTAGCATGACTTATCCCATATCCTCAGGAACAAAAGTAACTACTCACAAAGCATAATCATATTCATGACCAGAGAGGTAATGAATAGCATCAAGGATCTTAACATAAACTCTTCCACCAAGTAATCTAACTAGCATCAACTACAAAGAGTAATCAACACTACTAGCAACCTTACAAGTACCAATCGGAGTCGCGAGACGGAGGTTGGTTACAAGTGATGAACTAGGGTTTGGAGAAGAGATGGTGATGATGAATATGTTGACAGTGATGATTCCCCTCCGATGAGAGGAGTGTTGGTGATGACGATGGCGAGGATTTCCCCCTCCGGGAGGGAAGTTTCCCCGGCAGGATCGTCCTGCCGGAGCTCTAAATTGGTTATGCTCAAGTTCCGCCTCGTGGCGGCGGCGAAACCACGAAAAAGCTCCTACTTGATTTTTTCCTTGATGAAACCTTTCATATAGCAAAAGAGGGGGGCAAGTGGGCTTGGAGGGTGCCCACAAGCGCTCATGGCGCGGCCAGGGGGTGGCCGTGCCGTGCAGGCTTGTGGCCACCTGCACGCCCCCTCTGGTACTTCTTCGGCCCGGTATTTTTGATAAATCGGGAAAAAAATCCTCGTTGATTTTTACGGTGTTTGGAGTTGCGCAGAATAGGTATCTCAAACTTGCTCCACTTTCAGGCCAGAATTCCAGTTGCCGGCATTCTCCCTCTTCATGTAAACCTTGCAAAATAAGAGAGAAAAGGCATAAGAATTGTACCATGAAGTGAAATAACAGCCCAAGAAGCGATAAATATCAACATGAAAACATGATGCAAAATGGACGTATCAGTATGCTGCTACCCACAAGCAAGCCATGTACAAATTCAGCACTAAGAAGATCTCCTCTACTACAGGCAAGTCCACTTGGGTGATGGAGCCCTTCTTAGATATCATGCCCTATATCTTTCACGCCACCTTGTTTCCCCATGTGGGCAATCTGGATTAGGTCAACTCCTATCTGGTGAACATGCTTCCATTATGTGAGCAGCGCAAGTTCAAGAGTCAGGTGCAGCCTCTAGATATCTCTCATGTTATGTGGTCTTAGCTCCGTTCTGTGGTGTCTAAGCATAAGTGCCCCATGTATGGCCCCTTTATGATGCATCTCATTGAGAAGACTTGGGAAACCTCCTTTTCTCGCGAGTTGCTTGAAACTGGGGACTTGGTTTCTCATAAGATTGTGCAGCCTAGGCAGAAGGACAAGTGAGCTACTCACCGTGCCCTTCAATAAGATGTGCCTCATGACATGGATGAAGATTCTGCTGATGAGGAGGCTGGTGAGGAATTTGTGGCTAACGAGGACACTGCTGCCCCTGTTGCGCCCACCTCTCGAGAACCTTCTTGGGACCAGAAGCTCAAGGAGAAGATGAAGAAGCTCTTCTATATCTAGGCTAAGGGTCGGTACCGGGCTCACGCGGCCTAAAAGGCGGCTATAAGTCTCTCACAAGGCTCTTGGGAGGCATGTTGGCTTAACTATTGAGAGTGGTTCAGAGGATTTGCTCACTGATGAGGACACATGGATTGATCGCCACTGCCCATGGGATTCCGATGCTGAGTTACATGGCTCTCCTGCTCCTCATGGCACCGTTCAGCACAACTCTGAGTGTGCTAAGTACTGATGTGTCTTGTGTGCCCTTTTTGGCGTCTTGCTGCCAAAGGGGGAGAGTGTTGGGATTTGCGTATCACAAGTGTTCTTTCGTTGCTCATCTTTTCACTCGTGATCTCTTTGATCATTTGCTTTGCTTAGAAGACCAAGTTGTGTGGTGTGGAACTTGTTGGTTTGCATCGTTAATGTGCGTGAGACTCCTGTGAGACTATGTCATATGGTGTGAGACATATGCTACCTTAGCTTTATCATATGTCTTTAATTTCATGAGATGCTTAAATTGTTCCCTTATGATCATGCTCACTTCACTTCTTGCAACTATATTACTCTCAATTGTTTCATATATGCAAGTAGTGCCTGTCTATAAAATATAGGGGGAGTGTTGATCCTAGTGTGTGCACTCTGCATTCCAAAAGCATACTTAAATGGTGCACACACTTAGGGGAAGCCTCCCCATATTCTGTAGAGTGTGGGGTTGCATTCTATCTCATGTTTTATCCTCTATGCAAATCCCGTGTTGTCATCAGTCCACCAAAAAGGGCATATTTCTACCCCTGTAATTTGTGTGATTGATGACGACACTTTTGCCGAGTAATCGTGTGCAATAAGCCTTTCAGGTATTTCCTAGGTTTGCACAAAGACGATTCTTGCCCCTTGATGTTTTGATGAGAAGACGGTTTTCGCTCTTACGCTTTGCTATCGGTGGACTTGGATCATAGGAAAAGTCGTACCATTAAGATGGGATCCGCTTTGGAAAAGCCTGGGTGGAGTCATCACGTACACTTCTCCCGCACCCCTTTTCCGCTTCGATGGAGCTTTTTCTACTATGCCTAAACCTGCCTTGCATTGTTCAAGCAGTAGTACCGCCCCGCGGGCGGTGGTACCGCTTAATACGGTAGTTTTCCGCTCGTGCCGCTGGCCTGTACCGCTCTCAAAAGTACGAACCCTGTTTATGGGTGCATTTTGCAGTAGTATCGCTCGTAGCATGGTACTACCGCTTGTTACTACCGCCCCCAGCGGTACTAGCGTATCTGGCTCTGTTTTGGCCTACCCCCTTTTGCGTGAGTGGTAGTACCGCTCCCCTGAGCGGTACTACCTCTTATCATCGGTTGTACCGCTCCGAGGAGCAGTAGTACCGCTCTGTCTCGTGCAGAGAGTGTGGCTAACGGGTAGATTCCCTCCCCCACTATATAAGGGGGTTCTTCTTCCCTCAAAACTCCACCTTTACCCCCCTAAGCTCCATTGTTGCTCCAAGCTCCATTTTAGCCCGATCTCTCTCCCTAGCCAACAGAACTTGTTGATATTCTACAGTTTGGTTGAGAGGGCCTTGATCTACACTCCCACCAAGAAAAATTTGATTCTCCCCGCTAATCCCTTGCGGATCTTGTTACTCTTGGGTGTTTGAGCACCCTAGACGGTTGAGGTCACATTGAAGCCATATTCCATTGTGGTGAAGCTTCGTCGTCTCGTTGGGAGCCTCCAATTAAGTTGTGGAGATTGCCCCAATCTTGTTTGTAAAGGTTCGATCACTGCCTTTAAGGGCACCACTTAGTGGAATCACGGCACCTCGCATCGTGTGATGGCGTGAGGAGAATACGATGGACTTAGTGGCATCTCGGGGAGCATTGTGCCTCCACACCTCTCCAATGAAGACGTACTTCCCCTCAAAGGGAAGGAACTTTGGAGACACATCCTTGCCTTCGTCATATACTTGTATTTACTTGTTGCTTCTTACTGTTGTTATTAGCATCACATAGGTTGCTCCCCTAGTTGCATATCTAGACAACCTATTTGTCGCTAAACCTAATTGTTTTAAAGAAAAGTTTTAATTTTTGTTAGTTCCCTATTCACCCCCCTCTAGTCAACCATATCTATCATTTCATATAGTACCAATGTTGGGCCTTGCGAGAAGAATTTTATCCCAAACTAAAATCAAGGAGGTCCCCATAATAACCCCAAGCATGTTAGGAGCACTCAATATGGAACATAACACTGGTACACAAGTAACTAGGGCGGCAAAGATGGAGCAAACCACCGAGCTAGAAGGCCAAGCCTTCCACCTTTTACCAAGTATATAGGTGCATTAAATTTAATAGCACTAATATGGTGATATTCAAAAGATTATCCATGTTGGCACATGGAAGCAACTGCACCTGCAAGTAGCAACGCTATAAGAAGGCTGAGCAAGTGATAACATAGCCAAACAAAGGTGGGGCCCTCGTGCCCCCTGGCCGCACCCTAATATCTTGTGGGGCCCTCGTACTCCTCCCGGACTCCGAATTCTTCCTCAGCATGTATTCTTATGCGGAAAAATTCATTATATATACTCTTGTGTGTTTTGACCACCGAATCGCAGGATTTTCTTGTGTTCTAGTTTCGAGTTGTTTTTATGACAGAATTAGATCGCCATGACTTCACCAAGCCCTTCCAAGGACAAGTTCTTCTGGAAGGTCATCAACCCCTACCTGTTGGAGGTGAAGAAGCACCCCCAAGCCATTGACATGCATGAGGGGTTGCTTCACATCCGAGATGTTCAAGGTCCCAAAAAGGAGGGAAGCGAGAAGGCCAAGCTTGTAGCGGTGGAACAAGAGAACTTCAAGTGCCAAGGGATGTTGGAGCATGGTCTAAGTGATAACCACTCTATGGTCATATATTTCATCCGGGAAAACAAGCTGGACACAAAGAACATGGGGGAGATTCTTAATAAGCTTCAAGGTCAGATCGATCACCTCCAAGACCAAATCTATGAACTCCAAGGCCAAAACTGTGAGTGTGAATCTAGGTTTCAGAGGATGAGCTTCGCTGCTGGTTTGAGGACCCCCGAGACAAAATTTTCTTTCTATGACGGGGAGTCTATGCCATGGAGTACCAAACACACTCCCGATATACCACCACCATAACCTGAAGAGGACGCTTGAGTACATTGGTATGAGCACCACCCTTGGCTTGTTCCAAGCTTGGGGGAGGTGCCCCAATATCGTATCACTATCACTTCCATCATTACTATCTATCTTAGTTCGATCCTTAGTTATTTCGTGATTTAGAGAAATAAATTTCAGATTTACTTGCTTAGAATTTTTGCTTTGAGTTCCACCTATCCTTTTAATCGAGTATGCGAGTTATATAATAAAGATTAGTTGAGTTTTTGAGGTTTACCGCTCGGCACCCATCATCATAGCATGTCAATAAAAAGAAATATATAGATCATATGCTTACCCATGAGAAGTAATGACTTCATACAAAAAGGGTATAAGTGATAAAAGTTGTTGATAGTAAACGAACATAATATTAGTCATTGTTGCAATCTAAGCAAAATTATGATAGAGTAGAGGAAACCTGCATATAAATACACTATCCTCGACATCTTTTATTATTGTGAGTGTTCATCAAATATTATATAATGATCAAGTGTTGATGTTGGACAAGTAAGATTGTTGGTGATCGTAGTAATTTCAAAAAAATTCCTACGCCATACAAGGAGCTATCTATGGAGAAACCATCAACGAGCAAAGGGGTAGAGCATCTTCATACCTTTGACGATCGTAAGCGGAAGCGTTACTATGAACGCGGTTGATGGAGTCGTACTCACAGCGATTCAGATCGCGGTGGATTCCGATCTATGTGCCGAATCACGGCACCTCCGCGTTCAACACACGTAAAGCCCGGTGACGTCTCCTCCTTCTTGATCCAGCAAGGAGAGAGCAGAAGTTGAGGTAGAGCTCCTCCAGCACGACGGCGTGGTGACAGTGGAGCTATGTGGTTCTCCGGCAAGGCTTCGCCAAGCGCTGCAGAGGAGGGAGAAGAGAGAGAGGGAGAGAGAGAGAGCTGCGCCTTGGGAGAGATTAATTGTGTGTTCCCAAAAGGCCAAAACCTCTAGTATATATAGGAGGAGGGAGAGGGAGGGCTGCCTTGGCCCCTCCTCCAAGGAGGAGGAGCTTCGGTCGAACTAGGGGAGAGCCCTCCTCCCACAACGGAGGTGGACTCCCTTGGAAAGACTCTTCCTCCTTTCCTTTTAAGTCCTTTTTGCCTTATCCCTTTATCCCTATGCGCATGGGCCTTCAGGGAAGGCCTTGGACAGACCAAAAAGCGCTGGTCCACCTCCTCTAACAGCCCATGAACTTCTTTAGTCATCACACCCCTCCCGGCGGTCCTCCGGCATCCTTCCGGCACTCCCGCTACACTGCCAATGAGCCCGAAACTTTTCTGGTGACCAAAACAGGACTTCCTATATATCAATCTTTACCTCCATACCATTCCGGAGCTCCTCGTGACATTTGGGATCTTGTCCGGGACTCTGAACAACCTTCGGTAACCACATACCATTCTCTTTACAACTCTAGCTTCATCGTGCCTTAAGTGTGTAGACCCTACAGGTTCGGGAGACATGCAGACATGACCGAGACATCTCTCCGGCCAACAACCAACAGCAGGGTCTGGATATCTATGTTCACTCCCACATGTTCCCTGATGATCTCATCGGATGAACCACGATGTCAAGGATTCAATCAATCTCGTATGCAATTCCCTTTGTTTACTGGTATGATACTTGCCCGAGATTCGATCATCGGTATCCCCATAACTTGTTCAATCTCGTTAGCTGCAAGTCTCTTTACTCGTTTCGTAAGACATCATCCCGTGGCTAACTCCTTAGTCACAATGAGCTCAATATGATGATGGATTACCGAGTGGGCCCAGAGATACCTCTCTGTCACACGGAGTGACAAATCCGAGTCTCGATTCGGACAACCCAACAGACACTTTCGGAGATACCCGTAGTGCACCTTTATAATCACACAGTTACATTGTGACATTTGGTACACCCAAAGCACTCCTACGGTATCCGGAAGTTTCACAATCTCATGGTCTAAGGAAATGATACTTGACATTAGAAAAGCTTTAGCAGACAAACAACACGATCAAGTGCTATGCTTAGGATTGGGTCTTCCATCACATCATTCCCCAATGATGTGATCCCATTATCAACGACATCCAATGTCCATGATCAAGAAACCATGATCATCTATTGATCAACGAGCTAGCCAACTAGAGGATCACTAGGGAATCATTGTGATCTATATATTCACACATGTATTACAGTTTCTGGTTAATACAATTATAGCATGAATCATAGACAATTATCATGAACTAGGAAATATAATAATAACCACTTTATTATTGCCTCTAGGGCATATTTCGAACAGTCTCCCACTTGCACTAGAGTTAATAATCTAGTTACATTGTGATGAATCGTACACCCATAGAGTTTTGAAGTTGGTCATGTTTTGCCCGTGGAAGAGGTTTAGTCAACGGGTCTGAGACATTCAGATCCGTATGTACTTTACAAATATCTATATCTCCATCCTGGATGTACCCACGAATGGAGTTGAAGCGGCGCTTGATGTGCTTGGTCTTCTTGTGAAACCTGGGCTCCTTTGCAATGGCAATAGCTCGAGTGTTGTCACAGAAAAATGTCATCGGACCGGACGCAGTTGGAATCACTCCTAGGTCGGTGATGAACTCCTTCATCCAGACTCCTTCCTGTGCTACTTCCGAAGCAGCGATGTACTCCACTTCACATGTAGATGCCGCCACGACGCTTTGCTTGCAACTACACGAGCTTACTGCCCCTATATTCAAAATATACACATATCCGGCTTGTGACTTGGAGTCATCCGGATCTGTGTCGAAGCTAGCATCGATTTAACCCTTTATGATGAGCTCATCGGCACCTCCATATACGAGAAACATATCTTTAGTACTTTTCAGGTACTTTAGGATATTCTTGATCGTTGTCCAGTGATCCACTCCTGGATCTGATCCGTCCATTTTGCATCATGTTTTCATGTTGATATTTATCGCTTCTTTGGCTGTTATTTCACTTCACGGTACTATTCTTATGCCTTTTCTCTCTTATTTTGCAAGGTTTAGATGAAGAGGGAGAATACCGGCAACTGGAATTCTGTCCTAAAAGTGGAGCAAAGTTGAGATACCTATTCTGCGCAACTCCAAACGCTGTGAAAATCAACGGAGATTTTTTTTCCAATTTATAAAAAATACTGGGCCGAAGAAGTGCCGGAGGGGCACCAGGGGGTGCCCACAAGCCTGCACGGCGCCCCCCCCCCCCCCCGGCCGCGCCATGGGGGCTTGTGGGCAGCCCACTGGCCCACTGCCCACCCCCCCCCCCCCCCTTTTGCTATATGGAGGGTTTCGTCCAGGAAAAAATCAGAAGGGAACTTTTTCGTGGTTTCGCTGCCAGCACGAGGCGGAACTTGAGCAGAACCAATCTAGAGCTCCGGCAGGACGATCCTGCCGGGGAAACTTCCCTCCCGGAGGGGGGAATCGTCGCCATCGTCATCACCAACACTCCTCTCATCGGAGGGGACTCATCACCATCAACATCTTCATCAGCACCATCTCATCTCCAAACCCTAGTTCATCTCTTGTAACCAATCTCCGTCTCGCGACTCCGATTGGTACTTGTAAGGTTGCTAGTAGTGTTGATTACTCTTCGTAATTGATGCTAGTTGGATGGTTTGGTGGAAGAGTTTATGTTCAGATCCTTGATGCAACTCATTACCCCTATGATCATGATTATGATTATGCTTTGTGAGTAGTTACTTTTGTTCCTGAGGACATGGGATAAGTCATGCTAATAATAGTCATGTGAATTTGCTATTCGTTCGGTATTTTGATATGTTGTATGTTGTTTTTCCTCTAGTGGTTTTATGTGAACGTCGACTACATAACACTTCACCATTATTTGGGCCTAGAGGAAGGCATTGGGAAGTAGTAAGTAGATGATGGGTTGCTAGAGTGACAGAAGCTGAAACCCTAGTTTATGTGTTGCTTCGTAAGGGGCTGATTTCGATCCACTTGTTTAATGCTATGGTTAGACTTTGTCTTAATTCTTCTTTCGTAGTTGCGCATGCTTGCGAGAGGGGTTAATCATAAGTGGGATCCTTGTCCAAGTAAGGGTGGTACCCAAGCGCCGGTCCACCCACGTATCAAACTATCAAAGTAACGAACGCGAATCATATGAACATGATGAAACTAGCATGACAGAAGTTCCCGTGTGTCCTCGGAAGCGTTTTTCCTCTTATAAGACTTTGTCCAGGCTTGTCCCTTGCTACAAAAGGGATTGGGCCACTTTTCTGCACTGTTGCTACTTTTGTTACTTGTTGCTTGCTACGAATCATCTCACCACACAATCACTTGTTACCGCAATTTCAGTGCTTGCAGATATTTCCTTGCTGAAAACCACTTGTCAAACCCTTCTGCTCCTCGTTGGATTCGAAACTCTTACTTATCAAAAGGACTACGATTGATCCCTTATACTTGTGGGTCATCAAGAATATTTTCTGGCGCCGTTCCGGGGAGTGAAGCGCCTTTGGTATGTGGAACTTGGTAAGGAAACATTCATATAGTGTGCTGAAATTTGTTGTCGCTTGTCACTATGGATACTAATCCTTTGAGGGGCTTGTTCGGGGTATCTTCACCTCGAACGGAAGCCCAAAGAGTTTCTCCTCCACCTGCTGCACCTATTGAAAATATTTGCTTTGAATTTCCTTCGGGTATGCTTGAGAAACTGTTGGCTAATCCTTTTACAGGAGATGGAACATCACATCCAGACTTCCATCTAATCTATGTAGATGAGGTTTGTGGTTTATTTAAGCTTGCAGGTGTGCCCGAGGATGAGGTAAAGAAGAAGGTCTTTCCTTTATCTTTGAAGGATAAGGCGTTGATATGGTATAGGCTATGTGATGATACTGGATCATGGGACTACAATCGGTTGAAATTGGAATTTCATCAAAAGTTTTATCCTATAAATTTAGTACATCGTGATCGGAATTATATTTATAATTTTTGGCCTTGTGATAGAGAAAGCATCTCTCAAGCTTGGGGGAGGCTTAAATCAATGATATATTCATGCCCCAATCACGAGCTCTCGAGAGAAATTATCATTCAGAACTTTGATGCTCGGCTTTCTCATGATGATCGTACCATGCTTGACACTTCTTGTACCGGTTCTTTTATGAAGAGTGATATTGACTACAAATGGAATATATTGGAGAGAATTAAACGCAACTCTCAAGATTGGGAGCTTGAAGAAGGTAAGGAGTCAGGTATGAATTTCACGTTTGATTGCGTTAAATCCTTTGTTGAGACAAATACTTTTGTGACTTTAGCGATAAGTATGGACTTGACTGTGAGATAGTAGCTTCATTGTGTGAATCCTTTGCTTCCCATATTGATCTCCCCAAAGAGAAGTGGTTTAAATTTCATCCTCCTTTAGAAGTCAATGTTGTCAAACCCACTCCGGTTGAAGAGAAAGTCATTGCCTTTAATGATCATGTGGTTCCGAGTGCTTACATTGAGAAACCACCTTTCCCTGTTAAGATAAAGGATCATTCCAAAGCTTCAACTGTGATACGTAGAGGCTATATTAGAACACCTGCACCCCCTGAGCAAATTAGAGTTGAACCTAGCATTGCTATTATCAAAGATCTTCTGTCTGAAGAAGTTGAGGGACATAATATTCACTTTTGTGAAGATGCTGCTAGAATTGCTAAACCTCACGTTAGAGACAAACATAGGCCTGTTGTTGGCATGCCTGTGGTTTCTGTTAAGATAGGAGATCATTGTTATCATGGTTTATGTGACTTGGGTGCTAGTGTTAGTGCAATACCTGAATCCTTATACGATGAAGTCAAAGATGAGATTGCACCTGTTGAGATAGAGCCTATTGATGTCACTATTCAGCTTCTTGATATGTCTCAAACGTATCTATAATTTTTGATGGTTTCATGTTGTTATCTTGTCATCTTTGGATGTTTTATGTACCTTTTATATCTTTTTTGGGACTAACTTATTAATTCAGTGCCAAGTGCCAGTTCCTGTTTTTTCTGTGTTTTTGGCTCTTTTCAGATCTGATTTTGGAACGGAGTCCAAACGGAATAAAATCCCCGAAATAAATGTTTCCCGAACGGAAGTAGATCAGGGGGGCTTGAGGGACAAGCCAGGAGAGCTACAGCGGGCCCACAAGCCCCCTACCCGCCACCAGGGGGCGGCGGCCAGCAGGCTTGTGGCCTCCCTGGCGCTCCCCTGACCAGCTCCTTCGCCTATATATTCCCTAAAATACAGAAAAAAATCAAGGGATCCACGAAAATACTTTTCCGCCGCTGCAAGCTTCCATTTCCGCGAGATCTCATCTGGAGATCCTTCCCGGTGCCCTGTCGGAGGGGACTTCGGAGTTGGAGCGCTTCTACATCAACATCATCTCCCCTCCAATGACACGTGAGTAGTTCACTTCAGACCTACGGGTCCGTAGTTAGTAGCTAGATGGCTTCTTCTCTCTCTTGGATCTTCAATACAAAGTTCTCCATGATCTTCATGGATATCTATCCGATGTAATCCTCTTTGGCGGTGTGTTTGTCGAGATCCGATGAATTGAGGATTTGTGATCAGATTATCTATGATATATATTTGAGTCTTTGCTGATTTCTTATATGCATGATTTGATATCCTTGTAAGTCTCTCTGAGTCTTTGGTTTTGTTTGGGCAACTAGATCTATGATTCTTGCAATGGGAGAAGTGCTTGGTTTTGGGTTCTTACCGTGTGGTGACCTTTCCCAGTGACAGTAGGCGCAACAAGGCACACATCGTGTAGTTGCCATCAACGGTAACAAGGTGGGCTTTGTCGTAGATATGAGATTTTCCATCTATATCATGTCATCTTGCTTAAGGCGTTACTCTGTTCTTTTGGACGTAATACACTAGATGCATGCTGGATAGCGGTCGACGTGTGGAGTAATAGTAGTAGATGCAGAAAGTATCGGTCTACTTGTTTTGGACGTGATGCCTATAGATATAATCATTGCCATAGATGACGTCACGACTTTGCGCAGTTCTATCAATTGCTCGACAGTAATTTGTTCACCCACCGTCTACTTGCTTTCATGAGAGAAGCCACTAGTAAACACTACGGCCCCCGGGTCTATTCACACCTATCGTTTCCACTTTCGCTTTTACTTTGCTTTGTTACTTTGTTGCTTTCAGTTCTCACTTGGCGAACTATCTATAAGGGATTGACAACCCCTTCATAGCGTTGGGAGCAAGCTTTTTGTGTTTGTGCAGGCACTTGAGATACTCCTTCACTGGATCGATACCTTGGTTCTCAAACTGAGGGAAATACTTACCACCGCTGCGCTACATCACCCTTTCTGCTTCGTGGGAACACCAATGCAAGGCTCCAAGGCCACGGGGGAAATCCTTTGCATATTTGTCTAGGAAGTCCCCTAAGGCATAGCCGTAGGAGAAGGATTCCTGGTGTCGTAGCACATTTCTGGCGCCGTTGGAAGGTCTTTTGTTGCAGTAGCAGAAGTATTTGTGGCACATTTTGCCGGGGAAGGAGAGATATATCCAAGTAGGTCTCACAAACTCTCATCTCTTGCATTTACTTTTTTGCCAGTTGCCTCTCGTTTTCCTCTCCCCCACTTCACATTTGTCATTTTCATTTTCCTTTCTCCTTTGCCTTTTTCATTCGCCCTTTTCTCTCGCTTGCTTTCTTTTCGCTTGTGTGCCATGTGCCTTCAATATGCTTGCATCTTCGCTTGCTGAAAATCTAGTGATATGGATCCTCATCCACTTGCTAATCTCTATAAGAGATCCAATTATGTTGATCCAATTGCTAGTGAGTTGAGGGCACTTGACTATCTTTATGGAGTTTTGCTTGAGATGCGTGAATATGAAAATTGTGAGGAAGAAATTTATGAAGTGATTCACGAGGGCTCCTTGGATGAAAAGCATGATTGCAATGGTTTCACTATAGATTCTATTAGTGACAATCATGCTGAAAATATGCAAAGCCCTAAGCTTGGGGATGCTAGTTTTGCTATGTCCACTACTTGTTGCAATGATCATGAGTGAGGAGATGATTTTTCTTATGATCTTGAAAATTTGTTTCAGCCTCATGATGAATATGACATTTGCAATATTATTGAAAGTGGGTTTGGAGAATTCATGACTTTGGTTGATGATAATCCCAGTATTTTTGAAGAGCGTCAACTTTGCATGCATGTGGATCATGAAAAGAATATCCTATGTGCTAGTTACATTGTTGAATTCATTCATGATGCTACTGAAAATTACTATGAGAGAGGATCATATGCTTCTACTTATAGCAATAGTATCAAGCTTCCTCTCCATGTGTTGAAATTTTTGAAGCTATGCTTGTTTTGCCTTCCTATGCTAGTTGATTCTTGCTCCAACAAGTTGCTTGATCACAAAATCCCTATGCATAGGAAGTGGGTTAGACTTAAATGTGCTAGCCATATGCTCCATGATGCTTCGTTGTGTTTCAATCCTTACCTTTTATGTGAGCATCATTGAAATCAATGCCTAGCTAAGGGCGTTAAACAAAAGCGCTTGTTGGGAGGAAACCCAACGAATCTATCATTTTTCTTTCTGTTTTGTGTTTTCCACACTTTCATAATTCTGTTATGATTGTCTTTTTCGTGTTTCTTTTTGCGTTTGTGCCAAGCAAAACCGTTATGATTAGTCTTGGGGATGATCGTTTGGTCATGCTGGAAAAGACAGAAACTTTCTGCTCACGAAAAGAATTTTCATATTTTTCTGTAAGAGCTTTTGAGTTGATTCTTTTTTGCAGCTGATTTCTACGCAAATTCTTCAGACTGTCGTAATTTGTCAGAATTTTTGAAGTACCAGAAGTATACGAAATATATAGATTGCTACAGACTGGTCTGCTGTTAACAGATTCTGTTTTTTGTTGTGTTGGTTGCTTATTTTGATGAAACTATGGATAGTATCGGTGGGTATTAGCCATGGAAGATTGAAAATACAGTAACCCAACATCAGCATAAGTAGAATTAAAGTTTTCTACAGTACCTAAGGAAGTGATGGTTTGCTTTCTCATACTAATGTTATCACGAGTTTCTGTTTAAGTTTCGTGTTGTGAAGTTTTCAAGTTTTGGGTGAAGTTCTTATGGACAAAGAGATAAAGAGTGGCAAGAGCTCAAGCTTGGGGATTCCCAAGGCACCCCAACAGATTCAAGGATGTCGTAAAAGCCTAAGCTTGGGGATGCCCCGGGAAGGCATCCCCTCTCTCGTCTTCAATTCATCGGTAACGTTATTTGGGGCTATATTTTTATTCACCACATGTTATGTGTTCTTGCTTGGAGCGTCTTGTATTGTAGGAGTCTTTTATTTTTGTTGTGTCACAATCATCCTTGCTGCACACCTAGAGAGAGAGACATGCACTCACCCTGATTTGGTCGAGCTTCACTTATATCCTTTGGTAGACAGTTCAGCTCACATGTGCTTCACTTATATCTTTTGAGCTAGATACTTTTGCTCTGTGTGCTTCACTTATATCTTTTAGAGCACAGCGGTGCGTGGCTTGGTAGTTGATCTTTGCTTTGAAAGTAGTCTCAAAAGGGGTAGTTATCCAAAGGGATACGAAAACTTCCACCTTCATTTGCATTGAATAGTTTGAGAAGTTTGATTCATCTCAGTTAGTTTTGAGTTGTGGTTATGGTAATATTGAAGTTATGCTAGTAAGGTGTTGTGGATCTAGAAATACTTGTGTTGAAGTTAGTGACTCCCGTAGCATGCACGTATGGTGAACTGATATGTGATGAAATCTGAGCATGATTAGTCTATTGATTGTCATCCTTTGCGTGGCGGTCGGGATCGCGCGATGGTTTATACCTACCAACCCTTCCCCTAGGAGTATGCATTGAATGCTTTGTTTCGATTACAAATAAAACTTCTGCAACAATTATATGAGTTCTTCATGACTAATGTTGAGTCCATGGTTTAGATGCACTTTCACCTTCCACCGTCACTATCTTCTTAGTGTCGTGCAACTTTCGCTGGTGCACAAAACCCACCATTAGCCTCCCTCAAAACAGCCACCATACCTACCTACTATGGCTTTTTCAAAGTCATTCCGAGATATATTGCCATGCAACTACCACCATGACATGTGCCACCACGTCTACATTCCCATTGCATGATCGTAAGATAGCTAGCATGATGTTTCCATTAATGTCTATGCCATGCTAGATCATTGTCACGGTACACTACCGAAGGCATTCCATATAGAGTCATCGTTGCTCTAAGTTTTGAGTTGAAAGTGTGATGGTCATGATTGATGGAGCATTGTCCCATGTGAGGAAATAAAAGAGGCCAAAGAACCCACCAAAAAAATGAGAGAAAAAGAGAGAACGGACAATGCTACCACTTTTCCACACTTGTGCATATTAAGCACCATGATCTTCATGATTGAGAGTCTCTCGTTTTGTCACCACCATATAGCTAGTGGGAATTTTTCATTATATAACTTGGCTTGTATATTCCAATGATAGGCTTCCTCAAAATTGCCTTAGGTGTTCGGGAGCAAGCAAGTTGGATGCACACCCACTAGTTTTCTTTAAAAGCTTTCACATACTCTTAGCTCTAGTGCATCATTTGTATGGCAATCCCTACTCATTCACATTGATATCTATTGATGAGCATCTCCACAGCTCATTGATATGCCTAGTTAATGTGATCATCTTTTCCTTGTTTGTCTTGCAACCTCCACCACACTCCACACCACTTATAGTGCTAAAACCATGGCTCACGCTCATGTATTGCGTGAGAGTTGAAAAGGTTTGAGAAAGTAAAGGAGTGAAACAATTACTTGGCCAATACCGGGGTCGTGCATGATTTAAATTCGTTGTGCAATGATGATAGAGCATAGCCAGACTATATGCTTTTGTAGGGATAACTTTATTTTGGCCTTGTTATTTTGAATCTAGTGGATCTGAACATTCACGTCACATAAGAGGAGTTACAAAGGACATCTATGCTAGGTAGCATGAAAGCATCAAAAATTCATTCTTTATCACTTCCCTACTCGAGGACGAGCAGGAGTTATGCTTGGGGATGCTTGATACGTCTCAAACGTATCTATAATTTTTGATGGTTTCATGTTGTTATCTTGTCATCTTTGGATGTTTTATGTACCTTTTATATCTTTTTTGGGACTAACTTATTAATTCAGTGCCAAGTGACAGTTCCTGTTTTTTCTGTGTTTTTGGATCTTTTCAGATCTGATTTTGGAACGGAGTCCAAACGGAAAAAAATCCCTGAAATAAATTTTTCCCGAACGGAAGAAGATCAGGGGGCTTGAGGGCCAAGCCAGGAGAGCTACAGGGGGGCCCACAAGCCCCCTATCCGCCATCAGGGGACGGCGGCCAGCAGGCTTGTGGCCTCCCTGGCGCCCCCTGACCTAGCTCCTTTGCCTATATATTCCCTAAAATACAGAAAAAAATCAAGGGATCCACGAAAATACTTTTCTGCCACCGCAAGCTTCCATTTCCGCGAGATCTCATCTGGAGACCCTTCCCGGTGCCTTGCCGGAGGGGACTTTGGAGTTGGAGGGCTTCTACATCAACATCATCGCCCCTCCAATGACTCGTGAGTAGTTCACTTCAGACCTACGGGTCCGTAGTTAGTAGATAGATGGCTTCTTCTCTCTCTTGGATCTTCAATACAAAGTTCTCCATGATCTTCATTCAGATCTATCCGATGTAATCCTCTTTGGCGGTGTGTTTGTCGAGATCCGATGAATTGAGGATTTGTGATCAGATTATCTATGATATATATTTGAGTCTTTGCTGATTTCTTATATGCATGATTCTTGCAATGGGAGAAGTGCTTGGTTTTGGGTTCTTACCGTGTGGTGACCTTTCCCAGTGACAGTAGGCGCAGCAAGGCACACATCGTGTAGTTGCCATCAACGGTAACAAGGTGGGCTTTGTCGTAGATATGAGATTTTCCATCTATATCATGTCATCTTGCTTAAGGCGTTACTCTGTTCTTTTGGACTTAATACACTAGATGCATGCTGGATAGCGGTCGACGTGTGGAGTAATAGTAGTAGATGCAGAAAGTATCGGTCTACTTGTTTTGGACATGATGCCTATAGATATAATCATTGCCATAGATGACGTCACGACTTTGCGCGGTTCTATCAATTGCTCGACAGTAATTTGTTCACCCACCGTCTACTTGCTTTCATGAGAGAAGCCACTAGTAAACACTACGGCCCCGGGTCTATTCACACCTATCGTTTCCACTTTCGCTTTTACTTTGCTTTGTTACTTTGTTGCTTTCAATTCTCACTTGGCGAACAATGTATAAGGGATTGACAACCCCTTCATAGCGTTGGGAGCAAGGTTTTTGTGTTTGCACGCACTTGAGATACTCCTTCACTAGATCGATACTTTGGTTCTCAAACTGAGGGAAATACTTACCACCGCTGCGCTACATCACCCTTTCCGCTTCGAGGGAACACCAACGCAAGGCTCCAAGGCCACGGGGGATATCCTTTGCATATTTGCCTAGGAAGTCCCTTAAGGCGTAGCCGTAGCAGAAGGATTCCTGTTGCCGTAGCACGTTTCTAGCACCGTTGGAAGGTCTTTTGTTGCAGTAGCACTTGCCAATAGAGATACTTTATGTCCTGTGGGAATTGTTAGGGATGTTGAAGTCTTGTGTGGTATAACGAAGTATCCTGCTGATTTTTTCGTTCTTGCTACCGCACAAGATAGCTTCTGTCCCATCATATTTGGTAGAACTTTTCTCAATACCGTCAATGCTCATATTTATTGTGAGAAGCAAACTGTCACAGTTGGCTTTGAAGGTGTGTCACATGATTTCAATTTCTCTAAGTTTGGTAGACAACCTCATGAAAAGGAGTTGCCTAGTAGGGATGAAACTATTGCCTTAACTTCTATTGTCGTGGCTCCTACTGATCCGTTAGAGCAATACTTGCTTGAGCATGAAAATGATATGCATATGGATGAAAGGGATGAAATAGATAGAGTTGTCTTAGAATAATCTGCATGTTGAACTGCTTGGGGATCCACCCCCACCAAAGGGTGATCTGGTGTTCGAGCCTAAACAGTTGCGTGATACTCTGAAGTATGCCTATCTTGATGAAAAAGAGATATATCCTGTAATTATTAGTGCTAGCCTCTCAGAGCATGAAGAAAAAAAGTTACTAAAAACTCTGAGGAAGCACCGTGCTGCTATGGGATATACTCTTGATGATCTTAAGGGCATTAGTCCCACTCTATGCTAGCGCAAGATCAAAACTGATCCTGAATTCAAACCAGTTGCTGATCATCAAAGGAGATTGAATCCTAAGATGAAAGAAGTGGTTAGAAAAGAAATACTAAAGCTCCTGGAAGTGGGTATTATCTATCCTGTTGCTCACAGCGATTGGTTGAGTCCGGTGCATTGCGTTCCTAAGAAGGGAGGCATTACCGTTGTCCCTAATGATAAGGATGAATTGATCCCACAGAGGACTATTACTGGCTATAGGATGCTGATTGATTTTAGGAAATTGAATAAGGTCACTAAGAAAGATCATTACCCTCTGCCTTTTATCGACCAAATGCTAGAAAGGCTTTCTAAACACACACACTTCTGCTTTCTAGACGGTTATTCTGGTTCTGCCAAATACCAGTTGCACAATCTGATCAGGAGAAAACCACTTTCACCTGCCCTTTCGGTACCTTTGCTTATAGACGTATGCCTTTTGGCTTATGTAATGCACCTGCCACCTTTCAAAGATGTATGATGGCTATAATCTCTGCCTTTTGTGAAAAGATTGTCGAGGTTTTCATGGATGACTTCTCAGTTTACGGGTCTTCCTTTGATGATTGCCTCAGCAACCTTGATCGAGTCTTATAGAGATGTAAAGACACCAATCTTGTCTTGAATTGGGAGAAGTGCCACTTTATGGTTAATGAAGGCATCGTCTTAGGACATAAAATTTCTGAAAGAGGTATTGAAGTCGATAAGGCTAAGGTTGATGCAATCGAGAAAATGCCATACCCCACAGATATCAAAGGAATAAGAAGTTTCCTTGGTCATGCTGGTTTCTATAGAAGGTTCATTAAACACTTCTCTAAGATTTCTAGGCCTCTTACCAATCTTGTCTTTGACGATGATTGTGAGGAAGCCTTCAAAATACTTAAGAGGGCTTTGATAACCATACCTATTGTTAAACCACCTGATTGGAACCTACCCTTTGAAATCATGTGTGACGCTACTGATAATGTTGTTGGTGCTGTTCTAGGGCAAAGAGTTGATAAGAAGTTGAATGTTATTCACTACGCTAGTAAAACTCTAGACAGTGCCCAGAGAAACTATGCTACTATGGAGAAGGAGTTTTTAGCAGTCGTGTTTGCATGTGAAAAGTTCAGGTCTTACATAGTTGATTCCAAAGTCGCTATTCACACTGATCATGCTCATATTAAGTACCTCATGGAGAATAAAGACGCTAAACCTAGACTTATCAGATGGGTTCTCTTGCTACAAGAATTTGATTTGCACCTTGTCGACAGAAAGGGTGTTGATAACCCCATAGCAGATAACTTGTCTAGGTTGGAGAACGTTCTTGATGACCCACAACCTATTGATGATAGCTTTCCCGATGACCAATTGAATGTCATCAATGCTTCACGTAGTGCACCGTGGTTTGCTGATTATGCAAACTATATCGTTGCCAAATACATACCACCTAGTTTCAGATACTAGCAAACGAAGAAATTCTTCTTTGACTTGAGACACTACTTTTGGGATGATCTTCACCTTTATAAGGAAGGAGTAGATGGTGTTATTAGACGTTGTGTACCTGAACATGAACAGGGACAGATCCTACAGAAGTGTCACTCTGAGGACTACGAAGGACACCATGCGGGAGATAGAACTGCACACAAGGTATTGCAATCAGGTTTCTATTGGCCCACTCTCTTCAAGGATGCCCGTAAGTTTGTCTTGTCTTGTGACGAATGTCAAAGAATAGGTAATATTAGCAAACGTCAGGAAATGCCTATGAACTATTCACTTGTCATTGAACCATTTGATGTCTGGGGCTTTGATTATATGGGACCTTTTCCAAAATCCAACGGGTATACGCATATCGTAGTTGCTATTGATTACGTCACTAAGTGGGTAGAAGCTATCGCCACTAGTAGTACTGATCACAACACCTCTATCAAGATGCTGAAACAAGTTATCTTCCCTAGATTTGGAGTCCCTAGATATCTAATGACCGACAGTGGTTCACACTTCATTCATGGTGCTTTCCGTAAAACGCTTGCTAAGTACGATGTCAACCATAGAATTGCGTCTCCCTACCACCCTTAGTCCAGTGGTCAAGTAGAGCTAAGTAATAGAGAGATCAAACTGATTCTGGAAAAGACTGTCAACAGGTCTAGAAAGAATTGGTCTAAGGAGCTCGATAATGCACTGTGGGCTTATAGAACTGCCTATAAGAATGTAGGTGATTATGTCTTGCTATATAACTCTCGTTTAAGATTCTTTGCAGGCAAGCTCCTCTCCAAATGGGAAGGTCCCTATGTTGTTGAGGAAGTATATCGTTCCGGTGCTATCAAGATCAACAACACGGAAGGTAATTGTTCGAGAGTGATAAATGGGCAGAGAATCAAGCATTATATCTGAGGTACTCCCATAAATTTTGGAAGCAATATCATCAATACCATAACTCCGGAAGAATACCTAAGGGATATTTATCAGCCTGTTTCAGACTCCGAAAACAAAGAGGTATGTGTTTCTGTAAGAAAACAGTGTCCTAAACTTTTCCAGTAGGAAATTTTCTCCGTTTTGGAATATTTGAAAAAATACAAAAATTGGAAATAGTCCGGAAAGTGCGCGAGGAGGCGACAAGCCTGCATGGCGCGGGCCCACCCCCGGGCCGTGCCGTGAGGGCTTGTGGCCACCTCGTGCACCGCCCGGACTCCGTTTTCGTGCAGGGGACTCCTTCTCGTCTGAAAAAAAATCATTATCTATACTTCCATTTGGTCTGACCCCTGCATCACGCAGATTTCCTCTATTTTTCATTTCGAGCCTGTTTCTGTTGCAGATCTAGATCGCCATGACTTCCCTAAAAGCTCCTAAGGACAAGATCTTTGAGAAGGTCATCAATACCTACCTTGCGGGAGTGCTGCAACACCCTCAATCTATCGAGATGTGTGAGGGGATGTTGCACATCCGTGATGTTGAGGGGCCTAAGAAGACCGGAAGCATGGAGACGAGGCTCGAAGCAATGGAGCGGCAAGTCTTCAAGTGCCAAGGGATGGTGGAGCGTGGACTCAACGCCAACCACATGATGATCACGGAGTTCACCAACAAGCAGAGGATTGATGCCCATGACATTGGGAAGCACCTCTCCAGGCTCTATGACAGGGTTGATCAACTCCAGGGCCAGATCTATGACCTGCAGAACCAAAACTGTGAGTATGAGTATAGATTTAAATCAATAAGGTTGGCTGCAGATTTGAGGATTCCGGAGACTCGTTCATCTTTCCATGATGGAGCACCTATGCCTTGGAAGACGGAGGATCAAACTCATGGTGCAACAACTCCACCATCACCACCAAAGGAAGACAACTGAGCATTGGTATGGGCAATCCCCTTGGCTTTTGCCAAGCTTGGGGGAGTTGCTCCGGTATCGTATCACCATCACATCTTTTGCCTTTACCTTTGTTTTAGTTTTCCTTTTCAATTTTCTTTTTCTCTAGTAGAGTAAAGTCTTAGTGTTTTAGTCTTGAGTTTTGCTTTGTGTCACCCCCGATGTATTCTTGATCGTGAGCCATATAATAAAGAGTGTCTTAGTTGAAGGGCTTTGCCTCTTGCCATGATCAAAAGAGTGAGAATAGAACAAAAGCATGAAAGATCATGTAGTAATCTTATGGGAAGTGATGGCTTCACATATAAAAAAATTGCGGATTGAAACTTGTTGAGGGTAGGAAAATGTAGACCTTGGTCATTGTTGCAATTAATAGGAAGTGATAAAGAAGGAGAGGTTCACGTATAAATATATCATCTCTGACACCATCTATGATTGTGAACACTCACTAAACTATTGCATGCCTAGAAGTAGATGCTGGACAAGGAAGACAATGTAATGAATTGTGTTTGCTTGCCTCTGAACAATGTTATATGATTATAAATCCCTTAGCATGTGATGATTGCTTCCACCTCATATTAGCCAAAACTTCCGCACCAAGTAGAGATACTACTTGTGCATCCATAAACCTTCAAACCAGTTTTGCCATGAGTGTCCACCATACCTACCTATCGATTGAATAAGATCCCTCAAGTAAGTTGTCATCGGTGCAAGCAATAAAAATTTCTCTCTAATATGTATGATCTATTAGTGTGTGGAAAATAAGCTTTACACAAACCTGTGATGAGGAAGACATAAAAGCGACAGACTGCATAATAAAGTTCTTTATCACAGGGGGCAATATAAAGTGACGTTCCTCCGCTCTAAGAGGACATGCATCCAAACCTCAAAAGCGCATGACAACCTCTGCTTCCCTCTACGAAGGGCCTATCTTGTACCTTTACTTTTTGTCCTTGAAAGAGTCATGGTGATCTTCACCAATTGCTTATTTTGCCTTTGTCTTGGCTAACATCACATGCTTGGGAAAGATCTATATTCATATGTCAACTTGGAGGTACGCATTCATGAATTATTATTGTTGACTTTGCCCTTGAGGTAAGCAGTTGGGAGGCAAAACTATAAGCCCCTATCTTTCTTTGTGTCTAGCTGAAACTTTGATCTCATGAGTACCATGTGAGTTGTAGCAATTGTAGAGAATGAAAGAATGATTGAGTATGTGGATTTGCTTTACAATCTCTTATTTGACTCTTTCTGATGTTGTGATAAATTGCAATTGCTTCAATGACGAAAGGCTATCGGTTGTTACTTCTCGGTAAGGTTCTTGATCCATGCTTTACTTTGTGAAGGAATTATCACTTTAGCATGAGAGATTATATGTTGGTATTGGTGTTCTGATCTTGATCATGATGCATGCATGTTCGTATCTTGTTTTGTCGACACCTTGCTCCCTAAACTTTTTGACATATTTATTGAGCTAGGCTTTCGCTTGAGGACAAGCGAGGTCTAAGCTTGGGGGAGTTGATACGTCCATTTTTCATAATGTTTTCATGTTGATATTTATCGCTTCTTTGGCTGTTATTTCACCTCACGGTACTATTATTATGCCTTTTCTCTCTTATTTTGCAAGGTTTACATGAAGAGGGAGAATACCGGCAACTGGAATTCTAGCCTGAAAGTGGAGCAAAGTTGAGATACCTATTCCGCGCAACTCCAAACGCCGTGAAAATCAACGGAGATTTTTTCCCAGTTTATAAAAATATTGGGCCAAGAAGTGCCGGAGGGGCACCAGGGGGTGCCCACAAGCCTGCACGGTGCGGCCACCCCCCCCCCCAGGTCGCGCCATGGGGGCTTGTGGGCAGCCCACTGGCCCACTGACGCCCCTCTTTTGCTATATGGAGGGTTTCGTCCAGGAAAAAATCAGAAGGGAGTTTTTCGTGGTTTCGCCACCGCCATGAGGCGGAACTTGAGCAGAACCAATCTAGAGCTCCGACAGGACGATTCTGCCAGGGAAACTTCCCTCCCGGAGGGGGAAATCGTTGCCATCGTCATCACCAACACTCCTCTCATTGGAGGGGACTCGTCACCATCAACATCTTCATGAGCACCATCTCATCTCCAAACCCTAGTACATCTCTTGTAACCAGTCTCCGTCTCGCGACTCCGATTGGTACTTGTAAGGTTGCTAGTAGTGTTGATTTCTCTTTGTAGTTGATGCTAGTTGCATTGTTTCGTGGAAGAGTTTATGTTCAGATCCTTGATGCTACTCACTACCCCTCTGATCATGATTATGATTATGCTTTGAGAGTATTTACTTTTGTTCCTGAGGACATGGGATAGGTCATGCTAATAATAGTCATGTGAATTTGGTATTCATTCGGTATTTTGATATGTTGTATGTTGTTTTTCCTCTAGTGTTGTTATGTGAACGTCGACTACATAACACTTCACCATTATTTGGGCCTAGAGGAAGGCATTGGGAAGTAGTAAGTAGATGATGGGTTGCTAGAGTGACAGAAGCTTAAACCCTAGTTTATGCGTTGCTTCGTAAGGGGCTGATTTGAATCCACTAGTTTAATGCTATGGTTAGACTTTGTCTTAATTCTTCTTTCGTAGTTGCGGATGCTTGCGAGAGGGGTTAATCATAAGTGGGATGCTTTTCCAAGTAAGGGCAGTACCCAAGCGCCGGTCCACGCACATATCAAACTATCAAAGTAACGAACGTGAATCATATGAACATGATGAAACTAGCATGACAGAAATTCCCGTGTGTCCTCGGGAGCGTTTTTCCTCTTATAAGACTTTGTCCAGGCTTGTCCCTTGCTACAAAAGGGATTGGGCCACTTTGTTGCACCGTTGCTACTTTTGTTACTTGTTGCTTGCTACGAATCATCTCACCACACAATCACTTGTTACCGACAATTTCAGTGCTTGCAGATATTTCCTTGCTGAAAACCACTTGTCAGATCCTTCTGCTCCTTGTTGGGTTCGACACTCTTCTTATCGAAAGGACTACGATTGATCCCCTATACTTGTGGGTCATCAGTACCTCCCTACCAAACTTATGGCAAGGTTCACGTCAGGTTTGGTACACAACATGGCATACATAATAGAGCCTATGGCTGGCGCATAGGGCATGGTACTGATCTTCTCTATATCTTCTATCATGGTCGGTCGTTGAGTCGCACTCAACCTCACAACTTGTAATACAGGCAAGAACCCCTTCTTAGCCTTCTCCATATTGAACTTCTTGAATATCTTGTCAAGGTATGTGCTTTGTGAAAGACCTATGAGGCACCTCGATCTATCTCTATAGATCTTGATGCCCAATATGTAAGCAGCTTCTCCAAGGTCCTTCATTGAAAAACTCTTATTCAAATAGGCATTTATGCTTTCCAATAGTTCTATATCATTTCCCGTCAAAAATATGTCATCCACATATAATATGAGAAATTCTACACAGCTCCCACTCACTTTCTTATAAATACAGGCTTCTCCATAAGTCTGTATAAACCCAAACTCTTTGATCACCTCATCAAAGCGAATGTTCCAACTTCGAGATGCTTGCACCAGCCCATAGATGGAGCGCTGGAGCTTGCATACCTTTTTAGCATTTCTAGGATCAACAAAACCTTCCGGCTGTATCATATACAATTCTTATTTAAGAAAGCCGTTCAGGAACGCTTATTTGACATCCATTTGCGAGATTTCATAATCATAAAACGCGGAAATTGCTAACATGATCTGGACCGACTTCAGCATCGCTACGGGTGAGAAGGTCTCATCGTAATCAACCCCTTGAACTTGTCGATAACCCTTAGCGACAAGTCGAGCTTTATAGATGGTCACATTACCATCCGCGTTAGTCTTCTTCTTGAAGATCCATTTATTTTCTATGGCTCGCCGATTATTTGGCAAGTCCACCAAAGTCCATACATTGTTCTCATACATGGATCCTATCTCGGATATCATGGCCTCAAGCTATTTGTTGGAATCCGGCCCTGCCATCGCTTCTTCATAGTTCGAAGGTTCACCGTTGTCCAACAACATGATTTCCATAACAGAGTTGTCGTACCACTCTGGTGCAAAACGTACCCTTGTCGACCTTCGAGGTTCAAAAGCAACTCGATCCGAAGTTTCATGATCAACATCATTAACTTCATCTCTAGCCAGTGCAGGCACCTCAGAAACATTTTCTTGTGCTGCGCTACTCTCCGGTTCGAGAGGAGGTACAATTACCTCATCAAGTTCTATTTTCCTCCCACTTACTTCTTTCGAGAGAAACTCTTTCTCTAGAAAGGACCCGTTCCTAGCAACAAAGATCTTGCCCTTGGATCTAAGATAGAAGGTGTACCCAATATTTTCCTTAGGGTATCCTATGAAGACGTATTTTTCCGCTTTGGCTTCGAGCTTCTCTGGTTGAAGTTTCTTCATATAAGCATCGCATCCCCAAACTTTCAAAAACGACAGCTTAGGTTTCTTGCCAAACCATAATTCATACGGTGTCGTATCAACGAATTTAGATGGTGCCCTATTTAAAGTGAATACGGCAGTTTCCAATGCATATCCCCAAAATGATAGCGGTAAATCGGTAAGAGACATCATAGACCGCACCTTATCGGCGTGAGTTGTGAAACAATTCCACATTTCCTTAGGTGCATGCCAAACTCGTGACTTAAATCTTCTCCTCCATGATCGGATCATAATAACTTTATTTTCTTGTCACATTGATTCTCCACCTCATTCTAAAATTCCTTGAAGTTTTCAAAGGTTTCAGACTTGTGTTTAATTAAGTAGACATACCCATATCTACTCAAATCATCAGTGAGGGTGAGAACATAAAGATAGCCACTGCGAGCCTCAACACTCATTGGACCGCATACATCGGTATGTATTATTTCCAATAAGTTGGTTGCTCACTCCATTGTTCCGGAGAACGGTGTCTTGGTCATCCTGTCCATGAGGCACGACTCGCATGTGTCAAATGATTCAAAATCAAGAGACTCCAAAAGTCCATCAGTATGGAGTTTCTTCATGCGCTTTACGCGGATATGACCAAGGCGACAGTGGCACAAGTATGTGGGACTATCATTATCAACCTTACATCTTTTAGCACTCACACTATGAATATGTGTATCATCATGATCGAGATTCATCAGGAATAAACCATTTACCAGCGGGGCATGACCATAATACATTCCACTCATATAAATAGAGCAACCATTATTCTCAGATTTAAATGAGTAGCCATCTTGCATCAAGCGAGATCCCGATACAATGTTCATGCTCCAAGCTGGTACGAAATAACAATTATTAAGGTTTATAACTTATCCCGAAGGTAGATGTAGAGGTAGTGTGCCGACGGCCATCACATTGACCTTGGAACCATTCCCGACGTGCATCGTCACCTCGTCCTTAGCCAGCCTACGCTTGTTCCACAGTTCCTGCTTAGAGTTGCAAATAGGGATGGCAATGGGTCGGGTTTGGAGCAGGTGGAGCTAGCCCAAATCCAACCCATGACCCATATTCCTACCCTCTGCCCATCCACCAAAGTATCCATGGGCACAAATTATGCACGTGCCCAAAACCATTGGATATCCAGATATCCATGGAGCTCCATGGGCATAGAAAAATCAACATGAAGCCTTCCCAAAGACCAAATTAACTCTTCATCGTTCGTTAACTAATATTAGGTTCAATAATTATGTTAGTGGAGCTGTGGGGGATTAGGGAACATGGGTCAAACTTTGATATTCTCTCACTGCGAGTGACTTGGGGTTGGATATCTTCTTATTTTAGTGTCACTATCATAGGGGCCCTTGTTTCATATGGGTATCCACTGGATATCCATGGAGCAAAAATTAAAACTGCACCCAACCCGACTGTTCGTGGGTATCCATATTCACAGATCCATGGGCAGAAATGCGCTCCATACCCTTGCCCAACCGTGTCGGATATCCAAGGGTATACAAATTCATGGATAAAATTGCCATCCGTAGTTGCAAATGCGAGCAACAACACCGGTATCAAATACCCAGGAGCTACTACGAGCGTTGTTAAGGTACACATCAATAACAAGTATATCACATATACCTTTGACGTTGTCGGCCTTCTTGTCCGCTAAGTACTTGGGGCAATTCCGCTTCCAGTGACCGGTTCCCTTGCAGTAATATCACTCAGTCTTAGGCTTGGTTCCTTTCTTTGATTTCTTCCCGGTAACTGGCTTACCGGGCGCGCCAACTGCTTTGGCGTCTTTCTTGAAGCTTTTCTTACCCTTGCCCTTCTTGAAACTGGTGGTCTTATTGACCATCAACACTTGATGCTCTTTCTTGATTTCTACCTCCGCAGATTTCAACATTGAATACAACTCGGGAATAGTCTTTTCCATCCCTTGCATCTTCTAATTCATCAGAAAGCCTTTATAGCTAGGTGGAAGCGACTAGAGGATTCTGTCAATGAGTGCATCATCTGGAAGTTCAACTCCGAGCTGAGTCAAGCGGTTGTGCAACCCAGACATTCTGAGTATGTGCTCACTGACAAAACTATTCTCCTCCATATTACAACTGAAGAACTTGTCGGAGACTTCATATCTCTCGACCCGGTCATGAGCTTGAAAAACAAGTTTCAGCTCCTCGAACATCTCATATGCTCCGTGTTGCTCAAAACGCCTTTGGAGCCCCGGTTCTAAACTGTAAAACATGCCACACTGAACGAGAGAGTAGTCATCACTCTGTGACTGCGAGGCGTTCCTTACGTCCTGCGTCGCTGCGGGAACGGGAGGATCACCTAGAGGTCCATCAAGGACATATGCCTTCTTGGAAGCCATGAGGATGAGCTTTAAGTTATGAGCCGAGTCCGCATAGTTGCTCCCATCATCTTTCAGCTTGGTTTTCTATAGGAACACGTTGAAGTTGAATGGGTCATTTGCGTTGGCCATTGGATCTACAATATTTGTAAAGACAGTTTTAGACTAAGTTCATGATAATTAAGTTCATCTAATTAAATTACTAATGAACTCCGACTTAGATCGACATACCTCTAGTCATCCAATTGACACATGATCCACGTCGACTAGCCCGTGTCTGATCATCATGTGAGACGGACTAGTCATCAATGGTGAGCATCTCTATGCTGATCGTATCAACCATACGACTCATGTTCGACCTTTCAGTCTACCGTATTCAAGGCCATGTATGTACATGCTAGGCTCGTCGAGTCAACCTAAGTGTTCTGCGTGTGTAAACTGGCTTACACAAGTTGTATGCGAAGTTAGAATCTATCACACCAAATCAACACGTGGTGCTTCGAAACAACGAACCTTTGCAACAGTACACAGTTAGGGGAATACATATCTCGAAATTTTAATGAGGGATCATCTTATCTTTGCTACTGTCATTCTAAGAAATAAGATGTAAAACATGATAAGCATCACATGTAATCGTATAGTGACATGATATGGCCAATATCATCTTTCTCCTTTGATCACCATCTTCGGGGCACAATGATCATCATTGTCACTGGCATGACACCATGATATCCATCATTGTGTTGTCGCGAAGTCGTCTCGCTAACTATTACTTAAACTACTATAGCTAACTATTAGCGATAAAGTAAAGTAATCAACATGGCGTTGCATCTCATACAATAAGGTAAGACAACTCCTATGGATCATGCCGGTTGTCACACTCATCGACATGCAAGTCGTGAATCCTATTACAAGAACATGATCAATCTCATACATCACATATGTAACATCACATCCTTTTGGCCATATCACATTGTTGGAAATATGCCCTAGAGGCAATAATAAATTAGTTATTATCATATTTCTTAGTTCATGATAATCGTGTATTATCCATGCTATAATTGTATTGATTGGAAACACAATACTTGTGTGGATACATAGACAAAACACTGTCCCTAGTAAGCCTCTAGTTGACTAGCTCGTTGATCAAAGATGGTCAAGGTTTCCTGACCATAGGCAAGTGTTGTCACTTGATAACGGGATCACATCATTAGGAGAATCATGTGATGGACTAGACCCAAATTAATAGACGTAGCATGTTGATCGTGTCATTTTGTTGCTACTATTTTCTGCGTGTCAAGTATTTGTTCCTATGACCATGAGATCATATAACTCACGGACACCAGAGGAATGCTTTGTGTGTATCAAACGTCGCAACGTAACTGGGTGACTATAAAGATGCTCTACAGGTATATCCGAAGGTGTTCATTGAGTTAGTATGAATCGAGAGTGGGATTTGTCACTCCGTGTGACGGAGAGGTATCTCGGGGCCCACTCGGTAATACAACATCACACACAAGCCTTGCAAGCAATGTGACTTAGTGTAAGTTGCGGGATCTTGTATTACGGAACGAGTAAAGAGACTTGTCGGTAAACGAGATTGAAATAGGTATGCGGATACCGACGATTGAATCTCGGGCAAGTAACATACCGAACGACAAAGGGAATGACATACGGGATTATATGAATCCTTGGCACTGAAGTTCAAACGATAAGATCTTCATAGAATATGTAGGATCCAATATGGGCATCCAGGTCCCGCTATTGGATCTTGACCGAGGAGTCTCTCGGGTCATGTCTACATAGTTCTCGAACCCGCAGGGTCTGCACACTTAAGGTTCGACGTTGTTTTATACGTATTTGAGTTATATGGTTGGTTACCGAATGTTGTTCGGAGTCCCGGATGAGATCACGGACGTCATGAGGGTTTCCAGAATGGTCCGGAAACAAAGATTGATATATATGATGACCTCATTTGATTACCGGAAGGTTTTCGGAGTTACCGGGAATGTACCGGGAATGACGAATGGGTTCCGGGAGTTCACCGAGGGGGGGGGGCAACCCACCCCGGGGAAGCCCATAGGTCTTGGGGATGGCGCACCAGCCCTTAGTGGGCTGGTGGGACAGCCCAAAAGAGACCTATGCGCATTGGAAGAAAAATCGAAGAGAAAAAAAAACAAAAAAAGGAGGTGGGAAAGGGAAGAAGGACTCCACCTTCCAAACCAAGTAGATTTCGTTTTGGGAGGGGGAGACCTTCCCCCTTAGGTTCGGCCAACCCCTTGGGAGTCCTTGGACCCCAAGGCAAGGCTCCCCCTCCTCCTCCTATATATAGTGGGGTTTTAGGGCTGATTTGAGACGACTTTTCCATGGCAGCCCGACCACATACCTCCACGGTTTTTCCTCTAGATCGCGTTTCTGCGGAGCTCGGGCGGAGCCCTGCTGAGACAAGGTCATCACCAACCTCCGAAGCGCCGTCACGCTGCTGGAGAACTCTTCTACCTCTCCGTCTCTCTTGCTGGTTCAAGAAGGCCGAGATCATCGTCGAGTTGTACGTGTGCTGAACACGGAGGTGCCGTCCGTTCGGCACTAGATCGTGGGACGGTTCGCGGGGCGGATCGAGGGACGTGAGGACGTTCCACTACATCAACCGCATTCACTAACGCTTCTGCTGTACGGTCTACAAGGGTACGTAGATCACACATCCCCTCTCATAGATGGACATCACCATGATAGGTCCCATGCGACGTTCCCCAACAGTGGCATCATGAGCTAGGTTCATGCGTAGATGTCTTCTCGAGTAGAACACAACAGTTTTTGTGGGCGGTGATGTGCGTTTTGCAGCCCTCATTAGTCTTTTCTTGATTCCGCGGTATTGTTGGATTGAAGCGGCTTGGACCGACATTGCTGGTACGCTTACGAGAGACTGGTTTCATCGCTACGAGTAACCCCGTTGCTCAAAGATGACTGGCAAGTGTTAGTTTCTCCAACTTTAGTTGAATCGGATTTGACAGAGGAGGTCCTTGGATGAGGTTAAATAGCAACTCATATATCTCCGTTGTGGTGTTTGTGTAAGTAAGATGCGATCCTACTAGATACCCATGGTCACCACGTAAAACATGCAACAACAAAATTAGAGGACGTCTAACTTGTTTTTGCAGGGTATGCTTGTGATGTGATATGGCCAACGATGTGATGTGATATATTGGATGTATGAGATGATCATATTGTAACAGTTAATATCGACTTGCACGTCGATGGTACGGCAACCGGCAGGAGCCATAGGGTTGTCTTTAAACTAATGTTTGTGCTTGCAGATGCGTTTACTATTTTGCTAGGATGTAGCTTTAGTAGTAATAGCATGAGTATCACGACAACCCCGATGGCGACACGTTGATGGAGATCATGATGATGGAGATCATGGTGTGACGCCGGTGACAAGAAGATCGTGTCGGTGTTTTGGTGATGGAGATCAAGAAGCACATGATGATGGCCATATCATGTCACTTATGAATTGCATGTGATGTTAATCCTTTTATGCACCTTATTTTGCTTAGAACGACGGTAGCATTATCAGGTGATCTCTCACTAAAATTTCAAGACGAAATTGTGTTCTCCCCGACTGTGCACCATTGCTACAGTTCGTCGTTTCGAGACACCACGTGATGATCAGGTGTGATAGAATCAACGTTCACATACAACGGGTGCAAAACAGTTGCACACGCGGAACACTCGGGTTAAGCTTGACGAGCCTAGCATGTGCAGACATGGCCTCAGAACACATGAGATCGAAAGGTCGAGCATGAATCATATAGTTGATATGATTAGCATAGAGATGCTTACCACTGAAACTATTCTCGACTCACGTGATGATCGGACTTGAGATAGTGGATTTGGATCATGTACCACTCAAATGACTAGAGAGATGTACTTTTTGAGTGGGAGTTCTTAAGTAATATGATTAATTGAACTAATTTTTATGAACATAGTCTAATGGTCTTTGCGAATTACGATGTAGCTTGCGCTATAGCTCTACTGTTTTTATATGTTCCTAGAGAAAATTTAGTTGAAAGTTGATAGTAGCAAACTTTGCAGACTAAGTCTGTAAAACCAAGGATTGTCCTCGTTGCTACGCAGAAGGCTTATGTCCTTAATGCACCACTTGGTGTGCTGCACCTCGAGCGTCGTCTGTGGATGCTGTGAACATCTGACATACACGTTTCTGATGACTACACGATAGTTCAGTGCAAAGTACTTAATGGCTTAGAAGCAAGGCGCCGAAAACGTTTTAAAACGTGACGGAACATAAGTGATGTTCTAAAGAGATGAAATTGTGATTTCATGCTTGTGCCCTTGTTAAGAGGTACGAGACCTCCGACATGATTCTTTGTCCACAAAGTAAAGGACAAAAGCTCAATCGTTGAGCGTGTGCTCAGATTGTCTGAGTACGACAATCCCTTGAATCAAGTGGGAGTTAATCTTCCAGATGAGATAGTGATGGTTCTCCAAAGTCACTGCCACCAAGCTGTGAGAGCTTCGTGATGAACTATAACATATCAAGGATAGATACAATGATCCTTGAGCGATTCGCGATGTTTGACACTGCGAAAGTAGAAATCAAGAAGGAGCATCAATAGTTGATGGTTTGTAGAACCACTAAGTTTCAAGAAAGGCAAGGGCTAGAAGGGATACTTCGTGAAACGGCAAAACAGTTGCTACACTAATGAAGAGACTGCACTAATGAAGAGACCCAAGATTAAACCCAAACCTGAGACTGAGTGCTTCTGTAATGAGGGGAACAGTCACTGAGATGGAGCAACTCTAGATACTTGGTAGATAAGAAGGCTGGCAAAAGTCGAAAGAAGTATATTTGATATACATGATGTTGATGTGTACTTTACTAGTACTCCTAGTAGCACGAGGGTATTGGATACCGGTTCGGTTGCTAAGTGATTAGTAACACGAAATGAAAGCTACGGCATAAACGGAGACTAGCTAAAGGCGAGGTGACGGTATGTGTTGGAAGTATTTCCAAGGTTGATATGATCAAACGTCGCACGCTCCCTCTACCATCGGGATTGGTGTTAAACCTAAATAATTGTTATTTGGTGCTTGCGTTAAGCATGAACATGATTGGATCGTGTTTATTGCAATAGATTATTGATTTAAAGAGAATAATGGTTACTCTATTTGCTTGAATAATCACCTTCAATGGTTTATTGAATCTCGATCGTAGTGTTACACATGTTCATGATATTGGTGCCAAAAGATACGAGTTAATGATGATAGTACCACTTACTTGTGGCACTGCCGCTTGAGTCATGTTGGTATAAATTACATGAAGAGGCTCCATGATGATGGATCTTTATACTCACTTGATTTCGAATCACTAGTGACATGCAAATCATACCACATGAGCAAGGCCTTGTTTTCATTGAGATGAAATAAGATAGTAACTTGTTGGAAATGATACATTTTGATGTATGCAGTCCAATGGGTGCTGAGGCACGCAGTGGATATCATTATGCTCTTACTTCAATGATGATTTGAGTAGATACTAGAGTATTTACTTAATGAATCACAAGTCTGAAATATTGAAAAGTTCAATTCTGCTTTGGAGTGAAGTTCGTCGTAACAAGAAGATAAACTGTCTACGATATGATCATAGAAATGAATATCTGAGTTACGAGTTTTGGTACGCAGTTAAGACAATGTGGAAATTGGTTTGCAGTTCATGCCACCTAGAACATCATAGTGTGATGATGTGTCTGAACGTCATAGCCACACATTATTTGGTATGGTGCATGCTATGATGTCTCTTATCTAATTACCACTATCGTTTATGGGTTAAGCATTAGAGACAACCGCACTCACTTTAAATAGGGCACCGCGTATTTCCGTTGAGATGACAAAGTATAGACTGAGGTTTAGAGAAATCTAAACTGTCGTTTCTTGAAAGTTTGGGGCTTCGATACTTATGTGAAAAAGTTTCAGTCTCATAAGCTCGAACCCAAAGCGGATAAATGCATCTTCATAGGATATCCAAAACAGTTGGGTACATCTCCTATCTCAGATCCGAAAGCAAAGTGTTTGTTTCTAGAAACGGATCCTTTCTCGAGGAAAGGTTTCTCTCGAAAGAATTGAGTGGGAGGGTAGTAGAACTTGATGAGGTTATTGAACCATCACTTCAACCAGTGTGTAGAAGGGCGCAGGAAGTTGTTCCTGTGGCGCCTACACCAATTGAAGTGGAAGGTGATGATGGTGATCATCAAGCATCGGATCAAGTTACTACAAGCCTCGTAGGTTGACAAGGTCGCGTACTACTACAGAGTGGTACGGTAACCCTGTCTTGGAGGTCATGTGGTTGAGCAACAGTGAACCTACGAGTTATGGAGAAAGCAATGGTGAGCCCGGATTCCGACAAATGGCTGGAGGCCATGATATCCGAGAGAGGATCCATGTATGAAAACAAAGTGTAGACTTTGGAAGAACTATTTGATGGTCATAAGACTATTGAGTAAAGATGGATATTTAAAAGGAAAACAGACGATGATAGTGATAAGTCACTATTATTAAAAGCTCGACTTGTCGCAAAGATGTTTCTGACAAGATCAAACAGTTGACTATGATGAGACTTTCTCACTCGTAGCGATGCTAAAGGTCTGTTAGAATTCTGTTAGTTGTTGATGCATTATTTATGAAATATTGCACGTAGGATGTCAAAACATTGTTTTCTCGACGGTTTCCTTGAGCAAACATTGTATGTGATACAACCAGAAGGTTTTGTCGATCCTAAAGATACTAGCAAGTATGCAAGCTCCAGTGATCCTTCAATGGACTAGTGCAAGCATCTCGGAGTTGGAATATACACTTTGATGAGATGATCAAAGATTTTGGGTTGGTACAAGGTTTATGAGAAACTTGTATTTCCAAAGAAGTGAGTGGGAGCACTATAGAATTTCTGATAAGTATATGTGGTTGACATATTGTGGATCAGAAGTAATGTAGAATTTCTGTAAAGCATACAAGGTTGTTTGAATGGAGTTTTCAAAGGAATGCCTGGATTGCGCTACTGGAACATTGAGCATCAAAGATCTATGGAGATAGATCAAAAGCGCTTAATGAAAGTTTCAATAAGATGCATGCCTTGACAAGTTTATTGAAGGAGTTCAAAATAGATCAGCAAAGAAGGAGTTCTTGGTTGCGTTGTAAGGTGTAAATTTGAGTAAGACTCAAAACCCGACCACGGCAGAATAAAGAGAATAGACGAAGGTCGTCTTCTATGCCTTAGCCGTAGAATCTAAAGTATGCCATGCTGTGTACCGCACCTGATGTGTGCCTTGACTCAAAGTCTGTTGAGAGGTACAGAGAGTGATCCATGATTGAATCACTAGCAGCGGTCAAAATTTATCCTTAGTAACTAATGGACTAAGGAATTTTTCTCGATTATTGAGGTGATTAAAGAGTTCGTCGTAAAGGGTTACGTCGATGCAAGCTTTGACACTAATCCGAATAACTATGAGTAGTGAAACGGATTCGTATAGTAGAGTAGATATTTGGAGCATTTCCGAATAGCACGTAGTAGCAGCATCTATAAGATGACATAAAGATTTGTAAAGAACGCACGGATCTGAAAGTTTTAGAACCGTTGACTAAAATCTCTCGCACGAGCAAGACGTGATCAGACCCCATAACTATATGGGTGTTGGAATCACATGGTGATGTGAACTAGATTATTGACTCTAGTGTAAGTGGGAGACTATTGGAAATATGCCCTAGAGGCAATAATAAATTAGTTATTATCATATTTCTTAGTTCATGATAATCGTTTATTATCCATGCTATAATTGTATTGATTGGAAACACAATACTTCTGTGGATACATAGACAAAAGACTGTCCCTAGTAAGCCTCTAGTTGACTAGCTCGTTGATCAAAGATGGTCAAGGTTTCCTGACCATAGGCAAGTGTTGTCACTTGATAACGGGATCACATCATTAGGAGAATCATGTGATGGACTAGACCCAAACTAATAGACGTAGCATGTTGATCGTGTCATTTTGTTGCTACTGTTTTCTGCGTGTCAAGTATTTGTTCCTATGACCATGAGATCATATAACCCACGGACACCGGGGGAATGCTTTGTGTGTATCAAACGTCGCAACGTAACTGGGTGACTATAAAGATGCTCTACAGGTATCTCCGAAGGTGTTCGTTGAGTTAGTATGGATCGAGACTGGGATTTGTCACTCCGTGTGACGGAGAGGTATCTCGGGGCCCACTCGGTAATACAACATCACACACAAGCCTTGCAAGCAATGTGACTTAGTGTAAGTTGCGGGATCTTGTATTACGGAACGAGTAAAGAGACTTGCCGGTAAACGAGATTGAAATAGGTATGCGGATACTGACGATCGAATCTCGGGCAAGTAACATACCGAAGGACAAAGGGAATGACATACGGGATTATATGAATCCTTGGCACTGAGGTTCAAACGATAAGATCTTCGTAGAATATGTAGGATCCAATATGGGCATCCAGGTCCCGCTATTGGATATTGACCGAGGAGTCTCTCGGGTCATGTCTACATAGTTCTCGAACCCGCAGGGTCTGCACACTTAAGGTTCGACGTTGTTTTATGCGTATTTGAGTTATATGGTTGGTTACCGAATGTTGTTCGGAGTCCCGGATGAGATCACGGACGTCACGAGGGTTTCCGGAATGGTCCGGAAACGAGGATTGATATATAGGATGACCTCATTTGATTACCGGAAGGTTTTCGGAGTTACCGGGAATGTACCGGGAATGACGAATGGGTTCCGGGAGTTCACCGGGGGGGCAACCCACCCCGGGGAAGCCCATAGGTTTTGGGGGTGGCGCACCAGCCCTTAGTGGGCTGGTGGGACAGCCCAAAAGAGCCCTATGCGCATTGGAAGAAAAATCAAAGAGAAAAGAAAAGAAAAAAAAGAAGGAGGTGAGAAAGGGAAGAAGGACTCCACCTTCCAAACCAAGTAGATTTCGGTTTAGGAGGGGGAGACCTTCCCACTTAGGTTTGGCCGACCCCTTGGGAGTCCTTGGTCCCCAAGGCAAGGCTCCCCCCTCCTCCTCCTATATATAGTGGGGTTTTAGGGCTGATTTGAGACGACTTTTCCACGGCAGCCCGACCACATACCTCCACGGTTTTTCCTCTAGATCGCGTTTCTGCGGAGCTCGGGCGAAGCACTGCTGAGATAAGATCACCACCAACCTCCGGAGCGCCGTCACGCTGCCGGAGAACTCTTCTACCTCTCCGTCTCTCTTGCTGGATCAAGAAGGCCGAGATCATCGTCGAGCTGTACGTGTGCTGAACACGGAGGTGCCGTCCGTTCGGCACTAGATCGTGGGACTGATCGCGGGACGGTTCGCAGGGCGGATCGAGGGACGTGAGGACGTTCCACTACATCAACCGCGTTCACTAACGCTTCTGCTGTACGGTCTACAAGGGTACGTAGATCACATATCCCCTCTCGTAGATGGACATCACCATGATAGGTCTTCGTGCGCGTAGGAAAATTTTTGTTTCCCATGCGACGTTCCCCAACACACATCACATAGCATACCCTGCAAAAACAAGTTAGACTTACTCTAATCGTTGTTGCAAGTTTTACGTGGCTGGTTAGGGTTTCCAGCAAGAACATTTCTTACCTACGTGACAGCCACAACTTTGATATGCCAATGCTATTTACCCTTGAAAAGGACCCTCTTCATCGAATCCGATCCGACTAAAGTGGGAGAGACAGACACCCGCTAGCCACCTTATGCACCAAGTGCATGTCAGGCGGTGGAACCAGTCTCACGTAAGAGTACGTGTGAAGTCTGTCCGGGCCGCTTCATCCCACAATGCCACCGGATCAAGATAAGACTAGTAACGGCAAGCAAATTGACAAATCAGCGCCCTCAACTTTTGTGTTTTACTCAAGCATAGAATCTACACAAAGAACCTTGGCTCGGATGCCACTGTTGGTGATCGTAGTAATTTCAAAAAAATCTTACGCCATACAAGGATCTATATATGGAGAAACCAGCAACGAGCAAAGGGGTAGAGCATCTTGATACCTTTTAAGATCTCTAAGTTGAAGCGTTACTATGAACGCGGTTGATGGAGTCATACTTGCAGCGATTCAGATCGCGGTGGATTCCGATCTATGTGTCGAATCACGACACCTCTGCGTTCAACACACGTACAGACTGGTGACGTATCCTCCTTCTTGATCCAGCAAGGAGAGAGGAGAAGTTGAGGGAGAGCTCCGGCAACATGACGGCATGGTGACGGTGGAGCTATGTTGTTCTCCGGCACGACATCGCCAAGCGATGCGGAGGAGGAAGAAGAGAGAGAGAGAGTTGCGCCTTGGAAGAAATTAATTGTGTGTTCCCAAAAGGCCAAAACCTCAAGTATATATAGGAGGAGGGAGAGGGAGGTCTGCCTTGGCCCCTCCTCCAAGGAGGAGGATCTTCGGCCAAACTAGGGGAGAGCCCTCCTCCCACAAGGGAGGTGGACTCCCTTGGAAGGAATCTTCCTCCTTTCCTTTTAAGTCCTTTTTGCCTTATCCATTTATCCCTATGCGCATGGGACTTTAGGGAAGGCCTTCGCCAGCCCCAAAAGGGATGGTACACCTCCTCTAACAGCCCATGAACTTCTTTGGTCGTCACACCCCTCCCGGGGGTCCTCCGGCACCCTCCCGACACCCCCGGTACACTAGCGATGATCCCGAAACGTTTCCGGTGACCAAAACAGGACTTCCTATATATCAATCTTTACCTCTGTAGCATTCCGGAGCTCCTCGTGACGTACGGGATCTCATGTGGGACTCCGAACAACCTTCGGTAACCACATACCAGTCTCTTTACAACTCTAGCGTCATCGTACCTTAAGTGTGTAGACCCTACGGGTTCAGGAGACATGCAGACATGACCGAGACATCTCTCCGGCCAACAACCAATAGCGTGGTCTGGATATCCATGTTGGATCCCACATGTTCCACGATGATCTCATCGGATGAACCACGATGTCGAGGATTCAATCAATCCCGTATGCAATTCCCTTTTCTACCGGTATGATACTTGCCCGAGATTCGATCGTCGGTATCTCCATAACTTGTTCAATCTCGTTACCGGCAAGTATCTTTACTCGTTCGTAAGACAGCATCCCGTGGCAAACTCCTTAGTCACAATGAGCTCAATATGATGATGGATTACCGAGTGGGCCCAGAGATACCTCTGTGTCACACGAAGTGACAAATCCTAGTCTCGATTCATACAACCCAACAGACACTTTCGGAGATACCCGTAGTGCACCTTTATAATCACACAGTTACATTGTGACATTTGGTACACCCAAAGCACTCCTACGGTATCCGGGAGTTGCACAATCTCATGGTCTAAGGAAATGATACATGACATTAGAAAAGCTTTAGCAGACGAACAACACGATCTAGTGCTATGCTTAGGATTGGGTCTTGTCCATCACATCATTCCCCAATGATGTGATCCCATTATCAACGACATCCAATGTCCATGATCAAGAAACCATGATCATCTATTGATCAACGAGCTAGCCAACTAGAGGCTCACTAGGGACTCATTGTGATCTATATATTCACACATGTATTACGGCTTCCGGTGAATACAATTATAGCATGAATAATAGACAATTATCATGAACTAGGAAATATAATAATAACCACTTCATTATTGCCTCTAGGGCACATTTCCAACAAAGACAATGTAATGATCATGGTAGTTTACATTCACATAGAAGTTATATGGTCTTGGATCCTTCAACACATGATGCTTGCTTTAGATCCTTTGCTAGCCCAAAAATTCTGCACTAAGTAGAGATACTACTTGTGCATCCATAACCTTGAAACCCAGTTTCTTGCCATGAGAGTCCTGTTGGAAATATGCCCTAGAGGCAATAATAAATTAGTTATTATTATATTTCTTAGTTCATGATAATCGTTTATTATCCATGCTATAATTGTATTGATTGGAAACACAATACTTGTGTGGATACATAGACAAAACACTGTCCCTAGTAAGCCTCTAGTTGACTAGCTCGTTGATCAAAGATGGTCAAGGTGTCCTGGCCATAGGCAAGTGTTGTCACTTGATAACGGGATCACACCATTAGGAGAATCATGTGATGGACTAGACCCAAACTAATAGACGTAGCATGTTGATCGTGTCATTTTGTTGCTACTGTTTTCTCCGTGTCAAGTATTTGTTCCTATGACCATGAGATCATATAACCCACGGACACCGGGGGAATGCTTTGTGTGTATCAAACGTCGCAACGTAACTGGGTGACTATAAAGATGCTCTACAGGTATCTCCGAAGGTGTTCGTTGAGTTAGTATGGATCGAGACTGGGATTTGTCACTCCGTGTGACGGAGAGGTATCTCGGGGCCCACTCGGTAATACAACATCACACACAAGCCTTGCAAGCAATGTGACTTAGTGTAAGTTGCGGGATCTTGTATTACGGAACGAGTAAAGAGACTTGCCGGTAAACGAGATTGAAATAGGTATGCGGATACTGACGATCGAATCTCGGGCAAGTAACATACCGAAGGACAAAGGGAATGACATACGGGATTATATGAATCCTTGGCACTGAGGTTCAAACGATAAGATCTTCGTAGAATATGTAGGATCCAATATGGGCATCCAGGTCCCGCTATTGGATATTGACCGAGGAGTCTCTCGGGTCATGTCTACATAGTTCTTGAACCCGCAGGGTCTGCACGCATAAGGTTCGACGTTGTTTTATGCGTATTTGAGTTATATGGTTGGTTACCGAATGTTGTTCGGAGTCCCGGATGAGATCACGGACGTCACGAGGGTTTCTAGAATGGTCCAGAAACGAAGATTGATATATAGGATGACCTCATTTGATTACCGGAAGGTTTTTGGAGTTACCGGGAATGACGAATGGGTTCCGGGAGTTCACCGGGGGGGCAACCCACCCCGGGGAAGCCCATAGGCCTTGAGGGTGGCACACCAGCCCTTAGTGGGCTGGTGGGACAGCCCAAAAGGTCCCTATGCGCCTAGAAAAGAAAATCAAAGAGAAAAGAAAAAAAAAGGAGGTGGGAAGGGAAGGAAGGACTCCCACCCACCAAACCAAGTCCAACTCGGTTTGGGGGGGAGCCTTCCCCCTTGGACTCGGCCGACCCCCTTGGGGCTCCTTGAGCCCCAAGACAAGGTCCCCTCCCTCCCACCTATATATACGGAGGTTTTAGGGCTGATTTGAGACGACTTTTCCACGGCAGCCCGACCACATACCTCCACGGTTTTTCCTCTAGATCGCGTTTCTGCGGAGCTCAGGCGGAGCCCTGCTGAGACAAGGTCATCACCAACCTCCGGAGCATCGTCACGCTGCTGGAGAACTCTTCTACCTCTCCGTCTCTCTTGCTGGATCAAGAAGGCCGAGATCATCGTCGAGTTGTACGTGTGCTGAACGCGGAGGTGCCGTCCGTTCGGTACTAGATCGTGGGACTGATCGCGGGATTGTTCGCGGGGCGGATCGCGGGACGTGAGGACGTTCCACTACATCAACCGCATTCACTAACGCTTCTGCTGTACGGTCTACAAGGGTACGTAGATCACACATCCCCTCTCGTAGATGGACATCACCATGATAGGTCTTCGTGCGCGTAGGAAAATTTTTGTTTCCCATGCGACGTTCCCCAACAGTGGCATCATGAGCTAGGTTCATGCGTAGATGTCTTCTCGAGTAGAACACAAAAGTTTTTGTGGGCGGTGATGTGCGTTTTGCTGCCCTCCTTAGTCTTTTCTTGATTCCGCGGTATTGTTGGATTGAAGCGGCTTGGACCGACATTACTCGTACGCTTACGAGAGACTGGTTTCATCGCTACGAGTAACCCCGTTGCTCAAAGATGACTGGCAAGTGTCGGTTTCTCCAACTTTAGTTGAATCGGGTTTGACCGAGGAGGTCCTTGGATGAGGTTAAATAGCAACTCATATATCTCCGTTGTGGTGTTTGCGTAAGTAAGATGCGATCCTACTAGATACCCATGGTCACCACGTAAAACATGCAACAACAAAATTAGAGGACGTCTAACTTGTTTTTGCAGGGTATGCTTGTGATGTGATATGGCCAACGATGTGATGTGATATATTGGATGTATGAGATGATCATGTTGTAACAGTTAATATCGACTTGCACGTCGATGGTACGGCAACCGGCAGGAGCCATAGGGTTGTCTTTAAACTAATGTTTGTGCTTGCAGATGCGTTTACTATTTTGCTAGGATGTAGCTTTAGTAGTAATAGCATGAGTATCACGACAACCCCGATGGCGACACGTTGATGGAGATCATGATGATGGAGATCATGGTGTGACGCCGGTGACAAGAAGATCGTGCCGGTGCTTTGGTGATGGAGATCAAGAAGCGCATGATGATAGCCATATCATGTCACTTATGAATTGCATGTGATGTTAATCCTTTTTGCACCTTATCTTGCTTAGAACGACGGTAGCATTATGAGGTGATCTCTCACTAAAATTTCAAGACGAAATTGTGTTCTCCCCGACTGTGCACCGTTGCGACAGTTCTTCGTTTTGAGACACCACGTGATGATCGGGTGTGATAGACTCGACGTTCACATACAACGGGTGCAAAACAGTTGCACACGCAGAACACTCGGGTTAAGCTTGCCGAGCCTAGCATGTGCAGACATGGCCTCGGAACACATGAGACTGAAAGGTCGAGCATGAATCGTATAGTTGATATGATTAGCATAGAGATGCTTACCACTGAAACTATTCTCGACTCACGTGATGATCGGACTTGAGATAGTGGATTTGGATCATGTACCACTCAAATGACTAGAGAGATGTGCTTTTTGAGTGGGAGTTCTTAAGTAATATGATTAATTGAACTAATTGTCATGAACATAGTCTAATGGTCTTTGCGAATTACGATGTAGCTTGCGCTATAGCTCTACTGTTTTTATATGTTCCTAGAGAAAATTTAGTTGAAAGTTGATAGTAGCAAACTTTGCAGACTAAGTCTGTAAAACCGAGGATTGTCCTCGTTGCTGCGCAGAAGGCTTATGTCCTTAATGCACCACTCGGTGTGCTGCACCTCGAGCGTCGTCTGTGGATGCTGTGAACATCCGACATACACGTTTCTGATGACTACACGATAGTTCAGTGCAAAATACTTAAATGGCTTAGAAGCAAGGCGCCGAAAACGTTTTGAAACGTCACGGAACATAAGTGATGTTCTAAAGAGATGAAATTGTGATTTCATGCTTGTGCCCTTGTTAAGAGGTACGAGACCTCCGACAAGATTCTTTGTCCACAAAGTAAAGGAGAAAAGCTCAATCATTGAGCGTGTGCTCAGATTGTCTGAGTACGACAATCGCTTGAATCAAGTGGGAGTTAATCTTCCAGATGAGATAGTGATGGTTCTCCAAAGTCACTGCCACCAAGCTGTGAGAGCTTCGTGATGAACTATAACATATCAAGGATAGATACAATGATCCTTGAGCGATTCGCGATGTTTGACACTGCGAAAGTAGAAATCAAGAAGGAGCATCAATAGTTGATGGTTTGTAGAACCACTAAGTTTCAAGAAAGGCAAGGGCTAGAAGGGATACTTCGTGAAACGGCAAAACAGTTGCTGCACTAATGAAGAAATCCAAGATTAAACCCAAACCCGAGACTAAGTGCTTCTGTAATGAGGGGAATAGTCACGAAGGTGGAGCAACTCTAGATACTTGGTAGATAAGAAGCTGGCAAAAGTCGAAAAAAGTATATTTGATATACATAATGTTGATGTGTACTTTACTAGTACTCCTAGTAGCATGAGGGTATTGGATAACGGTTCGGTTGCTAAGTGATTAGTAACACGAAATGAAAGCTACGGCATAAATGGAGACTAGCTAAAGGCGAGGTGACGATACGTGTTGGAAGTGTTTCCAAGGTTGATATGATCAAACGTCGCACGCTCCCTCTACCATCGGGATTGGTGTTAAACCTAAATAAGTGTTATTTGGTGCTTGCGTTAAGCATGAACATGATTGGATCGTGTTTATTGCAATACGATTATTCATTTAAAGAGAATAATGGTTACTCTATTTTCTTGAATAATCACCTTCAATGGTTTATTGAATCTCGATCGTAATGTTACACATGTTCATAATATTGGTGCCAAAAGATACGAGTTAATGATGATAGTACCACTTACTTGTGGCACTCCGCTTGAGTCATGTTAGTATAAATTGCATGAAGAGGCTCCCTGCTGATGGATCTTTGTACTCACCTGATTTCGAATCACTAGTGACATGCAAATCATACCACATGAGCAAGGCCTTGTTTTCATTGAGATGAAATAAGATAGTAACTTGTTGGAAGTGATACATTTTGATGTATGCAATCCAATGGGTGCTGAGGCACGCAGTGGATATCATTATGTTCTTACTTCACTCACGATTTGAGTAGATACAGGAGTATTTACTTGATGAATCACAAGTCTGAAATATTGAAAAGTTCAATTCCGTTTCAGAGTGAAGTTCGTCGTAACAAGAGGATAAACTGTCTACAATATGATCATAGAAATAAATATCTGAGTTACGAGTTTTGGTACGCATTTAAGACAATGTGGAAATTGTTTCGCAGTTCATGCCACCCGGAACATCATAGTGTGATGATGTGTCTGAACGTCATAGCCATGCACTATTTTGTATGGTGCATGTTGTGATGTCTCTTATCGAATTACCACTATCGTTTATGGGTTAAGCATTAGAGACAACCGCATTCACTTTAAATAGGGCACCACGTATTTCCGTTGAGATGACACAGTATAGACTGAGGTTTAGAGAAATCTAAACTGTCGTTTCTTGAAAGTTTGGGGCTTCGACACTTATGTGAAAAAGTTTCAGTCTGATAAGCTCGAACCCAAAGCGGATAAATGCATCTTCATAGGATATCCAAGACAGTTGGGTACATCTCCTATCTCAGATCCAAAAGCAAAGCGTTTGTTTCTAGAAACGGATCCTTTCTCGAGGAAAGGTTTCTCTCGAAAGAATTGAGTGGGAGGCTAGTAGAACTTGATGAGGTTATTGAACCATCACTTCAACCAGTGTGTAGCAGGGCGCAGGAGGTTGTTCCTGTGGCGCCTACACCAATTGAAGTGGAAGCTGATGATGGTGATCATCGAGCATCGGATCAAGTTACTACAAACCTCGTAGGTTGACAAGGTCGCGTACTACTGCAGAGTGGTACGGTAACCCTGTCTTGGAGGTCATGTTGTTGAGCAACAGTGAACCTACGAGTTATGGAGAAAGCAATGGTGGGCCCGGATTCCGACAAATGGCTAGAAGCCATGAAATCCGAGAGAGGATCCATGTATGAAAACAAAGTGTAGACTTTGGAAGAACTACTTGATGGTCATAGGACTATTGAGCAAAGATGGATCTTTAAAAGGAAGACAGACGATGATGGTGATAAATCACTATTAAGGAAAGCTCGACTTGTCGCAAAGATGTTTTCGACAAAGATCAAACAGTTGACTATGATGAGACTTTCTCACTCGTAGCGATGCTAAAGGTCTGTTAGAATTATGTTAGTTGTTGATGCAGTATTTGTGAAATATTGCACGTCGGATGTCAAAACATTGTTTTCTCGACGGTTTCCTTGAGCAAACATTGTATGTGATACAACCAGAAGGTTTTGTCGATCCTAAAGATACTAGCAAGTATGCAAGCTCCAGTGATCCTTCAATGGACTGGTGCAAGCATCTCGGAGTTGGAATATACACTTTGATGAGATGATCAAAGATTTTGGGTTTGTACAAGGTTTATGAGAAACTTGTATTTCCAAATAAGTGAGTGGGAGCACTATAGGATTTCTGATAAGTGTATGTGGTAGACATATTGTTGATCAGAAGTAATGTAGAATTTCTGTAAAACATATAAGGTTGTTTGAAAGGAGTTTTCAAAGGAATACCTGGATTGCGCTACTTGAACGTTGAGCATCAAAGATCTATGGAGATAGATCAAAAGCGCTTAATGAAAGTTTCAATAAGATGCATGCCTTGACAAGTTTTTGAAGGAGTTCAAAATAGATCAGCAAAGAAGGAGTTCTTGGTTGCGTTGTAAGGTGTGAATTTGAGTAAGACTCAAAACCCGACCACAGCAGAATAAAGAGAATAGACGAAGGTCGTCTTCTATGCCTTAGCCGTAGAATCTAAGGTATGCCATGCTGCGTACCGCACCTGATGTGTGCCTTGACTCAAAGCCTGTTGAGAGGTACAGAGAGTGATCCATGATTGAATGACTAGCAGCGGTCAAAATTTATCCTTAGTAACTAATGGACTAAGGAATTTTTCTCGATTATGGAGGTGGTTAAAGAGTTCGTCGTAAAGGGTTACGTGGATGCAAGCTTTGACACTAATCCGAATAACTATGAGTAGTGAAACGGATTCGTATAGTAGAGTATATATATTTGGAGCATTTCCGAATAGCACGTAGTAGCAGCATCTATAAGATGACATAAAGATTTGTAAAGAACGCACGGATCTGAAAGTTTCAGAACCGTTGACTAAAACCTCTCTCACGAGCAAGACGTGATCAGACCCCATAACTATATGGGTGTTGGATTCGTTGGTATCACATGGTGATGTGAACTAGATTATTGACTCTAGTGCAAGTGGGAGACTGTTGGAAATATGCCCTAGAGGCAATAATAAATTAGTTATTATTATATTTCTTAGTTCATGATAATCGTTTATTATCCATGCTATAATTGTATTGATTGGAAACACAATACTTGTGTGGATACATAGACAAAACACTGTCCCTAGTAAGCCTCTAGTTGACTAGCTCGCTGATCAAAGATGGTCAAGGTTTCCTCGCCATAGGCAAGTGTTGTCACTTGATAACGGGATCACATCATTAGGAGAATCATGTGATGGACTAGACCCAAACTAATAGACGTAGCATGTTGATCGTGTCATTTTGTTGCTACTGTTTTCTCCGTGTCAAGTATTTGTTCCTATGACCATGAGATCATATAACCCACGGACACCGGAGGAATGCTTTGTGTGTATCAAACGTCGCAACGTAACTGGGTGACTATAAAGATGCTCTACAGGTATCTCCGAAGGTGTTCTTTGAGTTAGTATGGATCGAGACTGGGATTTGTCACTCCGTGTGGCGGAGAGGTATCTCGGGGCCCACTCGGTAATACAACATCACACACAAGCCTTGCAAGCAATGTGACTTAGTGTAAGTTGCGGGATCTTGTATTACGGAACGAGTAAAGAGACTTGCCGGTAAACGAGATTGAAATAGGTATGCGGATACTGACGATCGAATCTCGGGCAAGTAACATACCGAAGGACAAAGGGAATGACATACGGGATTATATGAATCCTTGGCACTGAGGTTCAAACGATAAGATCTTCATAGAATATGTAGGATCCAATATGGGCATCCAGGTCCCGCTATTGGATATTGACCGAGGAGTCTCTCGGGTCATGTCTACATAGTTCTCGAACCCGCAGGGTCTGCACACTTATGGTTCGACGTTGTTTTATGCGTATTTGAGTTATATAGTTGGTTACCGAATGTTGTTCGGAGTCCCGGATGTGATCATGGACGTCACGAGGGTTTCCGGAATGGTCCGGAAACAAAGATTGATATATAGGATGACCTCATTTGATTACCGGAAGGTTTTCGGAGTTACCGGGAATGTACCGGGAATGACGAATGGGTTCCGGGAGTTCACCGGGGGGGCAACCCACCCCGGGGAAGCCCATAGGCCTTGAGGGTGGCACACCAGCCCTTAGTGGGCTGGTGGGACAGACCAAAAGGGCCCTATGCGCCTAGAAAAGATAATCAAAGAGAAAAGTAAAAAAAGGAGGTGGGAAGGGAAGGAAGGACTCCCACCCACCAAACCAAGTCCAACTCGGTTTGGGGGGGAGCCTTCCCCCTTGGACTCGGCCGACCCCCTTGGGGCTCCTTGAGCCCCAAGACAAGGTCCCCTCCCTCCCACCTATATATACGGAGGTTTTAGGGCTGATTTGAGATGACTTTTCCACGGCAGCCCGACCACATACCTCCACGGTTTTTCCTCTAGATCGCGTTTCTGCGGAGCTCGGGCGGAGCCCTGCTGAGACAAGGTCATCACCAACCTCCGGAGCGTCGTCACGCTGCCGGAGAACTCTTCTACCTCTCCGTCTCTCTTGCTGGATCAAGAAGGCCGAGATCATCGTCGAGCTGTACGTGTGCTGAACGCGGAGGTGCCGTCTGTTCGGTACTAGATTGTGGGACTGATCGCGGGATTGTTCGCGGGGCGGATCGAGGGACGTGAGAACGTTCCACTACATCAACCGCGTTCACTAACGCTTCTGCTGTACGGTCTACAAGGGTACGTAGATCACACATCCCCTCTCGTAGATGGACATCACCATGATAGGTCTTCGTGCGCGTAGGAAAATTTTTGTTTCCCATGCGACGTTCCCCAACAAGTCAATAATACCTACCTATAGATTGAGTGAGATCCTTCAAGTAAGTTCTCATCGGTGCATCAAGCAATAAAAATTGCTCGTAATTATGTATGATCTTTTATTGCAAGGGAAAATAAGATTTGTACTATCTTGTGATGGCAAAGAAACAAAAGCAATAAAGTGCATAATAAAGTTTGCTATCATAAGGGGAAATATAAAGTGACGTTCCTTTTCATTAAGGGTTCTCACATCCAACTTATTTAATGCACATGACAATCTCTGCTTCCCTCTATGAAGGGCCTATCTTTTACTTTCAGGAGTTTAACTCTGTGCTTGAGTCCATAAAGTTTATCCCTCTTCCAACCTATTTATCCTATAGTAGCAAGCAGCATGTGTTGAGGAAAGATTCAGATTTATATATCCAAGTGGATGTGGATGATCATGATTCATTATTGTTGACATTATCCTAGAGGTAAATAAGTTGGGTGACGATCCATTCAAGCCCCTACCTTCCTATGTGTCCTATGGAAACACGAGCTCTAAAAATATGCCTTGAGTGTGAGCAATCATGTAAGATTAAATGATAGTTGAGTATGTGAGCTTGCCAACAAGAAAGCTGTTACGTAGACTCGCCTCTAAATTATGATTGCCCCAATAAATGACAATATGGTTTGTTGACTATCCGTAAAGTTTATGCTTCATACTCCAATCGTTGTGAATGGATTCTCACTTGTTTATGAGAAGTTATATGATAAAATACTTGCTTCTATGCTAATATTCATGATGCTCACATGCTCATATTCTGTTTTTATCGACACCTATCTCTCAAATCATGTGGTCATTATTTTCGAGCTCGGCTTTCGCTTGAGGACAAGCGAGGTCTAAGCTTGGGGGAGTTTATACACTCATTTTGCATCATGAATTACAATTCGTATTTGTGTTGATCCTATCCATTATCCATTATTATCCCACAATTATTATTCCTTTTCTCTGTGACTATGCAAGGTACATCACTAACAGGGAAATATCTGGAAACTGGAATTCTAGACCGGGAAAGTGAGAAAAGGGTAGAAAAAACAACTTGCTCCAAATGACCTGAAACTTTAAGGAGATTTTTTTCTGGAATATTTGAGAATTTTTGGGCCAAAATATACCGGAGAGGGGCCAACAGCCGGGCACAAGCCAACATGGCACGCCCCGTGGCCGCTCCCTGATGGCTTGTGGGGCCCCAGCTGACCCTTTGGCGGCCATCTTCTCCTATATGGTGTGTTTTACCCTAAAAATCATAATTTATCTTTTAGGACGAAGCGCCGCCATCTCGAGGCGGGAACCTTGGTAGGGGCCCTTTTGCTCTCTGACAAAGAGATTCTGTCGGGGGAATTCCCCTTCGGGAGGGGGAAATCAAAGCCATAATCATCACCAACGCTTCCTCCTTCGTGGGAGGACCAATCTTCATCAACATCTTCGCCAACACCATCTCTAGTTCATTACGTGTATTCAATCTTTGTCTCCAAACCCCAGATTGGTACGTGTGGTTACTAGTTTTGTTGATTACATCTTGTAATTGATGCTTGTTGGATTACTTGGTGGAAGATATTATGTTCAGATCCTTAATTATTATTATTACACCTCTGATCTTGAACATGTTGATGATGTGTGAGTAGTAATTATTGTTCCCGTGGACATGGCAGAAGTCTTTCCATAAGTAATCATGTAAACTTGGTATTCGTTCAATATTTTGATGATATGGATGTTGTTACTTCTCTTAGTGGTCTCATGTGAACATCGACTACATGACACTTCACCATGTTATGGGCATAAGGGAAGACACTGTGGAGTAAAAAATAGATGATGGGTTGCGAGAGTGACAGAAGCTTAAACCCCAGTTTATGCATTGCTTCATAAGGGGCTGATTTGGATCCACATGTTTCATTCTATGGTTAGATTTTTCTTAATTCTTCTTTCGTAGTTGCGGATGCTTCCGAGAGGGGATAATCATAAGTAGGTTTTTAGTTCAAGTAAGAACAACACCTTTAGCACTGGTCCACCCACATAAAAAATCATCAAAGTAGCGAATGAAAAATAAACTTAATATGATGAACATGACTAGACAGAAATTCCCATGTGTCCTCGGGAGCGCTTGCTTTATATAAGAGAAATTTCAGGCTTGTCCTTTGCTATAAAAAGGATTCGGCTATCTTGCTGCACCTTTGCTACTATTGTTACTTGCCACTTGTTACAAATTATCTTGCTACAAAAGTATCTACCACTATTACTTACAACACTTGCAGAGAATTCCTTGCTGAAAACTAATTACCATTTCCTTCTACTCCTCGTTGGGTTCGACACCCTTACTTATTGAAAGGACTACGATTGATACCCTATACATATGGGTCATCACACCCCATTTCCAACCGTTATAACCCTATTTTTAATGGAGCAGTACAACCGTTGTGTGCACTGCCACACACAGAAAATTCGCACCAGCCCTAACCAACGGTATAACCGGTGGATGGGGCAGTAGTAAGAGTCATCCAAGAGGACAGGAACAACCGCCCTACCACCACCCAACAACCGCTTGTAAATGGAGAGGAATCATCCTCAAGCGTTGTTGGGACGGTGCCTGCCATGGTGCAACCGCTAGGAGAGATACAGGATGCGGCTAGTCGTGGGCGGTACAACCGCCCTAGACACCGGTAATACCGATCAACTAGACATGGGTGGAACTACGGGCCCGCAACCGCCCAAGTACAACACCATAACAGAGTAGAGTTCAGTGGTGGGTGGTACTAGGCTGGTACAACCGTCTGATGCCGCCACTCGAGGGTTAGCCATACTTTGGCGGCACAACCGACCGAAGGTAGCGGTTTAACCGCTGGACAACATCATAAGAGCAACAACTCCAGGGTTTCACTCTTGGAGTGGCAGTTATACCCGATGTACCCATCCTAGCGGTACAACCGCTGGAACGAGCGGGTGTACAACCGCTAGGAGAGAAAAAACTGACAGGAGAGGAAATGAGGACCTCTCTCAAAGAAGAAAAGGAATCTTTGGTGGGAGATAAACGATGTGTACGTGCATTGATTCACCCACTACCTTCAGATGTGAATTCCCTCCTAATAGTACGAGTTCCCTATGACCAAAGAAATAAACACGTAGAGAACACCGTGTTCATTCTTTTCTGTTCGGAGGGAAATCCCAATCATCATGTGCCCAACGTGAGGTACGTGAATAACTTGACACACAATTAGATCACATAATGAGTTGTCATCATCACCAAAACACTAAGACGAGAAAATGCCCTAACACCTTGGACACATGACACCGGGCGATGGGGATGTGATCCTCGTTGGGGGAGCCATTCCTTATCAAGTTGCATCATCATCATCATCATCATCATCATAATTATCATCGGAGTTGTATTCCTCTTGCAACATCAACCCCTTTGGAGGCACCCTCTTAGTGAAGTTGTTCTTGGTGGGGGTGGACTTGGACTTGTCCTTATGAATGAGCTTGCCTCCATTGTCTTCTCGCTTCTCGTAGGGGCAATCTACAACAAAGTGACTTACATTACCACAATCGTAGCATGTCCTCACCTGTTTCTAGCTCTTGTATGCACTTGAGTTATTCTTGGATAAGTCACGCCTGGTGTTTGATACGTCTCCATCGTATCTACTTTTACAAACTCTTTTGCCCTTGTTTTGGACTATAATTTGCTGTTATTTTTGTATCTACAATCGTAGAATGGAACTAACCTGGACTGACGCTGTTTTCAGCAGAATTGCCTTGGTGTTATTTTTGTGCAGAAATCAAAGTTCTCCAAACGTCCTGAAAATTTACGGGGAGCAGTTTTGGAAAATAAGAAAAATATCTGCGCCAAGTTCCACCTCAGTGGGTGGGCCAGTGGGCCACAAGCCCTGGCTCCGCCACCACCCCCTGGTGGCGGTGGGCAGGCTTGTGGGGCCCACACGGCTCTGCCGCCCCCAATCTCAGGTCTATAAGATCCCTTTCGTCCCAGAAAAAATAAAAAGAGAAGTTTTCGTCGCGTTTTCGATACGGAGGCGCCGCCACCACCTGTTCTTCATCTGGAGGGCAAATCTGGAGTCCGTCTTGGGCTCTGGAGAGGGGAAATCGTCACCATCGTCATCATCAACCTTCTTCCCTCTCCAATTCCATGAATCTCTTCGTCGTCCGTGAGTAATCTATTCGTAGGCTCGCTGGGCGGTGATGAGTAGGATGAGATCTATCATGTAATCGAGTTAGTTTTGATGGGTATTGATCCCTTGTATCCACTATGTTCTGAGATTGATGTTGCTACTACTTTGCCATGCTTAATGCCTGTCACTAGGGCCCGAGTGCCATGATTTCAGATCTGAAATTATTATGTTGTCACCAATATATGTGTGTTTTAGATCCGATCTTGCAAGTTGTAGTTACCTACTATGTGTTATGATCCGGCAACCCCGGAGTGACAATAACCGGAACCACTCCCGGTGATGACCATAGTTTGAGGAGTTCATGTCTTCACCAAGTGCTAATGCGTTGGTCCGGTTCTTTATTAAAAGGAGAACCTTAATATCCCGTAGTTTCCATTAGGACCCCGCTGCCATGGGAGGGATGGACAATAGATGTCATGCAAGTTCTTTTCCCTAAGCACGTATGACGACACACGGCATGCATGCCTACATCACATTGACGAACGGGAGCTAGCCACATATCTCTCCATGTTATAACTGTTGCATGATGAATATCATCCAAACAAATCGCCGATCCATTGCCTACGAGTTTGTCCTACTGCTGTTACTTGTCTTGCTCTGCTCCTGCTGTTACTACTATTGCTACTGCTGTTACTTGTTTTGCTCTACTGCTGCTGCTACTACTGTTGCTACTTGCTACTGCTATCACTACTGCTTTTCCTTGCCGTTGCTATTGCTCTTTACACTGCTGCTACCTGCTACAATTTTGGTTCGCTGGACGTTGACGGGAACTGACAATTCCCGTCGACGGGCAACTTGGCGCCATTGATACAATCGTTAGGAATAGTCTGCCGTCAACAGATCGTTTCTGACACCGTTGTTATCAGACTACTTTGTTGTTACTACTTTGCTTGCAGATACTAATCTTTCAGGTGTGGTTGAATATGACAAATTCAGCTGCTAATACTCGAGAGTATTCTCTCACCTCCTGTCTGGTAAACCAACAAATTTGGGTCGAATACTCTACCCTCAAAAACTGTTGCGAACCCACACGATGGTGGGCCATCAACAACATTCTTCTAGTTTCGTTGTCGGGGAGTGCTAGCATCATCCTTCTGGTGCTGTTGCAGGGGAAGGTTTGTTGTCATCAGCATTCGTCTAGCCATCGCCAGAGATTGCAATCAGCATTTTTCTGGCGCCGTTGCCGGGGAGGTATTGCTATATTATGTGAGTCACTTGGGATTTATATCTGCTGATCACTATGAAGAATCTGAAGGATCCGAAGAACAAAGTCTTGCCCTCAACTACGAGGGGAGGTAAGGAATTTCCATCTAGCTCTGCACTTGATTCACCTTCAGTTATGAGTAAGTTTGCCACATCACCTCCTGCTAGAAATCTTGATATGTCGCCTGTGCTTGATGATGCTTGTGATACTACTTCTAGAGATGCTATGCTTGATACTATGCCTTATACTGCTAGAGATGCTATGCTTGATACTATGCCTGATGATACTATGCCTGATGCTATGCCTGATACTGCTAGAGATACTATGCTTGATACTGCATTGCTTGATGATGCTAGAGATGCTATTTTGCCTGATGATGCTATGCTTGAAAAATCTCGGGAAGCTAGGATGAAAAATGACCCAAAGTTTGCCACTTTGCCTATCTTTGTCACCGATAAGGATTATGAATTCTCCGTCGACCCTAAGATAATCTCTCTAGTCGAATCTGATCCTTTTCACAGTTATGAGTCTGAGACGGTCATAGCCCATCTTGCCAAACTATCCGAAATAGCCAACCTTTTCACTAATGAGGAGAAGATCCGCCACTACTATATCCTTAAGCTGTTTCCTTTCTCTCTAAAGGATGACGCTAAAATATGGTTCACCTCTCTTGCTCCTGGATGTGTGCGTAGTCCCCAGGAGATGGTCTATTACTTTTGTGAGAAATATTTCCCTGCCGATAAGAAGCAAGCTGCCTTGCAGGAAATATAGAACTTTGCTCAACTCCAAGAAGAGAGTCTTCCACAAGCTTGGGCACGCTCGTCCAGCTACAGAATGCTTTGCATGATCACCCTCTTAAGAAGAATGAGATACTTGATATCCTCTATAACGGACTTACCGATGCCTCTAGAGACCACCTAGATAGTTGTGCCGGTTGTGTTTTTAGGGAATGAACTGTAGAACAAGCTAAGACCCTACTTAATAACCTCTTGATCAACGATAATGCTTGGACTATTCCCGAACCACCTCCTAAGCCAACTCCTAAGAAAAGAGGTATTCTATTCCCTAGTCCCGAAGATATGCAAGAAGCCAAGAAATCTATGCAAGAGAAAGGCATTAGATCTGAAGATGTCAAAAATCTACCACCTATCGAAGAGATCCATGGTCTCGATAACCCGATACAGGTAGTGGAAGTGAATTCTCTGTGTAGGTTTGATGAGAGTGATATTCCTTTTGATAAACCTGCTAGCCTATGCTTTGATGAATTTGACAACTTTGTTGCCAAACAACAGAGTTTCAATGATTATGTTAGCAGATATTTGGAACAAAGTCCTCGTATACTTAGCCATTTAAGTGCTTGTGTAGACAGAAATGTCAACGATCTGAAGCTGCTGAGTAAACATGCCTCTATGATTACTACTCAGGTAGAACAAGTACTTAAAGCTCAGAATGACCTGCTCAATGAATTAAATGACAACTCTATCAGAGTCATTACTAGAGGAGGCAAAATGACTCAGGAACCTTTGTATCCTGAAGGTCATCCTAAGAGAATTGATCAAGATTCTCAAGGAATCAATGCTCATACACCCAGTCATCCTAAGGAGAAGAAGAAGGATGATAGAAACCTGCACGCCAGTTCACCAAATACTGTCACACCTGAAGAACCTAATGATATTTCTGCGTCTGATGCAAAAACACAATCAGGTGATGAACATGAACCTGGTGACAATATGGATAGTGATGTTCATAATAACGCTCAACCTAGCCATGATGAGGATGTGGAGATTGAACCTACGGTTAATCCTGATAATCCACAACCTAAAAGATACGACAAGAATGACTTCACTGCTAGGAAGCATGGTAAAGAAAGAGAGCCATGGGTTCAGAGACCTATGCCCTTCCCTCCTAATCCATCCAAGAAAAAGGATGATGAGGATTTTGAGCGCTTCGTTGAGATGGTAAGACCCGTCTTTCTGCAGATGCGGTTAACTGATATGCTCAAGATGTCTCCGTATGCCAAGTACATGAAAGATCTCGTGACTAATAAGCGGAAGATACCACATCTTGAGATCACCACCATGCTTGCCAACTACACTTTTAAAGGTGGAACTCCTAAGAAACTTGGTGATCCCGCAGTGCCCACTATACCTTGCTCCATTAAAGGAAACTATGTAAGAACTGCCTTATGTGACCTTGGAGCCGGTGTTAGTGTTATGCCGCTCTCTCTTTATTGTAGACTTGAGTTGGATAAGTTGACACCCACTGAAATTTTTCTGCAAATGGCCGACAAATCAACTACTTTCCCTATCGGCGTTTGCGAGGATGTGCATGTTGTGGTTGCTAATACCACTATCTTAACAGACTTTGTTATCTTGGATATTCCCAAGGACGATGCCATGGCTATCATCCTCGGAAGACCCTTTTTAAACACTGCAGGGGCTGTTATAGATTGCAACAAAGGCAATGTCACTTTCCATGTCAACGGTAATGAGCACATAGTGCACTTTCCGAAGAAACGATATCCAGTACATTGCATCAATGCTATCGAAAAGACTTCATCGATTCTCATTGGGAGCTTTGAATGCCCTATTCCTCGTGTCAAGATGAAGTATGATTTTCTTGTTGGGGAGATACATATCCCCATTGAGGTGACTTAGTGGCTTTTCAAAAAATTATCCGTTCTCTCTTGCGATTCGAGAAGGTTTTGTCATAAGGACTTGATCAATCCCATTGACGGATTTCATTCGATGACCATGAAACGGATGAATCAAAGAGTCACATACCACTGATTTGAGCTTTCATTTTCTGTTGCTTAGAAGAAAAATGATAGAATTAGTTTAGTTTTTCCTATTTTCTGTTTTAGCGTCCCGGAGAAAAATACCTTGAAAATAAAAGTTCTCCAATGGTCCTGAAAATTTAGTATGATTTTTTATGGAATTTTTGAAAAAATTTGGGCCTGAGAGCTGGCCTGGGGGGCTGACTAGTGGGCCACAAGCCCTGCCACCGCCACCTACCCCCTAGTGGCGGGGTGCAAGCTTGTGGGGCCCACAGGCACCCCCTCCACTCATTCCAGCTCTCAGCCTCTTCTTCCACCTCCATAAAAAATTGTTTCGTAGCTCAAACCCGTGTTCTTGCTCATTTGGCTGTGATTTTCGATCTCCTTGCTCAAAGCACCATTCTCCGAACCGTTTTGGGGAAATTGCTCCTTGGTAAGTGACTCCTCCATTGGTCCAATTAGTTTTTGCTCTAGTGCTTTATCCTTCGTGAATTCTTGCTACCTTGGTGACCCTGTTCTTGAGCTAGAAAGGTTGATTTTAGCTGGTACCAAGTAGTTTTAGCGCGTGATACGGTCTCTAGGCAGTAGTAGGAGTAGTTGCTACAAGGTATGGATGGTTCTCATTCACTTTTCTCTTGAACTTGAAAAAATTCAGCAAAAGGAAATTATGTTCAGGAGGAAGTTTCATGGTGGTTCCTCAAGTAAGAAGGGTCCTCGTCTCTCCTTTCGGGAGCCCGAACCTTTTCAACTAAGGGACGCACCGGTGCAACCATGGGAATGGCCTTCCGATGAGTTCATGATCGAAGCAAGTTTCAAGGATGAGTTTGATGCACTTGTCCGCAATGCCGGGTTAGAAGAATTCCTCTCAGATAAATGTGAACATTATGCTATGCTCACTGCCTCTTTCGTGCGTAGATTTAAATTTTTAGCTGGCCGTGACTCATCCATACTGTTTGATCTGTACGATAAATCCTATACCGTGGATCTGGATGATTTCAATAGGATTTGCAAGATACTCGATTGGGGTAGTGTTAATGATCCTCCTAAGTCTTCGGTCAGAGACTTTGTCTCCAGTATAACTGTTGGAGAAACCAGAGATATCACGCAAGCCACCATAGGAAGCATCCATTTCCCTGCCTTGCACTACCTTGCCCTCTTCATAGGTAGGTGCATTAACGGCAAGGGTGCACATTGTCACCTATGCGCTTCCGACCTTAGTATCCTTAAGAGCGCAGTAACAGGTGACAAGAGCTTCATTATGGGAGCTATAATAGCAAGGAGGCTGAATAAAAATGCCAATGAGGGGGATTTCTTTGGTGGAGTTTATGCTACACGCTTAGCAAATTTTCTTGGAGTATCCATCCGTCCAGAAGACCCTCCTCTCCGTACAACCTACCTTGATCATGTCGCTCTAACAAGCTACCAGTTCCTTGAGAGAGATCATGGATCCGTCCTATACCGCTTGATATTTAACCGGCAGCGTGTTTTCCATATTACCCTTCCTGCTCCTGCTTTCTTTGACTTTCAGGTAAAACGAAGATACTACATAACCTTAGGAGAGGCAGAGGAGTATGAGAGGGAGGCGACGGCTGCTCGACTTCATGAGGCAGCTATTCAGGCAGTGGCTGTAGCACTCCCGTATAACACCCATTATGACTTTGGGTTTCGCCAGGATCATCCATGGGAGTAGACCAAGCTAGGCCAAAAGCCTAAGCTTGGGGGAGTACGTGTCCTCACCGACTTTACATTCATGCTTATGCTTTCACTTTGTTAGCCAATGTTTACACTTTGCCACTATATTATCCATGCTAGTTTCTTTTCGCTTTCTTGTTTTCTTGTTTTGTGTCCTTTTGAGAAAACCCAAAAAGATTTGTCTTTCTTCTTTTGCTAGTTGGGAGCTTTCCCGTGTAAATAGTTTTCTTTTTCTTTGTGTCAAGGTAGAAGATATTGGTTACAGTGTTTATTGGTTCTTGCATGCTTACCTGTTTAGCTTTCAAAGAGCCATATTATTTGTCTTCTCCTTTGTGTTTGCCTGCAGATTCAGCTTAGTCCAATACACTTATTATTGTTCACATCGTTCGATCGTGCAAATGAAAGGCAACAATGATGATATATGATGAAGTGATTGAGACTGAAAAGCTGGTATGAACTCTATCTATTTTGTTTTTGTAAATATGACTAGCTTGTCGACCCAGATTTAGCTTTGTTGTGAAAGAACCATGTTTGCAATGACAACTTAGAGATCATAGTTTCTGATGCCATGCTTATTTAGCTGAGAGCTCATAATGGTTTGTCTTGAATGCCAACATAGATTTTGAGATGACTATGATGTAGTATGATAGGATGGTATTCTCCTTTGAATGTTTCAAGTGGCTTGACTTGGCGCATGTTCAAGCATGTAGTTGAAACAAAATCAACATAGCCTCCATGATGTTCGTGTTCATGGTGATTTATATCCTGTTCATGCTTGCATTTAATGTTAGTCAAACTCATTGCATCTTGATGACTGTTGTCGCTCTCTAGTTGGCCGCTTCCCAGTCTTTTGCTAGCCTTCACTTGTACTAAGCGGAATACTGCTTGTGCATCCACTTCCATAAACCCAAAAGTTTTTCCATGAGAGTCCACCATACCTACCTATTTGCGGTATCTACCTTCCGTTCCAAGTAAATTTGCATGTGCCATTCTCTAAACCTTGAAGAAATAATCTGTTTTGCATGCCCGAACCGCTCATGTGATGACAGAGGGTATTGGTATCTTCCATGCTAGGAGTGTTATCCTTGACACGTGTTTATTCACTGTCATTCACGAGAAAGGGGCGGTATTTGGAATGCCCAGTTCCACGCTTAAATCGAAAACATAACTGTAAAACAAGACTCCCCCCGGATTGATGTTAGTATGGCCGGTACCCGAGGACTCGGCTAGCCGTGGAGTGTGATTGATTGGTGGTGGGGGAGTTAAAACTTTACTTTTCTGTTTGGGAACCGCCTATAGCATGAGTAGCATGGAAGATATTGAGAACTCTTGGTCATTGCGTTGACAATGAAAGCATGGCACCCAAAATTATTATCTCTGTTTTCAAAGCTTGAGCTCTAGCACTGTGCAAATCAATGCTTCCCTCTACGAAGGGCCTTTCTATTTATTTTTCTGTTGAGTCATCCTCCTCTTATATAAGCACCAATTAGAGAGCACCTCTGTCATTTTTATGCTTTGCTTTAGATTGATATTGAGTATGACTATGACTGGATCTCCGTTGCTATGAATTACAATGCTTAGTCAACCCTTGATCTTTGAAAGTGCTCTGCATTTATGTTTTGCGGTCTCAGAAAGAGCTAGCGAGATACCACCTATTCATATTGCTTCATGCTTGTTTTGATTGAAGTGTTGGTATTTGAAACTCATTATTATTTGCTCGTTAGCTGATTATGCCATTGATATTAGTTTACCATGAGACCTTTGTGTCATTTGCTTATGTGGTTAACTTGTGATCTTGCTCAAATTCTGGTTATGAGTTAGACATAGTTGCAACAACAAGATCAAACAGAGTTTGTCAAAGTTTTTCTTTCTCTCTCAGTTTGTCAACTAAGTTGCTTGAGGACAAGCAAGGTTTTAAGCTTGGGGGAATTGATACGTCTCCATCGTATCTACTTTTCCAAACTCTTTTGCCCTTGTTTTCGACTATTATTTGCATTATTGGAATGGAACTAACCTGGACTGATGTTGTTTTCAGCAGAATTGCCTTGGTGTTATTTTTGTGCAGAAATCAAAGTTCTCCAAATGTCCTGAAAATTTACGGGGAGCAGTTTTCGAAAATAAGTAAAATATTTGCGCCAAGTTCCACCTCAGGGGGTGGGTCAGTGGGCCACAAGCCCTGGCTCCGCCACCACCCCCCTGGTGGCGGTGGGCAGGCTTGTGGGGCCCACATGGCTCTACCGCCCCCAATCTCAGGTCTATAAGATCCCTTTCGTCCCAGAAAAAATAAAAAGAGAAGTTTTCGTCGCGTTTTCGATACGGAGGCGCCGCCACCACCTGTTCTTCATCTGGAGGGCGGATCTGGAGTACGTCTTGGGCTCCAGAGAGGGGAAATCGTCGCCATCGTCATCATCAACCTTCTTCCCTCTCCAATTCCATGCAGCTCTTCATCGTTCGTGAGTAATCTATTCGTAGGCTCGCTGGACGGTGATGAGTAGGATGAGATCTATCATGTAATCGAGTTAGTTTTGATGGGGATTGATCCCTAGTATCCACTATGTTCTGAGATTGATGTTGCTACTACTTTGCCATGCTTAATGCTTGTCACTAGGGCCCGAGTGCCATGATTTCAGATCTGAAATTATTATGTTGTCACCAATATATGTGTGTTTGAGATCCGATCTTGCAAGTTGTAGTCACCTACTATGTGTTATGATCCGGCAACCCCGGAGTGACAATAACCGGAACCACTCCCGGTGATGACCATAGTTTGAGGAGTTCATGTCTTCACCAAGTGCTAATGCGTTGGTCCGGTTCTTTATTAAAAGGGGAACCTTAATATCCCATAGTTTCCATTTGGACCCCGCTAACACGGGAGGGATGGACAATAGATGGCATGCAAGTTCTTTTCCCTAAGCACCTATGACGACACACGGAATGCATGCCTACATCACATTGACGAACGGGAGCTAGCCACATATCTCTCCGTGTTATAACTGTTGCATGATGAATATCATCCAAACAAATCACCGACCCATTGCCTACGAGTTTGTCCTACTGCTGTTACTTGTCTTGCTCTGCTGCTACTACTGTTGCTACTGTTGTTACTTGTTTTCCTCTACTGCTGCTGCTACTACTGTTGCTACTTGCTACTGCTGTCGCTACTGCTTTTCCTTGCCGTTGCTATTGCTCGTTACACTGCTGCTACCTGCTACAATTTTGGTTCGCTGGACGTTGACGGGAACTGACAATTTCCGTCGACGGGCAACTTGGCGCTATTGATACAATCGTTAGGAATAGTCTGCCGTCAATAGATCGTTTCTGACACCGTTGTTATCATACTACTTTGTTGTTACTACTGTCCTTGCAGATACTAATCTTTCAGGTGTGGTTGAATCTGACAAATTTAGCTGCTAATACTCGAGAGTATTCTCTCACCTCGTGTCTGGTAAACCAACAAATTTGGGTCGAATACTCTACCCTCGAAAACTGCTGCGAACCCACGCGCTGGTGGGCCATCAACAACATTCTTCTAGTTTCGTTGCCGGGGAGTGCTAGCAGCATCCTTCTGGTGCCGTTGCAGGGGAAGGTTTGTTGTCATCAAAATTCGTCTAGCCATCGCCAGAGATTGCAATCAGTGTTCCTCTTATTGCCCCAAAATTGCCTAGACGCAAGAGCCATGTGCTCGTGGTAAGAATATTTGGTGTCTTCGAGGCAACACTCCTCCTCTTCCTCCTCCTCGTCCAAGATTGTCTTGGTATTCAAAGCACGGTTATGCTTATTTTACCATTAAACATGAGCTAGAGCGTTTTCCATGGTCTTTTTCAAGGTGTTCATAGCAATGAACACATCCAACACTTCGCTCGAGGACAAGGAGTGAAAATTCGGTCTTTGAAGGAGCACGTAAGACATGCCTCTGTTGAAATGGCATGATGGCCTTGAGGAACTTTCTCTTGACCCAAGTGTCATCAGTGTCCTTGCTCCCATGATCTCAGAGAGAGACGGATAGGGTGGTCAATCTCCGGTAGATCTCCCTTGGGTCCTCATCTTCATTCATCACAAACTCATCGGCTTCACCAAGAACCACCTCAAAGTTGCATCGTTTAATGCTCATGGTCTCTTTGTATGATGATTTGATGTGCACCCATGCATATTTGGCCATGGTGAATGGACGCAAGTGGGAGAGCTTTTCGGGTGGCATGGTGGACTGAAGAATGAACCAAGCGGAAGCATCTAGTTGGTTGTCCACTTCTTCTCTTGGAGTCATGTTGCGGTCATGAGGATGAAATCCTTGCTCCATCACCCTCCATAGTTGAGTTGAGGTGTGATTCAAACGAGAATTGATACAAAAACCCCAATTAGGAAACTTAGTCAAATCAAGCTTGGGCGGGGCTCATTAGGGTTAATATGAGGTGAGGGAACCCCCTCCACCATAGGAATGGGCAGGGACAACCGCAACTTTAGTGCCCTATCCATTAATTCCGTGAGAGAATTTGGGTATCTCGGTACTAATTGTTTCCTTGACGGAATTGGACTCCGTCTCCGTATGGAATGGATTAACCAAATCCCTCAGATCGGTGGGGAGTTTAAGATTCTCAAGGAATTTATTTAGCGTGTCCTTAACTGTGTCAACCATGGATTATTTGAGAGAGGCGATGGCCTCATTGAAATCATTGTGCATGACTACAATCAAGGACGTGGCCACGGAGTCTTCCGCTACGTCCCTCACTTCATCAACCATACTCTTAGGGTGGTTAAGCCTTTAAAAGATACGTAGCTCTCATGCTAATTAAAAGGATCAATACGGTTGACTAGAGGGGGGGTAAATAGGCAACTACCACTTTTTAGCTTTTCTTAACAAATTAGGCATAGCAACAAATAGATTGTCTAGATATGCAACTAGGTGAACAATCTATATGATGCTAGCAACAACAACAATACAAGAAAGCAAAGGATACAACACAAGTAAAGCTGTCATAAAGTAAAGGTAAGAAATAACCACGAGTGGAACCTGTGGAGACAACAATGTGTTACCAAAGTTCCTTCCCTTTAAGGGGAGGCACTTCTTCATTGGAATAGTGTGGAGGCACAATGTTCCCCAAGAAGCCACTAGGGCCACTGTATTCTCATCACGCCCTCACACAATGCGAGATGCCGTGTTTCAACTAGTGGTGCCCTTTGAAGGCGGCCATCAAACCTTTACAAACAAGGTTGGGGCAATCTCCACAACTTAATTGGAGGCTCCCAACACCACCACGAAGCTTCACCATAATGGATCGTGGCTCCGAGGTGACCTCAACCTTCCAGGGTGCTCAAACACCCAAGAGTAACAAGATATGCAAGGGATTAGTGGGGGAATCAATTTTTTCTTGGTGGAAGTGTAGATCGGGGCCCTCTCAACCATACCCTACAAGATCAATAAGTTTTGTTGGATAGAGAGGGAGATCGAGTGAAAATGGAGCTTGGAGCAACAATGGAGCTTAAGGTCGGAATAGGTGGTATTCTTGGGGAAGAAGACCCCTTTATATAGTGGGGGAACAGATCCAACCGTTATCCCCTCTCAGCCCGCACACAAGCCGCTCATGGGAGCGGTACTACCGCTTGGGAAGTTGTGCGAGCTACACACGTACTGGAAGAAGGCCACAAGCCGGTAGTGACGCCGGAACGGTACTACCGCTCGTTCGAGTGGTACTACCACTGGGGACGTAGTGCACAGGCTCTCGGACGCAGGGTAGTGGCAGAAGTAGAGGCAGTACCGCCGAAGCGGTACTACCACTCGCATGAGCGATACTACCGCTCGCATGAGCGGTACTACTCCTTACACGTGGTAGTGCCTTGCACTACTACCACCTAGAGTTTGTTGAGAGTTCCCACACCAGAAGGGAGGGTGGTAGTGGAGCGGTAGTAACATGCGGTACTACCGCTTGAGGGCGGTACTACCGCGCCGTACTATAGTCCCAAAAAGCGCTCAGTCTGACACGAAAAGTCGAGACTCCATAGCCAGCGGTACCGAGCGCAGCACTCAGGAAGCCCTACTACCACCTGGGGTAGTACTAGAGCTTGGCTAGAGCGGTACTACCGCTTACAGTGTAGGCGGTACTACTGCTTGGTTCTTTGAGGACCAGAATAAATGCATAGTTGGAACAACTCCATTGATGCAGGAAAGGAAAAAGGATGCGAATGAAGGTGTACGTGTTGATTCCATCCAAACCTTTCTGATGCGGACCTCCTCTTAATAGTATGGTTCTCCTACGACTCAATTTCAGTGAAAACGAAACGCATGAAAGAAACTGTCTTCATTGTTATCCATTGAGGAGCTAGAATCGTCTTGTGCCATATTTAGTATTATCTAAAAGGTTAAATGCACACGATTAGTCTACAAATGCATTGTCATCAATCACCAAAACCACAAAGGAAGAAATATGCTCCAACAAACGTCACCGTCTGCGCCGGTCTTCGTCATGCTGTCGGGTTCTTCCTCGCCTACTTCAAGCACTGCCAGCGTGCTCCTTACCAGCTGCCATCGCTGCCGTCAGGCCGCGACCATCGCTCTTCTTCGGGGCCACTGCAGCTCACTCACTCGAGCCCCACCGCCGCTCTTCTTCCTTTGCTCCGATGTAGCTTGCCCACTCGAGGTACACCGCCCGTTCACCCCCTTCGTCTTCGTCAAGCACCAGCTCATCGCCAGTGTAGTCCTCATCTACCCCGACCAATTCATATATTCCAACCACCGCAGGCGATTTTGCCCCTCCCCCCACCACCGATTTGCGCCGCAACTGCCGTCGAGACCTTCTCTGCTAGCCCCCTCGACATGGCGTACAAGCTTATCCAGGTCCCCATCTACGCATGCCCGATGCTGGCAACACTGACGCGTGCTTACATCCCCGATGTGTCCCCAGGTCTGGCAAGCATGGAGTGGCTCATCGTCAACGTCGACTTCGTCCGTCTACGCATGCCCGATGTTGGCAATACCGCTGCGTGCTTTCGTCCACGATGTGTCCCCGGGCTTGGCAAACCCGACGCAACACATCGTCAACAACGTCCTCTTCCTAGCGCATGACTACTTCAACATTACTACGCCTATGACTAACTCGACGCCCCCTTGCGTCCGCAGCTCCATGATGAGTACCTCGACACCGGCCACCCCGACTCGACATCGATCATGACGTTCTTCGCACGACTAACTCAACAACGGCTACACCACCCACGCTACCGGCTACCTCGACAACGGTACAAATGGCCATCACCTCGCTTGAGCAACCCATCGACTTCCTCTATAGTCCAGGCGTCCGTGACGCGACACCGTCTCTGACGCTCGCGTTGCGACTGCACGGGATGTCATTCTGTCGGCTGTTATTCTCTTCAGTCTAACCGTCCGTGACATTTCTATTGTTCGCAATGCTACCGCTACAACCAAGAGATATTAGAGATATATTTGATGTACATGTATTTGATAGTCTAGGATTTATAATGTGTCTTCTAACTTAATGTTTAAGAGATGCTTCTTATTCCCGGTTTGTATTCCTATATATACTCATCCGTGAGGCTTAATACAACAACCATCGGATTACACCAATTCCTCTCTATTTTCTAACAAACTAGCACAAGTGCACGTGCGTTGCAACGAGAGACATTGTTACATGTCTTATGACTACAACTATTTTTCTCCTTTCTCGTCTCAGTTTTTCACACGTACATGTGTTACAACTGAATAAAAAATCTTTAGACTCCTACGGTTTTCGTATATGCTCTTTGGAGAGAAAAAAATGGCCAACTTGATTTATGAAGCACGTTAAATACCTCGACAGGTTATCAACACCTTTTATTATGCTCACCGGTGTTCCATATATTTTCATTTTAATTACTCACTCCGTTTTTAAATTTATGCGCCATATATTTAAATTTGTGCGTGGGACAACAACCCTTAAAAACGCCCATAGTTCTGTGTTTTATTAATATAAAAAAATGCTCAATTGAAAAAATAACAAAATAAGCTTATGTGGGATTGAATCGAGGACTATGGGGTAAAAGGGTTGAGCTCTAGCCATTTGGGCTACTAATATGCTAATGGTAAATTTGTAGTCCGATAACCATAGTAAAGCGTAACGACTTTACAAAGGAAAAAACGAAATGTTGGGCTGCTGGAAGGAGGCAGCCTGGCGGTGCAGCTTGGGCTAGGTGGCCCACACCAGCAGCAGGGGAAGCGAACGAGCGGTGAATGGTGGCTCGTCCCCTTCCTCTTGCCCGACGCAGGGAGGTAGCGGCAAAGGACTCCGGCGAGGCAACGACTCCTGGGGAGGTATCCGGCGGGAGTGGCTCCGTGACAACTGGATCTGGGCGAGGGAGCGTGGATCTGAGCGGCGGCGTGCTGGAGATGCGGCTGCCGAGCTCGGGCGTCGATGGCGGTTCCATGTAGAGAAAAGATGGTGAGGCAGGAGAGAGATGAAGAGGGAAGAATAAGGGGCGAGCGGCACTGCTGGCCTAGGTCGTCCACGAGGCTCCGGCGAGAGTTGGCCGACGACGCGAGGTAGAGTGGGTCGGGCGGCGGCGGCAGGAGCTCAAGTTAAGATCAAACTCGGGAGCTCCTCCCCTAGAGCGGGCGCGGGCTACGGCTGCTCGGCCCGGATCGGGCCCGAGGCGGCCGAATCTGGGCCCAGACGGGCTGGTGCGGGGGAGGGAGACAGGGGCACGACGGCAATGACTGTGAAGAAAAACGTAATGCGGGTTGAATATCGAAAAAGCGAAGGATGTTTCTATAAATTTGACCGCGACGTAAGGCAAAAACAATAGCTGCTTTATTATTAAAAAAAATATAAAGTTTGCCTTCTACCGCTCAAAAAGAGAAAAGGAAAAAAAGAATGTATGATGACGTAAATTATAGCGGCTGACCTGGTGAATGATGTCAAATTACAGTTTTAGCAAAACTTGAAATACTCCCAAATAACCATCACGAGGACGACGTCACACTCCATTAAGTGCTAATGTGGCAGATGGGGCAGCCGTCCACCATGTAGCGTTGGTCATGCCCTTAGTGACCTCAAACGTCTTACGTTTGTGTTTGTTTTCAAAGGGAGTAATAAGCACGCTATCTTTGGGACCTAGTGTGCTTACTTTATTTGGTCAACAAAAGCTTGGACGCCGTTATCCGACGACCCGCCGCCGGCCAGCGCCGCACGCGCCTTCTCCTTCCAGCTGGCCGCTCGAAGTTCCATCTCTCCCGCCTCCGGCCCGCTCATGACCTCCTCGATGGATAGATGGAGCGCTTCCCTTGTCACCGGCGTCGGGGCACGGACGCCGATTCGGTACACATCCACTAGGAATTTCGCGTTGATGTTCTGATCGGACCACCTCGGGCTGGCAACGACCGGCACGCCCGCGGCGAGCGCCTCCGCGGTAGAGTTCCATCCGCAGTGCGTGACGAAGCAGCCGATCGCGCCGTGCGCGAGCACGTGCGCCTGCTTACACCACGGGACGACCTTGCCTCGGCCGCACAAGGTGGCCGCCTTGAGGCCGTCCAGTGTGCCCTGAAAGAGGACCGCGCGGTTGTCGTCGCGCATCACCCAGAGGAACGGCCGGCCCGTGCTGACCAGCCCCTCCGCTATCTCGGCAGTCTCGTCGTCGCCCGTCTTCACCAGGCTCCCGAACGCGACGAACACCACCGAGCGCGGCGCCTGCGCGTCGAGCCACGCGATGCAGCCGTCGTCATCGGAGGGCCCGTCGGTTTCCGGCTCGATGAGAGGGCCGACTGGTATAACCTGGACGTGCTCGCCAAGCGCCGCGATGGCCTCGTGCTCGAGCTCGTCGAAGGTGTTGACGAACACCCACGATACCCTCTCGCGGATGCCGCCGAGATCCTCGACGAGCATCTTTCGCCACATGTACTGGTCGGAGGCGTAAATCAGGAGGGGACGGAGCTCGTCCATGGCGAGGTCTGGCAGCCCAGGGATCGCCACCAATAGCGAGCGGCCGGGCGCGTCGTCGTCCGCCTCGGGAAACGCCGCGAGCGAGTGCACGTAGTGGTAGTACACGGAGAGCAGGGCGCAGGACTGGATCCACAGCATGCCGCGGGGGAGGCCCAGCTCGCCAGCCACGCGGAGCGCCCACGGGACGAAGGCGTTGGTCACGACGCACGTCACCGGCCGCCCAGCTTCGGCCTCCCGGCGGATGAGCTCCTTGAGCGCCGCCGGTCCAGCGGCCTCGACATGGCGCGCCATGTCGCCGGCGTCGCTGAACCGTGGATCCTCCGGCTCCCATAGCCCGCCGCCGTGCAGGCGCTCGAACCGGAACCCCGCGCGCTCGTGGCCGTCGCTGTCCTCCTCCACGCGGACGGCCGCGCGGAGAGCGGTGGTGAAGGTGACTAGCACGCCCTTGGCGGCGAGGCGGCGGCCAAGGCGCATGAGGGGGTTGATGTGGCCCTGGAATGGAGTGGACACGAGGAGGGCGTGCGGCCGAACAGGGGTCGTCGTCATCGTCATGGCAGCTGCTTCAACTACTATGTCCTGCACTCTTGAAATAGAGTTGGAGTTGGTGGGATTTTGACAGCGAAATGTTGGTGGAGTTGCTGGGATTTTAGATTGCGAGGTGTGGCGGCTTAGAGCTGCTATCAAAAAATGCTACACCTACGAATTTGTATGGAAATTACTTCAGAAAAACAGGTTTCCTTTCCTAACCTCCACTAATCTCCTCCCTGATTTTTAGGATTAGGCCCTGCGGGATCTAATTAATCAACCAAGCCCACATCACTACCTATGTAAGATTTCATAGAAAGTCTAGGTAAAAGTCTAGCAAAGCTGGAGTTATCCACAACGTGCTCGTTTGAATTGTCACGGACACAAAACGCAACCCAACGTACAGATTTAAATGAAAGTCTGTCTGTTTTTTTATCCGCCCACGAGCCATTACAGTATTATATTTGGGTCGGATTTACATCGGCGCGAACATAGGTCGAACCCGCGCGACGCCCGTCCTTCTCCTTCTCCTGACCCGTCCGTCGGTGGCACAACGTTATCATTTCCCTTCAATTTCCAAAAAACCTCCCACACACTCGCGCGCGCCATGAACATCGACACGCCGACCCTCGACGCCGTCGCCGGCCTTGCCTCCCTCGCCTCCACCGGTCCCGTCTCTCCCAAAGGAGAGCGCAAAGGGCCGACGACAATCATGAAGAAGAAGGTTCTGACGCCTGTGTAGGGCGTCGTTCAATCGACGAGGAGGAAGCACCGCCGACATGAGCAAGAGGCCACGAAGGAGGCCACAACCACGTCCAGCATCGCCACCATCGTAGATCGGGAGGCTGAAGCTGCGAAGAACCATCGGCTCATCATTGCCGACACGAGGCAGACCCTGCAAATGCTAGGGTTGAACCCAGGCCAGCACGGGCTCATCGTTGCCGCTATGTCTGCGGCCAGCACCGGCTCATCACTATCATTGTTGCCGCACATGTCCACCGCGCCGGAGGGGCAAGGCTTCGAACAGTTGCACCCTCAAACCTCCCGGTTGTCCAACTCTACGTGCTCCGGTTCATCGGAGGTGAGCGTGGCCGCGTCTGCCACGCCAGCGCCTGTGGCCATCGATCTCAACACGATGCCTATAGGGGGTGGATCGTCCTCCACGGGTGCACGCAAACTGTCTCGCGAGCTCCCAACCAACGTCCTGGGGAACGCACGGAACCCATTCGACATAATGCCAACTCCAGAAGACGAGGCCAACTGCATGTTCATGAAGAACCTCATCAACGAAGGTGGTGACGACGGCATTCCCTTCGATCCCAACGAGACGCAAAGCTAGGATGGTCGCCCCCCTTTCATGGTCGGGCACGATGGTATTGGGTACACGTTTGGTGAAGACATGGCTGACCCCCTCATCATGGACCAACTCGGCTTGGGCAGATCTTCCCTGCTTAATCATGAGCTCCCGGAAGACTATGGCCTTGATGAAGAGGATGATGAACTAGAGATTGACGGAGAACCATTGTTTGATGAGCTCCCCGCCAAAGGTAATGCAAAGAAGAAGCGGAAGAGCAAACAGACTATAGCATACACACAAAATGAGGACAAACTCCTTTGTGAATGTTGGAGAGATATTCGACAAGACACCAAGATAGGCTCTGAGCAATAGGCTTCAACATTTTGTCTAAGAGTGCATCGCGAGTTTCACAAGCACAGGAAGTTCAAGCCATACCAAATAGAGAGCAATCGTGGATTGTTCTCGCTCGACAAACGTTAAAGGATGATAAAACTATTGGGGAACGTTGCATGGGAAACAAAAAATTTCCTATGCACACGCAATACCTATCCATGCCGATGATCATTTACGAGAGGGGAGAGTGAATCTACAAACCCTTGTAGATCGCTAAGCAGAAGCGTATATAACGCGGTTGATGTAGTGGAACATCTTCACGATCCAAATTGTAGCCCATCCCGCGATCTCATCAGATCCATCCCGCGATCCCATAACGATCCATCCCGATCTAGTGCCAAACGGACGGCACCTCCGCGTTCAGCACACGTACAACTCGATTACGATCACCGCCTTCTCGATCCAGCAAGAGGGGAGGAGAGGTAGATGAGTTCTCCAGCATGATAGCGTGGTGGTGGTGGTGAACTAATCCAGCACGGCTTCGCCTGAGCACCGCCGAACTAGACTAGATGAGAAATAGATCTAAAAAAGAAGTAGAGGGAGCACATGGCAATTAGGGTTACCCTCACCTCTAAAACCTCTAGTATTTATAGGAGGGAGAGGAGGGGAGGCTGCCTTGGCCCCTCTTCCAAGGAGAGGTTCAGCCGAGCAAACAAGGGAGGAATCCACCTCCCACAAGGGAGGTGCAATCCTATTAGGACTCCTTCCTAATTTAGAAACCCTTTCCACCTTCTGGCTTTTTGCCTTATTCCTCCAATCCAGCCGCATGGGCCCTTAGGGGAGGCTTTGGTGAGCCCACTAGGGGCTGGTCTACCTCCTCTCACAGCCCATGAAGCCTTTGGGTTGTCACACCCCTCCCGGTGGTCCCCCGGTACCCTCCCGGCACTCCCGGTACACTATCGATGAGCCTGAAACTTTTTTGGTGACCAAAGCAGGACTTCCTATATATCTATATTTACCTCCGGACCATTCTGGAGTTCCTCGTGATATCCAGGATCTCATCCGGGACTTCGAACAACCTTCGGTCACCAACACCTATAACTCAACTATATCGAAACATCATTGAACCTTAAGTGTGCAGACCCTGCGGGTTCGAGAACTATGCAGACATGACCTAAGAAACTCCCCGGTAAATAACCAATAGACGGACCTGGATGTCCATATTGGCTCCTACATATTCTACGAAGATATCTATCGGTTGAACCTCTATGTCAAGGATTCAGTTAATCCCGTATGATGTTCCATTTGTTCTTCGGTATGTTACTTACCCGAGATTCGATCGTCGGTATCTCCATACCTAGTTCAATCTCATTACCAGCAAGTCTCTTTACTTGTTTCGCAATACAAGATCATGTGACTAACTCCTTAGTCACATTGCTTGCAAGGCTTGTTGTGATGTTGTATTACCGAGTGGGCCCCGAGATACCTCTTCGTCACACGAAGTGACAAATCCCAGTCTTGATCCATGCCAACCCAACACACACCTTCGGATATACCTGTAAAGCACCTTTACAGTCACCCAATAACGTTGCGATGTTTTATACACACAATGTATTCCCCCGGTGTCCGGGAGTTTCATGATCTCATGGTCATAGGAACAGATACATTGACATGCAGAAAATGGTAGCAACAAACTGACACGGTCATATGCTATGTTTATAGTTTGGGTCTTGTCCATCACATCATTCTCCTAATGATGTGACCCTATTATTAAGTGACACACTTGTCTATGGCCAGGAAACCTTGACCATCTGTGATCAACGAGCTAGTCAACTAGAGGCTCACTAGGGAAAGTGTGTTGTCTATGTATCCACACATGTATTTGAGTTTCCAATCAATACAATTGTATCATGGATAATAAATGATTATCATGAATAAGGAAATATAATAATAACCAATTTATTATTTCCTCTAAGGCATATTTCCAACAGTCTCCCACTTGCACTAGAGTCAATAATCTAGTTCACACCACTATGTAATTGTAATGAATCTAACACCCATACAGTTCTGGGCTTGATCATGTCTTGCTTGTGAGAGAGGTTTTAGTCAACGGGTCTGAACCTTTTAGATCCGCATGTGCTTTACAAATCTCTATGTCATCCTATAGATGCTACTACCACGCGCCATTTGGAACTATTCCAAATGACTGCTCTAGTATACGAATCCGGTTTACTACTCAGAGTTATTCAGATTTGTGTCAAAGCTTGCATCGACGTAACTCTTTACGACGAACTCTTCAATCACCTCCATAATCGAGAAAATTCCTTAGTACACTAGTTACTAAGGATAACTTTGACCGTTGTTCTATGACTCAATCTTGGATCACTCTTTGTACCCCTTGACAAACTCATGGCAACGCACACATCAGGTGTCGTACACAACATAGCATACTTTAGAGCCTACGGCTAAGGCATAGGGGACGACCTTCATCCTTTCTCGTTCTTCTGTCGTGGTCAGGCTTTGAGTCTTACTCAAATTCACACCTTACAACATAGCTAAGAACTCCTTCTTTGCCGATCTGTTTTGAACTCCTTCAAAAACTTGTCAAGGCATGCATTTCGTTGAAAGTTCTATTAAGCGCTTTGATCTATCTCCATAGATCTTGATGCTCAATGTTCAAGTAGCTTAATCCAAGTTTTCATGTTAAAAACTCCTTTCAAACAACCCTTTATGCTTTCCAGAAATTATACATTATTTCCGATCAACAATATGTCAACCACATATACTCATCAGAAATTCTATAGTGCTCCCACTCACTTCTTTGGAAAATACAAGTTTCTCACAAACCTTGTATAAACCCCAAAAACTTTGATCATCTCATCAAAGCGTATATTCCAACTCCTATATGCTTGCTCTAGTCCATAGAAGGATCGTTGGAGCTTGCATACTTGTTAGCATCCTTAGGACTGACAAAACCTTATGGTTGTATCACATACAACCTTTCCTTAAAGAAACTGTCGAGGAAACAATGTTTTGACATCCTATCTGCAAGATTTCATACATAATGCAGCAAGTGCTAACATAATTCCAACAAACTCTTAGCATCGCTACGACTGAGAAAGTCTCATCATAGTCAACTCTTTGAACTTGTCGGAAACATCTTTGCGACAAGTCGAGCTTTCTTAATGGTGACTTTTCACCATCATCGTCTGTCTTCCTGTTAAAGATCCATCCATACTTGACAGTCTTACGACCATCAAGTAGTTCTTCCAAAGTCTACACTTGGATTTCATACATGGATCCTCTTTCGGATTTCATGGCCTCCAGCCATTTGTCGGAATCCGGGCCCACCATCACTTCTCCATAGCTCGTAGGTTCATTGTTGTTCTACAACATGACCTCCAAGACAGGGTTACTGTACCACTCTGTAGCAGTATGTGACCTTGTCGACCTACGAGGTTTGTAGTAACTTGATCCGAAGTTTTCATGATCATTGTCATTAGCTTCCACTTCAATTGGTGTAGGCACCACAGGAACAACTTGTTGCGCCCTGCTAGACACTGGTTGAAGTGACGGTTCAATAACCTCTTCGAGTTTCCACCATCCTCCCACTCAATTATTCCGAGAGAAACTTTTTCTCGAGAAAGGACCCGTTTCTAGAAACAATCACTTTGCTTTCGGATCTGAGATAGGAGGTATACCCACATATTTTGGGTATCCTATGAAGATGCACTTATCCGCTTTGGGTTCGAGCTTATCAGGGTGAAACTTTTTCACATAAGCGTCGCAGCCCCAAACTTTGAGAAACGACAGCTTAGGTTTCTCCAAACCATAGTTCATACGGTGTCATCTCAACGGAATTACGTGGTGCCCTATTTAAAGTGAATGCGGTTGTCTCTAATGCCTAACCCAAAAACGATAGTGATAATTCGATAAGATACATCATAGTATGCACCATATCCAATAGGGCGCGACTATGATATTTGGACACACCATCACACCATGGTGTTCCAGGTGGCATTAGTTGTGAAACAATTTTCACATTGTCTTAACTGTGTACCAAACTCGCAACGCAGATATTCATCTCTATGATCATATCGTAGACATTTTATCCTCTTGTCACGACGATCTTCAGTCTGAACTAACCTGAACTTTTCAATATTTTAGACTTGTGATTCATCAAGCAAATATCCTGTATCTACTCAAATCGCAAGTGAAGTAAGAACATAACAATATCCAGTGCGTGCCTTAGCACTCATTGGACTGCACACATCAAGATGTATTACTTCCAACAAGTTACTTTCTTGTTCCATCTCACTGGAAAACGAGGCCTTCAGTCATCTTGCCCACGTGGTATGATTTGCATGTCTCAAGTGATTCAAAATCAAGTGAGTCCAAACGATCCATGTGCATGGAATTCTTCATGCGTTTATACCAATAGGCATGGTTCACATGTCTCAAACGTTTCAAAAACGAGTGAGTCCAAAGATCCATCAACATGAAGCTTCTTCATGCGTTTTGTACCAATATGACTCAAGCGGCAGTGCCTTAAGTAAGTGGTACTATCATTACTACTTTATATCTTTTGGCATCAATATTATGAACATGTGTATCACTACAATCGAGATTCAATAAACCATTCATTTTAGGTGCAAGACCATTGAAGGTATTATTCAAATAAACAGAGTAACCATTATTCTCTTTAAATGAATAACCGTATTGCGATCAACACAATCTAATCATGTCTATGCTCAACGCAAACACCAAATAACAATTATTTAGGTTTAACACTAATACCGATGGTAGAGGGAGCGTGCGATGTTGATCAAATCAACCTTGTAATTACTTCCAACACACATCGTCACCTCACCCTCGCTAGTATCTGTTTAATCCGTAGCTATAATTTTGAGTTACTAACACTTAGGAACTGAACTGGTATCTAATACCCTGGTGCTACTAGGAGTACTAGTAAGGTACACATCAATATCACGTATATCGAATATACTTCTGTCGACTTTGCCAACCTTCTCATCTACCAAGTATCTAGGGTAGTTCCGCTTCACTGACCGTTCCCCTCATAACAGAAGCACTTAGTCTCGGGTTTGGTTCAACCTTGGGTTTCTTCACAAGAGCAGCAACTAGTTTGCCGTTTCATGAAGTATCCCTTCTTGCCCTTGCCCTTCTTGAAACTAGTGGTTTTACTAACCATGAACAATTGATGCTCCTACTTGATTTCTACTTTTGCGGTGTCAAACATTGCGAATAGCTCAAGGATAATCATATATATCCCTGATATGTTATTGTTCATCACGAAGCTCTGTAGCTTGGTGGTAGTGACTCTGGAGAACTATGTCAATCACTATCTTATTTGGAAGATCAACTCCCACTCGATTCAAGCGATTATAGTACTCAAACAATCTGAGCACATGCTCAACGATTGAGCTTTTCTCCCTTACTTCGTAGATAAAGAAGCTTGTCGGAGGTCTCATACCTCTCAGCAAGGGCACGAGCCTGAAATCCCAATTTCATCCCTTGGAACATCTCATATGTCCCGCGATATTCAAAACGTCTTCTCCGCCTCAATTCTAAGCCGTTTAAGCATTATGCACTGAACTATCATGTAGTCATCAAAAACGTGTATGTCAGATGTTCGCGACATCTACAAACGACGCTCAGGGTTTAGTACACCTAGTGGTGCATTAAGGACATAAGCCTTCTGTGCAGCAATGAGGACAATCCTCAGTTTATGGACCTAGTCCGCATAATTGCTATGTTCATGATAATGAGTTCAATTAATCATATTACTTAAGAACTCCCACTCAAATTGACATCCTTCTAGTCATTCGAGTCACGCATGATCCAAATTCACTAACTCAAGTCCGATCATCACGTGAGTTGAGTTTAGCTTCAATGGTGAACATCTCCATGTTGATCATATCAACTATATGATTCATGCTCAACCTTTCGGTCTCTTGTGTTCCGAGGCCATGTCTGTACATGCTAGGTTCGTCAAGTTTCACCCGAGTGTTCTGCGTGTGCAACTTTTTTGCACCCGTTGTATGTGAACATTGAGTCTATCACACCCGGTCATCACGTGGTGTCTCAAAACGACGAACTGTCGCAACGGTGCATAGTCGGGAGAACACAATTTTATCTTGAAATTTTAGTGAGGGATCACCTTATAATTCTACCATCGTCCTAAGAAAAACAAGGTGCATAAAGGATTAACATCACATGCAAATCATAAGTGACATGATATGGCCACGAACTTGTGCTTCTTGATTTCCATCATCAAAGCACTGGCATGATATCCATCATCACCGGCGCCACACCATGATCTCCATCATCATGACCTCCATCATTGTGCTGCCATCGAGGTTGTCACGCTAACTATGTTGTTACTACTAAAGCTAGTACTAGCGATGAAGCAAAGCATCTCCAAGTGCAAAAATAATTAAAGACAACCCTATGGCTCCCGCCGATTTCCGTAGCATTGTCGTGCAAGTCGATATTTAACTATTACAACATGCTCATCTCATACATCCAATATATCATATCATGTCTTTGGCCATATCACATCACATGCACACCCTGCAAAAACAAGTTAGACGTCCTCTAATTTGTTGTTGCATGTTTTACGTGGCTGCTATGGGTATCTAGTATGATCGCATCTTACTTACGCAAAACCACAACGGTGATATGCAAGTTGCTATTTAACCTTCCCCAAGGACCGTCTCGGTCAAATCCGATTCAATTAAAGTTGAAGAAACAGGCACCCGCCAGTCATCTTTATGCAACAAGTTTCATGTTAGTCGATTAAACCGGTCTATCATAAGCGTACGAGTAATGTTGGTCCGGGCCGCTTCAATCCAACAATACCGCCGAATCAAGAAAAGACTAAGGAGGGCAGCAAATTGAACATCAACGCCCACAAACTCTTTTGTGTTCTACTCGAGATATCATCTACGCATGAACCTAGCTCTCATACTACTCTTGGGGGACGTTGCATGGGAAACAAAAAATTTCCTACGCACACGCAATACCTATCCATGGTGATGATCATCTACGAGAGGGGAGAGTGAATCTACATACCCTTGTAGATCGCTAAGCGGAAGCGTATATAACACAGTTGGTGTAGTGGAACATCTTCGTGATCCAAATCGCAGCCCGTCCCGCGATCTCATCACGATCCGTCCCGCGATCCCGTCATGATCCATCCCGATCTAGTGTCGAGCGGATGACACCTCCGCGTTCAGCACACGCACAACTCGATGATGATCACCGCCTTCTTGATCCAGCAAGAGGGGCGGAGAGGTAGATGAGTTCTCCAGCACGGCGGCGTGGTGGTGGTGGTGGTGATCTAATCCAGTAGGGCTTCGCCTAAGCACTGCCGATTTAGACTAGAGGAGAAACAGATCTAGAGAGAAGTAAAGGGAGCACGTGGCAATTAGGGTTAGCGCTCACCTCTAAAACCTCGAGTATATATAGGAGGGAGAGGAGGGGAGGCTGCCTTGGCCCCTCCTCCAAGGAGAGTTTCGGCCGAGCCAACAAGGGAGGAATCCACCTCCCACAAGGGAGATGGAATCCTATTAGGACTCCTTCCTAATTTAGAAACCCTTTCCACCTTTTGGATTTTTGCCTTATTCCTCCACTCGAGCCGCATGCGCCATTAGGGGAGGCTTTGGACAGACCACTAGGGGCTGGTCTACCTCCTCTCACAGCCCATGAAGCCTTTGGGTCGTCACACCCCTCCTAGTGGTCCCCCGGTACCCTCCCGGCACTCCCGGTACACTACCGATGAGCCCGAAACATTTTTGGTGACCAAACCAGGAATTCCTATATATCAGTCTTTACCTCCGTACCATTCTGACGCTCCTCGTGACATCCAAGTTCTCATCCGGGACTACAAACAACCTTTGGTCACCAACACCTATAACTCAACTATACCGAAACGTCACCGAACCTTCTATGTGCAGACCCTGCGGTTTCGAGAACTATGTAGACATGACCTGAGACATTCTCTCGTCAATAACCAATAGTGGGACCTGGATGTCCATATTGGCTCCTACATATTCTTCGAAGATCTCTATCGGTTGAACCTCAATGTCAAGGATTCATTTAATCCCGTATGTTGTTCCCTTTGTCCTTCGGTATGTTACTTGCCCGAGATTCGATCGTCGGTATCTCCATACCTAGTTCAATCTTGTTACCGGCAAGTCTCTTTACTCGTTCCGTAATACAATATCCCTTGACTAACTCCTTAGTAACATTGCTTGCAAGGCTTGTTGTGATGTTGTATTACCGAGTGGGCCCCGAGATACCTCTCCGTCACACAGAGTGACAAATCCCAGCCTTGATCCATGCCAACCCAACAGACACCTTCGGAGATACCTGTAGAGCACCTTTATAGTCACCCAGTAACGTTGCGACGTTTGATACACACAAGGTATTCCTCAGGTGTCCGGGAGTTGCATGATCTCATTGTCATAGGAACAGATACATTGACATGCAGAAAACAGTAGCAATAAACTGACACGATCATATGCTACGTTTATAGTTTGGGTGTTGTCCATCACAACATTCTCCTAATGATGTGATCTCGTTATCAAGTGACAACACTTGTCTATGGCCAGGAAACCTTGACCATCGTTGGTCAACGAGCTAGTCAACTAGAGGCTCACTAGCGACAGTGTGTTGTCTATGTATCCACACATGTATTTGAGTTTCCAATCAATATAATTATAGCATGGATAATAAAAGATTATCATGAATAGGGAAATATAATAAAAACCAATTTATTATTTCCTCTAGGGCATATTTCCAACAACAAGAAGAGCGCAACAAGTTTTGTTTCACCCTTGAGAGCATTGAGGCCCGACCCGTGAGTGGCATTGGCATGAAAGACATGGTATGGCCGATATGGTTGGTTATTTGATTGTCCCTTAGCTTGCTCGTCCACTTGTCCACTCGTCCATAAATGTTGCTTTTCCACTTGTCCATTTGTGGGTTTTCAAGCTTTGGAAGCATTCAAGGTTTATTATGAGAGCAAGTCTTTCAACCTCACTCATTGTTGGATGATCATCAACGACGGAGAGAAGTTCAAGGCGCAATACGTAGATAAGGGTGCATGGAGGGGGGGGGGGTGTAGACGTTGAAGACCATGGTGAACGGGAGCCGCCGTGGCCGCGAGGAAAGACCAATTTCAAGAAAGAGGACAAGAGCGAGGCGGTGTCGCTTGCCTTGCAAGCTACTTTGTAATGCATGATCACCAACAAGGATTCAAGAGAGGAGAAACGCGGGCAAGACAAGGAGGAGCAAATTAAGGCCGTCATGGACATACAAATCAAGAAGTTTGAGTTGAAGGCGGAGAAGCATGCGAAGATGCTAGATATCAAGGCAAGAGAAGTCTGGCTTGCTTGCATGACGAAGGGAGTCGATATCATGATGGTGGACTTGAGCACGGTCTCTCCAAGGAAGCGGTCTTGGTTCGAGAAGATGCAGTCCGACATGCTCAACCTCCATGACGAGTGATCCATGCAGTGGTGTGTAGGCATGATGACCACAAGCGAGATGACGTGGTGGAACTATATCTCATTTTATGTGCTGGCATGTGTGCTGGTTAGTTGGCAAGTGCGTTCAGCTTAAAAACTACGTATTTTTAGGCTGGCATATCACCGACGTGAACTCTTAGCGCTGGCAATGATCTGTGGCCGCGGGCTTTTTTTACCTTTAAAAAATATTAAGTATGGACAAAAAATGAATAAGCGTATTAAACGCACGATCAATTCATTTATAATATAGGATAGATACATCGATGCAAACGGACAAGAGACAGGCGGTTGGAGTTGCTCTTGCTCACAAGCATGAAAAGAAAAAAAATACTCACCACAAATCTAGCTCGGCTCTGCTGTACTTCTCAACTTCATCGTTGATGCCGATGGCACGCACCCTAGTCGGAGTAATCAAGAACATAAGCTGTATCGATGCATTATATTTACACATACACATATTTCTTTTGCGGAATTGCTAAACAAATAAATACGGCTGTTAAACGTATACCCCGGACCATGTGACTTGGTCTACGATCTTTCGAAGTGGTCCCTTAATTTACGGCCATATATCGGACGGGTGTCCCGCAAAAAAAAAAAAATAAATAAAGGAACTGGTCGATCCGTCCCCGGATGCGTCCAGTGCTGCTGCCGCACATACCATCATCATACAGTTCATCATAACTTTCGGATCCAAATGGCATCTCACCTCCAAACGTAGCGTTCTGTTTTACTCTAGTCGGTTTTAAACGCACGAGCTATTTGTTCCTAGTACTAATATAATTATTTGCATAAGTCAACATATGGTTAGATGGTTAGAAAAGATGGTTACGAGAACAGTGATATTCTCCATCCATTAAAGTTAAATTCTAAACTTGACATTTGCTTACATTTCTTTTGATTTATTTCAGGCCATCCGACTAAATGCGTTTAATGGAAGGAGGCGTTTCCATCGACTATGAAAACGTCTGTTACGACTTTATCAATTTTAAGATGATGTGCCGGTTTAGTGTCTCGGACATGTTTATTGGGGTAGCGTGTGGATTCATAGAAATGAGTGTATGCTCGTGTATGTGAACGACTTTGATTATATTATGCTAAAAAATTAGCCTTACAATGAAAGCATAAATATTTATACATTAGTCTATAATTTATTTGTACATATCAATATAACTATGTAAAAGATGAGATTTTATTTGCTAAAATATTTGACATAACGGAAAAATAGAAAATTTATTTGGTAAGTCAATTAGGTCATAATTTATTCACTAATATTAGTGTAATTGTACGGAAAAATAAGATTGCATTTGGTAAACATTTAGTGGTTTACCAAAAAATAGAATTTTATTCAAAAAGGCTAACGTCAGATTTTTAGACATGATAAATCAAACTTTTCTATGGCACTTTATATTAGCGCGAGAATGAAAAATTTAGTTTACAATCACGACCAATTCCTGGCAAAAATTGAACTGAGCCGGATTTGTCATGCTCGTAAACTAAATTTGACATCCTCAACGAAGACAATTTGTCATGAAAATTTTCGTTTTTTCATGCCTAAAAATCAGACATTCCATGGACATCTGGGTCCATTTTATTTGGTAAGTCAATTAGCCTCTCATGTATACCTGCCAATATTAATGTGATTGGGTAAAAACTAACGAGATTGTATTTGGTAAACATTTATTGTCGTACAAAAAGGTAAAATTCTGTTTGGTGAGTCAATAAGAGATGAGACAGTTAAGATGGTATCCGGGGAAAATGATTGAGAAAATTATAAATGGAAGGAAAATCAAAAGTGAAAAGGGAGGGACAACATAAATAAGGTTGGATGAGTGGACTATAGAAATTTACCTTTTTAACGGGGAATAAAAAAGGAGAGCTTTTAAGTAGGAAGAGTTAACAGCATCTTCTCCCCCTTCACTCGTAAATTTTGTTTATTGAAGGGGCTGTGATGGGTTTATTTTCCACCGGTTAATATTAATGTGACCTAAAACCTAATTGAGGTCTATATCCATGTTCAGCACACACCGACATATGGCCGAAATCATTGTTGTGACCTTATCAGGAAACTATTGCATAAAATGAATTCCGCATGAAACTATTTCACACTCTCACCTTTTTGGAAACGCCAAAGGCCGTGGCGTTTCTACTCCACATAGAAACGCCGAGGTAGTTCACGTTGCTGCCTTGGCCCACTGCCAGGCCGAGCATGCGTTGCTCGCTGACGTGGCAGACGAGAAACACCAACCCGTGCTGCATTTCTGGAAACGCCAGGACCGTTGGCGTTGCTGTTGCAGATATTTTATTGGCCGACTGCTCTCACGAGTCACTCACCACTCATTCTTTTCTCCCCCATTGGCTTTCCCCGAGCTCTTTCCCCTTTTCCCCTTTGTTTCTCTCACTTGGACCCTCTCAAATCCTTACTAATTGATTGGATTAGTTTGTGGATTAGGTGTCCTTTCCGTTCCTTGAGGTAATCTTCTTCATGTCACAAATTTTTATTGGTTGGATTTGTCTATTTGGATTGTTTTGTTCATATGGTTCCTAACCCTAGTTTTGAACATGGTTCTATAATATGATGTGGCTGAGTATTGTTGTTTCAATAGTGTTGCATTGTGATGTTGGTGAACAAACCTTATTGTTTGGTTATCACTAATGTTAAGATTTAGGGTTAGGTTTAGGGTTTGGTTAATGCTTAATTTGGATGGACAAAGTGGTTTTATCAGCAATGTGGTATATTTATTGTCCTTATGTTTGCCTTTTTTTATATGAAAAATATTGTGAATATTCATTATGTTGACAAAGAGGCATTTATGAATATTGATATTGTTGACAAGTATGAGGAAGTGTTGATACTTCTTGAGAGTCCTAGTTATGATGAGGTTGTGGAAGAAACACGGACAAGATTAAAGTGGTTCGATGCAAGTGACCAAGTTGAATTAGTAGGAAGATATGATGTTGGGTCGGCACAGAAGAGTCAAATGAAGACAATGCCTATCAGGTCCAATTTGCATTGGGTTGCATATAAGGAGGTTGTTGCATCGTCTACAACCAATTCACTCGAATTGTTTGCAAGTAAGGTGGTCAAGGCTCCTTTTTTTCAAGTTGACTTGAACCAAACCTTGGTTGATGGTGTTGAGCATAAAGTTGAAGTGCAAACGCAGGCCAATGAGTATTCCTAATATGAGTTTCGAGGTAGTGCACCGATTAATGATGATGATCATGGCTCCGAGGAAGAGTATGAGAGGCAGCACAATAATGTAGGTGATGTAGAGGCTCAAATAAGGCATGAGGACATGGATCCTGATATTATCTATCAGCATGCTTGTGTGGATGACTCAGAATATGAAGTCTCGGTGAATGAGTTGGACGAGGATGGCTTCATTGAAAAAGAAGGAGAGTGGTACACAAAAATCACCGGTAGGGATCAAAAAGTTCCCTTATTTTGGGATGTTAGCCTTGCACACAAGGCTATAGTCGACGGTGGCATGAGCAAGACAACTGAGGCTAGACAGTTCCCAAGTAGTACATGTGACGAGATTTCAATATCTTACCTAAGGAAAGAGTTGATGTTCGAGCACATGCTAGAATTCAAGATGTGGTTGTGTGAGTATGATGTCAAACACCACAAACCTTTCATAGTTGTTCACTCGAACAACAACAAGCGATACACCGTGAAATTTGAGGTACAAAGATGCAAATGGAAAGTCAATGGAAGAATCACAAAAGATAACTGGTGGAAGATAACAAGTTGCAAAGCCACTCACAAATGCACACTGCCGACCTTAGAAGCACGGAAGACATAACGTCAGCTAACCTCAGAATTCATTGGTTATAAATATCATAAACATATAGCCGAGGATCCAACCATTAAAGTGAAGTTGTTGATGTGTTGGGTTGACGACAAGTTTGGATATAATGTCAAGTACGGGAAGGCATGGAAGGCCAAGCAAGTCGATCTTAGAATGTTGTATGGTGGATGGGAAGAGGCATACAACATGCTACCCAGGTTCTTGGGAGTGATGTCTTATATAAATCCAGGAATGTACCACTACGTACAAGATAATGAAGGAGTGTTCCGTCGTGCCTTCTAGACGTTTGGCCCGTGCATTGCAGCTTTTGAGCATTGTCATCCGGTTTTGTTTGTAGATGGAACATTCTCGACAGGAAAATACAAGGGCACTGTTATGACCGGTACAACGTACCAACGGAGGAGGCCCAATGGGCAGGGTTAATTACGGGCTTAGCCCAAGTTATCTTACCTATCTTAGAGTCCAAGTTATATTAGAGTCCAAGTTATCTAGGGTTTAGTGGAGGCTGTCCTCCTATATAAACACATGTACCCCTTCGATATTAAGCAGACAATAAACAGTATATTCTGTTGTCATCTCCCTCAGGAGACGGGAGCCCCAAACCCTAGCCGCCTCTCTCTCTCTTTCTCACGCCGCGACGGCGCCCAACCACCGGTGCCGGCGTCCCCAACCTCGCAGCCCGCACTTCCACCCCTACAACCTACGTCCGAGACCTGGTAGAACCCTAGCCTCTACCAGGCACACTCATGATAGCAACTTTCGCCATGGCTGGCACTATCATGTGCATCCGCTTCGGGCCATCTTTCGCCTTCATTGACGACATTCGCCGGGCAACTACGACGGCCGTGGACGCGCAGGGCCTGCGCCAGCGCCTTGACGCCGGCGAGCTGGACGCGCCCTGGCGCTTGGACGAGGGGCTGATCCTACATGGCCGTTGCATCTTCATGCCCGACCATGGCAACCTGCGCCACCAGGTCCTGACCTTGGCGCACTCTGCAGGGCATGAGGGCGTGCAGAAGACTCTCCATCGTCTCCGTGCTGATTTTTACATCCCCGGTGATGGCGCGATGGTTCACGATTGGGTGCGGTCGTGCGTGACGTGCCAGCGGAACAAGACGGAGACACTACGACCTGCGGGTCTACTGTATCCGCTGGACGTACCCTCCCAGGTGTGGGCGGATATTTCCATGGACTTCATCGAGGGCCTTCCCAAGGTGGGCGGCAAGTCCGTCATCCTCACGGTGGTTGACCGCTTCTCCAAGTACGCACATTTCATCGCCCTGGGTCATCCATATACAGCCGCCTCCGTGGCGCGGGCCTTCTTCGACAGCATCGTCCGCCTCCACGGTTTTCCGTCGTCCATCGTCAGCGATCGTGATCCCGTGTTCACGGGACATGTCTGGCGGGATATCTTTCGACTGGCGGGCGTGAAGCTCCGCATGAGGACGGCGTTCCACCCTCAGACAGACGGCCAATCCGAGGTGGTCAACAAGGTGATCGCCATGTACCTGCGCTATGTTACTAGTGATCGTCCACGAGCTTGGGTGGACTGGTTGGCGTGGGCGGAGTACTACTACAACACCTCCTATCACTCTGCCCTGCGCACCACGCCTTTCGAGGTGGTCTACGGGCGCCCACCTCCGACGATGCTCCCTTACGAGCCTGGGACGGCTCGGTCCGAGACGGCGGGCGACTTACTCCGCACCCGCGATGACATTCTGGCTGAGGCGCGCCAGCGTCTTCTCCAAGCACAGCAGCTGGCTCGGAAGTACTACGATGCTCATCATCGCGAGGCGCAGTTCGCGGTGGCGATTGGGTGTGGCTGCGCCTCCTCCACAGGATCACGTAGTCTTTGGACCCGCGCTCCAAGCGCAAATTGGGACCTTGCTACGGCGGTCCCTTTCGTGTGCTGGAGCGTGTCGGCACACTCGCATACCGCTTGGAGCTGCCAGCTGGTTCTCGCCTCCACGATGTCTGCCATGTCGGCTTACTAAAGGCCTACCGCAGGGACCCTCCAGCAGCGACGCCAACCCTTCCTCCTACTTCAGATGGCCGCCTCCTTCCAGCTTCCGCACAGGTGGCGAAGGTGCTGCAGGCGCAGCAGCGTCGCGGCATCTGGCATGTCTTGGTGCAGTGGACCGGCCTGCCAGAGGAGGAAGCGACTTGGGAGAAGCTCGACGATTTCCGCCAGCAGTTTCTAGATGTTAAGCTCGAGGACGAGCTGTTTGAGAAGGCGGGGAGAGATGTTCTGACTGGTACAACGTACCAACAGAGGAGGCCCAATGGGCAGGGTTAATTACGGGCTTAGTCCAAGTTATCTTACCTATCTTAGAGTCCAAGTTATATTAGAGTCCAAGTTAGAGTCCAAGTTATCTAGGGTTTAGTGGAGGTTGTCCTCCTATATAAACACATGTACCCCTTCGATATTAAGCACACAATAAACAGTATATTCTGTTGTCGTCTCCCTCAGGAGACGGGAGCCCCAAACCCTAGCCGCCTCTCTCTCTCTCTTTCTCACGCCGCGACGGTGCCCAACCGCTGGCGCCGGCGTCCCCAACCTCGCAGCCCGCACTTCCACCCCTACAACCTAAGTCCGAGACCTGGTAGAACCCTAGCCTCTACCAGGCACACTCATGATAGCAATGGCACATGATGCTAATGATGAGGTTTTGCGTGTGGCATTTGCTTTGGTGTCCGTGGAGAACCAAGACAACTGGGAATGGTTGATGACACTTGTGGGGGGCACGGTCATTCCTCCGAATAGGGAGGTACGCATTATATCCGATCGGCACCAAGGCTTATTGAAGGTCATGGATATTCACATTCCAGGCCATGCGAGGATTCACTACCGATGGTGTATGAGGCACTTCGTTGCAAACTTTTATAGGGCTTGTAAGAACAAGGATCTTTGCATGGATCTTAACTCCGCATGTGTAGCTTTCTCAGTTAAGTCGTTCACTACATGATTCGACAAAATCTATGAGAAGGCTAACGAAGGCGGGAAAGATTTCCTAGAAAGGAATATTGATGAGAGACACAAGTGGTCAAGGGCATGTGATGAAGGTGGCATGAGATATGGAGACATGACAAGCAATTTTGTTGAGTGCTTCAACTTTGTCTTGAAGGGTACCCGTCAGTTGCCGGTGACGACAATAGCGGAATATACTTTTTATAAGCTAAATGAGTATTTTCTGAAGCACTCCGATGAAATCGACAAGTTGATTGGTGATAGTGAGAAGCCTCCCAATGAGATTTATCCGAAGAAGGTTGCCGAGTGGCTAGAGTTTCAGAAAGACAAGTCAGCCATACAACTTGCCACTTGTTTCGATAATGTTGAAATGAAATACCAAGTAGATGAGTGAGGTGGGACAACGAGAGATACACTCCCACATCCAAATCTGTAGGGCCGAAACAAAACCGCCAAGACTAGATGTCGGCTTACTCCTCATACATGCTCCATCCAACTGCATATTTGTACACGCGTTATACGGTCACACACAAACATATATTTCATAAATTGAAAATACATCATAATAAGCATTACCTCCCGGTACAAGAAGGCTAGTGCAGCCGACCCCCAACTCCACTTAACATCCCAGTTACGGAGAGGGTCCAAGAACATCCATGAGGTCGTGTCTCCCGTGCCATGCGGAAACACGACTTGGGTCAAAAGATTCCATCAGTAAGCCCTGGTGTACCTCTCCACAACAGCCGGACTGGCATCCTCTGGGCACTCGTAAAATGTTGTCGTAGCCACGAGTACGACACACTATGGGGGAACGTCGCATGGAAAACAAAAAAAATTCTACGCGCACATAAGATCTATCCATGGTGATGACCATGTACGAGAGGGGGAGAGTGTATCTACACACCCTTGTAGATCGCTGAGCGGAAGTGTATATTACACGGTTGATGTAGTGGAACATCTTCGCTATCCAAATCGTAGTCCGTCCCGCGATCCCATCACAATCCATCCCGATCTAGTGCCGAACGGATGGCACCTCCGTGTTCATCACACGTACAGCTCGATGACAATCTCCTCCTTCTTGATCCAGCAAGAGGGCGGAGAGGTAGATGAGTTCTCCAGCACGAGGGCATGGTGGTGGTCGTGAACTAATCCAGCAGGGCTTCACCAAGCTATACCGGACTAATCTAGACGAAGGAGACAATCTATGGAGGAGAGGGCATCACGTGGCTATTTTCTCGTGAAGTTTGCCCTGAAAACCTCCACTATATATAGGAGGAATAGGAGAGAGGGCTGCCTTGCCTCCTCCTCCAAGGAGGAGAGCTTCAGCCGAGCTAGGGAGGAGAGTCCTCCTCCAATTCGATTTGGTAGAGGACCCCCTTCCTAGTTGGTTTCCTCCTTCCTTTTCCCCTTTTCTTTGTTTTTGCACTTGGCCGACATAGGCCTTATTGGGCTGGACGCACCAGCCCACTAGGGGTTCGTGCGCCACCTTTAGGCCTACTAGGTCCTCTCCTGTGTGGGTGGCTCCTCCCGGTAAAACCCTGGAACCTATTCGTCACTCCCGGTACTTAACCGTAATGCCCGAAATCTTTTCAGAAGCCAAATGCAACTTTCCTATATATCAATATTTACCTCCGGACAATTCTGGAGCTCCTCGTGACGTCCGGGATCTCATCCGGGACTCCGAACAACTTTCGATCACCAACATACATAACTCAATAATACCGAAACGTCACCGAACCTTAAGTGACGGGGATAGTACCCCTGGGTATACCATGAGCGGAGATTAGCCGTCTCCAAGACATTTGCGGGCCGCCTGGCCTCCCCAGGCCGGCTAGCGATAGCCGGCACATTCGGCCAACGCAAGTCATGCCGGCTGGTGATAGCCGACCCCTTCGACCAACCCAAGACCGACAAGCTGGCGATAGCCGGCCCCTTTGGCCCGTACGTGCCTGGCCGAGTGGCGATAGCCGACCACTTATCCGATGCGCGCCTAGCCGCCTTGAGGGGCTCGGTCGGCCGGCTGGCCTGCCGCCATTCGGACGGCCAGCTCGTGTCCCATCCGGCCGTACCATTGTACAAAAGACACGACAAAACGAATGATCATAGGCTATCACGACAACAGTACGCGCTGACATGTTTGGCCCTGCTGTAGCATGATGATGGAAAGGTGAGCGAGGCTAAATGGCCACCGTCGCTGCTGACCCTGTACGGGCGTGACGACCCTGTAGCCACGACCCCCCCTGTGTGAGAACGCGCGCTGACGGCTTGGCGCGTCACCCGCTGCTGCACACGGCCGGCGGGCCCCGCGACAAGACTCAACACCAGGTGGGCCCCACAGCCGGCCCGAGAGGCTGGCAAATAGCCCCTCCTCCTAGCCTACCATTACCATTGTATTACCTCGCTACACTATAAAGCCTCGCCCCTGCCCACCAAGAGAGGCAGGGACACACGGTTACACTCTCATGTCCAATAGGATATAGAGAGACACACACCAGAAACACGTAGAACACCATTTGAGGCAGCGAGACCGGCAGCCAGCGCTCCGTCTCCCTCCTCACGAACAGCTCAAGGAGCAACCTTTGTAGTGTGATTCTCATATAGTCACACATGCAGGACTAGGGGTTTTACCTCATCGGAGGGCCCTGAACCTGGGTAAACCGACTTCATTTGTGTTGTGCGATCACCCGTTCCCATACGCCGTCGGTGCCCATCGACCCCAAACCACGAGTTAAGCCACCCCATGGCATCTGTCTCGGAAATACCACGACATTTGGCGACCACCATGGGGACGGCAGCGACGCCAGACGGAGTGACGTTCCGGGCGGGACCCTTCACCCCTTCTGGTGAGCGCGTGGCGCATGGCTTGGTCGTGCGCTACGACGCACTCGATTGCGTCAACGACAACGGCCGCCGTCTCGAGGAGGCGGACTTCCCCGTTGATTTCTCCATTTCCTTTGGCTCGCACCGTGTCTACGTCGCGGTCGTCGCCGACAGCTATCCCACAGTGGTGCTCAGCTGCGAAGAGTTGCCGCTATCTGGCAACAGCGACCCCTCCCGCAACATAGACAAGCTTTACGACCGTGTGGAGGTGCTCACTGTCACATCGCATGGCGGCGCATCTGGGTACCGCACCCCGATTCGCGCATCGATGGACATGCACCGCACCCCATCCCTCAGGTGGCCGACCCCACGGTCGCCACCCAAGAGGTCAACGCCCACCGCCTGCAGCTTCTCCGTGAGGCGGAGGCACTGGAAGCTACTCAGCGCAAGTTTGAGGCCGCTCGGCGTGAGTTCAATGCGGCTCATGGTCATACGCCGGCTGCCCCCGGGCCGTGCCAGCTGGAGCGCATGCAGCACCGAGGAGGCGCAGTCGGCCACGCGCTGGCCGACGACCGCCCCGTCTACAATTCCCTAGTCAAGAACATGCGAGCTGCATAGGCTCAATGGTCCGGCATGCGACGCGCACCAGGAGCGCATCAACGTTCTCATAGAGGTCACCAACGCACAGCAGGCCTAGTCGTCCCGCGACCCGGCTGGCTCCCACTCAAGGACCTACAACGACACTGGCCAGCCCGTAGACGACCGGCGGGAGACAAACCAGGCATCTTCGTCTGCCAAGACCCATTACCATTGCGGCAGCAACCAGGCGGGCAGCTACAGCCGGTGGGACCATAGCCTATCGGTTGTCAACAACCGCGTGCGGGTGCCGCCTGGCGAGGGCGACCGCGAGTCAGCACGGAGCGGCCGACACGAGGAGCGTGACCGGTCGGCGGGACCCAGCGTGTCGCCATACGATCCGATCGGCGCGGGCCAGCTTGACGACTAGGACGCGCGTTTCCGCCTAGAGCGTATCGCCTAATCCCACACGGCCGAGGAGGAAGGCAAAACCGGCCCGCCGTGCTTCGGGCCGTGCATCCTCAAGGAGCCGTTCCCCAAGGGCTTCACCTTGGCACGTGACATCCCCAAGTACAACGTCTCGACCAAGACTGAGGATTGGTTGACCGACTACACCATCGCCGTCGGCATCGCCGACGCCAACAAGCGCGTAGTTGTACACTATGCGCCCTTCATGCTACTCGGCTTGGCTCAGACCTGGCTTAACCCTGTCGACCGGCAGTGTGAACGGCTGGCTGGACTTCGAGGAGGCATTTGTGTGCAACCTCACCGGCACGTACAAGCGCCCTGGTCGGCCTCGACAGCTCGCCCTGTGCGTACAAGGCCCGGCTGAGCCGCTCCACGACTACCTCACACGGTGAACCGAGCTCCACAACTCGTGCAAAGGCGTTAATGAGGTACAAGCGATCCAGTACTTCATTGACGGCTGCCGAGACAGCACCCTCCTTAAGCACAAGCTCTTGTGCCGGGAACCATCCACCCTCACGCGACTGATGGCCGCTGTCGACCTATACGTTGTGGCTGACTCTTCCATGAAGATCCCCGTGCTCGTCGACGTGGTCGGCAAGCCGACTATGTCCAATCCAGCTGCCGCCCCGGCAGCCGGCCGATCTTAGCAGGATCAGGGCAAGCGCAAGGCTGACCAGCCAGACGCCGCCAAGGTACCCGGCATGTCTAGACCGTCAAGGACGGCCGCCTGGCAGACGGCCGAGGCCCGAGCCTGCGCTAGCGCACCAATGAAGGCAAGCAGCCATGGCAGACCTAGTACACCTTCGAGGCCATGCTCGACGGGCCCTACAAATTCCATAGTGGGGCCAAGCCAACGACGCACACTTCTTGGCAGTGCAGCTGGTTCACCAAGATTGCAAGTAGCGAGGCTCTGCTGCCTGCGCCACCACTGCCGCCCCCGCCCTCCGCCCCAGGGCGGGCGGGGTCGGCGACGTATACCCTCAACAGGACGCGATATACGTCATCTTCACCAGCAAGCATGACGACAAGCACAACCAGCGCAAGCACGCGCTGGAGGTCAACGCCATCGTCCCGCCGGTGCCCCAGTACAAGCACTGGTTGGACAAGCCAATCTCCTAGGGCCACGAGGACGATCTGACCGTGATGCCGACCCCAGGCGGCTTCACGCTGGTGTTGGATCCCACCTTCGTCTCCTGGCAGAGCACGTGCTGCTTCACGCGGGTGCTCATCGATGGCGGTAGCTGTTGGAAATATGCCCTAGAGGCAATAATAAAATAGTTATTATTATATTTCCCGTTTCAAGATAATCGTTTATTATCCATGCTATAACTGTATTAAATGTAAACATAAATGCATGTCTGGATGTATAGACAAAACAATGTCCCTAGTGAGCCTCTAGTTGACTAGCTGGTTGATCAATGATGGTTAAGGTTTCCTAGCCATGGACAAGTGTTGTCACTTGATGACGGGGTCACATCATTAGGAGAATGATGTGATGGACAAGAACCAAACTATAATCATAGCATATGATCGTGTCATTTTGTTGCTATTGTTTTCTGCTTGTCAAGTATACATTCCTATGACCATGAGATCATGTAACTCACTGACACCAGAGGAATGCCTTGTGTGTATCAAACGTCGCAACGTTACTGGGTGACTATAAAGGTGCTCTACAGGTATCTTTGAAGGTGTCCGTTGAGTTAGCATGGATCAATACTGGGATTGTCACTCCGTGTGACAGAGATGTATCTTGGGCCCCACTCGGTAATATAACATCACAAACAAGCCTCGCAAGCAATGTGACTAAAGAGTTACCCACGGGATCTTGTATTACAAAACGAGTAAAGAGACTTGCCGGTAACGATATTGAAATAGGTATGTCGATACGGGCGACCGAATCTCGGGCAAGTAACATACCGAAGGACAAAGGGAATGGTATACGGGATTGTGTGAATCCTTGACAAAGAGGTTCAACGATAAGATCTTCGTAAATTATGTAGGATCCAATATGGACGTCCAGGTCCTGCTATTGGATATTGACCGGAGAGTGTCTGTGTCATGTCTGCATAGTTCTTGAACCCGCAGGGTCTGCACACTTAAGGTTCGATGATGTTTTGGTATAGTTGAGTTATAGGTGTTGGTGACCGAAGATTGTTCGGAGTCCCATATAAGATCATGGATGTCACGAGGAGCTCTGGAATGGTCCGGAGGTAAAGACTGATGTATAGGAAGTCCTGTTTTGGTCACCGGAAAGGTATCGGGCTCATCGATAGTGTACCGGGAGTGTCGGGAGGGTGCCGGGGGACCACCGGGAGGGGTCTGACGACCCAAGAGCCTTTTGGGCTGTGAGAAGAGGTGGACCAGCCCCTGGTGGGCTGGCCAAAGCATCTATCAAAGTCCCATGTGGCTAGGAGAAGTGATAAAAGGGTAAAGGACTTTTAAAAGGAAGGGAAGGAGGAGTCCTCCCAAAGTAGTCCACCTTCCCACAAGGAAGGTGGGCTCTTCATTTGGTTTGGCCGACCCCTCTCCTTGGAGGAGGGGCAAGGCTGCGTCCTCTCCTCTCCTCCTATATATACTAGAGGTTTTGAGGTTTTTTGAGACACAACAATCAGCCACGTGCTGCCCTCTCTGTAGATCCGTTTCTCCTCTGCGGTGGTTAGGCAAAGCCCTGCTGGACTAGCTCCACCACCATTGCCGTCACACCGTCGCGCTGCCGGAGAACTCATCTACCTCTCTCCCCCTCTTGTTGGATCAAGAAGGCGGAGATCATCATCGAGCTGTACATGTGCTGAACGTGGAGGTGTCGTCCGTTTGGCACTAGATCGGGATGGATCGTGGGATGGCGGCGATTTAGATTGCGAAGATGTTCCACTACATCAACCGCATTTCTTAACGCTTCCCGCTTAGCAATCTACAAGGGTATGTGGATCCGATATCCCTCTCATAGATGATCATCACCATGATAGGTCTTCGTGTGCGTAGGATTTTATTTTGTTTCCCATGCAACGTTCCCCGACAGTGGAATCATGAGCTATGTTCATGCGTAGATGATATCTCGAGTAGAACACAAAAGAGTTTGTAGGCGTTGATGTTCAATTTCCTACCCTCCTTAGTCTTTTCTTCATTCAACGACATTGTTGGATTAAAGCGGCCCAGACCAACTTTACTCATACGCTTACGGGAGACCGGTTTAATCGATTGACACGCAACTTGTTGCATAAAGATGACTGACGGGTGTATGTTTCTTCAACTTTAGTTGAATCGGATTTGACCGAGGCGGTCCTTGGAGAAGGTATGTAGCAATTTGCATATCACCGTTGGAGAAGGCGTAAGTAAGATGCGATCATACTAGATACCCATAGCAGCCACGTAAAACATGCAACAAAAAATTAGAGGACGTCTAACATTTTTTGCAGGGCATGCTTGTGATGTGATATGGCCAATGACATGATATGATATATTGGATGTATGAGATGATCATGTTGTAATAGTTAAATATCGACTTGCACGTCGATGCTACGACAACCGGCATGAGCGATATGGTTGTCTTTAAATTTATTTTGCGCTTGCAGATGCTCTTGCTATATCACTAGGCAATAGCTTTAGTAGTAACAACATAGATAGCGTGACAACCTCGATGGCAGCACAATGATGGAGATCACGGTGTGGCGCCGGTGACGATGGAGATCATGCCGGTGCTTTGGTGATGGAGATCAAGAAGCACAAGTTCATGGGCATATCATGTCACTTTTTGATTTGCATGGGATGTTAATCCTTTTATGCACCTTATTTTGCTTAGGACGATGGTAGCATTATAAGGTAATCCCTCACTAAAATTTGAAGATAAAATTGTGTTCTCCCCGACTATGCACCATTGCGACAGTTCGTCGTTTCGCGACACCATGTGATGATCGGGTGTGATAGACTCAACGTTCACATACAACGGGTGCAAAACAGTTGCACACTCGGAACACTCGGGTTAAACTTGACGTGCCTAGCATGTACAGACATGGCCTCGGAACACAAGAGACCGAAAGGCCGAGCATGAATCATATAGTTGATATGATCAACATGGAGATGTTCACCATTGAAACTAATCTCAACTCACGTGATGATCGGGTTTGAGTTAGTGGATTTGGATCATGCGACACTCGAATGACTAGAGGGATGACTATTTGAGTGGGAGTTTGTTAGTAATATGATTAGCTAAACTCAATTGTCTTGAACATAGTCTAAGTAATCTTTGCAAAATTTTGTGTTGTAGATAAATGGCTCGCGCAGTAGCAACCCTGAATTTTTAATACTTTCCTAGAGAAAGCTAAGATGAAAGATGATGGAAGCAACTTTGTTGACTGGGCCCGTAATCTGAGGCTTACCCTCACGGCTGGCCAAAAGCAATATGTCCTTGATGCTGCGATAGGTGATGCACCACCCGCTACGGCGACTCAACATGTTTTGAATGCTTGGCAGTCACGTAAGGATGACTACTCATTGGTGCAATATGCAATTTTGTATGGCTTAGAACCGAGACTTCAAAGACGTTTTGAACGTCATGGAGCATATGAGATGTTCCAGGAGTTGAAGTTTATCTTTGAGAAGAATGCCCGGATCGAGAGGTATGAGACCTCCGATAAGTTCTATGCTTGCAAAATGGAGGAGAATGGGTCTGACAGTGAACACATACTCAGAATGTATGGGTACTTTCAACGTCTAGCTGAACTGGGCATTGAACTCCCGCAAGAGGCTATCACTGACAGAGTTCTTCAATGACTACCACCTAGCTATAAGAGCTTTGTGTTGAACTACAGCATGCAATTGATGAATAAGTCACTCGCCGAGCTGTTTGCGATGCTGAAAGTCGTAGAGTCAGAAATCCAGAAAGAGCATAAAGTGTTGATGGTCAATAAGACCACCAGTTTCAAGAAAAACGGTAAAGGAAAGAATGGGTAACTCCAAGAAGAGTGGCAAACCTGTTGCCCCTCCGACGAAGAAACCAAAGGATGGACCTAAGTCGGAAACTGAGTGTTACTATTGCAAGGGAACTGGTCACTGGAAGCGAAACTGCCCCAAGTATCTGGCCGATAAGAAGGCGGCCAACGCCAAACAAGGTATATTTGATATACATGTTATTGATGTGTACCTCACCAACTCTCGTAGTAGTGCCTGGGTATTTGATACCGGATCTGTTGCTCACATTTGCAACTCGAAACATGAACTACGGAATAAACGAAGGCTGGCGAAGGATGAAGTGATGATGTGCGTGGGAAATGGTTCCAAGGTTGATGCGATCGTCGTCGGCACGCTCTCACTTCAGTTACCATCGGGATTAGTGACGAACTTAAATAATTGTTATTTAGTGCCTACATTAAGCATGAACTTATATCTGGATCTTTTTTATTGCGAGACGGTTACTCATTTAAGTCAGAGAATAATGGTTGTTCTATTTATATGAGTAATATCTTTTATGATCATGCACCCAATGTGAGGGGTTTGTTCATATTGAATCTCGATTGTGATGACACTCATGTCATAACATTGAGACCAAAAGATGTAGAGTTAATAATGATAGAGCCACTTTCTTGTGGCGCTGCCGCTTAGGTCATATTGGTGTAATCCGCATGAAGAAACTCCATGCTGATGGACTTTTGGAGTCACTTGATTTTGAATCACTTGACACATGCGAACCATGTCTCATGGGCAAGATGACTAAGACTCCGTTGTCCAGAACAATGGAGCGTGCAAGTGACGTGTTGGAGATCCTACATACTGATGTGTGCAGACCGATCAGCATAGAGGCGCGTGGCGGATATCTTTATTTTCTCACCTTCACTGACGATTTGAGTATGTATGGTTATATCTACTTGATGAAGCACAAGTCTAAAACATTTGAAAAGTTCAAGCAATTTCAGAGTGAAGTTGAAAATCATCGTAACAAGAAGATCAAGTTCCTACGATCTGATCGAGGAGGTGAATATCTGAGTTACGAGTTTGGTGCTCACTTAAGACAATGTGGAATTGTTTCATAGTTGACACCGTCCGGAACACCAATGCAATGGTGTGTCCAAACGTCGTAATCGTATTTTATTAGATATGGTGCATTCTATGATGTCTCTTACCGATTTTCCATTATCATTTTGGGGCTATGCATTGGAGACACCTGCATTCACTTAAAAAAGGGCACCATCATAATCCGTTGAGACGACACCATATGAGTTGTGGTCTGGAAATAAGCCAAAGTTGTTGTTTCTTAAAGTTTGGGGATGTGATGCTTGTGTCAAAAAGGTTTAGCCTGAAAAGCTAGAACCCAAAGCGGAAAAGTGCGTCTTCATAGGTTACCCAAAAGAGATAGTTGGGTATACCTTCTATCTCAAATCCGAGGGGAAAGTGTTTGTCACTAAGAATGGAGCTTTTTTTGAGAAATAGTTTCTCTTGAAAGAATTGAGTCAGAGGAAGATAGAACTTGATGAGAATGTGGAACCTCTACTTCAACAAGATGGTGGCGCAGGGCAGAAAGAAATTTCTGTCGAGGCAACACCAGTTGAAGAGGAAGCTAATGATGTTGATCATGAAGCTTCACATCAAGTTGCTATCGGACCTCGCAGGTCGACAAGAGCACGTACTGCTCCTGAGTGGTACGGGAATCCTGTCTTGTAAATCATGTTGTTGGACAACAATGAGGCTGCGAATTATGGAGAAGCAATGGTGGGCCCAGATTCCAACAGATGGTTAGAAGCCATGAAATCTGTGATAGGATCTAGGTATGAAAACAAAGTATGGACTTTGGAAGTATTACCTAAAGGTCGAAAGGCTATTCAGAACAAATTGATCTTTAAGAAGAAGACGGATGCAGAAGGTAATGTGACCGTTTATAAAGCTCGACTTGTGGCAAATGATTTTTCACAAGTTCAAGGAGTTTACTATGATGAGACATTCTCAGTCGTAGCGATGCTTAAGTCCGTCCGAATCATGTTAGCAATAGCTGCATTTTTCGATTATGAAATCTGGCAGATGGATGTCAAAACGGCGTTCCTCAACGGGTTTCTTAAGGAAGAGTTCTATATGATGCAACCCGAAGGTTTTGTCGATCGAGAGAATGCTGACAAAGTATGCAAGCTCCAGCGATCCATTTATGGACTGGTGCAGGCATCTCGGAGTTGGAATCAACGCTTTGATGAGGTGATCAAGGCGTTGGGGTTTATACAAGTTTTTGGAGAAGCTTGTATTTACAAGAAAGTGAGTGGGAGCTCTATAGCATTTTTAATATTATATGTGGATGACATATTGCTGATTGGAAACAATGTAGAGTGTTTGGAAAGCGTAAATGATTACTTGAATAAAAGTTTTTCGATGAAGGACCTCGGAGAAGCTGCTTACATATTGGGCATAAAGATCTATAGAGATAGGTCAAGGCGCGTGATAGAACTTTCACAAAGCACATACCTTGACAAAGTACTGAAGAAGTTCAAAATGGAACAATCCAAGAAGGGGTTCTTGCGTGTCTTACAAGGTATAAAGTTGCGTAAGACTCAATGCCAGAAAAAGGTCTTGATAACCCACAAGTGTAGGGGGTCGCAACAGTTTTCGAGGGTAGAGTATTCAACCCAAATTTATTGGTTCGACTCAGGGGAAGCGAAAGAATATTCTCAAGTATTAGCAGCTGGGTTGTTAATTCAACCACACCCGAAAGATTAGTGTCTGCAAACAAAGTATCAGTAGCAAAGTAGTATGATAGCAACGGTGCCAGAAACAGGTCTGTTGACGACAGACTATTCCTAACTTGTTGTATCAATGGCGCCAGTAAAAGTGTTGCAGCAAGTAACAACCAAGTAGCAAGTAACAGCAGTAGTGACAACAGTAGCAAGGAACAACAGTAGTGACAGCAGTAGCAAGTAACAACAGTAGCAACAGAGTAACATCAGTAGCAACAGAGTAACAGCAGCAACAGTAACAGCAGTAGCAGCAAAGTAACGTAGCAAGGACCAGTAGTAAAAGACTCGTAGGCAGTGGATCGGTGATGGATGAGTATGCCGGATGTGATTCATCATGTAACTGTTATAACACAGAGACATATGTAACTAGCTCTCGTTCGTCAATCTAATGTAGGCATGTATTCCGTATGTAGTCATACGTGCTTAGGCAAAAGAACTTGCATGACATCTATGATCCATCCCTCCCGTGGCAGCGGGATCCTAATGGAAACTACGGGATATTAAGGTTCTCCTTTTAATAAAGATTCAGACCAACGCATTAACGCGTGGTGAATACATGAACTGCTCATACTATGGTCATCTCCGGGGTGGTTCCGGCTATTGTCACTCCGGGGTTGCCGGGTCATAACACATAGTAGGTGACTACAACTTGGAAGATAGGATCTAGAACACACATATATTGGCGACAACATAATAGGTTCAGATCTGAAATCATGGCACTCGGGCCCTAGTGACAAGCATTAAGCATGGCAAAGTAGTAGCAACATCAATCTCAGAACATAGTGGATACTAGGGATCAATCCCCATCAAAACTAACTCGATTACATGATAGATCTCATCCAACTCATAACCGTCCAGCAAGCCTACTATGAGATTACTCACGAACGGTGAAGAGCATCATGGAGTTGTCGATGGAGGAAGGTTGATGATGACAATGGCGACGATTTCCCCTCTCTGGAGCCGGGAACGGACTCCAGATCTTCCCTCCAAATGAAGAACAGGAGGTGGCGGCACCTCCGTATCGTAAAACGCGATGAATCCTTCTCCTTGATTTTTTTCCGGGCGAAACGGAATATATAGAGCTAAGTTTGGAGGCGGTGGATCCACGTGGGCCCCACAAGCCCTCAAGACGCGGCATGGGGGGTGGCCGCGGCCCAGGGGCTTGTGGCCCACCGACTCACCTGCTCCGGTGGATCTTTGCACGGGTATTTTTCATTAATTCTAGAAAAATTCTCCGTAAATTTTTAGGTCATTCCGAGAACTTTTATTTCTGCACAAAAACAACACCATGGCAATTCTACTGAAAACAGCGTTAGTCCGGGTTAGTTCCATTCAAATCATGCAAGTTAGAGTCCAAAACAAGGGCAAAAGTGTTCGGAAAAGTAGATACGATGGAGACGTATCAACTCCCCCAAGCTTAAAGCCTTGCTTGTCCTCAAGAAATTCAGTTGACAAACTGAAAGAGACAAAAGAAAAACTTTGACGAACTCTGTTTGATCTTGTTGTTGCAACTATGTCTAACTCATAACCAGAATTTCAGCAAGATCACAAGCAAACCACATAAGAAAATGACATCTAGGTCTCACGGTAAACTCATATCAATGGCATAATAAACTAGCGAGCAAATAATAATAAGCCTCAAATGTCAACACTTCAACCAAAACAACATGAAGCAGTACGAATAGATTGTATCTCGCTATCTCTTTCTGAGACCGCAAAACATAAATGCAGAGCACATTCAAAGACCAAGGGCCGACTAAACATTGTAATTCATGGAAATGAAGATCCAGTCACAGTCATACTCAACACAGTTAAAAGCAAAGCATAAAAATGATAGAGGTGCTCTCTAATTGGTGCTTTTATAAGAGGAGGATGACTCAACAGGAACATAAATAGAAAGGCCCTTCGCAGAGGGAAGCATTGTTTTGCAGAGGTGCCAGAGCTCAAGCTTTGAAAACAGAGATAATAATTTGGGTGGCATGCTTTCATTGTCAACGCAATGACTAAGAGTTCTCAACATCTTCCACGCTACACATGCTATAGGCGGTTCCTGATACGTCTCCGTCGTATCTACTTTTCCGAACACTTTTGCCCTTGTTTTGGACTCTAATTTGTATGATTTGAATGGAACTAACCCGGACTAACGTTGTTTTCAGCAGAATTGCCATGGTGTTCTTTTTTTCATAAATAAAAGTTCTCAGAATGACCTGAAAATTTACGGAGATTTTTTCTGGAATTAATAAAAAATACCTGCGCAAAGATCCACCGGAGGAGGTGTGCTAGTGGGCCACAAGCCCCTGGGCCGCGGCCGCCCCCCTGGTCGCGCCGTGAGGGCTTGTAGGGCCCACGTGGCTCCACCGCCCCCAAACTCAGCTCTATATATTCCGTCTCGCCCGGAAAAAAAATTAGGAAGAAGGATTCATCGCGTTTTACGATACAGAGGCGCCGCCAGCTCCTGTTCTTCATCTGGAGGACTGATCTGGAGTCCGTTCGGGGCTCCGGAGAGGGGAAATCGTCGCCATTGTCATCATCAACCTTCCTCCATTGACAATTCCATGATGCTCTTCACCGTTCATGAGTAATCTCATCGTAGGCTTGCTGGACGGTGAAGAGTTGGATGAGATCTATCATGTAATCGAGTTAGTTTTGACGGGGATTGATCCCTAGTATCCACTATGTTTTGAGATTGATGTTGCTACTACTTTGCCATGCTTAATGCTTGTCACTAGGGCCCGAGTGTCGTGATTTCAGATCTGAACCTATTATGTTGTCGCCCATACATGTGTGTTTTAGGTCCTATCTTGCAAGTTGTAGTCACCTACTATGTGTTAATATCCGGCAACCCCGGAGTGACAACAGCCGGAACCACTCCCGAAGATGACCATAGTATGAGGAGTTCATGTATTACCCACGTGTTAATGCGTTGGTCCAGTTCTTTATTAAAAGGAGAACCTTAATATCCCGTAGTCTCCATTAGGACCCCGCTGCCACGGGAGGGATGGACAATAGATGTCATGCAAGTTCTTTTCCCTAAGCACGTATGACTACATACGGAATACATGCCTACATTAGATTGATGAACGGGAGCTAGTTACAGATCTCTCCGTGTTATAGCTGTTACATGATGAATCACATCATGCATACTCATCCATCACCGATCCACTGCCTACGATTCTTTTACTACTCGTCCTTGCTATGTTAGTTTGCTGCTACTGCTGTTACTGCTACTGCAGTCACTTTGCTGCTACTGCTGTCACTACTGTTGTTCCTTGCTACTGCTGTCACTACTACTGTTCCTTGCTACTGTTGTCACTACTGCTGTTACTTGCTACTTTGCTGTTACTTGCTGCAACACTTTAATGGCGCCATTGATACAACAAGTTAGGAATAGTCTGCCGTCAACATACCTAATTCTGGCACCGTTGCTATCATACTACTTTGCTACTGATACTTTGCTTGCAGACACTAATCTTTCAGGTGTGGTTGAATTGACAACTCAGCTGCAAATACTTGAGAATATTCTTTCGCTTCCCTGAGTCGAACCAATAAATTTGGGTTGAATACTCTACCCTCGAAAACTGTTGCTATCCCCTACACTTGTGGGTTATCAAGACCTTTTCTGGCGCCGTTGCCGGGGAAGCACAACTATATTCTCTGAGTCACTTGGGATTGACGTCTGCTGATCACTATGAGGAATCCGAAAGATCCAAGAACTGAAATCTTGCCTTCCACTACGAGGAGAGGTAAGGAACTGCCATCGAGCTCTGCACTTGATTCACCTTCAGTTATGAGTAAGTTTGCGACATCGCCTCCTTCTAGAAATCTTGATATGTTTCATGTGCTTGATACTACTATGCTTGATGATGCTACTTCTGCTGCCCATGATGCTATGCTTGGTACTATGCCTGATGATGCTATGCCTGATACTGCTTTTCCACTAGGTGCATTCCTTGATGCACAAATTGCTAGAGTTGCTGCTAGACGTGATGATACTTCTGAAACTGCTGATACTATTGAAGTAGAACCTGCTACTATGCCTGAATTGCCTATTATGCCTGAGCGCTATGTTATGGAGGGAGAGACAACTGAGGATTTTCTTGCGTGTAAGGATAGCTATGATGTTGAGAAACTACTGTGCAAGTGGAAAGAAAAAACTCTGAACGCTAGGATGAAATACGACCTAAAGTTTGCTACTTTGCCTATCTTTGTGACCGATAAGGATTATGAATTCTCTGTCGAGCCTGATTTAATCACTCTGGTCAAATCTGATCCCTTTCACAGTTATGAGTCTGAAACGGTTGTAGCCCATCATACCAAACTGCACGATATAGCCACCCTATTCACTAGTGAGGAAAAGATCCCCCACTACTATATCCTCAAGCTGTTTCCTTTCTTGCTAAAGGATGATGCTAAGACTTGGTTCACTTCTCTTGCTCCTGATTGTGCGCGTTGCCCCCAGGATATGGTCTGCTACTTCTCTAAAAAATATTTCCCTGCCCATAAGAAGCAAGCTGCCTTGCAGGAAATATTCAACTTTGCTCAAGCTGAGGAAGAGAGTCTCCCACAAGCTTGGGGGAGGCTCATCCAGCTACTGAATGCTTTGCTTGATCACCCTCTTGAGAAGAATGAAATACTTGATATCTTCTATAATGGACTTACCGATGCTTTCAAAGACCACCTAGATAGTTGTGCTGGTTGTGTTTTTAGGGAACGAACTGTAGAACAAGGTGAGATCCTATTGAATAACATCTTGTGCAATGAGAATGCTTGGACTATTCCCGAACCACCTCCTAAGCCAACTCCGAAGAAAAGAGGTATTCTATTCCTCAGTCCTGAAGATATGTAAGAAGCCAAGAAATCTATGCGAGAGAAAGGCACTAAATCTAAAGATGTCAAAAATCTACCATCTATCGAAGAGATCCATGGTCTGGATAACCTGATACAGGTAGTAGAAGTAAATTCTCTCCGTAGGTTTGATGAGAGTGATATTCCTTTTGATAAACCTGCTAGCTTATGCATGGATGAATTTGATAAGTTTGTTGCCAAACAACAAAGCTTCAATGATTATGTTAGCAGACAATTGGAACAGAATGCTCGTATGCTTAGTCATTTAAGTGCTTGTGTGGACAGAAATGTCAATGATCTTAAGCTTCTGTGTAAACATGCCTCTAATGTTACTACTCAAGTAGAACAAGTACTTAAAACTCAGAATGACTTGCTCAACGAGTTGAATGACAATTCTGTCAGAGTCATTACTAGAGGCGGTAGAATGACCGAGGAACCTTTGTATCCTGAGGGTCATCCAAAGAGAGTTGAACAAGATTATCAAGGAGTTAGCACTGATGCACCTAGTCATCCTAGAAAGAAGAAGAAAGATGATAGGAACCTGCACGCTAGCAACCCTGTTGCTGCTACACCTGAGAGTCAAAACGATGCCTCTATCTCTGATGCTGAAACACAATCTCGTGATGAACATGACCCTAATGATAATATCAATAGTGATGTTCATGATGATGCTCAACCTAGCAACGATAAGGATGTGGAGATTGAACCTGTTGATCTGGATAACCCACACCCTAAGACTAAGAGATACGATAAGAATGTCTTCACTAATAGGAAGCATGGTAAAGAAAGGGAACCATGGGTTCAGAAACCCATGCCCTTTCCTCCCAAACCATCCAAGAAAAAGGATGATGAGGATTTTGAGCGATTCATTGAAATGATTAGACCAGTCTTTCGGCAAATGTGTTTGACAGATATGCTCAAAATGTCTCCGTATGCTAAGTACATGACAGATATTGTGACTAATAAGAGGAGGATACCTGAGGTTGAGATTTCCACCATGCTCGCTAATTATACCTTCAAGGGTGGAACTCCTAAGAAACTAGTTGATCCCGGTGTGCCCACTATACCTTGCTCCATTAAAGGCAACTACATTAGAACTGGGTTATGCGATCTTGGAGCCGGTGTTAGTGTTATGCCTCTCTCTCTTTATCGTAGACTTGAACTGGATAAGTTGACACCCACTAAAATCTCTGTGCAAATGGCCGACAAATCAATTGCTTTCCCTATCGGCATTTGCGAGGATGTGCCTGTTGTGGTTGCTAACGTCACCATCTTAACAGACTTTCTTATCTTGGATATTCCCGAGGACGATGCCATGGCGGTCATCCTCGGAAGACCCTTTTTAAACACTGCAGGGGCTGTTATAGATTGCAACAAAGGCAATGTCACCTTCCATGTCAATGGTAATGAGCATACGGTGCACTTTCGGAAGAAACAATATCGAGTACATTGCATCAATGCCATCGAAAAAACTTCATCGATTCTTATTGGGAGCTTTGAATGCCCTATTCCTCGTGTCAAGATGAAGTATGATTTGCTTGTTGGGGAGATACACATCCCCATTTAGGTGACCTAGTGACTATTCGAGAATTCTCCGTTCTCTTTTTGCGATTCAAAAAAGTTTGTCAAAGAGACTTGATCAACCTCACTGACGGATTTCTTTCGATGACCATGAGATGGATGAATCGAGGAGTCACGAACCTCTGTTCCAAGCTTTCACCTTCGGTTGCTTAGAAGAAAAATGATAGGTTTAGTTTAGTTTTCCCTGTTTTCTGTTTTAGTGTTCCATAGAAAATTACCCCGGAAATAAAAGTTCTCCGAACGTCCTGAAAATCAAGTATGATTTTTTCTGGATTTTTTGAAAAATTCTGAGATGAAGAGCCTGTCTGGGGCCCACACTAGTGGGCCACAAGCCCTTGGGGCGCGGGCACCCCCTGGTCGCGCCACCCAGGCTTGTGGGGCCAACAGGCACCCCCTCCACTCATTCTTGCTCTCATCTGGTTCTCCTACCTCCAGAAAAAATCGTTTCGCAGCTCAAACCCGTGTTCTTGCTCCTCTTGCTGGGATTTTCGATCTCTTTGCTCAAATCACCATTCTCTGAACTATTTTGGGGAAATTACTCCTTGGTAAGTGACTCCTCCATTGGTCCAATTAGTTTTTGCTCTAGTGCCTTATACTCCGCGTATTTTTGCTGCCTTGGTGACCATGTTCTTGAGCTTTGCATGCTGATTTTTGCTGGTCCCAAGTAGTTTTGATGCGTAATATGGCCTCTAGGCACTTGTTGGAGTAGTTGCTACGAGTTTTGTTGAGCCTGATTCACTTTTCCTTAGAATCACTAAAAATTTCAGAGATAGAAAAGGGAAAAGATGAGGAGGTTCTTAAGAGGCTCTTCAAGCCGTGATCCCAAGGATGATGGGAGTGAGAAGAAGCCCAAGTATCTGGTCCCTCCAGTCGCAGAAGTTCGAGCGTGCGAGTGGCCAAGCAACGTGTTCTTACGCGCCGTTGGAATTTATGAGGACTTTTATCACTTGGTGGAAAACGCAGGCCTCACCGCCTTCGTTGAAGATAAGTGTCCGCAATACCTCCTCCTCACTAATGTCTTCGTACAAAGCTTTAACTTCTATCCGAGGAAGAATCCTCTTATGGTTGAGTTCAAACTTTATGATATCCCCCAGCGCATGTCACTCCAAGATTTTTGCAATGTTTGCAAATTACCTTACGTTGGGGATATTCATGAACCTCGCCCACGGGACTTGGAAGCTTTCATCGGTACAATTGCTGTAGGAGAGGAGAGAGGAGCGTCTTGCGCTAGAGCTGCTAGCATTTATTTTCCCGTGCTTCGGCACTTCTCATTATTTGTGGGAAAATGTTTGATTGGTCGTGGGAAAGCTGGGTCACTTAGTTCCCCAGATCTTGCGGTCTTGCGCAAATCCCTTTATAATGATAGAACTTATAGCTTGGGCGCTATAGTAGCTCAACGATTGAACCTGAACCGTTCTAAAGGTGTTGTCTATGGAGGTATCCATGCTACCCGTCTTGCCAGAAACTTTGAGATATCTATTAAACTGGAGGAGGAAGAAGAGATTCTTCTTCCCGAGAGATATCTAGATTACGATAGCATAGTTCGCCATGACTTTCTTGATAGAGATATAAATAGAAGGATGATTTATAACCTGGTGTTTAGTCAGGGTACTCGTGAGACTATTACTTTGCCTGCTCCTTCTTTGTTCAATCTTTATGCAGGCAGGTACATTATTATGCCCTCGGACATCTACGCATATTGGGGCCTAGCCCAACCACAGGTGCCCGTGCCCGAGCCACCAGTCGAGTACCACACGCCAGTTTATCAGTGGGAGCCAGAGGAGCTCACACAACAGTGACATCCTCAGTCCACTCCAGAGTATCCCGGAGCTGGTTATTTCCCTCCATGGGAGTAGACCAACTTAGGCAAAAAGCATAAGCTTGGGGGAGTACGTGTTCTCAGCGACTTTACATTCCTGCTTATGCTTTCACTTTGTTAGATGGTGTTCACACTTTGCTACTGTATCATCCATGCTAGTTTATTTTCTTTTTCTCGTTTTCTTTTCGTGTGTTTGTCTAGTTTGAGAAAAACCAAAAATATTTTCTTTTTCTTCTTTTGCTTGTTGGGAGCTTTCCCGTGTAAATAGTTTTCTTTTTCTTTGGGTCAAGGTAGAAGATATTGGTTACAATGTTTAGTGGCTCTTGCATGCATACCTGTTTAGCTTTCAAAGAGTCATATTACTTTGTCTTCTCCTTTTGTGTTTGCCTAAAGATTCCAGCGTAGTCCAATGCACGAGCACGCTTATTATTGTTCACATCATTCGGTCGTGCAAGTGAAAGGCAATAATGACGATATATGATGAAGTGACTGAGCCTGGAAAAGCTGGTACGAACTCGATCTATTTTGTTTTTGTAATTATGACTAGCTCATCATGCCTGATTCAGCTTTGTTGTGAGAGAAACATGTTTGCAATGACAACTTAGAGATCATAGTTTCTTATGCCATGCTTATTTAGCTAGGAGCTTATAATGGTTTGTCTTGGATGCCCACATGAATGTTGAGATGACTGTGTTGTAGTATGATAGGATGGTATCTGATACGTCTCAAACGTATCTATAATTTTTGATGGTTTCACGCTTTTATCTTGTCTTCTTTGGATGTTTTATGTACCTTTTATATCTTTTTTTGGGACTAACTTATTAATTAAGTGCCAAATGCTAGTTCCTGTTTTTTCTGTGTTTTTGACTCTTTTCATATCTGATTTTGGAACAGAGTCCAAACAGAATAAAAACCCCTAAATGATTTTTTCCCGAACGGAAGAAGATCAGTGCGCCTCTGGGCCAAGCCAGGTGAGCTCGAGGGAGCCCACAAGCTCCCACTCCGCCACCAGGGGGAGGCGGCGGTGTCACGGCTTGTGGCCTCCCTGGCCGCCCCTTGACCTAGATCCTTGGCCTATATATTCCGAAAAATTCAGCAAAAAAAAGGGGAACCTCAAAAATACTTTTCCGCCGCCGCAAGCTTCCGTTTCCGCGAGATCTGATATCAGCTGTGCTTCCCTTCCAACGGCGCCAGAAATTGTCGTGTCAACGGCACGAGGAATCTTTCAGCTGCGGCTACGCCTTAAGGGACTTCCGAGGCAAGTATGCACATGATTTCCCCCGTGGCCTTGGAGCCTTGCGTTGTTGTTCTCTCGAAGCAGAAAGGGTGATGTAGCACAGCGGTGGTAAGTATTTCCCTCAGTTTGAGAATCAAGGTATCAATCCAGTGGAGGAGTATCTCAAGATCCTGCACAAACACAAAAGCTTGCTCCCAACGCTATGAAGGGGTTGTCAATCCCTTATAGATTGTTTGCCAAGTGAGAACTGAAAGCAACAAAGTAACAAAGCAAAGTAAAAGCGAAGGTGTAAACGATGGATGTGAATAGACCCGGGGGCTGTAGTGTTTACTAGTGGCTTCTCTCATGAAAGCAAGTAGACGGTGGGTGAACAAATTACTGTCGAGCAATTGATAGAACCGCGCAAAGTCATGACGATATCTATGGCAATGACTATATCTATAGGCATCACGTCCAAAAGAAGTAGACAGATACTTTCTGCATCTACTACTATTACTCCACACGTCGACCGCTATCCAGCATGCATCTAGTGTATTAAGTCCAAAAGAACAGAGTAATGCCTTAAGCAAGATGACATGATGTAGAGGGATAATCTCAAACCAATGATAAAAACCCCATCTTTTTACCCTTGATGGCAACTACTTGATGTGTGCCTTGCTGCCCCTATTGTCACTGGGATAGGTCACCACATGGTAGAACCCAAAACCAAGCACTTCTCACATTGCAAGAATCATAGATGTAGTTGGCCAAACAAAACCCAAGACTCGGAGAGACTTACAAGGATATCAAATCATGCATATAAGAAATCAGCAAAGACTCAAATATATATCATAGATAATGTGATCACAAATCCACAATTCATCAGATCTCGACAAACACACCGCCAAAGAAGATTACATCGGATAGATCTCCATGAAGATCATGGAGAACTTTGTATTGAAGATCCAAGAGAGAGAAGAAGCCATCTAGCTACTAACTACGGACCGTAGGTATGAAGTGAACTACTCACGAGTCATTGGAGGGGCGATGATGATGATGAAGAAGTCCTCCAACTCCAAAGTCCCCTCCGGCAGGGCGCCGGGAAGGGTCTCCAGATGATATCTCGCGGAAACGGAAGCTTGCGGTTGCGGAAAAGTCTTTTCGAGGCTCCCTTTATTTTTTGCTGAATATTTGGGAATATATAGGCCAAAGATCTAGGTCAGGGGGCGGCCAGGTAGGCCACAAGCCCTGCGACCGCCACCTCCCCCTGGTGGCGGAGTGGGGGCTTGTGGGCTCCCTGGAGCTCACCTGGCTTGGCCCAAAGGCCCCCTGATCTTCTTCCGTTCGGAACAAAATCATTTCGAGGTTTTTCTTCCGTTTGGACTCCGTTCCAAAATCAGATCTGAAAAGAGTCAAAAACATAGAAAAAACAGGAACTGGCACTTGGCACTGAATTAAAAGGTACATAAAACATCCAAAGAAGACAAGATAACAACGTGAAACCATAAAAAATTATAGATACGTTTGAGACGTATCAAGCATCCCCAAGCTTAACTCCTGCTCGTCCTCGAGTAGGGAAGTGATAAAGAATGAATTTTTGATGCTTTCATGCTACCTAGCATAGGTGTCCTTTGTAATTCCTCTTATGTGACGTGAATGTTCAGATCCATTAGATTCAGAATAATAGTTTTCTATTGACGTGGAAACAATAATAATTCAAGCAAACTAGCAAGGTAATCATGAACTTTCAAAATAACAAGGCCAAAAGAAAGTTATCCCTACAAAAGAATATAGTCTGGTTATGCTCTATCATCATTGCACAACGAATTTAAATCATGCCCAACCCCGGTATTGGCCAAGTAATTGTTTCACACCTTTACTTTCTCTAACCTTTTCAACTCTCACGCAATACATGAGCGTGAGCCATGGTTATAGCACTATAGATGGTGTGGAGTGTGGTGGAGGTTGCAAGACAAAAAGGAGAAGATAGTCACATTAACTAGGCATATCAATGAGCTGTGGAGATGCTCATCAATAGATATAAATGTGAATGAGTAGGGATTGCCATACAAATGATGCACTAGAGCTACGAGTATGTGAAAGCTCTTAAAGAAAACTAGTGGGTGTGCATCCAACTTGCTTGCTCACGAAGACCTAAGGCAATTTTGAGGAAGCCTATCATTGGAATATACAAGCCAAGTTATATAATGCAAATTTCCCACTAACTATATGGTGGTGACAAAACGAGAGACTCTCAATCATGAAGATCATGGTGCTTAATATGCACAAGTGTGGAAAAACTGGTAGCATTGTCCCTTCTCTCTTTTTCTCTCATTTGTTTTTATTTTGGTGGGCTCTTTGGCCTCTTTTTTTGGTGGGCTTATTTGGCCTCTTTTATTTCCTCACATGGGACAATGCTCCATTAATGATGATCATCACACTTTCAACTCAAAACTTAGAGCAACTATGACTCTATACGGAATGCCTTCGGTAGTGTATCGTGGCAATGATCTAGCATGGCATAGACATCAATGTAAACATCATGAGCTAATTATGATCATGCAATGGCAATGTAGACGTGGTGGCACATGTCATGGTGGTAGTTGCATGGCAATATATCTCGGCATGACTTTGAAAAAGCCATAGTAGGTAGGTATGGTGGCTGTTTTGAGGGAGGCTAATGGTGGGTTTTCAGCACCGGCGAAAGTTGCACGGCACTAAGAAGATGGTGATGGTGGAAGGTGAAAGTGCATCTAAACCATGGACTCAACATTAGTCATGAAGAAATCATATACTTGTTGCAAAAGTTTTATTACTAATCGAAACAAAGCATTCAACGCATACTCCTAGGGGAAGGGTTGGTAGGTATAAACCATCGCGCGATCCCGACCGCCACGCAAAGGATGACAATCAATATACTAATCATGCTCAGATTTCATCACATAGCGGTTCACCATACGTGCATGCTACGACAATCACAAACTTCAACACAAGTATTTCTAGATCCACAACACCTTACTAGCATGAATACAATATTACCATAACCACAACTCAAAACTAATTGAGATGAATCAAACTTCTCTAACTATTCAATGCACATGAAGGTGGAAGTTTTTGTATCCCTTTGGATAACTACCCCTTTTGAGACAACTTTCAAAGCATAGATCAACTACCAAGCCACGCACCGCTGTGCTCTAAAAGATATAAGTGAAGCACATAGAGCAAAAGTATCTAGCTCAAAAGATATAAGTGAAGCACATGTGAGCTGAATTGTCTACCAAAAGATATAAGTGAATCTCGACAAAATCATGGTGAGTGCATGTTTCTCTCTCTAGGTGTGCAGCAAGGATGATTGTGTCACAACAAAATTAAAAGACTCCTACGATACAAGACGCTCCAAGCAAAAACACATAACATGTGGTGAATAAAAATATAGCCCCAAGTAACGTTACCAATGGATTGAAGACGAGAGAGGGGATGCCTTCCCGGGGCATCCCCAAGCTTAGGCTTTTACGACATCCTTGAATATCTTGGGGTGCCTTGGGCATCCCCAAGCTTGAGCTCTTGCCACTCTTTATCTTTTTGTCCATAAGAACTTCACCCAAAACTTGAAAACTTCACAACACGAAACTTAAACAGAAACTACTGATAACATTAGTATGAGAAAGCAAACCACCACTTCCTTAGGTACTGTAGCAAACTTAAATTCTACTTGTGCTGATGTTGGGTTACTGTACTTTCAATCTTCCATGGCTAATACCCCCCGATACTATCCATAGTTTTATCAAAATAAGCAACGAACACAACAAAAATAGAATCTGTTAATAGCAGACCAGTCTGTAGCAATCTGTATATTTCGTATACCTCTGTTACTTCAAAAAATCTGAAAAATTACGCAAGTCTGAAGAATTTGTGTAGCAATCGGCAACAAAAATATTCAACTCAAAAGCTCTTACAGAAAAAAATGAAAATTATTTTCGTGAGCAGAAAGTTTCTGTCTTTTCCAGCATGACCAAACGATCATCCCCAAGACTAATCATAACGGTTTTGCTTGGCACAAACGCAAAAAGAAACATAAAAGACACAATCATAACAGAATTATCAAAGTTTCCAAAACACAAAACAGAAAGAAAAAGGATAGATTCATTGGGTTGCCTCCCAACAAGCGCTTTTGTTTAACGCCCTTAGCTAGGCAAAAAGTGATGGAATCACGTATAGTCATCTTTGGTGCTCAAACCATAGGTAGCCCTCATCATAGATTCATAAGGCAATCTTATTTTCTTTCTAGGAAAGTGCTCCATGCCCTTCTTTAAAGGAAATTGAAATATAATATTCCCTTCCTTCATATCGATGATAGCACCAATAGTCCTTAGGAAAGGTCTACCAAGAATAATGGGACATGAAGGATTGCAATCTATGTCAAGTACAATGAAATCCACGGGTACATAGTTCTTATTTGCAACAATAAGAATATGATCGATCCTTCCCATGGGTTTCTTGACAGTAGAATCCGCAAGATGCAAATTAAGAGAACACTCTTCAATCTCATGAAAACCAAGAATATCACATAAAGACTTTGGAATCGCGGAAACACTAGCACCCAACTCACACAAAGCATTGCACTCATAGTTTTTGATCTTGATTTTGATAGTAGGTTCCCACTCATCATGAAGTTTTCGAGGTATAGAGACTTCTAGTTCGAGCTTCTCTTCAAGAGATTTCATCATAGCATCTACGATATGCGCGGTAAAGGCTTTGCTTTGGCTATAAGCGTGTGGAGAGTTTGCAATGGATTGCATCAAAGAAATGCATTCAAACAAGGAGCAATTATCATAATTGAATTCCTTGAGATCCAAAGTGGGAGTTTCATTACTACCCAAAATTTTGACTTCTTCTACTCCACTCTCCACACCTTTATCAACAAGATAGGTGGACTCCGAATCATTGGGGTGTTTTTCAACCAAAGTGGATTCATATCCAGCCCCTCCATAAGTAGGTTTGACACGCGAAAACAAAGATTCAAGAGGAGACACACCAAGCACTTTAAGATCTTCGTGATTTGATCACTAGAACACACCCTTTTAAACCATTCATGTCTAGCGCGAATTTGGGCGGTTCTTTCTTTGCTCTCATTCATGGAGATACGCATAGCTTTCAAAGTTTCATCCAAGTTGAACTTGGGAGGAGTGCATCTAACTTTCAAAGCATCAATATCACAAGACATCCTATCAACGCTCTTAGCCAAATCGTCTATTTTGAGTAGTTTTTCCTCTATGGACGCATTGAAAATATTTTGAGAGTTGATGAACTCTTTGATATTACTCTCTAGATCAGAGGGTAATTTGTTCTGATTTCCATAAGTGTTGTTGTAGGAATCGCCATAATTGTTAGAGGAGTTACTAGGAAAAGGCCTAGGAACATAGTTTCCTCTAAAAGCATTATTGTTGCCAAAATTGTTCCTACCAACAAAATTCACGTCCAAACTAGCGTTCCTACTCTCAGTCAAAGAAGATAGTGGCATGCCATTACGATCTACGGTAGAGTTTCTACTAGCAACCAAATTCATCGACTCGTCCATCTTAGCACTAAGCGAATTAATTTCTTCTATAGCGTGCACCTTTTTGCTAGCAGGCGACCTTTCAGTGTGCCACTGAGAGTAGTTGGTCATGATATTGTCTAGGAGTTTTGTAGCGTCTCCTAACGTGATTTCCATGAAATTTCCACCTGAGGCGGAGTCCAAGATATTGCGAGAAGCAAAATTCAAGCCAGCGTAAAAGGTTTGTATAATCATCCACAAACTCAAGCCATGAGCGGGACAATTTCTAATCATAAGCTTCATCCTCTCCCAAGATTGTGCAACGTGTTCATGATCAAGTTGCTTGAAATTCATGATATCGTTACGTAAGGAGATGATCTTAGCCGGTGGAAAATACTTGGATATGTAAGCATCTTTGCACTTATCCCAAGAATCGATACTATTTTTAGGCAAAGAAGAAAACCAAGTTTTTGCGCGATCTCGCAACGAGAAAGGAAAAAGTTTCAACTTAATCATGTCATTATCCACATCTCTTTTCTTTTGCATATCACAAAGCTCAATGAAGGTATTGAGATGGGATGCGGCATCTTCACTAGGAAGGCCAGAGAATTGCTCTTTCATAACAAGATTCAGCAAAGCTGCGTTGATTTCATACGATTCCGCACTAGTGGCGGGAGCAATCGCAGTACTAATAAATCATTATTATTAGTGCTCGAGAAGTCGCAAAGTTTGGTGTTTTCAGCCATGATGACTTCAACAAACAAACAAGCACACAAGCAAGAAAGAGAACCGGCAAAGGGAAACGGCAAAGGCAAAAGAAAATGGCGAAGGAGAAAGGCAAATGAAAACGGCAAATGTGAAGTGGGGGAGAGGAAAACGAGAGGCAACTCGCAACAAAAGTAAATGCAAGAGAAGAGTTTTTGAGACCTACTTGGATAGATCTTGATCTCTCCTCCCCGGCAACGGCGCCAGAAATACTTCTGATGTCAGCTGTGCTTCCCTTGCAACGGCGCCATAAATTGTCGTGTCGACGACACCAGGAATCCTTCAGCTGCGGCTACGCCTTAAGGGACTTCCTAGGCAAGTATGCAAAGGATTTCCACCGTGGCCTTGGAGCCTTGCGTTGGTGTTCCCTCAAAGCGGAAAGGGTGATGTAGCACAACGGTGGTAAGTATTTCCCTTAGTTTGAGAACCAAGGTATCAATCCAGTGGAGGAGTATCTCAAGATCATGCACAAACACGAAAGCTTGCTCCCAACGCTATGAAGGGGTTGTCAATGCCTTATAGATTGTTTGCCAAGTGAGAACTGAAAGCAACAAAGTAACAAAGAAAAGTAAAAGCGGAGGTGTACACGATGGATGTGAATAGACCCGGGGGCGTAGTGTTTACTAGTGGCTTCTCTCATGAAAGCAAGTAGACGGTGGGTGAACAAATTACTGTCGAGCAATTGATAGAATCGCGCAAAGTCGTGACGATATCTATGCAATGATTATATCTATAGGCATCATGTCCAAAACAAGTAGACCGATACTGTCTGCATCTACTACTATTACTCCACACGTCGACCGCTATCCAGCATGCATCTAGTGTATTAAGTCCATAAGAATAGAGTAACGCCTTAAGCAAGATGACATGATGTAGATGGATAATCTCAAACCAATGATAAAAACCCCATCTTTTTACCCTTGATGGCAACTACTTGATGTGTGCCTTGCTGTCCCTACTGTCACTCGGAAAGGTCACCACATGGTAGAACCCAAAACCAAGCACTTCTCCCATTGCAAGAATCATAGATCTAGTTGGCCAAACAAAACCCAAGACTCGGAGAGACTTACAAGGATATAAAATCATGCATATAAGAAATTAGCAAATACTCAAATATATATCATAGATAATCTGATCACAAATCCACAATTCATCGGATCTCGACAAACACACCGCCAAAGAAGACTACATCAGATAGATCTCCATGAAGATCATGGAGAACTTTGTATTGAAGATCTAAGAGAGAGAAGAAGCCATCTAGCTACTAACTACGGACCCATAGGTCTGAAGTGAACTACTCACGAGTCATTGGAGGGGCGATGATGATGATGAAGAAGCCCTCCAACTCCAAAGTCCCCTCCGGCAGGGCGCTGGGAAGGGTCTCCAGATGAGATCTCGCGGAAACGGAAGTATTTTCGAGGCTCCCCTGATTTTTTGCTGAATATTTGGGAATATATAGGCCAAAGATCTAGGTCAGGGGGCGGCCAGGGAGGCCACAAGCCCTGCCACCGCCGCCTCCCCCTGGTGGCGGAGTCGGGGCTTGTGGGCTCCCTGGAGCCCACCTCGCTTGGCCCAAAGGGCCCCTGATCTTCTCCCGTTCAGAAACAAATAATTTCGGGGTTTTTCTTCCATTTGGACTCCGTTCCAAAATCAGATCTGAAAAGAGTCAAAAACATAGAAAAAATGGAACTGGCACTTGGCACTCAATTAATAAGTTAGTACCAAAAAAGATATAAACGGTACATAAAACATCCAAAGAAGACAAGATAACAGCGTGAAACCATAAAAAATTATAGATACGTTTGAGACGTATCAGGATCTCATCTGGAGACCCTCCCCGGCGCCCTTCCGGAGGGGACTTTGGAGTTGGAGGGCTTCTTCATCATCATCATCGCCCCTCCAATGACTCGTGAGTAGTTCACTTCAGACCTACGGGTCCGTAGTTAGTAGCTAGATGGCTTCTTCTCTCTCTTGGATCTTTAATACAAAGTTCTCCATGATCTTCATGGAGATCTATCCTATGTAATCTTCTTTGGCGGTGTGTTTGTCGAGATCCGATGAATTGTGGATTTGTGATCAGATTATCTATGATATATATTTGAGTCTTTGCTGATTTCTTATATGCATGATTTGATATCCTTGTAAGTCTCTCCGAATCTTGGGTTTTGTTTGGCCAACTAGATCTATGATTCTTGCAATGGGAGAAGTGCTTGTTTTTGGCTTCTACCATCTAGTGACCTTTCCCAGTGACAGTAGGGGCAGGAAGGCACACATTAAGTAGTTGTCGTCAAGGGTAAAAAGATGGGGTTTTCATCATTGGTTTGAGATTATCCCTCTACATCATGTCATCTTGCTTAAGGCATTACTCTGTTCTTTTGGACTTAATACACTAGATGCATGCTGGATAGCGGTCGACGTGTGGAGTAATAGTAGTAGATGCAGAAAGTATCTGTCTACTTCTTTTGGACGTGATGCCTATAGATATAGTCATTGCCATAGAATCGTCACGACTTTGCGCGGTTCTATCAATTGCTCGACAGTAATTTGTTCACCCACCGTCTACTTGCTTTCATGAGAGAAGCCACTAGTAAACGCTACGACCCCGGGTCTATTCACATCCATCGTTTACACCTCCGCTTTTACTTTGCTTTGTTACCTTTTTGCTTTCAATTCTCAGTTGGCAAACAATCTTTAAGGGATTGACAACCCCTTCATAGCGTTGGGAGCAAGCTTTTGTGTTTCTGCAGGATCTTGAGATACTCCTCCACTGGATTGATATCTTGGTTCTCAAACTGAGGGAAATACTTACCACCGCTACGCTACATCACCCTTTCTGATTCAAGGGAACACCAACGCAAGGCTCCAAGTCCACGGGGGAAATCCTTTGCATACTTGCCTAGGAAGTCCCTTAAGGCGTAGCCGCAGCTGAAGGATTCCTGGTGCCGTTGCTGAGGAGTATCAAGCAACACTCCTATTTCTGGCGCTGTTGGAAGGTCTTTTGTTGCAGTAGCATAAGTATTTCTGGCGCCGTTGCCGGGGAAGAGAAATCAAGATCTATCCAAGCAAAATAAGGAAGAAAATTTGAAGGACGCTTGGTACAGGATTTGCAATGCTCAAAGTAGATCTACTCGTAAGCAATCCACTACCGTCCTCCTTCACAGTTTCTATGTTGGAATTTCTCCTTGGAATAGGTATATCCTTGATACCATTGTAGGCGGGAACTTTTTGGGGAGCCATACTGTTGACTCCTATAGAGCTATCATGAATTTGGTAGGCTCACCCCCGCTCATGGTTAATGGAACTATCTTGACCTTGGAACACGTGATGAAAAGGCTTGACGCTATTGTAAACAAAATTGCCACAATTGAACTTATTGAGGGTTTGGACAGAAAGATCCACAATCAAATTACTAAGTACGGATCCAAAGTGGGAAACTTTTTGAAAAATTTAAAGGAGAAGGAACTTACAGTTAATGATTCTTCTAGAATTGGCAAATTAGAAGATGTGATAACCAACTTGGGTTCCGCTTTTGCCGCTGTGCAAAATACTCCAAATCTTACTCTCAAAAAGACCGTCAAGCCTGTTTTTGTTCCTAAAGCTAGTGGTGAGTCATCCAACAAAGATGGACATCTTATGATGATAAATGATCACACTAATGGCTAATACCCCCCGATAACTCTTTCGTGTCCATCTTAAGATGATAACATTAGTATGAGAAAGCAAACCACTGTATTAGCTTTAGGAACTTAAACAGAAACTCGTGATAACATTAGTATGAGAAAGCACTCAACACCGTATAAGGAAGTAGTGGTTTGCTTTCTCATACTAATGTTATCACGAGTTTCTGTTTAAGTTGTGTGCTGTGAAGTTTTCAAGTTTTGGGTGAAGTTCTTATGGACAAAAAGATAAAGAGTGGCAAGAGATCAAGCTTGGGGATGCCCAAGGCACCCCAAGAGATTCAAGGATGCCGTAAAAGCCTAAGCTTGGGGATGCCCCGGGAAGGCATCCCCTCTTTCGTCTTCAATCCATCGGTAACGTTACTTGGGGCTATATTTTTATTCACCACATGTTATGTGTTTTGCTTGGAGCGTCTTGTATCGTAGGAGTCTTTTTTTGTCACAATCATCCTTTCTGCACACCTAGAGATAGAGACATGCACTCACCGTGATTTTTTCGATCTTCACTTATATCCTTTGGTAGACAATTCAGCTCACATGTGCTTCACTTATATCTTTTGAGCTAGTTGATTTTGCTCTGTGTGCTTCACTTATATCTTTTAGAGCACAGCGGTGCGTGGCTTGGTAGTTGATCTATTCATTGAAAGTAGTCTCAAAAGGGGTAGTTATCCAAAGGGATATGAAAACTTCCACCTTCATATGCATTGAATAGTTTGAGAAGTTTGATTCATCTCAATTAGTTTTGAGTTGTGGTTGTGGTAATATTGAAGTTATGCTAGTAAGGTGTTGTGGATCTAGAAATACTTGTGTTGAAGTTAGTGATTCCCGTAGCATGCACGTATGGTGAACCGCTATGTGATGAAATCTGAGCATGATTAGTCTATTGATTGTCATCCTTTGTGTGGCGGTCAGGATCACGCGATGGTTTATACCTACCAACCCTTCCCCTAGGAGTATGCGTTGAATGCTTTGTTTCGATTACTAATAAAACTTTTGCAACAAGTATACGAGTTCTTCATGACTAATGTTGAGTCCATGGTTTAGATGCACTTTCACTTTCCACCATCACTATCTTCTTAGTGCCGTGCAACTTTTGCCAATGCACAAAACCCACCATTAGCCTCCCTCAAAACAACCACCATACCTACCTACTATGGCTTTTTCAAAGTCATTCCGAGATATATTGCCATGCAACTACCACCATGACAAGTGCCACCACGTCTACATTGCCATTGCATGATCGTAAGATAGCTAGCATGATGTTTCCATTGATGTCTATGCCATGCTAGATCATTGCCACGGTACACTACCGAAGACATCCCATATAGAGTCATAGTTGCTCTAAGTTTTGAGTTGAAAGTGTGATGATCATCATTAATGGAGCATTGTCCCATGTGAGGAAATAAAAGAGGCCAAAGAAGCTCACCAAAATAAAAGAGGCCAAAGATCCCACCAAATAAATAAATAAATAAATGAGAGAAAAAGAGAGAAGGGACAATGCTACCACTTTTTCCACACTTGTGCATATTAAGCACCATAATCTTCATGATTGAGAGTCTCTCGTTTTGTCACCACCATATAGCTAGTGGGAAATTTTCATTATATACCTTGTCTTGTATATTCCAATGATAGGCTTCCTCAAAATTGCCTTAGGTCTTCGTGAGCAAGCAAGTTGGATGCACACCCACTAGTTTTCTTTAAGAGCTTTCACATACTCGTAGCTCTAGTGCATCATTTGTATGGCAATCCATACTCATTCACATTGATATCTATTGATGAGCATCTCCACAGCTCATTGATATGCCTAGTTATTGTGACTATCTTCTCCTTTTTGTCTTGCAACCTCCACCACATTCCACACCATCTATAGTGCTATAACCATGGCTCACGCTCATGTATTGCATGACAGTTGAAAAGGTTTGAGAAAGCAAAGGTGTGAAACAATTACTTGGCCAATAACGTGGTTGTGCATGATTTAAATTCGTTGTGCAATGATGATAGAGCATAGCCAGACTATATGCTTTTGTAGGGATAACTTTCTTTTGGCCTTGTTATTTTGAAAGTTCATGATTACCTTGCTAGTTTGCTTGAATTATTATTGTTTCCACGTCAATAGCAAACTATTGTTTTGAATCTAATGGATCTGAACATTCACGTCACATAAGAGGAATTACAAAGGACACCTATGCTAGGTAGCATGAAAGCATCAAAAATTCATTCTTTATCACTTCCCTACTCGAGGACGAGCAGGAGTTAAGCTTGGGGATGCTTGATACGTCTCAAACGTATCTATAATTTTTGATGGTTTCACGTTGTTATCTTGTCTTCTTTGAATGTTTTATGTACCTTTTATATCTTTTTTGGGGACTAACTTATTAATTTAGTGCCAAGTACCAGTTCCTGTTTTTTTTTCTGTGTTTTTGACTCTTTTCAGATCTGATTTTGGAACAGAGTCCAAACAGAATAAAAACCCCGAAATGTTTTTTTCCTGAACAGAAGAAGATCAGGGGGGCTATGGGCCAAGCCAGGTGGGATCCAGGGAGCCCACAAGCTCCCACTCCGCCACCAGGGGAGAGGCGGCGGTGTCAGGGCTTGTGGCCTCCATGGCCGCCCCCTGACCTAGATCCTTGGCCTATATATTCCCAAAAATTCAGCAAAAAACCAGGGGAGCCTCAAAAATACTTTTCCGCCGCCGCAAGCTTCCGTTTCCGCGAGATCTCATCTGGAGACCCTCCCCGGCGCCCTGCCGGAGGGGACTTTGGAGTTGGAGGGCTTCTTCATCATCATCATCGATCCTCCAATGACTCGTGAGTAGTTCACTTCAGACCTACGGGTCCGTAGTTAGTAGCTAGATGGCTTCTTCTCTCTATTGGATCTTCAATACAAAGTTCTCCATGATCTTCATGGAGATCTATCCGATGTAATCTTCTTTGGCGGTGTGTTTGTCGAGATCCGATGAATTGTGGATTTGTGATCCGATTATCTATGATATATATTTGAGTCTTTGCTGATTTCTTATATGCATGATTTGAAATCCTTGTAAGTCTCTCCGAGTCTTGGGTTTTGTTTGGCCAACTAGATCTATGATTCTTGCAATGGGAGAAGTGCTTGGTTTTGGGTTCTACCATGTGGTGACCTTTCCCAGTGACAGTAGGGCAGCAAGACACACATTAAGTAGTTGCCATCAAGGGTAAAAAGATGGGGTTTTCATCATTGGTTTGAGATTATCCCTCTACATCATGTCATCTTGCTTAAGGCGTTACTCTGTTCTTTTGGACTTAATACACTAGATGCATGCTGGATAGCGGTCGACGTGTGGAGTAATAGTAGTAGATGCAGAAAGTATCGATCTACTTGTTTTGGACGTGATGCCTATAGATATAATCATTGCCATAGATATCGTCATGACTTTGCGCGGTTCTATCAATTGCTCGACAGTAATTTGTTCACCCACCGTCTACTTGCTTTCATGAGAGAAGCCACTAGTAAATACTACGGCCCCCGGGTCTATTCACATCCATCGTTCACACCTCTGCTTTTACTTTGCTTTGTTACCTTGTTGCTTTCAGTTCTCACTTGGCAAACAATCTATAAGGGATTGACAACCCCTTCCTAGCGGTGGGAGCAAGCTTTTGTGTTTGTGCAGGATCTTGAGATACTTCTCCACTGGATTGATACCTTGGTTCTCAAACTGAGGGAAATACTTACCACCGCTACGCTACATCACCCTTTCCGCTTCGAGGGAACACCAACGCAAGGCTCCAAGGCCACGGGGGAAATCCTTTGCATACTTGCCTAGCAAGTCCCTTAAGGCGTAGCCGCAGCTGAAGGATTCCTGGTGCCGTTGCTGAGGAGTATCAAGCAACACTACTATTTTTGGTGCCGTTGGAAGGTCTTTTGTTGCAGTAGCAGTATCCTCCTTTGAATGATTCAAGCGGTTTGACTTGGCGCATGTTCACGCATGTAGTTGAAACAAAATCAACATAGCCTCTATGATGTTCATGTTCATGGTGATTTATGTCCTACTCATGCTTGCACTCAATGTTAGTTAATCTCAATGCATTTTGATGACTATTGTCGCTCTCTAGTTGGTCGCTTCCCAGTCTTTTGCTAGCCTTCACTTGTACTAAGCGGGAATACTGCTTGTGTATCCACTCCCATAAACCCAAAGTTGTTCCATATGAGTCCACCATACCTACCTATATGCGGTATCTACCTGTCGTTCCAAGTAAATTTGCATGTGCCACTCTCTAAACCTTCAAGAAATAATTTGTTTTGCATGCCCGAACCGCTCATGTGGTGACAGGGGGCTATTGGTATCTTCCATGCTAGGCGTGTTATCCTCGATATGTGTTTATTCACTATCATTCACGAGAAAGGGGCCGATAATTGGAATTCCCAGTTCCATGCTCAAATCGAACAGATAATTGCAAACAAAACTCCCCCAGGATTGATGTTGGTAGGGACGGTACCCGAGGATTCGGCTAGCCGTGGAGTGTGATTGATTGGTGGTGGGGGAGTCAAAACTTTACTTTTCTGTTTGGGATATGCCTATAGCATGTGTAGCGTGGAAGATGTTGAGAACTCTTGGACATTGCATTGACAATGAAAGCATGCCACCCAAAATTATTATCTCTGTTTTAAAAGCTTGAGCTCTGGCACCTCTGTAAATCAATGCTTCCCTCTGCAAAGGGTCTGTCTATTTATGTTCCTGTTGAGTCATCCTCCTCTTATAAAAGCACCAATTAGAGAGCACCTCTGTCATTTTTATGCTTTGCTTTTAACTGTGTTGAGTATGACTGTGACTGGATCCTCTTTGCCATGAGTTACAATGTTTAGTTAGCCCTTGGTCATTGAAGGTGCTCTGCATTTATGTTTTGCGGTGTGAGAAAGAGCTAGCGAGATACCACCTGTTCGTACTGCTTCATGGTGTTTTGATTGAAGTGTTGACAATTGAGGCTTGTTATTATTTTCTCGCTAGTTGATTATGCCATTGATATGAGTTTACTGTGAGACCTAGATGTCATTTGCTTATGTGGTTTGCTTGTGATCTTGCTGAAATTCTGGTTATGAGTTAGACATAGTTGCAACAACAAGATCAAACAGAGTTCATCAGAGTTTTTCTTTTGTCTCTTTCAGTTTGTCAACTTAATTGCTTGAGGACAAGCAAGGCTTTAAGCTTGGGGGAGTTGATACGTCTCCGTCATATCTACTTTTCTGAGCTCTTTTGCCTTTGTTTTGGACTCTAATTTGCATGATTTGAATGGAACTAACCCGGACTAACACTGTTTTCAGCAGAATTGCCATGGTGTTGTTTTTGTGCAGAAATAAAAGTTCTCGGAATGACCTGAAAATTTACGGAGAATTTTTCTAGAATTAATGAAAAATACCTACGCAAAGATCCACTGGAGGAGGTGTGCCAGTGGGCCACAAGCCCCTGGGTCGCGGCCACCCCCTGGCCACGCCATGAGGGCTTGTGGGGCCCACGTGGCTCCACCACCCCCAAACTCAGCTCTATATATTCCGTCTCGGCCGGAAAAAAAATCAGGAAGAAGGATTCATCGCGTTTTACGATAAGGAGGCGCCGCCACCTCCTCTTCTTCATTTGGAGGACAGATCTGGAGTCCGTTTGACGCTTCGGAGAGGGGAAATCGTTGCCATCGTCATCATCAAACTTCCTCCATCGACAATTCCATGATGCTCTTCACCGTTCGTGAGTAACCTCATCGTAGGCTTGCTCGACGGTGATGAGTTGGATGAGATCTATCATGCAATCGAGTTAGTTTTGACGGGGATTGATCCCTAGTATCCACTATGTTCTGAGATTGATGTTGCTACTACTTTGCCATGCTTAATGCTTGTCACTAGGGCCCGAGTGCCATGATTTCAGATCTGAACCTATTATGTTGTCGCCAATATATGTGTGTTTTAGATCCTATTATGCAAGTTGTAGTCACCTACTATGTATTATGACCCGGCAACCCCGGAGTTACAATAGCCGGAACCACTCCCGGAGATGACCATAGTATGACGAGTCCATGTATTCACCACATGTTAATGCGTTGGTCCGGTTCTTTATTAAAAGGAGAACCTTAATATCCCGTAGTTTCCATTAGGACCCCGCTGCCACGGGAGGGATGGACAATAGATGTCATGCAAGTTCTTTTCCCTAAGCATGTATGACTACATACGGAATACATGCCTACATTAGATTGACGGACGGGAGCTAGTTACATATCTCTCTGTGTTATAGCTGTTACATGATGAATCACATCCGGCATACTCACCCATCACCGATCCACTTCCTACGAGTCTTTTACTACTGATCCTTGCTACGTTACTTTGCTGCTACTGCTGTCACTACTGTTGTTCCTTGCTACTGCTATCACTACTGTTGTTCCTTGCTACTTCTGTCACTACTGCTGTTACTTGCTACTTTGCTGTTACTTGCTGCAACACTTTACTGGCGCCATTGATACAACAAGTTAGGAATAATGTGCCGTCAACAGACTTGTTTCTGACACCATTGCTATCATACTACTTTGCTACTGATACTTTGCTTGCAGACACTAATCTTTCAGGTGTGGTTGAATTGACAACTCAGCTGCTAATACTTGATAATATTCTTTCGCTTCCCCTGAGTCGAACCATTAAATTTGGGTTGAATACTCTACCCACGAAAACTGTTGCGATCCCATACACTTGTGGGTTATCAGGAGTTCCCAAACAGAAAAGTAAAGTTTTGACTCCCCCACCACCAATCAATCACACTCCACGGCTAGCCGAATCCTCGGTTACCGTCCATACCAACATCAATCCTGGGGGAGTTTTGTTTGCAATTATCTTTTTGATTTGAGCATGGAACTGGGAGTTCCAATTACCGGCCCCTTTCTCGTGAATGATAGTGAATAAACACATATCGAGGATAACACGCCTATCTCGGAAGATACTGATAGCTCCCTGTCACAACATGAGTGGTTCGGGCATGCAAAACAGATTATTTCTTGAAGGTTTGGAGAGTGGCACATGCAAATTTACTTGGAACGGCAAGTAGATACTGCATATAGGTAGGTATGGTGGACTCACATCGAACAACTTTGGGTTTATGGAAGTGGATGCACAAGCAGTATTCCCGCTTAGTACAAGTGAAGGCTAGCAAAAGACTGGGAAGCGACCAACTAGAGAGCGACAACAGTCATCAAAATGCATTGAGATTAACTAACATTGGGTGCAAGCATGAGTAGGACATAAAACACCATGAACATGAATATCATAGAGGCTATATTGATTTTGTTTCAACTACATGCGTGAACATGCGCCAAGTCAAGCCACTTGAATCATTCAAAGGAGGATACCATCCTATCATACTACATCATAGTCATCTCAACATTCATGCGGGCATCCAAGACAAACCATTATAAGCTCCTAGCTAAGTAAGCATGGCATAAGCAACTATGATTTCTAAGTTGTGATTGCAAACATGTTTCTCTCACAACAAAGCTGAATCAGGCATGATGAGCTAGTCATATTTACAAAAACAAAATAGATCGAGTTCATACCAGCTTTTCCAGGCTCAGTCACTTCATCATATATCGTCATTATTGACTTTCACTTGCACGACTGAACGATGTGAACAATAATAAGCATGCTCGTGCATTGGACTAAAGCTGGAATCTACAGGAAAACACAAAGGAAAAGACAAAGTAATATGGCTCTTTGAAAGCTAAACATGTATGCATGCAAGAGCCACTAAACATTGTAACCAATATCTTCTACCTTGACCCAAAGAAAAAGAAAACTATTTACACGAGAAAGCTCCCAACAAGCAAAAGAAGAAAAAGAAAATCTTTTTGGGTTTTCTCAAACTAGACAGACGCATGAAAAGAAACCGAGAAAAAGAAATAAATTAACATGGATGATACAGTGGCAAAGTGTGAACACTGGCAAACAAAGTGAAAGCGTAAGCAAGAACGTAAAGTCGGTGAGAACACGTACTCCCCTAAGCTTAGGCTTTTGACCTAAGTTGGTCTACTCCCAAGGAGGGAAATAACCAGCTCCGGGATACTCCATAGTGGACTGAGGATGCCACTGCTGTGTGAGCTCCTTTGGCTCACACTGATAAACTGGCGTCTGGTACTCGACTGGTGGCTCGGGCACGTGCACTTGTGGTTGGGCTAAGCCCCAATATGCGTAGATGTACGAGGGCATAATAATGTACCTGCCTGTATGAAGATTGAACAAAGAAGGAGCAAGCAAAGTAATAGTATCACGAGTACCCTGACTAAATACTAGGTTATAAATCATCCTTCTATTTATATCTCTATCAAGAAAGTCATGGAGAACCATGCTATCGTAATCTAGATATCTCTCGGGAAGAAGAACCTCTTCTTCTTCGTCCAGTCTAATGGATATCTCAAAGTATTTGGCAAGACGGGTAGCATAGATACCTCCATAGACAACACCTTTAGAACGGTTCAGGTTCAACCGTTGAGCTGCGAAACGATTTTTTTCTGGAGGTAGGAGAACCATATGAGAGCAAGAATGAGTGGAGGGGGTGCACATGGGCCCCACAAGCCTGGGTGGCGCGGCCAGGGGGGTGCCCGCGCCATCAGGGCTTGTGACCCACTGGTGCAGCCCCTAGACAAGCTCTTCGTCTCAGTATTTTTCAAAAATTCCAGAAAAAATCATACTTGATTTTCAGGACGTTCGGAGAACTTTTATTTTCGGGGTACTTTTCTACCGGACGCTAAAACATAAAACAGGGAAAACTAAACGAAACCTATCATTTTTCTTCTAAGCAACCTAAAGTCAAAGCTTGGAACACAAGTTAGGGACTCCTTGATTCATCCATCTCATGGTCATCGAAAGAAAATCCGCCAATGAGGTTGGTCAAGTCTCCTCGACATACCTTTTTGAATCGCAAAAGGGAACGGAGAATTTTCGGATAGCCACTAGGTCACCTCAATGTGGATGTGTATCTCCCCAACAAGCAAATCATACTTCATCTTGACACGAGGAATAGGGCATTCAAAGCTCCCAATAAGAATCGATGAATTTTTTCGATAGCATTAATGCAATGTACTCGATATTGTTTCTTCGTAAAGTGCACCGTATGCTCATTACCGTTGACATGGAAAGTGACATTGCCTTTGTTGCAATCTATAACAGCCCCTGTGGTGTTTAAAAAGGGTCTTCCGAGGATGACCGCCATGGCATCGTCCTCAGGAATATCCAAGATAACAAAGTGTGTTAAGATAGTGACATTGGCAACCACAACAGGCACATGCTCGCAAATGCCGATAGGGAAAGAAGTTGATTTGTCGGCCATTTGCAGAGATAATTCAATGGGCGTCAACTTATCCAGTTCAAGTCTACGATAGAGAGAGAGGCATAACACTAACACCAGCTCCAAGGTCGCATAAAGCAGTTCTAACGTAGTTACCTTTAATGGAGCAAGGTATAGTGGTCACACCGGGATCACCTAGTTTCTTAGGAGTTCCACCCTTGAAGGTAAAATTATCAAGCATGGTGGAAATCTCAACCTCACGTATCCTCCTCTTAATAGTCACAATATCTTTCATGTACTTAGCATACGGTGACATTTTGAGCATATCTGTCAAACGCATTTGTAGGAAGACAGGTCTGATCATTTGAACGAAGGGCATGGGTTTCTGAACCCATGGTTCCCTTTCTTTACCATGCTTCCTAGCAGCAAAGTCATTCTTATCGTATCTTCTATTCTTAGGCTGTGGGTTATCAAGATCAACAGGTTCAATCTCCACATCCTTATCATTGCTAGGTTGAGCATGTACATGAACATCACTATTGATATGATCATTAGGCTGATGTTCATCATTAGATTATGTTTCAGCATCAGAGACAGAGGCATCGTTTGGACTATTAGGTGTAGCAGCAACAGGGTTGCTAGCGTGCAAGTTCCTATCATCTTTCTTCTTCTTTCTAGGATGACTAGGTGCATCAGTGCTAACTCCTTGAGAATCTTGTTCAATTCTGTTCGGGTGACCCTCAGGATACAAAGGTTCCTGGGTTATTCTACTGCCTCTATTGACGACTCTGACAGAATTGTCATTCAACTCATTGAGCAAGTCATTCTGAGCTTTAAGTACTTGTTCTACTTGAGTAGTAACCATAGAGGCATGTTTACTCAGAAGCTTAAGATCATTGACATTTTTGTCCACACAAGCACTTAAATGACTAAGCATACGAGCATTCTATTCCAATTGTCTGCTAACATAATCATTGAAACTTTGTTGTTTGGCAACAAAGTTATCAAATTCATCCATGCATAAGCTAGCAGGTTTATCAAAAGTAATATCACTCTCATCAAACCTACGCACATAATTTACTTCTACTAACTGTATCGGGTTATCAAGACCATGGATCTCTTCGATAGGTGGTAGATTTTTGACATCTTCAGATTTAATGGCTTTCTCTCACATAGATTTCTTGGCTTCTTTCATATGTTCAGGACTGAGGAATAGAATACCTCTTTTATTCGGAGTTGGCTAAGAGGTGGTTCGGGAATAGTCCAAGCAATCTCATTGCACAAGATGTTATTCAGTAGAATCTCAGCTTGTTCTACAGTTCGTTCCCTAAAAACACAACCAGCACAACTATCTAGGTGGTCTTTGGAAGCATCGCTAAGTTCATTATAGAAGATATCAAGTATTTCATTCTTCTCAAGAGGGTGATCAGGGAAAGCATTAGGTAGCTGGATGAGCCTCCCCAAGCTTGTGGGAGACTCTCTTCCTCAGCTTGAGCAAAGTTGGATATTTCCTGCAAGGCAGCTTGCTTCTTATGGGCAGGGAAATATTTTTCAGAGAAATAGTAGACCATATCCTGGGGGCTACGCACACAACCAGGAGCAAGAGAAGTGAACCAAGTCTTAGCATCATCCTTTAGCGAGAAAGGAAACAACTTGAGGATATAGTAGTGGCGGATCTTTTCCTCACTAGTGAATAGGGTGGCTATATCGTGTAGTTTGGTAAGATGGGTTACAACCGTTTCAGACTCGTAACCGTGAAAGGGATCAGATTCGACCAGAGTGATTAACTCAAGGTCGACAGAGAATTCATAATCCTTATCGGTCACAAATATAGGCGAAGTAGCAAACTTTGGGTCGTATTTCATCCCAGCGTTCACAAATTTTTCTTTCCACTTGCGCAGTAGTTTCTCAACATCATAGCTATCCTTACACGCAAGAAAGTCCTTAGCTATCTCTCCTTCCATAACATAGCGCTCAGGCATAACACGCAATTCAGGCATAGTAGCAGGTTCTACTTCAATAGTATCAGAAGTTTCAGAAGTATCATCACATCTAGCAGCAACTCTAGCAATTTGTGCATCAAGGAATGCACCTAGTGGCAAAGCAGTATTAGGCATAGCATCATAAGGCAAAGCAGTATCAAGCATAGCATCATCAGGCATAGTATCAAGCATAGCATCATCAGGCATAGTATCAAGCATAGCATCATGGGCAGCAGAAGTAGCATCATCAAGCAGAGTAGTATCAAGCATAGCATCATCAGGCATAGTATCAAGCATAGCATCATCAGGCATAGTATCATGCATAGCATCATCATAAGCATCATGGGCAGCAGAAGTAGCATCATCAAGCACAGGCGACATATCAAGATATCTAGTAGGAGGCGTGATACGTCCATTTTGCATCATGCTTTCATGTTGATATTTATTGCTTTATGGGCTGTTATATTACTTTGTGGTACCATATTTATGCCTTTTATCTCTTATTTTGCAAGGTTTATTTGAAGAGGGAGAATTCAGGCAACTGGAATTCTGGACTGGAAAAGGAGCAAATCTTAGTCCACTATTCTGCACAACTCCAAATGCCCTGAAAATTTACATGGAATTTTTTGGGATTATATAAAAAATACTGGGCGAAAGAAGTACCAGAGGGGAGCTACCAGGGCACCACAAGCCTGGTAGCCGCCACCCCCCTAGTGGTGGCTAGCAAGCTTGTGGGCTCCCTGACGGCCCACTGGCCCCCCTCTTTTGCTATATGAAGGGTTTCATTCTAGAAAAAATCAATCGGGAGCTTTTTCGTGGTTTCGTCGCCGCCACGAGGAGGAACTTGAGCAGATCCAATCTAGAGCTCCGGCAGGACGATCCTGCCGGGGAAACTTCCCTCCCGGAGGGGGAAATCATCGCCATCGTCATCACCAACACTCCTCTCGTCGGAGGGGACGCATCTTCATCAACATATTCATCAACACCATCTCCTCTCCAATCCCTAGTTCATCTCTTGTAACCAATCTCCGTCTCACGACTCCGATTGGTACATGTAAGGTTGCTAGTAGTATTGATTACTCTTTGTAGTGGATGCTAGTTGGATTACTTGGTGGAAGAGTTTATGTTCAGATCCTTGATGCTATTCATTACACCTCTGATCATGATTATGATTATGCTTTGTGAGTAGCCACTTTTGTTCCTGAGGACATGGGATAAGTCAGGCTAATAATAGTCATGTGAGTTTGGTATTCGTTCGGTATTTTGATATGTTGTATGTTGTCTTTTCCTCTAGTGGTGTTATGTGAACATCGAGTACATAACACTTCACCATATTTGGGCCTAGAGGAAGGCATTGGGGAGTAGTAAGTACATGATGGGTTGCTGGAGTGACGGAAGCTTAAACCCCGGTCTATGCGTTGCTTCGTAAGGGGCTGATTTGGATCCACTAGTTTAATGCTATGGTTAGACGTTGTCTTAATTCTTCTTTCGTAGTTGCGGATGCTTGCGAGAGGGGTTAATCATAAGTGGGATGCTTGTCCAAGTAAGGGCAGTACCCAAGCTCCGGTCCACCCACATATCAAACTATCAAAGTAACGAACGCGAATCACATGAACATGATGAAACTAGCATGACAGAAATTCCGGTGTGTCCTGGGGAGCGTTTTTTCTCCTATGAGACTTTGTTCAGGCTTGTCCCTTGCGACAAAAGGGATTGGGCCACTTGCTGCACCATTGCTACTACTTTTACTTGTTACTTTTCGCTTGCTACGTTTCACCTCACTACACCATCACTTGTTACCGCTACTTTCAGTGCTTGCAGTTATTACCTTGCTGAAAACCGTTTATCAGATCCTTCTGCTCCTCGTTGGGTTCGACACTCTTACTTATCGGAAGGACTACGATTGATCCCCTATACTTGTGGGTCGTCAAAGCGATGTCGCAAACTTACTCATAACTGAACGTGAATCAAGTGCAGAGCTAGATGGCAGTTCCTTACCTGTCCTCGTAGTGGAAGGCAAGATTTTAGTTCTTGGATCTTTCGGATTCCTCATAGTGACCAGCAGACGTCAATCCCAAGTGACTCAGAGAATATAGCTGTGCTTCCCCGGCAACGGCGCCAGAAAAAGGTCTTGATAACCCACAAGTGTAGGGGATCGCAACAGTTTTCGAGGGTAGAGTATTCAACCCAAATTTATTGGTTCGACTCAGGGGAAGCGAAAGAATATTCTCAAGTATTAGCAACTGAGTTGTCAATTCAACCACACCTGAAAGATTAGTGTCTGCAAGCAAAGTAGCAGTAGCAAAGTAGTATGGTAGCAACGGTGCCAGAAACAGGTCTGTTGACGGCAGACTATTCCTAACTTGTTGTATCAATGGCGCCAATAAAAGTATTGCAGCAAGTAACAACCAAGTAGCAAGTAATAGCAGTAGTGACAGCAGTAGCAAGGAACATCAGAAGTGACAGCAGTAGCAAGTAACAGCAGTAGCAACAGAGTAACAGCAGTAGCAACAGAGTAACAACAGCAGCAGTAACAGCAGTAGCAGCAAAGTAACGTCTAAAGGACCAATAGTAAAAGACTCGTAGGCAGTGGATCGGTGATGGATGAGTATACCGGATGTGATTCATCATGTAACAGCTATAACACGGAGCGATAAGTAACTAGCTCCCGTTCGTCAATCTAATGTAGGCATGTATACCGTATGTAGTCATACGTGCTTAGGGAAAAGAACTTGCATGACATCTATTGCCCATCCCTCACGTGGCAGCGGGGTCCTAATGGAAACTACAGGATATTAAGGTTCTCCTTTTAATAAAGAACCAGACCAACGCATTAACACGTGGTGAATACATGAACTCCTCATACTATGGTCATCTCCGGGAGTGGTTCCGGCTATTGTCACTCCGGGGTTGCCGGGTCATAACACATATTCGGTGACTACAACTTGCAAGATAGGATCTAAAACACACATATATTGGCGACAACATAATAGGTTCAGATCTGAAATCATGGCACTCGGGCCCTAGTGACAAGCATTAAGCATGGCAAAGTAGTAGCAACATCAATCTCATAACATAGTGGATACTAGGGATCAATCCCCGTCAAAACTAACTCGATTACATGATAGATCTCATCCAACTCATCACCATCCGGCAAGCCTACGATGAGATTACTCACGAACGGTGAAGAGCATCATGGAATTGTCGATGGAGGAAGGTTGATAATGACAATGGCGACGATTTCCCCTTTCCGGAGCCCGGAACGGACTCCAGATGTGCCCTCCAGATGAAGAACAGGAGGTGGCGGCGCCTCCGTATCATAAAACGCGATGAATCCTTCTCCCTAATTTTTTTCCGGGCGAAACAGAATATATAGAGCTGAGTTTGGAGGCGGTGGAGCCACGTGGGTCCCACAAACCCTCACGGCGCGGCCTGGGGGGTGGGCGCGGCCCAGGGGCTTGTGGCCCACTGGCTCACCTCCTCCTGTGGATCTTTGCGCAGGTATTTGTCATTAATTCCTGAAAAATTCTCCGTAAATTTTTAGGTCATTCCGAGAACTTTTATTTCTGCACAAAAACAACACCATGGCATTCTGCTGAAAACAGCGTTAGTCCGGGTTAGTTCCACTCAAATCATGCAAGTTAGAGTCCAAAACAAGGGCAAAAGAGTTCGGGAAAATAGATACGACGGAGACGTATCAATGCCCAGTAACCGTAGAAGATAGTGAAAAGATGAGTGTCATCCCCTATGCTTCAGCCGTAGGGTCTATCATGTATGCAATGCTGTGCACAAGACGAGATGTCAGCCTTGCCATAAGTATGGCAGGCAGGTTTCAAAGTGATCCAGGATTGGAGCACTGGGCCGCGGTCAAGAATATTCTAAAGTACGTGAAAAGTACTAAGGAAATGTTTCTTGTTTATGGAGGTGACGAAGAGCTTGTCGTAAAGGGTTACATTGATGCAAGCTTCGACACTGATCTGGATGACTCTAAGTCACAAACCGGATACGTATTTATTCTTAACGGGGGTGCGGTAAGCTGGTGCAGTTCCAAGCAAAGCGTCGTAGCTGATTATACATGCGAAGAGGAGTACATAGCTGCCTCAGAGCGGCTAAGCAGGGTCTCTGGATGAAGCAATTCATGTTAAATCTTGGAGTAGTGCCAAGTGCATTGGACCCAATTGATCTGTTCTATGATAACGCTGGTGCCATTGCTCTAGCCAAGGAACCAAGGTTTCACGAGAGGACCAGACACATAAAGCGACGCTTCAGTGCCATCCGCGATTACATCAAGGAGGAGGACATAAACTTTTTTAAAGTGCACATGGATCTGAATGTTGCAGATCCGCTAACTAAGCCTCTTCCACGAGCAAAGCATGATCAACACCAGAAGTTTATGGGTGTTAGATTTATTACATTGTAAATCACATAGAGATGTGAAGCTAGATTATTGACTCTAGTGCAAGTGGGAGACTGTTGGAAATATGCCCTAGAGGCAATAATAAAATAGTTATTATTATATTTCCTGTTTCAAGATACTCATTTATTATCAATGCTATAATTGTATTAAATGGAAGCATAAATGCATGTGTAGATGTATAGACAAAGCAATGTCCCTAGTGAGCCTATAGTTAACTAGCTCGTTGATCAAGGATGGTTCAGGTTTCCTAGCCATGGACAAGTGTTGTCACTTGATGACGGGATCACATCATTAGGAGAAGGATGTGATGGACAAGACCCAAACTATAAACGTAGCATATGATTGTGTCTTTTTGTTGCTATTTTTTCTGCATGTCAAGTATACATTCCTATGACCATGAGATCATGTAACTCACTGACAACGGAGGAATGCCTTGTGTGTATCAAATGTCGCAATGTTACTGGGTGACTATAAAGGTGCTCTTTAGGTATCTCCAAAGGTGTCCGTTGAGTTAGCATGGATCAAGACTGGGATTTGTCACTCCGTGTGATGGGGAGGTATCTCGGGACCGATTCGGTAATACAACATCACAAACAAGCCTTGCAAGCAATTTGACTAAAGAGTTAGCCACAGGATCTTGTATTATGGAACGAATAAAGAGGCTTGCCAGTAACGAGATTGAAATAGGTATGTCGATACACACGATCGAATCTCGGGCAAGTAACATACCGAAAGAAAAAGGGAATGGTATACGGGATTGTGTGAATCCTTGACATAGAGGTTCAACCGATAAGATGTTCGTAGAATATGTATGATAAAATATGAACGTCCAGGTCCCGCTATTGGATATTGACTGGAGAGTGTCTTGGTCATGTCTGCATAGTTCTCGAACCCGCAGGGGTGCACACTTAAGGTTCGACGACGTTTCGATATAGTTGAGTTATACGTTTTGGTGACCGAAGATCGTTCGGAGTCCCGGATGAGATCCTGGACGTCACAAGGAGCTCCGGAATGGCCCGGAGGTAAATATTGATATATAGGAAGCCCTGTTTTGGTCACCGTAAAGGTTTCGGGCGCACCGGTAGTGTACTGGGAGTGCTGGGAGGGTGCCGGGGAACCACCGGGAGGGGTGTGACGACCCAAGAGCCTTGTGGGATGCGAGAATAGGTTGACCAGCCCCTGGTGGGCTGGCCAAAGCCTCTCTCAAAGGTCCATGCATCTAGGAGAAGAGATAAAAGGGTAAAGGACTTTTAAAAGGAAGGGAAGGAGGAGTCCTCCCAAAGTAGTCCACCTTCCCACAAGGAAGGTGGACTCTTCCTTTGGTTCGATCGAACCCTCTCCTTGGAGGAGGGGCCAAGGCTGACTCCTCTCCTCTCCTCCTATATATACTAGAGGTTTTGAGGGTTTTTGAGACACAACAATGAGCCACGTGCTGCCCTCTCTCTAGATCCGTTTATGCTCTAGTATAGTTTTCAACGATGCTTAGGCGAAGCCCTGCTAGACTAGCTCCACCACCATCGCCATCACGCTTTCGCGCTGCCGAAGAACTCATCTGCCTCTCGGCCCCCTCTTGCTGGCTCAAGAAGGCGGAGCTCATCATCGAGCTGTACGTGTGCTGAACGCGGAGGTGTCGTCCGTTCGATAGTAGATCGGGACTTACCGTGGGACGGCAGCGATTTGGATCGTGAAGACGTTCCTCTACATCAACCACGTTTCATAATGCTTCCCACTTAGCGATCTACAAGGGTATGTGGATCCGATATCCCTCTCGTAGATGATCATCACCATGATAGTTCTTCGTGTGCGTAGGAATTTTTTTGTTTCCCATGCAACGTTCCCCAAGAGTAGCAGCATCAACATCATCTACCGCGACACCATGGAGAAGCTCGGTATCCTGGAGTCCAAGCTCCATCCAACGCGGTCGGTGTTCCACGACATCGTCCCTGGCCACTCTTGCTCTGTGATCGGCAGGGTCCAGCTGGACGTGATGTTTGGCTCATCGAAGAACTTCCGCCGCGAACCGATCTGGTTCGAGGTCGCCAGCTCCTACCAGGCCATATTAGGCTGGCCGACCCAGGCCAAGTTCATGGCAGTCCGCATTACACCTATCTGAAGATGAAGCTGCCTGGCCCGCACAGGATCAACATTGTGGCGGGCAATTACAAGAAGTTGTCCGAGTGCGCTCTGGCCGGCTCCAAGCTGGCCTAGTCGCTCGTCATCGCCGAGGAGCGGCGACAGATTGACCGGCTCATGGCTCTCGCCCGCGATCCAGCCACCATGCCCGAGCCCAAGATGAAGCAGTCGGTTGCGGAGGCTCAGTTCCAGCCGGCCACCAGTAAGGACACCAAGAGGGTCCCTCTGGACCCGGCTGACCCCAACGGCAAGTACGTCCAGGTGGGGGCCGACCTCAGCAGGAAAATAGGAAAGTGTCATGGTTTTATCACGACAGATGTCCTCGTGAAAGGGCTTAAAGATGGAGCCATCGCACTTTGGTGGCGACTCAAAGGGGGTTAGCGAAAGCGAGACTCAGATTTACCCAGGTTCGGCCCCTCGTGAGGAGGTAAAAGCCTACGTCCTGCTTTGTGTAGATTAATGATTGTTTCGATTACAAGGAGGGCGTAACTCGCCTGACCTAGCTCTCGATTCTCTCTAACTCGCCTGACCTTTCCCTGGGACTCGCCTTTATATACAGGTCGAGGCCCTAGGGTTTACAAAGTCCTACCATCCTACTCTTGGTAGTTTCCCTTATCTCTAAGTCGCCGTGTTCCCCACGACTAGGAGCTTCCTTGACGTTCCATCATCCACATGGTCTTTTGAACCGCCCTACGACTCCTGGGCCACTGGACACGTAATCGAAGGTGAGTCGCCCCTTTGATGACCCGACCCATTAAGGGCAGGTTACCCACAGGTAATATCCCCAACATTAGGCCCAGATTGTCGTGAATTCATTCGTGTCAATAAACTCCCATCCAATTTGGGGCGTCCTCCTCATTTCCGGCCTCCGACAAACGTTGAGCCGCCATCCATGGTACTTAACCTGAGTCGCCATACAGTATTAAAGGCCGTCGCCTCATCTCCTCAGCTCCAGTCCCAAAGCACTGTAACTGTCAGTTAATCTTTCGCCCATAATTGCTTATCCCGAAAATCTAGGCGCCATCATTGTGTTTACTCAATTGTCGCCTCGATCTCCGCCTTGATAGCCTCGTTTTCCATTCCTGCCCTTTAAATAGTGAAAGAACTGAGGGGAGAGAAACCTCATCCCCAAAGGATGGGCCGAGTCATGGTTCTACTACCAAAATACTTCTCCACCAGGCGAGAACCCTCTTCCGGGTTTCAGAGCATACCGCTTGCCAATGGATTTCAAATTCCCTGACAAGCTCACTGAAGAAGAAGAGTTGGAGTTCATCCCGCTCTTTTTAGATCCGAAATTCCTGAACAACAATGGGCTCATCGGGAGCGACCTCTTCCGCTGCTGGATAGAATGGAATATCCTTCCCTTAAGCCGCCGCGACGGGTTGATGTACGAGTATGATGGTACTTTAGACCATCCATAGCGCGCCAGTCGCCGCCAACTCACAGAGAGAAAAATCGTCGGAGTCATTAAGAAGCTGCCCGACGAGTCTCTGGAAGAATGCACCAAGATCGGCCTTAAAGGCTTCTGCCGTGCCAACCCGGTGCCACCAGTAAGAATTTAACCCGCCACTTGTCTTGTTTATACTTAACAATCCTTTATGGTTAAAGACCCGCCTGTGTCTATCAGAAAACCAATGTGTTTTGGCGGAGGGGCCCAAAATTTGTCGCCCCAAAGTCCACCAAGGTGCCAACCAAGAAGAAGAAAACGGTGAGCAAGAAGAAAACCGCCACAAAAGATTCATCTTTTGTTGGCAACTCTCATGCAGATGAGGCACATTCTGAGGTAAGGCTTTTTCCTTATCCCTTCTCTATATGTTCCGACTTAAGCTTATGCCATATATCCTTACATGTAGGGCGACGATGATGAGAGCAAGAATGATGCAGTCGAGGTAATTTCCATTTCTTCCGACTCACCGTCTTCTTCCCCTAGACCAGCCAGGCGGATCTACGGAAAAGTGGCCATGTCTCATCCTCATGCTTATATGGACCCTGATTTCCTTTTGAAGAAAGCAAGATTCACCCCCCTCTCGCAAGACCCGTAGTCGCTCTGGCGACTTGATCACTGGACTGCCCGAGAAGACAACCGGTCGGAAACAGACCAATGAGGTACATCTTCGTTTTGTTATATCTTTTGCCATGTGAAATGTAACCCGCCATGTTTTGTGAACTTCAAGTATTTGTCCTGTCAGATTTCTCCTCCCACATCTGGCGACTCAGCCATCTTTGCTCTCCCGTCGATGATTCGTGTACAAGGGTAAGTCTTCTTTGTTAACCCAATTTTTCTAAACAATGACATGTGCTTTTAACCTTGGTGCTTTCGTCACAGGGCACAAGCGAAGAAGAGAAAAATCAGCGACTCTCCTTCTGCACACCAACCATCTGACGCCTTAGGCACGGGCACCTCTGTTCCTGATGCTGAAGAAGAGCAAAAGACGGCTTGCGACATTCCTGGAGGCGATATTCCCGACGCCCGGGATGACTCGCTCGTCATTTTGAAGGAGACCGCTGGCTAGAGTAACCCGCCAAGCCCTCTCAAGGCGGCCGACGATCCATACGTCGTGGTTACCGGCATTGGCTTCTCTACTCCCCCAAGGGCTGTGCTTTCCAAACATACTTCAAAGGTAAGTTGCTTTTCCCCTGATGGCGACGCAGAACCCCTCAAACTCCCCGAATACGAGAAGCTGGAATTCGACCAACTTTGCACCGGCTTCACAAGTCACCTGGAGAAGGATTTTGAGCTGAACAAAAGCCTGCTCCGCCTTATGAGGACCAAACACGAGGTATGTGGATGTATTTTCCTATACTCATTAGCCTTCCAAGGGTCGGGTCATCTTGTCAGAAGATGAGTCGGATCTTTAAAAAACTTCAACCTGTAGCCCCCAAGGGCCGGGTCATCTTTTCAGAAGATGAGCCGGGTCTTGAATTAAAAAACTTCAATGTGTAGCCACCAAGGGTCGGGTCATCTTTTTAGAAGATGAGTCAGGTCTTTCATTAGAAAACTTCAACCTGTAGCCCCCAAGGGTGGGGTCATCTTTTGAGAAGATGAGCCGGGTCTTTCATTAGAAAACTTCAACCTGTAGCCCCCAAGGGCCGGGTCATGCATCTTTTGAGAAGATGAGCCGGGTCTTGCATTTAGAAAACTTGAACCTATAGCCCCCAAGGGCCGGGTCAACTTTTTAGAAGATGAGCCGGGTCTTGCATTAGAAAACTTCAACCTGTAGCCCCCAAGGGCCGGGTCATCTTTTTAAAAGATGAGCCGAGTCTTGTATGTGGTATGACTTTTGATAAAAAATCATACATTAGCCCCCAAGTGTCAAGAGTATTGCTTGCAAAAATTCCGAGACTTGTCTCCCCAATTATTATGTGCAGGAGTTTATGGCCTAGAGTGAGGCGGCGGTAGCCGACTTAAAGAAAAACTTGGTTGGTCAACAGGATGCTTACTCCGAGTTGGAGGCAAAATTCCGCTTGCTGTAGGCCAATTTAGAAAAAATGAAGGCTGACTAGAAAAAAATTGAGAAAAAACCCAATGCCGACCAAGCCACCATCTTGAAGCGCGTTGAGCAAGCAGAAGAGAAACTAGAAGCCGCCCAACAGGAGCTGACTGGCTTAAAAAAGCATGTGTAGAATATGAGAGTCGCCATGTTTGGTAAGCTTTATCATTGAACTCTTTTAACTAACCAGGTTGGGATCAAAAATTACCAAATACTTATGTCCCTTTTGCACATGCCCGAGCTGTCAATCAGCCAGACGACTGCCTGCTTAAATTGAGAGCCATATACACCTTTGCTGAGCAGCTGTACACCGAAGGCGTGTTATCAATCAAGGCAGTGATGGGCAGTAAGGGACCAACAATGACCATCAAGCAAATGCTCGACTTCTTGTCCACGCTGCCTCCTCAAATAGAAGAATTAAAGAGATCGGCCGCCCGAACGGGAGTATTGAACACCCTAAGCCGGTGGCTAGCGTACGCCCCAGAGTTCAAAACCGAGGAAATAGTCGCCGGCTACCCTGAGCTGAAGGTTGATGGGTCAGAATTCACCGAGGTGGATTATGAGCGAACCATCGTAGAATCCCGCTATGCGGCGACTCAACTGGCGGCCAGTTTGGACCTGAAGAAGTATCGAGCCGCCTATGACAAAAACAAGAAGAAGGTGACGCCTCCTTCATATCAAATTGCTAGCCTGGTTCCCAGCCGCCCCAGGAATCCTTTTAATCTTGACATGGACCTGTCTCACTTCCTGGCTGAGGAAGACGAGTTCATCGCCTTGTCCAAGTGTAACTGGAAGCTGGGCGACTTACGAATTGAAGGCGGAGAAAGCTCAAGGCAAGGCGACTCGGCGGCGGCCTGACTCGCCCATGGATCCTTCCTTTGCTGGGGAATGATACCCATTCTGGCCATGCGAGCCATGTAATTATCTTGCTAGTGTGTGTGTAACATCAAACATGTCGTATTGTTTTTTGGATAGAACCATTTGTAGTCCTTGAATTCTATGCATGACTCGCCTGCAACTTGTTCATAAACCAAGAAATGGCTCCAAATTTGTCCTGGTATGTTAGGAAAACAGTAGTTTATTTCAGCAAGTGCATGTCCAGGAATAAACCAGCCCCCTGAATGATGGCAAGAGATAAATCAGCCCCCGGGTTAGGGAGAAATATGAACCAAGGAGAGTTATAATCAAAACTAGTTCAAAGGAAAAATTTATTGACTCAATGAGTTTCGATAGGATAAGATGAATCTGCAAAACTCTAGTGTTACCCTTAGGAAGCTTTTTGCAAAATAGCCTCGTTGTTTTGGACCGGCTGATCAGGCGCGAGTCAAGCTTCTGTGAAGCAGGTTCAATGAACCGATGGTTTCTCTAAATTCCATGTGTGACTCTGGCCGGTACCCTTTATGTTTTAACCAAGAAGAGTTCAGGGTCCAAATAACGGATTTACTCGCCTTGAGTACATAGGTCCATGTGGCGACTTGTTCAACACATAGTCCAGTATAACCATGTGTAATGCGGTAATTTTTAGCTAGCCAAGAGGGTATTCAGGCTTAACTCAATGAGTGGAAGCCCCCAAGTGACCTACGGGTTAGGAAGAAACCAGGCATAGGATTACAGAAGCGTATACGCTCTTACTGCAAAACGACTTGGGGACTAGTAGCCCCCAAGTAAGCCGGTTTACTTCTCAAAAACCATATAAGGCGCCTATGTTTGAACCGTGCGACGTGGCAACTTTGGTCCTCTTTGGCTTACCAGTATCCAGTTTTGAAATAAGTGCAGCATGGCGACTTATGCTCTTTGATACTCATAGCGTCCATGTTTGGGCGACTTATAGAACAATAAAGACTCATGCTTTCAAAAGTTGAAACGGCAAAGGACCCCGAAATTCATGGGTGCCGACTTTATTGCTTTCATAATTTATGGATTAAAAAAACTTGATAAAAGAAAGAAAGGGAGCTCATGGCTCTATGTATAGTAAGGCCGTAGATGGGCTATGTTCCAGGGGCGAGTTGGCTCAACCTCCGTAGTTGGCCGATCTGGACGAAGATCCATCAAATAGTATGAGTTGTTCCGAAGATTCTTGCTGACGACAAACGGTCCCTCCCATGGAGGTGACAGCTTGTGCATACCGGTATGATCTTGAATCAAACGGAGCACTAAGTCGCCTTCTTGGAAAGATCGGCTCTTGAACCGGCGGCTATGATAACAGCGTAAATCCTGTTGGTAAATCACTGACCGTGACGCGGCCAAGTCATGTTCCTCCTCCAAGGCATCCAGTGAGTCTTGTCGTGCTGACTCGTTGTCCTGCTCCACGTAAGCGGCGACTCATGGGGAATCATGTTTGATGTCACTTGGTTACACTGCCTCCGCCCCGTAGACCAGAAAGAAAGGAGTAAAACCCGTGGAGCGGTTTGGAGTCGTCCTGATACTCCACAGAACTGATGGCAACTCCTCGACCCAACATCCTGGCCTGTGTTCCAAAGGCACCATGAGTCGAGGCTTAATCCATTGTAATATTTCCTGATTCGCCCTCTCTGCCTGTCCATTAGAGTATAGGGATGCGCCACCGTGGAAACATCAAGTCGGATATGCTCTCGTGAGCAGAACTCTTGCATTGCACCTTTGGATAGGTTAGTACCATTGTCTGTAATGATACTATGTGGATATCCGAACCGGAAAATTAGCTTCTTCAAGAATTTAACGGCCGTATCAGCGTCACAACTGCTAACAGGTTCTGCTTCCACCCATTTGGTAAATTTGTAAACCACCACCAACAAATGAGTCTTTTTATTAGAAGACATTTTGAAGGGCCGACCATATCGAGCCCCCAGACTGCAAACGGCCAAGTGCTTGGTATCTTCCGCAATTCCTGAGCCGGTCCATACATCTAACATCCAAACTTTTGGTAGCCATCACATCGGCGGACGATCTCCTCCGCGTCTGCGTGAGCCGTCAACCAATAAAACCCATGCCTGAAGGCTTTAGAAACCAAGGATCGGGATCCAGCATGATGACCACAGTCGCCCGCATGAATCTCATTGAGGATCATACATCCTTCCTCAGAAGAAACGCATCTTTGAAATACCCGTGAGGTGCTTCGCTTATGTAACTCGCCATTGTGTATGACCATAGATTTGCACCGACGGACAACTTGGCGAGCTAGCAGCTCCTCGGCAGGTAACTCGCCTTTGGTGAGATACACCATGTAGGGAATCGCCCAGCCCGGAGTAGCGTGAAGAGCCGCCACGAGTTGAGATTCGGGGTCTGGTACCGCCAGGTCTTCTTCCGAAGGCAGTTTTACTCAAGGTTTATACAATATATCCAAAAACACATTGGGAGGAACCGGCTTACGCTGCGAACCATGGCGGGAAAGAGCGTCCGCTGCTTCGTTAAGCCGTCGATCAATGTGATCCACTTGATAGCCACTAAAATAACCCGCCACATCTGACACAGCCCGTCTGTAAGCCGCCATCAAAGGGTCTCGTGAATCCCAGGTGCCAGAAACCTGCTGCGCCACCAGATCGGAATCGCCCAAGCATCTCACTCTCGTGAGATTCATCTCCTTGGCGAGTCGCAAACCATGAAGCAGAGCTTCGTATTCTGCTGCATCGTTAGTACATGGGAACATGAGTCGGAGGACACAGCAAAACTTGTCACCGTGAGGCGAAGTTATCACCACGCCAGCCCCCGAGCCTTCCAACTGTCTGGATCCGTCAAAATAGATGGTCCAATATGTAAGATCGGGTCTTTCCTCAGGGATTTGTAACTCGGTCCAATCATTAATGAAGTCCACGAGCGCTTGAGACTTGATAGCTGTCCAAGGCGTATACCGCACCTGATGGGGACCAAGCTCGATGGCCCATTTGGCAATCCGTCCAGTGGCCTCTCGGTTCTGTATGATGTCGCCGAGGGGGCGGAGCTGACGACCGTGATCGGGTGTTCCTGAAAGTAATGTTTCAACTTTCGACTCGCCATGAATACCCCAAAAACCAACTTTTGCCAATGCGGGTAACGTTGCTTGGAGAGGGTAAGGACCTTGTTGATGAAGTACACTCGTCTTTGGACGGGGTATTCCTTCCCTTCCTCCTTTCGCTCGACCACTACCGCCACGCTGACTGCTTTGGAGTTGGCCGCAATGTACAGGAGCATAGGTTCTTTGTTTGTCGGAGCCGCCAGCATTGGCGGGTTAGCTAATTGCCGCTTCAAGGCCTCGAAGGCGTCGTTGGTCTCATCTGTCCATACGAAATGATCGGTCTTCTTGAGCAGCTGGTAAAGAGGGATGGCCTTCTCCCCAAGGAGACTTATGAAACGGCTCAAGGCCGCGATTCGACCTGCCATGCGCTGTACTTGATTAATGTTGGTTGGCTTCCCAAGCGAAGTAATCACCTCAATCTTCTCCGGGTTGGCCTCGATTCCTTGTTCTGACACCAAGGAACCCAATAGCTTCCCCACCGGGACACCAAATACGCACTTGATGGGGTTAAGCCTCATCTGGTAAACACGTAGGTTGTTGAATGTTTCTTTGAGATCCTCCAAAGGCGACTCCTTGTGGTGAGATCTGACCACGATGTCGTCCACCTAAGCGTGAAAGTTATGACCTATCTGGCTGTGCAAGCAGTTTTGAATGCAGTGATGGTAAGTCGCTTGTGCGCTCTTGAGCCCAAACAGCATGGACACGTAACAGAAAGCTCCGAACGGGGTTATGAAGGACGTCTTCTGCTGGTCCGCCACCGCCATTTTTATGTGGTGGTATCCTGAGTAAGCATCCAAGAAACACAGATGCTTGCAACCCGTCGTCGAATCTATAATTTGATCGATGCGAGGAAGGGCGAAGGGATCCTTCGGTCAGGCTCTATTAAGATCCGTGTAATCAATGCACATGCGGAAAGTGCCGTTCTTTTTGAGTACCAGGACCGGGTTAGCTAACCATTCTGGGTGAAAAACCTCGATGATGAACCCGGCGGAAAGGAGCCGGGCTACTTCTTCTCCAATCGCCTTACGACGTTCTTCGTTAAACCTGCGGAGGTACTGCCGTACCGGCTTAACTTTGGGGTCAGTATTGAGATAGTGCTCAGCGAATTCTCTCGGCACACCCGGTATGTCAGAAGGTTTCCATGCAAAGATGTCCCAATTCTCACGGATGAATTCGATGAGCGCGCTTTCCTATTTGGGGTCAAGACCCTCCCCAATAGTGAACTGCTTGGTGGAGTTACCCGGCGTAAAATCAATGACCTTGGTGTCGTCCGCTGGTTTGAACTTGAGGGGCGGCTCAGAATTGAAGGTTGGCCTTTTGAGTGGCGTCATGTCTGCCGGATCGACGTGGGATTGGTGAAATTTAAGCTCCTCGGTCGCGCAAGCTGACTCGGCATAGGCCGCATTTCCTTTTTCGCACTCTTGGGCTATTTTCCAGTCGCCGTGGACGGTGATGGGACCGTTGGGTCCAGGCATCTTGAGCTTGAGATAAACATAGCACGGGCGGGCCATGAACTTGGCGTAAGCTGGTCGTCCAAACAACGCATGATAGGGGCTCTTGATCTTGACCACCTCGTACAAGAGAGACTCGCTCCTTTAGTTCGATTCCGTGCCAAAGGCCACATTAAGCGTGACCGGCCCGATGGGATACGCCGACTTACAAGGCACAATACCGTGGAAAACCGTGGATGATGACATTAGGTCCTTCTCGAGGAGGTTCATCCGCCGGAAAGTGTCGAAGTACAGGATGTTGATGCTGCTGCCCCCGTCCATAAGAACTTTGGAGAGGGTGTATCCTTCGACTTGGGGAGCCACGACCAGGGCTAACTTGCCAGGGTTGTCGACTCGGGGTGGATGGTCTTCCCGGCTCCATGTTATGGGTTGCTCTGACCAATGAAGGTACCGAGGGAGCGCCGGCTCAGCTACGAAAGTTCTGTGCTTTACCTTGTTGTTGGGGATATTACCTGTGACTGACCCGCCCTAGTTGGGCCGGGTTAGTCATTAGGCGATTCATCCGAGCAGGTATTTGGGCCTTGTCCTGGTCAAATCAAGGTCATATGGCGGTTTGTGAATCGTGGAAAGTCTCCAAGCTTCGGAAGATAGTGACTTAGAGACCACCGGGGTCACGATTCGTAGGAAGGAATGTATCTTTGTAAACCCTAGGGGATTTGACCTGTATATAAAGGCGAGTCCCAGGGGACGAGAGGGGAGGTTAGAATCATTGAGTGCTAGGTCTGGCGAGTTACACCCTCCTTGTAATCGAAACCACATCAATACAAACCAAAGTAGGACGTAGGCCTTTACCTCCTCACGAGGGGCCGAACCTGGGTAAATCGCCGTGTCTCTCCCGCTTAACCCCTTTGAGTTGCCACATGGTGCGATGGTTCTAGTACTAAGTCCTTTCACGAGGACATCTGTCGTGACAAAACCACGACAGCTGGCGCCCACCGTGGGGCCTACGCATGGTGGAGTTGAGTTCTCAAAGGGAGCCCTACCAGGGTTTGGGAGTTAGGCGACGGGGCTCATGACTCGGAGCCGCCGCGGGATAACCTACATCGACAACCAGCAATGGGGACCTGAAGCGGATTCGATTGAATCTGGTTATAGTGTCCCCTTCGGCAAGATCAACATCTTCATCGGCATGATCGGATCATCCGCGCCTGAGCCGGACATCTCCACCGACATCATCGAGCCGGCCAGGTACGTCCGCTAAGTCATACCGCCAAATCTGACTCGCCTGGTCTTTGTGGGGTTCACGCAGGGATCGGAGGAGCCAGAACGCTCGGCGACTCAAGAAACTACACCGGTCAACTCCGATGACGAATCATCCATGGGTGACTCAGATTCAATCCGCTCTCTGCATTGGGATTGTCTTGGGAGCTTGTCGCTGGCCATGGACCCAGAAATCCTTGACCGAACTCGCCGCCAGATCGCCATCTACATGGCTGGGGCGACTCAGCCCGCACAAAACCCTACTGGAGGCGATGGAACCGGCGAGACGACCAGGAGCCCGGCCGCAGTCCTAGTGGATTTAGCGGCGGAGGTCACAAGGCTAATGGCGACTCCCCTCACACCAGAGAACCAAGAGGAGATAAACAAGGAGCTGGCGAAACTCAGAGAGGCAGTGGCAAAAGCTCATCGGGACGCCGAGATGGAGTCCGCCAGGATCGAGACTCGGAAAGCTCAAATTACGGCCGAAAGAATGCGTTTAAACACTGACAACTGGCGGCTCGAGAGACAGCAGCGCGCGTCCGACACCGTCCATCAGCGGAGACACCAGGGTCGCCTGCCCCATGACCTCAACCCGACCCGCCTGTTCGACACTCCACGAACCCCTGGGGCGGGAGCCGCCCCGGGGGGAGGACCGGGCCGCCCACCTAACCCGTCGGCTCAGCCGGTTGAGGATCACATTCCCCGATTCCGGACACCTCAAGGCCACTTTTCCAACCCGGCGGATAACGTGCTTGCCGCAACTCGCCATCTGGAGTCTCTTCCGATTCACGGCAACACCCCTACCGAGATAGAAGCAAGGAACACCATCGAGATGTTGAAGGCGGCGGTGGTTCAAAACGCCCAGTTCTCACATAGCCTCGAGAGGTTGCATTCCACCCCCCAGGCAAGTTACACCAGGAGCCGGCCAGAGGACCAGCCCGTCGTAAACAGCGGGCCGCGACACTTCCCACTGGACAACGCGCCCGAACGAAACCCGCCGGGCCGAGATATCCCGAACATCCAAGACGCCTCGGCCCCCCTCGTCGGGGGCGGAGGGCGAGTTGGGGTACCATGCTTGTCCCCGGCCCTTCGGAATGAAAGGATGCCCAAAGACTTCAAGGGACCAAGGAAAGTGCCTAATTATACACCAGACCTCGAGCCGACGTCATGGATCGAGAGTTACGAAATCGCCATGGACATGCTCGACGTAAACGAGGCGGTTTGCGCCAGATACTTCACAATGATGGTCGAGGGGTCGGCACGCACTTTGTTGAAAAACTTGCCTCCCAATTCCATCCAGTCCTGGGCCGAGTTAAAAGAGCGTTTCATCAAAAACTTTCGAGGAACTTGCAGACGTCCGATGACGATCGTCGATCTACAGCACTATGTTCAGCGCCCGGATGAGTCGGCCCACCATTGGTCACGGCGGGTTGCAGAAATTATTCATTCGTCAGATGGTATTACGACGGCTCAAGTTGTGCTCATCCTCGAGCACAATTGTCATTATGGACCCTTGGTGCAGAAATTGGGGCGACTCAAACGAAAGGTCCAAGACATGGGCGAGCTGATGGACACCCTCACTAGATATGCCGAGGCCGATGATACCAAAGATCCCGGCGAGGATGGCAAGGCTAATTCTCCTAATAAGGGCGATTCATCCAAAAATCATACCCGGTTCCAGTGGCGTAACCGTCACAATCAAGGGACCAATGGCAAGCGGAGACCATAGGAGGATCCCTCGGACTTAGTTGCCAATACCAACGCTAATAACAGCAAAAATAAGAATCGAGGTTTCAGTGGGAAGAGGCAGCGTAACTATGAAGAGCTACTCAAGGGCCCTTGCCCGCACCACGCCATGGCTGATGGCCCGACGAGTCACTCTTGGGAAACTGCTTCGTGATGCGAGAGTTTTGGGCGGAGGCAATCAAGAAGAGTCAAAACGAAGACCCGGACCAGCGCCAGGAGCAATTCGCCGCGCCCAACCAAAGACAGAACCCCTTCGGCGGTTTTCCCGAACAGGGGGCTCAAGGAGGCCCGCAGCCAGGCGGCGACCAATACCCGGTGCACCACCAGCGGCGGTACAACCCGCCAGGAGTCTTCCAGCAGCCACCCCCACAGGGGGCTCCACAGGGTCAGGACGATAATGGGGGCTTCCGCAGCAACCCCAAACAGTTAAGTAATGGGCAGTACCACGTTTTCACCACTAATGCTTGCAGGCGTGATAAGAAGGTGAGTCACTGGGCGTACAGTGTATCTGAACCGGCGATTCTGAGATACCTCCATTGGTCTGAGCAGACCATAACATGGAGCAGGGAGGATCACCCGCCGAGAGTAGATAACCCGGGCGATCTGGCGTTGGTCGTGGCTCCCCAAGTGGGGGGTTACACCCTATCAAAGGTACTAATGGATGGTGGCAGCAGCATAATTATCCTATACTTCGATACCTTCCAAAGGATGAATCTATTGGAGAAAGACCTGATGCCTTCAACCACAGTTTTCCACGGAATTGTCCCAGGCAAGTCGGCTTATCCCATAGGCCGGGTCAGGCTCACAGTGGCATTTGGAACTGCACAGAATTATAGGTCGGAGTCTCTAATCTTCGAGGTGGTCAAATTGAAAAGCCCCTACCATGCGTTGTTTGGGCGACCGGCTTATGCCCGCTTCATGGCTCGCCCGTGCTATGTCTACCTCAAGCTCAAAATGCCTGGTCCCAAAGGACCCATCACAGTTGATGGAGATAGAAGGATCGCAAAGGAATGTGAAGAAGGGGACGCGGCTTATGCGGAAGTCGACTGTGCTGCGGAAGAGCTCAAACACCATCGGGCCAATGTTGACCCAGCGGACATGTCACCCCTGAAGAAGCCAACTACACACTCTAAGTTGCCCCTCAAGTTCAAACCAACGGATGACACTAAGACAATCGATTTCGTGCCTGGCGATTCATCCAAGCAGTTCACCATTGGGACGGGTCTGGATCCCAAATAGGAAAGCGCACTCATCGAATTCATCCGTGAGAATCGGGACATCTTTGCATGGAAACCTTCTGACATGCCTGGTGTGCCGAGAGAATTCGCTGAGCACCATCTTAATGTTGACCCAAAGTGCAAACCCGTCCAGCAGTACCTTCGCAGATTCAACGAGGAGCGACGCAAGGCGATTGGGGAAGAAGTCACCCGTCTTTTAGCCGCCGGATTCATCGTGGAAGTTTTTCACCCCAAATGGCTGGCTAACCCGGTTTTGGTACTCAAGAAGAATGGTACTTTTCGCATGTGTATTGACTATACAGACCTCAACAGAGCTTGTCCAAAAGATCCCTTCGCTCTTCCCCGCATCGACCAAATCATTGACTCGGTGGCGGGATGCGAAAGATTGTGCTTTCTGGACGCCTATTCAGGATATCACCAGATCAAGATGGCCGTGGAGGATCAAGAGAAAACGGCCTTCATAACCCCCTTTGGGGCCTTTTTTTATGTGTCCATGCTCTTCGGACACAAGAGTGCGGGGGCGACTTATCAACGCTGCATCCAGAATTGTCTTTGTAACCAAATTGGTCGCAACATCCATGCCTATGTCGACGATATTGTGATCAAGACCCGCCAGGGGGAGACACTACTGGAAGACCTCAAGGAAACGTTCGATAATCTACGGGTATATCAGATGAAACTAAATCCTACCAAGTGTGTTTTTGGTATGCCTGCAGGAAAATTGCTAGGTTTCCTGGTATCGGAGCGCGACATCGAAGCTAACCCGGACAAGATCGAAGCGGTTACCTCCCTCGGAAAGCCGGCGAACGTTAATCAAGTTCAACGACTGGCGGGTCGCATTGCGGCTTTAAGTCGCTTTGTGAGTCGCCTCGGGGAGAAAGCGATCCCTCTTTATCAATTATTGAGAAAATCTGATCGATTTGTTTGGACAAATGAGGCAGACGAGGCGCTCGAGGCCCTGAAATGCCAATTGGTTAACCCGCCGGTCCTGGCAGCCCCAACTGAAAAGGAGCCCATGCTTCTGTATATCGCGGCAAATTCCAAAGCAGTAAGTGTGGCAGTGGTCGTTGAGAGAAAGGAAGAAGGAAAGGAATACCCAGTGCAGCGCCCAGTATATTTTATCAGCGAGGTGCTAACTCTTTCCAAGCAGCGGTACCCACATTGGCAGAAGTTGGTATATGGGGGTGTTTATGGCAAGTCGAAAACTTAAGCATTATTTCGAGGAGCACCCTATCACAGTGGTTAGCTCTGCCCCCCTTGGGGACATCATCCAGAATCGGGAGGCAACAGGGCGAATCGCCAAGTAGGCAATGGAGCTTGGGCCTCATCACATACAATATACTCCTCGCACAGCTACCAAGTCTCAGGCACTAGTTGATTTCGTTAACGACTGGACAGAGCTACAGGCTCCGGAAGACCGGCTTGATCTCACTTACTGGATTATTTACTTTGATGGATCCAGGCAGCTGGAAGGCTCGGGGGCTGGTGTGGTGTTGGTATCCCCTCAAGGAGATAAGTTCTGTTATGTTCTCCGACTCATGTTTCCGTGCACTAACAATGCGGCGGAATACGAAGCTTTGCTTCACGGCTTGCGACTCGCCAAGGAGATGAACCTAACACGAGTCAGATGTTTCGGTGGCTCCGATTTGGTGGCACAACAAGTTTCGGGTACCTAGGATTCTCGGGACCCCATGATGGTGGCTTACAGGCGAGTTGTGTCTAATGTGGCGGGACATTTTCATGGTTATCAGGTGGACCATATTGATCGGCGCCTCAACGAGGCAGCTGATGCCCTCTCGCGACTTGGCTCCCAGAGAAAGCCGGTTCCCCCTAATGTTTTTCTGGATATCTTACATAAACCATCCGTGATTTTACCGTCAGAGGAGGAATTGGCGATACTGGATCCCGAGTCTCAGCTCGTGGCGGCTCTCCATGTCACTCCGGATTGGGTTCTCCCTTATCTGGCTTATCTCGCTCGGGGCGAGTTACCGGCCGACGAAGTTTTGGCTCGCCAGATCGTTCGGCGCAGCAAATCCATGGTCATCATTAATGGCGAGTTATATAAACGGAGCGCCTCTGGAGTTTTTCAGCGATGTGTTTCCCCCGAAGAAGGATGCATAATCCTAAATGACATTCATTCCGGAGACTTTGGGCATCACGCCGGGTCACGTTCTTTGGTATCAAAGGCTTTTCGTCATGGTTTCTTTTGGCTGACGGCTCATGCAGATACAGAAGACATAGTTCGTCGGTGCGAGGGGTGCCAGCGTTATGGGAGGCAGGCTCATGTGCCGGCTCAAGAATTAAGAATGATTCCCATTACTTGGCCTTTTGCGGTTTGGGGGCTGGACATGGTTGGCCCCTTTAAGATGTCCTCCAACAAGAAGACCCACCTGTTGGTGGCGGTTGATAAGTTCACCAAGTGGGTTGAGGCGGAACCTGTTGGGGCTTGCGATGCGGAAACAGCGGTCAAATTTTTGAAGAAGCTGATTTTCCGGTTTGGATATCCGCATAGTATCATCACTGATAATGGTACTAACTTGTCCCAAGGGGCGATGCAGGAGTTTTGTCGTCGAGAACATATCCGACTTGATGTTTCTGCAGTCGCTCACCCACAATCTAACGGGCAGGCAGAGCGGGCGAATCAGGAGGTTTTGCGAGGGATTAAGCCCCGACTCATGGTTCCCCTGGAAAAAACTCCAGGGTGTTGGGTTGAAGAGTTACCTTCAGTACTGTGGAGTATTCGGACTACCCCGAACCGATCCACGGGATTCACCCCTTTCTTTTTGGTCTACGGAGAAGAGGATGTTCTCCCTACTGACATAAGGCATGACTCGCTTAGAGTCGCCGCATATGTGGAACAAGACAATGAGCTAGCGCGTCGAGACTCTTTGGATGCCTTAGAGGAGGCGCGTGACCTGGCTGCGGCCCGTTCGGCTATCTACCAGCAGGATCTGCGGCGTTATCATAGTCGCTGGGTTAAGAGTCGGACCTTTCAGGAAGGCGACTTGGTTCTTCGGTTGATACAAGATCGAGCAGGCATGCACAAGCTGTCACCACCTTGGGAAGGGTCGTTCGTCATCAGCAAGAACCTCCGCAATGGCTCTTATTATTTGGTGGATCTCCGGCCTAATCGGCCGACCACGGAGGCTGAGTCAACTCGCCCCTGGAATATTGCCCATTTGCGACATTATTACACTTGAGCTCTTAAGCTCTACACTATGTAAGTTTTTCAGTTTCATTATGAAGTAATAAAATACTCCCTGACTTGGGGGCTTTTTCATTAAAAAGCAATTGTGTCATCCTATTGCGACCTTATGAGCCGACAAAATCTGCATTTAGGGTGTGCGCACGAGCTTTCTGGCTCGCCTCATCCTGTCGCGACCTTATGAGCCGACGAAACGTGCATTTAGGGTGTGTGCACGAGCTTTCTGACTCGCCTCATCCTGTCGCGACCTTATGAGCCAACGAAACCTGCATTTAGGGTGTGTGCTCGAGCTTTCCGACTCACCTTATCCTGTCGCGACCTTATGAGCCGACGAAACCTGCATTTAGGGTGTGCGCTCGAGCTTTCTCACTCGCCTCATCCTGTTGCGACCTTATGAGCCGACGAAACCTGCATTTAGGGTGTGTGCACGAGCTTTCTAACTCGCCTCATCCTGTCGCGACCTTATGAGCCGACGAAACCCGCATTTAGGGTGTGTGCTCGAGCTTTCTCACTCGCCTCATCCTGTCTCGACCTTATGAGCCGACGAAACCTGCATTTAGGGTGTGTGCTCGAGTTTTCTGACTCGCCTCATCCTGTCGCGACCTTATGAGCCGACGAAACCTGCATTTAGGGTGTGTGCTCGAGCTTTCTGACTCGCATCATCCTGTCGCGACCTTATGAGCCGACGAAACCTTCATTTAGGGTGCGTGCTCGAGTTTTCTGACTCGCCTCATCCTGTCGCGACCTTATGAGCCAACGAAACCTGCATTCAGGGTGTGTGCACGAGCTTTCTGACTCGCCTCATCCTGTCGTGACCTTATGAGCCGACGAAACCTGCATTTAGGGTGTGTGCACGAGCTTTCTGACTCGCCTCATCCTGTCGCGACCTTATGAGCCAACGAAATCTGCATTTATTGGTGCATGCTTGAGTTTTCTGACTCGCCTCATCCTGTCGCGACCTTATGAGCCGACGAAACCTGCATTTATGGGTGCATGCTTGAGTTTTGCTGACTCGCCTCATCCTGTCGCGACCTTATGAGCCGATGAAACTTGCATTTATGGGTGCATGCTTGAGTTTTCTGACTCGCCTCATCCTGTCGCGACCTTATGAGCCGACGAAATTTCTGTTTTTGTTTAAAGCCATAGCCTTGAGGGTTTTGTACCTTTCTTTCTGATCCCTCTGGGAAATATTTGTTGTCACTTATTTGGTTTCCATATATGCTGTTTTCAAGGCCTAAAGACAGGTTAATGATCAAAACTACTTTGTCCATGGCAAGTTGAGCATCTGAAAGGGGTCTCAAATATTTCAAAATCGCCTTACGAGCGACATAAAGATTCTTGCAAAGGGTATCACCAAAACAGTACCGACTTATGAAATAAACCTATTACATGGCTCTGAGGCCAAAATCAGTAAGGTTCATTCTGTTGGCGCCTTAGGATCATTCTGCTGTGAGGTTTGACCAACTTCGATTTGCAAGTCGCCCAGTACCCAATTGCACTTAGCCAGGGCTGCGAAGTCATCGTCATCAGTCAGGATCGATGCCAGGTCTGCTTCCAAGTCAAAAGGGTTCTTGGGTCGCCGAGGAGTTAAACTAGTCGTCGCAAAGGCTGGCGGTTTGACCCTCTTGTTTTTACTATCATAAGCCGCCTGATACTTTGATAAATCAAGGCTTGCTACAAGCTGGGTTGCTGCCAGTCGGGAGTCCTTGACGACACGTTGATAGTCCTCTTCAACAAATTCTGACCCATCATCTTTAAGCTGAGGAAAGCCTGCTGTTACCTCTTCCGGGTTGATTTCTGGAGCATACGCCAAGCAGCAACTCAGGGCAGTCAGAACACCCTTTCGAGCGGCTGACCGAGTTAGCTCGCCAATCTGAGGGGGAAGTGTGGATAAGCAGCCAAGCACCTTCTTTATGGAAGTGATAGGCTCTTTGGCACCCATCACGGCTTTAACGGTCAAGACACTACCGGTGTACAGTTGCTCTGTCAGTGTGTAAATCGCCTTCAGCATCAGCACGTAATCTTCTTGAAGGTTGGCGGCTCTCGGACCTGAGCAAGGAGTTTGATGATCAGCGACTTATGATGAAGATTATTTATATAAAAAAGAAGAAGAGATCAAACGTTTAAGTAAGCTTACCGAAGACAGCTTGCGTCATGTTGGAGATATGACGCTTCAAGCTGGACAATTCCTGTTGCACACTGACCAGCTTGGTTTCAGCCTTCTCTGCTCCTTTTCTGGCGGCATCTTGGTCAGCTTGAGCTCTTTTCAACTCGGTTTTAAGTTTCTCCAGCTCAGCCAAGGCCAATTGATATTTCTCCTCCGACTTAGCTCGAGCGTCTTGTTGACCAGATAAGTTTTTATTTAAATCGCCAAGCGCCGATTCGGTGTGAGCAAGAGTTTCCTGTTGAAAGTACAAAACGAGGGCAAGTCTCAGAACTATTGCAAGCAATATCCCTGACACTTGGGGCTAATGTATAATTTTTTCTTTTCAGATAAAATTATACAATTTCAAAGACCCGACTCATCTTTTTACTGATGACCCGACCCTTGGGGGTTACTGGTCGCAAAGTTCTTTCTAAATTTTCTTAAAAAGACCCGGCTCATCTTTTTTACTGATGACCCGACCCTTGGGGGTTACTGGTCGCAAAGTTCTTTCTAAATTTTCTTAAAACCCGGCTCATCTTTTTATTGGATGACCCGGCCCTTGGGGGTTAATGGGAGTAATACAATATAACAAGTTTAACTCATGTTTGTTTTTTAACATTCGCAGCAGGCTCTTTTCCATCTCATAGCTCGCCTCCAGGCGACTTGAAAAACCATAGCAGAGTTCCCCGAGCTCCAGGTTTTCATACTCAGAAAGCTTTTCCTTGGAGAGTCCCGATTCAGGAATGGCTTGGGAGGAGGATGCCACATGTTCTGACAAAACCGTCGCCGCCGGCTTCGAGAAGCCAGTACCAGTAATAATCACAGCATCTGGGTCTTCTGTTGTCGTCAATGGACTTGGTGGCTTAGGGATATCCGTTGTTTCCTTCGGCGATTCAGGAAGAATCATCTGATTTTCAGGCTCGGCTTGATCCGGTTCATCCTGATTCGGTGCTGAGTCTTCGATGGGTTCTGAAGTTGGGACAGGAGTTGACCCGCTGGTTTTCCTTTTCTTGGCCTGTGCCCTAAAAAGAAGGGAGAAGTGTATTAAGGAATTGAAAGGTTCATTACTCTCAGAATTCAAAACAAGATTATCAAAAGATTTACCCTGGAACTCGAATCATTGGTGGAAGTGTCGACATCACTGAGTCGCCAGATGTAGGAGGAGAGTTCTGCAAGAATTATACGTCAACAATATAGGCGGGTTACAGGCGTGATTCAAGGAGAACATGAAGAATTGTCATTCACAAAATACCTCATTTGGTTTCCTCTTGTTCGTTGCTGGTAAGCCGGACACCAGATCACCGAAATGACTTCGCATCTTCCGATTTGAAGTGTGTTGTGCTTTCTTCAGTAGGAAATTTGGGTCCAAACAAGCATTTGGGTGTGAGAAGGGAACTTTCCCACAAACTCGCCTGGCCGGCTTAGGTGAAGAAGGAGATGAATCGGAGGAAACAGAAATTACCTCAACGGAGTCCTCCTGGCTTTCGTTGTCTTCGTTCTATTACAAGGAAAGGGAAAGACATAAATACAAAGATTAACAGTAGTGGATGGCGAGTGAAAAGAGGATGAATTTTTACTTCCGAAAGTGCATCGCCGACTTCAGATTTATCGACTTCGGATGGCTCAGCCACAACAGCTTTGCCCTTACCCTTGGTTTTCTTTGAGGGCGGCTTAACATTTTTCATGGCTGGCCTTTTGTGTTTTCTGGACCAGAACTTATTGCCTTTCTGAAATAATATATGTTAAAAAAACACAATACAAATGAAGCATAAGGAGTAAAACCAAAGGCGGGTTAGATTTGTTCACCTTGGGCGCCGGGTTAATTTTGCAGAAAGGCTTGAGACCGATTTGGCCGCATTTTCCCGCAGGCTCGCCAGTCAGTTTCCTGATAATGGTGACAATGTCCTTTTCTGTTAAAGCCGTATGGAAATAACATTGAGGATGATCTAGGGTGCCATCAAATTCGCACATCAGACCGTCCTGACGACTCAGAGGGAGGATACACCATTCGACCCAGCAGCGGATTAGGTCAACTCCAGTAAGGCCATTATTCGTCAAGGACCTTAATTCGGACAGTACTGGGATGAACTCCGATTCTTCTTCCTCGGTGAGTTTATCTGGGAGCTTGAAGTTTGTTGGAAGGCAAGTTGGTCGGTAGCCCAGAAGTTTGTTTTCGCCTGCAGGAGAAGTCTCTTGACAGTAGAACCAAGACTCGCCCCAACCTTTGGGATGGCTGGGCATGGCGAGTGAGGGAAACGGGCTATCCCTGCGGCGTTGGACATTGACACCGCCCAGTTCCAGGCTGGGACCATTGTGGAATTCCGTTTGGCGATTCAGATGAAAAAAGTGCCAGAATAGAGGAACAGAGGGCTCAATCCGCAGATAAGCTTCACAGAAAACTTGGAATTGGCATAAGTTGCTTATGGAATTGGGTCCCAAATCCTGGAGGCGGACGTTCATGAAAGCCATGGCGTCTCTAAGAAACTTCGATCCAGGCGTCTTAAAACCTCGCTCCAGGTGTTCAATAAAGACGACTCTTTCCCCTTCCCTGGGGTTAGGAAGATCCTCTCCAAACCCGGTGCGCCAGCCGATAACATTCTGGGGATCCAGGTTGCCCGTTTTCACGTAATCAGCCAATATGGTATCGTCAACCTTAGTAGGAAGCCAGTCACTTTTGAAGACGGCGCCCATGCTACAAAGAGGTAAGGTGTGAACTTACATGCCTCGAACATCTACTGTAAGGGATGAAATAAGTTCATTTAAATCGCCGAGTACTTTGTCCACGGACTAAGGGAAGGACTTGACTCGCCATATCAAAGGGCCGAGTCGGTTTATTATGGCGACTTACGGGGTGTGGCTATTTACAAGAGCTGCGCTCTAGAGATGACGGGGACGTTCGTTCGAAATATCAAAGTGTGAAGACTACAAACAGCTTTCCGCAAACAGTAGGTAAATGGTGGATATATCAGGCAGGTAAAAAAAACCTGAGAAAAACGACTGGATGCGGCCATTTCTTACCAGGGCAAGACGACGCCCCTCATTTGATGGAACACTATACTAAAAGATCCACAAGTAAAGATGGATAAATAAAGATATTCAAGGGCATTGGACATCTCATCAATGTTCGTGTTAATCGGTTCAGGGCATGCGACGTCTGCTCGCGAGGGATATCAATAACTTAGATGTGGCAGGAACATGGCAATGGCCGGAATTCTGAGCAGGGATTGGATCTTTTCCTAAAAAGGGGGCGAAGGCCTAACCTGATGCTCTCAGACGAAGAGGGCCGACGACGACGAAGGTTGTTGGAGAAACCCGGAGTTTTCGTCGGACGACGAGGTCTTCAGCGGCGGCGGAGTTCGTAGCAGACGGCAAGATGGTCGGCGACGATGTGGTGGTCGACGGCGGCGGACAGATCGGCCGCGGCGCGAAGCTGGACGACGGCGATGGCCTAGGGGTGGCGCCAAAGCCTCTCGCGTGAAGGTGGGAAGGACGGCGGCGGCGAAGTCCTCGGAAGGGGATGAGGTTTTCTCGTTGCAGTGATGGGGAAGAGATTGACAGGACTGGTAGGTGGGGAGCACCAGTCCTGTTCCCCCCTGTCTATTTATCAGAGCCGGCGCTGGAATCAAGGCGCCGTGAGCGGGAACCGCCAGGAAATAAAAAGATTCGCTATAAATGCGCGCCGAAGACTTCGGGATAACGATGTGCTAAGATCCGTTGGGGTTGTGTCACTCTTCCCGAAAATCGAGGGATAAGAAGAAGCCAACAAGAAATGGTTTGGCGACTTAAAGAATTTTCGGTGCCCGATGGCGGGTTACAATTTCTGACATATGAAGGAAAATGAGGAATGGATCGCCTTCAACTAAGCAGATGTATTGGCATGAAAAAGAAGTTCAAGTCAATTTGGGGCCTAATGTTGGGGATATTACCTGTGACTGACCCGCCCTACTTGGGCCGGGTTAGTCATTAGGCGATTCATCCGAGCAGGTATTTGGGCCTTGTCCTGGTCAAATCAACGTCATATGGCGGTTTGTGAATCGTGGAAAGTCTCCAAGCTTCGGAAGATAGCGACTTAGAGACCACCGGGGTCACCATTCGTAGGAAGGAAAGTATCCTTGTAAACCCTAGGGGATTTGACCTGTATATAAAGGCGAGTCCCAGGGGACGAGAGGGGAGGTTAGAATCATCGAGTGCTAGGTCTGGCGAGTTACGCCCTCCTTGTAATCGAAACCACATCAATACAAACCAAAGCAGGATGTAGGCCTTTACCTCGTCACGAGGGGCCGAACCTGGGTAAATCGTCGTGTCTCTCCCGCTTAACCCCTTTGAGTCACCACCAAGGTGCGATGGTTCCAGTACTAAGTCCTTTCACGAGGACATCTGTCGTGACAAAACCACGACACTTGTGATCCCGTTTACAGGTGTTGGTGGTGAACACGTGGTACTGCCCGATGTTCAACTGTTTTGGGTTAGTTTGGAACCCGCCCCGGTCCTCCTGCCGCTGGGGGTCTCCTTGCGGGGGGTGGGGGGGCTCTTGAAATATTCCCGGTGGGTGGTACTGCTGGTTTTGAACTTGGTATTGACCGGCATTGTGCTGTGACCCGCCCTATGGTCCTTGGTTGGGGAAACCCCCGAATGTGACTTGTCGCGACCCGGACACGCCAGGTTGCTCCTGCCGCTGGCCCTTCTCGCTGCCTTGACTCCTTCTGAGCGCCTCGGCCCGGAACTCTTGCATCACATAGCATTCCTCCCATGAGTGAGTCGCCGGTCCATCGGTCATGGCGTGCTGCGGGCACGGGCCTTTAAGCATTTCATGGTAGTTACGCAGTTTCTTCCCACTGAAGCCCCGTTTCTTCTGACGCGGATTTGCGTTGCGAGTATTAGTATTAGCAACAAATTCCATGGGACCTTCCTGTTGCCGCTTCTTGCCATGCCCGCCATGATGGTTATTGCCCCGGTTCTGAAACTGGGATTGGCCTTTTTGTAACTCGCCCTTGCGGGCAACTCCAATCTTGTCGTCGCCCTCTCCAGGATCCTTGGTGTCATCCGACTCAGCGTATCTGGTAAGGGCGTCCATCAGCTCGCCTATGTCCTGTACCTTTCACTTAAGTCTCCCTAGTTTCAGCACTAGAGGCTCGTAATGGCAATTTTTCTCCAAGATCAACACCGCCTGAGCTGCCGAAATACCTTCCGACGAATGAATGACTTCCGCGACTCGCCGGGTCCAGTGGTGGGCTGACTCATCCGGCCGCTGAACGTAGTGTTGTAATCGACGATAGTCATCGGGTGCTTGCAGGTCCCTCTTAAGTTCTTGATGAAGCGCTCCTTCAGTTCCGCCCAAGTGTTGATGGAATTGGGCGGTAGGTTTTTCAACCAAGTGTGTGTCGTCCCTTCGAGCATCATGGTGAAGTACTTCACACAGACCGCCTCGCTAACGTCCAGCATATCCATCGCGAGTTCATAGCTCTCGATCCATGATCCACGCTCGAGATCCGGCGAGTAGTTGGGAACCTTCCTGGGCCCTTGAAAGTCCTTCTGCATGCGTTCGTTGCGCAAAGCCGGCGTGAGACATGACACTCCAATGTCTTTGCCCCCACCGTCCAGGGGCGCGGGCGACGGTGGTATGTAGGCCGGGTAGGCTTGACCTGCCATGGCCGTTGGCTCCATGTGCCGTGCGGCCCGCGCTGCGTCCACAATATCCTGGGCTCGTGTGTCAGGCATCCCAAGCAGATCGTTTTGGGGGAGCCGCCGTGGCCTGCTGGTTACTGCGGGGAAAACCTCGAGGCGATTTCTGGTGTGACTCGCCTGAGGCATAGAGTGGAGCCGATCAAGGCTACGGGAATACTGCGCGTGCTGAACCACGGCCGTTTTCAGCATCTCGATGGCGTTTCTAGCTTCTATCTCGGACGGGGTGTTTCCGTAAATCGGAAGAGACTCCAGGTGGCGGACTGCAGCCAGCACATTGTCGACGGGGTTTGACAAGTGACCCCGTGGTGTCCGGAATCGAGTCGCATGGGCGTCCATGGGTTGGACCGGTGGCGGATTGGGTGGTGGAATCGTTCCTCCCCTTGGGGCGGTTTGCAGAGGCCGATCAGGACCCGCCCCGGGGGTGCGCGGAGTGTCAAAGAGGCGAGTTGGGTGTATATCGGCCGGGACACGCCCACCGTGTCTCCTTTGATGGACGGCGTCAGACGAGCGCTGCTGTATCCCGAGCCGCCAGCCTTCGTTGTTCAGCCGATCGGTCTCTGCGGCGACCGCAACTCGCTGTGTCTCGATCCTGGCGGCTTCTGCTTTCATGTCGTGTGATGCTTCGGCCATTGCCTCCTGCAGTTTGGCTAGCTCGGCATTGACCGACTCGTGATTTTCAGATGTAACCGGGGTTGACATAAGGCTGGCTATCTCCGCTCCTAGCTCCGTCATGGTTTGCGCTGGAGGCTTGGACGTCCCTCCGGTCTCGTTGTTGCCAGTCGGATTCTGAGGAGGCTGGGCTGACCCCGCCATGTAGATGGCGAATTGCCGGTGAGATCTCTCGAGGACTTAGGGATCCATCGCCAGTGATAGCCACCCGAGTTGTCCTTCCTCAAGAGGGTGGATCGACGCCGTCTCGCCCATGGATGACTCGCCGTCGGAATTGACAGGGGTGTTCTCCTGGCCCGCCTCTTCGTCTTGCGCGTCGCCTCCCTGCGTAAAGCCGACGAAAACCTGGCGGCTCTTGATCTGCCATGTAACGGGGTGGAAGTACCTGGCCGGCTGGACGATGTCGGTGGAGGTGTCCGGCTCAGGAGCAGGCGTCCCGATCATGCCGATGAAGATGTTGATCTTGTCGAAGGGGACCCGGTAGCCAGATTCGACGGAATCGGCCTCCGATTCCCATAGCAAGTTGTCAATGTAGTACTTCCCGCGGCGGCTCTTAATCATGATGCCGACCGCATAGCTTTCTGACCCTGATAGCGCTCCCTTTGAGAACTCAACTCCACCGTGCGCAAGCCCCACGGTGGGCGCCAACTGTCGTGGTTTTATCACGGCAGATGTCCTCGTGAAAGGACTTAAAGATGGAGCCATCGCACTTTGGTGGCGACTCAAAGGGGGTGAGCGAAAGCGAGACTCAGATTTACCCAGGTTCGGCCCCTCGTGAGGAGGTAAAATACTACGTCCTGCTTTGTGTAGATTAATGGTGGTTTCGATTAAAAGGAGGGCGTAACTCGCCTGACCTAGCTCTCGATTCTCTCTAACTCGCCTGACCTTTCCTTGGGTCTCGCCTTTATATACAGGTCGAGGCCCTAGGGTTTACAAAGTCCTGCCATCCTACTCTTGGTAGTTTCCCTTATCTCGAAGTCGCCGTGTTCCCCACGACTAGGAGCTTCCTTGACGTTCCATCATCCACATGGTCTTTTGAACCGGCCTATGACTCCTGGGCCACTGGACACGTAATCAAAGGTGAGTCGTCCCTTTGATGACCCGGCCCATTAAGGGCGCGTTACCCACAGGTAATAACCCCAACAGAAAACGAGCTCATCGACCTCCTCCGTGAGAATCAGGATATCTTTGCATGGACTCCAAAGGACATGCCACGAGTCCCGAGGAAGTTCGCCTAACACTTCCTCCATGTCCGGCCAGATGCGAAGCCGGTCCGGTAACCCCTGCGCCCCTTCTTAGAGGAGAAGCGGAAAACCATCGATGAAGAAGTTGCCCGACTGCTAGCAGCCGACTTCATCATGGAAGTCTTCCACTCGGATTGGTTGTCGAACCTTGTCCTCGTGCTGAAGAAAAATAAGACTTGGCACATGTGTATTGACTACATGAGCCTAAACAAGTCATGCCCCAAGGATCCATTTGCTCCACCCCATATCGATGAAGTGCACGACTCGACGGCCGGCTACGAGGTGTTGTCCTTTCTAGACGCGTACCCAGGCTACCATCAGATCAAGCTAAATCCAGCCGATTGGCTGAAGACAACTTTCATTACACCCTTCGGGGCGTTTTGCTACATTATGATGACGTTCGGGCTGAAAAATGCCAGCACCACGTTCCAGCGCTGCATGCAGTGATGCCTCTATAGGCAGCTCAACCACAACGTACACATCTACGTAAACGATGTTGTGGTCAAGACTGTTGGGGATATTACCCACGGTATGACCCGCCCCATTGGGCCGGGTCAGGTGAACGGTGATTCAACATTCATAATCAAGATAGGCCTTGGCCCAGGGTTTGAGATGTGCAAGGAGAACTTCAACGAAGAGCCAGCCGAGCCCATGAGCCTAGATGGCGGTTCAAGACATACGGAGAAAATGAGTCGCCGTGGACGTTTCCTTGCTTGGAAGACACGGCGGTTTAGAGATATGGCAGACAACGATTTGTAATGTGGCCTGGACTTTTGTAAAGCCTAGGGCCTCGACCTGTATATAAAGGTGAGTCCCAAGGGGAGATACGTCAAGTTACAATCCATCGAGAGCTAGGTCAGGCGAGTTACGCCCTCCTTGTAATCGATTCCACCATCAATATACACAAAGCAGGACATAGGGTTTTACCTCCATCGGAGGGGCCGAACCTGGGTAAACCCGAGTCTCACTTCCGCTCAACCCCTTTGAGTCGCCACCAAGGTGCGATGGCTTCATCACTAAGTCCTTTTACGAGGACATCTGCCGTGACGGAACCACGAAAGTTGGCGCCCACCGTGGGGCTTGCGCACGGTGGAGTTGAGTTCTCAAAGGGAGCCCTTCCAGGGTTTGGGAGCTACGCGGTCGGCCTTGCTACTTCTCAAATAACAGCGCGAGAAATTGGCACGTTGACGGAGATTGGGCTTGTGTTGGTTTTTCCCTTGAAGAGGAAAGGGTGATGCAGCACAGGAGCAGTAAGTATTTCCCTCAGTTTGAGAACCAAGGTATCGATCCAGAAGGAGGGTCTCGTCAAGTCCAGAGTACCTGCTCAAACACAAACAAACTTGCACCCAACGCTTCAAAGGGGTTGTCAATCCCTTCAAGATTGTTTGCAAAAGTAAGATCTGAAGGCGGAAAGTGCAACGAAGTAAAAAGTGTAAGGCTGTAAATATGGTGTGGAGTAGACCCTGGGGGCCATAGTGTTCACTAGAGGCTTCTCTCAAAATAGCAAGTATTACGGTGGGTGAACAAATTACTATCGAGCAATTGATAGAACCACGCAAAGTCATGACGATATCTAAGGCAATGATCTAGTAAATAGGCATCACGTCCGAGACAAGTAGACCGATACTTTCTGCATCTACTATTATTACTCCACACATCGAACGCTATCCAACATGCATATAGTGTATTGAGTTCATGACGAACAGAGTAACACTTTAAGCATGATGACATGATGTAGAGGGATAATCTCAAACCAATGATGGAAACCCCATCTTTTTACCCTTGATGGCAACAACACGATACGTGCCTCGCTACCCCTTCTGTCACTGGGTGAGGTCACCGCACGGTATGAACCCAAAACCAAGCACTTCTCCCATTGCAAGAATCATAGATCTAGTTGGCCAAACAAAACCCACAACTCGAAGAGAATTACAAGGATATGAAATCATGCATAAGAGAGATCAGAAGAAACTCAAATAAGATTCATAGATAATCGGATCATAAATCCACAATTCATCGGATCTCGACAAACACACCGCAAAAGAAGATTACATCGGATAGATCTCCATGAAGATCATGGAGAACTTTGTATTGAAGATCCAAGAGAGAGAAGAAGCCATCTAGTTACTAGCTATGGACACATAGGTCTATGGTGAACTACTCACGCATCATCGGAGAGGTCATGGTGTTGATGGAGAAGCCTTCCATGTCCGAATCCCCCCTCCGGCAGGGCACCAGGACGTGCCCCAGATGGGATCTTGCAGAGACAGAAGCTTGCGGCGGCGGAAAAGTGATTACGATGCTCTCCTGATTTTTTGGGAATATTTGGGAATTTATAGGCGCAAGATCTATATCAGGGGACCGCCAGGGCCCCCCCCAAGCCTCCATGGCGCCCCCTGGCCGTAGGGTGGGGGCTTGTGGGGCCCTCGGGGCTCTTTTGGCTTGGCCCCCAAGCTCTCCGATCTTCTTCCGTTCCAGAAAAAATCTTTTCGGGGATTTTCCTCCGTTTGGACTCCGTGTCAAAATCTCCTCTGAAAGGGGTCAAAAACATGGAAAAAACATGAACTGGCACTTGGCACTGAGTTAATAAGTTAGTCCCAGAAAATAAATAAAAGGCATGCAAAACATCCAAAGTTTGACAAGATAATAGCATGAAACCATCAAAAATTATAGATACGTTGGAGACGTATCAAGCATCCCCAAGCTTAACTCCTGCTCGTCCTCGAGTAGGGAAGTGATAAAGAATGAATTTTTGATGTGGAATGCTACCTAGCATAGTTGTCCTTTGCAACTTCTTTCACATGGCATGAACCTTCAGATCCGTACGATTCAAAACAATAGTTTGCTATTGACATGAAAACAGTAATACTTCGAGCAAACTAGCAAAGTAGTCATGAACTTTCAAAATAACAAGGCCAAAGAAAGGTATCCCTACAAAATCATATAGTCTGGCTATGCTCCATCATCCTCACACAACTAATGTAAATCATGCAAAACCCCGAAATTGGCCAAGTAATTGTTTTCGCACTCTTGCTTTCTCAAACTTTTTATAACTATCACGCAATACATGAGCGCGAGCCATGGATATAGCACTATAGGTGGAATAGAGTGTGGTGGTGGTTGTGAGACAAAAATGAGGAGATGGTCACATTGACTCGGCGTATCAAAAGGCTATGGAGATGCCCATTAATAGATATCAATGTGAATGAGTAGGGATTGCCATACAAGAGATGCACTAGAGCTATAAGTATGTGAAAGCTCAAGGGAAAACTAGTGGGTGTGCACCCAACTTGCTTGCTCACGAAGACCTAGGGAAATTTTGAGGTAGCCCATCATAGAATATACAAGCCAAGTTATAAAACTAAGATTCCCACTAGCATATGGTAGTGACAAAGCAAGAAGCTCTCAATCATGAAGAACATGGTGCTATTACGAAGCACAAGTGTGGAAAAAGATAGTAGCATTGTCCCTTCTCTCTTTTTCTCTCATTTTTTTATTTGGGCTCTTAGGCCTCTTTTTTTATTTTCTCTTTTTTTGTTTTTGGGCTCTTTGGCCTCTTTTTTATTATTGCCTCACATGGGACAATGCTCTAATAATGATGATCATCACACTTTTATTTACTCACAGCTCGAAGATCACAATGATGATGACTCCATAGTAAATGCCTCCGGTAGTGTACCAGGAAGTGCAACGATCTAGTATAATCATGCAATGGCAATATGAAAGTGACGGCACAAGTCATTAGACGGAACGGTGGTAGTTGCATGGCAATATATCTCGGAATGGCTATGAAAATGCCATAGTAGGTAGGTATGGTGGATGTTTTGAGGAAGGAATTTGGTGGGTTTGTGCACCGGCGAGAATTGCGCGGCGCTAGAGAGGCCAGAAATGGTGGAAGGTGAAAGTGCATCTATACCATGGACTCAACATTAGTCATAAAGAACTCACATACTTGTTTCCAAAGTTTTTATTAGTAATCGAAACAAAGTGCTAAACGCATACTCCGAGGAGAAGGTTGGTAGGTGTAAACCATCGCGCGATCCCGGCCACAACACAAAGGATGACAATCAATAGATCAATTATGCTCCGACTTCCTAACATAGCGATTCACCATACGTGCATGCTACGGGAATCACTAACTTCAACACAAGTATTTCTAGATTCGCAACACCCTACTAACATAACTATCAATATTACCGAATCCGTGTCTCAAAACTAATTGAGAGGAATCGAAACTTCTCTTTCTACTCAATGCACATGAAGATGGAGGTTTTGGCATCCTCTTTGGGTGCCTAGAACATGGGACTACTTTCATAGCATAAGCCAACTACCAAATCATGCACCGTCGTGCTCTAAAGATATAAGTGAAGCACATGAGCAAAAGTATCTAGCTCAAAAGATATAAGTGAAGCACTATGAGCATTCTAGCAAAATCACGATGAGTGCATGTCTCTCTCTCTCAAAAAGGTGTGCAGAAAGGATGATTGTGACACAACAAAAAGAAAATACTCCTATGATACAAGATGCTCCAAGCAAAATACATATCATGTGGTGAATAAAAATATAGCTCCAAGTAATGTTACCGATGGATTGAAGACGGGAGAGGGGATGCCTTCCCGGGGCATCCCCAAGGTTAGGCTTTTTGGTGTCCTTGAATTTGGCTTGGGGTGCCTTGGGCATCCCCAAGCTTGAGCTCTTTCCACTCCTTCTCTCTTTGTCCATGAGAACGTCACCCAAAACTTGAGAACTTCACAACACAAAACTTAAACAGAAACTTGTGATAACATTAGTACAAGAAAACAAACTACCACTTCTTTTGGTATTGTAGAAAACTTGTATTCCATCTATATTGATGATGGGCTACTGTATTCTCAATTTTCCATGGCTAGTACCCCACGATACTAACCATAGTTTCATCCAAACAAGCAACCAACTCAACAAAAACAGAATCTGTCAAAAACAGACCAGTCTGTAGCAATCTGCATACCTCGTATACTTCTGGTACCTCAAAAAATCTGAAAAATAACGACGGTCTAGGGAAAAAACATATCAATCAGCAACAAAAAGAATCAACTCAAAAGCTCTTTCTGCATGAAAATGAAAAATCATCTCGTGAACGAAAAGTTTCTATCTTTTTCCAGCAGGATCAAACAACCATTACCAAGACTAATCATAAAGGTTTTGCTTGGCTGAAATATAAAAAAAACAATCACAATAGAATTATGAAAGTGTGGACACAACAAAACAGAAAGAAAAAGATAAATTCGTTGGGTTGCCTCCCAACAAGCGCTATTGAAAGTGCGTTATATCGACTAGAGGGGGGGTGAATAGGAGATTTTTAGAATTTCATCACTGAGGAAATTCCTTTTGAGGAAATTCCTCACTGATGACTAACTTACAGCGGAAACAGTAAAGGATCAGAAGTGCAACGTTTCACAGCAGCAGTTTTTTAGAGTGAAGAATGTGAAAACAGATTGCACAGTGAGCAGGCACGCAGAATACAGATGAGGAATAACTAACGTGAAAAATTTGGGGTTGAGGAAATTAAGAGAAAGTCTTCAACAAATTCTTCAAACAGTCACAGTGAAAGTCATCAACACATAATACGGGGAGAGTTGAGGAATTAGAACCCGTTTCTCAGTGAAGACAGTCGTTGATGACCCAGTTCCAACTGCTGTGACAGTCGTACATCTGGTTTGGAGCGGCTTGGTATTGAAACCAAAGGACACCCAGTCCCTACCGTATTCTCCTTGATGAGCTAAGGACACACAGTCCTCGCCAAACACTCGTGGTAAGTCTTCAGGGAAGACTTCCAAACCCTCACAAACTTGGTCACCCGGCGATCCACAATTGACTGCTCGAAAGCTCTAGACCATGACGCCTAACCGTCTGGAGGATGCACAGTCCTCAAAGATAAAAGGCTTCAGTCCCACACAGGAACAACTTCTTCAGTGATGCTCAATCACTAGGTTTGGTTTGTGGTTTCGGTAGGTGATGTATTTCCTCACTGATGAATTACTCTCGAAGGCTCTGAGGAATTTGGGTTGCTCTTATGACAAGTGTCAGTTTCTAACGGAGCAGCCAACCAGCTAGTGGTTGTGGGGGTGGCTATTTATAGCCTGGGAGCATCCCGACATGATTTGACACTAATGCCCTTAAATAATATGACCGTTGGAGTGGATAAGACCAGTGACTTGGCGTGGCTATCGAAACGGTCGGAACCCTCAACTGTGAGAGTCCTCATGTCACTCGTATTCCTCACTTGAGGCTTTTGGTAGGATTAGGCTTGGGTTGAGCATCATGAGGAAATTCATTCCATAGTGTAACTTCAACCCCCTTTAACAGTACGGTGTTCCTATTACTCGAATGCGAAGAAAGTAAAACAGAAAGTGTAAATCTTCATGCTTCAATTCTTCAGAGTGATTTTCTTCAGGAACCACCGGACTTCTCAATATCAGTATCTTCATGAGGAATATCAATTTCATCGCAGATTCCTCGCGATTCATTTCTTCAGCTTCAGACCAATTTCTTCAACTGAAGACATATATTTTTAGGGGTCGATATTCTTCTAATATCTCAAACTCCTCAATGACTTATAGATCCTTTGTACACTCAAAAACACATTAGATACTTAACCTATAAGTCTTCAAACCACCAAAATCACTAAGGGGCACTGGATGCACTTACAATCTCCCCCTTTTTGGTGGTTGATGACAATTAGGTTAAGTCTTCAACAGGGATAAAAAATATGAAGTGTAAATACTCATTTTGAGGAATTCGAAATCAAGATTTAGAGAGACTCCCCCTGAAGATGTGCATATCTTGAGGATTTTGCTTTTTACAGCAAATGCACATTGATGATTTATATCATGGAGATCTCCCCCTGAGTCTTGTAAATCATGCATACATATAACATATCATATGAAGAAAATGAAAATGCATGATGAGAGATGGTATCTGACGAATTCCAGCATGCGTTCATTAAAACTTGAGGAATAAGCATGCGAAGAAAAATATTCAAAAGCGTCAGAGTACCATCGGGCTTAAGTTACAACTCATTACATAAAAACTTCAGAAGAGCCAAGAGTTTGTAACTTAAATATAGTTCATAAGCCCCGAAAATGTCCCGCTTGAAGACTAACTCTCAAGTTTCTCCCCCTTTGTCATCAAGTGACAAAAAGGGACAAACTGAGGACTAACGCCCGTGAAGACTTCACTCCTTGGCGGTTGAGGAAGAGTCGTGATGCTTCTTGGGGGTAGTCTTCTTCCTTGGACCGGTAGCAGTGTCGAGCTATTCTTCATCAGATTCAGTAGTGCGGAATGAAGAAAAGGAGTTGTCTTCAAGGTCTGGCACTAGAATAGGCCTGAACTTCTTCTTGGGAGGCCACGACCATTCAAAGTCTCACTCAAAGTCCATTTCTTCAAGCTCAGTCTGAGTCTTCAGATGTGTAAGTGTAGCCCAAGTGCGATCAAAAACCTCATGCAGATAGTGATGGTTGAGCTTCACAGAGTTCTGTGTATCAGTGAGGGTTTTCACAATGGCACCAAACTGGCGTTTGACCCATTTGTGGTTGCGATCCACCTTCTGTTGAAGACTGAGGAGGAGCTCTCTGGTATTCGTCACGCGAGGAGGAACGGGGCTTGCCGGACGAGTCTCAGTATCATCCCATGAAGAATAAGCTTCTGGCTCTCTGAACTGGCCTGAGAAATTTCTGCCTGAGGAATTTCTCCTTTTTAATCTTTGCAACTTTGGCCTGCCTGGCCTGCTGTTCTTTCCACTTGGCTTCATTTATGAAAGTGGCCACCATGTGGCTGATGCCAGGGGGAAGTTTCAAATCATCAAGTGGAGTGTTTGGGTCCTCATACCAGATGTTGATGTAGTCAAGGAGGACCTTGGGGTCCATGGCTAGAGGAATGGCACTGCCTGATGCTTGAGCTACTCTTTCCTGCTTGTTTCTGATGATGGCTTGCAGGGTTTGATCATCATATTCATCACTGTCATCTGATGCCGACGGGACGGTGATGATTTTGCTGGGGCTGGGCAGAGTTGCACCTTCAGCAGTTACCAAAGTCTTCACAGGAGGTGTTGAAGACTTTGTCTCCGAGCTGGTTGCAACTGGGAGAGTGGAGCTGGAGCTGACAGTCGTAGGCTTCATGACCTTCTTCTGTACTGATTTCACTTGAGGCTTTGGAGGTGGAGCATAGGATTTTGGTACTGAGGAGATTGGTACTGAGGGCTTTGGCGCTGATGGTTTTGGTGTTGAAGGTTTTGGTACTAAGGGTTTTGGAGCTGAGGGTTTTGTGGCTGAGGCCTGAGCAGACTTCTCTTGAGGCTTTGGAGCCTTTGGCTTTGATGCCACAGACTGCATTTGAGGAATTTCTGAGCCTGAGGTTTCTGCGGTAGAGGAAGTAGCAGCACCTGAGGCAGCAGGTGTGGATTCATTAAATTTCCTCACTGCAGCTTCTGCCTGCTTCTTGAGCTTAGCCAGATGCTTTTCCTTCTCATCTAGATAGTCATAAATGGTCTTGAGGCTTGAGGGATGTGCTACTTGATGATCCTCAAGTGGGGCCCGTCTGCCAGGGGGCTTCAGAGCGAATTTCTTCGCATACTTGGGAGTCACAAACCTGTATTCCTTCCATTCCTTCGCCCATCGGCGTTCTATCTTCTGCAGCCGTATTTTTCTCTTGGCCATTGTCTCATTTTCATCAGGCGTGCAATAGTCCAAGTAAATATCCTTAGGGATATCCACAGCTGTGTTTTTCTCAAGTTTCTTTCCTCCCTTCTGTTTTCTGTCATCCTCCATTTTCTTCAGTTGAGGATTTTGCTGATGAGTTTGAACTCTTGAGGATTCTGATGAGCCTTGAAGAGTTTCTTCCAAAAACGCTGCAAATGAGTTAATGTGATGAGAACCGAGAGATTCATCAGCTGACATGTGTGTACCTGTGAACAAAGTATAGTTGCGAGGAATTTGGAGAGGTCATATGCGTTCTCAGATTTGAGGAAAATGAAAAAGTTTGACAGTTTGAGGAATATAACCAGTGGTTGAGGAATTTGCCTAAGCATACTATTCTTGGGTTCCAGAGTTGTAGAGATCCGAAAATTCGCACAATTGAGGAATCTCGTGAAAATCTTAGATGCTTAGCATAGTTCATCAATGATGTGGTGCTAGGCAGTGTTTGAGGAATCAAGTGCTTATCGTTTCTTGAGGAAAAACAGATTTCACATAGAAGATGAAAAATTTTAGATCTAACTTGCTGTAAAAATGGTATTTATTTACCCTGCCGGTGGCGTGTCCAATGCACCCTAACCCGGCGACAGAGGACGTCTACGGCAGCTGCGGACGAAGATGGTCCGACTCCGGCGTGGTTCCGGCGACGGAGAAGTTGAGGCAGTGAAGCTCTTCCTCACCGGCGACGAGACTACCAGCGATGGCACTAGGGTTCGGTGGTGTATGCTATGGCAGGAGAGCGATGGAGCGAAGAAGAGTATGCCGAGGGGGATAAGGACATATTTATAGCCAAAAGTTACTGTTGGCGCGAAAATTTCGGACCAAAACTCCCCTGCCTCTACGTCTCCGCAGGACACGTGTAGCTCCCGAATAGTGTGGTGGAGATAGTGGAGATCGTGGTTATCCGATCGTGGGAAGTGGGGTTCTGTTACTGTGTATTAAAGAAACAATTTTTGAGGATTTTCGTCACAAAATCATGAGCTAACACGGACACAGTGAGGATTTTGAACAAAGTTTCAAGTAGAACGCATATGAAGAATTGAATAGACTGGATGAGTATAGCATAGAGGGAATGTAGGGTCCGATCACATTCACTTAGCAAAATATCAACTTGAAGAAATAGCAATAAGTGAATGTTGTTGAGGACTTAAAATCATAGTCTATCTAGTCAAATGAACGTCATCAAGTGTTTTGTTTTGAAGATTTTGTGATAAATCATCACACTGAAGAACAACTGTTTTGAAGAAAAATACATTTTGAGGAAATAGAACACTTGAAGAAAATCAACTTGAGGAATTTCACATTGGGCGGTGGGGTGACCCACCATATAAGAATGTTGATTACAGACGCCGCGTACAATTGTCGTAGGACCTTGAGAATCAATTTCTTCGTTAATTTCTTCACATTCAGAGTGACATTCTTCATCAGTTGAAGAAAATCGATTCATCATGTGTTGCACATCTAAGTCATCAACTTTGCATAAGTGTTAGGATGTGTGCATGTTTTTACAAAACATTTGAAGACTCTAAGATATTTAGCTCACACCGCAACTTGCAAAACCTTTTCTCATCCCAGGGCATAGTGAAGATATCTGCCAGTTGATCATCAGTCTTCACATGGTCGATGAGGATATTGCCCTTGAGGACATGGTCTCGAAGAAAATGAAGACGAATCTAGATGTGCTTGGTCTTCGAGTGCTGTACTGGGTTGTATGCAATCTTGATAGCACTCTCATTGTCACAGTAGAGAGGCACATTCTTCATGTTCATGCCGTAGTCCCTGAGGGTTTGCTTCATCCATAGTAATTGAGCACAGCAAGAACCAGCAGCAATGTACTCAGCTTCGGCAGTGGAGAGTGATACGCAATTCTGCTTCTTTGAGGACCACCAAACTAGTGATCTTCCGAGGAAATGGCATGTGCCAGAAGTTGACTTGCGATCCACACGGTCACCAGCATAGTCTGAATCAGAATACCCTACCAGATGAAGATTGGAGCCCTTGGGATACCATAATCCTAGTGTTGGTGTGTGAGCTAAGTATCGAAGAATATGTTTCACAGCCTTATGGTGTGATTCCTTCGGTTTTGCTTGAAAACGTGCACACATGCAAACACTAAGCATTATATCTGGCCTAGATGCACATAGATACAATAAAGAGCCAATCATAGAACGATATACCTGCTGATTGAAATCTTTACCATTTTCATCAGTGCTGAGGTGGCCGTTGGTAGGCATTGGAGTCTTGGCACCTTTGCATTCGTGCATGTCAAATTTCCTCAGAACATCCTTGAGGTATTTCTCCTGTGATATGAAGATTCCATTGCTTTGTTGACGAATTTGAAGACCTAAGAAGAATTTCAGCTCCCCCATCATGGACATCTGATATTCTTCACTCATCATGTAGGCAAATTCATCACTGTATCTTTTGTCAGTACAGCCAAATATGATATCATCGACATATATTTGACATACAAATAGCTCATTATCATAGGATTTTGTGAAAAGAGTTGGATCGAGTGAACCAGGTTTGAAGCCTTTCTTCATGAGGAATTCCTTCAATGTATCATACCATGCCCGAGGGGCTTGCTTGAGACCATAAAGAGCCTTTTTGAGTCTGAAGACTTTGTCTGGATTCTTTGGATCCTCAAAACATGGGGGCTGAGCAACATATACTTCTTCCTCAAGCTTACCATTGAGGAATGCACTTTTCACATCCATTTGATATAAAGTGATGTTATGATGATTAGCATAAGCAAGTAGTATTCGAATAGCTTCAAGTCTAGCAAAAGGTGCAAAAGTTTCATCGGAATCTATTCCTTCAACCTGGGTGTAGCCTTGGGCTACAAGTCGTGCCTTGTTCCTCACCACTTGACCGTCCTCATCTTGCTTGTTTCGAAAAATCCACTTGGTGCCGATGATATTGTGCTTGCGAGGATCTGGTCGTTTGACGAGCTCCCATAGTCATTCAGCTTAAATTGAAGAAGTCCGTCTTGCATAGCTTGGATCCACTCCGGTTCCAGAAAAGCCTCAGCAACTTTTTGTTGGGGAACGTAGCATGGGAAACAAAAAATTTCCTACGCGCACGAAGACCTATCATGGTGATGTCCATCTACGAGAGGGGATTTCTGATCCAAGTACCCTTGTAGGTCGCACAACAGAAGCGTTAAGAAATGCGGTTGATGTAGTGGAACGTCCTCACGTCCCTCGATCCGCCCCGCGAACCGTCCCACGAACCGTCCCGCGATCCGTCCCACGATCCGCTGCGATCTAGTGCCAAACGGACGACACCTCCGCGTTCAGCATACGTACAACTCGACGATGATCTCGGCCTTATTGATCCAGCAAGAGAGACGAAGAGGTAGATGAGTTCTTCGGCAGCGTGACGGCGCTCCGGAGGTTGGTGGTGATCTAATCTCAGCAGGGCTCCGCCCGAGCTTCGCAGAAACGCGATCTAGAGGTAAAACCGTGGAGGTATGTGGTCGGGCTGCCGTGGCAAAAGTTGTCACAAATCAGCCCTAAAACCCCACTATATATAGGAGGGAGGGAGGGGAGGAGGCAGCCTCAAAACCTAAAGGTTTGGCCGAAATTGGAGGTGGAGGAGTCCTACTCCAATCCTACTTGGAGTAGGATTCCACCTTCCCACTTGGAAACTCTTTCCACCTTGTGTTTTTTCCTTCTCAAACCTTATGGGCCTTAGTGGGAACTTATTCCAGCCCACTAGGGGCTGGTTTATCTCTTCCCATAGCCCATGAGACCCCTTGGGGCGTGACACCCCTCCTGATGGTCCCCGGCACCCCTCTCAGCACTCCCAGTACACTAACGATGAGCCCGAAACTTTTCCGGTAATGCACGAAAACCTTCCGGTAACCAAATGAGGTCATCCTATATATCAATCTTCGTTTCTGGACCATTCCAGAAACACTCGTGACGTCTGTGATCTCATCCGGGACTCCGAACAACATTCGGTAACCAACCATATAACTCAAATACGCATAAAACAACGTCGAACCTTAAGTGTGCAGACCCTGCGGGCTCGAGAACTATGTAGACATGCAGAAAACAGTAGCAACAAAATGACACGATCAACATGCTACGTCTATTAGTTTGGGTCTAGTCCATCACATGATTCTCCTAATGATGTGATCCCGTTATTAAGTGACAACACTTGCCTATGGTCAGGAAACCTTGACCATCTTTGATCAACGAGCTAGTCAACTAGAGGCTTACTAGGGACAGTGTTTTGTCTATGTATCCACACATGCACTGTGTTTCCAATCAATACAATTATAGCATGGATAATAAACGATTATCATGAAAAAATAAATATAGTAATAACTAATTTATTATTTCCTCTAGGGCATATTTCCAACAGTCTCCCACTTGCACTAGAGTCAATAATCTAGTTCACATCACCATGTGATTCCAACGAATCCAACACCCATATAGTTATGGGGTATGATCACGTCTTGCTCGCGAGAGAGGTTTTAGTCAACGGTTCTGAAACTTTCAGATCCGTGTGTTCTTTACAAATCTTTATCTCATCTTATAGATGCTGCTACTATGTGCTATTCGGAAATACTCCAAATATCCACTCTACTATACGAATCCGTTGCACTACTCATAGTTATTCGTATTAGTGTCAAAGCTTGCATCGACGTAGCCCTTTACGACGAACTTTTTAACCACCTCCATAATCGAAAAAATTCCTTAGTCCATCAGTTATTAAGGATAAATTTTGACCGCTGCTAGTGATTCAATCATGGATCACTCTCTATACCTCTGAACAGACTTTGAGTTAAGGTACACATCACGTGCGGTACCCAGCATGGCATACTTCAGATTCTACGGCCAAGGCATAGAAGACGACCTTCGTCTATTCTCTTTATTCTGCCGGGGTCGGGTTTTGAGTCTTACTCAAATTCACACCTTACAACGCAACCAATAACTCCTTCTTTGCTGATCTATTTTGAACTCCTTCAAAAACTTGTCAATGCATGCATCTTGTTGAAACTTCCATTAAGCGCTTTCGATCTATCTCCATAGATCTTTGATGCTCAATGTTCAAGTAGCGCAATCCAGGCATTCCTTTGAAAAACTCCTTTCAAACAACCTTGTATGCTTTACAGAAATTCTACATTACTTCTGATCCACAATATGTCAACCACATATTGTTATCAGAAATTCTATAGTGCTCCCACTCACTTCTTTGGAAATACAAGTTTCTCATAAACCTTGTACAAACCCAAAATCTTTGATCATCTCATCAAAGTGTATATTCCAAATCCGAGATGCTTGCACCAGTCCATTGAAGGATCGCTGGAGCTTGCATACTTGCTAGTATCTTTAGGATTGAAAAAACCTCCTGGTTGTATCACATACAATATTTTCTCAAGGAAACCGTCGAGGAAACAATGTTTTGACATCCTATGTGCAATATTTCATAAATAATGCAGCAACTACTAACATAATTCTAATAGACTTTCAGCATCGCTACGAGTGAGAAAGTCTCATCATAGTCAACTGTTTGATCTTGTCGGAAACATCTTTGCGACAAGTCGAGGTTTTCTTAATAGTGACTTATCACCATCATCGTCTGTCTTCCTTTTAAAGATCCATCTTTACTCAATAGTCCTATGACCATCAAGTAGTTCTTCCAAAGTCTACACTTTGTTTTCATACATGGATCCTCTCTCGGATTTCATGGCCTCCAGCCGTTTGTCGGAATCCGGGCCGACCATTGCTTTCTCCATAACTCGTAGGTTCACTGTTGCTCAACAACATGACCTCCAAGACAGGGTTACCGTACGACTCTGCAGTAGTACGCGACCTTGTCAACCTACGAGGCTTGTAGTAACTTGATTCGATGCTCGATGATCACCATCATCAGCTTTCACTTCAATTGGTGTAGGCGCCACAGGAACAACTTCCTGCGCCCTGCTACACACTGGTTGAAGTGATGGTTCAATAACCTCATCAAGTTATACCACCCACCCACTCAATTCTTTCGAGAGAAACCTTTCCTCGAGAAAGGATCCGTTTCTAGAAACAAACACTTTGCTTTCGAATCTGAGATAGGAGATGTACCCAACTGTTTTGGATATCCTATCAAGATGCATTTATCCGCTTTGGGTTCGAGCTTATCATCCTAAAACTTTTTCACATAAGTGTCGAAGCCCCAAACTTTCAAGAAACGTCAGTTTAGATTTCTCTAAACCTCAGTCTATACTGTGTCATCTCAACGGAAATACGCGGTGCCCTATTTAAAGTAATGCGGTTGTCTCTAATGCATAACCCATAAACGATAGTGGTAATTCGATAAGAGACGTCATAGCATGTACCATACCAAATAGTGCGTGGCTATGACGTTCAGACACATCATCACACTATGATGTTCCAGGTGGCATGAACTGCGAAACAATTTCCACATTGTCTTAACTGCGTACCCAAACTCGTAACTCAGATATTCATTTCTATGATCATATCGTAGACATTTTATCCTCTTGTTACGACGAACTTCACTCCGAAACAGAATTGAACTTTTCAATATTTCAGACTTGTGATTCATTAGGTAAATACTCTTGTATCTACTCAAATCGTCATTGAAGTAAGAACATAATGATATCCATTGCGTTCCTTAGCACCCATTGGACAGCATACATCAAAATGTATGACTTCCAACAAGTTACTATCTTGTTTCATCTCAATGAAAACAAGGCTTGCTCATGTGGTATGATTTGCATGTCACTAGTGATTCAAAATCAAGTGAGTATAAAGATCCATCAGCATGGAGCCTCTTCATGTAATTTATACCAACATGACTCAAGCGGCAGTGCCACAAGTAAGTAATACTATCATCATTACCTCGTATCTTTTGGCACCAATATCATGAACATGTGTAACACTACGATCGAGATTCAATAAACCATTGAAGGTGATTATTCAAGCAAATAGAGTAACCATTATTCTCTTTAAATGAATAATCGTATTGCAATAAACACGATCCAATCATGTTCATGCTTAACGCAAGCACCAAATAACAATTATTTAGGTTTAACACCAATCCCGATGGTAGAGGGAGCGTGCGACGTTTGATCATATCAACCTTGGAAACACTTCCAACACGTATCGTCACCTCGCCTTTAGCTAGTCTCCGTTTATGCCGTAGCTTTCATTTCGTGTTACTAATCACTTAGCAACCGAACCGGTATCCAATACCCTCACGCTACTAGGAGTACTAGTAAAGTACACATCAACATCATGTATATCAAATATACTTCTTCCGACTTTTGCCAACCTTCTTATCTACCAAGTGTCTAGAGTTGCTCCGCCTCAGTGACCGTTCCCCTCATAACAGAAGCACTTAGTCCCGGGCTTGGGTTTAATCTGGGGTCTCTTCGTTAGTGCAGCAACTGCTTTGCCGTTTCACGAAGTATCCCTTCTAGCCCTTGCCTTTATCGAAACTTAGTGGTTTTACTAACCATCAACTATTGATGCTCCTTCTAGATTTCTACTTTCGCAGTGTCAAACATCGCGACTCGCTCAAGGATCATTGTATATATCCTTGATATGTTATAGTTCATCACGAAGCTCTCACAGCTTGGTGGCAGTGACTTTGGAGAACCATCACTATCTTATCTGGAAGATCAACTCCCACTTGATTCAAGCGATTGTCGTACTCAGATAATCTGAGCACACGCTCAACGATTGAGTTTTTCTCCTTTACTTCATGGACAAAGAATCTTGTCAGAGGTCTCATACCTCTTAACAAGGGCACAAGCATGAAATCACAATTTCATCTCTTTAGAACATCTCTTATGTTCCGTGACGTTTCAAAACGTCTTCGGCGCCTTGCTTCTAAGCCATTAAGTATTTTGTACTGAACTATCGTGTAGTCATCAGAAACGTGTATGTCGGATGTTCACATCATCTACAGACGATGCTCGAGGTGCAGCACACCGAGTGGTGCATTAAGGACAAAAGCCTTCTGCGCAGCGACGAGGACAATCCTCGGTTTTACAGACTCGGTCTGCAAAGGTTGCTACTATCAACTTTCAACTAAATTTTCTCTAGGAACATATAAAAACAGTAGAGCTATAGTGCAAGCTACATCGTAATTCGCAAAGACCATTAGACTATGTTCATGAAAATTAGTTCAATTAATCATATTACTTAAGAACTCCCACTCAAAAAGTACATCTCTCTAGTCATTTGAGTGGTTCATGATCCAAATCCACAATCTCAAGTCCGATCATCACGTGAGTCGAGCATAGTTTCAGTGGTAAGCATCTCTATGCTAATCATATCAACTATACGATTCATGCTCGACCTTTCGGTCTCATGTGTTCCGAGGCCATGTCTGCACATGCTAGGCTTGTCAAGCTTAACCCGAGTGTTCCGCGTGTCCAACTTCTTTTGCACCCGTTGTATGTGAACGTTGATTCTATCACACCCGATCATCACGTGGTGTCTCGAAACGAAGAACTGTCGCAACGGTGCACAGTCGGGGAGAACACAATTTCGTCTTGAAATTTTAGTGAGAGATCACCTCATAATGCTACCGTCATTCTAAGCAAGATAAGGTGCATAAAGGATTAACATCACATGCAATTCATAAGTGACATGATATGGCCATCATCATGCGCTTCTTGATCTCCATCACCAAAGCACCGACACGATCTTCTTGTCACCGGCGTCACACCATGATCTCCATCAACGTGTCGCCATCGGGGTTGTCGTGCTACTCATGCTATTACTACTAAAGCTACGTCCTAGCAATATAGTAAACGCATCTGCAAGCACAAACGTTAGTTTAAAGACAACCCTATGGCTCCTGCCGGTTGCCGTACCATCGACGTGCAAGTCGATATTAACTATTACAACATGATCATCTCATACATCCAATATATCACATCACATCGTTGGCCATATCACATCACAAGCATACCCTGCAAAAACAAGTTAGACGTCATCTAATTGTTGTTGCATGTTTTACGTGGTGACCATGGGTATCTAGTAGGATCGCATCTTACTTACGCAAACACCACAACAGAGATATATGAATTGCTATTTAACCTCATCCAAGGACCTCCTCGGTCAAATCCGATTCAACTAAAGTTGGAGAAACCGACACTCACCGGTCATCTTTGAGCAACGGAGTTACTCGTAGCGATGAAACCAGTCTCTCGTAAGCGTACGAGTAATGTCGGTCCGAGCCGCTTCAATCCAACAATACCGCGGAACCAAGAAAAGACTAAGGAGGGCAGCAAAATGCACATCACCGCCCACAAAAACTTTTGTGTTCTACTCGAGAAGACATCTACGCATGAACCTAGCTCTGACACCACTGTTGGGGAGCGTAGCATGGGAAACAAAAAATTTCCTACGCGCAGGAAGACCTATCATGGTGATGTCCATCTACGAGAGGGGATTTCCGATCCACGTACCCTTGTAGATCGCACAGCAGAAGCATTAAGAAACGCGGTTGATGTAGTGGAACTTCCTCACGTCCCTCAATCCGCCCCGCGAACCGTCCCACGAACCGTCCCGCAATCCGTCCCACGATCCGGTCCGATCTAGTGCCGAACGGACGGCACCTCCGCGTTCAGCACACGTACAGCTCGACGATGATCTCGGCCTTCTTGATCCAGCAAGAGAGACGGAGAGGTAGATGAGTTCTCCGGCAGCGTGACGGCGCTCCGGAGGTTGGTGGTGATCTAATCTCAGCAGGGCTCCGCCCGAGCTCCGCAGAAACGCGATCTAGAGGTAAAACAGTGGAGGTATGTGGTCGGGCTGCCGTGCCAAAAGTTGTCTCAAATCAGCCCTAAAACCCCACTATATATAGGAGGGAGGGAGGGGAGGAGACAGCCTCAAAACCTAAAGGTTTGACCGAAATTGGAGGTGGAGGAGTCCTACTCCAATCCTACTTGGAGTAGGATTCCACCTTCCCACTTGGAAACTCTTTCCGCCTTGTGTTTTTTACTTCTCAAACCTTATGGGCCTTAGTGGGAACTTATTCCAGCCCACTAGGGGCTGGTTTATCTCTTCCCATAGCCCATGAGACCCCTTGGGGCGTGACACCCCTCCTGATGGTCCCCGGCACCCCTCTCGGCACTCCCAGTACACTACCGATGAGCCCGAAACTTTTCCGGTAATGCACGAAAACCTTCCGGTAACCAAATGAGGTCATCCTATATATCAATCTTCGTTTCCGGACCATTCCGGAAACACTCATGACGTCCGTGATCTCATTCGGGACTCCGAACAACATTCGGTAACCAACCATATAACTCAAATACGCATAAAACAACGTCGAACCTTAAGTGTGCAGACCCTGCGGGCTCGAGAACTATGTAGACATGACCCGAGTGACTCCTCGGTCAATATCCAATAGCGGGACCTGGATGCCCATATTGGATCCTACATATTCTACGAAGATCTTATCGTTTGAACCTCAGTGCCAAGGATTCATATAATCCCGTATGTCATTCCCTTTGTCCTTCGGTACGTTACTTGCCCGAGATTGGATCGTCAGTATCCGCATACCTATTTAAATCTCGTTTACCGGCAAGTATCTTTACTCGTTCCGTAATACAATATCCCCCAACTTACACTAAGTCACATTCCTTGCAAGGCTTGTGTGTGATGTTGTATTACCGAGTGGGCCCCGAGATACCTCTCCGTCACACGGAGTGACAAATCCAAGTCTCGATCCATACTAACTCAACGAACACCTTCGAAGATACCTGTAGAGCATCTTTATAGTCACCTAGTTACGTTGCGACGTTTGATACACACTAAGAATTCCTCCGGTGTCAGTGAGTTATATGATCTCATGGTCATAGGAACAAATACTTGACACGTAGAAAATAGTAGCAACAAAATGACACGATCAACATGCTACGTCTATTAGTTTGGGTCTAGTCGATCACATGATTCTCCTAATGATGTGATCCCGTTATCAAGTGACAACACTTGCCTATGGTCAGGAAACCTTGACCATCTTTGATCAACGAGCTAGTCAACTAGAGGCTTACTAGGGACAGTGTTTTGTCTATGTATCCACACATGCACTGTGTTTCCAATCAATACAATTATAGCATGGATAATAAACGATTATCATAAACAAAGAAATATAATAATAACTAATTTATTATTGCCTCTAGGGCATATTTCCAATACTTTTGAGGGTTCTGTGATGGATACAAAGGAAAAATGCCCACAAAAGTTAACTAAGTGTGAAGCTTTTGAGCGAGTGAGAGGACCTGGTGCGTTGATGTCTTTGAGGATTTTGTCAAGTTCTACTTCGTTTGCAATCCTCGGATGAGCTGGTTGAGGATGTTGTCTGGGCTGAGGAAGTGGTGCTGGTGCAATTTCCTCAGGAGCATCTTCTTGATTTTCATCAGTGATGGGGATCGTTTCTTCATCAATTTCCTCAGTTGGGACAATGTCTTCAATAGACTTGAGCTTTATTGCTTCCTCAGGAGACAGTTTATCTGGATCAGAAGGCAATTGCTCTCTTTGCGAGCCATTAGTTTCATCGAACCGCACATCTACAGTCTCAACAACTTTGTTGTGATAGTTGTTGAGTACTCTGTATGTGTGCGAGTCCTTTCCATAACCGAGCATAAAACCTTCATGTGCATTGGGTTTCTTGTCAGTGAGGAGTTCATATGAGGTTTTCTTGAGGAATTTGTGAAGATATAACCTGTTGATGATATGGCATGCAGTGTTAATTGCTTCAGGCCAAAAGCGACGAGGAGTATCATATTCTTCAAGCATAGTTCTTGCCATTTCAACCAGAGTCATGTTCTTCCTTTCGACGACACCATTCTGTTGAGGAGTATAAGGAGAAGACAATTCGTGAGTAATACCAAGTTCATCAAGATAATCATCAAGACCAGTGTTTTTGAACTCTGTTCCATTATCACTCCTGATATGTTTGATCTTGATGCCAAAGTTCGTCGAGGCCCTTGAAGAAAATCGTTTGAAGATTTCCTGCACTTCAGTTTTATACACTATGATATGCACCCAAGTGTATCTGGAATAATCATCAACTATGACGAAGCCATATAAAGATGCTGCATTGGAAAGTGTGGCATAGTGAGTAGGTCCAAATAAATCCATATGAAGCAATTCGAATGGACGTGTAGTGGTCATGATAGTCTTAGAGGGATGCTTGGATCTGGTCATTTTCCCAGATTCACAAGCACCGCAGAGATGATCCTTGAGGAATTTGACTGATTCGATGCCGATGACATGCTTCTTCTTCGCGAGCGTGTGAAAATTCCTCATGCCTGCATGACCTAGTCTTCGGTGCCACAACCATCCTTCTGAGGTTTTCGCTAGTAAGCAAGTGGCTGGTTGAGGACCTATAGACAAATCAACAATGTATAAATCCCCTCTTCTTACACCTTCGAAGACTTTGGATCTGTCAGATTCCATGATGACTACACATCTATATCTACCAAAGATGACAATCATATCAAGATCACAAAGCATCGAGACTGACATAAGGTTAAAACCAAGGGATTCAACAAGCATCACTTTGTCCATATGTCTATCCTTGGAAATAGCCACTTTGCCAAGTCCCAATACCTTGCTTTTACCTTTGTCAGCATATGTGATTTGCTTCAGAGGTGATGGAGTTGGTGGCATATTCATCAGTAAGCTTTTCTCACCAGTCATGTGATGTGTGCAGCCACTATCAAGAATCCACTCAGTATTCTTGGGTTTTTCATCCTGCAGATGAATTAGTACAGCTTACCATCTCATATGCTTCAGATTTGAAGAATATGATACTAATTTCATCAGATAAGTGATTTCATCATAACAGAAATGTAAGGACGTGTGAAATATTTCTATTTCATCAATCGTTAACTTGCGTCCTATCAAGCATTTCCTCAGGTCTCCAGCAAATTCTTCAGATGATGATTTTCATGTGGAGACCTGACCTGCAGAAGTGATTAGTTCGATTTCTTCACCACCCACATCTGAAGAGGTGGCAAAGCATTCATCATCCTGCGAGCACCATATGAGAAAGGTGGCATTGAAGCCAATGCACTTCGCCTAACAGTAGGGGGATTAAAGTACTCATATGAATATGCAGAGAACTGGTTTGAGGATTTATGAACAAAATGTTTTGAGGAGTAACGCTCATATTCATATTCCTTGTAGTTTCCCTGCATGTTAGACGCATTAGCACGGGTACGAGCATAGTTTTGACCAGTTGAGGATTTTGATCCTCTTGAAGACTTTGGTCCTCCTGAGGAATTTGATCTGGGGTTCGGATTCTTCAGTGGTGGTGTCATGAGGACATTTACCTGAAGATTTTCAAGACAGCTTTTGGGAACCCAGATTTTCCTCAGAGGAGGGCCATTCCTACAGTTAGTTCCAACATATCGTGCGAATACTTCACCAGATTGATTTTTGAACAGTTTATAGTTGGAGTCAAATGAATGATCTGAGGAATAGGATAATTCACATGAAAAGCCAGTTAGATTAGATGGATCAAAAGGGGGGCCAGTAGCAGCAACCCATGAGGTTTTGGGATACTACTCAGGTTTCCAATAAGATCCATCAGCATTTAATTTCCTCTCAAAGGCAATTCCTTCTTTCCTCGGGTTCCTGTTCAAGATCTGCTTCTTGAGCACATCACAAAGGGTTTGATGTCCTTTGAGGCTTTTGTACATGCCTGTCACGTACAGTTCCTTCAACCCTGCATTTTCATCAGTAACATTTGTATTTTCCTCAAGTGAGGAAATAGACACAGCAGGTGCAGTTGAAGAATTTGTAGCAATGGTAGCATTTGATGATTCTGGTGAGGAATTAGCAGTTTCGCGTTCAATGCATTTGAGACATGGAGGAATAAATTCAACTTGACCAGCGTTGATCTGTCGAGCTAGTAATGAATCATTTTCCATACGAAGATCATCATGAGACATCCTCAGCTTCTCAAGATCAAGCTTCCTTCGAAGAAATTCATAGGAAAGCTTCTCATGATTAGTGAGGAGTGTATCATAACGATCCTGAAGATTATCAAATCTAGACTGGAGACTTTTCACATCATCAGTGAGGATTTGAGTAAGGTTCATTTCATCATTCAACAGATCATCACTTTTATCTAGCAGTTTCTGAAGCTTTTCCAGAGCAGTTTGTTGTTTAGTGGCAATGATAGCAAGTTTACTGTAACTGGGTTTCTTATAATCATTAGGTTCACAGTCACTTGAATCAGAGGAGGAGGCATTATTTGGTACCTTGGAACCTTTTGCCATGAAGCAATACGTTGGAGCGAAGTCATCAGCATAGTCAGCAGTATGGATGGTGCAATTATCTTCTTCAAGATTGAAGATTGACTTGCTGACGAAGGTGGTAGCTAGTGCAAGACTAGCCTGTCCGGATTCTGAGTCTTCATCAGAACCCTCTTCTTCATCACATTCCTCTGATTCTGCCTCGGAGTCCATTTCCTTGCCAATAAGTACCCGAGCCTTTCTGAAACTAGTTTTCTTGTGTGATGAGGGCTTTGAAGATGAGGATTTTGAAGATTTCTTCTTCTTTTTCGAGTCATCAGAACTGTCATCCTTGTATTTCTTGTTCTTTGATTCCTTTCCCCAACGGGGACAATCAGCAATGTAATGACCTGATTTCTTGCACTTGTGACAGGTTCGTTTCTTGTAGTCCTCAGATGAAGATTCTGATTTCCTCATGTCTCTTCTTGAAGATTTACCGAACTGGCCACGTCGTGTATATCTCTGGAATTTCCTCACGAGCATTGCAAGCTCCTGTACAAATTCTTCAGGGTCACAAATGTTGTCATCCGTGTCTTCTTCTTCAGATGAGGAAATTGCTCTAGCCTTCAGTGCACGTGTTCTGGAATAGCTTGGTCCATATAGATCTCTCTTTTCTTCTAGCTGGAATTCATGAGTATTTAGCCTTTCAAGTATATCAGCTGGATCAAGCATCTTGTAGTCTGGTATTTCTTGAATCATCAGAACTAAAGTATCAAATGAAGAATCCAAAGATCTCAGCAGTTTCTTCACAACTTCGTGATTAGTGATATCTCGAGCTCCTAGTGCTTGCAGTTCATTTGATATGTCACTGAGGCGATCAAAGGTGTCTTGGCAGCTTTCATTGTCATGTCTCTTGAAGCGATTGAAGAGATTGCGAAGAATATAAACACGAGAGTCACGCTGGGTTGCTACTCCTTCATTTACCTTGCACAGTCTCTCCCAGATCAGTGTTGCAGAGCCCAAAGCACTTACTCTTCCAAACTGGCTTGGGCTCAGATGGCCACAGATGATGTTCTTCGCTTGAGAATCGAGTTGCTTGAATTTATTCACATCAGCCGCAATGACACTGGCAGAGATGACGGGGACGCCATTTTCCACAATATACCAGAGATCATTATCAATAGCTTGTAGATGCATTTGCATTTTGTTCTTCCAGAAGGGAAAGTTCTTTCCTTCGTAGGTAGGACATGTTGCAGTCACCTTAAACATGCCTGCAGTCGACATAACTAAAACTCCAGGTGGTTAAACCAAAATCACACAGAACAAGGGAGTACCTTGCTCTGATACCAATTGAAAGTGCATTATATCGACTAGAGGGGGGTGAATAGGAGATTTTTAGAATTTCATCACTGAGGAAATTCCTTTTGAGGAAATTCCTCACTGATGACTAACTTACAGCAGAAATAGTAAAGGATCAGAAGTGCAACGTTTCACAATAGCAGTTTTTCAGAGTGAAGAATGTGAAAACAGATTGCACAGTGAGCAGGCACGCAGAATACAGATGAGGAATAACTAACGTGAAGAATTTGGGGTTGAGGAAATTCAGAGAAAGTCTTCAGCAAATTCTTCAAACAGTCACAGTGCAAGTCACCAACACATAATACGGGGAAAGTAAAGAGTTAAGGAATTAGAACCCGTTTCTCAGTGAAGACAGTCGTTGATGACCCAGTTCCAACTGTTGTGAGAGTCGTACATCTGGTTCGGAGCGGCTTGGTATTGAAACCAAAGGACACCCAGTCCCGGGACACACAGTCCCAACCGTATTCTCCTTGAGCTAAGGACACACAGTCCTTGCCCAACACTCGTGGTAAGTCTTCAGGGCAGACTTCCAAACCCTCACAAACTCGGCGATCCACAATTGACTGGTGGAAAGCTCTAGACCATGACGCCTAACCGTCTGGAGGATGCACAGTCCTCAAAGGTAAAAGGCTTCAGTCCCACACAGGAACAACTTCTTCAGTGATGCTCAATCACTAGGTTTGGTTTGTGGTTTCGGTGGGTGATGTATTTCCTCACTGATGAATTACTCTCGAAGGCTCTGAGGAATTTGGGTTGCTCTTATGACAAGTGTCAGTTTCTAATGGACCAGCCAACCAGCTAGTGGTTGTGGGTGGTGGCTATTTATAGCCTCGGAGCATCCCGACATGATTTGACACTAATGCCCTTAAATAATATGACAGTTGGAGTGGATAAGACCAGTGACTTGGTGTGGCTATCGAAACGGTCGGAACCCTCAACTGTGAGAGTCCTCATGTCACTCGTATTCCTCACTTGAGGCTTTTGGTAGGATTAGGCTTGGGTTGAGCATCATGAGGAAATTCATTCCGTAGTGTAACTTCGACCCCCTTTAACTGTACAGTGTTCCTATTACTCGAATGCGAAGAAAGTAAAACAGAAAGTGTAAATCTTCATGCTTCAATTCTTCAGAGTGATTTTCTTCAGGAACCACCGAACTTCTCAATATCAGTATCTTCATGAGGAATATCAATTTCATCGCAGATTCCTCACGATTCATTTCTTCAGCTTCAGACCAATTTCTTCAACTGAAGTCATATATTTTTAGGGGTCGATATTCTTCAAATATCTCAAACTCCTCAATGACTTATAGATCATGTGTTCACTCACAAACACATTAGATACTTAACCTATAAATCTTCAAACCACCAAAATCACTAAGGGGCACTAGATGCACTTACAGCTATTGTTTAACGCCCTTAGCTAGGCATTGATAATTCAATGGTGCTCACACAAAAGACAAGAATTGAAGCACAACGAGAGCATCATAAAGCATGTGAAAATCACATCTAAGTCTAACATACTTCCTATGCATAGGCATTTTATAGGAAAACAGATTGTGAAGACAACCAATAGTTACCATATGCACGGAAGAAGAAAGAGACAATAGCAATCTCAACATAACGAGAGGTGATTTAGTGATATGAAAGTTTCTACCACCATATTTTCCTCTCTCATAATAATTACATGTTGGATCATATTCTAATTCAACAATGTAACCATCACATAGGATATTCTTTTCATGATCTACATGCATGCAAAGTTGACGCTCTTCAAAAATAGTGGGATTATCATCAACTAAAGTCATGACTTCTCCAAACCCACTTTCAATAATATTGCAAATATCATATTCATAATGAGGCTTGAACAAATATTCAAGATCATAAGAAAAATCATGGCCCCACTCATGATCATTGCAACAAGCAGTGGACATAACAAAACTAGCATCCCCAAGCTTAGGGTTTTGCATATTTTCAGCATGATTGTCACTAATAGAATTTATAGAGAAACCATTGCAATCATGATTTTCATCCAAGGAGCCCTCGTGCATCACTTCATAAATTTCTTCCTCACAATTTTCAGATTCACGCATCTCAACCAAAACTCCATAACGATAGTCAAGTGCACTCAACTCACTAGCAATTGGATCAACATAATTGGATCTCTTAAAGAGATTAGCAAGTGGATGAGGATCCATATCACTAGATTTTCAGCAAGCGAAGATGCAAGCATATTGAAGGCACATGGCACACAAGCGAACAGAAAGCAAGCGAGAGAAAAGGGCGAACGAAAAAGGCCAACGAAAAAAGGCAAACGAAAGAGGCAAATTGGTGAAGTGGGGGAGAGGAAAACGAGAGGCAACTAGCAAACAAAGTAAATGCAATAGATGAGTTTGTGACAATTACTTGGATGAGTTCTTTACTTGATCTTCCTCCCCGGCAACGGTGCCAGAAATCCTTCTACTACTTCTCAAACAACAGCGCCAGAAATTGACACGTTGATGGAGATTGGGCTTGCGTTGGTTTTTCCCTTGAAGAGGAAAGGGTGATGCAGCACAGGAGCAGTAAGTATTTCCCTCAGTTTGAGAACCAAGGTATCGATCCAGAAGGAGGGTCTCGTCAAGTCCAGAGTACCTGCGCAAACACAAACAAACTTGCACCCAACGCTTCAAAGGGGTTGTCAATCCCTTCAAGATTGTTTGCAAAAGTGAGATTTGAAGGCGGAAAGTGCAACGAAGGAAAAAAGTGTAAGGCTATAAATATGGTGTGGAGTAGACCCTGGGGACCATAGTGTTTACTAGAGGCTTCTCTCAAAATAGCAAGTATTATGGTGGGTGAACAAAAAACTGTCGAGCAATTGATAGAACCGCGCAAAGTCATGACGATATCTAAGGCAATGGTCTAGCAAATAGGCATCACGTCTGAGACAAGTAGACCGATACTTTCTGCATCTACTACTATTACTCCACACATCGACCGCTATCCAGCATGCATCTAGTGTATTGAGTTCATGACGAACAGAGTAACGCTTTAAGCAAGATGACATGATGTAGAGGGATAATCTCAAACCAATGATGAAAACCCCATCTTTTTACCCTTGATGGCAACAACACAATACGTGCCTCTATACCCCTTCTGTCACTGGGTGAGGTTACCGCACGGTATGAACCCAAAACCAAGCACTTCTCCCATTGCAAGAATCATAGATCTAGTTGGCCAAACAAAACCCACAACTCGAAGAGAATTACAAGGATATGAAATCATGCATAAGAGAGATCAGAAGAAACTCAAATAAGATTCCTAGATAATGTGATCATAAATCCACAATTCATCGGCTCTCGACAAACACACCGCAAAAGAAGATTACATCGGATAGATTTCCATGAAGATCATGGAGAACTTTGTATTGAAGATCCAAGAGAGAGAAGAAGCGATCTAGTTACTAGCTATGGACCCGTAGATCTATGGTGAACTACTCACGCATCATCGGAGATGTCATCGTGTTGATGGAGAAGCCTTCCGTGTCCGAATCCCCCTCCGGCAGGGCACCAGGACGTGCCCTAGATGGGATCTTGCGGAGACAGAAGCTTGCAACGGCGGAAAAGTGATTACGATGCTCTCCTAATTTTTTGGGGAATATTTGGGAATTTATAGGCGCAAGATCTAGGTCAGGGGACCTCGAGGGGGTCCACAAGCCTGCATGGCGCGACCCCCATGGCCGTGAGGTGGGGGCTTGTGGGGCCCCTGGGCTCTTCTGGATTGGCCCCCAAGCTCTCCGATCTTCTTCCGTTCCAGAAAAATCTTTTCCGGGATTTTCTTCCGTTTGGACTCTGTTTCAAAATCTCCTCTGAAAGGGGTCAAAAACATGGAAAAAAGAGGAACTGGCACTTGGCACTGAGTTAATAAGTTAGTCCCAAAAAATAAATAAAAGGCATGCAAAACATCTAAAGTTTGACAAGATAATAGCAAGAAACCATCAAAAATTATAGATACGTTGGAGACGTATCAGGCCTCATGACTAAGAGCCGCCGTGGAAAGTACTACATCGACAACTCTTAGTGGGGGCCTGATGCCGATTCAATCGAGTCTGGATACAGGGTTCCCTTCGACAAGATTCATGTCTTCATTGGCAAGTTTGGGGCTCCTGTACGGACGTACCTGAGCCGGACATCTTCACCAACACCATCGAGCCGACCCGGTACGCCCATCATGCCAAGCATCAGGTCAGGAAACGCCACACCTTCATTGGTTTTATGCAGGGAATCAACCTACCGGATGAGCCGGTGATCCAGGAGAACACCCCTGTCAACTCGAACACGAGTCGTCCATTGGCGACACGGATTCGATCTATCCTCTCCACGAAGGACAGCTTGGGGGATTGCCTGAGTAGGCAATCTCTGAGGACGTTGAAGGATCCCATCGTCAGGTCGCCATTTACATGGCGGGAGCAGCGGCCCCTCAGCCAACCGCGGCTGGCAGCAACAAAGCTAGCTGATCACAGAAGACTCCGACTCAAGCCATTGCGGATTTGGTAGCAGAGGTGGCCAAACTCACGGCGATTACTGTGACGGCGGAGAATCAGGAACAGGTCAACGCCGAGTTAGCAAAACTAAGGTAGGAGATGGCCAAAATCCAGCGCGACATTGAAAGTGAAGCCGTGAGGATGGCAACCCAACAGGCCCAGATCGCTGCGGAGACAGAGCGGCTAAGTGTTGAGGGATGGCGGCTTGAACGACAACTGTGAGCTTCCGATGCGATTCACCAGAAGAGGCATCGCAATCGTCTGCCAGCCGATCTGAACCCAACTCGACTCTTCGATAGCCCACATACGCCTGGGATGGAGCCTAACCGGCCATGGAAAGTCACCCTGCACGTTGACCTGGCTTAGCCACCGCCCAATCCACACATGCCTCAGCCGGCACCGGCTCAAGCACCACGCTTTCATACGCGGCGGGGTCACTTTTCGAACCTCGTTGATAACATACTGGTGGCGACCCGCAACCTCGTATCTCTTCCTGTCCATGGAAACTCTCTGGCTGAGGTAGAGGGAAGGAACGACATTGAGATATTGAAAACGGCGGTGGTCCAACAGGCGTAGTATTCATATAGCCGCGAGCGGCTACACTCCACACCTCAAGCAAGTCATACCAGGAGTTGTCATGATGACACGCCCGCGGTGTCCAGCAGTGAACGACGACGTCCTCCGTAGATCAACCCGCCCCGGATACCTGACACACGGGCTCAAGACCTCATGGATGTAGCACGAGCCGCCCGTCTGATGGAGACGGTGGCCACGGCAGGTGAAGGTTATCCGGCTTATGTGTTGCCTTCCCCCACGCAGACCAAGTCAGGTGGTAGGAACATTGGGATACCTTGTCTATCACCCGCCCTCCGTAACGAGCGTATGCCGAAAGATTTCAAAGGCCCACACAAAGTTCCCAATTACACGCCGGATCTAGAGCCAGGGGCATGGATCGAAAGCTACGAGCTTGCAATGGATATGCTTGATGTTAATGAGGCAGTGTGTGCCAAGTATTTTACAATGATGCTTGAAGGGACGGTGCGCACTTGGCTGAAGAACCTGCCAACCAACTCCATCAACACCTGGGCCAAGTTGAAGGAATGTTTTGTCAAAAACTTTAGAGGGACTTGCAAGCGCCCGATGACTATTGTCGATTTACAGCACTGCATCCAGCGCCCAGATGAGTCGGCCAATCATTGGACGCGGCGGGTTGCAGAGGTGATCCACTTATCGTATGGTATTTCGGCGGCTCAAGCCGTGCTGATCTTGGAGAAAAACTATCACTACCAGCCTTTGGTGTTGAAGCTTGAGCGACTTATGCGCAAAGTGCAAGATATGGGGGAACTGATGGACACTCTGACTAGGTATGCCGAGTCAGACAATACCAAAGATCCTGGGGAGGATGATGATAAAACCAGCACCGCCGGGAGGGGGGAGTCATCCAGAGGCCACTCTCAGTCCTAGGGGCGAGGCAACTAGAACTCCGCGGGTCAAGGGAAGAAAAGGCAGCAGGAAGGCGCCACTGATTTCGTTGCCAATACTAACACTCGGAACGGGAACCAGCGTCAGAAGAAAATGGGCTTCATCGGGAAAAACCACACAACTATCACGAGATGCTCAAGGGCCCCTGCCCACAACATACCATCGCGGAAGGTCCATCCACCCATTCTTGGGAAGACTGCTATGTGATGCAGGAGTTTCGTGCTGAGGTGCTCAAAAACGGGCAAGGAGGTAGTCATGGCGGACACCCGAATCAGTTTGGGCCCGACGGCTCACACAGAAATCCGTTTGGTGGTTTTCCTAACCCAGGTCCATAGGGCGGGTCGGAGGCTAATGTTGGGCAGTATCAAGTCCAGAACAGTCAACAATATAACGCGCAGGGCGGTTTTCAGCTGCAACTTCAACAAGGCAGCTAACAGCAGCAGAATGACAGCGGCGGCTTCCAGAACAATCCTAAGTAGTTGAACAGTGGGCAATATCACGTGTTCATCACCAGTAGTTGCAAAAGGGACCAAAAGGTCAAGCACAGAACCTTGAGCGTCATTGAGCCGGCGCTCCCCAGGTACCTCAATTGGTCCGAGCATCCATTGTCTGGAGAAGGGAGGATCACCCGCCTCGGGTTGACAACCCTGGCGACTTTGCATTGGTCGTGGCGCCACAGGTAGGGGGCTATACCCTCTCCAAGGTCCTCATGGACGGAGGCAGCAACATCAACATTTTATACTACGACACTTTCCGATGAATGAATTTCTCGGAAGGCGATTTGATGCCATCCTCCACGGTCTTCCATGGCATTGTCCCGGGTAAGTTGGCATACCCTATTGGGCGGATCAAACTTAATGTGGCTTTCGGCACTGAGTCTAACTACAGGAGCGAGTCCCTCATGTTTGAGGTGGTCAAGATCAAGAGTCCTTACCACGCGCTTTTGGGTCGGCCGGCTTACGCCCGTTTTATGGCCCGCCCATGTTATGTCTACCTCAAGCTCAAGATGCCAGGCCCTAAAGGAACTATCACGATCAGTGGACACTGGAAGATAGCTCAAGAATGCAAGGAGGGAGACACGACTTACGCTGAGTCGGCCTGTGCAGCTGAGGAACTCAAGTTTCATCAGGCCAATGTCGACCCGGCGGACATGACTCCGCTCAAGAAACCCACGATCGATTCAGAGCCGCCCCTCAAATTCAAGCCAACAGATGACACTAAGTTGGTGGATTTCACGCCCGGTGACTCTTCCAAGCAATTCACCATTGGGACGGGTCTGGATCCCAAATAGAAAGCACGCTCATCGAATTCATCCTTGAGAATCGGGGCATCTTTGCATGGAAACCTTCTGACATGTCGGGTGTACCGAGAGAATTCGCTGAGCACCACCTAACATTGATCCCAAGATGAAGCCGGTTCGGCAATATCTTCGCCGGTTTAACAAAGAAAGGCGTAAGGCGATTGGGGAGGAAGTAACTTGACTTTTGGCCGCTGGTTTCATTGTGGAGGTTTTTCAGCCAGAGTGGTTGGCCAATCCGGTTCTGGTACTCAAGAAGAATGGTACCTTCCACATGTGCATTGACTACACCGACCTCAACAAAGCTTGCCCGAAAGATCCTTTCGCCCTCCTTCGTATTGATCAAATCATTGACTCTACAACGGGTTGCGAGCGGCTATGTTTTTTGGATGCATACTCAGGTTACCACCAGATCAAAATGGCGTCGGAGGATCAGGAGAAGACGTCGTTCATAACTCCCTTTGGTGCCATTTGTTATGTGTCTATGCCATTTGGGCTAAAGAGGGCAGGGGCGACTTATCAACACTGCATCCAGAATTGGGCGCAACGTTCATGCCTATGTTGATGACATAGTGGTGAAATCCCAGAAGAAAGAGACACTCTTGGAGGACCTTAAGGGGACTTTTGACAATTTGCGCGTGTATCAGAAGAGGCTTAACCCGACCAAGTGTGTTTTCGGTGTTCCTGCACGGAAGTTATTGGGCTTCTTGGTGTCAGAACAAGGCATTGAGGCTAACCCGGACAAAATCAAGGCGATTACTTCACTCGGCAAACCGGCCAATATCAAGCAAGTTCGGCGCATGGCAGGTCGTATTGCGGCTCTAAGCCGTTTCATAAGTTGCCTTGGGGGGAAGGCCATCCCTCTTTATCATCTACTCAAGAAAACATATCGTTTTGTCTAGACGGATGAGGCCAATGAAGCTTTCGAGGCCTTGAAGAAACAACTGGTTGAGCCGCCCGTTTTAGCCGCTCCTGTTGACAAAGAGCCTATGCTCCTGTACATTGCTGCCAACCCTAAGGCAGTAAGCATTGCAGTGGTTGTCGAGTGCAAGGAAGAAGGAAAGGAATATCCAGTCCAAAGGCCGGTATACTTTCTCAGTGAAGTCTTAACACTCTTCAAACAACGTTATCCACACTGGCAGAAGTTGGTTTTTGGGATCTTCATGGCGAGTCGGAAACTGAAGTACTACTTCCAGGAGCACCCGATCATGGTAGTCAGCTCTGTGCCACTTGGCGACATTATACAAAACCGTGAAGCAACTCGGCGAATTGCTAAGTGGGCCATTGAGCTTGGTCCTCACCATGTGAAATATACGGCCCGCACGACCATCAAGTCACACGCCTTAGTGGATTTCATCAATGATTGGACCGAGCTGCAAATTCCAGAAGATAGACCTGATCACACGTATTGGACTATCCATTTTGATGGGTCTAGACATCTGGAAGGCTCGGGGGCTGGCGTGGTACTAACTTCAGCTCAGGGTGAAAAGTTTTGCTATGTCCTCCGGCTCATGTTCCCATGTACTAACAATGCGGTGGAATACGAAGCTTTGCTCCACGGGCTTAGAATTGCCAAAGAGATGAACCTCAGTCGAGTCAGATGCCTGGGCGACTCAGATCTGGTGGCACAGCAAGTCTCTAGAACATGGGATTCCAGAGATCCTTTGATGACAGCTTACAAGCGTGCTGTGTCAGACGTGGCGGCTCACTTTCATGGTTATCAGGTTGATCATATCAATTGTCGACTCAACGAAGCAGTTGATTCGTAAGCCGGTTCCCCCTAATGTCTTTTTGGATATTTTGAATAACTCGACGGTGAAACTACCTTCTGAGGAGGATATAGAAGTTCCTAACCCCGAGTCTCAACTTGTGGCGGCTCTCCATGCCACTCTGGATTGGGCGGTCCCTTACATGGCCTATCTGGCACGAGGAGACTTACCCACTGATGAGTTGCTGGCCCGCCAAATAATCTGGCAATGCAAATCCATGGTTATACATAAAGGCAAGTTGCACACGCGAAGCACTTCTAGAGTTTTTTCAAAGGTGCGTCTCGTCTGAAGAAGAGTGTGTGATTCTTAACGAGATTCACGTTGGCGATTGTGGTCATCACACCGGGTCGCGCTCTTTGGTGTCCAAAACCTTTAGGCATGGATTCTACTGCTTAGCAGCTCATGCAGACGCTGAGGACATAGTGTGCAGATATGACGGATGCCAGAAGTTTGGGCGTCACATGCATGTGTCGGCTCAGGAATTGCGGATGATCCAATTACATGGCCTTTTGTGGTCTGAGGGATGGACATGGTTGGTCCCTTCAAGATGTCATCCAACAAAAAGACTCACCTACTAGTGGCGGTCGACAAATTTACCAAGTGGGTTGAAGCAGAGCCGATCAGTAGTTGCGATGCAGACACATCCGTCAAGTTCCTCAAGAAGTTGATTTTTCGCTGCGGGTATCCTCATAGTATCATCACTGACAATGGTACTAATCTATCCAAAGGTGCCATGTAAGAATTTTGTGAAAAAGAGCACATCTGGCTTGATGTCTCTGTAGTTGCACACCCCCAATCCAACGGACGGGCGTAGAGGGAGAATCAAGAAATTTTGCGGGAGATCGAGCCCCGACTTATGGTTCCTCTGGAACATACCCCGGGATGTTAGGTTGAAGAGCTTCCTTCTATTGTGTGGAGCATCAGGACTACCCCTAATCGATCCACTGGTTACACGCCTTTCTTCTTGGTTTACGGAGCTGACGCGGTGTTACCAAGTGACATAGGCACGACTTGCCACGAGTCGCCGCTTATGTTGAAGAAGATAACGAGCTGGCGCGTCAAGATTCATTGGACGCTCTGGAGGAGGAGCATGACTTGGCGGCATCACGGTCGGTGATTTACCAACAAGACTTGCAACGCTATCATAGTCGTCGAGTCAAAAGCCGAGTTTTCCAAGTGGGCGACTTAGTGCTCCGTTTGATTCAGGATCATACTGGTATGCATAAGTTATCCCGTCGATGGGAAGGGCCGTTTGTCATCAGCAAGAGCCTTCATAATGGTTCCTACTACCTGGTGGATCTTCGTCCAGATAGGCCAACAAAAGAGGTTGAAACAACCCGACCTTGGAACATTGCACACTTCCGGCCTGACTATACTTAAAGCCATTGGCTCCTTATCAGTGTACATAGGTTAGTCATTGTATTCTCTTTCTATATATATATATATATATATATATATACAAACTCTATTCATCACCCAGGGTGCAGAATAGGTTATACTTCACCCGAGGTAATCTTACGAGCTTTTCATAAATAAATTACATTTAAAATACAAATAGTTATATTCATATTGACCCACTATGTAAAATTTGGCATAAAAAATTAAAAATAAAGGCTATAAGACAAGAAAATATGCATTTTATGTATCTTTTACACTATGTTTTTACGTTTGTAATTTTACGTAACAAAAAATATTTATTACGGTGATTATATATTTTCTTACGGTATGTTTTTACGTATGGAATAAGTAAAAAAATTACGGAACGTAAAATTACGATGCATTGATGTTAAAATGGAGGGGGTGAAGAATAACTATTCCTCATCCAGGGTGACGAATAGCGCGACCCTTGTGTTTTGTATGTTGTATGTAGTATGTATCACCCGTGGTAGTTACCACCACTTGTGTTTTGTATGTTGTATGTAGTATCTATCAAATCGAAGAGTATGTATGCGTAGTATGTAGTATATAATCATGTTTAGGTAGTATATATACTATTTTTTGGTAGTATGTATCATATTTTATGTATGCTCTTTTTTACATACAAATATATGCGTATCTCACAAATATAATAAAAACTATGGGTCAACTTGTAATTTTTTCATGTAACTCACTTTGAAAAATCTTGTATATAGTATATGAACATAATAAGAATGATAAATTAGTATATATACTTCCGCGTGGTAGTATATGGAACATGTGGGGTAACTACCCCTGGGTGGTTGGATGTATTTTTCCTATATATATATACATACATATATATACATACATATATATATATATATACACACACACACACATAGCAATAAAGCCGGTGCCCACGAACTTCGGGGTCTCTGCCGTTTCAGCTTCTTGAAAGCATGAGTCTTTATTGTTTAATAAGTCGTCCAAGCATGGACTCTATCAGTATCAAAGAGCATAAGTCGTCATGCTGCGCTTATTTCAAAACTGGATACTGGTACGCCAAAGAGGACCAAAGTTGCCACGTTGCACGGTCCAAACATAGGCACCCTATATGGTTTTGAGAATCAAGCAGGCTTACTTGGGGGCTACTAGCTCCCAAGTTGTTTTGCAGTAAGAGCATAAACGTTTGTGCAATCCTATGTCTGGCTTTTCCCTAATCATAGGTCACTTGGGGGCTTATACTCAATGAGTTCAGCCTGAATATCCTCTTGGCTAGCGGAAAATTAACGCATTACAATGGTTATACTAGACTGTGTGTTTGGCGACTCACCCTATGGTCCCATGTACTCTTGGCGAGTCAATCCGCTTTTTTGGACCCTGAACTTGCCTAGGTTAAAACATGAAGGGTGCTAGCGGGAGACATCATATGGAAAATAGACAAACCATGGGTTCACTGAACCTGCTTCACTGAAGCTTGACCTACTCCTGATCAGCCGGTCAAAACAACTCAGGCTGTTGCAAAAGCCTTCCTGGGGTAGCACTAGAGTCTTGCAAGCTGGTTCATTGAGCCGGCAACCTTTATGACTACAAAGTATCTTTGTAGCATAGCTAAAGAATTTTGTAAAAAAATCATTCTAAACTGCCATGTCTCACTGAGCCAGCTTATCATTTCTTCTCTAACAAACAAGGGAGGTGATTATGTGTCAAAGACATGGCAAAAGCGCCTAGTAAGGCGGCTCATATTAATGAAAGGGTGAGACTTCAAAGTCAGCAAAAGGTATAGTTGTATCATCATATTGTTTTCGTCTCTAGCCTATTACATGGCTCGGAAGGCCATAACAGGTGACATAACCCGGCATTGGATGTTTAAATTAATTTCCGCGGGTGATCTTCAAGTAACTCATGGCTCAAGCCGCCTCCGGATTATCCTTCCTCGAGGTTTCGCCATCTTGGATCTGTAAGTTTCCCAATTTCCAATTGCAATTGGTCAAGGAATGGAACTCATCCTCGTCAATCAAGATGGTGGACAGATTGACATCAGAGTCAAAGGGATGCTTACGGCGATGCGGAGTCAGAACGGTGATTTCATATGAAGGAGAAGTAACCCGCTTGTTGTGCTCATCATAAGCCGCCTGATATTTGGTTAAATTCAGGTCGGCTGCCAGTTGAGTCACCGCGAAGCAAGATTCTTTCACACAACGATGGTAATCTTCTTTTGTAAATTCTGACCCGTCGTCTTTATACTCTAGAAATCCCCGAGTCACCTCCTCCGGCTTAAGCTCTGGAGCATTGGCCAAGCACCGGCTCTGGGTGGTCAGTGCACCTTTCTGGGCGGCTAGCCTTTTGAGCTCCTCTATTTGGGGTGGCAGAGTGGACAAGCATCTCAGCATATACTTGATTGATTTTATGGGCTCTTTGTCGCCCATTCGGCCTTCATAGTCATCACACCAGCAGTGTACAGTTGCTTTGTCAAGGTATAGATTGCCTTCAATTTCAAAATACAATCATCTTGAAGAGTGGCGGCTCGAGGACCTCCAATAAAGATGCACGATCATAAGTCGCCGGAAGATCTTACAACACGACTTTAGAAGGAAATGGTGGATACTTACCAAACACAACATGGGCCATCTTTGAGATATGATGTTTTAAACCGGACATTTCTTGCATGGTGGTTTTCATCTACTCTTCGGCCTGTTCCGCCCTATTCAGTAGGTGTTGGCCTTGTTCTAAAGATCTTTGTGCTCTGCCTTCATTTTTTCCATATCAGCCAGTGCAAGGCGAAGCCTTTCTTCAAATTTAGCTCGAGCATCTTGCAGCTCAGCCAGACTTTGCTTCAAACCATCCACAGTTGAGTCGGCCCGAGTCAATGATTCCTGCGAAGCATCAGGGCAAATCAAGTTCCATGCACATTGCAAGCAACATCCCTGACACTTGGGAGCTAATGGACGATTCATTTTTTCTAAGGTAATACCTTAACGCAAGACCCAACTCATCTTTAAAAAGATGACCCGGCCCTTGAGGCATATAGGTTGAAGCTTTCTTCAAATATATGCTAAAGACCCGGCTCATCTTTAGTAAGATGACCCGGCCCTTGGGGTCTACAGGTTGAAGCTTTCTTCAAATATATGCTAAAGACCCGGCTCATCTTTAAAAAGATGACCCAGCCCTTGAGGGCTACAGGTTGAAGGTTTCTTCAAATATATGCTGAAGACCCGGTTCATCTTTAAAAAGATGACCCGACCCTTGGGGGCTACAGGTTGAAAGTTTATACAAAGCATGATTCATCACAGATGATTCTCCCTTTGGAGGGCTAATGGGAGGACATGTCAAGAAGGCTAACAGGTATCATACCTCATGTTTTCTTTGCACCATGTTAACCAAGCTTTTTTCCATTTCATGGCACGTTTCAAGGTGGCTCACAAAACGAGAGTACAGTTCATCAAACTCCAGCTTCTCAAAAATTGGGAAGCTTCAATTTGGTCATTGATACGTCTCAAACGTATCTATAATTTTTGATGGTTTCACGCTGTTATCTTGTCTTCTTTAGATGTTTTATGTACCTTTTATATCTTTTTTTGGGACTAACTTACTAATTCAGTGCCAAGTGCCAGTTCCTGTTTTTTCTATGTTTTTTACACTTTTCAGATCTGATTTTGGAACGGAGTCCAAACGGAAGAAAAACCCCGAAATGATTTTTTTTCCGAACGGAAGAAGATTAGGGGGCCTTTGGGCCAAGCCAGGTGGGCTCCAGGGAGCCCACAAGCCCCCACTCCGCCACCAGGGGAGGCGGTGGTGGCATGGCTTGTGGCCTCCTTGGCCGCCCCCAGACCTAGATCTTTGACCTATATATTCCCAAATATTCAGCAAAAAATCAGGGGAGCCTCAAAAATACTTTTCCGCCACCGCAAGCTTCCGTTTCCGTGAGATCTCATCTGGAGAACCTTCCCGGTACCCTGCCGGAGGGGACTTTGGAGTTGGAGGGCTTCTTCATCATCATCATCGCCCCTCCAATGAGTCGTGAGTAGTTCACTTCAGACCTACAGGTCCGTAGTTAGTAGTTAGATGACTTCTTCTCTCTCTTGGATCTTCAATACAAAGTTCTCCATGATCTTCATGGAGATCTATCCGATGTAATCTTCTTTGGCGGTGTGTTTGTCGAGATCCGATGAATTGTGGATTTGTGATCAGATTATCTATGATATATATTTGAGTCTTTGCTGATTTCTTATATGCATGATTTGATATCCTTGTAAGTCTCTCCGAGTCTTGGGTTTTGTTTGGCCAACTAGATCTATGACTCTTGCAATGGGAGAAGTGCTTGGTTTTGGGTTCTACCATGTGGTGACCTTTCCCAGTGACAGTAGGGGCAGCAAGGCACACATCAAGTAGTTTCCATCAAGGGTAAAAAGATGGGGGTTTTATCATTGGTTTGAGATTATCCCTCTACATCATGTCATCTTGCTTAAGGCATTACTCTGTTCTTATGGACTTAATACACTAGATGCATGCTGGATAGCGATCGACGTGTGGAGTAATAGTAGTAGATGCAGATAGTATCGGTCTACTTGTTTTGGAAGTGATGCCTATAGATATAATCATTGCATAGATATCGTCATGACTTTGCGCGGTTCTATCAATTGCTCGACAGTAATTTGTTCACCCACCGTCTACTTGCTTTCATGAGAGAAGCCACTAGTAAACACTACGGCCCCGGGGTCTATTCACATCCATCGTTTACACCTCCGCTTTTACTTTGCTTTGTTACTTTGTTGCTTTCAGTTCTCACTTGGCAAACAATCTATAAGGGATTGACAACCCCTTCATAGCGTTGGGAGCAAGCTTTTGTGTTTGTGTAGGATCTTGAGATACTCCTCCACTGGATTGATACCTTGGTTCTCAAACTGAGGGAAATACTTACCACCGTTGTGCTACATCACCCTTTCCGCTTCGAGAGAACACCAACGCAAGGCTCCAAGGCCACGGGGGAAATCCTTTGCATACTTGCCTAGGAAGTCCGTTAAGGCATAGCCGCATCTGAAGGATTCCTGGTGCCGTCGACACGACAATTTCTGGCGCCGTTGCAAGGGAAGCACAGCTGATATCAGAAGTATTTCTGGCGCCGTTGCCGGGGAGGAGAGATCTAGATCTATCCAAGTAGGTCTCACAAACTCTTCTCTTGCATTTACTTTTGTTGCCAGTTGCCTCTCGTTTTCCTTTCCCCCACTTCACATTTGTCGTTTTCATTTGCCTTTCTCCTTCGCCGTTTTCTTTTGCCTTTGTCGTTTCCCTTTGCCGGTTCTCTTGCTTGCTTGTGTGCTTGTTTGTTTGTTGAAGTCATCATGGATGAAAACACCAAACTTTGCGACTTCTCGAGCACTAATAATAATGATTTTATTAGTACTCCGATTGCTCCCGCCACTAGTGCAGAATCGTATGAAATCAACGCAGCTTTCCTGAATCTTGTTATGAAAGAGCAATTCTCTGGCCTTCCTAGTGAATATGCGGCATCCCATCTCAATACCTTCATTGAGCTTTGTGATATGCAAAAGAAAAGAGATGTGGATAATGACGTGATTATGTTGAAACTTTTTCCTTTCTCGTTGCGAGATAGCGCAAAAACTTGGTTTTCTTCTTTGCCTAAAAATAGTATCGATTCTTGGGATAAGTGCAGAGATGCTTACATATCCAAGTATTTTCCGCCGGCTAAGATCATCTCCTTACGTAACGATATCATGAATTTCAAGCAACTTGATCATGAACAGGTTCACAATCTTGGGAGAGGATGAAGCTTATGATTAGAAATTGTCCCACTCATGGCTTGAGTTTGTGGATGATTATACAAATCTTTTATGCTGGCTTGAATTTCGCTTCTCACAATATCTTGGACTCCGCCTCAGGTGGAACGTTCATGGAAATCACGTTAGGAGACGCTACAAAACTCCTAGACAATATCATGACCAACTACTCTCAGTGGCACACTAAAAGGTCGCCTGCTAGCAAAAAGGTACACGCTATAGAAGAGATTAACTTGCTTAGTGCTAAGATGGACGAGTTGATGAATTTGGTTGCTAGTAGAAATGCTACCGTAGATCCTAATGACATGCCACTATCTTCTTTGATTGAGAGTAGCAACGCTAGTTTGGACGTGAATTTTGTTGGTAGGAACAATTTTGGCAACAACAATGCTTTTAGAGGAAACTATGTTCCTAGGCCTTTTCCTAGTAACTCCTCTAACAATTATGGCAATTCCTACAACAACACTTATGGAAATCACAACAAATTACCCTCTGATCTAGAGAGTAATATCAAAGAGTTCATCAACTCTCAAAAGATTTTCAATGCGTCCATAGAGGAAAAACTACTCAAAATAGACGATTTGGCTAAGAGCGTTGATAGGATGTCTTGTGATATTGATGCTTTGAAAGTTAGATGCGCTCCTCCCAAGGTCAACTTGGATGAAACTTTGAAAGCTATGCGTATCTCCATGAATGAGAGCAAAGAAAGAACCGCCCAAATTTGCGCTAGACATGAATGGTTTAAAAGGGTGCGTTCTAGTGATGCAAATCACGAAGATCTTAAACTGCTTGGTGTGTCTCCTCTTGAATCTTTGTTTTCGTGTGTCAAACCTACTTATGGAGGGGCTGGATATGAATCCACTTTGGTTGAAAAACGCCCCAATGATTCGGAGATCACCTATCTTGATGATAAAGGTGTGGCGAGTGGAGTTGAAGAAGTCAAAATTTTGGGTAGTAATGAAACTCCCACTTTGGATTTCAAGGAATTCAATTATGATAATTTCTCCTTGTTTGAATGCATTTCTTTGATGCAATCCATTGCAAACTCTCCACATGCTTATAGCCAAAGCAAAGCCTTTACCACGCATATCGTAGATGCTATGATGAAATCTCTCGAAGAGAAGCTCGAACTAGAATTCTCAATACCTAGAAAACTTCATGATGAGTGGGAACCTACTATCAAAATCAAGATCAAAAACTATGAGTGCAATGCTTTGTGTGATTTGGGTGCTAGTGTTTCCGCGATTCCAAAGTCTTTATGTGATATTCTTGGTTTTTATGAGATGAAGAGTGTTCTCTTAATTTGCATCTTGCGGATTCTACTGTCAAGAAACCCATGGGAAGGATCGATGATGTTCTTATTGTTTCAAATAAGAACTATGTACCCATGGATTTCATTGTACTTGACATAGATTGATATCCTTCATGCCCCATTATTCTTAGTAGGCCTTTCCTAAGGACTATCGGTGCTATCATCGATATGAAGGAAGGGAATATTAGATTTCAATTTCCTTTAAAGAAGGGCATGGATCACTTTACTAGAAAGAAAATAAGATTGCCTTATGAATCTATGATGAGGGCTACCTATGGTTTGAGCACCAAAGATGACTATACGTGATTCCATCACTTTTTGCCTAGCTAAGGGCGTTAAACAAAAGTGCTTGTTGGGAGGCAACCCAACGAATCTATCCTTTTTCTTTCTGTTTTGTGTTTTCCACACTTTCATAATTCTGTTATGATTGTGTTTTTTGTGTTTCTTTTTGCGTTTGTGCCAAGCAAAACCGTTATGATTAGTCTTGGGGATGACCGTTTGGTCATGCTGGAAAATTCAGAAACTTTCTTCTCACGAAAAGAATTTTCTTTTTTTTTCTGTAAGAGCTTTTGAGTTGATTCTTTTTGGTAATGATTACTATGCAAATTCTTCACACTTTCGTAATTTTTCAGATTTTGTGAAGTACCAAAGGTATACGAAATATACATATTGCTACAGACTGGTCTGCTGTTAACACATTCTGTTTTTGTTGTGTTGGTTGCTTATTTTGATGAAACTATGGATAGTATCGGGGGGGTATTAGCCATGAAAGATTGAAAGTACAGTAAGCCAACATCAGCACAAGTAGAATTTAAGTTTGCTACAGTACCTAAGTAAGTTGTGGTTTGCTTTCTCATACTAATGTTATCACGAGTTTCTGTTTAAGTTTCGTGTTGTCAAGTTTTCAAGTTTTGGGTGAAGTTCATATGGACAAAAAGATAAATAGTGGCAAGAGCTCAAGCTTGGGGATTCCCAAGGCACTCGAAGAGATTCAAGTATGCTGTAAAAGCCTAAGCTTAGGGATGCCTCGGGAAGGCATCCCCTCTCTCGTCTTCAATCCATCGGTAACGTTGCTTGGGGCTATATTTTTATTCACCACATGTTATGTGTTTTTGCTTGGAGCGTCTTGTATCGTAGGAGTCTTTTATTTTTTTGTGACACAATCATCCTTGATGCACACCTAGAGAGAGATACATGCACTCAACGTGATTTTGTCGAGCTTCACTTATATCCTTTGGTAGACAATTCAGCTCACATGTGCTTCACTTATATCTTTTGAGCTAGATACTTTTCCTCTATGTGCTTCACTTATATCTTTTAGAGCACAGTGGTGCATGGCTTGGTAGTTGATCTATGCTTTGAAAGTAGTCTCAAAAGGGGTAGTTATCCAAAGGGATACGAAAACTTCCACCTTCATGTGCATTGAATAGTTAGAGAAGTTTGATTCATCTCAATTAATTTTGAGTTGTGGTTATTGTAATATTGAAGTCATGCTAGTAAGGTGTTGTGGATCTCGAAATACTTGTGTTGAAGTCAGTGATTCCCGTAGCATGCACGTATGGTGAACCTCTATGTGATGAAATCTTAGCATGATTAGTATATTGATTGTCATCCTTTGCGTGGCGGTCGGGATCGCGCGGTGGTTTATACCTACCAACCCTTCCCCTAGGAGTATGCGTTGAATGCTTTGTTTCGGTTACTAATAAAACTTTTGCAACAAGTATATGAGTTCTTCATGACTAATCTTGAGTCCATGGTTTAGATACACTTTCACCTTCCACCATCACTATCTTCTTAGTGCCGTGCAACTTCTGCCGGTGCACAAAACCCACCATTAGCCTCCCTCAAAACAGCCACCATACCTACCTACTATGGCTTTTTCAAAGTCATTCCGAGATATATTTCCATGCAACTACCACCATGACATGTGCCACCACGTCTACATTGCCATTGCATGATCGTAAGATAGCTAGCATGATGTTTCCATTGATGTCTATGCCATGCTAGATCATTGCTACGGTACACTACCGAAGGCATTCCATATAGAGTCATAGTTGCTCTAAGTTTTGAGTTGAAAGTGTGATGATCATCATTAATGGAGCATTGTCCCATGTGAGGAAATAAAAGAGGCCAAAGAAGCCCACCAAAAAAATAAAAAAGAGAGGCCAAAGAGCCCACCAAAAAAATGAAAGAAAAAGGATAGGCTTCCTCAAAATTGCCTTAGGTCTTCGTGAGCAAGCAAGTTGGATGCACACCCACTAGTTTTCTTTAAGAGCTTTCACATACTCGTAGCTCTAGTGCATCATTTGTATGGCAATCCCTACTCATTCACATTGATATCTATTGATGAGCATCTCCATAGATCATTGATACGCCTAGTTAATGTGACTATCTTCTCCTTTTTGTCTTACAACCTCCACCACACTCCACACCATCTATAGTGCTATAACCATGGCTCACGCTCATGTATTGCGTGAGAGTTGAAAAGGTTTGAGAAAGTAAAGGTGTGAAACAATTACTTGGCCAATACCGGGGTTGTGCATGATTTAAATTCGTTGTGCAATGATGATAGAGCATAGCCACACTATATTCTTTTGTAGGGATAACTTTCTTTTGTCCTTGTTATTTTGAAAGTTCATGATTACCTTGCTAGTTTGCTTGAATTATTATTGTTTCCACGTCAATAGCAAACTATTGTTTTGAATCTAATGGATCTGAACATTCACGTCACATAAGAGGAATTACAAAGGACACCTATGCTAGGTAGCATGAAAGCATCAAAAATTCATTCTTTATCACTTCCCTACTCGAGGACGAGCAGGAGTTAAGCTTGGGGATGCTTGATAGGTCTCAAACGTATTTATAATTTTTGATGGTTTCACGCTGTTATCTTGTCTTCTTTGAATGTTTTATGTACCTTTTATATATTTTTTTGGGACTAACTTATTAATTCAATGCTAAGTGCCAGTTCCTATTTTTTCTATGTTTTTGACTCTTTTCAGATCTGATTTTGGAATGGAGTCCGAACGGAAGAAGATCAGGGGGGCTTTGGGCCAAGCCAGGTGGGCTCCAGGGAGCCCACAAGCCCACACTCCGCCACCAGGGGGCGGCGGTGGCAGGGCTTGTGGCCTGCCTGGCCGCCCCCTGACCTAGATCTTTGGCCTATATATTCCCAAATATTCAGCAAAAAATCAGGGGAGGCTCAAAAATACTTTTCCGCCGCCGCAAGCTTCCGTTTCCGCGAGATCTCATATGGAGACCCTTCCCGGCACCCTGCCGGAGGGGACTTTGGAGTTGTAGGGCTTCTTCATCATCATCATCACCCCTCCAATGACTCGTGAGTAGTTCACTTCAGACCTACGGGTCCGTAGTTAGTAGCTAGATGGCTTCTTCTCTCTCTTAGATCTTCAATACAAAGTTCTCCATGATCTTCATGGCGATCAATCCGATGTGATCTTCTTTGGCGGTGTGTTTGTCGAGATCCGATGAATTGTGGAATTGTGATCACATTATCTATGATATATATTTGAGTCTTTGCTGATTTATTATATGCATTATTTGATATCCTTGTAAGTGTCTCCGAGTTTTGGGTTTTGTTTGGCCAACTAGATCTATGATTCTTGCAATGGGAGAAGTGGTGACCTTTCCCAGTGACAGTAGGGGCAGCAAGGCACACATCAAGTAGTTGCCATCAAGGGTAAAAAGATGGGGGTTTTATCATTGATTTGAGATTATCCCTTACATCATGTCATCTTGCTTAAGGCGTTACTCTGTTCTTATGGACTTAATACACTAGATGCATGCTAGATAGCGGTCGACGTGTGGAGTAATAGTAGTAGATGCAGACAGTATCGGTCTACTTGTTTTGGACGTGATGCCTATAGATATAATCATTGCATAGATATCGTCACGACTTTGTGCGGTTCTATCAATTGCTCGACAGTAATTTGTTCACCCACCGTCTACTTGCTTTCATGAGAGAAGCCACTAGTAAACACTACGGCCCCGGGGTCTATTCACATCCATCGTTTACACCTCCGCTTTTACTTTGCTTTGTTACTTTGTTGCTTTCATTTCTCACTTGGAAAACAATCTATAAGGGATTGAGAACCCCTTCATAGCGTTGGGAGCAAGCTTTTGTGTTTGTGCAGGATCTTGAGATACTCCTCCACTAGATTGATACCTTGGTTCTCAAACTGAGGGAAATACTTACCACCGCTGTGCTACATCACCCTTTCTGCTTCGAGGGAACACCAACGCAAGGCTCCAAGGCCACGGGTTAAATCCTTTGCATACTTGCCTAGGAAGTCCCTTAAGGCGTAGCCGCAGCTGGAGGATTCTTGGTGCCGTCGACACGACAAGTTCTGGCGCCGTTGCAAGGGAAACACAGCTGACATCAGTCATGTCCTTCTGTGCAAAGACTAGAGCATCTTTGGGTGCATGCTTGGTTAAAACTGCGGATGCAGGTTTGGAAAAACCGGTACCAGTGACAACGACTGGATCTGGTTAGGCATCACGTCTTCAGCCGCCTTGTGAGAGCTCTGCGGGTTGAGGTTTGCAGTTAAGTCCTTCTGAGGACTTGGAAGCTCGTCCCGGATGTCAGGGAAATCATCAAAGGCCTCGGCATGAGTCTCATCCGGCTCATCTTGAGCTTCTGGGATGGAAGTACTTATTCCAAATATTTCATCCGCCTTGGGAGCGGATGATGACTCGCCGGTTTTCTTCTTCTTCGCTTGAGCCCTCCGGAATGATGGTAAATATGTGAAAATAGAAACATTGGCACTCAATAGGGCATGTTAATGAAAGAACTTACCCCTGAAGGCGGGTCAATGGGGAAGAGCTGAGGCAGCTGAATCGCGAGATGAAGGAGGTGAACCTATTGGATGTAGGATTTAAAGATTGAGTACATAGCGAGAATGATTTGCGTAGGAAGAAAGGACGTTTAAAAAGCAGTGATACCTCGTTCTGTCGTTTACGACCAGACGTTTTCTCGGGCAAGCTGGACAAGAGGTCCTGAGAGTGGCTTCGAGTATGACATTTGGGCGTAAAACTCGCCTTCTTCAAAAGGAAATCGGGATCCACATAAGCATCCGGGTGAGACAGGGGAACTTTCCTACAGATTCACCTTGCCAGCTTGGGAGGAGAAAAGTTTGAGTCAGAAGAAATGGAAATTACCTCGACGTCTTCATCTTGGATCTCAATGTCATCGTCCTATAAATAGAAGCAGCAAAGCATGAGTACAAGTCATATTAAAATAATAAAGACAAATAGAAGTTACCTCTCATTGTTCCTCGGCGATCCGAGACTCGCCCACAACGGATGACTCCTTTTTGTTGGCCTTTTCCCTAGTTTTCTTCTTCTTTGGGGCAGGTTTCGGTGCTTTCTTGACGACAGTTTTGGGTCTTCGGTTCCAGAAGGCCGAACCCCTCTGATTGACATAATTAAAGCCCGGATCAGAGACAAGCCTGAGTATATTAAAAACTGGAAGGGCAAGTTGGGATGTTTTACCTCTCGAGCCGGATTAGAAATGCAGAAAGGTTTTATCCCGATCTTGGAGCAGTTTTCAATAGGCTCGCCACTTAACTTCTTCACAATTTCAACGATGTCTTCTTCTTCAAGCCTCACATTGTAGAAGCATTGTGGATGGTTTAAGTCGCCATTGAACTCACACAGTAAGCCATCCCGGCGGCTCAAGGGCATAATTCTCCACTCCACCCAACAGCGGATCAGATCAATGCCGGTGAGACCGTTGGCGGTTAAAGCCCTGAGATTTGCAAAGATAGGGACGAATGAAGCTTCTTCTTCCTCAGTTAGCTTTTCAGGCAGCTTGAAGTCCATGGGCAGACAATCCTGCCTAAAGCCTGGTAAGGGGTTCTCATTGGATGTAGAAGTGTCACGGGAGTAAAACCAAGTTTTTTCCCAACCCTTGGGATGACTGGGCAGTGTAGCAGCCGGGAACCCGATTCTCGTCGCCTTTGGATATTAACTCCACCGAGCTCTAGGAAGGGCCCGTTGGCAAAGTCCGTTTGGCGGTCGAAACAAAAGAACTTCCTGAACAAAGTACAGTAGGCTCTATCTTCAGATAAGCCTCACAGAAAAGTTGGAACTGGCAAAGGTTGCAGATGGAGTTTGGGCCTAAGTCTTGGGGATGGAGGTTGAAGAAATGCAAGGCGTCCCTAAAGAACTTTGAGTCGGGTGGTGTAAAGCCTCACTCAAGGTGATCAGCAAAACCGACTACCTCCCCTTCGGCGGGTTGCGGGCGTTGCTCTCCTAGGGCGGTTCGCCAGCCGATTGATTATTGCGACGCAAAATTGCCACTTTCACGAAGTTCAAAAGGTAGGCGTTGTCAACTTCTGTTGGTAACCAGATGCACTTAGAGACGGAACCCATGAGTGCAACCTTAAAAGAATGGGGACGAAGATCTACATAACAAGGATTGGTGGGTAGTAAGGACCTACAAAGTGGTGACTCACTCATACATCTCCAACGTATCTATAATTTTTTATGGTTCCATGCTATTATCTTTCCAACTTTGGATGTTTTGTATGCATGAATATTCTATTTTATATATTTTTTGGGACTAACCTATTAACTCAGTGTCAAGCGCCAGTTCCTGTTTTTTCTGTGTTTTTGACCTTTTTCAGAGGAGAATATTAAACGGAGTCCAAACGGAATAAAACCGGCGGAACGATTTTTTCCATAACACAAGACATGCAGGAAACTTGAGAACCAAGGCAAGGGACCTCGAAGGACGTCACAAGCCACCCAGGCCCGGCCTGGGGGACCTAACAGCCTTGTGGGCCCCTGTGGCTCCCATGCCCTACCTCTTCCGCCTATAAATTCCCTAAAAATATGAAACCACGGGAGAGAGCCACGAAAATACTTTTTTGCCGCCGCAAGCTTTTGTCTCCGCAAAATCCCATGTGGGGCACATTCTGGTGCCCTGTCGGAGAGGGGATACGGAGACGGAGGGCTTCTTCATCAACACCATTGCCTCTCCGATGATGCGTGAGTAGTTCACAACAGACCTTCGGGTCCATAGCTAGTAGCTACATGGCTTCTTCTCTCTCTTGGATCTTTAATACAAAGTTCTCCATGATCTTCATGGAGATTTATCCGTTGTAATTGATAACCCACAAGTATAGGGGATCAATTGTAGCCTTTCTCGATAAGTAAGAGTGTCGAACCCAACGAGGAGCTAAAGGAAGGACAAATATTCCCTAAAGTTCTATCGACCACCGATACAACTCTACGCACACTTTACGTTTGCTTTACCTAGAACAAGTATGAAACTAGAAGTACTTTGTAGGAGTGATAGGATAGGATTGCAAGAAAGTAAAGAACACGTAAATAAAACTAGGGGCTGGTTAGATAAAGAAACAACTATGAGTGGCTAACGAGTGTGAAAAAGTGGTGGTAGGAGTTGTGGAATTGTCCCTAAGCAATTGACTACGTTACTAGATCGATAGCAAGTATCATGTGGGAGAGGCCTCTGCTAGCATGTCATCCCTTACTTGGAATTCTATGCACTTATGATTGGAACTATTAGCAAGCGTCTGCAACTACTAATGTTCATTAAGGTAAAACCCAACCATAGCAATAAGATATATTGGTCCCCCTTCAATCCCATATGCATCAATTTCTATGCTAGGTTTGAAGCTTTTGTCACTCTAGCCTGCCAATACATAGTCCTATCAACATACAACTAACCCTATGGTGTGATCCACGCGCGCGATCATATTATGGGCACCAAAGGCCAGCAACATAACCACAAGCAAATTAAACCAATCATAGCAATTTATCAATCACAGATAGGACAACGATAATATACTCAAACATCATAGGATAGCAACACATCATTGGATAATAATATGTAGCATAAAGCACCATGTTCAAGTAGAGGGTATAGCGGGTTGCAGGAGAGTGAACCGCTGAATATAGATGGGGGAAGATGATGGAGATGTTGGTGAATATGACGGAGGTGTTGGTGTAGATCGTCGTCACACGATGATGTCCCGAGCGGCGTTCCGGCGCCGCCGGGAGAGAGGGGGAGAGAGCCCCCCTCCTTCTTATTCATCCTTGACCTCCTCCCTAGATGGGAGATGGGTTTCCCCTTCTGGTACATGGTCTCCATGGCGGCGTAGGGTCAAGAGCCCCTCCGAGATTGGATCTCTCTCTCTGTGTCCTTCTGTTTCTGCGCTCCCAGATTCTGCATTGCACCGTTTCTTAAATTCCCGAAGATCCATAACTCCGATTGGGCTGAAATTTTAACACGATTTTCTTCCGGATATTATCTTTCTTGCAGCGAGAGAAGGGCTCCAACCGCCTTAAGGAGTGCCCACAAGCCTCCCTGCCGCGGGCTCACCCCCTGGCCACGGCGAGAGGGCTTGTGGGCACTCCGTGCATCACCTCACGTTCATTCTTCTTCCCAAAAATCATAAATATTCCAAAAAAATCCTCGTAAGTTTTTATTACGTTTGGACTTTGTTTGGTATGGATATTCTGCGAAACAAAAAACATGCAACAAACACTGGCACTGGATCAATATGGTAGTCCCAAAAATAGTATAAAAAGTTGCCAAAAGTATATGAAGGTTGTAGAATATTGGCATGAAACAATCAAAAATTATAGATACGACGGAGACGTATCAGCATCCCCAAGCTTAATTCCTGCTCGTCCTCGTTTAGGTAAATGATAAAAAAGATAATTTTTGATGTGGAATCCTACCTAGCATAATCTTGATCATATAATCTAATCATGGCATGAATACTAAAACACGAGTGATTCGAAGCAATAGCCTATCATTTGACATGAAGACAATAATATTTCAAGCATACTAACAAAGCAATCATGACTTCTCAAAATATCACGGCCAAAGAAAGTTATCCCTACAAAATCATATAGTCTGACTATGCTCCATCTTCCCCACACAACGTATTTAAATCATGCACAACCCCAGTTTTAGCCAAGAAATTCTTTCATACTTTAGTGTTCTCAAACCTTTTCAACTTTCACGCAATACATGAGCGTGAGCCATGGACATAGCACTATAGGTGGAATAGAATATGGTGGTCATGGAGAAGACAAAAAAGGAGGAGATAGTCTCACATCAACTAGGCGTATCAACGGGCTATGGAGATGCCCATCAATAGATATCAATGTGAGTGAGTAGGGATTGCCACGCAACGGATGCACTAGAGCTTATAAGTGTATGAAAGCTCACAAAATAAACTAGTGGGTGTGCACTCAACTTGCTTGCTCACGAAGACCTAGGGCAATTTTGAGGAAGCCCGTCATTGGAATATACAAGCCAAGTTATATAATGAAAATTTCGCACTACTATATGGAAGTGACAACATGGGAGACTCTCTGTCATGAAGATCATAGTTCTATTTGAAGCACAAGTGTGGAACGAGGATAGTAGCAATTGCCCCTTCTCTCTTTTCTCTCATTTTTTTGTGGGCTCTTTGGCCTCTTTTCTTTATTTTTTATCTTTTTTTATTTTGGTGAGCATCTTTGGCCTCTTTTTTTTGTAAATGGGCTTTGCTGGCCTGCTTTATTTCCTCACATGGGACAATGCTCTATTAATAATGATCATCACACTTACAACTCAATACTTAGAGCAATGATGACTCTATATGAAATGCCTTCGGTAGTGTACCGTGAGAATGATCTAGCATAGAAATGACATCAAAAAACGGACAAGCCATGGAAACATCATGCTAGTAATCTTACGATCATGCAATGGCAATATGGAAGTGGCGGCACATGTCATGAGACGGAACGGTGGTAGTTGCATGGCAATATATCTCGGAATGGCTATGAAAATGCCATAATAGGTAGGTATGGTGGCTGTTTTGAGGGAGGCTATATGGTGGGTGTAATGCACCGGCGAAAATTGTGCGGTACTAGAGAGGCTAGCAATGGTGGAAGGGTGAGAGTGCGTATAATCCATGGACTCAACATTAGTCATAAAGAAATCACATACTTATTGCAAAAGTCTATTAGTCATCGAAACAAGGTACTACACTCATGCTACTAGGGGAAAGGTTGGTAGGAGTTAACCATCGCGCAATCCCGACCTCCACACAAAGGATGACAATCAATAAATAAATCATGCTCCGACTTCATCACATAACGGTTCACCATGCGTGCATGCTACGGGAATCACAAACCTTAACACAAGTATTTCTATGAATACACAATTACTCACTAGCATGACTCTAATATCACATATTCATGTCGCAAAACTATTGCAAGGAATCAAACATATCATATTCAGTGATCTACAAGTTTTATGTAGGATTTTATGACTAACCATGTGAATGGCCAACTCCTGTTAACTCTCTAAATAGGTATAAGTGAGGCATGAGAGTTTAATTCTTTCAACAAAAGATATGCCCCGCTCTAACAAATATAAGTGAAGCAAAAGAGCATTCTACAAATGGCGGTTTTCTATGTGTAGGGAAACAGGCAATCCAAACTTCAAAAGATACAAGTGAAGCACAAGAAGCATTATATAAAGCCAACCAAGGACTATCTCATACCAGCATGGTGCAAAAAAGAAAAAGGAAAATAAACACAAAAGACGCTCCAAGCATTTGCACATATCATGTGACGAATTAAAATATAGCTCCGAGTAAAATTACCGATAGATTGTAGACGGAAGAGGGGATGCCTTCCGGGGCATCCCCAAGCTTAGACGCTTGAGTCTTCCTTGAATATTACCTTGGGGTGCCTCGGGCATCCCCAAGCTTAGGCTCTTGCCTCTCCTTATTCCTTCATCCATCGTGCTCTCACCCAAAACTTGAAAACTTTAATCACACAAAACTCAACAAAACTTCGTGAGATCCGTTAGTATAATAAAATAAATCACCACTTCAAGTACTGTTGTGAACTCATTCTAAATTCATATTAGCATTATATCTACTGTAATCCAACTTCACCATGGTTCATACCCCCCGATACTACCCATAGATTCATCAAAATAAGAGAACAATGCATAGAAAACAGAATCTGTCAAAACAGAACAGTCTGTAGCAATCTGTATATTTTGTATACTTCTGATATCTCAAAAAATCTAAAAAATTACGAACGTCTGGAAAATTTGCATATAAATCATAAGCAAAAATAATAAACTCAAAATCTCTTCCAGAACAAAAATGAAAATTAATTTCGTGAGCACAAAGGTTCTGTCTTTTCTCAGCGTGATCAAACAACTATCACCCAAACTAATCATAAAGGATTTACTTGGCACATTATTTTTAAAAACACAAAGGTATTGTACAAGGGGATAATTATTTTTGTGAGAAACTTCCATGAAAAATTCTACATTGTTTCCATGAGCATGAACACAAGTGTTCAAGGTCGACCCTCACTTCCGCACTGCATCACCTTTCAATCGCTTCTCTTTTTGAAAAAGTTTTAAGTTCCCCTCTATATTTTTTTTGTTTTTAAACTAAACAAAAGCACTCAACAGAAATAAATGACTCTCTAAAACTTCCGGGTTGTCTCCCAGGCAGCGCTTTATTGAAAGCCATTAAGCTAGGCATAAAGTGCTCAAGTAATGGATCCACCCGGATCCCAAGGTATATCAAAGCCAATTTTAATTAGCAATGATTTGAAATTTAGTAGTGAGCACAAGGTAACATATATCATGCAATGACGAAGTCTAAATCTCTTCCTATGTATTGGCATGTCATAAAATAACAATTCATGCACATCAAGTAAAGGCCAATACATAGCATAAGCAGTTTCTTGCAATTTTATCGTATTGGAAACATAGAGAGGTGGAGATGTAGTTCCTCTCTCATAATAATTGCAAGTAGGAGCAGCAAGTACATGCATATTATATTCATCAAAATCACCATTTTAACTTAAGAGACTATAGCTAGCTCATCTTCATAAGCATCATTCATATTGGCAACATGGCCACAAGCATAGCATGCATCAAGTTCATCGAAAAGGGATTTTTCAAACGAATCCAAGGGTTCATAGCATTCATCCTTCGGTAAGAATGAAGGAAAATTAAATAATGTATGAGTAGAAGAGTTACTCTCATTAGAAGGTGGACACGGGTAGCTAGTCCGCTCTTCCTCCTTTTGTTCTTCGCTCTCCGCTTCATCTTTTTCATCTAATGAGCTCACAATTTCAACATTTTCTTCTTCCATAGTTTCCTGCAAAATAATAGTCTCTTCTTGGGCAGCATAGGATTTCTCCTTAAATTGTTCAATATGGGCATTATATTCATAATTAGTATAACAATAATGAAGCATAGCCAAATTTTCAGATCGGTAAGGAGCATCATCATTATCATCACACCTTTTAAACAGAGCCTCAATTTCATAAGCACCCATAAAAGCAACAAACTCTTCTATTTGATCCACATCATAGTAATCATATATACCGTTAGCATAAGAAGCCAAGGTTCTATGATCGTTAAACTCACAAGAAAAGGGAAGGTGTGGAGCCTTCATCCTAGAGCAACAAGTAACACCATGTCTCTTGCATAGTTCCCAAGCATACCATTTCAACAAATGGATTTGATCCCATAAAAGTTTCCCTTTTTGAGTCAAGTGATAATCCCTAAAGTATTCACATTGATCCAACGTGTATCCCATTATATAATTCAACTAAAGATAGAGAACAACTTAGAACAGCAAATAAATCTACTTAGTGATAAAGCAAACAAGCACACACGAGGATATTCACCCCACGCTATTGCTCCCCGGCAACGGCGCCAGAAAAAGGTCTTGATAACCCACAAGTATAGGGGATCAATTGTAGCCTTTCTCGATAAGTAAGAGTGTCGAACCCAATGAGGAGCTAAAGGTAGGACAAATATTCCCTCAAGTTCTATCGACCACCGATACAACTCTACGCACACTTTACGTTTGCTTTACCTAGAACAAGTATGAAACTAGAAGTACTTTGTAGGAGTGATAGGATAGGCTTGCAAGAAAGTAAAGAACACGTAAATAAAAATAGGGGCTGGTTAGATAAAGAAACAACTACGAGTGGCTAACGAGTGTGAAAAAGTGGTGGTAGGAGTTGCGGAATTGTCCCTAAGCAATTGACTACGTTACTAGATCGATAGTAAGTATCATGTGGGAGAGGCCTCTGCTAGTATGTCATCCCTTACATGGAATTCTATGCACTTATGATTGGAACTATTAGCAAGCATCCGCAACTACTAACGTTCATTAAGGTAAAACCCAACCATAGCAATAAGATATATTGGTCCCCCTTCAATCCCATATGCATCAATTTCTATGCTAGGTTTGAAGCTTATGTCACTCTAGCCTGCCAATACATAGTCCTATCAACATACAACTAACCCTATGGTATGATCCACGCGTGCGATCATATGATGGGAACCAAAGGACAGCAGCATAACCACAAGCAAATTAAACCAATCATAGCAATTCATCAATCACCGATAGGACAACGATAATCTACTCAAACATCATAGGATAGCAACACATCATTGGATAATAATATGTAGCATAAAGCACCATGTTCAAGTAGAGGGTACAACGGGTTGCGGGAAAGTGAACCGCTGAACATAGATGGGGGAAGATGATGGAGATGTTGGTGAAGATGACGGAGGTGTTGGTGTAGATCGCCGTCACTCGATGATGTCCTGAGCGGCGTTCCGGCGCCGCTGGGAGAGAGGGGGAGAGAGCCCCCCTCCTTCTTCTTCTTCCTGGACCTCCTCCCTAGATGGGAGAAGATTTTCCCCTCTGGTCCATGGTCTCCATGGCGGCGGAGGGGCGAGAGCCCCTCCGAGATTGGATCTCCCTGTCTGTGTCCTTCTGTTTCTGCACTCCTAGATTCTACAGTTCACCGTTTCTTAAATTCCCGGAGATTCATAACTCCGATTGGGCTGAAATTTGAACACGGTTTTCTTCCGGATATTATCTTTCTTGAGGAGAAACAAGGGCTCCAACTGCGTTAAGGAGTGGCCACAAGCCTCCCTGCCGTGGTCCCACCCCCTGGCCACGGCGACAAGGCTTGTCGGCACTCCGTGCATCGCCTCGCGTTGATTCTTCTTCCCAAAAATCATAAATATTCCAAAAAAAATCCTCGTAACTTTTTATTACGTTTGGACTTCGTTTCATATGGATATTCTGTAAAACAAAAAACAAGCGACAAACATGAACTGACACTGGGCACTGGGTCAATATGTTAGTCCCAAAAATAGTATAAAAAGTTGCCAAAAGTATATGAAAGTTGTAGAATATTTGCATGAAACAATCAAAAATTATAGATACGACGGAGACGTATCAGTAATCTTCTTTTGCGGTGTGTTTGTCGAGATCCGATTAATTGTGGATTTATGATCAGATTATCTATGAATGTTATTTGAGTTTCCTATGATCTCTTATATGCATGATTTCGTATCCTTGTAATTCTCTTCGAGTTGTGGGTTTTGTTTGGCCAACTTGATCTATAATTCTTGCAACGGGAGAAGTATTTGGTTTTGGGTTCATACCGTGTGGTGTCCTCACCCAGTGACAGAAGGGGTAGCGAGGCACGCATCGTGTTGTTCCCATCAAGGGTAAAAAGATGGGCTTTATATCTATTGCATGAATTTATCCCTCTACATCATGTCATCTTGCTTAAGGCGTTACTCCGTTTGTTATGAAATTAATACACTAGATGCATGTTGGATAGCGGTCAATGTGTGGAGTAACAGTAGTAGATGTAGAAAGTATCGGTCTACTTGTCTCGGACGTGATGCCTATATGTATGATCATTGCCTTAGTTATCATCACAACTTTGCACGGTTCTATCAATTGCTCGACAGTAATTCGTTCACCCACTGTAATACTTGCTATCATGAGAGAAGCCTCTAGTGAACACTATCGCCCTTGGGTCTACTTCACTTCATATTTTCAGCTCTACACTTTCACTTTGTTGCACTTGCCGCCTTCAGATCTCACCTTGCAATCAATCGTGAAGGGATTGACAACCCCTTTATAGCGTTGGGTGCAAGTTTGTTTGTTTTTGCGTAGGTACTTTGGAGACTTGCCTTGATACTCCTGCTGGATTGATACCTTGGTTCTCAAACTAAGGGAAATACTTACTGCTACTGTGCTGCATCACCCTTTCCTCTTCAAGGGAAAACCAACGCAATCTCAAGAGGTAGCAAGAAGAATTTCTGGCGCCGTTGCCGGGGAGTATCAAGTCAAGAATAGTCTTCCTCTAACATGTCAATTTCTGGCACCGGGGACTGTTCTAAGTGAAGCTTATCCAAGTTACTGTCGCAAACTCGTCTTTTGCATTTACTTTTTTTTGCCTCTCATTTTCCTCTCCCCCACTTCTGAAAAACAAAAATTACAAAAATATTTGCCTTTTTTGTCCGCCCTTTTCTTTCGCTTGCTTTCTGTTCACTTGTGTGCTTGTCTGCTTGCTGAAGTCACCATGACTGAAAACACCAAATTGTGTGACTTCTCGAATATTAAAAATAATGATTTTCTAAGTACTCCGATTGCTCCCGCCATTAGTGCGGAATCATATGAAATCAATGCGGCTTTGCTGAATCTTGTTATGAAAGAGCAATTTTCCGGCCTTCCTAGTGAAGATGCCGCATCCCATCTTAATACCTTCATTGAGTTATGCGGTATGCAAAAGAAGAAAGATGTGGATAATGATGTGATTAAATTGAAGCTATTTCCGTTCTTATTACGAGATCAAGCAAAAACTTGGTTTTCATCTTTGCCCAAAAATAGTATTGATTCTTGGAACAGGTGTAAAGATGCTTATATATCCAAGTATTTTCCACCGGCTAAGATTATCTCTCTCCGTAATGATATCATGAATTTTAAGCAACTAGATCATCAACATGTTGCACAATCTTGGGAGAGAATGAAATTGATGATTAGAAATTGTCCCGCTCATGGCTTGAGTCTTTGGATGATTATACAAATCTTCTATGCTCGTTTGAATTTTGCTTCTAGAAATATCTTAGATTCCGCCTCCGGTGGAACTTTCATGGATATCACACTAGGACAAGCCACAAAACTCCTAGACAATATCATGACAAACTATTCTCAATGGCACACTGAAAGGTCACATACTAGTAAAAAAGTGCATGCTATAGAAGAAATTAACTCTTTGAGTGCTAAGATGGATGAGTTAATGAAATTGTTTGCTAGTAAAGGTGCTCCTCTAGATCCAAATGATATGCCTTTGTCTTCCTTGATTGAGAATAGCAATGAGAGCTTGGATGTTAATTTTGTTGGTAGGAATAATTTTGGCAACAACAATCCTTATAGAGGAAACTTTATTCCTAGGCCTTTTCCTATTAATCCCTCTAATAACATTGGCAATTCCTACAACAATGCTCATGGAAACTACAATAAATTACCCTCTGATCTCGAGAGTAATATAAGGAGTTTATCAACTCGCAAAAGATTTTCAATGCGTCCATAGAAGAAAAACTGCTCAAAATTGATGACTTGGCTACGACCGTTGATAGAACGTCTCTTGATGTTGATGCTTTGAAATTGAGATGTGCTCCGCACAAGATTAATATGGATGAAACTTTGAAAGCTATGCGTGTTTCCATGAATGAGAGTAAAGAAAGAACCGCCCAAATTCGTGCCAGACATAAATGGCTTAAAAAGGCGTGTTCTCGTGATGAGAATCACGAAGATCTTAAAGTGCTTGGTGTGACTCCTATTGAATCATTGTTTTGAATGTCAAACCTAATGATGATGGGGCTGGATATGAATCCACTTTGGTTGAGAAACGCCCAATGATTCGGAGTCTATCTATCTGAATGCTAAAAGCATTGAAAGTGGAGTAGAGGATATCAAAACTTTGAGTAGTAATGAAATTACTACTTTGTATTTTAAGGAATTCAATTATGATAGTTTCTCTTTGATTGAATGTATTTCCTTGACTCAATCCATGTTAAACTCTCCACACGCTTATAGCCAAAATAAAGCCTTTACCGATCAATACCGTCGATGCTATGATGAAATCTCTTGAAGAGAAACTTCAGTTGGAAGTTTCTATTCCTAGAAAACTTCATGATGAGTGGGAACCTACTATCAAAATCAAGATCAAAAACTATGAATGCAATGCTTTGTGTGATTTTGGTGCTAGTGTTTCCGCTATTCCAAAGTCTTTATGTGATGTTCTCGGCTTCAGTGAGATTGATGAGTGCTCTCTTAATTTGCATCTTGCGGATTCTACAGTTAAGAAACCTATGGGAAGGATCAATGATGTTCTTATTATTGCAAATAGGAACTATGTACCCGTAGATATCATTGTGCTTGATATTGATTGCAATCCGACATGTCCCATCATTCTTGGTAGACCTTTCCTTAGGACTATTGGTGCTATCATCGATATGAAGGAAGGGAATATTAGATTTCAATTTCCATTAAAGAAGGGCATGGAAAACTTTCCTAGAAAGAATATAAGATTGCCTTATGAGTCCATGGTGAGGGCTACTTATGGTCTGAGCACCAAAGACGATGATACTTGATTCTATCGCCTTATGCCTAGCTAAGGGCGTTAAACAATAGCGCTTGTTGGGAGGCAACCCAATGAATTTATCTTTGCTTTTTGCTTTCTTTTTTTTGTTTCCACGCCATCATAATTCCGTTATGATTGTGTTTTTTGTGTTTGTGCCAAGTAAAACCTTTATGACTAGTTTTGGTGATGGTTGTTTGATCTTGCTGAAAAAGACAAAAACTTTGTGCTCACGAAATTATTTTTAATTCCTATCCAGAAAGAGATTTTGAGGTGATTCTTTTTTATGCTGGTTGATATGCCAATTTCCCTAATTGTCATAATGTTTCAGAATTTTTTAGATACCAGAAGTATACGAAGTATACAGATTGCTACAGACTTGTCTGTTTTTCACAGATTTTGTTTTTGTTGTGTTTTTTTGACCGGCTACTGTAGGGAAAACCCCCCACAGCCTTTTTTGTTTTATTCCCATATGCAAGAGTAATATGTACAAGAAGAGGTTAGAATGTACAAAGGGGTTGGGTAGCTATGGATACAAACCTCAAGGAGGCAAAAAGGAATGTTTTTGTTGTGTTGATTGCTTATTTTGATGAAACTATGCATAGTATCGGGGGGTACTAGCCATGGAAAAGTGAGAATACAGTAATCTAACACCAATATAAATATAAATCAAGTTTGCTATAGTACCTAAAGAGTTGGTAGTTTGTTTTCTTATGCTAATGATATCACAAGTTTCTGTTTAAGTTTTGTGTTGTGAAGTTTTCAAGTTTTGGGTGATGTTCTCATGGACAGTGGGATAAAGAGTGGAAAGAGCTCAAGCTTGGGGATGCCCAAGGAATCCCAAGCCAAATTCAAGGACACCAAAAAGCCTAAGCTTGGGGATGCCCCGGGAAGGCATCCCCTCTTTCGTCTTCAATCCATCGATAACGTTACTTGGAGCTATATTTTCATTCACCACAAGATATGTGTTTTGCTTGGAGCGTTGTGTATTATAGGATTCTTTTCTTTTTGTTGTTTCACAATCATCCTTGCTGCACACCTTTTTCAGAGGGACATGCACTCATCGTGAATTTGCTAGAATACTCAATGAGCTTCACTTATATCTTTTGAGCTAGATAACTCTGCTCTAGTGCTTCACTTAGATCTTTTTAGAGCACGGCGGTGTCATATTTTGAAGAAATAAGAACTGTCGATCTTCACTTATATTTTTTTGGGAGTGCTCTCTCTCAGTAACTTGGTAATTGGTGTGTGCTATGAACGTAGTCCTAAAGATTATAGGCATCCAAAGAGGATATAATAAAAACTTCCATATTCAAGTGCATTGATTAGTAAGAGAAGTTCGATTCCTAACAATTAAGTTTTGAGACATGGATTTGGTGATATTAGAGTTATGTTAGTACGGTGTTGTGAATCTAGAAATACTTGTGTTGAAGTTAGTGATTCCCGTAGCATGCACGTATGGTGAACCGCTATGTTAGGAAGTCGGAGCATAATTGATTTATTGATTGTCATCCTTTGTGGGGCGGTCAGGATCGCGCGATGGTTACCACCTACTAACCCTTCCGCGTTTAGCACTTTTTTTATTACTAATAAAAACTTTCGCAATAAGTATATGAGTTGTTCATGAATAATGTGAGTCCATGGTATAGATGCACTTTCACCTCCCACCATTGCTAGCCTCTCTAGTGCCGCGCAACTTTCGCCGGTGCACAAACCCACCATATACCTTCCTCAAAACAGCCACCATACCTACCTATTATGGCATTTTCATAGCCATTCCGAGATATATTGCCATGCAACTACCAGCGTTCCGTCTCATGACTTGTGCCGTCACTTTCATAGTGCCATTGCATGATCATAAGATAGCTAGCGAGATGTTTCAACGTCATACGCTAAGCTAGATCGTTGCACATCCCGGTACACTGCCGGAGGCATTTCCTATAGAGTCATCATTGTTCTGAGTATTGAGTTGTGAGTAAATAAAAGTGTGATGATCATCATTAGTAGAGCATTGTCTCATGTGAGGAAATAAAAAAAGGAGGCCAAAGATGCCCACCAAAAAAATTGAAAAGAGCCCAAACAAAAAAAAGAGAGAAAAAGAGAGAAGGGACAATGCTACTATCTTTCTCCACACTTGTGCTTCAAAATAGCACTATGTTCTTCATGATAGAGAGTCTCTTGTTTTGACACTTCCATATACTAGTGGGAATCTTCATTATATAATTTGTCTTGTATATTCCAATGATGGGCTTCCTCAAAATTGCCCTAGGTCTTCGTGAGCAAGCAAGTTGGGTGCACACCCACTAGCTCTTCTTTTGAGCTTTCACAGAATTATAGCTCTCGTGCATCCGTTGCATGGTAATCCCTACTAATTCACATTGATATATATTGATGGGCATCTCCATAGCTCATTAATACGCCAAGTCAATGTGACCATCTCCTCATTTTTGCCTCACAACCTCCCCACACTCTATTCCACCTATAGTGTTATATCCATGGCTCACGCTCATGTATTGCGTGAGAGTTGAAAAAGTTCGAGAAAGTAAGAGTGCGAAAAAAATTACTTGGCCAACACCAGGGTTGTTCATGATTTAAATTCGTTGTGTGGGGATGATGGAGCATAGCCAGACTATATGATTTTGTAGGGATAAGTTTCTTTGGCCTTGTTATTTCAAAAGGTCATGATCACTTTGCTAGTTTGCTTGAAGTATTATTGTTTTCATGTCAATAGTAAACTATTGTTTTGAAACTTACGGATCTGAACATTCATGCCACAAGAAAGAAGTTACAAAGGACAAATATGTTAGGTAGCATTCCACATCAAAAATTCAGTCTTTATCACTTCCCTACTCGAGGACGAGGAGGAGTTAACCTTGGGGATGCTTGATACGTCTCCAACGTATCTATAATTTTTTATGGTTCCATGCTATTATCTTGTCAACTTTGGGTGTTTTGTATGCATGAATATGCTATTTTATATATTTTTTGGGACTAACCTATTAACTCAGTGCCAAGCACCAGTTCCTGTTTTTTCCGTGTTTTTGACCTTTTTCACAGGAGAATATTAAACGGAGTCCAAACGGAATAAAACATGCAGAATGATTTTTTCCATAACAGAAGACACGTAGGAAACTTGAGAACCTAGGCAGGGGACCTCGGAGGAGGTAACAAGCCATCCAGGCCCGGCCTAGGGGCGGGGGCGGGCCTAGCAGGCTTGTGGCCCCCCTGTGGCTCCCCTGCCCTACCTCTTCCGCCTATAAATTCCCTAAAAATCCGAAACCACGAGAGAGAGCCACGAAAATACTTTTCCGCCGCCGCAAGCTTCTGTCTCCGCAAGATCCCATCTGGGGCACGTTCTGGTGTCCTGCCGGAGGGGGGATTCGGACACGTAGGGCTTATTCATCAACACCATTGCCTCTCCGATGATGCGTGAGTAGTTCACCACAGACCTTCGGGTCCATAGCTAGTAGCTAGATGGCTTCTTCTCTCTCTTGCATCTTCAATACAAAGTTCTCCATGATCTTCATGGAGATCTATCCGATGTAATCTTCTTTTGCGGTGTGTTTGTCGAGATCCGATGAATTGTGGATTTATGATCAGATTAATATATGAATGTTATTTGAGTTTCCTCTGATCTCTTATATGCATGATTTCGTATCCTTGTAATTCTCTTCGAGTTGTGGGTTTCGTTTGGCCAATTTGATCTATAATTCTTGCAATGGGAGAAGTGCTTGGTTTTGGGTTCATACCGTGCGGTGTCCTCACCCAGTGACAGAAGGGGTAGCGAGGCACGCATCGTGTTGTTGCCATCAAGGGTAAAAAGATGGGGTTTATATATATTGCATGAATTCTCCCTCTACATCATGTCATCTTGCTTAAGGCATTACTCCGTTTGTTATGAACTTAATACACTAGATGCATGCTGGATAGCGGTTGATGTGTGGATTAATAGTAGTAGATGCAGAAAGTATCGGTCTACTTGTCTCAGACGTGATGCCTATATGTTTGATCATTGCCTTCGATATCATCATGACTTTGCGCGGTTCTATCAATTGCTCGACAGTAATTCGTTCACCCACCGTAATACTTGCTATCATGAGAGAAGCCTCTAGTGAACACTATGGACCCCGGGTCTACTTCACTTCATATTTTGAGCTCTACATTTTCACTTTGTTGCACTTTCCACCTTCAGATCTCACCTTGCAATCAATCGTGAAGGGATTGACAATCCCTTTATAGCGTTGAGTGCAAGTTTGTTTGTTTTTGCATAGGTACTTTGGAGACTTGCCTTGATACTCCTACTGGATTGATACCTTGGTTCTCAAACTAAGGGAAATACTTACTGCTACTGTGCTGCATCACCCTTTCCTCTTCAAGGGAAAGAACAACGCAAGCTCAAGAGGTAGCACTCGCCAGCCAACAACTGGGAACATATCTAAAAGGGCATTGTGACTCGCCACAGCACTAAGGGCGGGTTACGTTTCTAAAAAAATTCCTTGGAAGATTCCTAATCGAGGATAAACATGTTTCTAATACCAAGACAAAGTTCAAGATCTACGGATAATTTTATTAAGGAAAATAACTTGCCAAAATAAAAGCGTTATGAACACAGGGACACTGTGAAGCTCTGTGGTGGTCCTGTGAAACAATGGGGGGAACAACGGATCTACCAAGGAGTGTTGATGGGACTACTGCAGTTCTTTGCTAAAATGTGAGATCTAAAGACCGTGCCTATGAGGTTCGATGGTGCAATGTGCAAATGCTCGTGGAGTTCCGGTGTTGCCCTAAGAACTGGGGAAGTTCGAGATCTGGATCTACTAGAGGAGAGAGAATTACCTGGTGAATGTTGGCGATGACGGAAGCAGGCTGTGGAAGGTTTGCGTCAAAGAACACGCCCCAAATCAGTCCGAGAAGCAGCCGGTCCGAAGCGGAGGTTCGATGACGGCACGGCGTTCGCGACGTGAGCTCAAGGAAGAAGATGCAGTGGAGGCGATGGAATAGAGGTAGGTGGGGATACCCTTTTCCCCCTGCGGCAATTTAAAGACCTAGGGCAAAAATCAAAACGGCAGGTGCGGGAGTCCAGGAGGCGCATTGAAAATCAGAAATGATGGCGCCTAGGTTCTCGGGATGACAGGATAAGACAAAAGATCCGTTCGAAGTGACGTCGTCAAGATCCCTGGAATAGTGGAGAAGACTACATCACCAATAAAAGACCTGGCGATCCAGGTGAATCATGAAGATTGGTGGCTTGTCACTCGTTGAAGGAAAAAGGTCAGAGATCATGTGTGAGTCATCGTAGACAAGTATGAAGGTTTATTGGCGTGAATGAACTCAAGTCAATCTGGGGCCTAATGTTGGGGATATTACCCGCGGTATGACCCACCCCATTGGGCCGGGTCAGGTGAACGGCGATTCAACATTCATAATCAAGATAGGCCTTGGCTCAGGTTTTGAGATGTGCAAGGAGAACTTCAATGGAGAGGCAGCGAGTCCCATGAGCCTAGATGGCGGTTCAAGACATACGGAGAAGATGAGTCGCCGTGGTCGTTTCCTTGCTTGGAAGACACGGCGGTTTAGAGATATGGGAGGCCACTATTTTTAATGTGGCCTGGACTTTTGTAAAGCCTAGGGCATCGACCTGTATATAAAGGTGAGTCCCTAGGGGAGATAGCTCAAGTTACAATCCATTGAGAGCTAGGTCACGCGAGTTACACCCTCCTTGTAATCGATTCCACCATCAATATACACAAAGCATGATGTAGGCTTTTACCTCCACCGGAGGGGCCGAACCTGGGTAAACCCGAGTCTCGCTTCCGCTCAACCCCTTTGAGTCGCCACCAAGGTGTGATGGCTCCATCACAAGGTCCTTTCACGAGGACATCTGCCATGACAAAACCATGACAAAGACCAAAGAAAGCCGCACCCTCCTGGACAATCTCAAAGAGATGTTCGCGAGCCTGCGCAAGTTCGAGATCCGGTTGAACCCGGAGAAGTGCGTGTTTGGCTTGTGAGCCGGCCAGCTCCTCGGTTTCCTTGTTTTCGAACAAGGGATCGAGGAAAACCCAGAGAAGATTCTTGCCATCGAGCGAATGGCTCGGCTGACCAACCTGGCTGGCGTCTAGCAGGTCACTGGCTGCCTCGCCTCCCTCAGCCGCTTCATCAGCCGGCTGGGAGAGAAGTCCGCCCTGCTCTACCGCCTGCTCAAGAAAGCAGATGGCTTCGTTTGGAGCGATGAAGCCGACGAAGCCGACGAGGCCCTACGCGGCCTCAAGCGTGCTGATCACAGTGGCGGTGTTGGCCGCACCGGAAGATAGAGAGACGATGCTGCTCTACATTACGACAACCACCCACGTCGTCAAAATCGTCATGGCCGTCGAGCGCTCGGAGCTAGGCCGAGCCCAGCCAGTACAACGACTGGTCTACTACTGTGGGGACCCCGACTTATAAGTCAAGATCGCCGTGCTCAGTGATCCCAGAGATCAATGCTCACCGAACACAGATGCCGAATAAAAGAGTCTTACATCCAAGTACCGATTATTACATCACATGACCACATAGTCAAGTTCACAAAGCAGGGCCTAAGGACAAATCACTATGATACAACTAGTAGCGGAAATCATAGGGAATAAGCGGGTGCCCATGCCATTAAGCCTACACCGACAGGCATTCTGACTCGGAAGCGTCCTAGTTTGCAGGGGCGTCTCCGAAGACGTACTCATCTCTAAACTACGGTCCTTCCATGTCTGGTCAATAACATAACCAGTGCAAGCCAATGAGTACTTTGAACAACCCATGGTATGAACAATGAAAGTGAAGGATAACAATATCATGCATCTGGTGGATTACATCATGGTGGAATGATCATTAAGTATGCATCAGTTTAAAGAATTACTTTTTCAAGAACAAGTTACAGATATCAATATATCTGTCGAGGGCTGAACCATCCGGGTTCACCCTATATGCCAAGTCACCGAACTTGGTCATATCATTACTTTCGTAACAACACCTTTTTAATCACCTCACACGCACACACACACACTTGGTTTATGCAGAAATAGCTGGACGTATTTTAAGCAGGATTACCCAACTGTCCTTGACCATGGACACGGCTATTCGAATAGTTTTACACTCTGCAGAGGTAGTACGCTGGACCCACGAGATCCGGGAAACTTCCGTGTCATCCACAACTCGCGGTATATAACATACCCGAGGTAAGTACCCGATCAATGCCTTTCCCCTAACGATACTAGACAAAGAGGTCCACTCGATTGGTACCCAGCCCACATGTTGTTCGTCTTACAAGCACCGACTCTAGACAGTACCAACCATGCGGGGACCAACGGTGTGACTAGAACTCATAAAAATGGCATAGTCGTCCTACCTGGCACGACCCCATCACGAGAGTGACCAAACATCACTCCCGCCACTAGTAATGTGGCTCTTTGCTAGCACCGACCAAAGTAATCAACATAGCCCCGTCCCATTAGGGGTAACATGGTCGTACTGTTAAGGTTGGGACGGTCGACACATCATAAATCTAATCCCATTTTCAAAACCATACTCACACAAATACCGGGTGCATCACTTCACCAAAAGTGACCACCTAACTCATCATCACCCTCGGGCATTAGTGGCACCCGACGGGGTTTTCATAAACTCTTGCTTTATGTCATCAACATGCTCATGATAATACTACTTCTATCTTTACTTGTCAACATGGTATTAGCATGACCCTCAAGGGGTAGGATCAAGCTCAATGCATGTGCTCCGGGGGAGCCATCGGTAAAATCATATCAAATGATTACCGGCACTTATGATCATATGCAACGGAAATACTTGCTATTTTAATCATGCAAAGTAACATATGCTCAATCATGGTCAAAGGGTTGCTTGCCTTGGTCAGCTAGGTATCCGGGGTCTTCGAGGTCTTCCGCTCCGATTCCCTCGTCACACGGGTTTTCTATCGTCGATAAAGCAATAAATAAGAAATAGCTCACACAGAAACAGACCACAAAGTCATTTTAAAAATGTTCTTTATTACTGATAAATCTAAGTTATCATTTTGAAAAAATATTTGCCTTAGTTTCCCTTGAAGGAACATTTTTGAAATGAATTAAACAGAAGCAGAACTATTCCAATTTAGTGCTTTTTATTATTGTAAAACAGAATAGTGGTAGAAAAATTCATCCAATCATATTATTAAATACTACCTATTTTTAGAAGAATAACGGTGGAAAAATTATATTTTTACACTGGTTAAATGTTTTTATAAAAAACTTAGAAACCAGGTTTTAAAAATAAAAATAAAATCGGCTAAACTCCTGGCCTGGCTCGGCCTGGAGCTGGGCCGGCCCATGGACAGCCATCAGTGTGCCTAGGCGCGCGCACCGTCAGGTTTGAACCTGACTTGCGGGGCCCTGCGGTCAGTGGTTATGGACAGCACGGGGGAGGAGGCTAGGCCACCGACAGGTGGGGCACACCTGTCGGGGTCGTCTCTACCTCTGGCCAGAGAGGAGGAGGAGCACGCCAGCGAGGTTGCCGATGCCCTCAAGCACCAACAAGTACTGGAATGGGTTCGCCTTGTTGTCGCCTACCTATTGGTGGTCGGAACAAGGTCGAAGAGGCAGGGGTTCGCCGGCGACGAGGAGGCCGTGGCGGAGGAGTTTCGGGAGGTGGTCGAGGAGGTGGCTAGAGACACGGAAATGCTCGGGCGAGTTGGGGGAAAGCTTCCTAGGGTTGAGAGGATCAGTTTGGGGGTTGAGGGGCGTAGGAGCCATCTCGTAGCCGGAGATCGACCGGAGCTCCGAGGCGGAGGGGCCTCGGTCGATCTCGAGCACCGGGGCTCTGCGGGGTTGCTCGGGTGGCTAGGGAGGTATTAGTGATTGTGGTGAAGCTTTCTGAGGGGTGCTGGAGCGACGGGGAGGGCTATTTATAGGCCCGCGATGGTGAGCCGATTCGGGAGCGCCGGTGACTCACCGTGGCACGCATGGGGGTGCAGAGAGGGGCTGGGGCCGAAACCACACTCTCAGGACATGGTTTTGGACTACCAGAGCCATCTGCTGCAGAGGGAGAGAGGGGGAAGTCGAGCATCCGTGGCCACGCAACCTTGGCCGGTTCTGGTGCGAGCGGGCACGCGTCACACGAGCTCTAGCGCGGGAGAGGAGGGGCCCTGAAGGTTGCTCAATGCAGAGAGGTTGTCGGGGAAGAGGTTGGACACCTCGAGGGAGGCTGGAACTGGCCGAGAGCACCGCCCCCACCTTGGTGGCTTCCTGTAGCGCCCAGAGCGCAGTTTGGGCATCCCACGGCATGCTGGTGCGCTCTAAGGCACTTTGGACGTGTCTAGCATGTCCTAGCACTGGTCGGGAGTGTGGCTAGCTGTTTGGGTCTTGTGGGAGCTTCGGCTGGTCAAGGGAGACAAGAAATACTGGTGCTGTCAGCCTTGAACTGAAATCTAAATTGTGGTTTTTGGCCTTTCCACTTTGAACCAGTGAGGGGCCAGTTGATTGGGGTTAGACATAGATATTGGCCACCTAATATATGAGTTTGGAGCAAAGGGGTTGGGTTTAGCTGTGGCTAAGGTGGCTTTTCCCTATCTGTCAGAAGGTGCTCGACAGTGGTTTGAGGGGGTTGTACCCCACCACTGGTGGTGCAACTTAACAGGTTTGGTTTTGGTGGCAAATCATGGGGTTTCACCAAGTTTGAGCTCCATTGGACAAGTTTAGTTTTGTAAACTTGAAAACACTCCAATATGACCAGATTTGTCCCTTCCAAAGAGAGTGTGGGCAAACAAAGTCCCACAAATCCCATTTTTGGTGTGGAACCCTCATTTGAGGTATTAGGCACTCGTGCAAAGTTTGAGCGTCATTGGATAAACTTTGCTATGTAGAGTTGCTCTAACTTGATTGTGGACAGAAGGGTTTTTTGGGTTATTTGGGGTCCTTAATCACCTTTGATCAAGGTGAAACTTTATCTGGACACCAAATATGGCTTAGGGATATCACTGGAATTTTCTAGGAATTTATTGAGAATATTCCCTTTGGAAATATTTCAAAAGGTCAAAACAGACAGAAATAGCTTTCATGGTTTTATTCAATAATTATAATATAAAATAGGGTTTAAAAATCTTATGTATGGAAAATATATGTCCTTCTGATCATCTCCAAATTTAATCAGACTTTTCTAAGGCAGAAAAGTAATTTTCCATGTAGGAATACCAATTCTGGCCTCAGAAATGGACATGTTATTTAATTAGAAAAACAATTCTAAAAATAATTATTTTGGTGCTTTTGGAGCATAAAATAAAGCTAAAGTCAGATCTCCAACTTTGGGTAAGAACACTTCTTGCCATCAAGGGCATGTAGTGCAACTCAAAGTGGGGTTTGTAACTTAACGAGAAAGAAGAATAGGGTTTTTGGAAATAACTCAATATTGAAAAATGGGGTTTTTATCATCACATGATCAAACACACAAGCATACAATGACAATCATGACACTCACATCATTAGTTCGAAAAAGTTTTAACAAGCTCGGATTTTCATAATACACATAAGTGATAGTAAAAACACGCTGTGACAACTACCTGAGCGAGGTGTTATTTGCCTCGAAGCAGAATTACCCGCACTACCAAAAGATGTGCTATGGTGTGTTCCTGGTGGCCCGGAAGCTCAAGCCCATCTTCCAGGAGCACCCGGTCACGGCGGTGAGCACTGCTCCCCTCGGGGAGATCATGGGCAACACGGATGTGGTCGGCCGCATCACCAAGTGGGATCTCCAGCTGGACGATCACGGCATCAGGTACGAGTCCCGCACTTCCATCAAGTCATAAGAATTGGCGGACTTCCTCGTTGACTGGGCAGAGACCGAGTACCTGCCACCGCCTCGTGACTCCACTTATTGTCGCATGCACTTCGACGGCTCGAAGATGCACACCGGCTTCGGAGCCGACATTGTTCTCTCCTCCCCCAAGGGAGACCGGTTGCAGTACGTCCTATAGATCCACTTCGCCATGTAAAACAACGTGGCGGAGTAGGAAGCTCTCACCCATGGCCTTTGGTTGGCCAGGGTCATCAGCGTTCGGGCATCCACTGCTTCGGCGACTCCAACCTGGTGGTGCAGCAAGTCACTCGCGAATGGGACGCCAGAGACGCGAACATGGCCAGCTACCGCTTCCTGGTCCAACAGCTCATCGGCGGCTTCGAAGGTTGTGAGTTCCACCACATCCTGCGAGCTGACAATGAGGCTGCCGCCACGCTGGTAAAGATCGGCTCCACCTAGTAGCCCATCCCAACCGGCGTGTCCCTAGAGCACCTGTGCAAGCCCTCCATCATACCTTCTCTAGAGTCCGAGTCTATCTTCGTCCCGGCAGACCCAGGGGCTGCGCCGCCAGTCCCTTGGACTACCGATGACGAATCAGGGGCTATCGGCACCCCGCCTACTGGAACTCCAGCCATCCCACTGCCTGCACCAGATGGCCCGCCACCTTCTCCAACAGGCCCGCCGCCTGCTCCAGCCGGCTCGGGGGCTGCCGACCCTCCCTCGGGGTCCCTCCCACCCAACTTGGGCACCGCGGCAGCCTGCCAGCCTACTGTTGCCCCCACCGAAGCAGACGCCACGGCAGCCGTGCTGGCCGTGGTCACGGCCCCATCCTGGGGGCAACCCTTCCTCGAGTACCTCGAAAGCGGCACACTGTTGACAACGAGGTTGAGGCCCGACAGATCCAAAGGCGTTCCGCCGCCTACACCATCATCAAAAACAAGCTTGTGAAGCGCAGCGTATGTGGAGTCTTCCAGCGCAGTATCGATCTAGAAAAAGGACGCGAGATCCTTCACGACGTCCACCACGGCGAGTGCAGCCACCATGCTGCCTCACGTTCCCCGGTGGTCAAGGCATTCCACCAAGGGTTCTACTGGTAGACTGCTCTAAATGACGCCAAGGAGCTAGTCGACAAGTGCAATGGTTGCGAGCGCTTCAAGGCACGTAGCCACCAGTCGATTGCGGCTCTGAAAACCACCCCCCTTCACATGGTTGTTTACCATGTGGGGCATGGACATGGTAAGTCCGTTCAAGACCGCCCGGGGCAGCGTGACACATCTTTTGGTGGCCGTCGACAAATTTACAAAGTGGATCGAGGCTCGGCCGATCAAGAAGCTCGACGGCCCAACGGCCGTCACTTTCATCAAGGACATCACCATACGCCACGGCCTCCCAATAGGATCATCACTGACAAGGACACCAATTTCGCCAAGGATGCGCTCACCCGCTACTGCAGCCAACATAGAGTCCAGTTGGACCTCGCATCCGTGGCCCACCCACACTCAAACGGTCAGGCCGAGTGGGAAAATGGCCTCATCCTGGCTGGTCGAGCCGCTCGAACGCGCGGTCGGTGCCTGGGTCGAGGAACCGCCGACTGTGCTATGGTGTCTGCAAACCATGCCCAACCGTTCGACCGGGTTCACCCCATTCTTCTTAGTGTATGGGGCCGAGGCAATCATCCCGACCGACGCCGAGTCTGATTCGTCTCGGGCACCCTATACACCGAGGTCGACGCAAAGGAGGCTAGAGAAGACGGCGTCGACCTCCTCGAGGAGGCACGCAAGCTGGTGCTGTCCAGAACAGCCATTTACCAGCAGGCCCTGCGCTGCTACCATAGCCAACGTGTCAAGCCACTCTCATTCCGAGAGGGCGACCAGGTGCTCTGGCTGATCCAATGGACAGCCCGCCAACACAAGCTATCCGCCCCATGCAAGGGCCCATTCATCATCAGCAAAGCTCTGAGCAATAAGGTCTACTATCTGATCGATGCTCAGAAGGCTAGAAAGAACAAGCACGACGCCTCTGGCTCCGAGGCAAAGCGGCCATGGAGAGCAGAGCTCCTCCGCCCGTTTTACAGTTGGAAGTGTACGTATGTATCCGCCCTACTTTCAATCAATGAACAACCGACACCCCACAGCACGACTCGGGGACTGCATTTCCATCTGAACTATGAAGTTTTTTCCTCCGCACCGGCTGCCCCCGTGTCGGCTCGGCCAACACGGGGACTGCCGGCTCACTCAACCCCCACCCCAGCTCAGTCGAGTACCATAGCTCCTCCTCCTTGATGGCCCAATCCTAGCCGGCTAGAGACCACAACTTGGCTATCTGGCCGGCAGGCGCACAAGCAAAAAGGGGCAGGGTATATGAGAAATATTGATAAGGGGCAGGGTGGGCCCGGCCACACTGTCCAGACGGTTCAAAAATCTAACTTGCAAAAAATCTAATGTACCGACACCCCGCCTCCATAGCCCATTCCTTGCTCGGCCACAGTCTGCAAGCCGGTTGGCCGACACGAAAAAAAGGCAAAGGAGCGGGGCACATGGGAAAAAAGATTCAGAGCAAGAAAGATAAGCAAACAAAAGCACAGACAACAACATGTTTAAACTAAAAGTGCAGTGCATAGATAAAGAGATAAAGGCGCAAGGCCGAGAGTACGTTACAATACACCCCCAGTGGGTGGACTTGTTCATAACAAACATTGGATGATAAAGAAAAACAGGAAAGATAAACGATCGACTGCGGCAGCGACATCTCTTGGTCCCAGCCGATATGGTTGTCTGGCTTGATTAATCGTTGGGAGCCGCGTCGCTTCCTTGGTGGCCTCTATTTAGGCAGCCGACGACGCTCCGCCGCCAGTCGGCGGCACCTGCGTGTCCCCGTAAGGCGGCTGCTTCCCTTGGGCGGAAGACTCGCCCGCGTCCCCGGCAGCCATCTTGGCAGCTCCATCGTCTTCGGGCTCCTCCGAGCTGGATGCCACCTCTTCCTCGCCGTCAACGATGGGAATGCCGTTGTCATCCTCCGGGACGGGCACGCCATCTTCATCAAGCTCGGGGAAGTACTCCTCCAGCGCCGTGTAGCTGGCAAGCTCGTGGGCTCGGAAGCTGATTTCCTCCTCACGCTGCGCCAGCTGCACCTGCGACGCCGCCCTCATGGTGCTAAGCCAATACAGATTGATGCGGAGTACCAGGAGAGGGCGAAGGTCAAACCGGCCCTGGTGCCGGACCGCGCAGCCGATGCCCTCCACACGTCGAAACGGTCCGCGGCGTGCTCTAGCCACGTCACGACCCTGCTCTGAGGAACTCCCTCCGCCCGATCGGGCCAAAGGGCATGCACAATGCCTTGGCCTGCCTGCACGAGCCGGTCCCAAAGAACTCAAAGGTAAACCACCCAACTCTCGCAGGCGTGAGCCACCTCAATTGCCGACCAGTCGACACCCTCGACCGGCTCGCAACCGGCTTGGTGTTGCTTGATAACCCAGAAGTATAGGGGATCGCAACTGTTTTCGAGGGTAGAGTATTCAACCCAAATTTGTTGATTCGACACAAGGGGAAGCCAAAAAATACTCTTGAGTATTAGCAGTTGAGTTGTCAATTCAACCACACCTGAAAGACTTAGTATCTGCAGCAAAGTATCAGTAGCAAAGTGGTGTGATAGCAACAATAGCAACGGTAATAGTAGTAGCAGTGCCAGCAGTAGTGACAGAGTAACAGTAGCAGCAGTGACAGTAGTAGTGACAGAGTAACGTAGCAAGGACCAGTAGGAAAACCTCGTAGGCATTGGACCGGTGATGGATAATTATGCCGGATGATATTGATCATGCAACAGTTATAACATGGAGAGATATGTAACTAGCTCCAGTTTGTCAATGTAATGTAGGGATGTATTCCGTATGTAGTCATACGTGCTTAGGGAGGAGAACTTGCATGACATCTATTGTCCATCCCTCCCGTGGCAGCGGGGTCCTAATGGAAACTACGGGATATTAAGGTTCGTCTTTTAATAGAGAACCGGAACAAAGCATTAGCACATAGTGAATACATGAACTCCTCATACTATCGTCATCTCCGGGAGTGGTTCCGGCTATTGTCACTCCGGGGTTGCCGGGTCATAACACATAGTAGGTGACTACAACTTGCAAGATAGGGTCAAGAACACACATATATTGACGAGAACATAATAGGTTCAAATCTGAAATCATGGCACTCGGGCCCTAGTGAAAAGTATTAAGCATGGCAAAGTAGTAGCAACATCAATCTCAGAACAAAGTGGATACTAGGGATCAATCCCCATCAAAACTAACTCGATTACATGATAGAGCTCATCCAACCCATCACCGTCCAGCAAGCCTACGATGAGATTACTCACGAACGGTGAAGAGCATCATGGAATTGGCGATGAAGGAAGGTTTGTGATGACGATGGCGACGATCTCACCTCTCGGGAGCCCAGAACGGACTCCAGATCTGCCCTCCAGAGGAAGAACAGGTGGTGGCAGCGCCTCCGTATCGTAAAACGCGATGAACTCTTCTCGTTGATTTTTTCTAGACGAAAGGGACTAAATAGAGCTGGAGTTGGAGGCGGCGGAGCTCCGAGGGCCCCACAAGCCTGCTAGGCGTGCCCACGGGGCCTCGCCTGGTGGGCTTGTGGGCTCCTCAATCCACTCCTCTGGTTGATTCTTGCGCCAGTATTTTTTGTCTATTCCACAAAAAATCCTCGTAAATTTCCAGGTCATTCCGAAAACTTTTATTTCTGTACAAAAACAACACCATGGCAATTCTGCTGAAAACAGCGTTGGTCCGGTTTAGTTCCATTCAAATCATGTAAATTAGAGTCCAAAACAAGGGCAAAATAGTGTGGAAAAGTAGATACGACGAAGACGTATCAACTCCCCCAAGGTTAAAGCCTTGCTTGTCCTCAAGCAATTCAGTTGACAAACTGAAAGAAACAAAAGAAAAACTTTTACGAACTCTGTTTGATCTTGTTGTTGCAATTATGTCTAACTCATATTCATATTTTCAGCAAGATCATAAGCTAACCACATAAGCAATGACATTTAGGTCTCAAGAGGAACTCATATCAATGGCATAATCAACTAGCGAGCAATAATAATGAGTTTCAAATGTCAACACTTCAAACAAAACAATCATGAAGCAATATGAACAGATGGTATCTCGCTAGCTCTTTCTGAGACCAAAAATATAAATGCAGAGCACCTTCAAAGACCAAGGGCTGACTGAACATTGTAATTCATGGCAAAGAAGATCCAGTCACAGTGATACTCAATATCAATTAAAAGCAAAGCATACAAATGACAGAGGTGCTCTCTAATTGGTGCTTTTATAAGAAGAGGATGACTCAACAGAAACATAAATAGACAGACCCTTCAAAGATGGAAGCATTGATTTGCAGAGGTGCCAGAGCTCAAGCTTTTAAATCAGAGATAAATAATTTTGGGTGGCACGCTTTCAGTGTCAACGCAATGACCAAGAGTTTTCACCATCTTCCATGCTACACATACTATAGGCGGTTCCCAAAGAGAAAAGTAAAGTTTTGACTCCCCCACCACCGATCAATCACACTCCACGACTAGCCGAATACTCGGGTGCCGTCCATACCAATCCAGGGGGAGTTTTGTTTGCAATTATCTTTTCGATTTGAGCATGGAACCGGGCATTCCAATTACCGGCCCCTTTCTAGTGAGTGATAGTGAATAAACAAATATCGAGGATAACACGCCTAGCTTGGAATATACTGATCGCCCCTTGTCACCACATGAGCGGTTCGGGCATGCAAAACAGATTATTTCTTGAAGGTTTAGAGAGTGGCACATGCAAATTTACTTAGAACAGCAGGTAGATACCGCATATAGGTAGGTATGGTGGACTCATATGGAACAACTTTGGGTTTATGGAAGTGGATGCACAAGTAGTATTCTCGCTTAGTACAAGTGAAGGCTAGCAAAAGACTGGGAAGCGACCAACTAGAGAGCGACAACAGTCATCAAAATGCATTGAAATTAACCAACATTGAGTGCAAGCATGATTAGGACATAAATCACCATCAACATGAATATCATAGAGGCTATGTTGATTTTGTTTCAACTACATGCGTAAACATGCGCCAAGTCAAGCCACTTGAATCATTCAAAGGAGGATACCATCCTATCATACTACATCATAATCATCTCAAAATTCATGTTGGCATCCAGGACAAACCATTATAAGCTGCTAGCTAATTAAGCATGGCATCAGAAACTATGATCTCTAAGTTGTCATTGCAAACATGTTTCTCTCACAACAAAGCTGAATTAGGAACGATGAGCTAGTCATATTTACAAAAAGAAAATAGATCGAGTTCATACCAGCTTTTCCAGGCTCAGTCACTTCATCATATATCATCATTATTGCCTTTCACTTGCACGACCGAATGATGTGAACAATAATAAGAGTGCTCGTCAATGGACTAAGCTGGAATCTGCAAGCAAACACAAAGGAGAAGACAAAGTAATATGTCTCTTTGACAGATAAACAGATATGCATGCGAGAGCCACTAAACATTGTAACCATGGTCTTCTACCTTGACCCAAAGAAAAAGAAAACTATTTACACGGGAAAGCTCCCAACAAGCAAAAGAAGAACGAGAAATCTTTTCGGGTTTTCTCAAACTAGACAAACACACGAGAAGAAAGTAAGAAAAAGAAATAAACTAGCATGGATGATACAGTGGCAAAGTGTGAACACCGACTAACAAAGTGAAAGTGTGAACATGAATATAAAGTAGGTGAGAAACACGTACTCCCCCAAGCTTAGGCTTTTGGCCTAAGTTGGTCTACTCCCAAGGAGGGAAATAACCATCTCCGGGGTACTCCGGAGTGTACTCAGGGTGCCACTGCTGTGTGTGCTCCTCTGGCTCCCACCGATAAACTGGCGTCTGGTACTCGACTGGTAGCTCGGGCACGGGCGCCTGTGGTGGTGCTATGCCCCAATATGCGTAGATGTCTGAGGGCATAATAATGTACCTGCCTAGATGAAGATTGAACAAAGAAGGAGCAGGCAAACATAATAGTCTCACGAGTACCCTGACTAAATACCAGGTTATAAATCATCCTCTTATTTATATCTTTATCAAGAAAGTCATGGCGAACCATGCTATCATAATCTAGATATCTCTCAGGAAGAAGAATCTCTTCTTTTTCGTGCAGTCTACTAGGTATCTCAAAATGTCTAGCAAGACGGGTAGCATAGATACCTCCTTAAACAACGCCTTTAGAATGGTTCGTGTTCAACCGTTGAGCTACTATAGCGCCCAAGCTATAAGTCTTATCATTATAAAGGGCTTCGCGCAAAACTGCAAGATCTGGGGAGCTAAGGGCCCCAGCTTTCCCACGGCCAATCAAACATTTTCCCACGAATAACGAGAAGTACCGAAGCACGGGAAAATGTATGCTAGCAGCTCTAGCGCAAGACACTCCTCTCTCTCCTCTCCTACAACAGTAGTATCAATGAAAGCCTCCAAGTCCCGTGGACGAGGTTCATGAATATCCCCAACATAAGGTAATTTGCAAACATTGCAAAAATCCTGAAGTGACATGCGCTGGGGCATATCATTTAACTTGAACTCAACCATAGGAGGACTCTTCCTTGGATAGAAGTTAAAGCTTTGCATGAAAATATTAGTGAGGAGGAGGTATTGCGGACACTTATCTTCAACGAAGACGGTAAGGCCTGGGTTCTCCACCAAGTAGTAAAAGTCCTCATAAAGTCCGGCGACGCGTAAGAACACATTGCTTGGCCACTCGCACGCTCGAACTTCTGCAACTCGGGGGACCGGATACTTGGGTTTCTTCTTCCCATTTTCATCATCCTTGGGGTCACGGCTTGAAGAGCCTGTTAAAAACCTCCTCATCTTTTCCTTTTTATTTATGTGAAAAATTCTGAAATTTTTAGTGACTCTAAGGAAAAGTGAACGAGGCTCAACGAAACTCATAGCAACTACTCCGACAAGTGCCTAGAGGCCATATCACGCATCAAAACTACTTGGGACCAGCTAAAATTAGCATGCAAAGCTCAAGAACAGGGTCACCAAGGCAGCAAAAATACGCAAGGAATAAGGCACTAGAGCAAAAACTAATTGGATCAATGGAGGAGTCACATACCAAGGAACAATTTCCCCAAAACAGTTTGGTGAATGGGGCTTTGCACAAGGAGACCAAAAATGCAGCAAGAAGAGCAAGAACACGGGTTTGAGCTGTAGAATGAATTTTTCTGGAGGTAGGAGAAGGAGATGGGAGCTGGAATAAGTGGAGGGGGCACGTGGGCCTGGTAGGCATGGCCAGGGGGGTGCCCGCGCCTCCAAGGCTTGTGGCCCACTGGTGCATCCCCCTGACTAGCTCTCCGTCTTAGAATTTTTCAAAAATTCCAGAAAAAATCATACTTGATTTTCAGGGCATTCGGAGAACTTTTATTTTTAGGACAGTTTTCTACGGGACGCAAAAAACAGAAAACAGAAGACACTAAAGCTAAATCTATCATTTTTCTTCTAAGCTACCAAAGGTAAAGGTTTGGAACAGAGGGATGTGACTCTCAGATTCATCCATCTCATGGTCATCAAAAGAAATCCGTCAATGAGGTTAATCAAGTCTCCTTGACAAACTTCTTCGAATCACGTAAAAACGGAGAATTTTTGAATAGTCACTAGGTTACCTCAATGGGGATGTGCACATCCCCAACAAGCAAATTATACTTCATCTTAACAGTAGGTATAGGGTATTCAAAGCTCCCAATAAGAATCGATGAAGTTTTTTCAATAGCATTGATGCAATGTACCCGATATTGTTTCTTCAAAAAGTGCACCGTATGGTCATTACCATTGACGTGGAAAGTGACATTGCCTTTGTTGCAATCAATAACAGCCCCTGCAGTGTTTAAAAAGGGTCTTCCAAGGATGACCGCCATGGCATCATCCTCGGGAATATCCAGGATAACAAAGTCCGTTAAGATTGTAACGTTAGCAACCACAATAGGCACATCCTCGCAAACGCCGATAGGGAAAGCAGTTGATTTGTCGGCCATTTGCAGAGAGATTTCAGTGGGTGTCAACTTATCCAATTCAAGTCTACAATAAAGAGAGAGAGACATAACACTAACACCGGCTCCAAGGTCGCATAAAGCAGTTCTAACGTAGTTGCCTTTAATGGAGCAAGGTATAGTGGGCACTCCGGGATCACCTAGTTTCTTAGGAGTTCCACCCTTGAAGGTGTAATTAGCGAGCATGGTGGAAATCTCAACCTCGGGTATCTTCCTCTTTTAGTAACAATATCCTTCATGTACTTAGCATACGGAGAGATTTTGAGCATATCTGTCAGACGCATTTGCAGAAAGACATGTCTAATCATTTCAACAAATCGCTCAAAATCCTCATCATCCTTTTTCTTGGATGGTTTGGGTGGAAAGGGCATGGGTTTCTGAACCCATGGTTCCCTTTCTTTACCATGCTTCCTAGCAATGAAGTCGTTCTTATCGTATCTCCTATTCTTAGGTTGTGGGTTATCAAGATCAACAGGTTCAGTCTACACATCCTTATCATTGCTAGGTTGAGCATCAACATGAACATCACTATTGATATTATCATTAGGCTCATGTTCATCACCAGATTGTGTTTCAACATCAGAAACAGAGATATCGTTTGGATTCTCAGGTGTAACAGCAACAGGGTTGCTAGCCTGCAAGTTCCTATCATCTTTCTTTTCCTTTCTAGGATGACTAGGTGCCTCGGTGCTAACTCCTTGAGAATCTTTTTCAATTCTCTTAGGATGACCCTCAGGATACAAAGGTTCCTGGGTCATTCTACCACCTCTAGTGACGACTCTGACAGAGTTGTCATTCAACTCATTGAGCAAGTCATTTTGAGCCTTAAGTACTTGTTCTACATGAGTAGTAACCACAGAGGCATGTTTACTCAAAAGCTTAAGATCATTGACATTTCTGTCCACATAAGCACTTAAATGACTAAGCATACGAGCATTCTGTTCCAAGTGTCTGCTAACATAATCTTTGAAACTTTGTTGTTTGGCAACAAAGTTATCAAATTCATCTAGGCATAAGCTAGCAGGTTTATCAAAAGGAATGTCATTCTCATTGAATCTACGAAGAGAATTTACCTCTACTACCTGTGTCGGGTTATCAAGACCATGGATCTCTTCGATAGGTGGTAGATTTTTGACATCTTCAGATTTAATGCCTTTTTCTTTCATATATTTCTTAGCTTCTTGCATATCTTAAAGACTGAGGAATAGGATACCTCTTTTCTTAGGAGTTGGCTTCGGAGGTGGTTCGGGAATAATCCAAGCATTCTCATTGCACAAGATATTATTCAATAGGATCTCAGCTTGTTCTAAAGTTCGTTCCCTGAAAACACAACCGGCACAACTATCTAGGTGGTCCTTAGAAGCATCGGTTAGTCCATTATAGAAGATATCAAGTATTTCATTCTTATCAAAAAGGTGATCGGGCAAAGCATTCGCTAGCTGGACAAGCCTCCCCCAAGCTTGTGGGAGACTCTCTTCTTCAACTTGCGCAAAGTTATATATTTCTTGCAAGGCAGCTTGCTTCTTATGGGCAGGGAAGTATTTCTCAGAGAAGTAGTAGATCATATCCTGGGGACTACGCACACAATCAAGAGCAAGAGAAGTGAACCAAGTCTTAGCATCATCCTTTAGCAAGAAAGGAAACAGCTTAAGGATATAGTAGTGGCGGATCTTTTCCTCACTCGTGAATAGGGTGGCTATATCGTGTAGCTTAGTAAGATGGGCTACAACCGTTTCAGACTCATAACCATGAAAAGGATCAGATTCAACCAGAGTGATTAACTCAGGGTCGACAGAGAATTCAAAATCCTTATCGGTCACAAAGATAGGCGAAGTAGCAAACTTCGGGTCGTATTCCATCCTAGCGTTCAAAGATTTTTCTTTCCACTTGCGCAGTAAGTTCTCAAGATCATAGCTATCCTTACAAGCAAAAAGTCCTCAACTATCTCTCCCTCCATAACATAACCCTCGGGCATATCAGACAATTCATATCTAGGAGAGCTAGTTCGAACAGGTGAAATAGCAGGTTCTACCTCAATAATCTGAGCAGTTTCAGAAGTATCATCACATCTAGCAGCAACTCTAGCAATTTGTGCATTAAGGAATGCACCTAGTGGCAAAGCAGTACCAAGCAAAGCATCATCACAAGCATCATGGATAGCAGAAGTAGCATCATCAAGCACATGCGACATATCAGAATTTCTAGCAGGAGGTGGTGTCGCAAACTTACTCATAAGTGAAGGTGAATCAAGTGCAGAGCTAGATGGCAGTTCCTTACCTGTCCTCGTAGTTGAGGGCAAGACTTTAGTTTTTGGATCTCTCGGATTCCTCATAGTGATCAGCAGACGTAAATCCCAAGTGACTTAGAGAATAGATCTATGCTTCCCAGGTAACGGCGATCGCAACAGTTTTCGAGGGTAGAGTATTCAACCCAAATCTGTTGATTCGACACAAGGGGAAGCCAAAGAATATTCTCGAGTATTAGCAGTTGAGTTGTCAATTCAACCACACCTGAAAGACTTAGTATCTGCAGCAAAGTATCAGTAGCAAAGTGGTGTGATAGCAACAGTAGCAACGGTAATAGTAGCAGAAGTGACAACAGTAGTGACAGAGTAACAGTAGCAGCAGTGACAGCAGTAGTGACAGAGTAACGTAGCAAGGACCAGTAGGAAAAACTCGTAGGCATTGGATCGGTGATGGATAATTATGCCAGATGATATTCATCATGCAACAGTTATGACATGGAGAGATATGTAACTAGCTCCATTTCGTCAATGTAATGTAGGCATGTATTCTGTATGTAGTCATATGTGCTTAGGGAAAAGAACTTGCATGACATCTATTGTCCATCCCTCCCGTGGCAGCGGGGTCCTAATGGAAACTACGGGATATTAAAGTTCTCCTTTTAATAGATAACCGGAACAAAGCATTAGCACTTAGTGAATACATGAACTCCTCATACTATGGTCATCTCCGGGAGTGGTTCCGGCTATTGTCACTCCGGGGTTGCCGGGTCATAACACATAGTAGGTGACTACAACTTGCAAGATAGGATCAAGAACACACATATATTGACGAGAACATAATAGGTTCAGATCTGAAATCATGGCAGTCGGGCCCTAGTGACAAGCATTAAGCATGGCGAAGTAGTAGCAACATCAATCTCAGAACATAGTGCATACGAGGGATCAATCCCCATCAAAACTAACTCGATTACATGATAGATCTCATCCAACCCATCACCGTCCAGCAAGCCTACGATGAGATTACTCACGAATGGTGAAGAGCATCATGGAATTGGCGGTGAAGGAAGGTTGGTGATGACGATGGAGACGATCTCCCCTCTCCGGAGCCCAGAACAGACTCCAGCTCTGCCCTCCAGAGGAAGAACAGGTGGTGGTGGCGCCTCCGTATCGTAAAACAGGATGAACTCTTCTCCTTGATTTTTTTTCGGACGAAAGGGACTAAATAGAGTTGGAGTTGGAGGCGGCGGAGCTCCGAGGGCCCCAAAAGCCTGCTAGGCGCGGCCAGGGGGGCTCGCGCCTGATGGGCTTGTGGGCTCCTCGCTCCACTCTTCCGGTTGATTCTTGCGCCAGTATTTTTTATATATTCCGCAAAAAATCCTCGTAAATTTCCAAGTCATTCCGAGAACTTTTATTTCTGCGCAAAAACAACACCATGGCAATTTTGCCGAAAAAAGCGTTAGTCCGTGTTAGCTCCATTCGAATCATGCAAATTAGAGTTCAAAACAAGGGCAAAAGAGTTTGGAAAAGTAGATACGATGGAGACGTATCACTGCTCCTCCCGGCACGCTCCACCCGTGCGTGCGTCTGTGGGAAGCGAGTTGGCCCGTAGGAAGAAAATAAGTAAAAAGGGGAGGCCGGCTAAACCCGACGGGCAAAGGTATCGATGCTTACCAGCAAATATGTTATCCACCCTGCGAATAAGGCCGAGTACGCCAGCCGCCTCGAGGTCCGCTTCCCTCTTGAGCTCCTGGGCTCGGCGCGCCTCCTCCCCGAGCCGAGCGACCTATTCCTCGAGGGTTGCCGCCGCCCCATCACTAGCGACTGCTGCCTGCTGCGCCGCCTCTTCGCCGCCAACGCCGCGTGCAACGCGCCGCCGAGCCGCTCCACTTCCGCCTTCAGTTGCGCCGTGGCCACCTGCTCGGTGCTCAGGTCCTTCTACGGCCGGTCACGCTCGGCGGCAACCTCATCACGCTTGATCCGTACATCCGCAAGCGATTTGTGCAGCTCCTCCACCTGCGCCGCAGGCATAGCCGCCGCTGCACGAGAATGAATTGGAGGCCGGTTAGACTACAACAACATGAAGCGGTAAGATTTGGCCCAGCTGCTGCGAAGTCGTGCACCCGACCCGAATCTCGGGGACTACACCTAGTGGGTGTGCTCGCGTGCACCACCAACAAAGAAAAAGGGGGAACATTACCCTTGGCTGCCTCCAACTTGGATGTCCGAGCCGCGAGGTCCGTACGCGCCTTGAAGTAGCTGCTCTTGGCGTAGCGGCATAGATCCACCGCGTCTTGAAAGATTGCCTTGCACTTCGTCTGCTCGGACTGAAAAGAAAGAATCAAAAGAGGTAAGATTTGGCCCGGCTGCTCCGAAACCGCACAGACGGCCCAAATCTCGGGGACTACACCTAGTGGGTGCACTAGCACGCACCCACTACCACGCACAGAGAAAGAAAAAAGATAGGTGAATGGCTAACCTGGAACGCCTTCTCCAACACCTTGAGGTTGGACACCGCCGACTAGGCGAAGGCGACCACCCCGCCCTTGTACTGAGCAAGGACGTCAGTGGCGATGACATCATGATAACCTGGCCGGCGGTCGAGGAGCTCACCCCGGTCACAGGCGGGGCGGCATGAAGTTGCATGTTGGCCGCCACCACCACTGATAACGAGTGGGTCCGACTACCGCTGCCGCTGCCTGCAGCCTGCGTTGCCGAGGTCGTCTGCGTCCCCAAAATGACAAGGGCACAGTCGTCCCTGGCAGCCGCGTCGGCCTCGGGCCCGGACCGCAGCTCCAGGTTGGACGCACGACGGGCCAGCTCCGAGGTGGACGACTCGCCAGCAGGCGGCACCGTCGCCTCAAGACTCAGCTGCGGGTGCGCCTCGACGCGCGTAGGCGGGGGCCTCGTGTTAGGAGCCTCGAGGGCCGACGACATCGCTTGCCGCCTCGGACGTGGGGTGGCCGACGCCGACTGTCCCAGCCGACGCGGCCTTGCTCTTGGAGCGGCGCTCCCTCTCGAGCCGCGCCATCGCCGTGTGCTCCGTGGTGAGCGACGCAACCCGCTTGGTCTCGAGGGCCTCCGCCTCCATCGCTGGTAGTTCGATGGCGTCACGGCAAAGCAAAATAAACAAGCACAAGTTCAAACACCACGCAGCGACCAAGAAAAAAGAAAATAGGCACGAGCCTCAAGAGAAATTTTACCCTGTTCCAAAGGGGATAACACGGGGCCCACGCCTGAGCCTCCTGCAAACCGGTAGAGGGTGCTAGCTGGCAGGATCATCGACCGAGTATTCTTGGCAACCAGGCCATCGGCCGAGCCGTCAGTCGACCGCTTCTCGCGGCGGCATTCCTATGTCGTTTGCCCACGGGCCGGCTAGGTGACAGCCAACCGACCTCCATCCGGCAACTCCGCGCTCCATCCGCGGCGACGATTCTGAGGCGGCCCCGTCATGGTCGGCGGTGCATCTAGCACCTGCAGCTCGTCGTCATCATCCAACCAGTCCGTGACAAACCCTTCGAGAGGATGGCGCGAAGACTTTGCCTCACCGACTGGGGTGTTGACGGCCTCGTCCACCTTGTCGCCCTCGTCCCCTTCGTCCTCCTCCACCTACGGCGTGCCCAAGCCTTCGGGGCGTCAGTGCCGCCCCCGTCCGACTCATAATCTTATTCATCGGATTTCACCAGGTCCGGGAGGAAGCGCATCGGGTTCAGGCCCTCTAGGGTGTTCTGCCGGGTGAGGAGCTGAGGAGAGCCACGACCGCATGTCAATTACTAAAAATAAAAAGAGAAAGAAGGGAAAACAATACATGTTGGCAGAGGGCTTACTGGCAGTGCCCGGTTGTAGCGGTTGACCGGCTCCATGCTGAACGTCCACTCCTCTTCGTCTAGCTGAAATTTGGTGATGGCGTTCACTCGGACGGCCACCTTGTGCAGCGGCATCTCCACCGTCGACACACAGCATGGATCCTTGCAGTCGCACATCCGGTGCGGCCTCCTCTGCAACGGCTCCACTTGGCGGGAGATGAAGGTCGCCACCAATTCCGATGCTACCAGGCGCATCGAGGCCACATGCTCCTTCATCCTGCCAACCATCGGCAACATCTCCTCGATAAACGAGTCGAGGTCCGAGTTCCTCATATTCAGCGGCGCGTCGGAGAAGGGCGGGAGGCCAACCTAGTTCCCCTCTTCATCGATGTTGCGGACGTAGAAAAAGGTGTGCTGCCACTTCTTGAAGGACTCCTTAAACTTCATCTTTGGAAGTGGCCGGCCTAGCCACCTGTATACCACTGCGCTGCCACGGGAGTAGGCCACCAAGCCATGCATCTGGGTGGAGAAGTAGAAGAGGTGGAGAAAGAAGGACGGAAAGGGGCGGATGCCCAAGTATGCCTCACACAGCGTAACGAAGCACACAATGTACAAGACGGAGTTCACCCCTAGATGGTGCATCTGGAGGCCGTTATATTCGAGGAAGTGATACGTCCTAAACGTATCTATAATTTCTGCTTGCTCCATGATCTTTTGGGTGACATTGTTATATGTTTTGCTACACTTTATATCGTTTTACACATATTTGGACTAACCTACTAACTCAGTGCACCCAGTGCCAGTTTTTGTCTGCTGATATCTTTTTTGCAGGGGCTTTTATCCAAATTTCCAGAGCCCCAAAATCCCGAGAATATATATATATATATATATAAATCAGTGTGACGGAAGCTCCCAGATCACCGAAGATGGGCCAGAGGGGAGCCAGGGGCTGCCCAGGTGGCCACCCTGCGCGGCCTATCCCCTGGCCGCGCCCACAGGCCGCCTGGGGGGGCACCTCTTCTAACGCCATCCTTTGGCCTATATTTACTCCTCCGAGAGGAAATCCTTCCATCACATCCAGAATCGTGAATTTCTCCATCGTTCCGCCGCCGCAACGCTTCCAAGATCAGGAGCATCAGGAGACCTCTGCACGGCACCCTGACGGAGGGAGGATTGACCTCCGGGAGCTTCTCCACCGCCATGGACGCTTCTCGTACGTGTCGTGAGTAGTCCTCCGTGGACCATGAGTCCATGACTAGTAGCTATGTGATGTATTCTCTCCAATCTTGTGCTTCAATGATTAGCCCTTGTGAGCTGCCCTACATGATCAAGGCATCTATGTAATTTTCCTGCTATTGCTATGCTCAGTTTGTTGGGATCCAATGGATTATGAAATTACGTTCAGATTGTTATGAGTTATATATTTGATTATTCTTTTATATTATGTTCTTTAGTGATTCATGCATGTTCTCCATTGCTCTTTATTGCTTTGGCCGAGTAGTAGACTATAACTCGAAGAGGGAACGTTATGCATGATTGTGGGTTCATGCCCCCTAATCTCTAGCTTGAGTGATAGAAACATGAGACTAGGGGATGTGTTGTTGCGACCAGGGAGAAAACAACGGTACATGTGACCACGGTTGCAAGGATTGTTTACCTTACGCATAATTCGTTAATGCAGTTGTCCGTTGCTTTGAGTTTACACTTTGGGTGGGGCTCGCAACTTAATACCAGCGAGATGTCCTAGATAGATATCTCAAGTTGGATGATTAGTAAGTAGATGCTGATGAATAATCGATCTACTTGTCTTGGTGTACTGCCCATTACTATTGAGCCTCTAACTTTCAAGTAGCATAATTAGCATTACGGTGCGTTTATAATTCTGTCAGTTGGCCAGCTGTAATTTGTTTACCCAAGCATAGTTGTTTATCGTCTTTTGGGAGAGAGACATCACTAGTGAACATCATGTGACTCCGGTCCATATCACCACCATTCCTTACACCTCCATCATTTACTGGTTTCATTTACTTTTTCGTTGCAATCACTATCACTATTGCCGCTTGTGTTTTGGTCCTTTACAAACTACAAGGCTAGAGAGATTGACAACCTCTCTATACTCGTAGGGAGCAAAGTTATTTGTGTGTGTGCAGGTCCATGTCTTCTGCTTCTGCCAGGGCAGCGGACACCTACTTGTTGATCCTCGCATTCCTCTTGGTTCGATAAACCTGACAGTCTCTGTGTAAGGGAAACTTGCTGCTGACTACATCTCCACCTTCCACTTGGGGTAACCAACAAGGGGCGAGAAGTATATTCATCAGCTCGTCATCAAGCAAGTTTCTGGCGCCGTTGCCGGGGACTCCAGTCTTGAAGATAGGGGAGTTGCACACTATCTTTTACTTTTGCTTTTTAGTCTTATTAGTTTGCTTTCTAGTTTTTGCCTTAGAGTATTATACCAAGAACCAAAAAAAATAGTTGATTTGTTCTTGCTTGTCGCTGCTGCTATGGGTTCCACTGAAAACACCAAGTTGTGTGACTTCACTAGTCACAACAACAATGACTTTATATATAGTCCTATTGCTGCTCCCGCCAGTGAGGCGACGTCCTATGAGATTAAACGTGCTTTAGTGAACCTTGTTATGAAAGATCAATTCTCCGGTGCTGGAGATGCTGCTGCTTTGCACTTGAATGATTTTGTTGAGCTTTGTGATATGCAAAAATATAAAGAAGTAGATGGTGATATTGTTAAACTTAAGCTTTTTCCTTTCTACTTGAGAGGAGGAGCTAAAGTGTGGCTTCAATCTTTGCCTAGGAATAGCATAGATTCTTGGGATAAGTGCAAAGATGCTTTTATTGGGAAGTATTACCCGCCTGCTAAGATTATCCAGTTAAGAAGCAACATTATGAATTTTAGGCAACTGGATAATGAAAACGTTGCTCAAGCTTGGGAACGTATGAAATCTCTTGTTAAGAATTGCCCTACACATGGTTTGACTACTTGAATGGTTATCCAAACTTTCTATGCAGGATTGAACTTTACCTCGCGGAATCTGTTAGACTCGGCCGCGGGAGAAACCTTTATGTCAACTACACTTGGTGCTACCAAAAAGCTATTGGATGAGATGATGACAAATTATTCTCAATGGAACACCGAGAGAGCTCCAACAGGTAGGAAGGTAAACTCTGTTGAGGAGATCTCCTCCCTTAATGATAAGGTTGACATGATCATGACTTTACTCACTAAGCAAGCTCCTATTGATCCTCATGATGTTCCTTTAAATTCTTTGGTTGCTCAAGAAAGAGAGCAAGTTGATGTTAATTTTATCTCTATGAAAAACTTTAATAATAATGCTTATAGGAGTAATTTTGGTAGCAATCCTAGACCGTTCCCATCCAACAACTATGGGAACAACAACATTTATCCTAGCACCAAAAACTCCAGTTCTGAATTAGAGAGCATGCTTAAAGACTTTATCACTTCTCAAAAAGCCTTCAACAAGAGTGTAGAAGAGAAACTAGAAAAATAGATAGTCTCTCTTTGAAGGTGGACAACATAGCTCATGATGTAGAGATGCTAAAAATTAGAACTTCCCCCCTTGAGGAAAGCAACACCACACCCATGAATTATATCCAAGTCCAAATTAATGAGAACATAAGAATGCTAGCCAAACTTAAAGATAGATGGGCTAGAGAAAAAGAAGAGGAAGATAGGATTAAGAACCTTCCAACACATACTATCATTGCTACTATACAAGTTGTTGAGGATCTCAAAACTTTTAGCAGCCATCACACCCCTAGTCCCAATGGACCTATTAATGGTGATGCTAATACCTCAACTATAGGACAAGAAGGTCCTTTGAATTTGGAAAGTACCAAAAGAATGAACTTAGATGACATTACCACCACTTTAATTAATGGTAGTAATCTTGATTTGGACAATTGTAGTCTTTCCGAAGTTATCACTTTTTTGCAAAGAATGGCTTAAGGACCCCACACTAGTACACTCAATATTGCCTTCACCGAGCAAATTACTAATGCTCTTATCAAAGCTAGGTAGGAGAAGCTCAAGCTGGAGACTTCTATTCCTAGAAAACTAGAAGATGGTTGGGATCCTATGGTCAAGATTAAATTGAATAATATCTCTTGCTTTGCTTTATGTAATGTTGGACCTAGTGCCTCCGTTATGCCCAAACGAATGTATGATATGCTTGATTTGAAACCTTTTGATCAATGTTCTTTTGGTATTCATCTTGTTAATTCTTCCATAAATAAAACTTTAGGGAGAATTGATGATGTTCTTATTGTTGTCAATGATAATTATGTGCCCATTGATTTTCTTATTATGGACATTGAGTGTGATCCCTCATGTCCAATTATTTTGGGACACCCTTTTCTCCGCACCGTTGGTGCTATCATTGACATGAAAGAAGGGACCATTAGATTCCAATTTCCCCTTAAAAAGGGAATGGAACAATTCCCTCAAAAGAATATTAAGTTACCTTATGAGTCCGTTCGGGCAAGTTATTCTTATGGCATTGATAATACTTGATCTTTTTGCATCATGCCTAGCTCAAAGGCATAAAAGAAAGCGCTTGTTGGGAGGCAACCCAATTTGTTTTTACTTTCTGTTTTAGTGGTCTTGATGCTTATTACAACTCTAGAAACATCATTGTATCTTTATTTTCAAGATTTGTTCCAAGTTTTAGCCTCCGATTGCAAGGAAGTTCAAAAGTTGGGATATGTTGTCCAGAAACAGATTATGTGTGCTTGACGGAACAATTCGCCAAAAATCACCAGATCATCTTTTTTAACAGAATTGTTTTTACAGTATGCTCTATATAATTGTCTTTCTGGCATCTGTTCTGAGTTTTTTTATTTGAGTTGCAGAACTGCCTCGTAACAATTATTTACCACCTGTTGTTCTTGTTTCACAGATTCTGCCACGTTTTGCATTTTCATCATTTTGCAAATCTTAAGCTTGCTTTTCCTTTGCAAAAACATTTTTGCAATCATGAGAAACAATAGATTTTCATGAAAATCTTTATTTCTAGTAGGTAATGAATTATTTTATCATGGGTACTAACCACTCTAATCAGCTTATGATGAGTTTCGTATGAAGGGAGTTTTCAAGTATGCGATGGAAGATGATGAAAGAAGATCCAAGAGTGTCAAGTGCTCAAGCTTGGGGATGCCCCATGCACCCCCAAGAAATATTCAAGGAGACTCAAGTGTCTAAGCTTGGGGATGCCCCCGTGTATCCCCTTCTCTAACAACAATCATCACTTCGTCCATCTCCATGCTATATTTTTATCACTTCATATGTTATGTGCTATGCTTGGAGCATCCCGCTCTTTACTTTTCAGTTTGTTTTAGTTTTTCTTTCTGTTCATAACAAGTCGGAACCTAGCCTTCCTTGTTTGGGAGAGAAACACGCTCCATTCCACTCTAAAACACAACATAGGTTTTCATGCTTATCCTTTTTGTGTGTTCTCTATCTTTACATAGTTGTTGTCACGCTTAGCTCTTAGTTTTCATGCTATATCTTTTTAAGAGCTTTTATTTAGGTTGCTTTTGGACTCTCTTGAGTTATCATGCTTATCTTGTTTAGAGAGTTGGCTCGTTGCACTGAGTTGTGTGTCTTGCATGAGTAGGTAATTAAGGTTGCTATTTAAGTATAGTAGTAACTTGCAATAGTTTTGAGGTATTGATTTGAGTAATGTTTGGACTATTGGTGCCAAGAGCTTGAGCCTATTAGTGATAGGTTTCATATTTTGGGAAATCCGTGTGTTTTTCAAAAACTAAAAATTAGTTGAGAACTCTAGCTACTAGATTGATCGCTAACCTGTAGAGGGTTGGAATATATAGAATACACCCACGTTACCATGGGTCGAGGATGCGCAAGGATAACCAAACCCCCTAACACTCCTCCTCGGGCTACTTGTCTCTTTGTGAATTTCCTAACTAGATATAGAGTTACCGATAATAAGTGTATGAGTTCTTCGGACTAATGTGAGTATTCCATTGTTGGCACTTCCACCATCCATATTTTGCTAGCCTCTTAGGTACCGTGCATTGCCCTTTCTCATCTTGAGAGTTGGAGAAAACTTCACCGGTGCATCCAAACCCTTGGCATGATATGCTTTGTCATCATAAGCCTCATTAAATCTTTCCTCAAAACAGCCACCATACCTGCCTGTTAAGGCATTTCCATAGCCTTTCCGAGATACATTGCCATGCAACATCCACCATCTCATGACTTGATCTTAATGTCATACATGCTTATGCTTGATCGAGGAGGTGCATGCTATTTGGGCCTTGCCCTTATTATTGCTACATGATGCTCTAGTTTCACTGCATATCCTGCTACACTTGCAGAGGCATACATTTGCATACATTGTGATAGTTTTCATTTGTCTTTATGTTGAGTACTTCTTATAAAGTGTGATGATCTTATTTTTATTCTTGTAAAACATAGAGTGTTGCCCTTAGGTGAGAAAAAGATCCCAAAGAGGACAAATGAGAGATAAATAGAAAGAGCCAAAGAGGCCACATAAAAAAAGAAATAAAAGAAATAAAAAGAGAGAAGGGGCAACACTACTATTCCATTTTGAAAGATCCACACTCGTACTCCATTGCTATATTTGTACTACATAGATTATCATTCATGCATAACTATGAGGGGACCCTTACACTATAGAACTTGGCTTGCATATTCCAATGATGAGCCTCCTCAAATGAGCTCTAGGTCTTCATGAGCAAGCAAGTTGGATGCACCCCATTAGTTCCATTGGAGAGGTTACCTTAGCTCATATGTGCATCCATTGCATGGAAATCCCTACTCCTCACATCATATCTATAATTTGGCTTTTCTCGCCTTCGGTTGTACTCATTGATGTGAGACTTTCAAACCTTCTTTGTCTTCCTTCCCCATCATTATTCTATTTGCCATAATAAGTGCCAACATATCTTGCTTACGCTCATCCATTGCATGAGTGCTCAAAGTCAAAAGGGAGAGGATCATTTTGACTTGTGCCTGACTAGTGGTCTGGGGATGAGTCAAAATAAGATTCCGAAGGAGACCAAGTGTGAGGTTTAGTAGATTGAGTTCTCAATTAAAAAAATATTTTATACTCTCAACCCATCTCCCACTTCTTGCACGCAAACACCATTTGGAGACATTCGAGTCACGGACAGCGAAAGCACTTGCACCTTTATGTTCTTACTTTGCTAATTTCAATACTAGATATAGACTCTTGCTTGTTATTGTCTTTACTTGAATTGCATATCTTACTTTCTTTACTTTGAAGTTCTTATATGTGTGTTAGCATGTCACCACAGAAATTATTGTGTTATCATTAACCTACTCGAGGACAAGCAGGAATTAAGCTTGGGGATGTTGATAAGTCTCAAACATATCTATAATTTCTGCTTGCCCCTTGATGTCTAGCTTGAGTGACAGAAACATGAGACTAGGGGATGTGCTTGTTGCCACGAGGGAGAAAACAACGGTACGTGTGACCACGTTTGCAAGGATTGTTTACCTTACGCATAATTCGTTAATGCAGTTGTCCGTTGCTTTGAGTTTACACTTTGGGTGGGGCTCTCAACTTAATACCAGCGAGATGTTCTGGATAGATATCTCAAGGTGGATGATTAGTAAGTAGATGATGGTGAATAAACGGTCTACTTGTCTTGGCGTACTGCCCATGACTATTGAGCCTCTAACTTTCCAGTAGCATAATTAGCATTGCAGTGCATTTATAATTCTGTCAATTGCCCAGCTGTAATTTGTTTACCCAAGCATAGTTGTTTATCGTCTTTTGGGAGAGATACATCACTAGTGAGCATGATGTGACTCCGATCCATATCACCACCATTGCTTACATGTCCATCATTTCCTGCTTTCATTTACTTTTACGTTGCAATCACTATCACTATTCCCGCTTGTGTTTTGATCCTTTGCAAACTACAAGGCCGGAGAGATTGAAAACCTCTCCATACTCGTTGGGAGAAAAGTTATTTGTGTGTGTGCAGGTCCACGTCTTCTCCTTGCACCAGGGCAGCGGACACCTACTTGTTGATCCTCGGAGTCCTCCTGGTTCGATAAACCTTACAGTCTCCGTGTAAGGGAAACTTGCTGCTGACTACATCTCCACCTTCCACTTGGGGTAACCAACGAGGGGCGAGAAGTATATTCATCAAATCGTCATCGGGAAGTTCCGGAAGAACGAGCTCACCGGTACCGAAGAAGACGCGCTCGCCGTCACGGGGCTCCGGCGCGCGCTCCCCTTCGGGCGTGCGAGCCTCGAGGACCGCCTCAGACGGGAGCTTTCGCGTCTGACTGAGGTACTCGATGTGCGCCTCCATGACGACGGACCCCTCCCATGAGCCGGTGGGAAGCTTCGGCATCTCACCGGTTGCCGGCAACGAGCTCGGCGAGAGAAGGCGCGAGAAACGAACCCCCAGCAGATCCACCGTGGGGAGGCGCTGCGGGCGCGAGGAGGTAGGGAGGAGGCGGAGAGGGGTTGCGGGCACGAGGAGGAAGAAGAAGGCGGAGAGCACAGAGAGAAGTGGGAGGGAAGGCGAGTCAATGGCGACCTCGGCCTCCCCCTCCCCCTTTTAAAGCCCCGGGAGGTGAGTGGGCGTGCGGGGTTTGTCGTGGTTTTGTCACAGCAGTTGTCCTCGTGAAAGGACTTAATGGTGAAGCCATCACAACTATGTGGTGACTCAAAGGGGTTGATCAGGATTGGGAGACGAGTTTACCCAGGTTCGGCCCCTCAGATTGTGGTAAAAGCCTACACTCTGCTATGTGTATATTGTTGTGGAAATCGATTACAAGGGTGCGGATTCGACTGACCTAGCTCTCGATCGAGGTCAACTTCATCCTACCAGCTCTAGAGACTCGCCTTTATATACAGGTCGAGGCTCTAGGTTTTACAAGAGTTCGGGTCGCGCTACGATTCGTGACCCATTATGTCTCTATCTCACTTTTCCCCTTAAGCAAGGAAACTCCTCACGACCCTTCTCCTGCATGGGCCGCGAGTCGCCATCTTCTTGTCTTAGGCCAGAGTCGACTCTTGTTGTAAACGCCTTGTGCCTTCTTCTTCCTAACTCAGGGCCCGTCTTGAGTATGAGATGTTGAGCCACCATCATCTTGACCCGGACCCTTAGGGAGGCTCTAATGGCACGACAATATCCCCAACATTAGGCCCCAGATTGACTTGAACTTTGTTATCGTCAATAAACCTCTCACATTCTTGGCGGCTCAAACACAATCTCAGCTTGTCTTCAACGGAGACATTTCCGGCTTATAAACTTCTCCTGATTTTCCGCTGTGGAAATTAATCACGTGAGCTATTCCGAAATTTTAGGAATCTTCATGACGACATCCCAACAGCTTCTTTGGTCTATCCGTTTAGCCCCACAATTGAGGCGCCATCAATTCAAAGATTTACGGCGTCCCCTAGATTCCTGCGCCCGCTGTTTCCATTTCCCTCTCAGACTTTAAATACCGACAGGGGGATCTCCTTTTACTTTTACAATAGCCTCTCTTCGTCTTCTAGCTCGAGCTTTCAGTCTACGACGCGCCGCCGTTGCACATCCCACCGACGAGCACTCCGGTACGAGGGTTTCCTCGCCGCACATCTTCTTCTTCGAGTCACAAATTCCTTCCACCTCCATCGACGCCATCAGGTAAGGTTTTATTTCCCGCAGTAGATCTGCTTTAGGTTACCCTCTCTATATCACCGGAGTTCTTAGAGTTCGTCCCGCCGCTATTGATGGCATAAATCTGTTCGACCTTTTTAGCAAAACATCCTCCATCGATAGGTTGCGGGATGGAGATGAATCTTATCTCGCATAGACTCATGAGTATTTTTGAGGGAACCTCAGGTACATTATCTATGCTACCCCCATATTCCAATGCTATTTGGAGCAATTAAATTTTCTTTTTTTGTACCCTTGATAGATCCATCTTTCTATATGTTTTGGTAGAAAACTGTTTATCCAACACTTAGCAGAATCCAATATCATCGCTCCCTTGTGAACCAGTGTTATTCTCTCACAAGCCAGTTTAAACATTTTGTAACTCGCCGTCTTCGTGAGCTGCCTTGTATTCAGGTGACTTAAGAATCATGAACTTCTTTATTGCCCATTTCTTGAACTCCTCATTTCTCTTAGTGATTTCCGCTTGCTAGAATAACCCGCCAATCATACTTATGCAGCTCGCTCCTTCCTGAATCTGTGAGTCATGTTGAGACCATCAAAATGCGACTGGTTACCCTCAGAAATTAGCGATGCTGCCTTGCAACGATTTGTGTCGGTAGGGATCTTGTCTCCCAAGGATATAATTGGATGGCGAGCCACTGCTAGAGAAGTGCGACCTCAACCCGCTGAAGGAGAGGTCGTGGTTTTTGCTGATCATTTAGAACGAGGCTTCTCTCCTCCTGGCTCAAAATTCTTTCGAGATGCTCTCAACTTTTACAAGATTCACCCCAAGATCTAGGTCCCAATTCAATCAGTAACTTATGTCAGTTTCAAGTCTTTTGTGAGGCATACCTTGGAATAGAACCCACCGTTCCCTTATTTAGGGAGTTCTTCTACTTAAACCGCCAGACAGAATGGGTTGACGGCCCCAGCTTAGAACTCGATGGTGTCACAATCCAGTGGAGGCATGAGATCAGTTTTCCTACTGCCACCTTACCGAATCACCCCAAAGGTTGGGGAAAACCTGGTTTTACTGCAAAAATATTGCGCAGGCTCAAGAAAGTCCTCTACCGGGTTTCAAAGAAGAGCATCTTCCGATGGACTTCCAGCTCCCGACGCACTGACTCCAGAGGAACAAGCCGCCCACACCTTGTTTGGGAAAAACTGAGAGCTCTAAATGCCAATGGCTTGACCGGAGTTGACTTAATCCGATGATGGGTAGAATGGCATATTATGCCCTTAAGCTGCCGAGATGGACTGATGTGTCATTACAATGGCGACTTAAAAAATGCTCAACGATTCACCAACGTAATGCTTGACACTGAAGAAGTTAATAGCCTTGTGAAGAAATTATGTGGTGAGCCTAAAGAAGTATGTTCCAAAATTGGTTTAAAACCATTTTGCGTCATGAACCCGGCTCGTGAGGTAAATAAATCAAACCATCACCCGCCATATTTGGTATTCCCCTTGTTCTTTGTAGGACTAACTTCCCCTGTTGTAGAAAAATGTGCCCTTCTCGCAACATAGGCCAGTAAAGCCGCCTGTAAAAATGGTCAAGACTCTTGCGAAGAAGAAGAAGAAAGCCAGGACAGGTGCAGGCGAGTCATCTATTGTGGGCGAGTAACAAAATATTGAGGAATTGAGAGAGGTAAATGTCTAGACCATCCCTTTGTTGTGTCACATGCTGTTCTAATCACTTAATTTATTCTCAGGAAGATGATGTGGAAAGCGACGCCAAAGATGCTGAGGTAATTTCAATATCTTCTGACTCAAATATTTCCTTGGAAATACCTCAAAGATGGGTTTATAGGAAAGTCCCTATGAATCATCAAGATGTTCATTTGGATCCTAACTTACTTTTAAAGAAGGCTCTGTATACTCCAAAATGCCACACCCACAGCTCCTCAGGTGATCTTATGGCGGGTGTGCGTGAGAAAACATCCGGCCGCAAATGTCGCTTTGGGGTGCCTTCTTTTTCTTATCAAATATATTGTCAATTTTCTCAAGCTCACCAAATTGTTTCCTCTGTAATAGGTGTGTTCTCCTTCATCTGGCGATTCGGCATCCTCAAAATTGCCACCCCTTGTTCGTCTCGTAGGGTATGCTACTATTTGTTTTATCAGCACTTGCTTCAATACTTCACACATCATTCACATGTCATTATATATACCTTAACCTTTCATTTTTGAGAGATCAAGCGAAGAAACAGAAAACCGGCGTGTCAGCTCCAAACATTGAAACGCCTGAACTGGAGGAAATAGATGCCTCTATCCATGACACTCTGCCTGAACCAGCTGGAACTTATACTAAACCTCCAGAAAGCACTGCCATGGATAATATCCCTGATATTCAAACCAATCCACCAAAACTGATGATGTGACCATGGATCCGAGTCAGAAAGAAAATCTCAACCCGCCAAGCCCCCTGAATTCATCATGCCATGTTCGAAGAAGATGTTGTTCTCATTACTGGGACGGGTCACACGACGCTCGTCCATAATGTGTTGGCTAAGCATACTGCTAGGGACGTCTCAACAAAGATGGCCAAAAGGAAAGCTGCACTTGAGCTTCCCAATATCGAGAAGCTGAACTTTGAAGAGCTGCATGCGGGATATCTAAACCGCCTTTCCATGAGCCCGGGCCTTGAATCTGGCCTGGTAAACATGATGAAGAAAAGATACGAGGTATGGTGTTGTGTCATAAATTACCCCATATATCTCTCTGTAGCCCCCAAGGGTCGGGTCCTCTTCTTGAAGATGAGATGGGTCTTGTGTAATAATATTGAAAACGTCAACCTGTAGCCCCCAAGGGTCGGGTCATCTTCTTCAAGATGAGTCGGGTCTTGTTTAATATTCTTGAAAACTTCAACCTGTAGCCCCCATGGGCTGGGTCATCTTCTTGAAGATGAGTCGGGTCTTGTTTAATAATCTTGAAAACTTCAACCTGTAGCCCCCAAGGGCCAGGTCATCTTCTTGAAGATGAGCCGGGTCTTGTTTAATAATCTTGAAAACTTCAACCTGTAGCCCCCAAGGGCCGGGTCATCTTCTTGAAGATGAGTCGGGTCTTGTTTAATAACTTTAAGAAAACAAGTACATTAGCCCCCAAGTGTCAAGTATATTGCTTGCTATCTGCTTGAGACTTGATATCAATCGATCAATTCGACCAAGTAGCAACAAGGTAACTGATCCATCCTTCTTGATTTTGTAGGAGACTATAAGTCAAGCTGACACATCCATAAGTGGGATGAAAAAAAGTTTGGGACGTCAACAAGACGCCAGTGCTACAGTGGAAGAACAACTTCGAGCCACTTTGGCAGAACTTGAAAAAGCCAAGGCGGAGCACCTACTATACAAAGAGTCAATTGAAGCTGAGAAAGCCGCCCTGGTGAAACATGCTGAAAATGCCGAGGGTCAGCTTAAACAAATCACAAAAGAATTAACTGGTCTTCGTCGACACATCTCCAATATGACTAGTGCAATATTTGGTAAGTCCTTGAGATAGTGCATATTATAATCATCGTAAAGGACACAAGGTGCTAGGCGAGTTATATTTCATTTGCTCCTTGAAGGCCCTCGATCCGCCAACCTTCACGATGATTGTGTGTTGAAGCTAAAGGTGATATATACCCTCACAGAACAACTCTATGCTGGCGGCTTACTCACCGTCAAAGTTGTATGGGGTGACAAAGACCAGGTGAAATATATTAGGGACATGCTGAGGCAGCTTTCAACCATAACCCAGCATATAGAGGAAATAAAGAAATCATCCGCATGGAAAGGCCTGATCACAGCTATGAGCCGGCGTTTAGCCTATGATCCAGAGCTCAAGCCGGATGAAATAGCCGACGGGTTCCATGAGTATAAGCATGACGGCTCAGAGTTCACGCAATATGACTACGCTAGTGCATAAAGGATGTTCGTCCTGCACAAGTCGGCTAGCCGAGAGTCTTGACCTGTCAAAGTATCAGGCGGCTTAGGATGATGATTATAAGCATATGGCGACTCCCAGTTTTGCACCAATGGACTTGACTCCTCAGCGCCGTAAGCATCTTTTTGCCTATGATGCTGACCCGTCAACCATCTTGACAGAGGAAGCTGAATTTCATGTTTTAATCAATTGCACCTCGGATGTGGACAACTTCCAGATCCAAGACCTCGAAAACTCGGCATAGGGTGACCCGGAGGCGGCTTAGATGGGGCGACCCTCGGAAATTCAACCTGGAGAAAAAGACTAAACTCGGAGGAAACTTGCCACCAGGTTAATATAGAAAAACTTTTGGCCTTTACGATCCATGTAATTTGCTTTCGAGTATACTTAAACTGCTATGTTTGCACAATACCTTTATGGATGTTGAAGCTTTTGGCATTACCTTTTAATATAAGCCGCCCTTCTGAGCTTTATTGCCTTTCAATTTGGATTTTCCCTTTATGAGAAAAAGGAATTCATAGTCACCATGCTTTAGATGAGCCGGTAAGAATATTTAATCCTTGCGTGAAACAGATAACACTTGTCAAACCAATAGGAAACCATGCAAATAAACAATGAAATGTACATACACACATAACAACAAATACTTGCACCCAAGGTGGGCAAGAGGGTTGTCAAGCCCCTTGTACTCGTTAATTGCAAGGATTAAATATAATAGTATAGGATAGATAAATATAAATAAAAGGATAATAAATTTTCGAAATAATTTTTATATTTTTTGGAATATATAATAAGTAGATGGACCTAGGGGCCATAGTGTTGACTAGTGCCATCTTTCTCATGAGCATGGTGGCGATAGGTGCACAAATTATCGTTGGGGAATTGATAGAAAAGCGAATAATTATATCATTATTCATGGCGTGATAAATACATTGCCATCATGTCCGTGATAAGTAGACCGTTAAACTTACTGACACCTACTACTATTAATCCACCAATCGATCATTGTCTACTATGCACCTATGGTATTAAGTTCATAACAAATGGACTAATGCTTGGAGCAAGATGACATAATGTAGACAAAGTAAGACCAAATAATATGTTTAGACCACATATTTTTATCCTTAGTAGCAACAAAGACGACCGAGGGGTAGGCGCGCCCTGATTACTTTGGGCCCCACGTCGCTCCGTCTAACCTAATTCCACCTCCATAAATTCTCAAAAATTGGGAAACCAATAGAGAACCACCAGAAACACTTTTTTCCCTAGTGCGAGTCTCTATTCCGCCGTGATCCCATCTGGAGACCTTTTCTGGTGCCCTGATGGAGGGGGAATCGATCGCGGAGGCCATCTACATCAACCTTGCTGCCTCCATGATGATGTGTCAGTAGTCCACCACACACCTACAGGTCCATAGCTAGTACCTAGATGGCTTCTTCTCTCTCTATGATCTTCAATACAATGTTGCCGAGATTCTCGCGGTGATCGATTCGATGTAATCCTCTTTTGCAGTGTATCTCTATCGGGATCCAATGAATTGTGGTTTATGATCAAATTATTTATTTAAAGTAATTGAGTCTTTTCTGAATCATGTTATGCATGATTATTATAGCTTCATATTTCTCTTTGATCAATCCATTTGGCTTGGTCGGCTAGACTGATTTGTCTTCAGTGGGAGTGGTGCGTTGTAGTGGGTTTATTCTTGTGGTGCTCTATATCCCGGTGACATAATGATACATGACATGTATTTCCACTATTGCTACTAAATATAAAAGGATGGGTTCTGAACATATTGTTTGTCTTACTTTCACTACATCATGTCATCTTGCTCCAATCATTAAGTCAGGAACTTAATAGCTAGAGAGGTAATCATAGAAGCGCTCTCAAAGTGGAGTAATAGTAGTAGATGTAGGATCATTTTGGTCTACTTGTTTATGGACATGATGCATGTATACACATAATCATTGTCGTGAATAACATGTCATAACTACGCACTTTTCTATCATTTGCCTAACACTAATTTGTTTACCCACCATGTGCTATGTTCGAGAGAGAATCCTCTAGCTAAAACTATGGCCCCTCGAGTCTATTTAATCCTATTGTTACAAACTCAATTTACCTTGTTGCGCTTTATTTACTTTTTGTTTACTTTTTTTATTTATATCATCTATCTATCAATATTAATGCTTGCAAGTGACGATTTCAAGGGGCTTGACAACCCTCTTGCCCGCGTTGGATGAAAGTGTATGGTTTTGTGTGTAGGTGCTTATGACGAGAGTTTGCTTGGTTGTCCTATTGGCTTTATAACCTCAGTTTTCACTGAGCGAAATACTTATCTCTACTATACCGCATCTCCCCTCGTCCTCGGGGAAAACCCCAATGCAGTTTACAAGTAGCCACGGGCAGCAAGGTTGATGAAGACGACCACCGTTATAGATTCCCCCTTCGACGGAGTACCGAAAAAGGCCTCTAGATGGGATCACAGAGGAACAGAGACTTGCGGTGGTGGATTTTTTTTCTTGGGAGCTCCTCTAGGGTTTTGGGGATATATGTGAATTTATAGGGAAAAGAGGCGGTAAGTTGGGGCAACGAGGGAGTCACAAGGGAGGAGGGTGCACCCCATGACCTTGATGCTTCCACGTGCAGCGTCTGATCTCCCAATGAAGCTTCCAATCTTCTTTTGGTCCAAAAAATCATCAAAAAGTTTTCTCACGTTTGGACTTTGTTTGATACAATTTTCTGAAAAGCCAAAAACACGCAAAAACAACAAGTAGCACTCGGCACTAGGTTAATAGGCCAGTTGCCAAAAATGATATATAATGATGTATAAAGCATACAAGATTTATAAAATAGTAGCAAGAAACAATAAAAAATTATATATGGTTGGATACTTATAACTTACTCATAACTCTTTTGGAGTATTGGATATATGTGATTGTTTTACATACCATGGAATACATGATTAATCCAAATACAAGAGTCCATGGATCCTCGGTTATGTACTTTGTTCATGAGTGTTTTTACGACACCGAGTCTTGCTAAAAAATATTTCCATGTGACTTTGGCATGAAACTCTTCTTGGTATTATCATGCTAAATCATTTTGGAATTTTGTCAATATGTATTTTAGGATAGATAATTTTATCACCATAAATAATTATACCTAAAACCGAGGCTACCTAGCCCTTAGTACTTTCTTTTTAAAAACTATTTTGAGTAAAGTCCTAATTCGTGTAAAGAAATTTATATTATCTCTAATCAACAATTTGTCATGCACATAAAGTTTTTAGAAATATTATTTGTTCCCACTTACTTATAAACACATGCATCTTTGTATCCTTGATGAAATCGAAATCTTTGACTATTTTATTAGAACAAAGATCCAAGCTCCATTTTGCTTGCTTGCGTCCATACAGTAACTCTAGAGTTTGCGCACTCGCCATCATCATGTGGATCGACACAATACTTTCGATTGTATGACATACATGTCCTTGGTTGTATTTCCTTAGACCGGAAATCCTTTTGGCATCCATATGTCATATCTCCTAATTGAAATATGTATTAATTTTTAGTATAACCCGAACCGACTTTAAGCGTCACTGCGGTGAGACAATCTCGTCAAAGTCAACTCCTTTAATCAATTCTAAGCAATAATTCAAGCTTTTTGGATACATCATTTTTGCTTGTATTAGTTTATACTTCAATTAATATTCTCCACACTTCAATTCTTTTAGAGGGTTTATCAAGATCTAATATTGAATCATTTATATGACACTATCTTTGATTATTCTCGCATCTAGCCAATTAAGGAGTCACGGCCAATCAATGGGTCCTTGTGTATTGTAGGTATATTTTTGTTTCACAACAATAACTCATCTATGTACCTTAGAGTTTTGCCTACGTGGTTCAACTGCAAGCTTGACCGAAGTCCATACATCTCATGTAGAGCCTTCTATATCAGTGAGAGAAGAAAACTCTGGATGTACTTCCTAGATTTTTTTCCTTTGACCTGATGACTGATGACCCACAAGTATAGGGGATCAATCGTAGTCCTTTCGATAAGTAAGAGTGTCGAACCCAACGAGGAGGAGAAGGCTCTGATAAACGGTTTTCAGCAAGCTAATAACTTCAAGCACTTAAAGTAGCGGTAACAAGTGATGGTGTCGTAAGGTGAAAGATAGCAAGCGACAAGTAGTAGCAAAGGTGCAGGAAAGTGGCCCAATCCCTTTTGTAGCAAGGGACAAGCCTGAGCAAAGTCTTATAAGAGGAAAAACGCTCCCGAGGACACACGGGAATTTCTGTCATGCTAGTTTCATCATGTTCATATGATTCGCGTTCGTTACTTTGATAGTTTGATATGTGTGTGGACTGGCGCTTGGGTACTGCCCTTACTTGGACAAGAATCCCATTTATGATTAACCCCTCTCGCAAGCATCCGCAACTACGAAAGAAGAATTAAGACAACGTCTAACCATAGCATTAAACTAGTGGATCCAAATCAGCCCCTTACGAAGCAACGCATAGACTTGGGTTTAAGCTTCTGTCACTCTAGCAACCCATCATCTACTTACTACTCCCCAATGCCTTCCTCTAGGCCCAAATATGGCGAAGTGTTATGTAGTCGACATTCACATAACACCACTAGAGGAAAAACAACATACAGCATATCAAAATACCGAACGAATACCAAATTCACATGACTATTATTAGCATGACTTATCCCATGTCCTCAGGAACAAAAGTAACTACTCACAAAGCATAATCATAATCATGATCAGGGGTGTAATGAATAGCATCAAGGATCTGAAATCCAACTAGCATCAACTACAAAGAGTAATCAACACTACTAGCAACCTTACAAGTACCAATCGGAGTCGTGAGACGGAGATTGGTTACAAGAGATGAACTAGGGTTTGGAGAGGAGATGGTGCTGATGAAGATGTTGATGGAGATGACTCCCCTTCGATGAGAGGAGTATTGGTGATGACGAAGGCAACGAATTCCCCCTCTAGGAGGGAAGTTTCCCCGGCAGGATCATCCTGCCGGAGCCCTAGATTGGTTCTGCTCAAGTTCCGCCTCGTGGCGGCGGCGAATCCACGAAAAAGCTCCACCTTGATTTTTTTTCTTGGACGAAACCCTTCATATAGCAAAAGAGGGGGCTAGTGGGCCACCAGGGTGCCCACAAGCCCTATTGCCGTGGCCAGGGGGGTAGGCCGCGGCAACCAGGCTTGTGGGCCCCTAGCTACTCCCCTCTGACACTTCTTTCGCCCAGTATTTTTTATATATTCCCAAAAAAATCCACGTTGATTTTCAGGGCATTTGGAGTTGCGCAGAATAGAGGACTCAGACTTGCTCCTTTTTTAGTCCAGAATTCCAGCTGCCGGTATTCTCCCTCTTCAAATAAACCTTGCAAAATAAGAGGGAAAAGGCATAAGCATGGTTCCACAAAGTATAATAACAGTCCATAAAGCGATAAATATCAACATGAAAGCATGATGCAAAATGGACGTATCAACTCCCCCAAGCTTAGACCTCGCTTGTCCTCAAGCGAAAACCAAGACCCGAAACATGTCCACATGTCTAGGGATGAAGGTGTCGATAAAACATGGACATGAGGGCATCATGATCACACATAGAACAACAATACATCATGGAGATTCTTATGGGAAAGTAACAATTCCTTCATAAAGCAAAGTATGAAACAAAAACCTTACCGAGAAGTAGCCAACAACAGTCCATAGTCATTGAAGCAATTGCAATTTATCATATTATCAGAAAGAGTCAAATAAGAGCTTGTAAGGCAAATCCACATACTCAATCATCTCTTTTGTTTTCCACAATTGTTACAACTCACGTGGTACTCATGATATCAATGTTTCAGTTGGACACAGAGAAAGATAGGGGCTTATAATTTTGCCTCCCAACCATTTACCTCAAGGGTAAAGTCAACAATAATAAAGCATAAGTACTCAGCTCCAAGTTGATATACGAATATAGATCTTTCCCAAGCATATGTCGTTCACCAAGAAAAAGGCTAAATAAGGAATTGGTGAAGATCACCATGACTCTTACAAAGGCAAAAAGTAAAGGTACAAGATAGGCCCTTCGCAGAGGGAAGCAGAGGTTGTCATGCGCTTTTGAGGTTTGGATGCGTGTCCTCTTAGTGCGTAGGAACGTCACTTTATATTGCCTCCTATGATAAAGAACTTTATTATGCAGTCTGTAGCTTTTATGTCTTCCTCATCACAGGTTCGTACAAAGCTTATTTTCCACACACTAATAGATCATACATATTTAGAGAGCAATTTTTATTGCTTGCACCGATGACAACTTACTTGAGGGATCTTATTCAATCCATAGGTAGGTATGGTGGACACTCATGGCAAGACTGGGTTGAAGGTTTATGGATGCACAAGTAGTATCTCTACTTGGTGCGGGAGTTTTGGCTAATATGAGGTGGAAGCAATTGTCACATGCTAAGGGATCTCTAATCATATAACATTGTTTGGAACCAAGCAAACACAATTCAATATGTTGTCTTCCTTGTCCAACATCTACTTCTAAGCATGTAATAGTTTGGTGAGTGTCACAATTATAGAAGGTGTCTAAGATGATATATTTATGTGTCAACCTCTCTTTCCTTATTACTTCTTATTAATTGCAACAATGACTGAGATCTATGTTGGTCTACTCTCAACAAGTTTCAATCATCATACTTGTTATATGTGAATCTATCACCTTCCATAAGATCATCTCATGATCTTTCATGCTATCGTTCTTTTCATACTTTTGATCACGGCACAAAGCAAAGCCCTTAATTAAGATACTCTTTATTATATAGCTCGCAAGCTCGATACATCGGGGGAGACACAAGGCAAAAGACTCAAACTAAACACTAAAGACTTATTCCACTAAGAGAAGAAATAAAACTGAAAAGGAAAGAACTAAAACAAAGGTAAAAGCAAAAGATATAAAGGTGATACGATACCAGGGCAACTCCCCCAAGCTTGGCATAAGCCAAAGGAGTTGCCCGTACCAATGCTTAGTTGTCTTCCTTTGGTGGCGATGGTGGTGAAGTTGCAACATGAGTTTGATCCTCTGTCTTCCAAGGCATAGGTGCTCCATCATGGCAGGATGAACGAGTCGTCGGAATCCTCAAATCTGCAGCCAACCGTATTGATTTAAATCTACACTCATACTCACAGTTTTGGTTCTGCAGGTCATAGATCTGGCCCTGGAGTTGATCAACCCTGTCATAGAGCCTGGAGAGGTGCTTGCCAATGTCAATGGCATCCATCTTGTGATTGTTGGTGAACTCCGTGCTCATCATGTGCTTGGCGTTGAGTCCATGCTCCACCATCCCTTGACACTTGAAAACTTGTTGCTCCATTGCTTCGAGCCTCGCCTCCATGCTTCCGGTCTTCTTAGGCCCCTCAACATCACGGATGTGCAACATCCCCTCACTCATCTTGATAGATTGGGGGTGCTGCAATACTTCCGTGAGGTAGGGATTGATGACCTTCTCGAAGATCTTGTCCTTAGGAACTTTTGGGGAAGTCATGACGATCTAGATCTGCAACAAAAACAGGTTCGAAACGAAAACAGAGGAAAACTGTGCGATACGGAGATCAAAACCCTCGGGCGTATATATATTGATTTTTTTCTAGACCAGAAGGAGTGCTCCACAAGAAAACGGAGTCCGAGATGCACACAAGGTGCCCACAAGCCCTGTTGCCGCGGCCAGGGGGGAGGTCGCGGCAACCAAGCTTGTGGCCGCCTCGTGCGTTCTACGGACTGCTTTTTATTTTTCTAATTTTCCATAAATTCCAAATCGGAGAAAAATTTCTATTGGAAAAGTTTCGGAGTCCAATTACTTACCAAAACACATACCTCTTTGTTTTCAGGGTCTGAAACACGCTGATAAACATCCCTTATGTACTCCTCTGGAGTTATGATATTGATGATATTGGTCTCAACATTTATGGGAGTACCAGAGATGTAATGCTTGATTCTTTGCCCATTTACCACTCTAGGAAAATTACCTTCCGTGTTATTGATTTTGACAGCACCAGAACGATATACTTCCTCGACAACATAGGGACCTTCCCATTTAGAGAGAAGCTTGCCTGCGATGAATTTAAACGAGAATTGTATAGCAGGACATAGTCACCTACATCGAACTCTCGTTTTTGGATTCTTTTATCGTGCCATCTCTTAACCTTTTCCTTGAACAACTTGGCATTCTCGTATGCCTGGGCCCTCCATTCATCTAATGAGCTGATATCAAACAACCGCTTTTCACCGGCAAGTTTGAAATCGAAGTTGAGCTCTTTGATTGCCCAATAAGCTTTGTGTTCCAGCTCAAGAGGTAAATGGCATGCCTTACCGTAAACCATTTTATACGGCGACATGCCCATGGGATTCTTATAAGCAGTCATATAAGCCCATAGTGCATCGTCAAGTTTGCTAGACCAATTCTTTCGAGATCTGTTGACGGTCTTTTGTAAGATCAATTTGATCTCCCTATTACTCAACTCCACTTGACCACTAGACTGAGGATGATAAGGAGATGCACCTCTATGGTTGACATCATACTTAGTGAGCATCTTGCGGAAAACACCATGAATGAAGTGTGAACCGCCATCAGTCATCAGATATCTAGGGACTCTAAATCTTGGGAAAATGACTTCTTTAAGCATCTTAATAGAGGTGTGGTGATTGGCATTTCTAGTGGGGATAGCTTCTACCCACTTAGTGACATAATCCACAACAACTAAGATGTGAGTATACCCATTGGAACTCGGGAAAGGTCCCATATAATCAAAGCCCCAGACATCAAATGGTTCAATGACAAGTGAATAGTTCATAGGCATTTCCTGACGCTTACTGATATTCCCTATTCTTTGGCATTCGTCACAAGACAAGATAAACTTACGCGCATCCTTGAAGAGAGTGGGCCAATAGAAACCTGATTGCAATACCTTATGAGCAGTTCTATCTCCAGCATGGTGTCCTCCGTAGGCTTCGGAATGACACTTCTGCAGGATCTGTCCCTGTTCATGTTCAGGCACACAACGTCTAATAACACCATCTACTCCTTCCTTGTAAACGTGAGGATCATCCCAAAAGTAGTGTCTCAAATCAAAGAAGAAGTTCTTCTTTTGCTGGTGGTGAAACTGGGTGGTATGTATTTGGCAACGATATAGTTTGCGTAATCAGCATACCACGTTGCACTATGTGAAGTGCGGATGACATTCAGTTGCTCATCAGGAAAGCTATCATCAATAGGTCGTGGGTCATCAAGGACATTCTCTAGCCTAGACAAGTTATCTGCTACAGAGTTATTAGTACCCTTTCGATCAACAACGTGCAAATCAAATTCCTGTAGCAGGAGAACCCATCTGATTAGCCTAGGCTTAGCGTCCTTCTTCTCCATAAGGTACTTAATAGCAGCATGATCAGAGTGAATAGTGACTTTGGAGTCAACTATATAAGATCTGAACTTTTCACATGCAAACACAACTGCTAAAAACTCCTTCTCCATAGTGGCATAGTTTCTTTGGGCACTGTCTAGAGTTTTACTAGCGTAGTGAATGACATTCAACTTCTTGTCAACTCTTTGTCCTAGAACAGCACCAACAGCATAATCACTAGCATCACACATGATTTCAAAGGGCAAGTTCCAATCAGGTGGTTGAACAACAGGTGCGGTTATCAAGGCCTTCTTAAGTATTTCGAAAGCTTCCTCACAATCCTCATCAAAAACAAAAGGAACATCCTTCTGCAAGAGGTTGGCAAGAGGCCTAGCAACCTTAGAGAAGTCTTTAATGAACCTTCTATAGAAACCAGCTGGACCTAGGAAACTTCGTATACCTCTGATATCTGTGGGGCAAGGCATTTTCTCAATTGCATCAACCTTAGCCTTATCAACTTCGATGCCTTTCTCAGAGATTTTGTGTCCTAAGACGATGCCTTCATTAACCATGAAGTGGCACTTCTCCCAGTTCAAGACGAGATTGGTATCTTTGCATCTCTGTAAGGCTCGATCAAGGTTGCTGAGGCAATCGTCAAAGGAAGAACCGTAAACGGAGAAATCATCCATGAAAACTTCAACAATCTTTTCACAGAAGTCAGAGAATATAGCCATCATACATCTTTGAAAGGTGGCAGGTGCATTGCACAGGCCAAAAGGCATACGTCTATAAGCAAAGGTACCGAAGGGGCAGGTGAAAGTGGTTTTCTCCTGATCAGATTGTGCAATAGGTATTTGCGAGAAACCTGAATAACCGTCTAGAAAGCAGAAGTGTGTGTGTTTAGATAGCCTTTCTAGCATTTGGTCGATAAACGGCAAAGGATAATGGTCTTTCCTGGTTGCCTTGTTTAGTTTCCGGAATTCTATCACCATCCTAAAGCCAGTAATAATCCTTTGTGGGATTAGTTTATTCTTATCATTAGGAACGACGGTGATACCTCCCTTATTAGGTACGCAATGTACTGGACTTACCAAATCACTATGAGCAACAGGATAAATGATTCCTGCTTCCAGAAGCTTTAATATTTATTTTGTCATGACCTCCTTCATCCTCGGATTTAATCTCCGTTGATGATCAGCAACTGGCTTAGAATCAGGATCGGTTTTAATCTTGTGCTGACATAGTGTGGGACTAATACCCTTAAGATCATCAAGAGTATATCCAATAGCAGCACGGTGCTTCCTCAAAGTTTTTAATAACTTCTTCTCTTCGTGATTCGAGAGGTGAGCACTAATAATAACAGGATATATCTCCTTCTCATCAAGGTAGGCATACTTAAGAGTATCTGGCAACTGTTTTAGCTCGAACACAGGATCACCCTTTGGTGGGGGAGGATCCCCAAGCAGTTCAATAGGCAGATTATTCTTGAGAATAGGATATTGTTCTAAAACAATTTTATCTATCTCATCTCTTTCATCCATATGCATATCATTTTCATGCTCAAGCAGATATTGCTCTAAAGGATCCGTAGGAGGTACGACAATAGAGGCAAGAGCAATGATTTCATCCCTACCAGACGACTCTTTTTCATGGGGTTGTCTTCCAAACTTGGAGAAGTTAAATTCATGAGACACACCCTCGAAACTAACAGTGATAGTCTGTTTAATGCAATCAATGTGAGCATTGACAGTGTTGAGAAAGGGTCTACCAAATATGATGGGACAAAAGCTATCTTGTGCAGTAGCAAGGACGAGGAAATCAGTAGGATACTTCGTCTTACCACACAGGACTTCTACGTCTCTCACAATTCCGAGAGGGCAGATAGTGTCTCTATTAGCTAGCGTAATAGTGACATCAATGGTTTCTAACTCAGTAGGTGCAATCTCATCTTTGATTTCATCATATAAGGACCGGGGTATTGCACTAACACTAGCACCCATATCACATAAACCATGATAACAGTGATCTCCTATCTTGACAGAAACAATGGGCAGGCCAACTACAGGTCCGTATTTGTCTTTCGCGTGAGGTTTAGCAATTCTAGCGGAGTCCTCACAGGATTTGATAACATGCCCGTCTATGTCTTCGGCTAAGAGATCTTTGATAATATCAACACTAGGTTCAACTCTAATTTCCTCAGGGGTGCAAGTGGTCTAATGTAACCCCTACGTATCACAATTGGAGCTTTAGAGTAATCCTTTTTCCTAGCAGGGTAAGGTGGTTACTCAGCGTAGGCACAAGGAACAATAGGATCACTAAAGGCAATGACTTTCTCTTCAACTCAATTGGGTTTAACTATGTTGACTTCTACAGGAGGATGATACTTAAACCACTTTTCTTTGGGAAGATCAACATGAGCAGCAAAAGATTCACATAGAGAAGCTACTATCTCAGAGTCAAGTCCATACTTAGCGCTAAAATCTCTAGAAGTGTTTGTTTCAACGAAAGAGTTAACGCAATCAAACTGGAAATTCATACCTGGCTCCTTACCTTCTTCAAGCTCCCAATCTTCAGAGTTACGTTTCATTCTTTCCAATAAATTCCATTTGTGGTCAATATCCTTCTTCATAAAAGAACCGGTACAAGAAGTGTCAAGCATGGTACGATCTTCATGTGAAAGCCGAGCATAAAAGTTTTGAGTGATAATTTATCTCGAGAGCTCATGATTGGGGCATGAATATAGCATTGATTTAAGACTCCCCCAAGCTTGAGCTATGCTTTCCCTATCACGAGGCCAAAAGTTATAAATATAATTCCGATCACGATGTACTAAATGCATAGGATAAAACTTTTGATGAAATTCCAATTTCAACCGATTGTAGTCCCATGATCCAGTATCATCACATAGCCTATACCATGTCAACGCCTTATCCTTCAAAGATAAAGGAAAGACTTTCTTATTTCCCTCATCCTCGGGCAAACCTGCAATCTTAAATAAACCACAAACTTCATCTACATAGATTAGATGCAAGTCTGGATGTGAAAATCCATCTCCTGTAAAAGGATTAGCCAGCAGTTTCTCAAGCATACCCTAAGGAATTTCATAACAGATATTTTCAGTAGGTACCTCAGGTTGAGGAACAACTCCTCATGCTTCCGTTCGTCGTGAAGATACCCCGAACAAACTCCTCAAAGGAACAGTTTCCATAGTGACAAGTGACAATAAATTTCAGCATGGTATATAAATGTTTCCTTACCAGATTCCACTTACCAAAGGCACTTCCCTCCCCGGCAACGGTGCGAGAAAAGAGTCTTGATGACCCACAAGTATAGGGGATCAATTGTAGTCCTTTCGATGCGTAAGAGTATAAAACCCAACAAGGAGGAGAAGGCTCTGATAAACGGTTTTCAGCAAGGTAATAACTGCAAGCAGTGAAAGTAGCGGTAACAAGTGATGGTGTCGTAAGGTGAAACGTAGCAAGCAAAAAGTAACAAGCGACAAGTAGTAGCAACGGTGCAGCAAAGTGGCCCAATCCCTTTTGTAGCAAGGGACAAGCCTGAGCAAAGTCTTATAAGAGGAAAAACGCTCCCGAGGACACACGGGAATTTCTGTCATGCTAGTTTCATCATGTTCATATGATTCGCGTTCGTTACTTTGATAGTTTGATATGTGGGTGGACCGACGCTTGGGTACTGCCCTTACTTGGACAAGCATCCCACTTATGATTAACCCCTCTCGCAAGCATCCGCAACTACAAAAGAAGAATTAAGACAACGTCTAACCATAGCATTAAACTAGTGGATCCAAATCAGCCCCTTACGAAGCAACGCATAGACTGGGGTTTAAGCTTCTGTCACTCTAGCAACCCATCATCTACTTACTACTCCCCAATGCCTTCCTCTAGGCCCAAATATGGTGAAGTGTTATGTAGTCGACGTTCACATAACACCAATAGAGGAAAAACAACATACATCATATCAAAATACCGAACGAATACCAAATTCACATGATTATTACTAGCATGACTTATCCCATGTCCTCAGGAACAAAAGTAACTACTCACAAAGCATAATCATAATCATGATCAGAGGTGTAATGAATATCATCAAGGATCTGAACATAAACTCTTCCACCAAGTAATCCAACTAGCATCAACTACAAAGAATAATAAACACTACTAGCAACGTTACAAGTACCAATCGGAGTCGCGAGATGGAGATTGGTTACAAGAGATGAACTAGGGTTTGGAAAGGAGATGGTGCTAATGAAGATGTTGATGGAGATGACTCCCCTCCAACGAGAGGAGTGTTGGTGATGACGAAGGAGACAATTTCCCCCTCCGGGAGGGAAGTTTCCCCGGCAGGATCGTCCTGCCGGAGCCCTAGATTGGTTCTGCTCAAGTTCCGCCTCGTGGCGGCGGCGAATCCACTAAAAAGCTCCACCTTGATATTTTCTCGGACGAAACCCTTCATATAGCAAAAGATGGGGACTAGTGGGCCACCAGGGTGCCCACAAGCCCTGTTGCCGCGACCAGGGGGGTAGGCCGCGACAACTAGGCTTGTGGGCCCCTGGCTGCTCCCCTCTGACACTTCTTTCGCCCAGTATTTTTTATATATTCCCAAAAAAAATCCACGTTGATTTTCACGGCATTTGGAGTTGCGCAGAATAGAGGACTCAGACTTGCTCCTTTTCCAGTCCAGAATTCCAGCTGCCGGTATTCTCCCTCTTCAAATAAACCTTGCAAAATAAGAGAGAAAAGGCATAAGTATGATTCCACAAAGTATAATAACAGTCTATAAAGCGATAAATATCAACATGAAAGCATGATGCAAAATGGACGTATCAATGACCTTTTTGAAAGAAACATTTTCTTCAAAAATCATGCCTCTCTATATGGAAAACCTTTTGCCTCGGCGTAGTGATGGAGGAATGCCCAACAATTTGGGCTAACCTACAAAGTAGTATTTGTATGATTAGGAATAGGTTTGTAATTTGTTAACACATGTCTTATTTTCCTAATGTTAATAAAATACAAAACATTGTTGGACGTACCCATACCATCACGTCATTTTAACATATCTGATGGCACTCTTTTCGGTGTAAACGTCGTAGTATTTAAAGCATTACCTTAAAAGGGATAATGGCAAATTGATTTATGCCATTTTTTATCTTACCATATCATATATGATTTGATTACATCTTCTCGGACATTCCACTCACAATGGTGTTCCGGGAGGTGTAACTTATGAAACATTTTTTCAAAACTCATCAGACATTCGCTAAACTTGTAACTAGAATATTCCTTTCCGCGATCTAATTGCAGAAACATAATTTTCTTGTTAAAATAATTTCTACTTCATTCTAAGAACCTTTTGAAATATTTCAAAAGATCCGTTCTTATGTATCATTAAGCAATTATTCACATATCTACTTGAGTCATTACTGAAGATAGAAAAATTCACCGCTAGCAACAATAGTTATTGGACTACACACATCGAAATGTATGATTACGAGTAAGTTTATTGCTCGTTTCTTATGGAATGTGAATAGTATTTTAGTTACTTTACTTTTGGACGAAGTTGCAAGTGTTATATGTTTCATAATAAAATGACTTAAAATCCATCAATATGGAATTTCTCCATGCGGATTTCTCCAATGTGACAAAAATACAGTGCCAAAAATATGTGGTATTCTTTTAGTCTTGTGAAATTTAGCGTCATTGTTATGGATGTATTTTATTATCATAAATATTCCTAACATACATCCCATTCATAATGGAAGCATGGTCATTACGTTATTCATAACACTGAAGAACAATTGTTCTCTTATATATGAACAACCTTCTTGCAACAAAACATTATGCAATGGGCTAGAGTGTATGAAACACTAAAATGAATTACGAAAATAAATGCAGAGGTAACACACCAATGGAAAGTATAGTAACTTCTACTATATTCTCATCATGTATCCAAAACTTTGTTACTAGCTAGTGTGTTAGGCCTTAATAGTTCCTCCATCAAGTTGCAACATGATGCATTCAAATGGGTGTCCTTGTGATTAACTTTTAATCATAACACCCTAGAATCAATGACTACAGTTTAATAATAATTCCTAAGAAATACTTCTATGACCAGCCTCCTATACATAGATAACATGTATGACATTCATACCTAAGCTCAACATTCCAGTCTTATTTCTTTTTGTTATTATACTTCTAATAGTTTTACTTCCAGAATTTCTCCTACCCACAGAAGATACACCCAACCTTTAAGAGTGGATTTAGCCATAGATTTTCTAGGCGGGAAGTCTCACTAACACCCTTTAGACTTGTGCTTTCTCTTTAAGTTTTTCTTTTGTTCATCATCATCACATGACGGGTGCTCTTATGGATCCCATCTTTTAGTAGTCTAGTTCATAGTGAGCACTTCACTAATTCTATAAACAAACATTACTTTGGATACCTCATATCTTTTTTCCTTTTTGTATCTCAAAACTAATTTTCCAGTTCCATGAATATCACATAACCATCCCAAACTTTGGAATTTCGAGTCCCATGGGAGCAAACTTATCGCACTTGACTGTAATAGAATTCAAGCTTTTGGATTGAAGGACGAGGGTCACATAATCCATTAGAATCAGTGAGACAATACTGAAAGTATTCGATAGGACAAAGTCCTTCTCAACACTCTTGAGGATAATCCTAAATAATCCTCACATTACGCTACTAATCATAAATTTTTTAACTAGATAAATTACAGTTGTTCAATTTCAACGGGGAAGGTGGAAACATGATCCAATTTCTACAACTTATATGAAAATAGTAGTTAGACTACATTCAGTAATCAATTGAACTTAGGGATTAAAAAATTAATTTTAAAGTGTGCCCCACTCAAATCAATATCTCTCGTAATTTAGTGTGAATGGTTCAAGATCCACATTTCAATTCATCACCATAAAATCATCATCTCATGACAAGAATTTCAATCGGTAGGCCAACTTCTCGATTAGATCTCTATGTGACTCTAGTTCATCTTTTGATGCACGTGTTCTGAGCTTAGGACTATCCTACCCGAATGCCAAGACAACCAAGTGATCTTGTTGCGAGGTCTGACCTCACTCGCCTCAAAGTTCTTTTATTGTTTGTGCCCATGCAACCATGTGGTATCCTAAAAAGATATATGATGTATGGTGCTGCAATCGGGAGAAAGCTAACTACTTCTTTTTTTTAGTGAGAGATCACCCTAATAAAAGTTACTACGGTGCAATCAAAAGGGTGCAAAAAAGGGATAAACATCAGGCAATTCATAATAGCATGATATGGTATAGCCACTTCCAACGGAGAAGTCTTTATATTCTTCGCCTAAGCCATTTGGGTCCGAGTCCTCCTCCGCAGAACCTTGTCACCGTCTTGATGATGGCTAAAATAATATTGCTATCACTAAAGCTAGTAAAATAAATGCATTACAACAAAGTTGATACGCAAGTCATTTCATCCGGCTCAAGCCATCATGTCGAATCATGACACGCACATCATGTTAATTAATTTGCATTATATGGCCATCAAGTCATTAAATATGACGAAGACTATACCATATCACATGCCTTCGTGCAAAACCAAGTTAGACGCCTCTAATCAGCTCGTTTATATTTTATTTTACGTGGATTTTAAGGTTTCGAATCAAACCGTAGCTACCAACATTCATCATTAAGTATGATTACTCAAGTCGCTAGATTAACTTTGCGGGGTGTATGAAACACGAGATAAAAAATCTCAAGCCCCATACCGAACTTCGTTATACACAAGAACCTCATGTATTGCCCTTTAGTCTGCGAAACATTCATCTTTCCTAACTATGGTGGAACCCAAAAAACTGAATCAATTCGTTTATCTATCAACTAGCGTACTCAGGAGTAGCATGGAAGGATCGCGGGTTCCCAGACATGTAGCAAAAATTCTGCTCAAGATCAGAACTATGCAAATTCAACGGAAGCAACAAGAACATCACGTAATATATTTCAGCTACTACTCGCACAAATAACTTGTAGCAATACATCTCATCTGCTACAGAATTATATTGTTCAATACCCATACATCTCATATATTCTAGATCGTAACCTACATCTACACATACCATGGCTCATGATGCTACTGTGGGTCACGCAACAGAAAACAAAACAATTCTGAACTACGCACCAGCCCATCACCATTATGAAGATGCATACAAGGTTTGATCTGATTGTTACCAACTCGTAGTGCAACAAAAGTAGAGTTGGCAAGGATGTTCTCTCTAGGATAAACCTTCGGGGGGGCTTGGAAAGAACCTTAGATTGTCCCTCAAACAGCCCTTCGAGAGGCCAAGGGATAAGACCTCATACATCACCTCGAGGAATCTATCAAAATCAGATGGAAATAACAACTTCTCTAACAAGTTGCACACATCCGGTCTTAAATAACCATCAGGGCTTCACCGTCAAGAACTAGGCCCGATTGAAGACCAGCCATCCTTTATGTGTATGAAACTATTTCGTGGGGAGAGAGATAGAAAGCAATACCACTGCATGTCATGTGTTGAGAGAGAACTTGGGATCAAATGTAGAGCTCTCTCCACCACTATTTATAGTGTGATGAAACGGTAGGTGCTAGGGGGAATGACCAAAAACACATTGGATATTTTCCAGCAAAAAGGCACTAAAAGTGGGAGGAATCCCCTTGAGTTGCCCCCCCCCCCACACACGCACCATGGACGGTTTGGGCTGCCTCATCGGGGTCCCAACTTCCCAAATATTCTCAACAACTTTAGGGACGAAGCCCCAAAAGGTGTCTTTCAAAGAATCTACCAAACATGGCAATAGTGTTATCTGCATCACACCATGATCCGTGGGATCTTGTCCCCTAAGACCGGGACAAGATTTTTCCACTACCGTTGAATTTGGAAAATTTCTCGAAGGTTTAGAAAATTTGTGCCGCCCCCCCCCCTAAAATAATTGACGTGTTCGGAAACATTTTGAGTATGATGATTTTTCTTGAGAACATTTTTCGGTTTCTCTGTGAAACATATTCTGTGTGTGTGAAACTTTTCCAATGACTTTCACTCGGACTCCCTATCTATTACTCAACAGATAGATGACCCTTAAGTGTGTGACCCTCTATGTTCGGTAAAGTATAGACATGGACATAACTCTTTCTGATCAATGATCAATAGCGTAACCATGGACACCCGTATTGGTACCTATAACCACACAAATGAATATTCGAGTGAACCTATTATTATTGCCAATTATTGTTCCTGTTGCTTCGTGATTTGTCACAAATACCTGAGGTGAGATTTAATGGCATTATCGTGAATCAACAACTTGTTCACTATGCGAGTTTAGTCATTGTCGATTGTATCTCTTTTCTCATGCATGCGTTCCGGCATCCCCATGATAAAATCACGTTGTGTCTAGCCAACCAATAATGTGTCATAACACCAAGAGTGCCCAAAGAACATATATCCATCGTCGGAGGAGCAAATCCTAATATTGAGTTATCAAGTGTCAAACTTTTCCATGAACCCTAAAGTCGCTGTTATAGACACCCTGTTACGGGTGATGTTTAACTAACCCCAAAGTTCATGAAGCAAGCATGAAGGACCTCGATACTCTCATGGTCCAAGAAATTATGGGAACGCTAACTTTTCCTATGTTATAAAACCATTAGCTCGTGATGAATGTTTCTCATAGCATAACGCCAATTTTGGCCGATTCAACATAAGGGTTCTTCTAACATTGTTTCCTCAAAATTGTCGGCATAGTCATGCCCATTATCAAGAAAATGTGACCATCATGCAACACTTGATCTAGTCTTAGATGCACGACTAGGAATACATTCCACCATTATTATTCCACTTGTGGATATGGGTTTCCCTTTCACACTTTATGGATATAAGGACGCAAGGTCCATTGCAGTTATAGCACATAATATAAACTAAATTACAAACTTGGAGATAAATTATACATGTTATTATTGCCTCTAGGCCATATCTCCTACAACTTCATGTGGACAAAAATGCAAACCCATCAAGGAGTATTTGTGCAGATTCTCCGGAGGAATGCACAAGGTGGTTGGCGAGGAATTAGCTCGAATGCTAGCTGCAGGATTCATTCGGGAAATCTTTCACTCAAAATGGTTGGCAAAACCTGTCATCGTTCTAAAGAAGAACAATTTCTTGTAAATGCGTGTCAACTTCAAGCACCTTAATTAGGTGTGTCCAAACGATCATTTCCCCTTCCTCACATCGACCAGATAGTGGATTCTACTTTGTTTTCTAGATTATTATTTGATTTATCATTAGATCAGAATGAACAAAAATTATGAAATAAAAATGGCCCTCATTAGCGCATTATGATGCTTCTATTATAGCACGACGCATTCAACCTTAAAATGTTGGAGCAACTTTTCAGCATGTGAACCAAAATTGTTTGTGTACAAAGATAAATAGGAATGTGGATGCCTACATAGGTGATATATCGTGAAATCAGTCAAGGGATCCTATCTGTGAGTTCATCTTGTGGAGACGTTCAAGAATCTAAGAACATTCGGGATAGAACTCAACCCAAAAAAATGTGTCTTTGGAGTTCATGCATGATTTTACTCGGTTTCCTTGTTTCTGAATGAGGAACCAGAGCTAACCTAGGAAACATAACCACAGCCTTAAATATGAAGAAGCCCAAAATACTTCGTGATGTCTAGAAGCTGGTTGGTTGCCTCCCAGCTCGTAGGTGGTTCATTTCTAGATTTTATGAGAAGTCCTTTCCTTTGTACCAATTGAAGAAGAAGTCATATACCTTCTATTGGACAAATTAAACACAAGCAACATTTGAGGACCTAAAGAAGTTGATGTCTACCAAGCCGATGTTGGCCGCACTAAGAGAGAAGGAGACTTTGCTCGTGTAGATAGCAACAACCAACCACGTGATGAGATTTTACTTAGACATCAATGATATTGTCATCCTGGAGGAGAGGAAGACGATGGGGGGTGGAGGACCTAGGCGAGGTCAGCCGGGAGTAAGGGGACAACCGACGCTCGTGTTGGCAACAAGGTCGAAAAAAGTGGTCAAAGTCGAGGCTTCGTTCTACTTGTCCTCTTCATTGAGTGAACCAATATTCATTTAGCGATGGCAATCTTGAAATAAAAAAAATTCAAATCCTCATTCGTTATTTCATGGAGTTGTGCTTGTGCTACTTCTTGATTTTAAACTAGGAGAGGACTTTTGGCTCCACGGAGAGGGCTTCATGGGGCTGCAGCGTTCGCAACTCATACCAATGTTCCTTAATGGGCGACTCCATCACTATAGCTAGCACTCACGCTCACAATTGCGCGTTCCATTTTTTTTATTTCAAGGTTGCCAGCTGACCTTACATACACTCCATGGTTTTTTCTAACTTTTGACAGTTTTATTAATTTCAAAAAATTCATGATATAAAAGAAGCTTGTGATTTTAAAAGACAACTCCACAAATTCATAATTGTCCATGAATTCTAAAAACCAATATAGAGATTTCAAACTTGTTAAAAATTGCAAAATGTTAGAAAGCTTCAAATTATTCATGAATTTTTTTTTTACTTTATAAAAATAAAACTTATAGATGTTCTATATATCAGAATTTGAAACACGTGAATGAATTTCATAATTTTTTCATGTACAAAGAAATGTTCCCAAATCTGAAAAAATGTTTGCAAATTTTAATGTATCTCACAAATTTAAATAGTGTTTCTCAATTAATAAAAAATGTTCTTAAATTTGATAAGTGTTCACACATTTGAAAACATTGATGAATTGAAAATTTGAGAATTGTGCTTTATTTTGAAAAGGTATTCGCAAGATAAAAATGTTTACAAATTTGAAATTTTCTCACGAATCTGAAAAATATTCAATATTGTAACAATAATAATGAAATTTTGTGTTTTTCATGAATTACATAAATTTCCCAGAAGTTTCGAAGACAATCATGAATTCAAAATATTTTAATTTTGTTATGATTGTTCTTGAATTTCACAAAACAAATGAAGAACGAGAAAAAGGAATGAACAAAACAAAAATGTAAGATGAAATAGTAAAGTGAGAGAGAAAACAGAAAAATAAGTGAGGGAAATGAAAAATGAAAAAAAAATGGGAAACATCCAGTGGAAGCTTCCATCAATCATCCTCATTGAATAATATCTGAGCTATATTTATGAAACGCTTTGTTTCTTTCCATTGAAAAAGTGATTCCATAAATATTGTGAGTTGCACATGTGCTCATCTTCTTCCTATTGCACGTCCATCCGCTGAACTACGTTCAGCTACGTATGTGCTAGGACTGCTGTCGAATGGTTTGGGAGCTGGTTGAGGAAAACTCTTTGGTTCTTTCTTTTATGTTGTGCTCCGTGTTTCACCAACGCATTAAATTATCATATTTTTTCTCACATTTTTCATTACTTCTTGTTATTTCTAGAAAGATAATAAAAATATATTCTCAAAGATATAATTTAAAATAACGTCCATACATTTAGGAAAAGATTCATGAGAATTCAAAAACATATTTGTGCTATTCAACCAAAAACTTAATGACCTGTTTTAGATATTATTCAATATATTTTGAAGAATTGTCATGAAATACAAAACTTAATGTCTGCAAGTTTTAATAAATGTTCAGGACATATAAAAAATATCTAAATTTTTTTAGAAAATCGTCTGCAACATTTACAAAATGTTCAAACATTCTTTATGAAAATACAATATTTTTTTATCTTGTTGATGTTTAAAATAAATGTCCATCTGCTTACAAAAAACTATGACATTTTCTAAGAATGTCAGGAAATGTAAATATTGTTCACGTAATTTTCTAAAAAGTCAATAACATATCAAGATAATATGTATAGCATGTATAAAATATTCATGATAATTAAATAAACAAACTTTTCATAAGCGTGTGCGCTCACTCGATACATGTGGAAGCATGCTTGTCCCCGTTTAAAAAACAAAATTGTTCAAAAAATGTTCATGTATTTCAAAAATGATAATGAATTTGAAAAATAGTCTTGAATTTAAAAAACTGTTCACTTAATTGAAACATATTTCCGTATTTCATAAAAATCATTAATTTGAAATTTATTCTTGCTTTGAGAAAATATACCAACTTTCTCAAATGTTCATTTTTTTGAAAATATTCCTCGGATGTAAAGAAACTTCATGAATTTAATAATGTTATTGTGTTTTAAAAGATGACTCAATTTGTTTTTGAAAAATGTTCAAGATTTCAAGGAATGTGCATAAGTTTTCGAAATATTCTTGGATTTCAAAAACAATTCACAAATAGTAAAACAATTCTCCAATTTTAAAAGTATTTTTGTATTCTATTTTCAAATAATCCTGAAATATTAAAGATAAATGGAATAAGGAAGCACAAAAACAGAAAAAGGAAAAAGAAGAGAATGAAACATAAATTTGAATAACGTGATACACACAGAAATCTGACTTAAAAGAAACATACTCCCTATGTCCCTAAATAAATGGCGTAAAAATTCAGTTAAAAATTCAACTATTTGTAAGTTTGGCCAAATATATAGATGATACTATTATGAACTACCATATTGAATAGATATATTACGAGAATATATCTAATAATGATATATTGATATTGATTTGGTAATGGCAATCTTCATATATGTCAGCTTGGGCGAAAATAGAAAACAATATGCATGCTGGATTTGTTGACAATATTTGGCTAGCCAAATCTTAGCATTTCTAAATATTAATTCCAAGACATGCCAAATATTGATAACTTTATACGAGATTGGCAAGACAACTTGATAATCAATCAATTAGTAGACAATATTTGGCAGAATGCTCATTGGCAATGCCATATTTTGGCATGGAAACAATAAGCAACGACTTTTCGAATGGGCTTATGTACCATCTATTTGGGAACATAGGGAAGAAAAAACAAGAAAATTGAGTTCATAGGAAATTCTAGAACCTTACCAAAAATCAGTGGGAACTAGCTTATAGAAATAATTAAATGGCCCGACCCAAAGCAGTCATGGGAATAATATGGGTGCACGTTTTGGTCCTTATACAGGAAGTGCTATGTACACAGAAGCACCTCAAGTCGGCTCCCACCTTCCTTCATTTGCGGGCCGGCCTATGCGTGGGTTTTGCCCCATCACTTTGCTCAGGTATTTTGCGTTTTCAACTCGTTGCTCAAAAAAAGAACGGTGTTGTGAAGTTTCAATAAACAAATGGTGTATGAACTAACATGTGGTTGAATGGTTAGATGGACAATGTTATTCAGTGTTCACTATAATTTAAGTCCCAGACTCGACATTTGCTCGTATATATTTTTCTAGATATATTTCACGCCTTCCGATGATATGCATTCACTAGAAGGAGACGTTCTCGTCGACTACGAAAGCGTGTGTGACAACTTTGTTAACCCCAATATGATGTGTTAGCTCAATCTCTCGAAGATCCTCATAGCAGTAGGGTTTGCGTGCATGCATACATTGGGACAAAAACGTCTGTAGCACTATAAGATATAGCTTTTCTGAATGATATGTATCATTTTCGGCAGATATGAGCTCTCCCATTAAACATATCTCCCATTAAACACGGGAACATGATAACATCATTAGCATCTCTTTATTATGGGCTAGTCTTAAACTTAACATGGCTTCGCCGCTTCAATGTGTTAGAAATATGCCTAGATGTAATAATAAATTGGTTATTATCGTATTTCCTTGTTCATGATAATCGTTTATTATCGATGCTATAACTATATTGACTGAAAACTCAAATACATATGTGGGTACATAGACAACACCGTGTCCCTAGTGAATCTCTACTAGACTAGCTCGTTGATCAAAGATGGTTAAGGTTTCCTAACCATGGGCATGAGTTGTCATTTGATAGCGGGATCACATCAAGGAGAATGATGTGATGAACAAGACCCAACCATAAGCATAACATTTGATCGTCTCGCTAAGTTTATTGCTACTGCCTTCTTCATGTCAAGTATCTATTCCTAAGACCATGAGATCATGCAACTACATGACACCGTAGGAATGACTTGTGTGCATCAAATGTCACTTCATAACTGGGTGATCATAAAGATACTCTACAGGTATCTTCAAGGGTGTTTGTTGGGTTGGCATGGATCAAGACTACGATTTGTCACTTCGTATGATGGAGAGGTATCTCTGGGCTCTCTTGGTAATACAACATCACAAGAAGCTTGCAAACAATGTGACTAAGGAGTTAGTCAAGGGATCTTGTATTACCAAATGATTAAAGAGACATGCCGGTAACGCGATTGAACTAGGTATGAGATACCGACGATTGAATCTCGGGCAACTAACATATCGCTAAACAAAGTGAATTGCATACGGGACTAATTGAATCCTTGACATCGTGATTCAACCGATGAAGTTCGTGGAATATGTACGAACCAATATGGGCATCAGGGTCCCGCTATTGGTTATTGACTGGAGAGGTGTCTCGCTTATGTCTACATGATTCTCGAACCTGTAGGGTTGCACGCTTAATGTTCGGTAGCGCTAGGGTAATGTTATGATATTAATAGTGGAAATTCCTAAAGTTGTTTGGAGTCCCGGATGGGATCCGAGACATGAATAGGAGCTCATGAATGGCATTATACATGGGAAGTCATATTCAGGATTCCGAAAAAAGTTCGGGAATTTTTCTGTAGAGTACCGGCAAGATTCTAGAAGGTTTGGGGGGTTCCACCGTGGGGCCAACGACCCGAGAAGGGGATCGAGGGGTGGGGCTACAACTAACATGGGCTCGCTGAACCATTCCCCAAGGCACATGTGGTTTAAATCAAGAGATAATTATCTTTAAATTTAAAGGATTGAATTTGGAGATAAGATGTTATCTTCATGTTTAAAATGTTTTCTCCCTTGTGGATGACCGTAGGAGCATATTGGACGCTCTCTCCTGCCCTCTAACCTATATCTAGATAGGGAAGGTACATGGGGACAACCAACCCTTCACCCTTGGCCATTGGCTCTCCCAACTCCTCTCACGTTTCTCCGGTACGTGCTTGGCGAAGCCCTGTCGGAATTCCACTGTCACCACCACCACCACACCATCGTGTTGGTTCAGATCTCATCTACCTATTCCCCCTCTCTTGCTGGATCAAGAAGGAGGATACTTCACCAAGTTGGACGTGTGCTAAATTCAGAGGTGTTGCACGTGCGGTGCTTCGATCGGATTGGATCACGGCTTGAGTACGACTACGCCAACCACAGTCTCTAGATCATTTACACTTTCGGTGTACAAGGGTATGTGGACACCTCTCCCTCTTGTTGCTAACATCTCCATAGAATAGATCTTGGGTATTTCGTAGGATTTTTTTGTTTCCCATGCAACATTCCCCAACAGTGGTATCATGAGCTAGGTCTATGCGTAGATGATATGCATGAGTAGAACACAAAGTATTTGTGTTCAGATTGCTTACCACCTTAGTCTTATTTTGATTTGGCGGTATTGTGGGATGAAGTAGCTCGGACCAACCTTACTTGTCCTTGCACAAGAGACCAGTTCCCACAACTGACATGCAACTTGTTTGCATAAAGGTGGCTGGCGGGTGTGTGTCTCTGCCAGTTTAGTTGAATCGGAATTGATAGAGGCGGTCCTTGTAGAAGGTTAAAAGGCAACTTGATTATCACCATTTTGGCTTTGCGTAGGCAAGAATGGTTCTTGCTATTTGCCCATAGCAGGCACGTAAAACTTGCAACAACAAAGTAAAGGACGTCTAACGTTGTTTTGCACGGCATATTATGATGTGATATGGCGAAGACATAATATGATATATGGGATGTATGGGATGATCATGTTTTGTAATAGTTATCACGACTTGCATGTCGTTGAGTACGGGAACCGGGAAGAGCCATAGGACTGCCTTCACTTACTTATGCTTTTGCTTTAGTTTATCATGATGAGTTAGCAATAGTTGTAGAAGCAATAGTTGGTGTGAAAACCACATGACAGCACGATGATGGATATAATGATGATGTAGATCATTGTGTCATGCCGGTGGTGATGGAAATCATGCCAGTGCTTTTGAGATGAAGATCAAAAGCAGAAGATGATGATGGCCATATCATGTCACTTATATGATTTGCATGCGATGTTTATCCTTTTATGTATATTATTTTGCTTAGGACGACGACAGCATTATAAAGTGACCCCTCACATAATTTCAAGATAAAAATTGCGTTCTCCCCAAGTATGCACCGTTGCCAAAGTTTGTCGTTTTGAAGCACCTCGTGATGATCGGGTGTTATAGACTCTTCGTTCGTATACAATGGGTGTAAGCCATTTTTGCACATGCAAAATACTTGGTTTAAACTTGACGAGCCAAGCATGTACAAACATGGCCTCAGAACATGATATTTCTCCAATGTATCTATAATTTTTAATTTTCTATGCTATTATGTTATCAACCTAGGATACTTTTTGGGTCATAATTCACTAATTTATATTATTTTTGAGCACTAACCTATTAACCCAGTGCCCATGGCCAGTTGTTGCTTTCAATGTGTTTTTTTCTTTTTCAGGTTTTCAGTACCAAACGAAGTCCAATTAGCATGATTTTTTTGTAAGTTTTTCTGGACCAAAAGAAGACCTCAAAGCTTCGGGAGGAGATCTAAACCACACGAGGGGGCCACAAGCCAACAAGGTGCGGCCAGGGGGGTGGTCACACCTTGATGGTTTGTGCCTCCCTCGTGGCCCCTCTTGCTCCATTCTCTGGCCTATAAATTCACATATATTCCATAAACCCTAAACATAAAAAGCAAACACTTTTTACGCCTCCGCAAGTCTCTGTTCCACGGCGATCCCATCTGGAGCTCCGTTCCGGCACCCTATCGGAGGGGGGATCAATCATAGAGGGCCTCTTCATCAACGTTGCTGCCCTCGTGATGATGTGCGAGTAGTTCACCATAGACCTACGTGTCCATAGTTAGTATCTAGATGGCTACCTCTCTCTCTCTCTCTCTCTCTCTCTCTCTCTCTGTTGAACTTCAATACAATGATCATCGCATCTTCGCTTTGACATGTCTGATGTAATTCTTTTCTATGGTGTGTTTGGTGGGATCCGATGAATTGTGGGTTTATGTTCATATTATTCATGAAAAGTGTTTGGGTCTTCTATGAATTATTATTGATCTTATTTGCATGATCATCATAGCTTCATAATTCTCTCCGTTCTATTGAATTGCTTTGGTCAAGTAGTTTGGTATTTCTTATGTTAGAGGGGTGCGTTGTAGTGGCTTCAACCAAGCAAGTTTCTATATCCCAGTGACAGAAGGGGGCAAGTTGCGTCTTTGTGTTGCTACCACTAAGGATAAAACGATGGGTTTTTCATACTGGTTAATTTCATGTTGTCTACATCATGTCATCATTCTCCAAGCATTACTCTGTTTTACTTAATACTCTAGATGCATGCTGGATAGCGGTCGATGGGTGGAGTAATAGTAGTAGGTGCAGGCAGGAGTCGTCCTATTTGCTTATGGATGTGATGCCTATATACACATGATCATTGTCGTGAAAATCACATAACTATCTGTTGTTCCATCAGTTGCCCAACAATAATTTGTTTACCCACCATATGTTGCTTTCATGAGAGATGCCACTAGAGAACAATATGGCCCCCGGATCTATTCACTTATATATTCAGAAAACTTATAATTTCCTTGGTGTTAGTTTTTTTGTATTATTTTGCAAGTTACAACTAGCTACAATTATCAACACACCTCATTTGCTTGCAAATAACGAGATCAAGGAGATTGAAAACGCTCTTCCCATGTTGGGTGCAAGTTGTTTGCTCTTTTATGTGCAGTCGCTGAAGGCGGTTGAGGATTGATATTCCAATTAGTTCGATAAACCTTGGTTTGTTAATTGAAGAAAATACTTACCTGCATTGTGTTGCGATTACCCGTTTCTCTTCACGAAAAACCCAACGCAGATCACAAGTATTAGAACACAGGAGACCGAAAGGGCGAACATGAGTCATATAGTAGATATGATCAACATGGAGATGTTCGCAATTGAAATGACCTCATATCACGCAATGATTGGACTTGGGTTTGTGGATTTTTATCATGTCACACTTAGGCAACCTCAGGGATGTTGATTTGACTGGAAGTTCATTAGTAATTTGATTAATTGAACTAATTACCATGAACATAGTCAACGTGTGTTTGCAAATTATGTTGTGGATCTAAGCTCGCGCTATAGCTCCCCTGTATTTTGATACGTTCCTAGACAAAACTAGGTTGAAAGATGATGGTAGAAATTATGCGGTCTTGGTCCGTGATTTGAGGATTGTTCTCATTGTTGCACAGAAGGCTTATGTCCTTGATACACCGCTCGGTGCGCTACCCCCTCAAGCATCGTTTGTGGATGTTGTGAATGTTTGGCAAGCACGTTATGATGACTACTCAATAGTTTAGTGCGCCATGCTTTACGGATTATAATCGGGCTCCAAAGATATTTTGAATGCCACGAAGCATACGAGATGTTCCAAGAGCTGAAATTGGTATTTCAAGCTCATGCGCATGTTGAGAGGTATGAGGACTGTGACAAATCCTTTGCCTACAAGATGGACGGTAATAGCTCAGTCAGTGAGCATGTGCTCCGAATATCTAGGTGTTGCAATCTCTTGAATCAAGTGTGAGTTAATCTTACAAATAAGATAGTGATTGATAGAGTTCTCCAGTCACTGTCACCAAGATACTAGAGCTTTATGATGAACTATAACATGCAAGGGATGGAGAAGATGATCATGATCTATTCACGATGTTTTATGCTGCGGAGGTAGAAATCAAGAAGGAGCATCAAGTGTTGATGGTTAATAATACCACTAGTTGGAAGGAGGGCAAGGGAAGAAGAGAAACTTCAAGAATGGCAAGCCAGTTGTTGCTCCAGTGAAGAAAGCCAAGGTTGAACCCAAACCCGAGAATCGGTGCTTATATTGTGAGGGGAACAAACACTGTAAGCGAAACTGCCCCCAAATATTTGGCAGATAAGAAGGCTAGCAATGTCAAAAAAAGTATATTGGATATACATGTTATTGATGTGTACCTTACTAGTGCTCATAGTAGCCCTGGGTATTTGATATCAGTTCAGTTTCTATCATTAGTAACTCGAAAGAGGAGTTGCGGAATAAAAGGAGACTAGCTAAGGGCGAGGTGATGATGTGTGTTGGAAGTGTTTCCAAGGTTGATGTGATCGCCATTGGCATGCTCGCTCAACGTTCGTGATTAGTTTTAAACCTAAATAAAAGTTATTTGGTGCCTGCGGTGAGCATGAACATTATATTTATCTTGTTTATTGCACGATGATTATTCATTCAAGCACGAGAATAATGGTTGTTCTATTTACATGAATAATATCTTCTATGATCATGAACCCAATGTGAATGGTTTACTGAATCTCAATCGTAGTGATACACATGTTCATAGTATTGATGCCAAAAGTGCAAAGTTAGTCATCATAGTACCACTTACTTGTTGCACTAGCGTGTTGGGGAACGTTGCATGGGAAACAAAATTTCCTACGCACACGAAGACCTATCATGGTGATGTCCATCTACGAGAGGAGATTTGGATCTACGTACCCTTGTAGATCGCAGAGCAGGAAGCGTTAATAAACACGGTTGATGTAGTGGAACGTCCTCACGTCCCTCGATCCGCCCCACGAACCATCTCACGAACCGTCCTGCGATCCATCCCACGATCCGTTCCGATCTAGTGCCAAACGGACGGCACCTCCGCGTTCAGCACACATACAGCTCGACGATGATCTCGGCCTTCTTGATCCAGCAATCAAGACGGAGAAGTAGATGAGTTCCCCGGCAGCGTGACGGTGCTCCGATGGTGGTGAGGATCTACTCCTGCAGGGCTCCGCCCGAGCTCCGCAGAAATACGATCTAGAGGAAGAACTATGGTGTCTAGATCTGAGTTGCACGTGGCAAAAGTTATCTCAAATCAGCCATAAATCACCACTATATATAGCAGGGAGGGGGAGGAGGCTTGCCTTGAGGGCCAAGCCCAAGGGTGCGCCAGCCAGGAGGAGAGGAGGATTCCTACTCCAATTAGGATTGGAAAGTGGAGTCCTTCTCTTCCTTCCCACCTCCCCCCTTTTTTTCTTTGGTTTTCTTCTCTTGGCGCATAGGCCCTCTTGGGCTGTCCCACCAGCCCACTAAGGGATGGTGCACCACCCCAAAGGCCATTGGGCTTCCCCTGGGTGGGTTGCCCCCCTCCCGGTGAACTTCCGGAACCCATTCATCACTCCCGGTACAATGCCGGTAATGCCCGAAAGCCTTTCAGTAACCAAATGAAATCATCCTATATATCAATCTTAGTTTCTGGACCATTCCAAAAACCCTCGTGACGTCTGTGATCTCATCCAGGAATCCTAACAACATTCAGTAACCACACATATTTTTGGGGAACGTCGCATGGGAAACAAAAAATTTCCTACGCGCACGAAGACCTATCATGGTAATGTCCATCTACGAGGGGGATTTCAGATCTACGTACCCTTGTAGATCGCACAGCGGAAGCGTTAATAAACGCGGTTGATGTAGTGGAACGTCCTCACGTCCCTCGATCCGCCCCGCGAACCATCCCACAAACCGTCCTGCGATCCGTCCCACGATCCGCTCCGATCTAGTGCCGAACGGACGGCACCTCCGCGTTCAGCACACGTACAACTCGACGATGATCTCGGCCTTCTTGATCCAGCAAGAGGGACAGAGAGGTAGATGAGTTTTCCGGCAGCGTGACGGCGCTCAGGAGGTTGGTGGTGATCTAATCTCAGCAGGGGTCGGCCCAAGCTCCGCAAAAACGCGATCTAGAGGAAAACCGTGGAGGTATGTGGTCGGGCTGCCGTGGAAAAGTTGTCTCAAATCAGCCCTAAAACCTCCGTATATATAGGTGGGAGGGGAGGGGCCTTGCCTTGAGGCTCAAGGAGCCCCAAGGGGTTCAGCCGAAGGGGGGGAGGAGGATTCCTCCTCCAATCCTAGTCCAACTAGGATTGGAAGGTGGAGTCCTTCCCTTCCTTCCCACTTCCCCTTTTTTTATCTTTGATTTTCTTATCTCCTTGCGCAGGGGCCTCTTTGGGCTTGCCCACCAGCCCACTAAGGGCTGGTGCGGCACCCCTAAGGCCTATGGGCTTCCCCGGGGTGGGCTGCCCCCCCCCCCCCCCCGGTGAACATCCGGAACCCATTCGTCATTCCCGGTAATTCCGAAAACCTTCCGGTAATCAAATGAGGTCATCCTATATATCAATCTTCATCTCCGGACCATTTCGGAAACCCTCGTGACGTCCGTGATCTCATCCAGGACTCCGAACAACATTCGGCAACCAACCATATAACTCAAATACGCATAAAACAACGTCGAACCTTAAGTGTGCAGACCGTGCGGGTTCGAGAACTATGTAGACATGACCCCAGGGACTCCTCGGTCAATATCCAATAGCGGGACCTGGATGTCCATATTGGATCCTACATATTCTACGAAGATCTTATCGTTTGAACCTCAGTGCCAAGGATTCATATAATCCCGTATGTCATTCCTTTTGTCCTTGGGTATGTTACTTGCCCGAGATTCGATCGTCAGTATCAGCATACCTATTTCAATTTCGTTTACCGGCAAGTCTCTTTACTCGTTCCGTAATACAAGATCCCGTGACTTACACTAAGTCACATTGCTTGCAAGGCTTGTGTGTGATGTTGTATTACCGAGTGGGCCCCGAGATACCTCTCCGTCATGCGGAGTGACAAATCCCAGTCTCGATCCATACTAACTCAGCGAACACCTTCGGAGATACCTGTAGAGCATCTTTATAGTCACCCAGTTACATTGTGACGTTTGATACACATAAAGCATTCCTCTGGTGTCAGTGAGTTATATGATCTCATGGTCATAGGAACAAATACTTGACACGCAGAAAACAGTAGCAACAAAATGACACGATCAACATGCTACGTCTATTAGATTGGGTCTAGTCCATCACATGATTCTCCCAATGATGTGATCCAGTTATCAAGCAACAACACCTTGTACATAGTCAGAAGACCCTCACTAGCCTTGATCAACTGGCTAGCCAACTAGAGGCTTGCTGGGACAGTGTTTTGTCTATGTATCCACACATGTATCTAAGTCTTCATTCAATACAATTATAGCATGGATGATAAACGATTATCTTGAAACAGGAATTGTAATAATAACTTATTTATCATTGCCTCTAGGGCATAATTCCAACAGTTTCCCACTTGCACCAGAGTCAATAATCTAGCCCTCACATCACCATGAAAATTACATTGTAATAAATCTAACACCCATACAGTTCTGGTGTTGATCATGCTTTGCCCGTGGAAGAGGTTTAGTCAGCGGCTCTGCTACATTCAGATCCGTGTGCACTTTGCATATATTTACGTCCTCCCCTTCGACGTAGTCGCGGATGAGGTTGAAGCGTCGTTTGATGTGTCTGGTCTTCTTTTGAAACCGTGGTTCCTTTGCTAAGGCAATGGCACCCGTGTTGTCACAAAACAGGGTTATTGGATTTAGTGCACTTGGCACCACTCCAAGATCCGTCATGAACTGCTTCATCCAGACACCCTCCTTGGCCGCCTCCGAGGCAGCCATGTACTCCGCTTCACATGTAGAATCAGCTACGACGCTTTGCTTGGAACTGCACCAGCTTACCGCACCCCCATTAAGAATAAATATGTATCCGGTCTGCGACTTAGAGTCGTCCGGATCTGTGTCAAAGCTTGCATCGACGTAACCTTTTACGGCGAGCTCTTCGTCACCTCCATACATGAGAAACATCGCCTTAGTCCTTTTTAGGTACTTCAGGATATTCTTGACCGCCGTCCAGTGATCCACTCTTGGATTACTCTGGAACCTGCCTGCCATACTTATGGCCAGGCTAACGTTCGGTCTAGTGCACAACATTGCATACATGATAGAACCTATGGCTGAAGCATAGGGGACGGTGCTCATATGCTCTCTATCTTTATCAGTTGCTGGGCACTGAGTCTTACTCAATCTTGTACCTTGTAAAACTGGCAAGAACCCTTTCTTGAACTGTTCCATTTTGAACCTCTTCAAAACTTTATCAAGGTATGTACTTTGTGAAAGTCCTATCAGGCATTTCGATCCATCCCTATAGATCTTAATGCCTAGAATGTAAGCAGCTTCTCCTAGGTCCTTCATAGAGAAACTTTTATTCAAGTAATCCTTTATGCTCTCCAAAAACTCCACGTTGTTTCCAATCAGCAATATGTCATCCACATATAATATTAGAAATGCCACAGAGCTCCCACTCACTTTCTTGTAAATACAAGATTCTCCAACCACTTGAATAAACCTAAATGCTTTGATCACCTCATCAAAGCGTTTATTCCAACTCCGAGATGCTTGCACCAGTCCATAAATGGATCGCTGGAGCTTGCACACTTTGTTAGCATTTTTAGGATCGACAAAACCTTCGGGTTGCATCATATACAACTCTTCCTTAAGGAAACCGTTAAGGAACGCCGTTTTGACATCCACCTGCCAGATTTCATAATCGAAAAATGCAGCTATTGCTAACATGATTCTGACGTACTTAAGCATCGCTACAGGTGAGAACATCTCATCGTAGTCAACTCCTTGAACTTGTGAAAAATCCTTTGCGACAAGTCGAGCTTTATAAAAAGGTCACATTACCGTCAGCGTCTGTCTTGTTCTTAAAGATCCATTTGTTCTAAATAGCCTTGCGGTCCTCGGGTAGTACTTCCAAAGTCCACACTTTGTTTTCATACATGGATCCTATCTCGGACTTCATGGACTCCAGCCATTTGTTGGAATCCGGGCCCACCATTGCTTCTTCACAATTCGCAGGCTCATTGTTGTCTAACAACATAATTGATAAAACGGGATTACCGTACCACTTTGGAGTAGTACGCGGTCTCGTCGACGTACGAGGTCCGATAGGAACTTGATCTGGAGTTTCATGATCATCGTCATTAACTTCCTCCTCAACCGGCGTCGCAACGACAGGGGTTTCCCCTTGCCCTGCGCCACCATCCAGAGGGATGAGAGGTTCGACAACCTCATCAAGTTCTATATTCCTCCCACTCAATTCTCTCGAGAGAAACTCCTTCTCGAGAAAAGCTCCGTTCTTAGCAACAAACACTTTGCCCTTGGATTTGAGATAGAAGGTATACCCAACTATCTCTTTTGCGTAACCTATGAAGATGCATTTTTCCGCTTTGGGTTCCAGCTTTTCAGGCTCAAGCTTTTTGACATAAGCATCACATCCCCAAACTTTAAGAAACGACAACTTTGGTCTTTTGCCATACCACAGTTCGTATTGTGTCGTCTCAACGGATTTTGATGGTGCCCTATTTAAAGTGAATGCACCTGTTTCTAATGCATAACCCCAAAACGATAAAAGCAAATCGGTAAGAGACATCATAGATCGTACCATCTCTAATAAAGTACAATTACGACGTTCGGACACACCATTACACTGTGGTGTTCCAGGCGGTGTCAACTGTGAAACAATTCCACATTGTCTTAAGTGAGCACCAAACTCGAAACTCAGATATTCACCCCCATGATCAGACCGTAGGAACTTGATCTTCTTGTTACGATGATTTTCAACTTCACTCTGAAATTGCTTGAACTTTTCAAATGTTTCAGACTTGTGCTTCATCAAGTAGACATAACCATATCTACTCAAATCGTTAGTGAAGGTGAGAAAATAACGATATCTGCCGCGTGCCTTCACGCTCATCGGACCACACACATCGGTATGTATGATTTCCAACAAGTCACTTGCATGCTCCATTGTTCCGGAGAACGGAGTTTTAGTCATCTTGCCCATGAGGCATGGTTCGCACGTGTCAAGTGAATAAAAGTCAAGTGACTCCAAAAGTCCATCGGTATGGAGTTTCTTCATGCGTTTTACACCAATATGACCTAAGCGGCAGTGCCATAAAAACATGGCGCTATCATTGTTAACTCTAACTCTTTTGGTCTCAATGTTATGTATATGTGTATTATCACTATCAAGATTCAATATGAACAATCCTCTCACATTGGGTGCATGACCATAAAAGATATTACTCATAGAAATAGAATAACCATTATTCTCTGACTTAAACGAGTAACCGTCTCACAATAAACAAGATCCAGATATAATGTTCATGCTTAACGCAGGCACTAAATAACAATTATTTAAGATCATAGCTAATCCTGATGGTAACTGAAGTGAAACTGTGCCGACGGCGATTGCATCAACCTTGGAACCATTTCCCACGCGCATCGTCACTTCATCCTTGGCCAGCCTTCGCTTATTCCGCAGTTCTTGTTTCGAGTTGCAAATATGAGCAACAGAACCGGTATCGAATACCCATGCACTACTACGAGAGCTGGTTAAGTACACATCAATAACATGTATATCAAATATACCTGATTTTTCTTTGGCCGCCTTCTTATCAGCCAGATACTTGGGGCAGTTGCGCTTCCAGTGACCCATACCCTTTCAATAATAGCACTCCGTTTCAGGCTTAGGTCCAGCTTTGGGTTTCTTCGTCGGATTGGCAACAAGCTTGCCGCTCTTCTTTGAATTACCCTTCTTTCCTTTGACATTTCTCTTGAAACTAGTGGTCTTATTCACCATCAACACTTGATGCTCTTTACGGAGTTCTGACTCTGCGACTTTCAGCATCGCAAACAACTCGTCGGGTGACTTGTTCATCCCTTGCATGTTGTAGTTCAACACAAAGCCCTTATAGCTTGGCAGCAGTGATTGAATAATTCTGTCAGTGATAGCTTCTTGCAGGAGTTCAATCCCCAGCTCAGCTAGATGGTTTGAGTACCCAAACATTTTGAGCACATGTTCACTGACAGACGAATTCTCCTCCATCTTGCGAGCATAGAATTTATTGGAGGTCTCATACCTCTCGATCCGGGTGTTCTTCTGAAAGATAAACTTCAATTCCTGGAACATCTCATATGCTCCATGACGCTCAAAGCGACGTTGAAGTCCCAGCTCTAAGCCATACAAGACTGCACATTGAACTACTGAGTAGTCCTCCTTACGTGTTAACCAATCGTTCTTAACATCTTGGTCAGGCGTAGCGGGTGGTTCATCTCCTAGTGCAGCATTAAGTACATAATCCTTCTTCCCAGCTTGCAGGAGCAACTTAAGATTACGAGCCCAGTCTACAAAGTTGCTTCCATCATCTTTCAACTTAGCTTTCTCTAGGAACGTATTACAATTCAGGGTGACTGTCGCGTGAGCCATGATCTACAACACAAATATATTCAAAGTGGACTTAGACTATGTTCAAGATAATTAGAGTTTAACTTAATCAAATTACTTGCTAAACTTCCACTCAAAAAGTACATCTCTCTAGTCATTTGAGTGGTTCATGATCCAATTCCACTAGCTCAAGTCCGATCATCACGTGAGTTGAGGATAGTTTCAGTGGTAAGCATCCCTATGCTAACCATATCAACTATATGATTCATGATCGACCTTTCGGTCTCATGTGTTCCGAGGCCATGTTTGCACATGCTAGGCTTGTCAAGCTTAACCCGAGTGTTCCGCGTGTGCAACTGTTTTGCACCCGTTGTATGTGAACGTTGAGTCTATCACACCCGATCATCACGTGGTGTCTCGAAACGATGAACTATAGCAACGGTGCACAGTCGGGGAGAACACAATTTCGTCTTGAAATTTTAGTGAGAGATCACCTCATAACTCTACCGTCGTTCTAAGCAAAATAAGGTGCATACAAGGATTAACATCACATGCAATTCATAAGTGACATGATATGGCCATCATCACATGCTTCTTGATCTCCATCACCAAAGCACCGACACGATCTTCTTTGTCATCGGTGCCACACCATGATCTCCATCAACGTGTCGCCATCGGGGTTGTCGTGCTACTCATGCTATTACTACTAAAGCTACATTCTGGCAATATAGTAAACGCATCTGCAAGCACAAACGTTAGTTTAAAGACAACCCTATGGCTCCTGCCGGTTGTCGTACCATCGACGTGCAAGTCGATATTAACTATTACAACATGATCATCTCATACATCCAATATATTTCATCACATCGTTGGCCATATCACATCACAAGCATACCCTGCAAAAACAAGTTAGACGTCCTCTAATTGTTGTTGCATGTGTTTACGTGGTGACCATGGGTATCTAGTAGGATCGCCTCTTACTTACGCAAACACCACAACGGAGATATATGAATTGCTATTTAACCTCATCCAAGGACCTCCTCGGTCAAATCCGATTCAACTAAAGTTGGAGAAACCGACACTCGCATGTCATCTTTGAGCAACGGAGTTGCTCGTAGCGATGAAACCAGTCTCTCGTAAGCGTACGAGTAATGTCGGTCCGAGCCGCTTCGATCCAACAATACCGCGGAATGAAGAAAAGACTAAGGAGTGCAGCAAATCGCACATCACCGCCCACAAAAACTTTTTTGTTCTACTCAAGATGACATCTACGCATGAACCTAGCTCATGATGCCACTGTTGGGGAACGTCGCATGGGAAACAAAAAAAATTCCTACGCGCACGAAGACCTATCATGGTGATGTCCATCTACGAGGGGGATTTCAGATCTACTTACCCTTGTAGATCGCACAACACAGGCGTTGATAAACGCGGTTGATGTAGTGGAACGTCCTCACGTCCCTCGATCTGCCCCGCGAACCGTCCCATGGACCGTCGCGCGATCCGTCCCACGATCCGCTCCGATCTAGTGCCGAGCGGATGGCACCTCCGCGTTCAGCACACCTACAGCTCGACGATGATCTCGTCCTTCTTGATCCAGCAAGAGAGACGGAGAGGGAGATGAGTTCTCCGGCAGCGTGACAGTGCTCCGGAGGTTGGTGGTGATTTAATCTCAGCAGGGCTCCGCCCGAGCTCCGCAGAAACGCGATCTAGAGGAAAAACCATGGAGGTATGTGGTCGGGCTGCCATGGAAAAGTTGTCTCAAATCAGCCCTCAAACCTCCGTATATATAAGTGGGAGGGGAGGGGCCTTGCCTTGGGGCTCAAGGAGCCCCAAGGTGTTTGGCCGAAGGGGGGACGAGGATTCCTCCTCCAATCCTAGTCCAACTAGGATTGGAAGGTGGAGTCCTTCCCTTCCTTACCACTTCCCCTTTTTTTCTTTCTCTTTGATTTTCTTATCTCCTTGCGCAGGGGCCTCTTTGGGCTTGCCCACCAGCCCACTAAGGGCTGGTGCGGCACCCCTAAGGCCTATGGGCTTCCCCGGGGTGGGCTCCCCCCCCCCCCCCGGTGAACATCCGGAACCCATTCGTCATTCCCGGTAATTCCGATAACCTTCCGGTAATCAAATGAGGTCATCCTATATATCAATCTTCGTCTCCGGACCATTCCGGAAACCCTCGTGACGTCCGTGATCTCATCCGGGACTCCGAACAACATCCGGTATCCAACCATATAACTCAAATATGCATAAAACAACGGTGAACCTTAAGTGTGCAGACCCTACGGGTTGGAGAACTATGTAGACATGACCCGAGGGACTCCTCGGTCGATATCCAATAGCGGGACCTGGATGACCATATTGGATCCTACATAATCTACGAAGATCTTATCGTTTGAACCTCAGTGACTAGGATTCATATAATCCCGTATGTCATTCCCTCTGTCCTTCGGTATGTTACTTGCGTGAGATTCGATCGTCAGTATCCGCATACCTATTTCAATCTCGTTTACCGGAAAGTCTCTTTACTCGATCCGTAATACAAGATCACGTGACTTACACTAAGTCACATTGCTTGCAAGGCTTGAGTGTGATGTTGTATTACCGAGTGGGCCCCGAGATACCTCTCCATCACACGGAGTGACAAATCCCAGTCTCGATCCATACTAACTCAACGAACACCTTCGGAGATACCTGTAGAGCATCTTTATAGTCACCCAGTTACGTTGCGACCTTTGATACACACAAAGCATTCCTTCGGTGTCAGTGGGTTATATGATCTCATGGTCATAGGAACAAATACTTGACACGCAGAAAACAGTAGCAAAAAATGACACGATCAACATGCTACGTCTATTATATTGGGTCTAGTCCATTGCATGATTCTCCCAATGATGTGATCCAGTTATCAAGCAACAACACCTTGTACATAGTCAGAAGACCGTGATTATCCTTGATCAACTGGCTAGCCAACTAGAGGCTTGCTAGGGATAATGTTTTGTCTATGTACCACACATGTATCTAAGTCTTCATTCAATACAATTATAGCATGGATAATAAACGATTATCTTGATACAGGAATTATAATAATAACTTATTTATCATTGCCTCTAGGGCATAATTCCAACACATATAACTCAACTATACTAAAACATCATCGAACCGTAAGTGTGCAGACCTTGCGGGTTCGAGAACTATGTAGACATGCCCCGAGGCACTCCTCGGTCAATATCCAATAGCGGGACCTAGATGCCCATATTGGATCCTACATATTCTCCGAAGATCTTATCGGTTGAACCTCAGTGCCAAGGATTCATATAATCCCGTATGTCATTCCCTTTGTCCTTCGGTATGTTACTTGCCCGAGATTCGATCGTCGGTATCCGCATACCTATTTCAATCTCGTTACCGGCAAGTCTCTTTACTCGTTTCGTAATACAAGATCCCGTGACTTACACTTAGTCACATTGCTTGAAAGGCTTGTGTGTGATGTTGTATTACCGAGTGGGCCCCGAGATACCTCTCCGTCACACGGAGTGACAAATCCCAGTCTTGATCCATACTAACTCAACGGACACCTTCGGAGATACCTGTAGAACACCTTTATATTCACCCAGTTACGTTGTGACGTTTTGTGCACACAAGGTATTCCTCCGGTGCGAGTGAGTTATATGATCTCATGGTCATACGAACAAATACTTGACACGTAGAAAACAATTACAATAAAACGACAAGATCAATATGCTACGTTCATAGTTTGGGTCTAGTCCATCACATGATTATCCTAATGATGTGATCCAGTTATCAAGTGTCAACACTTGCACATAGTCAGAAAACTTTGACTATCATTGATCAACTGGCTAGCCAAATAGAGGCTTGCTAGGGACATTGTTTTGTCTATGTATCCACACATGTATCTATGTTTTCATTCAATACAATTATAGCATGGATAATAAAAGATTATCACGAACAAAGAAATATAGTAATAACTAATTTATTATTGCCTCTAGGGCATATTTCCAACATAGCGCTTAGGTCATATTGGTGTAAAATGCATAAAGAAACTCCATGCTCATGGACTTTTGGAATCACTCGATTTTGAATTGATTGATACATGCGAACCATGCCTCATGGGCAAGATGACTAAAATATTGTTTTCCGGTATGATGGAGTGGGCAAGTGACTTATTGGAAATAATACATATTGATGTATGTAGTCCAATGAGTGTTGAAGCACATAGTGGATATTATTATTATCTTTCCTTCACAAATAATTTGAGTAGATACGTGTATATTTACTTGATGAAACACAAGTCTAATATTTTGAAAAGTTCTAGCAATTTAGAGTGAAGTTGAAGATCATCGTGACAAGTATATAAAATGTCTACGATATGATCGTGGAGGTGAATATCTGAGTTACGAGTTTGGTATAAATTTAAGACAATGTTGAAATTGTTTCACTACTCACGCCACCTGGAACACCATAGTGTAATGGTGTCTCTGTACATCGTAACCGTGCTCTATTGGATATGGTGTGTGCTATGATGTCTCTTACCGATTTTCCACTATCGTTTTGGGGTTGTGCATTAGAGACAACTATATTCACTTTAAATAGGGCACCATCTATATCCATTGAGATAACACCGTATGAATTATGGTTTGGCAAGAAACCTAAGTTGTCATTTCTTAGACATTGTGGATACGACACTTATCTTTGATAAGCTCGAACCCAAAGCGGAAAATGCATCTTGATAAGATACCCTAAAGAAACAATTGGGTATACCTTCTATTATAGATTCGAAGGCAAGTATTTGTTGCAAAGAATGGACCCTTTCCAGAGAAGGAGGTTCACTTCAAAGAAGTGAGTGGGAGGAAGGTAGAACTTGATAAGGTTATTCGACCTTCACTTGAATTGGAAAGTAAAGCAGCAAAGAAAGGTGTTCGTGTAATGCGTACACCAATTGAAGAAGAAGCTAATGATGATGATCATGAAACTTAGGATCAAGTTACTACTGAACATCGTAGGTACACAAGGACATGTACTGCCCTGAGTGGTACGGTGATCCCGTCTTGGAAGTCATGTTGTTACACAACGATGACCCTACGAACTATGAGGAAGTGATGATGAGCCCGTATTTTGACAAATGGCTAGAGGCCATGTAATCTGAGATAGGATCCATGTATGATAACAAGGTATGGACATTCGTAGACTTGCCCAATCACCGGCAGGCCATTCAGGATAAATGGATCTTTAAGAAGACAGACGCCGGTAGTAATGTCGCTATCGGTAGAGCTCGACTTGTTGCAAAGGGGTTTTCGACAAGTTCAAGGAGTTGACTATGATGAGACTTTCTCACCCTTAGCGATGCTAAAGTTTGTTCGGATTATGTTAGTAGTTGCTGCATTTTTCGATTATGAAATCTGGAAAATGGATGTCACTGTTTCCTTAAAGGTTTCCTTCAGGAAAGGTTGTATGTGATACTACTAGAAGGTTTTATCGATCCTAAGGATTCTAAAAGGCATGCGATCTCGAACGATCCTTCTCCGGACTTGTTCAAGCATCTCGGAGTTGGAATATGCGCTTTGGTGAGGTGATCAAAGCTTTTGGGTTTATACAAAATTTATGAAGAAACTTGTATTTACAAGAAAGTGAGTGGGAGCACTATTGAATTTCTGATAAGTATATGTGGTTGACATATTTTTGACTCGAAATAATGGAGAATTTTTGGAAAGCATAAAGGGTTGTTTGAAAGGAGTTTTTCAAAGGAAGACCTTAGAAAAGCTTCTTACGTATTGGGTATCAATATCTATAGAGATACAAGGTGCCTGATAAGACTTTCACAGAGCATATACCTTGACAAGATTTTGCAGGAGTTCAAAATGGATCAGTGAAAGAATGAGTTCTTTCCTGTATCGTAAAGTGTGAATTTTAGTACGACTGAAATCTCGACCATGGCAGAAGAAGAGAAAGCACGAAGGTCGTCCCTATACCTCAGCCATATGCTCTATATTGTATGCCATCTTGTGTACCACACCTGATTTGTGCCTTACCATGAGTCTAGAAAGGGGGTACAAGAGTGATCCAGGAGTGGATCACTTGACACCAGTCAATATTATCCTTAGAGGACTAAGAAAATGTTTCTCGGTTATGGAGGTGATAAAGAGTTCGGTGTAAAGGGTTATGTTGATGCAAGCTTTGACATTGATCTGGATGACCCTAAGTAGCCAACCGGACATGTGTAATGGAGTAGTCATTTGGAACAGCTCCAAGTGGAACGTGATAGCATCATCAACAGTATAACCTAAGAATTGGCAAAGTACACATGGATCTGAATGTTGCAGAGCCGTTGACTAAAACCTCTCTCACAAGCAAAACATGATCAAACCCGAGAACTTATTGGGTGTTAATCACATGGCGATGTGAACTAGATTATTGAGTCTAGTGCAAGTGGAAGACTGTTGGAAATATGCCATAGAGGCAATAATAAATTGGTTACTATCATATTTCCTTGTTCATGATAATCTTATATTATCCATGCTATAACTGTATTGACTGGAAACTCAGATACATGTGTGGATACATAAACAACACTATGTCCCTAGTGAGCCTCTACTAGACTAGCTCGCTGATCAAAGATGGTTAAGGTTTCCTAACCATAGACATTACTCGTCATTTGATAACGAGATCACATCATTAGGAGAATGATGTGATGGACAAGACCCAACCATAAGCATATCATTTGATCACATTGCTAAGTTTATTGCTACTGCTTTCTTCATGTCAAGTATATGCTCCTAAGACCATGAGATCATGCAACTCCCTGACACAGGAGGAATACCTTGTGTGCATTAAACGTCACTTCGTAACTGGGTGATCATAAAGATACTCTACAGGTATCTTTGAGGGTGTCTATTAGGTTGGCATGGATCAAGACTGATATTTGTCACTCTGTATGATGGAGAGGTACCTTTGGGACCTCTTGATACAACATCACAAGAATCTTGCAAGCAATGTGACTAAAGAGTTAGTCACGAGATCTTATCTTACAAAACGAGTAAAGATACTTGTCGGTAACGAGATTGAACTAGGTATGAGATACTCACAATGGAAGCTCGGGCAAGTAACATATCGCTACAAAAAGGGAATTGCATATGGGATTAACTAAATCCTTGACATCATGGTTCAATCGACGAAGATCTTCGTGGAATATATAGGAACCAATATGGGCATCCAGGTCCCGCTATTGGTTATTGACCATAGAGGTATCTTGGTCATGTTTACATGATTCTCGAACTCATAGGGTCGCACGGTTAACGTTCCATAGCGCTAGGGTAATATTGAGATATTAATAGTGGAAATTCCAAAAGTTGTTCCATCCGGGACATCACGAGAAGCTCCGGAATGGTCCGGAGCTAAAGATTTATATATGGGAAGTCATATTCAAGGTTCCAAAAAAGTTGAGGAATATTTAGGTGGAGTACCAGGAAGGTTCTAGAAGGTTCCCAGGATTACACCGTGGGGACCAATGACCCGGTAAGGGACCAAATGATCTAGGGGAGGGGCTACAACCTACATGGGTTGGCTGCACCATTCCCCAACGCACATGTCGTTTAAATCTAGAGATAAGGTATTATCTCTAAATTTAAAGGGTTGATTCTAGAGATAAGATGTTATCTTTATGTTTAAATGATTTTCTCCCTTGTGTCCGGCCCTAGGAGAGTTTTGGATGTCCTCCCGTGCCCTCTAGCCTATATATAGATGGGGGAGATGCATGGGGGTAGCCAACCTTTCACCCTTGGCCATTGGCTCTTCCAACTCCTCCCATGTTTCTCGAGTACGTGCTTGACAAAGCCCTGCCGTAATTCTACTCCCACCACCACCACCACACCGTCCTGTTGGTTCAGATCTCATCTACCTATTCTCCCTCTCTTGCTTGATCAAGCAGGATACGCCACCGAGACGGACGTGTGCTAAAATTGGAGGTATCGCACGTGCGGTGCTTGGATCAGATCGGATCGCGACCCGAGTACGACTACGCCAACTACGATCTCTAGGTCGTTAATGAATTTGGTCTACAAGACTATGTAGACACCTCTCTCTCTCTCTCTGTCTCTCTCGTTGCTATCATCTTGATAGAATAGATCTTGGATGTTTCGTAAGAATTTTGTTTGTTTTCCATGCAACTTTCCCCAACAGAATGCATGTGTGCCAATTTGTCCAGCATGCAATACTACTTCACGGAGATAAATTATCCTTGCGGCCATGTCATCCAAAAACGGCATGGGTGTCTTGGCAAGACATGAAGAAGCGAAAATACATGTGAAGCCTAGATTTCTGGAAAATGCAATTATTCAATCTACATATACTAGCTAAATCAGCCTGAGCATTTGGGTACCCGAACCCGAACCGAACCTAGTTACCTGAATTGTGGGTAATTCGGGTATCGGGTTAGGGTACGGTTCTCATTTTCTCGCTATTCGGTTTTCGGGTTAGGGTTCGGGTTCCAGTCTAGAAAACTCAAAATACCCATATTACCCGAGTTATTCATACTAACCAAATTATTCATGCTATTATTATACTGACGTGTTACCCATACTAACTAAAATAGCCAGACTATCCAAAAGAACCATATTACCCAAATTATTCACACCAAAATTTGACGTGTGCTCCAAATATTTTGGGCTTTTGGGGTACCCGAATTACCCGAACCAAAATTTTAGGTAATTTGGGTTCGGTTACCTTTTTGCAGAAAAAAATCCGGTTTCAATTTTTGAGTACCCGAATTACCCATAATCCAAACTACCCGAACCGAAGTAACCAAAATACCCGAACGCTTAGGCTTATAGCTAAATAGGGATGGTGGCTGATTCAAGGACCAAACACCCTAGTGCAAATATTTTAAAGGTGGTCTATTTTCTTGTGAGAGAATTTGTGTAGTTTATAATTGGGTCGAAGACCTCACAAGTGTGGACCATTTTAGAAGATCGGGAGGTACTCCAAAAATATTCCTACAATTTCTTTTCAAAAGTAAATGGAAAAGGGAAGCAAAAAATAAAAAGGGAAAATGCTGAAAAGTAAAATTGGAAAAACTAGTGAAGACACAAAACGTCATAAATGAAACATGCTCCGTCTGTCCCAAAATAAATGGCGTAAGAATTCAGTAAAATAGTCAAGTACTTATAAGTTTGACCAATCATATAGAAAACCTATTAAGAACTATAATATTCGACAAATACATTATGAAAATATATCTAATCATGGATCTATTAATATTAATTTGGTAGTGTTCATCTTAATATATATTTTTATGTATGTTTGCTCGAAAATAGAAAACATTGAGTTTTGACTGAGTTTGTGTACCAAATATATTTGGGAATGTAGGGAGTTAAAAACAACAAAACTTGATTTAAAGAAGGTTCTAGAACCTTTCCAAAACCGATGGAAAATGCTTTGTGAGAAATAATAAAATGGGCCGACCGAAAGTAGTTATAGGAATAATCTGGGTGCACGTTTGGTCTTTATATCATAGGTAAATGTATCAGGGAGCTCCTACCGACCGCATTCTGCGACACGAGTCGTTCGGGCACACAGGATGGTCGCCCGAATGGACTGACTTAGTTCTTTTTTTTCATTTTCTTTTCTATTACTTTTTTCCTTTTCTCCTTATTCCCATTCTTTTTTTCTTGTTTGCTTCGTTTTTTCTTTCATTTTCCTTTTATTATTATTTTATGAACACGAACAAATGTTGATTTCCCACTCTTTTTTTGAAAACATGAACATTTTTTAAACGAAAAACAAATTTGAAAACGCGAACAATTTTTTCAAACATGATTTTTTTTAAACATAAAATAAATTGGGAAGCACGAACATTTTTGAATCTTGAGATTTTTTTAAACGGAGAACAATTTTGAAAACCCCCGAAAAAATTTGAAAGTGCGAACAAATTATGGAAGCACTAACCATTTTTTAATCTCGAGAACAATTTTTCAAACCGAGATTTAAAAAAAAATCCTGAACAAATTTGGAAACGCAAACAATTTTTTAAAGTACAAACAGTTTTGGAATCTTGAGAACAAATTTTTAAAACGGAAAATCATTTTGAAAAATACCGAACAAATTTGAAAGCATGATCAGTTTTTTAAAGCACGAACATTTCTTGAATCTTGAGAACAAAATTTGAAACCGAGAACAATTTTGAAAAATTGTGAACAAATTTGGGAGCGCGAACAATTTTTTGAAGCACAAACATTTTTTGAATCTTCAGAACAAAATTATGAAACAGAGAATAAGTTAAAAAAAGCCCGAAAAATTTGGAAGCATGAACAATATTGAACATTTTTGAAACGGAGAAAAATTTGAAAGCGCGAACGAATTTGTAAAGCATGAACATTTTTTAAATCTTGAGAATAATTTTTGAACCGAGAACAATCTTGAAAAACCGTGAACAAATTTGGAAGAACGAACAATTTTTGAAAGCACAAATATTTTTTGAATCATGAGAACATAATTTTTAAACGGAGAACAATTTTGAAAAACCTCGAACAAATTTGAAATGCGAACAAATTTTTAAAGGACGAACATTTTTTGAATCTGAAGTACAAATTTTGAAAAATCCTGAACAAATTTGGAAGCACGAACAATTTTTTAAAGCATTAACTTTTTTTGAATCTTGAGTAAAAAAATCTCAAACAGAGATTTTTTTTGAAAAACCATGAACAAATTCTGAAGTGCCATTTTTTTAAAAATCATGAACAGTTTTTGAATCTTGAGAATAAATTTTGAAACCAAGACAGTTTTGAAATTTTCCAAATAAATTTGAAAGTGCAACAATTATTTAAAGCATGAACTTTTCTGAATTTGAGAAGGAAGTTTTGAAACGGAGAACAATTTTGAAAAAGCCCGAACAAATTTGGTAGCACGAATTTGTTTTGAATCTTGAGAACAAAGTTGAAACCGAGAACAATTTGGTAAATTCCTGCACAAATTTGGAAGATCATACATTTTTTTTAAATCGCAAACATATTTTGAAGTCATGAATGCTTTTAAAAAATGACAACTATTTGAAATTTAGAACATTTTTTAGCAACAAAAACATTTTCATATTTAAATAATAAATTCAGATCAATTTTTGAGAATCCAGAACATTTTCTGAAATAGAAACAGAAAAGGATAAAAAAAGAAAACGGAAAAAAGGAAAACCGGTTCAAGAAGCCTTCTAGAAGTTTTGAAAACCGGAAATTACCGGCTGAAACCTATAGAAGGTCCCAAAACCGGAAATTACCGTATGGTAGATAATTTGATGCGTTAGGAGCGCTCTAAATTTCATATCATTTGGAGTGCACCCCATGCACCAAAATATTTACCAGAGAAAAATATTTTTTATTTTTTGAAATTTGTTTGTACTTTTTGTGAATTTTGTTTGACTAGGCGCAAACGAGCCTAGACTAAGAAATGGATATTTGGTTTTACGGTTCTTCACTCTCTTTTAGGGTCAATTTTCTCCTGATTAGGTTTCCTCTCTCACATATAGTCTTTACCAAATCTATATTGAACCAAAAATGTTTATCATTTTTTTTACCTTTTTCTTGGTTTAGGAAAAAAAATCATGAATTCAAAACATGTTGATTAGTTGAAAAAAATGTTAATGGATTCAAAACAAAATCACAAATTCAAAAGAAGTTCATAAATTCGAAATAATATTCAATAAAATGTTTGCAAAGTTTGGAACATATTTACTAACACAATAAATGCTCAGAAATTTATAAAAAAATCATGAATTCCAAAAATGTTCATGAATAGAGAAACTATTCCCGAATTTGGAAAACAACAATGAATTTAAAAATTATGGAGAATTTGGAAATATGTTCGAGTAATCTTCAAGAATTTCAAAAAAATTGACCAATTCAAAATACTTTGCAATTTTGAAAAAGATGATCATGGGTTCAAAAAATATTCTCATATTTGAATAAATGTTTGTAAATTCAATAAAACTCATAGATTCCCAAAATATTCATAGATTCCAAAATTTGATCATTAATTCAAAAAATATCGCGAACTGTTTGTGCATTAGGAAAATGCTGACTAATATCAAAATCTATTCATGAATTTCAAAAATATTTGTGAATTTTAAATATTCCCAAATCCAAAAAATGATCATGAATAAAAAAAGTAACATAAAAACATAAAAATGGATTTAGAAAGGAACAAAAACAAAACAAATAATGAAAAAACAAAAAGAAACGTGAAAGCCGTTGGAAGAATAGAAAAAACAAAACAAATGGAAGGGTCCTAAACTAGCAGAGAAACAATATCTCACCGGCATGTAACACCTAAAATGTGTGTATCCACCTTCGCACGCTAGTAACTAACCGACCGCTAAAGATTTTTATCACTATAAGGGATGCATATCATTTCGTTCTTATTCCGCGCGGTACGTGCAGAATAGAATCCACCGAGATTTTTTTTTGGATGATACATATCATTTTGCGACAAATAGGAGCTCTCACTCAAACAGGAGAACATGATATCGTGTTAGCAACTCTTTGCTATGGGCCAGTCTTAAACTCAACAATGAAGTCACTAATACAATTCTTCCCGCGCGAGGGCTAAGACAGGTGGACCTATTTGTTGGAGAATGTCTCATGGGAAACAAAAAATTTCCTACGCTCACCAAGATCAAGCTATGGAGATCAACATATACATGAGGGAGAGTGCATCTGCATACCCTTGTAGATCGCTAAGCAGAAGCGTTGAGAAGCGTGGTTGGTGTAGTCGATCGTCTTCGCGATTCAATCACGACCCGTCCCACGATCCAATCACGAACGTCCCGATCAAGTGCAGAACGGATGGCACCTCCGTGTTCAGCACACGTACACCTCGATGACGCCTTCACCTCCTCGATGTAGTGAGCAAGGATGAAGTAGTAGCTGAGTTTTCCAGCAGCACAACGACGTGGTGCCGGCGGTGGTGGTGCAATCTTAGCACGGCTTCGCCAAGCGTTGTCGCGATCACGATGGTGGAGAATTACTACGAGAGAGAGAGAGAGAGAGAGAGAGAGAGAGAGAGAGGTATGGTACTGCCAAGCAATTGTGTATTGGCTGCCTCCCTCTCCCTCTCTAGTTATAGAGGAAGCGGTAGGTAGGGCTCAGCCTTGGCCCCTCCTCCAAGGAGTGTGGGTCGCCCAAAGTGGGGAGTCCACCTCCAACAAGGGAAGTGGACACCCTAGGGAGGATTCCTCCTCAAACAAACCCTTGGGCGCATGGGCCCTATAGGGTCGGCTGCCCAACCCACTAGGGGCTGGTGCGCCACCTCTTAGGCCCATGTGCCCCCGGGTGGGTAGGCCCTTCCAGGTGGCCCACGGAACCCTTTCAGCACTCTCGGTACAATACCGAAAACACCTCAAACGTTTTCGAAACCCAAATACCACTTTCCTATATATATAAATATTTATCTCCGGACCATTCCGGAGCTCCTCGTGACGCCCGAGATCTCATCCGAGACTCCAAACAACTTTCGGTCACCAACATATATAACTCAACGATACCAAATCATCACTAAAGTGTGCAGATCCTGCGGGTTCGAGAACTGTTGGGGAACGTTGCATGGGAAACAAAAAATTTCCTAAACACACGAAGACCTATCATGGTGATGTTCATCTACAAGAGGAGATTAGATCCACATACCCTTGTAGATCGCTAAGCGGAAGCGTTAATAAACGCGGTTGATGTAGTGGTATGTCTTCACGATCCGTCCCATGAACCGTCCCACGATCCGTCCCACGAACCATCTCGCGATCCGCCCCACGTTCCGTTCCAATCAAGTGCCGAACGGACGGCACCTCCGCGTCCCGCACACGTACATCTTGATGACGATCTCCGCCTTCTTGATCCAACAAGAGGGGCGGGGAAGTATATGAGTTCTCCGGCAGCGTGACGGCGCGCCGGTGTGGGTAATGATCTACTCCTACAGGGCTCCGCCCGAGCTCCACAGAAATTCGATCTAGAGGAAGAACTACGTGGTATAGGTTTGAGTTGCATGTGGCAAAGTTGTGTCTAAAAAGCCCTAAAACCACCAATATATATATAGGAGGAGGGGAGGGTCTAGGCTTGGGTCTCAAGGGAGCCCCAAGGGCGCCGGCCAAGGAGGAGGAGGTGATCTCCCACCCCAATTCGGTTTGGGGGAAGGAGTCCAATCCTTCCTTCCCATCTCCCTCTTTCCTTGTTTTTCTTTTCCTTTCGTTTTTCTCCTTGTGGCACCATATCCCACTTGGGCTGGCCACACCAGCCCACTAAGGGCTGGTGCGCCACCCTAGTGCTACTGGGCTCACTCCCAGGTGGGTGGGCCCCTCCCGGTGAATACCCGGAACCCATTCGTCACTCCCGGTACACTGTCGGTAATGCCCAAAATCTTTCCGGTGACCAAATGAAACCATCCTATATATCAATCTTCATTTTTGGACCATTACGGAAACCCTCGTGATGTCCATTTTCTCATCCGGGACTCCGAACAACCTTCGGTCACCAACACATGTAACTCAACTATACTAAAATGTCACTGAACCTTAAGTGTGCAGACCCGCGGGTTCGAGAACTATGCAGACATGACCCGAGGCATTCCCCAGTCAATATCCAATAGCGGGACCTGGATTTACATATTGGATCCTACATATTCTACGAAGATCTCTATCGGTTGAACCTCTATGTCAAGGATACATATAATCCCGTATACTATTCCCTTTGTCCTTGGTATGTTACTTGCCCGAGATTCGATCGTCGGTATCTCTATACCTAGTTCAATCTCGTCACCGGTAAGTCTCTTTACTCGCCCGTAATACAAGATATCGTAACTAACTCCTTAGTCACATTGCTTGCAAGGCTTGTTGTGATGTTGTATTACCGAGTGGGCCCTGAGATACCTCTCCGTCAAACGGAGTGACAAATCCTAGTCTTGATCCATGCCAACCCAACAGACATCTTTGGAGATACCTGTAGAGCACCTTTATAGTCACCCAGTTACGTTGCGACGTTTGATAACCGACAAGGTATTCCTCCGGTGTCCGGGACTTGCATGATCTCATGGTCATAGGAACAGATATATTGACATGCAGAAAACAATAGCAATAAACTAACACGATCATATGCTATGTTTATAGTTTGGGTCTTGTCCATCACATCATTCTCCTAATGAAGTGATCCCGTTATCAAGTGACAACACTTGTCCATGGTTAGAAAATCTTAAACATCTTTGATCAACGAGCTAGTCAACTAGAGGCTTACTAGGGACGGTGTTTTGTTTATGTATCCACACATGTATTTGTGTTTCCAATCAATACAATTACAGCATGGATAATAAACGATTACCATGAACAAAGAAATATAATAATAACTAATTTATTATTGCCTCTAGGGCATATTTGCAACAGTCTCCCACTTGCACTAGAGTCAATAATCTAGTTCACATCACTATGTGATTTCAACGAATCCAACACCCATACAGTTCTGGGGTTTGATCACGTCTTGCTTGTGATAGAGGTTTTAGTCCACAAGTCTGAACCTTTCAGATTTGTGTGTGCTTTCACAAATCTCTATGTTATCCTGTAGATGCTGCTACTATGTGCCATTTAAAATTATTCCAAATGACTGGTCCACTATACGAATCCTCTTCACTCCCTAGAGTTAGTCGGATTAGTGTCAAAGCTTGCATCGACGTAACCCTTTATGACGAACTCTTTAACCACCTCCATAATCGAGAAAAAAAAATCCTTAGTTCATTAGTTATTAAGGATAACTTTGACCAATGTTCAGTGATTCAATCCTGGATCACTCTTTGTACCCCTTGATAGATTCATGGCAAGCCACACATTAGGTGCGGTATACAGCTTGTCATACTTTAGAGCCTACGGCTAAGGCATAGGGGACGACCTTCGTCCTTTCTCTTTCTTCTCCCGTGGTCGCGCTTTTGAGTCTTACTCAAATTCACACCTTACAACACAACCAAGAACTCCTTCTTCGCTAATATATTTTGAACTCTTTCAAGAACTTGTCAAGGCATGCATCTCATTGAAAGTTCTATTTAGCATTTTGATCTATCTCCATAGATCTTGATGCTCAATGTTCAAGTAGCTCTATCTAGCTCTTCCTTTGAAAAACTCCTTTCAAACAACCCTTTATGCTTTACAGAAATTCTACATTACTTCCGAACAACAATATGTCAACCACATATACTTATCAAAAATTATATAGTGCTCCCACTCACTTCCTTGGAAATACAAGTTTCTCATAAACCTTGTATAAACCCAAAAGCTTTGATCATATCGTCAAAGTGTATATTCCAACTCCGAGATGATTGCACCAGTCCATAGAAGGATCGCTGGAGCTTGCATACTTGTTAGCCTCCTTAGGATTGACAAATCCTTCTGGTTATATCACATACAACATTTCCTCAAGGAAACCATTGAGGAAACAATGTTTTGACATCCTGTGTGCAATATTTCAAAAATAATGCAGCAACTGCTAACATTATTCCAACAAAATTTTAGCATCGCTATGAGTGAGTAAGTCTCAGCATAGTCAACTCTTTGAACTTGTCGGAAACATCTTTGCGATAAGTCGAGCTTTTCTTATTGGTGACTTTTCACTATCATCATTTCTCTTCCTTTTAAAGATCTGTCTTTACTTAATAGCCTTATGACCATTGATGACCCACAAGTATAGGGGATCAATCGTAGTCCTTTCGATAAGTAAGAGTGTCGAACCCAACGAGGAGCAGAAGGATCTGACAAGTGGTTTTCAGCAAGGAAATATCTCCAAGCACTGAAATTATCGGTAACAAGTGATTGTGTGGTGACATGATTCCTAGCAAGCAACAAGTAACAAAAGTAGCAACGGTGCAGCAAAGTGACCCAATCCCTTTTGTGGCAAGGGACAAGCCTAGACAAAGTCTTATAGGAGGAAAAACGCTCCCGAGGACACACGGGAATTTCTGTCATGCTAGTTTCATCATGTTCATATGATTCACGTTCGTTACTTTGATAGTTTGATATGTGGGTGGACCAGCGCTTGGGTACTGCCCTTACTTGGACAAGCATCCCACTTATGATTAACCCCTCACACAAGCATCCGCAACTACGAAAGAAGAATTAATACAAAGTCTAACCATAGCATTAAACTAGTGGATCCAAATCAGCCCCTTACGAAGCAACGCATAAACTAGGGTTTAAGCTTCTGTCACTCTAGCAACCCATCATCTACTTACTACTTCCCAATGCGTTCCTCTAGGCCCAAATAATGGTGAAGTGTTATGTAGTCGATGTTCACATAACACCACTAGAGGAAAAACAACATACAACATATCAAATTACCGAACGAATACCAAATTCACATGACTACTATTAGCATGACTTATCCCATGTCCTCAGGAACAAAAGTAACTACTAAAAAAGCATAATCATATTCATGACCAAAGAGATAATGAGTAGCATAAAGGATCTGAACATAAACTCTTCCACCAAGTAATCCAACTAGCATCAACTACAAAGAGTAATCAACACTACTAGCAACCTTACAAGTACCAATCGGAGTCGCGAGACGGAGATTGGTTACAAGTGATGAACTAGGGTTTGGAGATGAGATGGTGCTGATGAAGATGTTGATGGTGACGAGTCCCCTCCGATGAGAGGAGTGTTGGTGATGACGATGACGACGATTTCCCCCTTTGGGAGGGAAGTTTCCCCGGCAGGATCGTCCTGCCGGAGCTCTAGATTGGTTCTGCTCAAGTTCCGCCTCGTGGCGGCGGCGAATCCATGAAAAAGCTCCTCCTTGATTTTTTCCTGGACGAAACCGTTCATATAGCAAAAGAGGGGGGCAAGTGGGCCTGCAGGGTGCCCACAAGCCCTCATGGCGCGGCCTCGGGGGGTGGCCGCGCCGTGCAGGCTTGTGGCTACCTGCACGGCCCCCTCTCGCACTTCTTCGGCCCAATATTTTTTATAAATCCGTAAAAAAATCCTCGTTGATTTTCACGACGTTTGGAGTTGCGCAGAATAGGTATCTCAACTTTGCTCCACTTTCAGGCCAGAATTCCAGTTGCCGGCATTCTCCCTCTTCATGTAAACCTTGCAAAATAAGAGATAAAAGGCATAAGAATTGTACCGTGAAGTGAAATAACAGCCCAAAAAGCGATAAATATCAACATGAAGACATGATGCAAAATGGGCGTATCAACTCCCCCAAGCTTAGACCTCGCTTGTCCTCAAGCGAAAGCCTAGCTCAGTAAATATTTCCACATGTTTAGGGAGAGAGGTGTTGACAAAACAAGATCCGAACATGCATGCATCATGATCAAGATCAGAACAGCAATACCAACATATAATCTCTCATGCTAAAGTGATAATTCCTTCACAAACTAAAGCATGGATCAAGAACCTTACCGAGAAGTAACAACCGATGGCCTTTAGTCATTGAAGCAATTGCAATTTATCACAACATCACAAAGAGTCAAATAATAGCTTGTAAAGCAAATCCACATACTCAATCATTCTTTCGTTTTCTACAATTGCTACAACTCACGTGGTACTCATGAGATCAAAGTTTCAGCTGGACACAGAGAAAGATAGGGGCTTATAGTTTTGCCTCCCAACTGCTCACCTCAATGGTAATGTCAACAATAATAATTCATGAATACTTACCTCCATGTTAACATATGAATATAGATCTTTCCCAAGCATATGACGTTAGCCAAGATAAAGGCGAAATAAGGAATTGGTGAAGATCACCATGACTCTTTCAAGGGCAAAAAGTAAAGGTACAAGATAGGCCCTTCGCAGAGGGAAGCAGAGGTTGTCATGCGCTTTTTAGGTTTGGATGCGTGTCCTCTTAGTGCGGAGGAACGTCACTTTATATTGCCTCCTGTGATAAAGAACTTTATTATGTAGTCTGTCGCTTTTATGTCTTCCTCATCACATGTTCGTATAAAGCTTATTTTCCACACACTAATAGATCATACATATTAGAGAGCAATTTTTATTGCTTGCACCGATGACAACTTACTTGAGGGATCTTATTCAATCCATAGGTAGGTATGGTGGACTCACATGGCAAAACTGGGTTGATGGTTTATGGATGCACAAGTAGTATCTCTATTTGGTGCGGGAGTTTTGGCTAATGTGAGGTGGAAGCAATCGTCACATGCTAAGGGATCTCTAATCATATAACATTGTTCGGAGCCAAGCAAACACAATTCATTATGCTGTCTTCCTTGTCCAGCATCTACTTCTAGGCATGCAATAGTTTAGTGAGTGTTCACAATGATAGATGGTGTTAGAGATGATATATTTATATGTGAACCTCTCCTTCTTTATCACTTCCTATTAATTGCAACAATGACCAAGGTACCCTCAACAAGTTTCAATCCTCATTCTTTTTATATGTGAAGCCATCACTTCCCATAAGATCATTACATGATCTTTCATGCTTTTGTTCTATTCTCACTCTTTTGATCATGGAAAGAGGCAAAGCCCTTCAACTAAGACACTCTTTATTATATGGCTCACGAGCTTGAATACATCGGGGTGACAAAAAGCAAAACTCAAGACTAAAACACTAAGACTTTTAAAACTACTAGATAAAGAGAAAACTGAAAAGGAAAACTAAAACAAAGGTAAAGGCAAAATATGTGATGGTGATACGATACCGGGCAGCTCCCCCAAGCTTGGCACAAGCCAAGGGGATTGCCCATGCCAATGCTCAGTTGTCTTCCTTTGGTGGTGATGGTGGAGTTATTGCAACATGAGTTTGATGCTCCGTCTTCCAAGGCATAGGTGCACCATCATGGAAAGATGAACGAGTCTCCGAAATCCTCAAATCTGCAGCCAACTGTATTGATTTAAATCTATACTCATACTCATAGTTTTGGTTCTGCAGGTCATAGATCTGGGCCTGGAGTTGATCAATCCTGTCATAGAGCCTCGAGAGGTGCTTCCCAATGTCATTAGCATCAATCCTGTGCTTGTTGGTGAACTCTGTGATCATCATGTGGTTGGCGTTGAGTCCATGCTCCACCTTCCCTTGGCACTTGAAGACTTGTTGCTCCATTGCTTCGAGCCTCGTCTCCATGCTACCGGTCTTCTTAGGCCCCTCAACATCATGGATGTGCAACATCCCCTCACGCATCTCGATAGATTGAGGGTGTTGCAGCACTCCCGTGAGGTAGGGATTGATGACCTTCTCGAAGATCTTGTCCTTCGGAGCTTTTGGGGAAGTCATAGCGATCTAGATCTGCAACAGAAACAGGCTCGAAACGAAAAACACAGGAAATCTGCGTGATGTAGCGGTGAGACCAAACGGGAGTATAGATAATGATTTTTTCCAGACTAGAAGGAGTACCCCACACGAAAACGGAGTCCGGGAGGCGCACGAGGTGGCCACAAGCCCTCACGGCGCGGCGAGGGGGTGGGCCCGCGCCGTGCAGGCTTGTCGCCTCCTCGCGCACTTTCCGGACTACTTCCAATTTTTGTATTTTTTCAAATATTCCAAAACAAAGAAAAATTCCTACTGGAAAAGTTTTGGACTTTGTTTTCTTACCGAATCACATACCTCTTCGTTTTCGGAGTCTGAAACAGGCTGATAAATATCCCTTAGGTATTCTTCCGGAGTTATGGTATTGATGATATTGCTTTCAACATTTATGGGAGTACCTGAGATATAATGCTTGATTCTCTGCCCATTTACAACTCTCGGACAATTACCTTCCGTGTTGTTGATCTTGATAGCACCGGAACGATATACTTCCTCAACAACATAGGGACCTTCCCATTTAGAGAGAAGCTTGCATGCAAAGAATCTTAAACAAGAGTTATATAGCAAGACATAATCATCTACATTGAACTCACGCTTTTGTATCCTCTTATCATGCCACCTCTTAACCTTCTCTTTGAACAGCTTGGCATTCTCATATGCCTGAGTTCTCCATTCATCAAGCGAGCTAATATCAAATAACCTCTTCTCACCAGCAAGTTTGAAATCAAAGTTGAGCTCTTTGATTGCCCAATAAGCTTTATGCTCTAGCTCAAGAGGTAAATGACATGCTTTACCGTACACCATTTTGTACGGAGACATGCCCATGGGATTCTTATAGGCCGTTCTATAAGCCCACAGTGCATCATTGAGCTTCTTAGACCAATTCTTTCTAGACCAGTCGACGGTCTTTTGCAGAATTAGTTTAATCTCTCTGTTGCTTAGCTCTACTTGACCATTGGACTGAGGGTGATAGGGATACGCAATTCTATGGTTGACATCGTACTTAGCAAGCGTTTTACGGAAAGCACCATGAATGAAGTGTGAACCACCGTCGGTCATTAGATATCTAGGGACTCCAAATCTAGGGAAGATAACTTCTTTCAGCATCTTGATAGAGGTGTTGTGATCAACACTGCTAGTGGGGATAGCTTCTACCCACTTAGTGACGTAATCAACGACAACTAGGATATGAGTATACCCGTTGGATTTTGGAAAAGGTCCCATATAATCAAAGCCCCATACATCAAATGGTTCAATGACAAGTGAATAGTTCATAGGCATTTCTTGACGTTTGCTAATATTACCTATTCTTTGACATTCGTCACAAGACAAGACAAACTTACGGGCATCCTTGAAGAGAGTGGGCCAATAGAAACCTGATTGCAATACCTTGTGTGCAGTTCTATCTCCCGCATGGTGTCCTCCGTAGGCCTCGGAGTGACACTTCTATAGGATCTATCCCTGTTCATGTTCAGGTACACAACGTCTAATAACACCATCTACTCCTTCCTTATAAAGGTGAGGATCATCCCAAAAGTAATGTCTCAAGTCAAAGAAGAATTTCTTCTTTTGCTGGTACGTGAAACTAGGTGGTATATATTTGGCAACGATATAGTTTGCATAATCAGCATACCACGGTGCACTATGTGAAGCACTGATGACAATCAAATGCTCATCGGGAAAGCTATCATCAATAGGTTGTGGGTCATCAAGAACGTTCTCCAACCTAGACAAGTTATCTGCTACTGGGTTATCAACACCCTTTCTGTCAACAACGTGTAAATCAAATTCTTGTAGCAAGAGAACCCATCTGATAAGTCTAGGTTTAGCTTCTTTCTTCTCCATGAGGTACTTAATAGGAGCATGATCAGTGTGAATAGTGACTTTGGAATCAACTATGTAAGACCTGAACTTTTCACATGCAAACACGACTGCTAAAAACTCCTTCTCCGTAGTGGCATAGTTTCTTTGGGCACTGTCTAGAGTTTTACTAGCGTAGTGAATAACATTCAACTTCTTATCGACTCTTTTCCCTAGAACAGCACCTACAACATAATCACTAGCATCACACATGATTTCAAAAGGCAAGTTCCAATCAGGTGGTTGGACAATAGGTGCAGTTATCAAAGCCCTCTTAAGTATTTTGAAGGCTTCCTCACAATCATCGTCAAAGACAAAAAGGAATATCCTTTTGCAAGAGATTGGTAAGAGGCCTAGAAATCTTAGAGAAGTCTTTAATGAACCTTCTATAGAAACCAGCATGACCAAGGAAACTTCTTATCCCTTTGATATCTGTGGGGTATGGCATTTTCTCGATTGCATCAACCTTAGCCTTATTGACTTCGATGCTGATTGGCACTCTCTAGCAATAGCTAGACGAATGCTAATTCTATGACAATAGACCTTCCCCTGCAACGACACCAGAAGAATGCTGCTAGCACTCCCCGGCAACGAAACTAGAAGAATGTTGTTGACGGCCCACCAGCGCGTGGGTTCGCAGCAGTTTTCGAGGGTAGAGTATTCGACCCAAATTTGTTGATTCGCCAACAGGAGGTGAGAGGATACTCTCGACTATTAGCAGCTGAATTTGTCTGATTAAACCACACTTGAAAGATTAGTATCTGCAAGCAAAGTAGTAACAACAATGTAAGGAGTAATAGCAGCGGCAAGGAACAACAGTAGTGACAGCAGTAGTGTGACAGCCCGATGCCGACGTTCCAGAAGATTCCCCTTTCTTTCCATTTTTGTCGTGTGGGTATTGTCATTTGTCGCATCATTCGCGTCATCTGCATTGCATCGGCATCTCTGTTGCCCCCAGTTTTCAAACTTGTATCCATTGTTAGTTGCCGGTTCTCGTCGTTGTCCGTTCTGAGCCCGACCACACACGCACGCGCCCGCGGCATCGTCAAGTCTTGTTTTCAAAAGTGTGGGTAAAACTTTCTCTGATTGGGGTGAGATTTGACGTGCGGTATTATTTTAATATAGGTAGGCCCCCTATCAAGTTTCGTCGCGATCGGAGTTCGTCTCGTACCCGAACGGTCGACCGTAGCGGCACCGTCTTCGGTCAATTGTCGGACGTTTCGGTATTTTAAACACTGTCGCCGGGTTGCCCGTTTTCATTCTCATCTCCGCCTAGCCTCTCTCCGCAGTGCACCGACCTGCTCGCAACCTAGTCCGAAACTTCCCCCGGACCTGAACCGGGTGATCGTAACCGTTGGGTCCGGATCAACCCCGTTTTACCGCAAACCATCTTCGGTTTGTCCATTGAACTTCCTAACCTATTTATCCCGACCGTCCAATTTAATCGAAGGATCCTAACCCTAATGTATTTCGCTATATATTGACCTACAAGTCTAACCCTAGACAAATCCCTAGAAATACCCCCTGTCCAATCGGAGCCGCCACTCACTCCTGGTCTCCTCCTTCCTCGGGATCAAATGCCACAGCCGACCAACTCCATCCTCTTGGCTAGTGGATTAGCTCATCGTAGCATCATCCGGACGTGTCCAGTTCCCCTTCTCCCCGCTCTGTAGACGCGTCGCGTCCATGAGCTCCAGCCTCGAGCTCCTGCCGTGGAGCCCCGTCTCCCTGCACGGGGCCTTCCCCTCGGCCTCGACCCCATCTCTAGCAGGCGAGGACCCCGTGTCCCTCCGGTCCCCTTCACCTTGTTTCCCTCTCCCCCTGCTATCCCCTCTCAGAGCTCTCTCTCTCTCTCTCTCTGTGATTTTTGCAGCTACAGGAGCGCAACGGGGCATGGCCAGGTCGCGTCTTCATCGGAGCCCCGTGACACCGGTGCCCAGCAGGTCGTCCTCCCTCCCCATCTCTCTTTCCTTCCCTCCTTCTCCTTCGTCCTCTAATCCCTCTCCATCTCTGGTTCTTTCTTCTCTGTGAGGGACCGATGAGATCTCGCCCGCAGGAGCTCAAACCCCCCTCAGATCCACCTTCTACGACCGAAACCGGACCTACGAGGGCCTGCCGGACCTCCACCCCCCTCCAACCGCGCCATCCCCGACCGGTCCTCGCACGCAGCAGGTCCAAAGCCACTACCTTCGCCATGTTCAATTAACTGTCTCTCTGCGCGTGTGTTCGTGGGGAAGAAGACCAGTGCGTTTCTTATTTGTAGGACTCACCTGCTAGTATATCACTCGAGCACCACAGCCGAGCTGGCTAGAACCACTCTGTTTCATCCCAGAGGTCTGGGTTCGAATACCAGATTTGCCAATTATTTTTGTCCTGTATCTATTGACCTGCACCCTATCGAAGAGCTCTACTTCTACTTAGAATCATTTGCTATAGCAAAACAGATTGCTAGCAGAGTTGGCTAGCGCATCCACTCTGGTTCCAAGGGGTCCTGGGTTAAAATCCCACACAACCCTATTTTCTTTTTGTTTTATATTTTGGATGCCACTAGTTGCACCTACCCCCCTTATTTATGCCCCCGACACATGGGAACCCGATAACCGGGATCACCCCATTCTTTATTTAGCGTTCCCGCACACGCTTCCAGATCGTGGCACCGATATCTCGTTGAGTATCGTGATAGCAACGTTGCCGCGGCATCATTTCCGTCTTGCCGCCATGGTTCCTTCTCGCTCGCCGTGGCGACACATGTTTCTTTCTCTTCTTGCCCGTGGTGTTTTGAACTTGCATGCATAAAGCATTCATGGCATAATTATCTTGTGTTGCATGTCTCTTGTGTCGTAGCTCGTTCTAAGTTCCGCGTGTTAACGACTAGGATGACGTGTAGGATCTCGCTTCACCCCTTGCCATGTTAACAACAATTTAATATTGCCGAGTAAATAAACGGGAGTGAACTAAATAATTAACGTGGAGTTTCGTTGATATGCAACCCGTTGCATATCGAGCTTCACTTAATGTGTAGTGTTTGCGTGAGGTGATTTGCCATGCCGTTTCTGCATTATTGACCTGATCATGCATCATAGTAGGTTGTGCATCGTGTGGTGAATATTTGTGTTGATGTTTGTTTCCGGTTTGCTCCGTCTCGATAGAGTTCCGCAAGCGTGTCGGAATGTGAGGACCCGTTCAACTACGTCGGTTCTTCTGCTTCTCGGAGTTGTTCTTCTTCCAAGCGGGATCACAGGCAACATGTCCATTTCCCTAGATACCATTACTATCATTGCCATGCTAGTTTTTCGCTTCTATCGTTTATGTCTCGTTGCCTCCCACTTGTTAAATATCAGCCTCTCAACAATGCCATGATAACCTTCAACCTGTTCGACCTAGCAAACCACTGATTGGCTATGTTACTACTTGATTAACCATGCTGATAGCGTTGCTAGTTGCAGGTGAACTTGCTTCCATGTGATAACATGGGTTCCTTGTCTTATCACCATATATTAATGCTATTTAATTTAATGGACCTATATACTTGGTAAAAGGTGGAAGGCTCGGCCTTTCTAGCCTGGTGTTTTGTTCCACGTTTGCCCCCTTAGTTTCGGCTACCGGTGTTATGTTCCATAAACGAGCGCTCCTAACACGATCGGGGTTGTTATGGGGACCCCCTTGATAATTCGTTTTAGATTAAATCTGGTCTGGCAAGGCCCAACTTTGGTACTACATTTGCCTAATAACTAATGAACTGCATAGGGAGTAATTAACCCGAGGAAATTTAATCAACCCCCGGGCTAGTGCTCCTCATGAGTGTTGGCCCACCTGAGCGATGTCCGGCGCCCCTCTGGTCACCCGGAGGTTTAGCGATCCCGACGTCTAGCTCATCCGTCGTGTACTGAGAATGAGGTACGCGACTCCTATCGGGATCGTCGACACGTCGGGCGGCCTTGCTGGATTAGTTTTACCTTTGACGGAATATCTTGTGCATCGGGATTCCGGTGATGCTTTGTGTAATCTCAGAGTTGAGGTTTTCCACTAGGGAATCCGACGAGATCGCGAGCTTCATGATGGAGGATTTCTATGCGGCTTGTGGTAATTTGTGATGGACTAGTTGGAGCACCCCTGCAGGGTTAAATCTTTTCAGAAAGTCGTGCCCGCGGTTATGTGGCAACATGGAAACTTTGTTTAACACAGGTTCTAAATAACTTGAAGTTAATTTAATTAAAACTTGCCAACTGCGTGCGTAACCGTGACTGTCTCTTTCGTGAGTTCCTTCTCCGATCGAGGACACGGTGGGGTTATGTCTGACGTAGGTAGGTGTTCAGGATCATTCATTTGATCATTAGTAGTTCACGTCCGTTATGCGTAGATCTTGCCCCTCTCTATTTCTTGTACTCGTAAGTTTAGCCACCAGATATATATGCTTACCGCTGCTGCAACCTCACCACTTAACCATACCCCACCTAATAAGCTTTGCTAGTCTTGATACCTTTGGAAATGAGATTGCTGAGTCCCCTGTGGCTCACAGATTACTACAACACCAGTTGCAGGTACAGGTAAAGGTTACTTGACGAGAGCGCGTTGATTGTTCATTTGGACTTGCTTCTTCTTCTTCTTCATCGATCTAGGATGTGTTCCAGGCCGGCAGCCTGGGATAGCAAGGATGGACGTCATTCTTCTTTTGTCGTTTGTTTTTCGTCCGTAGTCGGACCCTGCTCTTACTCTTGATGAATATGTAATGTAATGATGTGACTCTGATGTAGCTTGTGGCGAGTGTAAGCCAATTCTATATATATATATATATCTTCTTTTCAATACATATACTTGTAACGATATCCATTCTTGCGACACGACGAGATGTGCTTCTTTCCCTGACGAGGCCTTCGTGCCAAATTGAGGATAGGGTCGCATCTTGGGCGTGACAAGTTGGTATCAGAGCAGTACTGATCTAGGACCCCCCTTGATTGATCGAACTTGGCCGAGTTGAGTCTAGTGAAAAACTGCTTTGAGTCTAGTTATATATCGGAGAGTAGGATTCTTTTTTCTCCTCTTCTATGCTTTGGTGAGGAATCTTGACGTAATATTTTAATTCTACTCCTCTTCTCACTCAAAAAAATTTAGGATCACGCAGATATTCTTGGAATCTATATGATGCCGATGTGACGGAGTTCTGTCTTGGTGCCTCCTATCTGCTTTGAGTTTCAGGGGAGTTGAGATCCAGGGGATTCTTGAGCACATCGTTATCATTCAGATTTCTTAGTATCTAAGAACGAAGGATGTTCGCAATTGCTTCAATACTAGTAATGGCGAGATAACCCCGATGTCCCCAGTACTGGTGCAGATTGTTCGGGAGTACTGCTATACTTTATATCGTTGTGATCACGAGGGTCTGTTGTAGATGAAGGTCCGAGATTCTGGTTGTGTGTTGACGGATGTGATACAGGTGACGGGTTAGTATAGGAGTTGTGTGTTTATTACTCCTTGTATCCGTGTACCAGATTGCATGACCAGATATTTCGGGAATTCTTAGGTGGGAATTCAAGTAGTTGCTTATAGGACAATCTTCCAACAAATGCATGATGTTAGGTTGGGGTTCTACATCTAGTGGATTCGTTTGTTCACGGTCGACTTACAGCGGTACACATTGTGTCTTAAAGAGTCCTTGTAGCTTTCTATGACTTGGGGACGCTTCGTATGTCGGGTGCACTGCCTTGCACTTCATGGCTACTGTAAGGATCGAGCCCGTGCGATCCTGTCCACGAAAATATCGGACGAAATATTTCTCATGAGTTTGTTCCGGCTTTTTTGTAAGCCTCATCCTTTGTTTTGTTGAATATGGTATTCGTGTTGCTTCGATGTCAAGTGGTGATTTCAGATCTTTTAGAAGTAGTGTTCTCATATTCATATGCCTTCTGCTTAATCAATTGTCTTATCAATTTTGTCAACTGGAGTTGTTATGTCAAGTCTTTTCAACCGGTGTGTTTCTCTCCAAGTGGATTCAATCCTCTCCAATTTGTCAAGAGCATTCTCTTATTCCATCCGGAGTTCATCTCATCTGTCCCAAGTTGTCTTTGTTTTTTCCCCGCCCTCCCGCCCTTTTCTGAGTGATTCAATTTTCATCCAAGAATTTTCATTTCATTGTTGCTCATGCTATCTTTTCTTCCGTGTCCTATCCGGTGTTTCATTGTGAAGATTCTCAGAAGATTCGTGTCATATTTGTTCATTCTTGTCATCCTTACCGGTGAATTTAATTCAGTTTTCCGTGTCATCATATCCTTTTCATCCTTGTAGTTCTTTCCTATGTTGGAGATTTTTATCAGCCTATCTTGTTTATTCATCTCTTTTCTATTCGGAGAGTTAAAGATATTTCAGTAGTTCTGGTTTTCAATCCTTCAGTTATTTCGAGGTGCCAACCTCTTCTAGTTTTCTTGTACCGGTGCAATATCTCTCGTTCTAGCAATGTTTTCAACGGTGGTTCTTTGAGTGGGCCCATAACCCACATGTTTTTTCCCAGGATCTTTCCTGGCTCTTTTAATCTTTTCCCGGACTTCTCTAATTATTTCAACTATGACGTAAGTATGAATTTCATCAGTCATATCCCTTATTTAAGATCTATTTGAATTAATTCTCATACTGGCTCAACCTTCCATTCTTATTTATTCCGGAGTGTCTCAGCTATTATTGGTGTTGTTCCTCGTCATCATTCTCAGCTTGCAAATTCAAAGGAGTGTTTCTCTCAATCTTGGTCTATTCTCTTGGATATTCGTCATTTCAGCTTCATGTTATCATCTTGAATTTGTTCCAATCATGGGAATCCATTTCTCGCTATCCGGTGGTTTTCTGAGTTGTTTTCATTCTCGTTCCTCCGAAGGCCATCATTTCAGAAGATTCTTCGTTCTCAGCTTTCAGCTTTCATCCTCAATTCTTCTCATTTGTTGTCTCTTCGTTCGTCTCTCGTTGATCCGGTGCCTTGTTCTAGTTTTATTTCAGGTGTATCATGATCTCTTCATTCTCATGTATCTCCATTAATTCTTGGTATCCCCATTTAATCCAATTCTCACCGGTGCTTCCTTCAATTATGCCTCAAGTGGTGCTTATCTCTCTGTGCATCTTCAAGATTCATTTCTAGTAGAATAAGTGATATGCTAAATCCGTTGCTTGTCATCAATTAAACTTGATGAAGGATAAGCATAACATAATTCTTATTCTTGTTTCATCAAATGGTTTCAATTCTTCTTTCGGAGTGGCTCTTGATATCAATTCCTTTTCTCTAGTGTTCTTATCTTTCTTTTCCGGAGTTCCAAGTTTTCTCAAGTATCTCTTCGTGTTGCTTCATCTAAATCTTGGCAAGGTCATAATCTTATTCTTTCTACCTTCATATAGTTGCATCATTCATTCGTATACGAAGGTCCTTCATGGTGGTTCATCAAGATTTCAATTCATTCTCAAGTGTTCTTCAAGATTCTTGTTGAAGTACCTCAAGCATTCTTTCCGTTGCATTTCAGTGCATTTGTTCTTCCTTTATCCTTTGAGGTGGTATTATAGCATTCTTGTTAGTGTAGGAGCCTCGAAGAGATTTCCTTTCAAGAATGAGATAATTAAACCCACCAATTCTATGATCATGAGATATTTTCAACCCATGATTTCTTCATTGAGCTATCTTGGTTTGGATTTCACCTAAATCTTTTCCTATGGATTGTTGCTATCATGGTGCTTGTCATTAATCCCAGTTCTCAATGTATCCTCTTGGTGTAAGAAATTGTTCATATCTTGTTTCTCCCAATCAACCCTTGTTTCTGTTAGTGGTGGGTTGTCACTTCATTAGTTTGAAAAGGTTTCCATAAGCCCACTTCTATCTTGTTCTTTTCGTTGTTGTTTTTCCAACAAATCCGTCCAATTCTTCTTGCAAGGATACTTGCCAAGTTCATTGGAGTTAGTAGTTGTCATTCTCTCTTCATTCTCTTCTTCCGTATGAGCTAGTTCCTATTCTATTGTTCCGGAGGCTTTGTGATGTTGCTCTTTTGGGTCTATCATGTTGTTCTATCAAGATATTGGTGTCCCTTGTTCCATTTAGTTGTTTGTTATGAATATTGTCTATTTCTTCCATCTTATCGAATTTTTTGTCCCATTTTCCTACCGAAGTGCTGCCGAAATTTTCCGTGAATTCTTGATTGTTTCTCATATCATTCCTCATCGCTTGGAAACCTTCAAGGATCGTTGGTTTCACTCGTTTGTCAAAGCAGCGACTAAATTTTACCTCTTGTTCTTTATCTTCCTCTCCCCTTTTCATTCTTGGATCTCGGGGCGAGATCCTCTTGTAGTGTAGGAGAGTTGTGACATCCCGATGCCGACATTCCAGAAGATTCCCATTTCTTTCCATTTTCGTCGTGTGGGTATTGTCATTTGTCGCATCATTCGCATCATCTGCATTGCATCGGCATCTTTGTTGCCCCCAGTTTTCAAACTTGTATCCATTGTTAGTTGCCGGTTCTCGTCGTTGTCCGTTCTGAGCCCGACCACACACGCACGCGCCCGCGGCATCGTCAAGTCTTGTTTTCAAAAGTGTGGGTAAAACTTTCTCTGATTGGGGTGAGATTTGACGTGCGGTGTTATTTTAATATAGGTAGGCCGCCTGTCAAGTTTCGTCGCGATCGGAGTTCGTCTGGTACCCGAACAGTCGACCGTAGCGGCACCGTCTTCGGTCAATTGTCGGACATTTCGGTATTTTAAACACTATCGCCGGGTTGCCCGTTTTCCCTCTCATCTCCGCCTAGCCTCTCTCCACAGTGCATCGACCTGCTCGCAACCTAGTCCGAAACTTCTCCCGAACCTGAACCGGGTGATCGTAACCGTTGGGTCCGGATCAACCCCGTTTTACCGCAAACCATCTTCGGTTTGTCCATTGAACTTCCTAACCTATTTATCCCGACCGTCCAATTTAATCGAAGGATCCTAACCCTAATCTATTTCGCTATATATTGACCACCTAGTCTAACCCTAGACAAATCCCTAGAAATACCCCGTGTCCAATCGGTGCCGCCACTCACTCCTGGTCTCCTCCTTCCTCGGGATCAAATCCCGCAGCCGACCAACTCCATCCTCTTGGCTACTGGATTAGCTCGCCGTAGCATCACCCGGACGTGTCCAGTTCCCCATCTCCCCGCTCTGTAGACGCGTCGCGTCCATGAGCTCCAGCCTCGAGCTCCTGCCATGGAGCCCCGTCTCCCTGCACGGGACCTTCCCCTCAGCCTCGACCCCATCTCCAGCAGGCCAGGACCCCGCGTCCCACCGGTCCCCTTCACCTTGTTTCCCTCTCCCCCTTCTATCCCCTCTCTGAGCTCTCTCTCCCTCATTGTAATTTTTGTAGCTACAGGAGCGCAACGGGGCATGGCGAGGCCACGTCTTCGTCGGAGCCCCGTGTCACCGGTGCCCATCAGGTCGTCCTCCCTCCCCATCTCTCTTTCCTTCCCTCCTTCTCCTTCCTCCTTTAATACCTCTCCATCTCTGGTTCTTTCTTCTCTGTGAGGGACCGATGAGATCTCGCCCGCACGAGCTCAACCCCCCCCCTTAGATCCACCTTCTACGACCGAAACCGGAGCTGCCAGGGCCTGCCGGACCTCGACCCCCCTCCAACCGCGCCATCCCCGACCGGTCCTCGCACGCAGCAGGTCCAAATCCGCTACCTTCGCCATGTTCAGTTAACTGTCTCTGTGCGCGTGTGTTTGTGGGGAAGAAGACCAGTGCGTTTCTTATTTGTAGGACTCACCTGCTAGTATATCAGTCGAGCACCACAACCGAGTTGGCTAGCACCACTCTGTTTCATCCCAGAGGTCTGGGGTTCGAATACCAGATTTGCCAATTATTTTTGTCCTGTATCTATTGACCTGCACCCTGTCGAAGAGCTCTACTTCTGCTTAGAATCATTTGATATAGCAAAACAGATTGCTAGCAAAGTTGGCTAGCACATCCACTCTGGTTCCAAGGGGTCCTGGGTTCAAATCCCAGACAACCCTATTTTCCTTTTGTTTTATATTTTGGATGCCATTAGTTGCACATACCCCCTTATTTATGCCCCCGACACATGGGAACCCGATAACCGGGATCACCCCATTCTTTATTTAGCATTCCTGCACACGCTTCTAGATCGTGGCACCGATATCTCGTATAGTATCGTGATAGGAACGTTGCCGCGGCATCATTTCCGTCATGCCGCCATGGTTCCTTCTCGCTCGCCGTGGCGACACATGTTTCTTTCTCTTCTTACCCGTGGTGTTTTGAACTTGCATGCATAAAGCATTCATGGGATAATTATCTTGTGTTGCATGTCTCTTGTGCGGTAGCTCGTTCTAAGTTCCGCGTGTTAACGACTAGGATGACGTGTAGGATCTCGCTTCACCCCTTGCCATGTTATCAACAATTTAATATTGTTGAGTAGATAAACGGGAGTGAACTAAATAATTAACGTGGAGTTTCGTCGATATGCAACCCGTTGCATATCGAGCTTCACTTAATGTGTAGTGTTTGCGTGAGGTGATTTGCCATGCCGTGTCTGCATCATTGAACTGATCATGCATCATAGTAGGTTGTGCATCATGTTGTGCATCGTGTGGTGAATATCTGTGTTGATGTTTGTTTCCGGTTTGCTCCGTCTCGATAGAGTTCCGCAAGCGTGTCGGAATGTGAGGACCCGTTCAACTACGTCGGTTCGTCTGCTTCTCGGAGTTGTTCTTCGTCCAAGCGGGATCTCAGGCAACATGACCATTTCCCTAGATACCATTTCTATCATTGCCATGCTAGTTTTTCGCTTCAATCGTTTATGTCTCGTTGCCTACCACTTGTTAAATATCAGCCTCTCAACAATGCCATGATAACCTTCAACCTGTTCGACCTAGCAAACCACTGATTGGCTATGTTACTGCTTGATTAACCATGTTGATAGCGTTGCTAGTTGCAGGTGAAGTTGCTTCCGTGTGATAACATGGGTTCCTTGTCTTATCACCATATATTAATGCTATTTAATTTAAGGGACCTATATACTTGGTAAAAGGTGGAAGGCTCGGCCTTTCTAGCCTGGTGTTTTGTTCCACCTTTGCCCCCTTAGTTTCGGCTACCGGTGTTATGTTCCATAAACGAGCGCTCCTAACACGATCGTGGTTGTTATGGGGACCCCCTTGATAATTCGTTTTAGACTAAAGCTGGTCTGGCAAGGCCCAACTTTGGTACTACATTTGCCTAATAACTAATGAACTGCATAGGGAGTAATTAACCCGAGGAAATTTAATCAACCCCTGGGCCAGTGCTCCTCATGAGTGTTGGCCCACCTGAGTGAAGTCCGGCGCCCCTCTGGTCACCCGGAGGTTTAGCGATCCCGACGTCTAGCTCATCCGTCGTGTCCTGAGAACGAGGTACGCGACTCCTATCGGGATCGTCGACACGTCGGGCGGCCTTGCTGGATTAGTTTTACCCTTGACGGAATATCTTGTGCATCGGGATTCCGGTGATGCTTTGGGTAATCTCAGAGTTGAGGTTTTCCACTAGGGAATCCGACGAGATCGCGAGCTTCGTGATGGAGGATTTCTATGCGGCTTGTGGTAATTTGTGATGGACTAGTTGGAGCACCCCTGCAGGGTTAAATCTTTTCGGAAAGCCGTGCCCGCGGTTATGTGGCAACGTGGAAACTTTGTTTAACACTGGTTCTAAATAACTTGAAGTTAATTTAATTAAAACTTGCCAACTGTGTGCGTAATCGTGACTGTCTCTTTTGTGAGTTCCTTCTCCGATCGAGGACACGGTGGGGTTATGTCTGACGTAGGTAGGTGTTCAGGATCATTCATTTGATCATTAGTAGTTCACGTCCGTTATGTGTAGATCTTTCCCCTCTCTATTTCTTGTACTCGTAAGTTTAGCCACCAGATATATATGCTTAGCCGCTGCTGCAACCTCACCACTTAACCATACCCCACCTAATAAGCTTTGCTAGTCTTGATACCTTTGGAAATGAGATTGCTGAGTCCCCTGTGGCTCACAGATTACTACAACACCAGTTGCAGGTACAGGTAAAGGTTATTTGACGTGAGCGCGTTGATTGTTCATTTGGAGTTGCTTCTTCTTCTTCTTCTTCATCGATCTAGGATGGTTTCCAGGCCGGCAGCCTGGGATAGCAAGGATGGATGTCGTTCTTCTTTTGTCGTTTGTTTTTCGTCCGTAGTCGGACCCTGCTCTTACTCTTGATGAATATGTAATGTACTGATGTGACTCTGATGTAGCTTGTGGCGAGTGTAAGCCAATTCTATATATATATATATATATCTTCTTTTCAATACATGTACTTGTAACGATATCCATTCTTGCGACACGACGAGATGTGCTTCTATCCCTGACGAGGCCTTCGTGCCAAATTGAGGATAGGGTCGCATCTTGGGCGTGACAAGTAGCAAGTAGCAACAATAGCAAGTAATAGCAAGACAAGTAACAACAGCAGCAACAGTAGTAACGACACTAGCAGGAGAGCAAGACAAGTAACAGCAGCAGAAATAGTAGTAACAACAGTAGTAGCAGAGCAATACAAGTAACAGCAGCAGTGGGACAAACTCGTAGGCAATGGGTCGGTGATTTGTTTGGATGATATTCATCATGCAACAGTTATAACACGGAGAGATATGTGGCTAGCTCCCGTTCGTCAATGTGATGTAGGCATGCATTCCGTGTATCGTCATACGTGCTTAGGGAAAAGAACTTGCATGACATCTATTGTCCATCCCTCCCATGGCAGCGGGGTCCAAAAGGAAACTACGGGATATTAAGGTTCTCCTTTTAATAAAGAACCGGACCAACGCATTAGCACTTGGTGAACACATGAACTCCTCAAACTATGGTCATCACCGGGAGTGGTTCCGGTTATTGTCACTCCGGGGTTGCCGGATCATAACACATAGTAGGTAACTACAACTTGCAAGATTGGATCTAAAACACACATATATTGGTGACAACATAATAATTTCAGATCTGAAATCATGGCACTCGGGCCCTAGTGACAAGCATTAAGCATGGCAAAGTAGTATCAACATCAATCTCAGAACATAGTGGATACTAGGGATCAATCCCCATCAAAACTAACTCGATTACATGATAGATCTCATCCTACTCATCATCGCCCAGCGAGCCTACGAATAGATTACTCACGAATGACGAAGAGCTTCATGGAATTGGAGAGGGAAGAAGGTTGATGATGATGATGGCGACGATTTCCCCTCTCCGGAGCCCAAAACGGACTCCAGATCTGCCCTCCAGATGAAGAACAGGATGTGGCGGCGCCTCCGTATTGTCAACGCAACGAAATTTTCTCTCTTGATTTTTTCTAGGACGAAAGTGAACTTATAGAGCTGAGATTGGGGGCGGCAGAGCCACGTGGGCCCCACAAGCTTGCCATCCGCCACCAGGGGGGTGGCGGCTATAGGGCTTGTGGCCCACTGGCCCACCCCCTTAGGTGGATCTTTGCGCAGGTATTTTTCATATTTTCCAAAAATATTCTCCGTAAATTTTCAGGACGTTCTGAGAACTTTCATTTCTGCACAAAAATAACACCAAGGCAATTCTGCTGAAAACAAAGTCAGTCCAGGTTAGTTCCATTCAAATCATGCAAATTAGAGTCCAAAACAAGGGCAAAAGAGTTTGGAAAAGTAGATACTATGGAGACATATCAGATACCTCTTTCAGAAATTTTATGTCCTAAGATGATGCCTTCATTAACCATAAAGTGGCACTTCTCCCAATTCTAGACAAGGTTGGTGTCTTTACATCTCTGCAAGACTCGATCAAGGTTGCTGAGGCAATCACCAAAGTAAGACCCGTAAACGGAAAAGTCATCCATGAAAACCTCGACAATCTTTTAACAAAAGTCAGAGAATATAGCCATCATACATCTTTGAAAGGTGGCAGGTGCATTACATAAGCCAAAAGGCATACGTCTATAAGAAAAGGTACCGAAAGGGCAGGTGAAATTGGTTTTTTCCTGATCAGATTGTGCAACTGGTATTTGGGAGAAACCAGAATAACCGTCTAGAAAGCAAAAGTGTGTGTGTTTAGACAACCTTTCTAGAATTTGGTCGATAAAAGGCAGAGGGTAATGATCTTTCCTAGTGGCCTTATTCAATTTCCTAAAATCGATCACCATCCTATAGCCAATAATAATCCTCTGTGGGATCAATTCATCCTTATCATTAGGGACAATGGTAATGCCTCCCTTCTTAGGAACGCAATGCACCGGACTCACCCAATCGCTATGAGCAACATGGTAGATAATACCCGCTTCCAGGAGCTTTAGTATTTCTTTTCTTACTACTTCTTTCATCTTAGGATTCAATCTCCTTTGATGATCAGCAACTTGTTTGAAGTCAGGATTAGTTTTAATCTTGTGCTGGCATAGAGTAGGACCGATGCCCTTAAGATCATCAAGAGTATATCCAATAGCAGCACGGTGCTTCCTCAGAGTTTTAAGTAACTTCTTTTCTTCATGCTCTAAGAGGCTAGCACTAATAATAACAGGATATATCTCCTTTTCATCAAGATAGGCATACTTAAGAGTATCTGGCAACTGTTTAAGCTCGAACACAGGAGCAACCTTTGGTGGGGGCGGATCCCCAAGCAGTTCAACAGGCAAGTTATTCTTAAGAATAGGATATTGTTCTAAGACAACTCTATCTATCTCATCCCTTTCATCCATATGCATATCATTTTCATGCTCAAGCAAGTATTGCTCTAAGGGATCAGTAGGAGGTACGACAATAGAAGCTAAGGCAATAGTTTCATTCTTACTAGGCAACTCCTTTTCATGAGGTTGTATACCAAACTTAGAGAAATTGAACTCATGTTACACACCTTCAAAGCCAACAGTGACAGTTTGCTTCTCACAATCAACATGAGCATTGACAATATTGAGAAAAGGTCTACCAAATATGATGGGACAAAAGCTATCTTGTGCGGTAGCAAGAACGAGGAAATCAGCAGGATACTTTGTTTTACCACACAAGACTTCAGCATCCGTAACAATTCCCACAGGGCAGATAGTATCTCTATTGGCAAGCTGAATAGTGACATCTATAGGTTCTATCTCTACAGGTGCAATCTCATCTTTGATTTCATCGTGTAAGGATTGAGGTATTGCACTAACACTAGCACCCACGTCACATAAACCATGATAACAATGATCTCCTATCTTAACAGAAACCACATGCATGCCAACAACAGGCCTATGTTTGTCTCTAGCGTGAGGTTTAGCAATTCTAGCAGCATCGTCATAGAAGTGAATATTATGTCCCTCAACTTCTTCAGACAGAAGATCTTTGATAATAGCAATGCTAGGTTCAACTCAAATTTGCTCAAGGGGTGTAGGTGTTCTAATATAGCCTCTACGTATCACAAATGAAGCTTTAGAATGATCCTTTATCCTAACAGGGAAAGGTGGTTTCTCAATGTAAGCACTGGGAACCACAAGATCGTTATAGGCAATGACTTTCTCTTCAACTGGAGTGGGTTTAACTACATTGACTTCTAAAGGAGGATGATATTTAAACCTCTTCTCTTTGGTGAGATCAATATGGGCAGCAAAGGATTCACACAATGAAGCTACTATCTCAGAGTCAAGTGCATACTTAGCGCTAAAGTCACAAAAAGTATTTGTCTCAACAAAGGATTTAACCAATCAAACGTGAAATTCATACCTGACTCCTTACCTTCTTCAAGCTCCCAATCTTCATAGTTACGTTTAATTCTCTCCAATAAATTCCATTTGAAGTCAATATCTCTCTTCATAAAAGAACCGGTACAAGAAGTGTCAAGCATGGTGCGATCATCATGAGAAAGCCGAGCATAGAAGTTCTGAATGATAATTTCTCTCGAGAGCTCATGATTGGGGCATGAATATAGCATTGATTTAAGCCTCCCCCAAGGTTGAGCGATGCTTTCTCTGTCACGAGGCCAAAAATTATAAATATAGTTCCGATCACGATGTACTAAATGCATAGGATAAAACTTTTGATGAAATTCCAATTTCAACTGATTGTAGTCCCATGATCCAATATCATCACATAGCCTATACCATGTCAACGCCTTATCATTCAAACATAAAGGAAAGACCTTCTTCTTGACCTCATCCTCGGGCACACCTGCAAGCTTAAATAAACCACAAACCTCATCTACATCGATTAGACGCAAGTCTGGATGTGATGTTCCATCTCCTGTAAAATGATTAGCCAACAGTTTCTCAAGCATACCCAAAGGAAATTCAAAGAAAATATTTTCAGTAGGTGCAGCAGGTTGAGGAGAAACTCTTTGTCCTTCCGTTCGAGGTGAAGATACCCCGAACAAGCCCCTCAAAGGATTAGTATCCATAGTGACAAGTGACAATAAATTTCAGCACACTATATGAATGTTTCCTTACCAAGTTCCACTTACCAAAGGCGCTTCACTCCCCGGCAACGGCGCCAAAAAAGAGTCTTGATGACCCACAAGTATAGGGGATCGATCGTAGTCCTTTCGATAAGTAAGAGTGTCGAACCCAACGAGGAGCAGAAGGATCTGACAAGTGGTTTTCAGCAAGGAAATATCTGCAAGCACTGAAATTATCGGTAACAAGTGATTGTGTGGTGAGATGATTCGTAGCAAGAAACAAGTAACAAAAGTAGCAACGGTGCAGCAAAGTGGCCCAATCCCTTTTGTAGCAAGAGACAAGCCTGTACAAAGTCTTATAGGAGGAAAAACGCTCCCGAGGACACACGGGAATTTCTGTCATGCTAGTTTCATCATGTTCATATGATTCGCGTTCGTTACTTTGATAGTTTGATATGTGGGTGGACCGGCGCTTGGGTACTGCCCTTACTTGGACAAGCATCCCACTTATGATTAACCCCTCTCGCAAGCATCCACAACTACGAAAGAAGAATTAAGACAAAGTCTAACCATAGCATTAAACTAGTGGATCCAAATCAGCCCCTTACGAAGTAACGCATAAACTAGGGTTTAAGCTTCTGTCACTCTAGCAACCCATCATCTACTTACTACTTACCAATGCCTTCCTATAGGCCCAAATAATGGTGAAGTGTTATGTAGTCGACGTTCACATAACACCACGAGAGGAAAAACAACATACAACATATCAAATTACCGAACGAATACCAAATTCACATGACTACTATTAGCATGACTTATCCCATGTCCTCAGGAACAAAAGTAACTACTCACAAAGCATAATCATATTCATGACCAGAGAGGTAATGAGTAGCATCAAGGATCTGAGCATAAACTCTTCCACCAAGTAATCGAACTAGCACCAACTACAAAGAGTAATCAACACTACTAGCAACCTTACAAGTACCAATCGGAGTAGCGACACGGAGATTGGTTAAAGTGATGAACTAGGGTTTGGAGATGAGATGGTGCTGATGAAGATGTTGATGGTGACGAGTCCCCTTTGATGAGAGGAGTGTTGGTGATGACGATGGCGATGATTTCCCCCTCCGAGAGGAAAGTTTCGCCGGCAGGATCATCCTGCCGGAGCACTAGATTGGTTGTGCTCAAGTTCCGCCTCGTGGCGGCGGCGAATCCACGAAAAAGCTCCTCCTTGATTTTTTTCCTGGACGAAACCCTTCATATAGCAAAAGAGGGGGGCAAGTGGGCCTGCAGGGTGCCCACAAGCCCTCATGGCGCGGCCTGGGGGGTGGCCGCGCCGTGTGGGCTTGTGGCCACCTGCACGCCCCCCCTCTGGCACTTCTTCGCCCCAGTATTTTTTATAAATCCGGAAAAAAATCCTCGTTGATTTTCACAACGTTTGGAGTTTCGCAGAATAAGTATCTCAACTTTGCTCCACTTTCAGGCCAGAATTGCAGTTGCTGGCATTCTCGCTCTTCATGTGAACCTTGCAAAATAAGAGAGAAAAGGCATAAGAATTGTACCGTGAAGTGAAATAACAGCCCAAAAAGCGATAAATATCAACATGAAAACATGATGCAAAATGGACGTATCAACCATAAAGTAGTTCTTCCAAAGTGTGCACTTTGTTTTCATACATGGATCCTCTCTCGGATTTCATGGCCTCCAGCCATTTTCCGGAATTCGGGCCCACCATCGCTTCTCCACAGCTCGTAGGTTCATTGTTGTTCAACAACATGACCTCCAAGACAGGGTTACCATACCACACTGTAGTAGTACGCGACCTTGTCAACCTACGAGATTTGTAGTAACTTGATCCGAAGCTTTAATGATCACCATCATCACCTTCCACTTCAATTGGTGTAGGCGGCACAGGAACAACTTCCTACGCCTTGCTACACACTGCTTGAAGTCACGGTTCAATAACCTCATCAAGTTCCACCACCCTCCCACTCAATTCTCTCAAAAGAAACCTTTCCTTGAGAAAGGACCCATTTCTAGAAACAAACACTTTGCTTCCGGATCTGAGTTAGGAGATGTACCCAACTGTTTTGGATATCCTATGAAGATGCATTTATCTGCTTTGGGTTCGAGCTTATGAGACTGAAACTTTTTCACATAAGCGTCGTAGCCCCAAACTTTCAAGAAACGACAACTCAAGTTTCTCCAAACCACAGTTCATACTGTGTCATCTCAACGGAAATACGCGGTGCCCTATTTAAAGTGAATGCGGTTGTCTCTAATGCATAACCCATAAACGATAGTGGTAATTCGATAAGAGACATCATAGCATGCACCATATCAAATAGGGCGCGACTATGACGTTCAGACACACCATCACATTATGGTGTTCTAGGTGGCATGAATTGCGAAACAATTTCCACATTGTCTTAAATGTGTACCAAAACTCGCAACTCAGATATTCATCTCTATTATCATATCGTAGACATGTTACCCTCTTGTCTCGACGATCTTCAACTTCACTCTGAAACTACTTGAACTTTTCAATATTTTAGAATTGTGATTCGTCAAGTAAATACTACTGTATCTACTCAAATCGTCAGTGAAGTAAGAACATAACGATATCCACTGCGTGACTCATCACTCATTGGACTGCACACATCAAAAATGTATTACTTCCAACAAGTTACTTTCTTGTTCTATCTCACTGTAAAACGAGGCCTTCAGTCATCTTGCCCATGTGCTACGATTTGCATGTCTCAAGTGATTCAAAATCAAGTGAGTCCAAACGATCCATCTGCATGGAGTATCTTCATGCGTTTATACCAATAGGTATGGTTTGCATGTCTCAAACGTTTCAAAAATGAGTGAGTACAAAGATCCATCAGCATGGAGCTTCTTCATGCATTTTATACCAACATGATTCAAGTGGCAGTGCCACAAGTAAGTGGTACTATCATTACTACCTTGTATCTTTTGGCATCAATATTATGAACATGTGTAGCACTACGATCGAGATTCAAGAAACCAGTGAAGGTAATTATTCAAGCAAATAGAATAACCATTATTCTCTTTAAATGAATAATCGTATTGCAATAAACACGATGCAATCATGTTCATGCTCAACGCAAACACCAAATAACAATTACTTAGGTTTAACACCAATCCCGATGGTAGAGGGAGCGTGCGATGTTTGATCACATCAACCTTGGAAACACTTCCAACACGTATCGTCACCTCGCCTTTAGTTAGTCTCATTTTATTCCGCAACTTTTATTTTGAGTTACTAATCACTTAGCAAGCGAACCGGTATCTAATACCCTCGTGCTACTAGGAGTACTAGTAAAGTACACATCAATATCATGTATATCAAATATACTTCTGTCGACTTTGCCAGCCTTCTCATCTACCAAGTATCTAGGGTAGCTCTGCCTCAGTGACCGTTCCCCACATAACAGAAGCACTTAGTCTCGGGTTTGGGTTCAGTCTTGGGTTTCTTCATTAGACCAGCAACTGGTTTGCCGTTTCATGAAGTATCCCTTCTAGCCCTTGTCCTTCTTGAAACTAGTGGTTTTACTAAGCATCAACAATTGATGCTCCTTATTGATTTCTACTTCCGCAGTGTTAAACATTGCGAATCACTCAAGGATCATCATATATATCTTGATATGTTATAGTTCATCACGAATCTCTAGTAGCTTGGTGGAAGTGCTTTGGGGAACCATCACTATCTCATCTGGAAGATTAACTCCCACTTGATTCAAGCGATTGTTGTACTTAGACAATCTGAGCACATGCTCAACGATTGAGCTTTTCTCTTTTACTTTGTAGACAAAGAATCTTGTCAGAGTTCTCATACCTCTCAACAAGGGCACGAGCCTAAAATCTCAATTTCATCTCTTCAAACATCTCTCATGTTTTGTGACGTTTCAAAACGTCTTCGGCGCCTTGCTTCTAAGCCATTAAGTATTACACACTGAACTATCACGTAGTCATCAAAAACGTGTATGCTAGATGTTGGCAACATCCACAGACGACGCTCGAGGTGCAGCACACCGAGTGGTGCATTAAGGACATAAGCCTTCTGCGCAGCAATGAGGACAATCCTCAGTTTTACGGACTCAGTCCGCAAAGTTGCTACTATCATCTTTCAACTAAATTTTCTCTAGAAACATATAAAAACAGTAGAGATATAGCGCAAGCTACATCATAATTCGCAAAGACCTTTTGACTATGTTCATGATAATTAGTTCAATTAATCATATTACTTAAGAACTCCCACTCATAAAATACATCCCTCTAGTCATTTGAGTGGTGCATGATCCAAATCCACTAACTCAAGTCCGATCATCATGTGAGTTGAGTATAGTTTCAGTGGTAAGCATCTATATGCTAATCATATGGACTATGCAATTCATGCTCGACCTTTCGGTCTCTTGCGTTCCGAGGCCATGTCTGCACATGCTAGGCTCGTCAAGTTTAACCCGAGTGTTCCGCGTGTGCAACTGTTTTGCACCCGTTGTATGTGAACGTTGAGTCTATCACACCCGATAATCACGTGGTGTCTCGAAACGACGAACTGTCGCAACGGTGCACAGTCGGGGAGAACACAATTTCATCTTGAAATTTTAGTGAGGGATCACCTTATAATGCTACCGTCGTTCTAAGCAAGATAAGGTGCATAAAAGGATTAACATCACATGCAATTCATAAGTGACATGATATGGCCATGATCTTGTGCTTCTTGATCTCGATCACCAAAGCACCGGTATGATCGTCTTTTCACCGGTGCCACACCATGATCTCCATCATCGTGTCGCCATCGAGGTTGTCGTGCTATCTATGCTATTACTACTAAAGCTACAACCTAGCACTATAGTAAACGTATCTGCAAACACAAACGTTAGTTTAAAGACAACCCTATGGCTCCTACCGGTTGCCGTAGCATCGACGTGCAAGTCGATATTAACTATTACAACATGATCATCTCATACATCCAGTATATCACATCATGTCTTTGGACATATCACATCACAAGCCTACCCTGCAAAAACAAGTTAGACGTCCTCTAATTTGTTGTTGCATGTTTTACGTGGCTCCTATGGGTATCTAGTATGATCGCATCTTACTTACGCAAAAACCACAACGGAGATGTGCAAATTGCTATTTAACCTCTCTCCAAGGACCGCGACAGTCAAATCCAATTCAACTAAAGTTGAAGAAACCGACACCCGCCAGTCATATTTATGCAACGAGTTGCATGTTGGTCGATGAAACCAGTCTCTCGTAAGCGTACGAGTAATGTCGGTCCGGGCCGCTTCAATCCAACAATACCGCCGAATCGAGAAAAGACTAAGGAGCGCAGCAAATCGAACATCAACGTCCACAAAAACTTTTGTGTTCTACTCGAGATAACATCTACGCATGAACCTAGCTCATGATGCCACTGTTGGGGAACGTTGCATGGGAAACAAAAAATTTCCTATGCACACGAAGACCTATCATGGTGATGTTCATCTACGAGAGGAGATTAGATCCACATACCCTTGTAGATCACTAAGCGAAAGAGTTAATAAACGCGGTTGATGTAGTGGTACGTCTTCACGATCCGTCCCACAAACCGTCCCACGATCCATCCCACGAACCGTCTCGCGATCCGTCCCACGATCCGTTCCGATCAAGTGCCGATCGAACGGCACCTCCGCATCCCGCACACGTATATCTGGATGACGATCTCCGCCTTCTTGATCCAGCAAGAGGGGCGGGGAAGTAGATGAGTTCTCCGGCAGCGTGACGACGCGCCGGTGTTGGTGATGATCTACTCCTGCAGGGCTCCGCCCGAGCTCCGTAGAAATCTGATTTAGAGGAAGAACTACGTAGTATAGGTTTGAGTTGCATGTGGAAAAGTTGTGTCTCAAAAGCCCTAAAACCACCAATATATATAGGAAGAGGGGATGGGCTAGCCTTGGGGCTCAAGGGCGCCTCAAGGGCGCCGTCCAAGGAGGAGGAGGTGGACTCCCACCCCAATTCGGTTTAGGGGAAGGAGTCCACTCCTTCCTTACCACCTCCCTCTTTCCTTGTTTTTTTCTTTTCCTTTGGTTTTTCCTCCTTGTGGCGCCATAGCCCACTTGGGATGGCCTCACCAGCCCACTAAGGGCTGGTGCGCCACCCTAGTGCTACTGGGCTCACTCCCGGGTGGGTGGGCCCCTCCGTGTGAATACCCGGAACCCATTCATCACTCCCGGTACACTGCCGGTAATGCCCGAAATCTTTCTGGTGACCAAATGAAACCATCCTATATATCACTCTTCGTTTCTAGACGATTATGGAAACCCTCGTGACGTCCGTGATATCATCTGGGACTCCGAACAAGCTTCCGTCACCAACACATGTAAGTCAACTATACTAAAATGTCACCGAACCTTAAGTGTGCAGACCCTGCGGGTTCGAGAACTATGCAGACATGACCCGAGGCATTCCCCAGTCAATATCCAATAGCGGGACCTAGATGTCCATATTGGATCCTACATATTCTACGAAGATCTCTATCGGTTGAACCTCTATATCAAGGATTCATATAATCCCGTATACTATTCCCTTTGTCTTTCGGTATGTTACTTGCCCGAGATTCGATCATCGGTATCTCTATACCTAGTTCAATCTCGTTACCAGTAAGTCTCTTTACTCATTCCGTAATACAAGATCCCATAACTAACTCCTTAGTCACATTGCTTGCAAGGCTTTTTGTGATGTTGTATTACCGAGTGGGCCCTGTGATACCTCTCTGTCACACGGAGTGACAAATCCCAGTCTTGATCCATGCCAACCCAACAGACACCTTTGGAGATACCTATAGAGCACCTTTATAGTCACCCAGTTACGTTGCGGAGTTTGCTAACCCACAAGGTATTCCTCCGGTGTCCGGGAGTTGCATGATCTCACGGTCATAGGAACAGATATATTGACATGCAGAAAACAATAGCAATAAACTAACACGATCATATGCTATGTTTATACTTTGGGTCTTGTCCATCACATCATTCTCCTAATGATGTGATCCCGTTATCAAGTGACAACACTTGTCCATCGTTAGGAAACCTTAGCCATCTTTGATCAACGCGCTATTCAACTAGAGGCTTACTAGGGACTGTGTTTTGTCTATGTATCCACACATGTATTTGTATCTCCAATCAATACAATTACAGCATGGATAATAAACGATTACCATTAACAAAGAAATATAATAATAACTAATTTATTATTGCCTCTAGGGCATATTTCCAACAAGAACTATGCAGACATGACCGGGACAGCTCTACAGTCAATAACCAATAGCGAGACCTGGATGCCCATATTGGTTCCCACGTATTCTACAAATATCTATATTGGTCGAAGCAGCGATGTCTAGGATTTAGCTAATCCCATATGCAGTTCGCCTTGTCCATCAATATATTACTTGCCCGAGATTTAATCGTCGGTATCTACATTCATAGTTCAATCTCGTTACCACCAAGTCTCTTTTACTCGTTCCGTAATACAAGATCCCGTGACTAACTCCTTAGTCACATTGCTTGCAAGCTTGTTCTGATGTTGTATTACCGAGTGGGCCCTGAGATACCTCTTTGTCATACGGAGTGACAAATCCCAGTCTTGATCCATGCCAACTCCACACCCAACCTCAGAGATACTTGTAGATCATCTTTATAGTCACCCAGTTATGTTTCGATGTTTTATACACACAAGGCGTTCCTCCGGTGTTAGTGAGTTGGATGATATCATGGTCATAGGAACAAATATATTGACATTTAGAAAGCAATAGTAGTAAACCGGATACGATAAAACGCTATGCTTAAGGTTTGGGTCTTGTCCATCACATCATTCTCATAATTATGTGATACCGTTATCAAATGACAACTCATGTCTATGGCTAGGAAACCTTAGCCATATTTGATCAATGAGCTAGTCCAGTAGAGGCATACTAGGGACACTTTGTTATCTATGTACCCACACATGTATTTGAGTTTCCAACCAATACAATTATAGCATGGATAATAAACAATTATCATGAAGAAGGAAATATGATAATAACTACTTTATTATTGCCTCTAGGGCATATTTCCAACACCATTATCCCCCTATCTTTTCCTGATTTGCGCATAAGGCTTTTCAGAAATGCTCAAAGTTGTGGAAGAAAATGGAAGACTAAAAGGTATTAAAATCTGTCGCAATGCTCCAAGTGTTAGTCACCTACTATTTGCTAACGATTATTTATGACTAGTTGAAGGAAATGAAAGGAATGCAACGGAAGTGCAGCACATACTTGAAGTTTATGACAAATGCTCCGGACCGGCAGTAAACAGAGATAAATCATCAATCCTCTTTTGTAGGAATATCAAACCATGTCACAAACAAAGGATCAAGAACATCCTTAACATCCATAAGGAGGGGCATTCAGGGAATTACCTTGGCCTGCCAGCTTATATTGGGAAATCAAAAAGCAAAAAATTTGCATACATAAGAGAAAGGGTTTGAAGAAGAATCCAAGGCTGGAAAGAGAAAATGCTTTTGAAGGCATCGAAAGAAATCTTAATCAAGGGCATGGCTCAAGCAACTCCGGTCTATGGAATGGCTTGTTTTGACCTTACATAATCCTCCTGTGATCAACTGAGCGAGATGATATGTAGGTATTGGTGGAGTCAAATGGATAAGGAAATCAAGATACATTGGGTGAGCTGGGAAAGATTCACAATGTACAAACGGGATGGGGGTCTTGGGTCCATGAATCTCCTATCATTTAATATAACAATGCTTGCAAGACAAGCATGGAGGTTTCTCCAGGACCCAAATACCCTTTGTGCCCGAGTATTATCTACGAAATGCTATCCAGATGGACAAATCTTAAATGCAAAACTTTCAAGAGGAATATCATATACATGGAGGAGCATATTAAAAGGGGTAAATCTGTCAAATAAAGGCATAATATGGGGAGTGGGGAACGACAAATCTATTAACATATGGAACGATCCATGGATCCCAACAGGAATATCAAGAAGGGTCATATCAAGGAGGGGTAAAAATATAATCACACATGTCGAAGAGCTCATAAATCCAATAACTAACACTTGGGACCTAGGCCTGCTGAATCAATCAATGGTAAGCGAAGATGTACAAGTTATAACCAGCATCCCAATCCATGAGCAGATTGATGACTTCCTAGCATGGCACTATGATAAGAAAGGACTTTTCTCAGTCATATTTGCATGCAAAGTAGCACGGGATTGTGAAGCGCATGAATCTGTGAAAGGGCTACCTGAATGTTCCAGTCTAGTGGGAAACACATGTGGTTTCGAATGGAAAGATTGTGGTCACTCCCTCTACCTAACAGGATTCTGCACTTCCTATGGAGAGCGGCCACCAATAGTCTACCATTAAGGATGAAACTAAAACAGAGTGGTATGGATATTGATACCAAATGCCCACTTTGTTTTAGATTAAATGAAGATGGAGGCCACATTTTTTGCAAATGCAAATTAGTTAAACCAATCTGGAGAGGGCTACAAATGGAGGACACAAGAGAGCTAATTGTTGGATGCCCAAGTGGCCCATCTTTCCTACAGGAAATATTCAACCTAAAAGAAGAAAAACAGCTCACAACTTGTTGTTTGCTCTGGATCTGGTGGGCGGAAAGGAATAAAGCAAACCGGGGAGGAAAACCAAGAACATGAGATGAAATAATTAGCTCTAGCACAGTTCATGTTTTGGAATTCAAGAACATGTAGGTAAAGAAACTAACACCAAGTAATAAGATGCATCTGCAATGGTCTCGACCGATGCATAATTTTTTGAAGATCAACACAGATGGGGCCTTTAGGGAACACTCCTTTTCAGGTGGCTGGGGCTTTATTGTGCGGAATGATAAAGGAGTGGCAGTAGCAGCTCGACAAGGTCATCTCCAAGAAGTCGAAAGTGCTCTACAAGCTAAAGATCGAGCTCTTCTCGACGCGGTGCAAATCACCTCATCAATGGGGTGTAATTAGGTGATTCTAGAGATATATTCGACAATATTGTAGAAAGCTATCACATCAAGCATTATGATCTAGCGCCGCTAGGTGTTCTGTTTAAAGGGATAAAGGCCATGATGTGTGTTAGTTCTCAAAATTTCTGTTGGACCAAGATCATGTAATGTAGTAGCACATGAACTAGCTGCGCGTGGCGCTCTGCGAGGGGATGACGATTGCGATGTGTGGGTTAGCCATCTACCACAATTTGTACTAAACCCGTGTTCTGGTCATATGTCGAGCACATAAATTTAAGGGAATACATATGTGTTCCCTTTCAAAAAAAACATGGGCGCAACCACTTCAATTCATTCATGTCAAAATGTCCAATGTGCAAGGCCAGTGACGGCTCGAGGAATTCAACTTTGGATGTTTAAAATTGTTTGGATTAGGAGAATTGCTTTAGTGTTTAATGTTTATCTGGATCATTGCGCTTGGTGTCATGAAAATTGTGAGAGCTCTTGGCATACTCAAGGGCACAACTGGAAACTCGGATCCAAGGAAAGAAGAAAAGGTTTGGACAAGGTTCTAGAAGCATGATATACGGGGAAGTATCAAGTGATACCAACCATCAAATGATGCCATGCTACCATTTTTTAAATAAACATTTGAAAAAAATCTGAAACAAATGATGGATGCTCACAACGCATGTTTAGATAACCCCTAACAAATTCAGATCAAATTTGAAATATACATTGAGAAACAAAAAAGAGTAATATGTCATGAATAGTGTTAGTTTTTTTTTTGGAAAAGAGGGATTACCCCGGCCTCTACATCTGGATGATGCATGAAACCACTTTATTAATTATTCATAAAGACCATACAAAGTAATACATCTCGACAACATCTATCGCTACTCCTATCCACTTGATGAACGGGTGCCGATAATCCAAGCCGAATACCAAACAGACTTTGAGCCAAAGCCTAACATCTAAAGTCACAGGTCCCAACCAAGACACAGTGTTGAGTCCAGGGCATACACCGGTCCGACGCACTCTCAGAGACGACCGCCGCTAGCTCCACCAATCCATCTTCAGAATAGGAACTCACGCATCGACCTTGCTAGGCATGCCATCAACGCCACCATGACGCCACACAACGTCATCCTCATGCGCAAGTCCGTCAACCCGCATCGAATGTCGAGACTCCACTACGCCACACCACTAAGTTCCATCATCATCGATGCGGAATATGAAACCTCGCTCCACCACTAGGCCCTTTCAGTCAACACCTCCTCCAAAATGATGCCCCGAGGAGGGAGAATGGCATCAAAGATATAATCATTGTCTCATCCGGGAAGACCCAAATTTATGGTTTCCGAAGCATCCTAATGTGGTGCCGTGACCTGCAATAACGACGCCTCGAGAGGGGAATGACGTCACAGACGCTGCCATCGTCCACCATGACCGTAGTCCATGCGATTTTCATTGGAAGTCGCATCTCCCCAATCTCACAGCTGGGAAGACAAAAGCTGCCGTCAGCATGCCGACATGGAGCCCGACCGCCCCTTGCCGACCCCTCCCCGCGCCACCGGTTGGTCGAGGACACACCGCGATGGATCTGGAAGGACTCTAGATCCGTGGCCACCGCTGCCACCCATCTGCATGGAGAGCAGTCACCCTCGTTGAATGGAGCATTGCCGCCTCCACCACCCATTGACGGGTCAACCACTCAATCGACCATGGTGCTTCAATCGCCAACGTGCACCAGGGACGCCACCCTAACTTCCGCCCTCGTCTCCCTGCATGAAGCGCCCCGTACGCCTCATGAGAGATCCCGCTGCGTCCACCCGCCCAGGAGCCTATGGCGTCGGGTCAGCCGCCGCCGTGACCCTAGCCGACAACAACTACGGTTTGGGGGTCCCCTGACGTCTCCCGAGGGGATGCAACGCGAGGGGGTACCTTCTATCCAGATTAACTTAGCCGCCCAAAAGCATGTGTTAGTAGATGAGCAACTATATGAGCAAATAAAAGCATGTGTGGAGCCGAATACAAATAATTGGCTGCTCGAGTTGGATGAGAAATTATAAAAAGAATTACGTGACTATGTTGGTGACTTTATAGGCGATTTGGAAGGTGCGGCAAGAATATCTTCATGTCTCCGTTTGCAATGAGTAAATTCATTGGAAGACTTGTCATTCAACCGCCTAGGTGAGAGGTTGCATGGATCTCACCCATGACAGTCCCACCCCATGAGGGAGATTAAAAGGCAATGTTGATGGGGTGGTTTTAGTGGAGAAAAGGAAGAGCTCGGCGACGGCAAAAAATCGGTCACAAAGTGGACCTTCCTTGAGGGCCTCTATTCTGGTTATTGACAGAGTGATGGTCCTCCCATCTATTGAAGCGATCGCGTATAGGGAACCGTTATGCTTGGCTTAGGATCAAGGTTTAAGCTCGCTTACTATTGGTATAGATTATTGTGGTGTTATTTGTAGCATCGGAAGGGACCGTTGTAGTTATGCTTGGCTTAGGATCAAGGTTTAAGCTCGCTTACTATTGGTATAGATTATTGTGGTGTTATTTGTAGCATCGGAAGGGACCGTTGTAGAAAGTGCTATGGTCATTAGACAAATTATTGAGACGACGAATGCTATGGTAGTCTTTAGGCCTTGTTCGGTTCCATGACAAATGAGCGGGATTGACATATGTATTGATAGGGATCAAATCTCATCTAGATTAAATTCTTCCCAAATCCTCTTCAATCCACTCCAATCCACTTGAGAGTGGCTTAACCGGACAAGGCCTTAAGCATGAAGGTAGATGATCAAATGGAGATGCTCACAATATTGCTAGGAATTCGTTGCATTTTGTTCCAGGTCACTACATGTTTCGCTTTCCTTTGGCGTTTGGATCATTCGGGTTATGTAAACATTACTCCGTCCGTTCCAAAATAAATAATTTAAAAATGATTTAACTTTGCATTAAAGTTAGTGCAAAGTTAAGTCATTTTTAAGTCGCTTATTTTGAAACGGAGGAAGTATATAAGTGATTAATAATGCCCGACGTTGTTTCGATAAAGATACACAGAAGGAAAAAGATATTTTGCTGAAGACTTGAAAAAAAGTATCCTTATGGCGGGCTTCACATGCACTTAGCATTAATTCGCCAACCAGATTGCTGGCAATCACCACAAATTAATCAAAACATAATTCATTCTGATTTAACTAAAATAGGTCAACACGTCCTCTGCAAGTTGTTCATTAGCTAACTAGGGAGAACATTCAGCTTCATTTCGCGGACGGATAGGAAAAAAAAATCCATGGCATGATTGGTATCTGGTCTCACTAGCTTTGCCTTGCCGTTGCGTCGGATGAGCTTAGTGGGGGGCGGTGTGGCTTCGCTGTCCCGGAGCACTGTCTAGCCTAGCGCACATCACTATTGAGGTGTGCCAAGATATATTATTATTCCAAAAGCATCTTTATTCTTCACAGTAGCTACATTTAATTGTGTTTTATTTTTGCCAGGGCCTTTAATTGTGTTGGCTAGCTAGTGTTCTAATCGGCCTGACTTTCATGTTCTGCGGCTTTACTTTCTTTCTCAAGATGTGTGGGGGTGAGTGAGGAGGTGTGGAAACTAAACCTTGTTAATTTACTAACTTGGGTACAATGGACCATGCACAAAAAGGGTTATAGCGAGTGGATCAGTGACGCAGCGAGTGCATCATTATGTTTGCTGCTGCGTAGACATCGTACTTGCATTTTGCTGTGAATGTTCGATCGACAAGTTAAGTTAGCTTCGAAGCAACGTCTTTGGTGAGATGGAGTAAATGGCTGCAAGTGGAAGCAGTGTGGGGACGTACGAGATGATTTATTTTGCACTTGACTTTCAGATAGACCCTCTGTCTGTTTTCCTAATTTTCGTTGCTCATTCAGAAGAAGAAAAACTATAGAAAGCATAATTGTAGCTACTAGATCTGATTGGCACAATTAAGTGGCTAACGCACGTACCTTTATGAGTACTCCATGTGTGTGTCAGCTTCAGTGGGCAGTACCTGTGCCGGCCTCATGGTGCGCAATGATTTGCATCTTGTGCTCGAGAACCTGCATGCTTTTTTTTGAAAAACGAGGTTAAGACCCCCGGCCTCTGCATCAATCGGTGCATACAACCATCTTTATTACTTATTTAACAAAGGTCTGATAAGAACATACATCAAGCCACCCGAAGCCCTCACTCACACCTACAAAACGCGATAATATCAAGTGCTCTCACTCCTCATATCTAAAACCGGTGTCGTCGCCGATCCATCCACATAACGTATCAGAACTAACAACCGGTGCATCAGACCTAAATCGTACACCACATGCACACGTTTTAGAAGCCGCCATCATCATCGAACCGTTGATCCATCTTCACGAGAGAAATCTGCATCATCCATGCCAATCCGGCCATCCGTCGACGCCACCACGACGCCTAACGACGCCACCTCCCTGCGCTCATCCATCCAGAAGCGGAGACTCTGTAAGATCTGTCGTGCGTAGCACAAGCCGGACATGCATGACAAAGCGTAGCACCTGTCGGCCAGACATGACCTGACATCACCACCGAAGCTCCATGCAGGACGAAGACGCTCCACCTCCTGCCTTTGTCTTCCAACGCTGCTTCACAAACAATGCTCCCTAGAGAGGAACGACACCGCAATGCCGCCATCGTCCGATCTAGAAAACCAGATCCTAGGGTTTCCCCTGGAGCAGCACGAGTGGATCGACCTCCCTGCACTCATCCATCCAGACGCGAAGACTCCGTAAGATCTGTCGTGCGTAGCACCTGCCGAACATGCATGACAAAGCGTAGCACCTGTCGGCCAGACACGACCTCACATCACCACCGAAGCTCCGTGCAAGATGAAGACGCTCCACCTCCTGCCTCTGTCTTCCAGCGCTGCGCCACAAACAATGCTCCCTAGAGAGGAACAACACCGCAATGCCGCCATCGTCCGATCTGAAAAACCAGATCGTAGGGTTTCCCCTGGAGCAGCACGAGTGGATCGACAGTAGTTACAGGACGAAGCCTTCATCAAGGTAATAGCGCAGAGCGCCGCCATCGTCCTCCATCGGCTTGATTTTCACCGGCAACTATGTCTCCCCGACTCGCAGCCGGGACTGGATGAAAGATCTGGAGATCTGATCACCCAGCCTCAGGCCAACCACCTCCGACGTAGGAAATGACCACATTCGCCATAGTGCTCATGATGCGATGCAGACCCGGAGTGCCTCCGCGAGCCGTCGCCGAAGCCGACGAGATGCAGCAGATTGAGGACGAGATGCAGCCGCCCGCCTGGACCTGAAGGTCGTAGATCGAGCCCGGGACGTATCCCGGCCGCCGTTGCCGTCTTTTCTTACTGAGCCCGCCAGCTGCAGCAGAGTCCCCCCGATGCACCCGGGTCGCCGCTGCCCGCCATCCTCGTCATAAGGGGTCCAGGTCTGGCCGCCGCCGCCTTAGATCCCGGGACGCGAGAGGAAGTCCGCCGCCGCCGCGCCACATGGCCTTCACCCAGCGACGTTGACGGCGGTGGCAGAGGGAGTGAAACGCGCGGGGGTCGAGGGGAGTTGGGTTGAGACAGCCCGGTGCGGCCTCCTACCTCTTGAGCTTGCGTTGGTTTTTTCCTTGAAGAGGAAAGGGTGATGCAGCACAGTAGCAGTAAGTATTTCCCTCAGTTTGAGAACCAACGTATCAATCCAGTAGGAGTATCAATGTAGTAGGGGTATCAATCCAGTAGGAGTATCAATCCAAGTCTCCACTGTACCTGCGCAAAAATGGCAAACTTGCACCCAACGCTACAAAGGGTTTGTCAATCCCTTCACGATTGATTGCAAGGTGAGATCTGAAGGCGGAAAGTGCAACAAAGTAAAAGTGTAGGGCTGAAAATATGATGTGAAGTAGACCCGGGGGCCATAGTGTTCACTAGAGGCTTCTCTCATGATAGCAAATATTACGGTGGGTGAACGAATTACTGTCGAGCAATTGATAGAACCGCCCAAAGTCATGACGATATCTAAGGCAATGATCATCCATATAGGCATCACGTCCGAGTCCAGTAGACCGATACTTTCTACATCTACTATTACTACACACATCGACCGCTATCCAGCATGCATCTAGTGTATTGAGTTCATGACAAACAGAGTAACACCTTAAGCAAGATGACATGATGTAGAGGGATAAATTCATGCAATAGATATAAACCCCACCTTTTTACCCTTGATGTCAACAACACGATGCGTGCCTCGCTACCCCTTCTGTCACTGGGTGAGGTCACCGCATGGTATGAACCCAAAACCAAGCACTTCTCCCATTGCAAGAATCATAGATAAAGTTGGCCAAATAAAACCCACAACACGAAGAGAATTACAAGGATATGAAATCATGCATATAAGAGATCAGAAGAAACTCAAATAAGATTCATAGATAATCTGATCATAAATACACAATTCATCGGATCTCGACAAACACACCGCAAAAGAGGATTACATCGGATAGATCTCCAGGAAGATCATGTAGAACTTTGTATTGAAGATCCAAGAGAGAGAAGAAGCCATCTAGCTACTAGCTATGGACCCGAAGGTCTATGGTGAACTACTCACGCATCATTGGAGAGGCAATGGTGTTGATGAAGAAGCCCTCCGTGTCTGAATCCCCCCTCCGGCAGGGCACCAGAACGTGCCCCAAATGGGATCTTGCGGAGACAGAAGCTTGCGGCGGCGGAAAAGTATTTTCGTGGCTCTCTACCATGGTTTTGGATTTTTTGGGGATTTATAGGCGGAAGAAGTAGGATAGAGGAGCCACAGAGGGCCCACAAGCCTGCTAGACGCGGCCCCCCAGGCCGCGGCTAGGGGGCTTGTGGCCTCCCCTGGTTCCCTCTGCCTTGGTTCTCAAGCTCCCTGCGTATCTTCTGTTTCGAAAAAAATCTTTTCGGAGGTTTTATTCTGTTTGGACTCCGTTTAATATTCTCCTCTGAAAAAGGTCAAAAACACGGAAAAAACAGGAACTGGCACTTGGCACTGAGTTAATAAGTTAGTCCCAAAAGAGATATAAAAGGCATACGAAACGTCCAAAGTTTGACAAGATAATAGCATGGAACCATCAAAAATTATAGATACGTTGGAGACGTATCAAGCATCCCCAAGCTTAACTCCTGCTCGTCCTCGAGTAGGGAAGTGATAAAGAATGAAATTTTGATGTGGAATGCTACCTAGCATATTTGTCCTTTGTAACTTCTTTCATGTGACATGAATGTTCAGATCCGTAAGATTCAAAACAATAGTTTGCTATTGACATGAAAACAATAATACTTCAAGCAAACTAGCAAGGTAATCATGAACTTTCGAACTAACAAGGCCAAAGAAAGTTATCTCTACAAAATCATATAGTCTGGCTATGCTCCATCATCCCCACACAACGAATTTAAATCATGTACAACCCCGGTATTGGCCAAGTAATTGTTTTCGTACTCTTACTTCCTCAAACCTTTTTCAACTCTCACGCAATACATGAGCGTGAGCCATGGATATAGCACTATAGGTGAAATAGAGTGTGGTGGAGGTTGTGAGGCAAAAAGGAGGAGATGATCACATTGACTCGGCGTATCAAAGGGCTATGGAGATGCCCATTAATAGATATCAATGTGAAAGAGTAGGGATTACCATGCAATGGATGCACTTAGAGCTATAAGCGTGTGAAAGCTCACAAAGAGAACTAGTGGGTGTGCATCCAACTTGCTTGCTCACGAAGACCTAGGGCAATTTTTAGGAAGCCCATCATTGGAATATACAAGCCAAGTTATATAATGAAGATTCCCACTAGTATATGGTGGTGACAAAACAAGAGACTCTCAATCATGAAGAACATGGTGCTATTATGAAGCACAAGTGTGGAAAAATATAGTAGCATTGTCCTTTTTCTCCTTTTCTCTGTTTTTTGGGCACTTTGGCCTCTTTCCATATATTTTTTTGTGTGGGCAACTTTGGCCTCTTTTTTTTTATTTCCTCACATGGGACAATGCTCTAATAATGATGATCATCACACTTTCATTTACTCAAAGCTCAATGCTTAGAACGATGATGACTCTATAGGAAATGCCTCCGGCAGTGTACCGGGATGTGCAACGATCTAGCTTGGTGTATGAGGTTGAAACATCTCACTAGCTATCTTACGATCATGCAATCGCAATATGTAAGTGACGGCACAAGTCATGAGATGGAACGGTGGGAGTTGCATGGCAATATATCTCAGAATGGCTATGAAAAGGCCATGATAGGTAGGTATGGTGGCTATTTTGAGGAAGATCTATGGTGGTTTTGTGTACCGGCGAAAGTTGCCCGACACTAGAGAGGCTAGCAATCGTGGAAGGTGAAAGTGCATCTATACCATGGACTCACGTTAGTCATGAAGAACTCACATACTTATTGCGAAAGTTTTTATTAGTAATCAAAACAAAGTGCTAAACGCATACTGCTAGGGGAAGGGTTGGTAGGTGTTAACCATCGCGCGATCCCGACTGCAACACAAAGGATGACAATCAATAAATCAATTATGCTCCGACGTCCTAACATAGTGGTTCGCCATACGTGCATGTTACGGGAACCACCAACTTCAACACAAGTATTTCTAGATTCACAACACCTTACTAACATGACTCCTAATATTACCAAATCCATGTCTCAAAACTAATTGAGAGGAATCATACTTCTCTTTCTAATCAATGCACAAGAATATGGAAGTTTTATTGAATCCTCTTTGGACGCCTATCATCTTTAGGACTACTTTCATAGCACAAGCCAACTACCAAGTTACTCAGAGAGAGCACTCTAAAAAAGATATAAGTGAAGATTGAGAGTTCTTATTTCTCCAAAATATGACACCGCCGTGCTCTAAAAGATCTAAGTGAAGCACAATGAGCTAAATTGCCTAACTCAAAAGATATAAGCGAAGCTCAATGAGTATTCTAGCAAATTCACGATGAGTGCATGTCTCTCTCAAAAGGTATGCAACAAGGATGATTGTGACACAACAAATAGAAAAGACTCCTATAATACACGACGCTCCAAGCAAAACACATATCATGTGGTGAATAAAAATATAGCTCCAAGTAATGTTACCGATGGATTGCAGACGAAAGAGGGGATGCCTTCCCGGGGCATCCCCAAGCTTAGGCTTTTTGGTGTCCTTGAATTTGGCTTGGGATTCCTTGGGCATCCCCAATCTTGAGCTCTTTCCACTCTTTATCCCTTTGTCCATGAGAACATCACCCAAAACATGAAAACTTCACAACACAAAACTTAAAAAGAAACTCGTGATATCATTATCACAAGAAAATAAACTACCACCTCTTTACGTACTGTAGAAAACTTGATTTCTATATATATTGGTGTTAGATTACTGTATTGTCACTTTTCCATGGCTAGTATTCCCCCCCCCCCCCCGATACTATCCATAGTTTCATCAAAGTAAGCAATCAACACAACAAAAACAGAATTTGTCAAAAACAGACCAGTCTGTAGCAATCTGTATACTTCGTATACTTCTGTATCTCAAAAATTCTGAAACATTACGAAAATTTGGGCAATTCGTATATCAACCAGCATCAAAAAGAATAAACATAAAATCTCTTAATGGATAAAAATGAAAAATATATTCGTGAGCGAAAAGTTTCTGTCTTTTTCCAGCATGATCAAACAACCATCACCAAAACTAATCATAAAGGTTTTACTTGGCTCAGACACAAGAAGAAACACAAAAAACACAATCATAACAGAATTATGATGGTGTGGACGCAACAAAACAGAAAGCAAAAAAGCAAAGGTAAATTCATTGGGTTGCCTCCCAACAAGCGCTATTGTTTAACGCCCTTAGCTAGGCATAAGGCGAAAGAATGACGTATCCTCGTCTTTGGTACTCAAACCATAAGTAGCCCTCATCATGGATTCATAAGGAAATCTTATTTTCTTTCTAGGAAAATGTTCCATGCCCTACTTTAATGGAAATTGAAATCTAATATTCCCTTCCTTCATATCGATGACAGCAGCAATAGTCCTTAGGAAAGGTCTACCAAGAATGATAGGACATGTTGGATTGCAATCAATATAAAGCAGAATGAAATCTACGGGTACATAGTTCCTATTTGCAATAATAAGAACATCATTGATCCTTCCCATAGGTTTCTTAATAGTAGAATCCGCAAGATGCAAATTAAGAGAGCACTCATCAATCTCATTGAAGCCTAGAACATCACATAAAGACTTTGGAATCGCGGAAACACAAGCACCCAAATCACACAAAGCATTGCATTCATAGTTTTTGATTTTGATTTTGATAGTAGGTTCCCACTCATCATGAAGTTTTCTAGGAATAGAAACTTCCAATTCAAGTTTCTCTTCAAGAGATTTCATCATAGCATCGACGATATGATCGGTAAGGGCCTTGTTTTGGCTATAAGCGTGTGGAGAGTTTAGCAAGGATTGAATCAAGGAAATACATTCAATCAAATAGCAACTATCATAATTGAATTCCTTGAAATCCAAAGTAGTAGTTTCATTACTACTCAAAGTTTTGATATCCCGTACTCCACTTTCAATGCTTTTAGCATCAAGATAGATGGACTCCGAATCATTGGGGCATTTTTCAACCAAAGTGGATTCATATCCAGCCCCATCATCATTAGGTTTGCCACTAGAAAACAAGGATTCAATCGGAGTCACACCAAGCACTTTAAGATCTTCGTGATTCTCATCACGAGAACACGCCTTTTTAAGCCATTCATGTCTAGCACGAATGTGGGCGGTTCTTTCTTTAATCTCATTCATGAAAACACGCATAGCTTTCAAAGTTTCATCCATATTGATCTTGGGAGGAGCACATCTAACTTTTAAAGCATCAATATCAAGAGACATTCTATCAACGCTCCTAGCCAAATCATCAATTTTGAGTAGTTTTTCTTCTATGGACGCATTGAAAATCTTTTGCGAGTTGATAAACTCTTTAATATTACTCTCTAGATCATAGGGTAATTTATTGTAATTTCCATGAGCATTGTTGTAGGAGTTGCCAAAGTTATTAGAGGGATTACTAGGAAAAGGCCTATCAATATAGTTTCCTCTAAAAGCATTGTTGTTGCCAAAATTATTCCTACCAACAAAATTAACATCCAAGCTTTCATTGCTACTCTCAATCAAGGAAGACAAGGGCATATCATTTGGATCTAAAGGAACACCTTTACTAGCAAACAATTTCATAAACTCATCCATCTTAGCACTCAACGAGTTAATTTCTTCTATAGCGTGTACTTTTTTACTAGTAGGTGACCTTTAAGTGTGCCACTGAGAATAGTTTGTCATGGTATTGTCTAGGAGTTTCGTGGCTTCTCCTAATGTGATTTCCATGAAAGTTCCACCGGAGGCGGAGTCCAAGATATTTCTAGAAGCAAAATTCAAACCAACATAGAAGATTTGTATAATCATCCAAAGACTCAAGCCATGAGCAGGACAATTTCTAATCATCAATTTCATTCTCGCCGAAGATTGTGCAACATGTTCATGATCTAGTTGCTTAAAATTCATGATATCATTACGGAGAGAGATAATCTTAGCCGGTGGAAAATACTTGGATATATAAGCATCTTTGCACTTGTTCCAAGAATCAATACTATTTTTGGGCAAAGATGAAAACCAAGTTTTTGCTTGATCTCGCAATGAGAATGGAAATAGCTTCAATTTAATCACATCATTATCCACATCTTTCTTATTTTGCATATCGCATAACTCAATGAAGGTATTAAGATGGGATGCGACATCTTCACTAGGATGGCCGGAGAATTGCTCTTTCATAACAAAATTCAGCAAAGCAGCATTGATTTCATATGATTCCGCACTAGTGGCGGGAGCAATCGGAGTACTAATAAAATCATTATTATTAGTATTCAAGAAGTCACAAAGTTTGGTGTTTTCAGTCATGGTGACTTCAGCAAGCAAACAAGCACACAAGCGAACAGAGAGCAAGCGAAAGAAAAGGGCAAACGAAAAAGGCAAATATTTTTGTATATTTTCGTTTTTCAGAAGTGGAGAGAGGAAAACAAGAGGCAAAAAAGTAAATTCAAGAGATGAGCTTGCGACGGTTACTTGGATAAGCTTCACTTGATGCTCCCCGGCAAGGGCACCAGAAATTCTTCTTGCTACCTAATGAGCTTGCATTGGTTTTTCCCTTGAAGAGGAAAGGGTGATGCAGCACAGTAGCAGTAAGTATTTCCCTCAGTTTGAGAACCAAGGTATCAATCCAGTAGGAGTATCAAGCCAAGTCTCCACCGTACCTGCGCAAAAACGGCAAACTTGCACCCAACGCTACAAAGGGGTTGTCAATCCCTTCACGATTGATTGCAAGGTAAGATCTGAAGGCGGAAAGTGGAACAAGGTAAAAGTGTAGGGCTGAAAATATGATGTGAAGTAGACCAGGGGGCCATAGTGTTCACTAGAGGCTTCTCTCATGATAGCAAATATTACGGTGGGTGAACGAATTACAGTCGAGCAATTGACAGAACCGCGCAAAGTCATGACAATATCTAAGGCAATGATCATCCATATAGGCATCACGTCCGAGAGAAGTAGAGCGATACTTTCTGCATCTACTATTACTCCACACATCGACCGCTATCCAGCATGCATCTAGTGTATTGAGTTCATGACAAACATAGTAACACCTTAAGCAAGATGACATGCTGTAGAGGGATAAACTCAAACCAATGATGTAAACCCCATCTATTTACCCTTGATGGCAACAACACGATGCATTCCTTGATGACCCACAAGTATAGGGGATCAATCGTAGTCCTTTCGATAAGTAAGAGTGTCGAACCCAACGAGGAGAAGAATGATCTGACAAGGGTTTTCAGCAAGGTAAAATCTACACGCACTGAAATTGTCGGTAACAAGTGATTGTGTGGTGAGATGATCCGTAGCAAGCAACAAGTAACAAAAGTAGCAACGGTGCAGCAAAGTGGCCCAATCCCTTTTGTAGCAAGGGACAAGCCTGGACAAAGTCTTATAGGAGGAAAAACGCTCCCGAGGACACACGGGATTTTCTGTCATGCTAGTTTTCATCATGTTCATATGATTCACGTCCGTTACTTTGATAGTTTGATATGTGGGTGGACCGGCGTTTGGGTATTGCCCTTACTTGGACAAGCATCCCACTTATGATTGACCCCTCTCGCAAGCATCCACAACTACAAAACAAGAATTAAGACAAAGTCTAACCATAACATTAAACTAGTGGATCCAAATCAGCCCCTTACGAAGCAACACATAAACTAGGGTTTAAGCTTCTGTCACTCTAGCAACCCACCATCTACTTACTACTTCCCAATGCTTTCCTCTAGGCCCAAATAATGGTGAAGTGTTATGTAGTTGATGTTCACATAACACCACTAGAGGAAAAACAACATACAACATATCAAATTACTGAACGAATACCAAATTCACATGACTACTATTAGCATGACTTTTCCCATGTCCTCAGGAACAAAAGTAACTACTCACAAAGCATAATCATATTCATGACCAGAGAGGTAATGAGTAGCATCAAGGATCTGCACATAAACTCTTCCACCAAGTAATCCAACTAGCATCAACTACAAAGAGTAATCAACACTACTAGCAACCTTACAAGTACCAATCGGAGTCGCGATACGGAGATTGGTTACAAGTGATGAACTAGGGTTTGGAAATGAGATGGTGCTAATGAAGATGTTGATGGTGATGAGTCCCCTCCGACGAGAGGAGTGTTGGTGATGACGATGGCGACGATTTCCCCCTCCGAGAGGGAAGTTTCCCCGGCAGGATCGTCCTGCCGGATCTCTAGATTGGTTTTGCTCAAGTTCCGCCTCGTGCCGGCGGCGAATCCACGAAAAATCTCCTCGATTTTTTTCCAGACGAAACCCTTCATATAGTATAAGAGGGGGCAAGTGGGCCAGCAGGCTGCCCACAAGCCCTCATGGCACGGCCTGGGGGTGGCCGCGCCGTGCAGGCTTGTGGCCACCCCGTGGCGCCCCTCTTGCGCTTCTTCGGCCCAATATTTTTTATAAATCCGGAAAAAATACTCTTTAATTTTTACGGCGTTTGGAGTTGCGCAGAATTGGTATCTCAACTTTGCTCCACTTTCAAGCCAAAATTCCAGCTGCCGGCATTCTCCCTCTTCATGTAAACCTTGAAAAATAAGAGAGAAAAGGCATAAGAATTGTACCATGAAGTGAAATAACAGCCCAAGAAGCGATAAATATCAACGTGAAAGCATGATGCAAAATGGACGTATCAACTCCCCCAAGCTTAGACCTCGCTTGTCCTCAAGCGAAAGCCTAGCTCAATAAATATGTCCACATATTTAGGGAGAGAGGTGTCGAAAAAACAAGATACGAACATGCATGCATCATGATCATGATCAGAACAACAATACCAACATATAATCTCTCATGCTAGAGTGATAATTCCTTCACAAAGTAAAGCATGGATCATTAACCTTACCGAGAAGTAACAACCGATAGCGTTTAGTCATTGAATCAATTGCAATTTATCACAACATCATAAAGAGTCAAATAAGAGCTTGTAAAGCAAATCCACATACTCAATCATTCTTTCGTTCTATACAATTGCTACAACTCATGTAGTACTCATGAGATCAAAGTTTCAGCTCGACACAGAGAAAGATAGGGGCTTAGAGTTTTGCCTCCCAACTGCTTACCTCAAGGGTAATGTCAACAATAATAATTCATGAATACTTACCCCAAAGTTGACATATGAATATAGATCTTTCCCAAGCATATGACTTTAGCCAAGATAAATGCGAGAAAAGGAATTGGTGAAGATCACCATGACTCTTTCAAGGGCAAAAAGTAAAGGTACAAGATAGGCCCTTCACAGAGGGAATCAGAGGTTGTCATGCGCTTTTGAGGTTTGGATGCATGTCCTCTTAGTGCGGAGGAACGTCACTTTATATTGCCCCGTGTGATAAAGAACTTTATTATGCAGTTTGTCGCTTTTATGTCTTCCTCATTACAGGTTCGTACAAAGCTTATTTTCCACACACTAATAGATCATACATATTAGAGAGCAATTTTTATTGCTTGCACCGATGACAACTTACTTGAGGGATCTTATTCAATCCATAGGTAGGTATGGTGGACACTCATGGCAAAACTAGTTTGTTATGGATGCACAAGTAGTATCTCTACTTAGTGCGGGAGGTTTGGCTAATGTGAGGTGGAAGCAATCGTCACATGCTAAGGGATCTCTAATCATATTACATTGTTCGGAGCCAAGCAAACACAATTCATTATGTTGTCTTCCTTGTCCAACATCTACTTCTAGGCATGCAATAGTTTAGTGAGTGTTCACAATCATAGATGGTGTCAGAGATGATGTATTTATATGTGAACCTCTCCTTCCTTATCACTTCCTATTAATTGCAACAATGACCAAGGTCTACGTTTGTCTACCCTCAACAAGTTTCAATCCTCATTCTTTTTATATGTGAAGCCATCACTTCCCATAAGATCATTACATGATCTTTCATGCTTTTGTTCTATTCTCACTCTTTTGATCATGGCAAGAGGCAAAGCCCTTCAACTAAGACACTCTTTATTATATGGCTCACCAGCTCGAATACATCGGGGGTGACACAAAGCAAAACTCAAGACTAAAACACTAAGACTTTTAATCTACTAGAGAAAGAGAAAAATGAAAAGGAAAACTAAAACAAAGGTAAAGGCAAAAGATGTGATGGTGATACGATACCGGGGAAACTCCCCCAAGCTTGGCACAAGCCAAGGGGATTGCCCATACCAATGCTCAGTTGTCTTCCTTTGGTGGTGATGGTGGAGTTGTTGCAACACGAATTTGATCCTCCGTCTTCCAAGGCATAGGTGCTCCATCATGGAAAGATGAACGAGTCTCCGGAATCCTAAAATCTGCAACCAACTGTATTGATTTAAATTTATACTCATACTCACAGTTTTGGTTCTACAGGTCATAGATCTGGGCCTGGAGTTGATCAATCCTGTCATAGAGCGTGGAGAGGTGCTTCCCAATGTCATTGGCATCAATCCTGTGCTTGTTGGTGAACTCCGCGATCATCATGTGGTTGGCATTGAGTCCACGCTCCACCATCCCTTGGCACTTGAAGACTTGTTGCTCCATTGCTTCGAGCCTCGTCTCCACGCTTCCGGTCTTCTTGGGCCCCTCAACATCATGGATGTGCAACATCCCCTCACGCATCTCGATAGATTGAGGGTGTTGCAGCACTCCCGTGAGGTAGGATTGATGAACTTCTCAAAGATCTTGTCCTTCGGAGCTTTTGGGGAAGTCATAGTGATCTAGATCTGCAACAGAAATAGGCTCGAAACAAAAAACAGAGGAAATCTGCGTGATGCAGAGGTCAGACCAAACGTGAGTATATGTAATGATTTTTTCCAGACCAGAAGGAGTACCCCGCACGAAAATGGAGTCCGGGAGGCGCACGAGGTGGCCACAAGCCCTCATGGCGCGGCCAGGGGGTGGGCCTGCGCCGTGCAGGCTTGTCGCCTCCTCGCGCACTTTCCGGACTACTTCCAATTTTTTTATTTTTTCAAATATTCCAAAACGGAGAAAATTTCCTACTGGAAAAGTTTTGGACTCTGTTTTCTTACCGAATCACATACCTCTTCGTTTTCGGAGTCTGAAACAGGCTGATAAATATCACTTAGGTATTCTTCCGGAGTTATGGTATTGATAATATTGCTTTCAACATTTATGGGAGTACCTGAGATATAATGCTTGATTCTCCGCCCATTTACAACTCTCGGATAATTACCTTCCGTGTTGTTGATCTTGATAGCACCGGAACGATATACTTCCTCAACAACATAGGGACCTTCCCATTTAGAGAGAAGCTTGCCTGCAAAGAATCTTAAACGAGAGTTATATATCAAGACATAATCACCTACATTAAACTCACGCTTTTGTATCCTCTTATCATGCCACCTCTTAACCTTTTCTTTGAACAACTTGGCATTCTCATATGCCCGAGTTCTCCATTCATCAAGCGAGCTAATATCAAATAACCTCTTCTCATCGGCAAGTTTGAAATCAAAGTTGAGTCTTTGATTGCCCAATAAGATTTATGCTCTAGCTCAAGAGGTAAATGACATGCTTTACCATACACCATTTTGTACGGAGACATGCCCATAGGATTCTTATAGGCAGTTCTATAAGCCCACAGTGCACCATCGAGCTTCTTAGACCAATTCTTTCTAGACCTGTTGATAGTCTTTTGCAGAATTAGTTTAATTTCTCTATTGCTTAGCTCTACTTGACCAATGGACTGAGGGTGATAGGGGACGCAATTCTATGGTTGACATCGTACTTAGCAAGCGTTTTACGGAAAGCACCATGAATGAAATGTGAACCACCGTCGGTCATTAGATATCTAGGGACTCCAAATCTAGGGAAGATAACTTCTTTTAGCATCCTGATAGAGGTGTTGTGATCATCACAACTAGTGGGGATAGCTTCTATCCACTTAGTGACGTAATCAACAACAACTAGGATATGAGTATACCCATTGGATTTTGGAAAAGGTCCCATATAATCAAAGCCCCAAACATCAAATGGTTCAATGACAAGTGAATAGTTCATAGGAATTCCCTGACATTTGCTAATATTACCTATTCTTTGACATTCGTCACAAGACAAGACAAACTTACGGGCATCCTTGAAGAGAGTGGGCCAATAGAAACCTGATTGCAATACCTTGTGTGCAGTTCTATCTCCCGCATGGTGTCCTCCGTAGGCCTCGGAGTGACACTTCTGTAGGATCTGTCCCTGTTCATGTTCAGGTACACAACGTCTAATAACACCATCTACTCCTTCCTTATAAAGGTGAGGATCATCCCAAAAGTAGTGTCTCCAGTCAAAGAAGAATTTCTTCTTTTGCTCGTACGTGAAACTAGGTGGTATATATTTGGCAACGATATAGTTTGCATAATCAGCATACCACGGTGCACTACGTGAAGTATTGATGACATTCAATTGTTCATCGAGAAATCTATCATCAATAGGTTGTGGGTCATCAAGAACGTTCTCCAACCTAGACAAGTTAACTGCTACTGGGTTATCAGCACCCTTTCTGTCAACAACGTGCAAATCAAATTCTTGTAGCAAGAGCCCCCATCTGATAAGCCTAGGTTTAGCGTCCTTCTTCTCCATGAGGTACTTAATAGCAACGTGATCAGTGTGAATCGTGACTTTGGAATCAACTATGTAAGACCTGAACTTTTCACATGCAAACACGACTGCTAAAAATTCCTTCTCCGTAGTAGCATAGTTTCTCTGGGCACTGTCTAGAGTTTTACTAGCGTAGTGAATAACATTCAACTTCTTATCGACTCTTTGCCCTAGAACAGCACCAACAGCATAATCACTAGCGTCACACATGATCTCAAAAGGCAAGTTCCAATCAGGTAGTTGAACAATAGGTGCAGTTATGAAAGCCCTCTTAAGTATTTCGAAGGCTTCCTCACAATCATCGTCAAAAACAAAAGGAATATCCTTTTGCAAGAGATTGGTAAGAGGACTAGAAATCTTAGAGAAGTCTTTAATGAACCTTCTATAGAAACCAGCATGACCAAGGAAACTTCTTATACCTTTGATATCTGTGGGGTATGGCATTTTCTCGATTGCATCAACCTTAGCCTTATCGACTTCAATACCTCTTTCAAAAAATTTATGTCCTAAGACGATGCCTTCATTAACCATAAAGTGGCACTTCTCCCAATTCAAGACAAGATTGGTATCTTTACATCTCTGTAAGACTCGATCAAGGTTGCTGAGGCAATCATCAAAGGAAGACCCATAAACGGAGAAGTCATCCACGAAAACCTCAACAATCTTTTCACAAATGTCAGAGAATATAGCCATCATACATCTTTGAAAGGTGGCAGGTGCATTACATAAGCCAAAAGGCATACTTCTATAAGCAAAGGTACCGAAAGGGAAGGTGAAAGTGGTTTTCTCCTGATCAGATTGTGCAACTAGTATTTGGGAGAAATCAGAATAACCGTCTAGAAAGCAGAAGTGTGTGTGTTTAGACAACCTTTCTAGCATTTGGTCGATAAAAGGCAACGGGTAATGATCTTTCCTAGTGGCTTTATTCAATTTCCTAAAATCGATCACCATCCTATAGCCAGTAATAATCCTCTGTGGGATCAATTCATCCTTATCATTAGGGACAACGGTAATGCCTCCCTTCTTAGGGACGCAATGCGCCGGACTCACCCAATCGCTATAAGCAACAGGATAGATAATACCCGCTTCCAGGAGATTTAGTATTTCTTTTCTTACTACTTCTTTCATCTTAGGATTCAATCTCCTTTGATGATCAGCAATTGGTTTGAAATCAGGATCAGTTTTGATCTTGTGCTGGCATAGAGTGGGGCTAATGCCCTTAAGATCATCAAGAGTATATCCAATTGCAGCACGGTGCTTTCTCAGGGTTTTTAGTAACTTCTTTTCTTCATGCTCCGAGAGGCTAGCACTAATAATGACATGATATATCTCTTTTTTATCAAGATAGGCATACTTAAGAGTATCAGGCAACTGTTTAAGCTCGATCATAGGATCACCCTTTGGTGGGGGTGGATCCCCAAGCAGTTCAACAGGCAAGTTATTCTTAAGAATAGGATATTGTTCTAAGACAACTCTATCTATCTCATCCGTTTCATCCATATGCATATCATTTTCATGCTCAAGCAAGTATTGCTCTAAGGGATCAGTAGGAGGCACGACAGTAGAAGCTAAGGCAATAGTTTCATCCCTACTAGGCAACTCTTTTGCATGAGGTTGTCTACCAAACTTGGAGAAATTGAACTCATGTGACACACCTTCAAAGCCAACAGTGATAGTTTGCTTCTCACAGTCAATATGAGCATTGACGGTATTGAGGAAGGGTCTGCCAAATATGATGGGACAAAAGCTATCTTGTGCGGTAGCAAGAACGAGGAAATCAGCAGGATACTTCGTTTTACCACACAAGACTTCAACATCCCTAACAATTCCCACAGGGCAGATAGTATCTCTATTGGCAAGCTGAATAGTGACATCAATAGGCTCTATCTCAACAGGTGCAATCTCATCTTTGATTTCATCGTATAAGGATTGAGGTATTGCACTAACACTAGCACCCATGTCACATAAACCGTGGTAACAATGATCTTCTATCTTAACAGAAACCACAGGCATGCCAAAACCAGGCCTATGTTTGTCTCTAACGTGAGGTTTAGCAATTCTAGCAGCATCTTCACAGAAGTGAATATTATGTCCCTCAACATCGTCGGACAGAAGATCTTTGATAATAGCAATGCTAGGTTCAACTCTAATTTGCTCAGGGGGTGTAGGTGTTCTAATATAGCCTCTACGTATCACAGTTGAAGCCTTAGAATGATCCTTTATCCTAACAGGGAAAGGTGGTTTCTCAATGTAAGCACTGGGAATCACAAGATCATTATTGGCAATGACTTTCTCTTCAACTGGAGTGGGTTTAACTACATTGACTTCTAAAGGAGGATGATATTCAAACCACTTCTCTTTGGGGAGATCAATATGAGCAGCAAAGGATTCACACGGTGAAGCTACTATCTCAGAGTCAAGTCCATACTTAGCGCTAAAGTCACAAAAAGTATTTGTCTCAACAAAGGATTTAACGCAATCAAAAGTGAAATTCATACCTGACTCCTTACCTTCTTCAAGCTCCCAATCTTCAGAGTTGCGTTTGATTCTCTCCAATAAATTCTATTTGAAGTCAATATCTCTCTTCATAAAAGAACCGGTACAAGAAGTCTCAAGCATGGTGCGATCATCATGAGAAAGCCGAGCATAGAACTTCTGAATGATAATTTCTCTCGAGAGCTCATGATTGGGGCATGAATATAACATTGATTTAAGCCTCCCCAAGCTTGAGCGATGCTTTCTCTGTCACGAGGCCAAAAATTATAAATTTAATTCCGATCACGATGTACTAAATGCATAGGATAAAACATTTGATGAAATTCCAATTTCAACCGATTGTAGTCCGATGATCCAGTATCATCACATATCCTATACCATGTTAATGCCTTATCCTTCAAAGATAAAGGAAAGACCTTCTTCTTGACCTCATCCTCGGGCAAATCTGCAAGCTTAAATAAACCACAAACTTCATCTACATAGATTAGATGCAAGTCTGGATGTGATGTTCCATCTCCTGGAAAAGGATTAGCCAGCAGTTTCTCAAGCATACCCGAAGGAAATTCGAAGCAAATATTTTCAGTAGGTGCAACAGGTTGAGTAGAAACTCTTTGTGCTTCCATTTGAGGTGAAGATACCCCGAACAAGCCCCTCAAAGGATTAGTATCCATAGTGACAAGTGACAACAAATTTCAGGACACTATGTGAATGTTTCCTTACCAAGTTCCACTTACCAAAGGCGCTTCACTCCCTGACAACGGCGCCAGAAAAGAGTCTTGATGACCCACAAGTATAGGGGATCAATTGTTGTCCTTTCGATAAGTAAGAGTGTCGAACCCAACGAGGAGCAGAAGGATCTGACAAGTGGTTTTCAGTAAGGTAAAATCTGCGCGCACTGAAATTGTCGGTAAGAAGTGATTGCGTGGTGAGATGATTCGTAGCAAGCAACAAGTAAAAAAAGTAGCAACGGTGCAGCAAAGTGGCCCAATCCCTTTTGTAGCAAGGGACAAGCCTGAACAAAGTCTTATAGGAGGAAAAAAGCTCCCGAGGACACACGGGATTTTCTGTCATGCTAGTTTTCATCATGTTCATATGATTCACGTTCCGTTACTTTGATAGTTTGATATGTGGGTGTACCGGCGCTTGGGTACCGCCCTTACTTGGACAAGCATCCCACTTATGATTAACCCCTCTCGCAAGCATCCGCAACTACGAAAGAAGAATTAAGACAAAGTCTAACCATAGCATTAAACTAGTGGATCCAAGTCAGCCCCTTACGAAGCAACGCATAAACTGGGGTTTAAGCTTCTGTCACTCTAGCAACCCATCATCTACTTACTACTTCCCAATGCCTTCCTCTAGGCCCAAATAATGGTGAAGTGTTATGTAGTCGACGTTCACATAACACCACTAGAGGAAAAACAACATACAACATATCAAATTACCGAACGAATACCAAATTCACATGACTACTATTAGCATGACTTATCCCATGTCCTCAGGAACGAAAGTAACTACTCACAAAGCATAATCATATTCATGACTAGAGAGAGGTAATGTGTAGCATCAAGGATCTGAACATAAACTCTTCCACCAAGTAATCCAACTAGCATCAACTACAAAGAGTAATCAACACCACTAGCAACCTTACAAGTACCAATCGGAGTCGCGCGACGGAGATTGGTTACAAGTGATGAACTAGGGTTTGTAGATGAGATGGTGCTGATGAAGATGTTGATGGTGATGAGTCCCCTCCGATGAGAGGAGTGTTGGTGATGATGATGGCGACGATTTCCCCCTCCAGGAGGGAAGTTTCCCCGACAGGATCGTCCTGCCAAAGCTCTAGATTGGTTATGCTCAAGTTTCGCCTTGTGGCGGCGGCGAATCCACGAAAAAGCTCCTCCTTAATTTCTTTCCCGGACGAAACCCTTCATATAGCAGAAGAGGGGGAAAGTGGGCCAGCAGGCTGCCCACAAGCCCTCATGGCGCGGCGTGGGGGGTGGCCGCACCGTGCAGGCTTGTGGCCACCCCCTGGCGCCCCTCTGGCGCTTCTTCAGCCCAGTATTTCTTATAAATCCGGAAAAAAATCCTTGTTGATTTTTACTGCGTTTGGAGTTGCGCAGAATAAGTAACCAAACTTTGCTCCACTATCAGGCCAGAATTTCAGCTGCCGGCATTCTCCCTCTTCATGTAAACCTTGCAAAATAAGAGAGAAAAGGCATAAGAATTGTACCGTGAAGTGAAATAACAGCCCAAGAAGCGATAAATATCAACGTGAAAGCATGATGCAAAATGGACGTATCATGCCGCGCTACCCCTTCTGTCACTGGGTGAGGTCACCGCACGGTATGAACCGAAAACCAAGCACTTCTCCCATTTCAAGAATCATAGATCAAGTTGGCCAAACAAAACCCACAACTCGAAGATAATTACAACGATATGAAATCATGCATATAAGAGATCAGAAGAAACTCAAATAAGATTCATAGATAATCTCATCATAAATGCACAATTCATCGGATCTCGACAAACACACCACAAAGAATATTACATCGGATAGATCTCCATGAAGATCATGGAGAACTTTGTATTGAAGATCCAAGAGAGAGAAGAAGCCATCTAGCTACTAGCTATGGACCCGATGGTCTATGGTGAACTTCTCACGCATCATCGGAGAGGCAATGGTGTTGATGAAGAAGCCTCCGTGTACGAATCCCTCCTCCGACAGGGCACCAGAACGTGCCCCAGATGGGATCTTGCGGAGACAGAAGCTTGCGGCGGCGGAAAAGTATTTTCGTGGCTCTCTCGTGTGGTTTTGGATTTTTCGGGGATTTATAGGCGGAAGAAGTAGGGTAGAGGAGCCACAGGGGGCCCACAAGACTGCTAGGTGCGCCCCCGATGCCGCGGCTAGGGGGCTTGTGGCCTCGCCTGGTGCCCTGTGCCTTGGTTCTCAAGCTCCTTGCATATCTTCTGTTCCGGAAAAAAAAATCTTTCGGAGGTTTTATTCCGTTTGGACTCCGTTTAATATTCTCCTCTCAAAAAGGTCAAAAACACGGAAAAACAGGAACTGACACTTGGCACTGAGTTAATAAGTTAGTCCGAAAAAAGATATAAAAGGCAGACGAAACATCCAAAGTTTGACAAGATAATAGCATGGAACCATCAAAAATTATAGATATGTTGGAGACGTATCACGGCCCGGCGGCGGCCGCACGGGATCTGGAGGGAGAAAAGTTCGGTCGCCTTGTATGATAAGCTAACAAAGATGGTGTCCCTCGAACCTGCATGTTGTTAGAGCATCTACAACCACGACTAGCAAAAATGATCCCTCAAACATCCGCGGACGTATTCAGACGTGATCGGACGGTCTTGAATAAACATTACTGCATCCGAACATTTTATACTAGATTCCAAAATCCATAGAAAGACATGTAAACTAAAGAAAGAAACCTAACTACCCTTCATGAGAGATTTCGATGATCGTCGTGCCCTCCGGCGGATAAATGTGCGATAGCTGCAACTCCGTCCCCTCCAACGTCTTCGCAGCGCCCCTCCAGCGCCTCCGGCTGCTCCGCTACGGCCTCATCTACCATTATCTTCGAGTCTAGCTCGTCGAAGAGGGTGTCGGCCTCCGCCTGCCTCTGTTGGATGAGCCTGCGGTTGGCCTCAACCTCAGCCTCATCCCGGATGATATCCAGGATGGCCTGCTGCTCTGTCATCTCCTCGGCTTGGGTGACGGCGAACTCTGCATTCGCCTCCACCGTGTTCAAGCCCGGGTCAGACTGGTCCGCCTCGTCCTCCACCATTGCCTCGGGCCGTGAGCTGGAGTGGCGCCACATGACATTCACACCACAGTGACGGTCAATGAGCTCGTGAGACCATCGGGTTTCCAGGCGAGTCCGCGTGGGGCCCATTGTCAGACCGACGTGGCGGGCATGCCCGGGCGCGCCATATCTGTCCTATATTTAGGCTAGATATGAGGGGTGCCGGTCAACCCGAACGTTTATGATCCGTTTAAGGGGCTCGACTCGATCGATTTTTTTAACCGACTAATGACCGGGCGACCAGCCCAAACGTTTGAGACAAGTATAAGGGTTCGGTTGTAGATGCACTTAACATGTGGGTGTTTCTCCTGAAGGATAGCTCGGGTTTGTTGAGGACAAAAAAAATCCCCCCAAGGATAGCTCGGGGCTGCCACGACTACCTCAGAGCATCTACAACCAGACTTCTTAAATCCGTCTCAAACGTCCGAACAAGTCGCTCGTTCACAAAGAAACAACCCAGACAGATGCCTTAAACGGGCATCAAACGTCCGAGCTGACTAGCTCCCCTCATATCCAGCCTAATGGAGCGGATATGAGGGCGTTGGGGCGCCCCTGGGCGCGCCCACAACGTAGGACTGACGTTGGGGTCCCACACAAAAACAGTCCCAAACCTGGTGGTCTGAAGCTCGTCTCCTCCATCGGACCGATGTCACCATGTGGCGCCACTCCGGCGGGCCGCATAGTCTTTAGTCTATTTAAGCCGACAGCCGACATCGAAATCCTACCTCTCCACATTTTCCTTCTCCTATCACTTGCCGCCACTTTCCACTCCCTGTTCGCCGTCGTCGTCCCTAGCCCGGCTATTTAAGCCATGCCCCCACATCGTCGCCAATTTCTAACATCGGAGGGTCGGCTGCAGCCCCTTGAGCAGACCCGGATCCGAAGGGCCGCGGGGCTAACTCCTGATGCAGTGGATCCGAAGGAGGAGGAGCCGACGGAGGACGTGCGGGACGTTGGGGACGCACATCTCTGGGCGGAGCAACAGTCCATCCTCGATTTCATCCCTCTCGGTGTCGGATGCAGAGGCAAGACGCCATCGTCGGCAGGATATGGAGGCGGAGCAGGCCATGGAGAGGCAAAGTTGCTCGCCTACATGGAAGCGGTCGAGGAGGAGTCGGATCCTTCCTACGCGCCCGTCTATCTTGCGCCCAACTCCTACGTCGTGGACATCTCCGACGACGATAGCTAGTGCAGTATGTACTATGTAGGATTTCTTTTGCATGCTTTGTATGGATCTAGGGTTGAAATATGATGGACTCAGATGCAAAGTAGCAAATTTGAGGCGTGCCCGGTCATTGTCCATCAGCTTCACAATCAATTCTCCTGGTAGCCCTTGGCTTGAGTAGCAAATTTTAGCGGATTAGCCAAGTCTGACTGTAGATGCTATTATGATGTTCATGTTGAGAACTATGAGCGATCAAGATATATCTCTTTTCCGATAAAAGTCATAAAATGTGTCGCCTTGTCGAGTTGATACATTCAAATTGAACGTATCTGATCTTTGCATAACTTGATGCACACAATCAACATGTTCGGAAGAATAAAATAAAACAATGTTTTACAGAGGAAAAGAAGAAGAAAAACAACTTAAAATGAGGGAGATCCTGTATGAGGACCACACTGACGTCCATATTCGGAAAAAACCTTTCTAGGTTGTATGCTCCAACTGGGTCACGCCATGGTAAAAAGGCTTATGTCCTTGGCCGGCCTTTGCAAAATAATTATGTATGAAGTCACTGCATACATGCATGAATAAATTACACATGAGATGAAACACTTTTTCTAAAATCACATCATTTCTGGTAAACCATAAAACCCATCATAAGGTTGATGTCCTAAGAGGATATGAGGAGATTGCTTTCATCAATACCACTCATCTAGAACATGTTTCACACACTTTTTTTATGGTGGTGGCGGTTGTCCTTGGAGGAGGGGGACTCTAAACGCGCGAGCAACTCATTCCATGTAGTGAGACAAGGCCCAATAAGTGCCTACAAAACTGAAAGTTTTATATCAATCCTGACATAACCAAGGACCGGGGTGACTGATATTTTTTCTAACAATATGATAAGGTCGAGATAAAAATGTGCACTATGTGATGTGAAAAAGTATTGTATTAAAATTTAATTATTTCTATCCCAAAAAATATGTAAGAGAGTACCCACCACTCTTTCATATTAATGGATATATGTTTTGTTCAAAATTTCTGTGTGAACATATTATCTCGAATGTCCATCCAGTGTATTTTATTACAGACTTTTAAAGCTCAAAAACATGTGTAGTTTAAATAGAGACGAAACATGACATGCACGGTTGAAAGAGAAGTTTTAATCCAAGAGCTTATCAATGCAGGCTGACCATGAACTTGCTAATCGAAACTTTGAGGTCTTTGTGTCGATTTTATACTCTTTTGCTTTGCCAGGGGTCGATGCATTCTTTGTCGTACCGGCACTTTTTCCTTCTTTATAACAATGGTGAAGTGACGGTAAAGCTTTTGCGTGTAATAAAACAAATATCTGTCATTATATATATTCTCATTTTTTGAAAGGCTGAAAAAATAAATGTGAATAAGGTTTTTATTTTTTGAATAATAAGAGAGAATTGCTCGCTGACTTATGTACATACTCCTTCCGTCCCAAATTCTTGTCTTAGGTTTGTCTAGAAATGGATGTGATGTGGAAGATTTAAAAAAAGAAGAGAATATGCCTCTAACAATAGATGAAATGTGTTATTCATAGGGTTTTAATCAAAATGTTTTTTTACCAGGAGCCCATCAATTTAGTGATGCAGTGACCCATTTGTAGACTTTGATATAACTATAGCCGAAACTTCTAGCTCACGTTGTCGTTGTCATTGTTCCCTTGTTTGTTGGTGCCGATGCATTCCTTGTTGTAAATAACTTTTTCCTTCCTTCATTCATTAAACAATGCGGAACCGTGTTCTCAAAAGAAAGCATGTGATAAGCAAACTTCCTCTGGAAAGATAGACCTTGAAATGTTCTTTTCACAAATTAGTTACATGTATATTGCAATGGGGTATAAATATTTTACTACTTAGTTTATGATTTATCTACCTATATTAATAGCAAAGGCTAGCGCTCAACCTAGTGATTTTCCGGCGCGTCGTTCGTCACCTCGCGCATGTGACGCGTGTCCCCTAGGATATGTTGCAAATGATGGGTACAACACCAAAGGCGGTTGCAATATAGACCATGTCGCAATGGAACTTCTTTTTTACATGAACCGTAGAAAATGGTTCGAGGGAGAGCAACACGGCTCATGTTGCAAAGCCCCGAATGCAACACAAACCATGTTGCGCTGGGGCACACAGCTGGCGTGGGGAGAGATCTGATAGTTGCAGAGGCGGCCGATGCGTCCTGTTAATTACCCGACCGACCGATAGCGTCGCCATCATATTTTATTTGGTAAAAAAATATGACTTGGTAAACAATTTTTGGTAAGACAAGGAACATGCGATAACCAGATTTCCTCTTTCGGAAAGAGATAAGTAACGATATTTTTTGTTCAAAAGAACATGAGAGAAATATATATATATATATATATATATATATATATATATATATATATATATATATATATATATACAGTTTTGCGTTGTTGGGTGATAACAAAATCAAGTTTTCAAGTTGTTATTCATATTTAAAGAAAGACTACACTAGTAATTATATTTCCCATGGGTAAGTGAGGATCAGTCGATTCCCTTGATCCCATTATTAATAAAAAACATGAAGCTTTTGTGTCTTATCCAAAGATATATTTGACAATAAACTCATTTTACGAAAGAATGGGAAAAGGAAATACATTTTTTTCCTTCTCAAAGTATGAGAGATAGATGCTCGCTAACTTATATGCATATATGGATCCTACAGGAAGAGAGGTTGGTGTGTTCTTGTTGAGCCATAAACAAATAGTTGATAGAAATAGAAAATATAGGTGTTATTGACCATGGGTATAAAGTGGTTTATGTCCAAAATCAAAGAGTGGATATATTATCCTAGGATATACCAGTAGGAAGTTTTCTATATTTTAGAAGCTCAAAGACGGGCATTTTTTTTTGAAATGTGCAATGCATGAGGTTTTAATCAAAATAAAAAGTTTTATCAAGAGCATATCAATTCGGTGATTCAATGACCCATTTAGAGTTTGACATAACTACCTAACCAAAACATCTAGCTCTCCTCACAGTTGTCACTTTTTCTTTGTCTGTCGGGGCCGGCACATTTTTTGTTGTATAGATTTTTTTTCTTTCCTTCTTTCAAGAAACAACACGGGAAGAATTCCACGATGGAAAGAAACATGCCATATATAAATTTCCTCACCAAAAAAATTTATTGAGAAATATATAACTTTTTTCCTTTCAAAATAACATGAAAGAAATACACATGAAGTTTGCATTTTCCCGTGGTAATCACCATGTTTGTCATCAAGTTTTATTAACATTTCAATGAAATCCGTTGGATGGGCTGCCAAGGTTCACCGGGAGGCGGCTCCACCATTATAAATCCTTTATACAAAGAAAGATAGTTTGTTGTTGTTGAGTTATACCTTAATAAAAGAAATTTTTGAAGTTGCTATTGATAAAACAAAACAAGAAAACAAAGGCGGAGAATAGAATTATACTACTCACTCCTATCCTTGTATGCGGCTAGACCATAGTCTGGGTTGTCCATTTCTCTCTCTCTTTTGGACGCTCCTTCTAGAATATCCCCTGCTGAGAATGATGCCTTAAGCTTGCCTCTCTCTAACGAGGAGATTTGGCTGTTATCCAATCTGCTAATCCAAACGCTCACTAGTAGAAAACAGGGCATTTGTCCCGGTTCGTAAAGGCCATTAGTCCCGGTTCTTGAACCGGGACTAATAGGTCGTTACTAATGCCTCCCCCCTTTAGTCCCGGTTCTTACACGAACCGGGACAGATGGGCATCCACGTGGCCGCTGCGGGCAGCCCAGGCAGGGGGGCCTTTGGTCCCGGTTGGTGACAAAAACCGGGACCAAAAGGCATCCATGCGTCAGAAACTGGCTGCAGCTGAGTTTTTTTGTTTTGTTTTGAAAGTGGCTGGTTTAGGGGTTTTGGGGGTTAATTTAGGTTGTTATTAGCTAGCTAATAGAGAGAAGTAGTCACGCCCAATATGCGACCCTATCCTCAATTTGGCACGAGGGCCTCGTCAGGGTTAGAAGCGCATCTCGTCGTGTCGCAAGAATGGATATCGTTACAAGTACATGTACTGAAAAGAAGAGATATATAATAGAATTGGCTTACACTCGCCACAAGCTACATCAGAGTCACATCAGTACATTATATAATCATCAAGAGTAAGAGCAGGGTCTGACTACGGATGAAAACAAACGAGAAAAGAAGAACGACGTCCATCCTTGCTATCCCAGGCTGCCGGCCTGGAATCCATCCTAGATCGATGAAGAAGAAGAAGAAGAAGCAACTCCAAATGAACAATCAACACGCTCGCGTCAAGTAACCTTTACATGTACCTGCAACTGGTGTTGTAGTAATCTGTGAGCCACAGGGGACTCAGCAATCTCATTTCCAAAGGTATCAAGACTAGCAAAGCTTAATGGGTGAGGTATGGTTAAGTGGTGAGGTTGCAGCAGCGGCTAGCATATATTTGGTGGCTAAACTTACGAGTACAAGAAATAAGAGGGGGAAGATCTACGCATAGCGGACGGAAGCTACGGATGATCAAACGGATGATCCTCAACACCTACCTACGTCAGGCATAACCCCACCGTGTCCTCGATCGGAGAAGGAAATCACGAAAGAGACAGTCACGGTTACGCACATAGTTGGCAAGTTTTAATTAAATTAACTTCAAGTTATCTAGAACCAGTGTTAAACAAAGTTTCCACGTTGCCACATAACCGCGGGCACGGCTTTCCGAAAAGATTTAACCCTGCAGGGGTGCTCCAACTAGTCCATCACAAATTACCATAAGCCACATAGAAATCCTCAATCACGAAGCTCGCGATCTCGTCGGATTCCCTAGTGGAAAACCTCAACTCTGAGATTACCCAAAGCATCACCGGAATCCCGATGCACAAGATATTCCGTCAAAGGTAAAACTAATCCAGCAAGGCCGCCCGACGTGTCGACGATCCCGATAGGAGTCACGTACCTCGTTCTCAGGACACGACGGATGGGTCACACTAGGAGATACCAAACCTCGGGTTGCCCCGCGGTTGCCCCGTAGTCTGCCAATTTGGACCAACACTCATGAGAAGCACTGGCCCGGGGGTTGATTAAATTATCCTCGGGGTCTGGAAAGTCCCTATGCAATTTTATTAGGTGTTTAGGCAAATGTAGTACCAAAGTTGGGCCTTGCCAGACGAGTCTTAATCTAAAACGAATTATCAAGGGGGTCCCCATAACAACCCCGATCGTGTTAGGAGCGCTCATTTAAGGAACATAACACCGGTAGCCGAAACTAAGGGGGCAAAGGTGGAACAAAACACCAGGCTAGAAAGGCCGAGTCTTCCACCTTTTACCAAGTATATAGGTGCATTAAATTAAATAGCATTTAAATATGGTGATATAACAAGGAACCCATGCTTTCACATGGAAGCAATGCACCTGCAACTAGCAACGCTAACACAGGGTTAAGCAAGCAGTAACATATCCAATCATTGGCTTGCTAGGTTGAACAGGTTGAAGGTTTCATGGCATTGTTGAGAGGCTGATATTTAACATGTGGTAGGCAACGAGACATAATCGATAGAAGCGATAAAACTAGCATGGCAATGATAGTAATGGTATATGGGGAAATTGTCATCTTGCCTGAGATCCCGCTTGGAAGAAAAATGACTCCGTGAAGCAGACGAACCGATGTAGTCGAACGGGTCCTCACAATGTGACACGCTTGCGGAACTCTATCGAGACGGAGGAAACCGGAAACACAAATCAACACACGAAATTCACCACACGATGCAACAACACAAATGATGCATGAGCAGCTGAATACATGCAAGTCACGGCATGGCAAATCACACGAACAAACACTACACATTAAGTCAAGTTCAATATGCAACGAGTTGCATATTGACGAAACTCCACATATGAATTATTTAGTTCACTCCCGGTTATTTACACGGCAATATTAATGTTGTCAAACATGCAAGAGGTGAAGCGGAAATTAAACTACCTATCTAGACATCTTAAATGAGGTCGGAAATGACATATAGCACCTCCGAGACGACCTCACATGTTAATTTACAATTCTGTCCAGATCTGAACTAACACCTTTAATTAGTTGTTAAACAGCAAAACAAATAGGTTCACGTGATTCTACGCGTCATTTCAAGCAATCTACACATAAAGAACATCTCCAACAGAGCTACGGATCAAAACTTACAAGCACCGCAAGATATGATGGCATGAATGCAATATGTGTGCAACGTCGGCTACGAGCACTTCAAAACATACAACCAACAAAATAATATGAAACTACACGAGATTCTAAGAAAGTTTCTTGTAGGACACGATCAAATCGGAGCTACGGTTCAACAACTACGAGCAAAACAAGAAATCATTACAAACTGCCAAAATCAGCCACATAGCATTTTCTATGCCCCACAACTACGAGCTACTCAACTCAAATAAACTCAAGCAAGGCATGACACGAAAGAGGGCAAGAAGCACTACTACAAACAACTAACAACAACTAGCATGGCATCAAGGAACACTAGGAAAAGAAGTCACAAAATGGCTTCCCACACACTATTTCAGACTTAGTGAAAATTACACCTCATGAAAGTGCAGTTTTCGATCTGAAGGCATATTGACAGCAGCAAAACCTTAAGCTACATGTCTCCAAAAGGCATCAAAATTCACAGCATGCTAGAGAAACACAAGGGATACAACTAACTCCATTGGACCAACCTCAAAAGAGCTACAGATCACAAGATAGAAGCAAAACAAAACAACAACAAAGTATAACAGATTCCAGACTTAGAAATATTTCAGCTCCTCCAAATCAGCACTTTTTCTAGCAACTTGAAAGCAAGCAAACCACACCTAAACATGCATTTCTATTGCAACTAAAAATACAAGGGGCTAGACAAAACATCCAAGATCAAATCTCTACTTGACAACTTAATCAAACGGAGCACGAAATAAATCCTACGAAATAAACAAAAGGTCATCACGGCAAAATATCGCGCGAACTAACTTACTCAAAGCTAAAACTAATTGTTGTTTCCCACGGATTTTTCTACCCCGGAAACATATAAGATATGTGGGGTTGCAACATAAAATAATGCAACACATAAATGCGAGATAATAACCTATACACGGATAAATAAACTAGCGGCAATTCCTTACACGCAAAAAATACAAATGACCGCTCTAAAATGTATGGAAAAGATGGTTCCTAAAACATGGGCATTTAATCTGCGGCATACGGGCAATCTGGACACGCACGAGAATTAACTACGGAACGGATCCTATTGAAACAACACGCAAAACGATGCATTCGGCACGCTAAACGGCGTCAAACAAAAATGCAAGTAGCGCCAACGTGTTCTAAACGAGAAACTACGCGAAATACATATATTACTCGCTTCGTTCCGACTTACGGATAATAATCTACGGGCGTTTTAATATCTAGCATATTTCTTGAAATAGATATTCGCAGATTAATCTAAAATACCTACGGGACGAAACTAGATCTGGCCCAAATCAGGACATGGGCGCGATTTAGCAAAAATGCGCCAGGAGCAGGAAATTACCTGGCAGGGGGCTGCTCACCTTGTGGGCTTAGCCCGGTGAATACTGGCTCGCGTCGGCGCGGAGCTGGGCCGGAGAGGCGAGGCAGCCTCGCTGCGAGGAAGAGGAGGAGGCCGACAGGGGCGACCTGGGCCTCGGGAGGCGGTGCCCGACTGGGCCTGGACGCGAGGTGGGCCCATGAGGGGCAGGCGCGCGCTGTCGATCTCCTCGTGCAGGAGCTCTGGCGGCGGCCATTGACCACGACGAGGCCGGTCTCCGGTGACTGCCGAAACTAAGGCGGCGCGAGGGCGGCTCGATCCGGGGGTGGCGGGACTCCAGCCGGCCGGCGGCGGGAGGCGGCGGCGCTAGGGCGATGGTAGCCATGGCGGCCGGTCCCTGGCGGCGGGGAGACAAGGAGCTCGGGTCTGGTGGGGTTCCGGTGGGGCTATAGGGAGGCGAGGCTCCAGCGTGGCGGCCCCTTCCCGGACCGGATCCGTCTGGCGAAGGGAGATCCGGCAAGCTCGCGCCGACAGGAAGCTACTCCGGCGAGGGGAGGCGCGGCAAGCAGCACGGGAGGCGCGAGGGGAGCAGGGAGCTCAGGGCGGCGGCGGTGGATCTGGGCTCGGCCGGGCCCGATCTGGGCCTGGCGGGCCCGCGGCGGCTGCTCGTGGGAGGAGAGAGGGGGTGGGAGTGGCTGGCTGGGGTTGGTGGCGCGGAAAACGAGGAAGACCTAGGGTTTGGTGCCTATTTATAGAAAACGGGCTAGGGTTATCCGAATTCGGATTAGTTTTCGACCACGGGATCGCAATCGGACGGCCACGGACGTGGAATGGCTAGGTGGGCTGTGTAGAGTGGCTAGGCGGAGGTGAGAGGGAAAGAGCGCGGCGCGACAACAAGATTTTAAAACACCGATAAACGTCCGACGGTAGACCGAATACGGTGCCGCTACGGTCGACCGTTCGGGTACCAGACGGACCCCGATCGCGACGAAATTCGACAGGCGGCCTGGCTACAACTAATTACGACCGCATGCCAAGTTTCACCCCGATCAAAGAATTTTTAAACGCACTTTAAAAACAGGGTTTTGACGATGTCGCGGGCGCGTGCGTGTGCGGTCGGGCTCAGAACGGACAACGACGTGAACCGGCAACTAACCACGGATGCAAGTTTGAAAAACCGGCGGCAACGGAGATGCCGATGCAATGCTGATGATGCGCATGATGCGATGATGATGCAACAAATAAAAATACCCACACGACGGAAACGGAAAAGAAGGGGAATCTTGTGAGGCGTCGGTCTCGGGCTGTCACAACTCTCCTACACTACAAGAGGATCTCGCCCCGAGATCCATGAATGAAAGAGGGAGAGGATGAGAAAGAACAAGAGGTAAAAACTTAGTCGCTTCTTTGACGAACGAGTGAAACCAACGATCCTTGAAGGTTGCAAAGTGATGAGGAATGATATGAGAAAGAAGCAAGAATTCACGAAAAATTTCGGCAGCACTTCGGTAGGAAAATGGGACAAATTTTTTGATAAGATGGAAGAAATATACAATAATCATAACAAACAACTAAATAGAACTAGGGAACACCATGATCTTGACAGAACAAGATAATAGACCCAAAGAGCAACATCACAAAGCCTCCGGAACAATAGAATAGGAACTAGCTCATACGGAAGAAGAGAAACAAGAAAGAATGACAACTTCTAACTCCAACGAACTTGCCAAGCATTCTTGCAAGAATAATTGGACGGAGTTGTTGGAAAAACAACAACGAAAAGAACAAGATAGTAGTGGGCTTATGAAAATCATCTCAACATCTATGAGGTGACAACCACCCACTAAAAGAAACAAGGATAGATTGGGAGAAACAAGATATGAACAATTTCTTACACCAAGAGGATACATTTAGAACTTGGATTAATGACAAGCACCATGATAGCAACAACCCATAGGAAAAGCTTTAGGTGAAATCCAAACCAAGATAGCTCAATGAAGAAATCATGGGTTGAAATATCTCATGATCATAGAATTGGTGGATTTAATTATCTCATTCTTGAAAGAAAATCTCTTCGAGACTCCTACACTAACAATAATGCTATAATACCACCTCAAAGGATAAAGGAAGAACAATTGCACATAGAAATGCAAGAGAAAGGATACTTGAGGTTCTCCAAAAGGAATCTTGAAGAACACATGAGAATGAATCACATCCTTGAAGAACCGGCATGACGAGCCTCCATATCAAAATGAATGACGCAACGATATGAAGGTAGAAAAGAATAAGATTATGACCTTGCCAAGATTTAGATGAAGCTTCACAAAGAGATACTAAAAGAACTTGGAACTCCGGAAAAGAAAGATAAGCACCTGAGAAAAGAATTGATATCATGAGCCTCTCTGGAAGAAGAATTCAGATTACTATGAACAAGAATAAGAATTACGTTATGCTTATCCTTCATCAAGTTAAACTGATGACAAGCAACGGATTTAGTAAACCACTTAATCTTCTGAAAAGATTGAGGAGAGATATGAGCACAAACTAGAAGAATTGTTGCAAGAAACACCGGTGATAATTGAAATGAACGAGCAACCATGAATGAATGGAGATACATGAGAATGAAGAGATCATGATCCACCTGAGATAAAAAAAAACTTAAACAAGCCACCGGATAATTGAGAGACGAACGAAGAGACAACAATGGAGAAGAATTGAGGATGAAAGCTGAAAGCTGAGAATGAAGAATCTTCTGAAATGATGGCCTTCGGAGGAACGAGAAATAAAACAACTCAGAAATGCACCGGATAGCAAGAAAAAGATTCTCATGATTGGAAACAAATGCAAGATGATAACATGAAGCTGAAATGACAATCTTCCCAAGAATGGAGCAAGACTGAGAGAAACACTCCTTCGGATTGCAAGTTGAGAATGATGACGAGAGCAACACCAAGAATTAAAGAGACACTCCGGAATAATGAAGAATGAAAGGTTGAGCCAAAGCATGAATTAATTGAAATAGATCTTGAAGAAGGGATATGACTGATGAAAATCATACTTACGTCATAGTTGAAAAGAATAATGATCTCCGGAAAAAGATTAAAAGAGCCAGGAAAGATCCTGGGAAAACCTGTGGGTTATGGGCCCACTCAAAGAAACCACCGTTAAAACAATAGATTAGAAAGAGAGATTGCACCGGTATAAAGAAAACTAGATGAGGATAGCACCTCAAAATAATTAAAAGGATTGGAAATAAGAACCTCTGAGAAAACTTCAGCACTCCGGATGGAATAGAGAGAAATGACAATAAGAAGACTGATGAGAATTTCCCACATGGGAAAATTACAAGGATGAATAGGATACAATGAACACGGATAATTAAATTAAATTCACCAGAAAATATGACAAGAATGAACAAATATGACACGAATCTCCTGAGAATCTTCACAATGAATCACCGGGTAAGAGAGAAAAGAACAGACATCGGAAGCACCATGAAAAGAAAACTCTTGGATGAATATCCAATCACTGAAGAAAAGGGTGGGAGGGCGGGGAAAAACAAAGACGATTGAGACAGATGAGACAACTCCGGAAAGAATTGAGAGAAAGATCTGCAAAAATTTGAGACGAATGAATTCACTGAAGAGAAGCACGCCGGTTGAAAAGAATTGATACGATGACTCCGGTTGAAAAGGAATTGACATGATAATTGATATCGCAAAAGAATTAATATTCTCATAAAAATATGAGAACACCTCTTAGAAAAGATCTGAAATCACCACTTGACATCGAAGCAACACGAATTTGTTGGAAGATCGTCCTGTAAGTAATTACTTGAATTCCCACCTATGAATTCCCGAAATTTCTGGTCATGCAATCTGGTACACGGATACAAGGAGTAATATCACACAACTTCTATACTAACCCGTCACCTGTATATCACAGCCGTCAACACACAACCAGAATCTCGGACCTTCATCTACAACAGACCCTCATGATCACAACAATACAAAGTATGGCAGTACTCCCGAACAATCTGCACCAGTACTGGGAACATCGGGGTTATCTCGCCACTACTAATATTGAAGCAATTACGAACATCCTTCGTTCTGAGATACTAAGAAACCTGAATGATAACGATGTGCTCAAGAATCCCCTCGAGCTCAACTCCCCTGAAACTTAAGCAGATATGAGGCACCAAGACAAAACTCTGTCACATCGGCATCATATAGATCTCAAAAATATCTGCGTGATCCTAAATTTTTTTGAGTAAGAAGAGGAGGAGAATTAAAATATTACGTGGAGATTCCTCACCAGAGCATAGAAGAGGAGAAAAAAGAATCCTACTCTTCGATATATAACTAGACTCAAATAGTTTTTCACTAGACTCGACTCGGCCAAGTTCGATCAATCAAGGGGGCTCCTAGGTCGATACTGCTCTGATACCAACTTGTCACGCCCAAGATGCGACCCTATCCTCAATTTGGCACGAGGGCCTCGTCAGGGATAGAAGCGCATCTCGTCGGGTCGCAAGAATGGATATCGTTACAAGTACATGTACTGAAAAGAAGAGATATATAATAGAATTGGCTTACACTCTCCACAAGCTACATCAGAGTCACATCAGTACATTACATAATCATCAAGAGTAAGAGCAGGGTACGACTATGGACGAAAACAAACGAGAAAAGAAGAACGACGTCCATCCTTGCTATCCCAGGCTGCCGGCCTGGAACCCATCCTAGATCGATGAAGAAGAAGAAGAAGAAGAAGCAACTCCAAATGAACAATCAACTCGCTCGCGTCAAGTAACCTTTACCTGTACCCGCAACTGGTGTTGTAGTAATCTGTGAGCCACAGGGGACTCAGCAATCTCATTTCCAAAGGTATCAAGACTAGCAAAGCTTAATGGGTGAGGTATGGTTAAGTAGTGAGGTTGCAGCAGCGGCTAGCATATATTTGGTAGCTAAACTTACGAGTACAAGAAATAAGAGGGGGAAGATCTGCGCATAGCGGACGGAAGCTACAGATGATCCTGAACACCTACCTACATCAGGCATAACCCCACCGTGTCCTCGATCGGAGAAGGAACTCACGAAAGAGACAGTCACGGTTACGCACACCGTTGGCAAGTTTTAATTAAATTAACTTCAAGTTATCTAGAACCAGTGTTAAACAAAGTTTCCACGTTGCCACATAACCGCGGACGGCTTTCCGAAAAGATTTAACCCTGCAGGGGTGCTCCAACTAGTCCATCACAAATTACCACAAGCCGCATAGAAATCCTCAATCACGAAGCTCGCGATCTCGTCGGATTCCCTAGTGGAAAACCTCAACTCTGAGATTACCCAAAGCATCACCGGAATCCCGATGCACAAGATATTCCGTCAAAGGTAAAACTAATCCAGCAAGGCCGCCCGACGTGTCGACGATCTCGATAGGAGTCGCGTACCTCGTTCTCAGGACAGGACTGATGGGTCACACTAGGAGATACCGAACCTCGGGTTGCCCCGCGGTGGCCCCGTAGTTTGCCAATTTGGACCAACACTCATGAGGAGCACTGGCCTGGGGGTTGATTAAATTATCCTCGGGGTCCGGAAAGTCCCTATGCAATTTTATTAGGTTTTTAGGCAAATGTAGTACCAAAGTTGGGCCTTGCCAGACCAGTCTTAATCTAAAACGAATTATCAAGGGGGTCCCCATAACAACCCCGATCGTGTTAGGATCGCTCATTTATGGAACATAACACCGGTAGCCGAAACTAAGGGGGCAAAGGTGGAACAAAACACCAGGCTAGAAAGGCGGAGCCTTCCACCTTTTACCAAGTATATAGGTGCATTAAATTAAATAGCATTTAAATATGGTGATATAACAAGGAACCCATGCTTTCACATGGAAGCAATGCACCTGCAACTAGCAACGCTAACAGAGGGTTAAGCAAGCAGTAACATAGCCAATCAGTGGTTTGCTAGGTTGAACAGGTTGAAGGTTTCATGGCATTGTTGAGAGGCTGATATTTAACATGTGGTAGGCAACGAGACATAATCTATAGAAGCTATAAAACTAGCATGGCAATGATAGTAATGGTATCCGGGGAAATGGTCATCTTGCCTGAGATCCCGCTTGGAAGAAAAATGACTCCGTGAAGCAGACGAACCGATGTAGTCGAACGGGTCCTCACAATCTGACACGCTTGCGGAACTCTATCGAGACGGAGGAAACCGGAAACACAAATCAACACACGAAATTCACCACAGGATGCAACAACACAAATGATGCATGAGCAGCTGAATAGATGCAAGTCATGGCATGGCAAATCACACAAACAAACACTACACATTAAGTGAAGTTCAATATGCAACGAGTTGCATATTGATGAAACTCCACATATGAATTATTTAGTTCACTCCCGGTTATTTACACGGCAATATTAATGTTTTCAAACATGCAAGAGGTGAAGCGGAAATTAAACTACCTATCTAGACATTTTAAATGAGGTCGGAAATGACATATAGCACCTCCGAGACGACCTCACATGTTAATTTACAATTCTGTCCAGATCTGAACTAACACCTTTAGTTAGTTGTTAAACAGCAAAACAAATAGTTTCACGTGGTTCTACGCGTCATTTCAAGCAATCTACACATAAAGAACATCTCCAACGGAGCTACAGATCAAAAGTTACAAGCACCGCAAGATATGATGGCATGAATGCAATATGTGTGCAACGTCGGCTACGAGCACTTGAAAACATACAACCAGCAAAAGAATATGAAACTACACAAGATTCTAAGCAAGTTTCTTGTAGGACACGATCAAATCGGAGCTACGGTTCAACAACTACGAGCAAAACAAGAAATCATTACAAACTGCCAAAATCAGCCACATAGCATTTTCTACGCCCCACAACTACGAGCTACTCAACTCAAATAAACTCAACCAAGGCATGACACGAAAGAGGGAAAGAAGCATTACTACAAACAACTAACAACAACTAGTATGGCATCAAGGAACACTAGGAAAAGAAGTCACAAAATGGCTTCCCACACACTATTTCAGACTTAGTGAAAATTACACCTCATGAAGGTGCAGTTTTCGATCTGAAGGCATATTGACAGCAGCAAAACCTTAAGCTACAGGTCTCCAAAAGGCATCAAAATTCGCAGCATGCTAAAGAAACACAAGGGCTACAACTAACTCCATTGGACCAACCTCAAAAGAGCTACAGATCACAAGATAGAAGCAAAACAAAACAGCAACAAAATATAACAGATTCCAGACTTAGAAATATTTCCGCTCCTCCAAATCAGCACCTTTTCTAGCAACTTGAGAGCAAGCAAACCACACCTAAACATGCATTTCTATTGCAACTAAAAATACCAGTGGCTAGACAAAACATCCAAGATCAAATCTCTAGTTGACAACTTAATCAAACGGAGCACGGAATAAATCCTACGAAATAAACAAAAGGGCATCACGGCAAAATATCGCGCGAACAAACTTACTCAAAAGCTAAAACTAATTGTCCCATGGATTTTTCTACCCCAGAAACATATAAGATATGTGGGGTTGCAACACAAAATAATGCCACACATAAATGCGAGATAATAACCTATACACGGATAAATAAACTAGCGGCAATTCCCTACACGCAAAAAATACAAATGGCCGCTCTAAAATGCATGGAAAAGATGGTTCCTAAAACATGGGCATTTAATCTATGGCATACGGGCAATCCGGACACGCACGAGAATTAACTACGGAACGGATCCTATTGAAACAGCACGCAAAACGATGCATTCGGCACGCTAAACGGCATCAAACAAAAATGCAAGTAGCAGCAACGTGTTCTACACGAGAAACTACGCGAAATACATATATTACTCGCTTCGTTACGACTTACGGATAATAATCTACGGGCGTTTTAATATCTATCATATTTCCTGAAATAGATATTCGCAAATTAATCTAAAATACCTACGGGGCGAAACTAGATCTGGCCCAAAAAAGGACATGGGCGCGATTGAGCAAAAATGCGCCAGGAGCGGGAAATTAGCTGGCAGGGGGCTGCTCACCTTGTGGGCTTAGCCCGGTGGATGCTGGCTCGCGTCGGCGCGGAGCTGGGCCAAAGAGGCAAGGCAGCCTCGCTGCAAGGAAGAGGAGGAGGCCGACAAGGGCGACCTGGGCCTCGGGCGCCTGGGCCTCGGGAGGCGGTGGCCGACTGGGCCTGGACGCGGGGCGGGGCCCAAGAGGCGCAGGCGCGCGCTGTCGATCTCCTCGCGCAGGAGCTCTGGCGGCGGCCGTTGACCACGACGAGGCCGGTCTCCGGTGACTGCCGGAACTAAGGCGGGGCGAGGGCGGCTTGATCCGGGGGTGGCGGGACTCCAGCCGGCCGGCGGCAGGAGGTGGGGGCGCTAGGGCGATGGTAGCCATCGTGGCCGGTACCTGGCGGCGGGGAGACAAGGAGCTCAGGTCTGGTGGGGTTCTGGTGGGGCTGTAGGGAGGCGAGGCTCCGGCGTGGCGGCCCCTTCCCGGACCGGATCCGTCCGGCGAAGGGAGATCCAGCAAGCTCGCGCCGACGGGAAGCTACTCCGGCGAGGGGAGGCGCGGCAAGCAGCACGGGAGGCGCGAGGGGAGTAGGGAGCTCGGGGCGGCGGGGGTGGATCTGGGCTCGGCCGGGCCCGATCTGGGCTTGGCGGGCCCGCGGCGGCTGTTGGTGGGAGGAGAGAGGAGGTGGGAGTGGCTGGCTGGGGTTGGTGGCGCGGAAAACGAGGAAGACCTAGGGTTTGGTGCCTATTTATAGAAAACGGGCTAGGGTTATCCAAATTCAGATTAGTTTTCGACCACGGGATCGCAATCGGACGGCCACAAACGTGGAATGGCTAGGTGGGCTCTGTAGAGTGGCTAGGCGGAGGTGAGAGGGAAATAGCGCGGCGCGGCAACAAGATTTTAAAACACCGATAAACGTCCGACGGTAGACCGAATACGGTGCCGCTACGGTCGACCGTTCGGGTACCAGACGGACTCCGATCGCGACGAAATTGGACAGGCGGCCTGGCTACAACTAATTACGACCGCATGCCAAGTTTCACCCCGATCATAGAAAGTTTTAAACGCACTTTAAAAACAGGGTTTTGACAATGCCCCGGGCGCGTGCGTGTGCGGTCGGGCTCAGAACGGACAACGACGTGAACTGGTAACTAACAACGGATGCAAGTTTGAAAAACTGGCGGCAACGGAGATGCCGATGCAATGCTGATGATGCGAATGATGCGATGATGAATCAACAAATAAAAATACCCACACGACGGAAACGGGAAAGAAGGGGAATCTTCTGAGGCGTCGGTCTCGGGCTGTCACAGAAGGGTCCTCTCTTATCTTCGTGCTTGGTTTACCAACGCTACTGCTATGTTCATTTCACCCGCTGATATATAATAACTCTTCATGCTCGCATCATACATCATCATATATAATAACAAGTCCTACTAATCATGCATCATCATACATCATAATAACAAGGAGCATCCATGAGCATGCACAAAATTTCATCAGGCACACCACCATCATACTTAAAAGTGCAGTAGCAGTTCAACACTATCATACTTAAAAGGTTTATACTATAAAGATTAAAGCCATCAGGTTCTTAAGATATTCACTCCTGCTTCTTCACCTTCTCCTTCATCATCTTGATGCGCTTAGAGCGGCGAAGCCCCATGCCTGGCTGTGGGATGTACTCCTCTACCACAATTGGCATGGCCCTGTCGCCCAGATGTGGGACATCCATCGTGAGGCCATCGTTGCTGCTACTTTTGTTGTCGCCAGAGTCGCTGCTACTTTTGCTGCCAGAGTCGCTTCTGCCATAGACATAGCACCTGTCGCAGTACTCGCTGCTCCTGCTCCCATTGCCTTGCCAAATGCAAAAAAGTTTTTTTTAAATGGGTGTGAGAGATAGCCTAATGGAGAGGAAGAAGAGACAGAGCGTACCGGCATCGTCGTCGTCCTGGTAGCACCTCCGACACATAGTCGTGTCGAACACCTTCACGGCGAACGTGGCGTTGCTGTCGTACCAGAAGACAAGGAAGTACCCGATCCCCAGGTCGTAGGCACGGACAAACTGCTTCCAGCCACGATCTAGGTACATGCGGCCATCGGCGTCAAACACCACCTCCACGTCCCACAGCTTGCGAAGCCCGTTGCTGGCCTGCCTCAGCTTCATGTTATGTGGCCGATGGCCATCCAGCATCTTCACAAAATTGTGCGGTAACACCAGCCTAGAGGATTTCTCAAGTATAACCGTGAAGAACTCCATCTCTGAAAAGCAGCAGAAGAGACCAATTACTACCCTTTACAACATTGTCATACAACATTTACAGCAACATGATCATTAGTATTAGGGAGGACCTAATTAAATACCCTATTTAAGGTAAAAATAGCATAAAACAATATAGACCCTGACTTGAGGTCGGAGGGGGGTCGGTGACGGGGACGACGACGCGGATGATGGAGGGGGGCTCCTAGATTTCTGCATAGTGCTCTCTAATTTTAGCATTCAAAGTAGGAGTACTTTTCCAATTTGAACATTCAATAAGCAAAAACAAATCGTAAAATAAAGTAGTGTTCAAATTAGCATGCATTCAATTATAAGCAAGACTACATCATCGATCTCTTGTGTCCATACATCGTCGAATATTATCACTAATTAATACTCCTCGAATACTATCATACATAAAGCATCATTAATACAGCTAGAACCGTAGCGCCCGACGGGTATCGTCGCGGGCGGTGGACACCCAAAGAGAAGGAACCATCATAGGATCATAGCTCTAGTGAGATCCCTGAAGAATCTGCCAGGTATTGTCGAACCTGCCCTCCAATGCAACCATGTAGCAACGGACGTGCTCGTCCTCCTCGCTAACACGGTGACGTACCACCTCCGCTGTGTCCGGAAGCCTCGGCACCGTCACTGGCCCACGCGACCGCCACCAAACAAGGATCGGGTCAACAACGGGCTGCCTCCTCACCAACCTACGTCCCCCGGAAGGTAGCACCTCCCAATACCAGCCAGGCGGAGCCCAGTCCTGGGCATGGCCCCTCTGATCAAGCAGGTGTCCTCCGCCGAGTCGACGACGAGGATGCGGGATAGGCATCGTAAAATGAACTAAAAAAATAACATTTCTATAAGGCATGGAAAAAAACAAAATCAATACGTTGAATGAAACTATTCTATGCTTTATTATATTTCATCTAAATGTTAAAATTATAAAGCATTTGATTTCCGTTTTAAGATACCCACAAAATATAGCACTTTGGGTTTCACATTTATTTTGAAGGAACTACACACATAACAAAAAAATCTGACAAGTATAAGACTAACCACTATTTCCAAAATCAATATACTTTCACGAGACCATTGCTAAGTAACCATGCATTAAAACTAGCCCGTGCAAATGCACGGGTTGTTGACTAGTGGATATTAGTTTGAATCGTCCTTTGCATGTAATTGGATGCATGAATAAGAAAACTAGGGATGGTTGATAGAGTATATTCACTGAACGATCTAGAAACATCGTATGAATTATTGGCCACTACACGAAGTGGTTGGGTATATCGGATAACAAACACATGCTGATGATCTATTCATAGCAAGAATGACGAACAATGAAGAACGTGAAAGCATATAAACAAGGGAGAGATAAAAAGGTATATAAATGTAAAAAGTGGTTGATTGAATATTTTGCTATGTGTTGTTCAATGCACTGTGACCTCACATCTATTTATGATGTTGTCGGACTTCCCATAAAATGGAAGTATTCCAAATCCTTTAAACATTCTTTAAAAATTAACCGAACTTGGATTTAAGTATGGTTGAGACAACGATTTCATTTTTGAGTACCACAGTCCACATATGATCTCGGATGGAGGTGCGCCTAATTTCAAATATATATATGGGTGATACAAACAACTTTCTTGTTGAACCTTTTTTGATTTGAGGCCATATTTGTGCCGAATATCGCGCACAAAGAAGGCAACGACTCACGCTACCCATCAGACGTTGGTCATATGGGTATATTTTTGTTTGAAAAGGAGGTTAAGACCCCGGGTCTCTGCAAACATACATATATGAAAAATGCAAACATACATGCATCAAATGAGCATTCTACAACTATATATGTATATAGAAATCAAATTTTACAAATCAAAAATTAAAAACAATAAATAAAAAAAAACAGAGCCATGGCGGCGGCGGCTCACATTGGGGGCGGCCGGGGCGACGGCGTGGGCGGCGAGGGCGACGACGATGGTGGGGGCGGAGGGCGAGGGCGACGGTGACTGGCGACGACTCGGGGGGCGGCGGAGGGCGACGGCGACGGCGGCGGGGGCGGAGGGCAACGGCGTGGGCTTGGGGGGCGGAGGGCGACGGGCGACGGCGACGGCGACGAGGCAGCCTGGCGGTGCCGTGGATGAGCTCGCGGCGTCGTCGGGCGTGGATGAGCTCACGGCGTCGTCAAATCTGAAAATTTCCAAAGTGTTGGATTATATAGCAGAATCATTGGTCCCCGGTTCGTGGCACCAACCGGGACTAAAGGGTTGCATTGGTCCCGGTTGGTGGCACCAACCGGTACCAAAGGCCTCTTTTCGGCAGCCCAAAGGGCGGGAAGCAGAGGCCTTTTGTCGTGGTTTTGTCACGGCAGATGTCCTCGTGAAAGGACTTAGTATTGGAGCCATCGCACCTTGGTGGCGACTCAAAGGGGTTCAACGGGAGTGAGACGGCTATTTACCCAGGTTCGGCCCCTCGTGAGGAGGTAAAAGCCTATGTCCTGCTTTGTGTTGTATTGATGGAGTTTCAATTACAAGGAGGGCATAACTCGCCAGACCTAGCACTCGATGATTTCTAACCTGCCCTCTTCTTCCCTGGGACTCGCCTTTATATACAGGTCGAGTCCCTAGGGTTTACAAAGGGTCCTTTCCTTTATACGAACCATGACTTTTACGATCTCTAAGTCGCCACCTTTCCAAAGCTTGGAAGCCTTCTCTTGTCATGGACTCCTTCCGGAAGTTGTAAACCGCCATACAACCTTCGGTCCTACCAGGCCAAGGCCCGAACCATGTTTTAGATGAATCGCCAGATTTGGTGACCCGGCCCAACTAGGGCGGGTTATCAACAGATAATATCCCCAACATTAGGCCCCAGATTGACTTGAATTTCCTTCACGCCAATATCCTTACTCAATTAAGGGCGATTCATCTTCACCCCTTTTATACGCCATGAACTTAACCCGCTATCTGTTGCGGAAAAACTTAAGTCGCCAAACCATTTCTTGTTGGTACCTCCTTATCCCTTGAATCCCCGAAAAGATAATGACGTAATCCCCAACGGATCCTTCGGTATCGTTATCCCATAATTTTCGGAGCGCCATCATGGCGAATCTTTATCTTTTGGTGGTTCCCGCTCGTGGCGCCTCGATCCTAGCGCCTGCCCTGATAAATAGGTGGGAGAAAAGGACTGGGCGCATTCCACCTACCAGTCTTGTCGCCCGTCTCTTCCCCACTATCACAGCGAAAACCCTCATCGTCTTCAGAGAGCTCCGCCGCCACCCGAGGATCTCATCGCCATCCGAAAGCTTCGGTGCCGCCCGAGGACTTTGTCGCCGTCAAGCACTTAGCCGTGGCCCAGCAGTTCGCCGCCGTCGACCATCTCGCCGTCGTCGAGCACCTCGTCGCCGCCAAACACTTCGTCGCCGCCCGAGGTTTTCGCGCTCGTCCGAGACCTTCATCGCCGTCGACCGTCTCCAGCTGAATCCACCAGGTTAGGTTTCTGTCATTCAAGAGCAGATCCAAGTTCCTTTTCGAAGTTCATCACTGCCGCGTTCTTGGTGCTTCCCAAATAGATTTACTTGTTCCGGATTAGTTGGCGGCGATGATAACGAGAAAATCGATGTCCTTCATATCTTTATTTGCTCGGCGCCTACTTGCATACTTTAGAACAGGGCTTCACGAGATCAACAGTATTGTCCCACCTTAGTCGCAAGTTATTGTATGCAGTCATTTTCCGCGTTCATTTCTGTCTGCCCGGTAGATCCATAATCTATCGCTTGTCAAGTGAAAACTGTTTGTAGTCTCATACTTCACTTATTTTGACAAATACCACTGATGCTTTAAAACACCGCTCCCTTAAGTAGCAAAGGTTTCGTAAGTCCCCCTGGCAACCTGACCCGGACCTTCGTTGGCGAATCAAAAAGGTTCCTCGGCCATCGGGCAAATTATTTGGCGAGTCAAATGAAATTGTTTCACCTTTTTCAGTAGATGTTTGGCGCGTCAATTCACCCGTAATCTTATCCCTTTTGTAGCATGGGCGCCATTTTCAAAAGCGACTGGCTCCCCACCAAGGTTAATGATGCTATACTAGATGATTATGTGAAAACGGGAAATTTGGACCCTCACGAGATCATCGGTTCGCGCACCGGGTTAGGAGAAGAAATCCCCAATCCCAAGGAAGGGGAAATAGTTGTTTTCGTTGAACACCTGGAGCGGCGCTTTAAGCCGCCTGGATCGAAATTCCTCAGAGACGCCATGGCTTTTATGAATGTCCGCCTCCAAGATCTAGGGCCCAACTCGATAAGCAATCTATGCCACTTCCAGGTGTTTAGTGAGGCTTACCTGCGGATGGAGCCCTCAGTTCCCTTATTCTGGTACTTCTTCCACTTAAATCGCCAAACAGAATTTCACAATGGCCCCAGCCTGGAGCTTGGTGGTGTCAACGTTCAGCGCCGCAGGGATAGCCCATTTCCGTCACTCGCCATGCCAAGCCATCCCAAAGGCTGGGGCGAGTCTTGGTTCTATTGCCGGGAGACTTCGCCTGAGGGTGAGAACAAACTTCTGGGTTATAGGGAAGATCGCCTTCCAACAAATTTCAAACTCCCAGACAAGCTCACCGAAGAGGAGGAGTCAGACATTATCCCAGTATTGTCCGTGTTAAGATCTTTGACAAACAACGGCCTTACTGGAGTTGACTTGATCAGCTGCTGGGTCGGATGGCGTATCCTCCCTTTGAGTCGCCGGGACGGGTTAATGTGTGAATTCAACGGCACCCTAGATCATCCTCAGTGCTACTTCCACACGGCTCTGACGGAAAGTGACATTGTTACCATCATCAAGAAGCTGACCGGCGAGCCCGCGGGAAAATGCGGCCAAATAGGTCTTAAACCTTTCTACAAGATTAACCCGGCACCAAAGGTAAATAACTTTAACCCGCCTTTTGTCTCTTACTCCTTACGTCTTATTCGAACTATGACCTCTTATAAAATATGCCATGTCAGAAAGGTGATAAATTTTGGCCCAAGAGGCCAAAAAAGTCAGCCATGAAGCAAGCTAGGCCGCCTCCGAAGAAGAAATCCAAGGGCAAGGGCAAAGCTGCTATTACCGAACCATCTGAGGCCGATGAATCCCAAGTCGGCGACGCACCTTCGGAGGTAAAAAACCTATCCTCTTTTAACTCGCCATCCATTACTGATAACTTTGTATTTACACCTCTGCATCCCTTGCGTAGAATGAAGACAATGAAAGCCAGGAGGATTATGTAGAGGTAATTTCTGTTTCCTCCGACTCATCTCCTTCTCCACCTAAGCCGGCCAGGCGAATTTGTGGGAAAGTTCCCTTCTCACACCCAAATGCTTGTTTGGATCCAAATTTTCTTCTGAAGAAAGCGCAACACACCTCAAATCGGAAAACTCAAAGTCATTCTGGCGATCTGGTGTCCGGTATACCACCAAGAAACAAGAAAAGGACAAATGAGGTATCTTTTAATAACAATTCTTTGGGTCTTTTTGGATTGACTTTGTAACTCGCTCATATCTTCGAAGTATAACTTTTGGCAGAGTTCTCCTCCGACATCTGGTGACTCAGTAATGTCGGCACTTCCACCGACGATCCGTGTCCCTGGGTAAACCTTTGATAATTTTGACTTTTGGTCTGATGGCGATAAATTTACAGTCCTTTAAACGCACCCCCTTCTCCTTTCAGGGCACAGGCGAAGAAACGGAAGACTGGCGGGTCAACTCCCATTAAAACTTCGGAGCCTATCGGAAAGTCGGCGCCGATCCAGGATAACCCAGACCAAGACAAACCTGAAGATCAAGTGGATCTCCCCAGCTCTCCCAAGGAAAACATGGATGCACCTAACCCGCCAAGTCCATTGACAACAGCAGAAGACCCGGACGCTGTGGTTATCACCGGTACTCGCTTTTCTAAACCGGCCACAACGGTTTTATCAAAGCATGTATCATCATCAGCTCATCCTATTCTTGAGCATGAACTTTCCAAGGCCAAGCTCTCCCAATATGAAAATATGGAATTCAAAGAACTTTGCTCTGGCTTTGCAAGTCGCCTGGAGGCGAGTTATGAGATGGAGAAGAGCCTGCGTCGGATGCTGAAGAACAAACATGAGGTACATTTTGTTGTACACTATATTATCCTCATTAACCCCCAAGGGTCGGGTCATCAGTAAAAAGATGAGCCGGATCTTGATGATTTGAAAAACTTTCGACCTGTAACCCCCAAGGGCTGGGTCATCAGTAAAAAGATGAGCCGGGTCTTGATGATTTGAAAAACTTTCGACCTGTAACCCCCAAGGGCCGGGTCATCAGTAAAAAGATGAGCTGGGTCTTGATGATTTGAAAAACTTTCGACCTGTAACCCCCAAGGGCCGGGTCATCAGTAAAAAGATGAGCCGGGTTTTGATACTGTATAATTTTGTCTAAAAAATTATACATTAGCCCCCAAGTGTCAGGGATGTTGCTTGTAATAATTCTGAAACCCTCCCCTTAACTATATGCTTCAACAGGAATCACTTATCCAAACTGAATCAGCACTTGGCGACTTGAAGAAAAACTTATACGATCAGCAGGATGCCCGGGCCAAATCAGAAGAGAAGTATCAACTGATCTTATGTGGGATGGCGAAGCTAAAAGCTGACTTAAAAATGGCTCAAGCTGATCAAGATGCTTTGGCAAAGCGAGCAAAAAGAGCTGAAGCCAAGTTGGATACTGTGCAACAGGAGCTGTCCGGCTTAAAGCAACATATCTCAAACATGGCGCAAGCCGTCTTCGGTAAGAACCAAATCTTGACCTTTGTAAACAAATAGCTTTATATAAATCGCTGACAATCATTATCTCTTAAATAGGTCCGAGAGCAGCCAACCTTCAGGATGATTGCGTCCTGATGCTGAAGGCGATTTACACGTTGACGGAGCAGCTATATACCGGGAGTGTGCTGACTATGAAAGCAGTGATGGGCGCCAAGGAACATATAACATCAATAAAGAAGATGCTTGGCTGCTTATCCACTTTTCCTCCCCAAATTGGCGAGTTAACTTGGTCAGCCGCCCGGAAAGGAGCGCTGACTACACTGAGTTGGTGCTTAGCATATGCTCCAGAGATAAACCCAGAAGAAGTAGCGGCGGGCTTTCCTCAACTCAAGGATGATGGGTCAGAATTCGCCGAAGAGGACTACCAGCGTATTGTCAAGGACTCCCGTTTGGCGGCGACTCAGCTTGCTGCAAGCCTAGACTTATCAAAATACCAAGCCGCCTATGACAACAAGAACAAGAAGGTTAACCCGCCAACCTTTGTGACAACCAGCTTAACTCCGCGTCGACTCAAGAATCCTTTTGACTTGGACGCGGATCTCTCATCAGTCCTGACCGATGAAGATGAGTTCGTCGCATTATCCAAGTGTAACTGGGTACTGGGCGACTTGCAAATTGAAGTCGGCCAAAGCTCGCAGCAGGCTGATCCAAGGGCATCAGCAGAATAACATTTCATCGATTTGGCCATGAGAGCCATGTAATAGGTCTCTTTAGGAATCAAAACTGCTTCCGTGACACCTTTAAAAAATCCTTATGTCGCCCTTAAGGCGTTTTGAAATGCTTGATCTGCCGTTTGAGGCTTTTTATCATAATACTTGACCCGCCATTGAGGCGTTTTTATGATGCTTAATCCGCCATGGCTAGAGTGATTTTGATCATCAACCTGTTCTAAGCTTGAAAACATATATCAAACCATCTCAGTGAGTAATAGGTGATAACAAATAGCAATCGCCCTAAGATATTTTGAGGCGAGTCAGAAAAAAGTCTGAAAAACCTTGTGGCAGTGCGAGGGAGATAAAAAAATAGCAACTTCGTCGGCTCATAAGGTCGCGACAGGATAGGGCGAGTCAAACAAGCTCAAGGGCCACCCGAAATAATAATTTCGTCGGCTCATAAGGTCACGACAGGATAGGGAAAGTCAAACAAGCTCAAGCGCCACCCAAGATAATAATTTCGTCGGCTCAAAAGGTCGCGACAGGATAGGGCGAGTCAAACAAGCTCAAGTGCCACCCAAGATACTAATTTCGTCGGCTCAAAAGGTCGCGATAGGATAGGGCGAGTCACACAAGCTCAAGCGCCACCCAAGGGAAACTTTTGTATCAAAAGCCCAAGTATTTCGACCGGCTGATCAGGCACAAGTCAAGCTTCAGTGAAGCGGGTTCAATGAACCAATGGTTTTTCTATTTTCCATGTGAGGCGCTTGCCGGTACCAGACATGTTTTAACCAAAGCAAGTTTAGGGTCCATTAGAGGAATAACTCGCCAAGAGTTCATGGGTCCATATGGCAATTCGGCCAACACACAACCCAATATAACCATTTGTAATGCAGTAGTTTTTCGCAGGCCAAATGGGAAATAAAATTGATCTCAGCGAGAGGAAGCCCCCAAGTCGGGAGGCGTTTTAATTTTATTGCTTTATAAGAAATGAAAAACTTACAAAACGTAGAGCTTAAGAGCTCAAGTGTAATAAGGCCGCAAGTGGGCAATATTCCAGGGGCGAGTTGACTCAACCTCCGTGGTTGGCCGGTTAGGCCGGAGATCCACCAGATAGTAAGACCCGTTGTGAAGATTTTTGCTGACAACGAACGGTCCTTCCCATGGTGGTGATAACTTATGCATGCCAGCGCGATCTTGTATCAGCCGAAGCACTAAGTCGCCTTCGTGGAAGGTTTGGCTCTTGACCCGGCGGCTGTGATAACGCCGTAAGTCCTGCTGATAAATGGCCGATCGGGCTGCAGCCAAATCACGCGCCTCCTCTAAGGCGTCCAAAGAGTCTTGACGCGCCAGTTCGTTGTCCTGTTCCACATAAGCGGCGACTCTAGGCGAGTCATGCCTTATGTCAGTGGGAACAATAGCTTCTGCTCCATGGACCAGAAAGAAAGGGGTAAAACCCGTGGACCGGTTCGGGGTGGTCCGGATGCTCCATAGTACTGAAGGCAACCCCTCAACCCAACACCCCGGGGTTCTTTCCAAGGGAACCATGAGTCGGGGCTTGATTCCCCGTAAAACTTCCTGGTTCGCCCGCTCCGCCTGTCCATTAGATTGTGGGTGATCAACAACAGAAACATCAAGCCGGATATGCTCTCGACGGCAAAACTCCTGCATCTCCCCTTGAGACAGATTAGTGCCATTGTCAGTAATGATCTGTGCGGATATCCAAACCGGAAGATCAACTTTTTCAAGAATTTGACCGCCGTCTCCGCATCGCAAGCTCCAACAGACTCTGCCTCAACCCACTTGGTGAATTTATCAACCGCCACCAGCAAATGGGTTTTCTTGTTGGATGACATCTTAAAGGGGCCAACCATGTCTAACCCCCAGACCGCAAAAGGCCAAGTGATGGGAATCATCCTTAGTTCTTGAGCCGGCACATGAGCCTGTCGCCCATAACACTGGCATCCAACGCATCGACGAACTATCTCTTCTGCATCTGCATGAGCCGTCAACCAAAAGAAACCATGACGGAACGCCTTTGAAACCAAAGAACGTGACCCGGCGTGATGCCCACAATCTCCGGAATGAATGTCATTTAAAATTATGCACCCTTCTTCGGAGGAAACACATCGTTGAAAAACCCCGGAGGTACTTCACTTATATAATTCACCGTTGATGATCACCATGGATTTGCTTCACGGAACAATTTGGTGGGCCAAAACTTCATCTGTAGGTAACTCACCTCGGGCGAGATAGGCCAGATAGGGAAGAACCCAATCCGGCGTAACGTGGAGAGCCGCCACAAACTGGGACTCAGGATCTGGTATCGCCAACTCCTCCTCTGATGGCAAACTCACGGAGGGATTATGCAAAGTATCCAGAAAAACATTAGGGGGAACCGTTTTTTCGCTGGGAACCGAGACGCGAAAGGGCATCAGCCGCCTCGTTAAGGCCCCGGTCAATGTGATCAACTTGATAGCCATGGAAATGACCCGCCACATCGGACACAACCCTCCTGTAAGCCGCCATCACGGGGTCTCGAGAGTCCCAAGTGCCTGAAACTTGCTGAGTCACCAGATCAGAGTCGCCAAAACATCTAACCCGCGTAAGGTTCATCTCCTTGGCGAGTCGCAAGCCATGAAGTAAAGCTTCGTATTCTGCAGCATTGTTGGTGCACAGAAACATGAGTCGGAGGACATAACAAAACTTGTCTCCTTGAGGAGATACCAGTACCACGCCAGCCCCCGAGCCTTCCAACTGTCTGGATCCATCAAAATAAGTAGTCCAGTATGTAAGATCAGGCCTGTCTTCCGGGGCCTGTAACTCGGTCCAATCATTGACGAAATCAACCAAGGCTTGAGATTTGATGGTCGTGCGAGGGCTGTATCGTACGTGATGCGGCCCAAGTTCAATCGCCCACTTGGCAATCCGCCCTGTTGCCTCCCGATTCTGGATGATGTCCCCCAGGGGGGCGGAACTAACCACCGTGATGGGATGTTCTTGAAAATAATGTTTAAGCTTCCGACTTGCCATAAACACCCCATACACTAATTTCTGCCAATGTGGGTATCATTGCTTGGAAAGAGTTAGCACTTCGCTGATAAAATACACCGGGCGCTGCACAGGGTATTCCTTTCCTTCCCCCTTCCTTTCAACGACCACCGCCACACTTACTCCTTTGGAGTTTGCCGCAATATATAAAAGCATGGGCTCTTTCTCAGTCGGGGCAGCCAAGACCGGCGGGTTGACCAGTTGCCGTTTCAAGGCTTCGAAAGCTTCATCAGCTTCATCTGTCCAAACAAAATGGTCATATTTCTTTAGCAATTGATAAAGGGGAATTGCCTTTTCTCCCAGGCGGCTTATGAAGCGGCTTAAGGCCGCAATGCGACCCGCCATCCGTTGGACTTGGTTAATATTTGCTGACTTCCGAAGGGAAGTAACCGCTTCGATTTTGTCCGGGTTAGCTTCGATGCCGCGCTCAGACACCAGGAAGCCCAACAATTTTCCTGCAGGAACACCAAAAACACACTTGGTGGGATTTAGCTTCATCTGATATACCCGCAGATTATCAAAAGTTTCCTTGAGATCTTCCAATAGCGTCTCCCCCTGGCGGGTTTTAATCACAATGTCATCGACATAGGCGTGGACGTTGCGTCCGATTTGGCCACGGAGGCAATTCTAGATGCAGCGCTGATAAGTCGCCCCTGCACTCTTGAGTCCAAATGGCATGGACACATAGCAAAAAGCCCCAAAGGGGGTTATAAAATATGTTTTCTCTTGATTCTCCATGGCCATCTTGATTGGTGATATCCAGAGTAAGCGTCCAAGAAGCACAAACGTTCGCATCCCGCCACCGAGTCAATAATCTGGTCGATGCGGGGAAGAGCGAAAGGATCTTTTGGACAAGCTTTGTTGAGGTCCGTGTAATCAATGCACATACGGAAGGTAACATTCTTCTTGAGCACCAAGACCGGGTTAGCCAACCATTTGGGATGGAAAACCTCTACGATGAATCCGTCGGCCAAGAGACGGGCAACCTCTTCCCCGATTGCCTTGCGTCGTTCCTCGTTAAACCTACAAAGATACTGCTGGATGGGTTTTGCCTTTGGGTCAACATTAAGATGGTGCTCAGCGAATTCTCTCAGCACACCAGGCATGTCAGAAGATTTCCATGCGAAGATGTCCCGATTCTCACGGATGAATTCGATGAGCGTGCTTGGTGAACTGCTTGGTTGAGTCGCCAGGGACGAAATCAACCGTTTTAGTGTCATCCGTTGGTTTGAACTTGAGGGGCGGCTCAGCATCTGTCGTTGGCTTTTTTAAGGGTGACATATCAGCCGGATCAACATTGGCCTGATGATATTTGAGCTCCTCCGCAACGCAGGCGACTTCCGCGTAAGCCACGTCCCCTTCTTCACATTCTCTTGCAATCCTTCTATCACCATCAACCGTGATGGGTCCTTTAGGACCAGGCATCTTGAGTTTAAGGTAAACATAGCATGGGCGAGCCATGAACCGTGCATAAGCCGGTCGCCCAAACAGCGCATGGTAGGGGCTATTCAATTTGACCACCTCAAATATCAGCGACTCACTCCTGTAGTTAGATGTTGTTCCAAATGCAACTGTCAGCCTGACTCGGCCTATGGGGTATGCCGACTTGCCTGGGACGATTCCGTGGAATACCGTGGTTAAAGGCATCAAATCTTTTTCCAACAGGTTCATCCTTTGGAAAGTGTCAAAATACAAAATATTGATGCTGCTGCCACCATCCATCAGTACTTTCAACAAGGTATACCCCCCAACTTGGGGAGCCTCGACCAACGCTAAGTCGCCGAGATTGTCAACTCTTGGCGGGTGGTCCTCCCTACTCCATGATATGGTCTGCTCGGACCAGTGGAGGTATCTAGGGAGTGCCGGCTCAGAAACACTGTACGCTCGGTGACTCACCTTTTTATCGCGCCTGCAAGCATTGGTGGTGAAAACGTGGTACTTCCCATTGCTTAATTGCTTGGGATTGTTGCGGAAACCGCCATTATCATCGTGCCCCTGCGAAGCCCCCTGCGGGGGTGGTTGTTGAAACGCTCCGGGTGGATTATACCGTCGCTATTGATGCACTGGATACTGGCCGTTGTTCGGCTACGAGCCACCCTGAGCCCCCGGTTCGGGGAAACCGCCGAAGGGGTTCTGACGTTGATTGGGCGCGCCGAACTGTTCCTGCCGTTGGTCCGGGTCACCGCTTTGCCCCTGTTTGATCGCCTCCGCCCGAAACTCCCGCATCACGTAACAGTCCTCCCAGGAATGAGTCGCCGGTTCGTCTGCCATGGCGTGGTGTGGGCAGGGGCCCTTGAGCAACTCGTTATAGTTGCGCGGCTTTTTACCACTGTATCCCCTGCTTTTCTTCTGGCGTTGGTTGCCATTTTTGGTGTTGGTATTGGCGACTAAGTCCGAAGACTCTTCCTGCTGCCTTCTCTTGGTATTCGCTCCCTGATTATAGCGGGCACGTCCCTGGAACCGGGTATGATTTTTGGATGACTCGCCCTTCCTTGGCGAGTTAGCTTTACCATCCTCACCGGGATCTTTGGTGTCGTCCGCCTCAGCGTACCTAGTGAGGGTATCCATTAGCTCCCCCATGTCTTGGACCTTTCGTTTGAGTCGCCCCAACTTCTGTACCAGAGGTTCGTAGTGGCAATTCTGCTCGAGGATCAGCACAGCCTGAGCCGCCGTAATACCGTCTGACGAGTGAATGATTTATGCGACCAGCCGTGATCAGTGGTGGGCCGACTCATCGGGGCGCTGAACGGAGTGCTGCAGATCGACAATCGTCATTGGACGTTTGCAGGTTCCTCGGAAGTTTTTGATGAAGCGCTCTTTCAATTCAGCCCAGGTCTGGATGGAGTTGGGAGGTAAGTTTTTTAACCAAGTACGCGTTGTCCCTTCGAGCATCATTGTGAAGTATCTGGCGCAAACTGCTTCGTTTACGTCGAGCATGTCCATGGCGATTTCATAACTCTCGACCCATGACGCCGGCTCAAGGTCCGGAGTGTAGTTAGGCACCTTTCTTGGCCCTTTAAAATCCTTGGGCATTCGCTCGTTGCGAAGGGCGGGGGCCAAGCACGGCACCCCCACTCGTTCGCCGCTCCCGACAAGAGAGGCTGGGGCGACTTGGATGTCCGGATGATCTCGGCCTGGCGGGTCTTGTTGATCAGGCAGGTTGTCCTGGGGGATGAGCCGCGGTCCGCTGTTTACAGCGGGCTGGTCCTCTGGCCGACTCCTGGTGCGGCTTGCCTGGGGAGTGGAATGCAACCTGTCTAGGCTATGTGAGAACTGGGCGTTTTGAACCACCGCCGTCTTCAACATCTCAGTGGCATTCCGTGCCTCTATCTCGGCAGGAGTATTGTCGTGAATCGGAAGGGATTCCAAATGGCGAGTTGCAGCAAGGACGTTGTCCACCGGGTTGGAAAAGTGACCTTGAGGTGTCCGGAATAGGGGGACGCGATCCACAACTGGCTTGACCAGCGGGTTAGGCGGCTGGCCCGGCCCTCCCCCCGGGGCGGCTCCCGTCCCGGGAGTTTGCGGAGTATTGAACAGGCGGGTCGGGTTGAGAATCAGGGGGCAGGCGACCCTGGTGGCTTCGCTGATGGACGGCGTCAGATGCGCGCTGGTGCCTTTCGAGCCGCCAGTTATCAGTATTTAAGCGAGCTATCTGAGCGGTAATTTGAGCTTGCCGGGTCTCGATCCTGGCGGACTCCACCTCGGCATCCCGCTGAGCCTTTGCCACTTCTTCTCTTAGTTTCGTCAATTCCGTATTTACTGCCTCCTGGTTTTCCGGTGTGATGGGGGTTGCCATGAGCCTTGTAATTTCCGCTGCTAATTCCACCAAGACGGCGACCGGGCTTCTAGACGTCTCGCCGGTTCCATCTCCGCCTGCCGGGTTTGGCGAGGGTTGAGTCGCCCCAGCCATGTAAACGGCGATCTGACGGCGAGTTCGGTCAAGAACTTCGGGGTCCATGGCCAGCGACAAGCCCCCAAGACAGTCCACATGTATAGACTGGATTGAATCCGAATCGCCCATGGACGATTCGTCGTCAGTGTTGACAGGCGTGGTTTCCTGGGTCGCTGAGTGTTCTGGTTCCTTAGATCCCTGCGTGAATCCAACAAAGACCGTGCGAGTTAGATTTGGCGTCACGACCGGGCGGACGTACCTGGACGGCTCGACGATGTCGGAGGAGATGTCCGGCTCAGGCACGGACGATCCAATCATGCCGATGAAGACGCTGATCTTGCCGAAGGGGACCCTGTAACCAGATTCGATCGAATCCGCCTCGGGTCCCCATAGCAGGTTGTTGATGTAGTACTTCCCACGGCGGCTCCGAGTCATGAGCCCCGTCGGTTGGTGCCACCAACCGGGACTAAAGAGGGGCATTAGTCTCGGTTGGAGCCACCAACCGGGACTAAAGGCATGTGCCTGCCACAGCCGCGGTGCGGTTGGATGTTTAGTCCCACCTCGCCAAGCGAAGGGCTGCCGAGCGTGTTTATAAGCTCCGCCGCGGCTGCAATGTCGAGCGGTACGAATTTAGAGACAAAATTTAACCTAAATTCAAACAGCTAGTTAGGCTAACTAGCACTTTAAATTCAAAGAGCTAGTTAGGCTAACTAGCACTTTGAATTTAGGTTGAATTTCTCTCTAAATTCGAATCTAATTTTTTTCCATTATTTTTGTTTTGTTTTTTATTTTGGTTCCACTTAAATTCAAAGTGCTAGTTAGCTTATTTTGTTTTGTTTCTACTTACAACAAAATACTTATTTATTTTATTTTATATTGTTTCTAATTACTTATTTATTTTCTTTTATGATAATTCTTTTTGCTATTAAAGTTTGTAACAAAATTCTATATAATTTTAGTTTCAATAATACTAGAGGTTTATAAAAGATTTTTAGTTGATTCCTTTATTTTAATTTTTCCCCAGTTTTTTTTGCTTTCTTTTTTTATTTCTAATTACTTATTTATTTATTTTACGATAATTCTTTTTGCTATTAAAGTTTGTAACAAAATTCTAATTACTTATTTATTTTCTTCTATGATAATTCTTTTTGCTTTTAATGTTTTGAACAAAACTCTATATAATTTTAGTACAAAGGCATTTTATTTGGTACAGATTTTAAGGCTGGGCCCCGCGAGCACCTTTTAGTACCGGTTCGTGGCATGAACCGGTAAAAGAGTTTTTTGGTTGATTATTTCTGCAGCTGTTTTTTAGTCCCACCTCACCAAGCAAGAGGCACTCGCAGCGGTTTATAAGCCCTGAGTGTAGAGACGGTGAAGGGAGAAGCGCAGTGCTCACCTGTCTGTTACAACATGCCTTTCAAATGAACTACAAAAAGGTTGAAAGTTGGCATGGTATCATCATAATAGTTGTGGAGAAAGTCTTCACTTTTTCTTCGCTTGTGTCCTTTCCTTATTGTGCTGTAACCATGGATAATCTTCATCATTTGTCAGGATGCTTGGGTCAGCCCTGACTTTGAAGGGAGGAATTTCATGAAACTTTTCATAATCTTCGGACATGTCTGTCTTGCCCTCCACTCCCACGATGTCCCTTTTTCCTGAAATAACTATGTGGCCCTTTGGCTCATCGTATGATATATTCGCTTCCTTATTTTATCTTTTTCTCGGTTTGGTAGACATGTCCTTCACATAGATAACCTGTGCCACATCATTGGCTAGGACGAACGGTTCGTCAGTGTACCCAAGATTGTTCAGATCCACTGTTGTCATTCCGTACTGTGGGTCTACATGTACCCCGCCTCCTGACAGATTGACCCATTTGCACTTAAACAAAGGGACCTTAAAATATACTCCGTAGTCAAGTTCCAATATGTCCACTATGTAACCATAATATGTGTCCTTTCCCCTCTCGGTGGCTGCATCAAAGCGGACACCGCTGTTTTGGTTGGTGCTCTTTTGATCTTGGGCGATCGTGTAAAATGTATTCCCATTTATCTCGTATCCTTTCCAAATCATAACAGTCGAAGATGGTCCCCTGGACAACGAGTACAACTCATCACAAACAGTGTTTTCATCTCTCAGACGTGTTTCCAACCAACTGCTGAAAGTCCTGATGTATTCACACGTAATCCAGTCGTCGCACTACTCCGGGTGTTTGGAGCGCAGACTGTTCTTGTGTTCATCGACATAAGGGGTCACCAAGGTAGAGTTCTATAGAACTGTGAGTGTGCTTGAGACCAAGAATATCCGTCCCTGCATATTATTGTCTCCCCTCCAAGCGTGCCTTTTCCAGTCAGTCTTCCCTCATACCGCGATTTAGGGAGACCTATCTTCTTAAGGTCAGGAATGAAGTCAACACAAAACCCAATGACATCCTCTGTTTGATGGCCCATGGAGATGCTTCCTTCTGGCCTAGCGCGGTTACGGACATATTTCTTTAGGACTCCCATGAACCTCTCAAAGGGGTACATATTGTGTAGAAATACGGGGCCCAGAATGGCAATCTCGTCAACTAGATGACCTAGGACGTGCGTCATGATATTGAAGAAGGATGGTGGGAACACCAGCTCGAAACTGACAAGACATTGCACCACATCACTCCTTAGCCTTGGTATGATTTCTGGATCGATCACCTTCTGAGAGATTGCATTGAGGAATGCACATAGCTTCACAATGGCTAATCGGACGTTTTTCGGTAGAAGCCCCCTCAATGCAATCGGAAGCAGTTGCATCATAATCACGTGGCAGTCATGAGACTTTAGGTTCTAAAACTTTTTCTCTGCCATATTTATTATTCCCTTTATATTCGACGAGAAGCCAGTCGGGACCTTCATACTAAGGAGGCATTCAAAGAAGATTTCCTTCTCTTCTTTGCTAAGAGCGTAGATGGCAGGACCTTCATACTACTTTGGAGGCATGCCATCTTTTTCGTGCAAACGTTGCAGGTCCTCCCGTGCCTCAGCTGTATCTTTTGTCTTCCCATACACGCCCAAGAAGCCTAGCAGGTTGACGCAAAGGTTCTTCGTCACGTGCATCACGTCTATCGAAGAGCGGACCTCTAGGTCTTTCCAGTAGGGTAGGTCCCAAAATATAGATTTCTTCTTCCACATGGGTGCGTGTCCCCCAGCGTCACTCGGAACAGCTAGTCCGTCGGGACCCTTTCCAAAGATTACATGTAAATCGTTGACCATAGCAAGTACGTGATCACCGGCAAGCATGGCGAGCTTCTTTCGGTGATCTGCCTCGCCTTTGAAATGCTTGCCTTTCTTTCGACATTGATGGTTGGTCGGAAGAAATTGACGATGGCCCAGGTACACATTCTTCCTGCAGCTTCCCAGGTATATACTTTCGGTGTCAGCTAAACAGTGCGTGCATGCGTGGTATCCCTTGTTTGTCTGTCCTGAAAGGTTACTGAGAGCGGGCCAATCGTTGATGGTTACAAACAGCAACGCGTGCAGGTTAAATTCCTCCTGTTTGTGCTCATCCCACGCACGTACACCGTTTCCATTCCACATCTGTAAAAGTTCTTCAACTAATGGCCTTAGGTACACATCAATGTCGTTGCCGGGTTGCTTAGGGCCTTGGATGATAACTGGCATCATAATGAACTTCCGTTTCATGCACATCCAAGGAGGAAGGTTATACATACATAGATTCACGGGCCATGTGCTGTGATTGCTGCTCTGCTCCCCGAAAGGATTAATGCCATCCGCGCTTAAACCAAACCATACGTTCCTTGGGTCACGTGCAAACTCAGCCCAGTACTCTCTCTCGATTTTTCTCCAGTGCGACCCGTTAGCGGGTGCTCTCAACTTCCCGTCTTTCTTACGGTCCTCACTGTGCCATCGCATCAACTTGGCATGCTCTTTGTTTCTGAACAGTCGTTTCAACCGTGGTATTATAGGAGCATACCACATCACCTTCGCAGGAACTCTCTTCCTGTGGGGCTCGCCGTCAACATCACCAGGGTCATCTCGTCTGATCTTATACCGCAATGCACCGCATACCGGGCATGCGTTCAAATCCTGGTACGCACCGCGGTAGAGGATGCAGTCATTAGGGCATGCATGTATCTTCTGCACCTCCAATCCTAGAGGGCATACGACCTTCTTTGCTGCGTACGTATTGTCGGGCAGTTCATTATCCTTTGGAAGCTTCTTCTTCAATATTTTCAGTAGCTTCTCAAATCCATTGTCAGGCACAACATTCTCTGCCTTCCACTGCAACAATTCCAGCACGGTACCCAGCTTTGTGTTGCCATCTTCACAATTGGGGTACAACTTTTTTTTTGTGATCCTCTAACATGCGATCGAACTTCAGGTTCTCCTTTTGACTTTCGCATTGCGTCCTTGCATCGACAATGACCCGACAGAGATCATCATCGGGCACAACGTCTGGTTTCTCTTGATCTTCAGCAGCTTCCCCCATTGCAGCATCATCGGGCACATCGTCTGGTTCCTCTTGATCTTCAGCAGCTCCCCCCGTTGCCGCATCACCATATTCAAGGGTCACATAGTTGTCATCGTCCTCTTCTTCTTCGCCGTCTTCAATCATAACCCCTATTTCTCCATGCCTCGTCCAAACATTATAGTGTGGCATGAAACCCTTGTAAAGCAGGTGGGTGTGAAGGATTTTCCGGTCAGAGTAAGACTTCGTATTCCCACATTTACTGCATGGACAACAGATAAAACCATTCTGCTTGTTTTCCTCAGCCACTTGGAGAAAAATATGCACGCCCTTAATGTACTCGGAGGTGTGTCTGTCACCATACATCCCTTGCCGGTTCATCTGCGTGCATTACATATAATTATGTGTGTCAAAATTAAGAAAATCAGACAAATATCTATCTAAAGTAAGAAAATCAGACAAGTATCATAAAGAAGATGAGAACAAGAGGCTCACCACGGTGGTGCCGCCGAGGAGATCGGCGCGGGCGATCAACGGCGGTGAAAACAGGGACGGGGCGTGACGGACCCCTAAATCTAGACAAATCTCGGGAAAAATGAAGCTCCTAGGTCGAGCTTCGAGAGGAGAAAGCTTAACTAGTGTGGCTCGGGCATTTCATCGAACACCTCATGTGCATAGGAGGTGAGCTAGAGCACCAAAATGCCCTCCCCTCGCCGGCCAAAAAAAATAGAGTGCTCTGCCGCGGCGATGGGTATATATAGGCAACTTATTTTTACCGGTTCGTGACATGAACCGGGACTAAAGCCACCCCTTCTGTCCCAGTTCATGCCACGAACCGGGACCAATGGTTGTGGGCCAGCAGCAAGGACCATTGGTCCCGGTTCGTGGCTCGAACCGGGACAAATGGTTCTACACGTACCGGGACCGATGCCCACGAGGCCCCGGCCGGCCCCTGGGCTCACGAACCGGGTCTAATACCCCCCATTGGTCCCGGTTCTTGAAGAACCGGGACTAATGGGCTGGCCAGGGCCGAACGATAGCCCTGTTTTCTACTAGTGGCTGCTTCGGGACCGGATGGTTTTTCCATTCCTTTCTTTAAAAATTTCTGGCCACAACTTAAGGACCTCGTTTGTAAGATCACTCAGGGGTTTTGTCTTGGGACGATGGATACCTCCCGCCTTAATTATGCTGTTATCTCCCTCATCCCTAAGGTCAAGGGTGCGGAGCTGATATCCGAATTAAGGCCGGTTGCCCTTATTAATCATATGGCGAAATTTCCTACTAAGGTTTTTTCCACGCGCTTGTCCCCTGTTCCGCATTGCACGCTTAGCCCTTTCTAAACTTCCTTTGTGAAAGGCAGATTCATCCTTGATGGTATTATGTGCCTTCATGAGATTGTCCATGATCTTAAATCCCGAAATGTGAAAGCGGTGATTCTTAAATTGGACTTCGAGAAAGTGTATGACTCGGTTAGTTGGTCTTTCCTCCGAGAGGTTTTGCTCGCCAAAGGATTTGAAGGGGCTTATGTGCATAGGATTATGCAGTTGGTTTCCGGTGGGCACACGACGATCTCGGTGAACGGGCATACCCGTTCTTTTTTTGCCAACGGCGGGGGCCTAAGGCAAGGGGACCCGGCTTCCCCGATCCTTTTTAACTTTGTTGCCGATGCTTTCTCGCGTATTCTGTCTCGGGCTACTACCTCTGGCCAATATATCTCCAGTGATTTCTCACCTCATCCTCCACGGGGTCTCCCACCTTCAGTATGCGGACGATACCATTATCATGGTGGAGATTAATGACTCCTGCCTTGCCCACATCAAGTTCGTCCTACTTTGCTTTGAAGCTCCATCGGGGCTTAAAATTAACTTCGCGAAGAGCGAGGTCATTATCACTCGTGTTGATGATGGTGAGGCTATGCGCATGGCGCACCTCCTCCATTGCAGCATGGGTTCCTTTCCTTTTAAATACTTGGGTCTCCCGATTGCCCCAGATAAGATTTGTGCCAAGGAGTTTGCACCTATTGTGACCAAGGTTGGCAATAGGGTGCTCCCGTGGAGTGGTAGATACAATACGAATGCGGGTAAGGTGGCCTTGACTAATTCCTGTCTCTCCTCCCTTCCTATGTTCACCATGGGCTTTTACCTTCTCTCTGCGGGTACGCATGATGGTTTCGACAAGCATAAAGGTGCTTTTTATTGGAATTCTGTGAAGAATAAACGTAAGTATCGGTTGGTCAAATAGAACATCATTTGTAGGCCCAAAAACATGGGAGGTTTGTGCATCATGAATACCGCGGTGATGAACAAATGCCTTATGATCAAGTGGTGGTGGAAAATTATGTCCTCGGGCCGAGGCTCCCTTTCGTTATCTATTCTCAAGGCGAAATATTTCCCCTCCTCTAATCCTATGTTCGCCTCCCCTAGGGGCGGATCCCAGTTCTGGAATGATTTGGTTAAGGTGCGTCCGATATTCAAAGACCATGTCAAATTTCTGGTGGGTAATGGCGCCTCGATCCGGTTTTGGTTCGACTACTGGTGTGGGGACTCTACACTCTCGGTGACCTTCCCTACGCTATTATCTTTCTGCCCTAAACCTGATATTTCCATTGCAGAGCTTGCGGGTGATAACTGGGGCTTGGCCTTCCGGCGTGCGCTGTTCCCTGAAGAGTTGGTTCAATGGCATCATCTTGCTGCCCTTTTTCCCTCGCTCTCGTAGGAGAAAGACTCGGTGGTCTGGCCTCACTCTTCCTCAGGTCGCTTCTCGGTTAAATCCTTACATTCCAAGCTGATTGCTATTACGACTTCGACTAAGTTCAGCCGGATTTGGCATGTATTCCTCCTAAGATTAAAATCTTCATGTGGCAAGCTTTCAGGGGTCGCCTCCCGGCGGCTAATCAGATTAGGAAACGCAACGGCCCGGGCTCAGACCGTTGTGCCCTTTGTGAAGCTTTGGAGGACACCAATCATATTTTCTTCAACTGAGTCTTGGCTAAATTGATCTGGTGTTGCTTTCGCTCTTGGTTGCAAGTGACTTGGGCCCCTTCGTCTTTCTTTGAACTTCGTAATCTCGCCAGTCCCCTGGTGGGGGATACGAAGCGTTTGTTCTGGATTGGGCTGGCGACGGTGTGTTGGGCTTTGTGGACTACGAGGAACAAGTTTATCATTGAACATATCTTTCCTGCTAAACCTGCTGATTGCTTATTTAAAACTTGCTTGTTCGTGAAGCAGTGAAGATTATTGACTAAGCTACACAACCTCGACCTGCTGCTGTCTAAGATTTGGGTCTCAGTTTCTTTCATTTTGCGCCAGGAGCCTCATGTCTAATCTCGAAGTGGCTTGGGCTTAGAGGAAGGCTGTCATGTTGTGGTTTTCTTTGATAGTCCGGCCTGCGTGTCGTGGGTTTGGCTCGCGCGCCATGTATCTGACTTTCTGCTTCGCGTCTCGTCTTGGTTGACGGTTCGGACTCGTGTCATGTGTTGTTTCTCACTCTGTCTGGTGGCTTTATTTATAAAGTCGGGCTCATGCCTTTTCTTTAAAAGAATTGATCGATCTCATCGACTCATTTATAAGAAAAGAAAATATAGGATATCTTCGATTCATTAATCACTTGCCCAACTTTATTTGTGTTCAATTGCCCTTTCATCGCTCAAAAATACATGAAAAAGAGGCAGCAAATTTTACCCATAATCAAAAATAAAATACGAGAGAAGGCCTTTGCCATCTCTATGTTTGTTCAGTGGCTAATTGACTTGTAGCATTAGCATGGCACTCCGGCGTAGCTCCCCTCGTGTATAGTGTCCAACGTTGGCCGTCGCCTCGACAAGCGACCGCCGCTTATCCGTTGCTTAAGCTCTCCGATCTCTGCCGCAGTCGCCTCGTCGTCCACGGCCATTTCATCCAACCGCAGCGTACTGACCGGCGCGATGTCCTCGTCGGCGGCAACGGGAGCCACCTCGGGCGGCGCCACGACAATGGCTGCTACCTTGGCCGAAGCGGGCCTCCGGGCATGAGCCTCCCCGGCGAAAACGGCAGCCAGACGAGCCACGTCGGCGGGCGCGACCTTGGAGCCAAGCCGCTGCATGGGGAAGGCGGCGTAGACGCCCCCGAGCTCGAGGTCGTCGTCAGCCGCAAGCGCCTCGATCCGGTGCCCCGCCTGCAGCGCGTGCGCGTCAGTCAGGAAATGGCCCGGCGCCTCGAGCATCAGCTCCGCCGCCGTCGCCGGGGGCCTGACCAGCCTCAGACCGCCGTCGGGGAGCACTACCCTAGCGGCCTTGGCCGCCCCGGGGATCATGGCCAGCGTGCAGGACGTGAAGTTCCCCATGCCGAAGAGAGCCAGAGACAGGAGAAAGGCGAAGACAGAGTGCAAGGAATGACCGAATGAGAGTCGTGATGGTTTGGTGTGTGTGGCTGCGCTGCCTGGGATCGGTTGCGCGGGAGATATATACTGCACTTGGTGGATGGGAGGAAACGCGTGCATTACCATGCTAGTACTCCTTCTGACTTTTCTAAAGGCGAGCATATCGCTAGTACTCCCTCTGACTTTTCTACTCCGCGTATAGATTTGTGTCAAGTTAAGAATCTGAAAGTTTGATAAAAATCTATATTAGAAGGGGTGCTACACATCTACCGGTGAATATTTATTAAACATCCATCACTTCGACAGCCGTTCAATCTCACGCGTAGTCGTTCGATTCGCTTCGTCCGATCCGCTCCTGGACCTAATTCCTGAAACAACGTTCGAGTTGCAGAAACTTTTGCTTTGTTGTAAAAAATAAACTTTGGATCCGTTAATTCCTGAAACAACAGTCGAGTTCTAGAAACAATTTGCTTGTTGCAGATTTTTTTTCTTCGTCTTTCTGTAACATAGGTATTTTTACGAAAGAAATTTTTACAACAAAGGTCATGTTGCACGAAATTTTGCCACAAAACTCAGGTTGCAGAAGCACTACCCAGCCGGGATCCATGCTCAACGGAGAGTCGGACGCGCGGGCTGACCTCGGGATGCTGCAGGAACGAGCAAGTACGCATCTCGAGCGAGGCAAAGAATCTCCCCGGCGGCGGGATCCGACCAAGGGAGACAACGTGGTCCCGTTGCTTGCCGGACTGGAGAGGAGGCGGACGGCGAGCTATTGGCGACGGGGCGGCCGGCGAGCTGTTGGCGGCGGGGCGGCGCTCGAGCGGCCGATGGAGCTTGCTCCGGTGGAAGTCGTCGTTGCGACGCGTGGGTTCGCGCCGTCGTCCTCCCAGATCCAGTCGCCCTCCTTCTGCGGTCAACTACTTCCAGCTGCAGGAACAACGTCCTGAAACAATGGGATTGTTTAAGAAAAACGGTCACGGCTCGTTCACGAACCCACCGGTCATGGGAACCATTTCAGCCGTTAGATCATATAATGATCAACGGACCAAGAGACGACGGACAAATAACACAAATTAGTCGGTGGGACGACCGAGTTTTCCATATTAAAAGGGGACAACTACGGATCCATGGGTACATGTATGCTATACATCTGTCACGTTGATGATCGTTAGATCTACTCGCGGGCAACGTCCAATCGATCTCCTGCCACGTTCGCTTGTTTCATTAATTTCCGCAATAACGATTTTGTGACAAAAACACTTACAGGGAAGATTGTTCATTAATTCCCGCAACAACGGATTTGTTGCAGAAACACTTGTAGGAGAGATTTTGTTGTAGATTCCTGCAACAATGGCTATGTTGCAGAAACATTTATAACAAAGATTGTGTTACAGAATTTTTATGTAACAGAGGTTGTGTTGTAGTTTTTTTACAACAGAGATTATGTTGTGGATTTTTTTTGCAACAAATGTACTGTTGCAGATTTTTTTCAAACAGAGCTGTCGATGAATGACAACATTAGTGATGTTGCAGATTTTTTTTTACAACAAAAAGGATGTTGCAAGAAAAAACCATCACCAATGAGGGAGTAGCAGCGCCGAACTTCATGGAGGATATCAATGGAGTCATGCCAAACTCAGGCGCTCCGCTACAGCCAACGACCCTGCAGCAGCCGATGATCATGGTGACGGCGCGTGACGGCATGGCGAGCTACGACACCTCGTGTAGTGCAAAGCAACCTCTCCATGAGCATGTCGCTAGTTCCCCATGACCTGAACGAGAGACGACGGAGAGAGATTGGAGAGAAAACAAGATTAGTTTTGGATAAGAAACGATTGACTCGGCTCATATAAGGTACTAGAAAGATGTAATGCAGTGCATGAGCCCATAAGGGACACCTATTGCGTGTCAGAGGCGGCGGTGCCTAGCACTGAGTCACACGCCTGTCCAGGATTGTTTCCCATATTAAAATATATCAAAATTTGCAATAAAAAATATATATAATATGAAACAACAACCATGCCCTTCTCGATGGAGACGGACTGCAGAAAAGCCCCTGAGCTAGTAAACACAAGGACACCGAACACGTCTCAGTACACATCAAGGATTACGGCGATACACGACCTTATCAAGGATGTAAACATAATAAAAATAAGCCGTGACACAAACTCAGTTACTCATAGCTCACCTCAGCTAGGTAGATTTCCTGGTCGTACGACACTGTGGCTTGATAATTTCTCTCAAGAAATTGCGGACTCCATCACCCATGATTGTACTTTTATCATGAGCTAATTTAAAACTCTCTTTCCTGGCAAAAAAAGAAACTACATTTCATAATGAATCTAATGATATTGATTTGGTCTGATAAATATTGATACTTTTCCTATAAATTTAATCAAATTAAAAATATTTTCTACTTCACATAAAACTTATATGCAAGCTAAAAAGGACTGAAGAGAGCATTTAGTTTGACGGTGTGTGTACATGGGTTTATATCCAAATTTTCAGAGTGGACATACTATCAACGATGTACCTCTAAGGAATTTATTTGTATTATAAATATGTGCCTTCAAATATAGCTTAATGGCCTGCTTAATTTTGGCATTCTAGTGTTTGCGCAAACCCAGTGAATTGGCTACAAATTGGTTGTCTGGCAAAAAAACACCATGCTTACCAATAATTGCTAAATTTTGATTTACTAAATGGTGTCTTGGTAAAATATTGGCTAGCCAACTTTTAGTTGTATCAACCAATCATTCACTACCAAACATACGTGTCCTTAAAAAAATGCTTTACCTGAAGCGTACCGATTCAGTGATGCAGTAAGCTATGTAGAGTTTTCATAGTCGAAACCTCCAACTCTTTTTGTCATTGTCACCTCTTCCTTGTTTGTCGGAGCCGATGCATTCCCTGTTGTACATATACTTTTTTCTTTACCTCTTTAATATATAAGACAACGCCGCAAGAAATCCGTGTTCGGCCATTTGATCCGCGGATGAGGGTTCACCCACCTCAAATATGTGGATGATATCATGATCATGGTTAAGGGGTCCAACCTTGACATTGTGAATCTGAAATTCCACCTGCTCTGCTTCAAAACGATGTCGGGCCTGAAGATCAACTTTGATAAAAGCGAGATTTTCGTCCTCGGTTACTCGTGTGAGGATCAGCTCCGGATTGCTAATAGCCTAAATTGCAAGCTATCGGTGTTCCCCACAACCTATCTGGGATGCCTTTGGCCAAGTCGAAGATCCTAGTGTCTCGGTTTGAACTGCTAGTTGCCCGGGTTGCTTTGCGGGCTGAGCCATGGCGAGAACGATTTACTTTCAAGGGGAGTAAAACAGTCCTCATTAATGCTAACCCGACGAGCCTATCCATGTTTATGATCGGGTTGTATATCCTGCTGGAGAGCTTTCATAACTCGATCGATAAGGAGCTCGCGAGGTTCTTCTGGCAGACCACTGACGGTCGTCACAAGTAACACATGGTCAAGTGGGCAGATATCTGCCTGCCCAAGGATCATGGCAGGTTGGGAATCTGGACCTCCCGCGTTATGAATGATGCCCTCATGCTAGGGTGGGTATGGTAGATCCTTCGTAACAACGGTGGATTATTGCTCCAACTCCTTCACGCAAAGTACCTAAGGGGTGAGCCGCTCCTCGCTTGCTCCCGCGCGCGGGCTGATCCCAATTCTGTCACGCTATCCAAAAGAGAAAGGAGGAGATTCGCCTAGAAATCTTCTTTAATATAGGTAATGGGGAGGGGACCCAGTTCTACGTGGACCCATGGGTTAGGTATGAGCCACTCAGGGTGGGGTTCCCTATCTGTTCTTTATCGGCGTTGACCCATCTCTTTTCGTTTCTAACACCGTCTGCCAAGGGCAATGTGTTATTAGGTTCACGCGCTCATTTGGACCGATAGAAACGGCCGAGTGGAACCGCGCGCCTGCTAGACGCCTTGCCACAGGTTCTCCCAGATTACCCGGATATGGTGGCTTGGCGTCTATCCCCTTTGAGGGAATTTTTGGTTAGTTCGGCATATCATGCCCTCTGTCGCTCCCCCATCATACAATGGCTCTCTCCGTTATGGAAGGCCCCTACACCTGAAGATCAACAAATTTGTGTGACAGTTGCTTCGTAACTGCAGTTTCTCGGGAACAGATGTCCGTAAGCGGTACGAGCCGGGAGACGGCACGTGCCCCTTATGCGCGGTCCGAGAGACGGCAACACACATTATCTTCACCTGCACGATTGGGAGGGCCATGTGGGAATTTATTCGCGAGGCTCTTGGACCCGTCTGGGAGGCCTAGGACCTCGTGGAGGTCCTCCAATTCAGGGCCACCACATTGGGCGGCGCCGCCGCCTATTCTGGCTGACCTTCCCCGCCATGCGTGGACCCTCTGGACGAGTGATCTTTCCAAGGTAGACGTCTTACTCCTTCTTCAATTCCTGGCTTTTATGTAGCATTTGCACCCACTCTCTCGGCAGCGGGACCGAGAGCATTTGGATGGCATGCTCGATGCGCTTTAGGCTACGGCGCGTGGCCTTGCCTCCCTATTAGGCCGATGCTCTACAGCCACTAGGTGTTTTTTCTCATTTCTTTTATTTTCTTTGGGCTAGAATGTGACGTCGCCCCGGCTGCTACCTGTGGTTGAACTTGTATGCAGTTTATATGAACCGTTGCTAGAGAAAGCCTATTTCATGAGAAATCCATGTTCTCTAGAAAAACATTCAATAATCAAATTTTTTCTTTGAAATAATGGGGAATATACACATAACTAAATATTTTTTGTTCAAAAGAACAAAAGAGAAATACTTGTGGAACTATATGCTAGTATGAATCCTTTAGACAAAGAAGGATAGGTTTGCGTTGTTGAATGATAACAAAGGAAGTTTTCAAGGAGAAATGTCTCATGGCGGACGGGCTTATTGAAGGACTTTTAAGAAAAACATATTTCCACAGTGTGAAAAGGATAAAAAATAAATTACACACCCAAATACACATATCACACGCCCAAGAAAATGTTCATAACAATATACTTTCATACGTGGCATGAAGAAAAAATACATACATGAAAGTGGGCCAATTTGTTTTTCTTGTTTGCTGGGATTTTTTTCGTGTGCGTCTTGTAAATCATATTATTTTGAAATGAAAAGATACAGATTTGTTGCTGATTTATGTAACCTTTCACGTATTTTTTTATTTTTTCTTAACTTGGAAATATGATTTTTGAATCACTTGAGAAAACGGGCTCCATTGCCTTCTTCCTCCATAGGTACGGCCCGTTTTTGAGTTGCTATTCATACTTTTTTTTACTATATACTAGTACTTCTATTGCCCATGGGTAAGTGAGAATCGGTCGATCTCCTTGATTCATTAACATTAATAAAACAATCATAAAGCTTTTGTGTGATATATTTGACAACAAACTCATTTTGCGAAAGACCGGAAAAGGAAGTATGAATAATAATGTTCCTTTCACAAGAATGAGAGATAACATTGACTAAATACATGCACACGTATCCCGCCCCACCCCACTCTGTGTCGTGTGCCGCTCGAGTCACGGCGGCCACCATCCCGGTCCTTGTCGTGCACCACTCCGGCTGCAGTGGCCACTCCCGGGACTCACCATGTGCTACTCCGGGCGCGGTGACCACTTCTTTCTTGCCACCATGTCACTTGAGGATCTGAAGTTCGATAGAGGGCACGCATTCGAAGTCGATTCAACCTATCGATAAGATTTTCTGAAGGATCTGGTCTGCGTGAATTCTTCCTTGTTACAAAATTCACGAGATCAAGGATCATGCCGACAGAGATTTCAGTTGTTACAATTATTCTTTCATGCTTTGGAGGACTTGCTTCCATGTTTAAGGTTTGCAAAATTCAAGATCCCATGTTCAAGTTCTCAATTTCCTTTATGGATGTTAGTTTTGCCATTTACAATGCATGGTGGCAACATTTCTGTCCGTGAGTTCAATTTGGGTTTTCTTCTTTGGGGTGGAATGGGGCTAAGTCTAGGCATATTATTGTTCCAGAGATGGAAGATGGATGGAATTTGGTTTCAAATTCGAGAAATAATGCTAATTGAGTAAAATACACCAGAGGTCCTAAAAGTATTTCAAGTGTGTCAAGTACGTCCTAAAAGTTCGAATTGTTCACCGCGGGTCCTGTATGTGTATTTTACCCGTGACTTGTAGGACCTACTTGACACATTAGGAATACTTTTAGGACATGCAGTGAACGATTTACACACATTTAGGACATGTGGTGAACGGTTTAGAACTTTTAGGACCTACTTCACACACTTGAAAATACTTTTAGGACCTCTAGTGTATTTTACTCATGCTAATTCTTAAAACGATGTTCTTCGTGCTCTGCTTTGATCGATCTCGTGTTGATTCGATGATCACCCAAAACATTCAAAGAGAAACAAGTAGATCATCGGTGCTAGTTTCCATGGTCTTCAACAGATTTCAATTCCCAGATAATGCTAGTGTTAATCTCATGGGCTTCGCCCATTCAAACTAGTGCCTTTGGACCAATCCCTGGTCGGTTTCAACCGAATGGGCCGGCCTCATATGTTGTGAACAGATCAAGGGCCTTTTGTGTTCCCTATCGTCTAGTGGGCCATGAAAGGACGGCGTGCCCAAATCGCATTCGATGCCGCAGATGCAAAGGGCGGGGCCATGTTGCCACTGTGTGTCATTCAACATTCCACCCTCTCTCCACGTCAAATCAGCTAGTGGATCCTCTCTCTCTATTGCAGCTACTGCTCCCCCAGTTAATGGAGTGACCTCTGTTCCTTCCCAGAGAGAAGGCATCATTGTCCCAAATCGGGGATTGCTCATTACTCCCTTACTTAACAAGTCTGGGAGTACACCAATGAAGCAACCTAGTTTTTCATCCCTCCCCCTGCCACCACCATTGCCACCTCTTCTCCCTCGCATGAGTGTAGTAGCAACAAGAAGAGAAGCCATTGGCCACGCAATGGCCAACTTCTCCTTTGATCCTATGCCATTCCTCCCACCGCATCATTAAGCAATTCAAGTGGCGGGCAGACCCGCTAGAGTTGTGTCATGTCCACGCCTTCAGCTCCGGTCCATGAGGAATGGGCAATCTCCACCATTGTTCTAATGTTGAATTAGCAAGTTATGTTCCGCAATGTCATATAGCTACTCGGTGAGTTCATCACTCAGGTCAAACACCTAGGGTTTTTCAGAGATCTACCCCTGCCCCTTTGGTCAAGCTTATGTCAGATTCCACTCGCCGTTTGATCGTCGTGATGCCATGGTATTACAAAGCCCACATGAATTTGGGTATGTTCATATTATTTTTCAAAGGCACAACTAGGGGCAGAACCAGAGGAATCTTGCTCTAGCTAGAGATATTTTGGGATTTATTAGTAGGCTTCCCATTTGATAAGAGAAATATTCATGAGATTGCAAAGTCCCTAAGGAGTTTTGGAAAAATGTTGCTATGTGATAGATCTAGAAGTTCTAAAGTTGTTGTGGTTGTGAAGACCGTGATAGAAGCTTTTAGAGATGTTCCAATTAGTATTATTGTTGTGGGAGAATATGAACATGAGCACTCTGAGCCATGGACAATACCTCTTGTAATAGTGCAGCAGGAAATTTTGGGGGAGGGGCTCCTCATGAGGACCCTGTTCCAGTAGATGGCAATCCTCACCCCCAGCTAGAAAATCAAAAATTCCACCGAAGCTAAATTAATCATTTTATTGGGACTATCCAACAACATCAAGCTAATGATATTTTTCAGTAAAATCATCAAAATTTTCATCAACATGCACTTCAAGTTGAAAAAGATGAAGAAATGGGTGATGAGAAAATGCCTGGTTGGGGTCACTAGGCAATGCATGTTGCTGGAAATGAGTTTATTGATCACGAGATGAGGATGGTGAATTTGTGGAATTGGGAGAGATTATGCAGCCATTAGAGGAGTAGCTAATTGAGCTGGAGCCCCCTGTGATGGACAATAATAGTACAATCACTGATTCAGTAGGTTCAACTGCAAATATGGAGGGAAATATTGAAGCCCACAACTTTCCGTTCAAGAGGGAGGGGAATTTAAACTTTATGGGCGAGGCCCATAACTTCCTTCATGGGGCTCCAGATTTTAATTTAGCTCTTGGTCCAGTTCAAGTCCCCCAACTTGTTATTCCTCAAGGGCAGCCTACTCTCCTGCCAACTCACGAGCAATTACCAGCTCCTAATATGGAACCATTTGTTCCAACTCCTTTTTTGTTACTTCAAAAGCGAAACATGATTAATGGCCCAAAGTTGGGCCTGGATCTTAATTTAGATCCACAAGTTCATGTTAATCATATTGATGATAACCCACGATTTGGTTGATCCAATGCTCGCTGAAGAATATAAAAATTTCTTTCAATTAGATTTGGTTGATGAAAGGGACCCCACTATTCAATTGGACAATCCAACAGAGTATCAGAAGTTGATCAACCGAGACAAAGATGAGAGTGAAAGCACTTCTATGGATGAAGAAATAGTGGTACTGGAGCCTGGCAGTGAAGTGACTTCCATGCTTGGGGATAATTCCACTAGTATGGCACTCCCTCTCATTCCTGATTCCAATAGCTTTCCTCTCTAGGTTTTGAAAATAAGGGGAAATACACGAATAATTTGCTGCTTTCTGTACCACTGAATGATTCACGTTGTATGACAGAAATTTGACACAAGAGCTTGATGTCTTGGAATACACCTTTTGTTGTTAAAACAGGGGAGATGGAGGCGGTTAAGGTACCTTCCAACTGGGTCAAATTTATCCTTATGACTCGTGATAAATTCGACTCAGCAAAAATGTTTCTTCTCTCACCTTTTTGGCAAATTATAAGTGAGGGGTCAAATTGTGACGAGTCCTTTAATTTCTTTATTCCTTCCTCACGCCCTGCTGCCATGGCCACACAATGTCTTCATGTTTGTGCTACTAGAAAGGATATCTAGAGCTGCTCCAACCCTTACAGGTGTCAACCTGATGAAGATGCTTCATAGGTCTCCAACATATCTATACTTTTTGATTTTTCCATGCAATTATATTAACAGTCTTGGATGCTTTTATATGCATTTATTTGTTGTTTAATATCATTTTTGAGCACTAACCTATTAACCAGGTGTCCAGTGCGAGTTGTTGTTTTCTGCGTGTTTTTCCTTTTCAAAAAATTAGTACCAAACGGAGTCCAAACACAATGAAACTTTTGTTTTTTTTGGACAAAAATAAGACATGGAAGTTTCAGAGGGAGATCACAGGGCACACAAGGTGCCCCCAAGTCAACATGGCGCTCCTGGGGGGTGGTTGTGCCCTGATGGCTTGGGGCCACCTCCCGATGCCTCTTGCACTATCTCCACTCATATAAATCCTATTTCGATGGGAAACCACCAAAGATCCACCCAAAATACTTTTTCCTCCGTTTCAAGCTTCTGTCCCGCCGTGATTCCATCTAGAGCCCTATTCTGATTCCCCGCCGGAGAAGGGAATCAACCGCAGAGGGCCTGTACATCAACCTTGCTGCTCCCATGGTGATGTGTGAGCATCTTACCATAGACCTACGGGTCCGTAGTTAGTACCTAGATAGTTATCTCTCTCTGTATGTTCTTCAATGCCAAGATCACCGTGATTCCCGTGGTGATTTATCTTATGTAATCACTCTTTGTGGTGTGTTTGTTGGGATCCGATGAATTGTGGGTTTATGTTCAGATTATTCATGAAAAGCATTTGAGTTATCTCTGAATTCTTATTTGCATGATTATGATAGCTTTGTATTTCTTTGTGATCTATCGGTTTGTTTGGCCGACTAGGTAGATTTATCTTCAGCAGGACTCGTGCGTTCTAATGGATTCAATCTTGTGGTGCTCAATCCCAATGAGGTAAAGGGACATGACATGTATTTGTATTGCTGCCATTCAAGATAAAACAATGGGGTTTATTCATATTAGTTGAGTTTACTTTGTCTACATCATGTCACTTTGCCCCAAGCATTACTTCGCTTTTACTTAATACTCTAGATGCATGCTGGATAGCGGTCGATGGGTGGAGTGATAGTAGTAGATGCAGGAAGGATTCGGTCTACTTGCTTATGGATGTGATGCCTATATGTGTGATCATTGCCATGAAAAAATATTGTAGAACTATGCACTTTTCTATGAATTGCCAAGCAACAATTTGTTTACCCACTGTATGCTTACTTCGAGAGAGAAGCCTCTAGCGAAAACTATGGCCCCGAGGTCTTCACAAATCAAAATCCAAAAACAATAAAAATAAAAATATTTCTGCCTTTTAATTTCTGTTATTTTATTTTATATTTATATTATATATCTATCACTGATTATCTCTTGCAAGTAACGAGTTCAAGGGGCTTGACAACCCTCTTGCGTGCATTGGGTGCAAGTGTTTGCTACTATGTTGTGTATGCGCTGAAGACGGGCATTTGGGTGGTCCTCCTATTGGTTCGATAACCTTGGTACTCACAGAGGGAAATACTTATCTCTACTATGTGTAGCGACCCGACTCAAAACGAGTCCAGCCTCTGTGTATCTGGGCCATCCCTGGATCAGTATGCTAGCACACACAGTACATCAATGTATATATAAAAGTGCAATCACATGTAAATAGCGTAAAACTGATATATACCTTAAATATCTTAGCGGAAACAGTCAAGGGAGTGGAGTCCCAATAAACACCAACGGCAAGTTGAGTGTAGACCGTAACCCTGAATCGTACTCTTACTCGTCGAAGAAAAAGATCTGCAACATAAGACGTTGCAGCCGTGTAGGTCAGCATATTGAATATGCCGGCAAGTCACAAATGAGAGGGGGTAAAGCGTCATCTATACTATATGCATATATGGCAGGTGGGGCTGTAAGTTTTAGCGTAAAGCAAATTTTCTCCTACAATAAGAGGGGCTGAAAGCAAAATATTACTACAAGGTTGGTTGTTAACGAGATGGTTCCGCCAACCAGTTCTCATACCCAAGTTATAAATATTACCCTCATCAAATATATATAATGGTGTTGAGAATTCCAGATAACTTCAGTTCCTTTGGCTCAAGATGTCCATGACCGTGGACACGGCTAATCGATTAGGTTTGAGTACTCTGTAGAGTTTTGCACACGTTCCCCACAAGATTTGATCGCCTCCGTGTATGTCCTCGCACTTCAGGGTGTTTGAAGACCGGATGATCAAAACATGGTCTTTCAGCGGGTCCCTCTGAATCCCTGTCGGTGCCCATCCAAATCCTACCGTTCTTCTACATCTGCTGGCACCGCCTATCCAGAGTCGCCGCGTTGTCCAACCAAGCCAGAGCCCATAATGACTTGTGGCTGTGCAAGTAAGCCTTGGGTCTTGAAAATATCCGTCCGTCTCTTTGAGCCTGGGTGAAGCTTTCCGCAAGATGTCATGTCCGTCTCCAGCATCCCGGGTCATCCACTGGTTTCTCCAGGGAGCTGATCAACCGTCCTTCACCCAGAGTTGCATTGCATCACGAGGTCTTGAAAAGTCTTGACTTAACCGGTCTTGGTTATTAAATTATTCTCGCATCACTCGTGATAAACTCTCAACCAGAATCCCGTCTACTCAAGGATAGCAATATGAAATTTGTCGTCCCGGACAAAGTAACGGGGTTGTTGGGTGCCTACCACATGATACTACAATATGTAACCACAATTTCCAAGTACCTAGTCAGCATGCAAATTGGGCATAGGATGGTAGAACTACAATGCATAAAACATAGGTGATACATGATCAAATGACTTGCCTGGTGATGTTGACGAGGAAGAATTATCGTTCTCGAGGAATAACTTGATAGACTACTCGTCACTCTCTGATGAAATCTACATAACAACCATATCATTCACGTAAGCACTCATACTAGCAATCATTCTAGCAATCAAAACAAAAAAGAGAGCGAATAAGAATCCGAAAGAAACTTCAACTAAAACTAGGAGTCTTCTACTACACCGAACACTAAATAGTTTTTGTCTAACAGAAAATAAAATACTTAAATAACAGGGATCTAAGATATAAATTTAACTAAGATTAAATAAAGTATTTTTCACAAAACTATTTGAAAGTATTTCCAAACGGGATTTGAAACAGTGGAGAAACCAATTGCAAGTTATTAGAGAACTAGAATTGATTTCATGATAACATATAAAAATAAAATCAAAACTTGTTGCAAACCTACTGTTAACTAACAGAAACAAAACATAATATTTCTGAAATATAAAAGAAAAATAATTTAAAAACGACTAAAGAAAGAAATATAGTCATAATCCTAAAAGAAGTGAAACAGAAAGTGTTTCACCAGAAATAATGAGCTAAAATACTCAAACAATTCTGAAATTTTTACCACTGATAAATAGGATCACTAGTGATCAGTAGCAAAAATAATTAAATTAAAAACTATTTTTAAAGTCCCAGAATAAGCAAAACAAGGTTTAAACTAAATCTGATCTAATTCAAATTTGGAAATTTCAAACATAGACAAATTATATGTTTTTAAAAACTACCGAAAAATTGTGATCTAATGGAAAAAGAATCAACCCCATTGGAGTTATGGATCAAAAGTTCTAGAAGAAACAAGATTGAAACTGCCTCTGTTTTTGAATTAACACTGAAAAAAAACTGAGTAGCTAATCAGTGAACGGGGGTCCACGTGGCGCGTCCTGAGAGGCTAGGAAGTGTGTGCTGCGAAAGTTAACGGGCAAGCGGCCGCATATTAAGTAAAAGTCCTTCGGCTAATCTTAAGTGAATAAAAATCCGTGTCAGTTTTTTTTGTCGAAATCAAATCGGACGCCTACGGGGAGAGATGGGGTTGCTCATAGGGGAGGTTGCCGGCGTGTTCCTCTTCTCCGACGAGGCCGAGAGGAGGTGCTGGTCGGGGCGGGCTCTCCGGCGATATCCGGCGATGCCCGAGGGTTGGAGGAGACGGCAACGGGTCTCCCGCGTCGGTTGGAGGCGGCGGAGAGGGGGTTCGAGGGCCGAGGAAGGAGCAGCAGGGCGCCGGGGTTCGGGCGGAGCTCGGCTCCGGCGAGCTCGGGCAGAGGGCGGCGGGGCTTGGGCAGGGGGCGGTGACTAGGGGAACGGGGTGCGGGGGGAGGTGGGCTTATATAGGGGGAGAGGGGAGGGCTCGAGAGGGAAGGAGGAGGGAGATTGGGGCAACTCCGGCGAGGGGGGGGGGGCTCGGCCGGCTGAGAGAAAGGAAAGGGAGGGAGATCGGGGGTTGGGGGTGACCGAGGGAGGGGGGCGGTCGGACGGGCGGGGCCCACTGGCAGTGAGGGGGGCGGGAGGTGGCTCCGGTCGGTTGACCGAAAAGGAAAGGAGGGAGGGATCCCGGGCGAGGGGGATCTGGGCCGAGCTAAATCGCGCCTAGGGCGCTTTCCTATTTTAAAAATTCCTTTCCCGATTTTGATCTTTTTGAAAAACAGAAACTAAAAGGAATTAAAAGAAACAAAATGAAATAATTAATATTGGGTATTATATACCAAAAATTTCAGAAAAAAAATCTCTACACGATTAACATTTTTCCAAGGCAAAAATAAAAACTTGAAAAAATATTTTTTTTTCAGAAAATCCCTAAAGGCTTTATTTCCTTTTGCAATTATTTTCTCCATAAACTTGGTTTTTCTTGGCTCAAAGATTTTCGAAAACACCCCTGGCTTGGGAGTGTCATTTTCCTCCGCTCTTTCTTGCGTGCAAGAATTATCTTTGGGGTGTTTTCTCGGGGAAGAAAAAATAGAAAAGCAAAAGCAAATATTTGAAGAATTCAAATGCAAACTCCATTCAAATTCTTTATAGTTGAAGAAGTCATGTCATCTTCTCTCATTGATTTTAAATGGATGAATTTGCATTCACCGGAGGAGGGGAAAGTCATTTTATTCCCTCTCATTCAAAAGTTTTGAAAAGTTTCAAATTTCACTCAAGTTTCAATCACTCAAGCAAACAAACAAACAATATAATAATTATATTAACATTCCAAAATTTGGGATGTTACACTATGCTACATCTCCCCTCATCTTCGGGAAAAATCACAATGTAGTTTACAAGTAGGAGGAAGAATTTGTGGTGCCCCTGCCTGGGAGTATCACAAAATTCCTATCAATTACCTTCAGGCAATGTATCATTCACTTGTTCTAATTTCTATTTTCTGTTATCTTAGCTTGCATAAAAAAATCAAAAACACAAAAATATTTATCTTTGCTACTTTACTTGTTTGCTTGCTATACTTGCTAGTTTAGTTGCTTTGCTTGTTTCGTCACTATATCTTAAGATAATACCAAGTTATGTGACTTCTCGAATACTAATAGTAACGATTTTATTAGTACTAATATAACTCCCATCACTAGTGTGGAGTTTTATGATATTATTGCGGCCTTGCTAAGTCTTGTTATGAAAGAGCAATTTTTTGGAAGTCCTAATGAGGATTCGGCTTCGCACCTAAATACTTTTGTTGAACTATGTGATATGCAGAAGAAAAAGGATATGGATAATTATGTGATCAAAATGAAATTATTTCCTTTTTCATTTACAGACAAAGCTATAGCTTGGTTTTCATCTCTACCTCGTAATAGTATTAGAACATGGGATAAGTGTAAAGATGCTTTCATTGTCAAGTATTTTCGTCCTGCTAAGATTATCTCTCTTTGTAATCAAATTATGAATATTAAACACATGATCAAGAACATGTTGCACAAGCATGGGACATAATGAAATTGATGATTAGAAATTGTCCCACTCAGGCTTAAGTTTATGGATGATTATATAGAATTTTCTATGCGGTACTGAACTTTGTGTCTAGAAACCTTCTAGATTCTCCTAGAGGTGGTACCTTTATGGAGGTGACACTTCGAGAGGCCACAAAACTTTTTGAAAATGCACTACTATAGGAAGGTCCGAAGATGACACATCAATCAGAGACCCTTCGACCAAACCTTGTGCGATGCATGAATCACCAACGGTATAGTTCAAGGTCCGCCGTCAATAGCACGAACTATGTGCAATGGTGGATCCATCAAATACAATTCATAGTATAGTTACATGTGCAACCTTTGGCAGACAGTTGACCCGAACCAACTGTTTGTGATGATCCAAAATAACGCACATGGTTAACTAAATACAAACGTGTGCGATGTATGACATACAGTTCACGTGGATAAACTGTTTGTGTTGATCCAATGGAAAATCAACGATTATCGAGATGATTATGTGTGCGATAGACGTCATATAGGTCACCCGGATGAACTGCTTGTGGTGACAGAAAATAACACAAACAATTATCCAGATCAAGATGTGTGCGATATGTTGGGGAACGTTGCATGGGAAACAAAAAGTTTCCTACGCACATACAAGATCTATCCATGGTGATGACCGTATACGAGAGGAGAGATTGGATCCACATACCCTTTTAGATCGATAAGCAGGAAGCGTTAATAAACGCAATTGATGTAGTCGAACGTCTTCGCGATCCAAATCGCAAGCTGTCCAGCGATCCAATCACGATCTAGCACCGAATGGATGGCACCTCCACATTCAGCAGACGTACAACTCGATGACGATCTCCACCTTCTTGATCCAGCAAGAGGGGGCGCAGAGGTAGATGAGCTCTCCGGCAGCACGATAACGTGGTGGCGGTGGTGGTGAACTAATCCGGCACGGCTTCGCCGAGCTCTACCAAACTAATCTAGACGAAGGAGATGATCTATGGAGGATGCGGCATCACGTGGCTTTTTAGGTGGTGGCTGCCCTCGAAACCACCATGCCTTGTCCCCTCCTCCAAATGGAGAGGTTCGGCCGAACCAAGGGGTGAGAGTCCACCTCCCACAAGCGAGGTGGAAACCCTTGGGGGGAGTCCTCCCCACCTCCTCCAGCTTGGCTTGACGCATGGGCCTCTTGGGGTCAGCTTCCCAAGCTCACCAAGGGCTGGTACGCCACCTCCTAGGCCCATGTGGCCCTCGAGGTGGGTGGGCCCCTCCCGGTAGACTCCCGGAACCCTTTCGGAACTCCCCGTACAATACCGGAAATCCTTGAAACTACTCGGGAACCCGAATACCACTTTCCTATATATAAATCTTTACCTCCGGACCATTTCGAAGCTCCTCGTGATGTCCGGTATCTCATCCGGGACTCCGAAAAACCTTCGGTCACAAACACACATAACTCACTAATACCGAAACGTTACCGAACCGTAAGTGTGCACACCCTGCGGGTTCGAAAACTATGTAGACATGACCGAGACACTCTCCAGTCAATAACCAATAGAGGGACCTGTATGCAATATTGGTTCCTACATATTCTATGAAGATCTTTATCGGGCGAATCACAATGTCAAGGATTCAATCAATCCTGTATGGTGTTCCCTTTGTCCATCGGTATGTTACTTGCCCGAGATACGATTGCCGCATCTACATAACTAGTTCAATCTCATTATTGGCAAGTCTCTTTACTCGTTCTGTAATACAAGATCCCACGAGTAACTCCTTAGTCACATTGCTTGCAAGCTTCTTGTGATGTTGTATTACCGGGTGGGCCCTAGAGATACCTCTCTGTCACATGGAGTGACAAATCCCAGTCTCTATCCATGCCAACCCAACAGTCACCCTCGGAGATACCTGTAGAGCACCCTTATAGTCACCCAATTACGTTGTGACGTTTGATACACACAAGGTATTATCGGGAGTTGCATGATCTCATGGTGATAGGAACAGATATTTCACATGCAGAAAACAATAGCAATAAACTGACACGATCGCATGCTACGTTCATAGTTTGGGTCTTGTCCATCACATCACTATCCTAATGATGTGATCCCGTTATCAAATGGCAACTCATGTCTATGGTCTGGAAACCTTGACAAGCATTGATCAACGAGCTAGTCCTTAGAGGCTCACTATGGACAGTGTGTTGTCTATGTATCCACACATGTATTTGAGTTTCCAATCAATGCAATTCTAGCATGGATAATAAACGATTATCTTTAATAAGTAAATAAAGTTATAAATTATTTTATTATTGCCTCCAGGGCATATTTCCAATAGTCTCCCACTTGCACTAGAGTCAATAATCTAGCTCACATCTCTATGTGATTTATATTGTAATGAATCTAACACCCATATAGTTCTGGTGTTGATCATGTTTCGCTCGTGAAAGAGGCTTAGTCAATGGGTCTGCAACATTCAGATCCATGTGCACTTTGCAAATATTTATGTCCTCCTCCTTGATGTAAATGCGGATGGAATTGAAGCGTCACTTTATGTGTCTGGTCCTCTTGTGAAACATCGGTTCCTTGGCTAGAGAATGGCACCAGTGTTGTCACAGAACAGAGTCATTGGATTCAGTGCACTTGGCACAACTCCAAGATCTGCCATGAACTCCTTCATCCAAACACCTTGTTTAGCCGCCTTCGAGGCAGCTATGTACTCTGCTTCACATGTAGAATCAACTACCACACTTTGTTTGGAACTGCACCAGCTTACCACATCCCCATTGAGAATATATATGTATCCGGTTTGCGAATAAGAGTCATCCGGATCAGTGTCAAAGCTTGCATCGACGTAACCCTTTACGACAAGTTCTTGATCACCGCCATATACGAGAAACAGCTCCTTAGTCCTTTTCAGGTACTTCAGAATATTCTTGACCGTTGTCCAGTGTTCCATTCCTGGATCATTTTGAAACCTTCCCGCCATACTTATGGCAAAGCTGACATGAGGTCTTGTGCACAGCATTCCATATAGGATAGAGCCTATGGCTGAAGCATAGGGGACGACACTCATCTTTTCTCTATCTTCTGTAGTCATTGGGCATTCAGTCTTACTCAACTTCACACCTTGCAACATAAGCAATAACCCTTTCTTGGACTGATCCATTTTGAACTTCCTCAAAACTTTGTCAAGGTATGTGCTCTGTGAAAGTCCTATTAAGTGTCTCAATCTATCTCTATGGATCTTGATGCCTAATATGTAAGCAGCTTCTCCTAGTTCCTTCATTGAAAAACTCTTGTTCAAATAATATTTTACGCTTCCCAAAAATCTATATTGTTTCCAATCAGCAATATGTCATCCACATATAATATTAGAAACGCTATAGAGCTCCCACTCACTTCCTTGTAAATACAAGCTTCTCCATGAGCTTGTATAAACCCAGACGCCTTGATTACCTCATCAAAACGCTGATTCAACTCTGAGATGGTTGCACCAGTCCATAAATGGATCACTTGATCTTGCACGCTTTGTTAGCATTCTCTGGATCGACAAAACCTTCCGGTTGCATCATATACAACTCTTCCTTAAGGAAACCATTAAGGAACACTGTTTTGACATCCATATGCCAAATTTCATAATCGAAAAATGCAGCTATTGCTAACATATTTCTGACGGACTTAAGTACCTCTATGGGTGAGAAAGTCTCATGGTAGTCAACTCCTTGAACTTGTGAAAAACCCTTTTCCACAAGTCGAGCTTTATAGACGGTGATATTACCGTCGGCGTCCGTCTTCTTCTTAAAGATACATTTATTCCGAGTCGCCTTTGGCCCTTCAGGTAATTGCTACCTCTTGAGCTTGCGTTGGTTTTCCCTTGAAGAGGAAAGGGTGATGCAGTAAAGTAGATGTATTTCCCTCAGTTTGTTGAGAACCAAGGTATCAATCCAGTAGGAGGAACAAGCAAGGCCCCAATAATAGAACCTACACAAATAATCAAACACTTGCACCCAACGCTATAAAGGGGTTGTCAATCCCTTCAGTGTTATTTGCAAGGATGAGATCTGATAGAGATAGATATAAAGATTGCGGAAACAAAAGTAAATAAATTGCAACAAAGTATTTTTGGTATTTTTGGTTTATAGATCTGAAAATATAATATGGAAAATAGACCTGGGGCCCATAGGTTTAACTCGAGGCTTCTCTCACAAAGGAAAACAATACGGTGGGTGAACAATTACTATCGAGCAATTGATAGAAAAGCGAATAATTATGAAGATATTTAAGGCAATGATTATTCATATAGGCATCACGTCTGTGTCAAGTAGACCGAAACGATTCTGCATCTACTACTATTACTCCACACATCGACCGACTCCTACCTGCATCTAGAGTATTAAGTTCAGGAAGAATAGAGTAACGCATTAAGTAAGATGACATGATGTAGAGGGAGAAACTCAACCAATATGATGAAAACCCCATCTTTTATCCTTGATGGCAACAATACAATACGTGCCTCGCTACCCTTACTATGTCACTGGGCGAGGACACCGCAAGATTGAACCCAAAACTAAGCACTTCTCCCATTGCAAGAATTACCAATCTAGTTGGTAAAACCAAACCAATAATTCGAAGAGACTCGCAAAGATATGAAATCATGCATATAAGAATTCAGAAGAGACTCAAATACTATTCATATATAATCTCAACATAAAGTCACAATGCATCGGATCTCAACGAACAAACCGCAAAAGTGTATTACATCGGATAGATCTCCATGAAGATCATGAAGAACATGCTATTGAAGGTCAAAGAGAGAGAAGAAGCCATCTATCTACTAGCTATAGACCCGTAGTTCTGTGGTGAACTACTCACGCTTCATCGGAGGGGCAATGGAGTTGATGTAGATGCCCTCCGTGATCAATTCCCTCAACGGTAGACTACCGGAAAAGGCTCCCAGATTGGATCTCTTGGGAACAGAGTCTCCCGACGACGGAAAAGTATTTGCGTTCCTCTTTTTTGTGATACGGAATATTTGGGAATTTATAGGCCAAAGAATAGGGTTAGGAGGCCTGTAGGGGACCCACAAGCCAGGGGGCACGACCACCCCCCTAGGGCGCGCCCTGCAGGCTTGTGGTCTCCGAGTAGGTGCCCTGCCCCCTACTCCAAGTCTCTCAGGTGTCTTCTGGTCCAAGAAAAATCTTTCTGGAGATTTTGTTCCGTTTGGACTCCGTTTAATATTCCTTATCTGCAATACTCAAAAACGTGGAAAAAAAAATAGAAAATGACACTAGGCTCTAGATTAATAGGTTAGTCCCAAAAATAATATAAAACAACATATTAATGCATATAGAACATCCAAAACAGATTATATAATAGCATGGAACAATCAGAAATTATAAATATGTTGGAGACTTATCACTAATACTTCCAAAGTCCACACTTTGTTTTCATACATGGATCCTATCTCAGATTTAATGGCATCTAACCATTTGTTGGAATCCAGGCCCACCATCGCTTTCCATAGCTCGTAGGTTCATTGTTGTCTAACAACATGACTATTAAGACAGGGTTACTGTACCACTCAGGAGCGTTGCGTGCCCTCGTCGACCTACGAGGTTCGATAACAACTTGATCTGAAGCTTTATTATCATAATCATTGGCTTCCTCTTCAACTGGTGTATGCTCCACGGAAACATCTTTGTGCGCTGCACTACTCTGTGGTTGAAGTAAATGTTCTACAACCTCATCAAGTTCTATCTTCCTCCCACTCAATTCTTTCGAGAGAAACTCTTTCTCAAGAAACGATCCGTTTTTCGCGACAAACACTTTGACTTTGGATCTTAGATAGAAGGTGTACCCAACTATCTCTTTTGGGTATCCTATGAAGACACATTTCTTTGCTTTGGGTTCTAGCTTTTCTAGATGAAGCTTTTTGACATAACCATCACATCCCCAAACTTCAGGAAATGACAACTTTTGTTTCTTGCCAAACCATAGTTCATATGGCGTCGTATCAACGGATTTTGATGGTGCCCTATTTAAAGTGAAAGAGTTGTCTCTAATGCATAACCCCAAAATGATAACAGCAAATCAGCAAGAGACTTCATAGAACACACCATATTGAATAAAGTGAGATTACGATGTTCGGACATACTCTTACGCTGTGGTGTTCCAGGCGGAGTGAATTGTGATACAATTCCACATTGTCTTAAGTGAGCGTCAAACTCATAACTTAGATGCTCTCCTCCCCGATCACATCGTAGGAATTTGATCTTCTTGTTATGATGATTCTCCACTTCCCTCTAAAATTGCTTGAACTTTTCAAATGTTTCAGACTTGTCTTTTATTAAGTAAATATAACCATATCTACTTAAGTCATCGGTGAAGGTGAGAAAATAACGATATCCAACGCGCGCCTCAATGCTCATCGGACCGCACACATCAGTATGTATGGTTTCCAACAAGTCACTTGCTCGCTCCATTGTTCCAGAGAACAACGTTTTGGTCATCTTGCCCATGAGGCATGGTTCACATGTGTCAAGTGATTCAAAATCAAGTGACTCCAAAAGTACATTAGCATGGAGTTTCTTCATGCGCTTTGCACCAATATGACCCAAGCGGCAGTGCCAGAAGAAAGTGGTACTATCATTATCAACTCTACATATTTTGGCATCAATGTTATGAACATGTGTGTCGTTAGTGTCGATATTCAATAGGAATAAACCCCTCCAATTGGGTGCATGACCATAAAAGATATTACTCATCTAAATAGAACAACCATTATTCTCTGATTTAAATGAGTAACCGTCTCGCAATAAACTAGATCCAGATATAATGGTCATGCTTAACGCAAGCACTAAATAACAATTATTCAGGTTCATCACTAATCCCGATGGCAATTGAAGTGAGAGCGTGCCGACGACGATCGCATCAACCTTGGAACCATTTCCCATGTGCATCATCACTTCATCCTTCGCCAACCTCCATCTATTCCGCAGTTCCTGTTTTGAATTGCAAATGTGAGCAACCGAACCGGTATCAAATACCTAGGTACTGCAACGACAGTTGGTGAGGTACACTTCAATAACATGTATATCATATATACCTTGTTTGGCGTTGGCCGCCTTCTTGTCCGCTAGATACTAGGGGTAGTTTCGTTTCCAGTGACCAGTCCCCTTGCAATGATAGCACCTAGTTTCTGGTTTGGATCCAGAGTTGGGTTTCTTCACAGGAGGGGCAATAGCTTTGCCACTCTTCTTGAAGTTACCTTTCTTGCCCTTGCCATTTTTCTTGAAACTCGTGGTCTTATTGAACATCAACACTTGATGTTCCTTCTGAATTTTGACTCAGCGACTTTCAGCATCGCAAACAGCTCGGAGACTGATTTGTTCATCCCTTGCTTGTTGTAGTTCATCACAAAGATTTTGTAGCTAGGTGGAAGTGAATGAAGAATTCTGTCAGTGATCGCCTGTGGCGGGAGAATGATTCCCAACTCAGCCAGACGGTTGGAGTACCCATACATTTTAACTACGTGCTCATTGACACACCAATTTTCCTCCATCTTGCAACCATATAACTTATCGGAGATCTCATACCTCTCGATCTGGGCATTTGATGACGAGATGATATATTTACTTCTCGCACCTCATTGGTTACCCCAAGTGGAAGGTTGAGATGTAGTCAACACCAAATTTTCTCTCACACAGAGACATTAATGTTTATCCAACCAGGAGAACTCCTAGGACCAACAAGTAGGTGTCTTCCACCCTGGCGCTAGCAGAAGACGTGGACCTGCACACACAACAAATAACTTTGCTCCCAACGAGTACAGAGAGGTTTTCAATATCTCCGGCCTTGTAGTTTGCAAAGGATCAAAACACAAGCGGGAAAGTAATAGTGATTGCAACGGAAAAGTAAATGAAAATGGTAAATGGTGGAGGTGTAAACAATGATGGTGATATGGATTGGAGTCACGTGATGTTCACTAGTGATGTCTCTCTCCCAAAAGATGATAAACAACTATGCTTGGGTAACAAATTACAGCTGGGCAATTGACAGAATTATGGACGCACCGCAATGCTAATTATGCTACTTGATAGTTAGAGGTTCAATAGTAATGGGCAGTATGCCCAGACAAGTAGACCGTTTATTCATCAGCATCTACTTACTAATCATTCACCTTGAGATATCTATCCAGAACATCTCGCCGGTATTAAGTTGCAAGCCCCACCCAAAGTGTAAACTCAAAGCAACGGACAACTGAATTAATGAACTATGCATAAGGTAAACAATCCTTGCAACCGTGGTCACAAGCACCGTTGTTTTCTCCCTGGTGGCAACAACACATCCCCTAGTCTCATGTTTATGTCACTCAAGCTAGACATCGAGGGGCATGAACCCACAATCATGCATAACGGTCCCTCTTGGAGTTAGAATCTACTACTCGGCCAAAGCAATAGATAGCAACGGAGAACATGCATGAATCACTAAGGAACATAAAATAAAAGGATAATCAAATATATAACTCATAACAATCCAAACATAATCTCCTAATCCATCGGATCCCAACAAACCGAGCATAGCAATAGTAAGAGAATTACATAGATGCCTTGATCATGTAGGGCAGCTCACAAGGACTAACCATTGAAGCACAAGATTGGATAGAAGACATCACATAGCTACTGGTCATGGACCCATGGTCCAAGGAGGACTACTCACGACAGGTCCGGGAAGCGTCCATGGCGGTGGAGAAGCTCCCGGAGGTTAATCCTCCCTCCGGCAGGGTGCCGGGAAGAGGTCTTCTCACGCGCCCGATCTTGGAGGCGCTGCGGCGGCGGAAGATTGAGAAATTCACGATTCTGGATGTGATGGAACGGTTTTCTCTCGGAGGACTAAATATAGGCCAAAGGAGGGCACCGGAGGAGGTGGGACCCACCCAGGTGGCCTCTTGGCACGCCTAGGGCCAGGCCGCGCTCACATGTCTCCTGGGAGGCCCCTAGCCCCCCTCTGGACCATATTCGGTGATCTGGAAGCTTCCGTTACGCTAATTTTTGATATATATTTCTTGGAATTTTTTGGGCTTTTGAAAATAGGGTAAAAGCCCCTGCAAAATAGACATCAGCAGACAGAAACTAGCACTAGGTGCACTGAGTTAGTAGGTTAGTCCAAATATGTGAAAATGATACAAAAGTGTACCAAAACATACAACAATGTCACCCAAAAGATCATGGAACAAGCAGAAATTATAGATACGTTTGGGACGTATCAGCATTCTTCTCAAAGATAAACTTCAATTCCTATAACATCTCATATTCTCCATGAAATTCAATACGTCTTTCAGGTCCCGGTTCTAAGCCATACAAAATCACTCACTAAACTACTAAGTAGTCATGAAGGCGCGACTGCCAGACGTTCATAAAGTCCTCAGCCGCCGGGAAGGGGGTGCATCACCTAGCCGTGTACCAAGAACATAGCTCTTTTGGGAAACCGTTAGGACAAGCCTCAGATTATGGGCCCTGTCTAGAAAGTTGCTCCCATCATCTTTGAGTTTGGCTTTCTCTAGGAACGCATTAAATTTAAAGGGTGCTACTGCGCGAGCCATTGATCTACAACATAAATTTGCAAAGATTACTTAGACTATTGGTCAATATAATGAGTTTAGTTAATCATATTACTAAAAACTCCCACTCAAATTGACATCCCTCTAGTCATTCGAGTGACACATGATCCAAATCCACCAACCCAAGTCCGATCATCACGTGAGGTGAGCTGGTTTCATTGGTGAACATCTTCATGTTGATCATATCAACTATATGACTCATGTTCGACCTTTCGGTCTCTTTTGTTCTGAGGCCATGTCTGTACATACTAGGCTCAACAAGTTTAACCCGAGTGTTCTGCATGTACAAAACTATCTTGCACCCGTTGTATGTGAACATAGATTCTATCACACCCAATCATCACGTGGTGTCCCGAAACGACAAACTTTCGCAAAAGTGAACACTCGGGGAGAACACAATTTTATCTTGAAATTTTAGTGAGGTGTCACCTTATAATGTATGTCGTCCTAAGAAAAACAAGGTGCATAAAAATGATTAGCATAACAAGAAATCATAAGTGACATGATATGGCCATGAACTTATGCTTTTGATCTCCATGTCCAAAGTACCGGCATGATCTCCATTGTCACCGGCACCACACCATGATATCCATCATCATGATCTCCATCAATGTGTTTCCATCGAGGTTGTCGCGCCAACCATGCTTGTACTACTATTTCTACTGTTGAGCGATAAAGTAAATCATTACATACCTCTTAATAAGTGACACGAAGGTCATACAATAATTAAAGACAACCCTATGGCTCATGTCGGTTGCCGTAGCATCAACATGAAAGTCGATATTAACTATTACAACATGATCATCTCATACATCAAATATATATCATCATGTCTTTGGCCATATCATATCACATACATACCCTGCAAAAACAAGTTAGACGTCCTCTAATTTTTTGTTGCAAGTTTTACGTAGCTCCTATGGGTATCTAGTAAGAACGTTTCTTACCTACGCAAAACCACAACAGTGATATGCAAGTTTCTATTTAACCTTCTACAAGGACCGCCGTTGTCGAATTCGATTCAACTAAAGTAGGAGAGACACACACCCTCAAGCCATCTATGGAGGATGGGGTAGCACGTGACTTCTCAGGTGGTGGCTGCCCTCAAAACCTCCACTATATATAGGAGGAAGGGGTAGGTGGGCTTCCTTGGCCCCTCCTCTAAGGAGGAAAGGTTTGTCCGAACCAAGGGGGGAGAGTCCACCTCCCACAAGGGAGGTGGAAACCCTTGGGAGGAGTCCTCTCCACCTCCTCCACCTTGGCTTGGCACATGGGCCTCTTGGGGTCGGCTGTCCAAACCCACCAGGGGCTGGTGTGCCACCTCCTTGGCCCATGTGTCCCCCGGGGTGGGTGCACCCCTCCTGGCGGATCCCTGGAACCGTTTCGGCACTCCCAATACAATACCAAAAATCCACAAAACTATTCCGAAACCCGAATACCACTTTCCTATATATAAATATTTACCTATGGACCATTCTGGAGCTCCTCGTGATAATCAGGATCTCATCCGAGACTCCAAAGAACCTTCGGCCACCAACACACATAACTCAATAATACCGAAACGTCACCGAACCTTAAGTGTGCAGACCCTGCGGGTTCGAGAACTATGTAGACATGACCGAGACACTCTCCGATCAATAACCAATAGTGGGACCTGGGTGCCCATATTGGTTCCTACATATTCTATGAATATGTTTATCGATCGAACCATGATGTCAAGGATTCAATCGATCCCGTATGATGTTCCCTTTGTCCATCGATATGTTACTTGCCCGAGATACGATCGTCGGTATCTACATACCTAGTTCAATCTCGTTATCGGCAAATCTCTTTACTCGTTCCGTAATAGAAGATCCCGTGATTAACTCCTTAGTCACATTGCTTGCAAGCTTCTTGTAATGTTGTATTACTGAGTGGTACCTAGATATACCTCTGTGTCACACGGACTGACAAATGCCAGTGTTGATCCATGCCAACCCAACAGACACCCTCGAAGATACCTGTAGAGCACCTTTATAGTCACCCAGTTACATTATGACATTTGATACACACAAGGCATTCCTACAGTGTCCGGGAGTTGCATAATCTCACGGTCATAGGAACAGATACTTGACATGCAGAAAACAATAGCAATAAACTTTCACGATCACATGCTATGTTCATAGTTTGGGTCTTGTCCATCACATCATTCTCTTAATGATGTGATCCCATTATCAAATGACAACTCATGTCTATAACTCATGTCTATGGCCGATAAACCTTGACCATGTTTGATCAATGAGCTAGTCCATAGAGGCTCACTAGGGACAGTGTGTTGTCTATGTATCCACACATGTATTTGAGTTTCCAATCAATACAATTCTAGCATGGATAATAAATGGTTATCTTGAACAAGGAAATATAACCGCTTACTTTATTATTGCTTCTAGGGCATATTTCAAACACAATAGACGGCAAACACGTTGCCTGGATGAACTTTTTGCGATGAGCCAATTTTGGCACAAGCGTTGCACAAATGAAGATGTGTGTGATAAACAACATAAGGATAACTTAGATGAATTTTGTGTGATGAGCCAAAATAATACAAACGAAGAACATGATTACATAACCAAATAAAACATCCAAATACATAAGTAACTACACACATAACATTGGCACAACTCAATAAAAAATTACACGCATAACAACATGATTGCATAACCTAATTAAGCATCCAAATAAATAAGTGACTACACACATAAAATTTGCGCACACCGTAATAAACTATTACATGCATAATAAACGATGAGAAATGATCATCAAATCATCTACTTCCTGTGATACTTGCCGCCACCACTTTGCTTGCGACTCGAACCCTTTTTATCTTTAGGTAGGAGGCACTTCCTCATGTCAACGATCCACGTGAACATCTCGTGGCATGTGTACGCTTCCTTGGCCTCGGTTTAGATGTGATATTCATCCAGTCTCTTCGCCCAGGCCCTGTGCTAGATAGGCTTGTTCTTCTTGCTCTCAGCCTTCATGTCTCTGAAGTAGGGGTTGATGATGGCCACGACGAGGTCAACATAGGAGTCCTTGTCGTTCTTGCTACCCCAGACCTTCTAGTGGTCATGGGTGTCTACAAGCTTCTCGCAGGCCAAGCCTGAAGTATGGAGCGCCTTTGAATTTTTGGTGGTGTCCATCATAGCAAACTTGTAGTCGGGGTTGTTGACAAACCTGGTGAAACGCTCACAAGGCTTTGTCTCACGGGAGTAGTGGTAGAGGAGGACCTGATGGCGCACACACAACTAGGCGACGACAACCTTGTGATCATGCCCGTCACGATCGCCTATGTATGCGAGGTCGAAGCCAACCACTTTGTACTTGTCTTCCACAGCAATCAACCACTACGACCGGGTCATCGGTGCACACCACCGTGAGGTATGTATTACTAATGTAGGTGTCCACATGAAGCATGCCTAACTCCATTGGAGCATCGCCGCATATCCTCTCCGTATGCGTCGTCGAGGGTGTGCTTATTGTGTTGTGGGCGTGATCAAAATCTTGAAGGGACTAAAGTTAATGGCCATGGGTATAAACGGGGGCCGCACGTCCTGGATAACCGGCAGCAGTTTTTGCACCACGTGATTCAGTCATGGAGCATGTACTTTCATGGGGCAACATGCATGGCGCAATCACATGCATATGGATCCCCGAACGTGATCATGGGCTGGCCCCAACCATTGACAGAGCACTCGTGGAGGGGCATGAGAGCAGAGCACATGGAGGGAAGCGAGAGTAGAGCACCATGAGGAACACGAGGTCGAACCAGACCACTTTGTACTTGTCTCATCAAGCAACATGTCCATAATGCTGATGGAGTTCTCCACCAAGATCACATGGTTGGTGTACACCACCGAGATCCTTGTGAACCTTCTGTGCGTGTCCACGACGGCATGCATGGTGAACTCATGCTCGTTGTCAATAGACACTAGGAGCGGCATTGGAGCCGAGCAAGATACCCTCGGTCGTGGTTGTGCTTCTTAAGGTCTAGATATTTATCTTCAATTGCATATTAAGGTCCAGATATGAATCGTTCATTGCTTACTAAGAAAAAATTATACTATAATAATACCAGTCACATACAATGTCATTTGAATGATTGTATCACAAATGACAAAAATATTACAAAGTCTAAAATTCCAGCATTACAAGGGTTAAATTCAAAGATTACAAGGTTGAAACCGATGATAGAAATGAAATTCAGCTTATGCAAAAACTTTGTCATGTAGCTCTAGACGCCCGCGTTAATCAACTGAACATGAACATATCAGTGGTTCCTACTAATATTGCAACTAGTTTCACAACTTCAATATTTCTGCAAAGGGATCTGCCGCTGACATGCCATATATGGGCTTGACACAAGGACTTCTGAATAGTTTGTCAATTGAAGTTACAAAATGAAACTGAGCTCCTGCAGAGCCTTTTCCATTTCATCCTAGCCGTCAGCGCTGATCAACAAACCATTCTTTTTTGTGGGATAAATGTAAGGAAAATCTCATTATCTTTAGCACACTTGCTCTCACAACAAAGAACCTTGCAAATATAATCTCCGGTAAGGTCCCTCTATAGGAGTTCAAAGTAATTTCTGAGAGATGGAGATCGAGGCATTCGATGGGATTGTTATGTTATTGAAAGTGCGTTATATCAAATAGAGGGGGGTGAATAGGAGATTTTTAGAATTTCATCACCGAGGAAATTCATTTTGAGGAAATTCCTCACTGATGACTAACTTACAATGGAAATAGTAAAGGATCAGACGTGCAAACGTTCACAACAGCAGTATTTCAGAGTGAAGAATGTGAAAACAGATTGCACAGTAAGCAGGCACGCAGAATACAGATGATGATTAACTATCGTGAAGAATTTGGGGTTGAGGAAATTCAGAGAAAGTCTTCAGCAAATTCTTCAAACAGTCACAGTGAAAGTCATCAACACACAATACAAGAAAAGTAAAGAGTTGAGGAATTAGAACCCATTTCTCAGTGAACACTGTTGTTGATGACCCAGTTCCAACTGCTGTGACAGTTGTACATCTGGTTTGGAGCGGCTTGGTATTGAAACCAAAGGACACCCAGTCCCGGGACACACAGTCCCTACCGTATTCTCCTTGAGCTAAGGACACACAGTCCTCGCCCAACACTCGTGGTAAGTCTTCAGGGCAGACTTCCAAACCCTCACAAACTTGGTCACCCGGCGATCCACAATTGACTGCTGGATTGCTCTAGACCATGACGCCTAACCGTCTGGAGGATGCACAATCCTCAAAGGTAAAAGGCTTCAGTCCCACACAGGAACAACTTCTTCAGTGATGCTCAATCACTAGGTTTGGTTTGTGGTTTCGGTGGGTGGTGTATTTCCTCACTGATGAATTACTCTCGAAAGCTCTGAGGAATTTGGGTTGCTCTTATGACAAGTGTCAGTTTCTAACGGAGCAGCCAACCAGCTAGTGGTTGTGGGGGTGGCTATTTATAGCCTGGGAGCATCCCGGCATGATTTGACACTAATGCCCTTAAATAATATGACCGTTGGAGTGGATAAGACCAGTGACTTGGCGTGGTTATCGAAATGGTCGGGACCCTCAACTGTGAGAGTCCTCATGTCACTCATATTCCTCACTTGAGGCTTTTGGTAGGATTAGGCTTGGGTTGAGCATCATGAGGAAATTCATTCCATAGTGTAACTTCGACCCCCTTTAACAGTACGGTGTTCCTATTACTCAAATGCGAAGAAAGTAAAACAAAAAGTGTAAATCTTCATGCTTCAAATTCGTCAGAATGAATTTCTTCAGGAACCACCGGACTTCTCAATATCAGTATCTTCATGAGGAATATTAATTTCATCGCAGATTCCTCGCGATTCATTTGTTCAGCTTCAGACCAATTTCTTCAACTGAAGACATACATTTTTAGGGGTCGATATTCTTCAAATATCTCAAACTCCTCAATGAATTATAGATCATGTGTACACTTATAAACACATTAGATACTTAACCTATAAGTCTTCAAACCACCAAAATCACTAAGGGGCACTAGATGCACTTACAATCTCCCCCTTTTTGGTGGTTGATGACAATTAGGTTAAGTCTTCAACAGGGATCAAAAATATGAAGTGTAAATACTCATTTGAGGAATTTTAAAACAAGATTCAGAGAGACTCCCCCTGAAGATGTGCATACCTTGATGATTTTGCTCTTATAGCAGATGCACATTGATGATTTATATCATGGAGATCTCCCCCTGAGTCTTGTAAATCATGCATACATATAACATATCATATGAAGAAAATGAAGATGCATGATGGCAAATGGTATCTGACGAATTCTAGCATGCGTGCATTAAAACTTGAGGAATAAGAATGCGAACAAAAACGTTCAAAAGCGTCAGAGTACCATCGGGCTTAAGTTACAACTCATTACATAAAAACTTCAGAAGAGCCAAGAGTTTGTAACTTCATTATAGTTTATAAGCCCCAAAAATATCCCGCTTGAAGACTAACTCTCGAGTTCCCCCCCCCCTTTGTCATCAAGTGAGAAAAAGGGACAAACTGAGGACTAACGCCCGTGAAGACTTCATTTCTTGGCGGTCGAGGAAGAGCCGCAATGTTTCTTGGGAGTAGTCTTCTTCCTTGGGCCGGTTGCTGTGTCGAGTTGTTCCTCATCAGATTCAGCAGTGCGGAATGAAGAAAAGGAGCTGTCTTCAAGGTCTGGCACTGGAATGGGCCTGAACTTCCTCTTGGGAGGCCACGACCAGTCAAAGTCCTGCTCAAAGTCCATTTCTTCAAGCTCAGTCTGAGTCTTCAAATGTCCAAGTGTAGCCCAGGTGCGATCGAAAACCTCATGCAGATAGTGATGGTTAAGCTTCACAGAGTTCTATGTTTCAGTGAGGGTTTTCACAATGGCACCAAACTGGCGTTTGACCCATTTGTGGTTGCGATCCACCTTCTGGTGAAGACTGAGAAGGAGCTCTCTGGTATTCAGCACGCGAGGAGGAACTGGGCTTGCTGGACGAGTCTCAGTATCGTCCCATGAAGAATATGCTTCTGGCTCTCTGAACTGGCCATCAAGGGGCATGCTGCCTTCTTCAATCACAGATTTTCCTTTTCCTTCAATGGGCTCGAAAGTCTTCTTGTTGACCCGGATAGGAGGCATATAGCCAACATGGTTTTGACAATCAGCATGGAAGTTGATGCCTGTCCTTGTCCTGATGAATCTCATAATCCACGGGGCATAAATCTTGTGATCATAGGGGCACATAGCATTGTCGGCCAAAGTCCTCAAGAAGAAATCGTGGATATTGATAGGAATACCGTGAATGATGTTGAAGAGGATATTCTTCATGAGGCCTACAACATCTTCTTCATCGTCATGGCCTTTGATTGGTGCTAGCACACTGCAGAGGATTCTGTAAACAGATCGGGGTGTGTACTTGAGCTCGTGGACGAGGAAGGTTGTTCTTGAAGATTTGCCTGCAGCCAAAGGCTTCATGAGGAGTTCCATCATTCCATTTGGCAGCTCACGCTCACCATAAAGTTTCACTGCCCCATCTGATGGAATTGGTACGGGCAGTTCTCTGAGGAGTTCAGAAGCAGGAGCTTTGTAGTGAGTGTTTTGGGTCATCCAATCAAACACCCAAGTGTTGATGTCTTCAGGGTTGCCAGATATATGAAGAGTGGCATAGAACTGAAGAATAAGCTCACTGTTCCAGTCTGATATATCTGAGCACATTGGGAGCAAACCTGCATCGTGGAGTACATTGAGGACTGGCTCTAGGCAAGGTATTGCTTCAAGCTCAACATGAGGAATGTGCTGTGCTAGAAAATCTTGTTGCGTCCACAGAGCACAAAGGCATAGTAGTTCATCTGAGTCCTTGTCCAAAACTTCAGATGCCTCATTTGAGGCTTGTCATAAGGGTTCTCTCCGATGAAGTACATGCATTCCTCAAAGAAATTTTCTTTCTGAAACTTTGGACGCTTGGAGAAGGGCTGACGCTGAACTGGCTGAAGATTTTGCTGAGAAATAGGGGAGGAGACAAGAATAGCAGTCTCTGGGTTGAGCACAATGAAGTCATTGTCTTGGGCGGGTACATTTTCTTCAGCATTTTCCTCAAGATGAGGAATTTCATCAGCTGGTACTTCATGCTGAGGAGATGATGCTTGCTCTGGCTAAGCCTCAGGATGAGGAATTTCCACTTCTTTCTCATTTGGAGGAGTTGGGTCAGCATCTTCCTCATCTTGAGGAGTCTTCTCAGAATGTACAATTTCATCAGCATGAGGATGTTCAGCTTGTTTTTCCTCAGCTGGCTTTGTGGCAGAAGCAGTTTCATCAGCTGGTGCAGCTGATGCTTGAGCAGTCTCTGTCTGAGGAATAGGAGGTTGAGGACTGTCGTCAATCTGAATTTCCTCATCAGTGTGTTCCTCAGAGGCGACATCCTTCATTTCCTCATCTGCCCTTGTAGCTGGGTCATTAATGACGACCATCTCATAGGAGAGGCACTGGGTCCAGAGGAGCAGTTTCTTCAATTTCTTTGAGGCGCTTTGCCTCTGTCTCTTCTACTGCCGAGGAGGCTTTTCTCTTCTTGGCTTCCTTTTCAGCAGCCCTTGTTTTCTTTACGTCTGATGCAGACGGAATTATCTTCTTCACCTTTGAAGCTTTTGGTGAAGGTGTTCTTTCTTCAGATTCTTCAGCTGGTAGTGAGGAACCAGCTGGAACAGAGTCATCAGCCTGCTTTGATGAAGCAGCTGGATCAGGAGCATTCTCATCAGTGGCAGCAATTTCATCAGTTGCAGTTTCCGTGATGATTTATTCAATGGACGGTTCATCAACACGACGCTCTTGGTGTTCTTCCTTAGCTTGAGGAGTTTCCTCCTCATCAGGAGATGCATCTGCTGGCTGCTCAACCAAGGGCTGAGGAGTTGGTGCTGGGGGTGCGGTTCTCTTGTTGTAGTCATCAACGGCACTAGTGGCTAGCTTGATGAAATTGCTTTTGATGCTTTTGCGATCTGACAGCTTGTCGTACTTGTCAGTCAATACTTGCAGCTCTGCCTGGGTTGACACCAGTGCATCAGGAGTCAGTTTGAGGAGATTCTTCCTGAGGAATTTCTCCTTTTTGGCCTTTGCAACCTTTGCCTGCCTGGCTTGCTGTTCTTTCCACTTGGCTTCATTTATGAAGGTGGCCACCATGTGGCTGATGCTAGGAGGAAGTTTCAAATCATCAATGGGAGTGTTTGGATCCTCATACCAGATATTGATGTAGTCAAGGAGGACCTTGGGGTCCATGGCCAGAGGAATAGCACTACCTGATGCTTGTGCTACCCTTTCTTGCTTGTTTCTGATGATGGCTTGCAGGGTTTCATCATCATATTCATCACTTCCCTCTGATGCAGATGGGACTGCGATGATTTTGTTGGGGCTGGGCAGAGGTGCACGTTCAGCAGTTGTCAAAGTCTTCGCAGGAGGTGTTTAGGACTTTGCCTCCGAGCTAGTTGCAGCTGGGAGTGAGGAGCTGGAGCTGGTGGTCGTAGGCTTTACGACATGCTTCGGTACTGGTTTATCTTGAGGCTTTGTGGTTGGAGCTGAGGATTTTGATGCTGAGGAGATTGGTGCTGAGGGCTTTGGCGCTGATGGTTTTGGTGTTGAAGGTTTTGGTAATGAGGGTTTTGTGACAGAAGCCTGAGCAGACTTCTCTTGAGGCTTTGGAGCCTTTGTCTTTGATGGCGCAGACTGCATTTGAGGAATTTCTGAGCCTGAGGTTTCTGCAGCTGAGGAATGAGCAACACCAGAGGTAGCAGCTGAGGATTCATTGAATTTCCTCACTGCAGCTTCTGCTTGCCTCTTGAGCTTGGCCAGATGCTTTTCCTTTTCATCTGGATAGTCATCAATGGTCTTGAGGCTTGATGGATGTGCTACTTGATGATCCTCAAGTGGGGCCCTTCTGCCAGGAGGCTTCAAAGCGAATTTCTTCGCATATTTGGGAGTCACAAACCTGTACTCCTTCCATTCCTTCGCCCATCGGCATTCAATCTTCTGCAGCCGTATTTTTCTCTTGGCCATTGTCTCATGTTCATCAGGCGTGCAATAGTCCAAGTAAATGTCCTCAGGGATATCAATAGCTGTGTTTTTCTCAAGCTTCTTTCCTCCCTTCTGTTTTCTGTCTTCCTGCATTTTCTTGAGTTGAGGATTTTGCTGATGATTTTGAACTCGTGAGGATTCTGATGAGCCTTGAAGAGTTTCTTCCAGAAACGCTGCAAATGAGTTAATGTGATGAGAACCGAGAGATTCATCAGCTGACATGTGTGTACCTGTGAACAGAGTATGGTTGCGAGGAATTTGGAGAGGTCATATGCGTTCTCAGATTTGAGGAAAATGAAAAAGTTTGACAGTTTGAGGAATATAACCAGTGATTGAGGAATTTCCCTAAGCATACTGTTCTTGGGTTCCAGAGTTGTACAGATCCGAAAATTCGCACAATTGAGGAATCTCGTGATAATCTTAGATGCTTAGCATAGTTCATCAATGATTGTGGTGATATGTAGTGTTTGAGGAGTCATGTGCGCAACGTATCTTGAGGAAAAACAGATTTCACATAGAAGATGTAAAATTTCAGATCTAATCTGCTGTAAAAATGGGATATATTTACCCTGGAAGGTACGTACGAAGAACACGGAAAGTAGTGTTGGAGAGGCTCTTTGTTCGAGTGTCCAATGCACCCTAACTTGGTGACAGAGGACGTCTACGGCGGCGGCGGACGAAGATGATCCGACTCCGGCGTGGTTCTTGCGACGAAGAGGTCGAGGCAGTGAAGCTCTTCCTCACCGGCGACGAGACTACCAGCGGTGGCGCTAGGGTTCGGTGGAGTGTGCTGTGGCAGGAGAGCGATGAGGCGAAGAAGAGGATGCCAAGGGGGATAAGGACATATTTATAGCCCAAAAGTTACTGTTTGGCGCGAAAATGTCGGACCAAATAGCCCCTGCCTCTACGTCTCCGCAGGACACGTGTAGCTCCCGTAAGATGCGGTGGAGATAGTGGAGATCGTGGTTATCCGATCGTGGGAAGTGGGGGTTCAGTTATTGTGTCTTTAAAGAAACAATTTTTGAATATTTGAGGATTTTCGTTACAAAATCATCAGCTGACAAGGACGCAGTGAGGATTTTGAACAAAGTTTCAAATAGAACGCATATGAAGAATTGAATAGACTGGATAAGTATAGCATAGAGGGAAAGTAGGGTCCGATCACATTCACTTAGCAGAAACATCAACTTGAAGAAATAGCCATAAGTGAATGTTATTGAGGACTAGAAATCACAGTCTACCTAGTCAAATGAAAGTCATCAAGTGGTTTTGAAGATTTTGTAATAAATCATCACAATGAAGAATAGCTGTTTTGAAGAAAAATGCATTGTGACAAAATTGATCATTTGAAGAAAATCAACTTGAGGAATTTCACATTGGGCGGTGGCGTTACCCACCATATAAGAATGTTGATTATAGACGCCGCGTACAATTGTCGTAGGGCCCTGAGAATCAAATTCTTCGTTAATTTCTTCACATTCAGAGTGACTTTCTTCATCAGTTGAAGAAAATCGTTTCATCATGTGTTGCACATCTAAGTCATCAACTTTGCATAAGTGTTAGGATGTGTGCATGTTTTTACAAAACATTTGAAGAATCTAAGATATTTAGCTCACACCGCAAGTTGCAAAGCCTTTTGTCATCCAAGGGCTTAGTGAAGATATGTGCCAGTTGATCATCAGTCTTCACATGGTCGATGAGGATATTGCCCTTGAGGACATGGTCCCGAAGAAAATGATGACGAATCTGGATGTGCTTGGTCTTTGAGTGTTGTACTGGGTTGTATGCAATCTTGATAGCACTCTCATTGTCACAGTAGAGAGGCACATTCTTCATGTTGATGCCGTAGTCTTTGAGGGTTTGCTTCATCCATAGCAATTGAGCACAGCAAGAACCAGCAGCAATGTACTCAGCTTCGGCAGTGGAGAGTGATACGCAGTTCTGCTTCTTTGAGGACCAGCAAACTAGTAATCTTCCGAGGAAATGGCATGTGCCACACGTTGACTTGCGATCCACACGGTCACCAGCATAGTCAGAACAGAATACCCTACCAGATGAAGATTGGAGCCCTTGGGATACCATAATCCTAGTGTTGGTGTGTGAGCTAAGTATCGAAGAATATGTTTCACAGCCTTATGGTGTGATTCCTTCGGTTTTGCTTGAAAACGTGCACACATGCAAACACTAAGCATTATATCTGGCCTAGATGCACATAGATACAATAAAGAGCCAATCATAGAACGGTATACCTGCTGATCGAAATCTTTACCATTTTCATCAGTGCCGAGGTGGCCGTTGGTAGGCATCCGAGTCTTGGCACCTTTGCATTCGTGCATGTCGAATTTCCTCAGAACATCCTTGAGGTATTTCTCCTATGATATGAAGATTACATTGCTTTGTTGACGAATTTGAAGACCTAAGAAGAATTTCAGCTCCCCCATCATGGACATCTGATATTCCTCACTCATCATGTAGGCAAATTCATCACTGTATCTTTTGTCAGTACAGCCAAATATAATATCATCGACATATATTTGACACACAAATAGCTCATTATCATAGGATTTAGTGAAAAGAGTTGGATCGAGTGAACCAGGTTTGAAGCCTTTCTTCATGAGGAATTCCTTCAATGTATCATACCATGCCCGAGGGGCTTGCTTGAGGCCATACAGAGCCTTTTTGAGTCTGAAGACTTTGTCTGGATTCTTTGGATCCTCAAAACCTGGGGGCTGAGCAACATATACTTCTTCCTCAAGCTTACCATTGAAGAATGCACTTTTCACATCCATTTGATATAAGGTGATGTTATGATGATTAGCATAAGCAAGTAATATTCGAATAGCTTCAAGTCTAGCAATAGGTGCAAAAGTTTCGTCGAAATCTATTCCTTCAACCTAGGTGTAGCCTTGGGCTACAAGTCGTGCCTTGTTCCTCACCACTTGACCGTCCTCATCTTGCTTGTTTCGTAAAATCCACTTGGTGCCGATGATGTTGTGCTTGCGAGGATTTGATCGTTTGACGAGCTCCCATACGTCATTCAGCTTGAATTGAAGAAGTTCATCTTGCATAGCTTGGATCCATTCCGGTTCCAGAAAAGCCTCGGCAACTTTTGAGGGTTCTGTGATGGATACAAAGGAAAAATGCCCACAAAAGTTAACTAAGTGTGAAGCTTTTGAGCGAGTGAGAGGACCTGGCGCGTTGATGTTGTTGAGGATTTTGTCAAGTTCTACTTCGTTTGCAATCCTCAGATGAGCTGGTTGAGGATTTTCTCTGGGCTGAGGAAGTGGTGCTGATGCAATTTCCTCGGGAACATCTTCTTGGTTTTATCAGCGATGGGGATCGTTTCTTCATCAATTTCCTCAGATGGGACAATGTCTTCAGTAGGCTTGAGCTTTATTGCTTCCTCAGGAGACAGCTTATGTGGATCAGAAGGCAATTGCTCTCTTTGCGAGCCATTAGTTTCATCGAACAGCACATCTACAGTCTCAACAACTTTGTTGTGATAGTTGTTGAAGACTCTGTAAGTGTGCGAGTCCTTTCCATAACCAAGCATAAAACCTTCATGTGCCTTAGGTGCAAATTTTGAGCTGTGGTGAGGATCTCTAATCCAGCATTTTGCACCGTAGACTTTGAAATAACTTACACTGGATTTCTTGTCAGTGAGGAGTTCATATGAGGTTTTATTGAGGAATTTGTGAAGATATACCCTGTTGATGATATGGCATGCAGTGTTGATTGCTTCAGGCCAAAAGCGACGAGGAGTCTGATATTCTTCAAGCATAGTTCTAGCCATTTCAACCAGAGTCTTGTTCTTCCTTTCGACGACACCATTCCGCTGAGGAGTATAAGGAGCAGACAATTCGTGAGTAATACCAAGTTCATCAAGGTAATCATCAAGACCAGTGTTTTTGAACTCGGTTCCATTATCACTCCTGATATGTTTGATCTTGATGCCAAAGTTCGTCGAGGCCCTTGAAGAAAATCGTTTGAAGATTTCCTGCACTTCAGTTTTATACACTATGATATGCACCCAAGTGTATCTGGAATAATCATCAACTATGACGAAGCCATATAGAGATGCTGCATTGGTTAGTGTGGCATAATGAGTAGGTCCAAATAAATCCATATGAAGCAATTCGAATGGACGTGTAGTGGTCATGATGGTTTTAGAGGGATGCTTGGATCTGGTCGTTTTCCCAGATTCACAAGCACCGCAGAGATGATCCTTGAGGAATTTAACTGATTCGATGCTCATGACATGCTTCTTCTTCGCGAGCGTGTGCAAATTCCTCATGCCTGCATGACCTAGTCTTCGGTGCCACGGCCATCCTTCTGAGGTTTTTGCTAGCAAGCAAGTGGCTGGTTGAGGACCTGTAGAGAAATCAACAATGTACAAATCCCCTCTTCTTACACCTTCGAAGACTTTGGACCTGTCAGATTCCATGATGACTACACATCTATATCTACCAAAGATAACAATCATATCAAGATCACAAAGCATCGAGACTGACATGAGGTTAAAACCAAGGTATTCAACAAGCATCACTTTGTCCATATGCCTATCCTTGGAAATAGCTACTTTGCCAAGTCCCAATACCTTGCTTTTACCTTTGTCAGCATATGTGATTTGCTTCAGAGGTGATGGAGTTAGTGGCATATTCAACAGTAAGCTTTTAGCACCAGTCATGTGATGTGTGCAGCCACTATCGAGAACCCACTCAGTATTTTTGGGTTTGTCATCCTGCAGATGAATTAGTACAACTTACCATCTCATATGCTTCAGATTTGAAGAATATGATACTAATTTCATCAGTTCAGTAATTTCATCATAACACAAATGTAAGGACGTGTGAAATATTTCTTTTTCATCAATCATTTGCTTGCGTCCTATCAAGCATTTCCTCAGGTCTCCAGAAAATTCTTCAGATGATGATTTTCATCTGGAGACCTGACCTGCAGAAGTGATTAGTTCGATTTCTTCAGCACCCACATGTGAAGGGGTGGCAAAGCGTTCATCATCCTGCGAGCACCATATGAGAAAGGTGGCATTGAAGCTAATGCACTTCTCTTAACAGTAGGGGGATTAAAGTACTCATATGAATATGCAGAGAACTAGTTTGAGGATTTATGAACATAATGATTTGAGGAGTAACGCTCATATTCATATTCCTTGTAGTTTCCCTGCATGTTAGACGCATAAGCACGGGTACGAGCATAGTTTTGACGAGTTGAGGATTTTGATCCTCTTGAAGACTTTGGTCCTCCCAAGGAATTTGATCTGGGGTTCAGATTCTTCAGCGGTGGTGTCATGAGGACATTCACCTGAAGATTTTCAAGACAACTTTTGGGAACCCAGATTTTCCTCAAAGGAGGGCCATTCCTGCAGTTAGTTCCAACATATCGAGCAAATACTTCACCAGATTGATTTTTGAACGGTATATAGTTGGAATCAATTGACTCATCCGAGGAATAGGATAATTCACATGAGAAGCCAGTTAGCTTAGATGGATCAAAAGGAGGCCCAGTAGCAGCAACCCATGAGGTTTTGGGATACTGCTCGGGTTTCCAATAAGATCCATCAGCATTTAATCTCCTCCCAAAGGCAATTCCTTCTTTCCTCGGGTTCCTATTCAAGATCTGCTTTTTGAGCACATCACAAAGGGTTTGATGTCCTTTGAGGCTTTTGTACATGCCTGTCACGTACAATTCCTTCAACCCTGCATTTTCATCAGTAACATTTGTGTTTTCCTCAAGTGAGGAAATAGACACAACAGGTGCAATTTTAGAATTTGTAGCAATGGTAGCATTTGATGATTCTGGTGAGGAATAACAGTTTCGCGTTCAATGCATTTAAGACATGGAGGAATAAATTCAACTTGACTAGCGCTGATCTGTTGAGTTAGTAATGAATCATTTTCCATACGAAGATCATCATGAGACATCCTCGGCTTTTCAAGATCAAGCTTCCTTTGAAGAAATTCATAGGAAAGCTTCTCATGATCAGTGAGGAGTGTATCATAACGATCCTGAAGATTATCAAATCTAGACTGAAGACTTTTCATGTCATCAGTGAGGATTTGGGTAAGGTTCATTTCATCATTCAACAGATCATCACTTTTGTCTAGCAGTTTCTAAAGCTTTTCCAGAGCAGTTTGTTGTTTAGTGGCAATGATAGCAAGTTTACTGTAACTGGGTTTCTTATAATCATTAGGTTCAGAGTCACTAGAATCAGAGGAGGAGGCATTATTTGACACCTTTGAACCTTTTGCCATGAAGCAATAGGTTGGAGCGATGTCATCAGCATAGTCATCAGTATGGATGGTGCAATCATTTTCTTCAAGATTGAAGATTGACTTGCTGACGAAAGTGGTTGCTAGTGCAAGACTAGCCTGTCCGGATTCTGAGTCTTCATCACAACCCTCTTCTTCATCACATTCCTCTGATTCTGCCTCGGATTCCATTTCCTTGCCAATAAGTGCCCGAGCCTTTCTGAAACTGGTCTTCTTGTGTGATGAGGGCTTTGAAGATGAGGATTTTGAAGATTTCTTCTTCTTCTTCGAGTCATCAGAACTGTCATCCTTGTATTTCTTCTTCCCTGATTCCTTTCCCCAACGGGGACAGTCAGCAATGTAATGACCTGATTTCTTGCACTTGTGACAGGTTCGTTTCTTGTAGTCCTCATATGAAGATTCTGATTTCCTCATGTCTCTTCTTGAAGATTTACCGAACTGACCACGTCGTGTAAATCTTTGGAATTTCCTCACGAGCATTGCAAGCTCCTGTCCAAATTCTTCAGGGTCACAAATGCTGTCATCTGTGTCTTCGTCTTCAGATGAGAAAATTGCTCTAGCCTTCAGTGCACGTGGTCTGGAATAGCTTGGTCCATATAGATCTCTCTTTTCTTCTAGCTGGAATTCATGAGTATTCAGCCTTTCTAGTATATCAGCTGTATCAAGCATCTTGTAATCTGGTCTTTCTTGAATCATCAGAACTAAAGTATCAAATGAAGAATCCAAAGATCTCAGCAGTTTCTTCACAACTTCGTGATCAGTGATGTCTCAAGCTCCCAGTGCTTGCAGTTCATTTGATATGTCAGTGAGGCGATCAAAGGTGTCTTGGCAGCTTTCATTGTCATGTCTCTTGAAAAGATTGAAGAGATTGCGAAGAATATCAACACGAGAGTCACATTGGGTTGATACTCCTTCATTTACCTTGCACAGTCTCTCCCAGATCAGTGTTGCAGAGCCCAAAGCACTTACTCTTCCAAACTGGCCAGGGCTCAGATGGCCACAGATGATGTTCTTCGCTTGAGAATCGAGTTGCTTGAATTTCTTCACATCAGCCGCAATGCCACTCGCAGAGATGATGGGGACTCCATTTTCCACAATATACCAGAGATCATTATCAATAGCTTGTAGATGCATTTGCATTTTGTTCTTCGAAAAGGGAAAGTTCTTTCCTTCGTAGGTAGGACATGCTGCAGTCACCTTAAACATGCCTGCAGTCGACATAACTAAAACTCCAGGTGGTTCAATCAAAATCACACAGAACAAGGGAGTACCTTGCTCTGACACCTATTGAAAGTGCGTTATATCGACTAGAGGGGGGGTGAATAGGAGATTTTTAGAATTTCATCACCGAGGAAATTCCTTTTGAGGAAATTCCTCACTGATGACTAACTTACAGCGGAAACAGTAAAGGATCAGACGTGCAAACGTTCACAACAACAGTATTTCAGAGTGAAGAATGTGAAAACAGATTGCACAGTAAGCAGGCACGCAGAATACAGATGATGATTAACTATCGTGAAGAATTTGGGGTTGAGGAAATTCAGAGAAAGTCTTCAGCAAATTCTTGAAACAGTCACAGTGAAAGTCATCAACACACAATACAAGGAAAGTGAAGAGTTGAGGAATTAGAACCCGTTTCTCAGTGAAGACTGTTGTTGATGACCCAGTTCCAACTGCTGTGACAGTTGTACATCTGGTTTGGAGCGGCTTGGTATTGAAACCAAAGGACACCCAGTCCCGGGACACACTGTCCCTACCGTATTCTCCTTGAGCTACGGACACACAGTCCTCGCCCAACACTCGTGGTAAGTCTTCGGGGCAGACTTCCAAACCCTCACAAACTTCGTCACACGGCGATCCACAATTGACTGCTGGGTTGCTCTAGACCATGACGCCTAACCGTCTGGAGGATGCACAGTCCTCAAAGGTAAAAGGCTTCAGTCCCACACAGGAACAACTTCTTCAGTGATGCTCAATCACTAGGTTGGTTTGTGGTTTCGGTGGGTGGTGTATTTCCTCACTGATGAATTACTCTCGAAAGCTCTAAGGAATTTGGGATGCTCTTATGACAATTGTCAGTTTCTAACGGAGCAGCCGACCAGCTAGTGGTTGTGGGGGTGGCTATTTATAGCCTGGGAGCATCCCGACATGATTTGACACTAATGCCCTTAAATAATATGACCGTTGGAGTGGATAATACCAGTGACTTGGCTTGGTAATCGAAACGGTCAGGACCCTCAACTGTGAGAGTCCTCATGTCACTCATATTCCTCACTTGAGGCTTTTGCTAGGATTAGGCTTGGGTTGAGCATCATGAGGAAATTCATTCCATAGTGTAACTTCGACCCCCTTTAACAGTACGGTGTTCCTATTACTCAAATGCGAAGAAAGTAAAACAGAAAGTGTAAATCTTCACGCTTCAAATTCTTCAGAATGAATTTCTTCAGGAACCACCGGACTTCTCAATATCAGTATCTTCATGAGGAATATTAATTTCATCGCAGATTCCTCGCGATTCATTTCTTTAGCTTGAGACCAATTTCTTCAACTGAAGATATACATTTTTAGGGGTCGATATTCTTCAAATATCTCAAACTCCTCAATGACTTATAGATCATGTGTACACTTATAAACACATTAGATACTTAACCTACAAGTCTTCAAACGACCAAAATCACTAAGGGGCACTAGATGCACTTACAGTTATGTCACATTATCCACTACCGGGCCTAATCATATCTACAAAAGCAAGAGTGTATTAGTGCTTGGACACACAGGGGGCCTCTTTGATTTGTAGGGTTTAAAAATTTAACTCCCTTGTGGTTAACATTTAACATGAAAGGAGCATCACCTCGATAAAATAGCTTCTCCACGAATGGAAAGCATCTCAAGAATCTGACAACTTGGTTCAGGTTGGCGCTGATATATTCTAGTGCCAAGACCTTCACTGTGCGGAGATACGGGGTTGAGCTTGTTAGAAGCATTTTCTGGATGACACACGAACATACATCTTTAATAGATAAAAATAAATGTTAATTTCATGAAGCTTAAGAAGGCAATTGTTGTACCTAGACAGTTATGGATCGAATAACAAGTTCAGGGAAGTTGACGGGCGAGTTGCCAAACACTATCAACTTCGGCCCATAAATGACCCTGATTCTTGTTGGACCTTGTTGATGAACTACATGTAATCTCTCCAATAAAGGCACGTCCTGAATGACCATTTGGTGATTCACCTTGTGTGATCTCCTGTTGCAGCACCAATAATACATACAAATTGTCCGGAGACTCATGAAGGCTATGTGGAGGCTACTTAACCCATCGATTGTGTGAAGATGAAGGTACTCGAGTGCAGTACAACCACCGAGTAGGAATTCCATGGCATCATTGGGGATGCAGACGGCAATAATCTCGAGGTGCTTCAGTCAAGGTAGCAAAATAGCGGAATCAATGTTACTCTGGGGGAAATGGTACTTCATGAACCTAATGTTACTCTGGGGGAAATGGTACTTCATGAACCTGGCGATGCGCAACATCGAGCAAAGTGCAGTGCGGAGGGTGGGAGAGAGCGCAAATGTCCATCATCAAAAGTGAGATCCTCGAGTTGATCTAGGGCGGTCAATAAGAACCACTCATCAAGCTTGGCTTGGTCCTTGCCGTTGGAACGGGACGTGCCCGTAGTAAGGCATGTGATTCAACCATAGTGCATGCCGAGGATCTGGGACAATGCATCCAAGAGTTTGTGATAGCCATTGCAGAGCATGTGCTCATTTATTAGGCCGAGAGGGGCACAACACCATAGGGGCACCACCAGCTCGAGAGGACGGTTGTGCACATGACATCTTCGATTGGAGGAGGGACATGATGAGTGTAAACATATCATTGGGGAGGCTGCTGATGAAGTCAAGGCCTGCCGGAGGCGCTTGTGTTTCTAGCTCGGCCCGCCTCTGCTTGTTGGCAACCTCTTCCTCCACCACCGGAGTATCGGCGGCAGCGACACTTTGTGTTATGAGTAGAGAAGTTGGAGGATAGTGATTATGTAGCTAGATCAGGACAGAAGAATATTGTATTAGTAATGATAAGTTTCTAGGAAGGAACAATTTCACAGATTTAGAAAATGAAATCCCGATTGGTTGTTGAAATACTACACAATTACTTTCATATTGCTATGCAAATAAACATACAGATACTAGAAAGAACACTTACTTCCAACAAAGTATGGACGAATGATGCCGTCGTGGAAGTTAGCATTTATCATATAACTAGGCTCTTTTAGGTGCATTGTAATTTTAGTGCCAGCTTTCAGTACATAAAACTTAGGAATTTCTGCCCAAAGGCCTGCTTCAAAATAGGAGTGACAATCTTCATCAAGTTTTCAGAAACAACATTGTAAATCCATGGTTTGTGCTCAATATGACATCTCTCGAGTCTTCAGTTATTTAAAGGCGAAGATTTAGCACTACATTTGTTGTTGCAAAGCAAGGGATGTAGTGCAGGAATTGATAAGATTGTCAAATAATAGAGTAACATCCTAGTATGGGAGTAGTTAAAAGAACACCACACCAGTTGATATGAAAGAACGAAAAATTATAAGTAAACAGATAATGTAACCATGATGTCATGCAAATATATATGAGAGTAAACGAATGAAAAATGTATCATTAATTTGCCTAATATAGAAGAAGAAGAAACTAACTTTGATGTATATGCTGCGATTGTCACCTTTTATCAAATGTAGCAATATATAGTATTGGTTCAAAAAAACTATAGGTCATGTCAACCCAGGTAGTGTGAGACTGAACATATATATTGTGCAGTTCATGAAGTCGTATGGTACGGTGAGATGAAACTCCTCGGCTGTATGGCGAAGGCCACATAGCCCTGATGTGTCCTTACAATGTACACTCCATGAATGAAAACCCTCAAATCGGCTAGAAGAAACATGAATCCACGATGATTGTGGCTGGATGATTAAAAGGGGTGGATAGACTGGGATAAGAGACGAGCAGAAATATTTTAGTAGATAAGTTACCTGCCTCTCCATGGGGAAAAACCAGTACCAAAGATTCCATGGGTCGACGACGAGCAACATCGAGAAATTCAGTGTCGATAGGTCGCAACAAGCGGCAGTGGAAAAATGCGGTGGCGTTTGGCAGCAGCCAGCGTCGGCGACAAGCGTTGAGCTAACTGGTTGTCGTGGGGTTAGGCGATGACACGGAGAGTCATGGAGGAGTTGTAGGTGCTACTAGGGACGAGGAGGGGGATGGGCGGGGGTGAGGGTTTTGTGACGTGTGGGTGTTGAGGGTTTTCTATCCTAGAATAATGTGCTTCTGAGGCAACAGATTGTAGACCTAGTCATGTGTGATAAAGTGTAAATATTGCTACTACTCTAGAATAATGTGCTTCGGAGGCAATGGTTTACTAGACAAAATCGTTTGTGATAAATCATAAATATCTCTCTAAAAAAAACTAGCACTCCAGTGTGATGGAGATACGGATAGTCGTTCGATCTGTGTACGTCCTGTGATTCAGACATGCGATCCATGGGGATGCATTCAGGCCAACCAGAACACAAGTGGCGCGGCACAATGATAGTCATCGCACAGAGTTCCAATCTAAAAATATGACTAACACTAAACATTCACCCTAATATGCACCATATGTATTCAATTTTTTGACAACTTCAATCCGAAGTTGTGTGTGTTGTGGGCAAACGGTTTCTATTATAAAACTGTGTGGAAATACTGAAAGTAACACAAATGATTCATAGATTGGTCTAATTAAGAGCGGCATAAAATGGAATAAACCAAACTTATTGCAGCTCAAGACTGCAATTACATTGCACTATTAGTTCATTACACATAGTCTCAACAACATGTAGTTTAATCGATAAAGATATATACTCAAGCATAGATACAATACGCACAAACTAGATAGATTCAATCCAACATGTCATCTTCATGTTTGATTGTTAAGATTCTGTAGGAACTCTGCGTACACAACGTGTGCCATCCTGCGAGAATAATTCTACTTGAAGGAGCAAACGCCACGTCCTCTTGCATGCGCTAGAACACTAGAATACATGTTGTTAATCTTATGGTTATAGAACGGGCATCCATAGCCCCCATTTTTCTAGACACGCGTGTTATGATTTCCAGCCTTAAGCTCCCTGAGCATTTGCCTCTTGAACCTCTCCTGTGCGTCTTCATCCTCGACTCGACATCGTTAGATAACACCTATACATATGGTAACAAATATGACATCGATATAATTTATAATGTGAATTCAGCAAGACGGAGTGTATGAAACATAATATATCATGTGACAACGTGAACCCTAAATACTCAAATGATATTGATGAAAGAAATGCATAAACTATGAGAGCGCACAACTTAGTGCAACATCTTTAATTAATGCATGTCTTAAATGCATGAAGTGATAATTCTCAGAAAAATATAAGAACATTCAAGTAAATATTAGTACATGTGAAAAAAATGGAAGTCATATATGTAGGGCATTCAAATAGATTGTAAGATCTCGCTACGAATTATTAGCAAAATCACTTAATCTAGTCAAATTATTAGCAAAATCATTTGTACAGATAGCCTATAACCAAAGAAAACCTAGCTATGATATGTTTACCAAAAATGGGTATAAATGACCAACCGGTTCTCCTTCGGAGTTGTTGTCATCGCCGGAGTGGTCGTCGAAGTCACTGTGGACCATTGACTCCAGCTCTGGAAGCACGACGGCAGCGACGACGTCAAGGTTGCGTTGTTGTCCGTGCGACACATCATCTACAGTGATGACAATATTTCTGCCCACCTTCACGCTGTACTCAGGTGCTTCGCGGGCCCCAACGTGGCCACTCCCTCCCATGGTGCACTTAGGGGAGGTTCCTCATGACAACTGAGAATGACGACGAGGATGCAGGTGGAGAGAGGATTGTGCGTGTGTCTGTGTGTCTGTGTGCGTGTAGCGAGAATAGGGAGTATGACCACGTATTACAACTAGGGGCTCATGCATTGTTAATATAGATCAGTTGGGAGGGAGGCGGGTAGCGGTTTAAAGGGACGGCTCGCCTCCCATTGAACCTGCGGGGTGGACTGCTTGCATGCGTATCATCAATTCACACGCGTGACATCATGTCTCCGAGTGAAACTGCACAATGAACACGCCTCCCATCAACTCACACACCTGCTCCCACGCATCCCGGTTAGCATGTGCGGCGACCTTCTACCATGCATATCGTCAAATCATATTTGCTCCCATGGATCACGGGGCATGTATTTTTTTTCTTTTTGAGGATTAATTATACCATTTTATTGTCACTTAACCAAAGTTGTGGCATGTACATTGTTGTTGTAATGCCAACGGTTTGGATTAATAAACCATTTGTGATGTTAAGGTGACAGCTTTGTGTTGCATGTATTAATAAGCCCCCGTTTGTAAGAAGCTTAGATGAAAACTTGACTCAAATTGTACGATTTATTTACCACGACCTACTAGTTACATATCATGAAATCATGTCAAGAATTCTAGTTTAGTTGCGGATTTGCTGGAATTTGAAAACCAAGACTCTCAATGTTTGCGGCCAAGCCATGATGTTTAGATGTTTGAAATTTATTGTCTTACCTTGCATGGGGACTAAACATGCACCCAAGACATAAAAAATGGACTTTCTAATCCATTTTGGCACACAACCGCATGTGCATATAGTTCGAATTTGAAATTTACAAATTAAATACCGAAGGAATCAATTTAATGTATATAAATGTCTTAATATCCTCTAAAAATCAAATTTTAACATGGCACTCGTATTGTCACATGTGCACTACAGAAAAAGTTTGGCATGCATGCCTCAAAGTGGCGTTGGTGTACTTGGACGGTTGGGGGTGTGGGGTTCCCGGCACAATACGCGCCGTATGCCACCATGTGGGGTTGTTCGGTTAGTGAGGCATGTGGCACATCAAAAGTCGTGCATTGGGTATATATTTAAAGCATCTCATGCCTTTTTTCATGCATATGTTTGTGTCTCATGCATGTGGTGGTGGTCCTCGTACACTCCCTCATGTGGTTACCATTGACACACATGTTTGTTGCGCATGTGCGGTCTATCACTTTGAATGGTGCAGCGTGGGGAGTTTGATCAAAGATTGGTTCATCTTAGTCCGTATTTCTATGTAGATCAAGGTGAGATACCGGATGAAAGTTTGAGTGCATGTGTGCACACGCGTGCTCCCATCGGCTACAAGTAAGTGTACATGTTTGAACCTTCGTGGTTTTTTTCGGTTTGTGAAGGTGCCACATCAAAGGTGTGCATTGTGTATTCGAAACATCAGACAACACCTCCATACATATGTTAGGGCAGCATGTCGGCGGTGGTTGTCCTCGAACACCGGGACCCTCGCGATCAACGTCGCTCCCATCTCTAGCCTCGTGTACTTTAACCGCAACAAGAGAGGTTAATTACTTTGGATTTTTTTGGGTTTGTGTTTGTGATAGGTCATGGTGCAAGATTACATGGTATAATTTGAGCGCATGTGTACGTGTGAATGCCTTCCAGTGGATCGAATGGGGGGCATATATATATACTATGCCTCATGAACCTCGCTCCGCGTGGGGACTTTACGATTACCAAGGAAGGTGCCACATCAAAGTTTATGTGTTGGATATTTAAACATCACACAACACTTCCATACATATGTTTGATCCACGCTCACACGATGTTTATTTTCGAACACTCCTTGTGCTTGTCGGTGGAAAGCCCATTCCTGGGCCCGCGTGGATGTCCATCACATTATCTGACAACGAAAGAGAGGGTACCATGGTGGATTATTCTTGGTTTGTGTTATGGTATCCTTACCAAAGTCTGAGCGCATGTGTACGTACGCGGAATTGTTCCGATCAGCTCTCGACATACTAGCTATACACGTCATGAACACTCGCTCCAGCGGGGGGCTTTCCAGTTCCAAAGCATGGGCCACATCAAGGTTGCACATGAGGTATATTAATTAATTCAAATGCAACACAACATTTTCTTACACACGTTTGTGTGCCCCATGCAGGTGATGGTTGTATTCACACAGTCCATTGCATGGTTATCAGCGTCACGCCCATTCATGTGCCTCAGTGGATGCTCATCACTTTGATTGGCAGCAAGAGACATTTCACAAATGTTGGTTCTTCGGTAGGTATGTCCGTGTTGCAAGGCGCATGCGACATAGTCCACCTTTGACCGAAAGCGAGATGGGGCAGTTTGACCATGCTCGATTCATGCAGGTTTCATTTTTGTGTTACGACAGGGTGAGACGAGAGACCTATTTGGGGGTACGTATTCATTGCTAGGAATCCCTCCTGCCAACACTAAGTAGTGGCGGACGAGACATGTGCCACATCAAAATTGCGCATTGGGTATTTTGAACATATCAGACCACCCGTTGCATATATATTTTTGTTCCACATGCAAGTGTGTTTCTGTTTTGACCCCTTCCCGCATTTTTTTGTTGAAATGCTCCTATATATTATTATTGGAGTAAATAGTAGATGATTCGAATGAAACAACCATTTGCGATTGTACACTCCACAAACACCATTCCCTCCGACTACCCATGTGCCACGACTGTGCCGTGTCACATCAGCATGGTCCATGTGGGCGCTATACACAATTGGGCTCCACAAGACTACCCTCGCAATCTCAAAAATATCTTCTGCCTTGAGCCATTTAAAAAATGGCGGTTCTGCAGGTTTTTCCTATTTGATAGCACACACTTATTATGTTTGGGTTGTGTGCGATATTTGTTGCTCCAGCGTGGGTCGTGCTGCTTCAATCCCGTAATCAAAATTTTCATTAGCCCCCGCATCCCGGCATTTCACTCCCGCCAAGTAAAATTTTCAGTAGCCGCAAAAAAAGGAAAACCTCCGCTCACACACACATACACCACTCCGCTCCCTAGCTCGAACCATAGATAGCTCGTCACTGTCGTGATACATCTCCAATGTATTTATAATTTTTCAATACTATGGAAGAAGAAAAGTTGCATAAATATGATGATATGGCTAGAAACATGGATAGAATTGCTCATGATGTGGAAACTCTTAAAAATATATTTTTTACACCCAAGCATGATATTAATGAGTCTATTAAATCTATCCAAGTCTCTATTAATTAAAGCAATGAGAGGACCGCTAAGTTGAGAGCTAATTGAAAATTCTTAGAAAAAGCTCTTCCACCCGGTTTTTATCATAATCGTGATGAAGATATTAAAATTATTGGTGTTTACCCTATTGAATATTTATTTACTAATCTGAAAATTAATGATAAAGGTACTAGAGATGAGTCACCTTCCGCTAGAACGCGCCATGTTTGTTCGGAGGGTGACAATTTTAATGATAAAAATGAAAAGGTTGGGTTTGCACAGGTCAAAACTTTAACTAGTGATGTGACCACTAACTTGGATTACAAGGACTTTAATTATTTGATTTGTTATATGATACGTCTCCAATGTATCTATAATTTTTGATTGTACCACGCTATTATATTATATATTTTGGATGTTTTATATGCATTTATATGTTGTTTTATATTATTTTTGGGACTAACCTATTAATCTATAGCCTAGTGATAGTTTCTGTTTTTTTCCACATTTTTGAATATTGCATATAAGGAATATTAAACGGAGTCCAAACGGAATAAAATCTCCCGAAGGATTTTTCTTGGACCAGAAGACACGCAACAGACTTGGAGTAGGAGGCAAGGCAGTCGCCGGGAGGCCACAAGCCTGCAGGGCACGTACCGGGGGGTGGTCGCGCCCCCCTGGCTTGTTGGCCCCCTGCAGGTCTCCTAACCCTAATTCTTGGCCTATAAATTCCCAAATATTCTCGTATCGCCAAAAAGAGCCACGAAAATACTTTTACGCCACCGGGTGCCTCTATTTCTGAGAGATCGAATCTGGGAGCCTTTGCCGGTAATCTCTCGGAGAGGAAATTGATCACGGAGGGCATCTACGTCAACTCCATTGCCCCTCCGATGAAGCGTGAGTAGTTCACCATAGACCTATGGGTCCATAGCTAGTATCTAGATGGCTTCTTCTCTCTCGTTGATGTCCAATACCCTGTTCTTCATGATCTTCATGGGGATCTGTACAATGTAATACTCTTTTGTTGTGTGTTTGTCGAGATCTGATGAATTGCGAGTTTATGTTCAGATTATCTATGAATATTATTTGAGTCTCTTCTGAATTCTTATATGCATGATTTCATATCTTTGCAAGTCTCTTCGAATTATTGGTTTGGTTTGGCCAACTATATTAGTAATTCTTGCAATGGAAGAAGTGCTTAGATTTGGGTTCAATCTTGCGGTGTCCTCACCGAGTTACAGTAGGGGTAGCGAGGCACGTATTCTATTGTTGCCATGGAGGATAAAAAGATGGGGTTTTCATCATATTTCTTGAGTTTATCCCTCTACATCATGTCATCTTACTTAATGCGTTACTATGTTCTTCATGAACTTAATACTCTAGATGCACGCAGGAGTTGGTCGATGTGTGGAGTAATAGTAGTAGATGCAGAATCATACCTACCATATATCTTCCTCAAAACAGCCACCATACCTACCTATCATGGCATTTCTATAGCCATTCCGAGATATATTGCCATGCAACTTCCACTGTTACATCACATGATTTGTGTGTTCGTCATCATATTGCTTTGCATGATCGTAAGATAGCTACCATGCTATTTCCATGGCTTGTCCATTTTTTTATATATTTGCTATGCTAGATTATTGCACATCCTCATACACTGCCACATGCATTCATATAGAGTCATCTTGTTTAGTAGTTTTCCGTATCAAGTTGTAAGTAGATAGAAGTGTGATGTTTGTCACTACTAGATCACTATCTCAGTGAGGAAAGGTTGATGGAGAGAATGATTTCACCACAAGTTAGGATGAGACTCCGAGCGAAAAATAAAATAAAAAGAAATAAAAAAGGGGAAAATGAAAAATAAATAAAGAAATAAAAACGAGGAAAAAGAGAGAAGGGACAATGCTACTACCTCTTCTACCACACGTGTGCTTAGTGAAAGCACCGTGTTTTTCATATAGTCTCATGTTTTGCCATGCTAGTTGGAATTTTTCATAATAGAGCTTGGCTTGTATATTCTGATGATGGGCTTCCTCAAACGTACTCGGGGACGAGCAGGGATTAAGCTTGGGGATGTTGATACGTCTCTAACGTATCTACCTTTTTTGATTGTTCCATGTTATTCTGTTATCAATCTTGGATGCTTTATATGCATTTATTTGTTGTTTACTATCATTTTTAGCACTAACCTATTAACCCAGTACCTAGTGTAGTTGTTGTTTTCTTCGTGTTTTTCGCTTTTTAGGAAATCAGTACCAAACGGGGTCCAAATGCAACGATACTTTTTGATGATTTTTGGACAAAAAAGTCCTGGAATTTTCGGAGTTAGATCCGAGGGCGCACGAGGTGCCTCTAAGCCAACATGGCGCGTCCACGGGGTGGTCACGCCCTGATGGTTTGGGACCACCTCCCGACGCCTCTTGCCCTGCCTCCACTCCTATAAATCCTATTTCGATGGGAAAACACGAGAGGGCCACCCAAAATACTTTTTCCGTCACCGCAAGCTTTTGTTCTACCGTGATCCCATCTAGAGCCCTGGTTCGGTGACCTGCCTGACAGGGATACTACCCCTCGGTATACCAAGAGTGGAGATTACGTGTCTCGAAATCATTTGGGGCCGTCTGGTCCCCCAGGCCGGCTGGCGATCGCGGGCTCATTCGGCCAACACAAGACTGGCCGGTTGGCGATAGCCCTCCCCTTGGCCCTTACATGCCCGGCAGGCTGGCGGTATCCGGCCCCATCGGCTCACGAGTTCGGATGGCTGGCAATAGCCGGTCCCTTCGACCAGCCCCAGATCGGCCGGGTGGTGATAGCCGGCCCCTTTTGGGCCGCACATACCTAGCCGGCTGGTGATAGCCGGCCACCTGCTCAACGCGTGCCCAGCTGCCTGGCGGGGCCCGGTCGGCCGGCTCTCGACACATCCGGCCGTACCGTCGTACACAGACAAGACAAGATGAATGATCAGAGGCTATCACGGTAGCAGTATGTGGTGACATATACGACCCTGCTGCGGCATTATGATGGCAGGGTCAGCGAGGCTACAGAGACCACGACCCTCACCAGGCAAGGTGGTCCTGTAGCCACATTCCCCTCTGTCGCCTGCGCCGTGATGGCTCGGCGCGCCGGCCGCTGATGCACACGACCGGCGGGCCCCGCGACAAGACCCAACCACAGGTGGGCCCCGGAGTCGGCCCTAGAGGCTGGCAGCCGCCCCCACCTCCCAATCCTACTGTTACCACTGGAACACATGGTTGCACTATAAAGCCACGCCCCTGCCCACTGAGAGAGGCAGGTTTTCACGAGGTTGGAAACGTTCACAAGGTTCCAGAGGTTCATTCAGTTTAAACGCCCACAACTACACATAGAACACCACCCTGGGGCAGCAAGACAAGGAGCCAGCGCTTCGTCCCCTCCTCATGAACAGCTCAAGGAGAAACCATTGTATTGTGATTCTCATATAGTCACACAGGCAGGACTAGGGGTTTTACCTCATCGGAGGGCCCTGGACCTGGGTAAACCGGCGTCATGTGTGTTGCGCCATCACCCATTCCTAGACGCCGTCGGTGCCCATCGGCCCCAAACCATGAGTTAAGCCACCCCATGGCATCTGTCCCACAAATACCAGGACAGTTGTTGCCCACCATGGGACCGGCAGCGAAGCCGGCCGGGGTGACGTTCCAGGCGAGACCCTTCACCCGTTCTGGCGAGCGCGTGGCGCACGGCCTGGTCATGCGCTACGGCGCACTCGACTGCGTCAACGACAACGCCCGCCGTCTGCAGGATGCGGACTTCCCCGTTGATGGCTCCATCATTGCCTTCGGCTCTCACCGCGTCTATGTCGCGGTCGTCACTACAACTACCACGCCGAGGTGCTCAACTGCAATGAGTTGCCGCCGGCTGGCGACAGCAACCTCTCCTGTAGCATCGATGACCTGTGCGACCGTGTAGAGGTGTTCACTGTCACCTCGCATGGAGGCGCGTCTGGATACCGAACACCGATCCACGCAGCGATGGACACGCTCCACACCCACCCCAAGAGCTCGATGGACACCGCCTGCAACTGCTCTGTGAGGCGGAAGCTCTGGAGGCTACTCAGCGCGAGTTCGAAGCCACTGAGCATGAATTCAACACGGCCCATGGTTTCATGTCGGCTGCCCCCGGGACCAACTAGCTAGAGCGCGTGCGACGCCGAGGAGGCGCAGCCGGCCAGGAGCTGGCCAGCGACCGCCCCGTCTATGACACCCCAGTCAAGAACATGCGAGCCGCGCACGCTGCCATCGACGAGCTTGAGGGCCTCGATGGTGCGGCTCGCGATGCGCAGCAGGAACGTATCCACGTCCTCATCGAGACCGCCAACGCGCAGCAGGCCCAGTCACCCCACGACCCAGTCGGCTCCCGCTCAAGGACCTACACCGACGCCGGCTAGCCCGTAGCCCGTCGGCGAGAGAAAAACGAGGAATCTTCGTGTGTCAACACCCATCACCGCCGTGGCATCCAACAGGCGAGCAGCCGCGGCCGACGGGACCGTAGCCCATCTGTCATCGACATTTGTGCACGGGTGCCAACTAGCCAGCACGGCCGCCAATCGACACAGAGCGGCCGGTGCGAGGAGCACGACCGGTCGGCGATACCTTGCGGGCCGATGGGCGACCGAATCGGCGCGCGCGAGCTCGACGACCAGGACACATGCTTTCTCCTGGAGGGTCTCGCCAAGTCCCGCACCGCCGAGGAGGAAGGCACGGTCGGCCCGCCGTGCTTCGGGTCGCGCATCCTCAAGGAGTCGTTCCCCAAAGTCTCCACCTTGGTGCGCTACACCCCCAAGTACAGTGGCTCAACCAAGCGTGAGGATTGGTTGACCGACTACACCATCGACGTCGGCATCGCCGGCGGCAACAAGTGCGCAGCCGTCCGCTATGAGCCCCTCATGGTGCTTGGCTCAGTCCGGACCTAGCTTAACAGCCTGCCGACTGGCAGCGTGAACGGCTGGCTGGACTTCCAGGAGGCGTTTGTGCGCAACTTCACCGACACGTACAAGCGCCCTAGTCGGCCCCGACAGCTCGCCCTGTGCATACAGGGCCCGACCGAGCCTCTCCGAGACTACCTCACACGATGGACCGAGCTCCGCAACTCATGCGAGGGCGTCCATGAAGTGTAGGTGATCCAGTACTTCATCGACCAGCTGCCGAGACGACAACATCCTCAAGCACAACTAATGCGCTCGGAACCATGCACCCTCGCGGAACTCATGGTTGTCGTCGACCAATATGTCATGGCCGAGTCTTCCATGAAGCACCCCATTGTCATCGACGCCACCGGCAAGCCAACCGTGCCCAAGCCGGCTGCCGCCACGGCAGCCGGCGATCCCAGCCGGATCAGGGAAAACACAAGACCGACCAACAGGATACCCGCCAGGTCGCAACCGTCGAGGACAACCGCATGGCAGATGGCCAAGGCCCCAGCCAGTGCCAGCGCAACAACGAAGGCAAGCAGCACTGGCAGGACAAATACACCTTCGAGGCCATGCTCGACGGGCCTTGCAAATTCCACAGCGGGGCCAAGCCGGCGACTAACACCGCTCAGCAGTGCAGCTGGTTCACCAAGATCGCGCGTGGCGAGGCTCTACCGCCCACACCGCCGCCGCCTCCTCCCCTGCCTTCCACTGCAGGGGTTGGTGGGGTCGGCAACGTGTACCCTCAACAGGACGCCATCTACATCATCTTCACAAGCGAGCCTACCGACAAGCACAGCCAGCGCAAGCGCGCGATGAAGGTCAACGCCGTCATTTCGCAGGTCCCCCAGTACATGCACTGGTCGGACAAGCCCATCACCTCGGTCCGTGAGAACCATCCGGCTGTGATGCCGACCCCAGGCGGCTACACGCTGGTGCTGGATCCCACCTTCGTCTCCCGACGGAGCACGTGTCGCTTCACGCGTGTACTCATTAATGACGGTAGCAGCATCAACATTCTCTACCGCGACACCATGGAGAAGCTCAGCATCCTAGAGTCCGAGCTCCACTTGACACGGGCGGTGTTCCACGTCATCGTCCCGGGTCACTCCTGCTCGCTGATCGGCAGGGTCCGACTTGGACGTGCTGTTCTGCTCGCCCAAGAACTTCCGCAGCGAGTCGATCTGGTTTGAGGTCGTCAACCTCACCAGCTCCTACCAGGCCATCTTGAGTCGGCCGGCCTTGGCCAAGTTCATGGCGATCCCGCATTACGCCTACCTGAAGATGAAGCTCCTCGGCCCGCATGGAATTATCACCATCGTGGGCAATTGCCAGAAGTCGTCCGAGTGTGCTCTGGCCGGCTCCAAGCTGGCCGAGTCGCTCGTCATCACCGAGGAGCGGCAATAGATCGACTGGCTCGTGGCCCTTGCCCGAGAGCCGACCGCCATGCCCGAGCCCAAGCTGAAGCAGCCGGCTACGGAGGCTCAGTTCCAGCCGGCCACCAGCAAGGACACCAAGAGGGTCCCTCTGGACCCGGCTGACCCCTCCGACAAGTATGTCTTGGTGGGGACCAGCCTCAGCGCCAAATAGGAAGGCGAGCTCGTGGATTTCCTCCATGAGAATCGGGAAATATTTGCATGGTCCCCAAAAGACATGCCAAGAGTCTCGAGGAAGTTCGCCGAGCACTTTCTCCACATCCGGCCAGACGCAAAACCGGTCAAACAGCCCTTGTGCCGCTTCGCGGAGGCCAAGAGGAAAACCAACGGTGAAGAAGTTGCACGACTGCTGGTAGCTGGCGTCATCATGGAAGTCTTCCACCCGGACTGGCTGTCGAACCATGTCCTGGTGCTGAAGAAGAATAAGACTTGGCACATGTATATCGACTACACGAGCCTAAACAAGGCATACCCCAAGGATCCATTTGCTCTGCCCCGTATCGATCAAGTGATCGACTCGACGGCTCGCTCCGAGCTGTTGTCCTTCATGGACGCCTACTCATCCTACCATCAGATCAAGCTAAATCCAGCCGATCGACTGAAGACAACTTTCATTACACCCTTCGGGGCATTTTGCTACATTACGATGACGTTTGGGCTGAAAAATGTCGGTGCCATGCTCCAGCACTGCATGCAGTGATGCCCCTACAGGCAGCTTGACCGTAATGTACACGTCTACATGGATGACGTTGTGGTCAAAACCAAAGAAAGCCGCACCCTCCTGGACGATCTCAAGGAGACGTTCGCGAGCCTGTGCGAATTCAGAAACGGCTAAACCCGAAGAAGTACGTGTCCGGCATGCCGACCGGACAACTCCTCGGTTTCCTTGTTTCCGAGTAGGGGATCGAGGCCAACCGGGAGAAGATTCGGGCCAGTGAGCGAATGGCTGGCCGACTGACCTGGTAGGCGTCCAAAAGGTCACCGGCTACCTCGCCTCCCTCAATCGCTTCATCAGCCGGCTGTGAGAGAAGGCCCTCCCACTCTACCGCATTCTCAAGAAGGCGGACTGCTTCGTCTGGGGCGATGAGGTCGACGAAGCCCTGGCAGGCCTCAAGCGCGCACTGACCACGACACCGCTACTAGCCGCACCGGCAGATAGGGAGCCCATGCCGCTCTACATCATGGCAACCATCCGCGTCGTCGGCATCGTCATGGCCGTCGAACGCTCTGAGCTAGGCCGAGCCTAGCCGGTCAAGCAACCGGTCTACTACTTTAGCGAGGTGTTGTCTACCTCGAAGTAGAATTACCCGCACTACCAAAAGATGTGCTACGGTGTGTTCCTGGAGGCCCGAAAGCTCAAGCCATACTTCCAGGAGCACCCCGGTCACGGTCGTGAGCACCACTCCCCTCAGGGAGATCATGGGCAACAGGTATGCGGTCGGCCGCATCGCCAAGTGGGCCCTCCAGATGGCCGACCACAACATCAGGTATTAGTCCCGCACTGCCGTCAAGTCACAAGCATTGGTGGACTTCCTCGTTGACTGGGCAGAGATGGAGTACCTGCCGCCACCTCCCGACTCCACCCATTGGCGCATGCACTTCTACGGCTCGAAGATGCGCACCGGCCTCGAGGCCGGTGATGACGAGATGATGTATATACTTCTCGCACCTTGTTGGTTACCCCAAGTGGAAGGTTGAGATGTAGTCAGAAGCAAGTTTTCCCTCACACTGAGACTGTAAGGTTTATCAAACCAGTAGGACTCCTAGGACCAACAAGTAGGTGTCTTCCACCCTGACACTAGCAAAATACGTGGACCTGCACACACAACAAATAACTTTGCTCCCAACGAGTACAGAGAGGTTGTCAATCTTTCTGGCCTTGTAGTTTGCAAAGGATCAAAACACAAGCGGGAAAAGTAATAGTGATTGCAACGGAAAAGTAAACAAAAACGGTAAATGGTGGAGGTGTAAACAATGATGGTGATATGGACCGGAGTCACATGATGTTCACTAGTGATGTCTCTCTCCCAAAAGACGATAAACAACTATGCTTGGGTAAACAGATTACAGCTCGGCAATTGACAGAATTAGGAACGCACCGCAATGCTAATTATGCTACTTGATAGTTAGAGGTTCAATAGTAAGGTGCAGTACGCCAAGACAAGTAGACCGTTTATTCATCAGCATCTACTTAATAATCATCCACCTTGAGATATCTATCCAGAACATCTCGCCGGTATTAAATTGCGAGCCCCACCCAAAGTGTAAACTCAAAGCAACAGACAACTGCATTATCGAATTATGTGTAAGGTAAACAATCTTTGCAACCGTGGTCACCAGCATCGTTGTTTTCTCCCTGGTGGCAACAGCACATCCCCTAGTCTCATGTTTCTGTCACTCAAGCTAGACATCGAGGGGCATGAACCCACAATCATGCATAACGATCCCTCTTGGAGTTACAATCTACTACTCGGCCAAAGCAATAAATAGCAACGGAGAACATGCATGAATCACTAAGGAACATAATATAAAAAGATAATCAAATATATAACTCATAACAATCTGAACATAATATCATAATCCATCGGATCCCAACAAACCGAGCATAGCAATAGCAAGAGAATTACATAGATGCCTTGATCATGTAGGGCAGCTCACAAGGACTAACCATTGAAGCACAAGATTGGAGAGAAGACATCACATAGCTACTGGTCATGGACCCATGGTTCAAGGGGGACTACTCACGGCAGGTCCGGGAAGCGTCCATGGCGGTGGAGAAGCTCCCGTAGGACAATCCTCCCTCCGGCAGGGTGCCGAGAAGAGGTCTCCTGACGCTCCCGATCTCGGAAGCGCTGCGGTGGCGGAACAATGGAGAAATTCGCGATTCTGGATGTGATTGATGACCCACAAGTATAGGGGATCTATCATAGTCCTTTCGATAAGTAAGAGTGTCGAACCCAACGAGGAGTAGAAGGAACTGACAAGTGGTTTCAGCAAGGTATTCTCTGCAAGCACTGAAATTATCGGTAACAGATAGTTGTATGGTAAGATGATTCTTAGCAAGTAGCAAGTAACAATAGTAAGAAAGGTGCAGCAAGATGGCCCAATCCCTTTTGTAGCAAGGGACAAGCCAGGACAAACTCTTATATGAGGTAAAGCGCTCCGAGGACACATGGGAATTTCTGTCAAGCTAGTTTTCATCATGCTCATATGATTCGCGTTCGCAACTTTGATAGTTTGATATGTGGGTGGACCGGTGCTTGGGTGCTGCCCTTACTTGGACAAACATCCCACTTATGATTAAACCCTCTCGCAAGCATCCGCAACTACGAAAGAAGAATTAAGACAAAGTCTAACCATAGCAACGCATAAACTAGGGTTTAAGCTTCTGTCACTCTAGCAACCCATCATCTACTAATTACTTCCCAATGCCTTCCTCTAGGCCAAATAATGGTGAAGTGTTAGGTAGTCAACGTTCACATAACACCACTAGAGGAAAGACAACATACAACACATCAAAATATCGAACGAATACCAAATTCACATGACTACTTATAGCAAGACTTATCCCATGTCCTCAGGAACAAAAGTGACTAGTCACAAAGCATAATTATGTTCATGACCAGAGAGGTATTGAATAGCATCAAAGATCTGAACATATAATATTCCACCGAGTAATCCAACTAGCATCAACTACAAAGAGTAATTAACACTACTAGCGACCTTACAAGTACCAATCGGAGTAGCGAGACGGACTTGGTTACAAGAGATGAACTAGGGTTTGGAGATGAGATGGTGCTGATGAATATGTTGATGGAGATGAGTCCCCTCCGATGAGAGGAGTGTTGGTGATGTCGATGGTGATGATTTCCCCCTCCGAGAGGGCAATTTCCCCGGCAGGACGGCCCTGCCGGAGCTCTAGATTGGTTCTACTCAAGTTCCGCCTCGTGGCGGCGGCGACTCCTCCCGAAAGCCTCCTTACGATTTTTTCTGGAACGAAACCCTCCATATAGCAAAAGATGAGCGTCGGAGGGGCAACAGGTGGCCCACAAGCCATCCCGGCCCGGCCAGGGGGGTAGGTCGGGCCTGGCAGGCTTGTGGCCTCCTCGTGGCTCCCCTACGGTACTTCTTCGGCCCAGTATTTTTCATAAAATCCAAAATAATTACTCGTTGATTTTCACGGCTTTTGGAGTTGCGTAGAATAGGTATATCAAAATTGCTCCCTTTTCAGACCAGAATTCCAGCTGCCGACATTCTCCCTCTTCATGTAAACCTTATAAAATAAGAGAGAAAAGGCATAAGTAGTGTACCGTGAAGTGTAATAACAGCCCATAAAGCGATAAATATCAACATAAAAGCATGATGCAAAATGGACGTATCAACTCCCCCAAGCTTAGACCTCGCTTGTCCTCAAGCGGAAGCCGAGATCAACAAATATGCCCACATGTTTAGAGATAGAGGTGTCGATAAAACAAAGTACGGACATGCAGACATCATGATCATAATTAGAACAACAATATCGTCATATAATCTCTTATGCTAAAGTGACAATTCCTACACAATGTAAAGTATAGATCAAGAACCTTATTGAGAATTAACAACCAATAATATTTAGTCATTGAAGCAATTGCAATTTATCATACATCACAAAGAGTCAAATAAGAGCTTGTAAAGCAATTCCACATACTCAATCATCCTTTCGTCTTCTACAATTGCTAAAACTCACGTGGTACTCATGAGATCAAAGTTTCAGTTGAACACAGAGAAAGATAGGGTCCTATAGTTTCGCCTCCCAACTACTTACCTCAAGGGTAATGTCAACAATAATAATTCATGAGTACTTACTTCCAAGTTGACATATGAATATAGATCTTTCTATAGCACATGACGTTAGCCATGATAATGGCAAAATAAGGAATTGGTGTCGATCACCATGACTCTTTTAAGGACAAAAAGTAGAGGTACAAGATAGGCCCTTTGCAGAGGGAAGCAGAGGTTGTCATGCCCTTTTGAGGTTTGGATGTGTGGCCTCTTAGTGTGAAGGAACGTCACTTTATATTGCCTCCTGTGATAAAGAACTTTATTATGCAGTCTGTCGCTTTTATGTCTTCCTCATCACAGGTTCGTACAAAGCTTATTTTCCACACACTAATAGATCATACATATTTAGGGAGCAATTTTTATTGCTTGCACCGACGGCAACTTAGTTGAAGGATCTTATTCAATTCATAGGTAGGTATGGTGGACTCTCATGGCAAAACTGGGTTGAAGGTTTATGGATGCACAAGTAGTATCTCTACTTAGTGCGGAAGATTCGGCTGATATGAGGTGGAAGCAAGCGTCACATGCTAAGGGATCTCTAGTCATATAACATTGTTCAGAACCAAGCAAACCTAATTCATTATGTTGTCTTCCTTGTCCAACATCTACTTCTAAGCATGTAATAGTTTAATGAGTGTTCACAATCATAGACGGTGTCAAAGATGATATATTTATATGTGAACCTCTCCTTGTTTATTACTTCCTATCGATTGCAACAATGACCAAGGTCTATGTTTGTCCACCCACAACAAGTTTCAATCAACATTCTTTTTATATGTGAAGCCATCACTTCCCATAAGATCAATACATGATCTTTCATGCTTTCGTTCTTTTCTCATTCTTTTCTTTAGATCATGGCATGAGGCAAGGCCCTTAACTAAAACACTCTTTATTATATGACTCACCAACTCGATTACATCGGGGGGTGACACAAAGCAAAACTCAAGCCTAGAACATACTAAGAGCTTTTTTCTACTAAGAAAAAGGTAAAGGCAAAAGACGTGAAGGTGACACGATACCGGGGCAACTCCCCCAAGCATGGCACAAGCCAAGGGGATTTCCCATACCCGTGCTCAGTTGTCTTCCTTCGAAGGTGATGGTGGTGGAGTTGTTCTGTCTTTTGATTCCAAGAGGGCCATCAATCTTTGATTTATACCTTGGAGCTCTGTGATATGTTTCTCCAGCAAAACAACTTCACGGGTGAGATAACTATTACGAACACGAGTTATTTCACATAACCTCAAAAGTTCGGTCAAGGAAGGAGATAAAGGTGGAGGTAGGGTTGAAGAAAATCCTCTTCCTCAACTTCTTCCTTGTTGAGCACAGATTGCCCTTCGTCCAATGTCGGATTCTCCTCCTTAGTTTTGCCCTTGGTTTCTTCAAGCAGCCTTTCCTTGGCGTCCATGACCTCCATTCTTTTCAGATCAGCATTTACTTCTTCATAGATTTGAAGGAGATCGTTCTCCCCGACAAATTCCTCAGACGATATCCTTGCCCTAAATCTGCGACAAAAACATGCTCGAAAAGAAAACAGAGGAAATTTGCGTGATACGAGGGTCAGACCTTTCGGGAGAATATATAATGAATTTTTCCTGACCAAAAGGAGTACTCCGCAAGAAAACGGAGTCCGGGAGGCACACGAGGTGCCCACAAGCCACCCAGGCCCAGCCAGGGGGGTAGGCCGGGCCTGGCAGGCTTGTCGCCTCCTCGTGCGCTTTCCGGACTACTTAAATTTTTTCCATTTTTCTAAAAATTCCAAACGGAGGAAAATTGCTACTGGAAAAGTTTTCGAGTCGGTTTACTTACCGAATCACATACCTCTTCGTTTTCGGAGTCTGAAACAGGCTGATAAATATCCCTTATGTACTCCTCCGGAGTTATGGTATTAATAATATTGCTTTCAACATTTACGGGAGTACCTGAGATATAATGCTTGATTCTTTGCCCATTTACAACTATCGGAAAATTACGTTTCGTGTTGTTGATCTTCATGGCACCAGAACGATATACTTCCTCAACAATGTAAGGACCTTCCCATTTGGAGAGAAGCTTGCCTGCAAAAAATCTTAAACGAGAATTGTATAGCAAGACATAATCAGCTACATTGAACTCACGTTTCTGTATCCTTTTATCATGCCACCTCTTAACTTTTTCTTTGAACAACTTGGCATTTTCATATGCCTGAGTTCTCCATTCATCGAGTGAGCTAATGTCAAATAACCTTTTCTCACCAGCAAGTTTGAAATCAAAGATGAGCTTTTTGATTGCCCAATAAGCCTTATGCTCTAGCTCAAGAGGTAAATGCCATGCTTTACCGTAAACCATTTTGTACGAAGACATGCCCATGGGATTCTTATAAGCAGTTCTATAAGACCACAGTGCATCATTGCTACTGCGACAACAGACCTTCCCTGGCAACGGCGCCAGGAATCCTTCTCTCACGGGCTACGCCTATAGGGACTTCCTTGGCAAATATGCAAAGGATTTCACCGCGGCCTTGGAGCCTTGCGTTGGTGTTCCCTTGAAGAAGAAAGGGTGATGTAGCACAGCGGCGGTAAGTATTTCCCTCAGTTTGAGAACCAAGGTATCGATCTAGTGGGAGGCACTCGTCGAGTCACAAGTACCTGCACAAACACAAAGAGCTTGCACCCAACGCTATGAAGGGGTTGTCAATCCCTTATAGATTGTTTGCAAAGTGAGAATTAAAAGCAAAAAGTAAATAAAGCAAAGTAAAAGCGAAAGTGGAGACGATAGTTGTGAATAGACCCGGGGGCCGTAGTGTTCACTACTGGCTTCTCTCATGAAAGAAAGTAGACGGTGGGTGAACGAATTACTGTCGAGCAATTGATAAAACCGCGCAAAGTCGTGACGTCATCTATGGCAATGATTATATCTATAGGCATCACGTCCAAAACAAGTAGACCAATACTTTCTGCATCTACTACTATTACTCCACACGTCGATCGCTATCCAGCATGCATCTAGTGTATTAAGTTCATAAGAACAGAGTAATGCCTTAAGCATGACATGATGTAGATGGACAATCTCATATCTACGATAAAATCCCATCTTGTTACCCTTGATGGCAACAACACGATGCGTGCCTTGCTGCCTCTTCTGTCACTGGGAAAGGTCACCACACGGTATGAACCCAAAACCAAGCACTTCTCCCATTGCAAGAATCATAGATCTAGTTGGCCAAACAAAACCCAAGACTCGGAGAGACTTACAAGGATATCAAATCATGCATATAAGAAATCAGCAAAGACTCAAATATAATTCATAGATAATCTGATCATAAATCCACAATTCATCGGATCTTGACAAACACTTCGCCAAAGAGGATTACATCGGATAGATCTCCATGAAGATCATGGAGAACTTTGTATTGAAGATCCAAGAGAGAGAAGAAGCCATCTAGCTACTAACTACGGACCCGTAGGTCTGAAGTGGACTACTCACGAGTCATTGGAGAGGCGATGATGTTGATGTAGAAGCCCTTCAACTCCAAATTCCCCTCCGGCAGGGCACCGGGAAGGGTCTCCAGATGAGATCTCGCAGAAACGGAAGCTTGCGGCGGAGAAAAAGTGTTTTCGTGGATGCCCTGATTTTTTTCTGGATTTTAGGGAATATATAGGCGCAAGAGCTAGGGCAGGGGAGCGCCAGGGAGGACACAAGCCTAGTAGGCGCCCCCCCCCTTGTGGCGGCTGCAGGGCTTGTGGGCCCCCTGTGGCTCTCCTGCCTTGGCCCTCAAGTCCCCCGATCTTCTTCTTATCTCGAAAAATTTATTTCGGGGATTTTATTCCGTTTGTACTCCGTTCCAAAATCAGATCTGAAAAGAGTCAAAAACACAGAAAAAACAGGAACTGGTACTTGGCACTGAATTAATAAGTTAGTTCCAAAAAAGATATAAAAGGTACATAAAACATCCAAAGTTGACAAGATAACAACATGAAACCATAAAAAATTATAGATACGTTTGAAACGTATCAAGCATCCCCAAGCTTAATTCCTTCTCGTCCTCGAGTAGGGAAGTGAGAAAGAATGAATTTTTGATGCTTTCATGCTACCTAGCATAGATGTCCTTTGTGACTCCTCTTATGTGACGTGAATGTTCAGATCCATTAGATTCAAAACAATAGTTTTCTATTGACGCGGAAACAATAATACTTCAAGCAAACTAGCAAGGTAATCATGAACTTTCAAAATAACAAGGCCAAAAGAAACTTATCCCTACAAAATCATATAGTCTAGCTATGCTCTATCATCCTTGCACAACGAATTTAAATCATGCACAACCCCGGTATTGGCCAAGTAATTGTTTTCACACTTTTACTTTCTCAAACCTTTTCAACTCTCACGCAATACATGAGCGTGAGCCATGGTTTTAGCACTATAAGTGGAATGGAGTGTGGTGGAGGTTGCAAGACAAACAAGGAGAAGATGGTCACATTAACTAGGCATATCAATGATCTATGGAGATGCTCATCAATATATATATCAATGGGAATGAGTAGGGATTGCCATACAAATGATGCACTAGAGCTGAGAGTATGTGAAAGCTCTTAAAGAAAACTAGTGTGTGTGCATCCAACTTGCTTGATCACGAAGACCTAAAGAATTTTTGAGGAAGCCTATCATTGGAATATACAAGCCAAGTTATATAATGAAAATTTCCCACTAGCTATATGGTGGTGACAAAACGAGAGACTCTCAATCATGAGGATCATGGTGCTTAATAAGCACAAGTGTGAAAGGATAGTAGCATTGTCCCTTCTCTCTTTTTATCTCATCATTTTTTTGGTGGGCTCTTTGGCCTCTTTTTTTCCACACATGGGACAATGATCCATCAATGATGATCATGACACTTACAACTCAAAACTTAGAGCAATGATGACTCTATAAGGAATGCCTTCGGTAGTGTACCGTGACAATGATCTAGCATGGCATGGACATCAATGGGAACATCATGCTAGCTATCTTATGATCATGCAAATGGCAACGTAGAAGTGGTGGCACATGTCATGGTGGTAGTTGCATGGCAATATATCTCGAAATAGCTTTGAAAAAGCCATAGTAGGTAGGTATGGTGGCTGTTTTGAGGGAGGCTAATGGTGGGTTTTGTGCACCGGCAAAAGTTGCACGACACTAAAGAAGACAGTGATGGTGAAAGGTGAAAGTGCATCTAAACCATGGACTCAACATTAGTCATGAAGAACTCATATACTTGTTGCAAAAGTTTTAGCAGTAATCGAAACAAAGCATTCAACGCATACTCCTAGGGGAAGGGTTGGTAGGTATAAACCATCGCGCGATCCCTACCGCCACACAAAGGATGACAATCAATAGACTAATCATGCTCAGACTTCATCACATAGAGGTTCACCATACGTGCATGCTACGGGAATCACTAACTTCAACACAAGTATTTCTAGATCCACAACACCTTACCAATATAACTTCAATATTACCACAACCACAACTCAAAACTAATTGAGATGAATCAAACTTCTCTAACTATTCAATGCACATGAAGGTGGAAGTTTTCATATCCCTTTGGATGACTACTCCTTTTGAGACTACTTTCATAGCATAGATCAACTACCAAGCCACGCGCTTCCGTGCTCCAAAAGATATAAGTGAAGCACATAGAGCAAAATCAACTAGCTCTAAAGATATAAGTGAAGCACATGTGAGCTGAATTGTCTAACCAAAGGATATAAAGCTCGACAAAATCACGGTGAGTGCATGTCTCTCTCTCTAGGTGTGCAGCAAGGAAGATTGTGACAAAAAAAAGACTCCTACGATACAAGACGCTCTAAGCAAAAACACATAACATGTGGTGAATAAAAATATAGCCCCAAGTAACGTTACCGATGGATTGAAGACGAAAGAGGGGATGCCTTCCCGGGGCATCCCCATGCTTAGGATTTTACGGCATCCTTGAATCAACTTCGGGTGCCTTGGGCATCCCCAAGATTGAGCTCTTGCCGCTCTTTATCTCTTTGTCCATAAGAACTTCACCCAAAACTTGAAAACTTCACAACACGAAACTTAAACAGAAACTCGTGATATCATTAGTATAAGAAAGCAAACCACCACTTCCTTAGGTACTGTAGCAAACTTAAATTCTACTTATGTTGATGTTGGTTTACTGTATTTTCAATCTTCCATTGCTAATACCCCTCGATACTATCCATAGTTTCATCAAAATAAGCAACCAACTCAACAAAAACAGAATATGTTCACAGCAAACCAGTCTGTAGCAATCTGTATACTTCGTATACTTCTGTTACTTCAACAATTCTGAAAAATTACGACACTCTGAAGAATTTGCGTTGAAATCAGCAGCAAAAAGAATCAACTCAAAAGCTCTTACAGAAAAAAAAACGAAAATTCTTTTCGTGAGCACAAAGTTTCTGTCTTTTCCAGCATGACGAAACGATCATCCCCAAGACTAATCATAACGGTTTTACTTGGCACAAACGCAAAAGAAACACAAAAAACAATCATAACAGAATTATGAAAGTGTGGAAAACACAAAACAGAAATAAAAAGGATAGATTCGTTGGGTTGCCTCCCAACAAGCGCTATTGTTTAATGCCCTTAGCTAGGCATAAGGTGATTCAATGATGCTCACACAAAAGACAAGAATTGAAGCACAACGAGAGCATCATCAAGCATTTGAAAATCACATCTAAGTCTAACATACTTCCTATGCATAGGCATTTTATAGGAAAATAGATTGTCAAGACAACCAATAGTGGCCATATGCAAGGAAGAAGAAAGAGACAATAGCAATCTCTACATAACGAGAGGTAATTTGGTAACATAAAAGTTTCTACCAAAATATTTTCCTCTCTCATAGCAATTACATGTGGGATCATATTCGAATTCAACAATGTAACTATCACATCGGATATTCTTTTCATGATCCACATGCATGCAAAGTTGACGCTCTTCAAAAATAGTGGGATTATCATCAACTAAAGTCATGACTTCTCCAAACCCACTTTCAGTATTATTGCAAATATCATATTCATCATGAGTTTTAAAAAAAATTCAAGATCATAAGAAAGATCATCACCCCAATCATGATTATTGCAATAAGTAGTGGTCATAGCAAAACTAGCATCCCCAAGCTTAGGGTTTTGCATATTTTTAGCATGATTGTCACTAATAGAATTTATAGTGAAACCATTGCAATCATGCTTTTCATTCAAGGATCCTTCGTGAATCACTTCATTAATTTTTTCATCACGATTTCCAGATTCACGCATCTCAAGCAAAACTCCATAGAGAAAGTCAAGTGCACCCAACTCACTAGCAATTGGTTCCACATAAGTGGATCTCTTAAAGAGATTAGCAAGTGGGTGAGGATCCATATCACTAGATTTTCAGCAAGCGAAGATGCAAGCATATTGAAGGCACATAGTACACAAGCGAACAGAAAGCAAGTGAGAGAAAGGGCGAACGAAAAAGGAAAACGAAAAAGGCAAACGAAGAAAAGGGAAAAGGAAAAAGGCAAACGAAAAAGGCAAATTTGAAGTGGGGGAGATGAAAACGAGAGGCAACTCGCAAAAAAGGTAAATGCAAGAGATGAGTTTGTGACACCTACATGGATAGATCTTGACTTGATCTCTCCTCCCCGGCAACGGCGCCAGAAATAGGTGTGTTGACGGGATATTATTCTTGTCTTGATCTTCCTCGGCAAGCGATCCTCCTCCCTGGCAACGGCACCAAAAATCCTACTGCTACTGCGACAACAGACCTTCCCTGGCAACGGCGCCAGGAATCCTTCTATCACGGGCTACGCCTATAGGGACTTCCTTGGCGAATATGCAAAGGATTTCCCCGCGGCCTTGGAGCCTTGCGTTGGTGTTCCCTTGAAGAGGAAAGGGTGATGTAGCACAGCGGCGGTAAGTATTTCCCTCAGTTTGAGAACCAAGGTATCGATCCAGTGGGAGGCGCTCGTCGAGTCAAAAGTACCTGCCCAAACACAAAGAGCTTTCACCCAACGCTATGAAGGGGTTGTCAATCCCTTATAGATTTTTTGCAAAGTGAGAACTGAAAGCAAAAAGTAGACAAAGCAAAGTAAAAGCGAAAGTGGAGACGATAGTTGTGAATAGACCTGGGGCCGTAGTGTTCACTAGGGGCTTCTCTCATGAAAGAAAGTAGACGGTGGGTGAACGAATTACTGTTGAGATATTGGTAGAACCGCGCAAAGTCGTGACGTCATCTATGGCAATGATTATGTCTATAGGCATCACATCCAAAACAAGTAGACCGATACTTTCTGCATCTACTACTATTACTCCACACGTCGACCGCTATCCAGCATGCATCTAGTGTATTAAGTTCATAAGAACAGAGTAACGCCTTAAGCAAGATGACATGATGTAGATGAACAATCTCATATCTACGATAAAAGCCCATCTTGTTACCCTTGATGACAACAACACGATGCGTGCCTTGCTGCCCCTTCTGTCACTGGGAAAGGTCACCACACGGTATGAACCCAAAACCAAGCAATTCTCCCATTGCAAGAATCATAGATCTAGTTGGCCAAACAAAACCCAAGACTCGGAGAGACTTACAAGGATATCAAATCATGCATATAAGAAATCAACAAAGACTCAAATATAATTCGAAGATAATCTGATCATAAATCCACAATTCATCGGATCTCGACAAACACACCGCCAAAGAGGATTACATCGGATAGATCTCCATGAAGATCATGGAGAACTTTGTATTGAAGATCCAAGAGAGAGAAGAAGCCATCTAGCTACTAACTACGGACCCGTAGGTCTGAAGTGGACTACTCACGAGTCATTGGAGAGGCGATGATGTTGATGTAGAAGACCTCCAACTCCAAAGTCCCCTCCGAAAGGGCACCGGGAAGGGTCTCCAGATGAGATCTCGCGGAAACGGAAGCTTGCGGCGGAGAAAAAGTGTTTTCGTGGATGCCCTGAATTTTTTCTGGATTTTAGGGAATATATAGGCGCAAGATCTAGGGCAAGGGAGCGCCAGGGAGGCCACAAGCCTGGTAGCCGCCGCCCCCCCCCCCCCATGTGGCGGCTACCGGGCTTGTGGAACCCCTGTGGCTCTCCTGCCTTGGCCCTCAAGTCCCCCGATCTTCTTCTGATCTGGAAAAATTTATTTTGGGGATTTTATTCCGTTTGGACTGCGTTCCAAAATCAGATCTGAAAAGAGTCAAAAACACAGAAAAAACAGGAACTGGCACTTGGCACTGAATTAATAAGTTTGTCCCAAAAAAGATATAAAAGGTACATAAAACATCCAAAGTTGACAAGATAACAACATGAAACCATCAAAAATTACACATACGTTTGAGACTTATCAATCATCAATCTTCTTAGACCAATTCTTTCTAGACCTATTAACAGTCTTTTGCAGAATTAGTTTAATTTCTCTATTACTTAGCTCTAACCACTCGACTAAGGATGATAGGGAGATCCAACTCTATGGTTGACATCATACTTAGCAAGCGTTTTACGAAAAGCACCATGAATGAAATGTGAACCACCATTAGTCATTAGATATCTAGGGACCCCAAATGTAGGGAAAATAACTTCTTTAAGCATCCTAATAGAAGTGTTATGATCAGCACTATTAGTTGGGATAGCTTCTACCCACTTAGTAACGTAATCAACAGCAACTCGGATATGAGTATATCTGTTGGACTTTGGAAAATATCCCATATAATATAACCCCAAACATCAAATGGTTCAATGACAAGTGAATAATTCATTGGCATTTCCTGACGTTTACTGACATTACCTATTCTTTGACATTCATCACAAGACAAGACAAACTTACGGGTATCCTTGAAGAGAGTAGGCCAATAGAAACGTGATTGCAATACCTTATATGCAGTTCTATCTCCCGCATGGTGTCCTTCGTCAGCCTCAGAGTGACACTTCTGTAGGATCTGTCCCTATTCATGCTCAGGTACACAACGTCTAATAACACCATCTACTCCTTCTTTATAAAGGTGAGGATCATCCCAAAAGTTATGTCTCAAATCAAAGAAGAATTTCTTCTTTTGCTGGTATGTGAAACTAGGTGGTGTATATTTAGCAACGATATAATTTGCATAATCAACATACCACGGTGTACTACATGAAGCATTGATGACATTCAATTGCTCATCAGGAAAGCTATCATCAATAGGTTGTGGGTCATCAAGAACATTCTCCAACCTAGACAAGTTATTTGCTACGGGGTTCTCAGCACCCTTCCTATCAACAACATGCAAATCAAATTCTTGGAGCAAGAGAACCCATCTGATAAGCCTAGGTTTAGCATCTTACTTTTCCATGAGATACTTGATAGCAGCATGATCAGTGTGAATAGTAACCTTGGAATCAACAATGTAAGACCTGAACTTTTCACATGCAAACACGACTGCTAAAAATTCCTTTTCAGTAGTAGCATAGTTTCTTTGGGCACTGTCTAGAGTTTTACTAGCATAGTGAATAACATTCAACTTCTTATCAACTCTTTGTCCTAGAACAACACCAACAGCATAATCACTAGCATCACACATGATTTCAAAAGGTAAGTTCCAATCAGGTGGTTGAACAATAGGTGCAGTTATCAATGCATTCTTAAGTATTTCGAAGGCCTCCTCACAATCATCGTCAAAAACAAAAGGAATATCCTTTTGCAAGAGATTGGTAAGAGGCCTAGAAATCTTAGAAAATTCCTTAATGAACCTTCTATAGAAACCACCATGACCAAGGAAACTTCTTATACCTTTAATGTCTGTAGGGCATGGCATTTTATCGATCGCATCAACCTTAGCCTTATCAACTTCAATACCTCTTTCAGAAATTTTATGTCCTAAGACGATGCCTTCATTAACCATAAAGTGGCACTTCTCCCAATTCAAGACAAGGTTGGTATCTTTACATCTCTGCAAAACTCGATCAAGGTTGCTGAGGCAATCATCAAAAGAAAACCCGTAAATGGAGAAGTCATCCATGAAAACCTCAACAATCGTTTCACAAAAGTCAGAGAATATAGCCATCATACATCTTTGAAAGGTAGCAGGTGCATTACATAAGCCAAAAGGCATACGTTTCTAAGCAAAGGTACCGAAAGGGCAGGTAAAAGTAGTTTTCTCCTAATCAGATTGCGCAACAGGTATTTGGGAGAAACCAGAATAACCGTCTAGAAAGAAGAATTGTGTGTGTTTAGACAATCTTTCTAGCATTTGGTCAAAAAAAGGCAAAGGGTAACGATCTTTCCTAGTGGCCTTATTCAATTTCCTAAAATCAATCACCATCCTATAGACAGTAATAATCCTCTATGGGATCAATTCATCTTTATCATTAGGGACAACGGTAATACCTCCCTTCTTAGGGACGCAATGCACCGGACTTACCCAATCACTATGAGCAACATGATAGATAATACCTGCTTCCAGGAGCTTTAGTATTTCTTTTCTTACTGCCTCTTTCATCTTAGGATTTAATCTCCGTTGATGACCAGCAACTGGTTTGGAATCAGGATCGGTTTTAATTTTGTGCTGGCATAGAGTGGGACTAATGCCCTTAAGATCGTCAACAGTATATCCAATAGCAGCACGATGCTTCCTCAGAGTTTTCAATAATTTATTTTCTTCATGCTCTGAAAGGCTAGCACTAATAATAACATGATATATCTCTTTTTCATCAAGATAAGCATACTTAAGAGTATCAGGTAACTGTTTAAGCTCAAACACACGATCACCCTTTGGTGGGGGTGGATCTCCAAGCAGCTCAACAGGCAAATTATTCTTAAGGATAGGATGTTGTTCAAAGATAGCTCTATCTATCGCATTCCTTTCATCCATATGCATATCATTTTCATGCTCAAGCAAGTATTGCTCTAAAGGATCAGTAGGAGGCACATCAATAGAAGCTAGGGCAATAATTTCATCCTTACTAGACAATTATTTTTCATGAGGTTGTCTACCAAACTTGGAGAAATTGAATTCATGTGACACACCTTCAAAGCCAACAGTGACAATTTGCTTCTCACAGTCAATATGAGCATTGACAGTATTGAGGAAAGGTCTGCCAAATATGATGGGACAAAAGCTATCTTGTGTGGTAGCAAGAACGAGAAAATCAGCTGGGGTACTTAGTTTTTCCACACAAGACTTCAACATCTCTAACAATTCCCAAAGGGCAGATAGTATCTCTGTTGGCAAGCTGAATAGTAACATCAATAGGTTCCATCTCGACAGGTGCAATCTTGTCTTTAATTTCATCATATAAAGATTGAGGTATTGCACTAACACTAGCAACCCCCGTCACATAAACCATGATAACAATGATCTCCTATCTTAACAGAAACAACAGGCATGCCAGCAAGAGGCTTATGTTTGTCTCTAGTATGAGGTTTAGCAATTCTAGCAACATCTTCACATAAGTGAATATCATGCCCATCAACATTGTCGGACAGGAGATCTTTGATAATAGCAATGCTAGGTTCAACTCTAATTTGTTCTCGGGGTGTAGGTGTTCTAATGTAGTGTGACAGCCCGATGCCGACGTTCCAGAAGATTTCCCTTTCTTTCCGTTTTCGCCATGTGTCTATTTTCTTTTGTCGCATCATCATCGCATCATTCGCATCATCTGCATTGCATCGACATCTCCGTTGCCGCCAGTTTTTCAAAACTTCCATCCGTGTTCGTTGCCGGTTCTCGTCGTTGTCCGTTCTGAGCCCGACCGCACTCGCACGCGCCTGCGGCACCGTCGAAACCCTGTTTTTAAAGTGTGTTGGAAATTTTCTCTGATCGGGGTGAAACTTGGCATGCGGTCGTGATTAGCTGTAGCTAGGCCGCCTGTCGAATTTCGTCGCGGTCGGAGTCCGTTTGGTACCCGAACGGTCGACCGTAGCGGCACCGTATTCGGTCTACCGTCGGAGGGTTGTTGGTGTTTTTAAAATATGTTGTCGGGTGCCCGTTTTCCCTCTCATCTCCGCCTAGCCCCTCTGCACAGTGCATCGACCCCACGCGCAGCCTAGTCCGAAAACCTCTCAGGACCCGAACCGGGCGGTCGTGACCGTTGGTTCCGGATCAACCCCGTTTTACCGCAAAACGTCATCGGTTTGTCCATTGGGCTCCGTAGCCTATTTATTTAGTCTGTCCGATTTAATCGGAGGGTCTTGGCAACCCCTACCACAAATCCACTTATTGTATTTATGTCCATTCTAGCCTACCCCCTGTCCAATCCCTCATCCCGTCGACACGTGCTTGCCTTGGAGTCCCCAGCTACCCAACCAGCCTCCCCCTCCATCGGGTTCCTCCCCGATCCCAAAACAAATCCATCCATCCATCCAGCACCGCCGCCTCTCCCTCGATCTGCGTGCACGCCTCCAGCCCCGCGCCTCACCGGCCGCCTCGCCCCTCTCCTCCTCGCTGTGCCCCGAGCCGCTCGCCGGCCTCCCCTCGACCTCTCCCGCAGGCAAGGCCCTCGCCGGCCGCCGTCCTGGCGCCAACCCGCCATGGCCGCCCCTTCCCCTGCCGCAGGAGCTTCCCTGGAGCCGAGCTCTCCCGCGGTGGTCGCCGCCATGCCGCCGACAGGACCCGACCCGAGGTTCCCTCGTTGTGCCGCCCGCATGCAGGAGCCCCGCGCCGCCGCGCTCGCCGTGTGCCGAGCTTGCCGTTGTGCTGCCGTTTTGCTGTTGACCGTTGCTTTGCTAGCCGTTGCTACTGCTCGCGTGACTGCTCGCTGCTGTCGCTGATGCTGCTGCCGCCGCTTGCTGCTTGCTGCCCCTGCTTTTGCTGATTTCTAGCTTGCCTGATGCTAGTTGTTGCTAGCTATTGCTGTTGCTGCTGGCTGCCGTCGCTGTAGGTTGCCGTTGTTTGCGCGTTCCGTGCCTAGCCGGTTGCTAGCTTGCTGCTTGCCGTGCCTTACTTTGCGTGAAGATATTGCTAGCTTGTGTTGTAGCTTGCCGTTAGATGCTAGGGGCGATATTAGTTGCTGCCGCTTGTAGCCGTGGCCACCGTCGCTTGCTTGTGCTACTATTTGCCGCCGCTGCGTGCACCATTCCCTCCTTCATGGTTCCGACGAGACCCAAGTACCACGACGACAGCTACGTCCTCGACGACCCCGACGACCCTGGAAACGAGTTCGACTACCGTTGAGAAGACCCTGTACCGATGGCAAGAGAACGACTACCGTCGACGAGACCGTGTACAACTACTTCCACGACGACAACGACTTCCACAACGTCGCTACGAACCGATCCGCTTTGAATCGCACGCTTCGAAGGTATACCGAGGAGACATGGCCGAGAACCGTATGCATGTGTTGTATGAATGTACGTATGTTAGCACCGTATGTTTGACCGTTGCACGTTGTCCCTCTATGTTGTGCCCGACACATGGGAACCCGAGATACGGGATCACCCCATCTTTATTTGACGTTCCCGCACGCGCTCCCTATTCGTGGCTTCGATATCTCGACGAGTTGTCGGGATAGAAACATTGCCGTGGCATCGTTTCCGTCTTGCCGCCATGGTTCCCTCTCGCTCGCCGTGGCGACATATGTTTCTTTCTCCTCTTGCCCGTGATGTTGTAACTTGCATGCATGAAGCATTCATAGCATATATATTGTGTTGCGTGTTTCTTGTGCCGTAGCGTCCGTTCTAAGTCTCATGTAGGATCATGTTAACAAACAACTTAAGATTTCCGTGTAAAATAATCGGGAGTGAATAAAATAATTAATCATGGAGTTTCGTCGATATGCAACTCGTTGCATATCGAACTTCACTTAATGTGTAGAGTTTGCGTGAGGTGAATTGCCATGCCATCCCTTGCATGTTGGCCTGGTCATGCATCATAGTAGGTTGTGCATCATGTTGTGCATCGTGTGGTGAATGTTTGTGTTGATGTTTGTTTCCGGTTTGCCATCCTCGATAGAGCTCCGCAAGCGTGTCGGAATGTGAGGACCCGTTCGACTACATTGGTTCGCCGACTACACGGAGTTGTTCTTCTTCCAAGCGGAATCTCAGGCAAGATGACCATTTCCCCAGATACCATTACTATCATTGCCATGCTAGTTTTATCGCTTCTATCGTTTTATGTTTCGTTGCCTACCACATGTTAAATATCAGCCTCTCAACAATGCCATGATTACCTTCAACGTGTTCGACCTAGCAAACCACTGATTGGCTATGTTACCGCTTGCTTAACCATGTTGTTAGCGTTGCTAGTTGCAGGTGCAGATGCTTCCATGTGATAACATGGGTTCCTTGTCATATCACCATATTAAATTCTATTTAATTTAATGCACATATATACTTGGTAAAAGGTGGAAGTCTCGGCCTTTCTAGCCTGGTGTTTTGTTCCACCTTTGCCCCCTTAGTTTCTGGCTACCGGTGTTATGTTCCATAATTGAGCGCTCCTAACATGATCGGGGTTGTTATGGGGACCCCCTTGATAATTCGTTTTAGATTAAAGCTGGTGTGGCAAGGCCCAACATTGATACTACATTTGCCTAATCACCTAATAAAATTGCATAGGGACTTTCCGGACCCCGAGGATAATTTAATCAACCCCCGGGCCAGTGCTCCTCATGAGGGTTGGTCCAAAAAGGACAGACTACGGGGCCACCATGGGGCAACTCGAGGTTTGGCACGTGTAGCCTTTTCCATCCGTTGTGTCGTGAGAACGAGATACGCGGCTCCTATCGGGTTCGTCGACACGTTGGGCGGCCTTGCTGGATTAGTTTTACCTTTGACGAGATATCTTGTGTATCCGGATTCCGGTGATGCTTTGGGTAATCTCAGAGTTGAGGTTTTCCACTAGGGAATCCGATGAGATCGCGAGCTTCGTGATTGAGATTTCTATGCGGCTTGTGGTAATTTGTGATGGACTAGTTGGAGCACCCCTGCAGGGTTAAATCTTTTCGGAAAGCCGTGCCCGCAGTTATGTGGCAACGTGGAAACTTTGTTTAACATTGGTTCTAGATAACTTGAAGTTAACTTAATTAAAATATGCCAACTGTGTGCGTAACCGTGACTGTCTCTTTCGTGAGTTCCTTCTCCGATCGAGGACACGGTGGGGTTATGTCTGACGTAGGTAGGTGTTCAGGATCATTCATTTGATCATTAGTAGTTCACGTCCGCTATGCGTAGATCTTCCCCCTCTTATTTCTTGTACTCATAAGTTTAGCCACCAAATATATGCTTAGTCGCTGCTGCAACCTCACCACTTAACCTTACCTCACCCATTAAGCTTTGCTAGTCTTGATACCTTTGGAAATGAGATTGTTGAGTCCCCTGTGGCTCACAGATTACTACAACACCAGTTGCAGGTACAGGTAAAGGTTACTTGATGCGGGCGCGTTGATTTTTCATTTGGAGTTGCTTCTCCTTCTTCTTCTTCATCGATCTAGGTTGGGTTCCAGGCCGGCAGCCTGGGATAGCAAGGATGGACGTTATTCTTCTTTTGTCATTTGTTTTCGTCCGTAGTCGGACCCTTCTCTTACTCTTGATGAATATGTACTGTACTGTTGTGACTCTGATACAGCTTGTGGCGAGTGTAAGCCAATTCTATATATATATATATATATATATATATATATATATATATATATATCTTCTTTTCAGTACATGTACTTGTAACGATATCCATTCTTGCGACACGACGAGATGCGCTTCTATCCCTGACGAGGCCTTCGTGCCAAATTAAGGATAGGGTTGCATCTTGGGCATGACATGTAGCCCCTACGTATCACAGTTGAAGCTTTAGAATGATCCTTTATCCTAACAGGGAAAGGTGGTCTCTCAATGTAAGCACTAGGGACAATAGGATCATTATAAGCAATGACTTTCTCTTCAACTGGATTGGGTTTAACTACATTGACTTCTATGAGAGGATGATATTTAAACCACTTCTCTTTAGGGAGATTAATATGAGCAGCAAATGATTCACATAATGAAGCTACTATCTCAGAGTCAAGTCCATGTTTAGCGCTAAAATCACAAAAAGTATCTGTTTCAACAAAGGATTTAACGCAATTGAACTTAAGATTCATACCTGACTCCTTACCTTCATCAAACTCCCAATCTTCAGAGTTGAATTTAATTATTTCCAATAAATTCCATTTGAAGTCAATATCTCTCTCCATAAAAGAACTGGTACAAGAAGTGTCAAGCATGGTGCGATTATCATGAGAAAGCCGAGCATAGAAGTTCTAAATAATAATTTCTCTCGAGAGCTCATCATTGGGGCATGAATATAACATTGACTTAAGCGTCCCCCAAGCTTGAGCGATGCTTTCCCCATCACGAGGCAAAAAATTATAAATATAATTCCGATCACGATGTACTAGATGCATAGGATAAAACTTTTGACGAAATTCCAATTTCAATCAGTTGTAGTTCCGTGATCCAGTATCATCACATAGCCTATACCATGTCAATTCTTTATCCCCCAAAGATAAGGGAAAGACCTTCTTGTTGACCTCATCCTCGGGCAAACCTGCAAACTTAAATAAACCACAAACTTCATCTACATAGATTAGATGCAAGCCAGGATGTGATGTTCCATCTCTTGTAAAAGGATTAGCCAACAGTTTCTCTAGCATACCCAAAGGAATTTCATAACAAATATTTTCAGTAGGTGGAGCAGGTTGAGGAGTAACTCCTTGTGCTTCCATTCGAGGTGAAGATACCCCGAACAAGCTCCTCAAAGGATTAGTTTCCATAGTGACAAGTGACAATAAATTTCAGCACACTACATAAATGTTTCCTTACCAAATTCCACTTACCAAAGGCGCTTCTCTCCCCGGCAAAGGCGCCAGAAAAGAGTCTTGATGACCCACAAGTATAGGGGATCTATCGTAGTCCTTTCGGTAAGTAAGAGTGTTGAACCCAACGAGGAGCAGAAGGAACTGACAAGTGGTTTTCAGCAAGGTATTCTCTGCAAGCACTGAAATTATCGGTAACAGATAGTTGTATGGTAAGATGATTCGTAGCAAGTAGCAAGTAACAATAGTAAGAAAGGTGCAGCAAGATGGCCCAATCCCTTTTGTAGCAAGGGACAAGCATGGAAAAACTCTTATGTGAGGTAAAGCGCTCCCGAGGACACATGGGAATTTCTGTGAAGCTAGTTTTCATCATGCTCATATGATTAGCGTTCGCTACTTTGATAGTTTGATATGTGGGTGGACCGGTGATTGGGTGCTACCCTTACTTGGACAAACATCCCACTTATGATTAACCCATCTCTCAAGCATCCACAACTATGAAACAAGAATTAATACAAAGTCTAACCATAGCATTAAACTAGTGGATCCAAATCAGCCCGTTACGAAGCAACGCATAAACTAGGGTTAAGCTTCTATCACTCTAGCAACCCATCATATACTTATTACTTCCCAATGCCTTCCTCTAGGCCCAAATAATGGTGAAGTGTTATGTAGTCGACGTTCACATAGCACCACTAGAGGAAAGACAACATACAACACATCAAAATATCGAACGAATACCAAATTCACATGACTACTTATAGCAAGACTTATCCCATGTCCTCGGGAACAAAGGTGACTACTCACAAAGCATAATTATGTTCATGACCATAGAGGTATTGAATAGCATCAAAGATATGAACATATAATCTTCCACCGAGTAATCCAACTAGCATCAACTACAAAGAGTAATTAACCCTACTAGCAACCTTACAAGTACCAATCGGAGTCGCGAGACGGAGATTTGTTACAAGAGATGAACTAGGGTTTGGAGATGAGATGGTGCTGATGAAGATGTTGATGGAGATGAGTCCCCTCCGATGAGAGGAGTGTTGGTGATGACCATGGTGACGATTTCCCCCTCTGAGAAGGAAATTTCCCCGGCAGGACAGCCCTGCCGGAGCTCTAGATTGGTTCTGCTCAAGTTCCGCCTCGTGGCGGCGGCGGCTCCTCCCGAAAGCCTCCTTATGATTTTTCTGGAACGAAACCCTCCATATAGCAAAATATGAGCGTCGGAGGGGCAACAGGGGGCCCACAAGCCACCCAGGCCCGGCTAGGGGGGTAGGCCGGGCCTAGCAGTCTTGTGGCCTCCTGGTGGCTCCCCTCCGGTACTTCTTTCGCCCAGTATATTTCATAAAATCCAAAATAATTCCTCGTTTATTTTCACGGCTTTTGGAGTTGCGCAGAATAGGTATCTCAAACTTGCGCCCTTTTCAGACTAGAATTCTAGCTGCTGGCATTCTCCCTCTTCATGTAAACCTTATAAAATAAGAGAGAAAAGGCATCAGTATTGTAGAGTGAAGTGTAATAACAGCCCATAAAGCGATAAATATCAACATAAATCCTGATGCAAAATGGACGTATCCGTGATGGAAGGGTTTTTTCTCAGAGGACTAAATATAGGCCGAAGGAGGGCACGAGAGGAGGTGGGACCCACCCAGGCGGCCTCTTGGCGCGGCCTAGGGCCAGGTCGCGCCCACAGGTCGCCTAGGAGACCCGTGGCCCCCCTCTAGCCCATCTTCAGTGGCCTAGAAGCTTCTCGTGCGCTGATTTTTATATATTTTTCTTGGAATTTTTTGGGCTACGGAAAGTTGGGTAAAAGTCCCTGCAAAATAGACATCAGCACACAAAAACTGGCACTGGGTGCAGTGAGTTAGTAGGTTAGTCCAAATATGTGTAAAATGATATAAAAGGGTAGCAAAACATATAACAATAGATCATGGAACAAGCAGGAATTATAGATACGTTTGGGACATATCAACATCGCCAAGCTTAATTTCTGCTCGTCCTCGAGTAGATAAATGATAACACAATAATTTCTGTTGTGACATGCTAACACACATATAAGAACTTCAAAGTAAAGCAAGTAAGATATGCAATTCAAGTCAAGATAATAACAAGCAAGAGTCCATATCTAGTATTGAGTTTAGCAAAGTAAGAACATAAAGGTGCAAGACCTCTCGTTGTCCGTGACTCGAATGTCTCCAAATGGTGTTTGCGTGCAACAAGTGGGAGATGGGTTGAGATCATAAAATATATTTTTTAATTGAGAACTCAATCTACTAAAATTTCACACTTGGTATCCTTCAGAATCTTATTTTGACTCATCCCCAGACCACTAGTCAGGCACAAGTCAAAATGATCCTCTCCCTTTTGACTTTGAGCACTCATGCAATGGATGAGCGTAAGCAAGATATGTTGGCACTTATGATGGAAAATATCATAATGACGGTGAAGGAAGACAAAAAGGTGTGAAAGGTTCACATCAATGAGAACAACCATAGGCGAGAGAAAGCCAAATGATAGATATGATGTGAGGAGTAGGGATTGCCATGTAACGGATGCACATATGAGCTAAGGTAGGCTCTCCAATGGAGCTAGTGGGGGTGCATCCAACTTGTTTGGTCATGAAGACCTAGAGCTCATTTGAGGAGGCTCATCATTGGAATATGCAAACCAAGTTCTATAGTGTAAGGGTCCCCGCATAGTTATGCATGAATGATAATCTCTATGTAGTACAAGTATAGCAATGGACTGCGAGTGTGGATCTTTCAAAAGGAATAGTAGTGTTGCCCCCTTCTCTCTCTTTTTTTATTTTTTATTTTTTGTGGCCTCTTTGGTTCTTTATTTTTATCTCTCATTTGTCCTCTTTGGGATCTTTTCCTCACTTAAGGGCAACACTCTATGTTTTACATGAATAAAAAGAAGATCACCACACTTTATAAGAAGTACTCGACATAAAGACAAGTGAAAACTATCATGATGTATGCAAATGTATGCCTCTGCCAGTGTAGCAGGATATGCAATGATACTAGCACGGCATGTAGCAATAATTGGGGCAAGGCCCAACTATAATGCGGCTCTACGATCAAGCAAAAGCATGTATGACATTAAGATCAAGTCATAAGATGGTGGATGTTGCATGGCAATGTATCTCGGAAAGGCTATGGAAATGCCTTAATAGGTAGGTATGGTGGCTATTTGAGGAAAGATATAATGAGGCTTATGTATGACAGAGTGTATCATGTCGTGGGTTTGGATGCATCGGCGAAGTTTGCACCAACTCTCAATGTGAGAAAGGGCAATGCACGGTACTAAAGAGGCTAGCAAAATATGGATGGTGGAACTGCCAACAATCGAATACTCACATTAGTCCGAAGAACTCATACACTTATTATCGATAACTCTGTATCTAGTTAGAAAATTCACAAAGATACAAGTACCCCGAGGAGGAGTGTTTGGGGGTTTGGTTATCCTTGTACATCCTCGACTCATGGTAACGTGAGGGTACTCTATATATTCCAACCCCTCCAGAGGTTAGCGATTAATTTAGTAGCTAGAGTTCTCAACTAATTTTTAGTTTTTAAAAAACACACGGATTTCCCAAAATATGACACCTATCACTAATGGGCTTAAGCTCTAGGCACCAATAGTCCAAACATTACTCAAATCAATATCTCAAAACTATTGCAAGTTACTACTATACTTTAATAGCAACCTCAATTACCTACTCATGCAAGACACACAACTCAGTGCAACGAGCCAACTCTCTAAACAAGATAAGCATGATAACTCAAGAGAGTTCCAAAAGCAACCTAAATAAAAGCACTTAAAAAGATAAGCATGAAAACTAAGAGCTAAGCATGACAGTAGCTATGGAAAGATGAAGAACACACAAAAAAGATAAGCATGAAAACCTATGTTGTGTTCTAGAGTGGAATGGAGCGTGTGTCTCTCCCAAACAAGGTAGGCTAGGTTCCGGATTGTTATGAACAGCAAGCAAAACTAAAAAAACTACAAAATTAAAGAGGGGGATGCTCCAAGCATAGCACATAACATATGAAGTGATAAAAATATAGCATTGAGATGGACGAACTGATGATTGTTGATAGAGAAGGGGATGCACGGGGGCATCCCCAAGCTTAGACGCTTCAGTCTCCTTGAATATTTCTTGGGGTGCATGGGGGCATCCCTAAGCTTGAACGCTTGACACTCATGTATATTCCTTCATCATCTCCCATCGCATAGTTGAAAACTCCCTTCATATGAAACTCATCATAAGCTGATTAGAGTGGTTAGTACCCTTAATGAAATAATTCAATACCTACTGGAAATAATGATTTTCATGAAAAGCTACAGTTTCTTATGATTGCCAAAATGTTTTTGCAAAGTAAAAACAAGCTTAAGATTTGCAAAATGATGAAAACGCAAAACGTGACAGAATCTATGAAAAACAGAACAAGACGTAGTAAATAATTTATTCGGGGAACTTCTGCAAATCAAATAAAAACACTCAGAACAGATGCGAGAAAGGAAATTATATAGATCATGTTGTCAAAAAAATTCAGATCAAAAATATGATCTGGTGATTTTTGGTGAAGTTTTTTGTCAAGCACACATAACCTGTTTCTGGACAGCATGTCACAATTTTTGAACTTTCTTGCAATCGGAGGCTATAACTTGGCACAAAGCTTTGATGACCCAAAAGCGTATGGGATCGCAGCAGTTTTCAAGGGTAGAGTATTCAACCCAAATTTGTTGGTTTGCAAAGGGAAGCGAAATAATATTCTCAAGTATTAGCAGCTGAGTTTATCAGATTCAACCACACATAAATATTAGTGTCTACAAGCAAAGTATCAGTAGCAAAGTAGTACGATAGCAACGGTGCCAGAAACGATGTGTTGACGGCGCACTATTCCTAACTGTTGTATCAATGGCGCCAGTAGGTTGCACATGAACGAGTAACTATTCTTCCCCGACAATAGTGTCAGAAAAGATCTTGCAACCACTAACAACGAGGTAGCAAGGAACAGCGGTAGCAGCAGCAGCAGAGTGACAGCAGTATCAACACTAGTAGCAAAGTGACAGCAGTATCAGCAAAGTGGCCCAATCCCTTTTGTAGCAAGGGACAAGCCTAAACAAAGTAACGTATCGAGGACCAGTAGTAAAAGACTCGTAGGTAGTGGATCGGTGATGGATGAGTATGACGGATGTGATTCATCATGTAACAGCTATAACACGGAGAGATATGTAACTAGCTCCCGTTCGTCAATCTAATGTAGGCATGTATTCCGTATGTAGTCATACGTGCTTAGAGAAAAGAACTTGCATGACATCTATTGTCCATCCCTCCCGTGGCATCGGGGTCCTAATGGAAACTACGGGATATTAAGGTTCTCCTTTTAATAAAGAATCGGACTAACGCATTAACACACGGTGAATACATGAACTCCTCATACTATGGTCATCTCCGGGAGTGGTTTCGGCTATTGTCACTCCGGGGTTGCCGGGTCATAACACATAGTAGGTGACTACAACTTGCAAGATAGGATCTAAAACACACATATATTGGCGACAACATAATAGTCCAGATCTGAAATCATGTCACTCGGGCCCTAGTGACAAGCATTAAGCATAGCCAAGTAGTAGCAACATCAATCTAGAACATAGTGGATACTAGGGATCAATCCCCGTCAAAAACTAACTCGATTACATGATAAATCTCATCCAACTCATCACCGTCCAGCAAGCCTACGATGAGATTACTCACGAACGATGAAGAGCATCATGGAATTTTCGATGGAGAAAGGTTGATGATGACGATGGCGACGATTTCCCCTCTCCGGAGCCCGAAACGGACTCCAGATCTGCCCTCCACATGAAGAACAGGATGTGGCGGCGACTCCGTATCGCAAAACGTGATGAAACCTTCACTCCGATTTTTTCCCGGGCGAGACACAAGATATAGAGTTGAGTTTGGGGGCGATGGTGCCACGTGGGCCCCACAAGCCTGCACGGCGCGGCCTAGGGGGGTGGCCGCGGCCTGTGGGCTTGTGGCCCACTAGCACGCCCCCTCCGGTGGATCTTTGCGCAGGTATTTTTGTTTTATTCCAGAAAAAATCTCCGTAAATTTTCAGGACGTTTCGAGAACTTCCATTTCTGCACAAAAACAACACCATGGCAATTCTGCTGAAAACAGCGTCATTCCGGGTTAGTTCCATTCAAATCATGCAAGTTAGAGTCCAAAACAAGGGCAAAAGAGTTTGGAAAAGTAGATACGACGGAGAGGTATCAACTCCCCCAAGCTTAAAGCCTTGCTTGTCCTCAGGAAATTCAGTTGACAAACTGAAAGAGACAAAAGAAAAACTTTGACGAACTATGTTTGATCTTGTTGTTGCAACTATGTCTAACTCATAACCAGAGTTTCAGCAAGATCACAATCAAACCACATAAGCAAATGAAATCTAGGTCTCACGGTAAACTCGTATCAATGGCATAATCAACTAGCAAGCAAATAATAATAAGCCTCAAATGTCAAGACTTCAATAAAAACAACATGAAGCAGTATAGATGGTATCTCGCTAGCTCTTTCTGAGACCACAAAACATAAATGCAGAGCACCTTAAAAGACCAAGGGCTGACTAAACATTGTAATTCAAGGCAATGAAGATCCAGTCATAGTCACACTCAACACAGTTAAAATCAAAGCATAAAAATGACAGAGGTGCTCTCTAATTGGTGCTTTTGTAAGAGGAGGATGACTGAACAAGAACAGAAATAGACAGGCCCTTCGCAGAGGGAAGCATTGATTTGCAGAGGTGCCAGAGCTCAAGCTTTTAAAACAGAGATAATAATTTTGGGTGGCATGCTTTCATTGTCAACGCAATGACTAAGAGTTCTCAACATCTTCCACGCTGCACATGCTATAGGCGGTTCCCAAACAGAAAAGTAAAGTTTTGACTCCCCCACCACAAATCAATCACACTCCATAGCTAGTCGAATCCTCGGGTACCGTCCATACCAACATCAATCCTGGGGGAGTTTTGTTTGCAATTATCTTTTCGATTTGAGTATGGAACTGGGAATTCCAATTACCGGCCCCTTTCTCGTGAATGATAGTGAATAAACACATATCGAGGATAACACGCCTAGCATGGAAGATACCAATAGCCCCCTGTCACAACATGAGCGGTTCGGGCATGCAAAACAAATTATTTCTTGAAGATTTAGAGAGTGGCACATGCAAATTTACTTGGAACGGCAGGTAGATACCGCACATAGGTAGGTATGGTGGACTCATATGGCACAACTTTTGGGTTTATGGGAGTGGATGCACAAGCAGTATTCCCACTTAGTACAAATGAAGGCTAGCAAAAGACTAGGAAGCGACCAACTAGAGAACGACAACAGTCATCAAAATGCATTGAGATTAACTAACATTGAGTTCAAGCATGAGTAGGACATAAATCACCATGAACATGAACATCATAGAGGCTATGTTGATTTTGTTTCAACTACATCCATAAACATGTGCCAAGTCAAGCCACTTGAAACATTCAAAGGAGGATACCATTCTATCATACTACAACATAGTCATCTCAACATTCATGTGGGCATCCAAGACAAACCATTATAAGCTCCTAGATAAGTAAGCATGGCATAAGCAACTATGATCTCTAAGTTGTCATTGCAAACATGTTTCTCCCACAACAAAGCTGAATCAGGCATGATGAGCTAGTCATATTTACAAAAACAAAATAGATCGAGTTCATACCAACTTTTCGAGGCTCAGTCACTTCATCATATATCATCATTATTGCCTTTCACTTGCACGACCGAACGATGTGAACAATAATAAGCATGCTCGTGCATTGGACTAAAGCTGGAATCTGGAGGCAAACACGAAGGAGAAGACAAAGTAATATGGCTCTTTGAAAGCTAAACAGGTATGCATGCAAGAGCCACTAAACATTGTAACCAATATCTTCTACCTTGACCCAAATAAAAATAAAACTATCTACACGGGAAAGCTCCCAACAAGCAAAAGAAGAAAAGAAAATCTTTTTGGTTTTTTTAAAACTAGACAGACACACGAAATGAAAATGAGAAAAAGAAAATAAACTAGCATGGATGATACAGTGGCAAAGTGTGAACTCCGGCTAACAAAGTGAAAGCATAAGCAATAATGTAAAGTCGGTGAGAAACACGTACTCCCCCAAGCTTAGGCTTTTCGTCTAAGTTGGTCTACTCCCAAGGATGGTCATGGCGAAACCCAAAATCATAATGGGGGTTATACGGGAGCGCTGCAGCCACTGCCTGAATAGCTGCCTTACGGAGACGAGCAGCCTTTGCCTCCCTCTCATACTCCTCTGCCTCTCTTCTGGTTATGTAATATCTCTGTTTTACCTGAAAGTCAAAGAAAGCAGGAGCAAGAAGGGTAATATGGAAAACACGCTGCCGGTTAAATATCAATCGGTATAGGAGGGGTTCATCATCCCTCTCAAGGAACTGGTAGCGTGTTAGAGCGAAGCGGTCAAGGAAGGCTGTATGGAGCGGGGGATCTCCTTCGCGGATGGGTACTCCAAGAAAATTTGCTATGCGAGTGGCATAGATCCCACCAAAGAAATCCCCTTCAATAGAATTCTTATTCAGCCTCCTTGCTATAATAGCTCCCATGTTGAAGCTTTTGTCACCCGTCACTGCGCTCTTAAGGATACTAAGGTCAGGTGCGCATAGGTGACAATGGTCATTCTTGCCATTAATGCATATGCCTATGAAGAGGGCAAAGTAATGCAAGGCAGGAAAATGAATACTCCCCATGGTAGCTTGCGTAATGTCTCTAGTTTCTCCAACAGTAATACTAGAGAAAAAATCTCTAACCGAAGATTTAGGAGGATCATTGAGACTACCCCAAATAGGTACTTTGCAAATTCTATAGAAATCCTCTAAATCCATGGTATACAATTTATCATAGAGATCAAACAGTACCGATGGCTCACGGCGAGCTGAAAATTTGAATATACGAACAAAAGAGGCAGTGAGAGCAAAATACTGTTCACATTTATCGGAGATGAATTATTCGAGTCCGACGTTGTGAACAAGTGCATCAAACTCATCTTTGAAACCTGCCTCAATCCTAAATTCATCAGAAGGCCATTCACATGGTTGTACCTGCACGTCCCTAGGTTGGTAAGGATCAGGCTCCCGAATCGCAAGACGGGGACCTCTCTTGCTTGAGGAACCACAATGAAAGTTTCTCCTGAACATCTTCCTTTTCTGAAATTTTCAGTGACCCAAAGGAAGGGTGAACAAGGTTCAACAAAACTCGTAGCAACTACTCCCACAAGTGCCTAGAGACCATATTACGCATCAAAACTACTTGGGACCAGCTAGAATTAGAATGCAAAGCTCAAGAACATGGTCACCAAGGGAGCAAAAATACGCGGAGTATAAGGCACTAGAGAAAAAACTAATTGGAGCAATGCAGGAGTCACTTACCAAGGAGTAATTTCCCCAAAATAGTTCGAAGAATGGTGATTTGAGCAAAGGGATCGAAAATCCCAGCAAGAGGAGCTAGAACACGGGTTTGAGCTGCAAAACAGTTTTTTCTGGAGGTAGGAGAAGCGGATGAGAGCAAGAATGAGCGGAGGGGGTGCCTGTGGGCCCCACAAGCCTGGGTAGCACGGCCAGGGGGTGCCCACGCCCCTAGGGCTTGTGGCCCACTAGTGTGGCCCCAGACAGACTCTTTGTCCTAGTATTTTTCAAAAAATCCAGAAAAAATCATACTTAATTATCAAGACGTTCGGATAACTTTTATTTTCGGGGTACTTTTCTACCGGACGCTAAAACAGAAAACAGGGAAAACTAAACTAAATCTATCATTTTTCTTCTAAGCAACCGAAGGTGAAAGCTTGGAACAGAGGTTTGTGACTCCTCGATTCATCCATCTCATGGTCATCGAAAGAAATCCGTCAATGGGGTTGATCAAATCCCCTCGACAAAACTTTCTCGAATCGCAAAAGAAGACGGAGAATTTCCGAATAGTCACTCGATCACCTCAATGGGGATGTGTATCTCCCCAACAAGCAAATCATACTTCATCTTGACACGAGGAATAGGGCATTCAAAGGTCCCGATAAGAATCGATGAAGTTTTTTCGATAGCATTGATGCAATGTACTCCATATTGTTTCTTCGGAAAGTGCGCCGTATGCTCATTACCGTTGACATGGAAAGTGACATTGCCTTTGTTGCAATCTATAACAGCCCCTGCAGTGTTTAAAAAGGGTCTTCCGAGGATGACATCCATGGCATCGTCCTCGGGAATATCCAAGATAACAAAGTCTGTTAAGATAGTGACATTAGCAACCACAACAGGCTCATCCTCGGAAATGCCGATAGGGAAAGCAGTTGATTTGTCGGCCATTTGCAGAGAGATTTTAGTGGGTGTCAACTTATCCAGTTCAAGTCTACAATAAAGAGAGAGAGGCATAACACTAACACCGGCTCCAAGGTCGCATAACGCAGTTCTAACGTAGTTAGCTTTAATGGAGCAAGGTATAGTGGGCACACCGGGATCACCTAGTTTCTTCGGAGTTCCACCCTTGAAGGTATAATTGGCAAGCATGGCGGAGATCTCAAGATCAGGTATCCTCCTCTTATTAGTCACAATATCCTTCATGTACTTAGCATACGGAGACATTTTGAGCATATTTGTCAAACGCATTTGCAGAAAGACAGGTCTGATCATTTCAACGAATCGCTCAAAATCTTTATCATCCTTTTTCTTGGATGGTTTGGGAGGAAAGGGCATAGGTTTCTGAACCCATGGTTCCCTTTCTTTACCGTGCTTCCTAGCAGTGAAGTCATTCTTATCGTATCTCTTAGTCTTAGGCGGTGGGTTATCAAGATCAGGTTCAATCTCCACATCCTTATCGTTGCTAGGTTGAGCATCAACATGAACATCACTATGGATATTATCATTAGGCTCATGTTCATCAAAAGATTGTGTTTCATCATCAGTGATAGAGGCATCGTTTGGACTCTCAGGGGTAGCAGCAACAGGGTTGCTAGCGTGCAGGTTCCTATCATCATTCTTCTTCTTTCTAGAATGACTAGGTGCATCAGTGCTAACTCCTTGAGAATCTTGTTCAATTCTCTTCGGATGACCCTGAGGATACAAAGGTTCCTGGGTCATTCTACCGCCTCTAGTGATGACTCTGATGGAATTTTCATTCAACTCATTGAGCAAGTCATTCTGAGCTTTAAGTACTTGTTCTACCTAAGTAGTAACCATAGAGGCATGTTTACTCAGAAGCTTAAGATCGTTGACGTTTCTGTCGACACGAGCACTTAAATGACTAAGCATACGAGCATTCTGTTCCAATTGTCTCCTAAGATAATCATTGAAACTTTGTTGTTTGGCAACGAAGTTATCAAATTCATCCATGCATAAGCTAGCAGGTTTATCAAAAGGAATATCACTCTCATCAAACCTACCCAGAGAATTTACTTCTACTACCTGTATCGGGTTATCGAAACGATGGATCTCTTCGATAGGTGTTAGATTTTTGAAATCTTCAGATTTAAGGCCTTTCTCTCGGATAGATTTCTTGGCTTCTTGCATATCTTCAGGACTGAGGAATAGAATACCTCTTTTCTTCGGAGTTGGCTTAGGAGGTGGTTCGGGAATAGTCCAAGAATTCTCATTGCACAAGATGTTATTCAATAGAATCTCATCTTGTTCTATAGTTCGTTCCCTAAAAACACTACCGGCACAACTATCTAGGTGGTCTTTAGAAGCATCGGTAAGTCCATTATAGAAGATATCAAGTATCTCGTTCTTCTCAAGAGGGTGATTAGGCAAAGCATTCAGTAGCTGGATGAGCCTCCCCCAAGCTTGTGGGAGACTCTCTTCCTCAGCTTGAGCAAAGTTGTATATTTCCTGCAAGGCAGCTTGCTTCTTATGGGTAGGGAGATATTTTTCAGAGAAGTGAACCAAGTCTTAGCATCATCCTTTAGCGAGAAAGGCAATAGCTTGAGCATATAGTAGTGGCGGATCTTTTCCTCACTAGTGAATAGGGTGGCTATATCATGCAGTTTGGTAAGATGGGCTACAACCGTTTCAGACACATAACCGTGAAAAGGATCAGATTCGACCAGAGTGATTAACTCAGGGTCGACAGAGAATTCATAATCCTTATCGGTCACAAAGATAGGCGAAGTGGCAAACTTCAGGTCGTATTTCATCCTAGCGTTCAGAGATTTTTCCTTCCACTTGCGCAGATGTTTCTCAACATCATAGCTATCCTTACACGCAAGAAAGTCCTCAGCTATCTCTCCCTCCATAACATAGCGCGTACCAGGCATAACATGCAATTCAGGCATAGTAGCAGGTTCTACTATAATAGTATCAGCAGTTTCAGAAGTATCATCACATCTGTCAGCAGCTCTAGCAATATGTGCATCAAGGAATGCACCAAGTGGCAAAGCAGTATCAGGCATAGCAGGCATAGTATCAAGCATAGCATCATCAGGCATAGTATCAAGCATAGCATCATTAGTATCAAGCATAGCATTATAAGCATCATGGGTAGTAGAAGTAGCATCATCAAGCACAGGCGACATATCAAGATTTCTAGCAGGAGGCGAAGTCGCAAACTTACTCAGAACTGAAGGTGAATCAAGTGCAGAGCTAGATGGCAGTTCCTTACCTATCCTCGTAGTGGAAGGTAGGATTTTAGTTCTTGGATCTTTCGGATTCCTCATGGTGATCAGCAGATGTAAAACCCAAGTGACTCGAAGAATATAGCTGTGCTTCCCCGGCAGCGGTGCCACAAAAAGCCTTTGATGACCCCAAAAGCGTATGGGGTCGCAGCAGTTTTCGAGGGTAGAGTATTCAACCCAAATTTGTTGGTTCGCCAAGGCAAGTGAAAGAATATTCTCAAGTATTAGCAGCTGAATTTATCGGATTCAACCACACCTGAAAGATTACTGTCTGCAAGCAAAGTATGAGTAGCAAAGTAGTATGATAGCAACGGTGCCAGAAACGATCTGTTGACGGCATACTATTCCTAAAGTTTGTATCAATGGCGCAAGTAGGTTGCACATGAATGAGTAACCATTCTTCCCCGACAACAGTGTCGGAAAAGATCTTGCAACAAGTAACAGCGAGGTAGCAAGGAACAGCGGTAGCAGCAGCAGCAGAGTGACAACAGTAGCAACAGTAGTAGCAAAGTGACAGCAGTAGCAGCAAAGTGGCCCAATCCCTTTTGTAGCAAGGGACAAGCCTAGACAAAGTAACATAGAGAGGACCAGTAGTAAAAGACTCGTAGGTAGTGGATCAGTGATGGATGAGTATGACGGATGTGATTCATCATGTAACAACTATAACACGGAGAGATATGTAACTAGTTCCCGTTTGTCAATATAATGTAGGCATGTATTCCGTATGTAGTCATACATGCTTAGGGAAAAGAACTTGCATGCCATCTATTGTCCATCCCTCCTGTGGCAGCGGGGTCCTAATGGAAACTACGGGGTATTAAGGTTCTCCTTTTAATAAAGAACCGGACCAACGCATTAACACGCGGTGAATACATGAACTCCTCATACTATGGTCATCTCCGGGAGTGGTTCCGGCTATTGTCACTCCAGGGTTGCCGGGTCATAACACATAGTAGGTGACTACAACTTGCAAGATAGGATCTAAAACACACATATATTGGCTACAACATAATAGGTTCAGATCTGAAATCATGGCACTCGGGCCTTAGTCACAACCATTAAGTATAGCCACGTAGTAGCAACATCAATCTAGAACATAGTGGATACTAGGGATCAAACCCCGTCAAAAACTAACTCGATTACATGATAGATCTCATCCAACTCATCACCGTCCAGCAAGCCTATGATGAGATTACTCACGAACGATGAAGATCATCATGGAATTGTCGATGGAGAAAGGTTGATGATGACGATGGCGACGATTTCCCCTCTCCGGAGCCCGAAACGGACTCCAGATCTGCCCTCCAGACGAAGAACAGGATGTGGCGGCGCCTCCGTATCGCAAAATGCGATGAAACCTTCTCTTCGATTTTTTTTCTAGGCGAGACGGAATTCATAGAGCTGAGTTTTGGGGCGTTGGTGCCACGTGGGCCCCACAAGCCTGCACGGCACGGCCTAGGGGGCTGGCCGTGGCCTGTGCGCTTGTGGCCCACTGGCACGCTGATACGTCCATTTTGCATCATGCTTTCATGTTGATATTTATCGCTTTATGGAATGTTATATTACTTTGCGATACCATCCTTATGCCTTTTCTCTCTTATTTTGCAAGGTTTATTTGAAGAGGGAGAATACCGGCAGCTGGAATTCTGGACTGGAAAAGGAGCAAGTCTGAGTCCTCTATTCTGCGCAACTCCAAATGCCCTGAAAATATAGGTGGAATTTTTTGGGAATATATAAAAAATACTGGGCGAAAGAAGTGCCAGAGGGGCGCTACCAGGGGCCCACAAGCCTGGTAGCCGCCGCCCCCTGGTCGCGGCTACAGGGCTTGTGGGCACCCTGGCAGCCCACTAGCCCCCCTCTTTTTCTATATGAAGGGTTTCGTCCAGGAAAAAATCAGGGTGGAGCTTTTTCATGGATTCTGTGCCGCCACGAGGCGGAACTTGAGCAGAACCAATCTAGAGCTCCGGCAGGACGATCCTGCCGGGGAAACTTCTCTTCCGGAGGGGGAAATCATCGCCATCGTCATCACCAACACTCCTCTCGTCGGAGGGGACTCATCTCCATCAACATCTTCATCAGCACCATCTCCTCTCCAAACCCTAGTTCATCTCTTGTGACCAATCTCCGTCTCGCGACTCCGATTGGTACTTGTAAGGTTGTTAGTAGTGTTGATTACTCTTTGTAGTTGATGCTAGTTGGATTACTTGGTGGAAGAGTTTATGTTCAGATCCTTGATGCTATTCATTACACCTCTGATCATGATTACGATTATGCTTTGTGAGTAGTTACTTTTGTTCCTGAGGACATGGGATAAGTCATGCTGATAATAGTCATGTGAATTTGGTATTCGTTCGGTATTTTGATATGTTGTATGTTGTCTTTTCCTCTAGTGGTGTTATGTGAATGCCGACTACATAACACTTCACCATCTTTGGGCCTAGAGGAAGGCATTGGGGAGTACTAAGTAGATGATGGGTTGCTAGAGTGACAGAAGCTTAAACCCAGTCTATGCGTTGCTTCGTAAGGGGCTGATTTGGATCCACTAGTTTAATGTTATGGTTAGACATTGTCTTAATTCTTCTTTTGTAGTTGCGGATGCTTGCGAGAGGGGTTAATCATAAGTGGGATGCTTGTCCAAGTAAGGGCAGTACCCAAGCGCCGGTCCACCCACATATCAAACTATCAAAGTAACGAACGCGAATCACATGAACATGTGATTCTAGCATGACAGAAATTCCCGTGTGTCCTCGGGAGCGTTGTTCCTCCTATAAGACTTTGTTCAGGCTTGTCCCTTGCTACAAAAGGGATTGGGCCACTTTGCTGCACCGTTGCTACTACTTGTTACTTGTTACTTTTCACCTGCTTCGTTTCACCTCACTACACCATGACTTGTTACCGCTACTTTCAGTGCTTGAAGTTATTACCTTGCTGAAAACCGTTTATGAGAGCCTTCTTCTCCTCGTTGGGTTCGACACTCTTACTTATTGAAAGGACTACGATTGATCCCCTATACTTGTGGGTCATCACAGGCCCCCTCCGGTGGATCTTTGCGCAAGTATTTTTCTTTTATTCCAGAAAAAATCTCCGTAAATTTTCAGGACATTCCAAGAACTTTTATTTCTGCACAAAAACAACACCATGGCAATTCTGCTGAAAACAGCGTCAGTCCGAGTTAGTTCCATTCAAATCATGCAAGTTAGAGTCCAAAACAAGGGCAAAAGAGTTCGGAAAAGTAGATACGACGGAGACATATCAAGCTTAAAAATAAAGATACAATGATGTTGCTACAGTAGTAACAAGCATCAAGACCACTAAAACTGAAAGTAAAAACAAATTGGGTTGCCTCCCAACAAGCGCTTTCTTTTATGCCTTTGAGCTAGGCATAATGCAAGAAGATCAAGTATTATCAACTCCAAAAGAATAACTTGCCCGAGTAACGGACTCATAAGGTAACTTAATCTTCTTTCGAGGGAAGTGTTACATTCCCTTTTTAAGGGGGAATTGGAATTTAATGATTTGCTCTTTCATGTCAATGATAGCACCAATGGTGCGGAGAAAAGGACGTCCCAAAATAACTGGACATGAAGGATCACCTTCAATGTCCATAATAAGAAATCAACGGGCACATAATTATCATTGACAATAATAAGCACATCATAAATTCTCCCTAAAGGTTTCTTTATGGAAGAATGAACAAGACCAACACCAAAAGAACATGGATCATAAGTTTTCCAATCAAGCATATCATACATTCTTTTGGGCATAACGGAGGCACTAGCTCCAACATCACATAAAGCAAAGCAAGAGATATTATTCAATTTAATTTTGACCATAGGATCCCAACCATCTTCTAGTTTCCTAGGAATAGAAGTCTCTATCTTGAGCTTCTCCTCCCTAGCTTTGATAAGAGCATTGGTAATATGCTCGGTCAAGGCAATATTGAGTGTACTAGTGTGGGGGTCTTTAGCCATTCTTTCCAAAAAGGTGATGACTTCGGAAAGGCTACAATTGTCAAAATCAGGGTTACTACCATTAATTAAAGTGGCAGTAATGTCATCTCAGCTCATTCTTTTGGTAGTCTCTAAATATAGAGGACCTTCTTGTCCTATAGTTGAGGTATTAGCATCACCATTAATAGGTCCTTTGGGACTAGGAGTGTGATGGGTGCTAAAAGTTTTTGAGATCCTCAACAAATTGTATAGTAGCAATGGTAGTGTGTGTAGGAAGGCTCTTAATTCTCTCTTCCTCTTCTTGAGATACAACCACTTCGGGTTTGGCTGCCATTTGATTTATCAAAGTGGCCTGTGTGTGAGACATATTGGAGACTTGGATCTCCGTGGTGGTGAGTCTAGTTTGGAGATTGAAAATTTCACTATTCAGGCTCTCAAGTTGTCTTCCAATGTTTTGCAAGATAGAAGAATGCTCGTCTAATTGTCTAGAGAAGGCCTTGTTCTGTTCATATTGGGTATGCATATAATTCTTTGTAGCCTTATCTATCTCTAAAAGTTTTTCATAACTAGGCATTCTTCTATCATTAGGAGTGTAACTATAGGTGTCGCTGTTCCCATAGTTGTTGGATGGGAACGCTCTAGGATTGCTACCAAAATTATTCCTATAAGCATTGTTATTAAAGTTGTTCCTAGAGATAAAATTAACATCAACTTGATCTCTTTCTTGAGAAACCAAAGAATTTAAAGTAACATCATGAGGATCAATAGGAGCTTGCTTAGTGAGTAAAGTCATGATCAAGTCAACCTTATCATTAAGGGAGGTGATCTCCTCAACAGAGTTTACCTTCCTACCTGTTGGAGCTCTCTCGGTGTGCCATTGAGAATAATTTGTCATCATCTCATCCAATAGCTTTCTGGCAGCACCAAGTGTAGTTGACATAAAGGTTCCTCCCACAGCCGAGTCTAACAGATTCCCTGAGGTAAAGTTCAGTCCTGCATAGAAAGTTTGGATAACCATCTAAGTAGTCAAACCATGTGTAGGGCAATTCTTAACAAGCGATTTCATACGTTCCCAAGCTTGAGCAACGTGTTCATTATCCGATTGTCTAAAATTCATCATGTTACTCCTCAACTGGATAATCCTAGCAGGCGGGTAATACTTCCCAATAAAAGCATCTTTGCACTTATCCCAATCTATGATATTCCTAGGCAAAGATTGAAGCCAAACTTTAGCTCATCCTCTCAAGGAGAAAGGAAAAAAAGCTTAAGTTTAACAATATCACCATCTACTTCTTTATACATTTGCATATCACAAAGCTCAAAAAAAATCAAGTGCGACGCAGCATCATCTCCAGCACCGGAGAATTGATCTTTCATAACAAGGTTCAGTAAAGCAGGTTTAATATCATAGGACGTGGCTCCAGTGGCAGGAGCAGCAATATGAGTGCAGATAAAGTCATTATTGTTGTGATTAGTGAAGTCACACAACTTGCTGTTCTCAATGGAACCCATAGCAGGAGCAACAACAAAGAACAAAGCAACTTGGTATAAGACTCTAAAGCAAAAAACTAAAAAGCAAACTAACAACACTAAAAAGCAAAGGTCAAAGATAGTGTGCAACTCCCCTATCTTGAAGACTGGAGTCCCCGGAAACGGCGCTAGAAAACTTTTCTTGATGACGAGATGATACTTATCGCACCTCGTTGGTTATCCCAAGTGGAAGGTTCAGATGTACTCAGCAGCAAGTTTTCCCTCACACTGAGACTGTAAGGTTTATCAAACCAGTAGGACTCCTAGGACCAACAAGTAGGTGCCTTCCATGCTGGAGCTAGCAGAAGACTTGGACCCGCACACACAACAAATAACTTTGCTCCCAACGAGTACAGAGAGGTTGTCAATCTCTCCGGCCTTGTAGTTTGCAAAGGATCAAAACACAAGCGGGAAAAGTAATAGTGATTGCAATGGAAAAGTAAATGGTGGAGGTGTAAACAATGATGGTGATATGGACCGGAGTCACATGATGTTCACTAGTGATGTCTCTCTCCCAAAAGACGATAAACAACTATGCTTGGGTAAACAAAATACAGCTCGGCAATTGACAGAATTATGAACGCACCGCAATGCTAATTATGCTACTCGATAGTTAGAAGCTCAATAGTAATGGGAAGTACGCCAAGACAAGAGACCATTTATTCATCAGCATTTACTTACTAATAATCCACCTTGAGATATCTATCTAGAACATCTCGCCGGTATTAAGTTGCGAGCCCCACCCAAAGTGTAAACTCAAAGCAAGAGACAATTGCATTAATGAACTATGCGTAATGTAAACAATCCTTGCAACTATGGTCACAAGCACCGTTGTTTTCTCCATGGTGGCAACAACACATCCCTTAGTCTCATGTTTCTATCACTCAAGTTAGACATCGAGGGGTATGAACCCACAATCATGCATAACGCTCCCTCTTGGAGTTATAATCTAGTACTCGGCCAAAGCAATAAATAGAAACGGAGAACATGCATGAATCACTAAGGAACATAATATAAAAGGATAATCAAATATATAACTCATAACAATCTGAACATAATATCATAATCCATCGGATCCCAACAAACCGAGCATAGCAATAGCAAGAAAATTACATAGATGCCTTGATCATGTAGGTCATCTCACAAGGACTAACCATTGAAGCACAAGATTGGAGAGAAGACAACACATAGCTACTGGTCATGGACCCATGGTCCAAGGAGGACTACTCATGGCAGGTCCGAGAAGCGTCCATGGTGGTGGAGAAGCTCCCGGAGGTCAATCCTCCCTCCGGCAGGGTGCCGGGAAGAGGTCCCCTGACGCTCCCGATCTTGGAGGCGCTGCGGCGGCCGAACGATTGAGAAATTTGCGATTCTGGATGTGATGGAAGGGTTTTCTCTTGGAGGACTAAATATAGGCCGAAGGAGGGCACCGGAGGAGGTGGGACCCACCCAGGTGGCCTCTTGGCGCGACCTAGGGCCAGGCCGCGCCCACAAGTCGCCTGGGAGGCCCCTGGCCCCCTCTGGACCATCTTCGGTGTTCTGGAAGCTTCTGATACGCTAATTTTTTATATGTTTTTCTTGGAATTTTTCGGGCATCAGAAAATTGGGTAAAAGCCCCTGCAAAATAGACATCAGTAGACATAAACTGGTAATGGGTGCACTGAGTTAGTAGGTTAGTCCAAATATGTGTAAAATGATATAGAAGTGTAGCAAAACATATAACAATGTCACCCAAAAGATCATGGAACGAGCAGAAATTATAGATACGTTTGGGACGTATCAGCCGACATCGTTCTCTCATCCCCCATGGGAGACCGGCTGCAGTACGTCCTGCAGATCCACTTCTCTGCATCCAACAACGTTATGATGGATATGGTTATTTATGATATATGCTCAAAAAACCTGAACACTAGCTAAGCATATATGTAGCAACAAGAACAAAAGAGTTTGTAAAAAAATTATTTATCACTTTCAGTTTATCAACTGAATTGCTTAAGGACAAGCAATCAGTTAAGCTTGGGAGAGTTGATACATTTGCTCTTGTTTTGGATTCTAATTTGCATGATTTGAATGAAACTAAACCGGACTGACATTGTTTTCAACACAGCTGCCATGGTGTTGTTTTTGTGCACAAATAAAAGTTCTCGGAATCGGACGAAACTTTTTTTGGATATTTTCTAGGATATATAAAAATTATTGGAACGAAGACCCCCTAGAGGGGGCACCTGTTGGTGACAAGCCAACAGGGCGCGCCATGCGCCCTCATGGCTTGGAGCCACCTCGTCACTCCTCAGACCCTGATTCCAATCCTATAAATTCACAATTGCAAAAAGAAAAATAGGAGATAATTTTTTTATCATGTTTTACGAGACGGAGCCTCCGCTGCCTCGTGTTCTTCCTCGGGAGGGCTAATCTGGAGTCTGTTTGGGGCTCCGGAGAGGGGGATTCATCGTTTTCGTCATCATCAACCCTTCTCCCTCAAGAATTCCATCATACTCACCATCGGGGGTGAGTAATTCCTTTGTAGAATTGCTGGATGTCGATGGGATTCATGAGATTGATCATGTAATCGAGTTATTTTGCTAGGGCTTGATCCCTAGTATCCATTATGTTCACAGATTAATGTTTCTATGACTTTCCTATGCTTAATGCTTGTCACTAGGGCCCGAGAGTCATGATTTCAGATCTAGACTATTACGTTTTCTCTAAATATGAAAGTGTTTAGATCCTAGTTTTGCAAGTTGTATGCACCTGTTACGTGTCATGATCTGCATACCCCAAGGTGACAATAATTGGGATCCTTTCCGGCGATTGTCGTAGTTTAAGGAGTTCATGTATTCACCATGTGTTAATTCTTTGTTGTGGTTCTCTATTAAAAGGAGGCCTAAATACTAGTTATCTTCCTTATGGATCCCTCTACCATGGGATGGTAGGACAGAAGATGTCATGCGAGTTCTTATTGCAAGCACGTATGACTATATACGGAATACATGCCTACATTACATTGATCAAGTGGAGCTAGTTATGTGTCTCTCTAGTGTGTAACTGTTACATGATTGATGTCATCTAAATCATTATCTATCACTGGTCCATGCGCTTAAGCTTTTCATATACTGAATCTTTCTTAAGTTACCATTGATGCTGCTACTGTTACAATCATTACAAAACTGTTGTTGTTACCGTTACTACTACTGTTTTGTTGTACTACTAAAAGTTCTCTTGTAGAGAGATATCCCAGGTGTGGTTGAATTGACAACTCAGCTACTAAGACCAATAAATATTCTTTTGCTCCCCTGGTGTCAAATCAATAAATGAGGGTGTAATACTACCTGCAAAGACTGTGGCGATCCCCTATACTTGTGGGTTATCAGCTGATCACATAAATATCCAAGCACCATGGTTCTCCGTTTGTCTAAACCAATTTCGGATCATATTCCCTACGTGGTCTCAATTGGCACCTCCATCTCAAAAGCTCCAATATTCATATTTGGGAATTTTTGGATGGAGCACCACAATTTTAAAGAAACTATTGGGAGCATTTGGTATTAGTCAATACAGGAGGATAATAGTGTAAAGCTAATAACTCATAAATTCAAAAGGCTAAGAAAGGGTATTAAGTTGTGGAGAAAAAGTCTTTCAAATTTCTCTGACATTATCGAGGCCACAAATGCAACCATCTTTATGTGGGATTTATTTGCAGAATTTAGAAAACTCTGTATGGATTAAAGCAATGCTAGCGATTTGTTCAAAGAGAACTTACTTAAAATGCTTTCTTACCAAAGAATTTATTGGAGGCAGAGGGTTACCATTAGGGTAGTTAAATTTAGAGATGAAAAGTCCAAATTCTTCCATGCAAAGGCCACCATTAAATCTATAAACAACTTCATTCAATCCCTACGGGATGAAATGGGAAATGAGCACACAAAGCATCATGCTAAAGCTGCAATCATTTGGAAAACCTTCAAGAAATCTTGACATTTCTGATCCTCTCAATCTGATTGATCTAATTCAGGGGGTGGATGGAATGGAAGCACTTGAAAGGCCTTTCAAAAAAAGATAAATTCATGGTGCAGTCAAGCAATTGCCTTCATATAAAGATCCTGGACCTCATGGTTCTAATGGTGATTTTATAAATGCCTGCTCGAGTATCTTAGCCAATAATTTCTACAAATTTGTAGAGGACTTTCAGTAGGGAATAATATCACTATAGAGCATAAATGTTTTTTTATTACCCTTGTTCCAAAAAAGGCACCCCCTTGAATATCGGTGATTATAGGCCAATTTCCCTTCTGAACTGCACCATAAAAATGATCACAATGCTTCTTGAAAATAGATTGCAAACAGTGATCCTCAAGTTAGTATATACAAATTAATATGTATTTATCAAACAAAGTTCCATTCAAGACTGTTTGGTATGGGCATTTGAGTATTTGCATCAATGTCATCAATAAAAGAAGGCAATTGTAGTGATCAGGATTGATTTTGAAAAGGCCTTTTAACTAATAGAGCATAAGGCTATTATTGCAATTTTAAAGGCATGAGGTTTTGTTGAAAAATGTATCAACCGGATTAACATGATTTTCTCATTGGTAGCTCCTTTGTACTTCTCAATGGAGCACCAGGGAGAGTTTTCTTTTGGAAGAAAGGAGTAAGATAGGGAGATCCTCTCCCCCCCTTATTTTTTACTAGCAGCTCACCTTCTATAGTCCATCCTTAATGAGGCCATGAGAAACAAGTTAATAGATACTCCTATTGCAAGTCAGGATTGTCCAGAGTTTCCATTAATTCAGTATGGAGATGACTCTATCCTTGTGCTACCTTCCAACCCTGCGCAACTTGCTCATATCAAAAACCTCGATATGCATTCCACAGCCTTTACTAGGCTCAAAGTGAACTATGGTAAGTCCATCAATGTGGTTGAAGCCCAGTTACCCACTCTATTATCCTTGTTAGGGTGCAAGGACGGAAGTTTTACTTTCACACATCTTGGGCTTCCAATGAGTACCTCAAAACCAAAAATTGAAGATTTTAATCCAGTAATTCACATGATTGACAGAAGGCTCACTCGATGCCCGACATTGGTATCTTATGATGGCACGCCTGTGCTTATCAAGTTAGTTTTGCTTCTCTTCCAATTTGCTTCATGAGTACACTTTCTTTGCGAGCATGAGAGGTTGAAAAGTTCAATAAATATATAAGGAACTTTTTCTCGAGAAAATTTGGGATGGAAGACAAGGGTACAACTCTAATTGTGTTGGGAAAAGTTTGTAGGCCAAAAATGCAAGGAGGTCTTAGCATACTTGATATTGCAACTTACAACAAGGCCTTACTTATGAAGAATCTTTACAAATTCCTAAACATGGCAGAAATCCCATGTATCAAGTTAATTTGGCAGAAATATTATCAATAAGGTCCCCCTACTAATGCTTTGGTGGGATGTTTCTCATGGAAAGCACACATTGCACCACTAGAAGAATTTAAGGCTATCACCACGTGCAAGATTGCTTCTGGATAGACAACACTTTTCTAGCAAGACAAATGGGAGGAAGAATCATTGCAAATCAAATTCCCAGAGCTTCATTGTTTTATCTTCAACAACACAATCTATGTTCAGCAATTTCGCAGGACTCCAAATTGGACTAAATATTTTCATTTGCCTCTATCGATTGAAGCTTTCAACTAATTCAATCTACTGGCAAGTTTGATACCACAACTTGACCATTCTGAAACGGATCAATGAGGCCTTGGGGGTGTTGGGGAACGTCGCATGGGAAACAAAAACTTTCCTACGCGCACGAAGACCTATCATGGTGATGTCCATCTATGAGAGGGGATTTTCGATCTACGTACCCTTGTAGATCGCACAGCAGAAGCGTTAGTGAACGCGGTTGATGTAGTGGAATGTCCTCACGTCCCTCGATCAGCCCCGCGAACCGTCCCATGAACCGTCCCGCGATCCGTCCCACGATCTAGTGTCGAACGGACGACACCTCCGCGTTCAGCACACGTACAGCTCGACGATGATCTCGGCCTTCTTGATCCAGCAAGAGAGACCGAGAGTTATATGAGTTCTCCGGCAGCGTGACGGCGCTCCGGAGGTTGGTGGTGATCTAATCTCGGCAGGGCTCCGCTTGAGCTCCGCAGAAACGCGATCTAGAGGTAAAACCGTGGAGGTATGTGGTCGGGCTGCCTTGAAAAAGTTGTCTCAAATCAGCCCTAATTGCTCCATATATATAGGAGGAGGGAGGGGAGGCTTGCCATGAGGCTCAAGGAGCCCCAAGGGCTGCGCCACCAAGGGGAGGAGGAGTCCTCCTCCAATCCTAGTCCAACTAGGATTGGAAGGTGGAGTCCTTCTCTCTTTTCCCACCTTCGTTTTTTTTTTCTTTCTCTTCTTTTGGTTTTTCTTTCTCTTGTGCAAGACAGCCTTGGGCTGACCCCACCTACTTGGTGCGCCACCCCCAAGGTCCTTGGGCCCTCTCGGGTGGGTGGTCCCCCCTCCCGGTGAAGATCCGGAACCCATTCGTCATTCCCGGTACATTACCGGTAATGCCCGAAAACCTTCCGGTAACCAAATGAAGTCATCCTATATATCAATCTTCGTTTCCGGACCATTCCGGAAACCCTCGTGACGTCTGTGAACTCATCCGGGACTCCGAACAAAATTCGGTAACCAACCATATAACTCAAATACGCATAAAACAACGTCGAACCTTAAGTGTGCAGACCCTGCGGGTTCGAGAACTATGTAGACATGACCCGAGTGACTCCTCGGTCAATATCCAATAGCGGGACCTGGATGCCCATATTGGATCCTACATATTCTACGAAGGTCTTATCGTTTGAACCTCAGTGCCAAGGATTCATATAATTCCGTATGGCATTCCCTTTGTCCTTCGGTATGTTACTTGCCCGAGATTCGATCGTCAGTATCCGCATACCTATTTCAATCTCGTTTACCGGCAAGTCACTTTACTCATTCCGTAATACAAGATCCCGCAACTTACACTAAGTCACATTGCTTGCAAGGCTTGTGTGTGATGTTGTATTACTGAGTGGGCCCCGAGATACCTCTCCGTCATACGGAGTGACAAATCCCAGTCTTGATCCATACTAACTCAACGAACACCTTCGGAGATACCTGTAGAACATCTTTATAGTCACCCAGTTATGTTGCGACGTTTGATACACACAAAGCATTCCTCCGGTGTTAGTGAGTTATATGATCTCATGGTCACAGGAACAAATACTTAACACGCAGAAACAGTAGCAACAAAATGACACGATCAACATGCTACGTCTATTAGTTTGGGTCTAGTCCATCACATGATTCTCCTAATGATGTGATCCCGTTATCAAGTAACAACACTTGCCTATGGCCAGGAAACCTTGACCATCTTTGATCAACGAGTTAGTCAACTAGAGGCTTACTAGGGACAGTGTTTTGTCTATGTATCCACACATGCACTGTGTTTCCAATCAATACAATTATAGCATGGATAATGAACGATTATCATGAACAAAGAAATATAATAATAACTAATTTATTATTGCCTCTAGGGCATATTTCCAACAGTCTCCCTCTTGCACTAGAGTCAATAATCTAGTTCACATCACCATGTGATTCCAACGAATCCAACACCCATATAGTTATGGGGTCTGATCACGTCTTGCTCGTGAGAGAGGTTTTAGTCAACGGTTCTGAAACTTTCAGATCCGTGCGTTCTTTACAAATCTTTATGTCATCTTATAGATGCTGCTACTACGTGTTATTCGGAAATGCTCCAAATATCTACTCTACTATACGAATCCGTTTCACTACTCATAGTTATTCGGATTAGTGTCAAAGCTTGCATCGACGTAACCCTTTACGACGAACTCTTTGAACACCTCCATAATCGAAAAAAAATCCTTAGTCCATCACTTACTAAGGTTAAATTTTGCCCGCTGCTAGTAATTCAATCATGGATCACTTTTTGTACCTCTCAACAGACTTTGAGTCAAGGCACACATCAGGTGCGGTACCCAGCATGGCATACTTTAGATTCTACGGCCAAGGCATAGAAGACGACCTTCGTCTATTCTCTTTATTCTGCCGGGGTCGGGTTTTGAGTCTTACTCAAATTCACACCTCACAACGCAACCAAGAACTCCTTCTTTGCTGATCTATTTTGAACTCCTTCAAAAACTTGTCAAGGCATGCATCTTGTTGAAACTTCTATTAAGCGCTTTCATCTATCTCCATAGATCTTTGATGCTCAACGTTCAAGTAGCGCAATCCAGGTATTCCTTTGAAAAACTCTTTTCAAACAACCTTATATGCTTTACAGAAATTCTACATTACTTCTGATCCACAATATGTCAACCACATATACTTATCAGAAATTCTATAGTGCTCCCACTCACTTCTTTGGAAATACAAGTTTCTCATAAACCTTGTACAAACCCAAAATCTTTGATCATCTCATCAAAGTGTATATTCCAACTCCGAGATGCTTGCACCAGTCCATTGAAGGATCGCTGGAGTTTGCATACTTGCTAGTATCATTAGGATCGACAAAACCTCCTGGTTGTATCACATACAATGTTTGCTCAAGGAAACCGTCGAGGAAACAATGTTTTGACATCCTATGTGCAATATTTCATAAATAATGCAGCAACTACTAACATAATTCTAACAGACTTTTAGCATCGCTACGAGGGAGAAAGTCTCATCATAGTCAATTGTTTGATCTTGTCGGAAACAACTTTGTGACAAGTCGAGCTTTTCTTAATAGTGACTTATCACCATCATCGTCAGTCTTCCTTTTAAAGATCCATCTTTACTCAACAGTCCTATGACCATCAAGTAGTTCTTCCAAAGTCTACACTTTGTTTTCATACATGGATCCTCTCTCGGATTTCATGGCTTCCAGCCATTTGTCGGAATCCGGGCCCACCATTGCTTTCTCCATAACTCGTAGGTTCATTGTTGCTCAATAACATGACCTCCAAGACAGGGTTACCGTACCACTCTGCAGTAGTACGCGACCTTGTCAACCTACGAGGTTTGTAGTAACTTGATCCGATGCTCGATGATCACCATCATCAGCTTTCACTTCAATTGGTGTAGGCGCCACAGGAATAACTTCCTGCGCCCTGCTACACACTGGTTGAAGTGATGGTTCAATAACCTCATTAAGTTCTACCACCCTCCCACTCAATTCTTTCGAGATAAACCTTTCCTCGAGAAAGGATCCGTTTCTAGAAACAAACACTTTGCTTTCGGATCTGAGATAGGAGATGTACCCAACTGTTTTGGATATCCTATGAAGATGCATTTATCCGCTTTGGGTTTGAGCTTATTCGACTGAAACTTTTTCACACAAGTGTCCAAGCCCCAAACTTTCAAGAAATGACAGTTTAGATTTCTCTAAACCTCAGTCTATACTGTGTCATCTCAACGGAAATACGCGGTTCCCTATTTAAAGTGAATGCGGTTGTCTCTGATGCATAACCCATAAACGATAGTGGTAATTCGATAAGAGACATCATAGCATGCACCATACCAAATAGTGCATGGCTATGACGTTCAGACACATCATCACACTATGATGTTCCAGGTGGCATGAACTGCGAAACAATTTCCACATTGTCTTAACTGCGTACCAAAACTCGTAACTCAGATATTCATTTCTATGATCATATCGTAGACAGTTTATCCTCTTGTTACGACGAACTTCACTCCTGAAACAGATTTGAACCTTTCAATATTTCAGACTTGTGATTCATTAAGTAAATACTCTTGTATCTTCTCAAATCGTCATTGAAGTAAGAACATAATGATATCCACTGCGTGCCTCAGCACCCATTGGACTGCATACATCAAAATGTATCACTTCCAACAAGTTACTATCTTGTTTCATCTCAATGAAAACAAGGCCTTGCTCATGTGGTATGATTTGCATGTCACTAGTGATTCAAAATCAAGTGAGTATAAAGATCCATCAGCATGGAGCCTCTTCATGCAATTTACACCAACATGACTCAAGCGGCAGTGCCACAAGTAAGTGGTACTATCATCATTACCTCGTATCTTTTGGCACCAATATTATGAACATGTGTAACACTACGATCGAGATTCAATAAACCATTGAAGGTGATTTACTCAAGCAAATAGAGTAACCATTATTCTCTTTAAATGAATAATCGTATTGCAATAAACACGGTCCAATCATGTTCATGCTTAACGCAAGTACCAAATAACAATTATTTAGGTTTAACACCAATCCCGATGGTAGATGGAGTGTGCGACGTTTGATCATATCAACCTTGGAAACACTTCCAACACATATTGTCACCTCGCCTTTAGCTAGTCTCCGTTTATGCCGTAGCTTTCATTTCGTGTTACTAATCACTTAGCAACCGAACCGGTATCCAATACCCTCGTGCTACTAGGAGTACTAGTAAAGTACACATCAACATCATGTATATCAAATATACTTCTTTCGACTTTTGCCAGCCTTCTTATCTACCAAGTATCTAGACTTGCTCCGCCTCAGTGACTGTTCCCCTCATTACAAAAGCACTTAGTCTCGGGTTTGGGTTTAATCTTGGGTCTCTTCATTAGTGCAGCAACTGTTTTGCCGTTTCACGAAGTATACCTTCTAGCCCTTGCCTTTCTTGAAACTTAGTGGTTTTACTAACCATCAACTATTGATGCTCCTTCTTGATTTCTACTTTCGTAGTGTCAAACATCACGAATCGCTCAAGGATCATTGTATCTATCCTTGATATGTCATAGTTCATCACGAAGCTCTCACACCTTGGTCGCAATGACTTTGGAGAACCATCACTATCTCATCTGGAAGATTAACTCCCACTTGATTAAAGCGATTGCCGTACTCAGACAATCTGAGCACATGCCCAACGATTGAGCTTTTCTCCTTTACTTTGTGGACAAAGAATCTTGTTGGAGGTCTCGTACCTCTTAACAAGGGCACAAACATGAAATCACAATTTCATCTCTTTAGAACATCACTTATGTTCCGTGACGTTTCAAAACGTCTTTGGCGCCTTGCTTCTAAGCCATTAAGTATTTTGCACTGAACTATCGTGTAGTCATCAAAAAGTGTATGTCGGATGTTCACAGCATCCACAGATGATGCTCGAGGTGCAGCACACCGAGTGGTGCATTAAGTACATAAGCCTTCTACGCAGCAACGAGGACAATCCTGTGCAAAGTTTGCTACTATCAACTTTCAACTAAATTTTCTCTAGGAACATATAAAAACAGTAGACCTATAGCGCAAGCTACATCGTAATTCGCAAAGACCATTAGACTATGTTCATGACAATTAGTTCAATTAATCATATTACTTAAGAACTCCCACTCAAAAAGTATATCTCTCTAGTCATTCGAGTGGTACATGATCCAAATCCACTATCTCAAGTCCGATCATCACGTGAGTCGAGAATAGTTTCAGTGGTAAGCATCTCTATGCTAATCATATCAACTATACGATTCATGCTCGACCTTTCGGTCTCATGTGTTCCGAGGCCATGTCTGCACATGCTAGGCTCGTCAAGCTTAACTCGAGTGTTCCGCGTGTGCAACTGTTTTGCACTCGTTGTATGTGAACGTTGAGTCTATCACACCCGATCATCACGTGGTGTCTCGAAACGAAGAACTGTCGCAACGGTGCACAGTCGGGGAGAACACAATTTCGTCTTGAAATTTTAGTGAGAGATCACCTCATAATGCTACCCTTGTTCTAAGCAAGATAAGGTGCATAAAGGATTAACATCACATGCAATTCATAAGTGACATGATATGGCCATCATCATGTGCTTCTTGATCTCCATCACCAAAGCACCGGCACGATCTTCTTGTTACCGGTGCCACACCATGATCTCCATCAACGTGTCGCCATCGGGGTTGTCGTGCTACTCATGCTATTACTACTAAAGCTACATCCTAGCAAAATAGTAAACGCATCTGCAAGCACAAACGTTAGTTTAAAGACAACCCTATGGCTCCTGCCGGTTGCCGTACCATCGACGTGCAAGTCGATATTATCTATTACAACATGATCATCTCATACATCCAATATATCACATCACATCGTTGGCCATATCACATCACAAGCATACCCTGCAAAAACAAGTTAGATGTCCTCTAATTTTGTTGTTGCATGTTTTACGTGGTGACCATGGGTATCTAGTAGGATCGCATCTTACTTACGCAAACACCACAACGGAGATATATGAATTGCTATTTAACCTTATACAAGGACCTCCTCGGTCAAATCCGATTCAACTAAAGTTGGAGAAACCGACACTTGCCAGTCATCTTTGAGCAAAGGGGGTTACTCGTAGCGATGAAACCACTCTCTCGTAAGCGTACGAGTAATGTCGGTCCAAGGCGCTTCAATCCAACAATACCGCGGAATCAAGAAAAGAGTAAGGAGGGCAGCAAAACGCACATCACCTCCCACAAAAACTTTTGTGTTCTACTCGAGAAGACATCTACGCATGAACCTAGCTCATGATGCCACTGTTGGGGAACGTCGCATCGGAAACAAAAATTTTCCTACGCGCACGAAGACCTATCATGGTGATGTTCATCTACGAAAGGGGATTTTCGATCTACGTACCCTTGTAGATCACACAGTAGAAGCGTTAGTGAACGCGGTTGATGTAGTGGAACGTCCTCACGTCCCTCGATCCGCCCCGCGAACCGTCCCACGAACCGTCCCGCGATCCGTCCCACAATCTAGTGCCGAACGGACGGCACCTCCACGTTCAGCACACGTACAGCTCGACGATGATCTCGGCCTTCTTGATCCAGCAAGAGAGACGGAGAGGTAGATGAGTTCTCCTGCAGCGTGACGGCGCTCCGTAGGTTGGTGGTGATCTAATCTCGGCAGGGCTCCGCCTGAGCTCCGCAGAAACGCGATCTAGAGGTAAAACCGTGGAGGTATGTGGTCGGGCTGCCTTGAAAAAGTTGTCTCAAATCAGCCCTAATTTCTCCATATATATAGGAGGAGGGAGGGGAGGCTTACCTTGAGGCTCAAGGAGCCCCAAAGGCTGTGCCACCAAGGGGAGGAGGAGTCCTCCTCCAATCCTAGTCCAACTAGGATTGGAAGGTGGAGTCCTTCTATCTTTTCCCACCTTTCTTTTTTTTCTTTCTCTTCTTTTGGTTTTTCTTTCTCTTGCGCAAGACAGCCTTGGGCTGACCCCACCTACTTGGTGCGCCACCCCCAAGGTCCTTGGGCCCTCCCGGGTGGGTGGTCCCCCCTCCCGGTGAAGATCCGGAACCCATTCGTCATTCCCGGTACATTACCGGTAATGCCCGAAAACCTTCCGGTAACCAAATGAAGTCATCCTATATATCAATCTTCGTTTCCGGACAATTCCAGAAACCCTCGTGACGTCCGTGATCTCATCCGGGACTCCGAACAACATTTGGTAACCAACCATATAACTCAAATACGCATAAAACAACGTCGAACCTTAAGTGTGCAGACCCTGCGGGTTCGAGAACTATGTAGACATGACCCGAGTGACTCCTCGGTCAATATCCAATAGCGGGACCTGGATGCCCATATTGGATCCTACATATTCTACAAAGATCTTATCGTTTGAACCTCAGTGCCAAGGATTCATATAATCCCGTATGTCATTCCCTTTGTCCTTCGGTATGTTACTTGCCCGAGATTCGATCGTCGGTATCCGCATACCTATTTCAATCTCGTTTACCGGCAAGTCTCTTTACTCGTTCCGTAATACAAGATCCCGCAAGTTATACTAAGTCACATTGCTTCCAAGGCTTGTGTGTGATGTTGTATTACCGAGTGGGCCCCGAGATACCTCTCCGTCATACGGAGTGACAAATCCCAGTCTTGATCCATACTAACTCAACGAACACCTTCGGAGATACCTGTAGAGCATCTTTATAGTCACCCAGTTATGTTGCGACGTTTGATACACACAAAGCATTCCTCCGGTGTCAGTGAGTTATATGATCTCATGGTCATAGGAACAAATACTTGACACGCAGAAAACAGTAGCAACAAAATGACACGATCAACATGCTACGTCTATTAGTTTGGGTCTAGTCCATCACATGATTCTCCTAATGATGTGATCCCGTTATCAAGTAACAACACTTGCCTATGGCCAGGAAACCTTGACCATCTTTGATCAACGAGTTAGTCAACTAGAGGCTTACTAGGGACAGTGTTTTGTCTATGTATCCACACATGCACTGTGTTTCCATTCAATACAATTATAGCATGGATAATAAATGATTATCATGAACAAAGAAATATAATAATAACTAATTTATTATTGCCTCTAGGGCATATTTCCAACAGGGGGGAAGCACCCTGATTACTCTTTGATGTCCCACAAGCGTATGGGATCGCAGCAGTTTTCGAGGGTGGAGTATTCAACCCAAATTTATTGATTCAACTCAAGGGGAAGCGAAAGAATATTCTCAAGTATTAGCAGTTGAGTTGTCAATTCAACCACACCTGAAAGATTAGTGTCTGCAAGCAAAGTATCAGTAGCAAGGTAGTATGATAGCAACGGTGCCAGGAAAAGCCTTTGTTGACGGGATTGTCAGTTCCGCGTACCAAGCTTCGGCAACGGCGCCAGCAAAGTCTTGCAACAAGTAACAGCAGGGTAGCAAGGAATAGTAGCAACAGCAACAGCAAAGTAACAAGTAACGGCAGTAGCAACAGTAGCAGCAAAGTGACAGCAGCAAAGTGGCCCAATCCCTCTTGTAGCAAGGGACAAGCCTAGGCAAAGTAACGTAGCGAGAACCAGTAGTAAAAGACTCGTAGGCAGTGGATCGGTGATGGATGAGTGTGACGGATGTGATTCATCATGTAACAGCTATAATACAGAGAGATATGTTGCTAGCTCCCGTTCGTCAATCTAATGTAGGCATGTATTCCGTATGTAGTCATACGTGCTTTGGGAAAAGAACTTGCATGACATCTATTGTCCATCCCTCCCGTGGCAGCGGGGTCCTAATGGAAACTATGGGATATTAAGGTTCTCCTTTTAATAAAGAACCGGACCAACGCATTAACACGTGGTGAATACATGAACTCCTCATACTATGGTCATCTCCGGGAGTGGTTCCGGCTATTGTTACTCTGGGGTTGCCGGGTCATAACACATATTAGGTGACTACAACTTGCAAGATAGGATCTATAACACACATATATTGGCGACATAATAGGTTCAGATCTGAAATCATGGCACTCCGGCTCTAGTGACAAGCATTAAGCATAGCCAAGTAGTAGCAACATCAATCTAGAACATAGTGGATACTAGGGATAAATCCCCGTCAAGAAATAACTCGATTACATGATAGATCTTATCCAACTCATCACCGTCCAGCAAGCCTACGATGAGATTACTCACGAACAATGAAGAGCATCATGGAATTGTCGATGGAGAAAGGTTGATGATGACGATGGCGACGATTTCCCCTCTATGGAGCCCGAAACGGACACTAGATCTGCCCTCCAGATGAAGAACAGGATGTGGCGGCACCTCCGTATCGCAAAACGCAATGAAACCTTCTGTCTGATTTTTTCCAGGCGAAACAGAAGATATAGGTGTGAGATTGGGGGCGGTGCTGCCACGTGGGCCCCACAAGCCTGCATGGCGCGACCTAGGGGGTGGACGCGTCGTGTGGGCTTGTGGCCCACTAGCACACCCCCTCCGGTGGATCTTTGCGCAGGTATTTTTCTTTTATTCCAGAAAAAATCTCCGTAAATTTTCAGGACGTTTTGAGAACTTCCATTTCTGCACAAAAACAACACCATGGCAATTCTGCTGAAAACAGCGTCAGTCCGGGTTGGTTCCGTTCAAATCATGCAAATTAGAGTCCAAAACAAGGGCAAAAGAGTTCGGAAAAGTAGATCTGACGGAGACGTATCAACTCCCCCGAGCTTAAAGCCTTGCTTGTCCTCAAGCAACTCAGTTGACAAACTGAGAGAGACAAAAGAAAAACTTTGATGAACTCTGTTTGATCTTGTTGTTGCAACCATGTCTAACTCATAACCAGAATTTCAGCAACATCACAATCAAACCACATAAGCAAATGACATCTAGGTCTCACGGTAAACTCATATCAATGACATAATCAACTAGCGAGCAAATAATAGTAAGCCTCCAATGTCAACACATCAATCAAAACAACATGAAGCAATACTAATAGATGGTATCTCGATAGCTCTTTCTGAGACCGCAAAACATAAATGCAGAGCATCTTAAAAGACCAAGGGCTGACTAAACATTGTAATTCGAGGCAATGAAGATCCATCCATAGTCACACTTAACACAGTTAAAAGCAAAGCATAAAAATGACAGAGGTGCTCTCTAATTGGTGCTTTTGTAAGAGGAGGATGACTGAACAAGAACATAAATAGACAGGCCCTTCGCAGAGGGAAGCATTGATTTGCAGAGGTGCCAGAGCTCAAGCTTTTAAAACAGAGATAATAATTTTGGGTGGCATGCTTTCATTGTCAACGCAATGACTAAGAGTTCTCAACATCTTCCACGCTGCACATGCTATAGGCGGTTCCCAAACAGAAAAGTAAAGTTTTGGCTCCCCCGCCACCAATCAATCACACTCCACGACTAGCCGAATCCTCGGGTACCGTCCATACCAACATCAATCCTGGGGGAGTTTTGTTTGCAATTATCTTTTCGATTTGAGCATGGAACTGGGAATTCCAATTACCGGCCCCTTTCTCGTGAATGCTAGTGAATAAACACATATCGAGGATAACACGCCTAGCATGGAAGATACCAATACCCCCTGTCACCACATGAGCGGTTCGGGCATGCAAAACAGATTATTTCTTGAAGGTTTAGAGAGTGGCACATGCAAATTTACTTGGAACGGCAGGTAGATACCGTACATAGGTAGGTATGGTGGACTCATATGGAACAACTTTGGGTTTATGGAGGTGGATGCACAAGCAGTATTCCCGCTTAGTACAAGTGAAGGCTAGCAAAAGATTGGGAAGCGATCAACTAGAGAACGACAAGAGTCATCAAAATGCATTGAGATTAACTAGCATTGAGTGCAAGAATGAGTAGGACATAAATCACCATGAACATGAACATCATAGAGGCTATGTTGATTTTGTTTCAACTACATGCGTGAACATGCGCCAAGTCAAGTCACTTGAAACATTCAAAGGAGGATACCATCCTATCATACTACATCATAGTCATCTCAACATTCATATATCGTCTTTATTGCCTTTCACTTGCACGACCGAATGATAAGAACAATAATAAGAGTGCTCGTGCATTGGACTACGCTGGAATCTGCAGGCAAACACAGAGGAGAAGATAAAGTAATATGGCTCTTTGAAAGCTAAACAGGTATGCATGCAAGAGCCACTAAACATTGTAACCATGGTCTTCTACCTTGACCCAAAGAAAAAGAAAACTATATACACGGGAAAGCTCCCAACAAGCAAAAGAAGAAAAGAAAATCTTGTTGGTTTTTCTCAAACTAGACAGACACATGAAAAGAAAACGAGAAAAAGAAAATAAACTAGCATGGATAATACAGTGGCAAAGTGTGAACACCGACGAACAAAGTGAAAGCATAAGCAAGAATGTAAAGTCGGTGAGAACACGTACTCCCCCAAGCTTAGGCTTTTGGCCTAACTTGGTCTACTCCCATGGAGGGAAATAACCAGCTTCGGGGTACTCTGGAGTGACTGAGGATGCCACTGCTATGTGAGCTCCTCCGGCTCCCACTGATAAACTGGCGTCTGGTACTCGACTGGCGGCTCGGGCACAGGCACCTGTGGTTGGGCCAAACCCCAATATGCGTAGATGTCCGAGGGCATAATAGTGTACCTGCCTGCATGTAGATTGAACAAAGAAGGAGCAGGCAAAGTAATAGTCTCACGAGTACCCTGACTAAATACCAGGTTATAAATCATCCTGCCACCTATATCTCTATCAAGAAAGTCATGGCGAACCATGCTATCGTAATCTAGATATCTTTCGGGAAGAAGCATCTATTCTTCCTCCTCAAGTCTAATGGGTATCTCAAAGTGTCTGGCAAGACGGGTAGCGTAGATACCTCCATAGACAACACCTTTAGAATGATTCAGGTTCAACCGTTGAGCTACTATAGCGCCCAAGCTATAAGTTTTATCGTTATAAAGGGCTTCGCGCAAGATCGCAAGATCTAGGGAACTAAGTGATCCAGCTTTCCCACGACCAATCAAACATTTTCCCACAAATAGTGAGAAGTATCAAAGCACGGGAAAATGAATGCTAGCAGCTCTAGCGCAAGACACTCCTCTCTCCTCTCCTACAGCAATTGTACCGATGAAAGCTTCCAAGTCCCGTGGACGAGGTTCATGAATATCCCCTACGTAAGGTAATTTGCAAACATTACAAAAATCCTAGAGTGACATGCGCTGGGGGACATCATAAAGTTTAAACTCAACCATAGGAGGATTCTTCCTCAAATAGAAGTTAAAGCTTTGTACGAAGATATTAGTGAGGAGGAGGTATTGTGAACACTTATCTTCAACAAAGGCGGTAAGGTGTGCGTTTTCCACCAAGTGATAAAAGTCCTCATAAATTCCAGCAGCGTGTAAGAACACGTCGCTTGGCCACTCGCACGCTCGAACTTCCGCGACTTGAGGGACCGGATACTTGAGCTTCTTCTCACTCCCATCATCCTTGGGGTCACGGCTTGACGAGCCTCTCAAGAACCTCCTCATCTTTTCCCTTTTCTATCTCTGAAATTTTCTGAAATTTTTAGTGACTCTAAGGAAAAGTAAATAAGGCTCAACGAAACTCGTAGCAACTACTCCAACAAGTGCCTAGAGACCATATTATGCATCAAAACTACTTGGGACCAGCTAGAATCAGCATACAAAGCTCAAGAACATGGTCACCAAGGCAGCAAAAATACGCGGAGTATAAGGCACTAGAGCAAAAACTAATTGGACCAATGGAGGAGTCACTTACCAAGGAGTAGTTTCCCCAAAATAGTTTGGAGAATGGTGATTTGAGCAAAGAGATCGAAAATCCTAGCAAGAGGAGCAAGAACATGGATTTGAGCTGCGAAACAATTTTTTCTGGAGGTAGGAGAACTGGATGGGAGCAAGAATGAGTGGAGGGGGTGCCTGTGGGCCCCACAAGCCTGGGTGGCGCGGCCAGGGGGTGCCCGCGCCACTAGGGCTTGTGGCCCACTAGTGTGGCCCCCAGACAGACTCTTTGTCCCATTATTTTTCAAATATTCTAGAAAAAATCATACTAGATTTTCACAACGTTCGGAGAACTTTTATTTTCGGGGTATTTTTCTACCGGACGCTAAAGCAGAAAACAGGGAAAACTAAACTAAACCTATCATTTTCTTCTAAGCAACCTAAAGTGAAAGCTTGGAACAGAGGTTTGCGACTCCTCGATTCATCCATCTCATGGTCAACGAAAGTAATCCGTCAATGGGGTTGATCAAATCCCCTCGACAAAACTTTCTCGAATCGCAAAACAAGATGGAGAATTTTCGAATAGTCACTAGGTCACCTCAATGGGGATATGTATCTCCCAAACAAGCAAATCATACTTCATCTTGACACGAGGAATAGGGCATTCAAAGCTCCCGATAAGAATCGATGTAGTTTTTTCGATAGCATTGATGCAATGTACTCGATATTGTTTCTTCGGAAAGTGCACCGTATGCTCATTACCGTTGACATGGAAAGTGACATTGCCTTTGTTGCAATCTATAACAGCCCCTGCAGTGTTTAAAAAGGGTCTTCCGAGGATGACCGCCATGGCATCGTCCTCGGGAATATCCAAGATAACAAAGTCTGTTAAGATAGTGGTGTTAGCAACCACAACAGACACATCCTTGCAAATGCCGATAGGGAAAGCAGTTGATTTATCGGCCATTTGCAGAGAGATTTCAGTGGGTGTCAACTTATCCAGATCAAGTCTACGATAAAGAGAGAGAGGCATAACACTAACACTGGTTCCAAGGTCGCAAAACGCAGTTCTAACGTTGTTGCCTTTAATGGAGCAAGGTATAGTGGGCACACCGTGATCACCTAGTTTCTTAGGAGTTCCACCCTTGAAAGTGTAATTGGCAAGCATGGCGGAGATCTCAAGATCAGGTATCCTCCTCTTATTAGTCACAATATCTTTCATGTACTTAGCATACGGAGACATCTTGAGCATATCCGTCAAACGCATTTGCAGAAAGACAGGTTTGATCATTTCAACGAAGCGCTCAAAATCCTCATCATCCTTTTTCTTGGATGGTTTGGGAGGAAAGGGCATAGGTTTGTGAACCTATGGTTCCCTTTCTTTACCATGCTTCCTAGCAACGAAGTCACTCTTATCGTATCTCTTAGTCTTAGGTTGTGGCTTATCAAGATCAACACTAGGTTCAATCTCCACATCCTTTTCATTGCTAGCCTGAGCATCTTCATGAACATCACTATTGATATTATCATTAGGCTCATGTTCATCACCAGATTGTGTTTCAGCATCAGAGATAGAGGCATCGTTTGGACTCTCAGGTGTAGCAGCATCTGGGTTGCTAGCGTGCAGGTTCCTATCATCTTTCTTCTTCTTTCTAGGATGACTAGGTGCATGAGTGCTAACTCCTTGAGACTCTTGTTCAACTCTCTTCGGATGACCCTGAGGATACATAGGTTCCTGGGTCATTCTACCGCCTCTAGTGACGACTCTGACGGAATTGTCATTCAACTCATTGAGCAAGTCATTCTGAGCTTTAAGTACTTGTTCTACCTGAGTAGTAACCATAGAGACATGTTTACTCAGAAGTTTAAGATCGTTGACATTTCTGTCCACACAAGCACTTAAATGACTAAGCATACGAGCATTCTTTTCCAATTGTCTACTAACATAGTCATTGAAACTCTGTTGTTTGGCAATGAAGTTATCAAATTCATCCATGCATAGGCTAGCAGGTTTATCAAAAGGAATATCACTCTCATCAAACCTACGCACAGAATTTACTTCTACTACCTGTATCGGGTTATCGAGACCATGGATCTCTTCGATAGGCGGTAGATTTTTGACATCTTCAGATTTAATGCCTTTCTCTCGCATAGATTTCTTGGCTTCTTGCATATCTTCAGGACTGAGGAATAGAATACCTATTTTCTTAGGAGTTGGCTTAGGAGGTGGTTCGGGAATAGTCCAAGCATTCTCATTGCACAAGATGTTATTCAATAGAATCTCGGCTTGTTCTACAGTTCGTTCCCTAAAAACACTATCGGCACAACTATCTAGGTGGTCTTTAGAAGCATCGGTAAGTCCATTATAGAAGATATCAAGGATTTCATTCTTCTTAAGAGGGTGATCAGGCAAAGCATTCAGTAGCTGGATAAGCCTCCCCCAAGCTTGTGGGAGACTCTCTTCTTCAGCTTGAGCAAAATTGTATATTTCCTGCAAGGCAGCTTGCTTCTTATGGGCAGGGAAATATTTTTCACAGAAGTAGTAGAGCATATCCTGGGGGCTACGCACACAACCAGGAGCAAGAGAAGTGAACCAGGTCTTAGCATCATCCTTTAGTGAGAAAGGAAACAGCTTGAGCATATAGTAGTGGCAGATCTTTTCCTCACTAGTGAATAGGGTGGCTATATCGTGCAGTTTGGTAAGATGGGCTACAACCGTTTGAGACTCGTAACCGTGAAAGGGATCAGATTCGACAAGAGTGATTAACTCAGGGTCGACAGAGAATTCATAATCCTTATCGGTCACAAAGATAGGTGAAGTGGCAAACTTCGGGTCGTATTTCATCCTAGCGTTCAGAGATTTTTCTCTCCACTTGCGCAGAAGTTTCTCAACATCATAGCTATCCTTACATGCAAGAAAGTCCTCAGCTATCTCTCCCTCCATAACATAGCGTGTATCAGGCATAACAGGCATAGTAGCAGGTTCTACTTCAATAGTATCAGCAGATTCAGAAATATCATCATGTCTAGCAGCAACTCTAGCAATATGTGCATCAAGGAATGCACCAAGTGGCAAAGCAGTATCAGGCATAGCAGGCATAGTATCAAGCATAGCATCATCAAGCATAGTATCAAGCATAGCATCATCAGGCATAGTATCAAGCATAGCATCATAAGCATCATGGGCAGCAGAAGTAGCATCATCAAGCACAGGCGACATATCAAGATTTCTAGCAGGACGTGAAGTCGCAAAGTTACTCAGAACTGAAGGTGAATCAAGTGCAGAGCTAGATGGCAGTTCCTTACCTCTCCTCGTAGTGGAAGGAAGGATTTTAGTTCTTGGATCTTTCGGATTCCTCATAGTTATCAGCAGACGTCAATCCCAAGTGACTCAGAGAATATAGTTGTGCCTCCCCGGCAACGGCGCCAGAAAAAGCCTTGATGTCCCACAAACGCATGGGATCGCAGCAGTTTTCGAGGGTAGAGTATTCAACCCAAATTTATTGATTCGACTCAAGGGGAAGCGAAAGAATATTCTCAAGTATTAGCAGTTGAGTTTTCAATTCAACCACAGCTGAAAGATTAGTGTCTGCAAGCAAAGTATCAGTAGCAAGGTAGTATGATAGCAACGGTGCCAGAAAAAACCTTAGTTGACGGGATTGTCAGTACCGCTTACCTAGCTTCGGCAACGGCGCCAGCAAAGTCTTGCAACAAGTAACAGCACGATAGCAAGGAACAGTAGCAGCAGCAACAACAAAGTAACAAGTAACGGCAGTAGCAACACTAGGAGCAAAGTGACAGCAGCAAAGTGGCCCAATCCCTCTTATAGCAAGGGACAAGCCTAGGCAAAGTAACGTAGAGAGAACCAGTAGTAAAAGACTCGTAGGCAGTGGATCGGTGATTGGATGAGTGTGACGGATCTGATTCATCATGTAACATCTATGACACGGAGAGTTATGTGGCTAGCTCCAGTTCGTCAATCTAATGTAGGCATGTATTCCGTATGTAGTCATACGTGCTTAGGGAAAAGAACTTGCGTGACATCTATTGTCCATCCCTCCCGTGGCAGCGGGGTCCTAATGGAAACTACGGGATATTAAGGTTCTCCTTTTAATAAAGAATCGGACCAACGCATTAACACGTGGTGAATACATGAGCTCCTCATACTATGGTCATCTCCGGGAGTGGTTTCGGCTATTGTCACTCCGGGGTTGCCGGGTCATAACACATAGTAGGTGACTACAACTTGCAAGATAGGATCTAAAACACACATATATTGGCGACAACATAATAGGTTCAGATCTGAAATCATGGCACTCGAGCCCTAGTGGCAAGCATTAAGCATAGCCAAGTAGTAGCAACATCAATCTAGAACATAGTGGATACTAGGGATCAATCCCCGTCAAGAAATAACTCGATTACATGATAGATCTCATCCAACTCATCACCGTCCAGCAAGCCTACGATGAGATTACTCACGAACGATGAAGAGCGTCATGGAATTATCGATGGAGAAAGGTTGATGATGACGATGGCGACGATTTCCCCTCTCCGGAGCCCGAAACGGACTCCAGATCTGCCCTCCAGATGAAGAACAGGATATGGCGGCGCCTTCGTATCGCAAAACGCGATGAAACCTTCTCTCTGATTTTTTTCCAGGCGAAACGGAAGATATAGGACTGAGATTGGGGGGCGGTGCTGCCACGTGGGCCCACAAGCCTGCATGGCGCGGCCTAGGGGGGTGGCCGTGCCATGTGGGCTTGTGGCCCACTGGCACACCCCCTTCGGTGGATCTTTGCGTATGTATATTTCTTTTATTCCAGAAAAATCTCCGTAAATTTTCAGGACGTTCCGAGAACTTCCATTTCTGCACAAAAACAACACCATGGCAATTCTGCTGAAAACAGCATCAGTCCGGGTTAGTTCCATTCAAATCATGCAAATTAGAATCGAAAACAAGGGCAAAAGAGTTCGGAAAAGTAGATACGACGGAAACGTATCACTCTTTCATGCAGATGCATAACAATCTGATAATTAACACAAAGGAACATCCATTTTTCAAACTAATTGGAAGAGTAAAAGTAGACTCAAACACAAGATCTTCTCGCTCGTTGTTCATGAAAGAATAAATACTAGTAGATCTCTTCTGCATAGAAAATGAATGCACATGGAAAATCCTTTCTGCACTAATTGCAATCAAAATGATGAAGAGACTGTCATGCATATTTTGTGAGATTGTAATTTTGCACGGGATTGTTGGTACTCACTACTGCCTGGAAAGAGGGGGGAACATCTGTATATGAAGGACTCATGCAAGCATCAGAACAACCTCCCAATCAATTTTCCACAGAAATTATCATTTTAGGGTGCTAGAACATCTGGATTCAAAGAAATGGCAAAGTTTTTAGAGTACCACCCAGACACTTCAAGGGCAGAGATACTTCTTTAAACAAGATCTTAATGTATTACAATTCAAAATAAGGAAAAGCATATTCTGCAGTTCAGACAATGGATAGATAATAATTTGTAATATAAAGGAATGTGGCCCTAGAACAGGTATAGATTGATCTGTTAAGAGACTTGGGCCTTCTTGATGGCTTGTAATTGTTTCATATTTTATTTTTTAATTAAAAAACCGTAGAACTATTGTTCTACGGTTTTCCTAGTCAAAAATTAGATTGTGAGATAAATGGCCGTTAACTTATATATATATATATACGAACATTAAACCTTCACATGAAGAAGTGTTCGTTGTTGTTATTGAACCATAATAAAAGGGGGGTCTAATTGAAGTTGATAAAAACATAAAACAGAGGTGCTATTGACCATGGGTAAAAATTGGTTTATGTCTAAAATCTGGGGGATAATATATTATCCTAGAATGTACCTCTAGTAAGTTTATTGTATTTTAGAAGCCTGGAGATGTACCTTTAAAAACATATGAAATGTGCAATGCATGATTGTTTTTATTGAAATAAAAAGTTTTGCCAAGAGCCTATCAATTCGGTGATTGAATGACCCATGTAGAGCTTGACATAACTAGCTAATCAAAACTTCTAGCTCTCCACAGCGTTGTGTTTTTTTATTGGGGTTGGCCCATTTCTTGGTGTATACAATTATTGTTATCTTTCCTTTCTTTCAAGAAACTAAACGGGAAGATTTCCGTGATGGAAAATAAACATGTAATAACTAATTGTACTCTTCGAAAAGATGATGAAATATACATATTGTTTTTCTTCTTTCAAAAGAACATGAAACTATATATACATTTCGCCAATGAAAATCACGAACAAAATCATCAAGTTTTATTATAACATTTCAATGAAAGTTGTTGTTTGGGCTGTCCAGGTTCACCGCGAGGCGGCTCCGCGTTGTATATACATATGAATCCTTTAGACAAAGAAAGATCATTTGTCCTTGTTGAGTTATAACAAAAGGAAAATTTGAAGTTGATATTAATAGTAAAACAAAACAAGAAAACAAAAGACACTAGTAGAATTATACTCCCTCCGTTCCTAAATATAAGTCTTTAAAGAGATTTCATTAGTGGACTACATACGAATGTATATAGACATACTTTAGAGTGTAGATTCACTCATTTTGCTCCGTATGTAGACTCCTAATAAAATATGTTAAAAGACTTATATTTAGGAACGGAGGGAGTACTACTGTTGCCCGTGGCCATGTGTAAGTGAGCATTTCTCGACCTCCTTGACTCATTGATAAAAAAATGTTGGATCTCCTTCATTCATTCATTACTTGCCCACCATTAATTTTTTTGGGTTCAATTGCCCTTTCATCGCTCAAAAATACATGAAAAAACAGGCAGCAATATTTACACATGGTCAAAGAAAAGAAAAAAAGAATAAGAATACGAGAGAAGGCCTTTGCCATCTCTCGTTTTGTTAGATGGCTACTGGACTTGTGTTGCATTATTAGCATACTAGTGCGGCGTAGCTCTCCTCGTGTATGGTCTCCAACGTCGGTCGCCGCCTCGACAAGCGACCGCCGCTTATCCGTTGCTTGAGCTCTCCGATCTCCGCCGCAGCCGCCTCGTCGTCCACTGCCATCTCATCCAACCGCGGGGCCCTGACCGGCGCGATGTCCGCCTCGGCGGCAACCGAGGCCACATCGGGCGGCGCCACGACGATGGCCGCCACCTTGGCCGAAGCTGGCCTCCGGGCGTGAGCCTCCCTGGCGAAAACGGCGGCCAGGCGCGCCACGTCGGCGGGCGCGGCCTTGGAGCCAAGCCGCTTCATGGGGAAGGCGGCGTAGACGCCCCCGAGCTCGAGCTCCTCGTCAGCCGCGAGCGCCTCGATCCGGCGCCCCGCCTGCAGCGCGCGCGCGTCGGTCAGGAAATGCCCCGGCGCCTCGAGCATCAGCTCCGCCGCCGTCGTCGGGGGCCTGACCAGCCTGATCCCGCCGTCGGGGAGCACCACCCTGGCGCCCTTGGCCGCCCCGGGGATCCTGGCCAGCGTGCAGGACGCGAAGTTCCCCATGCCGAAGAGGGGTCGGGGATAGGAAGGATAAAGGGGATAAAAGAAAGAGAGAGTGCGAGGAATGAGAATGGGAGTTGGTGATGGCTCGGTGCGTGTGTGTGGCTGCGTTGCGCTGGGGATATATATAGCGGTGGCGTGGGGAAACGCGTGCGATGGGCGATGTGACGACGGTGGCGTGGTGGGTAGCGAGAGGAGAGCTGAGTGAGGAGTGGGGTGGTGATGGTGGTGGTGGCCAGGTGTGTTAGCGTCGTCGTCTAAGAGGATTTGCGTGTGGGGCCGACCGACCACGGGCCACCGGACGGGGGTTCGTTCGTTCGGGCTCGGTAGGGCTCCCTACTCCCTCCCTCAACGAGAAAGAAACCCATACAATTACCGGGTGAAATCCACTTGTTGATCAGTGATAATCTTGGAACACATCATCCCGCGTGGCTGCGCGTGTAATCCACTTGTGATCACTTAGTATATATGACGACCAGCTAGCAGAAATCTACTTGTTGATCAGTGACATACTACGACCAACTAGTGAAAATCCACTCGTTGATCGGTTAGAAAAAAGGAAAACATTTGAAAATGACGCGCTGGTCGAAGAGTTGCGCCGGATGTGGTTTTCGCACGTCAACAAAAACTTGTTCAACTTAAGACGCGTGTGTGACGGATCTCTGTGAACCTTCTTTTTTCCTTATCTCTGTTTTCATGGTCCCCTCACCACACAACGTTATAGCTCTTTTTTTTTCACTTTCAGCCGAGCCCCACACACTTCTCTGCAAAAGACCATAGGCCGACGAGCGATGTCGCGGCTGATGCTACAAGCACGGGGCTGCCGTTCCAGCTTCACCTGCAGCTCATGGTAAGCACGGCGCACGCCGTCTCGCCTCTGCCATGCCGCTAATGCAGCTCACCACCGTCGCAACTCATCACAGTCGTCTGGCATTGGTCCCGTCAAATCGCCTCTCTGGTTGCGCAGCTTTTCGTCTCGTGATTCCACCAAAAAACACATGTAGCTTCTTCATCTCGATAACCCCTGGTCGTTGTTCCCAAGCTTTTTATGTCGCTTATAGCAGGTTGAAACTTCTCTCATATACGGTTTTCACTGTCAGCGGTTGTAACTTTTCTCAGGCTGCGTAGCGTCTGGTTGGAGTTTTTTTTCCTCAACGGTTGAAGCTTTTTTCATCCATGATAGAAGATTTTTTGTAAATGATTGAAACTTTTTTTCCATTTTGTGCAACGCTTGGTTAAAGCTCTCTCTCAAGCTTTTTTCATCGAAGGTTGAAGCACTTTATGTCAACGGTTGTATCTTTCCATGATTCGCAGTGCCGGTTGAAGCTTTCTTCATACCCGGTTGAAGTTTTCCATCTATGGATTAAAGCTATTTTTCCAGTGGTTGCAACACATGGGTATGCGACGGTTCAAGTCTGGCCTCCGTTAAGTCGCGCACCGACGTTTGTTACTAGTCGTTGCACCCGTCCATCGCCATTGCATGATGCGTCCCCAGGACCATTGCAGCTAGGGTTTGCCCATAGATGGGGATGCTTGGGAGCATGGGCGAAGACGGCCACGAGGACGACCAACGAGGGCTGCTACCGGCGACTAGGACAACCGGCAAGGACGGCGACCAAAAGCGAGGACTAGCGACGAGAGGCGACAACGAAAGAACATGTGCGGCCGATGAGATAGAAGGGAGTGATGAGATGCAGAAGGATCCTTTCGTACGCATACATTGACAAAAACGGCGACGCATCGGACGGTTTCCATCAATCCAATTGAACGGTAGCGGGCCGAACGGCCTAACCTACTCATCTTCGGAATCACTGATTAAAAAAATTCTTTGTAAAGGTCATTTTCACCTTCTCAGATTGCAAAGGTGAACTCCCGCCTCCTGAGGTCCAACCACAGGTCACCGGACGGGGTTCGTTCGTTCGGCTTCGGTTGGGCTCCCTACCTCCCTTCCTGGCCGGTTGGACGAGAAAGAAACCTATACCATTATCCCGTAAAATCCACTTGCTAATCAGTTATAATCTTGTATAATGGCTTGTAGCATATCATCCCGCATGGCTGCGTGTATAATCCACTTGTGATCAGTTATTACATATGACGACCAGCCACCCAAACTCCACTTGTTGATCAGTGACATATTACGACCAACTAGCGCGAAAATCCACTTGTGTTGATCAGTTAGAAAGAAACCTACACCCCGCGTGGCCGTGCGTGGTACTACAAACTCTACAAGGCAAGATGATCAGGCGCCTGACGGTGTGACCAGTGATCAGACTTCTTGTGTTTGTGTCCTCCATTCGACTTTGAGATGGACAGGGTGGTTCCGACTTTTCGTTGGAAAGACAAACCCACAAGGCACGGTCTAGTCCATCCAGCGATAGCGTTTTCACTGTTTGATTGCAAAGTTCTTGACTTTTGGCTGGATTTGTGGAATACTGGCTTAAATTTTGCAACCTGCCTGCCTACCGGCCTACTATTGAACAAATTATATATATGGGTGTATATATTATAGCTGGCATAAAGAAAATCAAATGTCTTTTGACCGACAAAGGCAAATCATTAATTGCCCCGCGCAAATATGCAAGAGACGCCATTCTGCAAAAAGAAAGAAAAATGCAAGAGACGATACCGGGCAAAATGAAATACATTTGCCGATAACACGTAAGGTGAGAGTAAGATTTATGGGAACGGAGCACTACTTTATCACATCATATGGGTTACTTCATAGACGAAGTAGTACAGATATGCAAGCAGATGCTAGTCCATGAACGAGTACTATATTTGAAGTCAACCTATCTTGCAATATTTGATTTAACTTCATATAGTGTTGACTTTTGACGTATCATTTGGTTTCCCTGAAAACATTCTTTCATGATGTACAACCCTTTTTTTTGTAAGTACATTAATCTATAATTAAAAAAGGCAGTACGTTCTGTTTCTTTTTTTGCGGGGAAACTGAACTTACATTCTGCCTTGTTGTGATGACTTTCAGAATTTACAAATGTTTGTGCCTACATTTTGTTTGATTTGCACGGCTCTTGATGGATCTGACATGTTAGCTTACAAGTTCATCAATCAGGATGAGTGGCTTTCTACAAGGCGATGTTGGGTCGATCTTCCATCTATAGTGCACGCCCGCAACGACACTGACCGCCCAAACGGTTCTCCAACCATAACATGTCGTGATGCAAGTGCTTCGTGTGGTCGGTGAGTTCCTTGGGGTCCAAGAATGGCCGCCAAGAGGTATGACATCTGCTGGCACCCCTGTCTCCCTATGTTATCCTGCTCACCAGTCACCACCGACGAAGTGGCATGCTTCTTCATGTTTGGCGGTGTTGATGTGAAACCTGAACTGGACCGACGGAGTACGCACCATCTTTACTTTTCTTTTTCTTTCTGATGATGAGGGGTCCGTTTCGCACACAAAAATAATCCTTTGTTTTCAAGGGGCATAAGAATTCAGTTCAAGAGCACCCTCTGGACCCCTCCCTAGATGAACTCCCGAAACCAAGAGTAGATTCTACGCCCAAGTCAGTCAGTTAGCTTTATGACAAGTACGCGTAGGCAGGTTGCTCATTGCTCCACTGCACTAGGGCGGGGAACACCAACTTGACCCTGCAGATCGTCGGTACAGGGAACACCCAAATGAAGGAAGGAAACCTTTCAACGGACAGACAGTGATAGTTGGTGTGAAACCAGCTACGAGGTCGTTCGATGCTACTACAGCCTACAGGAATCGATGCAGCAGCTTGACTCCCTAGCCAGGTGTGACTCGCTTGACTCAACGGAATCAAAAATCACATGACCGAAATCATATGCTAGTAACATGTTACTTACTCCTACCAATAAAATACCGGTGTCTGCTGCAACTTGCAGAGGCGAATCGATGGGCGAGAATTGATGTCACGGGCAGGACGAAGCTGCCGGGAAGGAATTGGGATCCCGGAGGCGAACCGCTGCCTGGCTGCTGCAACTTGCAGAGAGCTGGCGCACAACCCCGTGGCCGGTGGCCGGGCACATGCAATGCCGCGCGCGCCACTCCTTTGTGTATGCGTTGTTGTGCAGGTGCCGAGCCGTGGCGCTGTGTGGACTCACGGGGCCGGGCGGCCAAGACGGGTGCCCTCGGCGACGGCGTGGATGAGTTGTGAGAGAATCTGCGTACGGATGCCTTAGGACAACTCCAATTTGTGGATGGGATTAAGGCCATGTTTGCATGGATCGGTGTTTGCGTTGGCCGGGCGTTCAACACGCCACCGCATCTGCGACCCCATCTCATCCGTCGGAGGCCAAGTACATTAAAATCAAACATAGCAACAATACTTCAAATACAATTTAATAAACAGTTTCATGTTTGAAATAGTCTTTTACTAAAAGGACTGGGCGTGTTTTCTTGCGCCGTTAGATTAAAAAATCTACACACTCTGTTTCAAAATACAATGTATATTACTTTTTAAAATAAAATGTTAAACCTTTTAAATTTTATTAAATTTATTGATAAATATATCAAAATCCATAATATCGAATTATTATGATTAAGATTCATCGTTAAATGAATTATCATATTTTTATTTAATATTGTGGATGTCGATATTTTTGCTCTTAACTTGGTCGAAGTTGAAGAATTTGATTTTTCAAAAACTAATATCCTTTATATTTATAAATTAATGGAATATTTCGTTTGATGTAGGGGGAGGGGGGATGACATAGTGTGTTTTATTTTTATTTTCTATTCGGTAATTTTATGGGCATTTTGTGGTGTGATTCTGTATTATGTGCTAATCAACCTTACATATGTGGGAAAATTTCTACGTCGACGGCTGCATGGGCGTTATTGATATGTTTTTATATGTCGGTTGTTGTTGATTCATTTGTGAGACTGCTAGTTCGGTCAAAATCGTAAACCAAACTTACTAGCAAGCATAATGTATTTGTTTAAAGAATTGAACGAGAGAGTTTTGAAAAATTGTTGAACCGGTTAAAATCAGATGGCCCAGTTTTAATTGGAGCCTTGAAGACCTCAATTGAATGTGACTTTAAAACTAAGAAGTTTAGTGTTACAAAGGTATAAATAAAATAATTAAATAAAAGAACTTTGAGAAATTGTTGACCAGGTCAAAATCGCGTGTCACGATGGTAATTGAAGACCTCAGTTGAATGTGGGCTCTCTAATTCTAGGGAGATTAGTGTTATAGTATATTATGAATAGAAATAGAGAAAATATCTAATAGTCTTACAAAACCACTAAAAGTTTATGCGCATGAAAAGACATTAAACCGATAAATCTACTGATTGCCAATGTGATCCCACATATGATCAACCAAGTCATCTTGCAGCTGCGTATGAGTGTGTCGATCACGCATGTAACGATAAAATTGGACGAACTGTTCAAAGGTTGCCGAAGGTGGGTGCTCAGGCTCAACATTCTCACCTGGAAATCAAACCCTTGGTCGTAGATGATGTCATCACACTCATCCTCAACGATCATGTTATGCATGATCAGACAAGCAGTCATCACCTCCCAAATCTTATGAGTGCTCCGTGTCAATGCAGCGTTTCAAATGATATCCCATCGAGACTGAAGCACATCAAAAGTACGCTCCACGTCTTTCCTAACATTCTCCTGCATTTGGACAAACCTCTCTCTCTCTTCTCTCCTTGTGGATTGGGTCTGGTCTTCACACGAATGGACCACTGGGAATAGATACCATCAGCTAGGTAATATCCCTTGTTTTAATGGTGGCGATTGATCTCGAAATTAACCTCCGGGGAGTGGCCTTCTGCAAGCCTTGCAAACACTGAAGAATGCTAAAGAACACTAATATCATTGTGAGAACCAGTCATGACGAAGAAAGAATATCATATCTACACATCTTGTGAAGCCACCTCTCCAAGGGTGATAGTGACACATTTCATATTCCCCTTGTAGTGAACCTGCCAAGAAAATGGACAGTTCTTCCACTTCGAGTGCATACAAATCATACTACCAAACATGCCTGGAAAAGCCCCTCTCTGCATTGCCTGTCAACAACCTCTCTGTATCAGCGACATTTGGCTCTCTGAGGTATCGAGGGCCAAACACAGTCACCACATCGTTGCAGAAAGTGTACATTGATTGGAGACATGTGGACTCACTCATACGAACATACTCATCCACAAGATCACCAGGAATTCCATATACAATTATGCGAATAGCCGCAGTGCATTTCTAGTAAGAAGAGAAACCAAGCTTGCCAAGGGCATCCTCTTTGCAGTCAAAGTATGGGTCATATGCTACCACTCCCTCCCAAATACGAATGAGCACATGCCTTCTCATTCGGAAGCGGCAACGAAATTGGTGCGATTTTCTCAAAGTAATCAAAATAGAGGAGGGCGTGGCCTTTCTCCCTATTACGACTCAAGGCCGGAGCATGGCCGGGGATTGATCCCCTGAACCGAGGCCGCATCCTACTAATGTGGTCATGGACAACCAATGCTGCCATCATTATGTTCTAATCATCCCAGGACGAATCATCCAATGAACAAATGAAGTTTTGAAAGAAATACTCATCCTCGCTATCCATGGTACCTTGCAAGCAAAGCATTGAACACCTTGCAGTCATGGTGGAGACGCGACCGAAAAGGGCAAGTCGAGCACCATCGCAGGCAGCAAAGCAAGTTGGACGACCGAGGATGGAGGGCAGAGCGAGGACATGGGGCGGAAGAAAAGGGGTTGTGCCACCGATGGGCAAAGCAAGGTCGCAACATGGGTGGCGTCGGCAAGGGGAGGAGGGCGGAGCAAGGACAGGGGAGGGAGGAAAGGGGCTGCGCCATCGACGGGCGGGTCGGGGAGGACAAGGGCACGCGACGCGCGCGTCCGCATGTGTCCGGACTGGGAATGGGTCGAAAACGGACATCCGTTCGTTTGCTCCCACGCACTGGCTTGTGGTTTGTGTCTGTTCACCGGCAAACGGACGCGGGAGGACGATTTGGGATCATGGGCTGGAGTTTCCCTTAGAGCATCTCTAGCCGGACTAAACAAATTTGACCCCTCCAACATCCGCGGACACGCCTGGTCAGCGTCCGGGCATGTCCACTTTGACTTCCTACTTTTTCGCTCATGCAGTCATGCCCCTCTTTTTTTACTAATATGTCTCGTCACATGCATGTAATTGGTGGAGAAGGAGAGAGAGAGAGAGAGAGAAAAAAAAAGTAAAAAGAAAGAACGATGCTCTCTGATGGACCCAATCCTATGTGGTAGACGCGGGCTCACTGACCGGACACGCCCGGGCACTCCTCATACTCATCTCCTATATGAGATGAATATGAGAGGTCCGGTTAGGTCAGTTTTACCTTCCCTCTCCTGTCCGGTGAGTGGTCCTCGCGCCCGCCCAATCAATATAAGGGCTCCGACTGTAGATGCTCTTAACACCCCCCTCGTATGTTCGGCCGAATGGTCCGGTCAATGATCGGTCACAAAAATACGATTTAGATGAACGCCTTAAACCAGTGTACGTCAAACGTCCGGCGGGCTGAACGACACCTCTCATATCCAGTTCAAACATGAGGCGATATGGGAGGCCCGGGCACATCCGTCATGTTGGACCGAGCCGATGCTGGCCACCAATCCCACGTATATTTGTCTTCATCCCCTCCCTACCAAACACTAGCCACTCCACTCCATCCCTCAAGCCCCTGTTTGGCAATCTCCGGCCTTCTCCGTCATGTCGGGCAACGGATCCGAATCCTACACCTCCAGATCCATCGACCATGAACTCATCCCAGGCGGATCCGAGGAGGAAATGACCGTCCGGCTTGTGCTCCGTGCTCCCAGGAGGAGGCCGCCCGACGCCAGCGTTCGGACTCCTTCCATCGGGAATCCATTGCGTCCGTCCAAATGATGCATGGATCCGCCGCTAGGGGTACCATCTGCTGCTTCACCGGACGTAGTGCGGTACGTGTGGCGTCCAAACGCGGTGGCGAACGTGCAACTCCTCCGTTGGCGTGTCGAGCTAGAGGAGCCAATGTGGGCGTCGTCTGACGCAAATGGCGCGTGTACCCTTCGTGCAAGGCAGCGGGCATGGGAAGCGACGACATCCCTCACGATGGTGGACGTTGGCGAGGCAGAGTCGCACTTTCTGGCGCCCTATATGGTGCATCAGTCCTAGTGTCGCAACCGGATCATGGTGGATGTTGTCGGCTCGTCCTAGGATGGATCTATCATCGATCTGATGTCCACCGGCACCCGCAGAGTTGTGGGCTCCAACGAGGAAGAGTAAGGCATGGGAGACAGCGACGCCTTGAGTCCAGTGAACCGGCTCGTGTTCCGTGTCCTACTCCACCTCGCTGGTGACCAAACCAACACATTGGGGAGTGTAGCCAGCCGCCGGACATGGGCACGGCGGAGTCGGACGAGCTCCGTTCAAAAATTGGTTTACGTTGCATGTAGTAGTATGAATTTAAGGTATCTAGTTGTACAATGGATTACTTGATGCTTGACCAGTCACTCTCCATGGACATGTCGCGGCATTTGAGTGGTTGGATTTACCAAGTACGGTTGCAGATGCTCTGATTCCGGACCACCCTATCCTCCGCAAACCCCTGGACGGGCTATCCGGACAGTGTGTGGACACATGAAAATGCTACTCAACCGGGCTCCCTGGATCCATCCCAAACACCTGGACTAACCGACATTCTTTATATCCGGCCCAAACGCGTTGACTAACCCGCATTCTTCATATCCAGCCCAAAGCTAGGACGGATATGAGGACGCTGAGACGCGTCTGAACGCGCCCGCCACGTTGAACGCGCCCGCCACGTCGGACTGATGAGGAAGGCCCGCGCCAATTAGTCGGTATTCGTCTTCCCCCTCCTTGTTGTTGAAGGTGAGCGTGAGTGGACTTCAAAAAATATGACCATTCGATGTACCCTTTTGAATTTGGACAAAGATGTTGAAAATGATTAAACTTTGAAAAAGTAAGACCATTAATGCTTAACTTGTACTTCCTCCGTTCCTAAATATAAGTATTTCTAAAGGTTCAACTCATAGACTACATACGGATGTATATAGACATATTTTAGAATATAGATTCATCCATTTTGCTTCGTATGTAGACATCTAGTGAAATATCTTAAAAGACTTATATTTAGGTAAGGAGGGAGTAATTGATATGGACAATCATGATGAATGTACACTGTATATGAGCAATGATGATTTATAATGAGAGTCCACAACCTTTAATAAAGATAATATGTTGATGACTGAAGCTTACCGTTTTTGGAGGATATGGTTATTTAAGTCAGCTCGCGTCGCTCGTCGTGCGGCGACGTGGAACTGGACCTTCAATTAAGCCGCCCACACTGTAAATCTTAACTACAAAAAAAATATTCGATGTTTATAACAAAGCGGCATAAAAATGATCAACGTGCATAGAGTGCATGTATTTGGTATATTGAGAATGAGGTTTGTGGTTATAAATGATCAAAATTAAGGCCGGTCAGGCCACTGTCTACGGACGAGCAAGATTAGGCAATCCAGGTTGTTTTCTGATGCTCTAACCGAACGTGTGGCTCCGCCTGGCCCGTGTCAGAAATGGCCAAGCCTGCCTGACGTTGGCTTCCACTTGTTGGTTGCCGAGGCTAATTATGGGCAAGAGGCATGTCAGCGTCAAGCGACGCTGGCCCCTCCGTAGTCGGAGTCTCTGTTGTACTCGCCATCCGCCGGTGCTGTGCTGCTGTTGCTACGTAGTACTACGCCTTGAGTTGAGTTGGAGGACCGCTGTCAATGGGTGGTATGGCCATCGCCATCGCGTAGCTACCGTGCTGTGCGATGGTTGGTCAGAGGGTTTTGGGTGTGGAGAATGTTTGGGCAAATGGGGAGTGGAAATGGTTGGCCTCGGTGCGGCCGCAAGCCTGAGTGCTGTCGAAACAAACCTGCTGATTTGTGGCTGTTAAGTACGCTAGCACCAGACTTGTGGAGCAGTTTCCACGCAGCCATCTATGAATGTGCTACTACTACCTGTGGTGGGAAATCTCTTCTCCGTGGATGCTACAAGGTCCATAGGAAACACGACACCAGCACGTCCTGATTGCCGCAACTATTGCGCTCGGCCAAGACATATATCAGAGCAAATCCAAATCCAAATCCAAATCCACTGCCGTAACCCGCGCTTACAAAACAAATCCAAATCCACTGCCATAAATTCCAAAGATTCTGATCATTGATACGGTGCACCCATGACCATGTGGATTAAAAGCAGTGCCGATATATTAATCAAACAGATTCAAGGTGATCCAGTGCCAAGAAAGATACCTGTATATTTTTTTTAGACAAAGGCAAAAACTGTCTCGTCTATATCAAATAAGCAGAAGAGAATTATTCAATTAATTACAAAAAATTAAATAAAAACTGATACAACAAGGACCAAGCCCACTCCCCTAGACTGAAATACCCAGGGCAAAGCCTTATCGACGGCACGTCGACCTACGAGCAAACAACGCAGCTCCGACTCTGACGGAAAACTTTGTAGGACAAAACTAGGCACGGCTGACGCCACGAGAGATCGTCGAACGAGCTACCTGCATCCAGTCATCGTATACCGTGGGGCCCCGCCGCCGCAGCTTCGACTCCATAGCAACAAACAAACCGAGCCAAAACCGCGGACACGCCGAAGAGGAGCCGACAACCGCAACCATTGTCGCGTCGTCGACATCGCTCCCACCATCATCGTTGCCACAAAAGTCTGGACACCACAACCGCCAACCACTGGTCCCGCTCACCGACGCCGAGCTCCCAAGACGAAGCTCCCAAGAGGGAATACGGCACCAAGGCGCCGCCATCGTCCGATCACAGATCAAGGTTTCCCTCGGAGAGGCCAAAATGGCCATATCCGCGCAGGTGGGGTGGGAGAACAAGCAACGATGACTCCAAGAAGGCCAACGACCGCCACAACCGCCGCCATCCCAAGTCACGACACGAGGCCATGACATGGTTTTCACCAAGCTCCATCATCCTGCATTGGCGTCAGCAAGCCCACCAAACATCACCACCATCGAAATTGTCCATCGACGAAGAAGCAGGAAGACCCGCCGCAACCAACTGCACCTCGCGGAGACCATCGATGGTCCGCATCACACGCCGTTGGAACGCACTTCCTTTGCTGAGTATGGAAACAATCAAGTTTTTTTTCGGGAAAAGAAGGTTAAAACCCCCGCCTCTGCATCAATCGATGCATACAACCATCTTTATTTATTGTTCAACATAGGTCTAACAAGAACATACATCAAGCAATCTGAAGCCACCACTCACACCTACAAAATTCGATAATATGAAATGCTCCCACTCTCCATATCTAAAATCGATGTCATCGCCGATCTATCCACATAATGTATCAGAACCCACAAACGGCGCAGAAGACCTAAAGCGTACACCACATGCACACATTTTAGAAGTCGTTATCATCATCGAACCGGTGACCCATCTTCAGGGGAGAGATCTACATCATCCTTGCCAGTCCGTTCATCCGTCGATGCCACCACAACGCCCAACGAAGCCACCGCCCCATGCTCGTCTGTCCAGAGGCGAAAATTCTGAAAGATTTGTCGTGCGCAGCACCTACCGACCACTCATTACACAACGTAGCACGTGTCAACCAGACATGACTTGACATCTCCACCAAAAGCTCCATGCAAGATGAAGCTGCTCCACCTCATGTCTCTGTCTTCCAGGTCTGCTCCACAAACAATGTTCCCAAGAGAGAAAACGAGACCGCAGTACCTCCATCGCCCGATCTGGAAGATCAGATCCTAGAGTTTCCCCTGGAGCAGCACGAGTGGGTCGACAATAGTTACATAACGATGCCTTCATCAAGGTAACAACACAGAACGCCGCCATCACATGCCATCGTCTCGGTTTTCACTGGCAACTATGTCTTCCCGACTCGCAGCCGGAACTAGATGGCGGGTCTCGAGATCTGACCATCCAGCCTCAGGCCGACCACCTTCGACAAAGGAGATAGCCACCACCGCCAGCGACACCGATGCTGGAAATATGCCCAAGAGGCAATAAAAAATTAGTTATTATCATATTTCCTTGTTCATGATAATCGTTTATTATCCATGCTATAATTGTATTGATTGGAAACGCAAATACATGTGTGGACACATAGACAACACCGTGTCCCTAGTGAGCCTCTACTAGACAAGATCGTTGATCAAAGATGGCTAAGGTTTCCTAGCCATAGCCATGAGTTGTCCTTTGATAACGGGATCACATCATTAGGAGAATGATGTGATGGACAAGACCCAAACTATGAACGTAGCATATGATCGTGTCAGTTTATTGCTATTGTTTTCTGCATGTCAAGCATCTGTTCCTATGACCATGAGATCATGCAACTCACTAACACCGGAGGAGTACCTTGTGTGTATCAAACGTCGACTATAAATATGCTCTGTAGGTATCTCCGAGGGTGTCTGTTGAGTTGGCATGGATCAGGACTGGGATTTGTTACTCCATATGACGGAGATGTATCTCTGGGCCCACTCGGTAATGCACCATCACAATAAGCTTGCAAGCAATGTGATTAAGGAGTTAGTCACAGGTCTTTGTATTATGGAACGAGTAAAGATACTTGTCGGTAACGAGATTTAACTAGGTATGGAGATACCGACCATCGAATCTCGGGCAAGTAATATACCGATGGACAAACGGAACTCCATGCGGTATTGATTGAATCCTTGACATCATGGTTCGACCGATAAAAGATCTTCATAGAATATGTAGGAACCAATATGGTCATCTAGGTCCCGCTATTGGTTATTGACCCTAGAGGTGTCTTGGTCATGTGTGCATAATTCTCGAACCCGCAGGGTCTGCACACTTAACGTTCAGTGATGCTAGAGTAGTATTGGGATGTGTACGTTGATGATCGAATGTTGTTTGGTGTCCTGGATGAGATCTAGGACGTCACGAGGAGCTCCGGAATGGTCCAGAGGTAAGTATTTATATATGGGAAGTCCTATTTTAGCTATCGGAAAACTTTTGGGTTTTATCAGTATTGTACTGGGAAGCTTGTGGAAGGTTCCAGAAGGTTCCAGAGGGTTTCAGAGGAGTCCAGAAGTGTTGGAAATATGCCCTAGAGGCAATAATAAATTGGTTATTGTTATATTTCCTTGTTCATGATAATTGTTTATTATCCATGTTAGAATTGTATTGATTGGAAACTCAAATACATGTGTGGATACATAGACAACACATTGTCCCTAGTGAGCCTCTAATAGACTAGCTCGTTGATCAAAGATGGTCATGGTTTCTTGACCATAGACAAGATTTGTCATTTGATAACGGCATCACATCATTAGGAGAATGATGTGATGGACAAGACCCAAACTATGAATGTAGCATGTGATCGTCTTAGTTTATTGCTACTGCTTTCTACATGTCAAGTATTTGTTCCTATCACCATGAGATCATGCAAGTCCCGGACACCGGAGGAATGCCTTGTGTTGGCGTGAATTGAGACTGGGATTTTTCACTCCGTGTGACGGAGAGGTGTCTCTAGGACCCACTCGGTAATACAACATCACAAGAAGCTTGCAAGCAACGTAACTAAGCAGTTAGTCACGTGATCTTGTATTAAGAGACTTGCCGGTAATGAGATTGAACTAGTTATGGAGATACTTGTCGTGGGAATGAACCTGACAGTAGAGGTGTAGGGTACGAATGGAGAGGGCAGAGTCCTAGCTACGGCAAGCTTGTACACACGATGTATGAGTCCAGGCCACTCTCTTGGAGGTAATAGCCCAATGTCCCAGTGCTCGGGAGCTCTTGAGGTGTGAATTGTGTATTACACGGGGTGCGAACCCTTGTGCCAGAGGGGAGGGGTGTCTTATATAGAGTGTGCTACCCCTCATCAAGGCCTCAACATCTAAGGGCTCGATCAATATGATTTAAAGATATATGTTACTGATAACATATGCAAGTAATAAGTGCTATTAAAGACCATTGGCTGAACGTATGTCCGTTGGCCTTCGTGGGGGTGACTTCTGGTCTTCTATGTCGACTGGAACCATTCTGAGTGGATGTAGGTCGTCGAGGGGATGAGAACATATTCCGAGTGTTTGTGTATCGAGTGACTTTTTAGGTGCCATGTCCATCCAGTCGGAATCTTCTGTGTGACCCTTGGACTAATAATGAGGTACCCTTGGGTAGGACATTCAGGTCAGGCCTATGACCCTACCTAGGTACATATCCCCATCATTAGCCCCCAAATGGATCGGGGTTCGAATGACGAAGGGGTCGATGTGGATTCTTGTCGAGCCATACTGACCTTGGTCATTTTCCCGGGATTGATGAAACTTCGCGTCGACTGAAACCTTCATCGTTCGCCTTGATCGATTCTGTTGTGAAGTGTGTCCGAGTGATTTGAAATGCTTGAAGTTACTCCGAGTGAGTGACGAGACCTTTTGATGTGACGAAACACTTCGGCAGGCCCGGATTTCACGGGATTCGAAATTTCGGTTCCCGCGCGCCTCGCGGGGATGACACAACTGTCAGGCAAGTGGAGCAATGACGCCTCGATTATCGCGCTCTCATCATCGCCACGCATCACGTCTCCTCTGATATCGGGATAAGCTGAGATCTGGGGGCCCACCAGTCGGTGACAGAGCCGATCGGTTATATAAATGCGGCTGGCGCTAGGGTTAAGGTTGTGCCTTCTTTGATCTCTCCTTGCTTCTTCTCCACCTCCGCCCTACAAGCTTTGCTTAGGTTTTTCTCCACCGCCGTGACCATGCCGAAGAGCAAGACCTCCAAGCACAAGCGCGCCAAGAAGGGCGGCAAGGCGAGGAAGCCAGGTCGGACTGCGCTACAGGTAGGGTGGATTCAGGGGGATTTTCTCTTGTCCACCGTGACGAAGGAGGATGACTTGGATCTCGTGGAGCACGGGATGGTGGTCGAGAACTCTTGGAGGTTGCTGGAGGGGGAGCTTGAGCCGGCGCCTCGTGAGGGGAGCGGGTCCTTCTCCTCACGCACGTTGAACGAGGTTTTTCTCTGCCTCCGCGCCCTTTTTTTCGGGGCTTCCTCTTTTACTTCGGGGCACAACTTCATCATCTCCCACCGAATACCATCGCATATATTTCTGTGTTTATCACTCTATGCGGGTGTTTTCTGGGCTGCCCTCCTCACTTGGGGCTGTTCAAGCACATATTCACTGCACGATCCCAGGCGGTGAAAAAAGTGAACCCAGGAGACTGATATCCCACGAGTATAGGGGATCGTGTGTAGCCTTTCGATAAGTAAGAGTGTCGAACCCAACGAGGAGCTAAAGGTGGGATAAATATTCTCTCAAGTTCTATCAACCATTGACACAACTCTACGCACACTAAACGTTTTGCAATATCTAGGAGATAAAACTAGAGTGACAATACGGGTAAGAGATATAGCTTTGCAAGATAATAAATACAAGAAAGTAAATGTTAGTGCTGCAGCGATAATATATACTAAGTAACCATAAACTAACAGTACCATGAGTGTGGAAAAGTGGTGGTAATTATGGTGGAATTGTCCATGATCAAATAGTCAAATACAAGGTTGATGTTATGTGGGAGAGGCAAATCTAGCAAGCTCTCACTATCCAATGATTGCAAGTACTTATGATTGGAACTCTAGCAAACATCCGTAAATAGTAGAAGATACATTAAGGTAAAAATACCAAACCATAGCATTAGATCAAAAGGTCCTCTTTATCCCATATGCTTTGATCTCTAGATTGGGGCTCATGTTTCTGTCACTAAAGCAGCCCACCCTCTAGCTTTCTCCACATACTACAAACCCTATGATGTGATCCATGAGTGCATAAACATATGGTGGATACCATAAGACTGTAAAAAATTCAATATATAGCTCAAACCATCCATGGAGATTCAACAATCAATCATATGACAAAAGGGAACTACACAAACATGACATAGATGCAATGGATCATCTGCAAATAATTTATAACATCAAACATCATGGTTACATAGGGGATTACAGAGGTTTGTGGGAGAGTGGACCGCTGTAGCTATGGAGGAGATGATGATGGAGGTGTTGGTGAAGACGGCATCATGGCGCAGAGGATGGAGAAGGGGCAGCACGTGAGGTGTAGGGTGGCGCCGCCGGCCGTCGGCGGCGCTGGGGTCCTCCTGCGTCGGCCGACCATCATGGCTTCTTGGTATTGTAGATGAGGCCTCCCCCATGGAGATGAGGCCATGGGGGAGGCAAGATTCGTGGCTTTTGGTGGCTGCCCCGAAATCAAGGTTTTCCTCTCCTTATATGAGCTAGGACGATCATGCTTGGCCCTCTGATGGATGCCCCTTTGATCCAAGGGCTCTTGATGTCACATCCCTAGATTTCACTACTTGGTGTTTAGTTGATTGTGCTTCATATTTTATTTTTTGCATTAAAAATGAAATAGGGAATTAAAGAAACCCTAGCACCTCACCTTAATAAAACCAAATCAAATGATGTGAAATTTCAATGAAGCCAAAATGGCCTTCATAAAAGCCCATTCTTTTTGATAAATATTGGCAACAATATTGCAGGGATGATTAATATTTTCCAAACACTTTTGGCAATTAAAACAATTCATGAAAGTCACTAAAAATATCCAAAATAAATAGCTATAACTATTGAAGTTACTATAAAAAGTTGTATTATTTTGTGGAGCTTGGTAATATTCCAAATCAACCCCCACAAGTGTATTCAATATTTTAGGGAATAGTTTGGAGCTCAAAATAAATAAAACAAATGCGAGAAACATAAAACAGAAAAGAATAAAAAGAAAATGAGAGGAGGGGATTACCTGTCGCCCAGGCCCAGCCCAACTCCCCTCTTGTGTCGTCTTCCTCCTTCGCTAGTCACCAAGCAGGAGGTGGCTGCCGCTCTGTCCGGCAGCAGCACGCAGCCGCGTGCCTGCTAGCCCCCTTCCTCGTGCTAGCACGCGGATAAGCCTCCAGGGAGCCGTTCCATCCTCTCCTCCTCGCCATTCGCTCTCTCCCTCCTCACCCTCTCTGCCGCCATGGCCTGTGCTCAAGCTCACCGTTGCCAGCCCGCTCCAGCCATCCAACCCTGCCTCTGAGCTACGCAGAAGCTCCGTCGTGACGTCACGAAGCTCCCCAGCAAGCCACACGACGCCAAGAGCTCCCGATACGCCAAATCACCGTCGTCTTCAACCTTCGGTCACCGAGCTCGCCGCCGTTGATTCGTCGTCTCCAGGCCATTCCCGAGCTAGCTCTCTTCGCCTCTGCCCTCTCTGTGAGATGAGGAACTCATTCATTCCATTCTCGAGCTCTAGCCCCGATTCCACCGGAGCCTGACGAGATCCGCCGCACGAGCTCGTCGCCGGTGAGGCTCCGATGATCGGGTGGTCATTCTGAGGATATCGGAAGCTTCAACTTGTCGTGTAGATGCTGTAGGAGCCAAGCCCCGCGCGTTTTGATCTCTAGATTGGTGATCCCGACGAGGCCCGAGCTCCGGCACCCGCCGAGCTCGTCGCCGGCGTCAATTCCGGCCACCCCAACCCGTGGGGTTAGCTCCAACTAACGCGTCATCGAGTGGCCATTCTTCCAGTGCCCTCCGCCGCTCGTATGGTCGGCAGAGATGCATTTCCGATGCCTCCACCGTTTCTGGTGTCACCGGAGGCTCGCCGCCGGCGAGTTTGACCTTACCGCCGGTGGGTTTGACCCCCCTGAGCCTATGACAGGTGGGGCCAGCCTCTGGGTAATTAAGTTTAAGCTAATTTAAAAAAACTAATTATTTAACTCTAATGAGACACTGACATGTGGGTCCAGATCTGTTAAATAGCTAATTAACTTAAACCCTAATCTAAATTAAGCCAGAGACACTGACCAGTGGGACCCACTGGTCAGGTTTGACTTGCAACGGCTAGTCATCCCAGCTGATGCAATGCTGATGTCATGCTGGCGCAATAAATAGAATACACTAATCAAAACAATTCGAGAAATAGTTTTAAACTTCTAAAATTCAAAGAAATTAATCTGTAACTCAGATCAAAATAATTTATATATGAAAATTGATCAGAAAAATCCAAGGAATTCAATTGTGATATTTTTCATGCATGATAAAACAAGTTAAACCTGAGAATCAGGTCAAATCAATTAAAAGGGTATTTGAAAAATACCTTAATTGAAGTGATATTTGAACTAATATTCACATCAGCTTCAATTAAAGAAATGGTAGCTACATTAGCCATGTCACATTTCATTTTCATGCCATGTTCATGCATCATATTGTCGCACTTGAGTTGTATTCATTGTTGCCATTTATTTCGATGGGCCCTACCCCACCGGATACATCTGAATATCTGACCGAAGGATTATATTTCCCTACTGAGCAACAAGGCAAGCACCCCTTTTGATCATACTAATAAAATCCCATGTTCTCACTCCTGCTCTCATTTATTGCATTAGGACACATCGTGATAAATGCTTTTGCCTTGGTAGTTGAATCTATTTCCTTTGCATGACCTGTCCTTTTCATAGTAAATAGCTAAACCTTGCAACCTAGCATACGTGGTAGATGCTTCAGCCTTGATGTGCTTACTTGCTATGTTAGTTATGCTTAGAGTTGTGTCAGGCCTGTTTCATCTGGATGATGGTCTGGAGTGAATAAATGTGTTCTGGTGACAATGGTTAAGTGTTGAACCTGATTGGGTAAAGGTACCGATGAGAGGCTATGTAGGAGTACATGGCGGGTTGTCTCATTGGAACCGTTCTTATGAACTGAGTTCCGTGTATGTAATACAAGACTAGCAACTACCACATGCTGGGCCCTGAAATATGACCCCGCTCGGCTTATTAATCGCCTAGTACTCGGTCTAGGAGTTGCAAGTAGTTTCTGGTGTTTGTAGTCATGCTGGAGGCCATGCACGGTGCTGACCTTAGAGGTGGGCTGTGATGCGGTAGGCAGTGGCATGGTGTACCAAGTAGAACCCGGATGGTGGGCTTGGCAACCCTGTGCACATCGTTTGGGGCCGTAGCAGAAACTTCGGCCGGATTTCCGTGCGGGTTCACTCTCAAATAAGCGATAAACCTGGACTAGGCATTAGCGTGGTTAACGGTCGTGGCCGACTCCCTAGCTCGGCTTTCGCTTGAAGGTTGCCGAGGTGGGTAAAGTGCACATGGTGATAAGTGGCGAGAGCATGTTTTAAGAAGTACACGCCTGCAGGGTTATGATCTATTCGAATAGCCGTGTCCGCGGATACGGACTACTTGTAAACATATATTGTTCATAGATAACTTTAATGGCTACTCATAAAAGTATCAAGATAAGTGTGAGTATCATGAATGACATTCTCGTAGGGAAACGAGAAAGAATCCATGATAGTGTATTGATGTGGTGGTAGTGGACTCGTGTACGACTTATCAAAACTTGTTCAAAATAATTGAAGTCGTAGTATAGATTAGCCAAGGGTCAAAGCTGGCTTGCTGCATGAAACCCCACAACCCCTTTTGTTGATACTTGTGCATGAGTAGATAGATCTATTTTAAAGTCTTGCTGAGTACCTTCGTACTCATGTTTGCTTAATAAATGTTACAGAAGACACCCACAAGCCATCAGGTGGGTTCTATCTAGACGTCGATGATGATGAGTAGCTGGTGTCCCAGCTACGACCTGGACCCTTTTGGAAGGGATCTGTAGATAGTCAAGCTTTATGCCTTTTCCTTTCATCTGTCTGTACTCAGACATCTTTAATGCTTCCGCATGCCTTGTATGATTTTGTTTGTATGACTTGAGTGTCGGGTCATGTGACCCCTACCTGTATGAACTTATTATGCAAGGCTCCTCCGAGTCTTCTAAATAAATGTTGTGATGTTGTATGGTTATGTTGTGATGCCATTGTTGTATCTATGCATATTGAGCATGTCATGCGTACGTGTGATGTGCTGTGATATGTATGGGGTTCGACACCTAGTCGTGTGCCTTTAGTAGCCCTCTTTACAGAGAAATGCCCCTTTGTGCTTCCACTGAGCCTTGGTAGCTCGCTACTGCTCCGGACACATTGGTTGACCGGCATGTATCCTTCTTAGCTGCCGTGTCTGTCCCTACGGGGAAATGTCACGCGGTGTAATGCAGTCCTTGTAGCTTGCTATGACTCGTCTACACACGCTGATGACCGACACCTGCTTTGCTGGGTTATGTATGCCTGTCTGTGTACAGTTGTGCCACTTGGGTTTATGACTGGTTATGTCGACCCGGGTTCTTGGACATTGGAATGCTAGCGACACAATTGCATACGCGAGTCAAAAGGCACAAACGGTCCCGGCCAAGGTAAGGTGGCAGCCGTGGGGTTAACCGTGCGTGAAACCGCAAAATGATGCAATGTGTTACAGGCTGGATTCCTATGGCTTAGGATCGGGGTCCCGACACTTGGGAACCTATTTCAAGCAGACAAAATCTGTTTCTGGACATCATGTCACAACTTTTGAACTTTCTTGCAATCGGAGGCTAAAACTTGGCACAAAACAAAATAAAAAGGATAAGGAGAGGTTGATACAGAGGTAACAACTTCCAAGACTCAAAGAAAACAAAATAAACTAAAAGAAAACAACATGAAAACATAAGGAAAACATAAAACACCATGTTTACATAGGGGGTTACATAGGTTTGTGGGAGAGTGGACCGCTGTAGCTATGGAGGAGATGATGATGGAGGTGTTGGTGAAGGCGGCACCATGGAGGATATGATGATGGAGGTGTTGGTGAAGGCGGCACCATGGAGGAGAGGATGGAGAGGAGGCAGCACGTGAGGTGCAGGGCGTCGCCGGCGGCCGGCGGCGGCGCAGGGGCTCCTCCTGCGCCGGCCGGCCATCATGGGGGAGCGCCTCCCCTTAGCCCCCTTCCTCCATGGATTCTTGATGTTGTAGATGATCCCTCCCCATGGAGATGAGGCCATGGGGGAGGGAAAATTCGTGGCTTTTGGTGGCTGCCCCTAAATCAAGGTTTTCCTCTCCATATATGAGCTGGGACAATCATCCTTGGCCCTCCGATGGATGCCCTTTGATCCAAGGGCTCTTGGGAACCTCCAAAACCTTCCTAGGACTCCTCTCAGCCCGAATGAGGTCCCAAAGTCATGGCTTGGCCGAATCCATCAAATATGGTAAGAGTTGGACTCAATCACGTTACCGATTCCCGTAATCCCGTAATCAGATATTTGTACTCCGGTAAAACGGGTTTTTCCTAGAGCATACGAATTCCAAATGGGCCGAATTTTATGTATAGAATTATCAGCATAAAATTCCCCACACTTTTTTCTTATGTGAGAGTTCCGTTGGAGGTCGTCTTTGACCAGTAACATGGAAATATTTAAAAAGAGTTTTTAGACAGATTTCAGGAAAGTCCCAATTCGACTCCAACAAGGATTCCTCTTCTATTTTTGATAGTTCCTACACATAAAGGTGTAAAACAAGAACATTGTGCACTTTTGCAACTATTAATAGGTTAGTCCAAATAAATCATAAACTTAATATAAAAACAATTATCAAAATCATAAAAGTAACATGAAACCATCAAAAATTATAGATACATTTTGGACGTATCAGTGACACTAGGACCAATGTCATCCAGTTGTGTGTCGGTTTAGGGATCTAGAAAAGGGGTAGGAGAACTTATCCCCAAATGACCCTTCCTGAATCGGTCCGGAACTGACAGTCGACATGGTTCTACTGCAACGATATCACATCTCCGAACATGTCAACTGGCCTCCCTCCTTTCACCTTAGATCGTCCAACTACCCCTAGAATACTGACTGTATTCGAGGATGAGAAGGTAGAGGTGGAGATGTTGGTGGGTGAGGTGATCTACTTGGTCCGGAATGGACTGACTGGAATGGATCTGCTAGAGACGTTCCTTAGCCGGCGCATCCAGCCCCTTCAGGCGAGGGACCATGCAAGTGGGCATTACTCAGGTTCTGAAGATTCCACTCGGTCATATCCTGAGGAAGTTTCAGAAGAAACGGTAAGCCAGTGGACCAGGAGCATCACCGGCCCTTGTGATAACCCCATGGGGTCCAAACGAGTCGCGCCTTATTCCGCTAAGAATAAGCCGCGGAAACTGGCATGCAATATCTTTTCTGATTGTGTTTATGTCTACGTCGAGTGATTGTATACTTGTCCGACTGACTCTGCTGTCTTTGTTCTTTGTAGGAGTGGACAAACCTGCACCGTCCCGTACCCTACGGAGAGAAGTTTGATCTCGGGGTGGAAAATGAAGGTGGCAGTGCCGATAGCGATTATGCTAACGATAGTGAAGAGAGTGAAGATGCCTCAGATGATAGTGAAGAAGAAAATCAGTCTCCTCCATGCCACGAACCGTGATCCAAGCAACGCCACGACCCAATGGCTGCTCCGAGCAAAACAGTCGCCTCTAGCAGTAGGAACGTGAAGCATGATCGGGCCACTACGACTTAGGCCACGGAGAAGGCTGCGAAACAGCCCAATCCTAATGCGCCCAATCTTCGGAAGGCCTTGACCCGAATGAGAATCGTCGTGCCGGTTGCCTCAGGGTATGCATCTACCCTTTTTGTTCCGCCATTATGACTTTCCGGGTTTCTGATGACTAAGTTTAATTCACTCATCAGTGCTGCTACCTCGGTGACAACTCCAGTCGAGGCTGGGGAGGACCACATGGACTTGGACGTCGTGGATAAGCCTGCTCCTCGACCAGGTATGATAAGCATTAATTTTACTCTGTTTTATGGATTGGATATGTCGACTCAGTTGGTCGTCTCTATTTTAGCTTCAGACGTCATTTTCTTAGATGACGAACAAGAGCCGCAACATACAGCTGCAGAACAGACTCAAACCATGCCTGCAACATCTGCGTTGGGTATGCCTGCGATGACTGTGTCGAGTGTGCCTTCGGTCAGTTCGGCTGTTATGGCTACAACTCCTTCGATTGGATCGACTATTGTGACAATTGTGCCGACTGCGCCTCCGGTAACTCACGCTACCATTTTAATGATGTCAACCTCCTCAGCACTTGTATTTCCCATGCACCGTATCCCAGAGGATCAGACTGGAGCTGCAAAAGAGGCTACGATCCAAGCTGAGCTGATGATGCAGCGAACTAAGGAGGCGTTCCAGGCCAGTAAGTTGGCGTATGATGCCAACTCGACGCTACAGGTGAACATCCGAGTAAGTTCCACTATAAGTTAGTTTCCGACTGAATCTTGTCAATCTTACTTTACACCCACAGGGGGTACGCCGTGTAGTGGTTTGGCTTTATTCTAGTGGGGGCACGCTGAGTGAACCCACTGGGTGTAATCCCCGAGACTGCTGTTGAATGCTTGCATCAACACGAGTCTGAATTGGAGAGTCATGCTCTCTTTTTGACTTGGCCAGGCCGGACCTGGTCGAGTGGTTTTGTATCCAGTGGGGGCACTCTCAGTGCACCCACTGGGTATAGTCCCCGAGATCGTTGTCGAGTGCTTTCCTTGGCACGGGTCTAATTGGGAATCAGTTTGTGTTTTACTTGGTCAAGACGGATCTGGTCGAGTAGTTTCATACCCAGTGGGGGCACGCTAAGTCCACCCACTGGGTGTAGTCCCCGAGCCTAATGTCAATCGTTTATGAAGGGCATTACTCATAAGAACTTGGGTGGGTGCAGCGGGCCGCTAATTGGTCGAATGAATTGTATTTCTCCACTCGGAAGTAGAAAAATAATAGTCTCGACTAAAACTGATTTCTCCACTTGGAAGTAGAAAAAATAAAAGCGTCGACTGAAATGAATTGTTGATGTTTTTCAGAAGGCTTGCGAGATTGTGTCGAAATTCACCCTAGTAGAATCATAAAAGAACCAGTTGCAGCTGGAGTACGACGCTATCAAGAAGGTGCTCGAAGACAAGGACCAAGTCCTTGCAAAGCTTAAGGAGAAGTCTGAAGCCGATGAGTAGAAGCATGTGGACTTTAATAAGTTGGTGGAAGAAAATGATAAAATGAAGAAAGAAAGACTGGAGTGGGGGAAAAAGCTTGACTCCATGGCTAAGAGGGGAAATGCTATGGAAAAGTTTGTGAAAGACTTCCTGACGAAGATGTTGGCGACACTCATTGGTATGTTCCTTTCACTGAGTGAATATTCATGAACTTCACCGAATGAATTGTGACTGATGTTTCGTTTTTCCTTTCACACAGAATTCTACTGAGACTTCGAGAAGGAAACCTTCGAGGTGGAGCCAAATCTGGAACCCATCAAGATTCCTGTTCGAGATGCTTTGGCTGTAGACATGTTCCGTCTCAACTCTCGTCTCCTGAAAGTTCAAGGGTATATTGCTCGGCTGCGGGCTGCTGTGGGGAGGATCGATAAGGAATTGCGGCCTAAGGACACTTTCCAAATTGACCTGGGGGCTGTGATGGATCGCTCGGGTCGGGTTCCTGACAGGGTCCAAGCATGGAAGAAGTCAGTCGCGCGGTGTGGAGCTGATGTCACCCTCTCACTCGTCAGGGTGCATTGCAAGGAGGTGAGAGAAGAAAAGTTGAAGGCGCTCCAAGTGGCGAACACGAAGAAACTCGAGTTCGAGAATTTCATGGAGACTTTCATGAGCGCTGCGACTCGCATTGCTGATGGGATTGATCTCGATACGTTCGTCGAGCCCGCAAGTCTCGGAGGGCCTTGAGAAGAAAACTATCGTTATTCCCAAAACTTAAATTTGCCTCGGTATGCCCAGTGCTTTATGTATCATTAAACTTCATTCGGGTCTGGAACCCGAGTACTTTCTGGCTGCACGGATGACTTTGATCCGTGTCGAGCTCTTTTGAATTTATCTGCTTCTGAGATTTGTTTGGTTTCTCTCGAGTGAAAGATTGCTATTCATTCGGGAAAAGTTTTTGACTTACGCAATTTGCCCGCAGCCAAGTCTCTGAGTGTAAAGTTTTCCTTTCACTCGGAGTATATTTTTACTTAGGTGAGTCGTGTTCGCATCTAAGCCCCCGAGTGTGAGAATAGCTCTTCACTCGGAGTACGTTTCGTACTTAGGCGAAAACTGGTTCACACTTAAGCGTCGAGTGAATAGTTTGTTATTCACTCGGAAGGGTTTTTTAACTTAGGCGAATCATGTTCGCAGCTAAGCCCCCGAGTGTGAGGATCACTCTTCACTCGGAGTGTGATTTGTACTTAAGCGAAGACTGGTTCGCAGCTAAGCATCCGAGTGAATAGTTTGATATTCACTTGGAAAGGTTTTGTAACTTAGGGGAATCATGTTCGCAGCTAAGCCCCTGAGTGTGAGGATCGCTCTTCACTCGGAGTGTGGTTTGTACTTAGGCGAAGACTAGTTCGCAGCTAAACATCCGAGTGAATAGTTTGTTATTCACTAAGAAAGGTTTTGTAACTTAGGCGAATCATGTTCGCAGCTAAGCCCCCGAGTGTGAGGATCGCTCTTCACTCGGAGTGTGGTTTGTACTTAGGGGAATATTGGTTCGCAGCTAAGCATCCGAGTGAATAGTTAGTTATCCACTCGGAAAGGTTTTCTAACTTAGGCGAATCATGTTCGCAGCTAAGCCCCCGAGTGTGAGGATCGCTCTTCACTCAGAGTGTGGTTTGTACTTAGGCAAAGACTGGTTCGCAGCTAAGCATCTGAGTGAATAGTTTGTTATCCACTCGAAAAGATTTTGTAACTTAGGCGAATCATGTTCTCAGCTAAGCCCTCAAGTGTGAGGATCGCTCTTCACTCGGAGTGTGGTTTGTACTCAGGCGAAGACTGGTTCGCAGCTAAGCATCCGAGTGAATAGTTTGTTATTCACTCGGAAAGGGTTTGTAACTTAGGCGGATCACATTCGCAGCTAAGCCCTCGAGTGTGAGGATCGCTCTTCACTCGGAGTGTGATTCGGGCTAGACTCCACTCGATCAGAATGGACACAAGATTGAAAAAGTTATGACTTTGGCAAGTAACATTGTTCAGCAAACTTCATCTGTTACATCAGACCAATCAGTGATCAAGCATAAAAACATTTTAAGTGAATTCGCATTCCATGCACGTGGCTCGTTGATTCTCTTCTGGAGATTGTAGAGTCGATAAGTTCCATTGTTGAATACCTTGGTGACGAGGAAAGGTCCTTCCCAAGTAGGAGCTAGCTTATGAGGTCGTTGCTGATCCACTCGGAGCACCAGATCGCCTTCGTGGAACGCCCGACTCCTGACATGTCTTGAATGAAAATGCCGTAGGTCTTGTTGATAAACTATCAACCGAATCAACGCCATCTCGTGTTCCTCCTCCAAGAGATCCACTCCATCTTGTCGTGCTTGCTCGGCTTTAGCTTTTGAATAGAGATCCACTCGGGGTGAATTATGGAGTAAATCACTCGTTAGAACGGCTTCAGCTCCATACACCAGGAAGAAGGGTGTTCGCCCACTCAGCTGATTCGGGGTTGTCCTCAAACTGAGAGAACAGAAGGTAGTTCAGTCACCCAAGCATCCGCGGCATACTCAAGGTCTCGCATGAGTCGAGGTTTCAATCCTTGGAGGATAAGACCATTTGCTCGCTCGGCTTGGCTGTTAGTTTGGAGATGGGCAACGAATGCATAATCCACTCGGGTCACTTGGTTAGAATAGAAACGTCTGAATTCATCCGAGTCGAAGTTTGACCCATTGTCCATGATGATGCTCTGCGGGACTCCATATCAAAATGTAATTTCTTTCATGAACTTGATGGTTGTGCGGGGATCCAACTTCTTGATTGGTTTAGCTTCGATCCATTTGGTAAACTTGTCAACTGCAACGAGCAAGTGTGTGAACCCACTCTGACCTGTCCGGAAAGGCCCGACCATATCTAGGCCCAACACATCGAACGGCCAGATGAGAGGGATAGTCTTCAAAGCAGATGCAGGTTTGTGAGACAAGTTGGAGTAGAACTGACAACCTTCACAATGATCAATGATATCTTTGGCCATTTCATTCGCACGTGGCCAGAAGAATCCGGCTCGGTATGCTGTGGCAACGATTGTCCGGGAGGACGCATGATGGCCACAAGTCCGTGAGTGGACTTCTTCCAGAATCAGTTGGCCCTCCTCAGGGGAGATGCATCGTTGAGCTACGCCGCTAACGCTTTCTCTATAGAGCTGATCACCCATCACCGTGAAGGCCTTCGACCTGCGAACAATCTGTCTGGCTTCATCTTCGTCTTGTGGTAACTCTCGCCTTAAGATGTATGCAATATACGACACAGTCCAGTCGGGTGTGATTACCAGAATTTCCATGATCAGATTAATGACTGCTGGAACATCGACTTTAGTCGGATTAGAAGCACTTGTAGGTTGCGGGGCTCTTCAGTGAAAGGGTCTTCTTGCATAGATGGAGTGTGCAAGTGTTCCAAACACACATTGCTGGGCATAGGCCTTCGAGTGGATCCGATCTTAGCCAACTCATCAGCTGCCTGGTTTTTCAGTCGGGGTACATGGTGGAGTTCTAAGCCTTCAAACTTCTTCTCAGCTTCCTCACTGCATTGCAGTATCCAGTCATGGCGGGGTTTCTCACATCCCACTCCTTCATCACCTGATTAACCACCAAATCTGACTCGCCGTAGACCATCAGGCGTCGGACGACGAGTGCAATGGCCATACGCAACCTGTAAAGGAGAGCTTCATACTCAGCTTCATTGTTGGAGGAATCAAAGTGAATCTAGAGGACATAATTAAGCTTGCCGCCTTCCGTAGACACCAATACCACACCAGCACTGGACCCATTTAACATTTTGGAGCCATCGAAGAACATAGTCCAGTGTGGCGAGTGAATTTGAGCTGGTTGTTGTTGTTCCACCCACTCGGCCATAAAATCAGCAAGGGCCTGAGACTTGCTGGCTTTCTTTGCCTCAAATTTGATGTCCAAATATAACAACTCCATGGCCCATTTAGCCACTCGACCCGTTGCACCCCGATTGTGAAGAATCTCTGATAGTGGGGCATCGCTGATGACTGATATGGAGTGATCTTGAAAGTAATGCGCCACCTTTTTTGCTGACAAGTATATTCCATAAAGAAGCTTCTGGTAATGGGGATACCTTTGCTTCGAAGGGACCAATACTTCTAAAATGTAATAGACTAGGCACTGGACCTTGTAGGCTTTACCTTCTTCTCTTTCGACTGTGAGCACCGTGCTGACGACCTGATTAGTGGCTGCGATGTAGAGGAGCAGTGGTTATTTGCTCTGCGGAGCAGCAAGCACCGGCTGGGTGGAAAGCAGAGCTTTGAGCTCTACAAATGCTACTTCTACTTCATCATTCCACTCGAACACATCTTATTTCTTCATAAGTTGGTATAAAGGCAGTGCCTTCTCACCGAGACGAGAGATGAACCGACTCAATGCTGCGAGGCAGCCTGTGAGTTTTTTATGTCGTGCACCCGTAGATGGCTTTGTATTCTGACGATGGCACCGATTTTCTCGGGGTTAACGTCGATTCCTCGTTCGGAAATGAGAAAACCGAGTAACTTGCCGCCAGGAACGCTGAAGGTGCACTTGGCTGGATTTAGCTTGATATCGTACTTCCTCAAATTAGCAAATGTTTCTGCTAGGTCTGTCAGCAGGTCGGAACCTTTGCGTGACTTGACCACAATATCATCCATTTACGCTTCAACATTCCGACTGATCTGGTCGAGCAAACACTTCTGGATCATGTGCATGAAGGTTGCACCGGCATTCTTCAGAAAGAATGGCTTGGTCATATAACAGAAACACCGAAAAGGGGTGATGAAGGCTGTTTTTATTTCGTCTGGACCAAACAGACGGATCTGATGGTAGCCAGTGTAAGCATCCAAAAAACACAAACTCACGCACCCCGTAGTCGAATCGACAATATGATCAATGCGGGGGGAGCGGGAAGAGGTCTTTTGGACAAACCTTATTAGAGACCATGCGAAGGGATTTGTCCTTCTTGGAGACCATGACAACATTCGCAAGACAGTCGGAGTGGTAAACCTCGCGAATGAATTTGGCCTCCAAGAGTCGCGCCACCTCCTCGCCAATTGCTTTCCTCTTCTCTACTACAGATCGTCGCATGCGTTCCTTGACCGGCCTCGCCTTCGGATCCACTCTCAAGCAGTTCTCAGCCAGCTCCCTGGGTATACCCGGCATGTCAGGAGGCTTCCATGCAAAGATGTCCTACTTCTCATGGAGGAACTGGGTGAGCTCGGCTTCCTATTTGCTGTCGAGTGTTGCAGATATGTTGGTCGGAGCAGCATTGGGATCCGTCGGGTGGATGTGCACTGGCTTGACCTCACCTGCTGACTGAAAAGCGGACTCAGAAGTGTGCTTCTTGGAGCGCATTAGGTAGGCATGGTCCGCATTCTTCCGATACTCTTCCAACTCTACTACAACCATATGTTGATCTGCAATTTTTGATCCTTGTTGCAATCCCTCTTCAGCTCTGTGCCCATTGCCTGAGACAGTAATGACTCCTTTAGGCCCTGGCATATTCATCTTCAGGTAAACGTAACATGGTCGGGCCATGAAACGTGCATAAGCAGGACGACCCAAAATAGCATGATACGCACTCTCGAAGTCCAGCACCTCGAACGTCAGCTTCTCTTTGCGAAAATTCTTGTCAGAGCCAAAAACAACATCTAACGCGATTTGGCCGAGTAACTTGGCCTTCTTCCGTGGGATAACTCCATGAAAGGACATGGTGCTCTCGCTGAGTCGGGACATCGGAATGCCCGTCCCCTTGAGAGTTTCTATATATAGGATATTCAGTCCGCTTCCTCCAACCATCAAGACTTTATGAAGTTGAACACCCTCGACAACTAGGTCGACCACCAGAGCCTGTCGACCTGGAGTCGGAACAACAGCCGGGTGGTCCAACTGATCAAACGTGATGGGGGTCTGCGACCACTTCAGGTACGTTGGGGTGGAAGGTACTGCCATGTTGATTTCTCTATCGATGAATTTCAGTCGACTTTTGCTCTCTACATTAGGAAAAATCACTAAAGGTTCTTGGACTATAGCGAAGTCATATTTCTCTTCGTCGTTCTCTTCTTCAGGGTCTTTTCCACTCGACTGGCCTTCTTTGAACTCTTGGATGAACAATCAGCACAGCCGAGTGGTATGCTTTGGCAATATCAGATTGCCCTCTTCATCTTTTTTGTGTGGAATACACACGGCTGATCCAAATCATCCGACTGCATCTTGGATTTCTTGGGGGAAAATGGTGCCTTGGACTTTCCCTTGTATTTTCCCGCTGCCAGAGCAGCTGCTTCTGTGGCGTAGCGCTTTCAACCTTCCGCTTCTACTTCCGATTGGAATTGGCATCAGTGTTGTCCACTGCTTTACCTTTGCCACTACGGAGGCGGTCTTCTTCTTCCCCGTTTGCATAACGGGTTGCTATTTCCATCATTTTGCTCATTGACATGTCGCCTGACTGACCGAACTTCATATATAACTCTCGGTACCCGACGCCTGCCTTGAAGGTGCAGACTGTTGGTGCTCGGTAACATTCTCCACTATATGGTGGAGAGTGGTCCAGCGTTGGATGTAATCACACAAGGACTCGGTTGGCTTCTATATGCAATGTTGTAACTCAGAAAGGCCGGCAGGGCGCTTGCAAGTGCCCTCGAAGGTCTTGATGAAGACCCGGGCCAAATCTGCCCAACAATATATGCTTGAGGGTGCGAGCTGAATCAGCCATCCACGGGCCGAGCCATCCAGCATCAGGGGCAAGTGCTTCATCGCAACGTTGTCGTTGTCGCCGCCAATCTATACTGCAAGTTGATAGTCGTCCAACCACGTTTCGGGCTTGGACTCTCTTGTGAACTTGCTGACTCCATCAGCCAACCTGAAGTTGGGGGAAATATCGGCAGAGCAGATTGCCCTGCTGAAACACTCGGGACCAGAAATGGCGGTACCACTTCCACTCGGATGATCTCTACAGAGACCATCTCTGTAAGCTTTGCATGTGTCGATCTGTGCGAGTACATCTCTCACATCGAATCCTGGATTCCGCCCGTCACTGAACGGGCGCCGGTCATCATAGTCTCGAGACACATACGAGCCGCTCCGTGGAGGAGAATGCACTCGATGATGGTCATCGCGGTGATAACAAGGGGGAAACTGGTTCCAACCTTGGTCTGTGTGCTCATACTCTCGGTTGCCCCCGTCTCTGTGACGCTGGGGTGAACCTGGACTGTAAACTGAACGGACTATATCTGCTCTTGGCGAATTACTGTGTAATCTATTGAGTGATTGCGATACAGCTAAGTTCTGTTGTTTTGCTGCCTGAAGCAAAGCGCGAATAAGCTCTAAGCCTCTACCCGCCTCTGAATCTGATGGCTGAATTGAATTTGCTATCTTAGCTGCTGCTGCGACATTAAGTACTGGAGTACGATACCTCAACATTGTCTTGTCGACCACTTGAGAAGAGTTGTCACTGACGCCGACTAGAAGTTGGAGGACAGCGACGACCACCTCCAGTTGAGGGTTCGCCAGCCTCGTGCTCGCCGCGACCGAACCTGGGTGGGCTCTCCGCCGAGCCCGCCATGAAGACCTCTACTGCTGGGTTGCAGCTCTCGCACTCGGATGGAACATCAGACCGATCTGATGCCGATTGGATCGGGTCTCGAAGGGGCATAGCAGGCTCGATGGCCACGACTTGAGGAGTCGACGGAGATGACACCTGGCGAGACACTGTGTGCTTCACCCAACGCTGGAGTCGTGAGCGTCCATATCTCTTGCAACGACGAACAACAGAGTGAACAGCCGACATCGGAGTCGATGGCTGCCGAAGGAGTACGCCGAAGGAGCTTGCACGGAAGTGCGTCGCCCCACGAACTCGGAGCACCTCGATGTTGAGTGGCACTTCCTGAAGCCATGCCAAGTCATCAGCCATGAAGATGAAGGCGTTGAAATGGATCTCACCACCCATGAACGAACCGCAGCCAAAAGACATGACGAAGAGTGAAAATCGCAAACTTGCCAGAAGTCGCTTAGATGCGTGCCCCACGATTGGCGCCAACTGTCATGGGAATGAACGTGACACTAGAGGTGTAGGGTATGAGTGGAGATGGCAGATTCCTAGCTACGACAAGCTTGCACATAGGATGTATGAGTTCAGGCCCTCTCTTGGAGGTAATAGCCCTATGTCTCAATGCTAGGGAGCTCTTGCAGTGTGGATTGTGTATTACAGGGGGTGCGAACCCTTGTGCCAAAGGGGAGGGGTGGATTATATAGAGTGCGCTACCCCTCATTAAGGCCTCAACATCTAAGGGCTCGATCAATATGATTTAAAGATATATGGTATTGATAACGTATGCAAGTAATAAGTGCTATTAGAGACCATTTGCTGAACGTATGTCTGTTGGCCTTCGTGGGGGTGGCTTCTGGTCTTCTATGTCGACTGGAACCATTCCAAGTGAATGTAGGTCATCGAGTGGATGAGTACATATTCCGAGTGTTTGTGTACCGAGTGACTTTTTAGGTGCCATGTCCATCGAGTCGGAATCTTCTGTGTGACCCTTGGACCTATAATGAGGTACCCTTGGGTAGGACATTCAAGTCAGGCCTTGGACCCTACCCTAGGTACATATCCCCAACAATACCAACGATCGAATCTTGGGCAAGTAACATACCGATAGACAACATGAATAGTATACGGGATTGATTGAATCCTTGACATCGTGGTTCAACCGATAAAGATCTTTGTAGAATATGTAGGAGCCAATATTGACATCCAGGTCCCGATATTGGTTATTGGCCGGAGAGCGTCTCGGTCATGTCTGCATAGTTCTTGAACCCGCACGGTGTGCACACTTATGGTTTGGTGACGATTTGGTATTAATGATTTATGTGTGGTAGCAACCGAAATTTGTTCAGATTCCCATATGAGATCCTGGATGTCACGAGGAGCTCCAGTATGGTTAGGAGGTAAAGATTTATATATGGGAAGTCATATTTTGACTGCCGGAAAAGTTTTAGATTTTTCCAATTTTGTACCAAGAAGCTTCTAGAAGGTTCCAGAAACTTCCAGAGGAGTCCGGAAGTCCACCAAGGGTTACACCACGTCCCAAGGGTTTGCATGGGTTGAGGGGAGACGTCGTGGCCTTATTGGGCCATGGAGTTGAGAAAGGTGGAAAATCCGCCTTTGTATGGAAGGGAAGGAAGGGGACTAGGATTCCACCTCCTCGCCCCTTGGTTGCACCCTAGGGCTTGAAGGGGCTGTTCCCCATGCCCCTCTACCTATATATAGAGAGGAGGGGCGCCCCAAGAGCACACACGAAGCCCTTGGTGCCCCACTATGTCCCTAGTTTTTTCGGTAGTGCTTAGGCGAATCCCTGCTGAGACTGCACCACCACCACCACTATCACGCCGCCCGCTGCCGGGGAATTCATCTACCACTCAGCCCTCGCTTGCTGGGTCGAGGAGGCGGAGACCTCATCGAGATGTACGTGTGTTGAATGCGGAGGTGCCGTCCGTTCGGCACTAGACCGGGATGGATCATGATGGGATCGCGGGACGGATCATGATGAGATCGCGGGACGGACTGCGATTTGGATCGCGAAGATGTTCGACTACATCAACCATGTTATTTATACGCTTTCACTTAGCAATATACAAGGGTATGTAGATACACTCCCCCCTCTCGTAGATTTTGATCTCCATAGATTGATCTTGGTGAGCGTAGGAAACTTTTTGTTTCCCATGCGATGTTCCCCAACGGTGGCATCATGAGCTAGGTCTATGCGTCGATGACATGTCGAGTAGAACACAAAGGAGTTTGTGGGCGTTGATATTCAGATTGCTGCCCTCCTTAATCTTTTCTTGATTCAGCGTTATTGTGGGATGAAGAGGCCCGGACCAACCTTACTCGTCTGCGTACAAGAGACCGGTTCCATCGACTAATATGCAACTTGTTGCATAAAGATGGCTGGCGGGTTTCTGTTTCTCCTAATTTATTTGAAGCGGATTCGACAGAGGAGGTCCTTGGAAAAGGTTAAATAGCAACTTGTATATTACCGTTGTGGTTTTGCGTAGGTAAGAATCGTTCTTGCTAGATACCCATAGCAGCCACGTAAAACACGCAACAACAAATTAGAGGACATCTAACTTATTTTTGCAAGGTATCTTGTGATATGATATGGCCAAGAACAGGGTATTATACAGTTGATGTATGAGATGATCATGTTGTAATAGTTAAATATTGACTTGGATGTCGATGCTACGGCAACCGGTAGGAGCCATAGGGCTCTCTCTAATTTATTTTGGCACTTGGTGATGCTTTACTTTGTCACTAAATCAGTAGCTATAGTAGCATAAGCATAGTTGGTGCGACAACATCGATGGCAGCACAATGATGGAGATCATGATTTTGTGCCGGTGACAATGGAGATCATGTCGGTGCTTTGGAGATGGAGATCAAAAGCACAAGATCATGGCCATATCATGTCACTAATGATTTGCATGTGATGTTAATCTTTTTTATGCACCTTGTTTTTCTTAGGACGACGGTAGCATTATAAGGTGATCCTCACAAAAATTGGAAGATAAAATTGTGTTCTCCCCGAGTGTGCACAATTGCGAAAGTTCGTCGTTTCGAGACACCACGTGATGATCGGGTGTGATAGATTCTATGTTCACATACTACAGGTGCAAGACAGTTTTGCACACGCGGAACACTCGGGTTAAACTTGATGAGCCTAGCATGTACAGACATTGCCTCAGAACACAAGAGACCGAAAGGTCGAACATGAGTCATATAGTAGATATGGTCAACATGGAGATGTTCGCCATTGAAGCCAACTCATCTCATGTGATGATCGGACTTGGGTTGGTGAATTTGGATCATGTATCACTCGAACAACCCGAGGGATGTTGAGTTGAGTAAGATTTATTAAGTAATATGATTAATTGAATTCATTATCATGAACATAGTCAAAATGTCTTTGCAAAAGTATGTTCTAGATCACTAGGTCGTGCTGCATCTCCTTGTTTTTTACGTTCCTAGAGAAAACTAAGTTGAAAGATGATAGTAGCAATTATGTGGACTAGGTCTATAAACTTTGGATTGTCCTCATTGATGCACAGAAGGCTTATGTCCTTATTGCACCGCTCAGTGTGCTACTCCCCAAGTGTCGGTTGTGGATGTTGTGAACATCTGACAGACACGTTTTGATGACTACATGATAGTTCAGTGTGTCATGCTTTACAACTTAGAATTGAGGCTCCAAAACATTTTGAACGTCATGGAACATATGAGACGTTCCAAGAGCTGAAATTGGGATTTTAGGCTCGTGCCCGCATTGAGAGGTATGAGACCTCCGATAAGTTCTTTTCTTAGAAAGATGAACGAGAATAGCTCAATTGGTGAGCATGTGCTCAGACTTTCTGGGTACTACAATCGCTTGAATCATGTGGGATTTAATCTTCCAGATGAGATAGTGATGGTTCTCCAAAGTCACTGCCACCAAGCTACTGAAGCTTCGTGATGAACTATAGCATATCAGGGATGAACAAGATGATTCGTGAGCTATTTGTGATGTTTGACACAGCGAAAGTAGAAATCAAGTAGGAGCATCAAGTGTTGATAGTTACTAAAACCACTAGTTTTGAGAATGGCAAGGGCAAGAAGGGATACTTCATGAATGGCAAACCAGTTGCCGCTCTAGTGAAGAAACACAATGTTGAACCCAAACCCGAGACTAAGTGCTTCTATTATGAGGGGAACGACCACTGAAGAGGAACTTCCCTCGATACTTGGTAGATAAGAAGGCTGGCAACATCGACATAAGTATATTGGATATACGTGTTATTGATGTGTACCTTACTAGTACTCCTAGTAGCACCGGGGTATTAGATACCGGTTCTGGTGCTAAGTGTTAGTAACTCAAAATTAAATCTACGGAATAAAAGGATACTAGCTAAGGCCAAGGTGACGATATGTGTTGGAAGTGATTCCAAGGTTGATGTTATAAACATTGCACGCTCCCTCTACCATCGGGATTAGTATTGAACCTAAATAAATGTTATTTGGTGTTTGCGTTGATCATGAACATGATTAGATCCTGTATATTGCAATACGATTATTCATTTAAGTGAGAGAATAAAAGTTATTCTGTTTACATGAATAATATCTTCAATGGTCATGCACCAATGTGAATGGTTCATTGAATCTGTGTTGTAGTGATACACATGTTCATAATATTGATGCTAAAAGATGCAAAATTAATAATGATAGTACAACATACTTGTGGCACTGCCGCTAAAGTCTTATTGGTGTAAAACGCATGAAGAAACTCCATGCTGATGGATCTTTTGACTCTCTTGATTTTGAATCACTTGAGACATGTGCACCATGCCTATTGGTGTGAAGCGCATGAAGAAACTCCATCTTGATGGATCTTTGGACTCACTCGATTTTTTAATCGCTTGAGACATGTGAACCATGCCTCACGGGCAAGATGGCTGAAAGCCTCATTTGTGAGTAAGATGGAACGGGTAAGTGACTTATTGGAAATAATACATTTTGATGTATGTTGTCCAATAAATGTTGTAGCGCAGTGGATATCGCTGTTTTCTAACTTTCACTATTGATTTGAGTAGATATCAGGATATTTACTTAATGAAATACAAGTCTGAAACATTTGAAAAGTTCAAGTAATTTCAGAGTGAAGTTGAGAGTCATCGTAACAAGAAGATAAAGTTTCTACAATGTGATCATACAGAAGAATATTTGAGTTACAAGTTTGGCATACATTTAAGACAGTGTGGAAATTGTTTCACAACTCACGCCACCTAGAACACCACAGTGTGATGGTGTGTCCGTACATCGTAGCCGTGCCCTATTGGATATGGTACATTCTATGATGTCTCTTGCCGATTTGCCACTATCATTTTGGGGTTATGCATTAGAGATAACCACATTCAATTTAAATTGGGCACCATTTAATCCCATTGTGATGACACCATATGAACTATGGCTTGGAGAAACCTAAGTTGTCGTTTCTTAAAGTTTGGGGCTACGATGCTTATGTCAAAAGGCTGTAGCCTGTTAAGCTCGAACCCAAAGCGGGTAAATGAATCTTCATAGGATACCCAAAATAGTTGGGTATACCTCTTATCTCAGATCCCAAAGCAAAGTGTTTGTTTCCAGAAACAGGTGCTTTCTCGAGAAAGAGTTTCTCTCGAAAGAATTCAGTGGGAGGATGGCGGAACTTGATGAGGTTTTTGAACCGTCACTTCAAACAGAGCGTAGCAGGGCGCAAGAAGTTGTTCCTGTGGCGCCTACACCAAATTGAAGACGAAGCCAATGATGATGATCATAAAGCTTCAGATCAAGTTGCTACCGAACCTCATAGGTAGACAAGGAGACGTTCTACTCTAGAGTGGTACGGTAATCCTGTCTTGGAGGTCATGTTGTTAGACAACAATGAACCTACGAGCTATGAAGAAGTGATGGTGGGCCCGGATTCTGCAAATGCTTGGAGGCCATGAAATCCGAGATAGGATCCATGTATGAAAGCAAAATGTGGACTTTGGAAGAACTACTTGATGGTCGTAAGGCTATTGAGTACAAATGGATCTTTAAAAGGAAGACAAACGACTTTGGTAAATGTCATAATTTAGAAAGCCCGACTTGTCGCAAAGAGGTTTCCGACAAGTTCAAGGAGTTGACTACGATGAGACATTCTCATGTGTAGCGATGCTAAAGTCTATTGGAATTGTGTTAGCAGTTGATGCATTTTCCAATTATGAAATCTGGCAGATGGATCTCAAAACATCGTTTCCCTAAGGAAAGGTTGTATGTGAGACAACCAGAAGGTTTTGTCGATCGTAAGGATGCTAACATGTATGCAAGCTCCAACAATCCTTCTATGGACTAGAGCAAGCATCTCGGAGTTGGAATATACGATTTGATGAGATGATCGAAGCTTTTGGGTTTATACAAAGTTTACGAGAAACTTGTATTTACAAGAAAGTGAGTGGGAGCACTATAGAATTTATGATAAGTATATGTGGTTGACATACTATTGATCGGGGATGATGTATAATTTCTGGAAAGCATATAGGGTTGTTTGGAAGGAGTTTTTCCAAGGGAAACCTGAGTTAAGCTGCTTGAACATTGGGCATCAAGATCTATACAGATAGATCAAGATGCTTGATAAAACTTTCGATAAAGACATGCCTTGACAGTTTTTTTGAAGGAGTTCAAAATGGATCAGTCAAAAGGGCGTTCTTGACTGTATTGTAAGGTGTGAATTTGAGTAATACTCAAAGCCCGACCATGGCAGAAGAAAGAGAAAGGATGAAGGTTGTCCGCTATGCCTTGGCCGTAGGCTCTATAGTATGACATGTTGTGTACCGCACCTCATGTGTGCCTTGCCATGAATTTTTCAAGGGGTACAAAGAGTGATCCAGGAATGAATCACTGAACAACAGTCAAACTTATCCTTAGTAACTAGTGGACTAAGGATTTTTTTCTCAATTATGGAGGTGATAAAAGAGTTCGTCGTAAAGGGTTACGACGATGCAAGCTTTGACACTAATCTAGATGACTCTGAGTAGTAAACCAGATTCGTATAGTGGAGGAGTGAGTTGGAATTGTTCCAAGTGGAGCGTAGTAGCACTATCTACAGTATGACATAGAGATTTGTAAAGTACACACAAATCTAAACGTTTCAGACCCGTTGACTAAAACCTCTCTCACAAGCAAAACATGATTAAACCCGAGAACTTGTTGCGTGTGAATCACATGGTGATGTGAACTAGATTATTGACTCTAGTGCAAGTGGGAGACCGTTGGAAATATTCCCTAGACGCAATAATAAATTGTTTATTGTTATATTTCCTTGTTCATGATAATCATTTATTATCCATGCTAGAATTGTATTGAATAAAATTCAAATACATGTGTGGATAAATAAACAACACACTGTCCCTAGTGAACCTATAATAGACTAGCTCGTTGATCAAAGATGGACATGGTTTCCTGACCATAGACAAGAGTTTTCATTTGATAATGGGATCACACCATTAGGACAATGATGTGATGGACAAGACCAAAACTATGAATGTAACATGTGTTCGTTCCAGTCTATTTCTATTGTTTTCTACATGTCAAGTATCTATTCCTATAACCATGAGATCATGCAACTCACGGACACCGAGGAATGCCTTGTGTGTATCAAACGTCACAACGTAACTGGGTGACTATAAAGGTGCTCTATAGGTATCTCCAAGGGTGTCTGTTGGGTTGGCGTGAATTGTGTATGGGATTTGTCACTCCATGTGACGGAGAGGTATCTATAGGGCCCACTCGGTAATAAAACATCACAAGAAGCTTGCAAGCAATGTGACTGAGGATTTAGTCACGAGATCTTGTATGACGGAATGAGTAAAGAGACTTGCCCGTAAAGATATTGAACTAGGTATAGAGATACCGACAATCGAATCTTGGGCAAGTAACATACCGATAGACAAAGGGAATAGTATACGTGATTGATTGAATCCTTGACAACGTGGATCGAGGGATAAAGATCTTCATAGAATATGTAGGAGACAATATGCACATCTAGGTCCCGCTATTGCTTATTGGATGGAGAGTGTTTCGGTCATGTCTGCATAGTTCTCGAACCTGCAAGATCTGCACACTTAAGGTTTGGTGATGATTTGGTATTAGTGAGTTATCTGTGGTAGTAACCCAAAGTTGCTCGGAGTCCCGGATGAGATCCCAGACGTCACGAGGAGCTCCAGAATGGTTCGGAGGTAAATATTTATATATGGAAGTCATATTTTGGCTTCCGGAAAAGTTTTGGGTTTTTCCGGTATTGTACGAGAAAGCTTCTAGAAGGTTCCGGAAACTTTGAGAGGAGTTCGAAAGTCCACCAAGGGTTCCACCACGTGCGAAGGGTTTGCATGGGTTGAGGGGAGACTTCGTGGCCTGATTGGGCCATGCAGTTGGGAAAGGTGGAAAGTCATCCTTTGTATGGAAGGGAAGGAAGGGGACTCGGATTCCACGTCCTCCCTCCTTGGATGCGCCCTAGGGCTTGGAGGGTGTGTTCCCCACTCCACTCCACCTATATATAGAGAGGAGGGGCGACCCAAGGGCACACACGAAGCCCTTGGCGTCCCTCTCTCTCCCTAGAATTGATTTCTCCTCTAGTTTTTCCAGTAGTGCTTAGGCGAAGCAATGCTAGGAAAGCACCACAACCACCACCGTAACGTCATCGCGCTGCTGGGGAATTCATCTACTTGATAGATCGAGGAGGCGGAGACGTCATCGAGCTGTACGTGTGCTGAACGCGGAAATGTCGTCCGTTCGACACTAGATTGGGATGGATCGTTATGGGATCGTGGGACGGATCGTGATGAGATCGCGGGACGGACTCGATTTGGATCGTGAAGATGTTCGAGTGCATCGACCGTGTTATTTATACGCTTTCTCTTAGCAATCTACAAGGGTATGTAGATACACCCCCCCTCTCGTAGATGTTTATCTCCATAGATTGATCTTGGTGAGCGTAGGAATTTTTTTGTTTCCCATGCGACGTTCCCCAATAGGAGGGGTCCCTCCAAGCCCTAGGATGTGCATGGGCTGTAAGGGGGCGTCCAAGCCTTGTTGGGCCATCCCCCAATGGCCCATGCGGTTGGGAGGGAAGAGTCCCTAAAGGGGAAGTCACCTCCTAGGTGCCTTGGGTAGGGAGGAACCCTCCCTAGGCCCACGCCCCCTCCTTGGAGGAGGGGCTAGGGCTGCGACCCAACCCTCCTCCTTGTCTCCTATATATAGTGGGGGAGATGTAGGGGTTGAACACACCAATCCCCACGCCCTGGTGGCAGCCCTACCTCTCCCATAACTCTGTTTTCTCCTTAGATCGGTTCTGGCACCTCTTGGCGAAGCCCTGCTCGCACTGCTCCACCATCATCTCCACCATAACTCATGCTGGTTGAGATCCCATCTACCTCTTCTTCCTCTCTTGCTGTATAAAGAAGGAGGAGACATCATCGAGCCGTACGTGTGATGAGCACGGAGGTGTCGTCCATTCGGCGCTATATCGGGACGGATCGTGATAGGATCGCGGGACAGATCGTGATTGGATCACGAAGATGCTCGACTAAATCAACCGCGTTATATACGCTTCCTCTTAGCAATCTACAAGGGTATGTAGATGCACTCCCACTCTCGTATATGTTAGGCTCCATAGATTGATCTTGGTGAGCATAGGAAAATTTTGTTTGCCATGCGACGTTCCCGTACAGTGGCATCAAGAGCGAGGTCTATGCGTAGATGACATCACGAGTAGAACACAAAGGAGTTTGTGGGCGTTGATATTCAGATTGCTTCCTTCCTTAGTATTTTCTTGATTCAGCAGTATTGTGGAATGAAGCGGCCCGGACGAACTTTACTCATCCATATACGAGAGATCGGTTCCATCGACTGACATGCAACTTGTTGCATAAAGATGGCTGGCGGGTGTCTGTCTCTACCACTTTAGTTGAATCGGATTTTTTCCTTGTAGAAGATCAAATAGCAACTTGAATATCATCGTTGTGGCTATGCGTAGGTAAAAATCGTTCTTGCTATATACCCATAGCAGCCATGTAAAACATGCAACAACAAATTAGAGGACGTCTAACTTATTTTTGGAGGGTATGTTGTGATATGATATGGCCAACGACATGATGAAATATATTTGATGCGTGAGATGCTCATGTTTTGTAACAGTTGTTGTTATCGACTTGCATGTCGATGCATACAACAACCGGTAGGAGCCATAGGGTTGTCTTTAATTATTGTATGACCTGTGTGTCAATCATTAAGCACTATGTAATGCTTTACTTTATCACTAAACGGTAGTAATAGTAGTAGAAGCATGGTTGGCCCGACAACCTTGATGGAAACACGATGATGGAGATCATGGTGTCATGCCGGTGACAATGGAGATCATGCCGGTGCTTTCGTGATGGAGATCAAAAGCACAAGTTCATGGCCATATCATGTCACTTATGATTTGTGTGTGATGTTAATCCTTTTATGCATCTTATTTTGCTTAGGACGATGGTAGTATTATAAGGTGATCCCTCACTAAAATTTCAAGATAAAATTGTGTTCTCCCCGAGTGTGCACCATTGCCAAAGTTCGCCATTTCGAAGCACCACATGATGATTGAGTGTGATAGACTCTACGTTTGCATATAACGGGTGCAAGATAGTTTTGCACATGCAGAACACTTGGGTTAAACTTGACGAGCCTAGCATGTACACACATGGCCTCGAAACACAGGAGACTGAAAGGTCGAACATGAGTCATATAGTAGATATGATCAACATGGAGATGTTCACCATTGAAACCACCTCATCTCACATGATTATTGGATTGGGGTTGGTGGATTTGGATCGTGTCACACTCGAACAACCCGAGGGATGTTGAGTTGAGTGGGAGTTCTTAAGTAATATGATTAATTGAAGTCATTATCATGAACATAGTCTAAGTTGTTTTTACAAAGTATGTTTTAGAACAATAGCTCGCGTTGTAGATCCCCTCTATTTTTTATACGTTCCAAGAGAAAACTAAGTTGAAAGATGATGGTAGCAATTATGCAGACCAGGTCTGTGATGTGAGGATTGTCCTCAGTTGCTGCATAGAAGTCTTATGTCCGTATGCACTTCTCGGTGCGCCACCCCCCTTAATAGTTGTCTGTGGGTGTTGAGAACATCAGACAAGCACGTTTTGATGACTACTTGATAGTTTAGTGCGTCATGCTTTACAGCTTATAATTGAGGCTCCAAAGGCGTTTTGAACGTAACGGAGCATATGAGATGTTCCAAGAGCTAAAATTGGGATTTCACACTTATTACCGCGTTGAGAGGTATGAGACCTCCGGCAAGTTCTTTGCCTACAAGATGAACGAGAATGGCTCAATTGGTGAGCACGTGCTCAAATTGTTTGGGTACTACAATCGCTTGAATCAAGTGGGAGTTGATCTTCCAGATAAGGTAGTGATTGACATAGTTCTCCAAAGTCAGTGCCACCAAGCTACTAGAGCTTCTTGCTGGACTATAGCATATCAGGGACGGAGAAGATGATCCCTGAGCTATTCGCGATGTTTGACACCACGGAGGTAGAAATCAAGAAGGAGCATCAAGTGTTGATGGTTAGTAAAACCACTATTTTCAAGAAGGGTAAGGGAAAAAGGTAAACTTTGAGGATGACAAGCCAGTTGTCATCCTAGTGAAGAAACCCAAGGTTGAACCCAAACCCGAGACTGAGTGCTTCTGTTATGAGGGGAGTATTCACTCGAAGCGAAACTGCCCCATATACTTGGCGGATAAGAAGGCTGGCAATGTCAAACAAAGGTATATTTGATATACATGTTATTGATGTGTGCCTTACTAGTGCTCGTTGTAGCCCCTGAGTATTTTATACCAGTTCAGTTGCTAATATTAGTAACTCGAAACAGGAGTTGCGGAATAAACAAAGACTAGCTAAGGGAGAGGTGTCGATGTGTGCTGGATGTGTTTCCAAGGTTGATGTGATCACCACGGCACGCTCCATCTGCCTTCGAGAGTAGTGGTAAACCTAAATAAATGTTATTTGGTGTCTGTGTTGAGCATGAACATTATACTGATTTTTTATTGCGAGATGATTATTCATGTAAGTTAGAGAATAATGGGTTATTCTGTTTACATGAATAATATCTTCCATGATCATGCACCCAATGTGAATGGTTTATTGAATCTCGATCGTAGTGATACACACATTCATAGTATTTATGCCAAAAGATACAAAGCTAGTAATGATAGTACCACTTACTTGTGGCACCGCCGCTTAGGTCATATTGGTATAAAACGCATGAAGAAACTCCATACTTATCGATCTTTGGACTCACTCAATTTTGGATCATTTGAGACCTGTGAACCATGCCTATTGGTGTAGAACGCATGAAGAAACTCCATACTCATGGATCTTTTGGACACACTTGATTTTGAATCGCTTGAGACATGCAAACCATGCCACATAGGCAAGATGAGTGAAGGTCTCGTTTTCGAGTGAGATAGAATGGGCAAGTAACTTACTGAAAGTAAGACATTTTAATGTATGTAGTACAATGAGTGTTGAAGCTGGCAGTGGATATCGTTATGTTCTTACTTCACATGTGATTTGAGTAGATATAGGTATATTTACTTGATGAATCACAAGTTTGAAATGTTGAAAAGTTCAAGAAATTTTAGAGTGAAGTTGAAGATCATCATGACAAGAGGATGAAATGTCTACGATGTGATCGTAAAGGTGAATATGTGAGTTACTAGTTTGCTGTACATTTAAGACAATGTGGAAATTGTTTCACAACTCATGCCACCTCGAACACCATAGTGTAATGGTGTGTCAATACGTCATAGCCGTGCCCTATTCGATATGGTGGGTACTATGATGTCTCTTACCAATTTGTCACTATCATTTTGAGGTTATGCATTAGAGACAACCACGTTCACTTTAAATAGGGAACCATATAATTCCATTGAGATGACACCGTATGAACTATGGTTTGGCAAGAAACCTAAGTTGTCGTTTCTTAAAGTTTGGGGTTGCGATGCTTATGTCAAAAGGCTTCAGCCTGATTAAGCTCGAACCTAGAGTGTATAAATGCATCTTCACACGATACCCAAAGGAAACAGTTCGGTATACCTCCTAGCTCAGATTCGAAGGCAAAGTGTTTGTTGCTAAGAATGGGTCATTTCTCAAGAAAATGTTTCTCTCAGAAGAATTGAGTTGGAATGTGGTGGAACTTGATGATGTTATTGAACCATCACTTCAACCAGAGAGTAGAGGGGCGCATGAAGTTGTTCCTGTGGCGCATACAACAGTAGAAGAGGAAGCTAATGATGGTGATCATAAAGCTTAAGATCAAGATACTACCAACCCCGTAAGTCGACAAGGACACGTACTACTCGAGAGTGGTATGGTAATCATGTCTTGTAGGTCATGTTGTTGGACAACAATGAACCTGCGAGCTATGGATAAGCGATGGTGGGCCCTAATTCTGACAAATGGTTGGAAGCCATGAAATCCGAGAAAGGATCCATGTATGAAAACAAAGTATGGACTTTGGAAGAACAACTGGATGGTCATGAGGCTAATAAGTACAAATGGATCATTAAAAGGAAGACATACAATGATGGTAATTTTCACCATTTAGAAATCTCGACTTGTTGCAAAGATGTTTCCGACAAATTCAAGGAGTTGACTACTATGAGACTTTCTCACCTGTAGCGATGCTAAAGTCTGTTGGAATTATGTTAGCAGTTGATGCATTTTTCGATTATGAAATTTGACAGATGGATGTCAAAACATTGTTTCCTTGACGGTTTCCGTGAGGAAAGGTTGTATGTGAAACAACGAGATGGTTTTGTTGATCCCAAGGATGCTAAAAGGCATGTGAGCTCGAGTGATCCATTTATGGATTGGTGCAAGCATCTCGGAGTTGGAATAAGCGCTTTGATGAGTGATCAAAGCTTTTGTTATACAGAGTTTATGAAGGAACTTGTATTTACAAGAAAGTGAGTGGGAGCACTATAGAATTTCGGGTAAGTATATGTGGTTGACATATTGTTGGTCGGAAATGATGTATAATTTCTGAAAGCATAAAGGATTGTTTGAAAGGAGTTATTCAAAGGGAAACCTAGATTAAGCTACTTGAACATTGGGCATCAAGATATATAGAGATAGATCAAGACGCTTGACAAAAATTTCAATGAATACATACCTTGACAAGATTTTGAAGGACTTCAAAATGGATCAGTGAAAGAAGGAGTTCTTGTCTGTATTATAAGGTGTGGATTTGTGTAAGACTCAAAGCTTGACCATGGGAGAAGAAAGGGAAAGGACGAAGGTCGTCCCCTATGCCTTAGCCATAGGCTCTATAGTATGCCATGTTGTGTGCCGCACCTGGTGTGCGCCTTGCCATGAGTCTGTCAAGGGGTACAAGAATGATCCATGAATGGATCACTGAACAACGGTCAAAGTTATCCTTAGTAACTAGTGGACTAAGGAAATGTTTCTCGATTATGGAGGTTGAAAGGATTGATATGGTTGACTAGAGGGGGGTGAATAGTAAACTACCAATTTTTACCTCTTCTTAACAAATTAGGGTTAGCAACAAAAGGTTTTCTAGATGAACAACTAGATGAGCAACCTATATGATGCTAACAACAACGACAACTAGTGCAAGCAAGGAATACACCACAATAAAAATAAGTACAAAGTAATGGTAAGAGATAACCACAAGTGGAACCGGTGGAGACGAGGATGTGTTACCGAAGTTCCTTCCCTTTGACACGAAGTACATATCCGTTGGAGCGATGTGGAGGCACAATGCTCCCCAAGTAGCCACTAAGGCCACCGTATTCTCCTCACGCTCTCACACAATGCGAGATGTCGTGATTCCACTATTGTTGCCCTTGAAGGCGCCGACCGGAGATTTACAAACAAGGTTGGGGCAATCTCCACACAAAGCTTTGAGGCTCCCAACAAGACCATGAAGCTTCAACACAATGGAATGTGGCTCCGAGGTGACCTCAACCATCTAGGGTGTTCAAACACCCAAGAGTAACAAGATCCACAAGTGATTAGTGGGAGGGAATCAAATATCTCTTGGTGGAAGTGTAGATCAGGGCCTTGTCAACCAATCCCTAGGAAATCAACAAGTTTGATTGGCAAGGGAGAGACATCGGAAGGAAATGAGCTTTTGAGAAACAACGGAGGTTGGGGAGGTAAGAGGTGACCTTCTTGGGGAAGAAGACCCCTTTATATAGTGGGGGAAAGATCCAACCATTACCCCCCACTCACAGCCCAAGCAAAGCGGTACTACCGCTGCTAGGAGCGGTACTACCGCACGGTAGGTTCACTAACCACGACATTAATAAATTACTACCGTGACTACCACCACTAAGGGTGTAGATGCACAAAAAGTCCTAGGGAGCGATAGTAAAAAACTATTACTGCCCAGACAGTGGTACTACCGCTGTGCCTGCGGTACTACCGTTGGCATGAGCGGTACTACCGCTGGTCCATTTGAACATAGAGGTGAAAACTAGCTCGATCTCCATTGAGGCAAGGGAAAGGTGGTAGAATAGAATTGTGTACGTGTTGATTTCACCCAAAACTTTCCAAAGCGGACCTCTGATGTCAGCTGTGCATCCCTTGCAATGGCGCTAGAAATTCTTCTGCTACCTCAAAAAGATCTCCGGCAACGGCGCCGGAAATTGTCGTGTCGATGGCACCAGGAATCCTTCAGCTGCGGCTACGCCTTAAGGGACTTCCCAGGCAAGTATGCAAAGGATTTCCCCCGTGGCCTTGGAGCCTTGCGTTGGTGTTCCCTCGAAGCGGAAAGGGTGATGTAGCACAGCGGTGGTAAGTATTTCCCTCAGTTTTAGAACCAAGGTATCCATCCGGTGGAGGAGTATCTCAAGATCCTGCACAAACACAAAAGCTTGCTCCCAACGCTATGAAGGGGTTGTCAATCCCTTATAGATTGTTTGCCAAGTGAGAACTGAAAGCAACAAAGTAACAAAGCAAAGTAAAAGCGGAGATGTAAACGATGGATGTGAATAGACCCGGGGGCCATAGAGTTTACTAGTGGCTTCTCTCTGAAAGCAAGTAGACGGTGGGTGAACAAATTACTGTCGAGCAATTGATAGAACCGCGCAAAGTCGTGACGGTATCTATGCAATGATTGTTTCTATAGGCATCACGTCTGAAACAAATAGACCGATACTGTCTGCATCTACTACTATTACTCCACACGTCGACCGCTATCCAGCATGCATCTAGTGTATTAAGTCCATAAGAACAGAGTAACGCCTTAAGCAAGATGACATGATGTAGAGGGATAATCTCAAACCAATGATAAAAACCCCATCTTTTTTACCCTTGATGGCAACTACTTGATGTGTGCCTTGCTGCCCCTACTGTCATTGGGAAAGGTCACCACATGGCAGAACCCAAAACCAAGCACTTCTCCCATTGCAAGAATCAAAGATCTAGTTGGCCAAACAAAACCCAAGACTCGGCGAGACTTACAAGGATATCAAATCATGCATATAAGAAATCAGCAAAGACTCAAATATATATCATAGATAATCTGATCACAAATCCACAATTCATCGGATCTCGACAAACACACCGCCAAAGAAGATTACATCGGATAGATCTCCATGAAGATCAGGGAGAACTTTGTATTGAAGATCCAAGAGAGAGAAGAAGCCATCTAACTACTAACTACGGACCCGTAGGTCTGAAGTGAACTACTCACGAGTCATTGGAGGGGCGATGATGATGCTGAAGAAGCCCTCCAACTCCAAAGTCCCCTCCGGCAGGGTGCCGGGAAGGGTCTCCAGATGAGATCTCGCGGAAACGGAAGTTTGTGGCGGCGGAAAAGTATTTTCGAGGCTCCTGTAATTTTTTGCGGAATATTTGGGAATTTATAGGCCAAAGACCTAGGTCAGGGGGCGGCCAGGGAGGCCACAAGCCTGCCCACCGCCGCCTCCCCCGTGGCGGCGGAGTGAAACCATCAAAAAGTGAAACATCCAAAGAAGACAAGATAACAACGTGAAACCATCAAAAATTATAGATACGTTTGAGACGTATCAAGCATCCCCAAGCTTAACTCCTACTCGTCCTCGAGTAGGGAAGTGATAAGAATGAATTTTTGATGCTTTCATGCTACCTAGCATAGGTGTCCTTTGTAATTCCTTTTATGTGACGTGAATGTTCAGATCCATTAGATTCAAAACAATAGTTTGCTATTGACGTGGAAACAATAATAATTCAAGCAAACTAGCAAAGTAATCATGAACTTTCAAAATAACAAGGCCAAAAGAAAGTTATCCCTACAAAAGCATATAGTTTGGCTATGCTCTATCATCATTGCACAATGAATTTAAATCATGCACAACCCCGGTATTGGCCAAGTAATTGTTTCACACCTTTACTTTCTCAAACCTTTTCAACTCTCACGCAATATATGAGCGTGAGCCATGTTTATAGCACTATAGATGGTGTGGAATGTAGTGGAGGTTGCAAGACAAAAAGGAGAAGATAGTCACATTAACTAGGCATATCAATGAGCTGTGGAGATGCTCATCAATAGATATCAATGTGAATGAGTAGGGATTGCCATACAATTGATGCACTAGAGCTATTAGTATGTGAAAGCTCTTAAAGAAAACTAGTAGGTGTGCATCCAACTTGCTTCCTCACGAAGACCTAAGGCAATTTTGAGGAAGCCTATCATTGGAATATACAAGCTAAGTTATATAATGAAAATTTGCCGCTAGCTATATGGTGGTGACAGAACGAGAGACTCTCAATCAGGAAGATCATGGTGCTTAATATGCACAAGTGTGGAAAAAGTGGTAGCATTGTCCCTTTTCTCTTTTTCTCTCATTTTTTTATTTTGGTGGGCTCTTTGGCCTCTTTTTATTTATTTTGGTGGGCTTCTTTGGCCTCTTTTATTTCCTCACATGGGACAATGCTCCATTAATGATGATCATCACACTTTCAACTCAAAACTTAGAGTAACCATGACTCTATATGGAATGCCTTCGGTAGTGTACCGTGGAAATGATCTAGCATGGCATAGACATCAATGGAAACATCATGCTAGCTATCTTACGATCATGCAATGGCAATGTAGACGTGGTGGCACATGTCTTGGTGGTAGTTGCATGGCAATATATCTCGGAATGACTTTGAAAAAGCCATAATAGGTAGGTATGGTGGCTGTTTTGAGGGAGGCTAATGGTGGGTTTTGTGCACCGGCGAAAGTTGCCCGGCACTAAGAAGATAGTGATGGTGGAAGGTGAAAGTGCATCTAAACCATGGACTCAACATTAATCATGAAGAACTCATATACTTGTTGCAAAAGTTCTATTAGTAATCAAAACAAAGCATTCAACGCATACTCCTAGGGGAAGGATTGGTAGGTATAAACCATCGCGCGATCCCGACCTCCACACAAAGGATGACAATCAATATACTAATCATGCTCAGATTTCATCACATAGCGGTTCACCATACATGCATGCTATGGGAATCACTAACTTCAACACAAGTATTTCTAGATCCACAACACCTTACTAGCATGACTTCAATATTACCATAACCACAACACAAAACTAATCGAGATGAATCAAACTTCTCTAACTATTCAATGCACATGAAGGTGGAAGTTTTCGTATCCCTTTGGATAACTACCCCTTTTGAGACTACTTTCAAAGCATAGATCAACTACCAAGCCACACACCGCTGTGCTCTAAAAGATATAAGTGAAGCACATAGAGCAAAAGTATCTAGCTCAAAAGATATAAGTGAAGCACATGTGAGGTGAATTGTCTACCAAAGGATATAAGTGAAGCTCGACAAAATCACGGTGTATGCATGTCTCTCTATCTAGGTGTGCGGCAAGGATGATTGTGACACAACAAAAATAAAAGACTCATACGATACAAGACGCTCCAAGCAAAAACACATAACATGTGGTGAATAAAAATAAAGCCCCAAGTAAAGTTACCGATGGATTGCAGACGGGAGAGGGGATGCCTTCCCGGGGCATACCCAACCTTAGGCTTTTACGGCATCCTTGATCTTTTGGGGTGCCTTGGGCATCCCCAAGCTTGAGCTCTTGCCACTCTTTATCTCTTTGTCCATAAGAACTTCATCCAAAACTTGAAAACTTCACAACACGAAACTTAAACAGAAACTCGTGATAACATTAGTACAAGAAAGCAAACCACCACTTCCTTAGGTATTGTAGCAAACTTAAATTATACTTGTGCTGATGTTGGGTTACTGTACTTTCAATCTTCCATGGCTAATACCCCCCGATACTATCCATAGTTTCATCAAAATAAGCAACCAACACAACAAAAACATAATCTGTTAACAGCAGACCAGTCTGTAGAAATCTGTATATTTCGTATACCTGTGTACTTAAAAAATTCTGAAAAATTTCGACAGTCTGAAAAATTTGTGTAGAAATCAGCAGCAAAAAGAATCAACTCAAAAGCTCGAACATAAAAGAAATGAAAAAAAATCGTGAGCAGAAAGTTTCTGTCTTTTTCAGCATGACCAAACGATCATCCCCAAGACTAATCATAACGGTTTTGCTTGGCACAAACGCAAAAAGAAACACAAAAAACACAATCATAAAAGAATTATGAAAGTGTGTAAAACACAGAACAGAAAGAAAAATGATAGATTCGTTGGGTTGCCTCCCAACAAGCGCTTTTGTTTAACGCCCTTAGCTAGGCGAAAATGATGGAATCACGTATAGTCATCTTTGGTGCTCAAACCATAGGTAGCCCTCATCATAGATTCATAAGCAATCTTATTTTCTTTCTAGGAAAGTGCTCCATGCCCTTCTTTAAAGGAAATTGAAATCTAATATTACCTTCCTTCATATCGATGATAGCACCAATAGTCCTTAGGAAAGGTCTACCAAGAATAATGGGACATGATGGATTGCAATCTATGTCAAGTACAATGAAATCCACGGTACATAATTCTTATTTGCAAAAATAAGAACATCATAGATCCTCCCCATGGGTTTCTTGACAGTAGAATCCACAAGATGCAAATTAAGAGAACACTCTTCAATCTCATGAAAACCAAGAATATCACATAAAGACTTTGGAATCGCGGAAACACTAGCACCCAAATCACACAAAGCATTGCACTCATAGTTTTTGATCTTGATTTTGATAGTAGGTTCCCACTCATCACGAAGTTTTCTAGGTATAGAGACTTCTAGTTCGAGCTTCTCTTCAAGAGATTTCATCATAGCATCTACGATATGCGCGGTAAAGGCTTTGCTTTGGCTATAAGCATGTGGAGAGTTTGCAATGGATTGCATCAAAGAAATGCATTCAAACAAGGAGCAATTATCATAATTGAATTCCTTGAAATCCAAAGTGGGAGTTTCATTACTACCCAAAATATTGACATCTTCTACTCCACTCTCCACATCTTTATCATCAAGATAGGTGGACTCTAAATCATTGGGGCATTTTTCAACCAAAGTGGATTCATATCCAGCCCCTCCATAAGTAGGTTTGACACGCGAAAACAAAGATTCAAGAGGAGACACACCAAGCACTTTAAGATCTTCGTGATTTGCATCACTAGAACGCACCCTTTTAAACCATTCATGTCTAGCGCGAATTTGGGCGGTTCTTTCTTTGCTCTCATTCATGGAGATACAGATAGCTTTCAAAGTTTCATCCAAGTTGACCTTGGGAGGAGCGCATCTAACTTTCAAAGCATCAATATCACAAGACATCCTATCAACGCTCTTAGCCAAATCGTCTATTTTGAGTAGGTTTTTCCTCTATGGACGCATTGAAAATCTTTTGAGAGTTGATGAACTCTTTGATATTACTCTCTAAATCAGAGGGTAATTTGTTGTGATTTCTGTCGTGGGTATAAGTCTGACAGTAGATGTGTAGGGTACGAAAGGATGGGCAGAGCCTTAGCTATGGCGAGGTTGTATGAGTTCAGGCCCCTCTACGGTGGAGGTAAAAGCCCTACGTCTCAGTGCTCTTGGGAGCTTGTTGTCGAGTGGAATATGGATTACAGTGAATTGCTAACCCCTGCACCAGTGGGGAAGGGTGGCTTATATAGAGTGCACTACCCTTCATAACGGTTCGGTGCACAGGGGTGGAGTAGTGGCGAATAATTGCATACGTTACAGGTAACGTATGTCTTAAATGCTAATTAAGGTACATGGAAACGTATGACCGTTGTCCTCCAGGGGGGTTACGATGTACAGAGTGGAATCCAGTTGGTAAGTTTGATACGCTCCGGATGCTCATCTCCAACTGGATGATGGAGGAATCGTCACCGACTGGATGATGGGAAGTCCTTAAGTCAGTCGGAACTCACTAAGGGCCTTGTCCCTTATGAAGGGTGGTCCTTGGGTAGGCCCCACAGGGCAGGCCTATGACCCTACCCTAGGACTATAACCCCATCATTAGTCCCTGAATGGATTGGGGTTGGAACGATGAAGTGATGCTTGGAGTACGGATCCGACTGGTATGGATGCGACTTTGGCGTTGTTGGCCTCGATCCATTTTATCGTCTGGACCAGTGATTCGAGTCGATGTATTTGTGAAACGAACCATCAGGGACCGAGTGCTTCCGCGGTATCTTTGGACGTGACCAGTCAACTGACAGCGGCGGATTTTCCAGGATCCTCAAATTTAGGTTGCCGCGCGCTCGGCGGGGATGACGACATCGTAATCGAGTAATATCTGCCGCCTTGATTTCCGCGCCTTTATCTCTTCCACTAATATCGCAGCAACCAATCGGGGGATAAGATTTCGGGGCCACCTGCTAGTGACTCAGTCGGAACCTTATTTAAACCCCTACAACGAGGGTTTTTCGTTGCACTCGCCTGATAGCTCGCACTTGCCCCGCTTCTCTCGTCACCTCCTGCGCATCTCAAGCTCCTTCCTTCTCCTTCTCCCCCGTGGGTCTGTAGCCTCCACCATGACAAAGGGGCAGACGAGCAAGCTCGAGGCGCGGAAGAAGAAGGGGAAGGCGGCGGCTCCTGCTTAGCGGCGGCAGCGAGCACTGCCGGCGGGTTGGATCCAGGGGGATTTCCTCCCCTCCACGGTGACGGAGGAGGACATGCTGGAGCTGGTGGAGCACGGCATGATCGAGCACAAGACGTGGAGGTTGCCGGCGGAGGGCGAGATCGAGCCGGCGCCCGAGGAGGGGGAACGCGTCTTGCTGCTCAGCCACGTGCACCGAGGCTTCTCTCTGCCTCCTCATCCCTTCTTCAGAGGTATAATGAACCACTTCGGGGCGCAGCTCCACCATTTTCCTCCCAACGCAATAGCTCATCTCTCCGCCTTCGTCGTGCTGTGCGAGTGTTTCATCGGCTCTCCTCCCCATTGGGGGCTTTTTAAGCACATCTTCTGTGCTAGATCTCAAACCATCAAAAGGCTGAGCCAGTCGGATGACAAAACTCACCTCCTCCAGCTCTGCGGAGGCTTAGGCTTCCAAAAGAAAAGTAAAAGTAGCTATCCCGCTCTTCAGTTGTCTGAATCCGTTAGGAACTGGCAGTCAATTTGGTTTTACTACCAGGACGTTGTTGGCCCGAATGCCGCCACTGGACTACCGCCTTTTAGCTTAGACCGACCGGCTCCGCCTAGGCAGGTCGTGCTCACGAAGATGGAGAAGATCCAGATCTAGCCTCTGGTCGATGCGCTTGTAGAGGTCGTCCGAAAGGGAGTCACCGGCATAGATTTGCTGGAGGTTTTTCTGGGTCGGCGTATCCAGCCTTTGCAAGCTCGACACCACGCCATGTGGCACTACACGGGGCCTGAGGACTCCACTCGGACTAACCCCGAGTGCGTGACCGGGGAGCTGGTGACGTCGTGGGTCCTCAACATCACAGGCGCCTGCGATAATCCCAAAGGATCTCGGCGAGTGAAGCCCTTCCGTGCGGACAACCCTCCTCCGAATGAGGTGAGTATAACTTGTCGAGTGCACCCAATTGTCTTAGGTTTATCACTTTTTCTTGTATTACTGTCCGACGTCTGATGTTGTCGACTGTATCTCGTGCAGGCGTGGACCAACTGGTTTTCTCCTGTCTCGAACGGGAATCCGACCGAGGAAGAGGAAGGTAGCCAGGAGGGCAGCGTGGAGAGCGTTGAGTACGTTTCCGACAGTGGAGAGACGGAGGAGGAGTCCGGAGAAGAAGAGGGGGAAGATGGGGAACAGAGCTCGCCACCCCCACCCCAGAGCCTCGAACTAAACGCCGTCATGAACCCGCGGCTCCGTCGGCTCCTCCAGCGGCCTCGAGTGCCCCGCCAGCTGCTCCTGTGGTTCCGAGTGCCTTGCGAGCTACTCCCGTGGTTCCGAGCGCTCGGAGCACAAAGAGGACTAGGGCCTCTGCTGCTGAGCCCGCGGGACAGCCTTCTAAGGTGGCCAAACCGAGTGGATCCAAGCCTTGGAAGGCTTTGTCACGGATGAGGATCGCCGTCCCCGTCGCCTCAGCGTAAGTGTATTCTTCTATCTTCTTCCAGTATTTGATTGGCCTCACGCTTATTGGTCGAGTGAATTTTACTCGACAGAGCTGCCACGTCTGCCACGCCAGGGGGACGATCCCATGGATACGGACAATGTCGTCACATCCCAGCAAGGTACGCCGTGGCGACTCCGAGCGCTTACATTATTATTTCGCGAATTCTGTCTTTGGTCTTGCCTTTTTCCTGTGATCTCATGTCGTTCGGTCGGGTTTCCTTCAGGGGTGATTCCTGTGGAGGAGGACGACCAGGAGAGGTCCGAGCAAGCTACGGTGCCTGTCCTTGAGGCTGTTCCACCGGTTACTACTCCTGCCATGGACGCGCCACCGACTGAGACGATGCCGTCGACTGAAACGGCACTTATCACTGCTGAACCGACTAGAACAGGACTAGGGATGCCCAAGGAGTCTCTTGTGGTGCCAGGTCCATCGACTGTCCAGTACGACGCCCGGCGCCTCCCGGAAGATCAGGTGGGAGGTGCCAAGGAGGCCATGGTGCAGGCGGAGTTGATGGCGGGTGATGCCAAGAGAGCGTACGACTCCATCGCGTCTGTGTACAAGCGAAGCTTGGAACTCCGGGACGATATCCGAGTAAGTGGGCTAGTAAGTATTTACTTTCCTCTTGTAACCCACTGGGTGTTTAAGCAATGTACTCGGATACAGTAGGATTACTTTGGAGTGGGTTCACTCTTAGTGAACCCAGTTGGTGTAGTCCCTGAGACTTCTGTCGAGTGCTTGCACCGACAGTTGTCTTTATATACATTTTCTTTAACTTGATCAGATCAAAACTAATCTGTTGGAATGTTACCAGTGAGGGCACTCCGAGTGCACCTACTGGATAAGTCCCCGAGAGTAACTTTACTCAGGTCGGGTAGTAGTAACCTCATAGGCTTGTTTTTTGTTATGTATCTCAATGGGGCGGACCTGTTTGAGGTTCATGCCAGTGGGGTCACTCTCAATGAACCCACTGGGTGTAGTCCCTGAGACCGCTGTCGACTGCTTGCATCGGCAGGGGCCTGAAGAACTTCGAGTTTTAATTGTTGTCCTTGTTGAATGTGTCTGACCGTCTCTTCGCGCTGACTTGTAGAAGACTTGCGAGATGGGATCGGCGTACGACACCTTGAGGGCTGAAAAGATTCAGTTTGCTGCGGAACTGGATGCAGCAATGCTTGCCTTGGTTGGTCTGAAGGGTGTTCTGGTTGAACGAGAGAAATCCTTGGAGGAGTCCCGTGAGGCAAACAAGGCATTGGTGGCCGAAATGGAGAAAATGGGTAAACAAAGAACCGAGCTGATGGGACAGATGCAGGTGATGAACAAGCGGTGCATAGCAGAGGAGAATTACGTCAGTGACTGGGCAAGGAAGATGATTGCGCTTCTCGGTGGTAAGTTCTGTTTTCCCGAGTGCTTCTTGACTGTGTATTTCATTCCGTGCTTACTTTTTGCTCGTCCTGTCTTTGCAGATTTTTGCATGGACGCTGAGGCTGAAGCAGCTGACGTTGAACGGTCGATTCTTCCGAACGTTCCACTCGGCAAGGACGCCAATCGAGACATGCTCCGAGCACACATTCGCTTGGGCAAAGTGGGACCTTTCAGCGGTCGACTGAGAGAGGTCGTTGGCCGAATCGACAAGGAGCTTTGTCCTAAAGACGAGTCTCGGCAAGAGATGGAAGGTTTGATGACTCGGTTGTAGGAGGTCCCGAACCGAGTGCAGGCGTGGAAGAAGTCTGCGGCTCGCTGTGGTGCGAACGTCGCTCTGTCCCTAGTCCGAGTGCACTGCAAGGAGGCGCGCGAAGGGAAGCTAAAGGCGTTGCAAGTCGCCAACACCAAAAAGCTTCGATTCGAAGATTTCATGGAGACCTTCCTTGAGAGCGCCACTCGCATCGCAGACGGGATCGACCTCGACACTTTCGTGGAGCCTGCCAGTCCGAGTGCCAGTCCTGACGACGTTTAAGAAAACTTTTACCTCGGTATGTTGAGTGTTAGTTGTATGAAACTTTGGCCACTGCTGTTGGCCGTCACATTCGTGGTTCGGTGTGGATAAGCTTGATCTACACCGAACCAACTATCTTTAGGCGAACTTTGAATTTGAATCGAATCTTTTGCTCTTCTTTTGCCAAAGAGTTGTTGACACGATTTTGGCTCATGGTTTTTGTTTGGCGTTTCTTGGTGAAGCCAATGGCAAATATGCGGAGCATGTAATTGTCAGTTGTCTTGACATCTGCGTGAGCCTCACTGAGGGTCTGCTGAGTCTCCGAGTGGATTTGTAGGATACACTCGAAGGCAATTGTGTACTTAGGCGGTTCGTAATCGCGGCTAAGTCTTCGAGTGCGACTGTAAGGTCATACTCGGAGCGAGTTTTCTTGACATCTACATGAGCCTCAGTGAGGTTCTGCTACTCATGTAATTGTCAGTTGTCTTGACATCTACATGAGCTTCAATGAGGTTCATGCTACTCATGTAATTGTGAGTTGTCTTGACATCTACATGAGCCTCAATGAGGGTCTGCTAAGCCTCCGAGTGGATCTGTGAGATACACTCGAAGGAAGCTTTCTATTTAGGCGATTCTTGATCACAGACAAGTCTCCGAGTGCGACGTTTAGTGCACATTTGGAGAAAGTTAGTACGTAGGCGATTCTGGGTCACGTCTAAGTCCCCGAGTGCGACGTTAAGTGCACACTAGGAGAAAGTTTGTACTTAGGCGGTTCGTGATCGCGGCTAAATCCCCGAGTGCGACGTGAAGTGCACACTCGGAGAAAGTTAATACTTAGGCGATTCGTGATCGCAGCTATGTCCCCGAGTGCGACGGTTAGTGCACACTCGGAGAAAATTTGTACTTAGGCGATTCTTGATCGCAGCTAAGTCCTCCGAGTGCGACGTTTAGTGCACACTCGGAGAAAGTTTATACTTAGGCGATTCTGGATCGCAGCTAAGTCCCCGAGTGCGACGTTTAGTGAACACTCGGAGAAAGTTTATACTTAGGCGATTCTGGATCGCAGCTAGGTCCCCGAGTGCGACGTTTAGTGCACACTCGGAGAAAGTTTGTACTTAGGCGATTCTTGATCGCAGCTAAGTCCCCGAGTGCGACGTTAAGTGCACATTCGGAGAAAGTTTGTACTTAGGCGATTCTTGATTGCAGCTAAGTCCCTGAGTGCGACGTTAAGTGCACATTCGGAGAAAGTTAATACTTAAGCGATTCTAGATCGCAGCTAAGTCCCCGAGTGCGACGTTAAGTGCACACTCGGAGAAATAAGTCCTTGACTGCGACGTTAAGTGCACACTCGGAGAAAGTTAATACTTAGGCGATTCTGGATCGCAGCTAAGTCTCCGAGTGCGACGTTAAGTGCACACTCGGAGAAAGTTAATACTTAGGCGATTCTGGTTCGCAGCTAAGTTTTTTTTGATACCGGAGTCTGCGATCGCGGAAGAATTTTGAATCTGCAAAAACTCAATCTGCTTTGTATTACTTCACCGATACTTGTTCTTTACATTGCTTGAGTCGACGGTCACGTGTAGAAGCGCTTGAGGAGATCTCCGTTCGATGCTCGCGGCTCGTCCATTTCCCTGTCGATGTTGTAGAGCCGATATGCTCCGTTGTTCAGCACCTTGGAGATGATGAAGGGTCCTTCCCACGCGGGAGCCAACTTGTGAGGCCTCTGCTGATCCACTCGGAGCACCAGGTCGCCTACTTGGAATGTACGACTCCTGACGTGTCGCGCGTGAAAGCGCCGCAGATCTTGTTGGTAAATGGTTGATCGTGTTAGTGCCATCTCGCGCTCCTCCTCTAGAAGATCCACTCCGTCTTGCCTTGCTTGCTTTGCTTCAGCTTCGGAGAAGAGTTCAACCCGTGGAGCGTTGTGAAGCAAGTCACTCGGAAGGACTGCCTCTGCTCCGTAAACGAGGAAGAACGGGGATCGCCCTGTAGATCTATTTTGGGTTGTGCGGAGATCCCAAAGCACCGAAGGTAGCTCGGTGACCCATGCGCCGGCGGCATGTCCCACTTCTCGTAGGAGTCGAGGCTTCAAACCTTGCAGAATAAGTCCATTCGCCCGCTCTGCTTGCCCGTTTGTTTGGGGATGCGCCACAGATGCAAAATCCACACGGGTACCTTGGCCTGTACAGAAACTTTTGAACCTGTCCGAGTCAAAGTTTGTTCCGTTGTCAGTGATTATGCTGTGAGGTACCCCGAATCTGGAGATGATGTCCCTAACAAACTTGATGGCCGTAAGGGCGTCGAGCTTCTTGATAGGTTTGGCTTCAATCCACTTTGTGAACTTGTCGACTGCCACCAACAGATGTGTGAATCCCCCTTGGCTTGTCCTGAATGGACCGACTGTATCTAATCCCCATATTGCAAACGGCCAAACAAGAGGAATTGTCTTCAACGCAGATGTTGGCTTGTGGGACTTGTTAGAGTGGAACTGACAACCTTCACACCGGTCAACCATATCTTTCGCCATTTCATTCGCCTGCAGCCACAAGAAGCCAGCTCTGAATGCTTTGGCGATGATTGCCCTCGAGGACGCGTGATGACCGCAGGTTCCCGAGTGAATTTCTTCCAGGATTAACTGTCCCTCTTCAGGGGAGATGCATCGTTGAAGGACGCCTGAAACGCTTTCTTTGTACAACTGGCCATCAATGACAGTGAACGACTTTGACCTGTGGACGATCTGTCTGGCTTGGACTTCGTCTTCTGGTAATTATTGCCTCAGGATGTATGCAATGATCGGCACAGTCCAATCGGGGATGACATCAAGAATCTCCATGATCAAATCAACCACAGCAGGTACTTCGACTTCAGTCGGATCTGTCGAGCTATTTGGTTGTACTGGTTCCTCTGTGAAAGGATCTTCTTTAACTGAGGGAAGGTGGAGGTGCTCGAGGCATACATCACTCGGGACTGGTCTCCGAGTGGATCCGAGTTTTGCCAACTCATCAGCTGCTTGGTTTTTCAGTCGCGGAACATGCTGGAGTTCTAGACCTTCAAACTTTTTCTCGAGCTTCCTCACTTCATAGCAGGATGTGGTCATGGTGGGGTTTCTGACGTCCCACTCCTTCATCACTTGATTAACCACCAAATCCTAATCGCCATAGACCATCAGGCGACGGACGCCGAGTGCGATGGCCATGCGCAGTCCATAGAGGAGAGCTTCATACTCAGCCTCGTTGTTGGAGGAATCAAAGTGTATCTGCAACACATACTTGAGTTTGTCACCCTTTGGTGATATGATCACAACGCCAGCATCGGAGCCATTCAACATCTTCGACCCATCGAAGAACATTGTCCAATGAGCCGAGTAGATGTGGGTCGGTTGCTGTTGTTCTACCCATTCTGCTATGAAGTCAGCCAGAGTTTGAGACTTTATAGCTTTCTTGGCCTCGAACTTGATGTCGCAGTACAACATCTCCATTGCCCACTTCGCCACTCGGCCCGATGCGTCCCGATTGTGGAGGATTTCCGACAACGGAGCATCAGAAACGACAGACACCGAGTGGTCTTGGAAATAATGAGCCACCTTCTTCGCAGTCATGTAAATCCCGTAGATAAGTTTTTGATAGTGGGGATACCTCTGCTTGGAAGGAGTCAGGACTTCAGAGACATAATACACTGGCCGCAGAACTTTGTATGCTTTGCCATCTTCTTCCCGTTCGACTGTGAGAACAGTGCTGACGACTTGATTTGTAGCCGCGATGTACAGAAGAAGGGGCTCTTTACTGAGCGGAGCAGTAAGAACCGGCTGGGTGGAAAGTAGGACTTTGAGGTCGTCAAATGCGACTTGGGCTTCGTCTATCCACTCGAAAGTATCTGATTTCTTCATGAGTCGGTACAGAGGAAGCGCCTTCTCGCCGAGTCGACTGATAAACCTGCTCAAAGCCGTTAGGCAACCTGTGAGCCTTTGAACATCGTGTATTCTGACCGGCCGCTCCATTCGGACGATGGTCCCGATCTTTTCGGGGTTGTCATCGATACCTCGTTCGGAAACGAAGAAACCGAGTAACTTTCCGCTGGGAACGCCGAATGAACACTTGGCTGGGTTGAGCTTGATATCGTACCTACGAAGGTTGGTGAATGTTTCTGCCAAGTCAGTCAGCAGGTCGGAACCTTTGCGTGACTTGACTACGATATCATCCATATACGCCTCCACATTCCGACCAATCTGGTCGAGGAGGCATTTTTGGATCATGCACATAAAGGTTGCTCCTGCATTCTTCAAACCAAATGGCATAGTGATGGAGCAGAAGCACCCGAACGGGGTGATGAAGGCTGTTTTTAATTCCTCGGGGCCATACAGACAGATCTGATGATAGCCCGAGTAGGCATCAAGAAATGACAAACGCTCGCAACCCGCAGTCGAATCGACAATTTGAACGATGCGGGGGAGCGGAAAATGGTCTTTCGGGCATACCTTATTGAGATGCTTGAAGTCGATGCACATTCGGAGCGACTTGTCCTTCTTGGGCACCATGACAACATTGGCGAGCCACTCGGAGTGGTGTACCTCGCGAATGAAGTTGGCTGCCAAAAGCTTGGCCACCTCTTCTCCGATTGCCTTCCTCTTGTGCGCGGCGGACCGACGCAGGCGTTCTCGGACAGGCCGAGCGGCGGGATCCACATGCAGTCGGTGCTCAGCCAACTCCCTGGGTACAGCTGGCATGTCAGAGGGCTTCCATGCGAAGATGTCCCAGTTCTCACGGAGGAATTGGATGAGCTCGGCTTCCTATTTAGGATCGAGGGTGGTGGAGATGTTCGTTGGGGCAGCGGTGTTGTCCATCGGGTGGATGCTGACCTTCTTCGTCTCTCCCGCCGACTGGAATGCGGATTCCAAAGCTGGCTTCTTCGAACGCATCAAGTCAGCGGGGTCGACTGTCTTCTTGTACTCGTCAAGCTCGAGGACAACCATCTGCTGATCGGCGATCCTTGATCCCTGCTGCAGACACTCCTCGGCCCGCTGCCGATTGCCTGTGATAGTGATCACACCTTTCGGGCCTGGCATCTTCAGCTTCAGGTACACGTAACATGGACGGGCCATCAAACGCGCATAGGCCGGGCGGCCCAGAATTGCGTGATACGCACTCTGGAAGTCCACCACCTCGAACGTCAACTTTTCCTTGCGGAAGTTCTTGTCGGAGCCGAAGACGACGTCCAACGCGATCTGGCCGAGTGACTTGGCCTTTCGTCCAGGGACGACTCCATGGAACTGCATGCTGCTCTCGCTAAGTTTGGACATCGGAATGTCCATCCCCTTGAGAGTGTCAGCGTACATGATGTTCAAAGCACTGCCGCCGTCCATGAGGACTTTGCGCAGTCGGACTCCTTCCACCACCGGGTCGACGACCAGAGCCTGCCTCCCTGGGGTGGGTACATGTGCTGGATGATCCGACTGGTCAAAGGTGATCGCAGTCTGAGACCATTTGAGGAACGTGGGGTTGGTCGGTGTGGCCATGTTCACCTCCCTGTTCACCAGCTTCAGTCGACTCTTGCTCTCAACGTCAGCAAAAATCATCAGTGTTGCATGGACTTGGGGGAACGGATCCTCCTTGTCCTCCTCATCCTGTTCATTGCCCTTTTCACTCGGTTGCCCTTCGCCGAACCCCTGGATCAGGAGGCGACATTGCCGAGTGGTATGCTTCGGATATATGGTGTTGCCCTCTTCATCCATCTTCGTGTGAATCGGACATGGCTGGTCCAGGATGGGGTTTCCGAACTGCTTCTTCTTGGGGGTGAACTGAGCCTTCCCCTTGCCCTTGAACTTGGCATTGGTAACGGCTGCGGCCTCTGCCTGCGGAGTGGACGGAGCTTTCTGCTTCTGCTTCCGAGTGTTGTTCCCATCTCCATATGCGACTGCTTTGTGCTTGCTGCTCCGAATGCGGTCTTCTTCTTCGCCATTTGCATAGCGTGTTGCTATCTCCATCATCTTACTCATGGAGATGTCGCCTGTTCAACCGAACTTCAAGTACAAATCTCTGTACCGCACGCCTGCCTTGAAGACGCAGACTGCTTGGTGCTCTGTGACGTTCTCCACCGTGTGGTAGAGGGTCGTCCAACGCTGAATGAAATCGCGCAGGGGCTCATTCTGCTTCTGGACACAGTGCTGGAGCTCCACGAGGCCAGCAGGGCGTTTGCACGTCCCTTCGAAGGTCCTGATGAAGACTCGGGCCAGATCTGCCCAGCTGTAGATGCTTGAGGGGGCCAACTGGTTCAGCCACGCTCGTGTCGAGCCGTCGAGCATCAGAGGAAGGTGTTTCATGGCTACGTGGTCGTCCCCTCCTCCGATCTGGACTGCCACTCGGTAGTCGTCCAGCCACGTTTCTGGCTTGGATTCTCCTGTAAACTTGCTGATCCTCGTCGCCAATCGGAAGTTGGGAGGGATGTCAGCCGAACGGATGGCTCGGCTGAAACACTCGGGACCAGAGACGATGGTCCTGCTTCCACTCGGACGGTCCATATCGTGACCATCGCAGTGGGCCCGGCCCCTGTCGACCCTCCTCTGAGCGATATGCCCTCTTGCGTCGGGCCTTGGATCATAAGTGTCACCGACTGAACGCCGATCATCAGGATGTCGGGGCCCGTAGGGCCCACCCCACGGAGGGGTGCGTGAACAACGACGATCTTCGGGATTTATGGAACGGCTGCCTCCCCTGTGTCGCTGATGAGAACCAGGGCTGTGAACTGACCGATGCGTGTTCGCATGAACAGAACTATTGTGGATCCTGTTGTGCGACTGGGAGACCGCCAAATTTTGCTGCCGCGCCGTGTGCAGCAGGGCATGGATCAGCTCGATTCCTCTGCCAGCCTCTGAATCAGTCGGCTGGAGGGAATCGGCTATCTTGGCAGCAGCAGCCAGGTTGAGGACGGGTGTGCGAAACACCTCCACGTTGCTCTGACGAGTGCGCCGACTGGCAGAACGGCGGGGTTGACGGCGAGCGCCGGAGGTTTCGCCAACCTCGTGCTCGTTCCGGCTGGTTGGGCGGGGGCTTTCATGGGAGTTGGCCATGTGCGCTTCGGCTGCAGGCCCGCGACCCACGTACTCGGAAGGGAACTCAGTCGGAACTGAGTCCGAGCACTGGGATGGCGGCGCAACTACAACCGACTCGAGGACCGCCACTTGTGAAGACGCGCTCTGGCGCGCCTGGGCGTGTTGCACCCAACGCTGGAGCCGCGGACGGCGAGACCGCTTGTTGCGGCGCGTGACAGGGGCGAAGGTCGACACCGGAGCCGACTGCTGGAGAAGAAGGATGCCGCAGGCGCCGACACAGAAGTGTGTAGCCCCGCGACTGGGGAGCGCCTCGACGTCAAGAGGGGCATCCCGAAGCCATGCCGAATCGTCGACGATAAAGGAGAGAGCGTCGAAGAGGATCTCGCGACACATGCTCAAATTACCACCGGGCGACATGACGAAAAGATGTAGTCACAAACTCACCAAAAAGTCGCTTAGACGCCTGCCCCACGGTGGGCGCCAACTGTCGTGGGTATAAGTCTGACAGTAGATGTGTAGGGTACGAAAGGATGGGCAGAGCCTTAGCTACGGCGAGGTTGTATGAGTTCAAGCCCCTCTACGGTGGAGGTAAAAGCCCTACGTCTCAGTGCTCTTGGGAGCTTGTTGTCGAGTGGAATATGGATTACAGTGAATTGCTAACCCCTGCACTAGTGGAGAAGGGTGGCTTATATAGAGTGCGCTACCCTTCATAACGGTTCGGTGCACATGGGTGGAGTAGTGGTGAATAATTGCATACGTTACAGGTAACGTATGTCTTAAATGCTAATAAAGGTACATGGAAACGTATGACCGTTGTCCTCCAGGGGGGTTACAATGTACAGAGTGGAATCTAGTCGGTAAGTTTGATACGCTCCGGATGCTCATCTCCGACTGGGTGATGGAGGAATCGTCACCGAATGGATGATGGGAAGTCCTTAAGTCAGTCGCAACTGACTAAGGGCCTTGTCCCTTATGAAGGGTGGTCCTTGGGTAGGCCCCACAGGGCAGGCCTATGACCCTACCCTAGGACTATAACCCCATCAATTTCCATAAGTGTTGCCGTAGGAATTGCCATAATTGTTAGAGGAGTTACTAGGAAAAGGACTAGGAACATAGTTTCCTCTAAAAGCATTGTTGTTGCCAAAATTGTTCCTACCAACAAAATTCACGTGCAAACTAGCGTTGCTATTCTCAATCAAAGAGGATAGTGGCATGTCATTAAGATCTACGGTAGCGTTTCTACTAGCAACCAAATTCATCAACTCGTCCATCTTAGCACTAATCGAGTTAATCTCTTCTATAGCGTGCACCTTTTTGGTAGCAGGCGACCTTTCAGTGTGCCACTGAAAGTAGTTGGTCATGATATTGTCTAGGAGTTTTGTAGCATCTCCTAACGTGATTTCTATGAATGTTCCACCTGAGGCGGAGTCCAAGATATTGCGAGAAGCGAAATTCAAGCCAGCGTAAAAGATTTGTATAATCATCCACAAACTCAAGCCATGAGCGGCACAATTTCTAATCATAAGCTTGATCCTCTCCCAAGATTGTGCAACGTGTTCATGATCAAGTTGCTTGAAATTCATGATATCGTTACGTAAGGATATGATCTTAGCCGGCGGAAAATACTTGGATATGTAAGCATCTTTGCACTTATCCCAAGAATCGATACTATTTTTTGGCAAAGAATAATACCAAGTTTTTGCGCGATCTCGCAACGAGAAAGGAAAAAGTTTCAAATTAATCATGTCATTATCCACATCTCTTTTCTTTTGCATATCGAAAGCTCAATGAAGGTATTGAGATGGGATGCGTCATCTTCACTAGGAAGGCCAGAGAATTGCTCTTTCATAACAAGATTCAGCAAAGCTGCGTTGATTTCATACGATTCCGCACTAGTGGCGGGAGTAATCGGAGTACTAATAAAATCATTATTATTAGTGCTCGAGAAGTCGCAAAGTTTTCTATTTTCAGACATGATGTCTTCAACAAACAAACAAGCACACAAGCAAGCAAGAAAACCGGCAAAGGAAAAAGAAAACGGCGAAGGCGAAAGGCGAATGAAAACGACAAATGTGAAGTGGGGGAGAGGAAAACGAGAGGCAACTGGCAAAAAAAGTAAATGCAAGAGAAGAGTTTGTGAGACCTACTTGAATAGATCTTGATTTATCCTCCCCGGCAACGGCGCCAGAAATAGGTGTGTTAACGGGAGATTACTCTTGTCTTGATCTCCTTGGCAAGCGATCCTCCTCCCCGGCAACAGCGCCAGAAATACTTCTGATGTCAGCTGTGCTTCCCTTGCAATGGCGCCAGAAATTCTTCTACTACCTCAAAAAGATCTCCGGCAACGGCGCCGGAAATTGTCGTGTCGACGGCACCAGGAATCCTTCAGCTGCGGCTACGCCTTAAGGGACTTCCTTGGCAAGTATGCAAAGGATTTGCCCCGTGGCCTTGGAGCCTTGCGTTGGTGTTCCCTCGAAGCGGAAAGGGTGATGTAGCACAGCGGTGGTAAGTATTTCCCTTAGTTTGAGAACCAAGGTATGAATCCGGTGGAGGAGTATCTCAAGATCCTGCACAAACACAAAATCTTGCTCCCAACGCTATGAAGGGATTTTCAATCCCTTAAAGATTCTTTGCCAAGTGAGAACTAAAAGAAAAAAAGTAACAAAGCAAAGTAAAAGCAGAGATGTAAACGATGGATGTGAATAGACCCGGGGGCCGTAGTGTTTACTAGTGGCTTCTCTCATGAAAGCAAGTAGACGGTGGGTGAACAAATTACTGTCGAGAAATTGATAGAACCACGCAAAGTCGTGACGATATCTATGCAATGATTATTTCTATAGGCATCACGTCCAAAACAAGTAGACCGATACTGTCTGCATCTACTACTATTACTCCACACGTCGACCGCTATCCAGCATGCATCTAGTGTATTAAGTCCATAAGAACAGAGTAACGCCTTAAGCAAGATGACATGATATAGAGGGATAATCTCAAACCAATGATAAAAACCCCATCTTTTTACCCTTGATGGCAACTACTTGATGTGTGCCTTGCTGCCCCTACTGTCACTGGGAAAGGTTACCACATGGCAGAACCCAAAACCAAGAACTTCTCCCATTGCAAGAATCAAAGATCTAGTTGGCCAAACAAAACCCAAGACTCGGAGAGACTTACAAGGATATCAAATCATGCATATAAGAAATCAACAAAGACTCAAATATATATCATAGATAATATGATCACAAATCCACAATTCATCGGATCTCGACAAACACACCACTAAAGAAGATTACATCGGATAGATCTCCATGAAGATCATGGAGAACTTTGTATTGAAGATCCAAGAGAGAGAAGAAGCCATCTAGCTACTAACTACGGACCCGTAGGTCTGGAGTGAACTACTCACGAGTCATTGGAGGGGCGATGATGATGATGAAGAAGCCCTCCGACTCCAAAGTCCCCTCCGGTAGGGTGCCGGGAAGGGTCTCCAGATGATATCTCATGGAAACGAAAGCTTGCGGCGGCGGAAAAGTATTTTTGAGGCTCCCCTGATTTTCTGTGGAATATTTGGGAATTTATAGGCCAAAGACCTAGGTCAGGGGGCGGCCAGGGAGGCCACAAGCCTGCCCACCGCCGTCTCCCCCCGGTGGCGGAGTGGGGGCTTGTGGGCTCCCTGGAGCCCACCTGGCTTGGCCCAAAAGCCCCCGTGTCTTCTTCCGTTCAGGAAAAAATCATTTCGGGGTTTTTCTTCCGTTTGGACTCCGTTCCAAAATCAGATCTGAAAAGAGTCAAAAACACGGAAAAAACAGGAACTGGCACTTGGCACTGAATTAATAAGTTAGTCCCGAAAAAGAGATAAAAGGTACATAAAACATCCAAAGAAGACAAGATAACAACGTGAAACCATAAAAAATTATAGATACATTTGAGACGTATCAACCCGCTTACGGCTTTCCTATGACTCAAATCACCAAAGAGAAACGTAGAAAGCAACCGTCTTTGAAAGACTCCGAGGGAACCGAATCTCCTTGTGCCTAGTCATGAATTATCTGAAATTCTCAATGGACATGATTAGTCCGCACATGCATTGTCATCAATCACCAAAACCACTTAGGGAGAAATATGCCCTAACAATCTCCCCCTTTTTGGTGGATTGATGACAATACAATATTTTCAGTAAAGGATATAAAAATAACATATGAAACCCAAAATCTATAAACTAGAGACAGGCTCCTCTCGATGTGTGTATACTTTAGATAAAGGTCGTGGTTTGTACAACACATAACCACCGAATAGCACACCCCCTAGATTTTATAGACGAGGCATTCCTTGCAACAAACTGAACAAACATTAAGCATGGAAGCATGGCATAGCATGTGAGCATGAAAATAAGGGCATATGTATAAGACCATATGATAGAGTAAGACGTCTTCTGGTCTCACACACAAAACAAAACCAACCAAAGTAGCAACGACAGTTCAACGAACAAAGCCTGACAGAAAACGAAGAAACTCACAAGTCCTACACTCTCTCCCCCTTTGGCATCGATACACCAAAAATGCAGAGAGGACACCTAAGACACAGGTGGTAGATCGAAATGTAGAGGAATCAGCCATCGAACTCCTCATCAGACTCCTCATCAGTCTCCTCACCAGACTCCTTATCAGACTCAGCCCACTGAAGATTCTTCTTTTCCATCCAAGCAGCTGCGAGAGTAATGTCTTGATCAGACCCAACGGAGATGTGCACGTCGAGTTTCCTCAGAATCATCTTGTCGCGCTGACGTCTCTCCTTCTAAGAAACATGAGTCATATACTGCCCCTTTGCCTGCATGCAAAACAAAGTCTTCATACGGTCCTGCTGTTGGGTAACGTAGCATAAATTCAAAATTTTCCTACGCCATATTCAGATCTTCCTATGGAGAGACCAGCAACGAGAGAGGGGAGAGTGCATCTTCATACCTTTGAAGATTGCTAAGCGGAAGCGTTGCTAGAAAGCGGTTGATGAAGTCGTACTCGCGGCGATTCAGATTGCGGTGTGATTCCGATCTAGTGCCGAACCTCGGCACCTCCGCGTTCAACACACGTGCAACCCGGTGACGTCTCTTGCACCTTGATCCACCAAGGAGGAGGGAGAGGTTGGGGAAGATCTGCGGCAGCACGACGGCGTGGTGTCGATGGAGAGACGAGGTCTCCCGGCAGGGCTTCGCCAAGCACCGTGGGAGAGGAGGAAGAAGAAGAGCAGGGCTGCACCGAGAGAGATGGAAAAACCGTGTCTCCAATGGCAAACCCCCCTCGCTATATATAGGAGGAAGGGAGGGTGGAGCCCCCTTTGGGGTTTCCCACCCTAAAGGGTGGGGGGGTGGGGGCGGCAATCCTAGATGGGGCTGGAGGTGTCGGCCAGGAGGGAGAGAGGGGGGTGGCGCATCCCTGGTGGGCCTTAGGCCCACATGACTTAGGGTCCCCCCTTTCCCTCTCTAGGCGCCTTGGGCCCCTGGTGGGAGGCGCACCAGCCCACTCTAGGCTGGTTCACTTCCACCTTTTGGCCCATGTCACCTTTTGGGGCTGGTGGCCCCTCCCGGTGGACCTCCAGAACCCTTTCCGGTGGTCCCGCTACGCTAGCGATGACGCCCGAAACATTTCCGGCGTCCAAACCCATCCAACCTATATATCAATCTTTACCTACGGACCATTCAGGAGCTCCTCATGACATCCGGGATCTCATCCAGGACACCGACCAACCTTCGGTAACCTCGTATAACAATTCCCTATAACCCTAGCGTCATCGAACCTTAAGTGTGTAGACCCTACGGGTTCGGGAATGATGCAAACATGACCGAGACACTCTCCGACCAATAACCATCAGTGAGATCTGGATACCCATGGTGGTTCCCACATGTTCAACGATGATTTCATCGGATGAACCACTATGTCAAGGATTCAATCAATCCCGTATACAATTCCCTTTGTGTGTCGGTATAGAACTTGCCCGAGATTCGATCGTCGATATACCTATACCTTGTTCAATTTCGTTACCGGTAAGTCTCTTTACTCGTTCCGTAGCACATCATCCCGTGACTAACTACTTAGTCACACTGAGCTCATTATGATGATGTTCTACCGAGTGGACCCAGAGATACCTCTCCATCACACGGAGTGACAAATCCCGATCCCGATTTGTACCAACCCAAGAAACACTTTCAGAGATACCCGTAGTGCAGCATTATAGTCACCCAATTACGTTGTAAAGTTTGATACACCCAAAGCACTCCTACGGTTTCCGGGAGTTGCACAATCTCACGGTCGAAGGAAAAGACACTTGATATTAGAAAAGCTTTAGCATACGAACAACACGATCTAGTGCTATGCTTAGGATTGGGTCTTGTCCATCACATCATTCTCACAATGATGTGATCCCGTTATCAATGACATATAATGTCCATGATCAGGAAACCATGATCATCTATTGATCAACGAGCTAGCCAATCTAGAGGCTTGCTAGGGACACATTGTGATCTATTTATTCACACATGTATTACTGTGTCCTGTCAATACAATTATAGCATGAACATAGACGATTATCATGAACAAGGAAATATGATAATAACCATTTTATTATTGCCTCTAGGGCATATTTCCAATAGTCTCCCACTTGCACTAGAGTCAATAATCTAGTTCATATCACTATGTGATTGCAATGAATTCAACACCCATACAGTTCTCGGGTTCGATCATGTCTTGCTTGCGAGAGAGGTTTATAGTCAACGGGTCTGAACCTTTCAGATCTGTGTGTGCTTTACAAATCTCTACGTCATCCTATAGATGCTACTACGCCCCATCTGGAACCATTCCAAACGATTGCTCGACTATATGAATCCAGTTTACTACTCATAGTCCTCCGGATTAGTGACAAAGCTTGCATCGACGTAACTCCTTTACGACGAACTCTTTAATCACCTCCATAATTGAGAAAAAAATTCCTTAGTCCATTAGTTACTAAGGATAACTTCGACAGCTGTCCATGATCCATTCCTGTATCACTCTTGTACCCCACGACTGACTCATGGCAAGGCACGCTTTTAGGTGCGGTACACACCATAGCATATGTGTAGTGCCTACGGTTGATGCATAGGGGACGGCATTCGTCCTTTGTCTTTCTTCTGTCATGGTCGGGCTTTCAGTCGTACTCAAATTTACACCTTACAACATAGCCAAGAAGTCCTTCTTTGCTAATCTATTTTGAACTCCTTCAAAAACTTGTCAAGGCATGCATTTCGTTGAAAGTTCCATTAAGCACTTTGATCTATCTTTATAGATCTTGATGCTCAACTCTCAAGTAGCTACATCTAGGTTTTACTTTGAAAAACTCCTTTCGAACAACCCTTTATGCTTTGCATAAATTCTACATTATTTCCGATCAACAGTATGTCAACCACATATATTCATCAGAAATTCTATAGTGCTCCCACTCACTTCTTTGGAAATACAAGTTTCTCATAAACTTTATAAAACCAAAAACTTTGATCACCTCATCAAAGTGTATATTCCAACTCCGAGATGCTTAGTCCAGTCCATATAAGGATCGCTGGAGCTTTGCATACTTGTTAGCACCCTTTAGGGTCGACAAAATCTTCTGGTTGTATCACATACAACCTTTCCTCAAGGAAACCGTCAAGGAAACAATATTTTGACATCCTACCTGCAAGATTTCATAAATGATGCAGCAACTGCTAACATAATTCCAACAGACTTTCAGCATCGCTACGATTGCGAAAGTCTCATCGTAGTCAACTCTTTGAACTTTGTTGGAAACATCTTCGCGATAAGTCGAGCTTTCTTAATGGTGAGTTTTCACCATCACCGTCTGTCTTCCTTTTAAAGATCCATCCACAGTTAATAGTTTTATGACCATCAAGTGGTTCTTCGAAAGTCTATACTTTGTTTTCATACATGGATCCTCTCTCGGATTTCATGGCCTCCAGCCATTTGTCGGAATCCGGACCCACCATTGCTTCTCCATAGCTCGTAGGTTCATTGTTGTCCAACAACATGACTTGCAATACAGGGTTACTGCACCACTCTGTAGTAGCAGTACGTGACCTTGTTGACCTACGAGGTTTCTAGTAACTTGATCTGAAGTCTCATGATCACTATCATTAGCTTCCACTTCGATTGGTGTAGGCGCCACAGGAACAACTTCCTACGCCCTGCTACACACACACTGGTTGAAGTGATGGTTCACATAACCTCATCAAGTTTCCACCAAAACTCCCACTCAATTCTTTTGAGAGAAACTTTTCCTCGAGAAAGGACCCGTTTCTAGAAACAAACACATTTGCTTCCGGATCTGAGATAGGAGGTATACCCAACTGTTTTGGGTGTCCTATGGAGATGCATTTATGCGCTTTGGGTTCGAGCTTATCCGGCTGAAACTCTTTCACATAAGCATCGCAGCCCCAAACTCTTATGAAATGACAACCTAGGTTTCTCTAAACCATAGTTCATACAGTGTCATCTCAACGGAATTACGTGGTGCCCTATTTAAAGTGAATGCGGTTGTCTCTAATGCCTAACCATAAACGATAGTGGTAATTTGATAAGAAATATCATATTATGCACTATGTGTAATACTGCACGATTATGACATACAGACACACCATCATACTATGGTGTTCCAGGTGGCATGAGTTGTGAAACATTTTTCACGTGAAACAATTTTCACCTTGTCTTAAACGTTTACCAAACTCGTAACTCAGATATATATGATTATCTCCACGATCACATTGTAGACATATTATTCTCTTGTCATGATGATCTTCAACTTCACTCTGAAATTACATGAACCTTTTTCAATAATTCAGACCTGTGTTTCATCAAGTAAATACACTAGTATCTACTCAAATCATTTGTGAAGTATGAACATAATGATATTCACTGCGTGCCTCAATACTCATCAGACTGCACACATCAAAATGTATTACTTCCAACAATTTACATTCTAGTTCCATCTCACTGGAAAAAGAGGTCTTCAGTCATGTTGCCCATGTGGTATGATTTGCATGTCTCAAGTGATTCAAAAATCAAGTGAGTCAAACGATCCATTCGCATGGAGTTTCTTCATGCGTTTATACCAACAGGCATGGTTTACATGTCTCAAATGTTCGAAAAATGAGTGAGTACAAAGATCCATCAGCATGGAGCTTCTTCATGCATTTTATACCAATATGACTCAAGCAACAGTGCCACAAGTAAGTGGTACTATCATTACTACTTCGTATCTTTTGGCAACAATATTATGAATATGTGTATCACTACGATCGAGATTCAATAAACCATTCATTCTGGGTGCAAGACCATTTAAGGTATCATTCAAGTAAACAGAATGACCATTATTTTCTTTAGATGAATAATCATATTTGCCATTAACATGATCCAATCATGTCTATGCTCAACGCAAACACCAAATAACAATTATTTAGGTTTAACACTAATCTCGATGGTAGAGGGAGCGTGCGATGTGTTATCATATCAACCTTGTAAACACTTCCAACACACATCGTTACCTCGCCTTTAGCTAGTCTGTGTTTATTCCGTAGCTTTTATTTCGAGTTACTAACACTTAGCAACCGAACCGGTATCTAATACCCTGGTGCTACTAGGAGTACTAGTAAAGTACACATCAATATCATGTATATCCAATATACTTCTGTCGACTCTGCCAGCCTTCTCATCTACCAAGTGTCTAGGGTAGTTACTCTGGCTGTTCCCCTTATTTCATAAGCACTTAGTCTCGGGTTTGGGTTCAACCTTGGATATCTTCATAGAGCAACAACTGGTTTGTCGTTTAATGTAGTATCCCTTCAAGCCCTTTCCCTTCTTGAAACTAGTGGTTTTACAAACCATCAACAATTGATGTTCCCTTTTAACTTCTACTTTCGTGGTGTCAGACATCACGATTGGCTCAAGGATCATCATATCCATCCTTGATATGTTATAGTTCATCACCAAGATCTAGTAGCTTGGTGTCAGTGACTTTGGAGAACTATCACTGTCTCATCTGGAAGATCAACTCCCACTCGATTCGAATGATTGTAGTACTCATACAATCTGAGCACATGCTCAACGATTGAGCTCTTCTCCTTTACTTTGCAGAGAAAGAATCTTGTCGGAGGTCTCATACCTCTCAACAAGGGCACGAGCATGAAATCCCAATTTCATATCTTGGATCATCACGTATGTCCCGCGACGTTCGAAACGTCTTTAATGCCTTAATTCTAAGTCATTCAAGCAATATGCACTGAACTATCATGTAGTTATCAAAAAGGTGTATGTTGGATGTTCGCAACATCCACAGATCACGCTTGGGGTTCATCACACCGAGCGGTGCATTAAGGACATAAGCCTTCTGTTTAGCAATGAGGACAATCCTCAGCTAACGGACCAGTCCGCACAATTGCTACTTCTATCTTTCAACCATATTTTCTCTAGGAACGTATCAAATATCGTAGAGCAATAGTGCAAGTTACATAATTTGCAAAGACCTATTCGACTATGTTCATGATAGTTAAGTTCATCTGATGAACTCCCACTTAAATCGACACCCCTCTAGTCATTTAAGTGATACATGATCCATGTCGACTAACCCGTGTCCGATCATCGCGTGAGACGGACTAGTCGTCATGGTGAGCAACTTCATGCTGATCATATTCAACCATACGACTCATGTTCAACCTTTCGGTCTCTTGTATTCGAGGTCATGTATGTACATGCTAGGCTCGTCGAGTCAACCTAAGTGTTTCGCGTGTGTAAATCTGGCTTACACCCGTTGTATGCGAACGTTAGAATCTATCACACCCGATCATCACGTGGTGCTTCGAGACAACGATCCTTCGCAACGGTGCACACTTAGGGGAATACGTTCTTGAAATTTTTATGAGGGATCATCTTATTATGCTACCGTCGTTCTAAGCAATAAGATGAAAAACATGATAAACATCACATGCAATCATATAGTGACATGATAAGCCCATTATCATCTTTGCTCTTTCGATCTCCATCTTCGGGCATCGCATGATCATCATTCTCACCGGCGTGACACCATGATCTCCATCATCATGATCTCCATCATCGTGTCTCCGTGAAGTCGTCACGCCAACTACTACTACTACTACTACTACTACTACTACTATAGCTAACCGTTAGCAATGAAGTAAAAGTAGTACACACATGGCATTGCATCTCATACAATAAGTTAAGACAACTCCTATGGCTCCTGCCGGTTGTCATACTCAATGACATGCAAGTCATGATTCCTATTACAATAACTTGATCATCTCATACATCACACATGTAACATCACAACTTTGGCCATATCACATCACATGTCAAACCCTGCAAAAACAAGTTAGACGTCCTCTAATTGTTGTTGGAAGATTTACGTGGTTGATTTGGGTTTCTAGAAAGAATGCCTTCTTACCTACATGACAGCCACAACGATGATATGCCAAAGGTATTTACCCTTCATAAGAACCCTTTTCATCAAATCCAATCCGACTAGAGTGGGAGAGACAGACACCCGCTAGCCACCTTTATGCACGGTGTGCATGTCGGCCGGTGGAACCTGTCTCACGTAAGCGTACGTGTAAGGTCGGTCCGGGCCGCTTCATCCCACAATGCCGCAGGAAAAGAATAAGACTAGTAGAGGCAAGCAATTGACAAATCAGCGCCCACAACCTTTTGTGTTCTACTCATGCATGGAATCTACGCATAGAAAACCTGGCTCGGATGCCACTATTGGATAACGTAGCACAGAGTCAAAATTTTCCTACGCCATATTCAGATATTCCTATGGAGAGACCAGCAACGAGAGAGGGGAGAGTGCATCTTCATACCTTTGAAGATTGCTAAGCGGAAGCGTTGCTAGAACGCGGTTGATGGAGTCGTACTCGCGGCGATTCAGATCGTGATGTGATTCCGATCTAGTGCCGAACCACGACACCTCCGCGTTCAACACAGGTGCAACCCGGTGACGTCTCCCGCACCTTGATCCAACAAGGAGGAGGGAGAGGTTGGGGAAGATCTCCGGCAGCACGATGACATGATGTTGATGGAGAGACGAGGTCTCCCGGCAGGGCTTCGCCAAGCACCGTGGGAGAGGAGGAAGAAGAAGAGCAGGGCTGCGCCGAGAGAGATGGAAAAACCGTGTCTCCAATGGCAAAAAACCCCGCTATATATAGGGGGAAGGGAGGGTCGCGCCCCCTTTAGGTTCTCCCACCCTAAAGGGGGGGGGGAGCCCTAGATGGGCTGGAGGTGGCGGCCAGGAGGGAGAGAGGGGGGTGGCGCACCCCTGGTGGGCCTTAAGCCCACCTGACTTAGGGTTCCCCCCTTTCCATCTCTAGGCGCCTTGGGCCCCTGGTGGGGGGCGCACCAGCCCACTCTGGGCTGGTTCCCTTCCAACTTTTGGCCCATGTCTCCTTTTGGGGCTGGTGGCCTGATGACCCACAAGTGTAGGGGATCTATCGTAATCCTTTCGATAAGTACGAGTGTCGAACCCAACAAGGAGCAGAAGGAACTGACAAGTGGTTTTCAGCAAGGTATTCTCTGCAAGCACTTAAATTATCGGTAACAGATAGTTGTGTGATAAGATGATTCGTAGCGAGTAGCAAGTAACAATACTAACAAAGGTGCAGCAAGATGGCCCAATCCCTTTTGTAGCCAGGGACAAGCCTGGACGAACTCTTATATGAGGTAAAGCGCTCCCGAGGACACATGGGGCTTTCCGTCAAGCTAGTTTTCATCAAGTTCATATGATTCGCGTTCTCTACTTTGATAGTTTGATATGTGGGTGAACCAGTGCTTGGGTGCTGCCCTTACTTGTACAAAAATCCCACTTATGATTAACCCCTCTCGCAAGCATCCGCAACTACGAAAGAAGAATTAAGACAAAGTCTAACCATAGCATTAAACTAGTGGATCCAAATCATCCCCTTACGAAGCAATGCATAAACTAGGATTTAAGCTTGTGTCACTCTAGCAAACCATCATCTACTTATTACTTCCCAATGCCTTCCTCTAGGCCCAAATAATGGTGAAGTGTTATGTAGTCGACGTTCACATAACACCACTAGAGGAAAAACAACATACAACGCATGAAAATATCGAACGAATACCAAATTCACATGACTACTTATAGCAAGACTTATCCCATGTCCTCAGGAACAAAAGTGACTACTCACAAAGCATAAATATGTTCATGACCAGAGAGGTATTGAATAGCATCAAAGATCTGAACATATAATCTTCCACCGAGTAATCCAACTAGCATCAACTATAATGAGTAATTAACACTACTAGCAAACTTACAAGTACCAATCGGAGTCGCGAGACGGAGATTGGTTACAAGAGATGAACTAGGGTTTGGAGATGAGATGGTGGTGATGAAGATGTTGATGGAGATGAGTCCCCTCCGATGAGAGGAGTGTTGGTGATTGATACGTCTCCAACGTATCTATAATTTTTTATGGTTCCATGCTATTATCTTGTAAAACTTTGGATGTTTTGTATGCCTTTTATATATTTTTTTGGACTAACTTATTAACTAAGTGCCAAGTGCCAGTTCCTGTTTTTTCCGTGTTTTTGACCTTTTTCAGAGGAGAATATTAAACAGAGTCGAAACGGAATAAAACCTCCGAAAAGATTTTTTCTGGAATAGATGATACGCAGGGAGCTTGAGAACCAAGGCAGAGGGCACCTGGGGAGGCCACTAGCCCCCTAGCCGCAGCCTGGGGGGCCGCGCCTAGCAGGCTTGTGGGCCCCGTGTTGCTCCTCTGACCTACTTCTTCCGCCTATAAATCCCCGAAAAATCCAAAACCATGGGAGAGCCACAAAAATACTTTTCCACCGCCGCAAGCTTCTGTCTCCGCAAGATCCCATCTGGGGCACGTTCTGGTGCCCTGCCAGAGGGGGGATTCGGACATGGAGGGCTTCTTCATCAACACCATTGCCTCTCCGATTATGCGTGAGTAGTTCACCATAGACCTTCGGGTCCATAGATAGTAGCTAGATGGCTTCTTCTCTCTCTTGGATCTTCAATACAAAGTTCTCCATGATCTTCATGGAGATCTATCCGATGTAATCTTCTTTTGCGCTGTGTTTTTCGAGATCCGATGAATTCTGGATTTATGATCAGATTATCTATGAATCTTATTTGAGTTTCTTCTGATCTCTTATATGCATGATTTCATATCCTTGTAATTCTCTTCGAGTTGTGGGTTTTGTTTGGCCAACTTGATCTATGATTCTTGCAATGGGAGAACTGCTTGGTTTTGGGTTCATACCGTGCGGTGACCTCACCCAGTGACAGAAGTGGTAGCGAGGCATGCATCATGTTGTTGCCATCAATGGTAACAAGATGGGGTTTATATCTATTGCATGAATTTATCCCTCTACATCATGGCATCTTGCTTGAGGCGTCACTCTGTTTGTCATGAACTCAATGCACTAGATGCATGCTGGATAGCGGTCGATGTGTGGAGTAATAGTAGTAGATGGAGAAAGTATCGGTCTACTTGTCTCGGATGTGATACCTATATGTATGGTCATTGCCTTAGATATCGTCATGACTTTGCGCGGTTCTATCAATTGCTCGACAATAATTCATTCGCCCACCGTAATATTTGCTATCATGAGAGAAGCCTCTAGTGAACACTATGGCCCCCGGGTCTACTTTACATCATATTTTCAGCACTACACTTTTACTTTGTTGCACTTCCCGCCTTCAGATCTCACCTTGCAATCAATCGTGAAGGGATTGACAACCCCTTTGTAGCGTTGGGTGCAAGTTTTTTGTTTTTGCGCAAGTACGGTGGAGACTTGGCTTGATACTCCTACTCGATTGATACCTTGGTTCTCAAACTGAGGGAAATACTTACTGCTACTGTGCTGCATCATCCTTTCCTCTTCAAGGGAAAAACCAACGCAAGCTCAAGAGGTAGCAGTGATGACGATGGCGACAATCCCCCCCCCCCCCGGAAGGAAATTTCCCCGGCAGGACGGCCCTGCCGGAGCTCTAGATTGGTTCTGCTCAAGTTCTGCCTCGTGGCGGCGACGGCTCCTCCCGAAAGCCTCCTTCTTCTTTTTTCTGGAACGAAGCCCTCCATATAGCAAAAGATGAGCTCCGGAGGGGCAACAGGGGGCCCACAAGCCACCCACGCCCGGCCAGGGGGGTAGGCCGGACCTGGCAGGCTTGTGGCCTCCTGGTGGCTCCCCTCCGGTACTTCTTCCGCCCAGTATTTTTTGTAAAATCCAAAATAATTCCTCGTTGATTTTCACGGCTTTTGGAGTTGTGCAGAATAGGTATCTCAAACTTGTTCCCTTTTTAGACGAGAATTCTAGCTGACAGCATTCTCCCTCTTCATGTAAACCTTATAAAATAAGAGAGAAAAGGCATAAGTATTGTACCGTAAAGTGTAATAACAGCCCATAAAGCGATAAATATCAACATAAAATCATGATGCAAAATGGACGTATGAACTCCCCCAAGCTTAGACCTAGCTTGTCCTCAAGCGGAAGCCGAGATCAACAAATATGCCCACATGTTTAGAGATAGAGATGTCGATAAAATACAATACGGACATGCATGCATCATGATCATATATAGAACAACAAAAGCATCATATAGACTCTTATGCTAAACTGACAATTCCTTCACAAGGTAAAGTATGGGTCAAGAACCTTATTGAGAATTAACAACCAATACCCTTTAGTCATTAAAGCAATTACAATTTATCATAACATTGGAAAGAGTGAAATAAGAGCTTGTAAGGCTAATTCACATACTCAATCATCCTTTCGTCTTCTACAATTGCTAAAACTCACATGGTACTCATGAGATCAAAGTTTGAGTTGGACACAGAGAAAGATAGGGGCTTATAGTTTCGCCTCCCAACTACTTACCTCAAGGGTAATGTCAACAATAATAATTCATGAATACTTACTTCCAAGTTGACATATGAATATAGATCATTCCCTAGCATATGACGTTAGCCAAGATAAAGGCGAAATAAGGGATTGGTGTCGATCACCATGACTCTTTTAAGGACAAAAGTAAAGGTACAAGATAGGCCCTTCGCAGAGCGAAGCACATGTTGTCATGCACTTTTGAGGTTTGGATGTGTGATATCTTAGTGTGGAGGAACGTCACTTTATATTGACTCCTGTGATAAAGAACTTTATTATGGAGTCTGTCGCTTTTATGTCTTCCTCATCACAGGTTCGTACAAAGCTTATTTTCCACACACTAATAGATCATACATATTTAGGGAGCAATTTTTATTGCTTGCACCGATGACAACTTACTTGAGGGATCTTATTCAATCCATAGGTAGGTATGGTGGACTCTCATGGCAAAACTGGGTTGAAGGTTTATGGATGCACAAGTAGTATCTCTACTTAGTGCGGAAGTTTTGGCTAATATGAGGTGGAAGCAAGTGTCACATGCTAAGGGATCTCTAGTCATATAACATTGTTAGGAACCAAGCAAACATAATTCATTATGTTGTCTTCCTTGTCCAACATCTACTTCTAAGCATGTAATAGTTTAATGAGTGTTCACAATCATAGATGGTGCCCAAGATGATATATTTATATGTGAACCTCTCTTTCTTTATTACTTCCTATTAATTGCAACCATGACCAAGGTCTACGTTTGTCCACCCGCAACAAGTTTCAATCAACATTCTTCTTATATGTGAAGTCATCACTTCCCATAAGATCATTACATTATCTTTCGTGCTATTGTTCTTTTATTATTCTTTTCTTCAGATCATGGCATGAGGCTAGGCCCTTAACTAAAACTCTCTTAAATATATGACTCACGAAATCGATTACATTGGGGGTGACACAAAACAAAACTCAAGCCTAGAACATACTAAGAGCTTTATTCTACTAGAAAAAAACAAAACTAAAAAGGATAGAACTAAGAAAAAGGTAAAGGCAAAGGATGTGATGGTGATACGATACCGAGGCAACTCCCCCAAGCTTGGCACAAGCCAAGGGGAGTGCCCATACCCGTGCTTAATTGTCTTCCTTCGAAGGTGATGGTGGTGGAGTTGTTCTGTCTTTTGATTCCAAGAGGGCCATCAATCTTTGATTTATGCCTTGGAGCTCTGTGATATGTTTCTCCAGCAAAACAACTTCACGGGTGAGATAAGTATTGCGAACACGAGTTTTTTCACATAACCTCAAAAGTTCGATCAAGGATGGAGGGAAAAGGAGGAGGTAGGGTTGAAGAAAATCCTCTTCCTCAGCTTCTTCCTTGTTGAGCACAGATTGCCCTTCGTCCAATGCCAGATTCTCCTCCTTAGTTTTTCCCTTAGTTTCTTCAAGCAGCCTTTCCTTGGCCTCCATGACTTCCATTCTTTTCATATCAACATTTACTTTTTCATAGACTTGAGGGAGATCGTTCTCCCCGACAGATTCCTGAGACGACATCCTTCCCCTAAATCTGTGGCAAAAACAGGCTCGAAACGAAAACAGAGGAAAATTGTGTGATACGAGGATCCGACCTTTCGAGAGAATATATAATGAATTTTTCCCGACCAAAAGGAGTACTCCGCAAGAAAACGGAGTCCGGGAGGCACACGGGGTGCCCACAAGCCACCAAGGCCTGGCCGGGGGGGGGGGGTAGGCTGGGCCTAGCAGGCTTGTCGCCTACTCGTGCGCTTTTTCGACTATTTTAATTTTTTTTCTATTTTTCTAGAAATTTCAAAACGGAGAAAAATTGCTACTGGAAAAGTTTTGGAGTCGGTTTACTTACCGAATCACATACCTCTTCATTTTTGGAGTCTGAAACAGGCTGATAAATATCCCTTATGTACTCCTCCGGAGTTATGGTATTAATAATATTGCTTTCAACATTTATGGGAGTACCTGAGATATAATGCTTGATTCTTTGCCCATTTACAACTCTCGGAAAATTACCTTCCGTGTTGTTGATCTTTATGGCACCAGAACGATATACTTCCTCAACAATGTAAGGACCTTCCCATTTAGAGGGAAGCTTGCCTGCAAAAAATTTTAAACGAGAATTGTATAGCAAGACATAATCACCTACATTGAACTCATGTTTCTGTATCCTTTTATCATGCCACCTCTTAACTTTTTCTTTGAACAACTTGGCATTTTCATATGCCTGAGTTCTCCATTCATCGAGTGAGCTAATGTCAAATAACCTCTTCTCACCAGCAAGTTTGAAATCAAAGTTGAGCTCTTTGATTGCCCAATAAGCCTTATGCTCTAGCTCAAGAGGTAAATGACATGTTTTACCGTAAACCATTTTGTACGGAGACATGCCCATGGGATTCTTATATGCTGTTCTATAAGCCCACAGTGCATCATCAAGCTTCTTAGACCAATTCTTTCTAGACCTATTAACAATCTTTTGCCGAATTAGTTTAATCTCTCTATTACTTAGCTCTACTTGACCACTGGACTGAGGATGATAGGGCGATGCAATTCTATGGTTGACATTATACTTATCAAGCATTTTACAGAATGCACCATGAATAAAATGTGATCCAACATCAGTCATTAGATATCTAGGGACTCCAAATCTAGGGAAAATAACTTCTTTAAGCATCCTAATAGATGTGTTGTGATCAACACTACTAGTTGGGATAGCTTCTACCATTTAGTAACGTAATCAACAGCAAGTAGGATATGAGTATATCCGTTGGACTTTGGAAAAGGTCCCATATAATCAAAACCCCAAACATCAAATGGTTCAATGACAAGAGAATGATTCATGGGCATTTCCACGCGTTTACTGATAGTACCTATTCTTTGACATTCATCACAAGACAAGACAAACTTACGGGCATCCTTGAAGAGACTAGGACAATAGAAACCGGATTGCAATAACTTGTGTGTAGTTGTGAGACCCTCGGTTTAATCGTATGCTAATCATACACGCAAATGCGTACGATCAAACCTAAGGACTCACGGGAAGATATCACAACACAACTCTAGGCACAAATAAAATTATACAAGCTTCATATTACAAGCCAGGGGCCTCGAGGGCTAGAATACTGAAGCTCGATAAACACACGAGTCAGTGGAAGCAACAATATCTGAGTACAGACATAAAACATGGGGTGCCTTAGAGAAGGCTAGCACAGAAGAAACACGATCGAACGAGGCGAGGCCTCGTGCCTCAGAACCTCCTAAACTACTCCTATCTTCAGCGGCCTCCACGAAGATGACACCATCGCGGCGGCAGGCGTCGGCAGGAAACTCCACTCCTGGGCTCCATCATCTGGTCGCAGCAACAGATCAAGGGGACAAAGGGAGAGCCAAAGCAACGGCGTCGGCAGGAAACTCCACTCTTGGGCTCCATCATCTGGTCGCAGCAACAGATCAAGGGGACAAAGGGAGAGCCAAAGCAACGGTGAGTACTCATCCAAAGTACTCGCAAGACTTACATCAGAACTATGCTAAACATGCATCAGTATCAAAGAAGGGGGTGGTTATATGTGGACTGACTGTAGCAATGCGAGAATAGAGAGAGAAGGCCTAGTCCTATCGAAGACTAGCATCTTCAGGGTCTTACAGCAATAGACGAGAGTAGGACAGGTGTAACACAATTAATAGTCATATTGTTGTAGCGATATTAAAGTGAGGTCACGACCAGAGATCCTCCCTCGACTCCCTGTGAGGAAGAAATCCCGAGGCCACTAATTCCAGTTAAGTAACAATTGTAGTTGTATAAGATCAGGGCACAACTCCGAGTCGTCGTGTAACCGTGGACACAACTATTCGAATAGTTAATTTTCATCCCTGCAGGGGTGCACCACATGTACAGTCACGCTCGACAACACTCTGGCCGGACACACTTTTCGGGGTCCTGCCCGGCCTCGGAATATCGACACGTCACAGCGCCACCTAAGACTAATCGGAGAGGCCAGCCCGCCGGTCTAAATCCTAAGCACAAAGGTTTCGCGGGCCCAGTTCCCCTTCGCGCTCCTGCAGGATGCGTGGGCGGCCGACGTCAGTCCTAGCATCCCTTAATCACAAGCGCGATGCATCTCGGGACCACTCAGGCATGCGCCGCTACGATTGCTGGCACCTGAAAAGCTTCGGCTGATACCGCGACGCCGAGTACCCATAATTCTTCCCGCGAAGCCGGTTAGTGCGAAAAGGTCTCCAACCAACCCAGATCAAATACCCAAATCCACTATCATTTTAATTAGGCCATCGACACAGTCTCGCAGGAATCCACCCATCTTAACAACTAATCACCAATGATCCCAGTAACATGGTCGAGTAACTGTGTGGTTGTAACATCGGGGGGAATCCGAGGTATCACTCTCGTTGGATTCCGAACGATGTATCCGTCAAGGTGGGCTTAGAAGAATCACCCTCGGGGGTCCCACACTTGAGGGGTTGCACGACAGAGGCATCGTCGGGAATGGTGAAAGAGGAATCACCCTCGATAACCACGACCGACTAGCTATACTACAGAGATATCATCAGGAGTACTTAGCGAGGTGTCACCCTCGGTACGTGATAGTATCTCTGTAGCGTCGTACAACTAGGGGGGTGTATGTGTTGTGTCAGGTCTGGCTCGTCGATCAGGGATCGAGATTTGAAAGCAAGCGGGGCAACTGGACTCCGGGGTCAGAGGGGATGATTGCTCCACCTATACTAAGCAGATTTAAAGTACAGTCCTGAAAATAGCAGTTCATCAAAAAATAGGCTATGCATTAGATATAGGAGCTAACTACAACGGTAGCAAAATACTAATGCAAGCAGTAGGAAGAAAGACATAGGTGATATAGGAATGATCAAGGGGGGTGTGCTTGCCTTGCTGCTCTGCGGCAAAGGACTGATCGGCAGGGTCGTAGATGTACCCGGCAACAGCGTCAGTCTGAGGGTCTACCGGTAAGAAAAGGGGGAAGAAACAATAAATAATAGCAACGGTGCAACACAATGCATGACATGGCAAGATGGAGGCTAGACATGAGCTAACGCAGCAACATCCGTCATAGACGGGTCGGAAGAATATCCGACGATGTTTTCCGGGTCTCGGGCTACTACCAGTCAGATGGAAAACAATGAAAATGTTCCATATTGGCTATGCTAGGGACGCGTGATAGACGAATGGACTGTGTATCCGAGTTCGTCTCGTTTTACTGATCAACTTTCATGTTGAAATTTTTTGATCTGACTTACGGATTATTTTATATTAATTTTTAAAGTTTTATTAATTATTTAGGAATTAAAAACAGATTTAGTTAATTTAATTTAATGCTATTATGACATCAGCATGATGTCATGCTGACATAAACAGTTCACTGGTCAACTGACCAGTGGGTCCCGTGCGTCATCGACACACATTTTTAATTAGATAATTAATCAGATTAATTCAGTGGGGGACCCACGTGTCATACTCTAATAGGATAATTTAATTATCTAATTAACCAATTATCTACTTATCTATCTAATTAATTGACTAATTAACGAAATATTATATCTAATTATTTATTTAATAAAAACATATATTATTATTATTATAACAACGGGTGTGGGGCCTCTTTGTCAGTGGGAGTGGGGGGGGGGGGTTTGGCCCCACATGGCAATGGCCTAATGGCCACACACACACAACTCCTGTACTCACATTTTATACACATACACATATACCATATACATGCCTAATACATACATCCATTCATACATATACATACATACACAATATATACATGCATCTAATACATACATATCCCATTTGTCTTTTCTATCAACTCTCTGTGGCACCTCTCTGCTCATCTCTCATCAGAGAGGAAGTGGGCAATCTCCACTACACCTACGAGACCTCAAGGACGCCGAAACGCAACAGCAGTGGCCGGAACGGAACCGGGACGGGAGGAGAAGGAAATGGGGGTGCTCACCGAGCCCGTAGATGTGCAAATGGGCTCGAGGGAGAGCGACGGCCGACGGGGTGCTACAGTCCGACGGGAGGCAAGGATGACCTCGATGCAGGGGTGACAAGGGGCCGGTTCCCGGTGACGGTACAGTGAAGGGTGGCCCGGCGGCGGCGGAGGCGCTGGTGAGGCGGCGGTGGTCGGCGGCCGGATCCGGAGTGGCCCCGACGTGGGGCGGGGCGGTTCCAGCGCGAGGGGGGAACAGAGGCGATGGGCCGGCACTGGTGAGGGCGCGGTCTGGAGGTGCGGTGGCCAGGGGCGTCGGCGGGCGCAAAGGCACCGGTTGCTGGAAAGGGGCCGGCCCGGTCGGGGTGTAGGGCGAGGTGAGGGGCGACGAGACCCCCGGGGCGGCGGCCGGTGCCGTTGCCGGTGGCAGGTGGCAGAGAGGGGTTCCGGGGGTCGGTGGGAGGCAGGGGGGCTCGGTGGGAGACGAGGTGGGGTGGGAGGCCAACGGGAGGGAGGCCACCCTCGGTCTGGGAGGTCGTGGGGTCGAGGTGGGAGACACGGGCGATTCTCAGGGGAGGAATCGATAGGAGGGGGCAAGGTGGAGGCAGGCTCCCGCAGGAGGGAGCCGATGGTAGGAGCGCAAGGGAGGGGGCGAGCTCTGTGCGGGGAGATCTGTGGCTCGTCGGTGGGATCTGGCCTGGGGGTTCGTGGTGTCGTGGGGTGGGAGGTTGCGGTAGGAGTGGGGTACTCTGGCGACGTGGGGTGGGTGGGGGCCGAGCGAGGGAGGGGTAGGTGAGGCGGCCGATCTGGCCAAGACGAGCGAACGGGGGGGGGGGGGGGGGGGCTGGCCGCGGCCAGAAGGACCGAGGGGATGGGGTGGGGAAATTAGGGTTAGCTGGTGGGAGGGGGCCGACCAGGCTGGGCCGAGGCCCAAGGGAGAGGGGGGTTTGTTTTTCTTATTACCCTTTATATATATATAAATAAATAAATAAATATATATATATATAAATAAATAAATATATATATATATATATCTTTCTGTTTTAATTATATAAGACTTTTAATATTTTCAAAAATGCCCAATTTGATTTTATAACTTATTAGGAAATTTTTAATAACTTCTCCGACAGTTTTTATTTTGAACATTGTAAAACTTTTCCCGTTCGATTTGTTTTCTTAAAATTTGATTTGGTTTCGACTATCACGAGATCAAAAATAGAACCACAGTGACGTGGCATCCTTTGTATAGGTTTACTGTAGTTCAAGTACCGAGATTACTGTAGTCTAATCCGGGGATGTCACAACTCTCCCCTACTAACAAGAATTCTCGTCCCGAGAATTAAGAGGTAGAAGGAAAGAGCTCGGGGTGTTCATCACGAAGATGATCCTTGCGTTCCCAAGTGGCTTCATCTTCAGAATGATTTGACCACTGCACCTTATGGAACTTTGTGACTTTGCGACGAGTCTTTCATTCAGCTTGGTCAAGAATGCGGACCGGATGCTCTTTATAAGACAGGTCTTGTTGCACCTCAAGCACCTCATGATCCACTGCTCGATAGGATCTTTGAAGCAGCGGCGGAGCTGAGACATATGGAAGACATCGTGAACCTGAAAAAGGTTCGCCGGCAGTTCCAATTGATAAGCCACTCTTCCACGCCTTTCGAGGACAGTGAAAGGACCAATATAGCAGAGAGTTAACTTGCACTTGATCTCAAAACGATGTGTACCTCTCATTGGTGTGACACGAAGGTAAGCCTTTTGCCAGGTTGATAGACCATATATTGATCATGACGGTCATACTGACTCTTCTCACAAGACTGTGCAGCCTTTAGATTCTCCAGAACAACGCGGATTTGTCTTCAACATGTTGGATAAATATCCGGACCGAAGAGTGATCGGTCCATTGAACGGTGGCTCGAGAATTTCATACGAAGCCAAGTGTATGTGATACCTTGGAGTCAAAGATGTACAGGAGAGTCAGGTTTCAATCCTGTGGAACTTTGGGTTATGGGTCCACCATGTGGGCCAAGAATAGGCAAAAGGGTTACATATTATATGGTCTTGGTAGCAAGACAAGTCAGGGGATAACCTGTCATTTATGTTGGCAACAACGTCGGTACCAAGGGCGGGGGACGAATAGAACCATTTTCCTGCTCGTTGAAACGAGGCGGACCAATAGGCAAGGTTCTCGTCCATCGGCGGCTACCGGAATGTTATCCTCAATAGTAACATGGTCTTTACTGACAGAGTCGTATACCGAGAATTTTACCTAAGCAAGGAACTAACACTGCTTAGATAAGTAATGCCACAAGAAAGGTCAAACAGACCAATAGGAAGGCAAATGTGTTCACACACACAGTTATTAAAGTATACCATTCTCGAGGAAAAACATAGGGTATGGTATGCATGATAGGTCATCCAGTACATTGCCATCTTGATAAAGAGACAAGAAGCATCATGATGTTTACACATACCATACGGTTTGGATAATTGATCATGAACAATTTAGCATTGCGCTTCCAATGTTCCTGTTGAATCTAAAGTACCACATCCGTGCTTCGGGGTAGTATCGACATGGTCATCAGATAAAGGTTGGACTTATGGGTATACAAAGAGGAACCAGGAGGAACACCGTACAAAGCTAAGTCATACAATTTCCTCATGGTAGAATGGCGAACCTTACATATGGAAGGATTTATAACAATAGGTCCTTCAGCCCAGTGTGCGAGACAAGAAATCACCGTACCGGTTTTCCTAAAGACCAAAGTTATAATTATTGGGATATGTGCCCGAGATTTAAATCTTATTGGTGCCGGGACACCTTAGACTCAATATGCCTCAGAAGAAAAATGAAGATGCAAGATTCTCATGATATGAGCTACACAAGCAATTCTTGAACCATGAGTCTGTATCTAAGACACATGAACATCATGTCAAGACATTCGTGCCCATGTGGAATGCTTACGTCAAATGCAATTGAGTTCTTATTTGGGAACCATCATCGGGGTAACTCTTATGAAGGAACTTCTTTTCCTTGATCAAATCAGTCAGTGGCTTGGCGTGCTAGGAGAAGTTATGAGGATAACAAATCTTCATAACAAATAACACTTCGCACATGCATGAATGATTTGGTATTTCCCAAGAGGAAGCGAAACAAAACTTTCACATATTCACGGCGGAAAGAGTGCACGTGAACTTTGGGAAAACATTTAGGCTAATGCTTTCAAGAGCTTCACCATGGAACATGGAGAAGCTGAGGGTGTGTGTGATGGGCTCAACAACAATCCCTCAAGGTTTTGACAGGGTTTAATTCCCAAAATTTGTAATATCGAGGAGATAGCATTCATCGAAACAAATGGTATAATGTCGTATGCTCGAGGGAACAACAACAATAAAACATTGGTCGAAGGGTGCACTCAGAAATACGGCCGGAGTAGCACAACCAATGTCAAAAATGATGAGTCAACACCCAACACACTAAGAATGAAATAATCAGTTGTTTACCTCAAGGCAATAGAGTTGCCATAAGTATTGTCGTCACACATCAGAGTTCACTTGTCGGTATACCGGTTAGAAACAACACAGGACCAAGAAATGAATGGTGATGGCGAGAAGTATTACTATACCAAGAATTCTTAAGAGGTGCAATGATGCTCACAACATTCTTGACATAAAGATGGTAATACCCCAAGGTAGAAAATAGCATAAGCTGGATAGCGAGGAACACAGGGGGCAACACAAAACACAAACATGGTTGTGTAGGAGGGAAGGCAAGGAGGTTGTCGACGATAAGACATATCATCGAGGGGCAAGGATGGTATTTCTCATCATGCATTCGGTCGATACCCTGCAAGATCTCGGGATGCAGATGATGATCACGACACATTTGTCGAGAAGATTCACGAAGATGTAATCAATCAGCAACGACATCAAGCAAGGGAATGATGATGCAAGAGATTGTCGGGATCACAGATAAGGCTGCTAGCTTAGAATTGAGATTGCCTTTCAACACAACCAACGTGATGTGGAAAGCTCGACGCAAGCTTAACGCACAGTTGGAATTGCGTTTCAGGGATGAAGGGCATAGATAGCATGGTCGAGCTCCAACGTGAAGATGATGATGTAGCTTAACAGCTTGGAATGACATGATCGAGTACAAACTCGTAAACAAGGAAGATTACTAAAAGTTGTTGAATCGCAATGCATACTTGATTCAGTTATCGATGTACTCCCGTGTCCAACAACTCAAACACGAGGCAAATGGAATTAATGAAAATATCATAGTGGTCGATGTGTGGAGTAATAGTAGTAGATGCAGAAAGTATAGGTCTACTTGTCTCGGACGTGATGCCTATATGTATGTTCATTGACTTAGATATCGTCATGAGTTTGCGCGGTTCTATCAATTGCTCAATAGTAATTTGTTCACCCACCGTAATACTTGCTATTTTGAGAGAAGCCTCTAGTGAACACTATGGCCCCTAGGGTCTAATCCACACCATATTTTCAGCCTTACACTTTTTACTTCGTTGCACTTTCCGCCTTCAGATCTCACTTTGCAAACAATCTTGAAGGGATTGACAACCCCTTTGAAGCGTTGGGTGCAAGCTTGTTTGTGTTTGCGCAGGTACTCTGGACTTGACGAGAACCTCCTTCTGGATCGATACCTTGGTTCTCAAACTGAGGGAAATACTTACTGCTCCTGTGCTGCATCACCCTTTCCTCTTCAAGGGAAAAACCAATGCAAGCCCAACCTCTGTCAACGTGTCAATTTCTGGTGTTGTTGTCTATGGGATAGCAGAAGAATTTCTGGCGCCGTTGCCGGGGAGGAAGATCAAGTCAATAACTCATCCAAGTAGGTGTCGCAAACTCATCTCTTGCATTTACTTTGTTTGCGAGTTGCCTCTCGTTTTCCTCTCCCCCACTTCACCAATTTGCCTTTTTCGTTCGCCTTCGCCCTTTTCTCTCGCTTGCTTTCTGCTCGTCTGTGTGGGATAGTCTACCCGTTCTCATGGCTAGATCCACCACTTCGAACGATACTCCCGAGAGCGAAGTTCTTAATTTCAAACAAATTGAGGAAGAAAACTTAAAGGACGCTTGGTATAGAAAATTGCAATGCTCAGAGTAGATCTACTCATAAGCAATCCACTACCGTCTTGCTTCGCAGTTTTTATGTGGGTGTTTCTCCTTAGAATAGGTATATTCTTGACACCATCGTAGGTGGAAATTTCTTGGGTAGCCATACCGTTGATTCTTACGGAGCTGTGATAAATTTGGTAGGCTCACCCCCACTCTTGGTTAATGGAACTACCTTAACTCTGGAACATGTGATGCGTAGGCTGGACGTTATTGAAAATAAAGTTGCTACGATTGAACTCATTGAGAATTTGGATAAAAAGATCCACAATCAAATCACTCAGTACGGATCCAAGGTGGGAATGATTTTGAAAAATTTAAAGGAGAAGGAACCCACAGTTAACGAAAAGCTAGGTCATGATTCCGCTAGGATTGGCAAACTAGAGGATGTTATAACCAACTTGGGTTCCGCTTTTGCCGCTGTGCAGAATACTCCAAATTTTGCCCACAATAAAATCACCAAGTCTGTCTTTGTTCCTAAAAGTAGTGGTGTATCATCCAGCAAGAAAGATGAAAACCTCAAGATGATAAGTGATCACGCCACTTATGGTTTGAGCACCAAAGACGACGATACATGATTCTATCGCTTCTATGCCTAGCTAAGGGCGTTAAACAATAGCTCTTGTTGGGAGGCAACCCAATGAATTTATCTGTTTCTTTATCTTTTGTTGCGTCCACACTTTCATAATTCTGTTGTGATTTTTTTTTTGTGTTTCTTTTTGTGTTTGAGCCAAGCAAAGCCTTTATGACTAGTCTTGGTAATGGTTGTTTGATCCTGCTGGAAAAAGACAGAAACGTTTCGCTCACGACATGATTTTTCATTTTTATTCAGAAAGAGATTTTGAGTTGATTCTTTTTGCTGCTGATTGATATTCGTTTTCCCAAGGCGGTCGTAATGTTTCAGGTTTTTTGAGGTACCAGAAGTATACGAAGTATACATATTGCTACAGACTGGTCTGTTTTTGACAGATTCTGTTTTTGTTGAGTTGGTTGCTTGTTTTGATGAAACTATGGTTAGTATCGGGGGGGGGGACTAGCCATGTAAAAGTGAGAATACAGTAGTCCATCATCAATATAGATATAATTCAAGTTTGCTATAGTACCAAAAGAAGTGGTAGTTTGTTTTCTTGTACTAATGTTATCACAAGTTTCTGTTTAAGTTTTGTGTTGTGAAGTTTTCAAGTTTTGGGTGATGTTCTCATGGACAAAGAGATAAGGAGTGGAAAGAGATCAAGCTTGGGGATGCCCAAGGAATACCAAGCCAAATTCAAGGACACCAAAAAGCCTAAGCTTGGGGATGCCCCGGGAAGGCATCCCCTCTTTCGTTTTCAATCCATCGGTAACATTACTTGGAGCTATATTTTTATTCACCACATGATATGTGTTTTGCTTGGAGCATCTTCTATCATAGGAGTCTTTTCTTTTTGTTGTGTCACAATCATCCTTGCTGCACACCTTTTTGAGAGAGAGAGAGACATGCACTCATCGTGATTTTGCTAGAATGCTCATAGTGCTTCACTTATATCTTTTGAGCTAGATACTTTTGCTCTAGTGCTTCACTTATATCTTTTGAGCTAGACACTTTTGCTCTTGTGCTTCACTTATATCTTTAGAGCACGGCGATGCGTGACTTGCTAGTTGGCTTATGCTAGGAAAGTAGTCCCAAAGGTGATAGGTACCCAAAGAGGATGCAAAATCCTCCAACTTCATGTGCATTGAGTAGAAAGAGAAGTTTTGATTCCTCTCAAATAGTTTTGAGACGTGAACTCGGTAATATTAAGCGTTATGTTAGTAGGGTGTTGTGAATCTAGAAATACTTGTGTTGAAGTTAGTGATTCCCGTAGCATGCACGTATGTTGAACCGCTATGTTAGGAAGTCGGAGCATAATTGATCTATTGATTGTCATCCTTTGTGTTGAGGTCGGGATCGCGCGATGGTTAACACCTACCAACCCTTCCCCTCGGAGTATGCGTTTAGCACTTTGCTTCGATTACTAATAAAAACTTTCGCAACAAGTATGTGAGTTCTTCATGACTAATGCGAGTCCATGGTATAAATGCACTTTCACCTTCCACCATTGCTAGCCTCTCTAGTGCCGCGCAATTCTCGTCGGTGCACAAACCCACCAAATTCCTTCCTCAAAACAGCCACCATACCTACCTACTATGGCATTTTCATAGCCATTCCGAGATATATTGCCATGCAACTCCCACCGTTCCGTCTCATGACTTGTGCCGTCACTCTCATATTGCCATTGCATGATTGTAAGATAGCTAGCGAGATGTTTCAACGTCATACGCCATGCTAGATCGTTGCACATCCCGGTACACTGCCGGAGGCATTTCCTATGCAGTCATCATCATTATGATCTTTGAGCTGTGAGTAAATAAAAGTATGATGATCATCATTATTAGGCCACAGAGTCCAAAAACAAAACTAAAAAAAGAGAAAAGAAAAAAGAGAGGCCTAAGAGCCCAAATAAAAGAGAGAGAGAGAAGAAGAGAGAAGGGACAATGCTACTATCTTTTTCCACACTTGTGCTTCATGATAGCACCATGTTCTTCATGATTGAGAGCTTCTTGCTTTGTCACTACCATATGCTAGTGGGAATCTTCATTATATAACTTGACCTGTATATTCCAATGATGGGCTTCCTCAAAATTGCCCTAGGTCTTCGTGAGCAAGCAAGTTGGATGCACACCCACTAGTTCTACTTTTGAGCTTTCACATACTTATAGCTCTAGTGCATCCCTTGTATGGCAATCCCTACTCATTCACATTGATATGCAATGGCAATATGAGAGTGACGGCACAAGTCATGAGACAGAACGGTGGGAGTTGCATGGCAATATATCTCGGAATGGCTATGAAAATGCCATAGTAGGTAGGTATGGTGGCTGTTTTGAGGAAGGAATTTGGTGGGTTTGTGCACCGACGAGAATTGCGCGGCACTAGAGAGGCTAGCAATGGTGGAAGGTGAAAGTGCATTTATACCATGGAGTCGCATTAGTCATGAAGAACTCACATACTTGTTGCGAAAGTTTTTATTAGTAATCGAAGCAAAGTGCTAAACGCATACTCCGAGGGGAAGGGTTGGTAGGTGTCAACCATCGCGTGATCCCGACCTCAACACAAAGGATGACAATCAATAGATCAATTATGCTCCGACTTCCTAACATAGTGGTTCACCATACGTGCATGCTACGGGAATCACTAACTTCAACACAACCTATAGTGCTATATCCATGGCTCGCGCTCATGTATTGTGTGATAGTTATAAAAAAGTTTGAGAAAGTAAGAGTGTGAAAACAATTACTTGGCCAATACCGGGGTTGTGCATGATTTACATTAGTTGTGTGAGGATGATGGAGCATAGCCAGACTATATGATTTTGTAGGGATAACTTTCTTTGGCCTTGTTATTTTGAAAGTTCATGATAACTTTGCTAGTTTGCTTGAAGTATTACTGTTTTCATGTCAATAGAAAACTATTGTTTCGAATCTTACGGATCTGAACATTCATGCCACGTGAAAGAAGTTGCAAAGGACAACTATGCTAGGTAGCATTCCACATCAAAAATTCATTCTTTATCACTTCCCTACTCGAGGACAAGCAGGAGTTAAGCTTGGGGATGCTTGATACGTCTCCAACGTATCTATATTTTTTTATGGTTTCATGCTATTATCTTGTCAAACTTTGGATGTTTTGTATGCCTTTTATATATTTTTTGGGACTAACTTATTAACTCAGTGCCAAGTGCCAGTTCCTGTTTTTTCCATGTTTTCGACCCCTTTCATAGGAGATTTTGAAACGGAGTCCAAACGGAAGAAAATCCCCGAAAAGATTTTTTCTGGAACGGAAGAAGATCGGGAAGCTTGGGAGACAAGGCAGGGGAGCCCCAGGGGCCCCACAAGCCCCACCCCGCTGCCAGGGGGGAGGCCGCGCCATCCAGGCTTGTGGGCCCCCTGGACGCCCTTTGCCCTAGGTCTTTCGCCTATATATTCCCATAAATTCCAGAAAAAATCAGGAGATCATTGAAAGTACTTTTCCGCCGCCGCAAGCTTCTGTCTCCGCAAGATCCCATCTGGGGCACGTACTGGTGCCTTGTCGGAGGGGGGATTCGGACACGGAGGGCTTCTTCATCAACACCATGACCTCTCTGATGATGCGTGAGTAGTTCACCATAGACCTACGGGTCCATAGCTAGTAACTAGATGGCTTCTTCTCTCTCTTGGATCTTCAATACAAAGTTCTCCATGATCTTTATGGAGATCTATCCGATGTAATCTTCTTTTGCGGTGTGTTTGTCAAGATCCGATGAATTGTGGATTTATGATTAGATTATCTATGAATCTTATTTGAGTTTCTTCTGATCTCTCTTATGCATGATTTCATATCCTTGCAATTCTCTTCGAGTTGTGGGTTTTGTTTGGCCAACCAGATCTATGATTCTTGCAATGGGAGAAGTGCTTGGTTTTGGGTTCATACCGTGCGGTGACCTCACCCAGTGACAGAAGGGGTAGTGAGGCACGCATCGTGTTGTTGCCATCAAGGGTAAAAAGATGGGGTTTTCATCATTGGTTTCAGATTATCCCTCTACATCATGTCATCTGGCTTAAAGCGTTACTCTGTTCGTCATGAACTCAATACACTAGATGCATGCTGGATAGCGGTCGATGTGTGGAGTAATAGTAGTAGATGCAAAAAGTATCGGTCTACTTGTCTCGCACGTGATGTCTATATGTATGATCATTGACTTAGATATCGTCATGACTTTGTGCGGTTCTATCAATTGCTCTACAGTAATTTGTTCACCCTCCATAATACTTGCTATTTTGAGAGAAGCCTCTAGTGAACACTATGGCCTTGCTGCTGGCTACGCCTATAGGGATTTCCTTCGCAAGTATGCAAAGGATTCCCCCGCGGCCTTGGAGCCTTGCGTTGGTGTTCTCTTGAAGAGGAAAGGGTGATGTAGCACAGCGGCGGTAAGTATTTCCCTCAGTTTGAGAACCAAGGTATCAATCCAGTAGGAGGATCGCGTCAAGACACAAGTACCTGCACAAACACAAAGATCTTGCACCCAACGCTATGAAGGGGGTGTCAATCCCTTATAGATTGTTTGCAAAGTGAGAACTGAAAGCAAAAGCTAAACAAAGCAAAGTAAAAGTAAAAGCTGAGATGATAGTTGTGAATACAACCCGGGGACCGTAGTGTTCACTAGTGGCTTCTCTCATGAAAACAAGTAGACGGTGGGTGAACGAATTACTGTCGAACAATTGATAGAACTGCGCAAAGACATGACGTTATCTATGTCAATGATCATACATATAGGCATCACGTCCAAAACAAGTAGACCGAGACTTTCTGCATCTACTAATATTACTCCACACGTCGACCGCTACCCAGCATGCATGTAGTGTATTGAGTTCATAAGAACAGAGTAACACCTTAAGCAAGATGACATGTTGTAGATGGACAATCTCAAATCTATGATGAAAGCCCATCTTGTTACCCTTGATGGCAACAACACGATGCGTGCCTTGCTGCCCCTTCTGTCACTAGGAAAGGTCACCGCACGGTATGAACCCAAAACCAAGCACTTCTCCCATTGCAAGAATCATAGATCGAGTTGGCCAAACAAAACCCAAGACTCGGAGAGACTTACAAGGATGTCAAATCATGCATATAAGAAATCAGTAAAGACTCAAATACAATTCATAGATAATCTGATCACAAATCCACAATTCATCGGATCTCGACAAACACACCGCCAAAGAGGATTACATCGGATAGATCTCCATGAAGATCATGGAGAACTTTGTATTGAAGATCCAAGAGAGAGAAGAAGCCATCTAGCTACTAACTACGGACCCGTAGGTCTGAAGTGGACTACTCACGAGTCATTGGAAAGGCAATGATGTTGATGTAGAAGCCCTCCAGCTCCAAAGTCCCCTCCAGCTGGGCACCGGGAAGGGTCTCCAGATGAGATCTCGCGGAAATGGAAGCTTGCAGCGGCGGAAAAGTGGTTTCGTGGACGCCCTGATTTTTTCTGGGATTTTAGGGAATATATAGGCCAAAGAGCTAGGGTAGGGGAGCTCCAGGGAGGCCACAAGGCTGGTGGCCGCTGGCCCCCCTGGCAGCGGCTACCGGGCTTGTGGGCTCCCTGTGGGCCTCCTTCCTTGGCCCTCAAGTCCCCCGATCTTCTTCTGTTTTGGAAAAAAATATTTCGGGGATTTTAGTCCGTTTGTACTCCGTTCCAAAATCAGATCTGAAAAGAGTCAAAACCACAGAAAAAACAGGAACTGACACTTGGCACTGAATTAATAAGTTAGTACCAAAAAAGATATAAAAGGTATATAAAACATCCAAAGTTGACAAGATAACAACATGAAACCATCAAAAATTATAGATAAGTTTGAGACGTATCAAGCATCCCCAAGCTTAACTCCTGCTCGTCCTCGAGTAGGGAAGTGATAAAGAATGATTTTTTGATGCTTTCATGCTACCTAGCATAGATGTCCGTTGTAACTCCTCTTATGTGACATGAATGTTCAGATCCGTTAGATTCAAAACAATAGTTTGCTATTGACGTGGAGACAATAATACTTCAAGCAAACTAGCAAGGTAATCATGAACTTTCAAAATAACAAGGCCAAAAGAAAGTTATCCCTACAAAATCATATAGTCTGGATATGCTCTATCATCCTTGCACAACGAATTTAAATCATGCAAAACCTCGGTATTGGCCAAGTAATTGTTTTCACACCTTTACTTTCTCAAACTTTTTCAACTCTCACGCAATACATGAGCGTGAGCCATGGTTTTAGCACTATAAGTGGAATGGAGTGTGGTGGAGGTTGCAAGGCAAACAAGGAGAAGATGGTCACATTGACTACGCATATCAATGAACTATGGAGATGCTCATCAATAGATATCAATGTGAATGAGTAGGGATTGCCATACAAATGATGCACTAGAGCTAAGAGTAAGTGAAAGCTCTTAAAGAAAACTAGTGGGTGTGCATGCAACTTGCTTGCTCACGAAGACCTAAGGCAATTTTGAGGAAGCCCATCATTGGAATATACAAGCCAAGTTATATAATGAAAATTTCCCACTAGCTATATGGTGGTGACAAAATGAGAGACTCTCAATCATGAAGATCATGGTGCTTAATATGAAGCACAAGTGTGGAAAGGAGATAGTAGCATTGTCCCTTCTCTCTTTTTCTCTCATTTTTTTGTGGGCTCTTTGGCCTCTGTTTTTTCTTTGGTGGGAATCTTTGGCCTCTTTTTGTAAATGGGATTCGCTGGCCTCTTTAATTTCTTCACATGGGACAATGCTCCATCAATGATGATCATCACACTTACAACTCAAAACTTAGAGCAATGATGACTCTATATGGAATGCCTTCGGTAGTGTACCGTGACAATGATCTAGCATGGCATAGACATCAATGGAAACATCATGCTAGCTATCTTATGATCATGCAATGGCAATGTAGAACTGGTGGCACATGTCATGGTGGTAGTTGCATGGCAATATATCTCGGAATGGCTTTGAAGAAGCCATAGTAGGTAGGTATGGTGCCTGTTTTGAGGGAGGCTAATGGTGGGTTTTATGCACCGGCGAAAGTTGCACGGCACTAAAGAAGATAGTGTTGGTGGAAGGTGAAAGTGCATCTAAACCATGGACTCAACATTAGTCATGAAGAACTCATATACTTGTTGCAAAAGTTTTAGTAGTAATCGAAACAAAGCATTCAATGCATACTCCTAGGGGAAGGGTTGGTAGGTATAAACCATCGCGCGATCCCGACCGCTACACAAAGGATGACAATCAATAAACTAATCATGCTCAGACTTCATCACATAACGGTTCACCATACGTGCATGCTATGGGAATCACTAACTTCAACACAAGTTTTTCTAGATCCACAACACCTTACTAGTATAACTTCAATATTACCACAACCACAACTCAAAACTAATTGAGATGAATCAAACTTCTCTAACTACTCAATGCACATGAAGGGGGAAGTTTTCATATCCCTTTGGATAACTACCCCTTTTGAGACTACTTTCATAGCATAGATCAACTACCACACCACGCACTTCCGTGCTCTAAAATATAGAAGTGAAGCTCACAGAGCAAAATCAACTAGCTCAAAAGATATAAGTGAAACACATGTGAGCTGAATTGCCTAACCAAAGGATATAAGTGAAGCTCGACAAAATCACGGTGAGTGCATGTCTCTCTCTCTAGGTGTGCAGCAAGGAAGATTTTGACACAACAAAAATAAAAGACTCCTACGATACAAGACGCTCCAAGCAAAACACATAACATGTGGTGACTAAAAATATAGCCCCAAGTAACGTTACCGATGGAAAGGCATCCCCAAGCTTAGGATTTTTCGGCATCCTTGAATCAACTTGGGGTGCCTTGGGCATCCCCAAGCTTGAGATCTTGCCACACTTTATCTCTTTGTCCATAAGAACTTCACCCAAAACTTGAAAACTTCACAACACGAAACTTAAACAGAAACTCGTGATATCATTAGTATAAGAAAGCAAATCACCACTTCCTTAGGTACTGTAGCAAACTTAAATTATACTTATGTTGATGTTAGGTTACTTTATTTGCAATCTTCCATGGCTAATACCTCCCGATACTATCCATAGTTTCATCAAAATAAGCAACCAACACAACAAAAACATAATCTGTTAACAGCAGACCAGTCTGTAGCAATCTGTATACTTCGTATACTTCTGGCACTTCAAAAATTCTGAAAAATTAAAACAGTCTGAAGAATTTGCCTAGCAATCGGAAGAAAGAATAATCAACTCAAAATCTCTTACAGAAAAAAAAATTAAAATCCGTTTCGTGAGCAGAAAGTTTCTGCCTTTTCCAGCATGATCAAACGATCATCCCCAAGACTAATCATAACGGTTTTACTTGGCACAAATGCAAAAGAAACACAAAAACACAATCATAACAGAATTACGAAAGTGTGGAAAACACAAAATAGAAATAAAAAGGATAGATTCGTTTGGTTGCTTCTCAACAAGCTCTATCGTTTAACGCCCTTAGCTAGGCATAAGGTGATGGAATCACGTATAGTCATCTTTGGTGCTCAAACCATAAGTTGCCCTCATCATAGATTCATAAGGCAATCTTATTTTCTTTCTGGGAAAATGCTCCATGCCCTTCTTTAGAGGAAATTGAAATCTAATATTCCCTTCCTTCATATCGATGATAGCACCAATAGTCCTTAGGAAAGGTCTACCAAGAATAATGGGACATGAAGGATTGCAATCTATGTCAAGTACAATGAAATCCACGGGTACATAGTTCTTATTTGCAACAATAAGAACATCATTGATCCTTCGCATGGGTTTCTTGACAGTAGAATCCACAAGATGCAAATTAAGAGAACACTCTTCAATCTCATGAAAACCAAGAATATCACATAAAGACTTTGGAATCGCGGAAACACTAGCACCCAAATCACACAAAGCATTGCATTCATAGTTTTTGATTTTGATTTTGATAGTAGGTTCCCACTCATCATGAAGTTTTCTAGGTATAGAGACTTCTAATTCGAGTTTCTCTTCAAGAGATTTCATCATAGCATCTACGATATGTGCGGTAAAGGCTTTGCTTTGGCTATAAGCATGTGGAGAGTTAGCAATGGATTGCATCAAGGAAATGCATTCAAACAAGGAGCAACTATCATAATTGAATTCCTTGAAATCCAAAGTGGGAGTTTCATTACTACCCAATATTTTGATTTCTTCTACTCCACTCTCCACACCTTTATCATCAAGATAGGTGGACTCCGAATCATTGGGGCGTTTTTCAACCAAAGTGGATTCATATCCAGCCCCTTCATCAATAGGTTTGACACACGAAAACAAATATTCAAGAGGAGTCCCACCAAGCACTTTAAGATCTTCATGATTTGCATCACAAATTTCAGGTTTAGCTGCCATCTTATTGACTAAGGTAGCCTGCTTGTCAGAAATTTGCCCCACCAATTTTTCAAGGTGAGCAAGCTGAGAATTTAGTGCAAGGAATTATTTGGCCATATCATCAACTTCTTTGTTCAAATAGGCCATAAAATAATTTTGCTCTTTTAATTCCCTATGGGAGTAACTATTTTGGTCAAATTGAGAAGACATGAAACCTTTGACACCAGTTTCAATCTCTTCCAACCTTCTGAAATAGTTTGGTTTGGGCATGAGGAAAGGTATCTCACGAACAAGCCCAAGAGCAAGAGAGAAAAACGGGCGGAAAAAGAAGGCAAAAGACAAAAGAAAACGGCAAAGGAGAAAGGCAAATGAAAACGACAAATGTGAAGTGGGGGAGAGGAAAACGAGAGGCAACTGGCAAAAAAGGTAAATGCAAGAGATGAGTTTGTGACACTTACTTGGATAGATCTTGACTTGATTTCCCCGGCAACGGCGCTAGAAATCCTTCTGCTGCTGGCTACACCTATAGGGATTTCCTTGGCAAATATGCAAAGGATTCCCCCGCGGCCTTGGAGCCTTGCGTTGGTGTTCCCTTGAAGAGGAAAGGGTGATGTAGCACATCGGCGGTAAGTATTTCCCTTAGTTTGAGAACCAAGGTATCAATCCAATAGGAGGATCGCGTCAAGTCCCAAGTACCTGCACAAACACAAAGAGCTTGCACCCAACGCTATGAAGGGGTTGTCAATCCCATATAGATTGTTTGCAAAGTGAGAACTGAAAGCAAAAAAGTAAACAAAGCAAAGTAAAAGTAAAAGCTGAGATGATAGTTGTGAATAGACCCAGGGGCTGTAGTGTTCACTAGTGGCTTCTCTCATGAAAGCAAGTAGACGGTGGGTGAACGAATTACTGTCGAGCAATTGATAGAACCGCACAAAGTCATGACGTTATCTGTCACAATGATAATACATATAGGCATCACGTCCAAAACAAGTAGACTGATACTTTCTGCATCTACTACTATTACTCCACACGTCGACTGCTATCCAGCATGCATCTAGTGTATTGAGTTCATAAGAACACAGTAACGCCTTAAGCAAGATGACATGATGTAGATGGACAATCTCAAATCTATGATGAAAGCCCATCTTATTACCCTTGATGGCAACAACACGATGCGTGCCTTGCTGCCCCTTCTATCACTGGGAGAGGTCACCGCATGGTATGAACCCAAAACCAAGAACTTCTCCCATTGCAAGAATCATAGATCTAGTTGGCCAAACAAAACCCAAGACTCGGAGAGAATTACAAGGATATCAAATCATGCATATAAGAAATCAGCAAAGACTCAAATATAATTCATAGATAATCTGATCACAAATCCACAATTCATCGGATCTGGACAAACACACCGCCAAAGAGGATTACATCGGATAGATCTCCATGAAGATCATGGAGAACTTTGTATTGAAGATCCAAGAGAGAGAAGAAGCCATCTAGCTACTAACTACGGACCCGTAGGTCTGAAGTGGACTACTCACGAGTCATTGGAGAGGCAATGATGTTGACATAGAAGCCCTCCAACTCCAAAGTCACCTCCGGCAGGGCACTGGGAAGGGTCTCCAGATGAGATCTTGCGGAGACGGAAGCTTGCGGCGGCGGAAAAGTGGTTTCGTGGACGCCCTAATTTTTTCTGGGATTTTAGGGAATATATAGGCCAAAGAGCTAGGGCAGGGGAGCTTCAGGGAGGCCACAAGCCTGGTGGCCGCGGGCCCCCCTGGCCGCGTTTACACGGCTTGTGGGCTCCCTGTGGGCCTCGTGCCTTGGCCATCAAGTCCCCCGATCTTCTTCTGTTCTGGAAAAAATTATTTCGGGGATTTTATTCCGTTTGGACTCCGTTCCAAAATCAGATCTGAAAAGAGTCAAAAACACAGAAAAAATAGGAACTGGCACTTGGCTCTTAATTTATAAGTTAGTCCCAAAAAAGATATAAAAGGTATATAAAACATCCAAAGTTAACAAGATAACAGCATGAAACCATCAAAAATTATAGATACGTTTGAGACGTATCAGGCCCCTAGGGTCTACTCCACACCATATTTTCAGCCTTACACTTTTTACTTCATTGCACTTTCCGCCTTCACATCTCACTTTACAAACAATCTTGAAGGGATTGACAACCCCTTTGAAGCGTTGGGTGAAAGCTTGTTTGTGTTTGCGCAGGTACTCTGGACTTGACGAGACCCTCCTTCTGGATCAATACCTTGGTTCTCAAACTGAGGGAAATACTTAATGCTCCTGTGCTGCATCACCCTTTCCTCTTCAAGGGAAAAACCAATGCAAGCCCAACCTCTGTCAACGTGTCAATTTCTGGCGTTGTTGTCTGTGGGATAGCATGGCTCCGATGAAGAATGAATAAGATGATTAGAATTAGATGGGCAATCAATCAAAGTTGATTTGTCGAGAACCAGCTCCGTCTGAAGGACATCTGGTCCGGTAAGATAATTTATGAGTCAGAACAGATGATCATGTGAATTCACACCAAGGTAGAATCAATAACATCATAGGAAACTCACAAAGGAACTTAATGAATGCAGCTAGACATATGGATTTAACCATAACACAAGCAGGTGAGGAGGTCAAGAGGAATAGGATACTGGGGATTCTGAAAGATTGAATAGTAGTTCGAAGAATATTCGAAACCCATGACAACTGATGACAGACGGATCCCCGATAAGATAATTCATTGCATCTCGTGAAACAAGAGCAATTGAAAAAGAAAGTATGAACGACATTTGTATGTAGTCATCCATAGTGGTAGACAGAGGAAAGGAAGTCGCAAGAGCGATGGACACAAGCTCTCGATAAAACATCGGAGAGTCTCTGCAGTTCTCTTGACGGATAAAGCCATCGTCTGAAATACGGGGCTCTTCGGGAAGAAGCACTTACGAGAACCTAATGTTAGAGTTAGTAAAATATTTAACCCAAAAGAGAAGAGAGAGTAGAGCCCAGAGTATAGGAAAGGAGTAAAAGATACTAATACCACCCAATTGGGATGTGGGCCCGTAAGCCACAACATCAGTGTTACTAAAGTTTTTCAAACACTACACTCAACTTCAGCCAAGTAGTTAGAAAGGGGCTACATACAGGCAGTCGGCTCTGGTACCAACTTGTGACGCCCTCGGTCTAATCGTACACGCAAATGCGTACGATCAAACCCAAGGACTCACGGGAAAATATCACAACACAACTCTAGACACAAATAAAATAATACAAGCTTCATATTGCAAGCCAGGGGCCTCGAGGGCTAGAATACGGAAGCTCGATAAACACACGAGTCAGCGGAAGCAACATTATCTGAGTACAGACATAAAACATGGGGTGCCTTAGAGAAGGCTACCACAAAAGAAACAGGATCAAACAAGGTGAGGCCTCCTGCCTGGGAACCTCCTAAACTACTCCTATCTTCAGCGGCCTCCACGAAGATGACACCATCGGGGCGGCAGGCATCGGCAGGAAACTCCACTCCTAGGCTCCATCATCTGGTCGCAGCAACGGATCAAGGGGACAAAGGCGGTGCAAAAGCAACAATGAGTACTCATCCAAAGTACTCGCAAGACTTACATCAGAACTATGTTAAATATGCATCAGTATCAAACAAGGGGGTGGTTATATGTGGACTGACTGCAGCAATACGAGAATAGAGAAAGAAGGCCTAGTCCTATCGAAGACTAGCATCTTCAGGTTCTTGCAGCAATAGACGAGAGTAGAACATGTGTAACACAATTAATAGTCATATTGTTGCAGCGATATTAAAGTGAGGTCACGACCAGAGATCCTCCCTCGACTCCCTGCGAGCAAGAAATCCCGAGGCCACTAATTCCAGTTAAGTAACAATTGTAGTTCTATAAGATCAGGGCACAACTCCAAGTCGTCCTGTAACCGTGGACACGGCTATTCGAATAGTTAATTTTCATCCCTGCAGGGGTGCACCACATGTCCCGTCACACTCAATAACACTATGGCCGGACACTCTTTTCTGGGTCCTGCCCGGCCGGTCTAAATCCTAACCACAAAGGGTTCATGGTCCCAGGTCCCCTTCGCGCTCCTGCACAATGCGTGGGCGGCCGACGTCAGTCCTAGCATCCCTTAATCACAAGCGCGATGCATCTCGGGACCACTCGGGCGCGCGCCGCTATGATTGCTGACATCTGAAAAGCTTTGGCTGATACCGCGACGCCTAGTACCCATAATTCTTCCCGCGTAGCCGGTTAGTGCGAAAAGATCTCCAACCAACCCAGATCAAATACCCAAATTCATTATCATTTTAATTAGGCCATCGACACAGTCTCACGGGAATCCACCCGTCTTAACAACTATTCACCGATGATCCCAGTAACATGGTCGAGTAACTGTGTGGTTGTAACATCGGGGGGAATCCGAGGGATCACCCTCGTTGGATTCCGAACGATGTATCCGTCAAGGTGGGCTTAGAGGAATCACTTTCGGGGGTCCCACACTTGAGGGGTTGCACGACAGAGGCATCGTAGGGAATGGTGAAAGAGGAATCACCCTCGATAACCACGACCGACTAGCTATACTACAGAGATATCATCAGGAGTACTTAGCGAGGTGTCACCCTCGGTACCCAATAGTATCTCTCTAGCGTCGTAAAACTAGGGGGTGTATGTGTTGTGTCGGGTCTGGCTCGTCGATCAGGGATCGAGATATGAAAGCAAGCGAGGCAAATGGACAACGGGGTCAGAGGGGATGATTGCTCCACCTATACTAAGCATATTTAAAGTACAGTACTGAAAATAGCAGTTCATCAAAAATAGGCTATGCATCAGATATAGGAGCTAACTACAACAGTAGAAAAATACTAATGCAAGCAGTAGGAAGAAAGACATAGGCGATATAGGAATGATCAAGGGGGGTTTGTTTGCCTTGCTGCTCTGCGGCAAAGGACTGATCGGCAGGGTCGTAGATGTACCCGGCAGCAGCGTCAGTCTCGGGGTCTACCGGTAAGAAGAGGGGGAAGAAACAATAAATAATAGCAACGGTGCAACACAATGCATGACATGGCAAGATGCAGGCTAAACATGAGCTAACGCAGCAACATCTGTCATAGACGGGTCGGAAGAATATCTTACGATATTTTCGGGGTCTCGGGCTACTACCGGTGAGATGGAAAACAATGGAAATATTCCATGTTTGCTATGCTAGGGACGCGTGATAGACGAATGGACCGTGTATCCAGGTTCTTCTCGTTCTGCTAATCAACTTCCATGTTGAAAATATTTTGATGTGACTTACGAATTATTTTATATTAATTTTTAAAGTTTTATTAATTATTTAGGAATGAAAAACATATTTAATTAATTTAATTAAATGCTATTATGACATCAGCATGATGTCATGCTGACATCAATAGTTGACTGGTCAACTGACGAGTGGATCCCGTGCGTCATAGACACACATATTTTTAATTAGGTTTAATATTAATTAATCAGAGTAATTCAGTGGGGGACCCACGTGTCATACTCTAATAGGATAATTTAATTATCTAATTAACCAATTATCTACTTATATCTATCTAATTAATTAACTAATTAATTAAATGTTATATCTAATTATTTATTTAATAAAACATATATTATTATTATTATTATAACAACGGGTGTGGGGCCTCCGTGTTAGTGGGAGTGGGGGGGGTTTGGCCCCACATGGCAATGGCGTAATGGCCACACACACAACCCGTGTACTCACATTTTATACACATACACATATACCATATACATGTCTAAAACATACATCCATTCATACATATACATACATACATAATATATACATGCATCTAATACATACATATCTGATCTCTCTTTTCTAACAACTCTGTGTGGCACCTCTCTGCTCATCTCTCATCACAGAGGAAGTGGGCAATCTCCACTACACCTACGAGACCTCAACGGCGCCGGAACACAACGACAGTTGCCGGAACGGAACCGAGACGGGAGGAGAAGGAAAGGGGGGTGCTCACCGAGCCCGTAGATGTGCAAATGGGCTCAAGGGAGAGCGAAGGCCGACGGGGTGCTGCAGTCCGGCGGGGGCGAGGGTGAGCTCGATGCAGGGGTGACGAGGGGCCGGTTCCCGGTGGTGGTACAATGAAGGGTGGCCTGGCGGCGGCGGCGGAGGCTCTAGTGAGGCTGCGGTGGTCGGCGGCCGGATCTAGAGCGGCCCCGGCGTGGGGCGGGGCGGTTCTAGCGTGAGGGGGGAACGAAGGCGATGGGCCGGCCCTGGTGAGGATGCGGTGTGGAGGTGCGGTGGCCAGGGGCGCCAGCGGGCGCACATGCACCGGTTGCTGGAAAGGGGCCGGCCCGGTCGGGGGTGGAGGGCGAGGTGAGGGGAGACGAGACCCCTGGGGCGGCGGCCGGTGCGGTTGCCGGTGGCTGGTGGCGGAGAGTGGTTCCGGGCGTCGATGGGAGGCACGGGGCTCGGTGGGAGACGAGGTGGGGTGGGAGGCCGACGGGAGGGAGGCCACCCTCGGTCTGGGAGGCCGTGGGGTCGAGGTGGGAAACAGGGGCGATTCCCAGGGGAGGAACCGACAGGAGGGTGCGATGTGGAGGCAGGCTCTCGCGGGAGGGAGACGATGGGAGGAGTGTAGGGGAGGGGGCGAGCTCGGTGGGGGGAGACCTGGGGCTCGTCGGTGGGATCTGGCCAGGGGGTTGGTCGTGTCGTGGGGTGGGAGGTTGCGGTAGGAGTGGGGTGCTCTGGTGACGTGGGGTGGGTGGGGGCCGAGCGAGGCAGGGGTAGGTGAGGCGGCCGATCTGGCCAAGACGAGCGAACGCGGGGGGGGGGGGGGTCTTGGCTGCAGCGAGAGGGACCGAGGGGATGGGGTGGGGAAATTAGGGTTAGCTGGTGGGAGGGGGCCGGCGAGGCTGAGCCGAGGCCCGAGGGAGAGGGGGGTTGTTTTTTTTATTATTACCCTTTATATATATAAATATTTATATATATCTTTCTATTTTAATTATATAGGACTTTTAATATTTTCAAAAATGCCCGATTTGATTTTATAACTTATTAGGAATTTTTTAATAACTTATCCGACAATTTTTATTTTAAACATTGTAAAACTTTTCCCGTTCGATTTGTTTTCTTAAACTTCAAACTTCGATTCGGTTTCGACTATCACAAGATCAAAAATAGAATCACACTGACGTGGCATCCTTTGTATAGATTTACTATAGTTCAAGTACCGAGATTACTGTAGTCTAATCCGGGGATGTCAGAGCAGTTCTATCTCCCGCATGGTGTCCTCCGTAAGCCTCAGATTGACACTTCTGTAGGATCTGTCCCTGTTTTTGCTCAGGTACACAACGTCTAATAACTCCATCTACTCCTTCTTTATAAAGGTGAGGATCATCCCAAAAGTAATGTCTCAAATCAAAGAAGAATTTCTTCTTTTGCTGGTATGTGAAACTAGGTGGTATATATTTGGCAACGATATAATTTGCATAATCAGCATACCATGGTGTACTATGTGAAGCATTGATGACATTCAGTTGCTCATCAGGAAAGCTATCATCAATAGGTTGTGGGTCATCAAGAACATTCTCCAACCTAGACAAGTTATCTGCTAGGGTGTTCTCAGCACCCTTCCTATCAACAACATGCAAATCAAATTCTTGTAGCAAGAGAACCCATCTGATAAGTCTAGGTTTAGCATCTTTCTTTTCCATGAGGTACTTAATTGCAGCATGATCAGTGTGAATAGTAACCTTGGAATCAACAATGTAAGATCTGAACTTTTCACATGCAAACACGACTACTAAAAAATCCTTTGCAGTAGTAGCATAGTTTCCTTGGGCACTATCTAGAGTTTTACTAGCATAATGAATAACATTCAATTTATTATCAACTTTTTGTCCTAGAACAGCACCAACAACATAATCACTAGCATCGACAATAATTTCAAAAGGTAAGTTCCAATCAGGTGGTTGAACAATAGGTGCAGTTATCAAGGCACTCTTAAGTATTTCGAAGGCTTCCTCACAATCATCGTCAAAAACAAAAGGAATATCCTTTTGCAAGAGATTGGTAAGAGGCCTAGAAATCTTAGAAAAGTCCTTAATGAACCTTCAATAGAAACTAGCATGACCAAGGAAACTTCTTATACCTTTAATGTTTGTAGGGCTTGGCATTTTGTTGATCGCATCAACCTTAGCCTTATAGACTTCAATACATCTTTCAGAAATTTTATGTCCTAAGACGATGCCCTCATTAACCATAAAGTGGCACTTCTTCCAATTCAAGACAAGGTTGGTATATTTACATCTCTGCAAAACTCGATCAAGGTTGCTGAGGCAATCATCAAAAGAAGACCCATAAACGGATAAGTCATCCATGAAAACCTCAACAATCTTTTCATAGAAGTCAGAGAATATAGCCATCATACATATTTGAAAGGTAGCAGGTACATTACATAAGCCAAAAGGCATACGTCTGTAAGCAAAGGTACCGAAAGGGCAGGTAAAAGTGGTTTTCTCCTCATCAGATTGCGCAACAAGTATTTGGGAGAAACCAGAATAACCATCTAGAAAGCAGAAGTGTGTGTGTTTAGACAATCTTTCTAGCATTTGGTCAATAAAAGGCAAAGGGTAATGATCTTTCCTAGTGGCTTTATTCAATTTCCTAAAATCAATTACCATCCTATAGCTAGTAATAATCCTCTGTGGGATCAACTCATCTTTGTTATTAGGGACAACGGTAATACCTCCCTTCTTAGGGACGCAATGCACCGGACTTACCCAATCACTATGAGCAACAGGATAGATAATACCTGCTTCCAGGAGCTTTAGTATTTCTTTTCTTACTACCTCTTTCATCTTAGGATTTAATCTCCGTTGATGATTAGTGATAAGCCACAAGTATAGGGGATCGCAACAGTTTTTGAGGGTAAAGTATTCAACCCAAATTTGTTGATTCGACACAAGGGGAAGCCAAAGAATATTCTCAAGTATTATTAGTTGAGTTGTCAATTCAATCACACCTGAAAGACTTAGTATCTGCAGCAAAGTATCAATAGCAAGGTAGTGTGATAGCAACAGTAGCAACAACGACAGCAATAGTGACAGAGTGACAATAGCAACAGTGACAGCAGTAGCAGTAACAGTAGCAGCAGTGACAGCAGTAGCAGCAAAGTAATGTAGCAAGGACCAGTAGGAAAAACTCGTAGGCATTGGATCGGTGATGGATGATTATGCCGGATGTTATTCATCATGCAACAGTTATAACACAAAGAGATATGTAACTAGCTCGATGTCGGGACCCCGATCCTAAGCCATAGGAATCCAGCCTGTAACACATCGCATCCCTTTGTGGTCTCACGCACGGTTAACTCCACGGCTGCAGCCTTACCTTAGCCGGGACCGTTTGCGTCTTTTGACTCACGTATGCGATAGTGTCGCTAGCATTCCAATGTCAAAGAACCCGGATCGACATGTCTAGTCATAAACCAAAGTGGCAGTTCCGCACAAGGACAGGCATACATGACCCAACAAAGCAGGTGTCGGTCATCAACGAACGTAGACGAGTCGTAGCAAGCTACAAGGACTCCATTACGTCGCATGACATTTCCCAAAGGGGACAGACACAGCAGCTAAGAAGGACACATGCCGGTCAACCAATGTGTCCGGAGCAGTAGCGAACTACCAAGGCTCGTTGGATCACAAAGGGGCATTTCCTTGTAAGGAGTGCTACTAAAGTTCACGACTAGGTATTCGAACCCCATACATATCAAGTAAGACACACGTACGCATGGCATACCGATATGTATAGATACATCGAGGGAATCACAACATAACCATAAACATACAAGCTTTATTTAAGAGGCTCAGAAGAGCCTCACACATATTATTACACATTAAGGGTCTCACGACCCATAATATCAGTCACACAATACAAGCCAGCGGAAGAGTTATAAACTGTCTGGGTACAGACAAAGCAACTAGAAGGCACATGGCCTGACTATACTACAGAGCCGACGTAGGGCCAGATCGTAGGTGGGACACCAGCTACTCGTCGTCGTCGATGTCTACGAAGAACCCTCCATTAGGGTCATTAGCAATCTCTGCAACATTATTAAGCAAACATGAGTATGAACGTACTCAGCAAGACTTTAGGATGGCTAACTACTCATGCAAGGTATCAAGAAGGTATTGTGGGGTTTCATGCGGGAAGCCAGCAATTGACTCGTGGCTAGACAACTTGCTTTTGAAATTAGTTTTGACAACTTCATTTCTCGCACACGAGTCCACTAACACCACAACAATACACTATCGTTGAATCATTCCGTCTCCATACGGAAATGCCGTCCACGACACTCACGCTTATCTTGACAATTTTAGGAGTAGCCATTGAAGTTATCTATGAACAACATATGTCTCCAAGTAGTCCATATCCGCGGACGCGGCTATTCGAATAGATCATAACCCTGCAGGGGTGTACTTTGTCACACACGCTCCTGCCACTTATCGCCATGTGCACGTCATGCACCTCGGCAACCTTCAAGCGGAAGCCCAGCGAGGGAGTCGGCCACGACCGTTAACCACACTAGTACCTAGTCCAGGTTTATCGCCTATCTGAGAGTAACCCGTACGGAAGTCCGGCCAAGGTTTCCGCCAGGGCCTCAAACGATGTGCGCAGGGTTCCCAAGCCCACCATCCGGGTGCCACTTGGTACACCGTGCCACTAACTACAGCATCACGGTCCACCTCTCAGGTCAGCACCATGCACGACCTCCAGCATTACTATAAACACCAGAAACTACTTGCAACTCCTGGACCGAGTACTACGCGATTAATAGGCCGAGCGGGGTCATATTTCAGGGCCCAGCATGTGGTAGTATCTAGTCTTGGATTACATACACGGAACTCAGTTCCTAAGGACGGTTCCGATGAAACAACCCGCCATGTACTCCTACACAGCCTTTCACCGGTACCTTTACCAAATCAAGTTCAACACACGACCTTTGCTTACCGAACACATTCCACATTTCTGTTCATCTCCCAGATGACAGACCATACACAACTCTAAGCATAGCATGCATAGCAGGATAAGGCACATCATAGATCAAGCAACTACCAGGTATGCTAGGTTGCAAGGTTCGGCTATTTACTGTGACAAGATTAAGTCATGCAAAGGAAGTGGGTCCAACTATCGTGGCAAAAGCAGTTGAAGCATTTGATCCTAATGCATTAAATTGGTGCAGGAGCAAGAACATAGGTGTTATCGGGATGATCAAAAGGGGTGCTTGCCATGTTGCTCAGAGGAGGAACGATATCCGTCAAACGGATATTCGGTGGAATCCGGGGGTGCGGAGCCTACCGAAATGAAAGGCAACATTCAATAACAATCATATGCAATCAAAATGATGCATGAGCATGGCATGAGAATGCAAAGTGATAAGTTATTATAATCAAGATGTTTTAGGTTTAGAGTTGATTTGAATCACATTCGAATAGCAATTCAAACGGGTATTCCCGGATACCGGTTTAATTGATTCGACCTGATGCTCAGATCAACCTAATGTTAACATGCATGAAATGTCATGTTATGGTACTGATTTACATCTAGGGCAGTGTGTGATCATTGCATTTATAATGAAATTTGGATATTTTTGCAAATTCCATTTATAAAGTGATTAAAAGAATTGAATTATTCCTTATTTCACAATTTAGGGTTCTGTAACTTTTTCAAACATAGTTGAAAATAGCATAATCAGAATCCTTGAATTTTTCTGATACTTTTTCATATATAAATTATTTTCATTGGAGTTACAGATTAATTTCTATGATTTTTGCAATTCTTAGCAATTTCCTGAATTATTTTTATACTGGAAATTCCATTTATTGCATCAGGCTGACGTCAGCAGGTCAGCCGACCTGTGCAGGTCAAACCTGACAGGGGGGCCCCACTAGTCAGCCTCTCTGGGACTAATCCCGCGCTGACCAGCCCCTAATTGGGGTTTGACCATGCGTGGGGCCCTCTGTCAGCGACTCACAGGAGGGCGATTAGGCCCTAATGGCCGGCCACGTCGACGGCCACCGGAGGGTGGTCGCCGGCGACCAAACCCGCGGCGGAGGGCTCGCCGGAGGCGACCCAGACGGCGCTGCACCGCACGAAAACGCACGCGGTTGGCAGCTAAAGAAAGCTCGCGAAGTGGCCGATCTGGCAGGACCAACTGGGGAGGCTAGGGTCGCCGGAAGAGGCGTCGGCGACGAGCTAGAGCGGCGGCCGAAGCTCAGGCGTCGTCGGGGGCTTTGAATCAGAGGGATCCACGCTTAGATCTTCGCTGCTACGGCATCTACGCGTCGTCCTGGAGCTTCTGGTGCTCACGGGAGGACGAGCTGGACATCGGAGGGCCACCGGCGATGAGCGGCAGCGGCGGTGCTCGTCGGGCTCCGGTGAAACTAGGGCTAGAGGAGGGGATCGACGGGGAAAGCTTAGGGAAAAACACCGCATGCTCACAGGGAGTGCATAGAAGAGCTCAGACGGCTCGGGGAAGGCCTGGGGGCGACGAATCGACGGGAGAGGTCCGGCGGCCGGAGGAAGAAGACGACGGCGTTGCGGGCGTTGCAGGGCTCGAGGGGACTTCGGCTTCTGCAGAGACGACCAGGGCGACGAGGCGGAGCTAATGGCGTGCTCGCGGAGGAGATCCTATGGCCAGGGGCACGGCCAGCTCGAGCTCGAGCTCGGCTCTAATGGCGGCAGCAGGGAGAACGAGGGGATCCGGGCGGAGGGAAAGAACCGAGGCGGGGAATGGATAGGGGAGGCTCTGGGGAGCTTATCCCCGTCGTCGCCAGCGCGAACTGGCGGCCAGGCAGGCACGCAGGTGTGTGGCCGCGCCGGAGGAGGCAACGGCCACCTCCTGCTGCCTACTGGCGCGGGGAAGGGGACGAGCGGCGAGATGGGCTGGGCCTGGCTTGGGCGTCAGGTAAGTCTTTTCCTTTTTCTTCTGCTTTTGTTTTTCTGTTTTGCTATTTATTGCTTTGCTAATTATTTCAGCTCCAAAACAAAAAGTAAAAAATAATTTTGACCTCCTGAAATATTTGTTATAATATCCCCACTCATTTCCAAGACTTTCAACATTTTTGGAAAATTATAGTTTCTGATTTCAAATTTTTAAATTTGAAACCAGTGGCTTTTGCATTTATTTAAAATGCTTAAAGTGTCAAGAAAATAGTTTTCTCTAATGCTCATTTACTTTCATGATTTAACAGAAAGTTTGAAAATTTCTTGAGGCCATTTTGGGTTCATTGATTTTGAACTAGTTGAATTTTCCTTTAATTGAAATGGTGGCTAGGGTTTAGAGTTTTTCCTTTGCCACTTTGTTGTTTTTGTTGGAACTTCTTGGATGCAAATGCAAAGAAGACATGAGCACAATGCTATCTAGCTTAAGGTTTAGGGATGTGACAACTCACCCCCACTCAAAAGAATCTCGTCCCGAGATTTAGAAGTCGTCGGGAATAACGCAGGATATTCAAGTCGGAGACGATCCTCTCTTTCCCAAGTTGCCTCCTTTTCAGAATGATTTGACCATTGAACATTAAGAAACTTGAGATTTCGACGTCGAGTGGTACGCTCAGCTTGATCAAGAATACGCACGTGGTATTCTCGGTAAGAAAGGTTATCTTGGAGATCAAGCGTTTCGTGGTCCACTTCACGGATAGGATCCGAAAAGCAACGCCTGAGTTGCGAGACGTGGAAAACATCATGAACTTTGGAAAGATGCGGAGGAAGTTCCAACTGGTAGGCAACTTCTCCTCGTTTGGCAAGAATGCGAAAAGGTCCAATGTAACGAGGAGCCAACTTGCCCTTGATACCGAAACGATGGGTACCCTTCAAAGGTGTAACCCGAAGATAAGCCTTCTCGTCAACTTCAAAGGTCACAGCCTTATGATGACGATCATATTGGCTCTTTTGACGAGACTGGGCTGTTTTCAACTTTTCACGAATAATGCGAACCTGCTCTTCTGCATCCTGGATCATGTCCGGGCCAAAGAGTTGCCTCTCTCCGGTTTCTGACCAATTAAGAGGTGTTCGACATCTTCGTCCATAGAGAACTTCAAAAGGGGCTTTGCCCAAGCTTGATTGATAACTATTGTTATAAGCGAATTCGGCGAATGGAAGGCACTTCTCCCAATTCATATCGAACGAAATAACACAAGCTCGGAGCATACCTTCTAGGATTTGATTCACTCTTTCTACTTGACCACTTGACTGGGGATGGAAAGCAGTGCTAAAAGATAAGTGAGTCCCCATGGCATTCTGAAAACTTTCCCAGAAGCGAGAAGTAAAGATACTTCCACGGTCCGAGTTAATTTCCAGGGGAACACCATGAAGAGACACTATTCGAGAGATATATAACTCCGCTAGCTGGCTAGCTGTTATATTCTCACGAACAGGAAGAAAATGAGCCACTTTGGAAATACGGTCAATGACCACAAAGATAGCATTGTTTCCTTTCTTGGTCTTGGGAAATCCGGTAATGAAATCCATGCTAACTTTATCCCATTTCCATTCAGGAATAGCTAAAGGTTGAAGGGTGCCAGCAGGCCTTTGATGTTCTGCCTTAACTCGACGACAAACATCGCAGTTAGCAACGAACTCAGCAATTTCTCTCTTCATCCTAGTCCACCAGAACCTCTGGCGTAGGTCCTGATACATCTTAGTACTACCGGGATGAATGGTGAGAGGAGAATCATGAGCCCCCTTAAGGATTAACTGCCTTAGATGTGGGTTCTTAGGAACCACTAAACGATTCTGGAAGAACACTACACCTTGATCATTCATGGAAAATTCTTTAGCGTTTCCGCTAAAAATATTCTCCTTGATCCGTGATATACCCTTGTCACGCTTTTGGCCAGCTATAATTTGATCCTTAAGAGTAGGCTTCGCCACCAGGGTAGAAAGGAATCCTTGAGGAACGATATGAAGATTCAACTTCCGAAAGTCCTCATGGAGAAGTGGTTGACCTTGTTGTAGCATCAAATTGTTACAATAAGATTTACGACTTAGTGCATCGGCCATAACATTGGCCTTCCCCGGGGTGTAAGTTATCCCTAAGTCGTAATCCGAGATCAACTCAACCCACCGTCTTTGCCTGAGATTCAAATCCGGCTGGGTGAAGATATATTTCAGACTTTGGTGATCAGTGAATATTTCGCAACGATTACCCAGAAGGTAATGTCGCCAGGTTTTTAGTGCATGGACCACAGCTGCAAGCTCAAGGTCATGTGTGGGATAATTATCCTCATGTGGACGCAACTGGCAAGATGCGTATGCGATCACATGACGATCTTGCATGAGAATGCAACCTAATCCTTGTCGCGAGGCGTCGCAATAGATAACAAAGTCCTTAGAAAAATCTGGTGGTAGCAACACAGGTGCGGAAGTCATGCGTCTTTTCAGTTCCTGAAAACTATGCTCACACTGTGGTGTCCACTCGAACTTTTTATCCTTCTTGAGGAGTTCAGTCAGAGGCTTTGCAACCTTGGAGAAATTCTCGACGAAGCGGCGACAATAACTCGCTAGACCAAGAAAACTCCTAACTAGCTTAACCGATTCAGGTTGAGTCCAATCAAGGACAGCTTGAACTCTCTCGGGATTGACAGCAATACCCTTACCAGAGATTACGTGGCCTAGATAGGTCACTTCTGGTAACCAGAATTCACATTTTGAAAATTTGGCATAAAGGCAATGCTCTCGAAGTTTCATCAATACCAGCCTTAGATGCTCGGCATGTTCTTGTTCATTCTTGGAGTAGATGAGAATATCATCGAGGTATACTACGACGAATTTATCCAAATACTCCATAAAGATTGAATTCATCAGCCGAGAGAAGGTGGCTGGGGCATTGGTTAAACCGAAGGACATAACGGTGTACTCATATTGGCCATAACGAGTAACAAAGGCCGTTTTTGGAATGTCCCCGTTCTTAATCTTGATTTGATGGTATCCCAACCTCAAATCCATTTTGGAGAAGACTGAGGATCCAGCGAGCTGATCGTACACATCGTTGATCCTGGGGAGCGGATACTTGTTCTTTATGGTGACCAGGTTAACTGGTCGGTAATCTACAACCATCCGATCCGTTCCGTCTTTCTTCTTGACGAAGAGGACGGGACAAGCCCAAGGAGAAGAGCTAGGACGAATGAAACCTTTGCTCAAGGCCTCATCTAATTGCTTCTTAAGTTCGGCTAGCTCCAGGGGTGCCATCTTATAAGGTCTTCTGGCTATTGGGACAGTTCCCCGAACAAGATCTATCACAAACTCTACATCTCTGTCAGGTGGAATTCCTGGCAGTTCCTCTGGAAAAACATCCGGGAAGTCACGGACTACCGGAATGTCTTCAAGTTCCGGAAGAGGGTTGGCATTTAGGGAATAGAGCTGGCATTTGGCAACTCGAGTAGAGACATTTACTATCTCACCCGAGGGATGGGTAAGCTGGACATTTCTAGAGTGAGTATCAATCTTGGCATAGTGAGCTGACATCCAGTCCATGCCCAAGATGATATTAATATCCGAAGATTTCAATGCTATCAATGAGGCTAGAAAAACTAGCCTGTCTACTAGAATTTCATTGTCATAGGTTATCCTAGAGGTTTGCCATTTACTACCAGGGGTTTGGACAACCAATGGGATTGGCATATCACAAAATGACATGTTATGCAACTGTGCATAACTTTCTGAAATGAAGGAATGAGAAGACCTAGTGTCAAAGAGAACGGACGCTGGGTGATGATTAACAAGAAGCGTACCCAGCATGACGTCGGGATCCTCTGCAGCTTCTTCTGCTGACACATAGTTCACACGGCCACGTGCAGGAGTTGGCTTCACATAAAACGCTTTGCCCGACTTGGCCTGCCCGACAGACTTTCCGGGTTGCTTGGCACCCACATTCTGAGGACACTCACGGGAATAATGCCCTGGTTCTCCACACTTGTAGCATATCACCTGGTTGGCACGTGGTGCAGCATTGCCAGCTGGACCACCATAAGCTTTTGCTGGAGGGTTGGCCTGATTCGTCTGAGGCGCCACATAGGATGGCCTCGGGGTGTATCTTGGCGGCAGAGAACTGTTTGGAACCCACAGCCTGCGTTTTGGAAACGTGGAACCAGAAGACGAGCCAAAGTCACGGGAGTGCTTCCTTGTGGCTTCGAAGTCAGAATGACCAGTCTCCGCACTGATCGCTTTGTTGACTAGGGCTTGAAAGCTTGCACACTCATGGAGGCGCAGATCTCGACGGAGCTCAGGGCTCAGACCCTTACGGAATCTTGCTTGCTTCTTGGCGTCAGTAGACACCTCCTCTGTTGCATAGCGGGCGAGGTTACCGAACTCGCGGCTATAGGCATCCACAGACAACTTGCCCTGAGTGAAGGCACAGAACTCCTCTCTCTTTCTGTCCATCAGACCCTCTGGGATGTGGTGCAGACGAAAAGCTGCACTGAAGTCTGCCCATGTGGCCACTGGTTCAGCGGGACGCATAGCTTCAAAATTCTCCCACCACAGATTGGCGGGTCCCTCCAGGAAATACGTCGCGAAGGTCACCTTGTCGGCTTCAGATACATTTGCCGAGTCAATCTTGCGTGAGATGCTGCATAGCCAGTCATCACCGTCGAGGGGATCGACGGAATGATGAAACTTTGGAGGATTCAGCTTCACAAAGTCATTGAGGGATACTGCAGCATTCCTAGGCTGTCGAGCCGTATTCTGCTCAATATGCTCTAGCAGTCGGTTGGTCTCCCTTTTGTTTCTTTCTGCCTCAAGCATCACTTCTACCAGAGAAGGTGGGTGAGGCAGGTCTTCCTACGACGCTTGACTACCCTCACCTTGCTCATGAGCTGGGGCACGGTTCAACCTGGTGAACACCATCCTGACAAACAAACTCATAGCTTAGACCAATATCATATCATTACTAGCTATGGATTAAGAATGTACTGAACACACGGAATGCGGAAATGAATATCCGAACAACATGGTAACAAGCAACTGCTATATATACACCATGGTTCATACACACCCTTACATAGTTCAGTACAAACTTACTCGAAGAGCAAACTACTGAAATGGTGGAACTACTCATCAGAGGCTTACAAGCTTCCTATACATTATTTATCTAGGACTCCGGAATTCGTTTCACATTACTACCATACTCCACAAGTCACACAGGACTGTGAACGTACGGCTACTACCATACTATCCTTCCGCTCACAGCTCAAGCATCCGCATAGAACATCTCATAGAGATTACCTCCATGACCTGGAAGCTCAACCTGCGGATCAGGAAACACTCTAGCCTGAGATCCCTGGGATCCATAAGGACACGGATGTGGCCTTGGTCCCCTGACTGGTGGTAAGAGGGGTCCCCGAAGAGGTGTGACTCCTCCTATAGCTGGCCAGTCAACGTGGGACGGAAGATGGGTCCTAACAGGGTTCAGCATCTCCATCTCTCCATACCCTGTCTGGACTACCGGTTCCAGCTGCGTCAAAGCTGTCCACAGGCGGGCACGGGTAGCGTAAAGCTCCATGCGGAGAGCACGAGCATCCCTGTCTCTGTTCTCTAGCATCTCAACAGTGGTCTGCAGAAGTGGTTCCTCCATAGATGAATCAAAATAGACTCCACTGAGGTATCCCTCTTCGCCAGACTGATAGGCCGGAACATAGCAGAACTCTGAATTCTGCAACAGTGCATGTCTCGCTCTCATAATAGTCAGCATTGAATAGGAAGCATCTTGTACTGCCATGTCAACAGTGACTCCCAACCCATAGGACCAATGGATTGGCTTCTCCACTCCAGGGTAGTCTAGAAATACCCTAACAGTGCAGATGTACTGGCTCTGGTTGAAGTCTCGGTACTGTTCCTCCACTGTGTACTCGGGATACCAGCGGTAACCGCACACCGACATCATCCTGACCAGCATGGCCGTATGACCCGGTACATCAATGCACCTGGTCAGACGTACCACCTGACGAGAAGGACGGCCAGGCATCTGTAAATAGAGAGTAATGCAGAAAGCATTAGAGCTCTGAATGCAAAATTGGGCAGCATAATGGCTGTAAATGCTCAAAAACAAATTTTGAGACAACCCAAAAATGAAATAGCGTCACCACTCAACTATCAAGTTCAACTCTCTGATCATCAAACTTACTTCCTGCTTCCTAGGAATAAAATAAACCCAATATCTCTCGACCCGCAGTCCTATAATCTACCGATCAAAAATCCGAGCCTAGGAGAAGATGAGTAACCTAGTCCTTAATTCCCGCAGAAAAGACGAGGATGACCAGAATAGAATACCTTGAGAAGAGAACAAGAGTGTTACGTTCCCTTCCACAAACAATTCCCTTATATATAACTAAAGCAATTCTAGACTCAACTTCGACCAGTTTGGCTTAGTAATCCTACAGTCAGTCAGGCTCTGATACCAACGCTGTCGGGACCCCGATCCTAAGCCATAGGAATCCAGCCTGTAACACATCGCATCCCTTTGTGGTCTCACGCACGGTTAACTCCACGGCTGCAGCCTTACCTTAGCCGGGACCGTTTGCGTCTTTTGACTCATGTATGCGATAGTGTCGCTAGCATTCCAATGTCAAAGAACCCGGATCGACATGTCTAGTCATAAACCAAAGTGGCAGTTCCGCACAAGGACAGGCATACATGACCCAACAAAGCAGGTGTCGGTCATCAACGAATGTAGACGACTCGTAGCAAGCTACAAGGACTCCATTACGTCGCGTGACATTTCCCAAAGGGGACAGACACAGCAGCTAAGAAGGACACATGCCGGTCAACCAATGTGTCCGGAGCAGTAGCGAACTACCAAGGTTCGTTGGATCACAAAGGGGCATTTCCTTGTAAGGAGTGCTACTAAAGTTCACGACTAGGTATTCGAACCCCATACATATCAAGTAAGACACACGTACGCATGGCATACCGATATGTATAGATACATCGATGGCATCACAACATAACCATAAACATACAAGCTTTATTTAAGAGGCTCAGAAGAGCCTCACACATATTATTACACATTAAGGGTCTCACGACCCGTAATATCAGTCACACAATACAAGCCAGCGGAAGAGTTATAAACTGTCTGGGTACAGAAAGAGCAACTAGAAGGCACATGGCCTGACTATACTATAGAGCCGACGTAGGGCCAGATCGTAGCTGGGACACCAGCTACTCGTCGTCGTCGATGTCTACGAAGAACCCTCCATTAGGGTCATTAGCAACCTCTGCAACATTATTAAGCAAACATGAGTACGAAGGTACTCAGCAAGACTTTAGGATGGCTAACTACTCATGCAAGGTATCAAGAAGGTATTGTGGGGTTTCATGCGGGAAGCCAGCATTTGACTCGTGGCTAGACAACTTGCTTTTGAAATTAGTTTTGACAACTTGATTTCTTGCACACGAGTCCACTAACACCACAACAATACACTATCGTCGAATCATTCCGTCTCCATACGGAAATGCCGTCCACGACACTCACGCTTATCTTGACAATTTTAGGAGTAGCCATTGAAGTTATCTATGAACAACATATGTCTCCAAGTAGTCCATATCCGCGGACGCGGCTATTCGAATAGATCATAACCCTGCAGGAGTGTACTTCGTCACACACGCTCCCGCCACTTATCGCCATGTGCACGTCATGCACCTCGGCAACCTTCAAGCGGAAGCCCAGCGAGGGAGTCGGCCACGACCGTTAACCACACTAGTACCTAGTCCAGGTTAATCGCCTATCTGAGAGTAACCCGTACGGATGTCCGGGCGAGGTTTCCGCCACGGCCTTAAATGATGTGCGCAGGGTTCCCAAGCCCACCATCCGGGTGCCACTTCGTACACCGTGCCACTGCCTACCGCATCAGGGTCCACCTCTCAGGTCAGCACCATGCACGGCCTCCAGCATTACTATAAACACCAGAAACTACTTGCAACTCCTGGACCGAGTACTACGCGATTAATAGGCCGAGCGGGGTCATATTTCAGGGCCCAGCATGTGGTAGTATCTAGTCTTGGATTACATACACGGAACTCAGTTCCTAAGGACGGTTCCGATGAAACAACCCGCCATGTACTCCTACACAGCCTTTCACCGGTACCTTTACCAAATCAAGTTCAACACACGACCTTTGCTTACCGAACACATTCCACATTTCTGTTCATCTCCCAGATGACAGACCATACACAACTCTAAGCATAGCATGCATAGCAGGATAAGGCACATCATAGCTCAAGCAACTACCAAGTATGCTAGGTTGCAAGGTTCGACTATTTACTGTGACAAGGTTAAGTCATGCAAAGGAAGTGGGTCCAACTATCGTGGCAAAAGCAGTTGAAGCATTTGATCCTAATGCATTAAATAGGTGCAGGAGCAAGAACATAGGTGTTATCGGGATGATCAAAAGGGGTGCTTGCCTTGTTGCTCAGAGGAGGAACGATATCCGTCGGACGGATATTCGGTGGAATCCGGGGGTGCGGAGCCGACCAAAATGAACGGCAACATTCAATAACAATCATATGCAATCAAAATGATGCATGAGCATGGCATGAGAATGCAAAGTGATAAGTTATTATAATCAAGATGTTTTAGGTTTAGAGTTGATTTGAATCACATTCGAATAGCAATTCAAACGGGTATTCCTGGTTACCGGTTTAATTGATTCGACCTGATGCTCAGATCAACCTAATGTTAACATGCATGAAATGTCATGTTATGGTACTGATTTACATCTAGGGCAGTGTGTGATCATTGCATTTATAATGAAATTTGGATATTTTTGCAAATTCCATTTATAAAGTGATTAAAAGAATTGAATTATTCCTTATTTCACAATTTAGGGTTCTGTAACTTTTTCAAACATAGTTGAAAATAGCATAATCAGAATCCTTGAATTTTTGTGATACTTTTTCATATATAAATTATTTTCATTGGAGTTACAGATTAATTTCTATGATTTTTGCAATTCTTAGCAATTTCCTGAATTATTTTTATACTGGAAATTCCATTTATTGCATCAGGCTGACGTCAGCAGGTCAGCCGACCTGTGCAGGTCAAACCTGACAGGGGGGCCCCACTGGTCAGCCTCTCTGGGACTAATCCCGCGCTGACCAGCCCCTAATTGGGGTTTGACCAGGCGTGGGGCCCTCTGTCAGCGACTCAGAGGAGGGCGATTAGGCCCTAATGGCCGGCCACGTCGACGGCCACCGGAGGGTGGTCGCCGGCGACCAAACCCGCGGCGGAGGGCTCGCCGGAGGCGACCTAGACGGCGCTGCACAGCACGAAAACGCACGCGGTTGGCAGCTAAAGCAAGCTGGCGAAGTGGCCGATCTGGCAGGACCAACTGGGGAGGCTAGGGTCGCCGGAAGATGCGTCGGCGAAGAGCCGGAGCGGCGGCGGAAGCTCGGGCGTCGTCGGGGACTTTGAATCAGAGGGATCCACGCTTAGATCTTAGCTGCTACGGCATCTACGCGTCGTCCTGGAGCTTCTGGTGCTCACGGGAGGACGAGCTGGACATCGGAGGGCCACCGGCGACGAGCGGCAGCGGCGGTGCTCGTCGGGCTCCGGTGAAACTAGGGCTAGAGGAGGGGATCGACGGGGAAAGCTTAGGGAAAACCACCGCATGCTCACAGGGAGTGCAGAGAAGAGCTCAGACGGCTCGGGGAAGGCGTGGGGCCGACGAATCGACGGGAGAGGTCCGGCGGCCGGAGGAAGAAGACGACGGCGTTGCGGGCTTTGCAGGGCTCGAGGGGACTTCGGCTTCTGCAGAGATGACCAGGGCGACGAGGCGGAGCTAATGGCGTGCTCGCGGAGGAGATCCTATGGCCAGGGGCACGGCCAGCTCGAGCTCGAGCTCGGCTCTAATGGCGGCAGCAGGGAGAAGGAGGGGATCCGGGCGGAGGGAAAGAACCGAGGCGGGGAATGGATAGGGGAGGCTCTGGGGAGCTTATCCCCGTCGTCGCCAGCGCGAACCGGCGGCCAGGCAGGCACGCAGGTGCGTGGCCGCGCCGGAGGAGGCAGCGGCCACCTCCTGCTGCCTACTGGCGCGGGGAAGGGGACGAGCGGCGAGATGGGCTGGGCCTGGCTTGGGCGTCAGGTAATTCTTTTCCTTTTTCTTCTGCTTTTGTTTTTCTGTTTTGCTATTTATTGCTTTGCTAATTATTTCAGCTCCAAAACAAAAAGTAAAAACTAATTTTGACCTCCTGAAATATTTGTTATAATATCCCCACTCATTTCCCAAGACTTTCAACATTTTTGGAAAATTATAGTTTCTGATTTCAAATTTTTAAATTTGAAACCAGTGGCTTTTGCATTTATTTCAAATGCTTAAAGTGTCAAGAAAATAGTTTTCTCTAATGCTCATTTACTTTCATGATTTAACAGAAAGTTTGAACATTTCTTGAGGCCATTTTGGGTTCATTGATTTTGAACTAGTTGAATTTTCCTTTAATTGAAATGGTGGCTAGGGTTTAGAGTTTTTCCTTTGCCACTTTGTTGTTTTTGTTGGAACTTCTTGGATGCAAATGCAAAGAAGACATGAGCACAATGCTATCTAGCTTAAGGTTTAGGGATGTGACACTCGAGTTCGTCAATGTAATGTAGGCATGTATTCCGTATGTAGTCATACATGCTTAGGGAAAAGAACTTGCATGACATCTATTGTCCATCCCTCCCGTGACAGCGGGGTCCTAATGGAAACTACGGGATATAAGGTTCTCCTTTTAATAAAGAACCGGACCAACGCATTAACACTTAGTGAATACATGAACTCCTCATACTATGGTCATCTCCGGGAGTGGTTCCGGCTATTGTCACTACGGGGTTGCCGGGTCATAACACATAGTAGGTGACTACAACTTGCAAGATAGGATAAAGAACACACATATATTGTTGACAACATAATAGGTTCAGATCTAAAATCATGGCACTCGGGCCCTAGTGACAAGCATTAAGCATGGCAAAGTAGTAACAACATCAATCTCAGAACATAGTGGATACTAGGGATCAATCCCCGTCAAAACTAACTCGATTACATGATAGATCTCATCCAACCCATCATCGTCCAGCAAGCCTACAATGAGATTACTCACGAACAGTGAAGAGCATCATGGAATTGGCGATGAAGAAAGGTTGGTGATGACGATGGCGACGATCTCCCCTCTCCGGAGCCCAGAACAGACTCCAGATCTGCTCTCCAGAGGAAGAACAAGAGGTGGCGGCGCCTCCGTATCATAAAACGCGATGAACTCTTCTCCTTGATTTTTTTCCGGACGAAAGGGACTAAATAGAGCTGGAATTGGAGGCGGTGGAGCAACGTGGGCCCCCAAGCCTGCGAGGCGCAGCCAGGGGTGTCGTGCCTGGTGGGCTTGTGGGCTTCACGCTCCACTTCTTCGGTTGATTCTTGCGCCAGTATTTTTTATATATTCCACAAAAAATCCTCGTAAATTTCCAGGTCATTCCGAGAACTTTTATTTCTGCGCAAAAACAACACCATGGCAATTCTGCTAAAAACAACGTTAGTCCGGGTTAGTTCCATTCAAATCATGCAAATTAGAGTCCAAAACAAGGGCAAAAGAGTTTGGAAAAGTAGATAAGACGGAGACGTATCAACTCCCTCAAGCTTAAAACCTTGCTTGCCCTCAAGCAATCCAGTTGACAAACTAAAAGAGACCAAAGAAAAACTTTTACGAACTCTGTTTGATCATGTTGTTGCAACTATGTCTAACTCATATCCAGAATTTCAGCAAGATCACAAGCTAACCACATAAGCAAATGACATATAGGTCTCACGGTAAACTCATATCAATGGCATAATCAACTAACGAGCAATAATAATAAGTTTCAAACGTCAAAACATAAATGCAGTGTGAACAGATGGTATCTCGCTAGCTCTTTCTAAGACCGCAAAACATAAATGCAGAGCACCTTCAAAGACCAAGGGCTGACTAAACATTGTAATTCATGGCAAAGAAGATCCAATCACAGTCGTACTCAACATCAGTCAAAAGCAAAGCATAAAAATGACAGAGGTGCTCTCTAATTGGTTCTTTTATAAGAAGAGGATGACTCAACAGAAACATAAATAGATAGGCCCTTCGCAGAGGGAAACATTGATTTGCAGAGGTGCCAGAGCTCAAGCTTTGAAGACGGAGATAATAATTTTGGGTGGCATGCTTTCATTGTCAACGCAATGACCAAGAGTTTTCACCATCTTCCATGCTACTCATACTATAGGTGGTTCCCAAACAGAAAAGTAAAGTTTTGACTCCCCACCACCGATCAATCACACTCCACGACTAGTCGAATACTCGGGTGCTGTCCATACCAACATCAATCCCGGGGGAGTTTTATTTGCAATTATCTTTTCGATTTGAGCATGGAATTGGGCATTCCAATTACCGGCCCCTTTCTCGTGAGTGATAGTGAATAAACACATATCAAGGATAACACACCTAGCATGGAAGATACTGATAGCCCCCTGTCACCACATGAGCGGTTCGGGCATGCAAAACAGATTATTTCTTGAAGATTTAGAGAGTGGCACATGCAAATTCACTTGGAACGGAAGGTAGATACCGCATATAGGTAGGTATGGTGGACTCATATGGAACAAGTCTGGGTTTATTTGGAAGTGGATGCACAAGCAGTATTCCCGCTTAGTACAAGTGAAGGCTAGCAAAAGACTAGGAAGCGACCAACTAGAGAGCGACAACACTCATCAAAATGCATTGATATTAACCAACATTGAGTGCAAGCATGAGTAGGACATAAATCACCATGAACATGAATATCATAGAGGCTATGCTGATTTTGTTTCAACTACATGCGTAAACATGCGCCAAGTCAAGCCACTTGAATCATTCAAAGGAGGATACCATCCTATCATACTACATCATAGTCATCTCAAAATTCATGTTGGCATCCAAGACAAACCATTATAAGCTCCTAGCTAATTAAGCATGGCATCGGAAACTATGATCTCTAAGTTGTCATTGCAAACATGTTTCTCTCACAACAAAGCTGAATCTGGAACGATGAGCTTGACATATTTACAAAAACAAAATAGATCGAGTTCATACCAGCTTTTCCAGGCTCAGTCACTTCATCATATATCATCATTATTGCCTTTCACTTGCACGACCGAATGATGTGAACAATAATAAGAGTGCTCGTGCATTGGACTAAGCTGGAATCTGCAAGCAAAAACAAAGGAGAAGACAAAGTAATTTGGCTCTTTGACAGATAAACATATATGCATGCGAGAGCCACTAAACATTGTAACCATGGTCTTCTACCTTGACCCAAAGAAAAAGAAAACTATTAACATGGGAAAGCTCCCAACAAGCAAAAGAATAACAAGAAATCTTTTTGGGTTTTCTCAACTACACAAATACACGAGAAGAAAGCGAGAAAAAGAAATAAACTAGCATGGATGATACAGTGGCAAAGTGTGAACACCGACTAACAAAGTGAAAGTGTAAGCAAGAATATAAAGTCGGTGAGAAACACGTACTCGCCCAAGCTTAGGCTTTTGGCCTAAGTTGGTCTACTCCCAAGGTGGGAAGTAACCGTCTCCGGGGTACTCCGGAGTGTACTGAGGGTGCCACTGTTGTGTGAGCTCCTCTAGCTCCCACTGATAAACTGGCGTCTAGTACTCAACTGGTAGCTCGGGCACGGGCGCCTGTGGTTGGGCTATGCCCCAATATGCGTAGATGTCCGAGGGCATAATAATGTACCTGCCTAGATGAAGATTGAACAAAGAAGGAGCAGGCAAAGTAATAGTCTCACGAGTACCCTAACTAAATACCAGGTTATAAATCATCCTTCTATTTATATCTCTATCACAAAAGTCATGTCGAACCATGCTATCATAGTCTAGATATCTCTCAGGGAGAAGAATCTCTTCTTCCTCGTCCAGTCTAATAGGTATCTCAAAATGTCTAGCAAGATGAGTCGCATAGATACCTCCATAAACAACGCCTTTAGAACGGTTCGTGTTCAACCGTTGAGCTACTATAGCGCCCAAGCTTTAAGTTTTATCATTATAAAGGGCTTCGCGCAAAACTGCAAGATCTGGGGAGCTAAGGGCCCCAGCTTTCCCACGGCCAATCAAACATTTTCCCACGAATAATGAGAAGTACCGAAGCAAGGGAAAATGTATGCTAGCAGCTCTAGCGCAAGACACTCCTCTCTCCTCTCCTACAACAATAGTATCTATCAAAGCCTCTAAGTCCCGTGGACGAGGTTCATGAATATCCCCAACATAAGGTAATTTGCAAACACTGCAAAAATCCTGAAGTGACATGCGCTGGTGGATATCATATAATTTGAACTCAACCATAGGAGGACTCTTCCTTGGATAGAAGTTAAAGCTTTGCACGAAAATATTGGTGAGGAGGAGGTATTGCGGACACTTATCTTCAACGAAGGCGGTAAGGCCTGCATTCTCCACCAAGTAGTAAAAGTCCTCATAAAGTCCGGCGGCGCGTAAGAACACATCGCTTGGCCAGTCGCGCGCTCGAACTTCTGCAATTCGAGGGACTGGATACTTGGGTTTATTCTTCTCACTTCCATCATCCTTGGGGTCACGGCTTGAAGAGCCTCTTAAGAACCACCTCATCTTTTCCTTTTTATTTCTCTAAAAATTTCTGAAATTTTTAGTGACTCTAAGGAAAAGTGAACAAGGCTCAACGAAGCTCATAGCAACTACACCGACAAGTGCCTAGAGGCCATATAAAGCGTCAAAACTACTTGGACCACCAAGGCAGCAAAAATACGCAACGAATAAGGCACTAGAGCAAAAACTAATTGGACCAATGGAGGAGTCACATACCTAGGAGCAATTTCCCCAAAACAGTTTGGTGAATGGGGCTATGCACAAGGAGATCGAAAATCGCAGCAAGAAGAGCAAGAACACGGGTTTGAGCTGTAGAATGAATTTTTCTGGAGGTAGGAGAAGGAGATGGGAGCTCGAATAAGTGGAGGGGGGACACGTGGGCCCCACAAGCCTGGTAGGCGCGGCCAGGGGGAATGCCCGTGCCTCCAGGGTTGTGGCCCATTGGTGCATCCCCCTGACTAGCTCTCCGTCTTAGAATTTTTAAAAAATTCCAGAAAAAATCATACTTGATTTTCACGGCATTCAGAGAACTTTTATTTTCAGGACACTTTTCTATGGGACGCAAAAAGCAGAAAACAGGAGAAATTAAAGATAAATCTATCATTTTTCTTCTAAGCAACCGAAGGTGAAAGCTTGGAACAGAGGTTTGTGACTCCTCGATTCATCCATCCCATGGCCATCGAAAGAAATCCGTCAATGAGGTTGATCAAGTCTCCTTGACAAACTTTTTTGAATCACGAAAGGAAACAGAGAATTTTCAAATAGTCACTAGGTTACCTCAATGGGGATATGCATATCCCCGGCGAGCAAATAATACTTCATCTTGAGAGTAGGTATAGGGCATTCGAAGCTCCCAATAAGAATCGATGAAGTTTTTTCGATAGCATTGATGCAATGTACTCGATATTGTTTCTTCGGAAAGTGCACTGTATGCTCATTACCGTTGACATGGAAAGTGACATTGCCTTTGTGGCAATCAATAACAGCCCCTGCAGTGTTTAAAAAGGGTCTTCCGAGGATGACCGCCATGGCATCGTCCTCATGAATATCCAGAATAACAAAGTTTGTTAAGATAGTGACGTTAGCAACCACAACAGGCATGTCCTCACAAATGCCGATAGGGTAAGCAGTTGATTTGTCGGCCATTTGCAGAGAGATTTCAGTGGGTGTCAACTTATCCAGTTCAAGCCTACGATAAAGAGAGAGAGGCATAACACTAACACCGGCTCCAAGATCGCATAAAGCAGTTCTAACGTAGTTGCCTTTAATGGAGCAAGGTATAGTGGGCACTTCGGGATCACCTAGTTTCTTAGGAGTTCCACCCTTGAAGGTATAATTAGCGAGCATGGTGGAAATCTCAACCTGAGGTATCCTCCTCTTATTAGTCACAATATCCTTCATGTACTTAGCATACTGAGACATTTGGAGGATATCTGTCAAACGCATTTGCAGAAAGACAAGTCTAATCATTTCAACAAAGCGCTCAAAATCATCATCATCCTTTTTCTTGGATGGTTTAGGAGGAAAAGGCATGGGTTTCTGAACCCATGGTTCCCTTTCTTTACCATGCTTCCTAGCAGCAAAGTCGTTCTTATCGTATCTCTTATTCTTAATTTGTGGGTTATCAAGATCAACTGGTTCAATCTCCACATCCTTATCATTTCTAGGTTGAGCATCATCATGAGCATCACTATCAATATTATCACTAGGCTCATGTTCATCACTAGATTGTGTTTCGGCATCAGAAACAGAGATATCATTTGGATTCTCAGGTGTTACAGCAACAGGGTTGCTAGCGTGCAAGTTCCTATCGTCTTTCTTCTTCTTCCTAGGATGACTAGGTGCATCACTTCTAACTTCTTGATAATCTTGTTCAATTCTCTTAGGATGACCCTCAGGATACAAAGGTTCCCGGGTCATTCTACCGCCTCTAGTGACGACTCTGACAAAATTGTCATTCAACTCATTGAGCAAGTCATTTTGAGCCGTAAGTACCTGTTCTACCTGAGTAGTAACCATAGAGGCATGTTTACTCAGAAGCTTAAGATCATTGACATTTCTATCCACACAAGCACTTAAATGACTAAGCATACGAGCATTCTGTTCCAATTGTCTGCTAACATAATCATTGAAACTTTGTTGTTTGGCAACAAAGTTATCAAATTCATCCAGGCATAAGATAGCGGGTTTATCAAAAGGAATATCACTCTACTACCTGTATCGGGATATGAAGACCATGGATCTCTTCGATAGGTGGTAGATTTTTGACATCTTCAGATTTAATGCCTTTCTCTTTCATAGTTTTCTTAGCTTCTTGCATATCTTCAGGACTCAGGAATAGAATACCTCTTTTCTTAGGAGTTGGCTTTGGAAGTGGATCGGGAATAGTCCAAGCATTCTCATTGCACAAGATATTATTCAATAGGATCTCAGCTTGTTCTACAGTTCGTTCCCTAAAAACACAACAGGCACAGCTATCTAGGTGGTCCTTAGAAGCATCAGTTAGTCCATTATAGAAGATATCAAGTATTTCATTATTCTCAAGAGGGTGATCAGGCAAAGCATTTAGTAGCTGGACGAGCCTCCCCCAAGGTTGTGGGAGACTCTCTTCTTCAACTTGCGCAAAGTTGTATATTTCCTACAAGGAAGCTTGCTTCTTATGGACTGGGAAATATTTCGCAGAGAAGTAGTAGATCATATCCTGGGGACTATGCACACAACCAATAGCAAGAGAAGTGAACCAAGCCTTAGCATCATCCTTTAGTGAGAAAGGAAACAGCTTGAGGATATAGTAGTGGCAGATCTTTTCCTCACTCGTGAATAGGGTGGCTATATCATGCAGTTTGGTAAGATCTGCTACAACCGTTTCAAACTCATAACCGTGAAAAGGATCAGATACGACCAGAGTGATTAACTCAGGGTTGACAGAGAATTCATAATCCTTATCGGTCACAAAGATAGGCGAAGTAGCAAACTTCGGGTCGTATTTCATCCTAGCGTTCAGAGATTTTTCTTTCCACTTGCGCAGTAATTTCGCAACATCCTAGCTATCCTTACAAGCAAGAAAGTCGTCAGCTATCTCTCCCTCCATAACATAACCCTCATGCATATCAGGCAATTCATATCTAGGAGAGCTAGTTCTAACAGGCAAAATAGTAGGTTCTACTTCAATAATCTCAGCAGTTTCAGAAGTATCATCACATCTAGGAGCAACTCTAGCAATGTGTGCATCAAGGAAGTAGTATCAAGTATAGCATCATCGCAAGCATCATGGACATCAGAAGTAGCATAATCAAGCACAGGCGACACATCAAAATTTCTAGCAGGAGGTGGTGTCGCAAACTTACTCATAACTGAAGGTGAATCAAGTGCAGAGCTCGATGGCAGTTCCTTACCTGTCCTCGTAGTTGAGGGAAATACTTTAGTTCTTGTATCTTTCGGATTCCTCAGAGTGACCAGCAGACGTAAATCCCAAGTGACTCACAAAATATAGATATGCCTCCCCGGCAACGGACCAACGCATTAACACTTAGTGAATACATGAACTCCTCATACTATGGTCATCTCCGGGAGTGGTTCCGGCTACTGTCACTCCGGGATTGCCGGGTCATAACACATAGTAGGTGACTACAACTTGCAAGATAGGATCAAGAACACACATATATTGGCGGCAACATAATAGGTTCAGATCTGAAATCATGGCACTCGGGCCCTAGTGACAAGCATTAAGCATGGCAAAGTAGTAGCAACATCAATCTCAAAACAAAGTGGTTACTAGGGATCAATCCCTGTCAAAACTAACTCGATTACATGATAGATCTCATCCAACCCATCACCATCCAGCAAGCCTACGATGAGATTACTCACGAACGGTGAAGAGCATCATGAAATTGGCAATGAAGGAAGGTTGGTGATGACGATGACGATTACTAATATTTTTGTGCAAAGCTTTAACTTCTATCAAAGGAAGAATCCTCCTATGGTTGAGTTCAAGTTATATGATATCCCCCAGCGCATGTCACTCCAGGATTTTTGCAATGTTTGCAAATTGCCTTTTGTTGGGTATATTCATGAACCTCGTCCACGGGACTTGGAGGCTTTCATCGATACAATTGCTGTAGGAGAGGAGAGAGGAGTTTCTTGCGCTAGAGCTGCTAGCATACATTTTCCCATGCTTCGGTACTTCTCCTTATTCGTGGGAAAATGTTTGATTGGCCGTGGGAAAGCTGGGTCCCTTATCTCCCTAGATCTTGCGGTCTTGCGCGAAGCCCTTTATAATGATAAAACTTATAGCTTGGGCGCTATAGTAGCTCAACGGTTGAACACGAACCGTTCTAAAGGCGTTGTCTATGGAGGTATCTATGCAAATCATCTTGCTAGACATTTTGAGATACCTATTAGACTGGACGAGGAAGAAGAGATTCTTCTTCCCGAGAGATATCTACATTATGATAGCATGGTTCTCCATGACTTTCTTGATAGAGATATAAATAGAAGGATGATTTATAACCTGGTATTTAGTCAGGGTACTCGTGAGACTATTACTTTGCCTGCTCCTTCCTTGTTAAATCTTCATACAGGCAGGTACATTATTATGCCCTCGGACATCTATGCATATTGGGGCATAGACGAACCACAGGTGCCCATGCACGAGCCACCAGTCGAGTACCAGACAACAGTTTATTAGTGGGAGCCAGAGGAGCTCACACAGCAGTGGCACCCTCAGTACACTCCAGAGTACCCCGGAGCTGGTTATTTCCCTCCTTGGGAGTAGACCAACTTAGGCCAAAAGCATAAGCTTGGGGGGTACGTGTTTCTCACCGACTTTATATTCTTGCTTACACTTTCACTTTGTTAGTCGGTGTTCACACTTTGCCACTGTATCATCCATGCTAGTTTATTTCGTTTTTCTCGTTTTCTTATCGTGTGTTTGTCTAGTTTGAGAAAATCCAAAAAGATTTTCTTGTTCTTCTTTTCCTTGTTGGAAGCTTTCCCGTGTAAATAGTTTTCTTTTTCTTTGGGTCAAGGTAGAAGACCATGGTTACAATGCTTAGTGGCTCTCGCATGCATATCTGTTTATCTGTCAAAGAGCCATATTACTTTGTCTTCTCCTTTGTTTTTGCTTGCAAATTCCAGCTTAGTCCAATGCACGAGCATTCTTATTATTGTTCACATCATTCGGTCGTGCAAGTGAAAGGCAATAATGACGATATATGATGAAGTGACTGAGCCTAGAAAAGCCGGTATGAACTCGATCTATTTTGTTTTTATAAATATGACTAGCTCATCGTTCCTTGTTCAGCTTTGTTGTGAGAGAAACATGTTTGCAATGACAACTTAGAGATCATAGTTTCTGATGCCATGCTTAATTAGCCAGGAGCTTATAATGGTTTGTCTTGGATGCCAACATGAATTTTGAGATGACTATGATGTAGTATGATAGGATGGTATCCTCCTTTGAATGATTCAAGTGGCTTGACTTGGCGCATGTTTATGCATGTAGTTGAAACAAAATCAACATAGCCTCTATGATATTCATGTTCATGGTGATTTATGTTCTACTCATGCTTGCACTCAATGTTGGTTAATCTCAATGCATTTTGATGACTGTTGTCGCTCTCTAGTTCATCGCTTCCCAGTCTTTTGCTAGCCTTCACTTGTACTAAGCGGGACTACTGCTTGTGCATCCACTTCCATGAACCCAAAGTTGTTCCATATGAGTCCACCATACCTACCTATATGCACTATCTACCTGTCGTTCCAAGTAAATTTGCATGTGCCACTCTCTAAATCTTCAAGAAATAATCTGTTTTGCATGTCCGAACCGCTCATGTGGTGACAAGGGGCTATCAATATCTTCCATGCTAGGCATGTTATCCTCGATATGTGTTTATTCACTATCACTCACGAGAAAGGGGACGGTAATTGGAATGCCCGGTTCCATGCTCAAATCGAAAAGATAATTAGAAACGAAACTCCCCCTAGATTGTTGTTGGTATGGACAGCACCCAAGTATTCGGCTAGTCGTGGAGTGTGATTGATCGGTGGTGGGGGAGTCAAAACTTTTGTTTTCTGTTTGGGAACCGCCTATAGCATGTGTAGCGTGGAAGATGGTGAAAACTCTTGGTCATTGCGTTGACAATGAAAGCATGCCACCCAAAATTATTATCTCTGTTTTCAAAGCTTGAGCTCTGGCACCTCTGCAAATCAATGCTTCCCTCTGTGAAGGGCCTATCTATTTATGTTCCTATTGAGTCATCCTCTTCTTATAAAAGCACCAATTAGAGAGCACCTCTGTCATTTTTATGCTTTGATTTTAACTATGATTGAGTATGACTGCGACTGGATCTTCTTTGCCATGAATTACAATGTTTAGTCAGCCCTTGGTCTTTGAAGGTGCTCTGCATTTATGTTTTGCGGTCTCAGAAAGAGCTAGCGAGATACCATATGTTCATACTGCTTCATGATTGTTTTGATTGAAGTGTTGACATTTGAGACTTGTTATTATTTGCTCGCTAGTTGATTATGCCATTGATATGAGTATACCATGAGACCTAGATGTCATTTGCTTATGTTGTTAGCTTGTGACCTTGCTGAAATTCTGGTTTTGAGTTAGACATAGTTGCAACAACAAGATCAAATAGAGTTCGTAAAAGTTTTTCTTTTGTCTCTTTCAGTTTGTCAACTGAATTGCTTGAGGACAAGCAAGGTTTTAAGCTTGGGAGAGTTGATATGTCTCCGTCGTATCTACTTTTCCAAACTCTTTTGCCCTTGTTTTGGACCCTAATTTGCATGATTTGAATGGAACTAACCCGGACTAACGTTGTTTTCAGCAGAATTGCCATGGTATTGTTTTTGCGCAGAAATAAAAGTTCTCGGAATGACCTGGAAATTTACGGGGATTTTTTGTGGAAGATATAAAAAATACTAGCGCAAGAATCAACCGGAGGGGTGGAGCTGAGAGCCCACAAGCCCACCAGGCGCGGGCCCCCCTGGTCGCGCCTGGCAGGCTTGTGGGGCCCATGAAGCTCCACCGCCTCCAATCTCAGCTCTATTTAGTCCCTTTTGTCCGGAAAAAATCAAGAAGAAGAGTTCATCGCGTTTTACGATATGGAGGCGCCGCCACCTCCTGTTCTTCCACTCGAGGGCAGATCTGGAGTCCGTTCTGGGCTCCGGAGAGGGGAGATCGTCGCCATCGTCATCACCAACCTTCCTTCATCGCCAATTCCATGATGCTCTTCACCGTTCGTGAGTAATCTCATCGTAGGCTTGCTGGATGGTGATAGGTTGGATGAGATCTATCATGTAATCGAGTTAGTTTTGACGGGGATTGATCCCTAGTATCCACTATGTTCTTAGATTGATGTTGCTACTACTTTGCCATGCTTAATGCTTGTCACTAGGGCCCGAGTGCCATGATTTCAGATCTGAACCTATTATGTTGTCACCAATATATGTGTGTTCCTGATCCTATCTTGCAAGTTGTAGTCACCTACTATGTGTTATGACCCGACAACCCCGGAGTGACAATAGCCGGAACCAGTCCCGCACATGACCATAGTATGAGGAGTTCATGTATTCACCTAGTGTTAATGTGTTGGTCCGGTTCTTTATTAAAAGGAGAACCTTAATATCTCGTAGTTTCCATTAGGACCCTGCTACCAAGGGAGGGATGGACAATAGATGTCATGCAAGTTCTTTTCCCTAAGCATGTATGACTACATACGGAACACATGCCTACATTACATTGATGAACTGGTGTTAGTTACATATCTCTCTGTGTCATAAATGTTGCATTATGAATACCATCCGGCATAATTATCCATCACCGATCCAATGCCTACGAGTTTTTCCTACTGGTCCTTGCTACGTTACTTTGCTGCTACTGCTGTCACTGCTGCTACAGTTACTCTGTTGATACTGCTATTACTTTGCTGCTACTGTTGTCACTTTGCTGCTACTCGTTACCGTTGCTACTGTTAATATCACACTACTTTGCTACTGATACTTGTCTGCAGATACTAAATCTTTCAGGTGTGGTTGAATTGACAACTCAACTGCTAATACTTGAGAATATTCTTTGGCTTCCCCTTGTGTCGAATCAATAAATTTGGGTTGAATACTCTACCCTCGAAAACTGTTGCAATCCCCTATACTTGTGGGTTATCAGTGACACACCTTCAAAGCCAACAGTGAAAGTTTGCTTCTCACAGTCAATATGAGCATTGACGGTATTGAGGAAAGGTCTCCCAAATGTAATGGGACAAAAGCTATCTTGTGTGGTAGCAAGAACGAGAAAATCAGGAGGATACTTAGTTTTACCACACAAGACGTCAACATCTCTAACAATTCCCAAAGGGCAGATAGTATCTCTATTGGCAAGCTGAATAGTAACATCAATAGGTTCCATTTCGACAGGTGCAATCTCGTCTTTAATTTCATCATATAAAGATTGAGGTATTGCACTAACACTAGCACCCACGTCACGTAAACCATGATAACAATGATCTCCTATCTTAACAGAAACAACATGCATGCCAACAACATGCCTATGTTTGTCTCTAGTATGAGGTTTAGCAATTCTAGCAGCATCTTCGCGGAAGTGAATATCATGCCCATCAACATTGTCGAACAGGAGATCTTTGATAATAGCAATGCTAGGTTCAACTCTAATTTGCTCAGGGGGTGTAGGTCTTCTAATGTAGCCCCTATGTATCACAGTTGAAGCTTTAGAATAATCCTTTATTCTAACGGGGAAAGGTGGTTTCTCAATGTAAGCACTAGGAACAACTAGTCGTCGACCCGTGCCCTTGCACGGGCTAGTATCATATCGAAAGTCAAAAGCGAACCATCTTTAACCTTTTTAGAATTTATTTCATTAGATATTTTATGTAGTATATTTAAATTTACTTTTACTTTAATTATATACAATCAAATAAAAGTAGTTTGAAATTATAAGCTTTACACTTACGATGCTAATTGACAAAGAGAACAAAATAATTCTTCACCATGTGACTACGTGGAAGCATAATAATAAGACGATATTTTAGGGTGTATTTGCTACAGCCAAAGAACAACAGCAATGGCTATATACGTACCACAAAAGATCCCATAACTTGTGACCGTTGATTTGCATCAAACTTTCTAATATATCATTTAAGGGGGCGTACCAACAAAGACATTATAAGCTTATTTGTCAATGAAGGTATCTTTCTGTTCTCTGTGTATTTCTGCACTTTGCTAGTTCTGTCATGCTAACTGTCTGCAACATGTTATACTTCAAATATTTATGAAACAATCAGAACAGAAAGCGTCAATAGAGAACTGATATTATAATGGTCTCAATGTGGAAGTACACAAATCTCTCCCGTAAAATTGAAATGATGAGATGGTATCGTGATGAAACCATATGTTTTTGCTCAAGTGAACCAATGAGTTAATGGCATCAGATGTGGACATATAATCAGTACATAAGCCAAAACTAAAACACCGCTACAATTTGCACAAAAGACAAAAAAATCACGTTGAATACATGGCATCAAATCAGATTAGGGGAGTTTGCTGATACAGTAATGCTGCAAGGACATATATGAAACAACAATTAATTAACCATAAAGTTGTACTTGAGAACACACAGTTAACATATCATAAGGATCTTACTAAGACAAAGTGCATTTGTCCGGTAAAGCTTATATTCCTGTTATCTGATACTTATGTTTGCTCTTTATTTTATTAATAATTGATACGATTTATTCTAAACGAATGATTCTATTGATTTTCTAGACTTTCAGCATAGATATGCAAGCAAATATCAGAGAGATTACTGTCAATTTCATTTGCGGCAATAAGAAAACCATTGCCAATTTACAAACTATTTATTCTGACCACAACATGCATTTCAGCTACTGTATTTAATGTCTATAAAAAACTATATAATTCAGTTGTAGCAGTAAGAATCTGCAAGCATGTAGAAAATATACCTACTTAACAGTAGCCTATACCATGCAATGCACCATATCACAAATTCAATTTAGAACCTTGACCACTGATTTGAGGCATATATTGTTAGCTTTTATACATATAGTTATCCTTTTTCAACTATAAATCAGCAGAAACATCTGAGGAGAAATAGCCCATGCACATCTACGTTCTTTAAACATTACCTCATACACACTGTGAGGAGGGTCCCACAGTTACACTGACTAAACTGAGATGGGATTATTGAAACTTGCAGAAAAAGGGGTATGGTGCAAACGTTCAATGTATTGTGCTGAGAGGAGTAACACATACAGATGGGCGTCGATCTCGTCTTTGTTATGTCGTAAACATCATTGTCAAGTTGTGGCTGCTTGAAAGGAACATATACATGGGGGCGCCTTGTTGTGGTTGCAGGCCATGTTGATCTTCAACTTTCATCATATTTATAAACCTTCCTTGATCAACTGTGTATGATAATTCAAAACCATAGCTATGACATGAGATAAAAGAAAAAAATTGTCTACAGTTCAAAACTCATAGTAGAACTAATTGTACCATGTCACCTACCTTTTTCTTGTCTATCTTCATGGTCTTTCCCTGCAGTAGACTGGGGTCCTTAACGCCCAATAGCCAGATCACCCGGTAACATTTGAGTAATCGTGAGCTTGTTCCCGACATGTATGTGCCCGTGGCTGTTCCGGGTGCGTTGCCTAGGTATACCCGTAGCAGCTCGGACTATGGAGGAAGAGAAGGACGGGCTGAGGTGCCTCATACCTGATTGGGAGGAGGCAGACATGTAAGATGGATGGAAACAAATCAGTGCGAGAAACACAACCAAGAGGAGGAGCCGGGGGAGAGATTCGATATTCAATCCATGAAGAGCATGTCAAAAAATTGAATCTGAATTCAAAGGAAAAGATATGGTGGATTTCAAGTGTAAACCGGCAAGAAAACAAATCCAGAAAGCACATGGGCTCAATGCCCTAATTTGCTTGCTTTAGTTTGAGGGAGAGTTGATGGTTTTTTTCACGGGAGGAGAGAGAGAGACCATGGTAGAGATGTCCAGCCGTCAGATTTGCTTGAGGTTGTTGTTATTCCTTTAAACGGGGAGAGATAGATTAAGACGGTGGTTGGGCCATTGGAGAGATACGTGAGAGATTTTTACATGAGTTTTTTTAAACTATATATCAGAGTTTGTTAGGGATACGTGTGAGATTGAGATTGGGAGAGTAAGGTCATGTGACAGAGCTATGTGTTTTTTTCTTCTTCTGTGATTCGATCTACACTGTTATAATCTGGCCCCACCAGATTAACGGTTCGTAAGATCTAATTAACCTGGTAATTTCTAGGGAGTCTCAAATTAGTATAGGTATAGATAATGTTATTTTTGCACAAATTTATTATATGATCGTAGCAAAATTCTTACTTCCTAATTTTATGTAAATTACTTATACACCAAATTTGTGCAAGCATGCATTTTCCATGTCAAACTTTTGATATAATGAGTTCGGTTAATTTGTGAATCATAGTACGCAGAATGAGTTATGTTGCTCTCGTGCATTCCAAATGTCAAACTAAAATGAATTTCTGTTGTTAGATCATGTTTAGATCAACATAAAGAAAACTATGAAACAAAATTCATGTGTGGTTGTCTCTCATCGTGTCTCATCGCAATGATCTCATCGTGTCTCATCGCACTTCTGGTAAGAGAGACCGACCAATCCATTCTTTCCCCATATAAATTATGTCTACAATTGAAAAAGCTGCATATGAAAACAATAGATACGGTACATGAATAAAATTAAATAGTATATACTAATCTAGTTTATAGAGCGTTTCCGATCAACATTAACTCCATGTCCAAACTCAATATAGCACAAATTCTAATTCTAATGGGACTGATATATACCTTTCAATCCATTAATTACAGCAAAAATGTATATGTGTGCATACAAATGATTAGCAAGGAAAACCATCAAGAATACAACACGAACCAGTTCCGGAGTAACAGCAAAAACTATATGGCCAGCGATACCTATAGCCCAACACGGGCGCCCTTGTCGCCACATTTCTCAAGGACATCTTCTCTTCCGTGCAACTCATTGCGACCTCCACGCCACACCAATCTCTAGATGCATTGGACATAACTCGAATTAGAATATGTTCTTCCAATAAGAGTAGCCCAGATTATTGGAATGTCAATTAATTAGATTTTACATCTGAACCTACATACATTTAGTTTAGGTAGTAGCAGCATATTAAGGATTAGTTTAATTGTAGGGTTAGAGTATAAACTTCTCTGTATGTATGTGACGGGATAAATCCAGACATAATCAGTTCCTTGCAAAATTTAATCCTAGGGGACCAAAGGATTCTTTACAATGCCTGGGTGCAATCAGCATGGTACACAACACAATTTGTAAATACTGGTTGAGAGCAACGCACAAACGCGATTGGAAAGTTAAGAGATGACACAAAAATTGGTCACCTCCCACTGTAGATGGGGAGGAAGTCGACCCAGGCGTAGAGGCCACGGTCACGCATAGGCTGCTTCTCCACCTTCAGCCATGACACAAATCCTGAGTTGCAATCGTGACACGAATCCTATCTTGAAGCCTCAGCACCGATCTATCAAGGATAAAATTCGGAATATGCTCGGCTGCAAATTTCCTCCATAATAGATCATCTTCCTTTTTTAGTTTTTAAACCCGCATGCATGGCAGACTGTCAAGGAGGAGGCCATTGTATATTTTCTTTTCAGAAGATATTGTCTTTTGGGGGATCATGCAACGGGCACCTACCTGTCTCCCTATGCAATAGATAAATCAGATTGAGAAAATATTTTATCCTCTAGAATAAACGTGTGTAATATAAATTATTATATCAAAGTAATAAATTAATATATGAAGTTATTATGAAGGTCCACCAGATGTGTAGCTATTAAAATCTATAGTTTCTATTGTAATAAAATAGACAGATAGACAAATAAACAAATAAAAGAACACAAAATTTCGAAGATTCGTACTTGTAGTTTTGCCTCTAGAAGCGGCTACGAAATCCAAAGCATTAGCTGAAAAAGAAGAGTATAGAACAGTGATAACCAAAAGGTTCTTGGGTAGTTTGTAAACGGCGTATCCATTATAATCAGTGGAATGAAAAATTGTTCTAAAAATGTTTGGACGTGAAGACGATTCTCAAACCTGCATGATGACATGAACGGACAGAGACAACCTTGGCACCCCCAATGAGAGAAGGTTGATCTGGGATGATGTTGCAAACAGACAGGATGTGTAATAATTCATACAGTATAAGCTAACCCGATGGACATAGTTGTGCTTCAACCCAAACTCCATGATGTATCCAAATATTTGTACGTGAGAAGATTTGGGATTCAACCTGTGGAGAGTATATAGATTTATAAACACGATCTATTCCAACGTAGAAGTTGTGCTCGACTGACCTGAACATGCACGTACATAACCTCCAAATCAAACATGCACTTGTTCAATCTTTTTGGCGAGACCGCAACCCACGCGAATATAGTTTCTTTATCTCAAAAAAAACAGATTCCATATCAGAGGGTGGGAGAGCGAACATGTCGAGAAGGATGCGCTGCTTGCGGCTGCAGCAGCTTACACCTACAACCAATTCTGATTGAAGTGCAGGAATGTGACATGGAGACATGAAGAAGAGATGTCGGGAAGAGACCCAAATTCAAAGAAAAAGTAACAACAGATTCATTTGTTAGTGCAAGAAAACAAACCTGATCCTGATTAGGAATTTTGTTTAATCTAATAATCTCCTTGAGCACATCCTGTACATTAGCGAACTTACTTTGTTAGGCTTGAGAAGGTCAGAGAGAGGGAGAGAGAGAGAGATCACGTATATGAGGAAGAACCCTGGATAGATTCGTTTTCCATGAAAAATGTCGTGCGGTAGAAGGAGTAGATTGATTTTTTTAGGCTAGAGATTGGTTGTCTCTTCAGGAGAGATAGAGTTTTTTTTGTTCAGGGGAGGTTTCGTTAGTTAGAGGAGGAAGAAAAGGTGGATTGAGATTGGTTGTCTCTTCGGGAGAGTTAGAGATTGTTTAGTTTTTTTTGTTCAAGGGAGGCTTCGTTAGTTAGAGGAGGAAGAAAAGGTGGATTAGAATCGTGTCACGATTGTTGGCATGTAGGAATAAACTTTTTTTTTCCAAAATTGAGCAAACTTTCAGGCACTAATATTACGGATGGATCTACACCGTAAGAAATAGTTGGTCCACCAGATTAACGGCTCCTAATTTCTAATTAACGTGCTAATTTCTAGAGAGTCTCTAATTAGTATAAGTATAGATAGCATCATTATAAGCAATAACTTTCTCTTCATCAGGATTGGGTTTAACTACATTGACTACTAAGGGACGATGACATTTAAACCACTTCTCTTTAGGGAGATCAATATGTGCACCAAATTATTCACATAATGAACCTACTATCTCAGAGTCAAGTCCATGTGTAGCGCTAAAATCACAAAAAGTATTTGTTTCAATGAAGGATTTAACGCAATCTAACTTAAGATTCATACCTGACTCCTTACCTTCATCAAACTCCCAATCTTCAGAGTTGCGTTTAATTCTTTCCAATAAATTCCATTTGAAGTCAATATCTCTCTTCATAAAAGAACCGGTACAAGAAGTGTCAAGCATGGTGCGATTATCATGAGAAAGCCGAGCATAGAAGTTTTGAATAATAATTTCTCTCGAGAGATCATGGTTGGGGCATGAATATAACATTGACTTAAGACTCCTCCAAGCTTGAGCGATGCTTTCCCTATCAGGAGGCCAAAAATTATAAATATAATTCCGATCATGATGTACTAGATGCATAGGATAAAACTTTTGATGAAATTCCAATTTCAATCGGTTGTAGTTCCATGATCCAGTATCATCACATAGCCTATACCATGTTAATGCTTTATCTGTCAAAGATAAGGGAAAGAACTTCTTCTTGACCTCATCCTCGAGCAAACCTACAAGCTTAAATAAATCACAAGCTGCATCTACATAGATTAGATGCAAGTCTGGATGTGATGTTCCATCTCCTGAAAAAGGATTAGCCAATAGTTTCTCTAGCATACCCGAAGGAATTTCATAACAAATATTTTCAGTAGGTGCAGCACGTTGAGGAGAAACTCCTTGTCTTCCGTTCGAGGTGAAGATACCCCGAACAAGCTCCTCAAAGGATTAGTTTCCATACTGACAAGTGACAATAAATTTCAGCACACTATATAAATGTTTCCTTACCAAATTCCACTTACCAAAGGCGCTTCATTCCCCGGCAACGGCGCCAGAAAAGAGTCTTGATGACCCACAAGTGTAGGGGATCTATCGTAACCCTTTCGATAAGTAAGAGTGTCGAACCCAACGAGGAGCAGAAGGAACTAACAAGTGGTTTTCAGCAAGGTATTCACTTCAAGCACTGAAATTATCGGTAAGAGATAGTTGTGTGATAAGATGATTCGTAGTGAGAAGCAAGTAACAATAGTAACAAAGGTGCAGCAAGATGGCCCAATCCCTTTTTTAGCAAGGTACAAGCCTGGACGAACTCTTATATGAGGTAAAGCGCTCCCGAGGACACATGGGGATTTCTGTCAAGCTAGTTTTCATCAAGTTCATATGATTCGCGTTCGCTACTTTGATAGTTTGATATGTGGGTCGACCAGTTCTTGGGTGCTGCCCTTACTTGGACAAACATCCCACTTATGATTAACCCCTCTCGCAAGCATCCGCAACTACGAAATAAGAATTAAGACAAAGTCTAACCATACATTAAACTAGTGGATCCAAATCAGCCCTTTACGAAGCAACACATAAACTAGGGTTTAAGCTTTTGTCACTCCAGCAACGCATCATCTACTTATTACTTCCCAATGCCTTCCTCTAGGCCCAAATAATGGTGAAGTGTTATGTAGTCGACGTTCACATAACACCACTAGAGGAAAAAACAACATACAACGCATCAAAATATTGAACGAATACCAAATTCACATGAATACTTATAGCAAGACTTACCCCATGTCCTCAGGAACAAAAGTGACTACTCACAAAGCATAATTATGTTCATGACCAGAGAGGTATTGAATAGCATCAAAGATCTGAACATATAATCTTCCACCGAGTAATCCAACTAGCATCAACTACAAAGAGTAATTAACACTACTAGCAACCTTACAAGTACAAATCGAAGTCGTGAGACGGAGATTGGTTACAAGAGATGAACTAGGGTTTGGAGATGAGATGGTGATGATGAAGATGTTGATGGAGATGAGTCCCCTCCGATGAGAGGAGTGTTGGTGATTGATACGTCTCCAACGTATCTATAATTCTTTATGGTTCCATGCTATTATCTTGTCAAACTTTGGATGTTTTGTATGCCTTTTATATCTTTTTATTCACACATGTATTACTGTTTCATGTTAATACAATTATAGTATGAACAATAGATGATTATCATGAACAAGGAAATATGATAATAACCATTTTATTATTGCCTATAGGGCATATTTCCAACACCTGGAGCTTCTTGGCCCAAGATGGCTTGGGGAGGAAGGCACATGTGTCTCTGAAATGCCCTCATCCTCAGCCGCCTCCTCATCCTCATCAGTATCCATGAGGGCAGCAACAGTTGTAGTGGTAGTGTTATCCCACTTGTTCTTCTGACCCAACTTAATAGGCTCTTGGCGGATCCAATCGGTAGGATGAAACTCTATTTCTAGAAAGGCAACCAACCACTTCTCCCTTATCGAGTAAAACAAATAAGGGCCATAGATGGGAACCTTACGATGAAAAATTGCCGACCGAAGTTCACTCCACATGACGTGAGACACATCAAGCGGTCCAGGAGCACGAGCCCGCCCTTTCTAACACATCAAAAGCATATTCACCAGGTATGAATGCACCTGGTCCTTGTTGCCAACGCGCGGAAAATGAGTGTTGCAAAAGATTCGGTGCATGACATCAAGGAAAGGGTTCAACACGTGAGAGATCTCACCAGATGGGGACACCTTCTCCATAAACTAGGGCAACAGCTTTTCTTTAGGTGTAGCAAATGGCTTTGCGTGTGGGCGCAAACCAACTGGGTTCTCAAGCCCCTCATCATGAATGTTCAGAAGATCCATGAACTACTTCCAAGTAGCAGACAACCTCTTCCCATTGGTCATCCAAGTCATAGTGTGCCCCGCATCAATGTGGAAGTGGAGTGTAAAAAAGAATCGAGTCACATTCTCAGGATCAAAGTCAAGGTGAAACGAGATGAGCTCCTAAATCCCAAGTTGTTCCAGCATCTCCAGAGATTCACCAAAGTACATCGGGTCCTTCTTGAGATGATCCATGTCAATCCACTGAACCAGTACATAGATATTTTTCTTGGTCTTGATCACATCTTCCTAAATGAGAGCCATCTACTTGGACCAGAACAATTCACATCCCTAGAGATCAACCCTATCGAGGACATAGGGGTTGCTCTTCCGACGAATCAAAAACTTAGCTTGCGGCATAGCATCCCAATTGACAGTGTTCTCCTTGTTCTTGTGAGCGGGACTCTTGAAGTTGCGCTTCGAAGCCTTGGATCCCTCGGGTGCATCTGGATTGCAGAGGCACTTGGAACTCGTATCCCGAGAAGGATTCGAGCGCCTGGATACGTCACCTATGACACGCAATGCAAATACAGGAAAACGACAAACGAAGTCAAGGCAAAGACCAAAGCAAACCACAAAACCCCAGAGAAATGAGCAATAGGAGGAGAAAACATGTGAAAGTAGGGAACAACGGTAGTACCGCAGTGCAAGCAGTAGTAAAAGGTTACTACCGTGCTGACCATGGTAGTACCGCTCTTGGGAGCGGTAGTACCGTAGGTTAGGCGGTAGTAAATTTTTACTAGCGCGCCCACTGCGGTAGTACTGCTCGAGGAGGAGCGGTAGTACCGCACGGGTGAAAACTGCCAGATCTGACAAACCAAACTTCAGATCCGGTACTACAAGTGACCAAAACTCACACGTTGAATCCTACTGAGTAAACTTTCTACCACACAAGCACTCTCCAACCATCCATTCATGAAAAGATTGTGCCATAGAACGATGAAACCTAACTCATATGCCCCCAACCCTAGATGCAACAAAAATGAGAAAAAGAGAAGAGAACTAGGGGCAATACCGATGTCCATGGCACGAGGGAGAGGAGGGAGACGATCCCACCAAACGGAATGGGAGGAGAGTGGTCGGAGAAGGAGATCCGGCGAGTCCCTCCGGCACCGTTTCTTGAGAAGAGAGAGAGAGAGAGAGAAAGAGAGAGAGACACGAGATGAATGGGTATGGGGGGAAAGAAAATGCCCCTGCCCTAATATAACACTTCGTGGCCCCGGTGGAGCGGTAGTACCGCTTGGCCTGCGGTAGTAAAAATTTACTAGCACTTGTTGAGCGGTAGTATCGCTCGTCCAGCAGTAGTAAAAAATTATTGTTGTACCTGGAGCGGTAGTATCGTGCCCTATTTAGAACAAGATGGTTTGAACTTTGCAAGAACAAGAGAAAAACGAAGGATAACCCAAACGAAGGTCAGGAAAGCGAAACAAGCAAGAAAAACGAACACTGAACCGAATCTTCTGACAAAGAGAGGGCGGTGGCCGGAGCCACCAATGTTTGAGATAATTGGTATGACAGTGCGAAGAATTATCCCCGGGTTCATGACCAAAGCTCGTTTTTGAAGCACAATGCCATCAACAATGGCTAATGTGAAAGACGTGATCAATTTATGCATAATGGAGGGAGGGAAAGTTCATTGAGAGAACAACACTGCCCCTATGTCCATGCCTGCACCTAGAGCAAAATATAATGATGAGTGTGGTGTGTTGTGCCTAGTTTCAATCCACATTGCTTGAATCAATGATATTTATCTCATGCCTTAACTCGCGAAACCTTGCTTCATCTAGGGGCTTGGTGAAAATATACGCAAGTTGCTCTTGAGTGGTTATGAAGAGGATGTCAATATCTCCATGCTTGATATGATCTCGAATGAAATGATGACAAATATCAATATGCTTGGTCTTGCTATGTTGCATCGGATTGAGAGATATCTTGATGGCACTTCCATTGTCACATAGAAGAGACACTTTGTCACAAGTGACATCGTAATCCTTTAAAGTTTTCCTCATCCATAATAACTGAGCACAACAACTTGCGACAGCTACATCCTCGGCCTTGATGGAAGAAAGTGACACACAGTTTTGCTTCTTCGAAGACCAACTTACCAAAGAGCCACCAAGGAATTGGCATCCTCCAAAAGTTGAATTCCTTCCGACAGAGTCTCCAGCCCGTACTAGACTAAATCTTGCTCCTTTGGGGGTACCATAAGACAAAGTTTGGAGTATGAGACAAATATCAAAAGATTCGTTTGACTGCTGCATAGTGGCTTTCCTTCGGTGCGGATTGAAACCATGCACAAATTCCCACACTCAACATGATATCTGGTCTAGAAGCACAAAGGTAAAGCAAGGATCCAATCATGGAGCGATATACCTTTTGATCCACTGCTTTACCATTGGGATCATTGTCAAGTTTGTATTTGGTTGGCATGGGAAATTTGACCGGCTTGACGTCCTCGAGCTCGAACCTCTTAAGCATGTATTGAGTGTACTTGGCTTTATTGATGAATGTTCCTTATCTTCCTTGTTTGATTTCATACCCGAGAAAGAACTTCAACTCTCCCATCATAGACATCTCAAACTTCTCGGTCATTAGTGCAGCAAACTCTTCATTGAAAGATTTGTTAGGAGAACCAAATATAATATCATCAACACATAGTTGGCATACGAACAAATCCCCTTTGACCTTTTTGGTAAAAAAAGGGTGGGATCAATTTTCCCAATTTCAAACCCACGATCTTGCAACAACTCGGTAAGGTACTCATACCACGCACGAGGGGCTTGTTTAAGGCCGTAGAGCACCTTCTTGAGTTTGTATACATGAGTGGGGAGCTTGGGATCCTCGAATGCCCTAACACTGATAAAAGAGTTTGTCGTAAAGGGTTATGTTGATGCAAGCTTTGATACCAATCCGGATGTCTCTGAGTAGCAAATCAGATTCGTATAGTGGAGCGGTTATTCGGAATTGTTCGAAATGGAGCATGGTAGCAACATCTATAGTATGACATAGAGATTTGTAAAGTACGCATGGATCTTAATATTTCAAACCCGTTGACTAAAACCTCTCTCGCAAGTGAAACATTATCAAACCCCAGAAATTATTGGGTGTTGATCATATGGTGATGCGAACTAGATTATTGACTCTAGTGCATTGGGAGACTACTCAAAATATGCCCTAGAGGCAATAATAAATTAGTTATTATCATATCTCCTTGTTCATGGTAATTGTTTATTATCCATGCTATAATTGTATTGATTGCAAACTCAAATACATGTGTGGATACATAGACAACAACATGTCCCTAGTTGAAAGGATCGATATGGTTGACTAGAGGGGGGGGTGAATAGCCAACGACCACTTTTTAATTAATCTTAACAAGTTAGGGTTAGAAACATAAAGGTTCTCTAAAATGACAACAAGGTGATGAACCTATATCATGCTACCAACTATAAACACTACGACAAGTAAGAGAAAGTCTACAACAAAAACATACACAATGTAAAGATTAGAGATAACCGCAAGTGGAACCAATGAAGACGAGGATGTGTTACCGAAGTTCCTTCCCTTTGACAGGAAGTACGTCTCCGCTGGAGAGGTGTGGAGGCACAATGCTCCCCAATAAGCCACTAGGGCCACCGTATTCTCCTCACGCCCTCACACAATGCAAGCTGTCGTGATTCCACTAAAGGTGCTCTTGAAGGCGGCGACCGAACCTTTACAAACAAGGTTTGGGCAATCTCCACACAAATCTTGGAGGCTCCCAACAAGACCACGGAGCTTCACCAGAATGGAATGTGGCTCCGAGGTGACCTCAACCGTCAATGGTGCTCAAACACCCAAGAGTAACAAGATCCGCAATGGATTAGTGGGGGGAATCAATTTTCTCTTGGTGGAAGTGTAGATCTAGGCTTCCGCTGACCAGGGGTGGTACTACCGCTGGGCCAGCGGTACTACCACCGGCTCTAGCGGTACTACAGCTAGGGATAGCGGTACTACCGCCAGCTCTAGCGGTACTACCGCTAGGTGACCTTTTTGCAAGATGAGAGAAACCAGAGATGGGAAAAGCTCCAAAGTTGCAGGGAAAGGGGATGGAGATAAAGTGTGTGTGTGTGCAAGATTGATTCCACCCAAACCTCTCCAATACAGATCACCTCTTAATAGTACGGCGTTCCTACGACCCAAAAACCACCAAAGAGAATCGTAGAGGACACCGTGCTTCTGTTCCATGGAGGGTGCCGAATAGTCTTGTGCATTTGTCATGTATTATCTGGATGCTTAATGCACACGATTAGTCCATTAAGGTACTGTCATCAATCACCAAAATTACTTAGGCATAAATATGCCCTAACAATCTCCCCCTTTCTGGTGGATTGATGACAATACCGGATTTGCACAGTAGAAAGCATGTGATCATAAAGATAATTTAATAGAGATAATTGAAGAGCATATGACTCACAGCATATGATAAAAATAGGTCTGACAATAAAAACAAGTCTCACATCACACGTAGTAAAGATAGCAAATACAGTCAAACCAAGTTCAAAGCAAACACGATAAAGATAAAGCAAAGCAAGGCAAATCCAACTCCTAGACTCTCTCCCTCTTTGGCACAAGACACCAAAAAGGGAGCGCACCTAAGACACAGGTGGTCACTCATCCCTAGACGCATCTGTGGAATCCGGATCCTGTTCGTCCTGCTCCTCCTCAATGTCCTCCTCAGAAGCCTCCTCCTCAGCACCAAACCCAGTCCACTAGTAACCTTGAGCCCTCATCCAGTCAGTCTCTCAAGTGATGTCGTCCTCTGAGCCGCTTGAGATAGCCACATCAAGGGTCCTTAAGACATGCTTGTGCCTCTGACGGTTCTCCTTCTGGGCCACATGAGACTGATATTGTCCCTTGGCCTGCATACAGATAAGAGTCTTCATCTGATCCCTCAACTTCACAGCCCAACATGGCATAGCAGAAGAGCGGGTATGCGAAGAAGGTCCTCCTCCAGCAGTAGTCTCTGTGTCCGTATCCATGGGCTGAGAAGAAGTTGATGGGTTGGCCCATTTGTCCTATATACAGAGCTTCATAGGATCATGCACAAAATAGTCAGCCTGAATAGGGAAGGGGTCTATCAGATAGATATCGTCACACCTATTCTGAATATAGGCAAACAGGTAAGGCCCATAGATGGGAACCTTACAGTTCATGATGCAATTCTAGAGCTCATGGAACATCACATGAGCTATGTCGAGAGACGCAGTTTCCTTAGTCCTTGCCTCCTCACACAGTAGAAGCATCTCAGTGAGATGACCATGCACCTCGTCCTTGTTGCCAATACGAGGGAATAGAGAGTTGTGGAAGACCCGATGCATGATATCCCGATGCGTGGGGAGCACACCTTTCTTGATGTAATGTTGTTGCAACCTATCCTTGGGGGTGGCAGTGGAAGAAGTAGGAGCATGAGGATGCGTCCCAAGAGCATTTTCTTCCCCCTCGAAGTCGACGTTGAGGAACTGCATGAACTCTGTCCAGGAACCAGTCAGCTTCTGATTACCTATCATCCAGGTCATGGTGCGGGCGTCATCAGGTTGAAAGTGAACAGTGACATAAAACTGGGCCACAAGATCTGGATCGAAGTCCTTTCTGAAGGTGATGATATCTGTAAGGCCAAGCTTTTCAATCAAGGAGAGAGCCTCACCAAAGTATTCTGGATTCCGCCAAAAGTGAGCAAGGTCGATCCACTGGACTAGGACAAATATCTTCTTGAAGGGCGTGATGATGTCACGATAGATCATTGAATGTTCCCGTGACCAAACATGATCGACGTTCTTGAGCTGAGCCTTGTCATCAACATAGGGATCACGGGTGCGGAGTGCCAGAAAATCCTTAGGTGCCATAGTGCGAACGTTGACCCCTTTGTCCTTGGTAGCAGTCTTCTTGAAGGACCTCTTCTTAGGATTCAGACTGGAAGTGGCAGAACCTTCTGGAGCCTCTGGAGTGTGATACTGCTTAGGTTGGGTGTTACGTGCAGGATTCGAGAGACGAGAACCACCTGTGACACACAAGACACACACACCAAAAAGAGCGACAAAAGTAGTCATGGCAATGGTCAAAAAAATCATAAGAAGAAACACATATTGCCAAGAGAAATCAAAGAAAAAATATCCTCCTGGCGGTAGTACCGCTCGCCCTGGCGGTAGTACCGCTGGGGGTCGTGGCGGTAGTACCGCTAGGGGGTTGACTTTCAGATCTGGATATATTTAAACCACAAAAACTACTAGATTCATTTCAAGGGATTCACGGCTAATAAATAAACTCATTACAAGAATCACCATAGCCCAAACACATGTGGAACTCGAGATCATCTAGATGGAGACAAGCCTAGTCAATGGGATCCAAGTTTTAGATCAAATCCATGAGATGTATGATAAGAGCTACTAGATCTAAAACATGGAGAACTAGGGCATGTCAAAATATTTGCAATGAAGAACATTAGACCTAAAATCCCCTAAGATATCTCCCTCGTTCCATCCAAAAACTAAGCACAAAGTATATTCATGGATCCAAATCACCAAGCTCCTAACCCTAGAAACAAACACACCAACCAAGAGAAGAAGGGGAGGAGCTTTACCGGAGTCCATGGCACTTGACGGAGGAAGGAGGATGGGAGCAAACCCTCCAACTGAAAGGAGAGGAGGGGCTTCGCAGAGAGAGATCTAAACGGGGGGAGTTCGCAGAAGAGGGAGAGAGAGCCACGAGGAAGAAGAAGCACGGCAAGAAAAACTGGCTCCCCCTCCTTTATATAGTCCAAGGTGTACGGGCCCAGCGATAGTACCGCTGGGTCATAACGGTAGTACCGCTACCCTGGCGGTAGTACCGCTCCCCCTGGCGGTAGTACCACTAGGGTCCTAGCGGTAGTACCGCCGTCCTGGCAGTAGTACCGCTCTCCTTGAGACAGACCTAAAAGCCCTAGTCAAGCTTCGATAGGCTAAGGTCCTGGTGGTAGTACCGCTCGGGTCCTGACGGTAGTACCGCTACCCCTGGAGGTCGTACCGCTCAAAAAGGCACAACGAGACATAGGACTTTGTGGAAATGATGTGGGCAATGACTAGTCAGTGTAACAAAAAGATAACACCAGCAAGATATACTGACTAGTCGTTTTGTATCCTTTCTTCAACACGAGAGAAAGGTGGGGGCGGTGGCCGAAGCCACCTATGTTTGAGACAAAGGTATGACACACGAAGAATTATCCTTGGGTTCATGACCAACCCTCGTCTTTGAAGCACAAGTGCCATTTAATGATGGCCAAAGTGAAAGACTTGATCGATTTATGCATAATGGGGGAGGGAAAGTTCATTGAGAGAACAACACTCCCCCTATGTCCATGCCTACACCTAGAACAAGATGTAATGCAGAGTGAGGTGCAAAGTGCCTAGTTTCAATCCACATTACTTGAATCAATGATATTTAGCTCATGCCTTAACTCCCGGAACCTTGTTTCATCTAGGGGTTTAGTGAAAATATCTGCAAGTTGCTCTTCAGTGTTGATAAAATGAACCTCAATATCACCTTGCTTGATATGTTCACGAATGAAGTGATGGCGAATATCAATATGCTTGGTCTTGCTATGTTGCACCGGATTGAGGGAAATCTTGATAGCACTTTGATTGTCACATAGAAGAGGCACTTTGTCACAAGTGACACTGTAATCCTTTAAAGTTTGCCTCATCCATAGCAACTGTGCACAACAACTTGCAGCTCCCAACTCAGCTTCGGTGGAAGATAGTGAGACAGAATTCTGCTTCTTTGAAGACCAACTTACCAGTGAACGACCAAGGAATTGGCATCCTCCAGAAGTTGACTTCCTCTCCACATAGTCTCCTGCCCAATCTGAGTCAGAATAGCCCACTAGGTTGAAGTTTGCTCCTTTGGGATACCATAGACCAAAGTTTGGGGTATGAGCCAAATATCGAAAGATTTGTTTAACAGCCATAAAATGGCTTTCTTTTGGTGTAGATTGAAACCATGCACAAATCCCTACACTCAACATGATATCCGGTCTAGATGCACAAAGGTAAAGAAGGGATCCAATCATGGAGCGATATACCTTTTGATCCACTGCTTTACCAATGGGATCACTGTCAAGCTTGCATCTTGTTGGCATGGGAAACTTGACCGGCTTGACATCCTCTAGCTCGAACCTCTTGAGCATGTCTTGAGTGTACTTGGCTTTTTTGATGAAGGTCCCTTCTAAGCCTTGTTTAATCTCGAACCCGAGGAACAACTTCAACTCACCCATCACAGACATCTCAAATTTCTCGGTCATTAGTGCAACAAATTCTTCATTGAAAGATTCGTTAGGGGAACCAAAAATGATATCATCAATATATAGTTGGCATATGAACAAATCCCCTTTGACCTGCTTAGTAAAAAGAGTGGGATCTATCTTCCCAATTTCAAACCTACGATCTTGCAACAACTCAGTAAGGTACTCATACCACGCACGTGGGGCTTGTTAAAGCCATAGAGTGCCTTATTAAGTTTGTACACATGATTAGGGAGCTTGGGATGTTCGAACCCCGGGGGTTGTTCGACATAGACCAAATCATTTAAAGGACCATTAAGAAAAGCACTTTTCACATCCATTTGTTGTAATTTGAAATTACGATGAGAAGCAAATGCAAGCAGCATGTGAATCGATTCTAGACGAGCAACAGGGGAAAAAGTTTCACCGTAGTCGATACCCTCGACTTGGGAGTAGCCTTGAGCCACCAATCTTTCCTTGTTTCGAATCACAATCCCATTGGCATCTTGCTTGTTTTTGAAGATCCATTTGGTCCCGATGACATTATGTTCCTCCTTTGGTCTTGGCACTAAATTCCAGACTTGATTACGCTCGAAGTTGTTGAGTTCTTCACGCACGGCCATAAGCCAATCCTCATCATCGAGCGCTTCCTGTACCTGTTGAGGTTCACAATATGAAACAAACGCGTGACGCTCACAATAATTCCAAATTTGTTGATGAGTGGATACTCCCCTTTTCAAACTGCTAAGCACATTCTTCATAAGATGTGACTTGACTCTTAGCTTGTTCGCAATCTTGGCTGTGCGACGCTCCAAGAGTTCTGCATTGGATAACTAGGGAGCATCAACTTGATTTCTTTGCTTTCCCTTGCGTTTTGATCCTCCCTTGGCACCAGTAGCCCCCTTAGGTGCCGCAGAAGGGAATTGAGAGATAGCATCCTCATCAACTTGATTTTCGACTTGAGCAGGTTCACTAGTTTGTTCTTGTTCTTGTGGTTGCTCTTGATCTTGATCTTGTGCTTCTATTTGTTCTGGATCTTGTAGTTGCACTTGATCTTGATCTTGAGAAGATTCGGAACCTTGTGTAAGCACTTGGACATCATGGGACACATCACCATCTTTGAGCAATTGATCTTGTCCTTGAACTTGTTCAACTGGTTCAGGGTCTTCTCTTTGTTCATCGGAAGTGTGTGGGGCTTGTGAGGATGATGGCTCCACTTGAGTAGAGCACTGTGCTTCTCCTTCGGCCACAAGGGGTTCCTCAATGGAAAGTATTTCACCAATCCCCATTCTTCTTAAGGCTTGGGGAGGAATTTCATCACCTACATCACAAAGACCAATTTGCTCCACTTGGGAGCCATTATTTTCATCAAACTCCATGTTACACATTTCCTCAATGAGCCCGGTGGACTTGTTGAGGACACGGTAAGCATGCGAGTTTGTAGCATAACAAACAAAGATGCCCTCTTGTGCTCTAGAATCAAATTTAGCTAAACGTGCACCTTTCTTGAGAATGAAACACTTACACCCGAATACCGGGAAGTACTTGAGATTGGGTTTGTTTCCCGTGAGAATCTCATATGGGGTCTTGTTCAAGCCTTTGTGGATATAGAGCCGATTGGACGCATGACATGCTGTGTTGATGGCTTTGGCCCAAAAGTTATATGGAGATTTGAATTCTGCCATCATTGTTCTTGCAGCGTCCATCAACGTTCAGTTCTTCCTTTCCGCCACACCATTTTGTTGAGGGGTGTATGGTGCTGAATATTGATGTTTTATTCCCTCATCACCTAGAAACTCATCCAAGGTGTAGTTCTTGAACTCGGTGTCATTGTCACTTCTAATCATCAGAATCTTTGCTTCATGTTGACGTTGAGCTTCATTAGCAAAGTTGATGACAGTTTATTGAGTCTCACTCTTCCTCTTGAAGAAATATACCTAGGTGTATCTTGAGTAGTCATCAACAATCACCAAGCAGTACTTTCTGCCCCCAAGACTATCAAATGATGGAGGACCGAAGAGATCCATATGAAGGAGCTCCAACGGCCTCTTAGTGTAAATGAGAATCGTTGGACGATGAGCAGTTTCATGAATCTTTCCTTCAATGCACGCACTGCAAGCACGATCTCTGGCAAAACTCACATTCGTTAGTCCCCTTTGAGGAGACTTTGCAAAGATCTCATATTGACATGAGCTAGTCGGCGATGCCAAAGCTAGCCCACATCAACTTTAGCCATTAGACAAGTCACAGTCTTAGTGGGTCGCTTTGAAAAGTTCACCACATAGAGACCATTTTTGACATATCCAACATAGGCTACTTTAAGAGTCTTGCTCCACAAAAGGACCGCAGTATCAAGATTAAAGAATATGGAAAAGCCCATAATTGCAAGTTGACGAACCGAAAGTAAATTGCAAGCAAGGGACTCAATAAGCATGACTTTCTCCATTGATAACTCTTGAGAGATGACCACCTTACCAAATTTCAATACCTTCGATGATGATGCATCGGCGAATTGGACATGGGTGGGCATAGATGGGGAAGGATGCACATCCACCACTAAGTCCTTGCTTCCGGTCATATGATTTGTTGCTCCACTATCGAGCAACGATGACACCCCACCGGAAGCAAACTCCTGCAATAGATCAAGGCTTGGTTTTAGGTACCCATTTTTGAATGTGTCCTTTAATGTTAGAGACAAGGGTCTTAGGAAACCCAAGTAGCCCATTCAATGGACTCATAGTAAGAACCAACAAATCTGGCATAAACATGCCCATCACCAGCACGACATAAAACATAGGAAGTATTGAGTTTGCCAGCTATGTTGGTAGGAATGGTTTTGCCCTTCTTGACGCTACCATTCTCCACCTTGTTCCTGTTCACCTCCTTAGTCCCTTCACCCTCTTTGACAAAGATGTCCATGAGGGCAGGGGATCGTTTGTTCATGTTCTTCATTTTTCTTTTTGACTTGGATGTAAGTCCAAGTCCCTCCTTTCCTACCACACCCTTTTGATTGCTCAAGAGGTTGTTCAGGTTCTTCTCGCCTTGGATGCATGACACAAGGCCCTTCTCAAGTTTATCCTTCAACTTGGCATTTTCCTCCACAAGATGTACATGCTCACAACAAGGGTTAGTTGTACAAGCATTATCAATTATAACGAAAGGAGGACAAGTAGAGATCTCCTTGGTAAGCTTTGCTTGGAGTTGATAATTAGACTCTTTCAGGGAGAAATGAGCACCATTCAAGACCTTGTGAGCCTTGTCAAGTGTGTCAAACTCCACTTTGAGTCTGTCATGGCCAACCCCAAGAGTATCCTTTTCAGACTTAAGCATACGAGTAAGAACAATAGCATGATCTAGTTCCTTTTGCAATTTAGCGCAGTCATCGTTGTATGACTCCTCACGAGCCAAATGAAGAGTGCGCTCCTTTTCTAGTGCAATAGATAGTTCAGCAATCTCATCGGCATAGTCACGACTATGTCCTTGCAGCTCGGAGATGGTCTCCTCATGAGACTCGATGAGGTCATTAGCCTCACCCAGCTATTCCAAAAGAGCAACAAAGTGCTTCTTGGGTTATCCTTTGATCGGACACAGAAATTTGACAAGATCATGCTCATTAAGTTCCACAACATCACTATCATCAACACAATTCAACAATGAAGGAGCAGTAGTGATGTTGGTCTTAATGTTGGGTGTTACCTGATCAATACCTTTGGCCATGAGGCACTTGGCGATGTGGTTATCGTTGGGGCATTGAAGAGAGACACATTCTTGGGAGAAGGGGTGGCAATGGCGACAGTCGCAGTTGCCACCACATCGTCATCGTCATCGTCATCGGAGGGGTACTATTTAAGTGCCACCATACCCTTTGGGTGGGGTTTCTTGACAAAGTTGTTCTTGTTTGGGAATGACTTGGTTTTGTCTTTGCGAATGAGCTTGCCCCCGTTGTCTTCCCTCTTCTCATAGGGACATTCTGCCACGAAGTGACTCACATTACCGCAGTTATAGCATGTCCTCACTCGTTGCTTGGATTTGAACCCACTTGAGTTGTTCTTGGTGAAGTTGGGTCTTTAGTTCCTTTTGTTGCCCCAGAATTACCTTGACGCAAGATCCATGTGCTCGTGATAAGCATACTTAGTGTCTTCAGGGCAGCTCTCCTCTTTCCCATCCTCTTCTTCTTCTTTAGAAGCAGCCTTTGCCTTTAAAGCAAGGTTGGGTGAAGTTGTCTTTGACCGAACGCGAGCAAGTGCATTGTTGGCGGTCTCGTTCATGATTGACATTGCAATGAATTCATCCAACACCTCACTGGAAGACAAGGAGTGGAAATCTGGTCGTTGGCGAATGACTGATGACATGGCTTTGTTGAAAAGCATGATGGCCTTGTGAAACTTGCGCTTGATCCATGTGTCATCCACATCCTTGCTCCCATGATCCTTGAGAGCAACAACAATAGCAGTCACCCTTCGATAGAGATCACGAGGGTCCTCATCTTCCTTCATCACAAACTCATCGGCCTTATCAAGTACCACTTCATAGTTGGACCGTTGAATGCTTGAGCTTCCCTTGTACAACACCATAATGTGCTCCCAACAGTCCTTAGCCAGAGTAAAGGGGCGCAAGTGAGGAAGATCTTCAGGAGGTACTGTGAACTGTAGAATAAACAATGTGGAGTGATTATATTGATTGTCCGCTTCTTCTCTTGGAGTGAGGTTGCTTGGGTCATGAGTATAGTATCCTTGCTTGATGATTCTCCATAAATTTGTTGAGCTGTGATTCAAATGAGACTTAATAGAAAACACCCAGTTAGCAAAATCACCCTTAACAAGCTTAGGAGGAGGACCAACAGGGTTAAGACGCGGTGTAGGAAGAGGTACTCCATAGACCATGGGAGGTGGAACTGAGGCATAGGTTCCAGTCCCATCATTTTCGAGAGGGGAAGAAGGTCGCATACCTTTAGCCTCTTCCTTAGAGGAATTGGCCTCCGAATCTGTGTTGGCGGGTTTCACCACCAACGCCGGTTCGGGTGAACCTTTAATTCCCTCAATTAAGTCTTTAAGCATGGTTTTGACTTTGTTCGTCAAGGACGTCTTGAGGGCGGCCATAGCCGTATTCATGTCGTCCCTTGTGACCGAAGTCAAGGCCATGGCCTTGGGTTTCCCATGGGGAACTCCCTCATCATCTTCCATACACTTCGGGTAGTGAAACCCTTAATAAAGAGACGTTGCTCTGATACCAATTGAAAGGATCGATATGGTTGACTAGAGGGGGTGAATAGGTAACGACCACCTTTTAATTAATCTTAACAAGTTAGGGTTAGCAACATAAAGGTTCTCTAAAATGACAACAAGGTGATGAACCTATATGATGCTACCAACTATAAACACTACGGCAAGTAAGAGAAAGTCTACAACAAAAACATACACAATGTAAAGATTAGAGATAATCGCAAGTGGAACCAATGAAGACGAGGATGTGTTACCGAAGTTCCTTCCCTTTGACTGGAAGTACGTCTCCGTTGGAGCGGTGTGGAGGCACTATGCTCCCCAATAAGCCACTAGGCCACCGTATTCTCCTCACGCCCTCACACAATGCAAGGCGCCGTGATTCCACTCTAGGTGCTCTTGAAGGCGGCGACCGAACCTTTACAAAGAAGGTTGGGGCAATCTCCACACAAAGCTTGGAGGCTCCCAACAAGACCACGGATCTTCACCACAATGGAATGTGGCTCCGAGGTGACCTCAACCGTCTAGGGTGCTCAAACGCCCAAGAGTAACAAGATCCGCAAGGGATTAGTGGGGGGAATCAATTTTCTCTTGGTGGAAGTGTAGATCTAGGCTTCTCAACCAATCCCTAGGAAATCAACAAGTTTGATTGGCTAGGGAGAGAGATCGGGAAATTTTGAGCTTAGGGAGCAACGATGGAGCTTGGGAGGGTGAAAGGTAGGGTTCTTGAGCAAGAAGAACCCTTTATATAGCGGTTGGGAATCCAACCGTTTTCCCACTCACAGCACGAGCCCAGCGGTACTACCGCTGGCTGCAGCGTTACTACCGCTGACAGTCCAGCGGTACTACCGCTGGCTGCAGCGGTACTACCGCTGGGACCATGGTAGTGCAAAGATACTACCGGGCCAACCACCGCCAAGAAAGTTTTCGCAAAAAGTCCGACGAAGTACAACCGCAAGGATGGCGGTACTAAAGTCGTGGAGCAGTACTACCGCTGACCAGGGGCGGTACTACCGCTTGGCCAGCGGTACTACCGCTAGGTGACCTTTTTGCAAGATGAGAGAAACGAGAGATGGGAAAAGCTCCTAAGTTGCAGGGAAAGGGGATGTAGATAAAGTGTATGTGTGCAAGATTGATTCCACCCAAACGTTTCCAATAAGGATACCCCCTTAATGTACGGTGTTCGTACGACCCAAAAACCACCAAAGAGAATCGTAGAGGACACTGTGCTTCTATTCCGCGGAGGGTGCCGAATCATCTTGTGCCTTTGTCATGTATTATCTGAAAGCTCAATGCACACGATTAGTCCATTAAGGTACTGTCATCAATCACCAAAATTACTTAGGCATAAATATGCCCTAACACTAGTGAGCCTCTACTAGACTAGCTCGTTGTTCAAAGATGGTAAGGTTTCCTAGCCATAGACATGAGTTGTCATTTGATAACAGGATTACATCATTAGGAGAATGATGTGATGGACCAGACCCAAACTATGAACGTAGGATATGATCATGTCAGTTTGTTGCTATTGTTTTATGCATGTCAAGTATATCTTCATATGACCATGAGATCATGCAATTCACTGACATCGGAGGATTACCTTATGTGTATCAAACGTCGCAACGCAATTGGGTGACTATAAAGATGCTCTACAGGTATCTTCGAGGGTGTTTGTTGAGTTGGCATGGATCAAGACTGAGATTTGTTACTCCGTATGATGGAGAGGTATCTCTGGGACCACTCGGCAATGCAACATTACAATAAGCTTGCAAGCAATATGACTAAGGAGTTAGTCACGGGACTTTGTATAACCGAACGAGTAAATAGACGTGTCGGTAACGAGATTGAACTAGGTATAGAGGTACCGACAATCGAATCTCCGGGAAGTAACATACCGATGGACAAAGGGAACTTCATACAGGATTGGTTCCCTCCAGACCGTGGGGATGCAGCCTAGATCCCTGTCGTCCCCATCACCGGCGGCACCCAAACTTAGCTGGCGAACGTCTATGGGAACGGCGAGGAGGAGTACACGGGGAGGGGCGGCAGCCGGGGCGCTGTGGTTGCCCCCAAATTGCCCTGGAGGGAGCGATACAAGGGCGCCCTTCAATTCGAAGGAAAATAAGATATCCATCTAGGGTAACAATCAAATATGGGAGGGAAACAATCATAACGACACTGGACGAGAATTTTTGTTTAAAAAGACCACCTACCCAATGCAATTGATAAAAAAGCCATCGGATCGGTTTGTTAGAAAAGACCACATATATCATGGCGACACATGCGTCAGCTAACACGTGGCACCTGTCGCCACAGGACCAGGCGGCAGACGTTGTGTTATAGGCCAGTCGAATGGCGACGAAACGGGATCAACCGATGGGACCTTCCGCCATGCATCTAGGCCGCACGGCCCACCCATGCAGTCAGCCGACATGCACATGCATGCATGATTTAGTAATAGTCGCGTGGCTGGCTGCATGTTTGTGCTGCATGTGTGTGCATGTGTGCATGCATGATTCTCCATTCTAAGCTACAGCCCAGGTAGATTAGAATGAGGCCTTTTCTAGTGCTCCATCATGATGCTAAGTATGTCACATAAATAAAATATGATATGGCACAACAATTAAAGAAAAGAAAGAACACTTTGATGACCAGGAAGAACCAATTCAAGCATGTGAATCTAGGCAAACCACTTAAATGCTAAATTATTAAATAAAGTGAGCTAAGCATATGATACTAGTGTATGATACCACATCCGTAATGCATAGTATCATATGTTAGTATCATAGGGTAGTTCATTTATTGTCATGCAAGACACATAGTAGCACATCATTTAATATGATACAGTATCATAATATGATACTCAACTGTGACAGCCCGAGACCGACGCCCAGAAGATTCCCCCTTTTATTTCCGTTTCCGTTGTGTGTTTATTTTTATTTGTTGCATCATCATTTAGTTTGCATCGTCGCATCATGCATGGCATCTTGCATCGTATGTCGCGTGTGGTGTTTTGAGTGTTGTGCTTCGAGTGATCACCGAGTCGTAGTGCGAAAGTAGCTCCCCCTCTCCCCTCTTATTTCGTTTTTGCGGTTGCTAAAGTTTCCCGTTTTAAACCCCTATTTAAAAGGGTTCGTTTTCTTCTTTTCAATAAAAGTCCTTTTGTTAAATGTGGGGGCAACCCTTGGGTTTTCTCTATTTTCTCCTTTTGTTTTATTTTAAAACAGTCTCATTTTCCTTTCCTCTTTAAAGAGCTTTATTTTAATCTTTAAATAAAAGAGGTTGTATTTTGTTCTCCAGTCAAAAGGGGTTTGATTTTTATTCTTTTGTAAACGGGTTTTAATTTTAATTCTTCAAAAGGGTTTTATTTTATTTCTTAAAAGGGTTTCATTTTTATTTGTTTTAAAATGCCCAATCTATTTTTATGGTTGGGGTATAATTTTCAAAGGAGCAAAAGCATTTGTTTTATTTTATCTATTTTTGTTAAAAGCTTTATTTGTTTAAATTTATCTGTTTTCATAGTTAAAAAACTATTAGGAGGGGATGAGAGGAGCCTGCCCAGGCCAGTCGGCCCAAGGCCCAACTGACCCCTGCTAGCCCTAGCGAGAGGAGGTTCAGCCGATCCCCTCGTTCCCTCTGTTTTCCCTAGCCCGTCATCCCCCTCCCCAGGCTCGACCTCCCTTTGTCCTGATCCCCTCGGCCTAGCCCCTCTCCCTCGCGAGCCCGCGTGCAGCAGCTCCCCTCCCCGCGTCGCCCTGCACCCAGGTCGCCGCTAATCGCCACCTCCAGGTCGCTGCCTCGCCGTCTCCCAGCGCGCCGCGGCCTCCCTCTCCCCGTCGCCCGTGCCCCGCGTTCCCAGGTCGCCGCCCATGCCTCTTCCGTGGCCCGAGGTGCCGCCGCCCGCCAGCAGCTCGTCGCTGTTCCACGCCTGCGCCGCCATTCCTCGCCGTGCCGCGGCCTCGTCCCTCTCGAGCATGCATGTTGCCGAGCCTGCATGTTGCTATCGTTCTGTTGCCTTTGCAGGCTGCTGCTTGGGCTGCTAGTGCCTGCTGTCGATTTGATGTTTATATTGTTGTGCTGTTGTAGCTGCTAGCGAAGCTGTTGCTAAGCTTGCATGCTGCCCTGCCGATCCTAGCCGATGCTTAGCTGCTGTTTACCTTGCTGTTGCGATGTGCCGCTGTCGTTGCTTGCTTGCGCTAGCCGGCGCCGTGCCATCCTTGTTGTTTGCCTGTCGTGGCCGAAGCTGCAGTTGTTGTCGCTTGTGTTGCTGTCGGCCACTGCCAGCGTGCGGCTTGCCGAGTTTGCGTGCCTGCGCGCCGTGTTGGATGTTGCATGGTGCTGTGGTTGCTAGCTGCTAGGCTGCTGCTTGCTAGTTGCTTGCTTGCCTGCTAGTAGTTGTTGCCTGCCGCCGCCGCTGTAGTTAGTTGCTGAATTGTTGCTGGCCTGCTGCTGCTCGCTGTAGACTGCTTGCTTGCTTGCGTTTGCTGTTGCTAGCTGCCTAGCTGTAGCTGCCAGTTAGATGTAGGTTGCCGCATGCTACTAGCTGTTGTTGTTGTGTCGCCTGCCATCGCCGCATAGACCTTCCCCGCCCGTCGTGGTTCACCGACAAATTCGCCGAGAACTATGACATCCTCGACGAACCCCGAACATCGACGGAGACGTGATCGACTTTCGAGATGAAGACCGTAACCCACGCCGAAGACCGAGAGCCACGACGTCGAGCGAACGTCTACCATCGACGAGACCGGAGTACCCCGACTTCCACTACTTCCACGACGACCACGACGACAACTACTTCCACGACGTCCACGACGACCGTTGTTCCCCTACACCGAACCGCTCCGATATGCACGCGTCGAAGGTATACCGTGAGAACGTGTCGTGTAACAAATGCTTGTGTTGTATGAGTTGAATGTATGTTGCACCGTATGTATGCCCGTTGCACGTTGTCTTCTTTCGTCGTGCCTCAACACATGGGAACCCGAGATACGGGATCACCCCATCTTTACTTATCGTTCCCGCACACGCTTCCAGATCGTGGCACCGATATCTCGTTGAGTAACGGGATAGGAACGTTGCCGTGGCATCGTTTCCGACTTGCCGCCATTGTTCCCTCTCGCTCGCCGTGGCGACATATGCTTCTTTCCCTTCTTGCCGTGATGTTGTAACTCGCATGCATGCCGCATTCATGGCATGTTATCTTGTGTTGCATGTCCTTGTGCCATAGCTCATTCTATGTTCCGTGAGTTAAACCGACTAGGATGACACGTAGGATCATCGCTTCACCCCTTGCCATGTTAACAACATTTAATATTGTGTGTTAAATAAACGGGGGTGAATTAAATAATTAATCGTGGAGTTTCGTCGATATGCCACCCGTTGCATATCGAGCTTCACTTAATGTGTAGAGTTTGTGTGAGGTGAATTTTCATGCCATGCCGGCATCATTGAACTGATCATGCATCATATTAGGGTATGCATCATGTCTTGCATTTGCCGTGGTGAATATTTGTGTTGGTGTTTGTTTCCGGTTTGCTCCGTTCCGATAGAGTTCCGCAAGCGTGTCGGAATGTGAGGACCCGTTCGACTACATTAGTTCGCCGACTTCACGGAGTTGTTCTTCTTTCAAGCGAGATCTCAGGCAAGATGATCATTTCCCCAGATACCATTACTATCATTGTCATGCTAGTTTTACCGTTTCTATCGATTATGTCTCGTTGCCTACCACCTGTTAAATATCAGCCTCTCAACAATGCTATGATCACCTTCAACCTGTACGACCTAGCAAACCACTGATTGGCTATGTTACCGCTTGCTTAACCCTGTTGATAGGAGCGAGGAAACTCAAAGTTTGGCACTCGTACGCGTTGCTTATCCGTCGTGTCCTGAGAACGAGATACACGGCTCCTATCGGGATCGTCGACACGCCGGGCGACCTTGCTGGATTAGTTTTACCTTTGACGAGATATCTTGTGCATCGGGATTCCGGTGATGCTTTGAGTAATCTTAGAGTTGAGGTTTTCCACTAGGGAATCCGACGAGATCGCGAGCTTCGTGATTGAGGATTTCTATGCGGCTTGTGGTAATTTGTGATGGACTAGTTGGAGCACCCCTGAAGGGTTAAATCTTTCGGAAAGCCGTGCCCGCAGTTATGTGGCAACGTGGAAACTTTGTTTAACACTGGTTCTAGATAACTTGAAGTTAACTTAAATAAAACTTGCCAACTGTGTGCGTAACCATGACTGTCTGTTTCGTGAGTTCCTTCTCCGATCGAGGACACGGTGGGGTTATGTCTGACGTAGGTAGGTGTTCAAGATCATTTATTTGATCATCGGTAGTTCACGTCCGTTATGCGTAGATATTCCCCCTCTTATTTCTTGTACTCGTAAGTTTAGCCACTAAATATATGCTTAGCCGCAGCTTCAACCTCACCACTTAACCATACCTCACCCATTAAGCTTTGCTAGTCTTGATACCTTTGGAAATGAGATTGCTGAGTCCCCTGTGGCTCACAGATTACTACAACACCAGTTGCAGGTACAGGTAAAGGTTACTTGACGCGAGCGCGTTGATTGTTCATTTGGAGTTGCTTCTTCTTCTTCTTCTTCATCGATCTAGGATGGGTTCCAGGCCGGTAGCCTGGGATAGCAAGGATGGACGTCGTTCTTCTTTTGTCGTTTGTTTTCGTCCTCAGTCGGACCCTGCTCTTACTCTTGATATTTTATGTAATGTACTGATGTGACTCTGATGTAGCTTGTGGCGAGTGTAAGCCAATTCTATATATACCTCATCTTTTCAGTACATGTACTTGTAACGATATCCATTCTTGCGAAACGACGAGATGCGCTTCTATCCCTGACGAGGCCTTCGTGCCAAATTGTGGATAGGGTCGCATCTTGGGCGTGACAAGTTGGTATCAGAGCCGTACCGACCTAGGAGCCCCCTTGATTGATCGAACATGGCCGAGTCGAGTCTAGTAAAAAAAAAAATTTGAGTCTAGTTATATATCGGAGAGTAGGATTCTTTTTCTCCTCTTCTATGCTCTGGTGAGGAATCTTGACGTAATATTTTAATTCTACTTCTCTTCTCACTCAAAAGAATTTTAGGATCACGCGGATATTTTTGGAATCTATATGATGCCGATGTGACGGAGTTCTGTCTTGGTGCCTCGTATCTTCTCTAAGTCTCAGAGGAGTTGAGCTCGAGGGGATTCTTGAGCACATCGTTATCATTCAGATTTCTTAGTATCTCAGAACGAAGGATGTTCGTAATTGCTTCAATACTAGTAGTGGCGAGATAACCCCGATGTCCCCAGTACTGGTGCAGATTGTTCGGGAGTACTACCATACTTTGTATCGTTGTGATCACGAGGGTCTGTTGTAGATGAAGGTCCGAGATTCTGGTTGTGTGTTGACGGATGTGATACAGGTGACGGGTTAGTATAGGAGTTGTGTGATATACTCCTTGTATCCGTGTACCAGATTGCATGACAAGTTATTTCGGGAATTCATAGGTGGGAATTCAAGTAGTTGCTTATAGGACAATCTTCCAACAAATGCATGATGTTAGGTTGGGGTTCGACATCTAGTGGATTCCTTTGTTCACGGTCGACTTACAGCGGTACACGTTGTGTCTTAAAGAGTCCTTGTAGCTTGCTACGACTCAGGGACGCTTCGTATGTCGGGTGCACTGCCTTGCACTTGATGGCTACTGTAAAATCGAGCCCGTGCGATCCTGTCCACGAAAATATCGGACGAAATCTTTCTCATGAGTTTGTTTTGGCATGTTTCATAAGCCTCATCCTTTGTTTTGTTGAATATGGTAATTCAAGGTTCTTCGATGTCAGGTGGTGATTTCAGATCTTTCTAGTGGTGTTCTCATATTTTTATGTGAATGCTAATTCCTTTGCTCAAATCAATTCTCTTGTTAATTCTTGTCAACCGAAGTCGTCATGTTAATTCTTTTCCAACCGGTGTGGTTCTCTCCAAGTGGATTCAATCCTCTTCAATTTTTGCAAGATCATTCTCTCATTTTATTCCGGAGTTCATCTCACCTGTCCCAAATTCTCTTTGTTTTTCCCCACCCTCCCGCCCTTTTTCTTAGTGATTCAATTTTCATCCAAGAGTTTTCTTTTAATTGTGCTTCCGTGTGTGTTCTTTTCTCTCTTACCCGGTGATTCGTTGTGAAGATTCTCAGGAGCGTCATGTTCATCTTTATTCATACTTGTCATCCTTACCGGTAAATTTAATTCAGTTGTCCGTGAACATCATATCCTTTTCATCCTTACAATTTTTCCCATGTTGGAAATTCTTATCACTCTTCTTGTTATTCATTCCTCTCTTTTCTATCGGGAGCGTTGAAGTTACCTCAGAAGTTTCTTGCTTTCAATTCTTTAATTATTTTGAGGTGCTATCCTCATCAAGTTTTCATTTCTACCGGTGCAATATCCCTCTTGCTAGCAATCTTTTCAATGGTGATTTCTTTGAGTGGGCCCATAACCCACAGGTTTTTCCCAGGATCTTATCTGGCTCTTTAAATCTTTTTTCGAAGATCATTAATTCTTTTCAACTATGACGTAAGTATGATTTTCATCAGTCATATTCCTTCTTCCAGATCTATTTGAATTAATTCTCATATTTGGCTCAACCTTCCATTCTTCTTTATTCTGGAGTGTCTCATTATCCTTGGTGTTGTTTCTCGTCATCATTCTCAGCTTGCAAATTCGACGGAGTGTTTCTCTCAAATCTTGGTCTATTCTCTTGGATATTCGTCATTTCAGCTTCGTGTTATCATTTTGAATTTGTTTTCAATCATGAGTATCCCTTTATTGCTATCCGGTGCATTTCTGAGTTGTTTTTATTTCTCGTTCCTCCGAAGGCCATCATTTTAGAAGATTCTTCGTTCTCAGCTTTCAGCTTTCATCCTCAATTCTTCTCAATTGTTGTCTCTTCGTTCGTCTCTCGTTTATCCGGTGCCTTGTTCGAATTATTCTCTCGGTTGGCTCATGATCTCTTCATTCTCTTGTATCTCCATTAATTCGTGGTATCCCCATTTATTTGTGAATTCTTGCCGGTGCTTCCTTCAATTTTGCCTCAAATGGTGCTTATATCTCTGCCTCTTCAAGATTCTTTCAAGAATAACTGCTACGCTAATCTGTTGCTTGTCATCAGTTAAACTTGGTGAAGGATAAGCATAACATAATTCTTATTCCTGTTCCATTATGATTTCAATTCTTCTTCCGGAGTGGCTCGTGATATCAATTCTTTTCTCAAGTTCCTATCTTTCTTTTTCGGAGTTCCAAGTTCTTTTAAGTATCTCTTTGTGAGGCTTCATCTAAATTTTGGCAAGGTCATAATCTTATTCTTTTCTACCTTGTTATCTTTGCTTCATTCATTCGTATACGGAGGTCCTTCATGGTGGCTCATCAAGGTTTCAATTCGTTCTCAAGTGTTCTTAAAGATTCTTGTTGGAGAACCTCAAGTATCCTTTCTCTTGCATTTATATGTGCAATTGTTCTCCCTTTATCTTTTGAGGTGGTATTATAGCATTCTTGTTAGTGTAGGAGCCTCGAAGAGATTTCCTCTCAAGAATAAGATAATTAACCCACCAATTCTTTGATCATGAGGTATTTCAACCCATGATTTCTTCATTGAGCTATTTTGGTTTGGATTTAACCTAAAGCTTTTCCTATGGATTATGCTATTATGGTGCTTGCCATTAATCCGAGTTCTCAATGTAGCCTCTTAGTGTTAGAAATTGTTCACATCTTGTTTCTCCCAATCTTTCCTTGTTTCTTTTAGTGGTTGGTTGTCACCTCATATTTGTTGAGATGATTTTCTTGAGCCCACTAGTATCTTGTTTTTGTTGTTGGGTTTCCAACCACTACGTCAATTCTCTGTCCGAAGGCTCTTCAGTTCTATTGTGATGATTGTTGTCATTCTTTTCTTCATCCTCTTCTTCTGTTTGAGCTAGTTCCTATTCTTTTGTTCCGGAGGCCTTGTGATGTTGCTCTTTTAGGTCTATCATGTTGTTCTATCAAGATCATGGTGTCCCTTGCTCTATTGTACTTGTTTAATGTGAATATTGTCTAATTCTCTCTTCGTATCGAATTTTTTGTCCCATTTTCCTACCGAAGTGCTGCCGAACTTTTCTGTGAATTCTTGCTTCTTTCTCATATCATTCCTCATCTCTTTGCAACCTTCAAGGATTGTTGGTTTCACTCGTTTGTCAAAGAAGCGACTAAGTTTTACCTCTTGTTCTTTCTCATCCTCTTCCCCCTTTCATTCTTGGATCTCGGGGCGAGATCCTCTTGTAGTGTAGGAGAGTTGTGACAGCCCGAGACCGACGCCCAAAAGATTCCCCCTTTTATTTCTATTTCCGTTGTGTGTTTATTTTTATTTGTTGCATCATCATTTAGTTTGCATCGTCGCATCATGCATGGCATTATGCATCGTATGTCGCGTGTGGTGTTTTGAGTGTTGTGCTTCGAGTGATCACCGAGTCGTAGTGCGAAAGTAGCTCCCCCTCTCCCCTCTTATTTCGTTTTTGCGGTTGCTAAAGTTTCCCATTTTAAACCCCTATTTAAAAGGGTTCGTTTTATTCTTTTCAATAAAAGTCCTTTCGTTAAATGTGGGGGCAACCCTTGGGTTTTCTTTATTTTCTCCTTTTGTTTTATTTTAAAACAGTCTCATTTTCCTTTCCTCTTTAAAGAGCTTTATTTTAATCTTTAAATAAAAGAGGTTGTATTTTGTTCTCCAGCCAAAAGGGGTTTGATTTTTATTCTTTTGTAAACGGGTTTTAATTTTAATTCTTCAAAAGGGTTTTATTTTATTTCTTAAAAGGGTTTCATTTTTATTTGTTTTAAAATGCCCAATTTATTTTTATGGTTGGGGTATAATTTTCAAAGGAGCAAAAGCATTTGTTTTATTTTATTTATTTTTGTTAAAAGCTTTCTTTGTTTAAATTTATCTGTTTTCAAAGTTAAAAAAACTATTAGGAGGGGATGAGAGGAGCCTGCGCAGGCCAGTCGGCCCAAGGCCCAACTGGCCCCTGCTAGCCCTAGCGAGAGGAGGTTCAGCCGATCCCTTCGTTCCCTCTGTTTTCCATAGCGCCGTCATCCCCCTCCCCAGGCTCGACCTCCCTCTGTCCCGATCCCCTCGGCCTCGCCCCTCTCCCTCGCGAGCCCGCGTGCAACAACTCCCCTCCCCGCGTCGCCCTGCACCCAGGTCGCCGCCAACCCCAACCTCCAAGTCGCCGCCTTGCCGCCTCCCAGCGCGCCGCGGCCTCCCTCTCCCCGTCGCCCGTGCCCCGTGTTCCCAGGTCGCCGCCCATGCCTCTGCCGTGGCCCGAGGTGCCGCCGCCCGCCAGCATCTCGTCGCCGTTCCACGCCTGCGCCGTCGTTCCTCGTCGTGCCGCGGCCTCGTCCCTCTCGAGCATGCATGTTGCCGAGCATGCATGTTGCTGCCATTCTGTTGCCTTTGCAGGCTGCTGCTTGGGCTGCTAGTGCCTGCTGCCGATTTGATGTTTATATTGTTGTGTTGCTGTAGCTGCTAGCGAAGTTGTTGCTAAGCTTGCATGTTGCCCTGCCGATGCTAGCCGATGCTTAGCTGTTGTTTCCCTTGCTGTTGCGATGTGCCGCTGTCGTTGCTTGCTTGCGCTAGCCGGCGCCGTGCCATGCTTGTTGTTTGCCTGTCGTGGCCGAAGCTGCAGCTGTTGCCGCTTGTGTTGCTGTCGGCCGCTGCCAGCATGCGGCTTGCTGAGTTTGCGTGCCTGCGCGCCGTGTTGGATGTTGCATGGTGCTGTGGTTGCTAGCTGCTAGGCTGCTGCTTGCTAGTTGCTTGCTTGACTGCTAGTTGTTGTTGCCTGCCGCCGCCGCTGCAGTTAGTTGCTGCATAGTTGCTGGCCTGCTGCTGCTCGCTGTAGACTGCTTGCTTGCTTGCGTTTTTGTTGCTAACTGCCTAGCTATAGCTGCCAGTCAGATGTAGGTTGCCGCATGCTACTACTTGTTGTTGTTGTGTCGCCTGCCGTCGCCGCTTAGACCTTCCCCGCCCGCCATGGTTCACCGACAAATTCGCCGAGAACTACGACATCCTCGACGAACCCCGAACATCGACAGAGACATGATCGACTTCCGAGATGAAGACCGTAACCGACGCCGAAGACCGAGAGCCACGACGCCGAGCGAACGTCTACCGTCGACGAGACCGGAGTACCCCGACTTCCACTACTTCCACGGCGACCACGACGACAACTACTGCCGCGACGTCCACGACGACCGTTGTTCCCCTACACCGAACCGCTCCGATATGCACGCGTCGAAGGTATACCGTGAGAACGTGTCGTGTAACGAATGCTTGTGTTGTATGAGTTGAATGTATGTTGCACCGTATGTATGCCCGTTGCACGTTGTCTTCTTTTGTCGTGCCTCAACCCATGGGAACCTGAGATACGGGATCACCCCATCTTTACTTATCGTTCCCGCACACGCTTCCAGATCGTGGCACCGATATCTCGTTGAGTAACGGGATAGGAACATTTTCGTGGCATCGTTTCCGACTTGCCGCCATTGTTCCCTCTCTCTCGCCGTGGCGACATATGCTTCATTCCCTTCTTGCCCTGATGTTGTAACCCGCATGCATGCCACATTCATGGCATGTTATCTTGTGTTGCATGTCCTTGTGACGTAGCTCGTTATATGTTCCGCGAGTTAAACCGACTAGGATGACACGTAGGATCATCGCTTCACCCCTTGCCATGTTAACAACATTTAATATTGCGTGTTAAATAAACGTGGGTGAATTAAATAATTAATCGTGGAGTTTCGTCGATATGCAACCCGTTCCATATCGAGCTTCACTTAATGTGTAGAGTTTGTGTGAGGTGAATTGCCATGCCATGCCGGCATCATTGAACTGATCATGCATCATATTAGGGTATGCATCATGTCTTGCATTTGTCGTGGTGAATATTTGTGTTGATGTGTGTTTCCGGTTTTCTCCGCTCCGATAGAGTTCCGCAAGCGTGTCGGAATGTGAGGACCCGTTCAACTACATTGGTTCGCCGACTTCACGGAGTTGTTCTTCTTTCAAGTGGGATCTCAGGCAAGATGATCATTTCCCCAGATACCATTACTATCATTGCCATGCTAGTTTTACAGTTTCTATCGATTATGTCTCGTTGCCTACCACCTGCTAAATATCAGCCTCTCAACAATGCCATGATCACCTTCAACCTGTACGACCTAGCAAACCACTGATTGGCTATGTTACCGCTTGCTTAACCCTGTTGATAGCGTTGCTAGTTGCAGGTGCAGATGCTTCCATGTGAAAGAATGGGTTCCTTGTTATATCAGCATATTAAATGCTATTTAATTTAATGCACCTATATACTTGGTAAAAGGTGGAAGGCTCGGCCTTTCTAGCCTGGTGTTTTGTTCCACCTTTGCCCCCTTAGTTTCGGCTACCAGTGTTATGTTCCATAAAGGAGCGCTCCTAACACGATCGGGGTTGTTATGAGGACCCCCTTGATAATTCGTTTTAGATTAAAGCTGGTCTGGCAAGGCCCAACATTTGTACTATTTGCTCAACATAATAACTTGATAATATTGAAATGCATAGGGAGTTAGCGCTGCCCGAGGCGTAATTCTACATAATACAGGGAGGGCCAGTGCTGAGGGTGCTGGTCCAAAACAGAGCACTGTGCGGGGCTACCGCGAGGAAACTCGAGGTTTGGCACTCGTACGCGTCGCTTATCCGTCGTGTCCTAAGAACGAGATACGCGGCTCCTATCGGGACCGTCGACACGCCGGGCGGCCTTGCTGGATTAGTTTTACCTTTGACGAGATATCTTGTGCATCGGGATTCCGGTGATGCTTTGAGTAATCTCAGAGTTGAGGTTTTCCACTAGGTAATCCGACGAGATCGCGAGCTTCGTGATTGAGGATTTCTATGCGGCATGTGGTAATTTGTGATGGACTAGTTGGAGCACCCCTGCAGGGTTAAATCTTCCGGAAAGCCGTGACCGCGGTTATGTGGCAACGTGGAAACTTACTTTAACACTGGTTCTAGATAACTTGAAGTTAACTTAAATAAAACTTGCCAACTGTGTGCGTAACCGTGACTGTCTCTTTCATGAGTTCCTTCTCCGATCGAGGACACGGTGGGGTTATGTCTGACGTAGGTAGGTGTTCAGGATCATTCATTTGATCATCTGTAGTTCACGTCCGTTATGCATAGATCTTCCCCCTCTTATTTCTTGTACTCGTAAGTTTAGCCACTAAATATATGCTTAGCCGCAGCTGCAACCTCACCACTTAACCATACCTCACCCATTAAGCTTTGCTAGTCTTGATACCTTTGGAAATGAGATTGTTGAGTCCCCTGTGGCTCACAGATTACTACAACACCAGTTGTAGGTACAGGTAAAGGTTACTTGACGCGAGCGCGTTGATTGTTCATTTGGAGTTGCTTCTTCTTCTTCTTCTTCATCGATCTAGGATGGGTTCCAGGCCGGCAGCCTGGGATAGCAAGGATGGACGTCGTTCTTCTTTTGTCGTTTGTTTTCGTCCGTAGTCGGACCCTGCTCTTACTCTTGATGTTTTATGTAATGTACTCATGTGACTCTGATGTAGCTTGTGGCGAGTGTAAGCCAATTCTATATATATCTCATCTTTTCAGTACATGTACTTGTGACACGACAAGATGCGCTTCTATCCCTAACGAGGCCTTCGTGCCAAATTGAGGATAGGGTCGAATCTTGGGCGTGACATCAGCCCTCCCTTTCTTTATTTAATACTATGCCACGTCATCGAAATTACTTAGTTGGCATGCATGATACTACCTATAATACTCCCATTACGGATAGTCTTATACATTAAAAAATTGAGTTACTAATCTATTTAATGCACTTAGCACCTTATTTAAACACTTTTGCATTGGATTGGCTGCTGCATGTGTGTGCATGCCGCGTGGCTGCATGACGACGGCCCTGCGTGACGCTTAGATGCGTGGCGGGAGGTCCCATTGATTGATCCCGTTTCGTCGTCGCGTGATCCTGTGGCGGCATGTGTCACGTATCAGTTGGCGCATCTGTCGCCATAGCTCAAATGATGTTTTCTCGCAATCTGATTCAGAGATTGTCTTTTTTATCTACTAGTAGAAGTGCATGTGCGTTGCACCGGGTTAGATTGTCGATTTTTGGATCATGTATTTCGTATTTGACCCCCTCCCATCATGTTCTTCGTCAACATCTACTTAAACTCCGCACCGCCTTTGAAATGCAAGTAGGTATGTAAACATATGACAAATGATTATATATAGTAGCGACTAATACCTATACGAACTCTCCAAGCAACAGAAAATAAAAGGTGCTAATAGAAACAATTTCCTCCATATGAATGGCTGCCTAGCAGCTTCGAAGAACAGCTACTTGCATCTGTATTAGTAGCAATTAAAAGTTAAGTTGTAAATAAATGCAGAAACTGCTCGGCACAAACTTGAAAATTTGATTTTTGTAAGAGATATAGCAATTCCAATGGTCATTATTTTAGCAATCTTATTTTACTTTTTTCCGTAAAATATCATAAGATGACCTGCATGATTATAGATTTTAAATATATTCAATTAAGTCCAAATGGCCAAAAGAGTTGTTCATAAATATAATGAATTGAACAATGCCTATATTTCCTTTCTCACAGGATTCCTGTACTATAATTTGAACCTTGCTGGCATAGTTGGGTATTGAAAACTCCTTATTTCATTTAGTTCATGAACAATTGTTTCTATGGGGGAACCGGACCCATGGAAGGTATTTTTTTCTCCAAAGGTCCTCATATTTCTGTTGTGTGTCTTTGTATGTGTACAGGTCAAAAGAGACATGCCTGAACCGCATGAAGGTGTAGTGATCTTTTTTCTCCACATGATATGAAGGATTGCTTATATTGTAACAAAAGCAGACAGAAACAACAACAGCAACTACCATGCTTGTAACTAAAGCAAACAGAAAATACAATGACAACTACCATATTGCATTTAAGTTATTTATGCCACACATTTTTTCCATTCTTCTATGCTCGTGTAAAGTTTGTGCACATCTGCAACTCACTGCGTTCAACTGCGCCTTCATGGTATGCTTTTTGTTCCGTAAGCGATAAGCCTATCCATTTGCAGTTTCGAATAGGGTCTACTTAACTTCTCATCATAGGCGACGCCACCTGACTTTCAGTTGGAGTAGCTTCTTCAAGGTCGTCAAAAAAGTCTGCTTCAAACAACCCTCGCAGACTTTGGGTAGATCTGTGGGAAGCAAATTCATTATACAACAGTGCAAACAAAGGAAAGTTCCATGATCAAGTTCAGTTAACCATAAAACAACTTTTAGTTCTAAGCTCAAGGTTACTTGATTTTAAGTTTTACATGACCGGTCGGACTATTGCTCGCTATAACTGAAACTGTGAGGAATAGAGGCACCAGAATTGACAACCAAAGTAGCAGGGTTGTTTTTAGGGGTGTCGAGGCATTACATACCTCTGGTGTAGCCATCGTTGGCGATATAGGACAGCTCGACATATGTTCTTCTACCTCCGGCGAACTCGAAGCTTCTTCCTCCAGCGAACTTGAAGCCAACATGATGCTTTTCGGGTCCAACTACTCCAGGATTTGATGGATTTTCTGGTCCAACTACGCAACCTGATGGAGACGCCAGCCGAGGATCCTCAGCAAAGTCCATCCCTGGTCGAGCAATTCATTGTTTTGTGTTGGAGAAGGACACCGTCACGAATTCAATCAAAGTCAGACATGGCAACAGGAGAAGGCTCTGCCAGTGGCGAACAGGTCACAGCGGCGTGCTCTCAGCCGGCACTGGTGGACGGCGTACTCACCCTACCTCCTCGATGCATGCTCTCCCTCCACCAGCAGCGCTTGCGGTCACGCTGCTCCGTCCTCGCCTCTCCTCGTCCCTGCTTCCGACCACCTCGGCAACCCTGGTCTACAGCCCCTCATCATCCTCTGCTTCGGCCGCACCTTGGCTAACCAAAGCATGTGCATCCTTGCATTCTCGTCGTCCTCTGCTTCATCCACCATTTTGCTGGCCGATACCCGTGCTTCCTTGCCTTGGCCGCCTTTGCCCCTTCATGTTGCCCCGTCAGCGACCAGGGCCATGGGCGCCGCCCCTCACCTTCTCGTCCTCCACCACGGCTGGAAAGGGAGTGGAGGCACCGACAACAGCAGCGGAGGGCGCATGGCGCCTACATGGGGGCCAGGGAGAGCTGTCCCCGCCGCCGACAAGGGTGACGCCCCTCACCTGAGCACACGCCCTTCGAGGCGGAGGCTGAAGAGAGCTGCCGACGGCGCATACAAATGGGGGCGTCTGGCAGTGGATAAGAGAAAGAGGATGCCACGGCGGCGCGGGCCAGTCTCGCGGACGGCGGGCTTCGGCAGGGGGCATGGGGGGCTCCCCTTGGTCGAAGGCGCGCGCGAAGGAGAGGGAGGGCGGGCGATGACCCACAAGTATAGGGGATCAATCGTAGTCCTTTTGATAAGTAAGAGTGTCGAACCCAACGAGGAGCAGAAGGCTCTGGTAAACTGTTTTCAGCAAGGTAATAACTGCAAGCACTGAAAGTAGCGGTAACAAGTGATGGTGTAGTGAGGTGAAACGTAGCAAGTGAAAAGTAACAAGTAACAAGTAGTAGAAACGGTGCAGCAAAGTGGCCCAATCCCTTTTGTAGCAAGGGACAAGCCTAAACAAAGTCTTATAGGAGGAAAAGCGCTCCCGAGGACACACGGGAATTTCTGTCATGCTAGTTTCATCATGTTCATGTGATTCGCGTTCGTTACTTTGATAGTTTGATATGTGGGTGGACCGGCGCTTGGGTACTGCCCTTACTTGGACAAGCATCCCACTTATGATTAACCCCTCTCGCAAGCATCCGCAACTACGAAAGAAGAATTAAGACAAAGTCTAACCATAGCATTAAACTAGTGGATCCAAATCAGCCCCTTACAAAGCAACGCATAGACTAGGGTTTAAGCTTCTGTCACTCTAGAAACCCATCATCTACTTACTACTCCCCAATGCCTTCCTCTAGGCCCAAAGATGGTGAAGTGTTATGTAGTCAACGTTCACATAACACCACTAGAGGAAAACACAACATACAGCATATCAAAATACCGAACGAAAACCAAATTCACATGACTATTATCAGCATGACTTATCCCACGTCCTCAGGAACAAAAGTAACTACTCACAAAGCATAATCATAATCATGATCAGAGGTGTAATGAGTAGCATCAAGGATCTGAACATAAACACTTCCACCAAGTAATCCAACTAGCATCAACTACAAAGAGTAATCCGCACTACTAGCAACCTTACAAGTACCAATCGGAGTCGCGAGACGGAGATTGGTTACAAGAGATGACCTAGGGTTTGGAGAGGAGATGGTGCTGATGAAGATGTTGATGGAGATGACTCCCCTCCGACGAGAGGAGTGTTGGTGATGATGATGGCGATGATTTCCCCCTCCGGGAGGGAAGTTTCCCCGGCAGGATCGTATTGCCGGAGCTCTAGATTGGTTCTGCTCAAGTTCCGCCTCGTGGCGGCGGAGAATCCACGAAAAAGCTCCACCTTGGTTTTTTTCCTGGACGAAACCCTTCATATAGCAAAAGAGGGGGCCAGTGGGCCGTCAGGGTGCCCACAAGCCCTGTAACCGCCACCAGGGGGCGGCGGCTACCAGGCTTGTGGGGCCCTGGTAGCTCCCCTCTAGTACTTCTTTCGCCCAGTATTTTTTATATATTCCCAAAAAATTCCACGTTGATTTTCAGGGCATTTGGAGTTGCGCAGAATAGAGGACTCAGACTTTCTCCTTTTCCAGTCCAGAATTCCAGCTGCCGGTATTCTCCCTCTTCATATAAACCTTGCAAAATAAGAGAGAAAAGGCATAAGTATGGTACCACAAGGTAATATAACATCCCATAAGGCGATAAATATCAACATGAAAGCATGATGCAAAATGGATGTATCAACTCCCCCAAGCTTAGACCTCGCTTGTCCTCAAGCGAAAACCAAGTTCCATAAACATGTCCACATGTTTAGGGATGAAGGTGTCGATAAAACAAAATATGGACATGAGGGCATCATGATCACACATAGAACAGCAATACATCATAAAGATTCTTATGGGAAAGTAACAATTCCTTCACAAAACAAAGTATGAAACAAAAACCTTACCGAGAAGTAGCCAACAACAGCCATAGTCATTGAAGCAATTGCAATTTATCATAACATCAGAAAGAGTCAAATAAGAGCTTGTAAAGCAAACCCACATATTCAATCATCTCTTTTGTTTTCCACAATTGTTACAACTCACGTGGCACTCATGGTATCAAAGTTTCAGCTCGACACAGAGAAAGATAGGGGCTTATAGTTTTTCCTCCCAACTATTTACCTCAAGGGTAAAGTCAACAAATATAAAAGCATAAGTACTCATCTCCAAGTTGATATATGAATATAGACCTTTCCCTAGCTTGTGACGGTAGCCAAGACAAAGGCAAAATAAGGAATTGGTGAAGATCACCATGACTCTTTCAAGGGCAAAAAATAAAGGTACAAGATAGGCCCTTCGCAGAGGGAAGCAGAGGTTGTCATGCGCTTTTGAGGTTAGGATGCGTGTCCTCTTAGTGCGGAGGAAAATCACTTTATATTGCCTCCTGTGATAAAGAACTTTATTATGGAGTCTGTCGCTTTTATGTCTTCCTCATCATAGGTTCGTACAAAGCTTATTTTCCACACACTAATAGATCATACATATTAGAGAGAAATTTTTATTGTTTGCACCGATGACAACTTACTTGAGGGATCTTATTCAATCCATAGGTAGGTATGGTGGACACTCATGGCAAAACTGGGTTGAAGGTTTATGGATGCACAAGTAGTATATCTACTTGGTGCGGGAGTTTTGGCTAATATGAGGTGGAAGCAATCGTCACATGCTAAGGGATCTCTAGGCATATAACATTGTTTGGAACTAAGCAAACACAATTCATTATGTTGTCTTCCTTGTCCAGCATCTACTTCTAAGCATGTAATAGTTTGGTGAGTGCTCACAATTGTAAAAAGTGGCTATGATGATATATTTATATGTGAACCTCTCTTTCCTTATTACTTCTTATTAATTGCAACAATGACTGGGGTCTATGTTGGTCTATTCTCAACAAGTTTCAATCATCATACTTGTCATATGTGAAGCTATCACTCTCCATAAGATCATCTCATGATCTTTCATGCTATCGCTCTTTTAAAACTTTTGATCACGGCACAAAACAAAGCCCTTGACTAAGATACTCTTTATTATATAGCTCGCAAGCTCGAATACATCAGGGGAGACACAAAGCAAAAGACTCAAACTAAACACTAAACACTAAAGACTTATTCCACTAAGAGAAGAAATAAAAACTGAAAATGAAAGAACTAAAACAAAGGTAAAAGCAAAAGATATAAAGGTGATACGATACCAGGGCAACTCCCCCAATCTTGGCAAAAGCCAAGGGGATTGCCCATACCAATGCTTAGTTGTCTTCCTTTGGTGGTGATGGTGGTGGAGTTGTTGCCTTTGATTCCAAGAGAGCTATCAATCTTTGATTTATACCTTTGAGATCTGCGACATGGTTTTCCAGCAAAACAACTTCACGAGATAGGGAAATATTGCGAGCACGAGTTGTTTCACAAAACCTCAAGAGTTCAATCAAGGATGGAGACAACACGTGGAGGAAGGGTTGGAGAAAATCTACTCCTTCAACGTCTTCAATGTTGAACATAGGTTGAATTTCCTCCCTAACTTGGATTTTATCCTTAGCTTTGTCCCTGGCTTCCGTGACTTCTACTCTTTTCAGATCAGCATCTACTTCATCATGAACTTGAGGGAGATTATTCTCCCCAACAGATTCCTGAGACATCTTTGCTCTAAATCTGCGGCAGGAAACAGGCTCGAAACGAAAACAGAGGAAAACTGCACGATACGAAGATCAAAACCCTCGGGCGTATATATAATGATTTTTTTCTGGACCAGAAGAAGTGCTCCGCACGAAAACGGAGTCCGGGAGGCACACGAGGTGCCCACAAGCCGTGTAGCCGCCGCCAGCGGGTAGATGGCGGCTACCAAGCTTGTGGTCGCCTCGTGCGCTCTCCAGACTGCTTTTTATTTTTCTAATTTTCCAAAAATTCCAAAACGGAGGAAAATTCCTATTGGAAAAGTTTCGGAGTCCAATTACTTATCGAAACACATACCTCTTCGTTTTCAGGGTCTGAAACAGGCTGATAAACATCCCTTATGTACTCCTCTGGAGTTATGATATTGATGATATTGGTCTCAACATTAATGGGGTACGAGAGATATAATGCCTGATTCTTTGCCCATTTACCACTCTAGGAAAATTACCTTCCGTGTTATTGATTTTGATGGCACTGGAATGATATACTTCCTCGACAACGTAAGGACCTTCCCATTTAGAGAGAAGCTTGCCTGCGAAGAATCTTAAGCGAGAATTGTATAGCAGGACATAATATCCTACATTGAACTCTCGTATTTGTATTCTTTTATCGTGTCGTCTCTTAACCTTTTCCTTGAACAACTTGGCATTCTCATATGCCTGGGCCCTCCATTCATCTAATGAGCTGATATCAAACAACCGCTTCTCACTGATAAGTTTGAAATCAAAGTTAAGCTCTTTGATTACCCAATAATCCTTGTGTTCTAGCTCAAGAGGTAAATGGCAGGCCTTACCGTAAACCATTTTATACGGGGACATGCCCATGGGATTCTTCTAAGCAGTCCTATAAGCCCATAGTGCATCATCAAGTTTACTAGACCAATTCTTTCGAGATCTATTGACAGTCTTTTGTAAGATCAATTTGATCTCCCTATTACTCAACTCCACTTGACCACTAGACTGAGGATGATAAGGAGATGCAACTCCATGGTTGGCATCATACTTAGCAAGCATCTTGCGGAAAACACCATGAATGAAGTGTGAACCGCCATCAGTCATCAGATATCTAGGGACTCCAAATCTTGGGAAAATGACTTCTCTAAGCATCTTAATAGAGGTGTGATGATTAGAATTTCTAGTGGGGATAGCTTCTACCCACTTAGTGACATAATCAACAGCGACTAAGATGTGAGTGTACCCATTGGAACTCAGGAAAGGGTCCCATATAATCAAAGCACTAGATATCAAATGGTTCAATGACAAGTGAATAGTTCATAGGCATTTCCTGACGTTTACTGATGTTCCCTATTCTTTGGCATTCGTCACAAGACAAGACAAACTTACGGGCATCCTTGAAGAGAGTGGGCCAATAGAAACCTGATTGCAATACCTTATGAGCAGTTCTATCTCCAGCATGGTGTCCTCCGTAGGCTTCGGAATGACACTTCTGCAGGATCTGCCCCTATTCATGTTCAGGCACACAACGTCTAATAACACCATCTACTCCTTCCTTCTAAACGTGAGGATCATCCCCAAAGTAGTGTCTCAAATCAAAGAAGAATTTCTTCTTTTGCTCGTAGGTGAAACTGGGTGGTATGTATATGGCTACGATATAGTTTGCGTAATCAGCATACCACGGTGCACTATGTGAAGTGCGGATGACATTTAATTGCTCATCAGGAAAGCTATCATCAATAGGTCGTGGGTCATCAAGGAAATTCTCTAGCGTGGACAAGTTATCTGCTACAGGTTTATCAGCACCCTTTTGGTCAAGAACGTGTAAATCAAATTCCTATAGCACGAGAGCCCATCTGATTAGCCTAGGCTTAGCATCCTTCTTCTCCATAAGGTACTTAATAGCAGCATGATCAGAGTGAATAGTGACTTTGGAGTCAACTATATAAGATCTGAAGTTTTCACATGCGAACACGACTGCTAAAAACTCCTTCTCCGTAGTGGCATAGTTTCTTTGGGCACTGTCTAGAGTTTTACTAGCGTAGTGAATGACATTCAACTTCTTGTCAACTCTTTGTCCTAGAACAACACCAACAGCATAATCACTAGCATCGCACATGATTTCAAAGGGCAAGTTCCAATCAGGTGGTTGAACAATAGGTGCGGTTATCAAGGCCTTCTTAAGAATTTCGAAAGCTTCCTCACAATCCTCATCAAAAACAAAAGGAACATACTTCTGCAAGAGGTTGGTAAGAGGCCTAGAAATCTTAGAGAAGTATTTAATGAACCTTCTATAGAAACCAGCATGACCTAGGAAACTTCGTATACCTCTGATATCTGTGGGGCAAGGCATTTTCTCAATTGCATCAACCTTGGCCTTGTCAACTTCAATGCCTTTCTCAGAGATTTTGTGTCCTAAGACGATGCCTTCATTAACCATGAAGTGGCACTTCTCCCAGTTCAAGACAAGGTTGGTGTCTTTACATCTCTGTAAGACTCGATCAAGATTGCTGAGGCAATCGTCAAAGGAAGAACCGTAAACAGAGAAATCATCCATGAAAACCTCAACAATCTTTTTACAAAAGTCAGAGAATATAGCCATCATGCATCTTTGAAAGGTGGCAGGTGCGTTACATAAGCCAAAAGGCATACGTCTATAAGCAAAGGTACCGAAGGGGCAGGTGAAAGTGGTTTTCTCCTGATCAGATTGTGCAACAGGTATTTGCGAGAAACCTGAATAACCATCTAGAAAGCAGAAGTGTGTGTGTTTAGATAGCCTTTCTAGCATTTGGTCGATAAACGGCAAAGGATAATGGTCTTTCCTGGTTGCCTTGTTCAGTTTCCGGAAGTCTATCAGCATCCTATAGCAAGTAATAATCCTGTGTGGGATTAGTTCATCCTTATCATTAGGAACGACGGTGATACCTCCCTTCTTAGGTACGCAATGTACTGGACTTACCCAATCACTATGAGCAACAGGATAAATGATTCCTGCTTCCAGAAGCTTTAATATTTCTTTCCTCACGACCTCTTTCATCTTAGGATTTAATATCCTTTGATGATCAGCAACTGGTTTGAATTCAGATCAGTTTTGATCTTGTGCTGGCATAGAGTGGGACTAATACCCTTAAGATCATCAAGAGTATATCCAATAGCCTCACGGTGCTTCCTCAAAGTTTTTAATAACTTCTTCTCTTCGTGATTCGAGAGGTGAGCACTAATAATAACAGGATATATCTCCTTCTCATCAAGGTAGGCATACTTAAGAGTATCTGGTAACTGTTTTAGCTCAAACACAGGATCACCCTTTGGTGGGGGAGGATCCCCAAGCAGTTCAACAGGAAGATTATTCTTGAGAATAGGATATTGTTCTAAGACAATTTTATCTATCTCATCTCTTTCATCCATATGCATATCATTTTCATGCTCAAGCATATATTGCTCTAAAGGATCCGTAGGAGGTACGGCAATAGAGGCAAGAGCAATGATTTCATCCCTACCAGACGACTCTTTTTCATGGGGTTGTCTTCAAAACTTGGAGAAGTTAAATTCATGAGACACACCCTCGAAACTAACAGTGACGGTCTGTTTAATGCAATCAATATGAGCACTGACAGTGTTGAGAAAGGGTCTACCAAATATGATGGGACAAAAGCTATCTTGTGAAGTAGCAAGGACGAGGAAATCAGTAGGCTACTTCGTCTTACCACACAGGACTTCTACGTCTCTCACAATTCCCAGAGGGCAGATAGTGTCTCTATTAGCTAGCGTAATAGTGACATCAATGGGTTCTAACTCAGCAGGTGCAATCTCATCTTTGATTTCATCATAGAGGGACCGGGGTATTGCACTAACACTAGCACCCATATCACATAGACCATGATAACAGTGATCTCCTATCTTGACAGAAACAACTGGCAGGCCAACTACAGGTCCGTATTTGTCTTTCGCGTGAGGTTTAGCAATTCTAGCGGAGTCCTCATAGAATTTGATAACATGCCCGTCTATGTCTTCGGCTAAGAGATCTTTGATAATAGCAACTCCGATTTCCTCAGGGGGTGCAAGTGGTCTAATGTAACCCCTACGTATCACAGTGGGAGCTTTAGAATAATCCTTTTTCCTAGCAGGGTAAGGTGGTTTCTCAGCGTAGGCGCAAGGAACAATAGGATCACTAAAGGCAATGACTTTCTCTTCAACTAGATTGGGTTTAACTATGTTGACTTCTACAGGAGGATGATACTTAAACCACTTTTCTTTCGGAAGATCAACATGAGCAGCAAAAGATTCACATAGAGAAGCTGCTATCTCAGATTCAAGTCCATACTTAGCGCTAAAATCTCTAGAAGTGTTTGTTTCAACAAAAGATTTAACGCAATCAAACTGGAAATTCATACCTGACTCCTTACCTTCTTCAAGCTCCCAATCTTCAGAGTTACGTTTGATTCTTTCCAATAAATTCCACGTGTGGTCAATATCCTTCTTCATAAAAGAGCCGGTACAAGAAGTGTCAAGCATGGTACGATCTTCAAGAGAAAGCCGAGCATAAAAGTATTGAGTGATAATTTCTCTCGACAGCTCATGATTGGGGCATGAATATAGCATTTATTTAAGCCTCCCCCAAGCTTGAGCTATGCTTTCCCTGTCACGTGGGAAAAAGTTATAAATAAAATTCCGATCACGATGTACTAAATGCATAGGATAAAACTTTTGATGAAATTCCAATTTCAACCGATTGTAGTCCCATGATCCAGTATCATCACATAGCCTTGACCATGTCAACGCCTTATCCTTCAAAGATAAAGGAAAGACTTTCTTCTTTACCTCATCCTCAGGAAAACCTGCAAGCTTAAATAAACCACAACTTCATCTACATAGATTAGATGCAAGTCTGGATGTGAGGATCCATCTCCTGTAAAAGGATTAGCCAGCAGTTTCTCAAGCATACCCGAAGGAATTTCATAAAAGATATTTTCAGTAGGTACCTCAGGTTGAGGAGAAACTCCTCGCGCTTCCATTTGTGGTGTATATACCCTGAACAAACTCCTCAAAGGAACAGTTTCCATAGTGACAAGTGACAATAAATTTTAGCACAGTATATAAATGTTTCCTTACCAAATTCCACTTACCAAAGGCACCTACCTCCCCGGCAACGGCGCCAGAAAAGAGTCTTGATGACCCACAAGTATAGGGGATCAATCGTAGTCCTTTCGATAAGTAAGAGTGTCGAACCCAACGAGGAGCAGAAGGCTCTGGTAAATAGTTTTCAGCAAGATAATAACTGCAAGCACTGAATGTAGCGGTAACAAGTGATGGTGTAGTGAGGTGAAACGTAGCAAGTGAAAAGTAACAACTAACAAGTAGTAGCAACGGTTCAGCAAAGTGGACCAATCCCTTTTGTAGCAAGGGACAAGCCTGAACAAATTCTTATAGGAGGAAAAGCGCTCCCGAGGACACACGGGAATTTCTGTCATGCTAGTTTCATCATGTTCATGTGATTCGCGTTCGTTACTTTCATAGTTTGATATGTGGGTGGACCTGCGCTTGGGTACTTCCATTACTTGGACAAGCATCCCACTTATGATTAACCCCTCTCGCAAGCATTCACAACTACGAAAGAAGAATTAAGACAACGTCTAACCATAGCATTAAACTAGTGGATCCAAATCAGCCCCTTATGAAGCAACGCATAGACTGGGGTTTAAGCTTCTGTCACTCTAGCAACCCATCATCTACTTACTACTCCCCAATGCCTTCCTCTAGGCCCAAAGATGGTGAAGTGTTATGTAGTCAACGTTCACATAACACCACTAGAGGAAAAGACAACATACAGCATATCAAAATACCAAACGAAAACCAAATTCACATGACTATTATCAGCATGTCTTATCCCATGTCCTCAGGAACAAAAGTAACTACTCACAAAGCATAATCATAATCATGATCAGAGGTGTAATGAGTAGCATCAAGGATCTGAACATAAACTCTTCCACCAAGTAATCCAACTAGCGTCAACTACAAAGAGTAATCAACACTACTAGCAACCTTACAAGTACCAATCGGAGTCGCGAGACGGATATTGGTTACAAGAGATGAACTAGGGTTTGGAGAGGAGATGGTGCTGATGAAGATGTTGATGGAGATGACTCCCCTCCGACGAAAGGAGTGTTGGTGATGACGATGGCGATGATTTCCCCCTCCCGGAGGGAAGTTTCCCCGGCAGGATCGTCCTACCGGAGCTCTAGATTGGTTCTGCTCAAGTTCCGCCTCGTGGCGGCGGAGAATCCACGAAAAAACTCCACCTTGATTTTTTCCTGGACGAAACCCTTCATATAGCAAAAAAGGGGGGCTAGTGGCCCGTCAGGGTTCCCACAAGCCCTGTAGCCGCCACCAGGGGGCGGCGGCTACCAGGCTTGTGGGGACCTGGTAGCTCCCCTCTGGTACTTCTTTCGCCTAGTATTTTTTATATATTCCCAAATAATTCCACGTTGATTTTCAGGGCATTTGGAGTTACGCAGAATAGAGGACTCAGACTTGCTCCTTTTCCAATCTAGAATTCCAGGTGTCGGTATTCTCCCTCTTCAAATAAACCTTGCAAAATGATACGTCTCCATCGTATCTACTTTTCCAAACTCTTTTGCCCTTGATTTGGACTCTAATTTGAATGATTTGAATGGAACTAACCCAGACTGACGCTGTTTTCAGCAGAATTGCCATGGTGTTGTTTTGTGCAGAAATGAAAGTTCTCCGAACGTCCTGAAAATTTACGGAGAATTTTTCTGGAAAATATGAAAAATACTTGCGCAAATATCCACCAGAGGGGGTGGGCCTGTGGGCCACAAGCCCTGTTGCTGCGGCCACCCCCTCGCCGCGGCAACCAAGCTTGTGGGGCCCACGTGGCTCTGCCGCCCCCAATCTCAGCTCTATAAATTCACTTTCGCCCAGAAAAAAAACAGAAGAGGAGATTTCATCGCGTTTGCGATACGGAGGTGCCGCCACATCGTGTTCTTCATTTGGAGGACAGATCTGGAGTCTGTCTTGGGCTCCGGAGAGGGAAAATCGTCGCCATCATCATCATCAACCTTCTTCCCTCTCCAATTCCATGAAGCTCTTCATCGTTCGTGAGTAATCTATTCCTAGGCTCGCTGGGCGGTGATGAGTAGGATGAGATCTATCATGTAATCGAGTTAGTTTTGACGGGGATTGATCCCTGGTATCCACTATGTTCTGAGATTGATGTTGCTACTACTTTGCCATGCTTAATGCTTGTCACTAGGGCCCAAGTGCCATGATTTCAGATCTGAAATTATTATGTTGTCACCAATATATGTGTGTTTTAGATCCGATATTGCAAGTTGTGGTTACCTACTATGTGTTATGACCCGGCAACCCCGGAGTGACAATAATCGGAACCACTCCCGATGATGATCATAGTTTGAGGGGTTCATGTGTACACCAAGTGTTAATGCGTTTTCCGGTTCTTTATTAAAAGGAAAACCTTAATATCCCGTAGTATCCTTTTGGACCCCGCTGCCACGGGAGGGATGGACAATAGATGCCATGCAAGTTCTTTTCCCTAAGCACGTATGACTACACACGGAATGCATGCCTACATCACATTGACGAACAGGAGCTAGCCACATATCTCTCCGTGTTATAACTGTTGCATGATGAATATCATCCAAACAAATCACCGACCCATTGCATACGAGTTTGTCCCACTGCTGTTGTTACTTGTCTTGCTCTGCTGCTACTGCTATTACTACTATTGATGCTGCTGTTACTTGTATTGTTGTTACTTTCTACTATTGCTACTTGCTACTGCTATTACTACTGATGTTCCTTGACGCTACTGTTACTCGTTACACTTCTACTACCTGCTATAATTCTGGTTCGCTTGTCGTTGACGGGAAAAGACAATTTCCGTCAAGGGGCAACTTCTGGCACCGTTGATACGACAGTTAGGAATAGTCTGCCATCAACAGATCATTTCTGACACCATTGTTATCATATTACTTTGCTGCTACTACTTTGCTTGCAGATACTAATCTTTCAGGTGCGGTTGAATCAGACAAATTCAGCTGCTACTACTCGAGAGTATTCTCTCACCTCCTCGTGAATCAACAAATTTGGGTCGAATACTCTACCCTCGAAAACTGTTGCGATCCCACACGTTGGTGGGCCGTCAATAACATTCTTCTAGTTTCGTTGCGAGGAGTGCTAGCAGCATTCTTCAGGTGCTGTTGCAGGTGAAGGTGAGTTGTCACAGAATCAGCATTCGTCTAGCTATTGCCAGAGAGTGCCAATCAGCATTTTTCTGGCGCCATTGCCGGGGAGGTATTGCTATATTCTGTGAGTCACTTGGGATTTATATCTGCTGATCACTATGAAGAATCTGAAGGATCCAAAAACCAAAGTCCTGCCCTCAACTACGAGGGGAGGTAAGGAACTGACATCTAGCTCTGCACTTGATTTACCTTCAGTTTTGAGTAAGTTTGCGACATCACCTCCTGCTAGAAATCTTGATATGTCGCCTGTACTTGATGATGCTTATGATGCTACTGCTAGAGATACTATGCTTGATACTATGCCTGATGATATTATGCTTCATACTATGCCTAATGATGCTATGCTTGATACTATGCCTGATGTTATGTCTGATACTGCTAGAGATACTATGTCTGATACTGCTAGAGATGCTATGCCTGATGATGCTAGAGATGCTATTTTTCCTGATGATGATATGCCTGATACTGCTAGAGATACTACTTTGCCTGATGTTCCACTAGGGGTGTTCCTTGATGCTCATATTGCTAGAGTTACTGCCAATGCTCGTGATGCTTCTGAAACTGCCGATACTATTGAGATAGAACCTGCTTTTGGTCCTGCTAGATCTAGCTCTCTTAGATATGAATTGCCTGATATACTTGAGGGTTACGTTATGGAGGGAGAGATAGCTGAGGATTTTCTTGCGTGTAAGGATGCCTATGACGCTGAGAAATTACTTCTCAAGTGGAAGGAAAAATCTCTGAAAGCTAGGATGAAATACGACCCGAAGTTTGCCACTTCACCTATCTTTATCACCGATAAGGATTATGAATTCTCTGTCGATCTTGAGATAATCTCTCTAGTCGAATCTGATCCTTTCCATGGTTATAAATCTGAGAAGGTCGTAGCCCATCTTACCAAACTACAAGATACAGCCACCCTTTTCACTAGTGAGGAGAAGATCCGCCACTACTATATCCTTAAGTTGTTTCCTTTCTCTCTAAAGGATGACACTAAAGCCTGGTTCACTTCTCTTGCTCCTGGATGTGTGAGTAGTCCCGAGGATATGATCTATTACTTCTGTGAGAAATATTTCCCTGCCCATAAGAAGCAAGCTGCCTTGCAGGAAATATACAACTTTGCTCAACTCAGATAAGAGAGTCTCCCACCAGCTTGGGGGAGGCTCGTCAAGCTACAAAATGCTTTGCCTGATCACCCTCTTAAGAAGAACGAGACACTTGATATCTTCTATAACGGACTTACCGATGCTTCTAGAGACCATCTAGATAGTTGTGCCGGTTGTGTTTTTAGGGAACAAACTGTAGAACAAGCTGAGACCCTTCTGAATAACATCTTGATCAACGATAATGCTTGGACTATTCCCGAACCACCTCCTAAGCCAACTCTGAAGAAAAGAGGTATTCTATTCCTCAGTCCTGAAGATATGCAAGAAGCCAAGAAATCTATGGAAGAGAAAGGCATTAGATCTGAAGATGTCAAAAGTCTACCACCTATCAAAGAGATCCATGGTCTCGATAACCCGATTCAGGTAGTGGAAGTAAATTATCTGTGTAGGTTTGATGAGAGTGATATTCCTTTTGATAAACCTGCTAGCCTATGCTTTGATGAATTTGACAACTTTGTTGCCAAACAAAAGAGTTTCAATGATTATGTTAGCACACATTTGGAACAAAGCACTCGTATGCTTAGCCATTTAAGTGCTTGTGTAGACAGAAATGTCAACGATTTGAAGCTTCTGAGTAAACATGCCTCTATGATTACTACTTAGGTAGAACAAGTACTTAAAGCTCAGAATGACCTGCTCAATGAATTAAATGACAACTCTATCAGAGTCATTACTAGAGGAGGCAAAATGACTCAGGAACCTTTGTATCCTGAAGGTCATCCTAAGAGAATCGATCAAGATTCTCAAGGAATTAATGCAGATGCACCCAGTCATCCTAAGGAGAAGAAGAAGGATGACAGAAACCTGCATGTTAGTTCACCAAATACTGTCACACCTGAAGAACCAAATGATATTTCTGCATCTGATGCAGAAACACAATCTTGTGATGAACATGAACCTGGTGACAATATGGACAGCGATGTTCATAATAATGCTCAACCTAGCAATGATAAGGATGTGGAGATTGAACCTACGGTTAATCGTGATAACCCACAACCTAAGAGATACGATAAGAATGACTTCACTACTAGGAAGCATGGTAAAGAAAGAGAGCCATGGGTTCAGAGACCTATGCCCTTTCCTCCTAAACCATCCAAGAAAAAGGATGGTGATGATTTTGAGCGCTTTATTGAAATGATAAGACCCGTCTTTCTGCAGATGCGGTTAGTTGATATGCTCAAAATGTCTCCGTATGCCAAGTACATGAAAGATATCGTGACCAATAAACGGAAGATACGAGATCTTGAGATCTCCACCATGCTCACTAATTACACTTTCAAAGGTGGAACTCCTAAGAAACTTGGTGATCCCGGAGTGCCCACTATACCTTGCTCCATTAAAGGAAACTACGTAAGAACTGCCTTACGTGACCTTGGAGCCGGAGTTAGCGTTATGCCTCTCTCTCTTTATCATAGACTTCAACTTGATAAGTTGACACCTACTGAAATCTCTCTGCAAATGGCCGACAAATCAACTTCTTTCCGTGTTGGCATTTGCGAGGATGTGTCTGTTGTGGTTGCTAACACCACCATCTTAACAGACTTTGTTATCTTGGATATTCCCGAGGACGATGCCATGGCTGTCATCCTTGGAAGACCCTTTTTAAACACTGCAGGGGCTGTTATAGATTGCAACAAAGGCAATGTCACTTTCCACGTCAACGGTAATGAGCATACCGTGCACTTTCTGAAGAAACGATATCAAGTACATTGCATCAATGCTATCGAAAAAACTTCATCGATTCTTATTGGGAGCTTTGAATGCCCTATTCCTCGTGTCAAGATGAAGTATGAATTGCTTGTTGGGGAGATTCATATCCCCATTGAGGTGACTTAGTGGCTATTCAAAAATTTCTCCGTTCTCTTTTGCGATTCGAGAAAGTTTTGTCATGAGGATTTGATCAACCCCATTGACGTGTTTCTATCGATGACCATAAAATGGATGAATCAAAGAGTCACATACCTCTGTTTTTAAGCTTTCACTTTCTTTTGCTTAGAAGAAAATTGATAGGTTTAGCTTAGTTTTCCCTGTTTTCTGTTTTAGCGTCCCGGAGAAAAATACCTCGAAAATAAAAGTTCTCCGATGGTCCTGAAAATCTAGTATGATTTTTTCTAGAATGTTTGAAAAATACTGGGACACACAGCTGGCCTGGGGGTCACCACAGTGGGCCACAAGCCCTGTCACCGCGGGCTACCCCCCTGGCCGCAGCAAGCAAGCTTGTGGGGCCCACAGGGGCCCCCTCCACTCATTCCAGCTCCCATCCTCTTCTTCTTCCTCCAGGAAAAAATCTTTTCGCAGCTCTAACCCATGTTCTTGCTCATTTGGCTGTGATTTTCGATCTCCTTGCTCAAAGCATCATTCTCCGAACCGTTTTGGGGAAATTGCTCTTGGTAACTGACTCCTCCATTGGTCCAATTAGTTTTTGCTCTAGTGCTTTATCCTTCGCGTATTCTTTCTACCTCGGTGACCCTGTTCTTGAGCTTGAAATGTTGATTTTAGCTGGTCCCAAGTAGTTTTAGCGCGTGATACGGTCTCTAGGCACTAGTAGGAGTAGTTGCTACAAGGTGTGGTTGGTCTTTATTCACTTTTCTCTTGAACTTCAAAAATTTCAGCAAAGAGAAATTATGTTCAGGAGGAAGTTTCATGGTGGTTCCTCAAGTAAGAAGGGTCCCCGTCTTTCTTTTCGGGAGCCCGATCCTTATCAACTAAGGGACGCACCGGTACAACCATGTGAATGGCCTTCCGATGAGTTCATGATCGAAGCAGGCTTCAAGGATGAGTTTGATACACTTGTTCGCAATGCCGGATTAGAAGAGTTCCTCTCAGATAAATGTCAACAGTATGCTATGCTCACTGCCTCTTTCGTGCGTAGATTTAAATTTTCAGTTGGCTGTGACTCATCCATACTGTTTGATCTGTATGATAAATCCTACGCCATGGATTTGGAGGATTTTAACAGAATCTGCAAAATACCCGATGGGGGTAATCTTAAAGATCCTGCTAAATCTTCGGTTAGAGATTTTTTCTCTAGTATATCTGTTGGAGAAACTAGAGACATCATGCAAGCTACCATAGGAAGCATTCATTTCCCTACCTTGCACTACTTTGCCCTCTTCATAGGTAGATGCATTAACGGTAAGGTTGAACATTGTCACCAATGCGCATCCGACCTTAGTATCCTTTAGAGCGCAGTTACGGGTGACAAAAGCTTCAACATGGGAGCTATTATAACAAGGAGGCTGAATAAGAATGCTATTGAGGGGGATTTCTTTGGCGGCATCTATGCCACTCGCATGGCAAATTTTCTTGGAGTACCCATCCGCGCAGGAGATCCCCCGCTCCATACAGCTTTCCTTGACCGCGTCGCTTTGACATGCTACCAGTTTCTTGAGAGGGATGATGAATCCCTCCTATACCGATTGATATTTAACCGGCAGCGTGTTTTCCATATTACCCTTCCTGCTCATGCTTTCTTTGACTTTCAGGTTAAACGGAGATACTAATAACTATAGGAGAGGCAGAGGAGTATGAGAGGGAGGCGACGGCTGCTCGTCTTCGTGAGGCAGCTATCCAGGCAGTGGCTGCAGTGCTCCCGTATAACCCCGATTATGATTTTGGATTTCGCCAAGACCTTCCTTGGGAGTAGACCAAGCTAGGCCAAAAGCCTAAGCTTGGGGCAGTACGTGTTCTCACCGATCTTACATTCATGCTTATGCTTTTAGTTTATTCGTCGGTGTTCACACTTTGCCACTGTATCATCCATGCTAGTTTATTTTCATTTTCTTGTTTTCTTGTTTTGTGTCCTTTTGAGAAAACCCAAAAGGATTTTCCTTTCTTCTTTTGCTTGTTGGGAGCTCTCCCGTGTAAATAGTTTTCTTTTTCTTTGGGTCAAGGTAGAAGATATTGGTTACAATGTTTAGTAGCTCTTGCATGCATACCTGTTTAGCTTTCAAAGAGCCATATTACTTTGTCTTCTCTTTGTGTTTGCCTGCAGATTCAGCTTAGTCCAATGCACGAGCACGCTTATTATTGTTCACATCGTTCGATCGTGCAAGTGAAAGGCAATAATGATGATATATGATGAAGTGACTAAGACTGGAAAAGCTGTTATGAACTCTATCTATTTTTTTTGTAAATATGACTAGCTTGTCGTCCTAGATTCAGTTTTGTTGTGAGAGAACCATGTTTGCAATGACAACTTAGAGATCATAGTTTCTGATGCCATGCTTATTTAGCTGAGAGCTTATAATGGTTTTTCTTGAATGCCGACATAGATTTTGAGATGACTATGATGTAGTATGATAGGATGGTATTCTCCTTTGAATGTTTCAAGTGGCTTGACTTGGCGCATATTCATGCATGTAGTTGAAACAAAATCAACATAGCCTCCATGATGTTCGTGTTCATGGTGATTTATATCCTGTTCATGCTTGCATTCAATGTTAGTCAAACTCATTGCATCTTGATGACTGTTGTCGCTCTCTAGTTGGTCGCTTCCCAGTCTTTTGCTAGCCTTCACTTGTACTAAGCGGAAGACTGCTTATGCATCCACTGCCATAAACCCAAAAGTTTTTCCATGAGAATCCACCATACCTACCTATTTGCGGTATTTATCTGCCGTTCCAAGTAAATTTGCATGTGCCATTCTCTAAACCTTCAAGAAATAATCTGTTTTGCATGCCCGAACCGCTCATGTGGTGACAGAGGGCTATTGGTATCTTCCATGCTAGGCATGTTATCCTCGACATGTGTTTATTCACTGTCATTCACGAGAAAGGGGCCGGTAATTGGAATGCCCAGTTCCACGCTTAAATCGAAAACATAACTGTAAAACAAGACTCCCCCTCGACTGATGTTAGTATGGACGGTAGCCGAGGATTCGGCTAGCCGTGGAGTGTGATTGATTGGTGGTGGGGGAGTTAAAACTTTACTTTTCTGTTTGGGAACCGCCTATAGCATGAGTAGCGTGGAAGATATTGAGAACTCTTGGTTATTGCGTTGACAATGAAAGCATGCCACCCAAAATTATTATCTCTGTTTTCAAAGCTTGAGCTCTGGCACCTGTGCAAATCAATGCTTCCCTCTGCGAAGGGTCTGTCTATTTATTTTCCTGTTGAGTCATCCTCTTCTTATATAAGCACCAATTAGAGAGCACCTTTGTCATTTTTATGCTTTGCTTTTGATTGATATTGCGTATGACTGTGACTGGATCTTCGTTGCTATGAATTACAATGTTTAGTCAGCCCTTGATCTTTGAAAGTGCTCTGCATTTATGTTTTGCGGCCTCAGAAAGAGCTAGCGAGATACCACCTATTCATATTGCTTCATGCTTGTTTTGATTGAATTGTTGGTATCTGAAACTCATTATTATTTGCTCGCTAGCTGATTATGCCATTGATATTAGTTTACCGTGAGACCTTTGTGTCACTTTCTTATGTGGTTAACTTGTGATCTTGCTGAAATTCTGGTTATGAGTTAGACATAGTTGCAACAACAAGATCAAATAGAGTTTGTCAAAGTTTTTCTTTCTCTTTCAGTTTGTCAACTGAGTTGCTTGAGGACAAGCAAGGTTTTAAGCTTGGGGAGTTTGATACATCTCCATCGTATCTACTTTTCCAAACTCTTTTGCCCTTGTTTTGGAATCTAATTAGCATGATTTGAATGGAACTAACCAAGACTGACGCTGTTTTCAGCAGAATTGCCATGGTGTTGTTTTTGTGCAGAAATGAAAGTTCTCGGAACATCCTGAAAATTTACGGAGAATTTTTCAGGAAAATATGAAAAATACCTGCGCAAAGGTCCACCAGAGGGGGTGGGCCAGTGGGCCACAAGCCCTGTTGCCGCGGCCACCCCCCTGGCCACGACAACAAAGCTTGTGGGGCCCACGTGGCTCTGCCGCCCCCAATCTCAGCTCTATAAATTCACTTTCGCCAAAAAAATCATAAGAGAAGATTTCGTCGCGTTTGCGATATGGAGGCGCCGCCACATCCTGTTCTTCATCTGGAGGACAGATCTGGAGTCCGTTTTGGGCTCCGGAGAGGGGGAATCGTCGCCATCGTCATCATCAACCTTCTTCCCTCTCCAATTGCATGAAGCTCTTCATCGTTCGTGAGTAATCTATTCGTAGGCTCGCTGGGCAGTCATGAGTAGGATGAGATCTATCATATAATCGAGTTAATTTTGACGGGGATTGATCCCTAGTATCCACTATGTTCTGAGATTGATGTTGCTACTACTTTGCCATGCTTAATGCCTGTCACTAGGGCCCGAGTGCCATGATTTCAGTTCTGAAATTATTATGTTGTCACCAATATATGTGTATTTTAGATCCGATCTTGCAAGTTGTAGTTACCTACTATGTGTTATGACCCGGCAACCCCGGAGTGACAATAACCGGAACCACTCCCGGTGATGATCATAGTTTGAGGAGTTCATGTGTTCACCAAGTGCTAATGCGTTGTTCCGGTTCTTTATTAAAAGGAGAACCTTAATATCCCGTAGTATCCTTTTGGACCCCGCTGCCACGGGAGGGATGGACAATAGATGTCATGCAAGTTCTTTTCCCTAAGCACGTATGACTACACACGGAATGCATGCCTACATCACATTGACGAACGGGAGCTAGCCACATATCTCTCCGTGTTATAACTGTTGCATGATGAATATCGTCCAAACAAATCACCGACCCATTGCCTATGAGTTTGTCCCACTGCTGTTGTTACTTGTCTTGCTCTGCTACTACTGCTGTTACTACTGTTGTTGCTGCTGTTACTTGTCTTGATGTTACTTTCTACTGTTGCTACTTGCTACTGCTGTTACTACGTCTGTTTCTTGCCACTTCTATTACTCGTTACACTGCTGCCACCTGCTACAATTCTGGTTCGCTTGTCGTTGACGGGAAAATACAATTTCCGTCAAGGGGCAACTTCTGGCGCGGTTGATACGACACTTAGGAATAGTGTGCCATCAACAGATCGTTTCTCACACCGTTGTTATCAGATTACTTTGCTGCTACTACTTTGCTTGCAGATACTAATCTTTCAGGTGTCGTTGAATCAGACAAATTCAGCGGCTAATACTCGAGAGTATTCTCTCACCTCCTGGCGAATCAACAAATTTGGGTTGAATACTCTACCCTCGAAAACTGTTGTGATCCCACGCGCTGGTGGGCCGTCAACAACATTCTTCTAGTTTCGTTGCCGGGGAGTGCTAGCAGCATTCTTATGGTGCCGTTGCAGGGGAAGGTCTGTTGACACAGAATCAGCATTCGTCTAGCTATTGCCAGAGAGTGTCAATCACAAAATAAGAGAGAAAAGGTATAAGTATGGTACCACAAGGTAATATAACAGCCCATACAGCGATAAATATCAACATGAAAGCATGATGCAAAATGGACGTATCAGCGGGGTCCGGCACCGGGTCGCCCGCAGCTCGCCGGCAGAGGCCGGGGCGCCGCGCGGGAGGAGCTCGAGCGCGGCAGGGACATGCGGCACCGGGAGGCGGTGGTGGGGCGACACTTGACGGAGCAGGCGACCGTCGCCGGCATGGCTGCTGGTTGGCTTAGCGAGCTGGGGTTTGGCGGGGGGAGTTGGTGGAGATTGGAGAAAGAGGCCCTGGACTGTGGGTTAGTTTGGATTAAATATAGGGGGATTTGTGTAAAATGTAAAAAAAATGATTCCTTCTCTGACTTAAATCTGGACTGCGGGTTGATTTCAGAAAACGTCACGGGCTTTTTTGTAAAAGTGGCACGACGGACGACATAAGCAGTACGCGCTTTATTATTAAGGAGAGATTACATTGGACGGTGGTCTTTTTTAACAAAAATTCACCGGACGATTGTCGTCGACTAGCATAGGCAACAGCTCACGTGTTGGATGCGAGGAGCGAGAGGAGAGCTGAGTGAGGAGTGTTGGGTGCGAGGAGCGAGAGGAGAGCTGAGTGAGGAGTGGCCAGGTGTGTTAGCGTCGTCGTCCAAGAGGATTTGCGCGTGGGGCCGACCGGCCACGGACCACCGAACGGGGGTTCGTCCGTTCGGCTTCGGTAGGGCTCCGTGCCCCTTCCCTCAACGAGAAAGAAATCCATACCATTACCCGGTGAAATCCACTTGCTGATTAGCGATAATCTTGGATAATATTTTGTAGCACATCATCCCTGGCGGCTGCCCGTATAATCCACTTGTGATTAGTTACATATATTCGACGACCAATTGGCAGAAATCCACTTGTTGATCAGTGATACATTACGACCAACTAGCAAAATCCATTCGTTGTTCAGTTAGAAAGAAGGAAAACGTTTGAAAACAACGCGCCGGTCGAAGCGTTGTGTCGAACTTGGCCTTGGCACGTTCACGAAAACCTGTTCGACGGAAGCCGCGTGTGTGGTGAGTCCCGTCAATGGCTAATCCAGAACCCAGGCGGGGGGCTGAGACCGGGGAGTGCTAGATAGTTGCTTCGTTCACTATAATATCCGGAACACTGTAGTATTATTGTAGAGACATTGTATAAGCCTGGGTCCGGGGCTTTGCCCAATTCTGGATCCACCTCTCATCCCGTGAACCTCTTTTTTTCTCTCATTTCTTTGGCCACACAATGCTACAACTCTCTTCTTTCACTTTAAGCTGAGCGCCGCACACTTTTCTGCAAAAGACGACGGGCTGACGAGCGATGTCGTGGCCGATACTACAAGCGTGGGGGATGCAGTTACGGCTTCACTTGCAGCTCATGGTTAAGCACGTGGCACGCCGCTGCCCTCTGTTGCGCCGCTAGCGCAACTCCCCATCGTCGTAACTTGCCTTCGCCACCTGACGTTGGTCCCATCTCATCGCCTCTCTGGTTGCAGCTTTTTGTCTCGTCGATTCCAGCAAAATAAACACATGCAGCTTCTTCGTCCCGATAATCCTTGGTTGCCGATCCCAAGCTTTTTATGTCATCAGTAGTCGGTTCAATTTTTTCTCATATAGGGCTGTCACTGTCAACAGTTGTAACTTTTCTCATGTTGCTTAGTGTTTGCTTGTAGTTTTTTTCTCGTCGATGGTTGAAGCTTTTTTGTAAACGGTTGACACTTTTTTCATTTTGAGCAGCGCTTGGTTAAAGCACTCTCTGATGCTTTGTCTCATGGAAGGTTGAATCACTTTGTGTTAACGGTTGTATCTTTCCGTGATTCGCAGTACCGGTTGAAGCTTTCTTCATAGCCGGTTGAAGTTTTTTCATCTATGGTTTGAAGCTATTTTTTCAACGGTTGCAACACACGGGTGTGCGGCGGTTCAAGCCTTGCCTCAATTAAGTCGCGCACCGACGTTCGTTACTAGTCGTTGCACCCGTCCATCGCCATTCAACATGTGTTCCTCGGCACCATTGCAGCTCGTGTGTGCCCCATAGGTGGGGATGCTTGATAGCATGGGTGAAGCCGGCCACAAGAACGACCAATGAGGCCTGCGACATGCAACTAGAACAACCTGCAAGGATAGTGACCAGCGGCGAGGATTGCACAAAAGAGGCGGCAACAGAAGAACATGTGCGGCCGATGAGATAAAAGGGAGCGATGAGATGTACAAGGATCCTTTCGTACGCATGCATTGACGAAGACGACGAAGCATCAGACAGTTCCCATCAACCCAATCGAACGGCTGCAAGCCGACCGACCCAACCTACTCGTCCCTTAAATCACTAATTAAAAAACACTCTTTGTAAAGGTCATTTTCACCTTCTCAGGTTGCAATGGTCATCTCCCACCTTTCGAGGTCCGACCACGGGCCGCCGGACGGGGTTCGTTCATTCGGCTTCGGTTGGGCTCCTTACCTCCATTCCTTGCCGGTTGGACGAGAAAGAAACCTACACCATTGCCCGGTAAAATCCATTTGCTAATCAGTTACTTCCTCCGTTTCTAAATATAAGACATTTTTAAAGATTTCACTGTTCACTACATATGAATGTATATATAGACAAATTTTAGACCGTAGATTCATTTATTTTGTTTCGCCTTTCGTTTCTAAATATTAGTCTTTGTAGAGGTTTCACTAGGATACTACATATGGCTGTATATAGACATAATTTAGTGTATAAGTTTATTCATTTTGTTCCGTATATAGTCCCCCAACAAAATCTCTAAAAAAACCTATATTTAAAAACGGAGGGAGTAGTCTATAAAAAAAATCTTTAAAAGGTTTTATATTTAAAAACAGAGAGAGAGTGTGTAATCTTGCACAATCGCTCGTAGCACATCATCGCGCGTGGCTGTGCGTATAATCCACTTATGATCAGTTACAACTTATGATCAGTTACATATGACGATCAGCCACCCAAACTCCACTTGTTGATGAGTGACATATTACGACCAGTAAGCGCGAAAATCCACTTGTGTTGATCAGTTAGAAAGAAACACACACCCTGTGCGGTCGCGCGTACTACTTAAACTCTATTCCTTCCGATCCTAAATATAAGTCTTTTTACATATTTTATTAAAAAATTATATACAAAATGAAATGAATAAATCTATACTTCAAAATATCTATATATATATATATATTTGTATATAATTTTTTAATAAAATATTTAAAAAGACTTATACTTAGAAACGGAGGAAGCACAAGGCAAGATGACCAGGCGCGTGGCGGTGTGATCAGTGATCAGACTTCTTGTGTTCGTGTCCTCCGTTCGACTTTCAGATGGACAGGATGTGGTTCCGACTTTTCGTTGGAAAGACAAACCCACAAGGCACGGTCTAGTCCATCCAGCGACAGCGTTTCCACAGTTTGATTTCAAAGCTCTTGACTTTTGGCTGGATTTTTAGAACACTGGCTTGAATCTTGCAACCTGCCTGCCTACGGCCTATTATTGAACAAGTTACAGCTGGCATATAAAGAAAATCAAATGCCTTTTGACCGACGAAGGCAAATCATCGAAATCGTGATTGCCCCGCGCAAATATGCAAGAGACGCCATTCAGCAAAAATAAAAGAAAAATGCAAGAGAGGCTACCGGGCAAAACCCAAATATGGTGATCTCGATGATTTGCCGAGAACCGTATATGGCGGGGCTAGGATTTATTGGAACGGAGCTCTACTTGGTCACATCATATGGAGTTGTACTTTGTACACGAAGTAGTACAGATATGCAAGCGTATGATGGTCCATGAACGAGTACTATATTTAAATTCAAGCTACGTTGCAATATTTGATTTAATTTCATTTAGTGTTGACTTTTGAGGTATCATTGGATTTCCCAGAAAACATTCTTTCATAATATACAATCCTTTTTTTCTAAGTGCATTAAGGTATAATTAGAAAATGTGCCAAAAGATTCTAAAATTTTAAGCAATCTAGGGTAGAAAACGATTTTATGTTAGTATTAGCAATACAACAACTATTTTATCAGTTTCTTTTTTTTAACATGGTATCTCCCGTAAGTTTTTAGACCTAGCCGCCGTCCACCGCGTCCGCACCGCGCGCTGTCCTTGGACCGCCGTGCCGTCAGTACCCAGGTACGTCCGTCGGTCGTGTTGACCGGCTTCCCTAGAGTCTTTTTTTCCATCTCTTGATCCAGATTTTTTCTCTTTCGTCGGTCACTTTGATCGGCGTTTTTTTTTTGTTTTCCGATCTAAGACCGACTTGCATCGTTCGCCGCCGCCAGCGACCACCGCGCCTCTACTCCGGCATCGGTGCACTCCAGCCTTTGTGCCGACCCAGTGGCCCCTCATGTCTGTCGACCGCGCGTCTGCTCGCCCGTCGCCCTGTGCCCTCCTCCTTCGGGACTACTCCATCACCACTGTCATCTCCTCGTCGGCCCGTTGCTAGAAGTCGGGATCGCTGGCTTCGGCCGCCTCGGGATCGCTGGCTCCGGCTGCATCGGGCTCGCCGTCTGTCGGCCATCGGCCTCGCCGGCTCCGTCGCTTCGCTCGTCGACTGCGTCGGGCCGACTGCATCATCGACCGTGTCCCGCCTGCTGCAGGCTCCGGCTTTGACGTCGTCGCCGGCTTCATCTCGGACACCGCCACCCCGCCTCCATCGAACGACGTCCCCGGCCTCGCGCGTGATCAGACTGATCATCCGCCCGCGTGTGATCCGCCTCATCTATGCCGTGCAGCCGATCTGGCCCGTCGGTTGCGCATGCCTCTCCGGGTCCCATGAAGACTGTCCCGAGTACAACATGTCCTCCACCTATCGAGCATTAGGCGGCCGCTGCGTCGCCCCGTCGAGCCGCAGTGTCGCCGCCCCGTGGTTCTCCCCGCGGCTGCACCGACTCGCGCATTGCCGCTACGTCGCCCCTTTGCATCATAGTGCCATAACTCGTGGTCCCGCGATCCGTGAGACGCTGCTACATCGCCCCTTCTAATTGTAGCGCCGCGACACGTGGTCGCCGCCACCGCCCGAGGCCGTCCCCGTGGCTGCACCGACCCATGCACCGCTGCTACGCCGCCCCTTGGTTCGTCGAGTCGCAGCATGCGGTCCACGACTCCGCCCTGAGGTCTACCCTCGTTGCCCCGACCAGCGCGTTGCTGCTTTGTCACCTTATCGGGCCGTAGCGCTGCAGCGCGTGGTCCATTCCGCCATCCCTGCGCGTCGACTTCCGTTGGTATGCGCCGCACCATCTCCCTCGGCGGAGGAACGCCATCATCCATGACGTTCTTCATCATGTTGTCGGGTTCTTCCTCGTCTACTTCGAGCATCCTTGTCGCACTCCTAACCAGTCGTCGCCGCCGTCGTCAGGCCACCGTCACCGCTCTCCTTCGGCTCCGCTGCAGCTCGCTCACCCGAACCGTGCCGCCCGTCCACCCCCTTCATCTTCGTCCAGCATCAGCTTATCGCCAGCGTTGGTTGTCGTCTACCCCGACCACTTCGTCTACTCCGACCACCACAGGCAACATCGGCACCCCGCCGATTTGCGACGCAACCGTCATCGAGTCCATTTCTACTAGCCTACCCGTCATGGCTTACAAGTTCTGTGCAGGTCCCCGTCTACGCATGCCCGGTGCTGGTAGCATGGCAACACTATCGCTTGCGTTCGTCCCCGATGTATTCCCAGGCCTGGCAACCCTGGAGCTGGCGCATCGCCAACACGACTTCGTCCGTCTACGCATGTCAGGTGCTGGCAACACCAATGCGTGCCTTCATCCATGATGCGTCCCCGGGCTTAGCAAACCAGGCGCGATGCATCTCAACTATGCCTTCTTCCCGGCGCATCACTACTTCGACACCACTGCGCTCATAACTAACTAGGCGCCTCCTTGCGCCGGCGGCTCCATAGCGACTTCCTCGACATCGGCAACCATGTCTCGACATCGACCACGACGTTCTTTGCACGGCTACCTCGACCACAGCTACAACATCCTATGCTCTCGACTACGTCGACATTGGAACAAAAGGCTACCGTCTTGCTTGTGCAACCTCGTCGGTTTCCACTCCAACCACAACTTTCGCGATGCATCAACCGTTACGACTGTGAGGGGATGACTTCGGGTTACCTTCGAATTCTTCTCGGGTCTCACTATCTGCATTGTTACCATTGTGACCGCGGAGGATGTTGAGTATATTGATTATTAGAAAATATAAGGTAGACTAGGATTTATTCTACCTTGTCTTGTACTTTAAATTGATTATTTTACTACTATATATATATGTTCATGAGGCTTAAACAATACAATAACAATTTCATCAGTTCCTTTCTTCCTAATAGAAGGAGGGTGTAGTTGTTAGTACGTTCTGCTAATTTGTTTGTAGGGAGACCATACTTGCGTTCTGCCTTATTAAGGACAGTAAAACCGGACCTATTCCGAGCTCTCTCACGCATCCTTGCTCGTGAGCCGTTGATTTGGCGTGTGGGATGTAGATCACCGTCAAATCAATGTTCAGGTCACGAACTGGGTTGTCTGATGCGCCTCTACTCACGCGTGGGCTACTAACGGGCCGATTTTCCGGGGGGCTCCTACTCCCGAAGCCAGTTTGAAGCCCTCTCATTCGCCTATATATACGAGTTAACTTCCGATCACGAACGAACGGTCATGATACGCTTATGGCTGGCCTAACCCCATCCCACCTCCTCGCGACTTACCTTGTCTCGCTCGTCTCCATCTGAGGGATAGCGGCGCAGCAGGTTCCCAAGCTCCTCGGAGTCTTCCCTAGTGGGGACGCCATTGGGCATGCCACTGAGAATCGGATCCCCTTGGAGCCTATTCCGAGCTCTCTCACGCATCGTTGCTCGTGAGCCGTTGATTTCGCGTGTGGGATGTAGATCACCGTCAAATCAATGTTCAGGTCGCGAACTGGGTTGTCTGATGCGCCTCTACTCACGCGTGGGCTACTAACGAGCTGATTGTCCTGGGGGCTGCTACTCCCGAAGCCAGTTTGAAGCCCTCTCATTCGCCTATATATACGAGTTAACTTCCAATCACGAACGAACGATCATGATACGCTTATGGCTGGCCTAACCCCATCCCTCCTCCTCGTGACTTGCCTTGTCTCGCTCGTCTCCATCTGAGGGATGGAGGCGCAGCAGGTTCCCAAGCTCCTCGGAGTCTTCCCTGGTGGGGACGCCATTGGGCATGCCACTGAGAATCGGATCCCCTTGGAGCCGCAACCACACTTGTGAGGGTACTTAAGGACAGTAAAACCATTGGGCATGCCACTGAGCATCGGATCCCCTTGGAGCCGCAGCCACACTTGCGAGGGTATTAAGGATCGTAAAATCGGACCTATTCCGAGCTCTCTCATGCATCCTTGCTCGTAAGCCGTTGATTTCGCGTGTGGGATGTAGATCACCATCAAATCAATGTTCAGGTCGCGAACTGGGTTGTCTGAGGCGTCTCTACTCACACCTGGGCTACTAACGGGCCGATTATCCTCGGGGCTGCTACTCCCGAAGCCAGTTTGAAGCCCTCGCATTCGCCTATACGAGTTAACGTCCGATCACGAACGAACGGTCGTGATACGCTTATGGCTGGCCTAACCCCATCCCACCTCCTCGTGACTTGCCTTGTCTCGCTCGTCTCCATCTGAGCAATGGCAGCGCAGCAGGTTCCCAAGCTCCTCGGAGCCTTCCCTGGTGGGGACGCCATTGGGCATGCCACTGAGCATCGGATCCCCTTGGAGCCGCAGCCACACTTGCGAGGGTATTAAGGACAGTAAAACTGGACCTATTCCGAGCTCTCTCACGCATCCTTGCTCGTGGGCCGTTGATTTCGCGTGTGGGATGTAGATCACCGTCAAATCAATGTTCAGGCCGCGAACTCGGTTGTCTGATGCGCCTCTACTCACGCGTGGGCTACTAATGGGCCGATTGTCCTCGGGGCGGCTACTCCCGAAGCCAGTTTCAAGCCCTCTCATTCGCCTATACGAGTTCACGTCCGATCACGAACGAACGGTCATGATATGCTTATGGTTAACCTAACCCCATCCCACCTCCTCGCGACTTGCCTTTTCTCGCTCATCTCCATCTGAGCGATGGCGGCGCAGCAGCTTCCCAAGCTCCTCGGAGCCTTCCCTGGTGGGGACGCCATTGGACATGCCACTGAGCATCGGATCCCCTTGGAGCCGCAGCCACACTTGCAAGGGTATTAAGGACAGTAAAACCGGTCCTATTCCGAGCTCTCTCACGCATCCTTACTCGTGAGCCGTTGATTTCGCGTGTGGGATGTAGATCACCGTCAAATAAATGTTCAGGTCGCGAACTGGGTTGTCTGATGCGCCTTTACTCACGCGTGGGCTACTAACGGGCCGATTGTCCTGGGGGTTGCTACTCCCGAAGCCAGTTTGAAGCACAATCATTCGCCTATACGAGTTAACGTTCGATCACGAACCAACGGTCATGATATGCTTATGGCTGGCCTAACCCCATCCCAACCTCCTCGCGGCTTGCCTTGTCTCGCTCGTCTCCATCTGAGCGATGGCGGCGCAACAGCTTCCCAAGCTCCTCGGAGCCTTCCCTGGTGGGGACGCCATTGGGCATGGCACTGAGCATCGGATCCCCTTGGAGCCGCAGCCACACTTGCGAGGGTATTAAGGACAGTAAAACCGGACCTATTCCGGGCTCTCTCACGCATCCTTGCTCGTGAGCCGTTGATTTCGCGTGTGGGATGTAGATCACCATCAAATCAATGTTCAGGTCATGAACTGGGCTGTCTGATGCACCTCTACTCATGCGTGGGCTACTGACGAGCCAATTGTCCTGGGGGCTCCTACTCCCGAAGACAGTTTGAAGACCTCTCATTCGCCTATACGAGTTAACGTCCGATCACGAATGAACGGTCGTGATACGCTTATGGCTGGCCTAACCCCATCCCACCTCCTCGCGACTTGCCTTGTCTCGCTCGTCTCCATCTCAGCGATGGCGGCGCAGCAGCTTCCCAAGCTCCTCGGAGCCTTCCCTGGTGGGGACGCCATTGGGCATGCCACTAAGCATCGGATCCCCTTGGAGCCGCAGCCACACTTGCGAGGATATTAAGGACAGTAAAACCGGACCTATTCCGAGCTCTCTCACGCATCCTTGCTCGTGAGCCGTTGATTTCGCGTGTGGGATGTAATCACCGTCAAATCAATGTTCAGGTCATGAACTGGGCTGTCTGATGCGCCTCTACTCACGAGTGAGCTACTGACGAGCCAATTGTCCTAGGGGCTCCTATTCCCGAAGCCAGTTTGATGACCTCTCATTCGCCTATACGAGTTAACGTCCGATCACGAACGAACGGTCGTGATACGCTTATGGCTGGCCTAACCCCATCCCACCTCCTCGCGACTTGCCTTGTCTCGCTCGTCTCCATCTGAGCGATGGCGGCGCAGCAACTTCCCAAGCTCCTCGGAGCCTTCCCTGATAGGGACGCCATTGGGCATGCCACTGAGCATCGGATCCCCTTGGAGCTGCAACCACACTTGCGAGGGTATTAAGGACAGTAAAACCGGTCCTATTCCGAGCTCTCTCACGCATCCTTTCTCGTGAGCCGTTGATTTCGCGTGTGGGATGTAGATCACCGTCAAATAAATGTTCAGGTCGCGAACTGGGTTGTCTGATGCGCCTTTACTCATGCGTGGGCTACTAACGGGTCGATTGTCCTGGGGGTTGCTACTTCCGAAGCCAGTTTCAAGCCCTCTCATTCACCTATACAAGTTAACGTCCGATCACGAACCAACGGTTCCGAGCTCTCTCACGCATCCTTGCGCGTGAGACGTTGATTTCGCGTGTGGGATGTAGATCACCGTCAAATCAATGTTCAGGTCGTGAACTGGGTTGTGTGATGCGCCTCTACTCACACGTGGGCTACTAATGGCACGATTGTCCTGGGGGCTGCTACTCCCGAAGCCAGTTTGAAGCCCTCTGATTCGCCTATACAAGTTAACGTTCGATCACGAACGAACGGTCGTGATACGCTTATGGCTGGCCTAACCCCATCCGACCTCCTCGCGACTTGCCTTGTCTCGCTCGTCTCCATCTCAACGATGGCGGCGCAACAGCTTCCCAAGCTCCTCGGAGCCTTCCCTGGTGGGGACGCCATTGGGCATGCCACTGTGCATCGAATCCCCTTCGAGCCGTAGCCACACATGCGAGGGTATTAAGGACAGTAAAACCGGACCTATTTTGAGCCCTCTCACGCATCCTTGCTCGTGAGCCGTTGATTTTGCGCGTGGGATATAGATCACCGTCAAATCAATATATGTTCAGGTCACGAACTAGGATGTCTAATGCAACTCTACTCACACGTGGGCTACTAACGGGCCGATTGTCCTCGGGGCTGCTATTTCCGAAGCCAGTTTGAAGCCCTCTCATTCGCCTATACGACTTAACGTCCGATCACGAACGAGCAGTTGTGATACGCTTATGGCTGGCCTAACCCCATCCGACCTCCTCGCGACTTGCCTTGTCTCGCTCATCTCCATCTGAGCGATGGCAGCGCAACAGCTTCCCAACCTCCTTGGAGCCTTCCCTGGTGGGGACGCCATTGGGCATGCCACTGAGCATTGGATACCCTCGGAGCCGCAGCCACACTTGCGAGGGTATTAAGGACAGTAAAACCGGACCTATTCCGAGCTCTCTCACGCATCCTTGCTCGTGAGCCGTTGATTTCGCGTGTGGGATGTAGATCACCATCAAATCAATGTTCAGGTCGCGAACTGGGCTGTCTGATGCGCATCTACTCAGGTGTGGGCTACTAACGTGCTGATTCTCCTGGGGGCTGCTACTCCCGAAGCCAGTTTGAAGCCCTCTCATTTGCCTATACGAGTTAACGTCCGATCATGAACGAACGGTCGTGATACGCTTATGGCTGGCCTAACCCCATCCCACCTCCTCGCGACTTGCCTTGTCTCGCTCGTCTCCATTTGAGCGATGGCGGCGGAGGAGCTTCCCAAGCTCCTTTGGAGCCTTCCTTGGTGGGGACGCCATTGGCCATGCCATTGGGCATCGGATCCCCTTGGAGCCGCCGCCACACTTGTGAGGGTATTAAGGACAGTAAAACCAGACCTATTCCGAGCTCTCTCATGCATGCTTGCTCGTGAGCCGTTGATTTCGGGTGTGGGATGTAGATTACCGTCAAATCAATGTTCAGGTCGCGAACTGGGCTGTCTGATGCGCCTCTACTCACAGGTGGGCTACTAACGGGCCGATTGTCCTTGGGGCTGCTACTCCCGATGCCAGTTTGAAGCCCTCTCATTCGCCTATATACCTATTCTGAGCTCTCTCATGCAGCCTTGCTCGTGAGCCGTTGATTTCGCGTGTGGGATGTAGATCACCGTCATATCAATGTTCAGGTCGCGAACTGGGCTGTCTGATGCGCCTCTACTCACAGGTGGGCTACTAACGGGCCGATTGTCCTTGGGGCTGCTACTCCCAAAGCCAGTTTGAAGCCCTCTCATTTGCCTATACGAGTTAACGTCCGATCACAAATGAACGGTCATGATACGCTTATGGCTGGCCTAACCCCATCCCACCTCCTCGCGACTTGCCTTGTCTCGCTCGTCTCCATCTGAGCGATGGCGGCGCAGCAGCTTCCCAAGCTCCTTTGGGGCCTTCCGTGGTGGGGACGCCATTGGCCATGCCATTGGGCATCGGATCCCCTTGGAGCCGCCGCCACACTTGCGAGTTTATTAAGGACAGTAAAACCGGACCTATTCCAAGCTCTCTCACTCATCCTTGCTCGTGAGCCGTTGATTTCGCGTGTGGGATGTAGATCACCGTCAAATCAATGTTTAGGTCGCGAACTAGGCTGTCTGATGCGCCTCTACTCACGCGTGGGCTACTAACGGGATGATTGTCCTGGGGGCTGCTACTCCCGAAGCCAGTTTGAAGCCCTCTCATTCGCCTATACGAGTTAATGTCCGATCACGAACGAACGGTCGTGATAGGCTTATGGCTGGCCTAATCCCATCCCACCTCCTCGCGACTTGCCTTGTCTCGCTCGTCTCCATCTGAGCGATGGCGGCGCAGCAGCTTCCCAAGCTCCTCGGTGCCTTCCCTGGTGGGGACGCCATTGGGCATCGGATCCCCTTGGAGCCGCAACCACACTTGCAAGGGTATTTAGAACAATATAACCGAGCCTAAATGGAGCCCTCTCACGCCCTCGCGTTTTCTGGCCGTTAGATCACACATTAGGGTCGTTTTTAACCGTTAGATATGATGTCCTAAGGGGCTGCTACTCCACAAGAAAAATCTGAGACCTGTGGTTCATCGGGACTTTTTGTCGGTCCATTAACCTCTATGCCAATCGTGAGAGGCCGCCAGATTAGTAACCGGTTCGTCTATATCGACAGAAACATATCAACGCTCCTCACCCGACTTCTCATCTCTCTCAAGACCTAGAGTCCTGGACGAACCTTAGGTATGTTGTGGCCATACCGCCACCACCGCTGGTTTGCCAAGGAATCCCTGAGCTGGAGGATGGCAGCACGGTTGCTGACAGTGAAGGTAGCATGGACATGGATGACCCGGCGAACGCCATCATCATTGGAGTCAGCGTGGCCAGATCTGCCCTCGCCTACACGCTCGAAAAGGTGACATGTTTTTTCCTTACTTCTCAGTCCTTTCGTTCCGCTGGTTAGGCACGAAGTTCTTGTTTTTTTAGACTCGAAACTTGTGGTTCCTGTTTCTTGTGAGAACGACGACCGAATTTTTATTCAACAAACAACACTGATTGAATTTTGTATTCAACGAGGTTGGCTGTTGGCGCAAGGATCAAAATTTCAATGATATTTCTGTAGGACCTCTTGATTTAGTTCAGGAAGCCAACTACTCACCTTTTCGTCAAAAAGGTAATGTGACCGCTTTTGATATGGGTAGATGTATGCAAGTCATGTGGCGGCCCTTGATCTGGGACAGATGGATGTAGTGAATAATTTTAATTTGTCGTAATTCGACGGGCTTTTCTTTGGGTGGTTTTCCCTTGGGTGAAAGCTAAGCCTCTATCATGCAGCTTGTTATTTGTTGATGTTGGGGACGTGGAATACATATGGTGTTGGGAAGGTGATCCTTAAATATCATGTCATGCAAGTCTAAATTGGAAACAAATCTCACCCAAAAAGCCGTTGTACAAAATCGAGCCGTGGTACAGTATCATGTGATGCAGCTTGTCAAATAAGTTAAAGTGCCCAGCGAGGTTATTGGTTTAGATGATCTTCGATTGACTGCATGTGCATTTTTATGATGCTTGCTGCTTGTACACCTCTTTTTTGCCGGAAGTTTGGTATGATTTTCATGATGTGCATTTCTTTAACTTATCCTGGAGTATTCATTTTTAAAGTATATTTTTAATTAATTTCTATTCATATCACAAGCTTGGTATGGTGATCAGTCGATGTTTTAGATGGTTGATCTGAACATTAGAACATACATATTGTTATGCACACTGCTTTTACTCAAAGCTGGTCATGTCATGCTTGATCTCACTCTATATCTTGGCAAAACCATATAGGATGACAGACGATTATTATTTTGCAATCAAGATCACATTGTGGAGATAGCATCATGGGAAGAAGAATCCCAACTTTCATATTGTATGAGGTGAAGTAGCAACCTGTCTCTAGCTTTATCATGTCATCACAGATGTTTGCAACTTTATTATATTTGAGTGATGTCCTATCTTCGTATTCTAACACTGGCAGGGCACAAAATTCCTACTTGTCTAATTTAGAGAAACATATGGGAACTACGTTTGAGAAATGTTGTCAACCTCAGGTTGCTATTATAAGAAAGGGGTGTGTATATGGCCACTTTTTTGTTATGTCAAGAAGATTCAAGGACAACTAGGCGGGGTTTAAGACATGGCCTTTACAACCTCCTAATCTTTGTGATCATCTCATCTTGACAATTTTCCAATAGGGTGGACTGCCTGACAAGATTATAAGCTCATGGGACAATCTTCCTACCGCCAAGTCAAATTATGTAATCCTGCTTGTGGAATTATTTCCTGTCTCAGCAAATTAGATATCCTCACCACTGATGATGAATACGATATTAGTGAGGTATTGTGATGCTTTTTTCCTTCACACTTTTGGTAGAATTAATCAAATAAAAACATTTTCGCTCATCGAACACTTAGAGGGTATGGTTGATGCCTTCATGGTGTATATGCATGATGTCTTCATTGTTGTTCACTAAAAATGTACTAATTCTTAGAAACACTAATGATTATTCTGTGCACCGCGTCTTAAATGCTTTACATAGATGCACTTTCCAACCAGTACTTGCATTGTTTAGTTCTTTGTCTTACTTCGGCTACAAATAATCCTTGGACGTGAGGAATAACAGCATGAGTTTTGCAGCCCAATTTTGGCTCACATTTTGGATGCCCATTGGATAAGGGAAATAAGCAATATAGACAAATTAGATGCTTCCATCTATATCTGCTTTAAAATTAATATGTTGTAGAATGACATGATTTCATATAAATGTTTCTCTTAACTGAAATGTGGAAACTAAGCTTTTTCAAGTTATCTAACTATATATATATCTACAACTAACGGCACAATATGTTCCATGCATATTGGCAAACAGCGGAGCAGCTGGGTGAAGCTACATCTATTTCTCCCTATAGGAAAAATAATTGTATCTCACTAGTGGAAAACGGGCCTTTGGCCTGGACCCTTTAGTCCCGGCCTCCCTCTGGGCCGGGACTAAAGGCCCGGCCACGTCGCCCCAAATCGCAATGCCGCCCACGAGGCTTTGGTCCCGGCCCGTAAGGAGCCTTTAGTCCCGGTTTGTGTCTCAAACCGGGACTAAAGGGCTACGCGGTGTGCAGCCCGCATGTGTGTCACCTTTAGTCCCGGTTTGTGTCTCAAACCGGGACTAAAGTCCTCTGCCTATATATAGCACAGCCCCCCTCTCCCCTCTTCCTTGCATTTTTCTTGGATGGAATAGTGTGGGTGTGTGCTAGCTCTCCATTTTTTTGATGCACTAGCGGTGTTTGTTGAAATGTGTGTTAGAGCGATGCCGCTTCAGTTCACCGAACACAACTACCATATGAGATGCCCGAGCCACGCTTAAACCTCTTCCTCTTTATTTCTACTTATTCTAAAAGGTTAGCAACTATATTTCCTCGTTTAGACCGTGCGGTACTAATTTTTAGGATCGTGGTTGTATTTGATATACTGCCGTATAACGTAGATGAGCCATCCATGGATGTACGGTGATCGACGCACAGCCGCTTACAGAGAAGGCGTGCATTCTTTCGAGATGCAGCCGATGCGAACAAGCATGGTGGTGGCTATATGTTTTTTCCATGTGTTGAATGTTGGAATGAGAAGGATTACACTTCCTCAAGAGTCATTCAGAGCCACCTGCTTCGGTCCGGTTTTATGTCGGGCTATAATGTTTGGACCAAGCATGGAGAAAGAGGGGTTATGATGGAAGACGACAATGAAGAAGAAGAGAACGATGATGACAACTACCGATCTATGTTCCCTGAGTATGCTGATACCGCAATGGAAGACAATGAAGAAGAAGATCAGGATGAAGAACGGGAACCAGATGAGCCTGCTGATGATCTTGGCCGGGTCATTTCTGATGCACGGTGAGGTTGCGACACAGAAAAGGAGAGGTTGCAGTTCGAGCAGATGTTATAGGACCACAACAAATTGTTGTACCCAACTTGTGAAGATGGCCAGAAGAAGCTGGGTAGCACACTGGAATTGCTTAAGTGGAAGGCAGAGACCGGTGTGACTGACTCGTCATTCGAAAAGTTGTTGGTACTGATTATATATATTCTATTCTCGTAAAGTGCGACCAGCAGCCACGGGGGACGCATCTATGCGGATACTATGTTTGCGAGACCATTCGCATGTTTACCTCTGAGCACAAGGATCACAGATACGGCGTAAGCAATGAACATGCACACCTCTATTTTTACCCGTCATTCTTTGTTATCATGATTGATATTCATATTCATCTCCTCTTCTTATATAGTACACGGCCATGAGGGAGAAGTCCCTACCAGAGCAATGCGCGATTGCTGTTGCAGAGGAGCTTGCGACCTTTCAGAGGACGGAAGCTATAGATGACAAAGGAAGATTTAGTGTAGCTAGGGGCTATTAGTGATGTTGGTCCATGTAATCGAATAGACGGGCTCTAGTCCCGATAATTCAGATCTCCATATAATTGTATATATATGCTCGCTTGTAAGATAAGTTAATCTTATATATATATATGCATAATTATTTCTATTTATAATTATATGAAAACTAATTCCCGAACACCAAACGAGGCATCACGTTAATCTCCCGAACACCTAAACCTTAAAACCCTAAAACCCAAAAATAAACAAAATCTGCAGAAACTCTTTAGTCCCGGTCCGTGTTAAGACCCGGGACTAAAGGGCCTGCCCCTGAGGGCGCTCCGAGGCGCCCACGTGGAGCACCTTTGGTCCCGGCTTGGAACAGGGCCGGGACTAAAGGTTAGGCCTTTAGTCCCGCCCCTTTAGTCCCGGTTGGTGAACCGGGACTAAAGCCCCTTACGGGCCGGGGCTATAGGCCCTGTCCCCACTAGTATTTGTTGTTTACTTTGGTGTGCAACATTATTGTAGAGCTTACCCAACATCCATTTCTATTTATAGGAAAAATAAATGCCCGCCTGCCTCATAGGAAGTTTGTCTGGTGCACAATTATTTATTGAAATGAACATGAGCTTCTATGTAAAAATTATCACAAGTTAACGCAATTCAGTTTGTCCTTCAAATTTATGACTACTATTTTTTTGGTTATATGCTACATTTTATTAGGAACAAGGCTGAGAAAAGGAGTGATGTTCTTCTCTGTGTACTATAACCGTGGATTATCAAAAGTTTTCTTTTTGCAACATGCCAAAAAGCAAAAGGAATGGCCATTTCAAACCAAGATACGAAGCATGAGCATTTAACCTTGTATAGTTTCAGTTAAATATACTTATTTATTACATTGGGCGTACTTTACGAGAATTGTATTGTACACCTTATAAATTCTATATCAATTTCTGATCAAGCTCCAATGTGTTTCCAGTATTGTTATTCTTTGAGGGAACCTCAACTCAATAAAAGTTTAGCTACTGATTTTTGCTTATCCAACCAAACTTTTATTTTCTCTTATTGATATATGTATGAAAATGCCTATCCTTCTACTGAAAAATAGACGGGCGCTTGAGATCTGAACTCAAACAAACCACAAGCACGTTAGGCCTAAGAAAAGAAAATCTCAACACACTTCTTTCTTGCAATCTAATAAGATTCCTCTATTCAATTTTGCATCAATATTTCCCAAAAATTAAAAGACAAGCACAAACACGGGAAACCACATTACTTCAAAACATTGTAAACACATGATTACAAATTACTGCAAACTCCTAATAATTACAAGAGACAAATTAGACGGGCGCGGCAACGCGCGCCTTCAACGATCTAGTTGTGTCGTATATTTGTGCTTACATTTTGTTTGATTTGCACATCTCTTGATGGATCTGACACGTTAGTTTACAAGTTGATCAATCAGGATGAGTGGCTTTCTACATGATGATGTTGGGTCGATCTTCCATCTATAGTGCATGCCGGCAACGATACTGACCGCCCGAATGGTTATCCGACCGCAACATGTCGTGATGCAAGTGCTTGGTGAAGTCGGGGAGGTCCTTGGGTCCAAGAAACATCTCCTGGCACCCCTGTCTTCACCACCGACGAAGTGGCATGCTTCATGTTTGGCGGTGTTAATGTGAAACCTGAACCTCAGCCCGGACGAGTACTATTTCTTTTCTTTCGGAGGGCTCCGTTCCGCACACAAAATACTCTTTTGAAATTATTCTGTTTTCAAGGGCCATAAGAATACAAGCTGTAATAACCGACTTTTGCAAATCAAAAGAAGCAAGCTAGCTCTCTAGGAATTTTTGTCCAAAAGGACCCCCTGTCGAACGTGAATGCCAGAAAAGACCAGCTGCGAACGAAAAAAAGGAAAAGGACCCCCTCCCCGGGTGGCGCCAAGCGCGCCAGGCGGCACGTGGCACCTGCCGCCACCGCCCGAGGCGGCCGTGGGACCTGCCGCCACCGCCCGAGGCGGCCGTGGGGCCTGCCGCCACCAGCTGAGGCGGCCGGCTAGGCACCCCGTTCCAGCCACGCCTGCCCGTAACGGACAGAGCCTGGGTGGGCCCTGCCGCCACCTCCCGAGGCGGCCGGCCGAATCTCCGCAGCGACGCCGAATCTCCCGAGGGTGCTGTCTGGCCGCGTTAAGTTCCCGCTCGAAATTTTCCCGCTCTAAGTTACATGCGGTATTGGATGTAGTCCATCCGTTCCAAAATATAAGACCTTTTAGGTATTTCACTCGGAGACTACATACGGAGCAAAATGAGTTAATTTATACTCTAAAGTATGTCTATGTACATTCGTATGTAGTTTATTGTACAATCTCTAAAATACCTTATATTTAGGAACGGAGGTAGTTTTTTTTTTACGGAGGGAGATTTCCTAAATATAAGTCTTTTAAGAAGTTTGTACTAGAAGACTACATATGATGTATATGGACTCATTTTAGAATGTAGATTCTGTCATTTTGCTTTGTATGTAGTCATGTGCGCCTAAGTTTCCCGCTGCAGTTTCCCGCCTAATTTTCCCGCGTTATTTTCCCGCCTAAGTTTCTCGCTGCAGTTTCTCGTTTTCGCGCCATTTTTTCCCGCGTAGACATCCGGCAGAGCCTATAAAAGGAGGCAGGGAGTGAAACTCTCTTCACCATCAGCCAGACTTCAAAGCACCTGCACCTCCATAGTCAGTATGAGTTTGCCTTGTTCGGATCAGAGCATTAGGCCTAGGAAAATGCAGAGTGCAAGCTTGCCTCGGGGGGTGGAAGCAGTTCGATGTTGGTGCGGAGATGTCTGCAAGGTGAAGGAGGTGACGGATTTTTCAGATTGGTTGGGCATGAAGTTTTTCATGTGCGCCAATTATGAATCTGATCCACCCGAATCTATTTCTGCGTACGTCAGGCCTCCGGTATGCTCAAGTCATCCAGATTATTGTTATTTAATATTATTGTTTACTTGAATCTGATCCATCCTTTAGTCTCCTCCTCCTCTCTGCATGTACTATCGTTGGATTGACACAGAAATGCCGGACTGGGCGGTGACCGAGATTCGTGAAAGAGGTCGCCGTGCATGGGCTAGCTTGGACTTGGAAGAGCGTCGTGAGAAGGCTGGAGCAGAGGAGAAAGCAGAGCAGAAGAAAGAGTGGGAAGATTACTGTGTGGAGCAGAGGGCTTTTCTTGATGAGATGATAAGGAAAAATCAAGAAGAGAAACTTCGGCTGGAGGAGGTTTACAGACAGCGGGAACAGGCCCGTGAAGCTGAGAGGGAGAGAAAGAGAGAAAGGGCTCGTGCCCCAAGGCAGCAGAAGAAGCTGGTGATGGAAAAGGAAAATATCCACGTTGGACTCAGTAGATTTATTTTATTGTATGTTAATTTGTGTTAGTTGTATCTTAATTTCTGCAAGTTGTATCTTAATTTCGGCAAATTGTATCTTATTTTCAGCAATGTGTATCTTAATTTCCGCAATGGGTATCTTAATTTCAGCTACGTGTATGTTCATTTTATCCCGCCATTTATTTGCCGCCTCGCTTTCCCGCCTTTTTTCCCGCGTATAGCTTTGCCGCCATTTTGTTCCCGCCTCGCTTTCCCGCCCTTGCTTTCCTGCCCTCGCTTTCCCGCCTCTCTTTCCCTCCTCGTTTTCCCGCCATTAGTTATTCGTCTCGCTCTGCTGCACCTATAAAACCCCCTCCAGACCAAGGTGGGTATGGAGTGTGCTGAAAATGTCTCATTATCCTTTCGATCGTAGTTTTCACAGTGGTATGTCCGAGTGTCTTCTGCGCTTAGCTAGCAATTTCAAGATAGATAATAGAATAGTTTCATGGGACGAACTCATCAGTAGTGACACGCTACTGAATGAGGTTGCCCACGCATTAGCTAGGAAGGGGTGGCCTGCAAGGACATATGAGGAGATTCGGAAAGAACTTCTGCGGTTGAATGAAAGATGGAAGAAGAAAGGCCAACACATACGCGGTGGAGGTGGAGTAAAACATCCCTTTTTATGGATTGACGATAGTGAGGACGAAGACGATATCTTCATGCCGAGTACCAAGAGCGCATCATCGACGAAGGCCAAGAGCGCATCATCGACGAAGGCCAAGAGTAGCGCTTCGTCAAAGGGCGAGAGCTCTGCATCGTGGAAGGATGACGACGACTTTATGTAGTTTTTTTATGAACTCTACATCTTAATGTATCTTATTTTATGTATGTTATTTTAGAAATCTTATTTTATGTATCTTATTTTAGGTATCTTATTTTATGGATGCAACTTTAAATATATCGAGAACTTTTATTTCATGAAACTACATAGATGTCTTGTACGTACATCTGAAAGTTTGAAACTGACATAGAGAGATGCAATAGTTCGCACACATACATAGACGAATCACCCTATGCGACGACGACCAACTGGCCTTGCCCGACGACCGGAGGGTGACAATCGTTCAGGGGGTCTGTGTTCACGAAGACCACGACCGTACTGTCCCTCGTGTTCCTGTGTCTGCGACTCATGCATAGGTGGTGGAGTCTGAAATCCATATTGAGATGATGATTCTAAATTGTAGGTGAATGGCTGTGACTCAGAATTGATATAAGATGGACCAATAACGTCCTGCCCGAAAAAATCATTTATCATTCCTGGGAGCGTGCATTGAGTATCATGGTTTTATGTGAGTATTTATTTTTGTACGCCATGCTGGGTATGTTCATCTCCCCATGATGGATCATTAATTTCCTGCTCCACGAAAAATTGTGTTTAAAATAAAGTGTGTGTAAAAAAAGGATGTGTAAATAGAAGTTATGTAATAGCTTATTATAATTATACATACCTGACCGCTGTTGTAGCTTTGTGCTCCCTCGCTTGTCTCAGCCCAATGATTCTCCTCGGGCATCCTAATCCCTCGCGTGGGCAGATATGGCTGAGATCCTTGAGTGTGTGCGCCATATGTTGTATATGCATCCTGCTCCACGGAATGAGTCTGTTCGGGCATCGAACCTAAATCTGGAGCATTTACCTGTGATGTATGCCCATGTATTGGTAAAGACGAGTCATGTCGTGGAAGTGTCGGCGTAGTATTAGGACCCTCTCCCCACCGCATGGACGACGACGGCGCCGCACTCGGTCTAGCTGACCTCGGTTCCGGAATGTTGTACGCTGCAGTGACAACGTCGTTCTGTGTACCGCATCTCGTAAACCTTGTGCTGACGAATTCGCTAATTTTTTTAAAGAAGGACCTGCCTTTAGGATCAATTCCCTGGGCTCGCATTCCTTCCCTCGCCATCGCTTGTACTTGGGTGCAAATATCAATCTAAAAAAATCGTTGTTCGTTGGTTGAATTAGTCCATGAAATGATGGACCTGAATAGCAAGATGTTGATTATTACCGCGGAGTCACGATAGTAAGCTGATGATGTGTCCATATGTCTCTGCAACTGTTCCATATGCGTTGGATGTGTTGGCATAGTAGGTGGTTCACTTGTCAGTCTAGTACGCGTGCTCATGCGATACCAATTATAATACGCTTCTGTCGTAGTTGCATCGTACGTTCTGCATAAATAAATTAACATTAGTAAAGTTACATCACATTCTGTATTTTATAAGCACATAATTAAATTAACATTAGTAAAGTTACCGTTGCTGAGGCACTATATTTTGTAGAGCTTCATTATTCCACTGATTTATCCATTGAATGTTTTCTGCATTCCAGTCCACACCAGATCTGCCCATATTGCTCATCCTGTAATTATAGATAACAAAAAAGTTCAGGAATAGGTGATGGAATATGTATTTAGCTAGGTCACATCTTACTTACTTATGAGTTTCTTCGTCGATACATCTTGGAACCGGTGGTGGAATATCTTGATATAGACCGAACTGTCTCATGACACGGTCGGGATTGTACGGTTCCACAAACCATAGATAGAGTAAATTGCAGCGAGTCATCCAGAAGGCACTATCTCTCACGCATTCCACTGGCATGTGTTGTGAACCAAATACCATATCAATGTGTGCCTCAGTCCACGGGTTCCATGTTATTAGTGAGTCGTTAAGAAGCTCAAACTGATCATGGTATATGGGGTAACAATTTTTTGCAATTTTAGTAGACCATTTTTTTCGACCCAGCATCCACCGGCTGGACATAGTTACAACACCCTCACCATAGTTGTACGGGGTTGCGGGTTCTACTATCTGCGGTCGTCCTACAGGTAAGTATTCCCAAGACCACAACTGTAGAAACTCGTAGGAGACACAAAGTAATGGAGCTTTAGATGTGAATGCAGTTTTTTGAGTGGCATCACACAACCCTCGGTATGTGTGAGAAAGCAAAGCAGAACCAAAGCTATATGGTGGATTTTGGGGTAAAGGTTCGTCTACTATCTTTGCGGCAAAATAGATGAGACCAGGCAAAACTACCTCTCCGTGAGAATTAGGAAACATGACACCAAAGAGCCACAACAAATATGCAAACAAGTGTCTCTTCGTTGTCTCAGGATCAGCATGGGTAGATAAAATTTCGAAGTTAATACGAAGCCAGCTGAGTGGGACGCCTCGAGGCGGACCAGAACGATCTGATATGGGCATTTCGAGCCTCAGACGGCCAGAGACATCTGCTGGCCAATTAGGAGAAACTCGTGGATGTACCACTGGCACACCTCTAAGTGGTAAAGCTGTGATCATTGACACATCTTTTAGAGTAGGTGCAAACTCTCCACATCGAAAGTGAAATGTGGGGGTCTCCGGTCTCCATCTATCAACGAGGGATGTCAAAAGGGATGGGTCGACAGTAAAACTACCTCGACGAGCTGCGATGTTCGCAAAATGAAGGAGTCCATAAGCCTCAAGGTGTTCAAGGAACCAATTATGTATTGACCAGGGCATCTTTACAGTTCGAAGCCGGAAGGTCTGAGGAGGATTTTCATGATTTGGATTTATGAAAAGCTGGCAACGGTGGTGGTTGTCGTGATAACCATTCAAAAGCTGGGGCATTTCCGCCATAACCTGCAATCACGAAGAAATGAAATGAAATTAAATTAAATATTCGTAATATTACAGCACGATGAAATTAAATTAAATATTCCGAATATTACAGCACGATGAAATTAAAATACATATTCCGAATATTACATCACTATGAAATTAAAATACATATTCCGAATATTACATCACGATGAAATTAAATTAAATATTCAGAATATTACAGCACGATGAAATTAAATTAAATATTCCGAATATTACAGCACGATGAAATTAAAATACATATTCCGAATATTACATCACGATGAAATTAAAATACATAGCATGATTATATATCACGCAGTGTTGTTGTTACGATACGAACACTCCCTACGCGGGTGACCAACACACCTACATACGCGGCATCGCCTTGGTTCTCCCAACTGGCTGTGGTCCATGTCATTGCGATGACGCCTAGACTGACGTCGTTCCTTGCTGGTTCGCATCAATGCGGGATCTGGAACCCATGTGGTCCCTTCTGGCCATAATTGCTTGTAGTTCATATCAATGCCCCATGCCCAAAACTCACCGTTCCAAGTGTTGTACAAATTGTGCATGTTGACGTATGGTGATACGTATGGCTCGACACTAATTTGTTGATCTGCAGCTGCCCGCAATACGTGACTGCAAGGATATCCCAGAAGCTTGGGCTTGTTGCAAGTGCACTCACACGAGGTTGCGCCAAGCGTCACAGCTTGTTTTTTTGCTCCCCTGTGGTGACCCTTAACAAACTTTGCTCGCACACTAACTTCCCATTTATTCCTAAGTGCATCTACCTGCCTGCACCCATGTCTTTGCGACTTCTTTGCTTTTTCATCAAGATGTCTTTGCATCTTCTCAGACCAGGTCTTGTTCAAATCAACTAGTGCATTGGCAACGATGACTCTATCTGCAAAGTATGACACAGTCCGGTTCCAAGTTTCACCAATTAGTGTTGTGATAGGTAGTGCCCTCACCCCTTTAAGAACACCATTGTACACCTCGGACATGTTGCTTGTCATTATACCGTATCTAGCGCCAGTGTCCTGAGACTGCGTCCACTTGTACAAATTGGGACAATTCTCATTAATCCACTGGCTCAAATTTATTGCTGTTTGACGACCCCTCCGGTCTTCTCTCGCCGGGAGGGATGCGCGCTCGATCTGACCATTGATACCTACCCAGATAGCATTCATTTTTGTTGCAGTTTTCTGCATGCACATCCTCTTGAATGGCTTGAACCAATCTTTGTTTTTGAATTTCGAATAAAAATTAGCTGCCAAATGCCTCATGCACCAGCGTGTCTCCAGATCGGGCCACCCCCAATCTGGATCTTGTGAAGCCTTAATTATCTCGAGCGTGCTTAATAGTCCGGTGTTGCGATCAGAGATGATGCAAACCCCTTCCCGATCTTTGATGACACCCATCTTCAGGCAACACAGGAACCATAGCCAACTATGTTTGTTTTTGCTCTCCACTAGTGCATAGGCAATAGGAAGAAGTTGATTGTTTGCATCAGCTGCCATCGCCACTAAGAGTGTGCTCTTGTACTTTCCAGTGAGAAATGTACCATCAATTGATACAACCGGACGACAATGCTTGAATGCTTGTATAGTCTGGGCGAATGCCCAGAATAAGCGGTCCAGGATTTGCTCATCCGGGTTCAATGGATTTGGACGTTCTTTCCGAAAAACTTGAGTCCCCCTGTTAGCAACTGAAATCTGATGCAACATTCTAGGGGCAAAAGAGTACGCCTTCTCATAGGTTCCATACAACCTCTGAAATATCTTTTCCTTTGCATGACGAGCCTTACTATAGCTGACAGGGAAACCAATCAGATCAGATGCAGTTGCACGCAAAGCCCTAATACTAATATTAAGACTTTGCTGCACAATGGTTTGCATCACGTGTGACACATATTCTGCAGTCACATTGCGGTGCTTTGAAAGAGTGCCGGTTTGCTCACAACCATGTTGCTCTATTTTTGTGACATGCCATGGCTGACATACCCCAGGCTTCTGACGAGCAATAACTCTTCCGCGGCAACCCGTTTCGCGATGGATGCATATGAGCTTCAACTCCTTTTTATCAGACTGCTTCACCATATGTTGCCTGTGTATAGCAATTGCATAGCTATGTATTGCTTGTTTAGCAGATTTCTTATCTGGGAAAATCTGTCCAACGGCCAGACTCCCCGCGTCTAGGCCAGCAACAGAGTGAAATTCATTGGTGATGCTCATAACCTGTAAAAACTCTGGGTTGATTGCTGCAGCGACTGCCTTCTCAGGAGGAACAACTTCATCATCATCTGATTCCGAAGAGGCAGAAGAATGACCATCATCGTCATCATCTAGCGCCTCCGGCAATCCCTCGACATGTTCGCTCATGTCAACGACCGCAGACCAATATCCCGTGTCATACACTTGTTGGCCACCTGTTGGTTCCGATGGGCCGGCGTCAGGGGCTACAGTTATGGCCATATGTTGGCCACCACTTGGTTCCGATGGGCCGGCGTCGGGGGCTACAGTTATGACCAACTCGGCCTGACCGGCACCGCTATTGCACTCGGAGAAATCACTGGCAGAAATGAACTCCACATAAACCATGGGTTATCCATACATGGAGTTATTGGGATTGCTTGCAAAACCCATGTACGACGCCCATGCTCTTTCACCAGTAACCCGTCGCAGAACCCAACGATTTCCTCCCTCAACCACGAAAGCCTCCATGGTCATTTTTTTCCATTCATCGCTGAACCAAACACCGCTCGGATGCACCTTCTAACTGCCGCATACTCTACATTAACCATGTCTTTCACTACAACCGTAGTCATCCCGCACCTAGACACATCCACACCAGAAGGACCCTCACGTACGATGTGCCCATAAAACACTAACAAATTTTCCACAGTACCTAACGAGCAGCCATATTTACATCGTTAGTCCATTAAAAATCATATTATTATATTTACATTGTAATAACAACATCCATTACTTATCTTTTTTACATATAACAATTTAACAAATACTCATAGACGATTGTACATCTACGCATAATAATTTATATTGTACCATTTATCGTGACACTACATATATAAAATAAATAGAAGATGAATTACAATATGTCATTCATACCTTGGTTTAAATAAGGATATCCTTCCGAATATAAAATATCACCAGAATAATATCAGCGAATTCCACCTATTTTCAAATGAACAAAAATATTACACACATAATTATTTCCGTGCTAGCAAAAGTCTACAAATACATACAGAGTCGACCTATTATCACATGAGCACAAAGATGAACAGAGTCTCATACCTTGATCTTCAACTTAGTAGTTCATATCGCATGACAAATAGTTCCACAAAAGTGATAATACACTCCCTAAGACAAAAGATAAACACATACTACTTAGAAACTAATCAAACAAAATAAAAACATCATGCATGCAAACACGACCAACATGAATGGAAAACTCTTACCTTGATCTATCTTTTCTTCAACTACAACGTCTTCAAAATCTAACTTTAAACCGTCCTAAATCGCCACTTAAACCGTCATATGGACTGGTTCTTGAGAGAAAGAGAAGAGAATGAGATAGAGAAGCAGTGTGGGTTCAAGCAAAGAAGAGAAACGAGTGAGAGAGGAGGCAGCGACGCAGCTCCTTTATACAGAAAATTTTGGCACTGTTTTGTCGGTGGAGAGCGGGAAAAATTTCGACGGTGCACACTGCATGGGAATCAGCCGACAGCGTGGCAATCAGCGCTGTCAGCAGGTGGGAATTAGCGCCATCATGCACAGAACAGGCCGCCGGCTGCCGAGGCGGTAGGGCCCGCCTGGCCGCCTCCTCTCGTGGCGGCATGTCCCACCACTGCCTAGCCGTTCCGTCGCGGCTACGCTGGAACGGAAATCCCAACCGGCCGCCTCGCGCCATGGCGGCAGGCCCCAGCCGCCTCGGGCCGTGGCGGCAGGTGACACGCGCCGCCTGGCACGCGTGCCGCCACGGTGGGTGGGGGTCTTTTCTGCCACTTTCGTCCACAGCTGGTCCTTTCCTACAAATGCACTCGGCAAGGCGTCCTTTTAGACAAAAATTCGCTCTCTGGACCCCTCCCTGGATGAACGCCTGAAACCAAGAATAGCTTCTACGGCCAAGTCAAGTCAGCTAGCTTTAAGTAAGAAGTACGCGGCAGGTCAGTCATTGCTCTACTGCACTAGCAGACCAACTCGGCCCTTCAGATCGTCAGTGCAGGGAACACGCAAGTGGAAAGAAGGAAATCTTTCAACGGACAGACAGTGACACTGGGTGTGAAACCAGCTACGAGGTCGTTCAAGGCCACAGGAACACACCGAGGTCCGGGGACCTCGATCGCGCAGCAGCTTGACCCCTGGGCCAGGTGTGACTCGCTTGACTGATCGGAATCAGAAATCACATGACCCAAATCATATGCTAGTAGTAACATGTTACGTACTCCTACCAATAGAATACCGCTGTCTGCTTCAACTTGCAGAGGCGAATCGATGCGCGAGAATTGATGTCACGGACGGGACGAAGCTGCCCGGAAGGAATTGGGATACCGGAGCCGAATCGCTGCGTAGCTGCTGCAACTTGCGGAGAGCTGGTGCATAAAAGCATCTCAAACCGCGCCCCCAACACGTGCCGCCCAGGTTACTATTTGTCATCGACGGAGAAAAATAATTGAGTCGCGCCTTCATAAACCCGTTTTTCACAGGTTAGGACCCTGTGTTTTCAGATCGAACCTGTTGGAAACGAGGCCGGCCCAGAAGGCCTCGCGCAATTGAGGCGTGGATGGCTAGAGTGCGAGCCACGTAGCCATCCCTTCTTGTTCCCTAAACTCACGTTAGATGGATATACTTATTAAAGTTAACGCGGTGTTATCTCATATCCCCTCATACTATATGTCCATGGCTCTGATAAAAAAAACTACACTTGAAAAATGAAACAAACCTAGAAGAAAAAAAAATTGGCACCGCAAAGGAAGAAAAGGGTATCATATGGTGAAATGGGCCTGTGTTTGTAGATCTAAAGCAAAGGGGGGTCTGGGATTTAAAGATTTAAGGAAGCGGAATATCAGCTTGCTAGCTAAATGGTGGTGGAAGCTGAAGAAAAAGAAGGGATTATGGCAGGATATAGTGAAAGCTAACTACCTTAGAAGAACATCTGTAGCTAAGGTTAAACAGAAAGCTACTGATTCTCCCTGTTGGAAAAATATTTTGAAAGTTAAGGAGCATTACATGGCTGGCAGGGGGGTGCTTAAAAAAGGTAACATTGCTAGCCTATGGCTAGATGATTTGGGTGAGAATATGCTTCTTAAAGACAGATATCCTAATCTTTTTGAAATTTGCTTAGATAAGGAGTGTACTGTTGATAAGCTGGAGAGTATGAATCATTTAACTTCTTTTAGGAGAAGGTTATCTCCAGTTATGCTTCAGAAATGGGATGAAATGAAGCAATGTGTGTTGGATAAAATTTGTGCAGATAAAGATGATGAGGTTTACTGGAAGTTAGATAATTCCAGAGAATATTCCACTAAATCTATGTATAGATGGTTAGAGAGAAACCTTGCGGGGGGGCATTATAAGTGGATTTGGGGGACTAAGATTCCTTTGAAGATTCAAATCTTCCTGTGGGAGTTATTTCAAAACTCCGTTCTTACTAGAGATAATATGAGAAAACGCCAGTGGCAGGGGAACCCTAAATGTTCTTTCTGTGATGAACTTGAATCGGCGCAGCATCTGTTTTTTGGGTGCTCGGTGGCCAAGATTGTTTGGAGAACGGTTGGTGTTGTTTTTGGTACCAGTTATATTCCGAAAACGATTTGGCAGGTTTACTCTTGGTTGTTTGCTTTTTTGCTGGGCATATGCGAGATTTATATTGTTGGCTTAGCTGCAGTTTGCTGGTCTATTTGGTTGGCTCGGAATCGGGCTACCTTTGAAAAGAAGTGGATTAAAACTCCTTTTGAAATTGCTTTCACAACGTGTGCGTTTATTGAATACTGGGCAGGTATGCAAAAGCCGGCGATGGCGGAGACTGTCAAGAAGGGGGCTCAGTTGCTGAAAGAGAGCGCAGCCCAGATGCTGCTCCTACGTGGACCACCAAGGCCAGAATCGAACGAGCAGGCTGATGAGGAAGAAGCCTGGGAGGAGTGGTAAGTGCAGGAAGAAGGTGTTCGATCCCCTTGTCGATGATCCTTGCTGGTTGCAGTTCAGCCTGGGCGTTCGGGTATTTTGGTTATTTCGGTTCGGGTAGTTCGATTTATGGGTAATTCGGGTATTCGAAAATGGGAACCAAAATTGTTTCTATCAAAAAAATAACCGAACCCAAATTACCCAAAATTTTGGTTAGGGTAATTCGGGTACCCAAAATACCCAAAATATTCTGAGCATACATCAACTTTTGATATGAATAACTCGGATAGTATATGTATTTTTGGTAATATGGGTATTTTAGTTAGTATGGGTAACAAGTTAGTGTAATAATAGCATAAATTTTTTGAACAGTATGATAATTTGGATAGTATGGGTATTTCGGGTTTTCCAGACTAGAAACCGAACCCTAACCCGAAAACCAAATAGTCAAGAAATGACAACCGAACCCTTACCCGATACCCGAATTACCCGACAATTCGAGTAATTCGGTTTGGTTCGGGTTCGGGTACCCAAACGCCCAGGGTGAGTTGCAGTGCAGATAGCTTGGTACCATGGTGGTGATTAGATGTGTGTCAACTTGTGAAACTTTTATCTTGTGCTCTTTTGTGAGCCTGGTTCGGTTATGGTTGTTGGGACTCCTCGTAGCGGTGCTGATCCATGGTAGTGTAACTTTTGATCTTTTTGCGTAGTTTCGGATGATATCAGTTTTTCGCCCCACAGTTTGTGTTCCTGATGACAGGCATGAACGGTGGGTTTCCTGATATTGTCCCGAACTCGCTTTTTTCCCTTTCCCTCTCTTTCTGGTTCTGGTTTCAAAAACATTGTATTTCCGTTATGAAAGTAATGGAAAGGGGAGAAAGCCCGGTTCGAAAAAATAGAGTTGATCATTAATAAATTTGGTTCTTCCCTACATTTTGTGTTTTCTACTTTTTGTGATTATCTACGACGCCCGTTCCCGCTCCGCAACCTTGGACCGGACTCGCCGGCAGGAGTTAGGGAACATGTTATCAGCACGCTCCATCAACTCTTCATCGAGCCTGCGTCAAGCCTGTCTCAAATAGGCTCTCATCAATCGCACGGAGGTATAAGATCTGATCCCCCTCTTTGCAAAATTGGATTCCCCTCGTTATCACGATTATGTTTTTGCGTTTATGTTATTTTTTGGATTTGATCTACCTACGGTGTGGATTTCTCTTCCATGAACTGGCTGACGAATACGTTGCCGACCAATGTCGATGTTCATGGACCACAAGAGATTTGTTGACTACACCTAGGGAGACGGTGATAACACGTACTCCAGATGAGCACGGCACCGTCGCGATGTACCGGATGTACACGCGTCGTGACGTCCCGCTGACGCACGATCCATTCCGCCCCGAGCTGCTAGAGTAACATGGATGCGCTCCTGTAATGATCAAGATGCGGTACTTTCCTTATTTGGGGGCAAGGCCTCAAAATGGGAAAGGATCGCATCTAAGTGTATTGCAAGTAGGATAACAATGTCATTACATAACTAGAGAGATGAGTATAAGATTCGGCTTACACTTGTCACATGCTAAATTACAATCCACACAAGCATTCATTATTCATACATAAAACAGGGTCCGACTACGGACAAGATAAACGGTAAAATCATGTTATCCCATCTTGCTAGTCCCAGAATCACGACCATGTCTAGTCCTCGGGGTACGTCACATACAGCTTGCCGCTATATTCGTCGAACTCTCACCTCAGCTGGCTATCATCGGAAACACCTGCATCTGGGGTACCTATATCTGTGGGTGTTTGTAGTAAACTGTGAGCCACGAGGACTCAGCAATCTCATGACCTTGGTATCGAGTCTAACTAAGTTAATTAGGCGAGGTAGGTTAAGTGTTTGAGTTTGCAGCATGGAGAGCATATATGGTGGCTAACTTACGAAGAACAGAAATAATATATGCTGATCTACGTAAGACGGTCGAAGACTAGAATGATCACTAAGTGATTCTGAACACCTACTTACGTCATTCATAACCCCACCGCGTTCTCGATCAGAGAAAGAGCTCTGAAGAAAACAGTCACGGTTACGCATTCAGTTGACAAGTTTTATTTGAATTACTTTAAGTTATCTAAACCCGGATGCTAACAAAATATTCATGTTTGCCACATAATTGCGGGCACAACTTTTCAAAAGATTAAACCGTGCAGGGATACTCCAACTAGTCCATCATAAATTACCACAGGCCACATAATAATCCTCTACCACAAAACTCGTGATCTCGTCGGATTCCTTAGAGCAAAACCTCAACTCTAACAGCTCAGATGGCCGCGCGCCAGCCGCCCGTGAGCCTCCTGCTCCGCCGCGCCGGCCGCCCGTGATCCTCCTGCTCCGCCGCGCCGGCCGCGTCCGCGATGTGAGCCTGCTGCTCCGCCCGCGCAACGTGCCTGGCTGGAGCCGCCGCCCGCCTGGCCGAACCAGCAGCTCACGCACCATGGCTGCAAGCAGCACCGGCGACATGGCTGTGTTGGCCTCGGCCGCGCCAGCTAGTGCTCCCGCGCTTGCGCTGGCCGCGCACACTGTCGGCCTCGGTCGCAGCGCCGCGAGACCGTAGCCCCGTCGCCGCCTGGCCGCGTGCCCCCTCTCCGCAGCTCGCCGCCGCCCGCAGCGCCCGTACCTGCAGCGATGCGCCTGTTGCGCTCTCATGTTGCGCGTGCACGCCGCGCCCGCCTCGATCTCCGCTGCGCTGCCCCACAGCCACGTGCTGGCCGGCCGACCAGCCTCCGCGCCGCTGCAACCGCCGCGCCGAGCCATCCAGGTCGGCCGACGCTCACGCCGCCATCCGCCCCGGTCAGGCCAGCCGCCCCTCGGCCGCGTCGTGCCCTGGTGGCTGGTCGCGCCGTGCCCTCGTGGTCAGCCGCCCCTCGGCCACGCCGTGCGTTGTTGGCTGGCTCGGCCAAACACAGCCGCCACCACACCGCATAGGGCACTAGGAAAACCTAGCGTCCCGGTGGATGGACAGGCCGGTTCAAGGGGCTGCAGCGGCCGGTTGGGCATTTGACAAATGGGCCTAATTTTTTTCGAAGCTTTTGCTCTCTATAAAAAAACGTGGTCGGGCCGGTTGGCGATAGACTGATTGGGCTGGTTGCCTAGTTTTTCGTAAAAAAGTATATTCTCGCTTTAAAAGAGCTCGGAAATTCGTTTTTCGGTCTATTTTTCATGTATTAGATACGCGTAATATATTATCTCATTTAACATGATTTTATTATATGTTTTTACTGTTGTAGATTAATTGTTTAGCACTTTTAATCATTAGGTAAATCATATAATAAAAATGTATTAAATAATGAAACGTTATTTTTTATTGAATAAGTTTTCTACGTCGCATTTATGCAAAAGATTACCTGCTGTAATCTCATTATTTTTGCATAAATTGCAGATGGTCGGAATCGTCAACATGAAGTTTCCTGAGTTGGCCCACACATCACTAAAGTATCTGAGTTGGTCTTCCGACTGCGAGATCTGGTTCGAGGGCAAGAACCTTCTGAGGGCGATTGGAAAGGGGACCCTGTTGGCCCCCACTGACCTCAAGTTTGCGCCAGAAAATGCCCAGGCTCTGCATTTCCTCCATCATCACCTCTGCCCTACTCTAAAAGACGAGTATATAGCTGAGCGGAGTGCTTCTGGCCTTTGGACCGATCTTAAGCAACGTTTTGAGAGGCTGAAGTACACCGTCAAGCCACGTGCAAAGGCGGAGTGGATCCATTTGAGGTTCGCAGACTTCAAGACGATTGGGGAGTACAATTCCGCACTGCACCGGATTTGTACAGCTCTTCAGCTGTGCGGTACTAAGGTTATCGACAGTCAAAAGATTGAGAAAACCATATCCACTTTCCATCCTGACGCGGTCCAGTCCTCACGGAACTACCGCGAGGGGAACTACACGAGGTATTCAGAGCTGATCAACATCCTCCAGGTGGCAGAGACGCAGGACGAGATTCTAAAGAAGAACTTTGTTGCACAACCACTTGGGGGAGTTCTCGTCAGGAGGTGAACGCTCTCAAGGTCCGGAAGCCTCTCAAGAAGAAGAGGGACCGCAAGGGCAAGAAGAAGGGCCCTCACCCCCTGCTCCGGCTAAGCAACAGAAGTCGGGCAAGGGGGACCAGAGGCCTCAGGACTGCTTCCGGTGTGGATAGTTGGAGCATTTCTCCCACCAGTGTCGCGCACCACAGGAGGTGGTTGCTGCGTAGAAGGCTCGAAAGGAGTGCGAGACGCACCTCACCTTGGTTCAGGAGGAATCACCACTGGCGCCACCAGCGGCTCGAGTGATGATCCCTACACCTCCTCGTGCACCCATCGTGGCGACCTCAGTTATGCCCATAGTGCCAGCCTTGGGGGTTTCTAATGACGCTGACGTTGCCATGGAGGTTGAGCACATGGTCGCCCCTACGGTCCCGCCACTGGATGTTGATGCTGCTACCGAGATCATGTCTATCGAGGAGGGGATCACCACTCTGGAGATCCAGGCTGAAGTCAATGGCCACTTTGCTGACTCTACTTAGCCTACCTCGTTAGTAATCATGATTCCGTGATTTGAGACAATGCATTCGAATAAATTCGATTTGGTTGTAAGTTCTATGAGAGCATAAACTTATTCTTTATTTCATGACGCTTGGATGACATTTATATCATTCATTTATTTCATTATTTATACATGATAGTATGTTATGTTTTGAAATGTGTGCATTTATTATTAATGTATGTTCTTCCTCGTTACATTAATTAGATGTCATATTTTAAAACGCGTGTGGCGCCCGAATGGAGGAAACGTGCCTTGTTGATAGCGCCACTACACATACCATTTTACGAGAAACTAACTACTTTGAGTCTATTAAAAATCTCCGGGAAGTATTGATACATCCATTTTGCATCACGTTTTCATGTTGATATTTATCGCTTCTTGGGCTGTTATTTCACTTCACGGTACAATTCTTATGCCTTTTCTCTCTTATTTTGCAAGGTTCACATGAAGAGGGAGAATACCGGTAGCTGGAATTCTGGCCTGAAAGTGGAGCAAGTGTGAGATACCTATTCTGCGCAACTCCAAACGCCGTAAAAATCAACGAGGATTTTTTTCCGGATTTATAAAAAATACTAGGCCGAAGAAGCGCCAGAGGGGCGCCAGGGGTTGGCCACAAGCCTGCACGGCGCGGCCACCCCCCCAGGCCGTGCCATGAGGGCTTGTGGGCAACCTGCTGGCCCACTTGCCCCCCTCTTCTGCTATATGAAGGGTTTCGTCTGGAAAAAAAATCAGGGAGGAGCTTTTTCGTGGATTTGCCGCCGCCACGAGACGGAACTTGAGCAGAACAAATCTAGAGCTCCGGCAGGACGATCCTACCGGGGAAACTCCATCGTCATCACCAACACTCCTCTCATCGGAGGGGACTCGTCACCATCAACATCTTCATTAGCACCATCTCATATCCAAACCCTAGTTCATCTCTTGTAACCAATCTCCGTCTCGCGACTCCGATTGGTACTTGTAAGGTTGCTAGTAGTGTTAATTACTCTTTGTAGTTGATGCTAGTTGGATTATTTGGTGGAAGAGTTTATGTTCAGATCCTTGATGCTACTCATTACCTCTCTGGTCATGAATATGATTATGCTTTGTGAGTAGTTACTTTTGTTCCTGGGGACATGGGATAAGTCATGCTAATAGTAGTCATGTGAATTTGGTATTCGTTCGGTAATTTGATATGTTGTATGTTGTTTTTCCTCTAGTGGTGTTATGTGAACGTCGACTACATAACACTTCACCATTATTTGGGCCTAGAGGAAGGCATTGGGAAGTAGTAAGTAGACGATGGGTTGCTAGAGTGACAGAAGCTTAAACCCTAGTTTATGCGTTGCTTCGTAAGGGGCTGATTTGGATCCACTAGTTTAATGCTAGGGTTAGACTTTGTCTTAATTCTTCTTTCGTAGTTGCGCATGCTTGCGAGAGGGGTTAATCATAAGTGCGATGCTTGTCCAAGTAAGGGCAGTACCTAAGCGCCGGTCCACCCACATATCAAATTATCAAAGTAACGAACGTGAATCATATGAACATGATGAAAACTAGCATGACAGAAATTCCCGTGTGTCCTCGGGAGCGTTTTTCCTCCTATAAGACTTTGTCCAGGCTTGTCTCTTGCTACAAAAGTGATTGGGCCACTTTGCTACATCATTGCTACTTTTGTTACTTGTTGCTTGCTACGAATCATCTCACCACACAATCACGTGCTACCGACAATTTCAGTGCCTGCAGATTTTACCTTGCTGAAAACCACTTGTCAGATCCTTCTGCTCCTCGTTGGGTTCGACACTCTTACTTATTGAAAGGACTAAGATTTATCCCCTATACTTGTGGGTCATCAAGACTCTTTTCTGACGCCGTTGCCGGGGAGTGACGCGCCTTTGGTAAGTGGAACTTGGTAAGGAAACATTCATATAGTGTGCTGAAATTTATTGTCACTTGTCACTATGGATACTAATCCATTGAGGGGCTTGTTCGGGGTATCTTCACCTCGAACGGAAGCACAAAGAGTTGCTCCCCAACCTGCTGCACCTACTGAAAATATTTGCTTTGAATTTCCTTTGGGTATGCTTGAGAAACTGTTGGCTAATCCTTTTACAGGAGATGGAACATCACATCAGACTTGCATCTGATCTATGTAGATGAAGTTTGTGGTCTATTTAAGCTTGCACGTTTGCCCGAGGATGAGGTCAATAAGAAGGTCTTTCCTTTATCTTTGAAGGATAAGGCAGTGACATGGTATAGGCTATGTGATGATACTGGATCATGGGACTACAATCGGTTCAAATTGGAATTTCATCAAAAGTTTTATCCTATGCATTTAGTACATCGTGATCGGAATTATATTTATGATTTTTGGCCTCGTGACAGAGAAAGCATCGCTCAAGCTTGGGGGAGGCTTAAATCAATGTTATATACCCCAATCATGAGCTCTCGAGAGAAATTATCATTCAGAACTTCTATGCTCGGCTTTCTCATGATGATCGCACCATGCTTGACACTTCTTGTACCAGTTCTTTTATGAAGAGAGATATTGACTTCAAATGGAATTTATTGGAGAGAATTAAACGCAACTCTGAAGATTGGGACCTTGAAGAAGGTAAGGAGTCAGGTATGAATTTCACGTTTGATTGAGTTAAATCCTTTGTTGAGACAAATACTTTTTGTGACTTTAGCGCTAAGTATGGACTTGACTCTGAAATAGTAGCTTCATTGTGTGAATCCTTTGCTGCTCATATTGATCTCCCCCAAGAGAAGTGGTTTAAATATCATCCTCCTTTAGAAGTCAATGTAGTTAAACCCACTCCATTTGAAGAGAAAGTCATTGCCTATAATGATCCTGTGGTTCCTAGTGCTTACATTGAGAAACCACCTTTCCCTGTTAGGATAAAGGATCATTCTAAAGCTTCAACTGTGATACGTAGAGGCTATATTATAACACCTACACCCCCTGAGAAAATTAGAGTTGAACCTAGCGTTGCTATCATCAAAGATCTTCTGTCTGACGATGTTGAGGGACATAATATTCACTTATGTGAAGATGCTGCTAGAATTGCTAAACCTCACGCTAGAGACAAACATAGGCATGTCGTTGGCATGCCTGTGGTTTCTGTTAAGATAGGAGATCATTGCTACCATGGTTTATGTGACGTGGGTGCTAGTGTTAGTGCAATACCTCAATCCTTATACGATGAAATCAAAGATGAGATTGCACCTGTTGAGATAGAGCCTATTGGTGTCACTATTCAGCTTGCCAGTAGAGATACTATCTGCCATGTGGGAATTGTTAGGGATGTTGAAGTCTTGTGTGGTAAAACGAAGTATCCTGCTGATTTCCTCGTTCTTGCTACTGCACAAGATAGCTTTTGTCCCATCATATTTGGCACACCCTTCCTCAATACCGTCAATGCTCATATTGACTGTGAGAAGCAAACTGTCACTGTTGGCTTTGAAGGTGTGTCACATGAGTTCAATTTCTCCAAGTTTGGTAGACAACCTCATGAAAAAGAGTTGCCTAGTAGGGATGAAACTATTGCCTTAGCTTCTATTGTCGTGCCTCCTACTGATCCCTTAGAGCAATACTTGCTTGAGCATGAAAATGATATGCATATGGATGAAAGGGATGAAATAGATAGAGTTGTCTTAGAACAATATCCTATCCTTAAGAATAACTTGCATGTTGAACTGCTTGGGGATCCACCCCCACCAAAGGGCGATCCTATGTTCGAGCTTAAACAGTTGCCTGATACTCTTAAGTATGCTTATCTAGATGAAAAAGAGATATATCCTGTCATTATTAGTGCTAGCCTCTCAGAGCATGAAGAAAAGAAGTTATTAAAAACTCTGAGGAAGCGCAGTGCTGCTATTGGATATACTCTTGATGATCTTAAGGTCATTAGTCCCACTCTATGCCAGCACAAGATCAAAACTGATCCTGATTTCAAACCAGTTGCTGATCATCAAAGGAGATTGAATCCTAAGATGAAAGAAGTAGTAAGAAAAGAAATATTAAAGCTCCTGGAAGCGGGTATTATCTATCATGTTGCTCATAGCGATTGGGTGAGTCCGGTGCACTCCGTCCCTAAGAAGGGAGGCATTACCGTTGTCCCTAATGATAAGGATGAATTGATCCCACAGAGGATTATTACTGGCTATAGGATGGTGATCGATTTTAGGAAACTGAATAAAGCCACTAGGAAAGATCATTACCCTTTGCCTTTTATCGACCAAATGCTAGAAAGGTTGTCTAAACACATACACTTCTGCTTTCTAGACGGTTATTCTGGTTTCTCCCAAATACCAGTTGCACAATCTGATCAGGAGAAAACCACTTTCACCTGCCCTTTCGGTACCTTTGCTTATAGACGTATGCCTTTTGGCTTATGTAATGCACCTGCCACCTTTCAAAGATGTATGATGGCTATATTCTCTGAATTTTGTGAAAAGATTGTCGAGGTTTTCATGGATGACTTCTCCGTTTACGGGTCTTCCTTTGATGATTGCCTCAGCAACCTTGATCGAGTCTTACAGAGATGTAAAGACACCAATCTTGTCTTGAATTGGGAGAAGTGCCACTTTATGGTTAATGAAGGCATCTTCTTAGGACATAAAATTTCTGAAAGAGATATTGAAGTCGATAAGGCTAAGGTTGATGCAATCGAGAAAATGCCATACCCCACAGATATCAAAGGTATAAGAAGTTTCCTTGGTCATGCTGGTTTCTATAAAAGGTTCATTAAAGACTTCTCTAAGATTTCTAGGCCTCTTACCAATCTCTTGCAAAAGGATATTCCTTTTGTCTTTGACGATGATTGTGAGGAAGCCTTCGAAATACTTAAGAGGGCTCTGATAACTGCACCTATTGTTCAACCACCTGATTGGAACTTACCTTTTGAAATCATGTGTGATGCTAGTGATTATGTTGTTGGTGCTATTCTAGGGCAAAGAGTCGATAAGAAGTTGAATGTTATTCACTATGCTAGTAAAACTCTAGACAGTGCCCAGAGAAACTATGCTCCTACGGAGAAGGAATTTTTAGCAGTCGTGTTTGCATGTGAAAAGTTCAGGTCTTACATAGTTGATTCCAAAGTCACTATTCACACTGATCATGCTGCTATTAAGTACCTCATGGAGAAGAAAGACGCTAAACCTAGACTTATCAGATGGGTTCTCTTGCTACAAGAATTTGATTTGCACGTTGTCGACAGAAAGGGTGCTGATAACCCAGTAGCAGATAATTTGTCTAGGTTGGAGAACGTTCTTGATGACCCACAACCTATTGATGATAGCTCTCCCGATGAGCAACTGAATGTCATCAATGCTTCACGTAGTGCACCATGATATGCTGATTATGCAAACTGTATCGTTGACAAATATATACCACCTAGTTTCATGTACCAGCAAAAGAAGAAATTCTTCTTTGACTTGATACACTACTTTTGGGATGATCCTCACCTTTATAAGGAAGGAGTAGATGGTGTTATTAGACGTTGTGTACCTGAACATGAACATGGACAGATCCTACAGAAGTGTCACTCCGAGGCATATGGAGGACACCATGCGGGAGATAGAACTGCACACAAGGTATTGCAATTAGGCTTCTATTGGCCCTCTCTCTTCAAGGATGCCCGTAAGTTTGTCTTGTCTTGTGACGAATGTCAAAGAATAGGTAATATTAGCAAATGTCAGGAAATGCCTATGAACTATTCACTTGTCATTGAACCATTTGATGTCTGGAGCTTTGATTATATGGGACCTTTTCCAAAATCCAACGGGTATACTCATATCCTAGTTGATGTTGATTACGTCACTAAGTGGGTAGAAACTATCCCAACTAGTAGTGCTGATCACAACACTTCTATCAGGATGCTTAAAGAAGTTATTTTCCCTAGATTTGGAGTCCCTAGATATCTAATGACTGATGGTGGTTCACACTTCATTCATGGTGCTTTCCGTAAAACGCTTGCTAAGTACGATGTCAACCATAGAATTGTGTCTCCCTATTGCTACTGCAACAAAAGACCTTCCAATGGCGCCAGAAATAGTCGTGTTGACGGCACCAGGAATCCTTCTGCTACGGCTACGCCTTAAGGGACTTCCTAGGCAAATATGCAAAGGATTTCCCCCGTGGCCTTGGAGCCTTGCGTTGGTGTGCCCTCGAAGCGGAAAGGGTGATGTAGTGCAGCGGTGGTAAGTATTTCCCTCAGTTTGAGAACCAAGGTATCGATCCAGTGAAGGAGTATCTCAAGTGCCTGCACAAACACAAAAAGCTTGCACCCAACGCTATGAAGGGGTTGTCAATCCCTTATAGATTGTTCGCCAAGTGAGAACTGAAAGCAATAAAGTAACAAAGCAAAGTAAAAGCAAAAGTGGAAACGATAGGTGTGAATAGACCCGGGGGCCGTAGTGTTTACTAGTGGCTTCTCTCATGAAAGCAAGTAGACGGTGGGTGAACAAATTACTGTTGAGCAATTGATAGAACCGCGCAAAGTCGTGACATCATCTATGGCAATGATTATATCTATAGGCATCACGTCCAAAACAAGTAGACCGATACTTTCTGCATCTACTACTATTACTCCACACGTCGACCGCTATCCAGCATGCATCTAGTGTATTAAGTCCAAAAGAACAGAGTAACGCCTTAAGCAAGATGACATGATGTAGATGGACAATCTCATATCTACTACAGAGCCCACCTTGTTACCCTTGATGGCAACTACACGATGTGTGCCTTGCTGCCCCTACTGTCACTGGGAAAGGTCACCACACGGTAAGAACCCAAAACCAAGCACTTCTCCCATTGCAAGAATCATAGATCTAGTTGGCCAAACAAAACCCAAGACTTGAAGAGACTTACAAGGATATTAAATCATGCATATAAGAAATCAGCAAAGACTCAAATATATATCATAGATAATCTGATCACAAATCCACAATTCATCGGATCTTGACAAACACACCGCCAAAGAGGATTACATCGGATACATCTCCATGAAGATCATGGAGAACTTTGTATTGAAGATCCAAGACAGAGAAGAAGCCATCTAGCTACTAACTACCGACCCGTAAGTCTAAAGTGAACTACTCACGAGTCATTGGAGGTGCGATGATGTTGATGTAGAAGCCCTCCAACTCCAAAGTCCCCTCCGGCACAGCACCGGGAAGGGTCTCCAGATGAGATCTCGCGGAAACGAAAGCTTGCGGCGGCGGAAAAGTATTTTCGTGGATCCCCTCATTTTTTTCCTGTATTTTAGGGAATATATAGGCGAAGGATCTAGGTCAGGGGGGCGCTAGGGATGCCACAAGCCTGCCCACCGCGGCCCCCTGGTGGCGGGTGGGGGGCTTGTGGGCTCCCTGTAGCCCTCCTGGCTTGGCCCACAAGCCCCGTGATCTTCATCCGTTCGTGAAAAATTTAATTCGGGGATTTTATTCCGTTTGGACTCCGTTCCAAAATCACATCTGAAAAGAGCCAAAAACACAGAAAAAACAGGAACTGGCACTGAATTAATAAGTTAGTCCCAAAAAAGATATAAAAGGTACATAAAAAAGATGACAAGATAACAACATGAAACCATCAAAAATTATAGATACGTTTGAGACGTGTCACCTATCACCCTCAGTCCAGTGGTCAAGTAGAGCTAAGTAATAGAGAGATTAAACTAATTCTGCAAAAGACTGTCAACAGGTCTCGAAAGAATTGGTCTAAGAAGCTCGATGATGCGATGTGGGCTTAGAGAACTGCCTATAAGAATCCCATGGGCATGTCTCCGTACAAAATGGTGTACGGTAAAGCAAGTCATTTAGCTCTTGAGCTAGAGCATAAAGCTTATTAGGCAATCAAAGAGCTCAACTTTGATTTCAAACTTGCCGGTGAGAAGAGGTTATTTGATATTAGCTCGCTTGATGAGTAGAGAACTCAGGCATATGAGAATGCCAAGTTGTTCAAAGAGAAGGTTAAGAGGTGGCATGATAAGAGTATACAAAAGCGTGAGTTCAATGTAGGTGATTATGTCTTGCTATATAACTCTCGTTTAAGATTCTTTGCAGGCATGCTTCTCTCTAAATGGGAAGGTCCCTATGTTGTTGAGGAAGTATATCATTTCGGTGCTATCAAGATCATAAACACGGAAGGTAATTGTCCGAGAGTGGTAAATGGGCAGAGAATCAAGCATTATATCTCAGGTACTCCCATAAATGTTGAAAGCAATATTATCAATACCATAACTCCGGAAGAATACCTAAGGGATATTTATCAGCCTGTTTCACACTCCGAAAACGAAGAGGTATGTGATTCGGTAAGAAAACATAGTCCAAAACTTTTCCAGTAGGAAATTTTCTCTGTTTTGGATTTTTTGAAAAATACAAAAATTGGAAGTAGCCCGGAAAGTGCGCGAGGAGGCGACAAGCCTGCACGGTGCGGGCCCACCCCTTGGCCGCGCCGTGAGGGCTTGTGGCCACCTCGTGCGCCTCCCGGACTCCGTTTTCGTGCAGGGTACTCCTTCTGGTCTGAAAAATCATTATTTATACTCCCGTTTGGTCTGACCCCTGCATCATGCAGATTTCCTCTGTTTTTTTGTTTCGAGCCTATTTCTGTTGAAGATCTAGATCGCTATGACTTCCCCAAAATCTTCGAAGGACAAGATCTTCGAGAAGGTCATAAATCCCTACCTCACGGGAGTGCTGCAACACCCTCAATCTATCGAGATGCATGAGGGGATGTTGCACATCCGTGACGTTGACGGGCCTAAGAAGACCGGAAGCATGGAGACGAGGCTCCAAGCAATGGAGTAACAAGTCTTCAAGTTCCAAGGGATGGTGGAGCGTGGACTCAACGCCAACCACATGATGATCACGGAGTTCAGCAACAAGCACAGGATTGATGCCAATGACATTGGGAAGCACCTCTCCAGGCTCTATGACAGGATTGATCAACTCCAGGCCCAGATCTATGACCTGCAGAACCAAATCTGTGAGTATGAGTATAGATTTAAATCAATACGGTTGGCTGCAGATTTGAGGATTCCGGAGATTCGTTCATCTTTCCATGATGGAGCACCCATGCCTTGGAAGACGGAGGATCAAACTCATGTTGCAACAACTCCACCACCATCACCACCAAAGGAAGACAACTGAGCATTGGTATGGGCAATCCCCTTGGCTTGTGCCAAGCTTGGGGGAGTTGCCCCGATATCGTATCACCATCACATCTTTTGCCTTTACCTTTGTTTTAGTTTTCCTTTTCAGTTTTCTCTTTCTCTAGTAGATTAGAAGTCTTAGTGTTTTAGTCTTGAGTTTTGGTTTGTGTCACCCCTGATGTATTCGAGCTCGTGAGCCATATAATAAAGAGTGTCTTAGTTGAAGGGCTTTGCCTCTTGCCATGATCAAAAGAGTGAGCATAGAACAAAAGAATGAAAGATCATGTAATGATCTTATGGGAAGTGATGGCTTCACATATAAAAAGAATGAGGATTAAAACTTTTTGAGGGTAGGCAAACATAGACCTTGGTCATTGTTGCAATTAATAGGAAGTGATAAGGAAGGAGAGGTTCAGATATAAATATATCATCTCTGACACCACCTATGATTGTGAACACTCACCAAACTACTGCATGCCTAGAAGTAGATGTTGGACAAGGAAGACAACATATTGAATTGTGTTTGCTTGGTTCCGAACAATGTTATATGATTAGAGATCCCTTAGCATGTGACGGTTGCTTCCACCTCACATTAGCCAAAACCTCCTGCACCAAGTAGAGATACTACTTGTGCATCCATAAACCTTCAAACCAGTTTTGCCATGAGTGTCCACCATACCTACCTATGGATTGAATAAGATCCCTCAAGTAAGTTGTCATTGGTGCAAGCAATAAAAATTGCTCTCTAATATGTATGATCTATTAGTGTGTGGAAAATAAGCTTTGTACGAACCTGTGATGAGGAAGACATAAAAGCGACAGACTGCATAATAAAGTTCTTTATCACAGGGGGAAATATAAAGTGACGTTCCTCCGCACTAAGAGGACACGCATCCAAACCTCAAAAGCGCATGAAAACCTCTGCTTCCCTCTGCGAAGGGCCTATCTTGTACCTTTACTTTTTGTCCTTGAAAGAGTCATGGTGATCTTCACCAATTCCCTATCTCGCCTTTATCTTGGCTAACGTCACATGCTTGGGAAAGATATATATTCATATGTCAACTTGGAAGTAAGTATTCATGGATTATTATTGTTGACATTACCCTTGAGGTAAGCAGTTGGGAGGCAAAACTATAAGCCCCTATCTTTCTCTGTGTCCAGCTGAAACTTTGATCTCATGAGTACCACGTGAGTTGTAGCAATTGTAGAGAACGAAAGAATGATTGAGTATGTGGATTTCCTTTACAAGCTCTTATTTGACTCTTTCTGATGTTGTGATAAATTGCAATTGCTTCAATGACTAAAGGCTATCGGTTGTTACTTCTCGGTAAGGTTCTTGATCCATGCTTTACTTTGTGAAGGAATTATCACTTTAGCATGAGAGATTATATGTTGGTATTGCTGTTCTGATCATGATCATGATGCATCCATGTTCGTATCTTGTTTTGTCGACACCTCTCTCCCTAAACATGTGGACATATTTATTGAGCTAGGCTTTCACTTGAGGACAAGCGAGGTCTAAGCTTGGGGGAGTTGATACGTCCATTTTGCATCATGTTGTCATGTTGATATTTATCGCTTCTTGTGCTGTTATTTCACTTCATGGTACAATTCTTATGCCTTTTCTCTCTTATTTTGCAAGGTTCACATGAAGAGGGAGAATACCGGCAGCTGGAATTCTGGCCTGAAAGTGGAGCAAGTATGAGATACCTATTCTGCGCAACTCCAAATGCCGTAAAAATCAACGAGGATTTTTTCCGGATTTATAAAAAATACTAGGCCGAAGAAGCGCCACAGGGGCGTCAGGGGTTGGCCACAAGCCTGCACGGCGCGGCCACCCCCAGGCCGCGCCATGAGGGCTTGTGGGCAACCTGCTGGCCCACTTGCCCCCCTCTTCTGCTATATGAAGGGTTTTGTCTCGAAAAAAATCAGGGAGGAGCTTTTTCGTGGATTCGCTGCCGCCACGAGGCGAAACTTGAGTAGAACCAATCTAGAGCTGGCAGGACGATCCTACCGGGGAAACTTCCCTCCCGGAGGGGGAAATCGTCGCCATCGTCATCACCAACACTCCTCTCATCGGAGGGGACTCGTCACCATCAACATCTTCATCAGCACCATCTCATCTCCAAACCCTAGTTCATCTCTTGTAACCAATCTCCGTCTCGCAACTCCGATTGGTACTTGTAAGGTTGCTAGTAGTGTTAATTACTCTTTGTAGTTGATGCTAGTTGGATTATTTGGTGGAAGAGTTTATGTTCAGATCCTTAATGCTACTCATTACCTCTTTGGTCATGAATATGATTATGCTTTGTGACTAGTTACTTTTGTTCCTGATGACATGGGATAAGTCATGCTAATAGTAGTCATGTGAATTTGGTATTCGTTCGGTAATTTGATATGTTGTATGTTGTTTTTCCTCTAGTGGTGTTATGTGAACGTCGATGTAACGACCAAGATGCGGTCCTTTTCGATCTGGGGGTCGAGGCCCCCGAATAGGAAAGAAGCGCATCTAAGCGTTTCGCAAGCAAGTAACATAGCACAAATAATAATAAAAGTAGACAATTCGGGATTCAACTGTCTTCTTATTAATAACTCAGAGTACAACTCAGATACAAACAAGGTAGTTCCGCTACGGACTACAAAACATGGAAAATGTTGTGCTACCCTGCTGCAGGCCCACGATCACGACCACGCCTCAGTCCTCTAGATAGTTCACGTAGAGGCGGTCTGTCTCCTCGTCGTACTGCCACACCAGCTGGGTGACGTCGGGATCATCTGTCTCTGGGGTACCTGTACCTGCTTGGAGTTCCGGAGGAATCCGTAAGCCACGGGGACTCAGCAATCTAAGACCTTGGTGCCAGAACTAGTCATATTATTAGGTAGGGTAAGGATGAAGTGTATCAGGCTGCAGCACCTATGCTTGTTTAAGTGGCTAACTTACGCAAAGTAGAAGTAAAGGTGGTCTACACTAACGGTCGGACTTACTTGATCACTAAGTGATCCTGAACACCTACCTACGGCATTCATAACCCCACCGTGTTCCCGATCGAAGAGGGATCTTCGAAGGGACAGTCACGGTTACGCACACAGTTGGCAGTTTTATTTATTTATGTTTAAGTTCTCTAATACCGGATGTTAACAAAATATTCCAAGTTGCCACATAACCGCGGGCACGGCTTTCCGAAAGATTAAACCCTGCAGGGGTGCTCCAACTAGTCCATCACAAACGAACACAGGCCGCAAAGGCATCCTCTATCATGAATCTCGTGATCTCGTCGGATTCCTTAGAGGAAAACCTCAACTCTGGGGGAACCCAAAGCTTCACTGGGATTCCTATACGCAAGATATACCGCTTAGGTAAGGCAAGGCTAGCAGGGCCTCCCGACGTGTCAACGACCCCGATAAGAGCCGCGTATCTCAGTCTCAGGACACGCCAGATGGAACTATCTACAGGTACCAAACCTCAAGTTTCCTTGTGGTGGCCCCGCAGGCAGACCAGTTCGGACCTACACTCATGAGGAGCATTGGTCCGGGTTTGTTGATTAAAGATCCTCGGGGTAGCTACTCCCTATGCAGATTATTAATAAGTTATTAGCAAATTAACACCAATGTTGGGTCCTGCCGGACAAGCCTTCGCACTACACGATTTATCAAGGGGGTCCCCATAACAACCCCGAACGTGTTAGGAGCGATCATTATGGAATCAAACACCGGTAACCGGTAACTAAGGCGGCAATAACGGAACAAAACACCCGGCAAAAGGCTAGGTCTCCCGTCATTTACCAAGTATATAGGTGCATTAATTAAATAACATAATTTAGAACAATGATATCAAGGCTCATGTTATTACATGAGTCAAAGCACCTGCATCTAGCAACGCTAACATTAGTAGCTGAGCAAGCCTACTTAGCCATGCAAGTTTGCTAGGAAGGAGAACGGTGTTTGGGCTCATGGCACATGAAGAGGAAATTTAGTTTCAGTGCTAGGCAGCGAGCAATATGACATGGAAACGAAACTAACATAACAAGTCTAGAGATGGAATCAAGGTCATATCATCTTGCCTGTGATATCCTCAGCTTGGAATGGTTCTGGATCGTCCTGCACGTACTCTCCTGACTCCACGTATTCGTTCTCCGATCTCGGTGCTACCCAACATAAGAATAACAGCCAATGAACAGCAGCACCACAAGATGCAACAATCACATGATGCATGAGATGAAAATTGAGCATGCACCACAATTTCTATCACTAGCACAAGCAAAATAAACTACTGCAAGTTTCTGGACAGAACTGTACACTAAGCTATTTTGACATGCATGAGAATGACATGAACATATGCAGCTCGTGAAAATGGTGCAAAACCATATAAAGAACATTGCAAACGGAGCTATGGATCAACGGGAATCAACGAAACAAGATATGAAGCCCTACATGGAAGATTCAACACCACACACCCCAATGGCACAAATCTGGTATTCCCAGGTTGCCAAGACCTGTATCATTCCAACATGAATGAATTTTTTCAAGAAAGAACACCACAACATCAATTAAGCACAAACATTGATCAAAATGACAAAACTACCTAATCTGCCATAATCTGCATCTTAGCTATTTGGGAGCTACATGCAACATAGCTAGAGGCCTCCAAACATGACAAATAATGTATGTGGCTGTTGCCAACCAAGAACACTACAAGCACCATCAAGAATCACAACAAAAGGAATTAAACTCTAGAAGATACAAGGCCACAAACTTTCCCAAAACCATCAGATCTCAGGGACTTAGTGAAAATTCCTGCACCTGAGTTTCTGTCTCTGTTCTGAAGCTTTTTGACAGCAACCAAAACACAACCTACTGGACTCCAAATGATTTGAAATTTGACAGGGAGCTTCACAAACATACCAGGATCAAAATCCTAGCAATGAACTAAGGCTAGTTCCCCACAGAATGACCAGCACATACTTATCTATAAGAGAAGAAAATATTTCCAGCATCCCAGACTTAGTGAAATTTCAGAGTTCACTAATTTGGAATTTTTCAGCCACATGCCCACTTTGCCTAGGCATAGTTTGCACATACATTACACTAAGTGATAATTGACACCACTATATTGTAGAGCAAAACCCCTACTTTTTTCACACAAAAACTCATGCCCTTGGGCTCCATCTATTCCATGGAATCAAAGATCAAACTTGCAACAAATCTGAATATGCAACTCCATAAAGTATCCTTCTAAGACAACAACTACAAAGGTTGAGTTCATGTGCACAATGACAAAGTGACATGGGGGTTTGAACCCCATGTTTGTGTCATGCACATCAACAACACCAATACTTATCACAAGCCAACCCCACACACAACATGCTCTCTCTCATATTAAACATGAGGAGGTGCACAACTTGCAAAGGTGGAAGGTCCACACAGACACACACATTACAAGCATAACATAAAGCTAGTCCTACTCAATCTAATTAGAACATACAATAGCTACACTCGCATCATGATTCCAACACCATCACACACCATTTACTCATGTGCACATCAATGCACATCATGGCTTGACATGTGTGAGGCTCACACACACATCAAACACACTAGCATCACATGGAGCAAGATCCCAACTCCAAGCATAAGGGAAACACACTCACATGCACAAACTACCACCACCAAGGCTTACATCTCAAGGACTTGTGCAATTGCACAAGCATGTGTGTAGGGTTACACACACACTTGCACACACACTCAATCTCAAGCACAAACTCACACACACATAAATCTACACCACTACTACTATCACACAAACCCTACATACATGCCTTCTCTTACTCCTCCAACAAATAACAGGGAAGTAAAAAAATACATGAGGCATATGTATCTCATTGATCTAGGCATGGAGTAGCATACAAAGCAAGGGAAAACAACAAAAAAAACAGAAAGAAAGAAAAGGAAAAAGAATTGAGGGCTCTCTGGGATTCGAACCCCAGAGCCCCTGGTGCAACACACCACACCCATCCACTGCGATGTTTCTACTGCTGTTGACAAGGGAGGTGGAACAAGCAGGGTAAGGTCTCCCTGTAGAGCACTAAACCGGGAGTAAAACAACCCAAAAAGAAAGTGCCGAGGGGGGGACTCGAACCCACGCCCTCCTACAGGCACAGGCGCTGTCAGCACTACCACTACCACCACGCTACAGATCGACGTCTGGTTGTATCGTGTTGTGAAACCAGAAGAAACCTCTCTGCTGCTAGGAGGTGTCCCGCCGGCGACCGAACCACAGGGAGCTGGAGGCGCCTCTCTCGGCCATCTACGACATGGGGAACCCTCGGCAGGGGACGCGGGGGACCCAGGGGTTCCATTCCCGATCTGAGCACGGGAAAAGGTGCTCGCTTGGCTTCCCGAAACTGCACCGGAGGTGCTGCTGCTACTGCTGCTAACGCCGGTCTACCATCTACTCCAGCAGGCGTCGGTCTCTCTTCTCCTACTTATGCTACGCCGGGAGGGGGAGCGAAGGAAGGCACTGCAGCTCACCTCGCTCACCTACGGGGACGAACGGAGAGGAAGGAGGGGGAGCGAAGCCGATGCAGAGGAGGTGGCCGGCCGGGGAAGACGCGGACAACAAGGACGTCGAGGAAGTCGAGGACGTCGACGTGTGTCTGCGGGAACGCAGCCTCCTCGGCCACCGCGTCTTCCTGGCACTGCTGACGGGGCGAGGCGGCGTCTCCTGCTGCCGCTACGAGCTCAAGGAAGCTCGTCCCATGGCGGCCTGCGGGCTCCTGTTCTGGCGGCGCGAGGGACGAGGGGAGGGAAAGAACGGCGCCCTAGGGTTGCGGGTAGGAGGCTGGCTCCTTATAACGTCTCGGGAGGCGAGCCCGGAACCACCAGATCGAGGGGAAAGAAGATCGGTGGCGGAGCTTTGATCGTACAGAGGTGACGTCGAGGGAGGAAGACGACGTCTCCTGGGCTGCTGCTGCTACTCGAAGGGGTATGGGCCTAGGAGGGGATAATGGGCCTCTCTGGGTGGGAGGGAGCCCATCAGAGAAGGAAAAAAAATAACACAGCCCTGGAAATATTTCTAATTAGGAAAAAAATCAGAGAAATAAAAGAAACCCTCAGGGCTACTGCTGGTAATAAACATCAAAACAAAAATGTCCCTGGGCCTAAAAATATCTAAGCTTTTAAAATAAAATGCAAAGGAATTTTATGGGGCATTTAGATAAATACAAAACAGCAATTATTTATACTGTTTTGTGATTTATATACACCCTCAAGACCAAAATAAAGCCCCACATCATTCATCATCATCCCCATAATAACCTCTAACCACCAGACATTTTAAAACAGCCCTAGAGAAGATGGAATTTTGAACATGAGATAAAAGGAGAGGAAAAGGGTTTGAACTTGGAAAAAAGTAAGAAAGGGTTTGGAACTACACAAGGGGGTTTGAAAATGATGCCAAGCACCACACCCTCATTACTTCACACCACATCATCACATATGCCTCAACACATGAAATCACAAGATAGCTAACCACAAGATCACCACCTACATCTATTACTAACACCACAAGAAATCATAGTGCAACAACTCAGGTAAGGGCATGCAATGATATGCTATGCATGCATGCATGAGAAGAAAATAGAAGGAACACACATGAAATCATGGTATCAACTTTAACATCATAATCTCTGACAAGGTGGTCCCACATGAAGTAGGTCCAAAAAGGGAAGGTTCTACACTTGGGGCATTACAAACTCTCCCACACTACAAAGAAGATCTCGACCTCGAGATCTAAGACTGGAAGAAATCGGGAAATTCAGAACGGAGGTGATCCTCGCGTTCCCACGTAGCCTCTTTATCGGAATGGTGTGACCACTGCACTTTGGGAAACTTGACAGTCTTGTTACGGGTCTTGCGCTCAGTCGCCTCGAGAACCGCAACTGGATGCTCACGATAAGAAAGGTCAGGGTGAAGATCGATATCTTGAAGATGCACAGTGCGCTCGGGGTTCTTGAAACACCTCCGATGCTGAGAAACATGGAACACATCATGGACATTTGCAAAGGTTGACGGAAGCTCGAGCTGGTACGCGAGGTCGCCCTTCTTGCCAACCACTCTGAACGGACCAACGAAACAAGGCGCAAGCTTGCCTTTGATGCCAAAGCGCTGCATACCCTTCATAGGCGACACCTGGAGATAGACAAAATCATCAAGCTCATATGACATGTCACGGTGCTTGCTATCATAATAGCTCTTCTGCCGGGACTGCGCTGCTCTGAGGTTGTCGCGAATGATCCGACACATCTCCTCAGCTACTTCTATCATATCATTGCCAAGGATCTGACGCTCGCCTGTCTGGGACCAGTTGAGCGGAGTACGACACTTCCTGCCATAGAGAATTTCAAACGGAGCCTTGCCAGTACTAGCTTGATAACTGTTGTTATACGAGAACTCCGCGAAAGGCAGACAATCTTCCCACTTCATGCCAAAAGAGATAACACAGGCTCTCAGCATGTCCTCAAGAACTTGATTCACTCTCTCCACTTGACCACTAGTCTGAGGATGGAACGTTGTGCTGAAGCGGATCTTCGTGCCCATAGCAGACTGAAAGGAGTCCCAGAACTTGGAAGTGAAGATACTTCCGCGATCTAACGAGATCATCATAGGTACACCGTGCAAAGAGACAATCCTGGAGGTGTACAACTCTGCCAGCTGAGCTGCTGAAATGGACTCCTTGACTGGAAGGAAATGCGCTACTTTACTCAGTTTGTCGATGACGACGAAGATAACATCATTGCCCTTCTTGGACTTCGGAAACCCGGTGACGAAGTCCATCTCAATGTGATCGAACTTCCACTCAGGAATCGGCAAAGGCTGCAAGAGGCCCGCTGGTCTTTGATGTTCTGCTTTCACCCTTCGACATACATCACACTCGTTTACGAATTGTGCAATTTCACGTTTCATACGGGTCCACCAGAAAGTCTGCTTCAAGTCATAGTACATTTTGGAACTTCCAGGATGAATAGAGAGCAGAGAGTTATGAGCTTCTTCCATGATCACCTTCCTGAGATCACCTTTCGGGACGACAAGGCGGTCCTCGAAAAACAAAGTGTCCCTGGCATCAACAGTGAAACACTTATACTTGGGGAGACCCTTTCCCACGCCAATCTTGACCTTCTTCACCATAGCGTCAAGTAGCTGAGCTGCTCTGACCTGATCTTCCAAGGTAGGAGAGATCTGAAGGTTCGCAAGAAAACCTTGAGGAACCAGCTGAAGATTGAGCTTCCTGAAAGACTCAGAAAGACCCGGCTGGAGAGGTTGCAGAATCAGACTGTTACAATATGCCTTCCTGCTCAATGCATCTGCCACAACATTTGCCTTGCCTAGCGTGTACTCAACACTCGGATTAAAATCCTGGAGCATTTCCACCCAACGTGTTTGCCGAAGATTCAAGTTAGGCTGAGTGAAGATATACTTGAGGCTCTTGTGATCGGTGAAAACATCAACCTTACGTTCCAACAAGATATGTCTCCAAGTCATCAAGGCGTGCACAACAACTGCCAGCTCGAGATCGTGCACAGGATAGTTCTTCTCCGCAGGCTTCAGCTGCCTGGAGGTATAAGCAACCACCTTCCTATCTTGCATCAAGACTGCACCGAAACCCTGGAGAGAAGCATCGCAAAAGACCTGGTACGGCTTGGAATCATCCGGAGGAGCCAATACTGTAGTGGAGATAAGCTTCTCTTTGAGTGTATCGAAAGCCAGTTGACACTCTGGAGACCAAACATACTTGACACCCTTCTGAAGAAGACTAGAAAGCGGCTTGGCGATTTTGGAGAAGTTCTCAACGAATCTTCTGCAATATCCGGAAAGACCGAGAAAGCTTCGAAGCTGCTTCACATTCTGCGGAGGTTCCCATTCAACAATGGCTTGAACCTTGGACGGGTCAACCTTAATGCCCTCGGCAGAGATAATATGCCCAAGATAAACCACTTCTTTCAGCAAGAACTCGCACTTGGAAAACTTGGCATACAGCTTGTATTCTCTCAATTTATCAAGCACCAACCTGAGATGTTTCTCATGTTCTTCCTCATCCTCAGAGAAGACCAGAATGTCGTCGAGATAGAGCAAGACAAACTCATTCTTGAATGGAGAGAAAATATAGTTCATCAATCGGCAAAAAGTCGGAGGAGCATTAGCCAGACCAAAAGACATGACCGTATACTCATACGAGCCAAAGCTAGTCCTGAATGCCGTCTTCGGAATGTCTTCCTCGCGAATGCGAATCTGATGATAGCCCATTATGAGATCAAGCTTGGAGAATACTTTAGCACCTTTCAGCTGTTCGAACAACTCATTTATGTTCGGAACTGGATATTTGTTCTTGATTGTGTTCTTGTTCAATGGGCGGTAATCGACACACAGCCGGTCCGAACCATCCTTCTTCTTGACAAACAGAACACCACATCCCCACGGAGACGAGCTTAGTCTGATCAAACCCAAACGCTCCTGCTCATCGAGTTGCTTCTTGAGTTCCTTCAACTCTTCTGGACCCAGCTTGTACGGCCGTTTGCACACTAGCTCTGTGCCTGGCTCCAGCTCAATGACGAACTCCACTTCGTGGTGCGGAGGCATGCCTGGCAGCTCTTCAGGAAACATGTCTTGATATTCGCAGACTACTGGAACTTGCTCAATGGGAGTGATCTCACCCTTTTCATTCAAGGAGAACAAGCGGATTGTGTCATCGCGCGCCGCGAATATAATCACATCCTCCGAAGAGTGGGTAAGTTTCACTTCTTTAGCTTCACAATCAATTGATGCATTGTTCATGGCCAACCAGTCCATAACAAGGATCAAATCAATGTCGGACTTGCCCAAGACAATAGGAGACGCCAGAAAAGCATAATTGCCCATCTTGACAGAAACATCTGGGACGAACAACTGAGAGCTCATCCGCATACCGGGAGACACAACTTGCAATGACTTGGGAAGGAACTCGGTCGCAAAATTATTACCAAATGCAAAGGGGTATGACATGAAGGAATGCGAAGCACCAGAATCAAACAAGACTTTAGCAGGAATATCATTGACGGGGAGGTTACCCATGATCACATCTGATGAATTTTCTGCCTCAGCTGCATTCACCATGTTGACTCGAGCTGATCTGGGGTTGAACTTGACAAGAGCATTGCTTGGAGGTTTGCCTAGAGGAGGAGGCGGCAGACGGAGCTGAGAAGTACATTTGTTGGCATAGTGACCCTTCTGCCCACATTTGTGACAAGTGACATCTGCTGGCTGCTGGAACTGAATCTGAGGAGGCCCTTGCTTCTGATGCTGGTATCTCTGCTGGAAGCCAGGGTTGGGTGGGTGGGAAGAACCACGTCCACCTGAGTGCTTCGGCTGCTGAGAGTGCCGAGGAGGAGGAGGAGAAACCCAAAACCTCTGTTGCTTCTGAACCACCTGAGTCGAGGAAGAGCTGGAATCTCTGAAACGTTTCTTGGAGTTCTCCACCCTGAGCAAGGCTGCCTCTGCTCGGAGAGCTAAGTTGTAGAACTTGCCAAACTCCTCAGGATCGTGCAAGGCAAGTGCTAACTGCAAATCCTCCTTTAAGCCACCCCTGAACTGATAGATCTTGCTCTTCTGATCTGGAACATCCTGCAGCGCGTAACGGGCCAGCTCGTGGAACTCGACATTGTACTTGTAGACAGAATTGTTGCCCTGCTTCAAACGCCTAAACTTCTCATGCATCTCCTCAACAAAGCTGGAAGGGATGTAGTGGGACCTGAAGTCATGACAAAACTCGTCCCAAGTCATCACCCTGCCACCTCTGGAGTCCTCAAGCTGCTGCCACCAAATAGAAGCCTGCCCCTTCAACTGAAATGTTGCAAACTTGACATAGTCCTCCGGACGCACATTGCTACACTCAAAATGCTTGTTCATATCACGGATCCAATCTTCCGCATCAAACGGCTGGTCGCAAGAAGTGAACGTCTTAGGCTGGTTTGACAGGAACTGACTCAGACTGGCGAAGTGATTGCCACCCTGCTGGAAATTGCCCTGCTGATGATTGGCTCTCTCCTGGATCAATTGCAACAACATATGAGTGTTTGCATTAGTAGCTGCCATCATCGCCTGTCGGGCCTCTGCAGGAGGAGGCGGCGACGGAGGAGGAGGAGGAGGTGGAGGCGGCATATCCTCACGTGTTGGGGTCTGACGAGTTGGTGGAGCCATCCTGAAGACGGACAACATATTAGTCCACAGAATAATTGAAGATATTGCTGAATCAAAAGACAGGATATCTGAATAGAATTTAGCATTGCACTCGAACAACATAGCAAGAGTGCATCCTCAAAGTAACAGACGACAAAATTCCGATAAGGACCACTGTAACCAAGTGTGAGCTAGAGCTGCTCGGAACAAACATATGATTGAGATTTCCCAAACCTCAATCAAGCGTCTGTAGGAAGATAGTCCTATAAGATACCACTAGATATCCCACCTATTTCAACAAAACAAAGGGTGCGGCTTGCAATTAGCTAGAACAAACTCATGAGAAAGATTTCGTCCCATATTTTCATGGACAGGATCGCACGGGCTCGATTTTACAGTAGCCATCAAGTGCAAGGCAGTGCACCCGACATACGAAGCGTCCCCGAGTCGTAGCAAGTTACAAGGACTCTTTAAGACACAACGTGTACCGCTGTAAGTCGATCGTGAACAAACGAATCCACTAGATGTCGAACCCCAACCTAACATCAAGCATTTGTTGGAAGATTGTCCTATAAGTAACTACTTGAATTCCCACCTATGAATTCCCGAAATAACTGGTCATGCAATCAGGTACACGGATACAAGGAGTATTTCACACAACTCCTAAACTAACCCGTCACCTGTATCACATCCTTCAACACACAACCAGCATCTCGGACCTTCATCTACAACAGATCCTCGTGATCACAACGATACAAAGTGTGGTAATACCCCCGAACAATCTACACCAGTACTGGGGACATCGGGGTTATCTCACCACTACCCGTATTGAAGCAATCAGGTACACGGATACAAGGAGTATTTCACACAACTCCTAAACTAACCCGTCACCTATATCACATCCTTCAACACACAACCAGCATCTCGGACCTTCATCTACAACAGATCCTCGTGATCACAACGATACAAAGTGTGGTAATACCCCCGAACAATCTACACCAGTACTGGGGACATCGGGGTTATCTCACCACTACCCGTATTGAAGCAATAACGAACACCCTACATTCTTAGATACTCAGAAATCTGAATGATGGCGATGTGCACGATAATCCCTGGAGCTCAACTCCCCTGATACTTAGAGCAGATAGGAGGCACCAGGACATGATTCCGTCACATCGAAATCATATAGATTTCACAAATACCCGCGTGATCCTAAAAAAAATTTGAGCGAGAAAAGGAGTAGGGTTAGAGATTTCCTAATACGGGAACCTCACCAGAGCAAAGAAGAGGAGAAAAAAGAAACCTACTCTCCGATATAACTAAGACTCAAAACATTTTCTAGACTCGACTCGGCCAGATACGATCACACAAAGGCTCCTATGGTCGTAAGGCTCTGATTACCAACTTGTAACAACCAAGATGCGGTCCTTTCCGATCTGGGGGTCGAGGCCCCCGAATAGGAAAGAAGCGCATCTAAGCGTTTCGCAAGAAAGTAACATAGCACAAATAATAATAAAAGTAGACAATTCGGGATTCAACTGTCTTCTTATTAATAACTCAGAGTACAACTCAGATACAAACAAGGTAGTTCCTCTACGGACTACAAAACATGGAAAATGCTATGCTACCCTGCTGCAGGCCCACGATCACGACCACGCCTCAGTCCTCTAGATAGTTCACGTAGAGGCGGTCTGTCTCCTCGTCGTACTTCCACGCCAGCTGGGTGACGTCGGGATCATCTGTCTCTGGGGTACCTGTACCTGCTTGGAGTTTCGGAGGAATCCGTGAGCCACGGGGACTCAGCAATCTAAGACCTTGGTGCCAGAACTAGTCATGTTATTAGGTAGGGTAAGGATGAAGTGTATCAGGTTGTAGCACCTATGCTTGTTTAAGTGGCTAACTTACGCAAAGTAGAAGTAAAGGTGGTCTACACTAACGGTCGGACTTACTTGATCACTAAGTGATCCAGAACACCTACCTACGGCATTCATAACCCCACCGTGTTCCCGATCGAAGAGGGATCTTCGAAGGGACAGTGACGGTTACGCACACAGTTGGCAGTTTTATTTATTTATGTTTAAGTTCTCTAATACCGGATGTTAACAAAATATTCCAAGTTGCCACATAACCGCGGGCACAGCTTTCCGGAAGATTAAACCCTGTAGGGGTGCTCCAACTAGTCCATCACAAACGAACACAGGCCGCAAAGGCATCCTCTATCACGAATCTCGTGATCTCGTCGGATTCCTTAGAGGAAAACCTCAACTCTGGGGGAACCCAAAGCTTCACTGGGATTCCTATACGCAAGATATACCGCTTAGGTAAGGCAAGGCTAGCAGGACCTCCCGACGTGTCAACGACCCCGATAAGAGCCACGTATCTCAGTCTCAGGACACGCCGGATGGAACTATCTACAGGTACCAAACCTCAAGTTTCCTTGTGGTGGCCCCGCAGGCAGACCAGTTCGGACCTACACTCATGAGGAGCACTGGCCCGGGTTTGTTGATTAAAGATCCTCGGGGTAGCTACTCCCTATGCAGATTATTATTAAGTTATTAGCAAATTAACACCAATGTTGGGTCCTGCCGGACAAGCCTTCGCACTACGCAATTTATCAAGGGGGTCCCCATAACAACCCCGAACGTGTTAGGAGCGATCATTATGGAATCAAACACCGGTAACCGGTAACTAAGGCGGCAATAACGGAACAAAACACCCGGCAAAAGGCTAGGTCTCCCGTCATTTACCAAGTATATAGGTGCATTAATTAAATAACAGAATTTAGAACAATGATATCAAGGCTCATGTTATTACATGAGTCAAAGCACCTGCATCTAGCAACGCTAACATTAGTAGCTGAGCAAGCCTACTTAGCCATGCAAGTTTGCTAGGAAGGAGAACGGTGTTTGGGCTCATGGCACATGAAGAGGCAATTTAGTTTCAGTGCTAGGCAGCGAGCATTATGACATGGAAACGAAACTAACATAACAAGTCTAGAGATGGAATCAAGGTCATATCATCTTGCTTGTGATATCCTCAGCTTGGAATGGTTCTGGATCGTCCTGCACGTACTCTCCTGACTCCACGTATTCGTTCTCCGATCCCAGTGCTACCCAACATAAGAATAACAGCCAATGAACAGCAGCACCACAAGATGCAACAATCACATGATGCATGAGATGAAAATTGAGCATGCACCACTATTTCTATCGCTAGCACAAGCAAAATAAACTACTGCAAGTTTCTGGACAGAACTGTACACTAAGCTATTTTGACATGCATGAGAATGACATGAACAGATGCGGCTCGTGAAAACGGTGCAAAACCATATAAAGAACATTGCAAACGGATCTACGGATCAACGGGAATCAACGAAACAAGATATGAAGCCCAACGTGGAAGATTCAACACCACACACCCCAATGGCACAAATCTGGTATTCCCAGGTTGCCAAGACCTGTATCATTCCAACATGAATGAATTTTTGCAAGAAAGAACACCACAACATCAATTAAGCACACACATTGATCAAAATGACAAAACTACCTAATCTGCCATGTGGCTGTTGCCAACCAAGAATGAAGTTTGTTGCCAACCAAGATCAATTAAGCACACACATTGATCAAAATGACAAAACATCAATTAAGCACACACATGTATCATTCCAACATGAATGAATTTTGTTGCCAACCAAGAACACTACAAGCACCAGCAAGAATCACAACAAAAGGAATTAAACTCTAGAAGATACAAGGCCACAAACTTTCCCAAAACCATCAGATCTCAGGGACTTAGTGAAAATTCCTGCACCTGAGTTTCTGTCTCTGTTCTGAAGCTCTTTGACAGCAACCAAAACACAACCTACTGGACTCCAAATGATTTTACATTTGACAGGGAGCTTCACAAATATACCAGGTTCAAAATCCTAGCACTGAACTAAGGCTAGTTCCCCACAGAATGACCAGCACATCCTTATCTATAAGAGAAGAAAATGTTTCCAGCATCCCAGACTTAGTGAAATTTCAGAGTTCACTAATTTGGAATTTTTTAGCCACATGCCCACTTTGCCTAGGCATAGTTTGCACATACATTACACCAAGTGATAATTGACACCACTATATTGTAGAGCAAAACCCCTACTTTTTTCACACAAAAACTCATGCCCTTGGGCTCCATCTATTCCATGGAATCAAAGATCAAACTTGCAACAAATCTGAATATGCAACTCCATAAAGTATCCTTCTAAGACAACAACTACAAAGGTTGAGTTCATGTGCACAATGACAAAGTGACATGGGGGTTTGAACCCCATGTTTGTGTCATGCACATCAACAACACCAATACTTATCACAAGCCAACCCCACACACAACATGCTCTCTCTCATATTAAACATGAGGAGGTGCACAACTTGCAAAGGTGGAAGGTCCACACACACACACACATTACAAGCATAACATAAAGCTAGTCCTACTCAATCTAGTTAGAACATACAATAGCTACACTCGCATCATGATTCCAACACCATCACACACCATTTACTCATGTGCACATCAATGCACATCATGGCTTGACATGTGTGAGGCTCACACACACATCAAACACACTAGCATCACATGGAGCAAGATCCCAACTCCAAGCATAAGGGAAACACACTCACATGCACAAACTACCACCACCAAGGCTTACATCTCAAGGACTTGTGCAATTGCACAAGCATGTGTGTAGGGTTACACACACACTTGCACACACACTCAATCCCAAGCACAAACTCACACACACATAAATCTACACCACTACTACTATCACACAAACCCTACATACATGCCTTCTCTTACTCCTCCAACAAATAACAAGGAAGTAAAAAAAATACATAAGGCATATGTATCTCATTGATCTAGGCATGGAGTAGCACACAAAGCAAGGGAAAACAACAAAAAAAACAGAAAGAAAGAAAAGGAAAAAGAATTGGGGGCTCTCTGGGATTCGAACCCCAGAGCCCCTGGTGCAACACACCACACCCATCCACTGCGATGTTGCTACTGCTGTTGACAAGGGAGGTGGAACAAGAGGGTAAGGTCTCCCTGCAGAGCACTAAATCGGGAGTAAAACAACCCAAAAAGAAAGTGCCGAGGGGGGGACTCGAACCCACGCCCTCCTACAGGCACAGGCGCTGTCAGCACTACCACTACCACCACGCTACAGATCGACGTCTGGCTGTATCGTGTTGTGAAACCAGAAGAAACCTCTTTGCTGCTAGGAGGTGTCCCGCCGGCGACCGAACCAGAGGGAGCTGGCGGCGCCTCTCTCGTCCATCTACGGCAGGGGGAACCCTCGGCGGGGGACGCGGGGGACCCAGGGGTTCCATTCCCGATCTGAGCACGGGAAAAGGTGCTCCCTTGGCTTCCCTAAACTGCACCGGAGGTGCTGCTGCTACTGCTGCTAACGTCGGTCTACCGTCTACTCCGGCAAGCGTCGGGCTCTCTTCTCCTACGTATGCTACGCCGAGAGGGGGAGCGAAGGAAGGCACTGCAGCTCACCTCGCTCACCTACGGGGACGAACGGAGAGGAAGGAGGGGGAGCGAAGCCGATGCAGAGGAGGTGGCCGGCCGGGGAAGACACGGACAACGAGGACGTCGAGGAAGTCGAGGACATCGACGTGTGGCTGCAGGAACGCGGCCTCCTCGGCCACCGCATCCTCCTGGCACTGCTGACGGGGCGAGGCGGCGTCTCCTGCTGCCGCTACAAGCTCAACGAAGCTCGTACCATGGCGGCCTGCGGGCTCCTGTTCTGGCGGCACAAGGGACAAGGGGAGGGAAAGAACGGCGCCGTAGGGTTGCGGGGAGGAGGCTAGCTCCTTATAACGTCTCAGGAGGCGAGCCCGGAACCACCAGATCGAGGGGAAGGAAGATCGGTGGCGGAGCTTTGATCGTATAGAGGTGACGTCGAGGGAGGAAGACGACGTCTCCTGGGCTGCTGCTGCTACTCGAAGGGGTATGGGCCTAGGAGGGGATAATGGTCCTCTCTGGGTGGGAGGGAGCCCACCAGAGAAGGTAAAAAATAACACAGCCCTGGAAATATTTCTAATTAGGAAAAAAATCAGGGAAAGAAAAGAAACCCTCAGGGCTACTGCTGGTAATAAACATCAAAACAAAAATGTCCCTGGGCCTAAAAATATCTAAGCTTTTAAAATAAAATGCAAAGGAATTTTATGGGGCATTTAGATAAATACAAAACAGCAATTATTTATACTGTTTTGTGATTTATATACACCCTCAAGACCATAATAAAGCCCCACATCATTCATCATCATCCCCATAATAACCTCTAAACACCAGACATTTTAAAACAGCCCTAGAGAAGATGGAATTTTGAACATGAGATAAAAGGAGAGGAAAAGGGTTTGAACTTGGAAAAAAAATAAGAAAGGGTTTGGAACTACACAAGGGGGTTTGAAAATGATGCCAAGCACCACACCCTCATTACTACACAAGGTGGTTTGAAAATGATGCCAAGTAGGTCCAAAAAGGGAAGGTTCTACACTTGGGGCATTACAGTCGACTACATAACACTTCACCATTATTTGGGCCTAGAGGAAGGCATTGGGAAGTAGTAAGTAGATGATGGGTTGCTAGAGTGATAGAAGCTTAAACCCTAGTTTATGCGTTGCTTCGTAAGGGGCTGATTTGGACCCACTAGTTTAATGCTATGCTTAGACTTTGTCTTAATTCTTCTTTCGTAGTTGTGGATGCTTGCGAGAGGGGTTAATCATAAGTGGGACGCTTGTCCAAGTAAGGGCAGTACCCAAGCGCCGGTCCACCCACATATCAAACTATCAAAGTAAAAAACGTGAATCATATGAACATGATGAAAACTAGCATGACAGAAATTCCCGTGTGTCCTTGGGAGCGTTTTTATTCCTATAAGACTTTGTCCAGGATTGTCTCTTGCTACAAAAGGGATTGGGCCACTTTTCTGCACCATTGCTACTTTTGTTACTTGTTGCTTCCTACGAATCATCTCACCACACAATCACTTGTTACCGACAATTTCAGTGCTTGCAGATTTTACCTTGGTGAAAACCACTTGTGAGATCCTTCTGCTCCTCGTTGGGTTCGACACTCTTACTTATCGAAAGGACTATGATTGATCCCCCATACTTGTGGGTCATCAAGTATTATGACAATCGTCGGTTGTGGTTCAAACATAGTTGGCTCCGGACGAGCTACTATCATACTTCCCACGGGAACAACTTTGCTCATTCATGATGCGTTTTTGTACTCGGAGTCGACTCATACTCTTTTGAGCTTTTAAGACATCCGCGCTAATGGTTTCCATATTAAGACGGGTGATGGCAACGACAAGGAGTGCCTCCTCATCAGAAAGCGGGATGCAAATGGTAAACATGTTATCGAAAGGCTTCCTTCATTCGACACTTGGCTATACTACACCAAGATAGTAGCACCGCCCGTGTACACTGCCCTTAAGACTATCTTTAGAAGCTCCGAACTTTTCTGCCTCTCGCATGATAGGTTAGGCCACCCCGGACTTAGGATGATGAGGAATATAATTAACAACTCGCATGGCCATAATGTTAACGTGAAGAACTTTCCGAATCCCGATGATTTTGTATGCTCCGCATGCGCCAAGAGGAAGTTAGTCATTAGGCCATTGCCCCTCAAGGTGAGGGATGAAATCCCACGTTCTTGGAACGTATCCAAGGGGGCATATGCGGTCCAATTCAGCCCCTCACAGGGCCATTTAGGTATTTCATAGTGCTCATCAATGCTTCCTCTAAATGGTCCAATGTTTGCCTGGTGTCAACAAGGAACCATGCCTTTGCAAAGTTGATCTCTCACATCATACAAATCAGGAATAATTTCCCTAATCATCGTATAAAGTCTATTCGAATGGACAACGCCGTAGAATTTACTTCGAAGGCGTTCGATGATTATTGCATGGCAACAGGAATCAAAGTTGAGCACTTGGTTCCGCATGTTCATACACAGAATGGACTTGCCGAGGCATTGATCAAAAGAACTAAATTCATTGCCCGACCGCTCCTTCAGGTTTGTAATTTACCAACTACATGTTGGGGCCACGCTGTGTTACACGCGGCCAAACTCATCAACTTTAGACTGTCGGCCTAAAACATCCACTCTCATGTTCAGCTTGCGCAAGGGTCGGCACCGAAAATTTCCCACCTTCGTAGGTTCGGTTGTCAGGTATACGTACCAATACCACCACCCCAACGATCGGCAATGGGTCCATTCCGTGAGTCAGGGATATACGTTGGTTATGAGACTGTGTCCATAATCAGGTATCTGGACCCCATGATACGCGACTGTGACACGACTCGTTTTGCTGATTGCATTTTTGACGAGGATTTTCCCGACTTTAGGGGGGAGAATCAACCCCTTGATGCTAAAAGTCGAGAAATCATGTGGCAAGCCACGGGAATCCATGCTCATGACCCGCCCACTACTGAGACTGAGAGAGAAGTCCAAAAGATAATAGATTTGCAGTCATAAGCAAATCAACTGCCTCACCCCTTTACTGACTTAAAGATTGTGACAAAATCGCATGTGCATGCATGCAATGCACCGGAAAGGGTCGAAATAACAAAGAAGAATGATGGTATACCCGTTCCCGTCCAAAGGCCTAAAAGGACAAGATATCCGGCTTCTCAAATCCCATGTACTCGGGGACGCCTGACGAAAAAGGATACGAGAGATTTATTACAGCGTGTCACCAAAGTGCCCCAAATTGAAACGGGGAGCGAGTTGAGACCTGGCACAGGTACGGAAAATTCAGTGCATGAAATTCTGGACTTAAACTTTCCCATAGGGGAAACTGTTGGGGAACGTCGCATGGGAAACAAAAAATTTCCTACGCGCACGAAGACCTATCATGGTGATGTCCATCTACGAGAGGAGATTTGGATCTACGTACCCTTGTAGATCGCACAGCAGGAAGCGTTAAGAAAAGCGGTTGATGTAGTGGAACTTACTCACGTCCCTCGATCCGCCCCGCGAACCGTCCCGCGATCCGTCCCATGATCCGCTCTGATCTAGTGCCGAACGGACGGCACCTCCGCGTTCAGCACACGTACAACTCGATGATGATCTCGGCCTTCTTGATCCAACAAGCAAGACAGAGAAGTAGATGAGTTCTCCGGCAGCGTGACGGTGCTCCGGTGGTGGTGAAGGATCTACTCCTGCAGGGCTCCGCCCGAGCTCCGCAGAAATACGATCTAGAGGTAAAACTATGGTGTCTAGATATGAGTTGCACGTGGCAAAGTTGTCTCAAATCAGCCCTAAATCACCAGTATATTTAGGAGGGAGGGGAGGAGGCTTTCCTTGAGGACCAAGTCCTCAAGGGTGCGCCGGCCAAGGAGGTGGAGGAGTCCACCTCCAATCCAAGTCCAACTAGGATTGGAAGGTGGAGTCCTTCTCTTCCTTCCCACCCCTTTTTTTCTCTTTGATTTTCTTATCCTTGGCGCATAGGCCTTATTGGGCTGTCCCACTAGCCCACCAAGGGCTGGTGCGCCACCCCTAGGGCCTATGGGCTTCCACGAGTGGGTTGGCCCCCTCTCGGTGAACATCTGGAACCCATTCGTCACTCCCGATACATTCCCGGTAATGCCTGAAAACTTTCCGGTAACCAAATGAGGTCATCCTATATATCAATCTTCGTCGACGGACCATTCCGGAAACCCTCGTGACATATTTGGTCTCATCCGGGACTCCGAACAACATTTGGTAACCACACATATAACTCAACTATACTAAAACATCGCGAACCTTAAGTGTGCATACCCTGCGGGTTCGAGAACTATGTAGACATGCCCCGAGGTACTCCTCGGTCAATATCCAATAGCAGGACCTGGATGCCCATATTGGATCCTACATATCCTCCGAATAACTTATCGGTTGAACCTCAGTGTCAAGGATTCAGGCAATCCCGTATGTCATTCCCGTTGTCCTTCGGTATGTTACTTGCTCGAGATTCGATCGTCGGTATCCACATACCTATTTCAATCTCGTTACTGGCGAGTCTCTTTTCTCGTTCCGTAATACAAGATCCCATGACTTACACTTAGTCGCATTGCTTGCAAGGCTTGTGTGTGATGTTGTATTACCGAGTGGGCCCCGAGATACCTCTCCGTCACACGGAGTGACGAATCCCAGTCTTGATCCATACTAACTCAACGGACACCTTCGGAGATACCTGTAGAGCACCTTCATAGTCACCCAGTTACGTTGGGACGCTTGATACACACAAGGCATTCCTCCGGTGCCAGTGAGTTATATGATCTCATGGTCATAGGAACAAATACTTGACACGCAGAAAACTATAGCAATAAAACGACACGATAAATATGCTACGTTCATAGTTTGGGTCTAGTCCATCACATGATTTTCCTAATGATGTGATCCATTTATCAAGCAACAACACTTTGCACATAGATAGAAAACCTTGACTATCCTTGATCAACTGGCTAGGCAACTAGAGGCTTGCTACGGACATTGTTGTGTCTATGTATCCACACATGTATCTATGTTTTCATTCAATACAATTATAGCATGGATAATAAACGATTATCTTTAAAGAGGAAATATAATAATAACTATTTATCATTGCCTCGAGGGCATATTTCCAACAGTGTCCCACTTACACTAGAGTCAATGATCTAGTCCTCACATCGCCATGTGATTTACATTGTAATAAATCAAACACCCATACAGTTCTGGTGTTGATCATGTTTTGCCCATGGAAGAGGCTTAGTCAGCGGGTCTGCTACATTCAGATCCGTGTGCACTTTGCAAATATTCACGTCCTCTCCTTCGACGTAGTCGCAGATGAGGTCGAAGTGTCATTTGATGTGTCTGGTCTTCTTGTGAAACCTTGGTTCCTTTGCTAAGGCAATGTCACCAGTGTTGTCACATAACAGAGTCAATGGATCTAGTGCACTTGGCACAACTCTAAGATCTGTCATGAACTGCTTTATCCAGACACCTTCCTTTGCTTCTTCATAATTCATAGGTTCATTGTTGTCCAACAACATAATTGTTAAGACAGGATTACCGTACCACTCAGGAGTAGTATGTGATCTTGTCGACCTGCGAGGTCTGACAGTAACTTGATCCGAAGTTTCATGATCATCATCATCTACTTGTTCCTCAACCGGTGCCGCAGCAACAGGGGTTTCCCCTTGCCCTGCGCCACCATCAAGAGGAATCAGAGGTTCGACAACCTCATCAAGTTCTATCTTCCTCCCACTCAATTGTTTTGAGAGAAACTATTTCTCAATAAAAGCTCCACTTTTAGCAACAAACACTTTGCCCTCGGATTTGAGATAGAAGGTATACCCAACTGTCTCCTTTGGGTAACCTATGAAGACGCACTTTTTCGCTTTGGGTTCCAGCTTTTCAGGCTGAAGCTTTTTGACATAAGCATCACATCCCCAAGCTTTAAGAAACGACAACTTTGGTCTTTTGCCATACCACAGTTCGTATGGTGTCGTCTCAACGGATTTTGATGGTGCCCTATTTAAAGTGAATGCAACTGTCTCTAACGCATAACCCCAAAACGATAATGGCAAATCAGTAAGAGACATCATAGATCGCACCATCTCTAATAAAGTACGATTACGACGTTCAGACACACCATTACGTTGTGGTGTTCCACGAGGTGTCAATTGTGAAACAATTCCACATTGTCTTAAATGAGCACCAAACTTGAAACTCACATATTCACCCCCACGACCAGACCGTAGGAACTTGATCTTCTTGTTACGATGATTTTCAACTTCACTCTGAAATTGCTTGAACTTTTCAAACGTCTCAGACTTGTTCTTCATCAAGTAGACATAACCATATCTACTCAAATCGTCAGTGAAGGTGAGAAAATAACGATATCCGCCGCGTGCCTCCACACTCATCGGACCACATACATCGGTATGTATGATTTCCAACAAGTCACTTGCACGCTCCATTGTTCCGGAGAACGGAGTCTTAGTCATCTTGCCCATGATGCATGGTTCGCACGTGTCAAGTGAATCAAAGTCAAGTGACTCCAAAAGTCCATCGATATGGAGTTTCTTCATGCGCTTTACACCAATATGACCTAAGCGGCAGTGCCATAAAAACATGGCGCTATCATTGTTAACTCTAACTCTTTTGGTCTCAATGTTATGTATATGTGTATTATCGCTATCAAGATTCAATATGAACAATCCTCTTACATTGGGTGCATGACCATAAAATATATTACTCATAGAAATAGAACAACCATTATTCTCTGACTTAAACGAGTAACCGTCTCGCAATAAACAAGATCCAGATATAATGTTCATGCTTAATGCAGGCACTAAATAACAAGTATTTAGGTGCATCACTAATCTTGATGGTAACTGAAGTGAAACTGTGTCGACGACGATTGCACCAACCTTGGAACCATTTCCCACGCGCATCGTCACTTCATCCTTCACCAGTCTTCGCTTATTCCGTAGTTCCTGTTTCGAGTTGCAAATATGAGCAACAGAACCGGTATCGAATACCCAGACACTACTACGAGAGCTGGTTAAGTACACATCGATAACATCTATATCGAATATACCTGATTTTTTCTTGGCCGCCTTCTTATTAGCCAGATACTTGGGGCAGTTGCGCTTCAAGTGACCCATACCCTTGCAATAATAGCACTCTGTTTCAGGCTTAGGTCCAACTTTGGGTTTCTTCGTCGGATTGGCAACAGGCTTGCCGCTCTTATTTGAATTACCCTTCTTTCCTTTGTCGTTTCTCTTGAAACTAGCGGTCTTATTCATCATCAACACTTGATGCTCTTTACAGAGTTCTCACTCTGCAACTTTCAGCATCGCGAATAACTCGCCGGGTGACTTGTCCATCCCTTGCATGTTATAGTTCAACACAAAGCTCTTATAGCTTGGTGGCAGTGATTGAAGAATTCTGTCAGTGATAGCCTCTTGCGGGAGTTCAATCCCTAGCTCAGCTAGACGGTTTGAGTACCCAGACATTTTGAGCACATGTTCACTGACAGACGAATTCTCCTTCATCTTGCAAGCATATAATTTATCGGAGGTCTCATACCTATCGATCCGGGCGTTCTTCTGAAAGATAAACTTCAACTCCTGGAACATCTCATATGCTCCATGACGCTCAAAGCAACGTTGAAGTCCCGGCTCTAAGCCATACAAGACTGCACATTGAACTACTGCGTAGTCCTCCTTGCGTGCTAACCAAGCGTTCTTAGCATCTTGGTTAGCCGCGGCGGGTGGTTCGTCTCCTAGCGCAGCATTGAGGACATAATCCTTCTTCCGAGCTTGCAGGAGCAACTTAAGATTACGAGCCCAGTCTACAAAGTTCCTTCCATCATCTTTCAACTTAGCTTTCTCTAGGAACGTATTAAAATTCAGGGTGACTGTCGCGTGAGCCATTGATCTACAACACAAATATTTTCAAAGTGGACTTAGACTATGTTCAAGATAATTAGAGTTTAACTAATCAAATTACTTGCTAAACTCCCACTCAAAAAGTACATCTCTCTAGTCATTTGAGTGGTACATGATCCAATTTCACTAGCTCAAGTCCGATCATCACGTGAGTTGAGGATAGTTTCAGTGGTAAGCATCCCTATGCTAATCATATCAACTATATGATTCATGCTCGACCTTTCGTTCTCATGTGTTCCGAGGCCATGTCTGCACATGCTAGGCTCGTCAAGCTTAACCCGAGTGTTCCGCGTGTGCAACTGTTTTGCACCTGTTGTATGTGAATGTTGAGTCTATCACACCCGATCATCACGTGGTGTCTCAAAACGACGAACTGTAGCAACGGTACACAGTCGGGGAGAACACAATTTCGTCTTGAAATTTTAGTGAGAGATCACCTCATAATGCTACCGTTGTTCTAACCAAAATAAGGTGCATAAAAGGATTAACATCACATGCAATTCATAAGTGACATGATATGGCCATCATCATGTGCTTCTTGATCTCCATCACCAAAGCACCGACACGATCTTCTTGTCACCGGCTCCACACTATGATATCCATCATCATGATCTCCATCAACGTGTCGCCATCGGGCTTGTCGTGCTACTCGTGCTATTACTACTAAAGCTACGTCCTAGCAATATAATAAACGCATCTTCAAGCACAAATGTTAGTTTAAAGACAACCATATGGCTCCTGCCGGTTGCCGTACCATCGACGTGCAAGTCGATATTAACTATTACAACATGATCATCTCATACATCCAATATATCACATCACGGCATTGTCCATATCATATCACAAGCATACCCTGCAAAAACAAGTTAGACGTCCTCTAATTGTTGTTGCATGTTTTACGTGGCTGCTATGGGTATCTAGTAGATCGCATCTTACTTACGCAAAAACAACAACGAAGATGTGCAAATTGCTATTTAACCTCTCCAAGGACCGCCTCGGTCAAAACCAATTCAACTAAAGTTGAAGAAACCGACACCCGCCAGTCATCTTTATGCAACGAGGTTGCATGTCTTATGATGAAACCAGTCTTTCGTAAGCATACGAATAATGTCGGTCCGGGCCGCTTCAATCCAACAATACCGCCGAATCAAGAAAAGACTAAGGAGGGCAGCAAATCGAACATCACCGTCCATAAAACCCTTTGTGTTCTACTCGATATTACATATATGCATGAACCTAGCTCATGATGCCACTGTTGGGGAACGTCGCATGGGAAACAAAAAATTTCCTACGTGCACGAAGACCTGTCATGGTGATGTCCATCTACGAGAGGAGATTTGGATCTACGTACCCTTGTAGATCGCACAGCAGGAAACGTTAAGAAACGCGGTTGATGTAGTGGAACGTCCTCATGTCCCTCGATCCGCCTCACGAACCGTCCCGCGATCCGTCCCATGATCCGCTCCGATCTAGTGCCGAACGGACGGCACCTCCGCGTTCAGCACACGTACAGCTCGACGATGATCTCGGCCTTCTTGATCCAGCAAGCAATACGGAGAAGTAGATGAGTTCTCCAGCAGCGTGATGGCGCCCCGGTGGTGGTGAAGGATCTACTCCTACAGGGCTCCGCCCGAGCTCCGCAAAAATACGATATAGAGGTAAAACTATGGTGTCTAGATCTGAGTTACACGTGGCAAAGTTGTCTCAAATCAGCCCTAAATCACCAGTATATATAGGAGGGAGGGGGAGGAGGCTTGCCTTGAGGACCAAGTCCTCAAGGGTGCGCCGGTCAAGGAGGTGGAGGACTCCACCTCCAATCCTAGTCCAACTAGGATTGGAAGGTGGAGTCCTTCTCTTCCTTCCCACCTTTTTTTTTCTTTTCTATTTGATTTTCTTATCCTTAGCGCATAGAACTTATTGGGCTGTCCCACCAGCCCACCAAGGGCCGGTGCGCCACCCCTAGGGCCTATGGGCTTCCCCGGGTGGGTTGGCCCCCTCCCGGTGAACATCCGGAACCCATTCGTCACTCCCAATACATTCCCGGTAATGCCCGAAAACTTTCCGGTAACCAAATGAGGTCGTCCTATATATCAATCTTCGTCTCCGGACCATTCCGGAAACCCTCGTGACGTCCGTGATCTCATACGGGTCTCCTAACAACATCCGGTAACCACACATATAACTCAACTATACTAAAACATCGCCGAACTTTAAGTGTGCAGACCCTGCGGGTTCGAGAACTATGTAGACATGCCCCCAGGTACTCCTTGGTCAATATCCAATAGCGGGACCTAGATGCCCATATTGGATCCTACATATCCTCCGAATAACTTATCGGTTAAACCTCACTGTCAAGGATTCACGCAATCCCGTATGTCATTCCCTTTGTCCTTCGGTATGTTACTTGCCCGAGATTCGATCATCGGTATCCACATACCTATTTCAATCTCGTTACTAGCGAGTCTCTTTTCTCATTCCGTAATACAAGATTCCGTGACTTACACTTAGTCACATTGCTTGCAAGGCTTGTGTGTGATGTTGTATTACCGAGTGGGCCCCGAGATACCTCTCCGTCACACGGAGTGACAAATCCCAGTCTTGATCCATACTAACTCAACGGACACCTTCGGAGATACCTGTAGAGCACCTTTCTAGTCACCCAGTTACGTTGTGACGTTTGATACACACAAGGCATTCCTCCGGTGCCAGTGAGTTATATGATCTCATGGTCATAGGAAAAATACTTGACACGCTGAAAACTATAGCAATAAAAGGACATGATCAATATGCTACGTTCATAGTTTGGGTCTAGTCCATCACATGATTCTCCTAATGATGTGATCCAGTTATCAAGCAACAACACTTTGCACATAGCCAGAAAACCTTGACTATCCTTGATCAACTGGCTAGCCAACTAGAGGCTTGCTAGGGACATTGTTGTGTCTATGTATCCACACATGTATCTATGTTTTTGATAACGCACAAGTATAGGGGATCGCAACAGTTTTCGAGGGTAGAGTATTCAACCCAAATTTATTGATTCGACTCAAGGGGAAGTGAAAGAATATTCTCAAGTATTAGCAGTTGAGTTTTCAATTCAACCACACCTGAAAGATTTAGTGTCTGCAGCAAAGTATCAGTAGCAAGGTAGTATGATAGGAGCAGTAGCAACAGTAACCAGTAGCAGCAAAGTAACAGCAGTAGCAACAGAGTAACAACAGCAACAGTGACAGCAGTAGCGGAAAAGTAACGTAGCAAGGACCAGTAGTAGAAGACTCGTAGGCACTGGATCGGTGATGGATGATTATGCCGGATGTGATTCATCATGTAACAGCTATAACACGGAGAGATATGTAACTAGCTCCCGTTCGTCAATCTAATGTAGGCATGTATTCCGTATGTAGTCATACGTGCTTAGGGAAAAGAACTTGCATGACATCTATTGTCCATCCCTCCCGTGGCAGCGGGGTCCTAATGGAAACTACGGGATATTAAGGTTCTCCTTTTAATAAAGAACCGGACCAACGCATTAACACTTGGTGAATACATGAACTCCTCATACTATGGTCATCTCCGGGAGTGGTTCCGGCTATTGTCACTCCGGGGTTGCCGGGTCATAACACATAATAGGTGACTACAACTTGCAAGATAGGATCTAAAACACACATATATTGGCGACAACATAATAGGTTCAGATCTGAAATCATGGCACTCGGGCCCTAGTGACAAGCATTAAGCATGGCAAAGTAGTAGCAACATCAATCTCAGAACATAGTGGATACTCGGGATCAATCCCCGTCAAAACTAACTCGATTACTTGATAGATCTCGCCCAACTCATCACTGTCCAGCAAGCCTACGATGAGATTACTCACGAACGGTGAAGAGCATTATGGAATTGGCGATGGAGGAAGGTTGATGATGACGATGGCGACGATTTCCCCTCTCCGGAGCCCAGAACAGACTCCAGATCTGCCCTCCAGATGAAGAACAGGAGGTGGCGGCGCCTCCGTATCGTAAAACGTGATGAATCCTTCTCCCTGATTTTTTTCGGGCGAAACGGAATATATAGAGCTGAGATTGGAGGCGGTGGAGCCTCGTGGGCCCCACAAGCCTGCCAGGCGTGGCCATGGGGGTGGCCGCGCCACCTGGTCTTGTGGCCCACTCGCTCACCTCCTCCGGTGGATCTTTGCGCACGTATTTTTCATTAATTCCAGAAAAATTCTCCGTAAATTTTCAGGTCATTTCGAGAACTTTTATTTCTGCACAAAAACAACACCATGGCAATTGTGCTGAAAAGAGCGCTAGTCCGGGTTAGTTCCATTCAAATCATGCAAATTAGAGTCCAAAACAAGGGCAAAAGAGTTCGGAAAAGTAGATACGACGGAGACGTATCAGTTTTCATTCAATACAATTATAGCATGGATAATAAACGATTATCTTTAAACAGGAAATATAATAATAACTATTTATCATTGCCTCTAGGGCATATTTCCAACAGAAACACCCAGCAGAGATGTGTGCGCACACATTGGCGCGGGAAGTCTAAAGGACATTGCTCCCAGAATATGAAATTTGGTACAGCAAGTATTAGCGACAGATGCACTCCATGACGAAATTGCCATAGATTATATTTATACGGGAGAGTCTCTGAACCGAGCAACGTTGATTGTCGATGTTAACTTTGCTACAAAATTGCCTCAATCATAGATCTTGACCCTGAGCCTAAAACGCTCTCTGATTGCAAGAAAAGGTTGGATTGGAATGATTGGCAAAAGGCAATTACTGCCGAATTATTATCTCTCAACAAAAGAAAGGTGTTCGGACCAGTTTGTCGAACTCCTCCCCACATTCGCCCTGTTGGCCATAGGTGGGTTTTTGTTCGAAAGAGAGATGAAAATAATAAGGTAGTACGGTACAAAGCAAGGCTTGTTGCTCAAGGGTTCACTCAACGACCTGGTGTTCATTTTGAGGAGACCTATTCCCCGGTCATGCATGGAGTTACCTTTAGATAGTTGATCTCAATGGCAGTAAACATGGGCTTGAAAATGAAGTTGATGGATGTTGTCACTGCTTACCTGTATGGTAACTTGGATTCGAACATATACATGAAGGTTCCTTAAGGTATCTCTGTTTCGAACCATGATAGAGCAAAGAGGAGTCTATACAGTGTCCAACTTCAAAAGGCATTGTATGGACTTAGACGGTCTGGTAGAATGTGGTATAATCGCCTAAGTGATTTCCTTCATCAGAAGGGCTACACGAGCAATACAGATTGCCCATGTGTTTTTATACGACGATCCCAAGATGGATTCTATATAATCTCGGTGTACGTGGACGATTTAAACATAATCGGTACACCTGAGGATATTGAGGAAGCGAGTTCCTACCTGATGTCGAAATTCGAGATGAAGGATTTGGGTAAAACCAAGCTCTGTCTGGGTCTGCAACTTGAACATTCCCCTGATGGGATTCTAGTGCACGAGTCGGCCTACGTCCAGAAGGTGTTGGAAAGATTTGGATTTGACAAGGCATGTCCTTCTAAGACCTCGATGGTTGGGAGATCTTTACAGCGAGACAAGGACCCGTTCAGGCCTAGGGAAGAGGAGGAGGAAACTCTCGGACCAGAGGTTCCTTACCTGAGTACATTTGGGGCACTCATGCACCTCACAAATTGTACATGGCCAGACATTGCTTTTGCCGTGAATTTGCTTGCTAGGTACAGTTCTGAACCTACCAAGAGACATTGGAAAGGTGTCAAGGACGTCTTCCGCTACCTGCAAGGGACCAAAGATCTTGGCCTATTTTATAGAAGGAATCAAGACATATCCCTTATAGGCTATGTCGATGTTGGGTATCTGTCGGACCCGCATGATTGCAAATCATGGAGTGGATATGTTTTCCTTTGTGATGGGACTGCGTTCTCGTGGAGATCAACCAAGCAAACACTTGTGTCGACCTCCACGAACCACTCGAAAATAATAATGACACTATTCGAAGCGTCAAAGTAATGTGTATCGCTTCGGCGGATGATCAGCCACATTCAGCAGACGTGTGGGCTGAACACCGTACAAACCCCTATCATTATCCATGAGGATAATGTTGCTTGTGTTGCGCAAGTTCAGATGGGTTATGTGAAGAGTAACCTCACAAAACATATTAGTCCAAAGTTCTTCTATGCACACGAACTGCAACACATGAACGAGGCGAGAATCTTGCATACTAAGTCGTGTGACAATCTTGCTGACATGTTCACTAATTTGTTACCGACATCATCCTTTGAAAGGTGTGTGCGTGGAATCGGCATGATGAGACTTAAAGAGATGCAAGGTTCAGGGGGAGAAACTTCACAAATTCGTCGCTAAAATCTCGATCCCGATGATTGAGTACTCAACCACGTGGTTGAGTGGATTGTACTCACCTAAGGTTTTTAACGAGGCAATTCGTGCAATACAACAATGTATACTATGTGCTCTTTCTCCATATTTTTTTCACTCGGTTTTTTTTGAAGTTTTGAGACATGGATATACGGATAATTACCCAAAGGGGGGTGTTGGGAAACCGGGCCGGCCCAGAAGGCCTCGCGCAGCTGAGGCGTGGCTGGCTAGCGTGCGAGCTACGCACCAGCCCCTCTCGTTTCCTAAACTCACGTTAGATGGGTACTTATCCCTTCACCCCATACCCCTATATGAGCAGAGGAGGGACAATCATTGTAATAGAGTTGATCATTAATAAAAATTGATTCCTTCCTACATCTTGTGTTTTCTATTTTCTGTGATTGTCTACGACGTCCGTTACCGCTCCGCAACCTTGGACCAGACTCGTCGGCAGAAGTTCCGACATAGAACCCAACGCGTCGGGCGTCCGGGAGCGCCGGCGATTAGGCAATCCGGCAGTTTTTTTATGCTCTAACCGAACGTGTGGCTCCGCCCGGCCCGTGTCAGGAATGGCCAAGCCCGCGTGACGTTGGCTTCCACTGGTTGCTTGCCGGGGCTAATTATGGGCAAGAGGCGTGTCCGCGTCAAGCGACGCTAGCCCCTCCGTACTCGGAGTCTCTGTTGTACTCGCCATCCGCCGGCGCTGCGCTGCTGTTGCTACGTAGCAGCCTTGAGTTGGAGGACCGCTGTCAATGGGTGGTATCGCCATCGCCATCGCGTAGCTACCGTGCTATGCGATGGTTGGTCAGAGGGTTTTGGGTGTGGAGAATGTTCGGTCAAATGGGGAGTGGAAATGGTTGGCCTCGGTGCCGCCGCAAGCCTGCGCACCCAGTTTCAAGTGCTGTCGAAACAAAGCTGTGGCTGTTAACTGCGCTAGCACCAGACTTGTGCAGCAGTTTCCATGCAGCCATCTGTCAATGTTCTACTTGTGGTGGGAAATCTCTTCTTCGTGGATGCAACAAGGTCCATAGAAAACACGACACCAGCACGTCTTGATTGCCGCAACTATTGCGCTCGGCCAAGACATATAAGAGCACATATCCACTGCCGTAACCCGCACAAATCCACTACCCATAACTTCCAAAGATTCTCACCCTTGATACGGTTCACCCATAATCATGTGGATTAAAAACAGTGCTGATCTAGTATTTAATCAAACAGATTCAAGATGATCCAGTGCCGAGAAAGAAACCTATACATACCTTAATTAGCTAACCAAATGGCAGTACTGAACGGAAGCTGCTGAAGTGCGAGCTTCCTTTGCTGAGTATGGAAACAATCAAATATGGCAGAGAAACAATCATAACAGCGCTGGGCGACTGTCGTCGACCAACATAGGCAAACAGCTAGTCTCTCACAAGTAACTGCAGTCAGGTTTTCAACTTTCACCTACCCACAGAGTGGAGATCTTGACATGTCTTGACAGCTAAACAACTTCTCTGGACAAATAGACGGCCAGCCGCTTTTCTTCGAAGGAATACTCGACCGCCTCCGGCAATGCTGGCTCCGGTTTCTCGTAGACAAGGGAAACAGGGGCGGCTGTGACCTTGTTAGCCACGGTGGGCGTCATCGCCAACTGCATCGGAGCCGCCACGGTCGGCGTCTTGAGATTCAGTGCTGCTCCATATGTCTTGGGGTTGGGGGTTCGGTTTTCGTCCTCCGTGTCATTGGTCACGGAGCGTGCAGGAGTGGAGGGGACACTGCTTGCCGGCGGCATGATCTGGGCAAAAGGCTTGCGAGGTGTCTCTGTTTCACGTAGAGCAGTGGCATTGAAAGATAGCTTCTTGATGGGAAGATCGCCAATGTCTAGGCCTCTACTGGCTGAAATCGTTCACATGCATCAGAGGTTTATGAAGAGAAAAAATCAAGACCTGCAGTATATAAAACCTGATAGGGGCTTGCTTACCAGGGGACAAATGGGCAATGTCTTCAGTTCTCTTGGCAGCACGAACATTCTTGGAGTGCAATATGTCTGTTTTCGGTGCTTGCATCGTGGCTCCACCAATAGACACCCTGCGGTTTACACCACCCATCGAGTGTCTAGGCGCCTTCTTTATACTCTGAGGCTTGGATGGGCTTGGTTTCGAACCATAGAGAGCTTCCTGCTCAGCTTTGAGTTGATCGTGGAGCTTCTTCTGATCCTGCAGTTATTCACACCATTGACTAAAATGCAAAACAGATGCCGTAAGGAATTTAGATAGTAATGCAACTGCACAATACCCTTTGTCTCTTCTTCTCTTGTTCTTTCTCCTGGCGTACTATCATGTATTCGTCCAGCGTTGAGAGAAGGCGTACCTGCAAAATAGTTCATGAAAAAACCTCAATGAACAAGGAAAGACGAAACACCGTTTAAAAATGAAGTATCAGTAAATGGACGTACACCATCATATGTGAACTCTTTCCCTCTTTCATTCTCCCAAGCAATGATTTTTGTGGTCAAAACATCTACCATTCCTGCGCAAGGTGAAGAAAATGTAAATCAGATGAAGTGATAACAGAAAATAAGGAGTACATCCTCTGAATATATAACTGGACAAGGAATTATATCAAATCTCATTTGGCAAGAATACCCGGAATCTTGTTAACCAAAATGCGTGCTTTCTCGGCCCTCTTGAGCGTCAGATGTGCCCCCTTCCCAGCATTGTAACGATTGTCATCCTAAATATTCCAGGTAAAAGGAAAAATCATTAGTAGCAAATAAATGGGAACAACAATTATCCAAAAAACAAACATGTCAAGCACAATTGAATATTAAATTGGCCAGCATTCATACTTTGTTGTAATCTTCCAGCCAGGCTTCCTCCTCACATGCATTCAGAAACCTTTCAACCTTCTCAAGAATATCCTTCCGACTGAAAGCTTCATCTTTCACTGTTGCAATGTGAGCCTCAAGTTGTTCCAGAACTAATGCAGGATCAATAGCTCCTGTAGAGGAAAGTGCAAAGGTGGATGAGGTAGTTTGCCAGATGATTTGCAGGCATTGAGCACACCTTACTAAACACAAGATATCAGGAGGGAGGTAGATGATCTTACCGGACTCAATAGCCTCAATGTTAAATTCATCTGAATATCCATCCTCGCCAATTAGATGTGCGCGTCTTCGGTGCTCCTCCAGTTCTGATTTCTTTTTCAAAACAAGGTCCTTCATTTTGCTTCCTTTCAGTTGCTCAAGTCTTAAAACCTCAGCTTCCACCTACATTATGAGTACAATCTATGAATATTCATGCCTCAGTAGGAACAGATAGCAATAGCAACTGTAACATGAGAGGAATCTCCACAGCAATAGTGACTCACATAGCTGAGGAAGTCGATCGACAGGGTGTTGGGTTCCGTTATTTCATGCTCCGAGGCAGCAATATTGCACGTTACATTCTGGAACATCTGCTGTTCTTCAATTGGTGTATCCATAAGATTCCATAGTTCTAGCATTGTCGAAGCAAAATCTTGAAGCTGAGAGGTTCATATGTCATCAGAGTTAAGGATTGAGTTCAGGTATGCAAATGCAACGCATATTCCAAAGCTTAAAATGGTACAGAAAATGCTGACCTTTTGCATCCTCTGAATTTTGATTTCACGCAGTCTATTCACAGCCGATGCTAGTCTCTCGATTGTAGTGTTGCTCAGGTTCTTTGACCCTTCAGCTTCGTCCAGGCTAGGGTGCACCTCATGCACTGTTTGTTTAAAGTCAATACCAAGCACCTCACATATGGAATGTAATGTATTCAAATGATCCATCACTTGCTGTAACCTTTCCCTCTGTCAAAAACACAAAGACATAGTGAGATATATATACGAAGGAGCACTGAACAAAAAGAGCACTGCTGTGCATGGATAGAGTATGACTGGTGAAAGAATTCGATTGGCAGGAGTGATGATGACCTTCTCTTTCTGAAGGGATTCTAGCTCCTTCGTTAACTCCTCAAACTTTCTTAATGACAAATCAGACTGATCCACAGGAGTTTTAAATGGCACAAAGTCTGCAGGCCTGATTTCGGATGAAATCTTCTTAATCTCCTCAAGGACACGAACGAACTGGTTCCATCTTTCAACCTTTTTAGTTCGCATCTCCTCCAAATATGGGATAATTGCATTCAACTCCTCCCTTAAACCATGTAAATTCTGGTTTGACTGCCAAAATAACAGAACCAAAAACAAATCAGTTACAGCAGATTACAAGCGTGGTGTATGTACATCAAATTGAACACTTTTTTGGCGAAATACATCGAATTGAGCCGAATTCATGTACTCTTTGATCCATATTAATATGAATTGGAGGGTCTAGTAGTTTGTCAAGTCTCCGATGCAACAGATTATGAGTGTCATGCATATACAGTGAATGGTGATCACATAACCCAAGCAGTAGCATTCTAGTTACAATGGCTGTAGAATAGTTTAAGCGTAGGAAATTGTATGTTTATTGGTTCAACTCAAAGTGAAGTGGAAAATGAAGTTGTATTTACATATTTCCTGGTATACTAACACTAGTAAAAAAATGAGTTTAGTTAGTGATGGCCTGTTACTGTCTATTGGTTCCTCTACCAACTGGAGTGTTGGATACATAGTCCAGTCCAGCTGTCGTCCTATTTGATTTATTTCATCTTAGCTATTAGAGCATACAAAACAAAGTGCAGTTTCCAGATTGCTGCTAAATTTTTCCTTCCATCATCTATCCATAATTACCACTATTCCCCTTCTTTTCTTTTATTTTCTTTCCAAAGGAATAATTAGCAGTATTCGAGATGGCAGCGTGCTACACTAGTGGAGCCAGGAACAAACCTGCCTGATGTGAACCGGTGGCTCGCCTATGGCCGAACAGATACCGGCGAGCTCGGCCTCGGCCTCGGCGATGGATTGCCGCAGCTGAGCCCTGCAGCGGTTGGCCTGGTCGACCTTCCTCCTGTAGACGTCGAGACACTCCTGCTCTAGCTCCAGCAGCGTCTTGTCCCGCACCGAGTCGGGCTCGCCGACCTCGTCCCAGATCACCTGAAACCGGAAAAAAAATCCCTCAGTCCCTGGAGGCAGACGCGGGGGGAACAACCAGAAACAGCGCAGCAAACACTGCGGATCGGGAAGCAGCGGCGTACGTTGAGCTCGAGGAGAAGCGAGTCGCACGGGTGGAGCTGCTGCTGCTGGTCTTTCACCGCGCCACCCATCGCCATGGGCAATCTGCAAGGTGGGTCAAAGATCAAATCGGACGCCGTGGCAGGGAACCGGCCGCGAAGCAGGGAACGGGGAGGCGTAATCGCCGGTGGAGCTAGGGTTTTCGCCTCGCACACTCACGGGGAGCGAGCGGGCGAGCAGCCAGATCCGGTCCGAGGAAACCGCGGGCGGGGCTCTAACGGCCCGCGGGGGGTTCGGGGCTTACCTCTCTGCGCGGTATCGGCGATTCGCCGGCGAGACGCGGCGGTGGGAGCGCCGGAGGGGTCGTGGTCGCGCGGCTGGGTCCTGGGATGCGAGCGAGAGAGTGCGGAGGAGGGGGGTGAGAGGAGGAGATGGAGAGTGATTTGAAATGTTTTGAAACAGGGGAGGGGGAGGGGGGCAAGAAGAGCGGAGGGGGATTGGAAAAATCGGAAGGAATCAAAGGAAGGGGACAGCCGCAGAGAGACGTTAGCGGGGATCTTTATTGCGCAGGCGCCGGAGGGGCCGCATCCGGGGGCCTCCGTTTTGAATTCGACGGTCCGGATGGGAAGCTCGTCCGGCCCGTTGGGGGACGACCTTGCCAGGTCGGCTGCCGGTTGGATACGTGCGCCCGGTAGCGATGACGGACGGGGCCCACTCCTGGGTCGCCACGTGTGGACCGCGGAGCTGACTGGTTGGCTTCCCTTCTTTGTGACAGGAGTTTGAGTTCGTGACAGCAGTTGGCTAGGAGGAACAGTTAATGCTTTGTTGCAGCGTATCAAATCAGCAAGTGACTTGTTTCATTTGCTGTCAAAAATGACGAGACAGGATTTGGTAAGATGCACAGACGTGAAACACAGCCAAAAAGTTGGAGGGAAATGAAGAGTCAAATTTGGTGGAAATAATACTCCCACCGTCCCATAGTATTAGAGTGTTTGAAATTTTAGCTTTTTCTAAATTGAACTTATTTAAATTTGATATATTCAAAAAGAGTTTGTAATGGAGTGGCATTACGTGGATTGGTCCCAATCACTCACCCCTGCTTCTATAGTCAAGGAACGATTCACTATCTAGGTCAAAGCGCTTTCGTTTTGAAACCTCATGGCTGTTGGAACCAGGGTTTATGGAAAAGATGCAACTCAAGTAGGTTGCATGGCTCCCACCCCTTCTAGAGTGTTTTTCATTGTCAATGTGAGGCATCACTCTGCCAAATCGACTAGACAAATCATGCGAGGTGGGGGAGGGGCACGTAAGAGCATCTTCAATAGGTCATGCAAATCAATAAATAACAGTTTTTTGCATCACCACAGGCCAAAAAGTGGTCTCCAATAGCAGCCCGTGATGTAAATTTGGCGGAAAAAAATTAGGACACGGTGTAAAAAATAACTTCGGTGACCCATATATACATCACCACGAGCGGTGGAATAAAACGCGAAAGTTGTGCGCGCGACTCCAACCGCCGCTCGAAAGGTTCATCCCGCCCCCTCACCTTCTGTGATCTGTCGCGCCGTCGGTGCTCCGCCGTGATGTCGATGCCTTCAATCTCCTCGCGGGTGTCGCGCCCACCGTCGGTTTGATTCTTCTCGTCGGCGCGGCCGCTCCGCCACTTTCTGCCGCCCCCATTCCCCCCGACGGTCGTGCTAGAGGCAGCGACTTTGCTCCTCCCCGACATGTCGCCGCCGTCAGTGAAACGAAGAAGAAACCCATGGCCAGTCATGGACTAGGAGGATACGTCGTCGAGAAACTACCATCTAGGTCAAAGTAGGCGATCGTAGAGGCTGCTGGAGCGGCGGCGTCTACGGCGGCTAGTCAGCCTCCTTCGATCGTGGAGAGTACTCCACCGCCATCGGAGGTGGCAACCACTCCAACGTTGTCGGAGGTGACAGCCACGCCAACGTCGTCGACAATTGATCCCTTCTTTGGTGGAGAAGGGTAAAAAAAATTTCATGTTTTTCATTAGCATGTAGTTTATATGATTTAGTTGTCCATCTTTTAAAAAAACATGTTTATAATGTAGCATTGATGATGAACAAATGTTGGCCATCAAGAGTTTCCATCTCAAGATTTTCCTAGTCAAAATTTTGAAGCACATGATGGTGAAGATAATCCTCACATAGAAGGTGAGGGTTTTGTTAACCAGAAGGGTAGAGGTAGGAATTATAGCAATGAATAAGATGTGTTGATTTGCGCGGCATCGAAGAGAGTTTATCTTGATGCGGTTGTTGGAACCGATCAAGCGTCCAACGCATAATGGTTGAGGAGGAAGGAATTTTTTTATGAGCGAAACACTAGCGGGGTTGTACGATCGTCTGTTTTCCTTCGTCGTCGATGGAACACTATTAATAGTGAATGTCAAAAGTGGTTTTCTTGTTTGGCAAATGTGGAAAAAATGAATCCAAGTGGTTGTAACTACGATGATAAGGTGAAATTTCCTTGCTTTCTTTCTATTTAATGTAAGTGTTGCACTTGCTTTCTATTTTATGTCTAACACAATTTGATTTATACTTCATGTAGGTAAGCATTTCTCAAGGTTTATTCCAAGGAAAAGGGAAGAAAGGAGATAAGAAGAAGAAAGGGAAACCATTTACATTACATCATTGTTGGAGTGATCTTGAAAATGAGAAGTTGAACAATAGGGATTTGTATGAGATTCCAAACAAGAGAAAGGCAGTGGCGGTTGATGAAGATGATGAGAATGATGGAAGTGGTGAAGACAATGTTGCCAAACCCAAGACAAAGAGGCCGGATGGAAGGAAAAAAGAGAAATGCTCAAAACTAGGAGATAATGATCTCAAAGATGGGTTTGAAGCAATAGTGAATGCACGCAAGGAGTATGCCGGAGAGAAGAAGATGCTCAATTCACAAGAAATAGAGGAAAGGAATGCAGCTGAGGGGAGGAAGATTGCGGCGGATGAGAGGAGGGACCCCGTCGAGGAGCGTCGATGACGCCATCGGACCCGACATGAGCCACCCCGTTTCCCCCCGTTCTCGCTGCTCTCCCGTGCCTCTAGCTCCCCTGGCCGCACGAGCCGAGGCTCGGCTCCTCCATTGCCACAACGCCGTGTGCTCCCTATGCTCTGCCCGTTGCCTTCATGCAACCGACACGTTCCAGAGCGCCCCCTGACTCGGCAGCGCTGCTCAGTCGGCCCGTTCGCGTCCCGAGCGTCGCGCCTGCAAACCATCGAGCTCTGCCACCGCATATGCTCACCGCCATCGCCACTACACGTCGTCCCCGACACCCCCGCGACCACCATTGGAAGCGCCCCTCCATGGGCATTCGAACGAACCCAGACGCGCCTTCATTCTTCACCGGAAACGGTTGGACGAGCATCGCCACCGCATCCTACGTAGCAACCGTGACTAATCACCAGCAGCGATGACATGCGCTCGATTAGCCTAATTACACCACCGCAAGAGCCAATGACACATGGGCCCACGCGCCCTAATAAATCCCACATTAGTTTAACTAAACCGGGTGAGATAGTATGTCTATGACAAACGGGTCTCATGGTCAGGTTTAACCGGAAACAACCCTGGTTGACCAGCTGATGTCATGTTGGCGTATTGCTGACGTAGAAAAGGTTTCTGGATTATAAATAAATCCGAAAACGATTTATTAAATTCCATAAAATACTTTAAACTTTGAAAAATCATAGAAATTAATGTGTAACTCGGATTGAAATAAATTATGTATGAAAAATGATCAGAAAAATCCAATATTTCCATCTGTATCATTTTCATGCATGTTTGAGCAACTTATCCACACCATCTAGGTAAAATTCATTAAAGGCATTTAAATGCTTATAAATGGAGTTGGAATTGACCTATATTGATCAAATGACCTCCATTTAACTTGTGACGAGTTGCATTAGGTAAATTCAACACCACGTCAACATGTCATGATCATGCATCATTGTGAAGCATTTACCTAGTTTAAATTGTTCCTTGGTTGCCCTTGTCGATAGACTTGCGAGATGTAGTTATCGAGGACATCGAAGGACAACCTTGTTCTTTTGATCTTTCAGGCAAGCAACCCCCCTTGAACATTTCGATACAATCCCACCCTCTCGTTCTTGCTCTCATTTCAATGCATTAGGACAACACGGCTCAGCTGTTACTTGTGTTCCATTAGTTGAACCCATTCCTTCACATGACCTATCATTGTCATAGCAAATAGCTAAACCTTGATCCTAGCATGATTAGGAGTTGCTTGATCCATGTTGTGACCTTTCATCCACGTCATGCTTGTTATGCTTAGAGTTGAGTTTGTCTGGTTCATCTGGGTGATGAGTTGGAGTGAACATGTCCTACTGATGAGAGTTAAGTGTGTGAGCCTGTTTTGATAAAGATAGCAATGAGAGGCCGCGTAGGAGTACATTATGGGTTGTCTCATTGGCGCCACACTTAGGACTTGAGATCTTGTGTTTGTATTCCAAGACTAGTTACTACCACACACCGAGGACTCAGTGATCCTGGCCCGCTTGGCCTATTAACCTACCATGTTCTCAGTCCAAGAGTTGTAGTAGTTCAAAACGTTTATAGGTTGTGGCACGACCTGCAAAGTGGACGAACGGACCACTCGGGATCGGCTTGTGGCCCTCCTCACTTCATTTGAGGACATGTTCGAAACCTCGGCCGAACTTCCATTATGGGTTCCAACTCAGATAGGTGACTACCTTGGACGTGAGTCGTTGTAAGTTAACGTCCGTGGCTGACACCCTCCCCGGGCTTCCGCTTGAAGGTTGCCGAGTACATGACGTGTAAAAGGCGATAAGGGGTAGGAGTGTGTGTGTGAAGAAGTATACCCCTGCAGGGTAAACAATATGTTTGAATAACCGCGTCCTCGGATATGGACTGCTTGAAGACTTGCATGGTGTTGAGGCATAATTTATGCCTAAGTAATTTTGGTGATTGATGACAGTACCATACAGGACTAATCGTGTGTGTAAGGTTTCAGGCAACATTCGTCAACGGCACAAGACGACACGACTCCTCTCTTCGGGAACGGAAGCACGGCGCTATCCTAGATTCTCTTCATTTGAGTCATAGGAAAGCCGTACTATTAAGAGGGGATCCGTAGTGGAAAGGTTTGGGTGGAATCTATCTTTGCACACGCACACCTCTATTTTCTCCCTTTCCTTTATCCTTGGAGCGGCCCTCGCCTGTTTGATTCTTTGCGTCTCGGCAAAATGGTCCCCAGCGGTAGTACCGCTGGTCCCAGCGGTAGTACCGCTGGACTACCAGCGGTAGTACCGCTGCATACAGCGGTAGTACCGCTGGATGGCGGTAGTACCGCCACTGTTCAGCGGTAGTACCGCTGGCCAGCGGTAGTACCGCCCCTGGTCAGCGGTAGTACCGCTCCAGGTGCCCTGTTCCACCTACCTAGCGGTAGCTCGTGGACGGACCCTTTTGCGAAGACTTTCTCGGCGGTAGTAGTGTTTATACACTACCAAGGGCCAGCGGTAGTACCGCTGGTTCCAGCGGTAGTACCGCTGGAAGCCCCAGCGGTAGTACCGTTGGTGCCAGCGGTAGTACCGCTGGAGGCCCCAGCGGTAGTACCTCCAGGCAGCGGTAGTACCGCTCCTTCCCAGCGGTAGTACCGCTGGATCTCGGGCAGAGAGTGGGAAAACGGTCTGAATTTTCCCCCCACTATATAAAGGGTTCTTCTAGCTGAGGAACCCTACCTTTTACCTCTCTAAGCTCCATTGTTGCTCCACAAGCTTAAAAGTGCCCGATCTCTCTCCCTAGCCAATCAAACTTGTTGATTCTTTAGGGATTGGTTGAGAAGGCCTAGATCCACACTTCCACCGAGAGAAAAGTTGATTCCCCCACCTATCCCTTGCGGATCTTGTTACTCTTGGGTGTTTGAGCATCCTAGACGGTTGAGGTCACCTCGAAGCCATATTCCATTGTGGTGAAGCTTCGTGGTCTTGTTGGGAGCCTCCAAGCTTTGTGTGGAGTTGCCCCAACCTTGTTTGTAAAGGTTCGGTCGCCGCCTTCAAGGGCACCTATAGTGGAATCACGGTACCTTGCATCGTGCGAGGGCGTGAGGAGAATACGGTGGCCTTAGTGGCTTTTGAGGGAGCATTGTGCCTCCACACCGCTCCAACGGAGACGTACTTCCTATCAAAGGGAAGGAACTTCGGTAACACATCCTCGTCTCCATCGGTTCCACTTGTGGTTATCTCTAACCGTTACTTTGTATTTGCTTTTCCTTGTTGCAATATCTTACTCGTCTTAATAGGTCTTGTTGATAGCTTCTATAGGGGTCACCTCTTTGTCATATTATTTGTGAACCCGTATAGTGTTTACCTTAACTTGTTAAGATTAATTAAAAAGTGGTCGTTGTCTATTCACCCCCCCCCTCTAGCCAACCATATCGATCCTTTCAATTGGTATCAGAGCCACGTCTCTTTATTAAGGGTTTAACCACCCGAAGAGTATGGAAGGCGAAGAGGAAGTGAACCATGGGCAACCCGAGGGCATGGACTTGACTTCGGTCACAAGGGACGACTTGAATACGGCTATGGCAGCCCTCAAGACGTCCTTGACGAGCGAAGTCAAAACCATGCTTAAGGAATTAATTGATGGTCTTAGAAGTTCACCCGAACCGGCTTTAGTGGTTAAACCCACCATTTCCGATTCGGAGGCCAACTCCTCTAAGGAAGCGGCTAAAGGTATGCAACCTGCTTCACCTCACGAAAAGGATGGGACTGGAACACATGCCTCTGTTCCACCTCCCATGACTTATGGAGGACCCGTTCTCGCACCTCGTCTTAATCCTGTTGGTCCTCCTCCTAAACTTGTGAAAGGTGACTTTGCTAACTGGGTATTTTCTATTAAGTCTCATTTGAATCACAGCTCAACAAACTTGTGGAGAATTATCGAGCAAGGATATTACCCCCATGACCCAAGCAACCTCACTCCAAGAGAAGATGCAGACAATCAATATAATCACTCTGCGCTGTTTATCCTTCAGTCTGCTGTGCCACCTGAAGATCTTCCCCACTTACGTCCCTTCACATTGGCCAAGGATTGTTGGGAGCATATTATGGTGTTGTATAAGGGAAGCTCAAGTATTCAACGATCCAACTATGAAGTGATACTTGATCAGGCCGATGAGTTTGTGATGAAGGAAGAAGAGGACCCTCGTGATCTCTATCGGAGGGTGACTGCTATTGCCGTGGCACTAAAGGATCATGGAAGTAAGGATGTGGATGACACTTGGGTCAAACGCAAGTTTCTCAAAGCCATCATGCCTTTCAACAAAGCCATGTCATCTGTCATTCGTCAGCGGCCAGACTTTCACTCTTTGTCTTCCAGTGAAGTGTTGGATGAGTTCATTGCAATGTCAATCATGAACGAAACTGCCGACAATGCACTTGCTCGTGTCCGATCAAAAATCACTTCACCCAAACTTGCGTTGAAAGCAAGAGTAATGCTTGAATAAGAAGAAGAAGATGAGGAAGAGGAGAGCTGCCCGGAAGACACAAAGTATGCCTATCATGAGCACATGGCTCTTGCATCAAGGCAATTCTGGGGAAATAAAAGGAACTCAAGACCAACCTTCAACAAGAACAACTCAAGTGGTTTCAAACCCAAACAACGAGTAAGGACATGCTATAACTGTGGCAACGTGAGTCACTTCGTGGCAGAATGTCCATATGAGAAGAGAGAAGACAATGGAGGCAAGCTCATTCGCAAAGACAAAACCAAATCATTTCCAATCAAGAACAACTTTGTGAAGAAACCTCACCCAAAAGGAATGGTGGCCCTGGAGGAGTATCCTTCTGATGATGATGATGATGATGATACAGTGGCAACGGCAACTGTTGCTATAGCCACTACCCCTTCCCAGAAGGTGTCTCTCTTCAACGCCCCCAACGAGAACCACATCACCAAGTGCCTCATGGCAAAAGGTACCAATCAGGTAACTTCTATCATTAAGACCAACATTACTTCTACTCCTTCATTGTTAAATTGTGTAGAAGATAGTGATGTTGGAGAACTTAATGAGCATGATCTTGATAAGTTTCTATGCACTATTAAGGGAGAAACCAAGAAGCATTTTGTTGCTCTCTTGGAACAATTGGGTGAGGCCACTGACCTTATTGAGTCTCATGAGGAGACCATCTCCGAGCTTCATGGACATAGTCGTGACTATGCCGATGAAATTGCCGAATTATCTAGTACTCTTGAAGAAGAGCGCACTCTTCGTCTGGCTCTTGAGGAGTCATATAACGATGACTGCACTAAAATGCAAAAGAAACTGGATCATGATGTTGTTCTTACTCGCATGCTTAAATCTGAAAAGTATGCTCTTGAGGTTGGCCGTGACAGACTCAAAGAAGAGTTTGACATACTTGACAAGGCCCACAAAGCCTTGAAAGGTGTTCATTTCGCTCTGAAAGAGTCTCATGATCAACTCCAAGCAAAGCTTACCAAGGAGATCTCTACTTGTCCTCCCTTTGTGCTAATTGATAATACTTGTGCAACTAACCCTTGTTGTGAGCATGTTCATCTTGTGGAAGAAAATGCCAAGTTAAAGGAGAAACTTGAGAAGGGCCTTGTGTCATGCAGACAAGGTGAGAAGAGTCTGAACGATCTCTTGAGCACTCAAAAGGGTGTTGTAGGAAAGGAAGGAATTGGACTTACCTCCAAGTCAAAAGGTAAAAGAAAGAACAAGAGCAAACGATCTCTCACCCTCATGGACATCTTTGTCAAGGAGGGTGAGGGTACTCAGAAGGTGAACAGGAACAAGGTGGACTATGGGAACCTCAAGAAGGGCAAAGCCGCTCCTACTAACACAGCCGGCAAACTCAATTCCTATTATGTGTTATGTTGTGCTAGTGATGGGCATGTTTATGCCAGATTTATTGGTTCCTACGATGAAGATATTGAATGGGCTATCTGGGTTCCTAAGACCCTTGTCTCTAACATGAAAGGACCCATTAAAAAATGGGTACCTAAAACCAAGCCTTGATCTATTGCAGGAGTTTGCTTCCGGTGGGGTGTCATGGTTGCTCGATAGTGGAGCAACAAATCATATGACCGGAAGCAAGGACTTAGTGGTGGATGTGCACCCTTCTCCATCTATGCCTACCCATGTCCAATTCGCTGATGCATCCTCGTCAAAGGTATTGGGATTTGGTAAGGTGGTCGTCTCTCAAGATTTGTCTATTGAGAAGGTCATGCTTGTTGAGTCTCTTGCTTACAATTTACTTTCCGTTCGTCAACTTGCAATCATGGGTTTTTCCACATTCTTTAATATTGACACTGTGGTCCTCCTAAGGAGCAAGACTCTTAAAGTAGCCTATGTTGGACATGTCGAAAATGGTCTCTATGTGGTAAACTTTTCAAAGCGACCCACTAAGACTGCGACATGTCTAATGGCTAAAGTTGACGTGGGCTGGCTTTGGCATCGCCGTTTAGCTCATGTCAATATGAGGTCTTTGCAAAGTCTTCTGACAGGGGACCATGTTCGTGGACTAACAAATGTGAGCTTTGCTAAAGATCGTGTTTGCAGTGCTTGCATTGAAGGAAAGATTCATGAAACTGCTCATCGTCCATCAACTCTTATCTACACTAAGAGGCCATTGGAACTTCTTCACATGGATCTGTTTGGTCCTCCAACATTCGATAGTCTTGGAGGCAGAAAGTATTGCTTAGTAATTGTTGACGACTACTCAAGATATACCTGGGTATATTTCTTCAAAAGGAAGAGTGAAACTCAACAAACGGTCATCAACTTTGCCAATGAAGCGCAACGTCAACATGAAGCAAAGATCTTGATGATTAGGAGTGACAACGGCACCGAGTTCAAGAACTATACCCTAGATGAGTTTCTAGGTGATGAGGGAATAAAGCACCAATATTCTGCACCATATACCCCTCAGCAAAACGGCGTGGCAGAAAGGAAGAACCGGACCTTGATAGACGCTGCAAGAACAATGATGGCAGAATTCAAATCTCCATACAACTTCTGGGCAGAGGCCATCAACACAGCATGTCATGCGTCCAATCGGCTCTACATCCGCAAAGGCTTGAACAAGACTCCGTATGAGATTCTAACTGGAAACAAACCCAATCTCAAGTACTTCCGGGTATTCGGTTGTAAGTGTTTCATTCTTAAAAAGGGAGCTCGGTTAGCTAAATTTGACTCTAGAGCACATGAGGGTATCTTTGTTGGTTATGCTACAAACTCTCATGCTTACCGTGTCCTCAACAAGTCCACCGGACTAATTGAGGAGACGTGTAACGTGGAGTTTGACGAAAATAATGGCTCCCAAGTGGAGCAAAGTGGTCTTTGTGATATAGGTGATGAAATTCCTCCCGAAGCCATAAGAAGAATGGGGATTGGTCAAATACTCCCCATTGAGGAACCCCTTATGGCCGAAGGAGAAGGACAATGCTCTACTCAAGTGGAGCCATCACCCCCACAAGCCCCACACGCTTCCGATGAACAAAGAGAAGACTCTCAACAAGTTGATCAAGCTCTCGGTCAAGATCAATTGCCTAACAATGGTGATATGCCCACTCAAGCACTACCCCAAGACCTTGAACCAACACGAGATCAAGATCAAGAGCAACGACTAATACAAGATCAAACTAGTGAACCTGCTCAAGTCGAAGGACAAAGTGATCAGGAGACTGTCTCACAATTCCCTTCTGGAGCTCAAACAACCGGCTCAAGACGCAAGGGCAAACAAAAGATACAAGTCGATGCTCCCCTGTTATCTAATGAAGAACTCTTGGAGCGTCGAGCAGCCAAGAATGCGAACAAGCTGAAAGCCAAGTCACATCTTATGAAGAATGTTCTTGGTAGTTTAAAAAGGGGAGTATCTACCCGTCAACAACTTTGGAATTATTGTGAGCATCACGCGTTTGTCTCGTATTGTGAACCTCAACAGGTACAGGAAGCGCTCGATGATGAGGATTGGCTTATGGCCATGCACGAAGAACTTAACAACTTCGAGCGCAACCAAGTATGGGATCTAGTGCCACGACCAACGAAGGAACATAATGTCATCGGGACCAAATGGATATTCAAGAACAAGCAAGATGCAAATGGAATTGTGATTCGAAACAAGGCAAGATTGGTGGCTCAAGGCTACTCCCAAGTCGAGGGTATCGACTACGGTGAAACCTTTGCCCCTGTCGCTCGTCTAGAATCTATTCGCATGCTACTTGCTTTTGCTTCTCATCATAACTTCAAATTACAGCAAATGGATGTGAAAAGTGCATTTCTTAATGGTCCTTTAAATGAGTTGGTATATGTCAAACAACCCCCGGGATTCGAACATCCCAAGCTCCCAAATCATGTGTACAAACTCAATAAGGCACTCTATGGTCTTAAACAAGCCCCACGCGCGTGGTATGAGTACCTTACTGAGTTGTTACAAGATCGTGGGTTTGAAATTGGGAAGATTGATCCCACTCTTTTTACTAAGAGGGTTAAAGGGGATTTGTTCATCTGCCAACTATATGTTGATGATATTATCTTTGGCTCTCCTAACATTTCATTCAATGAAGAATTTGCCGAGCTAATGACTGAGAAGTTTGAGATGTCCATGATGGGAGAGTTGAAGTTTTTTCTCGGATTCGAGATTAAGCAAGGTCTAGAAGGGACATTCATCAAACAAGCCAAGTACACTCAAGATATGCTCAAACGGTTCGAGCTCGAAGATGTCAAACCGGTCAAGTTTCCCATGCCAACCAGATGCAAGCTTGACAGTGATCCCAATGGTAAAGCAGTGGATCAAAAGGTATACCGCTCCATGATTGGATCCCTCCTTTACCTTTGTGCATCTAGACCGGATATTATGTTGAGTGTAGGGATATGTGCACGGTTTCAATCCGCACCAAAAGAAAGTCATTACATGGCTGTCAAACGAATCTTTCGATATTTGGCTCATACCCCAAACTTTGGCCTCTGGTATCCCAAAGGAGCAAACTTCAATCTAGTTGGCTATTCTGACTCAGACTGGGCTGGAGATTGTGTGGAGAGGAAGTCAACATCTGGAGGGTGCCAATTCCTTGGTCGCTCTTTGGTAAGTTGGTCGTCAAAAAAGCAGAACTGTGTCTCCTTATCATCCACCGAAGCTGAGTATGTGGCAACTGCAAGTTGTTGTGCACAATTGCTATGGATGAGGCAAACTTTAAAGGATTATGGTGTCACTTGTGACAAAGTGCCTCTTCTATGTGACAATCAAAGCGCCATCAAGATTTCCCTCAACCCAGTGCAACATAGCAAAACCAAACATATTGATATTCGTCATCACTTCATCCGTGAACATATCAAGCTAGGTGATATTGAGGTTCACTTCATTCACACTGAAGAGCAACTTGCAGATATTTTCACCAAGCCACTTGATGAAGCAAGGTTCCGGAAGTTAAGGCATGAGCTAAATATCATTGATTCGAGTAATGTGGATTGAAACTAGGCATATTGCACCTCACTTCACATTCCATCTTGGTCTAGATGTAGGCATGGACATAGGGGGAGTGTTGTTCTCTCAATGAACTCTCCCTCCCCCCATTATGCGTAAATCAATCTAGTCTTTCACTTTAGCCATTGTCAAATGGCACTTGTGCCTCAAAGACGAGCATTGGTCATGAACCCAAGGATAATTCTTCGCGGTGTCATACCATTGTCTCAAACATAGGTGGCCTCGGCCACCGCCCCTCCATCCTCTCTTGCGTATAAAGGAGAGGATATACAATGACAAGTCGGTACTTTTTCTTAGAAGTCATCCCTTTTTTACTCACTTGTCATGTGCCCAAGTTTTCCCGCTTTCCTTGGCCGTGCTGAAACATGTACAGCGGTACTACCGCCAGGCTAGCGGTACTACCGCCAGGGGTAGCGGTACTACCGCCATGGGTAGCGGTACTACCGCCAGAGTTCAAAATCTAACTCGGCCGGCCGGAATATTTCTAGGGTTTCGAGGGGAGCGGTACTACCGCCAGGGGGAGCGGTACTACCGCCAGGACCCCAAGCGGTACTACCGCTGCACTCCAGCGGTACTACCGCTAGGTAGCGGTACTACCGCTCTAGTCCAGCGGTACTACCGCCATGTCAGCGGTACTACCGCTGGACCCAGCGGTACTACCGCTGCCCATACCCCTTGGGCTATATAAAGGGAGGGGGAGCCCGATTTTCAATCTGTTTCTTCTTCCTCGCGGCTCCTCCCTCCCCTACCCCGAAAACCCGCTGTTTGGATCTTTCTTGGAGGAGCTCTCTCTTCCCGTTGGTGTGGAAGGGCTGATTACTTCTTCTTCCTCCTCCAAAGCCATGAATCCCAGTAACAAAAGCTCCTCCCCTCTTCTGTTTGGTTGTTTTTCGTGTTCTAGGGTTAGGAGCATTGGGGATTGCATTCATCTTGTTGATCCAATGGCTTGTTGCTAAGATTGCTGCCGTGGTTTAGGGTTTCATCGTCTTAGATCGGATATTTGAACCTTTTTGATTAGATCTAAAACGTGTTCTCTCTTGCCTATGCATGTTTGTACCTCGTGTTACTATGTGTTCCTTTTGACAATAGGGCTGATGTATACGTATTAATGATTGTATATTCAGTCCATGCCATAGAATACGAGTTTTATATGTCTAGATCTGACAGTCAAACCCCCAGCGGTACTACCGCCAGGGGGTAGCGGTACTACCGCCAGGTCCCAGCGGTACTACCGCCAGGGGTAGCGGTACTACCCCTATGACCCCAGCGGTACTACCGCCAGGACTGGCGGTACTACCGCCAGGACTCCCAGCGGTACTACCGCCAGGGCTGACGGTACTACCGCCAGGTGTGGCGGTACTACCGCCAGGAGCATTCACGGTGTTTTCTCCTTGGGCTTAGCAATGCATGTTTTCTTTAGTTTCTTTTCTCTGCACTTTCAAGATCCATTGCCTTGACTTTTCGTGTTGCCTCTTTTTTTTTGCTTTGTGGTCTGTGTCACAGGTGGCTCTGCTCGCCGTTCGAACCCCCCACGGGACACGGCATCCAAACAGTTTCGCAACACAGAGGCGCCCGAGGGGTCTGCCACGTCTGGTCTCCCCCCTAAGAAGAAGTCCTTCAAGAAGGTTGCCCACAAGGACAAGAGGGTGAACATCCGAGCAATGTCTCCTAAAGAGTTTCTGCAGTTTCGCACCAAGAACCATTATCTCCAGGAGAGGGAGACGATCGAGGGAGTTGAAAATGTCTGGGTTAAGGACCATTGCAGGATATATCGAGATGTCATTGAAACTTCAAGAAGAATTACATCTCTGTCCAGTGGATTGATTTGGCACATCTTCAGCGGCATACAGATTACTTTGGTGATGCTCTTGCTTTGATTGACAAGATGGGGCTCAAAAACATCATCACCTTCAAGACAGATTTTGATCCCACGGCAGTTGCTCAGTTCTACGTCACTGTTCATTTCTCCCATGATGAACAGCGCTCCATGATTTGGATGACTGGGTCACAGAAGATGACTGGTTCCTGGTCAGAGTTCATGCAGTTCCTGCACATTGATTTTCAGGGTGCTGACACCCCTCTTGGGCTGCGTCCTCACGCTCCAGTCCCCGCTGATAAGGGCCTTGCAAAGGACAGACTGCAGCCACTATATCTGAGGAAGGGGGTGCTTCCCAAGCACCTGGACATTATGCACCGCATCTTTCGGAACACCCTCTTCCCTCGGAGTGGTAACTTCGATGAGGTCCATGGCGTCTTGGCTGAGATGTTGTTACTATGTGAGGAGGCTATGTCTGTGGAGTCTGCTCAACTGGATATTGCAGATGTGATGTTCACAGAACTATGGAACTGCATTATCAACCGTAAGGTCCCTATCTACGGGCCTTACCTGTTTGCTTACATCTGCCACAAGTGGCAACAGGCGTATCCGGATGAGGTGCTCTACGCACAGTCTGACTATATTGTGCATGACCCAATCAAGCTGCGCATCAAGGATAAGTGGACCAACCCATCTTCCTCCTCTCAGCAAATGGACACAGATACAGAGACCGCTGCTGGTAGAGGACCTGCCTCTCAGCCCCGCTCGTCTGCCATGCCATCTTGGGCTATCAAGTTGCAGGACAAGATGAAGACTCTCTTCTGTATGCAGGCCAAGGGTCAGTATCAGTCACACGTGGCTGAGAAGCAGAGCCGCCAGAGGCATAAGCGTGTTCTCAGGACCTTGGATGTGGACATCTCCAGTGGCTCAGAGGACGACATCACGCCGGAGGCCACCTGGATGCAGGCTCAGGGGTACCAGTGGTCGGGTGATGAGGCGGAAGATGAGGAGGAGACTGACCAGGAGGGGACCGACGAGTCTGGTGATCCTGAGGACGAGGAGTAGCTACCTGTGACATTAGGTGTGCCCCCTTTTTGGTGTCTTGTGCCAAAGGGGGAGAGAGTCTAGGGATTTGATTTCATTCGAACTTTGCATTGCTTTGCTGATTTGCTTTGAACTTGGTTTGCTTTGTTTGCTATCGTGTGTGAGACATGATCTACCCTATGTGAGATTAGATTTATTTCCATCATATGCTGTGAGTCATATGTCATATATCTCCATCCTTTTTATTCTCATATTATTATCCATGCAAATCCGGTATTGTCATCAATCCACCAAAAAGGGGGAGATTGTTGAGGCATAATTTATGCCTAAGTAATTTTGGTGATTGATGACAGTACCATACAGGACTAATCGTGTGTGTAAGGTTTCAGGCAACATTCGTCAACGGCACAAGACGACACGACTCCTCTCTTCGGGAACGGAAGCACGGCGCTATCCTAGATTCTCTTCATTTGAGTCATAGGAAAGCCGTACTATTAAGAGGGGATCCGTAGTGGAAAGGTTTGGGTGGAATCTATCTTTGCACACGCACACCTCTATTTTCTCCCTTTCCTTTATCCTTGGAGCGGCCCTCGCCTGTTTGATTCTTTGCGTCTCGGCAAAATGGTCCCCAGCGATAGTACCGCTGGTCCCAGCGGTAGTACCGCTGGATGGCGGTAGTACCGCCACTGTTCAGCCGTAGTACCGCTGGCCAGCGGTAGTACCGCCCCTGGTCAGCGGTAGTACCGCTCCAGGTGCCCTGTTCCACCTACCTAGCGGTAGTTCGTGGACGGACCCTTTTGCGAAGACTTTCTCGGCGGTAGTAGTGTTTATACACTACCAAGGGCCAGCGGTAGTACCGCTGGTTCCAGCGGTAGTACCGCTGGAAGCCCCAGCGGTAGTACCGTTGGTGCCAGCGGTAGTACCGCTGCATGCAGCGGTAGTACCGCCAGGCAGCGGTAGTACCGCTCCTTCCCAGCGGTAGTACCGCTGGATCTCGGGCAGGGAGTGGGAAAACGGTCTGAATTTTCCCCCCACTATATAAAGGGTTCTTCTAGCTGAGGAACCCTACCTTTTACCTCTCTAAGATCCATTGTTGCTCCACAAGCTTAAAAGTGCCCGATCTCTCTCCCTAGCCAATCAAACTTGTTGATTCTTTAGGGATTGGTTGAGAAGGCCTAGATCCACACTTCCACCGAGAGAAAAGTTGATTCCCCCACCTATCCCTTGCGGATCTTGTTACTCTTGGGTGTTTGAGCATCCTAGACGGTTGAGGTCACCTCGAAGCCATATTCCATTGTGGTGAAGCTTCGTGGTCTTGTTGGGAGCCTCCAAGCTTTGTGTGGAGTTGCCCCAACCTTGTTTGTAAAGGTTCGGTCGCCGCCTTCAAGGGCACCTATAGTGGAATCACGGTACCTTGCATCGTGCGAGGGCGTGAGGAGAATACGGTGGCCTTAGTGGCTTTTTGGGGAGCATTGTGCCTCCACACCGCTCCAACGGAGACGTACTTCCTGTCAAAGGGAAGGAACTTCGGTCACACATCCTCGTCTCCATCGGTTCCACTTGTGGTTATCTCTAACCTTTACTTTGTATTTGCTTTTCCTTGTTGCAATATCTTACTCGTCTTAATAGGTCTTGTTGATAGCTTCTATAGGGGTCACCTCTTTGTCATATTATTTGTGAACCCGTATAGTGTTTACCTTAACTTGTTAAGATTAATTAAAAAGTGGTCGTTGTCTATTCACCCCCCCCCCCCTCTAGCCAACCATATCGATCCTTTCACATGGTTCATAGATAATTTCAATGGATACTCTAGAATGCGCAAGATAAGTGTGAGTGCTATGGATGGCCTTCTCGTAGGAAGACGAGAGAAGATCCATAGTGGCATATTGTTTGGTGACTAGATAGATGGAATCGTGTGCGCTCTCTCGTAGGGAGACGAGAGAGGGGGGATACTTTGTCGTAGTTCAGGTTAGCCATAGGTCAAACCTGACATTTTTGCAGTAAATTCCACAATTCCGCTCATTGATACATGATGCATAAGTAGATAGTTCTGATGTAAGACATGTTGAGTACCTTTGTACTCATTGTTGCGTATTTACATTTTTGTAGAGATAGACGTTGTTCACTTTACTCTTTCTTCTTCATGTTGCCATCGACGATTAGCTTGGGAACCCAAATAGCAGTATAGATCCTTTGGTAGGGTTGTTGTAGCTTTTCATGCTCTTTCAGTCGTTTTCAGTAGATATCTGTACCTAGACATGTGACTTCCCCTTGTTGTTTGTATGCTTTGAATGTTGGGTCATGTGACCCGCCGTGCTTGTAACATCATACAATATTGGCTCTTTAGAGCCTTCCAAAAAATGTTGTGTTGCAGAGTTATGTTGTGATGCAATGTTGTATCTACACATATCATGCATATTGCGTGTATGTTTAAAATCCATTGGTATGTGTGGGATTCGACACTTAGTTGTGTGCCTATGGTAGCCTGCTTTATAGGAAAATGCCTCTTTATGCTTCCACGCCATCGCGATAGCTTGTTACTCCTCGAGACACATTGATTGACCGACATGTATCCTTCTTTGTTGTTGTCTGACCCTATGGGAAAATATCACGCGGTGTAATGAAGTCCCTGTAGCGTGCTACGACTTGTCTACGCACGCTGATGACCAACACCTACATTTCTGGGTTATGTATGCATATTCATGTATGACTGTGCCATTTGGGTCTATAACTAGTCGTGTCGACCCGAGTTCTCTAACATATGGATGCTAGCGACATAATCATATACGTGACCCCAAAGGCGCAAACGGTCCGGTCAAGGTAAGGTGGCAGGCGTTGTGTACCGTGCATGAGGCCGCAAAGCGATATGATGTGTTACATGCTAGATCTGTGTGGCTTAGGATCACGGTCCCGACAACATTGGTATCAAAGCCTGACTGTCTGCAGGATCACCAAGCCAAACTGGTCGATGTTGAGTCTGGTAATGCTTTAGTTATATAAGGGAATTGATTGTGGAAGGGAACATATATTCTTTTTACTCCTTTCCCTGTGTCACTCTATTCTGAGTCACCTCTTCTTTTCTACAGGGATTAATAAGTAGGTCTCTTACCTATATAATAGTATCACGAGTTATTGGTTCGTAGACTTACAGGATGGCTCTTATGTGTCAAATCTTGATCCCATCAGAGTTGTGAGAAGTGATGTCTACGTTCTCGCTGCACCTTGAACCCATGACGTTGAGTTGTTATGCTCCTAAAATCTCTCGCAGGTTGCCTCATATTTCATACTCTTACAACTCTTATGTTGTCCGAGTTGTCCTGGGTTTCGATATGTTCCGGTGTTCTTCCATGTTTCTGAACCCTGGTTGTTTCCTTCAGGTTGTTGCCAGTTACCCGAAGTTCTGCTGGTGGTGTTCAGAATCATGGAGGTGGTAGGGATGAAGCAGATCCTCCCGACCCGCCTTTGTTGGCGGAGGTTATGCTAGAAACTGAGAGCAACAAGCATGCCACCAACCGCATGTTGAAGCACATCAAGCAGAACACGACCCATGAGCGCAATGAGCTAGTATCCATTAGAGACTTCATCAAATTGAATCCACCGAGCTTCCACCACTCCATTGAGCCACTAGATGCAGATGATTGGCTCCGTAGTATCAACAACAAGGTGCGTTATGGAAACGTGGCTAAATGCGATAAGGTTACCTATGCCACATATCACCTTGAAGGTTCTGCCAACATATGGTGGGAGAACTTCGAGGCCATGCGTTCTGCATGCCAAGATACTTCATGGGAGGAGTTCTCTGAGGTTTTTCGTGAGCATCATATTCCGCATGCCCCAATAGATCAAAAGCAAGAGGAGTTTTGCAATTTGACTCAAGACAAGATGGATGTGGATGCTTGTAGTCGTGAGTTTGGACGCCTTGCGTGTTATTGCACCAGAAAAAGTATTCATAGATGCCAAGAAGCAAGCTAGGTTCAGGAAAGGTCTTGATCCAAAGCGTGGCCGTGATCTTAGCGTGCATGAGTTCATCAGTTTCTAGGTTCTTGTGAACAAAGCCATCCAAGCGAAAATTGGTAGGATGACCTACGACGAATGCCGCAAGCACAACCGTGATGTTGGATCATCTTCAATTTCTATATCCCAGAAGCGTAGGATATGGATTCCGAGCATCGCTCCAGGATATGCACCGAGCCATCCTATGTGGCGCCACGCCTGCCGATGCCATGTGTTCCCCAGAAAAATCTTGTCAACCAGTTGTTCAACCCAGATCCACGTCCCATTTATGGAGCATGCTTCAACTGTAGCCAGCCAAGACACTACTCAAGAGATTGTCCTCTGCGTGGTTATGTTCCAGCCCCTTCAGGAATGGGTGTTGTTCGTTGCAAGCCGTCAACCAAGAAGCCTAATTAAAGGTTAGTTGCTCTAACTCGTGGATGTATGGACCATGTATCTGCAGAAGAAGCTCAAGATGATGTCGACGTTGTGCTTAAGACGTTTGTTGTCGAGGGAGTCCGAGACTAAGGGTTCTCGAACCACTTATTTGTTCTCATGGATCGGACTACCATTCGACCATCATTGATGGTGTTGAAATCAACATGGACTTTTTTGAAGACTTGATGTACAATCCAACAAGACGTAGTAATTGACATATTCCTTCTTTATTGTGACTGACTTATGTGTAATCCTAACATCCTTGATATCTATATAAACCAAGGGGCCATAGCGCTCTTATCCCTCTAATCTAACCTGAACTTTTGTGAGGGGCTGAACATCCCATTGCTCTATGCTCATACGATCGCCACGAACAGCGTGGACCTGCTGTTTCCTCTCACTCATCAGTACAGCTATTCCTTGGCCATTTTTTTGGCGCTACCGCTAGCTCCGCTGGCATTTCGTTACTGTGATTTGGGAGTAAACTATTACCAGTGGATTTTTATTATCTTGACAGTGTTGCTTAAGTTTCATATTTGTCAACCATTCATTTCCTATTAAGCTCTGATGACCATGTGTCATGCTTGTGGACATCACTAATTTTCCAGGAACTCTGCACACTACTATACTTCCCTACTGAACATATCCTACAAGGTAAATGGTGGTCTCGCTCCAAAATCCTGGAAGCCAAAAACAGGAAAGACTAACAGAAAAACAAACAACAACACTCAACCCACGAACCAGAGACCTATCATCAGTGAATAAATAAGCAACACGGAGAAATAAAAGCAAAGGAAACAGCACGGCAAGACGGGACCTATCATCAGTGAATAAATAAGCAACACGGAGAAATAAAAGCAAAGGAAACAGCACGGCAAGACGGGCGTATGCCTCTAGTAACAAGTACTCCCTCCGTCACAGTTTAAAAGACATACACATGTACCTAGATCATCAATTTAACTTATATAAAATATATTGTTTAATATAAAAATTATATCATTAGAAAATAAAACATCTAAAATTTCTAATTATATACTCCCTCCGTTCCAAAATAAGTGTCTTAAGCTTAGTATAATTTTATACTAGAGCTAGTACAAAGTTGAGACGGTTATTTTGGAACAAAGGAAGTATTTTTATTATATATGCACCTCATTAAGTTGATCAGATTGACGACTTATGTGCATGTGCCGGACTTGTAAACTGAGACTCGAAGAAGTATAGAGAGTAAAAAAGAATTAATAGCACAGCTACATAATATGCTTGCAAAGGCAGCCCTCGGAACATGTACTGCGGGTACAATGACAGCAGCATGGGAGACAAATATTCAGTTTGTTTTTTCCACCGACAGGTAACAAGTTCCCGAGAGGTAACAAGCTCACGGTCTGGCCGCTCATGTGTCACACAAAAAGAGAACTCTCTTCCTTAAAGGGCAGTAAGCCAAATAAATAGGTCACTGCAAATCCTTATTCGGGAAAAGGTGGAGGGGGGAAACATCCATCAGCAGGGCCGGGCCTCCTGCCTCTACGTACATATCCTGGCTAACAAACAGTAAAAACCATAACAGGTTGACCACAAAAAGGTTAAAATTGCACGTTGCTTGTAAGGAGGGAGTTTCTTATCAAGCATTCTCCTTGGCAATCTTCTCTGCCTTGGCAATGACCTCCTCTATTCCTCCAACCATGTAGAATGCCTGCTCTGAAAGGTCGTCGTATTTCCCATCCAGCACACCCTGTGTCATGTTGGCTATTGGGTCAACAAAAGTAACAGCAAGGAATATTGGCATATTTCATCAAAGAAACGATGCACCACACGATGCAAACATAACAAAACATATTATGTTTTAAACAACACATGCTCCTAAACTTGGGAGTTGTTTGTTCCTGGAATTGACCGGTGTGTTGGATAATGCGACACATCCACCAGCGCAGTAATACTAGGGCACATAATCAAATTGACTAGAATACTTGAAAACTAAAGAAGGTGATCCAAAGACATGTCTGGAGTTAAAATAGAAACACATGCATAACTATTTCCGTGTTGCTTATTTATTCACCACAGAACAACCATTGCAACAAACACAAATAATAAAACCAAATATCTACAGAACATCTTGAGAACTACCCATGAAAAAACTCATTAAATTCATGTGAAATTTAACCTTGCGTACATGATAGGACCAGATGACAATAATTTTGGAGGGAACACAAAAATAATTAAATTGGAGATCGCGCGGGGTGAGTCAAACTATTTACCTGGAAACTTTGAACACCCTCCTTAAGCTCAACATACTTTCCCGGTGCGCCTGTGAAAACTTCAGCAACATGGAAAGGTTGGCTAAGGAACCGCTGAATTTTCCTAGCGCGAGCGACTGTTAACTTGTCATCCTCACTGAGCTCATCCATTCCCAAAATGGCAATAATATCTTGAAGATTCTTGTAATTCTGAAGAACCTTCTGAACACCACGAGCAGTGTTGTAGTGCTCCTGGCCAAGAACATGGGGAGACAACATTCTGGATGTGGAGTCCAAAGGATCGACAGCAGGATAAATACCGAGCTCAGAAATCTGCACATGTAGCACAAATCAAGTCAAATCCATAACCAGCTTCCAATCAACAAAAAATACAACTAGATATTAGGTAGGCAACCTGTCGTGACAGCACAGTAGTAGCATCAAGATGGGCAAAAGTAGTAGCAGGAGCAGGATCTGTCAAATCATCAGCAGGCACATAAATAGCTTGCACGGATGTAATAGAACCCTTTTTCGTGGTGGTAATCCGCTCTTGCAGCCCTCCCAGGTCAGTAGCAAGGGTTGGTTGGTATCCCACAGCAGATGGAATACGACCAAGCAGAGCAGACACCTCAGAGTTTGCCTGACATAGAATAACCAGGCATACAGCTTTTTCAGGCATAATATTACACAAGTTGAGCAGAAAGCTGAGCGTATATGTTTGCAGGTGTCAATTGTGAACCAACTACCAAAGATACCATTGCTGGTGACTGACATAACAGTTACCTGAGTGAAACGGAAAATGTTATCAATGAAGAGAAGCACATCCTGTCCTTCGGCATCACGGAAATGCTCAGCGACAGTCAAACCAGTCAGTCCAACACGAGCACGAGCACCAGGGGGCTCATTCATTTGCCCGTACACAAGAGCACACTTGCTCTCACTCTGAAACAGAACACTAGCGTAAGAAAGATTTACCCAATACATACAAAATGCAATAATATATTGGAAATGTGTTTCATGTACCTGCTTGTCGTCGAGCTTAATGACACCACTCTCAATCATTTCCCTGTACAAGTCATTACCCTCACGAGTACGTTCTCCAACACCAGCAAAGACAGAGAAACCACCTAGAATAAACAAGTGAAACAAATAAGCCACAATAAACACCTAGAATAAACAAACAGCTTGGCATGACTATCAAGCTCTGTAATAAACTAACCATGGGCCTTGGCAACGTTGTTGATCAACTCCATAATAAGGACAGTTTTGCCCACCCCTGCACCACCGAAGAGACCAATTTTACCACCTCTTTGATAGGGTGCGAGTAGATCCACAACCTAGTGGAAGTAAAATGCTCACATTAGAATTAATATTTGCACAGATAGAAATTCTCTTGCTAATCTAAAGATGCCTAACCAATTAAAAGTCATGTGTGTTCAGAAAATAACACTGTAGAAGGGACACCTTAATTCCAGTAACAAGGATTTGCTGCTCGGTAGCTTGCTCAACAAAAGCAGGGGCTTCACGATGGATAGGCAGGTAACTGTTTGTTTCTGCAGCAGAGAGGAGTAATCAGTAATAAATGCATGCACGGTTATGATTGGAGTTTCAATGCGTGTTAAAAAGACTTACTTATATCTCCCTTGTGATCGATTGGCTCACCAATAACATTGATAATACGCCCAAGAGTCGCTCTACCAACAGGAACCTACAAAGTGCACATCACAAATGCATCAACAAAAGCAAAAAATAAAAGAGCTCAATTATAGTGACACACCCTCGGATTTCTGATATAAATAATTTATGACACCAACAAGGTTTGAAGTAAAACTTTGATTGAATTTTTCAGGAAAAAATATTCACTTCAAATTTAAACAATATTCACTTCAAATTTAAATAATTAAATATTATGAAAAAATATTGGGAAATGCATGGCCTTCTGGACCTGCCAAATTCACCCCATCACTTAGTGAGAACCCACATGGTGACGATACTCTGCCTTTCTCACTAATGGCTACCTCCTCCATACTTTGAGGGATTCTCAGACCATAGAGATGCTAAGCAAAAAAATTGTCCCGCATGGCATGCACCATCTAGTAACTTTACTGGCTATCTAGTGATAAATATTTTCATCCTCCGGTGATGTCGACTGGAAGTACGAATTTATGAAACATTTTCAAAAATAGCAATATCATGACGGCCATGACGAGTGACCGCCTGGCATTTGTCTCCTTACCAACAATCAGAACTGAATCGGCATGGGGAGTCCATTCGTAAACTAGAGCCATGTATTTAACTTTGCATTTGTCACATTACCGATGATCAGCAGCAAATCAGAATGGCGTCAATCCATTTGCTAGCTAAAGCCATAGATTTAAGTAAAGACATACGCTCATACAAATCAAATCGACCACCCACGGATTCGTCATTTCATCATAATAGAATTAGATCCAAATGAAACATCTCGAACATGGACGAGGTTGAGGGACAGGATGGGGCAGCCTTACAGTGATGGGGGAGCCGGTGTTGAGCACTTTCTGGCCGCGGACGAGCCCTTCCGTCCCGTCCATGGCGATGGTGCGGACCACATTCTCCCCGAGATGCTGTGCCACTTCGAGCACGAGGCGGATACTGTTGTCGAGCACCTCCAGCGCGGTCAGGATCGGGGGGAGACCATCGTCGAACCGCACGTCCACCACGGCACCGATGACCTGGCACACCTGACCCACCGAGCCGGCGCCGGTGAATTCATCCGTAATCTTACTGCCGGTGTGCTTATCGGAGGTGGGGGGCGGCGTGACGGGAGCAGCCTCCGCCGCGGCGGATGACGCGTAGGCGGCGGCGCGGTTGAGCAGGAAGCCGGCCGGGGACGGGCGGTGGAGCGGCGCGCGGGGGCACGGGGACGGGGAGGCGGCGCGGATGCGGGAGGCGGCGCGGAGGACTGACGAGATGGCCCGGCGGGTAGCCATGGCCGGCAACGAGGGCTTGGATCTAGGTTATCGAAATGGTCCGCGAGGTGGGGAGTGGCGGCTCCGCACTACGGGAAAGGGTGGCAGGGGTTTGGGATCGGGGGTCGGGGCGCGGAATAAGGAGAGGAGGGGTGGGGGACGGGTGCCTTCTCGGGGGCGGGAGGGATTCGCGGGTGGACTCGGTCCTGTGTAGACCGAGATTACTGGAGCGTGTGCATGCCGATGTGTTGTCAGTTTTTCCCTTCAGGCTGAGCTAATTTTTTTAAAATATTGCATTTTTTTATTCTTTTCGAAAAATAATGCGTAAATATGAAAATTTTCAAAAATAACGTGGCCTCGGCTTAGGCGTGGCCGACTGGGACTAATCTGCCTAGCCAAGACCAATAAATCCCAATCGGCCTTGACTAGGCGACAGGCCTATCAACCGGCGTTTGGGGACTAATCGGCCTTGGCTAGGCCAATTAGTTCATGTCGGCCTAGCCAAGACCAATAAATCCCTGTCAGCCTTGCCTTAGGCCAATAAGGACTAGTTGGTCTTGGCTAAGCCAATAGGTGCATGGGAAATTATTATTTTTCATCTTAGCTATTTTTCAGGCTCCATTTCCTGCCCATATTCCGCCAAACTTTTCAACCATTTCGTTCCCTCGTCCGTTCCCGCCAATATTTCCACGTTTCCATTCCCGCCAAATTTTTTGCACCACCTTTCCCGCCAAATTTTTTCCGTTTCTTTTCCCGCCAAATTTTGACCCTCTTCTTTCTCGCCAAAATTTTCCTGCCTCATTTCCCTCCTCGTTTTTCCGTCATCTTCCTGTTCATCTGAGTCTATAAAAGGAGGCATTGGACTGCCTTCCTCCATCATTCAACCTCACTTGAGAACACTACCACGCTTTAGTCAATATGAGTTTGCCTTGTTCAGATCAAAGCATCATGCCTAAGAAAATGAAGAGTGCGAGTTTGCCTCGGGGGATGGAAGTAGTTCGATGTTGGTGCGGTGATCTCTGCAAGGTGAAGGAGGTGACGGATTTTTCAGATTGGTTGGGCATGAAGTTTTTCATGTGCGTCAATTATGAATCTGATCCACCCGAATCTATTTATGCGTACATCAGGCCTCCGGTATGCTCAAGTCATCCAGAATAAATATGTGGTTGATATTATTGTTACTTGATTTTTTTTGTTAGTCTCCTTCTCCTCTGTGCATGTATTGTCGTTGGATTGACATGGAAATGCCGGACTGGGCGGTGACCGAGATTCGTGAAGGAGGTCGTTGTGCATGGGCTAGCTTGGACTTGGAAGAGCGCCGCGCGAAGGCTGAAGCAGAGGAGAAAGCAGCGGAGAAGAAAGAGTGGGAAGAGTACTGTGTGAAACAGAGGGCTTTTATTGATGAGATGAAAAGGAAAAACCAAGAAGAGAAACTTCGGCTGAAGGAGGTTTACAGACAGCGGGAGGAGGCCCGTGAAGTTGAGAGGGAGAGAAAGAGAGAAAGGGTTCGTGCGGCCAAGCCAACAGAAGAAGCCGGTGATGGAAAAGGAAAATATCCACGTTGAACTCAGTAGATTTATTTTATTGTATCCTAAAATTGTTGAATCTTAAAATTAGCAAGTTGTATCAGCACGTTGTATCTTAATTTCAGCAAGTTATATTTTAATTCCGGCAAGGTGTATCTAACTTTGTTTGTAATCTCAAGTTCTTGATAGTATATGTGTCTTAGAATATGATATGAATATGTCACTTAGAATACACATAAGTCTCATACATAAAATACACACAAGTCTCATACATAAAATACACATAATGCATGAACACCGACGGTGTGAGTTTCAATATTGAACCCTAAATATTTGACCAGCCATTCTGTCAACTGATTAACATACCACGTTTTAGGGAAAGACACTCGCACCTCAACGTACTGAAATTCACTAAGATCAGCTCACATCTCATTTATTCGAACAGTACCAGGACCATAGTGCAAACATGACTTTACTAAATCAGACATCTCTGCTGACGTAATAAATTATTCAACAAATAAAAAATTTAGGAGAAGGACAAACCTAAATATATTTCCCAAATGTATGGAAGAACCTAAGAAAATTATGAGCTACTTAATTCACAGGCCTAAATATATCCGTATGTAACCAGACAAACTAAAATTGCTTAAAGTACTAAATGGTCTTACCTAAATATATCCAAAAAATTTAAACTATTTAATTCACTAAACTAAATATATACAAATCTATCGGAGCACCTAAAAATATTTAAACTACTTAATTCACTAAACTAAATATATACAAATATATCGAACCAACTAAAAATATTTAACCTACTAAATTCAACTACTTAGTTCACTAAAAAAAATTACCCCTTGAAGCGTGACGAACGACGAACGACGCTCGACTAACACCGACAATAATCACGAACGAGCAACCGGCAGCACCACCTCCAACTCCACCGCAACAACCACCTTCATCCACACCTCCACCACCACCACTCCTACCTCCACCTCAACCTCCACCACCACCATCAAAAAAAGTTTAAGAAAAACAACCACGAACTACCCCATCGCAAGTGAGACGGATGGTTTGGCTGCCCTCACCTTACACAATAAAACTACGGTGCAAAATGTGGGAAAAACGGGTAAGTAAGAAGAATAGGAGATTTTTGTGTGGGGAGAGAAGGAAGGAGGAGAAAGAGAGAAAGGAAATAAGGAAGAATGGGAGAAGGAGGAAGGAGGAAGAAGGTGGCACGAGGGGAGGCTGGGCGCTGGCTGTGGCTGGCCACTAATCGGCCTAGCCCTGGCCGAGTGGTCCAGTCGGCCTGGCCATAGCCGACTGGCAGCGTCGACGTGTCCTGGCCACTTATCGGCCGCCACGTGGTCGACAGGGACCCTATCGGCTACACCTGAGTTGACTGTCTCTTATCGGCCGCACATGGGCCGGCAGGCCCCAGTCGGCCACGCCTAAGCCGAAGCAACATTACTTTTAAAAAAATTCCAATTTCCGCATTATTTTTCGAAAAGAATAAAAAAAATTGCAATATTTAAAAAAAAATGCTGAGGCTGAGGCCCTGTTTGATAACTCTGAATTTTCTTCTCTCTCCATTCTTTTCTTTTTTTGCGAGGTACTCTCTCCATTCTTAAATATAAATTATTTTAAATAATTTATTAGAAGACTTCTAAAACATGTCTATATATATTTGTATGTAGTTTTTGTAAAACCTTTAAAAAATATATATTTAGAAACGAAGGGAGCATGTATTTTAAGAATAGTATAGCTTTTGAGAACGTCATGGTTTTTATTACTGCAAGCTGTTTGACAACCATTAAAAACGGATGAACTAACTTGTAGATAAATGGTTAGAAGAATTATGGTATTTCAGTTCACCATGATTCAAATCCCGATGCTTAAGATGATATGGCAGCTCAGTCTTTCGAAGGTTTTCACATGATAGAATATATACGTGTGTTCATGGAGTTGAACGTTTGTGTATGTATTGCATTAAAAAATAACTACAATATTAATAGTACAATTTTACCAAAACCGTGGTATTTCCTCTGTAAATAAAAAAGAACCTTCAACCCTTCTTTTAAAAGTTGAGAACATGAAAAAAACAACGTGACTCGCTCACAACCAGTTGCCGCCTATTTGAAGTCATCTCCTTTGATCCCTACATTACCAGATCATCATCTTGTAAAAGGCCATGCACAAACTAGTCTAATCATGTACTAGCAGAATGGCCAATTTAAATACACTATACACAAGGTCGATATTACATAAAAAAGAAACAGGTTGTTGAACTACGACACACACGTCAACACATGCAACAAATATTTTGGGCCAAAAAGTACATGCAACATGATAGTCACAAAACGACCCAAAAACAGTTCTTTGGACCGAACAACACATGTCCAAATGTGATGCGGACTGGTTTGTTTACTGAATGTGCATTATTAGGAAAAACCTTACGAGTAGCGCGGGACATTTAGCTACCAATAGCATCGACACGCGTTACTGCTACGACGTTATAGCTATTTTTTAGCAGTAGCGCGCTTTATGACCAGTGCTACTCGTAAAGTCACGTATTAGGGGGTGTTTGGTTGGGCTTCCAGCCAGCTTCCGGCTTCCGGCTTCGAAGCCAAAAGCTCCTATTTAGGGGCTTCCGGCTGCAGCTGTGGCTTTCGGCTCCGGCTGTGACAAGGCCGAAAGCCACAGCTGCAGCCCGAAGCCCCTAAATAGGAGCTTTTGGCTTAGAAGCTGGTAGACGAAAGCTGGCTGGAAGCCCAACCAAACACCCTATTAGTAGCGTTGCGAACTAACATGCGCTACTGATACGTGACTTTACCAGTAGCGTTGTCTTTTAACCCGTGCCACTACTAATCCCGCATATTTTTTATATTTATTTTGTATTTTCACATGATTATACATATTAATATACAACAACAATGATAATTTTACAAAAAACAATATCTAGATAGAAGTGAATGGGTGCAAGTGATCAAGTTGGGTTAGAGAGAATATATGATGTTACAAATTGCAACATCATGTTTTCCTCTAATTCAACTTGGTTACTTGTATCCATCCATTTTAATCTAATTTTTATCATATAACTTATCATCCTCTTAATCATCTAACAACTCATCATCCTCTTAATCATATAAAAACTCATCATCCTCTTAATCATCTAACAACTCATTACCATCTTAATCATACCAAGTTAAAATGTCATAAAACAGAAAGACACGATAATAATCATAAACTAAAGAAGTTCATCTCTCTTGACTAGCACATATTATTCTCTCCTGGGTAGAACCTACTACTCTCTACCGGGTAAAATAGCGTAAAAAGGTAAGTTGAACTCTCTTCGTTGTGAAGAATAGAGATCCACATATCTCTGACATGTGACATGTGCAAATCCTTCGCGTCTCCCTCAAATAGTTGTCGACGGCTTTTCATTAAATTGCCAAATCCTTTAAGTTTCAGGCTTTCATCCCTTCTAGAAAGCGAGTATGCATTACGGAAACATATAGGCCATCGTGGTCGTAAGGTGATAACATTCAAGTGGCGACCTTCTATAGTCATCAGATCAGACACAACCTCTGGCGAAAATTTCTGTTAAAGAACATAATAATAACATAGTTAGCAATCTAGTTTTGCTTAAAAAATTATGTATGCAAAAGATGGACTAATTAATAACACAATAGTAATAAGTAATCTTACCATGTTAACTACATGGAAATTATTAGGGTTCAACTCGTGCACTAGTGGCATGTATTCAGAATAACTTTCGCCAAAATCTTCATAAGTGTTCTTATAAACATCAACTTCATCAATAAATGAGATCATATGGTTTTTCTCCAACCAAGTTAGATCAGAGTGAGGACTATAGTAGGTCCTATCTACTATCTTTTGAGTTTTTTAAGAAGAGAAATGAGCTGTCAATTAAAAATAAACAAGTTAAGTAGGGATGGACACCAACTATTTTTAAATAAACAATGTAAATCACTTAACAAATATGATTGTCAAACCCGCATTGACATAAAAGTGGAAGCATATCGACATCCACCCAAATGTTGATATTACCTTCAATATCATCTTCACGACGAATATCTAAGGTTATTTCCATGTTCTCCTAAAATCCATATGCCTTGCCTAGAGCTTCCCAAGTTAAGCAACCAAAATGCGAGTGATTAATTGCATTGTATAGTGTAACCAGAAATGTGAGACCATGTTTAGTACTTAGGTGATCTCTCTTCGTCTCCATATTCTCCATTTCTTGGAAACCGAGCTTCTTCAAGACATACGGTCTTGCATGGCATGGGGTGCACTAGTCAAATCATAAAAAAAATAGAAATTACACGTTGAATCAAAGAAACACAAAACAAAGAAGCAAAAATAGTGGTCACCGTTACGTTCAGTAAAAACATCAATAGTCTTGTCAAGCTTGATGGTGAAGAACCTGCAGTTTCGCACGTGAGGTTGGCGGTCACAGATACCCCGATTTTCGTTGCAATAATCACACTAAGGGATCCCCTCATCGTCAAACGACATTTCCTGTGTTCATGATTCAAATATTAAAAATCGATGGCAGTTGTTGATGTATACGAAAAAACAGCATCGGTTGAGTTTTGGTTTGTTGAGGCTGTTGGAATTATGCCCTAGAGGCAATAATAAATATAGTTATTATTATAATTCTTGTATCAAGATAATCGTTTATTACCCATGCTATAATTGTATTGAATGAAGACTCATTTACATGTGTGGATACATAGACAAAACACCGTCCCTAGCAAGCCTCTAGTTGGCTAGCCAGTTGATCAAAGATAGTCAGTGTCTTCTGATTATGAACAAGGTGTTGTTGCTTGATAACTGGATCACGTCATGAGGAGAATCACGTGATGGACTAGACCCAAACTAATAGACGTAGCATGTTGATCGTGTCATTTTGTTGCTACTGTTTTCTGCGTGTCAAGTATTTATTCCTATGACCATGAGATCATATAACTCACCGACACCGGAGGAATGCTTTGTGTGTATCAAACGTCGCAACGTAACTGGGTGACTATAAAGATGCTCTACAGGTATCTCCGAAGGTGTTAGTTGAGTTAGTATGGATCAAGACTGGGATTTGTCACTCCGTGTGACGGAGAGGTATCTCGGGGCCCACTCGGTAATACAACATCACACACAAGCCTTGCAAGCAATGTAACTTATTGTAAGTTGCGGATCTTGTATTACGGAACGAGTAAAGAGACTTGCCGCTAAACGAGATTGAAATAGGTATGCGGATACTGACGATCGAATCTCGGGCAAGTAACATACCGAAGGACAAAGGGAATGACATACGGGATTATATGAATCCTTGGCACTGAGGTTCAAACAATAAGATCTTCGTAGAATATGTAGGATCCAATATGGGCATCCAGGTCCCGCTATTGGATATTGACCGAGGAGTCTCTCGGGTCATGTCTACATAGTTCTCGAACCCGCAGGGTCTGCACACTTAAGGTTCGACGTTGTTTTATGCGTATTTGAGTTATATGGTTGGTTACTGAATGTTGTTCGGAGTCCCGGATGAGACCACGGACGTCACGAGGGTTTCTGGAATGGTCCGGAAACGAAGATTGATATATAGGATGACCTCATTTGATTACCGGAAGGTTTTCGGAGTTACCGGGAATGTACCGGGAATGACGAATGGGTTCCGGGAGTTCACCGGGGGGGGGGGGAACCCACCCCGGGGAAGCCCATAGGCTTTGGGGAGATACACCAGCCCTTAGTGGTCTGGTGGGACAGCCCCAAGGGGGCCTATGCGCCAAGAGAAGTAAATCAAAGGAAAAGAAAAAAAAAAGAGGGAGGAAGTGGGAAGGGAGGGGGACTCCTCCCACCAAACCAAGTCCAACTCGGTTTGGGGGGGGAGTCCTCCCCCCCTTGGCTCGGCCGACCCCTTGAGGGTCCCTTGGACCCCAAGGCAAGGTCCCCCTCCCTCCTCCTATATATATGGAGCTTTTAGGGCAGATTTGAGACGACTTTCTCACGGCTGCCCGACCACATACCTCCATAGTTTTTCCTCTAGATCGCGTTTCTGCGGAGCTCGGGCGGAGCCCTGCTGAGACAAGGTCTCCGTCGTATCTACTTTTCCGAACTCTTTTGCCCTTGTTTTGGACTCTAATTTGCATGATTTGAATGGAACTAACCTGGACTGACGCTGTTTTCAGCAGAATTGCCATGGTGTTGTTTTTGTGCAGAAATAAAAGTTCTCGGAACATCGTGAAAATTTACGGAGATTTTGTCTGGAATAAAAGAAAAATACCTGCGCAAAGACCCATCGGAGGAGGTGGACCAGTGGGCCACAAGACCACAGGCCGCGGCCACCCCCCTGGCCGCGTCATGAGGGCTTGTGGGGCCCACGTGGCTCCACCGCCCCCAAACTCAGCTCTATTTATTCCGTCTCGCCCGGAAAAAAATCAGAGAGAAGGTTTCATCACGTTTTACGATACGGAGGCGCCGCCACCTCCTGTTCTTCATCTGGAGGGTAGATCTGGAGTCCGTTCCGAGCTCCGGAGAGGGGAAATCATCGCCATCATCATCATCAACCTTCCTCCATTGACAATTCCATGATGCTCTTCATTGTTCGTGAGTAATATCATCGTAGGCTTGCTGGACGGTGATGAGTTGGATGAGATCTATCATGTAATCGAGTTAGTTTTGACGGGGATTGATCCCTAGTATCCACTATGTTCTAGATTGATGTTGCTACTACTTGGCTATGCTTAATGCTTGTCACTAGGGCCCAAGTGCCATGATTTAAGATCTGAACCTATTATGTTGTCGCCAATATATGTGTGTTTTAGATCCTTTCTTGCAAGTTCTAGTCACCTACTATGTGTTATGACCCGGCAACCCCGGAGTGACAATAGCCGGAACCACTCCCAGAGATGATCATAGTATGAGGAGTTCATGTATTCACCGAGTGTTAATGCGTTGGTCCGGTTATTTATTAAAAGGAGAACCTTAATATCCCGTAGTTTTCATTAGGACTCCGCTGCCACGGGATGGATGGACAATAGATGTCATGCAAGTTCTTTTCCCTAAGCACGTATGACTACATACGGAATACATGCCTACATTAGATTGACGAACAGGAGCTAGTTACATATCTCTCCGTGTTATAGCTGCTACATGATGAATCACATCCGTCAAACTCATCCATCACCGATCCACTGCCTACGGGTCTTTTACTACTGGTCCTTGCTACGTTACTTTGTCTAGGCTTCACTACTGGAATCCAGTTCTTTGTCGTGAGCCAGTTCTTTGCCGTCGGCTGGCTGACGGCAAAGAACCTCTTTGCCATCAGTTGACACAAGGCAGACGGCAAAGGACTAGCACATGGCAAAAATACTATTTGCCATGTGTCGGCCCTTTGGCGCCTGCCAGCGGACGACAAAGAGACCGAGGGCAGACGGCAAAGAGGACGGGTGGGTCCCATGCTTGCCATGTCCGAAATCCGGGGTCCTTTGCTGTCCACGGGCCTTTGCCGTCTGCCGTGGGGCCCTTTGCCGTTGGGGGGCAGACGGCAAAGGGGCTGCCCTATAACGGCCGTTAACCCCCTCGTCCTCACTGTCTCTCTCTCCCCCCCGGCCAGTCGCTCACTGTACCCTCTCTCCACGGCGAGCCCCTCCCCGCGGCGAGCCCCCCCTGCGGCGAGCCCCCCCTACGGCGAGCCCCCTGCCGCGCGCCCCCTGCTCCCCCTGCCGTTGTCCACCACCGCCGCCGCCGCCCCCTGCCGTCGTCCACCGCGGCGAGCCCCTCCCCGCGGCGAGCCCCTGCCGCGCGCCCCCTGCTCCCCCTGCCGTCGTCCACCGCCGCCGCCGCCGCCTCTTGCCGTCGTCCACCGAGGTAAGTTCTGCCTCTTCTTTTTCTTTTTTAAAAAGTTAATTACTTTAGTTAGTTTATTAGGTTAGTTTTTTATTATATATAGGGTCATTTAGTTAGTTTATTTGGTTAGATTATTAGGCTAATTAGGTTAGAAGAAAAAAAGAGGAAAAGCAGAAGGAAAAAAATGAAAAATAAAAAAGGAAAAGAAGAAAATAATTAGAAGAAGAACGAAAAGAAGAAGGAGAAGAAGAAGAAGAAGAAGAAGAAGAAGAAGAAGAAGAAGAAGAAGAGGAGGAGGAGGAGGAGGAGGAGGAGAAAGAAGAAGAAGAAGAAGAAGAAGAAGAAGAAGAAGAAGAAGAAGAAGAAGAAGAAGAAGAAAGAAAGGAGGAGGAGGAGGAGGAAGAGGAGGAGAAAGAAGAAGAAGAAGAAGAAGAAGAAGAAGAAGAAGAAGAAGAAGAAGAAGAAAAAGAATAGGAGGAGAAAAGGAGGAGGGGGAGTAGGAGGACAAAGAAGAAGAAGAAGAAGAAGAAGAAGAAGAAGAAGAAGAAGAAGAGGAAGAAGAAGAAGAAGAAAAGAAGAAGAAGAAGAAGAAGAAAAAGAGGAGAGAGGAGAAGAAGAAAGAAGAGGAAAAGGGAACCCCGGCACCCCGAAACTGACCCTCGACCCCCGACCCCTGACGCCCGACGCCACTGACCCCCGACCATCGACCCCCGACGCCACTGACCCCCGACCCCCGACCCCCGATGCCACTGACCCCCGACATCACTAACCCTTGACCCCCGACGCCACTGACCCCAAACCCAGACCCTCGGCCCACGACTCCCGACCCCCGACGCTCGACGCCACCAACCCCCGACCCCCAACGCCACTGACACCCGACGTCACTGACCCTGGACCCCCGACGCCACTGACCCCCCACAACCGACGCCACTAACCCCCGACCCTCGATGCCATCGACACCCGACACCACCGACCCTCGACGGCACTGACTCCCGACGCCACTAAGCCCCGACCCCCGACACCTCTTCTGCCTTCTTTTGAACGAGAAGGTGCTTTTCGGCCTTCCAGAGGCCCATGAGGTCATAGTTTTGTAAATTATGAGTTAGGCAACATATTTTCCGATTATGTTAATTATAAAAACATCGTATTTGTGTTGATCGTGTGAATTTCAATGTGCATTTGTTCGATGACCTCCACGTGCGTTGGACGAGTTCCGCCCTTGCGTTTGTTGGTGAGCACAAATGACTTCTCCTCCTACCCCTTAATTTGCTCTATCCCGGTCTTCGTGCCGATGAAACTTGCTAGCTATAGGTTTCTTCAATCATGAGTATGCGTGACCAGTATGCGTCTCCTGTTCGAAAGGGCGACATCTATAAATATGCATTTCTTTGCATATTTATAACCGCCATCCTTTCGAATTGTCCAACATTATCCATGGACAGCCCGAGTATGTGTATATTGGGTTTGTTTTCCCGTATGCTGTGCTCCGGATCCGATGCAGAATTTCGTTAGTGCCTCCCCTGTTGTTCTCTGGGTACACATCCTCTCTGCTTATTGCGGAGACGTGTATCAGGAGAACATCGGGGAGGTGCTGCCGAAATTCTGCGTCGCATCTGGAGCAGAGCATGGGAAAACGAACCCAATCTACACATACTCGGGTGGGATTAGGACCTATCTTTACCTATTAGCGTGTAGGTTGCATGGAAGTAATAAAACTGACAAACTTGATTAGCTTATGAATATAGATGATGAATTATATATTTATTTCTTGTGCCCCCATAGGTAGCTAGGCAACATGAGTGATCGTGCTTGGATGTACACTGGTCACCCTAGTCAGAAAGATATGACCCATGAATGGTTAATAAAAACCAGGGGGTTTGTGAGAGCCGCATTTGCAAATGGCGAGCAAAAAACATGGTGCCCCTATCCCAACTGCGACAACTGGAAAAAGCAGACAGAGTTTGAAATGGGTGAACACCTGTAGAAGTGGGGTTTTACCCCTAATTATACGGTGTGGACTTTTCATGGTGAGTCTGACCAACGTGCCAGAGCTGATGTGATTCTTCCTCGCACCGACGAGCATGGTACCGGGATTGAAGACATGGTGCAAGACTTTGATGATGCTTGGGATTCGGACGATGAGATGGAGGAATCTGCAAAGGCCTTCTATGAAATGTTGGAGTCTTCAAAACGTCCTCTCCACGAGCAGACTGAGCTTTGTCAGCTGGATGCCATCGCGCAAGTAATGGCTCTGAAGGCTCAATTCAACCTAGGCAGAGAATGCTACGACGCGATGATGACGATATTTGGACGCTTTCTACCCAAAGGCCATGTACTACCTGCAAACCTGTACCAGTCAGAGAAAATCCTCCGTGTACTTAAGATGCCCTATGAGAAGATACATGCCTGTGAGAATGGATGTGCCTTATTTAGGCTTGAGTATGCGTCCTTGAACTATTGCCCCATTTACAATTCTTCCATGTATATTGTGGTAGACAACGGCATGGGTGAGAAGAATCAGACCAAAATCCCCATTAGTGTTCTTCGGTATCTGCCAATCGTACCAAGACTTCAACGTCTTTTCATGGTCGAAGAGACGGCCAGACAGATGACATGGCACAAATTGGGCAAAAGAGCCGAACTAGATGCGGATGGGAACAAGATGGTGGTACACACTTCAGATGGTTTTGCATGGAGGCACTTCGATGCATTACATAAGGATAAATCGGAAGATCCAAGGCAACCTAGAGTTGCCATCAGCACGGATGGGTTCAATGTGTATGGTATGACGGCAGCACAATACAGTTGTTGGCATGTATTTGTCATTCCACTAAATTTGCCACCCGGAGAGATTATGAAAAGAAAGAACATTTTCCTGACGTTGATAATTCCAGGGCCGAACTATCCGGGGAAGAATATGAATGTGTACATGCAGCCGCTTAAGGATGAGTTGCAAGAAGCCTGGGATAATGGGATCAAGACCTACGACGCGGCTACCAAAACAAATTTCAAAATGCATGTGTGGTACATGTACTCAACGCATATTTATCCGGCGTTTGCGCTATTCGCTGGCTGGTGTGTGCATGGAAGGTTCTCGTGCACCACATGCAAGGCAGCTCTTCAGTTTCGTTGGCTGCAGGCTGGTCGCAAGTATTCTTGCTTCGACATGCATAAACAATTCCTGGATCCTGACCATAAGTTCAGAAAAGACAAGAAGAATTTCATCAAAGGTAGAGTTGTCAAAAACACTGCACCAGCTGCATTGACAGGCCAACAGACCCTTGATCAGTTAAACGCTCTCGAGCCTGATCCTTTGCGTCCAGGATACTTCAAAGGGTATAATACGGAACACGCCTGGACTCACAAGTCATGCTTATGGGATCTGCCTTACTTCAAAGACTTCCTTTGCCCACACAACATTGACGTGATGCACACTGAAAAGAATATTGCGGAGGCCATTTTTGGTACATTGTTCGGCATAGAGGGGAAGTCAAAAGATAATCCTAAGTCTAGAATCGACCTGGAGGCTCTATGCGATAGACCGTTGCAAAACTTGCGACAACGGAAAGGAAAGCAAAGCATAGTGAAGCCAAAGGCATGGTTCAATCTTGAAAGGCCAGCTATGAGGGAAATGCTATTGTGGGTGAAAATGCGGTTAATGTTCCCCGATGGGTATGCTGCGAGTCTAAAGAGGGGAGCGAGTCTTGAGAAATTGAAAATATTTGGGCTCAAGAGTCATGATTGGCACATATGGATTGAGCGGGTAATGTCGGTGATGCTGCGTGGCTTTATCCCTGAGGATGAATGGCTAGTACTGGCAGAGCTGAGCTATTTCTTCCGTTCTCTTTGTGCGAAAGAACTATCGCCTGGCGTGCTAGATGAAATGGAAGAGTTGGCGCCGGAGTTGATCTGCAAATTAGAAAAGATCTTTCCACCGGGCTTCTTTAATCCAATGCAACATTTGATTTTGCATCTCCCGATCGAGGCAAGAATGGGGGGGGGGGGGGCGTTCAAAATCGATGGTGCTACTCAGCTGAGAGGATGCAGAAGATGCTTCGAGCTTCGATCCAACCTCAGCCTATTCAAAGGTAAGCTCGCACCATCCGGTGCTTCGAAAGGGAAATCGTTGGATGTCGAAGAACAACGGACCATTTCATTGTATATCTTCACCAACCTAACAGAAGTGCGGCCGTACATCGAGTAAGTTCTTGGTAATTTATTGTTCCGCAACTTCTAATTGCTTTGAACTACTCTTATTCCCGGATATTTGATATAGTCGATACGTCGCCAAATTCTCGGATGGAGCGGTCATCGAAAAGGATTCCGTCGAAGAGTATGAGCTTCTCGCAAAGCATGGAGGCGACTGTCTCGGTTTCATCTCTTGGTTCAAACAAAGGGTAATTAATTACCATTAAGGGCCCATTTGATTTCTTGGTCTAATTTGCGGCTAATGCATCCATTCTTTCGTATTAAACTTGTAGGCTGATGCAGAGTCTATGGACGCCGAGTTGAGACAAGTCGCTAATGGTTTTGACTATAAGATCCGTTCATTTGACAAATACAACCTCAACGGGTATCACTTTCGTACCTTTGGCAAAGAGCTATCTATGCCCGACCTAAAGTCTACAAATTGTTCTGTCTCTGCTATCGGCGAAGGAGACACTGAGTATTATGGAAGAGTTGAAGCAATTTATGAACTTCTATTCTATGGTGAAAACCCACCGACCGTCGTAGTCTTCAAATGTTATTGGTTTGAGCCGAGGGAGACTAGAAGGACTCATGAACATATAGGACTAGTCGAAATCAACCAAAACACCCACTTAGATGTTCCCGATGTCTATATTATGACTCAACAGGTGACACAAGTTTTCTATCTACCGTGGGCCTGCCAAGCTGATCCAAATCTCAAAGGTTGGGATGTCGTTTATGAAGTGCCACCACATTTTAGACCACCTACCCTCAATGAAGAGGATTACGAACCTCACATTAACCCAGACACATATGAAGGAGAATTCTTCCAAGAAACACGTATGTCCAAGAAACGTTTCAAGAACCGCTCTACTTCACCCCAGAACATTGAAGTAGACAGTGACAGTGAATCCGTCTTAACCCCTGAGCCCGAACAGGAAGAGCTGGAAGAAGAAGAGGTTACTGCTGCGGATGACCTGTCACTTCTTGACCGATTACATAATGGTGGCCTTCCACATGTTCTTCGTGATAGTGATGATGATGATGCATTTATTGATGATAGTGATGATCATGATGCATTTATTGACCCCGAAGCATATATAGACGAGCACGATTGTTATTAGTTCATGTCAGGTATTCAACTATTATACTATATATAAATTTTGAGTTCATGTTAGGTATTCAATTTTTATTAGTCATGTTGGTATTTATGACGATGATACACTTAAATTATATACATTTTATTAGTCCTGTTGGTATTTATGTTGTACTAATTTCATTTACTCTTTGTCATGACAGGTGTTGAAAGATGGTGGGAAAGGGTCGAAAGCACTCCGCGGCTCCTTCTTCGTCGGCCGGTGATGGGATGGGTACTTCCATTCCTGCCTCGCCTCTTCGGAGAGTGTTGCTCTCTACTATGCAAGGAGCGCCCCCCGTGAGAGGAGGTCGACCCCCGCGAAGCGGAGAGGCACTAAAGGTACACGTTGTATTCATGTTGGTATTTATGTTGTACTCATGTTGTATGTATATTGGTATTTATATACATTTTATTACTCATGTTGGTATTTATGTTGTACTAAAGGTACACGTGGCCGCGGGAGAGGTAGGGCGGTGGCTGCCACGCCTTCTGAGGTGGCGGCTACACGGTCTCCGCCACCACCCCAAGCTGATTCACTTGAGCACAGGACTTCTAGGGTGGATTCGTCTGAGGTGGAGGCTACACGGTCTCCGGTTCACGAGCCTCGGGTCGACGAGCCTCAGGTCGACGAGCCTTCGACCCACGAGACTCGTGTCCCGGAGGCTTCATTCCAGGCAACTCTGGAGCAAAGCACGAATGAGGGTACGTCCCAAGAGACCCAGTGGGATACCTGGCCTGAGCCAAGTGGCCATGCTGGTAGCGACGAGGAGCTGGGTGAGGGGGCTACCGTCTACCAGCGTGGTAGTTCGGGGCTCCCGCTCGTGCCAGCGACCCCCAAGCAGAGGTGGTCGATTAGGCCAAATGGGGACAAGTAAGTTAATTTACTCTTATTTAACCTTTTGCCTTCGTGTTTTCTCCAATATCTAATGTTTTGGCTTTAATTTGTCATACTGTAGGGGTTGGATTGTTGCCTAGGGTGTCCGCAAGCCCAACAACGTCCTTGGTGTTCTTTGCCGTAAAAACTTCCCAGGGTTTGTTACGTTGCCCGGTTGGGAGAGAGAGGTAGGAATGACCTGGGAGCACTACTTGGGTTCCCCGGCCCCGCCGGAGGTGGAGATCGACAGTGTTTTGTGTGACACGAGGGCGGACATGGTGATCCGAAAGTTCTGGGTAATTTCTCCTTCACACAATTATAAATCAACCATAGCTATGTATTGTACTAATCGGTGTTGTCTCGTTTGCAGACCTACTACAGGTGTGAGGAGGGATATGAGGAGGACGCGACAAAGGTTATCGAAACCGAATGTCGCCGCCTACTTCAAAACTTTCGGCACGAGGCTCGGGTGCAGACTGTTCGAGACTACTATGCCACGTGGCGTATTAGGCTTGACAAGGCGAAGTGCCGTGATGCTAAGATGGAGAAGGAGCATTACATGAAGGTAATTACATATTATTAAGGCTTTGTAGTTAGTTTCCTTGATTTGGTTCTTACGCGCTCAAATTTCTCTTTATTAACTTAGGTGCCCCCGAGATGGTGTGTGGATAAGATGGATTGTTGGGCGGCCTTGGTGGATCAGTGGTGCTCCGAAACGTGGGAGGCCAACCACAACAACGCCAAGGAGAGGCGTGGCAAAATGGTTGGCGTGCCACACCATCAAGGGAGCGTCAACTTAATCCAATTTGGCGAGAACTGGGTATGTGGTTTGCTTCATGCCTCATGCAATTCATTCTTAATGCTATCTTGAGCCCTTTACTAATACAATTTTCCTCTCTCTCTTTTAGGCGTGTCACAATAAGACGGAGGCGCCACAGATGTACGACCTGTATGCGATGGCCCATACTGCCGCGTACAAGAAGGTCAAGGCATTCTCTGAGTCTGACCTCGAGCATCCAAAAAACTTCACCAACATCTCCTCCCACCACAAGCTCGTGAAGTACAGAGATCACGGGAAGTCGAGGAAAGGGGAGGACTTTAACCCGTGCGAGGGGCCTATTGATCCAGAGCTGGTGATGATAGCTGGCAACGGGAGGCCCCATGGCTCGATCGCCATTGGAGACGGCCTTATACGTTGTCCTAGCACTCTCCGGTAGATAAAGGCACGCCAAACGAGCTCTTGTTCGGAGATAACACGTCGTCCACGGCCAGTCGAGCTCGCCATCGAGGTTAGTTTAATGGACTCAACTATCTTTCTGCATTATGTTGTGCGTTGGAACCAATATGATTACATTGCTAACAATGAGTTGTGTTGCAGGCTGCTATTCAGAAAGAGAGAGAGCCAATGCAGGCGGCTATGGCAGAGAAGGATAAGGAAATTAGGGAGCTGGAGGAGAGGACGACTGCATTGGTGGGGGCGGAGAGGGCACGGAATGATGCGTCTAACAGGGCCATATATGAGCTCTTCGTGGTAAGTTTCTTCTTCATGTTATTTCAAATCTTGCATTTGAATGTCCGTTTCATTAATAAATAAAAAGTTTGACTTGCCGAAACCAAATGTACAGTCTATGTGCGAGAAGAACGGCCAAGTCCCTCCGCCGATGCCAGTCATTAACGTGGCGGGGACGGTGAGTTTCATTTCAGTGCAGTGATCTTAAGAGTGTCCTCATGCTAACTACACATTGCAAACGATGTTTGGTGCAGAATATCTCCCGAAACGCATCGCACGACCCTTCTACAGTCGAGCCTTCTCTAGGGCAGCCTTCTCCAAGAGAAACAAGCCAGAGCCACCGTGCTTCACCGCTATGATGACGATAATGGTATGTTATTTCTAGTGTTTTAATAAAAAATAGCTAGACTTCCATCTAAATGACATAATTAGCTTAGTTAGCTCCAAGAAAGGCTAAATTGGCTAATTATCCTACGAAATGACATAATTAGCTTAGTTAGCTCCAAAATGACCTATTTAATAAAAAATGACCTACAGTTAGCTAAGTTCTCTCCTAAATGACATAATAAGGCTTACGTAGGTGCAAGATGACCTATTCCCCCTAACTTAGGTATTAAATGGCCTATAATTAGCCTAGCTAGATCCAAAATGGCTTAATAAGCATAGTTTGCTCCGCAATGACCTATTTTACCCAAGTTAGCTCCGAAACGACGTATAGTTAGCTAGGGTTCCACCTAGATGATATAATTAGCTTAGTTAGCTCCTAAATGGTCTATTTAATAAAACATGACCTATACTTAGCTAATTATCCTCGAAATGATATAATTAGCTCCAAAAAGGCATTCTAAGCCAATTTATCCCGAAGAAGGGGACAAGAGGAGCAGAAAGAGGAAAAATGAAAGAAAGAAATAAGAAGAAGAGGAGAAGAAGAAGAAGGAGAGGGAGGAGGATAATAAGAAGGAGAAGAAGGAGAAGGAGCTCCTCCTTCTCCTCCTTCTTCCTCCTTCTTCCTCCTTCTCCTTCTCCTTCTTCTTTTCTTCTTCTTCTCCTCTTCCGTCTCCTTCTCCTCCTCCTCCTTCTTTTACTTCTTCTTCTCTTTCTCTTCTTCTACGTAGCTTAGACTCATCCAAGAAAGGCTAAATTGGCTAATTATCCTACGAAATGACATAATTAGCTTAGTTAGCTCCAAAATGACATATTTAATAAAAAATGACCTACAGTTAGCTAAGTTCTCTCCTAAATGACATAATAAGGCTTACGTAGTTGCAAGATGACTTATTCCCCCTAACTTAGGTATTAAATGGCCTATAATTAGCCTAGCTAGATCCAAAATGGCTTAATAAGCATAGTTTGCTCCGGAATGACCTATTTTACCCAAGTTAGCTCCAAAACGACGTACAGTTAGCTAGGGTTCCACCTAGATGACATAATTAGCTTAATTAGCTCCTAAATGGTCTATTTAATAAAACATGACCTATACTTAGCTAATTATCCTCAAAATGACATAATTAGCTCCAAAAAGGCATTCTAAGCCAATTTAGCCCGAAGAAGGGGACAAGAGGAGAAGAAAGAGGAAAAATGAAAGGAAATAAGAAGAAGAAGAGGAGAAGAAGAAGAAGGAGAGGGAGGAGGATAAGAAGAAGGAGAAGAAGGAGAAGGAGCTCCTCCTTCTCCTTCTCCTTCCTCCTTCTTCCTCCTTCTCCTTCTTCTTTTCTTCTTCTCCTCTTCCTTCTCCTTCTCCTCCTCCTCCTCCTCCTCCTTCTTTTACTTCTTCTTCTCTTTCTCTTCTTCTACGTAGCTTAGACTCATGCAAGAAAGGCTAAATTGGCTAATTATCCTACGAAATGACATAATTAGCTTAGTTAGCTCCAAAATGACCTATTTAATAAAAAATGACCTACGGTTAGCTAAGATCTCTCCTAAATGACATAATAAGGCTTACGAGCTGCAAGATGACCTATTCCCCCTAACTTAGGTATTAAATGGCCTATAATTAGCTAGCTAGATCCAAAATGGCTTAATAAGCATAGTTTGCTCCGGAATGACCTATTTTACCCAAGTTAGCTCCGAAACGACGTATAGTTAGCTAGGGTTCCACCTAGATGACATAGTTAGCTTAGTTAGCTCCTAAATGGTCTATTTAATAAGACATGACTTATAATTAGCTAATTATCCTCGAAATGACATAATTAGCTCCAAAAAGGCATTCTTAGCCAATTTAGCCCGAAGAAGGGGACAAGAGCAGAAGAAAGAGGAAAAATGAAAGGAAGGAAGAAGAAGAAGAAGAGGAGAAGAAGAAGAAGGAGAGGGAGGAGGATAATAAGAAGGAGAAGAAGGAGAAGGAGCTCCTCCTTCTCCTTCTTCTTCCTCCTTCTTCCTCCTTCTCCTTCTCCTTCTTCTTTTCTTCTTCTTCTCCTCTTCCTTCTCCTTCTCCTCCTCCACCTCCTCCTCCTCCTTCTTTTACTTCTTCTTCTCTTTCTCTTCTTCTATGTAGCTTAGACTCATCCAAGAAAGGCTAAATTGGCTAATTATCCTATGAAATGACATAATTAGCTTATTTAGCTCCGAAATGACCTATTTAATAAAAAATGACCTACACTTAGCTAAGTTCTCTCCTAAATGACATAATAAGGCTTACGTAGCTGCAAGATGACCTATTCCCCCTAACTTAGGTATTAAATGGCTTATAATTAGCCTAGCTAGATCCAAAATGGCTTAATAAGCATAGTTTGCTCCGGAATGACCTATTTTACCCAAGTTAGCTCCGAAACGACGTATAGTTAGCTAGGGTTCCACCTAGATGACATAATTAGCTTAGTTAGCTCCTAAATGGTCTATTTAATAAAACATGACCTATACTTAGCTAATTATCCTCGAAATGACATAATTAGCTCCAAAAAGGCATTCTTAGCCAATTTAGCCCGAACAAGGGGACAAGAGGAGAAGAAAGAGGAAAAATGAAAGGAAGGAAGAAGAAGAAGAGGAGAAGAAGAAGAAGGAGAGGGAGGAGGATAAGAAGAAGGAGAAGAAGGAGGAGAAGAAGGAGAAGGAGCTCCTCCTTCTCCTTCTTCTTCTTCCTTCTTCCTCCTTCTCCTTCTCCTTCTTCTTTTCTTCTTCTTCTCCTCTTCTTTCCCCTTCTCCCCCTCCACCTCCTCCTCCTCCTTCTTTTACTTCTTCTTCTCTTTCTCTTCTTCTACGTAGCTTAGACTCATCCAAGAAAGGCTAAATTGGCTAATTATCCTACGAAATGACATAATTAGCTTAGTTAGCTCCAAAATGACCTATTTAATAAAAAATGACCTATAGTTAGCTAAGTTCTCTCCTAAATGACATAATAAGGCTTACGTAGCTGCAAGATGACCTATTGCCCCTAACTTAGGTATTAAATGGCCTATAATTAGCCTAGCTAGATCCAAAATGGCTTAATAAGCATAGTTTGCTCCGGAATGACCTATTTTACCCAAGTTAGCTCCGAAACGACCTATAGTAAGCTAGGGTTCCACCTAGATGACATAATTAGCTCCCAAAAGGCATTCTTAGCCAATTTAGCCCGAAGAAGGGGACAAGAGGAGAAGAAAGAGGAAAAATGAAAGGAAGGAAGAAGAAGAAGAGGAGAAGAAGAAGAAGGAGAGGGAGGAGGATAAGAAGAAGGAGAAGAAGGAGGAGAAGAAGGAGAAGGAGCAGCTCCTCCTTCTCCTTCTTCTTCTTCCTTCTTCCTCCTTCTCCTTCTCCTTCTTCTTTTCTTCTTCTCCTCTTCCTTCTCCTTCTCCCCCTCCACCACCTCCTCCTCCTCCTCCTCCTTCTTTTACTTCTTCTTCTCTTTCTCTTCTTCTACGTAGCTTAGACTCATCCAAGAAAGGCTAAATTGGCTAATTATCCTACGAAATTACATAATTAGCTTAGTTAGCTCCAAAATGACCTATTTAATAAAAAATGACCTACAATTAGCTAAGTTCTCTTCTAAATGACATAATAAGGCTTACGTAGCTGCAAGATGACCTATTCCCCCTAACTTAGGTATTAAATGGCCTATAATTAGCCTAGCTAGATCCAAAATGGCTTAATAAGCATAGTTTGCTCCGGAATGACCTATTTTACCCAAGTTAGCTCCGAAACGACCTATAGTTAGCTAGGGTTCCACCTAGATGACATAATTAGCTTAGTTAGCTCCTAAATGGTATATTTAATAAAACATGACCTATACTTAGCTAATTATCCTTGAAATGGCATAATTAGCTCCAAAAAGGCATTCTTAGCCAATTTAGCCCGAAGAAGGGGACTAGAGGAGAAGAAAGAGGAAAATGAAAGGAAGGAAGAAGAAGAAGAAGAATAGAAGAAGAAGAAGGAGAAGGAGGAGGATAAGGAGAAGGAGAAGAAGAAGGAGAAGGAGCTCCTCCATCTCCTTCTTCCTCCTTCTCCTTCTCCTTCTTCTTTTCTTCTTCTTCTCCTCTTCCTTCTCCTTCTCCTCCTCCTCCTTATTTTACTTCTTCTTCTCTTTCTCTTCTTCTACGTAGCTTAGACTCATCCAAGGAAGGCTAAATTGGCTAATTATCCTATGAAATGACATAATTAGCTTAGTTAGCTCCAAAATGACCTATTTAATAAAAAATGACCTAGAGTTAGCTAAGTTCTCTCCTAAATGACATAATAAGGCTTACGTAGCTGCAAGATGACCTATTCCCCCCAACTTAGGTATTAAATGGCCTATAATTAGCCTAGATAGATCCAAAATGGCTTAATAAGCATAGTTTGCTCCGGAATGACCTATTTTACCCAAGTTAGCTCCGAAACGACCTATAGTTAGCTAGGGTTCCACCTAAATGACATAATTAGCTTAGTTAGCTCCTAAATGGTCTATACTTAGCTAATTTCTCTCTGAAATAACCTATATATACACTTCTTAATCTAGTATTATTCTTCTAACTTTCTTATTTGTCATTTTGCAGATTACCTTCACTTCACGGGAAGCTTGGATTATATTGATGGAATGCTTGAAGATGATTTCTTGTACCATGGCTTGTATTGAAACTATTGTAGTATATGGATATATATGAAACTTTGTATGCATGTGGATGAAACTGGTGTAATATATGGTTTGGTACGGATGCAACTTGCATAATATGTATGCACTATGGATGAGAGTTATTTTAATATGGTTATGAGTACGGACAGCAATTTATTTATGTCAAATATATATATATATATATATATATATATCCTGATTATTGTTAAAAATGCTGGATATAATAAAAACTAAATTAAAATGGGGCAGGTTCCCCTCTTTGCCGTCTGCCCCCACATGGCAAAGGGGGGTGGGCAGACGCTAAAGGGGGGAATCTGCCCCCTCTGTTTCCCCTCTTTGCCGTCTGCCCCCACATGGCAAAGGGGGGTGGGCAGACGGCAAAGGGGGGGGGGGAATCTGCCCCCTCTGTTTCCCCTCTTTGCCGTCTTCCCCCACATGGCAAAGGGGGGTGGGCAGACGACAAAGGGGTGAATCAGCCCCCCCTCTCTCCCCTCTTTGCCGTCTGCCCCCACATGGCAAAGGGGGGGACGGCAGACGGCAAAGAGAAGACGCATGCCATTAACACTTAACGGGGTCGTTGCAGTATATGCCGTCCTAGTTAATTTGCCGGCTGCCCCCTCATGGCAAAGATTCTTTGCCGTCCGCTTTACAAAAGCAGACGGCAAAGAACCTCTTCACCGGATTTTTTTACCGTCTAGTTTGCCATCTGCTGACCGACGACAAAGCCTTTGTCATCCGTGGTTGCTCCCTTTGCCGTCTGCCATGGCACTGAATTTCAGTAGTGCTTGTCCCTTGCTACAAAAGGGATTGGGCCACTTTGCTGCTACTGTTACCACTGCTGTCACTACTGCTGTTCCTTGCTACTTCGCTGTTACTTGTTGCAAGATCTTTTCCGACACTGTTGTCGGGGAAGAATAGTTACTCGCCCACGTGCAACCTACTGGCACCGTTGATACAACAGTTAGGAATAGTCTGCCGTCAACAGATCGTTTCTGGCACCGTTGCTATCATACTACTTTGCTACTGATACTTTGCTTGCAGACACTAATCTTTCAGGTGTTGTTGAATCTGACAAACTCAGCTACTAATACTTGAGAATATTTTTTCGCTTCCCCTTGTGCGAACCAACAAATTTGGGTTGAATACTCTACCCTCGAAAACTGTTGCGATCCCTATACTTGTGGGTTATCAAGACCTTTTTCTGGTGCCGTTGCTGGGGAAGCATAGCTATATTCTCTGAGTCACTTGGGATTGATGTCTGCTGGTCACTGTGAGGAATCCGAAAGATCCAAGAACTGAAATCTTGCCTTCCACTACGAGGAGAGGTAAGGAACTGCCATCTAGCTCTGCACTTGATTCACCTTCAGTTTTGAGTAAGTTTGCGACTTCACCTCCTGCTAGAAAGCTTGATACTATGCTTGATGATGCTATGCTTGATACTATGCCTGGTGATGCTATGCTTGATACTATGCCTGATGATGCTATGCTTGATACTACGCCTGATGATGCTATGCTTGATACTATGCCTGATGATGCTATGCTTGATACTATGCCTGCTATGCCTGATACTGCTTTGCCACTTGGTGCATTCCTTGATGCACAAATTGCTAGAGTTGCTGCTAGACATGATGATACTTCTCAAACTGTTGATACTATTGAAGTATAACCTGCTACTATGCCTGAATTGCCTGTTATGCCTGATACATGCTATGTTATGGAGGAAGAGATAGCTGAGGACTTTCTTGCATGTAAGGATAGCTATGATGTTGAGAAATTACTGCGCAAGTGGAAAGAAAAATCTCTGAACGGTATGATGAAATACGACCCGAAGTTTGCTACTTCGCCTATCTTTGTGACCGATAAGGATTATGAATTCTCTGTCGACCTTGAGTTAATCACTCTAGTCGAATCTGATCCTTTTCACAGTTATGAGTCTGAAACGGTTGTAGCCCATCTTACCAAACTGCACGATACAACCACCCTATTCACTAGTGAGGAAAAGATCCGCCACTACTACATGATCAAGTTGTTTCCTTTCTCGCTAAAGGATGATGCTAAGACTTGGTTCACTTCTCTTGCTCCTGGTTGTGTGCGTAGCCCCCAGGATATGGTCTACTACTTCTCTGAAAAATATTTCCCTGCCCATAAGAAGCAAGCTGCCTTGCAGGAAATATACAACTTTTCTCAAGCTGAAGAAGAGAGTCTCCCACAAGCTTGGGGAAGGCTCATCCAGCTACTGAATGCTTTGCCTGATCACCCTCTTGAGAAGAATGAAATACTTGATATCTTCTATAATGGACTTACCGATGCTTCCAAAGACCACCTAGATAGTTGTGCCGATAGTGTTTTTAGGGAACGAACTGTAGAACAAGCTGAGATTCTACTGAATAACATCTTGTGCAATGAGAATGCTTGGACTGTTTTCGAACCACCTCCTAAGCCAACTCCGAAGAAAAGAGGTATTCTATTGCTCAGTCCTGAAGATATGCAAGAAGCCAAGAAATCTATGCGAGAGAAAGGCATTAAATCTGAAGATGTCAAAAATCTACCACCTATCAAAGAGATCCATGGTCTCGATAACCCGATACAGGTAGTAGAAGTAAATTCTGTGCGTAGGTTTCATGAGAGTGATATTCCTTTTGATAAACCTGCTAGCTTATGCGTGGATGAATTTGATAACTTTGTTGCCAAACAACAGAGTTTCAATGATTATGTTAGGAGACAATTACAACAGAATGCTCGTATGCTTAGTCATTTAAGTGCTTGTGTGGACAGAAATGTCAATGATCTTAAGCTCCTGAGTAAACATGCCTCTATGGTTACAACTCAGGTAGAACAAGTACTTAAAGCTCAAAATGACTTGCTGAATGAGTTGAATGCCAATTCTGTTAGAGTCGTTACTAGAGGCGGTAGAATGACTCAGGAATGTCTGTATCCTGACGGTCATCCAAAGAGAATTGAACAAGATTCTCAAGGAGTTAGCACTGATGCACCTAGTCATCCTAGAAAGAAGAAGAAAGATGATAGGAACCTGCACGCTAGCAACCCTGTTGCTACTACACCTGAGATTCCAAACGATGTCTTTGTCTCTGATGCTGAAACACAATCTGGTGATGAACATGAGCCTAATGATAATATCAATAGTGATGTTCATGAAGATGCTCAACCTAGCAACGATAAGGATGTGGAGATTGAACCTGTTGATCTTGATAACCCTCAGCCTAAGAATAAGAGATACAATAAGAATGACTTCACTGCTAGGAAGCACGGTAAAGAAAGGGAACCATGGGTCCAGAAACCTATGCCATTTCCTCCCAAACCATCCAAGAAAAAAGATGATGAGGATTTTGAGCGCTTTGTTGAAATGATCAGACCTGTCTTTCTGCAAATGTGTTTGATAGATACGCTCAAAATGTCTCCGTATGCTAAGTAGATGAAGGATAATGTGACTAATAAGAGGAGGATACCTGAGGTTGAGATTTCCACCATGCTTGCCAATTACACTTTCAAAGGTGGAACTCCTAAGAAACTAGGTGATCCCGGTGTGCCCACTATACCTTGCTCCGTTAAAGGTAACTATGTTAGAACTGCTTTATGCAATCTTGGAGCCGGTGTTAGTGTTATGCCTCTCTCTCTTTATCGTAGACTTGAACTGGATAAGTTGACACCCACTGAAATCTCTCTGCAAATGGCCGACAAATCAACTTCTTTCTGATGACCCACAATTATAGGGGATCAATCGTAGTCCTTTCGATAAGTAAGAGTGTCGAACCAAGCGAGGAGCAGAAGGATTTGATAAACGGATTTCAGCAAGGTAATAACTGCAAGCACTCAAAGTAGCGGTAACAAGTAATTGTGTAGCGAGGTGAAACGTAGCAAGCAAAGAGTAACAAGTAGTAGCAACGGTGCAGCAAGTGTCCCAATCCCTTTTGTAGCAAGGGACAAGCGTGAACAAAGTCTTATAGGAGGAAAAATGCTCCTGAGGACACACGGGAATTTCTGTCATGCTAGTTTCATCATGTTCATATGATTCACGTTCGCTACTTTGATAGTTTGATATGTGGGTGGACCGGCGCTTGGGTACAGCCCTTACTTGAACAAGCATCCCACTTATGATTAACCTCTCTCACAAGCATCCGCAACTACAAAAGAAGAATTAAGACAAAGTCTAACCATAGCATTAAACTAGTGGATCCAAATCAGCCCCTCACGAAGCAACGCATAGGCTGGGGTTTAAGCTTCTGTCACTACAGCAACCCATCATCTACTTACTACTTCCCAATGCCTTCCTCTAGGCCCAAATATGGTGAAGTGTTATGTAGTCGACGTTCACATAACACCACTAGAGGAAAAACAACATACAACATATCAAAATACCGAACGAATATCAAATTCACATGACTATTATCAGCATGACTTATCCCATGTCCTCAGGAACAAAAGTAACTACTCACAAGACATAATCATAGTCATGACCATAGGTGTAATGAATAACATCAAGGATCTAAACATAAACTCTTCCACCAAGTAATCCAACTAGCATCAACTAGAAAGAGTAATCAACACTACTAGCAACCTTACAAGTACCAATCAGAGTCGCGAGACGAAGATTGGTTACAAGAGATGAACTAGGGATTGGAGAGGAGATGGTGCTGATGAAGATGTTGATGAAGATGCCTCCCCTCTGACGAGAGGAGTGTTGGTGATGACGATGGCGACGATTTCCCCCTCCGGGAGGGAAGTTTCCCCGACAGGATCGTCCTGCCGGAGCTCTAGATTGGATCTGCTCAAGTTCCGCCTCGTGGCGGCGGCGAAACCACGAAAAAGCTTCCTCTTGATTTTTTCCAGACCAGGACGCTTCATATAGAAAAAGAGGGGGGCTAGTGGGCCTTTAGGCAGCCCACAAGCCTGCCCTGCGCCACCAGGGGGGTGGTGGCGGTGGGCAAGCTTGTGGAGCCCTGATGCCCCCCCTCCGGTAGTTCTTTCGCCCAGTATTTTAATATATTCCAGAAAAAATCCACGTAAATTTTCAGAGCATTTGGAGATGTGCAGAATAGTGGACTAGGATTTGCTCCTTTTCCAGTCCAGAATTCCAGCTGCCTGAATTCTCTCTCTTCAAATAAACCTTGCAAAATAAGAGAAAAAAGGCATAAATATGGTACCACAAGTAATATAACAGCCCAAAAAGCAATAAATATCAACATGAAAGCATGATGCAAAATTGACGTATCAACTCCCCCAAGCTTAGACCTCGCTTGTCCTCAAGCGAAAACCAAGTTCCATAAACATGTCCACATGTTTGGGGACGAAGGTGTCGATAAAACATAATACGGACATGAGGGCATCATGATCACACATAGAACATCAATATATCATAAAGATTCTTATGGGAAAGTAACAATTCCTTCACAAAGCAAATCATGAAGCAAAAACCTTACCGAGAAGTAACCAACAATAGTCCATAGTCATTGAAGCAATTGCAATTTGTCACAACATCAGAAAGAGTCAAATAAGAGCTTGTAAGGCAAACCCACATACTCAATCATCTCTTTTGTTTTCCATAATTGTTACTACTCACGTGGTACTCATGGTGTCAAAGTTTCAGCTGGACACAGAGGAAGATAGGGGCTTATAGTTTGCCTCCCAACCATTTACCTCAAGGCTAAAGTCAACAACAATAAAGCATAAGTACTCAAATCCAAGTTGATATATGAATATAGATCTTTCCCAAGCATGTGACGGCAGCCAAGACAAAGGCAAAAAGGGAATTGGTGATGATCACCATGACTCTTTCAAGGGTAAAAAGTAAAGGTACAAGAAAGGCCCTTCGTAGAGGGAAGCAGAGGTTCTCATGCGCTTTTGAGGTTTGAATGCGTGTCCTCTTAGTGCGGAGGAACGTCACTTTATATTGCCTCCTGTGATAAAGAACTTTATTATGCAGTCTGTCGCTTTTATGTCTTCCTCATCACAGGTTCGTACAAAGTTTATTTTCCACACACTAATAGATCATACATATTAGAGAGCAATTTTTATTGCTTGCACCGATGACAACTTACTTGAAGGATCTTATTCAATCCATAGGTAGGTATGGTGGACTCTCATGGAAAAACTGGGTTGAAGGTTTATGGATGCACAAGTAGTATCTCTACTTGGTGCGGGAGTTTTGGCTAATATGAGGTGGAAGAAATTGTCACATGCTAAGGGATCTCTAATCATATAACATTGTTTGGAACCAAGCAAACACAATTCATTATGTTGTCTTCCTTGTCCAACATCTACTCCTAGGCATGTAATAGTTTGGTGAGTGCTCACAATTGTAAAAAGTGTCTAAGATGATATATTTATATGTGAACCTATCTTTCCTTATTACTTCTTATTAATTGCAACAATGACTGAGGTCTATGTTGATTTATTATCAACAAGTTTCAATCATCATACGTGTCATAAGTGAAGTTATCACTTTCCATAAGATCGTCTCATGATCTTTCATTCTATCGTTCTTTTCATACTTTTGATCATGGCACAAAGCAAAGCCCTTAACTAAGACACTCTTTATTATATAGCTCATAAGCTCGAATACATCGGGGGAGAGACAAAAGCAAAAGAGTCAAACTAAAAACTAAAGACTTATTCCTCTAAAAGAAGAAATAAAAACTGAAAAGGAAAGAACTAAAACAAAGGTAAAAGCAAAAGATATAAAGGTGATACGATACCAGGGAAACTCCCCCAAGCTTGGCAGAAGCCAAGGGGATTGCCCATACCAATTCTTAGTTGTCTTCCTTTGGTGGTGGTGGTGTTATTGGAGTAGTCTGATCCTCCATCTTCCAAGGCATAGGTGCTCCATCATGGCAGGATGAACGAGTCGCCGGAATCCTCAAATCTGCGGCCAACCTTATTGATTTAAATCTGTACTCATACTCACAGTTTTGATTCTGCAGGTCATAGATCTGGCCCTAAAGTTGGTCAACCCTATCGTAGAGCCTGGAGAGGTGTTTCCCAATATCAATGGCATCCATCTTGTGCTTGCTAGTGAACTCCGTGATCATCGTGTGGTTAGCGTTGAGTCCACGCTCCACCATCCCTTGGCACTTGAAGACTTGTTGCTCCATTGCTTCGAGCCTCGTCTCCACGCTTCCAGTCTTCTTAGGCCCCTCAACATCATGGATGTGCAACATCCCCTCGCTCATCTTGATAGATTGAGGGTGTTTCAGCACTTCCGTGAGGTAGGGATTGATGACCTTCTCGAAGATCTTGTCCTTAGGAGCGTTTGGGGAAGTCATGATGATCTAGATCTGCGGCAGAAACAAGCTCGAAACGAAAACAGAGGAAAAATGCGCGATACGGAGATCAAAACCTTTGGGCGACTATATATTGATTTTTTCTGGGCCAGAAGGAGTCCTCCGCAAGAAAACGGAGTCCGGGAGGCACACGAGGTGCCCACAAGCTTGCCCACCGCCACCAGGGGGTGGTGGCGGAGTGGGGGCTTGTGGCCGCCTTGTTCACTCTCCGGACTGCTTTTTATTTTTCCAATTTTCCGAAAATTCCAAAACGGAAGAAATTTCCTATTGGAAAAGTATCGGAGTCCAATTTCTTGCCGAAACAGATACATCTTTGTTTTCAAGGTCTGAAACAGGCTGATAAACATCCCTTATGTACTCCTCTGGAGTTATGACATTGATGATATTGGTCTCAACATTTATGGGAGTACCAGAGATGTAATGCTTGATTCTTTGCCCATTTACCACTCTAGGAAAATTTCCTTCCGTGTTATTGATTTTGATGGCACCGGAACGATATACTTCCTCGACAACATAGGGACCTTCCCATTTAGAGAGAAGCTTGCCTGCAAAGAATCTCAAACGAGAATTGTATAGCAAGACATAATCACCTACATTGAACTCTCGTTTCTGTATTCGTTTGTCGTGCCATCTCTTAACCTTTTCCTTGAACAACCTGGCATTCTCGTATGCCTGGGCTCTCCATTCATCTAACGAGTTGATAACAAACAACCGCTTCTCGCCGGCAAGTTTGAAATCAAAGTTGAGCTCTTTGATTGCCCAATAAGCTTTGTGTTCCAGCTCAAGAGGTAAATGACAGGCCTTATCGTAAACCATTTTATATGGTGATATGCCCATGGGATTCTTATAAGCAGTCCTATAAGCCCATAGTTCATCGTCAAGTTTGCTAGACCAGTTCTTTCGAGATCTATTAACGGTCTTTTGTAAGATCAACTTGATCTCCCTATTACTCAACTCTACTTGACCACTAGACTGAGGATGATAAGGAGATGCAACTCTATGGTTGACATCATACTTAGCTAGCATCTTGCGGAAAACACCATGAATGAAGTGTGAACCGCCATCAGTCATCAAGTATCTAGGGACTCCAAATCTTGGGAATATGACTTCTTTAAGCATCTTAATAGAGGTGTGGTGATCAACATTTTTAGTGGGGATAACTTCTACCCACTTAGTAACGTAATCCACAACAACTAAGATGTGAGTGTACCCATTGGAACTCGGGAAGGGTCCCATATAATCAAAGCCCCAGACATCAAATGGTTCAATGACAAGTGAATAGTTCATAGGCATCTCTTGACGCTTACTGATGTTCCCTATCCTTTGGCATTCGTCACAAGACAAGACAAACTTACGGGCATCCTTGAAGAGAGTGGGCCAATAGAAACCTGATTGCAATACCTTATGGGTAGTTCTATCTCCAGCAAGGTGTCCTCCGTAGGCTTCAGAATGACACGTCTGCAGGATCTGTCCCTGTTCATGTTCAGGGACACAACGTCTAATAACCTTATCTACTCCTTGCTTATAAAGGTGTGGATCATCCCAAAAGTAGTGTCTCAAATCAAAGAAGAATTTCTTCTTTTGCTGGTAGGTGAAACTGGGTGGTATGTATTTGGCTACGATATAGTTTGCATAATCGGCATACCACGGTGAACTAAGTGAAGTGCGGATGACAATTAGTTGCTCATCAGGAAAGCTGTCATCAATAGGTAGTGGGTCATCAAGGACATTCTCTAGCCTAGACAAGTTATCTGCTACAGGGTTATCAGCACCCTTTCGGTCAACGACGTGCAAATCAAATTCCTGTAGCAAGAGAACCCATCTGATCAGCCTAGGCTTAGCGCCCTTCTTCTCCATAAGGTACTTAATAGCAGCATGATCAGAGTGAATAGTGACTTTGGAGTCAACTATGTAAGATCTGAACTTTTCACATGCAAACACGACTGCTAAAAATTCCTTCTCCATAGTGGCATAGTTTCTTTGGGCACTGTCTAGAGTTTTACTAGCGTAGTGAAGGACATTCAACTTCTTGTCAATTCTCTGTCCTAGAATAGCACCAACAGCGTAATCACTAGCGTCACACATGATTTCAAAGGGCAAGTTCCAGTCAGGTGGTTGAACAATAGGTGCGGTTATCAAAGCCTTCTTAAGTATTTCGAAAGCTTCCTCACAATCCTCATCAAAAACAAAAGGAACATCCTTCTGCAAGAGGTTGGTAAGAGGCCTAGAAATCTTAGAGAAGTCTTTAATGAACCTTCTATAGAAACCATCATGACCTAGGAAACTTCATATACCTCTGATATCTGTGGGGCAAGGCATTTTCTCAATTGCATCAACCTTAGCCTTATCAACTTCGATGCCTCTTTCAGAGATTTTGTGTCCTAAGACGATACCTTCAGTAACCATAAAGTGGCACTTCTCCCAATTCAAGACGAGGTTGGTTTCTTCGCATCTCTGTAAGACTCGATCAAGGTTGCTGAGGCAATCATCAAAGGAAGACCCATAAACGGAGAAGTCATCCATGAAAACCTCGACAATCTTTTCACAAAAGTGAGAGAATATAGCCATCATACATCTTTGGAAGGTGGCAGGTGCATTACATAAGCCAAAAGGCTTACGTCTATAGGCAAAGGTACCGAAAGGGCAGGTGAAAGTGGTTTTCTCTTGATCAGATTGTGCAACAGGTATTTGCGAGAAACCTGAATAACCGTCTAGAAAGCAGAAGTGTGTGTGCTTTGATAGCCTTTCTAGCATTTGGTCGATGAACGGCAAAGGATAATGATCTTTCCTGGTTGCCTTGTTCAGTTTCCGGAAGTCTATCACCATTCTATAGCCGATAATAATCCTTTGTGGGATTAGTTCATCCTTATCATTAGGAACGACGGTGATACCTCCCTTCTTAGGTACGCAATGTACTGGACTTACCCAATCACTATGAGCAACAGGATAAATGATTCCTGCTTCGAGAAGCTTTAATATTTCTTTTCTAATGACCTCTTTCATCTTAGGATTTAATCTCCTTTGATGATCAACAACTGGTTTAAAGTCAGGATCGGTTTTAATCTTGTGCTGACATAGAGTAGGACTAATACCCTTAAGATCATCAAGAGTATATCCAATAGCAGCGCGGTGCTACCTCAGAGTTTTTAGTAACTTCTTCTCTTCGAGCTCTGAGAGGAGAGCACTAATAATGACAGGATATATCTCCTTCTCATGAAGATAGGCATACTTGAGAGTATCAGGCAACTGTTTAAGCTCGAACACATGATCACCCTTTGGTGGAGGAGGATCCCCAAGCAGTTCAACATGCAGATTATTCTTGAGAATAGGATATTGTTCTAAGACAATTTTATCTATCTCATCTCTCTCCTCCATATGCATATCATTTTCATGCTCAAGCAGATATTGCTCTAAAGGATCCGTAGGAGGTACGGCAATAGAGGCAAGAGCAATGATTTCATCTCTACCAGACGACTCTCTTTCATGGGTTTGTCTTCCAAACTTGGAAAAGTTAAATTCATGAGACACACACTCGAAACTCATTGTGATAGTCTGCTTAATGCAATCAATGTGAGCATTGACAGTGTTGAGAAAGGGTCTACCAAATATGATGGGACAAAAGCTATCTTGTGCAGTACCAAGGACGAGGAAATCAGTAGGATACTTCGTCTTACCACACATGACTTCTACGTCTCTCACAATTCCCAGAGGGCAGATAGTGTCTCTATTAGCTAGCGTAATAGTGACATCAATGGGTTCTGACTCAGCAGGTGCAATCTCATCTTTGATTTCATCATATAGAGAACAGGGTATTGCACTAACACTAGCTCCCATATCACATAAACCATGGTAACAGTGATCTCCTATCTTAACAGAAACAACAGGCAGGCCAACTACAGGTCCGTGTTTCTCTTTCACGTGAGGTTTAGCAATTCTAGCGGAGTCCTCACAGAATTTGATAACATGGCCATCTATGTCTTCGGCTAAGAGATCTTTGATAATAGCAACACTAGGTTCAACTCTAATCTCCTCAGGGGGTGCAATTGGTCTAATGTAACCCCTACGTATCACAGTTGGAGCTTTAGAATAATCCTTTATCCTAGCAGGGTATGGTGGTTTCTCAGTGTAAGCACAAGGAACAACATGATCACTAAAAGCTATGATTTTCTCCTCAACTAGATTGGTTTTGGCTATGTTGCTTTCTACAGGAGGATGATATTTAAACCACTTCTCTTCGGGAAGATCAACATGAGCAGCAAAAGATTCACATAGAGAAGCTACTATCTCAGAGTCAAGTCCATACTTAGCGCTAAAATCTCTAGAAGTGTTAGTCTCAACAAAAGATTTAACGCAATCAAACTAGAAATTCATACCTGACTCCTTACCTTCCTCCAGCTCCCAATCTTCAGAGTTGCGTTTGATTCTCTCCAATAAATTCCACTTGTGATCAATATCCTTCTTCATAAAAGAACCGGCACAAGAAGTGTCAAGCATGGTACGATCTTCATGAGAAAGCCGAGCATAAAAGTTTTGAGTGATGATTTCTCTCGAGAGCTCATGATTGGGGCATGAATATAGCATTGATTTAAGCCTCCCCCAAGATTGAGCTATGCTTTCCCTGTCACGAGGCCAAAAGTTATAAATAAAGTTCCGATCATGATGTACTAAATGCATAGGATAGAACTTTTGATGAAATTCCAATTTCAACCGATTGTAGCCCCATGATCCAGTATCATCACATAGCCTATACCATGTCAACGCCTTATCCTTCAAAGATAAAGGGAAGACTCTCTTCTTTACTTCATCCTCGGGCAAACATGCAAGCCTAAATAAACCACAAACTTCATCTACATAGATTAGATGCAAGTCTGGATGTGAAGATCCATCTCCTGTGAAAGGATTAGCCAGCAGTTTCTCAAGCATACCCAAAGGAATTTCATAAAAGATATTTTCAGTAGGTACCTCAGGTTGAGGAGCAACTCCTCGTTCTTCCGTTCTTGGTGAAGATACCCCGAACAAACTCCTCAAAGGAAGAGTTTCCATAGTGACAAGTGACAATAAATTTCAGCATAGTATATAAATGTTTCCTTACCAATTTCCACTTACCAAAGGCGCTTCACTCCCCGACAACGGCGCCAGAAAAGAGTCTTGATGACCCACAACTATAGGGGATCAATCGTAGTCCTTTCGATAAGTAAGAGTGTCGAACCCAACGAGGAGCAGAAGGCTCTGATAAACGGATTTTAGCAAGGTAATAACTGCAAGCATTAAAAGTAGCGGTAACAAGTAATTGTGTAGCGAGGTGAAACGTAGCAAGCAAAGAGTAACAAGTAACAAGTAGTAGTAACGGTGCAGCATGTGGCCCAATCCCTTTTGTATCAAGGGACAAGCCTGAACAAAGTCTTATAGGAGGAAAAACGCTCCCGAGGACACACAGGAATTTCTGTCATGCTAGTTTCATCATGTTCATATGATTCGCGTTCGTTACTTTGATAGTTTGATATGTGGGTGGACTGGCGCTTGGGTACTGCCCTTACTTGGACAAGCATCCAACTTATGATTAACCTCTCTCGCAAGCATCCGCAACTACAAAAGAAGAATTAAGACAAAGTCTAACCATAGCATTAAACTAGTGGATCCAAATCAGCCCCTCACGAAGCAACGCATAGACTGGGGTTTAAGCTTCTGTCACTCCAGCAACCCATCATCTACTTACTACTTCCCAATGCCTTCCTCTAGGCCCAAATATGGTGAAGTGTTATGTATTCGACGTTCACATAACACCACTAGAGGAAAAACAACATACAACATATCAAAATACCGAACGAATATCAAATTCACATGACTATTATCAGCATGACTTATCCCATGTCCTAAGGAACAAAAGTAACTACTCACAAGACATAACAATAATCATGACCATAGGTGTAATGAATAGCATCAAGGATCTAAACATAAACTCTTCCACCAAGTAATCCAACTAGCATCAACTACAGAGAGTAATCAACACTACTAGCAACCTTACAAGTACCAATCGGAGTCGCGAGACAAAGATTGGTTACAAGAGATGAACTAGGGATTGGAGAGGAGATGGTGCTGATGAAGATGTTGATGAAGATGCCTCCCCTCTGACGAGAGGAGTGTTGGTGATGACGATGGTGACGATTTCCCCCTCCGGGAGGGAAGTTTCATCGGCAGGATCGTCCTGCCGGAGCTCTAGATTGGATCTGCTCAAGTTCCGCCTCGTGGTGGCGGCGAAACCACGAAAAAGCTCCCTATTGATTTTTTTCCAGAACAGGATGCTTCATATAGCAAAACAGGGGGGCTAGTGGGCCTTCAGGCAGCCCACAAGCCTGCCCTGCACCACCAGGGGGGTGGTGGCGGTGGGCAAGCTTGTGGAGCCCTGGTGGCCCCCCTCCGGTAGTTCTTTCACCTAGTATTTTTAATATATTCCAGAAAAAATCCACATAAATTTTCAGAGCATTTGGAGATGTGCAGAATAGTGGACTAGGATTCTCTCCTTTTCCAGTCCAGAATTCCAGCTGCCTGAATTCTCCCTCTTCAAATAAACCTTGCAAAATAAGAGAGAAAAGGCATAAATATGGTACCACAAGTAATATAACAGCCCAAAAAGCAATAAATATCAACATGAAAGCATGATGCAAAATGGACGTATCACTTTCCCTATCGGCTTTTGCGAGGATGTGCGTGTTGTGGTTGCTAACACCACTATCTTAACAGACTTTGTTATCTTGGATATTCCCGAGGACGATGCCATGTCTGTCATCCTCGGAAGACCCTTTTTAAACACTGCAGGGGCTGTTATAGATTGCAACAAAGGCAATGTCACTTTCCATGTCAACGGTAATGAGAATTCTGTGCACTTTCCAAAGAAACAATATCGAGTACATTGCATCAATGCTATCGAAAAAACTTCATCGATTCTTATTGGGAGCTTTGAATGCCCTATTCCTCGTATCAAGATGAAGTATGATTTGCTTGTTGGGGAGATACACATCCCCATTGAGGTGACCTTGTGACTATTCGAAAATTCTCCGTTCTCTTTTGCGATTCGATTTTTTTGTCAAAGAGGCTTGATCAACCCCACTGACGGATTTCTTTCGATGACCATGAGATGGATGAATCGAGGAGTCACAAACCTCTGTTCCAAGCTTTCACTTTCGGTTGCTTAGAAGAAAAATTATAGATTTAGTTTAGTTTTCCCTATTTTTTGTTTTAGCATCCGGTAGAAAAGTACCCCGAAAATAAAAGTTCTCCGAACGCCGTGAAAATCAAGTATGATTTTTTGGAATTTTTGAAAAATTCTGAGACGAAGAGTTTGTCTGGGGGCCACACCAGTGGGCCACAAGCCCTAGGGGCGCGGGCACCCCCTGGCCGCGCCACCCAGGCTTGTGGGGCCCACAGGTACCCCCTCCACTCATTCTTTCTCTCATGTGGTTCTCCTACCTCCAGAAAAAATCGTTTCGCAGCTCAAACCCGTGCTCTTGCTCCTCTTGCTGGGATTTTCGATCTCCTTGCTCAAATCACCGTTCTCCGAACTGTTTTGGGGAAATTACTCATTGGTAAGTGACTCCTCCATTGGTCCAATTAGTTTTTTCTCTAGTGCCTTATACTCCGCGTATTTTTGCTACCTTGGTGACCATGTTCTTGAGCTTTGCATGCTGATTTTAGCTGGTCCCAAGTTGTTTTGATGCGTAATATGGCCTCTAGGCACTTGTGGGAGTAGTTTCTACTAGTTTAGTTGAGCCTTGTTCACTTTTCCTTTGGGTCACTGAAAATTTCAGAAAAGGAAGATGTTCAGGAGAAACTTTCATGGTGGTTCCTCAAGCAAGAGAGGTCCCCGTCTTGCGATTCGGGAGCCTGATCCTTACCAACCTAGGGACGCGCACGTACAACCATGTGAATGGCCTTCTGATGAATTTATGATTGAGGAAGGTTTCAAATATGAGTTTGATACACTTGTTCACAACGTCGGACTCGAAGAATTCATCTCCGATAAATGTGAACAATATGTTGCTCTCACTGCCTCTTTTGTTCGTAGATTCAAATTTTCAGCTAGCTGTGAGACATCGATACTGTTTGATCTCTATGATAAATCGTATACCATGGATTTAGAGGATTTCAATAGAATTTGCAAAATACCTATTTGGGGTAGCCTCAATGATCCTCCTAAATCTTCGGTTAGAGATTTTTGCTCTGGTATTACAGTTGGAGAAACTAGAGACATTGCGCAAGCTACCATGGGGAGTATTCATTTTCCCGCCTTGCATTACTTTGCTTTCTTCATAGGCAGATGCATTAATGGCAAGATTGAGCATTGTCACCTCTGCGCACCCGACCTTAGTATCCTTAAGAGCGCAATGACGGGTGACAAAAGCTTCAACATGGGAACTATAATAGCAAGGAGGCTGAATAAGAATGCTAATGAAAGGGATTTCTTTGGTGGGATCTATGCCACTCGCATAGCAAATTTCCTTGGAGTACCCTTGTGCGAAGGAGACCCCCCGCTCCATACAGCTTTCCTTGACCGCGTCTCTTTGACATGCTACCAGTTCCTTGAGAGGGATGACGAATCCCTCCTATACCGTTTGATATTTAACCGGCAGCGTGTTTTCCATATTACCCTTCCTGCTCCTGCCTTCTTTGACATTCAGGTAAAACGGAGATATTACATAACCAGAGGAGAGGCAGAGGAGTATGAGAGGGAGGCAAAGGCTGCTCGTCTCCGTGAGGCAGCTATTCAGGAAGTGGCTGCAGCGCTCCCGTATAACCCCCATTATGATTTTGGGTTTCGCCAGGACCATCCTTGGGAGTAAACCAAGTTAGGCCAAAAGCCTAAGCTTGGGGGAGTTCGTGTTTCTCACCGACTTTACATTCTTGCTTATGCTTTCACTTTGTTAGCCGGTGTTCACACTTTGCCACTTTATCATCCATGCTAGTTTATTTTCTTTTTCTCGTTTTCTTTTCGTGTGTTCGTCTAGTTTGAGAAAACCCAAAAAGATTTTCTTTTCTTCTTTTGCTTGTTGGGAGCTTTCCCGTGTAGATAGTTTTCTTTTTCTTTGGGTCAAGGTAGAAGATATTGGTTACAATGTTTAGTGGCTCTTGCATGCATACCTGTTTAGCTTTCAAAGATCCATATTACTTTGTCTTCTCCTTTGTGTTTGCCTGCAGATTACAGCTTTAGTCCAATGCACGAGCACTCTTATTATTGTTCACATCATTTGGTGGTGCAAGTGAAAGGCAATAATGACGATATATGATGAAGTGACTGAGTGTGGAAAAGCTGGTATGAACTCGATCTATTTTGTTTTTGTAAATATGACTAGCTCATCATGCCTAATTCAACTTTGTTGTGAGAGAAACATGTTTGCAATGACAACTTAGAGATCATAGTTGCTTATGCCATGCTTACTTAGCTAGGAGCTTATAATGGTTTGTCTTGGATGCCCACATGAATGTTGAGATGACTGTGTTGTAGTATGATAGGATGGTATCCTCCTTTGAATGATTCAAGTGGCTTGACTTGGCGCATGTTCATGCATGTAGTTGAAACCAAATCAACATAACCTCTATGATATTCATGTTCATGGTGATTTATGTCCTACTCATGCTTTCACTCAATCTTAGTTAATCTCAATGCATTTTGATGACTGTTGTCGCTCTCTAGTTGGTCGCTTCCCAGTCTTTTGCTAGCCTTCAATTGTACTAAGCGGGAATACTACTTGTGCATCCACTCCCATAAACCCAAAGTTGTGCCTTATGAGTCCAGCATACCTACCTATGTGCGGTATCTACCTGCCGTTCCAAGTAAATTTGCATGTGCCACTCTCTAAACCTTCAAGAAATAATCTGTTTTGCATGCCCGAACCGCTCATGTGGTGACAGGGGGCTATTGGTATCTTTCATGCTAGGCGTGTTATCCTCGATATGTGTTTATTCGCTATCTTTCACGAGAAAGGGGCCGGTAATTGGAATTCCCAGTTCCATGCTCAAATCGAAAAGATAATTGCAAACAAAACTCCCCCATGATTGATGTTGGTATGGACGGTACCCGAGGATTCGGCTAGCCGTGGAGTGTGATTGATTGGTGGTGGGGGAGTCAAAACTTTACTTTTCTGTTTGGGAACCGCCTATAGCATGTGTAGCGTGGAAGATGTTGAGAACTCTTAGTCATTGCATTGACAATGAAAGCATGCCACCCAAAATTATTATCTCTGTTTTAAAAGCTTGAGCGCTGGCACCTATGCAAATCAATGCTTCCCTCTGCGAAGGGTCTGTCTATTTATGTTCCTCTTGAGTCATCCTCCTCTTACAAAAGCACCAATTAGAGAGCACCTCTGTCATTTTTATGCTTTGCTTTTGACTGTGTTGAGTATGACTATGACTGGTTCTTCATTACCTTGAATTACCTTGAATTAACTGTGTTGAGTATAATAAGGCTCTGCATTTATGTTTTGCGGTCTCAGAAAGAGCTTGCGAGATACCATCTGTTCGTACTGCTTCATGATTGTTTTGATTGAAGTGTTGACGTTTGAGCCTTATTATTATTTGCTCGCTACTTGATTATGCCATTGATATGAGTTTACCGTGAGACCTAGATGTCATTTTCTTATGTGGTTTGCTCGTGATCTTGCTGAAGTTCTGGTTATGAGTTAGACATAGTTGCAACAACAAGATCAAACAGAGTTCATCAATTTTTTTTCTTTTGTCTCTTTCAGTTTGTCAACTGAATTGCTTGAGGACAAGCAAGGCTTTAAGCTTGGGGGAGTTGATACGTCTCCGTCGTATCTACTTTTCCGAACTCTTTTGCCCTTGTTTTGGACTCTAATTTGCATGATTTGAATGGAACTAACCCGGACTGACGCTGTTTTCAGCAGAATTGCCATGGTGTTGTTTTTGTGCAGAAATAAAAGTTCTTGGAACGTCCTGAAAATTTTCGGAGATTTTTTCTGGAATAAAAGGAAAGTACATGCGCAAAGATCCACCGGAGGAGGTGGACCAGTGGGCCACAAGCCCACAGGCCGCGACCGCCCCCCGTGGCCGTGCCGTGAGGGCTTGTGGGGCCCACGTGGCTCCAGTGCCCCCAAACTCAGCTCTATTTATTCCATCTTGCCCGGAAAAAAAATCAGAGAGAAGGTTTCATTGCGTTTTACGATACGGATGCGCCGCCACCTCCTGTTCTTCATGTGGAGGGTAGATCTGGAGTCTGTTCTGGGCTCCGGAGAGGGGAAATCGTCGCCATCATCATCATCAACCTTCCTCCATCGACAATTCCATGATGCTCTTCATCGTTCGTGAGTAATCTCATCGTAGGCTTGCTGGACGGTGATGAGTTGTATGAGATCTATCATGTAATCGAGTTAGTTTTGACGGGGATTGATCCCTAGTATCCACTATGTTCTAGATTGATGTTGCTACTACTTGGCTATGCTTAATGCTTGTCACTAGGGCCCGAGTGCCATGATTTCAGATCTGAACCTATTATGTTGTCGCCAATATATGTGTGTTGCAGATCATATCTTGCAAGTTGTAGTCACCTACTATGTGTTATGACTCGGCAACCCCGGAGTGACAATAGCCGGAACCACTCCCGGAGATGACCATAGTATGAGGAGTTCATGTATTCAACAAGTATTAATGCGTTGGTCCGGTTCTTTATTAAAAGGAGAACCTTAATATCGCGTAGTTTCCATTAGGACCCCTCTGCCACGGGAGGGATGGACAATAGATGTCATGCAAGTTCTTTTCCCTAAGCACGTATGACTACATACGGAATACATGCCTACATTAGATTGACGAACGGGAGCTAATTACATATCTCTTCGTGTTATAGCTGTTACATGATGAATCACATCCATCAAACTCATCCATCACCGATCCACTGCCTACGAGTCTTTTACTGCTGGTCCTTGCTATGTTACTTTGTTTAGGCTTGTCCCTTGCTACAAAAGGGATTGGGCCACTTTGCTTCTACTGTTGCCACTGCTGCCACTACTGCTATTCCTTGCTACTTCGATGTTACTTGTTGCAAGATCTTTTCCGACACTGTTGTTGGGGAAGAATAGTTACTCGCCCACGTGCAACCTACTGGCGCCATTGATACAATAGTCAGGAATAGTCTGCCGTCAACAGATCGTTTCTGGCACCGTTGCTATCATACTACTTTGCTACTGATACTTTGCTTGCAGACACTAATCTTTCTGGTGTGGTTGAATCTGACAAACTCAGCTGCTAATACTTGAGAATATTCTTTCGCTTCCCCTTGTGCGAACCGACAAATTTGGGTTGAATACTCTACCCTCGAAAACTGTTGCGATCCCCTATACTTGTGGGTTATCAATAACCCCTGCTAGGCCTCGGCCCAAGTGGCCGACCCAGCTGAGCCAACCGGCCAACCCACACCACCCCGGGGTATAAACCCCCAAGAAAATCCTAGCTACCCCCTGCCTAGCTCACTTCCCCCACACCCCAAGCCCACTCCCACCCGGCGGCTCCTCTGTCTCCCCGCGCCCGACTGGATCTCGGCCAGATCCGGCGCCTCATCGGCCCTCGCCGACCGTCGCCGGCGCCGCCCTTCCACGTCTCCTCACCGTCGTCCTCCTCCCCCCTGTCGGCTCCCCCTGCTCATCGAGCCCCACTGCCATTTCCCTCCCGCCGACCATTGTAGGATCAAAAGTATTTTTAGAGGGAGGGGGGTGATTAGACTACTTGACAAGATAAAAACTTAGCCTTTTCCCAATTTTAGCTGTGGGCCAATTTTAGCAATTATGACTAGTCAAGTACACCCTACAGATGCACATCTAAGAGTAGATCGGCGGAAAGTAAGACATGTAGATGTAAACTAGAGGGTAAGGTAGGGAGATCAAACGCAAAGGTTGACACGGTGATTTTTGGCATGGTTCCCATAGGTGACGTTATCGTACGTCCATGTTAGTGGATACATCAACCCACAGAGGGTAACGGCTGTGAGAGTCCATGGAGGGCTCCACCCACAAGGAGTCCACAAAGAAGCGGCCTTGTCTATTCCACCACGGCTTCCGTCCACACACGACTAGCCTCACTCACGGTAGATCTTCACGAAGTAGGCGATCTACTTGACCTTACAAACATCTTGGTTCAACTCCACAACACGAAGTAGGAGGCTCCCAAGCGACGCCTAACCAATCTAGGAGGCACCACCCACCAAAAGGTAATAGATGTGGTAGGACGATGAACTCCTTGCTCTTGTGCTTCTACAGATAGTCTCCTCAACACTCAATCACTCTCTCTCGGATTTGGCAGGGCACGAGAGATTGATCCTGTGGAAAGCAAGTTAGGGAGGCTAGAAATCAAGGTTGAAATGGTTGGAATGGAATCTCTTGATCTCAACACATGAGTAGGTGGCTCCCTCTCAAAAAAATGGATATGGCAAGTGTAAGTGTGTTCTGAGTGCTTCCTCTTCGAACGAGAGGTAGGTGGAGGGGTATATATAGGCATCCCCCCAAATCCAACTGTTACAACGTTATTTCCCAACTCGCTTACACCAAAATGAATCTCGATAGTACCGAGTTGCGCTAAATGTGGCAACTTTTGAATTTTCGGTGAGACCGATATAGGAATCTCGGTGGTACCGATACGATGACCTAGACAAGTTTCCAAATCTCGGTGAGACCGGTTCAAACTCAAAAATTCGGATTCTTGAAATCTTCTCAACAGAAAGTTGGTCAGCGAATCTCGGTGGCACCGATGTGAAAGTTGGTGGTACCGAGATAGTAGGGTTTGGCATAGGATATGTCAAGTGTAAAATTGGTAGGGCCGAATGGGAATAGTTAGTGGCACCTATTTTGCTAGTATGGGTTTGGACAGAGATATTTTGTGGGAAAATGGCTGAGTATTTTTGGTGGCTACCTCTAAGCACTTGAGCAACCAATTCATCATAATACCTCATCCCCTTTTAATAGTATTGGCTTTCCTATGGACAAAAAGTGATTTCTCACAAATGTAAAATGCAGAGTCTTCTTGCTTAAAGCTTGAGATAATCCTATTTCTTCCCTTGCATCAAGGGGCATATCCTTGCAATCCTATAGCCAAGGCATCTTTGAACTTTTCTGAAATATACTTAGATAAGCTCATTAGTCCAATGATGCATATGTTGTGATTAATTACCAAAACCACCTTAGGGAGCAATTGTGCTTTCAATCTCCCCCTTTTTGGTAATTGATGAACATATAGAACAATGCGTCGACAAAAGATATAATCAGTGATTAGCATTTACGCTTTGCGAAGTATGTGAAAAGCAAGAGCTCACCCTAAATTTCTGCATTATTTATGATTTGCGTTTGAATGTAAATGCACAATCGATTAGGATCATGGGTTACTCTTACATGCCACATACAACTTGGTGGTGCACATAAATGACATGAATGAATAGTAATGCACATAACACCAAACAATCAAGTGAATGATCATCATGTAGATAGCTCAAAGGTAATAATGTGGTAGCATAAAACAATCAAAGTGTATGATCAAACACACATCTAAACGGATAAAGTCATCCAAAAGACCAAAAGTTTTGAAAAACAAATGAGAGAAAATAAAGTACAAAGCTCTCCCTCTAGAAGCCCTATTTGATATATGTACTTCTCCCCCTTTGCCAACAAGTTACGAAAATGTGAAAAAAGGTCTAGAGATAAGCGTCTCTCTGGGCACGATCTCCTCCAGTAGCTGATGATGGAGTGGACAAGAGAGCATCGACGAAGGCTTCTGCAAATGTCACTGGAGCGGGAGGTGTAGACACTAGAGGTGCACGAGCAGGAGCTGAAGCTTGAGCTGATGTAGATGGTCTTGCTTCCGGATTTGGCACAACTGCTAACCTAGTCTAGGTCCTTAACTGAGTAGTAGTAGGAAGGGGTGACTATTCCGTTGGAACTATGCCCTAGAGGCAATGATAAATAAGTTATTATTATAATTCCTGTATCAAGATAATCGTTTATTATCCATGCTATAATTGTATTGAATCAAGACTTAGATACATGTGTGGATACATAGACAAAACACTGTCCCTAGCAAGCCTCTAGTTGGCTAGCCAGTTGATCAAGGATAGTCAAGGTCTTCTGACTATGTACAAGATGTTGTTGCTTGATAACTGGATCACATCATTAAGTGAATCATGTGATGGATGATACGTCTCAAACGTATCTATAATTTTTCATGGTTTCACGCTGTTATCTTGTCTTCTTTGGTTGTTTTATGTACCTTTTATATCTTTTTTGGGACTAACTTATTGATTCAGTGCCAAGTGTCAGTTCCTGTTTTTTCCGTGTTTTTGACTCTTTTCAGATCTGATTTTGGAACGGAGTCCAAACGGAAGAAAAACCCCAAAATGCTTTTTTCCCAAACGGAAGAAGACAAGGGGGCTTTTGGGCCAAGCGAGGTGGGCTCCAGGGAGCCCACAAGCCCCCACTCCGCCACCAGGGGGGAGGCAGTGGTGGGCAGGCTTGTGGCCTCCCTGACCGCCCCCTGACCTAGGTCTTTGGCCTATAAATTCCCAAATATTCCGCAAAAAACCAAGGGAGCCTCGAAAATAATTTTCCGCCGCCACAAGCTTCCGTTTCCACGAGATCTCATCTGGAGACCCTTCCCGGCGCCCTGCCGGAGGGGACTTTGGAGTTGGAGGGCTTCATCATCATCATCATCGCCCCTCCAATGACTCGTGAGTAGTTCACTTCAGACCTACGGGTCCGTAGTTAGTAGCTAGATGGCTTCTTCTCTCTCTTGGATCTTCAATACAAAGTTCTCCATGATCTTCATGGAGATCTATCCGATGTAATCTTCTTTGGCGGTGTGTTTGTCGAGATCCGATGAATTGTGGATTTGTGATCAGATTATCTATGATATATATTTGAGTCTTTGCTGATTTATTTTATGCATGATTTGATATCCTTGTAAGTCTCTCCGAGTCTTGGGTTTTGTTTGGCCAACTAGATCTATGATTCTTGCAATGGGAGAAGTGCTTGGTTTTGGGTTCTGCCATGTGGTGACCTTTCCCAGTGACAGTAGGGGCAGCAAGGCACACATCAAGTAGTTGCCATCAAGGGTAAAAAGATGGGGTCTTTATCATTGGTTTGAGATTATCCCGCTACATCATGTCATCTTTCTTAAGGCGTTACTCTGTTCTTATGGACTTAATACACTAGATGCATGCTGGATAGCGATCGACGTGTGGAGTAATAGTAGTAGATGCATAAAGTATCGGTCTACTTGTTTCGGACGTGATGCCTATAGAAATAATCATTGCATAGATATCGTCACGACATTGCGCGGTTCTATCAATTGCTCGATAGTAATTTGTTCACCCACCATCTACTTGCTTTTATGAGAGAAGTCACTAGTAAACACTACGGCCCCCCAGGTCTATTCACATCCATCATTTACATCTCCGCTTTTACTTTGCTTTGTTACTTTATTGCTTTCAGTTCTCACTTGGCAAACAATATATAAGGGATTGACAACCCCTTCATAGCGTTTGGTGCAAGCTTTTGTGTTTGTGCAGGGTCTTGAGATACTCTTCCGCCGGATTGATACCTTGGTTCTCAAACTGAGGGAAATACTTACCGTCGTTGTGCTACATCACCCTTTCCGCTTCGAGGGAACACCAACGCAAGGTTCCAAGGCCACGGGGGAAATCCTTTGCATACTTGCCTAGGAAAGTCCCTTAAGGCGTAGCTGTAGCTTAAGGATTCCTGGTGCCGTCGACACAACTATTTCTGGCACCGTTCCAAGGGACACACACCAAACATCAATGGACTAGACCCAAACTAATGAACGTAGCATGTTGATCGTGTTATTTTTTTGCTACTGTTTTCTGCGTGTCAAGTATTTATTCATATGATCATGAGACCATATAACTCACTGGCACTGGAGGAATACCTTGTGTGTATCAAACGTCACAACGTAACTGGGTGACTATAAAGATGCTCTACAGGTATCTCCGAAGGTGTCCGTTGAGTTAGTATGGATCAAGACTAGGATTTGTCACTCCGTGTGACGGAGAGGTATCTCGGGGCCCACTCGGTAATACAACATCACACACAAGCCTTGCAAGCAATGTGACTTAATGTAAGTCACGGGATCTTGTATTACGGAACGAGTAAAGAGACTTGCCGGTAAACGAGAATGAAATAGGTATGCGGATACTGACGATCGAATCTCGGGCAAGTAACATACCGAAGGACAAAGGGAATGACATACGGGATTATATGAATCCTTGGCACTGAGGTTCAATCGATAAGATCTTCGTAGAATATGTAGGATCCAATATGGGCATCCAGGTCCCGCTATTGGATATTGACCGAGGAGTCCCTCGGGTCATGTCTACATAGTTCTCGAACCCGCAGGGTCTGCACACTTAAGGTTCGGCGATGTTTTGTGCGTATTTGAGTTATATGGTTGGTTATCGAATGTTTTTCGGAGTCCCGGATGGGATCACGGACGTCACGAAGGTTTCCGGAATGGTCCAGAAACGAAGATTGATATATAGGATGACCTCATTTGATTACCGGAAAGTTTTCGGACATTACCGGGAATGTACCGGGAGTGACGAATGGGTTCCGGATGTTCACCGGGGGGGGGGGGGGAACCCACCCGGGGGAAGCCCATAGGCCTGAGGGTTGCCGCATTAGCCCTTAGTGGGCTGGTGGGATAGCCCAAGAGGCCCTATGCGCAGGAGATAAAGAAATCAAAGAAAAAAGAAAAAAAGGAGGTGGGAAGGAAGGGAAGGGCACCACCTGCCAATCCTAGTTGGACTAGGATTGGAGGTGGAGTCCTCCACCCTTGGTTCGGCTGACCCCTTGGGGCTCTCTTGAGCCTCAAGGCAGGTCCCTCCCCCTCCCTCCTATATATACTAGGGTATTAGGGCTGATTTGAGACAACTTTGCCACGGCAGCCCGACCACATACCTCCATGATTTTTCCTCTAGATCGTTTTTCTGCGTAGCTCGGGCGGAGCCCTGCTGGGATAGATCACCACCAACCTCCAGAGTGCCGTTATGCTGCTGGAGAACTCATCTACCTCTCCGTCTCTCTTGCTGGATCAAGAAGGCCGAGATCATCGTCGCGCTGTACGTGTGCTGAACGCGGAGGTGCCGTCCGTTCGGCGCTAGATCGGATCATGGGACGAAGAGTACGACTACGGTGATTTGAATCACGCAAGCTGTTCCACTACATCGTCCGCGTTTCTTAACGCTTACCGCTGTGCGATCTACAAGGGTACGTAGATCGGAAATCCCCTCTCGTAGATGGACATCACCATGATAGGTATTGCTTGTGCATAGGAACTTTTTTGTTTCCCGTACCACGTTCCCCAACAGTGGCATCATGAGCTAGGTTCATGCGTAGATGTTATCTCGAGTAGAACACAAAGGGTTTTGTGGACGGTGATGTTTGATTTGCTGCCCTCCTTAGTCTTTTCTCGATTCAGCGGTATTGTTGGATTGAAGCGGCCCGGACCGACATTATTCGTACGCTTACGAAAGACTGGTTTCATCGATTGACATGCAACCTCGTTGCATAAAGATGACTGGCGGGTGTAGTTGAATTGGTTTTGACCAAGGCGGTCCTTGGAGAGGTTAAATAGCAATTTGCACATCTCCGTTGTGGTTTTTGCGTAAGTAAGATGCGATCTACTAGATACCCATGGCAACCACGTAAAACATGCAACAACAATTAGAGGACGTCTAACTTGTTTTTGCAGGGTATGCTTGTGATATGATATGGACAATGACATGATGTGATATATTGGATGTATGATATGATCATGTTGTAATAGTTGATATCGACTTGCACGTCGATGGTACGGCAACCGGCAGGAGCCATAGGGTTGTCTTTAAACTAACGTTTGTGCTTGCAGATGCATTTACTATATTTCTAGGACGTAGCTTTAGTAGTAATAGCATGAGTAGCACGACAACCCCGATGGCGACGCGTTGATGGAGATCATGGTGTGGCGCCGGTGACAAGAAGATCGTGCCGGTGCTTTGGTGATGGAGATCAAGAAGCACATGATGATGGCCATATCATGTCACTTATGAATTGCATGTGATGTTAATCCTTTTATGCACCTTATTTTTCTTAGAACGACGGTAGCATTATGAGGTGATCTCTCACTAAAATTTCAAGACGAAATTGTGTTCTCCCGACTGTGCACCGTTGCTACACTTCGTCGTTTCGAGACAACACGTGATGATCGGGTGTGATAGACTCAACATTCACATACAACGGGTGCAAAACAGTTGCACACGCGGAACACTCAGGTTAAGCTTGATGAGCCTAGCATGTGGAGACATGGCCTCGGAACACATAAGACCGAAAGGTCGATCATGAATCATATAGTTGATATGATTAGCATAGGGATGCTTACCACTGAAACTATCCTCAACTCACGTGATGATCGGACTTGAGCTAGTGGAATTGGATCATGAACCACTCAAATGACTAGAGAGATGTACTTTTTGAGTGGGAGTTTAGAAAGTAATTTGATTAGTTAAAGTCTAATTATCTTGAACATAGTCTAAGTCCACTTTGAAAATATTTGTGTTGTAGATCAATGGCTCATGCGACAGTCACCCTTAATTTTAATACATTCCTAGAGAAAGCTAAGTTGAAAGATGATGGAAGCAACTTTGTAGACTGGGCTCGTAATCTTAAGTTGCTCCTGCAAGCTGGGAAGAAGGATTATGTCCTTAATGTTGCGCTAGGAGATGAACCACCCGCCGCGGCTGACCAAGATGTTAAGAACGCTTGGTTAACACGCAAGGAGGACTACTCAGTAGTTCAATGTGCAGTCTTGTATGGCTTAGAGCCGGGACTTCAACGTCGCTTTGAGTGTCATGGAGCATATGAGATGTTCCAGGAGTTGAAGTTTATCTTTCAGCAGAACGCCCGGATCGAGAGGTATGAGACCTTCGATAAATTCTATGCTTGCAAGATGGAGGAGAATTCGTCTGTCAGTGAACATGTGCTCAAAATGTGTGGGTACTCAAACCGTTTAGCTGAGTTGGGGATTGAAGTCCCGCAAGAGGCTATCATTGACAGAATTCTTCAATCACTGCCACCAAGCTATAAGGGCTTTGTGTTGAACTATAACATGCAAGGGATGAACAAGTCACCCGGCGAGTTATTCGCGATGCCGAAAGTCGCAGAGTCAGAACTCCGTAAAGAGCATCAAGTGTTGATGGTGAATAAGACCACTAGTTTCAAGAGAAACAGCAAAGGAAAGAAGGGTAACTCAAAGAAGAGAGGTAAGCCTGTTGCCAATCAGACGAAGAAACCCAAAGCTGGACCTAAGCCTGAAACGGAGTGCTATTATTGCAAAGTATGGGTCACTGGAAGCGCAACTCCCCCAAGTATCTGGCTGATAAGAAGGCGGCCAAGGAAAAATCAGGTATATTCGATATACATGTTATTGATGTGTACTTAACCAGCTCTCGTAGTAGTGCCTGGGTATTCGATACCGGTTCTAGTGCTCATATTTGCAACTCGAAACAGGAACTGCGGAATAAGCGAAGGCTGGCGAAGGATGAAGTGACGATGCGCGTGGGAAATGGTTCCAAGGTTGATGCAATCACCGTCAGCACAGTTTCACTTCAGTTACCATCAGGTTTAGTTATGAACTTAAATAAATGTTATTTAGTGCCTGCGTTAAGCATGAACATTATATCTGGATCTTGTTTATTGCGAGACGGTTAGTCGTTGAAGTCAGAGAATAATGGTTGTTCTATTTCTATGAGTAATATCTTTTATGGTCATGCACCCAATGTGAGAGGATTGTTCATATTGAATCTTGATAGTGATAATGCACATATACATAACATTGAGACCAAAAGAGTTAGAGTTAACAATGATAGCAACAAGTTTTTATGGCACTGCCGCTTAGGTCATATTGGTGTAAAGCGCATGAAGAAACTCCATACCGATGGACGTTTGGAGTCACTTGACTTTGATTCACTTGACACGTGCGAACCATGCCTCATGGGCAAGATGACTAAAACTACGTTCTCCGCAACAATGGAGCGTGCAAGTGACTTGTTGGAAATCATACATACCGATGTGTGTGGTCCGATGAGTGTGGAGGCATGCGGTGGGTATCGTTATTTTCTCACCTTCACTGACGATTTGAGTAGATATGGTTATGTCTACTTGATGAAGCACAAGTCCGAAACATTTGAAAAGTTCAAACAATTTCAGAGTGAAGTCAAAAATCATCGTAACAAGAAGATCAAGTTCCTACGGTCTGATCGTGGGGGGTGAATATCAGAGTTTCGAGTTTGGTGCTCACTTAAGACAATGCGAAATTGTTTCACAGTTGACACCGTCTGGAACACCACAGCGTAATGGTGTGTCCGAACGTCGTAATCGTACTTTATTAGAGATGGTGCGATCTATGATGTCTCTTACCAATTTGCTGTTATCATTTTGGGGTTATGCATTAGAAATAGCTGCATTCACTTTAAATAGGGCACCATCGAAATCCGTTGAGACGACAGCATATCAGCTGTGGTATGGAAAAAGACCAAAATTGTCGTTTCTTAAAGTTTGGGGATGTGATGCTTATGTCAAAAAGCTTCAACCTGAAAAGCTGGAACCCAAAGCGGAAAAGTGTGTCTTCATAGGTTACCCAAAAGAGACAGTTGGGTATACCTTCTATCTCAAATCCGAGGGCAAAGTGTTTTTTGCTAAGAATGTAGCTTTTTTCGAGAAGGAGTTTCTCTCGAGAGAATTGAGTGGGAGGAAGATGAACTTGATGAGGTTGTCGAACCTCTCATCCCTCTGGATGGTGCCGCAGGGCAAGGGGAAACCCCTGTCGTTGCGACGCCGGTTGAGGAGGAAGTTAATGATGATGATCATGAAACTCCGTATCAAGTTCCTATCGGACCTCGCAGGTCGACGAGACCGCGTACTGCTCCAGAGTGGTACGATAATCCCGTCTTATAAATTATGTTGTTGGACAACAATGAGGCTGCGAATTATGAAGAAGCAATGGTGGGCCCGGATTCCAACAAATGGTTGGAGGCCATGAAGTCCGAGATAGGATCTATGTATGAAAACAAAGTGTGGACTTTGGAAGTACTACCTAAAGGCCGCAAGGCTATTCAGAACAAATGGATCTTTAAGAAGAAGACGGACGCTGACGGTAATGTGACCGTTTATAAAGCTCGACTTGTGGCAAAGGGTTTTTCACAAGTTGAAGGAATGGACTACGATGAGACATTCTCACCTGTAGCGATGCTTAAGTCCGTCCGAATCATGTTAGCAATAGCTGCATTTTTAGATTATGAAATCTGGCAGATGGATGTCAAAACGGCATTCCTTAACGGTTTCCTTAAGGAAGAGTTGTATATGATGCAACCCGAAGGTTTTGTCGATCCTAAAAATGCTGACAAAGTGTGCAAGCTCCAGCGATCCATTTATGGACTGGTGCAAGCATCTCAGAGTTGGAATAAACGCTTTGATGGGGTGATCAAAGCATTTGGGTTTATACAGGTGGTTGGAGAATCATGTATTTACAAGGAAGTGAGTGGGAGCTCTGTGGCGTTCCTAATACTATATGTGGATGACATATTACTGATTGGAAACGGCGTGGAGCTTTTGGAGAGCATAAAGGATTACTTGAATAAAAGTTTCTCTATGAAGGACCTAGGAGAAGCTGCTTACATTCTAGGCATAAAGATCTATATGGATAGATCAAAACGCGTGATAGGACTTTCGCAAAGCACGTACCTTGATAAAGTTTTGAAGAGGTTCAAAATGGAACAGTCCAAGAAGGGGTTCTTGCGAGTTTTACAAGGTACGAGATTGAGTAAGACTCAGTGCCCAGCAACTGATAAATATAGAGAGTATATGAGTACCGTCCCCTATGCTTCAGCCATATGTTCTATCATGTATGCAATGATGTGCACTAGACCAGACGTTAGCCTGGCCATAAGTATGGCAGGAAGGTTCCAGAGTAATCTAGGAGTGGATCACTGGACGACGGTCAAGAATATCCTGAAGTACCTGAAAAGGACTAAGGAGATGTTTCTCGTATATGGAGGTGACAAAGAGCTCGCCGTAAAAGGTTACGTCGATGCAAGCTTTGACACAGATCTAGACGACTCTAATGCGCAGACCGGATACGTAATTATTCTTAATGGGGGTGCAGTAAGCTCGTGCAGTTCCAAGCAAAGCGCCGTAGCTGATTCTACATGTGAAGCGGAGTACATGGCCGCCTCGAAGGCAGCTAAGGAGGGTGTCTGGATGAAGCAGTTCATGACGGATCTTGGAGTGGTGCCAACGCACTGAATCCAATAACCCTGTTTTGTGACAGCACGGGTGCCATTGCCTTAGCAAAGAAACCACGGTTTCACAAGAAGACCAGACACATCAAACGATGCTTCAATCTCATCCACGACTACGTCGAGGAGGAGGACGTGCATATCTGCAAAGTGAACACGGATCTGAATATGGCAGACCCGCTGACTAAACCTCTTCCACGGGCAAAGCATGATCAACACCACAACTGTATGGGTGTTAGATTTATTACAATGTAATTCGCATGACGATGTGAGGACTAGATTATTGACTCTAGTGCAAGTGGGAGACTGTTGGAGTTATGCCCTAGAGGCAATGATAAATAAGTTATTATTATAATCCTTGTATCAAGATAATCGTTTATTATCCATGCTATAATTGTATTTAATGAAGACTTAGATACATGTGTGGATACATAGACAAAACACTATCCCTAGCAAGCCTCTAGTTGGATAGCCAGTTGATCAAGGATAGTCAAGGTCTTGTGACTATGTACAAGATGTTGTTGCTTGATAACTGGATCACATCATTAAGTGAATCATGTGATGGACTAGACCCAAACTAATGAACGTAGCATGTTGATCGTGTCATTTTGTTGCTACTGTTTTCTGCGTGTCAAGTATTTATTCCTATGACCATGAGATCATATAATTCACTGGCACCGGAGGAATGCCTTGTGTGTATCAAACGTCACAACGTAACTGGGTGACTATAAAGATGCTCTACAGGTATCTCTGAAGGTGTCCGTTGAGTTAGTATGGATCAAGACTGGGATTTGTCACTCCGTGTGACAGAGAGGTATCTCGGGGCCCACTCGGTAATACAACATCACACACAAGCCTTGCAAGCAACGTGACTTAATGTAAGTCACGGGATCTTGTATTACGGAACGAGTAAAGAGACTTGCCGGTAAATGAGATTGAAATAGGTATGCGGATACTGACGATCGAATCTCGGGCAAGTAACATACCGAAGGACAAAGGGAATGACATACAAGATTATATGAATCCTTGGCACTGAGGTTCAATCGATAAGATCTTCGTAGAATATGTAGGATCCAATATGGGCATCCAGGTCCCGCTATTGGATATTGACTTAGGAGTCCCTCGGGTCATGTCTACATAGTTCTCGAACCCGCATGGTTTGCACACTTAAGGTTCGGTGATGTTTTATGCATATTTGAGTTATATGGTTGGTTACCGAATGTTGTTCGGAGTCCCAGATGGTATCACGGACGTCACGAGGGTTTCTAGAACGGTCCAGAAATGAAGATTGATATATAGGATGACCTCATTTGATTACCGGAAAGTTTTCGGACATTACCGGGAATGTACCGGGAGTGACGAATGGGTTCCGGATGTTCACCGGGGGGGCCAGCCCACCCGGGGGAAGACCATAGGCCTGAGGGGTGCCGCACCATCCCTTAGTGGGCTGGTGGGACAGCCCAAGAGGCCCTATGCGCAGGAGATAAAGAAACCAAAGAAAAAAGAAAAAAAGGATGTGGGAAGGAAGGGAAGGACTCCACCTTCCAATCCTAGTTGGACTAGGATTGGAGGTGGACTCCTCCACCCTTGGTTCGGCCGACCCCTTGGGGCTCTCTTAAGACTCAAGGCAGGTCCCTCCCCCTCCCTCCTATATATACTAGGGTATTAGGGCTAATTTGAGACAACTTTGCCACGGCAACCCGACCACATACCTCCACGGTTTTTCCTCTAGATCGTATATCTGCGGAGCTCGGGCAGAGCCCTGTTGGGATAGATATCCACCAACCTTCGGAGCGCCGTCACGCTGCCGGAGAACTCATCTACCTCTCCGTCTCTCTTGCTGGATCAAGAAGGCTGAGATCATCGTCGCGCTGTACGTGTGCTGAACACGGAGGTGCCGTCCGTTCGATGCTAGATCGGATTGTTGGACGAAGAGTACGACTACGGTGATTTGAATCACGCAAGATGTTCCACTAGATCGTCCGCGTTTCTTAACGCTTACCGCTGTGCGATCTACAAGGGTACATAGATCGGAAATCCCCTCTCGTAGATGGACATCACTATGATAGGTATTGCGTGTGTGTAGGAATTTTTTTGTTTCCCGTACCACGTTCCCGAACATATCCATCATCACTGCTCGAGCGTGGAATCTTCACAAAATCAACTTCATGCTAGAGTTGCTCAATAGTGGTTGTCAACTCCGTCACCTTAGCATCCAGGTCATGGAATTTTGTCAATTTTGTCTCGCAAGGCTCTTCTGGTTCAGCAAGATCTCAAAAACTTTCTTCTCCATCCCATGGATGGTGCTGACCAAGAATAACATATGCTCATTGATACGTCTCCGTCATATATACTTTTCTGAACTCTTTTGCCCTTGTTTTGGACTCTAATTTGCATGATTTGAATGGAACTAACCCGGACTGACGCTGTTTTCAGCAGAATTGCCATGGTGTTGTTTTTGTGCAGAAATGAAAGTTCTAGGAACATCCTGAAAATTTACGGAGATTTTTTCTGGAATAAAAGAAAAATACCCGCGCAAAGATCCACGTGATGGGCATGCCAGTGGGCCACAAGCCCCCGGGCCGCGGCCACCCCCTATGGCCGCGCCATGAGGGATTGTGGGTCCCACGTGGCACCACTGCCCCCAATATTAGTCCTATATTTTCCGTTTCGCCTGGAAAAAAATTCAGAGAGAAGGTTTCATCGCGTTTTGCGATACGGAGGCGCCTCCACATCCTGTTCTTCATCTGGAGGGCAGATCTGGAGTCCGTTTCGGGCTCCGGAGAGGGGAAATCATCGCCATCGTCATCATCAACCTTTCTCCATCGACAATTCCATGATGCTCTTCATCGTTCGTGACTAATATCATCGTAGGATTCCTGGACGGTGATGAGTTGGATGAGATCTATCATGTAATCGAGTTAGTTCTTGACGAGGATTGATCCCTAGTATCCACTATGTTCTAGATTTATGTTGCCACTACTTGGCCATGCTTAATGCTTGTCACTAGGGACCGAGTGCCATGATTTCAAATATGAACCTATTATGTTGTCACCAATATATGTGTGTTTTAGATCCTATCTTGCAAGTTGTAGTCACCTACTATGTGTTATGACCCGACAACCCCGGAGTGACAATAGCCGGAACCACTCCCAGAGATGACCATAGTATGAGGAGTTCATGTATTCACCGAGTGTTAATGCGTTTGTCCGGTTCTTTATTAAAAGGAGAACCTTAATATCGCGTAGTTTCCATTAGGACCCCGCTGCCACGGGAGGGATGGACAATAGATGTCATGCAAGTTCTTTTCCCTAAGCACGTATGACTACATACGGAATGCATGCCTACATTAGATTGACGAACGGGAGCTAGTCACATATCTCTCCATGTTATAGCTATTACATGATGAATCACATCCGTCATACTCATCCATCACCGATCCACTGCCTACAAGTCTTTTACTACTGGTCCTCGCTACGTTACTTTGCCTAGGCTTGTCCCTTCCTACAAGAGGGATTTGGCCACTTTGCTGCTGCTGTCACTACTGCTGTTACTTTGTTGCTATTGTTGCTACCTCTATTACTTTGTTGTTGCTGCTACTACTGTTCGTTGCTACTCCGCTATTACTTGTTGCAAGACTTTGTTGGCGCTAACATCCCGTCAACTGGGCCTTTTCTGGCGCCATTGCTGGGAATTGCCAAAGCTTTTTCTGGTGCCCTTGCTATCGTACTACCTTCCTACTGATACTTTGCTTGCAGACACTAATCTTTCAGGTGTGGTAGAATTGACAACTCAGCTGCTAATACTTGAGAATAGCCTTTAGCTTCCCCTTGTGAGCGAATCAATAAATTTGGGTTGATTACTCTACCCTCGAAAACTGCTGCGATCCCATACGCTTGTGGGACATCAAGGCATTTTCTGGCGCCGTTGCCGGGGAAGCATCACAATATTCTCAAGAATTGTCTCCCGTCAACGTGCCTTTTTCTGGCGCCATTGCCGGGGAAGCACAACTATATTCTCTGAGTCACTTGGGATTGACGTCCGCCGATCACTATGAGGAATCCGACAGATCCAAGAACTAAAATCCTACCTTCCACTACGAGGAGAGGTAAGGAACTGCCATCTAGCTCTGCACTTGATTCACCTTCAGTTTTGAGTAAGTTTGCGACTTCGCCTCCTGCTAGAAATCTTGATATGTCGCGTGTGCTTGATGATGCTACTTCTGCTGCCCATGATGCTATGCTTGATACTATGCCTGATGATGCTATGCTTGATACTATGCCTGCTATGCGTGATACTGCTTTGCCACTTGGTGCATTCCTTGATGCACATATTGCTAGAGTTGCTGCTAGATGTGATGATGCTTCTAAAACTGCTGATATTATTGAAGTAGAACCTACTACTATGCCTGAATTACCTGTTATGCCTGATACACGCTATGTTATGGAGGGAGAGATAGATGAGGATTTTCTTGTGTGTAAGGATATCTATGATGTTGAGAAACATCTGCGCAAGTGGAAAGAAAAATCTCTGAAAGCTAGGATGAAATACGACCCGAAGTTTGCCACTTCACCCATCTTTGTGACCGATAAGGATTATGAATTCTCTGTCGACCCTGAGTTAATCACTTTGGTCGAATCTGATCCTTTTCACGATTACGAGTCTGAAACGGTTGTAGCCCATCTGACCAAACTGCACGATATGGCCACCCTATTCACTAGTGAGGAAAAGAGCCGCCACTACTACATGCTCAAGCTGTTTCCTTTCTCGCTAAAGGATGATGCTAAGACCTGGTTCACTTCTCTTGCTCCTGGATGTGTGCGTAGCCCCCAGGATATGGTCTACTACTTCTCTGAAAAATATTTCCCTTCCCATAAGAAGCAAGGTGCCTTGCAGGAAATATACAACTTTGCTCAAGCTGAAGAAGAGAGTCTCCCACGAGCTTGGGGAGGCTCATCTAGCTACTGAATGCTTTGGCTGACCACCCTCTTGAAAAGAACGAAATACTTGATATCTTCTATAATGGACTTACCGATGCTTCCAAAGACCACCTAGATAGTTGTGCTGGTAGTGTTTTTAGGGAACGAACTGTAGAACAAGATGAGATTCTGTTGAATAACATCTTGTGCAATGAGAATACTTGGACTATTCCTGAACCACCACCTAAGCCAACTCCGAAGAAAAGAGGTATTCTATTCCTCAGTCCTGAAGATATGCAAGAAGCCAAGAAATCTATGCGAGAGAAAGGCATTAAATATGAAGATGTCAAAAATCTACCACCTATCGAAAAGATCCATGGTCTCGATAATCCGATACAGGTAGTAAAAGTAAATTCTCTGCGTAGGTTTGATGAGAGTGATATTCCTTTGGATAAACCTGGTAGCTTATGCATGGATGAATTTGATAACTTCGTTGTCAATCAACAAAGTTTCAATGATTATGTTAGTAGACAATTGGAAAAGAATGCTCGTCTGCTTAGTCATTTAACTGCTTGTGTGGACAGAAACATCAACGATCTTAAGCTTCTGAGTAAACATGCCTCTATGGTTACTACTCAGGTAGAACAAGTACTTAAAGCTCAGAATGATTTCCTCAATGAGTTGAATGACAATTCCGTCAGAGTCGTTACTAGAGGCGGTAGAATGACCCATGAACCTCTGTATCCTGAGGGTCATCCGAAGAGAATTGAACAAGATTCTCAAGGAGTTAGCACTAGCAACCCTGTTGCTGCTACCCCTCAGAGTCCAAATGATGCCTCTGTCTATGATGCTGAAACACAATCTGGTGATGAACATGAGCCTAATGATAATATCAATAGTGATGTTCATGAAGATGCTCAACCTAGCAATGAAAAGGATGTGGAGATTGAACCTAGTGTTGATCTTGACAATCCACAACCCAAGAATAAGAGATACGATAAGAATGACTTCACTGCTAGGAAGCACGGTAAAGAAAGGGAGCCATGGGTTCAGAAACGTATGCCCTTTCCTCCCAAACCATCCAAGAAAAAGGATGATGAGGATTTTGAGTGATTCATTGAGATGATCAGACCTGTCTTTCTGCAGATGCGTTTGACGGATATGCTCAAGATGTCTTCGTATGCTAAGTACATGAAAGATATTGTGACTAATAAGAGGAGGATACCTGATCTTGAGATCTCCGCCATGCTTGCCAATTACACTTTCAAGGGCGGAACTCCTAAGAAACTAGGTGATCTCGGTGTGCCCACTATACCTTGCTTCATTAAAGGCAACTACGTTAGAACTGCGTTGTGCGACCTTGGAGCCGGTGTTAGTGTTATGCCTCTCTCTCTTTATCGTAGACTTGAACTGGATAAGTTGTCACCCACTGAAATCTCTCTGCAAATGGCCGACAAATCAACTGCTTTCCCTATCGGCATTTGCGAGGACGTGCCTGTTGTGGTTGCTAACACCACTATCTTAAAAGACTTTGTTATCTTGGATATTCCCGAGGACGATGCCATGGCTGTCATCCTCGGAAGACCCTTTTTGTGGGGACCCCGACTAGCAAGTCGAGTTCGCCGTGCCCAGTGACCCCAAGGATCAATGTTCACTGAACACAGATACTGAATAATAGAGTCTTACATCCAAGTACCGAATTTATTACATCAAACGGCCAGAAGGTCGGGTTCAAGAGCGAGGCCTAAAGTCAAATTAAACAGATACATCGAGTAGCGGAAACTCGCAAGGGCTAAGCGGTGCCCATGCCATCAAGCCTACACCGACATGCATTCTGACTTGGAAGCGTCCTAGATCGCAGGTTCGTCTCCAACGGCGTACTCGTCGCCAAACTCTGGTCCTTCCATGTCTGGTCAATAATATAACCAGTGGCAAGCCAATGAGTACTTTGAATGTACTCGCAAACACCCATGATATGAACTATGAAAGTGAAGGATAACAATATCATACATCTTTAGTGTAACTCAACTGGGTGGAATGATCATGAATATGCATCAAGTTAAAGAATTACTCTTGAAGAACAGGTTACAGATATCAACATATCTGCTACGGATTGAACCATCCGGGTTCACCCTATATGCCAAGTCATCGGACTTGTCATAACCTCAATGTATCAGCTGAGGGTTAAACCATCCGGGTTTACCCTATATGCCAAGTCATCGGACTTGTCATAACCTCAATGTATTAATGAGGGATAAACCATTCGGGTTTACCCTATATGCCAAGTCACCGAACTTGGTCATATCAATTCCTCAAGTAACTCCGGTTATTAACACCATTCACCAAACTCACTCACACACACTCACACTTGGTTTATGCGGAAACGCTGGACGTAGTTTAAGCAGCACCACCCAACTGTCCTTGACCGTGGACATGGCTATTCAAATAGTTTGACACTCTGCAGAGGTAGTACGCTGGACCCACGAGAAACGGGAAACTTCCGTGTCAACCACGACTCGCGGTATATCACATATACCCGAGGTAAGTACCCGATCATCATCTTTACCCTGACGATACTAGACAAAGAGTTCCACTCGATTGGTACCCAGCCCACATGTTGTACGTCTTACGAGCACCGACTCTGGACAGTATCAACCATGCGGGGACCAACGGTGTGCCTGGAACTCATAATAATGGCATAGTCGTCCTACCTGGCACGACCCCATCACGAGAGTGACACCGATCACTCCCGCAACTAGTAATGTGGCTCTTTGCTAGTACCGACCAGAGTAATCAACAAAGCCCCGTCCCATAAAGGGGTATCGTGGTCGTACTGGTAAGGTTGGGACAGTCGACACATCATAAATCTAATCCCATTTCCGAAACCATACTCACACAAAAACACCGGTGCATCAATTCACCAAAAGTGATCACCAACTCATCATCACCCTCGGGCATTAGTGGCACCCGACAGGGTTTTCATAAACTCTTTATTTAACTCATCATCATGCTTGTGATAATATGCTTCTATCTTTACTTGTCAACATGGTAATAACATGACCCTCAAGGGGTAGGTCAAGCTCAGTGCAATGATCTTTACTCTACTAGTCAGCATGACAGTAGCATGATCCTCATAAGTTGTAGGGTCAAGCTCATCATGTTTGTGCTCCGAGGAGCCACATGAATAACATCACTATCATGCAAGTGCTTCGATGAAGCCTCCGGTACCATCACACCAATGATGAACCGACACTGTGATCACATGCAACGGTAAAAGTACCAACTATACTAGCATGCAACAATGTTTGTGCTCAAGTCATGGTCAAAGGGCTGCTTGCCTTGGTTAGCTAGGTATCCGGGGTCTTTGAGGTCTTCCGCTCCGGATCTTCCGTCACTCGTTAACTCTACCGTCGAGAAAGGAATAAATAAATAATAGCTCACACCAAAACAGATCACAAGGTGCTTTTAAAAATGTTGCAAAGCTTGAATAAATTCAGTTTATTATTTTGGAAAATGTTTCCTATGGTTTTTATTAGCTAAGCATATTTATTTAAAAGCAAACAGGAGCAAACAAATGCTTTTAATACCATTTTATTATACCAAAATAGATTCTGTTTTTGATAAATGTCAAACTCAACAGAATCAATCACTACACATTTTTAGAAAATTGTTGGTGGAAGAATCATATTTTTCTACTGGCTAAATATTTTTATAAAAATCATTTAAGCTACAGGTTAAAAAAATAAAAGAAAAAGGCCAGGGGGAGACCCAGTCGGCCCAGCCAGCAGACCGGCCACCAAGCGCGCGCGGGCCAGGTTCAAACCTGACCTGCGGGCCCCTGGGGTCAGTGTCAGCGGCTGCGCGCGCTGGCTGCCCCAGGACACCGACAGGTGGGCTCCACCTGTCGGGTCCTTCTCCTACCTCCAGCTAGAGAGGTGGAGACGTACGCCGGCGAGGCTACCGTTGCCCTCAGGCCAATCTAGGAGCGGGAATGTTTCCCTCGTTCCTCCGCCTACCTGCTCGTGGTCGGGACGTCACCGGAGGTGGTCTGGGTCGCCGGCGACGAGGTGCTCGTGGCGGAAAGGTTTCGGGTTGGCGTTGAGCTAGTGGCTAGGGGCACGGATTCGCTCGGGGAAGTTGGGGGAAATGGTCCTGGCGTCAAGGGGAGTGCAATGGGAGGTCGGGCGGCGCAGGAGCCGGCGTGTAGCCGGAGATCGACCGGAGCTCCGAGGTGGAGGGGCCTCGGTCGATCTCGAGCACCGGGGCTCTGCGAGCTCGATTGGGTGGCTAGGGGGAGTCTAGTGGTTGTGCTGAAGTTGCCTGGGGTGTGCTGGGGTGCCGGGGGACCTATTTATAGGCCAGCGGCGGTGAGCTAACTCGGGCGCGCCGGTGACTCACCGTGGCGCGCGTGCGAGCACAGTGAGGTGCTGGCCGTGAAACCACGGGTTCCGGACATGGTTTAGGACCTCCTGGTGCATCGGCCGCATAGGGAAAGCGAGTGGGGTCGAGCGGCAGCGACCGTGCATGCTCGGCCGCGTCAGGCACGCGCGGGCACGCGTTGCCTGAGCTCTTGCGCGGGGAGAGGGGGCCCCTGATGGTAGCTTTGCACAGAGTGGGTGTCGGGGGAGCGTTTGGACATTACTGGGGGGGTTGGAACTGGTCGGGGCGACGTCCCCTTGCTGGAGGTTCTCTGTAGCGCATCCACAGCGTGGTTTTGGCATGCCACGACATGCTGGCACGCTCTGGGGCCCTTTGGATGTGTCCTACATGTCCTGAGTGTTGCTGGGAGTGTGCCTAGCCGTTGTGTGTTAGTGGGAGCACGAGCTGGTCAAAGGAGGCAAGGAACCCATTGTTGCCAGCACTGGCCTGCGGCTCAAATTGGAGATCTTGTCACTAGTGCTTGGAGTTGGGGAGGGGCTGGTTGACTGGGTGCTCAGGGTGTTCTGGGGCTCTAACTCACCAAGTTTGGGGCTTTGACATTGGGTAAAAAGTGGCTATGAGGGTTTTTACCTTCCTGTCAGTAGGTGTTCGACAGTGACTTGGGGTGCTTCCACTCCACCACTGGAACTGAAACTTAACAGGTTTGGTCTTGGGGTAAAAACATGGGGTCTCACCAAATTTGAGCTCCATTGAACAAGTTTAGCTTTGTAAACTTGAAAATGCCTCAAAATGACCAGTACTGTCCTTTACAAAGGAAGTGTGGCCAATCAAATCCCATCTTTGGTGTGGAGTCCTCATTTGGGGTGTCAAACACCTCTGCAAAGTTTCAGCTCCATTGGAGAAACTTTGCAATGTAGAGTTGTTCCAACTCTTCTCTGGACAGAGAGGGTTTTGGGCTCATTAGGTGCACTTCCCCACCTTGTATCAAGGTGAGATTTTATGTGAGCACCTAATATGTCTTGGGAGGGCTCCTGTAATTTTATGGGAATTTATTGAGATCATTTCCTTTGGAAACATCTCAAAAAGCTAAAACAGACAGAAATGGTTTTCAGGGTTTTACTCAAATAATATTAATATAAATTAGGGTTGAAAATCTTATATATGAAAAATATATGTCCTTCTGAGCTTCCATGAATTTACTCATAATTTTCTAAGGCAGGAAAGCAATTTTCCTTGTGGGAATATCATTCATGGCCTTAGAAATAGACATAAATATAAAATAGGAAAATAATATTTTAAATCACCAATTAATGTTTTTTAATGAATGAAAGTAATATTTGGATTAGATCACCAATTTTGGTTGGAAGTGCCACTTGGCTTCATGAGCTAGTAGTGTATCCCAACTTGATGAAGGTGATCTTGATATAAAGGAAAAAGGGTTTTTGAAGAGAGCAAAATAATTAGTTTTTCATGGGTTTGAGTCATCAAGCAAGCAAACATTCACTCATACAAGGGCTGACATTGCACTCACAACATTATTTGAAAAAGCTTTAACAAGCTCTGATTTTTGCAACATAAAATACTTGTGATGAAAAACAGGGTGCGACAGACCTATCCCTCTTACAAGAATCTCGTCCCCGAGATTCCTAAGCTAAGTGTTAAATAGCTCGGGAAATTCTGATCGGAGATAGTCTTCACGTTCCCACGTGGCTTCTGCTTCGGTATGGTTGCTCCACTGAACCTTGAAAAACTTGATGGTGCGGCTTCTGGTGCAACGTTCGGCTTCATCCAAAATACGGATCGGTTCCTCGCGGTAGGTAAGGTCCGGTTGAAGGTCAATAGCTTGATGATCAATGTCCTTGTAAAGATCGGGACGGTTCGGCACTTGTAAACACTTCCGGAGCTGTGACACGTGAAACACGTTGTGCACACCCGAAAGCTGAGGAGGTAGCCCCAACTGGTAAGCTACTTCCCCGCGCCTTGCCGTGATCTTGAAGGGTCCAATGAACCTGGGAGCTAGCTTCCCCTTGACGTGGAAATGCTTGGTCCCCTTGAGAGGCGTGACTCGCAAGTACACCTGGTCTCCGGGAACAAACTCCACATCTCTGCGGCGAGGGTCCGCATAGCTCTTCTGCCTTGACTTAGCTGCCTTCAAGTTCTCTCGGACAAGCTGAACCTTGTCCCCTGCTTCTTGCAGTGCTTCTGGCCCGAAAACTAGTCCTTCACCGGTTTCGGACCAATTGAGCAGGGTGCGGCACTTCCCCCATATAACGCTTCAAATGGGGCCATCTGAAGACTGGACTGGTAGCTGTTGTTGTAAGAAAACTCAGCAAATGGCAGGCAATCTTCCCACGTGGCACCATGAGCCAAAACACAGGCACGGAGCATGTCCTCAAGTATCTGGTTTACCCTCTCGGTCTGTCCGCCCGTTTGCGGGTGGAAAGCCGTACTGAAGGAGAGTTTGGTTCCGAGAGCTTCTTGAAACTTCTTCCAGAATCTTGAGGTGAATTGCGTGCCGTGGTCGGACACGATCTCCTTGGGAACTCCATGGAGACTCACCACTCGATGAATGTATAGACTGGCCAGCTGGCTGCCATCGTAGGTGGTGTTAATGGGGATGAAATGGGCCACCTTGGTCAAATGATCGACTATGACCCAAATGGAGTTATGACCCTTATTCGACCGGGGCAACCCGGTGATTAAGTCCATGCCGACTTTATCCCACTTCCATTCCGGCACTTGAAGAGGTTGCAGCAATCCAGTAGGTCGCTGGTGTTCAGCCTTGACTCGCTGGCATACATCGCATTTAGCGACATAGGAGCCAATTTCCCTCTTCATGCCATGCCACCAGAATCGTTCTCGGAGGTCTTGGTACATCTTGGTACCACCTGGATGGATAGAGTACGGTGTGTCATGAGCCTCTTGCAGGATCAAGTCCTTAAGTTCGGCCTTGTTAGGTACGCATAAGCGCTTCCCGTACCACAGTACTCCTTGCTCATCAATCGCGAATCCTGGGGCTTTGCCTTCTCGCACCTTCCTCTTGAGGCCTTTGATACTCTTGTGTCCCTTCTGGGCTTCCTTGATGTCGTCTGCCAGAGTAGGCTTGACTTCGAGGTTGGCCAGATATCCTGGTTCGACTATCTCAAGCCCGAAGCTCTCCATCTCTTCATGCAGGACGGGTAACCTTTCCTTGAGCGTGACGTTCAAGGAGCCTGCCTTCCGGCTTAAGGCATCGGCTACCACGTTCGCCTTTCCGGGATGATATTGAATGCTGAGGTCATAATCCTTGATTAACTCAAGCCATCTCCGCTGCCTCATATTCAGCTCCCTTTGAGTGAAAATATATTTCAGACTTTTGTAGTCTGTATATATCTCACACCGCTTCCCCAGAAGGTAATGTCGCCACGTCTTCAGAGCATGCACTACAGCTGCTAGCTCGAGATCATGGGTGGCGTAGTTCTCCTCATGCGGTAGCAGTTGCCGTGACAAGTATGCCACGACCCTGCCATCTTGCATCAGGACTCCACCGAGCCCGGTTCCAGAGGCATCACAATATATTACGAATTCCTTGTTGATGTCTGGGGTAGCCAATACCGGGGCGGTAGTTAGCCTCTTCTTCAACTCCTGGAAACTTGCTTCACACACCGGTGTCCACTCGAACTTTCGGCCCTTCTTCAAGAGCTGAGTCATAGGTCAAGTGATGCTGGAGAAACCTTCTACAAACTTGCGGTAGTATCCCGCGAGTCCGAGGAAACTCCTGACATCCTTCACGTCCTTTGGTGATTCCCAGTTGGTCACTGTAGTAATCTTGGACTGATCTACGGCCAAACCGCTTGCCGTCAGGGTATGACCCAGAAATCCAACTTCGTTCAGCCAGAACTAACACTTGCTGAATTTGGCATAAAGCTGGTGCTCTCGAAGCTTTCCCAGAACTAACCTCAGGTGTTGCTCATGCTCCTCTTCGGACTTGGAGAAGATTAATATGTCATCGATGAACACGACGACAAACTTGTCCAAATATTCCATGAAGACCTTGTTCATGAGGTACATGAAGTAGGCTGGGGCATTTGTCAAACCGAAGGGCATGACAGTGCATTCATATAGACAGTATCGGGTCACGAATGCAGTCTTGGGTATATCTTCGGGTCGAGTCTTCAACTGGTAATATCCCGATCGAAGATCGATCTTGGAAAATACCTGGCCCCTTTTAACTTGTCAAACAGGTCTTCGATCTTGGGGAGCGGGTACTTGTTCTTACTTGTGACTTCATTAAGAGAATGGTAATCGACGCAGAGTCGAATGGTACCATCCTTCTTTGAAACAAATAGAACAGGTGATCCCCAAGGTGATGCACTCGGACGGATGAACCCTTTCCTGAGTTGCTCATCGAGCTGCTTCTTCAGCTCTGCCAGCTCTTCGGAACCCATCCTGTAAGGCTTTTTATATACAGGCCTTGATCTGGGCATGAGCTCGATGATGAACTCGATGTCTCGGTTGGGAGGCATTCCGGGTAGCTCGTCAGGAAAGACGTCCGGGTATTCACACACTACAGGCACTTGATCAAGCTCTACCTCGGATAGACTGTTGACTCGAGGCACTTGGGCCGATACTGGCTCGGAGACAAACTTGACCTTGACCCCTTGGTTGCTTGTCATGGTAATGGCCCTGTTGGCACAGTCCAAAAGACTCTGGTGCTTCGCCAACCAATCCATGCCGAGGATTACTTCTACACCTTACGATTTAAGCACAATGAGGTCTACCAAGAAACTCGCTCCATTGATAACTATCTCGACCCTTCTACACCCTAGGTTGGTCCTCAACACTGCTCCCGGGGTTTGAATTGCCATCTGTCCACGGAGTAGAGTGGGTTTTAAACCACACTTCTCCGCAAACCTTTGAGTAACAAAAGAATGCGAGGCACCACAATCAAACAGCACTGTTGCTGGAGTTGAGTTGACGAGGAACGTACCCAGAATGCAGTCCGGGTCTTCCTGCGCCTCTTCTGCAATGATGTGATTGATCCGGCCCCTGCCATTGAACTGCTGGTTGCAGGGGGCCTGGTTTCTTCCTGGTGCACCTTGACCGGGGTTGGGTGCATTGGGACGCGGTGCGTCGGGCTTCGTGTTGGGGCACTGCCTGGAATAGTGCCCGGTCTGACCACACCCAAAGCAGGTGACCTGCCCCGGAGGGTTGGTCTTGACTCCACCGCTGTCCGGCGGGTTGACTACTGGCTTGGCTTGCTGCTGAGGCTGATAATTCTGGCGGAACACCGGGTGCTTCTACTGCTGCTGCTGAAAGTTGGGTCTTGCAGGTGTTGAATGCCATGGTCTTGGTCTTGCGCTACTGGGTCCTCTACTGCCTATCAATTTGCGCTTGCGGGTGTCGTCCATCGCATGATGCTTGTCTTCCAGCATAAGCGCCTTGTTAACCAACTCACTGAAAGTCTGGCAGTCGCAAACCACCAGCTGGTATTGCAGGGACTGCTGTAACCCTTCCATGAAGCGTTCCACCTTAGCGGCCTCAGTGTTAACACCTTCGGGCGCGTACCTCGACAAGAGGTTAAACTTCTGCAGGTACTCCTTCACAGTTCCACTGCCCTGCCTCAAGGCTCGGAATTCCCGCTTCTTAATGGTCATCAGTCCAGGTGGAATGTGAGCCGCGCGAAATCCTTCCTTGAACATCACCCAAGTGATGACTTGCCCTATCTGCATGATCTGAAATCCATCCCACCATGCCCTGGCGGTGCCTCTGAGACAGTGAGAAGCATAAAGGACCTTCTCATGATCGTCGGTGCAGTTAACCAGCGCGAGGAGGTCTTCAATGCTGCGGATCCAGTCATCAGCGTCTAGTGGTTCAGTCGTGTCCGTGAATATGGGGGGCGTAGTCCGCATGAACTCAGAAAGAGTAGAGCGGCCACCGCCATTCCCATTCTGTGGCGGGTTGTCCACCAGGACTTGAGTCAGCTGCTGAATAGCGACATTGCTGGCTTGACGCTCCTCCCGAAGAGCTTGAAGGAACTAAGCCATCGTCAAGTTCTCAGGAGGAGGTGGTGGCGGAAGGTCTCTAGGCTGCTCGTGGTGACCTCCAGCGTGAGCTTATCCTTCGGTTCCCTGCGGCGTCCCTGAGTAGCCGGCGCCGGGGTTGCCGAAGGTGCTGTTGCGGGTTGCGTTCACCATCCTGTCATAGAAACAGACAGGTCAAAATGCCACCTTGCTCGGGAATACAAGGATTCGTTCCTAGTAAGAGGGGGGTCCAATACGTGTAAGTGCCAAGTTTTCAAAACCAAAGTTTTTGACAAACAAAAATTGCATTCATAAAAACTAGGTGATGTAGTCACTTACAGGCTGCCTAAGGCAATAGGTGACTTAGATCATGCACACATATGTAAATTAGAAACGGATACATGGATACCCTATGCTCGGGGTACTCCTAATTGCCTACACTAAATCCTATGCGGCGGACTGCTCAGTCTCAAAGGCGGACTCAACAGGATCCTCATCTTTGTCCTCGTCTTCATCAACATCTTCTTCCTTTATAGGAGTGGAAGAAAGAATCCGCACATCATGGCATCTCTTAGGCGAGCCGGCGAAGATCTCAGTGTACTCTTCCACCGTCAGGCGGCGACTCCGAAGAGGGACTGCCTGGATGGGTAACACACCACCCCTAGTAGCAACAGCTGTCCTCCCTTCAAGTGCGCCTGCCTTCTTTACTTTGCGATTCTACATCTTCTCAGTGTGGAGCAGGCCCTTGATTAGGTGCACCTCTTGGCGAAGCTTGACTGACTCCTTAACCAGGAAGTGCGTCAGGGTGTCCGACGAGAGGCTGAAGTAGGTCTGAAACCTTAATGGCATCCCATCCTCTGTGGCTGGGGTGAGTGTCCAACTCCCATCCACTCCTTCCTTAATGAAAGGTAGGTGACGAGTGACAGGCTCATTAGCCATCTCAGGGAGGATGCTGCGGAGACGCACGAGCGCCTCTCGTGCGGCCGTCTCCACTGCCAACATCAGCTCTCCCATCTGTGGTCCTTCGAAGAACCAACTAGACGAGGAGTCATTAGCCTTCACTATCACGTCCACGTGATATTCCTTAGTGTCGGCGTTGACCCAGTGCTCGTGGTAGAGGAAGATGGGCGTGCGACGTACGTGGCACTTCTCGAGACAATCCACCAGGAGTAGTGGAAAGCCGGCTCCAGAAGCGTCTCAGGTACGGCAGCCATCTACAAGGCATAGGAGAGAGGTCAGAAGGTTGTATGTGCAAAAGTTTTGTGCAAGGCTGGCGTTCTAACGTTCCCGGCTAACGTCCATGCTATCTAAGGCTTCCTATAGTCAGGATGGCTCTGATACCAGTTCTGTGGGGACCCCGACTAGCAAGTCGAGTTCGCCGTGCCCAGTGACCCCAAGGATCAATGTTCACTGAACACAGATACTGAATAATAGAGTCTTACATCCAAGTACCAAAATAATTACATCAAACGGCCAGAAGGTCGGGTTCAAGAGCGAGGCCTAAAGCCAAATTAAACAGATACATCGAGTAGCGGAAACTCGCAAGGGCTAAGCGGTGCCCATGCCATCAAGCCTACACCGACACGCATTCTGACTTGGAAGCGTCCTAGATCGCAGGTTCGTCTCCGACGGCGTACTCGTCGCCAAACTCCGGTCCTTCCATGTGTGGTCAATAATATAACAAATGGCAAGCCAATGAGTACTTTGAATGTACTCGCAAACAGCCCATGATATGAACAATGAAAGTGAAGGATAACAATATCATACATCTTTAGTGTAACTCGACTGGGTGGAATGATCATGAATATGCATCAAGTTAAAGAATTACTCTTGAAGAACAGGTTACAAATATCAACATATCTGCTAAGGGTTGAACCATCCGGGTTCACCCTATATGCCAAGTCATCGGACTTGTCATAACCTCAATGTATCAGCTGAGGGTTAAACCATCCGGGTTTACCCTATATGCCAAGTCATCGGACTTGTCATAACCTCAATGTATTAATGAGGGCTAAACCATCCGGGTTTACCCTATATGCCAAGTCAACGAACTTGGTCATATTAATTCCTCGAGTAACTCCGGTTATTAACACCATTCACCGAACTCACACACACACTCACACTTGGTTTATGCGGAAACGTGGACGTAGTTTAAGTAGCACCACCCAACTGTCCTTGACCGTGGACATGGCTATTCGAATAGTTTGACACTCTGCAGAGGTAGTACGCTGGACCCACGAGAAACGGAAAACTTCCGTGTCAACCACGACTCGCGGTATATCACATATACCCGAGGTAAATACCCGATCATCATCTTTCCCCTGACGATACTAGACAAAGAGGTCCACTCGATTGGTACCCAGACCACATGTTGTACGTCTTACGAGCACCGACTCTGGACAGTATCAACCATGCGGGGACCAACGGTGTGCCTGGAACTCATAATAATGGCATAGTCGTCCTACCTGGCACGACCCCATCACGAGAGTGACACCGATCACTCCCGCCACTAGTAATGTGGCTCTTTGCTAGTACCGACCAGAGTAATCAACAAAGCCCCGTCCCATAAAGGGGTATCGTGGTCGTACTGGTATGGTTGGGACGGTCGACACATCATAAATCTAATCCCATTTCCGAAACCATACTCACACAAAAACAGCGGTGCATCACTTCACCTAAAGTGATCACCAACTCATCATCACCCTCGGGCATTAGTGGCACCCGACGGGGTTTTCAAAACTCTTTATTTAACTCATCATCATGCTTGTGATAATATGCTTCTATCTTTACTTGTCAACATGGTAATAACATGACCCTCAAGGGGTAGGGTCAAGCTCAGTGCAATAATCTTTAGTCTACTAGCCAGCATGACAGTAGCATGATCCTCATAAGTGGTAGGGTCAAGCTCATCATGTTTGTGCTCCGAGGAGCCACATGAATAACATCACTATCATGCAAGTGCTTCGATGAAGCCTTCGGTACCATCACACCAATAATGAACCGGCACTGTGATCAGATGCAACGGGAAAAGTACCAACTATACTAGCATGCAACAATGATTGTGCTCAACTCATGGTCAAAGGGCTGCTTGCCTTGGTCAGCTAGGTATCCGGGGTCTTCGAGGTCTTCCGCTCCGGATCCTCCGTCACTCGGTAACTCTACCGTCGTGAAAGGAATAAATAAATAATAGCTCACACCAAAACAGATCACAAGGTGCTTTTAAAAATGTTGCAAAGCTTGAATAAATTCAGTTTATTATTTTGGAAAATATTTCCTATGGTTTTTATTAGCTAAGCATATTTATTTAAAAGCAAACAGGAGCAAACAAATGCTTTTAATACCATTTTATTATACCAAAACAGATTCTGTTTTTGATAAATGTCAAACTCTACAGAATCAATTACTACACATTTTTAGAAAATTGTTCGTGGAAGAATCATATTTTTCTACTGGCTTAATATTTTTATAAAAATCATTTAAGCTGCAGGTTAAAAAAATAAAAGAAAAAGGCCAGGGGGGAGACCCAGTCGGCCCAGCCAGCAGACCGGCCACCAGGCGCGCGGGCCAGGTTCAAACCTGACCTGCGGGCCGCTGGGGTCAGTGTCAGCGGCTGCGCGCGCTGGCTGCCCCAGCACACCGACAGGTGGGCTCCACCTGTCGGGTCCTTCTCCTACCCCCAGCTAGAGAGGTGGAGACGGACGCCGGCGAGGCTACCGTTGCCCACAGGCCAATCTAGGAGCGGGAATGGGTCCCTCGTTCCTCCGCCTACCTGCTCGTGGTCGGGACGTCACCGGAGGTGGTCTGGGTCACCGACGACGAGGTGATCGTGGCGGAAAGGTTTCGGGTTGGCGTCGAGCTAGTGGCTAGGGGCACGGATTCGCTCGGGGAAGTTGGGGGAAATGGTCCTGGCGTCAAGGGGAGTGCAATGGGAGGTCGGGCGACGCAGGAGCCGGCGTGTAGCCAGAGATCGACCGGAGCTCCGAGGCGGAGGGGCCTCGGTCAAGCTCGAGCACCGGGGCTCTGCGAGCTCGATTGGGCGGCTAGGGGGAGTCTAGTGGTTGTGTTGAAGCTGCCTGGGGTGTGTTGGGGTGCCGGGGGGACCTATTTATAGGCCAGCGGCGGTGAGCCGACTCGGGCGCGCCGGTGACTCACCGTGGCGCGCGTGCGAGCACAGTGAAGTGCTGGCCGCGAAACCACGGGTTCAGGACGTGGTTTAGGACCTCCTGGTGCATCGGCCGCAGAGGGAAAGTGAGTGGGGTCGAGCCGCAGCGACCGTGCATGCTCGGCCACGTCAGGCACGCGCGGGCACGCGTCGCCCGAGCTCTTGCGCGAGGAGAGGGGGCCCATGACGGTAGCTTTGCACAGAGTGGGTGTCGGGGGAGCGTTTGGACATTACTGGGGGGGGGGGGGGTGGAGCTGGCCAGGGCGACGTCCCCTTGCTGGAGGTTCTCTGTAGCGCGTCCACAGCGTGGTTTTGGCATGCCACGACATGCTGGCACGCTCTGGGGCCCTTTGGATGTGTCCTACATGTCCTGAGTGTTGCTGGGAGTGTGCCTAGCCGTTGTGTGTTAGTGGGAGCACGAGCTGGTCAAAGGAGGCAAGGAACCCATTGTTGCCAGCACTGGCCTGCGGCTCAAATTGGAGATCTTGTCACTAGTGCTTGGAGTTGGGGAGGGGCTGGTTGACTGGGTGCTCACGGTGTTCTGGGGCTCTAGCTCACCGAGTTTGGGGCTTTGACATTGGGTAAAAAGTGGCTAGGAGGGTTTTACCTTCCTGTCGGTAGGTGTTCGACAGTGACTTGGGGTGCTTCCACTCCACCACTGGAACTGAAACTTAACAGGTTTGGTCTTGCGGTAAAAACATGGGTTTTCACCAAATTTGAGCTCCATTGAACAAGTTTTGCTTTGTAAACTTGAAAATGCCTCAAAATGACCAGTACTGTCCTTTACAAAGGAAGTGTGGCCAATCAGAGTCTCACAAATCCCATCTTTGGTGTGGAGTCCTCATTTGGGGTGTCAAACACCTCTGCAAAGTTTCAGCTCCATTGGAGAAACTTTGCAATGTAGAGTTGTTCCAACTCTTCTGTGAACAGAGAGAGTTTTGGGCTCATTAGGTGCACTTCCCCACCTTGGATCAAGGTGAGATTTTATGTGAGCACCTAATATGTCTTGGGAGGGCTCCTGTAATTATATGGGAATTTATTGAGATCATTTCCTTTGGAAACATCTCAAAAAGCTAAAACAGACAGAAATGGTTTTCAGGGTTTTACTCAAATTATATTAATATAAATTAGGGTTGAAAATCTTATATATGGAATATATATGTCCTTCTGAGCTTCCATGAATTTACTCAGAATTTTCTAAGGCAGGAAAGCAATTTTCCTTGTGGGAATATCATTCCTGGCCTTAGAAACAAACATAAATATAAAATAGGAAAATAATATTTTAAATCACCAATTAATGTTTTTTAATGAATGAAAATAATATTTGGATCACATCACCAACTTTGGTTGGAAGTGCCACTTGGCTTCATGAGCTAGTAGTGTATCCCAACTTGATGAAGGTGATCTGGATATAAAGGAAAAAGGGTTTTTGAAGAGAGGAAAATAATAAGTTTTTCATGGGTTTGAGTCATCAAGCAAGCAAGCATTCACTCATACAAGGGCTGACATTGCACTCACAACATTATTTGAAAAAGTTTTAACAAGCTCTGATTTTTGCAACATAAAATACTTGTGATGAAAAACAGGGTGTGACACTTTTTGAACACTGCAGGGGCTGTTATAGATTGCAACAAAGGCAATGTCACTTTCCATGTCAACGGTAATGAGCATACGGTCACTTTCCGAAGAAACAATATCGAGTACATAGCATCAATGCTATCGAAAAAACTTCATCGATTCTTATTGGGAGCTTTGAATGCCCTATTCCTTGTGTCAAGATGAAGTATGATTTGCTTGTTGGGGAGATAGACATCCCCATTGAGGTGACCTAGTGACTATTCGAAAATTCTCCGTCTTCTTTTGCGATTCGAGAAAGTTTTGTCGAGGGGATTTCATCAACCCCATTGATGGATTTCTTTCTATGACCATGGGATGGATGAATCGAGGAGTCACAAACCTCTGTTCCAAGCTTTCACTTTAGGTTGCTTAGAATAAAAATGATAGATTTAGTTTAGTTTTCCCTGTTTTCTCTTTTAGCGTCCGGTAGAAAAGTATCCCGAAAATCAAAGTTCTCCGAACGCTGTGAAAATCTAGTATGATTTTTTCTGGATTTTTTGAAAAATACTGGGACAAAGAGTTTGTCTGGGGCCACACCAGTGGGCCCCAAGCCCTAGGGGCGCGGGCACCCCCTGGTCGTGCCACCCAGGCTTGTGGGGCCCACAAGCACCCCCTCCACTCATTTTTCTCTCATTAGCTTCTCCTACCTCCAGAAAAAATCGTTTCGCAGCTCAAACCCGTGTTCTTGCTCCTCTTGCTAGGATTTTCAATCTCTTTGCTCAAATCACCGTTCTCCGAACTGTTTTCGGGAAATTACTCCTTGGTAAGTGACTCTCCATTGGTCCAATTAGTTTTTGCTCTAGTTCCTTATACTCCGTGTATTTTTGCTACCTTGGTGACCATGTTCTTGAGCTTTGCATGCTGATTTTAGCTGGTCCCAAGTAGTTTTGATGCGTAATATGGTCTCTAGGCACTTGTGGGAGTAGTTGCTACGAGTTTCGTGGGTCCTTATTCACCTTTCCTTAGAGTCACTAAAAATTTCAGAAATTTTGAGAGATAGAAAAGGGAAAAGATGAGGAGGTTCTTGAGAGGCTCTTCAAGCCGTGACCCCAAGGATGATGGGAGTGAGAAAAAGGCCAAGTATCCGGTCCCTCGAGTCGCAGAAGTTCGCGCATGCGAATGGCCAAGCGACGCGTTCTTACGCGCCGCTGGAATTTATGAGGACTTTTATCACTTGGTGGAAAACGCGGGCCTTACTGCCTTCGTTGAAGATAAGTGTTCACAATACCTCCTCCTCACTAATATCTTTGTACAAATCTTTAACTTCTATCCGAGGAAGAGTCCTCCTATGGTTGAGTTTAAACTTTATGATATCCCCCATCGCATGTCACTCCACGATTTTTGCAATGTTTGCAAATTACCTTATGTTGGGGATATTCATGAACCTCGTCCGCGGGACTTGGAAGCTTTCATCGGTACTATTGCTGTAGGAGAGGAGAGAGGAGTGTCTTGCGCTAGAGTTGCTAGCATTCATTTTCCCGTGCTTCGGTACTTCTCACTATTTGTGGGAAAATGTTTGATTGGCCGTGGGAAAGCTGGGTCACTTAGTTCCCGGATCTTGCGGTCTTGCGCGAAGCCCTTTATAGCGATAAAACTTATAGCTTGGACGCTATAGTAGCTCAACGGTTGAACCTGAACCGTTCTAAAGGAGTTGTCTATGGAGGTATCTATGCTACTCGTCTTGCTAGACACTTTGAGATACCTATTAGACTGGAGGAGGAAGAAGAGATTCTTCTTCCCGAGAGATATCTAGATTACGATAGCATGGTTCGCCATGACTTTCTTGATAGAGATATAGGTGGTAGGATGATTTATAACCTGGTGTTTAGTCAGGGTACTCGTGAGACTATTACTTTGCCTGCTCCTTCTTTGTTCAATCTTCATCAGGCAGGTACACTATTATGCCCTCGGACATCTATGCATATTGGGGCTTGGCCCAACCACAAGTGCCCGTTCTCGAGCCGCCAGTCGAGTACCAGACGCCAGTTTATCAGTGGGAACCAGAGGAGCTCACACAGCAGTGGCATCCTCAGTCCACTCTGGAGTATCCCGGAGCTGGTTATTTCCCTCCTTGGGAGTAGACCAAGTTAGGCCAAAAACCTAAGCTTGGGGGAGTACGTGTTCTCACCGACTTTACATTCTCGCTTATGCTTTCACTTTGTTAGCCGGTGTTCACACTTTGCCGCTGTATCATCCATGCTAGTTTATTTTCTTTTTCTCGTTTTCTTCTCGTGTGTGTGTCTAGTTTGAAAAAAACCAATTTTTTTTTCTTTTCTTCTTTTGCTTGTTGGGAGCTTTCCCGTGTAGATAGTTTTCTTTTTCTTTGGGTCAAGGTAGAAGATAATGGTTACAATGTTTAGTGGCTCTTGCATGCATACCTGTTTAGCTTTCAAAGAGCCATATTACTTTGTCTTCTCCTTTGTGTTTTCTTGCAGATTCCAGCGTAGTCCAATGCACGAGCACTCTTATTATTGTTCACATCGTTCGGTCGTGCAAGTGAAAGGCAATAATGACGATATATGATGAAGTGATTGAGCCTGGAAAAGCTGGTATGAGCTCGACCTATTTTGTTTTTGTAAATATGACTAGCTCATCATGCCTGATTCAGCTTTGTTGTGAGAGAAACATGTTTGCAATGACAACTTAGAGATCATAGTTGCTTATGCCATGCTTATCTAACTAGGAGCTTATAATGGTTTGTCTTGGTTGCCAACATGAATGTTGAGATGACTATGATGTAGTATGATAGGATGGTATCCTCCTTTGAATGTTTCAAGTGGCTTGACTTGGCGCATGTTCACGCATGTAGTTGAAACAAAATCAACGTAGCCTCTATGATATTCATGTTCATGGTGATTTATGTCCTACTCATGCTTGCACTCAATATTAGTTACTCTCAATGCATTTTGATGAGTGTTGTCGCTCTCTAGTTGGTCGCTTCCCAGTCTTTTGCTAGCCTTCACTTGTACTAAGCGGGAATACTGCTTGTGCATCCACTTCCATAAACCCAAAGTTGTTCCATATGAGTCCACCATACCTACCTATGTGTGGTATCTACCTGCCATTCCAAGTAAATTTGCATGTGCCATTCTCTAAATCTTCAAGAAATAATCTATTTTGCATGCCCAGACCGCTCATGTGGTGACAGGGGGCTATTGGTATCTTCGATCCTAGGCGTGTTATCCTCGATATGTGTTTATTCACTATCATTCACGAGAAAGGGGCCGATAATTGGAGTTCCTAGTTCCATGCTCAAATCGAAAAGATAATTGCAAACATAACTCCCCAAGGATTGATGTTGGTATGGACGGTACCCGAGGATTCGGCTAGCCGTGGAGTGTGATTGATTGGTGGTGGGGGAGTCAAAACTTTACTTTTCTGTTTGGGAACCGCCTATAGCATGTGTAGCGTGGAAGATGTTGAGAACTTTTAGTCATTGCGTTGATAATGAAAGCATGCCACCCAAAAGTATTATCTCTGTTTTCAAAGCTTGAGCTCTGGCACCTCTGCAAATCAATGCTTCCCTCTACGAAGGGCCTGTCTATTTATGTTCCTGTTGAGTCATCCTCCTCTTACAAAAGCACCAATTAGAGAGCACCTTTGTCATTTTTATGCTTTGCTTTTAACTGTGTTGAGTATGACTATGACTGGATCTTCATTTCCTTGAATTAAAATGTTTAGTCAGCCCTTGGTATTTTAAGGTGCTCTGCATTTATGTTTTGCAGTCTCAGAAAGAGCTAGCGAGATACCATCTATTCGTACTGCTTCATGTTGTTTTGATTGAAGTGTTGACACTTGAGGCTTATTATTATTTGCTCGCTAGTTGATTATGCCATTGATATAAGTTTACCGTGAGACCTAGATGTCATTTGCTTATGTGGTTTGATTGTGATGTTGCTGAAATTCTGGTTATGATTTAGACATGGTTGCAACAACAAGATCAAACAGAGTTCGTCAAAGTTTTTCTTTTGTCTCTCTTAGTTTGTCAACTGAGTTGCTTGAGGACAAGCAAGGCTTTAAGCTTTGGGGAGTTGATACGTCTCCGTCGTATCTACCTTTCCGAACCCTTTTGCCCTTGTTTTGGACTCTAATTTGCATGATTTGAATGGAACTAACCCGGACTGACGCTGTTTTCAGCAGAATTGCCATGGTGTTGTTTTTGTGCAGAAATGAAAGTTCTCGGAACATCCTGAAAAATTACGGAGATTTTTTCCGGAATAAAAAAAAATACCTGCACAAAGATCCACGTGAGGGGGCGTGCCAGTGGGCCACAAGCCCCTGGGCCGCGGCCACCCCCTATGGCCGCGCCATGAGGACCCACGTGGCACCACCGCCCCCAATCTCAGTCCTATATCTTCCGTTTCGCCTGAAAAAAAATCAGAGAGAAGGTTTCATCGCGTTTTGTGATACGGAGGCGCCTCCACATCCTGTTCTTCATCTAGAGGGCAGATCTGGAGTCCGTTCTGGGCTCCGGAGAAGGGAAATCATCACCATCGTCATCATCAACCTTCCTTCATCGCCAATTCCATGATGCTCTTCACCGTTCGTGAGTAATCTCATCATAGGCTTGCTCGACGATGATGAGTTGGATGAGATCTATCATGTAATCGAGTTAGTTCTTGACGGGGATTGATCCCTAGTATACACTATGTTCTAGATTGATGTTGCTACTACTTGGCTATGCTTCATGCTTGTCACTAGTTCCCGAGTGCCATGATTTCAGATCTGAACCTATTATGTTGTCACCAATATATGTGTGTTTTAGATCCTATCTTGCAAATTGTAGTCACCTACTATGTGTTATGACCCGGCAACCCCGGAGTGACAATAGCCGGAACCACTCCCGGAGATGACCATAGTATGAGGAGTTCATGTATTCACCGAGTGTTAATGCGTTGGTCCGGTTCTTTATTAAAAGGAGAACCTTAATATCCTGTAGTTTCCATTAGGACCCCGCTGCCATGGGAGGGATGGACAATATATGTCATGCAAGTTCTTTTCCCTAAGCCCGTATGACTACATACGGAATACATGCCTACATTAGATTGACGAACGGGAGCTAGTTACATATCTCTCGCTGTTATAGCTGTTACATGATGGATCACATCCGTCATACTCATCCATCACCGATCCACTGCCTACGAGTCTTTTACTACTGGTCCTCGCTATGTTACTTTTCCTAGGCTTGTCCCTTGCTACAAGAGGGATTGGGCCACTTTGTTGTTGCTGTCACTACTGCTCTTACTTTGTTGCTACTGTTGCTACCACTGTTACTTTGCTGCTGCTGCTACTACTGTTCATTGCTTCTCCGCTGTTACTTGTTGCAAGACTTTGTTGGCGCTAACATCTCGTCAACAGGGACTTCTCTGGCGCCATTGCTGGGAATTGCCAAAGCTCTTTCTGGTGTCGTTGCTATCGTACTACCTTGCTAGTGATACTTTGCTTGCAGACACTAATCTTTCAGGTGTGGTTGAATTGACAACTCAGCTGCTAATACTTGAGAATATCCTTTAGCTTACCCTTGTGAGCGAATCAATAAATTTGGGTTGAATACTCTACCCTCGAAAACTGCTGCGATCCCATACGCTTGTGGGACATCACTCATCTGTGGTTCTCAGCTGAGGGGTAGGAGTTGGAGCATTCCTCGCAGCCTCTACAGCTGCTGCCTCCGTTGCCTCTCAAGCAGTTGTCAGATTTCGAGCTTCACAAAACCCTAGGGATTCGAACACAGCGGCGTGCATGGAGGCCACTCAACAGATTCGGTTTTCTAAACTCACTACACGTTGGGCAAGGCTAAGAACTCACGCGATGGTGAGATGAACTCAAAACACAGTAGTTTACCCATGTTCGGGCCACTGCGAAGCGTAAAACCCTACTCTTGCTTTGGTGGATTGCCTCTCGCGGAGGTTGATGAACGAGATAGTACAGTGCTCTTGAGCCTCCGGAGGCCAAGTGGCTTGGTGTGTTGCTCTAGGGTTACGATGATCCGATCCCCTTTCACGTATCCTACCCTCTTTATTTATAGTGGAGGACAGGGTCCTCTTCCCTTATTGTAGGAAGGAAGGAATCCCACAACGTCTAGTTTTGGTGGAGGACAAGGGAACAAGCTTCCCCTGTCAAAAGTGGTCTTCGCCTGCAAAGTAATTGTCCGTGCTGTAGGGAAAGTCCCGTGGTGACGTCTGCCCTACTAACGGGCGGCGGCGGCTCCATTGCACCGGAAGGGAAACCTTTAGGAGATGCCTTTGGGGCCCATGTACGCTCCCGCCCTCTTTGCACCAAAGGGGGAACTGCACGGCTCTGCCATCTGTGGGTCGCCTTTGCACCTTTTGCGTCATCCTTGACTCCGTGAGGTCGGGCTTTGTGTCGGAATGTACGCCGCTCTGGAGGGGTCCTGAAGAGGCCCTTGCGGGTCTTGATTCCATTCCTCCTCGTGAGGCTTGGCCCCTCACGAGGGCCTTACCGAGCCTGTTGGTGCTTGATCGATGGAGTGGGCCAGCCCTGGGCCGCAGACAGGCAAGTATGGGTACCCCCATTCCCAGGACGCCAACAGTAGCCCTCGGGCCCAAGGCGCGCCCACGTTGGCTTCCTAGCAAAGCCTTGGAGGAAGCCTGAAGCGTCGCGGGCCCTAAATGTTTGCGGGCCAGGCTTCACACGCGCCACGCAGCCCAGCGGCAACACTCCAGTTCCCGAAGTGCCCGGAGGTGCGCCTGGTCAAACTGATGTGACGCCTGGATGCTTCACCAGCCATCATTGCTCCCTGGGGGTGGCGCATGTACACACGCCACTCGGTCACATCCCCTCACGAATTGCGTGGGCCCGGGAACGCGAAGGGACATTTGCCTACTATGGGCTGCCTATTTAACCCGGCGAGGGCGATAAGGCTTGCGTTGCCTCAGTCTTCTTCAACTTCCACCTTCATCCCTCGACTCTCGCAGCATGGTGACAGTGAGGAGATTCTCTGCTGCTGATATGTCTTTGTCGTATCTACTTTTCCAAACTATTTTGCCCTTGTTTTGCTCTAATTTGCATGATTTGAATGGAACTAACCCGGACTAACGCTGTTTTCAGCAGAACTGCCATGGTGTTGTTTTTGCGCAGAAATAGAAGTTCTCGGAATGACCTGAAAATTTACGGAGAATTTTTGTGGAATATATAAGAAATACGGGCGCAAGAATCAGCGGAGGAAGTGGAGCGTGGAGCCCACAAGCCCACCAGGTGCGGGCCCCCCTGGTCGCGCCTGGCAGGCTTGTGGGGCCCACAACGCTCCACCGCCTCCAATCTCAGGTCTATTTAGTCCCTTTCGTCCGGAAAAAAATCAAGGAGAAGAGTTCATCGCGTTTTATGATACGGAGGCGTCACCACCTCCTGTTCTTCATCTGGAGGGCAGATATGGAGTCCGTTCTGGGCTCTGGAGAAGGGAAATCATCGCCATCGTCATCATAAACCTTCCTTCATCACCAATTCCATGATGCTCTTCACCGTTCATGAGTAATCTCATCGTAGGCTTGCTGGACGGTGATGGGTTGGATGAGATCTATCATGTAATCGAGTTAGTTTTGAAGGGGATTGATCCCTAGTATCAACTATGTTCTGAGATTGATGTTGCTACTACTTTGCCATGCTTAATGCTTGTCACTAGGGCCCGAGTGCCATGATTTTAGATCTGAACCTATTATGTTGTCGCCAATATATGTGTGTTCTTGATCCTATCTTGCAAGTTGTAGTCACCTACTATGTGTTATGACCCGGCACCCCCGCAGTGACAATAGCTGGAACCACTCCCGGGATGACCATAGTATGAGGAGTTCATGTATTCACTAAGTGTTAATGCGTTGGTCCGATTCTTTATGAAAAGGATAACCTTAATATCCCGTAGTTTCCATTAGGACCCCGCTGCCACGGGAGGGATGGACAATAGATGTCATGCAAGTTCTTTTCCCTAAGCACGTATGACTACATACGGAATACATGCCTACATTACATTGACGAACTGGAGCTAGTTACATATCTCTCCGTGTTATAACTATTACATGATGAATAGCATCCGACATAATCATCCATCACCAATCCAATGCCTACGAGTCTTTTACTACTGGTCCTTGCTACGTTACTTTGCCGCTACTGCTGTCACTGCTGCTACTGTTACTCTGTTGCTACTGCTGTTACTCTGTCACTACTGATGTCACTTTGCTGCTACTGGTTACTGTTGCTACTGCTACTATCATACTACCTTGCTACTGATACTTTGCTGCATATACTAAATCTTTCAGGTGTGGTTGAATTGACAACTCAACTGCTAATACTTGAGAATATTCTTTGGCTTCCCCTTGAGTCGAATCAATAAATTTGGGTTGAATACTCCACCCTCGAAAACTGTTGCGATCCCCTATACTTGTGGGTTATCAAGACCTTTTTCTGGCGCTGTTGCCGGGGAAACACAACTATATTCTCTGAGTCACTTGGGATTTACGTCTGCTGGTCACTATGAGGAATCCGAAAGATCCAATAACTAAAGTCTTGCCCTGAACTACAAGGACAGGTAAGGAACTGCCATCTAGCTCTGCACTTGATTCACCTTCTGTTATGAGTAAGTTTGCGACACCACCTCCTGCTAGAAATCTTGATATGTCGCGTGTGCTTGATGATGCTACTTCTGCTACCCATGATGCTATGCTTGATACTGCTTTGCCTGATGATGCTATGCTTGATACTGCTTTGCCACTAGGTGCACTCCTTGATGCACAAATTGCTAGAGTTGCTACTAGATGTGATGATACTTCTGAAACTGCTGATACTATTGAAGTAGAACCTGCTATTTTGCCAGCTAGAACTAGCTCTCCTAGACATGAATTGCCTGATATGCCTGAGTGTTATGTTATGGAGGGAGAGATAGCTGAGGACTTTCTTGCTTGTAAGGATAGCTATGATGTTGAGAAATTACTGCTCAAGTGGAAAGAAAAATCTTTGAACGCTAGGATGAAATACGACCCGAAGTTTGCTACTGCGCCTATCTTTGTGACCGATAAGGATTATGAATTCTCTGTCGACCCTGAGTTAATCACTTTGGTCGAATCTGATCCTTTTCACGGTTATGTGTCTAAAACGGTTGTAGCCCATCTTACCAAATTGCACGATATAGCCACCCTATTCACTAGTGAGGAAAAGATATGCCACTACTATATCCTCAAGTTGTTTCCTTTCTCGCAAAAGGATGATGCTAAGACCTGGTTCACTTCTCTTGCTCCTGGTTGTGTGCGTAGCCCCCAGGATATGGTCTACTACTTCTCTAAAAAATATTTCCCTTCCCATAAGAAGCAAGCTGCCTTGCAGGAAATATACAACTTTGGACAAGTTGAAGAAGAGAGTCTCCCACAAGCTTGGGGGAGGCTCGTCCAACTACTGAATGCTTTGCCTGATCACCCTCTTGAGAAGAATGAAATACTTGATATCTTCTATAATGGACTTACAGATGCTTCTAGAGACCACCTAGATAGTTGTGCCGGTTGTGTTTTTAGGGAACGAATCGTAGAACAAGCTGAGATCCTATTGAATAATATCTTGTGCAATGAGAATGCTTGGACTATTCCCGAACCAGCTCCAAAGCCAACTCCGAAGAAAAGAGGTATTCTATTCCTCAGTCCTGAAGATATGCAAGAAGCTAAGAAATCTATGAAAGAGAAAGGCATTAAATTTGAAGATGTCAAAAATCTACCACCTATCGAAGAGATCCATGGTCTTGATAACTCGATACAGGTAGTAGAAGTAAATTCTCTTCGTAGATTCGATGAGAGTGATATTCCTTTTGATAAACCTGCTAAGTTATGCCTGGATGAATTTGATAACTTTGTTGCCAAACAACAAAGTTTCAATAATTATGTTAGCATACAATTGGAACAGAATGCCCGTATGCTTAGTCATTTAAGTGGTTGTGTGGATAGAAACGTCAATGATCTTAAGCTTCTGAGTAAACATGCCTCTATGGTTACTACTCAGGTAGAACAAGTACTTAAAGCTCAGAATGACTTGCTCAATGAGTTGAATGACAATTCTGTCAGAGTCGTTACTAGAGGCGGTAGAATGACTCAGGAACCTTTGTATCCTGACGGTCATCCTAAGAGAATTGAACAAGATTCTCAAGGAGTTAGCACTGATGCACCTAGTCATCCTAGGAAGAAGAAGAAAGATGATAGGGATTTGCACGCTAGCGACCCGATTGCTGCTACACCTGAGAGTCCAAACTATGTCTCTGTCTCTGATGCTGAAACGCAATCTGGTGATGAACATGAGCCTAATGATAATATCGATAGTGATGTTCATGATGATGCTCAACCTAGCAATGATAAGGATGTGGAGATTGAACCTGTCGATCTTGATAACCCACAGCCAAAGAATAGAAGATATGATAAGAATGACTTCACTGCTAGGAAGCATGGTAAAGAAAGGGAACCATGGGTTCAGAAACCCATGCCCTTTCCTCCCAAACCATCCAAGAAAAAGGATGATGAGGATTTTGAGCGATTCGTTGAAATGATTAGACCTGTCTTTCTGCAAATGCGTTTGACAGATATGCTCAAAATGTCTCTGTATGCTAAGTACATGAAGGATAGTGTGACTAATAAAAGAAGGATACCTGAGGTTGAGATTTCCCCATGCTCGCTAATTATACATTCAAGGGTGGAACTCCTAAGAAACTAGGTGATCCCGGAGTGCCCACTATACCTTTCTCCTTTAAAGGCAACTACGTTAGAACTGCTTTATGCGATCTTGGAGCTGGTGTTAGTGTTATGCCTCTCTCTCTTTATCATAGACTTGAACTGGATAAGTTGACACCCACTGAAATCTCTGTGCAAATGGCCGACAAATCAACTGCTTTTCCTATCGGCATTTGCGAGGATGTGCCTGTTGTGGTTGCTAACGTTACTATCTTAAAAGACTTTGTTATGATGGATATTCCTGAGGACGATACCACGACGGTCATCCTTGGGAGACCCTTTCTAAACACTCCAGGGGCTGTTATAGATTGCAAGAAAGGCAATGTCACTTTCCATGTCAATGGTAATGAGCATACGGTGCACTTTCCGAAGAAACAATATCGATTACATTGCATCAATGCTATCGAAAAAACTTCATCGGTTCTTATTGGGAGCTTTGAATTCCCTATTCCTCCTGTTAAGATGAATTATGCTTTTCTTGTTGGGGAGATACACATCCCCATTGAGGTAACCTAGTGACTATTCGAAAATTCTCCGTCTTCTTTTGCGATTCGAATTTTTTTGTCAAGGAGACTTGATCAACCTCATTAACGGATTTCTTTCGATGACCATGAGATGAATGAATCGAGGAGTCACAAACCTTTGTTCCAAGTTTTCACCTTTGGTTGCTTAGAAGAAAAATGATAGATTTAGTTTAGTTTTCCCTGTTTTCTGCTTTTAGCGTCCCGTGGAAAAGTACCCCGAAAATAACAGTCCTCCGAACGTCCTGAAAACCAAGTATGATTTTTTCTGGATTTTTTGAAAAATACTAAGATGAAGAGCTAGTGTGGGGGCTGCACCAGTGGGCCACAAGCCCTGGAGGCGCGGGCACCCCCCCTAGCTACGCCTACCAGGCTTGTGGGGCCCACGTGCACCCCCTCCACTCATTCTAGCTCCCATCTGCTTCTCCTACCTCCAGAAAAAATCGTTTCGCAGCTCAAACTCGTGTTCTTGCTCTTCTTGCTGGGATTTTCAATCTCCTTGTGCAAAGCACCATTCACCAAACTGTTTTGGGGAAATTGCTCCTTGGTAAGTGACTCCTCCATTGGTCCAATCAGTTTTTGCTCTAGTGCCTTATACTTCGCGTATTTTTCTGCCTTGGTGACCATGTTCTTGAGCTTTGGATGCTAATTTTAGCTAGTGCCAAGTAGTTTTGATGCGTAATATGGCCTCTAGGCACTTGTGGAAGTAGTTTCTACGAGTTTAGTTGAGCCTTGTTCACTTTTCCTTTGGGTCACTGAAAATTTCAGAAAAGGAAGATGCTCAGGGGAAACTATCATGGTGGTTCCTCAAGCAAGAGAGGTCCCTGTCTCACGATTCGGGAGCCCGATCCTTACCAACCGAGGAACGCACAGGTACAACCATGTGAATGGCCTTTTGATGAATTCATGATTGAGGCAGGTTTCAAAGACGAGTTTGATACACTTGTTCACAACGTCGGACTCGAAGAATTCATCTCCGATAAATGTGAACGGTATGTTGCTCTCACTACCTCTTTTGTCCGTAGATTCAAATTTTCAGTTGGCCGTGATACATCTGTACTGTTTGATCTCTGTGACAAATTGTATACCATGGATTTAGAGGATTTCAATAGAATTTGCAAGATACCTATTTGGGGTAGTATCAATGATCCTCCTAAATCTTCGGTTAGAGATTTTTTTCTCTGGAATAACTGTCGGAGAAACTAGAGATATTACACAGGCTACCATGGGGAGCATTCATTTTCCTACCTTGCATTATTTTGCCCTATTCATGGGCAGATGCATTAATGGCAAGATTGAGCATTGTCACCTCTGCGCACCCAACCTTAGTATTCTTAAGAGCGCAGTAACGGGTGATAAAAGTTTCAACGTGGGAACTATTATAGCAAGGAGGCTGAATAATAATGCTAATGAAGGGGATTTCTTTGGTGGGATCTATGCCACTCGCATAGCAACTTTTCTTGGAGTACCCATCCGTGAAGGAGATCCCCCGCTCCATACAGCTTTCCTTGATCGCACCGCTTTGACAGTTCCTTGAGAGGGATGATGAATCCCTCCTATACCGTTTAATATTTAACCGACATCGTGTTTTCCATATTACCCTTCCTGCTCCTGCCTTCTTTGACTTTCAGGTAAAACAGACATATAACATAACCAGAGGAGAGGCAGAAGAGTATGAGAGGGAGGCAAAGGCTGCTTGTCTCCGTGAGGCAGCTATTCAGGCAGTGGCTGCAACGCTCCCGTATAACCCCCATTATGATTTTGGGTATCGCCCGGACCATCCATGGGAGTAGACCAACTTAGGCCAAAAACCTAAGCTAGGGGGAGTACATGTTTCTCACCGACTTTACATTCTTGCTTATGCTTTCACTTTGTTCGTCGGTGTTCACACTTTGCCACTATATCATCCATGATAGTTTATTTTCTTTTCCTCGTTTTCTTTTCGTGTGTTTGTCTAGTTTGAGAAAAACCCAAAAATATTTTCTTGTTCTTCTTTCGCTTGTTGGGAGCTTTCCCGTGTAAATAGTTTTATTTTTCTTTGGGTTAAGGTAGAAGACCATGGTTACAATGTTTAGTGGCTCTCGCATGCATATCTTTTTATCTGTCAAAGAGCCATATTCCTTTGCCTTATCCTTTGTGTTTGCGTGCAGATTCCAGCTCTAGTCCAATGCACGAGCACTCTTATTATTGTTCACATCGTTCGGCCGTGCAAGTGAAAGGCAATAATGACGATATATGATGAAGTGACTGAGTGTGGAAAAGATGGTATGAACTCGATTTATTTTGTTTTTGTAAATATGACTAGCTCATCGTTCCTGATTCAGCTTTGTTGTGAGAGAAACATGTTTGCAATGACAACTTAGAGATCATAGTTTCTGATGCCATGCTTAATTATCTAGGAGCTTATAATTGTTTGTCTTGGATGCCAACATGAATTTTGAGATGACTATGATGTAGTATGATAGGATGGTATCCTCCTTTGAATGTTTCAAGTGGCTTGACTTGGCGCATGTTCACGCATGTAGTTGAAACAAAATCAACGTAGCCTCTATGATATTCATGTTCATGGTGATTTATGTCCTACTCATGCTTGCACTCAATATTAGTTACTCTCAATGCATTTTGATGAGTGTTGTCGCTCTCTAGTTGGTCGCTTCCCAGTCTTTTGCTAGCCTTCACTTGTACTAAGCGGGAATACTGCTTGTGCATCCACTTCCATAAACCCAAAGTTGTTCCATATGAGTCCACCATACCTACCTATATGCGGTATCTACCTGCCGTTCCAAGTAAATTAGCATGTGCCACTCTCTAATCCTTCAAGAAATAATCTGGTGACAGGGGGCTATCAGTATCTTCCATGCTAGGCGTGTTATCCTTGATATGTGTTTATTCACTATCATTCACGAGAAAGGGGCCGATAATTGGAATGCCCAGTTCCATGCTCAAATCGAAAAGATAATTGCAAACAAAACTTCCCCTGGATTGATGTTGGTATGGACGGCACCCGAGTATTCGGCTATTCGTGGAGTGTGATTGATCGGTGGTGGGGAGTCAAAACTTTACTTTTCTGTTTGGGAACCGCCTATAGCATGTGTAGCGTGGAAGAAGGTGAAAACTCTTAGTCATTGCGTTGACAATGAAAGCATGCCACCCAAAATTATTATCTCTATTTTAAAAGCTTGAGCTGTGGCACCTCTGCAAATCAATGCTTCCCTATGCGAAGGGCCTGTCTATTTATGTTCCTGTTGAGTCATCCTCCTCTTATAAAAGCACCAATTAGAGAGCACCTGTGTCGTTTTTATGCTTTGCTTTTGACTGATATTGAGTATGACTGTGACTGGATCTTCTTTGCCATGAATTACAATGTTTAGTCAGACCTTGGTCTTTGAAGGTGCTTTGCATTTAGGTTTTACGGTCTTAGAAAGAGCTAGCGAGATACCATCTGTTCGTACTGCTTCATGATTGTTTTGATTGAAGTGATGACGTTTGAGACTTATTATTATTTGCTCGCTAGTTGATTATGCCATTGATATGAGTTTACCTTGAGACCTAGATGTCATTTGCTTATGTGGTTAGCTTGTGATCTTGCTAAAATTCTGGTTATGAGTTAGACATAGTTGCAACAACAAGATCAAACAGAGTCCGTAAACGTTTTTCTTTTGTCTCCTTCAGTTTGTCAATGGAATTGCTTGAGGACAAGCAAGTGTTTAAGCTTGGGGGAGTTGATACATCTCTGTCATATCTACTTTTCCAAACGCTTTTGCCTTTGTCAGCAGAATTGCCATGGTGTTGTTTTTGCGCACAAATAGAAGTTCTCGGAATGACCTGAAAATTTACGGAGAATTTTTGTGGAATATATAAAAAATACTAGCGCAAGAATCAGCGGAGGAAGTGGAGCGTGGAGCCCGCAAGCCCACCAGGCGCGGGCCCCCCTGGTCGCGCCTGGCAGGCTTGTGGGGCCCACAACGCTCCACCGCCTCCAATCTCAGGTCTATTTAGTCCCTTTCGTCCGAAAAAAATCAAGGAGAAGAGTTCATCATGTTTTATGATACGGAGGTGCCGCCACCTCGTGTTCTTCATCTGGAGGGCACATCTGGAGTCCGTTCTGGGCTCCGGAGAAGGGAAATCGTCGCCATCGTCATCATCAACCTTCCTTCATCGCCAATTCCATGATGCTCTTCACCGTTCGTGAGTAATCTCATCTTAGGCTTGTTGGACGGTGATGGGTTGGATGAGATCTATCATGTAATCGAGTTAGTTTTGACGGGGATTGATCCCTAGTATCCACTATGTTCTGAGATTGATGTTGCTACTACTTTGCCATGCTTAATGCTTGTCACTAGGGCCCGAGTGTCATGATTTTAGATCTGAACCTATTATGTTGTCGCCAATATATGTGTGTTCTTGATCCTATCTTGCAAGTTGTAGTCACCTACTATGTGTTATGACCCGGCAACCCCAGAGTGACAATAGTCAGAACCACTCCCGGAGATGACCATAGTATGAGGAGTTCATGTATTCACTAAGTTTTAGTGCGTTGGTCCGGTTCTTTATGAAAAGGATAACCTTAATATCCCGTAGTTTCCATTAGGACCCCGCTGCCACGGGAGGGATGGACAATAGATGTCATGCAAGTTATTTTCCCTAAGCACGTATGACTACATACGAAATACATGCCTACATTACATTGACGAACTGGAGCTAGTTACATATCTCTCCGTGTTATAACTGTTGCATGACGAATAGCATCCGGCATAATCATCCATCACCGATCCAATGCCTACGAGTCTTTTACTACTGGTCCTTGCTATGCTACTTTGCCGCTAGTGCTGTCACTGGTGCTACTGTCACTCAGTTGCTACTGCTGTTACTTTGTCACTACTGCTGTCACTTTGCTGCTACTGGTTACTGTTGCTACTATTGCTATCATACTACCTTGCTACTGATACTTTGCTGTAGATACTAAATCTTTCAGGTGTGGTTGAATTGACAACTCAATTGCTAATACTTGAGAATATTCTTTGGCTTCCCCTTGAGTCGAATCAATAAATTTGGGTTGAATACTCTACCCTCGAAAACAGTTGTGATCCCCTATACTTGTGGGTTATCAGCTGTCGACAAGGGGAAGACCCCTGGCAAAGGTCTTGCTGCCCCAACTACCAAGAGGGGACGAGGCCGCCCTCGGAAGTATGCGGCGGCGGCGACAGTGGCCTCTGGCGGGCGCGGTCGTGGTTCCGCCTGCCCGAGGATCACCATCGGTAGCCATGGCGGGGCGTTGACCGGCGTGGGTGCCCGTGGCAGACGGAATGGGAGGTCGGTGATGGCCACCTGGCCGCCTCGCCTACGTCTCCACTCGGTTGATACGGCGATGGAGTTCATGATGTGGGTGGACATGTCGGAGATCGGCTGGCTCCAGCTCCCAAGCTTCTTTGTCAAGGCACCGCCGGTCGGTGGGCTCTCGGGCCTTTGGCTGCAGGCTGATGGCTGCTGCGGCGGGGTGTCCTGGGTCGAGGTCGAGGTCATCCCCCGCGGCTACGTGTATCTGATTCGTATCAAACGTATCTATAATTTTTGATGGTTTCACGCTGTTATCTTGTCTTCTTTGGTTGTTTTATGTACCTTTTATATCTTTTTTGGGACTAACTTATTAATTCAGTGCCAAGTGCCAGTTCCTGTTTTTTCCGTGTTTTTGACTCTTTTCAGATCTGATTTTGGAACGGAGTTCAAACGGAATAAAAACCCCGAAATGATTTTTTCCCGAATGGAAGAAGACCAGGGGGCCTTTGGGCCAAGCCAGGTGGGCTCCAGGGAGCCCACAAGCTCCCACCACGCCACCAGGGGGAGGCGGTGGTGGGCAAGCTTGTGGCCACCCTGGCCGCCCCCTGACCTAGGTCTTTGGCCTATAAATTCCCAAATATTCCGCAAAATATCACGGGAGCCTCGAAAATACTTTTCCACAGCCGCAAGCTTCCGTTTCCGCGAGATCTCATCTGGCGACCCTTCCTGACGCCCTGCCGGAGGGGACTTTGGAGTTGGAGGGCTTCTTCATCATCATCATCGCCCCTCCAATGACTCTTGAGTAGTTCACTTCGGACCTACGAGTCCGTAGTTAGTAGCTAGATGGTTTCTTCTCTCTCTTGAATCTTCAGTACAAACTTCTCCATGATCTTCATGGAGATCTATCCGATGTAATCTTCTTTGGCGGTGTGTTTGTCGAGATCCAATGAATTGTGGATTTGTGATCAGATTATCTATGATATATATTTGAGTCTTTGCTGATTTCTTATATGCATGATTTGATATCCTTATAAGTCTCTCCGAGTCTTGGGTTTTGTTTGGCCAACTAGATCTATGATTCTTGCAATGGGAGAAGTGCTTTTGATATCCTTGTAAGTCTCTCCGAGTCTTGGGTTTTGTTTGGCCAACTAGATCTATGATTCTTGCAATGTGAGAAGTGCTTGGTTTTGGGTTCTACCATGTGGTGACCTTTCCCAGTGACAGTAGGGGCAGCAAGGCACACATCAAGTAGTTGCCATCAAGGGTAAAAAGATGGGGTTTTTATCATTGGTTTGAGATTATCCCTCTACATCATGTCATCTTGCTTAAGGCGTTACTCTGTTCTTATGGACTAAATACACTAGATGCATGTTGGATAGCGGTCGACGTGTGGAATAATAGTAGTAGATGCAAAAAGTATCAGTCTACTTGTTTCGGACGTGGTGCCTATAGAAACAATCATTGCATAGATATCATCATGACTTTGCGCAGTTCTATCAATTGCTCGACAGTAATTTGTTCACCCACCGTCTACTTGCTTTCATGAGAGAAGCCACTAGTAAACACTACGGCCCCCGGGTCTATTCACATCTATCGATTCCAACGTATCTATAATTTTTGATGGTTCCATGCTATTATCTTGTCAATTTTGGATGTTCTATATGCATGAATATGCTATTTTATATGTTTTTTTGGACTAACCTATTAACTCAGTGCCATGTGCCAGTTTCTGTTTTTTCTATGTTTTTGGCCCATTTTCAGACAGATTCCAAATGGAATGAAACTTTACGATGATTTTTTTGGACCAAAAGAGACCCCCGAAGCTTTGGAAGAAGGCCAGATGGGCCATGAGGGAGTCACAAGCCCTCACGCCGCCACCACCCCCCCGGTGGTGGCGAGCAGGCTTGTGACCTCCTCGTTGGCCCAACTGATGCAATTCCACCGCCATAAATTCCTATAAATTCAGAAACCCCCAAAAAGAAACCTAGATCGGGAGTTCCGCCGCCGCAAGCCTGTGTAGCCACCAAAAACCAATCTGGAGCCCGTTCCGGCACCCTGCCGGAGGGGGAATCCATCTCCGGTGGCCATCTTCATCATCCCGGCAATCTTCATGACGAGGAGGGAGTAGTTCTCCCTCGGGGCTGAGGGTATGTACCAGTAGCTATGTGTTTGATCTCTCTCTCTCTCGTGTTCTTAAGATGTTTTGATCTTGATGTACCATGGGCTTTGCTACTATAGTTGGATCTTATGATGTTCTTCCCCCTCTCCTTCTTGTAATGAATTGAGTTTCCCCTTTGGAGTTATCTTATCGGATTGAGTCTTTGAGAACACTTGATGTATGTCTTGCACGTGTCTATCTGCTGTGATCAACTTGCGGTTTTGTGACAATTGGGAACCTATGCATATGGGTTGGCACACATGGATTCATGTGAGTACTTGATGTATGTTTTGGTGATCAACTTGCGGGTTCGTGACATTGGGAACCTATGCACACGGGTTGGCACACGTTTTGACTCTCTGGTAGAAACTTTGGGGCACTCTTTGAAGTTCTATGTGTTGGTTGAATAGATGATTCTGAGATTGTGTGATTCATATCGTATAATCATACCCACGGATACTTGAGGTGACAATGGAGTATCTAGGTGACATTAGGGTCTTGGTTGATATGTATCTTAAGGTGTTATTCTAGTACGAACTCTATGATAGATCGATCAGAAAGAATAACTTTGTGGTGGTTTCGTACCCGACAATAATATCTTCGTTTGTTCCCCGCTATTAGTGACTTTGGAGTGACTCTTTGTTGCATGTTGAGGGCTAGTCATATGATCCAATTATGTTATCATTGTTGAGAGAACTTCACTAGTGAAAGTATGAACCCTAGGCCTTGTTTCCACGCATTGCAATACCGTTCGTGCTCACTTTTGTTACTAGTTACCTTGCTGTTTTTGTAATTTCAGATTACAAAAACCTTTATCTACCATCCATATTGCACTTGTTTCACCATCTCTTCGCCGAACTAGTGCACCTATACTATTTACCATTGTATTGGGTGTGTTGGGGACACAAGAGACTCTTTTTTATTTGGTTGCAGGGTTGCTTGAGAGAGACCATCTTCATAATACGCCTCCCACGGATTGATAAACATTAGGTCACACACTTGAGGGAAAATTGCTACTGCCCTACAAACCTCCGCACTTGGAGGCCCAACAACGTCTACAAGGAGAAGGTTGCGTAGTAGACATCAGGACACATACTGTGTGTCGGTGTGCAGGTGTCGGGCCCTCCTCCGGGATCTCCATCGTTAGCTGTCTTCTCCTTGTTCTCGACCCTGCATCCACAGGAACAGGGGTAGACTCCTCGGGCATGTAATGGATTTTGGCGGCCGCCCCCTTTTGTTAGTGATGTTGTTTCTCTACTTGTTTAGATACTTAGCTTGGTATGCTTGCGGGAGACTTCTTTGTTGCGATGCATGACTGTGGTGTTCGGGGGGGGGGGGGGGGTTCGTTGGTTGGTCTTTCCCTTGCTGCAGGTGAAGTTGGTCGATGCTCTATGTCAGCTGGCCCCGGTCCCGCACATTTCCCCGCTGCCGTGGAGTGTGACTCGGTACCAAGGTCGTTCCTCACGAGGCAAAGCCCTGGCACCGGGGTGCCAAGTGGCTTTGTGACCGATAAGGCTCCTGAGGCGCTGTGGTCAGGAGCCCCCTTAGACATTCAAGCGGCTCTACATCGACAGGTCCCAGTCTCGCACATTTCCCTACCGCGAGGCGCGACTTGAACGTCGCTCCTCGTGGAACAAGGCCCTGGCACCCCGGTACCAGGTGGCTTTGCGACTGGTAAGGTTCCTGAGGCGCGATGCTCAGGACCCCCCTTAGATGTTCAAGAGGCCCTCGCGAGTTCTATTTTTTGGAGGTCCCTAATCTGCATTTAGGAGGCTCTGCGTCGGTAGGTCCCAGTCCCGCACATTTCCCCGCCGTTGTGAGGCGCAACCCGTTACCAAGGTGGTTCCTCACGGGGCCAGGCCCCGACACCGGGGGGCCAGGTGGCTTTGCGATCGGTAAGGCTCCTGAGGCGTTATGTTCAGGAGCCCCCTTAGGCGCTCAAACTGTCTCAAGATAAACAACTATTTTGAGGAAAAACCAAATGTTGTTCCCTCTCGAGAGTGGTGCGTCGAGCCGCGATTAGGCCTCGTGAGCGAGTGCTAGTTGGCATGAGTCTGCCGACTCATCAGTGAGTAGCACACGTGTATTCGGGCGCCGAGGCCTTGGTGAGGTGCCGTCACCGTGCCCCCGGCCCCTGCTCGCGGGGTATGAGCGGGTGAGTGCAGACGGATGCACGACTCAGAGGAAAAGAGCACACTGCGAAAAGTTGCAGGGAAAATAAGTTTTTGCAGAAAGCTTCATTTGGAAAGGCCCCGAGTTTTGACTTCATAAAAACCATTAAATCCAAGGCAGAAAAAAGTAAGTGCAAGCCGTGTCCGGCACCTAATCTATTGTCCGCCTCCATCGCCACCCAGCGCGGAGCTAAGGTCTTCCACTAGGCATGGGGTGGACCCCTTCCGCGTCCTCGGGGGGCCCTGGGCATATACAGCCTCGGCTCGTTATTACGTGAGAGTCACGGTGGGGGTGTATCTGGGAGGTCCCAAGGACGCTTTGGCCTCGCGAGTGTCCCTACCCCCGAGGCATTAGGCGCCTGATTCTGGAAGTCATTGGTGGACTGTGTTGATTTCCTTCGTCTTCCCCACCAGCGTGGGATGGACCCCTTCCGCGTCCTGGGGGGGGGGGGCTGGGCGTATACAGCCTCGGCTCGTTATTACGTGAGAGTGTCACGGGATGAAGTAGGTTCCGGAAGAATTGAAGGACGATGCAGGGTCGATGCAGGGGCGATGCAGAGGTAGTGCAGGGGCGATGCAGAGTCGTCATGGGTAGAACTTGCGGAGGTGCTGGATGTTGGAGGCATTCTGGATGGGGATTCCATCTTTAGTCTCCAGACGCATGGAGCCAGGCTTGGAGACGTGGATGACCTTGAAAGGGCCTTCCCACATGGGGGAAAGCTTATGCAAGCCTTCCCTGGATTGGACCCGCCTCAAGACGAGGTCGCCGACTTCGAGGGTCCTGGAGCGGATGTTGCAGCAGCAGTAGGGATGCAAGGCCTGCTGGTACCTCGCGGCTCGGAGAGAGGCCCGATGGTGCACCTCCTTTCTGAGTATGAGGTTCGTCCCCCGCGCAGCTTCCTGACGCCCCTCATCAAACGCCAGGACCCGCAGGGAGCGGTGCTTGATTTCGTGGGGAAGAACTACCTCTGCTCCGTAGATGAGGAAGAACGGGGTCTCACCGGTGGGCTTGGTCATAGTGGTGCAGATGGACCACAATACTGATGGGAGCTCATCGACCCAACCTCGACCGCAAGCCTCAAGCTTCTTCTTGAAACTCCTCACTTTGAGACCCCGTAGGACCTCCGCGTTGGCGTGCTCCGCCTGGCCATTGCTCCGCAGATGGGCCACCGATGCGTAGCATATTTGTGTACCGAGGTTAGCACAGTAAATCTTGAAGAGCTGACTGGTGACCTATGAACCGATATCCATGATGATGCGGTTGGGGACGCCGAAGCGGCTCATGAGGCCCTTGATGAACTTGACGGCGGACCCGACAGGGATGGTGCGTAGAGGGAATTTGTCCACCTCCCCTTGATGAGCTCCACCTCCGCCCACTTGGTGAATTTGTCCATGGCGACGTAGAGGTAGTGGAAGCTCCTGGAGGCCGTGGGAAAGGCCCCAATATGTCCAGCCCCCAGACTGCAAAGGGCCAGGTGAGAGGGATGGTCTGGAGGCCCTGCGCGGGCTGGTGGATCTGCTTGTCATGGAACTGGCAGGCCTCGCAAGATCTGACTAGCTCGGTAGCGTCGTCCAGGGGTGTGGGCCAGTAAAAACCTGACGTGAACGCCTTACCTGCGAGCTGATACGTCCATTTTCATCATGCTTTCATGTTGATATTTATTGCTTTTTTGCGTGTTATTTCACTTCACGGTACAATACTTATGCCTTTTCTCTCTTATTTTGCAAGGTTTACATGAAGAGGGAGAATGCCGGCAGTTGGAATTCTGGCCTGAAAAAGCAGCAAGTTTGAGATGCCTATTCTGCGCAACTCCAAAAGCCGTGAAAATCAATGTGGATTTTCTTGGGAATATATAAAAAATACTGGGCCGAAGAAGTGCTAGAGGAGCGCAACCAGGGGGCCACAAGCCTGGTAGGCGCGACCACCCCCCGTGGCCACGCCTAGGGGGCTTGTGGGCTCCCTGCGGGCCCACTGGCTCTCCTCTTCTGCTATATGAAGGGTTTCGTTCCGAAAAAGTTCAGGTGGAGGCTTTTCGGAGGAGTCGCCGCCGCCACGTGGCGGAACTTGAGCAGAACCAATCTAGAGCTCCGGTAGGACGATCCTGTCGGGGAAACTTCCCTCCTGGAGGGGGAAATCGTCGCCATCGTCATCACCAACACTCCTCTCATCAGAGGGGACTCATCACCATCAACATGTTTATCAACACCATCTCATCTCCAAAACCTAGTTCATCTCTTGTAACCAATCTCCGTCTCGCGACTCTGATTGGTACTTGTAAGGTTGCTAGTAGTGTTAATTACTCTTTGTAGTTGATGCTAGTTGGATTATTTGGTGGAAGAGTTTATGTTCAGATCCTTGATGCTACTCATTACCTCTCTGGTCATGAATATGATTATGCTTTGTGAGTAGTTACTTTTGTTCCTGAGGACATGGGATAAGTCATGCTAATAGTAGTCATGTGAATTTGGTATTCGTTCGATATTTTGATGTGTTGTATGTTGTTTTTCCTCTAGTGGTGTTATGTGAACGTCGACTACATAACACTTCACCATTATTTGGGCCTATAGGAAGGCATTGGGAAGTAGTAAGTAGATGATGGGTTGCTAGAGTGACAGAAGCTTAAACCCTAGTTTATGCGTTGCTTCGTAAGGGGCTGATTTGGATCCACTAGTTTAATGCTATGGTTAGACTTTGTCTTAATTCTTCTTTCGTAGTTGCGGATGCTTGCGAGAGGGGTTAATCATAAGTGGGATGCTTGTCCAAGTAAGGGCAGTACCCAAGCGCCGATCCACCCACATATCAAACTATCAAAGTAACGAACACGAATTATATGAACATAATGAAAACTAGCATGAAAAAAATTCCCGTGTGTCCTCAGGAGCGTTTTTCCTCCTATAAGACTTTGTCCAGGCTTGTCCCTTGCTACAAAAGGGATTGGGCCACTTTGCTGCACCGTTGCTACTTTTGTTACTTGTTGCTTGCTACGAATCATGTCACCACACAACCACTTGTTACCGATAATTTCAGTGCCTGCAGATATTACCTTGCTGAAAACCACTTGTCAGATCCTTCTGCTCCTCATTGGGTTCGACACTCTTACTTATTGAAAGGAGTACGATAGATCCCCTATACTTGTGGGTCATCACGAGCATGCGCGAGGAAGTGTGATGTCGGCAGTCCCCTCCGTGAATGTCGGCCAGTAGCTCGCGCCCCTGCTCCTTGGAAATGCACCGTAGCGCGACGTCATTCGGGCGCGTGTGGTACAAGGTGCCATCTCACACGTAGTAAGTCGAGGCTTGCCGTACTACATGTTCCGTATTCTCCTCCTTCTCCGACAATACGCCACGGAGCACATATGCTCCGAGTTCCTGCATCGAGTCGTCGTCTAGAGCCTCCAAGGCCAAGAGCAGTCGAGCCCCCGAGGCCTGACCATAGTCCGGAGCCCCCGAGGGTGGTGCTGGGGGAGCTCCTTTCCGTGCGGTGCCAGGTCCTCAGGTGACAACGTTGGGGAGGGCTTGAAGAGTCGCTCCTCAAGAACGCCTTGCTCGGCTCTTTTGGCGATGTCATCCGCCTCCTTGTTTTCGCCCCGCAGGACGTGTTGCAGCCCCAGGCCCTGAAAACGTTTCTCGGTCTTGCGTACCTCCTGCATATACGCCTCCATATTCTCGTCCTTGGGTTTGTACTCCTTGTTGGAGAAGTTGACGAGGAGTTGAGAGTCGCCCATCACGGTGAGGCGCTGGACCCCCAAGGCCGCCGCTGCCTTGAGGCCGGCGATGAGGCCCTCGTACTCTGCTATGTTGTTGGAGAACTTCTCCCCTTTGGAAGCAGAGCTGCACGGCGTAGCGAAGCTTGTCTCCCATCGGGGAAGTGAGGAGGATGCGGGCCCTTGCTCCCATTCGCGCGAAGGCTCCGTCGAAGTGCATTGTCCTTCCCTCGAGCGCCTCTGCTCCGGGGACAAGGGATTGGTTCCCTTCCAGCACCCGGTCAGGCGCGTCCATCCATTCCACCATGAAGTCGGCCAAGGCGGCTCCTTTGATGACCCTGGTCGTGCTGAATTCGATGTTGAAGGCCTGAAGCTCGATGTTCCACTCAGCAACTCTTCCTGTCGCGTTTGGGTTGTGCAAGATCTTCTCCAAGGGGTAGGCGGAGATGACCTTGATCCGGTGTCCTTGGAAGTAGTGATGTAGCTTGCGCGAGCCGACAAGGAGCGCCAGAAGGAGTTTCTACTGCATGGGGTAGCGCGAGCGGGCGTCCCATAGTACCGTGCTGACGAAGTACACAGGGTGCTCGACGAGGACGCAACCGCCCGGGACGTCGTCATCCTTGGTGGCTTCAGGGGGTTGGGACGCTTCATTGTTCAGAGGGAAGGCCGGGGCCTTGGGAGGACAAGGCTCTTCAAGTCCTGGTTCGCCAGTCTGGACCTCGGGTCCCTCCACTCGTGGGGGAGTTCGAGCTTGCTGGTCGCGCGAGCCCTCTCGAGCATTGGGCGAGGGCCCATTGTGGCTTCCCAAAGTAGCGGCCTTGCCGACTCGCTCCTCCCTTACTACCACCAAAGCGGCACTGGCAGAGTGTGGGGTGGCAGCGAGGTACAAAAGCAGGGGCTCCCGAGGGCGAGGTGCCACCATGGCCGACGGGCTCGTGAGGTAACGCTTGAGCTCTTCAAAGGCAGCATCAGCCTCAGGGGTCCACTCTAAGGGCCCCTTTCTTTTCATGATCTTGAAGAAGGGCAGCGCCCGCTCGCCAAGCTTGGAGATGAAACGACCCAAGGAGGTGACACACCCTGCCAGCTTCTGCATTTCCTTGAGGGTTGTGGGCGCTCTCATCTTGTTTATGGTATTTACCTTTACTGGGTTAGCCTCGATCCCCCGGTGCGACAGCAGGAAACCAAGTAGTTTGCCCAATGGGACTCTCAAGACACACTTCTCGGAATTGAGCTTTAGGTTCACCTCCCGCGGGCTGGCGAAGGTCTCTTCCAGATCCTCCACCAAGGTTTTGGCTTGCCTTGACTTGACCACGATGTCATCGACGTAGGCTTCTACATTCCTCCCGAGCTGGGGCACCAAGGCAATGTGCATCAACCGCTAGAAGGTCGCCCCAGCGTTCTGCAGCCCGAAAGGCATACACTTGTAGCAGTACACCCCACATGGAGAGAGGAAGACCGTCTTCTCAATGTCCTCCACCGCCATCTTGATCTGGTGGTAGCCCGAGAAGGCGTCCAAGAAGCACAGAAGGTTGCACTCTGCGGTGGAGTCCACGATCTGGTCGATGTGCGGTAGCGAGAACGGGTCCTGAGGGGAGTCCTTGTTGAGGTTCGTGAAGTCGACGCACTTGCGCTCCTTCCCACACTTCTTCGGGACAACCACCGGGTTTGCGACCCACTCCGGGTAGCGCGCCTCCATGATGACCCTTGCTTCCTTCAGCTTATGCACCTCCTGAGCTATGAAGGCCTGCTTCTCCAGAGCCTGCCTCCTTGCCTTCTGCTTCACCGGACGCGCGTTTGGGCATACAATGAGGTGGTGCTAGATGACGTCCCTTGGGACCCCCACAAGGTTGGAGGCACTCCAGGCAAATGCACTCTTGTTTTCCCTGAGGATATCTACCAATGCCTTCTCTTGGTCTTGGGGGAGATTCGCGCCGATGGTGAAGGCGGGGGTCGGGCTCCCTTCGTCCACCAACAATTGCTTCGTCTCCGCCCGGTCTTGGGAAAACAACTGCTTCTTTTTCACGGGCGCGATGTCAAGGACATCTCCTGGGTCCCCCGCGGCGTGCGCCTTGCCCTTGCAGTCGGCACGCGCTGCGGCCGCAGCCTTACGGGATAACCCGAGCACCCGTGAGGCGTCCTTGATGTCCCCCATGAAGGTAAGCACGTTGCTGCTCCCTAGCATCTTGACGACGTTGTAGCCCGGGTGCGTCGCTGCCATGAACTACGCGAGGGCGGGGTAGCCGAGTATGGCATTGTATGGAAGGTGGATGCGAGCGACGTCGAAGTCGATCTGCTCGGTGCGGAAGTTGGAGCGGGTGCCGAACGTGACTGGGAGCCGGATCTGTTCGACGGGGACGACGAATCCCGCCACAACCCCAGAAAAGGTCTTCGAGGGTGCGATCTGCTCTTGGGGCAACCACAGCGTGTCGAAGGGCTCCGCTGAGATGATGTTGAGGCCCGCGCCACCATCGATGAGGGTCTTGGAGACAGCTACACCGGAGATGGTCGGCGTGCACAACATGGGAAGCGCCCCGGCAGCCGGCGTGGCTTTAGGGTACTCGTAGGGGCCGAAGGTGATGTTCACCTCCATCCACACGGGGCGTTCCGGGGGCTCGGGCCTTAGGCAAGCCGTCCCCCCGCGATGTAGGAAACGCTTGACGTGGCGGTTGGAGGGTGGCGCATGCGATCCGCCGAGAATGCAAGCGACCGCAGGGGCGGCCCTGCTTGCTCGAACACCGTCCGCCGCCACGGACCGGCGGTTATCGATTATTGCACTTGACATAGTGCTGCCGAGCCGAGATCTGGTTCCTGTTGTTGGCGTGGAGGCTCCGACACACGCCCCCTACCTGGCGCGCCAAATGTCGGATTTCGGGCTCCGCAAAACCCTAGGGATTCAAACACACGGGCGTGCACGGAGGCCACTCAACAGATTTTGTTTTCCGGACTCACTACACATTGGGCAAGGCTAAGAACTCATGCGATGGTGAGGTAAACTCAAAACACACTAGTTTACCCAGGTTCAGGCCGCTGCGAAGCGTAAAACCCTACTCCTGCTTTCGTGGATTGCCTCTCACGGAGGTTGATGAACGACATAGTACAATGCTCTTGAGCCTCCGGAGGCTAAGTGTGTCGGGACCCCGATCCTAAGCCATAGGAATCCAGCCTGTAACACATCGCATATCTTTGCGGTCTCACGCACGGTTAACCCCACGACTGCCACCTTACCTTAGCCGGGACCGTTCGCACCTTTTGACTCACGTATGCATTTGTGTCACTAGCATTCCAATGTCAAAGAACTTGGGTCGACATAACTAGTCATAAACTCAAGTGGCTCAAGTGTACAGAGACAGGCATACATAAGCCAACAAAGCGGGTGTTGGTCATCAGCGAATGTAGACGAGTGGTAGCAAGCTACAAGGACTCCATTACATCGTGTGACATTTCCCCGTAGGGACAGACACTGCAACTAAGAAGGATACATGCCGGTCAACCAATGTGTCCAGAGCAGTAGCGAACTACCAAGGCTCGGTGGTAACACAAAGGGGCATTTCTTTGTATAGAGAGCTACTAAGGGCATATGACTAGGTATCGAATCCCATACATATCACAGTGCATCACACGTACGCATGACATACTCGATATGCATAGATACAACAATGGCATCACAACACAACCATACAACATCACAACATTTATTTAGAAGACTCGGAAGAGTCTTGCATAATATGTTCATACACGCAGGGTTCACATGACCCGACACTCAAGTCATACAAGCAGAGTCATACAAACCAAGCGGAAGCATAAAAGCTGTGTGAGTACAAACAGTTGAAAGGAAAAGGCATAAAGCGTGACTATCTACAGATCCCTTCTGAAAGGGGCCAGGTCGTAGCTGGGACACCAGCTACTCGTCATCATCGATGTCTAGATAGAACCCACCTGTTGGCTCGTGGGTATCCTGTGCAACAATTATTAAGCAAACACGAGTACAAGAGTACTCAGCAAGACTTTAGAACAGATCTATCTACTCATGCACATGTATCAGTAAAGGGATTGTGGTGTTTCATGCAGCAAGCCAGCTTTGACTCTTGGCTAGACTAAACTACACTTTTAAATAGTTTTAAACAACTTTGATAAGTCGTACACGAGTCCACTACCACCACAACAATACACTATCATGAACTCCTTTCCGTCTCCCTACGGAAATGCCATACATGATACTCATGCTTATCTTGATACTTTCGTGAGTAGCCATCAAAGTTATCTATGAACAACATATGTCTCCAAGTAGTCCATATTCGCGGACGCGACTACTCGAATAGATAATAACCCTGCAGGGGTGTACTTCTTCACACACACTCTCGCCACTTATCGCCATGTGCACGTCATGCACCTCGGCAACCTTCAAGCGGAAGCCCAGCGAGGGAGTTGGCCACGACCGTTAAGCATGCCAATACCTAGTCCAGGTCTATCGCCTATTTGAGGGTGAACCCGCACGGAAGTCCGACCGAGGTTTCCGCCACGACCCCAAACGATGTGCGCAGGGTTCCCAAGCCCACCATCCGGGTGCCACTTGGTACACCGTGTCACCGCCTACCGCATCATAGCCCACCTCTAAGGTCAGCACTATGCACGACCTCTAGCATGACTATAAACACGAGGAACTACTTGCAACTCCTGGACCGAGTACTAGGCGATTAATAAGCCAAGATGGTCAATTAAGTATCCCAACATGTGGTAGTATCTAGTCTTGGATTAAATACACGGAACTTAGTTCCTAAGGACGGTTAAAATGAAACATCCCGCCATGTACTCCTACATAGCCTTTCATTGGTACCTTTACCAAATCAGGTTCCACACTTATTCTTTGTCACTAGAACACATTCGTCCATTCCTGTTCATCACCCAGATGGAACAGACCTGACACAATTCTAGGCATAGCAAGCATAGAAGGATAAGACACATCAAGGCTCAAGCAACTACCAGGTATGCTAGGTTGCAAGGTTTGGCTATTTACTGTGACAATGACAGGTCATGCAAATAAATAGGTTCAGCTACCGAAGTAAAGCATTTGAAATATTTTGTCCTAATGCAATAAGTGGGAGCAGGAGCAAGAACATGGGATTATATCGGGATGATCAAAAGGGTGCTTGCCTTGTTGCTCAGTAGAGGGATTAAATCCTTCAGTCACATATTCAGACGTATCCGGAAGGGCAGTGCCTACCGAAACAATAACGACAATCAATAACATTCATATGCAACAATATGATGCATGATCATGGCATGAAATGAAATCTAGCATGAGCTAGTGTGGCTATCAAACCTTTGCGATGATGCTGATTTGAATTCAAATTCAAATATTAGTTGAGATAGTATATTTATCATATTAATTTAATTGATTTGACCTGATGCTGTTTCATAACTTTGTTTGTCATGCATGAAAGTAGTACCATTGTGTTCATTGAATTTTTCTGATCAATTTTCATATATTATTTGTCAAATTTGGAGTTATATTTAATTTTCTACGAATTTCCAAAGTTTTAGCATTTTCTAGAATTATATTAAATCAGAAATAGAGTTACTGCATCAGCATGACATCAGCAGGTCCAACTGGCCGTTCAAAGTCAAACCTGACCAGTGGGACCCACTAGTCAGTGACTCTGGCCAGATTTTAATTAAACTTTAAGTTAATTAGTTATTTAACAGCGGCTGGCCCACAAGTCAGCGACTGTTTAGTAGTTTAATTAACTAATTATTTTTATTAGCTTAAACTTAATTAGCCAGGGGCTGGCCCCACCTGTCATAGACCCAGGGGGGTCAAACCCACCGGCGGCGAGCCTCCGATGACTCCAGGGACGGCGGAGGGCATCAGAAAGGCGTCTTTGATGACCAAACACACGGGGGAGGGCATTGGGAGAACGGCCACTTGATGGCGCATCCATTTTTGCTATGCTCAGGGGTTGAAACGGTCGGAGATGACGCCGACGACGAGCTCGGCGGCTGCCGGAGCTCGGGCAACATCGAGGTCATCAATCCAGAGGGCAAAAGGGACGGGGTTTGGCTCCTACATCATCTACAAGACACACTGAAGACGATGGTGGTCTCAGATGGAGAAACCCATCATCGGAGCATCACCGGCGACGAGCTCCCGCGCCGGATCTCGTCGGGCTCCGATGGAATCGGGCGCTAGGGCACAGGATCGAGGGGGAAAACGAGGGGAAACCATCCTGAGCTCACAGGGATTGCAGGGACATCGAGAGCGGGCTCGGGGACGGCCTGGAGAGGGAGAACGATGGTGGCGAGCTTTGAGGATCCGAGGAGGAAGACGATGGCGTCAGGGCAATGCAGGGCTCAGGTGCTCTTTTCCTTGGGCAAAGACGTCGTGCTGGACGAGGCGGAGCGAACGGCGTGCTCAAGAAGGCTTGAGGTGGCCGGAGGCGACGGCTAGCTCGAGCTTGAGCTCGGCTCTAATGGCGGCCGAGAGGAGGGGCACAGGGGCGAATGGGGAGAGGGAGAGAGCTGGAATGGGTGCGGGAGGCTTATCCCTCCGTGGCCAGCACGACGGGGAGGCCAGGCAGGCACCCAGGTGCGTGGCCGCGCCGGAGAGAGCGGCGGCCACTTCCTGCTGCCGACTGGCGCGAGGAAGACGACAGGAAGAGGAGCTAGGCTGGGCTAGGTAAGCGCTCCGTGGTCCACTTCACGGATAGGATCCGAAAAGCAACGCCCGAGTTGCGAGACGTGGGAAACATCATGAATCTTGGAAAGATGCGGAGGAAGTTCCAACTGGTAGGCAACTTCTCCTCGTTTGGCAAGAATGCGAAAAGGACCAATGTAACGAGGAGCCAATTTGCCTTTGATACCGAAGCGATGGGTACCCTTCAAAGGTGTAACCCGAAGGTAAGCCTTCTCGTCAACTTCAAAGGTCACAGCCTTATGATGACGATCATATTGGCTCTTTTGACGAGATTGGGCTGTTTTCAATTTTTCACAAATAATGCAAACTTGCTCTTGTGCTTCCTGGATCATATCCGTACCAAAGAGTTGCCTCTCTCCGGTTTCTGACCAATTAAGAGGTGTTCGGCATCTTCGTCCATAGAGAACTTCAAAAGGGGCTTTGCCCAAGCTTGATTGATAACTATTGTTATAAGCAAATTCGGCGAATGGAAGGTATTTCTCCCAATTCATACCGAACGATATAACACAAGCTCGGAGCATATCCTCTAGGATTTGATTCACTCTTTCTACTTGACCACTTGATTGAGGATGGAAAGCAGTGCTAAAAGATAGGTGAGTCCCCATGGGATTCTGAAAACTTTCCCAAAAATGAGAAGTAAAAATACTTCCACAATCTTAGTTAATCTCCAGAGGAACACCATGAAGAGACACTATTCGAGAGATATATAACTCTGCTAGCTGGCTAGCTGTTATACTCTCACAAACTGGAAGAAAGTGAGCCACTTTGGAAAGGCGGTCAATGACCACAAAAATAGCATTATTTCCTTTCTTGGTCTTGTGAAATCCAGTGATGAAATTCATATTGACTTTATCCCATTTCCATTCAGGAATAGCTAAAGGTTGAAGGGTGCCAGCAGGCCTTTGATGTTCCGCTTTAACTCGACGACAAACATCGCAGTTAGCAACGAACTCAGCAATTTCTCTCTTCATCCTAGTCCACCAAAACCTCTAGCGTATGTCCTGATACATCTTAGTAGTACCAGGATGAATGGTGAGAGGAGAATCATGAGCCTCCTTAAGGATCAACTGTCGCAGACGTTTGCTCTTAGGAACCACTAAACGGTTCTGAAAGAACACGACACCTTGTTCATTAATAGAGAAATCCCTAGTGTTTCCGCTAGCAATATTCTCCTTGATCCGGATATACCCTTATCATATGTCTACACATCTATGATTTGATCCCCAAGAGTAGGTTTCGCCACCAGGTTAGAAAGGAATCTTTGAGGAACAATGTGGAGGTTTAACTTCCGAAATTCCTCATAGAGACGTGGTTGACCTCGTTGTAATACGAAATTGTTACAATAAGACTTACGACTTAGTGCATCAGCCATAACATTGGCCTTCCCCGGGGTGTAAGTTATCCCTAAGTCGTAATCTGAGATCAACTCGACCCACCGTCTTTGCCTGAGATTCAAATCCGGCCGGGTGAAGATATATTTCAGACTTTGGTGATTAGTGAATATTTCGCAACGATTACCAAGAAGGTAATGTCGCCTAGTTTTTAGTGCATGGACTACAACTGCAAGCTCAAGATCATGTGCGAGATAATTATCCACATGTGGACGCAACTATTTAAATGCATATGCAATCACATGACGATCCTGCATGAGAATGCAACCTAATCCTTGTCGCGAGGTGTCGCAATAGATAACAAAGTCCTTAGAGATATCTGGTGGTAGCAACACAGGTGCAGAAGTCAGGCGTCTTTTCAGTTCCTGAAAGCTATGCTCACACTGTGGTGTCCACTCGAACTTTTTATATTTCTTGAGGAGTTCAGTTAGAGGCTTTGCAACCTTGGAGAAGTTCTCGACAAAGCGGCGACAATAGCTCGCTAGTCCAAGAAAACTCCTAACTTGCTTAACCGATTCAGGTTGAGTCCAATCAAGGACAACTTGAACTCTCTCGGGATTGATAGCAATACCCTTACCAGAGATTACGTGGCCTAGATAGGTCACTTCTCGGAACCAAAATTCACATTTTGAAAACTTGGCATAAAGGCGATGCTCTCGAAGTTCCATCAATACCAGCCTTAGATGCTTGGCATGTTCTTGTTCGTTCTTCGAGTAGATGAGAATATCATCGAGGTATACCACGACGAATTTATCCAAATACTCCATGAAGATTTAATTCATCAAGCGAGAGAAGGTGGCTGGGCATTGGTTAAACCGAAGGACATGACAGTGTACTCGTATTGGCCATAACGAGTGACAAATGCCGTTTTTGGAATGTCCCCGTTCTTGATGTTGATTTGATGGTAACCCAACCTTAAATCCATTTTGGGGAAGACTGAGGATCCAGCGAGCTGATCATACAGATCGTTGATCCTGGGGAGCGGATACTTGTTCTTTATGGTGACCAAATTAGTTGGTCGATAATCTACAACCATATGGTCCGTTCCATCTTTCTTCTTAACGAAGAGGACGGGACAAGCCCAAGGGGAAGAGCTAGGACGAATGAAACCTTTATTCAAGGCCTCATCTAGTTGTTTCTTAAGTTCGGCTATCTCCAAGGGTGCCATCTTATAGGGTCTTCTGGCTATTGGGACAGTTCCTGGAACAAGGTCTATCACAAACTCTACATCCCTGTCAGGTGGAATTCCTGGCAGTTCTTCTGGAAAAACATTCGGGAAATCACGGACTACCAGAATGTCTTCAAGTTCTGAAAGAGAACTAGCATTCAGGGAATAGAGTTGGCATTTGGCAAATCGAGTTGAGACATTAACTATCTCACCTGAGGGATGGGTAAGATGAACATTTCTAGAATGGGTATCAATCTTGGCATAATGAGTTGACATCCAGTCCATACCCAAGATGATATTGATATCTGAGGATTTCGGGGCTATCAATGATGCTAGAAAAACTAGCCTGTCTACTAGGATTTCATTGTCATAACTTATCCTAGAAGTTTGCCATTTACTACCTGGGGTTTGGACAACTAATGGGATTGGCATAACACAAAAGGATATGTTATGCAACTGCGCATAACTTTCGGAAATGAAGAAATGAGATGACCCAGTGTCAAAAAGAACAGACACTGGGTGATGATTGACAAGGAGCGTACCCAAAATGACATCGGGATCCTCTGCACCTTCTTCTGCTGAAACATAATTTACGCGGCCACGCGCAAGAGTTGGCTTCACATAATAAGCTTTGCTCGACTTGCCTTGCCCAACAGACTTCCCACGTTGCTTGGCAGCTATATTCTAGGGACACTCTCATGAATAGTGCCCTGGTTCTCCACACTTGTAACAGATCACCTGATTGGCACGTGGTGCAACATTGCTAGCTGGACCACCATAGGTCTTTGCTGGGAGGTTGGTCTGGTTCGCCTGAGGCGCCACGTAGGATGGCCTCGGGGTATATCCTGGTGGCAGAGAGCTATTCGGGACCCACAACCTGCGTTTTGGAAACGCGGAACCAGATGAGGAGCCCGAATCGCGAGAGTGCTTCTTCGTGGCTTCATAGTCGGTATGACCAGTCTCGACATTGATCGCCTTGTTGACAAGAGCTTGAAAACTTGTACATTCATGAAGACGCAGGTCACGACGAAGTTCGGGGCTCAAACCCTTGCGGAATCTTGCTTGCTTCTTGGCATCAGTTGACACCTCTTCAGTTGCGTAGCGAGCGAGATTACCGAACTCGCGGCTATAAGCATCCACGGTCAACTTTCCTTGGGTGAAGGCACATAATTCCTCTCTCTTACGGTCCATCAGATCCTCTGGAATGTGGTGTAGACGGAAGGTTGCACTGAAATCTGCCCATGTGGCTGCTGGTCCGGCAGGACACACAGCTTCAAAATTCTCCCACCACAGATTGGTGGGGCCTTCCAGAAAATACGCAGCAAAGGTCACCTTTTGAGCCTGAGCAACATTGGCGAAGCGTATCTTACGTGATATACTGCACAACCAGTCATCAGCGTCGAGAGGATCGACGGAGCGATGGAACTTCGGGGGATTCAGCTTCACAAAGTCATTGAGGGACACTGCGTCATTTCGTGGCTGACGAGTCGTATTTTGCTCAATACGCTCTACCAGACGGTTGGTCTCTCGCTTGTTTCTTTCTGCCTCAAGCATAACTTCCGCCAGAGAAGGCGGGTGAGGCAGTTCCTCCTGTGCTGCCTGACTACCTTCTCCCTGCTCATGGGTAGGGGCACGGTTCAGCCTCGTAAACACCATCCTGGCAAACAAACTCACATCTTAGACTAATATCAACATTAATACTAAGTATGGATTAAGAATGCACTGAACACTTGGAATGCGGAAATGAACATCCGAACAACATGGTAACAAGCAACTGCTATATATACACCATGGTTCATACACACCATTACATAGTTCAGTACAACCTCAAACTGAAAAGCAAACTACTGAAAAGATGATACTACTCATCAGAGGCTTTCCAAGCTTCCTATACATTATTTATCTATGTCTCCGGAACTCATCTCTCAACATAACCATACTCCAAAAGACACACAGGACTGTGGAAGTACAACTACTACCATACTACTCTTCCACTCACGGGTTCAAGCATCCGCATAAAACATCTCATAAAGGTTGCCTCCATGGCCTCAGAGCTCAACCCGCGGATTAGAAAATACTCGAGCCTGAGACCCCTGGGAACCTTAAGGACACGGGTGTGGCCTTGGTCCCTTGACTGGTGGTGGTAGAGGTCCTCGAAGAGGGGTGACACCTCCTATAGGAGGCCAGTCAACATGAGCTGGAAGATGAGTCCTAACGGTGTTCAACATCTCCATATCTCCATACCCTGCCTGAACTACAGGTGCCAGCTGTGTCAAAGCTGTCCACAAACGGGCACGAGTAGCTTAGAGCTCCATACGAAGGGCACGAGCATATCTGTCTCTATTCTCTAACATCTTAGCGGTGGACTGCAGCAGCGGATCCTCCATAGAGGAATCAAAGTAGACCCCACTGAGGTATCCTTCTTCTCATGGCTGAGAAGCGGGAACATAGCAGAACTCTAAATTCTACAGCAGTGCATGTCTGGCTCTCATGATGGTCAACATTGAATAGGCACCATCTTGTACCGCCATGTCAACAGTAACCCCCAATCCATAAGACCAATGGATCAACTCCTCGGCTCCAGGGTAATCTGGGAATACCCTAATAGTGCATAGGTACTAACTCTGGTTGAAATCCCGGTACCGCTCCTCCACTGTATACTCTGGGTACCAGCGGTAACCGGCTACTGACATCATCCTGACCAGCATGGTCGTGTGACCCGACACATCAATGCACCTAGTCAGATGAACCACCTGACGAGAAGGACGACCAGACATCTGAAATAGAGAGTAATGCAAAAGGCATTAGAGCTCTGGAGATAAAATTGGGCAGCATAACGGCTGTAAATGCTCAAAAACAATTTTGAGACAACCCACAAAAGATAGGATAGCATAACCAGTCAACTATCAAGTTCAATTCCATGGTCTTCAAAACTTATTTTCTTTTCCTTGGAACAAAAGAAACTCGGGTTAACTCTCGAACCGTTTTCCTACAATCTACCGATTAGTAACACGCGATCCTGAGAGATAGATGAGTAACCTAGTTCTTAATCCCCGTAGAAAAGACGAGGATGACCAGAATAGAATGACTTGAGAAGAGAAGCAAGAATCTTACGTTCCCTTCCACAAACAATTCCCTTATATATAACTAAAGCAATTCTAGACTCAACTTAGACCAGTTTGGCTTGGTAATCCTACAGTCAGTCAGGCTCTGATACCAACGCTGTCGGGACCTCGATCCTAAGCCATAGCAATCCAGCCTGTAACACATCACATCTCTTTGCGGTCTCACGCACGGTTAACCCTACGGCTGCCACCTTACCTTAGCCGGGGCCGTTTGCGCCTTTTGACTCACGTATGCATTTGTGTCGCTAGAATTCCAATGTCAAAGAACCCAGGTCGACATAACTAGTCATAAACTCAAGTGGCTCAAGTGTATGGAGATAGGCATACATAACTGAGCAAAGCGGGTGTCGGTCATCAACGAATGTAGACGAGTCGTAGCAAGCTACAAGGACTCCATTACATCGCGTGACATTTGGCCGTAGGGATAGATACAACAACTAAGAAGGATACATGCCGGTCAACCAATGTGTCCGGAGCAGTAGCGAACTACCAAGGCTCGGTGGTAACACAAAGGGGCATTTCTCTGTATAGAGAGCTACTAAGGGCATACGACTAGGTGTCGAATCCCATACATATCAGAGTGCATCACACGTATGCATGACGTACTCGATATGCATAGATACAACAATGGCATCACAACACAACCATACAACATCACAACATTTATTTAGAAGACTCGGAAGAGTCTTGCATAATATGTTCATACAGGCAGGGGTCACACGACCCGACACTCAAGTCATACAAGCAGAGTCATACAAACCAAGCGGAAGCATAAAAGTTGTCTGAGTACAGACAGTTAAAAGGAAAAGGCATAAATCCTAACTATCTACAGATCCCTTCTGAAAGGGGCCACGTCGTAGCTGGGACACCAGCTACTCGTCATCATCGATGTCTAAATAGAACCCACCTGTTGGCTCGTGGGTATCCTCTGCAACAATTATTGAGCAAACATGAGTACAAGAGTACCCAGCAAGACTTCAGAACAAATCTATCTACTCATGCACAGGTATGAATAAAGGGGTTGTGGTGTTTCATGCAGCAAGCCAGCTTTGACTCTTGGCTAGAATAAACTACAATTTTAAATAGTTTTAAACAACTATGATAAGTCGTACACGAGTCCACTACCACCACAACAATACACTATCATGAACTCCTTTCCGTCTCCCTACGAAAATACCATACATGATACTCACACTTATCTTGATACTTTTATGAGTAGCCATTAAAGTTATCTATGAACAACATATGTCTCCAAGTAGTCCATATCCGCGGACGCGGCTATTCGAATAGATCATAACCCTGTAGGGGTGCACTTCTTCACACACGCTCTCGCCACTTATCGCCATGTGCACGTCATGCACCTCGTCAACCTTCAAGCGGAAGCCCAACGAGGGAGTCGACCACGACCGTTAACCACGCTAATACATAGTCCACGTCTATCGCCTATTTGAGGGTGAACCCGCACGGAAGTCCGGCCGAGGTTTCCGCCACGGCCCCAAACGATGTGCGCAGGGTTCCCAAGCCCACCATCCGGGTGCCACTTGCTACACCGTGCCACCGCCTACCGCATCATAGTCCACCTCTAAGGTCAGCACTATGCACGGCCTCCAGCATGACTATAAACACCAGTAACTACTTGCGACTCCTGGACTGAGTACTAGGCGATTAATAAGCCGAGAGGGTCAATTAAGTATCCCAACGTGTGGTAGTATCTAGTCTTGGATTACATACACGGAACTCAGTTCCTAAGGACGGTTCCAATGAAACAACCAGCCATGTACTCCTACATAGGCTTTCATCGGTACCTTTACCAAATCAGGTTCCACACTTATTCTTTGTCACTAGAACACATTCATCCATTCCTGTTCATCACCCAGATGAAACAGACCTGACACAACTCTAGGCATAGCAAGCATAGCAGGATAAGACACATCATGGCTCAAGCAACTACCAGGTATGCTAGGTTGCAAGGTTTGGCTATTTCCTATGACAATGATAGGTCATGCAAAGAAATAGGTTCAGCTACCGAAGTAAAGCATTTGAAATATTTTGTCCTAATGCAATAAGTGGGAGCAGGAGCAAGAACATGGGATTATATCGGGATGATCAAAAGGGTGCTTGCCTTGTTGCTCAGCAGAGCGATTAAATCCGTCAGTCGGATATTCGGATGTATCCGGAAGAGCAGAGCCAACCGAAACAATAACGACAATCAATAACATTCATATGCAACAATATGATGCATGATTGATACGTCTCCAACGTATCTATAATTTTTGATGGTTTCATGCTATTATCTTGTCAAACTTTGGATGTTTTATATGCCTTTTATATATTTTTTGGGACTAACTTATTAACTCAGTCCCAAGTGCCAGTTCTTGTTTTTTCCATTTTGACCCCTTTCAGAGGAGGATTTTGAACGGAGTCCAAACGGAATGAAACTGCCAAAAAGATTTTTCCGAAACAGAAAAAGATCGGGAAGCCGGAGAATCAAGGCACGGGGCCTGCAGGGACCCCACAAGCCCTCATGGCGCGGCCAGGGGGGCCCGCGCCACCCTGGCTAGTGGGCTCCCTGGGTCACCTCTTCCCTAGGTTTTTCGCCTATATATTCCCTAAAATCCCAGAAAAATTACGAGATCATCGAAAGTACTTTTCCGCCGCCGCAAGCTTCTGTCTCCGCAAGATCCCAACTAGGGCACGTTCTGGTGCCCTGCCGGAGGTGGGATTCGGACACGGAGGGCTTCTTCATCAACACCATGACCTCTCCGATGATGTGTGAGTAGTTGACCATAGACCTACGGGTCCATAGCTAGTAGCTAGATGGCTTCTTCTCTCTCTTGGATCTTCAATACAAAGTTCTCCATGATCTTCATGGAGATCTATCTGATGTAATCTTCTTTTGCGGTGTGTTTGTCGAGATCCGATGAATTGTGGATTTATGATCAGATTATCTATGAATCTTATTTGAGTTTCTTCTGATCTCTCTTATGCATGATTTCATATCCGTGTAATTATCTTCAAGTTGTGGGTTTTGTTTGGCCAACTAGATCTATGATTCTTGCAATGGGAGAAGTGCTTGGTTTTGGGTTCATACCGTGTGGTGACCTCACCCAGTGACAGAAGGGGTAGCGAGGCACGCATCGTGTTGTTGCCATCAAGGGTAAAAAGATGGGGTTTTCATCATTGGTTTGAGATTATCCCTCTACATCATGTCATCTTGCTTAAGGCGTTACTCTGTTCGTCATGAACTCAATACACTAGATGCATGCTGGATAGCGGTCGATGTGTGGAGTAATAGTAGTAGATGCAGAAAGTATCGGTCTACTTGTCTCGGACGTGATGCCTATATGTATGATCATTGCCTTAGATATCGTCATGACTTTGCGCGGTTCTATCAATTGCTCGACAGTAATTTGTTCACCCACCATAATATTTTCTATTTTGAGAGAAGCCTGTAGTGAACACTATGGCCCCCGGGTCTACTCCACACCATATTTTCAGCCTTACACTTTTTACTTCGTTGCACTTTCCGCCTTCAGATCTCACTTTAGAATCAATCTTGAAGGGATTGACAACCCCTTTAAAGCGTTGGGTGCAAGCTCTTTTGTGTTTCCGCAGGTACTCTGGACTTGACGATATTCTCCTACTGGATTGATACCTTGGTTCTCAAACTCAGGGAAATACTTACTGCTCCTGTGCTGCATCACCCTTTCCTCTTTAAGGGAAAAACCGACGCAAGCAAGAGAAGTAGCAAGAAGAATTCATGGCGTTGCCGGGGAAGGACTTTTGTTGCCGTAGCAGAAGAATTTCTGGCGCCGTTGCCGGGGAGGATCAGGTCAAGAACTCATCCAAGTAAGTGTCACAAACTCATCTCTTGCATTTACTTTGTTTGCCACTTGCCTCTCATTTTCCTCTCCCCCACTTCACCAATTTGCCTTTTCGTTTGCCTTTTTTTCGTTTGCCTTTTTCGTTCGCCCTTTTCTCTCGCTTGCTTTCTGTTCGCTTGTGTGCCATGTGCCTTCAATATGCTTGCATCTTCGCTTGCTGAAAATCTAGTGATATGGATCCTCATCGACTTGCTAATCTCTTTAAGAGATGCAATTATGTTAATCCATTTGCTAGTGAGTTGAGTGCACTTGACTATCTTTATGGAGTTTTGCTTGAGATGCGTGAATCTGAAAATTGTGAGGAAGAAATTTATGAAGTGATTCACGAGGGCTCCTTGGATGAAAAGCATGATTGCAATGGTTTGATTATAAATTCTATTAGTGACAATCATGCTAAAAATATGCAAAACCCTAAGCTTGGGGATGCTAGTTTTGCTATGTCCACTACTTGTTGCAATGATCATGAGTGGGGCGATGATTTTTCTTATGATCTTGAAAATTTGTTTAAGCCTCATGATGAATATGATATTTGCAATATTATTGAAAGTGGGTTTGGAAAAGTCATGACTTTAGTTGATGATAATCCCACTATTTTTGAAGAGCGTCAACTTTGCATGCATGTGGATCATGAAAATAATACCCTATGTGATAGTTACATTGTTGAATTCAAATATGATCCCACATGTAATTATTATGAGAGAGGAAAATATGGTGGTAGAAACTTTCATATCACTAAATCACCTCTCGTTATGTTGAGATTGCTATTGTCTCTTTCTTCTTCCTTGCATATGGTAGCCATTGGTTGTCTTGACAATCTGTTTTCCTATAAAATGCCTATGCATAGGAAGTATGTTAGACTTAGATGTGATTTTCACATGCTTTATGATGCTCTCATTGTGCTTCAATTCTTGTCTTTTGTGTGAGCATGATTGAATTATCAATGCCTAGCTAAGGGCGTTAAACAATAGCGCTTGTTGGGAGGCAACCCAATGAATTTATTTCTTTTTCTTTCTGTTTTGTTGCGTCCACACCATCATAATTCTGTTGTGATTGTGTCTTTTGTGTTTCTTTTTGTGTTTGAGCCAAGCAAAACCTTTATGACTAGTCTTTGTGAGGGTTGTTTGATCCTGCTGGAAAAAGATAGAAACTTTTCGCTCACGAGATGATTTTTCATTTTTATTCAGAAAGAGATTTTGAGTTGATTCTTTTTGCTTCTGGTTGATATGCCTTTTGCCCAGGCAGTCGTAATTTTTCAGAAGTTTTGAGGTACCAGAAGTATACGAAGTATAGAGATTGCTACAGACTAGTCTGTTTTTGACAGATTCTGTTTTTGTTGAGTTGGTTGCTTGTTTTGATGAAACTATGGTTAGTATCGGGGGGTACTAGCCATTTAAAAGTGAGAATACAGTATCCCAACACCAATATAGATAGAATTCAAGTTTGGTATAGTAACAAAAGAGGTGGTAGTTTGTTTTCTCGTGCTAATGATATCACGAGTTTTTGTTTAAGTTTTGTGTTGTGAAGTTTTCAAGTTTCGGGTGATGTTCTCATGGAGAAAGAGATAAGGAGTGGAAAGAGCACAAGCTTGGGGATGCCCAAGGCATCCCAAACCAAATTCAAGGACACCAAAAAGCCTAAACTTGGGGATGCCCCGGGAAGGCATCCCCTCTTTCGTCTTCAATCAATCGGTAACATTACTTGGAGCTATATTTTTATTCACAACATGATATGTGTTTTGCTTGGAGCGTCTTGTATCGTAGGAGTCTTTTCTTTTTGTTGTGTCAGAATCATCCTTGCTCCGCACCCTTTTGAGATAGAGAGACATGCACTCATCGTGATTTTGCTAGAATGCTCATAGTGCTTCACTTATATCTTTTGAGCTAGATAATTTTGCTCTATGTGCTTCACTTATATCTTTTAGAGCACGGTGGTGCGTGACTTGGTAGTTGGCTTATGCTATGAAAGTAGTCCCAAAGGAGATAGGTACCCAAAGAGGATATAAAAACCTCCATCTTCATGTGCATTGAGTAGAAAGAGAAGTCTTGATTCCTCTCAATTAGTTTTGAGACGTGGATTCGGTAATATTAAAAGTTATGTTAGTAGGGTGTTGTGAATCTAGAAATACTTGTGTTGAAGTTAGTGATTCCCGTAGCATGCACGTATGGTGAACCGCTATGTTCGGAAGTCGGAGCATAATTGATCTATTGATTGTCATCCTTTGTGTTGAGGTCGGGATCGCGCGATGGTTAACACCTACCAACCCTTCCCCTAGGAGTATGCGTTTAGCACTTTGTTTTGATTACTAATAAAGACTTTCGCAACAAGTATGTGAGTTCTTCATGACTAATGTGAGTCCATGGTATAGATGCACTTTCACCTTCCACCATTGCTAGCCTCTCTAGTGCCGCGCAACTTTCGCCGGTACACAAACCCACCATATGCCTTCCTCAAAAAAGCCACCATACCTACCTACTATGGCATTTTCATAGCCATTTCGAGATATATTGCCATGCAACTTCCACCGTTTCGTATCATCTACTTGTGTCGTCACTCTCATATTGCCATTGCATGATCATAAGATAGCTAGCGAGATGTTTCAACGTCATACGCCAAGCTAGATCGTTGCACATCCCGGTACACTACCGGAGGCATTTCCTATAGAGTCATTTCTAAGCTTTGAGCTGTGAGTAAATAAAAAGTGTGATGATCATCATTATTAGAGCATTGTACCATGTGAGGAAATAAATAAAAAAAGCCAAAGTGCCCAATAAAAAAAAGATAAAAGAGAAAAAAGAGGCCCAAGAACCCAAATAAAAAAAGAGAGAGAAAAAGAGAGAAGGGACAATGCTACTATCTTTTTCCACACTTGTGCTTCGTAATAGCACCATGTTGTTCATGATTGAGAGCTCTTGTTTCGTCACCACCATATGCTAGTGGGAATATTCATTATATAACTTGGCTTGTATATTCCAATGATGGGCTTCCTCAAAATTGCCCTAGGTCTTCGTGAGCAAACAAGTTGGATGCACACCCACTAGTTCTACTTTTGAGATTTCACATACTTATAGATCTAGTGCATCCTTTGTATGGCAATCCCTACTCATTCACATTGATATCTATTAATGGGCATCTCCATAGCCTTTTGATACGCCGAGTCAATGTGACCATCTCCTCCTTTTTGTCTCACAACCACCACCACACTCTATTCCACCTATAGTGCTATATCCATGGCTCACGTTCATGTATTGCGTGATAGTTATAAAAAGTTTGAGAAAGTAAGAGTGCGAAAACAATTACTTGGCCAATACCGAGGTTGTGCATGATTTACATTAGTTGTGTGAGGATGATGGAGCATAGCCGGACCATATGATTTTGTAGGGATATCTTTCCTTGGCCTTGTAATTTTGAAAGTTCATGATTACCTTGCTAGTTTGCTTGAAGTATTATTGTTTTCATGTCAATAGCAAACTATTGATTTGAATTTTATGGATCTGAACATTCATGTCACATGAAAGAAGTTGCAAAGGACAACTATGCTAGGTAGCATTCTACATAAAACATTTCATTCTTTATCACTTCCCTACTCGAGGACGAGCAGGAGTTAAGCTTGGGGATGCTTGATACGTCTCCAACGTATCAATAATTTTTGATGGTTTCATGCTATTATCTTGTCAAACTTTGGATGTTTTGTATGCCTTTTATATATTTTTTGGGACTAACTTATTAACTCAGTGCCAAGTGCCAGTTCCTATTTTTTCCATGTTTTTGACCCCTTTTAGAGGAGGATTTTGAACGGAGTCCAAACGGAATGAAACTGCCAAAAAGATTTTTTCTGTAATAGAAAAAGATCGGGAAGCCGGAGAATCAGGGCAGGGGGCCTGTAGGGACCCCACAAGCCCTCATGGTGCGGCCAGGGGGCCCGCGCCACCATGGCTTGTGGAATCCCTGGGCCACCTCTACCCTAGGTTTTGTGCCTATATATTCCCTAAAATCCCAGAAAAAATCAGGAGATCATCGAAAGTACTTTTCCGCCGCCGCAAGCTTCTGTCTCCGCAAGATCCCATCTGGGGCATGTTCTGGTGCCCTGCCGGAGGGGGGATTCGGACACGAAGGGCTTCTTCATCAAGACCATGACCTCTCCGATGATGCGTGAGTAGTTCACCATAGACCTACGGGTCCATAGCTAGTAGCTAGATGGCTTCTTCTCTCTCTTGGATCTTCAATACATAGTTCTCCATGATCTTCATGGAGATCTATCTCATGTAATCTTCTTTTCCGGTGTGTTTGTCGATATCCGATGAATTTTGGATTTATGATCATATTATCTATGAATCTTATTTGAGTTTCTTCTGATATCTCTTATGCATGATTTCATATCCTTGTAATTCTCTTCGAGTTGTGGGTTTTGTTTGGCCAACTAGATCTATGATTCTTGCAATGGGAGAAGTGCTTGGTTTTGGGTTCATACCGTGCGGTGACCTCACCCAGTGACAGAAGGGGTAGCAAGGCACGCATCGTGTTGTTGCCATCAAGGGTAAAAAGATGGGGTTTTCATCATTGGTTTGAGATTATCCCTCTACATCATGTCATCTTGCTTAAGGCGTTACTCTGTTCGTCATGAACTCAATACACTAGATGCATGTTGGATAGCGGTTGATGTGTGGAGTAATAGTAGTAGATGCAGAAAGTATCGGTCTACTTGTCTCGGACGTGATGCCTATATGTATGATTGTTGCCTTAGATATCGTCATGACTTTGCGCGGTTCTATCAATTGCTCGACAGTAATTTGTTCACCCACCGTAATATTTGCTATTTTGAGAGAAGCCTCTAGTGAACACTATGGCCCCCGGGTCTACTCCACACAATATTTTCGGCCTTACACTTTTTACTTTGTTGCACTATCCGCCTTCAGATCTCACTTTGCAATCAATCTTGAAGGGATTGACAACCCCTTTAAAGCGTTGGGTGCAAGCTCTTTTGTGTTTGCGCAGGTACTCTGGACTTGACAAGATTCTCCGACTGAATTGATACCTTGGTTCTCAAACTCAGGGAAATACTTACCGCTCTTGTGCTGCATCACCCTTTCCTCGGATTTCATGGATTCTATCCATTTGTTGGAATCTGGGCCCACCATCTCTTCTCCATAACTCGCAGGCTCATTGTTCTCTAACAAAATGATAGACAAGACAGGATTCCCGTACCACTCGGGAACAGTACATGCTCTTGTCGACCTACGAGGTCCGACATCAACTTGATCTGAAGCTTCATGATCATCGTCATTAGCTTCTCTTCAACTAGTGTTGCCTCAACAGAAATTTCTTTCTGCCCTGCGCCACCATCTTGTTGAAGCAGAGGTTCTGTAACCTCATCAAGTTCTATCTTCCTCCCACTCAATTCTTTCGAGAGAAACTCTTTCTCAAGAAAAGCTCCGTTCTTAGTGACAAACACTTTGACCTCAGATCTGAGATAGAAGGTACACCCAACTGTCTCTTTTGGGTAATCTATGAAGACACACTTTTCCGCTTTGGGTTCCAGATTTTCAGGCTGAAGCTTTTTGACATAAGCATCACATCCCCAAACTTTAAGAAACAACAATTTCGGCTTCTTGCCATACCATAGCTCGTATGATGTCGTCTCAACGGATTTTGATGGTGCCCTATTTAGAGTGAATGCAGCTGTCTCTAATGCATAGCCCCAAAACGATAATGGAAAATTGGTAAGAGACATCATAGATCACACCATATCTAACAAAGTACGATTACGATGTTCGGACACACCATTACGCTGTGGTGTTCCATGCAGTGTCAACTGTGAAACAATTCCACATTGTCTTAAGTGAGCACCAAACTCGTAACTCATATACTCTCCTCCTCGATCATATCGTAGGAACTTGATCTTCTTGCTATGATGATTTTCAACTTCACTCTCCAATTGCTTAAAATTTTCAAACGTTTCAGACTGGTGCTTCATCAAGTAGATAGAGCCATACCTACTCAAATCGTCAATGAAGGTGAGAAATAACAATATCCACCGCGTGCCTCTATGATCATTGGTCTGCACACATCAGTATGTATAATCTCCAATAAGTCACTTGCACGCTCCATTGTTCCAGAGAACGGAGTCTTAGTCATCTTGCCCATGAGGCATGGTTCGCATGTGTCAAGTGATTCAGAATCAAGTGACTCCAAAAGTCCATCAGCATGGAGTTTCTTCATGCGCTTAACACCAATATGACCTAAGCGGCAGTGCCAAAAGAAAGTGGTGTTATCATTGTTAACTCTACCTCTTTTGGTCTCAATGTTATGGATGTGAGTATCATCACAATCGAGATTTAATATGAACAAACCCCTCAAATTGGGTGCATGACCATAAAAGATATTACTCATATAAATAGAACAACCATTATTCTCAGAATTAAATGAGTAACCGTCTCACAATAAACAAGATCTAGATATAATGTTCATGTTGAACGCAGGCACTAAATAACAATTATTTAAGTTCATAACTAATTCCTATGATAACTGAAGTGAGACCGTACCGACGGCGATCACATCAAGCTTGGAACCATTTCCATGCGCATCGTCACTTCATCCTTTGCCAGCCTTCGCTTATTCCGCAGTTCCTGCTTCGAGTTGCAAATGTGAGCAACAGAACCTGTATCAAATACCTAGGCACGACTACGAGAGTTGGTGAGGTACACATCAATAACATGTATATCATATATACCTTGTTTGGCGTTGGCCGCCTTCTTATCGGCCAGATACTCGGGGCAGTTGCGCTTCCAATGACCAGTCCCCTTGCAATAATAGCACTCAGTTTCTGGCTTAGGCCCTGCCTTGGGTTTCTTCGTCGGAGGGGCAACATTTTTTCCACTCTTCTTGGAGTTACCCTTCTTGCCTTTGTTGTTCTTCTTGAAACTAGTGGTCTTATTGACCATCAACACTTGTTTTTCCAGATTTATTGACTCAGTGACTTTCAGCATCGCAAATAACTCGCTGGGTGGCTTATTCATCCCTTGCATGTTATAGTTCAACACAAAGCTCTTGTAGCTAGGTGGAAGTGATTGAAGAATTCTGTTAGTGATAGCTTCTTACGGGAGATCGATCCCCACCTCAGCTAGACGGTCTGAGTACCCAAACATTTTGAGCACATGTTCACTAACAGATGAATTCTCCTCCATTTTGCAAGCATAGAATTTATCGGAGGTCTCATACCTCTCGATCCGGGTATTCTTCTCAAAGATAAACTTCAACTCCTGGAACATCTCATATGCTCCATGACGTTCAAAGCGTCGTTGAAGTCCCGGTTCTAAGCCATACAAAACTGCACATTGAACTAGTGAGTAGTCATCCTTACAAGCTTGCCAATCGTTCAAAACATCGTGTTCAGCCGTAGCGGGTGGTTCATCTCCTAGCGCTGCATCAAGGACTGTTGGAATTATGCCCTAGAGGCAATAGTTATTATTATAATTCCTGTATCAAGATAATCGTTTATTATCCATGCTATAATTGTATTGAATGAAGACTCATTTACATGTGTGGATACATAGACAAAACACTGTCCCTAGTAAGCCTCTAGTTGGCTAGCCAGTTGATCAAAGATAGTCAGTGTCTTCTGATTATGAACAAGGTGTTGTTGCTTGATAACTGGATCACGTCATTAGGAGAATCACGTGATGGACTAGACCCAAACTAATAGACGTAGCATGTTGATCGTGTCATTTTGTTGCTACTGTTTTTCTGCGTGTCAAGTATTTTTTCCTATGACCATGAGATCATATAAATTGCTAACACCGAAGGAATACTTTGTGTGTATCAAACGTCGCAACGTAACTGGGTGACTATAAAGATGCTCCACAGGTATCTCCGAAGGTGTTCGTTAAGTTAGTATGGATAGAGACTGGGATTTGTCACTCCGTGTGACGGAGAGGTATCTCGGGGCCCATTCGGTAATACAACATCACACACAAGCCTTGCAAGCAATGTAACTTAGTGTAAGTTGCGGGATCTTGTATTACGAAACGAGTAAAGAGACTTGCCGGTAAACGAGATTGAAATAGGTATGCGGATACTGACGATCGAATCTCAGGCAAGTAACATACCGAAGGACAAAGGGAATGACATACGGGATTATATGAATCCTTGGCACTGAGGTTCAAACGAGAAGATCTTCGTAGAATATGTAAGATCCAATATGGGCATCCAGGTCCCGCTATTGGATATTGACCGAGGAGTCTCTCGGGTCATGTCTACATAGTTCTCGAACCCGCAGGGTCTGCACACTTAAGGTTCGACGTTGTTTTATGCGTATTTGAGTTATATGGTTGGTTACCGAATGTTGTTTGGAGTCCCGGATGAGATCACGGACATCACGTGGGTTTCCGGAATGGTCCGTAAACGAAGATTGATATATAGGATGACCTCATTTGATTACCGGAAGGTTTTCGGAGTTACCGGGAATGTACCGGGAATGACGAATGGGTTCCGGGAGTTCACCGGGGGGGGGGGGGCAACCCACCCCGGGGAAGCCCATAGGCCTTGGGGGTGGAACACCAGCCCTTAGTGGGCTGGTGGGACAGCCCAAAAGAGCCCTATGCGCCATAGGAAGAAAAATCAAAGAGAAAAAAAAAGAGGAGGTGGGAAAAGGGAGAAAGACTCCACCTTCCAAACCAAGTTGGATTCGGTTTGGAAGGGCAGACCTTCCCCCCTTGGCTCGGCCGAAACCCTTAGGGGTCCTTGGACCCCAAGGCAAGGCTCCCCCTCTTCCCCCCCTATATACGGAGGTTTTAGGGCTGATTTGAAACGACTTTTTCCACGGCAGCCCGACCACATACCTCCACGGTTTTTCCTCTAGATCGCGTTTCTACGGAGCTCGGGCGGAGCCCTGCTGAGACAAGATCATCACCAACCTCCGGAGCACAGTCACGCTGCCGGAGAACTCTTCTACCTCTCCGTCTCTCTTGCTGGATCAAGAAGGCCGAGATCATCGTCGAGTTGTACGTGTGCTGAACGCGGAGGTGTCGTCCGTTCGGCACTAGATCGTGGGACTGATCGCGGGACGGTTCGCGGGGTGGATCGAGGGACGTGAGGACGTTCCACTACATCAACCGCGTTCACTAACGCTTCTGCTGTACGGTCTACAAGGGTACGTAGATCACACATCCCCTCTCGTAGATGGACATCACCATGATAGGTCTTCGTGCGCGTAGGAAAATTTTTGTTTCCCATGCGACGTTCCCCAACAGTGGCATCATGAGGTAGGTTCATGCGTAGATGTCTTCTCGAGTAGAACACAAAAGTTTTTATGGGCGGTTATGTGCGTTTTTCTGCCCTCCTTAGTCTTTTCTTGATTCCGCGGTATTGTTGGATCGAAGCGGCTCGGACCGACATTACTCGTACGCTTACGAGAGACTGGTTTCATCGCTACGAGTAACTCCGTTGCTCAAAGATGACTGGCGGGTGTCAGTTTCTCCAACTTTAGTTGAATCGGATTTGACCAAGGAGGTCCTTGGATGAGGTTAAATAGCAACTCATATATCTCCGTTGTGGTGTTTGCGTAAGTAAGATGCGATCCTACTAGATACCCATGGTCACCACGTAAAGCCTCAGATTTCGAGCCCAGTCTACAAAGTTGCTACCATCATCATTCAGCTTAGCTTTCTCTAGGAACGTATTTAAATTCAGGGTTGGTACTGCGCGAGCCATTGATCTACAACATAAAATTTGCAAAGAATACTAAGACTATTTTCAAGACAATTCAATTTAGCTAATCATATTACTTATAAACTCCCACTGAAATAGACATCCCTCTAGTTATTTGAGTATCGCATGATCCAAATTCACTAACTCAAGTCCGATCATCACGTGAGTTGAGTATAGTTTCAGTGGTGAACATCTCCATGTTGATCATATCTACTATGTGACTCATGCTCGACCTTTTGGTCTCTTGTGTTCCGAGGCCATATCTGTACATGCTAGGCTCGTCAAGTTTAACCCAAGTGTTCCGCGTGTGCAACTTTTTTGCACCCGTTGTATGTGAACGTTGAGTCTATCACACCCGATCATCATGTGGTGTCTCAAAATTACGAACTGTCGCAATGGTGCACAGCCGGGAATAACACAATTTTATCTTGAAATTTTAGTGAGGGATCACCTTATAATGCCACCGTCGTTCTAAGCAAAATAAGGTGCATAAAAGGATTAACATCACATGCAATTCATAAGTGACATGATATGGCCATGATCTTGTGCTTCTTGATCTCCATCACCAAAGCACCGACATGATCTTCATCGTCACCGGCGCCAGACCATGATCTCCATCATTGTGTCGCCATCAAGGTTTTTGTGCTATCTATGCTATCACTACTAAAGCTAATACCTAGCAATATAGTAAACGCATCTGCAAGCACAAACATTAGTTTAAAGACAACCCTATGTCTCGTGCCGGTTGCCGTAGCATCGATGTGCAAGTCGATATTTAACTATTACAATATGATCATCTCATACATCCATTATATCACATCATGTCTTTGGCTATATCACATCACATGCATACCCTACAAAAACAAGTTAGACGTCCTCTAATTTGTTGTTGCATGTTTTACGTGGCTGCTATAGGTATCTAGTATGATCGCATCTTACTTACGTAAAGCCACAACGGTGATATGCAAATTGCTATTTAACCTTCTCCAAGGACCGCCTCGGTCAAATCTGATTCAACTAAAGATGAAAAACAAACACCCACCAGTCATCTTTATGCAACAAGTTGCATGATAGTCGATGAAACCAGTCTCTCGTAAGCGTACGAGTAAGGTTGGTCCGGGCCGCTTCAATCCAACCATACCGCTGAATCGAGAAAAGACTAAGGAGGGCAGCAAATCAAACATCAACACCCACAAAAACTTTTGTGTTCTACTCGAGATTTCATCTACGCATGAACCTAGCTCATGATGCCACTGTTGGGGAACGTTGCATGGGAAACAAAAAAATTCCTACGCACACGAAGACCTGTCATGGTGATAATCATCTACGAGAGGGAGATCGGATCTACATACCCTTGTAGATTGCTAAGCGGGAAGCCTTAAGAAACGCGGTTGATGTAGTGGAACGTCTTCGCAATCCAAATCGCCGCCGTCCCACGATCCGTCCCGATCTAGCACCGAACGGACGACACCTCCGCATTCAGCACACGTACAGCTCGATGATGATCTCCGCCTTCTTGATCCAGCAAGAGAGACGGGGAAGTAGATGAGTTCTCCGGTAGCATGACGGCGCGCCGGTGATGCTGGTGATCTATTCCTGTAGGGCTTCGCCTAAGCACCGAAGAAATCCGATCTAGAGGAGGAACTACAAACTAGAGGGGAGGGTTGCACGTGGCTGAAATTGTGTCTCAAAAACCCTAAAACCTCTACTATATATAGGAGGAAGGAGGGGCTAGCCTTGAGCACCAAGTAGAATCTCCTTGGGCTCGGCCGAACTAGGATTGGAGGAGTCCTCCTCCAATCCTACTTCGAGTAGGACTCCTCCCCAAGTTGTCCACCTCTTTTGGTTTTTTCCACTTTTACCTCATGGGATTTCTTTGGTTGACTAGTCAGCCCACTAAGAGCTATTGCGCCACCATCAAGTACATGTGGCCCTCTTGGGGAGTGGTGGGCCCACCTGGTGGCCCCCCGGTACCCATTCGTCACTCCCGACACACTGCCGACAATGCCCGAAATTCTTCCGGAATCCAAATGCCAACTTCATATATATGAATCTTCGTTTCCGAACCATTCCGGAACTCCTCGTGATGTCCGGGATCTCATCCGGGACTCCGAAAAAAACTTCGGTCACCAGCACCTATAACTCAACTATACTGAAACGTCACCGAACCTTAAGTGTGCAGACCCTGCGGGTTCGAGAACTATGCAGACATGACCCGAGACACTCCCCGGTCAATATCCAATAGCGGGACCTGGATGCCCATATTGGATCCTACATATTCTACAAAGATCTTATCGGTTGATCTTCTATGTCAAGGATTCAAAGTTGATACGTCGAAGGTGCAGGGCATTGTTGAGTGGGAACCTCCGCAGAATGTGAAGCAGCTTCGAAGCTTTCTCAGGCTTGCAAGCTATTACAGAAGATCCGTTGAGAATTTCTCCAAGATTGCTAAGCCTCTATCAAGTCTTCTTCACAAGGGTGTGAAGTATGTCTGGTCTCCAGAGTGTTAGTTGGCTTTCGACACACTCAAAGAGAAGCTCACTTCTACTTCAGTCTTGGTTCCTCCTGATGACTCCAAACCTTATCAAGTGTTCTGCGATGCCTCTCTTCAAGGTCTTGGTGCAGTTCTGACGCAAGACAAGAAAGTGGTAGCTTATACCTCGAGGCAGTTGAAGCCAAGTGAGAAGAATTACCCCACTCATGATCTTGAGTTGGCGGCAGTGGTACATGCTCTGATGACTTGGAGACACCTCTTGTTGGAAAGAAAGGTTGAAGTGTTCACCAATCACAAGAGTCTCAAATACATCTTCACCCAGCCTAACCTCAATCTTCGGCAAACTCATTGGGTAGAAATGCTCCAAGATTTTAATCCGAGCGTTGAGTACACTCCAGGCAAAGCTAATGTCGTCGCAGATGCTTTGAGCAGGAAGGTTTACTGCAACAGTCTCATTCTGAAGCTTCTCCAGCCTGATCTTTGTGATTCTTTCAGAAAGCTCAACCTTCTGTTAGTTCCTCGGTGATTTCTTGCTAATCTTCAGATTTCTCCTACCTTGGAAGACCAAATCCGACAAGCTCAACTTCTTGATGCAATGGTGAAGAAAGTTAAGATTGGCTTGGCAAAGGGAGTTCCCAAATATAAATGCTTCAGTGTTGATGCGAGAGATACATTGTTCTTTGAGGATCGCCTTGTCGTTCCGAAAGGGGATCTCAGAAAGGTTATCATGGAAGAAGCTCATAACTCTCTTCTCTCGATACATCCAGGAAATTCCAACATGTATCAGCATCTGAAATAGACCTTCTGGTGGACTCGCATGACGCGTGAAATTGCCCAGTTCATAAATGAATGTGATGTATGTCGAAGGGTGAAAGCAGAGCATCAACGTCCAGCAGGTATTTTGCATCCCTTGCCCATTCCCGAGTGGATGTTCGACCATGTTGAGATGGATTTCGTCACCGGGTTTCCGAAGTCCAAGAAAGGTAACAATGCCATCTTTGTCGTCATCGACAAGTTGAGCAAAGTCGCTCATTTCCTTCTAGTCAAGGAGTCTATCTCGGCAGCTCTACTTGCAGAGCTGTATACGTCAAGGCTAGTCTCATTGCATGGTGTTCCAATGCTGATTTCTTCGGACCGAGGAAGCGTCTTTACTTCCAAGTTCTGGGATTCATTTCAGTCTACGATGGGTACTAAGATTCGATTCAGTACAGCCTTCCATCCTCAGACTAGTGGGCAAGTTGAGAGAGTCAATCAGGTCCTCGAGGATATGCTAAGAGCGTGTGTCATTTCCTTTGGCATGAAGTGGGAAGACTGCCTACCTTTTGTTGAGTTTTCATATAACAACAACTATCAGGCAAGTTCAGGCAAAGCTCCGTTCGAGATTCTCTATGGCAGGAAGTGTCGTACCCCGCTCAATTGGTCAGAGATTGGTGAGCGTCAGATTCTTGGGAATGAGATGATTGCTGAAGTAGAAGAAATGTGTCGTGTCATTCAGGATAATCTCAAAGCAGCACAGTCCCGTCAGAAGAGCTACTACGATAGCAAGCATCGTGACATGGTTTATCAGCTCGATGACTTCGTCTATCTCAAAGTGTCTCCTATGAAGGACACTCATAATTTTGGCATCAAAGGAAAGCTTGATCCTCGTTTTGTTGGGCCTTTTAGAAATGTTGGCAAGAGAGGCGACCTTGCATATCAAATAGAGCTCCCTTCAAACTTCTCAAATGTGCATGACGTGTTTCATGTCTCTCAGCTTCGGGGATGCTTCAAGACTCTCGAGCGCATAGTTAATCTTCACGATATCGACCTTCAACCCGACCTATCCTACCGTGAGCATCCAGTTGCAGTTCTTGAGGTGACTGAGCGCAAGACCCGCAATAAGTCAATCAAGTTTCTCAAGGTGCAATGGTCACATCATTCCGACAAAGAGGCCACTTGGGAGCGTGAGGATCACCTCCGTTCCGAATTTCCAGAGTTCTTTCAGTCCTAGATCTCGGGTCAAGATCTTCTTGTAGTGTGGGAGAGTTTGTAACAGCCCAGTGTTGGGGAACGTCGCATGGGAAACAAAAAATTTCCTACGCTCACGAAGACCTATCATGGTGATGTCCATCTACGAGAGGGGATGAGTGATCTACGTACCCTTGTAGACCGTACAGCAGAAGCGTTAGTGAACACAGTTGATGTAGTGGAACGTCCTCACGTCCCTCGCCCGCGAACAATCCCGCGATCAGTCCCACGATCTAGTACCGAACGGACGGCACCTCCGCGTTCAGCACACGTACAGCTCGACGATGATCTCGGCCTTCTTGATCCAGCAAGAGAGAAGGAGAGGAAGAAGAGCTCTCCAGCAGTGTGACGGCGCTCCGGAGGTTGGTGATGACCTTGTCTCAGCAGGGCTCCGCCCGAGCTCCGCAGAAACGCGATCTAGAGGAAAAACCGTGGAGGTATGTGGTCGGGCTGCCGTGGAAAAGTCGTCTCAAATCAGCCCTAAAACCTCCGTATATATAGGTGGGAGGAAGGGGACCTTGCCTTGGGGCTCAAGGAGCCCCAAGGGGGTCGGCCGAGTCCAAGGGGGAAGGCTCCCCCCCCCCAAACCGAGTTGGACTTGGTTTGGTGGGTGGGAGTCCTTCCTTCCCTTCCCACCTCCTCTTTTTTTTTCTCTTTGATTTTCTTTCCTAGGCGCATAGGGCCCTTTTGGGCTGTCCCACCAGCCCACTAAGGGCTGGTGTGCCACCCTCAAGGCCTATGGGCTTCCCCGGGGTGGGTTGCCCCCCCCCCCCCGGTGAACTCCCGGAACCCATTCGTCATTCCCGGTACATTCCCGGTAACTCCGAAAACCTTCCGGTAATCAAATGAGGTCATCCCATATATCAATCTTCGTTTCCGGACCATCCTGGAAACCCTCGTGACGTCCGTGATCTCATCCGGGACTCCGAACAACATTCGGTAACCAACCATATAACTCAAATATGCATAAAACAACGTCGAACCTTAAGTGTGCAGACCCTGCGGGTTCGAGAACTATGTAGACATGACCCGAGAGACTCCTCGGTCAATATCCAATAGCGGGACCTGGATGCCCATATTGGATCCTACATATTCTACGAAGATCTTATCGTTTGAACCTCAGTGCCAAGGATTCATATAATCTCGTATGTCATTCCCTTTGTCCTTCGGTATGTTACTTGCCCGAGATTCGATCGTCAGTATCCGCATACCTATTTCAATCTCATTTACCGGCAAGTCTCTTTACTCGTTCCGTAATACAAGATCCCGCAACTTACACTAAGTCACATTGATTGCAAGGCTTGTGTGTGATGTTGTATTATCGAGTGGGCCCCGAGATACCTCTCCGTCACACGGAGTGACAAATCCCAGTCTTGATCCATACTAATTCAACTAACACCTTCAGAGATACCTGTAGAGCATCTTTATAGTCACCCAGTTACGTTGCGACGTTTGATACACACAAAGCATTCCTCCGGTGTCAGTGAGTTATATGATCTCATGGTCATAGGAATAAATACTTGACACGCAGAAAACAGTAGCAACAAAATAACACGATCAACATGCTACGTCTATTAGTTTGGGTCTAGTCCATCACGTGATTCTCCTAATGACGTGATCCAGTTATCAAGCAAGAACACTTTGTTCATAATCAGAAGACACTGACTATCTTTGATCAACTGGCTAGCCAACTAGAGGCTTGCTAGGGACGGTGTTTTGTCTACGTATCCACACATGTAAATGAGTCTTCATTCAATACAATTATAGCATGGATAATAAACGATTATCTTGATACAGGAATTATAATAATAACTATATTTATTATTGCCTCTAGGGCATAATTCCAACACCCAGATGTAATCCTTTCCATAATTCGATCCTTTCCTATTTTGTGGAACCTTGTTTTGGATGTTATTAAGCTTATCATTTCATGTGGCTTCGTTTCATGTCATCATCTTGCATCATGGCATCCTTTCAATTGCATTGCTTTCATTCTTTTGTTGCTAGTTGATCCATCATGGTGGTGATATCTTGCCTTGAGTGGTGTGAAATGATGTGATGTTTTCAAACAAAGCTTTCCAACTATGCTTTTCAAAACAATGCAAAGCCCTCCCCCCCTTTGGATTTCAAACTTGTGAGTTATACTTTGATTGAACCTGTTTTAAAAATGTTAAACATTTAGAGTATTTAATTGTGATTGAGGGGGTAACTCTCATTGCTATATTAGCCTTTAGGTCCATAGGGTTTTATTTAAAAACAACATTATAAATTGCTGTTTTTAGGTATAATTTATTTGTTCTAAAAATCTGGTTTGTATTTTATTTAAATAGGGCATAAATCCCTCAGTCCCTAGCTATTTTTATTTTTCTAAACAAACCTTTCTACTTGTTCCTGTGAGTTTTTGTTTGTGGTTGTTATTTAAAAAAATCCTTTTATTCTTTTCTGCCAGGCACCAGAGAGCCCAGGTGCGCCGGCTACCTCCTTCTCCACTTCAGCCTCGCCTCCTTCCTTCGCTAGCGCAGCCCCTTCCCCTTTCCTTTCTTCTTCTTGACGTCGTTCACCTCCTCCCTGCTTTTCGTCAGAGACAGTGAGAGAGAGAGCCGCGTGCCCGTGGCACGGACGCCAACACCATCAACCCTCGCCTATTTAGCACCCCTCGGCGTGCGTGCCCCTAGGGTTCCCTCTCCCCGCCGCCACCTCTTTCTCCCTCCTTCTTCCCCCTCTGCAGGTAAGACTCCAGAGAGAAATTCAGGGAGGGAGAGGATTCAGAGAGAGCGCCGCCGCATCCCCGCCATCGCCTTGTCGCCCGCAGCCTTCCCTCGTGGCATCCAAGGTGGCCGTGAGGATGCAGGTGGCATCCTCGTTCCATTCCCGCTACTAGGGGAGGCTTGAGTCCTCCCTGGCGTCGCCTCCGTGTCGACGTTGCAGGAGCAGAAGAGAGCTCCGCCACGGAGCGCCTCGAGCCGCTTCTTCCTCTCCGTCGAGCCGCTCGTCCTTGTCTTCGTGCCACTGGGTGAGCCATCATCTTTCCCCCCTCTCCCCGCGTGCCTGTTCCCTATCTGCACGTAGTGTGTCGCCGCCGTCGTGGTCTGCCATGGCCGGGAGCAGCAGCTTCGTAGCGCCGCCGTTGCAGCCTCCCTCTCGCTGAGTTAGGCACGGGAATGAGTTCCCCTAGGTCACCGCATCCCCCTCCAGTAGCTACCTCCGTCGATTCTTGCCTGTAGCGCCATCTCCGTCCTCCCCTGTTCCGGCCGATGCCGTGGTAGTTGCACGTGCAGAGGGGCTGCTCAAAAGGAGACATGCCCCCTCTCTGCTAAGAACCGTAAGCGTAGCGCAGTGGCAACCGAGTTGTGCGCCAGCGCCGTGCGTCGCGGGTTCGAGTCCCCCTCGGGCGCCCTTTCTTTTTCTTTATTTCACCAGTTGCAGGGCAGCGCCAGAGAGGGCTACCTAGCCCGAAGCCTTCTCTATGTCAAGCGCCGATGCATAGCCCAGTGGTGTGTGCCTGTGGGTGCACCAGAGGAGTTGTGGGTTCGATCCCCACACCCTCCCCTTTTATTTTTTTGATTTTATTTCTTTTCTTTTGCTATTTTGTGTTGTTTCATTTTACACCAGAGGCTTGTGTTGGTGTTTTCTTTTATTTTTCCATGTTGCCCTACAGTGTAATGCTTGTGTGTTTGTAGTTAATGTGTAGGTAGAGTTGTGTGTGTATGTGTGTAGGTGTTTGCACACACACACACTTGTGCTAGTGTGCACAACATATGTATGTGTGCACCTCCACATATATGTGTTGGGTGAATCTTCTATGTGGTGTTGTGTGAGTAGTTCTTGTGTGAGTGCATGTGTGGGTGTGGATGGTGTGGTGTGAGTCCACTTATACATGTGCATGTGTATGTGTTGCACATGTGTGTGTGTTTGTGGATGAACACCTAGTTCTATATGTTGGTGTGACATGTTAGTGAATCCATGCTATGCCTAGATAGGTTGTTCTTGCCCTAGTGATGTGCATGTGTAGGTGATGCGATATATGATAGTTTCCACATGTGATGATAGTCATTTGTAGCTTATAGGATTCTATGTGACATTTTCGAGCTAGCTTTGTGCATTGTTGTTACATGCAAGTACCCATGTATGATATATGATTTTGCGGCAGAATCATCCGAGGAATCCATTGATGCAGTCATATTTCACTTTAGAGCAACTTCATAAAACTTTTATTTTTTGATATGATGCCATGTTTAGAGCTTTACATTAGGTGGTGCTTTGGCCCTTTATGGATGATTCCCTTATGGAATGGTAGTGGGTAAACCCCTCTACAACATGGGGCCTTTGTTTTGATCTTAGGAATTTGCATGCACCTATTGTGCCTTGTCAAAGTGGACACTTGGCTGAAACTGGCAGATTTGTGAAAACTTGTGATTTTCACTAAGTCTGGAAACTGGAGTTATTTTCTTCCCGTGTTGTCTCGTGTGAATTAGCTCCTGTGTTGGGAATTAGCCCATGCAACAAACTAAAGTTTGTGAGCTTTTATGTTTGTTTAGCTCCCTGTTAAATTTCATGCTTATACACTTCCTGTAGTTATCATTTTGGAGGCTGCCAAAATGCTTCAGAGCATAAGCAGCTGGTGAAAATCTGTGATTTTCACCAAGTCCCAAAAACTGTGATATTTTGTCCAAGTTAGTGTCTATAGATCTGCTCATGGGTGATTCCTTTGCATTATCTTCTTGTGCAGGGTTGTAGAGATTTTGGATGGCTTCTGTCTCATATCTTGTTTGATTCATTTAGATGGTTGTAGCTACTTTAAATCTTGTAGACAAACTGCTATGTTGCTGTTGAAAACAGATTGTATGTTTGTATTAATTTTAAGCTTGTGTGGGCATTGTTGATGGTGTGGTGTGTTCCCATGCACCATCCCACTTATATTTTGTTGCTTGATCATGTGGCAACCTGGTTACACCAGGGAGTGCCCATTGGGGTGTGTTTGTGGCTGTTTTGAACCGTAGGTCTTCGTAACTTGTTTTGTAGTTTCTGGTTGAACCGTGGCTCCGTTCTCTACGTTCTTTATAGTTTTTGCATCGTTTTCTCATGATGCACATGCTCATGCCATATTCATGCATGTCAAGATAACTTAATATGAGGTTCTGTCCAGAATTCAATTAACTCAACTAATGCATGTGAAAGTGACTAGAATAGTGATGCATGCCTCCTTCTTCACACATGCATCATATTGATTGTTGCATTATGTCTTGCCGGTGTTCATTGGATGTTATCTTATCTTGGGTAGCATCGGGAACAGAGAGCGAGTACGTGGATTCCGGAGAGTACGTGCACGAAGATCAAGAGCAGTTCCACGCTGAAGACATCACAGGCAAGATGACCGTGACCTTGACACCATATCTAGCTTTGTTTTGCTTAGAATCACGTTTCCTTCGTTACATGCTCGCTGCCTACCACTTGATATAATGCCACCTGTCTTTGCCGTGAACCTCAAACACATCCCTGTCCTAGCAAATGTTGTTTGGCTAAGTAGGCTTGCTCAACCTCTAATGAGTAGCTTTGCTAGTTGCAGGTGCCAGTTGTCCCATGTAATAACATGGGTATTTTGATATCATTATGGTTAAACTGCTATTTAATTAATGCACCTATATACTTGGTAAATAACGAAAGGCCTAGCCTTTGCTGGGTGATTTGTTCCGTTGTTGCCCCCTTAGTTTCGGTTAGAGGGGTTTGATTCCATAACTAATCGCTCCTAACACGTTCGGGGTTGTTATGGGAACCCCCTTGATAAATCGTGTAGTGTCAAAGCTTGTCTGGCAGGACCCAACATTGGTTTTAATCTGCTAATAACCTAATAATAATTTGCATAGGGAATAGCTACCCCGAGGAATTAATCAACAACCCGGGCCAGTGCTCCTCATGAGTGTTGGTCCAACCCAGAGCAGCTTATTAACGCTCCCCAGGGCAACTCAGTGTTTTGGCGTGGTAACCATCGCTCATCCATCGTGTCCTCAGACCGAGATATGCGGCTCTTATCGGGGTCGTCGACACAACGGGATGTCCTGCTAGATTTGTCTTACCTTAGCGTTATATCTTGCGTATAGGGATTCCGGTGAAACTTTGGGTCTCCTCAAAGTTGAGGTTTTCCTCTAAGGAATCCGACGAGATCACGAGTTTCGTGATAGAGGATTACTTTGCGGCCCGTGGCAGTTTGTGATGGACTAGTTTGAGCATCCCTGCAGGGTCTAATCTTTCGGAAAGCTGTGCCCGCGGTTATGTGGCAAATGTGAATATTTTTTTAACATCCGGTTCTAGATAACTTAAAGTAACTCCAATAAAACTGCCAACCGGGTGCATAACCGTGACTGTCTCCTTCGGAGATCGCTCTCTGATCGAGAACACGGTGGGGTTATGTTTGACGTAAGTAGGTGTTCAGGATCACTTAGTGATCAATCTAGTCTTCGATCGCTCGCGTAGACCACCATATGTTTACTCTAATCATCGTAAGGTAGCCACCATATACGCTTAGGTTGCTGCAAACCCATACACTTAACCTTCCTCACCCAATAACTTGACTAGATTCGATACCAAGGTCATTCGATTGCTGAGTCCCTGTGGCTCACAGATTACTACAAACCCCAACAGGTACAGGTACGCCCGACGCATGAGATCCTGATGACAACCAGCTGAAGCGGGAGTTCGATGAGGACTCTGGCCGTCTGTATGTGAACTATCCAGAGGAATGAGGCCGTGGTCGGGATCGTGGGCCAGCATGCGGGATGTCATAGTTTTACTTGTTTCATGTTGTCCGTAGTGGGACTAAACTATTGTGACAGCCCGAGACCGACGTTCCAGAAGATTCCCCCTTTATTCAGTTTTCGTCGTGTGTCTATTTTCTTTTGTCGCATCATCATCGCATCATGCGCATCATATGCATTGCATCGGCACCCCGTTGCCGCCAGTTTTCAAAACTTGCATCCGTTGTTAGTTGCCGGTTCTCGTCGTTGTCCGTTCTGAGCCCGACCGCACACGCACGCGCCCACGGCATCGCCTAAACCCTGTTTTAAAAGTGTGTGTAAAAGTTTCTCTGATCGGGGTAAAACTTGGCATGCGGTCGTAATTAGTTATAGCTAGGCCGCCTGTCGAATTTCGTCACGATCGGAGTCCGTCTGGTACCCGAACGGTCGACCGTAGCGGCACCGTATTCGGTCTACCGTCGGAAGGTTGACGGTGTTTTAAAAATTGTTGTCGCGCCACCCGTTCTCCCTCTCATCTCCGGGTATCCACTCTACACGACTTCGTAACCGTTCCCGTGTTCGGAATTATCCGAATCCGACCACACGGTTGGATCCGGAACGGAATTCCGGTTAACCTAGCCCCCATTTGTCTATATATAGGCCTCCTCCTATTATTTAGACAGCCTACCACCCTCTGCCTCGTTTTCCGCGTCCTACCTACCCCAACAGCCTCTCTCTCCCCTGTCTCCCACCTCCAGCCGCCGGGCTCACTCGAGCCCGGTTCAGGCCCGCCGAAGCCCATCGGGGCCCGAGGCAAACCCTAGCCGAGCCCCCATGGCTCTCCCTGCCCGAGCTCCCTGCCCGAGCTTCTCCTGTCCGGCTCGCCGCCGCCACCTACCTCCGGGCGCCGGTTGGAGCCCACCGGAGGTGCCTCGCCGGTCTCCGGCCGCCGATTCCGCGTGCACCGCCCCGGTATGCTTCCCCGCACGAGACCCCGCGCAGCCGGCATCGTCCTCTCCGTCGGCCTGCCCCGCAGCCCCGCCGGCTCGCCTTCCGCGTGCGCCGCCCTCGGCCTCCCGTCCAAACCCGCCGCCGCTCCCTCGTTCCATCGCTGGTGTCTGCCCCGTCGAGGTCAGCCGCCGTAGCCCTGGCGTGCATCGGGAGCGAGCAGCCACCCGAGGAGATCGAGGCTCTCCACCTAGGCCGCTCCGCCCCGCGTGGGCCTGCCGCACCGCCTAGGCCAGGCCGGCCTCCTCCGCCCCGAGTCGGGCCGCCTCGCCTCTCCCTTGGCCCGTTGACCTGCTTCAACCACCAGGCCGGCTGCCCCCTCTCTCCAGGCCGGCCCAAGTGGCCGAGGTGAGATCCTCCCCCCACGTGTGCACCTTTTAATTATCTTGCGCCCCCTATCGGCCCAGTTAGTATTTTAGTTTTTTTTCGGTTTAGATAATTCCAGTAAATAGACGTATAGTAATATGCCCCTATCTTTTAATCCGTATGTCGGATCACGATGAATTACATATGTATTTCGTGTAGAATTTCGCGTAGATTACGAACTTACAACTTGCATATTTGTTTGACGTTGTTTGGCGTGTCGAATGCCTAGAATTACGTGCTGTTCCAATAGGATACGTCCCGTATTTTATTTCTCGTGCGTATCCGTATTGCCCGTATGTCGTAGGTTAAATGTCCATGTTTTAGGAACCCTCTTGCCATGTATTTTAGAGTAGACGTTGGTATTTTTGCGCGTAGGGATTGCCGCTAGTTTATTTTTTCGTGTATAGGTTTTTATCTCGCATTTACGTGTGGTAATATTTTTGTGTGCAACCCCACATATTTGATATGTTTTCGGGGTATGTGCAATTAGTTTTAGCTTTTGAGTAAGTTAGTTCGCGAGATATTTTGCTATGTTGCCCTCTTGTCTTTTTCGTAGGATTTATTCCGTGCTCCGTTCGATTAAGTTGTCAACTAGGGAGTTGTTCTTGGATGTTTACTCTAGCCCCTGGTATTTTTTGTTGCAATAGAAATGCATGTTTAGGTGTGGTTTGCTTGCTCTCAAGTTGCTAAGAATAGTGCTGATTTGGAGGAGCTGAAATATTTCTAAGTCTGGAATCTGTTATATTTTGTTGTTGTCTTGTCTTGCTTCTATCTTGTGTTCTGTAGCTCTTTTGAGGTTGGTGCAATGGAGTTAGTTGTAGACCTTGTGATTCTCTAGCATGCTGTGAATTTTCATGCCATTTGGAGTCCTGTAGCTTATGATTTTTCTGCTGTAAATATGGCTTCAGATCGAAAACTGCACTTTCATGAAGTGTTATTTTCACTAAGTCTGAAATAGTGTGTGGGAAGCCATTTTGTGACTTCTTTTCCTAGTGTTCCTTGCTGCCATGCTAGTATATGTTAGTTGATTGTTGTAGTGCTTATTGCCCTCTTTCGTGTCATGCCTTGGTTGAGTAGATTGGAGTTGTGTAGCTCGTAGTTGTGGGGCGTAGATAATGCTATGTGGCTGATTTTGGCAGATTGTAGTGATATCATGTTTTGCTCGTAGTTTTTGAACCGTAGCTCCGTTTTGATCGTGTCCTACATGAAACTTGCTTAGAATCTCGTGTAGTTTCATTTTCTCTTGCTGTTTGTATGTTTTGAAGTGCTCGTAGCCGTCGTTGCACACATATTGCATTCATGCCATCATATCTTGCGGTGCTTGTAACTTTTGATCCGTAGCTCCGTTGGAGATGTTCTCTATGTGTAAATTGCTTGAAATGACGCGTAGAATCACGTGAACCTATTTGTTTTGCTGTTTAACAACCAATTAAATGTGTTAGTTAAGATCTGGACAGAATTGTAAATTAACATGTGAGGTCGTTTCGGAGGTGCTATATGACATTTCCGACCTCATTTAAAATGCCTAGATAGGTAGTTTAATTACCCTTCACCTATTGCCATGTTTAACGACATTTAATATTGCCGTGTATCTAATCGGGATATAACTAAATAAATAAACGTGGAGTTTCGTCAATATGCAACTCGTTGCTTATTGAACTTCACTTAATGTGTAGTGTTTGATTGTGTGAATTGCCATGCCGTGACTTGCATATATTCAGATGCTCATGCATCATTTGTGTTGTGCATCGTATGGTGAATTCTGTGTGTTGATTTGTGTTTCCGGTTTGCTTCGTCTCGATAGAGTTTCGCAAGCGTGTCGGATTGTGAGGACCCGTTCGACTACGTCGGTTCGTCTGCTTCACGGAGTCATTCTTCTTCCAAGTGGGATCTCAGGCAAGATGACCATTTCCCCAGCTACCATTACTATCATTGCCATGCTAGTATTACCGTTTCTATTGGTTATGTCTCGTTGCCTACCACATGTTAAATATCAGCCTCTCAACAATGCCATGAAAACCTTCAACCTGTTCAACCTAGCAAACCACTGATTGGCTATGTTACTGCTTGCTTAACCATGTTGTTAGCGTTGCTAGTTGCAGGTGCAGTTGCTTCCATGTGAAAACATGGGTTCCTTGTCATATCACCATATTAAATGCTATCTATTTTAATGCACCTATATACTTGGTAAAAGGTGGAAGGCTCGGCCTTTCTAGCCTGGTGTTTTGTTCCACCTTTGTCCCCTTAGTTTTGGCTACCGGTGTTATGTTCCATATTTGAGCGCTCCTAACACGATCGGGGTTGTTATGGGGACCCCCTTGATATTTCGTTTTAGATTAAAGCTGGTCTGGCAAGGCCCAACATTGGTACTACATTTGCCCAACATAATAATTCTGTTAAACTGAAATGCATAGGGAGTTAGCGCTACCCGAGGAGTAATTCTACATAATACAGGTAGGGTCAGTGCTGATGGTGCTGGTCCAAAACAGAGCACTGTGCGGGGCCACCGCGAGGAAACTCGAGGTTTGGCACTCGTACGCATAGCTTATCTGTCGTGTCCTGAGAACGAGATACTCGGCTCATATCGGGATCGTCGACACGTCGGGCGGCCTTGCTGGATTAGTTTTACCTTTGATGAGATATCTTGTGCTTCGGGATTCCGGTGATGCTTTGAGTAATCTCAGAGTTGAGGTTTTCCACTAAGGAGTCCGACGAGATCGCGAGCTTCGTGATCGAGGATTTCTATGCGGCTTGTGGTAATTTGTGATGGACTAGTTGGAGCACCCTTGCAGGGTTAAATCTTTCGGAAAGTCGTGCCCGCGGTTATGTGGCAACGTGGAAACTTTGTTTAACACTGGTTCTAGACAACTTGAAGTTAACTTCAATAAAACTTGCCAACTGTGTGCGTAACCGTGATTGTCTCTTTCATGAGTTCCTTCTCCGATCTAGGACACGGTGGGGTTATGTCTGACGTAGGTAGGTGTTCAGGATCATTCGTTTGATCATCAGTAGTCACGTTCGCTATGCGTAGATCTTCCCCCTCTTACTTCTTGTACTCGTAAGCTTAGCCACCAAATATATGCTTAGTCGCTGCTGCAACCTCACCACTTAACCATGCCTCACCCATTAAGCTTTGCTAGTCTTGATACCTTTGGAAATGAGATTGCTGAGTCCCCTGTGGCTCACAGATTACTACAACACCAGTTGCAGGTACATGTAAAGATTACTTGACGCGAGCGCGTTGGTTGTTCATTTGGAGTTGCTTCTTCTTCTTCTTCTTCATCGATCTAGGATGGGTTCCAGGTCGGCAGCCTGGGATAGCAAGGATGGACGTCGTTCTTCTTTTCTCGTTTGTTTTTGTCCGTAGTCGGACCCTGCTCTTCTTCATGATGATTATGTATTGTACTGCTGTGACTCTGATGTAGCTTGTGGCGAGTGTAAGCCAACTCTATTTATATATCTCTTCTTTTCAGTACATGTACTTGTAACGATAGCCATTCTTGCGACACGACGAGATGCGCTTCTATCCCTGACGAGGCCTTCGTGCCAAATTGAGGATAGGGTCGCATCTTGGGCGTGACAACTATTCTCTAAATAATGTGTGTCTGTAAGCTTAATGATATACATTTATCAGATGGCAAGTGTATGCCCTACTTGTCACTCTTTCAGTTATGTAATGTTATGATCATCTCGCTTGCGAAACGTTTAGATGCGCCCCTTTCCCTTTTGAGGCATCGTCCCCAAAATAGGAAAGGGTCGCATCTTAGTCGTTACACTTTAGGCCTATTAGGTTCTCTCCCGGGTGGGTGGCCCCTCCCGGTAAAACCCTCGAACCCATTCATCACTCCCAGTACTTTATTGGTAATGCCCGAAAACTTTCCGGAAGCCAAATGCAACTTTCCTATATATCAATCTTTACCTATGGACCATTCCGGAGCTCCTCGTGACGTCTGGGATCTCATCCGGGACTCCGAACAACTTTCGGTTACCAATCACACATAACTCAATAATACCGATACGTCACCGAACCTTAAGTGTGCAGACCGTGCGGGTTCGAGAACTATGTAGACATGACATGAGACACTCTCCGGTCAATAACCAATAGTGGGACCTGGATGCCCATATTGGCTCCTACACAGTCTACAAAGATCTTTATCGATTGAACCTCTATGTCAAGGATTCAGTTAATCTTGTATGTTGTTCCCTTTGTCCTTCGGTATGTTACTTGCCCGAGATTCGATCGTCGGTATCTCTATACCTAGTTCAATCTCGTTACCGACAAGTCTCTTTACTCGTTACGTAATACAAGATTCCGTAACTAACTCATTAGTCAAATTGCTTGCAAGGCTTGTTGTGATGTTGTATTACCGAGTGGGCCCCGAGATACCTCTCCGTCACACGGAGTGACAAATCCCAGTCTTGATCCATGCCAACCCAACAGACACCTTCAGAGATACCTGTAGAGCTCCTTTATAGTCACCCGGTTACGCTGCGATGTTTGATACACACAAGGTATTCCTCCGGTGTCCCGGAGTTGCATGATCTCATGGTCATAGGAACATATACATTGACATGAAGAAAACCATAGCAATAAACTGACACAATCATATGCTACATTCATATTTTGGGTCTTGTTCATCACATCATTCTCCTAATGATGTGATCCCATTATCAAGTGACAACATTTGTCTATGGCCAGGAAACCTCGACCATCTTTCATCAACGAGCTATTCAACTAGAGTCTCACTAGGGACAGTGTGTTGTCTATGTATCCACACATGTATTTGAGTTTCCAATCAATACAATTCTAGCATGGATAATAAATGATTATCATGAAGAAGAATAATAACCAATTTATTATTGCCTCTAGGGTATATTTTCAAGATCAACATCCTTTTTAGTTGCTTCTCGCCCGTGGGCAAAGTGAGATTTTCTCTCACCAACTGGGTGGTGTTGACAAAGATAGCTCATGAAGGATAGATACCGTCAACTAGATAGTAACCCATGTTGTATTCATGCATATTGATTGTATAGTGGCAGGGATGAGCTTCTCCAATGCATATGCAGTCAAGAGATCCGTGCAAACTTGGCCGCCCTCTTGCTTCTGAGATTGCCTAGAGCCTCTAGGTGTTTGCGACATTTGGTTTTCTTAGGTATTAAGGTCCAAATAACGACACCACGACAATTGCAAACCTGACCATGTCATATCCGCATGTGCTCTCACATATTCGTACATACTCGTCTCATGAATCAGCACACGTGCCATATGCAAGCATATTCAGTGCAACCATGCACTTCTGGTAACTGGAGAATCCAATCCTTTCCCCAATGTCCTTCTTCAAGATGAAGTAGTCATCAAAGGACCCGACCCCACGGTAGAGACGAGCGAAGACATTTTTTCACATCTAGAAAATTTGACGAAGATTGTGAGCGAAGAGGGCATTGAGGGCAAAGTAATCTGACATCAGCGTCAAATGGTCGTGCGCCCTGTTGCGGTTGAGCACTCAGTGACCATTGATCGATCCTTTGAAATTGAGAACATGCTATTCCGCACGCTGCATGTCTGCATGGACCACATGCATCATAGCCATCTCATCAGTGTAGTCTTTCTCATCACGCGAGCCATGTGACGACTCAATATAATGCTCGTATATGTACTCCATATCCGAATCCATTGCTTCAAATAAGAATGGGCAAAAAAATTAGCTCGAGCAATTCAATGAATACTTGTTGGGCATGGTGAGTAGCGTAGGTGTGGATCGTACCTGAGCGGCGGTCTGAGGAGAGGCTCGTCCTGACGGTACACGAGAAGTGGCATGGAGCTTGGGTGTATCGTTGGAGGTCACAGACTTGTTGAGTATCGGCATGCGTGTGCCGAGTCGGACGGGGTAGCGGAACGGGCAAAAGAGAAAAGGGAAGGAGAGAAAATGAGAGGATGGAGGCACGAACTCCGGAAGGGGTTTTGGGTGTCGGAGTCATACGTGTTTGCAGTTTCAACTCCCGCAAAGCCCCCTAATGTGTCTTGTGTTTGTTGAAAAAAGTAAGTCCGGACCGTTCAGCGGACAGATAGAGACCCATGTTGGATGACACAACACGCCCCGACCATACGGTCTGGACATATGCACACAATTTCAAGGTCCGGTTTGAAGATGCCGTAAAGAACTATGCAAGATTTGGTAACGGATGAATCCCAAACAAGTTCTAAATAAAGTCTAAAAATTATCTAAAAATGACATTTACGAGGATAGTTATCCTGGCCGATTAGGGTTTGTAACGGATGAATCCCAAACAAGTTCTAAATAAAATCTAAAAATTACCTAAAAATGACATTTACGAACGGCTAGAAGGATAGTTATCCTGGCCGATTAGGGTTTATGTCGTAGACGTGATATTTATGCTCGCATTATTTTTAAATTTACTCCAGTCTTTCGAAAATGGTTATCAGTGAAAGAGGTTTTTCATGTCAACTGCGAGACACGTGTGGTGCCTTTGTAAAATGTATATCATATTAAGATTTATGAAGTCATCGTACGCGCATCGTCTGAAATTCTGAAATAAATCTAGAAATAAATGTAAGCACAAGGACTTGAAATTTGATGGGTTAAAAATATCACAGTCTTTATAACCATCTAACTCCAGGTTGATTCGCGAACTAACCTATGATTGAATGGTTAGAGGGATCGTGATATCCCCAGCACAACCGGGTTCAAGTCGTCATGTTCGTATTTGTTTCTAATTTATTTCATGATTTTTAGAGATAACGAGGTGTCTACTGTGACTTTGTAAATCTTAAAATGATATATCGGTTTAGTTTTTTGAAGGTGTTAAAAAAAACTATAAGTTGATTCGCATGACTTAATTTTTTAGACGTGTTGATGATCCCAGTTGGGAGCCGATCCCCTTTAGCCCCGGACAGGTACGTATCCCGTCTCCACGGAACTTTCCAACTCGGAGTCTTTCCCTTGTATCGGTCTAGCCAAGCTGACCAATATATACGGACTCACCCACCCAAGTCCCAACCCCAAGCAAATTCGCTCCAGACCCGTCGCGGCTCGCAGAACCAGTCGCCGCCGGAGCCGTTTCGTCCGCGGCCGCCGGAGCAACTCCTCCTCCTCCCATCAGTCGTTCAGGACGCGATTGGATCCCTACGTTGTTATAAGGCCAAGTAAGCCCTAGCTTGCTTCAATCCATCCGTTCCGTTTTCCATTTCTTCCTGCTTGCCGAGAACGAACAATCGGATCCCTCACCTGGACGCGATGCAGGGCGGTCCGATCCTGCCGCATCGCCCAAGGAGCTCCGCTCTAGGTTTGGACGTCCTAGCAAAGAGGAAACGGGAAGCACAAGGCAGCAATGCATCCAGGCCTCGTCCCCACAAGAAAGAAGAAGCGGCGGCTGAGCACAGATCAGGAAAAATCGCGAGAGCCGATTGCCGCCGCCGATGGGACTCACCTCGCCGGGAGTACCGTGATGGTCCACCGGCATCCCAGCGGCAACATCCGGCACCATCCCCTTGGGACAACGTTTCTTCTTTGCCTGCCGCGACCGTACGCCCGTCTGGCTCCTCCTCAAGAAGGACTTCTTCTTCGTGCAAGGGCACTGAAGCTGGTACAAGGCCCCCAACAGCTGACATAAAATTCAAGGTCACTGAGGAGATGATGCTAGAGATGGATTACAATGCTGATCTAACATGGTATGGCTGCGAAGAACACAGCATTCTATTCAATGCCGGTAGTTATCCTGGAGACGATGCTTCATTTCATCAAAATAAGAAATCAAAGTTATCCAAGAAGCTGACTCGCCAGGATGGCAGTCTGATGACTCTTGCTCAGAGCAAAAGGTTGTCAGAGGTTACCGCGGAGAATGCTCAGTGGGAGAACAGGCAGTTGTTCAGATCCGGGGCTGTTAGAAGAACAGAGGTGCAAACGGAATTTGACAACGAGGATGAGCGTAAAGTGGTACTGCTTGTTCATGACACGAAACCCCCATTCCTCCTCGACGAACGAGTTGTGTTCGCAAAACAAGCAGAGCCTGTGATGCCACTCAAGGACCCAACATCTGACATGGCTATTATTGCGCGCAAAGGTTCTCTTTTGGTTGGGGAAATTCGTGAAAAGCAGAGTATGAACAAGTCAAGGCAACGCTTCTGGGAGCTTGCTGGATCTAAGCTAGGACATATTTTGGGTGTTGAGAAAACAGCCCAACAGGTTGATGCTGACACTGCGCTTGTTGGTGACCAAGGTGATGTTGACTTCAAAGAGAAGCTGAAGTTTTCACAACACTTGAAGGAAAAGGCAGAAGCAGTCAGTGATTTTGCAAAATCGAAATCTCTTTCTCAACAAAGGCAATACCTTCCCATATTTTCTGTCCGGGATGACCTGCTCGGACTTGTGCGGGAAAATCAAGTGGTTGTGGTCGTTGGTGAAACTGGTTCTGGGAAGACTACTCAGCTGACTCAATATCTGCATGAGGATGGATATACCAGAACTGGCCTTGTTGGCTGCACTCAACCAAGACGTGTGGCTGCCATGAGTGTTGCTCGGCGTGTCAGTGACGAAATGGAAACCGTGCTTGGAGAAGAAGTTGGATATGCTATTCGGTTCGAGGATGTCACGTGTCGTAACACAAAAATAAAGTACATGACGGATGGAGTGCTTCTCCGTGAAACCTTGAAAGATGCTGACCTGGACAAATATCGGGTTATCATCATGGATGAAGCACACGAGAGATCAGTGAACACCGATGTTTTGTTTGGTATATTGAAGAAGGTTGTTGCACGTCGACGGGATTTTAAGTTAATTGTCACATCTGCAACACTAAATGCAGACAAATTCTCAAAATTCTTTGGTTCTGCGCCTATATTTCACATACCTGGAAGGACATTTCCAGTAAATATCTTGTACAGCAAAACACCATGTGAAGATTATGTGGAAGTGGCAGTGAAGCAGGCCATCACAATCCACATAACGAGTGGCCCTGGCGACATTCTCATCTTCATGACCGGGCAGGAAGAAATCGAGACTGCTTGCTATGCGCTCGCTGAGCGCATGGAGCAGCTAATTTCATCATCCACCAAAGTTGTAGGCAAGCTCTCAATCCTGCCTGTCTATTCACAGTTGCCTGCTGACTTGCAGGCCAAGATCTTTCAGAAGGCAGGAGAGGGCACTCGCAAATGCATTGTTGCTACCAATATTGCTGAGACATCCCTGACAGTAGATGGTATCTTGTATGTCATCGATACTGGATATGGAAAGATGAAGGTATACAATCCACGGATGGGCATGGACGCTCTTCAGGTTTTTCCATGCAGTCGAGCAGCCGCAGACCAGCGTGCAGGGCGTGCAGGAAGAACTGGTCCTGGCACATGCTACAGGCTGTTCACGGAATCAGCTTACCAGAATGAGATGCTCCCTAACCCCGTGCCAGAGATCCAAAGGACCAACCTTGCGAATGTGGTTCTCTTACTGAAATCCCTTGAAGTCAAAAATTTGCTTGATTTTGACTTCATGGACCCACCTCCCAAGGAGAATATCCTCAGCTCCATGTACCAGCTCTGGATGTTGGGTGCCTTGAACAATGTTGGTGGCCTTACAAATCTAGGCTGGAAGATGGTGGAGTTCCCATTGGACCCAACTCTGGCAAAAATGCTTCTCATGGGGAAGGAGCTGGGGTGTGTTGATGAAGTACTGACAATTGTATCCATGCTCTCAGTGCCATCAGTATTCTTCCGGCCAAAAGATCGAGAAGAGGAGAGTGACGCTGCAAGGGAGAAGTTTTTTGTACCGGAGTCTGACCATCTAACACTCCTCAATGTATACCTGCAATGGGAAGAGCAGAAGTTTAAGGGTGAATTGTGCAATGATCGAGACTGGTGCAATGCTCACTTCCTCCATGTCAAGAGTCTACAAAAGGCTCGGGAAGTGAGATCTCAATTGGTGGACATACTGAACACCCTGAAGATCCCACAGACATCATGCCATAGGGAATGGGACGTGGTGAGGAAGGCCGTCTGCTCAGCGTACTTCAAGAACTCTGCAAGGTTGAAGGGTGTTGGAGAGTATGTCAACTGCCGTAATGGGGTGCCGTGCCACCTGCATCCCAGCAGTGCACTCTACGGTCTCGGCTACACCCCCGACTACATCGTCTACCACGAGCTTGTCCTGACAACCAAGGACTATATGCAGTGTGTCAGTGCAGTTGACCCACACTGGCTGGTGGAGCTTGGGCCCATGTTCTTCTCTGTGAGGGAGGGTGACACCTCCTTCCTTGACTGCAGGAGGTGGCATAATGAGGAGAAGACAGACATGGAAGAGGAGATGGAGAAGCTGAAGCAGGAGCAAACTGAGGTGGCAGGCAGAGAGAAGGAGAGGGAGGAGAAGAGGGGCAAGCAGCAGCAGGTTGCTATGCCGGGTCTGAAGAAAGGTTTGACATATCTTAGGCCCAAAAGGAGGATGGGTTTGTAGGTAGGAAGGTTGAGTGAGTATGTTTGTATGTGCTGATAGTCACACATGAATGAATCCATTATATGGGACACACACCTATCATGAGGCATAGCATTATTTTCGTGTTCATTTAGATGCTACTCCCTCCGTCCCAAAATAACTGTCTCAAGCTTAGCACAACTTTGTACTAGAGCTAGTACAAAGTTGAGACACTTATTTTTGGACGGAGGGAGTATTTTTCTAGCAGATTTGCTACTTCGCAGTCGACTTCTGCTAATATCTTAGTAGTGCAACATTGTTGGTAGAAACCTAATACTACTGTAATTTTAGTTAAATTGTGAACCATTTCGTTGATAACATTTACTCTACATATCTTTCCCATAACTGTGGCTTCATAATTTTAATGTATAGCATTACCGGCTTTGTATTTCCTAGGTCTTTTAATTCCAATTATTTTTTCTCGCAAAAGTTGTTTCTGCAGTATCAAGACAGCCTGCTGTTGCTTTCCCGGTTTATTCAGCTGGTGGCTTTTATGGTGTTTCCACATTACTACATGTTTAAGTGAGAACTTAAGATTCAGTATCATTGGTCCAAATCATATGGATGCAGAAACATCAATTAATCAGCACTTAGAGGTTGTTGACCAGATTCAGGTCGAATTTCCTCTGAAACCCAGCCTGAATTGTACAATCTACTGCAACATATTCCGGTGTTAATATCATATATTGCCAATTTCAACAAGAACAAACTCTGGTTTCAGTAAGCACAAGATAATCTCTGCTTGATCTGATATAAGATGCTACCCCCGGAGGCTGCTGTCTTTTGAACTTAGGTGCTAACCTTGAATCCTGAATATTTCCTAGTTTTATTCAAATGATGATGGAATGCTAGAGGCAAAATTCGGACGGCTGGCATTTAATCGTGTTTCTCTGTGAAGTTTTCGCATTGTTCCATCGTAGTACTCCCTCTCTAAAAAATATATAAGAGCGTTTAGATGGAAAGTGTGCTTCTCAGCCCGAGCTCAAATAAGCTCGGGGTGAACAGAAAAATCCCAAAAAAAAAAATCAAAACAAATTTAAAAAAATCTGATTTTTTTTATGACAAACATTGACAAAAGTTTTAACTGCCTGCAAAATTACATTAGGCAATCACATTTGTGGAAGTCGTGGCAAAAATAAAATAAAATCGTTACTTCAAAATGCTTTTGAAAGTAGCATTTTCAGAGTATCGATTTTGTTTTTTTGCCACGCCTCACAAAAATGTAATTTTCAGATGAATTTCGTGAGATATTAGAACTTTTGTCAATGTTTATTACAAAAAATTAGATTTTTTTGAACATTTTTTGAAATTAATACGATTTTAATGTACACCCGAGCTCATTTGAGCTCGGCTCAGAAACTTCATGTCCCGTTTAGATCACTATTTTAGTAAACTAAACATTTTTATATTTCTTTACGGAGGGAATAATGACAGGTTGGCAATGCCAATATAATAATGTATGATGTCCCTAATGATGCTCATGCTTGACTTCTAGCTAGATAGAATATGCTTGATGCTAGTAGCTTTACCATATCCACTTTTTTTTATACTTTTTTTGCAACAAAGGACATGAGCGTGTTGTCATGCATTATAAGGAGAGGGCAAGATGTCAAGTTATGTTCTGTTGTTGACACTTTGTGTAGAATCGATGGAGAGAGGTACCTACCGACGGGGGGCCAACAGCAGTCTGGTGGCTAGCGGGAGAGGTTCCTCTCGTGTGGCTGCATGGATGGGAAAGGGAGGACTGGATGTCCCCTTCTAGGTTAGCACCCCACATGGGCTTGGGCCCTAAGAGATATGCTTGATGTGCTTGGGCCCATACCAGTTCAACACTCCCCCTCAAGATGCTTGATATTGCTTGGGAGATTGCTTGGGTCCATACCAGTTCAACACTCCCAGTTCAACACTCCCCTTCTAGGTTAGTATATTGCTCAGACACCCCTTCAATCTCTCTATTTCCTCCTTATCATCTCGAGTGATGATAATGTCATCCACATAAACTGCAAGAATGGTGATATTTCGACCAAAGTGTCTGTAGAACACCGTGTGGTCACCGTTACACTAACCATACCCATACCATGAAAAACACGCTTGAATCTATCAAACCATTCCCTCGGTGATTGCTTCAGTCCATACAAGCATTATTGGAATCAGAGAATTTGCCATCAGTCAGTTCTTTGCCGTCTGCCAGTGGACGTCAAAGAAGGTCTTTGTCGTCAGCTTCAAAAAAATAGACGACAAAGAATGCACTGATGGCAAAGATATTATTGGCCATCAGTTAATTCTTTGCCATCCGCTGGCAGATGGCGAAGATACACAAGGCATACGACAAAGAGCCTTCCCTGGGCCCCACTGGACCGTGGGGTTGGTTAGGTCAACTGGGCCATCGACCAGCTCTTTGTCATCTGCTTGGAGGCTCTTTGCCGTCCGCCAGCAGACGGGAAACAACATGTCCCTATAACGTCCGTTTGCCCGACCCACCACACTCTCTCTCTCCCCGAGCTCCTCTGCCCCCTGCCGCCGCCGCTCTGCCCCCCGTCGCCTCGCTGCCAGGCCGCCCGCCGCTAGGCCGCCACGTCGCCCAACCGCCCCTGCCGCCCCGACCCCGCCCGACCGCCCCCCACGCCCCTGCCGTGCCCGACCGCCCCCGGCGCCCCTGTCCCGCCCTGTAGTGAAGGATTTCTTTAGTATGCATACCTTTTCCATGGTCTCGGAAGTACCAAACCCTGGTGGTAGCTCCATGTACACTTGTTCCTTCAACTAACCATGCAAGAAGGCATTCTTGAAATCTAGTTGATGCAACTTCCACCCAAAGTTTGCACCACAAGAAACCAATATCCTTACTTTGTTCATATTTGCCATAGGAGCAAATGTCTCGTCATAGTCAATTCCATAAGTGTGACACCCGAGACCGACGCTCCAGAAGATTCCCCTCTTATTCCATTGCCGTCGTGCAATTAGATTGTCCGTCGCATTCATCATCGCATCATGCGCATCATCTGCATTGCATCGGCACTCCGTTGCTGCTAGTGTACAAAACTTGCATCCGTTATTAGTTGCCGGTTCTCTCTGTTTTCGTCGTTGACCGTTTCAAGACCAACCACACATGCACGCGACCGCGACATCGTTAAAATCTTGTTTTTAGAAGTGCGTATAAAACTTTCTTGGATTGGTTTGAAAGTTGGCGTGCTGTCTCATTTTAATGTAGGCAGGCCACCTCCCAATTTTCGTTTCAATCGAAGCTCATTTGATACCCGTACGGTTTAGTATATAGCCGCACTATAACCGGTTTAGTTGTCGGACGATCGGTGTTTCAAAACTCTGTCACGGGCCGCACCATTTTCCTCTCATCTCTACATAGCCCAACTACACAGCCCATTAAACCCATCTAGCCACTTCCTCCGTTCGTGGTCGTCGGATCGCGGTCGGACGGACGAGGTCCATCCCACCTTAGACCAAACCCTATATAAGAATCACCCCATGGAGAGAGCTCTCTCACTCCATTAGGGTTTCCCCTAGCCAAATTTGCACCCACCCCCTTAGAAAACCCCATCTGCTAGCTCCACCTCCTCTCTCTCCTGAAATCCATCTCTTGGTCAGATCTGGACCACTGGATCCCCATCCAATGTCCCAAAATCGCCCCAAACTCCACCTACCCGACATGTCTAGGCGACCAGAGGCACCCCGAGCCATGCCCGCAATCTCTCGCAGCCATGAGGAAGCCGAGCAGTTCGTAGGAGCCCCGTCGGCCGCCGCCGGAGGTCACCGCAGCGCCGCCACCGGCGAGCCGTCGCATCCCGCCAATCGGAGCGCCTGCCCACCACCGTCGGCGGCCACCCCCAAGGGCGCCAGACGCAGCTCGCCACAGATCCGGCCCGGATCTGGCCGCCATCCGCCACCGCCGTGGATCTTCGCCTCCGACCAAGGTTCGGCCACCCCCTCGGCCTCCATCCCCACCGCCAAGTCGGCCACTAGAGCCCTCGGCGGCCCCTGCTTCGCTCGGGCTCGAGCAGTGGGAGGATCCCCGCTCAGGCGTTGACCGGCCGCTCAACGCCAGCGCCACCTCCCCGCGGGCCGCACCTAATGCAGGGCGCCCGAATCGGCCCAACCCCCGCGCTGGCTCCCGAGGCCTAGGAGCTGCACCGAGCCACCAGGCCAGCGCCCCTTCAGCCCATCTCCGACCTGGGCCATGGCCTGCAAGGTGAGCCGATCCCGCTACCCTATCCCGCGCCCGTGGCACCATTTAGTATCTTGCGCCATACCCCTTGTTGGCCCACTAGCTGTAGATTCGGCCCGTGTAGTTTTTTTAGGACGTGCGAATTTATTAATTTCAGAAAAGCAATGATTTTAAAACGCCCGTAGTTTTTAAACCGTGCGTCGGATCACGACAAATTATATATGTAAAACATATAGATTTTCGTGTAGAATAATATTTTTCAACTCTCCTGCATATCTCAAGCTGTTAGCCATGCTGTTTGCATTGGTATGCGTGTTGACGTGTTAAAAACGGTTTAATTCGTAGCTAGTGAACCGTAGCACCGTTGGAGATGAGCCATATATGTAAATGGACCAGAATGACGAGTAGAATCACGTGAACCACTTTGTTTTTCTGTTTAACAAACATATAATGTGGTTAGGAAAGATCTGGACAGATTTCAAAGTTAACGTGTGGGGTCAGTTCAGAGATACTATATGTCGTTTCCGGCGTCATTTAAAATGCCTAGATAGGTAGTTTAATTTGTGTTTCACCCCTTGCCATGTTCAACAACATTTAATATTGTCGTGTAAATAAATGGAAGTGAACTAAATAATTAAATGTGGAGTTCCGTCAATATGCAACTCGTTGCATATTGAGCTTCACTTAATTTGTAGTGTATGGCTGTTGTGATTTGTCATGCCCTGCCTTGCATATTTGAAACTAATCATGCATCATATGTGAATTGCATCATGTCGTGCATGTGCTGTGGTGAATATTGTGTGTTGATTCTTGTTTCCGTTTGCTTCGTCTCGATAGAGTTCCGTAAGCGTGTCGGAATGTGAGGATTCGTTCGACTACGTTGGTTTGTCTGCTTCACGGAGTCGTTCTTCTTCCAAGCGGGATTACAGGCAAGATGATCATTTCCCAAGATATCATTACTATGATTGTCATGCTAGTTGTTTTGTTTCTATCGTTATGTCTTGCTGCCTACCACCTGTTAAATATCAGCCTCCCAACATTGCCATGAAAACCTTCAACCTTTCTACAACCTAGCAAACCACTGATAGGATATGTTATCGCTTGCTTAACCATGTGATAGCGTTGCTAGCTGCTGGTGTCATTGCTTCCATGTGATAACATGGGTTCCTTGTTATATCACCATATTATTGCTAATTAATTTAATGCACCTATATACTTGGTAAAAGGTGGAAGGCTCGGCCTTTCTAGCCTGGTGTTTTGTTCCACCTTTGCCGCCTTAGTTTTGGCCACCGGTGTTATGTTCCATCAATGAGCGCTCCTAACATGCTTGGGGTTGTTATGGGGACCCCCTAGATTCTTTTGGGATAAAACTCGTCTTGCAAGGCCCAACATTGGTACTATATTTGACCAACATAATAATTCTGCCAATACTGAAAACATAGGGCGTTATGAACCCGAGGAGTAATTCAACATAATATAGGGGAGGCCAATGTTGCTGGTGTTGGTCCCAAACAAAGCCACTTACGGGGCCACCCGGGGAAACTCGGGGGATGTCTATCCGGCCACCGTACGTATTTCTCATCCTTCGTGTCCCGAGAACGAGATACGCGGCTCCTATCGGGATCGTCGACACGCCGGGCGGCCTTGCTGGACTTGTTTTACCTTTCTCGAGTGTCTTGTGCGAGGGATTCCGAGGATACTTTGGGCTATCTAGAGGTTGAGGTTGTCCAATAGGAACCCGAGGAGATCACGGGTTTCCTTGATCGAGGTCATCCCAGCGCAGCGTGTGGTAGTTTGTGATGGACTAGTTGGAGAACCCTACAGGGTTAAATCTTTCAAAAAATCGTGCCCGCGGTTATGTGGCAACATGGAAACTTTGTTTAACATCGGTTCTAGATAACTTGTCGTAAACTTAATTAAAAACTCGCCAGCTGAGTGCGTAACCGTGACTCTCTTTGTGAGCTCCATCTTCGATCGAGGACACGATGGGATTATGTCTGACGTAAGTAGGTGTTTAGGATCATTCATTTGATCATTATTAGTTCACGTTCTATTATGCATAGATCATCCCCCTCTTTTATTCTTGTACTCGTAGGTTAGCCACCTCAAACAAACGCTTAGCCGCTTACTGCAGCCTCACCACTTAACCATACCTCACCCATTAAGCTTTGCTAGTCTTGATACCTTTGGAAATGAGATTGATGAGTCCCCTGTGGCTCACACATTACTACAACACCAGTTGTAGGTACATGTAAAGAGTGACTTTGACGTGAGCGTGCTGATTGTGCTATTTGGAGTTTCTTCTTCTTCTTTATCGATGTAGGATGGGTTCCACGCCGGCAGCCTGGGATAGCAAGGATGGACGTCGTTCTTTTGTCGTTTGTTTTCGTCCATAGTCGGACCTGCTCTTCTTCATGATGATTGATTGTGTGATTGTATTGATGTGACTCTCATGTAGCTTGTGGCGAGTGTAAGCCAACTCCTTATACTCATCTTTTCAGTACATGTTCTTGTAGCGATATCCATTCTTGCGAAACAACAAGATGCGTTTATATCCATGTCGAGGCCCTCGCGCCAAAATAAGGACAGGACCGCATCTTGGGCATTACAAGTTGGTATCAGAGCTGTACCAACCTAGGAGCCCCCTTGATTGATCGAACTTGGCCGAGTCGAGTCTAGTGAAAAACTGCTTTGAGTCTAGTTATATATCGGAGAGTAGGATTCTTTTTTCTCCTCTACTATGCTTTGGTGAGGAATCTTGACGTAAGAATTTTAATTATACTCCTCTTCTCACTCAAAAATTTAGGATCATGCGTATATTTTTGGAATCTATATGATGTCGATGTGACGGAGTTCTCACTTGGTGCCTCCTACCGTGTTCATTTTATTCCGGAGAGTTGAGCTCCAAGGGATTCCTGAGCACATCGTTATCATTCAGATTTCTTAGTATCTCAGGACGAAGGATGTTCGAAATTGCTTCAATACTATTAGTGGCGAGAGAAGTCTGACTTCCCCAGTACTCGTGCAGATAGGTCCAGATGTATCACCATACTTAGTATCATTGTGATTACGAGGGTCTGAGATAGATGAGTTTTCGAGATTCTGGTTATGTGTTGACGGATGTGGTACACTGAACGGGAGATGCTAGGAGTTGAGTGAAATTTTACTTCTTGTATCCGTGGACCCGATTGCATGACCAGAAATTTCGGGAGTTCTTAGGTGGGAATTCAAGTAGTTGCTTATAGGACAATCTTTCAACAGGTGCATGGTGTGAGGTTGGGGTTCGACATCTAGTGGATTCGTTTGTTCACGGTCGTCTTACAACGGTTCTCATTGTGTCTTAAAGAGTCCTAGTAGCTTGCTACGACTCGGGGACGCTTCGTATGTCGTGTGTTGGAAATATGCCCTAGAGGCAATAATAAATTAGTTATTATTATATTTATTTGTTCATGATAATCGTTTATTATCCATGCTATAATTGTATTGATTGGAAATACAATACTTGTGTGGATACATAGACAAAACACTGTCCCTAGTAAGCCTCTAGTTCACTAGCTCGTTGATCAAAGATGGTCAAGGTTTCCTGACCATAGGCAAGTGTTGTTACTTGATAACGGGATCACATCATTAGGAGAATCATGTGATGGACTAGACCCAAACTAATGAACGTAGCATGTTGATCGTGTCATTTTATTGCTACTGTTTTCTGCGTGTCAAGTATTTATTCCTATGACCATGAGATCATATAACTCATTGGCACCGGAGGAATGCCTTGTGTGTATCAAACGTCACAACGTAACTGGGTGACTATAAAGATGCTCTGCAGGTATCTCCGAAGGTGCCCGTTGAGTTAGTATGGATCAAGACTGGGATTTGTCACTCCGTGTGACGGAGAGGTATCTCGGGGCCCACTCGGTAATACAAGATCGCACACAAGCCTTGCAAGCAATGTGACTTAGTGTAAGTCACGGGATCTTGTATTACGGAACAAGTAAAGAGACTTGCCGGTAAACGAGATTGAAATAGGTATGCGGATATCGACGATCGAATCTCGGGCAAGTAACATACCGAAGGACAAAGGGAATGACATACGGGATTATATGAATCCTTGACACTGAGGTTCAACCGATAAGATATTCGGAGAATATGTAGGATCCAATATGGGTATCCAGGTCCCGCTATTGGATATTGACCGAGGAGTCTCTCGGGTCATGTCTACATAGTTCTCGAACCCGCAGGGTCTGCACACTTAAGGTTCGACGATGTTTTATGCGTATTTGAGTTATATGGTTGGTTACCGAATGTTGTTCGGAGTCCTGCATGGGATCACAGACGTCAGAGGGTTTTCGGAATGGTCCGGAAATGAAGATTGATATATAGGTTTGTCTCATTTGGTTATCGGAAGGTTTTCGGGCATTCCCGGCATCGTACCGGGAATGATGAATGGGTTACGGAGTTCTACCGGGATGGGCCCAGCCACCCGGGAAGAAGCCCAAAGGCTTTGTGGGGGCACACCAGCCCTTAGTGGGCTGGTGGGCAAGCCCAAGAGGGCCCTTGCGTAGGAAGAAGAAAAAAAACCAACAAGGGAGAAAAGGAAAAAAAGGAGAGGAGGTGGGACAAAAGATGAGGACTCCTCCCCCTACAAATCGAATTGGAGAGGAACTCCTCCTCCCCCTTCGGCCGAACCCTTGAGGCTCCCTTGAGCCTCAAGGCAAGATCCCTCCCCTCGTCCTTTATATACTGAAGGTCTCGGGTGTTTTGACTCAACTTTTGCCACGTGCATCCCGACACCTGTACTTCGTAGATTTCCCTCTAGATCGTATTTCTACGGAGCTCGGGCGGAGCCCTCCTGGAATAGATCACCACCAACCTCATGCTACCGGAGAACTCATCTACCTCTCCGTATTTCTTGCTGGATCAAGAAGGCCGATATCATCGTCGCGCTGTACGTGTGCTGAACGCGGAGGTGCCGTCCGTTCGGCACTAGATCGAGAAGGATCATGATGAGATCGCGGGATGAATTGCGATGAAGTTCGCGGGACGGATCGTGATGAGATCGTGGGATGGATTGTACGACTACGGTGATTTGAATCACGCAAGCTGTTCCACTACATCGTCCGCGTTTCTTAACGCTTACCGCTGTACTATCTACAAGGGTATGTAGATCTGAATCTCCTCTCGTAGATGAACATCACCATGATAGGAATTGCGTGTGCGTAGGAAATTTTTTGTTTCCCATGCGACGTTCCACAACAGTGACATCATGAGCTAGGTTCATGCGTATATGTTATCTCGAGTAGAACACAAAAGTTTTTGTTGGCGGTGATGTGCGATTTGCTGCCCTCCTTAGTCTTTTCTTGATTCCGCGGTATTGTTGGATCGAAGCTGCTCGGACCGACATTACTCTTACGCTTACGAGAGACTGGTTTCATCGCTATGAGCAACCCCGTTGCTCAAAGATGACTGGCGAGTGTCGGTTTCTCCAACTTTAGTTGAATCGGATTTGACCGAGGAGGTCCTTGGAGAGAGGTTAAATAGCAATTCATACATCTCTGTTGTGGTGTTTGCGTAAGTAAGATGCGATCCTACTAGATACCCATGGCAACCACGTAAAACATGCAACAACAATTAGAGGACGTCTAACTTGTTTTTGCAGGGTATGCTTGTGGTGTGATATGGCCAACGACGTGATGTGATATATTGGATCTATGAGATGATCATGTTGTAATAGTTAATATCGACTTGCACGTCGATGCTATGGCAACCGGCAGGAGCCATAGGGTTGTATTTAAACTAACGTTTGTGTTTGCAGATGCATTTACTATATTGCTAGGACGTAGCTTTAGTAGTAATAGCATAGCATATACGACAACCTCGATGGCGGCACAATGATGGAGATCACGATGATGGGGATCATGGTGTGGCGCCGGTAACAAGAAGATCATACCGGTGCTTTGGTGATGGAGATCAAGGAGCACTTGATGATGGCCATATCATGTCACTTATAAATTGCATGTGACGTTAATCCTTTATGCACCTTATCTTGCTTAGAACGACGGTAGCATTATGAGGTGATCTCTCACTAAAATTTCAAGCTCAAATTGTGTTCTCTCGACTGTGCACCGTTGCGACAGTTCGTCGTTTCGAGACACCACGTGATGATCGAGTGTGATAGACTCAACGTTCACATACAACGGGTGCAAAACAGTTGCACGCGCGGAACACTCGGGTTAAACTTGACAAGCCTAGCATGTACAGACATGGCCTTGGAACACATGAGACCGAAAGGTCGAGCATGAATCATATAGTTGATATGATTAGCATAGAGATGCTTACCACTGAAGCTACTCTCAACTCACGTGATGATCGGACTTGAGATAGTGGATTTGGATCATGTACCACTCAAATGACTAGAGAGATGTACTTTTTGAGTGGGAGTTTAAAATTGATTTGATTAGTTAAACTCTAATTATTTTAACATAGTCAAAAGGTCTTTACGAATTATGATGTGGCTTGCGCTATAGCTCTAGAATTTTTATATGTTCCTAGAGAAAATTTAGTTGAAAGTTGATAGTTGCAACTTTGCGGACTGAGTCTGTAAAACTGAGGATTGTCCTCGTTGCTGCGCAGAAGGGTTATGTCCTTGCACCACTCGGTGTGCTGCACCTCGAGCGTCATCTGTGGATGTTGTGAACATCCGACATACACGTTTCTGATGACTACGCGATATTTAAGTGCAAAATACTTAATGGCTTAGAAGCAAGGCGCCGAAGACGTTTTGAAACGTCACGGAACATAAGAGATGTTCTAAAGATATGAAATTGTGATTTCATGCTCGTTCCCTTGTTAAGAGGTATGAGACCTCCGACAAGATTCTTTGTCCACAAAGTAAAGGAGAAAAGCTCAATCGTTGAGTGTGTGCTCAGATTGTCTAAGTACGACAATCGCTTGAATCAAGTGGGAGTTAATCTTCGAGATAAGATAGTGATGGTTCTCCAAAGTCACTGCCACCAAGCTGTGAGAGCTTCGTGATGAACTATAACATATCAAGGATAGATACAATGATCCTTGAGCGATTCGCGATGTTTGACACTGCGAAAGTAGAAATCAAGAAAGAGCATCAATAGTTGATGGTTAGTAAAACCACTAAGTTTCAAGAAAGGCAAGGGCTAAAAGGAATACTTCGTGAAACGGAAAAACAGTTGCTGCACTAATGAAGAGACCCAAGATTAAACCCAAACCCGAGACTAAGTGCTTCTATTATGAGGGGAACGGTCAGTGAGGCGGAGCTACCCTAGATGCTTGGTAGATAAGAAGGCTGGCAAAGTTGACAGAAGTATATTTGATATACATGATGTTGATGTGTACTTTACTAGTACTCCTAGTAGCGCGAGGGTATTGGATACCGGTTCGGTTGCTAAGTGATTAGTAACACGAAATGAAAGCTATGGAATAAACGGAGACTAGCTAAAGGCGAGGTGACGATACATGTTGGGAGTGTTTCCAAGGTTGATATGATCAAACGTCGCACGCTCCCTCTACCATCGGGATTGGTGTTAAACCTAAATAATTCTTATTTGGTGCTTACGTTAAGCATGAACATGATTGGATCATGTTTATTGCAATACAATTATTCATTTAAAGAGAATAATGGTTACTCTATTTGCGTGAATAATCACCTTCAATGGTTTATTGAATCTCGATCGTAGTGTTACACATGTTCATGATATTGGTGCCAAAAGATACAAGGTAATGATGATAGTACCACTTACTTGTGGCACTGCCGCTTGAATCATGTTGGTGTAAATTGCATGAAGAGGCTCCATGCTGATGGATCTTTATACTCACTTGATTTTGAATCACTTGTGACATGGAAATCATACCACATCAGCAAGGCCTTGTTTTCATTGAGATGAAACAAGATAGTAACTTGTTGGAAGTAATACATTTTGATGTATGCAGTCCAATGGGTGCTGAGGCACACAGTGGATATCATTATGTTCTTACTTCAATGACGATTTGAGTAGATACCGGAGTATTTACTTAATGAATCACAAGTCTGAAATATTGAAAAAGTTTAATTCTATTTCAGAGTGAAGTTCGTCGTAACAAGAGGATAAACTGTCTACGATATGATCATAGAGATGAATATCTGAGTTGTGAGTTTTGGTACACAGTTAAGACAATGTGGAAGTTGTTTCGCAATCCATGCCACCAAGAACACCATGGTGTGATGGTGTCATAGCCGCGACCTATTTGATATGGTGCATACTATGATGTCTCTTATCGAATTACCACTATCATTTATGGGTTATGCATTAGAGACAACCGCATTCACTTTAAATAGGGCACCGTGTAATTCCGTTGAGATGACACAATATAGACTGAGGTTTAGAGAAATCTAAGTGTTGTTTCTTGAAAGTTTAGGGTTGCGACGCTTATATGAAAAAGTTTCAGTCTGATAAGCTCGAACCCAAAGCGGATGAATGCATGTTCATAGGATATCCAAAACAGTTGGGAGCATCTCCTATCTCAGATCCGGAAGCAAAGTGTTTGTTTCTAGAACACGGGTCCTTTCTCGAGGAAAGGTTTCTCTCAAAATAATTGAGTGGGAGGGTGGTAGAACTTGATGAGGTTATTGAACCATCACTTCAACCAAGTGTGTAGCAGGGCGCAGGAAGTTGTTCCTATGGCGCCTACACCAATTGAAGTGGAAGCTGATGATGGTGATCATTAAGCATTGTATCAAGTTACTACAAACCTCGTAGGTCGAAAAGGTCGCATACTACTACAGAGTGGTACGGTAAACCCTGTCTTGGAGGTCATGTTGTTGAACAACGATGAACCTACGAGTTATGGAGAAGCAATGGTGGGCCCAGATTCCGACAAATGGCTGGAGGCCATGAAATCCAAGAGAGAATCCATGTGTGAGAACAAAGTATGGACTTTGGAAGAACTACTTGGTGGTCGTAGGACTAGTAAGTAAAGATGGATATTTATAAGGAAGACAGACGTTGATGGTGAAATGTCACCATTAAGAAAAGCTCGACTTATCGCAGGGATGTTTTCCGACAAGTTCAAAGAGTTGAGTATGATGAGACTTTCTCTTTCATAGTGATGCTAAAGTTCTGTTGGAATTATGTTAGCAGCTGCTACATTATTTATGAAATATTGCACATAGGATGTCAAAACATTGTTTTCCTCGACGGAAAGGTTGTATGTGATACAACCGGAAAGTTTTGTCGATCCTAAGGATGCTAACAAGTATGCAAGCTCCAGCGATCCTTCTGTGGACTTGTGCGAGCATCTCAGTGTTGGAATATATGCTTGGATGAGTTGATTGAAGCTTTTGGGTTTATACAAGGTTTGTGAGAAACTTGTATTTCCAAAGAAGTGAGTGGGAGCACTATAGAATTTCTAATAAGTATATGTGGTTGACATATTGTAGATCAGAAGTAATGTAGAAATTCTGTAAAGCCTAAAAGGTTGTTTGAAAGGAGTTTTCAAAGGAATACCTGGATTGCGCTACTTGAACGTTGAGCATCAAGACCTATGGAGATAGATCGAAACGCTTAATAGAAGTTTCAACAAGATGCATGCCTTGACAAGTTTTTGAAGGAGTTCAAAATAGATCAGCAAAGAAGGAGTTCTTGGTTGTGTTGTAAGGTGTGAATTTGAGTAAGACTCAAAACCCGACCCCGACAGAATAAAGAGAATAGGCGAAGGTCGTCTTCTATACCTTAGCCATAGACTCTAAAGTATGCCATGCTGAGTACCACACCTGATGTGTGCCTTGCTACAAGTCTGTTAAGAGGTACACAGAGTGATCCATGATTGAATCACTGATCAGCGGTCAAAGTTATCCTTAGTAACTAATGGACTAAGGAATTTTTTCTCGATTATGAAGGTGGTTAAAGAGTTCGTTGTAAAGGGTTACGTCGATGCAAGCTTTGACACTAATCCGAATAACTATGAGTAGTGAAACGGATTCGTATGGTAGAGTAGATATTTGGAATATTTCTGAATAGCACATAGTAGCAACATCTATAAGATGACATAAAGATTTGTAAAGCTCACTCGGATCTGAAAGGGTTCAGAACCGTCGACTAAAACCTCTCTCACAAGCAAGACGTGATTAAACCCCAGAACTGTAAGGGTGTTGGATTCGTTAGAATCACATAGTGATGTGGACTAGATTATTGACTCTAGTGCAAGTGGGAGACTGTTGGAAATATGCCCTAGAGGCAATAATAAATTAGTTATTATTATATTTCTTTGTTCATGATAATCGTTTATTATCCATGCTATAATTGTATTGATTGGAAACACAATACTTGTGTGGATACATAGACAAAACACTGTCCCTAGTAAGCCTCTAGTTGACTAGCTCGTTGGTCAAAGATGGTCAAGGTTTCCTGACCATAGGCAAGTGTTGTTACTTGATAACGGGATCACATCATTAAGAGAATCATGTGATGGACTAGAACCAAACTAATGAACGTAGCATGTTGATCGTGTCATTTTATTGCTACTGTTTTCTGCGTGTCAAGTATTTATTCCTATGACCATGAGATCATATAACTCACTTGCACCGGAGGAATGCCTTGTGTGTATCAAATGTCACAACGTAACTGGGTGACTATAAATATGCTCTACAGGTATCTCCAAAGGTGTCCGTTGAGTTAGTATGGATCAAGACTGGGATTTGTCACTCCGTGTGACAGAGAGGTATCTCGGAGCCCACTTGGTAATACAACATCACACACAAGCCTTGCAAGCAATGTGACTTAGTGTAAGTCACAGGATCTTGTATTACGGAACGAGTAAAGAGACTTGCCGGTAAACGAGATTGAAATTGGTATGCGGATACCGACGATCGAATCTCAGGCAAGTAACATACCGAAGGACAAAGGGAATGACATACGGGATTATATGAATCCTTGACACTGAGGTTAAACCGATAAGATCTTCGGAGAATATGTAGGATCCAATATGGGCATCCAGGTCCTGCTATTGAATATTGACCGAGGAGTCTCTAGGGTCATGTCTACATAGTTCTCGAACCCGCAGGGTCTGCACACTTAAGGTTCGACGATGTTCTATGCGTATTTGAGTTATATGGTTAGTTACCGAATGTTGTTAGGAGTCCCGGATGGGATCACGGACGTCACGAGGGTTTTCGGAATCGTCCGGAAATGAAGATTGATATATAGGTTTGTCTCATTTGGTTACCGGAAGGTTTTCGGGCATTGCCGACATCGTACCGGGAATGGCGAATGAGTTCCGGAGTTCTACCGGGAGGGACTCACCCACCCGGGAAGAAGCCCAAAGGCTTTGTGGGGGCGCACCAGCCCTTAGTGGGCTGGTGGGAAAGCCCAAGAGGGCCCTTGCGCAGGAAGAAGAAAAAAAAACAACAAGGGAGAAAAGGAAAAAAAAAGGAGAGGAGGTGGGACAAAAGAGGAGGACTCCTCCCCCTCCAAACCGAATTGGAGAGGGACTCCTCCTCCCCCTTCGGCCGAACCCTTGAGGCTCCCTTGAGCCTCAAGGCTAGGTCCCTCCCCTTCTCCTTTATATACTGAAGGTCTCGGGTGTTTTGACACAACTTTTGCCACGTGCATCCCGACACCTCAACTTCATAGATTTCCCTCTAGATCGTATTTCTATGGAGCTCGGGCGGAGCCCTGCTGGAAAAGATCACCACCAACCTCCGTAGCGCCGTCACGTTACCGGAGAACTCATTTACCTCTCTGTCTTTCTTGCTGGATCAAGAAGGCCGAGATCATCGTCGTGCTGTACGTGTGCTGAACGCGGAGGTGTCGTCCGTTCGGCACTAGATCGGGAAGGATCATGATGAGATCGCTGGATGGATCGCGATGAAGTTCGCGGGACGGATCGTGATGAGATCGTGGGATGGAGTCTACGACTACGGTGACTTGAATCACGCAAGCTGTTCCACTACATCGTTCGCGTTTCTTAACGCTTACCGCTGTACAATCTACAAGGGTATATAGATCTGAATCTCCTCTTGTAGATGAACATCACCATGATAGGAATTGTGTGTGCGTATGATATTTTTTGTTTCCCATGCGACGTTCCCAACATCGTGTGCACTGCCTTCTACATGATGGATACTCTAGGATAGAGCCCGTGCGATCCAATCCACAAAAATTTCGAATGGAATCTCTGTCATGAATTTGTTCTGGCTTGTGTTGTAAGCCTCATCTTTTGTTTTCTTGGAGTATGGTAATTCGAGTTGCTTCGATGTCAAGTTGTGAATTCATATCTTTCCAACAGGTGTTCTCATATTTTTATGGGAATGCAATTCTTTTGCTCAATCAAATTGTCTTGTCAATTCTTCTCAACCGGAGTCGTCATGTCAATTCTCTTTTAGCTCGTGTGCTTCTCTTCAAGTCAATCCTATCCTTTTCAAGATTTTCAAGATCAATCTCTCATTTCTTTCAAGAGTTCATCTCATCTGTCCCAAGCTGTCTTTGTTTTCCCCGCCCTCCCTCCATTTCTCTCCAATGATTTAATTATCATCCAAGTGCATTTCAACTCATCAATGTTTCCGCTCTCTTTTCTTCCATATTGTTTCCCGTGATTCTCAGGAGTTGCTAGTTCATCATTCTTTATTCTTGTTTTTCTTCTCCCCAATTCAAGCTCTTTGTGTTTATCATATATTTTTCATCCTTTAAATTATTTCCCATGTTGAAAATTCTTATCAAGCCTCTCTTGTTATTCATCTATCCCTGTTCTATCCGGAGTGCTGAAGATATCTCAGAGTTTCTTGTTCTCAATCCTTTCAATTATTTCGAGGTTGCCAACCTCATTAATTATTCAGTTATACCCGTGCAGTATCTCTCTTTCTGAGCAATCTTTTCAATGGTGTTTCTTTTGAGTGGGCCCATAACGCACAGGTTTCTCCCAGGATCTTATCTCGCTCTTCCGATCTTTTCTGAAGATCTCTAAATCTTTTTAATTATGACGTAAGTATGAATCCCGTCAGTCATATTCCTTCTTCAAGATCGCTTCAAATTTATTTCTCATAATTGGCTCAACTTTTCCTTGTTCATTATTCCAAAGTGTCTCAGTAATTTTGGTGGTGTTCTGGTCTTCATTCTCAGCTTGGAAGACGGAAGGAGTGTTTCTCTCAAATCTTGGTTCTTCTCTTGAAGATTCATCATTTCAGCTTTGTGTTATCATCTTGAATTGTTCTCGATCATGAGAAATTCCTTCCATATCTATCCAGTGCATTTTAGAGTTGTTTCATTCTTGATCCTTCAAAGGCCGTCATTTCAGAAGATTTTTTCGTTCTTAGCTTTCAGCTTTCATCCTCAAATTCTTCTCAATTTTTGCCTCTTCGTTCGTCTCTCAATTATTCCGGTCCTTTGTTGAAGTTTTCTGTTAGGCGACTCAAGATCTCTTCATTCTCAACGTGTTCTTCAAGATTCTTGTTGGAGAACCTCAAGTATTCTTTATTTGCATTTCAAGGTGCAATTCTTCCTCCTTTATCCTTTGAGGTGGTGTTATAGCATTCTTGTTAGTGGAGGAGTCTCGAAGAGAAGTTGTTTCAAGAATGAAATATTTAAACCCACCAAATCATTTGATCATGAGATATTTTTAACCCATGGTTTCTTCATGGAGTTGTCTGGATTTAGATTTCACCTAAAGCTTTTCCTAAGGATTGTTCCGATTATGGTGATTATCATTGATCCAAATTCTCAATGTATCCTCTTGGTGAAAGAAGTTTTGCCTTCCTTGTGGCATCCAGCCTATCCTTTTTTCTGTTAGTGGCTAGTTGTCACCTCATTATTTTGGGATGGTTTTCATAAGACCACCACAGGCCTGTTCTTTCCATTGTTGGTTCGCCAACAACTCCGTTCAATTCTTCTTGCAAGGCTACTTGTCAAATTCAATTGTGATGGAAATTGTCATTCTCTTCTTCATTCTATTCTTCTCAAGATCTAGTTTCTATTCTCTTGTTCCGGAGTTATGTTGATGTTGCTCTCTTCAATCTATCATCTTGTTATCTCAAGATCATGTTCTCTCCTTGCTTATTCAATTTAGTTAGTTTGTTGGGAATCTTGTCAAGTTCTTCCCATCTTATCGATTTTTTTTGCCCTCTTTCCTACCGAAGTGCTGCCGAAATTTTGTGTGAATTCTTGCCTGTTCTTCATTCCATTCTTCATCTCTTTGCAACCTTCAAGGATCGTTGGTTTCACTTGTTTGTCAAAGAAGCGACTAAGTTTTACCTCTTGCTTTCTTATCCTCTTCCCCTTCCATTCTTAGATCTCGTGGCGAGATCTCTTGTTAGTGTAGGAGAGTTGTGATAGCCCGAGACCGCCGCTCCAGAAGATTCCCCTCTTATTACATTGCCGCCGTGCAATTAGATTGTCCGTCACATTCATCATCGCATCATGTGCATCATCCACATTGCATAGGCACTCCATTGCCGCCAGTTTTCAAAACTTGCATCCGTTATTAGTTGCCGGTTCTCTCCATTTTCGTCGTTGACCGTTTTGAGACCAACCACACATGCACGCGCCCGCTGCATCGTTAAAATCTTGTTGTTAAAAGCGTGTATAAAACTTTCTGGGATTGGGTTGAAAGTTGGCGTGCTATCTTATTTTAATGTAGGTAGGCCACGTGCCAATTTTTGTCGCAATCGGAGCTCGTTTGATACCCGTACCGTTTACTATATAACGGCACTACAACGTGTTTCATTGTCGGACACTCGGTGTTTTAAATCTCTGTCACGGGCCGCACCATTTTCCTCTCATATCTACATAGCCCAACTACACAGCCCATTAAACCAATCTAGCCACTTCCTCCATTCGAGATCGTCGGATCGCGATCGAACGAACGAGGTCCATCCCACCTTAGACCAAACCCTATATAAGAACCACCCCATGGAGAGAGCTCTCTAACGCCACTAGGGTTTCCCCTAGCCAAATTTGCAGCCACCCCCTAGAAAACTCCTATATTCTAGGTCCACCTCCTCTCTCTCCCGAAATCCATCTCTGGGTCAGATCTGGACCATTGGATCCCCATCCAATGGCCCAAAATCGCCCCAAACCCCACCGACCGGACATGTGCGCAACCAACTCGGACATGTCGGGCGACCACAAGCACCCCGAGCCATGCCCGCAACCTCTCCCAGCCATGAGGAACCCGAGCTCCGTTGCACGAGCCCTCCCAGCGGCGTGCCACCGCCCGTGCGGGTTCACCGGAGCCCCGCCGGCCACCGCCGGAGGTCATCGTGCCGCCGCCACTGGCGAGCCGCCGCATCTCGCCGGCCGGAGCGCATGCCCACCACCGCCGGCAGCCAGCCTCGAGGGCGCCAGCCGCAACTCGCCCCAGATCCGACCCGGATCTGGCCACCGTCCGCCATCGCCGTTGATATTCGCTGCCACCCGCCTCCGGCCAAGGTCCGGCCACCCCCTCGGCCTTCATCCCCGCCGCCAAGCCGGCCACTAGAGCCCTCGCCTGCCCGTGCTTCGCTCGGGCTCGAGCAGCGGGAGGAGCCCCGCTCGAGCGTTGACCGGCCACCCAGCGCCAGCGCCACCTCCTCATGGGCCGCGCGTGGCCGAGGTTGCCTGAATCGGCCCAGCCTCCGCGCTGGCTCCCGAGGCCGAGGAGCTCCACCGAGCCACCAAGCTAGCGCCCCTTCGGCCCATCTCCGACCTGGGCCATGGCCCGCAAGGTGAGCAGACCTCGCTGCCCTATTCAGCGCTCGTGGCGCCATTTAGTATCTTGCGCCATACCCCTTGTTGGCCCACTAGGTGCAGATTCGGCCCGTGTAGTTTTCTTTAGGACCTGCGAATTTATTAATTTTAGAAAAGCGTTGATTTTAAAACGCCCGTAGTTTTTAAACCGTGCGTCGGATCGTGACAAATTATATATGTAAAATGTGTAGTTTTTCGCGTAGAATAATATTTTCCAACTTTACTGCATATTTAAAGCTATTAGCCGTGTTGTTTGCATTGGTTTGCATGTCGACATGTTAAAAATGGTTTAATTCGTAGCTAGTGAACCGTAGCTCCGTTGGGGATAAGCCATACATGTAAATGGGCCAGAACGACGAGTATAATCATGTGAACCACTTTGTTTTGCAGTTTAACAAACATAAAATGTTGTTAGGACAGATCTGGACAGAATTCAAAGTTAACGTGTGGGGTCAGTTCGGAGATGCTATATGTCGTTTCCGGCCTCATTCAAAATGCCTAGATATGTAGTTTAATTTGTGCTTCACCCCTTGCCATGTTTAACAACATTTAATATTACCGTGTAAATAAATGGGAGTGAACTAAATAATTAAATATGGAGTTCCGTCGATATCCAACTCGTTGCATATTGAGCTTCACTTAATGCGTGGCGTTTGACTGTTGTGAATTGACATGCCCTGCCTTGCATATTTGAAACTGATCATGCATCATATGTGAACTGCATCATGTCATGCATGTGATGTGGTGAATATTGTGTGTTGATTCTTGTTTCCGGTTTGCTTCGTCTCAATAGAGTTCCGCAAGCGTGTCGGAATGTGAGGACCCGTTCGACTACGTCGGTTTGTCTGCTTCACGAAGTCGTTCTTCTTCCAAGCGGGATTACACGCAAGATGATCATTTTCCAAGATACCATTACTCTGATTTCCATGCTAGTTGTTTCGTTTCTATCGTTATGTCTTGCTGCCTACCACCTGTTAAATATCAGCCTCCCAACATTGCCATGAAAACCTTCAACCTTTCTACAACCTAGCAAACCACTGATTGGCTATGTTATCACTTGCTTAACCATGTGATAATGTTGCTAGTTGCAGGTGCTGTTGTTTCCATGTGATAACATGGGTTCCTTGTTATATCACCATATTATTGCTAATTAATTTAATGCACCTATATACTTTGTAAAAGGTGGATGGCTTGGCCTTCTAGCCTGGTGTTTTGTTCCACCTTTGCCACCTTAGTTTCGGCTATCGATGTTATGTTCCATAGATGAGCGCTCCTAACATGCTTGGGGTTGTTATGGGGACCCCCTAGATTTTCGTTTTGGGATAAAACTCGTCTAGCAAGGCCCAGCATTGGTACTATATTTGCCCAACATAATAATTTTGTTAATACTGAAAAACATAGGGTGTCATAACCTCGAGGAGTAATTCTACATAAGAAAGGGGGGTAGTGCTGATGTTGTTTGTCCCAAACTAGAGCACCGTGCAGGCTACCTCGGGCAACCCAGGACTTCAGTTACTGTACGCTTAGCTCATCCATCGTGTCCTGAGAACGAGATACGTGGCTCCTATCGGGGTCGTCGAAACGCCAGGCGGCCTTGCTGGACTTGTTTTACCTTTCTCGAGCGTCTTGTGCATCGGGATTCCGATGATACTTTGGGCTATCTCAGAGTTGAGGTTTTCCACTAAGGGGTCCGAGGAGCTCATGAGATCCGTGGTCGAGGGTTTCTATGCAACGTGTGGTAGTTTGTGATGGACTAGTTGGAGCACCCCTGCAGGGTTAAATATTTCGGAAAGCCGTGCCCGCGGTTATGTGGCAAACTTGGAAACTTTGTTTAACATCTGGTTCTAGATAACTTGAAATAAACTTAAGTAAAATATGCCAACTATGTGCGTAACCGTGACTGTCTCTTCTCGTGAGTTCTGTATCCGGAAGAGGACACGATGGGGTTATGTCTGACGTAAGTAGGTGTCGAGGATCATTCATTTGATCATCAGTAATTCATGTCCGCTATGCGTAGATCACTCCCGTCCTTTATTCTTGTACTCATACGTTAGCCACCTCAAATAAATGCTTAGTCGCTTGCTGGAACCTCACCACTTAACCATACCTAACCCATTAAGCTTTGCTAGTCTTGATACCTTTGGAAATGAGATTAATGAGTCCCTATGGCTCACAGATTAGTACAACACTAGTTAGCGCGATGATTGTTCTACTTGGAGTTTATTCTTATTCTTCATCGATTTAGGATGGGTTCCATGCCGGCAGCCTGGGATAGCAAGGATGGACGTCGTTCTTTTATCGTTTTTTTCCGTCCGTAGTCGGACCCTGCTCTTCTTCATGGTGACTGTATATTGTTGTATTAATGTGAACTTGATGTAGCTTGTGGCGAGTGTAATCCAATTCCATATACTCATCTCTTCAATATATGTACTTGTAACGATATCCATTCTTGCAAAACGATGAGATGCGCTTCTATCCCTGTCGAGGCCCTCGTGCCAAAATAAGGATAGGAACGCATCTTGGGCATTACAAGATCTAACCCACAACACCTCATCCACTTTCAGCAGCAGCAAAACCAATAACTTAGTAGCAGGTCTAGTAGTTGTCCCCTTCACCTTTAGCAAACAACAACAACACAACACCAGCAATTCCTCCTTCCTCTCCAAACATCAGCCCCTTCTTCCTCCTAGACACAACAAGGTAACACTAGCAATTCAGCATAGCACTGCACAACAGTAGCATCCTCTTTCGCAAATTATAGCAAATTAGCAACTCTAACAACAAACCACCAACACAAGTGGTAGCACTAGCAGTAACAACAGCCGCAACCTTCTCCTTGGGCAATAAGTAGCAGTCCACTCCACATGCACCAGCAGACATCAACAGCTACCCTTCTTCCCCCTCTACTCCTCCTCCTCTTCCTCGAAGTTCCACGAGTAGTAGCCAGCACAAGCATCCTCCACTCGGTCTGGTCCCTCTCACACAGCATGCGCGCACGCACACAACTCATATGCTGCCCTCGCGTCTCCAGCTCACACGCGCAACCTCTGTGCACCACGAGCTCGTCGTGCTTGTTGTCGGCTTAGACCCGTGCCATCGCCTTGCCGGACACTACCACCTCGCCGGTCGTCGACGCCGCCTTCACCTCAGGTCCTACCGTCCAGGCCTGTGATACCATGTAGAATCGAGGGAGAGAGGTGCCAACCGACGGGGGCGAGCAACAATGTGGTGGCTAGCGCTATAGGTTCCTCTTGTGTGGCTGTTTGGATGGGAAAGGGAGGACTGGATGTCCCCTTCTAGGTCAGCACCTCACAAGGGTTTGGGCCCTAAGAGATAAGTTTGATGGGCTTGGGCCCATAACGGTTCAACACTTTGTTACTTAGTGTTCAAGTGTGCAAGTTTTTGGAATCAGATGAAACCTTAAGAACACGATGACTTGTAGTGGAGTGTACATGCAAGCGACCCCATTGTCTGCCTTGCTTCTTTATTATGGTTTAACCAGCAATAACGTTTAGAGAAGATCAGAATAGTGGCAATCATTTTTTACAAGATGCCTTGGTAGTAGGCAGCAGCACCATCATCTGCTCTATGCACTACATGTTGTGATTTTTTGTAAACTTCCCATGTACTTTGTATGGAAGATGTAGTATGTACAACGACATGGTCATTGAGTGTTGCATAGAACATAACATTTGTTTTTATCTTTTCATTCACTCATTGCATAAGCTGACCCTCCCTATGTTGTGCATAGCTCTTTTAGGTGCATTGGTCATATATATGCCCCTATCTTTCTCCTGGTTGGTCGTGTCTGGAGAGAGAGAGGTAAGGACACTAGCATGATTTAGGTCAACTCCAATACAAATCACCCAAAGGACATCATCAAATTTCCACGGACAGGATGGGGATGAAGGTCATCAAAAAGTAGTTATCAAATTTTTGCTCTCGGTCTTTTTTTCTACAAATTGACTACACAATAAAACATTATAAATACTCTATTCTTCCCAAAATAAATAAGTGGGGTGGTTTTGAATCTAACCACGTCACTTATTATGGGACAGAGGGAGTAATTCTTAAGCCACTGAAAGATAAATATTTCAATGCTACAATAATTCAAAAAAATTTATTACAATTCCAACATAAAATTTTCAAATTAAAAAGTTCAAATTTGAATTTATCTTAGTGAAACACACATTCTAGTTGCCCATATAAAACGACCAAAGATGCTTGATCAGATCATTATGTATCTACTCAAGAATTTCCAAACGTCAAATTTGATGATTCATTTGGATAAAATAGCAGAATTGTCGTTCGATTGCTCCGAAAGTTTGATAAGATCACCCACGTTTTGAAAATCAAAACCATGGTGAACTCTGTCACCCCCTTCTTCATAATCATGTTGTGCATGATAATATAAGTGTTGGGGGAACGTTGCATGAGAAACAAAAAAAATTCCTACGCACACACATGGTGATGACCATCTATGAGAGGAGAGATTGTATCTACATACCCTTGTAGATCGCTAAGCGGAATAGTATATAATGCGGTTGATGTAGTCGAATATCTTCACGATCCAAATCGTTGTCCGTCCCGCGATCTCATCACGATCCGTCTCGCGATCCCATCAAGATCCATCCTGATCTAGTGCCGAACGGACGGCACCTCTGCGTTCAGCACACATACAGCTCAATGAAGATCTCCGCCTTCTTGATCCAGCAAGAGGGACAGAGAGGTATCTGAGTTCTCCGACAGCCTAAGGACATGGCAGCAATGCTGGTGGAGCTGATCCGGCACAGCTATGTCGTGCACTGCCGAACCTAATCTACAGCAAGAACGAACTAGAGGGAGGGAGAGGGGCTGCCCGTTAGATTGTCTGTTGGCTGCCCTCTCTCCCCTCTAGTATATATAGGAGGGAGGGGAAGGAGTGGCGACCTAGGGTTGGCCGGCCGCACCTAAGAGGAGGAGGAGTCCTCCTCCAAGTGGGATTGGTGGAGGTGCTAAGAGGACTCCTCCTCCTAGTCGAACTCCTCCCCTTATCCACTATTTCGGCTGCATAGGCCCATGAGGCTGGCCGCCCAACCCACTAGGGGATGGTGCGCCATCTCTTAGGCCTATGTGGCCCACCGGGGTGGTTGGCCCCTCCCGGTGAACCCCCAGAACCCATTTGTCACTCCCGGAACACTACTGGAAATGCCCGAAACTTTTCCGGGACCCAAATACCCTCTTCCCACATCTAAATCTTCGTCTACGGACCATTCGGGAACTCCTTCTGATGTGTGGGATCTCATCCGGGACTCCTAACAACCTTTGGCCACCAACATACATAACTCAACTATACTGAAACATCACCGAACCTTAAGTGTGCACACCCTAAGGGTTCGAGAACTATGCAGACATGACCGAGACACTCTTCGGTCAACAAACAATAGCGGGATCTGGATGCCCATATTGGCTCCTACATATTCTACGAAGATCTTTATCGGTAGAACCTCTATGTTAAGGATTCAGTTAATCCCGTATACTATTCCTTTTGTCCATCGGCATGTTACTTGCCCGAGATTCGATCGTCGGTATCTCTATACCTAGTTCAATCTCGTTACCGACAAGTCTCTTTACTCGTTCCGTAATACAAAATCCCGTGACTAACTCTTTAGTTACATTACTTGCAAGGCTTGTTGTGATGTTGTATTACTGAGTGGGCCTCGAGATACCTCTCCATCACACAGAGTGACAAATCCCAGTCTTGATCCATGCCAACCCAACAGACACCTTCGAAGATATCTGTAGAGCACCTTTATATTCACCCAGTTACGTTGTGACATTTGATACACACAAGGCAATCCTACCGTGCCCTGGAGTTGCATGATCTCATGGTCATAGAAACAAATACTTGACATGCAGAAAACTGTAGCAATAAACTAACACGATCACATGCTTCGTTCATAGTTTGGGTCTTGTCCAGCACATCATTCTCCTAATGATGTGATCCCGTTATCAAATGAAAACTCATGTCTATGGCCAGGAAACCTTGACCATCTTTGATCAACGAGCTAGTCCATTAGAGGCTCACTAGGGAGACAATGTTGTCTATGTATCCACACATGTATTTGAGTTTCCAATCAATACAATTCTAGCATGGATAATAAACTATTTTCATGAAAAAATAAATATAATAATAACTATTTTATTATTGCCTCTAGGGCATATTTCCAACACTCTCCCACTTGCACTAGAGTCAATAATCTAGTTCACATCAGTATGTGATTCACACCCAGTAAGTTCTGGGGTTTAATCATGTTTGCTTGTGAGAGAGGTTTTAGTCAACGGGTCTGAACCTTTCAGATCTGTGTGTGCTTTACAAATCTCTATGTCATCCTATAGATGCTGCTACCACGCGCCATTTGGAACCATTCCAAACGACTGCTCCACTATACGAATCTGGTTTGCTACTCAGAGTCATCCGGATTGGTGTCAAAGCTTGCATCGACATAACTCTTTACGACGAACTCTTTTATCACCTCCATAATCTATCAAAATTTCCCTAGTCCTCAAGTTACTAAGGATAATTTTGACCACTGTCCAGTGATTCTTTCCTGGATCACTCTTTGTACCCCTTGACAGAATCATGGCAAGGCACACATCAGGTGCGGTACACAACATGGCATACTATAGAGCCTATGGCTAAGGCATAGGGGACGACCTTCGTCCTTTCTCTTTCTTCTGTTGTGGTCGGGTTTTGAGTCTTACTCGAATTCATACCTTAGAATACATCCAAGAACTCCTTCTTTGACCGATCTATTTTGAACTCCTTCAAAAACTTGTTAAGGTATGTATTCATTGAAATTTTTATCAAGCATCTTGATCTATCTCCATAGATCTTGATGCTCAATGTTCAAATAGCTTATTCCAGGTTTCCCTTTGAAAAACTCCTTTCAAACAACCCTATATGCTTTCCAGAAATTGTACATCATTTTCGATCAATAATATGTTAACTACATATACTTATGAGAAATTCTATAGTGCTCCCACTCACTTTCTTGTAAATACAAGTTTCTCATAAAATTTGTATAAACCCAAAAACTTTGATCATCTCATCAAAGCGTATATTCCAACTCCTAGATCCTTGCTCCAGTCCATAGAAGGATCATTGGACCTTGCATACTTGTCAGCATCCTTAGGATCGACAAAACCTTCTCGTTGTATGACATACAACCTTTCCTCAAGGAAACCGTCGAGGAAACAATGTTTTGACATCCATCTGCAAGATTTCATAATTGAAAAATGGAGCAAGTGCTAACATAATTCCAACAGACTTTGGCATTGCTACGGGTGAGAAAGTCTCATCGTAGTCAACTCCTTGAACTTGTTGGACACCTCTTTGCAACAAGTCGACCTTTCTAAATTGTGATATTCACCATCATCATCTGTCTTCCTTTTAAAGATCCACTTCTACTTAATTGACTTACGACCATCAAGTAGTTCTTCCAAAGTCTACACTTTGTTTTCATACATGGATCCTACCTCGGATTTTATGGCCTTCGGCCATTCGTCGGAATCCAGGCCCACCATCGCTTCTCCATAGCTCGTAGGTTCATTGTTGACCAGCAACATGACCTCCAAGACAGGATTACCGTACCACTCTGCAGTAGTGTGTGTCCTTGTCGAGCTACGAGCTTTGTAGTAACTTGATCTGAAGCTTTATGATCACCATCATTAGCTTCCTCTTCAACTGGTGTAGGTGCCATAGGAACATCTTCCTGTGCCCTGCTACTCACTGGTTGAAGTGACGGTTCAATACCCTCATCAAGTTCCAGTATCCTTCCATTCAATTCTTTCAAGAGAAACTCTTTCTCGAGAAAGGACATGTTTCCGGAAACAAACACTTTATTTTTGGATCTGAGATAGGAGGTATACCCAACTGTTTTGGGTATGCTATGAAGATGCATTTATCTGCCTTGGGTTCGAGTTTATCAGGCTAAAGCCTTTTGACATATGGATCGTAGCCCCAAACTATAAGAAATGAAAGCTTAGGTTTCTACAAACCATAGTTCGTACGGTGTCATCTCAACGGATTTAAATGGTGCCCTATTTAAAGTGAATGTGGTTGTCTCTAATGCATAACCCCAAAAAATAGTGGTAATTCGATAAGAGACATAATAGTATGCACCATATCTAATAGGGCGCGGCTACGATGTACGGACACACCTTCACACTATGGTGTTCCAGGTGGTATGAGTAGTGAAACAATTTCCACATTGTCTTTAATGTATACGAAACTCGCAACTCAGATATTCATCTCTATGATCACATCGTAGACATTTCATCCTCTTGTCACGACGATCTTCAACTTCACCCTGAAATTACTTGAACTTTTCAACAATTAAGACTCATGATTCATCAAGTAAATACACATGTATCTACTCAAATTATCTGTGAAGTAAGATCATAACAATATCCAACGCGTGCCTTCGCACTCATTGGACTGCATACATCAAAATGTATTATTTCCAATAAGTTACTTGCTCGTTTCATCACTGGAAAACAAGGTCTTCACTCATCTTGGCCATGTGGCATGATTTGCATGTCTCAAGTGATTCAAAATCAAGAGAGTCCAAACGATCCATCTGCATGGAGTTTCTTCATGCGTTTATATCAATAGGCATGGTTCACATGTATTAAACAAAAAAACGAGTGAGTCCAAAGATCCATCAGCATAAAGCTTCCTTATGTGTTTTATACCACTATGTCTCAAGCGGAAGTGCCACAAGAAAGCGGTACTATCATTACTACTTTGTAACTTTTGGCATCAATATTATAAACATGTGTATCACTACGATCGAGATTCAACAAACCATTCATATTAGGTGCATGACCATTGAAGGTATTGTTCAAGTAAACAGAGTAACCATTATTATCTTTAAATGAATAACCGTATTGCAATAAACATGATCCAATCTTGTTCAAGCTCAACGCAAACACCAAACAATATTTAGGTTTAACACTAATCCCGAAGGTAGAGAGAGCGTGCATGGTGATCACATCAACCTTGGAAATACTTCCAACACACATCGTCACCTCGCCTTTAGCTAGTCTCATTTATTCCATAGCTTTTATTTCGATTTAATAACATTTAGTAACTGAACCAGTATCTAATACCCATGTGCTACTATGAGTAATAGTAAAGTACACATCAATAACATGTATATCTGATATACTATTGTTGGCGTTGTTGGGGAACGTCGCATGGGAAACAAAAATTTTCCTACGCGCACGAAGACCTATCATGGTGATGTCCATCTACGAGAGGGGATGAGTGATCTACGTACCCTTGTAGATCGCACAGCAGAAGCGTTAGAGAACGCGGTTGATGTAGTGGAACGTCCTCACGTCCCTCGATCCGCCCCGCGAACAATCCCGCGATCAGTCCCACGATCTAGTACCGAACGGACGGCACCTCCGCGTTCAGCACACGTACAGCTCGACGATGATCTCGGCCTTCTTGATCCATCAAGAGAGACGGAGAGGTAGAAGAGTTCTCCGGCAGCGTGACGGCGCTCCGGAGGTTGGTGATGATCTTGTCTCAGCAGGGCTCCGCCCGAGCTCCGCAGAAACACGATCTAGAGGAAAAACTGTGGAGGTATGTGGTCGGGCAGCCGTGAGAAAGTCGTCTCAAATCTGCCCTAAAAGCCCCATATATATAGGAGGAGGGAGGGGGACCTTGCCTTGGGGTCCAAGGGATCCCCAAGGGGTCGGCCGAGCCAGGGGGGAGGACTCTCCCCCCCAAACCGAGTCCTACTTGGTTTGGTGGGAGGGAGACCTTCCCCTTTCCCACTTCTTCCTTTTTTTTTTCTTTCCTTTGATTTTTTCTCTCTTGGCGCATAGGGGATTGGTGGGCTGTCCCACCAGCCCACTAAGGGCTGGTGTGACCCCCCCAAATGCCTATGGGCTTCCCCGGAGTGGGTTGCCCCCCTCCGGTGAACTCCCGGAACCCATTCGTCATTCCCGGTACATTCCCGGTAACTCCGAAAACCTTCCGGTAATCAAATGAGGTCATCCTATATATCAATCTTCGTTTCCGGACTATTCCGGAAACCCTCGTGACGTCCGTGATCTCATCCGGGACTCCGAACAACATTCGGTAACCAACCATATAACTCAAATACGCATAAAACAACGTCGAACCTTAAGTGTGCAGACCCTGCGGGTTCGAGAACTATGTAGAATTGACCCGAGAGACTCCTCGGTCAATATCCAATAGCGGGACCTGGATGCCCATATTGGATCCTACATATTCTACGAAGATCTTATCGTTTGAACCTCAGTGCCAAGGATTCGTATAATCCCGTATATCATTCCCTTTGTCCTTCGGTATGTTACTTGCCCGAGATTCGATCGTTAGTATCCGCATACCTATTTCAATCTCGTTTACCGCCAAGTCTCTTTACTCGTTCCGTAATACAAGATCCCGCAACTTACACTAAGTTACATTGCTTGCAAGGCTTGTGTGTGATGTTGTATTACCGAGTGGGCCCCGAGATACCTCTCCGTCATACGGAGTGACAAATCCCAGTCTTGATCCATACTAACTCAACTAACACCTTCGGAGATACCTGTAGAGCATCTTTATAGTCACCCAGTTACGTTGCGACGTTTGATACACACAAAGCATTCCTCCGGTGTCAGTGAGTTTATATGATCTCATGGTCATAGGAATAAATACTTGACACGCAGAAAACAGTAGCAGCAAAATGACACGATCAACATGCTACGTCTATTAGTTTGGGTCTAGTCCATCACGTGATTCTCCCAATGACGTGATCCAGTTATCAAGCAACAACACCTTGTTCATAATCAGAAGACACTGACTATCATTGATCAACTGGCTAGCCAACTAGAGGCATGCTAGGGACGGTGTTTTGTCTATGTATCCACACATGTAAATGAGTCTTCATTCAGTACAATTATAGCATGGATAATAAACTATTATCTTGATACAGGAATTATAATAATAACTATACATTTATTATTGCCTCTAGGGCATAATTCCAACAGTCTCCCACTTGCACTAGAGTCAATAATCTAGCCCTCACATCGCCATGTGAATTACATTGTAATAAATCTAACACCCATACAGTTCTGGTGTCGATCATGTTTTGGCCGTGGAAGAGGTTTAGTCAGCGGGTCTGCTACATTCAGATCCGTGTGCACCTTGCATATATTTACGTCCTCCTCCTCGACGTAGTCGCGGATGAGGTTGAAGCGTCGTTTGATGTGTTTGGTCTTCTTGTGAAACCTTGGTTCCTTTGCTAAGGCAATGGCACCAGTGTTGTCACAGAACAAGTTTATTGGATCCAGTGCACTTGGCACCACTCCAAGATCCGTCATGAACTGCTTCATCCAGACACCCTCCTTAGCCGCCTCCGAGGCAGCCATGTACTCCGCTTCACATGTAGAATCTGCTACGACGCTTTGCTTGGAACTGCACCAGCTTACTGCACCCCCATTAAGAATAAATACGTATCCGGTTTGCGACTTAGAGTCGTCCGGATCTGTGTCAAAGCTTGCATCGACGTAACCTTTTACGGCGAGCTCTTCGTCACCTCCATACACGAGAAACATCTCCTTAGTCCTTTTCAGGTACTTCAGGATATTCTTGACCGCCGTCCAGTGATCCACTCCTGGATTACTCTGGAACCTACCTGCCATACTTATGGCCAGGCTAACATCCGGTCTAGTGCACAACATTGCATACATGATAGAACCTATGGCTGAAGCATAGGGGACGGAGCGCATATGCTCTCTATCTTCATCAGTTGCTGGGCACTGAGTCTTACTCAATCTCGTACCTTGTAACACTGGCAAGAACCCTTTCTTGGACTGTTCCATTTTGAACCTCTTCAAAACTTTATCAAGGTATGTGCTTTGTGAAAGTCCTATCAGGCGTTTTGATCTATCCCTATAGATCTTAATGCCTAGAATGTAAGCAGCTTCTCCTAGGTCCTTCATAGAGAAACTTTTATTCAAGTAACCTTTTATGCTCTCCAAAAGCTCTACGTTGTTTCCAATCAGTAATATGTCATCCACATATAATATTAGAAACGCCACAGAGCTCCCACTCACTTTCTTGTAAATACAAGATTCTCCAACCACTTGTATAAACCCAAATGCTTTGATCACCTCATCAAAGCGTTTGTTCCAACTCCGAGATGCTTGCACCAGTCCATAAATGGATCGCTGGAGCTTGCACACCTTGTCAGCATTTTCAGGATCGACAAAACCTTCGGGTTGCATCATATACAACTCTTCCTTAAGGAAACCGTTAAGGAACGCTGTTTTGACATCCATCTGCCAGATTTCATAATCGAAAAATGCAGCTATTGCTAACATGATTCTGACGGACTTAAGCATCGCTACGGGTGAGAAGGTCTCATCGTAGTCAACTCCTGGAACTTGTGAAAAACCCTTTGCCACAAGTCGAGCTTTATAAACGGTCACATTACCGTCAGCGTCCGTCTTCTTCTTAAAGATCCATTTGTTCTGAATAGCCTTGCGGCCCTCAGGTAGTATCTCCAAAGTCCACACTTTGTTCTCATACATGGATCCTATCTCGGATTTCATGGCTTCTAGCCATTTGTTGGAATCTGGGCCCACCATTGCTTCTTCATAATTTGCAGGTTCATTGTTGTCTAACAACATGATTGACAAGACGGGATTGCCGTACCACTCTGGAGCAGCGCGTGATCTCGTCGACCTGTGTGGTTCAACAGAAACTTGAACTGGAGTTTCATGATCATCATCATTAACTTTCTCCTCAACGGCGTCGCAACGACAGAGGTTTCCCCTTGCCCTGCGCCACCATCCAGAGGGATGAGAGGTTCGACAACCTCGTCAAGTTCTATCTTCCTCCCACTCAATTCTCTCGAGAGAAACTCCTTCTCGAGAAAAGTTCCGGTTTTAGCAACAAACACTTTGCCCTCGGATTTGAGATAGAAGGTGTACCCAACTGTCTCTTTTGGGTAACCTATGAAGACGCACTTTTCCGCTTTGGGTTCCAGCTTTTCAGGCTGAAGCTTTTTGACATAAGCATCACATCCCCAAACTTTAAGAAACGACAACTTTGGTCTTTTGCCAAACCACAGTTCGTATGGTGTCGTCTTAACGGATTTTGATGGTGCCCTATTTAAAGTGAATGCAGCTGTTTCTAATGCATAACCCCAAAATGATAACGGCAAATCAGTAAGAGACATCATAGATCGCACCATCTCTAACAAAGTACGATTACGACGTTCGGACACACCATTACGCTGTGGTGTTCCAGGCGGTGTTAACTGCGAAACAATTCCACATTGTCTTAAGTGAGCACCAAACTCGAAACTCAGATATTCACCCCCACGATCAGACCGTAGGAACTTGATCTTCTTGTTACGATGATTTTCTACTTCACTCTGAAATTGCTTGAACTTTTCAAATGTTTCAGACTTGTGCTTCATCAAGTAGACATAACCATATCTACTTAAATCGTTAGTGAAGGTGAGAAAATAACGATATCCGCCGCGTGCCTCCACGCTCATCGGACCACACACATCGGTATGTATGATTTCCAACAAGTCACTTGCACGCTCCATTGTTCCGGAGAACGGAGTTTTAGTCATCTTGCCCATGAGGCATGGTTCGCACGTGTCAAGTGAATCAAAGTCAAGTGACTCCAAAAGTCCATCAGCATGGAGTTTCTTCATGCGCTTTACACCAATATGACCCAAGCGGCAGTGCCACAAAAATATGGCGCTATCATTGTTTACTCTAACTCTTTTGGTCTCAATGTTATGTATATGCGTATCGCTATCGAGATTCAATATGAACAATCCTCTCACATTCGGTGCATGACCATAAAAGATGTTACTCATAGAAATAGAACAACCATTATTCTCAGACTTAAAAGAGTAACCGTCTCGCAATAAACAAGATCCAGATATAATGTTCATGCTCAACGCAGGCACTAAATAACAATGATTTAAGTTCATCACTAATCCCGATGGTAGTTGAAGTGACACGGTGCCGACGGCGATTGCATCAACCTTGGAACCGTTTCCTACGCGCATCGTCACTTCGTCTTTCGCCAGCCTTCGTCTATTCCGCAGTTCCTGTTTCGAGTTGCAAATGTGAGCAACAGAACCGGTATCGAATACCCAGGCACTACTACGAGAGCCGGTTAAGTACACATCAATAACATGTATATCAAATATACCTGATTTTTCTTTGCCCGCCTTCTTATCTGCCAGATACTTGGGGCAATTGCGCTTCCAGTGACCCATACCCTTGCAATAGAAGCACTCTGTTTCAGGCTTAGGTCCAGCCTTGGGTTTCTTCGGCGGATTGGCAACAGGCTTGCCGCTCTTCTTCGAATTGCCCTTCTTGCCTTTGCCGTTTCTCTTGAAACTAGTGGTCTTGCTCACCATCAACACTTGATGCTCTTTACGGAGTTCAGACTCTGCGACTTTCAGCATCGCAAACAACTCGCCGGGAGACTTGTTCATCCCTTGCATGTTGTAGTTCAACACAAAGCCTTTATAGCTTGGCGGCAGTGATTGGAGGATTCTGTCAGTGATAGCTTCTTGCGGGAGTTCAATCCCCAGTTCAGCTAGACGGTTTGAGTACCCAGACATTTTGAGCACATGTTCACTGACAGACGAGTTTTCCTCCATCTTGCAAGCATAGAATTTATCGGAGGTCTCATACCTCTCGATCCGGGCGTTCTTCTGAAAGATAAACTTCAACTCCTGGAACATCTCAAATGCTCCATGACGCTCAAAGCGACGTTGAAGTCCCGGTTCCAAGCCATACAAGACTGCACATTGAACTATTGAGTAGTCCTCCTTACGCGCTAACCAGGCGTTCTTAACATCCTGATCAGCCGTGGCGGGTGGTTCATCTCCTAGCGCAGCATTAAGGACATAATCCTTCTTTCCAGCTTGTAAGATTAGTTTAAGATTACGAGCCCAGTCTACAAAGTTGCTTCCATCATCTTTCAACTTAGCTTTCTCTAGGAACGTATTAAAATTCAGGATGACACTTGCGTGAGCCATGATCTACAACACAAATATATTCAAAGTGGACTTTAGACTATGTTCAAGATAATTAGAGTTCAACTTAATCAAATTATATGCTAAACTCCCACTCAAAAAGTACATCTCTCTAGTCATTTGAGTGGTTCATGATCCAGTTACACTATCCCAAGTCCGATCATCACGTGAGTCGAGAGTAGTTTCAGTGGTAAGCATCCCTATGCTAATCATATCAACTATATGATTCATGATCGACCTTTCGGTCTCATGTGTTCCGAGGCCATGTCTGCACATGCTAGGCTCGTCAAGCTTAACCCGAGTGTTCCGCGTGCGCAACTGTTTTGCACCCGTTGTATTTGAACGTTGAGTCTATCACACCCGATCATCACGTGGTGTCTCGAAACGACGAACTGTAGCAACGGTGCACAGTCGGGGAGAACACAATTTCGTCTTGAAATTTTAGTGAGAGATCACCTCATAATGCTACCGTCGTTCTAAGCAAAATAAGGTGCATAAAAGGATTAACATCACATGCAATTCATAAGTGACATGATATGGCCATCATCATGTGCTTCTTGATCTCCATCACCAAAGCACCGGCACGATCTTCTTGTCACCGGCGCCACACCATGATATCCATCAATGTGTCGCCATCGGGGTTGTCATGCTACTTATGCTATCACTACTAAAGCTACATCCTAGCAAAATAGTAAACGCATCTGCAAGCACACATGTTAGTATAAAGACAACCCTATGGCTCCTGCCGGTTGCCGTACCATCGACGTGCAAGTCGATATTTCTATTACAACATGATCATCTCATACATCCAATATATCACATCACATCATTGGCCATATCACATCACAATCATACCCTGCAAAAACAAGTTAGACGTCCTCTAGTTTTGTTGTTGCATGTTTTACGTGGTGACCAAGGGTATCTAGTAGGATCGCATCTTACTTACGCAAACACCACAACGGAGATATATGAGTTGCTATTTAACCTCATCCAAGGACCTCCTCGGTCAAATCCGATTCAACTAAAGTTGGAGAAACCGTCACTTGCCAGTCATCTTTGAGCAAAGGGGGTTACTCGTAACGATGAAACCAGTCTCTCGTAAGCGTACGAGTAATGTCGGTCCAAGCCGCTTCAATCCAACAATACCGCGGAATCAAGAAAAGACTAAGGAGGGCAGCAAAACGCACATCACCGCCCACAAAACCTTTTGTGTTCTACTCGAGAAGACATCTACGCATGAACCTAGCTCTCATACCACTGTTGGGGAACGTCGCATGGGAAACAAAAATTTTCCTACGCGCACGAAGACCTATCATGGTGATGTCCATCTACGAGAGGGGATGAGTGATCTACGTACCCTTGTAGATCGCACAGCAGAAGCGTTAGAGAACGCGGTTGATGTAGTGGAACGTCCTCACGTCCCTCGATCCGCCCCGCGAACAATCCCGCGATCAGTCCCACGATCTAGTACCGAACGGACGGCACCTCCGCGTTCAGCACACGTACAGCTCGACGATGATCTCGGCCTTCTTGATCCAGCAAGAGAGACGGAGAGGTAGAAGAGTTCTCCGGCAGCGTGACGGCGCTCCGGAGGTTGGTGATGATCTTGTCTCAGCAGGGCTCCGCCCGAGCTCCGCAGAAACACGATCTAGAGGAAAAACTGTGGAGGTATGTGGTCGGGCAGCCGTGAGAAAGTCGTCTCAAATCTGCCCTAAAAGCCCCATATATATAGGAGGAGGGAGGGGGACCTTGCCTTGGGGTCCAAGGGATCCCCAAGGGGTCGGCCGAGCCAGGGGGGAGGACTCTCCCCCCCAAACCGAGTCCTACTTGGTTTGGTGGGAGGGAGTCCTTCCCCTTTCCCACTTCTTCCTTTTTTTTCTTTCCTTTGATTTTTTCTTTCTTGGCGCATAGGGGATTGGTGGGCTGTCCCACCAGCCCACTAAGGGCTGGTGTGACCCCCCCAAATGCCTATGGGCTTCCCCGGAGTGGGTTGCCCCCCTCCGGTGAACTCCCGGAACCCATTCGTCATTCCCGGTACATTCCCAGTAACTCCGAAAACCTTCCGGTAATCAAATGAGGTCATCCTATATATCAATCTTCGTTTCCGGACTATTCCGGAAACCCTCGTGACGTCCGTGATCTCATCCGGGACTCCGAACAACATTCGGTAACCAACCATATAACTGAAATACGCATAAAACAACGTCGAACCTTAAGTGTGCAGACCCTGCGGGTTCGAGAACTATGTAGAATTGACCCGAGAGACTCCTCGGTCAATATCCAATAGCGGAACCTGGATGCCCATATTGGATCCTACATATTCTACGAAGATCTTATCGTTTGAACCTCAGTGCCAAGGATTCGTATAATCCCGTATATCATTCCCTTTATCCTTCGGTATGTTACTTGCCCGAGATTCGATCGTCAGTATCCGCATACCTATTTCAATCTCGTTTACCGGCAAGTCTCTTTACTCGTTCCGTAATACAAGATCCCGCAACTTACACCAAGTTACATTGCTTGCAAGGCTTGTGTGTGATGTTGTATTACCGAGTGGGCCCCGAGATACCTCTCCGTCATACGGAGTGACAAATCCCAGTCTTGATCCATACTAACTCAACTAACACCTTCGGAGATACCTGTAGAGCATCTTTATAGTCACCCAGTTACGTTGCGACGTTTGATACACACAAAGCATTCCTCCGGTGTCAGTGAGTTTATATGATCTCATGGTCATAGGAATAAATACTTGACACGCAGAAAACAGTAGCAGCAAAATGACACGATCAACATGCTACGTCTATTAGTTTGGGTCTAGTCCATCACGTGATTCTCCCAATGACGTGATCCAGTTATCAAGCAACAACACCTTGTTCATAATCAGAAGACACTGACTATCATTGATCAACTGGCTAGCCAACTAGAGGCATGCTAGGGACGGTGTTTTGTCTATGTATCCACACATGTAAATGAGTCTTCATTCAGTACAATTATAGCATGGATAATAAACTATTATCTTGATACAGGAATTATAATAATAACTATACATTTATTATTGCCTCTAGGGCATAATTCCAACAGGCGTTGCCAACCTTCTTATCTACCAAGTGTCTAGGGCAGTTCTACCTTAGTGATAATTCCCCTCATCATCGAAGCACTTAGTCTCGGGTTTGGGTTCAACCTTGTGTTTCTTCATTGGAGTGACAATTGACTTGTCATTCTCGAAGTTTCCCTTTATCCCCTTTGCCCTTCTTGAAACTAGTGGTTTTAATAACCATCAACACTTGATGTTCCTGCTTGATTTCTACCTTAGCGGTGTCAAACATCGTGAATAGCTCAAGGATCATCTCTATCCCTGGTATGTTATAGTTCATCACAAAGCTCAGTAGCTTGTGGAAGTGACTTTGGAGAACTATGTCAATCACTATCTTATCTAGAAGATCAACTCCCTCTCAATTCAAGCGATTGTAGCACCCAGACAATCTGCGCACAAGCTCAACGATTGAGCTTTCCTCCCTTACTTTGTGGGCAAAGAATCTTGTCGGAGGTCTCATACCTTTCAACATGGGCACGAGCTTGAAATCCTAATTTCAGCTCTTGGAACATCTCATATGTTCTGTGACGTTCAAAACGTCTTGGGCGCCTCAATTCCAAGCCATAAAGCATGACACACTGAACTATCATGTAGTCATCAAGACGTGTATGTCAGATGTTCGCAACATCCACAGACGATGCTTGGGGTAGCACACCGAGTGGTGCTTTAAGGACATAAGACTTCTGTGCAGCAATGAGGACAATCCTCAGTTTACGAACCCAGTCCCCATAATTGCTACTATCATCTTTCAAGTTAGTTTTCTGTAGGAACATATCAAAAACAGGGGAGCTACAGCGCAAGCTAATCATCTACAACATAATTTGCAAAGACATTTTGACTAAGTTCATGATAATATGTTCAATTAATCATATTACTTAAGAACTCCCACTAAAATTGATATCCCTTTGGTCAGTCGAGTGGTACATGATCCAAATCCACCAACCAAGTCCGATCATCCCGTGAGTTGAGTTGGCTTCAATGGTGAACATCTCTATGTTGATCATATCTACTATATGACTCACGTTCGACCTTTCAGTCTCTTGTGTTCTGAGTCCATGTCTGTACATGCTAGGCTCGTCAAGTTTAACCCGAGTGTTCCACGTGTGCAAAACTGTCTTACACCCGTTGTATGTGAACGTAGAGTCTATCACACTCGATCATCATGTGGTGTCTCGAAACGACGAACTGCCGGAACGGTGCACACTCGGGAGAACACAATTTTATCTTGAAATTTTAGTGAGGGATCACCTTATAATGCTAACGTCGTCCTAAACAAAATAAGGTGCATAAAAAGTATTAACATCACATGCAAATCAAAAGTGATATGACATGGCCATGTTCTTGTGCTTTTGATCTCCATCTTCAAAGCATCGACATGATCTCCATCATCACCGGCGCCACACCATGATCTCAATCATTGTGCTGCCATCAAGGTTGTCGCACTAACTATGCTATTGCTACTAAAGCTATTGAACTAGCGATAAAGCAAAGCATCACCAAGCGAAAAATAATTAAAGACAACCCTATGGTTCATGCCGGTTGCCGTAGCATCGACATCCAAGTCGATATTTAACTATTACAACATGATCATCTCGTACATCAAATATATCATATCATATCTTTGGTCATATCATATCACAACATACCCTACCAAAACAAGTTAGACGTCCTCTAATTTGTTGTTGCATGTTTTATGTGGTTGCTATGGGTATCTAGCATGATTGCGTCTTACTTACGCAAAACCACAACAGTGATATACAACTTGCTATTTAACCTTCTCCAAGGACCGCCTCTGTCAAATCCGATTCAACTAAAGTAGGAGAAATAGACACCCACCAGCCATCTTTATGCTACAAGTTGCATGTTAGTCGATGGAACCGGTCTCTCATAAGCGTACGAGTAATGTTGGTCTGGGCCGCTTCATCCAACAATACCGCCGAATCAAGAAAAGACTAAGGAGGGAAGCAATCTTAATATCAACGCCCACAAACTCCTTTGTGTTCTACTCGAGATATCATCTACGCGTAGACCTAGCTCATGATGCCACTGTTGGGGAACGTTGCATGGGAAACAAAAAAAATTCCTACGCACACACAAGATCTATCCATGGTGATGACCATCTACGAGAGGAGAGATTGTATCTACATACCCTTGTAGATTGCTAAGCGGAAGCGTATATAATGCGGTTGATGTAGTCGAACATCTTTGCGATCCAAATTGCAGTCTGTCCCGCGATCTCATCACGATCCGTCCCGCGATCCCATCATGATCCATCCCGATCTAGTGCTGAACGGATGACACCTCTGCGTTCAGCAGACTTACAGCTCGATGACGATCTCCGCCTTCTTGATCCAGCAAGAGGGGGCAGAGAGGTAGCTGAGTTCTCCGACAGCCTAACAGTGTGGAGGCAATTGTGGTGGAGTTGATCCAGCAGGGCTACGACATGCACTACCGAACCTAATATAGAGGAAGAACGAACTAGAGGGAGGGAGAGGGGTTGCGCCTTAGATTTTGTGTTGGCTGCCCTCTCTCCCCTCTAGTATATATAGGAGGGAGGGGGAAGGGGTGGCACCCTTGGGTTTCCCCTAGGGTTGGCCGGCCGCACCCAAGAGAAGGAGGAGTCCTCCTCCAAGTGGGATTAGTGGACGCGCTAGTAGGACTCCTCCTCCTAGTCGTACTCCTCCCCTTCTCCACTATTTCGGCTGCATAGGCCCATGAGGCTGGCCTCCCAGCCCACTAGGGGTTGCTGCGCCACCTCTTAGGCCTATGTGGCCCACCGGGGTGGTTAGCCCCTCCCGATGAACCCCCGGAACCCATTCGTCACTCCCGGTACACTACCGGAAATGCCCAAAACTTTTCCGGAACCCAAATACCCTCTTCCTATATATCAATCTTCGTCTCCGAACCATTCCAGAACTCCTCATGATGTACGAGAAATCATCTGGGACTCCGAACAATTTTAGGCCACCAACATACATAACTCAATTGTACCTAAACGTCACCGAACCTTAAGCATGCTCACCGTGTAGGTTCGAGAACTATGCAGACATGACCAAGACACTCTCCAGTGAATAACCAATAGCGGGACCTGGATGCCCATATTGACTCCTACATATTCTACGAAGATCTTTATCGGTCGAACCACTATGTCAAGGATTCAGTTAATCCTGTATACTATTCCCTTTGTCCATCGGTATGTTACTTGCCCAAGATTCGATCGTCGGTATCTTTATACCTAGTTCAGTCTCGTTACCGGCAAGTCTCCTTACTCGTTTCGTAATACAAAATCTCGTGACTAACTCTTTAGTCACATTGCTTGCAAGACTTGTTGTGATGTTGTATTACTGAGTGGGCCCCGAGATACCCGTGTGTCACATGGAGTGACAAATCCTAGTCTTGATGCATGCCAACCGAATTGACACCTTCAGAGATACCTGTAGAGCACCTTTATATACATGCAGTTACGTTGTGACGTTTGATACACACAAGGCATTCCTACGGTGCCCGGGAGTTGCATGATCTCATGGTCATAGAAACAGATACTTGACATGCAAAAAACAGTAGGAATAAACTGACACGATCACATGCTATGTTCATAGTTTGGGTCTTGTCCATCACATCATTCTCCTAATGATGTGATCCCGTTATCAAATGAGAACTCATGTCTATGGCCAGAAAACTTTGACCATCTTTGATCAACGAGCTAGTCCATTAGAGGCTCACGAGGGACAAAGTGGTGTCGATGTAGCCACACATGTATTTGAGTTCCAATCAATACAATTCTAGCATGGATAATAAAGGATTATCATGAACAAGGAAATATAATGATAACTAATTTATTATTGCTTGTAGGGCATATTTCCAACAATAAGTTGTCAGCACCCTTCACAATGTCTGTGAATTTAATAGTTTAGCAGGTTCGTAAACAATTGTAAAACATGCTTGGAGCACTCCAAATGCCCTTCCACACCTTTTCTAGTAGATTCTTGTCTTGGGGCAAAGTGACCTTTTCTACGCCTTGGTTTGGAGACGGCCTTGACGAAAACTGCCAATGAAGATTAGATACAATAACAAAGATATTAACACGTTCATGTCATTTGTTAGACCGAGGCATGCCAAAGAAAGAGTGCAAAAAATGGAGGTCATGTGACACAACCGCTTCAAGAATGATGTTGGGCTTTTTATAATGGCCTCGGTATTGCCCTTGTTGAGCATATGAGCAGTTCTTCCATTTTAAATGCATGCAATCCAATGAACCGAGCATACATTGGAACCCACTTTCTTCTCCAATTGCAATGAGCCTTGATGTGTCTGCGGGAGCCGGTTCTCTCAAGTACTATGGTCCAAATACCTTTGCAATTGGAGTGACAATTTGACCATCTTTTTTAGGAATGTGCTTTGAAACATCCGAAGGTACTTATACCACGAATCCGCAGTCGTGCCATAGGCAAGCATCATCATTACATCAGTGCACTTTTGGTAATAAGATAACCCAATGGTTCAGGTGGCCTCCTTATCCAGGATGAAGTAATCATCATAGGCCGAGACACTATGGTAGATACGATCAAACACTTGTCGGTCAACGCAGATGTCTTGTTCTCTATTCCGATACAACACTTGATGTCCCATTGTTGAACACTCATAGTGAAAGCACACCTTCTCCCTCTGACGCCCACATCTTAATCGTACGCTAATCATACACGCAAATGTGTACGACCAAGATTAGGAACTCACCGGAAGATGTCACAACACAATTGTAGACACAATTTTAGAGTCATACAAGATTCATATTACAAGCCAAGGGCCTCGAGAGCTCGAATACATAAGCTCGGAAACACACGAGTCAGCGGAAGCAAATAATATCTAATTACACACATAGAAACAAGTTTTTCCTTAGAGAAGGCTAAAACAAAAGATTCATCGAACGAAATAGGCAAGGCCTCGTGCCTGGGAATTTCCTGAACTACTCCTGGCCGTCAGCGGCCTCCGCGTAGTAGTAGGCACCCTCGGGGTAGTAGTCGTCGATGGTGGGATACGCCATCTCCTGGGTTCGTCATCTGATCGTGGCAATCGTATCAAGGGGAAAATAGGGAGCAAAGCAATGATGAGTACTCATCCAAAGTACTCGCAAGACTGACATCAGGACTATGCTAAGTATGCATCACTATGAGAGGAATGGGGCTATACCTGGAGTGACTGCAGCAATGCTAGAATACAGAGAAGGAACTAGTCCTATAGAAGACTAGAATCTTCAGTGTCTTGCAGCATTCGAAGAGTGTAGATCAGTAACACATATATAGTCATATTGTTGCAGCAATTTTAATTAAGTCACGCTCAGAGATCCTTTCTCGACTCTCTGCGAGAAAGCAAACTTGGAGCCAATCATTCCAGTTAAGTCACAGTTTTAGTTGTATTAGACTAGGATACAATTCCAAGTCGCCCTGTTACCATAGACACGACTATTCGAATAGTTCAATTCATCCCTGCACGGGTGCACCACATTTCCCAACACGCTCGATCAACTCTGGCCGGACACACTTTCCTCTGTCATGCCCGCCCTCGGAAGATCAACACGTCGCAACCCTACCTACGTTCAACAGAGAGACTAGCCCGCCGGTGTTAGAGCATATATCTCCATATGTGGTTTTGGTAATTGATGACAATTCCTATGGACTAATGGTTGCCTTAAGTTATATTTATAGGATTTGTCCATAGGCACTTCTTGAAGTCCATCTGTTGGGTTCAAGGAGTTTATATGATGATCAAGATGTTATTGAAGGTATTATCCAAAGAATGGTCATAGAAACACTAGGTTGATCAAGATCTCAAACAAAGAGTAAATCAAGATGATCAACACACAAAGCGTATAAGATGTACCGAGAGGGATCAAGTGATCCCATGGTATGGTAAGCATTGTCCATTACGTGTTTGTGTACTAACCCATGGTCTTTGTGAGACTCCTGTGTGGGGGTTAGGTGTGCTTTCATTGGTCTTGCGTCAAAAGGAAATCTCATACAACCCATGAAGGATGACGTCAAGTGGTGATCGTCATCAAGATTGTGGTGTGGAAGTTCAAGTGGATCAAGACGAATATATCATTGAAACATAAGCTAACAAGGATGTTGATAAGGACAACCTCATGTGATAACAAGGACAAGATCAAGATAAGCATTCCTGAGAACTACATGCTTGATTCTTGTGGATGTTCACATGGTGGACAAATGAAGATGAATACATAAGCTAGGCTTTCCGCATTGTGTATGGGAAAGCTACTTGAAGACTTCATCATGTCTTTCTTTCAACTTGAGACAAGAAGGAACAACAACATCAAGCTCAGGTGAAAGGGCTAACTCAAAGGTATCAGTTCCTTTGACGTTAGTTGTGCGGAGTGATGATCAGCGAATAAAAGTATACACTCAAGTATGGATCATCAGTACTCTTTTATGATTCTTGAGTCCTTAGAGATCCCGCACTATTAAGAGGGGATCACAGGTTTTGCGATGAACTTGCTCAAACTACATCATCACTTTCTGCTCAGACCACATCTCCACTGCTTTGTTGTTATCTGAAAACAGAACCAGTGCCTCAGACATCCGGCTTTCTCCGGACGTCCGAGGACCGGACGACCGACTAGTTCGGAAATTCGGAATCCTATACCAGAGCTATCAGATCCATATAACTTGGACTTCCGGCTTCCTCCGGACGTCCGAGGCCCGGATGTCCGGCCAAGTCCCGGAAATCCGAAAGCCTGCACCAGTAGAAGTTGAGTTCTATATCTCAGAAATCCGGCTCCCTCTGGACGTCCGAGCGCCGGACGTCCGACACCCGTCGGAAATCTGGAACCTACCACCAGTAGAAGTTGAGCTGTATAACTCGGATTTCCGGTCCTCTCCGGACGTCCAGTGGCTGATAAATTCAACATAGGTTCAGTCGTATCTACAAGCCTCGGACGACCGACCCCTGTCGGACGTCCGGTCGCTGTTTAATTCAAAATAGTTTTAGTTGTATCTATAGGCCTCGGACGACCGACCCCTGTCGGACGTCCGACCCCTCGCGGAGGCCCGGACTTCCGACAACTGTCGGACGTCCGGACCCTGTGTGACTTAAAGTGTCCCCAACGGCTCTTTTTCTCTCCACACTATGAATACCCCCCTCCCACTTCGTGAGAGGGTTGCCCAACACAGCCTTATCCTCATAAGAACACATTTCCACCTCACACACATTTGCTCACTCCAAATCTTAGATCCCCAGAGCATTTGTGAGCCCCTTTGAGAGTTGTTCCAATCAAAAGATAGATCGTCTCCCTCTCCTTCTCTCAACCCAAGCTATTTGTGATTTGAGAAAGTTTTGTGCATTCCCCGTGATCTTGTTACTCTTGGAGGTTGGAGACTCCTAGGCGGTAGGAGTTCTTCAGAGAGGAATCAATCCGTGTGATTTCCCTCGAAAAAGTTTGTGAGGGTTTGGAAGCCACCACAAAGGCTTACCACTAGTGGTTGAGAAACGCCTTCGTGGTGTTATCTCAAAGGGAGAATAGGGTGAGCCTTTGTGGCATTGGTGTGCCTTCGTGGTAACCTCCACCTCTCTAACGGTGACTAGCTTCCCTCCAAGGAAGTGAACATCGGGATACATCTTCGTCTCAGTGACCTTGGTTATCCTTAACCCTAACTCCTTACTTGTGGTTTACTTGTGTTATTTGAGCATACATACATTGCATATTGCTTGTGCTCATTATATTGTGTTGGCCATTTCTTGTACAAGATTAATCATTCAAGCATACCCTCTATATCCACACGTACATACTTGCAGCCCTTGATATATCGTGTGATATAGTGTGATCTAGTATCTTGTGTTGTTCACCTACTTGTCGTGTGATATAGCTCAAGTAAGTTTGTGTAACTTACTTGTGCTTGTTAGTAACTACATTGTGTCCATCTTGGTAGATCGTGTTGTTGATACACGTTGCAGTGCCTAGTGCATTTAGGATTTGTGCTTGACAAGTACCCACTTAGTTTATTTCCGCATTAGGTTCAAGCCAAATCTGAAGAAGTTTTTAAATAGCCTATTCACCCCCCTCTAGGCGTCATCGAGGTCTTTTCAGCTGGTCTACATCCTAAGCGTGCAGGGGTCTTGGGCCAATCACCCTTTGCGCTCCTGCATGTTGCGTGGGCGGCCAAGATCAGTCATGGCGCCTCAAATACAAGATTAATGCTTATGTGGACCACTCGGGCGCGTACCGCTCAAATTCTCACGTCCGAAGAGCTTCGGGGGATACAAAGATGCTGAGTACCCATAACTTCTCCCTCGTGAAGGTTAGTGCAAAAGAGCTCAACGACGAACTCACATCAAATACCCAAATCCCATTAATGTTTTAATTAACTTGCGGTGATGATCAGCAATCCATGATATGTGGTCACATTGCCGTGTCTCGAGGATGTGTGACAAGGGCCAAGAATGCCCGGCCACGCCTCGTCACAATCACGCAGGAATCCACCCGCAACACACCTTTCATCATGTTCCTAGTAGTAAAATCAAGTAACCGTGTCGCTGTAGCATCAGAGGAATCCAAGGTATCGCCCTCGATGGATTCCAATTGATGTAACCCTCAAGGTGACCAGGGATGAATCACCCTTGATGGTCCATGCTTGAGGGGTTGCACGACTAAGTCGTTATAGGAAGTGGTGAGGGAGGAATCAATCTCCGTGAACCACCGTAAGTTAACTACACTACAGAGCTAACATCACGAGTACGTAACGAGGTGTCACCCTCAATACTCGACAGTAGCTCTATAGAGTCGCACAACTAGGGGTGTGAAGTGTTGGAAATATGCCCTAGAGGCAATAATAAATTAGTTATTATTATATTTCTTTGTTCATGATAATCATTTATTATCCATGCTATAATTGTATTGATTGGAAACACAATACTTGTGTGGATACATAGACAAAACACTGTCCCTAGTAAGCCTCTAGTTGACTAGCTCGTTGATCAAAGATGGTCAAGGTTTCCTGACCATAGGCAAGTGTTGTTACTTGATAACGGGATCACATCATTAGGAGAATCATGTGATGGACTATACCCAAACTAATGAACGTAGCATGTTGATCGTGTCATTTTATTGCTACTGTTTTCTGCGTGTCAAGTATTTATTCCTATGACCATGAGATCATATAACTCACTGGCACCGGAGGAATGCCTTGTGTGTATCAAACGTCACAACGTAACTGGGTGACTATAAAGATGCACTACAGGTATCTCCGAAGGTGTCCGTTGAGTTAGTATGGATCAAGACTGGGATTTGTCACTCCGTGTGACGGAGAGGTATCTCGAGGCCCACTCGGTAATACAACATCACACACAAACCCTGCAAGCAATGTGACTTAGTGTATGTCACGGGATCTTGTATTACGGAACGAGTAAAGAGACTTGCCGGTAAACGAGATTGAAATAGGTATGCGGATACTAACGATCGAATCTCGGGCAAGTAACATACCGAAGGACAAAGGGAATTACATACGTGACTATATGAATCCTTGACATTGAGGTTCAGCTGATAAAGATCTTCGGAATATGTAGGATCCAATATGGGCATCCAGGTCCCGCTATTGGATATTGACCGAGGAGTGTCTCGGGTCATGTCTACATAGTTCTCGAACTCGCAAGGTCTGCACACTTAAGGTTCGACGATGTTTTAGGCGTATTTGAGTTATATGGTTGGTTACCGAATGTTGTTCGGAGTCCCGGATAGGATCACAGACGTCACGAGGATTTCCGGAATGGTCCGGAAACGAAGATTGATATATAGGTGTAGTGCGCTAGATGTAAACCTTCCCTATTTGGAACCTATTGCATGTGGGTCCACCTTGTCATGGATATGATGATGTCATTTTGTGTCTATGATTTCATGTGATCATACATTGTCTTCCCATTGCATTCATGCATCCATTCATCCATGCCTTCTTGTGGTAGTTGTTAATGTGTGGCAGTGAGGTGATTTGATGTGATGTCAAGTGTTGTGTTGTGATGTGATGTTGTGTGGTTTTAGAAAGAGGGGTTTCAACTATGTGGATTTTAAAGCTATTCCAAAACCTCTTTCCCTTACTTATTTTTTGAGCTCAAGTTTTATTTTCTCTTTTCCTGTTTTAAAATTGTAGATCCAATAGAGTATTTCCTTGTGGTTATGGGGTCATGTCTAGGGTATTTTTTTGTTCTTGCTATAATAGGGTTTATTATTAAAACAGGGTACCAAATTCTGTTTTTGATAATTACTTGAGTGCTCCAAAAATCTCTTGGGTATTTTATTAAAATGAGTCATAATTCCCTTATCACCAGGCATATTTTTGTTTTATTTTAGGAGTCGTGGTGTTGCCTAGGATTTATTTGTTTTGTCTGTGGTTTCTTTTAATGGGAAAAACCCAAAGGGTTTTCCCTTCTCTAACCGGCGCCACCTGTTTGGGCCTGCTCCTCCTCGCTGGCCCAAGATCTCTCCCTCTCTCGCAGGAGCCCAGTCCCGCGTCCATCTTCTTCCTCCCGACGTCATGCTTGTACGAACAAGTTTCAGCCCCCCGATCAGCGTAATCTTGATCTTGCGGCTCTAGCTCGCCCCCCTAGGACGATATATACTCTCCTCTCCCTCCCCAGGCGGCTAGGGTTCCTCCTCTCCCTCGTCTTCTCCCTCCAGCACCGCCAAGGCATCACCTCATCGTCTCCAACGCCATGGCCGGCTACAGGTGAGCTCGACGCCGGCGAATCGTTGCTCCTCCTCCTGCTCCAACCAGTGCAAGAGGTTGCGGTGGTCAAGGGGGGCCCATTCCCGTCAAGAGCAAGCAACGGGAGAGACCACGTCGTCGGCCTCGTCATCCTCCTCTTCCTCCTCTACGGTGGCCGTCCCTGCTGCACCTCGTCGCCTCTCCTTCTTCTTCCACGACGCGTCGCCCTCCTCCCTCATCTCCCCCTCGGTGAGCAGCCGTAGATCAGCTTCTTCCTCTCTTACACACGCATGGACTCGAGCTCATCATGGGGTCGCTCGGGTGCAGTAGCAGGGAACAACGCTGGCGAAGGCAGCAGCTCCTGCTCGTTGTTGGTAGTGGAACTAGGGTGGTCTCGAGGCAGGAATGGATCCCCTGCGGATCCTACTTCCTCCTCCGTAGCGTAGAATAGCCGTTGGTGTTCAAGGTAGTCGCCGCCATCCACCTCTGTTTCGTTCGCCGACGAGGTGTATCGTAGCAGAGAGTTTCTCGTGTTGTTGTGTGTGCTTGGGGTGCAGTGTTGTGGGTTGTGTGGTGCTCGCAGGATTCGTTAGCACGAGGGGTTCCCTCCTCGTAGCCCTAGCGCACCCCGTCGTAGCGCTGTAGCATCAGCAGAGTAGCGCCGGCGAGATCCCTTCCATGCTCAGGCAAGCCATCGGAGCAGAGTAGCAGAGAGGGGTCCTTTTCTTCTTTTCTGCCCCTTCCTTGTCAGTTAACGTAGCGTAGCGTGGTGGTAGCTGTGCATGTGTGCTAGTTGGAGGTGCTGGGTTCGATCCCCCTCGACACCTTTTTAGTTTGTTCGATTTCGGCACAGTAATCTACAGGGAAGCCTTACCCTGTTCTTCCGATCTCCCTATCAAAAGGCAGTAGCAGTAGAGCAGTGGTGGTGTTGTGGTGTGTTGCACCAGGGGCTCTGGGGTTCGAATCCCAGAGAGAACCCCATTTTCTTTTCCTTCCTTTCTAGTATTTTTTCCCTTGCTTTGTTTGCTTACTTGTCCCTAGATCAATGGGTGACAAGTGTCGTTATATTTTTTCCCTGTTTGCTTGATGGAGGAGTGGCAGAGAGCATGTATGTGTGTTCATGTGTGTTATGATAGAGGTGTGTGTTTATGTGTGTGTTTGGGTGCTTGAGGGTGAGTGTGTGTGCAAGTGTGTGTGCGACTCTACACACATGCTTGTGCAATTGCACAAGCACTTGAGATGAGCCTTGTATTGTGAGCTCTAGTAGAGTCATGTGCATGTGAAGATAGGGTGGTGATATGATGGTTCCATGTTTTATCTTGTTTAGTAGACCCCCTTCATTTTGGTTCTTGGGAGTAAGTGCTTGCCTTGAGGTAGTGGTGGTGATAAGTGCGTGGTGAGGCAGCCCCACTTTGCAACACTTGTGCTCCTCCTCATGTTCATATGAGAGAGGGCATGAGGCGTGTGTAAGATCTATGTGGTAGTAGTGTTTGGGTTGTTGATGTGCATGACACCAACATGGGGTCCAAACCCTCATGTCCATATTGTCCTTGTGCACATGAGCATAGCTATGTGATACTTGTTCTAGTGAAAGTTGCATGAAATGTTGCACTATTCACTATGTTGGATTCTATGTAGTTTTCCCTTCCTAGTTTGAGCTCACTTTTTCCAAGCAAGTGCATGTGTTTTATATATGGTTTTGGGGTAGAAAGATCCCGAGAATCCAATGGTGAAATCATTTTTGCCATTGGAACATTTTCTGGAAAAGTCATATTTGCATTTTCTTCTAAGTTTAGAGCTTGGTTCCATGCATGGTGATGTGCTCTTGTATTTGTTCCTTGGTTGTGGTAGTAGAGGGTGACACCCTCTACCACATGTTGGTTTCAATTCATGATTTGGAATCCATGTGTGCAAGTTGTGCCCATCCAAAGTAGGCTTGTGGCTGGAATTCCAGATTAGTGAAAATCTGAGATTTTCACCAAGTCTGAGAATCTGGATATATTTTCTTCTCCTGTAGATGAGGTTGTGCTGGTCATAGTGTTGTGATCTAGCCTTAGTTTAGTGCTAGGAATTTGGACCTTATATGTTTGTGAAGCGCCATGTGCGCCCTGTTAAATTTCATCCCATTTGGAGTCCTGTAGGTTATGTTTTGGCTGCTGTCAAAAAGCTTCAGAACAAAGACAAAAAGTCAGGTGCAGGAATTTTCACTAAGTCCCTGAGATCTGATGGTTTTGGGAAAGTTTGCATCCTTGTATCTTCCTGTGCTTAATTCCTTTTGGTGTGATTCTTGCTTGTGATTGTAGTATTCTTGGTTGTCTACAGCCACATATATTATTTGTCATATTTGGAGGGTTGTAGCTATGTTGCATGTAGCTCACAAAGTGCTAAGATGCAGATTATGGCAGATTGTGTAGTTTTGTCATTTTGGTGTTTGTGAGTGCTTAGTTGGTGATGTGGTGTTGTTCCTTGCTCCAATCCATTCATGTTGGGTTGTTATATGTCTTGGCAACCTGGAAACACCAGGGTTGTGCCAATTGAGTATGTGGTGATGATTTTGATACGTAGGTCTTCATATCTTGTTTCGTTGATTCCCGTTGATCCGTAGCTCCGTTTGTAGAGTTCTTTATATGCATTTGCATCGTTTTCTCGGGACGCATCTGATCATGTGATTCTCATGCATGTAAAAATAGCTTAGGGTACAGTTCTGTCCAGGAACTTGTATTAGCTTCTTTTGCTTGTGCTAGTGATAGAAATAGTGATGCATGCTCATTTTTCATCTCATGCATCATGTGCTTGTTGCATCTTGAGGTGCTGTTGTTTATTGGATGTTATTCTTATGTTGGGTAGCACCGGGATCGGAGAACGAGTACGTGGATTCGGGAGAGTACGTGCAGGACGAACAAGAACCATTCCAAGCTGAGGATATCACAGGCAAGATGATATGACCTTGATTCCATCTCTAGACTTGTTATGCTAGTTTGCGTTTCCATGTCATATTGCTCGCTGCCTACCACTGAATTAAATTGCCTCTTGATATGCCATGAACCCATACACTGATCCCTTCCTAGCAAAACTTGAATGGCTAAGTATGCTTTGCTCAGCTACTAATGTTAGCGTTGCTAGATGCATGTGCTTTGACTCATGTGATAACATGAGCTTGATATCATTATCTTAAATGCTGTTATTTAATTAATGCACCTATATACTTGGTAAATGACGGAATGCCTAGCCTTTTGCCGGGTGCTTTGTTTTGTTATTGCCGCCTTAGTTACCGGTTACTAGTGTTTGATTCCATATTGATCGCTCCTAACACGTTCAGGGTTGTTATGGGGACCCCCTCGATAAATCGCTTAGTGATAAGACTTGTCCGGCAGGACCCAACATTGGTGTTAATTTGCTAATCACTTAATAATCTGCATAGGGAATGATCACCCCGAGGATCTTTAATCAACAACCCGGGCCAGTGCTCCTCATGAGTGTTGGTCCAAACTGGACAGACTGCGGGGGCCACCACAGGGAAACTTGAGGTTTGGCTCCTGTAGGCTTTTCCATCCGTCGTGTCCTGAGACTGAGATACGTGGCTCTTATCGGGGTCGTCGACACGATGGGAGGTCCTGCTTGCCTTGCCTTACCTTAGCGATATATCTTGCGTATAGGAATCCCAGTGAAACTTTGGTTTCCCCCAGAGTTGAGGTTTTCCTCTAAGGAATCCGATGAGATCACGAGATTCGTGATAGCGGATTACTTTGCGGCCTGTGTACGTTTGTGATGGACTAGTTGGAGCACCCCTGCAGGGTTTAATCTTTCGGAAAGCCGTGCCCGTGGTTATGTGGCAACTTGGAATATTTTGTTAACATTCGGTATTAGATAACTTAAACAAAAGCTAATAAAATTGCCAACTGTGTGCGTAACCGTGACTGTCCCCTCGAAGATCTCTCTTCGATCGGGAACACGGTGGGGTTATGTTTGACGCAGGTAGGTGTTCAGGATCACTTAGTGATAAAGTATTTGTCGACCGCTAGAATAGTTCACCTTCATAAATGCTACGTAAGATAGCCACCAAATCAAGCTTAGGATGCTGCAGCCTTATACACTTCACCTTATCCTACCTAATAACTTGACTAGTTCTGGCACCAAGGTCTTAGATTGTTGAGTCCCCGTGGCTGACGGATTCCTCCAAAAATCCCAACAGGTTCAGCTACCCCAGAGACAGATGATCCCGACGGCACTCAGCTGGCGTGGCAGTACGACGAGGAGACAGACCGCCTTTACGTGAACTATCCAGAAGATTGAGGCATGGTCGTGATCGTGGGCCTGCAGGCAGGGTAGCATAGCCTTTTCTATGTTTTGTAGTCCGTAGCGGAACTACCTTGGTTGTATGTGTGATGTACTCTGAGATATTTATGAGAAGACAATTGAATCCCTGATTGTCTATCTTTATTATTATGTATGTGCTGTGTTACCTGTTTGCGAGACGCTTAGATGCGCTCCTTTCCAATTCAGGGGCCTCGATCCCCAGATCGGAAAGGACCGCATCTTGGTCGTTACAATAGGTTTGTCTCATTTGGTTACCGGAAGGTTTTCGGGCATTACCGACATCGTACCGGGAATGACGAATGGGTTCCGGAGTTCTACCGGGAGGGGCCCAACCACCCGGGAAGAAGCCCAAAGGCTTTGTGGGGGCACACCAGCCCTTAGTGGGCTGGTGGGCAAGCCCAAGAGGGCCCTTGCGCAGGAAGAAGAAAAAAAACCAAAGAGAAAAAGGAAAAAAAAGGAGGTGGGAAGGTGGAGAAGGATTCCACTTTCCAATCCTAGTTGGACTAGGATTGGAGGTGGACTCCTCCACCCTTGGCTCGGCCGACCCCTTGGGGCTCCCTTGAGCCTCAAGGAAAGTCCCTCCCCCTCCCTCCTATATATACTGGAGTACTAGGGCTGATTTTAGACAACTTTGCCACGGCAACCCGACCACATATCTCCACGGTTTTTCCTCTAGATTGTATTCCTGCGGAGCTCGGGCAGAGCCCTACTGGAATAGATCATCACCAACCTCCGGAGCACCATCACGCTGCCGGAGAACTCATCTACCTCTCCGTCTCTCTTGCTGGATCAAGAAGGCTGAGATCATCGTCGCGCTGTACGTGTGCTGAACACGGAGGTGCCGTCCGTTCGGCACTAGACCGAGAAGGATCATGATGAGATCGCGGGACGGATCATGATGAAGTTCGCGGGAAGGATAGTGATGATATTGTGGGATGGAGTGTACAACTATGGTGATTTGAATCACGCAAGCTGTTCCACTACACCGTCCGCGTTTCTTAACGCTTACCGCTGTGCGATCTACAAGGGTACGTAGATCGGAAATCTCCTCTCGTAGATGAACATCACCATAATAGGTATTGCGTGTGCGTAGGAAATTTTTTGTTTCCCATGCGACGTTCCCCAACCGTGGCATCATGAGGTAGGTTCATGCGTACATGTTATCTCGAGTAGAACACAAAAGTTTTTGTGGGCGGTGATGTGCGATTTGCTGCCCTCCTTAGTCTTTTCTTGATTCCGCGATATTGTTGGATCGAAGCGGCTCGGACCGACATTACTCGTACGCTTACGAGAGACTGGTTTCATCGCTACGAGCAACCTCGTTGCTCAAAGATGACTGGCGAGTGTCGGTTTCTCCAACTTTAGTTGAATTGGATTTGACCGAGGAGGTCCTTGGAGAGAGGTTAAATAGCATTTCATACATCTCCGTTGTGGTGTTTGCGTAATTAAGATGCGATCCTTCTAGATACCCATGGCAACCGCGTAAAACATGCAACAACAATTAGAGGACGTCTAACTTGTTTTTGCAGGGTATGCTTGTGATGTGATATGGCCAACGACGTGATGTGATATATTGGATGTATGAGATGATCATGTTGTAATAGTTAATATCGACTTGCACGTCGATGCTACGGCAACCGGCAGGAGCCATAGGGTTGTCTTTAAACTAACGTTTGTGTTTGCAGTTGCGTTTACGCTATTGCTAGGACGTAGCTTTAGTAGTAATAGCATAGCATACACGACTACCTCGATGGCGGCACGATGATGGATATCATGATGATGGGGTTCATGGTGTGGCGCTGGTGACAAGAAGATCATATCGGCGGTTTGGTGATGAAGATCAAGGAGCACTTGATGATGGCCATATCATGTCACTTATGAATTGCATGTGATGTTAATCCTTTATGCACCTTATCTTGCTTAGAACGATGGTAGCATTATGAGGTGATCTCTCACTAAAATTTCAAGCTCAAATTGTGTTCTCCCGACTGTGCACCGTTGCGACAATTCGTCATTTCGAGATACCACATGATGATCGGGTGTGATAGACTCAACGTTCACATACAACGGGTGCAAAACAGTTGCACGCGCGGAACACTCGGGTTAAACTTGATGAGCCTAGCATGTACAGACATGGCTTCGGAACACATGAGACCGAAAGGTCGAGCATGAATCATATAGTTGATATGATTAGCGTAGAGATGATTACCACTGAAGCTACTCTCAACTCACGTGATGATCGGACTTGAGATAGTGGATTTGGATCATGTACCACTCAAATGACTAGAGAGATGTACTTTTTGAGTGGGAGTTTAAAATTGATTTGATTAGTTAAACTCTAATTATCTTGAACATAGTCAAAAGGTCTTTATGAATTATGATGTGGCTTGCGCTATAGCTCTACAGTTTTTATATGTTCCTAGAGAAAATTTAGTTGAAAGTTGATAGTAGCTACTTTGCGGACTGAGTCTGTAAAACCGAGGATTGTCCTCGTTGCTGCGCAGAAGGCTTATGTCCTTAATGTACCACTCGGTGTGCTGCACCTCGAGCGTCGTCTGTGGATGTTGTGAACATCCGACATACACGTTTCTGATGACTACGCGATAGTTCAGTGCAAAATACTTAATGGCTTAGAAGCAAGGCGCCAAAGACGGTTTGAATGTCATGGAGCATAAGAGATGTTCTAAAGAGATGAAATTGTGATTTCATGCTCGTGCCCTTGTTAAGAGGTATGAGACCTCCGACAAGATTCTTTGTCCACAAAGTAAAGGAGAAAAGTTCAATCATTGAGCGTGTGCTCAGATTGTCTGAGTACGACAATCGCTTGAATTAAGTGGGAGTTAATCTTCCAGATGAGATAGTGATGGTTCTCCAAAGTCACTGCCACCAAGCTGTGAGAGCTTGGTGATGAACTATAACATATCAAGGATAGATACAATGATCCTTGAGCGATTCGCGATGTTTGACACTGCGAAAGTAGAAATCAAGAAGGAGCATCAATAGTTGATGGTTAGTAAAACCACTAAGTTTCAAGAAAGGCAAGGGCTAGAAGGGATACTTTGTGAAACGGCAAAACAATTGTTGCACTAATGAAGAGACCCAAGATTAAACCCGAACCTGAGACTAAGTGCTTCTTTTATGAGGGGAACGGTCACTGAGGCGGAGCTACCCTAGATGCTTGGTAGATAAGAAGGCTGGCAAAGTCGACAGAAGTATATTTGATATACATGATGTTGATGTGTACTTTACTAGTACTCCTAGTAGCGCAAGGGTATTGGATACTGGTTCGGTTGCTAAGTGATTAGTAACACGAAATTAAAGCTATGAATAAACGGAGACTAGCTAAAGGCGAGGTGACGATACGTGTTGGAAGTGTTTCCAAGGTTGATATAATCAAACGTCGCACGCTCCCTCTACCATCGGGATTGGTGTTAAACCTAAATAATTGTTATTTGGTGCTTGCATTAAGCATGAACATGATTGGATCGTGTTTATTGCAATACGATTATTCATTTAAAGAGAATAATGGTTACTCTATTTGCTTGAATAATCACCTTCAATGGTTTATTGAATCTCGATCGTAGTGTTACACATGTTCATGATATTGGTGCCAAAAGATACAAGGTAATGATGATAGTACCACTTACTTGTGGCACTGCCGCTTGAGTCATGTTGGTATAAATTGCATGAAGAGGCTTCATGCTGATGGATCTTTATACTCACTTGATTTTGAATCACTTGTGACATGCAAATCATACCACATGAGCAAGACCTTGTTTTCATTGAGATGAAACAAGATAGTAACTTGTTGGAAGTAATACATTTTGATGTATGCAGTCCAATGGGTGCTGAGCCACGCAGTAGATATCATTATGTTCTTACTTCAATGACGCTTTGAGTAGATACAGGAGTATTTACTTAATGAATCACAAGTCTGAAATATTGAAAAAGTTCAATTCTGTTTTAGAGTGAAGTTCGTCGTAACAAGAGGATAAACTGTCTACGATATGATCATAGAGATGAATATCTGAGTTGCGAGTTTTGGTACACAGTTAAGACAATGTGGAAGTTGTTTCGCAATTCTTGCCACCAAGAACACCATGGTGTGATGGTGTCATAGCCGCGACCTATTTGATATGGTGCATACTATGATGTCTCTTATTGAATTACCACTATCATTTATGGGTTATGCATTAGAGACAACCGCATTCACTTTAAATAGGGCACCGCGTAATTCCGTTGAGATGACATAGTATAGACTGAGTTTTAGAGAAATCTAAGCTGCCGTTTCTTGAAAGTTTAGGGTTGCGACGCTTATATGAAAATGTTTCAGTCTAATAAGGTCGAACCCAAAGCGGATGAATGCATCTTCATAGGATATCCAAAACATTTGGGAGCATCTCCTATCTCAGATCCGAAGCAAAGTGTTTGTTTCTAGAAAATGGGACCTTTCTCGAGGAAAGATTTCTCTCGAAAGAATTGAGTGGGAGGGTGGTAGAACTTGATGAGGTTATTGAACCATCACTTCAACCAGTGTGTAGCAAGGCGCAGGAAGTTGTTCCTGTGGCGCCTACACCAATTGAAGTGGAAGCTGATGATGGTGATCATTAAGCATTGGATCAAGTTACTATAGACCTCGTAGGTCGACAAGGTCGCATACTACTACAGAGTGGTACGGTAACCCTGTCTTGGAGGTCATGTTGTTGAACAACAATGAACCTACGAGTTATGGAGAAGCAATGGTGGGTCCGGATTCCGACAAATGGCTGGAGGCCATGAAATCCGAGAGAGAATCCATGTGTGAGAACGAAGTGTAGACTTTGGAAGAACTACTTGATGGTCGTAGGACTATTAAGTAAAGATGGATCTTTATAAGGAAGATAGACGATGATGGTGAAACGTCACCATTAAGAAAAGCTTGACTTATCGCAAGGATGTTTTCCGACAAGTTCAAAGAGTTGAGTATGATGAGACTTTCTCACTCATAGCGATGCTAAAGGTCTGTTGGAATTATGTTAGCAGTTGATGCATTATTTATGAAATATTGCACATAGGATGTCAAAACATCGTTTTCCTCGACGGAAAGGTTGTATGTGATACAACCGGAAAGTTTTGTCGATCCTAAGGATGCTAACAAGTATGCAAGCTCTAGCGATCCTTCTATGGACTGGTGCAAGCATCTCGGTGTTGGAATATATGCTTTGATGAGTTGATCGAAGCTTTTGGGTTTATACAAGGTTTGTGAGAAACTTGTATTTCCAAAGAAGTGAGTGGGAGCACTATAGAATTTCTGATAAGTATATGTGGTTGACATATTGTGGATCAGAAGTAATGTAGAATTTCTGTAAAGCATAAAAGGTTGTTTGGAAGGAGTTTTTCAAAGGAATACCTGGATTGCGCTACTTGAACGTTGAGCATCAAGATCTATGGAGATAGATCGAAACGCTTAATAGAAGTTTCAACAAGATGCATGCCTTGACAAGTTTTCGAAGGAGTTCAAAATAGATCAGCAAAGAAGGAGTTCTTGGTTGTGTTGTAAGGTGTGAATTTGAGTAAGACCCAAAACCCGACCCCGGCAGAATAAAGAGAATAGGCGAAGGTCGTTTTCTATACCTTAGCCATAGACTCTAAAGTATGCCATGCTGAGTACCACACCTGATGTGTGCCTTGCTACAAGTCTGTTAAGAGGTACACAGAGTGATCCAGGATTGAATCACTGATCAGCGGTCAAAGTTATCCTTAGTAACTAATGGACTAAGGATTTTTTTCTGGAATATGGAGGTGGTTAAAGAGTTCGTCGTAAAGGGTTACGTCGATGCAAGCTTTGACACTAATCCGAATAACTATGAGTAGTGGAACGGATTCGTATGGTAGAGTAGATATTTGGAATATTTCCGAATAGCACATAGTAGCAACATCTATAAGATGACATAAAGATTTGTAAAGCTCAGTCGGATCTGAAAGGGTTCAGAACCGTCGGCTAAAACCTCTCTCACAAGAAAGACGTGATCAAAGCCCAGAACTGTAAGGGTGTTGGATTCGTTAGAATCACATAGTGATGTGGACTAGATTATTGACTTAGTGCAAGTGGGAGACTGTTGGAAATATGCCCTAGAGGCAATATTAAATTAGTTATTATTATATTTCTTTGTTCATGATAATCGTTTATTATCCATGCTATAATTGTATTGATTGGAAACACAATACTTGTGTTGATACATAGACAAAAAATTGTCCCTAGTAAGCCTCTAGTTGACTAGCTCGTTGATCAAAGATGGTCAAGGTTTCCTGACCATAGGCAAGTGTTGTTACTTGATAACGGGATCACATCATTAGGAGAATCATGTGATGAACTAGACCCAAACTAATGAACGTAGCATGTTGACCGTGTCATTTTATTGCTACTGTTTTCTACGTGTCAAGTATTTATTCCTATGACCATGAGATCATATAACTCACTGGCACCGGAGGAATGCCTTGTGTGTATCAAACATCACAACGTAACTGGGTGACTATAAAGATGCTCTACAGGTATCTCCAAAGGTGTCCGTTGAGTTAGTATGGATCAAGACTGGGATTTGTCACTCCGTGTGACGGAGAGGTATCTTGGGGCCCACTCGGAAATACAACATCACACACAAGCCTTGCAAGCAATGTGACTTAGTGTATGTCATGGGATCTTGTATTACGGAACGAGTGAAGAGACTTGCCGGTAAACGAGATTGAAATAGGTATCCGGATACCGACGATTGAATCTCGGGCAAGTAACATACCGAAGGACAAAGGGAATGACATACGGGATTATATGAATCCTTGATACTGAGGTTCAACTTATAAAGATCTTCGGAATATGTAGGATCCAATATGGGCATCCAGGTCCCACTATTGGATATTGACCGAGGAGTGTCTCGGGTCATGTGTACATAGTTCTCGAACCCGCAGGGTCTGCACACTTAAGGTTCGACGATGTTTTAGGCGTATTTGAGTTATATGGTTGGTTACCGAATGTTGTTCGGAGTCCCGGATAGGATCACGGACGTCACAAGGGTTTCCAGAATGGTCCGGAAATGAAGATTGATATATAGGTTTGTCTCATTTGGTTACCGGAAGGTTTTCGGGCATTACCGGCATCGTACCCGGAATGATGAATGGGTTCCGGAGTTCTACCGGGAGGGGCCCACACACCTGGGAAGAAGCCCAAACGCTTTGTGGGGGCACACCAGCCCTTAGTGGGCAGGTGGGCAAGTCCAAGAGGGCCCTTGCGCAGGAAGAAAAAAACCAAAGAAAAAAACAAAAAAAAGGAGGTGGGAAGGTGGAGAAGGATTCCACTTTCCAATCCTTGTTGGACTAGGATTGGAGGTGGACTCCTCCACCCTTGGCTCGGCCGACCCCTTTGGGCTCCCTTGAGCGTCAAGGAAAGTCCCTCCCCCTCCCTCCTATATATACTAGAGTATTATGGCTGATTTGAGACAACTTTGCCACGACAGCCCGACCACATATCTCCACGGTTTTTCCTCTAGATCGTATTTCTGCGGAGCTCGGGCGTAGCCCTGCTGGAATAGATCATCACCAACCTCCGGAGCGCCGTCGCGCTGCCGGAGAACTCATCTACCTCTCCGTCTCTCTTTCTGGATAAAGAAGGCCGAGATCATCGTCGTGCTGTACGTGTGCTGAACGCGGAGGTGCCGTCCATTCAGCACTAGATCGGGAAGGATCATGATGAGATCGTGGGACGGATCGTGATGAAGTTCGCGGGATGGATCGTGATGAGATCGTGGGAGTGAGTGTACGACTATGGTGATTTGAATCACGCAATCTGTTCCACTACATCGTCCGCATTTCTTAACGCTTACCACTGTGCGATCTACAAGGGTACATAGATCGGAAATCTCCTCTAGTAGATGAACATCACCATGATAGGTATTGCGTGTGCGTAGGAAATTGTTTGTTTCCCATGCGATGTTCCCCAACATGAAGTGATGTGACGGGTCATGGCTCGTCGAACAGTTGATCGAGTCTTCGATGATAAAGCGGGGGCCAACTGGGACTAAGGGGTCAATGGGGATCACTGCTCCACCTATACTAAGGATTTAATGTATAGTATTGTACAGTAACAGTTTATCAAAAACGATCTATGTTGGAAATATGCACTAGAGGCTATAATAAATTAGTTATTATTATATTTCCTTGTTCATGATAATCGTTTATTATCCATTCTAGAATTTCATTGATCGGAAACTCAAATACATGGGTGGATACATAGACAGCACACTGTCCCTGGTGAGCCTCTATAGGACTAGCTCATTGATCTAAGATGGTCAACATTTCCTGGCCATAAACATGAGCTGTCATTTGATAACGGGATCACATCATTAGGAGAATGATGTGATGGACAAGACCCAAACTATGAACATAGCATATGATCGTGTTAGTTTACTGCTACTATTTTCTACATGTCAAGTATGTGTTCCAGTGACCATGAGACCATGCTACTACCAGGCACCGGAGGAATGCCTTGTGTGTATCAAACATCAGAAAGTAACTCGGTGACTATAAAGGTACTCTATGGGTATCTCCCAGGGTGTTTGTTGGGTTGGCGTGAATCGGGACTGGGATTTGTCACTCTGCATGACAGAGAAGTATCTTTGGGCCACTCGGTAGTATAACATCACAATGAGCTTGCAAGAAATGTGACTAAGGATTTAGTCATGGGATCTTGTATTATGGAACTAGTAAAGATAATTGTCGGTGACGATATTGAAGTAGGTATGGAGATACCGACGATCGAATCTCGGGCAAGTAACATACCGATAGACAAAGGGAACAACATACGGGATTGATTGAATCCTTGACAACGTGGTTCGACCGATAAAGATCTTCGTAGAATATGTAGGAGCCAATATGGGCATCTAGGTCCCGCTATTGGTTATTGACCGGAGAGTGTCTCTGTCATGTCTGCATAGTTCTCGAACCCGCAGGGTATACACACTTAAGGTTCGAAGATGATATAAGCATAACTGAGTCATTGTGTTGATGACCGAAGGTTTTTTGGAGTCCCAGATGAGATCCCGGACGTGATGAGGAACTCTGGAATGGTCAGGAGGTGAAAATTGATATATAGGATGAAGGTCATCGGAGTCCAGAAGTGTTCTGGGGCACACCGAGGGAATGACGAAATACCGAATGGGGTTTTGGAGGCCTCGACAATTGTTGGGGGCCTCATGGGCCAGGGAGATGGGGCACCACAGCCCACCAAGGGCCTAGGTGCAACCCCTCACCCCTGCCCACTTCGTCCAAAGGGGAGGAGGCCTCCTCCTAGGGCGCCGCCAGCCCAACTTAGGTAGCAAGGCACCCAATTGGGAGGGGCCACCCAACCCTAGGTGTCGCCCCCCTCTTGGCCGTCGGCCCCTAGGGTAAACCCTAGGGTGCCCTCTAATCTCCCTTCCCCCTATATATAGAGAGGTAGAGAGAGGGCAGCCACACAACAACTTGCCGTAGCGCTGCTCCTCCTCTCCCTCGTAGTTCTTCTCCTCTAAATACCGCACGACAAAGCCCTGCTGAGGTGTCACCACCATCACCTCACCACACCATCGTCCTATTGGAGGACTCGGGCTGCTACTTCACCATCGCTTGCGGGATCGAGGAGGTGAAGGTGACACCAAGCTGTATGTGTGTTGAACGAGAAGGTGTTGTCCGTTCGGCACTTGATCAGAAGTTCGCGGGACGGACCGTGTTGGATCGCGAAGACGTACCGCTACATCAACTGCATTGTTGAACGCTTCTGCTTAGCGATCTACAAGGGTATGTAGATTCAATCTCTCCTCTCGTAGATGTGCATCTCCTAGATTGATCTTGATGAGCGCATGATTTTTTTTGTTTCCCATGCAACATTCCCTAACAATAGTATCAGAGCTAGGTGTATGCGTAGATGACATCACGAGTAGAACACAAAGGAGTTTGTGGGCCTTGATATTTAGATTTCTTCCCTCCTTAGGATTTTCTTGATTCAGCGGCATTGTGGGATGAAGCGGCCCAAACCAACCTTACTCGTCCATGTACGAGAGACCAGTTCCATCGACTAACATGTAACTCGTTGCATAAAGATGGCTGGCGGGTGTCTGCCTCTCCCACTTTAGTTGAATCGGATTTGGCAGAGGCGGTCCTTGTAGAAGGTTAAAGAGCAACTTGCATATCACCGTTATGGTTTTGCGTAGGTAAGAAGCGTTCTAACTAGATACCCATAGCAGCCACGTAAAACATGCAACAACAAATTAGAGGACGTCTAACTTGTTTTTGCAGGGTATGTTGTGATATGATATGACCAAAGATAAGATGATATATATTTCATGTATGATATGATCATGTTGTAATAGTTAATATCGACTTGCATGTCGATGCTACAGCAACCGACATGAGACATAGGGTTGTCTTTAATTATTGTATGACCTGTGTGTCAATTCATTAAGTGCTATGTAATGCTTTACTTTATCGCTAAATGGTAGCAATAGTAGTACAAGCATGGTTGGTGCGACAACCTTGATGATGAAGATCATAGTGTTGTGCGGGTGACGATGGAGATCATGTCGGTGCTTTGAAGATGGAGTTCAAAAGCACAAATTCATGGCCATATCATGTCACTTATGATTTGCATGTGATGTTAATATTTTAATGCACCTTGTTTTACTTAGTATGACGGTAGCATTATAATGTGATCCCTCACTGAAATTTCAAGATAAAGTAATGTTCTCCCCGAGTGTGCACCGTTGCGATAGTTCGTCGTTCCGAGACACCACGTGATGATCGGGTGTGATAGACTCTACATTCACATACAACGGGTGCAACACAGTTTTGCACACGCGGAACACCCGGGTTAAACTTGACGATCCTAGCATGTACAAACATGGCCTCGGAACATAGGAGACCAAAAGGTCGGACATGAGTCATATAGTAGATATGATCAACATAGAGATGTTCACCATTTAAACCACCTCATCTCACGTGATGATCGGACATGGGTTGGTGGATTTGGATCATGTACCACTCGAACGACAAGAGGGATGTCAATTTGAGGGATCATGTACCACTCGAAGGACAAGAGGAAACTCATTATCTTGAACAAAATTCTAAGTAATCTTTGCAAATTTATTTTGTAGATCAATGGCATGTGAAGTAGCACCCCTGAATTTTAATGTGTTCCTAGAGAAATCCAAGCTGAAAGATGATGGAAGGAACTTTTTAGACTGGGCCCGTAATCACGGTTTCCAAAAAGAATTATGTCATTGATACACCATGTGGTGATGCGCTCCCCTTCTCGGCGGCTGAAGACATTATGAACGTCTCGGAGTCACGTCTGGATGACTACTCGGTAGTTCAGTGTGCAATTTTGTATGGCTTAGAACCGGGACTTCAAAGACATTTTGAACGTCATGGAGCATATGAGATGTTCCACGAGTTGAAATTAAACTTTGAGAAGAATGCTCGGATCGAGAGGTATGAGACCTCCGATAAGTTCTATGCTTGCAAGATGGAGGAGAATGGGTGTGTCAATGAGCACATACTCAGAATATTTGGGTGGTCCAACCGTGTGGCTGAGTTGGGAATTGTTCTCCCGTCAAAGGCAATCACTAACAGAGTTCTTCAATCACTGCCACCAAGCTACAAAAGCTTTGTGATGAACTATAACATCCAAGGGATGAATAAATTAGTCGCCGAGCTGTTTGCGATGCTGAAAGTCGTTGAGTTCGAAATTTAGAAGGAACATCAAGTGTTGATGGTCAATAAAACCACTAGTTTCAAGAAAAGTGGCAAGGGAAACAAGGGTAACTTCAAGAAGACTCGCAAAGCAGTTGCCCCTCCCGTGAAGAAATCCAAGGCTAGACCCAAGCCAGAAACTGAGTGCTATCATTGCAAGGTGACTGGCCACTGGAAGCGGAACTACCCCAAGTATCTGGCTGACAAGAAGGCGACCAACACAAAACAAGGTATATATGATATACATGTTATTGATGTGTACCTTACCAACTCTCGTTGTAGTGCCTGGGTATTTGATACCAGTTCGGTTGCTCACATTTGCAACTCAAAGCAAGAACTGCGGAATAAATGGAGGTTGGAGAAGGACGAAGTGAAGATGTGCGTGGGAAATGGTTCGAAGGTTGGTGCGATCGCCGTCGGCACGCTCCCACTTCAATTACCATCGGGATTAGTGATGAACCTGGATAATTGTTATTTGGTGTCTGTGTTAAGCATGAAACTCGATATTGCAAGATGGTTACTCATTTAAATCAGACAATAATGGTTGTTCTATTTATATGAGCAATATCTTTTACGGTCATGCACCCAGTGTGAGGGGTTTGTTCTTATTGAATCTCGATAGTGATGACACACATGTTCATAACATTGATGCCAAAAGATGTAGAGTTGATAATGATAGTACCACTTTCTTGTGGCACTACCGCTTAGGTCATATTGGTGTAAAACGCATGAATAAACTCCATGGTGATGGAGTTTTGGAGTCACTTTATTTTGAATCACTTGAACCATGCCTAATGGGCAAGATAACCAAAACTCCGCTCTCCAGAACAATGGAGTGGGCAAGTGACTTATTCGAAATCATACATACTAATGTGTGCGCTCCGATGAGCATTGAGGCGCGTGGTGGATATCGTTATTTTCTCACCTTCACCGATGACTTAGTAGATATAGTTAGATTTAATTAATGAAACACAAGTCTGAAACATTTGAAAAGTTCAAGAAATTTCAGAGTGAAGTTGAGAATCATTGTAACAAGAAGATTAAATTGCTATGATCTGATTGAGGAGGAGAATGTCGTGGGTATAAGTCTGACAGTAGATGTGTAGGGTACGGAAGGATGGGAAGAGCCTTAGCTACGGCGAGGTTGTATGAGTTCAGGCCCCTCTACGGTGGAGGTAAAAGCCCTACGTCTCAGTGCTCTTGGGAGCTTGATGTCGAGTGGAACATGGATTACGGTGAATTGCTAACCCCTGCACCAGTGAGGAAGGGCGACTTATATAGAGTGCGCTGCCCTTCACAACGGTTCGGTGCACAGGGGTGGAGTAGTGGTGATTAAATGTCTACGTTACAGGTAACGTATGCCTTAAATGCTAATAAAGGTACATGAAAGTGTATGATCGTTGCCCTCCAGGGGGGGTTACGATGTACAGAGTGGAATCCAGTCGGTAAGTTTGATACGCTCCGAATGCTCATTTCCGACTGTATGATGGAGGAATCGTCACCGACTAGATGAAGGGAAGTCCTTAATTCAGTCGGAACTGACTAAGGGCCTTGTCCCTTATGAAGGGTAGTCCTTGGGTAGGACCTATAGGGCAGGTCTATGACCCTACCCTAGGACTATAACCCCATCATTAGTTCCCGAATGGATCGGGGTTGGAACGACGAAGCGACGCTTGGAGTATGGATCCGACTGGTATGGATGCGACTTTGGCGTTGTTTGCCTCGATTCATTTTATCCTCTTGACCAGAGATCCGAGTGGACATATCTGTGAAACGAACCGTCAGAAACCGAGTGCTTCCGTGGAATCTTTTGACGTGACCGGTCAACTGACAGCGGCGGATTTTCTGGGATCCTCAAATTTCGGTTGCCGCGCGCTCAGCGGGGATGACGACATCGTCATCGAGTAGTATCTTCCGCCTCGATTTCCGCGCCTTCATCTCCTCCACTAATATCGCAGCAACCGGTCGGGGATAAGATTTCGGGGCCACCTGCTAGTGACCCAGTCGGAACCTTATTTAAACCTCCTCAGCGAGGGTTTCTCGTTGCACTCGCCTGATAACTCGCACTCGCTCCGCCTCTCCCGTGGCTTCCTGCGCACCCCAAGCTCCCTCCTTCTCCTCCTCCTCCGTGGATCTGCAGCCTCCACCATGACGAAGGGGTAGACGAGCAAGCTCGAGGCGCGGAAGAAGAAGAAGACGGCGGCTCCCGCTCAACGACGACAGCGGGCACTGCCGGCGGGGTGGATCCAGGGGGATTTCCTCCCCTCCACGGTAACAAAGAGCGACATGCTGGAGCTGGTGGAGCAAGGCCTGATCGAGAACGAGTCGTGGAGGCTACCGGCGGAGGGCGAGACGGAGCCGGCGCCTCGGGGGGATGAGCGCGTCTTGCTGCTCAGTCACATGTACCGAGGCTTCTCTCTGCCTCCTCATCCCTTCTTCAGAGGTATAATGAACCACTTCGGGGCGCAGCTCCACCATTTCCCCCCCAACGCCATAGCTCATCTCTCTGCCTTCGTCGTGCTTTGCGAGTGTTTTATCGGTTGCCCTCCTCATTGGGGGCTCTTTAAGTACATCTTCTCCGCTAGATCCCAAACCATCAAAAGACTTAGCCAGTCGGATGACAAAACCCATCTCCTCCAACTCTGCAGAGGTTTAGGCTTCCAGAAGAAAAGAAAAAGTAGCTATCCCGCTCTTCAGTTGTCTGAATCCGATAGGAACTAGAAGTCGACTTGGTTCTACTGCCAGGACGTCGCTTGTCCGAATGCCGCAACTGGACTGCCACCTTTTAGCCTGGACCGACCGGCTCCGCCTAGGCAGCTTGCGCTTACGAAGATGGAAAAGATCCAGATTCAGCCTCTGCTCGACGCGCTGGTAGATGTCATCCGCAAGGGAGTCACCGGCATAGATTTTCTAGAGGTTTTTCTGGGTCGGCGTATCCAGCCTTTGCAAGCTCGACATCACGCCATGTGGCACTACACGGGGCCTGAGGACTCCACTCGGACTCACCCCGAGTGCGTGACCGGGGAGGTTGTGGCGGCGTGGGTCCGCGGCATCACAGGCGCCTGCGATAACCCCAGAGGAGCCCGGCGAGTGAAGCCCTTCCTCACGGACAACCCTCCTCCGAATGAGGTGAGAATACCTTGCCGAGTGCTTACAATTCCCTTAGATTTGCCGCTTTTTCTTGCATCACTGTCTGATGTCTGATGTTGTCGACCATATCTTGTGCAGGCATGGACCAACCGGTATTCCCCCGTCTCGAACGGGAATCCGGCGGAGGAAGAGGAAGGCAGCCAGGAAGGCAGTGTGGAGAGCGCCGAGTATGTCTCAGACAGCGGGGGGATGGAGGAGGAGTCCAAAGAAGAGGAGGAGGGGGATGAGGAGCAGGGCTCGCCACCCCCACCACCAGAGCCTCGAACTAAGCGCCGTCACGAACCCGTGACTTTGTCGGCTCCTCCAGCGGCCCCGAGTGCCCCGTCAGCTCCCGTGACTCCATCGGCTCCTCCAGCGGCCCCGAGTGCCCAGTCAGCTCCTCCCGTGGTTCCGAGCGCCTGGCCAGCTACTCCCGTGGTTCCGAGTGCTCGGAGCACAAAGAGGACCAGGGACGCTGCTGCTGAGCCTGCGGGCCAGCCTTCCAAGGTGGCCAAACCGAGTGGATCCAAACCTCGGAAGGCTCTGCCGCGGATGAGGATCGTCGTTCCCGTTGCCTCAGCGTAAGTGTCTTGTTCTCTTATCTTCTTTCAGTGTTTGATTGAACTCATGTTTATTGGTCGAGTGGATTTTACTCAACAGAGCTGCTACCTCCGCCACTTCTCGTCCACGCCAGGAAGACGATCCCATGGATATGGACAACGTTGCCACATCCCAGCAAGGTACGTCGTGACGACTCCGAGAGCCCAAATTATTGTTTCGCAAATTCTGTATTTGATCTTGCCTTTTTTTCCGTGGTCTCACGTCGTTCAATCGGGCTTCCTTCAGAGGTGATTCACGTGGAAGAGGACGACCTGAAGAGGTCCGAGCAAGCTGCGGTGCCTGTCCTTGAGGCTGTTCCATCTGCTACTACTCCCGCCATGGACGCGCCGCTAGCCGAGACGATGTTGTCGATTGGAACGGCGCTCATCGCTGCTGAACCGACTGGAGCAGGACTTGGGATGCCCAAGGAGTCTCTAGTGGTGCCACGTCCGTCGACTATCTAGTACGACGCCCAACGCCTCCCGGAAGATCATGTGGGAGCTGCCAAGGGGGCCATGGTGCAGGCGGAGTTGATGGCGGGTGATGACAAGAGAGCGTACGACTCCATCGCGTCTGTGTACAAGCGAAGCTTGGAACTCTGGGAAGATATCTGAGTAAGTGGGCTAGTAAGTATTTACTTTCCTCTTGTAACCCAGTGGGTGTTTAAGCAATATACTCAGATGCAGTATGATTATTTTGTAGTGGGTTCACTCTTAGTGAACCCAGTGGGTATAGTCCCCGAGACTTCTGTCGAGTGCTTGCACCAGCAGTTGTCTTTATATATATTTTCTTTAACTTGATCACATCAAAACTAATCTGTTCGAATTTTACCGGTGGGGGCACTCCGAGTGCACTTACTGGAAGTAGTCTTCGAGAGTAATTTTACTCAGGTCGGGTAGTAGTAGCCTCATAGGCTTGTTTTTGTTATTTAACTCAATAGGGCGGACCTGTTTGAGCTTCATGGCAGTGGGGTCACTCTTAGTGAACCCATTGGGTGTAGTCCCCGAGGCCGCTGTCGACTGCTTGCGTCGGCAGGGGTCTGAAGAACTTCGAGCTTTTATTGTTTTCCTTGTTGAACTTGTCTGATCTTCTCTTGGCGCTGATTTGCAGAAGACTTGCGAGATGGGATCAGCGTACAACGCTCTGAAGGCTGAAAAGAGTCAGCTTGCTGCGGAACTGGAGGCAGCTCTTCATGACTTGGCTGGTGTGAAGGGCGCTCTGGCTGAACGAGAGAAGTCCTTGGAGGAGTCCCGTGAGGCAAACAAGGCATTGGTGGCCGAAATGGAGAAAATGGGGAAACAAAGAACCGAGCTGATGGGGCAGATGAAGGTGATGAACAGGCGGTGCATATCACATGAGAAGTACGTTAGTGACTGGGCAAGGAAGATGATTGCGCTTCTCGGTGGTAAGTCATGTTTTTCCGAGTGCTTGTTGACTGTGTATTTCATTCTGCGCTTACTTTCTGCTCGTCTTGTCTTTGCTGATTTTTGTATGGACGCTGAGGCTGAAGCAGCTGATGTTGAGCGGTCGGTTATTCCGAACGTTCCACTCGGCGAGGACGCCAATCGAGATATGCTCCGAGCGCACATTCGCCTGGGCAAAGTGGGACCTTTCATTGGTCGACTGAGAGAGGTCGTCGGTCGAATCAACAAGGAGCTGTGGCCCGAAGACGAGTCCCGGCAAGAGATGGAAGGGTTGATGACTCGGCTTGAGGACGTCCCGAACAGAGTGCAGGCGTGGAAGAAGTCTGCTGCACGCTGTGGTGCGGACGTGGCGCTGTCGCTGGTCCGAGTGCACTGCAAGGAGGCTCGCGAAGAGAAGCTGAAGGCGCTGCAGGTTGCCAACACCAAGAAGCTTCGATTCGAAGATTTCATGGAGACCTTCCTTGAGAGCGCCACTCGCATCGCAAGCGGGGTCGACCTCGACACTTTCGTGGAGCCTGCCAGTCCCAGTGCCAGTCTTGACGACGCTTGAGAAAGCTTTTACCTCGGTATGCCGAGTGTTACTTGTATCAAACTTTGGCCACTGCTGTTGGCCATCACATTCATGGTTCGGTGTGGATAAGCTTGATCTACACCGAACCGACTATCTTTAAACCAACTTTGAATTGGAACCGAATATTTTGCTCTTCCTTCGACAAAAAATTCTTGACACAATTTTGGCTCGTGATTTCTGTTTGGCGTTTTTTTGTTGAAGCCAGTGGCAAACATGCGAAGCATGTAGTTGTCAGTTGTCTTGACATCTGCATGAGCCTCAATGAGGGTCTGCTAAGCCTCCGAGTGGACCTGGAGGATACACTCGAAGTAATATTTTTACTTAGGCGATTCTGGATCGCAGTTAGGTCTCCGAGTGCGGCGTCTCGTGCGCACTCGTTGCGAGTTGATACTCATGTAGTTGTCAGTTGTCTTGACATCCACACGAGCCTCCGGGAGGGTGTGCTAAGCCTTCGAGTGGATCTGTAGGATACACTCGAAGGAAGCTTTTACTTAGGCGATTCTGGATCGCAGCTAAGTCCCCGAGAGCGGCATCTCGTGCGTACTCGAAGGGAGTTGGTACTCATGTAATTGTCAGTTGTCTTGACATCCACATGAGTCTCAATGAGGTTCTGCTAAGCCTCCGAGTGGATCTCTAGGATACACTCGAAGGAAGCTTTTTTACTTAGGCGATTCTGGATCGCGGCTAAGTCCCCGAGTGCGGCTTGTAGAAAACAGTCGGAGAAAGTTGGTACTTAGGCGATTCTTGATCGCAGCTAAGTCCCCGATTGCGACGTTTAGTGCACACTCGGAGAAAATTAGTACTTAGGCGATTCTTGATCGCAGCTAAGTCCCCGAGTGCAACGTTTAGTGCACACTCGGAGAAAATTAGTACTTAGGCGATTCTTGATCGCAGCTAAGTCCCCGAGTGCGACGTTTAGTGCACACTCGGAGAAAATTAGTACTTAGGCGATTCTTGATCGCAGCTAAGTCGCCGAGTGCGACGTTTAGTGCACACTCGGAGAAAGTTTGTACTTAGGCGATTCTGGATCGCAGCGAAGCCCCCGAGTGCGACGTTTAGTGCACACTCAGATAAAGTTTGTACTTAGGCGATTCTGAATCGCAGCTAAGCCCCCGAGTGCGACGTTTAGTGCACACTCGGAGAAAGTTTGTCCTTAGGCGATTCTGGATCGCAGCTAAGCCCCCGAGTGCGACGTTTAGTGCACACTCGGAGAAAGTTTGTACTTAGGCGATTCTGGATCGCAGCTAAGCCTCCGAGTGCGACGTTTAGTGCACACTCGGAGAAAGTTTGTACTTAGGCGATTCTGGATCGCAGCTAAGCCCCCGAGTGCGACGTTGAGTGCACACTCGGAGAAAGTTTGTACTTAGGAGATTCTGGATCGCAGCTAAGCCCCCGAGTGCGACGTTTAGTGCACACTCGGAGAAAGTTTGTACTTAGGCGATTCTGGATCGCAGCTAAGCCCCCGAGTGCGACGTTTACTGCACACTCGGAGAAAGTTTGTACTTAGGCGATTCTGGATCGCAGCTAAGCCCCCGAGTGCAACGTTTAGTGCACACTCGGAGAAAGTTTGTACTTAGGCAATTCTGGATCGCAGCTAAGCCCCCGAGTGCAACGTTTAGTGCACACTCGGAGAAAGTTTGTACTTAGGCGATTCTGGATCGCAGCTAAGCCCCCGAGTGCGACGTTTAGTGCACACTCAGAGAAAGTTTATACTTAGGCAATTCTTGATCGCAGCTAAGCCCCCGAGTGCGAGGTTTAGTGCACACTCGGAGAAAGTTTGTACGTAGGCGATTCTGGATCGTAGCTAAGCCCCCGAGTGCGACGTTTAGTGCACACTCGGAGAAAGTTTGTACTTAGGCGATTCTGGATCGCAGCTAAGCCCCCGAGTGCGACGTTGAGTGCACACTCGGAGAAAGTTTGTACTTAGGCGATTCTGGATCGCAGCTAAGCCCCCGAGTGCGACGTTTAGTGCACACTCGGAGAAAGTTTGTACTTAGGCGATTCTGGATCGCACCTAAGCCCCCGAGTGCAACGTTTAGTGCACACTCGGAGAAAGTTTGTACTTAGGCGATTCTGGATCGCATCTAAGTTTTTTTTTGAGACCGGAGTCTGCGAACGCGGAAGAATTTTGAACCTGCAAAAACTCAATCTGCTTTGTATTACTTCAACGATACTTGTTCTTTACATTGCTTCAGTCGACGGTCACATGTAGAAGCACTTCAGGAGATCTCCGTTCCATGCTCGCGGCTCGTCCGTTTCCCTGTCGAGGTTGTAGAGTCGATATGCTCCGTTGTTCAACACCTTGGAGATGATGAAGGGTCCTTCCCAGGCGGGAGCCAACTTGTGAGGTCTCTGCTGGTCCACTCGGAGCACCAGGTCGCGTACTTGGAATGTACGACTCCTGATGTGTCGCCCGTGAAAGCACCGCAGATCTTGTTGATAAATGGTTGAGCGAATCAGTGCCATCTCGCGCTCCTCCTCTAAGATCTACTCCATCTTGCCTTGCTTGCTCTGCTTCAGCTTCGGAGAAGAGTTCAACTTGTGGACGGTTGTGAAGCAAATCACTCGGAAGGACTGCCTCTGCTCCGTAAACGAGGAAGAACGGGGATCGCCCTGTAGATCTATTTGGGGTTTTGCGGAGACCCCACAGCACCGAAAGCAGCTCGGTGACCCATGCGCCGGCAGCATGTCCCACTTCTCGGAGGAGTCGAGGCTTCAAACCTTGCAGAATAAGTCCATTCGCCCGCTCTGCTTGCCCCTTTGTTTGGGGATGCGCCACAGATGCAAAATCCAATCGGATACCTTGGCCTGTACAGAAACCTTTGAATCTATCCGAGTCAAAGTTTGTGCCATTGTCAGTGATTATGCTGCGCGGTACCCCGAATCTGGAGATGATGTCCCTGACAAACTTGATGGCTGTAAGGGCGTCGAGCTTCTTGATGGGCTTGGCTTCAATCCACTTTGTGAACTTGTCGACTGCCGCCAACAGATGTGTGAATCCCCCTTGGCCTGTCCTGAATGGACCGACTGTATCTAATCCCCACACTGCAAACGGACAAACAAGAGGGATTGTTTTCAACGCAAATGTTGGCTTGTGGGACTTGTTAGAGTAGAACTGACAGCCTTCGCATCGGTCGACCATATCCTTTGCCATTTCATTCGCCTGCAACCAGAAGAAACCGACTCTGAATGCTTTGGCGACGATTGCCCTTGAGGAGGCGTGATGACCGCAGGTTCCCGAGTGAATTTCTTCCAGGATTAACTGTCCATCCTCTGGGGAGATGCATCGTTGAAGGACGCCTGAAACGCTTTCCTTGTACAACTGGCCATCAATGACAGTGAACGACTTTGACCTGCGGACGATTTGTCTGGCTTGGACTTCGTCTTCTGGTAATTCTTGCCTCAGGATGTATGCAATGAACGGCACAGTCCAATCGGGGATGATAACAAGAATCTCCATGATCAAATCAACCACAGTAGGGACTTCGACTTCATTCGGATCTGTCGAGCTCTTTGGTTGTACTGGTTCCTCTGTGAAAGGATCTTCTTTAACTGAGGGAAGGTGAAGATGCTCGAGGCAGACGTCGCTCGGGACTGGTCTCCGAGTGGATCCAAGTTTCGCCAATTCATCAGCTGCTTGGTTTTTCAATCGCGCAACATGGTGGAGTTCCAGACCTTCGAACTTTTTCTCGAGCTTCCTCACTGCATTGCAGTATGCGGTCATGGTGGGGTTCCTTACGTCCCACTCCTTCATCACTTGATTAACTACCAAATTTGAATCGCCGTAGACCATCAGGCAACGGACGCCGAGTGCGATGGCCATGCGCAATCCATAAAGTAGAGCCTCCTACTCTGCCTCATTGTTGGAGGAATCGAAGTGTATCTGCAACACATACTTGAGTTTGTCACCTTTTGGCGATATGATCACAACGCCAGCGCCGGAGCCATTCAACATCTTAGACCCATCGAAGAACATTGCCCAATGAGCCGAGTAGATGTGGGTCGGTTGCTGTTGTTCTACCCATTCTGCTATGAAGTCAGCCAGAGCTTGAGACTTTATAGCTTTCTTGGCCTCGAACTTGATGTCGCAGTATAACATCTCCATCGCCCACTTCGCCACTCGGTCCGATGCGTCCCGATTGTGGAGGATTTCCGACAACGGAGCATCAGAAACGACAGAAACCGAGTGGTCTTGGAAATAATGAGCTACCTTCTTCGCAGTCATGTAAATCCCGTAGATAAGTTTTTGATAGTGGGGATACCTCTGCTTGGAAGGAGTCAGGACTTCAGAGACATAATACACTGGCCGCTGAACCTTGTATGCTTTGCCTTCTTCTTCGCGTTCGACTGTGAGAACAGTGCTGACGACTTGGTTTGTAGCCGCGATGTATAGAAGAAGGGGTTCTTTACTGAGCGGAGCAGTAAGAACCGGCTGGGTGGAAAGTAGGACTTTGAGGTCGTCGAATGCGATTTGGGCTTCGTCTGTCCACTCAAAAGTATCTGATTTCTTCATGAGTCGGTACAGAGGAAGTGCCTTCTCACTGAGTCGACTGATGAACCTGCTCAGAGCTGCTAGGCAACCTGTGAGCCTTTGAACATCGTGTATTCTGACCGGCCGCTCCATTCGGACGATGTCCCGATCTTTTCGGGGTTGACGTCGATTCCTCGTTCGGAAACGAAGAAACCGAGTAACTTTTCACTGGGAACACCGAATGAACACTTGGCTGGGTTGAGCTTGATATCATACCTACGAAGGTTGGCGAATGTTTATGCCAAGTCAGTCAGCAGGTCGGAACCTTTGTGTGACTTGACTACGATATCATCCATATACGCCTCCACATTTCGACCGATCTGGTCAAGGAGGCATTTTTGGATCATGCGCATAAAAGTCGCTCATGCATTCTTCAAACCAAATGGCATAGTGATGTAGCAGAAGCACCCGAATGGGGTGATGAAGGCTGTTTTTAATTCATCGGGGCCATACAGACGGATCTGATGATAGCCCGAGTATGCATCAAGGAACGACAGACGCTCGCAACCCGCAGTCGAATCGACAATTTGATCAATGCGGGGGAGCGGGAAATGGTCTTTCGGGCAGACCTTATTGAGATGCTTGAAGTCGATGCACATTCGGAAGGACTTGTCCTTCTTGGGCACCATGACAACATTGGCGAGCCACTCGGAGTGGTGTACCTCGCAAATGAAGTTGGCTGCCAAAAGCTTAGCCACCTCTTCTCCGGTTGCCTTCCTCTTGTGCGCGGCGGACGGACGCAGGCATTCTCGGACAGGCCGAGCAGCAAGATCCACATGCAGTCGGTACTCAGCCAACTCCCTGGGTACACCTGGCATGTCAGCGGGCTTCCATGCAAAAATGTCCCAGTTCTCACGGAGAAATTGGATGAGCTCGGCTTCCTATTTAGGATCGAGGGTGGTGGAGATGTTCGTCGGAGCAGCGGTGTCGTCCGTCGGGTGGATGCTGACCTTCTTCGTCTCTCCCGCCGACTGGAATGCGAACTCCGAAGCTGGCTTCTTCGAACGCATCAAGGCAGCGGGGTCGACTGTCTTCTTGTACTCGTCGAGCTCCAGGACAGCCATCTGTTGATCGGCGATCCTCGATCCCTGCTGCAGACACTCCTCGGCCCGCTGCCGATTGCCTGTGATAGTGATCACACCTTTTGGGCCTAGCATCTTCAGCTTCAGATACACGTAACATGGACGGGCCATGAAACGCGCATACGCCGGGCGGCCCAGAATCGCGTGGTACGCACTGTGGAAGTCCACCACCTCGAACGTCAGTTTTTCCTTGCGGAAGTTCTTGTCGGAGCCGAAGACGACGTCCAACGCAATCTGGCCGAGTGACTTGGCCTTTCGTCCAAGGACGACTCCATGGAACTGCATGCTGCTCTCGCTAAGTTTGGACATCGGAATACCCATCCCCTTGAGAGTGTCAGCGTACCTGATGTTCAAGCCGCTGCCGCCATCCATGAGGACCATGCACAGTCGGACTCCTTCCACCACCGGGTCGACGACCAGGGCCTGCCTCCCTGGGGTGGGTACATGTGCTGGATGATCCGACTGGTCGAAGGTGATCGCAGTCTGAGACCATTTGAGGAACGTGGGGTTGGTCGGGGTGGCCATGTTCACCTCCATGTTCACCAACTTTAGTCGACTATTGCTTTCAGCGTGAGCAAAAATCATCAGTGTGGCATGGACTTGGGGGAATGGATCCTCCTTGTCCTCCTCATCCTGTTCATTGTCCTTTTCACTCGGCTGCCCTTCGCCGAACCCCTGGATCAAGAGGCGACATTGCCGAGTGGTATGCTTCGGAAATATGGTGTTGCCCTCTTCATCCATCTTCTTGTGGATTGGACATGGCTGGTCCAGGATGTGGTTTCCGAACTGCTTCTTCTTGGGGGTGAACAGAGCCTTCCCCTTGCCCTTGAACTTGGCATTGGTAACGGCTGCGGCATCTGCCTGCGGAGTGGACGGAGCTTTGTGCTTCTGCTTCCGAGTGATGTTCCCATCTCCATCGGTGAGTGCTTTGTGCTTGCCGCTATGAATGCGGTCCTCTTCTTCGCCATTTGCATAGCGTGCCGCTCTCCATCATCTTGCTCATGGAGATGTCGCCTATTCGACCGAACTTCAGGTACAGATCTCTGTAGCGCACGCCTGCCTTGAAGGCGCAGACTGCTTGGTGCTCTATGACATTCTCCACCGTGTGTTAGAGGGTTGTCCAATGCTGGATGAAATCGCACAGGGGCTCATTGTGCTTCTGGACACAGTGCTGGAGCTCAACGAGACCAGCAGGGCATTTGCACGTCCCCTCGAAGGTCCTGACGAAGACTCGGGCCAGATCTATCCAGCTATAGATGCTTGAAGGAGCCGACTGGTTCAGCCACGCTCGTGCTGAGCCGTCGAGCATCTGGGGGAGATGTTTCATGGCGACCTGGTCGTCTCCACCGCCGATCTGGACTGCCACTCGGTAGTCGTCCAGCCACGTTTCTGGCTTGGATTCTCCTGTAAACTTGCTGATCCCCGTCGCCAATCGGAAGTTGGGAGGGATGTCAGCCGAACGGATGGCTCGACTGAAACACTCGGGGCCAGAGACGATGGTCCTGCTTCCACTCGGACGGTCTACATCGTGACCATCGCGGTGGGCCCGGCCCCTCTCGACCCTCCTCTAGGCGATATATCCTCTTGCGTCGGGCCTTGGATCATAAGTGTCACCGACCGAACGTTGATCATCATGATGTCGGGGCCCGTAGGGCCCACCCCGCGGAGGGGTGCGTGAACGGCGACGATCTTCGGGATTCATGGAACGGCTGCCTCCCCTGTGTCACTGATGAGAACCGGGGTTGTGAACTAACCGATGCGTGTTCACGCGAACAGAACTATTGTGGATCCTGTTGTGTGACTCGGAGACCGCCGAATTTTGCTGCTGCGCCGTGTGCAGCAGGGCACGGATCTGCTCAATCCCTCTGCCAGCCTCTGAATCAGTTGGCTGGAGGGAATCGGCTATCTTGGTGGTGGCAGCCAGGTTGAGGACGGGTGTGTGGAACACGTCCACGTTGCTCTCACGAGTGCGCCGACTGGCAGAACGGCGGGGCTGACGGCGAGCGCTGGATGTTTCGCCGACCTCGTGCTCGTTCCGGCCGGATTGGCGGGGACTTTCATGGGGGTTGGCCATGTGCACTTCGGCTGCAGCCCGTGACCCACGTACTCGGAAGGAAACTCAGTCGGAACTGAGTCCGAGCACTAGGACGGCGGCGCAACTACAACCGACTCGAGGACCGCCACTTGTGAAGACGCGCTCTGGCGCGCCTGGGCGTGTTCCACCCATCGCTGGAGCCGCGGACGGCGAAACCGCTTGTTGCGGCGTGTGACGGGGGCGAAGGTTGACACCGGAGCCGACTGCTGGAGAAGAAGGACGCCGCGGGCGCCGGCACGGAAGTGCGTAGCCCCGTGACTGGGGAGCGCCTCGACGTCGAGAGGAGCATCCCGAAGCCATGTCGAATCGTCGACGATGAAGGAGAGAGCGCCGAAAAGGATCTCATGACCCATGCACAAATCTCCACCGGACAACATGATGAAAAGATGCAGTCGCAAACTCGCCGAAAGTCGCTTAGACGCCTGCCCCACGGTGGGCGCCAACTGTCGTGGGTATAAGTCTGACAGTAAATGTGTAGGGTACGAAAGGATGGGCAGAGCCTTAGCTACGGCGAGGTTGTATGAGTTCAGGCCCCTCTACGGTGGAGGTAAAAGCCCTACGTCTCAGTGCTCTTGGGAGCTTGATGTCGAGTGGAATATGGATTACAGTGAATTGCTAACCTCTGCGCCAGTGGGGAAGGGCGACTTATATAGAGTGCGCTGCCCTTCACAACGGTTCGGTGCACAGGGGTGGAGTAGTGGTGATTAAATCTCTACGTTACAGGTAACATATGCCTTAAATGCTAATAAAGGTACATGAAAGCGTATGACCGTTGCCCTCCAGGGGGGGTTACGATGTACAGAGTGGAATCCAGTCGGTAAGTTTGATACGCTCCGAATGCTCATTTCCGACTAGATGATGGAGGAATCGTCACCGACTGGATGAAGGGAAGTCCTTAATTCAGTCAGAACTGACTAAGGGCCTTGTCCCTTATGAAGGGTAGTCCTTGGGTAGGACCTACAGGGCAGGCCTATGACCCTAGCCTAGGACTATAACCCCATCAGAGAATATCTGAGTTATGAGTTTGGCACTCACTTAAGACAATGTGGAATTCTCTCACAGTTGACACCGCTTGGAACACCACAATGTAATGGTGTGTCTGAATGTCGTAATTGTATTTTATTGGAAATGGTGCATTATGTGATGTCTCTTGCCGATTTGTCGTTATCATTTTGGGGCTATGAATTAAAGACAACTACATTCACTTTAAATAGGGCACCATAAAATCCGTTGAGATGACAACATATGAACTATTGTTTGGTAAGAAACCAAAGTTGTCGTTTCTTAATGTTTGGGGATGTGATGTTTATATCAAAAAGCTTCAGCCAGAAAAGCCGGAACCCAAAACGGAGAAATAAATCATCATATGATACTCAAAAGAGACAGTTGGGCACACATTCTATCTTAGATCCGAGTTCTTGAGAAAGAATTTCTCTCAAAAGAATTGAGTGGGAGGAAGATATACCTTGATGAGGTTGTTGGACCTTTACTTCAACCAGAAAGTAGCGCAGTGCACAAAGATGTATTTGTGGAGCTAAAAGCACATATGCTCCCTTGGTGGTTTCGATAATTCATGACAACATATATTATCTCTTGGACTAACACTTTTACCTAGTATATTTCAAGAATATTCCATAGAGAGATTTGGCTAAAGGCTTATGTGGAGATGCCCCTTGATGCAAGAAAGGAATAAGATTGGCTCAAGCTTCAAGCTACAATACTCTTCATTTTATATTTGTGAGAAATCACTTTTGATTCCATAGGAAAGCCAATACTACGAAAAGGGGGTGAGGTATTAAAATGAACTGGTTGTTCAAGTGCTGAGAGATAGCCACCAAAAATACTCAGTCATTTTTCCCACATAACCATTATGTCCAAAACCATATATTCAAATTCGGTGCCGCCAAGTTTTTAGATTCGGCACTATCGAGTTTCATCTCATACAGAACCCTAGCCAAACCCACCAAATCGGTGCAACCAAAACCATGTCGGCGCTACCGAGTTTAGGTTACCAACTTTTTGTTGCCTCGGTGCACCAAATCGGAATTTCCGAGTTTGAGTATCAGTGACACCGATTTGTGTCATCTGACCATTAGCCAGCTTTTCGGTGCCACCGAGTTGTGTATATCGGTTTCACCGAGATTCAATAGTTGTTGCCCTTAGTGCAAGATGGTACCATCGAGTTCATGACTTCGGTGTCACTGAGTTGGCCACTTTAAGTGTAACAATTGGATTTTGGGGACAACCTATATATACCCCTCCACCTACCTATCTTTCATAGAGGAAGCACTCAGAACCCACACTTCATTGCCATGTCCATTTTTCTGAGAGAGAGAGAGCCACCTAGTCATGTGTTGAGATCAAGATATTCCAATCCAATCAATAGAAACTTGATCTATAGCCTCCCCAAGTTGCTTTCCACCAAATCAATCTCTCTTACCCATGCCTATTCTCTGGGAGAGTGATTTTGTGTTGAGGATACTACCTTTCGAAGCACAAGAGCAAGGAGTTCATCGTTCTACCACATCTATTACCTATTGGAGGGTGGTGCCTCCTAGATTGGTTAGGTGTCGCTTGGGAGTCTCCTACTTCGTGTTGTGGAGTTGAACCAAGATGTTTGTTAGAGCAAGGAGATCGCCTACTTCGTGAAGATCTATCGCGAGTAAGGCCAGTCCTCCGTGGACAGAAGCCATGGTGGGATAGACAAGGTCGCTTCTTTGTGGACCCTCGGGGGGTGGAGCCCTCCGTGGACTCTCGCAGTTGTTACCCTCTATGGGTTAAAGTCTCCACTAACATGGACGTAGGATAGCGCCACCTATCGGAACCATGCCAAAAATTGTTGTGCCAACCTCATACGTTTGAGGGTCTGATTTTTAGCATGGTTCTGATAGGTGGCGCTATCGTACGTCCATGTTAGTGGAGACTTCAACCCACGGAGGGTAACGACTGCGAGAGTCCACGGAGGGTCCACAAAGAAGGAGCCTTGTCTATCCCACCATGGCTTCCGTCCATGGAGGACTAGCCTTACTCACGGTAGATCTTCACGAAGTAGGCGATCTCCTTGCCGTTACAAACATCTTGGTTCAACTCCACAACACGCCCAAGCGACACCTAACCAATCTAGGAGGCACCACCCTCCAAAAGGTAATAGATGGGTAGATCAATGAACTCCTTGCTCTTGTGCTTCTAAAGATAGTCTCCTCAACACAAATCACTCTACCACAGAATATCAATGGGTAGGAGAGGTTGATTTGGTGGAAAGCAGTTTGGGGAGGCTAGAGATCAAGTTTCAAATGATTGGATTGGAATATCTTGGTCTCAACACATGAGTAGGTGGTTCTCTCTCAGAAAATGGATTTGGAAATGAAGTGCGTGTTCTGAGTGTTTATCCCACGAATGAGAGGTGGGTGAAGGGGTATATATAGGCAGAAGCCAAAATCCAACCGTTACACACAAAGACGCAAACTTGGTAACACCGAAGCTGGAAACTCGGTGGTACCGACTAGCACTAAAGGTGTGGACTTTTGATTCTCGGTGAGACCGATATACACAACTCGGTGGCACCGAAAAGGTGACTAACGGTCAGATGGCCAAACTTGGTGGAACCAATACTCAAACTCGGAAATTCTGATTTTGTGTATCTTGGCAACACAATGTTGGTCACACTAAACTCGGCAGCACCGATGCAGTTCCGGTTGCACAGATTTGGTGGAAATGGTCCGATATGGAAATGTTGGTGGCGCCGAATTTGTGAATGTGGAACATGAGAGAGTGGATATGTGGGAAAAATGACTAGGTGTTTTGGTGGTTAACTTTGAGCATCTGAACAATCAGTTCATTTTACTACCTCACCCCCTTTTAATAGTATTGGCTTTCCTATGGACTCAAAAGTGATTTCTCACAAATATAAAATTTAGAGTCTTCTAGCTTGAAGATTGAGACAACAGTGTTCCTTTGTTGCATCCAGGGGTATCTCCACATAAACATTAAGCCATAGTTCTCCATGGACTAATCCTGAAATATCTAGGTAAAAGTGTTAGTCCAAGAGACAATGTATGTTGTCATGAATTATCAAAATCACCAAGGGAGCATATGTGCTTTCACGCGGGTTCCAACAAATGGTTATAGGCCATGGAATCCGAGATAGGATCCATGTATGAAAACAAAGTATGGACTTTGGAAGTATTACCTGAAGGGCGAAAGGCTATTCAGAATAAATGGATGTTTAAGAAGAAAACGGAAGCGGACGGTAATATCATCGTCTATAAAGCTCGAGTTGAGGCAAGGTTTTTTCACAAGTTCAAGGAGTTGACTACGATGAGACTTTCTCACCCATTGCAATGCTTAAGTCCATCAGGATCATGTTAGCAATAACAACATTTTTCGATTATGAAATTTGGCAGATGGATGTCAAAACATCGTTCCTTAATGGTTTCCTTAAGGAAGAGTTGTATATGATGCAACCGGAAGGTTTTGTCGATCCAGAGAATCCTGAAAGAGTATGCTAACTCCAGCGATCCATTTATGGACTGGTGCAAGCATCTCGGAGTTGGAATCATCGCTTTGATGAGGTGATCAAGGCATTTGGTTTATACAAGTTTATGGAGAAGCTTGTATTTACAAGAAAGTGAGTGGGAGCTCTATAGTGTTTCTAATATTATATATGGATGACATATTGCTGGTTAAAAACAATATAGAATTTTTGGGAAGTGTAAAATAATATTTGAATAAGAGTTTTTCAATGAAGGACCTAGGATAAGTTGTTCTCATATGAGGCGTCAAGACCTACAGATATAGATCGAGACGCTTAATAGGACTTGCACATAGCACATACCTTGAAAAAGTTTTGAAGAAGTTCAAAATGGATCAGTCCAAGAAAGGGTTGCTGCCTGTATTACAAGGTGTGAAGTTGAGTAAGACTCAATGTCGAGTGACTGCAGAAGATAGAGAAAATATGAGTGTCGTCCCCTATGCTTCAGCCATAGGATTTATCATGTATGCAATGATGTGCACAAGACCTGATGCCAGTCTTACCATAAGTATGGCGGGCAGGTTTCAAAGTGATCCAGGAATGGAACACTGGAGAGCAGTCAAGAATATTCTGAAGTGCCTAAAAAGGAGTAAGAAAATGTTTCTCGTGTATGGAGGCGATGCAAGCTTTGACACTGATCCGAATGAATCTAAGTCGCAGACGGGATATGTATATATTCTCAATGAGGGTGCGGTAAGCTAGTGCAGTTCCAAGCAAAGCGTGAAGCTCATTCTACATGTGAAGCGGAGTACATAACTGCCTTGGAGGTGGCTAAAGAAGGTGTCTAGATGAAGGAGTTCATGACAGATCTGGGAGTTGTGCCTAGTGTAATGGATCCAATGAATCTGTTCTATGACAACACTCGTGCCAATGCTCTAGCCAAGGAACCAAGGTTTTAGAAACGAACCAGACACATAAAGCCACGCTTCGATTCCATCCGCTATTACATCATGGAGGAGGACATAAATATTTGCAAAGTGCACACGGATCTGAATGTTGCTGAAGAGTTGACTAAGCCTTTTCCATGGGAAAAGCATGATCAACACCAGAACTGTATGGGTGTTAGATTCATTACAATGTAAATCACATAGTGATGTGAGCTAGATTATTGACTCTAGTGCAAGTGGGAGACTATTGGAAATACGCCCTAGAGGCAATAATAAATTAGTTATTATTATATTTCCTTGTTCATGATAAACGTTTATTGTCCATGCTAGAATTGTATTGATTGGAAAGTCAAATACATGTGGAGATACATAGACAACATCCTATCCCTAGTGAGCCTCTAGGACTAGCTCGTGGATCAAAGATGGTCAAGATTTCCTGGCCATAGACATGAGTTGTCATTTGATAATGGTATCACATCATTAGGAGAATGATGTGATGGATAAGACCCAAACTACGAATGTAGCATATGATTGTGTTAGTTTACTGCTACTGTTTTCTGCATGTCAAGTATCTGACCATGAGATCATGCAACTCCCGGAAACCGGAGGAATGCCTTGTGTGTATCAAACCTCATAATGTAACTGGGTGACTATAAAGGTGCTCTATAGGTATCTCCGAGGGTGTCTGTTGGGTTGGCGTGAATCAAGACTAGGATTTTTCACTCCGTATGATATAGAGGTATTTTTGGGCCCACACGGTAATACACCATCACGGTGAGATTGCAAGCAATGTGACTAAGGAGTTAGTCACGGGATATTGTATTACAGAACGAGTAAAGAGACTCGTCAGTGATGATATTGAACTAGGTATGGAGATATCGACAATCAAATCTCACGCAAGTAACATACCGATAGACAAGAGGAACAACATACGTGATTGATTGAATCCTTGACAACGTGGTTCGGCCGATACAGATCTTCGTAAAATATGTAGGAGCCAATATGGGCATCTTGGTCCCGCTATTGGTTATTGATCGGACAGTGTCTCCGTCATGTCTGCATAGTTCTCGAACCCGCAGGGTCTACACACTTAAGGTTCGGTGACAATATAAGCATAATTGAGTCAGTGTGTTTATGACCGAAGGTTGTTTGGAATCCCGGATGAGATCCTAGATGTGATGAGGAACTTCGGAACAGTCCGGAGGTTAAGATTGATATATAGGATGAAGTTCATCGGAGTCTGGAAGTATTTTGGGGCGCACCGAGGGAATGATGAAATACCGGAAGGGGTTTTGGAGGCCTCATGGGCAAGGGAGAGGGGGCACCACAACCCCCTAGGGGGCTGGGTGCAGCCCCTTACCCTTGCCCACTTCGGTCGAAGGGGAGGAGGCCTCCTCCGGCAAGACACCCAAGTGGGAGAGGTAGAGAGAGGGCAGCCACACGACAACTTGTCGCGGTGCTGCTCGTCCTGTCCCTCGTAGTTCTTCTCCTCTAAATACCGCATGACGAAGCCCTGCTGAGCTGTCACCACCATCACCTCACCACATCGTCGTGCAGTCGGAGGACTCAGGTTGCTACTTCACCATCGCTCGAAGGATCGAGTAGGTCAAGGCTTCACCAAGTTGTACGTGTGTTGAACCTGGAGGTCCCGTTCGTTCGGCCCTTGATCGGAAGTTCGCGGGACGGAACGTGAGTGGACCCAAAGACATACCACTACATCAACCATGTTCTTGAACGCTTCCGCTTAGCAATCTACAAGGGTATGTAGATTCAATCTCTCCTCTCGTATATGTGCTTCTCCTAGATTGATCTTGGTGAGCGTAGGAATTTGATTTTATTTTCCATGCAACGTTCCCCAATAGGCTATGCATCATAATAGGAGCTATCTACAAAAGTAGAAAAATCTAACGCAAGCATGAGGGAGAAATAATGGGGGATATAGGGATGATCATGTGGGGTTTCTTGCTTTGTTGCTCTGCTACAAAAGGCTCACCGCCAGTGTTGTAGTCGTCACTGGCGACAACGTCGGTCTCGGGATCTATCGGAGAGAAGAGGGGGGAATAAACAATAAATAACAACAAGCACGTGCATGACGATGCATGACATGGCAATATACAATGCTAGGCATGAGCTAAAACAGTACTACACGTCATGGACGGAGCAGGAAAAAATTGACGATATTTCCTCGGTCTCTTGCTATTACGGGATACGTGATCCTAACGCCAAAATGACTATGTTCGTTATGATAGGAGCATGTGACAAACGAACGAAGAGCATATTCTGATTCGTCTCGTCTTTCTAAGAAACTTTCATGTATAAAACTTTTTCATCCGAGTTATGGATTATTTTATATTAATTTTTAAAACTTTACTATTATTCTGAAATTAAAGAGATTTGTTTTAATTTAAAAATACAGATATGACATCAGCATGACATCATGTTGACATGAGCACTCAAGAGCCTCTTTGACTGGTCAAACTGACCTATGGGGCCCCTTTATCATAGACCCAGTTTTAATCCACGGTTTAAATTAATCTAATTAGGTTAATTAACACGGTGGGTCCCACATGTCATACTTTGTTAATTAATTAATAAAATTAATTAGACTGCTCATGTTTATATTAGTTAAGTTAACTAACTAGCTTATTAATTAATTAATTAATCATTTTCTTATTATTTATTTTATTTTCTTATTTTGTATTTTCGTTTAAGGGGGTGGGTCCCGTTTGTCATTGGATGGGGCTAATTGGGGGATTAGCTCCACAATCTAAAACAAGGCCGGTCGGGGCCAAAGCCAACCGAGGCCATGACCATGGCGCGAGAGGGGGCGGACAATGGTGTTAGTGAGCGGCAAGCGGCGGTGCGAGCTGGAGGGGGGCACAGGCGTGACGTGTGACGCGGCGATGTGGTGGCTGGACCAACAGGGCGAGGGCACGAGCGAGGTGTGGGGCCAGCGGAGCATGGCGGCAGAGCAGCAAGGGGACGCAGGCGGAGCGCATGCGAGTCTAGGCGACAACTGCGGTGGGCGCGTCGGTGGGCGCGGCACTGCTGGGGGTGTGGTAGCTCGCCAGAGGGACGGGGCATAGTGGGAGGTCGCGGTGAGGCGCGGGGGTGTGGCGGCATGATGAAGGGGTGGGGCATGGTGGCACGTAGATGTGGATTGTGGGTGAGGCGTGGGGGTGCGGAGGGCTCGCTGGAGGGGCGGGGCGCTGCGGCGGTGCCGTGGGGGCGGCTCACTGGTGGTGCAGGTGTTCGACGGTGAGGTTTGTAGGACAACTGGAGGTTTGGCGGTCGGCGCCGATGCGGCCGAGACAGCGTGGGATGTCGGATCGAGGGGGAATGCAGTTGTAGGGCCGCCGGCGGGGGGAGAGGGGGAGGGATAAAATCTAGGGTTGGTGGTTGGGCCCCCTTATATACGTAGATGGGAAGGGGGAGATGGGCCATCGGGTGGTGGGGAATGGGCTGGCCTGGTCGGCCTGGTGGCGAGCTCGGCCGAGGCCCGGGAGGGAGGTTCCTTTGCTTTTCCTTTTTTTAATTTCCTTTTTCTTATTTATTTATTTTATTTTTTATTACAAGCACCAATGAACTTTTGTAAAATAGGCACTTGGTCAAATATTAAAGTTGTAACATTTGACACAGCCACAAAAAGTTTGGGGGACTTTTGGATTGATATGAAAACTGCAAAATTCAAAAGGGCATTTAATAATTGATCTAGCCTCTATTTTAATTATTCTAAGGCACTAGAAGACTTGATAAAATATGGTTTCATATTTTATAATTGCCATGTGAATATTTGCAATTCAACCATGATTCTAGTTTTTATGTTTGAAAAAATATTTATTCCACTTATTAAATGAATTTTGAAATTCATTAGAAATTTTGAAAGAGATCTGATTCCAATATGATCATGAATTGTTTGCAAAAGGATTAGCTTAACCTTGGCCATCAGTGTAGCTTGATTACATGGATTAGTGTAGCACGACACTAGGGGTGTCACAACTCTCCGCCACTAAAATGAAATTCTCGTCCTGAGAATTAAGAGGTAGAAGTAAGGGGGAAGAATTTGCTTACGAGAATCCAATGAGTCTTCTTGTCTTTCTTGCTCTCATCAAAGAGGTTGGTACTTCCCGTTGATGTATTCATTACTCTGATTCATGTCAACCTGATGGAGTCGTCATCCTTCCTTCGGGATCTTCATCGTCCTACAAATGTGATATAGGGAATAAATTTGGAAGAACGTAGCTACACAAAGTTGGGCATTTGACGGTGAACTCAGGTAAGAAGACATGACTTATTTCTCGAGTTGTAACTCGAGGAATTTATTGAGAGAAACATGCGGTGGCATAAAAGTTTCAAACGGGTAGGCAATTATTCGATGCCTGATCGGAAGGTGAAAGGGGGTTCGGGGCAACAAAATTAAATATTGCGCCTGATAATAGAATAGATCATTCCTTGGATGGTGGCTCCGGAATTACATACAAAGCCAAGTGCAAAGGATACTTTGGAATCAAAGGTGTACAGGAGAGTCAGGTTTCAATTCTCTAGAACCGTGGGGTATGGGCCCATCATGTGGGTTGAGAGGAGGCACAACGGTGATATCTTGCATGGTCTTGGTAGCAAGACATGTCATAGGATAAACTATCAGTTATGTTGGAAACAACGTCGGTACCAAGGGCGACAGACGAATAGAACCATTTTCCTGCGGTAGCAAAGTACTCGTCCACCAGCGGCTACCGGGATGTTATCTACAATAGTAACAAGGTCTTGCTGACAGAGTTGTACACTGAGGTTTTTACCTAAGAAGGTAATTACCACTACCTCGATAAATCAGAATACAATAAAGGTTAAACACACCAATGGGAAGGAAAATGTGTTCACACACAAGTATTAGAGTATACCTTTCCCAATTAAAACAAAGCATGGTATACATGATAGGCCATCAAGTGCATGACCATTCAAATAAAGGGGTAAGGAGAATCATGATGCTTACCCATATAATACAGTTTCGATAATTGATCAAGAACATTTTATCATTGCGCTTCCAAGGTTCCTGTTTACATTTTAAGTACCACATTCGTGCTTCGGGGGAGCATCGACATGGTCATCAGGTAAAGGTCGGACTTTGGGTACACAATGGATCCTTGAGGGACAACTTATAAAATAAGTCATACAATTTCCTTAGTGGAGAAAGGCTAACCTTTCTAAGGAAGATAATATATCAATAGGTCGTCTGGCTAGGTGTGATAGAATACATCACCATACCGGGTTAAAAGACAAAAGTTATAATTCTTGAAAAATGTACCAACCATCATAACTGCCCGAGATTCACATGTGATTGGTGCCGGGATACCTCGGGCTCAGGATGCCTTAGAAGAAAAGATGATGATGCAAGATTCTCGGGATATGAACTACATAAGCAAGTCTTGAATCATGAGTTGGATTGTAAGACACATGAACACAATTTCAAGACATTCGTGCCCACACGGAATTCTTACAACGAAATGCAACTGAGTTATAAATTGGGAACTGATTTGCAATCTCTGGCGTTAGCTAGACGAATGCTGATGATAACAAACCTTCTCCTGCAACGGCACCAGAAGAATGCTGCTAGCACTCCCCGACAATGAAACTAGAAGAATGTTGTTGATGGCCCACCAGTGCGTGGGTTCGCACCAGTTTTCGAGGGTGGAGTATTCGACCCAAATTTGTTGATCGCCTAAAGGAGGTGAGAGAATACTCTCGAGTATTAGGACCTGAATTTGTCAGATTCAACCACACCTGAAAGATTAGTATCTGCAAGCACAGTAGTAACAACAAAGTAATATGATAACAATGGTGTTAGAAATGATCTGTTGATGGCAGACTATTCCTAACGATTGTATCAATGGCGCCTCCGTTGCCGCGTTGACGGAAGTTGTCAGTTCCCGTCAACGACCAGCGAATCAACAGTGTAGCAGGTAGTAGCAGTGTAACAAGCAATAGAAGTGGCAAGGAACAACACTAGTGACAACAGTAGCAAGTAGCAACAGTAGCAAGCGACAGTAGTAGCAGAGCAAGACTAGTAACAGCAGTAGCAACAGTAGTAGCAGCAGCAACAGAGCAAGACAAGTAAAAGAGTAGGACAAACTTGTAGGCAATCGGTCGGTAATTTGGTTGGATTATAATCATCATGCAACAGCTATAACACGGAGAGATATGTGGCTAGCTCCCGTTCGTCAATGTGATGTAGGCATGCATTCCATGTGTCCTCATATGTGCTTAGGGAAAAAGAACTTGCATGACATCTATTGTCCATCCCTCCCGTGGCAGCGGGGTCCAAAAGGAAACTACGGGATATTAAGATTCTCCTTTTAATAAAGAACCGAACCAACACATTAGCACTTGGTGAACACATGAACTCCTCAAACTATGGTCATCACCGGGAGTGGTTCCGGTTATTGTCACTCCGGGGTTGCCGGATCATAACACATAGTAGGTAACTACAACTTGCAAGATCGGATCTAAAACACACATATATTGGTGACAACATAATAATTTCAGATCTGAAATGATGGCACTCGGGCCCTAGTGACAAGCATTAAGCATGGCAAAGTAGTAGCAACATCAATCTCAGAACATAGTGGATACTAGGGATCAATCCCCATCAAAACTAACTCGATTACATGATAGATCTCATCCTACTCATCACTGCCCAGCGAGCCTACGAATAGATTACTCACGAACGACGAACAGCTTCATGGAATTGGAGAGGGCAGAAGGTTGATGATGACGATGGCGACGATTTCCCCTCTCCGGAGCCCAAGACGGACTCCACATCTGCCCTCCAGATGAAGAACAGGTGGTGGCGGCGCCTCCGTATCAAAAACGTGACAAAACTTCTCTTTTTATTTTTTCTGGGACGAAAGACAACTTATAGAGCTGGAGTTGGGGGCGGCAGGGCTGTGTGGGCCCCACAAGCCTGCCCACCGCGAACAGGGGGTGGTGGCGGATCAGGGGCTTGTGGCCCACTGGCTCACCCCGTGAGGTGGAACTTGGCGCAGATATTTTTGATATTTTCCAAAACTGCTCCCCGTAAATTTTCAGGACGTTTGGAGAACTTTGATTTCTCCACAAAAATAACACCAAGGCAATTCTGCTGAAAACAGCGTCAGTCCAGGTTAGTTCCATTCAAATCATGCAAATTAGAGTCCAAAATAAGGGCAAAAGAGTTTGGAAAAGTAGATACGATGGAGACGTATCAACTCCCCCAAGCTTAAAACCTTGCTTGTCCTCAAGCAACTCTGTTGACAAACTAAGAGAGAAAGAAAAACTTTGACAAACTCTGTTTGATCTTGTTGTTGCAACTATGTCTAACTCATAACCAGAATTTCAGCAAGATCACAAGTTAACCACATAAGTAAATGATACAAAGGTCTCACGGTAAACTAATATCAATGGCATAATCAGCTAACGAGCAAATAATCATGAGTTTCAAATACCAACACTTCAATCAGAACAAGCATGAAGCAATATGAATTGGTGGTATCTCGCTAGCTCTTTCTGAGACCGCAAAACATAAATGCAGAGCACTTTCAAAGATCAGGGGATGACTAAACATTGTAATTCATAGCAATGAAGATCCAGTCATAGTCATACTCAATATCAATCAAAAGCAAAGCATAAAAATGACAGAGGTGCTCTCTAATTGGTGCTTATATAAGAGGAGGATGACTCGACAGGAAAATAAGTAGACAGGCCCTTCGCAGAGGGAAGCATTGATTTGCAGAGGTGCCAGAGCTCAAGCTTTGAAAACAGAGATAATGATTTTGGGTGGCATGCTTTCATTGTCAACGAAATGACCAAGAGTTCTCAATATCTTCCGTGCTACTCATGCTATAGGCGGTTCCCAAACAGAAAAGTAAAGTTTTAACTCCCCCACCACCAATCAATCACACTCCACGGCTAGCCGAATCCTCGGGTACCGTCCATACTAACATCAGTCCAGGGGGAGTCTTGTTTTACAGTTATGTTTTCGATTTAAGCGTGGAACTGGGCATTCCAATGATCGGCCCCTTTCTCGTGAATGACTGTGAATAAACACATGTCGAGGATAACACTCCTAACATGGAACATAACAATAACCCCCTGTCACCACATGAGCGGTTCGGGCATGCAAAACAGATTATTTATTGAAGGTTTAGAGAGTGGCACATGCAAATTTACTTGGAACGGCAGGTAGATACCGCAAATAGGTAGGTATGGTGGACTCTTATGGAAAAACTTTTGGGTTTATGGAAGTGGATGCACAAGCAGTAATCACGCTTACTACAAGTGAAGGCTAGCAAAAGACTGGGAAGCGACCAACTAGAGAGCGACAACGGTCATCAAGATGCAATGAGTTTGACTAACATTGAATGCAAGCATGAACACGATATAAATCACCATGAATACGAACATCATAGAGGCTATGTTGATTTTGTTTCAACTACATGCATGAACATGCGCCAAGTCAAGCCACTTGAAACATTCAAAGGAGAATACCATCCTATCATACTACATCATAGTCATCTCAAAATCTATGTTGGCATTCAAGACAAACCATTATAAGCTCTCAGCTAAATAAGCATGGCATCTGAAACTATGATCTCTAAGTTGTCATTGAAAACATGGTTCTCTCACAACAAAGCTAAATCTGGGTCGACAAGCTAGTCATATTTACAAAAACAAAATAGATAGAGTTCATACCAGCTTTTCAGTCTCAGTCACTTCATCATATATCATCATTGTGGCCTTTCATTTGCACGATCGAACGGTGAAAACGATAATAAGCGCATTGGACTAAGCTGAATTTGCAGGCAAACACAAAGGAGAAGACAAAATAATATGGCTCTTTGAAAGCTAAGCAGGTAAGCATGCAAGAACCACTAAGCAATATCTTCTACCTTGACACAAAGAAAAGAAAACTATTTACACGGGAAAGCTCCCAACAAGCAAAATAAGAAAGAAAAATCTTTTTGGGTTTTCTAAAAGGACACAAAACAAGAAAACAAGAAAACGAAAAGAAACTATCATGGATAATACAGTGGCAAAGTGTAAACACCGGCTAACAAAGTGAAAGCATAAGCATGAATGTAAACTCGGTGAGAACACGTACTCCCCCAAGCTTAGGCTTTTGGCCTAGCTTGGTCTACTCCCATGGATAATCCTGGTGAAACCCAAAGTCATAATGGGTGTTATACGGGAGTGCTGCAGCCACTGCCTGAATAGCTGCCTAACGAAGTCGAGCAGCAGTCGCCTCCCTCTCATACTCCTCTGCCTCTCCTATGGTTATGTAGTATCTTCGTTTAACCTGAAAGTCAAAGAAAGCAGGAGCAGGAAGGGTAATATTGAAAACACGCTGCCTGTTAAATATCAAGCGGTATAGGAGGGATCCCTGATCTCTCTGAAGGAACTAGTAGCGTGTTAGAGCGACACGATCAAGGTAGGCTGTACGGAGAGGAGGGTCTTCTGGACGTATGGATACTCAAGGAAAATTTGCTAAGCGCGTAGCATAAACTCCACCAAAGAAATCCCCCTCACTGGCATTTTTATTCAGTCTCGTCGCTATAATAGCGCCCATATTGAAGCTCCTATCACCTGTTACCGCGCTCTTAAGGATACTGAGGTCGGAAGCGCATATGTGACAATGTGCACCCTTGCCGTTAATGCACCTACCTATGAAGAGGGCAAGGTAGTGCAAGGCAGGGAAATGGATGCTTCCTATGGTGGCTTGCGTGATATCTCTGGTTTCTCCAACAGTTATACTGGAGACAAAGTCTCTGACCGAGGACTTAGGAGGATCATTAACACTACCCCCATCAGGTATCTTACAAATCCTATTGAAATCCTCCAGACCCACGGTATAGGATTTATCATACAGATCAAACATTATGGATGATTCACGGCCAGCTAAAAATTTCAATCTACGCACGAAAGAGGCAGTGAGTATAGCATACTGTTCACATTTTTCTGAGAGGAATTCTTCTAACCCGGCATTGCGAACAAGTGCATCAAACTCATCCTTGAAACCTGCTTCGATCATGAACTCATCGGAAGTCCATTCACATGGTTGTACCGGTGCGTCCCTTAGTTGAAAAGGTTCGGGCTCCCGAAAGGAGAGACGAGGACACTTATTACTTGAGGAACCACCATGAAACTTCCTCCTGAACATAATTTCCTTATGCTGAAATTTTTGAAGTTCAAGAGAAAAGTGAATAAAGACCCACCACACCTTGTAGCAACTACTCCTACTAGTACCTAGAGACCGTATCACGCGCTAAAACTACTTGGGACCAGCTAAAATCAAGTTTTCAAGCTCAAGAACAGGGTCACCAAGGTAGCAAGAATACGCGAAGGATAAAACACTAGAGCAAAAACTAATTGGACCAATGGAAGAGTCACTTACCAAGGAGTAATTTCCCCAAAACGGTTCGGAGAATGGTGCTTTGAGCAAGGAGATCGAAAATCACAGCCAAATGAGCAAGACACGGGTTTGAGCTGCGAAACAATTTTTTCTGGAGGTGGAAGAAGAGGTTGGGAGCTGGAATGAGTGGAGGGGGTGCCTGTGGCCCCCACAAGCTTGCACCACACAATCAGGGGGGTGGTGGCGGAGCAAGGGCTTGTGGCCCACTGGTCAGGCCCCCAGGCCAGCTCTCAGGCCCAGAAATTTTCAAAAATTCCAGAAAAAATGATACTAAATTTTCAGGACCATAGGAGAACTTTTATTTTCGAGGTATTTTTCTCCGGGACGCTAAAACAGAAAACAGGAAAAGCTAAACTACTTCTATCATTTTTCTTCTAAGCAAAAAGATAATGAAAGCTTTAAAACAGAGGTATGTGACTCTTTGATTCATCCGTTTCATGGTCATCGAAAGAAATCCGTCAATGGGGTTGATCAAGTCCTTATGACAAAACCTATTCGAATCACAAGAGAGAACGGAGAATTTTCAAATAGCCACTAAGTCACCTCAATGGGGATATGTATCTCCCCAACAAGCAAATCATACTTCATCTTAGCACGAGGAATAGGGCATTCAAAGCTCCCAATGAGAATCGATGAAGTCTTTTCGATAGCATTGATGCAATGTACTGGATATCGTTTCTTCGGAAAGTGCACTGTGTGCTCATTACCGTTGACATGGAAAGTGACATTGCCTATGTTGCAATCTATAACAGCCCCTATAGTGTTTAAAAAGGGTCTTCCGAGGATGATAGCCATGGCATCGTCCTCAGGAATATCCAAGATAACAAAGTCTGTTAAGATAGTGGTATTAGCAACCACAACAGGCACATCCTCACAAATGCCGATAGGGAAAGCAGTTGATTTGTCAGCCATTTGCAGAGAAATTTCACTGGGTGTCAACTTATCCAACTCAAGTCTACGATAAAGAGAGAGCGACATAACACTAACACCGGCACCAAGGTCACATAAGGCAGTTCTTACGTAGTTTCCTTTAATGGAACAAGGTATAGTGGGCACTCCAGGATCACCAAGTTTCTTAGGAGTTCCACCTTTGAAAGTGTAATTGGCAAGCATGGTGGAGATCTCAAGATCTGGTATCTTCCGTTTATTAGTCACGATATCTTTCATGTACTTGGCATACAGAGACATCTTGAGCATATCAGTTAACCACATCTACAGAAAGACGGGTCTTATCATCTCAATGAAGCGCTCAAAATCCACATCATCCTTTTTCTTGGATGGCTTAGGAGGAAAGGGCATAGGTCTCTAAACCCATGGCTCTCTTTCTTTACCATGCTTCCTAGAAGTGAAGTCATTCTTATCGTATTTCTTAGGTTGTGGATTATCAGGATTAACCATAGGTTCAATCTCCACATCCTCATCATGGCTAGGTTGAGCATTATTATGAACATCACTGTCCATATTGTCACCAGGTTCATGTTCATCACCCGATTGTGTTTCTGCATCAGACGCAGAAATATCATTAGGTTCTTCAGGTGTCACGGTATTTGGTGAACTGGCGTGCAGGTTTCTATCATCCTTTTTCTTCTCCTTAGGATGACTAGGTGTATCAACATTGATTCCTTGAGAATCTTGATCAAATCTCTTAGGATGACCCTCAGGATACAAAGGTTCCTGAGTCATTTTGCCTCCTCTAGTAATGACTCTTACAGAGTTGTCATTTAATTCATTGAGCAGGTCATACTGAGCTTTAAGTACTTGTTCTACCTGAGTAGTAATCATAGAGGCATGTTTACTCAGAAGCTTCAGAGCATTGCCATTTCTGTCTGCACAAGCACTTAAATGGCTAAGCATACAAGTACTTTGTTCCAAATGTCTGCTAACATAATCATTGAAACTCTATTGTTTGGCAACAAAGTTGTCAAATTCATCAAAGCATAGGCTAGCCGGTTTATCAAAAGGAATATCACTCTCGTCAAACCTAGACAGAGAATTCACTTCCACTACCTGTATCGTGTTATCGAGACCATGGATCTCTTTGATAGGTGGTAGATTTTTGACGTATTCAAATCTAATGCCTTTCTCTTGCATAGATTTCTTGGCTTCTTGCATATCTTCGGGACTGAGGAATAGAATACCTCTTTTCTTCCGAGTTGGCTTAGGATGTGGTTCGGGAATAGTCCAAGCATTATCGTTGATCAAGAGGTTATTCAGTAGAGTCTCAGCTTGTTCTATAGTTCGTTCCCTAAAAACACAACCGGTGCAACTATCTAGGTGGTCTCTAGAGGCATCGGTAAGTCCGTTATAGAGGATATCAAGTATCTCGTTCTTCTTAAGAGGGTGATCAGGCAAAGCATTCTGCAGTTGGACGAGCCTCCCCCAAGCTTGTGGAAGACTCTCTTCTTGGAGTTGAGCAAAGTTGTATATTTCCTGCAAGGCATCTTGCTTCTTATGGGCAGGGAAATATTTCTCACAGAAGTAATAGACCATCTCCTGGGTACTGCACACACATCCAGGAGCAAGAGAGGTGAACCAGGCTTTAGCGTCATCCTTTAGAGAGAAAGGAAACAGCTTAAGGATATAGTAGTGGCGGATCTTCTCCTCACTAGTGAAAAGGTTGGCTATATCGGATAGTTTGGCAAGATGGACTATGACCGTCTCAGACTCATAACCATGAAAAGGATCAGATTCGACTAGAGAGATTATCTTAGGGTCGACAGAGAATTCATAATCCTTATCGGTGACAAAGATAGGCGAAGTGGCAAACTTCGGGTCCTTTTTCATCCTAGCTTCCCGAGATTTTTCCTTCCACTTGAGAAGTAATTTCTCAGCGTCATAGGCATCCTTACACGCAAGAAAATCCTCAGCTATCTCTCCCTCCATAACGTAACCCTCAGGTATATCAAGCAATTCATATCTAGGAGAGCTAGATCTAGGAGGAGCAAAAGCAGGTTCTATCTCAATAGTATCGGCAGTATCAGAAGCATCACGAGCATTGGCAGTAACTCTAGCAATATGAGCATCAAGGAACACTCCTAGTCGAACATCATGCAAAGTAGCATCTCTAGCAGTATCAAGCATAGCATCATGAGGCAAAGCAACATCTCTAGCATCACCAGGCAAAGCAGTATCAAGCATAGCATCTTCAGGAAAAATAGCATCTATAGCATCATCAGGCAAAGCAGTATCAAGCATAGCATCTCTAGCAGTATCAGGCATAGTATCAAGGATAGCATCAAGCATAGCATCTCTAGAAGTAGTATCACAAGCATCATCAAGAACACGCGACATATCAAGATTTCTAGGAGGAGGTGATGTCGCAAACTTACTCATAATCGAAGATGAATCAAGTGCACAGCTAGATGGCAATTCCTTACCTCATAAATCCCAAGTAACTCAGAGAATATAGCAATACCTCCCCGACAACGGCACCAGAAAAATGCTGATTTGCAATCTCTGGCGTTAGCTAGACGAATGCTGATGACAACAAACCTTCTCCTGAAACGGCACCAGAAGAATGCTGCTAGCACTCCCCGGCAATGAAACTAGAAGAATGTTGTTGATGGCCCACCAGCGCGTGGGTTCGCAGTAGTTTTCGAGGGTGGAGTATTCGACCAAAATTTGTTGATCGCCTACAGGAGGTGAGAGAATACTATCGAGTATTAGCAGCTGAATTTCTGAGATTCAACCACACCTGAAAGATTAGTATCTGCAAGCACAGTAGTAACAACAAAGTAATATGATAACAACGGTGTCAGAAACGATCTGTTGACGGTAGACTATTCCTAACGATTGTATCAATGGCGCCTCCGTTGCCGCGTTGACGGAAGTTGTCAGTTCCCTTCAATGACCAGTGAATCAACAGTGTAGCAGGTAGTAGCAGTGTAACGAGCAATAGCAGTGGCAAGGAACAACAGTAGTGACAACAGTAGCAAGTAGTAACAGTAGCAAGCGACAGTAGTAGCAACAATAGCAGCAGAGCAAGACAAGTAACAGCAGTAGCAATGGTAGTAGTAGCAGCAGCAGAGCAAGACAAGTAACAGCAGTAGGACAAACTCGTAGGCAATGGGTCGGTGATTTGTTTGGATGATAATCATCATGCAACAGCTATAACACGGAGAGATATGTGGCTAACTCCCATTCATCAATGTGATGTAGGCATGCATTCCGTGTGTCGTCATACGTGCTTAGGGAAAAAGAACTTGTATGACATCTATTGTCCATCCCTCCCGTGGCAGCGGGGTCCAAAAGGAAACTATGGGATATTAAGGTTCTCCTTTTAATAAAGAACCAGACCAACGCATTAGCACTTGGTGAACACATGAACTCCTCAAACTATGGTCATCACTGGGAGTGGTTCCGATTATTGTCACTCCGGGGTTGCCGGATCATAACACATAGTAGGTAACTACAACTTGCAAGATCGGATCTAAAACACACAAATATTGGTGACAACATAATAATTTCAGATCTGAAATCATGGCACTCGGGCCCTAGTGACAAGCATTAAGCATGGCAAAGTAGTAGCAACATCAATCTCAGAACATAGTGGATACTAGGGATCAATCCCCATCAAAACTAACTCGATTACATGATAGATCTCATCCTACTCATCACCGTCCAGTGAGCCTACGAATAAATTACTCACGAACGACGAAGATCTTCATGGAATTGGAGAGGGACGAAGGTTGATGATGACGATGGCGATGATTTCCCCTCTCCGGAGCCCAAGACGGACTCCAGATCTGCCCTCCAGATGAAGAACAGGTGGTGGCGGCGCCTCCAAATCGAAAACGCGAGGAAAACTTCTCTTTTTTATTTTTTCTAGGACGAAAGACAACTTATAGAGCTGGAGTTGGGGGCGGCAGGGCTGTGTGGACCCCTCAAGCCTGCCCACCGCCACCAGGGGGGTGGTGGCGGAGCAGGGGCTTGTGGCCCACTGGCCCACCCCCTGAGGTGGAACTTGGCGCAGATATTTTTGATATTCTCCAAAACTGCTCCCCATAAATTTTTAGGACGTTTGGAGAACTTTGATTTCTGCAGAAAAATAACACCAAGGCAATTTTGCTGAAAACAGCGTCAGTCCAGGTTAGTTCCATTCAAATCATGCAAATTAGAGTCCAAAACAAGGGCAACAGAGTTTGGAAAAGTAGATACGATGAAGACGTATCAGGAACCATGATCGAGGATATCAAGGTCCTTGTGTAAGCCTCGATTAGTGTTGGGGATATTACCTGCGGTGTAACCCGCCCTAGTTGGGCCGAGTCACTATGGGGGCGACTCATTCATTGGTAATACATGCCTTGGCCCATGAGCCGGATGGCGGTTCAGGAGCTATACACAGGATAGACCGCCAAGGAGGTTTCCTGTCTTGGAAAGCACGACGACTTAGAGGTAGGGAAAGCTACGATTGGTAGCATAGCCAGGACTCTTGTAAATCCTAGGGCCTCGACCTGTATATAAAGGCGAGTCTGTGAGGAAGATAGTGGCAAGTTAGAAATAATCGAGAGCTAGGTCAGGCGAGTTACACCCTCCTTGTAATCCAAACCATCATCAATCTACACAAAGCAGGACGTAGGCTTTTACCTCCACATGAGGGGCCGAACCTGGTTAAATCTGAGTCTCGCTTTCGCTCACCCCCTTTGAGTCGCCACCAAGGTGCGATGGCTCCATCTTTAAGTCCTTTCATGAGGACATCTGCCGTCACAAAACCACGACAGTTGGCGCCAACCGTGGGGCCATAGCACGGTGGAGTTGAGTTCTCAAAGGGAGCCCTACCAGGGTTTGAAAGTTATGCGGTCGGCATCATGACGAAAAGACGTCGCGGAAGGTACTACATCGACAACTCGTTGTGGGGGCCAGAAGCCGATTCAGTCGAATCTGGTTACAAAGTCCCCTTCGGCAAGATCAATATCTTCATCGGCATGATTGGAACACCCGTGCTTGAGCCGGACACCTCCACCGACATCGTTGAGCCGGCCAGGTACGTCCTCCCCATCACACGACATGACAAGGGACGCCATGTTTTCGTTGGTTTTACGCAGGGAGCCAGCGTACAAGACGAACCAGCAATCCAGGAAGTCACCCCCGTCAATTCTGACGATGAGTCATCCATGGGCGAGACAGATTCAATTCATCCTCTTCACGAGGGACAACTTGGAGGGTTGTCACTGGCAATGGATCCCGAGACTCTTGAAAGATCACATCGACAAATCACCATCTATATGTCAGGGGCGACACAACCTCAGCAAAACCCGGCCGACAACAATGAGACCGGCGAGACATCGAAAACCCCGGCTCAAACCATGGCGAATTTAACGTTAGAGGTCACCAAGGCTCTTGACAACCGCTGTGACGCTAGAGAATCAGGAATCGATCAGCGAGACATGGAAGCGGAAACCGCCAGGATGGAGACGCAACATGCCATGATTGTTGCCGAGACGGAACGGTTGAACACCGAAGGTTGGCGGCTCGAGAGACAACAGCGTGCGTCCGATGCCATCCACCAAAAGAGACACCACGGACGCATCCCGTCCGACTTACATCCAACTCGCCTCTTCGACACCCCGCGCACTCCTGGGGCGGGACCTGATCGACCTTTGCAAGCTGCTCCAGGGGGAGGTCCGGTGCAATCGCCTAACCCGCCAGCGCCTCAACCGATGGATGCCCATGCAACTCGCTTCCAGACACCACGATGCGACTTCTCAAATCCCGCGGATAATGTGTTGGCGGCAACCCGCCACCTGGAGTCCCTCCCCATCTACGGAAACTCCCCGACCGAGGTAGAAGCAAGAAACGCCATTGAGATGCTGAAGACAGCAGTGGTCCAACATGAGCAATACTCACACAGTCTTGACCGGTTACACTCCATCCTTCTACCTCTTGAGCTTGCGTTGGTTTTTCCCTTGAAGAGGAAAGGGTGATGCAGCAAAGTAGAGATAAGTATTTCCCTCAGTTTGAGAACCAAGGCATCAATCCAGTACGAGTATCAAGATGAGGCACCAATGAACCTGTGCAAAACCAAACAAACTTGCACCCAACGCGATAAAGGGGTTGTCAATCCCTTCACGATTACTTGCAAGGTGAGATCTGAAGGTGATAAAAGGTAAAAAGAAATAAAAGTGCAGCAAAGTATTTTTGGTATTTTTGTATGTAGATCTGAATATATGATGTGTAAAATAGACCCCGGGGCCATAGTGTTCACAAGAGGCTTCTCTCATGATAGCAAGTATTAGGGTGGGTGAACGAATTACTGTCGAGCAATTGATAGAATCGCGCAAAGTCATGACGATATCTAAGGCAATGATCATACATATAGGCATCACGTTCGAGACAAGTAGACAGATACTTTCTGCATCTACTACTATTACTCCACACATCGACCGCTATCCAACATGCATCTAGTGTATTAAGTTCATAACAAACGAAGTAACACCTTAAGAAAGATGACATGATGTAGAGGGATAAATTCATGCAATATGATATAAACCCCATCTTTTTACCCTTGATGGCAACAACACGATGCGTGCCTCACTACCCCTTCTGTCACTAGGTGAGGACACCGCACGGTATGAACCCAAAACCAAGCACTTCTCCCATTGAAAGAATTATAGATCAAGTTGGCCAAACGAAACCAATAACTCGAAGAGAAGTACAAGGATAAGAAATCATGCATAGAAGAATTCAGAGGATACTCAAATAATATTCATAGATAATCTGATCATAAATCCACAATTCATCAGATCTCGACAAACACACCGCAAAAGAAAGTTAAATCGGATAGATCTCCATGAAGATCATGGAGAACTTTGTATTGAAGATCCAAGAGATAGAATAAGCCATCTAGCTACTAGCTATGGACCCGAAGGTCTGTCGTGAACTACTCATGCATCATCGGAGGGGCAATGGTGTTGATGAAGAAGCCCTCCGTGTCCGAATCCCCCTCCGGCAGGGTACCAGAATGGTTCCTAGATGGGATCTTGCGGAGACAGAAGCTTGCGGCGGCGGAAAAATATTTTGGTGGCTCTCTTCTTTGGTTTCGGGATTTTTGGGAATTTATAGAAGAAAGAGGTAGGGCAGAGGAGGCAAGGGGGGCCCACGAGTCTGCTAGGCGCCCCCTAGGGCCCGCCTAGGGGGCTCGTGACCTCCCACGAGACCTCCTGCCTTGGTTCTCAAGTCCTCTGCGTATCTTCTGTTATGGAAAAAATCATCCCGCAGGTTTTATTCCATTTGGACTCCGTTTAATATTCTTTTCTGAAAAAGGTCAAAAACACGGAAAAAAAGAAACTGGCACCAGGCAATGAGTTAATAGGTTAGTCCCAAAAATGATATAAAATGGCATATAAATGCATATAAGACATCCCAAGTTGATAATATAGTAGCATGGAACAATAAAAAATTATAGATACGTTGGAGACGTATCACACCCCCCAGGCGAGTCACACCAGGAGTCGCCACGAGGACCAACCCGCAGTGACCAGTGGGCAACATCGTCCTCCTCAGACCAACCCGCTCGGGATACCCGACATGCGAGTCCAGGACATTGTGGATGCAGCGCGAGCCGCGCGTCAGATGGAGACAGTAGCCGCGGTGGGTCAGGGTTATCCGGCTTATACCCAGACACCTCCCGCATCGCTCGATACAGGAGGCAAGCACATTGGGGTGTCATGTCTCACACCATCCCTACGCAATGAGCGGATGCCTAAGGATTTCAAAGGACCAAGGAAGGTACCCAACTACACACCAGATCTCGAACCAGGGTCGTGGATTGAGAGTTACGAGCTCGCAATGGACATGCTCGACGTAAACGAGGCGGTTTGCACCAAATATTTCACTATGATGCTGGAAGGAACGACACGTGCGTGGTTGAAAAACTAGCCGCCTAACTCCATCAACACCTAGGCAGAGTTGAAGGAGCGCTTCATCAAAAATTTCAGAGGGACTTGCAAACGCCCGATGACCATCGTCGACCTACAACAATGCATGCAGCGGCCGGATGAGTCGTCCCATCACTGGACTCGGCAAGTCGCGGAAGTTATTTGTTCGTCAGATGGCATTTCGGCGGCTCAGGCAGTTTTGATTCTGGAGAAAAATTGCCATTACGAGCCCCTGGTGCTGAAGCTGGGGCGACTTAAGTGTAAAGTGCGCGACATGGGCGAGTTGATGGATACCCTCACCATACATGCCGAGTCAGATGACACCAAGGTTCCTGGAGAGGACGATGACAAGGCTAGCACCGCCAGGAGGGGCGAGTCGTCGAAGGGTCACTCTCATTTTCAAGGCCGGCGTAACCACCACCATGGTGGGCAAGGCAAAAAGATACAACAAGAAGGTCCTACATATTTCGTTGCTAACACCAATACGGGCAATGGAAACCAACGCCAGAAGAAGCGGGCTTTCAGTGGGAAGAAGCCGTGCAATTATCATGAGATGCTCAAAGGCCCCTGCCCACAACATGCTACGGCTGAGGGGCCGGCGACTCACTCTTGGGAGGATTGCTACGTGATGCAGGAGTTCCGAGCTGAGGCGCTCAAGAAAGGCCAAGGAGGTGATCAGGGCCAACAACAGGAATAGTTCGGCGCTCCCAGGTCATGTCGGAGCATGTTCGGCGGTTTTCCTAACCCAGGTCCACAGGGCGGGTCACAACCCAACAGTGGACAGTTTCAGCAACAACCCCCGCAAGGGGATCTCCAGCGACGGGATGATCGTAGCAGTTTCCAGAATAACCCTAAGTAGCTGAATAGTGGGCAGTATCATGTGTTCACCACCAGCACGTGCGAACAGGATCAGAAGGTGAAACATAGAACTTTCAGTGTGGCTGAGCCGGCACTCCCCAGGTACCTTCACTGGTCTGAACAGCCCATAACCTGGAGTAGGGAGGATCACCCACCCCGAGTTGATAACCCTGGTGACTTAGCTTTGGTCATGGCTCCCCAAGTCGGAGGATACACCCTTTCCAAAGTCCTCATGGATGGAAGCAGCAGCATTAACATCATGTACTTCGATACCTTTCGAAGGATGAATCTCTTGGAGAAAGACTTGATGCCATCGTGCATGGTTTTTCACGACATCGTTCCGGGTAAGTAGGCGTATCCAATTGGGCGGATTAAACTTAACGTGGCTTGTGGCACATAGTACAATTACAGGAGCGAGTCTCTCATGTTTGAGGTGGTCAAAATCAAGAGCCCTTACCACGCCTTGTTTGGAAGGCCGGCTTACGCCCAATTCATGGCCCGCCCATGTTATGTTTATCTCAAGCTCAAGATGCCTCGTACTAAGGGACCTATTACGATCAGCGGAGACAGGAAGATAGCCCAAGAGTGCGAAGAGGAGACACGGCTTATGCCGAGACGGCTTGCGCGGCCGAGGAGCTCAAGTTTCACCAAGCTAATGTTGATCCGGCAGACATGACGCTGCTCAAGAGGCCAACAATCGACTCTGAGCCGCCCCTCAAGTTTAAACCAACGGACGACACCAAGGTCATAGAGTTCACGCCTGGCGACTCAACCAAGTAGTTCACTATTGGGACGGGTCTGGATCCCAAATAGGAAAGCGCGCTCATCGAATTCATCCGTGAGAATCGGGACATCTTCACATGGAAACCTTCTGACATGCCAGGTGTACCGAGAGAATTCGTTGAGCACCATCTTAATACTGACACCAAAGTAAAACCAGTCCAGCAGTACCTTCACAGGTTTAATGAGGAGCGACGTAAGGCGATTAGAGAGGAAGTCGCCCAGCTTTTGGCTGCCGGGTTCATCATCGAGGTTTTCCATCCTGAGTGGTTGGCTAACCCGGTCCTGGTGCTCAAAAAGAACGGCACGTTCCGCATGTGCGTCGACTACACCGACCTCAACAGAGCCTGTCCGAAGGATCCCTTCGCCCTCCCCCGCATTGATCAAATCATTGACTCGACGGCGGGTTGCGAGCGTTTGTGTTTCTTGGATGCTTATTCAGGGTACCACCAATCAAGATGGCGGTGGCAGACAAGGAGAAAACATCCTTCTTAACCCCCTTCGGAGCCTTCTGTTACGTGTCTATGCTGTTTGGGCTTAAGAGTGCGGGGGCGACTTATCAGCGTTGCATCCAAAATTGTTTGCATAACCAGATCGGTCGTAACGTCCATGCTTATGTGGACGACATCGTAGTCAGATCTTAGAAGAAAAGAGTCGCACTTGGAGGATCTCAAGTGGACTTTTGACAATTTGCGCGTATACCAGATGAGGCTTAACCCCACCAAGTGCGTGTTTGGTGTTCCTACGGGAAAGTTATTGGGGTTTCTGGTGTCAGAACGCGGCATTGAAGCTAACCTGGACAAAATTGAAGCGATTACTTCGCTAGGAAAGTCGGCTAATATTAACCAAGTCCAGCGCATGGTGGATCGTATCGCGGCTCTAAGTCGTTTTATAAGTCGCCTTGGGGAGAAGGCCATCCCTCTTTATCAGATGCTCAAGAAAACTGATCAATTCGTATGGACGGATGAAGCCAACGATGCCTTTGAAGCCTTGAAACGACAGTTGGTTAAGCCGCTAGTACTGGCGGCTCCGACGGACAAAGAGCCTATGCTTTTGTACATCGTGGCCAATTCCAAGGCAATGAGTGTGGCAGTGGTTGTCGAGCGGAAGGAAGAAGGAAAGAAATACCCGGTCCAGCGACCCGTGTATTTATCAACGAAGTCCTGACCCTCTCCAAACAACGCTATCCGCATTGGCAAAAGCTGGTTTTCGGGTGTTTATGGCGAGTCGGAAGCTGAAGCACTACTTCCAAGAACATCCAATCACGGTAGTCAGTTCTGCCCCCCTTGGCGTCATTATACAAAATCGATAAGCAACACGACGGATTGCTAAGTGGGCCATTGAGTTGGGGCCTCATCACATGCGATATACTCCCCGTACAGCCATTAAGTCTCAAGCATTAGTGGACTTCATCAACGACTGGACCGAGTTGCAAATTCCAGAAGATAGGCCCGATCACACCTATTGGACCATCTATTTCGACAAATCCACGCAATTGGAAGGCTCGGGGGCTGGTGTGGTGATAACTTCGCATCAGGGTGACAAATTTTGCTATGTCCTCCGGCTCTTACCAACAACGCAGCAGAGTATGAAGCCTCGCTCCATGGATTGCGACTCGCCAAAGAGATGGACCTCACGCGAGTCAGATGTTTGGGCGACTCAGATTTGGTGGCACAGCAGGTTTCTGGCACCTGGGATTCTAGAGATCCCTTGATGGCGGCTTACAGGCGAGCTGTATCAGATGTAGCGGGTCATTTTCATGGTTATCAAGTGGATCACATCGACCGGTGCTACTGCGATAAAAGACCTTCCAACGGCACCAGAAACAAGCATGCTGAAGGGAGATTATTCTTGTCTTGATTCTCCTCAGCAACGGCTTAAGCAAGATGACATGATGTAGATGGACAATCTCATATCTACGACAAAGCCCACCTTGTTACCCTTGATGGCAACTACACGATGTGTGCCTTGCTGCCCCTATTGTCCCTAGGAAAGGTCACCACACGGTAAGAACCCAAAACCAAGCACTTCTCTCATTGCAAGAATCATAGATCTAGTTGGCCAAACAAAACCAAAGACTCGGAGAGACTTACAAGGATATCAAATCATGCATCTAAGAAATCAGCAAAGACTCAAATATATATCATAGATAATCTGATCACAAATCCACAATTCATTGGATCTCGACAAACACACCGCCAAAGAGGATTACATCGGATAGATCTCCATGAAGATCATGGAGAACTTTGTATTGAAGATCCAAGAGAGAGAAGAAGCCATCTAGCTACTAACTACGGACCCGTAGGTCTGAAGTGAACTGCTCACGAATCATTGGAGGGGCGATGATGTTGGTAAAGAAGCCCTGCAACTCCAAAGTCCCCTCTGGCAGGGCACCGGGAAGGGTCTCCAGATGAGATCTCGCGGAAACTGAAGCTTGCGGCGGCGGAAAAGTGTTTTCGTGGACGCCCTGATTTTTTCTGGATTTTTAGGGAATTTATAGGCCAAAGATCTAGGGCAGGGGGGCGACAGGGAGGCCACAAGCTTGGTTGCCGCGGCCTCCCCCCTGGCCGCGGCAACAGGGCTTGTGGGCTCCCTGTGGGCCCACTTGCTTGGCCCTCAAGCCTCCCGATCTTCTTCCGTTCTGGAAAAAATCATTTTGGGGATTTTATTCCGTTTGGACTCCGTTCTAAAATCAGATCTGAAAAGAGTCAAAAACACAGAAAAAACAGGAACTGGCACTTGGCACTGAGTTAATAAGTTAGTCCCAAAAAAGATATAAAAGGTAAACAAAACATCCAAAATTGACAAGATAACAATGTGAAACCATCAAAAATCATAGATACGTTTGAGATGTATCAAGCATCCCCAAGCTTAACTCCTGCTCGTCCTCGAGTAGGGTAATGATAAAGAATGAATTTTTGATGCTTTCATGCTACCTAGCATAGATGTCCTTTGTAACTCTTCTTATGTGACGTGAATGTTCAGATCCATTGGATTCAAAACAATAGCTTGCTATTGACGTGGAAACAATAATAATTCAAGCAAACTAGCAAGGTAATCATGAACTTTCAAAATAACAAGGCCAAAAGAAAGTTATCCCTACAAAATCATATAGTCTGGCTATGCTCTATCATCATTGCACAACGAATTTAAATCATGCACAACCCCGGTATTGGCCAAGTAATTGTTTTCACACCTTTACTTTCTCAAACTTTTTCAACTCTCATGCAATACATGAGCGTGAGCCATGGTTTTAGCACTATAAGTGGTGTGGAGTGTGGTGGAGGGTGCAAGAAAAACAAGGTGAAGATGGTCACATTAACTAGGCATATCAATGAGCTGTGGAGATGCTCATCAATAGATATCAATGTGAATGAGTAGGGATTGCCATACAAATGATGCACTAGAGCTAAGAGTATGTGAAAGCTCTTAAATAAAACTAGTGGGTGTGCATCCAACTTGCTTGCTCACGAAGACCTAAGGCAAATTTGAGGAAGCCTATCATTGGAATTACCAGCCAAGTTATATAATGAAAATTTCCCACTAGCTATATGGTGGTGACAAAACGGGAGACTCTCAATCATGAAGATCATGGTGCTTAATATGCACAAGTGTGGAAAGGTGGTAGCATTGTCCCTTCTCTCTTTTTCTCTCATTTTTTTGGATGGGCTCTTTGGCCTTTTTAAAAAAAAATTGGTGGGCATCTTTGGCCTCTTTTATTTCCTCACATGGGACAATGCTCCATCAATGATGATCATCACACTTACAACTCAAAACTTAGAGCAACGATGACTCTATATAGAATGCCTTCGGTAGTGTACCGTGACAATGATCTAGCATGGCATGGACATTAATGGAAACATCATGCTAGCTATCTTACGATCATGCAATGGCAATGTAGACGTGGTGGCACATGTCATGGTGGTAGTTGCATGGCAATATATCTCGGAATGACTTTGAAAAAGCCATAGTAGGTAGGTGTGGTGGCTGTTTTGAGGGAGGCTAATGGTGGGTTTTGTGCACCAGCGAAAGTTACACGGTACTAAAGAAGATAGTGATGGTGGAAGGTGAAAGTGCATCTAAACTACGGACTCAACATTAGTCATGAAGAACTCATATACTTGTTGCAAAAGTTTTATTAGTAATCGAAACAAAGCATTCAACTCATACTCCTAGGGGAAGGGTTGGTAGGTATAAACCATCGCGCGATCCCGACCGCTACACAAAGGATGACAATCAATAGACTAATCATGCTCAGACTTCATTACATAGCGGTTCACCATACGTGCATGCTACGGGAATCACTAACTTCAACACAAGTATTTCTAGATCCACAACACCTTACTAATATAACTTCAATATTACCATAACCACAACTCAAAACTAGTTGAGATGAATCAAACTTCTCTAACTATTCAATGCACATGAAGGTGGAAGTTTTCGTATCCCTTTGGATAACTACCCCTTTTGAGACTACTTTCAAAGCATAGATCAATTACCAAGTTACGCACCACCGTGCTCTAAAAGATATAAGTGAACCACATAGAGCAAAAGCATCTAGCTCAAAAGATATCAGTGAAGCACATGTGAGCTGAATTGTCTACCAAAGGATATAAGTGAAGATCGACAAAATCACGGTGAGTGCATGTCTCTCTCTCTAGGTGTGCAGCAAGTATGATTGTGACACAACAAAAATAAAAGACTCCTACGATACAAGACACTCCAAGCAAAACACATAACATGTGGTGAATAAAAATATAGCCCCAAGTAACATTACCGATGGATTGAAGACGAAAGAGGGGATGCCTTCCCGGGGCATCCCCAAGCTTAGGCTTTTACGGCATCCTTGAATCATCTTGGGGTGCCTTGGGCATCCCCAAGTTTGAGATCTTTCCACTCTTTATCTTTTTGTCCATAAGAACTTCACCCAAAACTTGAAAACTTCACAACACAAAACTTAAACAGAAACTCCTGATAACATTAGTATAAGAAAGCAAACCACCACTTCCTTAGGTACTGTAGCAAACTTGAATTCTACTTATGTTGATGTTGGGTTACTGTATTTTCAATCTTCCATGGCTAATACCCCCCGATACTATCCATAGTTTCATCGAAATAAGCAACCAACACAACAAAAACAGAATCTGTTAACAGCAGACCAGTCTGTAGCAATCTGTATACTTCGTATACTTAGGGTACTTCAGAAATTCTGAAAACTTACGACATTCTGAAGAATTTGCGTAGGAATCAGCAGCAAAAATAATCAACTCAAAAGCTCTTACAGAAAAAAATAAAAAAATATTTTCGTGAGCAGAAAGTTTCCGTCTTTTCCAGCATGACCAAACGATCATCCCCAAGACTAATCATAACGGTTTTGCTTGGCACAAACGCAAAAATAAACACAAAAAACACAATCATAACAGAATTATGAAAGTTTGGAAAACACAAACAGAAAGAAAAAGGATAGATTCGTTGGGTTGCCTCCCAACAAGCGTTATTGTTTAATGCCCTTAGCTAGGCAAAAGGTGATGGAATCACGTATAGTCATCTTTGGTGCTCAAACCATAAGTAGTGTGATCATTTATCATCTTGAGATCTTTATCTTTATTGGATGACTCACCACTAGCTTTAGGAACAAAAACAGACTTGACGGTCTTTTTGAGAGTGAGATTCGGAGTATTTTGCACAGCGGCAAAAGCGGAACCCAAGTTGGTTATGACATCTTCTAGTTTGCCAATTCTAGAAGAATCATTAACTATAAGTTCCTTCTCCCTTAAACTTTTCAAAAAAATTCCCACTTTGGATCCGTACTGAGTAATTTGATTGTGGATGTTTCTATCCAAACCCTCAATAAGTTCAACCGTGGCAATTTTGTTTTCAATAGCGTCAAGCCTTTGCATCACGTGTTCCAAGGTTAAGGTAGTTCCATTAACCATGAGCGGAGGTGAACCTACCAAATTCATGATAGCTCCATAGGAGTCAACATTATGGCTCCCCAAAAAATTCCCACCTACAATGGTATCAAGGATATACCTATTCCAAGGAGAAATTCCAACATAGAAACTGCGAAGAAGAACGGTAGTGGATTGCTTACAAGTAGATCTACTTTGAGCATTGCAAATCCTGTACCAGGCGTCCTTTAAATTTTCTTCCTCATTCTGCCTAAAATTGAGAACTTCATTCTCAGGGGTATCGTTTGGAGTGGTAGGTCTAGCCATTGATGGACTATCTCACACACGAATGAGCAGGAAGAGGGAGAGTGAAACGGGCAAAAGAAAAACGGCAAGAGAGAAAGGCAAAAAGGAAAAAAAGAGAAAGGCAAATGAAAATGGCAAAATAAACGGCAAATGTGAAGTGGGGGAGAGGAAAACGAGAGGCAACTGGCAAAAAACAAAATGCAAGAGATGAGTTTGTGAGACCTACTTGGATAGATCTCTCCTTCCCCGGCAACGGCGCCAGAAAATCTTCTTGCTACTGCGACAAAAGACCTTCCAACGGCGCCAGAAACAAGCGTGCTGAAGGGAGATTATTCTTGTCTTGATTCTCCTCAGCAACGGTACCAGGAATCCTTCTGCTATGGCTACGCCTTTAGGGACTTCCTAGGCAATTATGCAAAGGATTTCCCTGTGACCTTGGAGCCTTGCGTTGGTGTTCCCTCGAAGCGGAAAGGGTGATGTATCACAGTGGCGGTAAGTATTTCCCTCAGTTTCGAGAACCAAGGTATCGATCTAGTGAAGGAGTATCACAAGTGCCCGCACAAACACAAAGAGCTTGCTCCCAACGCTATGAAGGGGTTGTCAATCCCTTATAGATTGTTTGCCAAGTGAGATCTGAAAGCAACAAAGTAACAAAGCAAAGTAAAAGCGAAAGTGGAAACGATAGGTGTGAATAGACCCTTCGGACGTAGTGTTCACTAGTGGCTTCTCTCATGAAAGCAAGTAGACGGTGGGTGAACGAATTACTGTCGAGCAATTGATAGAATCACGCAAAGTCGTGACGATATCTATGGCAATGATTATGTCTATAGGCATCACGTCCAAAACAAGTAGACCGATACTTTCTGCATCTACTACTATTACTCCACACGTCGACCGCTATCCAGCATGCATCTAGTGTATTAAGTACGAAAGAACAGAGTAACGCCTTAAGCAAGATGACATGATGTAGATGGACAATCTCATATCTACGACAAATCCCACCTTGTTACCCTTGATGGAAACTACACGATGTGTGCCTTGCTGCCCCTACTGTCACTGGGAAAGGTCACCACACGGTAAGAACCCAAAACCAAGCGCTTCTCCCATTGCAAGAATCATAGATCTAGTTGGCCAAACAAAACCCAAGACTCGGAGAGACTTACAAGGATATCAAATCATGCATCTAAGAAATCAGCAAAGACTCAAATATATATCATAGATAATCTGATCACAAATCCACAATTCATTGGATCTCGACAAACACACCGCCAAAGAGGATTACATCGGATCGAGCTCCATGAAGATCATGGAGAATTTTGTATTGAAGATCCAAGAGAGAGAAGAAGCCATCTAGCTACTAACTACGGACCCGTAGGTCCGAAGTGAACTACTCACGAGTCATTGGAGGGGCGATGATGTTGATGAATAAGCCCTCCAACTCCAAAGTCCCCTCCGGCAGCGCACCGGGAAGGGTCTCCAGATGAGATCTCGCGGAAACGGAAGCTTGCGGCGGCGGAGAAGTGTTTTCGTGGACGCCCTGATTTTTTCTGGATTTTTAGGGAATTTATAGGCCAAAGACCTAGGGCAGGGAGGCGCCAGAGAGGCACAAGCTTGGTTGCCGTGGCGTCCCCCCTGGCCGCGGCAACAGGGCTTGTGGGCTCCCTGTGGGCCCACTTTCTTGGCCCTCAAGCCTCCCGATCTTCTTCCGTTCTGGAAAAAATCATTTTGGGGATTTTATTCCGTTTGGACTCCATTCCAAAATCAGATCTGAAAAGATTCAAAAACACAGAAAAAACAGGAACTGGCACTTGGCACTGAGTTAATAAGTTAGTCCCAAAAAGGATATAAAAGGTAAACAAAACATCCAAAGTTGACAAGATAACAACGTGAAACCATCAAAAATTATAGATACATTTGAGATGTATCAACCGGCGACTCAATGAAGCAGCGGATGCTCTTTCCCGTCTTGGTTCACGGCGTAAGCCAGTTCCTCCCAATGTCTTTTTGGATGTATTACATAACCCTTCGGTGATGCTGCCTTCTGAGGAAGACTTGGCGGTGCGGGACCCCGAGTCTCAACTTGTGGCAGCTCTTCGTGCCACTCCGGATTGGGCGACTCCCTACATGGCGTATCTCACACGAGGCGAGTTACCCGCGGATGAGTTATTGGCTCGCCAAATTGTCAGTTGGTGCAAATCCATGGTCATACACAATGGCGAGTTGCACAAGCGAAGCACCTCAGGGGTATTTCAAAGGTGTGTCTCTTCTGAGGAGGGATGTATGATCCTCAATGGAATTCATGCAGGCGACTGTGGTCATCATGCCGGGTCACGATCCTTGGTTTCTAAGGCCTTTAGACATGGGTTTTATTGGTTGACGGCTCATGCAGACGCGGAAGAGATAGTTCGCCGATGTGATGGTTGCCAGAAAATTGGACGTCGGATGCACGTGCCGGCTCAGGAGTTGCGGATGATCCCAATCACTTGGTCATTTGTAGTCTGGGGGCTAGACATGGTTGGCGCTTTCAAGATGTCGTCCAATAAAAAGACTCACCTATTGGGGGCGGTTGACAAGTTTACTAAGTGGGTCGAGGCAAAGCCCGTTAGTAGTTGTGATGCAGATACGACTGTCAAATTCTTGAAAAAATTGATTTTCTGGTTTGGATACCCTCATAGTATCATTACTGACAATGGTACTAATCTATCGAAGGACGCAATGCAAGAGTTTTGCTGTCGAGAGCATATCCGGCTTGACGTTTCTGCAGTAGCACATCCCCAGTCTAATGGGCAGGCAGAACGGGCGAATCAGGAAATATTGCGGGGAATCAAGCCCGGGCTTATGGTGCCTTTGGAACGTACTCCAGGGTGTTGGGTGGAAGAGTTGCCCTCAGTATTATGGAGCATCAGGACCACTCCAAACCGCTGCACGGGTTTTACTCCTTTCTTTCTGGTCTACGGGGCAGAAGCGGTGTTGCCAAGTGACATGAGACACAATTCACCGCGAGTCGCCGCCTATGTGGAACAGGACAATGAGTTGGCACGACATGATTCGTTGGATGCTTTGGAGGAAAAGCGTGACTTGGCTGCATCACAGTCAGTGATCTATTAGCAAGACTTGCGACGCTACCACAGCCGCCGTGTCAAGAGCCGGACTTTTCAAGAGGGAGACTTAGTGCTCCGGTTGATTCAGGATCACACTGGTATGCATAAGTTATCACCTCCATGGGAAGGAACGTTTGTCATCAGCAAGAATCTTCAGAACGGCTCGTACTACTTGGTGGATCTTCACCCAGGTCGGCCAACTACAGAGGTTGAGACAACTCGCCCCTGGAATATAGCCCACCTGCGGCCTTACTACACCTACAGCCATGGGCTCCTTTTCTTTTTTTACAAATCTCAGAACTCGTAATCTTTTATTTACAAAGCAATAAAGCCGACACCCACGAACTTCGGGGTCCTTTGTCGTTTCAGCTTTTGGAAAGCATGAGTCTTTATTGTTCTATGAGTCGTCCAAACATGGACGCTATCAGTGCCAAAGAGCATAAGTCGCCATGCTGCACTTACTTCAAAACTGGGTACTGATAAGCCAAAGAGGACCAGTCGCCATGTTGCATGGTTCAAACATGGGTGCCTTATATGATTTTGAGAATTAAGCCGGCTTACTTGGGGGCTACAAGTTCCCAAGTCGTTTTGCAGTAAGAGCGTACACGCTTCTGCAATCCTATGTCCGACTTTTCCTAATCATAGGTCACTTGGGGCCTTTCACTCACTGAGTTCAGCCTGAATACCCTCTTGGATAGCGAAAAATTACCACATTACAAATGGTTATACTGGACTATGTGTTGTACGAGTCGCCACATGGACCTATGTACTCTGGGCGAGTCAGTCCATTATTTGGACCCTGAACTCGCCTTGGTTAAAACGTAAAAGGTTCCGGCCGGAGCCACACATGGAAAATAGAGAAGCCATTGGTTCACTAAACCTGCTTCACCGAAGCTTGACTCACGCCTGATCAGCCGGTCTAAACAATATGGGTTATTGCAAAAGCCTTCTTGGGGTAACACTAGAGTTTTGCAAACTCGTCTTATCATGTCGCAGCTCATTGAGCCGATGGATTTTATATCTTGGTGGCACGGCCACAAGGTTCCATAACACCCTTGCATAACTTGTCGTGACTCATTAAGCCGACTTTTGTTCATAACTCGCCGCGACTCATTGGGCTGGTTTTTAACTATTATTTGCCATGACCCAGGGGGCTGGTTTATCTTTTGCCATAACTCACTGAGTCGGCTTGCCATAACACACAGGTTGAAGATTTTTGTTGTCAAACTACGACACTTCCTCGCTTATGCAGAAGGATTGTAAAAGGCGATTCACGATTCACATAAAGGATTAATTATCCAGCAATGTCAAGCAAAAGGCATGGGGGAAAGACTGTTTTCCCTACAAGCTAATAAATTATTACATGGCTCACACGACCATGTTGGGCGTTGTCTCCCGATCAAAGAAGAGATCAGATTTTTTTTAAAAGCAATAGTTACATCTTAAGAAGACTCAAGACACCTCCGGGTCGCCTTGCCTCGAGCTTTCTCCACCTTCAATTTGTAAGTCGCCCAGCTTCCAGCTACACTTGGCCAAGGCGACGAACTCATCTTCATTGTCAAGGAAGGTTGATAGATCTGCTTCGAAGTCAAAGGGATTCTTGGGCCGGCGAGGAGTCAGGCTGGTGGTTTCATACGATGGAGGAGTCACCTTCTTATTATTATCATCATACGCAGCTTGGTATTTGTTTAAATCCAAGCCGGCTGCTAGTTGAGTCGCCGCAAAGCGGGACTCTTTGATCACTCGATGGTAGTCATCTTCGGTGAACTCCGACCCGTCGTCTTTCAGTTCAGGATAGCCAGCAGCTACCTCATCTGGTTTCAGCTCGGGAGCATAGGCCAGGCACCGGCTTAAGGTATTCAGGACTCCCTTCCGGGCGGCTGATCTCTTCAGCTCCTCCACTTGAGGAGGCAACGTAGACAGGTAGCCAAGCATGCTCTTGATGGACTTAAGTGGCTCTTTGTTGCCCATCACTGCTTTTATCGTCAGCACACTCCCCGTATACAACTGCTCAGTGAAGGTATACATCGCCTTTAGTTTCAGCATGCACTCGTCTTGGAGATTGGCGGCTCGTGGACCTACAAAGGATAAATTCGTGGTTGTTAGTCTTGGCAAACTGGACTGATTTTTTTGATGAAGGAAATTGATCCTTACCAAACATGGCTTGAGTCATGTTGGAGATGTGCTTTTTCAAGTCAGAGAGCTCTTGCTGGGCGGCTTCTAGTTTCTCCTCTGCTTGCTCAGCCCGCTTCAGGAGGGCGGCTTGGTCAGCTTTGGCCTTCTTTTCAAGCTTGTGGTGATCAGCCTTCATTTTTTCCATTTCAGCCAAGACCACCTGATACTTCTTCTCAGACTCAGACCAAGCATTCTGTTGTTCGGCTAATGTTTTCTTTAAATAAGCCAGGGATGACTCGGCATGGGTCACAGATTCCTGCAAAGCAAAATTTGGGGAGGCAAGTCTCAAAACTATTGCAAGCAATATTCCTGACACTTGGGGGCTAATGTATGATTCTATTCGAAGTCATACAAAATACAAGACCCGGCTCATCTTTCAAAAGATGACTCGGCCCTTGGGGGCTACAGGTTGAAGTTTTTTCTTTAACTACAAGACCCGACTCATCTTTCAAAAGATGACCCGGCCCTTGGGGGATACAGGTTCAAGATTTTAACTATTAACAAGACCCGGCTCATCTTTCAAAAGATGACCCGGCCCTTGGGGGCTATAGGTTGAAGTTTTTTCTTTAAATACAAAGACCCGACTCATCTTTCAAAAGATGACCCGACCCTTGGGGGCTACAGGTTGAAGTTTTTTCTTTAACTACAAAGACCCGGCTCATCTTTCAAAAGATGACCCGACCCTTGGGGGCTACAGGTTGAAGTTTTTTCTTTAACTACAAGACCTGGCTCATCTTTCAAAAGCTGACCCGGCCCTTGGGGGCTACAGGTTCAAGATTTTAACTATAAACAAGACCCGGCTCATCTTTCAAAAGATGACCCGACCCTTGGGGGCTACAGGTTGAAGTTTTTTCTTTAACGACAAAGACCCGGCTCATCTTTTAAAAGATGACCCGGCCCTTGGGGGCTACAGGTTGAAGTTTTTTTCTTTAACTACAAGACCCGGCTCATCTTTCAAAAGATGACCCGACCCTTGGGGGCTATGGACAGATGCGGGTCTAACATACATTGCAACAAAAATTATTTCATCAAGCAAGACTAGTCTATTGGAAGGCTAATGTGTGGAAGAGAATACATAATAGACGTACCTCATGTTTAATTCTCATCATGTGGATCAAGCTTTTATTCATTTCATAACTTGTCTCCAGGCGACTTGCGAAGCCACAATAGAGTTGGTCAAATTCGAGCTTCTCATAATGAGGAAACTTCAACTTATTGACATCTTGATCTGCGGAAGGATGAGATTCTTTTGAGGTGTGTCTAGATAACACCGCCGCTGCAGGTTTGGAGTAGCCGGTGCCAGTGATAATGACGGCCTCTGGATCCTCAGTCACCTTGGAAGGGCTCGACGAGTTAACATTGTCAACAGTTTCCTTTAAGATGTCTGCTGAGTCATCCCGGACGTTAGGGATGTCATCCACGGGAACATCATGAGCCGCCACTTGGTCCTCGTCATGCTCTGGGATAGAGGCGCTCGTGCCTAAGACCTCAGTCGTCTTAGGAGCGGAAGACGATTCGCTAGTCTTTCTCTTCTTTGCTTGTGCTCTGAGATGAAGACATCAAAATTAGGGCAAATATCATTATTGGGAAGAGAAAGGGTTAACGAAAGAACTCACCCGTGTACACGAATCATTGGCGGAAGAGCTGACATCGCCGAGTCGCCATATGAAGGAGAAGTCTGAAAGAATAAAGTTCAAAAAGTGAAGGAGTTGTGAATCGCATTTTCTACAAGGAAGAGAGTGTGTTTAAACAAGAGCATACCTCATTCGTGCGCTTCCGATCGGTTATCTTTTCAGACAACCCGGAAATTAAGTCACCAGAGCGGCTCCGAGTTTTACGCTTGGGAGTATATTTCGCCTTCTTCAAAAGGAAATGAGGGTCCATATAAGCATTTGGGTGAGACATGGGAAGTTTCCCACAAATCCTCTTGGCTGGCCTAGGTGAAGGGGAAGTTGAGTCGGAAGAAATAGAAATTACCTCAACCGCATCATCCTGGCTCTCATAGTCATCACCCAACGCATAAAGGCATAGGGTATAAGCATGAGTTGGAACATAAGGATGATAAGTAAAGGGGAAGTTTTTGCCTGTAACTGTTCTTCGACGGCTTGTGATTCGCCGACGACGGATGAATCCTTGACGGCAGCTTTGCCCTTGCTTGTTTTCTTCTTCTTCGGTGGCGGCTTGGTTGTTTTTTGGGCAGTCACCTTTGGTCCCCTTCGCCAAAAGGGATCACCTTTCTGGTGGATAGAATAAAATTTAAACCAGGAGCATTGGCACGTATACTTAAGGTAAAGGAAGGTGGCTTGGATAGTTACCGATGGAGCCGGGTTGGAGCGACAGAAGGGCTTGAGCCCGATCTTGGCAGAGTCTTCCAAGTACTCGCCGGTTAACTTCTTGATTATCCCAACAATGTCCTTCTCTATGAGTTTTTTATGATGGAAGCATTGCGGATGGTTCACGCTACCATCATATTCACACATCAGACCATTCCCGCGACTCAGAGGGAGAATGTTCCATTCCACCCAGCAACGAAATAGATCAACCCCGGTGACCCCGTTATTGATTAGTGATCGCAACTCGGAAAATATAGGGATGAATTCCGACTCTTCTTCTTCTTCTGTAAGCTTCTCGGGCAGTTTGAAGTCCATGGGCAGGCGATCTTCTCTATAACCCGGAAGTGGGTTCTCGCCAGGAGGAGAAGTGTCCCGATAGTAAAACCAAGACTCTGCCCAACCTTTGGGATGGCTGGGCAGAAGGACAGATGGAAACCCGCGTTCGCGGCGCCGCTGGATGTTGACTCCTCCCAGTTCATGATTGGGCCCGTTGGAAAATTTGGTCTCGTGATTCACATGGAAGAAGTTCCAAAATAATGGAACTGTGGGCTCTCTTTGCAGGTATACCTCGCAAAATACTTGAAATTGGCAGAGATTACTGATGGAGTTGGGTCCCAGGTCTTGAGGATGAATGTTAAGGAAATGCACAGTGTCTCTTAAGAACTTTGACCCGGGCGGTTTGAAGCCTCGTTCCATATGGTCAATGAAGACGACTATTTCCCCTTCGGCAGGATTGGGGATCACCTCGCCTGGGGCGGTTCGCCAGCCGATGACTTCCTTACTGTCGAGATGACCCAACTTGATAAACTTCTCAATAGTAGCGTCATCAATCTTGGTTGGTAACCAATCGCATTTCGAGACAGCGACCATAACTATAAAAGGAGGAAACAAGGCGGCTCAGTGAGGACCATGAAATATGGTAACTCGCCAGTTGGAGATCTACGATGTGTTTGTAAAAGACCTTATGACTCGCCATTAGGTGACTAAAAGTATGGATATGAAGGCATTATGACTCGCCAGCTGAGCGGTTTATGGTATGTCTACGAAGGTGTTATGGCTCGCCCCTCGACCGACAAAAGGCGTAGCTATGGTGATAATCTAACTCACCATGGTGGAAGAAGGTGAGCGACGACTCTCAAAGGATTTTTTCCTTAGGGATATCCCGGGAGATGGATAAAATATGTTTCTAAAAGCAAGCAGTAAATTACGGATCTACGAGTGGATCGAATTAAAAAGATAATACTTGGCAAAATTGCGAAGGCTATGAACGCAAGAATGCGGTGGTGCTATCATTTGGATCTACGGAGTAAAACCTCAAAATGGCCGAGAGATGCAATGAGACTACCACGGTTTGCTACTACACAGGATCTAACGCAAAAATATTAAGCAGGTCCAGAGCAAAGAAAGATGTTCGTTGTGTTTTGAAACTAGCTTACAAGAACAATGGAGTTCTCAGTCTAACCCTAATGGAGAAAGGCGTTTACCTGAGAGAGGAGGACGACGTCGGAGATGGACGCGGAGAGCTTCGCGCCTTCGATTGGCTCGGAGACGCCCGGGATGCAGCGGTTGGCGGCAGAGCTTCGGGACCGGCGAGAAGGCCGAGACGCTGGCACGAGGAAGAAGAAGGACGCGAGGAAGCCGAAGTGGGGGTAGGTGACGAAACCCCCAGTCCCCCCTGTGGCTATTTAAAGGACCGGAGCTGGAATCGAGGCGGCAGGTGCGGGAATAGAGGTGACAAACCAAAAATTTGCAATGATGGCGCCTAGATTTTCGGGATAACTAAATGGCGGTGTAAAAGATCCGTTGGGTGGTTACGGCATTAAAATCCCGAAATTGAAGGGATAAGGTGATGTCATCAAAGACTGCATGGCGGCTCACACAATTCATGATGGATGGCGGCTTATCATCCGTCAAAAGATAAGAGTGATATAAGTCGCCCCAAAATGAGTGGAGGTTTATTGGCGTGAATAAATTAAAGACAATCTGGGGCCTAATGTTGGGGATATTACCTGCGGTGTGACCCGCCCTAGTTGGGCCGGGTCACTAAGGGGGCGACTCATTCATTGGTAATACAGGCCTTCGCCCACGAGCCGGATGGCGGTTCAGGAGCTATACACAGGATAGACCGCCAAGGAGGTTTCGAGTCTTGGAAAGCACGGCGACTTAGAGATAGAGAAAGCTACGATTGGTAGCATAGCCAGGACTCTTGTAAATCCTAGGGCATTGACCTGTATATAAAGGTGAGTCCCTAGGGAAGATAGGGGCAAGTTAGAAATCATCGAGAGCTAGGTCAGGCGAGTTATGCCCTCCTTGTAATTGAAACCATCATCAATCTACACAAAGCAGGACGTAGGCTTTTACCTCCAAACGAGGGGCCGAACCTGGGTAAATCTGAGTCTCGCTTTCGCTCACCCCCTTTAAGTCGCCACCATGGTGCGATGGCTCCATCTTTAAGTCCTTTCATGAGGACATCTGTCGTGACAAAACCACGACAATTAGTTCTTATGAAGGAACTTCTTTTCCTCGATCAAGTCAATCAGTGGATTGGGGTGCTAAGAAAATTACAAGTGAAGATAGCAAATCTTCAAAACGTATAACACTTCACACATGCACGAATTATTTGGGATGACCCCAGAGGAAGTGCAACAAAACTTTCTCATATTCACGACGGCAAGAATGCACGTGAACTTTGGGAGCACACTTCTTCTATCAAACATATTCTTCACGAGATAGGCACAAAGAAAATGCCTTCAGGAGCTTCACCATGAAACAGGGAGAAGTTGAGGGTGTGGCCGATGGGCTCAGCAACAATCCCTCAAGATTTCGATAGGGATAAAATTCCAAAACTATAAGAATAAGGAGATAGCATTTGTCATATTAAATGATATAATGGCATATGCTCGAGGAAACATCAAAAGTTAAGCATTGATTGCACGATGCACTCAGAAATGCGGACTGAGTAGCACGACCAATGCTAAGATGGCGAGTCAACAACCAACACACTAAGAATGACACTATCAGTCATTGACTTCAAAGCAATAGGGTTGCCAGAATTATTGGAATCACACATCAGAGTCCACTTGTCGGTATTCTGATTTAGAATCAACATGGGGACTAAGAGAATGATTGGTGATGGCGAGAAGTATCACTATATCAAGAATTCTTAGGAGGTGCAACAATAGTCACAACATTATGGACATAAAAGACGGTAATACTCCAGGGTAGACATAACATAAGCCGGATAGCAAGGAACTCAAGGGACGACACAAGACAAGAAAAAGTTTGTGTTGGAGGGAAGGCAATAAGGTTATCGATGATGACACAAATCATCGAGGGGCAAGGATGGTAAATATCATCATGAATTTGATCGATACCATGGAGGAGCTCAGAATGCTGATGATGATCATGACACAGTTGTCGAGAAGTTTCATGAAGATGTAATTGTTCAGTGATGGCATCAAGCAAAGGACACGGTGAAGCGAAAGGTTGTTGGAACCTCACATAAGATTGCTAGCTCAGAATCGAAATTGCCTTTCAAGACAACCAACATGATGTTGAAAGCTTGATGTAAGCTTAGTGCACTGCTGGAATTGTGTTCCAAGGATGAAGGACATAGATAGCATGGTCAAGATCTAGCATGACGAAGATGATGTAGCCTAACAGCTTGGAATGACATAATCGAGTACAAACTCATAAGCAAAGAATATTACTAAGAGTTGTTGAATCACAATGCATACTTGATTCAGTTATCGGTGTCCTTGAGTGTTCAACAACTCAAAACAAGAGGAAACTGGCATCAGCAAAATATCATAGTTGACGGGGAGATCTTAAGAATTTATATAGTGCAATAGTTCGAAACTGACGCTCCAGAATTTTCCCCTTTTATTTCATTGTCGTCATGTGATTTATTTGGTTGTCGCATTCATAATCTCATTGTCGCTGTTTACTCACAACATATGCCATGGGTAGGCTAAAGATGGTGGGAACCGAAAGGACACCGGCGGGCGCTGGGGACGGGGTTGGTACAAGCATGGAACACACTATGTACTGAGGTTCGGGGCTCTCCGTAGAGATAACACCCCTAATCCTGCCGGAATGTATAATGCACCAATGAGGCTACAATGTGCTCCTTGAGCTGTTCTACGAAGGAGGAAGAAGGAGCAGCCGGCTCGCGTCTACCTCTCCTGTATGAGTGTGTGTGTGTGAAGGATTTGCCGACCCTCTGCATGGAGGGGGTCGGGGGGTTTTATAGACGAACCCACCGACCTACAATAAGGATAAAAGTACATGAGTGGGACCCGGTTGGCAGCCTCGCCGGCTGGCCACAGGGTCCACAGTGGTCTTGTCTTGTCGCTGGAGGGGCCCGCCGGCTGCGAGGTCCCATCTGGCTATGGGACCCGTCGGCTAGCCAATGAGGCTCTCACATAGAGTCGACGCGGGACACGTGTTGTACGTCCGGCGTCGTCTTGCAAGATTCGTCATGGGTTGCCAGTACGGCCGTCTCCACTGTTCTCACGCCGAGTGTGGTAATGGAGTGGGTGTTCGACTGGCTGATATTGTGCATGGTTGACGGACCGGAGACGGAGTAGGTCAGCGGCATGGCCGCTGACACTATACCTACCTTGCACTCCAATCCTGTACCTTGGCTGACGCGTATTCACCTTTAACTGTAGGGTATCGTCATGACCTACGGTCAGATGTGACTTGAGCTCCCTAGCCGGCTAGCCGCCTCACTAGCCGGCCGGTGTGGCTTAGGTGGCCAGAGGGAGGTAGCCATCTCGCCCCTAGCCGGCAGGAGATTCCTAGCCGGCCACGGAGATTCGACCGTCTCTCCCCTAGCCGACAAGAGTTTCCTAGCCGGCGAGGGGGATTGGGCCGCATAGAATGAGTCGTACTTTTCTTTCAAGGTAGAAGGCAAAGGAGTAGGCTCGATGAGCCTACCTCGAGGTTATCCCCTCGTCAGTAGTCCCCAAAGCAGGGGAGGCCCACCGCCTCGAAGCGGGAGGCCTCAACGGCTTGAGTTATTTGTTGTTAACCTTTTTGAGCCGGATGCCGACTCATTTATCTAGATGTTCGAGCGCCTACATGAGCTTGATCCGCCAGCCGACGACATGGAGGCATCGGACCCCTCAGAGATTGAAGATGAGGGGATGATGGAGCCACGAGTTGCCGCCTCAGAAGACTCGGAGGAAATGTTGGAGTCGAAGGGCTCCGAGCTGCCTGGTGAGCATTGAAAGTCTTCCCTTCTTGACTGGACGGACGATGATGAGACGCCGCCTACTCTGCACGATGCAGCCTTCGGAGAGGACCCAGAGGATCAAGAGGAAGTCTCCAGCCATCCCCCGACTCGAGGCCGTCGCACTGCTCGCGAGACGGCACGCCTAGCGAGGTGTCCCGGAACAAGGGCAAGGGGGCCGCCACATCCAAGCCAGCTCCTAAGCGTGCCGCAATAGGACCTCCAGCCGGAGGCCGAGGCGGCGGCGCTAAGAAACACCGCGTTGGCGCCGGTAGGAAACGGGTGCCCGTCGTGGCTGGGTAAGCTCTCTTTGTTATCTCCTTTTTAGTTTATTGTGCGAGGATGGATTCCTCAAATTGTACTTGGCAGGGATGCCGAAGATGTGGAGGAGGAAACCGCTTCCGCCGCCGAGCGAGCCGCCTGGGCAACTGCTGATGCTGCCAAGAAGACGTTGGACGACGAGTCCATCCTCCGATGGGAAACAACGGCTCGCAAGACGGCCGCGTGCCAATCTAAGCCCATCCGGGCCGAAAAGCCCCCCAAGGAGAAATGGTCGAAGACCAAGCACGACCGCGCCAAGCGAGTGAGCATGGAGGAGCCAGCTAGCGAGGCAGCTCCGAAGCGCGCCTAGGGGGCCGAGCCGGCCAAATCTACCGAGTCGGTCGCCTCCATGCCAGTGGACCTTGAAGTGATCCTCGACACGCCTGAAGCTGATGTAGACGGCGCGTCGGAGATGACCAGGGAGGCGCTGGAGGCGACAATGGAGGCGCCGGAGACGGCCGATCCACCCCCGGCTGCGGAGACAGCGCCGGCCAAAATATCAAGGGAGCCGGCCTCCCACCCACCACCTAGAGACGACACCATCGTTGTGGTCAACCGTCGCCCGGCCGCCCCAGGAGCTGGTCCATGAAGACATGGCGCGTGGCCAATGATGAGCATGCAGCACTGCCCCCAGGCGTCGGGCTCAGCGGCCTCCCGAAGCTGGTGGCGTTGTTCTCCACCAGCCATGACAAGGTGAAGCAGGCAGCCCTGGTGGCCAAGTATGACCTGGAACGCCTTGAAGACCGAACCAGGGTGAGTCCTCTATCTTTTGCATTTTCTCTGCTTTGGTTTGGCTTTTTCTTTCTTGCTCTTGAATCAGTGGGGACGCGCCAGTGCACCCACTGGGTGTAGCCCCCGAGAATCGTGCCGACCAAGCATTGGCCGGGCTGAATCTCACTCTGCTATGCTCATATTTGCTTTTTTAGTGGGGGCGCGCTAGCGCACCCACTGGGTGTAGCCCCCGAGAATCGGGCCGGCTAAGAGTTAGCTGGGTCGAATCTTACTTTTTGCTTTATTTGTCTTGTTCGTAGGTGCTTCATGATGCCCAAGTGCAGGCGTATAACTAACTGCGGGCCCAAATCCAGGCGGCTAAAGGCCAAGTCGGAGATCTTCAGGGCCGGCTGGATGCTGCCGTCTCAGAGCGAGACGCCTTGCGCAAGGCTGACAAGCAGCTCCAGCAACAGCTGGGTCTTCTCCAGACAGAGAAGAAGGATTGCGAGGCGGCCCATCAGGCAGGGCTAGAGCAGTTGCGCGCCACCCTTCAGGAGAAGGACACCTCCCACGCTACCGACACGGAGCGCCTTAAGACGTCTCATCTCTAGGAGAAGAAGCTCAAGGACACTGTCCTGAAGGAGAAGGAGGCCTCCCTGACCCAAATGCAGGTGCGGCTGGCGAAGGAGATGGAGGCGACCCAGGCCCTCCGAGGCGAGCTCTCCCGCGAGACCAACATCCATTTCAACCGTAATTTTTCTTCATCTTGGCTTGATCTTTTTTTTGTTGGCCTCCCCCCTTATTTCACTTCGCACCACTTCCCATACCCCAAGGATCTTTCCTGGGACATGGGAAGCGGCTGAAACGACTGTGGAGACTAGTCGCGAGGAGCGTCGTGCTGCTGGTGAGGAGGTGGATGTCGACGCCGGCTGGTCTGTGGAGGAGAACGCCATCAGCGTCAAGGCCTGCCTGCTCACACTGGCCAACTCCCTGGAGTGGCTACAGAGTATGGGCCTGGAGATGGTCAAGGCACTGTGGCCCGACACTGTGGAGCCGGCGTCAATGAGCCGGCTGTCCCGCTGGTTTGAAGCCGGCAGCGCCCGCCTGGACGCGTGGCGCACCTCAGCTGCGTGCATTGGTGCATACCTGGCGCTTCGCTTGGCCAAGTCCTGGTACCAAAACCTGGACTTGGGCAAGCTCACACCATAGCGTGCCGGCTCGGAGGGGGAGTTGCACGCCCTGGAGGATCAGCTGCAAGTGAGGGCCAGCGGCATTGCTTCTTTTGCCGCCTGGGACGAGTTCGGCTTGGAGCGTGATGAAGACGGCAACGTGGTCCCTGAGGACTTGTTCCATCTTCAGCCTTACGACGCCGAAGGCAGATCTGCCGAGGCGGCCCTTGAGGAGGAGGCCGCCGACTCCAGCAGCGAGGCCTACGCGGACTCGACCGCGAAGGATGGTGCCGAAGGCTCTCGAGGTGGAGACGGCGCATCCGCCTCACGCGTAGCCGGCGATAGTGAAGCCACCACTTCAGGAGCTGCAGCTGGGCCACATACGGAGCCGCCGCCCCTTAGCTTGTCCTTTTTGTTTTTCGTCTGCATTTTATCATTAGTCCAACAGTTCCACCCACTAGGGGTGTCTTATTGTAATGAACTTTGGCCGTGGGCCTTTGAATGCTTTTGAATGTAATGTATGCTATGTTATTCTGCATTAAATTCATAAGACCTATGCTTGTTGACTCACTTTTTCGTCTTTTGATTCCTGTTTGACTCCTTTTCATCCAACTCATTTGTTCTCTCTAACATCCGCCTCGCGAGCCCGACAGTCGGGAGCCGGTCTGTGACTGGGTCGTTTGGACTTAGATTTTTCGAAGCCATCAAGACTTTTAGACTAGAAAGCGAGCCAGCACAGGTCGGCTAGAGAATAAGATTGAAAGCGATCAAAACGACCCAAACCGGTAGCCTTCTTTGTAGTTTAAGCTATTAATGCAGCATGCTTTCCCTGCCACCGTCTTGTTAGCCGGACAGCTGGGAGCCGGACTGTAGCTTGTGCGAGACGGCAAGGGTTCGACCTGGCATACACTATACGCTCAGCTACAACTAAGGAAACCTTTCGAGCCGACTGGCGAGCCCCCAAGCGCGTAGAGCCGGACGAGGGAACTTGTAAATGAGTGAAAAACTCTTGGCATGAATCTGAAAGAGGTGTGTCTCAAGCACCGGCTTGAAACACCCATTGCATTCATTCATTGAAAAATCCCGAAAAGGGAAAAAGATACATACGTACATGCTCTTTCTTTTGCTTTTGCACTCTTAGCAATAGAACGGACGAAGCAATGCCGCGTTACATGGACGCTCCGTCTGCTGGCCGGAGTCGTCTCTCTTGTGCTTCCTTGGCTTCTGAGCGTCTATCAGATAGTATGCATTGTTATGCAACACCCAGCTGATGATGAAAGGTCCCTCCCATGGGGAAGAGAGCTTGTGTTGGCTAGCTGTTCGCTGGATTCTTCTGAGCACCAAGTCTCTCTTTCTGAAAGAGAGGGGCTTGATCTTCTTGTTGTGGTAGTATCTCAGCTTCTGTTGATATATGGACGTCCGCCTCAAGGCTAGATCCCATGCCTCCTCGAGCAGATCAACGCCGTCTTCCCTTGCCTCCTTCGCATCCATCTCTATGTATAAGGTGACCCGAAGCGAGTCGAACTCAACATCCGTGGGGATGATTACCTCGGACCCGTATACCAGAAAGAATGGTGTAAAGCCAGTTGACCGGTTCGGCGTGGTGTGGAGGCTCCACAACACAACTGACAGCTCTTCAATCCAGCAGCCGGCTGACCTGACAAGTGGCGCCACCAGCCTTGGCTTGATGCCGGCCAGGATCAGGCCGTTCGCCCTTTCCACCTGGCCGTTGGATTGTGGGTGCGCCACCGAGGCCAAGTCGAGCCGGATGCTTTCCTTGGAGCAGTAGAGTGCCAAAGCACCCTTGGCGAAATTAGTACCATTGTCGGTGATTATGCTGTGGGGGATGCCGTAGCGGACAACGATGTCCTTGATGAACCTAATGGCCGTGGGGCCATCAAGCTTCTTTATGGGCCTAGCCTCAATCCACTTGGTAAATTTGTCAACAGCCACCAAGAGGTGCGTCATGCCGCCTCGAGCGTTCTTGAATGGCCCCACCGTATCCAACCCCCAGGCGGCAAACGGCCATGACAGGGGGATGGTTTTGAGGGATGGAGCCGGCATGTGGCTCTGCACGCCGAAGTGTTGGCATCCTTCACACTTGTTGATCATGTCCACAGCCTCCTCGAGGGTCGTGGGCCAGTAGTATCCATGGCGGAACGCCTTGGCCACCAGGGTTCTAGACGCGGCATGATGCCCACACTCACCCTTATGTATGTATCTGAGGATCTCCTGTCCCTTTTCTGACTCGATGCAGCGCTGGAATACCCCAGTCACGCTACGCCGAACCAGCTCGCGATTGATGATAGCGTAGGTTGCTGATCGACGCTGAATCTACCTTGCCTCCGCCTCATCTTGAGGAAGTGTGCCGCGAAGCAGGAAGGCCAAGATGGGTTGAGCCCACGACAAAGCTGACACAGGAGCTGGCTCCATCTCGACTTGAGTATCAGGGGCTTCTGCAGCCCCCGCGCTTGTTGATGTAGTCGTAGGCTTGAGACTTTCTGTCTCCGATGCCACTGTGGCAGCCGGCATGCCGTCTACCTCCATGACTGCTACCCACTAGGTGTCGAGCCGACCGGATTCGAGGCTTGGCGTAGACGGAATTGTTGTTGTAGTCGGCGAAGCAGTTGTAGCCGGTGAATCAGTTGTAGCCGGCACGACAGTTGGAGTCGGCAGAGCCAGTGTAGCCGGCACAGTAGTTGTAGCCGGCGAGTAGCCGGCGAAGCTGGCATACCCGACATCGTTGGTACTGAAGGATCTGCCGGCACAAAGATTGACAACGACTCCGGAGACGGCTTGATGGATGGCTTGTGCAATTGCTCGAGGGAGACGCCGGCTGGGAATGCCTGCCTTGTAAAGCCGATCTTGGCTAAGGTATCGGCCGCCTCGTCGTCCGCCCTGGGGACATGATGGAACTCAGAGCCCTCGAAAGGGCCGCCGAGCTGCTGGATGAGGAAGCGATAGCTCGCCATGTTGGCATCCCTGGCGTCCCATTTGCCAGAGACTTGCTGCACCACGAGATCTGAGTCTCCGAAGCAAAGGATCCGTCGGATGCCAATCTCTCTGGCCAGCCGAAGGCCAAGGGCGAGTGCTTCGTACTCGGCGACGTTGTTGGAGTCGGCAAAGTGTATCTGGAGAGCATACTTGAGTTGGTATCCTTTAGGAGACGTTAAGACGATGCCGGCACCCAGACCAGTTCGCATCTTCGAGCCATCGAAGTGCATCCACCAATGAGTGGAGTCTGGAGGCGGTGGCATGAATTGGGTTTTAGCCCAATCGACGAGGAAGTCGGCCACCACCTGGGATTTGATGGCAGTGCGCGGCTCATAGCGGATGTCGTGGTCGGCCATGGAGATGGACCACTTGGCAATCCGGCCCGTAGCATCACGGTTGCCCATGATTTCTAAAAGTTGAGCAGTGCTTACCACAGTGATGGCATGCTCTTGGAAGTATTGCTTCAACTTTTTTTCGTCAAGGTAAACACCATAACACATCTTTTGATAGCGGGGGTAGTTTTGCTTGGAGGCGGAAAAGACCTTGCTGAGGTAATAGATACGGTGTTGCACTAACAGTACCTTTCGCTCCTCCTTGCGTTCTACTACCAGAACCACACTAACCACGCGAGTGGTCACTGCAATGTATATGAGAATGGGTTCCCTTTCAGCCGGCGCCGCCAAGATTGGCAGGCTTGAGATGACGTGCTTGAGGCCGCAGAAGGCTTCGTCCGCCTGGTCGTTCCACTCGAACTTGGCCGTTTTCTTCATTAGTTGATAGAGTGGAAGTGCCTTCTCGCCCAGCCGGCTGACCAACCGGCTAAGGGACGCCAGGCAGCCGGGAACTTCTGGACGTCAAGGATTCGAGCCGGCTTCACCATGCGCTCGATGGTTCCGATCTTCTCAGGGTTTGCTTCGATGCCACGAGCAGACACGAAGAACCCCAAGAGCTTGTCGCCTGTAACCCCGAAGATGCATTTCTCCGGGTTGAGCCGGATCTTGTACTCACGCAGATTGGCGAACGTCTCCCGCAAGTCTTCAAGGAGACTCAAGTGCTCCTTGGTCTTGACGATGATGTCATCCACATAGACGTGGATGTTCCTGCCGATCTGCGGTAGGAGGCATTGCTACATGCAGCGCTGAAACGTGACACCAGCGTTCTTCAGACCGAATGTCATGGTGGTGTAGCAGTAGGCCCCGAAGGGCGTGATGAAGGAGGTCTTCAGTCGATCTGTCGGATCCAGCTTGATATGATGATAGCTGGAATAGGCGTCAAGAAAGGACAGCAATTCGTAGCCGGTTGTGGAGTCGATCACTTGATCTATCCTCGGCAAGGCGAAAGGGTATTTCATGCACGCCTTATTCAGGCTCGTGTAGTCGATACACATTCGCCATGTGTTGTTCTTATTCAGCACCAGCACTGGATTGGCCAACGAGTCCGGGTGGAAAACCTCCATTATGAAGCCGGCTGTGAGCAGCCAGGCGATTTCTTCTCCAATTGTGCGCCGCCTCCCCTCGGCGCAGCGGCGCAAGGGTTGTTTCACCGGCTTGGCATCCGGCCGCACATGAAGCTTGTGCTCGGCGTACTTCCTCGGAACCCCTGGCATGTCTTTTGGAGACCATGCAAAGATGTCCTGATTCTCACGGAGGAAGTCGACGAGCTCGCCTTCCTATTTGGTGCTGAGGTTAGCACCGATGGTGGCGCACTGCTTGGGGTTCGCAGGGTCAGGTAGCACTTGCTTGGTCTCTTTGGTCGGCTTAAATGAGCCCTCGCCGGCCGACTGGGATGGTGGAGTAGGGATCACCGACTCCTCGGTAGCCTGAGCCACGAGCCGGTCGATCTGCCTTTTTTCCTCACCAATCACCATGGCGTCGGCCAGACGGCTGCTGTCCTGTGTGCACTCGAGCGACTTCTTGTAGTCGCCAGCAATGGTGATGATGCCCTTTGGACCCGGCATCTTCATCTTGAGGTAGGAATAGTGGGGGATGGCCATGAATTTAGCCAGAGCCGGCCTGCCCAGTAGTGTGTGGTAGGGGTTGTTGAGATCCACCACCTCGAACCATATTGGCCCTCGGCGGAAGTGTGCCTTGTCACAAAAAAGGACATCCAGCTGGATTTTGCTGATCGGCGAGCAGGACTGTCCCGGCACGATGTCGTGGAAGACAGTGTTGGTCGGCTGGAGGTCCTTCTCCTTTAGCCCAAGGTTGAGCAAAGTGTCGCGGTAGAGGATGTTTATGCTGCTGCCACCATCGACCAACACCCGGGAGAACCGGCAGGTGAACCTCTTGGAGGCAAATTGGGGTCGAGGACGAGCGTGTATGAGCCAGGGTTTGGCATCACCGCAGGATGGTTAGCCCGGCCCCACGTAATTGGCTTTTCAGACCAATGCATGAATTGGGGAACCGGGGGGGCCCTGGCGTTCACCTCAAGCCGGTGTTGTCACTGGTTGTGCTTGTCATCACCTTCACTGGTGAAGACGACGTAAGCTCCATCTTGATGGGGGTAATCATCGTGGAGACGGTCGTCATTGTGAGGCAGCGGTGGAGGAGTCGGAGCCGGCCCACGAGCCGGAGCACGAGGCGCAGCAGTTGCCCCTGGGGAGCCGGCAGACCCTCTCCTCGTGACAGTCGCTGTGTAAAGCTACACTGTCAAAGGGTATGAGTGGCGGGCTTCGCCCAAGTATGCATCTGGCGCGTCGAGCATTTGCTCGAAGGTGAGCTTGGGCTGCCAGTTGTTTTTGCCGGTCCGCTGCCGCTGAGAGCCGTCTTGATTAGCCGGCGTGTCTTCCTCCACGCTAGCCACCTGCTTGCTTGCGGAGCGCGAATCGAGTTGATCCACCTTGTGCTTGTTGTTCTGGCCGCCTCGGTTGTCGCCAGTCGGCTTGGGAGCAGTCGGCGTAGGGACAATTTTGTCCAAGGCGGTGACCTTGACCCGCATCGCAGAGTCGGCCGTGGCGTACTTGTCCGCCTTGGCTATGAGCACCGCCAGAGAGGTGGGCTCAGAGCACATGAGCTTGTGCTTAAGTAGAGTGTTGTTTCAGCAGCCATTAATAAAATATTGAATGGCTTCTACCTCATGCACTCCTTCGCAGGAGTTGCGCAGCTCTGTCCAACGCGTGACGTAGTCGCGAAGAGGTTCCTCCGACCTCTGCACGCACATGGCCAGCTCGTGAGGCCGACTAGGGCGCTTGTAGGTGCCAGTGAAGTTGCGGACGAACGCCTCCTCGAAATCAACACAAGAGTTGACGTTGTCGGCTGGAAGGCTGTTGAGACATGTTCTAGTCGAGCCGGCCAGCATGAGAGGCACGTAGCGGACGGCTACACGCTTGTTGCCCCGAGCGATGCTGACTGTGGTGGTGTAGTCGATAAGCCAGTCTTCTGGCTTGGGCGTGTCGTTGTACTTGGGGCGTCCCGAGGGAGAGTGAAGCCTCTGGGAAACGGCTCCCCTCGGATCCGAGGGCCGAAGCACGCCGGACCGATGGGGCCATCCTCCTCAAGGAGAGCCGACTGCGCCAGGAGGTTGAGGCGTCTGTGAGCATCATTGTCGCTGTGCGGGACGCGAGGGTCGATCCGAGCCATGATTGGAAGGGTGTCCTGGGAGCTTGTGGCATTGGCCCCCTCCCGATACTTCGGAGGAGGAACCTCACGCACCAAATCCCCCTCGTCGCCACCATCTCTACGACGCCGGCTTGAAGACGGCTCGCTCTGGCGCAGAGAATGCTTGTCATGGCTTCCGTCGCCCTTCCGGCCGGAAGTGCGAGGCGAGGAAGAACCCTCGGCATGATGACGACCGCTGGGGTTGCGACGTGCTCCGGGATTAGCTCCCGGAGACTCTGATTGTGCCTGACCAGGGTCAAGAAGTGACTGCTGCTCATTTGCGGCGTCAAGGAGATCCTTGACCCGCTTCTCCTGAACGGTGCGCTCCTCGCCCTCCAAACTTGGCATTTCTACCATGGCCGCCTGAGCAGCCCGCAAGTTGGCCGCAGGGATATCGTAGATGGGTTGGTTGCCGCCTAAGATATCGGCAATGACCCGGCCGCGACCACGAACCGCGCCGAGCTGGCTAGGACCATCAGCAGCCGGAGTGAGGCCGTAAGCGGAGTTATACTCGCGCTACACGACCTCCATCCGACGCTTGGTCACGGCGATGACAATGCCCTCCTCCAGGATGTGCCTGCGAGCCTCCTCGAGCGACGCCCGCGCGTCGGTGGGGTTTGCGGAGGTGGCAATGGGCGTCTTCAAGCCGGCAAGGGCAGCATGAAGCGTATCGGAAGCACCTGCAGCGTGGTCAGATGCATATGTTGACGCCTTGTCATGAGTCTTGCTAGTGCCGGCGCCAATGACCATCACCTCCATGAGGTTGGAGACAACGGCGACGTGATGCGGGTCAAGACACCCCGCAGATGATGGTGGACCATCGAAGATGAGCACCTCGCTGGGGTACTCATCAAGCGCAGGCGTCTCCCCGAGGGAGAGCCTACTGAAGCTGACGCATAACGCATCGATGTCGATGTCCTCTCCGAGGTACCGAGGTCCATCGTCGAGGCGCGGGTCGCTGAAGAGAACGCTGAGGTTTGTAACAGCGGCGATGACGATGCTGGGTAGTGACTCGTCGTCAGACTCCCCATCAAAATTTATGAGAAGGACTGGGACATCGATCAACATCACAGAAACCTCCTCAAGAGCAGGCTCCATGGGCATGCTGGTCGATCCGGACGCGAAGCATCCGGCGGTGTTGGCGAAGGGTCGTGTCGAGCGCGTAAATCCGGACGATGTCGCGGACGGCCCCATGGTGGGCGGCAAATGTCGGTGTTTACTCACAACATATGCCATGGGTAGGCTAAAGATGGTGGGAACCGAAAGGACACCGGCGGGCGCTGGGGATGGGGTTGTTACAAGCATGGAACACACGATGTACCCAGGTTCGGGGCCCTCCATGGAGATAACACCCCTAATCCTGCCGGAATGTATAATTCACTGATACGTCTCAAACGTATCTATATTTTTTGATGGTTTCACGCTGTTATCTTGCCTTCTTTGTATGTTTTATGTACCTTTTTATATCTTTTTTGGGACTAACTTATTGGTTCAGTGCCAAGTGCCAGTTCCTGTTTTTCCGTGTTTTTGACTCTTTTCAGATCTGATTTTGGAACGGAGTCCAAACGGAAGAAAAACCCCGAAATGATTTTTTCCCTGACGGAAGAAGTCGAGGGGGCTTTTGGGCCAAGCTAGGTGGGCTCCAGGGAGCCCACAAGCCCCCACTCCGCCACCAGGGGGAGGCAGCGGTAGGCAGGCTTGTGGCCTCCCTAGCCGCCCCCTGACCTAGGTCTTGCGCCTATATATTCCCAAATATTCTGCAAAAAATCACGGGAGCCTCGAAAATACTTTTCCGCCGCCACAAGCTTCCGTTTCCGCGAGATCTCATCTGGAGACCCTTCCCGGCACCCTGCCGGAGGGGACTTTGGAGGTGGAGGGCTTCTTCATCATCATCATCGCCCCTACAATGACTCGTGAGTAGTTCACTTGAGACCTACGGGTCCGTAGTTAGTAGCTAGATGGCTTCTTCTCTCTCTTGGATCTTCAATACAAAGTTCTCCATGATCTTCATGGAGATCTATCCTATGTTATCTTCTTCGGCGGTGTGTTTGTCGAGATCCGATGAATTGTGGACTTGTGATCAGATTATCTATGATATATATTTGAGTCTTTGCTGATTTCTTATATGCATGATTTGATATCCTTGTAAGTCTCTCCGAGTCTTGGGTTTTGTTTGGCCGACTAGATCTATGATTTTTGCAATGGGAGAAGTGCTTGGTTTTGGGTTCTGCCATGTGGTGACCTTTCCCAGTGACAGTAGGTGCAGCAAAGCACACATCAAGCAGTTGTCATCAAGGGTAAAAAGATGGGGGTTTTATCATTGGTTTGAGATTATCCCTCTACATCATGTCATCTTGCTTAAGGCGTTACTCTGTTCTTATGGACTTAATACACTAGATGCATGCTGGATAGCGGTCGACGTGTGGAGTAATAGTAGTAGATGCAGAAAGTATCGGTCTACTTGTTTCGGACGTGATGCCTATAGAAATAATCATTGCATAGATATCATCACGACTCTGCACAGTTCTATCAATTGCTCGACAGTAATTTGTTCACCCACCGTCTACTTACTTTCATGAGAGAAGCCACTAGTAAACACTACGGCCCCCGGGTCTATTCACATCCATCGTTTACAACTCCGCCTTTACTTTGCTTTGTTACTTTGTTGCTTTCAGTTCTCACTTGGCAAACAATCTATAAGGGATTGACAACCCCTTCATAGCGTTGGGTGCAAGCTTTTTGTGTTTGTGCAGGATCTTGAGATACTCTTCCGCTGGATTGATACCTTGGTTCTCAAACCGAGGGAAATACTTACCGTCGCTGTGCTACATCACCCTTTCTGCTTTGAGATGGACGGCGTACTCGGCATGGCCATCTTTGATTATGTGAAAACCGTTGATATATGGCTGTTGCAAGACTTCGAGAGGGAGGTTTGGACCTTCAATTGCCGGGTTGAATTGCCGCTTCAACAGATCAAGATGCAGTTCGGCAGATGTGACAGTCGCTTGTCACCGAAAGTGGTGGCCGTGCCAGGGGATGATGAGTTGTTCGTGTTGATCAAATTTCACGAGTGGCTATTTCATGTTGGCAAGGATGGCAAGTTGGTCACCACTTTTCATCGTAAACAGGCCAATCCTACTTACTTTCAGCTCAAAGAAACACTTGTTCCACATACCTTCTTTCCAACAATTCCAACACCGTAGAGTTGTGTTGTGAATGATCCACCTATCATGTATAGGCTGATGCTTGGTGGCTTGGTTGTAACTTTTTATTTTTTCCTGACAATTATTGTAACCTGATGTCCATAATTGTGGGAGTTTTCCCCCACTAATATGGGAATATAATGAGGGATTAAGTTTGCCAAATAATAATTATATTATTCGGATGATTATTAAGTGGCCTACTGCTCCTTAGCATCCTGGATGTGTTGTATCCTCACAACAACATGAAAGCGCGCATTAGCACTCGTCAATCTCCCGAATATAGTGTAATTTTGAAGAAAACATGTTGAGGAAATAACCATATTAAAATACACTAACATGCACGTTATAATTTGGATGGTTTGAATGATGACGCCTTTCACGTGTTGGTGGGACATGTGCAAAAATGTGCCTAAACTTTAAGAGAAATAAAAATTGCACCTTTGCCATGTTTCATGTATGTTCCCCTCGGCATAGACATCTTTGATTATGTGAAAACCGTTCATATCTTATTGATGCAAGACTTTCAGAGGGAGGTTTGGACGTAGAATTGATGGTTCAACAGATCAGGATGCAGTGTGACAGGTGTGATAATCGGTTGTCATTAATAGTGGTGGTTGTGCTTGGGGATCGTGAGTTGCTCATATTGATCAAATTTGAGGAGTGGCTAATTCATGTTGGCAAGGATGGCAAGTTGGTAACCACTTTTCATTGCAAAAAAAGTCAATCCTACTCACTTTCAGCTCAAATAAACTCTTGTTCCACATACCTTCTTTCCAACAATTCCAACACCTTAGAGTCATGTTGTGAATGATCCACCTAGCTATCATGTATAGGCTCGCGCTTGGTGTCTTCGTTGTAACATTTTATTTTATTCGTGACAATTATTGTAACCTTGTGTCCTTTCTTTTGGGATTAACCCCACTAATATGGGAATACAATCAGGGATTCAGCTTGCCAAATAATAATAATAATTTTGATGGTCATTCAGTGGGCTAGTGCTCCTTAGCATCCTGGATGTGTTGTATCCTCACATGATCATGGAAGCGCACAGTAGAACTCGTCTATCTCTTGAATAGTGTAAGTTTGAAGAAAAAACATGTTGAGGAAATAACCATATTTAAAAAAAACTAACGTGCATGTTAGAATTTGGACGGTTTCACTAGTAGAAAAACGGCCTTTTGTCCCGGTTCATAAGGGCCTTCTGTCCCGGTTTTGGAACCGGGACAAAAAGATCATTACTAATGCCCTTTGCCTTTAGTCCCGGTTCTTACGCGAACCGGGACAGGTGGGCCTCCACGTGGCCGCTGCGGCCAGGCAAGGCAGGGGGGCCTTTAGTCCCGGTTGATGACACCAACCGGGACCAAAAGGCATCCACGCGTCAGCACCTGGCTGGAGCTGAGGTTTTTTTTAAAGGGGCTGGTTCAGGGGTTAATTTAGGTTGTTATTAGCTAGCTAATAGAGAAAATTTTCCTCTCTTATATATCTCCGTGCTTGGTCATCCGTCGTGCTTTGTCGAACATATTTACAAAATGTAGACAGGAGTTACATGCACATATATGCATCTTTTTTACACTATATCATTTCATATCATTTTCGTCGAATGGCAATAGTATTCTAATCGATCATCTAACAACTCATCATCAACTTAATCATATACCAAGTTATCATATGATACACATAAAATAAAACAGAGAAACACCATAATATATATATAGTCATCATATGCATCATGCATCCTAATTAATCGATCATGTCAAGTAATAATATAAGCTAGAATAACTTGTCTCTCATAAGACCTAGTCCTCGCTCTTAGATATAATGTCATAAAACATAATAACACCTATGGCTCCATGGTGAATCACAGAGATCCAACGGTCTCCAGCTTGTGGCTTGCGAACCTTCTTTATTTCTCTCCATGCTTCAATTTGGAGTCTTTTTGATCTTGATTTGAAGTTAATCAAGTATGGAGCATAGAACTCAGCCCTCATGTGACAGCCCGAGACCGACGTTCCAGAAGATTCCCCTTTATTTCTGTTTCCGTTGTGTGGTTATTTTATTTTGTGGCCTCTTCATTTAGTTTGCATCGTCGCATCATACATGGCATCTTGCATCGTCTGTCACGTGTGGTGTATTGAGTGTTGTGCTTCGAGTGATCACCGAGTCGTAGAGGGATAGTAGTTCCCCCTCTCTCTCCTCTTATTTCATTTTGTGGTTTTGCTAAGTTTTCGTTTTAACCCCTTTAAAAAAGTGTCTTCTTCTAAAAGTCCTTTTATTAAATGTGGGGGCAACCCTTGGGTTTTATTTTATTTCTCCTTGTGTGTTATTTTAAAACCCTCTTATTTTCTTTTCTCTTTTAAAGGGCTTTTATTTTATTCTTTAAATAAAGAGGTTTTATTTAATTCTTCAAAGGGGTTTGATTTTTATTCTTTTGTAAACCGGTTTTAATTTTAATTCTTCAAAAGGTTTTATTTTAATTCTTTTAGAAATACCCAAACAATTTTTAAAGTTGTGGCGTATTTTTAAAGGAGCAAAGGCATTTTTTTATTTTTTTTTTATTTATTAAAAAAATCCTCTTTGTTAAAAGCATTTCTTTATTTGAAAAAAGGTTTTTGTTTTAAAAGTGTTAAGAAAAACCCTATTAGGGGGAGGGAGCAGGCCAAGGCCCAGCTCCCCCGTGCCCTAGCGCCAAGGCCCGATGCCTCTCCTCCTCCCCCATCTCCCCGTGCGCCGTCGGCCCCGGATCTCCTCCTCCTCGACAAGTCGGGAACCCAGCGCCTCCTCCCCCGTCTCGTCCCCTCCTCGGGACCCCCCTTGCCCGAGCCGGTCGTCGTCCCGCCAGGGAGGTTCCCCTCGTCGTGCTGGTGCCGCCCCTGAACCCCCGGTCGCCGCCCAGCCCCGCCGTTGGCCTCGCTCGCCCAGGGAGTAGCTATCCCTGCCGAGACGTCTGTCGCCCCGCCGTGCTCGCTGGAGCTCTGCCCCGTGCTGCTTCCCCGCCATGCTCGCGAGCTGCCTCTAGCTCCCTGCGTCGCCGTCGCCCTGAGCAGCTCGCAGCAGCCGAGCTGCTCCACCCCGCACCGCCGGCCTCAGCTGCGCCGCCACCCGTGCCCGTTCCGGCCGGATCCCGCCGCCCCAAGCGCCCTGTGTCCGTGCTCGCCTCCCGCGCCGGTGTCGTGCTCGTCTCCCTCGGCCCCTTGCCGGAGCTCGCCATTGCCGCGCCATAGAGTTCCTCTATTGCTTAGCTACTGTTGCCTGTTGCGTGCTGTTGCGTTGTTGGTGTTGTTGTGCCTGTTGTCGCCGCCTGTTACTGTCGCCGAAGCTTGCTGCTGCTGCCGCCGATGTTGTTTGTTGTTGCTTGTTGCCTGCTTGCGTTGCCTGATGCTGATGCTAGCTGCTATTGCCTGCTGCTGCTGTGCTTGCTTGCTGTAGCCGCATGCTGCTGCTGCCGCCTTGGCCTCTCCCATGCTATGCCGTAGCGTAGCCTGCTTGCTGCTGTGTTGGTTGTTGCTGCCATGTTGCATGCTGTGTTGCTGTCGTCGAGCTGTGTCGTTGCTCATTGATTGCTTGTGTTGCTGCTGCCTGATGCTTTGCTAGTTGTTGTGTAGCTAGCCGATGCTTGCCTGCTAGTGATGTTGTTCCTGCTGCCTGCTAATTGCTATGCTAGCTATTGTAGTTTTTTGCTTGCTTGGGCTGCTGTTGGCCGTCGCCGCGTGCACCATCCCCTCCTTCATGGAACAGTCAGATCGCGGGTACAATGACATCCTCGACGACCCCGGAAACGAGTTTGACTTCCTCGACGTCGCCGAAGACCCGAGTTCGACTACCGACGCCGAAGACCCAAGAGCCACGACGCCGAGCGAACGACTACCGTCGACGAGACCGGTACCACGACTTCCACGACGTCCACGACGACCATTGTTCCCCTTCACCGAACCGAACCGCTCCGATTCGCACGCTCCGAAGGTATAACGTTGAGACGTGTCGTGTAACGAATGCATGTGTTGTATGAGTTGAATATATGTATGCACTGTATGTTGCCCGTTGCACGTGTATCTCTTTTGTTGAGCCTCGACACATGGGAACCCGGTAACCGTGATCACCCCATTCCTTACTTAGCGTTCCCGCACACGCTCCCTATTCGTTGGCACGTTATCTCGATGAGATATCGGGATAGGAACATTGCCGTGGCATCATTTCCATTTTGCCGCCATGGTTCCCTCTCGCTCGCCGTGGCGACACATGTTTCCTTCTCTGCTTGTCGTGATGTTGTAACTTGCATGCATGTCGCATTCATGGCATGATATATTGTTTTGCATGCCTCTTGTGCCCTAGCTCCATTCTATGCTCCGCGTGTTAACCGAATAGCATGACATGTAGGTTCACCGCTTCACCCCTTGCCATGTTAACAACAACTTAAACATTGCCGTGTAAATTAACAGGAGTGAACTAAATAATTAACGTGGAGTTTCGTCGATATGCAACCCGTTGCATATCGAGCTTCATTTAATATGTAGTGCTTGCGTGAGGTGAATTGCCATGCCATCCCTTGCATTTTAAACTGATCATGCATCATATTAGGGTGTGCATCATGTCTCGCATTTGCCATGGTGAATATTTCTGTTGATGTTTGTTTCCGGTTTGCTCCGTCTCGATAGAGTTCCGCAAGCGTGTCGGTATGTGAGGACCCGTTCGACTATGTCAGTTCGTCTGCTTCACGGAGTCATTCTTCTTCCAAGCAGGATCTCACGCAAGATGACCATTTCCCCAGATACCATTACTATCATTTCCATGCTAGTTATTTCGCTTCTATCGATTATGTCTCGTTGCCTACCACATGTTAAATTCAGCCTCTCAACAATGCCATGATAACCTTCAACCTGATCGACCTAGCAAACCACTGATTGGCTATGTTACTGCTTGCTTAACCCTATTGTTAGCGTTGCTAGTTGCAGGTGTAGTTGCTTCCATGTGATAACATGGGTCCCTTGTCATATCACCATATTAAATGCTATTTATTTTAATGGACCTATATACTTGGTAAAAGGTGGAAGGCTCGGCCTTTCTAGCCTGGTGTTTTGTTCCACCTTTGCCCCCTTACTTTCGGCTACCGGTGTTATGTTGCATAATTGAGCGCTCCTAACACGATCGGGGTTGTTATGGGGACACCCTTGATAATTCATTTTAGATTAAAGCTGGTCTGGCAAGGCCCAACTTTGGTACTACATTTGCCTAATAACTAATGAACTGCATAGGGAGTAATTAACCCGAGGATAATTTAATCAACCCCTGGGCCAGTGCTCCTCATGAGTGTTGGTCCACCCACCTAGCAGTCGGCGGTGCCACCACGGGGCAACTCGAGGTTTGGTTCCCGTCCACTTTGCATAGACGGTGTGTCCTCGGAACGAGATACGCGGCTCCTATCGGGTTCGTCGACACACCGGGTGGCCTTGCTGGATTAGTTTTACCTTTGACGAGATATCTTGTGCATCGGGATTCCGGTGATGCTTTGGGTAATCTCAGAGTTGAGGTTTTCCACTAGGGAATCCAACGAGATCGCGAGCTTCGTGATTGAGGATTTCTATGCGGCTTGTGGTAATTTGTGATGGACTAGTTGGAGCACCCCTGCAGGGTTAAATCTTTTCGAAAAGCCGTGCCCGCGATTATGTGGCAACGTGGATACTTTGTTTAACACTGGTTCTAGATAACTTGAATTTAACTTAATTAAAACTTGCCAACTATGTGCGTAACCGTGACTGTCTCTTTCGTGAGTTCCTTCTCCGATCGAGGACACGGTGGGGTTATGCCTGACGTAGGTAGGTGTTCAACATCATTTATTTTATCAACAGTAGTTCACGTCCGCTATGCGTAGATCTTCCCCCTCTTATTTATGGTATTCGTAAGTTTAGCCACCAAATATATGCTTAGCCGCTGCTGCAACCTCACCACTTAACCATGTCTCAACCATTAAGCTTTGCTAGTCTTGATACCTTTGGAAATGAGATTGTTGAGTCCCCTCTGGCTCACAGATTACTACAGCACCAGTTGCAGGTACAAGTAAAGGTTACTTGACGCGAGTGCGTTGATTGTTCATTTGGAGTTGCTTCTTCTTCTTCTTCTTCTTCGATCTAGGATGGGTTCCAGGCCGGCAACCTGGGATAGCAAGGATGGACGTCGTTCTTCTTTTCTCGTTTGTTTTCGTCCGTAGTCGGACCCTGCTCTTACTCTTGATGATTATGTAATGTACTGTTGTGACTATGATGTAGCTTGTGGCGAGTGTAAGCCAACTCTATATATAAATCTCTTCTTTTCAGTACATGTACTTGTAACGATATCCATTCTTGCGACACGGTGATATGTGCTTCTATCCCTGACGAGGCCTTCGTCCAAATGGAGGATAGGGTCGCATCTTGGGCGTGACATCTCAGCGGGCTTGTAATTCTCATTTGACCTTGTGGGTCCATTATCGGAGGCACTACATCATGTGGCAGTTGCTGTTGAAGAACATAATAATAACCTAGTTAGCAATGTAATCAACATCATTTATGCAATAGTGGAGCGTACTTAATTAGGAAACTCTTACCAAGACATTTTGGCGAATGTCATCTGGACTCAACCTATGCACTAGTGGCATGTAAAATGAATAATTTTGGCCAATTCCAAAATGATACGGGAAGGTATCCCTAGAAGCCAGAACACCAGCAACAAGAAAGTGGAGAAGATGGTCCTTCTCCTCCCAAGTTAGATGTGATCCATACGTGTAGTGTGTCGTGTCAATTAATTTTCGTAATTCAGTCGAAGCAACGAAATAAGCTGTAAATTATAATTTAACAAATTTATTATATAGATGAACACCAACTATTTCTAAATATAAATGCAAATTACTTCACATGGAGGTAAAACAGGAAGCATATCATCGACAACCACCCAAAATTTGTAATAATTTAATGTTTCAAAAATACTTAGAAATTTTGTAATTGTCCACAAGATGTGGGCATTATATAAACCATTCAAAACGACCACATTTGCTACGATCATTCAAAGGACAATTTGGGTTGTTGTTGTTTGTACAACATGTAACAAGATATAATTATAACTATGGCCCAATAACTAGGAACCTGCAACGTGTGGCCAAAGTTTTAATAGACGATGAACACCTGTCACGCCCAAGATGCGACCCTATCCTCAATTTGGCACGAGGGCCTCGTCAGAGATAGAAGCGCATCTCGTCGTGTCGCAAGAATGGATATCGTTACAAGTACATGTACTGAAAAGATGAGATATATAAAGAGTTGGCTTACACTCGCCACAAGTTACATCAGAGTCACATCAGTACATTACATAATCATCAAGAGTAAGAGCAGGGTCCGACTACGGACGAAAACAAACGAGAAAAATAAGAACGACGTCCATCCTTGCTATCCCAGGCTGCCGGCCTGGAACCCATCCTAGATCGATGATGATGAAGAAGAAGAAGAAGCAACTCCAAATGAACAATCAACGCGCTCGCGTCACGTAACCTTTACCTGAACCTGCAACTGGTGTTGTAGTAATCTGTGAGCCACAGGGGACTCAGCAATCTCATTTCCAAAGGTATCAAGACTAGCAAAGGTTAATGGGTAAGGTATGGTTAAGTGGTGAGGTTGCAGCAGCGGCTAAGCATATTTATATGGTGGCTAACTTACGAGTACAAGAAATAAGAGGGGGAAGATCTACGCATAACGGACGTGAACTACTGTTGATCAAATGAATGATCCTGAACACCTACCTACGTCAGACATAACCCCACCGTGTCCTCGATCGGAGAAGGAACTCACGAAAGAGACAGTCACGGTTACGCACACAGTTGGCATATTTTTAATTAAATTAACTTTAAGTTATCTAGAACCAGTGTTAAACAAAGCTTCCACGTTGCCACATAACCATGGGCACGGCTTTCCGAAAGATTTAACCCTGCAGGGGTGCTCCAACTAGTCCATCACAAATTACCACAAGCCGCATAGAAATCCTCAATCACGAAGCTCGCGATCTCGTCGGATTCCCTAGTGGAAAACCTCAACTCTGAGATTACCCAAAGCATCACCGGAATCCCGATGCACAAGATATCTCGTCAAAGGTAAAACTAATCCAGCAAGGCCGCCCGACGTGTCGACGATCCCGATAGGAGTGGCGTACCTCGTTCTCAGGACATGACGGATGGCTCACACTAGGAGTGCCAAACCTCGGGTTGCCCCGCGGTGGCCCCGTAGTTTGCCAATTTGGATCAACACTCATGAGGAGCACTGGCCCGGGGGTTGATTAAAATAGTCCGCGGGTGCCGGCGGGTCCCTATGCATTATTATTAGGTTGTTAGGCAAATGTAGTACCAAAGTTGGGCCTTGCCAGACCAGCTTTAATCTAAAACGAATTATCAAGGGGGTCCCCATAACAACCCCGATCGTGTTACGAGCGCTCATTTATGGAACATAACACCGGTAGCCGGTAACTAAGGGGGCAAAGGTGGAACAAAACACCAGGCTAGAAAAGGCCGAGCCTTCCACCTTTTACCAAGTATATAGGTGCATTAAATTAAATAGCATTTAAATATGGTGATATGACAAGGAACCCATGTTTCACATGGAAGCAACTGCACCTGCAACTAGCAACGCTAACACAGGGTTAAGCAAGCGGTAACATAGCCAATCAGTGGTTTGCTAGGTTGAAAAGGTTGAAGGTTAACATGGCATTGTTGAGAGGCTGAATTTAACAGGTGGTAGGCAACGAGACATAAACGATAGAAGCGACAAACTAGCATGGCAATGATAGTAATGGTATCTGGGGAAATGATCATCTTGCCTGAGATCCCGCTTGGAAGAAGGATGCCTCCGTGAAGCAGACGAACCGACGTAGTCGAACGGGTCCTCACAATCCGGCACGCGTGCGAAGCTCTATCGAGACGAAGCAAACCGGAAACACAAATCATCACACGGAATTCACCACACGATGCACTACACATATGATGCATGAGCTACTGAATATATGCAAGTCACGGCATGACAATTCACACAATCAAACACTACACATTAAGTGAAGTTCAATATGCAAAGAGTTGCATATTGACGAGACTCCACGTTAATTATTTAGTTCACTCCCGATTAGATACACGGAAATATTAAATGTGGTTAAACATGGCAAGAGGTGAATCGCAAATAAACTACCTATCTAGGCATTTTAAATGAGGTCGGAAACGACATATAGCATCTCCGAGACGACCTCCACGTTAATTTACAATTCTGTCCAGATCTGAACTAATGCATTTAATTAGTTGTTAAACAACAAAACAAATAGATTCACGTGATTCTACGCGTCAAGGCAAGCAATCTACACATAAAGAACATCTCCAACGGAGCTACAGATCAAAAGATACAAGCACCGCAAGATATGATGGCATGAATGCAATATATGTGCAACGACGGCTACGAGCACTTCAAAACAAACAACCAGCAAGAGAAAAATGAAACTACATAAGATTCTAAGCAAGCTGCATGTAGGACATGATCAAAACGGAGCTACGGTTCAAAAACTACGAGCAAAACAAGAAAACACTACAATCTGCCAAAATCAGCCACATAGCATTTACTACGCCCCACAACTACGGCCACACAACTCTGATAAACTCAAGCAAGGCATGGCATGAAAGAGGGCAAGACGCACTACTACAAACAACTAACAACAACTAGCATGGCAGCAAGGAGCACTAGGAAAAGAAGACACAAAAAGGCATCCCACTCACTAATTCTGACTTAGAGAAAATTACACCTCATGAAAGTGCAGTTTTCAGCCTGAAGTTATATTGACAGCAGCAAAATCTATAGCTACAGGTCTCCAAATGGCATGAAACTTAACAGCATGCTAGAGAAACATAAGGGGGACAACTAACTCAATTGGACCAACGTCAAAAGAGCTACAGATCAGAAGATGCAAGCAAGACAAGACAGCCACAAAATAATAACAGATTCCAGACTTAGAAATATTTCAGCTCCTCTAAAACAGCATTATTTCTAGCAACTTGAGAGCAAGCAAACAACACCTAAACATGCATTTCTATTGCAACTAAAAATACCAGGGGCTAAACAAAACATCCAAGATCAACTCTCTAGTTGACAACTAATTCAAACGAGGCACGGAATAAATCCTACGAATTAAACAAAAGGGCATCACGGCAAAATATCTCGCGAACTAACTTGCTCTAATGCGAAAACTAATTGCACAAAAAAATCTATGGGATTTTTCTACCCCGGAAACATATAAAATATGTGGGGTTTGCAACACAAAATAATGCCACACATTAATGCGAGATAAATCCTATATACGGAAAAATAAATTACCGGCAAATCCCTACACGCAAAAATACGAGTGACCGCTCTAAAATGCATGCAAAAGTGATTCCAAAAACATGGAAATTTCTATCATGGCATTCGAGCAATTCGATCACGCGCGGAAAATAAATGCGGGCACTTTCCTATCGAGACAGCACGTAAATCCATGCATACGATACGTCAAACAACGCCAAAAAAATATGCAAGTTGGATAATCGTGTTCTACTCGCGAAGCTACCCCAAAACCATATAAAATATGTCTCGATCCGATCTACGGTTAAAAAGTTACGCGCGTTATAAAACCGACTAATTTCTGGAATTTAATTTATTCCAAAAATTCCTAAATACTAATGGGCTCAACAGGGGCGCAAATAACTAAAACAGCACACGGGCGCCATTTAGAAGGCTTGGGGGCTGATGTTTACCTGGGCCGGCCTGGCTCGGCGGTGGGAGCTGGGCCGAGAGTTGCGAGGTGGAGGGCACCGGAGTGGGCCGCTGGAGATGGGCCACCAGGCTGGTAGGCGGGCCCACGGGGCACCACGCGAGGCGAGCGGCAGGGTCGGCTCCTCCCGTCGCTCGCTGGAGCGAGGCCAGGCCATGGCGGCGGTGCACCTCCTGTCGGCTGGTGTGGGCGCAGGGCCATGGCGGCCGGGAACGGGCAGATCGGTAGGTCGAGGACCCGGATCCGGCATCCTTTGGCGGCGACAGCAAGGCGAGGTCCGACGACGGGCACGGCCGACACCTGCACAGGAGTAGGAAGAGAGGTGAGGGAGAGAGGGGCCGAGGGGAGAGGAAGAAGCAAAGGAGCAAGGGAGAAGCTCCGGCCTGGGGTCGCCGGCAATGGCTTCTCGCCGGAGTGGCGCGGCGACGAGGGTCGGACGGCGCACGCGGTGCAGAGCTCGGGCACATGCGCCATGGGGGGAGGGGCGAGGGAGCTTGGGAAAATCGGGCAGGCGGCGGCGCGGACGACCCGGGCTCGGGCGGGCCCCGGATGGGCTTCGGCGGGCCCTGCGGCGGCTGGTGGGAGGGAGGAGAGAGAGAGTGCGGTTAGGGTTTGAGGGGCGCTGTTCCCGAGGGAGGGAGAGAGGGTTTGTGTGAATAATGCATGGGGGGTCTATAAATAGACGAACGGGGGGGGGGGGCTCGGTTAACCGGAATCGCGTTCCGGATCCAACCGCGGGGTCGGATTCGGACGATTCCGAACATGGTAATGGGTACGCGGCCGTGTGGAGGAGATAACCGGAGACGAGAGGGAGAACGGGCGGCGCGGCGACACAGTTTTAAACACCGGAACACGTCCGACGGTAGACCGAATACGGTGCCGCTACGGTCAACCGTTCGGGGACCAGACGGACTCCGATCGCGACGAAATTTGACAGGCGGCCTAGCTATATTAAAATAACTCCGCACGTCAAATTTCAACCAGATCAGAGAAAGTTTAACACACACTTTTAAAACAGGGTTTCGACGGTGCCGCGGGCGCGTGCGAGTGCGGTCGGGCTCAGAACGGACTACGACACGAACCGGCAACTAACAACGGATGCAAGTTTTGAAAACTGGCGGCAACGAAGATGCCGATGCAATGCTGATGATGCGCATGATGCGATGACGAAGCGACAAATAAAATAGACACACGACGAAAACGGAAAGAGAGGGGAATCTTCTGGAACGTCGGCATCGGGCTGTCACAACACCACATGACATGTAAATTACGAGAGGAAAACAGGTTGACTACACCAACTATTTATAAGTATAAATGCAAATTACTTGACAAATATGGTTGAGAAACTCACATTGAGGAAAACAGGAAGCATATCATCGACAACCACCCAAATGTCGATGTTGTCTGGCATATTATCTTCAGGACGAAGATCGAAGGTGATTTCCATTCCCTTCTGAAATCCATATGCCTTGCAAAGATCTTCCCACTTTGGGCACCCAAATTCTGTTTGAAAAACTGAATTAAATACTTGGATAACAAATGTGTGACCATGTATAGTCCTCAGCTTAGCGCTCCTCGTCTCAATTCTCTCGTGGTCTTCGAAACCGAGCCTCTCCAACACATATCTTCTTGCATAGCAAGGGAGGTACATATCACCGTTCTTGTCAAGCTTCATGTTGAAGAACCTATCGTCTTGCAGGTGAGGCACATGTCGCACATACCCCGAGAGCCGCCGCAATATTCACACTCGCAATATCCATCGTCAGACATTTCCTGTTTTAATGTGGTAAATATGTGTAAACAACAATATAATCGTGACACTCTATATATATCAAAATAATTGAACATCTATATATAATAACTCTTCATGCTCGCATCATGCATCATCATATATAACAACAAGTCCTACTTATTAATCATCATCATACATAGTTAAATAAAGTGTGTCACGATTATATATAACAACAAGTCGACGTTGATGCGGGAACTACTTCTATATATAGTTAAATAAAGTAGTTTTATTAATTAAATCAACAAGTTCAACTACTAAGCACTTACTATAAATAAATAAAGTAGTACTTACTAAAAACAAACTACTTCTATATATAGTAAAATAAAGTAGTTTATTAAATCAACTAGCGAGTTCAACTATATATGAAGCACTTACTATAAATAAAATAAAGTAGTACTTACTAAAAATAAACTATGATAAAATTAATAAATCAACTAGCAAGTAGAATTTTTATTAAATCATAAAAATTCTATGAACAGAAAAAAATCATAAAAATTTGACATATTCGATCTTTGCATATATATGAACATACAAACATGCATATTCAACAATAATATCACCAAAAAAATCTTTTAACAGAAAAAAAAACTTTGCTCACGGCGACGGCGAGGTAGGGCGCGGGGCAGGGCGGCGCGGCGACGGTCGATGGTGAGGTGCGGCGCGGGCCGGGGCCGGGCGGCGACGGGCAGGGGCCAGCGGCGTCGCGGGGCACGGGGCGCGGGGCGGGGGGTGGCGATGGCGATGGCGTCGGGGCGTCGCGGGACGGCGCGGGGCGTCGGCGGCGACGGCGACGGCGAGGCGGCGAGACGGGCAGCCTGGCGGCGTCGAGATCGAATGGAGAGAGGGGGAGAGATCAAAATTTCTAAACTGTCGCTTATATAGCCCCACCTTTAGTCCCGGTTGGTGGCACCAACCGGGACCAAAGGTCTCTTTTCAGCAGCCCAAAGGGCGGGAAGCAGAGGCATTGGTATCGGTTGGTGGCTCAAACCGGGACTAAAGGTCTCTTTTCAGCAGCCCAAAGGGCGGGAAGCACAGGCCTTTGGTCCCGGTTAGTGGCACAAACCGGTACCAATGCCTCCCTTTAGTCCCGGTTGGTTCCACCAACCGGGACCAAGGCCTTGCGCGGTGCGGTGCTATGTTTAGTCCCACCTCGCTAGCCGAGAGGGGCTCGGAGTGGTTTAGAAGCCCTGCCGAACCAACCACTTCGAGCTCCTCTCTACTGCAGGCTTACGAGCCTAAATTCACTCTCTGTGCTTGTGGGCCTATTGGGCCTACTGCGGGCCTGCATCCTGGCCCTAGTAATGGGTTTCTAGTCGTATGCAGGCCGTGGTGGCCCTGTAGGTCGCACTTTTTTTTATTTTTTTCCTGTTTTTTGCTTTCTTTTTTGTTTCTAATTACTTATTTATTTTCTTTTACGATAATTCTTTTTGCTATTAAAGTTTGTAACAAAATTCTAATTACTTATTTATTTTCTTTTATGATAATTATTTTTGCTTTTAATGTTTTGAACAAAATTCTAATTACTTATTTATTTTCTTTTATGATAATTCTTTTTGCTATGAAAGTTTGTAACAAAATTCTATATAATTTTAGTTTCCATAATACTAGAGGCAAAAATTGGATGCACTTCGTATACAAAACGGACAATCTCTTTGGAAGTATAAGGGTTTCATACGGAAACTCGTCTGTTACAAAGGGATTTCATTTTTTTGAACTTATTTGAACTCCATAGTTTCTCTTGTTCAAAATGGACCATTCAAAGCCACATCATCAATTTACAACCCTTTCTGACTTCATTTGTTATTTTTCATGCATTTAGTGATTATTTTGAGCTATAAGACCATGAAATTGAAAAGCATTTGAAATGAACTCTGAAAAGGTTCCAAGTTGGCATGGTATCATCATTTCACCCACATAGCATGTGCGAGAAAGTTGAGAGGGTTACGGCAAAAACTGGATCCACTTCATGTACAAAATGGACAATCTCTTTGGAAGTATCAGGGTTTCATACGGAAACTCGTCTATTACAAAGGGATTTCATTTTTTTGAACTTATTTGAACTCCATAGTTTTTCTATGTTCAAAATGCACCAATTAAAGCCACATCATCAATTTACAACCCTTTCTAACTTCATTTGTTATTTTTCATGCATTTACTGATTATTTTGAGCTATAAGACCATGAAATTGAAAAGCATTTGGAATGAACTCTGAAAAGGTTCCAAGTTGGCATGGTATCATCATTTCACCCACATAGCATGTGCGAGAAAGTTGAGAGGGTTACGGCAAAAACTGGATGCACTTCGTGTACAAAACGGACAATCTCTTTGGAAGTATCAAGGTTTCATATGGAAACTCGTCTGTTACAAAGAGATTTCATTTTTTGAACTTATTTGAACTCCATAGTTTTTCTGTATTCAAAATGCACCATTCAAAGCCACATCATCAATTTACAACCCATTCTTACTTCATTTGTTATTTTTCATTCATTTACTAATTATTTTGACCTATAAGACCTTGAAATTGAAAAGCATTTGAAATGAACTCTGAAAAGGTTCCAAGTTGGCATGCTATCATCATTTCACCCACATAGCATGTGCGAGAAAGTTGAGACGGTTATGGCAAAAACTGGGTGCACTTCGTGTACAAAACGGACAATCTCTTTGGAAGTATGAGGGTTTCATATGGAAACTCGTTAGTTACAAAGGGATTTCATTTTTTTGAACTTATTTGAACTCCATATTTTTCTGTGTTCAAAATGCACCATTCAAAGGCACATCATCAATTTACAACCCTTTCTGACTTCATTTGTTATTTTTCATGCATTTACTGCTTATTTTGAGCTATAATACCATGAAATTGAAAAGCATTTGGACTGAACTCTGAAAAGGTTCCAAGTTGGCATGGTATCATCATTTCACCCACATAGCATGTGCGAGAAAGTTGAGAGGGTTACGGCAAAAACTGGATGCACTTCGTGTACAAAACGGACAATCTCTTTGGAAGTATCAGGGTTTCATACGGAAACTCGTCTGTTACATAGGGATTTCATTTTTTGAACTTATTTGAACTCCATAGTTTTTCTGTGTTCAAAATGCACCATTCAAAGCGACATCATAAATTTACAACCCATTCTGACTTCATTTGTTATTTTTCATGCATTTAGTGATTATTTTGAGCTATAAGACCTTGAAATTGAAAATCATTTGAAATGAACTCTGAAAAGGTTCCAAGTTGGCATGGTATCATCATTTCACCCACATAGCATGTGCGAGAAAGTTGAGAGGGTTACGACAAAAACTGGGTGCACTTCGTGTACAAAACGGACAATCTCTTTGGAAGTATGAGGGTTTCATACGGAAACTCGTCTGTTACAAAGGGATATCATTTTTTTGAACTTATTTGAACTCCATAGTTTTTCTGTGTTCAAAATGCACCATTCAAAGGCACATCATCAATTTACAACCCTTTCTGACTTCATTTGTTATTTTCATGCATTTACTGATTATTTTGAGCTATAAGACCATGAAATTGAAAAGCATTTGAAACTAACTCTGAAAAGGTTCCAAGTTGGCATGGTATCATCATTTCACCCACAAAGCATGTGCGAGAAAGTTGAGAGGGTTACGGCAAAAACTGGATGCACTTCTTGTACAAAACGGACAATCTCTCTCGAAGTATCAGGGTTTCAAACGAGAACTCATCTGTTACAAAGGGATTTCATTTTTTTGAACTTATTTAAACTCCATAATTTTTGTGTGTTCAAAATGCACCATTCAAAGGCACATAACAAATATCTAGCACAAGGAGAAGAAGGAGAAGCGACCCCCACAACAAGAGACGACATTCTTCTTCTCTCATATATGGTGGACACTAGCTCACCTGATTTTTCAACCGTCGATGATGGTCGCTACTCCTACTTCCCCTAGTGCATAACAAATATCTAGCACAAGGAGAAGAAGGAGAAACGACCCCCACAGCAACAGTCGGCATTCTTCTTCTCTCATATATGGTGGACACTCTCTCACCTGATTTTTCGACCGTCGATGATGGTCGCTACTCCTTCTTCCCCTAGTGCATAACAAATATCTAGCACAAAGAGAAGAAGGAGAAGCGACCCCCACAACAAGATTCGGCATTCTTCTTCTCTCATGTATGGTGGACAGTCCCTCACCTGATTTTTCAACCGTCGATGATGGTCGCTATTCCTTCTTTCCCTAATGCATAACAAATATCTAGCACAAGGAGAAGAAGGAAAAGCGACCCCCACAACAAAAGTGGTTCCGCGGCACGCCACGTGGTTCCGCTGCACGCCACGTGGGACTAATGGTATTTCATTTTTAAATGACTGTTTTAATCAAAAACAGATCTGTTACAAAAGGGATTTCATTTTTTGAACTTATTTGAACTGAAGACTTTTTGTATATATATGTGGTCGAAATGCATGATACCATGAAGTTAGAAAGGGCTAAACCATTCAAAAGTAGCAAATGAAGTTAGAAAGGGCTAAACCATTCAAATTTGAAAACTATAATGGCACAAACAGAAACTAGACATATATAAATTGGTCCAAGCAGTACATGATACTAGTCCAAACAGTACATAATAATAGCTACCATAGATATATATATATAAGTGTTCGACGTTGAGAACACTACTCGTCTGAATCGTCTGAATCAGAATGTCCACCTTATTCGAGGTGACGCTGGCCATAGTTGACGACTCGAATCTTGCGGTACAACTCGTATGAAACGTATGCATCTTTTGCTGCATACTCAATGTTGATACGATCAAGTGGGGCCTTCTCCCAAAGTTTGTGCTGAGACTTTGGGAAATTGGTCTTCATATTACCATACTCCTCGTCGATCAAGGCAACTACCATATGAGCCATCGAAGTCCTGACATGTCGAAGCCTGAATACCGTTTGGAGATCAATGAGGCAACCAGTTGGTATCTCAATACCGAAGCTGTACCTCATATTCAGCTTGTCGTTCGTTATGTCAATGGTAGAAAAAGTGATGTCGCTGCGAAGGAAGTCCATGAGTTCTGGACAATGCTTGTCACTACTGCAATAGAAACAAATTAAAATGGAACAAATGTTACATACTGCTGCAATAAGGAAACATGTTTCACTACAACTAAAGAGAAAATTATCTTTAGGATTCAAATGGAACATATTGCTATCCTATGCAATTTTCATATCCTATGAATTGATCAAGAAACCGTAAATTAACTATGACATAGATATATATTCTCCCATGGTTTTGCAAATATTCAATAAGCTAGACATATTGCATATTGCTATCCAATGGAACCTAGAGAGATCACTATAGCTATCCAATGGAACCTAGAGAGATCACTAGCTATATGCAATTTTCATGACTATGACATATCATATTGCTATCCAATGGAACCTAGAGAGATCACTAGCTATATGCAATTTTCATAACCTTGGATCAAAGAATGCCGCATAAAATTGTCTCACTACAACTATGATTTCAATGGAACATATTGAACCAATCAGATTTTTCAGATTGTGGAACACTATTCCATCAGATTGTGTTCCCTTCAACTAATCAAAATTGTTTCACTACAACTATTTGAAGCGAACCAACTATGATTCCAATGGAACATATTAAACACTAGTTGATTCTAATAAGATTTTTCAGATTATGCAACACTATTCTAATCAGATTGTGTTCCCCTTCAACTAATCAAAATTGTTTCACTACAACTATTTGAAGGGAACCAACTATGATTGAAACAAATAAACTTACAATGTCATTACCTTGGATCAAAGAAAGCCTCAAAACTTACCTTGCCCATTGGAAGATCAAGACTTGGTGTTTGAAACATAGTTGGATGATGGCAACACCGCGTTGATCGGTCGTGTACTCCAGATCAAGCCCCAAGAACTTCTCATGATCCACTACGGCGTCAAGCCATCGTTCCTTCAACTATCTAAGAAAATGCGGCACCTCCCTGCTCTCGTTCATGTACACGACATCGAGCTTGGTCTTGCCATGTGCGATCACCTCTCCAAAGCGAGTTGGCATGGTGGAAGAAGAGAAGGGAAGAAGAGAGGGGAAGAACAGAGCGAGAGCGAGAGAGGAAGAAGAACAGAGAAATGGCGATGCGATAGAGACTCTGCTTTGGTTGTGGTTTTGGGAAGCGGGATGCAAGCCGTTTGGGCCTTTAGTCCTGGGTTGAGCCACCAACCGGGACTAAAGAGGGATACCAACGGTTGCTACCACTACGGCAGGCCACGTGTCAGACCTTTAGTCCCGGGTTGAGCTACCAACCGGGACTAAAGGGGGATACGAACGGTTGCCACCACCGCGGAACACCACGTGTCAGTCGCTGGATCTTTAGTCTCGGTTTTTGGCGCGAACCGGGGCTAATGCATCGAACCGAACCGGGGCTATTGCCCCGCTAGGGCCTGGCAGCTCGAACCGGGACCAATGCCTGGCATTGGTACCGGTTTTAGTTTGAACTGGGGCTAATATGGTTTTGGGCTTCGACCGAAAGACCCACTTTCTACTAGTGTTTGAATGATGATGCCTTTCATATGACACTAGGACACGTGCAAAAATCTGTCTAAACTTCATCAAGAGAATTAAAAATTGCACCTTTGCCATGTTAAGTGGATGTTCCACCAAGCTTGGCCATCTTTGATTATGTGAAAATCGTTGATTTCTGGTTGTTTCGACACTTTGATAGGAGGTTTGGAACTTGAGTTGCGGGATTAAATAGCCAGTTCAACAGATCAGGATGCAGTGCGATAGGTGTGACAGTCGGTTGTCATTTTAAGTGGTGGGTGTGCGTGGGGATGCTGAGTTGCGCGTGTTGATCAAATTGGACGTGTGGCCAATTCATGTTGGCATGGCAAGTTGGTCATCAGTTTTCATCATAAGCATAGGAAGGCAAAACAAGTGCAGCTTCAAAACCTTCAACATAAAGAGAGGGAACTTGATATTATTGGAATATCTATAAGCATATGTTCCCTTCTCATAATAATTTTCAGTGGGATCATGAATAAACTCAACAATATAAGTATCACATAAGGCATTATTTCCATGATCCAAAAGCATAAAAGTATAATTACTCTTCTTATAAGCAAAATCTTTCTTATTAGGAATAGTGAGAGTAAAGCAATCATTATCATCATGGTAATCATCATTTTTAGGAGGCATATCATAATCATAATAAAATGTATCCTCTATAGTAGGTGGACTAAAAAGCTCACATTCATCATTGCAATCATCATAATTGTTACGCAAATAATAAAGTTCCGTAGGTTTTTTATTTTTCTCCTCAAACACTTCATGTCCTAGTTCAAGATAAAGTTTATAAAGCTCTCTCATATTTTTGTTGTTTTCCATTAAGCCTAACTAGTGAAATAAAAACAAGAAACAAAAAGATATAATTGCAAGATCTAAAGATATACCTTCAAGCACTCACCTCCCAGGCAACGACGCCAGAAATAGCTTGATGTCTACGCACACTTCTATTCTTGTAGACTATGTTGTGCCTCCAAGCGCAGAGGTTTGTAGGACAGCAACAATTTCCCTCAAGTGGATGACCTAAGGTTTATCGAACTCAGTGAAGTATAGGTTGAAGATGGTCTCTCTCAAGCAACCCTGCAATTAAGATACAAGAAGTCTCTTGTGTCCCCAACACACCTAATACAATTGTCAGTTGTATAGGTGCACTAGTTCGGCGAAGAGATGTTAAAAGGCAAGTGATATGGATGGTAAAACAAGGTATTGTAAATCTGAAATAAAAATGGCAGCACGCAAACATGAAACAAAACTGAAAGTAAACGGTGTTCAATGGTGGAAAACAAGGCCTAGGCCTCATACTTTCACTAGTGGCAACTCCCAACAACATTAACATAATCTAATCACATGATATTTCCACTAAAACATGCAATGGAGACGTACTTGGAGGTCATTCCTTTGTGATCAAGAGAGGACGAGAATTTTGTAGGGCTACAAAAGCACACCTCATAGTTCGTAGTTCTCATCTATGGATTTCCCAATGTCACTGAGGCCATCCAAAGAGGTAACCACAATCAACATAACGTATCTCACGGATACTAAAAGACAAGCACCAATAGACTCTCAATCTTCAATGAATTCACAAAAGAGGAAATCACTCATGAAAATATTCTTCTAATCAATGTCAAATAGACCGCTGTCACCATGGTCTCGGGGATTATACTAGATAAGATTAAGTAAGTACATCAATCGAATACATAGAAGAAGGGGAAACATAATGGGATCACCCTAGATTAACATAGCCTATTATCACAATCAAGAGCACATCATGGGAGAGAGATGACCACATAGCTACACATACAACCCTCAGCCCCAAAGGAGACTACTCACACATGGCCATGGTGAGCAAGAGGTTGATGGAGAGGTATAGCCCGGAGAGGAGACGGCGGTGGCCACGGCCCTAGGGGCGGCGGCCCTTGCCCCCCTTCTTCCTTGGAGATGGTGCTGGTATGGAGGTGGTTCTCCACCCCAAGGCGGCTACCTGGGAGGAGGAAATATCGTAGATCTTGGTGGCTCCCGAGAAATCAGTTTTTTCCTCTCCTTATATTAGCCGGGACGATCATCCTTGGTCCTCCGATGGATGCCCCTTTGATCCAAGGGCTCTTGGGCACCTATAGAACCTTCCTACGAACCCCACTCAGCCTAATGAGGTCCCCAAGTCGTGGCTTGGCCGAATCCATCTAATATGGTAAGAGTTGGACTTAATCACGTCACCGATTCCCCTAATCCTGTAATCAGATATTTGTCCTCTAGTAAAACGGGCTTTACTGTAGCGTCTGAACTCCAAATGACCTGAATTTTATGTCTAGAATTATCATCATACAATTCCCCACAACTTTCTATTATTTTTTCATTTGATGTCATCTTTCAGGCGGAAACGGACGATCTCTAAAATCTCTAGGGGGACAGATTTCATGAAAGTGAGAGTCCAACTCCAATAAGGTTTCCTCTTCTAGTTTTGATAGTTCCTACACATCGAAGTGTAAAACAAGAACATTTTGCACTTTTGCAACTATTAGTAGGTTAGTCCAAATAAATCATAAACTTAATATAAAAACAATTATCAAAAGAATAAAAGTAGAATGAAACCATCAAAAATTATAGATACATTTTGGATGTATCACTCCCCAAAATGATTGACGCCATCTGCACTTAAACCAAACCATACGTTTCTTGGGTCATGTGTAAAGTCGCTCGACTTTCTCTCGATCTTTCTCCACTGCGACCTGTCAGCGGGTGCTCTCAACTTCCCGTCTTTCTTACGGTCTTTTATGTGCCATTGCATCAACTCGACATGCTTTTTGTTTCTGAACACACGTTTCAACCGTGGTATTTATAGGAGCATACCACATCACCTTGGCAGGAACCATATTCCCGGTGCGCTGGCCCTCAACATCACCAGGGTCATCTTTTGGATCTTATACCACAATGCGTTGCATACCGGGCATGCATTCAAATCCTTGTATGCATCGCGGTAGAGGATGAAGTCATTAGGGCATGCATGTATCTTTTGCACCTCCAATCCTAGAGGGCATAGAATCTTCTTTGCTTCGTACGTACTGTCGGGCAATTAATTATCCTTTGGGAGCTTCTTCTTCATTATTTTCAGTAGCGAACTAAATCTCTTGTTAGATACACCATTGTCTGCCTTCCATTGCAGCAATTCCAATGTGGTACCGAGCTTTGTGTTGCATCTTCGCAATTTCGGCACAACCATTTTTGTGATCCTCTAACATGCGATCGAACTTCAACTTCTCTCTTTCACTTTTGCATTCTCTATGTGCATCAACAATGACCCGACGAAGATCATCATCGGGCACATCGTCTGGTTCCTCTTGATCTTCAGCTTCCCATTGCATCATCACCGTATTCAAGGGCGGGTAGTTGTCATTATCCTCTTCTTCTACGTTGTCTTCCATCATAACCCCTCTTTCTCCATGCTTGGCGCAAACATTATAGTGTGGCATAAAACCCTTCTGAAGAAGGTGAAAGTGAAGGGTTTTATAGTCGGAGAAAGCCTTCGTATTCCCACAGATAGTACATGGACAATGCATAAAAACCATTCTGCTTGTTTGCGTCAGCCGCTTCAAGAAAATTATGCACGCCCTTAATATACTCGGAGGTGCGTCGGTCACCATACATCCATTGTCGGTTCATCTGCGTGCGTTATATGATAAAATGTATTAAAAACCTACAACATATCATGAATAGAGAAGTGACCAAATTAATAGAAATTCATCATCACATTAAAGCCAAAGTATAGTAGTGACCAAAATAAATACATAACATTCATACATAGTTCTCATTATTGAACAACATATAGTTCTCTAGAGCATCTAATTAGAACATACAGTGAAACTATTAAATTAAATGCAACAACAAATGCGATCATAACCGCAACTAAGGTACAAATTGATCCAACGACGTAATGATATCAAGCCTCAGCATGAGTATCATATTTTTCTAATCTTTCTAATCTTCAAGCGCATTGCATCCATCTTGATCTTGATCTATGTCACGTTGGTCGGCATAATTTTCATAAACACTAAATAAAACAAATAATTATAAAAGATAATATATACCATATCTGAATCATAGACAGGACGAGGGCCGACGGAGGCAGATACCAAAACCATCGCACTATATAATAAAAACAATAATAAAAGTAAGAAAATTACACAAGTATCCATCTAAATCATACAAGTAAAAAACGTTTTCCTTTTAGAAAGAAGATAAGAAGAAGAGACTAACCACGGTGGTGCCGACGCCGAGATGGGCGCGGGTGATCGACGACGGTGAGGACGGGGACGGGACACGGGCGGACCGCGAAAGCTACACAAAACTTGAGGAAATTGAAGCTTGGACAAGGAGCTTCGAGAGGAGAAAGCTTAAGTGTGGCTTGGGCATTTCATCGAACACGTCATGTGCATAGGAGGTGAGCTAGAGCACCACAAAGCTCTTCCACGGCCGGCCAAAAAAACAGAGCAGTGCACTGCTCTGCTCGTGGGCACGGGGTATATATAGGCCAACCATTGATCCCGGTTTGTGGCCGGAACCGAGACTAAAGTTCAACATAGGGTCCCGGTTCCAGCCAAAAACCGGGACTAATGGTTGTGGGCCAGGAGCGAGTCACATTGATCCCGGCTCGTGTGTGAAACCGGAACCAAAAGGGTCAGACGAACCGGGACCAATGGCCCACGAGTCCCGAACAACGCCCTGGCCTCACGAACCGGGACCGATGCATCCATGGGTCCCATGAATCCTGGTTCGTGAGTGAACCGGAACTAATGGGATTTCTTCAAGTGGACCAAAGCCCTTTTTTCTACTAGTCATTTTCTTGAGGAGGAGAGCTCCCCAATGCGAGGCCATGGCCTCCGACGACTGATGGGGGGAGAAGAGGTTGCACGAGGATCTGGGCTCGTGGGGCGTAGGATATTTTTAGTATTATGGGTATGTAGAGGGAGGATCACCTGAGGAAGAAAGGACCATAGTTTTCACATGGCCTATTGTGTTTGTCGGACGTGGCAATGAGAGAAAGATAGACGTGCCTTTTGTAACACACGGATGGAGACAAACTGAAGGACACTTCCTCAACTGCCGACCGTGATACCTGCCCGCATAGCGCCCATAGCGCATGGTCCAAAATAAAAAGTTCGATTCGGTTCCATGCATGTGTAACACGTACGCGGCCCGGAGACGAGCTTGGCGATCATGCGCTTGCTGTCGGCCGGATCCTATCCGTCTTCGGCTTTCGATCCGACTCCGTCCGTCGAGCATTTTGGACTCCTGGAGGCCCATGTGCGCCGCTTCCACGTGGGTGCCCCGCAGCCACACGTACACGACGGCGGTAGGATGTGTGGTGTTTTGTCCGTGTCCGGTTTGGAAACGAAAATAATCACCGGTCCGCATAGGATACAACACGACATATGTATGTATAGGCTATGGACTAACTCTCTCTAGGCTATATATATCAGTGTATGCGACCCTTGTAATCACCCAGATTGAAAGAAAGAAAACTCGCCGGAGGAAGCCAGCATATTGCGTATATACAGAACTCTCAGCTCGCGACGACGATGAACAAGGCCCCAAGAGCAAGAACGAAGCTTTCCCTTGGCGGCCTCCCGGACGAGATCGTAATATGGGAGATCCTCGTCCGCCTATCACCCAAAGCCCTCCTCCGCTGCCGCGCCGTCTGCCGTGCCTGGTGCAACGCCACCTCCACTCACGACTTTCTCCTCGCCCATCACGCCCGTCAGCCTATCCTTTCTCTACTCCAAAATGGCGACGACGACATCCTAGACATCTTCGACCCTCGGCCAACCCGTGTTGCCGCGGACCAGTTTCAGTCCTTTGACATATGTGGCCAAAACTTCTTGAATTTGGGTGACAACTTCGCTTTCTTCGATTTGGTTGCCTCTTGCGATGGAATACTTATCCTCTGCATCGACGCAATCAACTACTTCGTCTGCAATCCGGTAACTCGTCAGTATACTCGCCTGCCCTTGCATCTGCGTCACAAATGGACGCTCCTAGGAATGTACCCTCACTCCCCCACCGGCGAGTACAGAGTACTTCTCTACTTGCACAGCCATGACGCAGACCATAAGCTGGTACCTGGCAGTTACGTCTTGCCGCTGGGCTCCGGCCAGCCGCCTAGGCACATCGGATGGCCAGATGCGGTTGATTTGGAACCCGTACCTCATGTGCTATGCCGCGGTAACCTGCATTGGTACCCATCGGATATTGAGTGGGGAGACAGAACGATATCCGTGTTCGACACCACATCTGAGTCGTTCCGGAAGATGCGTGCTCCCGTTTTTACTGATTGCGCTGACTTGTTTGAGATGGACGGCGTACTCGGCATGGCCATCTTTGATTATGTGAAAACCGTTGATATATGGCTGTTGCAAGACTTCGAGAGGGAGGTTTGGACCTTCAATTGCCGGGTTGAATTGCCGCTTCAACAGATCAGGATGCAGTTCGGCAGATGTGACAGTCGCTTGTCACCGAAAGTGGTGGTCGTGCCAGGGGATGATGAGTTGCTCGTGTTGATCAAATTTCACGAGTGGCTATTTCATGTTGGCAAGGATGGCAAGTTGGTCACCACTTTTCATCGTAAACAGGCCAATCCTACTCACTTTCAGCTCAAAGAAACACTTGTTCCACATACCTTCTTTCCAACAATTCCAACACCGTAGAGTTGTGTTGTGAATGATCCACCTATCATGTATAGGCTCATGCTTGGTGGCTTGGTTGTAATTTTTTATTTTTTCCTGACAATTATTATAACCTGATGTCCTTAATTGTGGGAGTTTTCCCCACTAATATGGGAATATAATGAGGGATTAAGTTTGCCAAATAATAATTATATTATTCGGATGATTATTAAGTTGGCTACTGCTCCTTAGCATCCTGGATGTGTTGTATCCTCACAACAACATGAAAGCGCGCATTAGCACTCGTCAATCTCCCGAATATAGTGTAATTTTGAAGAAAACATGTTGAGGAAATAACCATATTAAAATACACTAACATGCACGTTATAATTTGGATGGTTTGAATGATGACGCCTTTCACGTGTTGGTGGGACATGTGCAAAAATGTGCCTAAACTTTAAGAGAAATAAAAATTGCACCTTTGCCATGTTTCATGTATGTTCCCCTCGGCATAGCCATCTTTGATTATGTGAAAACCGTTCATATCTTATTGATGCAAGACTTTCAGAGGGAGGTTTGGACGTAGAATTGATGGTTCAACAGATCAGGATGCAGTGTGACAGGTGTGATAATCGGTTGTCATTAATAGTGGTGGTTGTGCTTGGGGATCGTGAGTTGCTCATATTGATCAAATTTGAGGAGTGGCTAATTCATGTTGGCAAGGATGGCAAGTTGGTAACCACTTTTCATTGCAAAAAAGGTCAATCCTACTCACTTTCAGCTCAAACAAACTCTTGTTCCACATACCTTCTTTCCAACAATTCCAACACCTTAGAGTCATGTTGTGAATGATCCACCTAGCTATCATGTATAGGCTCACGCTTGGTGGCTTCGTTGTAACATTTTATTTTATTCGTGACAATTATTGTAACCTTGTGTCCTTTCTTTTGGGATTAACCCCACTAATATGGGAATACAATGAGGGATTCAGTTTGCCAAATAATAATAATAATTTTGATGGTCATTCAGTGGGCTAGTGCTCCTTAGCATCCTGGATGTGTTGTATCCTCACATGATCATGGAAGCGCGCAGTAGAACTCGTCTATCTCTTAAATAGTGTAAGTTTGAAGAAAAAACATGTTGAGGAAATAACCATATTTAAAAAACTAACGTGCATGTTAGAATTTGGACGGTTTGAATGATGATGCCTTTCATATGACACTCGGACACGTGCAAAAATCTGCCTGAACTTCATCAAGAGAATTAAAAATTGCACCTTTGCCATGTTAAGTGGATGTTCCACCTAGCTTGGCCATCTTTAATTATATGAAAATCGTTGATTTCTGGTTGTTTCAACACTTTGATAGGGAGGTTTGGAACTTGAATTGCGGGATTCAATAGCCAGTTCAACAGATCAGGATGCAGTGCGATAGGTGTGACAGTCGGTTGTCATTTAAAGTGGTGGATGTACGTGGGGATGCTGAGTTGTGCGTGTTGATCAAATTGTACGTGTGGCTAATTCATGTTGGCATGGCAACTTGGTCACCACTTTTCATCATAAAAGGTCAATCCTACTCACTTTCAGCTCAAACAAACTCTTCTTCTACATACCTTCGTTCCAACAAATCCAACACCATAGAGTTATGTTGTGAATGCTCCACCTATCATGTATAGACTAATAATGCTTTGTGGCTTGGTTGTAATGTTTTATTTTAATCCTGAAATTATTGTAACCTTATGTCATTTGTTGTGGGATTTATCCCCACTTATATTGGAATATAATGAGGCATATAGTTAGTCAAATAATAATAATAATTCAGATAGTTTTTCAGTGGGCTAGTGCCCCTTAACATCATGGATGTGTTGTATCCTCACAAGAACATGAAAGCGCGCATTAGCACTCGTCCATCTCCCGAATAGTGTAATTTTGAAGAAGAACATGTTGAGGAAATAACCATATATTTTAGAAAAATAACATGCACGTTAGAATTTGGATGGTGGGACATGTGCAAAAATCTTGCTAAACATCAAGAGAATAAAAAATTTCACCTTTGACATCACTAGTAGGAGAAAGGCTACCAGTAGCGTTGGTTTTAGCCTTACTAGTAGCGCTGGGGCCAGCGCTACTACTAATGCACTACAGCTAACCTGTTAGGAGTAGCGCTGGAATTGAAGCGCTACTGGTACCTACCTTAGCGGTAGCGTTGGAAAAAATAAAGCGCTACTACTAAGCCAGCGCTACTACTAATATTCCAGCGCTACTGCTAATATTTCTGCTTTCAATATTAATTCCTATCGTATTTACGCCCCTCTACGTATTTGTGCATGCTCTAAACAGTAGTTTCATCGTATCATAATAAACATGCATTATTCTCATCATATCATACACATAAAGTAGTCTCGTCATTTATACCAACTCATCATCATCTTAATCATATACCAAGTTAAAATCTCATAAAATAGAAAAACATCATAATAATTATCATATGCATGCATCTTAATCGATCATGTCAAGTTAATATCAACTAGATAAACTTGTCTCTCATAAGACCTAGTCCTCGCTTCTAGGTATAATGTCATAATACAAAATAACACATATGTCTCCGTGATGAAGCACAGAGATCGAACGATCTCCAACTTGTGGATTGCGATCCTTCTTTATTTCTCTCCATGCTTCAAATCAGAGCCTTTTTGATTTGCGGCCAATCAAGTATGGAGCATCGAACTCAGCCCTCAGCGGGCTTTTAATTTTCATATGACCTTCTGGGTGCATCAACAGAGGCACTACATCATTTGGCAGTTGTTGTTGAAGAACATAATAATACTCTATCTAGCAATGTAATCAACACCATTTTTGCAATAGTAGAGCGTGCTTAATTAGCAAACTCTTACCAAGATATTTCGGCGAATGTCATCCGCCTCAACCTATGCACTAGTCGCATGTGAAATGTATAATTTGGGCGAGTTCCCAAATTATACGGGAAGTTCTCCCTACCAACTAGGACACCAACAAGAAAGTAGAGAAGAACATCCTTCTCCTTCCAAGTTAGATGTGATCCATACGTGTAGTGTGTCGTGTCAATTAATTTCTGTACTTTACTCGAAGTACCGAAATAAGCTGTAAATTATAATTCAACAAAATTATTATATGGATGAACACTAACTATTTTTAAATATAGAATGCAAATTACTTGACAAATATGGCTGACAAACTTACATGAAGGTAAAATAGGAAGCATATCGACATACACCCAAATGTCGATGTTACCTATCATATTATCTTCAGGACGAAGATCGAAGGTTATTTCCATACCCTCCTAAAATCCATATGACTTGCAAAGATCTTCCCAATTTGGGCATCATATTTCTGTGTTAAAAATTGAATTCATTACTTTGATCACAAATGTGTGACCATGTATAGTCCTCAGGTTAGCTTTCTTCGTCTCCATACTCTCATGGTCTTCAAAACCGAGCCTCTCCAACACATATCTTCTTGCATCGCAAGGGGGGAACTAGTTGAATTGTATTAAACAAAAGTTACACGTTGAAGCAAAGAAACAAAAGTCATGCATGCTTAATTACGAAAAACACTTGTCATCATTGTGTACCATACAAACTTTGAAGGTCTCGTCAAGCTTCATGCTCAAGACCATGTCGTCTCGCAAGTGAGGCGTGTCGCACATACCCCGATAGTCGCCGCAATATTCACACTCCCAATAATTATCGTCAGGCATTTCCTGTTTTAATATGGTAATTTAACTCATAACATGTTTGTAAATGCGTAAACAATAATCATGACACTATATCTAAAGAATTGAACATCTATATATAAACAAAAGCATGAATAATAAAAGGGGGATTATATTTGGTCGGAATGTTGATTCATTCCCTTTCTGGCAATTCCCGGGCACTCAATATGTCGTAGTTTCTAGCACTAGTCATGCCGAAATTCACAGAATGTTTTGGCATGACCTATGCTAAAAAGTGGACATATGGAGCGCGTGAAATTTACCGTAACGGAAATGAATCAACATTCCGGTTAAACATAGGTCACACGACTTCCTCATACAAAATAGTTTGCCTGAATAAAAATGCATCATGTGTGTTCAATAGGATTGCTCACATCAAGAATCAATATTATGCACAAGTATCAAACGCAAGTGTGCACAACATCAGAAGATTATATTTTAACATATCAAAACTGCAATGGCAGAAATTCCATCGTCCAAGCATCCAAAGAACTTGATTTTGATAAAGAAGAGATTGTTTCTTTTAACTTCCTACTTAGCTCTGATCTGCCTCGAACCAAATGGAGGAAAAATGCACATGAATCGATCTAAGATTTGGCTCGACTAATCAATATATCGATCTGAACATTATGTTGATCTGTGGTTTATATTTGAGGAAAAATACTCTTCCGGATTTTTTTAACCTCGTGGACTAACCTGCTCATATACTTGATATTCATGGTCAGTCCTCTAAACAACATTTACACATGAAACATGCATTTCCTAATTACTCCTAGAGTACTTTTTCTAGACTACATCCTGGATATAGCATGTCCATGCAATAAACTCGTAGAAACTAGTAGAATCCTAGTGATTTGCATGCCCTTCTTATACTACATAAAATAAATATTTATCTGACTATTTTTGTGTGTGTGTTTGTTTTCTAGGGCATTGCTATGGATGTGAAGGCTACAAGCCAACTGTTGTTCACCCTAGCAGCGAAGCATATGGCAGGGGTCCTAAATGCTATGTAGAACAAGACCAAGTGTGTGGCTATCAATGTGAGGATGAATCGGCAAGTTGGAGCAATCTCAAACAAAAATAAAACAAAATATAATTTCCTCTCCTTCCTCCTCGTCGTCTTCTTCTTCTTCTTCTTCTTCTTCTTCTTCTTTTTCTTCTTCTTCTCGTTCTTCTTCTTCTTTTCCTCCTCTTCTTTCTCTCTTCCCTCTTCTCCTCCTCCTCTTCTTCCTCTCCCTCCTCTTCTTCCACTCCTTCCTCTTATTCCTATCCTCCTCTTCTTCTTCTCCTCCTCTTCTTCCTCTCCCACAAGAGCACTGTTGTTGCTGTTGCTGATTCTGCGGCTGCTGCGGGGCACTGTTGCTGCTGCTACGGGGCACTACGAAGACGACAACGACGATCGCATGCGGTAACAAAGAGGGGCAAGGAGGGGAGGGGGTGGCGTACCTCGGGGGAGAAAGAAGAGGTAGAGGAAGCAGGCACGAGGCGCTGACGGCAACGGCGACGGAGCAGGTCTCCGACGGGTGGCGTTAGGTCGAGGGCGTGTAGGGACGGGCGGCGGCGGCAACACAAGAGCGGGGGGAGAGGAGGGAGAGGCAGGAGTAGAGGGAGAGCGGGAGTTAGGGGAATTTCGGAGCCGGTTAGGTAAACATACTGCTACGTTCGTACTAATACACCGCTACTGCTACGTTCGTAGTAGCGCTGGTACAAATCCACCGCTACTGCTAACTTTATTTTTTAAATTTTCTTTGTTACATTATTTTCATTATTTTATTTACTATTTTACTTTTTTCTATTTTTATTTTGTTTATATTATTTTTCCTTCCTTTTCTGTTTACTTTCTCCCTTATGTTTTTGTTTTTTGTTTTTATCCCGACTCGCACGCAGTCGATGACGAGAATGCCTCCCTGCCACACTGCACGAATATTACTCGAACCATGTGTTGTTTCGTATATAAAATACATACATATATATAAAAGTTGTATGTTGTGTTGATTCTTCTTTTCCGGCACCATAGAGTACGATCTTTATTAGGTAATGTAGTCTTGATTCTTCTTTGCACGTATGCTTCATCGTCATCGTCATCTTCCCTCATCAGGTTGCCGTATTGGTCGTAGTCTTCCTCGTTGGCGACTCCATCCATTCCGACGATGTTTCTTTTGCTTGTCCTCACGACAACGCGGCTGGGATTGGTCAGGTTGGATATGAAGAATCATTGTGTCATGTGCTTAGCATGTATCCATGACTCCGTTTTGGCAAGGACGTTAACGTTCACGGTAGCGTTCTTTGCGTCAGGTATAGACATGATAGTGAAATACTTGTTTTCTCTCACGACAGCCTTAGCCCACCTGACATGGAACATCATCGCATCGTGCTTTCCAGCATAGTTAAGCTCCCACATCTCTTCGACCCTTCCGTAGGATCTTTCAGTTGTATCGTTGGAGTCCGTCACGCATTCAATCGTCACCCCTGAGTTCTGGCAATCACTGTTCATGCCTTTGGCCTCCGTGTAGAATATGTACCCATTGATATCGTATGCCTCATAGGACACGAGTTTGGGCGCGGGGCCCTATGCTAAGACGTGTATGAGAAACCCGTTTGCACTACCCTCTTCAGGGGATTAGCACAAATTTGCTCTTTGAACTAACACAAGAAAGTGGCGTTGTGCTCTATAGTAACTTCGTCGTACGTATTTCGCATCCCCTGATCATGGTACTTCTTTGCGATGATTTCTTTGTGTAGTGTCACATAATTATCTACCACATCTAGGTGTTGTAGCATTACTTGTTGGGGATCGTAGTAATATTCAAAAAAAAATCTACGCTTCACCAAGATCCATCTAGGATATAGTAGCAAAGAGCAAGGGTAGAGCATCTTCGTACCTTTGAAGATCCCTAAGCGGAAGCGTTGCTATGAACGCGGTTGATGGAGTCGTACTCGTAGTTCACATAGTGGAAGATTCCGATCTAAGCGCCGAACAACGACGCGTGCGCATTCAACACACGTGCAGCCCAGTGACTTCTCCTTCACCTCGATCCAGCAAGGAGAGAGGAGGAGTTGAGGGAGAGCTCCGACAGCACGACGGCATGGTGACGGTGGAGCTGCGTAGTATTCCGGCAGGGCTTCGCCAAGCGCTACGAAGGACGAGGACGAGGAGAGGTAGGGCTGCGCCGAGGGAGAGAGGAACTTGTGTGTCTAGCAACCCCAAACCCTTGCATATATTAGGAGAAGGAGGAGGTGCACCACCCCTAAGGTTTCCCGTAGGTGGAGCGGCAGCCAAGAGGAGGAGGGGCGGCGGCCAGGGTTGAGGTGGCTTGCCTCCCAAGTTGGGAGGTGGGACACCATCGCCCTAGGGTTCCCAGCCCTAGGCGCCCTTGGGCCCTGGTTCGGCCAAACCAGTCCACCTAGGTGGCTGGCTCCCACCTTATTTTGGCCCTTGTGGCCCTCCGGGCCTGGTGGACCCCCGGAACCCTTCCGGTGGTCCCAATACAATACCGATGATCCCCGAAACGTTTTCGGCGATCAAATCTCCACTTACTATATATGAATCTTTACCTCCGGAGCTCCTCGTGATGTCAGGGATCTCATCTGGGACTCCGAACAACCTTCGGTAACCACATACTATTCTCATTACAACTCTAGCGTCATCGAACCTTAAGTGTGTAGACCCTACGGGTTCGGGAACCATGTAGACGTGACCGAGACACCTCTCCGATCAATAACCAACAACGGGGTCTCATCGGATGAACCACGATGTCGGGGATTCAATCAATCCCGTATGCAATTCCCTTTGTCTATCGGTATGATACTTGCCCGAGATTCGATCATCGGTATCCCTATACCTTGTTTAATCTCGTTATCGGCAAGTCTCTTTACTTGTTCCGTAACACATCATCCCATGGCTAACCCCTTAGTCACACTGAGCTCAATATGATGATGGATTATCGAGTGGGCCCAGAGATACCTCTCCGTCACATGGAGTGACAAATCCCGGTCTCGATTCGTACAACTCAACAAACACTTCCGGAGATACCCGTAGTGCACCTTTATAATCACCCAGTTACGTTGTGACATTTGGTACACCCAAAGCACCCCTACGATATCCGGGAGTTGCAGAATCTCACGGTCTAAGGAAATGATAGTTGACATTAGAAAAGCTTTAGCAGACGAACAACACGATATAGTGCTATGCTTAGGATTGGGTATTGTCCATCACATCATTCACCAATTATGTGATCCCGTTATCAATGACATCCAATGTCCATGATCAAGAAACCATGATCATCTATTGATCAGTGAACTAGCCAACTAGAGGCTCACTAGAGACACATTGTGATCTATATATTCACAAATGTATTACGGTTTTTGGTTAATACAATTATAGCATGAATAATAGACAATTATCATGAACTAGAAATATAGTAATAACTACTTTATTATTGCCTCTAGGGCATATTTCCAATAGTCTCCCACTTGCACTAGAGTCAATAATTTAGTTACATTGTGATGAATCGAACACCCATAGAGTTCTGGTGTTGATCATGCTTTCCCTGTGGAAGAGGTTTAGTCAACGGGTCTGCGACATTCAGATCTGTATGTACTTTACAAATATCTATATCTCCATCTTGGATGTATCCACGAATGGAGTTGAAGCGGCGCTTCATGTGCTTGGTCTTCTTGTGAAAACTAGGCACCTTTGCAATATCAATAGCTCCAGTGTTGTCACAGAACAGAGTCATCGGGCCCGACGCACTTGGAATTACTCCTAGGTCGGTGATGAACTCCTTCATCCACACTCCTTCATGTGCTGCTTCCGAAGCACCTATGTACTCCGCTTCACATGTAGATGTCGCCACGACGCTTTGCTTGCAACTGCACCAGCTTACTTCCCCATTATTCAAAATGTACACGAATCCGGTTTGTGACTTGGAGTCATCAGGATCCGTGTCGAAGCTAGCATCAACAAAACCCTTCACGACGACCTCTTCGGCACCTCCATAGACGAGAAACATATCTTTAGTCCTTTTCAGGTACTTTAGGACATTCTTAACCGCTGTCCAGTGATCCACTCCTGGATCACTCTGGTACCTCCCTACCAAACTTATGGCAAGGTTCACATCGGGTCTGGTACATAGCATGTCATATATGATAGAGCCTATGGCTGAAGCATAGGGGACGGTACTCATCTTTTCTCTATCTTCCGTCGTGGTCGGTCGTTGAGTCGCACTCAACCTCACACCTTGCAATACAGGCAAGAACCCCTTCTTAGCCTTCTCCATATTGAACTTCTCCAATATCTTGTCAAGGTATGTGATTTGTGAAAGACCTATGAGGCGTCTCGATCTATCTCTATAGATCTTGATGCCTAAAATGTAAGCAACTTCTCCAAGGTCCTTCATTGAAAAACTCTTATTCAAATAGGCCTTGATGCTTTCCAATAGTTCTATATCATTTCCCATCAACAATATGTCATCCACATATAATATGAGAAATGCTACAGAGCTCCCACTCACTTTCTTATAAATATAGGCTTCTCCATAAGTCTGCATAAACCCAAACGCTTTGATCACCTCATCAAAGCGAATGTTCCAACTCTGAGATGCTTGCACCAGCCCATAGATGGAGCACTGGAGCTTGAATACCTTTTCATCATTATTAGGATTGAAAAAACCTTCTGGGTGTATCATATACAATTCTTCCTTAAGAAAGCCATTCAGGAATGCGTTTTGACGTCCATTTGCTAGATCTCATAATCATAAAATGCTGCAACTGCTAACATGATTCGGACGGACTTTTGCATCGCTAGGGATGAGAAAGTCTCATCGTAGTTATTCCCTTGAACTTGTCGATAACCCTTAGCGACAAGTCGAGCCTTATAGATGGTCACATTGCCATCCGCGTCAGTATTCTTCTTGAAGATCCATTTATTTTCTATGGCTCGCCGATCATCGGGCAAGTCCACCAAAGTCCATACTTTGTTCTCATACATGGATCCTATCTCGGATTTCATGGCCTCAAGCCATTTGTTGGAATGCGGGCCCGCCATCGCTTCTTCATAGTTCAAAGGTTCACTGTTGTCTAACAACATGATTTCCATGACAGGGTTGCCCTACCACTCTGGTGTGGAGCGTACCCTTGTCGACCTTCGAGGTTCAATAGCAACTTGATCCGAAGTGTCCTGATCATCATCATTAACTTCATCTCTAGCCGGTGCAGGTGCCTCAGAAACATTTTCTTGCATTGCGCTACTCTCCGTTTCGAGAGGAGGTACAATTACCTCACCAAGTTCTATTTTACTCCCACTTACTTCTTTCTAGAGAAACTCTTTCTCTAGAAAGGATCCGTTCTTAGCAACAAAGATCTTGCCTTCGGATCTAAGATAGAAGGTGTACCCAATAGTTTCCTTAGGGTATCCAATGAAGACACATTTTTCTGCTTTGGGTTCGAGCTTCTCTGGTTGAAGTTTCTTCACGTAAGCATCGCAGCCCCAAACTTTAAGAAACGACAGCTTAGGTTTCTTGCCAAAACATAATTCATACGGTGTCGTCTCAACGGATTTAGACGGTGCCCTATTTAAAGTGAATGCGGCAGTTTCGAATGCATATCCACAAAATTATAGCGGTAAATCGGTAAGAGACATCATAGATCGCACCATATCCAATAAAGCATGATTACGACGTTCAGACACACAATTACGCTGCGGTGTGCCAGGCGGCGTGAGTTGTGAAACAGTTCCACATTTCCGTAGGTGTGTGACAAACTCATGACTCAAATATTCTCCTCCATGATCAGATCATAGAAACTTTATTTTCTTGTCGCGTTGATTCTCCACCCCACTCTAAAATTCCTTGAACTTTTCAAAGGTTTCAGACTTGTGCTTCATTAAGTAGACATATCCATATCTACTTAAATCATCAGTGAGGGTGAGAACATAACGATAGCCATCGCGAGCTTCAACGCTCATTGGACCGCATACATCGGTATGTATTATTTCCAACAAGTTAGTTGTTCACTCCATTGTTCTGGAGAACGGAGTCTTGGTCATCTTACCCATAAGGCACGGTTCGCATGTGTCAAATGATTCAAAATCAAGTGACTCCAAAAGTCCATCTGTATGGAGTTTCTTCATGCGCTTTACACCGATATGACCAAGGCGGCAGTGCCACAAGTATGTGGGACTATCATTATCAATCTTGCATCTTTTAGCACTCACACTATGAATATGTGTAACATCACGATCGAGACTCATTAGGAATAAACCATTAACCAGCGGGGCATGACCATAAAACATATCACTCATATAAATAGAACAACATTTATTCTCTGGTTTAAATGAGTAGCCATCTTGCATCAAGCGAGATCCCGATATAATGTTCATGCTTAAAGCTGGTACTAAATAAAAATTATTAAGGTTTATAACTAATCCCGAAGGTAGATGTAGAGGTAGCGTGCCGACGACGATCACATCGACCTTGGAACCATTCCCAACGTGCATCGTCACCTCGTCTTTAGCCAGCCTACGCTTGTTCTGTAGTTCCTGCTTAGAGTTGCAAATATGAGCAACCACACTGGTATCAAATACCCAGGAGCTACTATGAGTGCTGGTAAGGTACACATCAATAACAAGTATATCATATATACCTTTGACGTTGACGGCCTTCTTGTCCGCTAAGTACTTGGGGCAATTCCGCTTCTAGTGATCGGTTCCCTTGCAGTAGTAGCACTCAGTCTCAGGCTTAGGTCCTTTCTTTGACTTCTTCCCAGCAACTGGATTACCGGGCGTGGCAACAACTTTTCCGTCTTTCTTGAAGCTTTTCTTACCCTTGCCTTTCTTGAAACTGGTGGTCTTATTGACCATCAACACTTGATGCTCTTTCTTGATTTCTACCTCTGCAGATTTCAGCATTGAGTACAAATCGGGAGTAGTCTTTTCCATCCCTTGCATGTTGTAATTCATCACAAAGCCTTTGTAGCTAGGTGGAAGTGACTGGAGGAGTCTATCAATGACCGCATCATCCGGAAGTTCAACTCCGAGTTGGTCAAGCGGTTGTGCAACCCACACATTCTGAGTATGTGCTCACTGACGGAACTATTCTCCTCCATCTTACGGCTAAAGAACTTGTCAGAGACTTCATATCTCTCGACCCGGGCATGAGCTTGAAAAACAAGTTTCAGCTCCTCGAACATCTCATATGCTCCGTGTTGCTCAAAACGCCTTTGGAGCCCCGGTTCTAAACTGTAAAGCATGCCGCACTAAACGAGAGAGTATTCATCACTCTGCGACTGCCAGGCGTTCTTAACGTCTTGGCTTGCCGCGGGAACGGGAGGATCACCTAGCGGTGCATCAAGGACATATGCCTTCTTGGAAGCTATGAGGATGAGCTTTAAGTTACGAGCCTAGTCCGCATAGTTACTCCCATCATCTTTTAGCTTGGTTTTCTCTAGGAACGCGTTGAAGTTGAATGGGACATTTGCGTTGGCCATTGGAACTACAATATTTGTAAAGAAAATTTTAGACTAAGTTCATGATAATTGAGTTCATCTAATCAAATTACTAATGAACTCCCACTTAGATCGACATCCCTCTAGTCATCCAAGTATTACATGATCCACGTCGACTAACCCGTGTCCGGTCATCACGTGAGACGGACTAGTCATCAATGGTGAGCATCTCCATGCTGATCGTATCAACCATATGACTCATGTTCAACCTTTCGGTCTCACGTATTCGAGTCCATGTTTGTACATGCTAGGCTCGTCAATTTAATCTAAGTGTTTTGCATGTTTAAACTGGCTTACACCTGTTGTATTCGAACGTTAGAATCTATCACACCCGATCATCACGTGGTCCTTCGCAATGGTGCACACTTAGGGGAATTCTTATCTCGAAATTTTAATGAGGGATCATCTTATATTTGCTACCGTCCTTCTAAGCAATAAGATGTAAAACATGATAAACATCACATGCAAACATATAGTGACATGATATGGCCAATATCATATTGCTTCTTTGATCACCATCTTCGGGGCACCATGATCATCATCGTCACCGACATGACACCATGATCTCCATCATCATGATCTCCTTCATTGTGTCTCCATGAAGTTGTCACGCCAACTATTACTTCTACTACTATAGCTAACCGTTAGCGATAAAGTAAAGTAATGAACATGGTGTTGCATCTCATACAATAAATTAAGACAACTCCTATGGTTCCCGCCGGTTGTCATACTCATCGACATGCAAGTCGTGAATCCTATTACAAGAACATGATCAATATCATACATCACATATGTAACATCACATCCTTTTGGCCAAATCGCACCACATAGCATACCCTGCAAAAACAAGTTAGACGTCCTCTAATTGTTGTTGCAAGTTTTACGTGGCTGGTTTTGGTTTCAAGCAAGAACGTTTCTCACCTACGTGACAGCCACAATGTTGATATGCCAATGCTATTTACCCTTCATAAGGACCCTTTTCATCGAATCCAATTCGACTAAAGTGGGAGAGACAGACACCCGCTAGACACCTTATGGACCAAGTGCATGTCTGTCGGTGGAACCAGTCTCACGAAAGCGTACGTGTAAAGTCAGTCCAGGCCGCTTCATCCCACAATACCGCCAAAAAAAGATAAGACTAGTAATGGCAAGCAAGTTGACAAATCAGCGCCCATAACTTTTGTGTTCTACTCGTGCATAGAATCTATGCATAGAACCTTGGCTCGGATGCCACTATTAGGGATCGTAGTAAATTCAAAATTTTCCTACGCCTTACAAGGATCTATCGATGGAGAAACCAGCAACGAGAGAGGTTGTAGAGAATCTCCATACCTTTGAAGATCGCTAAGCGGAAGCATGACTATGAACGCGGTTGATGGAGTCGTACTCTCTGCGATTCAGATCGCGGTGGATTCTGATCTATGTGCCGAACTACGACACCTCCGTGTTCAACACACGAACAGCCCGATGATGTCTCCCATACCTTGATCCAGCAAGGAGGAGGGAGAGGATCAGGGAGATCTCTGGCAGCACGACAACGTGGTGGCGGTGGAGCTACGAGGTTCTCCGGCAGAGCTTCGCCAAGCTATGCGGAGGACGAGAAGAGAGAGGTGTAGGGATGCGCCGAGAGAGGAAGAAATGTTTTTGTCTCCAAAAGCTAAAAACCACCACTATATATAGGGGGAGAGGGAGGAGGTGCCAACCCTTAGGGTTCCCACCCCTAAGGGGTGCGGCAGCCCCATCTGGGGCAGAGGGCGGCGGCCAGGGCAGGGAGAGGAGGGGTGGCACACCCAAATGGGCCTTGGGCCCCTCCTGCGCCTAGGGTTTTCCCCCCTCCACCTCTCCTTGCGCCTTGGGCCTAGGTGGGAGGCGCACCAGCTCACACTGGGCTGGTTCCCTTCCACCTTTTGGCCCATGCTAGCCTTTGGGGCTGGTGGCCCCTCCGGGTGGACCCCCGAAACCCTTTCGGTGGTCCCCGTACGTTACGGGTGACGCCCGAAACATTTCCGGTGTCCAAAAATCTCACTTCCTATATATAAATCTTTACCTCCGGACCATTATGGAGCTTCTTGTGACGTCCGGGATCTTATCCGGGACTCCGAACAACCTTTGGTAACCACGTACACTATTTCCCTATAACCCTGGAGTCATCGAACCTTAAGTGTGTAGACCCTACGGGTTCGGGAGACAGGCTGACATGACCGAGACACCTCTCCGGCCAACAACCAACAGTGGGGTCTGGATATCCATGTTGGCTCCCACATGTTCCACGATGATCTCATCAGATGAACCACGATGTCAAGGATTCAATCAAACCCGTATGCAATTCCCTTTGTCTATCGGTATGATACTTGCCCGAGATTCGATCATCGGTATCCCTATACCTTGTCCAATCTCTTTATCGACAAGTCTCTTTACTCGTTTCGTAACACATCATCTCGTGGCTAACCCCTTAGTCACACTGAGCTCAATATGATGATGGATTACCGAGTGGGCCCAGAGATACCTCTCCGTCACACGGAGTGACAAATCCCGGTCTCGATTCGTACAACTCAACACACACTTCCAAAGATACCCGTAGTGCACCTTTATAATCACCCAGTTACATTGTGACATTTGGTACACCCAAAGCACCCCTACGGTATCCGGGAGTTGCACAATCTCACGGTCTAAGGAAATGATACTTGACATTAGAAAAGCTTTAGGATACGAACAACACGATCTAGTGCTATGCTTAGGATTGGGTCTTGTCCATCACATCATTCACCAACGATGTGATCCCGTTATCAATGATATCCAATGTCCATGATCAAGAAACCATGATCATCTATTGATCAACGAGCTAGCCAACTAGAGGCTCACTAGGGACACATTGTGATCTATATATTGACACATGTATTAAGGTTTCTGATTAATACAATTATAACATGAACAATAGACAATTATCATGAACTAGAAATATAATAATAACTACTTTATTATTACCCCTAGGGCATATTTCCAACAGAGGTTTAGTCAATGGATCAGCGACATTCAGATCCATATGTACTTTACAAATATCAATATCTCCATCCTGGATGTATCCACGAATGGAGTTGAAGCGACACTTGATGTGCTTGGTCTTCTTTGAAACCTGGGATCCTTGGCAATGGCAATAGCTCCAGTGTTGTCACAGAAGAGACTCATCGGGCCCAACGCATTGGGAATCACTCCACGGTCGGTGATTAACTCCTTCATCCACACTCCTTCTTGTGCTGCTTGCGAATCAGCTATGTACTCCGCTTCACATGTAGATGCCGCCATGATGCTTTGCTTGCAACTGCACCAGCTGACTGCCACACCATTCAAAATGTACATGTATCCGGTTTGTGACTTGGAGTCATCCGGATCTGTGTCGAAGCTAGCATCGACGTAACACTTTACGACGAGCTCTTCGGCACCTCCATAAATGAGAAACATATCTTTAGTACTTTTCAGGTACTTAAGGATATTCTTGACCGCTGTTTAGTGATCCACTCCTGGATCACTTTGGTAACTCCCTACCAAACTTATGGCAAGGTTCACATCAGGTCTGGTACATAGCATGGCATACATAATAGAGCCTATGGCTGAAGCGTAGGGGACGGTACTCATCTTTTCTCCATCTTCTGCCATGGTCGGTAGTTTCGTTGTGCTCAACCTCACACCTTGTAATACAGGCAAGAACCCCTTCTTGGCCTTATCCATATTGAACCTCTTCAATATCTTGTCAAGGTATGTGCTTTGTGAAAGACCAATGACGCGTCTCGATCTATCTCTATAGATCTTGATGCCTAATATTAAACAACTTCTCCAAGGTCTTTCATCGAAAAACACTTGTTCAAATAGGCCTTTATGCTTTAAAATGGTTCTATATCATTTCCCATCAACAATATGTCATCCACATGTAATATGAGAAATGCTTCAGAGCTCCCACTCACTTTCTTGTAAATACAGGCTTCTCCATAAGTCTGTACAAACCCAAACGCTTTGATCACCTCATCAAAGAGAATGTTCCAACTCCGAGATGCTTGCACCAGCCCATAGATGGAGCGCTGGAGCTTGCATACCTTTTCAGCATTATTAGGATTGAAAAAACCTTCCGGTTGTATCATATACAATTCTTCCTTAAGAAAGTCATTCAGGAATGCCGTTTTGATGTCCATTTACTAGATCTCATAATCATAAAATGCGGAAACTGCTAACATGATTCGGACGGACTTGAACATCGCTACGGGTGAGACAGTCTCATCGTAGTCAATCCCTTGAACTTTTCGATAACCCTTAGCGACAAGTCGAGCCTTATAGGTGGTCACATTACCATCCGCGTCAGTCTTCTTCTTAAAGATCCATTTATTTTCTATGCTCGCCGATCATCGGGCAAGTCCACCAAAGTCCATACTTTGTTCTCATACATGGATCCTATCTCGTATTTCATGGCTTCAAGCCATTTGTTGGAATCTGGGCCCGCCGTCCTTTCTTCATAGTTCGAAGGTTCACTATTGTCCAACAACATGATTTCATGACAGGATTGCCATACCACTCTGGTGCGGAACGTGTCCTTGTGGACCTTCGAGGTTCAGTAGCAACTTGATCTGAAGTTTCATGATCATCATCATCAACTTCTTCTCTAGCCAGTGTAGGAACCACAAAAACATTTTGTTGCGATGCGCTACTCTTCGATTTGAGAGGAGGTACAATTACCTCATCAAGTTCTACTTTCCTCCCACTTACTTCTTTCGAGAGAAACTCTTTATCTAGAAAGTATCTGTTCTTGGCAACAAAGATTTTTCCTTTGGATCTAAGATAGAAGGTATACCCAATAGTTTCCTCAGGGTATCCTATGAAGACGCATTTTCTGCTTTGGGTTCGAGCTTCTGAGGTTGAAGTTTCTTCACATAAGCATCGCGGCCCCAATCTTTCAGAAACAACCACTTAGGCTTCTTGCCAAACCATAATTCATACGGTGTCGTCTCAACGGATTTAGACGGTGCCCTATTTAAAGTGAATGTGGCAGTTTCCAATGCATATCCCAAAATGATAGCGGTAGATTAGTAAGAGACATCATAGATCGCACCATATCCAATAGAGTGGGATTACCATGTTCAGACAGACCATTACGTTGTGGTGTGCCACGTGACGTGAGTTGTGAAACAATTCCAAACAACAAATATCCATACGTACTTTTTTATGGTTATTAAAATGCTCAGATCCATATGTACTTTACAAATATCTATATCTCCATCCTGGATGTATCCACGAATGGAGTTGAAGAGGCGCTTGATGTGCTTGGTCTTCTTGTGAAACCTGGGCCCCTTGGCAATGGCAATAGCTCTAGTGTTGTCACAGAAGAGAGCCATCGGGCCCGATGCACTAGTGATACGTCCCAAACGTATCTATAATTTCTGCTTGTTCCATGATTTTTGGGTGACATTGTTATATGTTTTGCTACACTTTTACATCATTTACACATATTTGGACTAACCTACTAACTCAGTGCACCCAGTGCCAGTTTCTGTCTGCTGATGTCTATTTTGCAGGGGCTTTTACCCAATTTTCCGTAACCCAAAAAATTCCAGAAAAATTATAAAAAAATCAGCGAAACGGAAGCTTCCGGATCACCGAAGGTGGGCCAGAGGGGGGGCAGGGGCCTCCCAGGCGGCCTGCTGGCGCGGCCATGCCAGAGGCCGCGCCAGGAGGTCGCCTGGGTGGGTCCCACCTCCTCCGGTGCCCTCCTTTGGCCTATATTTAGAGTTCCGAGAGGAAACCCTCACAGACTTTCTGGAATCGCGAATTTCTCCATCGTTCCACCGCCGCAGCGCTTCCAAGATCGGGAGCATGAGGAGACCTCTTCCCGGCACCCTGCCGGAGGGAGGATTGAACTCCGGGAGCTTCTCCACCGCCATGGACGCTTCCCGTGCGTGTCATGAGTAGTCCTCCTTGGACCATGAGTCCATGACCAGTAGCTATGTGACGTCTTCTCTCCAATCTTTAGCTTCAATGATTAGTCCTTGTGAGCTGCCCTACATGATCATGGCATCTATGTAATTCTCTTGCTTTTGCTATGCTCGGTTTGTTGGGATCCAATGGATTATGAGATTATGTTTAGATTGTTATGAGTTATATATTTTATTATCATTTTATATTATGTTCCTTAGTGATTCATGCATGTTCTCCGTTGCTATTTATTGCTTTGGCCAAGTAGTAGATTGTAACTCCAAGAGGGAGCGTTATGCATGATTGTGGGTTCATGCCCCTCGATGTCTAGCTTGAGTGACAGAAACATGAGATTGGGGGATGTGCTTGTTGCCACGAGGGAGAAAACAACGGTGCTTGTGACCATGGTTGCAAGGATTTTTTACCTTACGCATAGTTCGTTAAAGCAGTTGTCCATTGTTTTGAGTTTACACTTAGGGTGGGGCTCGCAACTTAATACCGGAGAGATGTTCTGGATAGATATCTCAAGGTGGATGATTATAAGTAGATGCTGATGAATAAACGGTCTTCTTGTCTTGGTGTACTGCCCATTACTATTGAACCTCTAACTATCAAGTAGCATAATTAGCATTGCGGTGCAATCATAATTCTGTCAACTGCCCAACTATGATTTGTTTACCCAAGCATAGTTCTTTATCGTATTTTGGGAGAGAGACATCACTAGTGAACATCATGTGACTCCGGTCCATATCACCATCATTGTTTACCTCCATCATTTACTGCTTTCATTTACTTTTCCGTTGCAATCACTATTACTTTCCCGCTTGTGTTTTGATCCTTTGCAAACTACAAGGCCAGAGAGATTGACAACCTCTCTGTACTCATTGCGAGCAAAGTTATTTGTTGTGTGTGCAGGTCCACGTCTTTTGCTAGCGCCAGGGGTGGAAGACACCTACTTGTTGAGCCTAGGAGTCCTTCTAGTTCGATAAACCTTATAGTCTCCGTGTAAGGGAAATCTGCTGCTGACTACATCTCCACCTTCCACTTGGGGTAACCAATGAGGGGCGAGAAGTATATCCATGTACTCGTCATCAAGAAAGTTTCTGGCGCCGTTGCCGGCGACTCCAGTCTTCAAGATAGGGGAGTTGCACGCTATCCTTTACCTTTGTTTTTAGTCTTGTTAGTTTGCTTTTTAGTTTTTGCTTTGGAGTCTTATACCAAAAACCACAAAAAAATAGTTGCTTTGTTCTTGCTTGTTGCCGTTGCTGTGGGTTCCACTGAGAACACCAAGTTGTGTGACTTCACTAGTCACAACAACAATGACTTTATCTGCACTCATATTGTTGTTCCTGCCACTCGAGCCATGTCCTATGAGATTAAACCTGCTTTACTAAACCTAGTTATGAAAGATCAATTCTCCGATGCTGGAGATGATGCTGCCTTGCAATTGAACAATTTTGTTGAGCTCTATGATATGCAAAAATATAAAGAAGTAGATGGTGATATTGTTAAACTTAAGCTTTTTTCCTTTCTCCTCGAGAGGAGGAGCTAAAGTGTGGCTTCAATCTTTGCCTAGGAATAGCATAGATTCTTGGGATAAGTGCAAAGATGCTTTTCTTGGGAAGTATTAACCGCCTGCTAAGATTATCCAGTTGAGGAGTAACATTATGAATTATAGACAATTGGATAATGAACAAGTTGCTCAAGCTTGGGAACGTATGAAATCTCTTGTTAAGAATTGCCCTACACATGGTTTGACTACTTGGATGGTTATCCAAACATTCTATGCAGGATTGAACTTTACCTCGTGGAATCTGTTAGACTCAGCCGCAGGAGGAACCTTTATGTCAACTACACTTGGTGCTGCCATAAAGCTATTGGATGAGATAATGACAAATTATTCTCAATGGCACACCGAGAGAGCTCCAACAGGTAGGAAGGTAGACTCTATTGAGGAGATCTCCTCCCTTAATGATAAGGTTGACATGATCATGACTTTACTTACTAAGCAAGATCCTATTGATCCCCTTGATGTTCCTCTAAATTCTTTGGTTGCTCAAGAAAGAGAGCAAGTGGATGTTAATTTTATTTCTAGGAACAACTTCAATAACAATGCTTATAAGAGTAATTTTGGTAGCAATCCTAGACCGTTCCCATCCAACAACTATGGGAACAATAACAATTATCCTAGCACCAAAAACTCCACTTCTGAATCAGAGAGCATGCTTTAGGATTTTATCATCTCTCAAAAAGCCTTAAACAAGAGTGTAGAAGAGAAACTATAAAAATTAGATAGTCTCTCTTTGAAGGTGGACAATATAGCTCATGATGTAGAGATGCCAAAAATAGAACTTCCCCACTTGAGGAAAGGAACACCACACCCATGAATGTTATGCAAGTACAAATTAATGAGAACATAAGAATGCTAGCCAAACTTAAGGATAGATGGACTCGAGAAAAGGAAGAGGAAGAGAGAATTAAGAGCCTTCCTACACACACTACCATTGCTACTATACAAGTTGTTGAGGATCTCAAAACTTTTAGCACCCATCGCACTCGTAGTCTCAATGGACCTATTAATGGTGATGCTAATACCTCAACTATTAGACAAGAAGGTCCTATGAATTTAGAGATTAGCAAAAGAATGAGCTTAGATGACATTACTACCACTTTAATTAATGGTAGTAACCTTGATTTGGACAATTGTAGTCTCTCCAAAGTTATCACCTTTTTGCAAAGAATGGCTAAAGACCCCCACACTAGTACACTTAATATTGCCTTCACCGAGCATATTGCCAATGCTCTTATCAAATCTAGGGAGGAGAAGCTCAAGCTAGAGACCTCTATTCCAAGAAAACTAGAATATGGTTGGGATCCTATGGTCAAAATTAAATTGAATAATATATCTTGCTTTGCATTGTGTGATGTTGGAGCTAGTGCTTCCGTTATGCCCAAAAGAATGTATGATATGCTTGATTGGAAACCTTATGATCCATGTTCTTTTGGTGTTCGTCTTGTTGATTCTTCCATAAAGAAACCTTTAGGGAGAATTGATGATGTGCTTATTATTCTCAATGATAATTATGTGCCTGTTCATTTTCTTATTATGGACATTGAATGTGATCCTTCATGTCCAATTATTTTGGGACATCCTTTTCTCCACACCGTTGGTGCTATCATTGACATGAAAGAGGGAATTATTAAATTCCAATTTCCTCTTAAAAAGGGAATGAAACACCTTCCTAGAAAGAATATTAAGTTACCTTATGAGTCTGTTACTCGGGCAAGTTGTTCTATTGGAGTTGATAACACTTATCTTCTTGCATTATGCCTAGCTCAAAGGCATAAAAGAAAGCGCTTGTTGGGGGGAAACCCAATTTGTTTTTACTTTCTGTTTTAGTGGCCTTGATGTCTGTTACTACTGTAGCAACATCATTGTATCTTTATTTTTAAGCTTTGTGCCAAGTTATAGCCTCCGATTGCAAGAAAGTTCAAAAATTGTGACATGCCGTCCAGAAAGAGATTATGTCTGCCTGACGAAAAAATTCGCCAAACATCACCACATCATCTTTTTGAGCTGAACTGTTTGGACAACATGCTCTATACAATTGTATTTCTGGCATATGTTGTGAGTTTTTTTTATTTGAGTTGCAGAAGTGCCCCGAATAAATTATTTACTACCTTCTGTTCTATTTTTCACAGATTCTGCCATGTTTTTCATTTTCATTGTTTTGCAAATCCTAAGCTTACTTTTTATTTGTAAAAACCTTTCGGCATTCATAAGAATCAGTATCTTTTCATGAAAATCTTTATTTTCAGCAGGTAATGAATTATTTTATTAAGGTAACTAACCACTCTAATCAGCTTATGATGAGTTTCGTATGAAGGGAGTTTTCAAGTATGCGATGGGAGATGATGAAAGAAGATACATGAGTGTCAAGCGTTCAAGCTTGGGGATGCCCCCATGCACCCCAAGAAATATTCAAAGGAGACTCAAGCGTCTAAGCTTGGGGCTGCCCCCGTGCATCCCCTTCTCTATCAACAATCATTAGTTCGTCCATTGCCATGCTATATTTCTAGCACTTCATATGTTATGTGCTATGCTTGGAGCGTCCCGCTATTTGCTTTTTAGTTTGTTTTAGTTTTGCTTGTTGTTCATAACAAGTCGAAACCTAGCCTACCTTGTTTGGGAGAGACACACGCTCCATTCCACTCTAGAACACAACATAGGTTTTCATCCTTATCTTTTTTTTGTGTTCTTCATCTTTTCGTAGCTACTGTCATGCTTAGCTCTTACTTTTCATGCTTATAATTTAATATATATTATCTAGGATGATTTTGGAACTCTATTGAGTTATCATGCTTATCTTGTTTAGAGAGTTGGCTCGTTGCACTGAGTTGTGTGTCTTGCATGAGTAGGTAATTGAGGTTGCTATTTGAGTTAGTAGTAACTTGCAATACTTTCGAGGTATTGATTTGAGTAATGTTTGGACTATTTGTGCCAAGAGCTTGAGCCTATTAGTGATAGGTGTCGTATTTTGGGAAATCCATGTGTTTTTCAAAAACTAAAATTAGTTGAGAACTCTAGCTACTAAATTGATCGCTAACCTCTGGAGGGGTTGTAATATATAGAGTACCCTCACGTTACCATGAGTGGAGGATGCGCAAGGATAACAAAACCCCCAAACACTCCTCCTCGGGGTACTTGTCTCTTTGTGAATTTCCTAACTAGATAGAGAGTTACCGGTAATAAGTCTATGATTTCTTCGGACTAATGTGAGTATTCGATTGTTGGCACTTCCACCATCCATATTTTGCTAGCCTCTTCGGTACCGTGCATTGCCCTTTGTCACATTGAGAGTTGGTGCAAACTCCGCCGGTGCATCCAAACCCATGACATGATACGCTCTATCATACATAAGCCTTATTATATCTTTCCTCAAAACAGCCACCACACCTACCTACTAAGGCATTTCCATAGCCTTTCCGAGATACATTGTCATGCAACATCCACCATATCATGACTTGATCTTCATGTCATACATGGTTTTGCTTGATCGTAGAGCCGCATGATAGTTGGGACTTGCCCTTATTACTGCCACATGACGCGCTAGTATCATTGCATATCCCGCTACACTCGCAGAGGCATACATTTGTATACATCATGATAGTTTTCACTTGTCTTTATGTTGAGTACTTCTTATAAACTGTGATGATTTTTATTTTTATTCATGTAAAACATAGACGGTTGCCCTTAAGAGAGGAAAAGATCGCAAAATGGACAAAACAAAAGATCCCAAAGAGGACAAATGAGAGATAAAAAGAAAGAGCCAAAGAGGCCACAAAAATAAAATCAAAAAAGAGAAAAAGAAAAAAAAGAAAAAAAGAGAGAAGGGGGCAACACTACTATTCCTTTTGAAAGATCCACACTCGTACTCCATTGCTATATCGGTACTACATAGAGATTATTATTCATGCATAACTATGTGGGTACCCTTACACTATAGAACTTGGTTTGCATATTCCAATGATGAGCCTCCTCAAATGAGCTCTAGGTCTTCATGATCAAACAAGTTGGATGCACCCCCACTAGTTCCATTGGAGAGCTTACTTTAGCTCATATGTGCATCCGTTACATGGAAATCCCTACTCCTCACATCATATCTATCATTTGGCTTTCTCTCGCCTATGGTTGTCCTCATTGATGTGAGCTTATCACACCTTTTTTTCTTCCTTCCCCATCATTATTCTATTTGCCATCCTAAGTGCCAACATATCTTGCTTACGCTCATCCATTGCATGAGTGCTCAAAGTCGAAAGGGAGAGGATCATTTTGACTTGTGCCTGACTAGTGGTCTGGGGTTGAGTCAAAATAAGATTCCGAAGGAGATTAAGTGTGAGGTTTAGTAGATTGAGTTTTCAATTAAAAATTATTTTATGATCTCAACCCATCTCCCACTTCTTGCACGCAAACACCATTTGGATACATTCGAGTCATGCACAACGAGAGCTCTTACACCTTTATGTTCATACTTTGCTAAATTCAATAATAGATATAGACTCTTGCATGTTATTGTCTTGACTTGAATTGCATATCTCACTTGCTTTACTTTGAAGTTCTTATATGTGTGTTAGCATGTCACCACAGAAATTATTGTGTTATCATTTATCTACTCGAGGACGAGCAGAAATTAAGCTTGGGGATGTTGATATGTCCCAAACGTATCTATAATTTCTGCTTGTTCCATGATCTTTTGAGTGACATTGTTATATGTTTTTCTACACTTTTATATCATTTTACATATATTTGGACTAACCTACTAACTCAGTGCACCCAATGCCAGTTTGTCTGCTGATGCTATTTTGCAGGGGCTTTTACCCAATTTTCCGAAGCCCAAAAAATTCCAGAAAAAATATATAAAAAATCAGCAAAACAGAAGCTTCTGGATCACCGAAGGTGGGCCAGGGGCCTCCCAGGAAGCTTGCTGGCGCGGCCAGGCCCTAGGCCGCGCCAAGAGTTCGCCTGGGTGGGTCCCACCTCCTCCTGTGCCCTCTTTTGGCCTATATTTAGAGTCCTGAGAGGAAACCCTTGCATACTTTCTGGAATCGCGAATTTCTCCATTGTTCTGCCACCGCAGCGCTTCCAAGATCGGGAGCATCAGGAGACCTCTTCCCGGCACCCTCCCGGAGGGAGGATTGACCTCCGAGAGCTTATCCACCGCCATGGACGCTTCCCGGACGTGCCGTGAGTAGTCCTCCTTGGACCATGAGTCCATGACCAATAGCTATGTGATGTCTTCTCTCCAATCTTGTGCTTCAATGGTTGTCCTAGTGAGCTGCCCTACATGATCAAGGTATCTATGTAATTCTCTTGCTGTTGCTATGCTCGGTTTGTTGGGATCCGATGGATTATGAGATTATGTTCAGATTGTTATGAGTTATATATTTGATTATCATTTTATATTATGTTCCTTAGTGATTCACGCATGTTCTCTGTTGCTATTTATTGTTTTGGCCAAGTAGTAGATTGTAACTCGAAGAGGGAGCGTTATGCATGATTGTGGGTTCATGCCCCTCGATGTATAGCTTGAATGACAGAAACATGAGACTAGGGGATGTGCTTGTGGCCACCAGGGAGAAAACAACGGTGCTTGTGACCATGGTTGCAAGGATAGTTTACCTTACGCATAGTTCGTTAATGCAGTTGTCCGTTGCTTTAAGTTTACACTTTGGGTGGGGCTCGCAACTTAATACCGGAGAGATGTTTTGGATAGATATCTCAAGGTGGATGATTAGTAAATAGATGATGATGAATAAACGATCTACTTGTCTTGGCGTACTTCCCACTACTATTGAACCTGTAACTATCAAGTAGCATAATTAGCATTGCGGTGCCAACATAATTCTGCCAATTTCCCAATTGTGATTTGTTTACCCAAGCATAGTTGTTTATCGTCTTTTGGGAGGGAGACATCACTAGTGAACATCATGTGACTCCGGTCCATACCACCATCATTGTTTACACCTCCATCATTTACCGCTTTCATTTACTTTTCCGTTGCAATCACTATTACTTTCCCGCTTGTGTTTTGATCCTTTGCAAACTACAAGCCGGAGTGATTGACAACCTCTATGTACTCGTTGGGAGCAAAGTTAGTTGTTGTCTGTGCAAGTCCACGTCTTCTGCTAGCGCCAGGGGTGGAAGACACCTACTTGTTGAGCTTATGAGTCCTTCTGGTTCGATAGACCTTACAATCTCCGTGTAAGGGAAATCTGCTGCTGACTACATCTCCACCTTCCACTTGGGGTAACCAAGGAGGGGCGAGAAGTATATCTATCAACTCATCATCAAGTGGGAATCACTCCAGGGTCGGTGATTAACTCCTTCATCCAGACTCCAGCTATGTACTCCGCTTCACATGTAGATGCCGCCATGACGCTTTGCTTGCAAGTACACCAGCTGAGTGCCCGACCATTCAAAATGTACATGTATCTAGTTTGTGACCGGGAGTCATCCATATCTGTGTCGAAGCTAGCATCGACGTAACCCTTTACGACAAGCTCTTCGGCACCACCATAAACGAGAAACATATCTTTAGAACTTTTCAGGTACTTAGGATATTCTTGACCGCTGTCTAGTGATCCACTCCTGGATCACTTTGGTACCTCCCTACCAAACTTATGGCAATGTTCACATCAGGTCTGGTACACAGCATGGCATACATAATAGAGCCTATGGCTGAAGCATAGGGGACGGTACTCATCTTTTCTCTATCTTCTGCTGTGGTCGGTAGTTGAGTTGTCCTCAACCTCACACCTTGTAATACAGGCAAGAACCCCTTCTTTGCCTTATCCATATTGAATTCCTTCAATATCTTGTCAAGGTATGTGCTTTGTGAAAGACCAATGAGGCGTCTCGATCTATCTCTATAGATCTTGATGCGTAATATGTAAGCAGCTTCTCCAAGGTCCTTCATCGAAAAACACTTCTTCAAATAGGCCTTTATGCTTTACAATGGTTCTATATCATTTCCCATCAACAATATGTCATCCTCATATAATATGAGAAATGCTACAGAGCTCCCACTCGCTTTCTTGTAAATACAGGCTTCTCCATAAGTCCGTACAAACCCAAATGCTTTGATCACCTCATCAAAGCAAATATTCCAACTCCGAGATGCTTGCACCAACCCATAGATGGAGTGCTGGAGCTTGCCTACCTTGTCAACATTATTAGGATCGACAAAACCTTTAGGTTGTATCATATACACTTATTCCTTAAGGAAGTCGTTCAGGAATGCCGTTTTGACGTCCATTTGCCAGATCTCATAATCATAAAATGCGGCAACTGCTAACATGGTTCGGACAGACTTCAGCATCACTACGGTTGAGAAAGTCTCATCGTAGTCAATCCCTTGAACTTGTCAATAACCATCCGCGTCAGTCTTCTTCTTAAAGATCCATTTATTTTCTATGGCTCCCCGATCATCGGGCAAGTCCACCAAAATCCATACTTTGTTCTCATACATGGAATCTATCTTGGATTTCATGGTTTCAAGCCATTTGTTGGAATCCGGGCCTGCCATCGCTTCTTCATAGTTCGAAGGTTCACTGTTGTCCAACAACATGAGTTCCATGACAGGATTGTCATACCACTCTGGTGCGGAACGTGTCCTTGTGGACCTTCGAGGTTCAACAACAACTTGATCTGAAGTTGCATGATCATCATCATTAACTTCTTCTCTAGCCGGTGCAGGCACCATAGAAACATTTGCTTGCGCTGCGCTACTCCCTGATTCGAGAGGAGGTACAATTACCTCATCAAGTTCTACTTTCCTCCCACTTACTTCTTTGAGATAAATTCGTTCTCTAGAAAGGATCAGTTCTTGGCAACAACGATTTTGCCTTCGGGTCTAAGATAGAAGGTATACCCAACATTTTACTTAGGGTATCCTATGAAGACGCATTTTCCGACTTGTGTTCGAGCGTCTCAGGTTGAAGTTTCTTCACATAAGCATCACAGCCCCAAACATTCAGAAACGACAGCTTAGGCTTCTTGCCAAACCATAATTCATGCGGTGTCGTTTCAACAGATTTAGACGGTGCCCTATTTAAAGTAAATGTGGCAGTTTCCAATGCATATCCCAAAATAATAGCGGTAGATCAGTAAGAGACATCATAGATTGCACCATATACAATAGAGTGCGATTACGACGTTCAGAAACACCATTACGATGTGGTGTGCCACGCGACGTGAGTTGTGAAACAATTCCTCATTTCCTTAAGTGTGTGCCAAACTCGTGACTCAAATATTCTCCTTCATGATCAGATAGTAAGAACTTTATTTTCTTGTAACATTGATTCTCCACCTCACTCTGAAATTCCTTGAACCTTTCAAAGGTTTCAGACTTGTGTTTCATTAAGTAGACATATCCATATATATCTACTTAAGTCATCAGTGAGGGTGAGAACATAACGATAATGACCGCGCGAGCCTCAACGCTCATTGGACCGCATACATAAGTATGTATTATTTCCACTAAGTTGGTTGCTTGCTCCATTGTTCTGGAGAACGGAGTCTTGGTCATCTTGCCCATGAGGCACGGTTCGCATGTGTCAAATGATTCAAAATCAAGAGACTCCAAAAGTCCATCTGGTGGAGTTTCTTCATGCGTTTGACACTGATATGACCAAGGCGGCAGTGCCACAAGTATGTGGGACTATCATTATCAACCTTACATCTTTTGGTACTCACACTATGAATATGTGTAACATCACATTCGAGATTCATCAAGAATAAACCATTGACCAGCAGGGCATGACCATAAAACATATCACTCATATAAATAGAACAACCATTATTCTTTGATTTAAATGAGTAGCCATCTCGCATCAAGCGAGATCCCGATAGAATTTTCATGCTCAGAGTTGGTACTAAATAACAATTATTAAGATTTAAAACTATTCCCGAAGGTACACGTAGAGGTAGCGTGCCGACGGCGATCACATCGACCTTGGAACCATTCCTGACGCACATCGTCACCTCGTCCTTTGCTAGTCTCTGCTTATTCCGCAGTTCTTGTTTTGAGTTGCAAATGTGAGCAACAACACCGGTATCAAATACCCAGGAGCTACTACGAGCGCTGCTAAGATATACATCAATAACATGTATATCATATATACCTTTGACGTTACCGGCCTTCTTATCCGCTAAGTACTTGGGGCAGTTCTGCTTCCAGTGACCGGTTCCCTTGCAATAATAGCACTCAGTCTTAGGCTTGGGACCATTCTTTTTCTTCTTCCTGGCAACTGGTTTACCGGGCGCGACAACTTCTTTGTTGTCCTTCTTGAAGTTCTTTTTACCCTTGCCTTTCTTAAAACTGGTGGTCTTATTCACCATCAACACTTGATGTTCCTTCTTTATTTCCACCTCCGCTGATTTCAGCATTGAATACAACTCGGGAATGGTCTTCTCCATCCCTTGCATGTTGCAGTTCATCATAGAGCTCTTATAGCTAGGTGGAAGTGACTGGAGGATTCTGTCAATAAGCACGTCATTCGGAAGATTAACTTCCAGCTGAGACAGACGGGTGTGCAACCCAAACATTCTAAGTATGTGCTCAGTGACAGAACTATTTTCCTCCATCTTACAGTTGAAGAACTTGTCGAAGACCTCATATCTCTCGACCCGAGCATGAGCTAGGAAAACCAGTTTCACCTCTTGGAACATCTAATATGCTCCGTGTATCTCAAAACTCCTTTGAAGACCCGGTTCTAAACTATAAAGCATGTCGCACTGAACCAGAGAGTAGTCATCACTTCGCGGCTGCCAGGCATTCAAAATGTTGTGGGCTGCCGTGGGAACACGGGGATTGCTGCCTCTTGAGCTTGCGTTGGTTTTTCCCTTGAATAGGAAAGGGTGATGCAGCACAGGAGCAATAAGTATTTCCCTCAGTTTGAGAACCAAGGTATCAATCCAGTAGGAGAATCGCGCCAAGTCCAGAGTACCTGCGCAAACACAAAAGAGCTTGCACCCAACGCTATAAAGGGGTTGTCAATCCCTTCAAGATTGATTGCAAAGTGAGATCTGAAGGTGGAAAGTGCAATGAAGTAAAAGTGTAAGGCTGATAATATGGTGTGAAGTAGACCCGGGGCCATAGTGTTCACTAGAGGCTTCTCTCAAAATAGCAAATAATACGATGGGTGAACAAATTAGCGTCGAGCAATTGATAGAACCGTGCAAAGTCATGACGATATCTAAGGCAATGATCATACATATAGGCATCACGTCCGAGACAAGTAGACCGATACTTTCTGCATCTACTACTATTACTCCACACATCGACCGCTATCCAGCATGCATCTAGTGTATTGAGTTCATGACGAACAGAGTAACGCCTTAAGCAAGATGACATGATGTAGAGGGGTAATCTCAAACCAATGATGAAAACCCCATCTTTTTACCCTTGATGGCAACAACACGATGCGTGCCTCGCTGCCCCTTCTGTCACTGGGAGAGGTCACCGCACGGTATGAACCCAAAACCAAGCACTTATCCCATAGCAAGAATCATAGATCAAGTTGGCCAAACAAAACCCACAACTCGAAGAGAATTAAAAGGATATGAAATCATGCATATAAGAGATCAGAAGAAACTGAAATAAGACTCATAGATAATCTGATCGTAAATCCACAATTCATCGGACCTCGACAAACACACCGCAAAAGAAGATTACATCAGATAGATCTCCATGAAGATGATGGAGAACTTTGTATTGAAGATCCAAGAGAGAGAAGAAGCCATCTAGCTACTAGCTATGGACCTGAAGGTCTATGGTGAACTACTCACGCATCATTGGAGAGGTCATGGTCTTAATGAACAAGCCCTCCGTATCCGAATCCCCCCTCCGGTAGGGCACCAGAATGTGCCCCAGATGGGATCTTGCGGAGACAGAAGCCTGCGGCGGTGAAAAAGTATTTTCGTGGATCTCTCTCGCAGTTTTGGATTTTTCTGAATTTATAGGCGGAAGAGGTAGGACAGACGAGCCACAGGGGGGCCACAGCCCTGCTAGGCGCGGGCCCCCTGGCCGCGCCTAGGGGGCTTGTGGGGTCCCTTGGTGGCCCCTGCCTTGGTTCTTAAGTCTCGTGCGTATCTTCTGTTCCGGAAAAACTCTTTTCGGAAGTTTTATTCTGTTTGGACACCGTTTAAAATCCTCCTCGGAAAAGGGTCAAAAACACGGAATAACAGGAAATGGCACTTGGCACTGAGTTTATAAGTTAGTCCCAAAAAAGATATAAAAGGCATACAAAACATCCAAAGTTTGACAAGATAATAGCATGGAACCTTCAAAAATTATAGATACGTTGGAGACGTATCAAGCATCCCCAAGCTTAACTCCTGCTCGTCCTCGTGTAGGGAAGTGATAAAGACTGAATTTTTGGTGTGGAATGCTACATAGCATAGTTTTACTTTGTAATTTCTTTCATGTGACATGAATGTTCAGATCCGTAAGATTCAAAACAATAGTTTGCTATTGACATGAAAACAATAATACTTCAAGCAAACTAGCAAGGTAATCATGAACTTTCGAATTAACAAGGCCAAAGAAAGTTATCCCTACAAAATCATATAGTCTGGCTATGCTCCATAATTCTCACACAACAATTTTAAATCATGTACAACCCCGGTATTGGCCAAGTAATTATTTTCGCACTCTTACTTTCTCAAACCTTTTTCAACTCTCACGCAATACATGAGCGTGAGCCATGAATATAGCACTATAGGTGGAATAGAGCGTGGCGGTGGCTGTGAGACAAAAAGGAGGAGATGGTCACATTGACTCGGCGTATTAAAGGGCTATGGAGATGCCCATTAATAGATATCAATGTGAATGAGTAGGGATTGCCATACAACAGATGCACTAGAGCTATAAGTATGTGAAAGCTCAAAAGGAAAACTAGTGGGTGTGCATCCAACTTGCTTACTCACGAAGATCTAGGGCAATTTTGAGGAAGCCCATCATTGGAACATACAAGACAAGTTATAAAATAAAGATTCCCACTAGTATATGGTGGTGAAAAAATGAGAGGCTCTCAATCATGAAGAACACGGTGCTTATTATGAAGCACAAGTGTGGAAAAGAGATAGTAGCATTATCCCTTCTCTCTTTTTTTATTTTTTTGTTTGGGCTCTTTGGCCTCTTTTTTTTCTTTTTTTATTGTGGGCAACTTTGGCCTCTTTTTTTTATTTCCTCACATGGGACAGTGCTCTAATAATGATGATCATCACACTTTTATTTACTCACAGCTCAAAGCTCAGAACGATGATGACTCTATAGGAAATGCCTCCGACAGTGTACCGGGATGTGCAACGATCTAGCTTGGTGTATGACGTTGAAACATCTCGCTAGCTATCTTACGATCATGCAATGGAAATATGAGAGTGAAGACACAAGTCATGAGACGGAATGGTGGGAGTTGCATGGCAATATATCTCGGAATGGCTATGAAAATGCCATAGTAGGTAGGTATGGTGGCTCTTTTGAGGAAGGCATATGGTGGGTTGTGCACCGGCGAAAATTGTGCGGTACTAGAGAGGCTAGCAATGGTGGAAGGTGAAAGTGCATCTATACCATGGACTCACATTAGTCATGAAGAACTCACATACTTGTTGTGAAAGTTTTTATTAGTAATCGAAACAAAGTGCTAAACGCATACTCCTAGGGGAAGGGTTGGTAGGTGTAAACCATCGCGCGATCCCGACCGCAACACAAAGGATGACAATCAGTAGATCAATTATGCTCCAACTTCCTAACATAGCGGTTCACCATACATGCATGTTACGGGAATCACTAACTTCAACACAAGTATTTCTAGATTCACAACACCCTACTAACATAACTCTTAATATTACCAAATCCATGTTTCAAAACTAATTGAGAGGAATCAAACTTCTCTTTCTACTCAATGCACATGAAGATGGAAGTTTTATTGTATCCTCTTTTGGTACATGTCACCTTTGGTACTACTTTCATAGCACAAGCTAACTACCAAGTTACGCACCATCGTGCTCTAAAAGATCTAAGTGAAGCACATAGAGCAACATTGCCTAACTCAAAAGATATAAGTGAAGCACAATGAGTATTCTAGAAAATTCATGATGAGTGTGTGTGTCTCTCAAAAGGTGTGCAGCAAGGATGATTGTGACACAACATAAAGAAAAGAATCCTACGATACAAGACGCCCCAAGAAAAAACACATATCATGTGGTTAATAAAAATATAACTCCAAGTAATGTTACCGATGGATTGAAGACGAAAGAGGGGATGCCTTCCCGGGGCATCCCCAAGCTTAGGATTTTTGGTGTCCTTGAATTTGGCTTGGTATGCCTTGGGCATCCCCAAGCTTGAGCTCTTTCCACTCTTTATCCCTTTGTCCATGAGAACGTCACCCAAAACTTGAAAACTTCACAACACAAAACTTAAACAGAAACTTGTGATATCATTAGCACAAGAAAACAAACTACCACCTCTTTAGGTACTGTAGAAATCTTGATTTATATTTATATTGGTGTTAGGTTACTGTATTCTCACTTTTCCATGGCTATTACCCCCCGATACTATCCATAGTTTCATCAAAACAAGCAACCAACACAACAAAAACAGAATCTGTCAAAAACAGACGAGTCTGTAGCAATCTGTATACTTCGTATACTTCTGGTACCTCAAAACTTATAAAAAATTACGACAGCCTGGGAAAAAGGCATATCAACCAGCAGCAAAATGAATCAACTCAAAAGCTCTTTCTTAATAAAAATTAAAAATAATCTCATGAGAGAAAAGTTTCTGTCTTTTTCCAGCAGGATCAAACAACCATCACCAAGACTAGTCATAAAGGTTTTGCTTGGCTCAAACACAAAAAGAAACACAAAAGATAGAATCATAACAGAATTATGATGGTGTGGACGCAACAAAATATAAACAAAAAGATAAATTCATTGGGTTGCCTCCCAACAAGCGCTATTGTTTAACGCCCTTAGCTAGGCATAAGGCGATAGAATCACGTATCGTCGTCTTTGGTGCTCAAACCATAAGTAGCCCTCATCATGGATTCATAAGGCAATCTTATTTTCTTTCTAGGAAAATGCTCCGTGCCCTTCTTTAAAGGAAATTGAAATCTAATATTCCCTTCCTTCATATCGATGATAGCACCGATAGTCCTTAGGAAAGGTCTACCAAGAATGATAGGGCATGTAGGATTGCAATCAATGTCAAGCACAATGAAATCCACGGGCACATAGTTCCTATTTGAAATAATAAGAACATCATTGATCCTTCCCATGGGTTTCTTGACAGTAGAATCCACAAGATGAAAATTAAGAGAACACTCATCAATCTCATTAAAACCCAGAACATCACATAAAGACTTTGGAATCGCGGAAACACTAGCACCCAAATCACACAAAGCATTGCATTCATAGTTTTTGATTTTGATTTTGATAGTAGGTTCCCACTCATCATGAAGATTTCTAGGGATAGAAACTTCCAATTCAAGTTTCTATTCAAGAGATTTTAGCATATCATCGACAATATGATCGGTAAAGGCCTTGTTTTGGCTATAAGCATGTGGAGAGTTTAGCATTGATTGCATCAAGGAAATGCATTCAATCAAGGAGCAACTATCATAATTGAATTCCTTGAAATCCGAAGTAGTAGTTTCATTACTACTCAAGGTTTTAATGTCTTCTACTCCACTTTCAATGCTTTTGGCATCAAAATAGATGGACTCCGAATCATTGGGGCGTTTTTCAACCAAAGTGGATTCATTTCCAGCCCCATCATCATTAGGTTTGACACAAGAAAACAAAGATTCAACGGGAGTCACACCAAGCACTTTAGGATCTTCTTTGCTCTCACTCATGGAAACACGCATAGCTTTCAAAGTTTCATCCATATTGATCTTGGGAGGAGCACATCTAACTTTCAAAGCATCAATATCACTAGACATTCTATCAACGCTTCTAGCCAAATCGTCAATTTTGATTAGTTTTTCCTCTATGGACGCATTGAAAATCTTCTGCGAGTTCATAAACTCTTTGATATTACTCTCTAGATCAGAGGGTAATCTATTGTGATTTCCATGAGTATTGTTGTAGGAGTTGCCAAAGTTATTAAAGGGGTTACTAGGAAAAGGCCCAGGAACATAGTTTCCTCTAAAAGCATTGTTGTTGCCAAAATTATTCCTACCAACAAAATTAACATCCAAGATAGCGTTGCTACTCTCAATCAAGGAAGACAAGGTCATGTCATTAGGATCTAAAGGAGCACTTCTACTAGCAACCAAATTCATTAACTCATCCATCTTAGCACTCAACGAGTTAATTTATTCTATAGCGTGTAGCTTCTTACTAGTAGGTGACCTTTCAGTGTGCCACTGAGAGTAGCCCGTCATGATAGTCTAGGAGTTTTGTGGCTTCTCCTAATGTGATTTCTATGAACGTTCCACCTGAGGCGGAGTCTAAGATATTTCTAGAAGCGAAATTCAAGCCAGCGTAGAAGATTTGTATAATCATCCAACGACTCAAGCCATGAGCGGGACAATTTCTAATCATCAATTTCATTCTCTCCCAAGATTGTGCAACATGTTCATGATCAAGTTGCTTTAAATTCATGATACCATTATGGAGGGAGATAATCTTAGCCGACGGAAAATACTTGGATATATAAGCATCTTTGCACTTGTTCCAAGAATCAATATTATTTTTGGGCAAAGACGAAATCCAAGTTTTTGCTTGATCTCGCAACGAGAACGGAAAAAGCTTCAATTTAACCACATCATTATCCACATCTTTCTTCTTTTGCATATCGCAAAGCTCAATGAAGGTATTAAGATGGGATGCGACATCTTCACTAGGAAGGTCGGAGAATTGCTCTTTCATAACAAGATTCAGCAAAGCAGCATTGATTTCGTATGATTCCGCACTAGTGGAGGGAGCAATCGGAGTACTAATAAAATCATTATTATTAGTATTCGAGAAGTCACGAAGTCTGGTGTTTTCATTCATGGTGACTTCAGCAAGCAAACAAGCACACAAGCGAACAGAGAGCAAGCGAGAAAAGGGCGAACGAAAAAGGCAAACAACAAAAGGCAAATATTTTTGTAAATTTTTGTTTTTCAGAAGTGGGGGAGAGGAAAACAAGAGGCAAAAAAGTAAATGCAAGAGATGAGTTTGCGACACTTACTTGGATGAGTTCTTGACTTGATCCTCCCCGGCAACGGCGCCAGAAATCCTTCTGCTGCCTCTTGAGCTTGCGTTGGTTTTTCCCTTGAAGAGGAAAGGGTGATGCAGGACAGGAGCAGTAAGTATTTACCTCAGTTTGAGAACCAAGGTATCAATCCAGTAGGAGAATCGCGCCAAGTCCAGAGTACCTGCGCAAACACAAAAGAGCTTGCACCCAACGCTATAAAGGGGTTGTCAATCCCTTCAAGATTGATTGCAAAGTGAGATCTGAAGGTGGAAAGTGCAACGAAGTAAAAGTGTAAGGCTGAAAATATGGTGTGAAGTAGACCCGGGGGCCATAGTGTTCACTAGAGGCTTCTCTCAAAATAGAAAATAATACGATGGGTGAACAAATTAGCGTCGAGCAATTGATAGAACCGCGCAAAGTCATGACGATATCTAAGGCAATGATCATACATATAGGCATCACGTCCGAGACAAGTAGACCGATACTTTCTGCATCTACTACTATTACTCCACACATCGACCGCTATCCAGCATGCATCTAGTGTATTGAGTTCATGACGAACAGAGTAACGCCTTAAGCAAGATGACATGATGTAGAGGGGTAATCTCAAACCAATGATGAAAACCCCATCTTTTTACCCTTGATGGCAACAACACGATGCGTGCCTCGCTGCCCCTTCTGTCACTGGGAGAGGTCACCGCACGGTATGAACCCAAAACCAAGCACTTATCCCATTGCAAGAATCATAGATCAAGTTGGCCAAACAAAACCCACAACTCGAAGAGAATTAAAAGGATATGAAATCATGCATATAAGAGATCAGAAGAAACTGAAATAAGACTCATAGATAATCTGATCGTAAATCCACAATTCATCGGGCCTCGACAAACACACCGCAAAAGAAGATTACATCAGATAGATCTCCATGAAGATGATGGAGAACTTTGTATTGAAGATCCAAGAGAGAGAAGAAGCCATCTAGCTACTAGCTATGGACCTGAAGGTCTATGGTGAACTACTCACGCATCATTGGAGAGGTCATGGTGTTGATGAAGAAGCCCTCCGTATCTGAATCTCCCCTCAGGCAGGGCACTAGAATGTGCCCCAGATGGGATCTTGCAGAGACAGAAGCTTGCGGCGGCGGAAAAGTATTTTCGTGGATCTCTCTCCCAGTTTTGGAATTTTTCTGAATTTATAGGCGGAAGAGGTAGGGCAGACGAGCCACAGGGGGCCCACAAGCCTTCTAGACGCGGCCCCCCTAGCCGCGCCTAGGGGGCTTGTGGGGTCCCCTGGTGGCCCCTGCCTTGGTTCTCAAGTCTCGTGTGTATCTTCTGTTCCGGAATAAATCTTTTCTGAAAAGGGTCAAAAACACGGAAAAAACAGGAACTGGCACTTGGCACTGAGTTAATAAGTTAGTCCCAAAAAAGATATAAAAGGCATACAAAACATCCAATGTTTGACAAGATAATAGCATGGAACCTTAAAAAATTGTAGATATATTGGAGACGTATCAGGGATCACCTAGCGGTGCATCAAGGACATATGCCTGCTTGGAAGCAATGAGGATGAGCTTTAAGTTACGGACCCAATCCACATTGTTGCTTCCCTCATCTTTGAGCTTGGTTTTCTCTATGAACGCGTTAAAATTGAGGTTGACATGAGCATTGGCCGTTGGACCTACAATATTTGTAAAGACAATTTTAGACTAAGTTCATGATAATTAAGTTCATCTAATCAAATTATTTAATGAACTCCCACTCAGATAGACATCCCTCTAGTCATCCAGGTGATACATGATCCACGTCAACTAGCCCGTGTCCGATCATCACGTGAGATGGACTAGTCATCAATGATGAGAAACTCCATGTCGATCGTATCATCTATACGAATCATGTTCGACCTTTTGGTCTCTCATATTCCAAGGCCATGTCTGTACATGCTAGGCTCGTTGAGTCAACCCAAGTGTTTTGCGTGTGTAAATCTGGCTTACACCTGTTGTATGCGAACGTTAGAATCTATCACACTCGATCATCGAGTGGTGCTTCGAAACAATGATCCTTAGCAATGGTGCACACTTAGGGGAATAATTATCTCGAAATTTAATGAGGGATCATCTTATCTTTGCTACCGTCGTTCTAAGCAATGAGATGAAAAACATGATAAACATCACATGCAAATCATATAGTGACATGATATAGCCAATATCATCTTGCTCCTTTGATCTTCATCTTCGGGGCGCAGCATGATCATCCTTGTCACCGGCATGACACCATGATCTCCATCATTGTGTCTCCGTGAAGTCGTCTTGCCAACTATAACTTCTACTGCTATGGCTAACGGTTAGCAATAAAGTAAAGTAATCACATGGCGCTGCATCTCATATAATAAATTAAGACAAATCCTATGGCTCCTGCCGGTTCTCATACTCATCGACATGCAAGTCGTGAATCCTATTACAAGAACATGATCAATCTCATACATCTCATATATATAACATCGCATCCTTTTGGCCATATTAGATCACATAGCATACTCTGCAAAAACAAGTTAGACGTCCTCTAATTGTTGTTGCAAGTTTTACGTGGCTGATTTGGGTTTCTAGGAAGAACGCTTCTTACCTTCGTGACAGCCACAACGTTGATATGTCAATGCTATTTACCCTTCATACGAACCCTCTTAATCGAATCCGATCCGACTAAAGTGGGGGAGACAGACACCCGCTAGCCACCTTATGCAACAAGTGCATGTCGGGCGGTGCAACTTGTCTCATGTAAGAGTAGGTGTAAAGTCGGTTTGGGACGCTTCATCCCACGATGTCGTCGAATCAAGATAAGACTAGTAACGGCAAGCAATTAACAAAATCATCACCTTCAACTTTTGTGTTCAACTCGTGCATAGAATCCACACATAGACCTAGCTCGGATGCCACTGTTGGGGATCGTAGAAATATTCAAAAAAAATCCTACGCTTCACCAAGATCCATCCAGGAGATACTAGAAACAAGCAAGGGGTAGAGCATCTTTGTACCTTTGAAGATCGCTAAGCGTAAGCGCTACTATGAACGCGGTTGATGGACTCGTACTCGTAGCGATTCAGATCCCGGAAGATTACTATCTAAGCGCCGAATAACTGCGCCTCCGCGTTCAACACATGTGCAGCCCGGTGACGTCTCCTTCACCTTGATCCAGCAAGGAGATAGGAGGAGTTGAGGGAGAGCTCCGGCAGGACGACGGTGTGGTGACGGTGGAGCTGCGTGGTACTCCGACAAGGCTTCGCCAATTGCTAGGAGGACGAGGATGAGGAGAGGTAGGGTTGCGTCGAGGGAGAGAGGAACTCGTGTGTCTAGCAGCCCCAAACCCTTGCATATATATAGGAGGAGGAGGAGGAGGTGCGCCAGCCCTAGGGTTTATCCTAGGTGGTGCGGCATCCAAGAGGAGGAGGGGCGACGACCAGGGTTGATGTGGCTTGCCTCCCAAGTTGGGAGGTGGGCCACCATCTCCCTAGGGTTCCCAGCCCTAGGCGCCCTTGGGCCCTGGTTCGGCCGAGCCAGCCCACCTAGGTGGCTGGCTCCCACCTTATTTCAGCCCTTGTGACCCTCCGGGGCTTGTGACCCCTCCCGGTGGATCCCCGGAACCCTTCCGGTGGTCTGGTACAATACCGATGATCCTCGAAACGTTTCCGGCAATCAAATCTCCTCTTCCTATATATGAATCTTTACCTCCTGTACATTCCGGAGATCTTCGTGACGTCCGGGATCTCATATGGGACTCCGAACAACCTTCGACAATCACATACTATTCCCATTACAATCTAGCGTCAGCGAACCTTAAGTGTGTACACCCTACGGGTTCCGGAACCATGCAGACATGACCGAGACACCTCTTCGGTCAATAACTAACAGCGGGGTCTGGATATCCCTATTGGCTCCCACATGTTCCATGATGATCTCATCGGATGAACCACGATGTCGGGGATTCAATCATCCCGTATGCAATTCCCTTTGTCTACCGGTATTACACTTGCCCAAGATATGATTGTCGGTATCCCTATACCTTGTTCAATCTCGTTACCGGCAAGTCTCTTTACTCGTTCCATAACACATCATCCGATGGCTAACTCCTTAATTATATTGAGCTCATTATGATGATGCATTACCGAGTGGGACCAGAGACACCTCTCCGTCACACGGAGCGACAAATCACAGTCTCGATTCGTACCAACCCAACAGATACTTTTGGAGATACCTCTAGTGCACCTTTATAATCACCCAGTTACGTTGTGACGTTTGATACACCCAAAGTACTCTTAGGGTATATGGGAGTTGCACAATCTCATGGTCCAAGGAAATGATACTTGAGATTAGAAAAGCTTTAGCAGATGAACAACACAATCTTGTGTCATTCTTAGGATTGGGTCTTGTCCATCACATCATTCTCCTAATGATGTGATCCTCTTATCAATTACATCCAATGTCCATGATCATGAAACCATGATCATCCATTGATCAACGAGCTAGCCAACTAGAGGCTCACTAATGCATGTTGTGGTCTATATATTCACACATGTATTATGGTTTTCGGTTAATACAATTATAGCATGAATAATAGACAATTATCATGAACTAGGAAATATAATAATAACCATTTTATTATTGCCTCTAGGGCATATTTCCAACACTACTAAGTTAGCCCTGTCAAAGTCATCTCGTCGATCCAAGTAGTCCACGTGCAATTCCCCCTGCCGTTGTTGTGACCTTCTCCTCCGAGTCTTCCCTGGACGATGCTCCCCTTACGACGATACATGTTACGAACGGATCCTTTGATGGCCCCATTCATCCTCTCAAATGGCATCATGTTGTGAAGGAATGTCGGCCCGAGGTCGATGATGTCGTCCACGATGTGGACACATAGATGCACCATGACGTCAAAGGAATTTCATTTTTTTAATCTTATTTCAAAGAACTTCTAATATGCAAAAAAATAACATATAAAAATAGAAAAAGTCAAAATAGATGCGCTCATAGAGAAAATTCAACCTAAATTCAAAGTGTTGTTTGTACATCATCCGCACAACTAGCATTTTGAATCTTAGGTCGAATTTTCTCTATAAACGCACTTGGAGTTGGCAGCCGTGGAGGGGTTTATAAACCACTACCAGCACACTTTGTTTGGCGAGGTGGGACTAAACTTGTGGATGCGCCAGCCACATGTTGCAGTAGCGCTTTTTATAAAGCAGCGCTACTGCTAAGTGGGTACAATAGCCGTAGCGCTCGTTCTAGGAAAGCGCTACTGCTATGCTACTTAGCAGTAGCACTTTTTACAACCACACACTACTACCACTACTACTACTACTGTCGGTGCCCTCGTTGGGCCTCCTTTAGTAGTAGCTCTTGAAATATATCCAGCGCTACCGCTATGGACCCTAGTAGTAGCGCTTTGTATATCCATTGCTACTGCTAAGTAGCAGTAGTTACTATTTTCCAGTGCTACTATTATGCTCCTACCTATAAGGTTTTTCCTCCTAGTGCATGTTAAGTGCATGCTCCACCTCCCCCCCCCTCGGGCAGGGATGGAGGCAGGGGGATGCTGAGTTTCTCGTGTTGACCAAATTTGACGAGTAGCTAATTCATGTTAGCAACGATGGCAGGTTGTTCACCACTTTTCATTGCAAACAGGTCAATCCTACTCACTTTCAGCTCAAACAAATTCTTGTTCCACATACCTTTTTGTTGGGGAACGTCGCATGGGAAACAAAATTTTCCTACGCGCACGAAGACCTATCATGGTGATGTCCATCTACGAGAGGGGATGAGTGATCTACGTACCCTTGTAGATCGTACAGCAGAAGCGTTTAGTGAACGCGGTTGATGTAGTGGAACGTCCTCACGTCCCTCGATCCGCCCCGCGAACAATCCCGCGATCAGTCCCACGATCTAGTGCCGAACGGACGGCACCTCCGCGTTCAGCACACGTACAGCTCGACGATGATCTCGTCCTTCTTGATCCAGCAAGAGAGACGGAGAGGTAGAAGAGTTCTCCGGCAGCATGACGGCGCTCCGGAGGTTGGTGATGACCTTGTCTCAGCAGGGCTCCGCCCGAGCTCCGCAGAAACGCGATCTAGAGGAAAAACCGTGGAGGTATGTGGTCGGGCTGCCGTGAGAAAGTCGTCTCAAATCAGCCCTAAAACCTCCGTATATATAGGTGGGAGGGAGGGGAGGAGGCAGCCTCAAAACCTAAAGGTTTGGCCGAAATTGGAGGTGGAGGAGTCCTACTCCAATCCTACTTGGAGTAGGATTCCACCTTCCCACTTGGAAACTCTTTCCACCTTGTGTTTTTTTCTTCTCAAACCTTATGGGCCTTAGTGGGAACTTATTCCAGCCCACTAGGGGCTGGTTTATCTCTTCCCATAGCCCATGAGACCCCTTGAGGCGTGACACCCCTCCCGATGGTCCCCGGCACCCCTCCCGGCACTCCCGGTACACTACCGATGAGCCCGAAACTTTTCCGGTAATGCACGAAAACCTTCCGGTAACCAAATGAGGTCATCCTATATATCGATCTTCGTTTCCGGACCATTCCGGAAACCCTCGTGACGTCCGTGATCTCATCCGGGACTCCGAACAACATTCGGTAACCAACCATATAACTCAAATACGCATAAAACAACGTCGAACCTTAAGTGTGCAGACCCTGCGGGTTCGAGAACTATGTAGACATGACCCGAGAGACTCCTCGGTCAATATCCAATAGCGGGACCTGGATGCCCATATTGGATCCTACACATTCTACGAAGATCTTATCGTTTGAACCTCAGTGTCAAGGATTCGTGTAATCCCGTATGTCATTCCCTTTGTCCTTCGGTATGTTACTTGCCCGAGATTCGATCGTCGGTATCCGCATACCTATTTCAATCTCGTTCACCGGCAAGTCTCTTTACTCGTTCCGTAATACAAGATCCCGCAACTTACACTAAGTTACATTGCTTGCAAGGCTTGTGTGTGATGTTGTATTACCGAGTGGGCCCCGAGATACCTCCCCGTCACACGGAGTGACAAATCCCAGTCTTGATCCATACTAACTCAACTAACACCTTCGGAGATACCTGTAGAGCATCTTTATAGTCACCCAGTTACATTGCGACGTTTGATACACACAAAGCATTCCTCCGGTGTCAGTGAGTTATATGATCTCATGGTCATAGGAATAAATACTTGACACGCAAAAAACAGTAGCAACAAAATGACACGATCAACATGCTACGTCTATTAGTTTGGGTCTAGTCCATCACATGATTCTCCTAATGATGTGATACCGTTATCAAGTGACAACACTTGCCTATGGCCAGGAAACCTTGACCATCTTTGATCAACGAGCTAGTCAACTAGAGGCTTACTAGGGATAGTGTTTTGTCTATGTATCCACACAAGTATTGTGTTTCCAATCAATACAATTATAGCATGGATAATAAACGATTATCATGAACTAAGAAATATAATAATAACTAATTTATTATTGCCTCTAGGGCATATTTCCAACAGTCTCCCACTTGCACTAGAGTCAATAATCTAGTTCACATCACCATGTGATTCCAACGAATCCAACACCCATATAGTTATGGGGTCTGATCACGTCTTGCTCGTGAGAGAGGTTTTAGTCAACGGTTCTGAAACTTTCAGATTCGTGCGTTCTTTACAAATCTTTATGTCATCTTACAGATGCTGCTACTACGTGCTATTCGGAAATGCTCCAAATATCTACTCTACTATACGAATCCGTTTCACTACTCATAGTTATCCGGATTAGTGTCAAAGCTTGCATTGACGTAACCCTTTACGACAAACTCTTTAACCACCTCCATAATCGAGAAAAATTCCTTAGTCCATTAGTTACTAAGGATAAATTTCGACCGCTGCTAGTGATTCAATCATGGATCACTCTCTGTACCTCTCAACATACTTTGAGTCAAGGCATACTTCAGGTGCGGTACACAGCATGGCATACTTTAGTTTCTATGGCTAAGGCATAGAAGACGACCTTCGTCTATTCTCTTTATTCTGCCGTGGTCGGGTTTTGAGTCTTACTCAAATTCACACCTCACAACGCAACCAAGAACTCCTTCTTTGCTGGTCTATTTTGAACTCTTTCAAAAACTTCTCAAGGCATGCATCTTGTTGAAACTTCTATTAAGCGCTTTCGATCTATCTCCATAGATCTTTGATGCTCAACGTTCAAGTAGCGTAATCCAGGTACTCCTTTGAAAACTTCTTTCATACAACCTTGTATGCTTTACAGAAATTCTACATTACTTCTGATCCACAATATGTCAACCACATATACCTATCAGAAATTCTATAGTGCTCCCACTCACTTCTTTGGAAATACAAGTTTCTCATAAACCTTGTACAAACCCAAAATCCTTGATCATCTCATCAAAGTGTATATTCCAACTCCGAGATGCTTGCACCAGTCCTTTGAAGGATCACTGGAGCTTGCATACTTGCTAGTATCTTTTAGGATCGACAAAACCTTCTGGTTGTATCACATACAATGTTTGCTCAAGGAAACCGTCGAGGAAACAATGTTTTGACATCCTACGTGCAATATTTCATAAATAATGCATCAACAACTAACATAATTCTAACAGACCTTTAGCATCGCTACGAGTGAGAAAGTCTCATCATAGTCAACTGTTTGATCTTGTCGAAAACATCTTTGCGACAAGTCGAGCTTTTCTTAATAGTGACTTATCACCATCATCGTCTGTCTTCTTTTAAAGATCCATCTTTACTCAATAGTCCTATGACCATCAAGTAGTTCTTCCAAAGTCTACACTTTGGTTTCATACATGGATCCTCTCTCGGATTTCATGGCCTCCAGCCATTTGTCGGAATCTGGGCCCACCATCGCTTTCTCCATAACTCGCAGGTTCACAGTTGCTCAACAACATGACCTCCAAGACAGGGTTACCGTACTACTCTGCAGCAGTACGCGACCTTGTCGACCTACGAGGTTTGTAGCAACTTGATTCGAAGCTCAATGATCATCATCATCAGCTTCCACTTCAATTGGTGTAGGCGCCACATGAACAACTTCCTGCGCCCTGCTACACACTGGTTGAAGTGATGGTTCAATAACCTCATCAAGTTCTACTACTCTCCCACTCAATTCTTTCGAGAGAAACCTTTCCTCGAGAAAGGATCCGTTTCTAGAAACAAACACTTTGCTTTCGGATCTGAGATAGGAGATGTACCCAACTGTTTTGGATATCCTATGAAGATGCATTTATCCGCTTTGGGTTCGAGCTTATCAGACTGAAACTTTTTCACATAAGTGTCGAAGCCCCAAACTTTCAAGAAACGACAGTTTAGATTTCTCTAAACCTCAGTCTATACTGTGTCATCTCAACGGAAATACGCGGTGCCCTATTTAAAGTGAGTGCGGTTGTCTCTAATGCATAATCCATAAACGATAGTGGTAAATCGATAAGAGACATCATAGTATGCATCATACCAAATAGTGCGTGGCTATGATGTTCAGACACATCATCACACTATGATGTTCCAGGTGGCATGAACTGCGAAACAACTTCCACATTGTCTTAACTGCGTACCAAAACTCGTAACTCAGATATTCATTTCTATGATCATATCGTAGACAGTTTATCCTTTTGTTACGACGAACTTCACTCTGAAACAAAATTGAACTTTTCAATATTTCAGACTTGTGACTCATTAAGTAAATACTCCTGTATCTACTCAAGTCGTCAGTGAAGTAAGAACATAATGATATCCACTGCGTGCATCAGCACTCATTGGACTGCATACATCAAATGTATCACTTCCAACAAGTTACTATCTTGTTTCATCTCAATGAAAATAAGGCCTTGCTCATGTGGTATGATTTGCATGTCACTAGTGATTCAAAATCAAGTGAGTATAAAGATCCATCAGCATGGAGCCTCTTCATGCAATTTATACTAACATGACTCAAGCGGCAGTGCCACAAGTAAGTGGTACTATCATCACTACCTCGTATCTTTTGGCACCAATATTATGAACATGTGTAACACTACGATCGAGATTCAATAAACCATTAAAGGTGATTATTCAAGCAAACAGAGTAACCATTATTCTCTTTAAATGAATAATCGTATTGCAACAAACACGATCCAATCATGTTCATGCTTAACGCAAGCACCAAATAACAATTATTTCGGTTTAACACCAATCCCGATGGTAGAGGGAGCGTGCGACGTTTGATCATATCAACCTTGGAAACACTCCCAACACGTATTGTCACCTCGCCTTTAGCTAGTCTCCGTTTACGCCGTAGCTTTCATTTCGCGTTACTAATCACTTAGCAACCGAACTGGTATCCAATACCCTCGTGCTACTAGGAGTACTAGTAAAGTACACATCAACATTGTGTATATCAAATATACTTCTCTCGACTTTTGCCAGCCTTCTTATCTACCAAGTATCTAGAGTTGCTCCGCCTCAGTGACTGTTCCCCTCATTACAGAAGCACTTAGTCTCGGGTTTGGGTTTAGTCTTGGGTCTCTTCATTAGCGCAGCAACTGTTTTGCCGTTTCACGAAGTATCCCTTCTAGCCCTCGCCTTTCTTGAAACTTAGTGGTTTTACTAACCATCAACTATTGATGCTCCCTTTTGATTTCTACTTTCGCAGTGTAAAAACATCACGAATCGCTCAAGGATCATTGTATCTATCCTTGATATGCTATAGTTCATCACGAAGCTCTCATAGCTTGGTGGCAGTGACTTTGGAGAACCATCACTATCTCATCTGGAAGATTAACTCCCACCTGATTCAAGTGATTGTCGTACTCAGACAATCTGAGCACACGCTCAACGATTGAGCTTTTCTCCTTTACTTTGTGGACAAAGAATCTTGTTTGGAGGTCTCGTACCTCTTAACAAGGGCACAAGCATGAAATCACAATTTCATCTCTTCGGAACATCACTTATGTTCCGTGACGTTTTACAACGTTTTCGGCGCCTTGCTTCTAAGCCATCAAGTATCTTGCACTGAACTATCGTGTAGTCATCGGTAACGTGTATGTCGGATGTTCATAGCATCCACAGACGACGCTCGAGGTGCAGCACACCGAGTGGTGCATTAAGGACATAAGCCTTCTGCGTAGCAACGAGGACAATCCTCGGTTTTACAGACTCAGTCTGCAAAGGTTGCTACTATCAATTTTCAACTAAATTTTCTCTAGGAACATATAAAAACGGTAGAGCTATAGCGCAAGTTACATCGTAATTCGCAAAGACCATTAGACTATGTTCATGACAATTAGTTCAATTAATCATATTACTTAAGAACTCCCACTCAAAAAGTACATCTCTCTAGTCATTTGAGTGGTACATGATCCAAATCCGCTATCTCAAGTCCGATCATCACGTGAGTCGAGAATAGTTTCAGTGGTAAGCATCCCTATGCTAATCATATCAACTATACGATTCATGCTCGACCTTTCGGTCTCATGTGTTCCGAGGCCATGTCTGCACATGCTAGGCTCGTCAAGCTTAACCCGAGTGTTCCGCGTGTGCAACTGTTTTGCACCCGTTGTATGTGAACGTTGAGTCTATCACACCCGATCATCACGTGGTGTCTCGAAACGAAGAACTGTCGCAACGGTGCACAGTCGGGGAGAACACAATTTCGTCTTGAAATTTTAGTGAGAGATCACCTCATAATGCTACCGTCGTTCTAAGCAAAATAAGGTGCATAAAAGGATTAACATCACATGCAATTCATAAGTGACATGATATGGCCATCATCACGTGCTTCTTGATCTCCATCACCAAAGCACCGGCACGATCTTCTTGTCACCGGCGCCACACCATGATCATCCATCAACGTGTTGCCATCGGGGTTGTCATGCTACTTATGCTATTACTACTAAAGCTACATCCTAGCAAAATAGTAAACGCATCTGCAAGCACATATGTTAGTATAAAGACAACCCTATGGCTCCTGCCGGTTGCCGTACCATCGACGTGCAAGTCGATATTTCTATTACAACATGATCATCTCATACATCCAATATATCACATCACATCATTGGCCATATCACATCACAATCATACCCTGCAAAAACAAGTTAGACGTCCTCTAATTTTGTTGTTGCATGTTTTACGTGGTGACCAAGGGCATCTAGTAGGATCGCATCTTACTTACGCAAACACCACAACGGAGATATATGAATTGCTATTTAACCTCATCCAAGGACCTCCTCGGTCAAATCCGATTCAACTAAAGTTGGAGAAACCGTCACTTGCCAGTCATCTTTGAGCAAAGGGGGTTACTCGTAACGATGAAACCAGTCTCTCGTAAGCGTACGAGTAATGTCGGTCCAAGCCGCTTCAATCCAACAATACCGCGGAATCAAGAAAAGACTAAGGAGGGCAGCAAAACGCACATCACCGCCCACAAAAGCTTTTGTGTTCTACTCGAGAGGACATCTACGCATGAACCTAGCTCATGATGCCACTGTTGGGGAACGTCGCATGGGAAACAAAATTTTCCTACGCGCACGAAGACCTATCATGGTGATGTCCATCTACGAGAGGGGATGAGTGATCTACGTACCCTTGTAGATCGTACAGCAGAAGCGTTTAGTGAACGCGGTTGATGTAGTGGAACGTCCTCACGTCCCTCGATCCGCCCCGCAAACAATCCCGCGATCAGTCCCACGATCTAGTACCGAACGGACGGCACCTCCGCGTTCAGCACACGTACAGCTCGACGATGATCTCGGCCTTCTTGATCCAGCAAGAGAGACGGAGAGGTAGAAGAGTTCTCCGGCAGCGTGACGGCGCTCCGGAGGTTGGTGATGACCTTGTCTCAGCAGGGCTCCGCCCGAGCTCCGCAGAAACGCGATCTAGAGGAAAAACCGTGGAGGTATGTGGTCGGGCTGCCGTGAGAAAGTCGTCTCAAATCAGCCCTAAAACCTCCGTATATATAGGTGGGAGGGAGGGGAGGAGGCAGCCTCAAAACCTAAAGGTTTGGCCGAAATTGGAGGTGGAGGAGTCCTACTCCAATCCTACTTGGAGTAGGATTCCACCTTCCCACTTGGAAACTCTTTCCACCTTGTGTTTTTTTCTTCTCAAACCTTATGGGCCTTAGTGGGAACTTATTCCAGCCCACTAGGGGCTGGTTTATCTCTTCCCATAGCCCATGAGACCCCTTGGGGCGTGACACCCCTCCCGATGGTCCCCGGCACCCCTCCCGGCACTCCCGGTACACTACCGATGAGCCCGAAACTTTTCCGGTAATGCACGAAAACCTTCCGGTAACCAAATGAGGTCATCCTATATATCAATCTTCGTTTCCGGACCATTCCGGAAACCCTCATGATGTCCGTGATCTCATCCGGGACTCCGAACAACATTCGGTAACCAACCATATAACTCAAATACGCATAAAACAACGTCGAACCTTAAGTGTGCAGACCCTGCGGGTTCGAGAACTATGTAGACATGACCCGAGAGACTCCTCAGTCAATATCCAATAGCGGGACCTGGATGCCCATATTGGATCCTACACATTCTACGAAGATCTTATCGTTTGAACCTCAGTGTCAAGGATTCGTGTAATCCCGTATGTCATTCCCTTTGTCCTTCGGTATGTTACTTGCCCGAGATTCGATCGTCAGTATCCGCATACCTATTTCAATCTCGTTCACCGGCAAGTCTCTTTACTCGTTCCGTAATACAAGATCCCGCAACTTACACTAAGTTACATTGCTTGCAAGGCTTGTGTGTGATGTTGTATTACTGAGTGGGCCCCGAGATACCTCCCCGTCACACGGAGTGACAAATCCCAGTCTTGATCCATACTAACTCAACTAACACCTTCGGAGATACCTGTAGAGCATCTTTATAGTCACCCAGTTACGTTGCGACGTTTGATACACACAAAGCATTCCTCCGGTGTCAGTGAGTTATATGATCTCATGGTCATAGGAATAAATACTTGACACGCAAAAAACAGTAGCAACAAAATGACACGATCAACATGCTACGTCTATTAGTTTGGGTCTAGTCCATCACATGATTCTCCTAATGATGTGATACCGTTATCAAGTGACAACACTTGCCTATGGCTAGGAAACCTTGACCATCTTTGATCAACGAGCTAGTCAACTAGAGGCTTACTAGGGATAGTGTTTTGTCTATGTATCCACACAAGTATTGTGTTTCCAATCAATACAATTATAGCATGGATAATAAACGATTATCATGAACTAAGAAATATAATAATAACTAATTTATTATTGCCTCTAGGGCATATTTCCAACACTTTTTTCCAACAAATCCAACACTATAGAGTTATATTTGAATGCTCCACCTATCCTGCGTAGGCTAGTGCTTTGTTGCTTGGTTGTAACATTAACCATAACCTGATGTCCTTTGTGTGGGGTTTATCCCGACTTATATGGGAATATAATGAGGGATATAGTTTGCCAAATAATAATAATAATTCGGATGGTTATTCTGTGGGCTAGTGCTCCTTAGCATCCTCAATGTATTGTATCCTCAAGAAAACATGAAAGCACGCATTAGCACTCGTCCATCTCCCAAATAGTGTAATTTTGAAGAAAAACATGTTGAGGGAATAACCATATTTAAAAAACTTGCCTACAAGTTAGAATTTGGACGATTTGAATTATGATGCCTTTCATGTGATGCTGGGACAAGTGCAAAAATTTGCCTAAACTTCAAGAGAATTAAAAATTGCACCTTTGCCATGTTAAGTGTATGCCCCCCCCCCCCCGATCCCACACTCCTGCATCGCCAAAGAAAATATAAGTTAGGGATACATAAGAACAAGACGGTAAATATGTTTCACATACAAAGATATACCTAGATTTTCTTGTGGCCCTAGTGGCTCTAGTTTCCTTGATCTTGTGTTTCATCGGTTCCACAATTAGCCTGGTTTTTTCTGCTCGCACCAGCAAATTCTACATCCTTCCCAAGCCACATATCCACTAGCTTCTACCATGCATCACTCTTTCCATAACACCAAGATGGAATCGCCTAAATGATGGAAGCATGGCATCACTACTAGGGAAAACCTTATACACAGAACAATAGCAGTAGCGCTGGATAAAAGTCAGCGCTACTGCACCATATTAGTAGCGTGCTTCGAGTACATGCTCTACTGCTAACTACTTATCAGTAGCGCGGCTTTAGGAAACACGCTACTACAAATATTGCCCCACTGTTGCCGACGGGGCTATATTTAGTAGTAGCGCGTCCCGAATACCTGCGCTACTACTAAAAGAATAGTAGCAGCGCGTTTTTACAACCACGCTACTACTAAGTGGGGCACTTATCTTTTCGTCGCCCCCGCACGCCCCTCTCTCTCACTGTCTCCCTCTCTCCCTCTCCACACTCCGTTGCCGCACCGCACTCCCTCCCTCTCCACACTCCACCACTGCCACTGCCCCACACTCCCTCCATCCCCACTCTACGTCGCCGCCGCCGCCCTGCACTCTCTCTCCCCACTCTGCACCGCCGCCCCGCCCCTGCCTCACCGACGCCCCTGCCTCGCCGCCGCCCCTGCCTCACCGACGCGGTCGCCCCTGCCTCGCTGATGACCCACAAGTATAGGGGATCAATCGTAGTCCTTTCGATAAGTAAGAGTGTCGAATCCAACGAGGAGCAGAAGGCTCTAATAAACAGATTTCGACAAGGTAATAACTGCAAGCACTGAAAGTAGCGGTAACACGTGATTGTGTAGCGAGGTGAAACGTAGCAAGCAAAGAGTAACAAGTAACAAGTAGTAGAAACGGTGCAGCAAGTGGCCCAATCCCTTTTTTAGCAAGGGACAAGCCTAAACAAAGTCTTATAGGAGGAAAAACGCTCCTGAGGACACACGAGAATTTCTGTCATGCTAGTTTCATCATGTTCATATGATTCACGTTCGTTACTTTGATAGTTTGATATGTGGGTGGACCGGCGCTTGGGTACTGCCCTTACTTGGACAAGCATCCCACTTATGATTAACCTCTCCCGCAAGCATCCGCAACTACAAAAGAAGAATTAAGACAAAGTCTAACCATAGCATTAAACTAGTGGATCCAAATCAGCCCCTCACGAAGCAACGCGTAGACTCGAGTTTAAGCTTCTGTCACTCCAGCAACCCATCATCTACTTACTACTTCCCAATGCCTTCCTCTAGGCCCAAATATGGTGAAGTGTTATGTAGTCGACGTTCACATAACACCACGATAGGAAAAGACAACATACATCATATCAAAATACCGAACGAATATCAAATTCACATGACTATTTCAGCATGACTTATCCCATGTCCTCACGAACAAAAGTGACTACTCACAAGACATAATCATAATCATGACCAGAGGTATAATGAATAGCATCAAGGATCTGAACATAAACTCTTCCACCAAATAATCCAACTAGCATCAACTACAAAGAGTAATCAACACTACTAGCAACCTTACAAGTACCAATCGGAGTTGCGAGACGAAGATTGGTTACAAGAGATGAACTAGTGATTGGAGAGGAGATGGTGCTCATGAAGATGTTGATGAAGATGCCTCCCCTCCGACGAGAGGAGTGTTGGTGACGACGATGGCAATGATTTCCCCCTTTGGGAGGGAAGATTCCCCGACAGGATCGTCCTACCGGAGCCCTAGATTGGATCTGCTCAAGTTCCGCCTGGTGGCGGCGACGAAACCACGAAAAATCTCCCTATTGATTTTTTCCAGACCAGGACGCTTCATATAGCAAAAGAGGGGGGCTAGTGGGCCTTCAGGCAGCCCACAAGCCTGCCCTGTGCCACCAGGGGGTGGCGGCGGTGGGCAAGCTTGTGGGGCCCTGGTGGCCCCCCTCCGGTAGTTCTTTGGCCCAGTATTTTTAATATATTCCAGAAAAAATCCACGTAAATTTTCAGGGCATTTGGAGATGTGCACAATAGTGGACTAGGATTTGCTCCTTTTCCAGTCCAGAATTCCAGCTGCCTGAATTCTCCCTCTTCAAATAAACCTTGCAAAATAAGAGAGAAAAGGCATAAATATGGTACCACAAGTAATATAACAGCTCAAAAAGCAATAAATATCAACATGAAAGCATGATGCAAAATGGACGTATCACTCGCCGACACCCTTCCTCCTACACCGTCGACGCGACCTCCTCCACCCGCCGCCGTCGAGCTCACCACCGTAAGTCCCTCTCCCCTCCCCTCTTCTCTATAGATAGGTTAGTACAATTAACAAATTAGCAAATGTTAGGTAGGTTATGTTCTAGGGTTCTAGGTTAAATAGGTTAGTACAATTAATAAATTAGCAAATGTTAGTTAGGTTAAGTTCTAGGGTTCTAGGTTAAATAGGTTAATTAGGTTATGTTGTTAGTTAGGGCATAAGGTCATGTTGTTAGTTAGGGCATAAGGTCATGTTGTTAGTTAGGGCAGTAGGTTAACTTAGAATTTACTTAGGTGTATACTTAGTGAGAGAGGGAGCCTTTTGTTGTTTACAGGGAATGAAGCCGAGTGGCCTATGTTTTGCCGTAAATGTTGATTCATTTCCGTTCCGGCAAATATTTGGTGCTCGATTTGTCCACTTTTAACAAAGGTCATGCCGAATGTTTTCGTGAATTTCGACATGACTTGTGCTACAAACTAGGACATATTGAGTGCCCGGGATTTCTTGCAAAACATAGGCCTTTTTATGTGATTATTCATTTTATTTTCTCAAGCCCCGAATGTTGTTGCGGAAGTATTTGCAAAATAGATATATTGTGTTTTATTATTGTATATTTGGTGTCATACTTGCATGTTGAGAAAAATAGGTAGTGGGCGCTAGCTAAATTCAAATGATGTGTTTATTGTATAAATGCTAATTAGAAAGTAAAACATTAAACAATAAGAACATTTTCTCATAGGAATTTGTCTCGACGTCGACGATGCCCATCCCGCATCCTCGTCGTCGACGATGATCTTTCATGCTATCGTTCTTTTCATACTTTTGTTCAAGGCACAAAGCAAAGCCCTTTGACTAACACACTCTTTATTATATAGCTCGTAAGCTCGAATACAACGGGGGAGAGACAAAAGAAAAAGACTCAAACTAAAAACTAACGACTTATTCCTCTAAAAGAAGAAATAAAAACTCAAAAAATGAAAGAACTAAAACAAAGGTAAAAGCAAAAGATATAAAGGTGATACGATACCAGGGCAACTCCCCCAAGCTTGGCAGAAGCCAAGGGGATTGCCCATACCAATGCTTAGTTGTCTTCCTTTGGTGGTGATGGTGGTGTTGTTGGAGCAGTCTTGAGCTTGTCTAATTTCCACTTGAGCAAAAAGTTCTGCTCCCTTAGATCGTCATTTTTCTCCTCAAGTTTCAAAACTCTATGGCAAAGCTCCTACTTACTCTCGTACAAGAAACGATAAGGGATAAACAAGGTCTTATGCTACTTCCTATGGTCAGGGAGGCTTGACTTCTTGAACTCCACATGGGTGTTTGCAGGTTGAGGTAGAGGAGCCTCCTCTTCATCGGAACTCGTTTGCTCCTTCCCTTTGGACTCATAGTCATCTTCCTCATCACTGGTCCAGCCATATGGTTCCAAGTCCCCATTAATCCTAGAGTTAGCATGATCATCGGCCACATAGATCTCTTCTTCTGACTCTTGAGAAGACATCTTGACCTAAATCTCCGGCAGACAACAAGCTCGAAACGAAAACAGAGGAAAACTACACGATACGGAGATCAAAACCTTCGGGTGACTATATATTGATTTTTTCTTGGCCAGAAGGAGTCCTCCGCAAGAAAACAGAGTCCGGGAGGCACACGAGGTGCCCACAAGCTTGCCCACCGCCACCAGGGGGTGGTGGCGGAGTGGGTCCTTGTGGCTGCCTCGTTCACTCTCCGAACTGCTTTTTATTTTTCTAATTTTCCAAAAATTCCAAAACGGATGAAATGTCCTATTGGAAAAGTATCGGGGTCCAATTTCTTGCTGAAATAGATACATCTTCGTTTTCAAGGTCTGAAACAGGCTGTTAAACATCCCTTATGTACTCCTTTGGAGTTATGACATTGATGATATTGGTCTCAACATTTATGGGAGTACCAGAGATGTAATGCTTGATTCTTTGCCCATTTACCACTCTAGGAAAATTTCCTTCCGTGTTATTGATTTTGATGGCACCAGAACGATATACTTCCTCAACAACATAGGGACCTTCCCATTTAGAGAGAATCTTGCATGCAAAGAATCTCAAACGAGAATTGTTTAGCAAGACATAATCACCTACATTGAAATCTCATTTCTGTATTTGTTTGTCGTGCCATCTCTTAACCTTTTCCTTGAACAACCTGGCATTCTCATATGTCTGGGCTCTCCATTCATCTAACGAGATGATATCAAACAACCGTTTCTCACCGGCAAGTTTCAAATCAAAGTTGAGCTCTTTGATTGCCCAATAAGCTTTGTGTTCCAACTCAAGAGGTAAATGACAGGCCTTACCGTAAACCATTTTATACGGTGACATGCCCATGGGATTCTTATAAGCAGTCCTATAAGCCCATAGTGCATCGTCAGGTTTGCTAGACCAGTTCTTTTGAGATCTATTGACGGTCTTTTGTAAGATCAACTTGATCTCCCTATTACTCAACTCAACTTGACCATTGGACTGAGGATGATAAGGAGATGCAACTCTATGGTTGACATCATACTTAGCTAGCATCTTGCGGAAAACACCATGAATGAAGTGTGAACCGCCATCACTCATCAAGTATCTAGGGACTCCAAATCTTGGGAATATGACTTCTTTAAGCATCTTAATAGAGGTGTGGTGATCAACATTTTTAGTGGGGATAGCTTCTACCCACTTAGTAACGTAATCCACAGCAACTAAGATGTGAGTATACCCATTGGAACTCGGGAAGGGTCCCATATAATCAAAGCCCCAGACATCAAATGGTTCAATGAGAAGTGAATAGTTCATAGGCATCTCTTGACGCTTAATGATGTTCCCTATCCTTTGGCATTCGTCACAAGACAAGAGAAACTTACGGGCATCCTTGAAAAGAGTGGGCCAATAGAAACCTGATTGCAATACCTTATGGGCAGTTCTATCTCCAGCATGGTGTCCTCCGTAGGCTTCGGAATGACACTTTTGCAGGATGTGTCCCTATTCATGTTCACGCACACAACGTCTAATAACACCATCTACTACTTCCTTATAAAGGTGAGTATCATCCCAGAAGTAGTGTCTCAAATCAAAGAAGAATTTCTTCTTTTGTCGATAGGTGAAACTGGGTGGTATGTATTTGGCTACGATATAGTTTGCATAATCGGCATACCAGGGTGCACTAAGTGAAGTGCGGATGACACTTAGTTGCTCATCAGGAAAGCTATCATCAATAGGTAGTGGGTCATCAAGGACATTCTCTAGCCTAGACAAGTTATCTGCTACAGGGTTGTCAGCACCCTTTCGGTCAACGACGTGCAAATCAAATTCCTGTAGCAGGAGAACCCATCTGATCAGCCTAGACTTAGCGTCCTTCTTCTCCATGAGGTACTTAATAGTAGCATGATCAGAGTGAATAGTGACTTTGGAGTCAACTATATAAGATCTGAACTTTTCACATGCAAACACGACTGCTAAAAATTCCTTCTCCGTAGTGGCATAGTTTCTTTGGGCACTGTCTAGAGTTTTACTAGCGTAGTGAATGACATTCAACTTCTTGTCAACTCTTTGTCCTAGAACAGCACCAACAACGTAATCACTAGTGTCACACTTGCTTTCAAAGGGCAAGTTCCAGTCAGGTGGTTGAACAATAGGTGCGGTTATCAAAGCCTTCTTAAGTATTTCAAAGGCTTCCTCACAATCCTCATCAAAAACAAAAGGAACATCCTTCTGCAAGAGGTTGGTAAGAGGCCTAGAAATCTTAGAGAAGTATTTAATGAACCTTCTATAGAAACCAACATGACCTAGGAAACTTCGTATACCTCTGATATCTGCGGGGCAAGGCATTTTCTCAATTGCATCAACCTTAACCTTATCAAATTCAATGCCTCTTTCAGAGATTTTGTGTCCTAAGACGATACCTTCATTAACCATAAAGTGGCACTTCTCCCAATTCAAGACGAGATTGGTTTCTTCGCATCTCTGTAAGACTCAATCAAGGTTGCTGAGGCAATCATCAAAGGAAGACCCGTAAACGGAGAAGTCATCCATGAAAACCTCGACAATCTTTTCACAAAAGTCACAGAATATAGCCATCATGCATCTTTGGAAGGTGGCAGGTGCATTACATAAGCCAAAAGGCATACGTCTATAGGCAAAGGTACCGAAAGGGCAGGTGAAAGTGGTTTTCTCTTGATCATATTGTGCAACAGGTATTTGCGAGAAACCTGAATAACCGTCTAGAAAGCAGAAGTGTGTGTGTTTTGATAGCCTTTCTAGCATTTGGTCGATGAACGACAAAGGATAATGATCTTTCCTGGTTACCTTGTTTAGTTTCCGGAATTCTATCACCATTATATAGCCGGTAATAATCATTTGTGGGAATAGTTCATCCTTATCATTAGGAACACCGGTGATACCTCCCTTCTTAGGTACGCAATGTACTGGACTTACCCAATCACTATGAGCAACATGATAAATGATTCCTCCTTCCAGAATCTTTAATATTTCTTTTCTGACGACCTCTTTCATCTTAGGATTTAATCTCCTTTGATGATCAGCAACTGGTTTAAAGTCAGGATCGGTTTTAATCTTGTGCTGACATAGAGTAGCACTAATACCCTTAAGATCATCAAGAGTATATCCAATAGCAGCGCGGTGCTTCCTCAGAGTTTTTAGTAACTTCTTCTCTTCGCGCTCTGAGAGGAGAGCACTAATAATGACAGGATATATCTCCTTCTCATCAAGATAGGCATACTTAAGAGTATCAGGCAGCTGTTTAAGCTCGAACACAGGATCACCCTTTGGTGGGGGAGGATCCCCAAGCAGTTCAACAGGCAGATTATTCTTGAGAATAGGATGTTGTTCTAAGACAATTTTATCTATCTCATCTCTCTCCTCCATATGCATATCATTTTCATGCTCAAGCAGATATTGCTCTAAAGGGTCCGTAGGAGGTACGACAATAGAGGCAAGAGCAATGATTTCATCTCTACCAGGCGACTCTCTTTCATGGGTTTGTCTTCCAAACTTGGAGAAGTTAAATTCATGATACACACCCTCGAAACTTACTGTGACAGTCTGCTTAATGCAATCAATGTGAGCATTGACAGTGTTGAGAAAAGGGTCTACCGAATATGATGGGACAAAAGCTATCTTGTGCAGTACAAAGGACGAGGAAATCAGTAGGATACTTCGTCTTACCACACATGACTTCTACGTCTCTCACAATTCCCAGAGGGCAGATAGTGTCTCTATTGGCTAGCGTAATAGTGACATCAATGGGTTCTAACTCAGCAGGTGCAATCTCATCTTTGATTTCATCATACAGAGAACGGGGTATTGCACTAACACTAGCTCCCATATCACATAGACCATGGTAACAGTGATCTCCTATCTTAACAGAAACAACGGACAAACCATGGTAACAGTGATCTCCTATCTTAAAAGATTTAACGCAATCAAACTGGAAATTCATACCTGAGTCCTTACCTTCCTCCAGCTCCCAATCTTCATAGTTGCGTTTGATTCTCTCCAATAAATTCCACTTGTGATCAATATCCTTCTTCATAAAAGAACCGGCACAAGAAGTGTCAAGCATGGTACGATCTTCATGAGAAAGCCGAGCATAAAAGTTTTGAGTGATCATTTATCTCGAGAGCTCATGATTGGGGCATGAATATATCATTGATTTAAGCCTCCCCCAAGCTTGAGCTATGCTTTCCCTGTCACGAGGCCAAAAGTTATAAATAAAGTTCCGATCACGATGTACTAAATGCATAGGATAGAACTTTTGATGAAATTCCAATTTCAACCGATTGTAGCCCCATGATCCAACATCATCACATAGCCTATACCATGTCAACGCCTTATCCTTCAAAGATAAAGGAAAGAATTTATTCTTCACCTCATCCTCGGGCAAACCTGCAAGCTTAAATAAACCACAAACTTCATCTACATAGATTAGATGAAAGTCTGGATGTGAAGATCCATCTCCTGTAAAAGGATTAGCCAGCAGTTTCTCAAGCATACCCAAAGGAATTTCGTAAAAGATATTTTCAGTAGGTACCTCAGGTTGAGGAGCAACTCCTCGTGCTTCCGTTCGTGGTGAAGATACCCCGAACAAACTCCTCCCAGGAAGAGTTTCCATAGTGACAAGTGACAATAAATTTCAGCACAGTATAAAAATGTTTCCTTACCAATTTCCACTTACCAAAGGCGCTTCACTCCCCGGCAACGGCGCCAGAAAAGAGTCTTGATGACCCACAAGTATAGGGGATCAATCGTAGTCCTTTCGATAAGTAAGAGTGTCGAATCCAACGAGGAGCAGAAGGCTCTGATAAACAGATTTCGACAAGGTAATAACTGCAAGCACTGAAAGTAGCGGTAACACGTGATTGTGTAGCGAGGTGAAACGTAGCAAGCAAAGAGTAACAAGTAACAAGTAGTAGAAACGGTGCAGCAAGTGGCCCAATCCCTTTTTTAGCAAGGGACAAGCCTAAACAAAGTCTTATAGGAGGAAAAACGCTCCTGAGGACACACGAGAATTTCTGTCATGCTAGTTTCATCATGTTCATATGATTCCCGTTCGTTACTTTGATAGTTTGATATGTGGGTGGACCGGCGCTTGGGTACTGCCCTTACTTGAACAAGCATCCCACTTATGATTAACCTCTCCCGCAAGCATCCGCAACTACAAAAGAAGAATTAAGACAAAGTCTAACCATAGCATTAAACTAGTGGATCCAAATCAGCCCCTCACGAAGCAACGCATAGACTCGAGTTTAAGCTTCTGTCACTCCAGCAACCCATCATCTACTTACTACTTCCCAATGCCTTCCTCTAGGCCCAAATATGGTGAAGTGTTATGTAGTCGACGTTCACATAACACCACTAGAGGAAAAGACAACATACATCATATCAAAATACAGAACGAATATCAAATTCACATGACTATTTCAGCATGACTTATCCCATGTCATCGGGAACAAAGGTGACTACTCACAAGACATAATCATAATCATGACCATAGGTGTAATGAATAGCGTCAAGGATCTGAACATAAACTCTTCCACCAAATAATCCGACTAGCATCAACAACAAAGAGTAATCAACACTACTAGCAACCTTACAAGTACCAATCGGAGTTGCGAGACGAAGATTGGTTACAAGAGATGAACTAGGGATTGGAGAGGAGATGGTGCTGATGAAGATGTTGATGAAGATGCCTCCCCTCCGACGAGAGGAGTGTTGGTGACGACGATGGCAATGATTTCCCCCTCTGGGAGGGAAGTTTCCCTGGCAAGATCGTCCTGCCGGAGCCCTAGATTGGATCTGCTCAAGTTCCGCCTCGTGGCGGCGGCGAAACCACGAAAAATCTCCCTATTGATTTTTTTCCAGAACAGGACGCTTCATATAGCAAAAGAGGGGGGCTAGTGGGCCTTCAGGCAGCCCACAAGCCTGCCCTGTGCCACCAGGGGGTGGCGGCGGTGGGCAAGCTTGTGGGGCCCTGGTGGCCCCCCTCCGGTAGTTCTTTGGCCCAGTATTTTTAATATATTCCAGAAAAAATCCACGTAAATTTTCAGGGCATTTGGAGATGTGCACAATAGTGGACTAGGATTTGCTCCTTTTCCAGTCCAGAATTCCAGCTGCCTGAATTCTCCCTCTTCAAATAAACCTTGCAAAATAAGAGAGAAAAGGCATAAATATGGTACCACAAGTAATATAACAGCCCAAAAAGCAATAAATATCAACATGAAAGCATGATGCAAAATGGACGTATCACTCGCCGACACCCTTCCTCCTACACCGTCGACGCGACCTCCTCCACCCGCCGCCGTCGAGCTCACCACTCTAAGTCCCTCTCCCCTCCCCTCTTCTATTTAGATAGGTTAGTACAATTAACAAATTAGCAAATGTTAGGTAGGTTATGTTCTAGGGTTCTAGGTTAAATAGGTTGGTACAATTAATAAATTAGCAAATGTTAGTTAGGTTATGTTCTAGGGTTCTAGGTTAAATAGGTTAATTAGGTTATGTTGTTAGTTAGGGCATAAGGTCATGTTGTTAGTTAGGGCATAAGGTCATGTTGTTAGTTAGGGCAGTAGGTTAACATAGAATTTACTTAGGTGTATACTTAGTGAGAGAGGGAGCCTTTTGTTCTTTACAGGGAATGAAGCCGAGTGGCCTATGTTTTGCCGGAAATGTTGATTCATTTCCGTTTCGGCAAATATCTGGTGCTCGATTTGTCCACTTTTAACAAAGGTCATGCCGAATGTTTTCGTGAATTTCGACATGACTTGTGCTACAAACTAGGACATATTGAGTGCTCGGGATTTGCCGCACAGGGAATGAATCAACGTTCCTGCAAAACATAGGCCTTTTTATGTCATTATTCATTTATTTGCTCAAGCCCCGAATGTTGTTGCAGAAATATTTGCAAAATATATATATTGTGTTTTATTATTGTATATTTGGTGTCATACTTGCATGTTGAGAAAAATAGGTAGTGGGCGCTAGCTAAATTCAAATGGTGTGTTTATTGTATAAATGCTAATTAGAAAGTAAAACATTAAACAATAAGAACATTTTCTCATAGGAATTTGTCTCGACGTCGACGATGCCCATCCCGCATCCTCGTCGTCGACTCGGTGGCGACCACCTGCTTGATAGGCGCTAGCATGTGCGGGACTGGGCTCCGCCGGGCTGGCACTGGGAGGTGCTACCTTCCGGGGGGCGCACCTTGGTGAGGAATCCGGGTCTCATCGTTGACCCAGAGCTTCTTCGGTGGCGGACGCATGGGCCATTATCGGTGTCGGGGGAGCCGGCCCCCACGGAGGTGGTATGTCGTCTGTCGCTACATGACTACGTTGGATGCCAGGTTCTCCAATACCTGGCAGGCTCTCCAGGGACATCACCCGAGCTAGGATCCGGTGATGGTTCCTTATCTTTGTGTTGTCACCGCCTGCACCATTAGACGTGAGCTGGATTTTTATTATTGATATTGTATGATAATATTCGAGATGTATTAGTGATAATATCGGTTATCTTTCGGTTTGTTGTTGCTCCTTGTATGACTTTCATGAGTTGTTAAATGAGTAAGATGATGATGAGTTATATGTCATTTATTAATAGTGATATGTCATATAAGTTTCCTCGTAGTTGACTTCGATCGATTTTAAATGTTTCAACTATGAACATTGGAAATATCTGACGACGAAAGGAAATTCGTTATGTGCGAGTACTGCCAAGACAAGCGCGGCCTGTGCGACACGCCTCACCTAGTTGATGATAGGATCTTCAACATCATGCTGGATGAGGACTTCGAAGTGGATACAGTAAGTCACAACGACAAGTCTTTTTTCGTAATTAAGCATGACTTCTTTTGCTTGAACTTATAATTTTTATTTTTTACTATTCTACTAGCGTATCCCCTACCATGCAAGAATTTATGTCTTGGATACGATTGGTTTTAGTACTGAAAAAACTATGGAGGTAAAGATAGTTCACTTGAGGACCGAGCATGGTTATACTTTTGCCGTAAAGTTGTCCAATGCAGACACCTACTCCTTTTTTGAATGCAAAAATTGGGTAGCACTATGCAAGGCTTGCATTTGAGCCTAATATGCTTATCACCTTTCATATTCGTCCGGAAGATGAAATTGAAGGTAATATCGACATCTGGGTCGATGTGCAGACGCCTCCAGTTCTACCATTATGTGAGTTTCTCAACCATATTTATTAAGTAATTTATATTGTTTATTTAAAAATATTTGACAACTTATTTCCATTGACAGCTTATTTTCATTCTTCAAAAAATGTACGAAAGATGGTAGACAGAACCTACCACTACAATGATGAAGCAGAATTAACTTATAAGGAGAAAAATCTTCTTGTCACATTTATTAATGATCTTGAGAATTACAATAGCTATCAGCAAACTCCTCCACATTATGGTCAATACGTGTCACTAGTGCATGTGGTGAACTACGGTAACATGCATGGAGATTGCATGGTAAGATTTTCTACTATTACGACGTCCGTGCATCTTTTGCATAAATTCTTGTAAAACTAAACTACATTGCTAACTACAAAGTTATTACTATGTTTTTCAACAGAAAATCCCGCAGGATTATGTGCCTCATCTGATGTTTCAAAGAGGTCGCGTTGATGTTATGAGCATACGGCCAACACGGCCATGTAAGCCTATATGCATCACTCATTTCCATAGCGGATTTCTAAAACCGATGAAATGACAATCAAATGTATTGTCAATTGTTGAGAGCTAATTGGAAGCAACATTGTGCGTAGGCCAAGAATTGGAGACAGGATGATCTTCATTCTCCATAATGGAGAGTCAGGGCCTATCTTGTTTTATGATATTCTATCTAAGAGAGGGTAGAGTAGGTCCTATGAGAAAGGAGTAGGTCCTAGGTACAATGTGTTATTATGTGCTACAATGTGTTATAGTTCATGATGATGAGGAGGAGTTGTGATTATGACTCGTGACCAACTTGTTATATGATGTCTCATTGACGAAAATGATGATTAAATAGTGTTGGTGGTAATGACTATGCTAATTATTCGCTATAGTGTTGTTGGTAATGATATGATGCAAGAGTTTTTATATTAATATGATGATGATCTTGATCATGATTATCATAATGATTTGTTATTATGATCATGATTGGTCATTATATCATTGGGGAAGGAAAGCGGATTAGATTCATGTGGATGGATCAAAAGTGACCAAAAGTTGAATTAGTAGGATCGTCGTCCTACTAATTCAACTTTAGATCACTTTTGATTCATCTGGATGAATAAAATCCATGTTTCTTTCTCATAATGATATAAGAATTCATCATGAACATAATGATATAACAACCTCTTAATTGGTAGTGTAACAAAATTTGTATAACGACATATAAATACACTAAAAATAAAAAATAATGAAAAACAAATTACTAGTAGCGCGGGTTTGAAAGAAAGCTACTAATATTTGTCTTATGAGTAGCGCTGGTACGACACACGCTACAGCTATATGTCTTAGCAGTAGCGCGTCTTACACGCGCTGCTAGTAAGTAATAGGTGTAGCGTCTTACTAGTAGAGCGATTACCCGCGCTACTACTAGGCTTTTCCCTAGTAGTGCATGTCAACATGAAACAATGAAATTTACCACAAAGGTCCGAATGTAAAGTCTGCAATACTTATGTCTAAGTATTGTTCCATGGTCAAGGTAAGCTTGCTCCTCCTTCTTTGTCATATTCTCGTTAAGAATGTTGTGATAGTTGTGCACTATGGGCACCCAACACAGATTGCACTGCATATGGCGAACCTTCCTCGCAGCCTCCGCCAAGACCACGTCGGCAGTGTCCTTGTCCTCTGTAACAACTCTATAGTAGTGCTACAGTCATGCATAAACCAGAATGGAACAAGCCATGAGTTAAGTGATTCGATAATAAACTGTAAACGAAACTTAAGACTCCTGCTTCTGAAAAGAACTTACACAAAATTTGGTGATCACGTCCTTAGCGGTCATCCCGTGCTACTCGATGCTGGCAGTTTCGTAGTGCTCCCAGCTCGTGGCCAAATCCTGCAGCTCCAGGTCCTTGTCTAGCCGCGGGTTGTACAAGCCCGGCCAGAACTCGTTCAACATGATAGTGATAATCAGGTTTGGAACATGACCATCTCCAATAACTTCCCAATTGCTGCAAAATAATCAAAATTTTAACATGTGTACAATCAAACTTTTAGTAAGTTTTCCACCTAAATGTGATAGGTCGGTCCATAGAAACATGTTAGAACATGATCTAGGTCTAACCCACCAGAATATTCCCTCTAGCTCCAATCGATGGGAACGTTTCCCCCTTCCATGTCATGGCGGCAGTACCTTCCGTGAAGGGGGTCACACCATGTCATGGCGGCAGTACCTTTCGTGAAGGGGGTCACACCCAGTAGCCGCGTGATGGGTGTCTACACATGGCACATAAATCCAAAAAACATTCTGATGCACGCAGATATAAATTCTGGCTCGTTTGGTCATGGAATAAAAAACATACAAACAAATTCAAAACAACGGGGTGTTTTCTATAAACCTAAACCATGATTTTAGGTTGTTCAAATTTAACAACATAGTATAGCAGAAGAATCCTTTCAAGATCCTCATAAAAAAACCATATAAATCTTGTCAAAATCCATGCAAGTATCAATTACTTGTGATTTTAACAAAGTGTAAGGACCTACGTATATAGGTACATGAGGTCATGTTTTTAACATACTCAAAAACAAAAACAAACTCCATATTCATAATCTATGAAAAATTCTATCCCAAATCATTATATAATGTGTATATGTTTAAGTTTAGATAAGACAAATTTAATTAATCAAAATTTAAATTTCAAAAACGACTTGAAAACTAAAAAATATAGATGGTTGTCGGCATAGCTCTAACTGCGTTAGCATCCTGTGAGAGATCGGGTCTCCACGGTCCCCTCTATGCCGGCGACGTATATATGCATGCCTATAGCCACTGTCGGCATAGATGAAGGTATGCTGATCGCCGATCTATGCTAATGGTTGCAGCCGGTATAGAGCCAGATATGCCGACGAATTTTCTATACCGATGGTTTTCCCTTTGCCTTCGGCATATTCTAGCTATGCCGACGACCTGATAAAAAGTCGTCGGCATATACGTCGTCGACATATACAGTTACTCCGGTAGTGGTGGGATGTACGATCGGTCATCTTATCAATCCTGTCATTGGGTTGCCCCGGCCGGACAACGAAGCATAAGGCAATTATAAACACAATTCGAATATAATCACATACAGACAATTTAAAAGAAACATTCTGCCTATAGTTCATGAAATGTTTTGGTTGTTCTCTTTTCCTTTGCGATTACCGGACAAGGAAAGGGCGAAGAATTAAAAAATATCTTAGAATCCATTTCCTGTTAAAGAAAATAGTTTATGTATCACCAAAAAATGGGGTCCCGCTACGCGTTGGACGGCGGGTCCTAGTTATCTTCGCCTCCCTCATAGTTTAGATCCACCATTATGAAGCGGCCCACAATGCCCCCTCTTGCCTCGTGCGTTATCCGTGACGCTGTAAGCATTGCAACATTGGTCATCTTTCCAGAACACTAGGGTTGTTTCAATCTCATGAGGTCGCGGATCCATATCTCTACAGCAAGGATGATGTTTCACAAACGTGACTCTCCAACAACGATTTCTAAATACGCTTCTGCAACATGGTTGATATTTCACAAACAACGGGACACTGCAGCCTAGACGTGTGTGATCTGTTTCAAATACACGCCATGGCAACAACAATGATGTTTCTGAAACTCGCCTTTGCAACAATGGCGATGTTTGAAAAACATCAATATTGTTGCAACCCGGAAGCGAGTCAATCGCACGTGGTAGCTTGCCGCACCGTACGGGCATCTTTAATCAGATGGCATCACAGGCCAACGATGTCCTGCATGCATCAACCGTAAGAACGCAAGCGTTTTCCTCAAAGAAAGGCCTCGGTGTTTGGTGGGCAGCGGGTGCGACTGGGCCATCGTTTTGTGATAATTTCAGTGGCGCCCATGTATGCCACCTTGAGCGGTGTTTGGTGAGCGAGAGGGGGGGTCGGGTCACCCTGTCAGTACACCGCTCCTCCATCGCCACTACGTTACAATAGCTTTTTGAGCCGCTTCATAGGAGATGCGCCCCTGGTTCCTAATGACCTTGGTCGGGAGCGCGTTGTCGGGCGGACTCGACCGCGATAATATCGGTAGATTGCAGTAGGTAGCACAACACGGAGTCCGACCGAATGGAGGAGTTCCCAGGGGCATGCTATGAGGGCCCTGAAGAGGCATGCATGGGATTATGTGCTCACAATGAGCACAGTGGACGAGGCCGGAGCAATGGCTGCATCAGGGTTGGTGAAGGAGCCTGGGGAAAGGAGTGGCACTGGAAGCAAAGGAGCCGAAGGGTCAGGGGTGATTGCGCTAGCCGGTGTATGAGAGCCGGAGCGAGGGTCGGGAACTATGCATGCCCTAGCGACGCAACGATAAAATCCACACCGCCAACAGCGGATATCGCGGTGACACTCCGAGTGAGGGTGATCCTTATAGAGGCACTTCTGGAGCTCTCCTCGTCGTCGGGGTGTACCGGGGTGGGCACGTGAGGCAGTGGTGGAGTCATCTGGCGAGGACGGTGGCGACACAGAGGGCATGGAGGATGATGGTCACGTTGGTTGTGCACGCTCTCCCAAGGCCATGCGTCGTCGTCGGGTACCAACATAGGTCGTGCAATAAAAAATTTAGCACGTCATTGTAGCAGTTTTATTACGCAGGTACCAACATTGCTTTTTCAAACGTCCAAAAATGCATGCCCAAAAGAACGCGCGGTATAAATTATGAAGCGCCTGTCATTCGGCGCCCTAAATTTGCTGCGCGCGATAGCTCTTTTTAGTGCATGCCCAAAAATATTTGAACGCGCGGTGTTTTGCAGTCTCTGCTGAAGCTCTCCGGAGTTCAGAAAAACTAATTTTTAGCGTGCGAAGCTGTTTTTGGTAGCATGTTGGATATGCACTTATCGATTCTAGTGACACCGTCCGGTCAAACGAATTCAAAGGCACCATATATAGACGATACTACTAGAAGGATATAGAGTATCGCGGTCGTTGCAAGTGTTGATTAATTAAAAAAGTCCAAAACAACCCTTGAAGTTGTAGACGAAAGCTAAATCAAACCCTAAACTTTGAATCCCTGAAATTGGCACTCCCAACTTGTAATCCCGGTCTATTTTGAACCCTAGGCCCGTTTGGCACACCGGGATTCTAGTAATACGACATGGCTGCTACTCTCATAGACAGAAATTGGGCTGACCCACTAACAAAAAAAATTTATGAAGTTTAAAAAAGTTCGTGCATTTTTAAAATTGTTCATAAGCTAAAAATATTTGCGTTTTCTACTTTTGTCGCAACTCTATGTCTTTTTTCTTTCAAAAAAAATGTTTGGTATTTTTTTAATTCTTTTCGTATTCATAAAAAATGTTCACAATTTCATAAATATTATGTTTGGCAAAAAACATTCAGAACTCCAACAGTTTTTCACAGGCTATCAAAAATATTCATATTTTAAAACCGGTCCATGTTTTTTAAATAATGTTTTCGGATTGTTGGCTGCAGACTCAACTGGGCCGGCCCACCAGACATGAAGCGAGTTTTTTTTCTTACGCATGACGTAAAATCTTCCTTTCTTTTTATTAATGCGCTACCCAATGATTCCAAGACAAAAATAACAACCATGGATTCGAACTTGGGACCTGGTAGGGTTGATCTCATTCTGCTAGGCATTACACTAGAGGACTATGACTAACATAATTAAAGGTGCTTAAATATTTAAGTCGCGGATACGATTAATAAAGACTGAAATGTATAAAATGTATAAAGGACCCGTACCACAAATATGTGGACCCTCCAAAGAAATGTTTATACAATGTATAATAGTTCTCAGAAAAAATACATGTGTAATAACACTTGTGGGATTGGAAAAAAATCTTTCTTACATTCAAAAAAATGTAAAATGTCAAGAATGTTCTCGAGTTTCAAGAAACGTGTTTGTGACATTTAAAAAAGTATGTACAATGTAAAAAAGTTTGCGTCTTTTAAAAAAAAGTGTGTCATACCTTGAAAAGAATGTTCATCAATTTTATAAAATGTTTATTGTTATTTATAAAATATAAAATATGTATTTAAAAAAATATTACCATGTACTTTTTTTGATAAGATGTGCTTTTAAAATGTACATAATGTGTTGGAAAATATTGGATGTTTATCAAACAAATATACATATGTGGGTTAAAGATTACATTGGATACTGAGAAAAAGTAGAAATGTGTGGAAAAGAGAAAAAAAAATAAAGAAAAAACAAAGCAGAGGGCGCGCACGTGCGTAACTGCGCTAATGGGCCTAGCCCAGTTCAGTAAATACCGGCTAAGTTCTCTCAAGGTTTAAAATAGACCAGGATTAGTGAGTTCGGTGTGCTGATTTCAGAGATTCGAAGTTCAAGGTTTGGTTTAGGTTTTGTCTACAAGTTCAAGGTTTATTTTAAACTTTTTCCTTGATTAATCCATCTATCCCTTGGACCACGACGACACAGGTAAGTTTGGTTCGTGTCTAGTAAAAGAAGGTACGTTTGAGTCGGTTTGGAAACACATACGTGTCCAGGCCCCTCGCTACGAGCTTAGCCATCGCGGTCGGTCACGTCCGGATCCTATCCAGCTTCGAGTCGGAGATGAAAACGGGGTAAAGTTCATTGGTTTTTTTCGTCTCTCCTTCCACCACCATCACCCTTCGTCGGGTTTTTTTTGTCTCTCCCCCACCATCTATCTCTACTCCTACTGGTTAATCTAGGGATGTAAATGGAAAATAAGTGGCGTCCACAAGTCCCATTTTTTTCTACAACTTCCTCCCACTTTATTCAGAAACAAGAGTGATCATATCGTTTACAATCGTTGGGATAATCTCAGGGGGGCTGAGTCCATCCAGCAGCTAGGGGAAGAAAACATAACTAACTTAGCCAGTTCATGCGCTACTTGATTGCTCTCTCTAAAACAATATTCAAATATAACATGGTTGAAATCCAAACCCATGAAGAAACAGTCGTCGATGATTGCCGATGCTGCCATGGAAGAGTATCCCTTTTTTAGAGTCTCCACAATCTCCAAGTTATCAGAATTGACCACAATCTTGCTGCACCCAATAGTTCTTGCGAGATTCATTCCAAATCTGACCGCCAGAGCTTCTGCCGTGTGCGAATCATAGCAAATATCAATCCTTTCATTTGCCGCCGCAATGAACTGTCCATTTTGATCCCTGATGATAGCCCCAACCGAACCTTGGAGAAGATCCTGGTCAAACCCCGCATCGACATTTAGTTTCATATATCCCTTCGGTTGCTTATTCCATCCTCCAGTTCGAATTTTTGCTATATGAGCACATGCAATACTGAAGTTGGCCAATAGTCCACGTATAGCTAGGGGGATTCGAGATGCTTTCTGGATTTCATCTCCATGGTAGACCTTCCGGTGCTCAAACCATAGGTACCAAGCTACAGTAGCAACCATCTCTCGCAGTTTTGGGCACCCCAGTATGTTAATTTCTGAAGCATCCATATGCAACAGCTCAAGAACCACTTCCTCTCCCGATTTATGTTTTGTGCATTTTCTTTTAACAATCTCATATAGTCCCAACGGTTTCCATACCTCTGATGATCTTTGACATTCAAACAAGAAGTGGCGGATGCTATCCAGCCCCATCTTGCACTCTGAGCATTGCACTTTAACCTTCATATGCTTAGATGCGAGGACTGCCAGACATGGAATAGCAGAATGCAGAACCCGCCATATGAAAATTCTAATTTTAGATGGACATTCCAAGCTCCATATCAGCTTCCATTTGTCATTAGGTGATGACGATCCTGTACTAACCTGTGTTAGAGCGTCAAAACAGAAGTTCCATTCGGTTTGGTATGCTGATCGAACTGAGAAAATACCATTCTTCGAAGGGCTCCATGCAATGAAATCATTCATTTCATATACGGGCAAGGGAATCGCTAGGATCCGATGAGCATCCACCGGCCAGAAAGTTTGATGCACTAGCTGGATATCCCAATCCCCCGTCACGAGATCAATCAGATCTGAAACTTTGGATATCAAGTTACTCCCTCTGATTGTTATTACTTTTTTGTTCGGCGACTGCGGGATCCATGAATCCTCCCATATATTAACCTTTTGACCGTCACCAATCCTCCAGATATATCCCCTTTTAAGTGTTTCTACCCCTGCCAGGATACTCTGCCACGTAAAGGATGATCTTTGTTTAAGAGTCACGGTCAGCAGGTCTCCATTTGGGTAGTATTTCACTTTGAGGATGGTCGCACATAGCGATTCTGGCGAGTCAATAAGACGACATGCCTGTTTTGCTAGGAAAGCAAGGTTGAAGTAGTGAATATCCCTCAAACCCATACCTCCAAACTTCTTTGGTATACACATCTTTATCCACAAGAACGAATGCATCTTTCTATTCGTTGCATCATCACCCCACCAAAATCTAGATATCGCGTCGGTAATTGCTTTGCAGATTTTTTTAGGAATTTTAAAGACGGACATCGCATAGGTTGGTATGGCTTGTGCTACTGATTTCAAGAGCACCTCTTTCCCCCTAGCAGATAGGCATCTCTCCTTCCATCCCATTAATTTTTGAACGAGTCGATCAATCAGGTATTGGAAGTCATCACTCTTATCGACCCCCAGAGTAGATGGAAGGCCCAAGTATCTATCATTAAATGCTTCTGTCATGATCCCCAAAATTGTGCAAACTTCATTTTTAACATTGATTTCCGTACTCAGGCTAAAAAAGATACTCGATTTTTGAACACTGACTAGTTGACCCGATGCAGAACAATAGCGATCCACTATTGCTTTTAAGCACGAAGCGTTAGCTGCATTTGCCTTCATCGGGATCAATGAATCATCCGCAAACAGCAGGTTTGTTACTGTCGATGCGTCCCGACATACTTTGACTCCCGCAAGTTCACCTTCGCCCTCTGCTTGCGCCAAGAGAGCGGTGAGCCCTTCGGTACATAGGAGGAAAAGGAACGGCGATAATGGACCCCCCTGTCGAAGGCCTCTAGTCGGTTTAAAATCTCATGTTTCCGTTGTGTTATACTTCACCCTGTACTGAACCGAGAAGATACATACCATAATCATTTTCACCCAGTCTTCATGGAACCCGAGCTTTAAAAGAAGGGCCTCCAAAAAAAACCACTCAACACGGTCATATGCTTTCTGCATATCCAGTTTGACCGCACACCATTGATGACCCACAAGTGTAGGGGATCTATCGTCGTCCTTTCGATAAGTAAGAGTGTCGAACCCAACGAGGAGCAGAAGGAACTGACAAGTGGTTTTCAGCAAGGTATTCTCTACAAGCACTGAAATTATCGGTAAAATATAGTTCTGTGATAAGATGATTCGTAGCAAGTAGCAAGTAACAATAGTAACAAAGGTGCAGCAAAGTGGCCCAATCCCTTTTGTAGCAAGGTACAAGCCTGGACAAACTCTTATATGAGGTAAAGTTCTCCCGAGGACACATGGGAATTTCTGTCAAGCTAGTTTTCATCATGTTCATATGATTCGCGTTCGCTACTTTGATAGTTTGATATGTGGGTGGACCGGTGCTTGGGTGCTGCCCTTACTTGGACTAACATCCCACTTATGATTAACCCCTCTCGCAAGCATCCGCAACTACGAAAGAAGAATTAAGACAAAGTCTAACCATAGCATTAAACTAGTGGATCCAAATCAACCCCTTACGAAGCAACGCATAAACTAGGGTTTAAGCTTCTGTTACTCTAGCAACCCATCATCTACTTATTACTTCCCAATGCCTTCCTCTAGGCCCAAAATGGTGAAGTGTCATGTAGTCGACGTTCACATAACACCACTAGAGGAAAGACAACATACAACGCATCGAAATATCGAACGAATATCAAATTCACATGACTACTTATAGCAAGACTTATCCCATGTCCTCAGGAACAAAAGTGACTACTCACAAAGCATAATTATCTTCATGACCAGAGAGGTATTGAATAGCATTAGAGATCTGAACATATGATCTTCCACCGAGTAATCCAACTAGCATCAACTACAAAGAGTAATTAACACTACTAGCAACCTTACAAGTACCAATCGGAGTCGCGAGACGGAGATTGGTTACAAGAGATGAACTAGGGTTTGGAGATGAGATGGTGCTGATGAAGATGTTGATGGTGATGAGTCCCCTCCGATGAGAGGAGTGTTGGTGATGACGATGGCGACGATTTCCCCCTCCGAGAGGGAAGTTTCCCCGGCACGATGGCCATGCCGGAGCTCTAGATTGGTTCTGCTCAAGTTCCGCCTCGTGGCGGCGGCGATTCCTCCCGAAAGCCTCCTCTTGATTTTTTTTATGGAACGAAACCCTCCTTATAGCAAAAGATGGGAGCCATAGGGGCAACAGGGGGCCCACAAGCCACCTAGGCGCGACCAGGGGGGTAGGTCGCGCCTGGCAGGCTTGTGGCCTCCTGGTGGCTCCCCTGTGGTACTTCTTCCATCCAGTATTTTTTATAAAATCCAAAATAATTCCTCGTTGATTTTCACGGCTTTTGGAGTTGCGCAGAATAGGTATCTCAAACTTGCTCCTTTTTCAGACCAGAATTCTAGCTGCCGGCATTCTTCCTCTTCATGTAAACCTTATAAAATAAGAGAGAAAATGCATAAGTATTGTACCGTAAAGTGTAATAATAGCCCATAAAGCGATGAATATCAACATAAAAGCATGATGCAAAATGGACGTATCAACCATCCATCTTTGCCTGTTTTCTTTTGCTTAATAGTGTGCAAAATTTCATAAGCGATAAGAACATTATCTATAATCAATCTCCCTGGGACGAAAGCACTATGGGTTGGGCTGATAATTTCCGGCAAGAACGGTTTCAATCTCGTGGCGATCATCTTCGAGATAGTCTTATAAACAATGTTACATAAGCTAACGGGACGGAACTGTGCGACCTTTTCTAGGGAATTCATCTTTGGAATCATCACTATTGTTGTATCGTTCCACCCTTGAGGCATGATCTGCAGGTTGACTGCATTTAGCACCTTAGAAACTAGATCGTCTCCTAGCATGGGCCAGAACCTATTGTAAAAGATTGCATGTAATCCGTGTGGCCCCGGGGCTTTGAGATCGCCAATAGAGAATAGCGCTTTCTTGACCTCTTCTGTTGTATATGGAGCCATAAGTACTTCATTCATATTCGATGTAACTTTGGATGGCACCTGATTCAAGACATCAACATCTCGCACTGCAACTTGGGACGTGAACAATTCCATAAAATATCATGTGATAATCGAATTAATATCATGTGTGTCCTCTCTCAACACCCCCATATCATCCATCAATCTCTTAATACAGTTCTTCTTCTGCCGGGTTGATGCTGCTTGATGAAAGAATGAAGTGTTCCTATCGCCGTACATCAGCCAGTTTGCTCTTGCTCTCTGTAGCCAGACTATCTCCTCTTGGTGTAACAAGCTCTCTATCAAGACTTGAATTTCCTTAATTCTTTGTCTCGTTTCACTAGTTAGTTGTCCCCTTCTTGCCTTTTCAAGTTCTTTTTCAAGTTTTTGGATACGACGCTTAGGCCCTTTCAATGTTTGAAGGTTTCATGAATACTTACTTCCAAGTTGACATATGAACATAGATCTTTCCCTAGCATATGACATTAGCCAAGATAAAGGCGAAATAAGGAATTGGTGTCGATCACCATGACTCTTTTAAGGAAAAAAAGTAAAGGTACAAGATAGGCCCTTCGCAGAGGGAAGCAGAGGTTGTCATGCACTTTTGAGGTTTGTATGTGTGACCTCTTAGTGTGAAGGAACGTCACGTTATATTGCCTCCTGTGATAAAGAACTTTATTATGCAGTGTGTTGCTTTTATGTCTTCCTCATCACAGGTTCGTACAAAGCTTATTTTCCACACACTAATAAATCATACATATTTAGGGAGCAATTTTTATTGCTTGCACCGATGATAACTTACTTGAGGGATCTTATTCAATCCATAGGTAGGTATGGTGGACTCTCAAGGCAAAACTGGGTTGAAGGTTTATGGATGCACAAGTAGTATCTCTACTTAGCGTCACATGCTAAGGGATTTCTAGTCATATAACATTGTTCGGAACCAAGCAAACATAATTCATTATGTTGTCTTCCTTGTCCAACATCTACTTCTAAGCATGTAATAGTTTAATGAGTGTTCACAATCATAGATGGTGCCCAAGATGATATATATATATATATATATATATGTGAACCTCTCTTTCTTTATTACTTCCTATTAATTGCAACAATGACCAAGGTCTACATTTGTCCACCTACAACAAGTTTCAATCAACATTCTTTTTATATCTGAAGTCATTACTTCCCATAAGATCATTACATGATCTTTCATGCTTTTGTTCTTTTATTCTTCTTTTCTTTAGATCATCGCATGAGGCAAGGCCCTTAACTAAAACACTCTTTATTATATGACTCACGATCTCGAATACATTGGGGGTAACACAAAGCAAAACTCAAGCCGAGAACACCAAGAACTTTATTGTACTAGAGAAAGATAAAACCAAAAAAGATCGAACTAAGAAAAAGGTAAAGGCAAAAAATGAGATGGTGATACGATACCGGGGCAACTCCCCCAAGCTTGGCACAAACCAAGAGGAGTGCCTATACATGTGCTTAATTGTCTTCCTTCGAAGGTGATGGTAGTGGAGTTGTTGCAGAGTTCTTGAACTTGTTTAATTTCCTCTTGAGCACAAAATTCTGCTCCTTTAGATCGTTAATTTCCTCTTCAAGCCTCAACACCCTTTGGCATAATTCTTGCTTACTCTGCTGCAAAAGACGAGAAGTGGTAAACAAAATCTTAGACTTCTTCCTTTAGTCAGGGAGGCTTCACTTCTTGAACTCCACATGTGTATTTCCATATTGGGGTAAAGGAGACTCCTCTTCATCAGAACTTGTTCCTTCCTTCCCCTTGGGATCATAATCTTCTTCCTCGTCAGTGGTCCAACCATAATGATCCAAGTCCCCATAGACCTTTGGGTTAGCAAGATAATCGGCCACATAGCCCTCCCCCTCTGAATCTTGAGAAGACATCTTGCTCTAAATCTGCGGCAGAAACAAGCTCGAAACGAAAACAGAGGATATTTGCATGATACGAGGGTCAGACCTTTCGGGAGAATATATAATGAATTTTTCCCGACCAAAAGGAGTACTCTACAAGAAAACAGAGTCCGGGAGGCACACGAGGTGCCCACAAGCCACCCAAGCGCGGCTAGGGGGGTAGGTCGTGCCTGGTAGGCTTGTCGCCTCCTCGTACGCTTTCCGGACTACTTTAAATTTTTCTATTTTTCTAAAAATTGCAAAACGGAGAAAAATTGCTACTGGAATTTTTTTGGAGTCGGGTTACTTACCGAATCACATACCTCTTCGTTTTTGGAGTCTGAAACAGGCTGATAAATATCCCTTATGTACTCCTCCGGAGTTAGGGTATTGATAATATTGCTTTCAACATTTATGGGAGTACCTGAGATATAATGCTTGATTCTTTGCCCATTTACAACTCTCGGAAAATTACCTTCCGTGTTGTTGATCTTGATGGCATCGGAACGATATACTTCCTCAACAATGTAAGGACCTTCCCATTTAGAGAGAAGCTTGCATGCAAAAAATCTTAAACGAGAATTGTATAGCAAGACATAATCAGCTACATTGAACTCACATTTTTGTATCCTTTTATCGTGCCACCTCTTAACTTTTTCTTTGAACAACTTGGAATTTTCATATGCCTGAGTTCTCCATTCATCAAGTGAGCTAATCTCAAATAACCTCTTCTGACCAGCAAGTTTGAAATCAAAGTTGAGCTCTTTGATTGCCCAATAAGCCTTATGCTCTAGCTCAAGAGGTGAATGACAAGTTTTACCGTAAACCATTTTGTACGGAGACATGCCCATGGGATTCTTTTAAGCAGTTATATAAGCCCACAATGCATCATCAAGCTTCTTAGACCAATTCTTTCTAGACCTATTAACAGTGTTTTGCAGAATTAGTTTAATCTCTCTATTACTTAGCTCTACTTGACCAGTGGACTGAGGATGATAGGGAGATGCAATTCTATGGTTGACACCATACTTAGCAAGCATTTTACGGAAAGCACCATGAATAAAATGTGAACCACCATCAGTCATCAAATATCTAGGGACTCCAAATCTAGGGAAAATAACTTCTTTAAGCATCCTAATAGAGGTGTTGTGATCAGCACTACTAGTTGGGATAGCTTCTACCCACTTAGTAACGTAATCAACAACAACTAGGATATGAGTATACTCGTTGGATTTTGGAAAAGGTCCCATATAATCAAAACCCCAAATATCAAATGGTTCAATAACAAGTGAATAATTCATAGGCATTTCCTGTCGTTTACTGATATTACCTATTCTTTGACATTCATCACAAGACAAAACAAACTTACGGGCATCCTTGAAGAGAGTAGGCTAATAGAAACCGGATTGCAATACCTTGTGTGCAGTTCTATCTCCCGCATGGTGTCCTCCGTAAGCCTCGGAGTGACACTTTTGTAGGATCTTTCCCTGTTCATGCTCAAGTACACAATGTCTAATAACACCATCTACCCCTTCCTTATAAAGGTGAGGATCATCCCAGAAGTAATGTCTCAAATCAAAGAAGAATTTCTTCTTTTGCTGGTATGTGAAACTAGGTGGTATATATTTGGCAACGATATAATTTGCATAATCAGCATACCAAGGTGTACTACGTGAAGCATTGATGACATTCAATTGCTCATCAGGAAAATATATCATCAATAGGTTGTGGGCCATCAAGAACATTCTCCAACCTAGACAAGTTATCTGCTACGGGGTTCTCATCACCCTTCCTATCAACAACATGCAAATCAAATTCTTGTAGCAAGAGAACTCATCTGATAAGTCTAGGTTTAGCATCTTTCTTTTCCATGAGATACTTAATAGCAACATGATCAGTGTGAATAGTAACCTTGGAATCAACAATGTAAGATCCGAACTTTTCACATGTAAACACGACTGCTAAAAATTCCTTTTCAGTAGTAGCATAGTTTCTTTGGGCACTGTCTAGAATTTTACTAGCATAGTGAATAGCATTTAACTTCTTATCAACTCTTTGTCTTAGAACAGCACCAACAGCATAATCACTAGCATCACACATAATTTCAAAAGGTAAGTTCCAATCAGGTGGTTGAACAATAGGTGCAGTTATCAACGCCTTCTTAAGTATTTCAAAGGCTTCCTCACAATCATCGTCAAAAACAAAAGGAATATCCTTTTGAAAGAGATTGGTAAGAGGCCTAGAAATCTTAGATAAGTCCTTAATGAACCTTCTATAGGAACCAACATGACCAAGGAAACTTCTTATACCTTTAATGTATGTAGGGCATGGCATTTTCTCGATCGCATCAACCTTAGCTTTATTGACTTCAATACCTCTTTCAGAAATTTTATGTCCTAAGACGATGTCTTCATTAACCATAAAGTGGCACTTCTCCCAATTCAAGACAAGGTTGGTATCTTTACATCTCTGCAAAACTCGATCAAGGTTGCTGAGGCAATCATCAAAAGAAGACCCGTAAACGGAGAAGTCATCCATGAAAACCTCAACAATCTTTTCACAAAAGTCAGAGAATATAGCCATCATACATCTTTGAAAGGTAGCAGGTGCATTACATAAGCCAAAAGGCATACGTCTATAAGCAAAGGTACCGAAGGGCAGGTAAAAGTGGTTTTCTCCTGATCAGATTGTGCAACATATATTTGGGAGAAACCACAATAACCATCTAGAAAGCAGAAGTGTGTGTGTTTAGACAATCTTTCTAGCATTTGGTCAATAAAAGGCAAAGGGTAATGATCTTTCCTAGTGGCTTTATTCAATTTCCTAAAATCAATCACCATCCTATAGCCAGTAATAATCCTCTATGGGATCAATTAATCTTTATCATTAGGGACAACGGTAATACCTCCATTCTTAGGGACGCAATGCATCGGACTTACCCAATCACTATGAGCAACATGATAGATAATACCTGCTTCCAGGAGCTTTAGTATTTCTTTTCTTACTACCTCTTTCATCTTAGGATTTAATCTCCGCTGATGATCGGCAACTGGTTTGGAATCAGGATCGGTTTTAATTTTATGCTGGCATAGAGTGGGACTAATGCCCTTAAGATCGTCAAGAGTATATCCAATAGCAGCACGGTGCTTCCTCAGAGTTTTCAACAACTTCTTTTTTCATGCTCTGAAAGGCTAGCTCTAATAATAACATGATATATCTATTTTTCATCAAGATAAGCATACTTAAGAGTATCATGTAACTGTTTAAGCTCGAACACAGGATCACCCTTTGGTGGGGGTGGATCTCCAGGCAGTTCAACAGGCAAATTATTCTTAAGGATAGGATGTTGTTCAAACATAACTCTATCTATCTCATTCCTTTCATCCATATGCATATCATTTTCATGCTCAAGCAATTATTGCTCTAAAGGATCAGTAGGAGGCACAACAATAGAAGCTAGAGCAATAATTTCATCCTTACTAGACAACTCTTTTTCATGAGGTTGTCTACCAAACTTGGAGAAATTGACTCATGTGACACACCTTCAAAGTCAACAGTGACAGTTTTCTTCTCACAATCAATATGAGCATTGGCAGTATTGAGGAAAGGTCTGCCAAATATGATGGGACAAAAGCTATCTTGTGTGGTAGCAAGAACGAGAAAATCAGCAGGATACTTAGTTTTACCACACAAGACTTCAACATCTCTAACAATTCCCAAAGGGCAGATAGTATCTCTATTGGCAAGCTGAATAGTGACATCAATAGGTTCCATCTCGACAGGTGCAATCTCGTCTTTAATTTCATCATATAAAGATTGAGGTATTGCACTAACACTAGAACCCACGTCACATAAACCATGATAACAATGATCTCCTATCTTAATAGAAACAACCGGCATGCCAACAACATGCTTATGTTTGTCTTTAGCATGAGGTTTAGCAATTCTAGCTGCATCTTCACAGAAGTGAATAACATGCCCATCAACATTGTCGGACAAGAGATCTTTGATAATAGCAATGCTAGGTTCAACTCTAATTTGCTCAGGGGGTGTAGGTGTTCTAATGTAGCCCCTAGGTATCACAGTTGAAGCTTTAGAATGATCCTTTATTCTAACAGGGAAAGGTGGTTTCTCAATGTAAGCACTAGGAACAATAGGATCATTATAAGCAATGACTTTCTCTTCAACTGGATTGGGTTTAACCACATTGACTTCTAAGGAAGGATGATATTTCAACCACTTCTCTTTAGGGAGATTAATATGAGCAGCAAATGATTCACATAATGAAGCTACTATCTCAGAGTCAAGTCCATGTTTAGCGCTAAAATCACAAAAAGTATTTGTTTCAACAAAGGATTTAACGCAATCGAACTTGAGATTCATACCTGACTCCTTACCTTCATCAAACTCCCAATCTTCAGAGTTGCGTTTAATTATTTCCAATAAATTCCATTTGAAGTCAATATCTCTCTTCATAAAAGAACCGGTACAAGAAGTGTCAAGCATGGTGCGATTATCATGAGAGAGCCGAGCATAAAAGTTCTGAATAATAATTTCCCTTATCAATGCTTTATCCCCCAAAGATAAGGGAAATACCTTCTTCTTGACCTCATCCTCGGGCAAACCTGCAAGCTTAAATAAACCACAAACTTCATCTACATAGATTAGATGCAAGTCGGGATGTGATGTTCCATCTCTTGTAAAAGGATTAGCCAACAGTTTCTCTACCATAACCGAAGGAATTTCATAACAAATATTTTCAGTAGGTGCAGTAGGTTGAGGAGCAACTCCTTGTGCTTCCGTTCGAGGTGAAGATACCTTGAATAAGTTCCTCAAAGGATTAGTTTCCATAGTGACAAGTGACAATAAATTTCAGCACACTATATAAATGTTTCCTTACCAAATTCCACTTACCAAAGGCGCTTCACTCCCCGGCAACGGCCCAGAAAAGAGTCTTGATGTCCCACAAGTGTAGGGGATCTATCTTAGTCCTTCCAATAAGTAAGAGTGTCGAACCCAATGAGGAGCAGAAGGAACTAACAAGTGGTTTTCAGCAAGGTATTCTCGGCAAGCACTGAAATTATCAGTAACAGATAGTTGTGTGATAAGATGATTCGTAGCAAGTAGCAAATAACAATAGTAACAAAGGTGCACCAAAGTGGCCCAATCCCTTTTGTAGCAAGGGACAAGCCTGGACAAACTCTTATATGAGGTAAAGTGCTCCCGAGGACACATGGGAATTTCTGTCAAGCTAGTTTTCATCATGTTCATACGATTCGCGTTCGCTACTTTGATAGTTTGATATGTGGGTGGACCGGTGCTTGGGTGCTGCCCTTACTTGGAAAAACATCCCACTTATGATTAACCCCTCTCTCAAGCATCCGCAACTATGAAAGAAGAATTAAGACATAGTCTAACCATAGCATTAAACTAGTGGATCCAAATCAGCCCCTTACGAAGCAACGCATAAACTAGGGTTTAAGCTTCTCTCACTCTAGCAACTCATCATCTACTTATTACTTCCCAATGCCTTCCTCTAGGCCAAAATAATGGTGAAGTGTCATGTAGTCGACGTTCACATAACACCACTAGAGGAAAGACAACATACAACACATCAAAATATCGGACGAATACCAAATTCACATGACTACTCATAGCAAGACTTATCCCATGTCCTCGGGAACAAAACTGACTACTCACAAAGCATAATTATGTTCATGACCAGAGAGGTATTGAATAGCATTAGAGATCTGAACATATGATCTTCCACCGAGTAATCCAACTAGCATCAACTACAAAGAGTGATTAACAGTACTAGCAACCTTACAAGTACCAATCGGAGTCGCGAGATGGAGATTGGTTACAAGAGATGAACTAGGGTTTGGAGATGATGTGGTGCTGGTGAAGATGTTGATGGTGATGAGTCCCCTCCGATGAGAGGAGTGTTGGTGATGACGATGGCGACGATTTCCCCCTCCGGGAGGGAAGTTTCCTCGATAGGACGGCCCTGCCGGAGCTCTAGATTGGTTCTGCTCAAGTTCCGCCTCATGGCGGCGGCGATTCCTCCCGAAAGCCTCCTCTTGATTTTTTCTGGAATGAAACCCTCCTTATAGCAAAAGATGGGAGCCAGAGGGGCAACAGGGGGCCCACAAGCCACCTAGGCGCGGCCAGGGGGGTAGGCCGCACCTGGCAGGCTTGTGGCCTCCTGGTGGCTCCCCTCTGGTACTTCTTCCGCCGAGTATTTTTTATAAAATCCAAAATAATTCCTCGTTGATTTTCACGGCTTTTGGAGTTGCACAGAATAGGTATCTCACACTTGCTCCTTTTTCAGACCAGAATTCCAGCTGCCGGCATTCTCCCTCTTCATGTAAACCTTATAAAGTAAGAGAGAAAAGGCATAAGTATTGTACCGTAAAGTGTAATAACAACCCATAAAGCGATAAATATCAACATAAAAGCATGATGCAAAATGGACGTATCAACCATCCACTTTGCTTGTTTTCTTTTACTTAATAGTGTGCAAAATTTCATAAGCGATAAGAACATTATCTATAATCAATCTCCCTAGGACGAAATCACTTTGGGTTGGGTTGATAATTTCCGACAAGAACGGTTTCAATCTCGTGGCGATCATCTTCGAGATAGTCTTGTAAACGACGTTACATAAGCTAATGTGACGGAACTGTGTGACCTTTTCTGGGGAATTCATCTTTGGAATCATCACTATTGTTGTATCGTTCCACCCTTGAGGCATGATCTGCAGGTTGACTGCATTTAGCACCTCAGAAACCAGACCGTCTCCTAGCATGGGCCAGAACCTCTTGTAAAAGATTGCATGTAATCCGTCTGGCCCCGGGGCTTTGAGATCACCAATAGAGAATAGCGCTTTCTTGACCTCTTCTGCTGTATATGGAGCCATAAGTACTTCATTCATATTCGATGTAACTTTGGATGGCACCTGATTCAAGACATCAGCATCTGGCACTTCAACTTGGGACGTGAAAAATTCCATAAAATATCCTGTGATAATCGAATTAATATCATATGTATCCTCTCTCCACACCCCCGTATCACCCATCAATCTCTTAATACAATTCTTCTTCTTCCAGGCTGATGCTGCTTGATGAAAGAATGAAGTGTTTCTATCGCCGTGCATCAGCCAGTTTGCTCTTGCTCTCTGTAGCTAGACTATCTCCTCTTGGTCTAACAAGCTCTCTATCAAGACTTGAACTTCCTTAATTCTTTGTGTGGTTTCACTAGTTAGTTGTCCGCTTCTTGCCTTTTCAAGTTCTTTTTCCAGTTTTTGGATACGACGCTTAGGCCCTTTCAATGTTTGACGGTCCCATTGAACTAGCTCCATTTTAACAGCTCATGTACGTTCCGACAGTGATGGCCCAACTCCCGCTAGATGTGCTCGCTGCCATGCCGTATTAACTATCTCATTTACTGTCTCTTCGCTCAGCCATCTTGCTTCAAAGTGCCTTTCACCTTTCGGCTGGTGTGAGAGCGCATCAGCATAGTAATTTGTGTCCAAGACCACGGGCCGATGGTCTGAGTGTGTATGATGTTCATGTACAACTGCTGCATACAGGAATTTTTCTACCCATTCTTCGTTACAGAGAGCTCTATCAAGACGTTCCTTAATCACCCCCGACTCCATGTAAATTGGTCTCCAATGTGCATAACTTCTTGTAGTCCACATTCCTCCACACAATCTCTGAAGCTTTGCATACAATGCGGTGGTCTTATATTCCCCCCCTCCTTTTCACTTGCTAGTAAGATCTCATTGAAATCTCCTATAATCATCCAAGGCCCCTCCATATTACCATGCAACATTCTCATATGATTCCAGGACAAGTGTTTTAGATCCCACCTTGGTTCTCCGTAGAATCCAGTCAGGCGCCATGCTACTTCATTACCTTGTTTTAGAAAACCATCAATGAAATTAGATGACGAGAAGTTCAACACCACTTCAGTTGCATTATTATAAAAGAGTGCAAGGCCTCCCGCTCGTCCATCACTTTCTACTACATGCACATGATCGAAACCCAACTTAATCCTGACCTCATTTGCCTTTGCTTTATTCGGATGTGATTCAGACAAAAAAACCACATCCGCTCTCACCCACCCTTGCATATGCAAGAGCTCTCGAACCGGCGTAGACGAGAGCATTCCACGACAGTTCCAAGCTAGGGTTTTCATTACTCCCGGCGGTCCTCCACCAGGGAGGGCGCAGATCCATTCTCGAACATTTGTGCTACCGGTTCACCATCTACACCCTTCAACTTCTTCTTGTTAGCATTTTTCTGTGGGGTCCCCATTGGATCAAAGCTTCCATTTTCTCCCCCCACAAAGATGTCCACTTTGTTTGCTGTATTGCCCACCGGCACCATAACTCCTACTGCCCCCTTGTGGGATATCTTCCCTGTTACAAATAGCTGCCACACCCGAGTCCGCTGCATAACGCTTTCCTAAGACATTGGTATCCATTGCCTCAATCAACTTTGATCTAGTTACATCCAGGCCCAAGCTTTTAGCATTCTCTGCCATGGTGGTTTCCTCCCCCACCAGATCAGGTTGTTGTGTGTTCATATTGTTCCCCGGTTCATTCGCAGCTTGCCTATTATATGCTTATTATATCGCCAATTTGCGAACTCATGCAAACCATGTCCTCGTCCTCTTCCAAAAGCACCAGGCCCGTAATCCTCCTCATCACCATGCCCTCTACCATTGGTGGGTTCAAAGGGACGATCATCTCTCCCTCGGCCACCATTACTTCGGCCTCCACGACCACCTCCCCTACCCCTTCTCGGGGCCAGAATGAAATTCCCCCATTCAAATTTTCTTATGTCATGCTCACCTGTGCCGCATTCCTCATACCAATGCCCCATCAGGCCGCAAGCATGGCAGAAGGTGGGGAGCTTCTCAAACTTCACCAAATACATCTTCGTTGCACCCCTCTTCGTGATGCCAACCACCCGGGTAAGATTTTTATTCACATCCAGCTTGACTCTAACTCGGATGAACTCACCCACAAAGCTATTAGGGAGTGTAACTTGGACCTCTTGAACCTCGCCAGCCCGTTGAGCCATGTTCTCGAGAGCCTTTTCACTTTTTAGCACACCATCAGGTAACTTATGAATTTGAGCCCATGTCTCAAACTTATCTAGCCTAACTTTCTCTGGGTTGGTAAACCCATCATACTCAGCCAAGATCACTTCATAACCTTTGAAATCCCATGACCCCTGGTGTATAGCCTTATTCCAATCTCCAAGGCAGTTAAACTGGACTAAGAATAAGTTTGCATCAATCCTTCTCCAAGTCACCTTGAGGGCTCGGTTCCATGCGGCCCTCATATCTGCAATTAGGGCGCTGTGACTGTAGGTTTTTGTTGTGAGCAAACGCCCTAGGGCTAACCACTTAGGCTTAATTTCCTTCGTGTCCAGTTCTTCCTCCCAGATCAGATCGTCAGCCTCATCCTCTTGCAACGTTAATCTCTCCATCAGATTGCTTGTCAATCCAATCTCTCCATCTTGTTTCCCCAAGTTTTCCTGCGAGCCCGACATGATCGGATGTCCGGATCTGTGCTACCTCTTGAGCTTGCATTGGTTTTTCCCTTGAAGAGGAAAGGGTGATACAACACAGTAGCGGTAAGTATTTCCCTCAGTTTGAGAACCAAGGTATCGATCCAGTAGGAGTATCAATACGAGGCACAAATGTACCTGCGCAAAAACAAACGAACTTGCACCCAATGCTATAAAGGGGTTGTCAATCCCTTGACAATTATTTGCAAGGTGAGAACTGAAGGTGGAAAGTGCAACAAAGTAAAAGTGTAGATCTGAAAATATGATGTGAAGTAGACCCCGGGGGCCATAGTGTTCACTAGAGGCTTCTCTCATGATAGCAAGTATTACGGTGGGTGAACGAATTACTGTCGAGCAATTGATAGAATCGCGCAAAGTCATGATGATATCTAAGTCAATGATCATACATATAGGCATCACATGTGAGACAAGTAGACCGATACTGTCTGCATCCACTACTATTACTCCACACATCGACCGCTATCCATCATGCATCTAGTGTATTGAGTTCATAACAAACATAGTAACGCTTTAAGCAAGATGACATGATGTAGAGGGATAAATTCATGCAATATGATATAAATCCCATCTTTTTACCCTTGATGGCAACAACACGATGCGTGCCTCGCTACCCCTTATGTCACTAGGTGAGGACACCGCACGGTATGAACCCAAAACTAAGCACTTCTCCCATTGCAAGAATTATAGATCAAGTTGGCCAAACAAAACCCACAACTCAAAGAGAATTACAAGGATACGAAATCATGCATATAAGAGATCAGAGGAGACTCAAGTAATATTCATAGATAATCTGATCATAAATCCACAATTCATCGGATCTCGACAAACACACCACAAAAGAAAGTTAGATCGGATAGATCTCCATGAAGATCATGGAGAACTTTGTATTGAAGATCCAAGAGAGAGAAGAAGCCATCTAGCTACTAGCTATGGACCCGAAGGTCTGTGGTGAACTACTCACGCATCATCGGAGAGGCAATGGTGTTGATGAAGAAGCCCTCCGTGTCCGAATCCCCCTCCGACAGGGCACCAGAACGGTCCCCAGATGGGATCTTGCGGAGACAGAAGCTTGCGGTGGCGGAAAAGTATTTTCGTGGCTCTCTCTGGTAGTTTTGGATTTTTAGAGAATTTATAGGCGGAAGAGGTAGGGCAGAGAAGCCATGGGGGGCCCACAAGCCTGCTAGGCCCGCCCTCCCCCAGGCCGGGGCTAGGGGGCTTGTGACCTCCCCTGAGGTCCCCTGCCTTGGTTCTCAAGTCTCTTGCGTATCTTCTGTTATGAAAAAATCATTCCGCAGGTTTTATTACGTTTGGACTCTGTTTAATATTCTCCTCTGAAAAAGGTCAAAAACACCGAAAAAACAGAAACTGGCACTTGGCACTGAGTTAATAGGTTAGTCCCAAAATATATATAAAATAGCATATTCATGCATACGAAACATCCAAAGTTGACAAGATAATAGCATGGAACCATAAAAAATTATAGATACGTTGGAGACGTAACAAGCATCCCCAAGCTTAACTCCTGCTCGTCCTTGAGTAGGGAAGTGATAAAGACTGAATTTTTGATGTGGAATGCTACCTAATATATTTGTCCTTTGTAACTTCTTTCTTGTGGCATGAATGTTCAGATCCGTAAGATTCAAAAAAAATAGTTTACTATTGACATGAAAACAATAATACTTCAAGCAAACTAGCAAAGTAATCATGAACTTTTGAAATAACAAGGCCAAAGAAAGTTATCCCTACAAAATCATATAGTCTGGCTATGCTCCATCATCCCCACACAACGAATTTAAATCATGCACAACCCGCGGTATTGGCCAAGTAATTGTTTTCTCACTCTTACTTTCTTAAACTTTTTCAACTCTCACGCAATACATGAGCGTGAGCCATGGATATAGCACTATAGGTGGAATTGAGTGTGGTGGAGGTTGTGAGGCAAAAAGGAGGAGATGGTCACATTGGTTGGCGTATTAATGGGCTATGGAGATGCCCATCAATAGATATCAATGTGAATGAGTAGGGATTGCCATGCAATGGATGCATGAGAGCTATAAGTGTGTGAAAGCTCAAAAGGAAAACTAGTGGGTGTGCACCCAACTTGCTTGCTCACGAAGACCTAGGGAAATTTTGAGGAAGCCCATCATTGGAATATACAAGCCAAGTTATATAATGAAAATAACCACTAGCATACGGAAGTGTCAAAACAAGAGACTCTCTATCATGAAGAACATGGTGCTATTTTGAAGCACAAGTGTGGAAAAATATAGTAGCATTGTCCCTTCTCTCCTTTTCTCTCTTTTTTTTGTTTGGGCTCTTTGGCCTCTTTTCAAAAAAAATGGTGGGCATATTTGGCCTCTTTTTTTCCTCACATGGGACAATGATCTAATAATGATGATCATCACACTTTGATTTACTCACAACTCAATACTTAGAACAATGATGACTCTATAGGAAATGCCTCCGGCAGTGTACCGAGATGTGCAACGATCTAGCTTAGCGTATGACGTTGAAACATCTCGCTAGCTATCTTACGATCATGCAAAGGCAATATGAAAGTGACGGCACAAGTCATGAGACAGAACGGTGGGAGTTGCATGGCAATATATCTCGTAATGGCTATGAAAATGCCATAATAGGTAGGTATGGTGGCTGTTTTGAGGAAGGTATATGGTGGGTTTGTGCACCAGCGAAAGTTGCGCGGCACTAGAGAGGCTAGCAATGGTGGAAGGTGAAAGTGCATCTATACAATGGACTCACATTAGTCATGAAGAACTCATATACTTATTGCGAAAGTTTTATTAGTAATCGAAACAAAGTGATAAATGCATACTCCTAGGGGAAGGGTTGGTAGGTGTTAACCATCGCGCGATCCCGACCGCCACACAAAGGATGACAATCAATAAATCAATTATGCTCCGACTTCCTAACATAGCGGTTCACCATACGTGCATGCTACGGGAATCACTAACTTCAACACAAGTATTTCTAGATTCACAACACCCTACTAACATAACTCTAATATTACCTAATCCATATCTCAAAACTTAATTGTTAGGAATCAAACTTATCTTACTAATCAATGCACTTGAATATGGAAGTTTTTATTATATCCTCTTTGGATGCCTATCATCTTTAGGACTACTTTCATAGCACACGCCAATTACCAAGTTACTGAGAGAGAGCACTCTCAAATAGATATAAGTGAAGATCGAGAGTTTTTATTTCTACAAAATATGACACCGCCATGCTCTACAAAGATTTAAGTGAAGCACTAGAGCAAAATTATCTAGCTCAAAATATATAAGTGAAGCTCAAAGAGTATTCTAGCAAAATCACGATGAGTCCATGTCCCTCTCAAAAAGGTGTGCAGCAAGGATGATTGTGAAAAATAAAAAGAAAATACTCCTATAATACATGACGCTCCAAACAAAACACATATCATGTGCTGAATAAAAATATACCTCCAAGTAACGTTACTGATGGATTGAAGACGAAAGAGGGGATGCCTTCCCGGGGCATCCCCAAGCTTAGGCTTTTTGGTGTCCTTGAATTTGGCTTGGGATGCCTTTGGTATCCCCAAGCTTAAGCTCTTTCCCCTCTTTATCCCATTGTCCATGAGAAAATCACCCAAACTTGAAAACTTCACAACACAAAAGTTAAACAGAAACTCGTGATATCATTAGCATAAGAAAAAAAACTACCAACTCTTTAGGTACTGTAGTAAACTTGATTTATATTTAGACTGATGCTATATTACTGTATTCTCACTTTTCCATGGGTAGTTCCCCGCGATACTATCCATAGTTTCATCAAAATAAGCAATCAACACAACAAAAATAGAATCTATCAAAAACAAACCAGTCTATAGAAATTTGTATACTTCATATACTTCTGGTATCCCAAAAATTCTTAAAAATTATGAAAATGAAGTCAATTTGCATATCAACCAGCAGCAAAAAATCAACTCAAAAGCTCTTTCTGGATAGGTACTAAAAATAATTTCGTGAGCACAAAGTTTCTGTCTTTTTTAGCATGATCAAACAACCATCACCAAACTTGATCATAAAGGTTCTACTTGGCACAAACAAAAAAACACAAAAAAACAATCATAACAGAATTATGATGGTGTGGATACAACAAAACATAAAGCAAAAAGCAAAAAAATAGTATTCATTGCGTTGCCTCCCAACAAGCGCTATTGTTTAACGCCTTTTAGCTAGGTATTGATAATCCAATGATGCTCACACAAAAGACAAGAATTAAAGCACAACGAGAGCATCATAAAGCATGTGAAAATCACATATAAGTCTAACATACTTCCTATGCATAGGAATTTTATAGGAAAACAAATTATCAAGACAAGCAATAACTACCATATGCAAGGAAGAAGAAAGAGTGTAACATCCCAAATTTTGGAATGTTAATATAATTATTATATTGTTTGTTTGTTTTCTTGAGTGATTGAAACTTGAGTGAAATTTGAAAGTTTTCAAAAACTTTTGAATGAGAGGGAATAAAATGACTTTCCCCTTCTCCGGTAAATTCAAATTAAATCATTTAAAAACAAAGAGAGAAGATGACATGACTTCTTCAAATATAAAGAATTTGAACGGAGTTTTGCAATTGAATTCTTTCAAATATTTTACTTTTGCATTTCTATTTTTCTTCACCCGAGAAATACCCTGAAGTAACTCTTGCAAGCAAGAAAGAGAGGAGGAATATGACCCTCCAATCAGGGGCACTTTTGAAAATATTTGAGCCAAGAAAAACCAAAGTTTTATAGGGAAAATAATTGCAAAAAAAAAGAAAAAAAAACTTTTAGGATTTTTCTGAGAAAAACATTTTTAAAAAGTTTTTATTTTGGCAGAGGAAAAATGTTAATCAAATTCTATATTTTCTTCTGATAATTTCGGGATATTATATTCCCATTTTTGGAATTATTTTGATCCCTAAAACCTTCCTTTTCTTTCCTGTTTTTAGATAAAAGGAAATTTTGCTCTAATAGGAAATCGCCCGCAGGCGTTAGGTAAGAAAATCAGGCCCGATAACCCCATCATCTCTTTCCTCCCGTCACTTTCCTTTCTCTGTCGTTCCTTCCAGGAAGTCAATGGCGCCAGGAACCAACGCCGATCTCCTTCCCGATTCCGTCGATCGCTTGCCTTCTCGCGCCTCCCTCGCCCCCTATAAGAACCCCACCGGCCTCCGCACTCCGTTTTCCCCACCACCGTTGACCGCCCCTGCCCCACGTCACCGCGCCGCCCACCCTAAACCTCGCCGGAGCCGAAGGTCCGAGAGCCTTTTGGCCGCCCCTCCCTCGCCACCCCAGCGCCCCTTGCCCCAAAGGGAACCTCCTCCATGTGCCGCACCACCCCACCGCCTGCACCGGAGCCACCTCGCCTCGCCGCCCCATCGCCGGAGACACAGCCAGGCCGGCAGGCCGAGCCACTCCAGGAACTCCCCTGCCCGCGCCTCCATCGCCTCGGCCGCTCCAGCGCCCCCCCCCCCCCCGACGCCGCCGGAGAACCCCCCGCCGCCCCACCACGCCGGCGACTTCGCCACCTTGCTGGAGCAGCCGCCTCGCCGGAGGAACTCTTCCCCCTGCCAGCAACGGTGAGATTCATCTCTCACTCTCTGTTTTTTTTGTTGTGCTTTTCTACCGTTAGATCTTTAATCAATGTGTTAGATTAGATCGAAATACCTCTTCTGTTTTAGCCAAAAAACCGAAACGGTTTTTCTTTACTTATACTTATCCGGAGGACTTCCGTTATATAGTGGCCATTTGCTAGTTAAGCTGTAGCAGTGAACGGGTTTCATCAAATCAGATCGTGCCACGTCATCGATTCTCTTTTCTATTTTAATTCTGAAATAGAGAGAGTTTCAATTTTCTTTTGCTCATAAGTTTTGATCCACAACTCCAATGAGGTTGATTCTTTTTCCAGTAGATCACAATTTTTCTGTAGTTTTCAAAAACAAATAATTTGCCTATGTTTGAAATTTTCAAATTTGAATTAGATCAGATTTAGTTTAAACCTTGTTTTGCTTATTCTGGGAGATTAAAAATAGATTTTTAATTATTCGTTTTGCTAATGTTCACTAGTGACCTTATTTATCAGTGGTAAAAATTTCAGAATTGTTTGAGTCTTTTAGCTCATTATTTCTTGTGAAACACTTTCTGTTTCACTTCTTTTAGGATTACGACTATATTTCTTTCCTTAGTTGTTTTTAAATTATTTTTCTTTTATATTTAAGAAAGTTTATGTTTTGTTTCTGTTAGTTAACAGCAGGTTTGCAACAAGTTTTCATTTTATATTTATATGTTATCATGAAATCAATTCTAGTTCTCTAATAACTTGCAATTGGTTTCTCTACTTTTTCAAATCCCGTTTGGAAATACTTTCAAATAGTTTTGTGAAAAATACTTTGTTTTATCTTAGTTAAATTTATATCTTAGTTCCCTGTTATTTAAGTATTTTATTTTTAGACAAAAACTATTTAGTGTTTGATGTAGTAGAAGACTCCCTAGTCTTATTTGAAGTTTCCTTCGGATTCTTATTCGCTCTCTCTTTTGTTTTGATTGCTAGAATGATTGTTAGTGTGAGTGCTTACATGAATGATATGTTTGTTATATAGATTTCATCGGAGAGTTTCCTTCGGATATTTTCAAGACCCAAGGCTTACCTGCACAGCCACAAGTCATTATGGGCTCTCGCTTGGTTGGACAACGTGGCGACTCTGGACAGGCGGTGCCAGCAGATGTACAAGAACGGTAGGATTTGGATGGGCACGGACAGGGATTCAGAGGGACCCGTTGAAAGACCATGTTTTGATCATCCGGTCTTCAAACACCCTGAAGTGCGAGGACATACACGGAGGCGATCAAATCTTGTGGGGAACGTGTGCAAAACTCTGCAGAGTACTCAAACTTAATCGATTAGCCGTGTCCACGGTCATGGACAACTTGAGCCAAAGGAACTGAAGTTATCTGAAATTCTCAACACAAATAATAATATTGATGTGGGAATTATTGACAACTCGGGTACGAGAATTGGTTGGCGGAACCATCTCGTTAACAACAAACAACGTAGTAATATTTTGCTCTTAATTCTCTCTTGATGTAGGAGAAAACTTGCTTTTTGCTAAAACTTATAGCCCCACCTGCCATATATGCATGTAGAATAGATGATTATTATTTCACCCCCTCTCTTTGATGACTTGCCGGCATATTCAATATGCTGACCTACACAGCTGCAACGTCTTATGTTGCACATATTTTTTTCTTCAACGAGTAAGAGTACGATTCAGGGTTACGGTCTACACTTAGCTTGCCGTTGGTGGATATTGGGACTCCACTCCCTGACTGCTTCCGCTGAGATATTTAACGTCTATATTAGTTTTATGTTATTTCCATGTGATTGCACTTTGATATATACATTGATGTACTGTGTGTGCCAGCATACTGATCCAGGGATGGCACAGATACACAGAGGCTTGACTCATTTTGAGTCGGGTCGCTATAGAAATGGTATTAGAGCCAGGTTGACTGTAGGACGTGACCCTAGAAACTGGAAATTTCTTAGGAAAGGATCTCTCTAAAATTTTATTTTCAAGAACATTTTTTACCTCTCATCTCTTCTGATTTCATCAAATGTTCTCTCTCACCTTCAATAGTTAACAATACCCTTACCCCTTTGACCTCATGGAGAATCAACGGAGTTCTACTTCAAAGTAAAGAGGATTTCACCACGCGTTTGAAGAATTGAAGCTACGTCAACAGAGGACTCTCAAGACCCGAAGAACTCGAAGACCCTGAAGTGTTCGAATAATTATATGACCATTATAAGTCCAATCCCCTTTTATGTACCCACGTTAGATACGATGATTTGTGAGCCGTCATTGGTGTGTGTTTTTCGACGACCACAAATAAAACCTATTCTCAAAAATATTGGTTGTATTGTGTGTATCTTCCTCCCTCTCTTACCCGTCTCATCCCCAAAACCTCAACCCTACCAGATGGAGTATGAAGCTGGACTTGTAGTCTCTGGACCTATGACCCAGCTGGAGCCTGAAATATGGATTCAGAACATGGAGAACCACTTCGGAAGCAACTTGATCTCAAGGAAGTATGAAGTGGAACGCGCTCTTCAGTACTTTACACAAAGTGCTGCAATCTGGTGGAAAATGCATCATGCCATACAAGGATTTAGTGGAGCGGAAACCTGGGACGAATTCAAGAAGACTCTGTTAAGATCTCGTCTTATTCAGAAATGCTATGAAAGTCAAATGAAGAAGACTTGTGCATGCAAGATCTGTGGAGAAATAGGACACACCCAGGAAGAACAGAAGGATGGATGCACTCATTGTGAAGGAAATCACCCAGCTGAGGAGTGCCCAAGTAGTCAGGTGACTTGTTTCCTTTGTGAAGGAACCACCCACTACCCAGCTCAATGTCACATTTACCCCAAGGTGCAACAAGTTGTCAAGCAGCAGGAAGAAGCAATGAAGGAAACACTCAAGAAGAAGATTCTAGAAGAGCCGGTGATGAACGAAAATATTGAAGACCCTGATGGACAAGGTCTGACCAGATTTTTCTCCAATGCATGCTACTCATGTGGAGAAGAAGGACATTATTCACAGGATTGCACGAAGGGAAGCCAGGAGTATCTGGGAAACTTCCCGACGGAAAAAGTGGAGTTTGATCCACTTGAAATAGAAGAACTGGCCAAAATAAAGGAGTCTGGAAAGAAAGAAAAAAGTACCCTCGGAAGAGCCAAATCCCTGCAAATATGGACCTGAGTCATGTCAGATGTTACAAGTGTATGGAATTTGGCCACCACAAATACATGTGCTCAGGAAGGAAGCTAGAAACCAAAGGAGCAAAAGCAAACACTAAGACGCCTCGGGACTTGTCAGAACTCATTTGCTTTCGTTGCAAGGAAGCAGGACATTTTGCTAACGATTGTCCATAAAGGAAGAAAGCTAAAAAGGAGTAGTTAAGTTTTGACCGCGACAATTAGTGTAATCTGAAGAACTCTTGTTTTTCATGAGATCATGGAGTGAAATTTTTGTAACAGAAGTCCGTGAGATTGTAATAACATCATGAATAAATGGAATTTATTGTCCCATGATTGCCTATGTTGAAACTGTATGCTTGTTTCTCTTCGAAGAAAGATCTCTGAACAATTATCAGGATGTGATAAAATATGGTCTATGCAGGCATGAGTATAATTCATTTTAAGTGCGGTAGTTATCGGTAATCCCACAGGATCCACTGAGTAGGAATGTACCATAACTACCAAGGAGACATATACATTCCTCTGAGTACCTATTTACTGACACCTGCAAATGACAACTCTCTATGAGTCCTTCCTCAAGGACCCAAAAACGATCATGACCCTGACTAGTGATCATGATTACCCAGAAATCCTGAAGGACATGATGAAGCACATTCATCTTGAAGGAGATGCAGTCTACAAAGGCTACCCATTCATGGAGAATGGGGTGGAACTTTGGTATGTGGAAGTACATCTCCACCGTGTGAAAGGAGTTTGTCCAAAGACTATGGGGCAATACTTTTTCATTTCACGTGTACCATGAGCAACCTTCTTTGATGTTGTTCGTGAAGCTGCCATGGATGCCATACGTCATATTGGAGAAATACTTGAGGCAAGACTCCGTCATACCCAGGAATACCTGAGTGAAGTGCATGCGGAGATGATGGAGATGAAGCTCATGGCCACCAGGAGAAAGCAAAAGATGGATGATTTCAAGGAACACATCGGAAAGTTACAGTGGAACTAAAGTACCTCTAAGAGAGACAGATGAATAAAGTTGGCACCATACCGAACAATGTGGATGGCAACATTTGTAATAAATTACTTTTGAGTTCGAATTTTGAAGAAAGTAAGGATGTAATAAAGGATTGATTATGAAATTAATATGATTTATGGACGAACCAATACCTTTTCATGGTAAACGCACCAATGGAAAGTATCCCACAGAGTGGAGTGTGTACCAAAAATAAGTCCGAGGATTATTATTATATGATGGTTACCCCAAGAATATGATGGATTGAAACACTATGGAATTAAAGGCGTAGTAATTCCAAGTATGTCTGCAACCCACAGACCCCGGGATTAATACGGATCTAGCACCACCTTTATGAAGAAAGAAACTTGGAAGAAACTATGATGGATCAGCAAACGTTTTCTTAGGAACGTACGAAAGCCAGAGAGTGGTGAAGATACGATAGATATTTTGTTCAGCTTGCAGAACCAATGGATTATCCGAACTTCGTTCGTGGACAATAGAAATTCTGCAATGCTTGTGAGGATGCCCAAGTGTTAGAATACGAGATTCACTAAGCCTTATACAAGGTAATGATTTTAGTGCGACATGGCTTGGCCACCATGACGACTTACTATTATCATTCTCTTGCTATTCGGAATGGTAAATCTGAGAGACTTACCCATAGTGAGAGATGACGTTCTTTGAAGCTTTTGTTTAAGCCTTAGAATGGTATAAGAAAAGCCCATGTACATGGCACTTGTTGTCATGCGTAGGAAATTTTACGGTGAGGATGAAGACAAGACCTCTCTCTCTGCAGGATAACCACAAATGGTAGACCACCATGAGAATCGTCGATAGGTTATTTAGAAATTGACCACGAGAATGTCAGTTAAGAAGGCCCAGTAACGGAAGAAGCTTATATCAACAGAAGGACCCTCGTTTTAAATGGAAACGTTATGAATATAACGGAAGAGCATCACCAGAGGAGTTACTGTGAGGAGTCAGATGTCAAAACCCGAGAGGATGTCTAAAATTTTGAGGACGAGTAGCTCTCATATTAAGCGTGGTAGCATCTCGCTTTGCCGGAGGTTGGATTTGTTAGAAGACCCCCAAACCCTAACCTTTCTTTCTAGCCCCTCCGAATCTCGAGGACGAGATTCATTTTAAGTGTGGTAGGTTTGTAACATCCCAAATTTTGGAATGTTAATATAATTATTATATTGTTTGTTTGTTTGCTTGAGTGATTGAAACTTGAGTGAAATTTGAAACTTTTCAAAAACTATTGAATGAGAGGGAATAAAATGACTTTCCCCTTCTCCGGTAAATTCAAATTCAATCATTTAAAAACAAAGAGAGAAGATGACATGACTTCTTCAACTATAAAGAATTTGAACGGAGTTTTGCAATTGAATTCTTTCAAATATTTTGCTTTTGCATTTCTATTTTTCTTCACCCGAGAAATACCCCGAAATAACTCTTGCAAGCAAGAAAGAGAGGAGGAATATGACCCTCCAATCAGGGGCGCTTTTGAAAATATTTGAGCCAAGAAAAACCAAAGTTTTATAGGGAAAATAATTGCAAAAAAAAAAAGCTTTTACGGTTTTTCTGAGAAAAACATTTTTAAAAAGTTTTTATTTTGGCAGTGGAAAAATGTTAAGCAAATTCTATATTTTCTTCTGATAATTTTGGGATATTATATTCCCATTTTTGGAATTATTTTGATCCCTAAAACCTTCCTTTTCTTTCCTGTTTTTAGATAAAAGGAAATTTTGCTTTAATAGGAAATCGCCCGCAGGCGTTAGGTAAGAAAATCAGGCCCGATAACCCCATCATCTCTTTCCTCCCGTCACTTTCCTTTCTTTGCCATTCCTTCCAAGAAGTCAATGGCGCCAGGAACCAACGCTGATCTCCTTCCCGATTCCGTCGATCGCTTGCCTTCCCGCACCTCCCTCGCCCCCTATACGAACCCCACCGGCCTCCGCACTCCGTTTTCCCCACCACCGTTGACCGCCCCTGCCCCACGTCACCGCGCCGCCCGTCCCAAACCTCGCCGGAGCCGAAGCTCCGGGAGCCTTTTGGCCACCCCAGCACCCCTTGCCCCGACGGGAACCTCCTCCATGTGCCGCACCACCCCGCCGCCTGCACCAGAGCCACCTCCCCTCGCCGCCCCATCGTCAGAGACACTGCCAGGCCGGCAGGCCGAGCCACTCCAGGAACTCCCCTGCCCGCGCCTCCATCGCCTCGGTCGCCCCAGCGCCCCCCCCCCCCCGACGCCGCCGGAGAACCCCACCGCCGACCGCCCCCTCCTCCGCCGCCCCACCCCGCCGACGACTTCGCCACCTCGCTGGAGCAGCCGCCTTGCCGGAGGAACTCTTCCCCCTGCCAGCAACGGTGAGATTCATCTCTCACTCTCTATTTTTTTGTTGTTGTGCTTTTCTACCGTTAGATCTTTAATCAACATGTTAGATTAGATCGAAATACCTCTTCGGTTTTCAGCCAAAAAACTGAAACGGTTTTTCTTTACTTATAGTTTAGCCGGATGACTTTCGTTATATAGCGGCCATTTGCTAGTTAAGCTGTAGCAGTGAATGGGTTTCATCAAATCAGATCGTGCCACATCATCGGTTCTCTTTTCTATTTTAATTCTGAAATAGAGAGAGTTTCAATTTTCTTTTGCTCATAACTTTTGATCCACAACTCCAATGAGGTTAATTCTTTTTCTAGTAGATCAAAACGTTTCTGTAGTTTTCAAAAACATATTATTTGCCTATGTTTGAAATTTTCAAATTTGAATGAGATCAGATTTAGTTTAAACCTTGTTTTGCTTATTCTGGGAGACTAAAATATATTTTTAATTAATTCTTTTTGCTACTGATCACTAGTGACTTTATTTATCAGTGGTAAAAATTTCAGAATTGTTTGAGTCTTTTAGCTCATTATTTCTTGTGAAACACTTTCTGTTTCACTTCTTTTAGGATTATGACTATTTCTTTCCTTAGTTGTTTTTAAATTATTTTTCTTTTATATTTAAGAAAGTTTATGTTTTGTTTCTGTTAATTAACAGTAGTATTGCAACAAGTTTTGATTTTATTTTTATATGTTATCATGAAATCAATTCTAGTTCTCTAATAACTCGCAATTGGTTTCTCTACTTTTTCAAATCCCGTTTGGAAATACTTTCAAATAGTTTTGTGAAAAATACTTTATTTTATCTTAGTGAAATTTATATCTTATTCCCTGTTATTTAAGTATTTTATTTTTAGACAAAAACTATTTAGTGTTTGATGTAGTAGAAGACTCCCTAGTCTTATTTGAAGTTTCCTTCGGATTCTTATTCGCTCTCTCTTTTGTTTTGATTGCTAGAATGATTGTTAGTGTGAGTGCTTACATGAATGATATGTTTGTTATATAGATTTCGTCGGAGAGTGACGAGTAGTCTATCAAGTTATTTCTCGAGAAACGAAAATTCTTCTTCGTCAACATCACCAGGCAAGTCATTTGATCATGTATCACCTATGTTTTATGCATCGTAGTTCTACCATCCTATGCCCAATTGCATGCTGAGTAGGTACATGGAAATTATGGTTACATATTGTAGTATCCTGTGGTAGGCACCGAACAACCCCGTTACTTGGCCCGGGACGACAAATTTCATATTGCTATGCTTGAGTAGACGGGATTCTGGTTGACAATTTATCACGAGTGATGCGAGAATAATTTAATAACCAAGACTGGTTAAGTCAAGACTTTTCAAGACCTCGTGATCCAATGCAACTCTGGTGAAGGATGGTTGATCGGCTCCCTGGAGAAACCAGTGGATGACCCGGGATGCTGGAGACGTGCCATGACATCTTGCGGAAAGCTTCACCCAAGCTCAAAGAGACGGACGGATATTTTCAAGACCCAAGGCTTATCTGCACAGCCACAAGTCATTATGGGCTCTGGCTTGGTTGGACAACGCGGCGACTCTCGACAGGCGGTGCCAACAGATGTAGAAGAACGGTAGGATTTGGATGGGCACCGACAGGGATTTAGAGGGACCCGTTGAAAGACCATGTTTTGATCATCCGGTCTTCAAATACCCTGAAGTGCGAGGACATACACGGAGGCGATCAAATCTTGTGGGGAACGTGTGCAAAACTCTGTAGAGTACTCAAACCTAATCGATTAGCCGTGTCCACGGTCATCGACAACTTGAGCCAAAGGAACTGAAGTTATCTGAAATTCTCAACACAAATAATAATATTGATGTGGGAATTATTGACAACTCGGGTATGAGAATTGTTTGGCGGAACCATCTCGTTAACAACAAACAACGTAGTAATATTTTGCTTTTAGGCCTCTCTTGATATAGGAGAAAACTTGATTTTCGCTAAAAACTTATAGCCCCACCTGCCATATATGCATGTAGAATAGATGATTATTATTTCACCCCCCTCTCTTTGATGACTTGCCGGCATATTCAATATGCTGACCTACACGGCTGCAACGTCTTATGTTGCACATATTTTTTTCTTCGACGAGTAAGAGTACGATTTAGGGTTACGGTCTACACTCAACTTGTCGTTGTTGTATATTGGGACTCCACTCCCTAACTGCTTCCGTTGAGATATTTAAGGTATATATCAGTTTTACGCTATTTCCATGTGATTGCACTTTGATATATACATTGATGTACTGTGTGTGCCAGCATATTGATCCAGGGATGGCACAGATACACACAGGCTTGACTCGTTTTGAGTCGGGTCGCTACAAAGAGACAATAGCAATCTCGACATAACGAGAGGTAATTTAGTAACATGAAAGTTTCTACCACAATATTTTTCCTCTCTCATAACAATTACATGTGGGATCATATTCAAATTCAACAATATAGCTATCACATAGGATATTCGTTTCATGATCCACATGCATGCAAAGTTGACGCTCTTCGAAAATAGTGGGATTATCATCAACTAAAGTCATGACTTCTCCAATCCCACTTTCAGTATTATTGCAAATATCATAATCATCATGAGGCTTAAACAATTTTTCAAGATCATAAGAAACATCATTACCCCAATCATGATCATTTCAACAAGTAGTGGACATAGCAAAACTAGCATACCCAAGCTTAGGGTTTTGCATATTTTTAGCATGACTGACATCAATAGAATTCATAGTGAAACCATTGCAATCATGCTTTTCATTCAAGGAGCCCTCGTGAATCACTTCATAAATTTCTTCATCACACTTTTTAGATTCACGCATCTCAAGAAAAACTTCATAAAGATAGTCAAGTGCACTCAACTGACTAGCAAATGGTTCAACATAATTGGATCTCTTAAAGAGATTAGCAAGTGGATGAGGATCCATATCAATAGATTTTCAGCAAGCGAAGATGCAAGCATATTGAAGGCACATAGCACACAAGAAAAGGAAAGGCAAACGAAAAAGGTAAATATTTTTGTAAATTTTGTTTTTTCAGAAGTGGGGGAGAGGAAAACGAGAGGCAAAAGCCAAATAATGTAAATGCAAGAGATGAGTTTGCGATAGTTACTTGGATATGCTTCACTATGAATACTCCCCGACAACGGCGCCAAAAATTCTTCTTGCTACCTCTTGAGCTTGCGCTGGTTTTTCCCTTGAAGAGGAAAGGGTGATGCAACACAGTAGCGATAAGTATTTCCCTCAGCTTGAGAACCAAGGTATCGATCCAGTAGGAGTATCAATATGAGGCACCAATGTACCTACGCAAAAACAAACAAACTTGCACCCAACGCTATAAAGGGGTTGTCAATCCTTCACGATTATTTGCAAGGTGAGAAGTGAAGGTGGAAAGTGCAACCAAGTAAAAGTGTAGATCTGAAAATATGTTGTGAAGTAGACCCAGGGGCCATAGTGTTCACTAGAGGCTTCTCTCATGATAGCAAGTATTACGGTGGGTGAACGAATTACTGTCGAGCAATTGATAGAATCACGCAAAGTCATGAAGATATCTAAGGCAATGATCATACATATAGGCATCACATCCGAGACAAGTAGACAGATACTGTCTGCATCTACTACTATTACTCCACACGTCGACCCCTATCCAGCATGCATCTAGTGTATTGAGTTCATAACAAACAGAGTAACGCTTTAAGCAAGATGACATGATGTAGAGGGATAAAATCATGCAATATGATATAAACCCCATCTTTTACCCTTGATGGCAACAACACGATGCATGCCTCGCTACCCCTTCTGTCACTAGGTGAGGACACCGCACGGTATGAACCCAAAACCAAGCACTTCTCCCATTGCAAGAATTATAGATCAAGTTGGCCAAACGAAACCCACAACTCGAAGAGAATTACAAGGATAGGAAATCATGCATATAAGAGATCAGAGGAGACTCAAATAATATTCATAAATAATATGATCATAAATCCACAATTCATCGGATCTCGACAAACACACCGCAAAAGAAAGTTACATCAGATAGATCTCCATGAATATCATGGAGAACTTTGTATTGAAGATCCAAGAGAGGGAAGAAGCCAGCTAGCTACTAGCTATGGACCCGAAGGTCTATGGTGAACTACTCACGCATCATCGAAGAGGCAATGGTGTTGATAAAGAAGCCCTCCGTGTCCGAATCCCCCCTCCGGCAGGGCACCAGAACGGTCCCCAGATGGGATCTTGCGGCGGCGGAAAAGTATTTTCTTGGCTCTCTATGGTGGTTTTGGATTCTTAGAGAATTTATAGGCGGAAGAGGTAGGGCAGAGGAGCCATGGGGGGCCCACAAGCCTTCTAGGCCCCCCCCCCCCGGCCAGGGCTAGGGGGCTTGTGACCTCCCCCGAGGTCCCGTGCCTTGGTTCTCAAGTCTCATGCGTATCTTTTGTTATGGAAAAAATCATTCCGCAGGTTTTATTTCGTTTGGACTCCGTTTAATATTCTCCTCTAAAAAGGTCAAAAACACGGAAAAAACAGAAACTCAAACTTGGCACTGAGTTAATAGGTTAGTCCCAAAAAAGATATAAAATAGCATATTCATGCATACAAAACATCCAAAGTTGACAAGATAATAGCATGGAACCATCAAAAATTATAGATACATTGGAGACGTACCAATCTGTCAGATTGTAAAACCCCTAAACCCTCGCCTAGATCGCCTCTCCTCAGAAGCAGGTACCCCGTGGGATCCCTGGTAGACAAGAGGAGAGGGAATAGGACAAAGGGGCGAGAGGACTGAAGGGCGTCGTAGAGATCGCCGGCAGAAACTCACGACGGTGGGTCGTCGGAGGACTAGAAAACCCTAGTCCACAAGTCCCATTTAGTTAGCTTTGTCTAGCTCCATAGTTCATTTTCCTCGAAAAAACAACAAATTTTTGTACTCTGAGGTTGTTAGTGGGTTTAAATGGGATTAAACAGGGCCCAGTTCCCATCCCTAGGTTAATCCTTCCCCCACCGGTTTATTTTTGCCTCCTGATTTTCAGCTCCCACTCGTTTATGTTTCAATCTCCTCCCGCAAAACAAAACGATTCACACGGAGCAAGTGTCGACCCTCACCCGCACAGGGTTAGGGTTCCTGTGCCGTCGTCGTGCTCGTCGCCCACCTCCTACTACCTTGCCCCTCTTCCCTCCAAGATTGCCATCAGCGACGAGGCGTACGAAGCCGCCACAGCTATTCTTGATCTCCTCCAAGAAACCCGCCACGCATTGACGTGTACGGCGCCGCCACGACCCTCTTCTCGATCGCCTCCAGGAACCCGCCACGCGCGCCGAGGCGAGGGCGTCCTGGGCTACGTCCGACGCCGCTTCATCGACGACCTCGCCGCCGGAGCAGGAGGAGTGCTACCGTGCCTCGAGCTCCAGGAACCCGCCACACACATCGAGGCGAGTCGCCTCCTGGGCTTCGTCCGTCGCTGCTTCGTCGACGCCTACCAGCAAGGCCGCCACCCCCTCTTTACTTTCCAGTAAATCGAATGTTGGTCTCGCCGTCAAGGATTAAGTAATCCTTTCCACATGTGAAGAATCCTTTCCACCGATTGAGTAAGGACACAAATTGCGAAGTTGGTCAGAGTCTGCATGTTCTTCAGATGATTGACGTAGGGTCCACAGGTCCTCCTCCTCTGCCTACATGTGCCTCTTCCTATGCGCTAGAGTGTTTACCACCATGACCTCTCAAGTTGGCCCCCGATGCAATTATTGTAATGTGATATGATCTGGCACGCGTACCATACCATTTACGGACCGACCAAGTAACATGTTCTTGACTCTGCACAATCTAGATGTGCTTCTCCTTTTTCGGATAGATAGAGGCTGTTGAGCAGTCAGTACATCTTGGCCATCACGTACTAACACGGCAAGACATGAATATTTCTTTTAGAAAAGGAGGCATAGCCCCGGCCTCTGCATCGAGTGATGCATGCAACCTTTTATTAAAATAAATCAAAACAAGGTGTCAACAAAGTACACTTAGGTCTTAGAATAGAAATAAAAAGATACAAGGCGTCTGTCGCGCCACAATCGGAAATGATAATAAACCTAGATGACTATCCACCCATCCTATTAATATGTCGCCATCCAAACCGGTTGAAGATATCCTGAGCTACCATCTCCTAGCGGACACACCCAGTAATCAAAGGCTCCATGGCCTCCACAGGAGTGAGTAAGGACCACGTGCGGATCAAGGTAGTAGCCCTGAAGATAACTTGCAAAAAGTGAATATAGCTTTGTCTGTTAAACACTAAGTAATTTCTGCAGTTCCATGCATCCCAAAATAGTGCAAAGGTTACTACACGAATAAGTTTAGCAGATTCAACATCAACCCCCTTTAACGCGTCCCAAATAACGTGTTTATACTATTAGGTGCACCGATGTTGAAAGCAATTTGAATCGAGCGCCAAAAAAGTTTAGCCATAGGACAATCTAGAAAGAGGTGCTTAATAGTTTCTTTATTCTGACAAAAGCTGCATCTTGAATTGCCTTTCCAATTACGCTTGGCCAAATTATTCTTTGTTAGAATAACTCCTTTGTGAATAAACCAAATAAAGATCTTTATTTTTAGGGGAACTTTGACCTACCATATATGCATGTATTTTGGAATAGGCGTTGAATCTATGAGGTGCAAGTACATCGATTTTACAGTAAATACTCCATTAGTGGTCAACTTCCAGTGAACACTATCGGGGCAATCATAGAGGTTAATGTCCATCAACCTTCTAACTACATGCAGCTAGCTAATCCATCTGTCGCCAATCAAGGATCTACGAAACTAAATCTTTAGAGGTGTCTCACATAATATTGACGCAACGGACTCCTGTCGACGTTGGGCAATATGGTACAGCTACGGATACCGAAGAGCTAAGGGCGACTCACCTAGCCATGTATCTTCCTAGAATCTAGTTAATTCAACATTTCCAATGATAAACCTAGTCCTGTTGAAAAAAGCAGTTTTAGACCTCATCAAACCCTTCCAGAAAGGAGAGTCACTTGGTCTTGCTATAACCTGAGATATGTTCTTGTTTCGTAAGTACTTGTTCGTCAGAATTTGTACCCACATACCTTTTGTTTCCAAAGATAGTCTTAACAACCATTTACTTAGCAGACATCTATTTTTAACCTCTAAATTTTCAATCCCTAAACCGCCTTGTACATGCACATTAATTGCCATTCTCCAATTCAAGGGAATATCCATAATACATGCCATGTTTATATAGCTACCCACTGTGGAATGGTTTCTAATTTTCTTTGTAATCAACCTTTGGAGCCAATTGGACAAAATTTCTCTGAAGATTATATTGGGGATTGTGGCTTCCAGATATGTTGAGGATTGTGGCTTCCAGAGGACCTCTATAAGGGTAAGATGTTTTGCACGATCACAAGTAAGAATTATTTTTAATTTTGATGATCACACTAAGACAAATACTATGGGGATTAAGTCTATATTCATGGCAAGAGATTGACATTTTTTTATCAGAAGTGTATTGCTATGCACCGAAGTGTGACACAAAAGGTGTGTTATTATTTACACATCTCCATCTGTCAAAAACTAATGGACAAATGCGCTACAATTTTAACTACGTGCAGGACTAACATGTAGCAGTGGGAATAATGCATGCTAACTATATGTGTATGTAATTCATATCTCACTTCTATCCTGTCATTGGCGTTGTTCACAAAGCTCGGAAGGATCCATTAACTACCATGTACAATAATTACCACCCAACATTTGTAAAAAGCATTGGTATTTTTCTCCATCTTTTTCCTGACTTTCTGCCTATTGTTTTTACAGTCTTTTGATGAAGGAGATAAATTGGGAGATAGCAATGCGTTATGTTATAATTATCTGCCCTTACTTGTGAAGAATTGCCATGCTATAATTATCATGAATGTGACAAAAGCTGCAAGATGTGATGTCAGCCCGATTGGTAATTTGGTGTGTTTTGTTCTCATCCTATTGTATTGTGTTTTATTCCTCAGCAAAGCATCTTGAATGTGGCTATTAGTTTTTCTTATCATCCTTCTCAAAATAGTACTATGGAAATGCTCTATGCAAGCTTTGTTGCGCTACTAAATCATTAGGTATATAGTTAAAATATCACCGTAACAGTTCTCATCGAACAAAATGATGATCCGTTTTTAAATAAAACTATAATGTGAAACCCTTCGCATGTACTAAAAGTATCTTAAATGAAATAATAGTGGAAGTGGAGACTGGATAGGATGATGGCAACATCACCTTGTGTTTAGCAACAAAAATCAGGTACGTCACAATTGTCGGCATCATGCGGCTCTACCACACCAACACACTTCAGGTTTGATGATTGGTGATATATACCATGCAGTGGTTTATGCTCTTACAACTTGTTATCAATTCACTTTCCCTTGTTTGATAATTTCTGGATTAGTCACTGAATCTTGTTTGTTTTGTTCTTTGGTTTTGTGATTAGATGAGGGTGAGTGCCACGGTCATCTCTCCTCGGGTTATGCACGACAACATTGATGATTCGCTCGATGAATACGATTACATCTTCCACATGTTCGGTGCTGGAGTGGCTGATCTCCTGGAAGAGTTACATGTTCCTCTTCTCATGGATTTTGACCATTGTTTTAGAGTGATTCGGATAATGAGTTTGGTAATTAGTACATTCATATTCTTTGGCATCCTCAAGCTGTTGGTTGGATGTACTGCAATTAATGTGATCTGAATTATGATCGTGTGCATCATGCCACTCTATATTTATAAGGCAAATGATCATGGAACTACACCTTCGCAAACAAGCTCGCCGAGGTCTTGGAATTCCAACCTAGGTAAACAAGTGAACTCATTTTAACAATTTTTCGCTTTTTTGGTGATGCGGGTATAGCTCATTCATTAATGACTACTCAACACTGTCTTTTTCTCTTTGGTGATTGGGTTATATGCTACTTTGTGTTAAAGGGTCTGTTCATGCCAAATTTAATAAATCTTGTTTTGTTTTCATAGATTGCCTATTTGATTATTGTGTGTGGAATGGTAAACGTTTGTAGCAAGGTCAGGGTTTGATTATTTTTTATGAGTGCACATACCTTCAATAAATGAACTAATGGGGCGATCTTGTTCTCTTTCTACTTATATATGTATACATATGGGATGCTCTATTAGTTCTTTTGTGCAAATAATCATTTTTTTGTTGATAGCCGGCGTTCACCGGTCTTTTTTCGTCCATCGTCCCATCACTGTTTGTTTTTTTGTCTCCCACCTCCTTCGTTCGGTTTTTTATAATCTATTACTACTATTAAAAAAGCCAACATATTCATCGCTAAGTACACCCAGCTTAATGTACACATAACAACAGGGATCAATAAGAGCCTCACGATTGAAACCACTTAATTTGATCTAACCATTAAGATTATACTAACCGGCAAAAACAACCGCGTTTAGCAATTTGCCTCAGTGGACGAAAACTCTGCCAGATGAAACCGTTCCACGCCCAGCGTCCACTCCGAATACATCGCTTCCCTAATTCAAGGAAGAAAAGCAAACAAGACCTGATCGCAAATAGATGTACAGGCTAGCGATGCGGTTAACGCTGGGCGGCGGCGGCAGCTCGGCGCAGGGAACGGTGACGGCCAAGGCATGGGCTCCGGGGAGGCTGGCATGGATCTGGCGGATGGTAGACAGAACGGGTCGACGACGGGCGGCTCCGACAAGTCAGAGGGACGGCGCCCACGGCGGCTGAGCTACTCGATGGCCTGCTGCAGTTCCAGAGCGAGAGAGCTTTGAAGGTGAGGAGGAGATAGAGAAGAACATAAGGAAGGGAGAGGAGGAAGGGCAGGAGCGCAGCGGCCTCGACGGTAAGTCGGTAAACCTCCGGTGGCGACGGTTTCCGGCGGGAGGCGGCCTCCCTTCCAAACTCAATCCAAAATCTTCACCGAGGGCCATGACGAAGCTGTTGTCTGCATCCGTCGTTGCTTGGGGGTCCGTCGTGCGCTCCAGGATGGAGGCTGCTGTGCAATATGGGATGGAGGATGCCGTTTCGTCGAGGGCGGGGCATCCTCTGTCTGTCGGGGTGTGTCGCCGGGACAGGGCCTCGCCACGTCATGGTGTCTCCAGTGACAAGCGCGGGAAAGTGGCCCGAACGCAGGCCCGCGTCTGAGCTGATCTAGGCACCGACGTTGTGCTCGCCATCGACGGGACTGCCGCCAACAGCACGCTTTCCCACATAGGAGATACGACACTGACAGTGGGTGCACGCGGGTAAGATCGTAACCGGCGTACACCACACCACCATCAAGATCAAATGTCTGTGCTGGCCGGTAAGGCTTTTCTGCAACTCCCATCTTCTTTTTTCACTTTTCTCTCTTGCGATCTGCCCATCTAAATCATGAGCAAAATTCGGTATAGATTTAGCGCATTAATGGTTCACTTTTTGAAGGTTGTTCAATATATCTTATATGATGGCGTGTACTTAGTCAAAACTTTGACACGACTCCTAAGCTCCTGTTTAGAATCCAATACTTACGCTTAGAGAATTGTTTTGGAAGGGATACGAAGAGAATTTAAAAATCATTTGTTTATTGTCTTGAAGTAGCTGTCCAAATATCCCTTTCTTGACTGACAAAATCAGAACAAATCTCAATTTATTTGTATACACATCTCTGCATTCTTGAGTGACGCAAATAAAACAATAATAATATCCCTCATGAATATAATTTCTCCACAAAGAATTGAGATTACAGAAAGCGGAACCACCGAAGAGCAATGGACAAACCAATACAGTATTTCTTTGCAAGCAGATGGAGCTTTTGGTGTAAATTCGAAGCATGACATATCTATGCATATCTGACAAACTTGAAAATTCAGTGGAAAGGCTAACTGTTAGCTTCCTTTTTCCATGATACTCTATTTACCATACGCCCTAGGAAACCCCCACCCCACGCTCCTCATATCTCGAGTGGTCAATACTTTTGCGATCTTCTCATTGTACAATAGCAGATCGGATATTTGTGTTCATGTTTAAGCTATAGAAGAGCATGGAGTACACTGATGGCCGTTCATGCAGCTGCACCTGCAACAGTAGGCATGGGTTGATGAAAGTGAGTACCAGACTAGCACTTTGCATGGGTCATGGGTCTCCCTGATTGGTAATGATACCTTTGACTGAATATTGCATCAGCAATACTTGTGTTCAGCTTATCAAGATATCTGTCCATGAATATCTTCTTGCTTTAACAGATTGTATGCATTCAAAAATAATTCTAACTGCATCCGCATTAGCAGAGAAAGCCAAGTAAAGGTTGCACGGACATGTGAATCAGTAGACACGCCTCATCGTTCTGATTCTATATGTGTTAAAGTAAAACTCTACAATACAAAGCAAACCAAGATACTTGGCATTAGTGAGACCCCTAGATCAGCTAGGTAAGTAAAAAGCTACGAATTTTCATGTATCTATGTAAATTTTTTGAAAATTTTCCTCATGTTTCCTACTTGTTAGTCTATAGGTAAGTTTACTTGGAATCACCGAGATAATTATTTATACTATTGCTCTATGCAAATTGTGCTAAATTATAGTGTTTTCTGAAATTCATTTAAATTATATGAATTGTATAACATTTTTAGTGCCATCAGAATGTATTTTACGCTTGTCAATTAGCACATTTCGTTGTCATATTTGTCAAGACGTGCGTTGCACGTGCACACACTTACTAGTACTCTTAAAGAAGCAGTCTTAAAGAAGCAGTCCGTACTTCGTTTCGTTCCTTCGCTACCTCGTCCCATTGATCGAAGGTCCTTCACCCCACCGATTTTCGCAAAAAAAACCCAGCTCTCGTTCTGGTTTTTTCTCACAGGCCTTTTTGTCTCTCGGTCTCCAAACCGGGCACAGCACATGCCCCAGCGGCCCAGCCTCCTCGCTCTCTTTCGCTCAACCCGGTTAGGTTTCCGCCTGCCGCGCTTCACTGCCACAAGCGCTCCCTCTCTTCGAGGATACACTGCCGGCGCGCTGCTCTTCTTCTTTGAGGCCTAACTGTGTTCCGTTCATCCACCCATCCACCTGCCCGCCTGGGTTTAAACGGCAGCGGCCGCCGCCATCGGGTGCCATTCATGCGGGCGCTGTGGGAAAGGCCGAACTAAAGCCGTGGTGCGAGGGCATCAGCGACGGGGCTGATGCGATGGATCTCCATGCAAGGATCTCCATGCGACCGAGCTCTCGCCCACGTCCCCCCTGTGCTTTTCTCTTCTCCGAGTCAAAGTGGCTCCGTAAGAATACTTGTTAGCGTGGCGGCCGGTTGCAGCGGCCATCTATGATATGCTCCTGCGTTGCCCTGATGTAGACGGATTGATGAGACGGCCTCCATAGCAAGGTGAGGACTGGATCAGTTTGTTTGAGTTCCTCTTACTTTCTTATCTAAAAGCAATCCACTTATTTGTTGTTTATAATTTATACTTTGATCAGTCTAGAATTAGATGAGCATGTTCAGGTCCGTGCACTAGAAAAAGGTTTCTGCTCACAACTACTATGATGTGCAATCGAAGAAAAAAGATTTGTATTTCATACGAACAAGACAATTACAGATTAGACGAGCATGTTCACGTATGTGCATTAGATTTTTGTGATTCTATTGATTTTTTTTGTTGCAGGCGTGGCAGGGAAACCAACTTCAGCTTTAGATTTGTGCAGGCTGGAATGTTCTTACTTTAGATTTGTGATGAGAAGTTACACGGATTTTGTTTTCAAGAAATTAGAATTATTAGGCCAGAATGCGATCTCACAAACATACATCATCCTCCCAGAAACACACACATGACGCACCCACTTCATTTTGGATTGGTTACTGCTGGCCAGATGGTCTCATTAATAGGAAAATATCTAGAGAACAAGTTGCAGTTTACTTCATGTTGCGTGTACATGCATACATTACATGTTGCTTCACTTTTGAGCTAGCTACCTCTGTTTTCTGTTGTTTCTTCTCCGTAACTTGGGATTTCTTTTCTGTAATTTGGGAAAAATAAGTGTCACAATGAAAGTCTATTTTCATACATTTTGAGTGGTGTCGCTCCTCATCCAATTTAACTTGATTCGGTAGTGTTTCACTTATTGCAGTTCACATGATTATACAATGGTGCTTACTGATCAAGTTGTGGATGAACAAGTCAATCAATTATTATTGTGTACGGAGGATATAAGTAATCATTATATTCCTGGAAATGCCATTCTGCTTGGTCTTATGACATATTAGATCAGTTGATGAAATGGGAGAGTTTACTGAATTAACCAGCTCTCTTGTTTGACTCCATTCAATGTTTTTAATGCTCACATCATTATGTCATGCAAAATTATGTGGTAATCGTCTTTTCTAATACTTTCAAATTATTCTTTATGGTGAAGAATCAAGCTTATCTATTGCAGCTCAGTGTTTTATTTTAAATATTGCCATAGGTGAAGCCTAAACTAAGCAACATGCATGAGGAAGGCAAGCGTGGTGAAGAGCTTGGGGGCGACCATGATGTGGGCAGAAGAAAGGGTGCATATATATGAGATTATTTATTAGTTTATTACCCGTGCGTCTGCACATATGAAAGGTAAACAAGTTCACTGCAAGGCACGTTCTAAGTTTTATCTTTGCATAGGTTCATTGGCTTATGTCATTTGATCAGTTTTTTCTTGGCATGCATAATTGCATAACCATCCTGACTTTTCCAAGAAAATAGAATGTCTACAATTATAAGAGTAATCACAAAAATAGACAAAAGTGGCAAGACTCGGTACGAAACATTGCACACGATCTTTACACCTAGGACAGCAAAAATATGACCTTCTGTTTATGACACTTATTTATGTTTAAATGTTGGGTGAGATTACTAATGTATATATTGAATGTGGGGAAACTGAACATATGTTGTACTCGGTGCATTTCATGAAATATATTCGCTAATAAACCCATACTATATTTATCACCCCGTGGCAATGCACACGTATTTCGCTCAAGTTTTACGTGGGCTGCTCGAGCTGCACGCAATGTGGAGACCCGACGCTGCCTCCCACGAGCTGATGCTGTTGCATGTCATGGCGGGGACAGGCGTGTGTGCACTACTTGTGCAGGGCGTCGATGTGGAGCCCCCGATCGGAAGGGACCCCACTGGAGATGGGGTTGGGAGCAGAAGCGGAGGTGCTGGACCCGTCTCTTTGCATAGCGGCGCTAATTTGCTCGTCCTTGAAGGTGTTGGTACATACGTGCTTTGAGAAAAACAATTGTTAGGTATGATTCTCAGTTCTCGCTACCTCCGCAGTGATGCAATTAGAATTTCAAATTTTCAATGTTATTTCCAACTATTTTTTGTGTCTGATTGAATAATATCCGTTACTAACTTACTTACTACAAATAATTTGCCAATGATCTTTGACAATTTTTGTGTTTTGTTTTATTTTTGTAATTGTTATCATGTAATAAATTCAGTTTGTTTTAGAGGTTCACAATGTTTCTTTAAAATTTATCCAGTGAATGTGTATGTCTGTTGCACCGGTTGCAGCTTCAACCTTTCAAATTTGACTCTTTCTACATTTCATATATGTATGCTTTGTTTTCCTGTTAGGTCGTTTTGGTCTTTATATACGACTTGTGTTTGTGAGAAGCTTATTCGATTAAAGGTTATAAGATACATTGCATTGCCTTTGTTGCACTCGGGGATACCATGGTCATGAGAAATCAAGGTTTGTTCTTGGCTTCTTGCTCAGTTGTGTTTTTCACCAATTTTTTGTTATACACAATGTTTTTACTGCTTGCAAGTAACAAACTGAGCATTTAGCAAGATTCTATTTCTTCGTCCATAGTGCTATTACCATTGTGCAAGAATCAGAATACCAATGCAGATGTGACTTTTTTGTCCATATTCAACAATGAAACAAAATTGTATTCCTTTTGTTTCTGCTCAAAACTAAAAATCAACTCACAAATGGACGTAATATATGATTTTGTTCCACTTGTATTTTTCCACCGGAAAAATGCCCATCCTTGCCTTCCATCACCTGGTCTACTGTAACAAAGCTAATTTCTCTACATCTAATTGCCTCATAAACTTAAGAGTGTTTATATCTAGAGTTTATATAGGGATTAGTAAACAGACGCTTTTTAATCGAATGCTTATCTAGGTTCAAGCAAGCTTAAAGTAGGCTGGGAAGGATGGCCGTTGATTATACTTATGTTCTTATTTTTGTGCAGCTCCAAGCAAACTCATCGTCCATGTAAAATAGTTCTCTGGGTGGTCCATATTTTCCGGCATATTTAGCTCATTATCTGGCCAAACATTTTAACTTGCACATCTTAATCAAACAAATGTATGATTTTTTTATCTAGCAGCAGTACAACTCTTTATTACTGAAATGGTTAGACATCCTTTAAGGTTGAGATGTATACTTGTAATCTGGCATTTGTCTAATTGTGATTTTGTGCAAAAAAAAATGGACCTATAGATCATGCAGAATTGGCTGGAAAGCTTTATCATCAATACCATATGATCGACATCTCATGCATCTGAGGAAAAAATGTGATATTTGTACAAAATAGCCTCACGACACTCCTCCACAATTTACAAATAGGGTGTTGTTTTTTTCAAGTTTGCTAAGCTGTTATAATTACTTAAGAGTGTACTCTTTATGTTAATTTTACCTCATTAATCATTTCTCCCTATCCATCTAAAATGAATCATTTCTCCCTATATCCAGCTAAAATAAATCATTTCATATCTTGTTTTCATGTAAGGAACACTATGCAGCTTTGACGTGTGCCCGAATCTTGATGTAATATTAATTTTTTTGCTTGCAAATAGGTTATACACATGCATGTTGTAATTCTGTAAATTTTCATTTTGGCATGATTAGACATGCTTTGATGCTTTGCTTACTGTTATGGCTAAAAATATCCAGTAGATAGATACTAAAGTTTGTTGGTTTTGCTCAACTTGGTGCGGCTTCATCGGTATCAACTCTCATGCAATACTAAAACAAGAAAAGGAGGGACTTGGGGGTTTATGATGTAAAACATTGCTTTTGGAAAAAAATTGAATTTATCTAAACTTTGGGGGATGAAGAATTTTGCAAGACATTATTTTGAAGTTAGGCATGATTGAAATTACTATGGAAATTTGGGGAACCTGGAGTAAACACTTGTAGATTTGGAGCGAGTGATAGAGCTGAAGCCGAGCAAGTAGTGATAGATTCATTTGTTAGTAAGTGGGTTATGAATTTGTCGATGGCAATTAGGCAGACTAGGTGAAACAACACGCGGATTTGAAACGGGATGACACCATAGCGATGTCATGACATAATAATTATAAAAACCTGAAGTGAGAATCTCATCATATATCCATTTATCGGCCCGTGGCAACGCACGGGCGTTCTACTAGTATATATAGTAGCCAACGGGTTTGCTAGATCGTGTATCATAACCGCACGACTCCTCCTGGCGTTCTACTAGTATATATAGTAGCCAACGGGTTTGCTAGATCGTGTATCATAACCGCACGACTCCTCCTGCGAAAGAGGAAAACCTAGCTACCTCCCCTCACAAATTCTCAACGAGGTCCAAACTAAGAGAGGTGAGAGAATGGGTGCCACTCCCGCTGCTCCCCCCAACCCTGCCCTGGCGACACCCTCCCCGCCGAGCTGCGCTGCCCCAGCGGCGCCCTCACCGCCGAGCTGCGCTGCCCCCAGCTCACCGCCTCCAACCCATCCCTCTGATCCTTCTCACCCATATGTCCGCTCCGACCAAGTGGCTCTTCGCTCCATCCTTGGAATTGGTGAGGAGAGGGGTGCCACCTTCCAGGGGCGCCTGCTCGCCGCCAGCGATTCCCCGCCTCCCTCACCTCACCTCCCTCGCTCCTACCCAATGCTCATTCACTTCCCCGCTCATCGCTATCTATAGGCGAAACACTAGTCGCTGGTCTTCTCCAAGCTATCATCGGAGACTGCGCCGGCGAGTTCCTCGTTGCCAAGTGCGACACAGCCACCTTTCGGTTCTATGTTAGCTCAACCACTGTGTGATCTCCTCCTGTTCGAGGAACCTATCTGCATCCGCTCCTGCTCATCCGTCTTCCTGCCATATATTCCACTACCGTCGTCCTCTCCCCCTGCTACCTTAGGTTGCTCCAGACTGGACGACCTTCTTCGCATTCCATACGACCTCTCACTTCAGTTCGTGGCTATTGCTTCTCTCCATCTTGGTTCCCCAATCACCCTCTCGACAGACACTGGCCATGGCTGCCGCATGCATGCGTGGATCATCTAATTCCCTGTCAAGCTGGACTGCGCCATGCTGAGCCTCATCCTTTCCACGCTATTTGGGGGCGCCTTCTCCCACTTCAACACCACCTTCGACGACGAGCGCCGCTTCTCCTTCACTGTCGCCTCGCCGGTGATCGCGACCCTCATCGCCAGCTTCGGTGACTTCAAGCGGCCGAGCATTTTACTATGCTTCCCCAACCCCACCGCACCCGCCGTGCCCACGGTGGTGTTGGCACAGAACTCCTATACCGAGTACTTTCCGGTATACGTATACGAACGCGATTCGTCGACCAATACTTTCGGCCGAGAGATACACACGTACGTAGTCTTGGAGATCACCGTACCAAGCAAGCAGCCTCTCTGCTGGATGGATTTTGAGACTAGCTAGCTTAGTATGTAGCAGCGGCTAGATATCTCACTGTAAACACGTACGCACGCATACACGATAACACGAGCGACGATGGCAACAGGTGCGTGTCGCACCTGTGTTTTCAATTGCTTTGATCTTCTTGGTTTTCTAGCCTTTTCTTCCTATCCAGCGAGGTCCTTTTTCGCCGGGCTTGGCTTCTCCTTTGCTTTACTACCGCTTGTGGATCCACCTTGCTTTCCTTTCGACAGGGCCATCCATTGCGCCATTGTAAGCATGAGATGCTCACTCTCCTTCGAATCGCCGAAGCTGAGACGAATTCTCTCGTCGTGGGCCTTGAACCTTCCGACGAGATCCTCGACCGTGAGAGTGTTCAGGTCAAGACATTGCTCGATCGATGTGACGATTTGGATGTAGCGTGCCGGCGCGGCGCGCAAAAATCGTCGGACGATCGCAACTTCTTCTAGAGTTGAACCATAGCCGCGTATGCCGTTGACGAGGGTCTTGAGGCGGGAGGCAAACTGATCAACCGTCTCGCTTTCCTCCATCTTCAGGCACTCGTAGCTTCTCATGAGGGACTGAAGGTGTGCTTCCTTGACACGGTCATGACCCTGGTGCAGGATCTTGATGGTCTCCCATGCCTCCTTCGCCGTTTTCTTTCCGACGAGGTGCTGCAGCACATCCTTCGGCATGGCGGAGTAGATCGCCGTTAACGCCTGACGATCCGTCCGGTACTTTGCCGCGCCCTTCGCGTACTCGGCGCCGCCGGGATCGACAGCTTCCCAGAATTCCGCTCCCTCCATCGCGACCTCCATGTTCATCACCCATAGTGCGTAGTCCTCTCGATCCAGCCGGGGGAATTGCGACCCCCCAACCATCGGCATCGGTGCTCTAGCTCCCGCCACAACGATCTCCTTGCCCGGGTTTGACATGATCCTTCGATTGCTTTCCGAAGATCACGTCAATAAACCAAGCTCTGATACCAATTGTTGGCACTGACCCTGTACGACACGTACGTCTCTCGTAGACGATTACTTTCCGTCGAGAGCACACAAGCAGTCGTCGAGCCAGCCGAGTGCTTTCCGACCGTAGCGTATGTAGACGTACAAAGCTAACCTGCTAAGCAGGCAGGCAGGCAGGCACCTGGATGGATTCTCACGTAGCAGATGTGAGCTAGCTTGCACAACCTCAAGGCTGATCGAACCACCAAGATCAAAGCAATACAATCAAAGGCTCGATACGAGCCTCTGGCAATCATCTCGGCGTCTTCAGTGTTTTCGTGTGCGTGTTCCGTTGCTTGAACCGGTGCTGGTTCGATCAGCCTTGAGGTTGTGCAAGCTAGCTCACATCTGCTACGTGAGAATCCATCCAGGTGCCTGCCTGCCTGCCTGCTTAGCAGGTTAGCTTTGTACGTCTACATACGCTACGGTCGGAAAGCACTCGGCTGGCTCGACGACTGCTTGTGTGCTCTCGACGGAAAGTAATCGTCTACGAGAGACGTACGTGTCGTACAGGGTCAGTGCCAACAGGTGGTTCATCGGTATCCGGCGACGGCAACAACATGATATCACTCCTACGACCACATCAAGGTTAGGCACTTCCGCCCTGGTTTAAGATTCTACAACCGTATTAAGAGTAATTACCACTCGGACGTCGCTGCTCCACTCAATAACAATCTCTCCACCTGCTCTATTTGGATTTGTTTTCAGCCTAACCTAGTTAAACCCTCATTGACGCTGGTTTTAAACTTGCTAAACCATTTTTTCTCCCGTCTTAATGATTTTCAAGCAAATAGACTTTCTGACAACTTGTTCAAGATGACCGTTAGCTCCCTTGTAGTACGCGCTGAAGTGTTGCTTTCTAATGTGCTCGATATCAAATGCCTCTCCCTACACCTATTTGACTGCCCGCAAGTGGCTCATGATCATCTCTAGTTCATAAGTACAGCCTCCCTTCCCATCGACTGCTCGGCCACTATTGTTACACCGCCCTCTGTACTAGGCCCGCACCCATCAGCCACCAAAAAAATGCTTCTAACCTGCTGCCTTTGACCACACCATCCCTCTCCTATCCCTCTACTCATTTCGGAGACGCAACCAGGTCCGGACAAATGACGGCGACCGAGGACGAAATCTCACCTACCCGGCCCTCAAACCCACGCTCCCATGCCCCTGACCAGATTCACCCTACGCATGCGTGCACTCTGCATCGCCGCGCCCGCAGTTGCACCCCGCTGACATCTCCTTTTCAGCCAAGGCAGCCCATCAAGTCCACTCTCATCCCCACCCCTGCAACGTACCCCACTGCGCGCATGTCATCCATGCCGCCTATACAGCAAACTCCAACCCTGACGCTGTTGCATGCTCATCCCCAGCTGAGACACCCTGCATGCTCATCCTCATCACTCCAATCAGCAGGTACGAATAACACTCTCCTCCCTCTTTTTCAGCACCAAAACAACATGCTGCCCCAAGAATCTTATGATCACACCACCCCGTGCTCGAACTTGACCTCTCCTACCCCTGCAGCTGCTCAGCTCTCTGCCATCCCCTCTCATGCCACGCCCATCACGCGCGTACACTCGCCAAACGAAGTGGCTGAACAATGCGCTACCCCCTCCTACAAAGACGCTCTGCTATCTTCCCCACCCTCAGCCAGCCCTCACTACCAGCCCTCACCAACCACTCTCGCTACTGTGGAGCCTATAAACTACCCCTCCTCTCCTACTGCCAGCCCTCACTACCAACCCTTCCACTCGCGCCTTGACCGCCAACACAAGCCTCGCTGCTTCCGCTGCCTCGCCTCCGATCACATAGTCGAGTTCTGCGGCGACCCCGTCCGGTGCGCTCGTTGCTGGCGTTCGGGGCACCGCAGTCCTCACTGCCGCTCTGTTAGACACCTCCATTACTTCCCGCCTCTTCCCTCCAAGCCATCCCTAAATCCCTCCTCCACGTGCAGTGACATGGCCCGCAATGCTACCTCCACCCGCCCTAGTCCTGCGAGCAATGCTCCGGCTGTTATCATCCCGGGTGTCCCTATCGTTGTCTACGCCCCTGGACGAACTTCCGCGCCTTTGCTCGGCGTTCCTGATGCGGCTGTCGGCTTGCTTCGTGGGCAGCCGGCCAACGCTGCCACTCCGGTGCCACTGTCGTTGGATGGTGAAGCCCTGCGTCATCGCCTCCACGACATTCGCACTGCTAACTCTTTCACCCCAGTCACCACGACGAGGCCCCCTCTCCTGCTGCCACGCCACTTGCCCCGCCTCCTCCTCTGTCTATCCCCATTGTCCCCCCCCCCCCTTCGTGCATCCTTCAGTGTCCACGCCGCTTCGCCTTCGCCCACCTGCGCGACGCCGTCCACAACCCCTCCGGCATCATCCGTCAGGTGCTGCAGACTGTCGGTGGGAACCCTGCGTTCGCCATCGGCGGCTCCTAGAGCGGTGAAGCATGTCTCACCTTCTCCAGCCACATCGAGCGAGAGTGCGTCCTCTCACGGGGCTTGCTGCATTTCGACGGCAATGTGATCTCCATCGAACCTGTGGAGGAGGTTGAGCACAGTATCGCTCTCTTCGACGAGCTCATCGAGCTCGAAGCCATCGGCATGCCCCACGAGCTGTGGCATGACACTGGCGTCAAGTTCGTGCAAAGCCGCTTCGGCGACGTTTTCTCTGTTGATCAATACTGCATGCAAGGAGACTATACGTCTGTGCGCGCTCTTGTCATGATTGCTGCTGGCCTGTCGGTGCCGGAGTCCATGATCGTTCGCCTCCCCATCTCCCACGAAGTCAAGCTCGTTACCCTCAAGGTCATGCAACGATGGGCGCACGGCGTCGACGTAAACCCCTTTGCCGGCAACTCCGAGGCTAGCCTCAGCTCCGGGAGCTCCGGCTCCCGGAGCCCCACCGCAGAAGGTTGGGCTGGTCCCGACTGCCCCTTCCCGCCGAGGTCAATGGGTTCAGTGGAGAATTGCGTTACTGTAATAGCGAAGGTATCTATGAAATGCAGTACCAAGGTCAATGAAATTGAAAGGCACCTCTGACAACAGAATCAAAAGGGATTTGGCGGCTATAGACGACTCAGAGGGGTTTTCATAAAGAGAAGCTTTCGCGCAGTACACCTGCCCCCGTCCTCACCAACCTCTCCGCAGGCTGCCGCTGTCGCAAACGACCCCGCCATCGGCGCCAGCCCACGTTCCACTAGCAATGTGGACTCCGACATCAATGCACGTGATCCCATCTTCGCCCCAACTCCGACAAGGCCTGCTGCTACCCTTGGCCTGTCCCCGACGCCGACGCTGACACCTGCCACCTCCGCTATATCTGAAGGCGTCGTGGCGGCCACTGCCAGCTTCGATTCGTCTGGGCCGACCGTCCTTTCCAACGTGGCGTCCCCTTCGGCTAGGGGGTTCGCATTCCCGGCGTTCGTGCCCTCCTCCACCCTGGCATCGGTCGAACCTGAGAGCTGCGCCCCCACTCTCGAAGCCTCGTCTTCCCGCTGTAACGCTTCACCTCCTCTGCTTGAGCCCTACATTCATAATCATCTCCTCTCTTCTCTTGCCGCTAACTCGGTGCCAATCTCCTCCCTCCCTCCAGCGCCACCTCTGCCTGTCAATGACCTTGACATGCATGAGCTGCATTTCAGCAAGGCTAGCGTAGTTGCCAAGCGGGTCCGCCGCTCCGCGGACAAGGCGAAGCGCTCGGCTGAACTGCTTCGCCGCAGCGACCGCCTTGCCCGTAAGGAACCCCGCGTCTACACCTCGATGGCCACTCGTGCATCAAAGGCCAAGGCGGCTCGTCTTGGCGAAGGCGGCTCAGCCACGACCTTCCTGGACGCCCTTCACGACTCCGACCTTGATGACCCAGCAGCGCCTCCGGCTTCTCCTGTTGTTTTAGCTCTTCTAGCTGAACTATGCAGTGCTGACAAAGAGCAGGTCAACACTGTCCGCGTAGCCGCCGGGGATGATGACCCCTTCGAGGATTGCAATGGAGAGCAAGGTGCTGGCACTGTTCCATGATCAGCACACCAATGATGCTTCCTACACGGTGTGCGATCGACTCTCTCTCCACTAGCTTATCTGCCGTTAAATATAGCCCCTATGTACTGCATGCATGCAGCTCATGCATGCTATTCCCTGACGTGTTGCATGCTATTGCATGCTGCTCCAAATAGCGTTTGTGCTGCCCCTCTCTAAGTAACCCTGCTCAGCGCAGTAGGCATCAGCATTTGTGCTGCCCCTCTCTAGTTAACGTCATATGTGTCAACTCTACTCAGCGTTTGTGCTGCCAAATACTATGCTACTTAGGCTTTTGTGATCGACCATGCATGTTGTCTACCCCCGCTCCTCCTCTCCTTCGGTGTCTTTATGTTACTACATCAGTCAAACCCATATTGTTGTTTGCTCATGGAATGTTCGGGGCCTCAGAGTCTCAAATAAATGTGCGGACGTTCTCTGAGAGCTTATCTCCATCAACCCTCATCTCGCCTTATTTGAAGAAACAAAACTTGAAACCCCCGACGATTCCAAAATTCGCTCCTTCCTCCCCCGAACCCTAGGCCACCTTGTCACCCTCCCTGCTATCGGGACGGCCGGAGGAACACTTTCCACCGCAAACTCAAGGTTCCTCTCAATCGTTTCTCACCAAAACATCGTCTTCACCTCATCTGCCACGATCTCCTCCCCTGCTCTCCCAATCCCGTTCATCATTACTAATATCTACGCCCCATCATCCCGCCTCCAAAAATAGGCCTTCCTTGACGAGTTAACCGCTGCCCAACCCTCTTCCACTACACCATGGCTCATTATCGGCGATTTTAACCTCATTCATTTCTTCGATGAAAAAACAAAACCTCCTTCCACCAGCATGAAGAAAACGCTTTTAACGCTGCTATCGACACCCTCTCCCTCATCGAGCTCCCCCTTCTAGACAGGTGTTTCACCTGGTCTAACGGGCGCGACAACCCAACCCTGGAGCGCCTGGACCGTGCATTTATCAACCTAGCTTGGAGTGATGCCTTTCCCAACACAACGTTATCCTCCCTAACTCATTTCTTCTCTGACCACGTCCCTCTGTTAGTCCATATTAACACTTCGCTACCTCGCTACCGGCATTTTCAGTTCAAAGCTGGTTGGACCATGTCCTCAGAGTGCCATAGGATCGTCCAACAGTGCTGGGCCCTGCCTCCTGCTGATAACGTCAGAGTCTCAGGCAACGCAACCAACAATCTTGTTAGAGCTCCGAAAAGAACTAGACAACGCCTAAAGCTTTGGGCAAAATCTAGGGCCCCGCCTCATGTGCGTGAGGGAAACTGCAAGAATATCATACGCTGCTTGGACCTCAAGGAGGAACGCCGCTCACTATCCCCTGCTGAGCGCGCTCTGCGCTTTGTAGCTGTCTCTGTCCTCCAACGGACCATTCGTGAAATTGCAGCCTACTGGCGCCTTCGCGCCAAAATCAGAAACTCCATCAACAGTGGAGAAAATACGAAATTCTTCCATGTGTCTGCCTCCCAGCGGCTTCGCAAAAATTATATTGTTTCGCTAAATCATGCCGGTCAAACCTTTTCCTCGCATACCCAAAAAGCCTCGCTACTCAAAACCTACTTCACACAAATTTTAGGACGAACCCCACACACTGTGTGGAACTTTGACCTAGCCAGCCTTTACCAAGAACCTGTTTCACAACTAGCATCCCTCTCTGCTCCCTTCGCCGAAGATGAGATCAAGCTAGCTTTCCTCCAAATGAACCCCCAAGCTAGCCCGGGACCGGACGGCTTCGGCCCTACTTTCTACAGAAAATTCTGGGCCCTGATTGAACCGACCATCTTCAACTTCTTTTCCGATTTCTTCCACAACCAATCTCAACCAGAAAGGCTAAACCAAGCACATATTATTCTGCTCCCTAAAAAAGACTCGGCAAGGACACCTGACTCCTTTCGACCGATCTCTCTACAGAACTGCCCCATCAAGGCGGTCTCCAAAGTACTCACTAACCGTATCAAACCCTTCATCTCTGAGCGTGTCCACTCCGACCAAACTGGCTTCATCTCTGGTCGAAACATTGCAGAAAACTTCGTATACGCAGCCGACATTATCAGCTCCTGCCACCTTCGCAAGAAACCAACTATGGTCATTAAACTAGATTTCCGTAAAGCCTTCGACTCCATTTCCTGGAAGTCTCTCTCCACCATCTTGCTAACGAGGAGTTTCCCTGCCTCCTGCTGCACATGGATTCAAAGCATCCTGGCCACTAGCAAATCCGCGATCATGCTAAATGGAGTGCCCGGGGACTGGATTAACTGCAAAAATGGTCTCCGGCAAGGCGACCCTATGTCCCCCTATATCTTCATTATTGTTGCCAACATTTTACAACAACTAATCCGCCAAAATAGCATGCCCTAATTCTTCACCACCCGATCTACACCAACCTCCCACCCACCACGTTGCAATATGCTGATGATACGCTCATCATTGCTGAATCCTCTACCGCCGCTGCCTCTACCCTCAAATCCATCCTTCAAGACTTTGCACTAGCGACGGCCCTTTCAATCAACTACGCGAAAACCGCATTCGTCCCCCTCCCTGTCCCTCCAGATCTAACAAGTGATATTGCGGCTATTATCCAATGTGACATATCCTCCTTCCCTCAAATCTACCTTGGCCTACCGCTGTCCCCCACTAGATTGCCACCCAATGCTTTCCTCCCAATCATCCAAAACTGTAAGCAATACCTCACCGGGTGGAAGGCCAAACTCCTTAACAAGGGTGACTGGCTTATTCTCCTCTGTGCCGTCTTAGACTCCCTAGCTATCTACTTCATGACCATGTTCCTTATCCCCAAGAAAGCACTAAAGTCCCTCGACGCGATTCGCCGTGCCTTCTTGTAGGCGGCTGAGGAAACTTGTACAGGTTCTCAATGTCTAGTTGCTTGGAATAACGTTTGCAAACCGAAAAAATTTGGTGGTCTTGGTCTGAAAAACTTGCGTCAACAAAACAGTTGCGTACTCATGAAGTTCTCTGCCAGAGCTGTAACCAACAACAACTCTCCCTGGTCGAACTGGGTTGCACTACACCACCCGAATGTGTTCCTCAAACCTGTCACTCACACCTCCTTTCTTTGCAAAACTATAACCACCCACTTGCCAATCCTACATCAGATCTCCTTTGTTCTGACCAACAATGGATGCTAAACGTATTTTTGGTTAGACACTTGGCTCTCTCATTGTCCCCTAGCCACCGCCTTCCCCAACCTATTCACCCACTCCACCCAGCAAAACGTCCGCGTGGCCTCTATTCTTCGTGACGGTTTAGTTTCTAACCTGCGGAATCGCCTCTCCTCGATGGCCTCGCAAGAAATGGTTTCTTTGTTGTTGTTGTTGCAGGACTTCATGCCGTCGATGGAGCACGACGAAAGGTTCCTTCATGGTGGTCTACCTTTTACCACCAAGACTGCATATAAGCTCCTCTCCAACGAGCCGCACGAAGACCCTCACGCTTCACTCATATGGTCCTCTGGGGTTCCCTCCAAGGTCAAAGTGTTTGCATGGCTGCTCTTCGGGGCGCGACTAAACTGCAAACCCAACCTGTACCAGAAGCACTTCTCCTCGAACTCCCGCTGCCCGCGCTGTAACCATCACTACGAAGATATCGATCACATCTTCCTCCACTGCCCTCTGGCTGGCAGGATTTCGCAGCGCATGGGGATCATGATGCCCGACTGCACTGAAGAACTTTGGGACATCCGCGACCCGGTCTCTCCCACGCGATCCATCTGGCCCTTCATCCTGCTCCTTATTTTATGGAAGATTTGGGACGCCCGTAACGCCATGACTTTCCGCTCCATTGACCGACACTCTGCTACTACAATTAGACTCATGATCACGGAACTCGACCTTTGGTCACACAGGCTATGTAATAATGCCGACAAGGAATCCGCTTTCTCGTGGCGGTTATTCCTCTCGTCACGCGTACGCGTTCCCATGTAATTCTGCAAACTCGAAATCAGCTAAGGCTGCATTACCTTTGAGCAATATATTCAGGTGGGGGATCTCCCCCCCACCCCCGCGGTGATTACTCAAAAAAAAAGCTAACTCCCTTGCTGTCCCAACTCCTGCTTCGCTCGTGTGGACGAATCGACCGATCGAGAGCTCTCACCTCTGAGCCGGCCACCATGGTCAAGGCCGCAAGGGCAGGATCCCTCGGCAGCCAATTGGAGGAGATCCCGATATGGTATATCCTCGTCCGCCTGCCCCCCAAAGCCCTCCTCCGTTGTTGCACCGTCTTCCGCGCCCGGCGAAGCGTCACCTCCACCCCCGATTTTCTCCTCGCACACCATTTCCACCAAGTCGCACTCCCCCTTGCCGACAACGGCAACAAATATACAGAAGACATCAGCAAGTCCCTAGACCGACTCCAGCCCATCGCCCGACTTATTGCACAAAGCTCCTTTCATATGGATGCCACCATCGGTGACGACAACATTGGCAATTGCATCTCCTTCTTTCAACCTATTTCCTCTTGCGATGGCCTCCTCATCTTCTGTGTCGAGGACACCGATTTCTTCATATGCAATCCAGCAAGTCGCCAATATGCTCGCCTCCTGCTGCCTATGGATCGTCGATGGACGGTCCTAGGAATGTACCATCACCCCCTTACCGGTGAGTACAAACTACTTCTTTACTCATACACGGGTAACATGGACGATGATGAGCCGGCACCCAATAGTAAATTTGCATGCCATGTCCTGGAATTAGCTTCCGGGAAGCCGCTGAGGCGCATTGTGTGGCTAGATGCTATTACCATTACGTTGCTGGGATTAAACCCTCATGTCCTATTCCATGGTAGCCTGCATTGGTATCCATTGGACAATGATGGCAACAACACAATGATAGTGGTCTTCAACGCAACATCTGAGTCGTTCCGACAGATGCGTGCTCCTATTGTTACTTACTACGCCGACCTATTTGAGATAGATGACATGCTCAGCATGTCCGCCTTTGATTATGTTAATACTATTGATATATGGGTGTTGGAAGATTACGAAAGGGAGGTGTGGGTCCTAAATTGCCGTATTGAATTGCATGCTGCAGAGATCAGTGTGCCATATGGCGTGCAGTTGTGGTTGGATGTGTTGGTCGGACCCGGGGATGGTCAGTTGGTTGTGTTGGTCAAATCTCACGATTGGCTACTTGAGGTTGGCATGGATGGCAAGTTGGTCGCCACTTTCCATCGCAAAGAAGTCGAGCTTACTCACTTTCGGCTCAAACAAACTCTTGTTCCACATACGTTCTTTCCAACACTAAAGGGTTATGTTGTAAATTCTCCGCCTTTCATCTGAAGGTTGTTGAGTGGGCTGGTGCTTCTAAACATCAACGCTCCGTTTGGATGGTGATTTCCAACAGCTTCAATTCATGGTTGGATGGTGAAGTGGTTAATTGCACACATTACACATGTATATTTTTTATACTTTGTTGTGCACGTTTTTAGTTGAACTATCTATGAGACAACCAACTGTGCACATTTTTAAATGACTCGTCATTCAATTTCTTAACATGTCAAATTTCATCTTGGGCGAGGAGTGAAGTATGTGCATTGGACCAGAAAGAATGAAGTATGTTTGTGAGGGATTAGAGAAGAATAGTTGCACCTGATAGTGGCGTAGAGGCGGGCGCATGCACACGCAAACTGAGCACACACACACATAACAACCCATTCGACTGTGGTACTGGTCACCTTTCCCTTTCCAGACAGAATTGTTTCCAACACCCTTCTCCAGCAGGCGCCCCTGCCACCGCCTATTCCATTCCATGCAGTGCCTGCTTGCTGCTTGTTGCTGCTCCGTCAGAGACAGTTCCAACTGAAAAATAATAACATAGTTACCAACAATAAAAAAAAAATCAAGTAGCAGAATTACAAACAGCAAAAACAGATATTTGATGCTGATACCATAAAAGGCATGGAATGACCCACAAGTCTTCTTTATCTGATCTTAAAGCATCAACTACAACTCGCCGCAAGGTCATAGGATTTCAGAAAGGAACTTCGCATTTTAATCAGCTTGAAAAAAAATATGGCGCGGAACTGAAAAAACAATCCACATCTGAACAGAAAGACCATGTGTATTGTTTGACACACAAAGTACCACTGAGAGAGCTAAGTAGCACAAAGCCCCAATCTAAGACACATACATCAAAGAAGCCACAATAAGGAGGCCTTCTGAAACCACCAACTTCCACAGAGCTTGCTAATATTTTTAGGGGTGAAATATCTGCAGTTCTGCAATAAAGCAGGCAAACAAAGAGAAATATGTCCACCATCCGTGTTCTGTTCGGCCAAAGCATGGACTATCAAAGTCAAACAAAGGTAGTTTGCTTCCTCAACTTTTTTGGACATTGACAGGTAACTCAAGATAGCATGATGTACCTAAGCGTATAAGTTTTTATTTACATTGGCACATATTGAATTATTGATGCACTTTGGATTAGAGAAAAGTATACATTTCATCCCTCAACTCTTGCCAGAGTCTAGATTTGGATCCTCAACTTCGAAACTGGACAAGTTACACCCTTAACTCTTCAATCGGTCAATTTTCGTCCCTTGTTCTCAAAACTTCATCATCGGGGTCTGCTTCTTTCAGACCAAGGGACGAAACTTGTCTGGTTTGAAGAGTTAAGGGTGCAACTCGTCCGTTTTTTTTAGTTCAGAGGTCAAATCTAGACTGCCAAGAATTGAGGGACGAATAGTATAAATTTCTCTTTGGATTACCATTGGCATGATTATTTCAGAGGCTACTAACTCGTTGCTGACAAGTTCCCTCGTACAACGTACATGCTAGAACCAATAACATAGGCATACCAGTCGTCACGCCATTATGGACCGAATGATGTGCAGAAAGTAGGTGCTTTCTTAATAAGAAAAAAATGACATAATGAGGATACAAAAGAAGGAAAAGGAGCAACGGTTCAGCATACACGCCTCACTGGGCCAAGCCTGCAAAAAGTCACCTTCAGAGGTAGTGTCTAGCATTGAAGTTTTTAGTCAAAGTAGGAAAATAAATAGTAGCAGAGAACAATTATAAGGTGGTTTATTGACATGTTCATTTTGTCCCCAAAAATTCGTTGAGTACTAATCAAGAGAAATGCTAAGCCTATCAAGGAGCTTCTGAAATGTTTACTAGTGGCAACTGGTTATCCTACCTCCTTTTTTCCCCAGAAGTTGGCTATCATAATTCTATCCATGAGATGGTCCATTTTCTTTTGGTAGTGATCCGCATACAATTTAAGGCTTAAATACACCAGGACAAGGTCCATTTGGAGGTTTAAGTATATTTTTTGTTGAAATTAGTAGTGGGCTTTAGGCCCATAAGAGAATTTCAGAAATCTTCAAGGGCCCATGTAGGTGGTGGCATGACAAGGTGGTGGTGGAAAGTTTAGACCCACCCCGCTAGTGGAGAAGAAATTGGACCCCTTTGTAAGGGTTTCTCTTCTACATGCTATTAGAGAGTGAGAAGAGAAGAGGCCCTCGAAACCCCGCCTCTCCGGTTCCTGTACGGGAGAGGGGCGCATGGTCTTGTTGTTCATCAAATGGACGTTAAGACGACTTTCCTAAATGGAGAGCTAGACGAGGAAATCTATATGCAACAACCATATGGCTTTGTGATAGATGGTGAGGAAGGAAAAGTGTGTAAGTTGTTGAAATATTTATATGGCCTGAAGCAAGCACCTAAGCAATGGCATGCTAAGTTTAATATAACTCTTACATCTGTTGGCTTCACTGTTAATGAAGCTGACAAATGTGTATACTATCGCCATGGTGGGGGCGAAGGAGTTGTATTGTGCTTGTATGTTGATGACATACTGATATTTGGAACCAACCTCAAGGTGATTGAGGAGGTTAAGTCCTTTCTGTCTCAAAACTTTGAGATGAAGGACCTTGGAGTGGCTGATGTTATCTTGAACATCAAGCTCTTGAGAGATGATGAGGGTGGATTAGACTTCTACAATCCCACTATGTTGAGAAGATACACTGGGTTTATCAAAGGCATGGTGGGGGAGGCCATATTGACTGCGTGTCATGTCCTGAATAAGGTTCATACTAAATATAATGAAGTCACTCCCTATGAGGAGTGGTCAAAGAGAAGGACGACGCTCTCGTACTTACGTACTTGGGGCTGCTTGGCGAAAGTCAATGTGTCGATCCCCAAAAAGCGTAAGCTTGGACCGAAGACCGTGGACTGCGTTAATTTGGGTTACGCTAAGAATAGCGTTGGCTATAGATTTCTAGTAGTGAAATCTTAGGTACCTGACGTGAAGGTCGGTACAATTATGGAGTTGAGGGATGCTACATTCTTTGAGGATATTTTTCCCATGAGAGATATGCAAAGCACTTCTAGACAGGAATCTAAGGAAACTCCTGAGCCTGCCATTCCTATGGTATATTATGAACAAACACATGATGATAATCCTGAGGAGTATGACGAGGAAACCCTTGGTAGGGGCAAGAAACAAAGGACTGCAAAGACCTTTGGTGATGATTTCTTCGTATACCTTGTGAATGATAATCCCACTTCTATTTCAGAAGCGTATGCTTCTCCAGATGCTGATTACTGGAAAGCTGCGGTCCGTAGCGAGATGGATTCCATCATGGCTAATGGGACAAGGGAAATTACTGATCGTCCCTATGGCTGTAAACCACTGGGATGCAAGTGGGTGTTGAAAAGGAAGCTTAGGCCCGATGGTACAATCGAAAAGTACAAGGCTAGGCTTGTGGCTAAGGGCTATGCCCAGAAAGAAGAAGAAGATTTCTTTGACACTTATTCACACGTGGCCAGACTGACCACGATTCGAGTACTACTCTCGTTGGCAGCCTCGCGTGGTCTTCTTGTTCATCAAATGGACGTTAAGACGGCTTTCCCTAACGGAGAGCTAGACAAGGAAATATATATGCAACAACCAGATGGCTTTGTGATAGATGGCCAGGAAGGAAAAGTGTGTAAGTTGTTGAAATCTTTATATGGCCTGAAGCAAGCACCTAAGCAATGGCATAATAAGTTTAATACAACTCTAACATCTCTTGGATTCGCTGTTAATGAAGCTGACAAATGTGTATACTATCGCCATGGTGGGGGCGAAGGAGTTGTAATGTGCTTGTATGTTGATGACATACTGATATTTGGAAGCAACCTCAAGGTGATTGAGGAGGCTAAGTCCTTTCTGTCTCAAAACTTTGAGATGAAGGACCTTGGAGTGGTTGATGTTATCTTGAACATCAAGATCTTGAGAGATAATGAGGGTGGGATTATGCTACGGCAACAAAAGTCTTTCCCTCGCGCTAGGAATTCTTCTTGCTACTTCTCTGGTTTGCGTTAGTTTTTCCATTGAAGAGGAAAGGGTGATGCAGCACAGGAGTAGTAAGTATCTCCCTCAGTTTTGAGAACCAAGGTATCGATCCATAAGGAGGGTCTCGTCAAGTCCAGAGTACCTGCGCAAACACAAACGAGCTTGCGCCCAATGCTTCAAAGGGGTTGTCAATCCCTTCAAGATTGTTTGCAAAGTGAGATCTGAAGGCAGAAAGTGCAACGAAGGAAAAAGTGTAAGGCTGAAAATATGGTGTGGAGTAGACCCGGGGGCCATAGTGTTCACTAGAGGCTTCTCTCAAAATAGCAAATATCACGGTGGGTAAACAAATTACTATCGAGCAATTTAGAGAACCGCGCAAAGTCATGACGATATCTAAGGCAATGATCATACATATAGGCATGACGTCCGAGACAAGTAGACCGATACTTTCTGCATCTACTACTATTGCTCCACACATCGACCGCTATCCAGCATGCATCTAGTGTGTTGAGTTCATGACGAACAGAGTAACGCCTTAAGCAAGATGACATGATGTAGAGGGATAATCTCAAACCAATGATGAAAACCCCATCTTTTTACCCTTGATGGCAACAACACGATGCGTGCCTCGCTACCCCTTCTGTCACTGGGTGAGGTCACTGCACGGTATGAACCCAAAACCAAGCACTTCTCCCATTGCAAGAATCATAGATCTAGTTGGGCAAACAAAACCCACAACTCAAAGAGAATTACAAGGATATGAAATCATGCATAAGAGAGATCAGAAGAAACTCAAATAAGATTCATAGATAATCAGATCATAAATCCACAATTCGTCGGATCTCGACAAACACACCGCAAAAGAAGATTACATTGGATAGATCTCCATGAAGATCATGGAGAACTTTGTATTAAAGATCCAAGAGAGAGAAGAAACCAACTAGATACTAACTATGGACCCGTAGGTCTATGGTGAACTAGTCACGCATCATCGGAGAGGTCATGGTGTTGATGAAGAAGCCCTCCGTGTCCGAATCCCCCTCCGGCAGAGCACCAGAACGTGCCCCAGATGGGATCTTGCGGAGACAGAAGCTTGCGACGGCGGAAAAGTGATTTCGATGATCTCCTGATTTTTTTGGGATTTTTAGGGAATATATAGGCGCAACCCCTAGGGCAGAGGGTGCCCAGGGGGCCCACAAGCCTATGGGCCGCGACCTACCCCCTGGCCGCGGGGTGGGGGCTTGTGGGGCCCCTGAGGCTCCCCTGCATTGGCTCCCAAGCTTCCTGATCTTCTTCCATTACGAAAAAATCATTCCGGGGATTTTCTTCCGTTTGGAGTCCGTTTCAAAATCTCCTCTCAAAGGGGTCAAAAACATGGAAAAAACATGAACTCGCATTTGGCACTGAGTCAATAAGTTAGTCCCAGAAAATATATAAAAGGCATGCAAAACATCCAAAGTTTGACAAGATAATAGCATGAAACCATCAAAAAATTTAGATACGTTGGAGACGTATCAGATTACACTTCTGCAATCCCACTATGTTGAGAATATTTTGAGTCGCTTTGGATATTCAGACTGCAAAATTTCTCAAACACCATATGATCCTAGTGTGTTGATTCGAAAGTTCAAAGGCACAACTATAGATCAATGAGATTCTCTCAAATTATCGGTTCGATTATGTACCTAGCTAGCGCAACAAGGCCTGACATCGCGTTTCCTGTGAGCAAACTTAGCCGATTTTTTGCAAACCCGGGCGATGTTCATTGGCGTGATGTTGAAAGAATTATGCGCTACCTGAAAGGTATTGTAACCACAGACTTCACTATATGGGATACCCATCGGTACTTGAATGGTATAGTGATGCGAATTGGATCTCTGATGCTGATGAGATGAAGGCCACTACTGGGTATATATTTACTCTTGGAGGTGGTGCTGTTTCCTGGAAGTCTTGCAAGGAAACGATCTTAACGAGATCGACAATGGAAGCAGAATTAACAGCATTAGACACATCTGGTGTCGAAGCAGAATTTCTTCGAGATCTTTTGATGGACTTACCTGTGGTTGAGAAGCCGATTCCGGCTATCCTTATGAACTGCGATAATCAGACAGTTATTGTCAAAGTGAAGAGTTAAAAGGACAATATGAAGTCCAACAAAGATATAAGAATGAGATTGAAGTCTGTCAGACGTTTGAGAAACTCCGGAGTGATAGCGTTGGATTACATCCAAACGGCTAAGAATCTGACAAATCCCTTTACTAAAGGGCTATCACGTGTTGTGATCGATAGTTCATCGAGGGAGATGGTTATGAGACCCACATGAGTTGCGATGGCAGTAACCCAACCTATATGATCGGAGATCCCGTGAAGTAGGACCTGGGAAAACAAGCCAGTGGTGAACTGAGGAGAGTAACTTTACTAACCCACTCCATTGGAGATGTAATGCTCTCGGATACTGTATATGGTAAGATGACTATGCTAGTGCAACAAAAGACCTTCCAATGGCGCCAGAAACAAGCGAGTTGACGGGAGACTATTCTTGTCTTGATACTCCTCAGCAACGGCACCAGGAATCCTTCTGCTACGGCTATGCCCTTAGGGACTTCCTTGGCAAATATGCAAAGGATTCCCCCGTGGCCTTGGAGCCTTGCGTTGGTGTTCCCTCGAAGCGGAAAGGGTGATGTAGCACAGCGGCGATAAGTATTTCCCTCAGTTTTGAGAACCAAGGTATCGATCCAGTGAAGGATTGTCACAAGTACTTGCACAAACACAAAGAGCTTGCACCCAACGCTATGAAGGGGTTGTCAATCCCTTATAGATTGTTTACCAAGTGAGAACTGAAAGCAAAAAGAAACAAAGCAAAGTAAAAGTGAAAGCGGAAATGATAGTTGTGAATAGACCCGGGGGGCCGTAGTGTTCACTAGTGGCTTCTCTCATGAAAGCAAGTAGACGGTGGGTGAACGAATTACTGTCGAGCAATTGATAGAACCGCACAAAGTCGTGACGTTATCTAAGGCAATGATTATATCTATAGGCATCATGTCCAAAACAAGTAGACCGATAATTTCTGCATCTACTACTATTACTCCACACATCGACCGCTATCCAGCATGCATCTAGTGTATTAAGTTCATGAGAACAGAGTAATGCCTTAAGCAAGATGACATGATGTAGATGGACAATCTCATATCTACGATAAAATCCCATCTTGTTACCCTTGATGGCAACAACATGATGCGTGCCTTGCTGCCCCTTCTGTCACTGGGAAAGGTCACCACACGGTATGAACCCAAAACCAAGCACTTCTCCCATTGCAAGAATCATAGATCTAGTTGGCCAAACAAAACCCAAGACTCGGAGAGACTTACAAGGATATCAAATCATGCATATAAGAAATCAGCAATGACTCAAATATAATTCATAGATAATATGATCACAAATCCACAATTCATCGGATCTCGACAAACACACCGCCAAAGAGGATTACATCGGATAGATCTCCATGAAGATCATGGAGAACTTTGTATTGAAGATCCAAGAGAGCCAAGAAGCCATCTAGCTACTAACTACGGACCCGTAGGTTTGAAGTGAACTACTCACGAGTCATTGGAAAGGCGATGATGTTGATGTAGAAGCCCTCCAACTCCAAAGTCCCCTCCGGCAGGGCACCGGGAAGGGTCTCCAGATGAGATCTCGCGGAAACGGAAGCTTGCGGCAGCGGAAAAGTGTTTTCGTGGATGCCCTTATTTTTTTTAGGATTTTAGGGAATATATAGGCGAAAGAGCTAGGACAGGGGGCTCCAGGGAGGCCACAAGCCTGGTAGCCGCCGCCCCCTGGTGGCGGCTACAAGGCTTGTGGGCCCCTTGTGGCTCTCCTGCCTTGGCCCTCAAGTCCCCTGATCTTCTTCCATTCTGGAAAAATTTATTTCGGGGATTTTATTCCGTTTGGACTCCGTTCCAAAATCAGACCTGTAAGAGTCAAAAACACAGAAAAACAGGAACTGGCACTTGGCACTGAATTAATAAGTTAGTCCCAAAAAAGATATAAAAGGTACATAAAACATCCAAAGTTGACAAGATAACAACATGAAACCATCAAAAATTATAGATACATTTGAGACGTACCAAGCATCCCCAAGCTTAACTCCTGCTCGTCCTCGAGTAGGGAAGTGATAAAGAATGAATTTTTGATGCTTTGATGCTACCTAGCATAGATGTCCTTTGTAACTCCTCTTATGTGACGTGAATGTTCAGATCCATTAGATTCAAAACAATAGTTTGCTATTGATGTGGAGACAATAATACTTCAAGCAAACTAGCAAGGTAATCATGAACTTTCAAAATAACAAGGCCAAAAGAAAGTTATCCCTACAAAATCATATAGTCTGGCTATGCTCTATCATCCTTGCACAACAAATTTAAATCATGCACAACCCCGGTATTGGCCAAGTAATTGTTTTCACACCTTTACTTTCTCAAACCTTTTCAACTCTCACGCAATACATGAGCGTGAGCCATGGTTTTAGCACTATGAGTGGTGTGGAGTGTGGTGGAGGTTGCAAGACAAACAAAGAGAAGATGGTGACATTAACTAGGCATATCAATGAGCTATGGAGATGCTCATCAATAGATATCAATGTGAATGAGTAGGGATTGCCATACAAATGATGCACTAGAGCTAAGAGTAAGTGAAAGCTCTTAAAGAAAACTAGTGGGTGTGCATCCAACTTGCTTGCTCACGAAGACCTAAGGCAAATTTGACGAAGCCTATCATTGGAATATACAAGCCAAGTTATATAATGAAAATTTCCCACTAGCTATATGGTGGCGACAAAATGAGAGACTCTCAATCGTGAAGATCATGGTGCTTAATAAGCACAAGTGTGGAAGGATAGTAGCATTGTCCCTTCTATCTTTTTCTCTCATTTTTTGGTGGGCTCTTTGGCCTCTTTTTTTATTTTTATTTTTTTATTTTGGTGGGCATCGCTGGCCTCTTTTATTTCCTGACATGGGACAATGCTCCATCAATGATGATCATCACACTTACAACTCAAAACTTAGAGCAATGATGACTCTATATGGAATGCCTTCGGTAGTGTACCGTGACAATGATCTAGCATGGCATAGATATCAATGGAAACATCATGCTAGCTATCTTACGATCATGCAATGGCAATGTAGAAGTGGTGGCACATATCATGGTGGTAGTTGCATGGCAATATATCTCGGAATGACTTTCAAAAAGCCATAGTAGGTAGGTATGGTGGCTGTTTTGAGGGAGGCTAATGGTGGGTTTTGTGCACCGGTGAAAGTTGCACGGCACTAAGAAGATAGTGATGGTGGAAGGTGAAAGTGGATCTAAACCATGGACTCAACATTAGTCATGAAGAACTCATATACTTGTTGCAAAAGTTTTAGTTGTAATCAAAACAAAGCATTCAACGCATACTCCTAGGGGAAGGGTTGGTAGGTATAAACCATCGCGCGATCCCGACCGCCACACAAAGGATGACAATCAATAGACTAATCATGCTCAGACTTCATCACATAGCGGTTCACCATACATGCATGCTACGGGAATCACTAAATTCAACACAAGTATTTCTAGATCCAGAACACCATACTAACATAACTTAAATATTACCGCAACCACAACTCAAAACTAATTGAGATGAATCAAACTTCTCTAACTATTCAATGCACATGGAGATGGAAGTTTTCATATCCCTTTGGATAACTACCCCTTTTGAGACTACTTTTATAGCATAGATCAACAACCAAGCCACGCACTTTCGTGCTCTAAAATATATAAGTGAAGCACATAGAGCAAAATCAACTAGCTCAAAAGATAGAAGTGAAGCACATGTGAGCTGAATTGTCTACCAAAGGATATAAGTGAAGCTCGACAAAATCACAGTGAGTGCATGTCTCTCTCTCTAGGTGTGCAGCAAGGATGATTGTGACACAACAAAAATAAAAGACTCCTACTATACAAGACGCTCCAAGCAAAAGACATAGCATGTGGTGAGTAAAAATATAGCCCCAAGTAACGTTACCGATGGATTGAAGACGAAAGAGGGGATGCCTTCCCGGGGCATCCCCCAGCTTAGGCTTTTACGACATCCTTGAATCATCTTGGGGTGCCTTGGGCATCCCCAAGCTTGAGCTCTTGCCACTCTTTGTCTTTTTCTCCATAAAAACTTCCAAAACTTGAAAACTTCACAACACAAAACTTAAACAAAAACTCGTGATAACATTAGTATAAGAAAGCAAACCACAACTTCTTTAGGTACTGTAGCAAACTTAAATTCTACTTATGTTGATGTTGGGTTACTGTATTTTCAATCTTACATGGCTAATACCCCCGATACTATCCATAGTTTCATCAAAATAAGCAACCAACTCAACAAAAACAAAATCTGTTAACAGCAGACCAGTCTATAGCAATCTGTATACTTTGTATACTTCTGGTACTTCAAAAATTCTGAACAATTACGACAGTCTGAAGAATTTGCGTAGCAATAAGCAGCAAAAAGAATGAACTCAAAAGCTCTTACAGAAAAAAATGAAAATTCTTTTCGTGAGAAGAAAGTTTCTGTCTTTTCCAGCATTACCAAACGATCATCCCCAAGACTAATCATAACGGTTTTACTTGGCACAAACGCAAAAAGAAACACAAAAAACACAATCATAACAGAATTATGAAAGTGTGGAAAACAAAAAACATAAAGACAAAGGATAGATTCGTTCTGTTGCCTCCCAACAAGCGTTATTGTTTAACGCCCTTAGCTAGGCAAAAGGCGATGGAATCACTTATAGTGATCTTTGGTGCTCAAACCATAAGTAGCCCTCATCATAGATTCATAAGGCAATCTTATTTTCTTTCTAGGAAAATGCTACATGCCCTTCTTTAGAGGAAATTGAAATCTAATATTCCCTTCCTTCATATCAATGATAGCACCAATAGTCCTTAGGAAAGGTCTACCAAGAATAATGGGACATGAAGGATTGCAATCTATGTCAAGTCAATGAAATCCACGGGTACATAGTTCTTATTTGCAACAATAAGAACATCATCGATCCTTCCCATGGGTTTCTTGACACTAGAATCCACAAGATGCAAATTAAGAGAACACTCTTCAATCTCATGAAAACCAAGAATATCACATAAAGACTTTGGAATCGCGGAAACACTAGCACCCAAATCACACAAAGCATTGCATTCATAGTTTTTGATCTTGATTTTGATAGTAGGTTCCCACTCATCATGAAGTTTTCTAGGTATAGAGACTTCTAGTTCGAGCTTCTCTTCAAGAGATTTCATCATAACATCTACGATATGCGCGGTAAAGGTTTTGCTTCGGCTATAAGCATGTGGAGAGTTTTCAATGGATTACATCAAAGAAATGCATTCAAACAAGCAGCAACTATCATAATTGAATTCCTTGAAATCTAAAGTGGGAGTTTCATTACTACCCAAAATTTTGATTTCTTCTACTCCACTCTCCACACCTTTATCATCAAGATAGGTGTGCTCCGAATCATTGGGGAGTTTTTCAACCAAAGTGGATTCATATCCAGCCCCTTCATCAATAGTTTTGACACGCAAAAACAAAGATTCAAGAGGAGTCACACCAAGCACTTTAAGATCTTCGTGATCTGCCTCACAAATTTCAGGTTTAGCCGCCATCTTATTGACTAAGGTAGCTTTCTTGTCAGAAATTTGGCCCACCAATTTTTCAAGGTGAGCTAGCTGAGAATTTAGTGCAAGGAATTCTTTTGCCATATCATCAACTTCCTTATCCAAACAGGCCATGAAAGAATTTTTGCTCCTTTCATTCCCTATGGAAATAACTATTTTGGTCAAACTGAAAAGACATGAAACCTTTGACACTAGTTTCAATCTCTTCCAACCTTCTGAAATAGTTTTGTTTGGCCATGAGGAAAGATCTCTCAGGAACAAGCCTAAGAGCAAGCGAGGAAAACGAGCAAAGGAAAACGACAAAAGGGCAAAAGGAAACGGCAAAGGAAAACGACAAACGAGAAAGGCAAATGAAAACGGCAAAAAGGCAAATGTGAAGTGGGGGGAGAGGAAAACGAGAGGCAACTGGCAAAAAAGGTAAATGCAAGAGATGAGTTTGTGACACCTACTTGGATAGATCTCTCCTTCCCCGGCAACGGCGCGAGAAATACTTCTCCTACTGCAACAAAAGACCTTCCAATGGCGCCAGAAACAAGCGTGTTGACGGGAGACTATTCTTGTCTTGATACTCCTCAGCAACGGCACCAGGAATCCTTCTGCTACGGCTACGCCTTTAGGGACTTCCTTGGCAAATATGCAAAGGATTCCCCCGTGGCCTTGGAGCCTTGCGTTGGTGTTCCCTCAAAGCGGAAAGGGTGATGTAGCACAGCGGCGGAAAGTATTTCCCTCAGTTTTGAGAACCAAGGTATCGATCCAGTGAAGGATTGTCACAAGTACCTGCACAAACACAAAGAGCTTGCACCCAATGCTATGAAGGAGTTTTCAATCCCTTATATATTGTTTGCAAAGTGAGAACTGAAAGCAAAAAGAAACAAAGCAAAGTAAAAGTGAAAGCGGAAACGATAGTAATGAATAGACCCAGGGGCCGTAGTGTTCACTAGTGACTTCTCTCATGAAAGCAAGTAGACAGTGGGTGAACGAATTACTGTCGAGCAATTGATAGAACCGCGCAAAGTCGTGAAGTTATCTAAGGCAATGATTATATCCATAGGCATCACGTCCAAAACAAGTAGACCGATACTTTCTGCATCTACTACTATTACTCCACAGGCCGACCGCTATCCAGCATGCATCTAGTGTATTAAGTTCATGAGAACAGAGTAACCCCTTAAGCAAGATGACATGATGTAGATGGACAATCTCATATCTATGATAAAAGCCCATCTTGTTACCCTTGATGGCAACAACACGAGGCATGCCTTGCTGCCCCTTCTGTCACTGGGAAAGGTCACCACACGGTATGAACCCAAAACCAAGCACTTCTGCCATTGCAAGAATCATAGATCTAGTTGGCCAAACAAAACCCAAGACTCGGAGAGACTTACAAGGATATCAAATCATGGATATAAGAAATCAGCAAAGACTCAAATATAATTCATAGATAATCTGATCACAAATCCACAATTCATCGCATCTCGACAAACACACCGCCAAAGAGGATTACATTGGATAGATCTCCATGAAGATCATGGAGAACTTTGTATTGAAGATCCAAGAGAGCCAAGAAGCCATCTAGCTACTAACTACGGACCCGTAGGTCTGAAGTGAACTACTCACGAGTCATTGGAGAGGCGATGATGTTGATGTAGAAGCCCTCCAACTCCAAAGTCCCCTCCGGTAGGGCACCAGGAAGGGTCTCCAGATGAGATCTCGCGGAAACGGAAGCTTGCGGCGGTCGAAAAGTGTTTTCGTGGATGCCCTTATTTTTTCTGGATTTTAGGAATATATAGGCAAAAGAGCTAGGGCAGGGGGCCTCCAGGGAGGCCACAAGCCTAGTAGCTGCCGCCCCCTGGTGGCGGCTATAGGGCTTGTGGGCCCTTTGTGGCTCTCCTGCCTTGGACCTCAAGTCCCCTGATCTGCTTCCGTTCTAGAAAAAATTATTTCGGGGATTTTATTCCGTTTGGACTCCGTTCCAAAATCAGATCTGAAAAGAGTCAAAAACACAGAAAAAACAGGAACTGGCACTTGGCAATGAATTAATAAGTTAGTCCCAAAAAATATATAAAAGGTACATAAAACATCCAAAGTTGACAAGATAACTGCATGAAACCATCAAAAATTATAGATACGTTTGAGACGTATCAGACTACTGTCTTAATGTGTTCTAAAGCTTATGTGTAAGCAAGATGTTGTCCTACACAGCGATCTTTGGAGGAACACACCTATATGAGCCTGACTGCTGGTCACAGTCTATGAGATTGGTGTGATCTCTAGTAAACTCATGAATATGCCAGGAGTGTGACTAATATGCTCCACCCGAGGGGTCAGCCTTCGGTAGCCTAGTACTAGTAAGACTTGTGGTGAAGCTTCTTTACGCCAAACTAACAATTCAAGGCATAGTCTATTGTTCAGTTGTAAAGGGGTGTAGCTCCTTGTTCTAGGTGAAGCTCAACCTTAACAGGTGTTCACTGAAATGCTGGTATATTAAAATAGTGATTGGAACGAGGGAACACGATGTTCCCTTGAGATCCAGTGGGGGATTGTTCAAATTAGTAGTGGCCTTTAGGCCCATAAGAGAATTTCAGAAATCTCCAAGGGCCCATGTAGGTGGTGGCATGACAAGGTGGTGGTGGGAAGTTTAGTCCCACCCTGCTAGTGGAGAAGAAATTGGACCCCTATATAAGGGTTTCTCTTCTACATGCTATTGGAGAGTGAGAAGACAATGTTGGAAATATGTCCTAGAGGCAATGATAAATAGTTATTATCATATTTCCTGTTACAAGATAATCGTTTAGTATCCATGCTATAACTGTATTGAATGAAAATATAGATACATGTATGGATACATAGACAAAACAATGTCCCTAGCAAGCCTCTAGTTGGGTAACCAATTGATCAAGGATAGTCAAGGTTTTTTGACTATGTGCAAGTGATGTCACTTGATAACTGGATCACATCATCAGGAGAATCATGTGATGAACTAGACCCAAACTATGAACGTAGCATATTGATCGTGTCGTTTTATTGCTATTGTTTTCTGCGTGTCAAGTATTTATTCCTATGACCATGAGACCATATAACTCAATGGCACCGGAGGAATACCTTGTGTGCATCAAATGCCGCAACGTAACTTGGTGCATACAAAGGTGCTCTACAGGTATGTCCGAAGGTGTCTGTTGGGTTAGTATGGATCAAGACTGGGATTTGTCACTCCGTGTGACGGAGAGGTATCTCGGGGCCCACTCGGTAATACAACATCACACACAAGCCTTGCAAGCAATGTGACTAAGTGTAAGTCACGGGATCTTGTATTATGGAACGAGTAAAGAGACTTGCCGGTAACGAGATTGAAATAGGTATGCGGATACCGACGATCGAATCTCGGGCAAGTAACATACCGAAGGACAAAGGGAATGACATACGGGATTATATGAATCCTTGGCACTGAGGTTCAACTGATAAGATCTTCGGAGAATATGTAGGATCCAATATGGGCATCCAGGTCCCGCTATTGGATATTGACCGAGGAGTGCCTCGGGTCATGTCTACATAGTTCTTAAGGTTCGATGATGTTTTAGTATAGTTGAGTTATATGTGTGGTTACTGAATGTTGTTCGGAGTCCCCGATGAGATCACGGACGTCACGAGGGTTTCCGGAATGGTCCGGAAACGAAGATTGATATATAGGATGGTTTCATTTGGTCACCGGAAAGTTTCAGGCAGTTCCGGCAGTGTAACTGGAGTGACGAATTGGTTCCGGGTGTTTACTAGGAGGGGCCCACCCACCCAGGAGTGAGCCCAAGGACCTAGGGTGGCGCCACAAGTCCCTACTGGGCTGGTGGATTCAGCCCAAGAGGGCTATGGCGCCACATAAGAAAATACCTAAAGAAAAGAAAAGGAAAAAAGGAAAGACGGAGGTGGGAAGGAAGAGGAGGACACCTCCTTCCCAAACCGATTTGGAGGAGGAGTCCTCCTCCTCCTGGCGGCCGGCGCACCTTGAGGCCCTTGTCCCTCAAGTCTAGCCCCTCCCCCTCCCTCCTATATATAGTGGTGGTTTAGGGCTTTTTGAGACACAACTTTGCCACGTGCAACTTCAGCCTATTCCACATAGTTTTACCTCTAGATCGGATTTCTGCGGAGCTCGGGCGGAGCCCTGTAGGAGTAGATCATCACCACCACCGGAGCGCCGTCACGCTACCGGAGAACTCATATACTTCCCCGTGTTGCTTGCTGGATCAAGAAGGCTGAGATCATCGTCAAGCTGTACATGTGCTTGATACGTCTCCGTCGTATCTACTTTTCCGAATTCTTTTGCCCTTGTTTTGGACTCTAATTTGCATGATTTGAATAGAACTAACCCGGACTAACGCTGTTTTCAGCAGAATTGCCATGGTGTTGTTTTTCCGGAGAAATAAAAGTTCTCGGAATGACCTAAAAATTTATGGAGAATATTTCTGGAATTTATGAAAAATACTGGCGCAAGAATCAGCGGAGGAAGTGGAGCCGTGAGCCCACAAGCCCACCAGGCGCAGCCCCCCTGACCGCGGATGGCAGGCTTGTGGGGCTCACAATGCTCCACCGCCTCTCAATCCAGCTCTATATAGTCCGTTTCATCCGGAAAAAAATCAGGGAGAAGAGTTCATCGCGTTTTACGATACGGAGGCGCCGCCACCTCATGTTCTTCATCTGGAGAGCAGATCTGGAGTCCGTTCTGGGCTCCGGAGAGGGGAGATCGTCGCCATCGTCATCATCAACCTTCCTTCATCGCCAATTCCATGATGCTCTTCACCGTTCATGAGTAATCTCATCGTAGGCTTGCTGGACGGTGATGGGTTGGATGAGATCTATCATGTAATCGAGTTAGTTTTAACGGGGATTGATCCCTAGTATCCACTATGTTCTAAGATTGATGTTGATACTACTTTGCCATGCTTAATGCTTGTCACTAGGGCCCGAGTTCCATGATTTCAGATCTGAACCTATTACGTTGTCGCCAATATATGTGTGTTTTAGATCCTATCTTGCAAGTTGTAGTCACCTACTATGTGTTATGACCCGGCAACCCCGGAGTGACAATAGCCGGAACCACACCCGGAGATGACCATAGTGTGAGGAGTTCATGTATTCACCAAGTGTTAATGCGTTGGTCTGGTTCTTTATTAGAAGGAGAACCTTAATATCCCATAGTTTCCATTAGGACCCCGCTGCCATGGGAGGGATGGACAATAGATGTCATGCAAGTTCTTTTCCCTAAGCACGTATGACTACATACGGAATACATGCCTACATTAGATTGACGAACGGGAGCTAGTTACTTATCTCTCCGTGTTATAACTGTTACATGATGAATAGCATCCGACATAATCATCCATCACCAATCCAATGCCTACGAGTTTTTCCTACTAGTCCTTGCCACGTTACTTTGCCACTACTACTGTTGCTGCTGCTACTGTTACTCCATTGCTACTGCTGCTATCATACTATCTTACTAATCTTGCTACTGATACTTTGCTGCAGACACTAAATCTTTCAGGTGTGGTTGAATTGAAAACTCAACTGCTAATACTTGAGAATATTCTTTCGCTTCCCCTTGAGTCGAATCAATAAATTTGGGTTGAATACTCTACCCTCGAAAACTGTTGCGATCCCCTATACTTGTGGGTTATCAAGACCTTTTTCTGGCGCCGTTGCCGGGGAAGCATAGTTGTATTCTCTGAGTCACTTGGGATTTACGTCTGCTGGTCAATATGAGGAATCCAATAGACCCAAGAACTAAAGTCTTGCCCTCAACTATGGGGACAGGTAAGGAATTGCCATCTAGCTTTGCACTTGATTCACCATCAGTTATGAGTAAGTTTGCGACACCACCTCCTGCTAGAAATCTTGATATGTCGCCTGTGCTTGATGATGCTACTTCTGCTGCCCATGATGCCTATGATGATGCTATGCTTGATACTGCTTTGCCTGGTGATGCTATGCTTGATACTGCTTTGCCACTAGGTGCATTCCTTGATGCACAAATTGCTAGAGTTGCTGCTAGATGTGATGATACTTCTGAAACTGCTGATACTATTGAAGTAGAACCTGTTACTATGCCTGAATTGCCTGTTATGCCTGAGCGTTATGTTATGGAGGGAGAGATAGCTGAGGACTTTCTTGCATGTAAGGATAGCTATGATGTTGAGAAATTACTGCTCAAGTGGAAAGAAAAATCTTTGAACGCTAGGATGAAATACGACCCGAAGTTTGCTACTACACCTATCTTTATGACCGATAAGGATTATGAATTCTCTGTCGACCCTGAGCTAATCACTCTGGTCGAATCTGATCCTTTTCACGGTTATGAGTCTGAAACGGTTGTAGCCCACCTTACCAAACTGCACGATATAGCCACCCTATTCACTAGTGAGGAAAATATCCGCCACTACTATATCCTCAAGCTGTTTCCTTTCTCGCTAAAGGATGATGCTAAGACCTGGTTCACTTCTCTTGCTCCTCGTTGTGTGCGTAGCCCCCAGGATATAGTCTACTACTTCTCTGAGAAATATTTCCCTGCTCATAAGAAGCAAGCTGCCTTGCAGGAAATATACAACTTTGCTCAAGCTGAAGAAGAGAGTCTCCCACAAGCTTGGGGGAGGCTTGTCCAGCTATTGAATGCTTTGTCTGATCACCCTCTTGAGAAGAATGAAATACTTGATATCTTCTATAATGGACTTACCGATGCTTCTAGAGACCACCTAGATAGTTGTGTTGGTGGTGTTTTTAGGAAACGAACCGTAGAACAAGCTGAGATCCTATTGAATAACATCTTGTGCAATGAGAATGCTTGGACTATTCACTACTAGAAAAAAGGCTATTAGTGGCGCACCTATATTGGCTATTAGTGGCGCACTATAGGTGCGCCACTAGTATCACGCCACTAGTAACAAATACTAATGGGGCACCGTTGGTGCGCCATTAGTAACCAAGGCTACTAGTGGCGCACCACATGGTGCGCCATTACTATGCCCACAGGTGCGCCACTAGTAGCCTTGGTTACTAATGGCGCACTCTTGTCCGATGCGCCACACGAGCCCAGCGGTACTATCACTGGCAGCAGCGGTACTACCGTTGGTCCTCGAGCGGTAGTACCGCTGGGACCATTCACTAATGAAAGTTAGTAATGGAGCACCTTCTAGTGGTGCGCCATTAGTAAGGTACCCTCACTCACAGCACGAGCCTAGAGGTACTACCGCTGGTAGCTGCGGTACTACCGCTGACGCTCCAGCGGTACTACCGCTGGGGCCATTATTTGTTTTCTGCTTTTTTGATATTTGCACAGGTTACAAAATACATTCACACACAGAATATAAATAGCAGATTTATCGAATACAATAGAAGATTAGTCTCCGAATACAATTCATCATATTAGTCTCCGAATTCAAAATACCGAATAAAGTTAGAACATTACAAGTGTTGAGACCGCGAGTAGCAAGTTTCTCTTCACATTACAAGCCGGTATCTAAACTACCATCACATAGAAGAGGGTTGCGGTCACGATGAGCATCATCACGATGAAACAGATCTTCATCCGGTTCCTCCTCCGGTCCCTCTTCTCTCCCGCTAGATAGCGCGCGTATCTAGCTTCCGCCTCCGCCCTAGTGGTTTACCCTTTGTAACTGTTACCGCTGACACGGTGAACCTGTCTCCGACACTCCTCCCAGTCATCGTAGACTCCGGGAACCTCACCCTTGTACACGACATACGACGACATCTCGATGCACTAGACAAACAAAACGTTAGTAGCAATTCATAGATAATATATAAGCATTGATTACATATAAGTTGAACGACTGTCCAAACTAAAGAGACATACAAGTTCATTAATGTTCAATTACAACATGAGTTAATCAATATTTCAGAACTACATAGCATCAATACTTTCGACTCGACGCAGGGACCAGAGCGTGGATGAAGCCGCCGTCTTTCATGATGGTCATGAATGTGCGGTCGTTGTCAGCCTCCATTTGTAGCATTGTATCTATTTCACTGTTGGACGGTTGACAATTGAGGTAGAACTGCCCCGATCTAGGAAGGACATCTTAATAGATGATTTCCGCAAACTCCGACCGGATGCGAAAGAAATCTTGTCTGATGTCCTCGTCCTGGATTGCCGACAAGCATGCGGCCCATTCTTTGAGATCATTTGGTAGCATACGGTGATGTTGGTCCCGTACGATCGCCTGCATGTGATGGAGGGCGTAGTAGGCATCCTTCTGACTGCCAGGCGGCTGCTTGATGCAGGGGAACATCGTTACGTGGGTGAACATGTGCTTGCCGTACCTACAAATTGGTCTCCTGAAGGTGCCTACTGATTTGGCGTAGCCGGGGAGAGCATCATCAAGAACTTTCTTGATATTTCTGTAGTCTTTCTTCGACTAGCGGTCCGAGTCGAAATACGTGGCCATGGAATACTTTGGGCTTAAGTGGATGAGTGTGCAATGTGTGTCACTGCACAAAACACGGAATTTTAGGGGGAAAACAATGATCGAAATGTAAGAAATCATATGTTACGGGGCGATGAGGGGATGACTTACTCGGAAAAGTAAGGCACGAGGAAGTTATCCTTATCTGCATTCGCTAGAATGACGCCTTCGAGGTATGAACTCGCGACTTGCCGGTCCCCAGCGCTGCCCAAGATCTTGGCACGCATGTAGAAGGGGTTGACTATCACGATGTTTGGGGTCTTGTCTCTAATGATCCGCATCTCCATACTGAGCAAAAATAGCTGAATGAAGGTGTAGTGCAGCGGATAAAGGTTAAGCATAGAGAAGATGTCATGAAACCGCTGGACAATCATACGCCCGATGTTGCTATCGACAAAGCCCTTGCCCTCTGGCACCTTGGCCACGAAAACCGGGTATGCCACATCAGTCGCGAAGAGACACCGCTTCTCCATATAAAGAACACTGTCATGCAGACTCCGCATAGCACTGGTTGCAGCATTGAGCAGATTAGTCGGTAGCATTGGCCTACCTGCCACATGCGCCCTCCTCTCAATATCCTTAGATATTGGTGGCCCGTCCTGAGCATGGATCGTACTCGGTGCCGGCTGGCTCGCACCCTTGTTATTCTTTCTTTTCCGTCCCTTCTGATTCTTCTACTGTAATGGGATCAAGTTCTGCTCAGAGACCACCTTCTTGAGTGTGTTGGGGCTGATAATATTTCGAACCTCGGCTATTTGAGTCTCGGTGAAGGCGGCAGCTGGAGGCATCTCCTGAGAACTGAACAGATGATGCCCGTTGAAATTGGGTTTCTCCGAGGTACCAGCTAGATCGCGATCGTCTGTTGCAGGGTTGGGTTCTTGAGAAGGAGGCCCAAGCAATTCATCACCGTACCCATGTTCATTGATGTATATATCGATGTTGGAAAATGTATCGTCGTCGTCGTCCGGATCCTGTGCCATATGCATGTTCGGATCAGCTGACGGCGGTAGCGTTGCGGCGGTCTTGCCGTGGCTTGGCGCCGGCACGACTGGAGGTGTTCTCTGTGGGGTGGTGTCCCCCGCCCCCAAATGAATCTCGCTCTTCGGCCAAAGCATGGACCAGTTTAAGCTGGCGTTGAGGGTCATCACATCATCTTCGTTGGCCCCAGCGGGTCGATACAGAGGTGACAAGTCTTCGCAGCCCCGCAGCACCCGAACCAGTTGAACCCTATACACGGTGGGTGGCATCGGATTACCGTGGAACACGCGATTTCCCGGTTCAACGATTTTGTCCTTGGCGACATCGATCAACTCGCCGTCCACGAAGTGCAGGAGAGTGCATGGAACGTTGGCGGCGCCCTGCGAAAACATGTAGGGCATCAGGGATGCCCAGTCAAAGGGAAGGAGATGAAGTCATCGGCCAAGTCTTATTTACCGTGATGGCGTCGAGCTCGGCTAATGTCGAGGCACCACCAACGGTGGGCATGCAAGTGACGGAGGGGCCGCTTGCTGTCGAGGTGCCGGCCGGCGTATTCTTCCCACACCCGGGTGCATTAAGCTCCACTACCGGGGCCGACGCCAGAGACACAAATTCCGCCTTCGCCGGAGGCACTGATGTCGGCGCATTTTGCGAGTTGCTGCCTGTGAAGCTGGGAATCGGGGGCGGCCCTTGTTGGCCGCCCGCAAACCACCCCGCCAGCCCCTCAAGCAAGGAAGGCATAATGGCGGTGATTGTCGCTCCCAGTTGGTCTCGCACTTGCTCTTGGACTATCTCCGGAATCCGCGCCACTTGTGCCTTGAGTTCTTTAACCTCGCGCTCCTGGCTTTCCGAGCTGGTCCTTCTGTCCTTTCGCCCAGCCTTATAGTATTCCGACCATTTCGTGGACAAGCCTTCGCCGGCCACACGACCAGCTGACGACGGCTTACTGAGCTTCCTATTGTTTCATTGTGTTCAACGCCCTATTTAAAGTGTTGTCCCAAGGGGCAGACGGGGAGCTCGGAGACCCCGCGCTACTGCTTTCAGTTTCCTACAGAAGGAACGTGAACCATTTAGAAATTTGGCTTCTTTAATTACAATGCAACCATATGGAGCTAATTATGCGGGGGTGTATTCCTTACCAGAACACGCTCAAGCTCCTTCACCTTCGGATCCGTGGTAAGCTCCTTTGTTACCGGGTCCACCTTGTACCGGGCCCTGATATAGTTCGTGGTCTGCTTTTCATGGTATTTATCGAAGAGGGGCGGTAGGCCTTGCTCGGCACGCTTCACGTCCTCCTTGTCCCATTTAGGTTCCGTCACTATGTAACCGCCGGGACCGAGTTTGTGGACCCCTAAGTTCAAGTCCCGCATATCTTTCCCCCACTGACTTGATTCCGCGGATGCGTTGCTCTCGCACTTGATCTTGAACTCTAGGTAGTCAGCTTCGCTGATCGAAGGATTTGTCTCCTTGATCTTCTCATAACTATCACCTTTTAGAATCCTTCTCTTCACCGAGTCTCTCCAAGTAGCCAGGGCCGTGCTCATCTTCGTGAGGGCGGTTCTGTTCACTTTATTCCCTGAGAGGCGTGTGTTTGCGAAGTCACCGGGGAACTTGTATCATTCGTGCAGCTTCGTCAAGAGGAGGTTGCACAAATTGCCTCGGTCTTGATGCCTTAGGTTCTCGGTGTTGATCGAGACGGTGCTCCGGAGAATGCACCCGAGTTGTCCCGCGTATCCACCGACTAATTCTTTGGGTGCCGTTGGATGCCCACTAGAGGACACTTCAGTAAATTCCTCCTTGACCGTGTCGAGCACGTTCGGGCGCCAGTCCTTCCGTTGCCTCTTCGGTTGGCTTCCATCTGTGCGTTCGCCGCCATCATCAGTGGTAGCATCCCCGTCAGCACCATCAGTGGTCTCATCCCCGATGCCACTAGGGGTTGTGTAGTCGGGATCAGTGTCTTCCGCGGCGTCCTCATAACGGTGAGGTTCTTCCTCCATCTCTTGGGACAGCTCCCAAAATGGCTTGCCCGAACCGCCGACCTCATCGTTGTTGGCCATGTTCGCTCTAAATAGGAAAATATGTGTTGCTCATAGTGGTTAAATTCAATGAATATGGTGTGTTGATGTTAATTCTTAGGTAACTTATCAGCCCAACTAATAGATTAAGTTTTTGTTTTGAGTGAGAATCGGGCACCTTCTAGGTCAAGAAAATTGGGCATGACATTTGCTAATTTTCTTGACCTAGGAGTGCCCCATTCTCAACCGAAATGGAAATTAATCAACATTTCAGGAGAAAGGGGGAAGCTTTGCTCATGTATAATATCCTATACTCTTTGGCACCAATACACTTGAAGATCAGGAAAACTAATCAAATTCCTATCACTGTAAGTATTATATGTACTTTAGTGCTATAGGACCATCGTTCTTGCATAGCTCACCAACACATAAAGGGACATTTCTCCTATTAGTAACCTCAGAAGATTCAGGTTCTTTTAACATCAACATAAGAAGAAACATCGACATAAGAAGAAACGGGAACACCCATCTTGTAGTAGCGGTAGTAGATCAGAAAATTGATAGGTTTCATTCATAAAGGAACACAACTAGCAAAGAAGGTTAAATTGGAACATATTTTTCACCTTGGAGGTGCTTCTCCTACAGAGTGAGCCTTTTTCCACGCAGGAGGTGTGATCCCTGGAAAACCAAACATTCAGAAAGAAAGAAATGTACTACTAAAGTATAGTACGTGATTGATGTACTACTAAAGGCGCATCAAGTAAAAGTAGTGATTGATGTTCCCAGGTTTGTAAATGAACTGAACTCTCGTAGTCTAACTCTAAAGTATAGTACGTACGATATTAGCAAAATGAAGATTGGGTACGCTGACTACCAAAATGAATATAAATTCCACAAAATGAATGTTGTTGCTGCTTGTAGGTAGTGTTTCAACCAACAATAAAAAAGCGTTAACACACAGTTGTAGTAACAAAATATGGGAGGTAACAACTTGATTTGGTCATTATAAATCCTTCACATCACAAATTAGCTTGCAAAACTGGTGCGTCTGGAAATCCCATCCAGATATGACAAATCAACTTAGAATTCAATGCCTCAAATGCAGACTCAACTCTAAAAAAATGGATGTGTACTTCAGTAATAGCACTCAAATTTTGCACAACAGAAGTAATAGCAACAAGTTTGGGTCCAACACGGAAAAAACATGGAGAGAGAGAGGGTGAAGGAGCAGGGGAGGTCACCTTGGACGACACGCAAAGGAAGCAGGGGAGCTCGGGGTCGTCGGCAGTGGAGTCGTCGGCAGGGGAGCTCGGGGTCGTCGGCGTGCAGAGGAAGCAGGGGAGATTGGGGTTGTTGGCAGGGGAGCTTAGGGTCGTCGGCGCGCAGAGGAAGCAGGGGAGGTCAGAGCAAGGAAGCACGGGGCGGCGGCATGCGGGCACCAGGATGCAGGAGGGCGGCGTCGACGACGAGGTATGGGGCGGCGACGGCGGGGGTGGAGGAGTGGAGGGGGCAGTGGGAGGGAGGGAAGAAAGCCCGCGCGCTTGGGGGTGGAGGAGTGGAGGGGGCAGTGGGAGTGGGGGAAGAAAGCCCATCAAGCTGCAGGAGAGTTAGCAATGGCGCACCATTTAGGGATGCGCCATTAGTACATGGCGGTACTGCCGCTGGAGCTGGCGGTACTACCGCTGGCAGCAGCCGTACTATCGCCGACACTCCAGCGGTAGTACCGCTGGAGCTGGCGGTAGTACCGCTCGAGGGCCATTCACTAATGGAAAGTTAGTAATGGCGCACCTTCCAGTGGTGTGCCATAAGTAAGGTGATAGCAATGGCGCACCTTCTTCTGGTGCGCCATCACTATTTTTTTTGGATTTTTAGTTGCATGTAATTAATAATGTGTGCTCGATATCTCGACTATTTAGTTCATCTATTTTCTTACTAAGAATTAATAATGTGTGCTCGATAATCTTTTACGAGTAGCGCCCGAGGAGAGCATGTTAGAACCATGTAATAAAGCTCACGGAGAGAGACACTTACAAAAAATCATGTTATGAGGTGATATCACATTGTGCAAAGATCTAGAATTACATGACATGGTTGAAATCAAGTGGCATGAAATAACAGTCATCAAAGATTGAGCTTGCCACTGACACACACGCGGCCGACACGTCGTGATTCGATCTTAGCTATCTTTTCACAATGATCTTCTTGCCCTTTTTTCTCGCGGTTGAATAATTTAGCCCCAGAACCCCTTTAATTCTTCTCTTGAACGAACGTCATGTAGGTAGGGTGGTCCTTCTTCTTCTTGTGGTGTGTGCTACTTCATCGTCGTCGTCATCTTCCATCTTGGGGTCGCCGTACTTGTCGAAGTCTTGCTCATTGGCGAATCCATCCATTCCGATGATGTTCCTTTTGCCTCTCCTCACGACAACACGACTGGGCTTTGACGGGTCGGTAATGAAGAAGCATTGGTCCACTTGGCAAGCCAGTACCCATGGCTCATTTTTCATGGTGACGTTTGCGCCCGCGGTCTTAGATTTGGATTCGTGTATAACCATGGTGGTGAAATATCGGTCTTCTTTTAGGACGTCCTTGGCCCATCTGACACGAAACATCGGGACCTTCTCTCCAGCGTAGCTCAGCACCCAGATCTTATCGATCCTTCCGTAGTATTTGTCCTTGTCGTTACCGGTGTAGGATTCCATCGTTACCCCGGAGTTCTGATAGTCGCTCTTCATGTCCTTTTCCTCGGTGTAGAATGTGTAACCGTTGATATCGTACGCCTCATAGGTCATCAGGTTGTGCTCGGCGCCCTGTGATAAGGCGAATATGAGTTTTTCTTCCTCGGAAGAATCCTCATGTAAAGGGTACGACAGAAGCTTGTCCTTGAACCAACTCGTGAAACACGAGTTGTGCTCTTTGATTATATCTTCGTCCGTCCTCTGTTGGCCTCGGTCGTTGTACGTCTTCTCAATAAAGGTTTTGTGCTCTACCACCCAGGGATCGACCACGTCTATGTGTTGTAGCGCGACTAGGTTTTCTCTTTTAAAGTCGGCGAGTCGACCCTTGAAGTCGACATGCATTTCACGGCGACCCTCGTGGTGACCCCATCGAGCGAGCCTGCTGAGGTGCCTGTTGACGGGCAGACCAACGGGGTTCTCGATGCCTAGATAATTTGTGAAGAAGGAGATGCACCCTTCTGTCAGAAAGCCCTGGGCTATGCTTCCATCTGGACGTGCCCTGTTGTGAACGTATCCTTTGATGACACCATTCATCCTTTCGAACGGCATCATGCTGTGCAGGAACATCGGCCCGAGTTGGATGATATCCTCCACGATATGGACCAGCAGATGCACCATAACGTCGAAGAATGTGGGCGGGAAGTACATCTCAAGCTCGCATAGTATCACCATGATCTCTTCCTGTAGCCTTCTGAGTTGCCTCACGCCAACCGACTTCCGAGAGATGACGTCGAAAAAGTTGCATAGGCCAAATAGCGCTTCACGGACGCGCGTGTCCATGATCCCTGGGATTGCAACTGGAAGTATCAGCGTCATCAGCACGTGGCAGTCATGAGACTTCATCCCGCTGAACTTCTGCTTCACTGAGTCTAGGTATCTGCTTATCTTCCCCGCGTAACCATAAGGAAGTTTTACTCCTACGAGGCAGGTGAAAAACGGCTCGATCTCCTTCGGACTTAGAGTGAAGCACGCGCGAGGGCAATCATATTCGATCTTCTTGGCCTTTTTTCCTTTGCGACGACTTTCCGTGTCCTTCGCCTCATCATCATCATTAGGGAGTTTTGCGTGAAGCTCCTCCCTGATGCCCATTGATTGCAAGTCTGTCCTTGCTTTCGGCCCATCTTTGGTCCTCTCTGGCATGTTGAGCAGGGTACCAAGCAGACTCTCACACACGTTCTTCGTGATATGCATGACATCAAGGCTGTGAGGCACACGGAGGATCTTCCAGTACGGCAAGTCCCAGAAAACAGACCTCGCTTTCTATACCTTCAGCAGCGGCTCTGGCGCCTTTCGCTTCTTTCCCGGCGGTGGGCACTCTTTCCAATTTTTCAACAACTCGTCTATTTCCTCGCCGATCCTCGTACGTGGGGGTCTTCGGTGTTCGGTTTCACCATCGAACAGATCCTTGCGTTTTCTCCACGCGTCATCATCGCGAAGCCACCTTCGATGTCCCATGAACACGGTTTTGGAAGACCCGGGATCTCTATCTAGCTGGTGATACGTTGTGTCATCCATGCACCTGACGCATGCACAAAATCCGTGGACCACCTGCCCCATGACATATCCGTAACCGAGATAGTCATGCACCGTCATGAGCAATGCGACTCTCATAGGGAAATATTGTTTCGCTGCGGCGTCCCATGTGTTGGCTGGCGTTTTCCACAACGTGTCTAGCTCCTCTTTCAGCAGCCCCAGATACAGATTGATGTCGTTCCCTAGTTGTTTCGGCCCTTCAATTAGCATACTCATGTGAATGTACTTCCTCTTCATGCACATCCAAGGGGGAAGGTTATACATCCACACAAACACATGCCAGGTGCTATGTGTGCTGCTCTAGCTGCCAAACGGATTGACTCCATCGGTGCTCGCGCCCAGCATGATGTTCCTTGGATCATCCCCAAATTCTGGGTGTTCGAAGTTCAACGCTTGCCACTGGCTCGCATCCTTAGGGTGACTCAACATCTTGTCTTTTTTATTTATCTCCGGATCATTTCCGTCATCTTCTCGCTTCTTCTCCTTCCTATCCGCGTGCCAACGCAAGAGCTCTGCTTGCTTAGGGTCCGCGAAATACCGCTGCAGACGAGGAGTGATCGGAAAGTACCACCCCACTTTTCGAGGAGCTTTCTTCCTCTTCTTGTATCGAGTGACGCCGCACACCGGACATATGGTAGACTCCGCGTGCTTGTCCCGATAAATGATGCAATCGTTCATGCACACATGGTATTTCACGTGCGGTAAATCCAGAGGACACGCGATTTTCTTCGCCTCCTGAAAACTGGTCGGGCACTTGTTCCCCTGGGGAAGACGTTCGTGCCAGAATGACATGTTCTCGTCGAAGCATTTGTTGGTCATTTTGTGTTTTACCTTCATCTCTAGAGCCATGAGCGTTACTTTCAGGCGGGTATCCTCGGGCCTGCATCCTTCATACAATGAAGTAACCGCGTCTATCTCCAGTTGATCCAGCTTGGCTTTCTCTCGGGCGGCAGCTGTTGCGTTACCCGTCTGCTTGAGAAGTAGCTCTTGAATATGAGGGTCCTGCACCCAACCCATCGATGGTCCATCGTCCTCTGCTCCGGCATGTTCATCTTCATGATCATGCCCTTCGTCTTCCTCATCATCATGTCCGGCATCCTCTACATGATGATTGTGTCCTGCATCTACTTCGTGATCATGTCGCCCGCCCTCGCTGTCTTGCTGCCCTTCATTATTTCTTGCCCGGCCCCCATGGACGACTTCATAATCATCTTCATCACCTTGCCACATATAGCCATCCATGAAACCACGCAGGAGCAGGTGATCCCACACCTATCTGGAATTCGGGTCCATAAGGCTCTTTTGCTTGCATCTTCGACACAGGCATCTTATTTCCCTATCGTTCTTTTGAAGCAGCTCGGCCTTCGCGGATCTAAAAAACCTATTCACGATGCCTTCGGTCATCGTGCGGACCATGGTCGCCTGCGGTGTAGAGCAAAACGATATTTTAGAACCAAAAAAAATTTGGCATGACTTTGCCTAAAAATAGGACCAAAAAGATATGCATAGTGCCAAATTCTAGCCGAAACGGAAAAGAATCAACATTTCGGCAAAATATTGGCAACTATCGCATTTCAAATACCGGTACCTTCAAACACAAACATATGCAACACCACAAACATACGTAGATCTAGGCCAAAGTGTGTACATTGAAGAGGGACAAAAAGTAGATCTAGAACATAAACAAAGCTTTCCCCTTACTTACCTATCAAAAAAGGAAATTTAACCACTTAATTTGGGTGAATCTATGGTGCAAATGAGGTGAGGAGGAGGAGGCAACCGAGACAATTGCCTAATTGGTAGAGGTGGAGAGAATGAAGTGGGGAAAGTGAGTGTGTGGAAAAATATCTAGTGCTCTCAGGTTACCAATGGCGTATCTTGATAACCCACAAGTATAGGGGATCAGTAGTAGCGTTTCTCGATAAGTACGAGTGTCGAACCCAACGAGGAGCTAAAGGCAGGACAAATATTCCCTCAAGTTCGATCGACCACCGATACGACTCTATGCACACTTTACGTTCGTTTACCTAGGACAAGTATGAAACTAGAAGTACTTTGTAGGAGTGAAAGGATAGGCTTGCAAGAAAGTAAAGAACACGTAAACAAAACTAGGGGCTGGTTAGAAAAAGAAATGACTACGAGTGTCTAACGAGTGTGGAAAACTGGTGGTAGGAGTTGCGGAATTGTCCCTAAGAAATTGACTACGTTACTAGATCGATAGCAAGTATCATGTGGGAGAGGCCTCTGCTAGCATGCCATCCCTTACTTGGAATTCTATGCACTTATGATTGGAACTATTAGCAAGCGTCTGCAACTACTAACGTTCATTAAGGTAAAACCCAACCATAGCAATAAGATATATTGGTCCCCCTTCAATCCCATATGCATCAATCTCTATGGTAGGTTTGAAGCTTCTGTCACTCTAGCCTGCCAATACATAGTCCTATCAACATACAACTAACCCTATGGTGTGATCCACGCGTGCGATCATATGATGGGCACCAAAGGATAGCAACATAACCACAAGCAAATTAAACCAATCATAGCAATTCATCAATCACCAATAGGACAATGATAATCTACTCACACATCATAGGATAGCAACACATCATTGGATAATAATATGTAGCATAAAGCACCATGTTCAAGTAGAGGGTACACCAGGTTGCGGGAGAATGAACCGCTGAATATAGATGGGGGAAGATGATGGAGATGTTGGTGAAGATGACGGAGGTGTTGGTGTAGATCGCCGTCACACGATGATGTCGCGGGCGGTGTTCCAACGCCGCCGGGAGAGAGGGGGAGAGAGACCCCCTCCTTCTTCTTCTTCCTTGACCTCCTCCCTAGATGGGAGAAGGGTTTCCCCTATGGTCCATGGTCTCCATGGCGGCGGAGGGGCGAGAGCCCCTCCGAGATTGGATCTCTCTCTCCCTGTCCTTCTGTTTCTAAGCTCCCAGATTCTGCGTTTCACCGTTTCTGAAATTCCCGGAGATCCCTAACTCCGATTGGGCTGAAATTTTAACACGATTTTCTTCCGGATATTATATTTCTTGCCGCGGAAGAAGGGCTCCAACCGCCTTAAGGAGTGGCCACAAGCCTGCCAGCCGCCACAGTACCTCATGGTGGCGGCTACAGGGCTTGTGGGCCCTCCGTGCATCGCCTCGCGTTGATTCTTTTTCCCAAAAATCATAAATATTCCAAAAAAATACCCGTAAGTTTTTATTACGTTTGAACTTTTTTTGGTATGGATATTCTGCAGAACAAAAAAATGCAACAAACAGGAACTCGCACTGGGCACTGGATCAATATGTTAGTCCCAAGAATAGTATAAAAAGTTGCCAAAAGTATATGAAAGTTGTAGAATATTGGCATGAAACAATCAAAAATTATATATACGATGGAGACGTATCAGCATCCCCAAGCTTAATTTATGCTCGTCCTCGAGTAGGTAAATGATAAAAAAGATAATTTTTGATGTGGAATGCTACCTAGCATAATCTTGATCATATAATCTAATCATGGCATGAATACTAAAACACGAGTGATTCGAAGCAATAGTCTATCATTTGACATAAAGACAATAATATTTCAAGCATACTAACAAAGCAATCATGTCTTCAAAATATTATGGCCAAAGAAAGATATCCCTACAAAATCATATAGTCTGGCTATGCTCCATCTTCCCCACATAACGTATTTAAATCATGCACAACCCCGGTTTTAGCCAAGCAATTGTTTCATACTTTAGTGTTCTCAATTTTTTTTCAACTTTCACGCAATACATGAGCATGAGCCATGGACATAGCACTATAGGTGGAATAGAATATGGTCGTTGTGGAGAAGAAAAAAAGGAGGAGATAGTTTTACATCAACTAGGTGTATCAACGGGCTATGGAGATGCCCATCAATAGATATCAATGTGAGTGAGTAGGGATTGCCATGCAACGGATGCACTAGAGCTTATAAGTGTATGAAAGCTCACAAAAGAAACTAGTGGGTGTGCACCCAACTTGCTTGCTCACGAATACCTAGGGCAATTTTGAGGAAGCCCATCATTGGAATACACAAGCCAAGTTATATAATGAAAATTTCCCACTAGTATATGGAAGTGACAACATAGGAGACTCTCTGTCATGAAGATCATACTGCTATTTGAAGCACAAGTGTGGAAAGAGGATAGTAGCAATTGTCCCTTCTCTTTTCTCTCAATTTTTTTTGTGGGCTCTTTGGCCTCTTTTTTATAAATGGGCTTCGCTGGCCTATTTTATTTCCTCACATGGGACAATGCTCTATTAATAATGATCATCACACTTACAACTCAATACTTAGAGCAATGATGACTCTATATGAAATGCCTTCGGTAGTGTACCGTGACAATGATCTAGCATAGCAATGACATAAAAAAAACGGACAAGCCATGGAAACATCATGCTAGCTATCTTACGAATATGCAATGGCAATATGGAAGTGGTGGCACATGTCATGAGACGGAACGATGGTAGTTGCATGGAAATATATCTCGGAATGGCTATGAAAATGCCATAATAGGTAGGTATGCTGGTTGTTTTGAGGGAGGCTATATGGTGGGTGTAATGCACCGGCGAAAGTTGCGCGGTACTAGAGAGGCTAGAAATGGTGGAAGGGTGAGAGTGCGTATAATCCATGGACTCAACACTAGTCATAAAGAACTCACATACTTATTGCAAAAGTCTATTAGTCATCGAAACAAGGTACTACACGCATGCTCCTAGGGGAAAGGTTGGTAGAAGTTAACCATCGCGCGATCCCGACCTCCACACAAAGGATGACAATCAATAAATAAATCATGCTCCGACTTCATCACATAACGGTTCACCATACGTGCATGATACGGGAATCACAAACCTTAACACAAGTATTTCTGCGAATACACAATTACTCACTAGCATGACTCTAATATCACATAGTCATGTCGCAAAACTATTGCAAGGAATCAAACATATCATATTCAGTGATCTACAAGTTTTATGTAGGGTTTTATGACTAACCATGTGAATGACCAACTCCTGTTAACTCTCTGAATAGGTATAAGTGAAGCATGAGAGTTTAATTTTTTCTACAAAAGATATGCCCCGCTCTAACAAATATAAGTGAAGCAAAAGAGCATTCTACAAATGGCGGTTTTCTATGTGTAGGGAAACAGGCAATCCAAACTTCAAATGATATAAGTGAAGCCCAAGAAACATTCCATAAAGCCAACCAAGGACTATCTCATACCAGCATGGTGCATAAAAGAAAAATGAAAAATAAAAACAAAAGACGCTCCAAGCATTTGCACATATCATGTGACGAATTAAAATATAGCTCAGAGTAAAATTACCGATAGATTGTAGACGAAAGAGGGGATGCCTTCCGGGGCATCCCCAAGCTTAGACGCTTGAGTCTTCCTTGAATATTACCTTGGGGTGCCTCGGGCATCCCTAATCTTAGGCTCTTGCATCTCCTTATTCCTTCATCCATCGTGCTCTCACTCAAAACTTGAAAACTTCAATCACACAAAACTCAACAAAAGTTCGTGAGATCCGTTAGTATAATAAAATAAATCACCACTTCAAGTACTGTTGTGAACTCATTCTAAATTCATATTAGCATTATTTCTACTGTAACACAACTTCACCATGGTTCTTACCCCTGATACTACCCATAGATTCATCAAAATAAGAGAACAATGCATAGAAAACAGAATCTGTCAAGACAGAACATTCTGTAGAAATCTGTATATTCCGTATACTTCTGATATTTCAAAAAATCTTAAAAATTACGAACGTCTGGAAAATTGGCATATCAATCAGCAGAAAAAAGAATCAACTCAAAAGCTCTTCCAGAATAAAAATGGAAATTAATTTCGTGAGCAGCAAGTTTCTGTCTTTTCTCAGCGTGATCAAACAACTATCACGCAAACTAATCGTAAAGGCTTTGCTTGGCACATTATTTTTAAAAACACAAAGGAATTGTACAAGGGGATAATTATTTTTGTGATAAACTTCCGTGAAAAATTCTACATTGTTTCCATGAGCATGAACACAAGTGTTCAAGGTCGACCCTCACTTCCGCAATGCATCACCTTTCAATCGCTTCTCTTTTTGAAAAAGTTTTAAGTTCCCCTCTATTTTTTTTGTTTTAAAACTAAATAAAAGCACTCAACAGAAATAAATGACTCTCTAAAACTTCAAGGTTGTCTCCGAGGCAGCGCTTTCTTTAAAGCCATTAAGCTAGGCATAAATTGCTCAAGTAATCGATCCACCCGGATCCCAAGGTATATCAAAGCCAATTTTAATTAGCAATGATTTGAAATCTAGTAGTGAGCACAAGGTAACATATATCAAGCAATGACGAAGTCTAACTCTCTTCCTATGCATTGGCATGTCATAAAAGAACAATTCATGCACACCAAGTAAAGGCCAATACATAGCATAAGCAGTTTCTTGCAATTTTATCGTATTGGAAACATAGAGAGGTGGAGATGTAGTTCCTCTCTCATAATGATTGCAAGTAGGAGCAGCAAGCACATGCATATTATATTCATCAAAATCATCATGTGTAACATAAGGAACTATAGCTAGCTCATCTTCATAAGCACCATTCATATTGGCATCATGGCCACAAGCGTAGCAAGCATCAAGTTCATCAAAAAGGGATATTTCAAACGAATCCAAGGGATCATAGCATTCATCCTTCGGTAAGAACGAAAGGAAATTAAATAATGTATGAGTAGAAGAGTTGCTATCATTAGAAGGTGGACACGGGTAGCTAGTTTGTTCTTCCTCCTTTTGTTCTTCGCTCTCCTCGTCATCTTTTTCATCTAATGAGCTCACAATTTCAGCATTTTCTTCTTCCATAGTTTCCTGCAAAATAATAGTATTTTCTTTGGCAGCATAGGATTTCTCCTTAAATCGTTCAATATGGGCATTATATTCATAATTAGTATAACAATAACGAAGCATAGCCAAATTTTTAGATCGGTAAGGAGCATCATCATTATCATCATACCTTTTAAATAGAGCCTCAATTTCATAAGCACCCATAAAAGCAACAAACTCTTCTATTTGATCCACATCATAGTAATCATATATACCATTAGCATAAGAAGCCAAGGTTCTATGATCGTTAAACTCACAAGAAAAGGGAAGGTGTGGAGCCTTCATCCTAGAGCAACAAGTAACACCATGTCTCTTGCATAGTTCCCAAGCATACCATTTCAACAAATGGATTTGATCCCATAAAATTTTCCCTTTTTGAGTCAAGCGATAATCCCTAAAGTATTCACGTTGATCCAACGTGTATCCCATTATATAATTGAATGGGGATTTCTCAGGATTATTAAAGAAGTATATAATATTTTCCACCTAACGAGCATCGAGGGTTTTAGGAGGTTCCCCTTCTCCATGAGTAGCAAGTACACCTAATTTTTTTGGTATTTCGTGTTCCATATCCATAACTAAAGATAGAGAACAACTTAGAACAGAAAATAAATCTACTTAGTGATAAAGCAAACAAGCACGCACGAGAATATTCATCCCACGCTATTGCTCCCGGGCAACGACGCCAGAAAAAAGGTCTTCATAACCCACAAGTATAGGGGATCAATTGTAGCCTTTCTCAATAAGTACGAGTGTCGAACCCAACGAGGAGCTAAAGGCAGGACAAATATTCCCTGAAGTTCTATCGACCACCGATACAACTCTATGCACACTTTACGTTCGCTTTACCTAGGACAAGTATGAAACTATAAGTACTTTGTAGGAGTAAAAGGATAGTCTTGCAAGAAAGTAAAGAACACGTAAATAAAACTAGGGTCTGGTTAGAAAAAGAAACAACTATGAGTGTCTAACGAGTGTGGAAAAGTGGTGGTAGGAGTTGCGGAATTGTCCCTAAGCAATTGACTACGTTACTAGATCGATAGCAAGTATCATCTAGGAGAGGCCTCTGCTAGCATGTCATCCCTTACTTGGAATTCTATGCACTTATGATTGGAACTATTAGCAAGCATCCGCAACTACTAACGTTCATTAAGGTAAAACCCAACCATAGCAATAAGATATATTGGTCCCCCTTCAATCCCATATGCATCAATTTCTATGCTAGGTTTGAAGCTTCTGTCACTCTAGCCTGCCAATACATAGTCCTATCAACATACAACTAACCCTGTGGTGTGATCCACGCGCGTGACCATATGATGGGCACCAAAGGACAGCAACATAACCACAAGCAAATTAAACCAATCATATCAATTCATCAATCACCGATGGGACAATGATAATCTACTCAGACATCATAGGATAGCAACACATCATTGGATAATAATATGTAGCATAAATCACCATGTTCAAGTAGAGGGTACATTAGGTTGCGGGAGAGTGAACCGCTGAATATATATGGGGGAAGATGATGGAGATGTTGGTGAAGATGACAGAGGTGTTGGTGTAGATCGCCGTCACACGATGATGTCCCGGGCGGCGTTCCGGCGCCGCCGGGAGAGAGGGGGAGAGAGCCCCCCTCCTTCTTCTTCTTCCTTGACCTCCTCCCTAGATGGGAGAAGGGTTTCCCCTCTGGTCCATGGTCTCCATGGCGGCGCAGGGTCTCTCGCCCCTCCGAGATTGGATCTCTCTCTCTCTATTTCCTTCTGTTTCTGCGCTCCCAGATTCTGCGTTTCACCGTTTCCTAAATTACCGGAGATCCCTAACTCCGATTGGGCTGAAATTTTAACAGGATTTTCTTCCGGATATTATCTTTCTTCCGGAGAAAGAAGGGATCCAAGCGCCTTAAGGAGTGGCCACAAGCCTGTCAGCCGCCGCCGTACCTCCTGGTGGCGGCTACAGGGCTTGTGGGCCCTCCGTGCATCGCCTCGCGTTGATTCTTCTTCCCAAAAATCATAAATATTCCAAAACAAATCCCCGTAAGTTTTTATTACGTTTGGACTTCGTTTGGTATGGATATTCTATGAAACAAAAAACATGCAACAAATAGGAACTCGCACTTGGCACTCGATCAATATGTTAGTCCCAAAAATAGTATAAAAAGTTGCCAACAGTATATGAAAGTTGTAGAATATTGGCATGAAACAATCAAAAATTATAGATACAACAGAGACGTCTCAGTATCCCCAAGCTTAATTCATGCTCGTCCTCGAGTAGGTAAATGATAAAAAAGATAATTTTTGATGTGGAATGCTACCTAGCATAATCTTGATCATATAATCTAATCATGGCATGAATACTAAAACACGGGTGATTCGAAGCAATAGTCTATCATTTGACATAAAGACAATAATATTTCAAGCATACTAACAAAGCAATCATGTCTTCAAAATATCATGGCCAAAGAAAGTTATCCCTACAAAATCATATAGTCTCGCTATGCTCCATCTTCCCCACATAACGTATTTAAATCATGCACAACCCCGGTTTTAGCCAAGCAATTGTTTCATACTTTAGTGTTCTCAAACTTTTTCAACTTTCACGCAATTGATTATTATTCCAAAAAATATCCCCGTAAGATTTATTACATTTGGACTTCGTTTGGTATGGATATTCTGCGAAACAAAAAAATGCAACAAACAGGAATTGGCACTGGGCACTGGATCAATATGTTAGTCCCAAAAATAGTATAAAAACTTGACAAAAGTATATAAAAGTTGTAGAATATTGGCATGAAACAATCAAAAATTATAGATATGACACAGACGTATCAGCGCACCACCCAGGCATGCGCCATTGGTAACCAGGGTTAGTAATGGCACACCAGGGAGTGGTGCGCCATTACTAGTTTAAAAAAAACATTGGTAGCGGTACTACCGCTAGCCCTGGCGGTAGTACCGATGGGATCATATATAGCGGTAGTCCCGCTCCAACTGGCGGTAGTACATCTCCCCTGGAGACTGCCCTAAAAACCTAGCAAGCCACATTAGGCTGGGTTCATAGCGGTAGTACCGCTCCCCCTGGCGGTAGTACCGCTCCCCTGGAGTCAGCCCTAAAAACCCTAGCAAAGCCACGTTAGATGGGCTCCTGGCGGTAGTACCGCTCCCACTGGCGGTAGTACCACTCCCCCCGGCGGTAGTACCACTCCCCTGGTGTTAGCCCTAAAAAATCTAGCAAAGCCACGTTAGATGGGCTTCTGGCCGTAGTACCGCTGCACGTAGCGGTAGTACCGCTGGGGTCAGGTTACCAATGGCGCACCTGTTAGGAATGCGCCATTGATAAACATTTTACTAATGGCGCACCTGGGTGTGGTGCGCCATTACTAGTTTTGAAGAAAAAAATGAAAACAAAATATTAGTAGTGGCGCGCCGTTGGTATGGTGCGCCATTACTAGTTAAAACTAGTAATGGCGCACTGTCCTGTGGTGCGCCACTACTAAGTTTGGCAAGGGGTGGGGGCCAGGCCTAACTTACTAATGGCGCACCCGTATCTGGTCCGCCACTGCTATATAGCAGTGGCGCACCACATGCATGGTGCGCCACTAGTAGCTATATTAGCTATAGGCATTTTTCTAGTAGTGATTACCGAACCACCTCCTAAGCCAACTCCGAAGAAAAGAGGTATTCTATTCCTCAGTCCTGAAGATATGCAAGAAGCTAAGAAATCTATGCGAGAGAAAGGCATTAAATCTGAAGATGTCAAAAATCTACCACATATCGAAGAGATCCATGGTCTTGATAGCCCAATACATGTAGTAGAAGTAAATTCTCTATGTAGGTATGATGAGAGTGATATTCCTTTTGATAAACCTGCTAGCTTATGCCTGGATGAATTTGATAACTTTGTTGCCAAAGAACAATTCAATGATTATGTTAGCAGACAATTGGAACAGAATGCTCGTATGCTTAGTCATTTAAGTGCTTGTGTGGAGAGAAATGTCAATGATCTTAAGCTTCTGAGTAAACACGCCTCTATGGTTACTACTCAGGTAGAACAAGTACTTAAGGCTCAGAATGACTTGCTCAATGAGTTGAATGACAATTCTGTCACGGTCTTCACTAGAGGCGGTAGAATGACTCACGAACCTTTGTATCCTGAGGGTCATCCAAAGAGAATTGAACAAGATTCTCAAGGAGTTAGCAAAGATGCACCTAGTCATCCTAGAAAGAAGAAGAAAGATGATAGGAACTTGCACGCTAGCAACCCTATTGCTGCTACACCTGAGAGTCCAAATGATGCCTCTGTTTCTGATGCTGAAACACAATCTGGTGATGAACATGAGCCTAATGATAACATCAATAGTGATGTTCATGAAGATGCTCAACCTAGCAATGAAAAGGATGTGGAGATTGAACCTGTTGATCTTGATAACCCATAGCCTAAGAATAGAAGGTACTATAAGAATGACTTCACTGCTAGGAAGCATGGTAAAGAGAGGGAACCATGGGTTCAGAAACCCATGCCATTTCCTCCCAAACCATCCAAGATAAAGGATGATGAGGATTTTGAGCGATTTGTTGAAATGATTAGACATGTCTTTCTGCAAATGCGTTTGACAGATATGCTCAAAATGTCTCTGTATGCTAAGTACATGAAGGATATTGTGACTAATAAAAGGAGGATACCTGAGGTTGAGATTTCCACCATGCTCGCCAATTATACCTTCAAGGGTGGAACTCCTAAGAAACTAGGTGATCCCGGTGTGCCCACTATACCTTGCTCCATTAAAGGTAACTACGTTAGAACTGCATTATGCGACCTTGGAGCCGGTGTTAGTGTTATGCCTCTCTCTCTTTATCATAGACTTGAACTGGATAAGTTGACACCCACTAAAATCCCTCTGCAAATGGCCGACGAATCAACTGCTTTCCCTATCGGCATTTGCGAGGATGTGCCTGTTGTGGTTTCGAACGTCACTATCTTAACAAACTTTGTTATCTTGGATATTCCTGAGGACGATGCCATGGCGGTCATCCTCAGAAGACCCTTTTTAAACACTATAGGGGATGTTATATATTGCAACAAAGGCAATGTCACTTTCCATGTCAACGGTAATGAGCATACGATGCACTTTCCGAAGAAACAATATCGAGTACATTGCATCAATGCTATCGAAAAGACTTCATCGATTCTTATTGGGAGCTTTGAATGCCCTATACCTCCTATCAAGATGAAGTATGATTTGCTTGTTGGGTAAATACACATCCCCATTGAGGTGACATAGTGACTATTCGAAAATTCTCCGTTCTCTTTTGCGATTCGAAAGGTTTGTCGAGGAGACTTGATCAACCTCATTGACGTATTTCTTTCGATGACCATGAGATGGATGAATCGAGGAGTCACAAACCTCTGTTCCAAGCTTTCACCTTCGGTTTCTTAGAAGAAAAATGATAGGTTTAGTTTAGTTTTCCCTGTTTTCTGTTTTAGCGTCCCGTAGAAAAGTACCCCAAAAATAAAAGTTCTCCGAACATCCTAAAAATCAAGTATGATTTTTTCTGGAATTTTTGAAAAATACTAAGACGAAGAGCTAGTCTGGGGCCTGCACCAATGGGCCACAAGCCCTGGAGGTGCGGGCACCCCCCTGGCCGCGCCTACCAGGCTTGTGGGGCTGACGTGCACCCCCTCCACTCAGTCTAGCTCCCATCTGGTTCTCCTACCTCCAGAAAAAATCGTTTCGCAGCTCAAACCCGTGTTCTTGCTCCTCTTGCTGGGATTTTCGATCTCCTTGCTCAAAGCATCATTCTTCGAACTATTTTAGGGAAGTTACTCCTTGGTAAGTGACTCCTCCATTGGTCCAATTAGTTTTTTCTCTAGTGCCTTATACTCTGCGTATTTTTGCTGCCTTGGTGACCGTGTTCTTGAGCTTTGCATGCTAATTTTAGCTGGTCCCAAGTAGTTTTGGTGCGTAATATGGCCTCTAGGAACTTGTTGGAGTAGTTTCTACGAGTTTCGTTGAGCCTTGTTCACTTTTCCTTAGAATCACTAAAATTTCAGAAATTTTGAGAGATAGAAAAAGGAAAAGATGAGGAGGTTCTTAAGAGGCTCTTCAAGCCGTGACCCCAAGGATGATGGAAGTGAGAAGAAGCCCAAGTATCTGGTCCCTCGAGTCATGGAAGTTGGAGCGTGCGAGTGGCCAAGCGACGTGTTCTTACACGCCGCCGGACTTTATGAGGACTTGTCTATTTATGTTCCTGTTGAGTCATCCTCCTCTTATAAAAGAACCAATTAGAGAGCACCTCCGTCATATTTGTGCTTTGCTTTTAACTGTGTTGAGTATGACTGTGACTGGATCTTCTTTGCCATGAATTACAATGTTTAGTCAACCCTTGGTCTTTGAAGGTGCTCTGCATTTATGTTTTGCGGTCTCAGAAAGAGCTAGCGAGATACCATCTGTTCGTACTGCTTCATGACTGTTTTGATTGAAGTGTTAACATTTGAGACTTATTATTATTTGCTCGCTAGTTGATTATGCCATTGATATGAGTTTACCGTGAGACCTAGATGTCATTTGCTTATGTGGTTTGCTTGCGATCTTGCTGAATTTTGGTTATGAGTTAGACATAGTTGCAACAACAAGATCAAACAGAGTTCGTCAAAGTTTTTCTTTTAACTCTTTCAGTTTGTCAATTGAATTGCTTGAGGACAAGCAAGGCTTTAAGCTTGGGGGAGTTGATACGTCTCCATCGTATCTACTTTTCCGAACTCTTTTGCCCTTGTTTTGGACTCTAATTTGCATGATTTGAATGGAACTAACCCGGACTAACGCTGTTTTCAGTAGAATTGCCATGGTGTTGTTTTTGCGCAGAAATAAAAGTTCTCGGAATGACCTGAAAATTTACAGAGAATTTTTCTCGAATTTATGAAAAATACTGGCGCAAGAATCAGCGGAGGAAGTGGAGCCGTGAGCCCACAAGCCCACCAGGCGCGGGCCCCCTTGGCCGCGCCTGGCAGGCTTGTGGGGCCCACAACGCTCCACCGCCTCCCAATCCAGCTCTATATAGTCCGTTTCATCCGGAAAAAATCAAGGAGAAGAGTTCATCGTGTTTTACGATACGGAGGCGCCGCCACCTCCTGTTCTTCATCTCAAGGGCAGATCTGGAGTCCGTTCTGGGCTCCGGAGAGGGGAGATCGTCGCCATCGTCATCATCAACCTTCCTTCATCGCCAATTCCATGATGCTCTTCACCGTTCGTGAGTAATCTCATCGTAGGCTTGCTGGACGGTGATGGGTTGGATGAGATCTATCATGTAATCGAGTTAGTTTTGACGGGGATGGATCCCTAGTATCCACTATGTTCTGAGATTGATGTTGCTACTACTTTGCCATGCTTAATGTTTGTCACTAGGTCCCGAGTGCCATGATTTCAGATCTGAACCTATTATGTTGTCGCCAATATATGTGTGTTTTAGATCCTATCTTGCAAGTTGTAGTCACCTACTATGTGTTATGACCGGGCAACCCCGGAGTGAAAATAGCCGGAACCACTCCCGGAGATGACCATAGTATGAGGAGTTCATGTATTCACCAAGTTTTAGTGCGTTGGTCCGGTTCTTTATTAAAAGGAGAACCTTAATATCCCGTAGTTTCCATTAGGACCCCGCTGCCACGGGAAGGATGGACAATAGATGTCATGCAAGTTATTTTCCCTAAGCACGTATGACTACATACGGAATACATGCCTACATTAGATTGACAAACGGAAGCTAGTTACTTATCTCTCCGTGTTATAATTGTTATATGATGAATAGCATCCAGCATAATCATCCATCACCGATCCAATGCCTACGAGTTTTTCCTACTGGTCCTTGCTACGTTACTTTGCCGCTACTACTGTTGTTGCTGCTACTGTTACTCTGTTGCTACTGCTGCTATCATACTATCTTGCTATTGATAGTTTGCTGCAGACACTAAATCTTTCAGGTGCGGTTGAATTGACAACTCAACTGCTAGTACTTGAGAATATTCTTTCGCTTCCCCTTGAGTCGAATCAGTAAATTTGGGTTGAATACTCTACCCTCAAAAACTGTTGCGATCCCCTATACTTGTGGGTTACCAGTGCTGAACACGGAGGTGCCGTCCGTTCGGCTCTAGATCAGAACGAATCGTGGGACGGATCGCGGGACGGTTCGTGGGACGGTTCAAGGGACGTGAAGACATTCCACTACATCAACCTTGTTTATTAACACTTCCCACTTTGCGATCTACAAGGGTACGTAGATCTAATCTCCACTCGTAGATGGACATCACCATGATAGGTCTTCGTGTGTGTAGGAATTGTTTTGTTTCCCCTGCAACGTTCCCCAACGGTGGCATCATGAGCTAGGTTCATGCATAGATGTTATCTCGAGTAGAACACATAAGGTTTTGTGGACGGTGATGTTTGATTTGCTTCCCTCCTTAGTCTTTTCTCGATTCGGCGGTATTGTTGGATTGAAGCGGCCTGGACCGACAAAACTCGTACGCTTATGAGAGACTGGTTTCATCAATTGACACGCAACCTCGTTGCTTAAAGATGACTGGCGGGTGCCTGTTTCTTCAACTTTAGTTGAATTGGTTTTGACCGAGGCGGTCCTTGGAGAGGTGAAATAGCAATTAGCACATCTCCGTTGTGGTTTTTGCGTAAGTAAGATGCGCTCATACTAGATACCCATAACAGCCACGTAAAACATGCAACAACAAATTAGATGATTTCTAACTTGTTTTCGCAGGGTAGGCTTGTGATATGATATGGCCAATGACATGATGTGATATATTGGATGTATGAGCTGATCATGTTGTAATAGTTAATATCGACTTGCACGTCAATGCTATGACAACCGGCAGGAGCCATAGGATTGTCTTTAAACTAACGTTTGTGTTTGCAAATGCGTTTACTATATTGCTAGGTCGTAGCTTTAGTAGTAATAGCATAGATAGCATGACAACCTCGATGGCGACACGTTGATGGAGATCAAGATGATGGATATCATGGTGTGGCGCTGGTGACAAGAAGATCAGGCCGGTGCTTTGGTGATGGAGATCAAGAAGCACAAGATGATGGCCATATCATATCACTTATGAATTGCATGTGATGTTAATCCTTTTATGCATCTTATCTTGCTTAGAACGACATTAGCATTATAAGGTGATCTCTCACTAAAATTTCAAGACGAAATTGTGTTCTCCCCGACTGTGCATCATTGCGACAGTTCGTCATTTCGAGACACCACGTGATGATCGGGTGTGATAGACTCAACGTTCATATACAATGGGTGCAAAACAGTTGCACGCGCGAAACTCTCGGGTTAAACTTGACGAGCCTAGCATGTGCAGACATGGCCTCAGAACACATGAGACCGAAAGGTCGAGCATGAATCGTATAGTTGATATGATTAGCATAGAGATGATTACCACTGAAACTATTCTCAACTCACGTGATGATCGGACTTCAGTTAGTGAATTTGGATCATGTATCACTCAAATGACTAGGGAGATGTACTTTTTAGTGGGAGTTTATTAGTAATTTGATTAATTAAACTCTAATTATCTTGAACATAGTCTAAGTCCACTTTGCAATATTCGTGTTGTAGATCAATGGCTCACGTAACAGTCACCCTGAATTTTAATACGTTCCTAGAGGAAGCTAAGTTGAAAGATGATGGAAGCAACTTTGTAGACTGGGCACGTAATCTTAAGTTGCTCCTACAAGCTGGGAAGAAGGATTATGTCCTTAATGCTGCGCTAGGAGATGAACCACCTGCTACGGCTGAACAAGATGTTAAGAACGCTTGGTTAACACGTAAGAAGGACTACTCAGCAATTCAATGTGCAGTCTTGTATGGCTTAGAGTCGGGACTTCAACGTCGCTTTCAGCTTCATGGATCATATGAGATGTTCCAAGAGTTGAAGTTTATCTTTCAGAAGAACGCCCGGATCGAGAGGTATGAGACCTCCGATAAATTTTATGCTTGCAAGATGGAGGAGAATTCGTCTATCAGTGAATATGTGCTTAAAATGTCTCGGTACTCAAATCGTCTAGCTGAGCTAGGTATTGAACTCCCGCAAGAGGCTATCACTGACAGAATTCTTCAATCACTGCCACCAAGCTACAAGAGCTTTGTGTTGAACTATAACATGCAAGGGATGAACAAGTCACCCGACGAGTTATTCGCGATGCTGAAAGTCGGAGAGTCTGAACTCCGGAAAGAGCATCAAGTGTTGATGGTCAATAAGACCACTAGTTTCCAGAGAAACGACAAAGTCAAGAAGGGTAACTCCAAGAAGAGAGGCAAGCCTGTTGCCAATATGACGAAGAAACCCAAGGCTGGGCCTAAGCCTGAAACAGAGTGTTATTATTGCAAGGGACTCGGTCACTGGAAGCGCAACTGCCCCAAGTATTTGGTTGATAAGAAGGCGACGAAGGAAAAATCAGGTATATTTGATATACATGTTATTGATGTGTACTTAACCCACTCTCATAGTAGTGCCTGGGTATTCGATACCGGTTCTGTTGCTCATATTTGCAACTCGAAACAGGAACTGCGGAATAAATGAAGGCTGGCGAAGGATGAAGTGACGATGCACGTGGGAAATGGTTCCAAGGTTGATGCAATCGCCGTCGGCACAGTTTCACTTGAGTTACCATCAGGATTAGTTATGAACTTAAATAATAATTATTTAGTGCCTGCGTTAAGCATGAACATTATATCTAGATCTTATTTATTGCGAGACGGTTACTCATTTAAGTCACAGAATAATGGTTGTTCTATTCTATGAGTAATATCTTTTATGGTCATGCACCCAATGTGAGAGGATTGTTCATATTGAATCTTGATAGCAATCATACACATATACATAACATTGAGACCAAAAGATGCAGAGTTAATAATGATAGCGCCATGCTTTTGTGGCACTACCGCTTAGGTCATATTGGTGTAAAGCGCATGAAGAAACTCCATTCCGATGGACTTTTGGAGTCACTTGACTTTGATTCACTTGACACCTGGGAACCATGCCTCATGGGCAAGATGACTAAGACTCCGTTCTCCGGAACAATGGAGTGTGCAAGTGACTTATTGGAAATCATACATACCGATGTGTGCGGTCCGATGAGTGTGGAGGAGCGCGGGAGATATCGTTATTTTCTCACCTTCATTGACGATTTGAGTAGGTATGGATATATCTACTTGATGAAGCACAAGTTTGAAACGTTTGAGAAGTTCAAGCAATTTCAGAGTGAAGTTGAAAATCATCGTAACAAGAAGATTCAATTCCTACGGTCCGATCGTGGGGGTGAATATCTGAGTTACGAGTTTGGTTCTCACTTAAGACAATGTGGAATTGTTTCACGGTTGACACTGCCTGGAACACCACATCGTAATGGTGTGTCCGAACGTCGTAATCGTACTTTGTTAGAAATGGTGCGATCTATGATGTCTCTTACCGATTTGCTGTTGTCATTTTGGGGTTATGCATTAGAGACAACTGCATTCACTTTAAATAGGGCACCATCAAAATCCGTTGAGACGACACCATACGAACTGTGGTATGGCAAAAGACCGAAGTTGTCATTTCTTAAAGTCTGGGGATGTGATGCTTATGTCAAAAAGCTTCAGCTTGAAAAACTGGAACCCAAAGCGGAAAAGTGCGTCTTCATAGGTTACCCAAAGGAGACAGTTGGGTACACCTTCTATCTCAAATCCAAGGGCAAAGTGTTTTTTGCTAAAAAAGGAGCTTTTCTTGAGAAGGAGTTTCTCTCAAAAGAATTGAGTGGGAGGAAGATAGAACTTTATGAGGTTGTCGAACCTCTAGTCCCTCTGGATGGTAGCACGGGGCAAGGGGAAACCCATGTCGTTGCGACGCCAGTTGAGGAGGAAGTTGATGATGATGATCATGAAACTTCGGATCAAGTTCCTATCGGACCTCGCAGGTCGACGAGATCACGTACTACTCCTGAGTGGTATGGTAATACTGTCTTATCAATTATGTTGTTAGAGAACAATGAACCTGCAAATTATGAAGAAGCAATGGTGGGCCCGGATTCCAACAAATGGCTGGAGGCCAAGAAGTCCTAGATAGGATCTATGTACGAAAACAAAGTGTGGACTTTGGAAGTACTACCTGAAGGCCGCAAGGCTATTCAGAACAAATGCATCTTTAAGAAGAAGATGTACGCAGACGGTAATGTGACCGTTTATAAAGCTCGACTTGTGGCAAAGGGTTTTTCACAAGTTCAAGGAGTTGACTACGATGAGACTTTCTCACCGGTAGCGATGCTTAAGTCCGTCCGGATCATGTTAGCAATAGCTGCATTTTTCGATTATGAAATATGGCAGATGTATGTCAAAACGGCATTCTTTAACGGTTTTCTTAAGGAAGAGTTGTATATGATGCAACCCGAAGGTTTTGTCAATCCAAAGAATGCTAACAAAGTATGCAAGCTCCAGCGATCCATTTATGGACTGGTGCAAGCATCTCGGAGTTGGAATAAGCGCTTTGATGAGGTGATCAAAGCATTTGGGTTTATACAAGCGGTTGGACAATCTTGTATTTACAAGAAAGTGAGTGGGAGCCCTGTGGCGTTTCTAATATTATACGTGGATGACATATTGCTGATTGGAAACAACGTGGAGTTTTTGGAGAGCATAACGGATTACTTGAATACAAGTTTCTCTATGAAGGACCTAGGAGAAGTTGCTTACATTCTAGGCATTAAGATCTTTAGGGATAGATCGAGACGCGTGATAGGACTTTGACAAAGCACAGACTTTGATAAAGTTTTAAAGAAGCTCAAAATGGATCAGTCCAAGAAAGGGTTCTTGCCAGTGTTACAAGGTATAAATTGAGTAAGACTCAGTGCCCAGCAACTGCGGAAGATAGAGAACAGATGAGTTCCGTCCCCTATGCTTCAGCCATAGGATCTATCATGTATGCAATGTTGTGCACTAGACCAGATGTCAGCTTGGCCATAAGTATGGCATGCAGGTTTCAGAGTAATCCAGGAGTGGATCACTGGACAACGGTCAAGAATATTCTAAAGTACCTGAAAAGGACTAAGGAAATGTTTCTCGTTTATGGAGGTGACAAAGAGCTCGTCGTAAAGGGTTACGTCGACGCAAGCTTTGACACCGATCCAGATGACTCTAAGTCGGAAACCGGATACGTATTTATTCTTAATGGGGGTGCGGTAAGCTGGTGCAGTTCCAAGCAAAGCGTCGTAGCAGATTATACATGTGAAGCGGAGAACATGGCTGCCTCGGAGGCAGCAAAGGAGGGTGTCTGAATGAAGCAGTTCATGACGGATCTTGGAGTTGTGCCAAGCACACTAAATCCAACAACTCTGTTCTGTGACAAAACTGGTGCCATTCCTCTAGGAAAGGAACCAAGGTTTCACAAGAAGACCAGAAACATCAAATGACGCTTCAAGCTCATCCGCGACTACGTCAAAGGAGAGGACGTGAATATTTGCAAAGTGCACACAGATCTGAATGTAGCAGACCCGCTGACTAAACTTCTTCCATGGGCAAAACATGATCAACACCAGAACTGTATGGGTGTTAGATTTATTACAATGTAAATCGCATGGCGATGTGAGGACTAGATTATTGACTCTAGTGCAAGTGGGAGACTGTTGGAAATATGCCCTAGAGGCAATGATAAATAGTTATTATTATATTTCCTGTTACAAGATAATCATTTATTATCCATGTTATAATTGTATTGAATGAAAACATAGATACATGTGTGGATACATAGAGAAAACAATGTCCCTAGCAAGCCTCTAGTTGGCTAGCCAGTTGATCAAGGATAGTCAAGGTTTTCTGACTAGGTGCAAGTGTTGTCACTTGATAACTGGATCACATCATTAGGAGAATCATGTGATGGACTAGACCCAAACAATGAACGTAGCATATTGATCGTGTCGTTTTATTGCTATTGTTTTCTACGTGTCAAGTATTTATTCCTATGACCATGAGATCATATAACTCACTGGCACCGGAGGAATACCTTGTGTGCATCAAACGTCGCAACGTAACTAGGGACTATAAAGGTGCTCTACAGGTATCTCTGAAGGTGTCCATTGGGTTAGTATGGATCAAGACTGGGATTTTTCACTCCATGTGACGGAGAGGTATCTCGGGGCCCACTCGGTAATACAACATCACACACAAGCCTTGCAAGCAATGCGACTTAGTGTAAGTCACGGTATCTTGTATTATGGAACGAGTAAATAGACTTGCGTGTAACGAGATTGAAATAGGTATGCGGATACCGATGATCGAATCTCGGGCAAGTAACATACCGAAGGACAAAGGGAATGACATACGGGATTATAAGAAGCCTTGGCACTGAGGTTCAACCAATAAGATGTTCAGAGAATATGTAGGATCCAATGTGGGCATCTAGGTCCCACTATTGGATATTGACCGAGGAGTGCCTCGGGTCATGTCTACATAGTTCTCGAACCCGCAGGGTCTGCACACTTAAGGTTCGATGATGTTTTAGTATAGTTGAGTTATATGTGTGGTTACCTAATGTTTTTCGGAGTCTCGAATGAGATCACGGACGTCACGATGTTTTTCGAAATGGTTCGGAAATGAAGATTGATATATAGGATGGTTTCATTTGGTCACCGGAATGTTTTGGGCAATTCCGACAGTGTACCGGGAGTGACGTATGGGTTCCAGGTGTTTACCGGGAGGGGCCCACCCACCCGGGAGTGAGCCCAAGGCCCTAGGGTGGCGCCACAAGTCCCTAGTGGGCTGTTGGAGTCAACCCAAGAGGGCTATGGCGCCACATAAGAAAATACCAAAAGAAAAGAAAAGGAAAAAGGAAAGAGGGAGGTGGGAAGGAAGAGGACGGCTCCTCCTTCCCAAACCGAATTGGAGGAGGAGTCCTCCTCCACCTGGCGGCAGGTGCACCTTGAGGTCATTGTCCCTCAAGGCTAGCCCCTCCCCTCCCTCCTATATATAGTGGTAGTTTAGGCCTTTTTGATACACAACTTTGCCACGTGCAACTCAAGCCCATTCCACATAGTTTTACCTCTAGATCAGATTTCGGCGGAGCCCTACACTAGTAGATCATCACCACCATCGGAGCACCGTCACGCTGTCGGAGAACTCATCTACTTCTATGTCTTGCTTGCTGGATCAAGAAGGCTGAGATCATCGTCAAGTTGTACGTGTGTTGAACGCGGAGGTGCCATCCGTTCGGCATTAGATCGGAACGGATCGTGGGACGGATCGCGGGACGGTTCGCGGGACGGTTCGAGGGACGTGAAGACGTTCCACTACATCAGCCGCGTTTCTTAACGCTTCTCGCTGTGCGATCTACATGGGTATGTGGATCTAATCTCCACTCATAGATGGACATCACCATGATAGGTCTTCGTGTGTGTAGGAAATTTGTTTCCCATGCAACGTTCCCCAACAGAGAAGAGGCCTCATGCACTCCTCCTCCATCGCCCGCCACGCCATGCCTCATCACGACGTGTCACGGGTTGCGGGAATGAGCCGAGCCGAGATCATACCTACGCCCTTATTTTTTCCGGTCAGGATTGGAGAATACATCAGGATGTGCCACGATCTGAGACGTCGGATTGTGGGCTGTTACCGACTCGGACGTGGGTTCCGCCCACATCTCTCCACCCGACCGCCTATATAAGCAGGGCTAACGCCAACCCTAGCCGTCATGAGTATCAGATCACATCTACCTCACGCGCTCGTTCCTTTGCCGCCGGTGACTCCGCCCCGTTCACCGCGTAGAAGGTCGAGGGGAGAGCAGGCCTCTGAAACCCTCCCTCTCCGGTTCCTCTACGGGAGAGGGGCGATTAGGTTTTTGGGAGCGATCACGCGACTGCTCGCCTCCGTCCGTCTGCTTCGTCTACGTGCTCGTCATCGCCATGGCTGAACCATCCGAGGCCGATCGTCTCGCCCTTGAAGTTGAGAAGAAGGCGGCAGAGGATGCTGCTGCTACGGCTGCGTCCGCTGCTACGGCCAACCAGACTATTGCAGGGTATAACTCGTTTATCCCACTCTTGTTCGTTTTAATCCTAGCAGTACTACTTGCATGCATAGATGTATCAACTATATGTGTAGTATGTGCTAGATTAATTCATGATCAGTATGTCATTAGTCTAGTCAATGCCATGCTAGTTATTATCTCATGGATTAATCTACTCGGAAAAGTGCCTATTTACTCAACAATCCAATAACCTAATATGTGTAGGATTTTTTCGAGTAATGGTATTGCTGCTGCACTGAAACCGGATAAGTTTACCGGTACTTATTTCAACCGTTGGCAAACGAGAACCGCCTTATGGCTTACGGCTATGAACATGTTCTAGGTAGCCGGTGTCACCCCACGGGAACGGTCTCTTCTGAACAGAAGAAGATGTTCGCGGAGGCCACCGTCCTATTCCTTGGAGCACTCATAAGCGTGATTGGAGATAAGCTGGTTGATGCATATTTACATATGCATGTTGCCAAAGAGTTGTGGGAGGCGCTCGAATCTAAATTTGGGACCACCGATGCTGGGAGCGAAATGTAGGTTATGGAGCAGTTCCACGATTATAAAATGGTTGACAACCGTTTTGTATTGGAACAAGCTCATGAGATGATATGCATAGCTAAAGAACTTGAGGTTCTTAAGTGTAATTTGCCAGGAAAGTTTGTCGCGGGCTGCATAATTGCTAAGCTCCCTAATTCCTGGAGGAACTTTGCTACTACTCTGAAACATCAGAGGTGTGATTTCTCAGTAGAGGACATCATCGGCCATCTGAGTGTTGAGCAGAATTCGAGAGCAAAGGACTCCAATGGAAAAGCGGCTGAAAGCTCTTCTGTTGCCAATATGGTACATTAGAGGAACTTCAATTCCCACAAGCCCAAGGGAAAGAATTATGTCCAACATAATACCGACTTCAAGAAGAAGGGAAAGAAGACCTTCAAGAAGAATAAGAAGGGAGAGGGATGCTTTACTTGTGGTTCAGATGAACATTAGGCGAACAAGTTCCCAAACAAGTACAAGAAGCCGGCGCAGGACTCCAAGTCTGCCAATATGATTGTGGGCAACAATGAAAGTGGTTCATCTGGGTACGGTAATTTATTTACTGTATTTTTAGTTTGTTAGTCCACCGATTGGTGGGTGGACACAGGTGCAAATATTCATGTGTGTGCTGACATCTCATTGTTCTCTTCTTATGAGGCCACAGGTTGCGGGTCCGTATTGATGGGGAATGGCGCGAGTGCTTCTGTTTTTGGTGTTGGCACGGTCGATCTGAAGTTTACTTCGGGAAGGATCATGCAGCTGAAGAACGTGCAGCTTGTCCCCGCCATCAAGAAGAATCTCGTTAGTGGCTCCCTTCTGTGTAGAGAAGGGTTTAAGTTGGTCTTCGAGTCTAATAAATTAGTTGTTACAAAATATGGACTTTTTGTTGGAAAAGGTTATGAATGCGGAGGTCTGTTCCGCCTTTCCCTTGCAGATTTTTGTAATAAAGCCGTGAACAATATTCATTCAAGTGTTAATGAATCTGAAGTTTGGCATTCACGTCTTTGTCACATAAGTTTCGGTGTTATGTTGTGGCTAGCAAAACTAAATTTAATCCCGAGTTTCACTTTTTCACATAAGTACCATTCGTGTGTGCAAGCTAAGAAACCTCGCAAGCCTCACAAGGCTGCAGAGGAGAGACACTTGGCATCATTAGAACTCATACATTCTGATCTTTGTGAGATGAATGTTGTGTTGACTAAAGGTGGAAAGAAATATTTCATGAGATTGATAGATGATTCCACTAGATATTGCTATGTGTATCTGTTAAATACTAAAGATGAGGCTCTACACTACTTTAAAATCTATAAGACAGAAGTTGAGAATCAACTTGAAAAGAAAATTAAACGAGTCTGGTCTGATCGTGGTGGAGAGTACTTCTCAAACGAGTTTGATTCTTTTTGTGCTGAACACGACATTACTCATGAGAGGACGCCTCCCTATTCATCCCAGCCAAACGGGGTTGCCGAGCGGAAAAACCGTACTCTAACTGATTTGGTTAACGCCATGTTAGATACATCGGGTTTATCCAAGGCATGGTGGGGGGAGGCTATATTGACTGCGTGTCATGTCCTGAATAAGGTTCCTATAAATGATAATGAAGTCACTCCCTATGAGGAGTGGTCAACGAGAAGGACGACGCTCTCGTACTTATGTACTTGGGGCTTCTTGGCGAAAGTCAATGTGCTGATCCCCAAAAAGTGTAAGCTTGGACCGAAGACCGTGGACTGCGTTAATTTGGGTTACGCTAAGAATAGCGTTGGATATAGATTTCTAGTAGTGAAATCTGAGGTACCTGACCTTAAGGTCGGTACAATTATGGAGTCAAGGGATGCTACATTCTTCGAGGATATTTTTCCCATGAGAGATATGCAAAGCACTTCTAGATAGGAATTTGAGGAAACTCCTGAGCCTGCCATTCCTATGGAATATTATGAACAAACACATGATGATAATCCTGGGGAGGATGACGAGGAAACCCTTGGTAGGGGCAAGAGACAAAGGACTGCAAAGACCTTTGGTGATGATTTCTTCGTATACCTCGTGGATGATAATCCCACTTCTATTTCAGAAGCATATGCTTCTCCAGATGCTGATTACTGGAAAGCTGCGGTTCGTAGCAAGATGGATTCCATCATGGCTAATGGGACATGGGAAATTACTGATCGTCCCTATGGTTGTAAACCATTGGGATGTAAGTGGGTGTTCAAAAGGAAGCTTAGGCCTGATGGTATAATCGAAAATTACAAGGCTAGGCTTGTGGCTAAGGGCTATGCCTAGAAAGAAGAAGAAGATTTCTTTGACACTTATTCACCTCTGGACAGACTGACCACCATTTGAGTACTACTCTCGTTGGCAGCTTCGCATGGTCTTCTTGTTCATCAAATGGACGTTAAGACAGCTTTCCAGAATGGAGAGCTAGACGAGGAAATATATATGCAACAACCAGATGGCTTTGTGATAGATGGTCAGGAAGGAAAAGTGTGTAAGTTGTTGAAATCTTTATATGGCCTGAAGCAAGCACCTAAGCAATGGCATGATAAGTTCAATACAACTCTGACATATGTTGGCTTCGCTGTTAATGAAGTTGACAAATGTGTATACTATCACCATGGTGGGGGCGAAGGAGTTGTACTGTGCTTGTATGTTGATGACATACCGATATTTGGAACCAATCTCAAGGTGATTGAGGAGGTTAAGTCCTTTCTTTGTCAAAACTTTGAGATGAAGGACCTTGGAGTGACTGATGTTATCTTGAACATCAAGCTCTTGGGAGATGATGAGGGTGGGATTAGACTTCTGCAATCCCACTATGTTGAGAAGATTTTGGGTCGCTTATTTCTCAAACACCATATGATCCTAGTGTGCTGATTCGAAAGCTCAAAGGCACAGTTATCGATCAATTGAGATTCTCTCAAATTATCGGTTCGCTTATGTACCTAGCTAGCGCAACGAGGTCTGACATCGCGTTTCCTGTGAGCAAACTTAGCCGGTTTGTTGCAAACCCGAGCGATGTTTATTGGCGTGCTGTTGAAAGAATTATGCGCTACCTGAAAGCAACTGTCAACCACGGACTTCACTATATGGGATACCCATCGGTACTTGAACGGTATAGTGATGCGAATTGGATCTCTGATGCTAATGAGATGAAGGCCACTACTGGGTATATATTTACTCTTGGAGGTGGTCTTGTTTCCTGGAAGTCTTGCAAGCAAACAATCTTAACGAGATCGACAATGGAAGCAGAATTAACTGCATTAGACACATCTGGTGTCGAAGCAGAATTTCTTCGAGATCTTTTGATGGACTTACCTGTGGTTGAGAAGCCGGTTCCGGCTATCCTTATGAACTACGATAATCAGACAGTTATTGTCAAAGTGAAGAGTTCAAAGGACAATATGAAGTCCAACAAACATATAAGAATGAGATTGAAGTCTGTCAGACGTTTGAGAAACTCCGTAGTGATGGCGTTGGATTACATCCAAACGGCTAAGAATCTGACAGATCCTTTACTAAAGGGCTATCACGTGTTGTGATAGATGGTTCATCGATGGAGATGGGTATGAGACCCACATGAGTTGCCATGGTAGTAACCCAACCTATATGATCGGAGATCCCATGAAGTAGGACCTGGGAAAACAAGCCAGTGGTGAACTAAGGAGAGTAACTTTACTAACCCACTCCGTTGGAGATGCAATGCTCTCGGATACTGTATGGTAGGATGACTACTGTCTTAATGTGTTCTAAAGCTTATGTGTAAGCAAGATGTTGTCCTACAGAGCGATCTTTGGAGGAAAAACACCTATATGAGCCTGACTGCTGGTTACAGTCTATGAGATTGGGGTGATCTCTAGTAAACTCATGAATAGGCCAGGAGTGTGACTAATATGCTCCACCCGAGCGGTCAGCCTTCGGTAGCTTAGTACTAGTAAGACTTGTGGTGAAGCTTCTTTAGGCCAAACTGACAATTCAAGGCATAGTCTATTGTTCAGTTGTAAAGGGGTGTAGCTGCTTGTTCTAGGTGAAGCTCAATCTTCACAGGTCTTCACTGAAATGCTGGTATATTAAAACAGTGATTGGAACGAGGGAACACGATGTGCCATTGAGATCTGGTGGGGGATTGTTGAAATTAGTTGTCGGGACCCCGATCCTAAGCCATAGGAATCCAGCCTGTAACACATCGCATCTCTTTGTGGTCTCACGCACGGTTAACTCCACGGCTGCAGCCTTACCTTAGCCGGGACCGTTTGCGTCTTTTGACTCACGTATGCGATAGGTGTCGCTAGCAATCCAATGTCAAAGAACCCGGATCGACATGTCTAGTCATAAACCAAAGTGGCAGTACGGCACAAGGACAGGCATACATGACCCAACAAAGCAGGTGTCGGTCATCAGCGAGTGTAGACGAGTCGTAGCAAGCTACAAGGACTCCATTACATCGCGTGACATTTCCCCAAAAGGGGACAGACACAACAGCTAAGAAGGACACATGCCGGTCAACCAATGTGTCCGGAGCAGTAGCGAACTACCAAGGCTCGTTGGACCACAAAGGAGCATTTCCTTGTAAGGAGTGCTACTAAAGTTCACGACTAGGTAATCGAACCCCATACATATCAAGTACGACACACGTACGCATGGCATACCGGTATGTATAGATACATCGATGGCATCACAACATAACTATAAACATACAAGCTTTATTTAAGAGGCTCGGAAGAGCCACACACATAATATTACACATTAAGGGTCTCACGACCCATAATAGCAGTCATACAATACAAGCCAGCGGAAGAGTTATAAACTGTCTGGGTACAGACAGGACAACTAGTAGGCATGTGGCCTGACTATACTACAGAGCCGACGTAGGGCCAGATCGTAGCTGGGACACCAGCTATTCGTCGTCGTCGATGTCTACGAAGAACCCTCCATTAGGGTCATTAGCAACCTTTGCAACATTTATTAAGCAAACATGAGTACGAAGGTACTCAGCATGACTTTAGGAGAACTAACTACTCATGCAAGGTATCAAAAGGTATTGTGGGGTTTCATGCGGGAAGCCAGCATTTGACTCGTGGCTAGACAACTTGCTTTTTGAAATTAGTTTTGACAACTTGATTTCTCGCACACGAGTCCACTAACACCACAACAATACACTATCGTGGAATCATTCCGTCTCCATACGGAAATGCCGTCCACGACACTCACGCTTATCTTGACAATTTTATGAGTAGCCATTGAAGTTATCTATGAACAACATATGTCTCGAAGTAGTCCATATCCGCGGACGCGGCTATTCGAATAGATCATAACCCTGCAGGGGTGTACTTCGTCACACACGCTCCCGCCACTTATCGCCATGTGCACGTCATGCACCTCGGCAACCTTCAAGCGGAAGCCCAGCGAGGGAGTCGGCCACGACCGTTAACCACACTAGTACCTAGTCCAGGTTTATCGCCTATCTGAGAGTAACCCGTACGGAAGTCCGGCCGAGGTTTCCGCCACGGCCTCAAACGATGTGCGCAGGGTTCCCAAGCCCACCATCCGGGTGCCACTTGGTACACCGTGCCACTGCCTACCGCATCACGGTCCACCTCTCAGGTCAGCACCATGCACAGCCTCCAGCATTACTATAAACACCAGAAACTACTTGCAACTTCTGGACCGAGTACTACGCGATTAATAGGCCGAGCGGGGTCATATTTCAGGGCCCAGCATGTGGTAGTATCTAGTCTTGGATTACATACACGGAACTCAGTTCCTAAGGACGGTTCCAATGAAACAACCCGCCATGTACTCCTAGACAGCCTTTCACCGGTACCTTTACCAAATCAAGTTCAACACACAACCTTTGCTCACCAAACACATTTCACAATTCTGTTCATCTCCTAGATGACAGACCATACACAACTATAAGCATAGCATGCATAGCAGGATAAGGCACATCACAGCTCAGGCAACTACCAGGTATGCTAGGTTGCAAGGTTTGGCTATTTACTGTGACAATGTTAAGTCATGCAAAGGAATGGGTTCAACTATCGTGGCAAAAGCAGTTGAAGCATTTGGTCCTAATGCAATAATTAGGTGCAGGAGCAAGAACATGGGATTTATCGGGATGATCAAAAGGGTTGCTTGCCTTGTTGCTCAGAGGAGGAACGATATCCGTCAGACGGATATTCGGTGGAATCCGGGGGTGCGGAGCCTACCGAAATGAATGGCAACATTCAATAACAATCATATGCAATCAAAATGATGCATGAGCATGGCATGAGAATGCAAGTGATAAGTTATTATAATCAAGATGTTTTAGGTTTAGAGTTGATTTGAATCACATTCGAATAGCAATTCAAACGGGTATTCTCGGATACCGGTTTAATTGATTCGACCTGATGCTCAGATCAACTTAATGTTAACATGCATGAAATGTCATGTTATGGTACTCATTTATATCTAGGGCAGTGTGTGATCATTGCATTTATCATGAAATTTGGATATTTTTGCAAATTCCATTTATAAAGTGATTAAAGAATTGAATTATTCCTTATTTCACAATTTAGGGTCCTGTAACTTTTTCAAACATAGTTGAAAATAGCATAATCAGAATCCTTGAATTTTTCTGATACTTGTTCATATATAATTTATTTTCATTGGAGTTACAGATTAATTTCTATGATTTTTGCAATTTTTAGCAATTTCCTGAATTAGTTTTATACTGGAAATTCCATTTATTGCATCAGGCTGACGTCAGCAGGTCAGCCGACCTGTTCAGGTCAAACCTGACAGGGGGGGGGCCACTGGTCAGCCTCTCTGGGACTAATCCCGCGCTGACCAGCCCTAACTAAGGTTTGACTTGGCCTTGGGCCCACTTGTCAGCGAGTGATTAAGTCACTAATCGGCTGGGTTAGCTTGCCACGTCGACCTCCACCGGCGGCGAGGTCGTCCTCGCCGGCGAGGAGCCTCCGGCGACCACCAGCACGGCGGAGGGGCTCGGAAATGGCGCACAGGGGGCCAAATGCTGCGCGGAGAGCACCAGAGGAACGACACGTCTCCCGCAGCTTCATTTCTGCGCCTAGCCGGGGCTGATCTGGCCGAAGATGACGCCGGCGACGAGCTTGGCGGCGGCCAAGGCTCGGGCGTCATCGGGGTCTTTGAATCAGAGGGATCTACGCTCGGTTCTTAGCTGCTACAGCATCTACGCGTCGTCCTGGAGCTGTTGGTGCCATCGGAATGACGAGCTGGACATCGGAGGGCTACCGGCGACGAGCGGCAGCGGCGGTCCTCGTCGGGCTCCGGTGAAACTAGGGCTAGAGGAGGGGATCGACGGGGAAAACCTAGGGAAAACGACCGCATGCTCACAGGGATTGCAGAGCAGAGCTCAGACGGCTCGGGGAAGGCCTGGGGGCGACGAATCGACGGAAGAGGTCCGGCGGCCGGAGGAGGAAGACGACGGCGTTGCGGGCGTTGCAGGGCTCGAGGAGGCTTCGGCTTCTGCAGAGACGACCAGGGCGACGAGGCCGAGCTAATGGCGTGCTCTGGGAGGGGATCCTATGGCCAGGGGCACGGGCAGCTCGAGCTCGAGCTCGGCTCTAATGGCGGCAGCAGGGAGAAGGAGGGGATCCGGGAGGAGGGGAAGAACCGAGGCGGGGAATGGATAGGGGAAGCTCTGGGGAGCTTATCCCCGTCGTCGCCAGCGCGAACCGGCGGCCAGGCAAGCACGCAGGTGCGTGGCCGCGCCGGAGGAGGCAGCGGCCACCTCCTGCTGCCCACTGGCGCGAGGGAGGGGACGAGCGGGGAGATGGGCCGGGCCTGGCTTGGGCGACAGGTAAGTCTTTTTCCATTTTCTCTGTTTTTGTTTTTCTGTTTTGCTATTTATTGCTTTGCTAATTATTTCAGCTCCAAAACAAAAAGTAAAAACTATTTTAGACCTCCTGAAATATTTGTTATAATATCCCCACTCATTTCCAAGACTTTCAACATTTTTGGAAAATTATAGTTTCTGATTTCAAATTTTAAATTTGAAACCACTGGCTTTTGCATTTATTTAAAATGCTTAAAGTGTCAAGAAAATAGTTTTCTCCAATCCTCATTTACTTTCATGATTTATCAGAAAGTTTGAACATTTCTTGAGGCCATTTTGGGTTCATTGATTTTGAACTAGTTGAAATTTCCTTTAATTGAAATGGTGGCTAGGGTTTTGAGTTTTTCCTTTGCCACTTTGTTGTTTTTGTTGAAACTTCTTAGATGCAAATGCAAAGAAGACATGAGCACAATGCTATCTTGGTTAATGGTTAGGGATGTGACAACTCACCCCCACTCAAAAGAATCTCGTCCCGAGATTTAGAAGTCGTCGGGAATAACGCAGGATATTCGAGTCGGAGACGATCCTCTCTTTCCCAAGTTGCCTCCTTTTCAGAATGATTTGACCATTGAACTTTAAGAAACTTGAGGTTTCGACGTCGAGTGGTACGCTCAGCTTGATCAAGAATACGCACGGGGTATTCTCGGTAAGAAAGGTTATCTTGTAGATCAAGCGTTTCGTGGTCCACTTCACGGATAGGATCCGAAAAGCAACGCCTGAGTTGCGAGACGTGGAAAACATCATGAACCTTGGAAAGATGCGGATGAAGTTCCAACTCGTAGGCAACTTCTCCTCGTTTGGCAAGAATGCGAAAAGGTCCAATGTAACGAGGAGCCAATTTGCCCTTGATACCGAATCGATGGGTACCCTTCAAAGGTGTAACCCAAAGGTAAGCCTTCTCGTCAACTTCAAAGGTCACAGCCTTATGATGACGATCATATTGGCTCTTTTGACGAGACTGGGCTGTTTTCAACTTTTCACGAATAATGCGAACCTGCTCTTCTGCATCCTGGATCATGTCTGGGCCAAAGAGTTGCCTCTCTCCGGTTTCTGACCAATTAAGAGGTGTTCGACATCTTCGTCCATAGAGAACTTCAAAAGGAGCTTTGCCCAAGCTTGATTGATAACTGTTGTTATAAGCGAATTCGGCGAATGGAAGACACTTCTCCCAATTCATACGAACGATATAACACAAGCTCGGAGCATATCTTCTAGAATTTGATTCACTCTTTCTACTTGACCACTTGATTGGGGATGGAAAGCAGTGCTAAAAGATAAGTGAGTCCCCATGGCATTCTGAAAACTTTCCCAGAAGCGAGAAGTAAAGATACTTCCACGGTCCGAGTTAATTTCCAGGGGAACACCATGAAGAGACACTATTCGAGAGATATATAACTCTGCTAGCTGGCTAGCTGTTATACTCTCATGAACAGGAAGAAAATGAGCCACTTTGGAAAGACGGTCAATGACCACAAAGATAGCATCATTTCCTTTCTTGGTCTTGGGAAATCCGGTAATGAAATCCATGCTAACTTTATCCCATTTCCATTCAGGAATAGCTAAAGGGTGAAGGGTGCCAGCAGGCCTTTGATGTTCTGCCTTAACTCGACGACAAACATCACAGTTAGCAACGAACTCAGCAATTTCTCTCTTCATCCTAGTCCACCAGAACCTCTGGCGTAGGTCCTGATACATCTTAGTACTACCGGGATGAATGGTGAGAGGGGAATCATGAGCCTCCTTAAGGATTAACTGCCTTAGATGTGGGTTCTTAGGAACCACTAAATGATTCTGGAAGAACACCACACCTTGATCATTCATGGAAAATTCTTTAGCGTTTCCGCTAAAAATATTCTCCTTGATCCGTGATATACCCTTGTCACACTTTTGGCCAGCTATAATTTGATCCTTAAGAGTAGGCTTCGCCACCAGGGTAGAAAGGAATCCTTGAGGAACAATATGAAGATTCAACTTCCGAAAGTCCTCATGGAGAAGTGGTTGACCTTGTTGTAGCATCAAATTGTTACAATAAGATTTACGACTTAGTGCATCGGCCATAACATTGGCCTTCCCCGGGGTGTAAGTTATCCCTAAGTCGTAATCCGAGATCAACTCAACCCACCGTCTTTGCCTGAGATTCAAATCCGGCTGGGTGAAGATATATTTCAGACTTTGGTGATCAGTGAATATTTCGCAACGATTACCCAGAAGGTAATGTCGCCAGGTTTTTAGTGCATGGACCACAGCTGCAAGCTCAAGGTCATGTGTGGGATAATTATCCTCATGTGGACGCAACTGTCGAGATGCGTATGCGATCACATGACGATCTTGCATGAGAATGCAACCTAATCCTTGTCGCGAGGCGTCGCAATAGATAACAAAGTCCTTAGAAAAATCTGGTGGTAGCAACACAGGTGTGGAAGTCAGGCGTCTTTTCAGTTCCTGAAAACTATGCTCACACTATGGTGTCCACTCGAACTTTTTATCCTTCTTGAGGAGTTCAGTCAGAGGCTTTGCAACCTTGGAGAAATTCTCGACGAAGCGGCGACAATAGCTCGCTAGACCAAGAAAACTCCTAACTTGCTTAACCGATTCAGGTTGAGTCCAATCAAGGACAGCTTGAACTCTCTCGGGATTGACAGCAATACCCTTACCAGAGATTACGTGGCCTAGATAGGTCACTTCTGGTAACCAGAATTCACATTTTGAAAATTTGGCATAAAGGCGATGCTCTCGAAGTTTCATCAATACCAGCCTTAGATGCTCGGCATGTTCTTGTTCATTCTTTGAGTAGATGAGAATATCATCGAGGTATACTACGACGAATTTATCCAAATACTCCATAAAGATTGAATTCATCAGCCGAGAGAAGGTGGCTGGGGCATTGGTTAAACCGAAGGACATAACGGTGTACTCATATTGGCCATAACGAGTAACAAAAGCCGTTTTTGGAATGTCCCCGTTCTTAATCTTGATTTGATGGTATCCCAACCTCAAATCCATTTTGGAGAAGACTGAGGATCCAGCGAGCTGATCGTACAGATCGTTGATCCTGGGGAGCGGATACTTGTTCTTTATGGTGACCAGGTTAACTGGTCGGTAATCTACAACCATCCGATCCGTTCTGTCTTTCTTCTTGACGAAGAGGACGGGACAAGCCCAAGGAGAAGATCTAGGACGAATGAAACCTTTGTTCAAGGCCTCATCTAATTGCTTCTTAAGTTCGGCTAGCTCTAGGGGTGCCATCTTATAAGGTCTTCTGGCTATTGGGACAGTTCCCGGAACAAGATCTATCACAAACTCTACATCTCTGTCAGGTGGAATTCCTGGCAGTTCCTCTGGAAAAACATCCGGGAAGTCACGGCCTATCGGAATGTCTTCAAGTTCCGGAAGGGGGTTGGCATTTAGGGAATAGAGTTGGCATTTGGCAGCTCGAGTAGAGACATTTACTATCTCACCCGAGGGATGGGTAAGCTGGACATTTCTAGAGTGAGTATCAATCTTGGCATAGTGAGCTGACATCCAGTCCATGCCCAAGATGATATTAATATCCGAAGATTTCAATGCTATCAATGAGGCTAGGAAAACTAGCCTGTCTACTAGAATCTCATTGTCATAGGTTATCCTAGAGGTTTGCCATTTACTACCAGGGGTTTGGACAACCAATGGGATTGGCATATCACAAAATGACATGTTATGCAACTGTGCATAACTTTCGGAAATGAAGGAATGAGAAGACCCAGTGTCAAAGAGAACGGACGCTGGGTGATGATTAACAAGAAGCGTACCCAGCATGACGTCGGGATCCTCTGCAGCTTCTTCTGCTGACACATAGTTCACACGGCCACGTGCAGGAGTTGGCTTCACATAAAACGCTTTGCCCGACTTGGCCTGCCCGACGGACTTTCCGGGTTGCTTGGCACCCACATTCCGAGGACACTCACGGGAATAATGCCCTGGTTCTCCACACTTATAGCATATCACCTGGTTGGCACGTGGTGCAGCATTGCTAGCTGGACCACCATAAGCTTTTGCTGGAGGGTTGGCCTGATTCGTCTGAGGCGCCACGTAGGATGGCCTCGGAGTGTATCTTGGCGGCAGAGAACTGTTTGGAACCCACAGCCTGCGTTTTTGAAACGCGGAACCAGAAGATGAGCCAAAGTCACGGGAGTGCTTCCTTGTGGCTTCGAAGTCAGTATGACCAGTCTCCGCACTGATCGCTTTGTTGACTAGGGCTTGAAAGCTTGCACACTCATGGAGGCGCAGGTCTCGACGGAGCTCAGGGCTCAGACCCTTACGAAATCTTGCTTGCTTCTTGGCGTCAGTAGACACCTCCTCTGTTGCATAGCGGGCGAGGTTACCGAACTCGCGGCTATAGGCATCCACAGACAACTTGCCCTGAGTGAAGGCACATAACTCCTCTCTCTTTCTGTCCATCAGGCCCTCTGGAATATGGTGCAGACGGAAAGCTGCGCTGAAGTCTGCCCATGTGGCCACTGGTTCAGCGGGACGCATAGCTTCAAAATTCTCCCACCATAGATTGGCGGGTCCCTCCAGGAAATACGCCGCAAAGGTCACCTTGTCGGCCTCAGACACATTCGCAGAGCGAATCTTGCGTGAAATGCTGCACAGCCAGTCATCAGCGTCGAGGGGATCGACGGAATGATGAAACTTTGGAGGATTCAGCTTCACAAAGTCATTGAGGGACACTGCAGCATTCCTAGGCTGTTGAGCCGTATTCTGCTCAATACGCTCTAGCAGTCGGTTGGTCTCCCTTTTGTTTCTTTCTGCCTCAAGCATCACTTCTACCAGAGAAGGTGGGTGAGGCAGGTCTTCCTGCGACGCTTGACTACCCTCACCTTGCTCATGAGCAGGGGCACGGTTCAACCTGGTGAACACCATCCTGACAAACAAACTCATAGCTTAGACCAATATCATATCAATACTAACTATGGATTAAGAATGTACTGAACACACGGAATGCGGAAATGAATATCCGAACAACATGGTAACAAGCAACTGCTATATATACACTATGGTTCATACACACCCTTACATAGTTCAGTACAAACTTACTCGAAGAGCAAACTACTGAAATGGTGGAACTACTCATCAGAGGCTTACAAGCTTCCTATACATTATTTATCTAGGCCTCCGGAATTCATTTCACATTACTACCATACTCCACAAGTCACGCAGGACTGTGAACATACGGCTACTACCATACTATCCTTCCGCTCATAGCTCAGGCATCCGCATAGAACATCTCATAGAGGTTACCTCCATGACCCGGAAGCTCAACCTACGGATCAGGAAACACTCTAGCCTGAGATCCCTGGGATCCATAAGGACACGGATGTGGCCTTGGTCCCCTGACTGGTGGTAAGAGGGGTCCCCGAAGAGGTGTGACTCCTCCTATAGCTGGCCAGTCAACATGGGCCGGAAGATGGTTCCTAACAGGGTTCAGCATCTCCATCTCTCCATACCCTGTCTGGACTACCGGTGCCAGCTGCGTCAAAGCTGTCCACAGACGGGCACGAGTAGCATAAAGCTCCATGCGGAGAGCACGAGCATCCTTGTCTCTGTTCTCTAGCATCTCAACAGTGGACTGCAGAAGTGGATCCTCCATAGAAGAATCAAAATAGACTCCACTGAGGTATCCCTCTTCACCAGACTGAGAGGCCGGAACATAGCAGAACTCTGAATTCTGCAGCAGTGCATGTCTCGCTCTCATAATAGTCAGCATTGAATAGGCAGCATCTTGTACTGCCATGTCAACAATGACTCCCAACCCATAGGAACAATGGATTGGCTTCTCCGCTCCAGGGTAGTCTGGAAATACCCTAACAGTGCAGATGTACTCGCTCTGGTTGAAGTCTCGGTACTGTTCCTCTACCGTGTACTCGGGGTACCAGCGGTAACCGCACACCGACATCACCCTGACCAGCATGGCCGTATGACCCTGTACATCAATGCACCTGGTCAAACGTACCACCTGACGAGAAGGACGGCCAGGCATCTGTAAATAGAGAGTAATGCAAAAGCATTAGAGCTCTGAATGCAAAAATTGGGCAGCATAACGGCTGTAAATGCTCAAAACAAATTTGAGACAACCCAAAGTGGAATAACGTAACCACTCAACTATCAAGTTCAACTCTCTGGTCACCAAACTTACTTCCTGCTTCCTAGGAATAAAAGAAACCCAATATCTCTCGACCCGTAGTCCTATAAGCTACCGATCGGAAACACGAGCCTAGGAGAAGATGAGAAATCTAGTCCTTAATTCCCGCAGAAAAGACGAGGATGACCAGAATAGAATAACTTGAGAAGAGAACAAGAATCTTACGTTCCCTTCCACAAAAAATTCCCTTATATATAACTAAAGAAATTCTAGACTCAACTTCGACCAGTTTGGCTTAGTAATCCTACAGTCAGTCAGGCTCTGATACCAACGCTGTCGGGACCCGGATCCTAAGCCATAGGAATCCAGCCTGTAACACATCGCATCTCTTTGTGGTCTCACGCACGGTTAACTCCACGGCTGCAGCCTTACCTTAGCCGGGACCGTTTGCTTCTTTTGACTCACGTATGCGATAGGTGTCGCTAGCAATCCAATGTCAAAGAACCCGAATCGACATGTCTAGTCATAAACCAAAGTGGCAGTACCGCACAAGGAGAGGCATACATGACCCAACAAAGCAGGTGTCGGTCATCAGCGAGTGTAGACGAGTCGTAGCAAGCTACAAGGACTCCATTACATCGCGTGACATTTCCCCCAAAAGGGGACATACACAGCAGCTAAGAAGGACACATGCCGGTCAACCAATGTGTCCGGAGCAGTAGCGAACTACCAAGGCTCGTTGGACCACAAAGGGGCATTTCCTTGTAAGGAGTGCTACTAAAGTTCACGACTAGGTAATCGAACCCCATACATATCAAGTACGACACACGTACGCATGGCATACCGGTATGTATAGATACATCGATGGCATCACAACATAACTATAAACATACAAGCTTTATTTAAGAGGCTCGGAAGAGCCACACACATAATATTACACATTAAGGGACTCACGACCCATAATAGCAGTCATACAATACAAGCCAGCGGAAGAGTTATAAACTGTCTGGGTACAGACAGGGCAACTAGTAGGCATGTGGCCTGACTATACTACAGAGTCGACGTAGGGCCAGATCGTAGCTGGGACACCAGCTACTCGTCGTCGTCGATGTCTACGAAGAACCCTCCATTAGGGTCATTAGCAACCTCTGCAACATTTATTAAGAAACCATGAGTACGAAGGTACTCAGCAAGACTTTAGGAGAACTAACTACTCATGCAAGGTATCAAAAGGTATTGTGGGGTTTCATGCGGGAAGCCAGCATTTGACTCGTGGCTAGACAACTTGCTTTTTGAAATTAGTTTTGACAACTTGATTTCTCGCACACGAGTCCACTAACACCACAACAATACACTATCGTGGAATCATTCCGTCTCCATACGGAAATGCCGTCCACGACACTCACGCTTATCTTGACAATTTTATGAGTAGCCATTGAAGTTATCTATGAACAACATATGTCTCCAAGTAGTCCATATCCGCGGACGCGGCTATTCGAATAGATCATAACCCTGCAGGGGTGTACTTCGTCACACACGCTCCCGCCACTTATCGCCATGTGCACGTCATGCACCTCGGCAACCTTCAAGCGGAAGCCCAGCGAGGGAGTCGGCCACGACCGTTAACCACACTAGTACCTAGTCCAGGTTTATCGCCTATCTGAGAGTAACCCGTACGGAAGTCCGGCCGAGGTTTCCGCCACGGCCTCAAACGATGTGCGCAGGGTTCCCAAGCCCACCATCCGGGTGCCACTTGGTACACCGTGCCACTGCCTACCGCATCACGGTCCACCTCTCAGGTCAGCACCATGCACAGCCTCCAGCATTACTATAAACACCAGAAACTACTTGCAACTTCTGGACCGAGTACTACGCGATTAATAGGCCGAGCGGGGTCATATTTCAGGGCCCAGCATGTGGTAGTATCTAGTCTTGGATTACATACACGGAACTCAGTTCCTAAGGACGGTTCCAATGAAACAACCCGCCATGTACTCCTAGACAGCCTTTCACCGGTACCTTTACCAAATCAAGTTCAACACACAACCTTTGCTCACCAAACACATTTCACAATTCTGTTCATCTCCCAGATGACAGACCATACACAACTATAAGCATAGCATGCATAGCAGGATAAGGCACATCACAGCTCAGGCAACTACCAGGTATGCTAGGTTGCAAGGTTTGGCTATTTACTGTGACAATGTTAAGTCATGCAAAGGAATGGGTTCAACTATCGTGGCAAAAGCAGTTGAAGCATTTGGTCCTAATGCAATAATTAGGTGCAGGAGCAAGAACATGGGATTTATCGGGATGATCAAAAGGGTTGCTTGCCTTGTTGCTCAGAGGAGGAACGATATCCGTCAGACGGATATTCGGTAGAATCCGGGGGTGCGGAGCCTACCGAAATGAATGGCAACATTCAATAACAATCATATGCAATCAAAATCATGCATGAGCATGGCATGAGAATGCAAGTGATAAGTTATTATAATCAAGATGTTTTAGGTTTAGAGTTGATTTGAATCACATTCGAATAGCAATTCAAAGGGTATTCTCGGATACCGGTTTAATTGATTCGACCTGATGCTCACATCAACTTAATGTTAACATGCATGAAATGTCATGTTATGGTACTGATTTATATCTAGGGCAGTGTGTGATCATTGCATTTATCATGAAATTTGGATATTTTTGCAAATTCCATTTATAAAGTGATTAAAGAATTGAATTATTCCTTATTTCACAATTTAGGGTCCTGTAACTTTTTCAAACATAGTTGAAAATAGCATAATCAGAATCCTTGAATTTTTCTGATACTTTTTCATATATAATTTATTTTCACTGGAGTTACAGATTAATTTCTATGATTTTTGCAATTTTTAGCAATTTCCTGAATTAGTTTTATACTGGAAATTCCATTTATTGCATCAAGCTGACGTCAGCAGGTCAGCCGACCTGTTCAGGTCAAACCTGACAGGGGGGCCCCACTGGTCAGCCTCTCTGGGACTAATCCCGCGCTGACCAGCCCTAACTGAGGTTTGACTTGGCCTTGGGCCCACTTGTCAGCGAGTGATTAAGTCACTAATCGGCTGGGTTAGCTTGCCACGTCGACCTCCACCGGTGGCGAGGTCGTCCTCGTCGGCGGGGAGCCTCCGGCGACCACCAGCACGGCGGAGGGGCTCGGAAACGGCGCACAGGGGGCCAAATGCTGCGCAGAGAGCACCAGAGGAACGACACGTCTCCCGCAGCTTCATTTCTGCGCCTAGCCGGGGCTGATCTGGCCGGAGATGACGCCGGCGACGAGCTTGGCGGCGGCCAAGGCTCGGGCGTCATCGGGGTCTTTGAATCAGAGGGATCTACGCTCGGTTCTTAGCTGCTACAGCATCTACGCGTCGTCCTGGAGCTGTTGGTGCCATCGGAATGACGAGCTGGACATCGGAGGGCTACCGGCGACGAGCGGCAGCGGCGGTCCTCGTCGGGCTCCGGTGAAACTAGGGCTAGAGGAGGGGATCGACGGGGAAAACCTAGGGAAAACGACCGCATGCTCACAGGGAGTGCAGAGCAGAGCTCAGACGGCTCGGGGAAGGCCTGGGAGCGACGAATCGACGGAAGAGGTCCGGCGGCCGGAGGAGGAAGACGACGGCGTTGCGGGCGTTGCAGGGCTCGAGGAGGCTTCGGCTTCTGCAGAGACGACCAGGGCGACGAGGCCGAGCTAATGGCGTGCTCTGGGAGGGGATCCTATGGCCAGGGGCACGGGCAGCTCGAGCTCGAGCTCGGCTCTAATGGCGGCAGCAGGGAGAAGGAGGGGATCCGGGAGGAGGGGAAGAACCGAGGCGGGGAATGGATAGGGGAAGCTCTGGGGAGCTTATCCCCGTCGTCGCCAGCGCGAACCGGCGGCCAGGTAGGCACGCAGGTGCGTGGCCGCGCCGGAGGAGGCGGCGGCCACCTCCTGCTGCCTACTGGCGCGAGGGAGGGGACGAACGGGGAGATGGGCCGGGCCTGGCTTGGGCGACAGGTAAGTCTTTTTCCATTTTCTCTGTTTTTGTTTTTCTGTTTTGCTATTTATTGCTTTGCTAATTATTTCAGCTCCAAAACAAAAAGTAAAAACTATTTTAGACCTCCTCAAATATTTGTTATAATATCCCCACTCATTTCCAAGACTTTCAACATTTTTGGAAAATTATAGTTTCTGATTTCAAATTTTAAATTTGAAACCACTGGCTTTTGCATTTATTTAAAATGCTTAAAGTGTCAAGAAAATAGTTTTCTCCAATGCTCATTTACTTTCATGATTTATCAGAAAGTTTGAACATTTCTTGAGGCCATTTTGGGTTCATTGATTTTGAACTAGTTGAAATTTCCTTTAATTGAAATGGTGGCTAGGGTTTTGAGTTTTTCCTTTGCCACTTTGTTGTTTTTGTTGAAACTTCTTAGATGCAAATGCAAAGAAGACATGAGCACAATGCTATCTTGGTTAATGGTTAGGGATGTGACATTAGTAGTGGAGCGGAAATCTCCAAGGTCTCATGTAGGTGGTGGCATGCATGACAAGGTGGTGGTGGGAAGTTTGGTCCCACCCCGCTAGTGGAGAAGAAATTGGACCCCTTTATAAGGATTTCTCTTCTACATGCTATTGGAGAGTGAGAAGAGAAGAGGCCCTCGTGCACTCCTCCTCCGCCGCCCGCCTCGCCACGCCTCGTCACGACGCGCCGCGGGTTGCGGGAATGAGCCGAGCCGAGCTCATACCTACGCGCTTATTTTTGCTGGTCAGGATAGGAGAATACGTAACGGATGTGTCACGATCTGAGACGTTGGATCATGGTTTGTTACCGACTCGGGCGTGGGTTCAGCCCACGTCTCTCCACCCGGCCGCCTATATAAGCAGGGCTAACGCCAACCCTAACTGTCACGAGAATCAGATCATATCTGCCTCACGCGCTCGTTCCTTTGCTGCTGCTGCCGCCAGCGACTACGTCCCGTTCACCGCGTACACGGTCAACGGGAGAGCAGGTCTCCAAAACCCCGCCTCTCCGGTTCCTGTACGGGAGAGGGGCAATTAGGTTTTTGGGGAGCGATCACCAGACTGCTCGCCTCCGTCCATCTGCTTCGTCTACGTCCTCGTCATCGCCATGGCTGAACCATCCGAGGTCGATCGTCTCGCCCTTGAAGCTGAGAAGAAGGCGGCAGAGGATGCTGCTGCTACGGCTGCGTCCGCTGCTACGGCCAACTGGCCTATTGCAAGTTATAAGTCGTTTAACCCACTCTTGTTCGTTTTAATCCTAGCAGTACTACTTGCATGTATAGATGTATCAACTATATGTGTAGTATGTGCTAGATTAGTTCATGATCAGTATGTCATTAGTCGAGTCAATGTCATACTAGTTATTATCTCATGGATTAATCTACTCGAAAAATTGCCTATTTACTCAATATTTTTTCACTGTTGTCATGCATGCAATTTACGATTTAAATAGACCGTTTTCAGTTTTCTTAACTTGCTTTTATGCCGAGTATGTTCTGCTCGGTTGCCACCTGTTGAAGAGGATCTCATTGTCTATGATGAAGAATAAGAATTTGGAAGGAGGCTTTGTTAGAACTAATCTTGTCATATGATATTTAATCTTGCGTGTAGCATAGTTACGGACTTGTCGTCCAAAGAAGTCTCGGCTGAGCATGCAAATTAAAGGAAGCCGAGATGCCAACTGATGTGCGATGCCGGGTGCTGTGTGATGTGGCACCGCACGCGATGGCTGGGTTAGATTTTCTGGACAGGTTAGCTATGGCCAGGAGATTAGATAAGTTAGTTATTGCATGCATGCATGCATTAGTGTGTTAGCTGGCCAAGTTACGTGGCCGTTGTGGAGAGATACCACGGGTGGTGTGCGCGCGTGCGCCTACATGAAGCTAGATTTGTTAGTGCATGGGTTAGTGGGTTTAGGGTCGAGAGTTCGAGCTAGTTAGTACGTGCGTGAGGCTCACCTCCTCTGTACATATATGTCAGTTTTAGTCAAGAGAATACAGAAGAGAAAAATTCGGCTTTGTGAGGCAGCAGACACAAAATATATGTGTTCATCTATTCTTGGGTGTTCTACGTGAGGTAGACAAGAAGAAGAAGAAGGCGCTGCGAGGAGGCAGCACCAACAGCCTTTGTAATCTCTTGTTTTATTTTTGAAAAGGAGGATTAAACCCCAGGCCTCTGCATCACTAGCTATGATGCATGAAACCATTTTATTAATTATTAAATAGAATACATAACAAAGACAATCACTACCGAACCATTACAAGATGCAAAATTAGCACCTACTACGAATCGACTTCGTCCGCAACAACGCCTTCAAGAAGGAAATGCGTGTAATCTCTTGTTAAGACTGCAGCATCTGTTTATCATTCATTAATAATGGTATTTACCACTGCACCGGGGCCATATTCTTAAAACTTCTATGTTTCTCCGTCCCTCGAATTTACATATCAATTCTGTAATTCATTGCCATTATGGCAAGTTTGGGAGTATTCGACGCTAAGCTTTTGTTGAATGCGATTGTCGTCCAGAAGATAGAGTTTGAAAGGTATCTCCATGGTGCTCGTGTGATCCCAATATAGTTTCTGTATTTTTTATGAATAGGACCTTGACATTAAAAGAAACACCGGACAGTACAAAGCACCTCAAGAAAAATGAAAATTCCAATGAAAACCTTGAGATGCATGCCCTTCGTTTTCAATCTTCATACCACTGCGGCTCCACCCTAAGCCGGCCTGACATAGTTGGATGCTAACAGGAAGTCGCCGAAAGGGTCAAGAAGAACACATCCATCCCAGATATTAAGGAGGAAGAACCGCCGATGAAGCTCCTTGACGAACCAAAGATCACCATAGCCAGAAGAAGTCGATGTGGAAGGTACCACTGAGATCATTATTAGCTAGCAATAACATCTTGAAACGACAATCGAGGGTGAACCAAAGCCTTGGAGCTCTGTAGGTTGATGTTGAGCTCCCCGTAGGGGATCCTGCCGTCCCGATGTCACCGGTGGCGGGTTTGCCGATGGTTCCTCCTCGGCAGCCGGGGCTGGACTCCACGGGCCGTCCCTCTGCTTCGCGCGTTCGCCGAAGTCCTGGGCGGATTGGGCAGAGGAGGAGGAGGGGGAAGACCCGATGGAACACCATGTTTGTCTCGCTCCACCGCAGCTGGGCGTTTTCCTTGCTGCTGCCTGCCCTGCTCGTCGGCGGACGGGGCCGGCGGCGCCTCAGAGCGCTCTATCTGACCGACGGCCGCTGCAGCCCCCGGCCATATTGCCCCGCCCCTCCCCCGTCGTGGCTCGGCCCAGTGCGCCGCCCGGGTTATCCCCCGAGGTGGAGCCCGGCTCCCGGGCCGGCAGCGGGCTGCTCGTAGCCGGCTCGTCGTACCCTGCCGCGCTAGCGGCGCCCGTGCCGTGGTCGGGTCCTGCGCGGGCCGCGCGGTTGCGGGGCGTGAACCCTAGCACCACAGGGGGACAGTCGGTAGCTGGGCCGGGGGATCTCACGACCCAGGAAGTCGAGGTGGCCGCCCGGAAGGCTCAGGCGACGGTGGACTGGGCCAACCGGTCATGGAATTTGGCCTAGGAGGACCCGTCCCGGTGGTTGTTGATCACGCGTGGCGGCCCCGGATCGTGGGCTGGTTGGCCTGCCACGTGAGCCGATGTCAAGCGCTGGGGTAGGGTTTTGGCCTCCCAACACCATTCTGTGCTAGCGCCGCCGCCTCCCGTCTCTCCCATCTCTCCCGGTCGCCCACCTCCCAGCCCCGACTCCCTCCTCCCCGTCGCGGCTCCCTCTCTGCAGCGCACCTTCCTCGAGGTCCTGATGACCCGAGTCGCAGGTGACGGCCAGGCGCGGCCCAAGCGCCCCCTGCCGACGGGTTCGGCCTCCTGCCCCGCGGTCAATTACCCTCGCCCGTCCCTCAGGTAGGGGTCGCCGTGGCCTCCTCTCGCTCCGGCAGGGCGGGGCTAATCGGCCGGTGCGCTCCCCGGAGTACTACTCCGGTACCTTCCCGTGCCACCCTTCGCCTCCCAGGGACCCGACCAGGGATCCCCGCCTGCCGCTTCCGGGCTCGCCGGGTGATGCCCGCCGTCGAGAGGCCGCTCGCTTGAGGCGGGATGACGCGGACCGGGAGGAAGATCTCCGGCCCGAGCTGGTGGCGCGCCATCCTGCGGCTGCTCGGGCCCGTGATGTCCAGGATCCCCGGGCGCCGGCTGTTCAGACTGCGGACTACCGACCATCGGAGTTGGATTGGCGTCGGGGTCGGGGCGGCTCTGCGCGCGAGGAGAGACGGGACGATGGAGCTCATGGGTCCCATGCTCCCGTCCCGGCGCGCGGCGAGGTACGGCAGACGGCTCATGAGGTTGGCCGTCGGGGTGATCGGCGCTTTTCTTGGGCGGATGACCAGGCCTGGCGTCGATATGACGGGTCTCCCGCGCGGAGGTCCCCAGGACACCGGCCTTTTGAGCCTTCTGCGATGCCTGCGATGCCGGCTCCGTCTAAGAAGAAGAACAAGCCTAAGAAGAAGAAGGTGGCTAGGACGGTCCCTCGGGTGGTTGTCTGTCTGGCTCCGACGGGGGTGCTTGAGCAGGCGGCTCCGGAGCTCCCCTCTCGGGTCGGCCGCCAACGGTCCCGCGACAAGACGATGTGCATCAACTATGGGTGCGCGGCCACTTCTGATCGAAGTATGAGCCCCCCCCCGTGGTGCCCCACGACCCTTGTCTACCTCTGGTACGGGACTGAGAGGGGGAGCTTCTACTTTGTGGATGCGGAGATAGAGGAAGAGGCGGCTCGGCCTCACCTGGCGTCGGTTACCCTAGCCCCCAAGCAGGTCCTGCCACCTAGGGTGGTGATCTCGGCTGAGCTCATGCAGGACGAGCTCGCCGCCTACATTGGCGACTTCCGCGATTCCGAGTTCGCTAGAAAGGTGACCGAGACGGCTCCCGTCGTCTTCTCGGTCCCTTTCCCCTCTGTCGGGCTGCTCCGGGTGTGCTCCCACGATCTTATCCGCTGCCCCCTCAACAAGTTCTTGATCTCTGTCCAAGCTGTGGCGGCTGAGCCTGATCCTGTGTCGTCTCTAGAGAAAGTACGGGTTCTTGTTTACGGTTGCCTAGAGGTGGCAGGTCGGCGCCACGGGGTGATGTCTACTACGCAACCCTCTCCTTGTAGACGTTGTTGGGCGTAAGTGCAGAGGTTTGTAGGACAGTAGGAATTTCCCCTCAAGTGGGTGACCTAAGGTTTATCAATCTGTTGGAGGCGTAGGATGAAGATGGTCTCTCTCAAGCAACCCTGCGACCAAATAACAAAGAGTCTTTTGTGTCCCCAACACACCCAATACAATGGTAAATTGTATAGGTGCACTATTCGGCGAAGAGATGGTGATACAAGTGCAATATGGATGGTAGATATAGGTTTTTGTAATCTGAAATTACAAAAACAGCAAGGTAACTAGTAGTAAAAGTGAGAACGAACAGTATTGCAATGCTTGGAAACAAGGCCTAGGGTTCATACTTTCACTAGTGAAGTTCTCTCAACAATGATAACATAATTGGATCATATAACTAGCCCTCAACATGCAACAAAGAGTCACTCCAAAGTCACTAATAGCATAGAACAAACGAAGAGATTATTGTCGGGTACGAAACCACCACAAAGTTATTCTTTCTGATCGATCTATTCAAGAGTCCGTAGTAAAATAACACGAAGCTATTCTTTCCGTTCAATCTATCCTAGAGTTCGTACTAGAATAACACCTTAATACACACATCAACCAAGACCCTAATGTCACCTAGATACTCCATCGTCACCTCAAGTATCCGTGGGCATGATTAAATGATATGCATCACACAATCTCAGAATCATCTATTCAACCAACACATAGAACTTCAAAGAGTGCCCCAAAGTTTCTACCAGAGAGTCAAAACGTGTGCCAACCCATATGCATAGGTTCCCGATGTCACCAAACCCTCAAGTTGATTACCAAAACATACATCAAGTACTCACATGAATATCCCATTGTCACCACAAATAGACACGTGCAAGACATACATCAAGTGTTCTTAAACACTCAATCCGATAAGATAACTCCAAAGGGAAAACTCAATTCATTACAAGAAGGGAGAGGGGGAAGAACATCATAATATCCAACTATAGTAGCAAAGCCCGAGGTACATCGAGATCATGACATCTCAAGAACACGAGAGAGAGAGAGAGATCAAACACATAGCTACTAGTACATACCATGAGCCCCGAGGGAGAACTACTCCCTCCTCGTCATGGAGATTGTCGGGATGATGAAGATGGCCACCGGAGATGGGTTCCCCCTCCGGTAGGGTGACGGAACGGGCTCCCGATTGGTTTTTGGTGGCTACAGAGGCTTGCGGCTGCGAAACTCCCAATCTAGGTTTTTTTTGGGGGTTTCTGTATTTATAGGAATTTATGGCGGTGGAATTACGTCGGTTGGGCCCACGAGGAGGTCACAAGCTTGCTAGGCCTGGCCTAGGGGGGCCTCCTGGGCTTGTGAGTCCCTTGTGACTCTTCTAGCCTTCTTCCAAAGCTTTGGGGGTCTCTTTTGGTCCAAAAAAATTCATCGCAAAAGTTTTATTCCATTTGGACTCCGTTTGATATTCTTCTCTGAAAAAGGTCAAAATCACAGAAAAAACAGAAACTGGCACTTGGCACTGAGTTAATAGGTTAGTCCCAAAAAAGATATAAAATAGCATATTCATGCATATAAAACATCCAAAGTTGACAAGATAATTGTCGGGGGGATAACCCCGGGGTAGGCTTATCGAGCCTGCTCCTTCATTTCCTGCCCAAAGGATATGACCAAGTACAGTTTCCCAAAGCCCAAGTCTTCTGGCCGGCTAGGCTGCGCCTGCCGGCTGGAGGACGAGGCGGCCAACCCTCTGGCCGGCCAGGCAACCCCTACCAGCTAGAGGCGAGATGGCTACCTCTTCCTGACCATCTTGGCCAAGCCAGCCGGCTAGGAACGAGGCGGCCGTGCCCAAGCCGGCTAGCCAAGCAAGCTAGCCGGCCAGGGATCTCAAGTCACATTAGATCGTAGGTCATGATGAGACCTTACGATTAAAGGTGGCTACGCGTTAGCAAATGTACTAGATCGGAGTGCCCGGTAGGTACGAGCGTCGGCGGCCACGCCGCTGACCTACCCCGGCTTTGATCCATCACCTAGCATAGTGTCGGACCGTCAAACTCCCACTCCATTACCACACTCGGCATGGGGAAGAGTGGAGGCGGTCGTACTATCTGCCCATGACGAATCTCGCTAGACGATGCTCGATGTACAGCGCGTGCTCGGCGTCAACCTTACGTGAGAGCTTCATTGGCCAGCTGGCGGGTCCCATTGCCAGACGAGACCATGCAGCCGGCGGGCCCATCAAGCGACAAGACAAGACCCTCGTGGACCCCCTGGCCAGCCGGCAAGGCTGCTAGCCGGGTCCCACTCTTGTACCATTTATCCATATTGTAGGCTGGTGGGTTCGTCTATAAAACCCCCCGATCACCCTCCATGCAGAGGGTCGGTCGAACAACACTTCACACCCACCAACCACATAGAGAGAGGTAGAGACGAGCTGGCTGCTCCCCTCTTCCTCCTCCTCAACACAGCTCCAGGAGCAACCTTGTAATCCATTCATATACATCAAACACTCCGGCGGGACTAGGGGTCCTATCTCTACGGAGAGCCCTGAACCTGGGTACATCATGCGTTCCATGCTTGTACCAACCTCGTTCCTACCACCCTCCTTTGTCCCTTCGGTTCTCACCAACTTTAGCCTACCTATGGCATATGTTGTGAGTATTCACCGACATTTGGCGCCCACCATGGAGCAGATCACGGCATCGGCTGGCTTTACGTGCTGGGCGGGGCCCCGCACCTACACCACCGGATGCATCGCGTCCGGATCGATCTGCATGCCTGTGGAGCCCACTTTCGATGAGGCGACACCAATGATGATCGACGTCCCCGTCCGCCATGCGGATTCGGACGAAGATTCCGATGACGAGGTGCTTCCTAGTGTCGTCGTCGCTGGTATAGAGAACCTTACCGTCCTTTTTAGCGACCTGCGTCTCAACGACGGTCCTCGCTACTTCGGCGAGGACTTTGATGTTGAGGCGCTATGCGCCAGCTTCAGCAGGATCTCTATCGCCGAGATGCCTGCACATGACGTGTACCCCAACAATGTACTCGTCTTCGATGGCCCTCTGTCGTCGGTGGGTTTCTTCACCCCGTACCATGTCACCGTCGTCTCCAACGTCGTGGAGGTGATGGTTATCGGCGCTGGCACCAGCACGACTTATGGCAAGGCGTCTGCAGACGCTGGTGAGCCTGCTGCTGTCACCGCTGATACTCTTCAGGATGCTATCGCCAGCCTGAAGACACCCATCGCTGCTTCCGTAAACCCTAACGATGCTCGAGCCTCACTTGAGGAGGCTCGCAAGCATATCTTGGAGGAGGGCATTGCCGTCGCCTCAGCAAAGCATCGGATGGAGGCCATGCAGCTCGAGTATAACTTCGCATAGGGCTTCACTCCGATTTTTGAGGCCCCTAGCCAGCTTGGATCGGTCCGTGGCCGCGACCGGTTCATTGCTGAGATCCTAGGCATCAACCAGCCCACCTACGAGACCCATGCGGCCAACTTGCGGGCGGCGCAGGCGGCCATGGAAGAGATGACAAGCTTGGAGGACGAGGAGCGCGCCTTCGAGGAGAAGCGGGTCAAGGATCTCCTTGACGCTGCCAAGGAACAACAGACTCGGTTTGACCCCGGTCAGGCCGAGTCAGAGTCTCCGGGACCTGACCCCGGAGCACGTCGCAACCCTAGCGGTCAACACCATGCGGAGGGATCTTCCTCGCATCGCATCTCCGGCCAGAGGGGCGAGGGGAGTCAGGACCGGCGCTCTCCGCGCCAGAGCGAGCACACTTCGAGCAGGGGTCAAGGAGGCGACGAGAGCGATTCGGTGTGTGAGGTTCCTCGTCCGGGGAGGACCCATGTCTCCGATTCGCGAGGTGCCTCTCCTCTCACTGCTCGGATCGGCGCTCGCATTCCCCAGGGTGACTAGGACACCCGCAGGCGTCTCATCACCCTGGCCCAATCAGCCCTTCTCGAGGAGGACGGCCCCATCGGTCCGGCCTGCTTCGGCCCCTGGATCCGAGGGGACCCATTCCCCCGAGGTTTCACCTTGCCTCGGGACACGCCCAAGTAAAATGGCACTGCCAAGCCAGAGGAATGGTTGATTGACTACACCACAGCCGTCGGCATTGCCAGGGGCAACAAGCGCGTAGCAGTCTGCTACGTGCCACTCATGTTGGTCGGCTCGGCTCGGACTTGGCTTAACAGCCTTCTGGCCGACAGCGTCAACTCCTGGGTGGACTTTGAGGAGGCGCTCGTCCGCAACTTCACTCGCACCTACAAGCGCTCTGGCCGGCCTCGCGAGCTGGCCATGTGCGTCCAAAGGCCCCGACGGACGCCTTCGCGACTATGTCACTCGATGGATGGAGCTTCGCAACTCCTGTGAGGGGGTGCATCAGGTACAAGCCATCCAGTACTTCATCGACAGTTGCCGACACGGCACCCTCCTCAAGCACAAGCTCATGTGCTCCGAGCCCACCTATCTCGCGGTGCTCATGGACAAGGCGGACAAGTACGCAACGGCCGAATCGGCGATGCGCATCAAGGTGACCGCCTCGGACAAGGCCGTCCCCACGCCGGCTACTCCCAAGCCGGCTGGAGACGGTCGAGGCGGCCAGAACAACAACAAGCGCAAGGCGGATCAGATGGATTCGCGCTCCAACAACAAATTGGTGGCCAGCATGGAGGGCGAGACGTCGGCTCCTCAAGCCGGTCCTCAATGGAAGCGTCCCGACAGGAGCAACGCAAACTGGCTGCCCAAGCAGTCCTTCGAGCAACTGCTTGACGCCCCCTGCAAGATACATTCTGGGGCATGATGACCCACAAGTATAGGGGATCAATCGTAGTCCTTTCGATAAGTAAGAGTGTCGAACCCAACGAGGAGCAGAAGGCTCTGATAAACGGATTTCAGCAAGGTAATAACTGCAAGCACTGAAAGTAGCGGTAACAAGTGATTGTGTAGCGAGATGAAACGTAGCAAGCAAAGAGTAACAAGTAACAAGTACTAGCAACGGTGCAGCAAGTGGCCCAATCCCTTTTCTAGCAAGGGACAAGCCTGAACAAAGTCTTATAGGAGGAAAAACGCTCCCGAGGATACACGGGAATTTCTATCATGCTAGTTTCATCATGTTCATATGATTCGCGTTCGTTACTTTGATAGTTTGATATGTGGGTGGACCGGCGCTTGGGTACTGCCCTTACTTGGACAAGCATCCCACTTATGATTAACCCCTCTCGCAAGCATCCACAACTACAAAAGAAGAATTAAGACAAAGTCTAACCATAGCATTAAACTAGTGGATCTAAATCAGCCCCTCACGAAGCAGCGCATAAACTGGGGTTTAAGATTTTGTCACTCCAGCAACCCATCATCTACTTACTACTCCCCAATGCCTTCCTCTAGGCCCAAATATGGTGAAGTGTTATGTAGTCGACGTTCACATAACACGACTAGAGGAAAAACAACATACATCATATCAAAATACCGAACGAATATCAAATTCACATGACTATTATCAGCATGACTTATCCCATGTCCTCAGGAACAAAAGTAACTACTCACAAGACATAATCATAATCATGACCAGAGGTGTAATGAATAGCATCAAGGATCTGAACATAAACTCTTCCACCAAGTAATCCAACAAGCATCAACTACAAAGAGTAATCAACACCACTAGCAACCTTACAAGTACCAATCTGAGTTGCGAGACGAAGATTGGTTACAAGAGATGAACTAGGGATTGGAGAGGAGATGGTGCTGATGAAGATGTTGATGAAGATGCCTCCCCTCTGACGAGAGGAGTGTTGGTGCTGAAGATGTGACGATTCCCCCCTCCGGGAGGGAAATTTCCCCGGCAGGATCGTCCTGCCGGAGCTCTAGACTGGATCTGCTCAAGTTCCGCCCGTGGCGGCGGCGAAACCACGAAAAAGCTCCCGTGTGAGTTTTTTCCAGGTCAGGACGCATCATATAGAAAAAGAGGGGGACTAGTGGGCCAGTGGGCTGCCCACAAGCCTGCCCTGTGCCACCAGGGGGGTGGTGGCGGTGGGCCAGCTTGTGGGGCCCTGGTGGCCCCCCTCTGGTAGTTCTTTCGCCCAGTATGTTTAATATATTCCAGAAAAAATCCACGTAAATTTTCAGGGCATTTGGAGATGTGCAGAATAGTGGACTAGGATTTGCTCCTTTTCCAGTCCAGAATTCCAGCTGCCTGAATTCTCCCTCTTCAAATAACCCTTGCAAAATAAGAGAGAAAAGGCATAAATATGGTACCACAAGTAATATAACAGCCCAAGAAGCAATAAATATCAACATGAAAGCATGATACAAAATGGACGTATCAACTTCCCCAAGCTTAGACCTCGCTTGTCCTCAAGCGAAAACCAAGTTCCATAAACATGTCCACATGTTTGGGGACGAAGGTGTCGATAAAACATAATACGGACATGAGGGCATCATGATCACACATAGAACAGCAATATATCATAAAGATTCTTGTGGGAAAGTAACAATTTTTTCACAAAGCAAAACATGAAGCAAAAACCTTATCGAGAAGTAACCAACAATAGTCCATAGTCATTGAAGCAATTGCAATTTATCACAACATCAGAAAGAGTCAAATAAGAGCTTGTAAGGCAAACCCACATACTCAATCATCTCTTTCGTTTTCCACAATTGTTACAACTCACGTGGTACTCATGGTGTCAAAGTTTCAGCTGGACACAAAGGAAGATAGGGGCTTATAGTTTTGCCTCCCAATGGTTTACCTCAAGGGTAAAGTCAACAACAATAAAGCATGAGTACTCAACTCCAAGTTGATATATGAATATAGATCTTTCCCAAGCATGTGACGGTAGCCAAGACAAAGGCAAAAAGGGAATTGGTGATGATCACCATGACTCTTACAAGGGTAAAAAGTAAAGGTACAAGATAGGCCCTTCGCAGAGGGAAGCAGAGGTTGTCATGCGCTTTTGAGGTTTGAATGTGTGTCCTCTTAGTGCGGAAGAACGTCACTTTCTATTGCCTCCTGTGATAAAGAACTTTATTATGCAGTCTGTCGCTTTTATGTCTTCCTCATCATAGGTTCGTACAAAGCTTATTTTCCACACACTAATAGATCATACATATTAGAGAGCAATTTTTATTGCTTGCACCGATGACAACTTACTTGAAGGATCTTATTCAATCCATAGGTAGGTATGGTGGACTCTCATGGCAAAACTGGTTTGGAGGTCTATGGATGCACAAGTAGTATCTCTACTTGGTGCGGGAGTTTTGGCTAATATGAGGTGGAAGCAATCGTCACATGCTAAGGGATCTCTAATCATATAACATCGTTTGGAACCAAGCAAATACAATTCATTATGTTGTCTTCCTTTTCCAACATCTACTCCTAGGCATGTAATAGTTTGGTGAGTGCTCAAAATTGCAAAAAGTGTCTAAGATGATATATCTATATGTGAACCTCTCTTTCCTTTTTACTTCTTATTAATTGAAACAATGACTGAGGTCTATGTTAATTTTTTCTCAACAAGTTTCAATCATCATACTTGTCATATGTGAAGTTATCACTTTCCATAAGATCGTCTCATGATCTTTCATGCTATCGTTCTTTTCATAATTTTGATCATGGCACAAAGCAGAGCCCTTGACTAAGACACTCTTTATTATGTAGCTCGTAAGCTCGAATACAACGGGGGAGAGACAAAAGCAAAAGACTCAAACTAAAAACTAAAGACTTATTCCTCTAAAAGAAGAAATAAAAACTGAAAAGGAAAGAACTAAAACAAAGGTAAAAGCAAAAGATATAAAGGTGATACGATACCAGGGCAACTCCCCCAAGCTTGGCACAAGCGAAGGGGATTGCCCATACCAATGCTTAGTTGTCTTCCTTTGGTGGTGTTGTTGTCGTAGTCTGATCCTCCGTCTTCCAAGGCATAGGTGCTCCATCATGGTAGGATGAACGAGTCGCCGGAATCTTCAAATCTGCAGCCAACCTTATTGATTTAAAATTGTACTCATACTCACAGTTTTGATTCTGCAGGTCATAGATCTGGCCCTGAAGTTGGTCAACCCTATCATAAAGCGTGGAGAGGTGTTTCCCAATATCAATGGCATCCATCTTGTGATTGCTAGTGAACTCTGTGATCATCGTGTGGTTGGCGTTGAGTCCACACTCAACCATCCCTTGGCACTTGAATACTTGTTGCTCCATTGCTTCGAGCCTCATCTCCAAGCTTCCGGTCTTCTTAGGCCCTCAACATCATGGATGTGCAACATCCCCTCGCTCATCTTGATAGGTTGAGGGTGTTTCAGCACTTCCGTGAGGCAGGGATTGATGACCTTCTCGAAGATCTTGTCCTTAGGAGCGTTTGGGGAAGTCATGATGATCTAGATCTGCGGCAGAAACAAGCTCAAAACAAAAACAGAGGAAAACTGCGCGATACGGAGATCAAAACCTTCGGGCGACTATATATTGATTTTTTTGGGCCAGAAGGAGTCCTCCGCAAGAAAACGGAGTCCGGGAGGCACACGAGGTGCCCACAAGCTTGCCCACCGCCACCAGGGGGTGGTGGCGGTGTGGGCCCTTGTGGCTTCCTCGTTTGCTCTCCGGACTGCTTTTTATTTTTCTAATTTTCCAAAAATTCCAAAACTGAGGAAATTTCCTATTGGAAAAATATCAGAGTCCAATTTCTTGCCGAAACAGATATATCTTCGTTTTCAGGGTCTGACACAGGGTGATAAACATCCCTTATGTACTCCTCTGGAGTTATGAAATTGATGATATTGGTCTCAACATTTATGGGAGTACCAGAGATGTAATGCTTGATTCTTTGCCCATTTACCACTCTAGGAAAATTTCCTTCCATGTTATTGATTTTGATGGCACCAGAACGATATACTTCCTCGACAACATAGGGACCTTCCCATTTAGAGAGAAGCTTGCCTGCAAAGAATCTCAAACAAGAATTGTATAGCAAGACATAATCACCTACATTGAACTCTCGTTTCTGTATTCGTTTGTCGTGCCATCTCTTAACCTTTTCCTTGAACAACCTGGCATTCTCGTATGCCTGGGCTCTCCATTCATCTAACGAGCTGATATCAAACAACCGCTTCTCACCGGCAAGTTTGAAATCAAAGTTGAGCTCTTTGATTTCCCAATAAGCTTTGTGTTCCATCTCAAGGGGTAAATGACAGGCCTTACCGTAAACCATTTTATACAGTGACATGCCCATGGGATTCTTATAAGCAGTCCTATAAGCCCATAGTGCATCGTCAAGTTTGCTTGACCAGTTCTTTTGAGATCTATTGACGGTCTTTTGTAAGATCAACTTGATCTCCCTATTACTCAACTCAACTTGACCACTAGACTGAGGATGATAAGGAGATGCAACTCTATGGTTGACATCATACTTAGCGAGCATCTTGCGGAAAACACCATGAATGAAGCGTGAACCGCCATCAGTCATCAAGTATCTAGGGACTCCAAATCTTGGGTATATGACTTCTTTAAGCATCTTAATAGAGGTGTGGTGATCAGCATTTTTAGTGGGGATAGCTTCTACCCACTTAGTAACGTAATCCACAACAACTAAGATGTGAGTGTACCCATTGGAACTCGGGAAGGGTCCCATATAATCAAAGCCACGGACATCAAATGGTTCAATGACAAGTGAATAGTTCATAGGCATTTCTTGATGCTTACTGATGTTCCCTATCCTTTGGCATTCGTCACAAGACAAGACAAACTTACGGGCATCCTTGAAGAGAGTGGGCCAATAGAAACCTGATTGCAATACCTTATGGGCAGTTCTATCTCCAGCATGGTGTCCTCCGTAGGCTTCGGAATGACACTTCTGCAGGATCTGTCTCTGTTCATGTTTAGGCACACAACGTCTAATAACACCATCTACTCCTTCCTTATAAAGGTGAGGATCATCCCAAAAGTAGTGTCTCAAATCAAAGAAGAATGTCTTCTTTTGCTGATAGGTGAAACTGGGTGGTATGTATTTGGCTACAATATAGTTTGCATAATCGGCATACCACAGTGCACTAAGTCAAGTGCGGATGACATTTAATTGCTCATCGGGAAAGCTGTCATCAATAGGTAGTGGGTCATCAAGGATATTCTCTAGCCTAGACAAGTTATCTGCTACAGGGTTATCAGCACCCTTTCGGTCAAGGACGTGCAAATGAAATTCCTGTAGCAGGAGAACCCATCTCATCAGCCTAGGCTTAGCGTCCTTCTCCATGAGGTACTTAATAGCAGCATGATCAGAGTGAATAGTGACTTTGGAGTCAACTATGTAAGATCTGAACTTTTCACATGCAAACACGACTGCTAAAAATTCCTTATCCGTAGTGGCATAGTTTCTTTGGGCACTATCTAGAGTTTTACTAGCGTAGTGAATGACATTCAACTTCTTGTCAACTCGTTGTCCTAGAACAGCACCAATAGCATAATCACTAGCGTCACACATGATTTCAAAGGCCAAGTTCCAGTCAGGTGGTTGAACAATAGGTGCGGTTATCAAAGCCTTCTTAAGTATTTCAAAGGCTTCCTCACAATCCTCATCGAAAACAAAAGGAACATTCTTCTGCAAGAGGTTGGTAAGAGGCCTAGAAATCTTAGAGAAATCTTTAATGAACCTTCTATAGAAACCAGCATGACCTAGGAAACTTTGTATACCTCTGATATCTGTGGGGCAAGGCATTTTCTCAATTGCATCAACCTTAGCCTTATCAACTTCAATGCCTCTCTCAGAGATTGTGTCCTAAGACGATACCTTCATTAATCATAAAGTGGCACTTCTCCCAATTCAAGACGAGGTTGGTTTCTTCGCATCTCTGTAAGACTCGATCAAGGTTGTTGAGGCAATCATCAAAGGAAGACCCATAAACGGAGAAGTCATCCATGAAAACATCGACAATCTTTTCACAGAAGTTAGAGAATATAGCCATGATACATCTTTGGAAGGTGGCAGGTGCATTACATAAGCCAAAAGGAATACGTCTATAGGCAAAGGTGCCAAAAGGGCAGGTGAAGGTGGTTTTCTCTTGATCAGATTGTGCAACAGGTATTTGCGAGAAACCTAAATAATCGTCTAGAAAGCAAAAGTGTGTGTGCTTTGATAGCCTTTCTAGCATTTGGTCGATGAACGGCAAAGGATAATGATCTTTCCTGGTTGCCTTGTTCAGTTTCCGGAAGTCTATCACCATTCTATAGCCGGTAATAATCCTTTGTGGGATTAGTTCATCCTTATCATTAGGAACGACGGTGATACCTCCCTTCTTAGGTACGCAATGTACTAGACTTACCCAATCACTATGAGCAATAGGATAAATGATTCCTGCTTCCAGAAGCTTTAATATTTCTTTTCTAACGACCTCTTTCATCTTAGGATTTAATCTCCTTTGATGATCAGCAACTGGTTTGAAGTGAGGATCGGTTTTAATCTTGTGCTGACATAGCGTAGGACTAATACCCTTAAGATCATCAAGAGTATATCCAATAGCAGCGCGGTGCTTCCTCAGAGTTTTTAGTAACTTCTTCTCTTCGCGCTCTGAGAGGAGAGCACTAATAATGACAGGATATATCTCCTTCTCATCAAGATAGGCATACTTAAGAGTATCAGGAAACTGTTTAAGCTCGAACACAGGATTTCCCTTTGGTGGGGGAGGATCCCCAAGCAGTTCAACATGCAAATTATTCTTGAGAATAGGACATTGTTCTAAGACAATTCTATCTATCTCATCTCTCTCCTCCATATGCATATCATTTTCATGCTCACGCTGATATTGCTCTAAAGGATCCGTAGGAGGTACGGCAATAGAGGCAAGAGCAATGATTTCATCCCTACCAGACGACTCTCTTTCATGGGGTTCTCTTCCAAACTTGGAGAAGTTAAATTCATGAGACACACCCTCGAAACTTACTGTGACAGTCTGCTTAATGCAATCAATGTGAGCATTGACAGTGTTGAGTAAGGATCTATCGAATATGATGGGACAAAAGCTATCTTGTGCAGTACCAAGGATGAGGAAATCAGTAGGATACTTCGTCTTACCACACAGGACTTCTACGTCTCTCACAATTCCCAAAGGGCAGATAGTGCCTCTATTAGCTAGCGTGATAGTGACATCAATGGGTTCTATCTCAGCAGGTGCAATCTCATCTTTAATTTCATCATAGAGAGAACGGGGTATTGCACTAACACTCGCTTCCATAACACATAAACCATGGTAACAGTGATCTCCTATCTTAACAGAAACAACGGGCATGCCAACTACAGGTCCGTGCTTGTCTTTCGCGTGAGATTTAGCAATTCTAGCGGAGTCCTCATAGAATTTGATAACATGCCCATCTATGTCTTCGGCTAAGAGATCTTTGATAATAGCAACACTAGGTTCAACTCTAATCTCTTCAGGGGGTGCAAGTGGTCTAATGTAACCCCTACGTATCACAGTTGGAGCTTTAGAATAATCCTTCATCCTAGCAGGGTATGGTGGTTTCTCAGTGTAAGCACAAGGAACAACAGGATCACTAAAAGCTATGATTTTCTCCTCAACTAGATTGGTTTTGGCTATGTTGCTTTCTACAGGAGGATGATACTTAAACCACTTCTCTTTGGGAAGATCAACATGAGCAGCAAAAGATTCACAAAGAGAAGCTACTATCTCAGAGTCAAGTCCATACTTAGCGCTAAAATCTCTAGAAGTGTTTGTCTCAACAAAAGATTTAACGCAATCAAACTGGAAATTCATACTTGAGTCCTTACCTTCCTCCAGCTCCCAATCTTCAGAGTTGCGTTTGATTCTCTCCAATAAATTCCACTTGTGATCAATATCCTTCTTCATAAAAGAACCGGCACAAGAAGTGTCAAGCATGGTACGATCTTCATGAGAAAGCCGAGCATAAAAGTTTTGGGTGATGATTTCTCTTGAGAGCTCATGATTGGGGCATGAATATAGCATTGATTTAAGCCTCCCCCAAGCTTGAGCTATGCTTTCCATGTCACGGGGCCAAAAGTTATAAATAAAGTTCTGATCACGATGTACTAAATGCATGGGATAGAACTTTTGTTGAAATTCCAATTTCAACCGATTGTAGCTCCATGATCCAGTATCATCGCATAGCCTATACCATGTCAACGCCTTATCCTTCAAAGATAAAGGAAAGACTTTCTTCTTTACCTCATCCTCGGGCAAACCTGCAAGCTTAAATAAACCACAAACTTCATGTACATAGATTAGATGAAAGTCTGGATGTGAAGATCCATCTCCTATAAAAGGATTAGCCAGCAGTTTCTCAAGCATACCCAAAGGAATTTCATAAAAGATATTTTCAGTAGGTACCTCAGGTTGAGGAGCAACTCCTCGTGCTTCCATTCGTGGTGAAGATACCCCGAACAAACTCCTCAAAGAAAGAGTTTCCATAGTGAAAAGTGACAATAAATTTCAGCACAGTACAAAAGTGTTTCCTTACCAATTTCCACTTACCAAAGGCGCTTCACTCCCCGGCAACGGCGCCAGAAAAGAGTCTTGATGACCCACAAGTATAGGGGATCAATCGTAGTCCTTTCGATAAGTAAGAGTGTCGAACCCAACGAGGAGCAGAAGCCTCTGATAAACAGATTACAGCAAGTTCATAATTGCAAGCACTGAAAATAGCGGTAACAAGTGATTGTGTAGCGAGGTGAAACGTAGCAAGAAAAGAGTAACAAGTAACAAGTAGTAGCAACGGTGAAGCAAGTGGCCCAATCCCTTTTGTAGCAAGGGACAAGACTGAACAAACTCTTATAGGAGCAAAAATGCTCCCGAGGACACACGGGAATTTCTGTCATGCTAGTTTCATCATGTTCATATGATTCGCGTTCGTTACTTTGATAGTTTGATATGTGGGTGGACCGGCGCTTGGGTACTGCCCTTACTTGGACAAGCATCCCACTTATGATTAACCTCTCTCGCAAGCATCCACAACTACAAAAGAAGAATTAAGACAAAGTCTAACCATAGCATTAATCTAGTGGATCTAAATCAGCCCCTCACGAAGCAGCGCATAAACTGGGGTTTAAGCTTTTGTCACGCCAGCAACCCATCATCTACTTACTACTCCCCAATGCCTTCCTCTAGGCCCAAATATGGTGAAGTTTTATGTAGTCGACGTTCACATAACACCACTAGAGGAAAAACAACTTATATCATATCAAAATACCGAACGAATATCAAATTCACATGACTATTATCAGCATGACTTATCCCATGTCCTCAGGAACAAAAGTAACTACTCACAAGACATAATCATAATCATGACCAGAGGTGTAATGAATAGCATCAAGGATCTGAACATAAACTCTTCCACCAAGTAATCCAACAAGCATCAACTACAAAGAGTAATCAACACTACTAGCAACCTTACAAGTACCAATCTGAGTTGCGAGACGAAGATTGATTACAAGAGATGAACTAGGGATTGGAGAGGAGATGGTGCTGATGAAGATGCTGATGAAGATGCCTCCCCTTCGATGAGAGGAATGTTGGTGATGAAGATGGCGACGATTCCCCCCTCCGGGAGGGAAATTTCCCCGACAGGATCGTCCTGCCAGAGCTCTAGATTGGATCTGCTCAAGTTCCGCCCGTGGCGGCAGCGAAACCACGAAAAAGCTCTCGTATGATTTTTTTTCCAGGTCAGGACGCATCATATAGCAAAAGAGGGGGCTAGTGGGCCAGTGGGCTGCCCACAAGCCTGCCCTGTGCCACCAGGGGGGTGGTGGCGGTGGGCAAGCTTGTGGGGCCCTGGTGGCCCCCCTCCGGTAGTTCTTTCGCCCAGTATTTTTAATATATTCCAGAAAAAATCCACGTAAATTTTCAGGGCATTTGGAGATGTGCAGAATAGTGGACTAGGATTTGCTCCTTTTCCAGTCTAGAATTCCAGCTGCCTGAATTCTCCCTCTTCAAATAACCCTTGCAAAATAAGAGAGAAAAGGCATAAATATGGTACCACAAGTAATATAACAGCCCAAGAAGCAATAAATATCAACATGAAAGCATGATGCAAAATGGACGTATCAGGGCACAGCCGTCTAACCACACCCTTCGACAGTGCAGCTTCGCACGCCGGCTGTCGCAAGGGGATTGCCTGCCGGCTGCCCCAGGTACGCAGGCGGCGCCTCATGCACCGGCTCGTGGTCCTACTCCGGCTCCACCGCCACCGCCTCACGACAACGGCCGCCTCCACGACGACTACCCCCATCAAGACGGAGCATTCGTCATCGTCACCAGTGAAGGCGACGACAAGCATAGCCTGCACTAGAGACGGCGCGAGGTGAATGCCATGGTTCCCCCGGTTCCCCAGTACATGCATTGGTCCGACCGGCCAATCACGTGGAGCCGGGTGGACCATCCTGCGGTGATGCCCATCCCGGGCTCATACGCGCTCGTCCTCGACCCCACCTTTGCCTCCAAGAGGCTCACCTGCCGGTTCTCCCATGTGTTGGTCGACGGCGGCAGCAGCATCAACATCCTCTACCTCGACAGACTCCTCAAGCTCGGGCTCAAGGAGACGGACGTCCTGCCGACCAGCACTGTCTTCCACGGCATCGTGCCTGGGCAGTCCTGCTCGCCTATCGGCAAAATCCAGCTGGACGTCCTCTTCGGCGACAAGGCTCACTTCTGCCAAGAGTCCATATGCTTCGAGGTAGTGGACCTGAGCAGCCCGTATCACGCGCTGCTGGGCAGACCGGCTCTGGCCAAGTTCATGGCTATACCGCACTACGCCTACCTAAAGATGAAGATGCCAGCACTACTAGGAAAAGGCCTGCTAGTGGCGCACCTGTTTTGGCTACTAATGGCGCACTATAGGTGCGCCACTAGCATCACACCATTAGAATTTTTTACTAATGGCGCACCACAGGTGCGCCATTAGTATCTGGTATACCAATGGCGCACCAGGCAGTGCCCCATTAGTATAGCTCCACGTGCGCCATTAGTATGCCTTCCAGGTGCGCCATTAGTATGCCTCCCAGGTGCGCCATTAGTATGCCTCCCAGGTGCGCCATTAGTATGCCTCCCAGGTGTGCCATTAGCATAGCTCACGGTGATAACCATACATCGCAGAGTTAACATATTTATTTTGTGCCAATTCTTTCTACTTTTCTTTTCCTCTCCAACAATTAAAATAATAAGAGTTACAGAGTTACCAATCCATATAAACACCTCATGGTGCCAAACATCATAGGGCTTTATAGGTTTGTTACAGGCTACCACTGTTCAAAACTTCAGTATTGTGCAGAAGCACACATGCTACAAATAAGCTAAAAGAGCTGGTACACAAAACTGCTAAAATTATGGTGAAATCAAGAAACTTCAAGAACCAGCCTCTGCGACGCAGCATAGAACCTCAAGATCTGGTCATCACCGTGAAACTGTAAACGAATCAACGGATCCTGGCTTAGCACGCCATCTGCCAGAAATGGGGCCTTTCTAAGAAGCTCAAGCATCTGTTGGTACTCACAAGCCATATCCTAGAACAGAGATGAGACATCTTAAACCTTCACTTATTGTATTCACAATCATTGCTCACAAAGAATCAGAAATCATTTAATGTAATCTAGCTCTGTGGCTTCAACTCATTATCCATCCGAGTAATTAAAAACCGTACAGTATAGGATGAAATACCATAACAAGTCCATGTAAATGGAAACCTAGTACTAACACTCAATCAGACCTTGAACTTCTATTGCAGAAGTCAGAATATTGTCTTAACAGATCCACGGTCTAAGAAAGGTAATGCAACATTAACAACAAAAACTCTGCTAGGCATAGAAGAGTGTTGATAATAGAATAATATGGTGAGGGAACCACACAAACCTTCACTGAGGAAAGAGAGATCAACCTGGGTTATGGGCGCAACTTTAGTTTCTGACATAGACTCAGTAGCTGGGGAAAATGATGTTGATCTAATACTCATCATACAAGGAGACTCCCCGGTATATCGTACAGTGCAGAGTGCATTTCCAACATAAATTGGCCTGAAGAAAAGAGTGTCTTATCTTAATCATCAAAAGTTTAATTGCTGATGGTTTATAGCATCGAGTTGTCTATGTTAAACACCAAAGAGATGGTGATTACCCTATGAATACCCCAAATTCTCCATGAATCACCGATAACAATGCAAAAACATTGGACTGCCGTACCTCACAAAGACCTGTGGTTCTGATATGGCAGTGACGTCTGTGACAGGGGAGACATCTAGAAGAGCCGCTGCACGTGGAAGCAAATTCTTCCCAAACGACGTCGACGAGGCTATCACATGAGAATATCCACCTTTCTGCTGCACGGAGCGGAGGAGCTCAGCCCAAGGCTCAGCTAAAGGATGCGCAAACACGTGTGAATCCGCAACAAGAACCTGCCACACAAGAGAGACAACTGATGAAGAAATGAACATGTGCTTCCATTCTCGCCAAGTTCTCTTTCACCCTTGCTGAACTGAAATGCAGAGCATGGAAAAAAAGAAAAAGATGCAACTAATAGTATTATGTAGTTGAATGGGAGGTAGCCAGCAGCAAGTAACAATACCTCATTGACCAATGGGTGGCTAGACGCAGCATGCTGGGCAGCCTTGTGCAGCGTCGGTCCGGATCCACCGAGAAGAAGAGACACCTTGTTCTCTTTGGCGATGGCCTCGAATACCGCCAACGCGCTCAGGGAAGATGGCTTGACAAGCCCGCCTTCGTGCTCCGCTATGATCAGTGTGCTCACTTAGCAAGCAGGACAGCGGCAGGGTCAAGGAGACCCAGGGGCAAACTAGCCTTTTTAGGTAATGATGGTGAGACAAGACTGATGTTCAGTAATAATTCAGGAACACATGGAAGCCTGTAAAGAAAATTTCTTGATTGCTTCACCCAAGGATATATGGTAAGTCACAATTTACAAAGATCACCAACTGTGAACTTTCTGCATTCACAATTCCACATAGTACATAGTACATACAACATTTTAATGCCGTTCATCATTCTTAGTCGGGATTGCTTCTGCGAAAAAGAAAAAAATTAGTAGAAGAAGTTTCGCAACAGACAGTATACAGTAGTATTACTACTTGGTAAACTTTTGGTGGATAAATCATCCCTCAAAAGAAAAACAAAGAAACCCAGGTAATTCTGTCTGTGAATTTCACCGAATGACCCTGGGATAAATCGACTAATAGCCAAGGGATGGAGGGAGGAGACGACCTTGTTGTTGTAGGCGCGGGTCGTCGGGGATGATGCGGAAGTTGAAGGTGCGGCGGAGGCAGTCCTGTCCGGCGGCGGGATCCGCAATACTTTTAACAAAAAAAAATTGGAAATTTGGTCGGTTAGCATATATGACTCTTATTTAACGTCCATGTATAATAAAATTATAAAATAGGGATATGTCACATTGGCTTTTTTATAGATAAATGTGTAGTAAATAATTTTAATATTTTTCTCTCTAACGAACGTGGAATAGAACACGAACTCTTTCTTTTATCAGATATAGCACCAGTGATGGCTTGGATTTGAGTATAAAACGTGGAACATGACAGAGGAAAAAGTTCATGAAACACTGGTCCGATCAACAGAACAAAGTACCTTTCCCTTGAATGATTTTGCTATTTCCTTCAAGATGGGCAGGAATTTCGAGGACTCCTTTGCAACAGCGAATAGCAAAATCTGATTTTGAAATTAGGATACAGCACATCAGCAAAGGAGTAATAATACATGGGCCGAGAACATGATGAAAATAAAACCCGATGACATACAACATGACATACTTGCTTCTTGATCGGATTATCAAAAATCACAGGGGCGGTTTCCTGTGTGAGGGTGGTGATCAATGGGATTTTGTTCGCTGAAACAAACTCAGCGATCGCAGACACTCTGAACTCACCATCTGCAAGACACACGGTACATTATTGTCGAATTTAACGGTCAAACAAAATTGTGTGTAGAAATGGAAATGAAAGGCTCGTGGTGAAAGCTAAAGCAACTTGGGGGTGAAGATACCAAAGACGGTCAATTTCTCGTCCTCTTTCTTGAGCAGGACTACTGACGGGCGCTTTGCCTCCGGGTCAATGTGGAAAAGCTTGGCCACATCGGGGCTGGTAGTCTGGTAGAAGCTGACGGTATCTTCCAGCCTTGAGGCAGCAGCAAGCTCATCGCTGTGCGCACCCTATATCGTTTGATGACAGAGTAATCTTAATGATTCATCACCATAGTGTATATATGCAGCGCAGAATAAACCAAATGCAACCTAAGTATTGATTTCTGTTGTGCCAGCAGATAGATATATTGTTAGTAAAATATCCAAAATTACAGAGAAAGTGCCAGCAATATTAGAAACAGTGGCTAAATTCATTAACAAGCCCAAACTAGTTTGATGGTTGTAATAATCTAACATATCACAGAAGAAAGCCTAAGGACACATAAATTCTTTAATATCTACTCTATTATAAGATACACATTACTGCATGCAGTAATTTTACACTATGCAAGAGAACAAGATTCTAATTTGATGGAACCTCTGCATATTGCATTCCTGAAGATGAGCACATGAAACTTTGTACCAGTGAGAGTAGGGTATCAACCCATTCACACACTTAGAGTTGCCTGGCAAGTTATTCACAACATATTTTCATCCTCAGGGGCCAACAAAACCACAGTACCACATATTTGTGATTGGCCAGCTCTTAAACTATCTGCAGTTTTATTTCCAGGATCGGTGTATTGGTAGAACAGTGATGTGTATATTAGGGACGAAACACACGTAAGTAGAAATTGTTCAAAGAACTCCATGACTTGAAAGGCAAGTTGATTGGTAAATTTTGTCTAGTGGTGAGGAATTAGTGTTGGAATTATGCCCTAGAGGAAATAATAAATATAGTTCTTATTATAATTCCTGTATCAAGATAATCGTTTATTATCCATGCTATAATTGTATTGAATGAAGACTCATTTACATGTGTGGATACATAGACAAAACACCGTCCCTAGCATGCCTCTAGTTGGCTGGCCAGTTGATCGATGATAGTCAGTGTCTTTTGATTATGAACAAGGTGTTGTTGCTTGATAACTGGATCACGTCATTAGGAGAATCACATGATGGACTAGACCCAAACTAATAGACGTAGCATGTTGATCGTGTCATTTTGTTGCTACTGTTTTCTGCGTGTCAAGTATTTGTTCCTATGACCATGAGATCATACAACTCACTGACACCGGAGGAATGCTTTGTGTGTATCAAACGTCGCAACGTAACTGGGTGACTATAAAGGTGCTCTACAGGTATCTCCGAAGGTGTTAGTTGAGTTAGTATGGATCAAGAATGGGATTTGTCACTCCATGTGACGGAGAGGTATCTCGGGGCCCACTTAGTAATACAACATCACACACAAGCCTTGCAAGCAATGTAACTTAGTGTAAGTTGCGGGATCTTGTATTACGGAACGAGTAAAGAGACTTGCCGGTAAACGAGATTGAAATAGGTATGCGGATACTGACGATCGAATCTCGGGCAAGTAACATACCGAAGGACAAAGGGAATGACATACGGGATTATATGAATCCTTGACACTCAGGTTCAAACGATAAGATCTTCGTAGAATATGTAGGATCCAATATGGGCATCCAGGTCCCGCTATTGGATATTGACCAAGGAGTCTCTCGGGTCATGTCTACATAGTTCTCGAACCCGCAGGGTCTGCAAACTTAAGGTTCGATGTTGTTTTATGTGTATTTGAGTTATATGGTTGGTTACCGAATGTTGTTCGGAGTCCCGGATGAGATCACGGACGTCACGAGGGTTTCCAGAATGGTCCGGAAACGAAGATTGATATATAGGATGACCTCATTTGATTACCGGAAGGTTTTCGGAGTTACCGGGAATGTACCGGGAATGACGAATGGGTTCCGGGAGTTCACCGGGGGGGCAACCCACCCCGGGGAAGCCCATAGGCCTTGAGGGTGACACACCAGCCCTTAGTGGGCTGGTGGGATAGCCCAAAAGGCTCTATGCGCCAAGGAGAAGAAAATCAAGAGAGAAAGAAAAAAAAAGGGAGGAGGTGGGAAGGAAGGGGGACTCCCTCCCACCAAACCAAGTCCAACTCGGTTTGGGGGGGGAGAGTCCTCCCCCTTGGACTCGGCCGACCCCCTTGGGGCTCCTTGAGCCCCAAGGCAAGGTCCCCTCCCTCCCACCTATATATACGGAGGTTTTAGAGCTGATTTGAGACGACTTTTCCACGGCAGCCCGACCACATACCTCCACGGTTTTTCCTCTAGATCGCGTTTCTGCGGAGCTCGGGCGGAGCCCTGCCGAGACAAGGTCATCACCAACCTCCGGAGCGCCGCCACGCTGCCGGAGAACTCTTCTACCTCTCCGTCTCTCTTGCTGGATCAAGTAGGCCGAGATCATCGTCGAGTTGTACGTGTGCTGAACGCGGAGGTGCCGTCCGTTCGGTACTAGATCGTGGGACTGATCGCGGTATTGTTCGTGGGGCGGATCGAGGGACGTGAGGACGTTCCAGTACATCAAACGCGTTCTCTAACGCTTCTGCTGTACGGTCTACGAGGGTACGTAGATCACTCATCCCCTCTCGTAGATGGACATCACCATGATAGGTCTTCGTGCGCGTAGGAAAATTTTTGTTTCCCATGCGACGTTCCCCAACAGTGGCATCATGAGCTAGGTTCATGCGTAGATGTCTTCTCAAGTAGATCACAAAAGTTTTTGTGGGCGGTGATGTGTGTTTTGCTGCCCTCCTTAGTCTTTTCTTGATTCCGCGGTATTGTTGGATTGAAGCGGCTTGGACCGACATTACTCGTACGCTTACGAGAGACTGGTTTCATCGTTACGAGTAACCCCCTTTGCTCAAAGATGACTGGCAAGTGTCGGTTTCTCCAACTTTAGTTGAATCGGATTTGACCGAGGAGGTCCTTGGATGAGGTTAAATAGCAACTCATATATCTCCGTTGTGGTGTTTGCGTAAGTAAGATGCGATCCTACTAGATACCCTTGGTCACCATGTAAAACATGCAACAACAAAATTAGAGGACGTCTAACTTGTTTTTGCAGGGTATGCTTGTGATGTGATATGGACAATGATGTGATGTGATATATTGGATGTATGAGATGATCATGTTGTAATAGAAATATCGACTTGCACGTCGATGGTACGACAACCGGCAGGAGCCATAGGGTTGTCTTTATACTAACGTTCGTGCTTGCAGATGCGTTTACTATTTTGCTAGGATGTAGCTTTAGTAGTAATAGCATGAGTAGCACGACAACCCCGATGTCAACACGTTGATGGATGATCATGGTGTGGCGCCGGTGACAAGAAGATCGTGCCGGTGCTTTGGTGATGGAGATCAAGAAGCACGTGATGATGGCCATATCATGTCACTTATGAATTGCATGTGATGTTAATCCTTTTATGCACCTTATTTTGCTTAGAACGACGGTAGCATTATGAGGTGATCTCTCACTAAAATTTCAAGACGAAATTGTGTTCTCCCCGACTGTGCACCGTTGCTACAGTTCGTCGTTTCGAGACACCATGTGATGATCGGGTGTGATAGACTCAACGTTCACATACAACGGGTGCAAAACAGTTGCGCACGCAGAACACTCGGGTTAAGCTTGACGAGCCTAGCATGTGCAGACATGGCCTTGGAACACATGAGACCAAAAGGTCGATCATGAATCATATAGATGATATGATTAGCATAGGGATGCTTACCACTGAAACTATACTCAACTCACGTGATGATCGGACTTGGGATAGTGTAAGTGGATCATGAACCACTCAAATGACTAGAGAGATGTACTTTTTGAGTGGGAGTTTAGCATATAATTTGATTAAGTTAAACTCTAATTATCTTGAACATAGTCTAAAGTCCACTTTGAATATATTTGTGTTGTAGATCATGGCTCACGCGACAGTCATCCTGAATTTTAATATGTTCCTAGAGAAAGCTAAGTTGAAAGATGATGGAAGCAACTTTGTAGACTGGGCTCGTAATCTTACGTTAATCTTACAAGCTAGGAAGAAGGATTATGTCCTTAATGCTGCGCTAGGAGATGAACCACCCGCTACGGCTGATCAGGATGTTAAGAACGCTTGGTTAGCACGTAAGGAGGACTACTCAATAGTTCAATGTGCAGTCTTGTATGGCTTAGAACCGGGACTTCAACGTCGCTTTGAGCGTCATGGAGCATTTGAGATGTTCCAGGAGTTGAAGTTTATCTTTCAGAAGAACGCCCGGATCGAGAGGTATGAGACCTCCGATAAATTCTATGCTTGCAAGATGGAGGAAAACTCGTGTGTCAGTGAACATGTGCTCAAAATGTCTGGGTACTCAAACCGTCTAGCTGAGCTGGGGATTGAACTCCCGCAAGAGGCTATCACTGACAGAATCCTTCAATCACTGCCGCCAAGCTATAAAGGCTTTGTGTTGAACTACAACATGCAAAGGATGAACAAGTCTCCCGGCGAGTTGTTTGCGATGCTGAAAGTCGCAGAGTCTAAACTCCGTAAAGAGCATCAAGTGTTGATGGTGAATAAGACCACTAGTTTCAAGAGAAACGGCAAAGGCAAGAAGGGCAATTCGAAGAAGAGCGGCAAGCCTGTTGCCAATCCGCCGAAGAAACCCAAAGCTGGACCTAAGCCTGAAACGGAGTGTTACTATTGCAAGGGTATGGGTCACTGGAAGTGCAATTGCCCCAAGTATCTGGCAGATAAGAAGGCGGGCAAAGAAAAATCAGGTATATTTGATATACATGTTATTGATGTGTACTTAACCGGCTCTCGTAGTAGTGCCTGGGTATTCGATACCGGTTCTGTTGCTCATATTTGCAACTCGAAACAGGAACTGCGGAATAGACGAAGGCTGGCGAAAGATGAAGTGACGATGCGCGTAGGAAATGGTTCCAAGGTTGATGCAATCGCCGTCGGCATAGTGTCACTTCAGCTACCGTCGGGATTAGTGATGAACTTAAATCATTGTTATTTAGTGCCTGCGTTGAGCATGAACATTATATCTGGATCTTGTTTATTGCGAGACGGTTACTCTTTTAAGTCAGAGAATAATGGTTGTTCTATTTCTATGAGTAACATCTTTTATGGTCATGCACCGAATGTGAGAGGATTGTTCATATTGAATCTTGATAGCGATACGCATATACATAACAATGAGACCAAAAGAGTTAGAGTAAACAATTATAGCGCCATATTTTTGTGGCATGCCGCTTAGGTCATATTGGTGTAAAGCGCATGAAGAAACTCCATGCTGATGGACTTTTGGAGTCACTTGACTTTGATTCACTTGACACGTGCGAACCATGCCTCATGGGCAAGATGACTAAGACTCCGTTCTCCGGAACAATGGAGCGTGCAAGTGACTTATTGGAAATCATACATACCGATGTGTGTGGTCCGATGAGCGTGGAGGCACGCGGCGGATATCGTTATTTTCTCACCTTCACTGACGATTTGAGTAGGTATGGCTATGTCTACTTGATGAAGCACAAGTCTGAAACATTTGAAAAGTTCAAGCAATTTCAGAGTGAAGTGGAAAATCATCGTAACAAGAAGATCAAGTTCCTACGGTCTGATCGTGGGGGTGAATATCTGAGTTTCGAGTTTGGTGATCACTTAAGAAAATGTGGAATTGTTTCACAGTTGACACCGCCTGGAACACCACAGCGTAATGGTGTGTCCGAACGTCGTAATCGTACTTTGTTAGAGATGGTGCGATCTATGATGTCTCTTACTGATTTGCCGTTATCATTTTGGGGTTATGCATTAGAAACAGCTGCATTCACTTTAAATAGGGCACCATCAAAATCCGTTGAGACGACACCATATGAACTGTGGTATGGCAAAAGGCCAAAGTTGTCGTTTCTTAAAGTTTGGGGATGTGATGCTTATGTCAAAAAGCTGGAACCCAAAGCGGAAAAGTGCGTCTTCATAGGTTACCCAAAAGAGACAGTTGGGTACACCTTCTATCTCAAATCCGAGGGCAAAGTGTTTGTTGCTAAGAACGGAGCTTTTCTCGAGAAGGAGTTTCTCTCGAGAGAATTGAGTGGGAGGAAGATAGAACTTGATGAGGTTGTCGAACCTCTCATCCCTCTGGATGGTGGCGCAGGGCAAGGGGAAACCTCTGTCGTTGCGACGCCGGTTGAGAAGGAAGTTAATGATGATGATCATGAAACTCCAGTTCAAGTTTCTGTTGAACCACGCAGGTCGACTAGATCACGTGCTGCTCCAGAGTGGTACGGTAATCCCGTCTTATCAATCATGTTGTTAGACAACAATGAACCTGCAAATTATGAAGAAGCAATGGTGGGCCCAGATTCCAACAAATGGCTAGAAGCCATGAAGTCCGAGATAGGATCCATGTATGAGAACAAAGTGTGGACTTTGGAGATACTACCTGAGGGCCGCAAGGCTATTCAGAACAAATGGATCTTTAAGAAGAAGACGGACGCTGACGGCAATGTGACCGTTTATAAAGCTCGACTTGTGGCAAAGGGTTTTTCACAAATTCCAGGAGTTGACTACGATGAGACTTTCTCACCCGTAGCGATGCTTAACTCCGTCAGAATCATGTTAGCGATAGCTGCATTTTTCGATTATGAAATCTGGCAGATGGATGTCAAAACGGCGTTCCTTAACGGTTTCCTTAAGGAAGAGTTGTATATGATGCAACCCGAAGGTTTTGTCGATCCTAAGAATGCTAACAAGGTGTGCAAGCTCCAGCGATCCATTTATAGACTGGTGCAAGCATCTCGGAGTTGGAACAAACGCTTTGATGAGGTGATCAAAGCATTTGGGTTTATACAAGTGGTTGGAGAATCTTGTATTTACAAGAAAGTGAGTGGGAGCTCTATGGCGTTTCTAATATTATATGTGGATGACATATTACTGATTGGAAACAACGTAGAGCTTTTGGAGAGCATAAAAGGTTACTTGAATAAAAGTTTCTCTATGAAGGACCTAGGAGAAGCTGCTTACATTCTAGGCATTAAGATCTATAGGGATAGATCAAAACGCCTGATAGGATTTTCACAAAGCACATACCTTGATAAAGTTTTGAAGAGGTTCAAAATGGAACAGTCCAAGAAAGGGTTCTTGCCAGTTTTACAAGGTACGAGATTGAGTAAGACTCAGTGCCCAGCAACTGATGAAGATAGAGAGCATATCCTCTCCGTCCCCTATGCTTCAGCCATAGGTTCTATCATGTATGCGATGATGTGCACTAGACCGGATGTTAGCCTGGCCATAAGTATGGCAGGTAGGTTCCAGAGTAATCCAGGAGTGGATCACTGGACAGCGGTCAAGAATATCCTGAAGTACCTGAAAAGGACTAAGGAGATGTTTCTCGTATATGGAGGTGACGAAGAGCTCGCCGTAAAAGGTTACGTCGATGCAAGCTTTGACACAGATCCGGACGACTCTAAGTCGCAAACCGGATACGTATTTATTCTTAATGGGGGTGCAGTAAGCTGGTGCAGTTCCAAGCAAAGCGTCGTAGCAGATTCTACATGTGAAGCGGAGTACATGGCTGCCTCGGAGGCGGCTAAGGAGGGTGTCTGGATGAAGCAGTTCATGACGGATCTTGGAGTGGTGCCAAGCGCACTGAATCCAATAACCTTGTTCTGTGACAACACGGGTGCCATTGCCTTAGCAAAGGAACCACGGTTTCACAAGAAGACCAAACACATCAAACGACGCTTTAACCTCATCCGCGACTACATCGAGGAAGAGGACGTAAATATATGCAAAGTGCACACGGATCTGAATGTAGCAGACCCGCTGACTAAACCTCTTCTACGGCCAAAACATGATCGACACCAGAACTGTATGGGTGTTAGATTTATTACAATGTAATTCACATGGTGATGTGAGGGCTAGATTATTGACTCTAGTGCAAGTGGGAGACTGTTGGAATTATGCCCTAGAGGCAATAATAAATATAGTTATTATTATAATTCCTGTATCAAGATAATCATTTATTATCCGTGCTATAATTGTATTGAATGAAGACTCATTTACATGTGTGGATACATAGACAAAACACCGTCCCTAGCATGCCTCTAGTTGGCTGGCCAGTTGATCGATGATAGTCAGTGTCTTCTGATTATGAACAAGGTGTTGTTGCTTGATAACTGGATCACGTCATTAGGAGAATCACGTGATGGACTAGACCCAAACTAATAGACGTAGCATGTTGATCGTGTCATTTTGTTGCTACTGTTTTCTGCGTGTCAAGTATTTGTTCCTATGACCATGAGATCATACAACTCACTGACACCGGAGGAATGCTTTGTGTGTATCAAACGTCGCAACGTAACTGGGTGACTATAAAGGTGCTCTACAGGTATCTCCGAAGGTGTTCGTTGAGTTAGTATGGATCAAGAATGGGATTTGTCACTCCATGTGACGGAGAGGTATCTCGGGGCCCACTCGGTAATACAACATCACACACAAGCCTTGCAAGCAATGTAACTTAGTGTAAGTTGCGGGATCTTGTATTACGGAATGAGTAAAGAGACTTGCCGGTAAACGAGATTGAAATAGGTATGCGGATACTGACGATCGAATCTCGGGCAAGTAACATACCGAAGGACAAAGGGAATGACATACGGGATTATATGAATCCTTGACACTCAGGTTCAAATGATAAGATCTTCGTAGAATATGTAGGATCCAATATGGGCATCCAGGTCCCGCTATTAGATATTGACCAAGGAGTCTCTCGGGTCATGTCTACATAGTTCTCGAACCCGCAGGGTCTGCACACTTAAGGTTCGACGTTGTTTTATGTGTATTTGAGTTATATGGTTGGTTACCGAATGTTGTTCGGAGTCCCGGATGAGATCACGGACATCACGAGGGTTTCCGGAATGGTCCGGAAACGAAGATTGATATATAGGATGACCTCATTTGATTACCGGAAGGTTTTTGGAGTTACCGGGAATGTACCGGGAATGACGAATGGGTTCCGGGAGTTCACCGGGGGGGGGGGCAACCCACCCCGGGGAAGCCCATAGGCCTTGAGGGTGACACACCAGCCCTTAGTGGGCTGGTGGGACAGCCCAAAAGGCTCTATGCGCCAAGGAGAAGAAAATCAAGAGAGAAAGAAAAAAAAGGGAGGAGGTGGGAAGGAAGGGGGACTCCCTCCCACCAAACCAAGTCCAACTCAGTTTGGGGGGGGGAGAGTCCTCCCCCTTGGACTCGGCCGACCCCCTTGGGGCTCCTTGAGCCCCAAGGCAACGTCCCCTCCCTCCCACCTATATATACGGAGGTTTTAGGGCTGATTTGAGACGACTTTTCCACGGCAGCCCGACCAAATACCTCCACGGTTTTTCCTCTAGATCGCGTTTCTGCGGAGCTCGGGCGGAGCCCTGCCGAGACAAGGTCATCACCAACCTCCGGAGCGCCGTCACGCTGCCGGAGAACTCTTCTACCTCTCCGTCTCTCTTGCTGGATCAAGAAGGCCGAGATCATCGTCGAGCTGTACGTGTGCTGAACGCGGAGGTGCCGTCCGTTCGGTACTAGATCGTGGGACTGATCGCGGGATTGTTCGCGGGGCGGATCGAGGGACGTGAGGACGTTCCACTACATCAACCGCGTTCTCTAACGCTTCTGTTGTACGGTCTACGAGGGTACGTAGATCACTCATCCCCTCTCGTACATGGACATCACCATGATAGGTCTTCGTGCGCGTAGGAAAATTTTTGTTTCCCATGCGACGTTCCCCAACAATTAGATGGTGATTTCCTCAATTAACAGCCACCAGACGTATAGTCAAGTACGGAAATTAAAAAATTAATAGGCGCTTCTTTCGCAACAAGAGTTAACTGATGAGCCAATGCACAAGGGAGAAAATAGGCGCAGAGCATGCTCAAAGAGTAGGATCGTGGGACACAATGTCAAATAACCACATTTACCTTTTTTCTCAATCTTGGGTCTTCTTCCAAAGGGATCGGTGATCTATAGATGAAATAAAATATAACACACACCAATCAGCCATCAAACAAGAAGCTTGCAGATACAACAAACGGCCAACACAACAGACTAATATATGCACCTGGGATGTCTTGAGTTTCCTCAACAACTCCTTGTCAATGATATCATCCTTGCTCTCCTGAGCAGGCTCCCTGCAGACAATTTTCAGTAACTAAATCCCACGATGACGTGCCCATCTAGAAAACCTTAAACAAAGGGAATTACGAAAGAGAAGCTAGGCAGAAGAGAACATACATTTTTGGGACAACCTTTGCAGGTTTCTTCGGAGGCTTCTTGGGCGCGAATTTAAGTCCACGCCGTTGTATTCTTGGGTCGAGCTGGGTAACATGAGTGGGTTTGCAATCGAATAAATTTTGGGGTAGGTTGGTTGACTTCGCTGAAATTTGGAGAAGGTGCATTGCGTAGTGTACTGAGAGGTGGTGGAGGTATGCGAGCACGGCCACGTCGTCGCCGGTGACGATCTTCTCGGCCTCGTCGACGGCGGTGAGGCTCTGCACCGCAGGGCCCAGCTTCTTGCTGATCCAAGCCACAATGGCGTCCCTGCAGCCAAGCAAGTAGAAATGAGGTGGAGCGGGGAATTGGGGATCTGGGATGCGGCAGAGCAGACTGCTCACTTGGTCCGCTCGCCGGAGTAGTCCCTTCTGCGGAGGAAGCGGCCGGTGTCGGCGTTGACCAGGAGCATCTCCACCCTCGCTCTAGAAGACCTCGTCGAGGAGGATCCACCGGTGCAGCTCGAAGCGGCGGTCGGTGCCGCTGCTGCCCTTAGCCTTGGGGCCCTCGGTGGCGGCGCACCAGCCGAGGCAGGCGGCGTGGAGGTGCATGTAGCAGTCGAGGTCGTTGGTGGCGAGGAGGGAGTCGGCGACGCGGCAGACGATGTCGGTCGGGAGGCCAGACCAGCCTGTGGCCGCCGTGGTGGGAAGAAGCGGCGAGGTTTGGAGAGGGGTTGGATCCTCCTTCTTCCTTTTAGCAGGCGGGGGGGCTGGGGCGGCCATGGGCGCCGAGTCCGCCATTGATGTGCGCTCGAGATTGGGAGAAATGGCGCCGGGTGGGTGGGTATTGGGAGAGAGGACTCTGGATAAGGCTCGAGATTGGTAACGCTTACTAATGGCGCACCACCAGCTGGTGCGCCATTAGTAACCACTAATGGCGCACCAGCTGGTGGTGCGCCATTAGTAGTTTTGCCAAAAAAAAATAGTAGTGGCGCTCTGGGTGAGTGGTGCGCCATTACTAATTAAACTAGTAATGGCGCACTCTGCCCCAGTGCGCCATTAGTACTTTTGGAAAAAAATTGTTAGTAGTGGCGCACCGTGTGTGTGGTGTGCCATTAGTGTGATGGACACTAATGGCGCACCTGCACATGGTGCGCCACTGCTATATAGTAGTGGCGCACCACTTTTCTGGTGCGCCATTAGTGTCTATATTATCTATAGCCCTTTTCCTAGTAGTGCGGGTCCAAAGGGCATCATCACCATTGCTGGCGACTACAAGAAGTCGCTCGAGTGCGCCCAAGATAGCAGCCGCCTCACTGACGCCCTGGTGATCGCTGAGGAGAAGCGGCAGATCGACCGGCTCATGGCACAGTCTACCGAGCAGCCGGCGATTCCTTCTCCTCCGTCCCAGTCGGCCGGTGAGAGCTCCTTCAAGCCGGCCAAAGAGACCAAGCAGGTGCCACTCGACCTTGCCAACCCCAAGCAATGCATCACCATCGGGGCTGGCCTCAGCCCCAAATAGGAAGGCGAGCTCGTCGACTTCCTTCATGAGAATCGGGACATCTTCGCATTGTCCCCCAAGGACATGCCGGGTGTTCCGAGGAAGTACGCCGAGCACAAACTTCACGTGCGACCGGATGCAAAGCCGGTGAAACAACCTTTGTGCCGCTTCGCCGAGGGGAAGCGGCGCACAATTGGAGAAGAGATTACCCGGCTCCTTGCAGCCGGCTTCATCAGGGAGGTTTTCCACCCGGACTGGTTAGCTAATCTAGTCCTGGTGCTGAAAAAGAACAACACCTGGCGAATGTGTATCGAGTACACTAGCCTGAATAAGGCATGTCCGAAAGACCCTTTCGCGTTGCCTAGGATACATCAAGTGATCGACTCCACTGCAGGCTGCGAACTGCTGTCGTTTCTGGATGCTTATTCAGACTATCATCAAATCAAGCTGGCTCCAGCTGATCGTCTGAAGACCTCCTTCATCATGCCCTTCGGGGCCTACTGCTACACCACCATGACGTTCGGTATGAAGAATGCTGGTGTGACGTTCCAACAATGCATGCAGCAGTGCCTGCTGCCACAGATCGGCAGAAACATCCACGTCTATGTGGATGAGATCGTCGTCAAGACGAAGTAGCAGTTCAGCCTCCTCGACGACTTGCGGGAGACGTTCGCCAACCTGCACGAGTACAAGATCCGGCTCAACCCGGAGAAGTGCGTCTTTGGGGTTCCAGGCGGCAAACTCTTGGGGTTATTCATGTCCTCTCGTGGCATCGAGGCGAACCCCGAGAAGATAGGCACCATCGAGCGGATGGTGCAGCCGACTCGGATCCTAGACGTCCAGAAGTTCGCCGGCTGCCTAGCATCCCTTAGCCGGTTCGTCATCCGGCTTGGCGAGAAGGCCCTTCCACTCTACCAACTCATGAAGAAGACGACAAAATTTGAGTGGAACGACCAGGCGGATGAAGCTTTCCGCGACCTCAAGCGGGTCATCTCGAGCCTGCAAATCTTGGCAGCGCCGGCTGGAAGGGAACCCATACTCATATACATTGCCGCGACCACTCGCGTGGTTAGTGTAGTGTTGGTAGTTCAACGCAAGGCGGAGGGCAAGGTACTGTTAGTGCAGTGCCCTGTATACTACCTCAGCGAGGTCTTGTCCGCCTCCAAGAAGAACTATCCCCACTACCAAAAAATGTGTTATGGTGTTTACCTTTCTGCAAAGAAGTTGAAGCAATACTTCCAAGAGCATGCTATCACTGTGGTGAGGACTGCTCCACTTTCAGAGATCATGGGAAACCGTGATGGAACGGGAAGGATCGCCATGGCGGACCACGATATCCGCTACGAGCCTCGCACCGCCATCAAATCTCAGGTGGTGGCCGACTTCTTAGTCGACTAGGCCGAAACCCAGTTCGAACCGCCGCCCCCAGACTCTACGCATTGGCGGATGCACTTCGGCGGTTCAAAGATGCAGACGGGTCTGGGAGCCGGCATCGTCTTTCGTCTCCAAAAGGAGACCAACTCAAGTATGCTCTCCAGATCCACTTCGTTGCCTCCAACAACGTCGCCGAGTACGAAGCACTGGCTCATGGCCTCCGACACGCCAAGGAGATTGGCATCCGGCGGCTCATATGCTTTGGTGACTCAGACTTGGTGGTGCAGCAAGTTTCTGGCGAATGGGACACCAACATGGCAAGCTAACACTTCCTCATCCAGCAGCTGAGCGGCCCCTTCGAGGGTTGCGAGTTCCACCATGTTCCTAGAGCAGACAACGAGGCGGCTGATACACTGGCCAAAATTGGCTCCATGAGACAGGCTATCCCAGCCAGCGTCTCCAGAGTCCACAAGCCGTCTATCAGACCGTCTCCAGAGTCGGCATCGATCTTCGTGCCGCCTGATTCTACGGTGCAAGCGTCGTCGTCTCTACCAGCTACGCCGGCTACAACTCATGTGCCGGCTACGTTGGCCATGCCGACTCCAATAGCAGCACCGACTGAGACTTCGGTGCAAGCGTTGTCGGCTCCACCAGGTACGCCGGCTACAGGTCCTGTGCTGGCTACGCTGGCCATGCCGACTCCAATAGCGGCACCGGCTACAACAACAACTCCGGCTCCATCCTGCCTCGAATCATGTCGTCTCGACACCCAGTGGGTGGAGGTCATGGAGATAGACGGCGAGCCGGCTGCCACAGCGGCACCAGAGACACCTCGTCTCGAGCCCATGACTGCTGCTTCATCAAGCGCGGGGGCTGCAGAAGCCCCTAACAGTCAGGTCGAGGCGGAGCCAGCCCTTGTGTCGGCTCCGTCATGGGCTCAACCCATCCTGGCCTTCCTCCTTCGCGGCGAGCTTCCAAAAGACATGGCGGAGGCAAGGCAGATCCAGCGCAGATCTGCAGCCTACGCCATCATCAATCGTGAGCTAGTGCGGCGCAGCATGACTGGCATGTTCTAGCACTGCGTCGAATTAGAAAAGGGACAGGAGATCCTCAGAGAAATTCACCAGGGGCAGTGCGGGCATCATGCCGCCTCTAGAACCCTGGTTGCCAAGGCGTTCCACCACGGATTCTACTCGCCCACGGCCCTCGAGGAGGCCGTGGATCTAGTCGATAAATGCGAAGGCTGCCAATTCCTCAGCGCAAAGAGCCACATGCCACCTTCGGCCCTCAAAACCATCCCCCTATCATGGTCGTTCGCCGTCTGGGGACTGGACATGGTGGGGCCCTTCAAGACGGCTCGTGGGGGCATGACCCATCTCTTGGTAGCCGTCAAAAAATTCACCAAGTGGATCGAGGCCAGACCTATCAAGAAGTTTGATGGCCCCACGGTTGTCATGTTCATCGCGGACATCTCTGTTCGATATGGCATCCCCCACAGCATCATCACGGACAACGGCACCAACTTCGCCAAAGGCGCTCTGGCGCTCTACTTCTCCAAGGTAGGAATCCGGCTCGATTTGGCGTCAATGGCACATCCCCAGTCAAATAGCCAAGCGGAGAGGGCCAACGTCCTGATCCTGGCCGGCATCAAGCCAAGACTGGTGGCACCACTTGTCAGGTCGGCCGGCTGCTGAATCGAAGAACTGCCGGCTGTACTATGGAGCCTCCGCACCACGCCCAACCGGTCGACCAGCTTCACCACGTTCTTCCTTGTATACAGGTCCGAGGCTATTATTCCTACGGATATCGAGTTCGACTCGCCTCGGGTCACCCTATACACGGAATCGAAGGCGAAGGAGGCAAGATAAGATGGTGTGGATCTCCTCGAAGAAGCAAGGGACTTGGCCTTGAGTCAGACGGCCATCTATCAACAGAAGCTGAGGTTCTACCACAGCAAGAAGATCAAGCCTCTCTCTTTCAGAGAAGGAGACTTGGTCCAAAGAAGAATACAACGCACCGCCGGCCAGCACAAGCTCTCATCCCGATGGGAGGGACCCTTCATCATGAGTACGGCATTGCACAAAAACGCATACTACTTGATTGATGCCCAAAAGCCAAGGAAGCGCAAGAGGGACGACTCCGGCCAGGAGACGGAACGTCCATGGAACGTGGCGTTGCTTCGCCCGTTCTACTGCTAGAAGGCAAGTATCAAACATGGAAAGAGCATGCACATATGTATATTTCTCCCTCTTCAGGGATCCCCAATGAATGCAATGAAAAGAGCATGCCTCATGCTTCTTTTTAAATTCATATCTAGAGTGCTCACTCCGCGAAGCCCCTTGCTGGCTCTGATAAGCTCGGGGGCTCGCTAGCCGCCCAGACGCCTTCCTTATGTTGTAGAAGAACACATAGTGTACGCCGAACCGATTCCTGGTCACCTCGTAACAGCCTGCAGACCGGCTCCGGCCGTCCGGCTAGCGAGGCGACGCCAGGTAAGGCCGCATGCATGTAAAGTTTGACTACAAAAATGTTGTCGGCTCGGGTTGGCTTGATCTATTTTACGATCTCATTCAAACCGGCCTCTGCTCGTTTATGTATGAATATTTAAGTCTTGATGGCGTCAAAAAATGTAAGTCTTGTATTCTAAGGCCAGAAACCTCGAACCCAGTCACAGACCGGCTCCCAGCTGTCGGGCTGGCGGGGTGGAAACTTGGGAATACATGGATTGGAGAAAAAGAAGTCAACCAGGAATCAAAAGACAAAGATATAAAACAACACGCATGGCAATACGAATATAATGCTGAATACATACATTCAAAGTGCATTGGCCCACGGCCGAGGTTCATTACACCCCCGAGTGGGTGGAACTGTTGGACCGACAAGAAAATTGGAGACAACAAAAATAGGACACCGGCTACGGGGCTGTGGCCTCATCGGCCGCCCCGGCTGCTGCTCCTGAAGTGGTGGCTTCACCATCGACGGCTACTCCTGAGGCTGTTGCGCCGTCTCCTCCGCGAGGGCTCCTGTCTCCGTCTGCAACAGAGTCGGCATACGCCGCACCGCTGGAGGCGGCAGCATTATCCACGTCATGGGTCGTCTCGTTGGAGCTGCCATAGGGGTCATAGGGCTGAAGGCCGTGTAGATCTTCAGGGATCAGATTGCCTCCTTCACCCTGCTCCAAGTTGAGCTCGTCCCAAGTGCATACTCGGCGATGTCTCTGGCCCTCACGCGCAGTGCCTCCTCCACAGCCTGCGGCTCCGCTTCCGAGCCATCGCCCTGAGCGACGAGCTTGCCCAAGTCCAGGTTTCGATACCAGGACTTGGCCAAGCGCAAGGCCATGTAGGCTCCAGGACGCGCAGCCGAGGCGCTCCAGGCATCAAGGCGATCCTCGCCAGCCGCAAGCCAGCGGGCAAGCCGGCTCATCAACGCCGGCTCCACGCCATACGGCCACAGGGCCGCCACCATCGACGAGCCTGCGACCTGGAGCCGAGCCACAGACTCACCCAGGGCGCGCAGGCGGGCCCTGAGGCCCACTCCGATCTCCTCCACGCTCCAGCCGGAGGTAGCATCTACCTCATGCCCGGCCGCGCGACGCTCCTCACGGCTCACCTCGACGGTCGTGTCGGCTGCGCCATCTGTCTCAGGGAAGAGGCCTGAGACAGGAAAAGGGGTGCAAAAACGAGTAGGAAGAGGAGACGGCCAAGGAAGTTCAAGACAAAACAAAAAGAAGACTCACAATGGAAGGCACCATCGGTCTCATGAGCGCTCTCTAGGATCTCAAGCTCCCGCACCTTGCTCGCTTGAGTAAGGCGGGCAACTTCCTCCTAGAGGGTCGCCGCAGAGTCCATGGGCTTGGCTAGCTGTGTCTGCTTCTGGACAAGGGCCTCCTCCTTCTCCCTCAAGGCGACGTCCTTGAGCTTCATCTCCTCGAGATGAGCTGACGCGAGGCGTTCCACGTCGGTAGAATGGGAGGCGTCCTTCTCGTGCAGCGAGACAGGCAGCTGCTCCATCTCGACCCGATTGGCCGCCTCGAGCTCCTTCTTCTACATCTGGAGAAGAGCCAGTTGCTCCTAGAGCCGGCCGCCTGCGTCACGCAGGGCGTCCCGCTCCACGGCGACCTCGCCCAGCCGGGCTTGGAACCCGACAACCTGGCCATCGGCCACCTGGTACTAAGCCCGCAGCTCATTATAAGCCTGCACCTGGGCATCATAAATATCCTGGAAAGCAAAGAAGAAGCAGAAGTGAGATTCTGCCTGGTTAAGTCATAACCAGCCCAATTCTCGGGGGCTACACCCAGTGGGTGCGCTAGCGCACCCCCACTAAAGAAGCAAAGCAAGAAAAGAAGCTCGAAGAGATTCGGCCCGGCCGATGCTCGGCCGGCCCGATTCTCGGGGGCTACACCTAGTGGGTGCGCTGGCGCGCCCCCACTAATGCAAGAAGAAGAAAAGGAAAAAAATTCAAAGATCAAGATGAGGCACTTACCCTGGTGCGCTCCTCCAGGCGCTCCAAATTGCTGGCCACCACGCGGGTCGATTGCTCCACCTTGGACCGGCTGCTGGAAAACAGCGACACCAGCTCCGGGACACCGGTGAGCGCGGTGCCGGCAAGCAGTCGCATGCACGCCGAGTTGGCAGCCCGCCATGACTTCATCGTCCGGCTCCCGACCCGGCCACGAGCTCCTTGCACGGCCAGACCGTGGTGAGGGAAGATGACGGCGCCGGCTCCAGGTCCCGACGCGGCGGTCGGCTCCGCCGATGTCCCGGCCAGCTCTGCCTCCTCGGCGGGAGGTGGATGGGCCGCGTCCGGCGCATCCATGGTCACCCCTGGCGCATCAGGGGTCGTGTCTGGCGCGTCTAGGATCAGTTCTTGCGCTTCAGGTGCCGCTTCGGCCCATGGGGAGTCAGGGATCGTCTCCAGGTCCACCGGTGCAGAAGCGTCCGGCTCGGAGGGCTGGGCCTCCTTAGCCCTCGGGGCATGCCTCGGAGCCGCCTCGCTAGCTGGCTCCTCCACGCGAGCATGAACGGAGGGGTCATGTCTAGCCTTCGTGCGCTTCTCCACCGGCTTCTCGGCCCGGCTTTGGCGAGACTGGCCCTCGGCCGTCTTCCCCGCGGCCGTGTCCCACCGGCGCTTGGATTACTCCTCAAGCTCCCGCTGGGCAGCATCGGCTGCTGTCCAGCCGGCTCGCTCGGCGGCGGAGGCGGTGTATTCCTCCACGTCCTCCACCTCCGTGCCGAGCGACATTCTTAAGGAACAAGGCTTCCTACAAGACAAATCAACAAGAGGGGGAGGAACCCTTACCCCGCGACCATGGGCACCTGCTTCCTGCCGGCACCACGGCGCTTCTTGGCACCGCCTGCCTGTGCTACGGCTGGAGGACCCGGCGCCGGGCGCTTAGGAAGCGGCCTGGAAGCTGTGGCACCCTTGCCCTCCTTCTTGGCCGCCTCGTCAGCGGCGGTCGCCCCGGTCCTTTGACGCCGACTGCGTGTCAGCGGCGGGCTGGTGACCTCCTCCATTTCGTCGGAGTTTTCCTCGAAGGCTGCATCAGGTAGGAATGAGGAAATCTCGTCGTCATCCATCCAGTGTGCGACGGAGGGCCGCGGATACTCACCCGACGGCTCCGTCCCTTCCGACTACAGCACGTTCTCCGACTCTACGGAGGAGTCCGAGCGAGACTCGATCATGCCCTCGTCCTCGATCTCCGAGGCACTGGACGCCGACACATCGGGAGCAGGCGGGCGGAGGGCTGCGTGCAAACTCTCGAACATCTGCACAGAAGATTCGATAGCCGGCTCAACAAGACGGCCTGTCGCGAGACAAAACAGCCCAGAACATAACATAAGAGAACACCTACCACCGGAGGCGGACAGGACCTGTTGAAGGGGGTCATTCCCCATGACCAGTTCCCGCTATCGTCCATGCGGGCGGTGGAAATCAGGTTCACCCCTCGCGCCACCGCGCTGGGAGTGAATCTCTTGGTAGATGTCCTGCAGGGGTCATGCCGACCGCTCATCTGGCAGACCAGATGTGGCCGCCTCTGCAGTGGTAGGATCCTGCGGGTCACCATGGTGGTGAGCAGGTCATGGCCAAGGAGGCCACCTTTCTCCAAGACGTCGAGGTAGGCACTGATCTGCGCCATCTCGGGAATCGGCTTGGGGGACTTTGCCTCCTAGTTCAACTTTGTCGAAGGATTGATGTTGAACGGGGGCATGTTGAGGGCATCTTGGGCGGGGTCGGCGTTCTTCACGTAGAAGAAGCCTTTCTGCCACTGCTTGATGGACTCTTGCAGCGGCAGCTGGGGGAAGTCGGACTTCGAACGATGATGCACCAGTGCGGCTCCACACGGCGTCATCGGGCGCGGTCCGGCGAGCTTCTCCAGCTCTGCCTTCTCTATAGCGATGGACTGCTGCTTGAAGAAGAACAAGCTCCGCCAGAGATCGAGGCGGGGCTCGATCCCCAGGAAACCCTCGCACAAGACCACGAAGGCCGACAGCTGCAAGATGGCGTTCGGCGCCAGGTGATGGGGCTGCAGGCCGAAGAAGTGGAGCCACTCGGAGAAGAAGGAGTTCACCGGGAGCCCGAAGCCCTGTAGAAATGCTCGTTGAAAACAACGACCTCTCCCACGGCAGGTGTTGGGGCGGTCTCGGCGCCGGGGATTCGCACCAGCACCTGGGAGGTCGGGGGCAGCAACCGGTTACGACGTAGCGCCTCGATATGGCCCTCACAGATCTCTCTGCCCAGTCAGGTCCGTCCGATGAAGACTTCTTCGAGGAGGAGCCGCCGGCCATGCCTGCGGGCGGCTGGAGCTCGAAAGGGCTGGTGGCTCAACGGCGATGAAGGCAACGAAGACGAAGAGGACGGGCTCTTTCTCTCTGGGCTCAGGGAGGAAGAGGTGTCGATGCGGGGCGAGAAGGGGGCGAATGGCCTCCTCGTAACCCCCGCATCCTATTTAAACCCCACGAAGCGTCGTGGGGAGGGGATCCGGTGCGCACGGAACCCCACTAACCCCGTGTATCACGGACGGTAGCGCTTCCCGAAGCCCAACCGTCGCGGAGTAAATCCGCAAAGGATCTCTCGCGCGGAGGCCGAGGGGGTGTCGTGGCGGGACCCAGGGCCCAGGCCCGGTCCCGTCACCAGTAATCACCATCATTACGTCACGAGGGACCTGGCACGTGGCGCATTCTGAGGGACCTACGACGAAGCCGAGGTGTCGCTTCAAAGCCAGCCGGTTTCGGAGCCGGCAACCCCTGCCGCGGATGGCGGCAGAAATACCAAGACAAAATATCAAGCCGGCGAGGCCGCCCATCCACAAGCGGTGGGCCTCTCCAGCTTCAGGGACTACTGTCGAGGGGATAACCCCGGGGTAGGCTCATCGAGCCTGCTCCTTCATTTCCTGCCCAAAGGATATGACCAAGTATAGTTTCCCAAAGCCCAAGTCTTCTGGCCGGCTAGGCTACGCCTGCCGGCTGGTGGACGAGGCGGCCAACCCTCTCGTCGGCCAGGCAACCCCTACCGGCTAGAGGCGAGACGACTACCTCTTCCTGACCGTCTTGGCCAAGCCAGCCGTCTAGGAACAAGGCGGTCGTGTGCAAGCCGGCTAGCCAAGCAGGCTAGCCGGCCGGGGATCTCAAGTCACATCAGATCATAGGTCATGACGAGAAATTACGATTAAAGATGGCTATACGTCAGCAAAGGTACTGGATTGGAGTGCCTGGCAGGTACGAGCGTCGGCGGCCACGCCGCTGACCTACCCCGGCTCTGATCCATCACCTAGAATAGTGTCGGGCCGTCAAACTCCCACTCCATTACTACACTCGGCATGGGGAACAGTGGATGCGGTCGTACTATCTGCCCATGACGAATCTCGCTGGACGACGCTCGACGTACAGCGCATGCTCGGCGTCAACCTTACGCGAGAGCTTCATTGGCCAGCCGGCAGGTCCCACTACCAGACCAGACCATGCAGCCGGCGGGCCCCTCAAGCGACAAGACAAGACCCTCGTGGGCCCCCTGGCCAGCCGGCGAGACTGACAGCCGGGTCCCACTCTTGTACCCTTTATCCATATTGTAGGCCGGTGGGTTCGTCTATAAAACCCCCCGGCCACCCTCCATGCAGAGGGTCGGTCGAACAACACTTCACACCCACCAAACACATAGAGAGAGGTAGAGACGAGCCGGCTGCTCCCCTCTTCCTCCTCCTCAATACAGCTCTAGGAGCAGCCATGTAATCCATCCATATACATCAAACACTCCGGCAGGACTAGGGGTCTTATCTCTACGGAGAGCCCTGAACCTGGGTACATCGTGCGTTCCATGCTTGTACCAACCTCGTTTCCAGCGCCCTCCTTTGTCCCTTCGGTTCTCACCGACTTTAGCCTACCTATGGCATATGTTGTGAGTATTCACCGATAATAATAGCATGGAACCATAAAAAATTATAGATACGTTGGAGACGTATCAAGCATCCCCAAGCTTAATTCCTGCTCGTCCTCGAGTAGGGAAGTGATAAAGACCGAATTTTTGATGTGGAATGCTACCTAACATATTTGTCCTTTGTGTTGGGGAACGTCACATGGGAAAAAAAATTCCTACGCGCACCAAGACCTATCATGGCGATGTCCATCTACGAGAGGGGATATTCGATCTACGCACCCTTGTAGATCGCACAGCAGAAGTGTTAGTGAACGCGGTTGATGTACTGGAATGTCCTCAGGTCCCTCGATCCGCCCCGCGAACCGTCCCGCGATCCGTCCCACGATCTAGTGCCGAACGGACGGCACCTCCGCGTTCAGCACACGTACAACTCGACGATGATCTCGGCCTTCTTGATCCAGCAAGAGAGACGGAGAGGTAGATGAGTTCTCCGGCAGCGTGACGGTGCTTTGGAGGTTGGTGGTGATCTAATCTCAGCAAGGCTCCGCCCGAGCTCCGCAGAAACGCGATCTAGAGGTAAAACCGTGGAGATATGTGGTCGGGCTGCCGTGGCAAAGTTGGCTCAAATCAGCCCTAAAACCTCTGTATATATAGGTGGGAGAGGGGGGCCTTGCCTTGGGGCTCAAGGAGCCCCAAGGGGGTCGGCCGAGCCAAAGGGGGGAGTCCTCCCCTTCCAAACCGAATCCAACTAGGTTTCGAAGGTGGAGTCCTTCCCCTTTTTCCCACCTCCCCTTTTTTTTCCTTTTCCTCTTTGATTTTCTTCCTATGGCGCATAGGGCCTTCTTGGGCTGTCCCACCAGCCCACTAAGGGCTGGTGCACCACCCCCAAGGCCTATGGTCTTCCCCGGGGTGGGTTGCCCCCCCCCCCCCGGTGAACACCCGGAACCCATTCGCCATTCCTCGTACATTCCCGGTAACTCCGAAAACCTTCCGGTAATCAAATGAGGTCATCCTATATATCAATCTTCATTTCTGGACCATTTCGGAAACCCTCGTGACGTCCGTGATCTCATCTGGGACTCCGAACAACATTCGGTAACCAACCATATAACTCAAATACGCATAAAACAACGTCGAACCTTAAGTGTGCAGACCCTGCGGGTTCGAGAACTATGTAGACATGACCCGAGAGACTCCTTGGTCAATATCCAATAGCGGGACCTGGATGCCCGTATTGGATCCCACATATTCTACGAAGATCTTATCGTTTGAACCTCACTGCCAAGGATTCATATAATCACGTATGTCATTCCCTTTGTCCTTCGGTATGTTACTTGCCCGAGATTCGATCGTTAGTATCCGCATACCTATTTCAATCTCGCTTACCGGCAAGTCTCTTTACTCATTCCGTAATACAAGATCCCGCAACTTACACTAAGTCACATTGCTTTCAAGGCTTGTGTGTGATGTTGTATTACCGAGTGGGCCCCGAGATACCTCTCCGTCACACGGAGTGACAAATCCCAGTCTCGATCCATACTAACTCAACGAACACCTTCGGAGACCTGTAGAGCATCTTTATAGTCACCCAGCTACGTTGCGACGTTTGATACACAAAAAGCATTCCTCCGGTGTCAGTGAGTTATATGATCTCATGGTCATAGGAACAAATACTTGACACGCAGAAAACAGTAGCAACAAAATGACACGATCAACATGCTACGTCTATTAGTTTGGGTCTAGTCCATCACGTGATTCTCCTAGTGACGTGATCCAGTAATTAAGCAACAACACCTTGTTCATAATCAGAAGACCCTGACTATCTTTGATCAACTGGCTAGCCAACTAGAGGCTTGCTAGGGACAGTGTTTTGTCTATGTATCCACACATGTATATAAGTCTTCATTCAATACAATTATAGCATGCATAATAAACGATTATCTTGATACAGGAATTATAATAATAACTATATTTATTATTGCCTCTAGGGCATAATTCCCACACTTTGTAACTTCTTTCTTGTGGCATGAATGTTCAGATCCGTAAGACTCAAAACAATAGTTTACTATTGACATGAAAACAATAATACTTCAAGCATACTAGCAAAGTAATCATGAACTTTTGAAATAACAAGGCTAAAGAAAGTTATCTCTACAAAATCATATAGTCTGGCTATGCTCCATCATCCCCACACAACGAATTTAAATTATGCACAACCCCGGTATTGGCCAAGTAATTGTTTTTGCACTCTTACTTTCTCAAACCTTTTTAACTCTTGCGCAATACATGAGCGTGAGCCATGGATATAGCACTATAGGTGGAATAGAGTGTGGTGGAGGTTGTGAGGCAAAAAGGAGGAGATAGTCACATCAACTAGCCGTATCAACGGGCTATGGAGATGCCCATCAATAGATATCAATGTGAGTGAGTAGGGATTGCCATGCAAGAGATGCACAAGAGCTATAAGTGTTGGAAATATGCCCTAGAGGCAATAATAAAATGGTTATTATCATATTTCCTTGTTCATGATAATCGTCTATCCTTCATGCTATAAATGTATTAACAGGAAACAGTAATACATGTGTGAATGAATAGATCACAATGTGTCCCTAGCAAGCCTCTAGTTGGCTAGCTCGTTAGTCAATAGATGATCATGGTTTCCTGATCATGGGCATTAGTTGTCATTGATAATAGGATCACATCTTTGGGAGAATGATGTGATGGACAAGACCCAATCCTAAGCCTAGCACTAGATCGTATTGTTCGTATGCTAAAGCTTTTCTAATGTCAAGTATCTTTTCCTTCGACCGTGAGATTGTGCAACTCCCAGATACCGTAGGGGTGCTTTGGGTGTATCAAACATCACAACGTAACTGGGTGACTATAAAGGTGCACTACGGGTACCTCCGAAAGTGTCTGTTGGGTTGGCACGAATCAAGATCGGGATTTGTCACTCCGTGAGACGGAGAGGTATCTCTGGGCCCACTCGGTAGAACATCATCATGAGCTCAATGTGACTAAGGAGTTAGTCACACGATGACATGCTACGGAACGAGTAAAGAGACTTACCGGTAACGAGATTGAACAAGGTATAGGTATACCGACGATCGAATCTCGGGCAAGTTCTATACCGACAGACAAAGGGAATCGTATACGGGATTGATTGAATCCTTGACATCGTGGTTCATCCGATGAGATCATCGTGGAGCTAGTGGGAGCCACCATGGGTATCCAGACCCCGCTGATGGTTATTGGCCAGAGAGGTGTCTCGGTCATGTCTGCCTGTCTCCCGAACCCGTAGGGTCTACACACTTAAGGTTCGATGACGCTAGGGTTATAGGGAATTGTTGTACGAGGTTACCGAAAGTTGTTAGGAGTCCCGGATGAGATCCCGGACGTCACGAGGACCTCCGGAATGGTCCGGAGGTAAAGATTGATATATAGGACGGATGGTTTTGGACACCGGAAGTGTTTCGGGCGTCACCGGTAACGTACCGGGACCACCGGGACCACCGGAGGTGGTCCCGGGGGACCACCGAAGGGGGGCAACGACCCCGGGAGGCTAGATGGGCTAAGTGGGGAAGGGAACCAGCCCCTAAGTGGGCTGGTGCGCCCACCACCCAGCCCATGCGCACCAGAGAAAGGGGGGAAGGGGGGAACCCTAGCATAGGTGGGCCTAAGGCCCACCAGAGGGGTGCGCCACCCCTCCTCCCTGCCCTGGCCGCCGCCCCCTCTCCCATCTGAGGCTGCCGCACCCCTTGGGGGTGGGAACCCTAAGGGCTGCGCCCCCTCCCTCTCCCCCTATATATAGATGAGGGTTCGGGGCTGTTTGAGACACGGTCTCATCTCTCTCTCGGCGCAGCCCTGCTCCTCTCCCTCCTCCTCTCTGTCGGCGCTTGGCGAAGCCCTGCCGGGAGACCTCGTCTCTCCACCGACACCACGCCGTCGTGTTGCTGGACTTCTTCCCCAACCTCTCCCTCCTCCTTGCTGGATCAAGGTGCGGGAGACGTCACCGGGCTGCACGTGTGTTGAACGCGGAGGTGTCGTTGTTCGGCACTAGATCGGAATCGCTGCGAGTACGACTCCATCAACCGCGTTCTAGAAACGCTTCCGCTTAGTGATCTTCAAAGGTATGAAGATGCTCTTACCCCTCTCTCGTTGCTGGTCTCTCCATAGGAAGATCTGAACATGCGTAGGAAATTTTTTGAATTTATGCTACGTTACCCAACAATAAGTGCATGGAAGCTCAAAAAGAAAACTAGTGGGTGTGCACCCAACTTGCTTGCTCACGAAGACCTAGGGCAATTTTGAGGAAGCCCGTCATTGGAATATACAAGTCAAGTTATAAAATTAAAATTCCCACTAGTATATGGAAGTGTCAAAACAAGAGACTCTCTAACATGAAGAACATGGTGCTATTTTAAAGCACAAGTGCGGAAAAAGATAGTAGCATTGTCCCTTCTCTCTTTTTCTCTCATTTTTTTTGTTTGGGCTCTTTGGCCTCTTTTTTTCATTTTTTTTAATTTCCTCACATGGGGAAATGCTCTAATAATGATGATCATCACACTTTTATTTACTTACAACTCAATACTTAGAACAATGATGGCTCTATATGAAATGCCTTCGGCAGTGTACTGGGATGTGCAACGATCTAGCTTAGCGTATGACATTGAAACATCTTGCTAGTTGTCTTACGATCAAGCAATGGAAATATGAACGTGACGGCACATGTCATGAGACGGAACAGCGGGAGTTGCATGGCAGTATATCTCAGAATGGCTATGAAAATGCCATAATAGGTAGGTATGGTTGCTGTTTTGAGGAAGGCATATGGTGGGTTTGTGCACCGGCGAAACTTGCGCGGCACTAGAGTGGCTAGAAATTGTGGAAGGTGAGAGTGCATCTATACCATGGACTCACATTAGTCATGAAGAACTCATATACTTATTGCGAACGTTTTATTAGTAATCGAAACAAAGTGCTAAACGCATACTCCTAGGGGAAGGGTTCGTAGGTGTTAACCATCGCGCGAACCCGACCGCCACACAAAGGATGACAATCAATAAATCAATTATGCTCCAACTTCCTAACATGGCGGTTTGATAACACACAAGTATAGGGGATTGCAACAGTTTTCGAGGGTAGAGTATTCAACCCAAATTTATTGATTCGACTCAAGGGGAAGCCAAAGAATATTCTCAAGTATTATCAGTTCAGTTGTCAATTCAACCACACCGGAAAGATTTAGTATCTGCAGCAAAATATCAGTAGCAAGGTAGTGTGATAGCAACAGTAGCAACAGTAACCAGTAGCAGCAAAGTAACATCGGTAGTAGCAGAGTAACAGCAGTAGCAACAGAGTAACAGTACCAGAAGTGACAGCAGTAGCGGCAAAGTAACGTAGCAAGGTCCAGTAGGAAAGACTCGTAGGCATTGGATCGGTGATGGATGATTATGCCGGATGCTATTCATCATGGAACAGTTATAACACGGAGGGATAAGTAACTAGCTCTAGTTCGTCAATGTAATGTAGGCATGTATTCCATATGTAGTCATACGTGCTTAGGGAAAAGAACTTGCATGACATCTATTGTCCATCCCTCCCGTGGCAGCGGGGTCCTAATGGAAACTACGGGATATTAAGGTTCTCCTTTTAATAAAGAACCGGACCAACGCATTAACACTTGGTGAATACATGAACTGCTCATACAATGGTCATCTCCGGGAGTGGTTCCGGTTATTGTCACTCCGGGGTTGCCGGGTCATAACACATAGTAGGTGACTACAACTTGCAAGATGGGATCAAGAACACACATATATTGGTGACAACATAATAGGTTCAGATCTGAGATCATGGCACTCGGGCCCTAGTGACAAGCATTAAGCATGACAAAGTAGTAGCAACATCAATCTCAGAACTTAGTGGATACTAGGGATCAATCCCCGTCAAAACTAACTCGATTACATGATAGATCTCATCCAACCCATCACCGTCCACCAAGCCTACGATGAGATCACTCACGAACGGTGAAGAGCATCATGGAATTGGCGATGAAGGAAGGTTGGTGAGGACGATGGCGACGATCTCCCCTCTCCGGAGCCCAAAACAGACTCCAGATCTGCCCTCCAGAGGAAGAACAGGAGGTGGCAGCGCCTCCGTATCGTAAAACGCAATGAACTCTTCTCCCTGATTTTTTTTCCGGACGAAAGAGGCTAAATAGAGTTGAGATTGGAGGCGGTGGAGCTTTGTGGGCCCCACGAGCCTGCCAGGCGCGGCCAGGGGGCCGCGCCAGGTGGGCTTGTGGGCTCACAGCTCCACTTCCTCCGTTGATTCTTGCGCCAGTATTTTTTATATATTCAACAAAAATTCTCCGTAAATTTCCAGGTCATTCCGAGAACTTTTATTTCTGCGCAAAAACAACACCATGGAAATTCTGCTGAAAACAGTGTTAGTCCGGGTTAGTTCCTTTCAAATCATGCAAATTAGAGTCCAAAACAAGGGCAAAAGAGTTTGGAAAAGTAGATACGACGGAGACGTATCAACTCCCCCAAGCTTAAAACCTTGCTTGTCCTCAAGAAATTCAGTTGACAAACTGAAAGAGACAAAAGAAAAACTTTTACGAACTCTGTTAGATCTTGTTGTTGCAACTATGTCTAACTCATATCCAGAATTTCAGCAAGATCGTAAGCTAACCACGTAAGCAAATGACATCGAGGTCTCACGGTAAACTCATATCAATGGCACAATCAACTAGCGAGCAAATAATAATAGGTATCAAACGTCAACACTTCAATCAAAACAATCATCAAGCAATACGAATAGATGGTATCTCGCTAGCTCTTTCTGAAACCGCAAAACATAAATGTAGAGCACCTTCAAAGACCAAGGGCTATATAAACATTGTAATTCATGGCAAAGAAGATCCAGTCACAGTCATACTCAATCATAGTTAAAAGCAAAGCATAAAAGTGACAGAGGTGCTCTCTACTTGGTGCTTTTATAAGAAGAGGATGACTCAACAGGAACATAAATAGATAGGCCCTTCGCAGAGGGAAGCATTGATTTGCAGAGGTGCCAGCGCTCAAGCTTTGAAAACAGAGATAATAATTTTGGGTGGCATGCTTTCATTGTCAACGCAATGACTAAGAGTTCTCACCATATTCCACGCTACACATGCTATAGGCGGTTCCCAAACAGAAAAGTAAAGTTTTGACTACCCCACCACCAATCAATCACACTCCACGACTAGCCGAATACTCGGGAGCCGTCCATACCAACATCAATCCAGGGTAGTTTTGTTTGCAATTATCTTTTCGATTTGAGCATGGAACTGGGCATTCCAATTACCGGCCCCTTTCTCCTGAATGATAGTGAATAAACACATATCGAGGATAACACGTCTAGCATGGAAGATACTAATAGCCCCCTGTCACCACATCAGTGGTTCGGGCATGCAAAATAGATTATTTCTTGAAGGTTTAGAGAGTGGCACATGCAAATTTACTTGGAACGGCAGGTAGATACCGCGTATAGGTAGGTATGGTGGAATCATAGGGAACAACTTTGGGTTTATGGAAGTGGATGCACAAGCAGTATTCTCGCTTAGTACAAGTGAAGGCCAGCAAAAGACTGGGAAGCGACCAACTAGAGAGCGACAACAGTCATCAAAATGCATTGAGATTAACCAACATTGAGTGCAAGCATGAGTAGGACATAAATCACCATGAACATGAATATCATAGAGGTTGTGTTGATTTTGTTTCAACTACATGCGTAAACATGTGCCAAGTCAAGCCACTTGAATCATTCAAAGGAGGATACCATCCTATCATACTACATCATAGTCATCTCAAAATTCATGTTGGCATCCAAGACAAACCATTATAAGCTCCTAGCTAATTAAGAATGGCATCAGAAACTATGATCTCTAAGTTGTCATTGCAAACATGTTTCTCTCACAACAAAGCTGAATCAGGATCAATGAGCTAGTCATATTTAAAAAAACAAAATAGATCGAGTTCGTACCAGCTTTTCCAGGCTCAGTCACTTCATCATATATCGTCATTATTGCCTTTCACTTGCATGACCGAATGATGTGAACAATAATAAGAGTGCTCGTGCATTGGACTGTGCTGGAATATGCAGGCAAACACAAAGGAGAAGACAAAGTATTATGGCTCTTTGACAAATAAATAGATATGCATGCGAGAGCCACTAAACATTGTAACCATGGTCTTCTACCTTGACCCAAAGAAAAAGAAAACTATTTACACGGGAAAGATCCCAACAAGCAAAAGAAGAAAAAGGAAATCTTTTTGGGTTTTTCTCAAACTAGATAAACACACGAAAAGAAAACGAGAAAAAGAAATAAACTAGCATGGATGATACAATGGCAAAGTGTGAACACCGACTAACAAAGTGAAAGTGTGAGCAAGAATATAAAGTCGGTGAGAAACACATACTCCCCCAAGCTTAGGCTTTTTGGCCTAAGTTGGTATACTCCCATGGATGGTCCGGGCGATACCCAGAATCATAATGGGGGTTATACGGGAGTGCTGCAGCCACTGCCTGAATAGCTGCCTCACGGAGACGAGTAGCCTTTGCCGCCCTCTCATACTCCTCTGCCTCTCCTCTAGTTATGTAATATCTCTGTTTTACCTGAAAGTCAAAGAAGGCAGGAGCAGGAAGGGTGATATGGAAAACACGCTGCCGGTTAAATATTAACCAGTATAGGAGGCATTCATCATCCCTCACAAGGAACTGATAGTGTGTCAAAGCAGTACGATCAAGGAAAGCTGTATGGAGCGGGGGATCTCCTTCGCGGATGGGTACTCCAAGAAAATTTTCTATGCGAGTGGCATAGATCCCACCAAAGAAATCCCCTTCATTAGCATTATTATTCAGCCTCCTTGCTATTATAGCTCCCATGCTGAAACTTCTATCACCCGTGACTGCGCTCTTAAGAATACTATGGTCGGGTGCGCAGAGGTGACAATGCTCAATCTTGCCATTGATGCATCTGCCTATGAAGAGAGCAAGGTAATGCAAGGCAGGAAAATGAATGCTCCCCGTGGTAGCCTGTGTAATATCTCTAGTTTCTCCAATAGTTATACCAAAGAAAAAAAATCTCTAACCGAAGATTTAGGAGGATCATTGAGGCTACCCCAAATAGGTATCTTGCAAATTCTATTGAAATCCTCTAAATCCATGGTATACGATTTGTCACAGAGATCAAACAGTACAAATGTATCACGACCAACTGAAAATTTGAATCTGCGAACAAAAGAGGCAGTGAGAGTAACATACTGTTCACATTTATCGGAGATGAATTCTTCGAGTCCGACGTTGTGAACAAGTGTATCAAACTCGTCTTTGAAACCTGCCTCAAACATGAATTCATCAGAAGGCCATTCACATGGTTGTACCTGTGCGTTCCTCGGTTGGTAAGGATGGGGTTGCCGAATCGCAAGACAAGGACCTCTCTTGCTTGAGGAACCACCATGATAGTTTCTCCTAAACAACTTCCTTTTCTGAAATTTTCAGTGACCCAAAGGAAAAGTGAACAAGTCTCAACTAAACTCGTAGCAACTACTCCCTCAAGTGCCTAGGGGCCATATTACGCATCAAAACTACTTGGGACCAGCTAAAATTAGCATGCAAAGTTCAAGAACAGGGTCACCAAGGCAGCAAAAATACGCGACGTATAAGGCACTAGAGCAAAAACTAATTGGACCAATGGAGGAGTCACTTACCAAGGAGCAATTTCTCCAAAACAGTTTGGTGAATGGTGCTTTGCACAAGGAGATCGAAAATCCCAGCAAGAAGAGCAAGAACACGGGTTTGAGTTGCGAAACGATTTTTTCTGGAGGTAGGAGAAGCAGATGGGAGCTAGAATAAGTGGAGGGGGTGCACGTGGGACCCACAAGACTGGTTGGCGCGGCCAGGGTGTGCCCGCGCCTCCAGGGCTTGTGGCCCACTAGTGTAGCCCCTAGACTAGCTCTTTGTCTCAGTATTTTTCAAAAATTCCAGAAAAAATCATACTTGATTTTCAGGACGTTCGGAGAACTTTTATTTTTGGGGTACTTTTCTACTGGACGCTAAAAGCAGAAAATAGGGAAAACTAAACTAAACCTATCATTTTTCTTCTAAGCAACCGAAGGTGAAATCTTGGAATAGAGGTTTGTGACTCCTCGATTCATCCATCTCATGGTCATCGAAAGAAATCCGTCAATGAGGTTGATCAAGTCTCCTTGACAAACTTTTTCGAAATGCAAAAGAGAACGGAGAATTTCCGAATAGTCACTAGGTTACCTCAATGGGGATGTGAATCTCCCCAAAAAGCTAATCATACTTCATCTTAACAGGAGGAATATGGCATTCAAAGCTCCCAATAAGAATCGATGTTTTTTCAATAGCATTGATGCAATGTACTCGATGTTGTTTCTTTGGAAATTGCACTGTATGCTCATTACCGTTGACATGGAAAGTGACATTGCCTTTCTTGCAATCTATAACAGCCCCTGTGGTGTTTAAAAAGGGTCTTCCAAGGATGACCGCCATAGCATCGTCCTCGGGAATATCCAGAATAACAAAGTCTATTAAGATAGTGACGTTAGCAACCACAACAGGCACATCCTCGCAAATGCCTATAGGGAAAGCAATTGACTTGTCGGCCATTTGCAGAGAGATTTCAGTGGGTGACAACTTATCCAGTTCAAGTCTACGATAAAGAGAGAGAAGCATAACACTAACACCGGCTCCAAGGTCGCATAAAGCAGTTCTAACGTAGTTGCCTTTAATGGAGCAAGGTATAGTGGGCACACCGGGATCACCTAGTTTCTTAGGAGTTCCACCCTTGAAGGTATAATTAGCAAGCATGGTGGAAATCTCAACCTCAGGTATCCTCCTCTTATTAGTCACAATATCCTTCATGTACTTAGCATATGGAGACATCTTGAGCATATCTGTCAAGCGCAATTGTAGAAAGACAAGTATAATCATTTCAACAAATCGCTCAAAATCCTCATCATCCTTTTTATTGGATGGTTTCGGAGGAAAGGTCATAGGTTTCTGAACCCATGGTTCCCTTTCTTTACCATGCTTCCTAGCAGTGATGTCGTTCTTATTGTATCTCTTATTCTTAGGTCGTGGGTTATCAAGATGAACAGGTTCAATCTCCACATCCTTATCATTTCTAGGTTGGCCATCTTCATGAACATCACTATTGATATTATCATTAGGCTCATGTTCATCACCAGATTGTGTTTCAGCATCAGAGGCAGAGACATCGTTTGGATTCTGAGGTGTAACAGCATCAGGGTTGCTAGCGTGCAAATTCCTATCATCTTTCTTCTTCTTTCTAGGATGACTAGGTGCATCAGTGCTAACTCCTTGAGAATCTTGTTCAATTCTCTTAGGATGACCCTCAAGATACAAAGGTTCCTAGGTCATTCTACCGCCTCTAGTGACGACTCTAACAGAATTGTCATTCAACTCATTGAGCAAGTCATTCTGAGCCTTAAGTACTTGTTCTACTTGATTAGTAACCATAGAGGCATGTTTACTCAGGAGCTTAAGATCATTGACGTTTCTGTCCACACAAGCACTTAAATGACTAAGCATACGAGCATTCTGTTCCAATTGTCTGCTAACATAATCATTGAAACTATGTTGTTTGGCAACCAAGTTATCAAATTCATCCAGGCATAAGCTATCAGGTTTATCAAAAGGAATATCACTCTCATCAAACCTACGAAGAGAATTTATTTCTACTACCTGTATCGGGTTATCGAGACCATGGATCCCTTCGATAGGTGGTAGATTTTTGACATCTTCAGATTTAATGGCTTTCTCTTTCATAGATATCTTAGCTTCTTGCATATCTTCAGGACCGAGGAATAGAATACCTCTTTTCTTCGGAGTTGGCTTAGGAGGTGGTTCGGGAATAGTCCAAGTATTCTCATTGCGCAAGATATTATTCAATAGGATCTCAGCTTGTTCTACGGTTCGTTCCCTAAAAACACAACCAGCACAACTATCTAGGTGGTCTCTAGAAGCATCGGTAAGTCCATTACAGAAGATATCAAGTATTTCATTCTTCTCAAGAGGGTGATCAGGCAAAGCATTCAGTAGCTGGACGAGCCTCCCCCAAGCTTGTGGGAGACTCTCTTCTTCAACTTGCACAAAGTTGTATATTTCCTACAAGGCAGCTTGCTTCTTATGGGCAAGGAAATATTTCTCAGAGAAGTAGTAGATCATATCCTGGGGACTACGCACACAACCAGGAGCAAGAGAAGTGAACCAGGTCTTAGCATCATCCTTTAGCGAGAAAGGAAACATCTTGAGGATATAGTAATAGCGGATTTTTTCCTCGCTAGTGAATAGGGTGGCTATATCGTGCAGTTTGGTAAGATGAGCTACAACCGTTTCAGACTCATAACCATGAAAAGGATCAGATTCGACGAGAGTGATTAACTCAGGGTCGACAGAGAATTCATAATCCTTATCGGTCACAAAGATAGGCGAAGTAGCAAACTTCGGGTCGTATTTCATCCTAGCGTTCAAAGATTTTTCTTTCCACTTGCGCAGTAATTTCTCAACATCAGCTATCTCTCCCTCCATAACATAACCCTCAGGCATATCAGGCAATTCATATCTAGGAGAGCTAGTTCTAACAGGCAAAATGCAGGTTCTACTTCAATAATATCAACAGTTTCAGAAGTATCATCACATCTAGTAGCAACTCTAGCAATTTGTGCATCAAGGAATGCACCTAGTGGCAAAGCAGTATCAAGCATAGCATCATCATAAGCATCATGGGCAGCAGAAGTAGCATCATCAAGCATAGGCGACATATCAAGATTTCTAGCAGGAGGTGGTGTCGCAAACTTACTCATAACTGAAGCTGAATCAAGTGCAGAGCTAGATAGCAGTTCCTTACCTGTCCTCGTAGTTGAGGGCAAGACTTTAGTTCTTGGATCTTTTGGATTCCTCAAAGTGACCAGCAGACGTAAATCCCAAGTGACTCGGAGAATAGAGCTATGCCTCCCCAGCAACGGCGCCAGAAAATAGTCTTGATAACCCACAAGTATAGGGGATCGCAACTGTTTTCGAGGGTAGAGTATTCAACCCAAATTTATTGATTCGACTCAAGGGGAAGCCAAAGAATATTCTCAAGTATTAGCAGTTGAGTTGTCAATTCAACCACACCTGAAAGGTTTAGTGTCTGGAGCAAAGTATCAGTAGCAAGGTAGTGTGATAGCAACAGTAGCAACAGTAACCAGTAGCAGCAAAGTAACAGCAGTAGTAGCAGAGTAACAGCAGTAGCAACAGAGTAACAGTAGCAGCAGTGACAGCAGTAGCGGCAAAGTAACGTAGCAAGGACCAGTAGGAAAGACTCGTAGGCATTGGATCAGTGATAGTTGATTATGACGGATTCTATTCATCATGTAACAGTTATAACACGGAGAGATAAGTAACTAGCTCCAGTTCGTCAATGTAATGTAGGCATGTATTCCGTATGTAGTCATACATGCTTAGGGAAAAGAACTTGCATGACATCTATTGTCCATCCCTCCCGTGGCAGTGGGGTCCTAATGGAAACTACGGGATATTAAGGTTCTCCTTTGAATAAAGAACCAGACCAACACATTAACACTTGGTGAATACATGAACTCCTCATACTATGGTCATCTCCGGGAGTGGTTCCGGCTATTGTCACTTCGGGGTTGCCGGGTCATAACACATAGTAGGTGACTACAACTTGCAAGATAGGATCAAGAACACACATATATTGGCGACAACATAATAGGTTCAGATCTGAAATCATGGCACTCGGGCCCTAGTGACAAGCATTAAGCATGGCAAAGTAGTAGCAACATCAATCTCAGAACTTAGTGGATACTAGGGATCAATCCCCGTCAAAACTAACTCGATTACATGATAGATCTCATCCAACCCATCACCATCCAGCAAGCCTATGATGAGATTACTCACGAACGGTGAAGAGAATCATGGAATTGGCGATGAAGGAAGGTTGGTGATGACGATGGCAACGATCTCCCCTCTCCGGAGCGCAGAACGGACTCCAGATCTGCCCTCTAGAGGAAGAACAAGAGGTGGCAGCGCCTTCGTATCGTAAAATGCAATGAACCCTTCTCCCTGATTTTTTTCCGGACGAAAGAGGCTAAATAGAGCTGAGATTGGAGGCGGTGGAGCTTTGTGGGCCCCACAAGCCTGCCTGGCGCGACCGGGGGGGCGCCTAGTGGGCTCACAGCTCCACTTCCTCCGTTGATTCTTGCGCCAGTATTTTTATATATTCCACAAAAATTCTCCGTAAATTTCCAGGTCATTCCGAGAACTTTTATTTCTACGCAAAAACAACACCATGGCAATTCTGCTGAAAACAGCGTTAGTCCTGGTTAGTTCCATTCAAATCATTCAAATTAGAGTCCAAAACAAGGGCAAACGAGTTTGGAAAAGTAGATACGACGGAGACGTATCACGGTTCACCATACGTGCGTGCTACGGGAATCACTAACTTCAACACAAGTATTTCTAGATTCACAACACCCTACTAACATAACTCTAATATTACCATAACCATATCTCAAAACTAATTGTGAGGAATCAAACTTCTCTTACTAATCAATGCACTTGAATATGAAAGTTTTTATTATATCCTATTTGGATGCCTATCATATTTAGGACTAATTTCATAGCACACGCCAATTACCAAGTTACTTAGAGAGAGCACTCTCAAAAAGATATAAGTGAAGATCGAGAGTTTTTATTTATACAAAATATGACACCGCCGTGCTCTAAAAATATTTAAGTGAAGCACTAGAGCGAAATTATCTAGCTCAAAATATATAAGTGAAACACATGCAAGCTAAATTTCCTAACTCTAAACATATAAGTGAAGCTCATTGAGTATTCTAGCAAATTCACGATGAGTGCATGTCCCTCTCAAAAAGGTGTGCAGCAAGGAGGATTGTGACAAAAAAAAGCAAAGACTCTTATAATACACGACGCTCCAAGCAAAACACATATCATGTGGTGAATAAAAATATAGCCCCAAGTAAAGTTACCGATGGATTGAAGACGAAAGAGGGGATGCCTTCCCGGGGCATCCCCAAGCTTAGGCTCTTGGGTGTCCTTGAATATGGCCTTGGGTGCCTTGGGTATCCCCAAGCTTAGGCTCTTGCCACTCCTTGTTCCATAGTCCATCGAAACTCTACCCAAAACTTGAAAACTTCACAACACAAAACTTAACGGAACTTCGTGAGATGGGTTAGTATGATAGCGAGCAAATCAATCACTTGGGTACTTTCAAAACAAGACTCATAATTATTTTCACACAATGCCTACTGTATCTTACTATTTCCACAATTTATATTACTCAATATAATCTATGGAAACACCAAAACAAGCAAACTATGCATTGAAAACAGAATCTGTCAAAAATAGAACAGTCTGTAATGATCTGAATGCTAACCATACTTCTGCACCTCCAAAAGTTCTGAAAAAATATCAAAATTAAGGCAATTTGTATATCTATCAGCAGCAAAACTAATCAACCTAAAATCACTCTCTGGACAGAAATTAGAAATGATTTCACGAGTGCAAAGTTTCTGTCTTTTTCAGCATGATCAAACAACTATCACCCAAACTAATCATAAAGGCTTTACTTGGCACTTTATTGAAATAAAAGCTATAAAACATGATTAATACAGTAGCTCAATCATGTGAACACACAAAAACAGTAAGGATACATATTGGGTTGTCTCCCAACAAGCACTTTTCTTTAATGCCTTTCAAGCTAGGCATGATGATTTCAATGGTGCTCACATAAAAGATAAGGATTGAAACATAACGGGAGCATCATGAAGCACATGACTAGCACATTTAAGTCTAACCCACTTCCTATGCATAGGGATTTTTTTAACAAACAACTTATTGGAGCAAGAATCAATTAGCATAGAAATATAAAACAAGCATGACTTCAAAAGTTTCAACACATGGAGAGGAAGCTTGATATTATTGCAATATGTAAAAGCATATGATCCTCTCTCATAATAATTTTCAGGAGCATCATGAATGAATTCAACAATATAAACAACACCTAAAGCATTCCTTTCATGATCTACAAGCATAGAAATTTTACTACTCTCCACAATAGCAAATTTATTCTCATGATTAATAGTGGTGGGAGTATCGTAAAATACTTGAACACTACGAATTGTTTCCACATTAAAAGAGTAATGTTCAGTGAAAGGATACTCAAGAGTATGACAAGTTTTATCATCCCTCTTCTTTATAGCATAAGTATCATCACAATAATCATCATAGATAGGGGGCATGCTTTCATCATAATAATTTTGATCATTCAAAGTGGAAGAACTAAAAAGATCATCTTCATCAAACATAGCATCTCCAAGCTTGTGGCTTTGCATATCATTAGCATCATGGGTATTGAAAGAATTCATACTAACAACATTGCAACCATGCTCATCATTCACATATTTTATGCCAAGCATTCTATCTAATTCTTCTTCTAGCACTTGAGCACAATTTTCCTTCCCATCATTTTCAAGGAAGACGTTAAAAAGATGAAGCATATGAGGCAACCTCAATTCCAATTTTTTTGTAGTTTTATTTTATAGACTAAACTAATGATAAAACAAGAAACTAAAAGATTCAATTGCAAGATCTAAAGATATACCTTCAAGCGCTAATCTCCCCGGCAACGGTGCCAGAAAAGAGCTTGATGTCTACTATGCAACCTTCTCCTTGTAGACGTTATTGGGCCTCCAAGTGCAGAGGTTTGTAGGACAGTAGAAATTTTCCCTCAAGTGGGTGACCTAAGGTTTATCAATCTGTGGGAGGCATAGGATGAAGATGGTCTCTCTCAAGCAACCCTGCAACCAAATAACAAAGAGTCTCTTGTGTCCCCAACACACCCAATACAATGGTAAATTGTATAGGTGCACTAGTTCGGCGGAGAGATGGTGATACAAGTGCAATATGGATGGTAGATATAGGTTTTTGTAATCTGAAATTACAAAAACAGCAAGGTAACTAGTAGTAAAAGTGAACACGAACAGTATTGCAATGCTTGGAAACAAGTCCTACGGTTCATACTTTCACTAGTGAAGTTCTCTCAACAATGATAACATAATTGGATCATATAACTAGCCCTCAACATGCAACAAAGAGTCACTCCAAAGTCACTAATAGCAGAGAACAAACGAAGAGATTATTGTCGGGTACGAAACCACCACAAAGTTATTCTTTCTGATCGATCTATTCAAGAGTCCGTAGTAAAATAATACGAAGCTATTCTTTCCGTTCAATCTATCCTAGAGTTCATACTAGAATAACACCTTAAGACACACATCAACCAAGACCCTAATGTCACCTAGATACTCCATTGTCACCTCAAGTATCTGTGGGAATGATTATACGATATGCATCACACAATCTCAGAATCATCTATTCAACCAACACATAGAACTTCAAAGAGTGCCCCAAAGTTTCTACCAGAGAGTCAAAACGTGTGCCAACCCATATGCATAGGTTCCCGATGTCACAAAACCCGCAAGTTGATCACCAAAACATACATCAAGTACTCACATGAATATCCCATTGTCACCATAGATAGACACGTGCAAGACATACATCAAGTGTTCTTAAAGACTCAATCCGATAAGATAACTCCAAAGGGAAAACTCAATTCATTACAAGAAGGGAGAGGGGGAAGAACATCATAAGATCCAACTATAGTAGCAAAGCCAGAGGTACATCGAGATCATGACATCTCAAGAACACGCGAGAGAGAGATCAAACACATAGCTACTAGTACATACCCTTAGCCCCGAGGGAGAACTACCCCCTCCTCGTCATGGAGATCGCCGGAATGATGAAGATGGCCACCGGCGATGGGTTCCTCCTCCGGCAGGGTGCCGGAACAGGCTCCCGATTGGTTTTTGGTGGCTACATAGGCTTGCGGCGGCGGAACTCCTGATCTAGGTTTCTTTTTGGGGGTTTCTGTATTTATAGGAATTTATGGCGGTCCAATTACGTCGGTTGGGCCCACGAGGAGGTCACAAGCCTGCTAGGCCCGGCCTAGGGGGCCTCCTAGGCTTGTGAATCCCTCGTGGCTCTTCTGGCCTTCTTCCAAAGCTTCGAGGGTCTCTTTCGGTCCAAAAAAATCATCGCGAAAGTTTTATTCCATTTGGACTCCGTTTGATATTCTTCTCTGAAAAAGGTCAAAAACACGGGAAAAAACAGAAACTGGCACTTGGCACTGAGTTAATAGGTTAGTCCCAAAAAGTATATAAAATAGCATATTCATGCATATAAAACATCCAAGGTTGACAAGATAATAGCATGGAACCATCAAAAATTATAGATACGTTGGAGACGTATCACGGGGCGGCAAGCTTGCGCACATCCTCAAGGCGATCTCTGAGCCGGTGGGCAAGCCGGTCACTTCGGACTTGGCGTCCTTCGAGGATGATGGTCCCGCCCGCATTGAGATCCTCTGCCCTGCTGCGACGGAGATTGATGGTCTGTCACTGATTTTCTACTTCGGCACCAAGGGGGGCGCCTCACCTTTGAGCTCGAGTCCTCGACTCCTGAGGATCTACTCGGACCGGCCCTGATGCCACTGTGCCTGGCGCTGATGGGCATGATGGGGATGGGGGCTCCTCCGAGGAGAGCTCCTTCTGTGAGGAGGATGACGCTGATGATGGGGCTCCTCCGGCTGCGTCTGATGGCCGGCGTACCCCGGCTCCTTCTGCTGTTGGCCCTTCTGGTCTCGGGTGGCGTTAGGGATTGAGTGCGTGGCCATGGCCTGCTCATCCCTTGTCGCAACTGACCTGGTGATCGTGGAGGAGGACGAGGTGAGTCTGGGGATGGAGGTGTGTTCTTCGTCGTCCCTGCGTTCGCCTGCGATTGTCTGCTACTCGCGTTCGCCGAGGTCCCCCCTCCCCCAGCCTTTGGGTCCCCGGTCCGGGCACCGCTGTAGACCCTGGACCTGGACATGGTGGCGGTGACTGTTGGAAATATGCCCTAGAGGCAATAATAAATAAGTAATTATTATATTTCTTTGTTCATGATAATCATTTATTATCCATGCTATAATTGTATTGATTGGAAACACAAATACATGTGTGCATACATAGACAAAACACTATCCCTAGTAAGCCTCTAGTTTACTAGCTCGTTGATCAAAGATGGTCAAGGTTTCCTGCCCATAGACAAGTGTTGTCACTTGATAACGCGATCACATCATTAGGAGAATCATGTGATGGACAAGACCCAAACTATGAACGTAGCATGTGATCGTGTCATTTTATTGCTATTGTTTTCTGCGCGTCAAGTATTCATTCCTATGACCATGAGATCATGTAACTTACTGACACCGGAGGAATACCTTGTGTGTATCAAACATCACAACGTAACTGGGTGACTATAAAGGTGCTCTACAGGTATCTCCGAAGGTGTTCGTTGAGTTAGCATGGATCAAGACTGGGATTTGTCCATCCGTGTGACGGAGAGGTATCTCGGGTCCCACTCGGTAATACAACATCACACACAAGCCTTGCAAGCAATGTGACTCAAGTATGAGTCACGGATCTTGTATTATAGAACGAGTAAAGAGACTTGCCGGTAACAAGATTGAAATAGGTATAGGGATACCGACGATCAAATCTCGGGCCAGTAACATAGTGAAGGACAAAGGGAATGTTATACGGGATTATATGAATCCTTGGCACAGAGGTTCAACCGATAAGATCTTCGTAGAATATGTAGGATCCAATATGGACATCCAGGTCCCGCTATTGGATATTGACCAAGGAGTGTCCCGGGTCATGTCTACATAGTTCTCGAACCCGCAGGGTCTGCACACTTAAGGTTCGATGACGTTTTAGTTTAATTGAGTTATATGTGTTGGCGACCGAAGGTTGTTCGGAGTGATCGTCCGATTCTCCTTCTATTGATTCTTTTCCGAAGTTTTCTTTGTTTTTAGTTTAGTATAGTTATTTAAAGAATAGATAGAAATAAGATTGCGTCCAATAGGATTTGAACCTATACCAACTACGCGAAACATCACTTTTGTAAGAATGGAAGCAAGCCAGAAAAATTGCTAAGCTGTTGTGACCACAGGTCGGGAGGCAAAGACGAAAGGGATGCCCTTTCTCCATCTTGACCAGCAAAGGAACCCCAGTGAAATGCCTTCCTGGCTATCAAGCATTTTGCATTGCTCAAAGCCTAGAATCTTGTATCTGGGAACTGGGAAGAAGATAAATGGTCAACGGCTGTTGCCAATAGTCTTGAATCTACAAAGCTACATCAGAGAAGCACGGAGGTCAACCCGCTTCAAATATGGAACATGGATTCTGGCAATGCAACGGAGTTGGGTCCTCATATCGATCCGAATGAATCAGTCTTTCTACATAGGTCAATCTTTGCCTATTAGGCAAGAGGATAGCAAGTTCTAAATTCTGTCTCGGTAGGAAATGGATTTCTATTACTATGAAATTCATAAATGAAAATGAAGTAGTTAATGGTAGGAAGCCAAAAAAATAAGTCGAAGATAGAAGAGCCCAGATTCCAAATGAAGAAATGGAAACTCCAAAAGGATCCTTCTGATTCTCAAAGTAGGAAAGAAGTACGCATTGCTGACTGACTGTTTGAACGATCCTAGTTACTAGTAGCTAATCAAGTCAGAGTAGGGTAGCCGAGAAGCTTCTTGCGGGACAGAGAACTGGAAACTCCCAGAAAAGAAATACCAATCCCATGCTCTTTGGTGGGGCGGATGTAGCCAAGTGGATCAATGCAGTGGATTGTGAATCCACCATGCGCGGGTTCAATTCCCGTCTTTCGCCCATCGCATTATTGCAAATTCCAAAGGCTTGGTGCTAATGTAGGACTTTCGGAGACCTTCCGCTTGGTGTTTTGGTCCAGCTTGAGTGGCCAAAACTTCTACTATGATTTAGTTCGGTCATTCGGTGACGCACAGCGGTGGCAGAGTCTTCTTCCTGGAGTCGCTCACAACTTTTGGGAGCACCGAGATCCTGAATAAGATGTTGCACGAATTGGTTGAGGTGTTGGGAGCCAGTAACCATGCCTAAAATCATGAGCTGACCCATTACTTCTGTAGGTGCCTCAATTCTTCCACCGCATTCGAATTATAGATTGAGTTGATCTCATTAACCAATTCTAGTGTCCAAAAAAATAATGAACGAAATAGACGAATTCCGGTGAAACCAAGGCGAATTTATGAGCCAGCAGTGGGAAAAAGATGCCAAGTATTGAGATGCAACATTATGAATGGTGTGATCCGAAGTCTTACTATTTACTCAAAATTGACACAAATGGTTGACTGAACTTCACAGAGGACTAAAGCCGGGAACTTAAACTAATGGTTTTGCCTTTCCACTTCCCAATTGACTCTCATAAAAGGCTGGGCTACCTCTTCACATCGCACCATTGAATAGTTTTTGCCTTGTTTCAACCCTTCCTTCATCTGAACCTTCCAAGTACTAATCTATATTTATGTGGAAGACCCTTCATCTAACCTCCAGGCTACCCTGGAAATTGTAAAAAGTAGTTGAGTCGTGTCTCGCAGGAGGAAAAAGAGTGAAATGAAGACGTAAGCCCCATAGGTCTTCCTCTTCCTTCTAAACTAATTGCTTTCGCTTGACTCTTCCAGTAAACAAACTAAATTAACCAAACTTGCCTGATGTTGAGGCAATCAAGAAAGCTGCATAAGTGAATATATAACCCATGGAAAAGTGAGCTAATCCAACCAATCTTGCTTGCACAATGGAAAGAGCCATAGGCTTATCTCTCCAGCGAATTAAATTAGCTAAAGGTGTGCGTTCATGAGCCCATGCTAAAGTCTCAATTAATTCCTGCCAATACCCCCGCCAAGAAATTAAGAACATAAATCCAGTAGCCCAAACAAGATGTCCAAATAAGAACACGAATACAGGACCCGAGAGGACGAATATGAAACCCTTGAAGAATCTAAATATGGAATCCTAGAAGACGAATACGAATATGAAACCCTAGAAAACGAATATGGGAGCCCAGAAAACAAATATGGGAACCCAGAGAACGAATATAGGACTTTAGAGAAAGACAGACCCAGATGAGATCACGGACGTCACGAGGGTTTCCGAAATGCTCCAGAAACGAAGATTGATATATAGGAAGTTGGTGTTTGGATTTCGGAAAGTTTTCGGGCATTGCCGGAAGTGTACCGGGAGTGACGAATGGGTTCCGGGAGCCCACTGGGTGGGCCCACCATGCCCAAGGGGTTCACATGGGTTCATTGGATGCACAATAAGGTATAATGGGTTGACAAAGTCATCCAAGGAAAGCCCATGAGGAATAAGTGGAAAATCCAAAAGAGGTGGGAAAATAAGGAAGGAGTCCTAATCCAAGTGGGGTTGGAGAAGGACTCCTCCCTTCCCCAAGTCGGCTGACCCAAGGAGGCCTTTTTGGCCGGTGCCCTAAGGGCTTGCCCCACCCCTTGGCTCCTTCTATATATACTTGAGGTTTAGGGCTGTTTGAGACACAACTTTGTCACGTGCAACTCAAACCTACACCTCATAGTTCTTCCTCTAGATTAGATTTCTGTGGCGCTCGGGCGAAGCCCTGCAGGAATAAATCATCACCAATACCGGCGCGCCGTCACGCTGCCAGAGAACTCATCTAGTTCTCTGTATCTCTTGCTGGATCAAGAAGGCCGAGATCGTCATCGAGTTGTACGTGTGCTGAACGCGGAGGTGCCGTCCGTTTGGCGCTAGATCGGAACGAATCGTGGGACGGATCATGGGACGACCGTAATTTGAATCACGAAGTTGTACCACTACATCAATCGCCTTTCTTAATGCTTCCCACTTAGTGATCTGCAAGGGTACATAGATCTAATCTCCTCTCGTAGATGAACATCACCATGATAGGTCTTCGTGTGCGTAGGAAATTTTTTTGTTTGCCATGCAACGTTCCCCAATAGTGGCATCATGAGCTAGGTTCATGTGTAGATGTTAACTCGAGTAGAACACAAAAATTTTTGTGGGCGTTGATGTTCGATTTGCTGCCATCCTTAGTCTTTTCTCGATTCAGCGGTATTGTTGGATTGAAGCGGCCCGGACCAACATTACTCGTACGCTTACGAGAGACTGGTTTCAACGACTAACATGCAACTCATTGCATAAAGATGACTGGCGGGTGCCTGTTTCTTCAACTTTAGTTGAATTGGATTTGACCGAGGCAGTCCTTGGAGAGAGGTTAAATAGCAATATGAACATCACCGTTGTGGTGTTTGCGTAAGTAAGATGCGATCATACTAGATACCCATAACAACCACTTAAAACATGCAACAACAAATTAGAGGACGTCTAACTTGTTTTTGGAGGGTATGCTTGTGATGTGATATGGCCAAGGACATGATGTGATATATTGGATGTATGAGATGATCATGTTGTAATAGTTAATATCGACTTGCACGTTGATGTTACGGCAACCGGCAAGAGCCATAGGGTTGTCTTTAAACTAACGTTTGTGTTTGCAGATGCGTTTACTATATTGCTAGGTTGTAGGTTTAGTAGTAATAGCATAGATAGCACGACAACCTCGATGGCGGCACGATGATGGAGATCATGATGATGGATATCATGGTGTGGCGCCGGTGACAATGAAGATCATGTCGGTGCTTTGGTGATGGAGTTCAAGAAGCACAAGATCATGGCCATATCATGTCACTTATGAATTGCATGTGATGTTAATACTTTTATGCACCTTATGTTGCCTAGAACGATGGTAGAATTATAAGGTGATCCCTCACTAAAATTTCAAGATGAAATTTTGTTCTCCCCGATTGTGCACCGTTGCGACAGTTCGTCGTTTTGAGACACCACGTGATGATCGGGTGTGATAGACTCAATGTTCACATACAACGGGTGCAAAACAGTTGCACGTGCGGAACACTCGGGTTAAACTTGACGAGCCTAGCATGTGCAGGCATGGCCTCAGAACACAAGATACCGAAAGGTCGAGCATGAATCGTATAGTTGATATGATTAGCATAGAGATGTTTACCACTGAAACTATACTCAACTCATGTGATGATCGGACTTGAGTTAGTGGATTTGGATCATGCACCACTCAAATGACTAGAGGGATGTATTTTTTGAGTGGGAGTTCTTAAGTAATATGATTAATTGAACTAATTATCATGAACATAGTCAAAAGGTCTTTGCGAATTATGATGTAGCTTGCGCTATAGCTCTACTATTTTTTATATGTTCCTAGAGAAAATTTAGTTGAAAGATGATAGTAGCAACTTTGCGGACTGAGTATGTAAAACTGAGGATTGTCCTCATTGCTGCGCAGAAGGCTTATGTCCTTAATGCACCACTCGATGTTCTCCACCTCGAGTGTCGTCTATGGATGTTACGAACATCTGACATACACGTTTTTTATGACTACGTGATAGTTCAGTGCGTAATACCTAATGGCTTAGAAGCGAGGCGCCGAAGACGTTTTGAAATGTCACGGAACATAAGAGATGTTCTAAGAGATGAAATTGAGATTTCATGCTCGTGCCCTTGTTGACAGGTATGAGACCTCCGACAAGATTCTTTGTCTACAAAGTAAAGGGGAAAAGCTCAATCATTGAGCATGTGCTCAGATTGTCTGAGTACAACAAATCGCTTGAATCAAGTGGGAGTTAATCTTCCAGATTAGATAGTGATGGTTCTCCAAAGTAACTACGACCAAGCTGCTAGAGCTTCGCGATGAACTATAACATATCAAGGATAGATATGCTGATCCTTGAGCGATTCGCAATGTTTGACACTGCGAAAGTAGAAATGAAGAAGGAGCATCAATTGTTGATGGTTAGTAAAACCACTAGTTTCAAGAAGGGCAAGGGCTAGACACTAGTAGAAAAAGGGCCTTTTGTCCCGGTTCATAAGGGCCTTCTGTCCCGGTTTTGTAACCGGGACTAAAAGTTCGTTACTAATGCCCTCGGCCTTTAGTCCCGGTTCTTACACAAACCGGGACATATGGGCCTCCACGTGGCCACTGCGGCCAGGCCAGGCAAGGGGGCCTTTAGTCCCGGTTGGTGACACCAACCAGGAAAAAAAGGCATCCACGCGTCAGCACCTGGCTGAAGCTGAGGTTTTTTTGAAAGGGGCTGGTTTAGGGGTTAATTTAGGTTGTTATATACACCAACGAAGGAGCATCCATGAGCAAGCACAAAAATAAATAATTTTATCTTTCATCCATGAGCATCCATGAGCATGCACAAAATTTCATCACGCACACCACCATCATACTTAAAAGTGCAGTACCAGTTCAACACTATCGTACTTAAAAGGTTTACACTATAAAGATTAAAGCTCCATCGGGTTCTTAAGATCTTCACTCCTGCTTCTTCACCTTCTCCTTCATCATCCTGATGCGCTTAGAGCGGCGAAGCCCCAGGCCAGGCTGTGGGATGTACTCCTCTACCACAATTGGCATGGCCCTGTCAACCAGTCGTGGGATCACCATCGCGAGGCCATCGTCGCTGTGACTTTTGTTGTAGCCAGAGTCGCTGCTACTTTTGTTGTAGCCAGAGTTGCTGCTGCCGTAGACATAGCACCTGTCACAATACTCACTACTCCTGCTCCCATTGCCTTGCCAAATGCAAAAAAGTTTTTTTTTAAATGGGTGTGAGACATAGCCTAATGGAGAGGAAGAAGAGACAGAGCGTACTGGCATCATCATCATCCTGGTAGCGCCTCTGACACATAGTCGTGTCGAACACCTTCACGGCGAACGTGGCGTTGTCGTTGTACCTGAAGACAAGGAAGTACTGGTGCTGCAGGTCGTAGGCACGGACGAACTGCTTCCAGCCACGATCTAGGTACATGCTTCCATCGGTGTCGAACACCACCTCCACGTCCCACAGCTTGCGAAGCCCGTTGCCGGCCTGCCTCAGCTTCATGTTCTATGGCCGATGGCCGTCCAACATCTTCACAAAATTGTCCAGCAGCACCTGCCTGCTGGAGGATTTCTCAAGTATAATCGTGAAGAACTCCATCTCTGAAAAGCAGCTGAAGAGACCAATTACTACCCTTTACAACATTGTCATACAACATTTACAGCAACATGATCATCAGTATTAGGTAGGAATTTTCTGCATGGTGCTCTCCAATTTTAGCATTCAAAGTAGGAGTACTTTTCAAATTTGAGCATTCAATAAGCAAAACCAAATCGTAAAATAAAGTAGTATTCAAATTAGCATGCATTCAATTATAAGCAAAACTACATCATCTCTTGTCATACATATAGCATCACTAATACAGCTAGAACCGTAGCGCCCAACGGGTATCGTCGCGGGCGGTGGACACCCAAAGAGAAGGAACCATCACAGGATCATAGCTCCAGTGAGATCCCTAAAGAACCTGCCAGGTATTGTCGAACCCGCCCTCCAACGCAACCATGTAGTGACGGACGTGCCCGTCCTCCTCGCTGACACGGTGACGTACCACCTCCGCGGTGTCCGGAAGCCTCAGCACTCTCACTGGCCCACGCGACCGCCACCAAACAAGGATCGGGTCAACAACGGGTTGTCTCGTCACCAACCTACGCCCCCGGGAAGGTAGCACCTCCCAATACCAGTCGGGTGGAGCCCAGTCCCGGACAGGGCCCCTCTGATCAAGCACGTGTCCTCCGCTGAGTCGACGACGAGGATGCGGGATAGGCATCACAAAATGAACTAAAAAAATAAACTAGTTCTATTAATTTTCTTGCTAAAAATAAACTTCTTATATCAGCGTGCTTCTAAAAATAAATAACAAATTACCACATCACAGTATTTAGAAAGAGTGTGTGTTGACTATATGAGACAATTATGGTCCTATAGACCATGGATTTTTCATGCTCTTTGCAAGTCAAGGATAAGACAATGATCTTGGTTATAGAAACAATAAATTATAGGTATTGGTGAAGCTTCTAAAAACTGGAGCATGGTCCTATAGGCCATGGATTTTTCATGCTCTTTGCAAGTCACTACATTCATATAGACATCCGCATATTTAAGCATGGATTCAGTTTGCTTCTGAATGTGCACAAATGGTATTAATACCTACGAAAAGCTACGTGTTACTAATGAGCGACATATTACTTTTTCTTAATAAAATTGTTGTTTGTTGAATAAATAGCACATTATCTTGAAATTCTTCCACAAAATTGTATTGTGATGCATAAGTACAACAATATTTAGATTTATGTTATGTGGTTGTACTTGTAATAAATGGCTTGATCAATAAAGTATTTAAACCCAATTCTAATTATCTATATATTTTTTAGGTAAACCATTTGAAATTATTAAAAGATATCTACCCTTCACTATGTTTATCCCTATCACAAGCATCTTTCTGCTCATATCCGTAGGAGGTGCTTTTCTTACTAGCAAGTTGAATGTAGAACACTTTTAGTTCAATACTTGTTTCTTTAACCGTATTATTTTCCTCCAGGTCTCTTTTTTGTAGTAAGTAGGTTGGGAAAATATCAAGTGCTACCATCCTTGGGATCCTTCTCATGTTTCAAAAATTCTGTAATATATATATATATGAATGTTTACAAGGAGTGTTATGGGTAAACAATCAACAGGAGCTATGTGAAAACAATCAACATGTGAGTTAGATTCTCTTTAATACTAGGCCACCATTGCGCTGCGGAGAGGTGGATCAACACTCATGGTACTATTTTTGTTAATTGGAACATCATTTTTTTCTATTTGTACGCACTAACGAGTGCATATGCATTTTTTATCTTACAGTCCTAGAGGATCAAGACGTATACAATTAGAAAGGAGATGATGAGCATTATATACTACTCCCTGCGATCCAATGTAAGTGTCGTAGTTTTGAGCTCAGGTTCAATCTTAGTTCAAAACATCAACACTTATTATGGATTGGAGGGAGTATCATACCCGTACATATGCCACAAAGTACTTGTACTCAGTTAATCATGTATTGTGCACTAAAAATCTTGAAAAACAATTTTGTGAGCAGAAGTTAAGTAGTAACCTTATATTTGTATGCATATTAGAAACAAGATTTATAATATTTATCTCGAGTTGTAAATAAATTATTTTAGCCATCCAGTTTCGATATGATCATACATTGATGAAACTGAAAATTATTTTAGCCATCCAGTTTCGGCAACGCGCGGGTTAAACTAGTCAAAAATTAAAAACAATAAATAAAAAAAAGAACAGAGTCGAGGCGGCGGCGGCTCACATCGAGGGCGGCCGGAGCGACGGCGTGGGCGGCGAGGGCGATGGCAAGGGCGGCGGGGGGCGGAGGGCGAGGGCGACGGTGACGGGCGACGACTCGGGGGCGGCGGAGGGCGACGGCGACGGGGGCGGGGGGCGAAGGGCGACGGCGATGGGCGACAGTGTGGGCACGGGGGGCGGAGGGCGACGGGCGACGGGCGACGGCGATGGGGCAGCCTGGCGGCACCATGGATGAGCTCGTGGTGTCGTTGGGCGTGGATGAGCTCGCGGCGCCGTGAAATCTGAAAATTTCCAAAGTGTTGGCTTATATAGCAAAGGCATTGGTCCCGGTTAGTGGCATCAACCGGGACTAAAGGGTTGCATTGGTCCCGGTTAGTGCAACCAATCGGGACCAAAGGCCTCTTTTCAGTAGCCCAAAGGGCGGGAAACACAGACCTTCGGTCTCGGTTGGTGGCACCAACCGCGACTAAAGAGGGCATTAGTCTCGGTTGGAGCCACAAATCGGTACCAAAGGTCTCTTTTCAGCAGCCTGAAGGGCGGGAAGCAGAGGCCTTTGGTCCCGGTTGGAGCCACAAACCGGGACTAAAGGCATGTGCCTGCCACAGCCGCGGTCCGGTTGGATGTTTAGTCCCACCTCGCCAAGCGAAGGGCTCCTGAACTTGTTTATAAGCTCCGTCGCGGATGCAACATCGAGCTCGAATTTAAAGACAAAATTCAACCTAAATTTAAAGTGCTAGTTGGCTAGTTAAGTTAACTAGCACTTTGAATTTGGGTTGAATATTCTCTATAAATTCGCATCTATTTTTTAAAAAAAATTCCATTATTTTTGTTTTGTTTATTGCTTTATTTTTTTTCTTTTTTTTCGACTTACAACTAAATTTTTGTTTTTTGGCACCAACCAGGACCAAAGGCCGTGTGCTGGCTCGGTGCGGTGCTATGTTTAAATTTTTTTGTCTAGTTTTTTTGCTTTCTTTTTTGTTTCTAATTACTTACTTTATTTTATTTTATGATAATTCTTTTTGCTATTAAAGTTTGTAACAAAATTCTAATTACTTATTTATTTTCTTTTATGATAATTTTTTTGCTATTAATGTTTGTAACAAATTTCTAATTACTTATTTGTTTTCTTTTATGATAATTCTTTTAGTCTGGACTTCTAGTTTTATTAAAGTTTATTTTATTTTATTTGGTTTCTACTTACATCATTAATTTTCATCCCTTTTTGACTTCATATGTTATTTTTCATGCATTTACTAATTATTTTGAGCTATAAGACCGTGAAATTGAAAAGCATTTCAAATGAACTCTGAAAAGGTTGGAATTCGGCATGGTATCATCATTTCATCCACATAGCATATGCAAGAAAGTTGAGAGGGTTACGGCAAAAACTGGATGCACTTCGTGTACAAAACGGACAATCTCTTTCGAAGTATCAGGATTTCATACGGAAACTTGTCTCTTACAACAGGCATTTCAAATGAACTACGAAAAGGTTGAAAGTTGGCACGGTATCATCATAATAGTTGTGGAGAGAGTCTTCACTTTTTCTTCGCTTGTGTCCTTTCCTTATTGCGCCGTAACCATGGATAATCTTCATCATTTATCAGGATCCTTGGGTCAGCCTTGACTTTGAAGGGAGGAATTTCATGAAACTTTTCTTAATCTTCGGACATGTCTGTCTTGCCCTCCACTCCCAAGATGTCCCTTTTTCCTGAAAGAACTATGTGGCGCTTTGGCTCATCGTATGATGTATTCGGTTCCTTATCTTTTCTTTTTATCGGTTTGGTAAACATGTCCTTCACATAGATAACCTGTGCCACATCATTGGCTAGGACGAACGGTTCGTTAGTGTACCCAAGATTGTTCAGATCCACTGTTGTCATTCCGTACTGTGGGTCTACATGTACCCCGCCTCCTGACAGATTGATCCATTTGCACTTAAACAAAGGGACCTTAAAATCATGTCCGTATTCCAGTTCCCATATGTCCACTATGTAACCATAATATGTGTCTATTCCCCTCTCGGTTGCTGCATCAAAGAGGACACCGCTATTTTGGTTGGTGCTCTTTTGATCTTGGGCGATCGTGTAAAATGTATTCCCGTTTATCTCGTATCCTTTGTAAGTCAATACAGTTGAAGATGGTCCCCTGGACAACGAGTACAGCTCAGCACAAATAGTGTTCTCACCTCTGAGACGTGTGTCCAACCAACTACTAAAAGTCCTTATGTGTTCACTTGTAATCCAGTCGTTGCACCGCTCTGGGTGTTTGGAGCGCACACTGTTCTTGTGTTCATCGACATACGGGGTCACCAAGGTAGAGTTCATTAGTACTGTGTAGTGTGCTTGAGACCAAGAATATCCGTCCCAGCATATTATTGAGTCCCCTCCAAGCGTGCCTTTTCCAGTCAGTCTCCCCTCATACCGCGATTCAGGAAGACCTATCTTCTTAAGGCCAGGAATGAAGTCAACACAAAACCCAATGACATCCTCTGTTTGATGGCCCATGGAGATGCTTCCTTCTAGCCTAGCGCGTTTACGGACATATTTCTTTAGGACTCCCATGAACCTCTCAAAGGGGTACATATTGTGTAGAAATACGGGGCCCAGAATGACAATCTCGTCAACTAGATGAACTAGGACGTGCATCATGATATTGAAGAAGGATGGTGGGAACACCAGCTCGAAACTGACAAGACATTGCACCACATCACTCCTTAGCCTTGGTATGATTTCTGGATCGATCACCTTCTGAGACATTGCATTGAGGAATGCACATAGCTTCACAATGGCTAATCGGACATTTTCCGGTAGAAGCCCCCTCAATGCAACCGGAAGCAGTTGCGTCATAATCACGTGGCAGTCATGAGACTTTAGGTTCTGGAACTTTTTCTCTGCCATATTTATTATTCCCTTTATATTCGACGAGAAGCCAGTCGGGACCTTCATACTAAGCAGGCATTCAAAGAAGATTTCCTTCTCTTCTTTGGTAAGAGCATAGCTGGCAGGACCTTCATACTGCTTTGGAGGCATGCCGTCTTTTTCATGCAAACGTTGCAGGTCCTCCCGTGCCTCAGTTGTATCTTTTGTCTTCCCATACACGCCCAAGAAGCCTAGCAGGTTCACGCAAAGGTTCTTCATGACGTGCATCACATCGATCGAAGAGCGGACCTCTAGGTCTTTCCAATAGGGTAGGTCCCAAAATATAGATTTCTTCTTCCACATGGGTGCGTGTCTGGCAACGTCACTCGGAACAGATAGTCCGCTGGGACCCTTTCCGAAGATTACTTTTAAATCATTGACCATAGCAAGTACGTGATCACCGTTACGCATGGTCGGCTTCTTCCGGTGATCTGCCTCGCCTTTGAAATGCTTGCCTTTCTTTCGACATTGATGGTTGGTCGGAGGAAATCGACGATGGCCCAGGTACACATTATTCCTGCATTTGTCCAGATATATACTTTCGGTGTCAGCTAAACAGTGCGTGCATGCGTGGTATCCCTTATTTGTCTATCCTGAAAGGATACTGAGAGTGGGCCAATCATTGATGGTTACAAACAGCAACGCGTGCAGGTCAAATTCCTCCTGTGAGTGCTCATCCCACACATGTACGCCGTTTCCATTCCACAGCTGTAAAAGTTCTTCAACTAATGGTCTTAGGTACACATCAATGTCGTTGCCGGGTTGCTTAGGGCCTTGGATGAGAACTGGCATCATAATGAACTTCCGCTTCATGCACATCCAAGGAGGAAGGTTATACATACATAGAGTCACGGGCCAGGTGCTGTGATTGCTGCTCTGCTCCCCGAAAGGATTAATGCCATCCGCGCTTAAACCAAACCATATGCTCCTTGGGTCATGTGCAAACTCAGCCCAGTACTCTCTCTCGATTTTTCTCCACTGCGACCCGTCAGCGGGTGCTCTCAACTTCTTGTCTTTCTTACGGTCCTCACTATGCCATCGCATCAACTTGGCATGCTCTTTGTTTTTGAACATGCGTTTCAACTATGGTATTATAGGAGCATGCCACATCACCTTTGCAAGAACCCTCTTCCTGCGGGGCTTGCCGTCAACATCACCGGGGTCATCTCGTCTGATCTTATACCGCAATGCACCGCATACCGAGCATGCGTTCAAATCCTTGTACGCACCGCGGTAGAGGATGTAGTCATTAGGGCATGCATGTATCTTCTGCACCTCCAATCCTAGAGGGCATACGACCTTGTTTGTTGCGTACGTACTGTCAGGCAATTCGTTATCCTTTGGAAGCTTCTTCTTCAATATTTTCAGTAGCTTCTCAAATCCTTTGTCAGGCACAGCATTCTCTGCCTTCCACTGTAGGAATTCGAGTACGGTATCCAGCTTTCTGTTGCCATCTTCACAATTGGGGTACAACCCTTTTTGTGATCGTCTAACATGCGATCGAACTTCAGCTTCTCCTTTTGACTTCCGCATTGCCTCTTTGCATCGACAATGACCTGGCGGAGATCATCATCATCGGGCACATCGTCTGGTTCCTCTTGATCTTCAGTAGCTTCCCCAGTTGCAGCATAATCAGGCATATCGTCTGGTTCCTCTTGATCTTTAGCAGCTTCCCCCGTTGCAGCATCAAGGTATTCAGGGGGCACATAGTTGTCATCGTCCTCTTCTTCTTCGTCGTCTTCCATCATAACCCCTATTTCTCCGTGCCTCGTCCAAACATTATAGTGTGGCATGAAACCCTTGTAAAGCAGGTGGGTGTGAAGGATTTTCCGGTCAGAGTAAGACTTCGTATTCTCACATTTAGGGCATGGACAACACATAAAACCATTATGCTTGTTTGCCTGAGCCACTTCGAGAAAATTATGCATGCCCTTAATGTACTCGGAGGTGTGTCTATCACCATACATCCATTGCCGGTTCATCTACATGCATTATATATAATTATGTGTGTCAAAAGTAAAAAAATCAGACAAGTATCTATCTAGTAATAAAATCATACAAGTCTCTATCTAAAGTAAGAAAATCAGAAAGAAGATAAGAACATGAGGCTCACCACGGTGGTGAGGCGACGAGATCGACGCGAGCGATCAACGACGGTGAAAACGGGGACGGGGCGTGACGGACCGCTAAATCTAGACAAACCTCGGGAAAAATGGAGCTCCGAGGTCGAGCTTCGAGAGGAGAAAGCTTAAATAGTGTGGCTCGAGCATTTCATCGAACACCTCATGTGCATAGGAGGTGAGCTAGAGCACCCAAATGTCGTCCCCTCGCCGGCCAGAAAAAACAGAGTGCTCTGCCGCGGCGATGGGTATATATAGGCAAATTATTTGTCCCGATTCGTGGCATAAACCGGGACTAACGCCCCCCCTTCTATACCGGTTCAAGGCACGAACCGGTACCAATGGATGTGGGCCAGGAGCGCGGCCCATTGGTCCCGGTTCGTGTCTAGAACCAGGACAAATGGGTCCAGACGAACCGGGACCAATGCCCACGAGTCCCCGGCCGGCCCCCTCGGCTCATGAACCGGGACTAATGCCCCCCATGGGTCCTGATTCATGAAGAACCGGGACTAATGGGCTGGCCAGGCCCGAACCAAAGCCCTGTTTTCTACTAGTGAGAAGGGATACTTCATGAAACGGAAAACCAGTTGTTGCTCTAATGAAGAAACCCATGATTGAACCCAAACCCGAGACTAAGTGCTTCTGTTATGAGGGGAACGGACACTGAGGCGGAGCTACCCTAGATGCTTGGTAGATAAGAAGGTTGTCAAAGTCGACAGAAGTATATTTGATGTGTACTTTACTAGTACTCCTAGTAGCATGAGGGTATTGGCTAACGGTTCAGTTGCTAAGTAATTAGTAACTCGAAATGAAAGCTACGGAATAAACGGAGACTAGCTAAAGGCGAGGTGACGATACGTGTTGGAAGGGTTTCCAAGGTTGATGTGATCAAAATATCACATGCTCCCTCTACCATTGGGATTGCTGTTAAACCTAAATAATTGTTATTTGGTGTTTGCGTTGAGCATGAACATGATTGGATCGTGTTTATTGCAATGTGATTATTCTTTTAAAGAGAATAATAGTTATTCTTTTTGCTTGAATAATTACCCTCAATGGTTTATTGAATCTCGATCATAGTGTTACACATGTTCATAATATTGGTGCCAAAAGATACAAAGTAATAATGATAGTACCACTTACTTGTGGCACTGCCACTTGAGTCATGTTGGTGTAAAATGCATGAAGAAGCTCCATGCTGATGGATCATTGTACTCACTCATTTTTGAAACGTTTGAGACATGCAAACCATACATGTTGGTATAAATGCATGAAGAAACTCCATGCGGATGGATCGTTTGGATTCACTTGATTTTGAATCACTTGAGACATGCAAAATCATACCACATGGAACAAGAAAGTAACTTGTTGGAAGCAATGCATTTCGATGTGTGCAGTCCAATGAGTGGTGAGGCACGTAGTGGATATCATTATGTTCTTACTTCACTGAAGATTTGAGTAGATATAGGAGTATTTACTTGATGAATCACAAGTCTGAGATATTGAAAAGTTCAAAGGTATTTCAGAGTGAAGATCGTCGTGACAAGAGGATAAACTGTCTACGATATGATCATTGAGATGAATATCTGAGTTGCGAGTTTTTGGTACACAGTTAAGACAATGTGAAAATTTGTTTCACAATTCATGCCACCTAGAACACCATAGTGTGATGGTGCATCCGGACGTAATAGCCGCGCCCTATTTGATATGGTGGATACTATGATGTCTCTTATCAAAATTACCACTATCGTTTATGGGTTATGCATTAGAGACAACAACATTCACTTTAAATAGGGCACCGCATATTTCCGTTGAGATGACATAGTATATGATTTGGAGAAACCTGAGCTATCATTTCTTGAAAGTTTGGGGATGCGATGCTTATGTGAAAAGGTTTCAGTCTGATAAGCTCAAACCCAAAGCGAATAAATGCATCTTCATAGGATATCCAAAACAGTTGGGTACATCTCCTGTCTCAGATCCGGAAGCCAAGTGTTTGTTTCTAAAAACGGGTCCTTTGTCGAGGAAAGGTTTCTCTCGAAATAATTGAGTGGGAGGGTGGTGGAACTTGATAAGATTAATTGAACCGTCACTTCAACCAGTGTGTAGCAGGGCGCAGGAAGGTGTTCCTATGGCGCCTACACCAATTGAAGTAGAAACTAATGATGGTGATCATTAAGCTTCAGGATCAAGTTACTACAAACCTCATAGGTCGACAAGGTCGCGTGCTACTATAGAGTGGTACGGTAACCCTGTCTTGGAGGTCATGTTGTTGAACAACTATGAACCTACGAGTTATGGAGAAGCGATGGTGGGCCCGGATTCCGACAAATGGCTGGCGGCCATGAAATCCGAGAGAGGATCCATGTATGACAACAAAGTGTAGACTTTGGAAGAACTACTTGATGGTCGTAAGACTATTAAGTAAATATGGATCTTTAAATAAAGACAAACGATGATGGTGAAAAGTCACCATTAAGAAAAGGTCGACTTGTCGCAAAGATGTTTCTGTCAAGTTCAAAGAGTTGACTATGATGAGACTTTCTCAATCATAGCAATGCTAAAAGTCTGTTGAAATTATGCTAGCAGTTGCTGCATTATTTATGAAATATTGCAATAGGATGTCAAAATATGGTTTCCTCGATGGTTTCCTTGAGGAAAAGTTGTATATGATACAAGCAGAAGGTTTTGTCGATCCTAAGGATGCTAACAAGTATGCAAGCTCCAGCGATCCTTCTATGGACTGGTGCAAACATTTCGGAGTTCGAATATACGCTTTGATGAGATGATCAAAGCTTTTGGGGTTTATACAAGGTTTGTGAGAAACTTGTATTTCCAAAGAAGTGAGTGGGAGCACTATAGAATTTTTGATAAGTATATGTGGTTGACATATTGTTGATCAGAAGTAATGTAGAATTTCTGTAAAGCATAAAGGGTTTTTTGAAAGGAGTTTTTCAAAGGAAAACCTAGATAGAGCTACTTGAACATTAAGCGTCAAAATCTATAGAGATAGATCAAAACGCTTAATAGAACTTCCAAAGAAATACATGCCTTGACAAGTATTTGAAGGAGTTCAAAATAGATGAGCAAAGAAGGAGTTCTTGGTTGTGTTGTAAGGTGTGAATTTGAGTAAGACTCAAAAGCCCAACCATATCAGAAGAAAGAGAAAGGACGAAGGTCGTCCCCTATGCCTTAGCCGTAGGCTCTAAAGTATGTCAAGTTGTGTACCGCACCTGATGTGTGCCTTGCCATGAGTCTGTCAAGGGGTACAAAGAGTGATCCAGGATTGAATCACTAAACAGCGGTCAAAGTTATCCTTAGTAACAAAGTTATCCTTAGTAACAAGTGGTCATTTGGAATATTTCCAAATAGCACGTAGTAGCACCATCTATAAGATGACATAAAGATTTGTAAAGCACACACGGATATGAAAGGTTCAGGACCATTGACTAAAACCTCTCTCACAAGCAATATGTGATCAAACCCCAGAACTGTATGGGTGTTGTATTCGTTAATATCAGATAGTGATGTGAACTAGATTATTGACTCTAGTGCTAGTGGGAGACTATTGGAAATATGCCCTAGAGGCAATAATAAATTAGTTATTATTATATTTCTTTGTTCATGATAATCATTTATTATCCATGCTATAATTGTATTGATTGGAAACACAAATACATGTGTGGATACATAGACAAAACACTATCCCTAGTAAGCCTCTAGTTGACTTGCTCGTTGATCAAAGATGGTCAAGGTTTCCTGACCATAGACAAGTGTTGTCACTTGATAACGGCATCACATCATTAGGAGAATCATGTGATGTACAAGACCCAAACTATGAACTAGCATGTGATTGTGTCTTTTTATTGCTATTGTTTTCTGTGTGTCAAGTATTCATTCCTATGACCATGAGATCATGTAACTCACTGACACCGGAGGAATACCTTGTGTGTATCAAACGTCACAACTTAACTGGGTGACTATAAAGGTGCTCTACACGTATCTCCAAAGGTGTCCGTTGAGTTAGCGTGAATCAAGACTAGGATTTGTCACTCCGTGTGATGGAGAGGTATCTCGGGGCCCACTCGGTAATACAACATCACACACAATCCTTGCAAGCAATGTGACTCAAGTATGAGTCACGGGATCTTGTATTATAGAACAAGTAAAGAGACTTGCCGGTAACAAGATTGAAATAGGTATAGGGATACCGACGATCAAATCTCGGGCAAGTAACATAGCGAAGGACAAAGGGAATGTTATACGGGATTATATGAATCCTTGGCACAGAGGTTCAACCGATAAGATCTTCGTAGAATATGTAGGATCCAATATGGACATCCAGGTCCCGCTATTGGATACTGACCGAGGAGTGTCCCGGGTCATTTCTACATAGTTCTCGAACCCGCGGGGTCTGCACACTTAAGGTTCGATGACGTTTTAGTTTAGTTGAGTTATATGTGTTGGTGACCGAAGGTTGTTCGGAGTCCCGGATGAGATCACGGACGTATCGAGGGTTTACGCAATGGTCCGGAAACGAAGATTGATATATAGGAAGTTGGTGTTTGGATTCCGGAAAGTTTTCGAGCATTGTCGGGAGTGTACCGGGAGTGACGAATGGGTTCCGGATGCCCACTGGGTGGGCCCACCTTGCCCCAAGGGGTTCACATGGGTTTATTGGATGCACAATAAGGTATAATGGGCTGACAAAGTCATCCAAGGAAAGCCCATGAGGAAAAACTGGAAAATCCAAGGAAAGCACAATAAGGTATAATGGGTTGACAAAGTCATCCAAGGAAAACCCATGGGCTGACAAAGTCATCAAAGGAAAGCACATGAGGAAGAAGTGTGAAAATAAGGAAGGAGTCCTAATCCAAGTGGGATTGGAGAAGGACTCCTCCCTTCCCCAAGTCGGCCAACCCAAGGAGGCCTTCTTGGCCGGCGCCCAAAGGGCTTGCCCCACCCCTTGGCTCCTCCTATATATACTTGAGGTTTAGGGCTGTTTGAGACACAACTTTGCCACGTGCAACTCAAACCTACACCTCGTAGTTCTTCCTCTAAATTAGATTTCTGCGGAGCTCGGGCGGAGCCCTGCTGGAATAAATCATCACCAACACCGGCGCGTCGTCATGCTGCAGGAGAACCCAGCTACTTCTCTGTCTCTCTTGCTGGATCAAGAAGGCCGAGATCGTCATCGAGTTGTACGTGTGTTGAGCACGGAGGTGTCGTCCATTCGGCGCTAGATCGGAACGGATCGTGGGACGACGGTGATTTGAATCGCGAAGTTGTACCACTACATCAACCGCGTTTCTTAACGCTTCCCGTTTAGCGATCTACAAGGGTACGTAGATCTAATATCCTCTCGTAGATGAACATCACCATGATAGGTCTTCGTGTGCGTAGGAAAAATTTTGTTTCCCATGCAACGTTCCCCAACAGTGACCCCTATCGCGGCCGGCTTCAAGTCTCGGGGCGGGGCCTCTCCGATGGTGGCCGCGCGCCAAAGTGCGAGGCTCAACCAGTCTCGGATCCTCCTGGATGGCCATGTCCCGACTATCCCGGAGAAGGCCACCCTGCGTGTGGCTGCTCGCGACTTATCCTCACGTACTCCCACCTCCTCGCCCGCTCCCTCTAGTTCTATTTCTCGTTTCTCTGTGCTCGGGTGCGAGCTGGTGTCTTGTTTGGTAGTGGTGGCCACCGATAGTGGCATTGTGCTCTGTGGTGAAAAAGGGCCCATCCTTGAGCAGATTTCCGTTGTTTGCGCCAAGGAGAAGCTTGAGGGGGTGCTGGCAGAAGCCCGTGCATGTGCTACACGTGGTGAACCCAACTCCCCAGAGCACACTGACACTGGTCATGGAGAGACCCGGGGTGGTGCGGCATCCTCGGTGAAGAATTTGGTTGGGACGCTCCTAGCAGTGCCCCCCTTGGTGCGGGTGCTACGTGGGCGCCCCCCCCCCCCACACACACACGTCTCAATCCCACTGAACACCGCAAAAAGGTGCGTGGGCCTAGCTCGAGATCCGCTTCCCTCGGACCAGAGGCCTCCACTGCCCCCCCCCCTACGTGAGGGCGACGTGGCTGTCAGCTACAACGACATAAACCTTTTGTCATCTCTTGAGCTTGCGTTGGTTTTTCCCTTGAAGAGGAAAGGGCGATGCAGCACAGGAGCAGTAAGTATTTCCCTCAGTTTGAGAACCAAGGTATCAATCCAGTAGGAGAATCTCGTCAAGTCTAGAGTACCTGCGCAAACACAAAAGAGCTTGCACCCAACGCTATAAAGGGGTTGTCAATCCCTTCAAGATTGATTGCAAAGTGAGATATGAAGGCGGAAAGTGCAACAAAGAAAAAGTGTAAGGCTGAAAATATAGTGTGGAGTAGACCTGGGGGCCATAGTGTTCACTAGAGGCTTCTCTCAAAATAGCAAATATTACGGTGGGTGAAGAAATTACTGTCGAGCAATTGATAGAACCGCGCAAAGTCATGACGGTATCTAAGGCAATGATTATACATATAGGCATCACGTCCGAGACAAGTAGACCAGTACTTTATGCATCTACTACTATTACTCCACACATCGACCGCTATCCAGCATGCATCTAGTGTATTGAGTTCATGACGAACAGAGTAATGCCTTAAGCAAGATGACATGATGTAGAGGGATAATCTCAAACCAATGATGAAAACCCCATTTTTTTACGCTTGATGGCAACAAGACGATACGTGCCTCGCTACCCCTTCTGTCACTGGGTGAGGTCACCACACGGTATGAACCCAAAACCAAGCACTTCTCCCATTGCAAGAATCATAGATCAAGCTGGCCAAACAAAACCCACAACTCGAAGAGAATTACAAGGATATGAAATCATGCATAAGAGAGATCAGAAGAAACTCAAATAAGATTCATAGATAATCTGATCATAAATCCACAATTCATCGGATTTCGAGAAACACACCGCAAAAGAAGATTACATCGGATAGATCTCCATGAAGATCATGGAGAACTTTGTATTAAAGATCCAAGAGAGAGAACACTACAAAGAATATGCTAATACACGACGCTATTTTTTCGTCGCTACATCGTCACGGTTTTTAATTTACGACGATCTCACGACGAAAAACCAAGCGTCGAAAATGGAGCGTCACAAATGAACAACAGCGACGTTTTGATCAAAATCGTCATAACTTTTACGACGATTCCTGAATCGTTGTAACCTTTACGACGATCCTTAATCATCGTTGGCAATCAAACCCAGTCCTACGTGGCAGTCCTACGTGGCAAATTACGACGAAATCAAAACGTCATAGTTGAAATCAGCCCAGCCCATTTCAATTGATCACATGGGCTGGTTTCATTTTTTTGGGCTTTTTCTTGTTGGGCTTCTTTTTGTGCCTTAGCCTATTTACAGCCACTTCTAGTATATTTTTTCGATTTTTTCTTGTAATTATAATTTGGGCCCTGGCCTTTTAGTGCCCAAATACATTTGGTCCTGTTTCAGTTTTGGCCTTTTTTCATTTTGAATCAGAACTTGGTTTCATTTCTATTTGTTGGGTCTTTTCAACCCAATTATTTGTCCAATAATAAATCCAACACTATTTCATATTCAAATCAAGAAAACTTCCAAGTCGAATTAAAATCATCAATCATATAACATCACATAATACATCTCTCAGGTTTACATAACACAATAACTAACTCATGAATACATTTCCATACAGGGGAATATAGCAAGAACAGACAGAATTGCACAATAGAACAATGACACATCTACTAACAATGGAGTTCATTCCACTCTCCTATGAGACATAGGTTCAGATATTTTTATGTTGTGTTGATTTGAATATCCGAAGGAGACATCATCGACATCTTCTCACCACTTTCCTATCAACAGAGAAAGAGATAAAACAAAAAACATTAGACCCTAATATTACACCAGAGCACAAATCAGTAACTTCAAATCACAAAATATATCTATTATACTACGTGTTAGAGTTGTATAAAAGTTGCTAGTTATAAAAAACCATTATATGTATGAGTATGAACTTAAATTTAATTTTATAGATCCACCTACAATATATAGAAAAATATCAACCAGTTGAGCAAATATGCTAACTTGTATAAATAAGCATCACAGATAAACGAGAGTTGATTCCTTTATAGCTATTCAATATAAGGCATGAAGACGACATTAGTTGAAATAATTTTCTACCAGTTCAAGATTCCAATAAAAATAGGTGTCAAAAAAGGCTTAAACGGATCTTTTAATTGTAGTTGAGTAGGCAAAGTTATCCACACTATATGGACACTAACACAGTTTAATATAATAGCACATAAAAAAGTAATGCATATGTTAAAGTGAAAAGTGATTATAGAACAATTGACTGGAGCTGCAGTAATACGGATCATACAAGAAACCATAAATTGCTCTCATGAATATACAATTTTTTAGAACAAAAATATATGTATCAATGCTACTTTGTGCAGGCCTGTTTATTCCTAACAATGTAACTTGTAGATAGACATTGGTGATTCAGTAAATCAAACAAATATCATCTCAATCAATTAACACAGAGTTTCATAATTTTGTGCTGGGCCAAAGACTTCACCTACTATGTTGGTAAGAAACACAAAGACTGGACTCAGGCACAGGTCTGAAACTCTAAACCTGTCAAAAGGCACAGTGCTGGACTAGTACTCTGTTGCTTCCCGTCAACAGCTGCTACACTTTTCAGCTATGCCTGAGTACTACACTAATTAGTCTATAACCTCAATATGTGGAGTATCATTTTCATACCTAAACTGAAAATCAGAGTCGTCGATGTATCTAGAAAATAGTTCACCGTAGCCGGCGTAGTTGAGCTGCCAGAAGAGCCGGTTGAAGCGGCACGAGTGGCTCGCCAGCAGGTGCGCCGCCGCACTCACAGACAGGCACGTCATGGCCCCAAACATGAACACCGTGCGCGGCCACCGCGCCACCGCGTGCCCCGCGCCGCCCATGCCCGACGCCAGCGTGCTCTGGATCTCCATGATTTGCGCGAACAAAAAATATATTTAACCACAAGTCTGAAGTAACATGTACTACATACCATAACAATCTGCAATATACATTGGAGCTGAGCTGGTACGACAAGTCTAACTTCTGATCGGTTGTTGAGGTTGCCGGTTGTTGGAGTCATCAGAATTCAGACAGATAAGCTCTGATTAGCCTAGGACCAGATAATGCAGTTCATTAATTAACCGCCACAACCTCCTGGAGACACACAGCTGCCTTCCAGCTTGATCATTGTGTGTCTGCTCACCTAAGTTAGTTTCTTTGTCGATACAGAGCATACCCCAACTGTGTGTCAGGTGTACAACTAATTCATATTTGGCCAATTTTTTTAAACTACTCCCATTGGATACCATAGAGGAGCAGAGCAGGTAGGTTTGAAGAATTCTCTTCAGCTTATATAATACAATACTACTCCATCGTGCAGCGGCGAGCCAGCTATGAATCAATTAAAACTACTAGAATTACTAATAGTCTGTTCTGACCCAACTAGTAAGATGCGATCTTAAAAGATAAATAAACATGTAAAGATCCGAAAAGATTAGATGAAAAGCGAGGCCTATAGTACACAAAAAATGCAGCACTCATAATCTGAAGTCTGAACAACTCCGTGCATCTAAGCACACTATACCAAATGTCGGGCACATTGACGATTCTCCAAGGTTCGGTGAATACCACAACGATCAGTAGCAGAGCTAAATATTAAGAGGCACATACGCATTTAAAAAGGGGGGTATTAGGCGGCAGTTACCGTAGGAGGGGGAGCGGTCGCGGAGCTGGGAGGCGAGGGTGCGGGAGAAGGTGCGCTAGTTGCGGGTGGAGCCCAGGAGGCCGTGGAGGACGAAGGCGGTGGCGGTGGGTGGCTTCTCTGGGGAGAGCTGGATCTCATGGAAGGCTCTCCAATTCCCGCAAACCATTCAATCCCACAAACCATCCATAGCCTATACGGTCAACATCATGCAAACAAGATATAGTACATCAAATGGCTTCTAAAGGTAAACACGCACATGCCACATCGAATCTGCGCGAAGGCTCCAGCAAGATCGGATAACGAGATCGAGCCCCAAATTGGATCTCGAAGCCAACCGAGAGCCACAGGCGACCAAAGCAAATCGGATCCGCCGCCCGACCGGACGCATCTGCAGGGATCCGTTCGCGGGAGCCGAGTGGGAGTGGGAGGAGGGAGGGACGTACTGGTAGGTGCCAACGACGGGGGTGACGAGGAGCGTGGTGGAGATCCAGTTCTCGGAGACCTTGTGGTGGACCTTGGTGGTGATGTCCTTCCACAGGCCCGGCATCACCTGCTGCCGGAACGATGACAGCGCGTACACCACCACCTTCATTTGCCGTTGCGGAGGCAGTCGCGGATCCTAGCGGGGAGGAGGTTGCTCCGAACCTGACGAGCGGGGGGAGAAGGAGGACGGGGAGGCAGGTCGGTCAAGTGGTGGGGAGGGGAGAGGCTGGGAGCGACGCCCACCATGACCGATGACGACGGCGACGAGGTATGAGGGAGCGACGCGGGGCAGTGGGTGGCGGCGTCGATGTGGGGGAAGGGATTGGATCAGGGAGCTGGAGAGGAAGGAGCTCGGGAGGAAGAGAGGAAGCAGAAGAGAGGAAGAAGGGAGGCGGGGGTGGATGAAAAATGGGAGGAGGACAAAACTAGGGTTTCATCTACAGAGTAGAGGGCTGCTGTTGGATCCGGGATCATCCAACGGTCCTTATTGCATGATCCGCGTGACATCCTCATGGGCCAATCAGAACGGAGTAAAACACTATGAATACGCTATGACCATCTAAATTGGTTGTAATTAAGTGAAAATAAGTTCTTTTTCAGAAAAACATTTTCTATTTTCGAGTGACAAATATGGTTTTCTGTGAAGGACCTTGTTGACACCTGATTTTGTCATGGAAGAAACACATTATTAAGATGTATTCAAATGAATTTTTCATTTTCTTTGGACAAAAAATTCATTTTCCATCTTTCGAGTGCTCAAAATGAGTTTTCCAGTTCATGATAGGATCCATGGTGTGGTACACGGTCCGAGATCTGAGACGCGGAGGGGAGGGGAGGAGGAGGGCGCGGTCCGTACCTGGAGGGCGGTGGAGTCGTGGGCGAGCTTGTAGTCCTTGTAGAGGAAGTAGCCGCCGGCGGCGGCCGCGCCAGGGAAGAAGGAGGCCAGCCTCACCAGTAGCATGAACCCCATCCTCCTCCGCCGCCTCCGCCTGTGGTCGCTCGTTCCCCTTTCTTCTGTGGAGGATGGTGGAGGGGACGTAGCCGGAGTAGTGGGGGTTGCGAGACTGCGTAGGACACGCGGATGGATGGAGTTAGCACTCGGGGGAGGCGGGGACGACGCGCGGGAGGGCTAGTACCACGAGAGGGTCGCGGGACGAACCTTGAAGGTGGAAGGGGTGGCCGCACCAGCGACGGAGTAGTCGGGTGCTCCCGCGCGCTGCGATGACATCAGCGCTGTGCCGGAGAAGTAGGAGGCGGTGGCGGCCATGGATGGTCGATGGCTCCGTGTCGGCGTGGATTGGGGGCGGCTTAGGTGGAGGAACGGGAAATAGACCGAGATCAAGGGGAGATCGGGGAGAGGGCTAGGGTTCCTGTGCGCGAGAGAGAGCGATGGATGGATGGGGATGGAGAGATGGATGGATGGATGGGGATGGAGAGATTGACGGATGGATGAACGCCACGTCATCGATCCATGCCACAACCAATTCCACCAATTAGAATAAAGCATATGTAGTTGTATTTTTCTTATTGTTTTGCTTCTACTTTTTCACATGATAAAATCTAAATATGATCTTTTGGAGTAGACAAGCTCGCATCTTGCAATTATAAACAATGTTGCTAAAGGGACTTTTCATTTTCTTTGCACAAAAAATCCATTTTTCTTTTTTCAAGTGGCCAAAGTGAGTTTTTTTGTGAAGGACCTACCAAGTATTTGTTGCAAAATTGGACCAAATTATTTTTCTAAAATTTTAAGTCTTATTAAATGTACAATTTAACAAATCATTTGGTGCCAAAAGCTTTTGATCCACCTCTCGTGAAAAAGACATTTTTTTTGATTCAGCTGGAAGCAGGTCAAATTTGAACTACAACTGTTTGATAGATTGCTCTTTAAGTTTCCCAAAAAAAAATCTAGGTACATAATTATCTATTTAATCATAGAAACACCAAAATATTTGCAAGAATCAAGCCCTAGCTACGAACGGTCATACCCACCGTTTGAACCGCATTTTGAAACACGCATGAAAAACTCTAAAAAAATCAAAAATTTGAAAAACCTTCGCATTGTGTCATTATATGTGACCAACTTACCAGGAAAAATAATAAACTTGTAATATGGCAATTATTTAAAAAAAAGTGTTCTCATGAATGGGCTATCGTGTGTGAAGATTCATGGCTTTCAAGCCAAATGATCAATCTTATGGCCACATTCATGGCATAGTTTGTTCAAATGATCTAATATTATGCACAAGGGTGTGTATTGGAATGGCAAACAATGTTCCTTAAGGATGTTTTCATTTTCCTTGTATGAAAAATTCATTTTCCATTTTTCAAGTGCCCAAAATGAGTTTTTTTGTGAAGAACCTACCGTATATTTGTAGCACAATTAGACCAAATCCTTTTTTCTAACATAGTAGAACATATTTAATGTACAATCGACCAAATGGTTGGGTGTTAAAAACTTTTATCGACCTCTCATGAAAAAGACAAATTTTCGTTGAATCAGTTGAAAGCGGGTCAAATTTGAACTGCAACTACATTATAGTTTGATGTTTATATTTTCTAAAAATCATTTATAGGTACACAAGTATCTATTTAATCATAGAAACACCAAAATATTTCCAAGATTCAATCACTAGGTAGGAACGGTCATACCCGCTGTTTTGACCGCGTTTTGAAATGGCCATGAAAAATTCGAAACAAATTCAAAAAAATGGAAAACCATTGCATTGTGTCATTATATGTGACAAAGTTACCAGTAAAAATAATAAACTAGTAATACGACAATTATTTTAAATAAGTGTTCTTAGAAATGGGCTATCATGTGTGAAGATTCATGGCTTTCAAGGCAAATGATCAATCTTATGGTCACATTCATGACATATTTTGTTGAAATGATATAATATTATGCACAAGGGTGCATATTGGAATGGCAAAAAATGTTGATTAAGGAAGTTTTCATTTTCCTTCTATGAAAAATTCATTTTTCATTTTTCAAGTGACCAAAATGAGTTTTTTATGAAGGACGTACCATATATTTGTTTCAAAATTGGACCAAATCATTTTTATAAAATACTAGTCCATATTTAATGTACAATTGACAAAATTGTTGGATGTTAAAAACTTTTATCCACCTCTCGTGAAAAAGACAAATTTATGTCGATTCAGTTGGAAGCGGGTTAAATTTGAACTGCAACTGCATTATAGTTTGCTCTTTATTTTTCCCAAAAATCATTTATAGGTATATAAGTATCTATTTAATCAGAAATACATGGTGTGGTGCCCTGACATTGAGGTTTGGATGGTGGTCAAGGGCCCAACTCCAGAGCGCATGAACTTGCATGCCAGCCGCATGGTCACCGCCTGACCGTTGCGTTGCCACGCGTTCTAGGTGGAATATGCATGTATGGTGGGTTGATCAATCCCTCGGTAGGTGTTAGCAAGAAGAATACAATAGAAGAATCTCACGAGGAGACTAAACTAAGCTCAAACATGAATTAGCACCCAAGTGTTTGATTAGCGGTGCGGGTAATTCACATAGACAATGGGCCTAAATTTTGGCTGAGGATGAACATCTACTAAGGAGACTCTATTAGCAAATTTTTAGCTCAAATGAATGAACCTAGGTGGCACTTGCTTTGCAAAGTAACACACTGTGCAGAAATATGAATGTTGAAGGTGGGATCAAATTAATGAATGGATTGAGCTGAAATTTGGTGTATGATGTTAATTTTGGCATATGAAGGCACTATATAAATATTATACCATTTGGACATGCCAAAGTGACACTTCCTTCACAATGTGCCAATCTGGACAGAAAATGGTAATTGAAACTGGGCTCAGATAGATGATTGGATTGAGCTGAAATTTGGAGGAGGATGATAATTTGGGCACATTAAGGTACTGTAAAATTTTCATAAATTTTGGATAAACAAAAATTGTACTTCCTTCACAATGCTCTCTACTGAACAGAACATTGGGAAAAATATTGAGAGAAACTGGCTGAATTAAATGTGATAAATTTTGGTGGAGTAAGGTTATATGGTGAGTGTCATCTCGTGGTAAATTGTCATCAACTATAAAGCAATATAAAATGTAGTTGCTTCACAAAATGAAAATATTACCAACAACAAAGATTGGATCATGAGCTCACATGGATTGTGAGATGTGGCTAAAATTTTATGGAGAGCTATGTTTTGGGCACATTGATGATGTGGAAAAAATTCAACTCATCGGGATATTCCTATCTAGTACTTCCTACACAAAGCTATTAGCTGAACACAAACTTTGGAAATTTGCTGAGAAAGATTTACTAGGCAAATCGTTACAAAAGTTTTCATGAGGCAATGATTTGGATAGGAAAGAGTGCACAAAAAATATGAGGGTAATCAAAGAAATAGAAATAGCACTTCCTTCACGAAGTGCTATTCTGAACAGAATAGGAAAATGAATATTGCTGAATTATTTTTGAACAATGGAAGGAAGGGTTTTCACATATTTGAGAAATATATGATCCAAAGTATTTATGAGAATTTTTCGAGAATTTTTGGAATGATAGAATAGTAGGTTGCTTCACAAACTAGGATGAGGTGGGATAGAATGGACCCACGAGTGACATGTCAACATAGTTAGAACTTGTTACGACATTTTTACAATCATCATAAAAGTTATGACGATCTCATCTTATGCGGTTACGACATTTTTGACTCACATCGTCGTAATTTATATGTATATTTGATCCCCTCAAACGGTTCACGACGATCTCGGATGAAATCGTCATAGATATATGACGAATTCATCCACGACATTTTAAAAAACGTCACGTATGAGCATATTTCTTGTAGTGCACGCTCGATCATCAACTTGTACTTGAAGACTTCTTGCTCCACTTCTTCCAGCCTGGCCCAGGTGCTCCCCTCCTTGACGGGTCCCTTCAAATCTTCTTTCTGGAGGACACCATCCTCCACCCAAAGGGTTTGAGGGTGTCTCTTTACCTTTGCAAGATAAGGGTTGATGAGTGTAGCGACCCGACCTGAAACGGCCAAATCTCTGGTGTTTCCGTACCATCCCAAGATCATGCTGGTACACACACGGTACATCAATGTATATATCGAGAGTTCAATCACACAGCTTTATTAATCGGATCTCATATCGAGTACTTTATTACAATAATGATTACAATAAAGTGGCTGAAGGCCAACTCATGAGATAACTAAACGAAGACTAGCGGAAGCTTCAAAAGTAGTAGAGTCCATCTGACTCCAGGGCATATCACCGAGCGTAGACTGTGACCTCACTCTTGGTCGGAAAAGTACTCTGCAACATGACACGTTGCAGCCGTGTAGGTCAGCATATTGAATATGCCGGCAAGTCACAAAAGAGAGGGGAGAAAAAAATATCATCTATACTATATGCATATATGGCAGGTGGGGTTGTAAGTTTTTTTAGCGGAAAGCAAAGTTTTCTCCTACAACAAGAGGGGGCTAAAAGCAAAAATATTACTACATGGTTGGTTGTTAATGAGATGGTTCCACCAACCAATTCCCATACCCAAGTTGTCAATAATACCCACATCATTAATATTATTTGCGTTGAGAATTCCAGATAGTTTCAGTTCCTTCGGCTCAAGTCATCCATGACCATGGCCACGGCTAATCGATTAGGTTTACCCAAACCTAATCGATTAGCCGTGTCCACGGTCATGGACAACTTGAGCCAAAGGAACTGAAGTTATCAGGAATTCTCAACACCATTAAATTTTATTGACTCTTTTTGCTCTTTTTGAGTCCACTGTGTGTGCTAGCATACTGATCCAGAGATGGCACAGATACACAAAGGCTTGACTCTTTTTGAGTCGGGTGGCTACAGATATGGTATTAGAGCACATGTTGATTGTAGGACGTTACCCTAGAAACTTGAAATTCCTTAGGAAAGGATCTCTCTAAAAATTTATTTCCAAGAACATCCTCTACTTATCATCTCTTCCGATTTCATTAAATGTTTTCTCTCACCTCAAATCGTTAGACAATACCCTTTCCCCTTTGACCACATGAAGGATCAACTCAGTTCTACTTCAAAGTAAAGAGGACATCACCATGCATTTGAAGAATTGAAGCTGCACCAATTGAAGACTTTGAACCCAAAGAAATTCAAATACCCTGAAGAGTTCCAATATTTATATGGCCATTAGAAGTCCAAACCCCTGTTATATACCCATGTTAGATACGATGATTTGTGAGCCATCATTTGTGTGTGTTTTCCGACAGCCACAAATAAAACCTATTCTCAAAAATATTGTTTTTTTGTGTGTATCTCCCTCTTTCCCTCTCTCTCTCTCTTACCCATCTCATCACAAAAACCTTGGACCCAATAGATGGCGTATGAAGCTGGACTTGTAATCTCTGGACCATTGACCCAGCTGGAAGCTGAAATATGGATTAAGAACATGGAGAATCACTTCGGGAGCAATTTGATTTCAAGGAAGTATGAAGTGGCACATGTTGGAATTATGCCCTAGAGGCAATAATAAATGTATAGTTATTATTATAATTCCTGTATCAAGATAATAGTTTATTATAAATGCTATAATTGTATTGAATGAAGACTCATTTACATGTGTGGATACATAGACAAAACACCGTCCCTAGCATGCCTCTAGTTGGCTAGCCAGTTGATCGATGATAGTCAGTGTCTTCTTATTATGAACAAGGTGTTGTTGCTCGATAACTGGATCACGTCATTGGGAGAATCACGTGATGGACTAGACCCAAACTAATAGACGTAGCATGTTGATCGTGTCATTTTGTTGCTACTGTTTTCTGCGTGTCAAGTATTTATTCCTATGACCATGAGATCATATAACTCACTGACACCGGAGGAATGCTTTGTGTGTATCAAACGTCGCAACGTAACTGGGTGACTATAAAGATGCTCTACAGGTATCTCCGAAGGTGTTAGTTGAGTTAGTATGGATCAAGACTGCGATTTGTCACTCCGTGTGACGGAGAGGTATCTCGGGGCCCACTCGGTAATACAACATCACACACAAGCCTTGCAAGCAATGTAACTTAGTGTAAGTTGCGGGATCTTGTATTACGGAACGAGTAAAGAGACTTGCCGATAAACGAGATTGAAATAGGTATACGGATACTGACGATCGAATCTCGGGCAAGTAACATACCGAAGGACAAAGGGAATGACATACGGGATTATACAAATCCTTGGCACTGAGGTTCAAACGATAAGATCTTCGTAGAATATGTAGGATCCAATATGGGCATCCAGGTCCCGCTATTGGATATTGACCGAGGAGTCTCTCGGGCCATGTCTACATAGTTCTCGAACCCGCAGGGTCTGCACACTTAAGGTTCGACGTTGTTTTATGCGTATTTGAGTTATATGGTTGGTTACCGAATGTTGTTCGGAGTCCTGGATGAGATCACGGACGTCACGAGGGTTTCCGGAATGGTCCGGAAACGAAGATTGAGATATAGGATGACCTCATTTGATTACCGGAAGGTTTTCGGAGTTACCGGGAATGTACCGGGAATGACGAATGGGTTCCGGGAGTTCACCGGGGGGGCAACCCACCCCGGGGAAGCCCATAGGCTTTGGGGAGACACACCAGCCCTTAGTGGGCTGGTGGGACAGCCCCAAGGGGGCCTATGCGCCAAGAGAAGTAAATCAAAGGAAAAGAAAAAAAAAGAGGGAGGAAGTGGGAAGGGAGGGGGACTCCTCCCACCAAACCAAGTCCAACTCGGTTTGGGGGGGGAGTCCTCCCCCCCCTTGGCTCGGCCGACCCCTTGAGGGTCCCTTGGACCCCAAGGCAAGGTCCCCCTCCCTCCTCCTATATATATGGAGCTTTTAGGGCAGATTTGAGACGACTTTCTCACGGCTGCCCGACCACATACCTCCATAGTTTTTCCTCTAGATCGCGTTTCTGCGGAGCTCGGGCGGAGCCCTGCTGAGACAAGGTCATCACCAACCTCCGGAGCGCCGTCACGCTGCCAGAGAACTCTTCTACCTCTCCGTCTCTCTTGCTGGATCAAGAAGGCCGAGATCATCGTCGAGCTGTACGTGTGCTGAACGCGGAGGTGCCGTCCGTTCGGTACTAGATCGTGGGACTGATCGCGGGATTGTTCGCGGGGCGGATCGAGGGACGTGAGGACGTTCCACTACATCAACCGCGTTCTCTAACGCTTCTGCTGTACGATCTACAAGGGTACGTAGATCACTCATCCCCTCTCGTAGATGGACATCACCATGATAGGTCTTCGTGCGCGTAGGAAAATTTTTGTTTCCCATGCGACGTTCCCCAACAGTGGCATCATGAGCTAGGTTCATGCGTAGATGTCTTCTCGAGTAGAACACAAAAGCTAGGTTCATGCGTAGATGTCTTTTCTTGATTCCGCGGTATTGTTGGATTGAAGTGGCTTGGACCGACATTACTCGTACGCTTACGAGAGACTGGTTTCATCGTTACGAGTAACACCCTTTGCTCAAAGATGACTGGCAAGTGACGGTTTCTCCAACTTTAGTTGAATCGGATTTTACCAAGGAGGTCCTTGGATGAGGTTAAATAGCAACTCGTATATCTCCGTTGTGGTGTTTGCGTAAGTAAGATGCGATCCTACTAGATACCCTTGGTCACCACGTAAAACATGCAACAACAAAATTAGAGGACATCTAACTTGTTTTTGCAGGGTATGATTGTGATGTGATATGGCCAACGATGTGATGTGATATATTGGATGTATGAGATGATCATGTTGTAATAGAAATATCGACTTGCACGTCGATGGTACGGCAACCGGCAGGAGCCATAGGGTTGTCTTTATACTAACATATGTGCTTGCAGATGCGTTTACTATTTTGCTAGGATGTAGTTTTAGTAGTAATAGCATAAGTAGCACGACAACCCCGATGGCAACACGTTGATGGATGATCATGGTGTGGCGCCGGTGACAAGAAGATCGTGTCGGTGCTTTGGTGATGGAGATCAAGAAGCACGAGATGATGGCCATATCATGTCACTTATGAATTGCATGTGATGTTAATCCTTTTATGCACCTTATTTTGCTTAGAACGACGGTAGCATTATGAGGTGATCTCTCACTAAAATTTCAAGACGAAATTGTGTTCTCCCCGACTGTGCACCGTTGCTACAGTTCGTCGTTTCGAGACACCACGTGATGATCGGGTGTGATAGACTCAACGTTCACATACAACGGGTGCAAAACAGTTGCGCACGCGGAACACTCGGGTTAAGCTTGACGAGCCTAGCATGTGCAGACATGGCCTCGGAACACATGAGACCGAAAGGTCGATCATGAATCATATATTTGATATGATTAGCATAGGGATGCTTACCACTGAAACTATACTCAACTCACGTGATGATCGGACTTGGGATAGTGTAAGTGGATCATGAACCACTCAAATGACTAGAGAGATGTACTTTTTGAGTGGGAGTTTAGCATATAATTTGATTAAGTTGAACTCTAATTATCTTGAACATAGTCTAAGTCCACTTTGAATATATTTGTGTTGTAGATCATGGCTCACGCAAGTGTCATCCTGATTTTTAATACGTTCCTAGAGAAAGCTAAGTTGAAAGATGATGGAAGCAACTTTGTAGACTGGGCTCGTAATCTTAAGCTAATCTTACAAGCTGGGAAGAAGGATTATGTCCTTAATGCTGTGCTAGGAGATGAACCACCCGCTACGGCTGATCAGGATGTTAAGAACGCTTGGTTAGCGCGTAAGGAGGACTACTCAATAGTTCAATGTGCAGTCTTGTATGGCTTAGAACCGGGACTTCAACGTCGCTTTGAGCGTCATGGAGCATTTGAGATGTTCCAGGAGTTGAAGTTTATCTTTCAGAAGAACGCCCGGATCGAGAGGTATGAGACCTCCGATAAATTCTATGCTTGCAAGATGGAGGAAAACTCGTCTGTCAGTGAACATGTGCTCAAAATGTCTGGGTACTCAAACCGTCTGGCTGAACTGGGGATTGAACTCCCGCAAGAAGCTATCACTGACAGAATCCTTCAATCACTGCCGCCAAGCTATAAAGGCTTTGTGTTGAACTACAACATGCAAGGGATGAACAAGTCTCCCGGCGAGTTGTTTGCGATGCTGAAAGTCGCAGAGTCTGAACTCCGTAAAGAGCATCAAGTGTTGATGGTGAGCAAGACCACTAGTTTCAAGAGAAACGGCAAAGGCAAGAAGGGCAATTCGAAGAAGAGCGGCAAGCCTGTTGCCAATCCGTCGAAGAAACCCAAGGCTGGACCTAAGCCTGAAACAGAGTGCTTCTATTGCAAGGGTATGGGTCACTGGAAGCGCAATTGCCCCAAGTATCTGGCAGATAAGAAGGCGGGCAAAGAAAAATCAGGTATATTTGATATACATGTTATTGATGTGTACTTAACCGGCTCTCATAGTAGTGCCTGGGTATTCGATACCGGTTCTGTTGCTCACATTTGCAACTCGAAGCAGGAACTGCGGAATAGACGAAGGCTGGCGAAAGACGAAGTGACGATGCGCGTAGGAAACGGTTCCAAGGTTGATGCAATCGCCGTCGGCACAGTGTCACTTCAGCTACCATCGGGATTAGTGATGAACTTAAATCATTGTTATTTAGTGCCTGCGTTGAGCATGAACATTATATCTGGATCTTGTTTATTGCGAGACGGTTACTCTTTTAAGTCTGAGAATAATGGTTGTTCTATTTCTATGAGTAACATCTTTTATGGTCATGCACCGAATGTGAGAGGATTGTTCATATTGAATCTTGATAGCGATACGCATATACATAACATTGAGACCAAAAGAGTTAGAGTGAACAATGATAGCGCCATATTTTTGTGGCACTGCCGCTTGGGTCATATTGGTGTAAAGCGCATGAAGAAACTCCATGCTTATAGACTTTTGGAGTCACTTGACTTTGATTCACTTGACACGTGCGAACCATGCCTCATGGGCAAGATGACTAAGACTCCGTTCTCCGGAACAATGGAGCGTGCAAGTGACTCGTTGGAAATCATACATACCGATGTGTGTGGTCCAATAAGCGTGGAGGCACGTGGCAGATATCGTTATTTCCTCACCTTCACTGACGATTTAAGTAGATATGGTTATGTCTACTTGATGAAGCACAAGTCTGAGACATTTGAAAAGTTCAAGCAATTTGAGAGTGAAGTGGAAAATCATCGTAACAAGAAGATCAAGTTCCTACGGTCTGATCGTGGGGGTGAATATCTGAGTTTCGAGTTTGGTACTCACCTAAGACAATGTGGAATTGTTTCGCAGTTAACACCGCCTGGAACACCACAGCGTAATGGTGTGTCCGAACGTCGAAATCGTACTTTGTTAGAGATGGTGCGATCTATGATGTCTCTTACTGATTTGCCGTTATCATTTTGGGGTTATGCATTAGAAACAGCTGCATTCACTTTAAATAGGGCACCATCGAAATCCGTTGAGACGACACCATACGAACTGTGGTATGGCAAAAGGCCAAAGTTGTCGTTTCTTAAAGTTTGGGGATGTGATGCTTATGTCAAAAAGCTTCAGCCTGAAAAGCTGGAACCCAAAGCGGAAAAGTGCGTCTTCATAGGTTACCCAAAAGAGACAGTTGGGTACACCTTCTATCTCAAATCCGAGGGCAAAGTATTTGTTGCTAAGAACGGAACTTTTCTCGAGAAGGAGTTTCTCTCGAGAGAATTGAGTGGGAGGAAGATAGAACTTGACGAGGTTGTCGAACCTCTCATCCCTCTGGATGGTGGCGCAGGGCAAGGGGAAACCTCTGTCATTGCGACGCCGGTTGAGGAGGAAGTTAATGATGATGATCATGAAACTCCAGTTCAAGTTTCTGTTGAACCACGCAGGTCGACAAGATCACGCGCTGCTCCAGAGTGGTACGGTAATCCCGTCTTATCAATCATGTTGTTAGACAACAATGAACCTGCAAATTATGAAGAAGCAATGGTGGGCCCAGATTCCAACAAATGGCTAGAAGCCGTGAAATCCGAGATAGGATGACCTCATTTGATTACCGGAAGGTTTTCGGAGTTACCGGGAATGTACCGGGAATGACGAATGGGTTCCGGGAGTTCACCGGGGGGGCAACCCACCCCGGGGAAGCCCATAGGCTTTGGGGAGACACACCAGCCCTTAGTGGGCTGGTGGGACAGCCCCAAGGGGGCCTATGCGCCAAGAGAAGTAAATCAAAGGAAAAGAAAAAAAGAGAGGGAGGAAGTGGGAAGGGAGGGGGACTCCTCCCACCAAACCAAGTCCAACTCGGTTTGGGGGGGGAGTCCTCCCCCCCTTGGCTCGGCCGACCCCTTGAGGGTCCCTTGGACCCCAAGGCAAGGTCCCCCTCCCTCCTCCTATATATATGGAGCTTTTAGGGCAGATTTGAGACGACTTTCTCACGGCTGCCCGACCACATACCTCCATAGTTTTTCCTCTAGATCGCGTTTCTGCGGAGCTCGGGCGGAGCCCTACTGAGACAAGGTCATCACCAACCTCCGGAGCGCCGTCACGCTGCCGGAGAACTCTTCTACCTCTCCGTCTCTCTTGCTGGATCAAGAAGGCCGAGATCATCGTCGAGCTGTACGTGTGCTGAACGCGGAGGTGCCGTCCGTTCGGTACTAGATCGTGGGACTGATCGCGGGATTGTTCGCGGGGTGGATCGAGGGACGTGAGGACGTTCCACTACATCAACCGCGTTCTCTAACGCTTCTGCTGTACGATCTACAAGGGTACGTAGATCACTCATCCCCTCTCGTAGATGGACATCACCATGATAGGTCTTCGTGCGCGTAGGAAATTTTTTGTTTCCCATGCGACGTTCCCCAACAGCACATGCTCTTCAATACTTTACAAAAGGTGCTGCTATTTGGTGGAAAATGCATCATGCCATACAAGGATTTAGTGGAGCAGAAACCTGGGACGAATTCAAGAAGACTCTGTTAAGATCACGTCTTATTCAAAAGTGCTATGATAGCCCGATGAAGAAGCCTCGTGCATGCAAGATCTATGGATAAATAGGACACACCCAGGAAGAACACAAGGATGGATGCCCTCATTGTAAAGAAAATCACCCAGCCGAGGAATGCCCAACTAGTAAGGTGACTTGTTTCTTGTGTTAAGGAACCACCCACTACCCAGCTATGTGTCACATTTACCCCAAGGTGCAACAAGTTGTCAAGCAGCAGAAAGAAGCAATGAAGGAAACACTCAAGAAGAAGATTTTAGAAGAACATGTGATGAAGGAAAATATTGAAAAGCCTGATGGACAAGGCCTAACCCAATTTTTCTCCAATGCCTGCTACTCATGTGGTGAAGAAGGACATTTTTCACACGAGTGCATGAAGGAAAAGCCAAGAATGTGTGGGAGACTTCCCGACGGAAAAAGTAGAGTTTGATCCTCATGAAATGGAAGAACTGACCAAAACGAAGCAGTCTGGAAAGAAGACGAAGTACACTCAGAAAAGCCAAATCCCCGGAGATAAGGACCTGAGTCATATCCCATGTTTTAAATGCAAAACCTTAGGACACTATGCCAATATGTGCCTAGCAAGGAAGCAGGAAGCCCAAGGAGCAACAACAAACACCAAGAAGCCTCGAGACAAGTCGGGAGTCATTTGTTTTCGGTGCAAGGAAGCAGGACATTATGCTACTAAATGTCCACAGGGGAATAAAGCTAAAATGGAGTAGTTAAGTTTTGACAATGGCAATAAGTGTAACATGAAGCACTCTTGTTCATGAGATTATGGAGTTGAATTTTGTAATAGAAGACTCAAAGATTGTAATAACTTCATGAATCAATGGAATTTATTGTGTCATGATTTCCTATGTTGAAATTGTATGAGTTGTTTCTCCAAGTACAAAGATCTCTGCTCATTTTCGAGGATATGAGAAAATATGGCCTATGCAGGCGTGAGTATATTTCATTTCAAATGAGGTAGTAATTGGTAAACCCACAGGATCCAATGAGTAAGAATGTACCATGCATACCAAGGAGTCAAACCCACTAAATACCATCGAAGGAAATGTTGGATCATATCAAACTATGTGGGTGACAACAGTTGAATAATATACCATGGAATTGGAAATTTGTGGAGAGATTTAATATGAGGAACAAACACATTTATTGGTACACAGACCAATGGAAAGGAAAATGAGTTCAAGGAATACAACCAGTACCAAGGATGCATCTCAGGATTTTCATGAAGGTTATCCTAAGAGCATGAAGGGATAAGCTATGATGGATCAGCAAACGTTTTCTTAGGAGCATATGAAAACCTGAGAGTGGTGAAGAATATGATAGATGTTTTGTTCAGCTTGCAGAACCAATGGATCTATGCGAACTTCGTTCATGTACAAGATAAATTCCGCAATGCTTGTGAGGACGCCCAAGTGTTAGAATACGAGATTCACTAAACCTTATACAAGGTAATGATTTCAGTGCGACATGGCTTGGCCACCATGACGACTTACTCTTATCATTTCTCTTGCTATTCGGAATGGTAAATCTGAGAGACTTACCCATAGAGAGAGACGACGTTCTTTGAAGCTGTTGTTTAAGCCTTAGAATGGTATTATGAAAGCCCCATGTACATGGCATTTGTTGCCACGCGTAGGAAATTTTATGGTGAGGATGAAACCAAGACCCTTCTCACTGCAGGATAACCACAAATGGTAGACCACCATGAGAATCATCGATATGTTATTTAGAATGGTCACGAGATTTGTGAGTTAAGAAGACCCTGTTGGAAGAAGCTTATATCAACGAAAGAGCACTCGATTTTGATGGAAAACATTATGAGTATAATGGAAGATCATCACCAAAGGAATTATCATGAAGAATGTGAGGAGCCAGAGGCCAAGACCCCACAGGATTGTTAAAAATTTTAGGGACCGGTAACTCTCATTTTTTAAGTGTGGTAGCACCCCACTTTACAAGATATTGGATTTGTTAGAAGACCTCCAAAACCCTAACCTTTTCTTTCTAGCCTCTTCGAATCTCGAGGACGAGATTCATTTTAAGTGTGGTAGTTTGTAACATCCCAAAATTATAAATTTTGGAATGTTATAACAAATAAATAATTAGGATTTTTTTGTTTGAATGATATGTGATTGATTGTTTGAAATTGAGTTGCATTTGAAACTTCTTACAAAAATTAATGAGAGGGAATAAAATGACTTTCTGAAAATTTTCTATTTTGAATCCCTATTCAATTTTTGAGTTTGAATATTTTCAAAACCCTCTGATAAAAAATCAAATGAGAGGAGGAAAATGACACTCCAAAAATCAGTGACAATGTCTTGATTCAAATTTTAAGTATTCGCAATTTATTTGAAATTCAAAATCCTTTTCATTTTATAGTTATTGCAAAAAAAAGTAATTTATTTCGTCTTGAAAATATGTTCATGTTGTAGGAAATTTTATTCTGAAAATTTTGATATATAATATGCTTATATAAAATATTCTCTTAATTTCGTTTATATTTTTTCGCTGTTTATTTTCAAAAATAAAAAAGGCACTATTCACCATGAAACACTGTTCATCCGAAATAAAATAAAACAACAAGGCTGGCCGATTTGCCTGGTGAGGCCGACCGAGTCGGATTTGGCCCAATGGGCACGTGTCTCCCTCTTTTTTTATTTTCCCTACAGTTCATATATGTTTAGTCCCACATTGCCTATCTATTAATCTTTAGACCTTGTCTCCACCTATAAATATAGATCCATAAAAGCATCCAAAAATCATCTACTTGGGTTAAATCAATCTTTTGGTTTGACTAGGTTTATTGAACAAAATATTTTCTTCTTTCCGACGGGATTTGTGGAAGTGGTCTTCTTTTCGGAATTAATTCTTACTCTGCATTCTAAAGGTATTTCTCTTCGTATTTTTCTTTTATACTCCCGTAGTTTCTTATTTCTAGACTAGTATTCCTACACTAGTATACGGTAGAGTAATTAGATTTATCAATTAGTCTCTATATTTATTAGTCCTGGAATTCTTTTAGACATAACATTTTTCTTCCGTAAAACAGCTTGGTCCTGATTTTTCAAATAGCCATAACATTTTACTCGTTTATCCGAATTAGATGAAACCAACACCTAGAGTTTCGTCTTGATCCCACCTATTCGGTGAACCTATCATATTAGCTTTTTGAAATTTTCAAATTTTGAAATTTGTTCACACTCATATTCAAACTTCTTTTGATCATACCTTTTTATCCTTAGCTCTGTTTTAGATGAATCCAATTGCGTCAGATTCGTATCAAAGTAATCTTCCCGTTTGTATCATTAGTTTTAAATTTTCAACTTATAATTTTGATCAAATCAGATTTATCTATTAGTTCCCAAAAGTGTTCACATTGTTCTAAGCTGATTCAATGTTATATTGAAATATTTGTATCTTTTGATCCGCTATTTCAAATCTAGTAATTCTTTGTTTTCTACATGTTCATATTGATCTCCTATATCCAGTAGCATAATTAGTTTCCACCTTTGAACCTTAAAAATTTGAGCGATTCAAATTTGTATTCGAACATTCATTTGATCTTATCTTGCAAATCGTAACACCTTTTCAATTTATTCCTTTTACCCCTAAATACTCATGGCATATATTTTTGTACATAATCATCGTACTTCAGTTCAACTTCTTTTGACCTTCTGAATGCAAATTCAATTCATACTTCAATTCGCTATAACTTGTGTTGTAGTGCTCCATTTCAAGAAGTTCTTTCTACAAATAAATTCCTATGTCTTATACTATTTGTCAAACAACATTCATGTTGTTCTCCCAATATTTTTGATCATCTCCCATAGTGTATGCAAGTCGAGCTTATATAGCGATAGTTGATCATGCTTTGACTCTATTGAGTTGACCCCTTTCACCTTTCCTTTTACAACACCATAAGGACCTATCTTTTCTTATTAAATCCTGGTATGCTGTTATTTTGCACCAAGACATGTTTTGTTCTTATGTTCTTTCGGTTCTTCCTTTTGGCATGAATGTTTATTGAATGCTATTCATTTACGATAGATTGCTCGGAGTGTGACGAGTAGAATTATCAGGATTATGAGAGTGACTATCTTCATCAAGTAATACCAGGCAAGTTCACATTGATCATATTTTTACCTATGGTTTTATTGCATTAGTTACAACCTTCTTCACCCATTGCAGGCAAGTAGGTACTTGGAAACTTTGGTTATTGAGTAGAGTGTTATGATAGGCACCCATAAACCATTGTTACTTTGGCCGGGACGTTATTTTGCTATGCTCCTAGTAGACGGGGTTTGATTGAGTGTTTATCATGAGTGTTGTGAGAAACTTAATAATCAAGACCTGAAGACTCCAAGACTTGCAAGACCTCAGAACGAAATATACCTCTGGGTGAAGGACGGTTCAGATGGGCTCCCTGGGAAAACCAGCGGAGGACCCGGGATGCATGCAGAAGCGCCATGACATCTTGCGGAAAGCTTCACCTAGGCTCAAAGATGATGGATGGATATTTCAAGACCCAAGGCTTACCTGCACAGCCACAAGTCATTATGGGCTCTGCCTTGGTTGGACAACGCGGTGACTCTGGACGGGCGGTGCTACAAGATGTAAAAGAACGATAGGATTGGATGGGCACCGACAGAGGCTCAGAGGAACCCGTTGAAAGACCATGTTTTGATCATCCGGTTCTCAAACACCCTGAAGTGCGAGGACTTCAACGGAGGCGATTAAATCTTGTGGGGAACGTGTGCAAAACTCTGCAGAGTACTCAAACCTAATCGATTAGCCGTGTCCATGGTCATGGATAACTTGAGCCAAAGGAACTGAAGTTATCGGGAATTCTCAACACCATTAAATCTTATTGATGTGGGTAATATTGATAATTTGGGTATGAGAAATGGTTGGTGGAACCTTTCTCATTAACAACCAACAATGTAGTAAATTTTGCTTTTACCTCTCTCTTGTTGTAGGAAAAATTTGCTTTACGCAAAACTTCAACTACAGCCCCACCTGCCATATATGCATATAGTATAGATGATATTTTCACCCTCTCTTTTGTGACTTGCCGGCATATTCAATATGCTGACCTACACGGCTGTAACGTCTTATGTTGCAGATATTTTCTTCGACGAGTAAGAGTACGGTTCAGGGTTACGGTCTGCACTCAACCTGCCGTTGGTGTTTATTGGGACTCCACTCCCTTGACTGTTTCTCCTGAGATTTTGAGGTATATATCAGCTTTACGTTATTTACATGTGATTGCACTTTGATATATACATTGATGTATTGTGTGTGCCAGCATACTGATCCAGGGATGGCACAGATACACACAGGCTTGACTCTTTTTGAGTCACGTCGCTACAATGACGTTGACGAGGAACTTGTCCTTGGGAGATTTTGGGGAAGCCATGGTGCCTAATTTTGCTGGAAGTTCTCCTGGCACAAACAGATCGAAAAGAAAATGCACGGAATCGCAAGATACAAAGCCGGGACGATCTAGGAAAGTATATAGGAAAATATTCTGCACCAAAAGGAAGGTAACAAGCCAAAGTAGGGTCAGAGACGAACTCCGGGTGGTCCAGGTGGCCTCCTCACGCGGCCAGGAGCTAGCCCACGCCAGCAGGTCGCCTGGGTGTCCTGGAGCTCCTCTCCAGCTACGCTTCGGCTCAGAATTTTCCTAATTTTGCAAAAACACATAATACGGGACTTTTATTGATGTTTGCAAAGTTTCCTTACCGTATTTCATACCTTTTCTTATTCTGCTTCTGCCGGTGTCTGATATAGTGTTGCAATATGTTCTTCGTGCGTGGCTACCTGTATCACATCCACCTCTACATTGATGGGGTCTCCAGCCATGTAATGCTTGAGTCTTTGCCCATTCACAACATGTGGTTTTGTGCCTTCAAAATTATTAATCTTGATTGCACCGGAGCGGTGGACTTCTTCGATATGGTACGGCCCTTCCCACTTGGAAAGTAATTTACCTGGAGAAAACCTGAAACGAGATCTATACAACAAAACTTTGTCACCAACATTAAATTCATGTTTCAAAATTCTCTTGTCATGCCACTTCTTTACCTTTTCTTTGAACATTTTTGCGCTCTCGTAAGCTTCTCTTCTCCACTCATCTAGAGAAGTCAAGTTCATGAGACGCTTTTCACCAGCAAGCTTTGGATCAATATTAAGCTCTCTAACAACCCAGAAAGCTTTGTGCTCTAACTCTAGAGGTAGATGGCATGCCTTGCTATAAACCATCTTATACGGAGACATCCCCATGGGATTTTTGTAAGCAGCTCTATACGCCCACAAGGCATCTCCTAACTTATTGGACCAATCCTTTCTAGAACTGTTCACTGTCTTTTGCAAGATCAACTTGATCTCTCTATTTGTGAGCTCAACTTGCCCACTTGTTTGAGGGTGGTAAGGTGAAGAAATTCTATGGTTAACATCATATTTGGCTAGAGCTGTTATAAAAGCACCATGTGTAAAATGTGATCCTCCATCGGTCATGAGGTACCTAGGTACACCAAACCTAGGGAAGATTACATCCTTGAGCATTTTCAAAGACGTCTTGTGATCAGCACTTTCGGTGGGGATTGCTTCAACCCACTTGGTCACGTAATCTACAACTACTAAGATGTGAGTGTACTTGTGTGAAGGAGGGAAAGGACCCATAAAATCAAAACCCCAGCAATCAAAAGGCTCAATGACTAGCAAATAATTCATAAGCATCTCATTCCTCCTACTAATATTACCAACTCGCTGGCACTTATCACAGGATAAAACGTAATTGCTAGCATCTTTAAAGAGAGTAGGCCAATAAAAACCTGATTGGAGAACCTTGTGTGTGGTCCTCTCACCGGCATGATGTCCTCCATAAGGACTGCTATGACATTGTCTCAAGATATCCTTCTGCTCATGCTCCGCTATGCATCTCCTCACAAATCCATCCGCACCTTCTCTAAAAAGATGTGGGTTATCCCAAAAGTAATACCTCAAGTCGTGGAAGAACTTCTTCCGCTGCTGGAATGTAAAACCTGGAGGCAAAAACTTTGCAACAATAAAGTTAGCATAATCTGCATACCATGGATCTGAATTAGATTTCATGTGTAAAACAGCTAACTGTTCGTCAGGAAAACTATCATTGACTGGAATGGGATCGTGTGGTATGTCCTCCATCCTGGAAAGGTTGTCTGCTACAGGGTAGTGTGCTCCTTCCTATCAACAATCTGCAAATCAAATTCTTGAAGAAGAAGGACCCATCTGATAAGCCATGGTTTGGCATCCTTCTTTTCCATAAGATACTTAATAGCAGCATGATCAGTATGAATGATGACTTTAGAATCAACAATGTAAGGCCTAAACTTATCACAAGCAAACACTACTGCTAAAAATTATTTCTCAGTAGTAGCGTAGTTCTTTTGAACAGCGTCAAGGATTTTGCTAGCATAATGGATAACATTCAATTTCTTATCAACCCTTTGTCCTAACACAGCTCCCACAGCAAAATTACTAGCATCACACATGATTTCAAAAGGCAAATTCCAATCAGGTGGTTGGACTATAGGGGCGGTTATCAAAGCTTTCTTAGGAACTTTGAAGGCTTCCTTACAATCTTCATCAAACACAAAAGGAATATCCTTCGGGAGAAGATTAGTAAGGGGTTTCCAAGTTTTAGAAAAGTATTTAATAAATCTCCTATAGAAACCAACATGATCTAGGAAACTACGAATACCTCTGATGTCTTTTGGATAAGGCATTCTCTCGATTGCTTCAACCTTTGCCCTGTCCACCTCGATTCCTTTTTCAGAAATCTTGTGGCCAAGAACAATTCCCTCATTGACCATGAAGTGGCACTTCTCCCAGTTAAGTACCAAGTTTGTCTCCTCACATCTCTGCAAAACTTTGTTAAGGTTGTGGAGACAATGGTAAAAAGAGGTTCCATAGACGGAGAAACCGTCCATGAAGACCTCCACAATTTCCTCACAAAAACCATGAAAGATAGCGGACATACACCTTTGAAAAGTAGCAGGAGCATTGCATAAACCAAAAGTCATACGTCTATAAGCATAAGTACCAAAGGGACAAGTAAAAGTGGTCTTCTCTTGATCGGCAGTATTAACATGAATTTGAGAGAAGCCAGAGTACCCATCAAGATAGCAAAAGTGAGTGTTTTTGGATAACCTTTCAAGCATTTGGTCGATGAACGGCAGCAGGTAGTGGTCCTTCCTGGTTGCCTTGTCCAGCTTCCTGTAATCAATACACATTCTATATCCAATAATAATTCTTTGAGGTATTAGTTCATTCTTATCGTTAGGAACCACAGTCGTACCTCCTTTCTTGGGAACATAATGTACTCGACTTACCCACTTACTATCAGCTATAGGGTAGATAATACCTGTGGCCAGAAGCTTGAGGATTTCGGTCCTCACAACATCCTTCATCTTCGGGTTTAACCGTCGTTGATGATCAACAACCGGTTTAGCATCAGGCTCAAGATTGATAGTATGTTGACAAATAGATGGACTAATCCCCTTAAGATCATCAAGGGTATAACCAATAGCACCTCGGTGTTTATGAAGGACTTCCAATAATCTCTCTTCTTCATATCCTGAAAGGTTAGAATTGATAATAATAGGATATAATTTATTTTCATCTAAATAAGCATACTTAAGCGTACTGGGAAGAGGTTTAAGATCAAACACCGGGTCTTCTTTTGGTTTCGGTAAAATTCCCAAAGGCTCAACCGGAAGGTTGTGCTTCAGGATAGCAGGTGTCTCAAGAATATGTCATCTAGCTCATTCCTTTCGTGCATATGCATATCATTCTCGTGGTTTTCCATAAATTGTTGCAAAGGATAATTAGGAGGAATAGCAATAGAAGCAATCTCTTTGATAATTTTATCATTACTAGGTAGATCAGTACCACGAGTTTGCTTCGAGAATTTAGAAAAGTTAAATTCATATGGCTCACCATTAAATTCAACAGATACTTTTCCTTTCCTGCAATCTATAATAGTTCCACAAGTTTTGAGAAAAGACCTACCAAAGATAATAGGGAAAAAATTATCCTGTACTGAACCAAGTACTAAAAAGTCGGTAGGATATTTTAACTTTCCACATAGAACTTCAACATCTCGTACAATTCCAGTAGGAGAGATAGTTTCTTTGTTTGCGAGATGAATAGTAACATCAACTTCTTCAATTTCACATGGTAGAATCTCATTCATAATCTCTTGATAAAGTGAAAAAGGAATAGCACTAGCACTGGATCCCAAATCACATAGCCCGTAATAATTATGATCTCCTATTTTAACAAATACAACTGGAGTACCTAAAATTGGGCCTTTATTCTTGGTTGTAACAAGGTTAGTGGAAACAGCACAAAAATTTATATTGGAATCCTCAATATTACTAGTAACAAGATCCTTGACTAATGCAACTTGAGGATCGACTTTAATCACGTCCTCATGCTCATCAGTCGTTCTTTCACTTTTATTCAGGATCCTTGTGACAAAAGAATGCTCCCTCATCCTTGCAGGCAAAGGGGGCTTTTCATATTCAACTGCATGCAGGATAGGGTCAACAACATTAATATCAACAAGTAATTCCTTAAAAGGTTTATGGTGTTGATCCTCCTTCTTCTCAGAAGAGTCAATATGAGAGGAAAATTCTTTGCAAAAATCAATTAGAAGCTGGGAATCAAGACCAATCTTAGCACAAAGGGTATTGAAGTAATCAGTTTTCACATAGCTCTCAATGTAATCACGTTCATAATTTTTAACGGGTTCAGTACCTTTATCAATCTCCCGGTCTTCAGTGTTCTTATGGATCCTTTCAATAAGATCCCGCTTAGCTTCAGTGCTTTTGTTGGTGAATGCCCCGCTAGAGGAAGCATCAAGCATCTCTTTATCTTGACGAGAAAGCCTTGCATAAAAATTTGTGAGAATAATTTCTTTAGAGAGATCATGATTGGGACATTTGAGCATTAAGGACTTCAATCTCCCCCAAGCTTGAGCGATGCTTTCTCCGTCACGAGACCAAAAGTTATAAATATAATTCCTGTCTCGATGTATTTCATGAAGAGGATAAAACTTTGCATACAAGAGAGGCATAAGATCTTGCCAATTTAGTAAATGAGAGTCACCAAGAAGCCTATACCAATCCAAAGCCTTATATTTTAATGATAGAGAGAATAGCTTTCTCATAACAAAATCCATCAATATACGTGCAAACTTAAATAAGGAGCATAGTTGTGAAAGATATAGCAAGTGTTCACCTGGATGTCTATCTCCTGCATATCTATTAGCCAAAACACAATCAATAATACCAGTTGTTATTTTAAAAGGCAAAATTTTAGTAGGTGGGGTAGACTTATCCACCACAATAGCATTGGGGCGGTTCCCCACAAGCAATATACCAAGAGCAGAGTGGTCCATAGGGACAAAAGGTGGAAACAGTAAAGCAAAAACAGCACGTACAGTGTAAAGGTTTCCTTACCAATAACGCTACACTCCCCGGCAACGGTGCCAGAAAATGGTATTGATGACCCACAAGTGTAGGGGATCTATCATAGCCTTTTCGATAAGTAAGATTGTCGAACCCAACGAGGAGCAGAAGGTATTGACAAGTGATCTTGAGCAAGGAATAACTGCAAGTAGTGAAAAGTAACTTTTTATGGGTTTTCTAGTATAAGCAACAAGGAGATAAATGCAAGTGAAGTAAATCGTGCCAAGGTGCAGCAAGTGGCCCAATCCTTTTAAACACAAAGGATAAGCCGACGGACTAAACTTATAAAGACTAAGGCGTTCCTGAGGACACAAGGGAGAGATAGTCAAGTGCTTTTGCCATACTCTGTATAGTACTATGTTTTGTATTGATAAGTGTCATGTGGGTGGATCTTACCTAGTGCACCGTCTAGGCTAAGACAAGTACACTCTTATGATTAATCCCTATTGCAAGCATCCGCAAATACAACAGAGAAATTAAGGCAAATCCTAATCATAGCAATAAGCTTTAGGATCCAATACTCCCTCATGCAAAAGTATGCAAACTGGGCTTCAGGTTTTTGTCACTCCGGCAACCCACCATAAGCATTATTTATACACGATGCATCCCCCTAGGTCCTTAAAAAGGTGAAGTGTTATGTAGTCGATGTTCACATAACACCACTAGAAGAATAACACCATAACTTAAATATCAATCAACACATATTACTTCAACATCATATGACTACTAGCATCTAGGCTTTTCCCATGTCCTCAAGAACTAACGGAAGTAGTCACAAGACATAAAAGAGATCATGATCGGAGGTGATGAAAATATGATTAACAATATGGTCATAACAATAATCCTCCAACAAAACTCAATAGCATTCACCACAAAAGAGTAATCAACGCCGGTAGAGTAGAGGGGATGAATAGTGCAAGGTACAACTCCGATTGCAATCGTGAAGTAGATGGGATGAAGGTGGAGATGGTGATGGTGTTGGTGATGATGGTGATGATGATCTCGATGATGCCCGTGACGATGGTGATGACGATGAGGATGATCTCCCCTTCCGGGAGGAATTCTCCCCGGCGGAATCTGCCCGCCGAAAAGGTATTTTCTTCTTGTTGGTTTCCGCTGTGGAGCGGCGGCGGAATCGTGAAAACTCTTCTGTCCCCATAACTTTTAGGTCAGAGGAACATATAGGCCAAAGGAGAGCACCAGAGGCGGGGCCCATCACCCAGGCGGCCTCCTGGCACGACCTAGGGGCGCCAGCAGGTCGCTTGGGTGACCTGTGGCCCCCCTCCGACCTTTCTTTGGCATGTCTTCAGGATCTGTTCGGAAACTTCTTCCCTCAAAATTTCAGCGCAATTGGAGATTTTTTTATATTGCAGCTCTTCGTGCTATTTTCTCTGCTGAATCATGCGTCTGCTGTTTCGGCACCGGAAAGTTGTAAACTATGTAAAATAAGCCAAAACACTATAAGTACACCATCATAAAGTTAAATATATCAATGAACAAAGACAAATTATGATACAAAATAGTGATGCATTTTGGACGTATCAATGACTGTGTGCGTTCACACACATGTGGAATCAATAAGACCAAAGGGTAATCCTAAAGGATTTTAATGAATGTTGCTAGACATATGGAATTAACCACATTGCAAGCACGTGAGGAAGGTCAAGAGGAATAAGCTACTGAGGATTTTGGAAGATCGAATAGCAATTTGGAGGAGTTGTGAAACCCATGTGAACTAAGGAAGAACGAATCCCTGGTAAGATAATTTGATGTACCTTGTAATAACAAGAGCAACTGGAAAATGGAATTATAAGTGACAATTGTATGCAATCGTCCATAGGGGTTGAGGGTGGAAGGGAATCGCAAAAGCGATTAGGACAAGTTCTCGAGAGAACATTGGAGACTATCTTCACAGTCTTCTCATGAATCAAGTCATCATCTGGGATGAGGGGATCTCTGGGAGGAAGTATTTACGAGAGCCTAGAGTTAGAGTTAGCAAAATTGTTTAACTCGAAATAGAAGAGATATCAGAACCGAGAGAATAGAAGATGAGTAAAATATTTTAATACCACCCGATGAAGATGTGGGCCCGTAGGCCACACAACAATGTTACTAAAAGTTTTTCTAAGTACTACACCCAACTTCAGCTAAGGAGTTGGAAAGGGGGCTACCTACAGGCAGTCGACTCTGATACCAACTTGTGACGCCCCAGCTTAATCATACGCTAATCATACACACAAATGTGTACGACCAATATTAGGGACTCACGAGAAGATATCACAACACAACTCTAGACAGAAATTTAAAGTCATACAAGCTTCATATTACAAGCCAGGGGCCTCGAGGGATCGAATACATAAGCTCGGAAACACAAGAGTCCGCGGAAGCAAATAATATCTGAGTACAGACATAGAAGCAAGTTTTGCCTTAGAGAAGGCTACAACAAAAGATACATTGAACGAAAGAGGTGAGCCTCCTACTTGGGAACCTCCTAAACTACTCCTGGTCGTCAGCGACCTCCATGTAGTAGTACGCAACGTCGGGGTAGTAGTCGTCAGCGACGGGATACGCCATCTCCTGGGATCCATCATCTGATCGCGACAATCGTATCAAGGGGAAAAGAGGATGCAAAGCAACAATGATTACTCATCCAAAGTACTCGCAAGACTGACATGAGAACTATGATAAGTATGCATCAGTATCAAAGGAATGGGGCTATATCTGGACTGATTGCAGCAATGCGAGAATAGAGAGAAGGAACTAGGCCTATGGAAGACTAGCATATTTAGTCTCTAGCATCATTAGAAGAGTGTAGATCAATAACACATATATAGTCATATTGTTGCATCAATTTTAATTAAGTCACGTCCAGAGATCCTTTCTCGACTTCCTGAAACAAAGCAATCTCAGATCCAATCATTTCAGTTAAGTCACAGTTCTAGTTGTATTAGATTGGGATACAATTCCAAGTCGTCGTGTTACCGTGGACACAGCTATTCGAATAGTTCAATTCATCCCTACAAGGGTGCAACACATTTCCCAACACGCTCGATCAACTCTGGACAGTCACACTTTCCTGGGTCATGCCCGACCTTGGAAGGTTAACACATCACAGGCCTACCTAGGCTCGACAGAGAGGCCAGCCCGCTAGTCTACATCCTAAGCTTGCACATGTTGGAAATATGCCCTAGAGGCAATAATAGAATAGTTATTATTATGTTTCATGTTTCAAGATAATCATATTATCCATGCTCATTGGTAGGGTTTTTCACAGGTTCAAGGAGTTGAATACGATGAGACATTCTCACCCGTAGCGATGCTTAAGTCCGACCGAATCATGTTAGCAATAGGTGCATTTTTTGATTATGAAATCTGGCAGATGGATGTCAAAACGGCGTTCCTTAATGGGTTTCTTAAGGAAGAGTTGTATATGATGCAGCCCGAAGGTTTTGTCGATCCTGAGAATGCTGACAAGGTGTGCAAGCTCGAGCGATCCATTTATGGACTGGTGTAAGAATCTCGGAGTTGGAATCAGCGCTTTGATGAGGTGTGCAAGCTGACAAGGCATTTGGGTTTATACAATATTTGGAGAAGCTTGTATTTACAAGAAAATGAGTGGGAGCTCTATAGCGTATCTAATATTATATGTGGATGCCATATTGCTGATTGGAAACAATGTGGAGTTTTTGGAAAGCGTGAAGGATTACTTGAATAAAAGTTTTTCAATGAAAGACCTAGGAGAAGCTGCTTACATATTGGGCATAAAGATCTATAGAGATAGGTCGAGACGCCTAATAGCTCTTTCACAAAGCACATACCTTGATAAAGTTTTGAAGAAGTTCAAAATGGAACAATACAAGAAGGGGTTCTTGCCTGTGTTACAAGGTATAAAGTTTAGTAAGACCCAGTGTCCAGTAACTGCAGAAGATAGAGAAAAGATGAGTGTTGTCCCCTATGCTTCATCCATAGGGTCTATCATGTATGCAATGATGTGCACAAGCCGGATGTCAGCCTGGCCATAATTATGGCGGGCAGGTTTCAAAGTGATCCAGGAGTGGAACACTGGGCGGCGGTCAAGAATATTCTGAAGTACCTGAAAAGGACTAAGGAAATGTTTCTCGTTTATGGAGGTGAAGAAGAGCTCGTCATAAAGGGTTACGTCGATGCAAGATTTAACATTGATCCGGATGACTCTAAGTCGCAAACCGGATACATATTTATTCTTAACGGGGGTGCGGTAAACTGGTGCAATTCCAAGCAAAGCATCGTAGTTGATTCTACATGCGAAGCGGAGTACATAGCTGCCTCAGAGGCGGCCAAGGAGGGTGTCTAGATGAAGCGGTTCATGTGAGATCTTGGAGTAGTGCCAAGTGCACTAGATCCAATCAATCTGTTCCATGACAACACTGGTGCTATTGCTCTAGCCAAGGAACCAAGGTTTCACAAAAGGACTAGACACATAAAGCGCCGCTTCAACGCCATCCGCGATTACATCAAGGAGGAAGACATAAATATTTGCAAAGTGCACACGGATCTGAATGTTGCAGATCCGCTGACTAAACCTCTTCCACGAGCAAAGCATGAACAACACCAAAATTGTATGGGTGTTAGATTCATTACATTGTAAAACACGTGAAGATGTGAGGCTAGATTATTGACTCTAGTGCAAGTGGGAGACTGTTGGAAATATGCCCTAGAGGCAATAATAAAATAGTTATTATTATATTTCCTGTTTCAAGATAATTGTTTATTATCCATGCTATAATTGTATTGAACGGAAACATAAATGCATGTGTGGATATATAGACAAAACAATGTCCCTAGTAAGTCTCTAGTTGACTAGCGTGTTGATCAAGGATGGTTAAGGTTTCCTAGCCATAGACAAGTGTTGTCACTTGATGACGGGATCACATCATTAGGAGAATGATGTGATGAACAAGACCCAAACTACAAACATAGCATATGATCATGTCATTTGTTGATATTGTTTTCTGCATGACAAGTATTCATTCCTATGACAATGAGATCATGTAACTCACTGACACCGGAGGAATGCCTTGTGTGTATCAAACGTCGCAACATTACTGGGTGACTATAAAGGTACTCTACAGGCATCTCCGAAGGTGTCTATTGAGTTAGCATGGATCAAGACTGGGATTTGTCACTCCGTGTGATGGAGAGGTATCTCGGGGCCCACTCGGTAATACAACATCACAAACAATCTTGCAAGCAATGTGACTAAAGAGTTAGTCACGGGGGCTTGTATTACGGAACGAGTAAAGAGACTTGCCAGTAACAAGATTGAAATAGGTATGGAGATACCGACGATCGAATCTCGGGCAAGTAGCATACTGAAGTACAAAGGGAATGATATACGGGATTGTTTGAATCCTTGACAGAGAAGTTCAACCGATAAGATCTTCGTAGAATATGTAGGATCCAATATGGACATCCAGGTCTTGCTATTGGATATTGGTAAGAGAGTCTCTCGGTCATGTCTAATAGTTCTCGAACCCGCAGGGTGTGCACACTTAAGGTTCGGTAAGGTTTTTGGTACAGTTGAATTATTGATGTTGGTACCGAATGTTGTTCAGAGTCCCGGATGAGATCCCGAATGTCATGAGTGTCTCCGGAATGATCCGGAAACGAAGATTGATGTATAGTATTGTTGCATTTGGTCTGCAGAAAGATTTTGAGCATTACTGGTAAAGTACCGGGAGTGACGAATGGGTTCCGGGGTTTTACCGGGAGGGGCCACCCACCCGAGAGAGAACCTAATAGGACCATGGGTGGCGCACCAGCCCTTAGTGGGCTGGTGAGACCAGCCCAATAGGGCTATTTCGGCCAAGACAACAACAAAGGAAAAAAAGGAAAAAAGAGAGGAGGTGGGAAAGAAGGAAAGGACTCCTCCTCCAAACCGAATTGGAGGAGGATTCCTTCCTCCTTGGCTCGGCCGACCCCTCCTACTTGGAGTAGGAGGCAAGGCCACCACCCCTTGGTTCCTCCTATATATAGTGGAGGGTTTTAGGGTTTTTGTACCTAAAAGTTTTTGTGCAAACCTCTCTCCCCCCACTACTTCGTGACATATCGTAGCTAGACCGGTATGGCACGGCGAAGCCCTGTCGGAGTAGCTCCATGATAACCCACAAGTATAGGGGATCGCAACAGTTTTCGAGGGTAGAGTATTCAACCCAAATTTATTGATTCGACTCAAGGGGAAGCGAAAGAATATTCTCAAGTATTAGCAGTTGAGTTGTCAATTCAACCACACCTGAAAGATTTAGTGTCTGCACCAAAGTATCAGTAGCAAGGTAGTATGATAGCAGCAGTAGCAACAGTAACCAGTAGCAGCAAAGTAACAGAAGTAGTGACAGAGTAACAGCAGCAGCAGTGACAGCAGTAGCGGCAAAGTAACATAGCAAGGACCAGTAGGAAAAACTTGTAGGCATTGGATCGGTGATGGATGATTATGCCGGATGTGATTCATCATGTAACAGTTATAACACGGAGAGATAAGTAACTAGCTCCCATTCGTCAATCTAATGTAGGCATGTATTCCGTATGTAGTCATACGTGCTTAGGGAAAAGAACTTGCATGACATCTATTGTCCATCGCTCCCATGGCAGCGGGGTCCTAATGGAAACTACGAGATATTAAGGTTCTCCTTTTAATAAAGAACCGGACCAACGCATTAACACTTGATGAATACATGAACTCCTCATACTACAGTCATCTCCGGGAGTGGTTCCGTCTATTGTCACTCCGGGGTTGTCGGGTCATAACACATAGTAGGTGACTACAACTTGCAAGATAGGATCTAAAACACACATATATTGGCGACAACATAATAGGTTCAGATCTGAAATCATGGCACTCGGGTCCTAGTGACAAGCATTAAGCATGGCAAAGTAGTAGCAACATCAATCTCAGAACATAGTGGATACTAGGGATCAGTCCCCGTCAAAACTAACTCGATTACATGATAGATCTCATCCAACCCATCACCGTCCAGCAACCTACGATGAGATTACTCACGAACGGTGAAGAGCATCATGGAATTGGCGATGAAGGAAGGTTGATGATGACGATGGCGACGATTTCCCCTCTCCGGAGCCCAGAACGGACTCCAGATCTGCCCTCCAGATGAAGAACGGGAGGTGACGGCGCCTCCGTATCGTAAAACGCGATGAACTCTTCTCCATGATTTTTTCCGGACGAAACAGACTATATAGAGCTGGATTGAGAGGCGGTGGAGCTTCGTGGGCTCCACAAGCGTGCCAGGCGCGACCAGGGGGGGCCACGCCTGGTGGGCTTGTGGGCTCACGGCTCCACTCCCTCCGCTGATTCTTGCGCCAGTATTTTTCGTAAATCCCAAAAAATTCTTCGTAAATTTTCAGGTCATTTCGAGAACATTTATTTCTGCGCAAAAACAACACCATGGCAATTCTGCGGAAAACAACGTTAGTCCGGGTTAGTTCCATTCAAATCATGCAAATTAGAGTCCAAAACAAGGGCAAAAGAGTTCGGAAAAGTAGATACGACGGAGGCGTATCAACTCCCCCAAGCTTAAAGCCTTGCTTGTACTCAAGCAATTCAGTTGACAAAATGAAAGAGACAAAAGAAAAACTTTGATGAACTCTGTTTGATCTTGTTGTTGCAACTATGTCTAACTCATAACCAGAATTTCAGCAAGATCACAACCTAACCACATAAGCAAATGACATCTAGGTCTCACGATAAACTCATATCAATGGCATAATCAACTAGCGAGCAAATAATAATAAGCCTCAAATGTCAACACTTCAATCAAAACAACATGAAGCAGTACGAAGAGGTGGTATCTCGCTAGCTCTTTCTGAGACCGCAAAACATAAATGCAGAGCACCTTCAAAGACCAAGGGTTGACTAAACATTGTAATTCATGGCAAAGAAGATCCAGTCACAATCATACTCAACACAGTTAAAAGCAAAGCATAAAAACGATAGAGGTCCTCTCTAATTGGTGCTTTTATAAGAGGAGGATGACTCAACAGGAACATAAATAGACAGGCCCTTCGCAGAGGGAAGCATTGATTTGCAGAGGTGCCAGAGCTCAAGCTTTTGAAAACAGAGATAATAATTTTGGGTGGCATGCTTTCATAGTCAACGCAATGACTAAGAGTTCTCATCATCTTCCACGCTACACATGCTATAGGCGGTTCCCAAATAGAAAAGTAAAGTTTTGACTCCCCCACCACCAATCAATCACACTCCACGACTAGCCGAATCCTTGGGTGCCGTCCATACCAACATCAATCCAGGGGGAGTTTTGTTTGCAATTATCTTTTCAATTTGAGCATGGAACTGGGAATTCCAATTACCGGCCCCTTTCTCGTGAATGATAGTGAATGAACACATATCGAGGATAACACGCCTAGCATGGAAGATACTGATAGCCCCCTGTCACCACATGAGCGGTTCGGGCATGCAAAACAGATTATTTCTTGAAGGTTTAGAGAGTGGCACATGCAAATTTACTTGGAACGGCAGGTAGATACCGCATATAGGTAGGTATGGTGGACTCATATGGAACAACTTTGGGTTTATGGAAGTGGATGCACAAGCAGTATTCCCGCTTAGTACAAGTGAAGGCTAGCATAAGACTGGGAAGCGACCAACTAGAGAGCGACAACAGTCATCAAAATGCATTGAAATTAACCAAGATTGAGTGCAAGCATGAGTAGGACATAAATCACCATGAACATGAATATCATAGAGGCTATGTTGATTTTGTTTCAACTACATGCGTAAACATGCGCCAAGTCAAGCCACTTCAATCATTCAAAGTAGGATACCATCCTATCATACTACAACACAGTTATCTCAAAATTCATGTGGGCATCCAAGACAAACCATTATAAGCTCCTAGCGAAGTAAGCATGGCATAAGCAACTATGATCTCTAAGTTGTCATTGCAAACATGTTTCTCTCACAACAAAGCTGAATCAGGCACGATGAGCTAGTCATATTTACAAAAACAAAATACATCGAGTTCATACCAGCTTTTCCAGGCTCAGTCACTTCATCATATATCATCATTATTGACTTTCACTTGCACGACCGAATGATGTGAACAATAATAAGAGTGCTAGTGCATTGGACTACGCTGGAATCTGCACGCAAACACAAAGGAGAAGACAAAGTAATATGGCTCTTTGTCACCTAAACAGGTATGCATGTGAGAGCCACTAAACATTGTAACCATGGTCTTCTACCTTGACCCAAAGAAAAAGATAACTATTTACACGGGAAAGCTCCCAACAAGCAAAAGAAGAAAAAGGAAATCTTTTTGGGTTTTCTCAAACTAGACAGACACACGAAAAGAAAACGAGAAAAAGAAAATAAACTAGCATGGATGATACAGTGCCAAAGTGTGAACACCGACGAACAAAGCGAAAGCATAAGCAAGAACGTAAAGTCGGTGAGAAACACGTACTCCCCCAAGCTTAGGATTTTGGCCTAAGTTGGTCTACTCCCAAGGAGGGAAATAACCAGCTCCGGGATACTCCGGAGTGGACTGATGATGCCAGTGTTGTGTGAGCTCCTTTGGCTCCCACTGATAAACTGGCGTCTAGTACTCGACTGGTGGCTCGGGCACGGGCGCCTGTGGTTGGGCTAAGCCCCAATATGCGTAGATGTCCGAGGGCATAATAATGTACCTGCCTGCATGAAGATTGAACAAAGAAGGAGCAGGCAAAGTAATAGTCTCACGAGTACCCTGACTAAATACCAGGTTATAAATCATCCTTCTATTTATATCTCTATCAAGAAAGTCATGGCGAACCATGCTATCGTAATCTAGATATCTATCGGGAAGAGGAATCTCTTCTTCCTCCTCCAGTCTAATAGGTATCTCAAAGTGTCTAGCAAGACAAGTAGCATAGATACCTCCATAGACAATGCCCTTAGAACGGTTCGTGTTCAGCCGTTGAGCTACTATAGCGCCCAAGCTATAAGTTTTATCATTATAAAGGGCTTCGCGCAAGACCGCAAGATCTGGGGAACTAAGTGAACCAGCTTTCCCACGGCCAATCAAACATTTTCCCACAAATAATGAGAAGTACCTAAGCACGGGAAAATGAATGCTAGCAGCTCTAGCGCAAGACACTCCTCTCTCCTCTCCTACAGCAATTGTATCGATGAAAGCTTCCAAGTCCCTTGGGCGAGGTTCATGAATATCCCCAACATAGGGTAATTTGCAAACATTGCAAAAATCCTGGAGTGACATGCGCTGGGGGATATCATAAAGTTTGAACTCAACCATAGGAGGATTCTTCCTCGGATAGAAATTGAAGCTTTGTACGAAGATATTAGTGAGGAGGAGGTATTGCGGACACTTATCCTCAACGAAGGCGATAAGGCCTGCGTTCTCCACAAAGTAATAAAAGTCCTCATAAAGTCCGGCGGCGCGTAAGAACACATTGTTGGGGAACGTCGCATGGGTAACAAAAAATTTCCTACGCGCACGAAGACCTATCATGGTGATGTCCATCTACGAGAGGGGATGAGTGATCTACGTACCCTTGTAGATCGTACAGCAAAAGCGTTAGAGAACGCGGTTGATGTAGTGGAACGTCCTCACGTCCCTCGATCCGCCCCGCGAACAATCCCGCGATCAGTCCCACGATCTAGTACCGAACGGACGGCACCTCCGCGTTCAGCACACGTACAGCTCGACGATGATCTCGGCCTTCTTGATCCAGCAAGAGAGACGGAGAGGTAGAAGAGTTCTCCGGCAGCGTGACGGCGCTCCGGAGGTTGGTGATGACCTTGTCTCAGCAGGGCTCCGCCCGAGCTCCGCAGAAACGCGATCTAGAGGAAAAACTATGGAGGTATGTGGTCGGGCAGCCGTGAGAAAGTCGTCTCAAATCTGCCCTAAAAGCTCCATATATATAGGAGGAGGGAGGGGGACCTTGCCTTGGGGTCCAAGGGACCCTCAAGGGGTCGGCCGAGCCAAGGGGGGGGGGACTCCCCCCCCCCAAACCGAGTTGGACTTGGTTTGGTGGGAGGAGTCCCCCTCCCTTCCCACTTCCTCCCTCTTTTTTTTTCTTTTCCTTTGATTTACTTCTCTTGGCGCATAGGCCCCCTTGGGGCTGTCCCACCAGACCACTAAGGGCTGGTGTGTCTCCCCAAAGCCTATGGGCTTCCCCGGGGTGGTTTGCCCCCCCCCCCCCCGGTGAACTCCCGGAACCCATTCGTCATTCCCGGTACATTCCCGGTAACTCCGAAAACCTTCCGGTAATCAAATGAGGTCATCCTATATATCAATCTTCGTTTCCGGACCATTCCGGAAACCCTCGTGACATCCGTGATCTCATCCGGGACTCCGAACAACATTCGGTAACCAACCATATAACTCAAATACGCATAAAACAACGTCGAACCTTAAGTGTGCAGACCCTGCGGGTTCGAGAACTATGTAGACATGACCCGAGAGACTCCTCGGTCAATATCCAATAGCGGGACCTGGATGTCCATATTGGATCCTACATATTCTACGAAGATCTTATCGTTTGAACCTCAGTGCCAAGGATTCGTATAATCCCGTATGTCATTCCCTTTGTCCTTCGGTATGTTACTTGCCCGAGATTCGATCGTCAGTATCCGCATACCTATTTCAATCTCGTTTACCGGCAAGTCTCTTTACACGTTCCGTAATACAAGATCCCGCAACTTACACTAAGTTACATTGCTTGCAAGGCTTGTGTGTGATGTTGTATTACCGAGTGGGCCCCGAGATACCTCTCCGTCACACGGAGTGACAAATCCCAGTCTTGATCCATACTAACTCAACTAACACCTTCGGAGATACCTGTAGAGCATCTTTATAGTCACCCAGTTATGTTGCGACGTTTGATACACACAAAGCATTCCTCCGGTGTCAGTGAGTTATATGATCTCATGGTCATAGGAATAAATACTTGACACGCAGAAAACAGTAGCAGCAAAATGACACGATCAACATGCTACGTCTATTAGTTTGGGTCTAGTCCATCACGTGATTCTCCCAATGACGTGATCCAGTTATCAAGCAACAACACCTTGTTCATAATCAGAAGACACTGACTATCATCGATCAACTGGCTAGCCAACTAGAGGCATGCTAGGGACGGTGTTTTGTCTATGCATCCACACATGTAAATGAGTCTTCATTCAATACAATTATAACATGGATAATAAACTATTATCTTGATACAGGAATTATAATAATAACTATACATTTATTATTGCCTCTAGGGCATAATTCCAACAGTCTCCCACTTGCACTAGAGTCAATAATCTAGCCCTCACATCACCATGTGAATTACATTGTAATAAATCTAACACCCATACAGTTCTGGTGTCGATCATGTTTTGGCCGTGGAAGAGGTTTAGTCAGCGGGTCTGCTACATTCAGATCCGTGTGCACCTTGCATATATTTACGTCCTCTTCCTCGACGTAGTCGCGGATGAGGTTGAAGCGTCGTTTGATGTGTCTGGTCTTCTTGTGAAACCGTGGTTCCTTTGCTAAGGCAATGGCACCAGTGTTGTCACAGAACAAGGTTATTGGATCCAGTGCACTTGGCACCACTCCAAGATCCGTCATGAACTGCTTCATCCAGACACCCTCCTTAGCCGCCTCCGAGGCAGCCATGTACTCTTCTTCACATGTAGAATCTGCTACGACGCTTTGCTTGGAACTGCACCAGCTTACTGCACCCCCATTAAGAATAAATACGTATCCGGTTTGCGACTTAGAGTCGTCCGGATCTGTGTCAAAGCTTGCATCGACGTAACCTTTTACGGCGAGCTCTTCGTCACCTCCATACACGAGAAACATCTCCTTAGTCCTTTTCAGGTACTTCAGGATATTCTTGACCGTTGTTCAGTGATCCACTCCTGGATTACTCTGGAACCTACCTGCCATACTTATGGCCAGGCTAACATCCGGTCTAGTGCACAGCATTGCATACATGATAGAACCTATGGCTGAAGCAAAGGGGACGGAGCGCATATGCCCTCTATCTTCATCAGTTGCTGGGCACTGAGTCTTACTCAATCTCGTACCTTGTAACACCGGCAAGAACCCTTTCTTGGACTGTTCCATTTTGAACCTCTTCAAAACTTTATCAAGGTATGTGCTTTGTGAAAGTCCTATCAGGCGTTTTGATCTATCCCTATAGATCTTAATGCCTAGAATGTAAGCAGCTTCTCCTAGGTCCTTCATAGAGAAACTTTTATTCAAGTAACCTTTTATGCTCTCCAAAAGCTCTATGTTGTTTCCAATCAGTAATATGTCATCCGCATATAATATTAGAAACGCCACAGAGCTCCCACTCACTTTCTTGTAAATACAAGATTCTCCAACCACTTGTATAAACCCAAATGCTTTGATCACCTCATCAAAGCGTTTATTCCAACTCCGAGATGCTTGCACCAGTCCATAAATGGATCGCTGGAGCTTGCACACCTTGTCAGCATTTTTAGGATCAACAAAACCTTCGGGTTGCATCATATACAACTCTTCCTTAAGAAAACCATTAAGGAACGCCGTTTTGACATCCATCTGCCAGATTTCATAATCGAAAAATGCAGCTATTGCCAACATGATTCTGACGGACTTAAGCATCGCTACGGGTGAGAAGGTCTCATCGTAGTCAACTCCTGGAACTTGTGAAAAACCCTTTGCCACAAGTCGAGCTTTATAAACGGTCACATTACCGTCAGCGTCCGTCTTCTTCTTAAAGATCCATTTGTTCTGAATAGCCTTGCGGCCCTCAGGTAGTATCTCCAAAGTCCACACTTTGTTCTCATACATGGATCCTATCTCGGATTTCATGGCTTCTAGCCATTTGTTGGAATCTGGGCCCACCATTGCTTCTTCATAATTTGCAGGTTCATTGTTGTCTAACAACATGATTGATAAGACGGGATTACCGTACCACTCTGGAGCAGCGCGTGATCTCGTCGACCTGCGTGGTTCAACAGAAACTTGAACTGGAGTTTCATGATCATCATCATTAACTTCCTCCTCAACCGGCGTCGCAACGACAGAGGTTTCCCCTTGCCCTGCGCCACCATCCAGAGGGATGAGAGGTTCGACAACCTCGTCAAGTTCTATCTTCCTCCCACTCAATTCTCTCGAGAGAAACTCCTTCTCGAGAAAAGTTCCGTTCTTAGCAACAAACACTTTGCCCTCGGATTTGAGATAGAAGGTGTACCCAACTGTCTCTTTTGGGTAACCTATGAAGACGCATTTTTCCGCTTTGGGTTCCAGCTTTTCAGGCTGAAGCTTTTTGACATAAGCATCACATCCCCAAACTTTAAGAAACGACAACTTTGGCCTTTTGCCATACCACAGTTCGTATGGTGTCGTCTCAACGGATTTTGATGGTGCCCTATTTAAAGTGAATGCAGCTGTTTCTAATGCATAACCCCAAAACGATAACGGCAAATCAGTAAGAGACATCATAGATCGCACCATCTCTAACAAAGTACGATTACGACGTTCGGACACACTATTACGCTATGGTGTTCCAGGCGGTGTTAACTGTGAAACAATTCCACATTGTCTTAAGTGAGCACCAAACTCGAAACTCAGACATTCACCCCCACGATCAGACCGTAGGAACTTGATCTTCTTGTTATGATGATTTTCCACTTCACTCTAAAATTGCTTGAACTTTTCAAATGTTTCAGACTTGTGTTTCATCAAGTAGACATAACCATATCTACTTAAATCGTCAGTGAAGGTGAGGAAATAACGATATCCGCCGCGTGCCTCTACGCTCATTGGACCACACACATCGGTATGTATGATTTCCAACAAGTCACTTGCACGCTCCACTGTTCCGGAGAACGGAGTTCTAGTCATCTTGCCCATGAGGCATGGTTCGCACGTGTCAAGTGAATCAAAGTCAAGTGACTCCAAAAGTCCATCAGTATGGAGTTTCTTCATGCGCTTTACACCAATATGACCCAAGCGGCAGTGCCACAAAAATATGGCGCTATCATTGTTTACTCTAACTCTTTTGGTCTCAATGTTATGTATATGCGTATCGCTATCAAGATTCAATATGAACAATCCTCTCACATTCGGTGCATGACCATAAAAGATGTTACTCATAGAAATAGAACAACCATTATTCTCAGACTTAAAAGAGTAACCGTCTCGCAATAAACAAGATCCAGATATAATGTTCATGCTCAACGCAGGCACTAAATAACAATGATTTAAGTTCATCACTAATCTCGATGGTAGCTGAAGTGACACTGTGCCGACGGCGATTGCATCAACCTTGGAACCGTCTCCTACGCGCATCGTCACTTCGTCTTTCGCCAGCCTTCGTCTATTCCGCAGTTCTTGTTTCGAGTTGCAAATGTGAGCAACAGAACCGGTATCGAATACCCAGGCACTACTACGAGAGCCGGTTAAGTACACATCAATAACATGTATATCAAATATACCTGATTTTTCTTTGCCCGCCTTCTTATCTGCCAGATACTTGGGGCAATTGCGCTTCCAGTGACCCATACCCTTGCAATAGAAGCACTCTGTTTCAGGCTTAGGTCCAGCCTTGGGTTTCTTCGGCGGATTGGCAACAGGCTTGCCGCTCTTCTTTGAATTGCCCTTCTTGCCTTTGCCGTTTCTCTTGAAACTAGTGGTCTTGCTCACCATCAACACTTGATGCTCTTTACGGAGTTCTGACTCTGCGACTTTCAGCATCGCAAACAACTCGCCGGGAGACTTGTTCATCCCTTGCATGTTGTAGTTCAACACAAAGCCTTTATAGCTTGGCGGCAGTGATTGAAGGATTCTGTCAGTGATAGCTTCTTGCGGGAGTTCAATCCCCAGTTCAGCTAGACGGTTTGAGTACCCAGACATTTTGAGCACATGTTCACTGACGGACGAGTTTTCCTCCATCTTGCAAGCATAGAATTTATCGGAGGTCTCATACCTCTCGATCCGGGCGTTCTTCTGAAAGATAAACTTCAACTCCTGGAACATCTCAAATGCTCCATGACGCTCAAAGCGACGTTGAAGTCCCAGTTCTAAGCCATACAAGACTGCACATTGAACTATTGAGTAGTCCTCCTTACGCGCTAACCAAGCGTTCTTAACATCCTGATCAGCCGTAGCGGGTGGTTCATCTCCTAGCGCAGCATTAAGGACATAATCCTTCTTTCCAGCTTGTAAGATTAGCTTAAGATTACGAGCCCAGTCTACAAAGTTGCTTCCATCATCTGTCAACTTAGCTTTCTCTAGGAACGTATTAAAATTCAGGATGACACTTGCGTGAGCCATGATCTACAACACAAATATATTCAAAGTGGACTTAGACTATGTTCAAGATAATTAGAGTTCAACTTAATCAAATTATATGCTAAACTCCCACTCAAAAAGTACATCTCTCTAGTCATTTGAGTGGTTCATGATCCACTTACACTATCCCAAGTCCGATCATCACGTGAGTTGAGTATAGTTTCAGTGGTAAGCATCCCTATGTTAATCATATCAACTATATGATTCATGATCGACCTTTCGGTCTCATGTGTTCCGAGGCCATGTCTGCACATGCTAGGCTCGTCAAGCTTAACCCGAGTGTTCCGCGTGCGCAACTGTTTTGCACCCGTTGTATGTGAACGTTGAGTCTATCACACCCGATCATCACGTGGTGTCTCGAAACGACGAACTGTAGCAACGGTGCACAGTCGGGGAGAACACAATTTCGTCTTGAAATTTTAGTGAGAGATCACCTCATAATGCTACCGTCGTTCTAAGCAAAATAAGGTGCATAAAAGGATTAACATCACATGCAATTCATAAGTGACATGATATGGCCATCATCACGTGCTTCTTGATCTCCATCACCAAAGCATCGGCACGATCTTCTTGTCACCGGCGCCACACCATGATCATCCATCAACGTGTTGCCATCGGGGTTGTCGTGCTACTTATGCTATTACTACTAAAGCTACATCCTAGCAAAATAGTAAACGCATCTGCAAGCACATATGTTAGTATAAAGACAACCCTATGGCTCCTGCCGGTTGCCGTACCATCGACGTGCAAGTCGATATTTCTATTACAACATGATCATCTCATACATCCAATATATCACATCACATCGTTGGTCATATCACATCACAATCATACCCTGCAAAAACAAGTTAGACGTCCTCTAATTTTGTTGTTGCATGTTTTACGTGGTGACCAAGGGTATCTAGTAGGATCGCATCTTACTTACGCAAACACCACAACGGAGATATATGAGTTGCTATTTAACCTCATCCAAGGACCTCCTCGGTCAAATCCGATTCAACTAAAGTTGGAGAAACCGTCACTTGCCAGTCATCTTTGAGCAAAGGGGGTTACTCGTAACGATGAAACCAGTCTCTCGTAAGCATACGAGTAATGTCGGTCCAAGCCGCTTCAATCCAACAATACCGCGGAATCAAGAAAAGACTAAGGAGGGCAGCAAAACGCACATCACCGCCCACAAAACCTTTTGTGTTCTACTCGAGAAGACATCTACGCATGAACCTAGCTCTGATACCACTGTTGTGGAACGTCGCATGGGTAACAAAAATTTTCCTACGCGCACGAAGACCTATCATGGTGATGTCCATCTACGAGAGGGGATGAGTGATCTACGTACCCTTGTAGATCGTACAGCAGAAGCGTTAGGGAACGCGGTTGATGTAGTGGAACGTCCTCACGTCCCTCGATCCGCCCCGCGAACAATCCCGCGATCAGTCCCACGATCTAGTACCGAACGGACGGCACCTCCGCGTTCAGCACACGTACAGCTCGACGATGATCTCGTCCTTCTTGATCCAGCAAGAGAGACGGAGAGGTAGAAGAGTTCTCCGGCAGCGTGACGGCGCTCCGGAGGTTGGTGATGACCTTGTCTCAGCAGGGCTCCGCCCGAGCTCCGCAGAAACGCGATCTAGAGGAAAAACTATGGAGGTATGTGGTCGGGCAGCCGTGAGAAAGTCGTCTCAAATCTGCCCTAAAAGCTCCATATATATAGGAGGAGGGAGGGGGACCTTGCCTTGGGGTCCAAGGGACCCTCAAGGGGTCGGCCGAGCCAGGGGGGGGGGGACTCCCCCCCCAAACCGAGTTGGACTTGGTTTGGTGGGAGGAGTCCCCCTCCCTTCCCACTTCCTCCCTCTTTTTTTTTCTTTTCCTTTGATTTACTTCTCTTGGCGCATAGGCCCCCTTGGGGCTGTCCCACCAACCCACTAAGGGCTGGTGTGTCTCCCCAAAGCCTATGGGCTTCCCCGGGGTGGGTTGCCCCCCCCCCCCCCCGGTGAACTCCCGGAACCCATTTGTCATTCCCGGTACATTCCCGGTAACTCCGAAAACCTTCCGGTAATCAAATGAGGTCATCCTATATATCAATCTTCGTTTCCGGACCATTCCGGAAACCCTCGTGACGTCTGTGATCTCATCCAGGACTCCGAACAACATTTGGTAACCAACCATATAACTCAAATACGCATAAAACAACGTCGAACCTTAAGTGTGCAGACCCTGCGGGTTCGAGAACTATGTAGACATGACCCGAGAGACTCCTCGGTCAATATCCAATAGCGGGACCTGGATGTCCATATTGGATCCTACATATTCTACAAAGATCTTATCGTTTGAACCTCAGTGCCAAGGATTCGTATAATCCCGTATGTCATTCCCTTTGTCCTTCGGTATGTTACTTGCCCGAGATTCGATCGTCAGTATCCGCATACCTATTTCAATCTCGTTTACCGGCAAGTCTCTTTACTCGTTCCGTAATACAAGATCCCGCAACTTACACTAAGTTACATTGCTTGCAAGGCTTGTGTGTGATGTTGTATTACCGAGGGGGCCCCGAGATACCTCTCTGTCACACGGAGTGACAAATCCCAGTCTTGATCCATACTAACTCAACTAACACCTTCGGAGATACCTATAGAGCATCTTTATAGTCACCTAGTTACGTTGCGACGTTTGATACACACAAAGCATTCCTCCGGTGTCAGTGAGTTATATGATCTCATGGTCATAGGAATAAATACTTGACACGCAGAAAACAGTAGCAGCAAAATGACACGATCAACATGCTACGTCTATTAGTTTGGGTCTAGTCCATCACGTGATTCTCCCAATGACGTGATCCAGTTATCAAGCAACAACACCTTGTTCATAATCATAAGACACTGACTATCATCGATCAACTGGCTAGCCAACTAGAGGCATGCTAGGGACGGTGTTTTGTCTATGCATCCACACATGTAAATGAGTCTTCATTCAATACAATTATAGCATGGATAATAAACTATTATCTTGATACAGGAATTATAATAATAACTATACATTTATTATTGCCTCTAGGGCATAATTCCAACACACATCGCTTGGCCACTCGCACGCTCGAACTTCTACGAATCGAGGGACCGGATACTTGGGTTTCTTCTCACTTCCATCATCCTTGGGGTCATGGCTTGAAGAGCCTCTTAAGAACCTCCTCATCTTTTCCCTTTTCTATCTCTGAAATTTTTGAAATTTTTAGTGACTCTAAGGAAAAGTGAATAAGGCTCAACGAAACTCATAGCAACTACTCCAACAAGTGCTTAGAGGCCATATTACGCATCAAAACTACTTGGGACTAGCTAAAATTAGCATGCAAAGCTCAAGAACATGGTCACCAAGGCAGCAAAAATACGCGAAGTATAAGACACTAGAGCAAAAACTAATTGGACCAATGGAGGAGTCACTTACCAAGGAGTAATTTCCCCAAAACAGTTCGGAGAATGGTGCTATGAGCAAGGAGATCGAAAATCCCAGCAAGAAGAGCAAGAACACGGTTTTGAGCTGCGAAACAATTTTTCTGGAGGTAGGAGAAGCAGATGGGAGCTAGAATGAGTGGAGGGGGTGCACGTGGGCCCCACAAGCCAGGTAGGCGCGACCAGGGGGGTGCCCGCGCCTCCACGGCTTGTGGCCCACTGGTGCAGCCCCCAGACTAGCTCTTCGTCTCAGTATTTTTCAAAAATTCCAGAAAAAATCATACTTGATTTTCAGGACGTTCGGAGAACTTTTATTTTCGGGGTACTTTTCTACCGGACGCTAAAACATAAAACAGGGAAAACTAAACTGAACCTATCATTTTTCTTCTAAGCAACCTAAGGTGAAAGCTTGGAACAAAGGTTTGTGACTCCTCGATTCATCCATCTCATGGTCATCGAAAGAAATCCATCAATGAGGTTGATCAAGTCTCCTCGACAAACCTTTTCGAATCGCAAAATAGAAGGGATAATTATCGAATAGTCACTAGGTCACCTCAATGCGGATGTGTATCTCCCTAACAAGCAAATCATACTTCATCTTGACATGAGGTATAGGGCATTCAAAGCTCCCAATAAGAATCGATGAAGTTTTTTCGATAGCATTGATGCAATGTACTCGATATTGTTTCTTCGGAAAGTGCATCGTATGCTCATTACCGTTGACATGGAAAGTGACATTGCCTTTGTTTCAATCTATAACAGCCCGTGCAGTGTTTAAAAAGGGTCTTCCGAGGATGACCGCCATGGCATCGTCCTCGGGAATATCCAAGATAACAAAGTCTGTTAAGATGGTGACGTTAGCAACCACAACAGGCACATCCTTGCAAATGCCGATAGGGAAAGCAGTTGATTTGTCGGCCATTTGCAGAGAGATTTCAGTGGGTGTCAACTTATCCAGTTCAAGTCTACGATAAAGAGAGAGAGGCATAACACTAACACCGGCTCCAAGGTCGCACAAAGCAGTTCTAACGTAGTTGCCTTTAATGGAGCAAGGTATAGTGGGCACTCCGGGATCACCTAGTTTCTTAGGAGTTCCACCCTTAAAGGTATAATTAGCAAGCATGGTGGAAATCTCAACCTCACGTATCCTCCTCTTATTAGTCACAATATATTTCATGTACTTGGCATACAAAGACATTTTGAGCATATCTGTCAAACGCATATGCAGGAAGACAGGTCTAATCATTTCAACAAAGCACTCAAAATCCTCATTATCCTTTTTCTTGGATGGTTTGGGAGGAAAGGGCATGGGTTTCTGAACCCATGGTTCCCTTTCTTTACCATGCTTCCTAGCAGCAAAATCATTCTTATCGTATCTCTTAGTCTTAGGCTGTGGGTTATCAAGATCAACAGGTTCAATCTCCACATCCTTATCATTGCTAGGTTGAGCATCAACATGAACATCACTATTGATATTATCATTAGGCTCATGTTCATCACGAGATTGCGTTTCAGCATCAGAGGCAGAGACATCGTTTGGACTCTCAGGTGTAGCAGCAACAGGGTTGCTAGCGTGCAAGTTCCTATCATCTTTCTTCTTCTTTCTAGGACGACTAGGTGCATCAGTGCTAACTCCTTGAGAATCTTGTTCAATTCTCTTCGGATGACCCTCAGGATACAAAGGTTCCTGGGTCATTCTACCGCCTCTAGTAACGACTCTGACAGAGTTGCCATTCAACTCATTGAGCAAGTCATTTTGCGCTTTAAGTACTTGTTCTACGTGAGTAGTAACCATAGAGGCATTTTTACTCAAAAGCTTAAGATCATTGACATTTCTGTCCACACAAGCACTTAAATGACTAAGCATACGAGCATTCTGTTCCAATTGTCTGCTAACATAATCATTGAAACTCTGTTGTTTGGCAACAAAGTTATCAAACTCATCCAGGCATAAGCTAGCAGGTCTATCAAAAGGAATATCACTCTCATCAAACCTACGCAGAGAATTTACTTCTACTACCTGTATCGGGTTATCAAGACCATGGATCTCTTCGATAGGTGGTAGGTTTTTGACATCTTCAGATTTAATGCCTTTCTCTCGCATAGATTTCTTAGATTCTTGCATATCTTCAGGACTGGGGAATAGAATACCTCTTTTCTTCGGAGTTGGCTTGGGAGGTGGTTCAGGAATAGTCCAAGCATTCTCATTGCACAAGATGTTACTCAATAGAATCTCAGCTTGTTCTATGGTTCGTTCCCTAAAACCACAACCGGCACAACTATCTAGGTGGTCTATGGAAGCATCGGTAAGTCCATTATATAAGATATCAAGTATTTCATTCTTCTCAAGAGGGTGGTCAGGCAAAGCATTCAGTAACTGGATGAGCCTCCCTCAAGCTTGTGGGAGACTCTCTTCTTCAGCTTGAGCAAAGTTGTATATTTCCTGCAAGGCAGCTTGCTTCTTATGGGCAGGGAAATATTTTTCACAGAAGTAGTAGACCATATCCTGGGGGCTACGCACACAACCAGGAGCAAGAGAAGTGAACCAAGTCTTAGCATCATCCTTTAGCGAGAACGGAAACAACTTGAGGATATAGTAGTGGCGGATCTTTTCCTCACTTGTGAATAGGGTGGCTATATCGTGCAGTTTGGTAAGATGGGCTACAACTGTTTTAGACTCGTAACCGTGAAAAGGATCAGATTCGACCAGAGTGATTAACTCAGGGTCGACAGAGAATTCATAATCCTTATCGGTCACAGTAGGCGAAGTAGCAAACTTTGGGTCGTATTTCATCCTAGCGTTCAGAGATTTTTCTTTCCACTTGCGCAGTAACTTCTCAACATCATAGCTATCCTTACATGCAAGAAAATCCTCAGCTATCTCCCCCTCCATAACATAAAGCTCAGGCATATCAGGCAATTCAGGCATAATAGCAGGTTCTACTTTAATAGTATCACTAGTTTCAGAAGTATCATCACATCTAGCAGCAACTCTAGCAATTTGTGCATCAAGGAATGCACCTAGTGGCAAAGCAGTATCAAGCATAGCATCATCAGGCAAAGCAGTATCAAGCATAGCATCATCAGGCAAAGCAGTATCAAGCAAAGCATCATGGGCAACAGAAGTAGCATCATCAAGCACAGGCGACATATCAAGATTTGTAGCAGGAGGTGATGTCGCAAACTTACTCATAACTGAAGGTGAATCAAGTGCACAGCTAGATGGCAGTTCCTTACCTATCCTCCTAGTTGAGGGCAAGACTTTAGTTCTTGGATCTACCGGATTCCTCATAGTGACCAGCAGACGCAAATCCCAAGTGACTCAGAGAATATAGTTTTGCTTCCACGGCAACGGCGCCAGAAAATCATCTTGATAACCCACAAGTATAGGGGATCGCAATAGTTTTCGAGGATAGAGTATTCAACCCAAATTTATTGATTCGACTCAAGGGGAAGCGAAAGAACATTCTCAAGTATTAGCAGTTGAGTTGTCAATTCAACCACACCTGAAAGATTTAGTGTCTACAGCAGTAGCAACAGTAACCAGTAGCAGCAAAGTAACAGTAATAGTAACAGAGTAACAGCAGCAGTAGTGACACCAGTAGCGGCAAAGTAACGTAGCAAGGACCAGTAGGAAAAACTCGTAGGCATTGGATCGGTGATGGATGATTATGCCGGATGTGATTCATCATGTAACAGTTATAACACGGAGAGATAAGTAACTAGCTCCCAAAATGGACTCCAGATCTGCCCTCCAGATGAAGAACAGGAGGTAGCGGCGGCTCCGTATCGTAAACCGCGATGAACTCTTCTCCTTGATTTTTTTCCGGACGAAACGGACTATATAGAGCTAGATCGAGAGGCGATGGAGCTTTGTGGGCTCCATAAGCCTGCCAGGCGTGGCGAGGGGGGCCCGCCCCTGGTGGGCTTGTGGGCTCACGGCTCCACTCCCTCCGCTGATTCTTGCATCAGTATTTTTCATAAATCCCAGAAAAATTCTCCGTAAATTTTCAGGTCATTCCAAGAACTTTTATTTCTGCACAAAAACAACACCATGGCAATTCTGCTTAAAATAGCGTTAGTCCTGGTTAGTTCCATTCAAATCATGCAAATTAGAGTCCAAAACAAGGGCAAAAGAGTTCGGAAAAGTAGATACAACGGAGACGTATCACTCCACCACCATCACCGCCACGTCGTCGTGCTGCCGGAGAACTCAGCTACCTCTTCATCTCTCTTGCTGGATCAAGAAGGCGGAGATCGTCATCGAGCTGTATGTGTGCTAAACTCGGAGGTGTCGTCTGTTCGGTATTAGATCGGGACGGATCATGGGACAACATCGATTTGGATCGGGAAGACGTTCCACTACATCAAGTGCGTTTCTTAACGCTTCCCACTTAGCGATCTACAAGGGTATGTAGATCCGATCTCCCTCTCATAGATGATCATCACCATGATAGGTCTTCATGTGCGTAGGAATTTTTTTGTTTCCCATGCAACGTTCCCCAACAGCACGGGTCTTGGGCCAATCACCCTTTGCGCTCCTGCACGTTACATGGGCATCCAACATTAGTCCTGGCACCTCTAATACAAGATCAATGCTTACGTGGACCACTCGGGCATGCGCCGCTCAAATGCTGATGTCAGAAGAGCTTTGGCTGATACAACGATGCCGAGTACCCATAACTTCTCCCACGTGAAGGTTAGTGCGAAAGAGGTTAATGAACAACTCAGATCAAATATCCAAATCTCATTAATGTTTTAATTAACTTGCAGCGATGATGAGCAATCCAGGATATGTGGTCCCGTCGCCCCGTCTCAAGGATGTGTGACAAGGGCCAAGAATGCCCGGCCACGCCTCGTCACAATCACACGGGAATCCACCCGCAACAAACCTTTCATCATGTTCCCAGTAGTAAAGTCAAGTAACCGTATGGCTATAGCATCAGAGGAACCCGAGGTATCACCCTCGATGGATTCCAATCGATGTAACTGTCAAGGTGACCACAGAGGAATCATCGTCGATGGTCCACGCTTGAGGGGTTTCATGACAGAGTCGTTATCGGAAGTGGTGAAGGAGGAATCACCCTTCGTGAACCACCGCCGTTAACTACACTACAGAGCTACCACCAGGAGTATGTAATGGGGTGTCACCCTCGGTACTTGATAGTAGCTATGTAGAATCTGATACTTCTCCATCGTATCTACTTTTCCAAACTCTTTTACCCTTGTTTTGGACTCTAATTTGCATGATTTGAATGGAACTAACCCGGACTGACGCTATTTTCAGCAGAATTGCCATGGTGTTGTTCTTGCGCAGAAATAAAAGTTCTCGGAATGACCTGAAAATTTACGAGGATTTTTTGTGGAATATATAAAAAATACTGGCGCAAGAATTACCTGGAGGGACGGAGCCAGGAGCCCTAAAGCCCAGGAGGCGCCCCCCTGGCCGCGCCTGGCAGGCTTGTGAGCCCCTCGTGGCTCCGCCGCCTCCAATTCCAGCTCTATATATTCTCTCTCGCCCGGAAAAAAATCAAAGAGAAGAGTTCATCGCGTTTTACGATACGGAGCCGCCGCCACCACCTGTTCTTCCCGTGAGTAATCTCATCATAGGCTTGCTGGACGGTGATGGGTTAGATGAGATCTATCATGTAATCGAGTTAGTTTTGATGGGGATTGATCCCTAGTATCCACTATGTTCTGAGATTGATGTTGATACTACTTTGCTATGCTTAATGCTTGTCACTAGGGCCCGAGTGCCATGATTTCAGATCTGAACCTATTATGTTTTCATCAATATATGTGTGTTCTTGATCCTATCTTGCAAGTTGTAGTCACCTACTATGTGTTATGACCCGGCAACCCCAGAGTGACAATAGCCGGTACCACTCCCGGACATGACCATAGTATGAGGAGTTCATGTATTCACTAAGTGCTAATGCTTTGTTCCGGTTCTCTATTAAAAGGAGACCTTAATATCCCTTAGTTTCAATTAGGACCCCGCTGCCACGGGAGGGATGGACAATAGATGTCATGCAAGTTCGTTTCCATAATCACGTATGACTATATACGGAATGCATGCCTACATTACATTGACGAACTGGAGCTAGTTACATATCTCCCCATGTTATAACTGTTACATGATGAATGTCATCCCGCATAATTATCCATCACCGATCCAATGCCTACGATTATTTTCCTACTGGTCCTTGCTACGTTACTTTGCCGCTACTGCTGTCACTGCTGCTACTGTTACCGCTACTGATGTTACTCTTACCGTTGCTACCATTGCTATCACACTACTTTGCTACTCAAACTTTGCTGCAGATACTAAGTCAGGTGTGGTTGAATTGAAAACTCAACTGCTAATACTCGAGAATATTCTTTTGCTTCCCCTTGTGTCGAATCAACAAATTTCGGTTGAATACTCTACCCTCGAAAACTGTTTTGATCGCATATACTTGTGGGTTATCAAGACTATTTTTTGGCGCCGTTGCCGGGGAGGCCTAGCTCTATTCTCTCAGTCACTTGGGATTTACGTCTGTTGATCACTATGAGGAATACGAGAGATCCAAAAACTAAAGTCCTGCCCTCAACTACGAGGACATGTAAGGAACTGACATCTAGCTCTGCACTTGATTCACCTTCAGTTATGAGACACCACCGCCTGCTAGAAATTCTGATATGTCGCCTGTGCTTGATGACGCTACTTCTGCTATCCATGATGCTTGTGATGATGCTTTTCTTGATACTGCTTTGCCACTAGGTGCATTTCTTGATGCACAAATTGCTAGAGTTGCTGCTGAATGTGATGATACTTCTGAAACTGCTGAAATTATTGAAGTAGAACCTGTTGTTTCACCTGTTAGAACTAGCTCTCCTAGATATGAATTGCCTGAGATACCTGAGGGTTATGTTACGGAGGGAGAGGTAGCTGAGGACTTTCTTGCTTGTAAGGATAGTTATGATCTTGAGAATTTACTGCGCAAGTGGAAGGAAAAGTTTGTGAATGCTAGAATGAAATACGATCCTAAGTTTGCTACTTCACCCATCTTTGTAACTGATAAGGATAATGAATTCTCTGTCGATCCTGAGTTAATCACTTTGGTCGAATCTGATCCTTTTCATGGTTATGAGTCTGAAACGGTAGTAGCACATCTTACCAAGCTGAATGATATAGCCACCCTATCCACGAGCGAGGAAAAGATTCGCCATTACTATATCCTTAAGTTGTTTCCTTTCTCGCTAAAGGAGGACGCTAAGACTTGGTTTACTTCTCTTGCTCCTGGTTGTGTGCATAGTCCCCAGGATATGATCTACTACTTCTCTGAGAAATATTTTCCGGCCCATAAGAAACAAGCTGCCTTGCAGGATATATATAACTTTGTGCAAGTTGAAGAAGAGAGTCTCCCACAAGCTTGGGAGAGGCTTGTCCAGTTACGGAATGCTTTGCCTGATCACCCTCTTGAGAAGAATGAAATACTTGATATCTTTTATAATGGACTAATCGATGCTTCTAGGGACCACCTAGATAGTTGTGATGGTTGTGTTTCCAGGGAAAGAACTATGGAACAAGCTGAAATTCTATTGAATAATATCTTGAGAAATGATAATGCTTGGACTATTCCCGAACCACCTCCGAAGACAACTCCGAAGAAAAGAGGTATTCTATTTCCTCAGTCCTGAAGATATGCAAGAAGCCAAGAAATCTATGCAAGAGAAAGGCATTTAATCTGAAGATGTTAAGAATCTACCACCTATCAAAGAGATCCATGGTCTTGATAACCCGACACAGGTAGTAGAGGTAAATTCTCTTCGTAAATTCAATGAGAGTGATATTCCTTTTGATAAACCTGCTAGCTTATGCTTAGATGAATTTGATAACTTTGTTGTCAAACAACAAAGTTTCACTGATTATGTTAGCAGACAATTGGAACAGAATGATCATATGTTTAGTCATTTAAGTGCTTGTGTGGATAGAAATGTCAATGATCTTAAGCTTTTGAGTAAAGATGCCTCTATGGTCACTACTCAAGTAGAACAAGTACTTAAGGCTCAAAATGACTTGCTCAATGAGTTGAATGACAATTTTGTTAGAGTCATCACTAGAGGTGGTAGAATGATTCAGGAACCTTTGTATCCTGAGGGCCATCCTAAGAGAATTGAACAAGATTCTCATGGAGTTAGCACTGATGCACCTAGTCATCCTAGTAATAGGAAGAAAAATAAAGATGATAGGAACTTGCATGCTAGCAAACCTGCTGCTGTTACACCTGAGAATCCAAATGATATCTCTGTTTCAGATGCCGAAACACAATCTGGTGATGAACATGAGCCTAATGATAATATCGATAGTGGTGTTCGTGACGATGCTCAACCTAGTAATGATAAGGATGTGGAGATTGAACCTAGTGTTGATCTTGATAACCCACAACCTAAGAACAAGAGATACGATAAGAACGATGATGACCCACAAGTATAGGGGATCTACCGTAGTCCTTTCGATAAGTAAGAGTGTCTAACCCAACGAGGAGCAGAAGGATCTGACAAGTGGTTTTCAGCAAGGTAATATCTGCAAGCACTGAAATTATCGGTAACAAGTAATTGTGTGGTGAGATGATTCGTAGCAAGTAGCAAGTGACAAAAGTAACAACGGTGCAGCAAAGTGGCCCAATCCCTTTTGTAGAAGGGGCAAGCCTGGACAAAGTCTTATAGGAGGTAAAACGCTCCCGAGGACACATGTGAATTTCTGTCAAGCTAGTTTTCATCATGTTCATATGATTCTCGTTCGTTACTTTGATAGTTTGATATGTGGGTGGATCGACGCTTGGATACTGCCCTTACTTGGACAAGCATCCCACTTATGATTAACCCCTCTCGCAAGCATCCGCAACTACGAAAGAAGAATTAAGACAAAGTCTAACCATAGCATTAAACTAGTGGATCCAAATCAGCCCCTTACGAAGCAACGCATAAACTAGGGTTTAAGCTTCTGTCACTCTAGCAACCCATCATCTACTTACTACTTCCCAATGCCTTCCTCTAGGCCCAAATAATGGTGAAGTGTTACGTAGTCGACGTTCACATAACACCACTAGAGGAAAACAACATACAACACATCAAAATATCGAACGAATACCAAATTCACATGACTACTTATAGCATGACTTATCCCATGTCCTCGGGAACAAAAGTAACTACTCACAAAGCATAATCATATTCATGAGCAGAGAGGTTATGAGTAGCATCAAAGATCTGAACATAAACTCTTCCACCAAGTAATCCAACTAGCATCAACTACAAGGAGTAATTAACACTACTAGCAACCTTACAAGTACCAATCGGAGTCGCGAGACGGAGATTGGTTACAAGAGATGAACTAGGGTTTGGACATGAGATGGTGCTGATGAAGATGTTGATGGTGATGAGTCCCCTCCGATGAGAGGAGTGTTGGTGATGACGATGGCGACGATTTCCCCCTCCGGGAGGGAAGTTTCCCCGTCACGATCGTCCTGCCGGAGCTCTAGATTGGTTCTGCACAAGTTCCGCCTCGTGGCGGCGGCGAATCCTCCGAAAAGCCTCCTCCTGATTTTTTCTGGAATGAAACCCTTCTTGTAGCAAAAGAGGGGAGCCAGAGGGCTAAGTGGGAGCCCACAAGCCCCCTAGGCGCGGCCAGGGGGAGGCCGGGCCTAGCAGGCTTGTGGCCTCCTGCTGGCGCTCCTCTGGTACTTCTTCGGCCCAGTATTTTTTATAAATCCCAAAAAAAATCCTCGTTGATTTTCACGTCTTTTGGAGTTGCGCAGAATAGGTATCTCAAACTTGCTCCCTTTTCAGGCCAGAATTCCAGCTGTCGGCATTCTCCCTCTTCATGTAAACCTTGCAAAATAAGAGAGAAAAGGCATAAGTATTGTACCGTGAAGTGTAATAACAGCCCAAAAAGCGATAAATATCAACATGAAAGCATGATGCAAAATGGACGTATCAAACGACTTTATTGCTAGGAAGCATGGTAAAGAAAGAGACCCATGGGTTCAGAAACCCATGCTCTTTCCTCCCAAACCATCCAATAAAAAGGATGATGAGGACTTTGAGCGCTTTGTTGAAATGATTAGACCTGTCTTTCTACAAATGTGTTTGACAGATATGCTCAAAATGTCTCCTTATGCTAAGTACATGAAGGATATTGTGACTAACAAAAGGAAGATACCTGAGGTTGAGATTTCCACCATGCTTGCTAATTACACCTTCAAGGGTGGAAGTCCTAAGAAACTAGGTGATCCCGGAGTGCCCACTATACCTTGCTCCATTAAAGGAAATTATGTTAGGACCGCTTTATGCGATCTTGGAGATGGTGTTAGTGTTATGCCTCTCTCTCTTTATCGTAGACTTGAATTGGATAAGTTGACACCCACTGGAATCTCCTTGCAAATTGCCGACAAATCAACTGCTTTTCCTATCGACATTTGCGAGGATGTGCCTGTTGTGGTTGCTAACGTTACTATCTTAACGGACTTTGTTATTATGGATATTCTCGAGGATGATGCCATGGCGGTCATCCTTGGAAGACCCTTTTTAAACACTGCAGGGGCTGTTATTGATTGCAACAAAGGCAATGTCACTTTCCATGTTAATGGTAATGAGCACACGGTGCACTTTCTGAAGAAACTATATCGAGTACATTGCATCAATGCTATTGAAAAAACTTCATCGATTCTTATTGGGAGCTTTGAATGCGCTATACCTACTGTCAAGACGAAGTATGATTTACTTGTTGGGGATATGCACATCCCCGTTGAGGTAACCTAGTGATTATTCGAAAATTCTCCAGTCTTATGCGATTCGAAAGAAGTTTGTCAAGGAGACTTGATCAACCTCGTTGACAGATTTCTTTTGATGACCATGAGATGGATGAATCTAGGAGTCACAACCCTTTGTTCCGAACTTTTACTTTCCGTTGTTTAGAATAAAAATGATAGATTTATCTTTATTTTCCTGTTTTCTACTTTTTGCGTCCCTTAGAGAAGTGTCCCGAAAATAAAAGTTCTTCAAATGCCCTGAAAATCAAGTATGATTTTTTCTGGAATTTTTGAAAAATTGTGAGACAAAGAGCTAGTCAGAGCATGCACCAGTGGGCCACAAGCCCAGGAGGCGGGCCACCCCCCTGGCCACGCCTGGCAGGCTTGTGGGCCCCACGTGGCCCCCTCCACTTATTCCAGCTCCCATCTCCTTCTCCTACCTCCAGAAAAAATCATTCCACAACTCAAACCCGTGTTCTTGCTCTTCTTGCTGCGTTTTTCGATATCCTTGTGCAAAGCCCCATTCACCAAACAGTTTTGGGGGAATTGTTCCTTGGTATGTGACTCCTCTATTGGTCCAACAACACGGGTTTTGGACTCTAATTTGCATGATTTGAATGGAACTAACCCGGACTGACACTGTTTTCAGCAGAATTGCCATGGTGTTGTTTTTGCGCAGAAATAGAAGTTCTCGGAATGACCTGGAAATTTACGAGGATTTTTTGTGGAATATATAAAAAATACTGGCGCAAGGATTACCTGGAGGGACGGAGCCACGAGCCCACAAGCCCAGGAGGCGCGGCCCCCCTGGCCGTGTCTGGCAGGCTTGTGAGCCCCTCGTGGCTCCACCGCCTCCAATTCCAGCTCTATATATTCTCTCTCGCTCGGAAAAAATCAGACAGAAGAGTTCACCGCATTTTACGATACGGAGCCGCCGCCACCACCTGTTCTTCCTCTGGAGGGCAGATCTGGAGTCCGTTCTGGGCTCCGGAGAGGGGGAATCGACGCCTTCGTCATCACCAACCATCATTCATCGCCAATTCCATGATGTTCTTCATCGTTCGTGAGTAATCTCATCATAGGCTTGCTGGACGGTGATGGGTTGGATGAGATCTATCATGTAATCGAGTTAGTTTTGATGGGGATTGATCCCTAGTATCCACTATGTCCTGACATTGATGTTGATACTACTTTGCTATGCTTAATGCTTGTCACTAGGGCCCGAGTGCCATGATTTCAGATCTGAACCTATTATGTTTTCATCAATATATGTGTGTTCTTGATCCTATCTTGCAAGTTGTAGTCACCTACTATGTGTTATGACCCGGCAACCCCGGAGTGACAATAGCCGGTACCACTCCCGGAGATGACCATAGTATGAGGAGTTCATGTATTCACTAAGTGCTAATGCTTTGTTCCAGTTCTCTATTAAAAGGAGACCTTAATATCCCTTAGTTTCCATTAGGACCACACTGCCACGGGAGGGATGGACAATAGATGTCCTGCAAGTTCTTTTCCATAAGCACGTATGACTATATACGGAATGCATGCCTACATTACATTGACGAACTGGAGCTAGTTACATATCTCCCCATGTTATAACTGTTACATGATGAATGTCATCCGGCATAATTATCCATCACCGGTCCAATGCCTACGAGTATTTTCCTAATGGTCCTTGCTATGTTACTTTGCCGCTAGTGCTGTCACTTCTGTTACTGTTACCGCTACTGTTGTCACTGTTGTTACTGTTACCATTGCTACCGTTGCTATCACACTACTTTGCTACTGAAACTTTGCTGCAGATACTAAGTCTTTCAGGTGTGGTTGAATTGACAACTCAACTGCTAATACTCGAGAATATTCTTTTGCTTCCAGTTGTGTCGAATCAACAAATTTGGTTGAATACTCTACCCTCAAAAACTGTTGCGATCCCCTATACTTGTGGGTTATCAGAGTCGCACAACTAGGGGTGTGAAGTGATGTGATGGGTCATGGCTCGTCGATCAGTTGATCGAGTCTTTGACGATAAAGCAGGGGAAAGTGGGACTAAGGGGTCAATGGGGATCATCGCTCCACCTATACTAAGCATTTAATGTACAATATGGTACAATATCAATTTATCAAAAACAAGTTATGCATCAGAATATGAGCTATCTACAAGAATAGCGAAATATAATGCAAGCATGCGGGAGAAAGACTGGGCGATATAGGATGATCAAGGGAGGTTGCTTGCCTTGTTGCTCTCTTGCAAAAGGCTGGTCGTTAGTGTTGTAGTCGTAACCGGCAGCGTTAGTCTCGGGGTCTACCAGAGAGAAGAGGGGGGAGAAACTGTTGGAAATATGCCCTAGAGGCAATAATAAATTAGTTATTATTATATTTCTTTGTTCATGATAATCGTTCATTATCCATGTTATAATTGTATTGATTGGAAACACAAATACATGTGTGGATACTGGATACACAAACAAAACACTAGTAAGCCTCTAGTTGAATAGCTCGTTTATCAAAGATGGTCAAGGTTTCCTGAAGATAGACAAGTGTTGTCAAGGTTTCCTGAGGTTTAGCAATTCTAGCAGCATCTTCACAGAAGTGAATATTATGTCCCTCAACTTCTTCAGACAGAAGATCTTTGATAATAGTAATGCTAGGTTCAACTCTAATTTGCTCAGGGGGGTGTAGGTGTTTTAATATAGCCTCTACGAATCACAGTTGAAGCTTTAGAATGATCCTTTATCCTAACAGGGAAAGGTGGTTTCTCAATGTAAGCACTGGGAACCACATGATCATTATAGGCAATGACTCTCTCTTCAACTGGAGTGGGTTTAACTACATTGACTTCTAAAGGAGGATGATATTTAAACCACTTCTCTTTGGGGAGATCAATATGAGCAGAGTCAAGTCCATACTTAGTGCTAAAGTCACAAAAAGTATTTGTCTCAACAAATGATTTAACGCAATCAAAAGTGAAATTCATACCTGACTCCTTACCTTCTTCAAGCTCCCAATCTTCAGAGTTGCGTTTAATTCTCTCCAATAAATTCCATTTGAAGTCAATATCTCTCTTCATAAAAGAACTGATACAAGAAGTATCAAGCATGGTGCGATCATCATGAGAAAGCCGAGCATGGAAGTTCTGAATGATAATTTCTCTCGAGAGCTCATTATTGGGGCATGAATATAGCATTGATTTAAGCCTCCCCGAAGCTTGAGCGATGCTTTCTCTGTCACGAGGCCAAAAATTATAAATATAATTTCGATCACGATGAACTAAATGCATAGGATAAAACTTTTGATGAAATTCCAATTTCAACCGATTGTAGTCCCATGATCCAGTATCATCACATAGCCTATACCATGTCAACGCCTTATCCTTTAAAGATAAAGGAAATACCTTCTTCTTGGACTCATCCTCGAGCACACCTGCAAGCTTAAATAAACCACAAACCTCATCTACATAGATTAGATGCAAGTCTGGATGTGATGTTCCATCTCCTGTAAAAAGATTAGCCAGCAGTTTCTCAAGAATACCCGAAGGAAATTCAAAGCAAATATTTTTAGTAGGTGCAGCAGGTTGAGGAGAAACTCTTTGTGCTTCCGTTCGAGGTGAAGATACCCCGAACAAGCCCCCCAAAGTGTTAGTATCCATAGTGACAAGTGACAACAAATTTCAGCACACTATATGAATGTTTCATTACCAAGTTCCACTTACCAAAGGCGCTTCACTCCCCGGCAACGACGCCAGAAAAGAGTCTTGATGACCCACAAGTATAGGGGATTAATCATAGTCCTTTTGATAAGTAAGAGTGTCGAACCCAAGGAGGAGCAGAAGGATCTGACAAGTGGTTTTCAGCAAGGTAAAATCTGCAGTCACTGAAATTGTCGGTAACAAGTGATTGTGTGGTGAGATGATTTGTAGCAAGCAACAAGTAACAAAAGTAGCAACGATGCAGCAAAGTGGCCCAATCCCGTTCGTAGCAAGGGACAAGCCTGGACAAAGTATTATAGGAGGAAAAATGCTTCCGAGGTTCACATAACACCACTAGAGGAAAAACAACATACAACTTATCAAATTACCGAACGAATACCAAATTCACATGACTACTATTAGCATGACTTATCCCATGTCCTCAGGAACAAAAGTAACTACTCACAAAGCATAATCATAATCATGATCAGAGAGGTAATGAGTAGCATCAAGGATCTGAACATAAACTCTTCCACCAAACAATCCAACTAGCATCAACTACAAAGAGTAATCAACACTACTAGCAATCTTACAAGTACCAATAGGAGTCGCGAGACGGAGATTGGTTACAAGAGATGAACTAGGGTTTGGAGATGAGATGGTGTTTATGAAGATGTTGATGGTGACGAGTCCCCTCTGATGAGAGGATTGTTGGTGATGACGATGGAGACGATTTCCCCCTCCGGGAGGGAAGTTTCCCCGGCAGAATCGTCCTGCCGGAGCTCTAGATTGGTTCTGCTCAAGTTCCGCCTCGTGGCGGCGGCAAAACCACGAAAAAGCTTCTCCTTGATTTTTTTTCTGGACGAAACCCTCCATATAGAAAAAGAGGAGAGCAAGTGGGCCAGTGGGATGCCCACAGGCCCTCATGGCGCGGCCTGGGGGGTGGCCGCGCCGTGTAGGCTTGTGGGCACCCCCTGGTGCCCCTCCGACACTTCTTCGGCCCAGTATTTTTGATAAATCGGGAAAAAAATCTCTGTTGATTTTTACGGCGTTTGGAGTTGCGCAGAATAGGTATCTCAACTTTGCTCCACTTTTAGGCCAGAATTCCAGTTGCCGGCATTCTCCCTCTTCATGTAAACCTTGCAAAATAAGAGAGAAAAGGCATAAGAATTGTACCATGAAGTGAAATAACAGCCAAAGAAGTGATAAATATCAACATGAAAACATGATGCAAAATGGACGTATCATGGAGTCAGCCCAAGGGGCCCATGGTGCCACATAAGAAATACCAAAGGAAAATAAAAGAAAAAGGGAAAGAGGGAGGTGGGAAGGAAGGGGAGGACTCCTCCTTCCCAAACCGAATTGGAGGAGGAGTCCTCCTCCTCCCTTGGCCAGCGCACCCTTGAGGCCTTGTGCCTCAAGGCTAGCCCTCCCCCTCCCTCCTATATATATTGGTGGTTTAGGGCTGATTTGAGACACAACTTTGCCACGTGCAACTCAAACCTATACCACGTAGTTTTACCTCTAGATCGGATTTCTGCGGAGCTCGGGTGGAGCCCTGCAGTAGTAGATCATCACCACCACCGGAGCGCCGTCACGCTACCGGAGAACTCATCTACTTCCATGTCTTGCTTGTTGGATCAAGAAGGCCGAGATCATCGTCGAGCTGTACGTGTGCGGAACGCGGAGGTGTCGTCCGTTCGGCGCTAGATCGGAACGGATTGTGGGACGGATCGATGGATGGTTCGTGGGACATTTCGGGGGACGTGAAGACGTTCCACTACATCAACCGCGTTTCTTAACATTCCCCGTTGTGCGATCTACAAGGGTACGTGGATCTAATCTCCACTCATAGATGGACATCACCATGATAGGTCTTCGTGTGCGTAGGAAATTTTTTGTTTCCCATGCAACGTTCCCCAACAGTGGCATCATGAGCTAGGTTCATGCGTAGATGTTATCTCGAGTAGAACACAAAAGGTTTTGTGGACGGTGATGTTCGATTTGCTGCCCTCCTTAGTCTTTTCTCGATTCAGCGGTATTACTAGATTGAAGCGGACCGGACCGACATAACTCGTACGCCTACGAGAGACTGGTTTCATCGATTGACATGCAACCTTGTTGCATAAAGATGACTGGCGGGTGCCTATTTCTTCAACTTTAGTTGAATTGGTTTTGACCGATGCGGTCCTTGGAGTGGTTAAATAGCAATTTGCACATCTCCATTGTGGGTTTTTTTGCGTAAGTAAGATGCGATCATACTAGATACCCATAGCAGCCACGTAAAACATGCAACAACAAATTAAAGGACGTATAACTTGTTTTTACAGGGTATGCTTGTGATATGATATGGCCAATGACGTGATGTGATATATTGGATGTATGAGATGATAATGTTGTAATAGTTAATATCGACTTGCATGTCGATGCTACGGCAACCGGCAGGAGCCATAGGGGTTGTCTTTAAACTAACATTTGTGTTTGCAGATGCGTTTACTATATTGCTAGGTCGTAGCTTTAGTAGTAATAGCATAAGTAGCACGACAACCTCGATGGTGACACGTTGATGGAGATCATGGTGTGGCACCGGTGGCAAGAAGACCATGCCGGTGCTTTGGTGATGGAGATCAAGAAGCACAAGATGATGGCCATATCATGTCACTTATGAATTGCATGTGATGTTAATCCTTTTATGCACCTTATTTTGCTTAGAACGACGGTAGCATTATAAGGTGATCTCTCACTAAAATTTCAAGACAAAATTATGTTCTCCCCGACTGTGCACCATTGCTACAGTTCGTCGTTCGAGACACCACGTGATGATCGGGTGTGATAGACTCAACATTCACATACAACGGGTGCAAAACAGTTGCACACGCGGAACACTCGGGTTAAGCTTGACGAGCCTAGCATGTGCAGACATGGCCTCGGAACACATGAGACCGAAAAGTCGAGCATGAATCGTATAGTTGATATGATTAGCATAGAGATGCTTACCACTGAAACTATTCGCAACTCACGTGATGATCGGACTTGAGTTAGTGGATTTGGATCATGTACCACTCAAATGACTAGAGAGATGTACTTTTTGAGTGAGAGATTAATAAGTAATTTGATTAGTTAAACTCTAATTATCATGAACATAGTCAAAAGGTCTTTGCGAATTATGGTGTAGCTTGCGCTATAGCTCTATTGTTTTTATATGTTCCTAGAGAAAAATTTAGTTGAAAGATGATAGTAGCAACTTTGCGGACCGAGTCCGTAAAACTGAGGATTGTCCTGATTGCTACGCAGAAGGCTTATGTCCTTAATGCACCACTCGGTGTGCTGCACCTCGAGCATCGTCCGTGGATGTTGCGAACATCTGACATACACGTTTTTGATGACTACGTGATAGTTCAGTGCATAATACTTAATGGCTTAGAAGCAAGGCACCGAAGACGTTTTGAAACGTCACGTAACATAAGAGATGTTCTAAGAGATGGTATTGAGATTTCATGCTCGTGCCCTTGTTGAGAGGTGTGAGACCTCCGACAATATTCGTTGTCTACAAAGTAAAGGAGAAAAGCTTAATCGTTGAGCATGTTCTCAAATTGTCTAAGTACAACAATCGCTTGAATCAAGTGGGAGTTAATCTTCCAGATGAGATAGTGATGGTTCTCCAAAGTCACTGCCACTGAGCTGCTAGAGCTTCGTGATGAACTATAACATATCAAGGATATATATGATGATCCTTGAGCGATTCACAATGTTTGACATTGCGAAAGTAGAAATCAAGAAGGAGCATCAATTTTTGATGGTTAGTAAAACCACTAGTTTCAAAAAGGGCAAGGGCTAGAAGGGATACTTCATAAAATGGCAAACCAGTTGTTGTTCTAATGAAGAAACCCAAGATTGAACCCAAACCCGAGACTAAGTGCTTCTGTTATGAGGGGAATAGTCACTGAGGCGGAGCTACCCTAGATGCTTGGTAGATAAGAAGGCTGGCAAAGTCGACAGAAGTATATTTGATATACATGATATTGATGTGTACTTTACTAGTACTCCTAGTAGCACGAGGGTATTGGATACCGGTTCGATTTCTAAGTGTTTAGTAACTCAAAATAAAAGCTACGGAATAAACGGAGACTACCTAAAGGCGAGGTGACGATAAGTGTTGGAAGTGTTTCCAAGGTTGATGTGATCAAACATCGCACGCTCCCTCTACCATCGGGATTGGTGTTAAACCTAAATAATTGTTGTTTGGTGTTTGCGTTGAGCATGAACATGATTGGATCGTGTTTATTGCAATATGATTATTCATTTAAAGATAATAATGTTTATTCTATTTGCTTGAATAATTACCTTCAATGGTTTATTGAATCTCGATCGTAGTGTTACACATGTTCATAATATTTTTGCCAAAAGATACAAAGTAATAATGATAGTACCACTTACTTGTGGCACTGCCGCTTGAGTCATGTTGATGTAAAATGCATGAATGAGCTCCATGCTGATGGATCTTTGTACTCACTCATTTTTGAAACGTTTGATACATGCAAACCATACATGTTGGTATAAACACATGAAGAATCTCCATGCAAATGGATCATTTGGACTCACTTGATTTTGAATCACTTGAGACATGCAAAATCATACCACATGGAACAAGAAAATAACTTGTTGGATGCAATACTTTTTTTATGTGTGCAGACCAATGAGTGCTGAAGCACGCAGTGGATATCGTTATGTTCTTACTTCACTGACGACTTGAGTAGATACATGAGTATTTACTTGATGAATCACAAGTCTGAAATATTGAAAGGTTCAAAGCTATTTCAGAGTGAAGATCGTCGTGACAAGAGGATAAACTGTCTACGATATGATCATAGAGATGAATATCTGAGTTGCGAGTTATGGTACACAGTTGAGACAATGTGGAAATTGTTTTGCAATTCATGCCACGTGGAACACCATAGTGTGATGGTGTGTCCGAACGTCATAGCCACGCCCTATTTGATATGGTGCATACTATGATGTCTCTTATCGAATTACCACTATCGTTTATGGGTTATGCATTAGAGACAACCGCATTCACTTTAAATAGGGCACCACATATTTCCGTTGAGATGACACAATATGAACTATGGTTTGGAGAAACCTAAGAAGTCGTTTCTTGAAAGTTTGGGGCTGCGACGCTTATGTGAAAAAGTTTCAGTCTGATAAGCTCGAACCCAAAGCGGATAAATGCAGCTTCATAGGATATCCAAAATAGTTGGGTACATCTCCTATCTCAGATCCGGAAGTAAAGTGTTTGTTTCTAAAAATGGGTCCTTTCTTGAGGAAAGGTTTCTATCAAAAGAGTTGAGTGGGAGGGTGGTGGAACTTGATGAGGTTAGTGAACCATCACTTCAACCAGTGTGTAGCAGGGCGCAGGAAGTTGTTCCTATGGCACCTACACCAATTGAAGTGGAAATTGATGATGGTGATCATTGAGCTTCGGATCAAGTTACTACAAACCTCGTAGGTCGACAAGGTCGCGTATTACTACAGAGTGGTACGGTAACCTTGTCTTGAAGGTCATGTTGTTGAACAACAATGAATCTACGAGCTATGGAGAAGCGATGGTGGGCCCGGGTTCTGACAAATGGTTGGAGGCCATGAAATCCGAGAGAGGATCCATGTATGAAAACAAAGTGTAGACTTTGGAAGAACTATTTGATGGTCGTAGGACTCTTAAGTAAAGATGGATCTTTAAAAGGAAGACATACGATGCTGGTGAAAAGTCACCATTAAGAAAGGCTCGACTTATCGCAAAGATGTTTCCGACAAGTTCAAAGAGTTGACTATGATGAGACTTTCTCACTCGTAGCGATGCTAAAAATCTGTTGGAATTATGTTAGGAATTGCTGCATTGTTTGTGAAATATTGCACATAGGATGTCAAAACATTGTTTCCTCGACGGTTTCCTTGAGGAAAGGTTGTATCTGATACAACCAAAAGGTTTTGTCAATCCTAAAGGATGCTAACAAGTATGCAAGCTCCAGCGATCCTTCTATGGACGGGTGCAAGCATCTCAGAGTTGGAATATACACTTTGATGAGATGATCAAAGCTTTTGGGTTTGTACAAGGTTTATGAGAAACTTGTATTTCCAAAGAAGTGAGTGGGAGCACTATAGAATTTCTGATAAGTATATGTGGTTGACATATTGAAGATCGGAAGTAATGTAGAATTTCTGTGAAGCATGAAGGGTTGTTTGAAAGGAGTTTTTCAAAGGAAAACCTGGATAGAGCTACTTGAACATTGAGCATCAAGATATATAGAGATAGATCAAAACGCTTAATAGAACTTTCAATGAAATACATGCGTTGACAAGTTTTTGAAGGTGTTCAAAATAGATCAGCAAAGAAGGAGTTCTTGGCTGTGTTGTAAGGTGTGAATTTGAGTAAGACTCAAAGCCCAACCACAACAGAAGAAAGAGAAAGGACGAAGGTCATCCCCTATGCCTTAGCCATAGACTCTAAAGTATGCCATGCTGTGTGCCGCACCTGATGAGTGCCTTTGCCATGAGTCTGTCAAGGGGTACAAAGAGTGATCCAGGATTGAATCATTAAACAACGGTCAAAGTTATCCTTAGTAACTAATGGACTAAGGAATTTTCTCGATTATGGAGGTGGTTGAAGAGTTCGTCGTAAAGGGTTGCGCTGATGCAAGCTTGGACACTAATCCGAATAACTCTGAGTAGTAAAACGGATTCGTATAGTAGAGTAGATATTTGGAGTATTTCCGAATAGCACGTAGTAGCAGCATCCATAAGATGACATAAAGATTTGTAAAGCACACACGGATCTGAAAGATTCAGAACCGTTGACTAAAACCTCTCTCACGAGCAAGACGTGATCAAACCCCAGAACTGTATGGGTGTTGGATTCGTTAAAATCATATGGTGATGTGAACTAGATTATTGACTCTAGTGCAAGTGGGAGACTGTTGGGAATATGCCCTAGAGGCAATAATAAATTAGTTATTATTATATTTCTTTGTTCATGATAATCGTTCATTATCCATGCTATAATTGTATTGATTGGAAACACAAATACATGTGTGCATACATAGACAAATCACTGTCCCTAGTAAGCCTCTAGTTGACTAGCTCGTTGATCAAAGATGGTCAAGGTTTCCTGACCATAGACAAGTGTTGTCACTTGATAACGGGATCACATCATTAGGAGAATCATGTGATGGACTAGACCCAAACTATGAACGTAGCATACTGATCGTGTCATTTTATTGTTATTGTTTTCTCGTGTCAAGTATTTATTCCTATGACCATGAACGAGATTGAAATAGGTATGCGGATACCGACGATCGAATCTCGGGCAAATAACATACCGAAGGACAAAGGGAATGACATACGGGATTATATGAATCCTTGACACTGAGGTTCAACCAATAAGATCTTCGGAGAATATGTAGGACCCAATATGGGCATCCAGGTCCCGCTATTGGATATTGACCGAGGAGTGCCTCGGGTCATGTCTACATAGTTCTCGAACCCGTAGGGTCTGCACACTTAAGGTTCGGTGATGTTTTAGTATAGTTGAGTTATATGTGTGGTTACCTAATGTTGTTAGGAGTCCCGGATGAGATCACGGACGTCACGAGAGTTTCCGAAATGGTCCGGAAACGAAGATTGATATATAGGATGGTTTCATTTGATTATCGGAAAGTTTCGGGCAATTTCGGCAGTGTACGGGGAGTGGCGAGTGGGTTCCGGGAGTTCACCGGGAGGGGCCCACCCACCCGGGAGTGAGCCCAAGGCACTAGGGTAGCGCCACAAGTCCTTAGTGGGCTGGTGGAGTCATCCCAAGGGGCCCATGGCGCCACATAAGAAAATACCAAAGGAAAATAAAAGAAAAAGGGAAAGAGGGAGGTGGGAAGGAAGGGGAGGACTCCTCCTTCCCAAACCGAATTGGAGGAGGAGTCCTCCTCCTCCCTTGGTCGGCGCACCCTTGAGGCCTTGTGCCTCAAGGCTAGCCCTCCCCATCCCTCCTATATATATTGGTGGTTTAGGGCTGATTTGAGACACAACTTTGCCACGTGCAACTCAAACCTATACTACATTAGAGTCAACAACCTCTTTGACTAGTCAAACTTACCTCTAAGCCCCTCTCCCTAGACCCACTTTTAATCCAGGGTTTAAACTAATCTAATTAGGTTAATTAACAGGGTGGGTCCCACATGTCATACTTTGTTAATTAATTAGACTAATCAGGTTCATACTAATTACGTTAACTAACTACCTTATTAATTAATCATTTTATTTTATTTTATTATTTTGTAATTTTGTTTAGGGGGCTCGTCTCTCATTGGGTGGGGGCTGATTGGGGGGGGGGATCAGGCCCACTGTCTAAAATAGGGGCCGACTGGGGCCGAAACCAACCGAGGCCATGGCCATGACGGCCAGCGGGGGCGGCCGATGGTGTGAGCGAGCGGCAGGCCGCGCCGCGAGTGATGGGGGGGCACGGGCGCAGGGCTCAGCGCAGCGGCGCGATGGCCGGACCAATGTGCGAGGGCGCAAGCGGGGTGGAGGCCGGGCACAGTGGCGGAGCAGCCGCGAGCGGAGGGCGCGCGAGGTGAGGCAGTAATGGCAGCGGGTGTGGCACGATCGATGGTGTGGTAGCTCGTCGGAGGGGCGGGGCAATGCGGTGCGCAGCGGTTGGTTGCAGTCTAGGCGCGAGGGTGCAGGGGGCTCGCCGGAGGGGCGGGGCGCTATAGCGGCGTGATGTCTGCTAGAACTACGTCGCTATTTCCCCAAAGAGGAAGGGATGATGCAGTATAGCGACAGTAGGTATTTCCCTCAGTGATGAGATCAAGGTTATCGAACCAGTAGGAGTGCCTCCTCACACCACGTAAACAACACTTGCACACAAATAACAAATACTCGCAACCCACGTGTTAAAGGGGTTGTCAATCCCTTTCGGGTACGACGCCTCAAGATAGGCAAATAACGTGAGGTAAAAGTGGTCGATAGGATAAATAGATCATGGAACAAATAAATTGCAGCAAGGTATTTTTTGTATTTTTGGTTTAATAGATCTGAAAATAAAACCAAAGGAAAATAGACCGCAAAGGCAAATATGATGAAAAGAGAACCAGGGGTCGTAGGTTTCACTAGTGGCTTCTCTCGAGAAAAATAGCAAACACTAGGAAAACAATTATTGTTGGGCAATTGATAGAACTTCAAATAATCATGACGATATCCAGGCAATGATCATTATATAAGCATCACGTCCAAGATTAGTAGACCAACTCCTGTCTGGATCTACTACTATTACTCCACACATCGACCACTATCCAGCATGCATCTAGTGTATTAAGTTCGTGGAAAAACAAAGTAATGCAATAAGAACGATGGCATGATGTAGACAAGATCTATTTATGTAGAAATAGACCACATCTTGTTATCCTTAATAGCAACGATACATACGTGTCGTTTCCCTTTCTGTCACTCGGATCAAGCACCGCAAGATCGAAACCATCACAAAGCACCTCTTCCCATTGCAAGATAAATAGACCAAGTTGTCCAGAAAAAACCAAATATCAAAGAAGAAATACGAGGCTATAATCAATCACGCATATAAGAGATCAAAGAAGACACAAATAACTTTCATTGATAAAAATATAGATCTGATCATAAACTCAAAGTTCATCGGATCCCAACAAACACACCGCAAAAGACTTACATCATATGGATCTCCAAGAGACCATTGTATTGATAATCAAGAGAGAGAGAGATAGAGAGGAAGCCATCTAGATACTAACTACGGACCCTTAGGTCTACAAGGAACTACTCACGCATCATCGGAGAGGCACCAATGGACATGATGAACCCCTCCGTGATGGTGTCTAGATTGGATCTGGTGTTTTCGGACTCTGCGGCGGCTGGAATTGATTTTCGTCCCCCTTCCTAGGGTTTCTAGAATATTGGGGTATTTATAGAGCAAGGAGGCGGTGCGGGAGGCCAACAAGGAGGTCACAACCCATCGGGGCACGCCTGGGGCGCCTTGGTGGGTTGTGCTCCCATCGGAGCTCCCCTCACGTGCGTTCCTCGCCCACTGGATGTCTTCTGGCCCAAAAAAATCCACAAAAAGTTGCGCTGCGTGGGACTCCGTTTGGTATTGATTTCCTGCGATGTAAAAAACATGCAGAAAACAACAACTAGCACTGGGCACTATGTCAATAGGTTAGTACCAAAAAATGATGTAAAATGACTATAAAATGATTGTAAAACATCTAAGAATGATAATATAATAGGATGGAACAATAAAAAATTGTTGATACGTTGGAGAAATATCACCATCCCCAAGCTTAATTCCTACTCGTCCTCGAGTAGGTAAATGATAAAAAACAGAATTTTTGATGTGGAATGCTGCCTAACATGTTCATCACATTTCTTTTCTTTATAGCATGGACATTTGGACTTTTATATGGTTCAAAGCAATAGTCTAGTCTTGACATGAAGACTTTAATACTCAAGCATACCAACAAGGAACCATGTCTTTCAAAATATCAACACTAAAGCAAGTTATCCCTAGCCCATTATGCTCAATCATTGATCCATTCATGAAACACACTCGAATATTAGCTACACCCAATGCTCAAATACGATCATAGAGCCCCTTAGTTTGTGTTTATGAGAGAAGATGGAGATTCAAATTCGAAATAAAAATTGCATAAGTAAAAGAAATGCCCTTCGCAGAGGGAAGTAGGGATTTGTAGAGGTGCCAGAGCTCAAAGCGAAAATTGAGAGATAAAAACATTTTGGGAGGCATACTTTTCCCACCAACGAAAACGACTTAGAGTTCCCAACACTTTCCATGCTAGATGCATCATAGGCGGTTCCCAAACAGAAAAATAAAGTTTATTCTTTTTCCACCATTACTTTCACTTTCCATGGCTTGTCCGTATCCACAGGTGCCCTCCATACCAACACTTTTCAAGGAATTTATTATTTGACAACAAAAAGTAAATTCATTTTTTTTCATTTCGGGACTGGGCATCCCTAATACCATTGTCGTACTCTCATGCAATGACAAGTGAATAAACACTCATCATGAGAATAACACATCTAGCATGGAAAATATTGGCCACCCCTCACCACCTCGAGCGATAGAGCACACAAAAGAGAAATTTATTTTGAAAATTAGAGATGGCACATGCAATTTTTCTTATAACGGCATGGAAATACCGCATATAGGTAGGTATAGTGGACTCATATGGAAAAACAGGTTTAAAGGGTTTTGGATGCACAAGTAGTGATCATACTTAGTGCAAAATGAAGGCTAGCAAAAAGATTGAGAAGCGATCAACCAAGAAACGAGAAATCTCGTACTCAAGCATTAAGCATAAGTAACACCGAATAATGCACCACAAGTAGGATATAAATTTCATTGCATAACTATTGACTTTCGTGCTTGCATAGGGAATCACAAACCTTAACATCAATATTCTTAGTAAAGCACAATTACTCATCAACATGACTCACATATCATATCGTCATATCTCAAAACCATTACTAAGAATCAAGTTTATTTTGTCCAATGATCTTCATGATTTTTTTTATTATACCCTCCATGGATACCTATCACTTTGGGACTATTTTCATATGTTGCTTTTGATAAGCTCAAACAAATTTAAGTGAAGAACATGAGTATAATTTTTCTTTCTCTCAAAATAATCTAAGTGAAGCAAGAGTGAATTTCTTAAAAAAATTATTAACTCCCAAATAAATCTAAGTGAAGCATGACATCATTTCTTATTCCTTTTTCCACCATTACTTTCACTTTCCATGGCTTGTACGTATCCACGGGTGCCCTCCATACCAACACTTTTCAAGGAATTTATTATTTGACAACAAAAAGTAAATTCATTTTGTTTTCATTTTGGGACTGGGCATCCCTAATACATTTGTCGTACTCTCGTACAATGACAAGTGAATAAACACTCATCGTGAGAATAACACATCTAGCATGGAAAATATTGGCCACCCCTCACCGCCTCGTGAGCGGTAGATCACACAGAAAAGAGAAATTTATTTTGAAAATTAGAGATGACACATACAAATTTTATAATTGCCATGTAAATATTTGCAATTTAACCATGATTTTAGTTTTCATGTTTGAAATAATATTTATTCCACTTATAAAATGAATTTTGAAATTCATTAGAAATTTTGAAAGAGATTTGATTCCAATGTAATCATGCACTGTTTGGCAAAAAGGATTAGCTTAACCTTGGCCATCACTTTAACTTGATTACATGGGTTACCGTAGCATGACATTGGGGCGTCACACTTCCTAAGGTGGCTTTGGTAATTAATAACAACATATGTGTCATTGAACTAATAATTTTATCTAAGTATGTTTCAGAAAAGTTCATAGATGCATTGGCTAAGGATTGTGAGGATAACCCCATGATGCAATGAAATGAATAGGATTGACCAAGTTTCAAGCTACAAGACTCTACATTTTTTATTTGTGAGAAACCATGCTTGGGTCCATAGGAAAGCCAATACTATTAAAAGGGGATGAGGCATCTATGATGAATTGGTTGCTCAAGTGCTTAGAGATAGCCACCAGAAATACTCAGCCATTCACCCACAAAGGTTCTTTGTCCAAAGCCTAAACATCAAAATCGGTGCCACCAATTTTTTCCATTCGGCCCTACCGGTTTTCTACTAGACAAAACCTTTGCCAAACCCTAGAATCTCGGTACCACCAGCATTCCATTCGGTGCCACCAAAAACTAGTGACCAAGTTTCTGGTATGTCGTTTTCAAGAATCGGAAATTCCGAGTTTTGGAATTGGTCTCATCGAGATTTGGAAACTGTCCTAGGTTACCATATCGGTACCACCGAGATTCCTATATCGGTCACACCGAGAATTCAAAAGTTGCCACATATTATGCAAATCGGTGCCACCGAGATTCACTTCGGTTTCACCAAGTTGGGCGATAATGTTGTAAAGGTTGGATTTTGGGAGATGCCTATATATACACATCCTCCACCTCTCATTCATAGAGGAAGCGCTCAGAACACACATACACTTGTCATATCCATTTTTGTGAGAGAGAGCCACCTATATATGGCAAAGGGACCCCCTAGCAGACGACAAAGGGAAGCCCCCTGCAGACGGCAAAGGGATGCCCCCTGGTTGATGACAAAGGCAGACGACAAAGGGGATGCCCCCTAGCAGGCAACAAAGGGGACGCCCCCATGGTAGACGACAAAGATGACGCCACACAGACGACAAAGGCTCCGTTAGCCACCTAACGTAGTAGATTCTTGTTGGTTGTCGTCTAGCTCCTTTGCTGTGTGCTGGCCAAGGCAGACCGACGATAAAGATCTTTGCTGGCTGCTGCAAGCCGTAGAGGACAAATAAGGTCTTTTATCGAGGCTAGATATGGCGAAAATTTTGCCGTCTGTGGAATGGTCCTTTGCCGTCCGCTATGGCAAACGCCAAAGAAGCTGATTCCTGTAGTGCTACTCACGTGTTGGGATCAAGATATTCGAATCCATCCATTTTAAACTTGATCTCTAGCCTCGCCAAGTTGCTTTCCACCCAATCAATCTCTTCTACCCATGCCAAATCAGCAAGAGAGTGATTGAGTGTTGAGGAGACTATCTTTTGAAACACAAGAACAAGGAGTTCATCGTACTACCACATTTATTACCTTTTGGAGGGTGGTGCCCTCCTAAATTGGTTAGATGTCGCTTGGGAGCCTCCTACTTAGTGTTGTGGAGTTGAACCAAGAAGTTTGTAAGGGCAAGGACATTGCCTACTTCATGAAGATCTACCCCGAGTGAGGCTATTCCTTCGTGGACGTAAACCATGATGGAGTAGACAAGGTTGTTTCTCCGTGGACACTCCATGGGTTGAGCCCTCCATGGACTCGTGCGACCGTTACCCTCCGTTGGTTGAAGTCTCCATCAACGTGGACGTACGATAGCATCACCTATCGGAACCACACCAAAAATCGGCGTGTCAACCTTTGCGTTTGATCTCCTATCTCTTCCCTCTACTTACATGTACATGTCATTACTTTCCGCTGCTATACTCTTAGACTTGCATGTATATGGTGTGCTTGACCTATAACAATTGCTAAAACTTGTCCACAACTATTGAGAAAAGGTTAAGTTTTTATTTGGTGTCTAATCACCCCCTCTAGACGTACTTCGGATCGTACACGTAGTTGAGAACATGCTCCTCCGCACGCACCGTGTCCACAAGAACCACCCCATTATCGCTATTTCATCCTCATAACTTCTTCCTCATTCGACAAAGACGACTTGATGAAATCATTATAGAAGTGCCCCTCGTCCGTATTCACCGTATTTGCTTCAAAGTAAACAACAAAAATGCTAATTTCGGCAATGACATTTGATCGAATACTTGTGGTACATAGTGTTCGTCATAGACGACATCATCAAACCCATTAAGCTACACGGAAGGGGCGGATGCTCGTGCTACCCACGTGTCCATTTTTCCTTTTTAGATTAGCCACATGTCTATTTACTGCGTTTCATTTTACTGTACGAACGAGAGAAACAAAAAAGAGCACCAAACGTCACTTCGCCCCCTTTTTCTCCCGTCTAGGGTTACCGTCTGCCGTCACCATCGTGCACTCGCGTCTTCTTCTGCCCCGAGCTTCAGCTCCTCCTCGCCTGCGACTTTTGACATCCGCGTGTCGTCGTCGAGCTGGACCACGCCGGAGGTTCGGCTCGACAACCACACGCCAGGGATGGAGGACTGAGGGGGCTTCCTCCGTGGGACGCTGCCATGGAGCTCGTTCTCCACGACCACGCACCGGCAGCAGAGGAGCACCTTCCTCCGCCTGGTTCTTCTCCATCGAGCTCTGACCTCAGAGTTGCTGGCCTGGAAAGCGTCAAGATCCTGCGCGGGACTCAGAGATGGGAGAGGATGCCGGTAGAAAGCAGGAGAAGCTCGACGACAGGAAGAAGAAGCTCGTTGATTCCTACGGCGCGGCTGTTGTCTAAGGCGAGGAAGAGGAGTGGTCCTGTTTGGCCCCATCGCCCCTCTGGCGCTGCCCATCGGAGGAAGGCCCGCTCCTTCCCCAGGTCTTCTACTCGTGTGGCTAATTTGACGGCAAGGTGCGTCGCTGCTCCTCCCGTGACGGAAGGCAGGACCTTTCATGACGATGTACAGAGGAGAAGACACGAGGAGATGTGCTCCTGGGTCTGACCACTTCTTGCCATGACAGGAATCTCCCACTTCTTCTCTTTTCCATCAGGGTATGCAGTCAATTTAGTTCATGTCTTGGCCACTTTTTGATGCAGGCATTCCCAATTTACCATGTTCTTCACGCATTTTTTTATTTTTTTAGAAAAGGAGGATTACCTTCGGCCTCTGCATCAGCATGATGCATAGGGCCCTTTTATTAATTGTTCTTCACGCATGTGCTATTCAATCCATCAGTTGCTAGCGGATGCCGTGTAGTGATTCTGGTTTGATATGTACTTCTTGCTGATATGCTTTGGGAAATGATTATAATCAAGTACTACCATTATCTGCTCTAAATTTGATTTTTTTATGGCCTTGAATCCTGTCATATTTACCTTTTTTTCTTGCATATTCAGTTACCTAACTTCTGGTCGTACCCGGCCTCCAAAGCTTTTAACCCTTTTATAAAGAAGGGCCTGAACAGTACAACCTCACGACGATGCCTGGCTGCTGCAAGGGTGCTCGTTGGCTCCTTGTTCACATCCAACCTGACTAGCCAGCGCCTGGCACGCCCTCACGGCCTGAATGAATCAGGGGGCTTCAGGTGCTTCATGCGTTGTGGCTCTTAGTACCTTTCTCCTTATATCTTGCAGCATGGTTGTTGGTTTTTGCTCATAATTTGTTTCTTTCTTTTTCATGGTCAGTGTTATGAATGGAACAAACACTTGGTATCACTATCGATCAATTACAAAGAACGTTGAGTTTATTTGTAATGACATCTCGCACGATCTGCCTTTATCAGTTGTGTATATGGTCAAAATTGTGTCACCTACCCAACTGGCTATGACCACTAAAATGAGGTTAGCTTGCCTTTAGTTACAAAATAAGTAGATGCACGTGCAGGTTTACTTAGATTTTCTTGTCATTTTTGCTCCGTATTTCCAGTTGTGATACCATCGACCTCATTCCCCTTCCTTCTCCCTCTCTTCATGTTCAGGTCTATCGTCGATGGTCTGGGACTGACTGAGGGAGATCAAAATGGTAGATGGTGACATGATGCCTGCAGTGCATGTGTCAGTTAGTCATGGTTAAGGCTATGTCTCTTTACCATGCCGTATCAGTTCATCTATTAAGTTGTTGTAGTACTCCAAGCCCTTCGGATTGATTTCTCCTCTTCCAATTAAATGGTGTCAGCGTGACATTGAATACCATGAATTTCAGTGGTGCACTACTATACTAGAAAATGTGCTTTCTCATCAATTTTGCAGCCTGCATTAGAAAGTTCAAAGTTTATATCCTTGAATAAATTTCTTCGTGACTAAGTGGGGATCCTGGTTCATCTACTTTGTAGTTATGACCTTCAGGTGTCTCTCCATTTTAGATTGTGGATTAATCTTGTGACCTGTCAAAAAAATTGGCTTGACAACTGCATCAGGGTGAGCATCCACCATTGCTTTTTGACAGCACACGACAGAGGCACCCACACCTGCAGTTCAGTAAGGTCTACATCTCCAACAACTATAATAGGGGCTGAGGCTAAACACTGTCTGCGCCAGCGTCGAAGCTCAGTTTGAAACCATCAATTTCTAATGAATCAGTACCTGCATTTGCAGATAATATCCCAATGTAACATATAGAAATGAGGAAACACAATATAATTAAGAGGCGTGTGACATGTGTTTTATTTTCCAACTGAAACACAAAATACGTCTATTTCGCTCTTTAGACAATCTTTTTTATTGTGTGTGCGTGTTGCACACTTAATTATGGTATGACCCTGAATGGAATTGCACAAAGCAAATGCATTATGACCCGATGTTTAATTTATCGGACCATGTATAAATTGTGAGTTGCTTCTGGTTTGATCAACATTGTTCCTTTGTACGTTTACATGGTTACTGATTTTGTGACTATTTGTCAATTAATTTGTCAGCACCGACGATTAGTGATTTTCATACACCCTTGCAGCGAAGAAGTAGAGTAGCAGAGAAAAGCTTCAAGACACTTCAAATTATATAGAAGACATTCAGATGGCTGGATTTACACGATGCGTCATATGTTGGATCAAATTCTCGGAATGATCTTTATGTATTCCTTTTCTTTTATACGACTATGTTGTGAAAACAAGAACTAAGACTGTAGTGGCATGATGGTTGAAAGATGTGCCTTTTTTCTTTGACGCTTCCCCAATACTACTCTTTCATTCTCTCATGCTTCTGAACTCTCAAGTTACCATTTCATGTTCTGTTTTCGTATTATCAAGTCCTAATTTAGTATTCCCTCTGTAAAGTAATATAAGATCTTTTAGATCATTAATTAGTTATCTAAAAGATCTTATATTACTTTATAGAGGGAATACTCCTTCACATTCGTATTAACCCATTAAACGTCGCGTGAAGTGTGCCCAACCAGCTATATCACATGGCGCAAGCCGGTTGACCGTGGTTAGAATCTTTTAGAAATATTTTCAGATGAAGGTGAGGATTATTTTTTAAATGTATTTTTTTCGATGAAAGTGAGGACCTTTAGTATTTTTTAAATGAAGGATTATGCAAAGTGGCGTTCACTGGGTAAGCTGTTTTTTAGTTGAAGATGAGGATTTTGTTTCTAAGATATTTTTTTAGACATAGGCGAGGACTATGTATTTTTTTTAAATAAAAACGTACGCAAAGCTTCCGGCGCCACCGGGTGGCGCCCCAGTCACTAGTTACACAACAAAGGGTACCTTAGCTGCGGCCAGATCCGAGATGGAGAGAATGGCAATATTGACAAGCGAGACATAACATTTTTTTTCTAGACAGGACGAGAACATGGGCTTGACCTGGTCGTCTTTTTCACCTTGTTGAACAAGGGGCTGGAGGCCCATATAACCAAATTTTACAAATTTCTTTCCCAGAGGAAAAAAAAACACTTGTTGGAAAACCGCCGCGGCGCCGAGCCGAACCTCTTCACGGACCCAGCAGGCCAGCAGCCACCGTCCTCCACCCCCGCCACCACCGCACCATGCGTTTCCTCGCCGCCGCCGCCGCCGCCGCCGCCGCCACGCCGCCCAAACCCTAAACCCTCCACCAAAACGAATGGCGTCCCTCCTCTGCTCCCCCGCCTCAAAATCGCTCTCCGTCACCACCTCCGCACTCTTCCTCTCCTCGCTCGCGTCGCTCTCCCCCGCCCATACCCATCCCCTCTCCGCCTCCGCCGCCACCCCGCCCGTCCCGGCCTCCGTCCCCCCCACCGCGCTCATCCCTAACTCTCACTTCCTCGTCGACGCCTTCCGCCACGCCGGCGACTTCTCCGTCGCCTACTTCCTCTCCCACTTCCACTCCGACCACTACGCCGGCCTCGGGCCCTCCTGGCGCCGCGGCCTCGTCTTCTGCACCGCCCCCACCGCCCGCCTCCTTGCCTCCGTGCTGTCTGTGCCGCAGGAGCTCATCGTCTCCATTGACATTGACGTCCGCATCACCGTTGATGGCTGGGGCGTTGTCGCCGTCGATGCCAACCACTGCCCTGGGGCCGTCCAATTCCTCTTCACCTCCCCTGGAACAAACCCGGAGAGGTATGTGCACACCGGCGACTTCCGGTACACGCACTCCATGAGAAGCAACCCTAATCTGCTGGAATTCGTCGGTGCTGATGCGCTATTCCTGGACACCACATACTGTAACCCCAAATTTACATTTCCTTCTCAAGAGGAGTCACTAGAGTATGTTGTGAACACGATAAAGCAGGTGAAGGAGGAGAGTGGGGTGGCTGGAGAGCGCGTCTTGTATTTGATCGCTACTTATGTTGTGGGCAAGGAGAGGATTTTGCTGGAGGTTGCAAGGCGCTGTGGGTGCACGATCCATGTGGATAGTAGGAAGATGGAGATTTTGACAGAATTGGGGTTTGGTGGGGAGAAGGGAGTTTTTACTGAAGACCCTGCAGCAACAGATGTGCATGTCATAGGGTGGAATATTTTGGGGGAGACATGGCCCTATTTTCGGCCGAATTTTGTGAAAATGAAGGAGATCATGTTGGAGAGAGGGTACACCAAGGCAGTTGGGTTTGTACCAACCGGATGGATGTACGAGACCAAGAAGGAAGGGTTCGCAGTTAGAGTGAAGGATTCGCTCAAAATACATCTTGTACCTTATAGTGAGCACTCGAGCTATGATGAGCTGCGGGACTATGTGAAGTTCTTGCACCCAAAACGGGTAATTCCCACCGTGGGAGTAGATGGTGGGAAGCTTGATGGTAAGGAGGCAATTGCTTTACAGAAACATTTTGTGGGACTGGTGGATGAGACAGCAAACAAACACGAGTTCCTGATGGCATTCCATCGAAGATCCACATGTGCTTCTCTTAGCCATGAGGATGTGCTGGACAAGTGTTCCAGAGAACAAGATGGGGATGCGTCTGCTTCGTTACCAGAAAATAATTCTGTTTCTGAACTACCAGACCATTCGAAGATTAAGATTACAGAAGAAATGAAGAAAGAACTGTCAGATTTCCTACCCTCATGGGTCAACAAGGACCAGATCCAGGGCCTGTTGATGAGCTCGGGTGGTGATGTTGTTCAATCAGCATCTGCCTTCTTTGAGCGGGAAAGAGATTTCTTTGAGGAAGCAAATGTTTCTAATAATGAAAAGCCTAAGTCAGGGGAAATTCGTACTTCTGATCATGGATCTTCTGCTGACATGAGTAGTCAGCAGGAAGTTCCTTCGTTTTCACAGAAGCCCATGGAGCATCCTGCCAAGGTGGTAAACTTGACTCCTGTGAGAATGAACTTGAATCAAACTAAGAAGGAAAGAAAGAGGGGTTCTAGCACTGTAAACAAGTCAAAAAAGAAAGGAAAATCAACTGCCTCAACAGAATCTGGTGGACGCAAGCAACCCTCAATCTTAAACTATTTTGGTAGAACAACGGCCACTGCTTCTATAAGTGAGACATCCAATAAAGTAACAGTGGATCCACATCAAAACAATGGGGAAAATGACAATCAGTTACTGGACATTGTGGAATCACATAAGCAGGGAGTAAACCAGCTTCTTCAGATTGTAGATGGCAGCATGTCGAGAGAATCTGCAATTTCCTTGCTTGAGAAGACAAAAGGAGATGTGAATGTAGCAGTTGACATGTTTTACAGTAAAATCCAAAACAATAATGTACCTGACAGTGACAGGAGCATTGTGCCGCAGAATACGCAAAATGAAATGATAGATAAATGTGATAACACAAACATGGTCCACAACTCTTCTCAGGCTACTCCAAAGATGCAAAACTTGTATGTACAAACTTCTGTAGCACAAGAAGATTCGGTGAATATATCATTGCCAGTTGAAAAGTATCTTCCCATTGAGCATGGTTAGCTACTAGTTGCTGAGAGTTTTTATCACCTTGCTTTGTAGTGAGTCATGCCATGTATGTCCACTTCTGCAGCTTGCTGGACAGCAGGACAGCCTGCACCATACTTGCATTTGGCTCGCACTTTTGATCTTGTAGAAAGAGAAAAAGGGAAGATCAAAACTACTGCCATGCTTTGCAACATGTTCAGGAGGTTTTCCAATGTTTACCACTTTTTAGTTTACTTATCCATGTTGCTGTTAATCATCCACTGAAATGTTCACCATTTGAAAATCTTATTACCTTTGAATGCAGTTTGCTTGCCTTATCACCCGATGATGTGCTACCTGCTGTTTATCTATGTACTAACAAAATTTCTCCGGACCATGAAAATATGGTAACTATAGTAATTACCGTACTCCACACTTTCCCCATATCTACTGTTGGTTGCTTACTTCTAACATCTCAGTTGACACGTTAGAATTTGTACCGAACAAACTCTATATCAATAAAGACTAGGTATTTGCCCGTGTGTTGCTACAGGGTATAATATTCTATTCCCTCTGTTATTAAATATAAGTCTTTTAAGAGATTCCACTACGGACTACATACAGATGTATATAGACATAACTTAGAGTGTAGATTCACTCATTTTGCTTCGTATGTAGTCCATAGCGGAGTCTCTTAAAAGACTTATATTTAGGAACAGAGGGAGTAGTACATTAGCACATAATTATACATGTTAGAATTATATGATTGTGAAAATAAATGTTTACCAAATCATGTCCGTGATTTTATTTTGTAATCACTTATTGACTTACCAAAGAAAATATAGTTTATTTTGTAATCACTTAAGGCGGTTTCCAAAGAATAATCCCAGAAAAAATATGGAATGTTGGGCGAAGCACTCGGCCTGGCAGGAAAAGGAACACTATTCTTTTTTTAAGTAGTAGAGATAAGTTGATTGTCAAACTTAAGTTATGGAGTATCGACAAATCTTTTTCTTGTCAAATGCTTTTTTTAAATACCTCATTTACAGTTTAAACATACATTATCCTATTCTAGCATTGTACTTTAGTCTTCCCTTCTATGTTCATCTTTTTTGAGAATGCTTTCGTTATGCCTTGCCAATTTTCATGACACACCAATACACTAACTCCATGCCTGTTAATGAAGCTAGGAACTAAACATTGGCGGCAGTCTAGTTATATCTGCTATGGAGGAGTCTCTAGGAACCAGCAAATCTAAAATACACGAGATGTACAAAACTTACGGTGATCTTGGTAAGGCTAAAAGTTAAAAGTAGCAATATTATTGTTTCATATTAGTAGTTTGGAGGAAATGGCCTACCGCATGGTCTCATGGCTGTGTTGTTGCGTCAATCCATTTGGCAGGCTTTTGAGAAGTTCCAACATCAGTCTGTAGTTTCATGCACGAGTTATTATTGTTTATTCCCTTTGCTCGGAAATGTAAGGCGTATTTTGTTTGGTTAATACTACTGTATAAGACAGTGACCAACAAGTACTCTATTAATATTTGGTTTATGTGATACAAAATCACAATCATAATACTTCTGAATACAAGTCTATTGGCACTGGACTTATGCCATGTATATATTACATATTAATTGATTTTGTTGTTGGTCAATGCCTTGTCTTAACCGAACACAATATTCCTTATATTTCCGGACGAAGAGAGAAACTACTTTTGTAATGTCAATTGGGAATTTGGGATCATATTAACTCCTACTCCCTCCGTCTCAAAATAAGTGTCTTAAGCTTAGTACAACTTTGTACTAGAGCTAGTACAAAGTTGAGACAGTTATTTCGGGACAGAGGGAGTATTATTTGTTATCTATGTTACGCCAGATGTTCTATGGATATAAGCTATTTAATGTTCCAAATACAGTTTTCTCTATTACAGTATATTGTATCAACAGCAGTTGTGTAATTTGTAGGTGATGTTGCCCAAGAATGCCGTCAGAATCAAACACTGCTTGCTCCTCCTCGTCCACTCTCAGTTCAGGATGTATATTCTACACTTCGAAAGCTAAGGTCTTATTTACAAAAAAAGACATCTTCTTTTAATGTTCATTTTACCTTTATATATGTATTTTACCATAATGATTGGTCAATCGTCCACCTTTCTTTCCACTCAATGTCACATGTTAGAACCTACAGTTCTTCCCTGAGTATTTTTTGTTCTTGCAACACATACAATTCTTTCCTGGCCGATTAACGACTTGAGTGCCACCTCGTCATCCAGGCGCAAGTTGTAGTCATAATGGATAAGGTAGGTCAAGTCAATATTCAAGTTAGTAATTCGATAGTTGAGTATCACTTTGTTAAACTAAGATGTTTGGCTTCTTTCGTAACCAAAACTTAGGCTTCTATGCAGTCTGTCACCTGCTCAACCAAAGTTGATAAGTATTCCAGTAACTAGCATGAACCAGCCCCTACTTCCTAATCAGTAACCACTGAGTGAATAGACTGTTGCAGTGCTATAGATTGGTTTGGGCTAGCTACTGTGGTGGGACTTGCAGCCATTCTAACCATAATGGTATTAGTTTGCAAAGAAAAATATTATATGGTGAATGAAATATTATTTGCTTGAGAATTCTGAAAAAAGATCATGTCAAAGTGGTAATTATTCTTAGTTTTAAGGCCATATAGGTCTAGATTTTAGAGCCACTAGGATACTCATATCTGCTACGGTATCTCAAAGCTTTTGACTATAGTTTGCGTTCTTCAGTATTGTGGAACAACGACACAGAGTAAAACTGTCCACCTGCGTCTCTAATAGAATTCAGGAATCTTTCCATACATGCACAATATCTTAATTACTCACGGGTTGCTATACATAGATGGCTAAGGTTAAACCTGAGCTAATTTTAACAAGGGCAGCCCGGTGCATGTAGCTCCCGCTTGCGCAGGGTCCGGGGAAGGGTCCGACCACTTTGGGTCTATTGTTCGCAGCCTTTCCCTACATTTCTGTAAGAGGCTGTTTCAAGGCCTTGAACCCGTGACCTCATGATCACAAGGCAGCAGCTTTACCACTGCGCCAAGGCTCCCCTTCACCTGAGCTACTTTTAATCCGGATTATAATTCCTTTTGTATGGTTACTATCATCTCTGTTGTCTGTTTACAATACCATTTTTGATGATTATACTATCAACTGTATCAATTGGTAGCATGACGTGCATGTCATATCGCGTGAGAACCGTCTTGTCAAAGTTCCATAGACACTTTGTATCCTAGCAACTGATGGTAAATAACCGTTCACTGTCAATTGCATTATTTTCTGTGCAGTTTTGGTCTCCTATTTCTGTTTTTCTTATGTAGTAATATGCATATACCATATAGTTAAATCTTTGAATGTTCTGGCTTTATTTCATGCAATAATCTCACTGTTTGCTTTCAAGATAAATAGATAATAAAATTTAAAAGTCGTACTTCACATGATATCATTTATTGCTACAGGAAAATGATAATCTGTTTAGTTTCATCAGTTTTTTTATTTTCATTTTAGTGCAATATCAGGTGGTGGGAGTGCTGGGAGGAGAAAAATTCTCGTGTTGCATCTTATTCGGTCTTGTAGAGAAATGGAAATGAAATTTCTTGTTAGAACGCTGGTGAGGCATCCTTCCTTTATGCTTGTAAATTTCTAATTTTGTGCCTGAGGCTGTATTGCATAGAATAACTGCAGATTATACTTCGGTTTTGTGGTTTTGATCTTCTGTGCTTACGTATCTTCTAATTCATCCTTCTCACACGCTGGACAGCTTCCATCCATCCCCACACTTGTTAAATCCTAGTATCCATTTTCAGAAATGCTCTAGTTAGCAAAAAAAAAGAGAGCTCAGTTTAGGTATCTAATTTATTATGTATTTGTTGTTCCCATTATCTTTGTTCATGCTTCCAAGTCTTTGTGAACTAAATGTGTAGCCCATCCTTCAATAGCCCCCAACCTATCTGAATTAGTATGACAATAACTAATCAATCTTGGATTTTCCTGTGTCTACCCCCTCCCTTTCGTGTGTGTGTGTGTGTGGGTGTGTTTTACCAACAGATCCGTAACTTGCGTATTGGCGCTATGATGAAGACAATCTTACCAGCTCTTGCACATGCTGTTGTTCTTCATGGAAAATGTGCAACAGGTCCTGTGGTATCCTTGGAGGGTGTAAAATCACAATTGCAGGTTTGTTTAACTAAGTCGAGCCTGTTCTTTTCTTCTGCAAATGATTTTGTTTGAGGGTTTGAGCTTTGACATGGCTTGTCTACATGCCTATACTAGGGGGCAAGTGATTTTGAGGCCCCAGATTCTACTTGTGCTCTTGTTAGTACTAAACTAATAATAGTTTATTTTTATGTTGGATGTGACCGTCGGTTGCTAATATTAGGCACACAACCATAGAACCATTACTCCAAGATCATATTTTCCTTTGACATTAGCCTGGTTTATGGTAATATAAAATTCTTAGTCTCATACTCGGTATTTAAAAAGAGAACATAAGTACGTCGCCAAGCATCTAACCATATACTATAATGCTCTAGATCATCACATTTCCCAGGTCTCTATAGGAACCTTCTGTCAATTCTAGACATGTACTTGGAGGATACACACGCAATTTTAGAAATAAATGAATGCGTCAGCACATTTTAAGCATCTGTTCCTCGATGAAGCCAATGCTACACGATAAGTACATTACGTGTTGTAAGTGGCAAGAAAACAAAACTGATCTATTTTGCTAAGTGCCCATGCTAAGTATCTTAGGGAAAATTATATTACTGTCATCTGTCGTGATTTAGTAGAAAAAAATACTCAGGCTTGACGCCAAATTTCATATTACTGCTAGAATCTTAATTTCTTACCAGAGTGTGAACATGACATCTCCATTCTCTTATCGACTACAAAGATGCGAAAGTTTGATCTTTTTGTGTCCCGAACTATAAAAGTATTTCAGTTAATTGGAGGAAACTTAATTTAATAGCTGGGCTCCAAAGTTTCCCCCCCCCCTCTTATTCTTACAAGAACTTCTATACCCGTGGAGAAAACATGGATTCTTCACTATCTACTTTCATGCATCTTCACTATATAATGATTTGATATTTTACACTTTCTGAACCAAGAATTCTACCTTCCTTCTCCTTTGAGCAGAGCCTTTCAACTGAAGTTACTGAGGCATACAATGTCATTCCTAATATGGTGAGTAATCGTTAATGAACTTATTTCATTTGGTATATGATGGCACAGGCTCTCGTATTTCCTAGCTGTTGATTACATTATTATTGTTAAATGTGCTGAGTATCTAACTTACATTGCTAGAAAAGCTATACCCTTTCCAGAAGAGCTCTGGTGGGTTTGTCTGGAGAACAATTTTTAACCTTCATCATAGCGCATTAATAATGTAATAGAAAATTGATGTACAACTTCTAATATTAAATTCCCTTCATTTTGCGATAACCCTTTTAAGTGGTAATTATGTGGTGCCTATAATTAACGGCATTGCCTTCTTTTGCAATAGAATGGCCACATAGAAACGAACTCTGTGGCATTTGTTTCTGCCAATGTTCAGGATATCGGTAACTGGTACCATATCTGTCAGGGGCTGATAAGGGATTAATCGGTGAATCGGCCATTTAACTGAATATATCGGTAACCCATTTATAGGTAGGTTAACTAGGGCCATATCTATATATCTGAGGTTACATAGCAGCATGCATTGTACTGAATGTCTAAATATGAAATCCTAGGCTACAATAGCAACAAGGAAGAGTGTTACCTTGATGTTCTGATCATGTCTAGATCTACATATAAGAGCAGCAGCAGCAACAACAACAGTACTACTTGTACATCAAGGAGAGCAGCACAGCAACAGTACTACTTGTACATCACATAAGAGAACAGCACAGCAGCAGCAGTACATCAGCATTTACAGAACAACACATCATTTTTTTTCGAGAAAACGCAGTGAGATACGTGCGTTTCTTTGTATTGAAAAGGAAGAGTTTATATTACAATCCTCCTAGGAGGGGCAATGCTGGGAATTGAAAAGCCTATGACTAGTGTACATCCCAGGTCTGTGGGTAGATGATACGGAGACCGGTCGCTCCTGCCTTGGTCCAGAGGGACGCCTCTTCCTTGATCTTCGCGACCAGGTCGTTCAACGAGGGTTGTGTGCCCTCAAACACACAGCTGTTACGGTGTTCCCATATCATCCACGGGGTCAGCAGGGTCACGGAGGCGAAGCCTTTGCGCATGGGGTGCGGCATGCTCCGCTTGGCGCGGTGCCACCAGGCGAGAAGGGAAGTCTCATTGCTGGGGGCGGCGCAGGGCAAGCGGAGCCAGGCGATGATGCTTTGCCAGACCTGCCTGGAGAAGGGGCAGCGGAGGAGCAAGTGATCCATAGTCTCGGGGTCCTGGCAGCACAAGATGCAGGGGTCGTGGTGCTGCAGCCCTCGGCGAGCTAGGCGGTCGGAGGTCCAGCATCGATCCTGGTCGGCAAGCCAGTGGAAGAACCGTACTCGGGGTGGAGCCCAACTCTTCCAGATGAGCTTCCAGTAGGCGCTGGGGATGGACCCTTGGAAGGTGATCTTGTAGCAGGACTTCTGTATGGGAGAGTAGCGCTTCTGTTCTTGGCATGGGAGAGTAGTTTTGGGCCAAAAAGATGCTGCCCAGCGGATAATTCGGGCTGACAACCGATAAATCGGCTTGTCAGACCAATTAATTGGGCCTCCCAGTTAATGGGCCGAATAGGCCTTTATCTTGGGGGGGGGGGGGGGGGGGGGTTGCGAATAGCAGTTAATTGGCCGATATTGGTTTCTGCTACCGTTCAATAATATGAATGGCCATAAGTTAATCTATGTGCTTGTGGAAAATGGTGCAAGTGGTGGTTCAAAAGGCACCGATACAGGGACACAGACACAAGGATACTTACATGGGGGCACGGGATCGGCAAAGTATATATATAAAGAAATATTGCCATATTATAAAGACAAGATGATAACAGCAGAGTATACTTAAGATTTAGAACACCATCCCTAAGTTCACCCTCTTCACTGTCAACGCTAGCATTGCTGTTTCTTCAACTCCCAAATGCCATGCTCTCTCTGCTAATCAGCAACAAGTGAACAGCAGGTCTGCAGCAGCAAATCGAGCAAGTCAGCAACAGCAGCTAATTTAGGACAGCAGCGGTGCTCCTTTTTAGATAAAAATAGACGGGATTCTTGATGATAGTCGTATCTTTTTTAGACCGAGACAGGATGGTTCTTGCTTCAAGCGAGAGAAAGTTTACCTTTTGCCGACATTTTTCTAAAGGAACTCCCGCTGACACTATTTTTCAGGATTTGCTCGTTCCCTCTCTTCTTTATGAAGGCGCTACATTTTCAGCTTCGTCCTTAGCAATGGTACCTGGCACACCTATACCACCTATGCTTGCAAGGTGTGCATCTGATGCTGTTTCCAATACAATTATTTTGTCTGACCTATTTTATATCGTAATTATGGTTTCATTCCTTTTTTTTTCAGAATTACTAATGGGGTCACTCAAGCACTGAAGTTGTTTAATGGTAGAGCATTTACTTGTGAGTACAAGTGAGTACATTGCTCTCTTAACATATTCTTTCCTAGCAAACCTACTTTCATGATCATATGGCCGTTCTTACTTGTACATTAACTGTTTATGAATTGCTAAGTACTCCCTCTGCCAAATTATAGTGCATTTCATAGTTTTCGGAAGTCAAACTTTGTAAACTTGGACGAGTTTATAGAAAAATTTATCAACACTTGCATACCAAATCAATACCATTTGATTCATCCTGAAATATTTTTGCATGTTATATATTGGGTATCGTAAGTGTTCATATTTTTTTTTCCATAAACTTGGTCAAAGTTTACAAAGTTTGTCTTTGAAAAATATTATATGCACTATAATTTGGATAGGTGGAAGTATAAACATCGTCTCTAGCTTCACTGTCGTTTGATGCTGGTTAACTGAACTACAAAAATTAACAAGTGCCACCATTTTCAAGCATAACCATGGGCTGTGTTTTAAGCATCATGTGAACTGTGGAGCCTGGCGAAGCATTTAGGGAGGAATACTTTCCTATTGTCTTGACACCAGTTGAGTTTGCATAGTTTGTAGGGTCAGTTATCTTGAAATCTGGGTCTGCGATTGCCATAAGCTACAAGCTTAACCACACAATGAAAGTCCTCTGATCGCTTTTGTAGTTTCTAAAGGAAACTATGTTAGTTAAGTCCTTAGACATGGCATGCATAACTTATTTCATACTAACTTTCCTTTGCTTTCAGGTATGATGGTCAGCGCGCCCAGATTCACAGATTAACTGATGGATCTGTGCAAATATTTTCAAGGCAAATGAAAGATTCAACTTCCCGATTTCCTGATTTAGTTAACATGATTAAAGAGCTTTGCAGCTCAGAGGTGGCCAGCTTTATACTGGATGCTGAAGTACGTTTGATTCATGAGGAAGACCTCTCGATGTGCTATGTTTACAGTAGACCACTCACCACTTACTTACCTTCTAATTGTTTTTGTTATACTTGTGCGCCCAAATCAAGGTTGTGGGAATCGATAGGAACAAAGGAAACAGGCTGATGTCATTCCAAGAATTGTCTTCAAGAGAAAGAGGGAGCAAGAACTCTTCAATTGCAATTCAGAACATAAAGGTGGTATGATTATTCTGCGATCCACTAAGTTCTGTTACTGCTTTGGACTCATCAGCATTTTGTTTTTGATAGCACCTTTACTGATTAATGCCTATAACTTTGCCAAGTGCGAAGAAATTGTTAGGAAAGCAACTTATCTTTATTGAAGGCCCAAGGGGCATATATATATTACACATGACTTGAGGTGCAAGGGAAGTAAACATAGACTAATAGGACTCCTAGACCAAAACTAATACTTCCTAACCTTACAACCCCCCCCCCCCTCCCCCACCCCAAATGCAAAGCGCATGCAATAGCATTGCATTTGAAGAAGTGTAATACTAAAAAAAAATGATAATCCAAATCCGCGTCTTGAAAGTGTCGTCGTAGCATGAAGAGTCTTAAAAACCTGTCGAGTTAAGCCAAAGGGGATAACGAAGAGATGACACATCAGAGGAAGACACCGCATCACTTGAAGATACAACATAAGTATCAAGAGAAGATGGGTTGTCAAAAGAAGATGACACATCAAGAGAACAAATCATTGCGCAGAAAATCATAGTCCACAACAACCGACGGCAAAAGAAGCTCGACGGTTAAGGCACGATGGGCATAGATCGACAATGCAAAAGGAGTCCAGAAAACCCTATAGAAAACAACAAGGGCAAGTAGGCCACAAAAGTTGTATAGAAAGGATCAGGGTCGAAAAAAAGGCCGACGGACAAAGGTATGTTGGACTCGCATGACGTGAGAAACACAAAAAAGCAACGGATTTGGTGGACGCAGCGGAAATTATGGAAAACTAGGAACAACAGGAACATAAGCACCACGTAGTAGCAGGAAACATCACCACGTATAGGAGGAAGCAGCTAGCAGCAGCACGTAGTCAGGCCAGCTTGCGACAGTAGATGAAGCAGCATGCCAGTAGCAGCAGAACGCAGCAGTTGAAGGAAGAGCCGCACGCGGGGCATCCCGATCTGGCGCACGGGTGAGCGAACGCGGTGCAGTAGCCAACCAGGTTGAGCCAGAGCTTTGACCCATCGGGCGGATCGAGTCAGCAGCCTGCCATGCGGGCGATCATGGTTGGGCAGGCGCACGTCACGGGCGGCACGGTCATCACGACCGCACGTTACGGGTATCACCAGCTTGGATCCAGCGAAGCAGCTGTGCGGCATGTGCCCGGCGGTAGGCGCCCACGCAGTTTGCGTGGATCTCGCGAGCGGAGCAGTCAAAACGCAGGGTGGATCGGGGTGAAAAGGAGATCAACCCAAAACACATCGATTGATAGGGTGACGGGAAAAAAAATTGGATCGTGAGGACGAGTTACGGCGTCCGGAGACCTAAACCTAGGCTCTAATACCATGTTAGGAAAGCAACTTATCTTCATTGAAGGCCCAAGGGGCATATATATATATCACACATGACTTGAGGTTCAAGGAAAGTAAACATAGACTAATAGGACTCCTAGACCAATACCAGTACTTCCTAGCAGAAATTTCTCTAATTAATCCTTATAATTGAGAGCTTTATTGGAGTGTATCTTGGCTCCTTGCCGTCTCTTGAGTTTTGTGAGCGATATTTATTGAGGATGGATTTTGTACATGGAAGGGTGGGTGCTTGAGTTTAGGGTCAAGAAATTCATATATGCGCGTCATGTTAGAACACGTGCATCTGCAGAATACTCATGCAAAATGTGATCAAGTGTCCCTGCCCAAAAAGGGCAAAAGATCGACTTATTTGTTTGTTAACACAGCTGCAACCACTTGTCCTTTTTGTACAGGGTACATTTGATCATATTTGCGCATGATTGTTCTGCAGGCGCACATGTTCTAACATGATTGACATCTATGACCATGTTGGGAAATTTTGGGAACACATAAAATAAGTAGCTAAACTCTAAACTGAAGCAGCCACCCTTACACATCCATTTGCTTTTCCCACCATTTTTCAGATTGTTGCACTTGGCCACAGATATTTCCACAGTTTCTCAATGTATGTCCTTTTAGGGTGTGTTTGGTTGGAGGGATAGTTTAGGATGGTTGTGGGTATCCCCAACCAGGTGGCTGGAGATAGCCATTTTTTTTGTTTGGTTGGGAGGGTGGGGTTATCTCATTTTTTGTTTGGTTGGGAGGGTGGAATCCAGCCTAGCCGGCCTCCTGCCGCCGCGCCGCGCCGCCCTCCTGCCGCGCCTGCTGCGCCGGCCGCCCTCCTGCCGCGCCTGCTGCGCCGGCCGCGCCAGCCGCGCCGCCCTCCTGCCGTGCCTGCTGCGCCGGCCGCCCTCCTACCGCGCCTGTTGCGCCGGCCGCGCCAGCCGCGCCGCCCTCCTGCTGCGCCGGCAGCGCCAGCCGCGCCGCCCTCCTGCCGCCCCTCCTGCCCCGCCTTCCTGCCGCCCCTCCTGCCCCGCCCTCCTGCTGCGCCGGCCGCGCCAGCCGCGCCGCCCTCCTGCCGCCCCTCCTGCCCCGCCCTCCCGCTGCGCCGGCCGCGCCAGCCGCGCCGCCCTCCTGCCGCCGCATCCTCGCTCGAGCCCGGGATCTAGAGGAGAGAAACGAAGCGCGCGGGGTGGTTGCCACCACCCGCTCGTTTTTCGCGGGTCTCCCCATCCCTGTTTTTGAGGAATATTCGGGGTATCTGGTTGCCTCTATCCTCCTTTGCCCCAGAACCAAACGGGTGGCAGCCACCAAAAAAAAAGGTTATCCCTGTCCCTAAGAGGATATCCCTCCAACCAAACACACCCGAGGCACTGCTAAGTTTTTTAGTTTCATCTTTCAGTTTTCCGCATGCTCAACATATAGCAGCATGCGTGTTACACATAGTCAGTGAGACTGTGAGTGGACTATTTTATGCTTTGAACAAATAATCTACTTTTGTGTTGGCTCCTGTTTGGATTTCCTTTTTCATATCTAATCATTTAATTATCACAATAACTTTATTCTGTTTTTCTACTGTACTAATGTTTGGAGTTCCTTCTTCGTAAATAATTAGGAATATTTAATAATCTCAGCAAGTTTTTTCCATTTTTTATAGTCGCAATCTATTTATTTTTATCATCATCATCAACGATAATGATAATACCATAATGATACTATTTTTTGACCATTCTGCAGGTTGACATCTGTGTATTTGTTTTTGATATTATGTTCTGCAATGGACAAAGGTAATGTTGTGGGCCACTTTTGCAGTTCATAGTTATTTTATGAATAGAGTGCCTGTATTTGCATACATGGTTGAAACGAGATCATATCCGTTATTCACATAATGATTAGTTATCAGCTGAATTTAGTTTGCCTGTTCCACACGTCAACTACAACGGTCTTATGCTTTTAATTTATCAGTGATGTAATGATATGTAGAAAATGTTAATGTTCTTAGACAATTGATGATTCGGAGAGCTTAACTCCATACGGGTCATGTCACGTGGGTTGCCTAATGGAAATGTTTGCTATAAACTACACTTTGTTTTACCTATGTGTTATACGGATGGTTTATTATTGACTAAATTGCACTCCAGATCACATATTCTTACCGCATTTAAGATTAGGTTAAATTGTCCTGTAATACTAGCGCGTCACTTGCGGCTGGGCCTAGCTTGAGTGTGTTGCATGGGTGTGGCAGAGGAGTGAGGTGGCCTCCATGTGGCAGCTAACAGGTCGGCTCATGTCACTGAATCGACTCAGGTTTGTTATGTTTGGTCCGGTCTCAATCTTGTTATCACCATATCTGGTCCAATTTTTTGCAATTTGGCGCAAAGCTGCAACAGTTATAAAAAGCAAAGTCCAATTGTGTGGAATAGAAACGCCAACGCACAAGAAACTGACTCTTGATTGGTTTATTCAAAATACAATGAATTTAACTTTGTTTTCTGCAGGCTATTGGATAAGCCACTTCGTCAAAGGAGAAGCTGTATGATTCAGTACCATCTTGAAAACTTGTATAAGTACAACTGGCTTTGTTGAGTAATGCATCTAAGAATGTCCTGAAATTTTTCCTACATTTTGTCTCGCAGACATCCATGACCTTTTCCAGGAGAAGCCAGGATACTTGGAGCTAGCTCAGCAGTTAATTGTAAGTTTCACCCTTCAATGAAACACGTTTACTTTTATGGATGTAAAAGGTTGTCAGGACTCAAGGGGTAAATACTACATGGGCTCAAGGACGCATCCAAAGGCTGAACCAATAGAATACACATCCAAAGTTTGAGGCTTGATAGAGTAATCGCATCATCAGACACAAATAGGCCAACCTCATGGTGGTCATTGCCACCTTTGGTGATAAGCATGACACCAGCTACCTGAAGTTCACCATCACTCCAGAACTAACAACTGTAGAAACAAACTGCCTGTCTTCTTCAACTGATTGGAACTCTGACAGTATCTGCTTGTACTAGCTAATTTGCTATTACCACCATTGCTGCCATTCCTACATGCACTACTACAATCAAGACACTGCATCTTTTAATGTCAATGGTAGTTGATATCTTATCTCATCCTTTTCCTTTGTTTGTTTCCTTTTAGCACTACTCACTACTCGCGATCAAAATCTATGACACAAAACAAGTTACCTAAGCGCGCAGGGTGGTGGGGGTGTGTGTGTGTGGGGGGGGGGGGGGGGTGATCATCGATGTTACAGTTTTAGGGTAATGCTTAATTTTTTAAGCATACGAGGATAGGAAAATTTGAGTCCATGAGAATTTGAAGCCAGGTGGTGCAACTGTACGTCAACTCCTCCACCAAAGTCAGCCGGGGTCACATAGGATACTAACTCTGGTTGAAATTGCAAGATCTGGAGTACCGCTTGTAGTATACAATCTTTCTTTCTTTGCTTGCTTGGTTAGAATCTATTCATGCATGTTTTTAACTGCAGATGAATCAAATTCTTCTACGCAGGTTGAACAAGATGAATCATCAATAGATAATTCTAGCACTTTACACAGAATGAGCAGCTTTTTTGAGAAAGCATGCCAGTCTTCTTGTGAGGGCATAATGTTGAAGACTCTTGATATTGATGCTGGATACTCTGCTTCCAAGCGCTGTGATTCATGGTTAAAGGTGCGAACTGATGTTGTCTACTGAAGAAGCGTTTACCTTGATGTTTCATATTTTTCTGAAATATCTTGCATGACATTTGCAGGTGAAGCGGGATTATGTCGAAGGACTAGGTGATAGCCTTGACTTAGTTCCAATCGGTGCATGGTATGGAAATGGGCGGAAAGCTGGATGGTAGGTTATCCGCTTCCCTGTGCATCGAGTCAAATGCCCCCAAGCTTATGCTTCAGTTTGTTTTTACAGGTACAGCCCTTTTCTGATGGCATGCTACAACCCTGAATCTGAAGAATTTCAAAGTGTATGTCGTGTTATGTCTGGTTTCTCAGATGATTTCTATAAAGAGGTATGTTTGAATTGTTATTTCGTTTAATCGGGCCACACTTGTCTCTAGTAACCTTGCATTTTAAGGACATACGTCAGCAGTTGCTTACATGCTTGAATGTGATTTTTTGCTTTGACAAATTGTAAGTACAAAAGAATGACGATGAACCGTGAAAATTACATACACTGGAATGATTATGCAGCGATATACAGGATGCTATGTACATCTGCGAGAGGCCGACTCTTGCAATTCTAGTGAATCTGTTCCTAAAGGAATAAATTCTTGCTGTGGCATCATTGGTTTATACTGTTCTAGCTTGAACGCAAATCGTTTCCACAATCAGAATTCCGAATATTTAATATTATCTATGTTTATGTTTATGTCTTGTTATCTTGGAAATCTGATGTACAGATGAAGGAATTCTATTCCGGTGAAAGGATACTGCCCAAGAAACCTGTTTACTACAAAACAGACGAGCAGCCGGAGTTGTGGTTCACTGCTGAACATGTTTGGGAGATCCGGGGTGCAGGTAATGTGAAGCCCTCTCGTGAGAATATCTCCATTTGGAAACTACAGTATCGTGCGTTAGAGAAGCTACGTGCGAATTCACCCCCCTGTCCCCTCCTCTTCTTTCTTGTGGGAAGTGCCAATTCTTTCCTGGACCAGGCTAATTTTCTTTGGCTGGTACCACCTATGTAGTTCACACAGACCTTGGAGGAATTCACGGATATATGGCGAGCACGAGTGTCTAATTTTTTTTTCTTCCTGGCAGATCTCTCGTTATCCCCCGTCCATCACGCGGCCATTGGTATTGTGCATCCATCGCGCGGGATCTCGGTGAGGATGCCGAGGCACATACGGTGCGTCCCAGATCGGAGCCCAGAGGATTGCAGCACGGCCACCGACGTTGCCAGCATGTTCAGAGCTCAAACCAGGAAGATGGAGGTCAGCAGCGATGGCCCTGGTGCAAGTCACCAGTGAAATCTCGGTACCAGCCGCGCAGCGCGTTTTGTACATGTACACCAGCAGGATAATCTGAAGCAAACACCGTAGTATTTTCTCACCTTTTGTATGTGCGTACTACTGGTAGCGTGTAGTAGTACCAAACAGCGGCCTTCTAATGCAGTCCATTCTGATAGCATTTGCCATTCTGCTAGTGTTCCACTGTTCCAGCTGTCGCCGAATTCATTCGTCGTGCAGGGCCAGCAGATTGTGAGAGGAATCGCCTCTGACATATCAAAACACGAGACGAGGACATCGTTGTGCATGCGACTGGCAGATGATTCGTTTCCTCTTGAAGAGTGTAGTACCGGCAACATGCTAATGCACATAAAAGGAATTACAGCTTGTTTATAATAATAACAGTAATATAAAGCTCCAGGGCCCAGGACAATGATCGATTTGGTTGGTTGCTTCGGACAAACTCCTAGCAAAAGGCGTCGATTTCATTTCCCCAACTCACTCACGCAGGCGACCTGACAGGCGTCTATCAAAGCTCAAAGCTAGGTCAACGTGCACAGGAAAAAGGCCTATTATGAAGGCGAGAAAGGGCCTATAATTGACAAGAACAACAAGAAGGAAGCCATCAACCTGTCCAACCTGTCGACCGAGAAGATAATACCTGTACTACCAATATAAAACGCAGGAAGACAACGAGAAGCTATCTGTAGTCTCCATCTTTCGAAGCGTTTTTTTCTACACACAACGAAAGCAGCAGCCTAAGTTTAGGCTGCGAGACTGGTAGCTCACACAAATTTCCACTCATGTACCATGCTTAGCAATAGTTTTGTATAGCACAATCAGAGGTGGTAACCGAGGCGTGAAAGCACCACCTTCTTCTTGTAGTCCAATCCGGCCTTTAGACCGTGGATATTATGCCATGACGACAAAAGGCAGGCACCATTGACTCGGAACTGAGAGCTCGAAGCTGACAGGGAAGAGACGTACAGCTGCTGACGAGCGAGTGAGAGCATCTCTAGTGGATGGTGTATATTTGAACGTGTATATGAAGATATACACGTCCATATACACGGCGTGGAAATTATACACGTCTAGTTTTTTAGTGAAACGTGTAAATTAGGACGTGTATATTTCCCTCATTCTTTCCCCCTCTGCAAGATAAGAGATTCAGTAGTTCAGAGAACAAGACAGGGGAGCTTCGCCGCATTGCAGCCGTCTCCCTCGTCGCCGGCAGCCTTCCCCGTGGCATCCAAGATGTCCATGGACTCGAGGATGCCTCCCTCGTTCCATTCCCATCGCTAGGGTGACCGGTGGGCCACCACAGCGACGGCCCCAACCTCGTCTCCGACGAGTACCCGAAGCTCTGCAGGCCGAACTGGGCGTCCGGGCACAGGGAGCCCCGGCCTTGCTTCTCAGGGAGGAGGAGGCGGCGGTGGACCGCCAGCCCGCCAGCACCCCGCCAGCAGCCCGCCCCGCACCGCCGCCGCCCCGCACCCCGCCCCGCCGCCGCCCCGCACCCCGCCCCGCCGCCGCCAGCCCGCACCCCGCAGCGCCGCCCCGCCGCCGCCCCGCACCCCGCCGCCAGCCCGCACAGCGCCCCGCCGCCTGTGCACGTGATGCAGTGGCGTGCGTTGGCCGGCGGCGCTGGTCCTGCCGATCCGATCCGCCGCCGCCTCTGCCCCCAGATCCCGCACCGTCTCCGCCTTCCGATCCGCCGCCGCCGAGCTCGGGCTCCCTGGACGCGAAGGCCGCGAGGAGGCGGGCGCCGGGGGAGGCCGAGAGGAGGGCCGGGGCGGACACACGCAGGAAGAGGAGGGAGCTCTGGGACGCGGGCGTGGGACGACGCGAGCTCACGAGCGTGACTGGCTCGTGTTTATTTGCACGACGAGTAGCCTCGTGGATGGACGTGTATAACTTCCACGCCCGTATACACGTTCCACTGGAAGGCATTTTTCTGCTAGCAACGTGTATATTTACCATCCACCTTCATATACACCATCCACTAGAGATGCTCTGATCGAGCTGCATATACAAATACTACAAGTATCTCTAGGCTCTAGCTAGTAGCTAGGCAGATTAAGATAGATGATTGATTGACGGGCCGTTTCCTTCTCGTGCTAGAAATCGAGACAGGTGCGTAGGCTGTGCGTGACTTGGTAGTAGTAACATTTTATCCTTGCCCCCAGTTCCTTTTGGTGGATCGATCGGGCCGGGCCAGTAAATATGGCCATGAGGAGGAGATCACGAATCCACCAGCTTTATGCGTGCGCGTCGTGTGTATCCGCTCGCTCGGAATCGAAAAGTTGACATGACAGGCAAGCAAGGCTACATTTCATCCCCGGTTTCAGCAATGTGCGGCGGCCGGCGGAAGCTTCTCCGGCCGGCCAGTCAGTCCGTCCGTGCCATGATCGCATGCACGGAATTTAACCTCTTGACGTCCAATCGCCGCCGCACGCTGCTTTTGGGGCGTGAGACGACAGACCGGAATTGACAGCCCTACGTCTACTTACGTGGACTCGGTCTCATCAAACGTGCCCGGCCGGCAGCGGCGCTAGCAGTCACTAGCCCATGTCGTGGCCCGTTTCGTTCCCTTCACTTGTTTCACGGGGTCCCCCGCAGTGACGGGCATGCATGATGGAGACGAGATATCAGCGCGCCTTTTCTCGATCGCACTGCCCTGCCTTTTTTCCATCGCCTGGAGTGCATGCATGAGGAACGCATGACGGACCCGGCGAGGTGAAAAAAGCATGCATGCATGATCCTGTGTGGAGGGAGGTCGTGTACGTGAATGCCTGTCGACAGGTCGTAATACCAAAGGGAGCCCACGCATGTATGCATGCATGTACGATCTCTACGTGCGTGCTAGGTGAAGGAGGGAATTCTTTGGACGTTGATCTTGGCCAAAGGTTTGACGAACCGACCGTGCTTAATTAAAAGCAGCTTTAGATCGAACGTGTTGGTTCGTTTGTTCGTACGTACCCTAGTCGGAACGGTGGCTTTAATTAAGGATCCGGGGGGGGAAAGCGGTCGAGGACAAGAAGACCCGTCCAGTTGATCGGCAATGCGTATGAGGAATTTTGTTGTCTGCCTGTCTGTCTGTCTGTTTGTCAGCTCGGCTGTCCTTGCAGTTGCAAGATGTGTGTGTGTGTGTGTGGGCACTGAGTTGGACTGGGGATGATGAACAACGGGTGAGATGATGAGAAAGGAGGTTCGTTGCTTGGTTGAGCATTGATGGTGCACGAGCAGAATCGTTGACCTTCCCCCTTTCAGTTCAAGCCTGTGCAGCAGCAGCAGTAGTAGTAGACCATCACTACTAAGTACTAGTACTACATCTACATGCACGTTAGGTGAGGCCGACGGTTAGCACATCGCTCGCTCACACAACCATCGATACATATGCAGCACATGCGGACATGCATATGCCAGCGCCGGGGAAACGGACGAGCGCTAGAGGCTGGAAAGAGGCGGTTTCATCCTGGTTCCATTCATTCATAGAGTCCACGCCGGGGGTTTTGGCAAAGGAATAGGTGGATTCATGGCCAAGTACGCGCGGATCAGGCCCGGTGAGGACCTGATGCCGATGTTGTCGGCCCTTGCCTGCCTGCTTGCTTGCACGGTGGCTTTAGGTCTTCTTTCCATCTCTCGCCCTCTCCATGATGAGAGCTTTCTCTTTCCCAGATGCCCTAAAGCGGCTGAGGAATATTCACCTCCTGCTAGGCGACACGCGCAAGCGGCGCCCCGGGAGATAATTCTCCCCGGCGTGTCTTGTTTAAAGGCGATCAAGGGTTGACGCCCGTGACAGAGACGCCGCAGCGGACGCCGGGCAGACGGGACGGGGTCGCCGACCCTCATTAGTCGGGGGCGTTGCCAGCAAATTTGGTTAGGTTTCTCTCCCAAGTCAGACCCTAGTCCAAATCCAATCTTGGAACCCCATACATGCATCTTGTGTTCTGCTTCATTACTATATACTCCTCATTTTCGAGGCTCGGTCGGGCTGAGAGATTTCGCACGGTTGTCACTCCACTACAACTGTACGCACCAGTGGCGAAATTGGGATCTTTATTACATGCATGCATCCGGATTATGAATACAGTACCATACAACTCCATCCGTTTCTAAAATAAGTCTTTTTAGACATTATAATAAAAGACTACGTACGAACTAAAATAAACAAATGTAAATTCTAAAATATGTCTGTATATATTCATACATTAAAATTTCGAAATCGGGACTCGGTGGGGCTGAGAGATTTCCCACGATTGTCACTTGACTATAACTGTACGCACCAGTGGCGAAATTGAGATGTTTAGGAATACAGTTTCTCTCGGAAGGCTAAGAGACTCGGTCGGCACATACATGCAGATACAGGTGGGGTGGTATCCATTCCGACAATCCGACATGTGTTGCGTGCATGCATGCGTTTCTCAAAGTGCACGTCCTTGTCTGACAGCTTAGTAGTAACACTTGGGGTGCAGTGCAGTGCAGCTAAGATGTGGTTCGTCTTGCCCTTTAATTCTTCATCCTTTTCAGGTTGGTGTGGAAAGAGATAATAGTAGCAGAGGCACTGCACACAACTTGGGGCGAACCATCCTCAGGCTCTGACTTCATTTCGTCGACCTGATTGCTCAGCTTTGGAGTTGCTCAACTTATAATAAAACATGTGCATGCTGTTGCAACATTGACCTGAGCTAGTTATATGGTTGGCACTGAAAGCCTGGCCAAGTTGTTCTTGGTACCGGCCGGATGCGCATTTCTCTCCACGCTTTTGTAAACTTGTCTTTGCCATTTCAATTTTGCACAACATATATCTATATCATGTACAATGTGCCCAAATCATACATATCTCACTCCGCCACTAATTATCGGCCTGTAACCATTATAGGGTACCTGATAAAACCAAAAGGTGTCCCGTTGGATGTTCCCTTTCCTGGGCTTGTTCAAACTCTTTTCTATGTTAATGCATCAACATGCAAAGTTTATACGCTTTCTTAAAGAAAAAAGCTAATGCCATTTTTTTCAAAGGAGACCAAAAATCATCTGTTCATTCATTCGATAAAATTGAGTCACACATAGGCACCAATCCCCAAGGTTGCGTCCTAAGCGAGCCGATGACTCTAGTACCCAAGTGGACAAAGTTGGTACCATATAATAGGGGCGGACCTATGTTGAGGTGAGTGGGGGCCTAAGCCCCCACTCAAAATTTGAATTTCCAGCAATATTTGCTTGTGATTTTTGAAAAATATGCTTAAATTCTTTAACGTTTTAAAGAACACGCCCTCACTCAAATAGTTTACCTCCACTTAAAATACTCTCTAGGTCCGTCACTGCCATATAATATGTTCCAGAGCCGCCACTCCGTCCTACAAATACACATCGGCCTCACGTTCCATACGAGACGGCTACTACACCACATGTGCGACCAAACTTGACATCCTGCAACACAAAGGGTATGTGTGTTACACATTCACTCCGATGCCACGTACAAGATGAGTCAACGGTCGTGCCACCCGAGTGACCAGAGTTGAGCTCCCACAACGCACATGCGATGTGTGGAGGCACCGGTCTAGCTTACCCACCAGCCCCAAGGCCGCATACCTCCCTAGCAGACAATGAAACAACAGAACAACACAGGTAACACAAGACTGAGTCACTAAGGCACCACCCCAAGGGGTAGGTCATCGGTACGCCGCCGACACCTGACGACATTGATGGAAGTTGTTGCTGTCCTAGAAGCTTCCGCGCTAGAAGGGCCAACAAAGTCTACAAAAATAGAAGTGTTTCAAGACATAATGGACCACGACTGGGCCAAGGTGGGCACGACGGGCCCATGCGTTTGGGACCACCATGGACCCTCTGACCGCCTCCCTTTCCCACTAGCTCTATAACCTCCAAAATCCTCTACATATTTTCTACAAAAAATTCGACCGCCACCACTTCGCATTCTGATGGTATCTCACCATTTTGCCATTTGCTAGTATTCTACTGGAGGAGGAAATCTTTGTCTTCAACCTCTTCGTGGATCCTTGTTGCTCCATGACGATGTGGGAGTAGTCCACCCTCGAGGCTAGGGGTTTGCAAGTAGTAACTATGTGCCATCTATCTCTCTTTCTTTATCATATGAATTGCCAACATGATTGTGAACTTGGCATTGAAGATGAGTTGAATTATATGATGTTTCTTTGATCATTGCAAATTTCTTTGTGGATTGAAATTTTCATGTTATACTAACTTCTGGAATTGATGAGATTACATGATGAATACCTACTATAACTTCCAAAGCCACATGAGGTGACATTGGGGTAACTTTACAGATTAATATTAGAGTGATTAGGATGTTGGAAATATGCCCTAGAGGCAATAATATCTGTATATTTTTAATGTTTATAATTATGTGTTTTTATTTTATGATATAACTGATATGGTTCTTGAATATGCAATTCAAAGGAAAACTCATAAGCCATGTAGAATAATAAATGGTAAAACCTGATTCCTAGTCTTACCTCTAAGACTAGTTCAAGTATTGCATGATATTATGTTTTCCTGATCATAGGTATTAGTTAAGGATGCCTACAACATTGAGAGTATGATGTTTGTAGAACAATCATATTGAATTGACCCAATTTGTATGTTATATTAAAGATGTTATCGCCACAAGTCTATATCTATAACTTGGAGAGTCAACACATGCTTAGTTCCTTAGACCATGAGAGTATCAAGTGACTTCATACCGGATGGTGAACTTATGTGTTGTTCCAACATTATCTTTTACAGGGTAATCATGCGGACAACTTCGGGTTCAACAAAGTATGACAATGGGCAAGATAGATCAAGAGTGGGATTTGCTCCTCCGACGATGGAGAGATATTCTTAGAGTCCTCTTGCTGTGAAGACATCCATTATCGTCTGGCCAAACACATAGTGAGGAGGTGGCAAACTTCGTGACAACACACTATGAAGCCAAAAATCATCATTTGCATAATCCGAAGCCTCACTACAATGATGGCGACTCTAAAAAAGGTGGATCCAACCTCATCCTATTCAAAGGGAAGCTCGCACCAGCCGGTGCTTCGAAACCAATAACGTTGGATGTCAAAGAATGGCGGACCATTTCATTGTATATCTTCAACAACCTAACAGAAGTGCGGCCGTACATCGAGTAAGTTCTTAGTATATTTTTCCGCAACTTCTAATCCTTTTGAACTGCTCTTATTCTCGGATATTTGATACAATCATTACGTCGCCAAATTCTCAGATGGAGCGGTGATCCAAAATGATTCCGTCGAAGAGTATGAGCTTCTGGAAAAGCATGAAGGCGGCTATCCCGGTTTCATATCTTGGTTCAAGAAAACGGTAATTATCAATAATGGACCATTTCATTTCTTGGTCTAATTTATGACTAATGCAAAAATCATTTCTTATTAAACTTGTAGGCTAATTCAGAGTCTATGGATGCCGAATTGAGACAAGCTGCTAATGGTGACTATAAGGTCTGTTCATTTAAGAAATACAACATCAACGGGTATCACCTTCATACCTTTGGCAAAGAGCTATCTATGCCTGACCGGAAATCTACAAATTGTGGTGTCTCTGCTATCGGTGAAGGAGGTACCAAGTATTATGGAAGAGTTGAAGAAATTTGTGAACTTCGGTTCTATGGTGAAAACCCACCGAACGTCGTAGTCTTCAAATGTTATTGGTTTCAGCCGAAGGAGACTAGAAGGACTCATGAACATATAGGGCTAGTCGAAATCAATCAAAGCACCCATTTAGATGTTCCCGATGTCTATATTACGGCTCAACAGGAGACCCAACTTTTCTATCTAGCGTGGGCCTCCCAAACTAATAAGAATCTGAATGGTTGGGATGTTGTTTATGAAGTGCCGCCACATGCTAGACCACCTTCCCCAGATGAAGAGGATTATGAACCTCACATTAACCCAGAAAATATTGTCGTGGTTCTGTCACGGCAGAAGTCCTCGTGAAAGGACTTAGTGAAGGAGCCATCGCACCTTGGTGGCGACTCAAAGGGGGTGAGCGAAAGCGAAACTCAGATTTACTCAGGTTCGCCCCCTCGTGTGGAGGTAAAAGCCTACGTCCTGCTTTGTGTAGATTGATGATGGATTCAATTACAAGGAGGGCGTAACTCACTTGACCTAGCTCTCGATGATTTCTAACTTGCCCTATCTGCCCCAGAGACTCGCCTTTATATACAGGTCGAGGCCCTAGGGTTTACAAGAGTCCTAGCCACGCTACAGATCATGGCCTTCCATATCTCTAAGTCGCCGTGCCCTTCAAGACTGGAAACCTCCTTGGTGGCTTACCTTCTGCATCAATCATGAACCACCATCCGGTTCATGGGTCCGTGGGCTAAGGCTTGCATTAACCATGTATGAGTCGCCCCTTTAGTGACCCGGCCCAGTTAGGGCGGGTTACACCGCAAGTAATATCCCCAACATTAGGCCCGAGATTGACTTGAATTTATTAATTCCAATGAACTTCCACGCCCACTTCGGGCAACTTGTGTTACTTACATCTTTTGACAAATGACAAGCTGCCATCCCTCATGAATTGTCTGAGCAGCCAAGTAGTTATTGATGACATCACCTTTTCCCTCCAGTTTCGGGATTCGCTGTCGTAATTTCCTAACGGATCTTTTTTTATCGCCACCTTGTTATCCCAAAAATCCAGGCGCCATCATTGCGGGTTTTCAATATGTCGCCTCTATTCCCGTGCCTGCCATTTTGTTTCCAGCGCATGACCTTTAAATAACCACAGGGGGGAGTGGGGGCACCGTCACTTACCCCCACTTCATCTTCCTCGTCAGCTTCGTCTTCCTCCCGCCTGTGCTTCGGCCTTCTCGCCGTTCCCGAAGCTCCGCCGCCAGCTACTGCAGTCCGGGCGTCTCCAGGCCAGTCGAAGGCACAGTCTCCATCGCGGGTCTTCCGCATCCATCTCCTGGCATCGTCCTCCTCTCTCAGGTAAACACCCTTCCTCCATTAGGGTTAGACCTCGAATCCCATGTTCTTCTAGGTCAGCCTCGTAATGCGATGAACATCTCCCTTCTATCTTGGATCCGTCCAACATTCTCATAGTAGACCCTTCGTAGTAGTAGACCACAGTAGTTTCACCGCATCTCCCGTCCATTTGATGTTTACTTCATACTGTTGGAAATATGCCCTAGAGGCAATGATAAAAGTTATTATCATATTTCCTGTTTAAAGATAATCGTTTATTATCCATGCTATAATTGTATTGAATGAAAATATAGATACATGTGTGGATACATAGACACAACAATGTCCCTAGCAAGCCTCTAGTTGGCTAGCCAGTTGATCAAGGATAGTCAAGGTTTTCTGGGTATGTGCAAAGTGTTGTTAATTGCTAACTGGATCACATCATTAGGAGAATCATGTGATGGACTAGACCCAAACTATGAACGTAGCATATTGATCGTGTCGTTTTATTGCTATAGTTTTCTGCGTGTCAAGTATTTGTTCCGATGACCATGAGATCATATAACTCACTGGCACCGGAGAAATGCCTTGTGTGTATCAAACGTCACAACGTAATTGGGTGACTATAAAGGTGTTCTACAAGTATCTCCGAAGGTGTCCGTTGAATTAGTATGGGTCAAGACTGTGATTTGTCACTCCATGTGACGGAGAGGTATCTCGGGGCCCACTCGGTAATACAACATCACACACAAGCCTTGCAAGCAATGTGACTAAGTGTAAGTCACGTGATCTTGTATTACGGAACGAGTAAAGAGACTTGCTAGTAACGAGATTGAAATAGGTATGCGGATACCGACGATCGAATCTCGGGCAAGTAACATACCGAAGGACAAAGGGAATGATATACGGGATTATATGAATCCTTGACACTGAGGTTCAACCAATAAGATCTTTGGAGAATATGTAGGATCCAATATGGGCATCCAGGTCCCGCTATTGGATATTGACCGAGGAGTACCTCGGGGCATGTCTACATAGTTCTCGAACCCGCAGGGTCTGCACACTTAAGGTTTGGCGATGTTTTAGTATAGTTGAGTTACATGCGTGGTTACCGAATGTTGTTCGGAGTCCCGGATGAGATCACGGACATCACGAGGGTTTCCGGAATGGTCCGGAGACGAACATTTATATATAGGATGACTTCATTTGGTTACCGGAAAGTTTTCGGGCATTACCGGGAATGTACCGGGAGTGACGAATGGGTTTCGGAAGTTCACCGGGAGGGGGGAAACCCTCCCGGAGGAAGCCCAAAGGACTTATGGGTGGCGCACTAGCCCTTAGTGGGCTGGTGGGACAGCCCAATAAGGCCTATGCGCCATAGAGAAAAAACCAAAGAAAGAAAAAAAAAGGTGGGAAGGAAGGGAAGGACTCCACTCTCCAATCCTAGTTGGACTAGGATTGGAGTAGGACTCCTCCTCCTCCTCTTGGCCGGCGCACCTTGGGGGCTTGGCCCTCAAGGCAAGTCCCTCCCCCTCCCTCCTATATACACTGGTGATTTAGGGAGGATTTGAGACAACTTTGCCACGTGCAACTCAGATCTAGACACCATAGTTTTACCTCTAGATCGTATTTCTGCGGAGCTTGGGCGGAGCCCTGCACGAGTAGATCCTTCACCACCACCGGAGCGCCGTCACGCTGCCGGAGAACTCACATACTTCTCTGTCTTTCTTGCTGGATCAAGAAGGCCGAGATCATCGTCGAGCTGTACATGAGCTGAACGCGGAGGTGCCGTCCGTTCGGCACTAGAGCGGGGCGGATCGTGGGACGGATCGCGGGGCGGATCGAGGAACGTGAGGACGTTCCACTACATCAACCGCGTTTCTTAACGCTTCCTGCTGTGCGATCTATAAGGGTACGTAATTCCTAAATCTCCTCTCGTAGATGGACATCACCATGATAGGTCTTCGTGCGCGTAGGAAATTTTTTGTTTACTGTGCGACGTTACCCAACAGTGGCATCATGAGCTAGGTTCATGCGTAGATTTAATCTTGAGTAGAACACAAAGGGTTTTGTGGACGGTGATGTTCGATTTTCTGCCCTCCTTAGTATTTTCTCGATTCTGCGGTATTGTTGGATTGAAGCGGCCCGGACCGACATTATTCGTACGCGTACGAAAGACTAGTTTCATCGCTTGACATGCAACCTCGTTGCATAAAGATGACTGGTGGGTGTCGGTTTCTTCAACTTTAGTTGAATTGGTTTTGACCGAGGCGGTCCTTGGAGAGGTTAAATAGCAATTTGCACATCACCGTTGTGGTTTTTCCGTAAGTAAGATGCGATCTACTAGATACCCATAGCAGCCACGTAAAACATGCAACAACAATTAGAGGACGTCTAACCTGTTTTTGCAGGGTATGCTTGTGATATGATATGGCAAATGACGTGATGTGATATATTGGATGTATGAGATGATCATGTTGTAATAGTTAATATCGACTTGCACGTCAATGGTACGACAACCGGCAGGAGCCATAGGGTTGTCTTTAAACTAACGTTTGTGTTTGCAGATGCGTTTACTATATTGCTAGGACGTAGCTTTAGTAGTAATAGCATAAGTAGCATGACAACCCCGATGGCGACACATTGATGGATATCATGGTGTGGCGCCGGTGACAAGAAGATCGTGCCGGTGCTTTGGTGATGGAGATCAAGAAGCACATGATGATGGCCATATCATGTCACTTATGAATTGCATGTGATGTTAATCCTTTTATGCACCTTATTTTGCTTAGAACGACGGTAGCATTATGAGGTGATCTCTCACTAAAATTTCAAGACGAAATTGTGTTCTCCCCAACTGTGCACCGTTGCTACAGTTCGTCATTTTGAGACACCACGTGATGATCGGGTGTGATAGACTCAATGTTCACATACAATGGGTGCAAAACAGTTGCACACGCAGAACACTCGGGTTAAGCTTGACGAGCCTAGCATGTGCAGACATGGCCTCAGAACACATGAGGCCGAAAGGTCGATCATGAATCGTATAGTTGATATGATTAGCATAGAGATGCTTACCACTGAAACTATCCTCAACTCACGTGATGATCGGACTTGAGCTAGTGAAATTGGATCATTCACCACTCAAATGACTAGAGAGATGTACTTTTTGAGTGGGAGTTTAGCAAGTAATTTGATTAGTTAGAGTCTAATTATCTTGAACATAGTCTAAGTCCACTTTGAAAATATTTGTGTTGTAGATCAATGGCTCACGCGACAGTCACCCTGAATTTTAATATGTTCCTAGAGAAAGCTAAGTTTAAAGATATTGGAAGCAACTTTGTAGTCTGGGCTCATAATCTTAAGTTGCTCCTGCAAGCTGGGAAGAAGGATTATGTCCTTAATGCTGCGCTAGGAGATGAACCACCCGCCGCGGCTTACCAAGATTCTAAGAACGCTTGGTTAGCACGCAAGGAGGACTACTCAGTAGTTCAATGTGCAGTCTTGTATGGCTTAGAGCCGGGACTTCAACGTCGCTTTGAGCGTCATGGAGCATATGAGATGTTCCAGGAGTTGAAGTTTATCTTTCAGAAGAACGCCCGGATCGAGAGGTATGAAACCTCTGATAAATTCTATGCTTGCAATATGGAGGAGAATTCGTGTGTCAGTGAACATGTGCTCAAAATGTCTGGGTACTCAAACCGTCTAGCTGAGCTGGGGATTGAACTCCCGCAAGAGGCTATCACTGACATAATTCTTCAATCACTGCCACCAAGCTATAAGAGCTTTGTGTTGAACTATAACATGCAAGGGATGAACAAGTCACCCGGCGAGTTATTCGCGATGCTGAAAGTCGCAGAGTCAGAACTCCGTAAAGAGCATCAAGTGTTGATGGTGAATAAGACCACTAGTTTCAAGAGAAACGACAAAGGAAAGAAGGGTAATTCAAAGAAGAGCGGAAAGCCTGTTGCCAATCCGACGAAGAAACCCAAAGCTGGACCTAAGCCTGAAACAAAGTGCTATTGTTGCAAGGGTATGGGTCACTGGAAGCGCAACTGCCCCAAGTATCTCGCTGATAAGAAGGCGGCCAAGGAAAAATCAGGTATATTTGATATACATGTTATTGATGTGTACTTAACCAACTCTCGTAGTAGTGCCTGGGTATTCGATACCGGTTCTGTTGCTCATATTTGCAACTCGAAACAGGAACTGCGGAATAAGCGAAGGCTGGCGAAGGATGAAGTGACGATGCGCGTGGGAAATGGTTCCAAGGTTGATGCAATCGCTGTCGACACAGTTTCACTCCAGTTACCATCAAGATTAGTTATGAACTTAAATAAATGTTATTTAGTGCCTGCGTTAAGCATGAACATTATATCTGGATCTTGTTTATTGCGAGACGGTTACTCGTTTAAGTCATAGAATAATGGTTGTTCTATTTCTACGAGTAATATCTTTTATGGACATGCACCCAATGTGAGAGGATTGTTCATATTGAATCTTGATAACGATAATACACATATACATAACATTGAGACCAAAAGAGTTAGAGTTAACAATGATAGCGCCATGTTTTTATGGCACTGCCGCTTAGGTCATATTGGTGTAAAGCGCATGAAAAAACTCCATACCGATGGACTTTTGGAGTCACTTGACACGTGCGAACCATGCCTCATGGGAAAGATGACTAAAACTCCTTTCTCCGGAATAATGGAGCGTGCAAGTGACTTGTTGGAAATCATACATACTGATGTGTGTGGAGGCACGCGGCGGATATCGTTATTTTCTCACCTTCACTGACGATTTGAGTAGATATGGTTATGTCTACTTGATCAAGCACAAGTCTGAGATGTTTGAAAAGTTCAAGCAATTTCAGAGTGAAGTCGAAAATCATCGTAACAAGAAGATCAAGTTCCTACGGTCTGATCGTGGGGGTGAATATCTGAGTTTCGAGTTTGGTTCTCACTTAAGACAATGTGGAACTGTTTCACAGTCGACACCGCCTCGAACACCACAGCGTAATGGTGTGTCCGAATGTCATAATCGTACTTTATTAGAGATGGTGCGATCTATGATGTCTCTTACCGATTTGCCGTTATCATTTTGGGGTTATGCATTAGAGACAGCTGCATTCACTTTAAATAGGGCACCATCAAAATCCGTTGAGATGACACCATACGAAATGTGGTATGGCAAAAGACCAAAGTTGTCGTTTCTTAAAGTTTGGGGATGTGATGGTTATGTCAAAAAGCTTTAGCGTGAAAAGCTGGAACCCAAAGCGGAAAAGTGCGTCTTCATAGGTTACCCAAAAGAGACAGTTGGGTATACCTTCTATCTCAAATCCGAGGGCAAAGTGTTTGTTGCTAAAAACGGAGCTTTTCTTGAGAAGGAGTTTCTCTCGAAAGAATTGAGTGGGAGGAAGATAGAACTTGATGAGGTTGTCGAACCTCTAATTCCTCTTGATGGTGGCGCACGGCAAGGGGAAACCCGTGTTGCTGCAGCACCGGTTGAGGAACAAGTTGATGATGATGATCATGAAACTTCAGATCAAGTTACTGTCAGACCTCGCAGGTCGACAAGATCACGTATTGCTCCTGAGTGGTACGGTAATCCTGTCCTGACGATTATGTTGTTGGACAACAATGAACCTGCGAATTATGAAGAAGCAATGGTGGGCCCAGATTCCAAAAAATGGCTGGAGGCCATGAAGTCCGAGATAGGATCCATGTACAAGAACAAAGTGTGGACTTTAGAAATACTACCTGAAGGCCGCAAGGCTATTCAGAACAAATGGATCTATAAGAAGAAGACAGACGCAGACGGTAATGTGACCGTTTATAAAGCTTGACTTGTGGCAAAGGGTTTTTCACAAGTTCAAGGAATTGACTACGATGAGACTTTCTCACCGATAGCGATGCTTAAGTCTGTCCGAATCATGTTAGCAATAGGGATTATGAAATCTGGCAGATGGATGTCAAAACGGCGTTCCTTAACGGTTTTCTTAAGGAAGAGTTGTATATGATGCAACCCGAAGGTTTTGTCAATCCACAGAATGCTAACAAAGTATGCAAACTCCAGCGATCCATTTATGGACTGGTGCAAGCATCTCAGAGTTGGAATAAGCGCTTTGATGAGGTGACCAAAGCATTTGGGTTTATACAAGTGGTTGGTGAATCTTGTATTTACAAGAAAGTGAGTGGGAGCTCTGTGGCGTTTCTAATATTATATGTGGACGACATATTGCTGATTGGAAACAACGTAGAGCTTTTGGAGAGCATAAAGGGTTACTTGAATAAGTTTCTCTTTGAAGGACCTAGGAGAAGCTGCTTACATTCTAGGCATTAAGATCTATAGGGATAGATCTAAACGCGTGATATGACTTCCACAAAGCACATACCTTGATAAATTTTTGAAGAAGTTCAAAATGGATCAGTCCAAGAAAGGGTTCTTGCCAGTATTACAAGGTATAAAATTGAGTAAGACTCAGTGCCCAACAACTGCGGAAGATAGAGAACAAATGAGTTCCGTCCCCTACGCTTCAGCCGTAGGTTCTATCATGTATGCAATGCTCTGCACTAGACCAGACGTCAGCTTGGCCATAAGTATGGCAGGCAGGTTTTAGAGTAATCCAGGAGTGGATCACTGGACGGTGGTCAAGAATATTCTGAAGTACCTGAAAAGGACTAAGGAAATGTTTCTCGTGTATGGAGGTGACAAAGAGCTCGCCATAAAAGGTTACGTCGATGCAAGTTTTGACACCGATCCGGATGACTCTAAGTCACAAACCGGATACGTATTTATTCTTAATGGGGGTGCGGTAAGCTGGTGCAATTCCAAGCAGAGCATCGTAGCAGATTCTACATGTGAAGCAGAGTACATGGCTGCCTCGGAGGCCGCAAAGGAGGGTGTCTGGATGAAGCAGCTCATGACAGATCTTGGAGTTGTTCCAAGCGCACTAGATCCATTGACTCTGTTATGTGACAACACTGGTGCCATTGCCTTAGCAAAGGAACCAAGGTTTCACAAGAAGACCAGACACATCAAACGACGCTTCAACCTCATCCGCGACTACGTCGAAGAGAGGACGTGAATATTTGCAAAGTGCACACGGATCAGAATGTAGCAGACCTGCTGACTAAACCTCTTCCACGGGCAAAACATGATCAACACCAGAATTGTATGGGTGTTCGATTTATTACAATGTAAATCACATGGCGATGTGAGGACTAGATTATAGACTCTAGTGCAAGTGGGAGACTGTTGGAAATATGCCCTAGAGGCAATGATAAAAGTTATTATTATATTTCCTCTTTAAAGATAATCGTTTATTGTCCATGCTATAATTGTATTGAATGAAAACATAGATACATGTGTGGATACATAGACACAACAATGTCCCTAGCAAGCCTCTAGTTGGCTAGCCAGTTGATCAAGGATAGTCAAGGTTTTCTGGCTATGTGCAAAGTGTTGTTGCTTGATAACTGGATCACATCATTAGGAGAATCAAGTGATGGACTAGACCCAAACTATGAACGTAGCATATTGACCATGTCGTTATATTGCTATAGTTTTCTGCGTGTCAAGTATTTGTTCCTATGACCATCAGATCATATAACTCACTGGCACCGGAGGAATGCCTTGTGTGTATCAAACGTCACAACGTAACTGGGTGACTATAAAGGTGCTCTACAGGTATATCCGAAGGTGTCCGTTGAGTTAGTATGGATCAAGACTGTGATTTGTCACCCCGTGTGACGGAGAGGTATCTCGGGACCCACTCGGTAATACAACATAACACACAAGCCTTGCAAGCAATGTGACTAAGTGTAAGTCACGGGATCTTGTATTACGGAACGAGTAAAGTGACTTGCCAGTAACGAGATTGAAATAGGTATGCGGATACCGACGATCGAATCTCGGTCAAGTAACATATCGAAGGACAAAGGGAATGATATACAGGATTATATGAATCCTTGACACTGAGGTTCAACCGATAAGATCTCCAGAGAAATGTAGGATCCAATATGGGCATCCAGGTCCCGCTATAGGATATTGACCGAGGAGTACCTCGGGGCATGTCTACATAGTTCTCGAACCCGTAGGGTCTGCACACTTAAGGTTTGGCGATGTTTTAGTATAGTTGAGTTATATGCATGGTTACTGAATGTTGTTTGGAGTCCTGGATGAGATCACGGACGTCACAAGGGTTTCCAGAATGGTCCATAGACGAAGATTGATATATAGGATGACTTCATCTGGTTACAGGAAAGTTTTTGGGCATTACCGGAAATGTACCGGGAGTGACGAATGGGTTCCGGAAGTTCACCGGGAGGGGGGCAACCCTCCCGGAGGAAGCCCAAAGGACTTATTGGTGGCGCACCAGCCCTTAGTGGGCTGGTGGGACAACCCAATAAGGCCTATGCGCCATAGAGAAAAAACCAAAGAAAAAAAAGGTGGGAAGGAAGGGAAGGACTCCACTTTCCAATCCTAGTTGGACTAGGATTGGAGTAGGACTTCTCCACCTCCTCTTGGCGGGCGCACCATGGGGGCTTGGCCCTCAAGGCAAGTCCCTCCCCCTCCCTCCTATATATACTGGTGATTTAGGGCTGATTTGAGACAACTTTGCCACGTGCAACTCAGATCTAGACACCATAGTTTTACCTCTAGATCGTAATTCTGCGGAGCTCGGGCGGAGCCCTGCAGGAGTAGATCCTTCACCACCACCGGAGCGCCGTCACGCTGCCGGAGAACTCATCTACTTCTTTGTCTTGCTTGCTGGATCAAGAAGGCCGAGTTCATCGTCGAGCTGTACGTGTGCTGAACGCAGAGGTGCCGTCCGTTCGGCACTAGATCGGAGCGGATCGTGGGACGGATCGTGGGACGGTTCATGGGACGGTTCGCGGGGCGGCACCTCTTAACACATTTCTTAACGCCTCTTGCTGTGCGATCTACAAGGGTACACAGATCCAAATTCTCCTCTCGTAGATGTACATCACCATGATAGGTCTTCGTGCGCGTAGGATCTTTTTTGTTTCCCATGCGACGTTCCCCAACAAGATCCATATGGCATCCCTGTCGCATTCTTGCATTCATAGCTTTCGTAGTTTCGACAAGCATTATTTTTTCAATTTGGTCCACCCGTAGATCCATAATTTATTGCTTGCTTTTAGAAACATGTTTATCTTCCTTCCGGGAATATCTCTAAGGAAAAACCCCTTTAGAATTGCTGCTCACCTTCTTCCATCATGGCAAGTTAGAATATCCCCATAGCTACGACATTGATTACTGAATGACCAGTCATAATGTCCCTGTAGACATACTGTAGATCACTCAACTGGCGAGTTAGAATATCTCCATAGCTACGCCTTTGGTTACTGAATGGCGAGTCATAATGTCCCTGTAGACATACTATAGATCACCCAACTGGCGAGTTACCACTTACATGGTTTCTAATAACCCGCCTTGTTCCTTCCTTTTGTAGTCATGGACAATATCTCGAAATGCAATTGGTTACCAACCAAAATCACCGACGCCTATCTTGAGAAATTTGTTTTGGCGGGTTATCTTGATCGTAAAGAAGTCCTTGGCTGGCGGACTGCCCCAGGCGAGGTGACTCCCAATCCCGCCGAGGGGGAGGTAGTCGTTTTTGTTGATAATCTTGAACGAGGTTTTAAGCCTCCCGGGTGAAAGTTCTTTAGAGACACTCTGCACTTCCTCAATGTTCACCCTCAAGACTTGGGGCCAAACTCCATCAGCAACCTCTGCCAATTCCAAGTATTTTGCGAGGCCTATCTGCAGATAGAACCCACAGTGTTACTGTTCTGGAACTTCTTCTATCTGAACCGCCAGACCGAATTCACCAGCGGGCCTAACTTGGAACTTGGCGGGGGGGGGGGGGGGGGTTAACATCCAACGACATCGCGAATGTGGGTTGATGACCCACAAGTATAGGGGATCAATCGTAGTCCTTTCGATAAGTAAGAGTGTCGAACCCAACGAGGAGCATAAGGCTCTGATAAACGGATTTCAGCAAGATAATAACTGCAAGCACTGAAAGTAGCAGTAACAAGTGATGGTGTAGCGAGGTGAAACGTAGCAAGCAAAAAGTAACAAGTAACAAGTAGTAGCAACAGTGCAGCAAGTGGCCCAATCCCTTTTGTAGCAAGGGACAAGCCTGAACAAAGTCTTATAGGAGGAAAAACGCTCCCGAGGACACATAGGAATTTCTGTCATGCTAGTTTCATCATGTTCATATGATTCGCGTTCGTTACTTTGATAGTTTGATATGTGGGTGGACTGGCGCTTGGGTACTGCCCTTACTTGGACAAGCATCCCACTTATGATTAAGCTCTCTCGCAAGCATCCGCAACTACGAAAGAAGAATTAAGACAACGTCTTACCATAGCATTAAACTAATGGATCCAAATCAGCCCCTCACGAAGCAACGCATAGACTAGGGTTTAAGCTTCTGTCACTCCAGCAACCCATCATCTACTTACTACTCCCCAATGCCTTCCTCTAGGCCCAAATATGGTGAAGTGTTATGTAGTCGACGTTCACATAACACCACTACAGGAGAAGACAACATACATCATATCAAATTACGGAACGAATATCAAATTCACATGACTATTATTAACATGACTTATCCCATGTCCTCAGGAACAAAAGTAACTACTCACAAAACATAATATAATCATGATCAGAGGTGTAATGAATAGCATCAAGGATCTGAACATAAACTCTTCCACCAAGTAATCCAACTAGCATCTACTACAAAGAGTAATCAACACTACTAGCAACCTTACAAGTACCAATCGGAGTCGTGAGACGAAGATTGCTTACAAGAGATGAACTAGGGATTGGAGAGGAGATGGTGCCGATGAAGATGCCTCCCCTCCGACGAGAGGAGTGTTGGTGATGACGATGGCAATGATTTCCCCCTTCGGGAGGGAAGTTTCCCCGGCAGGATCGTCCTGCCGGAGCTCTAGATTGGATCTGCTCAAGTTCTGCCTCGTGGCGGCGGCGAAACCACGAAAAAGCTCCCGTCTGATTTTTTCTGGACCAAGACGCTTCATATAGCAAAAGAGGGGGGCTAGTGGGCCGTCAGGGAGCCCACAAGCCCCCACTCCGCCACCAGGGGAGGGGGGTGGCGGTGTCAGGGCTTGTGGCGCCCTGGCAGCCCCCCTCCGGTAGTTCTTTTGCCCAGTATTTTTATATAATCCCAAAAAAATCCACGTAACTTTTCAGGGCATTTGGAGATGTGCAGAATAGTGGACTAGGATTTGCTCCTTTTCCAGTCCAGAATTCCAGCTGCCTGAATTCTCCCTCTTCAAATAAACCTTGCAAAAATAAGAGAGAAAAAGCATAAATATGGTACCACAAGTAATATAACATCCCAAAAAGCAATAAATATCAACATGAAAGCATGATGCAAAATGGACGTATCATGGGTTCCCATCTGTCATTCTGCCCAACCATCCCAAAGGCTGGGCCGAGTCATGGTTTTATTGTCGTGACACATGTCCTCCCGGCAAGAACCCACTTCCGGGTTACAGAGAAGATCGCTTGTCCATGGATTTTGAGCTGCCAGAGAAACTTACTGAAGAATAAGAATCAACCTTTATCCCTGTCTTCTCCGAGCTAAGGTCTTTGACCAATAATGGGCTTACTGGGGTTGACCTAGTCCATTGTTGGGTGGAGTGGAGGATTCTTCCTTTGAGTCGCCGGGATGGCCTGATGTGCGAGTATGACGACAGCGAGAAGCACCCCCAATGTTACTTCCATACAAGACTCACTGAAGAAGACATTGTCGAAATGATCAAGAAGTTAACCAGCGAGCCCTTGGAGAACTGCGCCAAGATTGGGCTCAAGCCTTTCTGCCTCTCCAACCCGGCTCCAGGGGTAACAATCTAAGTCGCCTACTTTCATTTTTTAATACTTCTTCCAGTGTTCCTGATCCGAACTGTTATTACATCAGTCATAAAGGATCAACATTCTGGTCTCGAAGGCCCAAGGTGACTGTCCAGAAAACAACCAAGCCGCCTCCTAAGAAGAAAAAGGAGACCAAAGGCAAAGCCGTCGCCAAGGAAACTTCTGTCGTGGGCGAGCCTCGAGCCGGCGAAGAACAATCAGAGGTAAAAATCTACCCTTTTGCTTGTCATCACTATGTTCCGACTTATGCTTATGCCCCGTTACCTTTGTTCATAGGAGGATGACTATGAGAGCCAAGATGACGTTGTCGAGGTAATTTCTATTTCTTCCGACTCAACTTCTTCTTCTCCTAGGCCGGCCAGGCGGATTTGTCCCATGTCTCACCCAAATGCTCATCTGGACCCTGATTTCCTTTTGAAGAAGGCGAGGTATACCCCCAAATGTGAAACCCAAAGCCATTTTGGCGACTTAGTTTCCGGGTTACCCGAAAAGACAACTAGTCGGAAACGACAAAGTGAGGTATACTACTGTTAACACCTTTCCCTTCTTGTGAAAAATGTTATTCGCAATTCGTTCACTCCTTGAACTTTTGTCCATCAGGTCTCTCCTCCTTCATCTGGCGACTCAGTAATGTCGGCTCTTCCCCCAATGATTCGTGTACACGGGTAAGTTCTTTTATCAACCTTTTTCCTTCCCAATAATGATACCTGTCCTAACTTTGATGTCTTTTCACCTCAGAGCACAAGCAAAGAAGAGAAAGACTGGCGATTTGTCTTCTGCTCCTAAAACAACTGAGGTGTTTGGTATGAGCACCTCTGTCCCAGAATTTGACGAAGACCCAGCGGCGGCTCATGATGACCTTGTGGATGACATTCCTGACGCCCAGACTGATCCTCCAAGCCCTCTGAAGGAGGCCATTGAAAACGTTAATCCGCCAAGCTCTTCCAAGGCGGCTGAAGACCCAGATACCGTAATTGTTACTGGTACTGGCTACTCTAAGCCTGCAACAACGGTGTTATCAAAACATGCATCCAAAGAGACCCATTCTTCTGCAGAGCAACACATCACCAAGCTGAAGCTTCCCCATTATGAGAAGCTTGAATTTGAACAACTCTGCTCTGGCTTCGTAAGTCGCCTTGAAACAAGCTATGAAATGGAGAAGAGTTTGGTCAACATGATGCGAATCAAACATGAGGCACGTCTTTTGTTATTTGTATTTCCACCCATTAGCCTTCCAGAGGACTAGTTTTGTTTCATGAATTGTGTTTGTTTCAACCTGTAGCCTCCAAGGGCTGGGTCATCTTTTGAAAGATGAGCCGGGTCTTGAATTAGATAAAAACTTCAACCTTTAGCCCGCAAGGGCCGGGTCATCTTTTGAAAGATGAGCCAGGTCTTGAATTAGATAAAAACTTCAACCTGTAGCCCCCAAGGGTCGGGTCATCTTTTGAAAGATGAGCCGGGTCTTGAATTAGGTTAAAACTTCAACCTGTAGCCCCAAGGGCCGGGTCATCTTTTGAAAGATGAGTCGGGTCTTGAATTGGGTAAAAGCTTCAACCTATAGCCCCAAGGGTCGGGTCATCTTTTGAAAGATGAGCCGGGTCTTGAATTAGGTTAAAACTTCAACCTGTAGCCCCCAAGGCCCGGGTCATCTTTTGAAATATGAGATGGGTCTTGAATTAGATAAAAACTTCAACATGTACCCTCCAAGGACCGGGTCATCTTTTGAAAGATGAGTCGGGTCTTGAATTAGATAAAAACTTCAACCTGTAGCCCCCAAGGGCCGGGTCATCTTTTGAAAGATGAGACGGGTCTTGAATTAGATAAAAACTTCAACCTATAGCCTCCAAGGGACGAGTCATCTTTTGAAAGATGAGCCGGGTCTTGAATTAGGTTAAAACTTCAACTTGTAGCCCCCAAGGGCTGGGTCATCTTTTGAAAGATGAGCCGGGTCTTGAATTAGATAAAAACTTCAACCCGTAGCCCCCAAGGGCCGGGTCATCTTTTAAAAGATGAGCCGGGTCTTGAATTAGATAAAAACTTCAACCTGTAGCCCACAAGGGCCGGGTCATCTTTTGAAAGATCAGCCGGGTCTTGAATTTCGTATGACTTTGAAAAGAATCATACATTAGCCCCCAAGTGTCAGGGATGTTGCTTGCAACAGTTCTGAAACTTGCCTCCCCAAAATTTGTTTGCAGGAATCCTTGACTCGGGCCGAGTCATCTCTAGCTGATTTGAAGAAAAACTTATCCGAACAGCAGAATACTCGGACTGAATCTGAAGAGAAATATCGGTTGGCCCTTGCTGATATGGAGAAAATGAAGGCTGATCACCAAAAATTTGAGAAGAAAGCCCAAGCTGATCAAGCCGCCATCATGAAGCGGGCGGAACAAGCTGAGGAGAAGCTAGAAGCCGCTCTGCAAGAGCTCTCCGAGTTAAAAAAGCACATATCCAACATGACCCAAGCCATCTTTGGTAATAATCAATTCCCTTTGTCTGAAAAGAAGGTTCAATACAATTTGCAAATACTGACTGTCACATGTTATCTTTTGTAGGCGATTTACACCTTTACAGAGCAGTTGTATATGGGAGGCATGATGACGATGAAGTAAGTGATGGGCAACAAGGAGCCAATAAAATCCATCAAGCATATGCTGGGTTGCCTGTCAACACTGCCACCTCAAGTAGAAGAACTAAAGAGATCAGCCGCCCGCAAGGGAGCACTGACTACCTAAGTCGGTGCCTGGCGTACGCTGATGTTTGCTGTGTATCCCTTGCAACGACGCCAGGAAATAATTATGTCGACGGCACCATGAATCCTTCAGCTACGGCTACGCCTTAAGGGACTTCCTAGGCAAGTATGCAAAGGATTTCCCCCGTGGCCTTTGTAACGACCAAGATGCGATCCTTTCCGATCTGGGGGTCGAGGCCCCCGAATAGGAAAGAAGCACATCTAAGCGTTTCGCAAACAAGTAACATAGCACAAATAATAATAAAAGTAGACAATCCAGGATTCAACTGTCTTCTTATTAATAACTCAGAGTACAACACAGATACAAACAAGGTAGTTCCGCTACGGACTACAAAACATGGAAAATGCTATGCTACCCTGCTGCAGGCCCACGATCACGACCACGCCTCAGTCCTCTGGATAGTTCATGTAGAGGCGGTCTGTCTCCTCGTCATACTGCCACGCTAGCTGGGTGCCGTCGGGATCATCTGTCTCTGGGGTACCTGTACCTGCTGGGAGTTTTGGAGGAATCCGTGAGCCACGGGGACTCGGCAATCTAAGACCTTGGTGCCAGAACTAGTCATGTTATTGGGTAGGGTAAGGGACAAGTGTATAGGCTGCAACATCCTATGCTTGATTAAGTGGCTAACTTACGCAAAGTAGAAGTGAAGGTGGTCTACGCTAGCGGTCGGGATTACTTGATCACTAAGTGATCCTGAACACCTACCTACGGCATTCATAACCCCACCGTGTTCCCGATTGAAGAGAGATCTTCGAAGGGAAAGTCACGGTTACGCACACAGTTGGCAATTTTACTAACTTATGTTTAAGTTCTCTAATACCGGATGTTAACAAAATATTCCAAGTTGCCACATAACCGCGGGCACGGCTTTCCGAAAGATTAAACCCTGCAGGGGTGCTCCAACTAGTCCATCACAAACGAACACAGGCCGCAAAGGCATCCTCTATCACGAATCTCGTGATCTCGTAGGATTCCTTAGAGGAAAACCTCAACTCTGGGGGAAACCAAAGCTTCACTGGGATTCCTATACGCAAGATATACCGCTAAGGTAAGACAAGGCTAGCAGGACCTCCCGACGTGTCGACGACCCCGATAAGAGCCGCGTATCTCAGTCTCAGGACACGCCGGATGGAACTAGCTACAGGTACCAAACCTCAAGTTTCCTTGTGGTGGCCCCGCAGGCAGACCAATTTGGACCAACACTCATGAGGAGCACTGGCCCGGGTTGTTGATTAAAGAACCTCGGGGTAGCTACTCCCTATGCAGATTATTATTAAGTTATTAGCAAATTAACACCAATGTTGGGTCCTGCCAGACAAGCCTTAGCACTACGCGATTTATCAAGGGGGTCCCCATAACAACCCCGAACGTGTTAGGAGCGATCATTATGGAATCAAACACCGGTAGCCGGTAACTAAGGCGGCAATAACGGAAGAAAGAACCCGGCAAAAGGCTAGGCCTCCCATCATTTACCAAGTATATAGGTGCATTAATTAAATAACAGAATTTAATATAATGATATCAAGCTCATGTCATCACATGAGTTTAAAACACCTGCAACTAGCAATGCTAACATTAGTAGCTGAGCAAGCCTACTTAGCCACACAAGTTTGCTAGGAAGGAGAACGGTGTTTGGGCTCATGGCATTTCAAGAGGCAATTTAATTTCAGTGGTAGGCAGCGAGCAATATGACATGGAAACGAAACTAACATAACAAGTCTAGAGATGGAATCAAGGTCATATCATCTTGCCTGTGATATGCTCAGATTGGAATAGTTCTGGTTCGTCCTGCACGTACTCTCCTGACTCCACGTATTCGTTCTCCGATCCCGGTGCTACCCAACATAAGAATAACAGCCAATGAACAGCAGCACCACAAGATGCAACAATCACATGATGCATGAGATGAAAATTGAGCATGCACCACTATTTCTATCACTAGCACAAGCAAAATAAACTACTGCAAGTTTCTGGACAGAACTGTACACTAAGCTATTTTGACATGCATGAGAATTACATGAACAGATGCGGCTCGTGAGAACGGTGCAAAACCATCTAAAGAACATTGCAAACGGAGCTATGTATCAACGGGAATCAACGAAACAAGATATGAAGCTCTACGTGGAAGATTCAACACCACACTCACATTTGGCACAAATCTGGTATTCCCAGGTTTCCAAGACAAATAACAATCCAACATGAATGGATTTGAACAAGGAAGAACACCACAACATCAACTAAGCACACCCAAAGATCAAAATGACAACACTACATAATCTGCCATAATCTGCATCTTAGCTCTTTGGGAGCTACATGCAACATAGCTACAGGTCTCCAAACATGACAAATAATATATGTGGATGTTGCCAACCAAGAACACTACAAGCACCAGCAAGAATCACAGCAAAAGGAATTAAACTATAGAAGATACAAGGTCACAAACTTTCCCAAAACCATCAGATTTCAGGGACTTAGTGAAAATTCCTGCACCTGAGTTTCTGTCTCTGTTCTGAAGCTTTTCGACAGCAATCAAAACACAACCTACTGGACTCCAAATGATTTGAAAATTGACAGGAAGCTTCACAAACATACCAGGTTCAAACTCCTAGCACTAAACTAAGGCTAGGTCTCAACAGAATGACCAGCACATCCTCATCTATAAGAGAAGAAAATGTTTCTAGAATTCCAGACTTAGTGAAATTACAGATTTCACCAATCTGGAATTTTCAGCCACATGCCCACTTTGTCTAGGCATAGTTTGCACACACCTAACACCAAGTGATAAATGACACCACTATGGTGTAGAGCAAAACCTCTACTACTATCACACCAAAGCTCATGCCCTTGGGCTCCACCTATTCCATGGAATCAAAGATCAAACTTGCAACAAATCTGTATATGTCAACTCCATGAGTATCCTACTAAGACAACAACTAAAGGTTGAGTTCATGTGCACAATGAGAAAGTGACATGGGGTTTGAACCCCATGTTTGTGTCATGCACATCAACAACACCAATACTTATCACAAGCCAACCCCTCACACAACATGCTCTCTCTCATATTAAACATGAGGAGATGCACAACTTGCAAAGGTGGGAAGGTCCACACACACACATGTCAAGCATAACATATAGCTAGTCCTACCCATGCTAGTTAGAACATACACTAACTACACTCACATCATGATTCCAACACCTACACACCCAAGCTTAAACTCAAGGGCTTGTGCAATTGCACAAGCATGTGTGTAGGGTCACACACACACTTGCACACACACTCACCCTCAAGCACTCACTCACACACACATAAATCTACACATCTACCCTAACACACATGAACACTACATACATGCTCTCAAGCCTACACCATCATCTATTCACATCACTAACGAAAACAATATGAACAACATGTTGTTTGAGGGGAGGAAAAAGAAATACCACAAGGTGCAAGCCTACCACATGCAAGTAAGGAAGTGATTAAAACAAAACAGCAAAGGAAAAGACAGAAAAAATAAAAGGTTTGGGGGGGAGGATCGAACCCCAGATCCCCTGGATACCACCTGCAGCTCATACCACTCTGCTACTATCATTACCTCGACAGAACAGAGAGGACCAAGCCAGATAGGTTACTACTTGCAACTACTGTGCTACTAGGCAAGCAAAATCAACAAAAAAAGGGGGGCTTCCACTGGGATCGAACACTGCACCTCACGTTAGCAAACAAAACTGCCAACCACTGCGCTACGACACGGTTCCTGACAGACTAGAGTAGTATTGGGAAAAATACTACTGCTGCTGCGTGCCTGCACTGCACGGAGGTGCGCCGGCATCAGGGAGGCCGCCGGTGCACCGCACTGCTGCTGCTGTTGCGTCGCGGGGAGAACAAGACGCTATGCTGCTGCACCACGAGGAGGAAGAACTTCCTACTGCTACTGCTACTGCACACAACATGTAAAGCTCCAGACTGCACCAACACCTGCTGCTACCGCACGGCAGGGACTTCCTGCAACCGACTCGTCGGATCCAACGAGGGCGAAGGGAGGACGACGGAGGTAGACAGAGGTAGACGGAGCAGATCACCGGAGCCGGCGCCTTGACGTGCTCCTGGCCGGCGTTGTAGACGACCCTCGACCTCACCGAGGACGAAAATGGGGCGCGGGCACCGTCCCCGTGCCCGTGGACATGGCCGCCGGCGCTGCTCAACGGAGTAGACGGGGTAGACGCGGAGGCCGAACTCTCTCTCTCTGTTCCTACCCTACAGAGGACTTACCAGGGAGAGGGAGGAGAAAAGGAGGGAGGTGGCGGCGGCGCTGGGGGAAGGAGAGGGAACCCTAGGGGAGGAGGAAGGTTCCCTCCACCTTATATTACCTCGGGGGAGGCGCTGGAGCCACAGGATCAAGCCATGGCAAATCGGTGGAGGAGGAGTCGTACAGTGTGACGTCGACGGAAGGAGGAAGAGGGACGCGGTGGGCTGCGCTGCGCGAGGGGGAGAGGAGACACTGGGCCTCTCTGAGTGGGAGGAAGCCCACCAGAGAAGAAAATAGAGAAACAGCCCTCGAGATTTATTTCTAATTAGATAAATTACAGAGAAAGAAAAAAAAGCCCACAGGACTACTACTGATTAGAAAATCAAAACAAAAATGCCCCTGGGCCTAAAAATACCTAAGCTTTTAAAATAAAATGCAAAAGGAATTTTATGGGGCATTTAAATAAATACAAAACAACAATTAATTATACTGTTTTGTGATTTATATTCACCCTCAAGACCAAAATAAAACTCCACATCATCACATCATCATCTCCACAATAACCTCTAAACACCAGACATTTTAAAACAACTTTTGTGAAGATGGAATTTTGAACATGAGATAATAGGAGAGGAAAAGGGTTTGAAATTCAAATGAGCTTTGAAAATCCCAAGCAACCACTCCTACACTCCACACACCATCATCACATGACATCAACACATGAAATTACAAGGCCCACTCCAAGACATGGCAAGGTATAGAAGCAAGCAAACAAGGCATGGTAAGAAAGGTATGACATGGATGCATGCATGCAAAAGAAGAACACAAGGTGACACATGAAATCATACATGCATAGATAACTCTCATGACAAAGTTAAGGTGGTCCCACATGAATTAGGTCCAAATAGGGTAGGTTTACATCTGGGGCACTACAACCTTGGAGCCTAGCGTTGGTGTTCCCTCGAAGCGGAAAGGGTGATGTAGCACAGCGACGGTAAGTATTTCCCTCAGTTTGAGAACCAAGGTATCAATCCGGCGGAAGAGTATCTCAAGATCCTGCACAAACACAAAAGCTTGCACCCAATGCTATGAAGGGGTTGTCAATCCCTTATAGATTGTTTGCCAAGTGAGAACTGAAAGCAACAAAGTAACAAAGCAAAGTAAAAGCGGAGGTGTAAATGATGGATGTGAATAGACCCGGGGGCCGTAGTGTTTACTAGTGGCGTCTCTCATGAAAGCAAGTAGACGGTGGGTGAACAAATTACTGTCAAGCAATTGATAGAACCATGCAAAGTCGTGACGATATCTATGCAATGATTATTTCTATAGGCATCACGTCCAAAACAAGTAGACCGATACTTTCTTCATCTACTACTATTACTCCACACGTCGACCGCTATCGAGCATGCATCTAGTGTATTAAGTCCATAAGAACAGAGTAACGCCTTAAGCAAGATGACATGATGTAGAGGGATAATCTCAAACCAATGATAAAAACCCCATCTTTTACCCTTGATGGCAACTACTTGATGTGTGCCCTGCTGCCCCTACTGTCACTGGGAAAGGTTACCACATGGTAGAACCCAAAACCAAGCACTTCTCCCATTGCAAGAATCATAGATCTAGTTGGCCAAACAAAACCCAAGACTCAGAGAGACTTACAAGGATATCAAATCATGCGTATAAGAAATCAGCAAAGACTCAAATATATATCATAGATAATCTGATCACAAATCCACAATTCATCAGATCTCGACAAACATACCGCCAAAGAAGATTACATCGGATAGATCTCCATGAAGATCATGGAGAACTTTGTATTGAAGATCCAAGAGAGAGAAGAAGCCATCTAGTTACTAACTACGGACCCGTAGGTCTGAAGTGAACTACTCACGAGTCATTGGAGGGGCGATGATGATGATGAAGAAGCCATCCAACTCCAAAGTCCCCTCCGGCAGGGCGCCGGGAAGGGTCTCCAGATGAGATCTCGCGGAAACGGAAGTTTGCGGCGGCGGAAAAGTATTTTCGAGGCTCCCCTGATTTTTTGCGGAATATTTGGGAATTTATAGGCCAAAGACCTAGGTCAGGGGGCGGCCAGGGAGGCCACAAGCCTGCCCACCGCCGCCTCCCCCCTGGTGGCGGAGTGGGGGCTTGTGGGCTCCCTGGAGCCCAACTGGCTTGGCCCAAAAGCCCCGTGGTCTTCTTCCGTTCGGGAAAAAATCATTTCGAGGTTTTTCTTCCGTTTGGACTCCGTTCCAAAATCAGATCTGAAAAGAGTCAAAAACACGGAAAAAACAGGAACTAGCACTTGGCAGTGAATTAATAAGTTAGTCCCCAAAAAGATATAAAAGGTACATAAAACAACCAAAGAAGACAAGATAACAGCGTGAAACCATCAAAAATTATAGATACGTTTGAGACATATCAAGCATCCCCAAGCTTAACTCATGCTCGTCCTCGAGTAGGGAAGTGATAAGAATGATTTTTTGATGCTTTCATGCTACCTAGTATAGGTGTTGTCGTGGTTTTGTCACGGCAGATGTCCTCGTGAAAGGACTTAATACTGGAGCCATCGCACCTTGGTGGCGACTCAAAGGGGTTAAGCGGGAGAGACACGGCGATTTACCCAGGTTCGGCCCCTCGAGAGGAGGTAATAGCCTACGTCCTGCTTTTGTGTGTGTTGATGTGGATTCGATTACAAGGGGGGCGTAATTCGCCAAACCTATCTCTCGATGATTTCCAACCCCCCTGTGTCCCCCGGGACTCGCCTTTATATACAGGTCGATCCCCTAGGGTTTACAAGGATTCTTTCCTTCCTACAACTCGTGACCCCTGTGGTCTCTAAGTCGCCATCTTCCGAAGCTTGGAGACCTTCCAAGAGCCACAACCGTCATATGACCTTGATTCGGCCAAAACGAGGCCCAACTAAATGTTTGGGTGAATCGCCCAATGGATAACCCGGCCCAACTACGGCGGGTCATCCACAGGTAATATCCCCAACATTAGGCCCCAAATTGACCTGAACGTTTTCTTTTTCATGCCAATACCTCTGCTCCATTGAAGGCGATTCATCCCTCATTTTTCTTCATATGTCAGAAATTGTACACCCGCCATTGGGCACTGAAAATCCCTTAAGTCGCCAAACCATTACTGATTGGCCTCTTCTTATTCCTCGATTTTCGGGAAGACAGTCACAACCCCAACGGATCTTTAGCGCATCGTTATCCCGAAATCTTCGGCACGCATTTATAGCGAATCTTTTTATCCCCCGGCGGTTCCCGCTCACAGCGCCTCGATTCCAGCACCTGCCTTGATAAATAGGCCAGGGGGGGACAGAACTGGCGCTTCCCACCTACCAGTCCCGTCACCTTCCTCCCCACCTGCGTAGCGAGAAAACCTCATCGCCCCCGAGGAATCCGCCGCCGACCGTGCTTTCGGCCTTCACGCAAGGAGCTTCGGTGCCGCCCGTAGGCTTTCGCCGTCCTCCAGTCTCGTGCCGCAACCAACATATCCACCGTCGTCGTCGTCGACTGCATCGACGTCGACCACCTCGCCATTCACCACGAACTCCGCCGCCGCCGAAGACCTCTTCGCTCGACGGGACGCCCGTGCTTCTCCAACAAACTTCATCACCGTCGGCTCCTTTTACCCGAAATTATCAGGTTAGGCCTTCGCCCATTTTTAGGAGTAGGTTCAATCTCCGCTTGAAACTCCAGCCATTGCCATGTTCTTGATGCTCCTTGCGTACAGACGCCGCTTACTCTGAACCGATCAGCATGAATGTTGATAGGATAGCTAATGTTTCGAATACCTTTACTTATCCGCCTTTAATTGTGAATCTTTGAAAATAATGTTTTCACCAAGCGAAGGGCGTCATCTGATAATAAACTGCTGCGTCCAGTCATTTTTCTTAGGTTTTCTCGTCTGCCTGGTAGATCCATTCTTTACTTACTGTTTGCAAAAAGTTGTTTATAGTCTTCATACCCTGGCACTTCAAACGAACGCCTTTACCATCTTTAGAACGTAGCCCTTGTGAATAGCCACACTCCGTAAGTCGCCATAGTGACCCAACTCGGCCCTTTGATCTGGCGGGTCAAACCCTTCTTTAATCAAAGTACTCGGCGAGTCAAATGAACTGATTTCATCCCATACAGTAGATGTTCAAGGCATGTTATTTCATACTTTACTTATTTGTAGCATGGGCGCCGTCTTCAAAAGCGACTGGCTTCCTACCAAGGTCGATGACACCATATTAGCCGATTATGTGAAAACGGGCAGGTTGGATCCTGAGGATGTTATTGGCTGGCGCACCGGGTTCGGAGAAGATCTCCCTAACCCCAAAGAAGGGGAAATAGTCGTTTTTGTTGAACACCTGGAGCGAGGTTTTAAGCCGCCCGGATCAAAGTTTCTTAGGGACGCCATGACTTTCATGAACGTCCGCCTCCAGGATTTGGGACCCAATTCCATAAGTAACTTGTGCCAATTCCATGTTTTCTGTGAGGCTTATCTGCGGATTGAGCCCTTTGTTCCTTTATTCTGGCATTTTTTCCATTTGAATCGCCAAACGGAATTCCACGACGGCCCCAGCTTGGAACTCGGCGGCGTCAATGTCCAACGCCGCAGGGATAGCCCGTTCCCCTCACTCGCCATGCCTAGCCATCCCAAAGGTTGGGGCGAGTCTTGGTTTTACTGTCAAGAGACGTCTCCTGCCGGCGAAAACAAACTTCTGGGCTACAGGCCAACTCGCCTTCCGACCAACTTCAAGCTTCCAAACAAGCTCACCGAGGAGGAAGAATCGGAATTCATCCCGATACTATCTGAATTAAGATCCTTGACGAACAACGGCCTTACTGGGGTCGACCTAATCCGCTGTTGGGTTGAATGGCGCATCCTCCCTCTGAGCCGTCGGGACGGTCTGATGTGTGAATTTGATGGCACCCTGGATCATCCTCAATGTTATTTCCATACGGCTTTAACAAAAAAGGACATTGTTACCATTATCAAAAAGCTGACTGGCGAGCCTGCGGGAAAATGCGGCCAAATCGGCCTCAAGCCTTTGTGCAAAATTAACCCGGTGCCCAAGGTGAACAAACCTAACCCGCCTTTGGTCTTTACTCTTTATGCTTCATTTGTATTGTGGTTTCGTAACATATGCCATTTCAAAAAGGCTATAAGTTCTGGTCCAGGAAGCCCAAAAGGCCAACCATGAAAAATGTTAAGCCGCCCTCCAAGAAAACCAAGGGTAAGGGCAAATCTGCTGCGGCTGAGCCATCCGAAGTCGATGAATCTCAAGTCGGCGATGCACTTTCGGAGGTAAAAATTCGTCCTCTTTTCACTCGCCATCCACTACTGTTAACCTTTGTATTTATATCTCTCCCTCTCCTTGTAATAGAATGAAGAAAACGAAAGCCAGGAGGACTCTGTTGAGGTAATTTCTGTTTCCTCCGATTCATCTCCTTCTCCTCCTGAGCCGGCCAGGCGAATTTGTGGGAAAGTTCCCTTCTCACATCCAAATGCTTGTTTGGACCCAAATTTTTTAGTGAAGAAAGCATAGCATACCTCAAATCGGAAAACACGAAGTCACTCCGGCGATCTGGTATCTCGCTTACCAGCAACGAACAAAAGGAAACCAAACGAGGTGCTTTATGAATAACAATTCTTCATGTCTCTTTGGATCACGCTTGTAACCCGCCTGTATTATTGACGTATAATTCTTGCAGGATTCTCCTCCCACATCTGGCGACTCAGTGATGTCGACACTTCCACCAATGATTCGAGTTCCAGGGTAAGTCTTTTGATAACCTTGCTTTGAATCTTGAGAGTAATGAACTTTTAGTTCCTTAATGTGCTTATTCCCTCATTTTAGGGCACAAGCCAAGAAAAGGAAAACCGGTGGATCAACTCCTGTCACAACTTCAGAACCCATTAAAGAATCAACTCCGATTCAAGACAACCCGGATCAAACTGAGCCTGAAAATCAAATGGATCTTCCCGAGTCGCCGAAGGAAACAATGGATACCTCTAAGCCGCCAAGTCCATTGATGTCAACAGAAGACCCAGATGCTGTGGTTATTACTGGTACCGGCTTTTCTAAGCCGGCGGCAACAATTTTGTCCAAACATGTAGCATCCTCCTCTCAAGCCATTCCCGAGTCTGAGCTCTCCAAAGCGAAGCTTTCCGAATATGAAAATCTGGAGTTTAAGGAACTCTGCTCTGGCTTTGCAAGTCGCCTGGAGGCGAGCTATGAGATGGAGAAAAGCCTGCTGTGGATGTTAAAAAATAAACATGAGGTAAGTTTTGTTATACTATATTATTCCCATTAACCCCCAAGGGCCGGGTCATCAGTAAAAAGATGAGCCGGGTCTTGAAAAATTTAGAAAAACTTTGCGACCAGTAACCCCCAAGGGCCGGGTCATCAGTAAAAAGATGAGCCGGGTCTTGAAAAATTTAGAAAAAACTTTGCGACCAGTAACCCCCAAGGGCCGGGTCATCAGTAAAAAGATGAGCCGGGTCTTGAAAAATTTAGAAAAAACTTTGCGACCAGTAACCCCCAAGGGCCGGGTTATCAGTAAAAAGATGAGCCGGGTCTTGATTTTGTATAATTTCATCTGAAAAAATTATACATTAGCCCCCAAGTGTAAGGGATATTGCTTGCAGTAGTTCTGAGACTTGCCCTTATTTTGTACTTTCAACAGGAAACTCTTGCTCAGACCGAATCGGCGCTGGGCGATTTAAAGAAAAACTTATCTGGTCAACAAGACGCCCGAGCTAAGTCAGAGGAGAGATGTCAATTGGCCTTGGCCGGACTGGAGAAACTCAAGGCCGAGTTGAAAAGAGCTCAGGCTGACCAAGATGCCGCCGTGAAAAGAGCAGAGAAGGCTGAAGCCAGGCTGGCCACTGTACAACAGGAATTGTCCGGCTTGAAGCGTCATATCTCCAACATGACGCAAGCCGTCTTCGGTAAGCTTACTTAAACTTTCGATCTCCTTTTTTTTAAATAAGTCTTATCATAAGTCGCTGACCATCATGATTCCTTGCTCAGGTCCGAGAGCCGCTAACCTTCAAGAAGACTGTGTGCTGATGCTGAAGGCGATTTACACGCTGACAGAGCAATTGTACACAGGCAGTGTCTTGACTGTTAAAGCTGTAATGGGTGCCAAAGAACCTATAACTTCCATAAAGAAGGTGCTTGGCTGCTTATCCACACTTCTCCCCTCAGATTGGCGAGTTAACCCGGTCAGCCGCCCGAAAGGGTGTTCTGACTGCCCTGAGTCGCTGCTTGGCGTATGCTCCAGAAATCAACCTGGAAGAGGTAGCAGCAGGCTTTCCTCAGCTTAAAGACGACGGGTCAGAATTTGTTGAAGAGGACTATCAACGTGTCGTCAAGGACTCCCGGCTGGCAGCAACCCAACTCGCAGCAAGCCTTGATTTATCAAAGTATCAGGCGGCTTATGATAGCAAAAACAAGAAGGTCAACCCGCCAACCTTTGTGACGACCAGTCTAACTCCTCGGCGACCCAAGAACCCTTTCGACTTGGAAGCAGACCTAGCATCAATCCTGACTGATGAAGATGACTTCGCAGCTTTGGCTAAGTGCAACTGGGTACTGGGCGACTTGCAAATCGAAGTCGGCCAAAGCTCACATCAGGATGATCCTAAGGCGCCAACAAAATAAACTTTATTGATTTTGGCCTGAGAGCCATGTAATAGGTCTGTTTCCATAAGTCGATATTGTTTTGGTGATACCCTTTGCAAGAATCTTTATATCGCCCTTAAGGAGATTTGAAATATTTCCGCCTTTATAAGAATCGTTTATGATGCTTAATTTGCCATGGATGAAACAGTTCTGATCATCCTCCTGACTTAAGCTTTGAAAATAGCATATGTGAAATCAAACAAATGATAATATTTTCAATAGGTGTTAGAAAGAAAGGCTTAAAAACCCTCGAGGCTATGCCATGAAGAAAAAATAGCAACAACAATTTCGTCGGCTCATAAGGTCACGACAGGATGAGGCGAGTCGGAAAGCTCATGCACACACCCTAAATGCAGGTTTCGTCGGCTCATAAGGTCGCGACAGGATGAGGCGAGTCAGAAAAGCTCGTGCACACACCCTAAATGCAGGTTTCGTCGGCTCATAAGGTCGCGACAGGATGAGGCGAGTCAGAAAGCTCGTGCACACACCCTAAATGCAGGTTTCGTCGGCTCATAAGGTCGCAACAGGATGAGGCGAGTCAGAAAGCTCGTGCACACACCCTAAATGCAGGTTTCGTCCGCTCATAAGGTCGCGACAGGATGAGGCGAGTCAGAAAGTTCGAGCACACACCCTAAATGCAGGTTTCGTCGGCTCATAAGGTCGCGACAGGATGAGGCGAGTCAGGAAGCTCGTGCACACACCCTAAATGCAGGTTTCGTCGGCTCATAAGGTCACGACAGGATGAGGCGAGTCAGAAAGCTCGTGCACACACCCTAAATGCAGGTTTCGTCGGCTCATAAGGTCGCGACAGGATGAGGCGGGTCAGAAAGCTCGTGCACACACCCTAAATGCAGGTTTCGTCAGCTCATAAGGTCGCGACAGGATGAGGCGAGTCAGAAAGCTCGTGCACACACCCTAAATGCAGGTTTCATCGGCTCATAAGGTCGCGACAGGATGAGGCGAGTCAGAAAGCTCGTGCACACACCCTAAATGCAGGTTTCGTCGGCTCATAAGGTCGCGACAGGATGAGGCGAGTCAGAAAGCTCGAGCACACACCCTAAATGCAGGTTTCGTCGGCTCATAAGGTCGCGATAGGATGAGGCGAGTCAGAAAGCTCGAGCACACACCCTAAATGCAGGTTTCGTCGGCTCATAAGGTCGCGACCGGATGAGGCGAGTCAGAAAGCTCGAGCACACACCCTAAATGCATGATTCTGTCGGCTCATAAGGTCGCAACAGGATGACACAATTGCTCTGTAATGAAGAAGCCCCCAAGCCAGGGAGTATTTGTAACTTTATTACTTCATAATGAAATCGAAAAACTTACAAAGTGTAGAGCTTAAGAGCTCAAGTGTAATAAGGCCGCAGATGGGCAATATTCCAGGGGCGAGTTGACTCAGCCTCCGTGGTTGGCTGATTAGGCCGGAGATCCACCAAATAATAAGAGCCATTATGGAGATTCTTGCTGATGACGAACAACCCTTCCCAAGGTGGTGACAGCTTGTGCATGCCGACTCGATCTTGTATCAACCGAAGAACCAAGTCGCCTTCCTGAAAAGTCCGACTCTTAACCCGGCGACTATGGTAACGCCGCAGATCCTGCTCGTAGATAGCCGAACGAGCCGCAGCCAGGTCACGCGCCTCCTCTAAGGCGTCCAAAGAGTCTTGACGCGCCAGCTCATTGTCTTGTTCCACATATGCGGCGACTCTAAGTGAGTCATGCCTTATGTCAGTAGGGAGAACAGCCTCTGCTCCGTAGACCAGAAAGAAAGGGGTGAAACCCGTGGATCGGTTTGGGGTGGTCCGAATACTCCACAACACCGAAGGTAATTCTTCAACCCAACATCCTGGGGTTTTTTCCAGGGGAACCATGAGTCGGGGCTTAATCCCCCGCAAAACCTCCTGATTCGCCCTCTCTGCCTGCCCATTAGATTGTGGGTGAGCGACTGTAGAAACTTCAAGTCGTATATGTTCTCGATGACAAAACTCCTGCATCGCCCCTTGGGACAAGTTAGTACCATTATCAGTAATGATACTATGCGGATATCCAAACCGGAAAATCAGCCTTTTCAAGAATTTGACCGCCGTTTCCGCATCGCAAGCTCCAACAGGTTCCGCCTCAACCCACTTGGTGAACTTGTCAACCGCCACCAACAAGTGGGTCTTCTTGTTAGAGGACATTTTAAAGGGGCCGACCATGTCCAGCCCCCAGACTGCAAAAGGCCAAGTAATGGGAATCATTCTTAATTCTTGAGCCGACACATGAGCGTGCCTCCCATAACGCCGGCACCCTTCGCACCGACGAACTATATCCTCTGCATTTGCATGAGCCGTCAGCCAAAAGAAACCATGACGGAAAGCCTTTGATACCAAAGAACGTGATCCGACATGATGCACACTATCTCTGGAATGAATGTCATTTAAGATTATGCATCCTTCTTCGGAGGAAACGCATCGCTGAAAGACTCCAGAGGCGCTTCGTTTATATAACTCGCCATTGATGATGACCATGGATTTGCTGCGTCGAACGATTTGGCGAGCCAAAACTTCGTCGGCCAGTAACTCGCCCCGAGCGAGATAAGCCAGATAAGGGAGAACCCAATCCGGAGTGACATGGAGGGCCGCCACGAGCTGAGACTTAGGATCCGGTATCGCCAATTCCTCCTCTGATGGTAAAATCACGGAAGGTTTATGTAAGATATCCAGAAAAACATTAGGAGGGACCGGCTTTCTCTGGGAGCCAAGTCGTGAGAGGGCGTCAGCCGCTTTGTTGAGGCGCCGATCAATATGGTCCACCTGATAGCCATGAAAATGACCCGCCACATCAGACACAGCCCGCCTGTAGGCCGCCATCGTGGGGTCCCGAGAATCCCAGGTACCCGAAACTTGCTGTGCCACCAAATCAGAGTCGCCAAAACATCTGACCCGTGTTAGATTCATCTCCTTGGCGAGTCGCAAGCCGTGAAGCAGAGCTTCGTATTCCGCTGCATTGTTAGTGCACGGAAACATGAGTCGGAGAACGTAACAGAACTTATCTCCTTGAGGGGATACCAACACCACACCAGCCCCCGAGCCCTCCAGCTGCCTAGACCCATCAAAATAAATAGTCCAGTAAGTGAGATCGGGCCGGTCCTCCGGAGCCTGTAACTCCGTCCAGTCGTTGACAAAATCAACTAATGCTTGGGACTTGATGGCAGTGCGGGGAGTGTACTGTATGTGATGGGGCCCAAGTTCTATCGCCCACTTGGCGATTCGCCCTGTTGCCTCCTGATTCTGGATGATGTCCCCAAGGGGGGCAGAGCTTACCACTGTGTTAGGGTGTTCTTGGAAATAATGCTTAAGTTTTCGGCTCGCCATAAACACCCCATACACCAATTTCTGCCAGTGTGGGTACCGCTGCTTGGAAAGAGTTAGCACCTCGCTGATAAAATATACCGGGCGTTGCACTGGGTATTCCTTCCCTTCCTCTTTTCTCTCAATGACCACTGCCACATTTACTGCTTTGGAATTTTCCGCGATATACAGAAGCATGGGCTCTTTTTCAGTCGGGGCGGCCAGGACTGGCGGGTTGACTAATTGGCGCTTCAGGGCTTCGAGCGCCTCGTCTGCCTCGTTTGTCCAAACAAATCGATCGGATTTCCTCAATAACTGATAAAGGGGGATCGCCTTCTCCCCCAGGCAACTCACGAAATGACTTAGGGCCGCAATGCGACCCGCCAGTCGTTGAACTTGATTAACATTCGCCGGATTTCCAAGGGACGTAACCGCTTCGATCTTGTCCGGATTAGCTTCAATGCCGCGCTCCGATACCAGGAAACCCAGCAATTTCCCTGCAGGCACACCAAAAACACATTTGGTGGGATTTAGCTTCATCTGATACACCCGTAGATTATCGAATGTTTCCTTGAGGTCCTCCAGTAGTGTCTCCCCCTGGCGGGTCTTGATCACAATATCGTCGACATAAGCATGGACATTGCGACCAATTTGGTTACGAAGACAATTCTGGATGCAGCGTCGATAAGTCGCCCCCGCACTCTTGAGTCCAAAGGGCATGGACACATAACAAAAGGCCCCGAAGGGGGTTATGAAGGCCGTTTTCTCTTGATCTTCCACGGCCATCTTGATTTGGTGATATCCTGAATAGGCGTCCAGAAAGCACAATCGTTCGCATCCCGCCACCGAGTCAATGATTTGGTCGATGCGAGGAAGAGCGAAGGGGTCTTTTGGACAAGCTCTGTTGAGGTCCGTGTAGTCAATACACATACGAAAAGTACCATTCTTCTTGAGTACCAAAACCGGGTTAGCCAGCCATTTGGGGTGAAAAACATCCACGACGAACCCGGCGGCTAAAAGACGGGCGACTTCTTCCCCAATCGCCTTGCGTCGCTCCTCGTTAAATCTGCGAAGGTACTGCTGGATGGGTTTGCACTTTGGGTCAACATTAATATGGTGCTTAGCGAATTCTCTCGGTACACCAGGCATGTCAGAAGGTTTCCATGCAAAGATGTCCCGATTCTCACGGATGAATTCGATGAGCGCGGTTTCCTATTTTGGGTCCAGACCTGTCCCAATGGTAAACTGCTTGGATGAATCGCCAGGCACGAAATCGATTGTTTTAGTGTCATCCGTTGGTTTGAACTTGAGGGGCGACTCAGAGTTTGTAGTTGGCTTCCTCAGGGGTGACATGTCCGCCGGGTCAACATTAGCCCGATGGTGTTTGAGCTCTTCCGCAGCACAGGCGACTTCCGCATAAGCCGCGTCCCCTTCTTCACATTCCTTTGCGATCCTTCTATCTCCATCAACCGTGATGGGTCCTTTGGGACCAGGCATTTTGAGCTTGAGGTAGACATAGCACGGGCGAGCCATGAAGCGGGCGTAAGCCGGTCGCCCAAATAGCGCATGGTAAGGGCTTTTCAATTTGACCACCTCGAAGATTTGAGACTCCGACCTATAATTCTGTGCAGTTCCAAACGCCACTGTGAGCCTGACCCGACCTATGGGATAAGCCGACTTGCCTGGGACAATTCCGTGGAAAACCGTGGTTGAAGGTATGAGGTCTTTTTCCAATAGATTCATCCTTTGGAAGGTGTCGAAGTATAGGATATTGATGCTGCTGCCACCATGCATTAGTACTTTTGATAGGGTGTAACCCCCAACTTGGGGAGCCACAACCAATGCCAGATCACCCGGGTTATCCACTCTCGGTGGGTGATCCTCCCTGCTCCACGTTATGGTCTGCTCAGACCAATGGAGGTATCTGGGAATCGCCGGCTCAGGTACACTGTACGCCCGATGACTCACCTTCTTATCACGTCTGCAAGCATTAGTTGTGAAAACGTGATACTGCCCGTTACTTAACTGTTTGGGGTTGCTGCGGAAGCCCCCATTATCGTCCTGACCCTGCGGAGCCCCCTGTGGGGTGGCTGTTGGAAAGCTCCTGGCGGGTTGTACCGCCGCTGGTGGTGTACCGGGTATTGGCCACCGCCTGGCTGCGGGCCTCCCTGAGCCCCCTGTCCGGGAAAGCCGCCGAAGGGGTTCTGTCTTTGGTTGGGCGCGGCGAATTGCTCCTGGCGCTGGTCCGGGTCATCGTGTTGACTCTTCTTGATCGCTTCCGCCCGAAACTCTCGCATCACGAAGCAGTTTTCCCAAGAGTGACTCGCCGGGCCGTCTGCCGTGGCGTGGTGCGGGCAAGGGCCCTTGAGTAGCTCTTCATAGTTACGCGGCCTCTTCCTGCCGAACCCTCGATTCTTCTTTTTGGCGTTGTTGACATTGGTGTTGGCGACTAAGTCCCAGGGCTCCTCCTGCGGTCTCCCCTTGCCATTGGTCCCTTGATTGTGACGGTTACGCCCCTGGAACCGGGTGTGATTTTTGGATGACTCGCCCTTCTTAGGTGAATTAGCCTTACCATCCTCGCCAGGATCTTTGGTATCATCGGCCTCAGCATACCTAGTGAGGGTGTCCATCAGCTCGCCCATGTCTTGAACCTTTCGTTTGAGTCGCCCTATTTTTTGCACCAAGGGTTCGTAATGGCAATTGTGCTCGAGGATGAGCACGGCTTGAGCCGTCGTAATACCATCTCACGAATGAATGATTTCTGCAACCCGCCGCGACCAGTGGTGGGCCGACTCGTCCGGGCACTGAATATAGTGCTGTAGGTCGACGATCGTCATCGGACGTTTGCAAGTTCCTCGGAAGTTTTTGATGAAGCGCTCCTTTAACTCGCCCCAGGACTGGATGGAATTGGGAGGTAAGTTTTTCAACCAAGTGCGAGCCGACCCCTCGAGCATCATCGTAAAGTATCTGGCGCAAACCGCCTCGTTTACGTCGAGCATGTCCATGGCGATCTCATAACTCTCGATCCATGACGCCGGCTCGAGGTCTGGGGTATAATTAGGCACTTTCCTTGGTCCCTTGAACTATTTGGGCATCTTTTCATTCCGAAGGGCCGGGGACAAGCATGGTACCCCAACTCGTCCTCCGCCCCCAACGAGGGGGGCCGGGGCATCTTGGATGTTCGGGAGGTCCCGGCCCGGCGGGTTCCGTTCAGGCGGGTTGTCCTGTGGGACGTGTCGCTGCCCGCTGTTTACGGCGGGTTGGTCCTCTGGCCTGCTCCTGGTATAACTTGCGTGAGGGGTAGAATGTAACCTCTCGAGGCTATGTGAGAACTGGGCGTTTTGAACGACCGCCGTCTTCAACATCTCGATGGCATTCCTTGCTTCTATCTAGGCAGGAGCGTTGCCGTGAGTCGGGAGAGACTCCAGATGGTGGGTTGCGGCAAGCACTTTATCCACCGGGTTGGAGAAGTGGCCTTGAGGCGTCCGGAACCAGGGAATGTGATCCCCAACCGGTTGAGCCGGCGGGTTAGGTGGGCGACCCGGTCCTCCTACCGGGGCGGCTCCCGTCCCAGGGGTTCGTGGAGTGTCGAACAGGCGGGTCGGATTGAGGTCATGGGGCAGGCGACCCTGGTGTCTCCGCTGATGGACGGCGTCGGACGCGCGCTGCTGTCTCTCGAGCCGCCAGTTTTCAGTGTTTAAACGCATCCTTTCGGCCGTGATTTGAGCTTGCCGAGTCTCGATTCTGGCGGACTCCATCTCGGCGTCCCGATGAGCCTTGGCCACTGCCTCTCTGAGTTTTGCCAGCTCCGTGTTTATCTCTTCTTGGTTCTCTGGTGTGAGGGGAGTCGTCATTAGCCTTGTGATCTCCGCCGCTCAATCCACCAGGACTGCGGTCGGGCTCCTGGACGCCTCGCCGCTTCCATCGCCTCCAGTAGGGTTTTGTGTGGGCTGAGTCGCCCCAGCCATGTAGATGGCGATCTGGCGGCGAGTTCGGTCAAGGATTTCTGGGTCCATGGCCAGCGACAAGCTCCCAAGACAATCCCCATGCAGAGGGCGGATTGAATCTGAGTCACCCATGGATGATTCGTCATCGGAGTTGACCGGTGTAGTTTCCTGAGTCGCCGAGCGTTCTGGCTCCTCCGATCCCTGCGTGAACCCCACAAAGACCGGGCAAGTCAGATTTGGCGTTATGACTTGGCGGACGTACCTGGCCGGCTCGACGATGTCGGTGGAGACGTCCGGCTCAGGCGCGTATGATCCGATCATGCCGATGAAGATGTTGATCTTGCCGAAGGGGAACCTGTAACCAGATTCAATCGAATCCGCTTCAGGTCCCCATTGCTGGTTGTCGATGTAGGTTATCCCGCGGCGGCTCCGAGTCATGAGCCCCGTCGCGTAACTCCCAAACCCTGGTAGGGCTCCCTTTGAGAACTCAACTCCACCGTGCGTAGGCCCCACGGTGGGCACCAACTGTCGTGGTTTTGTCACGACAAATGTCCTCGTGAAAGGACTTAATACTGGAGCCATCGCACCTTGGTGGCGACTCAAAGGGGTTAAGCGGGAGAGACACGGCGATTTACCCAGGTTCGGCCCCTCGAGAGGAGGTAATAGCCTACGACCTGCTTTTGTGTGTATTGATGTGGATTCGATTACAAGGGGGGCGTAATTCGCCATACCTAGCTCTCGATGATTTCCAACCCCCTCTGTCCCCCGGGACTCGCCTTTATATACAGGTCGATCCCCTAGGGTTTACAAGGATTCTTTCCTTCCTACAACTCGTGACCCCTGTGGTCTCTAAGTCGCCATCTTCCGAAGCTTGGAGACCTTCCAAGAGCCACAACCGTCATACAACCTTGATTCGGCCAAAACGAGGCCCAACTAAATGTTTGGGTGAATCGCCCAATGGATAACCCGGCCCAACTAGGGCGGGTCATCCACAGGTAATATCCCCAACAGGTGTCCTTTGTAATTCCTCTTATGTGACGTGAATGTTCAGATCCATTAGATTCAAAACAATAGTTTGCTATTGACGTGGAAACAAATAATTCAAGCAAACTAGCAAAGTAATCATGAACTTTCAAAATAACAAGGCCAAAAGAAAGTTATCCCTACAAAAGCATATAGTCTGGCTATGCTCTATCATCATTGCACAACGAATTTAAATCATGCACAACCCCGGTATTGGCCAAGTAATTGTTTCACACCTTTACTTTCTCAAACATTTTCAACTCTCACGCAATACATGAGCGTGAGCTATGGTTATAGCACTATAGATGGTGTGGAATGTAGTGGAGGTTGCAAGACAAAAAAGGAGAAGATAGTCACATTCACTAGGCATATCAATGAGCTGTGGAGATGCTCATCCATAGATATCAATGTGAATGAGTAGGGATTGCCATACAAATGATGCACTAGAGCTACGAGTATGTGAAAGCTCTGAAAGAAAACTAGTGGGTGTGCATCCAACTTGCTTGCTCACGAAGACCTAAGGCAATTTTGAGGAAGCCTATCATTGGAATATACAAGCCAAGTTATATAATGAAAATTTCCCACTAGCTATATGGTGGTGACAAAATGAGAGACTCTCAATCATGAAGATCATGGTGCTTAACAAGCACAAGTGTGGAAAAAGTGGTAGCATTGTCCCTTCTCTCCTTTTCTCTCTTTTTTTATATTTTTTTGTGGGCTCTTTGGCCTCTTTTTTTGGTGGGCTTCTTTGGCCTCTTTTATTTCCCCACATGGGACAATGCTCCATTAATGATGATCATCACACTTTCAACTCAAAACTTAGAGCAACTATGATTCTATATGGAATGCCTTCGGTAGTGTACCGTGGCAATGATCTAGCATGGCATAGACATCAATGGAAACATCATGCTAGCTATCTTACGATCATGCAATGGCAATGTAGACGTGGTGGCACATGTCATGGTGGTAGTTGCATGGCAATATATCTTGGAATGACTTTGAAAAAGCCATAGTAGGTAGGTATGGTGGATGTTTTGAGGGAGGCTAATGGCGGGTTTTGTGCACCGGCGAAAGTTGCACGACACTAAGAAGATAGTGATGGTGGAAGGTGAAAGTGCATCTAAACCATGGACTCAACATTAGTCATGAAGAACTCATGTACTTGTTGCAAAAGTTTTCTTAGTAATCGAAACAAAGCATTCAACGCATACTCCTAGGGGAAGGGTTGGTAGGTATAAACCATCGCGCGATCCCGACCGCCACGCAAAGGATGACAATCAATATACTAATCATGCTTAGATTTCATCACATAGAGGTTCACCATACGTGCATGCTATGGGAATCATTAACTTCAACACAAGTATTTCTAGATCCACAACACCTTACTAGCATGACTTTAATATTACCATAACCACAACTCAAAACTAATTGAGATGAATCAAACTTCTCTAACTATTCAATGCACATGAAGGTGGAAGTTTTCGTATCCCTTTGGATAACTACCCCTTTTGAGACTACTTTCAAAGCATAGATAAACTACCAAGCCACGCACCGCTGTGCTCTAAAAGATATAAGTGAAGCACATAAAGCAAAAGTATCTAGCTCAAAAGATATAAGTGAAGCACATGTGAGCTGAATTGTCTACCAAAAGATATAAGTGAAGCTCGACAAAATCACGGTGTGTGCATGTCTCTCTCTCTAGGTGTGCAGAAAGGATGATTGTGACACAACAAAAATAAAAGACTCCTACGATACAAGACGCTCCAAGCAAAAACACATAACATGTGGTGAATAAAAATATAGCCCCAAGTAACGTTACCGATCGATTGAAGACGAGAGAGGGATGCCTTCCCGGGGCATCCCCAAGCTTAGGCTTTTACGGCATCCTTGAATCTCTTGGGGTGCCTTGGGCATCCCCAAGCTTGAGCTCTTGCCACTCTTTATCTCTTTGTCCATAAGAATTTCACCCAAAACTTGAAAACTTCACAACACGAAACTTAAACAGAAACTCGTGATAACATTAGTATAAGAAAGCAAACCACCACTTCCTTAGGTACTGTAGAAAACTTAGATTCTACTTGTGCTGATGTTGGGATACTATCGATAGTTTCATAAAAATAAGCAACCAACACAAAAAAAACAGAATCTGTTAACAACAGACAAGTCTGTAGCAATTTGTATGTTTTGTATACCTATGGTTCTTAAGAAATTCTAAAAAACTGCGACAGTCTGAAGAATTTGCGTAGAAATCAGCATAAAAAAGAATCAACTCAAAAGCTCTTACAAAAAAAATGAAAATTCTTTTCGTGAGCAGAAAGTTTCTGTCTTTTCCAGCATGACCAAACGATCATCCCCAAGACTAATCATAACGGTTTTGCTTGGCACAAACGCAAAAAGAAACACAAAAAACACAATCATAACAGAATTATTGAAGTGTGGAAAGCAAAAAGCAGGAATAAAAAGGATAGATTCGTTGGACTGCCTCCCAACAAGCGCTTTTGTTTAACGCCCTTAGCTAGGCGAAAGTGATGGAATCACGTATAGTCATCTTTGGTGCTCAAACCATAGGTAGCCCTCATCATAGATTTATAAGGTAATCTTATTTTGTTTCTAGGAAAGTGCTCCATGCCCTTCTTTAAAGGAAATTTAAATCTAATATTCCCTTCCTTCATATCGATGATATCACCAATAGTCCTTAGGAAAGGTCTACCAAGAATAATGGGACATGAAGGATTGCAATCTATGTCAAGTAGAATGAAATCCATGGGTACATAGTTCTTATTTGCAACAATAAGAACATCATCGATCCTCCCCATGGGTTTCTTGACAGTAGAATCCGCAAGATGCAAATTAAGAGAACACTCTTCAGTCTCATGAAAACCAGGAATATCACATAAAGACTTTGGAATCGCGGAAACACTAGCACCCAAATCACACAAAGCATTGCACTCATAGTTTTTGATCTTGATTTTGATAGTAGGTTCCCACTCATCATGAAGTTTTATAGGTATAGAGACTTCTAGTTCGAGCTTCTCTTCAAGAGATTTCATCATAGCATCTACGATATGCGCGATAAAGGCTTTGCTTTGGCTATAAGCATGTGGAGAGTTTGCAATGGATTGCATCAAAGAAATGCATTCAAACAAGGAGCAATTATCATAATTAAATTCCATGAAATCCAAAGTGGGAGTTTCATTACTACCCAAAATTTTGACTTCTTCTACTCCACTCTCCACACCTTTATCATCAAGATAGGTGGACTCGGAATCATTGGGTTGTTTTTCAACCAAAGTGGATTCATATCCAGCCCCTCCATAAGTAGGTTTGACACGCGAAAACAAAGATTCAAGAGGAGACACACCAGGCACTTTAAGATCTTCGTGATTTGCATCACTAGAACGCACCCTTTTAAACCATTCATGTCTAGCGCGAATTTGGGCGGTTCTTTCTTTGCTCTCATTCATGGAGATACACATAGCTTTCCAAGTTGATCTTGGGAGGAGCGCATCTAACTTTCAAAGTATCAATATCACAAGACATCCTATCAACGCTCTTAGCGAAATCGTCTATTTTGAGTAGTTTTTCCTCTATGGACGCATTGAAAATGTTTTGAGAGTTGATGAACTCTTTGATATTAATCTCTAGATCAGAGGGTAATTTTTTGTGATGTCCATAAGTGTTGCCGTAGGAATTGCCATAATTGTTAGAGGAGTTACTAGGAAAAGGCCTAGGAACATAGTTTCCTCTAAAAGCATTATTGTTGCCAAAAGTGTTGCTACCAACAAAATTCACGTCCAAACTAGCGTTCCTACTCTCAATCAAAGAAGATAGTGGCATGTCATTAGGATCTACGGTAGTGTTAAATTCATTAACTCGTCCATCTTAGCACTAAGCGACTTAATCTCTTCTATAGCGTGCACCTTTTTGCTAGCAGGCGACCTTTCAGTGTGCCACTGAGAGTAGTTGGTCATGATATTGTCTAGGAGTTTTGTAGCGTCTCCTAACGTGATTTCCATGAATGTTCCACATGAGGCGGAGTCCAAGATATTGCGAGAAGCGAAATTCAAGCCAGCGTAATAGATTTGTATAATCATCCACAAACTCAAGCCATGAGCGGGACAATTTCTAATCATAAGCTTCATCCTCTCCCAAGATTGTGCAACGTGTTCATGATCAAGTTGCTTGAAATTCATGATATCTTTACGTAAGGAGATGATCTTAGCCGGCGGAAAATACTTGGATATGTAAGCATCTTTGCACGTATCCCAAGAATCGATACTATTTTTAGGCAAAGAAGAAAACCAAGTTTTTGCGCGATCTCGCAACGAGAAAGGAAAAAGTTTCAACTTGATCACGTCATTATCCACATCTCTTTTCTTTTGCATATCACAAAGCTCAATGAAGGTATTGAGATGTGATGCGGCATCTTCACTAGGAAGGCGAGAGAATTGCTCTTTCATAACAAGATTCAGCAAAGCTGCGTTGATTTCATACGATTCCGCAATAGTGGCGGGAGCAATCGGAGTACTAATAAAATCATTATTTTTAGTGCTCGAGAAGTCGCAAAGTTTGGTGTTTTCAGACATGATGACTTCAACAACCAAACAAGCACACAAGCAAGCAAGAAACCGGCAAAGGAAAACGACAAGTAAAAAAGAAAATGGCGAAGGAGAAAGGCGAATGAAAACGACAAATGTGAAGTCGGCGAGAGGAAAACGAGAGGCAACTGGCAACAAAAGTAAATGCAAGAGAAGAGTTTGTGAGACCTACTTGGATAGATCTTGATTTCTCATCCCCGGCAACGGCGCTAGAAATACTTCTGATGTTTGCTGTGTATCCCTTGCAACGGCGCCAGAACTACTTATGTCGACGGCACCAGGAATCCTTCAGCTACGGCTACGCCTTAAGGGACTTCCTAGGCAAGTATGCAAAGGATTTCCCCCGTGGCCTTGGAGCCTTGCGTTGGTGTTCCCTCAAAGCAGAAAGGGTGATGTAGCACATCCACAGTAAGTATTTCCCTCAGTTTGAGAACCAAGGTATCAATCCGGCGGAAGAGTATCTCAAGATCCTGCACAAACACAAAAGCTTGCACCCAATGCTATGAAGGGGTTGTCAATCCCTTATAGATTGTTTGCCAAGTGAGAACTGAAAGCAACAAAGTAACAAAGCAAAGTAAAAGCGGAGGTGTAAATGATGGATGTGAATAGACCCGGGGGCCGTAGTGTTTACTAGTGGCGTCTCTCATGAAAGCAAGTAGACGGTGGGTGAACAAATTACTGTCAAGCAATTGATAGAACCATGCAAAGTCGTGACGATATCTATGCAATGATTATTTCTATAGGCATCACGTCCAAAACAAGTAGACCGATACTTTCTTCATCTACTACTATTACTCCACACGTCGACCGCTATCCAGCATGCATCTAGTGTATTAAGTCCATAAGAACAGAGTAACGCCTTAAGCAAGATGACATGATGTAGAGGGATAATCTCAAACCAATGATAAAAACCCCATCTTTTACCCTTGATGGCAACTACTTGATGTGTGCCCTGCTGCCCCTACTGTCACTGGGAAAGGTCACCACATGGTAGAACCCAAAACCAAGCACTTCTCCCATTGCAAGAATCATAGATCTAGTTGGCCAAACAAAACCCAAGACTCGGAGAGACTTACAAGGATATCAAATCATGCATATAGGAAATCAGCAAAGACTCAAATATATATCATAGATAATCTGATCACAAATCCACAATTCATCGGATCTCGACAAACACACCGCCAAAGAAGATTACATCGGATAGATCTCCATGAAGATCATGGAGAACTTTGTATTGAAGATCCAAAAGAGAGAAGAAGCCATCTAGTTACTAACTACGGACCCGTAGGTCTGAAGTGAACTACTCACGAGTCATTGGAGGGGCGATGATGATGATGAAGAAGCCCTCCAACTCCAAAGTCCCCTCCGGCAGGGCGCCGGGAAGGGTCTCCAGTTAAGATCTCGCGGAAACGGAAGTTTGCGGCGGCGGAAAAGTATTTTCGAGGCTCCCCTGATTTTTTGCGGAATATTTGGGAATTTATAGGCCAAAGACCTAGGTCAGGGGGCGGCCAGGGAGGCCACAAGCCTGCCCACCGCTGCCTCCCCGCCTGGTGGCAGAGTGGGGGCTTGTGGGCTCCCTGGAGCCCACCTGGCTTGGCCCAAAAGCCCCTGGTCTTCTTCCATTTGGGAAAAAATCATTTCGGGGTTTTTCTTCCGTTTGGACTCCGTTCCAAAATCAGATCTGAAAAGAGTCAAAAACACGGAAGAAACAGGAACTGGCACTTGGCACTGAATTAATAAGTTAGTCCCAAAAAAGATATAAGAGGTACACAAAACAACCAAAGAAGACAAGATAACAACGTGAAACCATAAAAAATTATAGATACGTTTGAGACGTATCATACGCTCCCGAACTTAAGCCAGAGGAGGTAGTTGCTGGTTATCCAAAATTGAAAGATGATGAGTCGGAGTTCACCGAAGAAGATTACCACCGGTGTGTGAAAGAGTCTCGCTCCTCGGCGACTCAGCTAGCGACCAGCTTGGACTTGAACAAATACCAGGCTATGTATGATGACAGTAATAAAAAGGTGACTCCTTCTTCGTTCGAAGTTACCAGCCTGACTCCCCACCGGCGTAAGAACCCCTTTGACTTTGAAGCTGATCTATCTATCTTCCTGAGCGATGAAGATGAATTTGTCGCCTTGTCCAAGTGCAATTGGAAACATGGCGACTTACAAATCAAAGATGGAGAGAGCTCAAGGCAGGGTGACCCGAAGGCGGCTCGAGTGTACTCTGCATGTACTTTGTTCTTCAAAAACAATTTGATCTATTTCTGACCAGGAAATGATGCCCGGTATGGCTGAGTGAGCCATGTAATAGTCTTTAGGTCTTAGGGAAACAATCTTCCACCCATGCCTTATGCTCGATAGTTCTGAATTGTCATCCTTTCTGTGAATCATGAATCGCCTTCTCCAATCCTTATGCTTGATAGTTTGCAAGTGTCATAGTTTGACAAGAAATTTCTTCAACCTGTTTACCAGGGAAAAACATCATAAGCTGACTCAATGAGTCGCGGCAAGTGATGAACCAGCCCATTGGGTCATGGCGAGTTATAAACAAGGAGCCGGCTCAGTGAGTCGCGGCGAGTTATGAACAAGGAGCCGGCTTAGTGAGTCGCGACGAGTCATAAAAAAGTTTTACGAAACCTTGCGGCAGTGCCACGAAGATAGTCATAAAAATTTGTCGGCTCGATGAGCTACGACAGGATAGGACGAGTTTACAAAACTCTAGTGCTACCCCAAGAAGGCTTTTGCAACATCCCAAGTTATTTAGACCGGCTGATCAGGCGCGAGTCAAGCTTCAGTGAAGCAGGTTCAGTGAACCAATGGTTTCTCTATTTTCCAAGTGTGGCTCTGGCCGGTATCTTTCATGTTTTAACCAAGGCGAGTTCAGGGTCCAAAAATCGGATTGACTCGCCAAGAGTACATGGGCCCATAGGGCGACTCGTCCAACACATAGTCCACTATAACCATTTGTAATGCGGTTATTTTTTGCTAGCCAAGAGGGTATTCAGGCTGAACTCAGTGAGTGGAAGCCCCTCATGGGGTTATAGTCCCAGGGTAGGGTCATAGGCCTGCCCTATAGGTCCTACCCAAGGACTACCCTTCATAAGGGACAAGGCCCTTAGTCAGTTCCGACTGAATTAAGGACTTCCCATCATCCAGTCGGTGACGATTCCTCCATCATCCAGTTGGAAACGAGCATTCGGAATGTATCAAACTTACCGACTGGATTCCACTCTGTACATCGTAACCCCCCTGGAGGGCAACGGTCATACGTTTTCATGTACCATTATTAGCATTTAAGACATACGTTACCTGTAACTTAGGCATTTATTCGCCACTACACCACCCCTGTGCACCAAACCGTTGTGAAGGGCAGCACACTCTATATAAGCCGCCCTTTCCCACTGGTGCAGGGGTTGGATTTTCACTGTAATCCATATTCCACTCGACATCAAGCTCCCAAGAGCACTGAGACGTAGGGCTTTTACCTCCACCGTAGAGGGGCCTGAACTCATACAACCTCGCCGTAGCTAAGGCTCTGCCCATCCTTTCGTACCCTACACATCTACTGTCAGACTTATACCCACGACAGTTGGCGCCCACCGTGGGGCAGGCGTCTAAGCGACTTCCGGCGAGTTTGCGACTACATCCTTTTGTCATGTCGTCCGGTGGAGATTTGTGCATGGGTCGTGAGATCCTCTTCGGCGCGCTCTCCTTCATCGTCGATGATTCGGCATGGCTTCGGGATGCGCCTCTCGACGTCGAGGCGCTCCCCAGTCGCGGGGCTACGCACTTCCGTGCCGCCACCCGCGGCATCCTTCTTCTCCAACGGTCGGCTCCGGTGTCGATATTCGCCCCCGTCACGCGCCGCAACAAGCGGTCTCGCCGTCTGCGACTCCAGCGTTGGGTGCGACACGCCCAGGCGCGCCAGAATGCGTCCTCTCAAGTGGCGGTACTCGAGTCGGTTATGGTTGCGCCGCCGTCCCAGCGCTCAGACTCAGTTCTGACTGAGTTGCCTTCCGAGTACTTGGGTCGCGGGCCTGCAGTCGAAGTTCACATGGCCAATTCCCATGGAAGTCCCCGCCAAACTGGTCGGAACGAGCACGAGGTCGGGGAGTCATCAGGCGCTCGCCGTCAGCCCCGCCGTTCTGCCAGTCGACGCACTCGTCAGAGCAACGTGGAGGTGTTCCGCACACCCGTCCTCAACCTGGCTGCCGCCGCCAAGATAGCCGATTCCCTCCAGCCGACTGATTCAGAGGCTGGCAGAGGGATTGAGCAGATCCGTGCCCTGTTGCACATGGCGCAGCAACAGAATTCAGCGGTCTCCCAGTCGCACAACAGGACCCACAATAGTTCTGTTCACGCGAACACGAATCGGTCAGTTTTCAGCCCCGATTTTCATCAGCGACACAGAGGCGGCAGCCGTTCCATGAACCCTGAAGATCGTCACCGTTCACGCAACCCTCCGCGGGGTGGGCCCTACGGGCCCCAACATCATGATGATCGGCGTTCGGTCGGTGACACTTATGATCCAAGGCCCGACGCAAGAGGATACATCGCCCAGAGGAAGGTGGACAGGAGCCGAGCCCACCGTGATGGTCACGATAGAGACCGTCCGAGTGGAAGCAGGACCATCGTCGCTGGTCCCGAGTGTTTCAGTCGGGCCATCCGTTCGGCTGACATCCCTCCCAACTTCCGATTGGCGACGGGGATTAGCAAGTTTACACGAGAATCCAAGCCAGAAACATGGCTGGACGACTACCGAGTGGTAGTCCAGATCGATGGCGGAGATGACCAGGTCGCCATGAAACATCTCCCCCTGATGCTCGACGGCTCGGCACGGGCGTGGCTGAACCAGCTAGCCCCTTCAAGCATCTACAGCTGGGCAGATCTGGCCCGAGTCTTCATCAGGACCTTCGAAGGGACGTGCAAACGCCCTGCTCGTCTCGTGGAGCTCCAGCACTGTGTCTAGAAGCAGAATGAGCCCCTGCGCGATTTCATCCAGCGTTGGACAACCCTCTACCACACGGTGGAGAATGTCACAGAGCACCAAGCAGTCTGCGCCTTCAAGGCAGGCGTGCGGTACAGAGATCTATACCTGAAGTTCGGTCGGACAGGCGACATCTCCATGAGCAAGATGATGGAGATAGCGGCACGCTATGCAAATGGCGAAGAAGAGGACCGCATCTGTAGCGGCAAGCATAAAGCAGTCGCCAATGGAGATGGGAACAACACTCGGAAGCAGAAGCAGAAAGCTCTGTCCACTCTGCAGGCAGAGGCCGCAGCCGTTACCAATTCCAAGTTCAAGGGCAAGGGGAAGGCTCAGTTCACCCCCAAGAAGAAGCAGTTCGGAAACCACATCCTGGATCAGCCATGTCCGATCCACACGAAGATGGACGAAGAAGGCAACGCCATATTCCCGAAGCATACCACTCGGCAATGTCGCCTCCTGATCCAAGGGTTCGGTGAAGGGCAGCCGAGTGAAAAGGACAATGAACAGGATGAGGAGGACAAGGAGGATCCGTTCCCCCAAGTCCATGCAACACTGATGATTTTTGCTGACGTGGCAAGCAAGAGTCGACTGAAGCTGGTGAACAGGGCCACCCCAACCAACCCCACGTTCCTCAAATGGTCTCAGACTGCGATCACCTTTGACCAGTCGGATCATCCAGCACACGTGCCCACCCCAGGGAGGCAGGCTCTAGTCGTCGACCCGGTGGTGGAAGGAGTCTGACTGCGCAAAGTCCTCATGGACGGCGGTAGCGGCTTGAACATCATGTACGCCGACACTCTCAAGGGGATGGGCATTCTGATGTCCAAACTTAGCGAGAGCAGCATGCAGTTCCACAGAGTCGTCCCTGGACGAAAGGCCAAGTCACTCGGCCAAATCGCGTTGGACATCGTCTTCGGCCCCGACAAGAACTTCCGCAAGGAAAAGCTGACATTCGAGGTGGTGGACTTCCAGAGTGCATGCCACGCGATTCTCGGCCGTCCGGCGTATGCGCGTTTCATGGCCCGTCCATGTTACATATACCTGAAGCTGAAGATGCCAAGTCCCAAAGGTTTGATCACTGTCACAGGGAATCGGCAGCGGGCCGAAGAGTGTCTGCAGCAGGGTTCGAGGATCGCCGATCAGCAGATGGCTGTCCTCGAGCTCGACGAGTACAAGAAGACAACCGACCCCGCTGACTTGATGCGTTCGAAGAAGCCAGCTTCGGAGTCCGCATTCCAGTCGGTGGGAGAAACGAAGAAGGTCAGCATCCACCCGACGGACGACACCGCTACCCCGACGGACATCTCCACCACACTAGATCCAAAATAGGAAGCCGAGCTCATCCAATTCCTCCATGAGAACTGGGACATTTTCGCATGGAAGCCCGCTGACATGCCAGGTGTACCCAGAGAGTTGGCTGAGCACCGACTGCATGTGGATCCTGCTACTCGGCCTGTCTGAGAACGCCTGCGTCGGTCCGCCGCGCACAAGAGGAAGGCAATCGGAGAAGAGGTGGCTAAGCTTTTGGCAACCAACTTCATTCACGAGGTACACGACTCCGAGTGGCTCGCCAATGTTGTCATGGTGCCCAAGAAGGACAAGTCTCTCCGAATGTGCATCGACTTCAAGCATCTCAATAAGGTCTGCATGAAAGACCATTTCCCGCTCCCCCGCATTGATCAAATTGTCGATTCGACCTTGGGTTGCGAGCGTTTGTCATTTCTTGATGCCTACTCGGGCTATCATCAGATCCGTCTGTATGGCCCCGATGAATTAAAAACAGCCTTCATCACCCCATTCCGGTGCTTCTGCTACATCACTATGCCATTCGGTTTGAAGAATGCAGGAGCAACTTTTATGCGCATGATCCAAAAATGCCTCCTTGACCAGATAGGTCGAAATGTGGAGGCGTATATGGATGATATCGTAGTCAAGTCACGCAAAGGTTCCGACCCGCTGACTGACTTGGCAGAAACATTCGTCAACCTTCAAAGGTACGATATCAAGCTCAACCCAGCCAAGTGTTCATTCGGTGTTCCCAGCGGAAAGTTACTCGGTTTCTTCGTTTCCGAACAAGGGATCGATGTCAACCCCGAAAAGATCGAGACCATCGTCCGAATGGAGTGGCCGGTCAGAATACACGATGTTCAAAGGCTCACAGGTTGCCTAGCGGCTTTGAGCAGGTTTATCAGTCGACTCGGCGAGAAGGCACTACCTCTGTACCGACTCATGAAGAAATCAGATACTTTCGAGTGGACAGACGAAGCCGAAATCGCATTCGACGACCTCAAAGTCCTACTTTCCACCCAGCCGGTTCTTACTGCTCCCTCAGTAAAGAACCCCTTCTTCTGTACATCGCGGCTACAAATCAAGTCGTCAGCACTGTTCTCACAGTCGAACGCGAAGAAGAAGGCAAAGCATACAAGGTTCAGCGGCCAGTGTATTATGCCTCCGAAGTCCTGACTCCTTCCAAGCAGAGGTATGCCAACTATCAAAAACTTATTTACGGGATTTACATGACTGTGAAGAAGGTGGCTCATTATTTTCAAGACCATTCGGTGTCTATCGTTTCTGATGCTACGTTGTTGGAAATCCTCCACAATCGGGACGCATCAGGCCGAGTGGAGAAGTGGGCAATGGAGATGTTATACTGCGACATCAAGTTCGAGGCCAAGAAAGCTATGAAGTCTCAAGCTCTGGCTGACTTCATAGCAGAATGGGTAGAACAACAGCAACCGACTCACATCTACTCGGCTCATTGGACAATGTTCTTCGATGGGTCCAAGATGTTGGATGGCTCCGACGCTGGCGCTGTGATCATATCGCCAAAGGGTGACAAGCTCAAGTATGTGTTGCAGATACATTTCGATTCCTCCAACAACGAGGCAGAGTATGAAGCTCTCCTTTATGGATTGCGCATGGCCATCGCACTCGGCGTCCGTCGCCTGATGGTCTATGGCGATTCAGATTTGGTGGTTAATCAAGTGATGAAGGAGTGGGACGTAAGGAACCCCACCATGAATACATACTGCAACGCGGTGAGGAAGCTCGAGAAAAAGTTTGAAGGTCTGGAACTCCACCATGTTCCGCGACTGAAAAACCAAGCAGCTGATGAATTGGCGAAACTTGGATCCACTCGGAGACCAGTCCCGAGTGATGTCTGCCTCGAGCACCTACACCTTCCCTCGGTTAAAGAAGATCCCTTCATAGAAGAACCAGTACAACCAAAGAGCTCGACAGATCCGACTGAAGTCGAGGTCCCCGCTGTGGTTGATCTGATCATGGAGATTCTCGCTGTCATCCCCGAGTGGACTGTACCGCTCATTGCGTACATCCTAAGGCAAGAATTACCAGAAGATGAGGTCCAAGCCAGGCAGATCGTCCGCAGGTCGAAGTCGTTCACCTTCATTGATGGCCAGTTGTACAAAGAAAGTGTTTCAGGCGTCCTTCAACGATGCATCTCCCCTGAGGAGGGACAGTTAATCCTGGAAGAAATTCACTCGGGAACCTGTGGTCATCATGCCTCCTCAAGAGCAATCATCGCCAAAGCATTCAGATCTGGTTTCTTCTGGTTGCAGGCAAATGAAATGGCGAAGGAAATGGTCGACCGATGCGAAGGCTGTCAATTCTACTTGAACAAGTCTCACAGGCCAACATCCGCGCTGAAGACAATCCCTCTTGTCTGGCCGTTTGCAGTATGGGGATTGGATACAGTCGGTCCATTCAAGACAGGCCAAGGGGGATTCACACATCTGTTGGTGGCAGTCGACAAGTTCACAAAGTGGATTGAAGCCAAGCCCACCAAGAAGCTCGATGCCCTTACGACCATCAAGTTTGTCAGGAACATCATCTCCAGATTCGGGGTACCGCACAGCATAATCACTGACAATGGCACAAACTTTGACTCGGACAGATTCAAAGGTTTCTGTACAGGCCAAGGTATCCGAGTGGATTTTGCATCTGTGGCGCATCCCCAAACAAACAGGCAAGCAGAGCGGGCGAATGGACTTATTCTTCAAGGGTTGAAGCCTCGACTCCTGCGGGAAGTTGGACATGCTGCCGGCGCATGGGTCACCGAGCTGCCTTCGGTATTGTGGGGCCTCCGCACAACTCCAAATAGATCTACAGGGCGATCCCCGTTCTTCCTCGTTTACGGAGCAGAGGCAGTCCTTCTGAGTGACTTGCTTCACAACGCTCCACGAGTGGAACTCTTCTCCGAAGCCGAAGCAGAGCAAGCCAGGCAAGACAGAGTGGATCTTCTAGAAGAGGAGCGCGAGATGGCACTGACTCGCTCAACCATTTATCAACAAGATCTGCGGCGATTTCACGCGCGGCATGTCAGGAGTCGTACATTCCAAGCAGGCGACCTGGTGCTCCGAGTGGATCAGCACATACCTCACAAGTTGGCTCCCGCTTGGGAAGGACCCTTCATCATCTCCAAGGTGCTGAACAACGGAGCATATCGACTCTACAACCTCAACAGGGAAACGGATGAGCCGCGAGCATGGAATGGAGATCTCCTGAAGCGCTTCTACACGTGACCGCCGACTGGAGCAATGTAAAGAACAAGTATCATTGAAGTAATACAAAGCAGATTGATTTTTTGCAGATTCAAAATTCTTCCGCGTTGGCAGGCTCCGGCCTCAAAAACAAAATCTTTCTTCGAGTGTGCACTACACGTCACACTCAGGGACATAGCTGCGATCCAGAATCGCCTAAGTACAAACTTTCTCCGAGTGTGCACTAAACGTCGCACTCGGGGACTTAGCTGCGATCCAGAATCGCCTAAGTACAAACTTTCTCCGAGTGTGCACTAAACGTCGCACTCGGGGACTTAGCTACGATCCAGAATCGCCTAAGTACAAACTTTCTCCGAGTGTGCACTAAACGTCGCACTCGGGGACTTAGCTACGATCCAGAATCGCCTAAGTACAAACTTTCTCCGAGTGTGCACTAAACGTCGCACTCGGGGACTTAGCTGCGATCCAGAATCGCCTAAGTACAAACTTTCTCCGAGTGTGCACAAAACGTCGCACTCGGGGACTTAGCTGCGATCCAGAATTGCCTAAGTACAAAATTTCTCCGAGTGTGCACTAAACGTCGCACTCGGGGACTTAGCTGCGATCCAGAATCGCCTAAGTACAAACTTTCTCCGAGTGTGCACTAAACGTCGCACTTGGGGACTTAGCTGCGATCAAGAATCGCCTAAGTACAAACTTTCTACGAGTGTGCACTAAACGTCGCACTCGGGGACTTAACTGCGATCCAGAATCGCCTAAGTAACAACTTTCTCTGAGTGTGCACTAAACGTCGCACTCGGGGACTTAGCTGCGATCCAGAATCGCCTAAGCACTAACTTTCTCCGAGTGTGCTCTAAACATCGCTCTCGGGGACTTAGCTGCGATCCAGAATCGCCTAAGCACTAACTTTCTCTGAGTGTGCTCTAAACGTCGCACTCGGGGACTCGGCCGCGATCAAGAATCGCCTAAGTAAAAAGCTTCCTTCGAGTGTATCATAGAGATCCACTCGGAGGCTTAGCAGACCCTCATTGAGGCTCATGTAGATGTCAAGACAACTGACAATTACATGAGTAGCAACTACTCTCATTGAGGCTCATGCAGATGTCAAGACAATTGACAACTACATGCTCCGCATGTTTTCCACTGGCTTCACCAAGAAACGCCAAACAGAAACCACGAGCCAAAATCGTGTCAAGAATTTTTTGGCGAAGGAAGAGCAAAATATTTGATTCGAATTCAAAGTTGGTTCAACGATAGTCGGTTCGGTGTAGATCAAGCTTATCCACACCGAACCACGAATGTGACGGCCAACAGCAGTGGCCAAAGTTTGATACAAATACCACTCGGCATACCGAGGTTAAGTTTTTCAAGCGTCGCCAGGACTGGCACTGGGACTGGCAGGCTCCACGAAAGTGTCGAGGTCGATCCCGTCTGCGATGCGAGTGGCGCTCTCAAGGAAGGTCTCCATGAAATCTTCGAATCGAAGCTTCTTGGTGTTGGTGACCTGCAACGCCTTCGTCTTCTCTTCGCGAGCTTCCTTGCAGTGCACTTGGACCAGCGACTGTGCCACGTCCGCACCACAGCGAGCAGCAGACTTCTTCCACGCCTGCACTCGGTTCGGGACGTCCTCCAGCCGAGTCATCAACCCTTTTATCTCCCGCTGGGACTCGTCTTCGGGCCACAGCTCCTTGTCGATTCGGCCGACGACCTCTCTCAGGCGAACGATGAAAGGTACCACTTTGCCAAGGCGAATGTGCGCTCGGAGCATGTCTCGATTGGCTGCGTCGCCGAGTGGAACGTTCGGAATAACCGTCCGCTCAACGTCAGCTGCTTCAGCCTCAGCGTCCATACAAAAATCTGCAAAGACAAGACGAGCAGAAAGTAAGCGCAGCATGAAATAGAAAGTCAAGAAGCACTCGGAAAAACAAAACTTACCACCGAGAAGCGCAATTATCTTCCTTGCCCAGTCACTCACGTACTTCTCCTGTGATATGCACCGACTGTTCATCACCTTCATCTGCCCCATCAGCTCAGTTCTTTGTTTGCCCATTTTCTCAATTTCGGCCACCAATGCCTTGTTTGCCTCACGGGACTCTCCAAGGACTTCTCTCGTTCAGCAAGAGCACCCTTCATGCCAGCTAAGTCATGCACAGCTGCCTCTAGTTCCGCAGCAACCTGAATCTTTTCAACCTTCAGAGCGTTGTACGCTGATCCCATCTCGCAAGTCTTCTGCAAATCAGCGCTAAGAGAAGATCAGACTAATTCAACAAGGAAAAGAATAAAACCTCAAAATTCTTCAGACCCCTGCCGACGCAAGCAGTCGACAGCGGTCTCGGGGACTACACCCAGTGGGTTCACTAAGAGTGACCCCACTGGCATGAAGCTCAAACAGGTCCGTCCTATTGAGCTACATAACAAAAAACAATCCTATGAGGCTACTACTACCCGACCTGAGTAAAATTACTCTTGGGGACTACTTCCAGTAGGTGCACCCGGAGTGCCCCCACTGGCACCATTCGGACAGATTAGTTTTAATCAGATCAAGTCAAAGACAATGTATATAAAGACAACTGCCGGTGCAAGCACTCGACAGAAGTCTCGGGGACTACACCCACTGGGTTCACTCAGAGTGAACCCACTGCAAAATAATCCTACTGTATCTGAGTATATCGCTTAAACCCCCAGTGGGTTACAAGAGAAAAGCAAATACTTACTAGCGCCCTTACTCGGATATCGTCCCGGAGCTCGAAGCTTCTCTTGTACAAAGATGCGATGGAGTCGTACGCCCCCTTCGCATCACCCGCCATCAAATCCACCTGCATCATAGCCTCCTTGGCGGCTCCCACTTGATCTTCCGGGAGGTGTCGGGCGTCGTACTCGATAGTCGACGGGCCCGACACCACAGGAGACTCCTTGGGCATCCCAAGTCCTGCTCCAGTCGGTTCAGCCGCGATGAGCACCGTTTCAGTCGACGGCATCGTCTCGGTTGGCGGCGCGTCCATGGCGGGAGCGGTAGCAGATGGAACAACCTCAAGGACAGGCACCGAAGCTTGCCCGAACCTCTTCTGGTCGTCCTCCTCCAGATGAATCACCTCTGAAGGAAACCCGACTGAACGACGCGACACCACAGAAAAAAGGGCAAGATCAAAGACAGAATTCGCGAAACAATAATATAAGCTCTCGGAGTCGTCACGACGTACCTTGCTGGGATGTGGCAACATTGTCAGTATCCATGGGATCATCTTCCTGGCGTGGCGGAGAAGTGGCGGAGGTAGCAGCTCTGTCGAGTAAAATCCACTCGACCAATAAGCATGAGTTCAATCAAATACTGAAAGAAGATAGGAGAACAAGACACTTACGCTGAGGCAATGGGAACGGCGATCCTCATCCGAGGCAAAGCCTTCCGAGGCTTGGACCCACTCGGTTTGGCAACCTTGGAAGGTTGGCCGACGGGCTCAGCAGCAGTGTCCCTGGTCCTCTTTGTGCTCCGAGCAGTCGGAACCACGGGAGTTGCTCGCAAGACGCTCGGTACCACGGGAGGAGCTGGCGGGGCACTCGGGGCCGCTGGAGGAGCCGACGGAGTCATGGGTTCGTGACGGCGCTTAGTTCGAGGCTCTGGTGGTGGGGGTGGCGAGCTCTACTCCCCATCTCCCCCCTCCTCTTCGGACCCCTCCTCCGTCTCCCCACTGTCGGAGACGTACTCGACGCTCTCAACGCTGCCCTCCTGGCTGCCTTCCTCTTCCTCAGCCGGATTTCCGTTCGAGACAGGAGAAAACCAGTTAATCCATGCCTGCACAAGATACAATCGACAACATCAGACGTCAGACAATGATGCAAGAAAAAGCGATAAATCTAAGAGAATTGTAAGCACTCGACAAGATATACACACCTCATTCGGAGGAGGGTTGTTAGCGCGGAAGGGCTTCACTCGCCGGGCTCCTCTGGGGTTATCACAGGCGCCTGTGATGCTGCGGACCCACGCCGTCACAACCTCCCCGGTCACGCATTCGGGGTGAGTCCGAGTGGAGTCCTCAGGCCCCGTGTAGTGCCACATGGCGTGGTGTCGAGCTTGCAAAGGCTGGATGCGCCGACCCAGAAAAATCTCCAGCAGATCCGTGCCGGTGACTCCCTTGCGGACGACATCTATCAGCGCTTCGACCAGAGGCTGGTGAGCACAAGCTGCCTGGGCGGAGCCGGTCGGTCTAGGCTAAAAGGTGACAGTCCAGTCGCGGCATTCGGGCAAGCAACGTCTTGGCAATAGAACCAAGTCGACTGCCAGTTCCTAACGGACTCGGACAACTGGAGAGCGGGATAGCTACTTTTGTTTTTCTTCTGGAAGCCTAAGCCTCCGCAGAGCTAGATGATACGAGTTTTGTCGTCCGACTGGCTATGTCTTTTGACGGTTTGGGATCTAGCGGAGAAGATACTTAAAGAGCCCCCAATGGGGAGGACAACCGATAAAGCACTCGCAAAGCACGACGAAGGCAGAAAGATGAGCTATTGCGTTGGGAGGAAAATGGTGGAGCTGCGCCCGAAGTGGTTCATGATACCTCTGAAGAAGGGATGAGGAGGCAGAGAGAAGCCTCGGTACACGTGACTGAGCAGCAAGACGCGCTCCCCCTCCTGGGGCGCCGGCTCCGTCTCGCCCTCCGTCGACAGCCTCCACGACTTGTTCTTGATCATACCTTGCTCCACCAGCTCCAACATGTCGTCCTTCGTCACCTTGGAGGGGAGGAAATCCCCCTGGATCCAACCCGCCGGCAGTGCCCGCTATCGCCGCTGAGCAGGAGCTGCCGCCTTCTTCTTCTTCTTCTACGCCTCGAGCTTGCTCGTCTGCCCCTTCGTCATGGTGGAGGCTGCAGATTAGCGGGGGAGGAGAGGAAGGAAGAAGCTTGGGGTGCGCAGGAAGCCATGGGAGAAGTGGGGCGAGTGTGAGTTATCAGGCGAGCATGACGAGAAACCCTCACTGGGGAGGTTTAAATAAGGTTCCGACTGGGTGACTAGCAGGTGGCCCCGAAATCTTATCCCCCTACCGGCTGCTGCGATATTAGTGGAGGAGATGAAGGCGCGGTAATTGAGGTGGCAGAAACTACTCGATGACGATGTCGTCACCCCCGCTGAGCGCGCGGCAACCGAAATTTGAGGATCCCAGAAAATCCGTCGCTGTCAGTTGACCGGTCACGTCCAAAGATTCCGCGGAAGCACTCGGTCTCTGACGGTTCGTTTCACACACATATCCACTTAGATCACTGGTCAAGAGGATAAAATGGATCGAGGCAAGCAACGCCAAAGTCGCATCCATACCAGTCGGATCCGTACTCCAAGCATCGCCTCGTCGTTCCAACCCCGATCCATTCGGGGACTAATGATGGGGTTATAGTCCCAGGGTAGGGTCATAGGCCTGCCCTATAGGTCCTACCCAAGGACTACCCTTCATAAGGGACAAGGCCCTTAGTCAGTTCCGACTGAATTAAGGACTTCCCATCATCCAGTCGGTGACGATTCCTCCATCATCCAGTCGGAAACGAGCATTCGAAACGTATCAAACTTACCGACTGGATTCCACTCTGTACATCGTAACCCCCCTGGAGGGCAACGGTCATACGTTTTCATGTACCATTATTAGCATTTAAGACATACGTTACCTGTAACGTAGGCATTTATTCGCCACTACACCACCCCTGTGCACCAAACCGTTGTGAATGGCAGCGCACTCTATATAAGCCGCCCTTTCTCACTGGTGCATGGGTTGGCTTTTCATTGTAATCCATATTCCACTCAACATCAAGCTCCCAAGAGCACTGAGACGTAGGGCTTTTACCTCCACCGTAGAGGAGCCTGAACTCATACAACCTCGCCGTAGCTAAGGCTCTGCCCATCCTTTCGTACCCTACACATCTACTGTCAGACTTATACCCACGACAGCCCCCGAGTGACCTATGATTAGGGGAAAAACCAGACATAGGATTACAGAAGCTTATCCGCTCTTATTGCAAAATGACTTGGGAGCTAGTAGCCCCCAAGTAAGTCGGCTTAGTTATCAAAATCATGTAAGGCACCCATGTTTGAACCGTCCAACATGGCAACTTTGGTCCTCTTTGGCTTACCAGTACCTAGTTTTGAAATAAGTGCAGCATGGCGACTTATGCTCTTTGGTACTGATAGCGTCCATGCTTGGACGACTTATGGAACAATAAAGACTCATGCTTTCAAGAAGCTGAAATGGCAAAGGACCCCGAAGTTCTTGGGTGCCGGCTTTATCGCTTTATAATAAAAGATTACAAGTTTGAGATTGTAAAAAAGAAAGGAGCTCATGACTCTAGGTGTAGTAAGGCCGCAAGTGGGCGATATTCCAAGGGCGAGTTGTCTCAATCTGTGTCGTTGATCTATCAGGGCGAAGGTCCACCAAGTAGTATGAACCGTTCCGAAGATTCTTGCTGATGACAAACGGTCCTTCCCATGGCAGTGATAACTTATGCATGCCAGTGCGATCTTGAATCAACCGGAGCACTAAGTCGCCCTCTTGAAAAGTCCGGCTCTTGATGCGGCGGCTGTGATAGCGCCGCAAGTCTTGTTGATAGATCGCCGATCGTGATGCATCCAAGTCTCGCTCTTCCTCCAAAGCATCCAACGAGTCTTGACGTGCTAACTTGTTGTCATGTTCCACATAAGCGGTGACTCGTGGTGAATTGTGTCTGATGTCACTTGGCAATACTGCCTCTGCCCCATAGACCAAGAAAAAAGGAGTAAAACCCATAGAGCGATTTGGGGTGGTCCTGATGCTCCATAAAACCGAGGGCAGTTCTTCAACCCAACACCCTGGGGTACGTTCCGGAGGTACCATAAGCCGGGGCTTGATTCCTCGCAATATTTCCTGATTCGCCCTTTCTGCCTGTCCATTAGACTGGGGGTGTGCGACTGCAGAAACGTCAAGCCGGATATGCTCCCTTCCGCAAAACTCTTGCATTGCACTCTTTGATAAATTAGTACCATTATCAGTAATGATACTATGAGGATATCCGAAACGAAAGATCAACTTTTTTAGGAATTTGACAGCCGTGTCTGCATCGCAGCTACTAACTGGTTCTGCTTCGACCCACTTGGTAAACTTGTCAACCACCACAAATAGGTGAGTCTTTTTGTTGGACGACATTTTGAAAGGACCAACCATGTCCAGACCCCAGACCGCAAACGACCATGTAATTGGAATCATCCGTAAATCCTGAGCCGCCACGTGCATCTGACGCCAAATTTTTTGGCAACCATCACATCGGCGAACTATATCTTCAGCATCTGCATGAGCCGTCAACCAATAAAATCCATGCCTAAAGGCTTTGGAAACCAGGGAGCGTGACCCGGCATGATGACCATAGTTGCCTGCATGAATTTCATTGAGAATCATACATCCTTCTTTGGAAGAAACACACCTTTGAAATATTCCTGAAGTACTTCGCTTATGCAACTCGCCGTTATGTATGACCATGGATTTGCATCGACGGACGATTTGGTGAGCCAACAACTCATCAGTGGGTAACTCGCCTCGTGTGAGGTACGCCATGTAGGGAACCGCCCAATCCAGGGAAGCACGAAGAGCCGCCACAAGTTGAGACTCAGGATCTGGCACCGCCAAATCTTCCTCTGAAGGCAGCCTTATCGATGGGTTATGTAACACATCCAAAAAGACATTAGGGGGAACCGGCTTACGTTGTGAACCGAGGCGTGAAAGGGCATCAGCCGCTTCATTAAGTCGCCGATCGATGTGATCCACCTGATAACCATGAAAATGACCCGCCATGTCCGACACAGCTCGCCTGTAAGCCGCCATCAAGGGATCTCTGGAATCCCAAGTGCCAGAAACCTACTGTGCCACTAGATCTGAGTCGCCCAAACACCTGACTCGGGTGAGATACATCTCTTTGGCGAGTCGCAACCCATGGAGCAAAGCTTCATATTCTGCTGCATTGTTGGTACACGGAAACATGAGGCGGAGGACATAGCCGAATTTTTCACCTTGAGGCGAAGTTAGCACCACGCCACCCCCCGAGCCTTCCAACTGCCTAGACCCATCAAAATGGATCGTCCAGTATGTGTGATCAGGCTTGTCTTCTGGGATCTGCAACCCGGTCCAGTCGTTGATGAAATCCACTAGTGCTCGAGACTTAATGGCCGTAAGAGGGGTATATTGTACATGATGAGGTCCTAACTCAATGGCCCACTTAGCAATCCGTCCAGTCGCTTCTCGATTTTGTATAATATCACCAAGGGGGCAGAACTGGCCACCGTGATGGGATGCTCTTGAAAGTAGTGTTTCAGCTTCCGGCTCGCCATAAACACCCCAAAGAACAGGTTCTGCCAATGCGGGTAGCGTTGTTTGGAGAGGGTCAGGACTTCGCTGATAAAATATATTGGTCGCTGAACCGGATATTCCTTTCCTTCCTCCTATCGCTCGACGACCATGGCCACACTCACTGCCTTAGAATTAGCCGCGATGTACAAGAGCATAGGCTTCATGTCCATCGGAGCAGCCAATACTGGCGGCTTAGCTAGTTGTTGCTTCAGGGCTTCAAAGGCTTCGTTGGCTTCATCCGTCCAAACAAAACGATTAGTTTTCTTGAGTAACTGATAAAGAGGGATGGCTTTGTCCCCAAGGCGACTTATAAAGCGACTTAGAGCCGCGATACGACCCGCCATGCGCTGAACTTGATTGATATTGGCCGGCTTGCCTAGCGAAGGGATCGCTTCAATTTTATCTGGGTTAGCTTCAATGCCGCTCTTTGACACAAGAAAACCCAATAACTTTCCCGCGGGAACACCAAAAACACACTTGGTAGGGTTGAGCCTCATCTGGTATACGCGCAAGTTGTCATAAGTCTCCTTGGGATCCTCCAAGAGTGACTCCTTCTTCTGGGACCTGACTACGATGTCGTCAACATAGGCGTAGACATTACGTCCGATCTGGCTATGCAAGCAATTCTGGATGCAACGCTGATAAGTCGCCCCCGCACTCTTGAGCCCGAACGGCATAGACACGTAACAGAAGGCTCCGAAGGGGGTTATGAAGGATGTTTTCTCCTGGTCTGCCACAGCCATCTTGATGTGGTGGTATCCTGAGTAAGCATCCAAAAAACACAAACGCTCACAACCCGCTGTCGAGTCAATGATTTGATCAATGCGGGGAAGGGTGAAAAGATCCTTTGGACAGGCTTTGTTGAGGTCGGTGTAGTCGATGCACATGCGGAAAGTGCCGTTCTTTTTGAGCACCAGGACCGGGTTAGCCAACCATTCAGGATGAAAAACCCCGATGATAAATCCGGCGGCCAAAAGCCGGGCGACTTCCTCTCCAATTTCCTTGCACCATTCTTCGTTAAACCTGCGAAGATACTACCGAACCGGCTTTACTTTGGGGTTAGTATTAAGATGGTGCTCAGCGAATTCTCTCGGTACACCTGGCATGTATGAAGGTTTCCATGCGAAGATGTCCCGATTCTCATGGATGAATTCGATGAGCGCGCTTTCCTATTTGGGATCCAGACCCGTTCCATGGTGAACTGCTTGGTTGAGTCGCCAGGCGTGAAGTCTATCACCTTCGTGTCATTCGTTGGTTTAAACTTGAGGGGCGGCCCTGAGTCAATCATTGGTCTCTTGAGCGGCGTCATATCCACCGGATCAACATTGGCTTGGTGAAACTTGACCTCCTCGGCTGCGCAAGCCGTCTCAGCATAAGTTGCGTCTCCTTCCTCGCATTCTTGGGCTATTTTCCTGTCCCCATTGATTGTGATAGGCCCCTAGGACTAGGCATTTTGAGCTTGAGGTAAACGTAATATGGGCGAGCCATGAATCGAGCGTAAGTCGGCCTTCCAAACAATGCGTGGTAAGGGCTCTTGATTTTGACGACCTCAAACATGAGTGACCCGCTCCTGTAATTAGACTCTATGCCAAAAGCCACGTTAAGTTTAATCCGCCCAATTGGGTATGCCTACTTACCCGGAACAATGCCATGGAAAACCGTGGTTGATGGCATCAAGTCTTTCTTTGAGAAGTTCATCCTTCGAAAGGTATCGAAGTATAAGATGTTTATGCTGCTGCCATCATCCATGGGGACTTTGGAAAGGGTGTATCCTCCGACTTGGAGAGCCACGACCAAAGCCAAGTCGCCAGGGTTATCAACTCGGGGTGGGTGATCCTCCCTACTCCAGGTGATGGGCTGTTCAGACCAATGGAGGTACCTAGGGAGCGCCGGCTCAACCACGCTAAAAGTTCTATGTTTCACCTTCTGGTCCCGTTTGCAAGTGCTGGTGGTGAACACATGATACTAGCCATTGTTCAACTGCTTAGGATTATTCTGAAAGCCGCTATTGCCATCCTGCCGCTCGGGATCTCCTTGCGGGGGCGGTTGCTGAAACACACCATGTGGGTTATACCGCTGTTGGTTGTGAACTTGGTACTGTCCACTATTAGGCTGTGACCAGCCCTGCGGGCCCGGGTTAGGAAACCCACCGAACGGGCTTTGGTGTGACCCAGGCGTGCCGAACTGTTCCTGTCGCCCGCCTTGGTTACCCCCTTGTCCTTTCTTGAGCGCCTCAGCTTGAAACTCCTGCATCACGTAGCAATCCTTCCAAGAGTGGCTTGCCGGTCCTTCAGCAGTGGCGTGCTGTGGGCAGGGGCCCTTGAGCATCTCATGATAGTTGCGCGGCTTCTTCCGCTAAAGCCCCGTTTCTTCTGGCGTTGGTTCTCATTGCCGGCATTCATATTGGCGACGAAGTCTGTGGGACCTTCTTGTTGTCTCCTCTTACTTTGCCCGGCGTGGTTGTGGTTACCCCGCCCCTGAAACTAGGAGTGACCTTTGGATGACTCGCCTCTCCTGGCGGTGCTAATTTTGTCATCGTCCTCCCCAGGATCCTTAGTGTCGTCTGACTCGGCATACCTGGTCAGGGTGTCCATCAACTCGCTCATGTCCCGCACCTTACACTTGAGTTGCCCAAGCTTCAGCACCAAAGGCTCGTAATGGAAATTTTTCTCCAGGATAAGAACCGATTGAGCCGCCGAGATGCCGTCCAACGAATGAATGACCTCTGCAACCCGCCACGTCCAATGATGGGCCGACTCGTCTAGTCATTGAACGCAGTGTTGTAAGTCGACGATGGTCATCGGGCATTTGCAAGTCCCTCAGAAATCCTTGATGAAATGTTCCTTCAACTATGCCCAAGTGTTGATGGAGTTAGGAGGCAGGTTTTTCAACCATGTGCGCGCCGTTCCTTCAAGCATCATGGTAAAATACTTGGCGTAGACCGCCTCATTCACATCGAGCATATCCATTGCAAGCTCGTAACTCTCGATCCATGACCCTGGCTCGAGATCTGGTGTGTAATTGGGTACCTTCCTCGGTCCCTTGAAGTCCTTTGGCATTCGATTGTTGCAGAGAGCAGGCTTGAGACAGGGCACCCCAACGTGCCTGCCCCCTGTGTCGACCAATGCGGGTGGGGTCTGGGTACAAGCCGAATAGCCTTGACCCACCGCAGTCGCCGTCTCCATCAGGCAGGCGACTCGCGCTGCATCCACAATGTCTTGGGCTCGGGTATCGTGCATCTCGGGCGGGTTGGTCTGTGGTGGACGCCGTTGATCACTGGTCACCGCGGGCTGATCCTCATGGTGACTCCTGGTGTGACTCTCCTGGGGTGTAGAGTGTAGTCGGTCACGGCTGTGCGAATATTGCGCGTGTTGAACCACCACCGTCTTCAGCATCTCGATGGTGTTTCTTGCCTCCACTTCGGCAGGGTTAGTTTCCATTAATTGGGAGGGACTCCAAGTGGCGGGTTGCCGCCAGCATGTTATCCGCAGGATTCAAGAAGTGGCCCCGTGGTGCCTGGAAGTGAGGTGCGTGGGACTCTATTGGCTGAGGCGGTGGCGGGTTAGGCGGAGGTTGAACCGGACCCTCCCCCGAAGCGGCCTGCCAAGGTCGATCAGGTCCCATCCCGGGTGTGTGTGGGGTGTCGAAGAGGCGAGTCAGATGTAGATCGGCCGGGAGGCGACCATGATACCTCCTGTGGTGAATAGCATCGGAGACGTGCTGTTGTCACTCGAGCCGCCAGCGTTCGGCGTTTAGCCGTTCTGTCTCCGCGGTGATCCGGGCATGCTATGCCGCCAACCTGGCGGCTTCCGCTTCCACGTCCCACTGAGTCTTGGCCATCTCCTCCCGCAACTTCACCAGTTCAACATTGATCGTTTCCTGATTCTCCGCTGTTACAACAATTGCCATGAGTTTGGCGATTTCCACCGCCAAGTCCGCCATGTCTTGAGCCGGAGCTTTCGACGACCCGCCAGCCTCATTATTGCCGGTCGGGTTTGGCTGAGGTTGTGTCGCTCCCGCCATGTAGATGGCGACTTGTCGACGAGGTCCTGAAAGTCCTCGGAGTTTGCCGCCCGTGGCAACCCTCCGAGTTGTCCCTCATAGAGAGTGTGGATTGAATCTGTGTCACCCATGGATGACTCGTTGTCAGAGTTGACGGGGGTGATCTCCTGGACCACCGGTTCATCCTGCAAGCTAGGTCCCTGCGTAAAGCCGACGAAAACGTGGCGTCCCCTGACCTGACGTGTGATGGGGCGGGCGTACCGGGCCGGCTCGACGATGTCGGTGAAGATGTCCGTCTCACGTACTAGTGTCCCGATCTTGCAGATGAAGACGTGGATCTTGCCAAAGGGGACCCTGTAACCAGATTCGAACAAATCGGCTTCAGGCCCCCACTGCGAGTTGTCAATGTAGTATTTCCCACGGCGGCTTTTCATCATGATGCCGACCGCATAGCTTCCTGACCCTGGAAGGGCTCCCTTTGAGAACTCAACTCCACCGTGCGCTAGCCCCACGGTGGGCGCCAACTGTCGTGGTTTAGTCACGACAGATGTCCTCGTAAAAGGACTTAGTGAAGGATCCATCGCACCTTGGTGGCGACTCAAAGGTGGTGAGAAAAAGCGAGACTCAGATTTACCCAGGTTTGGCCCCTCGTGTGGAGGTAAAAGCCCACGTCCTGCTTTGTGTAGATTGATGATGGATTCGATTACAAGGAGGGCGTAACTCGCCTGACCTAGCTCTCGATGATTTCTAACTTGCCGTATCTGCCCCAGAGACTCGCCTTTATATACAGGTCGAGGCCCTAGGGTTTACAAGAGTCCTAGCCACGCTACAGATCATGGCCTTCCATATTTCTAAGTCGTTGTGCCCTCCAAGACTGGAAACCTCCTTCGCGGATTACCTTCTGCATCAATCATGAACCACCATCCGGTTCATGGGCCCCTGGGCTAAGGCTTGCATTAACCATGTATGAGTCGCCCCTTTAGTGACCCGACCCAGTTAGGGAGGGTTACACTGCAGGTAATATCCCCAACAAATATGACGGAGAATTCTTCCAAGAAACACGTCTTTCCAAGAAACGTCTCAAGAACCTCTATACTTAACCCAGAACATGGAAGTAGACAGCGACAGTGAATCCGACTTCACACCTGAGCCGGAACCAGTAGAACCCGAACTAGAAGACGTTACTGCTGCGGATGACCTCTCAATGCTTGAACGATTACAGAAAGGCCTTCCACGAGTTGATGCCGGTGAACCCGATGAGAACATCATTCAAGAAGACACGCGTGATAGTGATGATCATGATGCATTTATTGATCTAGACTATAATTAGTTAGTATGCATCCCAACTTAAATTATATATGTACATATTATTATTCACGTCAGGTATTCAATTTTTTATGTTGTACTAATTTATTTTACTCTTTAACATGGCAGGTGTTGAAATATGGTGGGCGCAGTTCCATATCGCTCGGCGGGTACTTCTTTGACGGCGGCCCACACGAGGGGTACTTCCATTCCACCCCTATCTCGCCGTAGAGTCTTGGTAGACAGTCCGGGACACCCGCGGGTGCTTCTTCATTAGAGTCGTTGCCATCGGGAGAGAAGGTCGGGCAGGGAAGAAGGCAAAGGGTACATTACGTGGTCGCCGGATAGGTAGGAGGATTGCTACACCGTCCTCGCCACCACCCCGACTCATTCACCCGAGCACATGACTACTATGGTGGATCCGTTTGAGGTGGAGGCTAAATCAGCCTCTTATGAAGCAACACATAAACTGGGGTTTAAACTTCTATCACTCTCGCAATGCATCATCTATTTGTTACTCCAAATGACTTCCCTTAGTCCCATAACATGGTGAAGTGTCGTGTAGTCGATGTTTACATGACACCACTAAGAGAAGTAACAACATCAATACTATCAAAATATCGAGCAAATACCAACTTTACATGATTACTTATAGCAAGACTTCTCCCTTGTGCTCAGGAACAATAATTACTACTCACAAATCATCAACATGTTCAAGATTAGAGATGTATTAAAAATACTTAAGGATCTGAACATAACTTCTTCCACCAAGTAATCCAACAAGCATCAACTACAAGATGTAATCAACACTACTAGCAACCCAAAACTACCAATCTGAGGTTTTGAGACAAAGATTGAATACACGTGACTAACTAGGGTTGGAGATAAGATGGTGTTGGTGGAGATGTTGATGAAGATTGGTCCTCCCACGAAGGAGGAAGCGTTGGTTATGACGATGGCTTCGATTTCCCTCTCCTAGAGGGGTATTCCCCCGACAGAATCTCTGTGCTGGAGAGCGAAAAGGCCTCTGCCTAGGTTTCCACCTCGAGACGGTGGCGCTTCATCCCAAAAGATAACTTATGATTTTTTCTAGGGTAAAACACACCATATAGGATAAGATGTCGCCAAAGGGCCAGCTGGGGCCCCACAAGCCATCACGATGCGGCTGCGGGGCGCCTTGTTGGCTTGTGCCCATCTAGTTGGCCCTCTCCAGCATAGTTTTGGCCTAGAAATTCTCAAATATACTAGAAAAATTCTCCATAAAGTTTCAGGTTATTTGTAGAAAGTTGATTTTTCTGCCTTTTCTTGGTTTCCCGGTCTAGAACTCTAGTTTCGAGATATTTCCCTCTTAGTGATGTACCTTGCATATTTAGAGAGAAAAGACATAAGAATTGTACGATAATAATGGATAATGGACATGATCAACACACATATCAATAGTAATTCATGATGCAAATGAGCGTATCAACTCCCCAAGCTTAGAACTTGCTTGTCGTCAAGCGAAAGCCAAAGTTGAAAATAATGACCACATGGTTTGAGAGAGAGGTGTCGATAAAAATGGAATATGAGCATGAGAGTATCATGAATATTAGCATAGAATCAAGTATTTTAGCATATAACTTCTCATAAACAAGTAAAGATCCATTCACAACTATTGGAGTAGGAAGCATAAACTTTACTGATATTCAATAAACCATATTCTCAGTTATTGGGGCAATAATTATTCATAATAATTCATAGGAGAGTCTATGTAAGAGCTTTCTTTTTGGCAGGTTCACATACTCAATTATCATTTAATCTTCCATGATTGCTCATGCTCAAGGCATATTTTCGGAGCTCATATTTCCACAGGAGACATAGGAAGATAGGGGCTTATTGGTTAGCCACCCAACTTATTTACCTCTAGGGTAATGTCAACAATAATGAATCATGATCATCTACATCCACTTGGATATATAAGTCTGAATCTTTCCTCAACACCTGGTGCTTGCTACTATAGGATTAATAGGTTGGAATACGGGTAAACTTTATCGCCTCAAACATAGAGTTAAGCTCATGAAGGTAAAAGATAGGCCCTTCATAGAGGGAAGTAGAGGTTGTCATGCACTTTTAATTTGTTGGATATGCGAACTATTAATGCAAAGGAATGTCACTTTATATTGCCCCTTATGATAGCAAACTTTATTATGCACTCTATCGCTTTAATATATTTTCCATCACAAGATTGAACAAAGCTTATTTTCCTTTGAAATAAATAAGCATACATATTTAAGAGCAATTTTTATTGCTTTATGCACTGATGAAAACTTACTTGAAGGATCTTCTTAATCCATAGGTAGGTATTGTGGACTCTCATGGCAAGAAACTGGGTTTTAGGGTTATGGATGCATAAGTAGTGTTTATACTTAGTGCGGAGTTTTTTTCCGACCAGCAATTAGTGCAGAGTTTTTGGGCTAGCAAAAGATCTAAAGCAAGCATCACATGTTGAAGGATCCAATACAATATAACTTCTATGTGAATATAAACTACCATGATCATTAGTTGTCTTTGATGTCCAACATCAACACTCGATCATTATATAATATTTGATGAAGGCTCATAATCATAAAAGATGTCCAGGATAGTACATTTATATGTGAGTCTCCTCTCGTCTATCATAATCTTTCTTAGATTGCAACAATGACTAATACTATGTTTGTTTACTATCAACAACTTTTATCACGTATACCCTTATTGTGTGAACTCATTACTTCTCACGAGATGAGCATATGATCCTTATCTTTCTTTTTGTTGCCATGCTATGATGATGGGTGCCCATGGGTAAACCACAAAAACTCAACTAATCTTTATTATATATCTCGCATACTTGATTACAAGGATAGATGGAACTCAAAGCAAAAATTCTAAGCAAAGCAAATCGAAAATTTATTTCTCTAAATCATGAAACAACTGAGGATCAAACTAAGATAGATAGTAATGATGGAAGTGATGGTGATACGATACCGGGGCACCTCCCCCAAGCTTGGAACAAGCAAAGGGTGGTGCCCATTCCCAAGTACTCAAGCATCCTCATTAGGTGATGGTGGTGTTGATGTAGCAGCATCCTTCTTCTCCAGCTTATGTTGGAGGATAAAATTCTCCGCCCTCAAGTCATCGTTCTCTTGCTCAAGCTTCAATATATTTTTGCATAATGCCATCTTGCGTTCCTGCAAAAAACATGACGGAATATATTGATCCTTAGATTTCTTCACCCTCTTTGGGAGACTGGACTTCTTGAATTCCACACGCATATCTTTGGGCTGAGGTAGTGGAACTTCATCTTCATCTGAGTTGGCTTCCTTTGTTTCCTCCAAATCATTGTCCTCCTGCTCATCCGTGGACCAAAGGTAGGGATAGATATCCCCAAAGATCTCCGGGTCTGAAATATAGTGGGAGACATAGCTTTCTTCATCGGAATCTTGAGACGACATATTCTGAGGCCTGCTAGAAAAACATCTCGAAACAAGCACACAGGAGAAACTCGCGAGCGGTGATCAAAACACACGGGAGTATATATAATGAATATTTCCAAGTAAGTATACATGCTTGAGAAGAATTCATAGTTTGGGAGGCGCACGAGGGCCCCACAAAGCCATCAGGGCACAGCCAGGGGGGCACCCTGTTGGCTTGTGCCTCCCTCGTGGGTCCCGTGGATTATGTTTTATTTTTGTATGTTTTTCTAAAATACAAAAACCAGTAAAAAATATTTTTTTGAGTTTTTAGAGTCGGTTTACTTGCCGTACCACGTACCTACCCCCTTTTTAGGTTTCAGAAGTGTTCCAGAAGACTTCCTTTATGTGATCCTCCGATGTTATGACTTATATGACATTAGTTTCCTCATTAATGGGTGTACCTGAAACATAATGCTTGATTCTTTGGCCATTCACCACTCTCGGGTATTTACCTTTTAAGTTATGATTTTTATAGCACCAGAGCGATAAACCTCCTCGACAACAAATGGTCCTTCCCATTTGGAGAGGAGTTTCCCTGCAAAAAAATCTAAAACAAGAATTGTACAAAACACTAAGTCTCCTACATCAAATTCTCGTTTTTTGAATTCTGTTGTCGTGCCATCTTTTAACTATTTCTTTAATAACTTAGCATTTTCATAAGCTTGCGTCCTCCATTCATCCAGTGAGCTATTTTCAAATAACCTCTTCTGACCGGCAAGTTTAAAATCATAGTTAAGTTCTTTAATTGCCCAATAAGCCTTATGTTCTAATTCAAGAGGTAAATTACAAGATTTTCCATATACCATTTCATATGGGGACATCCCCATGGTATTCTTATAAGCGGTCCTATAAGCCCACAAAGCATCATCATGTTCTTAAGACCAATGTTTTCTAGACCTAGTGACAGTCTTCTCCAAGATTAATTTTATTTCTCGATTGCTCAGTTCAACTTGACCACTAGATTGATGATGATAAGGTGATGCAATTCTATGGTTAGCATCATATTTAGCTAGTAGTTTATGGAAAGCACCATCAATAAAATGTGAACCACCATTAGTCATTAAATATCTAGGGACAGCAAACCTCGGAAAGGTAATGTTTTTAAGCATTTTAGTAGAAGTGTTATGATCAGAACTACCAGTTGGAATAGATTATACACACTTAGTAACATAATCAACAACAACTAGAATAGGAGTATATCCGTTCGAGGAAGGAAAATGTCCCATAAATTCAAAACCCCACACATCAAATGGTTCAATAGCAAGTGATTAGTTCATAGGCATTTCCCGGCATTTACCAATATTACCATCTCTTTAGCATTCATCACAAGAAAGGACATACTTATGAGCATATTTAAAAAGAGTAGGTGAAAAGAAATCGGATTGTAATACCTTGTGAGCAGTTCTGTCACCGGCATAATGACCTTTGTAGGCCTCGGAATGACACTTCCTTATAATTTGTTTCTGCTCATGCTCAGGTATACAACGTCTAATAACTCCATCTACCCCTTCTGTATAAAAGTTGTGGGTCATCCCAAAAGTAATGTTGTAAATCAAAGAATATTTTTTTTTCTTTTGTTGATAGGTGAAGCTAGACGGAATATATTTAGCAACAATGTAATGGGCATAATCCACATACCAAGGAGTACTACGTGAAGTGTTTATAAGAGCAAATTGCTCATGAGGAAAATTATCATCAATAGGCAGTGGTTCATCAAGAACATTTTCCATCCTAGATAAGTTATCTACTATAGGGTTGTCAACTCATTTTCTATCAATGATATGCAAACCAAATTCTTGGAGTAGTAACACCCGTCTAATAAGTCTAGGTTTAGCATCATTCTTTTCCAGAAGGTATTTAATAGCAGCATGATGAGTGTGAATAGACACTTTAGAGTCAACAATGTAAGCCCTAAACTTATGACATGCAAACACAACTCCTAAAAATTCTGATTCAGTAGTAGCATAATTGCTTTGGGTCGTGTCTAGGGCCTTAATAGCATAATAAATGAAATTGATTTTCTTTTCTACTCTTTGCCCTAGAACAACACCAACAACATAATCGCTAGCATCACACATTATTTCAAAGGGTAGGTTCCAATCAGGTGGTTGGACAATAGGGACATAAATTAAGGCTTTTTAAGTATTTCAATGGCTTGTACACAATCAACATCAAAAACTAAAGGAACATCTTTTTGGAGAAGATTGGTTAATGGCCTAGAAATCTTGGAGAAATCTTCAATGAAACGCCTACAGAAACCAGCATGACCAAGGAAACTTCTTATACCTTTGATATATCTTGGGCAAGGCATTTTATAAATTGCATCAACTTTGGCCTTATCCACCTTAATACCGCGTTCAGAAATTTTATGCCCTAGCACTATACCTTAATTCACCATAAAATGGCACTTCTCCGAATTCAAGACGAGATTAGTTTCTTCAAATCTCTGCAGCACTGATCAAGGTTGGTCAAGCAATCATCAAAGGAAGTCCCATAAACGAAAAAATCATCCATGAAAACCTCAACAATATTTTCACAAAAGTAAGAAAATATAGCAGTTATACATCTTTGAAAGGTAGCAGGTGCATTGCATAGACCAAAAGGCATACGCCTATAAGCATAAATTCCAAACGGGCAACTAAAGGTAGTTTCCTCTTGGTCCTCTTTTGACACAAGTATTTGAGAGAATCTAGAGTAACCATTAAGAAAGAAAAAGTGTGTGTGCTTAGATAATATTTCTAACATTTTATCAATGAAATGCAAGGGGTAATGATGTTTTATAGTAGCCTTATTCAATTTCTTGAAATCAATTACCATCCATTATCCTTTGTGGAATTAGTTCATTTTTATCATTAGGAACAACAATTATACCACCTTTCTTAGGAACACAATGAACATGACTCACCCATCAACTATCAGCAATAGGATACATTATACCTCCCTCCAGAATTTTTAGTATTTCAGTTCTTACCACCTGTTTCATCTTAGGTTTGATACAGTGTTGATGATAAACAACTGGTTTAACACCAGGTTCCATATTAATCTTGTGTTGATAGAGAGTGGGGCTTATGCCTTTAAGATCATCAAGAGTATATCCAATAGCATCCCTGTGCTTCTTTAAAGTTTTGAGTAATCTCTTCTCTTCATGTTCTAAAAGGTTACCACTAATAATAACATGATATGTCTTCTTGTCATCAAAATAAGCATACTTCAAAGTCTCAGGTAAAGCCTAAAGCTCAAATATTGAATCTCCCTTGGGTGGAGGAGGATCACCTAAAATTTCAAATAGTAAGTTGTGCTTAAGGATAGGTTGTTGATCAAGGAGTATCTTATCTATTTCATTCCTTCCATTCAAATGTATGTCCTTCTCACGGTCTAGCAAATATTATTCTAATGGATCGGTAAGAGGTACATGAATAGAAGCAAGACCAATTATTTCATCCTTACTAGGCAATTCCTTTTCATGTGGCTATTTTCTAAACTTAGCGAAGTTAAAATCATGAGAAATATCACCAAAGCTCACTTTGACCTTCTCAGTAGCACAATTAATTTCAGCATTAACCGTATTCAAGAATGGTCTACCAAATATGATGGGACAAAAGCTATATTGTTTCGAACCAAGTACAAGTTCGTGGGGTACTTGACTTTTCCGCACAATACTTGAACATCTCTAACAATCCCAAGTGGCGAAATAGTATCACAGTTTGCAAGCTTAATAGTGACATCAACATCTTCAATTTTAGAGGATGCTATATCATGCATAATTTCTTGATACAATGTAAATGGTATAACACTAATACTAAGACCAACATCACACATGCCATGATAGCAAAGATCTCCAATTTTAACTGAGATTACACGTGTACCTACCACCGGTTTATTTTTATCTAGTTCATCTTGCTTGTTTCTAACAGGTTCTTGCAATTCTAGCAGCTTCATCACAGAGGTAAATAACCTGCCCATCAATATTATCAACTAGGTGATCTTTAACTATAGCTACATTAGGCTCAACATTTATTTGTTCAAAAGGTGTAGGTGTTCTAACATAACTCTTATTAACTATTGTTGTGGCCTTAGCATGTTCTCTAATCCTAATAGGGAAAGGAGTTTTCTCAATGTAAGCACTAGGAACAATTGGATAAACATCATTAACAATTATTTCTTCCTTCTTAATTCTAACCGGTTCCTCAGGTATTTCTTCAATGGGAGGATGTTATTTGAACCACTTTTCCTTAGGAAGGTCAAAATAGGTAGCAAAAGATTCACAGAAAGAAGCTACTATCTCAGAGTCAAGGCCATATTTGCTAAACTCATGAAAAGAAGCTTTATACCCGACTCTTTACCTTCACCGAGTTCTGAATCTTCAGCATTGCATTTAATCTTTTCCAGAAAATTTCATGTGAATTCAGTAGTCTCCTTAATATAGGAACCGACAACACAAGCATCAAGTAAGGTTTGATCATCGTGAGAAAGCCGAGCATCAAAATTATATATAATCAATTCCTTTGAGATCTCGTGGTTGGGGAAATTGTGCATCATAGACATAAGGTCCTCCAAGCTTGAGCAATGGTCTCTCCTTCACGAGGCCAACAATTATAAATAAAATTCTCATCATGATGAATTAGATCCATAGGATAAAACTTGTGATGAAATTCCAGCTTCAAGCGATTCCAATCCTAGGACCCAATATCATCCAATAGCCTGTAACACTTTAGGTTTTTCCCTCCAAAGATAAAGGGAAAACTTTCTTCTTAACTTTATCTCCTGGTAGACCTGAAATCTTAAACAATCCACAAATATCTTCGACATATATCAGATGGTAATCAGGATGAGTTGAACCGTTATATGGATTAGCTAGAAGTTTCTCTATCATACCCGAAGAATCTCATAATAAATCTTTTTAGTGGGTTCAACAGGTTGAGCAACGATTTCCCCAACTTCTGTTTGAGGCAAATATGCCCCGAACAAGCCACTCAAAGGGTGACTGTTTATAGTGATAAGCAACAACAAATTTCAGCACGTACCGAAATTTTTTCCTTGCCAATTTCCACTTACCAAAGGCGCTTCACTCCTTGGCAATGGCAATAAATAATATTATTGATGACCCAAAAGTATAGGGGATCAATCATAGTTCTTTCAATAAGTAAAAGTGTCGAACCCAACATGGAGCAGAAGGAAATGATAAGTAGTTTTCAGCAAGGGATTCCGTGCAAGTGTTGTAAGTGAGTATGATAGATAGTTTTGTAGCAAGATAATTCGTAACAAGTCACAAGTAACAATAGTAGCAAAGGTGCAGAAAGGTAGCACAACCCTTTTTTATAGCAAAGGACACATGGGAATTTCTGCATAGTCATGTTCATCATATTAAGTTGATTCACGTTCACTACTTTAATGATTTGATACGTAGGTGGACCAGTGCTAAGGTGCTATTCTTACTTGAACTAACCAAACACTTATGATTACCCCCTCTCCCAATCATCTGCAAGTACGAAAGAAAAATTATGAATAATCTAAGCATAGCATGAAACATGTGGATCCAAATCATCCCCTTATGAAGCGACACATAAACTGGGGTTTAAGGTTTTGTCACTCTCGCAACCCATCATCTATTTGTTACTCCACAATGATTTCCCTTAGACCCATAACATGGTGAGTGTCATGTAGTCGACGTTCACATGACACCACTTTAAGGACGTGGATGTTGCCTGGAGGGGGTGTGAATAGGCGCTTTAAAATAATTACGGTTTATGCATGAACAAATGTGGAATAAAAGTAATAATTAATTAGTCAAGAAAAAAACCTAAAAAACTAGGCTCACCTATGTGCACCAACAACTTATGCTAAGAAGGATAAACAACTAAGTGATAGAAAGATATGTAACAAGAAACAATAGGGCTATCACAAAGTAAATCCATAAGTAAAGGGCTCGGGTAAGAGACAACCGAGGTACATGGAGATGATGATGTATCCGAATTCACACCCTTGCGTATGCTAATCTCTGTTTGGAGCGGTGTGGAGGCACAATGCTCCCCAAGAAGCCACTAGGGCCACTATAATCTCCTCACTCCCTTGCACAATGCAAGATGACGTGATTCCCTAAGGGACACTTGAGGGTGGTCACCGAACGTGTACAAACAAGGTTGAAGCAATCTCTACAACTTAATTGGAGGCTTGCAATAACACCACGAAGCTTCACCAGAATGGATTGTGGATCCGAGATGACCTTAAATGCTTGGGGCAATCTCCAAAAACTAATTGGGGACCTTGAAGCTTGCTCGGAGCTTTACACCACAATAATTGAGCTCCAAGGAACCACCAAGCTTCTAGGATGCCAAAGGACCAAAGAAGAACAAGCTCTAGGGTACCAAGCACCGAAGAGTAATAAGCTTCTCAAACTTCACATCCACGTATCACCATGGAGAACTCAAACCGATGCAACTAATGCAATGGCAAGAACACACAAAGTGGTCAAGTCCCTCACACTCAAATCCCTCCACAACAACAAAAGCTATGGAGGAATATGAGACGGAGAACAAGGAGCTCACAAAGAACTCCAATATCTAAATCCAAGGGGTTCCCCCACATAGAGGAGAAAGTGATTGGTGGAAATGTAGATCTAGATCTTCTCTCTCTTTTCCCTAAAGAACTAGTAAGAAACATTGGAGGGATTCAGAGTTAGTAAGCTTGAAGAAGGTCAACGATGGGAGAAGAACATGAGCTCAAGAGTTGGGAGCAATGGGAAGAAGACCCCTTTTATAGTACTCCAAATCCAAACGTTATGTGCAGTGGTCATGCACAAGCGATACTACCACTTGGATGAGTGTTACTACCGCTGGAGCGGTACTACCTCTCCAACCCAAGATGTACATCCGCTTAAAATGGGCAACAACTCATCACAATCCAGAGAGGAAAAACAAGTGGAAGAGGGACCAACACGGGAGGGTGGCAGTACCTCCCGAGCGGTACTTCTGCTTAGAATAAGCAACCGTGCCCAAGATGCCACGAAGAAATAATAACTGGAAGAGAGGCCGACAGGGGACGGCGGCAGTACCGCCAGAGCAGTACTACCGCTCAGCCCCAGCGGTATTTCTGCTTGAGAGAGAAAACGTGCCCTGAACTGCCATAACTTTCGCATAAGAGCTCGGAATTGAGCAAACTCAAGCTTGTTCAATAGCACATGAAAAATACTCCCTCCGTTCCGAATTATAAGTCGCTGGGGACTATCTTCTGACCAGGTGAAAAAGGGTAAATAGACATTTATGCCCCCAATTCAAATTCTAAATCTTCTTCCTCGGTGTCTTCCACCTCCGCCTCCGCTCCTGTCCTCGCCCTCCACCTCCACACCTGACCTCCGTCTCCGGCCCCGCCCTCCACCTCCACCTCCACCTCCCACCTTCGGCGGTCCGGCCTCGCCCTCGACCTTCATCTCCGGTCCCGCCCTCGACCTCGACCTCGACCTCCCACCTCCCACCTCCGATGGTCCGGCCTCACCCTCGACCTCCACCTCCGGCCCCGCCCTCGACCTCCACCTCCACCTCCCACTCCGGCGGTTCGCCGTCGACCTCCACCTACGGCCCCGCCCTCAACCTCCACATCCACCTCCACCCAGATCCTGGCGCCTCCACCTCCAAGACTGCACCCAGGTCCGAGCGCCTCCACCTCCAGGCGATCCTCCTCTCCCGAGCTGCTGCCACTACTGGTGGTGGTGCTGCTGCACACGGCACACCCAGGTGGAGGCTATTCCTGGAGCTGCTGCTGAGGTCGGTTGATGCCCACATTCATCTCATCAACCTGAATTTGGCATCAAGTCTATCAGTATTTGGCAGTAATGTGAACAAGTGCAGAAAGAAAGATAAGAAGGTGCTCACAACTGCCAACAACACATGACACTAGCAGCTGGCTCGACGCCTCTCCGCATAAACAAGAACTGCATAAACAAGAACCAAAGAAATGAAGATTCAGTTAATTAACTAAAATTTAACAGCAACAGTACACTAGCAGTACACTAAGAGAGAAGTAGAGAGAAGAGAGAATTAACTGAAATTTTAACTGTTCCAGAATCACTTCGGTCTGGATAATTCAGCTTCGTCTGCCTAGTTCAGCTTCAGAATCACTTCAGTTGATGCCGAAGAAAGGAAAGATGAGCGATCTGTCCCAGAACCTAAACATCCAGCAGATGACCAAGGCCCTCCCGCCGCAAGTGCTGAAGCAGATTGGTGGCATGGGAGGCCTGCAGGCCCTGATGAAATAGATGGGCGGCAAGGACATGAGCAAAATGCTCGGTGGCATGGGACTGGGTGGTGATTAGCCTGGCAAATGTAGGTAGTCTCCTCCGGGCATAGGTGGTGGTGTGTGCTTGCTGCGATGTGGAATATGCTATATTTCTATAGATATCTAAAGATTTCCGTCCTGACAAAGATTGTTCCCAACTCCTGTCAAGTTTATTTCAAATTTCAATGGAACCAAGTAACCAACATCTACTAGGTCATCAAATCTACAAGCATAACTTTTGTGAATTTGTCTCGTCTGTCCCTCTCTTGGTATACTTGTTTTATGGATTACTTGCAAACGTGTCGGAAGAACAAAAGAATACAGAGTATTCCACATAGGTTCATGTCCATCTGCCTAATGGTCAAACTTCGCTATTTTTCTAATCAAGTTTCATAGACAAGACGATTAATTTGTGGCTAAAAATTGGATGATATGAATTATTTTGCACTCAACGCTATTTTTCTGCTACTACTGGTAAGTGGTAGACAAACTACCTTATCAAAATTTAGAGTTACTGTTCAGTTCTGCTTAACATAATGTATCCACCAGTATCTTAGTTCAGACATGGTTGTGGCTGAACATAATGTATTCACCAGTATTGTATGGAGTAATCAGAAACCAAATACCAATGATACTGTTCAGTTCTGCTTAAATATTTGGCCCAGAACAAAATATATCAATACACTATTAATTAACTGGATTTTTCCGAGTGTCGGCAACTGAAAACAAACCAAAGATGTAAGCTTAAACACAACTTCCAAGTGGTATTATGGTAGTAACCACCACAAGATCATTGAGGTAAGCAGTAAAATAAATGTAAGATATGGTTTGTTCTTTGATGCACTTTCTTAAACTTGTTGCAAGAACAATAAACTGATATATCCAGGAAAAAATGCAACCATTAGATTGAGCACTCCATGACTACAGGAGTAGCTATCAAGACCTATCTCGTTACTGTGTCATTGTAGGTGTGGCAAACTCTGACCAAACGTCTGCCCTTTGGGAAAATTAAAAACTGAATTCAGTGACATTTTGTTAGTTTCAGTGGTAACTGAAACTGAGAAGCATTTTGTTAGCTGCAGCCTGAGGGAGTAGGTGTCATTTTATTAGTTTCGGTGGTAACTGAAACTATGTCATTTTGAACAATAAACTGAGAAGCATTTTGTAACTGAAACTGAGAAACATTGTAGGCTCATAAGCACTAATTTGGGCACGAATTTTGTTCCTCAGGCTGCAGTGGAATTTGGGCACGAATGCTTGCAGAAAACTATAGGTGCAAAATGTGCAGTAGTGTAAAATGACAATGAACTGAACTTCACCAGTAAGAAGCTCCTAGAAGGCGAGCACGGCGGCGGCGCCCTGCAGGATGGAGACGACGACGGTGCCGGACATGTGGGCGGTGTAGATGCGGCCGTGCGGCGGGTCGGGCGCGGCGATGACGGCGCAGCCGGGCACGGCGGCCGCCACGGTGAGCGCGTGGAGCAGGATGAGGAGGAAGCCGTCGACGGAGGGCACGAGGCGGAGCGAGAGCGTGAGGAATCCGCACGCGGACGCTGCGCTTTGTTGTCACCGCGAGCTCGACGATGACAACGAGCTTCCGCTGCAGCCGACGAGCCAGAAGAGCAGTTGCTGCAGCGCGGGGAGCGTGCGGACTCACGCAGATTCGTACTGGGGGGTGGTGGTTGACGCAGAGACGGACCCGCGAGGCCCTGCCGTTGTCGGCGTCCTAGATGAGCTCCGGTGACGCGGGGCTGACCTGTGTAGCAGGCCGTGGATGCCCCAGATCGTCATCCGCATCGGCGCACGCCGATCCAGTGCGTCTGCCGCCCATAAGCTCGTTGCCGGTGCCTAAAGATTCAATCTTTTGACCTTGGTAGAAAAGGGAGGTGGCGCGGTGGTGGAGAGAGGAGAAGCCAGCGATGGAGAGGCGGGTGAGAGGACGAGATCTGGCCGGTGACAACGGAGAGGCGCGGTGGTGGGAAACGACAGCCCGAGCGAGTGGAGTGAGAGGAACGACAGCGAGAGCGAGTGGAGCGGTGGAAGGGCATTTTTGGAAAGTTGACAAGTTCCACTTCGTAAAAAAGTTTGTACGTGAATCTCTTTAACGACTTATAATTCAGAACAGAGGGAGTACTATCCACACAATAGTTATGAAAATGCCAATGATATAGATATGTGAAACCTCTATGAATGAAGAACCAACAAAAACTCCAACATCGAAAACACCATAGAAGATGCACATGAACTCCATTTTCGATGAACTCGAGATTGCCATGAAGATGACCATAAGCTCAGTAACCCACAAAGACAAAAGCCAACTAAGAACCAAGAAAGACGATGATGCCAAGAATGTAATGGTTTGAGCTCTCAACGAATGATACGATCAAGCTACTCAATTGAGAGCCCCCTTGATAGTACGACAATCTATCCTATAACCCGATCTCCCAACTAACACACTCAGACCGGTAAAATAGAAAAGCTACCAGGGACAAACCTTTGCCTTGCACATAACCCACTTGAGCTAGATGATGGCGATGTTGTCCTCCTCAAGATGGACGACCTTTCTTGATTGCGCCGGCTTGATGAAGACTAGAAGATTGCTCCCCCATACTCCACTGTGGGTGAGCCACTCTTCAGCACATCTTCACAAGTCCATTGCCACCACAATGGACGACAAGCTTCAAGCATGATCTCTTCGTGACGCTCCTCTTGAACCACACTGCAATGTTGATGATGATCACCACTTGATGTCATCCTCCATGGGTTATATGAGACCTTCCTCTTTATGCAAGCCCATGGAAACACACCTAACCCCACATAGAACTCTCACGAAGACCATGGGTTAGTACACAAAGCGTAATGGACAATGCTTACCATACCATGGGATCACTTGATCCTTCTATGTACATCTTGTATGCTTTGTGTGTTGATCAACTTGGTTCACACTTTGACTTGGTCTTGATCAACCTTGTGTGTTTACGACCAATATTTGGATAAAACCTTGAATACCATCTTGGTCATCATATAAACTCCTTGAAACCAACAAATAGACTTCAAGAAGTGACTATGGACAAATCCTACTAATGTAACTCAAGGCAACCGTTAGTCCATAGGGATTGTCATCAATTACCAAAACCACATATGGAGAAATATGCTCTAACAACCACTAAGAGAAGTAACAACATCCATATCATCAAAATATCGAACGAATACCAACTTTACATGATTACTTATAACAAGACTTCTCCCATGTCCCCAAGAACAATATTTACTACTCACACATCATAACATGTTTAAGATCAGAGGTGTAATAATAATAATTAAGGATCCAAATATAATTTCTTCCACCAAGTAATCCAACAAGCATCAACTACAAGATGTAATCAACACTACTAGCAATCCACAAGTAGCAATCTGAGGTTTTCAGACAAAGATTGAACACACATGATGAAATAGGGTTGGAGATGAGATGGTGCTGGTGAAGATGTTGATGATGATTGGTCCTCCAACGATGGAGTAAGTGTTGGTGATGACGATTGCTTTGATTTCCCCTCCCGGAGGGGAATTCCCCCACCAGTATCTCTTTGTGGAGAGTAAAAGGGCCTCTACCCAGGTTTCTGCCCCGAGACAGCGGCGCTTCATCCTGAAAGATAACATATGTTTTTTTTCTAGGCTAAAACAGACCATATAGGATAAGATGGCCGCGAGAGGACTAGCTGGGGCCCACAAGCCATCGAGGCGCGACCAGGGAGGCACCTGATTGGCTTGTGCCTAGCTGGTGGCCCCTCTCCAGTATATTTTTGGCCCATAAATTCTCAAATATTCCATAAAAGTTCTTCATAATGTTTCAGGTCATTTGGAGGAAGTTGATATTTCTGCATTTTTCTTGGTTTCCCGGTCCAGAATTGGAGTTACCAAATATTTCCCTCTGAGTGACGTAGGTTGCAAATTCTGACAAAAAAGGCATAAGAATTGTATAATAATAATGGACAATGGACATGATCAACAAAAATATCAATAGTAATTCATGATGCAAAATGAGAGTATCACGCATTTCCTCGCGTTTACCAATGTTACTAACTCTTGGACATTCATAACATGAAATGACATACTTATAAGGATCTTTAAAAAGAGTAGGCCAATAGAAACTAGATTGTAATACCTTGTGTGCAGTTTTCTCACCAGCATGGTGTCCTCCTTAGGGCTTGGAATGACACTTCCTTAGGATCTATTCCTGCTCATGCTCACATATACAACGTCTAATGCTACATTCTACTCCTTTATAAAGATGTGGGTCATCCCAAAAGTAACGTCGTAAAGATGGAAGAATTGTTTATTTTGTTGATAGGTGAAGCTAGGCGGGATATATTTAGCAACAATGTAGTTAGTATAATCCGCATACCAAGGAGTACTACGTGAAGTATTCGTCAGGAAAGTTTTCATCATTAGGGAGTGTGTCATCAAGAGCATTTTCCATCCTAGTCAAGTTATCTTCTAGAGGGTTGTAGCTCCCATCCTATCAACGATATGTAGATTAAATTATTGGAGCAATAGCACCCATCTAATGAGTCTAGGTTTAGCATCTTCTTTTCCACAAGGTATTTAATAGCAGCATGACCAGTGTGAATAGTTACTTTTGAATCAATAATGTAAGGTCTAAACTTATCACATGCCAACACAACTCCTAGAAATTCCTTTTCAGTATTAGCATAATTTCTTTGAGCGGTATCTAGGGTCTTACTGGCATAATGAATAACATGCAATTTCTTGTCTACTCTTTGCCCTAGGACAACACCAACAACATAGACATTATGTGACACCCTCAATTTGATCGTACGCTAATCATACACGCAAATGCATGCAACCAAGGTCATGGAGTCACGGGAAAATATCACAACACAACTCTAGACACAATAAAACATACAAGCTTCATATTACAAGATAGGGACCTCGAGGGCTAGAATACAAAAGCTCAAGAAACACACGAGTCTGCGGAAGCAAAAACTATGTGAGTACATACATAAAACAAGGATATTCCTTAGAGAAGGCTAGCACAAAAGATACATAGATCGAACGAGGCGAGGCCTACTGCGTGGGAACCTCCTAAACTACTCCTGGTCATCACCGGCCTCCACGTAGTAGCAGGCACCGTCGGGGTAGTAGGTGTCATCGGCGGGATATGCCATCTCCTGGGCTCCATCATCTGGTCGCAGCAATCGTATCAAGGGGAAAAAGGGGAGCAAAGCAACGATGAGTACTCATCCAAATTACTCGCAAGACTCGCATCAGAACTATACTAAGTATGCATCCGTATCAAAGGAAAGGGGGGCGGGGGTTGTATGTGGACCGGCTGCAACAATGCGAGAATAGAGAGAAGGGACTAGTCCTATCGAAGACTAGCATCTGTAGGATCTTGCAGCACATAGACGAGAGTAGAGCAAGTAACACAATTATATAGTGATATTGTTACAACAAATTAATTAAGGTCACACCGAGAGATTATTCCTCGACTCCCTACGGGAAAGTAATCTCAAAGCAAACATTCCAGTTAAGTAACAGTTGAAGTTGTATAAGATCAGAATACAATTCCAAGTCGTCCTATAACCGTGGACACGACTATTCAAATAGTTAACTTTCTTCCCCGTAGGGTGCACCACAGTACGCAACATGATTGGATCAAGGGGACAATGGGGAAACATTGAGCCACCTATACTAAGCATTTGATATGACAATAGGATAAAGTAGTAGTTCATCAAAAACAGGCTATGCATCAGAATAGGAGCTATCTACAATAGTAGCAAAATCTAATGCAAGCATGAGGGAGAAATAATAGGCGGTATAGGAATGAGCAAGGGGGTTAACTTGTCTTGTTGCTCTGCAGCAAAGGGTTGGTCGTCAGTGGTGTAGTCGTACCCGAGAGCAGCATCAGTCTCGGGGTCTACCGGTAAGAAAAGAGGGGAAGAAACAATAAATATAAAGCAAAATACAACACGATGCATGACATGGCAATATGAAGGGCTAGGTGATGACCCACAAGTGTAGGGGATCTATCGTAGTTCTTTCGATGAGTAAGAGTGTCAAACCCAACGAGGAGCAGAAGGATCTCACAAGTGGTTTTCAGCAAGGTGTTCTGTGCAAGCACTAAAATTATCGGTAACAGATAGTTGTGTGGTAAGATGATTCGTAGAAAGTAGCAAGTAACAAAAGTAACAACGGTGCAGAAAAGTGGCCCAATCCCTTTTGTAGCAAGGGAGAAGCCTGGACAAACTCTTATAGGAGGTAAAGCGCTCCCGATGACACATGGGAATTTCTGTCAAGCTAGTTTTCATCATGTTCATATGATTCGCGTTCGCTACTTTGATAGTTTGATATATGGGTGGACCGGTGCTTGGGTACTGCCCTTACTTGGACAAACATCCCACTTATGATTAACCCCTCTCGCAAGCATCCACAACTACGAAAGAAGAATTAAGACAAAGTGTAACCATAGCATTAAACTAGTGGATCCAAATCAGTCACTTACGAAGCAACGCATAAACTAGGGTTTACGCTTCTGTCACTCTAGCAACCCATCATCTATTTACTACTTCCCAATGCCTTCCTCTAGGCCCAAATAATGGTGAAGTGTTATGTAGTCGACGTTGACATAAAACCACTAGAGGAAAAACAACATACAACGCATCAAAATATCGAACGAATACCAAATTCACATGACTACTTATAGCATGACTTATCCCATGTCCCCAGGAACAGAAGTGACTACTCACAAAGCATAAATATATTCATGACCACAAAGGTATTGAATAGCATCAAGGATCTGAACATATAATCTTTCACCAAGTAATCCAACTAGCATCAACTACAAAGAGTAATTAACACTACTAGCAACCTTACAAGTACCTATCGGAGTCGCGAGATGGAGATTGGTTACAAGATATGAACTAGGTTTGGAGATGAGATGGTGCTGATGAAGATGTTGATGGTGATGAGTCCCCTCCGATGAGAGGAGTGTTGGTGATGATGATGGCGACGATTTCCGCCTCCGGAGGGAAGTTTCCCCGGCAGGACGACCCTGCCGGAGCTCTAGATTGGTTCTGCTCAAGTTCCGCCTCGTGGTGGCGGCGATTCCTCCCGAAAGCCTCCTTTTTTTTTCTGGAACGAAACCCTCCTTATAGCAAAAGAGGGGGGCCAGAGGGCCAACAGGGAGCCCACAAGCCCCCTAGGCGCGGCTAGGGGGGTAGGCCGCGCCTAGCAGGCTTGTGGCATCCTGCTGGCTCCCCTCTGGTACTTCTTCGACCCATTATTTTTTATAAATTCCAAAATAAGTCCTCGTTGATTTTCACGGCTTTTGGAGTTGCGCAGAATAGGTATCTCAAACTTGCTCCTTTTTCAGGCCAGAATTCCAGGTGCCGGCATTCTCCCTCTTCATGTAAACCTTGCAAAATAAGAGAGAAAAGGCATAAGTTTGTACTGTGAAGTGTAATAAGAGCCCATAAAGCGATAAATATCAACATGAAAGCATAATGCAAAATGGACGTATCACTAGGCATGCATTAACGCACTAGCACAGGTCGCAGATGGAGCGGAATAATATCTGACAATATTTTCTAGGGTCTCGGGCTACTACCACACAAACGAAACAGATGGAGAACTTCAATGTTCATTATGATCGGAGCAGGTGACATACGAACATATAGCGTATTCAGATTCGTTGGATTTTTCTGATCAAATTTCATATATAAATTATTTTCATCCGAGTTATAAATTATTTTATATGAATTTTTAAAGCTTCAATAATATCGTGAAATTTCTAATAATTTTAAATTTGAATTATCCAAAATAGTAGAAATACTTTTTCATACCTATAGCTAGCCAGCCATAGTCAATGACATGTGGGTCCAAGGGCTGAGTCAGCAACCCAGTGAGCAGTCAACTGGGTTGACTATTGGCTGGTTAAACTTACACGTGGGTCCGAGGTGTCATAGGCATAGTAGCTAACAAATTTAATTAAATTAGGCTAATTAACATTGGGCCGGGGTATTAGTGAATCGTTTATTTTTTAACTAATAAATGGTTAACTCTAATCTAACAGCTAACCAGGTGGACCCACGGGTTAGTAACCAAGCGGGCGGTGGCCGACATTCGCCCGCACGATGGCGCGCCGGAGTTACTCCAGCGAGCACAAGGGATGGCGGGATGGCACATAATCGTAGCTCCAGCCACCATTTTGAACGCTGCGAGCACCTACGGTAGATGGCAACGACGCGCTTCGATCTCGGGCACTGGCAGGGGCTGGATGGGCCAGATTTGGCGCCGGCGCCGAGCCGAGGCGGTGGCCGTTTCAGGCGAGTGGCAGGACAGCAGCAGCAGCACGGGGCCGAGCTATCTTGGGGGCGGGATCGATGTAGGGAATGCTCTGGAGCATGACAGCAACACGCACGGGTGCTCACGAGCACGCGTGGTTCGCGCACGACGACAATGGCGGCCGGTAGAGCTCGACAATGACGGCAACTCGCAGCAAGCCTACGAGAGCTCACATAGGGAGGTGGATACGATGGAGCTCACCGGCGTTGATGGGAAGGCCCGGTGCAGAGCTTGAGGCAGCGGAGGCGACGAACTGAATGACCGCGTGCTACGGGTCCGAGGAGGAAGAAGGCCGATGGTGTTCCCCAGGCTTGATCCGGTGCTCGAGGAGGATGCGGCTGATGCTTTTGAGCGTCTGGGCAGGCCACAGGGGCAAGGAAGAGGTTGTGGCCACGGGGTTCACCATGACACGGCCATGGATGCGTTCAGACGGGCGTGGGGGAGAGGGGATAGATGAGGAGAGGATCTCTAGTGGGGGCTAGGGTTTGCGGGAGCGAGAGAGAGTGAGGGGGCTCGTTCTTATCCACCAGGGGCTCCCGATGGCCGGGCGCCGCATCGGTGGCCATGGTGAGCGCTGGCCTTCTCCTGGCGCACGCGAGAGAAAGGGGAAAGGCTCGCCGCCCTGGGCTGGGCCGCACTGTGGATGGGTAAGACCGAGTCCAATAGTGCCTCACTACCATTTCCCTTTTTCTTTTATAGAACTTTTAAGTTTTATTTTTAAAATAGTTTTTGTTTTAGTTGTATTTTTAATACCGAAAGACCTTTGTAATTTTTTGTAACTTGGTCCATTATTCATGTTGTATTTCTTGGCTCTTGCCACAAAAGTTTGGTGGCGAAACAAAAAAGTTGGAAATGCTGTATTTTAAAAAAGGGCATTTTAAGTGATTTGTCCTATGTTTTATTTATTTTAAGGCACCAAGACACTTTATACAATGTGTGTTTCAATTTTATAAAACCTTGTGAAATATTTTAAACCCATTCATGATTTTAAATTCTTCGTTTGCAAAACTTTTAAATCCACTTTTGAAATGAATTTGAATTGCAAAGGAATTTGAATTAGGGCGGATTCCAAGAGTGATCATAATCGGATTAGAAAAAGTAGTAGCTGAATCTTGGCCATCACTGTAGCTTAATTACAATGATTAATGTAGCACCAAACCCAGGGTGTCACAACTCTCCCCTACTAAAAGAAATTCTCGTCGTGAGAATCAAGAAGTAGAAGAAAATAACTTGGGGTATTCAGCACGAAGATGATCCTCGCATTCCCAAGTGGCTTCATCTTCACAATGATTTGACCACTCCACTTTAAGGAACTTGGTGACCTTGCGATGAGTCCGACGTTCTGTCTGATCGAGAATGAGGACCGGATGCTATTTATAAGAGAGGTCTTGTTGCAGCTCAAGCATATTATGATCCATTTCTCATACAGGATCTTTGAAGCAGCGGCAGAGCTGAGGCACATGGAAGACATCATGGACCTGAGAAAGGTTCGCCGACAGCTCCATTTGAGAAGCCACTTTTCCATGTCTTTCGAGAACAGTGAATCGACCAATATAGAGAGGAGCTACCTTTCCCTTGATCCCAAAACGGTGTGCACCTGTCATTGGTGTGACTCGAAGATAAGCCTTTTCGCCAGGTTGATCGACCATATCTTGATGATGACGGTCATACTGACTTTTCTGACGAGACTGAGCAGCCTTTAGATTCTCATGAATAATGTGAACTTGATCTTCGACATGTTTGATAATATCCGGACGGAAGAGCGATTGTTCCCCAGTTTCTGACCAATTCAGAGGAGTTCGACACCTTCGTCCATACAATACTTCAAAGGGGGCCATCTTCAGACTAGCTTGATAGCTATTGTTGTAGCAGAACTCGTCATACGGGAGAGATTCCCCCGATTTATTACCAAAAGAAATGACATAATCTTGAAGCATGTCTTCCAGAATTTGGTTGACTCGTTCAACTTGTCCCTAGGACTGAGGGTGAAATACAGTGCTAAAGGACAGATGAGTCCCCATAGCCTTCTGAATACTTTCCCATAATTTTGAAGTGAACGAGATGCCACAGTCCGAGATGATTACCAATAGAATATAGTGAAATGAAACAATTCTGGACATATAATGTCGGGGGGGGGGGGTAACCCCGGGGTAGGCTCATCAAGCGTGTCCCTTCATTTCCGGCCCAATGGACATGAAGGTATGGAGATTCCCAAGGCCCAAGTCTTCTGACCGGCTAGGCATCACCTGCCGGCTGGAAGACGAGGCGGCCACCTTTCTAGCCGGCTAGGCAACCCCTGCCGGCTAGAATCCAGGTGGCCTCCCCTTCAGAGCCGGCCTGGTCCCGCCAGCCGGACTGAGGAGGAGGCGGCCACCCTCAAGCCGGCTGACCAAGGAGGCTAGCCGGCCGAGGATCACAAGTCACGCCAGATCATAGGTCACGAAGAGACCTCAGGATTAAAGGTAGCTACGCGTCAGCAAAGGTACAGGATCAGGGCGCCCTGCAGGTACGAGTGTCGGCAGCCACGCCGCTGACCTACCCCGGCTCTGATCCATCACCTAGCATAGTGTGGGACCGTCACACTCCCACTCCATTACTGCACTCGGCGTGGGGAACAGTGGAGGCGGTCGTACTACCTGCCCATGAAGAATCTCGCGGGGCGACGCTTGACGTATAGCGCGTGCTCAACATCAACCTTACGCGGGAGCTCCATTGGCCAGCTGGCTGGTCCCACAGGCAATCGAGACCATGCAGCTGGCGGGCCCCTCATCGACAAGACAAGACCCTTGTGGGCCCCTGGCCAGCCAGCGAAGCAGCCAGCCGGGTCCCACGCCTGTACCCTTTATCCATATTGTAGGCCGGCGGGTTCGTCTATAAAACCCCCCGGCCGCCCCCCATGCAGAGGGGCCGATCATTCACCAGTCATTCAACACTACACACTCACCAACCGCATAGAGAGAGGTAGAGACGAGTCGGCTGCTCCCCTCTTCCTCCTCCCAACACAGCTCTAGGATCGACATTGTACTCTGTTCCTATACATCAAACACTCCGGCAGGATTAGGGGTATTATCTCTACGGAGAGCCCTGAACATGGGTACATCGTGCGTGTCATGCGTGTACCAACCTCGTTCCCAGCGCCCACCTTTGTCCCTTCGGTTCTCACCGACTTTAGCCTACCTATGGCATATGTTGTTAGTATTCACCGACATTTGGCGCCCACCATGGGGCCGATCGCGGCATCGGCTGGCTTTACGCGCTGGGCGGGGCCCCGCACCTACACCACCGGATGCATCGCGTCCGGATTAGCCTGCATGCCCGTGGAGCCTGCTTTCGACGAGGCAACACCCATGATGATCGACGTCCCCGTCCGCCATGCGGATTCGGACGAAGATTCTGATGACGAGGCGCTCCCTAGCATCGTCGTCGCTGCCATGGAGAACCTCAGCGTCCTCTTCAGCGACCTTCGTCTCAACGACGACCCGCGCTAATTTGGCAAGGATTACGACGTTGAGGTGCTCTGCGCCAGCTTCAGCATGCTCTCTATCGCTGAGATGCCTGCCCACGATGTTTATCCCAGTAACGTCCTCATCTTTGACGGCCCTCCACCGTCGGTGGGGTTCTTCACCCCATACCACGTTGCTGCCGTCTCCAACACCGTGGAGGTGATGGTTATCGACGCTGGCACCAGCACGGCTCCTGGCAAGGCCTCCGCAGGTGCCGGCGAGCCCGCTGCGGCCGCCCCTGACACTCTTCGGGACACCATCGCTGGCCTGAAGACACCGGTCACCGTTTCCGCCGACCCTGCAGGCGCTCGGGCCTCGCTACAGGAGGCTCGCAAGCGTATCTTGGAGGAGGGCATCGCCGTTGCCTTGACAAAACGTCGGTTGGAGCCTACGCAGCGCTAGTATAACTCCGCATACGGTCTCACTCCGATTTCCGAGGCCCCTAGCCAGCTTGGATCAGTCCGCAGCCGTGGCCGGTTCGTCGCCGAGGTTCTAGGCGGGGACCTGCCCACCTACGAGACTCTTGCGGCCAACATGCGGGCGGCGCAGGCAGCCATGGAGGAGATGGAAAGCCTGGAAGGCGAGGAGCGCGCCTTCCAGGAAAAGCGTGTCAAGGATCTCGTTGACGCTGCTAACCAGCAGCACGCACGGTTTGACCCCGGTCAGGCTCAATCAGAGTCCCAGTGACCGAACTCAGGGGCAGGCCGCCACCCCAGTGGCCAGCTCCACGCCGAAGGATCTTCCTCGCATCGCCCTTCCGGCTGGAGGGGCGAGGGAAGCCAAGACCGGCGCTCTCAGCGCCAGAGCGAGCACACTTCGGGCTTGCGTCGCGGAGGCGACGAGGGCGATTCGGAGTACGGGGATCTTCCCCCGCGAAGGACTCACGCCTCCGGCTCCCGAGGTGCCTCCCCTCTCGCCACCGGGGCTGGCGCCCCCGTCACCCAGGATGAGCGGGACGCCCGCCGGCGTATCGTTGCCCTGGCCCAGTCAGCCCTCCTAGAGGAAGACGGACCCGTCGGTCCGGCATGCTTCGGCCCCCGGATCCGAGGGGAGCCATTCCCCCGAGGCTTCACCCTGCCTCCGGATACGCCGAAGTACAACGGCACGGCCAAGCCAGAAGACTGGCTGATCGATTACACCACGGCCATAGGCATCGCCAGGGGCAACAAGCGCGTAGCGGTTCGCTACGTGCCACTCATGCTGGCTAGCTTGGCCCGGACTTGGCTTAATATCCTCCCGGCCGGCAGCGTCAACTCCTGGGTGGACTTCGAGGAGGCGTTCGTCCGCAATTTCACTGGCACATACAAGCGCTCTGCCCGACCCCGCGAGCTGGCCATGTGCATCCAGAAGGCCGACGAACCCCTTCGCGACTACGTCACCCGGTGGACTGAGCTTCGCAACTCCTGCGAGGGGGTGCATGAGGTACAAGCCATCCAGTACTTCATCGACGGATGCTGAGACGGCACCCTCCTCAAACACAAGCTCATGTGCACCGAGCCCACCTCTTTGGCGGTGCTCATGGCCAAGGCGGACAAGTACACCACGGCCGACTCCGCAATGCGCATCAAGGTGACCGCCTTGGACAAGGTTGTTCCCGCGCCGGCTACTCCCAAGCCGGCTGGGGACAACCGAGGCGGCTAGAACAACTACAAGCGCAAGGCGGATCAGATGGATCCCCGCTCCAACAACAAGCTAGTGGCCAATTTGGAGGGCGAGGCACCGGCTTCTCAAGCCGGCCCGCCACGAAAGCATCCCAATCGGGGCAACCCCAACTGGCTGCCCAGGCAGTCCCTCGAGCAGATGCTCGACGCCCCCTGGAAGATACATTATGGGGCGACACAGTCTACCCATACCCTTCGACAGTGCATCATCGCATGCCTGCTGTCGCAAGGGGATGGCCTGCCGGCTCCTCTGGGTGCGCAGGCGGCGCCCCATACCCCGGCTCCCAACCACGCTCCGCTTCCGCCGCCACCGCCTCGCGATGACGGTCCTCACCCTGATGACTATCCTCATCAATACGGAGCGTTCGTCGTCTTCACCAGCGAAGGCGACGACAAGCACAACCTGCGCCAAAGACGGCGCGAGGTAAACGCCACTGTACCCCCGGTTCCCCAGTACATGCATTGGTCTGACAAACCAATCACATGGAGACGGGTGGACCACCCTGCGGTGATGCCCAACCCGGGGTAATACACACTCATCCTCGACCCCACCTTCGCCTCCAAAAGGCTCACCTGCCGATTCTCCCGGGTGCTGGTCGATGGAGGCAGCAGCATCAACATCCTCTACCTCGACACTCTCCTCAAGCTCGGTCTCAAGGAGACGGACGTCCTGCCAACCAGCACTGTTTTCCATGGCATCGTGCCTGGGCAGTCATGCTCGCCCATCGGCAAGATCCAGCTAGACGTCCTCTTCGACGACAAGGCCCACTTCCGCCGAGAGTCCATATGGTTCGAGGTAGTGGACCTCAGTAGCCCGTATCACGCGCTGCTGGGAAGACCGGCTCTAGCGAAGTTCATGGCTATTCCGCACTACGCCTACCTGAAAATGAAGATGCCGGGTCCCAAGGGCATCATCACTCTTGTTGGCGACTACAAGAAGTTGCTCGAGTGTGCCCAAGATAGCAGCCGCCTCGCCGACGCCTTGGTGATTACTGAGGAGAAGCGGCAGATCGACCGGCTCGTGGCCCAGGCTACCGAGCAGTCGGCGATTCGTTCTCCTCCGTCCCAATCGGCTGGCGAGGGCTCTTTCAAGCCGGCTAAAGAGACGAAGAAGGTCCCACTCGACCTTGCCAACCCGAAGTAGTGCATCACCATCAGGGCTGGCCTCAGCCCCAAATAGGAAGGCAGGCTCGTCCACATCCTCCGTGAGAATCGGGACATCTTTGCTTGGTCCCCCAAAGACATGCCGGGTGTTCCAAGGAAGTACGCAGAGCACAAACTTCACGTGCGACCGGATGCAAAGCCGGTGAAACAACCTTTGCGTTGCTTCGCCGAGGGGAAGCGGCGCACAATCGGGGAAGAAATCACCTAGCTGCTTGCAGCCGGCTTCATCATGGAGGTTTTCCACCCGGACAGGCTGGCGAACCCAGTCCTGGTGCTGAAGAAGAACAACACATGGCAAATGTGTATCGACTACACTAGCCTAAATAAGGCTTGTCCGAAAGACCCTTTCGCGTTGCCTAGGATAGATCAAGTGATCGACTCCACTGCAGGCTGCGAACTGCTATCGTTTCTAGATGCTTATTCGGGCTACCATCAAATCAAGCTGGATCCAGCTGATCACCTGAAGACCTCCTTCATCACGCCCTTCGGGGCCTACTGCTACACCACCATGACGTTCGGTCTGAAGAACGCACGTGCGATATTCCAACGCTGCATGTAGCAGTGCCTACTACCACAGATTGGCAGAAACATCCACGTCTATGTGGATGACATCGTCGTCAAGACGAAGCAGCACTTCAGCCTCCTCGACGACCTGCGGGAGACATTCGCCAATCTGTGCGAATACAAGATCCTGCCCTGAGAAGTGCGTCTTCGGGGTCCCAGGCGGAAAACTCTTGGGGTTCTTTGTATCCGTCCGCGGCATCAAAGCGAACCCTGAGAAGATCAGCACCATCGAGTGGATGGTGCGGCTGGCTCGGATCCTAGACGTCCAGAAGTTCGCCAGCTGCTTGGCATCCCTCAGCCGGTTCGTCAGCTGGCTTGGCGAGAAGGCCCTTCCACTCTACTAGCTCATGAAGAAGACGACGAAGTTCAAGTGGAACGACCAGGCGGACGAAGCCTTCCGCGACCTCAAGCGGGTAATCTCGAGCCTGCCAATCTTGGCAGCCCCATGTGAAAGGGAACCCATAATCATATACATCGCGGCGACCACTCGCGTGGTCAGCGTAGTGTTGGTGTTCAGCGCAAAGAGGAAGGCAAGGCCCTGCTAGTGCAGCTCCCTGTCTACTACCTTAGCGAGGTCTTGTCCGCCTCTAAGCAGAACTACCCTCATTATCAGAAAATGTGTTATGGTGTTTACCTTGCTGCAAAGAAATTGAAACAATACTTCCAAGAGCATGCCATCACTGTGGTGAGCACTACTCCGCTTTCAGAGATCATGGGTAACCGTGATGCCACGGGCAGAATTGCCAAATGGTCCATCGCCATGGCGGACCATGATATCCGGTATGAGCCCCGCACCGCCATCAAATCATAGGTGGTGGCCGACTTCTTACTCGACTGGGCTGAGATCCAGTTTGAGCCACCGCCTCCAGACTCCACGCATTGGTGGATGCACTTTGACGGCTCGAAGATGCAGACAGGACTGGGAGCCGGCATCATCTTGACGTCTCCGAAAGGGGACCAACTCAAGTACGCTCTCCAGATCCATTTTGCCGCCTCCAACAACGTCACCGAGTACGAAGCACGGGCTCATGGCCTCCGGCTTGCCAAGGATATCGGCATCCGGCGGCTCATATGCTTCGGCGATTCAGACTTGGTGGTTCAGCAGGTCTCTGGAGAATGGAGCGCTAGGGACGCCAACATGGCGAGCTACCGCTTCCTCATCCAGTTTCTCAGTGGCCCCTTCGAGGGTTGTATGTTCCACCATGTTCCCAGGGCGGAAAATGAGGCGGCCGATACACTGGTGAAAATCGGCTCCACGAGATAGGCCATCCCAACCGGCGTCTCCCTCGAGCAACTCCACAAGCCGTCTATCAAGCCGTCTCCTGAGTCGACATCAATCTTCCTACCGGCCGAGTCTACGATACAAGCGCCGCCAGCTCCGCCAGTTACGCCGGCTGTGGACCCCATGCCGGCTGCACTGGCGGCACCGGCTCCAAATGCGGCACCGACCAAGTCTATGGTGCAAGCGTCGTCGCTCCACCAACTACGTCGGCTTTGGATCCCATTCCGGCTCCATTGGTCCAACCGAGTCCAATAGTGGCGCCAGCTACAACGACAACCCCGGCTCTGTCCGAGCTCGAATCCTCCCAGTGGGTGGACGTCATGGAGATAGACGGTGAGCCGGCTGCAGTAATAACACCAAAAACACCATCAAGCTCGGGGGCAGCAGACGCCTCCAACAGTCAAAACGAAGCAGAGGCGACCCTTGTGTCGGCTCCATCATGGGCTCAGGCCATTCTGGCCTTCCTTCTTCGCGGCGAACTTCCTCAAACGAGGCGGAGGCGAGATAGACCCAGCGTAGGTCCGCCGCCTACGCCATCATCAATCGCGAACTGGTACGAAGCAGCACGACCAGCGTGTTCCAGCGCTGTGTCAAATCAGAAAAAGGGCAGGAGATCCTCAGAGACATCCACGAGGGGGAGTGTGGGCATCATGCCGCCTCCAGGACCCTGGTGGCCAAAGCATTCCGCCATGGATTCTATTGGCCCACGGCCCTCGAGGAGGCCGTGGATCTGGTGGACAAATCCGAAGGCTGCCAACGCTTCAGTGTGGAAAGCCACATGCCGCCTTCAGCGCTGAAAACCATTCCCTTATCGTGGCCATTCGCCGTCTAGGGACTGGACATGGTTGGGCCCTTCAAGACAGCTCGCGGAGGGATGACACATCTTTTGGTAGCCGTCGACCAGTTCACCAAGTGGATCGAAGCCAGACCTATCAAGAAGCTTGACGGCCCCACTGCTGTCAGGTTCATCACAAAGATCTCTGTTCGATATGGCGTTCCCCACAGCATCATCACCGACAAATGGCAGCAACTTCGCCAAGGGCGCCCTGGCGCTCTACTGTTCCAAGGTAGGCATCTGGCTCGACTTGGCCTCAGTGGCACACCCTCAGTCAAACGGCCAAGCAGAGAGGGCCAACGGCCTGATCCTAGCCGGCATCAAGCCAAGGCTGGTGGCACCACTGGTCAGGTCAGCCGTCTGCTAGATCGAAGAACTGTCGGCTGTGCTATGGAGCCTCCGCACCACGCCCAACCGGTCGACCGGCTTCACTCCATTCTTTCTGGTATATGGGTCTGAGGCTATTATCCCCACGGATGTCGAATCCGATTTGCCTCGGGTCACCCTATAAACAGAAATGGAGGCGAAGGAGGCTAGAGAAGACGGTGTGGATCTCCTCGAAGAAGCAAGGGACTTGGCTTTGAGCCGAACGACCATCTACCCACAGAAGCTGAGATACTACCACAACAAAAAGATCAGGCCTCTCTCTTTCAGGGAGGGAGACTTGGTCCTCAGAAGAATCCAGCACACTGTCGGCCAGCACAAGCTCTCACCCCCCTGGGAGGGACCCTTCATCATCAGTAGGGTGCTGCAAAATAATGCTTACTACCTGATTGACGCCCAGAAGGCAAGGAAGCGCAAGAGGGACGACTCCGGCCATGAAACGGAACGCCCATGGAATGCGGCGTTGCTTCGCCCCTTCTATTGCTAAAAGGCAGAAGTCAAGCAAAGGAAAGAGCATGCACATGTATCTTCCTCCCTCTTCAGGGAACAACAAAGGCAATAAAAAGAGCATGCTCCATGTTTCTTTTTATTGAGAGTTTTTCACTCAGTGTACGGGCTACACCGCGTACCACCTCTTGCCGGCTTAATCGAGCCCGGAGGCTACGCAGTGCAGCCCCTTGCTGGCCTTAAACAGGCTCGGGGACTCGCTAGGCGCCTGAATAGTCCACCCTTGTAGACGGGCACATAGTGTACCAGCTGACTCCTGGTCCTTCGCTCGAGCCTGCGGGCTGGCTCTGGTCGCTCGGTTCGCGAAGTGACGCCAGGTCAGGTTGAATACATGCAAAGTCCGGCTATACTTGGGACGACCGGCTCGGGCTGGCTCGATCGTATATACGATCTCATTCAAGACTCAAGGCGGCCTCTGACTGCCGGGAACAACAAATATGATAAAAAGAGCATGGTCCATGCTTCTTCTTGTTAAAAGAGTTTTCACTCAGTGTACGGGCTACACCGTGTACCACCTCTTGCTGGCTTAATCAAGCTCGGAGGCTACGCAACGCGTCCCTTGCTAGCTTTAAACAAGATCGGGGGCTCGCTAGCCGCTCGGACGGTCCACCCTTGTAGACGGGCACATAGTGTACCGGCTGACCCCTGGTCCTTCGTACGAGCTTGCGGGGTCGCCTGGCTTGCGAAGTGACGCCAGGTCAGGTCGAATACATGCAAAGTCCGGCTATACTTGGGACGACCGGCTCGAGTTGGCTCATTCAAGCCGGCCTCTGATTGGCTTATGTCCTGTTCTTTATGTCTTGATGGCTTCGGATACGAGAAGTCAACCATGAATCAAAAGACGGGATCATAAGACAACATGCTTGGTGACGAATATAATGCTGAATATATACATTCACAAAAGCATTGGCCCACAGACCACGTTCGTTACATCCCTCGGGGGTAGAACCGAAAACACAAAAGGACACCGGTTACGGGACAGCGGCCTCAGTGGTCGTCTCGGCCGCTGCTCCTGATGTGGTGGCATCACCGCCTCTGGCTCCTCCCGAGGTGGTTGCGCCGTCTCCCCCACCGAGGCCACCGGCTCTGCTGATCCCGGAGTCAGCATACGCCCCGCCGCTGGAGGCGGCTGCAGATTCCGCAGCCCAGACCGCCTCGTCGGAGCTGTCGTCGACGTCATAGGGCTGAAGGCCGTGCAGATCTTCAGCGATCACACCGCCGTCTTCACCCCGCTCCAAGAGGAAGTCATCCCAGGCTGCGTACTCGGCGACGGCACTGGCTCTCACACGGAGCTCCTCCTTCATGCCTTGCAGCTCCGCCTCTGAGCCGTCGCGCTGGGCAGCCAGCTTGCCCAAGTTCAGGTTCCGGTACCATGACTTGGCCAAGCGTAGGGCCATATAAGCCCCAGACCGCGCTGCGGAGGCACGCCAGGCGTCCAGGCGCTCTCCACCCACTGCAAGCCAGCGGGCGAGCCGGCTCATGGACGCCGGCTCCACACCCTCCGGCCACAAGGCCGCCACCATCGACGAACCTGCAACCTGGAGCTAAGCCACATACTCACCCAGGGCGTGCAGGCGGGCCCGAAGGCCCACCCCGATATCCTCCACGCTCCAGCCGGAGGTAGTGTCTACCTCCTGCCCGGCCGCACGACGCTCCTCACGGCTCAGCTCAACGGCGGTGTCGGCTGCGACCTGGGTCTCGGGGAAGAGATCTAGAGTAACGGCAACCAGGACGTAAGAACACAGCAAGAGGAGGAGACGACAAAAAGACCAAACACAAAACAAGGAAAAGAGACCCACGATGGAAGGCGCCGTCGGTCTCATGAGAGACCTCGAGGACCTCGCGCTCCCGCACCTTACTCGCATGAGTAAGGCGGGCGACTTCCTCCTGGAGGGTCGCAGCGGACTCCAGAGCCTTGGCCAGTTGCGTCTGCTTCTGGGCAAGGGCTTCATCCGTCTCCCTCAAGGCGGCGTCCTTGAGGTCCACCTCCTTGAGGTGAAGCGACGCGAGGCGGTCCACGTCGGCAGAGTAGGAGGCCTCCTTCTCCTGCAGTGTGGCTTGCAGCCGCTCCAACTCGACCCGGCCGGCCACCTCGAGCTCCTTCTTCTCTGCCTGAAGAAGGTCCAGCTGGTCTTGGAGCTGGCCGCTGGTGTCGCGCAGGGCATCACGCTCCGCGGCAACCTCGCCCAGCCAGGCTTCAAGCTCGGCAATCCGGCTATCAGCCCCCAGGTGCTGGTCCCGTAGCTCGTTGTACGCCTGTACCTGAGCATTGTAAAGCGCCTGCCAAAGGGGAGAGAAAGGGAACAAGATTAAGATTCGACCTGGTTAAAAGCCTAACCAGCCCGATTCTCGAGGGCTACACCCAGTGGGTGCGTTTGCGCGCCCCCACTGAAGAAAAGTGTGCAGGGAAAAGGCCTCCAAGAGATTCGGACCGGTTGACCATCAACCCCCCGATTCTCGGGGGCTACACCCAGTGGGTGCGTTGTCGCGCCCCCACTAACGCCAAGGGAAGAGAAAAAAGTACAAAGAAAAACCAAAGAGGGCAGTGCCTACCTGGGTGCGGGCTTCCAAGTGCTCCATGTCCCCGCATACCACGCGGGTCGCCTGCTCCACCTTCGACCGGCTACTGCTAAACAACGTCACCAGCTCCGGTACGCCGGAAAGAATGGTGCCAACGGGCTGTCGCAGGCGGCCAAGTTCGCCGCCTGCCATGCCTTCATGGGCCGGCTCCGAGCCCGGCCCACATCCCTTGGCGCAACAGGGCCATGCTGGGGAACGAAGAAGGCGCCGACTCCTGGTGCCGGCTCGACAGCCCGCTCGGGCACCGTCCCGACCGGCGCTACCTCCCCTGCAGGAGGCGGATGAGCCGCGTCCGGCGCATCCATGGTCGCCCCTTGGGAATCAGGGGCCGCGTCCGGCGCTGTCAGGTCCAGCACCTGCGCGTCAGGAGCCGCTTCGGCCCTGGGAGAAACCGGGATCGTCTCCAGGTCCACCTGCTCCGGGGCTGCCGGTTCAGATGGCTGGGCCCCCTCGGTCCTTGGGGCCGGTTTGGAGGCGGCCTCGCTAGCTGGCTCCTCCGCACGGGCGTGTGCGGAGGGGTCATGTCTAGCCTTCGCATGCTTCTCCGCCGGCCTCTCGATCCGGCTGGGGCAAGGCTGACCCACGGCGGCCTTCCCCGCAGCTGTGTCCCACCGGCGCTTGGACTCTATCTTGAGCTCCCTCTCGGCAGCATCAGCTGCTACCCAGCAGGCCCGCTCGGCTACGGAGGCGGTGTCTTCATCCACATCCTCCGCCTCCCTGTCAAGCCAAGATCCTCAGGAACAAAGCTCATATCAAGATGGGGAAAGGAAAAGAGGAGGAAACCATACCCTGCAACTACCGGGACCTGCCTCCGGCCACCGCAACGGCGCCTCTTGGCACCGCCTGCTCGCTGCACGGCTGGAGGACCCGGCACCGGTCGCTTAGAGGCCGGCTGGGATGCTGTGGCACCCTTGCCCTTCTTCCCAGCTGCCTCGTCAGCCGCAGTCGCTCCGCCACCTTGACGCCGGCCACGCGTCAGTAGTGGGCCGGTGACCTCCTCCACCTTGTCAGAGTCTTCCTCGAAGGCTGCATCAGAATAGAATGAGGCCTCCTCGTCGTCGTCCGTCCAGTCTGCTACGGCGTGCCGCGTGTACTCACCAGACGGCTCGATCCCTTCCGACTCCAGGGGATCTTCCGAGTCAGCGGAGGAGTCTGAGCGGGGCTCCATCGCACCCTCGTCCTCCATCTCAGAGGCATCGGACACCTCCACGTCAGGAGCAGGCTGACGGAGGGACCCCTGCAGGGTCTTGAACAGCTACAAAAAAGGAATTCAACCAGAGGCTTAGCAACACCACCGGCTTCAAGACAAAACAACCAAGAAGAATGGAGTAAGGCTACCATCGGAGGCGGGTGAGCCCGGTTGAACGGGGACATCCCCCATGTCCATTCCCCGCCCTCATCCATGCAGGCGGTGGAGATCAGGTTCACCCTTCGCGCTACAGCGCCCGGGGTGAACCTCTTGGTGGAGAGCCGGCATGGATCAAGCCGGCCGCTCATCTGGCGGACCAGATGCGGCCGCCTCTGCAGAGGCAGAATCCTGCGGACCACCATGGTGGCGAGAAGGTCACGGCCGAGGAGGCCGCTCTTCCCCAAGATGTCGAGGTGGGCGCAGATAAGCGCCACCTCAGGATGCGGCCTGGGAGTCTTCGCATCCCAGTTCCGCCGCGTCGGAGGAGCGATGGCGAACGGGGGCATGTTGAGGGCGTCCTGAGCCGGGTCGGCGCTCTTCACGTAGAAGAAACCCTTCTGCCAATGCTTGATGGAGTCTTGCAGAGGCATCTGGGGGAAGCCGGACTTCAGGCGATGGTGCACCAGCGCGGCCCCACATGGCGTCATGGGGCGCGGCCCCTGAAGCTTCTCCACCTCGGATTTCTCCATGGCGATGGACTGTTGCTTAAAGAAGAACAGGCTGCGCCACAGATCGATGCGAGGCTTGATCCCCACGAAGCCCTCACAGAGGACCACGAAGGCAGCCAACTGCAGTATGGCGTTCGACGCCAGATGGTGCGGCTGCAGGCCGAAGAATTGAAGCCACTCGGCGAAGAAGGAGCTAGCCGGGAGCCCGAAACCCCGGTAGAAGTGCTGGACGAAGACCACAAACTGTCCCGCGGCGGGTGCGGGAGCGGTCTCGGAGCTGGGAAGGCGCACCAACACTTGGGAGGCCAGGGGCAGCAGTCGATGGTGACGAAGCGCCTCTATGTGCCCCTCGTTGACATCACTGCCCAGCCAGGCCCCCTGCAAAGACGCCTGCAGCGCCGACGAGTTCTTCGAGGAAGAACCGCCGGCCATGGCTACGGGTGGCGAGAGCTCGAAGCGGTGAACGATGCCGCAGCGGCGAGGATGAAGAAGACGAAGGACGCGAGCTCTTCTTCTCAGGGCAGAGGGAGGAAGAAAGCGCGGATGCAGGGCGAGAAGAGGGGGTGAATGGCTTCCTCGGAACCCTCGCGTCCCATTTAAACCCCCACGAAGCGTCGTGGGGAGGGGATCCGCTACGCGCTGGGTCCCATTAATCCCGTGTATTACGGGCGGTAACGCTCCCCTAAGACCAACCGCCGCGGAGTAAATCCGCACAGGATCTCCCGCGTGGAGGCCGAGGGGGAGTCGTGGTTGGACCCAGGTCCCAGACCCGGTCCCGTCAGCAGTAATCGCCATCATTACGCTAGGCGGGGCCCGAGACGTGGCGTTCTCCGGGCCAGTTACGACTGGACCGAGGCGTCGCTTCGAAGGCACCCGGTTCCGAAGCTAGTGTCCTGCGCCGCGAATAAACGGCCAAAATACCAGGACAAATCAACAAGCCGGTGAGGCCGCCCGCCTGCAGGCGGCAGACCTAGCCAGCTTCGGGGACTACTGTCGGGGGGATAACCCCGGGGTAGGCTCGTCATGCCTGTTCCTTCATTTCCGGCCCAATGGACATGAAGGTATGGAGATTCCCAAGGCCCAAGTCTTCTGACCGGCTAGGCATCACCTGCCGGCTGGAAGACGAGGCGGCCACCTTTCTGGCCGGCCAGGCAACCCCTGCCGGCTAGAATCCAGGCGGCCTCCTATTCAGAGCGGGCCTGGTCCCGCCAGCCGGACTAAGGAGGAGGCGGCCACCCTCAAGCCGGCTGACCAAGCAAGCTAGCCGGCCCAGGATCACAAGTCACGTCAGATCGTAGGTCAGGAAGAGACCTCACGATTAAAGGTAGCTACGCGTCAGCAAAGGTAGAGGATCATGGTGCCCGGCAGGTACGAGCGTCGGCGGCCACGCCGCTGACCTACCCCGGCTCCGATCCATCACCTAGCATAGTGTCGGACCGTCACACTCCCACTCCATTACTGCACTCGGCGTGGGGAACAGTGGAGGCGGTCGTACTACCTGCCCATGAAGAATCTCGTGGGGCGACGCTTGACGTACAGCGCGTGCTCAGCGTCAACCTTACGTGGGAGCCCCATTGGCCAGCCGGCGGGTCCCACAGGCAATCGAGACCATGCAGCCGGCTGGCCCCTCATCGACAAGACAAGACCCTTGTGGGCCCTTGGCCAGCCGGCGAAGCAGCCAGCCGGGTCCCAGCCTGTACCCTTTATCCATATTGTAGGCCGACAGGTTCGTCTATAAAGCCCCCGGTCACCCCCCATGCAGAGGGGCCGATCATTCACTAGTCATTCAACACTACACACTCACCAACCGCATAGAGAGAGGTAGAGACGAGCCGGCTGCTCCCCTCTTCCTCCTCCCAAACACCCCGACAGGATTAGGGGTATTATCTCTACGGAGAGCCCTGAACCTGGGTACATCGTGCGTCCCATGCATGTACCAACCTCGTTCCCAGTGCCCACCTTTGTCCATTTGGTTCTCACCGACTTTAGCCTACCTATGGCATATGTTGTGAGTATTCACCGACATATAAAGATCTTCCAGCTGACTAGAAGTAATAGTTTCTTTGATGGATAGAAAATGTGCAACTTTGGACAGTCTGTCAATCACGACAAGAATATCATCATTTCCTTTCTGAGATCTGGGAAAACTAGTGACAAAGTCCATTTCAACATGGTCCCATTTCCATTTAGGAATAGAGATAGGTTGCAGAGTTCCACCATGCCTTTGATGTTCTGCTTTGATTCGCCGGGAAATATCACATTCTGCAACATAGTGTGCAATGTCTTGTTTCATATTTGACCACCAGAATCTTTGAAGGATGTCTTGGTACATCTTGGTACTACCCGGATGGATAGAAAACAATGTGTCATGAGCTTCTTTCATGACCCTTCTAGTCATTCTCAAGTTTTCCCTCTTACTTGGAACGTAAAGACGACCCTTGAAGTACAAAGTGCCATCATCACCAAGATTGAAGCAAGAGGGTTTACCTTCTACAAGGTAGCTTTTAATCTTATTGACTTCAGGGTCAAATAGTTGAATAGATTTGATGATGCTCATGAGATCTTGTTCAACAACCAGGTTACTGAGGGAACCCTCATTAACAACACGGAGGTTCATATTACGAGCCTCTTCAGGATGGGAAACAAGATAACCCCTAGGAACAATATGGAGGTTCAGCTTACGAAAGTCCTCTTGAAGACGGTCATAAACCTTATGAACCTGGAGGTGGTTGCTATACGACTTGTGGCCCAAGGCATCAGCCATTACATTGGCCTTGCCGGGGGTATAAGATATACCACAGTCAAAATCTCATATGGCTCCATCCATCTATGCTGATGGAGGTTCAGATCCGGCTGAGTGAACAGGTACTTTATACTTTCATGGCCGATATAGATCTCACAACGATTACAAAGAAGGTATTATCGCGACTCCTTTAGTGAATGCACTACTACAACAAGTTCGAGGTCATGAACTGGATAGTTCTCTTCATGAGCACGCAGCTGACGAGAGGCATACGCAATCACTTTGCGATCTTGCATCAGGATACATCCTATTCCTTGACGACAAACATCATAATATATGATGAAATCCCTTTTAGTACCGGGAGGAGCAAACACTCGCACGGATGCCAATTTGTCCGTGAGTGCCTAGAAGCTTTCCGGACATTTATCAGTCCACTCATACTTAACACCTTTGTCAAGCAGATTGCTTAAGGGCTTTGCAATCTTGGAGAATTTCTCTACGAATCGACGATAATAGCTGGCGAGTCCGAGAAAACTTTTGACTTGCTTTACATTCTTCGGGGGAGTCGAGTCAAGAATAGCTTGAAATAATTTGGGATTGACAACAATACCATCCTTGGTGATCACATGACCAAGGTAAGTCACTTCGTCCAGCCAAAATTCACATTTGGAATACTTCACATAGAGTTGATCCTCCCGAAGCTTTTCCATTACAAGATTAAGATGTTCGGCATGTTCTTTTTTATTATTTGAATATACCAGGATATCGTCCAGATATACCACGATGAATTTGTCGAGGTAGTCCATGAATATGAAAATTCATCACCAGAGAGAAGGTTGCCGGTGCATTGGTTAAACCGAAGGACATGACGGTGTACTCGTATGAACCATATCGAGTAACGAAGGCAGTCTTGGGGATATCATTTTTGCGAACACGAATCTGGTGGTATCCCAACCATAAGTCAATCTTAGAGAAGATTGAGGAACCAACAATTTGATCATACATATCATTTATCCGAGGTAGATGATATTTTTTTGAATGGTAGCCTGATAGGACGGTAGTCTTGAACTAAACGATATTTTCCATCTTTGTTCTTAACAAATAGAGAAGTGCTCCCCAAGAAGAGGAACTAGAACGAATAAATCCTAGGAGAAGCGAATTGTCAATTTCTTGCTTAAGTTCAAGGATTCATGTGGTGGCATTTTATAAGGACGCTTGGCGATAGGAGTGGTACCAAGTACCAAGTAGATGACAAACTCGACAGCTCGAGCAGGGGGGATCCCTGAGAGTTCTTGTGGAAAGACATCTTGGAATTCTCGGACAATCGAATGATTTCGGTCCTTTCCAAAAGTGAAGCATTTAAAGCATTCAAGGCATATAGCCGCGCTTCAGCATATCGAAAGAGATGAGCATGATAGCTTATTAATTAATTTGAAGGATGTAGGAGGTGGACGGTTTTGATTGCGCAAATGATTGAAGCCATATGAGCCTTCAACCAGTCCATGCCTAGTATGAGCTCAATGTTGGAAGACTTCAGTAAAATGTGAGCGGTAAGGAATTCCAATCCTTCAATTTCAATGGGAGCATTGGGGCAGAACACACATGTTCGACATTGGCCCGAGGGGGTGTTTACCACTATAGGAATGTTCATCTCTTCGCTTCTAATGTCATGCATGGATGCAAAATTTTATGATATAATGGAGTGCGATGCTCCTATATCAAAAAATATAGAAGCAAGTACTAAGTTAACGAGAAGTGTACCATCACGGTAGCAGGCTAGTCTTGAGCTTGAACCATCTGAATGTTGTTGGCCGGACCACAAACATAATCAGGCTTGACATTTTTGTTGCAGTTCTGATTGTTGCCACTCCAATTGAGGGAAGTGCCAGCCAAATCTAATTCTGTCTACAGTCTCTAGCATGGTGACCTGGACGTCCGCACTTGAAGCACAACCCGTCCTCAAGACGGGAAGGAATAACTCTTGGTGGTGGGGCTGCAAGCCTCATCTGCCTAGGTGGTGGAGGAGGCACGCGAGTTGGAGCATATGATGGCCTTGGAGCAGGAGCAAGTGCATGGTACATGTTGTGGGGGATCCAGACCTTCCGCTTCTATGTATATGAGCCCGAAGATGAGCCCATGTCACAGTTGTGCTTGCAGCTATCCTTGAATACGTACATACCAGTTTCAACCTGAATGGCCTTGTTCACCAAGGTGGCAAAATTATCATAGTCCTGAACAAGGAGTGCCAGCTTGATGTCAGGGTGGAGGCCATCATGGAACTTCTCCTATCTACGAGCATCTGTTGTAATTTCTTCTTCAGCATAGCGGGATAATTCTAGAAACTCACGTTGATAGGCATCCACAGTCTTGTTGCCCTGGACGGGGTTGCGAACTCACGCTTCTTCCAGTCCATGATTCCCTGAGGAATGTAGTGGGCACAGAAAGCGGCTTGGAACTCAGGCCAGGTGATGATAGTTCCAACATGCTGAGAGCGCGTGTAACTATCCCACCATTGAGTAGTGGGACCCTTCAAAAAGTAGGCTGCAAAGTTGACATAGCTTTCCATGGGTACATTGTCAGACTTCAGCTCATAAGCAATGTAACGAAGCCAGTCATCGGCATCAAGAGGGTGGGTTGAGCTGCAGTAAACCGCAGGGTTGAGGTAGTAGAAGTCTTGCGGTGTCACGCCTTGCTGCTGGTTCATGTTCGGCCTTGGGAACTGATCCATGAGCCCTTGCATAAACTGGCGGTTCAGTTGAAACTGTTGGACCATCGCATCCATATAGTCAGGGGGCGGGGGTAGTGATTGGTTTGCGGCGCCACTCGGGCGGCCAGTTGGTCTAACTATCGTGCTAAAATTCAACATGGGTAGTTTAGCATAATGCAATTGCAGGGGTGTGGGATCATTCATGAATGTATTCGAGCATAACGAAAAGGAGGATGTGATAGATACTTCACAATAACCAAGTTCAACATACAGACTCATACATATGTTCGATTACAGATCATCGACTACAAGTTTGAAATTTGCCGATAACCTAGACTCACTAGGCGGCACACAGGCACGCGGTGGAGGGATACAACAACTAGACATATTGATAATGCTACATCACGTCAGAGACAATAACTCAAACTAGAATTCGAAATTGGGCGATAACCTGGACTCACTAGGCAACACGCAGCCACACGGTCGAGGTATACAACAACGAGACATAGTGATAATGCTACATCAACTTCGAAGACAATAGCTAACTCTAGGTATCCGACGGTGACCCCGATAGGAGAACCTAGGGGCAGAATTCTACATCCTGTTGTGACTCATGTGCAGGTACCGCATCAAATCGGGGAGCAGAGGTCCAAGTACTACGGTACGACCTCCAACAGTAGGCCACTCAAGGCCTTACATTAGCTCTGTCATGCGCGGCTGGAGGATGTACTCAGGGTGTATCCTCGCATCGACTACTGGCAGTAACTATGCCATCATGTCGTAAAGATGGGTACGCGTGGTGTAGAGCTCAACAGTGTGAGCTCGGAATGCACGATCCCGCGCCTTAGTGTACTGCATGAGAACCTATGGGTCGTAGCGATGACTCACGTAGGGGGTACAGACAATGACGTAGGAGCGGTCGTTGCGCTCCCGAACGGAGGCAGTGTAGGCAGTTAGATTAGATCCAGTCTCATCCCCACTAGGAGCATACGAGATGTACCTGAATGCAGTCTTCTCTAGGCAAGGGTGCGCTCCATGAAGACGGGTGATAGCGATATAGGCAGCATCATGGACGGACATATCGATCGCCAACCCAACTCCGCAGAAGATGTGCAGCTCGTTGGTGGAGATGTCAGTCCGATCAAAGACGCGAACCTCAACCTAGTACTGCTCCTGGTTGAACTTGTGGAAGTCCTCGTACACAGTGTACTCAGGGTACCAGCGATATCCTATCCTGGTCAAGAGGTCGAATAGAATGGCCGGGAACCGAGTCGCGTCAACAACCATAGTCACGCGTACGATCTGTCTTGCGGGATGCATATGAAAATAAGGTTCAAGGATGTCAAATGACAGTGATTGTAATATTTTATTAGTAGAACAACAATAGATAATCCATCCCGAGCATACGAGGACCTAATGTGCTTACGGGAACCTAATGTTAGAGTTAGCAAAATCTTTAACACAAAACAGAAGAGAGATTAGACCCGAGAGTATAGAAGAGGAGTAAAAGATACTAATACCACCAGATTGAGATGTGGGCTGCTACCTCTTGAGCTTCCGTTGCTTTTCCCTTGAAGAGGACAGAGTGATTCAACAAAGTAGATAAGTATTTCCCTCTGTTTGTTGAGAACCAAGGTACGAATCCAGTAGGAGGAACATGCGAGACTCCAATAGTAGTACCAACACAAATAATCAAACACTTGCACCCAACGCTATAAAGGGGTTGTCAATCCCTTCAGAGTTATTTGCAATGATGAGATCTGATAGAGATAGGTATAAAATAGCGATAGATCTGAAAGTAAAACTAAAGTAAATAAATTGCAGCAAAGTATTTTTGGTATTTTTGGTTCATATATCTGAAAATATAATATGGAAAATACACCCATGGGCCATAGGTTTCACTAGAGGTTCTCTCATAAAGGAAAATAATACGGCAGGTTAACAAATTACTGTCGAGCAATTGATAGAAAAGCAAATAATTATGAAGATATCCAAAGCAATGATTATGCATATAGGCATCACATCCGTATCAAGTAGACCAAAATGATTCTGCATCTACTACTATTACTCCACACATCGACCGACTCGTGCGTGCATCTAGAGTATTAAGTTCATGAAGAACATAGTAACACATTACGCAAGATGGCATCATGTAGTGGGATAAACTCAAGCAATATGATGAAAACCCCATCTTTTTACCCTTGATGGCAACAATACAATACATGCCTCGCAACCCCTACTGTCACTGGGTGAGGACACCGCAAGATTGAACCCAAAACTAAGCACTTCTCCCATTGAAAGAATTACCAATCTAGTTGGCCAAACCAAACAAATAATCCAAAGAGACTTGCAAAGATATGAAATCATGCATATAATTATTCAGAAGAGACTCAAATAATATTCATGGATAATCTAAACATAACACTGCAAAAGAGTATTACATCAGATAGATCTCCATGAAGATCATGAAGAACATGGTATTGAATATCAAAGAGAGAGAAGAAGCCATCTAGATACTAGCTATGGACCCGTAAGTCTATGGTGAACTACTCACACATCATCGGAGGGGCAATGGAGTTGATGTAGATGCCCTCCGTAATCAATTCGCTCTCCGGTAGATTACCAAAAAAGGCTCCCAGATTGGATCTCTCGGGAACAGAAGCTCCCGACGGTGTAAAAGTATATTCATGGCTCTTTTTGGCGATACTCGAATATTTGTGAATTTATAGGCCAAGAATTAGGGTTAGGAGACCTGCAGGGGGGCCACAAGCTAGTGGGGCGCGACCACCCCCTAGGGCACTCCCTGCAGGCTTGTGGCCTCCCGGCAAATGACTTGCCCCCTACTCCAAGTCTGTTGCGTGTCTTCTGGTCCAAGAAAAATCATTCCGGAGATTTTATTCGGTTTGGACTTCGTCTAATATTCCTTATCTGCAATATTCAAAAACGTGGAAAAAACAGAAACTGGCACTAGGCTCTAGATTAACAGGTTAGTCCCAAAAATAATATAAACAACGTATAAATGCATATAAAACATCCAAAACACGTAATATAATAGCATGGAACAATAAAAAATTATAGGTACGTTGGAGACGCATCAACATCCCCAAGCTTAATTCCTGCTCGTCCTCAAGTAGGTAAATGATAAAAACAGATTTTTTGATGTGGAATGCTACCTAACATATTTATCCATTTAATATTCTCTATTGTGGCATGAATACTCAGATCCATAAGACTCAAAACAAAAGTCTATATTGACATAAAAATAATAATACTTCAAGCATACTAATAAGGTAATTGCATCCTTTTGAAATAGCATGGTCTTAGAAAGTTATCCCTACAAAATCATATGGTCTGGCTATGCTCGATATTCATCACACAAAGTATCTAAATCATGCACAACCCCGATGAAGATCAAGCAATTGTTTCAAACTTTTATGTTCTCAAACCTTTTCAACTCTCATGCAATACATGATTGTGAGCCATGGATACATCACTATAGGTGGAATATAATGTGGTGGAGGTTGCAAAAAGAAAGGAAGAAGATAGTCTCACATCAACTAGTCATATGAACGGGCTATGGATATGCCCATCAATATATATTAATGTGAGTGAGTAGGGATTGCCATGCAACAAATGCACTAGAGCTATAAGTGTATGAAAGCTCAATAAGAAAACTAAGTGGTTGCACAAAAGATGTATAACACTAGTTATATGAAAGTGACAACATAGGAGACTCTCTATGAAGAACATGGTGCTACTTTGAGGCACAAGTATGGAAAAAGATAGTAGCATTGCCCCTTCTCTCTTTCTCTCATTTTTTCTTTCCCCCCTTTTTTAATGGGCTTCTATGGCCTCTTTTATTTTTTATGGGCTTCGCTGACCTCTTTTATTTTTTTTGTAAAGTCTGGAGACTCATCCCAACTTCTGAGGGAATCATAGCTTCCATCATCCTTTTTCTCACACGGGACAATGCTCTAACAATGCAAGTCATCATACTTTTATTTACTTACAACTCAAAAAGTTACAACTCGATATCTAGAACAAAGTATGACTCTATAAGCAATATGGAAGTGATGGTGCGTGTCATAAAAACGAGGTGGTGGTGTTGCATGGCAATATATCTCGGAATGGCTATGAAAATACCATAATAAGTAGGTATGGTGGCTGTTTTGAGGAAAATATACGGTGGCTGTTTTGAGGACGATTATGTGGTGATTAAAAATATAGCCTCATTCAAATTTACCGATGGATTCAAGACGAAAGAGGGGATGCCTTCCGAGGCATCCCCAAGCATAGGCTCTTTGGTATCCTTGAATATGGCTCGGGGTGCCTTGGGCATACCCAAGCTTAGGCTCTTGCCACTCCTTAATCCATAGTCCATCAAATCTTTAGCCAAAACTTGAAAACTTCACAACACAAAACTCAACAGAAAACTCATGAGATCCGTTAGTATAAGAAAGATAAATCACCACTTAGGTATTGTTGTGAGCTCATTATTTATTTATATTTATGGAATATTTACTGTATTCTAACTTCTCCATGGTTCATACCCCCCGATACAACCCATAGATTCATCAAAATAAGCAAACAACACAAAGAAAGCAGAATCTGTCAAAAATAGAACAGTCTGTAGCAATCTGTTTACTTCGAATACTTATGTAACTCCAAAAATTATGAAAAATAGGAAGATCTGGGAAATTTGTAAACCAATCTTGTGTAAAAAATTCACATCAAAATCACGTTCCAGTGAATTCGTAAAATTCTTGGACTGAGATTGAAAGTTTCTGTTTTTCAGCAAAATCAACTTCAAGCACCATAGACCATCCCAAAGGTCTTACTTGGCTCAAACACTAATTAAAACAAGAAAACACAATTATTATAGAGGTAATAATATGTGCAGGAAACATAAATAAAAACAAAAACAAAATCAAAACAAATAAAATTGGGTTTCCTCCCAACAAGTGCTATTGTTTAACGCCCCTAGCTAGGCATACTGCAATAGATCTAGGTATTCTCATCTTTGGTATGCAATCCATAGGTAGCTATCATTATAGATTCATAAGGTAATGTTATTTTATTTCTAGGAAAGTTCTCCATACATTTCCTTAATGGGAATGGGAATCTAATATTACCTTCTTTCATGTCAATAATTGCGCCAATCGTTCTAAGGAAGTGTCTACCAAGAATAATAGGACATGTAGGATTGCATTCTATATCAAGAACAATGAAATCTACGGGCACATAATTCCTATTAGCAACAATAAGAACATCATTAATCTTTCTCGCAAGTTTCTTAATTGTGGAATCCGCTAGATGCAAATTTAGAGAACAATCATCAAATTCATGGAATCTTAACACATCACATAAAGTTTTTGGAATTGTGGAAACGCTAGCACCAAAATATCACAAAGCATGACACTCATAATATTTCATTTTAATCTTAATGGTAGGTTCCCACTCATCATAAAGTTTTCTAGGTATAGAGACCGCCAGCTCAAGTGTCACTTCAAAAGATTTCATCATGGCGTCCACAATATGTTTAGTAAAAGCTTTATTTTGACTATAAGCATGTGGAGAATTGAACATGGATTGCAACAAGGAAACACAATAAATTAAAGAGAAACTATCATAATTAAAATCCTTGAAATCCGAAAGAGTGGGATCATTGCTATTTAAAGTTTTGACTTCTTCCATCCCACTTTTATCAAACTTATCACTAAGATCTATGAACTCCGAATCATTGGGATGCCTTTTAGCTAAAGTTGACTCATCTCCAGTCCCATACTTTTCAGGATTTATGCTAGAAAACAAATATTCAATAGGTGTCACACCAATCACTTTTAGATCTTCATCAATATTATCATGAGAAAACACTTTTTCAAGCCATTCACGCTTAGCACGTATTCTAGCGGTTCTTTCTTTACACTTATTAATAGAAATTCTCATAGATTTTAGAGACTCATTAATATCATGGTTGGGTGGAATAGATCTAATTTTCAAAGAATCAATCTCAAGAGAAATTCTATCGATGTTCCTAGCCAAATCATAAATCTTGAGCAATTTTTCTTCAATCATAGCACTGAAACCTTTTTGAGAGCTAATGAATTCTTTAATATTATTGTCAAGATCAGAGGGCATATTATTATAATTTCCATAAGAATTGTTGTAGGAATTACCATAATTATTAGAGGAATTACTAGGGAATGTCCTAGGATTGAAATTACCTCAATACGCGTTATTGCCAAAAATTGTTCCTACCAACAAAATTCACATCCATAGATTCATTATTATTTCCAATCAAAGAAGACAAAGGCATATCATTGGGATCAATAGGAGCACTCTTACTAGCAAAAAATTAATTAATTCATCCATCTTTCCACTCAGAGTATTTATTTCTTCCATAGCATGCACCATCTTACTAGTAGGAGATCTTTCGGTATGCCATTGAGAGTAATTTGCCGTAATATTATCTAGGAGTTTAGTAGCTTGTCCTAATGTGATTTCCATAAAAGTATCTCCCGTGGCTGAATCTAAAAGATTTCTAGAAGGAAAATTCAATCCCGCATAATTTTTTTGTATAATCATCCATAAGCTCAAACCATGCGCGGGGCAATTCCTAATCATTAATTTCATCCTCTCCCAAGATTGTGCAACATGCTCATGATCAAGTTGCTTAAAATTCATTATATCGTTCCTAAGGGAGATAATTTTAGCGGACAGAAAGTACTTGGAAATAAAAGCATCTTTACACTTATTCCATGAATCAATACTATTTTTAGGTAAAGATGAAAACCAAGTTTTGGCACGATCTCGTAATGAGAAAGGCAATAGCTTTAATTTAACAATTTCATTATCCACATCTTTCCACTTTTGCATATCACATAACTCAACGAAAGTATTTAGATGGGATGCGTCATCTTCACTAGGAAGGCTAGAAAATTGTTCTTTCATAACAAGATTGAGCAAAGCAGCATTAATTTCACAAGATTCCGCACTAGTGGTGGGAGCAATCGGAGTACTATAAAAATCTTTATTAGTAGTAGTGGAAAAATCACATAACTTGGTATTCTCTTGAGCCATCATGAAAAACCAAGCAATCTAGCACACAAGCAAGCAAACAAAAAGACGAACGGAAAAAGGGCGAATAAAAAGGCAAATCTGTTTGGTGTTTTCTAAAAACCTTTTTAGAAGTGGGTGGGAGGAAAACAAGAGGCAAATGGAAAATAAAGTAAATGCAAGAGATGAGTTTGTGATGGGTACTTGGTGATCTAGCTATGTATCCTTCCCCACAAGGGCGCCAGAAATCCTTCTTGCTACCTCTTGAGCTTGTGTTGGTTTTCCCTTGAAGAGGAAAGGGTGATGCAACAAAGTATATAAGTATTTCCCTTAGTTTGTTGAGAACCAATGTATCAATCTAGTAGGAGGAACAAGCGAGACTCCAATAGTGGTACCTACACAAATAATCAATCACTTGCACCCAACGATATAAAGGGGTTGTCAATCCCTTCAGAGTTATTTGCAAGGATGAGATCTGATAGAGATAGGTATAAAATACTGATAGATCTGAAAGTAAAACTAAAGTAAATAAATTGCAGCAAAGTACTTTTTCGTATTTTTGGTTTATAGATCTGAAAATATAATAATAGACCCGGGGGCATAGGTTTCACTAGAGGATTCTCTCTTAAAGGAATATAATACGATGGGTGAACAAATTACCGTCGAGCAATTGATAGAAAAGCAAACAATTATGAAGATATCCTAGGAAATGATTATGCATATAGGCACCACGTCCGTATCAAGTAGACCAAAACGACTCTGCATCTACTACTATTACTCCACACATCGACTGACTCATGCCTACATCTAGAGTATTAAGTTCATGAAGAACAGAGTAACACATTAAGCAAGATGACATGATGTAGAGGGATACACTCAAGCAATATGATGAAAACCCCATCTTTTTACCTTTGATGGCAACAATACAATACGTGCCTCGCTACCCCTACTGTCACTCGGTGAGGACACCACAAGATTGAACCCAAAACTAAGCACTTCTCCCATTGCAAGAATTACCAATCTAGTTGGCCAAACCAAACAAATAATTCGAAGAGACTTGCAAAGATATGAAAAATCATGCATATAAGAATTCAGAATAGACTCAAATAATATTCATGGATAATCTGAACATAAACTCACAATTCATTGGATCTCGAGAAACATACCACAAAAGAGGATTGCATCGGACACATCTCCATGAAGATCATGAAGAACATGGTATGGCAGATCAAAGAGAGAGAAGGATCCATCTAGCTACTAGCTATGGACCAGTAGGTCTGTGGTGAAGTGCTCACACATCATTGGAGGGGCAATGGAGTGGATGTAGATGCCCTCCATGATCAATTCCCTCTCCGACAGATTACCAGAAAAGGCTCCCAGATTGGATCTCACGGGAACATAGGCTCCCGATGGCGTAAAAGTACTTTCGTGACTCTTTTTGGCGATACGAGAATATTTGGGATTTTATATGCCAAAGAATAGGGTTAGGAGGCCTGCAGGGGACCCACAAGCCTGGGGCGCGGCCACCCCCCAGGGCACGCCCTGCACGCTTGTGGCCGCCCGACAACTGCCTTGCCCCCTACTCCAAGTCTGTTGCATGTCTTTTGGTCCAAGAAAAATCTTTCCAAAATTTTTATTCCGTTTGGACTCTCTTTGATATTCCTTATCTGCAATATTCAAAAACATAGAAAAATAGAAACTGACACTAGGCTTTAAATTAATAGGTCAGTCCCAAAAATAATATAAAACAACATATAAAACATCCAAAACATATAATATAATAGCATGGAACAATAAAAAATTATAGATACGTTGGAGACGTATCATGGGCCCGTAAGCCACACATGTTAGTATAGTTTTTCAATTACTAGACACATCTTCAACCAAGGAGCTAGAATGGGAGTTACCTACAGGCAGTCGACTCTGAGACCAACTTGTGGCTCCCTCGATTTGATCGTACGCTAATTATACACGCAAATGCATACGACCAAGCTCATGGACTCACATGTAGATATCACAACACAACTCTAGACACAAATAAAAACATACAAGCTTCATATTACAAGCCAGGGGCCTCGAGGCCTAGAATACAGAAGCTCGAGAAACACACAAGTCAGCGGAAGCAACAAATATGTGAGTACGGAAATAAAACAAGGAGATGCATGAGAGAAGGCTAGAACAAAAGATACATAGATCAAACGAGGCAAGGCCTCCTACCTGGGAACCTCCTAAACTACTCCTGGTTGTTAGAGGCCTCCACGTAGTAGTAGGCACCGTCGGGGTAGTAGGCATCATCGACGGGATACGCTATCTCCTGGGCTCCATCATCTGGTCGCAGCAATCGTATCAAGGGGAAAAAGGGGATCAATGAAACGGTGAGTACTCATCCAAAGTACTCGCAAAACTGGCATCAGAACTATACTAAGTATGCCTCAATATCAAAGGAAACGGGTTATTTGTGGAATGACTGGAGCAATGCGAGAATAGAAAGAAGGGCCTAGTCCTATCAAAGACTAGCATCTTCAGGGCTTTGCAGCAATAGACGAGAGTAGAGCAAGTAACACAATTATATAGTCATATTGTTGGAGTAAATTAATTAAGATCATGCCTAGAGATTCTTCCTCGACTCCCTGGAGAAAGCAATCCTTGAGCAAACATTCCAGCTAAGTAACATTTGAAGTTGTATAAGATCAGGATACAATTCCAGGTCGTCTTGTAACCGTGGACATGACTATTCGAATAAATTTTCTTCCCTGCAGGAGTGCACCACAATACCCAACACGCTTGATAAACTCTGGTCGGACACACTTTCCTGGGTCATACCCTGCCTCAGAACATCAACATATCGCAGCCCTACATAGGCTCAATAGAGAGGCCACCCCGGCGGTCTAAATCCTAAGCACACAAGGGTCATGGGCCCATCACCCTTTGTGCTCATGCACGATGTGTGGGCTCCCGATGTCAGTCCTGGCACTTCTTATACAAGATGGTGCTTACGTCGACCACTCGGGCGCGCACGACTCCATTGCTGACGTTTGAAGAGCTTCAGCTGATACAAAAACGTCGAGTACCCATAGCTTCTCCCACGTGAAGGTTATTGTGAAAAGGTCTCCCGACCAACTCGGATTAAATATCCAAATCCCATTTGCATTTTAATTAACACTATGACAACGACCAACAATCCACGATATGTGGTCCTGTCGCCCAGTCTTGAGAATGTGTGTCAAGGGCCTATATTTCCCGGCCATGCCTCGTCACATTCACGCGGAAATAGACTCGCAACACACCTCATGTACCTAGTAGGAAGGTCAAGTAACTGTGCGGCTGTAACATCACAGGGATCTGAAGTATCACCCTCGATGGATTCCGAACGATGTAATTATCAAGGTGGCCACGGAGGAATCACCCTCGATGGACCACACTTGATGGTTTGTACGACAGAGTTGTTATCAGAGGTGGTGAAGGAGGAATCACCCTCCGAGAACCACCGCCGGTCAACTACACTATAGTGCTAACATCATAGTGCATAATGAGGTGTCATCCTCGGTACTCGATAGTAGCTCTGGAGTGTCGTAAAACTAAGGCGGTGTGAGTGATGGGGTGGGTCTTGGCTCGTCGATCAGTAGATCAATACTTGGTGCTAAAGCGGGGACAATTAGACTAAGGGGTCAATGGGGAATTACTGAGCCTCCTATACTAAGCATTTGATATGATAGTAGGGTAAATTAGCAGTTCATCAAAAAACAGGCTATGCATCATAATAGGAGCTATTGACAACAGTAACAAAATCTAATGCAAGCATGAGGGAGAAAGAATCAGCGGTATATGAATGAGCAAGGAGGGTATGCTTGCCTTGTTGCTCTGCGGGAAAGGGCTGGTCGTCAATAGCGTAGTCATACCCGACAACAGCGTCAGTCTCGGGGTCTATCGGTAAAAAGAGGGGGGAAGAAACAATAAATATAAAGCACAAATACAATACGATGCATGACATGGAAATATAGAGGGCTAGGCATGCACTAATGCGGTATCACACGTCGCAAACGGAGCGGAATAATATGTGACGATATTTTCCCGTGTCTCGAGCTACTACCGGACGTACGAAATAGATGGAAAAGTTCCATGTTAGTTATGATAGGACCACGTGAGAGACAAACGGACAACATATTCGGATTCATTGAATTTTTCTGATCAAATTTCATATATAAATTATTTTCATCCGAGTTATAAATTATTTTATTTGAATTTTTAAAGTTCTAATAATTTCCTGAAATTTCTTTTAGTTTTAAATTCCAATTATCCAAAACAGTAGAAATACTTTTTATACCTAGAGCTAGCGAGCCACGCTCAATGGCATGTGGGGCCACGGGTTGAGTTAACAGCCCAGTGAGGAGTCAATCGGGTTGACTAATGATTGGTCAAACATACACGTGGGTCCCAGGTGTCATAGACACAGTAGCTAACAGATTTAATTAAATTAGTCTAATTAACAGTGGGGTCCGGGTGTGAGCGAGTTATTTATTTTTTAACTAATCACTGATTAACTCTAATCTAACACTTGACTGGCTAGACCCAGGGGTGATGACCAACAAGTATAGGGGATCTATCGTAGTCCTTTCGATAAGTAAGAGTGTCGAACCCAACGAGGAGCAGAAGGATCTGACAAGTGGTTTTCAACAAGGTAATATCTGCAAGCACTGAAATTATCGGTAACAAGTAGTTGTGTGGTGAGATGATTCGTAGCAAGCAACAAGTAACAAAAGTAACAACGGTGTATCAAAGTGGCCCAATCCCTTTTGTAGCAAGGGACAAGCCTGGAAAAAGTCTTATAGGAGGTAAAACGCTCCCGAGGACACATGGGAAATTCTGTCAAGCTAGTTTTCATCATGTTCATATGATTCACGTTCGTTACTTTGATAGTTTGATATGTGGGTGGACCGACGCTTGGGTACTGCCCTTACTTGGACAAGCATCCCACTTATGATTAACCCCTCTCGCAAGCATCCGCAACTACAAAAGAAGAGTTAAGACAAAGTATAACCATAGCATTAAACTAGTGGATCCAAATCAGCCCCTTATGAAGTAACGCATAAACTAGGGTTTAAGCTTCTGTCACTCTAGCAACCCATCATCTACTTACTACTTCCCAATGCCTTCCTCTAGGCCCAAATAATAGTGAAGTGTTATGTAGTCGACGTTCACATAACACCACTAGAGGAAAAACAACATACAACACATCAAAATATCAAACGAATACCAAATTCACATGACTACTTATAGCAAGACTTATCCCATGTCCTCAGGAACAAAAGTAACTACTCACAAAGCATAATCATATTCATGACCGGAGAGGTAATGAGTAGCATCAAGGATCTAAACATAAACTCTTCCACCAAGTAATCCAACTAGCATCAACTACAAAGAGTAATTAACACTACTAGCAACCTTACAAGTACCAATCGGAGTCGCGAGACGGAGATTGGTTACAAGAGATGAACTAGGGTTTGGAGATGAGATGGTGCTGATGAAGATGTTGATGGTGATGCGTCCCCTCCGATGAGAGGAGTGTTGGTGATGACGATGGAGACGATTTCCCCCTCCGGGTGGGAAGTTTCCCCGGCAGGATCGTCCTGCCGGAGCTCTACCAGAGCTCTAGATTGGTTCTGCTCAAGTTCCGCCTCATGGGGCGGCGAATCCTCCGAAAAGCCTCCTCTTGACTTTTCCCAGACCGAAACCCTTCTTGTAGCAAAAGGGGCAAGCCAGAGGGCCAGCTGGGAGCCCACAAGCCCCCTAGGCGCGGCCAGGGGGGTGGCCGCGCCTAGGAGGCTTGTGGCCCCGTGTTGGCACCCCTCCGGCACTTCTTCGGCCCAGTATTTTTTATAAATCCCAAAAAAAATCCAAGTTGATTTTGACGGCTTCTGGAGTTGTGCAGAATAGGTATCTCAAACTTGCTCCTTTTTCAGGCCAAAATTCTAGGTGTCGGCATTCTCCCTCTTCATGTAAACCTTGCAAAATAAGAGAGAAAAGGCATAAGTATTGTACCGTGAAGTGAAATAACAGCCCAAAAAGCGATAAATATCAACATGAAAGCATGATGCAAAATGGACGTATCAACTCCGCCAAGCTTAGACCCCGCTTGTCCTCAAGCGAAAGCCGAGCTCAATAAATATGCCCACATGTTTAGCGAGAGAGGTGTCGACAAAACAAGATACGAACATGCATGCATCATGATCATGATCAGAACAGCAATACCATCATATGAACTCTTATGCTAAACTGACAATTCCCTCACAAAGTAGATTAAGGATCAAGAACTTTACCGAGAATTAACAACCGATAGCCTTTAGTCATTGAAGCAATTGCAATTTATCACAACATCGGAAAGAGTCAAATAAGAGCTTGTAAATCAATCCACATACTCAATCATCTTTTTGTCTACTACAATTTCTACAACTCACGTGGTACTCATGAGATCAAAGTTTCAGTCGGACACAGAGAGAGATAGGGGCTTATAGCTTCGCCTCCCAACCATTTACCTCAAGGATAATGTCAACAATAATAATTCATGAATACTTACCTCCGAGTTGACATATGGATATAGATCTTTGCCAAGCACATGACCTTAGCCAAGATAAAGGCGAAATAAGGAATTGGTGAAGATCACCATGAATCTTTCAAGGGAAAAAAGTGAAGGTACAAGATAGGCCCTTCGCAGAGGGAAGCAGAGGTTGTCATGCGCTTTTGAGGTTTGGATGTGTGTCCTCTTAGTGTGGAGGAACGTCACTTTATATTGCCTCCTGTGATAAAGAACTTTATTATGGAGTCTGTCGCTTTTATGTCTTCCTCATCACAGGTTCGTACAAAGCTTATTTTCCACACACAAATGATCATACAAATTAGGGAGCAATTTTTATTGCTTGCACCGATGACAACTTACTTGAGGGATCCTATTCAATCCATAGGTAGGTATGGTGGACTCTCATGGCAAAACTGGGTTGAAGGTTTATGGATGCACAAGTAGTATCTCTACTTGGTGCGGGGTTTTTGGCTAATATGAGGTGGAAGCAATCGTCACATGCTAAGGGATCTCTAGTCATATAACATTGTTCGGAACCAAGAAAACACAATTCATTATGTTGTCTTCCTTGTCCAACATCTACTTCTAAGAATGCAATAGTTTAGTGAGTGTTCACAATCATAGATGGTGTCAAAGATGATATATTTATATGTGAACCTCTCCTTCTTTATCACTTCCTATTAATTGCATCAATGACCAAGGTCTACGTTTGTCTACCCTCAACAAGTTTCAATCATCATTCTTTTTATATGTGAAGCCATCACTTCCCATATGATCGTTACATGATCTTTCATGCTTTTGTTCTTTTCTCATTCTCTTGATCATTGCAAGAGGCAAAGCCCTCAACTAAGACACTCTTTATTATATGGCTCATGAGCTCGAATACATCAGGGGTGACACAAAGCAAAACTAAAGCCTGAAATACTAAGACCTTTATTCTACTAAAGAAAGAGAAAACTGAAAAGGAACAAACTAAAACAAAGGTAAAGGCAAAAGATGTGATAGTGATACGATACCGGGGCAACTCCGCCAAGATTGGCACAAGCCAAGGGGATTGCCCATACCCATGCTCAGTTGTCTTCCTTTGGAGGTGATCGTGGTGGAGTTGTTGAAGAGGCCTTGACCTTGTTTAATTCACACTTGAGCATAAAATTCTGCTCCCTCAGATAATCATTTTCCTCTTCAAGCCTTAACACCCTTTGGCATAATTCCTGCTTACTTTCCTGCAAGAAACAAGAAGGGATAAACAGAGTCTTAGGCTTCTTCCTTGAGTCAGGGAGGCTCGACTTCTTGAACTCCACATGGGTGTTTCCAGGTGGAGGTAGAGGAGCCTCCTCCTCATCGGAACTTGTTCCTTCCTTCCCCTTGGGTTCATAATCTTCTTCCTCATGAGTGGTCCAGCCATAACGATCCAAGTCCCCATAGACCTTGGGGTTAGCAAGGTAATCAGCCACATAGCTCTCCCCCTCTGAATCTTGAGAAGACATCTTGGCCTAAATCTGCGGCAGAAAACAGGCTGGAAACAAAAACAGAGGAAATTCGCGTGATAAGAGGGTCAGACCTTTCGGGAGAATATATAATGATTTTTTTTCTAACCAGAAGGAGTACTCCACAGGAAAATGGTGTCCGGGAGGCACACGAGGTGGCCACAAGCACCCCAGGCACGGCCAGGGGGTGGGCCCGCGCCTGGCAGGCTTGTCGCCTCCTCGTGCGCTTTCCGGGCTACTTCAAATTTTTCTATTTTTCTAAATATTCCAAAACGGAGAAGAATTCCTACTGGAAAAGTTTTGGAGTCTATTTACTTACCGAAACACATACCTCTTCGTTATCCGAGTCTGAAACACGTTGATAAATATCCCTTAGGTATTCCTCCGGAGTTATGGTATTGATAATATTGCTTTCAACATTTATGGGAGTACCTGACATATAATGCTTGATCTTGATAATATCACTCTAGGACAATTATCTTCCGTGTTGTTGATCTTGATAGCACCGGAACAATATACTTCCTCAAAAATATAGGGACCTTCCCATTTAGAGAGAAGCTTGCCTGCAAAAAATCTTAAACGAGAATTATATAGCAAGACATAATCACGTACATTGAACTCACGCTTTTGTATCCTTTTATCGTGCCACCTCTTAACCTTTTCTTTGAACAACTTGGCATTCTCATATGCGTGAGTTCTCCATTCATCAAGCGAGCTAATATCAAATAACCTCTTCTCACCAGCAAGTTTGAAATCAAAGGTGAGATCTTTGATTGCCCAATAAGCTTTATGCTCTAGCTCAAGAGGTAAATGACGTGCTTTACCGTACACCATTTTGTACGGAGACATGCCCATGGGATTCTTATAGGTAGTTCTATAAGCCCAAAGTGCATCATTGAGCTTCTTAGACCAATTCTTTCTAGACCTGTTGACAGTCTTTTGCAAAATTAGTTTAATCTCTCTATTGCTTAGCTCTACTTGACCACTGGACTGAGGGTGATAGGGAGACACAATTCTATGGTTGACATCGTACTTAGCAGGCGTTTTACGGAAAGCACCATGAATGAAATGTGAACCACCGTCGGTCATTAGATATCTAGGGACTCCAAATCTAGGGAAAATAACTTATTTAAGCATCCTGATAGAAGTGTTGTGATCAGCACTACTGGTTGGGATAGCTTCTACCCATTTAGTGACGTAATCAACAGCAACTAGGACATGAGTATACCCATTGGATTTTGGAAAAGGTCCCATATAATCAAAGCCCGAGACATCAAATGGTTTTATGACAAGTGAATAGTTCATAGGCATTTCCTGACGTTTACCGATATTACCCATTCTTTGACATTCGTCACAAGACAAGACAAACTTACGGACATCCTTGAAGAGAGTGGGCCAATAGAAACCTAATTGCAATACCTAGTGTGCAGTTCTATCTCCCGCATGGTGTCCTCCGTATGCCTCGGAGTGACACTTTTGTAGGATATGTCCCTGTTCATGTTCAGGTACACAATGTCTAATAACACCATCTACTCCTTCCTTTTAAAGGTGAGGATCATCCCAAAAGTAATGTCTCAAGTCAAAGACGAATTTCTTCTTTTGCTGGTATGTGAAACTAGGTGGTATATATTTGGCAACGATATTGTTTGCATAATCAGCATACCACGATGCACTACGTGAAGCATTGATGACATTCAGTTTCTCATCAGGAAAGCTATCGTCAATAGGTTGTGGGTCATCAAGAACATTCTCCAACCTAGACAAGTTATCTCCTACGGGGTTATCAGCACCCTTCCTGTCGACAACGTGCAAATCAAACTCTTGTAGCAAGAGAACCCATCTGATAAGTCTAGGTTTAGCGTCTTTCTTCTCCATGAGGTACTTAATAGCAGTGTGATTAGTGTGAATAGTGACTTTGGAATCAACTATGTAAGACCTGAACTTTTCACATGCAAACACGACTGCTAAAAATTCCTTTTCCGTAGTAGCATAGTTTCTTTGGGAACCGTCTAGAGTTTTACTAGCATAGTGAATAACATTCAACTTCTTATCAACTCTTTGCCCTAGGACAACACTAACAGCATAATCACTACCATCACACATGATCTCAAAAGGTAGGTTCCAATCAAGTGGTTGAACAATAGGTGCAGTTATCAAAGCCTTCTTAAGTATTTCGAAGGCTTCCTCACAATCATCGTCAAAAACAAAAGGAATATCCTTTTGCAAGTGATTAGAAAGATGCTTAGAAATCTTAGAGAAGTCTTTAATGAACCTTCTATAGAAACCAGCATGACCAAGGAAACTTCTTATACCTTTGATATCCGTGGGGTATGGCATTTTCTCGATTGCATCAACCTTAGCCTTATCGACTTCAATACCTCTTTCAAAATTTTATGTCCTAAGACGATGCCTTCATTAACCATAAAGTGGCACTTCTCCCAATTCAAGATAAGATTGGTGTCTTTACATCTCTGCAAGACTCGATCAAGGTTGTTGAGGCAATCGTCAAAAGAAGACCCGTAAACGGAGAAGTCATCCATGAAAACCACAACAATCATTTCAGAAAAGTCAGAGAATATAGCTATCATACATCTTTGAAAGGTGGCAGGTGCATTACATAAGCCAAAAGGCATACGCCTGTAAGCAAAGGTACCGAAAGGGCAGGTGAAAGTGGTTTTCTCCTGATCAGCTTGTGCAACATGTATTTGGGAGAAACCAGAATAACCGTCTAGAAAGCAGAAGTGTGTGTGTTTAGACAGTCTTCCTAGCATTTGGTCGATAAAAGGCAAAGGGTAATGATATTTCCTAGTGGCTTTATTCAATTTCCTAAAATCGATCACCATCCTATAGCTAGTGATAATCCTCTGTGGGATCAATTCATCCTTATCATTAGGGACAACAGTAATGCCTCCCTTCTTAGGGACGCAATGCACTGGACTCACCCAATCACTATGAGCAACATGATAGATAATACCTGCTTCCAGGAGCTTTAGTATTTCTTTTCTTACTACCTCTTTCATCTTAGGATTTAATCTCCGTTGATGATCATCAACTAGTTTGGAATCAGGATCGGTTTTAATCTTGTGCTGGCATAGAGTGGGACAAATGCCCTTAAGATCATCAAGAGTATATCCAATAGCAGCACGGTGCTTTCTCAGAGTTTTTAGTAACTTCTTTTCTTCATGCTCTAAGAGGCTAGCACTAATTATAACATGATATATGTCTTTTTCATCAAGAGAAGCATACTTAAGAGTATCAGGCAACTGTTTAAGCTCAAACACAGGATCACCCTTTGGTGGGGGTGGATCTCCAAGCAGTTCAACATGCGAATTATTCTTAAGTATAGGATATTGTTCTAAGACAACTCTATCTATCTCATCCCTCTCATCCATATGCATATCATTTTCATGCTCAAGCAAGTATTGCTCTAAGGGATCAGTAGGAGGCACGTCAATAGAAGCTAAGGCAATAGTTTCATCCTTACTAGGCAACTCCTTTTCATGAGGTTGTCTACCAAATTGGGAGAAATTGAACTCGTGTGACACACCTTCAAAGCCAAAAGTGACAATTTGCTTCTCATAGTCAATATGAGCATTGGCAGTATTAAGGAAGGGTATGCCAAATATGATGGGACAAAAGCTATCTTGTGCGGTAGCAAGAACGAGGAAATCAGCAGGATACTTCGTTTTACCACACAAGACTTCAACATCCCTAACAATTCCCACACGGAAGATAGTATCTCTATTGGCAAGCTGAATAGTGACATCAATAGGTTCTATCTCAACAGGTGCAATCTCGTCTTTAATTTCATCATATAAGGATTGAGGTATTGCACTAACACTAGCACCCACATCACATAAACCTTGATAACAATGATCTCCTATCTTAATAGAAACAACAGGCGTGCCAACAACATGCCTATGTTTGTCTCTAGCGTGTGGTTTGGCAATTCTCGCAGCATCTTCACAGAAGTGAATATTATGGCCATCAACATTGTCGGACAGGAGATCTTTGATAATAGAAATGCTAGGTTCAACTCTAATTTGCTTAGGGGGTTTAGGTGTTCTAATGTAGCCTCTACGTATCACAGTTGAAGCTTTAGAATGATCCTTTATCCTAACAGGGAAATGTGGTTTCTCAATGTAAGCACTGGGAACAATAGGATCATTATAGGCAATGACTTTCTCTTCAACTGGATTGGGTTTAACTACATTGACTTCTAAGGGAGGATGATATTTAAACCACTTCTCTTTGGGGAGATCAATATGAGCAGCAAATGATTCACACAATGAACCTACTATCTCACAGTCAAGTCCATACTTAGCGCTAAAATCACAAAAAGTATTTGTTTCAACAAAGGATTTAACTCAGTCAAACTTGAAATTCATACCTGACTCCTTACCTTCTTCAAGCTCCCAATCTTCACAGTTGCGTTTAATTCTCTCCAATAAATTCCATTTGAAGTCAATATCTCTCTTCATAAAAGAACCGGTACAAGAAGTGTCAAGCATGGTGCGATCATCATGAGAAAGCCGAGCATAGAAGTTCTGAATGATAATTTCTCTCGAGAGCTCATGGTTGGGGCATGAATATAACATTGATTTAAGCCCACCCCAAGCTTGAGCGATGCTTTCTCTGTCACGAGGCCAAAAATTATAAATATAGTTCCGATCACGATGTACTAAATGCATAGGATAAAACTTTTGATGAAATTCCAATTTCAACCGATTGTAGTTCCATGATCCAGTATCATCACATAGCCTATACCATGTCAACGCCTTATCCCTCAAAGATAAGGGAAATACCTTCGTTTTGACCTCATCCTCGGGCAAACCTGCAAGCTTAAATAAACCACAAACTTCATCTACATAGATTAGATGCAAGTATGGATGTGATGTTCCATCTCTTGTAAAAGGATTAGCGAGCAGTTTCTCAAGCATACCCGAAGTAAATTCAAAAGCAAATATTTTCAATAGGTGCAGCAGGTTGAGGAGCAACTCTTTGTGCTTTCGATCGAGGTGAAGATGCCCCGAACAAGCCCCTCAAAGGATTAGTTTCCATAGTGACAAGTGACAATAAATTTCAGCGCACTATATGAATGTTTCCTTACCAAGTTCCAGTTACCAAAGGCGCTTCACTCCCCGGCAACGGCGCCAGAAAAGAGTCTTGGTGACCCACAAGTATAGGGGATCTATCATAGTCCTTTCGATAAGTAAGAGTGTCGAACCCAACGAGGAGCAGAAGGATCTCACAAGTGGTTTTCAGCAAGGTAATATCTGCAAGCACTGAAATTATCGGTAACAAGTAGTTGTGTGGTGAGATGATTCGTAGCAAGAAACAAGTAAAAAAAGTAACAACAATTCAGAAAAGTAGCCCAATCCCTTTTGTAGCAAGGGACAAGCCTGGAAAAAGTCTTATAGGAGGTAAAACGCTCCCGAGGACACATGGGAAATTCTGTCAAGCTAGTTTTCATCATGTTCATATGATTCACGTTCATTACTTTGGACCGGTGCTTGGGTACTGCCCTTACTTGGACGAGCATCCCACTTATGATTAACACCTCTCGCAAGCATCCGCAACTACGAAAGAAGAATTCAGACAAAGTCTAACCATAGCATTAAACTAGTGGATCCAAATGAGTCCCTTACGAAGCAACACATAAACTAGGGTTTAAGCTTCTGTCACCCTAGCAACCCATCATCTCCTTACTACTTCCCAATGCCTTCCTATAGGCCCAAATAATGGTGAAGTGTTATGTAGTCGATGTTCACATAACACCACTAGAGGAAAAACAACATACAACACATCAAAATATCGAACGAAAAATAAATTCACATGACTACTAGACTTACCCCATGTCCTTAGGAACAAAAGTAACTACTGACAAAGCATAATAATATTCATGACCATAGAGGTAATGAGTAGAATCAAGGATCTATACATAAACTCTTCCACCAAGTAATCCAACTAGCATCAACTACAAAGAGGAATTAACATTACTAGCAACCTTACAAGTACCAATCGGAGTCGCAAGACGGAGATTGGTTACAAGAGATGAACTAGGATTTGGAGATGAGATGGTGCTGATGAAAATGTTGATGGTGATGAGTCCCCTCCGATGAGGGGAGTGTTGGTGATGACGATGGCGACGATTTCCCCCTACGGGAGGGAAGTTTCCCCGGCAGGATCGTCCTGCCGGAGCTCCAGATTTGATCCGTTCAAGTTCCGCCTCGTGGCGGCGATGAATCCTCCGAAAAGCCTCCTCTTGATTTTTGCCAGACCGAAATGCTTCTTGTAGCAAAAGGGGGAAGCCATAGGGCCAACTGGGAGCCCACAAGCCCCCTAGGCGCGGCCTGGGGGGTGGCCACGCCTAGCAGGCTTGTGCCCCCGTGCGCAGAATTTATAAATCCCAAAAAAAATCCACGTTGATTTTCACGGCTTCTGGAGTTGCGCAGAATAGGTATCTCAAACTTAATCCTTTTTCAGGCCAGAATTCTAGCTGCCGGCATTCTCCCTCTTCATGTAAACCTTGGAAAATAAGCGAGAAAAGGCATAAGTATTGTACCATGAAGTGAAATAACAGCCCAAAAAGCGATAAATATCAACATGAAAGCATGATGCAAAATGGACGTATCAACGGGTCAGTGACCCAGCGCGCAATGGCCGGTGTTCGCCCGCACGGTGGCCCGTCGGAGTTGCTCCGAGGAGCATCACGGACGATGGGGTGGCACGGAATCGCATCTCCGACCACCATTTCCAGCGCTGCGAGCACCGACGGGCAGCTGTCGATGGCGTGCTTCGATATGGGGCACTAGTAGGGGCTGAGGGCGGATTTGACGCCGGCATCGAGCCGAGGCGGTGGCTGGTTCAGGCAAGCGCCAAGAGAACAGAAGAAGCACGCGAGTGAGCTATCTTGGGGGCGGGATCGAGGCAGAAGATGCTCTAGAGCATGCCAGCAGGACGCACGGGTGCTCACGAGCACGTGTGGCTCGCGTGCGACGGTAATGGCGGTCGGCAGAGCTCGGCAATGGCGGCAGCTCGCAGGAGGCCTACGGGAGCTCACAGGGGGAGGTGGATACGAGGGAGCTCACCGGCGTTGATGGGAAGGCCCCGTGCAGAGCTTGAGGCAGCGAACGTGACGAATTGAAGGACGGCGTGCTACGGGTCTGAGTAGGAGGAACGCCGATGGCGAGGTTCTAGGGGCTCCCTGAGCTCGATCCGATGCTCGAGGAGGACGAGGCCGACGCTCTGTAGCTTGTGGACAAGCCACGGGGGCGAGGAAGAGGTTGTAGTCACGAGGTTCACCATGGCGCCTCCATGGATGCGTTCGGCCGGGCGTGGGCAAGGGGGGACACGCGAGGAGAGGAGCTCGTGTGGGGGCTAGGGTTTGCGGGAGCTAGAGAGAGCGAGGGGGCTTGTTATTATCCACCAGCGGCTCTTGATAGCCGGGCGCGCGCGTCGGTGGCCATGGCAAGCGTTGGCCTTCTCCTGGTTGGGCCGCACTTTGGATGGGTAAGGCCCAGTCCAGTAGTGCCCCACTACCATTTTTCCTTTTTATTTTGTAGAACTTTTCTATTTTGTTTTTTAAATAGTTTATGTTTTAAGTTTATTTTTAAATCCAATATACGTTTGTATTTTTTTTGTAACTTTCCCCATTATTCATGTTGTATTCCATGGCTCTTGCCACACAAGTTTGGTGGCCAAACAAAAATGTTTGGAAAAGCTATAATATTAAAAAGGGCATTTTAAATGATTTAGCCTATGTTTTATTTATTTTAAGGCTCCAAGACACTTCATACAATGTGTGTTGCAATTTTACAAAAGTTTATGAAATATTTGCAATACATTCATTATTTTTAATTCTTGGTTTGCAAAACTTTTAAATCCACTTTTAAATGAATTTGAATTGCAAAGGAATTTGAATTATGCCTTGATTCCAATTGTGATCATAATTGGATTAGCAAAATCATTAGCTTGATCTTGGCCATCACTATAGCTTAATTACAATGATTAGTGTAGCACGAAAACGAGGGTGTCACACACCAGGTTCACACATAAGTTCAAAGGGTAAGTTCCAATGAGGTGGTTGAGTAGTAGGTGCAGAAATTAGGGCTTTCTTAAGTATACAAAATCTTCTACGAATCATCATAAAAAACAAAAGGAACATCCTTTGGATAAATATTAATTAATGCCCTAGAAATCTTTGAGAAGTCTTTAATGAAACGCCTATAGAAACAAACATGACCAAGAAAGCTTCTTATACCTTTGGTTTTTTTTGGGCAAGCCATTTTCTCTATTTCATCAAATTTTGCCTTATCCACCCCAATACCTCATTCAAAATTTTTATTTCCAAGCACCATACCTTCATTCACCATAAAGTGTCACTTCTCCCAATTCAAGACAAGATTAGTTTCTTCACATCTCAACAGAACTTGATGAGGGTTGCTCAAGAAATCATCAAAGGAAGTCCCATACATTAAAAATCATTCATGAAAACCTAAAAAATCCTTTCAAATAAGTCATAGAATATAGTAGTCATACATGTTTTAAAGGCAGGAGATGCATTGCATAGACCAAAAGGCATACACCTATAAGCATAAGTTCCAAAAGGGCAAGTAAAGGTAGTTTTCTCTTGGTCTTCTTTTGAAACATGTATTTAAGAAAATCCAGAGTATCCATTAAGAAATCAAAAGTGTGTGTGCTTAGATAATCTCTCTAACATTTGATCAATGGAAGGCAAGGGGTAATGATCTTTCCTAGTATCCTTATTCAATTTCCCAAACTCAATAACCATCCTATAACCAGTTACTATCCTTTGTGGAATAAGTTCATTTTTATCATTAGGAACAATAGTTATAACACATTTTTAGGAACACAATGGAGATGACATCTACTATCAGTAATAGGATAAATTACACCTACTTCCAGAAGTTTTAGTATTTTAGTTCTTACCACCTCTTTCATCTTAGGGTTGAGACGACGCTCATGTTCTAAGACTAGTTTAGCATCTGATTCCGTATCAATTTTGTGCTATCACAGAGTGCGGCTTATGACCTTAAGATCATCGAGAGTATATCCAATAGCAGCCCTGTGCTTCTTTAAAATTTTGAGTAATCTCTTTTCTTCTTGATCTGAAAGATTAGCACTGATAATAACAAGATATATCTTCTTGTCATCAAGATAAACATATTTCAAAGTATCAGGTAAAGCCTTAAGCTCAAATATGGGATCTCCCTTGGGTGGAGGAGGATCCCCTAAAATTTCAACTAGTAAGTTGTGCTTAGGGATAAGTTGTTTATCAAGGGGTATCCTATCTATTTCATTCCTTCCATTCAAATGCATATCATTCTCATGGTCTAGCAAGTATTGTTCTAGTGGATCGGTTGGAGGTACAATAGTAAAAGTAACACCAATTATTTTGTCCTTATTAGTCAATTCCTTTTAATGTGGTTGTTTGCTAAACTTGGAGAAAATAAATTCATGAGACATAACACCAAAGCTCACTTTGATCTTCTCAGTGACACAATTAATTTCAACATTAACAGTATTCAAGAAAGGTCTACTGAATATGATGGGACAAAAGTTATCTTGTTCTGAACCAAGTACTAGGAAATCAGCGGGGTACTTCACTTTTCCACACAAGACTTCAACATCTCTAACGATCTCAAGTGATGAAATAGTATCACGGTTTGCAAGTTTAATAGGGGCATCAATATCGTCAATTTCAGAGGGTGCCATATCATGCATAATTACTTGATATAATGTAAAAGGTATAGCACTAATACAAGTACCAATATCACACACGACATGATAGCAATGATCTCCAATTTTCATTGAGATAACAAGCGTGCCTATCACTTGTTTAATTTTATCAAGTTCAAATCGTTTGTTTCTTTTCTTGAGTGTAAATCAGTAGGAAAGGCTCCTACTGCATGTATATATAAAACCAACTTCTTACATGTACACTCGTGGGGTGGATAGGTGTGAGTGGAGAGGATGGGGGTAGGGCGGGGGGTGGAGGTGATTACAACTTAGGGAGGATCAACCAGAGGTGCAACAATGTTATCTATGAGTTGTACCTTGCTAGCAGGCACCCTAAACCTAAGGTTGGAGAAGTCTTTTACAAATCGACGTCTCCAAGAGTCTAGAGAGGGGGTTACATTATTAAAATAATGGTTGTTACGTTCTTTCCACAAACTCCAAGCCGCCACGAGGAAGACCTCCATGAACATCTTGCGGCGGTGCGCCATCTTCTGATGTTGCAGCATATCCAGCCGGTGCTAACGCGCAACCCACGAGATGTTCAGAGCATCCCAACATCTTTGACTGAAACAACATCGGAAGAAGAGGTGTTCTAGCGTCTCTTCCTCATGTTGTCCACACAGCAGACAATCCAAGTTAGACCCGATATTTTAGTGTCTTCTTTGGAACATGTTTCTGGTGTTAAGCATGTCCATCAACAAGAACCAGCAGAAGACCTTGATCTTAGGGACACATTTCAACTTCGATAGCCAGCCAAACGTTGTGTGGACAACGATCTCTCTGAAGCAGAAGCGGCGATACGCCGCGGTTGTGAAAGTGTTAATGCCCCAAGCACAACACCATTCGTCTCCACTAGAGTTGAGCTCAATTCCTTGCGTTTCCCGCTGCAACAACCTAACTTCTTCATGAGCTTTCTCTGACAGCGCAGCGAGAGTATGTTTTGCAGCGAGGATGTCCCTAGGAAGGCTCGAACCGATGCATCTTCGGAGCTAGTGAAAGAGAACGCCCTAGGGAATTTGTCCGCATATATGGCATTGTTCCAATTGTCTTTCCAAAATAGAGCCGAATTACCATTTTTTACCTTTACCTGGGTTACCCCACGAAGTACGGGCATTAGCTTAACTAGCTCCCGCCACCAGAAAGAGCCACATTGATCCCGTACATGCGGATAGCGTCGGTGTAATATGTGTTCCAGATCAGTGACCCCCATGGAATATCCCGTCGGTTATAAAATTTGCGCAACATTTTCAGAAGCAGGGCGTCGTTCTGTAGCTTGAAGTTTAAAACACCCAGTCCACCATTTTCCTTGGGGCGGCACACCGAATCCTAGGCCGCCATGGCATTACGCTTAATCCCATCGTTCGTCTTCTTTCTGCACAAACACCTTGTCCTCATCTTATCAATCTTCTCAACGGTTGTTAGAGGTATTCGGAGGGTCCCCATCGAGAACATGAGTAATGACATGATGAGTGAGTTCATAAGGGATAGTTTGCCTATGTACGACATCATCGACTCAGCAGGAGTAATCTTTCTCTCTGCTTTGCATACCATCGGCGTCATGTCCACCACTGTGGGTTGGGACATGCCAAGCGGGAGCCCTGGGTAGGTGAATGGCATGGAGCTATGGTATTGCATGTGTCAGGGGGCGTGTTGATGGGAACCAGGGTTGATTTGTGGCAGTTAATCTTAAGGCCGATTGACGCAACATAGTCGTTGAGTATTCCTTTTATTCTCATAGCTTGGATGGGGCAAGTTGGCATGATAATGATGGTGTCGTCGGCATACTGAACCACTGGAAAATCAGTGGCGCCCCAGGGGTCGATGGGATGTGTCAATGCTCCTTCCCTGAGTGCTTTGTTGATCTCTGTCTGAAGAAGGTCCGCAGCAAGGACAAAGAACAACGGGGAGAGGGGACCCCCAGCCTAACTCCACATCTACAAGGGAAATGTCTTCTGAGGGTTCCATTCAACAACACCGATGATTTCCCAGAGGAGAAGATGCAGTTGATCCAGCCAATCCACTTTGAGTTGAATCCCATATTCTCCATGATCTCGATCATCGCCGAATGCTCCACAGCGTCAAATGCCTTAGCGAAGTCAAGCTTAAGGAGGACTATCTCCTTCCGAGAGGTTTGGCATTGGTGAATGTACTCAAAGGCCCAGGCCAGGCAGTCATGTATTGATCTACCCCAAAGAAAATCATACTGGTTGCGATGCACGATCTGCAGAATGACTTTCTGTAGCCATTGGGCCAAAATTTTAGTGATCATCTTGAGGCAATAGTTAAGCAATGTGATTGGGCGATAGTCATCCACTGTCTGAGGCGAACCCTTCTTCAGGATCAGCGTGATATAGCCATAGTTAAGTGATTCCAAATTAAGGGTACCTTTACGAAATTCTTCACAAAGATCATAGAATTCAGATTTTATGACTAGCCAGCATGCTTTCAGAAATGCTCCGTTAAACCCATCTGGTCCTGGCGCGTGATCAGCGGGCATCTCTTTTATAACAACATCAATTTCAGACTGTTCAAAAGGGGTAGTGAGAGCATCAAAATCTATCCCTTGTCGCAATAACGAGGCTAGGTTAAAGCGTATGTCCGGTGACCTTGATTTGCCCATCCTCTCTCCGAAGGTGTCGAACATAACATATTCTTTGCCTTCGTGATTTTCAATCATGGTACCTCAGCAGTTTTAATGGCAGTAACACAGTTACGCCGATATCGTTCTGTCGCCACAGTTTGAAAAAACTTGGTGTTCTCGTCCCCGTATTTGATCCATCTAATCATGCATGTTTTACTCCAATAAATCTTCTGATATTGCAGTAGTCTGAGGAGGTGTTTTTTGAGGATGTTCCTGAAGTTCTTTTCTGGTGTTGTGAGTGTTCTTTTGTCCTCGACAACATCAACCTCAAGCAGAGCGTTGTTGGTGTTGTCAATGGCTACTTTGAGGTGAGAGATGCGCAAATTTGACCGCTTTCAGTTTCTGGCAGATGATCAATGGTGCGTTGCTGTTTTTGCCGTGCTTGATGGGATTGTTCCATGCTTGGGAGACCGTATCCATGAAACCTAGCTGGGCAATCTAGTAGGTTTCAAACTGAAAGCTTTTGTTTCTAGGAATAGATGTTTGGATCACTACAGAACATGGGATGTGATCTGATACAGGACGAGCGAGGGGTCGCATCAGAGTGTTAGGAAAGGACGAGGTCCAGTTCAGAGAGGTAAAAAACCAATCCAGTTGCTCCAAGAGGGGAGTTTGTTGCATATTCCACCAGGTATACGAATGCCCCTTGATGGGAAGCTCCGTCAATGTTTGCTCCCGGATGAAGTCATTGAATGTGAACATGTCTTGGACATCACCCCCAGGAAGGTTACGGTTTTTAGGAGCTCTTATGTAATTGAAGTCTCCAAGGATTAGCCAATCTTCAGAAACTGGGATGTCAAGATCAAAGAGCCAGTTGGTGAAGAGAGCTCGTTGTTCCCCCTGACAGGGGTTGTATGTGTTCAGTAGCTTCCCTTGAAGAGCTGTTTGTGTTGATTTAAATTTGATTCCAAGAGCGAAATCTTTTTCTATGAAGACATCCCCTGTGAATGTATTGTTGTTCCAGATCGTGACTAGGCCCCTGAAACACCTATAGAGGGGATATATGCGAATTTACAAAGCGTTTAGGGCACAAGTACTTTAGGGTATTATCATCGAACATCGGCATTTTGGTTTCTTGCAAGCAAATAACAGAGCATCCACTGTCACGGATAGCATTCGGAAGAGCTAAGTGTTTTTTAGGACAATTAAGACCTCGGATGTTCCAACATAACACATTCCAGTTCTGCACAAGTACCATGCTAAAGCTTAAGGGCTACATCGAATAAAAGATTAAGCATGATCTGCCTCAGCTCCTGGCGCCTCTTTGAGTAGCTCGCTAGTAGCTAGATCTTCTTCAAGGATGGCGCAGAGCTGAGTCCCAATGGCCTGCATAGTGCAAATAGCAGTAGGAGGGGGCACATCCCACTCAAGATCGCGGGCACCAAGAGAGACTGACATGTTAGGTATCACCCCGGGCTTGACTTTAGACTTGCCAATACGACCATCAGCCACCGGTGGAACGTTGAAACCATCGTACTTGTTTGAACGAGAGCCGCGGGCGAGGTAGGTTGTGTCCACAGAGGCCTTCATTTTACCTTTTCCCTTCTAGTAAACCCTTCCCCCCTGTGCACAAAAGAAAGTGCCAATCCTGGCTGGGTAGCCCCACCATCAGCAATAGGTGCGACTATCACTGCTTCCCCCGTGAAACTCTGATGAACCTCTATAGGATGGTTCATGTTGAGCTCTAAATCCACTGGGCAACCACAAAATTAAGCATTGGAAGCGTTTTATGATCAGGTGGAACCTCTTCGATCACCATGGAAGACTCAGACCTGATCGATGGTATTGCAGCGTAGGAATTACTGAGGATCGGACCCTCATCTCCAAGAGAAACTATAAAACTCCATACTCACAAAATCCATGTTTGAACCCATATCCGTTGATCCAAGGCCCGATATTAGCAATGAGAGGTCTTATAGTCCCGAAGATAAAATCATTAAGTTGTTGCCTCGGAGCTGGATCAGTCAATAGAACCGAGAGAACAGACTCCCCTTGTTCAGAAAGCCCAAAACGGATGCCATCGTTGTGTACCTCAATAGAGATCCTCAAAGAACTCTCAGAGTGCTGCTATTGAGCTGTTTGAGAGTGCATCACCAACAAGGGCAGAGAATAAACTAAGTTATTGGAGCTACCTGAATCTTCAGAAACTGTGATTGCATCATTCCAAGCCTGAGATGCACTGTCAGTGATGTTGTCTTCCGGCTCGAGGCCATCTTGAACTTGAAGACCTTGCGCAGCAAGCCAGACGTGAAAGTTGTAAAGATACGGAGGTAACCGAGGTGCTGGTGGTTGCCGGGCCGGCCACACACCCCAACCACCATTGTGCACCTGCTGATTGGGTGCAACGTTATAAGGAGGAGCTACATTGGGGGGTGCCGCATTCTAAACTAACCAGTTGTGAACCTGCTGCTGGTACAGTTGTTCGGCAGTAAGATCAGGACCAAACTAGGGATGTGGGTTGCCATCAGGAGGAGGAGGTTCTTCCCCAGCAGGAGGAACTTCTGGTAATAGACCATTCCAATCATTGCTGCGAAGAATAGTAACTTGAACTGTCCAACAGTCTCTAGCCCCTCCAAGGTGCCACACAACAAAACTTTTCAGGATTAACCGCATGTTAATCACTCTCACTTTGAGCAGAACAAATATCCTATCTTGTCTCGGATTATACCAGGATATGAGAGATTTAAAACAACCTAGAGACTTATTGATGTAATACTCTGTTTGGTAGTCATAAGGGAAACCAAAGTACATAATCCATAGCTCAGGCCCAAAGGTGGTGATACGGCGATTCAGTGCTTCATTGTGGGGCACAAAGGTGATAAGTAGACCATCCTCCTCAAGCTCTTGTGGCGTAGCAATGGTGGTGCACGCATAAAGGAATCCGTAAAACCGAAAATCCAAATGCCCAAAGGATGGTCAGAGGGTTCAGTGGTAAGGATCTGAGCTTCATGTAACAAACCTTCTATCATGTTGCGGATGGCCTCACGGCGATGCTGGGGGATGTAGTGGATGGCCTCAACGATTGCCAGGAAGTCATGGTTGAGGGGTTGGATCGGGCCGACCACCATTCCACTCCTCACGAGTCTGTCAGCCGGACCAGATTCAACTGCGAAGCCCGACGGTAGGAACGGCATCGGGTTCAATGGGTAGTTAGCCATGGAGACCGAGAGGGATGACAATGAACGTGGCAAAGGTGGTGGCGATGGAAGTGAGAGCAATGGAGGGGGCGGTGGAAGTGGTAGCAATGGATGTGACAGGGGGTGGTGGTGTGCTCTGTTTGGGAAGGAGGATGAGAATTCGAAGCGTGAGGGGTAGAAGCGGAAAATTTGGGCACCGAGATCCATTTGGAATATTTGTCTCTTTTGAGGCAAGATCGTGCCACGTGTCCATATGCCCCACACGAGTTACATCTAACGACTCGGTGCCTTTCGCCCTGATCAGTATTGGAAACACCTCCAAAAACGACAACCTTGTGCTGATTGATATCCTTGATAGTGTTACTCAGATTAGAAGATATGTCCCGTGGCAAGAGTTGGTTTAGAAATACTGGGCAAGAGATCGCCTTATGATCAGGGGCTGAGCAATTAATGCAAATTAATCTCGATAGGCAAGAGCGCTTATGATGGCCCTATTGAAGGCATCTGGAACATAAAATTGGCCAATTAATTGCTAAACCCGAGATTTCCTCCTCGGAATATTGTGCTTGTGCCAAATCTCCTTTGTGACCTGCCTTTAAAATAGGAGGCCATGCATTATGAGGAGGCGCGTATTTAAATGCTGACTGTAAGAAACATTGCGGTGGCGAAGGATAGGGAATATTAATCTTAAATTGGAATCTGCCCAGATTAATGTGATCAATATTAGGAGATTTCCCCGATTCCTCTAATTCCGCTTGAGCATCATAACTCTCCATTAACCGCCTATGAAAGTGGCCATTCGAAATTGGCGGTTTGAAATTCAAATTTGTTGTACTAACTTGGGCTGATGAGCTGGAAGAATAGCACCACCCAAGGAAGATGCTTCTCCCATATTGCCATTGGAGAATATCATGTGGTCAAGGGGAATCAATCTTGACATGAGACCCAAAACCGTTGCATGATCCATGACAGCATCTTTATGTAAAAATCTCAAGTTAGATTTGATCGCCAAATGACGACTAGACGAGATGTCAACCAATTCCTTGTCTGCATGCGAGTGATAGTCAGAGTTCGTGGCCTGAGTAAAACGTCCCTTGAAGAGATGAAAATGACAAACAAAATCCGGCCACACTCTATCTTTAAGGCCATCGATGAAATGTCCCACCTTGTTATTGGCAACACTGACGTGAAAAGTTCTAGCAGAAATCTTGTGGACATAGAATCCTGTGTTTAAACCACCCAAGCAACATTGAAGAGCAATGACTACTGAATCAACATATAGGGGGAAGGAAGCCGAAGAGAAATAAACCACCAAGAAGAACTCCTTACCACCCCGGTGCGTGGAAAATGAACAGTACTGCCAAACTTGCGTCTCACCTGATTTTCCAGGGCCAACCCCGGCAAGAAGTCCCAGTGTAGTAGTCCTTCCATCTTGATTAACAACAGAGATCTTCATGGTTGGAGTGGGGTGCAGGTGGAGAGGAAGGGAGGGAGGAGGAGAGAGGTGGAGAGAGCACAACCCCTTGCAATTCTAGCAGCTTCATCACAGAGATAAATAACCTGCCCATCAAAATTATCAACTAGGAGATCCTTAACTATGGAAACATTAGGCTCAACATTTAGTTGTTCATAAGGTTTAGGTGTCCTAACATACCTTTTATTAACCAGTATTGTAGTGTTAGCATGTTGTCTAATCCTAACACGGAAAAGGAGATTTCTCATTGTAAGCGGTAGGAACAATTGGATCAACATGGTTAACAATTATTTCTTCCGTCTTAATTTTAACAGCTTCTTGAGGGAATTTTTTAATGGGAGGATGATATTTAAACCACTCCTCCGTGGGAAGATCAACATAGGTAGCCAAAGATTCACAGAAAGTAGCTACTATCTCACAGTCAAGACCATATTTATTGCTAAACTTATGAAAAGGAGAAGTTTCCGTAAAAGTTTTTACGCAATCAAAATTAAGCCTCATACCTATCTCGTTACCTTCATTGAGTTCCCAATCTTCAGAATTGCGTTTCACCTTTTCCAAAAGTTCCCATCTGAATTCAACAGTCTTCTTCATATAGGAAGTAGTAGTACAAGAACCAAGTAACGTTCGATCATCATGAGAAAGCCGAGCATAATTTTTTTGTATAATCAATTCTGTTGAGAGCTCATGGTTGGGCCAGGTGTGCATCATATATTTAATCCTCCCCAAGCTTGAGTGATACTTTCTCCTTCACAAGGACACCAATTATGAATAAAATTCCGATCATGATGGATTAGATGCATAGGATGAAACTTCTGATGAAATTCCCACTTCAAGCGATTCTAGTCCCATGATCCAATATCATCCAATAGCTTATACCACATTAGTGATTTTCCCTTCATAGATAAAGGGAAAAGTTTCTTCTTAACTTTGTCTCTTGGTAGACGTGAAAGCTTAAATAATCCACAAATCTCATTGACATATATCAAGTGGTAATCAGGATTAGTTGAACCGTCATAAGGATTAGCCAACAGTTTCTCTACCATACCCGAAGAAATCTCATAATAAATTTTACAGTAGGTTCATTGGGTTGAGGAAAATTTTCCTCAACTTCCATTTGAGGCAAAGATGCCCCGAACAAGCCACTCAAAGGGGGGGGGGGGTCGTTCATAGTGACAAGCAACAATAAATTTCAGCAGGTAGCAAAAAAGGTTCCTTACCAATTTCCACTTACCAGAGGCACTTCACTCCCCGGAAACGACACCAAAAGAGTCTTGATGACCCACAAGTATAGGGGATCAATAGTAGTCCATTAGATAAGTAAGAGCGTTGAAACCAGCGAGGAGGAGAAGGAAATGATAAGCAGTTTTCAGCAAGGTTTTCTCTCGAAGTGCTGTAAGTAAGAGTGATAGATAGTTTGTAGCAAGATAATTCATAACAAGTGAGAAGTAAAAATAGTAAGAAATGTTGTAAATATACCCTAGAGGCAATAATAAAGTTGTTATTATTTTATTTCCAGTTCATGATAATTGTCTATTATTCATGCTATAATTGTATTAACCGGAAACCGTAATACATGTGTGAATATATATATCACAATGTGTCCCTAGTGATCCTCTAGTTGGCTAGCTCATTGATAAATAGATGAATATGGTTTCCTAATCATGGACATTAGATGTCATTGATAATGGGATCACATCATTGGGGAATGATGTGATGGACAAGACCCAATCCTAAGCGTAGCACTAGATCGTGTTGTTCGTCTGCTAAAGCTTTTCTAATGTCAAGTATGGTTTCCTTAGACCGTGAGATTGTGCAACTTCCGGATATCGTAGGAGTGCTTTGGGTGTACCAAACATCATATCGTAACTGGGTGATTATAAAGGTGCACTACGGGTAACTCCGAACGTGGGTGTTGGGTTGCACGAATCGAGACCGGGATTTGTCACTCCGTGTGACGGAGAGGTATCTCTGGGCAAACTCGGGAATCCATCATAATATTGAGCTCAGTGTGACTAAGGAGTTAGTCACGGGATGATGTGTTATGGAACGAGTAAAGAGACTTGCCGGTAACGAGATTGAACAAGGTATAGGAATACCTTCGATCGAATCTCGGACAAGTATCATACCGATAGACAAAGGGAATTGCATACGAGATTGATTGAATCCTTGACATCATGGTTCATCCGATGAGATCATCGTGGAACATGTGGGAACCAAAATGGATATCCACACCCTGCTGTTGGTTATTGGCCGGAGAGATGTCTCGGTCATGTCTGCATGTCTCCCATACCTGTAGGGTCTACACACTTAAGGTTCGATGACTCTAGAGTTGTTAAGGGAATGGTATGTGGTTACTGAAGGTTGTTCGGACTCACGGATGTGATCTCGGACGTCACGAGGATCTCCGGAATGGTCGGGAGGTAAAGATTTATATATAGGAAGTCTTGTTTTTGTCACCGGAAAAGTTTCGGGCTCATCGATAGTGTTCCGGGAGTGCCGGGAGGGTGCCGGAGGACCCCCAGGAGGGGTGTGACGACCAAAGAGGTGCATGGGCTGTTAGAGGAGGTTTTCCAGCCCTTATTGGTCTGGTCAAGGCCTTCCCTAAAGGCCTATGCGCTTAGGGATAAAAGAGATAAGTCAAGGAAGGTTAAAAGGATAGGAGAAAGAGTCCTACCAAGGGAGTCGACCTCCCTTGTGGGAGGAGGACTCCTCCCTAGCTTCAGCCGAAGCTCCTTCTCCTTGGAGGAGGGGCCAAGGCAGCCTCCCTCTCCCTCCTCCTATATATAGTGGAGGGTTTTGGCCTTTTGGAGACACACAATTCATCACTCCACGGCAAAGCCCTACACCTCCTCCTCCACGTCCTCTACAACGCTTGGTGAAGCCCTGCCAGAGAACCACATAGCTCCACCGCCCCACGCTGTCATGCTGACGGAGCTCTCCCTCAACTTCTCCCCTCTCCTTGTTGGATCAAGAAGGAGGAGGCGTCACCGGGTTGTACGTGTGTTGAATGAGGAGCTGTCGTGTTTCGGCACATAGATCGGAATCCACCGCGATCTGAATAGCTGCAAGTACGACACCATCAATAGCATTCATAGTAACGCTTCCGCTTAGCGATCTTCAAAGGTATGAAGATGCTCTACAACCTCTCTTGTTGTTGGTTTATCCATAGATAGATCATTGCATGGCGTAGGATTTTTTTGAAATTACTACGTTCCCCAACAGTGGCATCCGGGCCAAGGTTCTATGCGTAGATTCTATGCACAAGTAGAACACAAAAGTTGTGGGCGTTGATTTTTCAATTTTCTTGCCGTTACTAGTCTTATCTTGATTCGGTGGCATCGTGGGATGAAGAGGCCCGGACCGAATTTACACGTACGCTTACGTGAGACTGGTTCCACCGTCTGACATGCACTTGGTGCATAAGGTGGCTAGTGGGTGTCTGTCTCTCCCATTTTAGTCGGTTCGGATTTGATGAAGAGGGTCATTATGAAGGGTAAATAACATTGTGTCTGTCACGTAGGTAAGAAACATTCTTTCTAGAAACCCAAATCAGCCACGTAAAACATGCAACAACAATTAGAGGACGTCTAACTTGTTTTTGTAGGGTATGCTATGTGACGTGATATGGCCAAAAGGATGTGATGTTACATATGTGATGTATGAGATTGATCATGTTCTTGTAATAGGATTCACGACTTGCATGTTGATGAGTATGACAACCGGTAGGAGCCATAGGAGTTGTCTTAATTTATTGTATGAGATGCAACGCCATGTGATTACTTTACTTTATTTCTAAACGTTAGCTATAATAGTAGAAGTAATAGATTGACGTGACGACTTCGCGACGACCCAATGATGGAGATCACGGTGTCATGCCGGTGACGATGATGATCATGGTGCCCCGAAGATGGTGATCCAAGGAACAAGATGATATTGGCCATATCATGTCACTATATGATTGCATGTGATGTTTATCATGTTTTACATATTATTGCTTAAAACGACGGTAGCAAAGATAAGATGATCCCTCATTAAAATTTCAAGATATGTATTCCCCTAAGTGTGAACCGTTGCGAAAGTTTGTTGTTTTGAAGCATCACGTGTTGATTGGGTGTGATAGATTCCAACGTTCGCATACAACTGGTGTAAGCAAGTTTACACACACAGATCACCTAGGTTGACTGGATGAACCTAGCATGTAAAGACATGGCCTCGAATACGAGATGCCAAAAGGTTGAACATGAGTCGTATGGTTGATACGATCAGCATAGAGATGCTCACCATTGATGACTAGTCCATCTCACGTGATGATCGGACACAGGCTAGTCGACGTGGATCATGTGTCACTTGGATGACTAGAGGGATGTCGATCTAAGTGAGAGTTCATTATTAATTTGATTAGATGAACTTAATTATCATGAAGTTAGTCTAAATGTGTCTTTACAAATATTGTAGATCCAATGGCCAACGCAAATGTCCCATTCAACTTCAATGCGTTCCTAGAGAAAACCAAGCTGAAAGACGATGGGAGCAACTATGCGGACTGGGCTCGTAACTTAAAGCTCATCCTCATGGCTTCCAAGAAGGCATATGTCCTTACTGCACCGCCAGGTGATCCTCCCGTTCCCGCGGCAGACCAGGACGCTAAGTCGCGGAGTGATGACTACTCTCTCGTTCAGTGCGGCTTGCTTTACATTTTAGAACCGAGGCTCCAAAGGCGTTTTGAGCGACACGGCGCATATGAGATGTTCGAGGAGCTGAAACTTGTCTTTCGAGCTCATGCCAGGGTCTAGACATACGAAGTCTCCGACAAGTTCTGTAGCTGTAAGATGGAGGAGAACAGTTCTGTCACTGAGCACACACTCAGAATGTCTGGGTTGCACAACCGCTTGACTCAACTGAGAGTTGAACTTCCGGATGGTGCGGTCATTGATAGAATCCTCCAGTTGCTTCCACCTAGCTATAAAGGCTTTCTAATGAATTGCAACATGCAAGGGATGGAAAATACTATTCCTGAGTTGTATTCAATGCTGAAATCTATGGAGGTAGAAATCAAGAAAGAGCATCAAGTGTTGATGGTCAATAAGACCACCAGTTTCAAGAAGGGCAAGGGTAATAAAATTTTCAAGAAAGATAGCAAAACGGTTGCCACGCCCGGTAAGCCAGTTGCCGGGAAGATGCCAAGGAAGGGACCTAAGCCTGAGACTGAGTGCTATTACTGCAAGGGAACCGGTCACTGGAAGTGGAATTGCCCCAAGTACTTAGCGGAAAAGAAGGCCGACAACGTTAAAGGTATATGTGATATACTTGTTACTGATGTTTACCTTACCAGCGCTCGTAGTAGCTCCTGGGTATTTGATACCGGTGCTTTTGCTCACATTTGCAACTCTAAACAGGTACTACAGAACAAGCATAGGCTGGCTAAGGACGAGGTGACAATGCGCGTCGGGAATGGTTCCAAGGTCGATGTGATCGCCATCTACATGCTATCTCTACATCTACCTTCGGGATTAATGATAAACCTTAATAATTGTTATTTAGTACCAGCTTTAAGCATGAACATTGTATTGGAATCTCGCTTGATGCAAGATGGCTACTCATTTAAATAAGAGAATAATGGTTTTTCTATTTATATGAGTGGTATGTTTTATGGTCATGCCCCGCTGGTAAATGGTTTATTCCTGATGAATCTCGATCGTGATGATACACATATTCGTAGTGTGAGTACCAAAAGATGTAAGGTTGATAATGGTAGTCCCACATACTTGTGGCACTGCCGCCTTGGTCATATCGGCATAAAGAGCATGAAGAAACTCCATATTGATGGACTTTTGGAGTCTCTTGATTTTGAATCATTTGACACATGTGAGCCGTACCTTTTGGGAAAGATGACCAAGACACCATTCTTCAGAATAATGGAGCGAGCAACGGACTTATTGGAAATAATACATTCCGATGTATGCGGTCCAATGAGTGTTGAAGCTCGTAAAGGCTATCGTTATGTTGTCACCCTCAGTGATGATTTGAGTAGATATGGGTATGTCTACTTAATCAAGCACTAGTCTGAAACATTTGAAAAGTTCAAAGAATTTCAGAATGAGGTAGAGAATCAACTGACAAGAAAATAAAGTTTCTATGATCTAATCATGGAGGAGAATATTTGAGTCACGAGTTTGGCATGCACCTAAGAAAATGTGGAACTGTTTCACGACTCACGTCGCCTGGCACATCCTATCATAACAGTGTGTCCGAACATCGTAAACGTACTTTATTCGATATGGTGCGATCTATGATGTCTCTTACCGATTTACCGCTATCATCTTGGGGATATGCATTGGAAACTGCCGCATTCACTTTAAATAGGGCTCCGTCTAAATTCGTTGAGACGACACCGTATGAATTATGGTTTGGCAAGAAACCTATGCTGTCGCTTCTTAAGGTTTGGGGTTGCGATGCTTATGTGAAGAAACTACAACCAGAAAAGCTCGAACCCAAAGCGGAAAAATACGTCTTCATAGGATACCCTAAGGAAATTATTGGGTACACCTTCTATCTTAGATCCGAAGGCAAGATATTTGTTGCGAAGAACGGATCCTTTCTGGAGAAAGAATTTCTCTCAAAAGAAGTAAGTGGGAGGAAAATAGAACTTGATGAGGTAATTGTACCTCCTCTCCAAGCGGAGGGTAGCGTAGCGCAAGAAAATGTTTCTGAGGCACCTGCACCGGCTAGAGATGAAGCTAATGATGATGATCATGACACTTCTGATCAAGTTGCTATTGAACCTCGAAGGTTGACAAGGGTACGTTTCGCACCAGAGTGGTACGGCAACCCTGTCATGGAAATCATGTTGTTTGACAAGAGTGAACCTTTGAACTATGAAGAAGCGATGGCGGGCCCGAATTCCAACAAATGGCTTGAGGCCATGAAATTCCAGATAGGATCCATGTATGAGAACAAAGTATGGACTTTGGTGGACTTGCCCGATGATCGGCGAGCCATAGAGAATAAATGGATCTTCAAGAAGAAGACTGACGCGGATGGTAATGTGACCATCTATAAGGCTCGACTTGTCGCTAAGGGTTATCGACAAATTCAAGGGATTGACTCCGATGAGATCTTCTCACCCATAGCGATGCTGAAGTCGGTCCGAATAATGTTAGGAATTGTCGCATTCTATGATTATGAAATCTGGCAAATGGACATCAAAAGAACATTCCTCAATGGCTTTCTTAAAGAAGAATTGTATATGGTACAGCCGGAAGGTTTTGTTGATCCTAGCAATTCTAACAAGGTATGCAAGCTCCAGCGCTCCATCTATGGGTTGGTGCAAGAATCTCGGAGTAGGAACATTCGCTTTGACGAGGTGATCAAAGCGTTTGGGTTTATACATACTTATGGAGAAGCCTGTATTTAGAAGAAAGTGAGTGGGAGCTCTGTAGCATTTCTCATATTATATGTGGATGACATATTGTTGATGGGAAATGATATATAACTATTGGAAAGCATAAAGTCCTATTTGAATAAGAGTTTTTCAATGAAGGACCTTGGAGAAGTTGCTTACATATTAGGCATCAAAATCTATGGAGATAGATCGAGACACCTCATAGGTCTTTCACAAAGCACATACCTTGACAAGATATAGAAGAAGTTCAATATGGATAAGGCTAAGAAGGGGTTCTTGCCTATATTACAAGGTGTGAGGTTGAGTGCGAATCAACGACCGACCACGGCAGAAGATATAGAGAAGATGAGTACCATCCCCTATGCTTCAGCCATAGGCTCTATTATGCATGCCATGCTGTGTACCAGACCTGATGTGAACCTTTCCATAAGTTTGGTAAGGAGGTACCAGAGTGATCCACGAGTGGATCACTAGACAATGGTCAAGAACATCCTTAAGTATCTGAAAAGGACTAAAGATATGTTTATCTTATATAGAGGTGCCGAAGAGCTCGTCATAAAGGGTTACATCAATGCTAACTTTGACACCGATCCGGATGAATCCAAGTCACAAATCGCATACGTGTATATTCTGAATAATGGGGTGGTTAGCTGGTGCAGTTGCAAGCAAAGCATCGTGGCGGCATCTACTTGTGAAGCGGAGTACATGGCTGCTTCGGAAGCAACACAAGAAGGAGTCTGGATGAAGGGGTTCATCACCGACCTAGGAGTGATTCCAAGTGCGTCGGGCCCGATGACAATGTTCTATGACAACACTGGAGCTATTGGCGTTGCAAAGGAGCCCAGGTTTCACAAGAAGACCAAGCACATCAAGCGCCGCTTCAACTCCATTCATGAATACATCCAGGATGGAGATATAGATATTTGTAAAGTACACATGGATCTGAATGTCGCAATCCCGTTGACTAAACCTCTTCCATGGGCAAAACATGATCAACACCAGAACTCTATGGGTGTTCTATTCATCACAATGTAACTAGATTATTGACTCTAGTGCAAGTGGGATACTGTTGGAAATATGCCCTAGAGGCAATAATAAAGTTGTTATTATTATATTTCCAGTTCATGATAATTGTCAATTATTCATGCTAAAATTGTATTAAACAGAAACCGTAATACATGCGTGAATATATAGATCAGAATGTGTCCCTAGTGAGCCTCTAGTTGTCTAGCTCGTTGATAAATAGATGATCATGGTTCCCTGATCATGGACATTGGATGTCATTGATAACGGGATCACATCATTGGGGAATGATGTGATGGACAAGACCCAATCCTAAGAATAGCACTAGATCGTATTGTTCGTCGTCTAAAGCTTTTCTAATGTCAAGTATCATGTCCTTAGACCGTGAGATTGTGCAACTCCCGGATACCGTAGGAGTGCTTTGGGTGTATCAAACGTCACAATGTAACTGGGTGATTATAAAGGTGCACTACAGGTATCTCCGAAAGTGTCTGTTGGATTGTATGAATCGAGAACGAGATTTGTCACTCCGTGTGACTGAGAGGTATCTGTGGGCCCACTCGGTAATCCATCATCATATTAAGCTCAGTGTGACTAAGGAGTTAGTCACGGTATGATGTGTTACGTAACGAGTAAAGAGACTTGTCGGTAACAAGATTGAACAAGGTATAGGAATATCGACGATCGAATCTCGGGCAAGTATCATATCGACAGACAATGGGAATTGCATATGGGATTGATTGAATCCTTGACATCATGGTTCATCCGATGAGATCATCATGGAACATGTGGGAACCAACATGGATATCGAGACCCCGCTGTTAGTTATTGGCCGGAGAGATGTCTCGGTCATGTCTGCATGTCTACCGTACCCGTAGGGTCTACACACTTAAGGTTCGATGACGCTAGAGTTGTAAAGGGAACGGTATGTGGTTACCGAAGGTTGTTCGGACTATCGTATGAGATCCCGGACGTCACGAGGAGCTCCGGAATGGTCCGGAGGTAACTATTGATATATGGGAAGTCTTGTTTTTGTCACCAGAAAAGTTTCGGGTTCATTGGTAGTGTACCGAGAGTGCCGGGACGGTGCCGGAGGACCCCCGGGAGGGGTGTGACGACCAAAGATGTGCATGAGATGTTAGAGGAGGTTGACCAGCCCTTATTGGGCTGGACAAGGCCTTCCCTAAAGGCCTATGTGCTTAGGGATAAAAGAGATAAGTCAAGGAAGCTTATAAGGAAAGGAGAAAGAGTCCTACCAAGGGAGTCCACCTCCCTTGTGGGAGGAGGACTCCTCCCTAGCTTCGGCCGAAGCTCCTTCTCCTTGGACGGGAGTCCAAGGTAGCCTCCCTCTCCCTCCTCCTATATATAGGGGAGGGTTTTGGCCTTTTGGAGACACACAATTCATCACTCCATGGCATAGCCCTACTCCTCCTCCTCCACGTCCTCCGCAACGCTTGGCGAAGCCTTGCCGGAGAATCACATAGCTCCACCGCCACCACGCCGTCGTGCTGCCGGAGCTCTCCCTCAACTTCTCCTCTCTCCTTGCTGGATCAAGAAGGAGGACGCATCACCGGGCTGTACTTGTGTTGAACGCGGAGGTGCCGTGTTTCGACACATAGAACAGAATCCACTCCCATCTGAATCGCTCCGAGTACGACTCCATCAACCGCGTGCATAGTAACATTTCCGCTTAGCGATCTTCAAAGGTATGAAGATGCTCTACAACCTCTCTCATTGCTGGTTTCTCCATAGATAGATCCTTGCATGGTTTAGGATTTTTTTAAATTACTACGATCCCCAACAATAAATGTGCAGCAAGGTAGCTCAATCCTTTTTATAGCAAATGAAACACCTAAAAGTACTATTATATAAAGCGAGCGCTCCCAAGGACACATGTGAATTTCTGTCTAGTCATGTTCATCATATTGAGTTGATTCACGTTCGCTACTTTGATATTATATATGTGTGGTGGAGTGTTGCTAAGATGTTGTTCTTACTTGAACAAACAACCAACTTATGATTACCCTATCTCGCAAGCACCCGCAACTACGAAAGAATAATTAAGATAAATCTAACCATAGCATTAAATGTGTGGATCCAAATCAACCCCTCTTGAAGCAACACATAAACTGAGGTTTAAGTTTGTGTCACTCTTGCAAGCCATCTAGTTAATATTCCACAATGACTTCCCTTAGGCCCATAACATGGTGAAGCGTCATGTGGTCGATGTTCACATGACACCACTAAGATAAGTAACAACATACATATCATCAAAATATCGAACGAATACCAACTTTATATGATTACTTATAACAAGGCTTCTCCCATGTCCTCAGGAATAATAGTTACTACTCACACCTCATCGACATGTTCAAGATCATAGGTGTTATAATAATAACTAAAGATTTGAACATAATATCTTCCACCAAGTAATCCAACAAGCATCAACTACAAGATGTAATCAACACAACTAGTAACCCACAAGTACCGATCTGAGGTTTTGAGAGAGAGATTGAATACAAGAGATGAACTAGGGTTGGAGATGAGATGGTGTTGGTGAAGATGTCGATGAAGATTGGTCCTCCCACGAAGGAGGAAGTGTTGGTTATGACGATGGCTTCGATTCCCCCTCCCGGAGGGAAGTTTACTCGGCAGAATTTCTGTGTTGGAGAGCAACGTGGCATTTGCCTAGGTTTCCTCCTCGAGACGACGACACTTCGTCCTGAAAGATTACTTATAATTTTTCTATGTCAAACCATGCCATGTAGGAGAACATGGTCGCCATAGGGCCAGCAGGCGGCTTTCAGTGTCAAAATTGGCAGATCTCGGGTACGGAGTCTCGAACTCTGGACCTTGGATCGATGGATTGCAGGAGAAGGGGGAGACAGTGTTTACCTAGGTTCGGGCCCTCTTGAATGGGTAAAACCCTATGTCATGCTCGAGTATATTGATGTGGATGATGGTTACTGAGTTGATCTAGCTTGAGATCATATAAGTTAAACCCTAGATCATTCAACCTCTCCCTACACGGACCGGACCCTCTGGATTACATAGATACCAGGGCCCCAAGGGTTCACATGTTACCGCCATCAGCCGAGGGTACAAGAGTCGACCTAATCCTTCGAAACTTGGAGTACACATCATCCGTCAGAATATTCCTTCTTGAATATGATGTCATCATATAGTCCGGTCTTCAACAATGCGGTCCGTTGGGTTGGCCCACAATAGACGAGTCGGCGCCCCGAGGACCCCTTAATCCCGGACTACCTCAATAGCCCCCAAACTGGCCTCCAATGCTGATGAATAGCCCATATCTAGAGTACTTGGCTTGCGAGCCGAGTTCCTCCCCTGACCTACCAAACGTTAGCTCAGTCTTCAACGGTCCCACGACCAACGAAGCGTCGCGAGGCCCATATCTTTTTAATTCCACCCATGATTAATAGCAACTCTTAGACTTCATGCGCCTTGATGAGAACGAGCGTCTGAGTAGTCCCTAACGGAACCCGCACCTTGTAACCTTGGGAGGTGATGTCCGTTATAAATAAATCAAGGAACCCTCCCCAGGGTATCATTGCTTCCCTGAGTGCCACCCAAAAATCCTAAAGATTCAACACTCAACATCATGGCGGGTTCCTCTTTGCGTCCTCTTGGCCCACTCCAACGGGATTGGGAAAGTTTCTCCGTCTCCCAACTCCGGCTACGGGATCTCAGAATTCAAGGATACCTTCCCACGTCAGATCTTGCAGCAACATGCGCTGGTTTAACCTGTGCCAATGGCGAGGCCTTCACAGAGAATTTCCCTGCCCCGGTGATGTCAACGCACGCTTCTATTGTGGTAAACTATGTTGGGCCTCCAAGCGCAGAGGTTTGTAGGATAGCAACAATTTTCCTCAAGTGGATGTCCTAAGGTTTATCAAACTCAGGGAAATAGAGGTTGAACATGGTCTCTCTCAAGCAACTCTGCAATTAAGATACAAGAAGTCTCTTGTGTCCCCAACACACCTAATACAATTGTCAGTTGTATATGTGCACTACTTCGGCGAAGAGATGGTAAAATACGGGTGATGGGTGTGGCAAAGCAAGGTAATATAATTTGAAATAAAAATGGCAGCAAGGTAGCAGGTGACAAAAGTGATCATAAACGGTGTAACAATGGTGAGAAATAGGGCCTAGGCTTCATAATTTCACTAGTGGCAACTCCCAACAATGTTAACATGGTCTAATCACATGATATTTCCACTAAAACATGCAATGGAGACGTACTTGTAGGACATTCCTTCGTGATCAAGAGAGGACGTGAATTATGTAGGGCTACAAAAGCACACCTCAGAGTTCGTAGTTCTCACCTATGGATTTCCCAATGTGACAGCGGCCATCCAAAGAGAGTACCACAATCACCACAACATAACTCAAGGATAGTCAAGGACAAGCACCAAGAGACTATCAATCTTCAATCAATTCACAAAAGAGGAAATCACTCATGAAAATATTCTTCTAATCCATGTCCAATAGACCGTTGTCACCATGGTCTCGGGGATTATACTAGATAAGATCAAGTAAGTACATCAATCCAATACACAGAAGATGGGGGAACATCATGGGATCACCCTATATTAACATAGCCCATGATCACAATCAAGATCACATCATGAGAGAGAGAATTAACAACATAGCTACTGTAGAAGACCTCAGCCCCAACGAGGAACTACTCCCGCTTCATGTAGGGAGGAAGCAACGCCGATGGTGATTAAACCGGGGGCACTTCCCCGTCTTGGCAGGGTGTCGGCACAGGAATTATGGTCCCCTGAAACTTGTTGGCGATGGTGGCGTAGATCGGAATTGCTTCTCGAGAAAAGGGTTCCGAAATCAGTGTTTCCTCCTCACGGGTAAAAATAGGAGCCAAGGTAGGGCACCAGAGAAGGTGTCCCCCACTCAGGCGGCCTGTGGGTGCGGCCAGGGGGTAGGCCATGTAGGGAGGCCGCCTGGGCGACGCCTGGATCCCCTCTGCCCCACCTTTGGTGCTCTCGAAGCATCTGTCATGCTGATTTTTATATATTTTTCTCAGGATTTTTGGGACTCGGTGAATTGGGGTAAAAGTCCCTGCAAAAAAAGACATCAGTGGACATAAACTGGCACTGGGTTCACTGAGTTAGTAGGTTAGTCCAAATATGTGTAAAAAGGTATATAGGTGTAGCAAAACATATAACAATGTCACCCAAAAGATCATGGAACAAACAAAAATAATAGATACGTTTGGGACGTATCAACATCCCCAAGCTTAATTCCTTCTCGTCCTCGAGTAGGTAAATGATAACACAAACCATTTCTGTGGTGACATGCTAACACACATATAAGAACTTCAAAGTAAAGCAAGTAAGATATGCAATTCAAGTCAAGGCAATAACAAGCAAGTGTCTATATTTAGTAGTGAAAATAGCAATGTAAGAACATAAAGGTGCAAGAGGTCTCGCTGTCCGTGACTCAAATGTCTCCAAATGGTGTTTGTGTGCAAGAAGTTGGAGATGGGTTGAGAGCATAAAAATATTTTAATTGAGAACTCAATCTACTAAAATTTCACACTTGGTCTCCTTCGGAATCTTATTTTGACTCATCCCCAGTCCACTAGTGTGGCACAAGTCAAAATGATCCTCTCCCTTTCGACTTTGTGCACTCATGCAATGGATGAGCGCAAGCAAGATATGTTGGCACTTAAGATGGAAAAGAGAATAATGATGGGGAAGGAAGACAAAAAGGTGTGAAAGGCTCACATCAATGAGGACAACCATAGGCGAGAAAAACCCAAATGATGGATATGATGTGAGGAGTAGGGATTGCCATGCAACGGATGTACGTATGAGCTAAGGTAAGCTCTCCAATGGAACTAGTAGGGGTGCATCCAACTTTCTTGCTTATGAAGACCTAGAGCTCATTTGAGGAGGCTCATCATTGGAATATACAAGCCAAGTTCTATAGTGTAAGGTTCCCCACATAGTTATGCATGAATGATAATCTCTATGGAGTACAAATATAACAACGGAGTACGAGTGTGGATCTTTCAAAAAGAATAGTAGTGTTGCCCCCTTCTCTCTTTTTATTTCTTTTTTATTTTTTTATTTTTTGTGGCCTCTTTGGCTCTTTCTATTTATCTCTCATATGTCCTCTTTGGGATCTTTTAATTTGTCCTCTTAGGGATCTTTTCATCACTTAAGGGCAACACTCTATGTTTTACAAGAATAAAAAGAAGATCTTCACACTTTATAAGAAGTACTCAACATAAAGACAAATGAGAACTATCATGATATTTGCAAATCTATGCCTCTGCCAGTGTAGCAGGATATGCAATGAAACTGGCGCATCATATAGTAATAATAAGGGCAAGGCCCAACTAGCATGCGGCTGCTCGATCAAGCAAAAGCATGTATGACATGAAGATCAAGTCATGAGATGGTAGATATTGCATGTCAATGTATTTCGGAAAGGCTATGGAAATGCATTAATAGGTAGGTATGGTGGCTGTTTTGAGGAAAGATATAATGAGGCTTATGATGACAGAGCATATCATGCCAAGGGTTTGGATGCACCGGTGGAGTTTGCACTAACTCTCAATGTGAGAAAGGGAAATGCACGGTACCGAAGAGGCTAGCAAAATATGGATGGTGGAAGTGCCAACAATCGAATACTCACATTAGTCTGAAGAACTCATACACTTATTATCGGTAACTCTCTATATAGTTAGGAAATTCACAAAGAGACAAGTACCCCGAGGAGGAGTGTTTGGGGGTTTGGTTATCCTTGCGCATCCTCGACTCATGGTAATGTGAGGGTACTCTATATATTCTAACCCTTCTAGAGATTAGCGATCAATTTAGTAACTAGAGTTGTCAACTAATTTCTAATTTTCGAAAAACACACGGATTTCCCAAAATACGACACCTGTCACTAATAGATCTAGCTCTTGGCACCAATAGTCCAAACATTACTCAAATCAATACCTCAAAACTATTGCAAGTTACTACTATACTTAAATAGCAACCTCAATTACCTACTCATGCAAGACACACAACTCAGTGCAACGAGCTAACTCTCTAAACAAGATAAGCATGATAACTCAAGAGAGTTCCAGAATCAACATAAATAATAGCTCTTAAAAAGATAAGCATGAAAACGAAGAGCTAAGCATGACAGTAGCTACGAAAAGATGATGAACACACAAAAAAGATAAGCATGAAGACCTATGTTGTGTTCTAGAGTGGAATGGAGCATGTTTCTCTGCAAACAAGGTAGGCTAGGTTCTGACTTGTTATGACCAGCAAGAAAAACTAAAAAAAGCTAAAAAGTAAAGAGCGAGACACTCCAAGCATACCACATATCATTTGAAGTGATAAAAATATAGCATGGAGATGGGCGAATTGATGATTGTTTATAGAGAAGGGGATGCACGGGGGCATCCCCAAGCTTAGATGCTTGAGTCTCCTTTGTATATTTCTTGGGGTGCATGGGGGCATCCCCAACCTTGAGCACTTGACACTCCTGTATCTTCTTTCATCATCTCCCGTCACATACTTGAAAACTCCCTTCATACGAAACTCATCATAAGCTGATTAGAGTGGTTAGTACCCTTAATAAAATAATTCATTACCTGTTGGAAATAAATATTTTCAAGAAAATCTACTACTTCTCATGATTTCCAAAAGGTTTTTGCATATAAAAAGTAAGCTTAGGATTTGCAAAACATGGCAGAGTCTGTGAAAAACAGAACATCATGTAATAAATAATTTATTCGGGGCACTTCTGCAACTCAAATCAACTAACTCAGAACAGATGCAAGAAAGGCACTCATATATAGCATGCTTTCAAAAAAAATCAGATCAAAAAGATGATCTGGTGATTTTTGACGAATTGTTCCGTTAAGCACACATAATCTGTTTCTCGACAGCATGTCACAATTTTTGATCTTTCTTGCAATCGTAGGCTATAACTTGGCACAAAGCTTAAACATAAAGATACAATGATGTTGCTATAGTATTAGTAAGCATCAAGACCACTAGGACTGAAAGTAAAAACTCAAAGTAAAGATAACAAGGGTTGTCTCCCTAGAGCACTTTCTTTATAGCCATAAAGATAGGCTTAAGATTTCAATGACGCTCTCGTAGGAATAAGAGTTGTAGAACAAAAGAGAGCATCAAGAAGCAAATACCAACCTCATTTAAGTTTAATATGTTTCCTATGTATAGGAATATTGCAATAGAATAATTCACTGAAGCACAAAGCAATAAGAATAGGAAGGCAAAACAAGTGCAGCTTCAAAACCTTCAACGTAAAGAGAGGGAACTTGATATTATTGAAATATCTATAAGCATATGTTCCCTTCTCATAATATTTTTCAGTGAGATCATGAATAAACTCAACATTATAAGTATCACATAAAGCATTGTTACCATGATCCACATGTAAAAAGCTAATCTTACTCTCCACATAAGCATAATCTTTCTCATTGGTAATAGTGGGAGTAGGACTATCATAAACAACCTGAACACTATAGATTAATTGTGTATTGGGGAGATGGTGTTCAGCAGGGGAGTAATTCCCTCCATGATTATGACAATTTTCATATGGATAATTTCTCCTTAGTCATAGGTATCGTTACAATCACTATAGATAGGAGTTATAACATCATCATGGTAGAGAAGAGCATTATTATTGCTAGCAACTATATTTGTACACATGTTGTCTTTATTCTTACTAGGAAAAGAATTTTCAATTACCACATCACTAATGGGTAAAGGACTTGCAATCCTATCGTCCCCAAGCTTAGAGATTTCCATATCATCATTTTCAAAGTTGGTACCAAAAAGATTCTCAAGATCATAACTAGCATTATCATCATCTTCCCAATCACAATAAGTAACTTGCATATCATAATCAAAATCATCTTCAATAGTACCTACAGACTTATCATCAAGATAATAACAATCAAGCTCACCATCCTCCATAAATTTATGTGTGTTAGGATAAAAGTTGATGCGAGAAATATGCTTAGTCCAGGTTGACACTCATTCTTCTTCCTTCTTGTTCCTCTTCCTCCTCTTCTTTTTCTTCTTCTTCACCTTAGGAGGGAGTGGTTGGAGAGGAAGCTTCTCCAAATATTCTGGTTTATCATTAGAAACAATAGGGGAAACTTGGGAGAAACTCTCGTTTTTATTAGTGGAAACATAAGTGACATTTTTATGCTTTCGTAAAGTTCCCTCCTTTCTAATCTTACTTGTGTAATCATTTTAAAGGAAATTAAAAACACAATAGAGATGGCATTTTTGCAAATTGTTGTTTATTCCTAAGGCATTATCATATAGTCGAGAAGTTTTTTTCTGATAACTCTTCACACATCAAAAATAACATGAGTTCATCATAAATATCAGAAGTGATCATGTTGTCACACAACTAGTTAACAGTTATGTTTTGAAAGTTCATGCATTGAAAATTAAAGTGATCCTCTATACCACAAAGTTCAAAAGTAAAGGGATAAATGTCACACAATTCTCTAGCAATTTCATTTAAATCTCTAACACAAGTGATCGTTCTTTCATGCTTATGATTCTTTACAATACTTCTCTTCTTCGATCATAGGACTTTCACAAGGTCTATGCAATCCACAAAAATTAACATGCTTATATAAAACTTCATTTTTAGGAATTGGATCATACATGTTGCAATTATCATTAATAATTTCATTATCTTTGCAAATCTCTATAAAAGGTTCATGATGCTTGATCAAATTCTCCTTAGGCATATTAAGATGAGAAGCAAAAGATTTAAGGAAATCAACAAGGAGGTGAGAATCAAGCCCAAACTTAGCACTAAACCTATTAAAACTTGCAGTTTCAACAAAGGCCTTAATGCAATCATACTCATAATTTATACCCGACTCTTGACCTTTGTCGATCTCCCAATCTTCAGTATTGCATTGAATTCTTTCAAGGAGTTCCCATTTAGCATCAATCCTTTCGTTTGTGAAAGAACCCATAAAGGAAGCATCGAGCAAGTCTATATCCTGTCGGGAGAGCCTTGCATAGAAATTAGTAATAATCATATCTTTGGGGACCCATGGTTAGGGCATTTTAGCATTAAGTTTTTAGTGTCCCCCACGCTTGAGTTGTGCTCTCCCTGTCACGAGGATAGAAATTATAAACTTAATTCCTACTCTCATGGACTTCATCAAGAGGATAAAACTTGGAGTAAAAGAGAGACGGAATCTCTTCCCAATCCGGTAGGTGATAATCATCTAGTAACCAATACAATTCCAATGCTTTTCCTTTCAGTGACAAGGCAAATAATTTCCTCATGACTCCATCTCCTGTCAAACCTGACATCTTAAACAACTCACAACGTTTTGTAGGTTTCAACAAATGATCACAAGGACTGACTGTTCCATCTCCTGCATAACAATCCTTCCTAATTATTTCAATTATCCCAAGTGGTATTTTGAATGGGATACATTCAGTAGGTGGAGGAGACTTCTCTACCACGGGTGTGGTAAAGCGGCCTTCCCCAAGCAGCGAACTAAGAATGCAGTTTTCCATAAGCCTAACTAGTGAAAATAAAAACAAGAAACGGAAAGATTCAATTGCAAGATCTAAAGATATACCTTCAAGCACTCACCTCCCTGACATCGGTGCCAGAAATAGCTTGATGTCTACGCATGCTTCTATTCTTGTATACTATGTTGGGCCTCCAAGCGTAGAGGTTTGTAGGACAGCAACAATTTCCCTCAAGTGGATGACCTAAGGTTTATCGAACTCACGGAAGTAGAGGTTGAAGATGGTCTCTCTAAAGCAACCCTGCAATTAAGATACAAGACGTCTCTTGTGTCCCCAACACACCTAATACACTTGTCAGTTGTATAGGTGCACTAGTTCGAGGAAGAGATGGTAAAATATGGGTGATAGGTGTGGCAAAGCAAGGTAATATAAATCTGAAATAAAAATGGCAGCAAAGTAGCAAGTGACAAAAGTGAGCATAAACGGTGTAACGATGGTGAGAAATAGGGCCTAGGCTTCATAATTTCACTAGTGGAAACTCCCAACAATGTTAACATAGTCTAATAACATGATATTTCCACTAAAACATGCAATGGAGACGTACTTGGAGGTCATTCCTTTGTGATCAAGAGAGGAAGAGAATTATGTAGGGCTACAAAAGCACACCTCAGAGTTCATAGTTCTCATCTATGGATTTCTCAATGTCACCGCGGCCATCCAAAGAGAGTACCACAATCACCACAACATATCTCAAGGATAGTCAAAGACAAGCACCAAGAGACTCTCAATCTTCAATCAATTCACAAAAGAGGAAATCACTCATGAAAATATTCTTCTAATCCATGTCCAATAGACCGCTCTCACCATGGTCTCGAGGATTATACTAGATAAGATCAAGTAAGTACATCAATCCAATATATACAAGAAGGGGAAACATCATGGGATCACCCTTGATTAACATAGGCCATGATCACAATCAAGATCACATCATGAGAGAGAGAGAGAGAATTAACCACATAGTACTGTAGAAGATCTCGGCCCCGAGGAGGAACTACTCCCGCTTCATGGAGGAGGAAGCGACATCGATGGAGGTGAATCCGGGGGTACTTCCCCGTCCCGGCAGGGTGCCGACACAGGAATTTTGGTCCCCCGAAACTTGTTGGCGATGGCGGCGGAGATCTGAATTGCTTCTACAGAAAAGGGTTCTAGAATCTGCGTTTCCTCCTCGGGGGTAAAAATAGGAGCCATGTTAGGGCACCAGAAGAGGTGGGCCCCACCTAGGCGGCATGTGGGCGCGGCCATGGGGTAGGCCACGCAGGGAGGCCGCCTATGCGACGCCTGGCTCCCCTCTGGCCCACCTTTGGTGCTTTCGAAGCTTCCGTCATGCTGATTTTTATGTATTTTTCTCGGGATTTTTGGGACTCGATAGATTGGGGTAAAAGTTCCTGCAAAATAAAGACATCAGCAGACAGAAATAGGAATCGAGTGCACTGAGTTAGTAGGTTAGTCCATATATGTGTAAAATGGTTTCAAAGTGTAGCAAAACATATAACAATGTCACCCAAAAGATCATGGAACAAACATAAATTATAGATACGTTTGGGACGTATCACCCGCAAAGGGGCAAAAGGGCCTCCTTCGTTTCCTTCCTATCGCGCGTGTAGGGATTCCCTATTCACCCTTTCCCGAGGGGCTTGTTGGAGTTCTACGGGCTGCAGCTGTTTTTGGACCACGAGCCCCACTTCGATTTATGGAGGAAGTATTTTTGTCTCGTTCCCAAACTAGGGGAACAACTATTCGCGAAGTGGGCGGAGCCGAGGTGTGGCGCATCGCCTCTATAGGCTACCCGGTTGGTACACTGAGGTAGGTGGACAATGAGTGGTCTTCGAAGTGGTTTTATATAGATGACATCCCCTTGTTTGAACTAGTTCGGAGGGGTCTACCCGAATATTTTGAAGCTCCTCTGAAGAAGTGGTTCTGCTGGCGTCCGAAGAGTTATTCCGAAGAAGAGAGATCCGAAGTGAAGCGTGTGTCCCCTAAAGTGAGGATACTCGCTCATAGCAGGCTGAACATCGTAGATGTGATGGTCGCCACAATTACCCGGTGCGTCCAACCGCTTCAACAGCGCACATACCCTTTGTGGCGCTATAGAGGAACGAGGGGTTCCACTCATTCTACACGGCTAGGTCCTGACAATCAGGAGGCTTTAGCTACTGTCCTGGCCGATCTATTCAAGGGGGAAAGTAAGAGTTCGCCCATGTTGTCCCTAAGGAAGGATTTTCGGCATATAATCCATTGAAGGGGTAACTATGGTTATATTCACGGCCCATATTCTCGTGCCCATTTAGTATTGGTTGTTAACTCCAGGCCCTTTGATACAGACCTAGAGGCGCTGAATCGAGATAGTGAATTGTCCCGCCCCCATCCTGGGATTTTTCCCATGACGACGACCCTCGATTCCACAAGTATACGGAGATTTCAATTATCTTCGAGGAGGGGGTATTTTATCATGAAAGCGTCGAAGAAAAAAAGATAGCCATTTTGGCACACAACCCCAGGTCTCCTCCTTCTTCGACAAGCAAAAGGAAGACTAATACCCAGGGGTCATCGGAATGCCCGCCGAATAGGCTCCTGGGTTACGCCACCTGTGGTCCCACCTGCCGAGAATCAAATTCCCGAACAGGACACGACAAAAAACCCGTCAGTTGTTCCTTCAATCACGAGGTACAATGATCAACCCTTCTCCTTTATGGTAACTGTTGCCCCCTTTTTTTAAATGTTCCTGGCCCCTTGTCAATAAATGCAGGAAATGTGTGCGACCCTCCTCGCCCGATGACGTGGTCGAGGTATTGGGTAGCCAACCAAACCCAAGGACCATAGTCAACGCAGGGGCCCCGAACGCAGGCCCTTTGTCTAAAAGTTTCGACGGATTTTGAGTGACTATCTTGGAATTTGAGAGCGCGATGAATCATCGGCAGCGGAAGGAATCATTACGCCACCCTGTATTCTCCAAGCAAGAGTTTAATTCTCTTAACTCAGCTGATGCTTACCATGGGGCAGCATGGGCCGGTGTTAAGGAAGTGGCCTAGGAGTTGCGTGCCAAACTTCAGGTATGTCATCAGTATTTTGGTAGCCAAACAAGATTTGGGACCCAGTAGCCCCCGAGCCTTAATTTGGTTGGTATGACCGAGTTAAGGGTCGACATGACGTTCTACCCTTGTGCATGCTTTAAAGCAAGAGAATTAAAAGTTTTCCAAAGACATCCAACTAAGTTAGACCGAACTCCAAGACAGCAAAGCTGAACTGGAAAACGTGTAAAAATCATCTGAACTAGAAAACGTGTAAAAAATCATCAGAGAAGCGCATGGGAAGGGAAATTATTTATGATGTACAAAATTTAAGTTGGGTACCCTCTATAACCAAGAAGTTGTGATATAGCATGATAATCCATAGGCCAATTGCAAAAGGATTTAGACTCGTCTCGAGATTTCCAGCGATACGCCGAGTCTCAGCTTGACGTGGCCATCGTGTGTTAATGTGATGTCATGATGAAAATATCCAACTCAAAGTAGAGAAAATAAGGAAATCATAAGAAATTGAGATGTTGAAAATTCAATTGGCGCAGAGCCGCGAAGAGAATGGGATTTTTAAGAGCAACATATACTGTAAGTAAAAGATCCTGACCTTGTTATGTGGTGAATCAATGTTTGTTGTATTGATCGTAAGAAATGTGCTCCTATTTTTTATTAGCTCTATTGACTGGCCGTCCCACGGAAGATGCGGGCTCCCTTCTAGGGGATCTGTTGAAGGAACTATTTGTTGTACATGAATAGGCTCGGAAGGCCATGCAGGGTATGATCCAAGCTTTATGGCCAGATCAAACTCCTCCACAAGGGATGGTCAAGATTGTCGAGCTATTTAAAGGAGCCTGGAGCCGATTTGAGTTATGGAAGACCTCGGCCTGCCGAGAAGGAGCGCGGGAGGCATGGGCCATGGTGAAGACCCGCTTCGCCCGTCTGAACCCCGAACATGTGTCCCGAGTTGGACCGGCGGGGCCTGATGGTACAGAGATTCCTCTACATTTGGTTTATGACCAAGAAATGTCAGCGGCCTGCCTCTCGCACAAAGACTATGCTTTAGATGCTATAATAGATGATCTTGACCAACCACCAAGGGATTAATCATGTATAATGTTATATTTGTGTACAAAGACACTTCCCTTCATTTTCTAAAATATTTGTCATTAACGGGCCATCGGCTTCTACCTCCCTTGTTAATAACTAGGGAGTGTTACGTACTTTGTATCATGTGATAACAGGGATCAATTTCCCAAAACCAGGCAATCCGGCCATATGGCGCTAACAAACAAAACTAGATGAGGGGATTATGTTATATTATGGTATAACGTAAGAAACATATTCTGGAAAAAATAGTTCCTTGATGGGCTGCCTTTTCCAGGCTGTTACAAATGCTTTAGACGTTGTAGCCAGGTTTCCGTGGTCTGCATATATGCGTTTATGTATGGCAGAAATTGCCGATTAGATGAACCTCGTTCACGGCCAATCAAGTTGTATCTTAGGAAACGCTAGCTTGTGGCTTTACCCATCTGAGGTACGTATCTGGGCCAACTGGTTGTAGCAATCGCATTGGTGCTCCCTTTACCCTCTAGAGAAACATATCGGGAACATAGAGGGTAAGCACAAGAGCGAGGCAACCCTGCTTTGCAAGGATCTTAAGTCTAATTGATGCATACGGTGGCTACAACTTATGCTAAATCAAGGTTTTTATATAAACATGTAGGTGTGATGAACACATCGAATTGCTTTGTTACAAAGCCCATAGGTACTATTTGGAACATTCTATTTGACATGAATATTCAGACATGTAGTCTCAACAATTCGATTAAGCCGAACACATCACGGGACGGCCTACTAATATCCTACAAAAAAGAAACTGAGGAATATTTGTAAAAAATAAAAAGGAATACTATGAAAAAGGTGATGAATTTGGTCTAGCCGTAGAAACACCAAAGGCGTGCTGCATTCCACGGGTTTGGCTCGAGGCGATTGTCTCCTGGGTTACGCAGATGATAAGCTCCTCCTGTTAAAACTTCGTCAATTAAGAAAGGGCCTTCCCACTTTGCGTGAAGTTTATGCTTCTGCTTCTCTCGGAGGCGTAGGACGAGTTCGCCCACATTCTATGCTTTGGCTCGAACTTCTCTACTTTCATAGTGTCGAGCTTGCTGCTGGTAAAAGGCGGATTGGGCCCGAGCTATGTCGCGCTCGCCTTCTAAGGCATCCAGGTCGTCTTGCCGATCTAACTCGGCCTCCTTTTCCTCGTACATGCGCACACGACGTGCATCCTGGATAATATCACAGGGGAGAACTACTTCGGCCACAAATATGGCATCTACCCTGTGGAACGATTTGGGGTGGTACGCAAGCCCCATAGTATGGAGTCGAGCTCCTCCACCCAACGACAGTTAGGCTCTGTGAGAGAGCAGACTAACCATGGTTTAATACTACTCATGATGAGCCCACGACATAGCCATTAGTCTCCGGATGGTATATTGAGGCGTAGTCAAGCTTTATGCCCAAATTTGCGCACCAATCCTTCACCTCCTCAACGGTGAAATTGGATCCATTGTTAGTTTTCATGCTGTGCGGTACGCCATAATGGTGTACGACACCGGATATAAAGTTGATTACTAGCACGGCTTTAGCGGAACTGACCGGCTTTGCCACGACCCATTTGTCGAACTTGTCGACCATGACCAGAAGGTATTTCTTTTTTTGGTTCCCCCTTTTAGTGGGCCGACCATATCTAAAGCCCAGACCGCGAAAGGCCAGGTAATCGGAACTGTCTGAAGAGCTGTTGGGTCATGTGGCTTTGATTTGCAAAGAGTTGATATCTCGCACAACGATGAGCGAGTGCGTGGGCATCCTCTCAGGCTGTCGGCCAGAAAAACCCAGCTCGAAAAGCCTTGCTGACCAGGGCCCGTGCTGCTGCATGATGACCGCCCATACCGATGTGTACTTAGGCCAAAAGCTGCCTCCCCTCTTCCTCGGATATTCACCATTGGAGAACTCCCATGGTGCTCTTCTTATATAGATGGCCTTCGTGGATCTTGAAAGCCTTGGACCGGTGGATCATGCGTCGTCCTTCAGTCTGGTCTATGGGGAGTTCCTTGCGCAAGAGATAGGCAAGGAATACCTCGGTCCGGGAAGCGATCACTACCATGACCTTGTGGGTCGAGAGTGTTTCCTCAATTGAAGTTCCGCCAATGACTTGATCATCATGCTCGGCTGTGAGCGGTATTGTATGTTCTACACCATTGGGTGCTCTTCTACGAGGCTCATCCTGCCATACCATGGATGGCTTAAAGAGCCTTTCCTAGAATATGTTGCTAGGGACGGGGTCGCGCTTTGCGCCTAAGCGGGCGAGCACGTCCACGGCCTGATTGTTGTTTCTTGACACATCATGGAATTACGAACCCTCAAATCATGGTGATATCTTCAGGACGACGTTTCTATATGCTACCATTTTTGGATTCTTTGCATCAAATTCGGTGTTTATTTGTGAGATGGCGAGGTTAGAGTCCCCTCGTACCTCGAGTCGTTGTATGCCCATTGAGACCGCCATGCGAAGACCATGTAATAGTGCCTCATATTCCACCGCGGTATTTAAGTCGGCATACATAATTTGTAGCCCTTAGTGAATGTTGTCCCGAGTAAAGGATGTGAGGATCACCCCGGCTCCCAGGCTGGCAAGAGTTTTGGACCCGTCGAAGTACATGGACCAATGAGCATAAGTGCTATACTCCCTGGGGATTTCCGCCTCTGTCCATTCAGCAACGAAGTCGACCAGCACTTGAGATTTGATAGCTTGTTGTGGCTTGTAGTTGATCTCAAACAACAAGAGCTTGATGGCCCACTTGGCAATTCGGTCGGTGGCATCCTTGTTGTTTATTATTTTTTTCAGGGGTACATCTGATGTCACCATGACCGCACACTCTTGAGAATAGAGTCTGAGTTTGCGCGCTGCCATAAATATCGTATAGGCAATTTTTTGGTAATGGGGGTATCTGGTTTTGCATGGGGTGAGCTCCTCGAATACATAGTAAACATGCCTTTGTATCCGTAGTTGGTTACCCTCGGCTTCCGATTCTACGACGATGACCATGCTCACCACTTGGCTGGTGGCTGAGATGTACAACAACATTAGTTGTCGTGCATAGGGTGCCGCTAGGATAATGTTGCTAGAGAGTAGAGCCTTGATTTCCTCAAGAGTTGTCGTGGCCTATTCGGTCCATTGGAAGTTCTTAGTCTTCTTAAACAATCTGTAGAGCGGGAGGGCCTTCTCGTCGAGGCGAGAGATGAACTAGCTTAAAGCTGCCACGTAACCTGCCAATTTTTGGACGTGTTGTAGATTAGTTGGAACGACGAGTTGTGACAGTGCTCGGATTATGGCCGGGTTGGCATCATTTTTTCACGCGACACTATAAACCCGAGGAGTTTGCCGGCTGGGACTCCAAAGACACATTTGTCCGGATTCAGCCGTATGTCGTAGGCTCGTAGAATCGCAAAGGCTTCCTTAAGGTCATCTACCAGCTGGGTGACATGTCGGGTCTTGACGACCATATCGTCTACGTATGCCTCCACAGTTTTGCCGAGTTCATTTTTCACGCATGTTTGAATCATACATTGGTAAGTAGTGTCTACATTTTCCAACCCGAAGAGCATTGTGTTGAAGCAGAATGGCCCATAGGGGGTTATGAAAGTAGTTGCAGCTTGATTGGATTCCTTCATTTTGATCTGATGGTATCCGTAGTAAGCATCGAGAGAGCATAGGGAGTCATGTCCGGCTGTTGAGTCGATGATCTGGTCTATTCAGGGTAAGGGAAAGAGGTCCTTATGGCAGGCTTTATTGAGGTCTTTAAAATCGATGCATAGCCGACAGGACTTATACTTCTTTGGAACCATAACCAGGTTTGCCAACCAGTCGGGGTGCTTAATGTGTTTGATGAACCCAGCTTCCAATAGTTTGGCAAGTTCTTCCCCCATAGCTTGATGCTTAGGTTCACAAAATCGTCGCAAGGCCTGTTTGACACGCTTGAAGCCTGCTATTATGTTCAGGCTGTGCTCCGCCGGCCCCGAGGGAATTCCTGGCAAGTATGAAGGATGCGAGGCAAATATGTCCAAATTTTCGCACAAGAAGGCGCGTAGTGCTTCGTCTATTGCAGGCTCCATATGGGCTCCAATGGATGCGGTTTTATTGGGATCCGTTGGGTGTACCTAGAATTTAATGGTTTCGTCTGTCGGCTTGAAATACATGGACTAAGGCCGCTTGCCGAGGACTACGTCGTCCTTGTCCACCACGGAGCGCAGAGCCATGAATTCTTTTGTGGCGAGGGTTTCCGCTAGTACCTCTAGGGCTAGGGATGTTGTTTTATTTTTGGCTCGGAGTGCTCTGTTGGGATCTCTTTCCACTGTGATCACACCACTTGGCCCTGGCATTTTGAGCTACATGTATCCGTAGTGCGGTATGGCTGGAATCGTGTGAAAGCTTCACGACCTAACAGGGCATGGTAACCACTATGCAACGAGATGATGTGGAATAGGAGCTCTTGGGATTGGCAGTTCTCGGTCGTGCTGAATACAACATCGAGTGTTACTCATCCAGTACAGCGGGCCTCTCTCCTAGGGATGATACCCCGGAAGGTGGTTGTGCTTGGCTCGATTCGAGATCGGTCAAAGTGCATTTTCTCTAGTGTTTCCTCATAGATGAGGTTAAGTCCGCAGCCCCCGTCTATTAGTACCTTGTTTAATCTTAAGCCATCCACGATGGTGTTCAGCACTAGGGTGGTAGGGGTTCGGCATGTGCGAGTCATTGGCTCGTCGTCTTGGTCGAAAGTAATTGGTGTGTTCGACCATGGGTTTGCTGCCACTACGTGGTGGATTTGATGCAGCTCTCGAAAGGCTATCTTTCGCTTATTCACCGAGGAGAATGTTTTGTAGATCGTTAGGATCTCCATACTAGTATTCGACAATGTCTTAGAATCTTCTGCCAATGGAACCTTAAGGATGCTCTCCCCGCTTTTGCAACTTGTCAGACGACCTAACATGCCCGAAGGCTGTGGGTGGAGATGTGTCCGACAGGGCTATGGGGCATGGTTTCTCCAGCAGTACGTCGAGGAACAATTTGGCCCATGTCTGTGTCTTGTTTCTCTTTTAAACATGCCCGTAGTTGATCGACCCCGTTAGTGGGGGTGAGTGTCTTCTCCGGATCTGTCTGTTGTATTCGGTATAATCAGGCTCGACACACATTTTCTGCATTTGCCGGGTACTCTTCACGTCGCAGTACTTTAGCACTAGGCTTGATAGTTCGGCAAAATTTTGAATCTGGCAACGGGCTAGGGCATTGAGGATGCCCTCGTCCCGACAATGTTTCCGGAAAGCACTTATTATCTCATGGTCGCTACGGTCTTCCTCCCTTTGGTTGAGGAGGAATCTGGCCCAGAAGTGGTGTACTGATTCACATGGCCATTGGATGACTGTGCGTGGTTCCAATAGACCAAACTTTGTTGCCTTTCCCAAAGGATGCTCGAGTTGGGTGGTGGGTGAGAAGAGGTTTTGGATTCCCATTAATCATGGGGTTGGGATTCCAGCGGTTGCACCCTTGACCGGGCCGCTTGCCTGGTTAGCAGTTGGCCCCAAACTGTATCCGGGGCGAGATAAGGGCTCCAGATTGTTAAGGGAATCCAGACGATAGGTGACTAGGACGCAAAGCATCCTTAATTCCGGTAAATGGTGTGGGGAGCCCTTAACGGATCACTCGACCGTGCTAATCAGATGCGTGATGGGAGGGACATCAATTTCCTTGTTATCGGGTCTCAGCCCGATCTGATTGTGAATCGTGGCTTGACTATCCGTCATACCCATAGCTTGGATCTGGTCGAGTAGTTCAGGAAGCACAGGGATTTTGGCGGGGTTCGTGCCGCTGACTTGTTAGGGGTTGGCTTGCGTCACCAATGCCTATGCAGCACTTGAGGTCGCCTCCGGGGATAGCTCGGCTAATGCGAGTTCGGACGGGTCGAGCACCCCGGACCCCATAGCCTGATCCGGGATGAAAGTCATCCCGATTGCAAGGTTCGCGGCCTCACAGGCCAAAGCGTCGAGGACTGTGGACTCCTCGTGTTGAGAAAAAAAATCCTTGTTAACATAAGATCTCCCCGGGGGTCAGTGCTGAATTCTAGGATTCCAAACGTGACCTCCTCGCCGGGGATAATTTTTTTGACAGACCGGGACAGTCGTCCGGATCAGCGTGCAGAACGATGCTTGTGAACGCGAAGATTTGTCCTGGGACAAAAATGTCTGTGTTGTAGATCTCTTTGCTGAAGACTAAGCGTGCCATCGATCCTTCTGGCGATCCAACAACGAAACTCTCAATGAAAGCACCAATGTCGGTGTCAAAACATGCAGATCTTGGGTAGGGGGTCCCGAACTGTGGACCTTGGATTGGTGGATTGCAGGAGAAGGGGGAGATAATATTTACCCAGGTTCGGGCCATCTTGATGAGGTAAAACCCTACGTCCTGCTCGATTATATTTATGTGGATGATGCTTACATAGTTTATCTACGTCGAGATCATATAAGCTAAAGCCTAGATCATTCAACCTCTCCCTGCACGGACTGGACCCTTTGGTTTATATAGAAACCGGGGCCCCTAGGGTTTACATGTTAACGCCATCAGTCGAGGGTAGATGAGCCGACCTAATCCTTCTAAACTTGGAGTACATGCTATTCTTCAGAATATTCCTTCCTGAGTACGAGGTCGTCATATAGTCCGGTCTTCAGTAATGCGGCCCGCTGGGTTGGCCCACAATAGACAAGCCGGCTGCCCGAGGACCCCTTAATCCCGGACTCCCTCAGCGGCCCACCAAGAATCACATCGTGCCTAGGGGGTGGGTGCGCCTTGTTGCCTTGTGGACAACAGGTGCCCCCTCTGGTTTATTTGTGGCCCAATAATTATCAAATTTTCCATAAAAATCTCCGTAAAATTTCAGGTCATTTGGAGAAAGTTGATTTTTCAGCCTTTTTCTCCGTTTCCCAGTCGAGAATTTCAGTTGCGAGATATTTCCCTGTTAATGATGTACCTTGCATACTCAGAGAGAAAGAACATAAGAACTGTATGATAATATGGAAAAATGGACAACAATAACACAAATATCAATGAAAATTCATGATGCAAAATGGACGTATCAATGCATTTGATGAGGACCACCAAGAGCAACTGTAGCAAGATAATGCCACGCTCCTCGAGGAAAATCGTCTTCACGCTCCCATGCGTGTCGCTTTGTACCAGCAAGCCTTGCACCGCTATCACAGCCGCAAGCTGCATGCCAAAAGTGTTGAGGAAGGCGACCTTCTCCTTTGTATGATCTAGTCCGCGAAGGGATCAAACAAGTTGACGCTAAGGTGGGAAAGCCCTTACTGGATGGTACAAGTCTCTAGGCCTCACGCATTCCGCATGGAGACCAAAGATGGCACCCCAGTGCAAAACTCGTGGAATATCGAGCATCTTTGCAAGTTCTACCCATGAGCCACGGTTCTCGGGCCACCTGACAGCCCTTTTTATACAAGTCAGCTCGACAAGGCTTGTATTCCTTGTACAAACCCAGGCAAAGACCGTGTGTGTAGTCAATAAAGCTAAGTGTTCTACAACTCCTTGTCGTAGTACATATTTATTTTAAGTATCCTACATGAAATGTTCTGATCACTTTTAACTTGCATAAGGTGAACGTTGAACCACCAAGGTTCCTAGCCTCCCCTATTTTACCTCCTTTATTATTCTCAAAAGTAAGAAAGGGCCCTCGCGTGCAAGTCTTCCCGAGGGTGGGGTTGACAGTATAGATACCTACAAATATGTTCAAAGACGACCACTTTGCGACAAGGAATACAACGAAGAGAATGCTAAGTCACAAAAAGCTTTCAGAATTTCTTTGTTGTAAGCTATTTCCCCTGGAACGATTATATTTGTATGAGAAAACCTGCATGTGAAGGAGCCTTGCCAAATTTGTCTACGCTCTTTTGTGTTTCGAATCTGCTCAGCAACCCAAGTAGTCGCGGCAAGGACGACAAGGTGGTTTGGCCGACAATGCCATATTTGGCAAACTGCTAAAGACCTATCCGAAAGCGCTCGCGAGAAGTAAGTGCACACCGGGAGGCATTTCCAGCAAGTGTGGGGATCGAAAATATACAAGTGCAAAACTGTGCATAAGGGGAAATCAACCATTCATTTCAACAAACATATCAGGAAATGGATATTTAGTATATAGTGCCCAATCATTTTTCTTTGCGCCCTTGTGGGGTTACATTGGGCACAATCTAAACACAAAAAGATGATCTGCCACCATGAGGTGGTGACTGATCCAGAAACGAGGTCTCACAGATGGAGCACCACATCTGGACCAGCCAAGCCAAGGAGCGACCCTTCTCAAAAATCCGGCCATGGCGTCGTCGTGCCTACTCGGAGTCCTCACCCTCAAGCTTGATCTTGGGGAGTTGTCGCCATCATCGCTCTCACTAGAGGAGTCAAGGTTGTTACGGCTCCTACTTTCGTGCAACACTCTAGCCGGCTGCCAGAAGTCCCGAAGAACTTCACAGAGAGCATGGAAGCCCCATCAAACTTGAATTGAAGGAGATGCCCCAGTCCTAGGAAGTGGGAGCGGGCAAACGACTTTCACCCCCGCATTAGGAACATGGTGCTGTCGAGGGAGAACATGGTGCTGTCGAGCGAAAGATCGACCGACACCCAAGCATGTCCGTTGCAGTAGTCGTCTGCGCGAAGCCGCAGGCCTAAGGGCTTGCTGCCTTCCATGGCCCTTGCAAAGGGTCAAGAAGCCGCAACCAACTACGAGGATGACGATGGAGCACCACCACAAACTTGTGCGCCACCTCCGATACAGGGGCATCCAGCCGGGGCGATGGGAAGATCGCTCTGCCATGGCCTCCTCGACTCGGGGTGCCTCGCCTCTCGCAGCCCAGAGCCGCGCTCCTATCACTAGAGCCAGAGTGAGACCCCACAACAGTAACCATGATGCGTGTCTGGGGGTAAGCCCTCAAGGTGACCTTAGATGCTCGGGATCGACCACGACCCCTTCCCCTCACCATTGCAATTGTGGCCTTTCGAAGGGAAGAAAGAAGACAAAGCAGAAGGGAGATGGTGGCTGGCAGTCTGATGGAACAAGAGCTAAATGATCAACGCTCCTTGTGACCTCCTTTTTATAGGGGGAAGCGGGTGGCTAGCTCTGTACTATTCCAAGAAGTGATTGCGCATTGCCAAGCGCACCACCCCAAAGACCGCTCCTCTCTACCAATGCCATGCCTCGCACGCAAGGCGCATCATAAAGAGCACAATAACGGATGGGATGGAAAGCAGACGAAGTTGGACCAGGATGAGGAGCGTGTTGGGGAACGTCGAATGGGAAACAAAAAAAATTCCTACGCTCACCAAGAACAATCTATGAATACTAACATCTATGAGAGAGGGGAGTGCATCTACATACCCATCTAGATCGCTAAGTGGAAGTGTATATAAGGCGGTTGATGTAGTCGAACGTCCTCGCAGTCCAATCACGATCTGTCCCACAATCTTATCATGATCCGTCCCGCGATCCCATCAAGATCCGTCCCGAGCTAGTGTCGAACGGACAACACCTCCATGTTCAGCACACACACAATTCGATGACGATCTCCACCTCCTTGATATAGCAAGAGAGAGGGTGGAGAAGTAGTTGAGTTCTCCGTCAGCATGACAATATGGTGGCGGTGTTGGTGGAGTTGTTGTGGCAAGGCTTCGCCAAGCAAAAGCAGAACCAATCTAAGTGGAGAAAGCTGATCTATAGGAGAGGCAAGGCTGGACCGTGACATTATTTGGTTGGATCCCTCTCTCCCCATCTATATATATAGGCGGAAGGGGAGAGAGGCTGCACCCTAGGGTTTCCACCCTGGGGGCGGCGTCCAAAGGAGAGAGGGGCGGCGGCCCTATGGGTGGCTTGGCTCCCAAGTTAGGGTGGCGCCACCCCCTAGGGTTGGCCCTCCACCAGCCCAAGACACATGGGCCTTAGGTGGGAGGTGCGCCCAGCCCACTAGGGGCTGATGGCCCCTTTCGGTGGACCCCCGGAACCCTTCCGGCACCCCCGGTACGCTAGCGGTGACGCCCGAGATTTTTTCCGGTGACCAACACGGAACTTCCCATATATAAATATTTACCTCCGGACCATTCCGGAGCTCCTCGGATCGTCCCGGGTCTCATCCGGGACTCCGAACAACCTTAGGTCACCAACATACATACCTCAACTATACCGAAACATCACCGAACCTTAAGTGTGCAGACCCTGCGGGTTCGAGAACTATGCAAATATTACTGAGACACTCTACGGTCAATAACCAATAGCGGCATGTGGATGCCCATATTGGTTCCTACATATTCTATGAAGATCTTCATCGGTCGAACCATGATGCCAAGGATTGAATCAATCCCGTATGTTGTTCCCTTTGTCCTTCGTTATGTTACTTGCTCGAGATTTGATCATCGGTATCTCCATATCTAGTTGAATCTCGTTACCGGCAAGTCCCTTTACTCGCTCCATAATAGAAGATCTCGTGACTAACTCCTTAGTCACAATGCTTTAAATCTCATTGTGATGTTATATTACCGAGTGGGCCCTAGAGATACCTCTCCGTCATACGGAGTGAAAAATCCCAGTCTCGATCCATGCCAACCGAACAGACACCTTCAGAGATACGTGTAGAGCACTTTTATTGTCACACAGTTACGTTGTGATATTTGATACACATAAGGCATTCCTCTGATGCCTAGGAGTTCCATGATCTCATGGTCATAGAAACAGATACTTGACATGTAGAAAACAGTAGCAATAAACTGACACGATCACATGCTACATTTATAGTTTGGGTCTTGTCCATCACATCAATCTCCTAATGATGTGATCCCGTTATCAAATGACAACTCATGTCTATGGCGAGGAAAGCTTGACCATCTTTGATCAACAAGCTAGTCCTTAGAGGCTCACTAGGGACAGTGTTATGTCTATGTACCCACACATGTATTTGAGTTTCCAATCAATACAATTATAGCATGGATAAGAAACGGTTATCATGAACAAGGAAATATAATAATAACTAATTTATTATTGCCTCTAGGGCATATTTCCAACAGTCTCCCACTTGCACTAGAGTCAATAATCTAGTTCACATCATTATGTGATTCACACTCAATGAGTTCTCGGATTTGCTTGTGAGAGAGAATTTTAATCAACGGTTCTGAACCTTTCACATCAGTGTGTACTTTAGAAATCTCTATGTCATACTGTAGGTTATGCTATCACGCTCCATTTGGAACTATTCCAAAAGACCGCTCCATTATACAAATCTGGTTGGATACTTTTGAGTCATCCGGATTGGTGTCAAAGCTTGCATCGACGTAACCCTTTCCGACGAACTCTTTTATCACCACCATAATCGAGAAACATTTCCTTAGTCCTCAAGTTACTAAGGTTAATTTTGACCGTTGTCCAATGATCCATTCCTGGATCACTCTTGTACCCGGACCGACTCATGGCAAGGCCCACATCAGGTGCGGTACACAGCATGGCATAGGGGACGACCTTCGTCCTTTCTCTTTCTTCTGTTGTTGGTCGAGTTTTGAGTCTTACTCAAATTCACACCTTACAATTCAAGCAAGAACTCCTTCTTTGACTGATCCATTTTGAACTCCTTCAAAATCTTGTCAAGGTATGTATTCATTGAAAGTTTTATCAACTGTCTTGATCTATCTCTATAGATCTTGATGCTTAGTGCTGAAGTAGCTTAATCCATGTTTTCCTTTAAAAAACTCCTTTCAAACAACCCTATATGCTTTACAGAAATCTACATCATTTCCGATCAACAATATGTCAATTACATATACTTATCACAAATTCTATAGTGCTCCCACTTACTTTCTTGAAAATACAAGTTTCTCATAAACTTTGTATAAACCCAAAAGGCTTCGATCATCACATCAAATCATATATTACAACTTTGATATGTTTTCTCCAATCCATAGAAGGACCGCTGGGGCTTGCATACTTGTCAGCATCCTTAGGATTGACAAAACCTTCTAGTTGTATCACATACAACCTTTCCTCGAGAAAACCCTCGAGGAAACAATGTTTTGTCATCCATCTGCAAGATTTCATAATCGAAAAATGCAGCAACTGCTAACATAATTCCATAACACTTTAGCATCACTATGGGTGAGAAAGTCTCATTGTAATCAACTCCTTGAACTTGTCGGAAACCTCTTTGCGACAAGTTGAGCTTTCTAAATGGTTACATTTACCATCATTGTTTGTCTTCCTTTTAAAGACCCATTTGTACTTAATAGCCTTATGGCCATCAATTTGTTCTTCCAAAGTCCACACTTCGATTTCATACATGGCTACTATCTCGGATTTCATGGCACCCAGTCATTTGTCAGAGTCCGGGCCCACCATCGCTTCTTCATAGCTCCTTGGTTCATTGTTGTCTAGCAACATGACCTGCAAGACAGGATTACCGCACCACTCTGGAGAAGTACGTGTTCTTGTCGATCTACGAGGTCCGGTAGTAATTTGATCTCCAGGTTCATGATCATCATCATTGGCTTCCTCTTCAATTTGGTGTAGGCGCCACAGGAACAACTTCCTACACCCTGCTACACTCTGTTTGAAGTGACGGTTCAACAACCTCATCAAGTTCCACCATCCTCCCACTCAATTCTTTGAAGGGATACTCTTTCTCGAGAAAGGACCCTTTTACAGCAACAAATACCTTGCTTTTGGATCTAAGATAGGAGGTACTCCCAACTCTTTTGGCTATCCTAGGAAGATGCATTTATCCTCTTTGGGTTCGAGCTTATCAGGCTAAAGCCTTTTGATGTAAACATCATAGCCCCAAACTTTAAGAAACGACAACTTAGGTTTCTCTAAACCATAGTTCATACGGTGTCATCTCAACGGAATTAAACGGTGCCCCATACAAGGTGAATGTGGTTGTCTCTAATACATAAACCCAAAACGATAGTGGTAATTCGATAAGAGACATCACAGCATGCACCATATCCTATAGGGCATGGCTACAATGTTCGGACACACCATCACACTATGGTGTTCCAGGCGGCATGAGTTTTGAAACAATTTCCACATTGTCTACCAAACTCGCAACTGAGATATTCATCTCTACGATCACATCGCACACATATCGTCCTCTTGTCACGGCGATTTTCAAATTCACTCTAAAATTGCTTTAAATTTTCAACACTTCAGACTCGTGATTCATCAAGTAAACACATCAGTATTGACTCAAATCATCAGTGATGTAAGAACATAACGATATCCACTGCGTGCCTCAGCACTCATTGGACCGCATACATCAAAATGTAATTTTTCTAATAAGTCACTTGCTCATTCCATCTCACTTGAAAAACGAGGCCTTCACTCTTATTGCCCATGTGTCATGATTTGCATGTCTCAAGTGATTCAAAATCAAGTGAGTCCAAAAGATCCATCTTCATGGAGTTTGTTCATGCATTTATACCAATAGGCATGGTTCACATGTCTCAAAATATTCAAAAACGAGTGAGTCCAAAGATCCATCAGCATGGAGCTTGTTCATGCTTTTTATACCAATATGACTGAAGGGGCAGTGCCACAAGTAAGTGGTACTATCATTACTACTTTGTACATTTTGGCATCAATATTATGAACATGTGTATCACTATGATCGAGATTCAATAAACCATTCACATTCATTGAAGGTTTTATTCAAGTAAACAGAGTAACCATTATTCTCTTTAAATGAATAGTCGTATCGCAATGAACACGATCCAATCATGTTCATGCTGAACGCAAACACCAAACAACATTCAGGTTTTAACACTAATCCCGATGGTAGAGAGAGCGTGCGATGATGATCACATCAACCTTGGAAACACTTCCAACACAAATCGTCACCTCAGCTTTAGCTAGTCTCCGTTTACTCTGCAGCTTTTATTTCGAGTTACTAACATTTAGCAACAGAACCGATATCTAATACCCATGTGCTACTAGGAGTACTAGTAAAGTACATATGTATAACACGTATATCTAATATACTTCTGTTGACGTTGCCAGCCTTCTTATCCACCAAGTGTCTAGGGCAGTTTCGCCTCAGTGGTCATTCCCCTCATCATAGAAGCACTTAGTCTCCGGTTTGGTTCAACCTTGGGCTTCTTCATTGGAGTGATAACTAACTTTTCATTCTAGAAGTTTCCCTTCTTTCCCTTTCCCTTCTTGAAACTAGTGGTTTTACTAACCATCAACACTTGATGCTCCTTCTAGATTTCTACCTTCACAGTGTCAAACATCGCGAATAGCTCAGAGATCATCTTCTCCGTCCCTCATATGCTATAGTTCATCAGAAGCTCGGTAGCTTGGTGGCGGTGACTTTGGAGGACTATGTCAATTACAATCTTATATAGAATATGAACTCCCACTTGATTCAAGTAACTTTAGCAACAGACAATATGAGCACACGCTCAACGATTGAGCTTTTCTCCTTCACTTTGTAGGCAAAGAATCTTGTCGGAGGTCTCATACCTCTCAACATGGGAATGAGCCTCAAATCCTAAGTTCAGCTCTTGGAACATCTCATATGTTCCGTGACGTTCAAAACATCTTGAGCGCCTCAATTTCAAGCCGTAAAGCATGACACATTGAACTATCACCTAGTCATCAAAACGTGTATGTCAGATGTTCGCAACATCCACAGATGACGCTTGGGGTAGCACACCGAGCGGTGCATTAAGGACATAAGCCTTCTCTACGGCAATGAGGAAAATCCTCAGTTTACGGACGTAGTTTGCATACTTGCTACCATCATCTTTCAACTTAGTTTTCTCTAGGAACATATCAAAATACAGGGGAGCTACAACGCCAGCTCATCATCTACAACATAATTAGCAAAGACATTTTGACTATGTTCATGATAATGAGTTCAGTTAATCATATTACTTAAGAACTCCCACTCAAATTGACATCCCTCTCGTCATTCGAAAGGTACATGATCCAAATCCACCAACCCGTGCCCAAGCTCATGTGACATGAGGTGGCATGAATGCTGAACATCTCCATGTTCATCATATCAACCATATGACTCATGTTTGACCTTTCGGTCTCCTGTGTTTGGCGCTATGTGTGTACATGCTAGGCTCATCAAGTTTAACCCGGGTGTTCCGCGTGTGCAAAAATGTCTTGCACCCGTTGTATGTGAATGAATAGTCGATCATACCCGATCATCATGTGGTGTCTCGGAATGACGAAATGTCGCAACAGTGCACACTCGGGGAGAACACAATTTATCTTGAAATTTTAGTGAGGGATCACCTTATAATGCTACTGTCGTCCTAAGAAAAACAAGGTTCACAAAAAGGATTAACATCATATGCAAATCATAAGTGACATGATACGGCCATGAACTTGTGCTTTTGATCTCCATCTCCAAAGCACCGACATGATCTCCATCATCACCGGCACCACACCATGACCTCCATCATTGTGTTGCCTTCAAAGTTGTCGTGCCAACCATGCTTGTACTACCTTGCTACAATTTAGCAATAAAGTAAAGCATCACATAGCGTTTAATGAGTGACACGCAGGTCATACAATAATTAAAGACAACCCTATGGCTCCTGCAGGTTGCCATAGGATCGACATGCAAGTCGATATTAACTATTACAACAAGATCGTCTCATATATCAAATATATATCATCATGTCTTTGGCCATATCATATCACAACATACCCTGCAAAAACAAGTTATACGTCCTCTAATTTATTGTTGCATGTTTTACGTGGCTTCTATGGGTATCTAGTAAGAACACTTCTTACCTACGCAAAAATCACAAGGTGATATGCAAGTTTCTATTTAAACTTCTACAAGGACCGCCTTTTGTCGAATCCAATTCTATTAGAGTAGGTGAGACAAACACCCGCCAGCCATCTTTATGCAACAAGTTGCATGTCACTCGATGGAACTGGTCTCTCGTATGTGGACGAGTAAAGTTGGTCTAGGCCGCTTCATCCAACAATAGTGCGGAATCAAGAAAAGACAAAGGAAGGAAGCAATTTGAATATCAACGCCCACAAAATCCTTTGTGTTCTACTCGAGATGTCATCTACGGATAGACCTAGCTATGATGCCACTGTTGGGGAACATCGCATGGGAAACAAAAAAAATCCTAGGCTCACCAAGAACAATCTATGGAGCCTAACATCTACGAGAGAGGGGAGTGCATCTACATACCCTTGTAGATCGCTAAGAGGAAGAGTATACAACACGGCTGATGTAGTCGTTTATCTTCGCGATCCAATCACGATCCGTCCCCTCATCGAGATCCGTCCCGCAAACCCATCACGATCCGTCCTAATCTAGTGCAGAGCGGACGACACCTCCATGTTCAGCACACGTACAGCTTGATGACGATCTCCACCTCCTTTATCGAGCAAGAGAGAGGGTGGAGAAGTAGATGACTTCTCTATCACCACGATGGCGTGGCGGCGGGTATTGGTGGAGTTGTTCCAAGAGGGCTTCGCCAAGCAAAACAAGAACCGATCTAAGTGGAGAAAACTGATCTATGGGAGAGATAGGGCTGCGTCGTGGCATTAGTTGGTTGCAGCCCTCTCTCCTCATCTATATATAGGGGGAAGGGGAGAGGGGTTGCACCCTAGGGTTTCCACCCTAGGGGGCGGCGACCAAAGGAGGGCGGGGCGGCTGTCCTAGGGGTGGTTTGGCCCCCAAGTTACGGTGGCGCCACCTCCTACGGTTGGCCCTCCACCAGCCCAAGCCGCATGGGCCTTATGTGGGAGTTTGCGCCAAGCCCACCAGGCGCTGGTGCGCATCCCTCTCAGTCCGGGTGTCCCCTTCAGGGCTAGTGGCCCCTTCTGGCATCCCCGGAACGCTACCGGTGATGCCCGAGCTTTTTCGAGTGACCAACACGAAACTTCCCATATATCAATTTTTACCTCTCGACCATTCTGGAGCTCCTCGTAATGTTCGGGATATCATCCGGGACTCCGAACAACCTTCGCCGCCAACATACATAACTCAACTATATCGAAACGTCACAGAACCTTAAGTGTGCAGACCATGCGGGTTCGAGAACTATGCACACATGACGGAGACACTCTCTGGTCAATAACCAATAGCGGGACCTGGATGCCCATATTGGTTCCTACATATTCTACGAAGATCTTCATCGGTCGAACCACGATGTCAAGGATTCAATCAATCTCGTATGATGTTCCTTTTGTCCTTTGGTATATTACTTGCGTGAGATTTGATCGTCGGTATCTCCATATCTAGTTCAATCTCATTACTGACAAGTCTCTTTACTTGTTCCATAATACGAGATCTTGTCACTAACTCCTTAGTCACATTGCTTCATGCTCATTGTAATGGTGTATTACCAAGTGGGTCCTAGAGATACCTCTCCATCATACAGAGTGACAAATCCCAGTCTCGGTCCATGCCAACCCAACGCACACCTTCGGACATACCTGTAGAGAACCTTTATAGTCACCTAATTACGTTGCGACGTTTGATACACACAAGGCATTCCTCCGGTGCTTGGGAATTGCATGATCTCATGGTCATAGGAACATATACTTGACATGCAGAAAATAGTAGCAATAAAGTGACACGATCACATGCTACATTTATAGTTTCAGTCTCACATCATTCTCCTAATGATGTGATCCCATTTTCAAATGAAAACTCATGTTTATGGTCAGAAAACCTTGACCATCTTTGATCAACGAGCTAGTCCTTAGAGGCTCACTAGGGACAGTGTGTTGTCTATGTACCCACACATGTATTTGAGTTCCCAATCAATACAATTATAGCATGGATAATAAATGATTATCATGAACAAGGAAATATAATAATAACTAATTTATTATTGCCTCTAGGGTATATTTCCAACAAAGCGCCCTTGCAGATTCTTGCCTTAATTTTTGCTTTTACAAGGACGAAATGCATAGAGGCCGGCTCTCCTCGTCCAAGGTGCCCGCCCTTTCTTGGACACACTGTTCACGCGCCGTTTCGTGGGTATCATGCACGCTGTTCACGGTTTTACAAGGACGAAATGCACCAGTTCCATGACTCCCATTTAATGCGCATCATGGGTAGACAGTAAAAATCATCATCACTACTGCAGTAAAGATCGACCACATGTGTGTGCACTACTTTTGGCCTGGCCAAACGACGTCATGGACTTCATTATGTCCCATGCCCGGGGGTTATTTTCGTTGTACTAAAGAATGTGTCCTTTATTAGTCTGACTTGTAAACACACGATGTCGGCCTCCTACTTGTCAAAACTTGCCGGGAGACGATGCGCCTAACGTGGCGCAAAGTGAGGAAGTTCTGGAATAAGGGGTCCTCGGGTGGTCGTGTTATCCCTTATGGGTTGACCATATGAGATGCATCATTGAAGATCAGATTGCGTGACAACTTTATGATCAAGATGGAAAGCCCCAAAGACTAGGCGTGCACTCCAACTCAAGAGGACCAGTTCGACTCCTTTATCCCCGGCTAAGGTCGGTAACATGTAACCCTAGGAACCCTGGTGTCTATATAAACAAGCATTTCTTGTGCATATAGGTAGGTTATCTCATCTTGGGTTTAGCTCATACGATCTCGAGGTAGATCGACTTTGTAATCATCATTCCACATCAATATAATCAAGCAGGGCGTAGGCTTTTACCTCCTTAAGAGGGCCCGAATCTGGGTAAATACTGTCTCCCCTTCTCTTGTGCAACCCATCGATCCAAGGTCTACCGACATTGGTGCTTTCATTGAGATTTCTGTCGTTGGATCACTGAAAGGATCGATGGCTATCGTGATCATCAGCGATCGAATCAATAACTGGGACATCTTGTCCCTCGAACTAGTCCTCGCGCTTGGCAGCGTCATGATGTGCACGGACTCAACTGGCCCTCCGGGACGGATCAGAGGCTTCTTCCCCGGTCAGCATATAAGGTTTGGAAATTTTGAATTCTCCACGGACTCCCGGGGCAATCTTTTCCCTGCCGAAATTACAGCCTCGATCGATGAAACTCAAAATCCCGAAGTCTTGACTCCATGTCTCTTGTCCGGCAATAGCATCGTTCCTCTCTTCACCGAAGAGTCACCTTTGAGCTCGGAGACGACCAATATGCCCGGACAACAACGAACGACCATTGCCGAACTTTCATCCCTTGTGGAAGCCACGGGGGTCAACTCCAAAAATCTCGAAAAGATTAATCAGGATAGCCTCTCGATATTAACGGAGACGCTCGACCAGATCCAATCGCTTCAAATCTCATATAACCGGAACCGGCCTGTGCAAAGTCGGCTCCGAGGTGGATTGTGATGACTTTTAGGCCCACCCACCACCCAATTGGATTCCATCGTCGAAGACTTAACCGACACATTGGGCTATGCTTCCGAAGAGCACAAGGACATTGACGACGAGGTATATTACCCCACCCCCATAAATATTGGGCGGTGGACCGCAACATCCACGTAAGAAGTTTACATGGTAGACACGCCCTATGAGAAGGGCGAGGTCACACCCAAGCAAAACGGCGTGTAAGCGTGCCAAAGCGAATACGGGAAGGGGCAACACACAAGCTACTTGGGAAAATATAACCAAAGAGAATCACGGCAACCCAGAAGCTCCAAAGCAACAACCAGAAGAACCGGAAAATGCCGATCCTGATGATCTCAATAATTCGGACGACGACGATGACTACCTTCCCCCTGTCAACGACGAAGATGGCTTCGAGGCCGAAGACCTTGTAATCCCCAAGGACACTCAAGGCCAGGAGCATTTCCGCCAGCAGCTTATAGCTACTACTCATATCCTAAAAGCGGAGCAACGAAAGGTCTAGGCTAAACAAGATACCATTAACAACAAGTGGACAAAAATACTGGCCACTGAAGAAGGATATGACACCGAGTGGCCGGATCAAAAGAAAAGCTACCCGCGTTTGCGCCTGCTGCCTCAGTTTGATGATGAGGCCCCAGAGCACGCATCCCCCAGGCATACGGACTATGACCAGCCTGACCACCCGCCTCGAGGGCCCGACAGAGCATCCGGAGAGACCAACAATAGACCCAAGCCTCCCCGTAGAAAAGGCAAAGAACATGTACACCCTAGGGACGAACACGACCGACGAACGGGTCGCTAAAAACCCATCTACGGATCTAGGAGGTACTCTCCCACTCGATGGGACGAAGAACCACCTCGGGTCGCTTACAAAAACAGAGGTCGGGAACCGTACCGGGCTCAACCGAGAGCCGATCTCCAACACAACACAACCCAGATCATAGGCGCCGCTCACCCATTGTGTTTCATGGATGAGGTCATGCAGCATCAATTCGCAGAAGGGTTTAAATCCGTGAACATAGAACAATACGGCGGGACAATAGACCCCACCATATGGATAGAAGATTTCCTTGTCCACGTCCATATGGCCCCTAAAGATCAAAGGACCGGCATGGCACTGGCCAAACAGCCTACCCAAATACTCCATTGGGAACTGGGAAGAGCTCGGGGATGATTTCCTCTCTAACTTTCAGGGAACCTATGTTCGACCACCGGATTAACCCGACTTGAGCAACGTCGTTCAAAAGGCGAGAGAATTGGCCAGAGATTTCTGGAACCGGTTCCTCACCAAGAATAATCAAATCGTGGACTGTCCAGACACCGAGGCAATGTCCTCTTTTGGGAACAACATCCACGATGAATGGCTGGTCCGACAGCTCGGCCAGGACAGACCGAGAAATTTCCGCTCTTACTTCCTTCATGACCCGCTTTTTCGCGCGCGAAGATAATTGGCTAGCTTGGCGCAGCCACAATGCGGACGGCCCCAGAACCTCTGAAGTTCGGGATGGAAACAACAACCAAGAAAAAATGAATAACAAACACCGACACCATAACGGCGATGCCGACGACACAGCAGTAAATGCTGGATTCCACACCTCAAAACATGGACAGTGGAAGAAACCCTTTAAAGGGAACATGGACGAACCGACTCCATGGGATATAATCATGGAACGGCCCTGCCAGATCCATGGCAGCCAAGATAAGCCCGCCACCCACACCAACCGTAACTCTTGGGTATCCAAGCAGGCCGGCAAGCTTGCCGCCGATGAATAGAACATGGGTCCATGAAGAGAAGACAACGAGGAGCCCCGTGGCACAAACACCGGGGGCCAAAAACAGTTCCCTCCCGAGGTAAAAACTGAGAACATGATCTATGTCACTCATATGCCAAAAAAGGAGAGGAAGCAAGCCCTTCGGGAGGTATATGTTGTAGAGCCCGTATCCCCGAAATATAATCCATGGTCGGCCTGCCCGATCACCTTCTACCATAGGGATCATCCAACCAGTATCCACCATGGAGGGTCGGCCGCCCTCGTACTAGTTCCCATTGTAGATGGATACCACCTCACCAGAGTCGTAATGGATGGAGGAAGTAGCCTTAATCTGATTTATTTAGATACGGTGAAAAATATGGGCAAAGACCCATCACATATCAAACCAAGCCGCACTACCTTTAAGGGAGTGATTCCAGGTGTCGAAGCCTAATGCTCTAGTACGATAACACTGGAGGTTGTGTCGGCTCACCCGACAACTTCCGCAGAGAAGACTTGATCTTCGACATTGTCCCCTTTTGTAGCGGATACCATGAACTACTCGGCCTCACATCTTTTGCCCACTTCAATGCTATCCCCCACTATGACTATATGAAGCTCAAAATGCCCGGACCCAAGGGAGTTATCATCATCAACAGCAATACAGAGTGCTCTCTCTATACCGAGGAACACACAGCCGCCCTGGCAGCTAAATTCCAACATGACAGCGAAGCATCAAGCCACAGGCCAGTAACCAAGGCGTGGCAAGCAGGAAAGCAAGCCCAATCTCAATCTGATCTGCCAGAGACTTCTTTGGCTGAGAGTAAATAGGTATATGCCTCCCACGACACGACCCAAACACCTTCAAGGTATGTCCCGCATAGACACAATTTCATCCTTTAAATTTCAGGGGCAGCCATGGGAGCCAACCACCAAGGATCATGTGCTCGGCTCGACCGAACCATGGTCCAAACATCCTACAAACAAAAGTAGGGTGTCATGAATAATTCCCCAAGTGTCCAGCTCCTCCATGTCATCATCATCTTCTCAATACCCTCTATTCTAGGTTCGTCTGCCGGCAACAACTTCCTTTAAAGTATAGTGCCCCCAGCTCTAAAAAGAGTAATGGAAATAGTGCTGCCGAAAATAGGGTGGACGTCAAGCCACCCATGGAAGGCCACAAGGAAACAGTTGCTCTAAGGATATGTATTGCAAGAATAAATAGTTACCTGTAAAAGTTGCCTCGATGCCACGAATTATAAAAATTCCTCGCACACTATATTTATAGAATTTTTACAGTATCTTTGTATGCATGTGTTTCATACTCATCGGTGTTGACAGGTCAAACTTATTTTAGACATGCTAAGTGCGACCGGACAATAGACCGGGGGATTGAATGATAATACCACCCCAAGCACTACCCTGCCACTACTTTTTAAGTGTCTGGTTTCTCGGATTTTTCCTTATATGCATCGATTCCGAATTATGTCTTGGGTCTATAGTTTGGTTACCCCGCTCCTATGCTTACCTCCTTATGTTTGGCTAGTTCGGCTAAGGGGTAAAGGGATAACCACTACGATTGTATTACTAGCTAGTCTGGCTAAAAATACCTCAGTGGAGAAAGCCGAAAATTGACTGTCATAATAGGCGAGAACTGGTCTGCAACCCAAGCTCAAATACAAAAACCGTTGGAAGTTATTCCGTGCTATACGAGAGGTTCGCAAATTTACATACCTTGTGGTTGCTTTTTTGATATTCAGTTTATTCAATCACCAAAAAAAAGTCGGGGGATTTCGATCAGCCCCTGAATTAAAACTCCTAAGGCTAAGTGAAAGCGATAAAGCCGCATAGTCTGATTGCCTTGTTTCCTTCGAACACTACCGCCCTCGGGCACCGATACATCGGCTAAGGCTAATAGCACGGACGATGAAACACCCCAAGTAGTCTCTACCTCGGGGCTGAAGCCAACAACTGGTAACTTTTAGATTAAACGACAAAAATTCAGGAGTCAAAATAATACAAAAGTGCATTTCATTCAAGACTAACATCATAAAAATAAATTGTTCAGAGGCACATGACAATACATTCACTCAAAAATTATGTCTTTTGAGCATCGAGCTTCTATAACCCGAGCACCCTACGTTGCGGAGGAAAAATATAGCTCGGGATGTCTGTGCTCCTTCGCGACACGTGGAGGGGCAGTTTCCATTGTAAGTGCCTTCACCCTCGGAAATTGCACCATGGTCCTTACAAAGGCCATCCGAGGTCCTTCTATGCACATGGAGCACATCAGGACATCGATCCGGGCCATGACATCGACCAACTTCTGCACCAAGCCGAAGTAGCTGCTCGGAAGAGGTTGAGTAGGCCACAGTTGGACACAGAGATCCTTCATGGCCGGCTCCGCCATCCTATCCAGCTCCATGAGCTATTTCATCTGATCGCTTAGACTTGGGTTAGGCTCAAGAGTCTGAAACTGCGCCTAGAAAAGCCTCCGCTCAACATCCTCGTCATGGGCCAAGTGGTGCTTGGTCGTTTATGCCACACTCCGCGGGAGGTCCATGAAGGCGCGTGAGGAACACGATATCCGCGTAAGAAAGGCATACCTGTTTCTACCAAAGGCACATTGCAATAAGTATGGCTTACCATTTGCTATCAGCTTGGCCCGGCGCACCTCTTCATCAAAAAACCTCTGGTCCACCCACTCCGATTTGAGCCCGGTGGACAGCTTGCAGAGCTCGGTCATCTGCTCCCGGGATATCTGCTCCATGGCCTCACACTTAGAGTTGGCCTCTTGCAGCTCCGGTTGAATCTCTGCCACACTGGCCTCATGCTTGCTGCTATCAACCTTGAGGGAGCTCAACTCGGCAGCTACCTGTTCGGTTGCCACCTTGTGAGTAGCAGCCTCCTTCTTGGCCTTCTCCAATTCGGCCTTGAGCTTCTCAAACTCTTCGTCCTGGGCTGCTAACCAAATCGATATCACGGGGTCCTATTAAAAGCCAGGACGGTTCTTCTCTACTAAGGGGAATAAGAATTATCACAACACTTCTTAAAACATACCCTGCCTTTCATCAAGCCGGACATTTACATGGCTGAGCTCTTCATCGGAAACCTTTAGCTTTTGGTTCAACTAGGCAATCTCCAGAGCATTGGCATTAGCAGTGGAGGATGAGGCCTTCAAGGGGATATTACGAATTAAAAGGATTGTGAGTTATCAGAACAGGAGACACTCGGACGGAATTATTCCAACGAGCAGTTATAATCGAAAAATCTCCCGATTATTTTTCTTTATGATTAGGAGTTATTTTGAGCCATGGATAATCTTGTCAAACTTACCCTTGGCTCGGGGGCTCTTATATCCGTAACGGTATATAAAACCTTATAATGAAACTTAAAAGACTATATGGCTTACCTTAAAAACCGTCAGCAAGCCATTGAAGGCTTCACTCAGTCTGCTTTTAATGGACAGAATACCCTCCAGAACCGTACCCATAAGGGTGCGATTTCGTTTGCGATGGATGAGCCAGCCAAGGCACCTTCCATCATGGCCGACCACCCAGCCACATCCTGCTCTATTACGCACGGTGCCGGAGGCGTCACCGGAGACCCCAGAAAATCAGAGCTTCCTGAAGCTTTCCCTGGGCAAAGCTCGGAGGGAGTTTGCCACCCCTCTCTGCTTGTGGGGATGGAAGCAACCTCCTGGGTCCCGGTGACCGAGGTGTGGACCTCGGCGAGGACCTCCCAATCTTCGTTGGTTGGCACATCAACTTCAGCCAAGATCTCCCGGTCTTGAGAGTCCGGTGTATCTACTTCGGTTGGGACCGCCCGGTCCTCGGCATTTAATGTACCCACCTCGGCCATAACCACCTCGTCCCTAGTCGGCAGGGCCTGATGGAACATCACCTCGGACGCCTCATCCGAGGCTTGGGGAGGGGGTATTGCGGGATGCATTCCCGCTCTCCGCCAGCTCGGCGGGCAGAGACCCCCCTCTTGGACCTGGTCCATTGGAATGTCTCGAATGGGGCTGCGACAAGAACAACTCATTATTAGCAAGAATCAGGTGTAATTCCGCTAGACAAAGCATTGGACTCCATACATTTGCGCTGGGGGCTTGACCCTCGGGGTTCGGCAATTAACTGCCTCAAAGGCTCCGAGCTCATCATCGGAATCCAGGCCAGCGCCGAGCAGGGTGACCTTGCTCTTGCAAGGTCTCTTAGGAGCCCGAGGAGGTAACCCCTCCTCAGCCCCTCTGGCGCCTGCCTCTTCCTCGTTTGGAAGGAGTCCTCCTCCTCATCTTCAGCATCCTTCCCCTCGCGGGTGGAGGAGGCATGGGTGACCCCTTGTACGGAGATCCTCGTCGGTCTCCTTCCTCTTATTCACGGCGCCACTACCAGCATCAAGTTCAGCAATGCTGACCGGATTCCTCGGGCAGGGAGTTTGGGTCGTCTATGTTTTCATCTTTGGCCACCCAATCCTGCAGAGACGGTAGCAGAAATAGTAAGACTCTCGATAAAATGGGAACTTTAAGTAGAAGATCTCGGACATACCTCCAAAGGGGGTCTTGGCGTCCAAGCCAATATCTTCTTCCTCGACCAACCACTCCTACTAAGGCTTGAGCAGTATCGGTAGAACTCCTAGACCACCCATGGGTCGCTGGGCTTGTAGGCCCACATAGGGTTATGCCGACGCTCGTAGGGAAGGATGCAACGATGGAGCATGACCTCGACCACATCGGTTAGCTTGATGTTTGTCGCCACCATCTGCCTGATGCGCTTCTGCAGCTGCTTCACATCCGGAACCGAGCTCGAGTCTAGGCTTTCCTAACCCATGAGGTTAGCCTCACAGGGGTCCAGATCTGAATGCGTCGGGCACTGCCCAGCTGGTTTCTTGTGGCTTCGTGATGTAGAACCACTCCTTCTGCCAGCCCTTGATGGTCTCAATCAAGGTGCCCTCCGGCCACGCCACACGGCAAAGGTTGCTTACCCCGACCACCTCAGAGTCGACAGACTTTGGCTTAACAATGAAAGTTTTAAGCCAAAGACTAAAGTGCGGATGTACCCGCAGGAAGGCCTTGCAAACAGTGATTAAGGTGGAGATATGCATGACAGAATTTTGGGGAAGATCATGCCAGTCTAACCCGTAGTAGAGCATCAAGCACCTAACAAAGGGGTGAAGAGGCAGCCCCATCCCCAAATGAAGTGGTGGACTAACACCACCTGCTCACCAGGCCTTGGTGTAGGTACCACCTGGCCCATCTCCGGTGCTTGGTGGGCGATGTCAGCCGCAAGGTAGCCACAACGCTTAAGCTTTTGGATGTCCCCGTCGCAGACGCTAGAGATCTCATGTTTGCCTTGGGAGCCCGAGCCGGCCATTACTAGGCTTGGGAAAGGGGGTGGCTGGAAAGGGTGGGAGATGTAATGGATCTGGGCGCTCGAGCTTGGAAGAAAGGGGAGTCGAGTTTGGTATACGTGTGGTGGGTTTTTGATCTTTTTCCCTTTTTATGGGAGGACAAAAAACCAACTGTTTCCACTTACTGTGCCATTGGCCCCGCCACTTCTGAAAACTACCGCACGGTTAAGCGTGTGTGGGCTTGCCCGGTCATTATTCGAGTCCCCTTAAATGTGGAACAAGATCTCCTTACTATTAGGACGTGCCCAAGGGAAACTGGCCTCGAGCAGTGGTTTGAGTTTTTTTTCCTGATTGATTATCACGATTTTTTGTCACAAGGGTTGCTAAACAGGGGATTATTCACCTTTAGGCTTTTAAGCATTTAGATTTAATGACACATGTTTTAAGAACGTGACGTCACCGGAGCGACTAAACCGATGACAACCGAACATAAGAGAAACTCGTCGTGCAAGCCGATTATTCTAAGTGTCAGGCTGCCAAAGACCGTACACAACGACGTTGGAGGCCAGTTCGAGGGATACTGAGGGAGTTCTATATTAAGGGGTCCTCCGGCAGTCGGGTTATACCTTATGGGCCGACCATATGGGCTGCATCATTGAAGACCGGATTGCTTGACAACTTTATGATCAAGATGGAAAGCCCCGAAGACTAGGCGTGCACTCCAAGTCAAGAGAACCAGTTTGACTCATCTATCCCCGGCTAAGGTCGATAACATGTAACCGTAGGAACATTAGTTTCTATATAAACCAGATGTTTGTGCATATAGGCAGGTTATCTCATCTAGGGTTTAGCTCAAACGATCTCGAGGTAGATCAACTCTGTATTTATCATTCCACATCAATATAAGAAAGCATGACGTAGGGTTTTACCTCCTTAAGAGGGCTCGAACCTGGGTAAATACCCACACCAAGCAACAGGGCCAAGCCATCAGCAAGCCGCCTTGCCGGTGAACAAGACTAGATGGCTACCGTGCCCAACAAGAACCCCACTACCTCTCCGCCGCTCCAGCTCATCATGTTGATTGCATGGCGATAGACTGCATCTCTTGCATGATGCAAGACGCAAGTGGACGAGGGCATGTTTTATGGAAGTTCTTGTTGTGGTCTCGTGGAGCCTGTGGAAAGAATGAAATAACAAGCACTTCAGAGGCGTTCGGCCGACTGAGGACGCCTGGCTCGGGAGGTTTAAGGAGGACTTTTGCATGTTGAGGCATAGAGCCAAAAAGGGCCTTGAACCATTTATCTTGCAATTTGTAGCTCTGGTGTAGTTTTGTCTCCTTACTTTGGTCCCACCTTTCTCTTGATGCTCTGCTCCCCCTCGCAACTTATGTACCCCTTCGATTGTACCTAACACCACTGGTTTAATATAAAGTGAGTGGGGCGCGCCCCACTATCCTAAATTCTCAAAACAAAAACGAGGTGTCGAGCGAGCACGTAGTTAGGTAGACCTTGTCAGGGGCGCATAGCAGCTCGAGGGATTTACAACAGCTTTAGTGACACCGTCCCACAATGTGTCAAAAGAATATAAGGTACCTCGTTGAACGACATGGAAGGAGAGGCGATCCTTGCTGGGAGATGTCGCCAGCATGATACCTCACGACGCATTTAATGTGCCTATCCTAATCCGTTAGGTTTAGGTATTTCCCACTATAGCTCTTGTCAATAGTTTTGACAGCTATATGATCTACTATTTACCCCATGTAATGATCATTTTAGCCACTGTGGTATCCCCTTGATCTATAAAAGGAGGTCCATGGCTACATTAACAAGGGTCGACACCTTGTCCACTTGCACATGTAGCCGCACTCCTCGAGCATTCATGCTGGGCTATTGCGCTCATGTACTTTGGACTCATATAATCCATAGCACACAGGACATAAGTTTTTACGCTTTCGAGCAGCCCGAACCTATATAAACGAGCATGAGTGCCTAGGGATTGGTGATGCTCTTTATGCCTGTGGATCCCCACAGTTGAACTACAAAGGGGCCCCGCAAGTCGTATAGATTATTGAACCTCGAGAAGCGGTAGTACCGCTTGAGCATGGGATGTGCATGTTTCTGTTCCCTAGTTCGCTCTAAGCGGCAGTACTCCTCCAAGTGGTGGTATTGCTCTAAGAAGTAGTACCACTTGAGCATAGGTTGTGTGCATAACATTTGGATCTGACCCCCGTCTATCAAGGGGGCCTTCTTCCCCTTGCCCCTAATGGTTTTTGGATAAGCTTTCTATTCCATTGTTGTCCTCATAAGCTTGGTCTTCTCTCTATTCCTCTTATGATTCTTGCATAGCTTTGAGGGTAAAGTGAGATTAGATCTACATCCATATTTCCACAATTAACTTTCTCCTCTAAGTGATGGGAACCCCTTGGATCTCGATCTTGGTGTTGTTTGTGTTCTCCTTATTGTTCCTCTCATATTCCTCCATAGCTTTGGTTGTGGTTGTGATATTCGGGAGTGTGGGAATTGACCACCTCGTGTGTGCTTGCCATTGCATTAGTTGTGTCTGTTTTAGTTCTCCACGGTGATACGTGGAAGTGAAAGAAGAAGCTTATTACTCTTGAGTGTTTGGGCACATTAACCTTTTGCCTCCTAGGTTCTTGGGCGCCATAGAGGGTTGGTGGTGTCATGGAGATCAATCATTATGGTGCATAGCTCCGATGATGCATCAGGGTCTCCAATTAGGTTGTAGAGATTGCCCCTAGCAATTCGTACATGTTCGATGACTGCCCCCAAGGGTTGCCAATTGTACGAGTTTGGTGACCATCACCAAGGGTTGCCATTTGTAATGGTTTGATGACCTCCCTCAAGGGTCCCTTAGAGGAATCACAACATCTTGCATTTTGCAAGGGCTTCTGGAGAATACGGTGGCCCTAGTAGCATTTTGGGGAGCACTATGCCTCCACAACGCTCTAATCGATATTAGCACCCACAAGGGTGTGAACTTTGGAATACATCCTCGTCTCCGCGTGCCTCACTTATATCTTACGTGAGCCCTTTACTTGTGCACTTACTTTGTGATAGCCATAGTGATTCACGTTATATATCATGCTATCGCATGGTTGTTTATCTTGCTTAGCATAATTCGTTAGTGCACATAGTTGAGCCTAGTATAATTAGGTTTTGTGCTTGAAAAATTAAATGCTAGTTTTATTCTGCATTCGTTCAAGCCTAAACCATAATTGTTTTCAAATGCCTATTCACCCCATCCAGGCGGTATCCACGTCCTTTCATCTGATTTTTTGAAATATTGTGAAGCAAAACAAAAAGTATAATAACCAAAGGTTCAATTGAATATCACTCGTGTGAACTTAGGGGTAATCTGGATGTCCATGGTTCCATAGTTAATCATTGAACAGAACATAATTTTCTTCTTGTCTATATTTTACTGAACCTACAGGGTCACATGCTTAAGGAAAATATGATTTTTTTAGTTCTACTAGAGTAAGGAATATGAGAAAATATTTCCAGAAAAGTTTTGGTAGTACGAGTAATAGTTTTAGGAGTAATCAAAAGCATTTCAGGGTTACCGAGACTGTTTCGAGAAATGTTGGGTAATGATATATAGGCGAAAAATGTTTTTGTGGGCATAATAAAAATAAGAGAGGGCTTCGGTATTTAGGTGGATCCCCTAGGATTTATTTAAGGGCTATGTGAGGGTGTCTTGGACTGGGGGTGCTTGCCTTGTTGGCTCCCGTCCATATGGGTCGGGCCAAGGACCCGTGTAATTATCGACCCGTGAGCCACAGATAACCCGCAAGTATAAGGGATCAATAGTAGTCCTTTTGGAAAGTAAGAGTATCCAACCCAACGAGGAGCAGAAGGAACCAGTATGCATTTTTCAGCAAGGTATACTCTAAAAGTGTTGTAAGATGGTTTATTGCAAAATAATTGGTAAAAAATAACAAGTAACAAAAGTAGCAAGGTGACAAGTGGCCCAATCCTTAATTATGCCAAGGGACAAGCTCATGATACTAACAGTGATTAAAATGCTCTTGAGGCCACACGAGAATATTGTCAAGTTACGCCCACCACCATTCATCGGCTTCGCATCCATTGCCTTGATAAATGTTATATGTGTGGACCCGAGCTAAGGTTTTGTTATTACTTGAACAAACACCTACTTATGTTTATAACCAACATGCAAGCATCTACAAATACAAGAGATGTAATTGAGTTAAATCTAACCAAAGCGTTAAACATATGGATCCAAAATAACCACTCATAGAACAATTCATAAACTGGGGTTTAGACTTCTATCACTCCCGCACACATCATCTACAAACTAATTCCATGATGCCTTCCTTGTTGGATTTCGGGCTCTGCAAAACCCTAAAGATTCGAACTCAGGGGCGTGTACGAAGATCTCTCGTGGGCTTGCCTCACCTAACTTGCTACTCGCTGGGGATGGAAGGGAACTGACTCGATGGTGAGGAAGGCACAGAACACGACAGTTTACCTAGGTTTGGGCCGCTAAGAAGCGTAATACCCTACTCGTGCTTTGGTGGATTGCCTCTCGTGGAGGTTGGTGTATGAACAAGTACAGTGTTCGAGAGCCTCCGAAGGCTGGGTGGTCTTTGTCTGGTGCAGGTGGGCGAATGAATGAATCTCCTCTCTATGAAGTAACCTACTCTCCATATATAGTGGTGGCCCTGGTCCTCTTCCCTTATCGTCTCGACGGGAATGGATCCCATGACGGCCAATTTTGAAGGGGAACTGTGGAACATGATCCCCTGCCCAAAGGTGGTCTTCACCTGCAAAGTGGCTGCCAGCGCTGTAGGGACGGGTCCAGGGATGACGTTTGTCCTGCTGGCGGGCGGTGATGGCATTGTTGCAGCAAAAAGGAAACCTTTGGAAGATTCCCTGGGAACCTCGGTACGTCCTTGCCCCCTTTGCACTAAAGGGAAAACTACCCTGTCCTGCTGTTTGGTGCTTGCATGTCCTTCCCCCGCGTCATCCTTGACTCCTGATGCTAGGCCATGCCTCGGAATATCCGCCACTACAGAGGGGTCCTCATGTCATTCCTCCTCGCGAGGACCTTGCCTTGAGTGGTGTCGCGCCCGATTGTGCTCGCTCGATGAAGTGGGCTAGCCCTGGGCCAGAAGAAGGCAGGTCTGGTTACCCCCATTCCCAGAACGCCGACAATAGCCCCCGGGCCCAAGGCGTGCCCGGGTTGGCTTCTGGACGAAGCCTTGGGGGCGGCCAGAGGCTTCGCGGGCCCAAAATGTGTGTGGTCTAGGCCGCTGCGCCTCACGGGGCTGATGTCGGATCTCCCTTGCGTTCTGTCTCCACCCGAGCTGTTTGGAACCTGACTCGACGTGTCTGTCCATTATTGCTTTCCTTTCTCCCGCAATCGATCTTCCTCCTTGGTATCCAACTCCAACCGGCGTCTCCCATATCCAGCATCGTGTCATTCCCTTGGCGGTTCAGCGATGGCGCCCACCGACAAGTAGATCCCAGAAACGCAAGGTCCTGCCCCGGCTCCTCCGCTCCTAGAGTGCACCCTTTCCAAGGATGTGGATCTTACCCCCATGCTCCCATGGACAACATCCGAGTCCAATGAGCACGAGCGGACCCTGCCCGGCGCCACAGCATAGCGGCCCGCGTCGGAGGCGCTATACCCCTTCTTCCTCCATAGCGTCTTTGCGTGGCTGGTGTCGCCTTTCTCCTCGTTCTTCACCGCCATCCTGAACCACTTTGGGATCCAGGCTCTTCATCTCCAGCCCAACTCCATCTAGCTCATGACCGTCTTTGCTTTTTACTGGAAGGCCTTCGTAGGCATGAGGCCTTCAGTAGCCCTCTTCCGCCATTTCTACAGCCTACGCTTGCACGACGGCACCCATTTGTCGACATGCATCTCCTTCGTAGCGGCCCAGGGCGGCAATTTTCTCCTGAAGGCCTGGAAGAAGGTGGAAAACTTCAAGCACCGTTGGGTTCTCTTGAGCCTCAAAGATGCCAACCCTCGGCTGGAGGAGACAGAGGGGCTGCCGAGAAGACTTCTGCATGGAGCTCAGCGAAGCTCTCCGACCCTTGGGTCATGCCCATCCTGGAGCGCTTCTCCCGCGACATTTGTGCCACGAGGATGACCCGTGGGATGATAGTGAAGGAATTCTTGGCGCAGCGCCTAGCTCCCCTTCAGGCCCATTCCAGGCCCCTGTGGGACTACCATCCCGGTGACCACAAGCTCAGGCTCTGGTCCCAGGACCTTCCTACTGAGGAGTGATACGTCCCAAACGTATCTATAATTTCTACTTGTTACCTGATCTTTTGGGTGACATTTTTATATGTTTTGCTACACTTTTATATCATTTTACACATATTTGGACTAACCTACTAACTCAGTGGATCCAGTGCTAGTTTTTGTTTGCTGATGTCTATTTTGCTGGGGCTTTTACCCAATTTCCCAAAGCCCGAAAAATTCCAGAAAAAATATAAAAAAATCAGTGAAACTGTGACAGCCCGATGCCGACGTTCCAGAAGATTCCCTTTCCTTTCCATTTTCATCGTGTGTCTATTTTATTTTGTCGCATCATTCACATCATGTGCATTGCATCGGCATCTCCGTTGCCCCCAGTTTTCAAAACTTGCATTCGATAGTAGTTGCCGGTTCTCGTCGTTGTCCGTTCTGAGTCCGACCGCACTCGCACGCGCCCGCGGCATCGTTCGAAACCCTGTTTTAAAAGGGTGCGTAAAACTTTCTCTGATCGAGTTGAAACTTGGCACGGGGTCGTGATTAGATATAGCTAGGCCGCCTGTCGAATTTCGTCGCGATCGGAGACCATCTGGTACCCGAAAGGTCGACCGTAGCGGCACCGTATTCGGTCTACCCTCGGAGTGTTGTCAGTGTTTTAAAAAAATCGTTGCTGCACCAGCCGCTCTCCCTCTCGTCTCCCGTTATCTACTCTACACAGCTAACCCTAGCCCGCCTCTCCGATCGGACCGCACGATCACGATCGGAGGGTCGAAAAACCCCCAGATACCCTCTAACCTAGCCCCTTTCTATAAATAGAAGCCCTCCCTGCCATTTTAGGCAAACCCTAGTGGTTGCCCCGAATCCCGCGCGCACCAACCGCTCCAGCCGCCACCTAGCGCTTCTGCCTCTGCCCCACCACCGACAGGGCCCGCCAAGCCCACGGCTGGCCCGCCGGGCCCGAACCGTCGCCGCCACCCCCTCCCGAGCCCCCCCACACTCGAGTCCTCCCCGTGCGCCCTCAGCAGCCACTCGCCGGAGCCGGCCACCGCAGCCTCAGGCCGGCCTTGCCTCGGTGCCCAGCCGGCCATGGCCGCCGGAGCATCGCCGCCTTCCTCCTCCCACCGGCCCGAGCACTGCAGACAGTCGCGCCAAGGATCTCTGTGCCGCCTTCTTCTTTCCTAATGCTCGTCGCCGTTTGATGGGGCCTCGCCGGATCTCTGCGCCGTCGTGGAGGTCGCCGGCAACCGCCGCCGGGCGTCGCCCCGTCAGGGTCTCTCCGATCCGCCGCCGTCGAAGGCCAGTCCGGATCGGGAGTGGAGCAGCGAACCCGTCGCTCGTGCCCTAGGCGGTTGTGGGCCGCGCAGGAGCCGCGCCGAGCCGGCCGAGCGGCCCGATGGCCCGTCGCGGGTCTGCCTCGCCCTCCTTCGCCTGCAGAAGACTCTCCTCCTACTTGGGCCTTGGCCCGCGAAGGTGAGATCCCCCTAGACCCTAAGTAGCGCCCCGAGCGTGGCCTACCTATTTTGTGCCCCCTCTGTGTAGCCCATTCGGATTAGTTTCGGCCCGTGTAGTATATATTAGGAATTTTCGGAATTAGTTAAGTTCCAGTAAATAGACGTATATTTAAAACGTGTGTATCTTTTAAACCCTTAGTCGGATCGCGATGAAATACATATGGTTTTCATGTAGTTTTGCGCGTGGAATCCGTTTTTCCAACTTGCATAAGTGTTTGATGTGGTTTGATCCACTGTTTGCCTAGAAATGTGTGCTGTCTTAATAGGTTTCGTCCCGTATTTAATTTTCAAGCGTGCCCGGATTGCTCGTATGCCTTAGATAAAATGCCCATGTTTTAGGAACCTATTTTCCATGTATTTTAGAGTAGCCATTTGTATTTTTGCGTGTAGGTATTTGCTCTCAAGTTGCTAGAATTAGTGCTGATTTTGAGGAGCTGAAATATTTCTATGTCTGGAATCTGTTATATTTTGTTGCCGTTTTGTTTTGCTTCTAGCTTTTGATCTGTAGCTCTTTTGAGATTGGTCCAATGGAGTTAGTTGTAGCCCTTGTGTTTCTCTAGCATGCTGTGAATTTTCATGCCATTTGGAGTCCTGTAGCTTATGGTTTTGCTGCTGTAAATATTGCTTCAGATCGAAAACTGCACTTTCATGAGGTGTAATTTTCACTAAGTCTGAAATAGTGTGTGGGATGCCATTTTGTGTCTTCTTTCCCTAGTGATCCATGATGTCATGCTAGTTGTTGTTAGTTGTTTGTAGTAGTGCTTCTTGCCCTCTTTCGTGTCATGCCTTGCTTGAGTTTATCGGAGTTGTGTAGCCCGTAGTTGTGGGGCGTAGAAAATGCTATGTGGCTGAATTTGGCAGATTGTAGTGTTTTCTTGTTTTGCTCGTAGTTGTTGAACCGTAGCTCCGATTGGATCGTGTCCTACATGAAACTTGCTTAGAATCTCGTATACTTTCATTTCCTCTTGCTGGTTGTATGTTTTGAAGTGCTCGTGACCATCATTGCACACATATTGCATTCATGCCATCATATCTTGCGGTGCTTGTATCTTTTGAACCGTAGCTCCGTTGGAGATGATCTCTATGTGTAAATTGCTTGTCTCGATGCGTAGAATCACGTGAACCTATTTTTTTTGCTGTTTAACAAATAATTAAATGCATTGGTTCAGATCTGGACAGAATTGTAAATTAACATGTGAGGTCGTTTGCCTAATAACCTAATAATAATGCATAGGGACCCGCCGGCACCTGAGGAAATTTAATCAACCCCCGGGCCAATGCTCCTCATGAGTATTGGTCCAAACTCGCAGACTATGGGGCCACCGAGGGGCAACCCGAGGTTTGGTTCTCCTAGTGTGACCCATCCGTCGTGTCCTGAGAACGAGATACGCGGATCCTATCGGGTTCGTCGACACGTCGGGCGGCCTTGCTGGATTAGTTTTTCCTTTGACGAAATATCTTGTGCATCGGGATTCCGGTGATGCTTTGGGTAATCTCAGAGTTGAGGTATTCCACTAGGGAATCCGACGAGATCGCGAGCTTCGTGATTGAGGATTTCTATGTGGCTTGTGGTAATTTGTGATGGACTAGTTGGAGCACCCCTGCAGGGTTAAATCTTTTCGGAAAGCCGTGCCCGCGGTTATGTGGCAACGTGGAAACTTTGTTTAACACTAGTTCTAGATAACTTGAAGTTAACTTAATTAAAATATGCCAACTATGTGCGTAACCGTGACTGTCTCTTTCGTGAGTTCCTTCTCCGATCGAGGACACGGTGGGGTTATGTCTGACGTAGATAGGTGTTCAGGATCATTCATTTGATCATGAGTAGTAACGTCCGTTACGCGTAGATCTCCCCCCCTCTTATTTCTTGTACTCGTAAGTTTAGCCACCAAATATATGCTTAGCCGCTGCTGCAACCTCACCACTTAACCATGCCTCACCCATTAAGCTTTGCTAGTCTTCATACCTTTGGAAATGAGATTGCTGAGTCCCTGTGGCTCACAGATTACTACAACACCAGTTGCAGGTACAGGTAAAGGTTACTTGTCGCGAGCGCGTTGATTGTTCATTTGGAGTTGCTTCTTCTTCTTCTTCTTCATCGATCTAGGATGGGTTCCCGGCCGGCAGCCTGGGATAGCACGGATGGACGTCGTTCTTATTTTTTCTCGTTTGTTTACATCCGTAGTCGGACCCTGCTCTTACTCCTTATGATTATGTAATGTACTGATGTGACTTTGATGTAGCTTGTGGCGAGTGTAAGCCAACTCTATATATATATCTCTTCTTTTCAGTACATGTACTTGTGACGATATCCATTCTTGCGACACGACGAGATGCGCTTCTATCCCCGACGAGGCCCTCGTGCCAAATTGGGGATAGGGTCGCATCTTGGGCGTGACAGAAACAGAAGCTTCCGGATCACCGAAGATGGGTCAGCGGGGGGCCAGGGGCCTCCCAGTCGGCCTGCTGGCGCCGCCAGGCCCTAGGCCGTGCCAGGAGGTCGCCTGGGTGGGTCCCACCTCCTCAAGTGCCCTCCTTTGGCCTATATTTGGAGTCCTCAGAGGAAACCCTTCCATAACTTCTTGAATCACGAAGTTCTCCATCGTTCCGCCGCCGCAACGCTTCAGAGATCGGGATCGTCAGGAGACCTCTTCCCGGCACCCTGTCGGAGGGAGGATTGACCTCCGGGAGCTTCTCCACCCCCATGGACGCTTCCCGGACGTGTCGTGAGTAGTCCTTCTTGGACCATGAGTCCATGACCAGTAGCTATGTGATGTCTTTTCTCCAATCTTGTGCTTCAATGGTTAGTCCTTGTGAGCTGCCCTACATGATCAAGGCATCTATGTAATTCTCTTGCTATTGCTATGCTCGGTTTGTTGGGATCCGATGGATTATGAGATTATGTTAGATTGTTATGACTTATATATTTGATTATCCTTTTATATTATGTTCCTTAGTGATTTATGCATGTTCTCCGTTGCTATTTATTGCTTTGGACGAGTAGTAGATTGTAACTCCAAGAGGGAGCGTTATGCATGATTGTGGGTACATGCCCCTCGATGTCTAGCTTGAGTGACAGAAACATGAGACTAGGGGATGTGCTTGTTTCCACCAGGGAGAAAACAACGGTGCTTGTGACCACGGTTGCAAGGATTGTTTACCATACACATAGTTCGTTATTGCAGTTGTTCGTTGCTTTGAGTTTACACTTTCGGTGGGGCTCGCAACGTAAACCGGTGAGATGTTCTGGATCGATATCTCAAGGTGGATGATTAGTAAGTAGATGCTGATGAATAAACGGTCTACTTGTCTTGGCATACTGCCCATTACTATTGAACCTCTAACTATCAAGTAGCATAATTAGCATTGCGGTGCGATCATAATTCTGTCAATTGCCCAACTATGATTTGTTTACCCAAGAATAGTTGTTTATCGTCTTTTGGGAGAGATAGATCACTAGTGAACATCATGTGCCTCCGGTCCATATCACCATCATTGTTTACACCTCCATCATTTACCGCTTTCATTTACTTTCCCGTTGTAGTCACTATTACTTTATCGCTTGTGTTTTGATCCTTTTCAAAGTACAAGGCCGGAGAGATTGACAAACTCCCTTAATCGTTGGGAGAAAAGTTATTTGCTATGTGTGCAGGTCCACGTCTTCTGCTAGCACTAGGGTGGAAGACACCTACTTGTTGAGCCTAGGAGTCCTCCTGGTTTGATAAACCTTACAGTCTTCGTGTAAGGGAAATCTGCTGCTGACTACATCTCCACCTTCCACTTGGGGTAACCAACGAGGGGCGAGAAGTATATCCATCAACTCGTCATCAAGCAAATTTCTAGCGCCGTTGCCGGGGACTCAAGTCTTCAAGATAGGGGAGTTGCACGCTATCCTTTACCTTTGCTTTTTAGTCTTGTTAGTTTGCTTTTTAGTTTTCGCTTTAGAGTCCTATACCAAAAACCACAAAAAAATAGTTGCTTTGTTCTTGCTTGTTGCTGCTTCTATGGGTTCCACTGAAAACACCAAATTGTGTGACTTCACTAGTCACAACAACAATGACATTATATGCACTCCTATTGCTGCTCCCTCCACTGGAGCAACGTCCTATGAGATTAAACCTGCTTTACTGAACCTAGTTATGAAAGATCAATTCTCCGTTGCTGGAGATGATGTTGCTTTGCACTTGAACAATTTTGTTGAGTCCTGTGATATGCACAAATATAAAAAAGTAGATGGTGATATTGTTAAACTTAAGCTTTTTCCTTTCTCCTTGAGAGGAGGAGCCAAAGTTTGGCATCAATGTTTGCCTAGGAATAGCATATATTCTTGGGATAAGTGCAAAGATGCTTTTATTGGAAGTATTACCCACGTGCTAAGATTATCCAGTTGAGGAGTAACATTATGAATTTTAGGCAATTGGATAATGAACATGTTGCTCAAGCTTGGGAACGTATGAAATCTCTTGTTAAGAATTGCCCTACACATGGTTTGACTACTTGGATGGTTATCCAAACTTTCTATGCATGATTGAGCTTTACCTCGCAGAATCAGTTAGACTCGGCACCGGGAGGAACCTTTATGTCAACTACACTTGGTGCTGCCACAAAGCTATTGGATGAGATGATGACAAACCATTCTCAATGGCACACCGAGAGAGCTCCAACAGGTAGGAAGGTAATCTCTATTGAGGAGATCTTCTCCTTTAATGATAAGGTTGACATGATCATGACTCTACTTACTAAGCAAGCTCCTATTGATCATCATGATGTTCCTCTAAATTCTTTGGTTGCTCAAGAAAGAGAGCAAGTGGATGTTAATTTTATTTCTAGGAACAACTTCAATAACAATGCTTATGGGAGTAATTTTGGTAGCAAACCTAGGCTGTTCCCATCCAACAACTATGGGAACAATAACAATTATCCTAGCACCAAAAACTCCACTTCTGAATTAGAGATCATGCTTACGGATTTTATCACTTCTCAAAAAGCCTTCAACAAGAATGTAGAAGATAAATTAGAGATATTAGATAGTCTCTCTTTGAAGGTGGACAACATAGCTCATGATGTAGAGATGCTTAAAATTAGAATCCCCCCCTTGAGGAAAGGAACACCACACCCATGAATGCTATCCAAGTCCAAATTAACGAGAACATAAGAATGGTAGCCAAACTTAAAGATAGATGGGCTAGAGAAAAAGAAGAGGAAGATAGGATTAAGAGCCTTCCTACACACACTACCATTGCTACTATACAAGTTGTTGAGGATCTCAAAACTTTTAGCACCGATCACACCCCTAGTCCCATTGGACCTATTAGTGGTAATTCTAATACCTCAACTATAGGACAAGAAGGTCCTTTGAATTTGGAGACTACCAAAATAATGAGCTTACATGACATTACTACCACTTTAATTAATGGCAGTAACCTTGATTTTGACAATTTTAGTCTCTTCGAAGTTATCACCATTTTGCAAAGAATGGCTAAAGACCCCCACACTAGTACGCTTAATATTGCCTTCACCGAGCATATTACCAATGCTCTTATCAAATCTAGGGAGCAGAAGCTCAAGCTAGAGGCTTCTATTCCTAGGAAACTAGAAGATGGTTGGGATCCTATGGTCAGAAATAAATTGAATATTATCTCTTGCTTTGCTTTGTGTGATGTTGGAGCTAGTGCCTCCGTTATGCCCAAAAGAATGTATGATATGCTTGATTGCAAACATTTTGATCCATGTTCTTTTGGTGTTCGTCTTGTGGATTCTTCCATAAAGAAACCTTTAGGGAGAATTGATTATGTTCTTATTATTGTCAATGAAAATTATGTGCCCGTTGATTTTCTTATTATGGACATTGAATGTGATCCTTCATGTCCAATTATTTTGGGACGTCCTTTTCTCCGCACCGTTGGTGCTATCATTGACATGAAAGAGGGAATTATTAAATTCCAATTTCCCCTTAAAAAGGGAATGAAACACTTCCCTAGAAAGAAGATTAAGTTACCTTATGAGTCTGTTACTCGGGCAAGTTATTCTTTTGGAGTTGATAACACTTGATCTTCGTGCATTATGCCTAGCTCAAGACATAAAAGAAAGCGCTTGTTGGGAGGCAACCCATTTTTTTTTACTTTCTGCTTTAGTGGTCTTGATGCTTGTTACTACTGTAGCAACATCATTGTATCTTTATTTTTAAGCTTTGTGCCAAGTTATAGCCTCCGATTGCAAGAAAGTTCAAAAGTTGTGACATGTTGTCCAGAAACACATTATGTCTGCTTGATGGAACAATTCGCCAAAAATCACCAGATCATATTTTTGATTTGAATTGTTTTGAGACAATGCTCTATATAATAGACTTTCTGGCATATGTTGTGATTTTTTTTATTTGAGTTGCAGAAGTGCCCTGAATAAATTATTTACTACCTGTTGTTCTGTTTTTCATAGATTCTGCTATGTTTTGCGTTTTCATTGTTTTTTCAAATCCTAAGCTTACTTTTTATTTTCAAAAACCTTTTGGCATTCATAAGAAGGAGTAGGTTTTCATGAAAATCTTTATTTCCAGCAGGTAATGAATTATTTTATTAAGGGAACTAACCACTCTAATCAGCTTATGATGAGTTTCGTATGAAGGGAGTTTTCAAGTATGTGACGGGAGATGATGAAAGAAGATACATGAGTGTTAAGCGCTTAAGCTTGGGGATGCCCCCATGCACCCCAAGAAATATTCAAAGGAGACTCAAGCGTCTAAGCTTGGGGATGCCCCCATGCATCCCCTTCTCTATCAACAATCATCACTTCGTCCATCTCCATGCTATATTTTTATCACTTCATATGATATGTGCTATGGAGCGTCTCGCTCTTTACTTTTTAGTTTGTTTTAGTTTTACTTGCTGTTCATAACAAGTCGGAACCTAGCCTACCTTGTTTGGGAGATACACACGCTCCATTTCACTCTAGAACACAACATAGGTTTTCATGCTTATCCCTTTTATGTGTTCTTCATCTTTTCGTAGCTACTATCATGCTTAGCTCTTAGTTTTCATGCTTATCTTTTTAAGAGCTATTATTTAGGTTTCTTCTGGAAGTCTCTTGGGTTATCATGCTTATCTCGTTTAGAAAGTTGGCTTGTTGCACTGAGTTGTGTGTCTTGCATGAGTAGGTAACTGAGGTTGCTATTTAATTATAGTAGTAACTTGCAATAGTTTTGAGGTATTGATTTGAGTAATGTTTGGGTTATGAGTGCCAAGAGCTTGAGCCTATTAGTTATAGGTGTCATATTTTGGGAAATCCGTGTGTTCTTTAAATACTAAAATTAGTTGAGAACTCTCGCTACTAAATTGATCGCTAACCTCTAGAGGGGTTGGAATATATAGAGTACCCTCACGTTACCATGAGTCGAGGATGCGCAAGGATAACCAAACCCCAAACACTCCTCCTCGGGGTACTTGTATCTTTGTGAATTTCCTAACTAGGTAAAGAGTTACCGATAATAAGTGTATGAGTTCTTCGGACTAATGTGAGTATTCAATTGTTGGCACTTCCACCATCCATATTTCGCTAGCCTCTTCGATACCGTGCATTGCCGTTTCTCACATTGAGAGTTGGTGCAAAATCCGCCGGTGCATCCAAACCCATGTCATGATACGCTCTGTCATACATAAGCCTCATTATATCTTTCCTCCAAACAGCCATCATGCCTACCTATTAAGGCATTTCTATAGCCTTTCCGAGATACATTGCCAGGCAACATCCACCATCTCATGACTTGATATTCGTGTAATACATGCTTTTGCTTGATCGTAGAGTCGCGTGCTAGTTGGGCCTTGCCCCAATTATTGCTACATGTCGCGCTGGTATCATTGCATATCCCGCTACGCTGGCAGAGGCGTATATTTTCATACATCATGATAGTTTTCACTTGTCTTTATGTTGAGTACTTCTTATAAAGTGTGATGATTTTATTTTTACTCATGTAAAACATAGAGTGTTGCCCTTAAGTGAGGAAAAGATCCCAAAGAGGACATATGAGAGATAAAAAGAAAGAGCTAAAGAGGCCACAAAAAATAAAAAAAATAGAAAAAAAATAAAAAAGAAAAAGAGAAGGGGGCAACACTACTATTCCTTTTGAAAGATCCACACTCGTACTCCATTGTTATATTTGTACTACATAGAGATTATCACTCATGCATAACTATGTGGGGACCCTTACACTATATAACTTGGTTTGCATATTCCAATGATGAGCCCCCTCAAATTAGCTCTAGGTCTTCATGAGCAAACAAGTTGGATGCACCCCCACTAGTTCCATTGGAGAGCTTACCTTAGCTCATACGTGCATCCGTTACATGGCATAACCTACTCCTCACATCATATCTATCATTTGGTTTTCTCTCGCCTATGGTTGTCCTCATTGATGTGAGCCTATCACACATTTTTGTATTCCTTCCCCATCATTATTCTATTTTCCATCCTAAGTGCCAACATATATTGCTTACTCTCATCCATTGCATGAGTGCCCAAAATCGAAAGGGAGAGGATCATTTTGATTTGTGCTGGACTAGTGGTGTGGGGATGAGTCAAAATAATATTCCAAAGGAGACCAAGTGTGAAATTTTAGTAGATTGAGTTCTCAATTAAAAAATATTTTATGATCTCAACCATTCTCCCACTTCTTGCACGCAAACAGCATTTGGAGACATTCGAGTCACGGACAGCGAGAGCTGTTGCACCTTTATGTTCTTACGTTGCTAAACTCAATACTAGATATAGACTCTTGCTTGTTATTGTCTTGACTTGAATTGCATATCTCACTTGCTTTACATTGAAGTTCTTATATGTGTGTTAGCACGTCACCACAGAAATTATTGTGTTATCATTTATCTACTCGAGGATGCGCAGAAATTAAGCTTGGGGATGTTGATACGTCCCAAACGTATCTATAATTTCTACTTGTTCCACGATCTTTTGGGTGACATTGTTATATGTTTTGCTACACTTATTTGGACTAACCTACTAACTCAGTGCACCGAGTGCCAGTTTCTGACTGCTGATGACTATTTTGCACGGGCTTTTACCCAATTTTCCGAAGCCCGAAAAATTCCAGAAAAAATATATAAAAAATTAGCGAAACAGAAGCTTCCGAATCACTGAAGATGGGCCAGAGGGGGGCCACGGGCCTCCCAGGCGGACTGCTGGCGCGGCCAGGCCCTAGGCCGTGCCAGGAGGTCGCCTTGGTGGGTCGCACCTCCTTTGGTGCCCTCCTTTGGCATATATTTAGAGTCCCGAGAGGAAACCCTTACAGAACTTCTGGAATCGCGAATTTCTCCATCGTTCGACCGCCGCAGCGGTTCCGAGATCGGGAGCGTCAGGAGACCTCTTCTCGGCACCCTGCCGGAGGGAGGATTGACCTTCGGGAACTTCTCCATCGCCATGGATGCTTCCTGGACGTGTCGAGGGTAGTCCTCCTTGGACCATGAGACAATGACCAGTAGCTATGTGATGTCTTCTCTCAACCTTGTGGTTCAATGGTTAGTCCTTGTGAGCTGCCCTACATGATCAAGGCATCTATGTAATTCTCTTGCTATTGCTATGCTCGGTTTGTTGGGATCCGATGGATTATGAGTTATATATTTGATTATCCTTTTATATTATGTTCCTTAGTGATTCATGCATGTTCTCCGTTGCTATTTATTGCTTTGGACGAGTAGTAGATTGTAAATCCAAGAGGGAGCGTTATGCATGATTGTGGGTTCATGCCCCTCGATGTCTAGCTTGAGTGACAGAAACATGAGACTAGGGGATGTGCTTGTTGCCACCAGGGAGAAAACAACGGTGCTTGTGACCATGGTTGCAAGGATTGTTTATCTTACGCATAGTTCGTTAATGCAGTTGTCCGTTGCTTTGAGTTTACAGTTTGGGTGGGGCTCGCAACTTAATATCGATGAGATGTTCTAGATAGATATCTGAAGGTGGATGATTAGTAAGTAGATGCTGATGAATAAACGGTCTACTTGTCTTGGCGTACTGCCCATTACTATTGAACGTCTAACTATCAAGTAGCATAATTGGCATTCCGGTGCGATCATAATTATGTCAATTGCCCAACTTTGATTTGTTTACCCAACCATAGTTGTTTATCGTGTTTTGGGACAGATACATCACTAGTGAACATCATGTGACTCCAGTCCATATCAACATCATTATTTACACCTCCATCATTTACTGCTTTCATTTACTTTTGCCATTGCAATCACTATTCCTTTCCCTCTTGTGTTTCGATCCTTTGCAAACTACAAGGCCGGAGAGATTGACAACCTCTCTGTACTCGTTGGGAGCAAAGTTATTTGTTGTGTGTGCAGGCCCACGTCTTCTGCTAGTGCCAAGGTGGAAGTCACCAACTTGTTGAGCCTAGGAGTCCTCCTGGTTTGATAAACCTTACAGTCTCAGTGTAAGGGAAATCTGCTGCTCACTACATACCCACCTTCCACTTGGGGTTGCCAACAAGGGGCGAGAAGTATATCCATCAACTCGTCATCAAAGAGCTGAACAGTGTCGTGGCGATCCTGCTGGGCAGTGACCCTGGTGACCTTCCCAAGGCTCTAGGTCCGCTGTATAATCTTGACGACCGGGCCGACCTGATCGTCGCGCTACCTGTCTTCGATGAGCGGGGGCTCCTCCCGGCCGAGGGCTCTGGTCTGATAGAGGTGTCATTGGACGACATCTTCGGTGGGGGGATCAGGCCATCCTTCTACGCGAGCTTGAAGATGATGATGTCACCAGCGTAGTCTTCACGGTGATCTCCTTGCGCCCGACTAGGATTCCCAAGGGACCCGCGTCGGCCCCGCGCTCCACGCGGTCTGCGTGCATGCTCACCCCTCGCGAGCAAGGGGCTAAGTCACCCTTGGTGCATCCTGCCTCCGCCGATGGGAAGCCCGAGGCGCCGGGCTCGCCCACCTTCGTGGGAGGCTCTCTCGCCCTTTCCGTCGCCAGGGCGGTAGGGAAGAGGAGATGGGTCGACGTTGAAGAGTAAGTGGCTCGTCCTGGCACGCCCCGCGCGTCCATCATCCGCGCATGGTTGATTCCCTTTTTACCTGATGTCCAGGGGTGTTGTCTCGCTGGGGGCGAAGAGGAAGAAGGCGGGCATCAAGCCGAAGGCGACTCCTAACGCACTGTCGGCCCTCCTCAACGCGTCGCCGCGTGCCGATGAAGAAGGGGAGGCTCGCGTGGCGACCTCTCAGGCCTATTTCGCCGAGCCTCCCGAGCACCCGAAGCGTCCTGAGGCGGTCATGGCGGCGCCGTTGCCCAAGGAGCAGGCTCTTGAGGGCCCTCAGTCCGCTGATGCTCCAATGCTCGCAACCTCCGAGCAACCTTCGGAGCCCCCTCTCTTTTGCGACGCAGCCTTCCCGACGACACCCCCTGCGACAACACTTGGGGCTCCTCAGGGGAGATCTAGAGGACTCCGGTATACGTTCAGGGCGTCCTGAACACGGCCTTTGCCGCCCTGGGAAAGGTCGCGGTCGTGATGGCGGAGGGCGAGAAGGTGGCCAAGGCCGCTCGTGCTGCGCGTGAGGAGGCACTGAAGGAAGATGAATCCGCTCGCGCCGCACGCAAGGAGGCGATGGAAGGAGCTGCGGCGGCTGCCAAACGCTGCGAAGAGGCAGAGGCTTGCCTGAAGGCCTTCCAAGAGGAACAAGCCAAGCTAACCAAGCAGCTTCACCTGCAAGGGGAAGAACTCGATGCCAGCAAGACCAAGCTCACCGCCGGGGAAGAAGAGCTGTCCCAGGAGGAAACTCGCGTCGGCGCGAAGCAGGCGTTCTTGGACGAGCAGGAGAAGGAGAACGCCTCGAAGAGGACTCTTCTCGATCCCAAGGGGGAAGCCCTCACCGCGGCTGAGAAGAGGAAGGCCGCGGAGCTGGTCGGCTTCCCTGATGTTGAGCTCAGGCTTCGCACGATGCTCCACACCCTCTGACAGGATCGGTTCGACGAGCCTTTGGCCACCCCAAAGAGCAGCTTCGCCATGCCCGAGGTGGAGCTCGTTGTGGCGTTGGAGGAGGCCATCATCCATGTGGACAAGATCTTGGACAGTGAGTGCCGCGACCTCTTTTCTGAGGCCGTGACACGCGTCTTCAGTCACCTTCATCTTCGTGAGTTGGGGTTTGACTTCGGCTCCATGCTCCTGCCGGTCCTACTAAGGCCCGTGACAGTGTTGCGGAGGCGGTGAAGGGCCCCGTGGAGGCATTGGTGAAGAGGTTCGCCCGTGTCGCAGTTCCCTCGTCCTCGGATGCCGCTGAAGACGACGGTGGGGAAGATGGCGCCACTAACACCGATGACAAGCCCCCTGAATATGGAGCGACCGCCCGCGGCGGTTCCTCCTAATTTCTTCCGCTGTTTATGCCCTGCAATGCACATCGTGCCTCGTGGAGGCGTCAAACTCATTTGCATTTTCAAGAACTTGTTAAGGCATGTAATAATTGGCTGACTGCTTGAATGTTTTCTCCGCCTCATTTCTTTCATGTTTCTTTCATGTTTTTGTGATACTCTGCGTCGGTAGGGCCTGGCCCGTGCATACCCCACCCGCCATTGAACCGACCGGATTCCAGGATGGCCCAAGAGGTGAGGGGCTACGGGTCCAGTTAGGCTCCTGAGTCGCGATGCTCAGGAGTCCCTCTTGATGTGTGAGCAACCCTCATGAGGGGAACACGGCGAGGATTTTGAAACTTCAGAGCATCTTCAGCACTCTGCGCAGATATCAGGACGACCCAAAGGGGGAAGGGGCTATGAGCACAGTTAGGCCCCTGAGTCGCGATGCTCAGGGGTCCCCCTTGACGTACGAGCGACTCCAATTTCCCTCCTAAGAAACTGACAATTTGAGACTCCCGAACTCCTTCAACACTCTGCGTTGGCAGGGCCCGCCCCGAGCGTACCTCCGCCGCCGTTGGACTGACTGGGTGGCCCAATAGGGAAGGGGCTACGGGCGCAGTTCAGGCTCCTGAGTCGCGATGCTCAGGAGTCCCTCTTGACGTGCGAGTGACTCCAGCGTTCTCCCTAAGAGATTTTAAGTGGCTTGTTGAGCGCACTAGGCTCTGTGTCGGCAGGGCCCGCCCCGCGCGTACCTCCACTGCCGTTGAACCGACTAGATTCTTGGAGGCCCAAGAGGGAAGGGGCTACGGGCGTAGTTAGGCCCCTGAGTCGCGATGCTTAGGGGTCCCCCTTGACGTACGAGCGGATCCATACCTCTAGTTGTCTATCCCCCGCACTGGGCGTGGGCGCAGTCGTAGGTGGACTGGGTTGACTTCCTGGCCAGCGGTGGCATAGTCATTAGTGGACTGTGTTGATTTCCTTGCCAGTTGCGGGCATAGTCATTGGTGGACTGTGTTGATTTTCTTGCCTTCGTCTTCTCCCCAGTGTGGTGCGTAGGGCTGCCACTAGGCATGAGGTCGGGCCTATACAACCGCAGCTCGTTATTGGTGATGCGGGGCCGATGGACCGTTCCGAAGACGGCGACTGTGATTGGTGATGCGGGGCACTCCCCGCCTCGCACGGCCTGGGTCTTTCGAAGATCATGGATTTCTGTGATGACGGACTAACGGGGGCTGGGAAGACGCGCGCCAGAGTGCGTCCTTGGGTTGTGCTCGAGCGCCACCCTCGCCTCACTGGTCAGGCCAGGAACCTCCTCGGTGGGAGCCCCCAGGACTGACCCAAGGGGGGCGCCGAGCGCGCCTTCCTATGCGATGGGAGGCATGACCCCGTCCCTAGGCACGGAGCCCGAAGTCCTAGGGTGCTGCATGGGGAGGAGCTGCTTCTTATTCTTGCGTGGGTCCTCGCGTGGTGGCTCGTCTTCTTTGTCGTTCGAGCGTTCCGCTGCCGCAGCACGGTAGGCGTGCTCGAGTGCACAGATGGCATCCCTCTCGTCGCAGGCGATGGTGAGGGCGCTGCCGCTCCCTGGCATCTTGAGGACGTTGTAGCCATGGTGGGTCACTTCCATGAACTTGGCGAGAGCCAGGTACCCATGGATCACATTGTAAGGCAGGTGGTTGTGCACAACGTCGAAGACGATGATCTCAGTGTGGCAGTTCTTGCGCTCGCCGAAGGTGTCTAGCAGACGCACCTGCTCGATGGGCACGGTGGACTCCTCAGTGACTCTTGAGAAGGGCTTGTAAGGCATGAGCTATTCATACGGCAGCTAGAGTGTCTCGAAGGTCTCGACCGAGAGCACATTGAGCCCCGCTCCACTGTCGATAAGAGTCTTAGTGACGTGGATGTTGCTGATGGTCGGGGTGGACATCATGGGGAGCTTGCCGGGCATGAACGAGCACCTGAGCTGGTCACTCGGGTCGAACTTGATGGTGGTCTGGGACCAGCTGAGGGGGCGCATTGCTTCAGGCTGTAGGAGAGCGTCATTCACCTCCCGGGCGAACTGTTTGAAGGCACGGTTCGTGGCTGGGGTCTGGGCGCCGCCCAGGATGGAGGCCACCGCCCTGACCTACTGGAAGCCCACAACCCCATCATTATGCTTGTCTTCCTCCCTTTTTCTGGGTGGAGGAGGCAGTTGAGGTAGCCCAACCTCACGAGGGCGAGCCTCGCGAGGCTGATATCATTGTTGCCCCTCCTGAGGCTCGTCGCGCCAGCGGTCGTCCCGAGCCTGGTCGCGCAAGTGGTCATCCTGAGGCTGGCCGCGTCAACGGTCCTCATGAGGCTGTTTGGGCCACCCCTGACGCAGCTCCCAGTCGTCCCAGCGGTCTCCATTGTGACCACCGCCACGCGCGGGACCTGTGTCTCCCTGTACGGGGCGCCTGTTAAAGTGCTCGGCACAGACTAGTCGGAGCTCGTGGCACTCGAAGGTATCATGGCCGTTGGTGCCGTGGAAGATGCATGTTGGCCCCCCTCCTGACGGACATTCTCCTCCTCGGTCGTGCTTCACCTCAGGCTTTGCTGCGAGCATTTCCGAAGTCTTGTGCTTCATATCCTTGGACTTGGTCTTCTTCTCTTCTGGTTCCACCATCTGAGGCCCAAGGAGCGACAGGTGACCTTCTTCAGCCCTGGCTCACTTGTTTGCCAGGTTTAACATCTCTAGTGTAGTGCTCATTTCATCACTCATGGCGAGCTCCTCCTTCATCTTGAGGTTGGTGACTCCGTCGGAAAAGGCCGAGATGACGGTCTCGTCCGACGCCTTGGGGATCTTGTGGCGCATGATCATGAAGCCATGTATGAACTTGTGCATGGTCTCCCCCTCCTGCTGCTTGATCCGTCGTAGGTCGTTCACGGTGGGAGCGCGGTCGCAGGTGCCCTGGAAGTTGGCGATGAAGCATTCGCGTAGATCATCCTAGGAGGTGATGGACGCGCTTGGGAGGTTGAGGAGCCAGGAGAGCGTGCCGCCCTTGAGCGCCAAGGGGAACCAGCACGCCATGACCTTGTTGCCCCCTCCTGCCGCCCTGATACTCAATGTGTAGAGTTGCAGGAACTCGGTCGGGTCCAGGATGCTGTAGTAGCACACGGGTAGGTCGGGCTTGAACTTGTAGGGCCACGCGGTTGGGTAGAGCTCACGGGCGATGGCGTGGCACCCCACCGACCCGACGGGTGCAGCGCGCGGGGGGGGGCGACCTGGTCGTGTTGCTCCAATGGGTTTGCTTCAAGTGGGGCATGCTTGCGGCCCATGACTTGCAGTGCCCGGAGCGCGCGCGCGTAGTGCGTTGCCGAGGAAACACCTAAAACCTTGCTTCATCTCCTGGCCTCGCCCTGTGTTCGCAAGGCCGATCGCGGGGACACGCTTCCTGCCTGGGCTCGGGGCGCGCGTCACGCCACGGAGGTGGGGCGGCGCGTCCTGCTCCTCGTTGTTCGCCATGGACAGTTGGGGCCGAAACGAGCAGGAGAGTGTTACAGAATCACCGGGTGCGGCGACGAGCTCCTCGATGCGCTGGAGCCAGTCGTTGTGGCGGTCAGGGGCACGTCGGTAGCGGAGCAGCTCGGTGGCCACGGCAAGCGCGTGCCGGCCATGCGGCATATCCGGCCGGACGTGCGAGGCCGACCCGGAAGCCTAGACAAGCGACGAAGTGGCGGTGCGGCCGTCGGGCTGCTCGGTTGCCGGCTGGGTGGAACATTGCTGTTCTTGAGCGTCGTGGCCCGTGGCGGTGTTCACCATGGGCGATGGTGACCCGCGCGTGCCGGCGAGGCCCGCGGGTGCCGTCTGAGCAACGCAGGTGGCGCGACGCTCGGCGTGAGCCGGAGAACGTCAGCCATCGGAGCAGCGCTGCTTGGTGAAGGCGGAGCTTTGAGGAAACGTTGACATGCCCCCTACCTGGCACGCCAAATGTCAAATTTGGGGCTCCGCAAAACCCTAAAGATTCGAACTCAGGGGCGTGTACAAAGATCTCTCGCGGGCTCGCCTGACCTAACTCGCTATTCGCTGGGGATGGCGGAGAACTCACTCGATGATGAGGAAGGCACAGAACACAGGAGTTTACCCAGGTTCGGGCCGCTGAGAAGCGTAATACCCTACTCGGACTGTGGTGGATTGCCTCTCGTGGAGGTTGGTGGATGAACAAATACAGTGTTGGAGAGCCTCCGGCGGCTGTGTGGCCTTTGTGTGGTGGAGGTGGGCGAATGAATGAATCTCCTCTCTACAAAGCAACCTACTCTCTATATATAGTGGCGGCCCTGGTCCTCTTCCCTTATCGCTTCGTCGGGAAGGGATCCCACGACGGCCAATATTGAAGGGGAACACGGGAATATGCCCCCCTGCCCAAAGGTGGTCTTCGCATGCAAAGTGGCTGCCAGCGCTGCAGGGACGGGTCCAGGGATGACGTCTATCCTGCTGGCGGGCGGTGATGGCCTTGTTGCACCATAAAGGAAACCTTTGGAAGATGCCTTGGGAACCCCGGTACGTCCTTGCCCCTTTGCACTAAAGGAGAAACTGCTCCGTCCTGTTGTCTGCTGCTCGCCTGTCCTTCCCCCGCATCATCCTTGACTCCTAAGGCCGGGCCTTGCCTCGGAATATCCGCCGCTCTAGAGGGGTCCTGATGAGGCCCCCTGTGGTCCCTGATGTCGTTCCTCCTCGCGAGGCTTGGCCCCTCACGAGGACCTTGCCTTGAGTGGTGCCGCGCCCAATTGTGCTCGCTGGATGATGTGGGCCAGCCCTGGGCCATAGGCAGACAGGTCTGGGTACCCCCATTCCTAGAACGTTGACATTCCTCTAGGACCAAAAATGGTGAAGTATCATGTAGTCTACATGCACATAACACCACTAGAGGAAGAACAACACAACATACTACCAAAACATGGAACGGCATTCAACTTCACATGATTACTAATGACAAGAATTCTCCCATCTACTCAAGAGAAAATATTATTACCACAACTCATCTTATTGAACATGGTGAGTGTATATAAATATATGGTTAACAATCTGAACAAAATAATTTTTGATGCCAACTATGCAACTTTATTCTTATAGACGCGGTTGGACCTCCAAGTGTAGAGTTTTGTAGGACAACATCAAATTTCCCCCAAGTGGATGACATAAAGGTTTATAAATCCATGGGAGGTGTAAGATGACGAAGGACTTTCTCAAATAATCCTACAATCAAACACAAGAAATCTCTTGTGTCCCCAACACACCCAATACAATGGTAAATTGTATAGGTGCACTAGTTCGGCGAAGAGATGGTGATACAAGTGTAGTATGGATGATAGAAATAGGATTTTGTAATATGAAAAATTAAAAACAGCAAGGTAACAAGTGACAAACAGCGAGGAAAATGTTATATAAATTTTTGGTCTTGGAAACAAGGCCATGGGTTCATACTTTCACTAGTGCAATCTCCCAAGGATGCTAAATTAACTGAATCATATAACCAGCCCTCAACATGCGATAAAAAATCCCTCCAGAGTTCCTATCTAGCAGAGAACATAAGATGAAACTGATGTAGGTAGTAAAACCACCTCAAAGTAATACTTTCCTATCAATCTATTGAGCCACTCCTATAAGTGTCACAAACAGTCCCGGAGTTCATACTAGAATAACACCTATGATATACATCAATCAACTCTAATGTCACCTAGATACTCCAATGTAAACACAAGTATCCATGAGTTGAATATTCAACATGCATCAAACAATTTTGGATTCATCATCTTCATTCCACAGAAAGAAACTCAAAGAGTACCCCAAGATTTCTATAGGAGAAAGTAGGATAAGAACGTGTATCAACCCATATCCATAGATTACCCAATGTCACGACGGGGTCCGCAAGTTGGGTACCAAAACATATATAGCATGAATCAATAGAACACCCCATTACCACTACGGTATCAACATGCAAGACATACATCAAGTGATCTCAAATCCAATATTCAATCCAACATAACAAAAACTCAAAGGGAAAGACTCAATTCATTACAAGACACAGAGGGAATAACACCGTATGATCCAACTATATTAACAACTCTCATGGTATATCAAGATCATGCCACATCAAGAACATGATAGAGAGAGAGGGGGGGAGAGAGAGTGAGATCAAACGCATAGCTACCGGTACACACCCTCAATCCCGAGGGTGAACTATGATACGTCTCTATCGTATCTATAATTTTTGATTGTTTCATGCCAATATTCTACAACTTTCATATAATTTTGCCAACTTTTTATACTATTTTTGGGACGAACATATTGATCCAGTGCCTAGTGCCAGTTCCTGTTTGTTGCATGTTTTTTTGTTTCGCAGAAAATCCATATCAAACGAAGTCCAAATGGTATAAAAACTTACGGAGATTTTTTTGGAATATTTGTGAATTTTGGGGAGTGGAATCAACACAAGGCGGTGCCCGAGGGGGCCACAAGCCATAGAGGCGCGACCTGGGGTTAGGTTGCGCCAGGCAGGCTTGTGGCCACCCCGTAAGGCGCTTGGTGCCCTTCTTTTTCTTTAAGAAAGCTAATTTCCGGATAAGACCAATCAGAGTTAAGGATCTCCGATAATATAAGAAACGGTGAAAGGCGAGAATATGGGAACGCAGAAACAGAAAGAAACAGAGAGAGAGATCCAATCATGGAGGGGCTCTCTCCCCTCCGCCGCCATGGAGGCCAAGGACCAGAGGGGAAACCCTCCTCCCATCTAGGGGGGAGCCAAGGAAGAAGAATAAGGAGGAGGCCTCTCCCCCTCTCTCCCGGTGGCACCGGAACGCCATCGGGGCCATCATAGTGACGACGATCTACACCAACAACTTCGCGGCCGTCATCACCAACTCTCTCTCCCCCTCTATGCAGCGGTGTAACACCCCTTCTCCCCGCTGTAATCTCTACTTAAACATGGTGCTCAATGCTATATATTATTTCCCACTGATTTATGGCTATGCTATGATGTTTGAGTAGATCCGTTTTTTCCTATGGGTTGATTAATGATCATGATTGGTTTGAGTTGCATATTTTATTATTGGTGTTGTCCTATGCTGCTCTCTGTGTCGTGCAAGAGTGAGGGATCCCCGTTGTAGGGTGCTACAATGTGTTCATGATTTGCCTATGGTGGGTTGCTTGAGTGACGGAAGCATAAACCCGAGTAGGTGGGTTGGTGCATCTGGGAGTAGAGAGGATTGGATACCTTATAATGCTATGGTTGGGTTTTACCTTAATGATCTTTAGTAGTTGCGGATGCTTGCTAGAGTTACAATCATAAGTGCATATGATCCAAGTAGGGGAAGTATGTTAGCTTATGCCTCTCCCTCATATAAAATTGTAATAATGATTGCTGGTCTAGTTATCGATTGCCTAGGGACAAATAACCTTATTGTGACAAAAAGCTCTCTACTAAGACTAACTTAGTTGTTTCTTTATATTAGCAGCCCCTAGTTTTTATTTCGTGTTCTTCATTATCTTTCAAACCTATCGTATCACACCTACAAAGTACTTCTAGTTTCATACTTGTTCTAGGTAAAGCGAATGTTAAGCATGCGTAGAGTTGTATCGGTGGTTGATAGAACTTGAGGGAATATTTGTTCTACATTTAGCTACTCGTTGGGTTCGACACTCTTACTTATCGTGAAAGGCTACAATTGATACCCTATACTTGTGGGTTATCAAGACCTTTTTCTAGCGCCATTGTCAGGGAGCAATAGCATGGGGTGAATATTCTTGTGTGTGCTTGTTTCCTTTATCACTAAGTATATTTTATTTGTTTTTGAGCTTGTTTTATATCTTTAGATATGGGTAGGAAACACAAAGTACCAAAAAATTAGATGTACTTGCTGCTCCAAAAGTTGAGGAAGCACTAGTGCTTCGTACCACCGAAGAATATTACTTGGGTCATCTTTGATCCATTTGTGCTCGTGCTGAAACCCTAACTAGCTTAGTTGAGCGCAAATAACTAAATGAGCATGCTTATTATGTGCGACACCGGTTATCTCAAAAATGGAAACTTTTATGGCATCATATTAATATTTTGCAATGCTATGCTTGGAATTTATGCGAAATTTATGATTTTACTTGTTGTTCTGAAGACCCTAAAAAACACCTTCCTTATCAATCTGAGTTTACGGATAATGGAATCATATCTTCTTGTGCCAAGGGTGTTTACAATTAATACGATATTGAGCAAATTGAAGAATTTGTTGCTTTTAAGGGTGCCTATGAAATTGCTTCTTTCACTGAAAAGTATGATGCTACTCTTTACAAATCTGAAAGTTTTGTCATACTTAAATATTGCTATGAAAACTATGCTTGTAATGCTTATGTTAAGCCATATATTGAGGACTCCTCCGCTGTCCAGGTGGAGACTAATATTTTGCAAGAATCTATGGTAGAAGAAATTTATGACACTCTGAGCTCACTGGATGAAAAAGATGAGGATGAGAGCGAAGAACAAAAGGAGGAAGAGCGGATTAGCTACCTGTGCCCACCTTCTAATGAGAGTAACTCTTCAACTCATACATTGTTTAATTTCCCTTCGTGCTTACCGAAGGATGAATGCTATGATAATTGAATTATGATCCCTTGGATTCATTTGAAATATCCCTTTTTGATGAACTTGATGCTTGCTATGCTTGTGGCCATGATGCCAATATGAATGATGCTTATGGATATGAACTTTCTATAGTTCCTTATGTTAAAAGTGAAATTGTTTCTATTGCACCCACACATGATAGTCCTATTATCTTTTTGAATTCTCCCAACTGCACTATATTGGAGAAGTTTGCACTTATTAAGGCTTATATAGATGGGTTGCCTTTTACTATTACACATGATGATTTTCATAAATATAATATGCATGTGCTTGCTGCTCCTACTTGCAATTATTACGAGAGAGGAACGACATCTCCGCCTCTCTATGTTTCCAATACGATAAAATTGCAAGAAATTGTTTATACTATGCATTGGCCTTTACTTTGTGTGCATGAATTGTTCTTTTATGACATGCCGATGCATAGGAACAGAGTTAGACTTCGTTGTTGTGTGATATATGTTACTTTGTGCTCACTACTAAATTACAGATGATTTTTAATTAAAATTGGCTTTGATATACCTTGGGATCCGGGTGGATCCATTACTTGAGCACTTTATGCCTAGCTTAATGGCTTTAAAGAAAACGCTACCAGGGAGACAACTCGGAAGTTTTAGAGAGTCATTTTACTCAGTTATGTGTTTTTATATAGTTTAAACACAAAAAAAAGAGGGGAACCTAAAACTTTTTTCAAAAAGAGAAGTGAAAGTAAGAAGGACGAGCACCGTTGAAGTGGGGTTGCTCCTTGTACTTTGTTCATGCCCATGGAAACTTTGCGAATCTTAATTACAAAAACTTTTAAACAAAAATAATTATCCCCTTGTATAAGTCCAGTGTATTATAAAAATAATGTGCCAAGATTTACCTTTAGGATGATTCGATTGCTTGTTTGGTGTGTGTAGTGCAAAAGCAGAAATTTGGCTGTAGTGCGTGAATTTACATATTTTACTGGATGTCAAAAGTTTCTGAAATTTTTTCACAGTACTGCCATGCAAATTGGTTATTTCCTACTAATTTTTCAGAATTTTTAGAGTTAGAGAAGTATGGTGAATGTATAGATTACTACAGACTATCCTGTGTTTGTCAGATTCTGTTTTTGATGCACTGTTTTGCTCGTTTTGATGAAATCATCGATTGTATCGGTGGTATAAGCCATGGAAAAGTTATATAACAGTAGATACAATGCAAAAAAAAATATGAATTTGTTGGCAACAATACTTAAAGTTGTAATTTGCTTTATTATTACTAACCGATCTCACGAGGGTTTTGTTAAGTTTTGAGTGATTGAAGTTTAAAAGTTTTGGGCGAGATCACGATGGATGAAGCAATAGGGAGTGGAAAGAGACTAAGATTGGGTGTGCCTGTGGCAGCCCAAGGTAATATTCAAGGACTCCCAAGCAAATAAGCTTGGGGATGCCCCCGAAGGCATACCCTCTTTCTTCTAACAACGATCGGTAATTTCACTTGGAGCTATATTTTTATTCGTCAGATGACATGAGTAAATCTTGGAGCATCATGTCCTTTTTATTTTTATTTTAATAATGCACCATGCTGGTATTAGAAAGTCGTTGGTTTATTATAGAAGGCTCTTTGCACCTCACTTATATCTTTTGAGTATGGCTTTATACAATGCTTCATGTGCTTCGCTTATATCATTTTAAGTTTGAATTGCCTATTTCTCTACACATAGAAAACTGCCATTTGTAGAATGCTATTTTGCTTCACTTATATTTTTAGAGCGCGGGCATATCTTTTGTAGAAAGAGTTAAACTCTCATGCTTCACTTATACCTATTTAGAGAGTTAACAGGAGTTGGTCATTCTCATGGTTAGTCATAGAATCCTACATAAAACTTATAGATCACTAAATATGATATGTTTAGTTCCTTTCAATAGTTTTGCAATATAAACATGGTGATATTAGAGTCATGTTAGTGAGTAATTATGCTTTAAGTAGTAGTATTGGTGTTAAGGTTTGTGATTCCTTATGCATGCACGAAAGTCAATAGTTATGCAATGAAGTTACATCCTAATGTGGTGCATTATTCGGTGTTAGTTATGACTCAATGCTCACTTATGTGAATTTTTGTTTCTTGGTTTTATTCCTTCCCAATATATTTGCTAGCCTTCATTTGTACTAAGTAGAAATACTACTTGTGCATCCAAAATCCTTAAACCAAGTTTTTCCTCATGAGTCCACCATACCTACCTATATGCGGCATTTCCATGCCGTTCTAAGAAAATTTGTATGTGCCATCTCTAAATTTTCAAAATATTTTTTCTATTTTGTGTGCCTGTACTCCTCATGAAAAGTCGGGGGGTATCCAATATTTTCCCATGCTAGGTGGGTTATTCTCATGATATGTGTTGATTCAGTATCATTCACGAGAAAGTGGCTGATATTTGGGATGCCCAGTTCCATGCTCAAAAATCAAATCAAATATAATGAAACAAAACTCCCCTAGGAATGTTATTGGTATGAATGATACCCGTGGATTCGGCTCACCATAGAGTGTGATTGAGCGGTGGAGGGGGAGTAAAAACTTTACCATTCTGTTTGGGAACTGCCTATAATGTATCTAGCATGGAAAGTATTGTGAGCTACTTTGTCGTTTTTGTTGACAGGAAAACATGCTACTCAAAATATATTTTTCTCTCTCAAGTTAAACCTTGAGCTCTCGCACCTCTACAAATCCCTACTTCCCTCTACGAAGGGCCTATCTATTTACTTTATGCAATTTTTATTTTTGCTTCGAGTCTCCATCTTCTCTTATAAGCACCAACTAGGGAACACTATGATCATACTTGAGCATTGGGCATAGCTAATATTTGAGTGTGTTTCATGAATGGATCAATGATTGAGCATGATGGGCTAGGGATAACTTTATTTAGTGTTGATATTTTCAAAGACATGGTTGCTTGTTGACATGCTTGACTATTGAAGTCATTATAACTAGACTTATGCTTTGAATCACTCGTGTTTTAATATTCATGCCATGATTAGATTATATGATTAAGATTATGCTAGGTAGCATTCCACATGAAAAATTATCTTTTTATCATTTACCTACTCGAGTACGAGCAGGAATTAAGCTTGGGGATGCTGATACGTCTGTATCGTATCTATAATTTTTGATTGTTTCATGCCAATATTCTACAACTTTCATGTTCTTTTGGCAACTTTTTATACTATTTTTGGGACTAACATATTGATCCAGTGCCCAATGCCAGTTCCTCTTTCTTGCAAGTTTTTTGATTCACAGAAAATCCATAGCAAACAAAGTCTAAACAGGATAAAAACTTACGGGGATTTTTTGCAATATTTGTTAATTTTGGGAAGCCAAATCAATAGAAGGCGGTGCCCGTGGGGGCAACAAGCCATAGGGCGCGGCCTCGGGGGTAGGTCACGCCAGGCAGGCTTGTGGCCACCCCATAAGGAGGTTAGTGCCCTTCTTGCACAGCAAGAAAGCTAATTTCCAGATAAAAATCGTGTTACAATTTCATCCCAATCGAAGTTATGGATCTCCGGGAATATAGGAAATGGTGAAAGGACAGAACCTGGGAATGCAGAAACAGAAAGAAACAGAGAGAGTGATCCAATCTCGGAGGGGCTCTTGCCCCACCGCCGCCATGGAGGCCAAGGACCAGAGGGGAAACCCTCCTCCCATCTAGGGGGATGCCAAGGAAGAAGAATAAGGAGGGGGCTATCTCCCCTCTCTCCACGTGGAACCGGAACGCCGTCGGGGCCATCATCGTGACGACGATCTACGCCAAAAACTTCGTTGCCGTCATCACCAACTCTATCCCCCTCTATGCAGCGGTGTAATACCCCTTCTCCCTGTTGTAATCCGTACTTAAACATGGTGCTCAACACTATGTATTATTTCCCAATGATGGATGGCTATCCTATGATATTTGAGTAGATCCGTTTTGTCCTATGGGTTCACTGATGATCATGTTTGGTTTGAGTTGCATATTTTATTGTCGTTGTTGTCCTATAGTGCAATCCGTGTCACGTAAGCGTGAGGGATCCCCACTGTAGGGTTTTGCAATGTGTTCATGATTTTCCTATGGTGGGTTGCTTCAGTGACAGAAGCATAAACCCGAGTAGGTGGGTTGTTGCATATGGGAGTAAAGAGGACTTGACACCTTATAATGCTATGGTTGGGTTTTACCTTAATGATCTTCAGTAGTTGCGGATGCTTGCTAGAGTTCCAATCGTAAGTGCATATGATCCAAGTAGAGAAAGTATGTTAGCTTATGCCTCTCCCTCATATAAAATTGCAATAATGATTACCGGTCTAGTTATCGATTGCCCAGGGATAAACAACCTTCTTGTGACAAAAAGCTCTCCACTAAGACTAACTTAGTTGTTTATTTATATTAGCAGCCCCTAGTTTTTATTTACATGTTCTTTATTATCTTGCAAACCTATCCTATCACACCTACAAAGTACTTCTAGTTTCATACTTGTTATAGGTAAAGCGAACGTTAAGCGTGCATAGCGTTGTATCGGTGGTCAATAGAACTTGAGGGAATATTTGTTCTACCTTTAGATTCTTGTTGGGTTCGACACTCTTACTTATAGAGAAAGTCTACAATCGATCCCCTATACTTGTGGGTTATCAAACTACTCCGTCCTCATCATGGAGATTGTCGCGGGGATGAAGATGGCCTCCGGTGATGATTTCCCCCTCTAGCGGGGTGCCGAAAAATGGCTCTAGTTGAGATAGCTTCGGAACAAAGGCTTGCGGCGGTAGAGTGGAAGTCCTAGGTTTAGAGGATTTCTTGGATTTAAAGGAATTTTCACTGTTGAGTTCACGTCGTGGGGACCCACGAGGAAGCGGCAAGCTTGGGACGCACCCTAGGGTAGCGCCCCCAGGCTTGTGGCCTCCTCGACCACCCCTTGAATGTCCTCCAGTTCTGTGTGGGCCTCTTTTTCCATAAAAATCACCCAAAAGTTTCAGCCAATTCCTAGAACTTCTATTTTCTGCACAAAAACTATACCATGATAATTCTACTAAAAACATCATGAGTCCGGGTTAGCTCCATTTAAATAATATAAAAGTGCACAAAAACAATACAAAACTTGTGTAAATAGTGTATGAATACTACATAAATTATCGATATGTTGAAGACATATCAACCTTCCACCAACTAAACCAATTAGCATCAACTATGAGATTTAATTAACACTACTAGCACCCTAAGTACTAATATGAGGTTTCATACAAAGAGTTAACACAAGAGATGAACTAGTGTTTTTGTATCAAATTTTCAAATATTTCTTTTGGAATAAAAATACAATATAAATGCCATGGGACCAACTTGACCTCCAAGTTGGTGTTGCGTCAACCCTAGATTAATTTCATCTCTCTGTAAATCCTAGCATCCTCGAGTATATAGGGGAGGCTAGGGAACTCTCAATCCCATGTACTACCATAGAAACAACACTTGGTAGTCATCTGATACACACCGTTGTAAACCCCTCACGTGAAGTGTATATCCCTCCACCATGAATAACAAACACAAGAAAGATGTAGGGTATTACTCTTCGAACTCCCAAACCTTGATAAAAAACCATGTGCGACCTCCACTCTGAGACTTCCAACTATGTCAGGCCCCTACTAAGAGATCTGACGGTTTTCTGCATTGTCAATGTGATAAACCTTGCACATAATAGCAAAAGATGATATGGGATACAAGACCTTAAAAGCCTAATCTTCACACTTGGAGGTGGATCAAGAGAGGCCCTCAAGATCACAAGGAAACACTCACGAATAGATCCTATTACACATCCACCAAACAAGAAAACACACAAAAGATCCACATGGTACAAGAACATCAACGGGAAAATAGGGTACCCTAGGTAATATTCCCGAATCCAAGAGGAGATGGGGTCTTGGTAGTAGGTAGTATTTCAAAATCTCTAGAGAATATGAGGGCTTGAATCCATCGGTGGATCCTCCCCTAAGGGGTCTTGAATCCAAAGGAGCATCTTCTCCAAAGTGGTCTTGATCTCCAATAGGGTGATAAGGGAGCAAAGATATCTCTTGTTCATCAGATATGCTTTTTTGCACCCTAATTTGTACAAGAGATACAATATTTATAGCCTAGGGTGTGAGAGAGTGGATACAAGGACTGAAAACCTAAGTTTGCGCACGGTTACTTCTGAATATCTGGTTTGTCCAGAAGTAAAGGACGTCTGGAGGGTACCAGAAGTCTCATAATTTCGGGCATTTGTCCATTGGGTGCATGCCACTAAATGTCTGGTGAGGACAAGATGTTCGGTCACTTGGGGATGCTGATATGTGATAACCCACAAGTATAGGGGATCGCGGCAGTCTTTGAGGGTAGTATCTCACCAAATTTTTTGGTTTGACATAAGGAGAGACAAATAATATTTATGAGCCTTAGGAGTTGAGTTGTCAATTCAACCACACTTGGAATATAGTATCTCTACAAAAATATTTTGATAGTTTTATGAGTTTCAGTAATAGTAGCAATAGTAACAAGAACAGTAACAGTAGCAATCTGTGATGGTTGTAACATCAACAACAGTAGTAACTTAGCAAAGATCAATATGAGAAAACATAGGAGTTGGATCTGCAATGGATATTTATGTTGGATGACATTCATCATGTACTTTCACAACCTAGGGCGATGAACAATAGCTATAATTAATCAAGGTAATGTAGGCATGTATTCCGTATATGGGCATACATGCTTGTAATAAGAACTTGCATGGCATCTTCTGCTCTACCCTCCCGTTGCAGCGGGGTCCAAAGGGAAAATAAGATATATTAAGGCCTCCTTTTAAAAGAGAATCGGAACAAAGCATTAACACATGGTCAATACATGAACTCCTCATACCATGGTCATCACTGGAGATGATCCCAACTTTTATCACTTTGGGCTCTATGAATCCTAATACATAATAAGTGCATATAACTTGCAAGATAGGACATAAAACAATCTCAAATTCATAGAAACAAAAGAGGTAAATATCTGAAATCACGACACTTGGGCCCTAGTGACAAGCATTAAGCTTAGCAATGTCATAACAACATCAATCTCACATCATAGTCGATACTAGGGATCAAGCCCTAACAAATTGACTCGATTGCATGACAAATCTCATCCAACTCCAACACCAGCCAGCAAGCCTATGAAGGAATTTCTCACCCTCGATGATAAGCATCATGGAATTGTTGATGAAGAAGGTTTGGTGATGACAACAACAATGAATTCCCCTCTTTGGAGCCCCAAACAGACTCGAAATCAGCCATCCCGAGGAACAATAGGAGATGGCAGTGGCTCCGTCTTGTATAACATGACGAAAGTTTCTCATTGCTTTTTCTCTGTAATACGGTACTTATGGAGTTGGAATTAGGTTTGTCGATGGTTCGAGGGGCCCACGAGCTTGCAAGGCATGCCCTGTGGGCGTAGGCGCGCCACGCGAGCTTGTCGCTCTCTGGTGACCCCCTCGAGTAGTTCTCTGTGCCAAAAAAATTATATATTCCAAAATAAAATATCCGCAAATTTTCAGGTCAATCCAAGAATTTTTATTTCTACAAAAAAAAACACCATGGCAGTTCCATAGAAAACAACGACAATCTCGGTTGGTTTCATTCAAACATGCAAATTAGAGTCCAAAACAAGAGCAAAAGTGTTTGGATAAGTAGATACGTTTAGGACATAACAACTTCCCCAAGCTTGACTCATTTCTTGTCCTCAAGAATTCAATTGAAAAACTGAAAGTGATATAGAAAAACTTTTACAAACTCTTTTGGTTCTCGTTGTTTTATATAAGCTTAACTAGTGTTCACAGAAAATATTATGAACTAACCATATGAATGATAACATTTAGGTCTCATATCCGCTAACAATAATAAAATAACCAACTAGATATCAGTAATAAGATATCTTGCCAACAATGTTTCAAAACAATCATGATATAATACGATAAGATGGTATCTCGCTAGCCCTTTCTAAGACCGCAGAACAGAAATGCAGAGCACCTTGGTAGTTCAAGCAACGACTAAACATTACAATTCAGGGTAGAAGAGATCCAATCATGTTGACATTCAATATTAAATATACTCAATGTCTAGGAATGACAATAGCGCTCTCAAAGTCAATGCTTTAATGAGAAGCTGATGATTCAACAATAATAGTAAATGGAAAGGCCCTTTGTAGAGGGAAGCAGGGATTCACACAGGTACGAGAGGTCGGAGTCTTTAAAACGGAGGTGAACAGGTTTTGAGCGGTGCACTTTTCGTGTCAATGTTACAACAAAGGATTTCGATATCTTCCATGCTAATGACATTATAGGCGATTCCCAAGCAGAAAGTCAAAGTTTTACTCCCCCTCAACCATACAAACATAAGCCATGGCTAGCCGAATTCACGGGTGCCCTCCAAACAATCAACTTTCTAGGTTTAGTTTGTTTTGTTATATTTTTCTTTTGACTATAGAACTGGGCATCCCAATTATGAGCCTCCCTCGTGCTTTGATAGGTTAATAAACATCACTCATGAGATTAACCCGCTTAGTATGGAACATAATGAACGCAAGGTTGCTCCATGAGCGGTACGAACACACAAAAAGAATGTTTATTTGAATGATTAGAGGTGGCACATGCAAATTTACTTGGAACGACAGCGTAATCCCCCATATAGGTAGGTATGGCAGACTCATACGAAACAACTTTGGGTTTTAGGATTTTGATGCACAGGTAGTATTCCCGCTTAGTACAGGTGAAGTCTAGGAAAAAGATTGAAAAGTGACCAACTAGAGGGCGACAACGGTCATAAACATGCATTGTGAATAATTAACATTGGATACGGTCATGGGTAGGATATAAACACTCTAAACATAAATATCATGAAGGTTACATTGTTTTCAAATAACCTACATGTTTCAACATGTGCCAAGTAAGGCCACTTGAACTATCTAGAGGAGCATACCATACTAACATACTACATCACAACCATTTCAATGCATGTTGACACACAGGATGAATCATTATCGACTCCTAGATATTTAAGCATGGCATGAGCAACTATAATCTCCAATTGTCATCACAAACATATTAACTCATAATATGTTGAATCAAGATCGACTGAGTTAAACATATTCACAAAAATAAAAAAACAAGAAGAGTTCATATCAAGTTTCCTCATCGTAATTACTTCATCAAATCATCGTCATTATTGCCTTTCACTTGGACGGCCCAACAATGTGATAATGATAATAGTGCAAGTGCATCGTGGACTAAGCTGGAATCTGCGAAACTATTTATTCAAAGGAGAAGACAAGGTAATATTGGATCTTTGTAAGATCAACAATATTGCATACGAGACCCACTCAAAAAATTTAGCATGGTCTTGTTGTATCGACGACACAAAGAAAAGATAATAATTTGAAAGAAATACATTAAATATTTTTTGAGTCTTTAATTTTACTAAGAAAAGCAAAAAGAGTAAATGAAAAACAAGTACGAGAAAAACTATTTACGCCGGAAAACTCCCAACAAGCAAAAGAAGAATAGGAGATATTTTTGGGTTTTCTTTTTAATACTATGAACTAGAAAAGCAAGAAAGAAAAAACAAAAAGAAGCGAGAAATATTTTTGGGTTTTCGAAGGTTTTGCAAACACACAAAATAAAACGAAAATAAAACTAAACATGGACATACAATGAAAAAGGATGAACACCGACAACTGGAATGAATGTAATTAGAAATACATTCTCCCCCAAGCTTAGGCTTTTGGCTTAACTAGGTCCTTGACCACGACTAGTAATAGTCAGCTAGAGGGTAACACTCAGACTCCTCACGGTCCCATTGATAGGTAGGCTCCTGAGCCTCCCGCTGATAAACAAACTCCTCAGGATACAAGGACCAAAAACCTAAGTCTGCGCAGGCACTTCCAGATGTCTGGTGGGTCCATAGGCACCATACGTACGGAGGGTACCAGAAGTGTGGTAATTTCATGCATTTGGGCATCGGGTGCATGGCACCGAATGTATGGTGATGACCAAATGTCTGGTCGCTTGGGGGTTGCTGATATGTGATAACCCAAAAGTATGGGGGATCATGTTAGTCTTCGAGGGTAGTATTTGACCCAAAATTGTTGATAACACAAGGAGAGCCAAGGAATATGGATGAGCGTTAGCAATTGAGTTGCCCATTGAACCACACCTGGAGTATACTATCTGTGGAGCAAAATATTTAGTAGAACAATAGTTTGATAGTTTTAAGAGTTTTATTTATAGTAGCAACAACATTAATAGGAGCAATTTTTGATGATTGTAACAGCAACACCAATAGTAACTTAGCAAAGATCAATATGAGAAAAGTGTGGGCATTGGATCAACAACGGATATTTATGTTGGATGACATTCATCGTGTGATAGTCGCAACCTAGAGCGATGCACAATAGCTCCAATACATCAATGTAATTTAGGCACGTATTCCGTATATAGGCATACATGCTTATATAAAAACTTGCATAACATATTTTTCTCTATCCTCCCATGGCAGCGGGGTCCAAAGGGAAACTAAGAGATATTAAGGCCTCCTTTTAATAGAGAAATGGAACAAAGCATTAACACATGGTGAATACATTAACTCCTCATACTACGGTCATCACCAGAGATGATCCCAACTTCTGTCACTTTGGGTCTACGGATCATAACACATAATAGCTGCATATAACTTGCAATATAGGATCTATAACAATCTCAAATTCATAGAAGCAAAAGAGGTTTACATCTAAAATCATGGCACTCGGGCTTGATGACCCACAAGTATAGGGGATCACAACAGTCTTCACGGGTAGTATTTCACCCTAATTTATTGGTTTGACACGAGTGGAGACAAATAATATTTATTGGTCTTAGTAGTTGAGTTGTCAATTCAACCACACATGGGATATCTCTTTGTAGCATAAGTTTTAGTAGCACAGAAAAAAAGTAGTATTAGTGATGTAAGAGTAGCAACAACGATATTAACTTGGTAAGATTCAGTATATGAAAAGTGTAGGCATTTGGATCGGTGATGGATAAGCATATTGATTGGATAACATTCACATACTATAACGACACAGAACTAGGTCCAATTCATCAATGTAGTGTAGGCATGTATTCCGTATATAGTCATACGTGCTTATAATAAGAACTTGCATGACATATTTTGTCATACCCTCCCATGGAAGCGGGGTCCATAAGAAACTAAGGGATATTAAGGCCTCCTTTTAATAGAGAATCGGAACAAAGTATTAACACATAGTGAATAGATGAACTCCTCAAACTACGACAATCAGCGCAAAGAATCCCAATTATTGCCACCATGGGGTATGTGAATCATGACAGGTATTAGATGCATACAACTTGCAAGATAGGATCCAAAACACTCTCATATTCATGAAAAAAAATAAGTTTAGATCTCAAATCACGGCACTCGGGCCCTAGTGACAAGCATTAAGCATAGCAAAGTGATAGCAACATCAATCTCAAAACATATTGGATACTAGGGATCAAGCCCTATCAAAATAACTCGACTACATGAGAAATCTCATTTGATCCCATCACCATCCAGCAAGACTACAAAGGAATTACTCACTTCTGGTGGTGAGCATCATGATGGTATACATGGAGAAGGGTTGGTCATGACGATGTCGACGAATCCCCATTTCTGGAGCCCCAAACAAACTCTACATCGGCCCTCCCGAGGAAGAATATGAGGTGGCGGTGGCTGAGTCTCGTAGAACGTGATGAAAACCTCTCTCTTAATTTTCTGCATAATTTAGAATTTATAGGATTGGAATTAGGTCCCGCGGAGCCACGAGGTGGCACCAAGCCAACATTGTGCACCGAGGGGGTGGTCGTGTCCTACTGGTTTGGCACCAATAGGTGCCCCTTGTGGTGGGTCTTCACTCCAATATTTTTATATTCTAGAAAAATTCTACAAAAAGTGTAACATCCCAAATTTTGGAATGTTAATATAATTATTAGATTGATTGTTTATTTGTTTGAATGATTGAAACTTCAGTGAAATTTGAAATTTTTAAAAATTTTGAATGAGAGGGATTAAAATGACATTCCCCTTTTTTTCTGTGAATTCAAATTCATCCATTTAAAATCAGTGAGAGAACATAACATGACTTATTCAACTATAAAGAATTTGAATCATGGTGGCATTTGAATTTCTTTCGGTATTTGATTCGAATGTATTTTGGCACAAGATATTTTCACCACAATTTTTTTCCTGACAATATACTTGCCAAGCAAGAAAGAGAGGAGGTAGCATGACACCCCCCAGAAAATAAAAGTCACAAGAAAAATAGTGCAAAATATTTTAAAGGCAAAATTTGGATTTTTATTGGATTTAAAAAATATATATAAAGTTCTTATTTTGTGAAAAATAAAATGTCCACGTGGTGGGAAATATTTTTGTGAGAATTTTGATATATAATACCTATATTTTCGGAAAAGGATTTATTTATTTTTTTAACTTCTCTATCCTGATTTTAATAAAAGGAAAATGAATCTTTTATTTTAGGTAAGTCATGTGGGCCCAAAAGGAATCTGATCCGGCCCGATTCCCCTGTCATCCCTAACCTCCCGTCACCTTCCATCTCACGCACGACACCTTCTAGGAACCACCATGGCGCCGATCTCCTCCCAGATTCGTGAAATCCTTTCCCTCTCAGTGTCTCCCATTGCCCTATATAAGACCCCGTGCTTCTCCTCTTTCTGTTCCCCTAGAAAACGCCCCCTCCCCTCTCGAGGATGCCTCCACGCCCCACCTCGCCGGAGCCATGTAGGCCGAAGCTCCGAGGAGCTCTCCTGCGAGCGCCTCGTCACCCCAGGCCACCCCCGACGCCACCTGGACCCTCGTCGAGACCCACCCTCGGTCGCCTGCACCTCCCCCCGCCGTTTTCCCCCGGCGGCGTCACCTCCCCTCGCCGGCCCACTTCGGCCGGCCATCGCCGGAGCTTTCTCTGTCAACGGTAAGTTCTTTCTCTCCCTCTCCTTTGTTTTATTTTTCTCCCTACCGTTAGATCTTATTTATACGACTTAGATGAGAAATAGGTACCTCTTCGGTTTAATAGAAAAAACCAACCGGTTCTCTATTAGTAGTTTAAAACCGAAAGATTTTCTTTTATATTGCGACCGTCCGTTACATAGCCTAAGACGCGCACGATTTCCAGCCAATCACATCCTGCCACGTCGCCTTTTTATTTTTAATCTTTTCTGTTTTTTTAATTCTGAAGCAGATTTGAACCTGATTTTAGATTGCTTATAACTTTTAATCTATAACTCAAATTGAGGTGATTTTTTTTGCATTGGATCAAAAAATTTATGTAGTTTCTGTAGATATAAAATTTGTCCATGTTTGAAAATAAAAAAGTTGAATTTAAACAGATTTACTTTAAATCATGTTTTGTTAATATCTGGAGTTTAAAATAGATTTTTAATTGATTCTTTTTGCTACTCATCACTAATGATCTTATTTATCAGTAGGTAAAATTTCAGAATTTTTTGATGTATTTTAAATCATTATTTTATGTAAAACAGATTTTGTTTTAGTTCTTTCTACGATTTTTGCTATTCCTTTTGGTATAATTGTTGTTAATTTATATTCTTTTACACTTGTGAAATGTTATAATTTGTTACCTGCTAGTTAAGAGTAGGTTTTCAACAAAAACAAAACTTTAATTTATTGGATAGCATGAAATCAATTCTAATTCGGTAATAGCTTGCATATTGATTTCGTTGCTAGTTTGATTTCCTATTTGAAAATACTTTGAAAATAATATAGTTTTATGAAAAATGCTTTCTATTATCTTAGTTAATTTTACATTTTCTTTTCTGTTATTTTACTATTTTAGTGTTTTATTTCTGTTAGGTTTAATTAGAACAAAAACTATTTAGTGATTGTTGTAGTAGAAGACTCCATAGTTTTTCTTTGAAGTTTCTTTTGGATTTCTATTTGATATTTCTTATTGATTTTATTGCACCAAATTTTATTGTTGTTTGTTATATTGATTGCTAGGATGATTGCTAGTAGGATTGCTTATATGAATACTATGCTTGATTATATAGATTTCATCGGAGAGTGATGAATAGTTCTATGAAGTTATTTCTTGAGAGCGATATTCTTCTCCATCAACCTTACCAGGAAAGTTCACATTGATCATATTTTTACCTATGGTTTTATTGCATTAGTTTCAACCTTCTTCACCCATTGCATGCAAGTACGTACTTGGAAACTTTGGTCATTGAGTAGTATGTTATGATAGGCACCCCTAAACCCTTGTTACTTTGGCCGGGATGTTACTTTGCTATGCTCCTAGTAGACGGGGTTTGGTTGAGTGTTTATCATGAGTGTTATGAGAAACTTAATAATCAAGACCTGAAGACTCCAAGACTTGCAATACCTAAGAACGAAATGTACCTCTGGGTGGAGGACGGTTTTGATGGGCTCCCTAGGAAAACCAACGGAGGACCTGGGATGCATGGAGAAGCGCCATGACATCTTGCGGAAAGCTTCACCCAGGCTCAAAGAGATGGATGGATATTTCAAGACCCAAGGCTTACCTGCACAGCCACAAGTCATTATGGGCTCTAGCTTGGTTGGAGAACATGGTGACTCTGGACGGGCAGTGCTACTAGATGTAGAAGAACGGTAGGATTGGATGGGCACCGACAGAGGCTCAGAGGAACCCGTTGAAAGACCATGTTTTGATCATCCGGTTCTCAAACACCCTCAAGTGCGAGAACTTCAACGGAGGCAATCAAATCTTGTGGGGAACGTGTGCAAAACTATTCACAGTACTCAAACCTAATCGATTAGTCGTGTCCACGGTCATGGTCAACTTGAGCCGAAGGAACTAAAGCTATCAGGAATTCCAAACACCATTTATTATTGATGTGGGTAATATTTATAACTTGGGTATGAGAAATGGTTGGTGGAACCTTCTCATTAAACAACCAACAATGTAGTAAATTTTGCTTTTACCCTCTCTCTTGTTGTAGGAAAGTTTTCTTTACTCAAAACTTAAACTACAGCCCCACCTGCCATATATGCATATAGTATAGATGATATTTACACCTCTATACTTTGTGACCTGTTGGCATATTCAATATGATGACCTACACGGCTGCAATGTCTTATGTTGCAGATACTTTCTCCGACGAGTAAGAGTACGATTCAGGGTTACGGTCTACACTCAACCTGTCGTTGGTGTTTCTTTGGACTCCACTCCCTTTGACTGTTTCCGCTGAGATTTTGAGGTATCTATCAGTTTTACGTTATTTACATGTGATTGCACTTTGATATATACATTGATGTACTGTGTGTGCCAGCATACTGATCCAGTGATGGAACAGATACACAAAGGCTTGACTCGTTTTGTGTCGGGTCGCTACAAAAAGTTTCGTCCAATTTCGTGAACTTTTATTTCTACACAAAGACAACACAATGGTAGTTGTGCTGAAAACATCGTAAGTCCGGACTAGTTTCATTCAAATCATGTAAATTAGAGTCCAAAACAAGGGCAAAAGTGTTTGGAAAGGTAGATACGTTGGAGACATATCAACTCCCTCGAGCTTAACTCAATGCTTGTCCTCAAGCAATTCAGTTGACAAACTGAAAGTTATAAAGAAAATTTTTACAAACTCTTTTGTTCTTGTTGATGTATATGTACTTAGCTAGTGTTCAGGTTTTCAACATACATCCTAAATAACCATATCCGTGATAACACATAAACATTATATTCACTCACGATAATAACATAACCAACTATCGAGCAATAATAAAATATCTCACATGCAAAGAATTTGTCAAAACAATCATGATATAATATGATGATATGGTATCTAGCTAGCCCTTTGTGAGACCGCAAAACATAAATGCAAAGAACCTCTGAGGTTCAAACATCAACCAAACATTGTTATTTAGAGTAGAAAATATCCAGTCATGCTCACATCCAACATTAACTAGATTCAATGCATAAGAATGACAATAGTGTTCTCAAGTTTGGTGCTTTGGTAAGAAGATGATGACTCAAATAAAAGAAAACATCATAAAAGTAAATAACATAAAAGTAAATTGAAAGACGCTTCGCAGAGGGGAGAATTGACTTGCGGAGGTGCCAGAGCTCATGGTTTAAAACTAAGATGAAATTGTAATTTTGGGTGGTGTGTTTTTCCTGTCAACGCCACAATAGAGATTTCGGTATCTTCCATGCTAATCACGTTATTGGTGCTTCCCAAGCGGAAATATAAAGTTTACTCCCATCCACCATACATACACAAGCCATGGTTGACCGTATCCTCGTGTGCCCTCCAACATCTCAATTGTCTTGGGAGTTTGGTTTAATTATTTTTATTATGCAAGACTGGGCATCCTTTTTACCAGCCTCTCTCGTGCAATGACAGGTGAATAAACACGCATCTGGAGAACAACCCGCTTAGTATGGAAGATACTAACCGCCCCGTCGCTCCATGAGCGGTAAGAGGACGAAAAACACACGTTTATTTTAATGTTTAGAGGTGGCTTGTGCAAAATTACTTGGAATGGTAGGGTAATACCACATATAGGTAGGTACGGTGGACACATCTAGCAAAACTTAGGTTTAGGAGTTTGGATGCACAAGCAATATTCCCACTTAGTACAGGTGAAGGCTAGCAAAAGATTGAGAAGCGACCAGCTAGAGAGCAAAATCAATCATAATCATGCATTGCGAATAATTAACATTGAACATTAGCATGAGTAGGATATGAACACTCTGAATTTAAATATCATGAAGCCTTCATTTGTTTTGACTCCAGGGATTCCTGTTTTTGCACGCTCGGTTGCTTATCACTCCTCAGTTTCCCCCCACCCAACTAACGCCCCTCACTTTTCCCTCCATCACTCGACCCACACTCTAGCCTGTCCAAAACGGAGCGTTTCCACCGGGTCAATCTAGCTGACCGTTTCTTCACGCATATGCTGACATGTGGGACATACATGTCCCACGTGTCAGTGTATAATATATTAGTTAAAATTATAGTTGGAGCACCATAGGACCCACCTACCAGTGTTTGGTTTATTTTCAAAAGGAAGTGCATTAATAATGCCTCCCGTGGGGGTCGAACCAGGGACCATAGCTTGATTATGCATCGAGCTAGCCACTTAAACTGTGTTCGTTTGTTTGCTTATGGACAAAGCCGGAGCTAGTCAACTTGACATTTCTATCTTACAAAAGGGACCATGAATCAGTGGAACTGGAAAGAGAGAATGTTCATAGGTTAAGAGAGTGTTCATAGATTAATGGTAACACATAGCATATAAAGGGGAGGGGCAAACTAATATGTCAGATTAACTTAACAAACACGTTCATAGATTAAGAGAGTGAACTAATATAGTGGCATTACACTACTGATACATATTTTAAGGGAAGGGCGACACGAGATGGCCGGTTGACCCCGACAGACACCGACAACGACAACAGATGGACGGCTACTTGTCTTCATCATCCAAAAGGATGATTGTGTCATCAATGTCGTTGTGGTCTTTATCGGAGGAGGAGGATAGGATGACGATGTTTGGTCCCTCTCCTTCCTCCTCGACGACGGCCGCTTCATGCAGAGTAGTCGCCCTCCTCTGCTCTCGAGCCATGGATTCTTCTTAAGCCCCTCAACGCCTGACAGCCTCTACCTGCACCATGGACAGACACATGGCTAGCACCGCCTCGTCGAACTGCTGTTACTCCATGTGCAGGGCCACCTCAACGCGGGGAGTGAGCACGGCCGCATCGGGTGCACGAGGTAATGCATCTTCATCGGTCGTGCATTCCATGTCGTACATGCCAAGGTGCTCCGCATCGCCTCTAAGGCCACCTCGTCCTTGGCCTCCTCCTGCTCGAGCTCCCTATGGTTATGAGACATCTCATACAACGTGGGAGCGAGCTCAGAGTAGTTGAAGGGGTTTTTGGAGCCCAAAAAGGATGCACCGGAGTTGGAGCCCACATCCTCTTCACATTTGGATCCCGCCGTAGCTCCAGTGGACCTGTGGCAGAAACCTCCCATGAAGATCCTTGCAGTCTGTAGCTGCCTCGCCATGGTGGTTGAACTAGATTTGGATTGCATGACGCGTGGAAGCAATGGAGTGAATAGATGGTGAAATGAGGTCGCACGCTGGTATTTAACTAGAGGAGTTCAATGGAGTAGGGGAGTGGATCGTCGGTGCGGGAGTTCAATAGAGCAGCTACCTTTGTCTTTTTACATTGCTTTTGGCATGTCAAACGATACAATTGTGTCCTCAGGGTGCACTAATTGCCCTGATGCAACACAGCTACGTGGCAGCGTGCATTCAGGGCAGGCTGCTTCGGGCTCATGCAAGGCATGCCAAGACTAGGCCTCTACGACGGCCCATCGGCTGAACATGCGGACCATGGTCGTTGCCGCATGAAGTTGTTCCCCGCCGTCAGGTGGGCCACTCATGTGTGCAGCAACGGGGCACCTACCCAATCCAGCCAATCAGGCCTCATCTCGCTAATCGACCATGCCAAACCCTAGAGATCGATCTAAACTGTTCCCGAACATCGATCCAATGGCCTTGGTAGTGCAGGGTTTTGAGAAGGGTTTGAGAGGTTTTGTGAGGGGTTTGAGAGCGTGTTCGGTGCTAGGGTTGAGCATGACTAATTGAAAAAATTGAATAACTTTGCAACTTGCACACATCATCATTTTATATTACTAAGTTACTAGGAAAAATAAGAAACCATGACTACATATATTTTCATGAAATTTCATTCACACAACTTAGCTATCACAAACAAGGATGCATGGTTTCCAAGGGGAATGAGCTAGGGTTTAGGGTTAACCGTGGCATAGTTTGTCCAAATGATCCCATATTAGACATGGACCCTATGTTTCCGCACTATATGACAAGGGAGGGTGCACACTTAGCTATCACAAACAATGGTGCATAGTATGTCCAACTCAATTCAGAATTCAAATGTTGTTTTTTACACAAACCTTGTTAACTACTATTTTGTTAATCTTTTATATTTATTTTTTCTTTCTTTCAAACTTTTCCTAGACTCCTTTAAAATTATTTTAACACTCTTTTTTCACAAGATAATATAACCACAAGATATATAAAACACAAGATAATATAAACCGCATGGACTTTAAGAAAACAATACTGTAGTTCACATGCTACTTTACCAAAATATATAGTCTGCCAATAGTTCACAACCGCAAAAGTAAATCATTAGATGATCACGGAGGACTACTAAACGGGAGTCAAAGCCTTGAGTACAGCTGCATGATGCTCCTTGATCTTCGCATCCTCCCCACTACTCAATGCATCGCATGCATGAGATAGAAGGTGCTCCAAGAGCCCATCCTTGGGCTTTTGCTTAGTGGTACAGTAGGGGCAGCATTAGTTCTGCCTCTTGTAGTACATAGCCTTTCACTTGGCCTTGATCTTCTGTACTTCTTTGATACGAAGGAGTCTATATTCCCGTCATCCACATCATCTCCAGATGTATACCACCACAAAAATGAGTTGCATTCATAGAGTAAAAAAATATACCCGAAATTTCAAGTAGGCTTTACCTTGTAGACATCGTTGTCAGCAAAGTCATGATCATACTGTTCCTTGAACCCAGTCATGGCCTCCTTCCTCTTGTTGCCCATAGGATTATCGTCCTGCAATATGAAAGTAACTATTAATTACAGGAAACCAACATCTAAATCAATACGAAAGTCACATCGATCATATTATCCATAATATTAACCTACTTACATTTTGCATAGGCATGTGCACATATTTGACAACATAGCTAATAAAACTATATGGGGGCCCAACTATATATGGTGGAGAACTTTATAATTAGAGGAAACTTACAGAAAATAAAAAAAATAATCTACCTAAGCATTTTGATTTTGTATAATGAAGTGAGGCTCCAATGCCTACTCTACACAAGATCAATGCCTCCTCTAAAGTGAAGGTAGGTACATATAAATTAATGCACTCCTTTTCAATAATAGCCAAATCTACATAAGATCAATGCTCAAATTTATGATCAAGTGAGGATGACAGCGAAAAATCTAGGAATATGAATTAATGAAATCTATTATACTAATCCAAATCGAAATGCTTCTAACAGCTAAGGGGATATCAATTGGGCATAGAAAGCATGAATTTAATACAAAAACCCTCAAACCAACTAATCTAACCAACTATACTAACACGGGAAACATAATCTAACTAACTAACACTATATTCTTAATCTTAACACTACCTATGAAAGGAAAATGAGAAGAAATACCTCCTCGACCACCTGCTCGTCGACGGCGTGTGCCCCTTCACGCAGTGCGCCACTCAATGCCGAGTTAGAGTGTGCCACCTCCTTCCCCTCCAGATCCATCACATGAGTTGCAGCTCCAGCTCCAGTGGCGGTTTGAGCATCTCCGACACCGCCGTGGATGCAGGCAACTCCCACAGCATCTGGTGTGGTCCCTGTGAAATTGTCCTCTAGCACCGTGCTGGGGTGAGGATTTTTCTCCGGTGCTCCATCGCTGTCGGAAACAAGCGGCGAGATAAAGGGAAGTGTTGCGGGGTGAGCGCGTGGGTGTTGTGTAACATCCCAAAACTATAAATTTTGGCATGTTATATTTAACTAAGTATTTTGATTTCTTGGCTTAATTGATTGATTGAAAGTGAGTGAAATTTGAAATTTTTGAAAGTTGATGTGAGAGGGAAAAAAGGGACTTTCCCAAGATTTCACCATTTGCTTTTCAAGGGATTCAAAAGTTATTTCAAAAATCAAACCCAAGAGTCAAGATGAAATGAATTCTTCCATTTGAAAATGAAAAGGGTTTAAAATTTTAATTTCAAATTAATTTAAATCATAACTTTTAGCAGCTCAATGAATTTCAATGATTTCTTCAATTGAAAGTGACTCGAAGTTAAGTGACTCCATTTTTGAAAGTGCGGTGAAGATTATTTAAAAGTTAAATTCAAAATTTGGTGTCACTTTTCATTGTAAGTCATTTGAATTTACACATTCAAATTTCCCTAAATATGTTCAAAATGAGAGGAGCAAGATGACACTCCAAACGAGGGGCAAATTTGAATCACATCTGAATTTATAAAGTAAAAAATATTTCAAAAATATTCAATATTTGTATAAAGGGCATTTTTTAATTTTTGAAAATAAGTTCTTTTTTAATATTTCAAATGCCTCTGAAAATATGTTCATGTTTTAGAGTTTATTTTTTGATCATTTTGATATATTATATGCCTATATAAGATTTTAATTTATTTTTTTTTATTATTTTCCTTCTCTATTTTAAATAAAATAAAAAGGAATTTTCTTTAAAAACAAAATGGCCAAAGCCCTCTTAGAATAACGACCCAACTAACCAGCCGAGGCCGAGTGAGCCGACGGCCTACCCATGCTCGATTTCTTTCGGTACGGCCGCCCGCGCCTTCCTACTTTTCTCCCTCTCGCTCACCACTGGGACCCATTGACCAGTCGATCTCTGCCCATGGTCACCTTCCTTCACCCGCTCCTCTTTCCTATCTGTCGCCAACAAACCGTAGCTCACCTCGCATCTACGGGATCCGCTGTCGAAAGAAGACCTCGACCTCCTAGGCTATAAATATCCTTCCCCGCACTCCCTTTTCGCCCAAACCCCCAACCCCGACCCCCTCTCGTCGCCGGTATTCCTCGCCAGAGAAATACGATGCCACCATCTTCCATTGCCATTGTGGTGCTCCATCCGGTCAACCCTGAGACACGTCGATGCCACCTACGCCTTCATCGTCGTCCCGCGCATATTCTTGACCCATTCGTTGTCCCCAAAGACCATCTGAGGCCTCGCCTACATCTAGCTGAGCCGCCGCCGCCATAGGAACTATAAATTATTTTATAAGTTTTATCCTATGTTAACTTTAATTTAGATCATTAAAAATGTATGAAAGTTGAAATTGTTTTTGGTTTAATTCAAGGTTAGCATTGTTTTGGTCATAAGTGGAGTTTACTAAAATCTTTTCAATTACTTCTTTTGCTAATAAAATTTTATGAAAAAACACTTTCTGTTAACTTAGTTGTTTAATATTTTATTTTCTATTATTTTTGTGTGTTTTCTTTGCTGTTAAGTTTGATTAGGATAAAAACTTGTACTACTTAGTTTGTTACTCTTTATTGTTTCTTTAGTTATTCTTCAAAAGTAACTATTTTTGCTAGTAGAATATTTAATACTTTTGTCTGTTCAGTCTTCAGTTTGGTTGTTTTGCTGCTCTTGATAATAGGTTATTTATAGGAAAACTATTCCCTGGTTGCTTTGACAAGTTTTATTGTTTTTACTTTTGTCTTAAGTATTTCCTTCATCTCAAGCCTAGTGTGTTTAGTACTTGCTTTTGCTTCTTGAATTGTTACATTGGTTGCTCGTATGATTACTTATATGAGTGCAATGTTTTAATATGATATATTTCATCGGAGAGTGGCAAATAGTTCTATCAACTTATTTTTGAGAGCGATATTATCTTCATCAACTTTACCGGGCAAGTTCACTTTGATCATTATTTTCACACCTATGCTTTTTATTGTATTTAGTGTTAACATTTCACCATTTCATCCTTTAGTGGTATTGAACCTTGTAGTTGAGTAGAATGCATGGGGTAGGAACCGCCACCCTGTTATCAAGCCTCGGGACGTTATTTGTTTTTAATGCTACACTATAGTAGATGGGGTTGGTATGAGTGTTCGGGAGTGTGTGAGACGAATGACTCTACGTCAAAGAAGATTGCTCCATGATGGCATCCTCAAGGCCTACATCCTCAAGACCTCAAGACTCGAGACATGTTTTTCAATACACACTATTGGGTGAAGATTGGTTTTGATAGGCACCCTAAAGACACCACTGGATGACCCGGGATGCATGGAGAAGTGCCATGACATCTTGCAGAAAGCTTTACCCGGACTCAAAGGGACGGATGAATACTTCATGCCCGGATGCTTACTTGTGCAACCATAAGTCATTATGGGCTCTGTAAGTGCATCTAGTGCCCCTTAGTGATTTTGGTGTATTGAAGACTTATAGGTTAAGGGACTAATATGTTTGTGAGTGTACACATGCTCTGTAAGCCGCTGAGGAGTTTGAGGAATTCGAAGAATGTCGACCCCTAAAAATGAATGTCTTCAACTAAAGACTTTGGTATTTTCCTCAAGACTTTGAAAGTGACGAAATTGGTGTGTCCTTGAAAATATTGATGCAAGGACTATGAAGCGTGAAGAATTTTGTTTTTTGTAGTGACATTTCCTTTCTTTTGAGTCATAGGAACACCGTACTGCTGATGGGGTCAGGGTAATACTATGAAAAAAATTCCAAGTAATGTTCATCTCAAAGCCTACACACAAACGATCCTTCGAGTGAAGCCTTTGGAAATCTCTTGCAGTTCAGCCAAATTCTTCAGTGACACAGATGAAGTTCTTTAGGTCTCTAAGGAAATTGGTCTAACTGAGCAGTTTCGATTTCACCAGTGCGAATTTCCTACGAGTGAGGAACATGATAGATGTGAGGATTTTCATAGTTCAAAATTTCGACCGTTGTTGTGCTTTGCACCAGTTGTTCCCATAATCTTATCCAAATAACGATCATATCATTGGGGGCATTTATTTCTTGTCATGTCGGGGTGCACCCTGGCTATAACTAGTCGCCACCGATAATCACTAGTTGGTTGGCTGCTCTGAGAGAGAACTTGACACTTGTCATTTGAGAGCATCCCATCCTCCGAGGACTTTGAGAGAAAATCATCAGCGAGAAAAAACCTAAAACCCAAACCAAAAATCCAAAGTTATTAAGAATCACTTAAGAGATTGTTCCTGTGTGGAACCATGCTTGTTACCTTTGAAGACTGTAAATCTTTGAGATGGTTAGACATCAATGGTCTAGAGCATCCAGCAGTAAATTGTGGATTGGTGGGTGACCGAGTTTGTGAGGGTTTGGAAGTTTACTCTAAAGAATTATCACGAGTGTTGGGTGAGGTATGTGTGACCTTAACTCAAGGAGAATACAGTAAGGACTATGTGTCCTGGGACTGCATGTCCTTTGGTTTAAATACCAAGCCGCTCCAAACCAAACATATGACCGTCACATCAATTGGAACACGGTCATCAAATCATTGTCTGCATCGAGCTCCTGGTTCTATTTCCTCAACTCTTTCATTTCCTCGTGTACTTGTTGACGTAATTGATCGTTACTATTTGAAGACTTTGACTGAAGACTTTCTTTATTTCCTCATCTAAAATTCTTCAGTCGCCTTGTTCTTCACGTGCTTATCCTATTTCATGATACTCGCACTCTCTATATGTTTCATTTTGCTACGGTGACTATGTTGCTGCCATGCCATGCATACATCTGAGTACTTATTCCGCTGCAAGTAGTTCGTCTCTTAGCAATTTCCTCAAGTAGAAATTTGTCAGTGATGAATCTGTAAAAAACGCATATTTAAACCCCCCCCTCTAGTCGATATAACACACTTTCACGCTCTGGCTTGGTTGATCATCATAGTGACTCTCATTGGTCTAGTGCTACGAGATGTAGAACTACGACATGGTGGGATGGCACTGCCAGTAGCCAGGGGAACTCTTTGAAAGACCATGTTTAGTTCATCATGTTTTCAAACAACCGGCAGTGTGAGGACTTATAAGGAGGGAACGATTCTTATGGGTAAAATGCACAATAGTATGCAGAGTTAAAACCTAATTGATTAGCCGTGTCCCCAGTTAGCGACAAATTGAGCCTCTAGACTTGGATCTATTCTGAACTCTCAACACCAGACTGATAATTAATTGTGGGCCACTTATGATGATTTTTGGGCTATGAGACATCGGTTGGCAAAACCATGTCATATTAGAGAGCTATATAGTGAAAACTCCTCACATTCCTTTGTTGTAGGAAAAAGAAAATAAAACCAACTTTTATGCAACTACTTAGATGCAGAGCCTCAAAGCCATATTGCATATAGAATAGTTTCATTATCTATTTTCTATTATGATCTTGTCGGTACAATCAATGTATTGACCTACATGGATGCAACATATCATGTTGCAGATACTTATACGACGAGTAAGAGTATGATATGTTGGAATTATGCCCTAGAGGCAATGATAAATAAGTTGTTACTATAATTCATGTATCAAGATAATCGTTTATTATCCATGTTATAATTGTATTGAATGAAGACTGAGACACATGTGTGGATACATAGACAAAACACTGTCCCTAGCAAGCCTCTACTTGGCTACCTAGTTGATCAAGGATAGTCAACGTCTTCTGACTATGTACAAGGTGTTGTTGCTTGATAACTGGATCACATCATTGGGTGAATCATGTGATGGACTAGACCCAAACTAATGGACGTAGCATGTTGATCGTGTCATTTTGTTGCTACTGTTTTCTGCGTGTCAAGTATTTATTCCTATGACCATGAGATCATATAACTCACTAGCACCGGAGGAATGCTTTGTGTGTATAAAACGTCACAACGTAACTGGGTGACTATAAAGATGCTCTACAGGTATCTCCGAAGGTGTCTATTGAGTTAGTATGGATCAAGACTGGGATTTGTCACTCCGTGTGACGGAGACGGATCTCGGGGCCCACTCGGTAATACAACATCACACACAAGCCTTGCAAGCAATGTGACTTAGTGTAATTCACGGGATCTTGTATTACAGAATGAGTAAAGAGACTTGCCGGTAAACGAGATTGAAATAGGTATGCGGATACTGACGATCGAATCTCGGGCAAGTAACATACCGAAGGACAAAGGGAATGACATACAGGATTATATGAATCCTTGGCATTAAGGTTCAAACGATAAGATCTTCGTAGAATATGTAGGATCCAATATGGGCATCCAGGTCCCGCTATTGGATATTGACTGAGGAGTCCCTCGGGTCATGTCTGCATAGTTCCCCAACCCGCAGGGTCTGCACACTTAAGGTTCGGCGTTGTTTTATGCGTATTTGAGTTATATGGTTGCTTACGGAATGTTGTTCAGAGTCCCGTAATAGATCATGGACGTCACGAGGGTTTTCGGAATGGTCTGGAGACGAAGATTGATATATAGGACGACCTCATTTGATTACCGGAAAGTTTTCGGCATTACCGGGAATGTACCGGGAGTGACGAATGGGTTCCGGATGTTCACCGGGGGGCAGCCCACCCGGGGGAAGCCCATAGGCCTTAGGGGTGCCGCACCAGCCCTTAGTGGGCTGGTGGGCAAGCACAAGAAAGCCCGTGCGGAGGAGATAAGAAAAATCAAAGAGAAAGAAAAAAAGGGGAAGTGGGAAGGAAGGGAAGGACTCCACCTTCCAATCCTAGTTGGACTAGGATTGGAGGAGGATTCCTCCTCCCCCCTTCGGCCGACCCCTTGGGGCTCCCTTGAGCCTCAAGGCAAGGTCCCTCCCCTCCCTCCTATATATACTGAGGTATTAGGGCTGATTTGAGACAACTTTGCCACGGCAGCCCGACCACATACCTCCACGGTTTTTCCTCTAGATCGGGTTTCTGCGGAGCTCGGCCGGAGCCCTAGTGAGATAAGATCACCACCAACCTCCGGAGCGCCGTCACACTGCCGGAGAACTCATCTACCTCTTCGTCTCTCTTGCTGGATCAAGAAGGCCGAGATCATCGTCGAGTTGTACGTGTGCTGAACGCGGAGGTGTCGTCCGTTCGGCACTAGATCGGAGCGGATCGTTGGACGGTTCGTGGGACGGTTCCCGGGGCGGATCAAGGGACGTGAGGACGTTACACTACATCAACCGTGTTTCTTAACGCTTCCTGTTGTGCGATCTACAAGGGTACGTAGATCGGAAATCCCCTCTCATAGATGGACATCACCATGATAGGTCTTCCTGCGCGTAGGAAAATTTTTGTTTCCCATGCGACGTTCCCCAACAGTGGCATCATGATCTAGGTTCATGCGTAGATGTCATCTCGAGTAGAACACAAAAGTTTTTTTGGGCGGTGATGTTCGATTTTCTGCCCTCCTTAGTCTTTTCTTGATTCCGCGGTATTGTTGGATCGAAGCAGCTCGGACCGACATTACTCGTGCGCTTACGAGAGACTGGTTTCATCGCTACGAGCAACCCCGTTGCTCAAAGATGACTGGCGAGTGTCGGTTTGTCCAACTTTAGTTGAATCCTATTTGACCAAGGAGGTCCTTGGATGAGGTTAAATAGCAATTCATACATCTCCGTTGTGGTGTTTGCGTAAGTAAGATGCGATCCTACTAGATACCCATGGTCACCACGTAAAACATGCAACAAAAATTAGAGGACGTCTAACTTGTTTTTGCAGGGTATGCTTGTGATGTGATATGGCCGACGATGTGATGTGATATATTGGATGTATGAGATGATCATGTTGTAATAGTTAATATCGACTTGCACGTCGATGGTATGGCAACCGGCAGGAGCCATAGGGTTGTCTTTAAACTAATGTTTGTGCTTGCAGATGCGTTTACTATATTACTAGGATGTAGCTTTAGTAGTAATAGCATGAGTAGCACAATAACCCCGATGGCGACACGTTGATGGAGATCATGGTGTGGCGTCGGTGACAGAAGATCGTGCCGGTGCTTTGGTGATGGAGATCAAGAAGCACGTGATGATGGCCATATCATGTCACTTATGAATTGCATGTGATGTTAATCCTTTTATGCACCTTATTTTACTTAGAACGACGGTAGCATTATGAGGTGATCTCTCACTATTGCGCATGCGGAACACTCGGGTGAAACTTGACGAGCCTAGCATGTGCAGACCTGGCCTCGGAACAAAAGAGACCGAAAGGTCGAGCATGAATCATATAGTTGATATGATTAGCATAGGGATGCTTACCACTGAAACTATCCTCAACTCACGTGATGATCGGACTTGAGCTAGTGGAATTGGATCATGAACCACTCAAATGACTAGAGAGATGTACTTTTTGAGTGGGAGTTTAGCAAGTAATTTGATTAGTTAAACTCTAATTATCTTGAACATAGTCTAAGTCCACTTTGAATATATTTGTGTTGTAGATCACTGGCTCACGCGACACTCACCCTGAATTTTAATACGTTCCTAGAGAAAGCTAAGTTGAAAGATGATGGAAGCAACTTTGTAGACTAGGCTCGTAATCTTAAGTTGCTCCTGCAAGCTGGGAAGAAGGATTATGTCCTTAATGCTGCGCTAGGAGATGAACCACCTGCCACGGCTGACCAAGATGTTAAGAACGCTTGGTTAACATGTAAGGAGCACTACTCAGTAGTTCAATGTGCAGTCATGTATGGCTTAGAGCCGGGACTTCAACGTCGCTTTGAGCGTCATGGATCATATGAGATGTTCCAGGAGTTGAAGTTTATCTTTTAGAAGAACGCCCGGATCGGGAGGTATGAGACCTCCGATAAATTATATGCTTGCAAGATGGAGGAGAATGCGTCTCTCAGTGAACATGTGCTCAAAATGTATGTTGAGCTGGGGATTGAACTCCCGCAAGAGGCTATCACTGACAGAATTCTTCAATCACTGCCGCCAAGCTATAAGGGCTTTGTGTTGAACTATAACATGCAAGGAATGAACAAGTCACCCGGCGAGTTATTCGCGATGCTGAAAGTCGTAGAGTCAGAACACCGTAAAGAGAATCAAGTGTTGATGGTGAATAAGACCACTAGTTTCAAGAGAAACGGCAAAGGAAAGAACGGTAATTCGAAGAAGAGCGGCAATCCTGTTGCCAATCCGACGAAGAAACCCAAAGCTGGACCTAAGACTGAAACGGAGTGCTATTATTGCAAGGGTATGGGTCACTGGAAGCGCAACTACCCCAAGTATCTGGCTGATAAGAAGGCGGCCAAAGAAAAATCAGGTATATTCGATATACATGTTATTGATGTGTACTTAACCAGCTCTCGTAGTAGTGCCTGGGTATTCGATACCGGTTCTGTTGCTCATATTTGCAACTCGAAACAGGAACTGCGGAATAAGCGAAGGCTGGCGAAGGATGAAGTGACGATGCGCGTGGGAAATGGTTCCAAGGTTGATGCAATCGCCGTCGGCACAGCTTCACTTCAATTACCATCAGGATTAGTTATGAACTTGAATAAATGTTATTTAGTGCCTGCGTTAAGCATGACCATTATATCTGGATCTTGTTTATTGCGAGAAGGTTACTCGTATAAATCAGACAATAATGGTTGTTCTATTTCTATGAGTAATATATTTTATGGTCATGCACCCAATGTGAGAGGATTGTTCATATTGAATCATGATAGTGATAATACACATATACATACCATTGAGACCAAAAGAGTTAGAGTTAACAATGATAGCGCCATGTTTTTATGGCACTGCCACTTAGGTCATATTGGTGTAAAGCGCATGAAGAAACTCCATACCGATGGACTTTTGGAGTCACTTGACTTTGATTCACTTGACACGTGCGAACCATGCCTCATGGGCAAGATGACTAAAACTCCGTTCTCTGGAACAATGGAGTGTGCAAGTGACATGTTGGAAATCATACATACCGATGTGTGTGGTCCGATGAGTGTGGAGGCACGCGGCGGATTTCGTTATTTTCTCACCTTCATTGATGATTTGAGTAGATATGGTTATGTCTACTTGATGAAGCACAAGTCTGAAACATTTGAAAAGTTCAAGCAATTTTAGAGTGAAGTTGAAAATCATCGTAACAAGAAGATCAAGTTCCTACGGTCTGATCGTGGAGGTGAATATCTGAGTTTCGAGTTCGGTTCTCACTTAAGACAATGTGAAATTGTTTCACAGTGGACACCGCCTAGAACACCACAGCGTAATGGTGTGTCCAAACGTCGTAATCGTACTTTATTAGAGATGGTGCGATCTATGATGTCTCTTACCGATTTGCCGTTATCGTTTTGGGGTTATGCATTAGAAACAGCTGCATTCACTTTAAATAGGGCACCATCAAAATCCGTTGAGACGACACCATACGAATGGTGGTATGGCAAAAGACCAAAGTTGTCGTTTCTTAAAGTTTGGGGATGTGATGCTTATGTCAAAAAGCTTCAGCCTGAAAAGCTGGAACCCAAAGCGGAAATGTGTGTCTTCATAGGTTACCCAAAAGAGACAGTTGGGTATACCTTCTATCTCAAATCTGAGGGCAAAGTGTTTGTTGCTAAGAACGGAGCTTTTCTCGAGAAGGAGTTTCTCTCGAGAGAATTGAGTGGGAGGAAGATAGAACTTGATGAGGTTGTCGAACCTCTCATCCCTCTGGATTGTGGCGCAGGGCAAGGGGAAACCCGTGTCGTTGCGACGCCGGTTGAGGAGGAAGTTAATGATGATGATCATGAAACGCCGGATCAAGTTCCTATCGGACCTTGCAGGTCGACGAGATCGCGTACAGCTCCAGAGTGGTACGGTAATCCCGTCTTGTCAATTATGTTGTTGGACAACAATGAACCTGCGAATTATGAAGAAGCAATGGTGGGCCCGGATTCCAACAAATGGGTGGAGGCCATGAAGTCCGAGATAAGATCTATGTATGAGAACAAAGTGTGGACTTTGGAAGTACTACCCGAAGGCCGCAAGGCTATTCAGAACAAATGGATCTTTCAGAAGAAGACGGACGCTGACGGTAATGTGACCATTTATAAAGCTCGACTTGTGGCAAAGTGTTTTTCACAAGTTCAAGGAATTGACTACGATGAGACGTTCTCACCCGTAGTGATGCTTAAGTCCGTCAGAATCATGTTAGCAGTAGCTACATTTTTCGATTATGAAATCTGGCAGATGGATGTCAAAACAGCGTTCCTTAACGGTTTCCTTAAGGAAGAGTTGTATATGATGCAACCCGAAGGTTTTGTCAATCCTAAAAATGCTAACAAAGTGTGCAAGCTCCAGCGATCCATTTATGGACTGGTGCAAGCATCTCGGAGTTGGAATAAATGCTTTGATGAGGTGATCAAAGCATTTGGGTTTATACAGGTGGCTGGAGAATCCTGTATTTACAAGAAAGTGAGTGGGAGCTGTGTGGCGTTTCTAATATTATATGTGGATGACATATTGCTGATTGGAAACAACGTGGAGCTTTTGGAGAGCATAAAAGGTTACTTGAATAAAAGTTTCTCTATGAAGGACCTAGGAGAATCTGCTTACATTCTAGGCATTAAGATCTATAGGGATAGATCAAAACACCTAATAGGACTTTCACAAAGCACATACCTTGATAATGTTTTGAAGAAGTTCAAAATGGATTAGTCCAAGAAAGGGTTCTTGCCAATATTACAAGGTATAAAATTGAGTAAGACTCGGTGCCCAGCAACTGAGGAAGATAGAAAGACAATGAGTTCCGTCCCCTATGCTTCAACCATAGATTCTATCATGTATGCAATGTTGTGCACTAGACCGGACGTTAGCCTGGCCATAAGTATGGCAGGCAGGTTCCAGAGTAATCCAGGAGTGGATCACTAGACGGCGGTCAAGAATATCCTGAAGTACCTGAAAAGGACTAAGGAGATGTTTCTCGTATATGGAGGTGACGAAGAGCTCGCCATAAAAGGTGATGTCGATGCAAGCTTTGACACAGATCCGGACGACTCTAAATCGCAAACCGGATACGTATTTATTCTTAATGGGGGTGCGGTAAGCTGGTGCAGTTCCAAGCAAAGCGTTGTAGCTGACTCTACATGTGAGGCGGAGTACATGGCTGCCTCGGAGGCAGCTAAGGAGAGTGTCTGGATGAAGCAGTTCATGACGGATCTTGGAGTGGTGCCGAGCACCCTGAATCGAATAACCTTGTTTTGTGACAACACGGGTGCCATTGCCTTAGCAAAGGAACCACGGTTTCACAAGAAGACCAGACACATCAAACGACGCTTCAACCTCATCCGCGACTACGTCTAGGAGGAGGACGTGAATATATGCAAAGTGCACACGGATATGAATGTGGCAGACCCGCTGACTAAGCCTCTTCCACGGGCAAAGCATGATCAACACCAGAACTGTATGGGTGTTAGATTTATTACAATGTAATTCACATGGCGATGTGAGGACTAGATTACTGACTCTAGTGCAAGTGGCAGACTGTTGGAATTATGCCCTGGAGGCAATGATAAATAAGTTGTTATTATAATTCCTGTATCAAGATAATCGTTTATTATCCATGCTATAATTGTATTGAATGAAGACTTAGATACATGTGTGGATACATAGACAAAACACTGTCCCTAGCAAGCCTCTAGTTGGCTAGGCAGTTGATGAAGGATAGTCAGGGTCTTGTGACTATGTACAAGGTGTTGTTGCTTGATAACTGGATCACATCATTGGGTGAATCATGTGATGGACTAGACCCAAACTAATGGACGTAGTATGTTGATCGTGTCATTTTGTTGCTACTGTTTTCTGCGTGTCAAGTATTTATTCCTATGACCATGAGATCATATAACTCACTGGCACCGGAGGAATGCTTTGTGTGTAAACGTCACAATGTAACTGGGTGACTGTAAAGATTCTATACAGGTATCTCCGAAGGTGTCCGTTGAGTTAGTATGGATCAAGACTCGGATTTGTCACTCCGTGTGACGGAGAGGTATCTCGGGACCCACTCGGTAATACAAAATCACACACAAGCCTTGCAAGCAATGTGACTTAGTGTAACTCATGGGATGTTGTATTACGGAACGATTAAAGAGACTTGCCGGTAAACGAGATTGAAATAGGTATGCGGATAGTGACGATCGAATCTCGGGCAAGTAACATACCGAAGGACAAAGGGAATGACATACGGGATTATATGAATCCTTGGCACTGAGGTTCAAACGATAAGATCTTCGTAGAATATGTAGGATCCAATATGGGCATCCAGGTCCCGCTATTGGATATTGACCGACGGGTCCCTCGGGTCATGTCTGCATAGTTCTCGAACGCGTAGGGTCTGCACACTTAAGGTTCGGCGTTGTATTATGCGTATTTGAGTTATATGGTTGGTTACCGAATGTTGTTCGCAGTCCCCGATTAGATCACGGACGTCACGAGGGTTTCCGGAATGGTCCGGAGACAAGGATTGATATATAGGATGACCTCATTTGATTTCCGGAAAGTTTTTCAGCATTACCAGGAATGTACCGGGAGTGACGAATGGGTTCCGGATGTTCACCGGGGGGGCCAGCCCACCCGGGGGAAGCGCATGGGCCTTAGGGGTGCCACACCAGCCCTTAGTGGGATGGCGGGCAAGCCCAAGAAGGCCCGTGCATAGGAGATAAGAAGAATCAAAGAGAAAGAATAAAAAAGGGGAAGTGGGAAGGAAGGGAAGGACTCCACCTTCCAATCCTAGTTGGACTAGGAGATGAGGAGGATTCCTCCTCCCCCCCCCCCTTCGGCCGACCCCTTGGGGCTCCCTTGAGCCTCAAGGCAAGGTCCCTCCCCACCCTCCTATATATACTGAGGTATTAGGGCTGATTTGAGACAACTTTGCCACGGCAGCCCGACCGCATACCTCCACGGTTTTTCCTCTAGATCGCGTTTCTGCAGAGCTCGGGCGGAGCCCTGCTTTGATAAGATCACCACCAACCTCCGGAGCATCATCACGCTGCCGGAGAACTCATCTACCTCTCCGTCTCTCTTGCTGGATCAAGAAGGCCGAGATCATCGTCAAGCTGTACGTGTGCTGAACGCGGAGGTGACGTCCGTTCTGCACTAGATCGGAGCGGATCGTGGGACGGATCGCGTGACGGTTCGCGCGACGGTTCGCGGGGCGGATCGAGGGACATGAGGATGTTCCACTACATCAACCGCGTTTCTTAACACTTCCTGTTGTGCGGTCTACTAGGGTACGTAGATCGGAAATCCCCTCTCGTAGATGGACATCACCATGATAGGTATTCGTGCGAGTAGGAAAAATTTTGTTTCCCATGCGACGTTCTCCAACATGATATAGGGTTACGGTCTACACTCAACTTGTCGTTGGCATTGATGGGACTCCACACCCCTATTGTTTTGTTTCTGCTTTGATATAAGGTATACTCTGGATCTACATTACTTATTTTACATGTGATGTTATGGTATTTTATCAAAGTACTGTGTGTGCCACCATACTGATCCACGCATGGCACAGAAAGCACAGAGGCACCGATCCATTTGGGTCGGGTTGCTACATGTAATGTGGTGGGGGTGAGGATTTTGCTGTGGCGACAGAGGCGTTTTGGGGGAAAATGGTGGGGGCGATGCGGTCAGTGGTGGTTCCCCTCCTCTACTACAATGGGACGGTTTTGGACGTTTTCCATCGACACGTGCACCCCCACGATCGCGGTATGGTGCAAGGGAAAGCAAAACGCCCATGTACAATACCAGTATACGGTCAGCCCATGTTGAGGCCTCTACGCACGACTATCCCACGTCCCACTTCTCATAGGTTGTAACGGCCGGGCCCACATGCCATACATGGCCTAAATGTCTTTCCAGCACCATGTGCTAGTAACTGAGGAGGTAACGTCCAACTACATTGACCCGACTACAAGGCTGTGTTTGCGATTTTGTGAGAGTGGGGCCAGTGGGGGGAGGGCAAATATGAGGATTTTAGACTCCTTTGGCAACACTGAGCACAAGTAAGCAACCAAGGTCACAAAAATAAATAACCATTGTATCAACTACATGTTTGCAAATTGGCGAGATCAAGCCGCTTGAATTACTCACAGGAGGATACCATGATAAAATATTCCATCACAACCATTTTAATGCATGTTGACACATAAGATAAATCATTATCCACTCCTAGATATTTAAGCATGACATGATCAACTATAATCTCTAATTTTCATCATAAATATATTTACTCATAATATGCTAAATCAAGATTGAACGAGCTAAACATATTGACAAAAACGGAAAACAGGAAGAGTTCATACCAGCTTCCTTTACCATAATGACTTCATCAAATATGGTCACTATTTCCTTTCACTCGCACGACTAGAGGATGTGAAAATAATAATAGTTCATGTATGTCGTGGACTAAGTTGGAATATGCAAAACAATTTATACAAAGAAGGGGACAAGGTAATATTGGCTCTTTGTTAGATCAACAATAATGCATATGAGAACCAATCAACATTTTCATCGTGGTCTTCTCCTTTCAACAACTCAACAAAAAGAAAAGAAATTCACAGAAACACAATGAAACATTTTTGAAGTTTTTATTTTTTTGAAGAAAGCAAATAAATAAAGGAAAAAACTAGAATGAGAAAAAAATATTTACACGAGAATTCTCCCAACAAGATTTTTTTGATTTTTAATACTGCAAACTAATTAATCAAGAAAGAAAAAACAAAAATAAGAGAGAAATATTTTATCCAACTGAAATAGAGAGCTACAATCAGTTGGATAAAATTTGGAGATGAAAACTCAAAAGTTCCTTCAAGCAAAAGCAACAATCAAATATAGGCATAACTATATTCAAATGTTCAAAGATGACCAAGGGAATGAACACACTAATCATACACCAAAAGCTGATATACTTTGGAAGATATTCAAAGAGAGATTAGGACAGACAACCAACACCTCTGATCCTCTTCATCTGATTGATCTCACTGAAATAGTGGAAGGTCTAGAAGAGTTAGAAGTTCCTTTTATTAAAAAGGAAATTGATGAAGTTGTCAAAAATCTAACATCACATAAAGTCCCTGGACCACATGGTTTTAATGGAGACTTTTTTCAAAACTTGCTGGGATATAATTGTTGACGATTTTTACAAGGTGATTATTTATTTTTACGATGGAAAAATTTCTCTTCAAAGCATCAATGCATCTTTCATCACTCTAATTCCCAAAAAGGATAATTCAGTGAATGCAAATGATTTTAGACTAATATCACCCGTCAATTGTACTATCAAGAGCATAACCAAGTTGCTTGTAAACAAATTCCAAATAGTGATATTGGAATTGTTCACAAAAATTAGTATGGTTTTATTAAAAGCAGAACAACTCAAGATTGTGTGGGGTGGTATTTTTAATACCTACATCAATGTCATCCATCCAAGAAACCTACTATCATCATTAAACTAGATTTTGAAAAATGCCTTTGATCTTATTGACCACAATGCAATCCTAGCTATTTCGAAAACAAAAGGCTTTGGGGACAAATGGATAAATTGGATAATCATGATCTTCTCATCAGGTACTTCCTTTGTTTTACTAAATGGAGTTCTAGGTAAGGTCTTCCATTGTAAGAAGGGTGTTAGGCAGGGAGACCCCCTCTCTCCTTCTATTTTTGTTCTGGCAGCTGATCTATTGCAATCAATCCTAAATGAAGCCATGCAGCAAAATCTCATCCAGCCTCCAATCAAAAGTCAAGCCAGCCCAGACTTCTGAGTAATTCAGTATGCATATGATACTATGCTCGTACATCCTATAGATGCAGTTCAACTTTCTCACATCAAAAATCTGCTTAGACATTATACTAAATTTAGTGAACATAAAGTCAATTATGAGAAATCATTCTTAGTGCCAATCAACGCATGATGATGAGTTGATGGATATACTTCTTGCCCCTTGTTGGTTACCCCAAGTGGAAGGTGGATATGTAGTCAGCAACAAATTTCCCTTACACGAAGATTGTAAGGTTTATTGAACCAGGAGGACTCCTAGGCTCAACAAGTAGGTGTCCACTGCCCCTGTCTAGCAGAAGACGTGGACCTGCACACACAACAAATAACTTTGCTCCCAACGAGTACAGAGAGGTTGTCAATCTCTCCGGCCTTGTAGTTTGCAAAGGATCAAAGCACAAGCGGAAAGTAATAGTGATTGCAACGGAAAAGTAAATGAAAGCGGTAAATGATGGAGGTGTAAACAATGATGGACATATGGACCGGACTCACGTGATGTTGACTAGTGATGTCTCTCTCCCAAAAGACGATAAACAACTATGCTAGGGTAAACAAATCACAGTTGGGAAATTGACAGAATTATGATCGCACCGCAATGCTAATTATGCTCCTTGATAGTTAGAGGTTCAATAGTAATGGACAGTACGCCAAGACAAGTAGACCGTTTATTCATCAGCATCTACTTATTAATCGTCCACCTTAAGATATCTATCCAGAACATCTCTCCGGTATTAAGTTGCAAGCCCCACCCAAAGTGTAAACTCAAAGCAATGGACAACTGCAATAACAAACTATGCGTAAGGTAAACAATCCTTGCAACCGTGGTCACAAGAACCGTTGTTTTCTCTCTGGTGGAAACAAGCACATCCCCTAGTATCATGTTTCTGTCACTCAAGCTAGACATCGAGGGGCCCGAACCCACAATCATGCATAACGCTCCCTCTTGGAGTTACGATCTACTACTTGGCCAACGCAATAAAAAGCAACGGAGAACATGCATGAATCACTAAGGAACATAATATAAAAGGATAATCAAATATATAACTCATAACAATCTGAAGGATTACATAGATGCCTTGATAATGTAGGGCAACTCACAAGGACTAACCATTGAAGCACAAGATTGGACAGAAGACATCACATAGCTACTGGTCATGGACTCATGGTCCAAGGAGGACTACTCACGGCACGTTCGGGAAGCGTCCATTGCGGTGGAGAAGCTCCCGGAGGTCAATCCTCGCTCCAGCAGGATGCCAAGAACACGTCTCCTGATGCTCCCGATCTTGGAAGCTCTGCGGCGGTGGAACGATGGAGAAATTCGTGATTCCAGAAAGTCTGTGAGGGTTTCCTCATAGAACATTAAATATAGGCCAAAGGAGGGCACCGGACGAGGTGGGACCCACCCAGGCGACCTCCTCGTGCGGCCTAGGGCCTGGCCGCGCCAGCAGGCTGCTTGGGAGGCCTGTGGCCCCCTCTGGCCCTCCTTCGGTGATCCCGAAGCCTCTGTTTCCCTGATTTTTTGTATATATTTTCTGGATTTTTTCAGGCTTTGGAAAATTGGGTAAAAGCCCCTGCAAAATAGACATAAGCAGACAAAAACTGGCACTGGGTGCACTGAGTTAGTAGGTTAGTCCAAATGTGTGTAAAATGATATAAAAGTGTAGCAAAACATATAACAATGTCACCCAAAAGATCATGGAACAAGCAGAAATTATAGATACGTTTGGGACGTATCAACATCCCCAAGCTTAATTTCTGCTCGTCCTCAAGTACATAAATGATAACACAATAATTTATGTGGTGAGATGCTAACACACATACAAGAACTTGAAAGTAAAGCAAGTGAGATATGCAATTCAAGTCAAGACAATAACAAGCAAGAGTCTATATCTAGTGTTGAATTTAGCAAAGTAAGAACATAAAGGTGCAAGAGCTCTCGTTGTCCGTGACTCAAATGTCTCCAAATGATGTTTGCGTGCAAGAACTGGGAGATGGGTTCAGAGATAAAAAAATTAATTCAGGACTCAATCTACTAAACCTCACACTTAGTCTCCTTCAGAATCTTATTTGGCCTCATCCCCAGATCACTTGTGAGGCACAAGTCAAAATGATCCTCTCCCTTTCGATTTTGAGCACTCATGCAATGGATGAGCGTAAGCAAGATATGTTCTCACTTAGGATGGCAAATAGAATAATGATGGGGAAGGAAGACAAAAAAGTGTGAAAGGCTCACATCAATGAGGACAACCATAGGCGAGAGAAAGCCAAATGATAGATATGATGCAAGGAGTAGGGATTGCCATGTAACGGATGCACATATGAGCTAAGGTAAGCTCTCCAATGGAACTAGTGGGGTGCATCCAACTTGTTTGCCCATGAAGACCTAGAGCTAATTTGAGGAGGCTCATCATTGGAATATGCAAAGTAAGTTCCATAGTGTAAGAGACCCCACATAGTTATGCATGAATGATAATCTCTATGTAGTACCAATATAACAATGGAGTACGAGTGTGGATCTTTCAAAAGGAATAGTAGTGTTGCCCCCTTCTATCTTTTTTTTCTTTTTCTTTTTCTTTTTCTCTTTTTTTATTTTTTTGTGGCCTCTTTGGCTCTTTCTATGATCTCTGATTTGTCCTCTTTGGGATCTTCGTTTTGGCCACTTTGGGTTCTTTTCCTCACTTAAGGGAAAAACTCTCTGTTTTACATGAATAGAAAGAAAAATCATCACACTTTATAAGAAGTACTCAACATAAAGACAAGTGAAAACTATCATGATGTATGCAAATGTATGCCTCTGCCAGTGTAGGAGGATATGCAATGATACTAGTGCGTCATGTAGCAGTAATAAGGGCAAGTCCCAACTATCATGTGGCTCTACGACCAAGCAAAAGCATGTATGACATGAAGATCAAGTCATGAGATGGTGGATGTTGCATGGCAATGTATCTCGAAAAGACTATGGAAATGCCTTAGTAGGTAGGTATGGTGGCTGTTTTGAGGAAAGATATAATGAGGTTTATGTATGACAGAGTGTATCATGTCATGGCTTTGGATGCACCAGCGGAGTTTTCACCAACTCTCAATGTGAGAAAGGGCAATGCACGGTACCGAAGAGGCTAGCAAAATATGGATGGTGGAAGTGCCAACAATCGAATACTCACATTAGTCCGAAGAACTCATACACTTATTATCGGTAACTCTCTATCTAGTTAGGAAATTCACAAAGAGACAAGTACTCCGAGGAGGAATGTTTGGGGGTTTGGTAATGAGAGGGTACTCTATATATTCCAACCCCTCCAGAGGTTAGCGATCAATTTAGTAGCTAGAGTTCTCAACTAACTTTAGTTTTTGAAAAACACACAGATTTCCCAAAATACGACACCAATCACTAATAGACTCAAGATCTTGGCACCAATAGTCCAAACATTACTCAAATCAATACCTAAAAAGTATTGCAAGTTACTAATATACTTAGATATCAACCTCAATTACCTACTCATGCAAGACACACAACTCAGTGCAATGAGCCAACTCTCTAAACAAGATAAGCATGATAACTCAAGAGATTTCCAAAATCAACCTAAATAATAGCTCTTAAAAAGATAATCATGAAAACTAAGAGCTAAGCATGACAGTAGCTACGAAAATATGAAGAACACACAAAAAAGATAGGCATGAAAAGCTATGTTGTGTTCTAGAGTGGAGTGGAGCGTGTCTCTCTCCCAAACATGGTAGGCTAGGTTCCGACTTGTTATGACCAGAAATAAAAACTAAAACAAAACTAAAAAGCAAATAGCGGGGCGCTCCAAGCATAGCACATATCATATGAAGTGATAAAAATATAGCATGGAGATGGACGAACTGATGACTGTTGACACAGAAGGGGATGCACGGGGGCATCCCCAAGCTTAGACGCTTGAGTCTCCTTGAATATTTCTTGGGGTGCATGGGGGCATCCCCAAGCTAGAGCGCTTGACACTCATGTATCTTCTTTCATCATCTCTCCCATCGAATACTTGAAAACTCCCTTCATACAAAACTCATCATAAGCTGATTAGAGTGATTAGTTCCCTTAATAAAATAATTCAATACCTGCTGGAAATAAAGATTTTTATGAAAAGATACTGCTTCTTACGAATTCCAAAGGGTTTTTGCAAATAAAAAGCAAGCTTAGGATTTGCAAAACAATGAAAACGCAAAACATGGCAGAATGTGTGAAAAAAAGAAAAGCAGTTAGTAAATAATTTATTCGGGGCACTTTTGCAACTCAAATCAAACAACTCAGAACAGACGCCAGAAAGAAAGTTATATAGAGCATGCTGTCAAAAATACTCAGATCAAAAAGATGATATGGTGATTTGTGGCGAATTTTTCCATCAGGCAGACATAATCTGTTTCTGGACAGCATGTCACAATTTTTGGACTTTCTTGCAATCGGAGGCTATAACTTGGAACAAAGCTTAAAAATAAAGATACAATGATGCTGCTACAGTAGTAACACACATCAAGACCACTAAAACAGAAAGTAAAAACAAATTGGTTTGAATCCCAACAAGCGCTTTCTGTTATGCCTTTGAGCTAGGCACAATGCAAGAAGATCAAGTGTTATCAACTCCAAAAGAATAACTTGCCCGTGTAATAGACTCATAAGCTAAATTAATCTTACTTCTAGGGAAGTGTTCCATTCCCTTTTTAAGAGTAAATTGGAATTTAATAATTTCCTCTTTCATGTCAATGATAGCACCAACGGTGCGGAGAAAAGGACGTCCCAAAATAATTGGACATGAAGGATCACATTCAATGTTCATAATAAGAAAATCAACGGGCACAAAATTATCACTGACAATAATAAGCACATCATCAATTCTCTCTAAAGGTTTCTTTATGGAATAATCAACAAGACGAACACCAAAATAACATGGATCAAAAGGTTTCCAATCAAGCATATCATACATTTTTTTGGGCTTAACAGAGGCACTAGATCCAACATCACACAAAGCAAAGCAAGAGATATTATTCAATTTAATTTTGACCATAGGATCCCAACCATCCTTTAGTTTTCTAGGAATAGAAGTCTCTAGCTTGATCTTCTCCTCCCTAGATTTGATAAAAACATTGGTAATATGCTCGGTGAAGGCAATATTGAGTGTACTAGTCTGGGGGGTCTTTAGCCATTCTTTGCAAAAAGGTGATGACTTTGGAGAGACTACAATTGTCAAAATCAAGATTACTACCATTAATTAAAGTGGTAGTAATGTCATCTAAGCTCATACTTTTGGTAGTCTCTAAATTCAAATGGCCTTCTTGTCCTATAGTTGAGGTATTAGCATCACCATTAATGGGTCCATTGGGACTAGGAGTGCGATGGGTGCTAAAAGTTTTGAGATCCTCAACAACTTGTATAGTAGCAATGGTAGTGTGTGTAGGAAGGCTCTTAATTCTCTCTTCCTCTACCTTTTCTCGTGCCCATCTCTCTTTAAGTTTGTCTAGCATTCTTATGTTCTCATTAATTTGGACTTGGATAGCATTCATGGGTGTGGTGTTCCTTTCCTCAAGTGGCGAAGTTCTAATTTTAAGCATCTCTACATCATGAGCTATGTTCTCCACCTTCAAAGACAGACTATCTAATTTTTCTAGTTTATCTTCTACACTCTTGTTGAAGGCTTTTTGAGAAGTGATAAAAATCCTTAAGCTTTCTCTCTAATTCAGAAGTGGAGTTTTTGGTGTTAGGATAATTGTTATTGTTCCCATAGTTGTTGGATGGGAACGGACTAGGATTGCTACCAAAATTACTCCTATAAGCATTGTTATTGAAGTTGTTCCTAGAAATCAAATTAACATCCACTTGCTCTCTTTCTTGAGCAACCAAAGAATTTAAAGGAACGTCATGAGGATCAATAGGAGATTGTTTAGTAAGTAGAGTCATGATCATGTCATCATTATCATTAAGGGAGGAGATCTCCTCAACAAAGTTTACCTTCCTACCTGTTAGAGCTCTCTCGGTGTGCCATTGAGAATGGTTTGTCATCATCTCATCCAATAGCTTTGTGGCAGCACCAAGTCTAGTTGACATAAAGGTTTCTCCCGCGACCGAGTCTAACAGATTCCGTGAGGTAAAGTTCAATCCTGCATAGAAAGTTTGGATAACCATCCAAGTAGTCAAACCATGAGTAGGGCAATTCTTAACAAGAGATTTCATATGTCCCCAAGCTTGAGCAACATGTTCATTATCCAGTTGCCTAAAATTCATAATGTTACTCCTCAACTGGATAATATTAGCAGGCGGGTAATACTTCCCCATAAAAGCATCTTTGCACTTGTCCCTAGAATCTATGTTATTCCTAGGCAAAGATTGAAGCCACACTTTGGCTCCTCCTCTCAAGGAGAAAGGAAAAAAGCTTAAGTTTAACAATATCACCATCTGCTTCTTTATATTTTTGCATATCACAGAGCTCAACAAAATTGTTCAAGTGCAAGGCAGCATCATCTCCAGCACCGGAGAATTGATCTTTCATAACAAGGTTCAGTAAAGCAGGTTTAATCTCATAGGACGTGGCCTCAGTGGCAGGAGCAGCAATAGGAGTGCAGATAAAATCATTGTTGTTGTGACTAGTGAAGTCACACAACTTGGTGTTTTCAGTGGAACCCATAGCAACGGCAACAAGCAAGAACAAAGCAACTAATTTTTTGGTGGTTTTTGGTATAGGACTTTAAAGCAAAAACTAAAAAGAAAACTAACAAGACTAAAAAGCAAAGGTAAAAGATGGTGTGCAACTCCCCTATCTTGAAGAGTGGAGTCCCCGGCAACAGCGCCAGAAATTCGCTTGATGACGAGTTGATGGATATACTTCTCGCCCCTCGTTGGTTACCCCAACTGGAAGGTGGAGATGTAGTCAGCAGCAAATTTCCCTTACACGGAGACTGTAAGGTCTATCGAACCAGGAGGACTCCTGGGCTCAACAAGTAGGTGTCCGCTGCCCCTGTCTAGCAAAAGACGTGGACCTGCACAGGCAACAAATAACTTTGCTCCCAACGAGTACAGAGAGGTTGTCAATCTCTCCGGCCTTGTAGTTTGCAAAGGATCAAAACACAAGCGGGAAAGTAATAGTGATTGCAACGAAAATGTATATGAAAGCGATAAATGATGGAGGTGTAAACAATGATGGTGGTATGGACCGGAGTCACATGATGTTCACTAATGATGTCTCTCTCCCAAAAGGCGATAAACAACTATGCTAGGGTAAACAAATCATAGTTTGGCAATTGACAGAATTATTATCGCACCGCAATGCTAATTATGCTACTTGATAGTTAGAGGTTAAATAGTAATGGGCAGTACGCCAAGACAAGTAGACCGTTTATTCATCAACATCTACTTACTAATCATCCACCTTGAGATATATCCAGAACATCAGTCCGGTATTAAGTTGCGAGCCCCACCCAAAGTGTAAACTCAAAGCAACGGACAACTGCATTAACGAACAATGCGTAAGGTAAACAATCCTTGCAATCGTGATCACAAGCATCGTTGTTTTCTCCCTAGTGGGAACAAGCACATCCCCTAGTCTCATGTTTTTGTCACTCAACCTAGACATCGAGGGGCACGAACCCACAATCATGCATAACGCTCCCTCTTGGAGTTACGATCTACTACTTGGTCAAAGCAATAAAAAGCAACGGGGAACATGCATGAATCACTAAGGAACATAATATAAAAGGATAATCAGATATATAACTCATAACAATCTGAACATAATCTCATAATCCATCGGATCCCAACAGACCGAGCATAGCAAAAGCAAGACGATTACATAGATGCCTTGATCATGTAGGGCAACTCACAAGTACTAACCATTGAAGCACAAGATTGGAGAGAAGACTTCACATAGCTACTGGTCATGGACTCATGGTCCAAGAAGGAGTACTCACGGCACGTCCGGGAAGCGTCCATGGCGGTGGAGAAGCTCCCGGAGGTAAATCCTCCCTCCGGCAGGGTGCCGGGAAGAGGTCTCCTGATGCTCCTGATCTTGGAAGCGCTGCAGCGGCAGAACGATGGAGAAATTCGCGATTCTAGAAAGTCTGCGAGGGTTTCCTCACGGAACACTAAATATAGGCCAACTGAGGGCACCAGAGGAGGTGGGACTAGGGGTGGGCATATTAACCGAGAACCGATATACTGAACCGAAAGGACCACGACCCAGACCGAATGAACTGAAACCGAAAATTATGTGTCCTAGTTTGGTCCTTGAATCTGCACAACCAAAAATTATTTGGAAAATCCGATTCTTACATTTAATTAACCGAAAAGGCTTAAAAACTGAAAATAAATAACATGCCTAGCTCCTCCCTGTATTTTCTGTCCTTGCTAGTAGCTTTCCTAGTCGAACTGGCTCAACAGGCCGACGTCTCTCAGTTTTCGTCACGTACATGTTTGTTAAGGACCAAGATTGATCTAGTAGTCGGCCCATACAGTTTTTCACGTCCACGTGTGCTTTTGGTTTAGTACCACCTCGAATCGATGTTCAATAAGGAAGCGTACACAGCCTTATAAAGGTAGCAACTTGCCATCCATTTCATTTGCACGAGCGACATAGTCATCCTAAAAAGGAAAATTACTATACACTATGTGTGAACTTGAGTTTGGTTCGATCAAAACCGATGACCGAACCGAATTATTGGTTCCAAAAAATATCGGTTATTTAATTTTTAAGGGACCGATCGGTCTACAGTTTAAAGAAACCGAAATATTTTAATACCCGAAAAACCGAACCGATTGGCTCGGTTAAACCGAATGCCCAAGCCTAGGTCGGACCCACCCAGGCGACTTCCTGGAGCGGCATAGGGCCTGGCCGCGCCAGGAGGCCGCCTGGAAGGCCCCTGGTCCTCCTTCGGTGATCCGGAAGCTTCTGTTTTGCTGATTTTTTATATATATTTTTCTGGATTTTTTCGAGCTTCGGAAAATTGGGTAAAAGCCCCTGCAAAATAGACATTTGTAGACAGAAACACGCACTGGGTGCATTGAGTTAGTAGGTTAGTCCAAATATGTGTAAAATGATATAAAAGTGTAGCAAAAAATAGAAAAATGTCACCCAAAAGATCATGGAACAAGCACAAATTATAGATACGTTTGGGACGTATCAACGCATGCTTAGCAAATTACTGCACTAGTAAACATTCTAGGATGCAAACAAGGACAAATGTCTTTCACTTATCTAGGTCTTCTAATGGGAACTAATAAGCCAAAAATAGAAGATTTCAGTCCAATGATGCAAAAAATTGAAAGAAGACTATCTAGATGCTCAACTATGCTCTCATATGATGCAAGGCTACTTTTGATCAAGTCTGTGTTTGCTGCACTCCCAATCTTTTACATGAGCACTCTAGCACTGCTAGTGAGGGTTATTGAGAAAGTCAACAAATAGCTAAGAAACTTTCTATGGAGAAAATTTTAGATAGAGGATAGAGGAATTGCGCTGATTGCATGGTAAAAAGTTTGTAAACCAAAGAAACTAGGACGACTAGGAATTCTGGACATTGCTCTTCACAACAAGGACCTGCTAATGAACTTTTCTTTATAAATTCTTGAACAGGACCAAATTCCTTGGGTTAACCTAATTTGGGAAAGATATTATCACTCTAATACACCCATGGGAAAATAGGAGGGCTCCTTTTGGTGGAAAACTCATATCACCCTCCTTCAAGATTTCAAGACCTTATGCAACTGCACAGTAGGTTCAGGGCAAACAATTCTATTCTGGAAAGATAAGTGGATAGATGAAAATTTAAAGCAAAAATTCCTTGAACTTCACTCTTTTGCACAGGACGATAATATGGGTGTCAAAAAGTTTGCCCTAGCCCAAACTAGGCAGCATTGTTCCATCTTCCAATGCCTAATGAAGACATCATTGTCTCATAGATACTCCTAGACCAATTGGATCAATGGTCCTGCATTGGTATGGATAGCAAATTTTCCTCCATGCACATATACAATCAACTCCTAGAAGCGAAGGAGAAACTCTCAATCTTCAAGTTAATCTGGTACAGCTCAAGCAGATTAAAGCATAAAATATTTGTCTCGTTGGTAGCACATTGTAGAATCAATACGATATCACGTCTCCTTAGGAAAGGAATGCGGCTTGATAATCCACACTCTCCCAATTGCAATCAAAGGGCAAATGAGACAACTATGCACCTTCTTCGGGACTGCAACTTTGCCCAAGAATGCTGGAATTCACTAATCCCATACAGGCAAAAAGGAACATCACTTGATGAAGATACTACACTGGCCATTCAGCAACTACAAAAAAATTGCAACATAAATTTATAGGCACCTAAATAAAGTCAAGATGGGATTCCTGACCAATAGATTAAGCTATCTAATGAGTTAGGAACCTTTTTTCTTCCCTGTCGGTCTTTGCTCGCGACATAAGCCATGGCTATGCTAAAGATATGAGGTGGAGACCGAAAGGACACCGACAGGCTGTGGGAACGGGGTTGGTACAAGCGAGGGACGCACGATGTACCCAGGTTCGAGGCTCTCCGTAGAGATAACACCCCTAGTCCTGCCGAAATGTATAATGCACCAGAGTGGTTACAATGTGCTCCTTGAGCTGTTCGACACACGAGGAAGAAGGAGCTGTCGGCTCGCTACTACCTCTCCTGTATGGGTGTGTGTGTGCGCAGTTGGCCGACCCTCTGCATGGAGGGGGTCGGGGGGGTTATAGACGAACCCACCGATCTAAAATAAGGATAAAAGTACAAAGGTGGGACCCGGCTGGCAGCCTCGTCGGCTGGCCAGGGGATCCACAGTGGTCTTGTCTTATCGTTGGAGGGGCCCGCCGGCTGCGAGGTCCCATCTCGCTCCCGTCGGTCAGCCAATGAAGCTCTCCCGTAAGGCCGACGCAGGACACGTGTAGTACGTCCAGCGTCGTCTTGCGAGATTCATCATGGGTTGCTAGTACGGTCGTCTCCACTGTTCCCACGCTGAGTGTGGTAATGAAGTGGGTGTTTGACGGGCTAACACTGTGTGGGGATGATGGATCGGAGCCGGAGTAGGTCAGCGGCGTGGCCACTAATACTGTACCTGTCGTGCGCTCCAATCATGTACCGGCGCTAACGCGTATTCATCTTTAGTCATAGGGTCACGTCATGACCTATGATCTGATGTGACTTGAGCTCCCTGGCTGGCTGGCGGCCTCACGAGCCGGCCTAGGAACGGTCGTCTCGCCTCTAGCTGGTAGATGCCTCTCGGACGGCGAGTAGGAGGTAGCTGTCTCGCCCCTAGCCGGCAGGTGATTCCTAGGCGGTCAGGAGAAGTTGACCGTCTCGCCCCTAGCCGGCACGAACTTCCTAGCCGGACAGGGGGATATGGCTGCATGGAGAGAGTTGTGATTTTCCTTCAATATAGAAGGCAAAGGAGTAGGCTCGATGAGCCTACCCCGGGGTTATCCCCCCGTCAGTAGTCCCCAAGCAGGGGAGTCCCGCTGCCTCAGAGCGGGAGGCCTCGCCGGCTTGAGTTTTTTGTTGTTGGTCTTCTTAAAACGCCTGCGGCAGGAGGCGCCGGATTGGAAGTCGGCTGGCTTCCAAGGGACGCCTCGGCTTCACCGCAAATCGTGTTGTTGCGCCACGTGCCAGGCCCCGGCCTGATGTAATGATGAATTGAACACGTGAAGGGACTGGTCCTGAGCCCTGGGTCCCGCCACGACGCCCCCTCGGCCCCCGTGCGAACGGATCCTCTACGGATTACTCCGCGTCAGTTGGGTTCCAAGGGGCGTAAATGCGCGTGTAATAATCGGAGGAGGTGGGCATTATGCGCACCGGATCACCACCACACGATCTATCGTGGAGGTTTAAATAGGGTGTGGGGGCGTCGAGGAGGCTATTCGCCCCCTTCTCGCCCCCGCACCACCGCCCCTTCCCTCCCTGAGCTATAGAGAGAAGAAGCACCGCATCGTCTTCGCTGTCGCTCCAGCAGTCACCACCGGCTGCCTCCAGAAGCATCCTAGCCTCCGCCGCCACCCACCATGTCCATCAGTGCCCCTAAGAAGGGGCAACACCGCGGCGCTTGGGTGGGCAGCGACATCTGCGATGGCAACATCGAGGCGCTCCATGGCCGCCGCATTCTACCTCCCACAACCCTTGTGACGGCGCAGGTGCCCGAAGCCGAAGCCGCCCCGACTCCGGAGAAGGGCGAGGTAGTGGTGTTCGAAGAACACTTCTACCGTGGCTTCGGGCTCCCAGCGAGCGAATTCTTTGCCAACTTCCTCACCTTCTTCGGCTTGCAGCTGCATCATCTCACGCCCAACGCCATCCTCCAGCTAGCCTCCTTCGTCGTTTTGTGCGAAGGATTCTTGGGGATCAACCCCGCCTCGACCTCTGGTAGAAGTTGTTCTTCTTCAAACAGCAGTCCGTGACCATGGACAAGGCCGAGGCAGCGAAGCTCAAGGGTCCCAAACCGATGACCCCATGCGGCGCGGCGCTGGTGCATCATCGGATGACGGCCGGCTTCCCCCAGATGTCACTGCAAGACTCCATCAAGATGTGGAAGAGGGGATTCTTCTACGTGAAGAACGTCGACCCCTCCCACGACTGCATCAACTTGCCCCGTTTCACCATCGCTACTCCGATGGCGAAGAAGAACTCGAAGGCGACGCTCCCAAAGCCGATTGTCGAGGTGGCGCAGATATGCGCCCACCTCGACAACATGAAGATTCGCGGCCTTTTGGGCCGCGGCCTGCTCACCACCATGGTGTCACGCCAGATCCTGCCTCTGCAGTGACGGCCACATCTGATTTGTCAGATGGGCGGCCGACGCGATCCTTGCCGGCTCTCCACCAAGAATTTCTGACCCGGTGCGGTGGCCCAGAATGTGAACATGATCTCCTCAGCCAACATAGATGATGGCGGAGACTCGGAATGGGGAATGGTCCTCTACGGCCGAGACCATCCGGCTCCGGTGGTAAGTACCTCCCCAAATCCCTTTTACTTGTTTTGAATGTACTGTTCTCTTTTTGAGTCGGATGCCGACTCCATCATCAGATGTTCGAACGCCTGCAAGTGCTTCAGCCGCCAGCCGGCGACATGGAAGCGTCGGACCCCTCGGAAATAGAGGATGAGGGGGTGATAGATCCACAGGCCACCGCCTCCGAAGACTTGGAGTATGTGTTGGAGTCGGAGGGCTCCAAGCCGCCTGGTGAGCACCTAAAGCCCTCCCTTCTTGACTGGACGGACGATGACGAGACGTCGCCTTCTCTGCATGGTGCAGCCTTCGGGGAGGACCCGGAGGACCTCGAGGAAGTCACCAGCCCTCCCGTGACGCGAGGTCGCCGAAATGCTGGCAAGACGGCGGCGCATGGTGAGTCGGCCCGGCAAAAGGGCAAGTGAGTCGCCACTGCCAAGCCGGCTGCCAAGCGCGCCGCGACGGGACCTCCAGCCGGAGGCTGAGCCGGTGGTGCTAAGAAGCAACGAGCCGCCACCGGCAGGAAGCGAGTGCCCGTCGTGGCTGGGTCAGAGATATCCCTTACCCTCGTCTGATTCCTTGCGCGAGGATAAATTCCTCACTGGCTTGAACTTGGTAGGGATGCCGAAGAGGTGGAGGAAGAGACTGCCTCCGCCGCCGAGCGCGCCGCCTGGGCACCTACTGACACTGCCAAGAAGGTGCTAGACGATGAGTCTGCCCTCCGCTGGGAGACAGCGGCTCGAAAGGCCGGCGAAGGCCAACCTCAACCCAGCCGAGCCGAGAATCCCCCCAGGAGAAGCGATCGAAGGCAAAGCACGACCCCGCCAAGCGGGTGCGTGTGGAGGAGCCAGTTAGCAATGCGGCCCCAAACCGCATCCAGGGGGCCGAGCCGGCCACCTCTACGCCGGTGGATCTTGACGTGGTCCTCGAGGCGCCCGAAGCTGATGTAGACAACACGCCAGAGGCGACGATGGAGGCGCCCGAGATGGCAAATCCACCCCCGGCTGCAGAGACGGCGCCGACCAGAACCTCGAGGGAGTCGGCCGTGAACCCACCACGTGCATATGGCACCATTGTCGTGGTCAATCACGGCCCAGCCCCGGAGCCCGTCGTCGGGAGTCAGCCCATGAGGACCTGGCGCGCGGCCAATGCCGAGCGCGCAGCATTGCCCCCAGGCACCGAGCTCAGCGCATCTCGGCGCTGGTGACAATCTTCTCTCGCAACCGTGAGAAAGTGTCGCACGTAGCCGTGATGGCCAAATGCGACATGGATCGCCTTGAAGACCAAACTAGGGTGAGTCTTCGAACATTTGCTTTTTCTTTTTTCTTGCTCTTGCATCAGTGGGGGCGCGCCAGCACACCCACTGGGTGTAGCCCCCGAGAATCGGGCCGGCCAAGCATTGATTGGGCCGAATCTCATTGTGCTATGCTCGTAGTTGCCTTTTTATTGGGGGCGCACTAGCGCACCCACTCGGTGTAGCCCCCAAGAATTGGGCCGGCTGGTAATTAGCCGGGCCAAATCTTACTATTTGCTTTGTTTGTATTTGTTCGTAGGATCTTCACGATGCCCAAGCGCAGGCGTATAACGCACTGCTGCCCCAGGTCCAGGTGGCTGAAGGCCGAGCCAGCGATCTTCAGAGCCGACTGGACACTGCCGTCTCGGAGCGGAACGCCCTGCGCCAGGTGGACAAGCAGCTCCACCTGCAGCTGGGTCTTCTCCAGACGGAGAAGAAGGACCACGAGGCGGTCCACCAGACAGAGTTGGACCAGTTGCACACCACCCTTCAGGAGAAGGACACCTCCCACACTACCGACACGGAGCGCCTGAAGTCGGTCCATCTCAAAGAGATGGAGCGTAAGGATGCTGCCCTGAGGGAGAAGGAGGCCTCCCTGACCAAAGTGCAGGCGCAGCTAGCGAAGGAGATGGAGGCGGCCCAGGCCCTCCGAGGCTAGCTCACCGCGTGTCTCAAGAGGGCATGACGCGGGAGCGCGGAGCCCTGGAGGAGGCCCGCGAGACCGACATCCATTTCAACCGTAAATTTCCTTCGTCTTGATTCAATCTTTTCTTTTTTGTTGTTGGCATCTTCCCTCATTTCTCTTCATACTCCCCCCACTCCCTAGGGTTCTTCCCTAGGACACGGGAAGCAGCAGAAATGGTTGTGCAAACCAGCCGCGAAGAGCGTCATGCCGCTGGTGAAGAGGTGGACGCCGAAGCCGGCTGGTCCGTGGGGGACATCGCCACCGGCGTCAAGGACTACCTGCACGTACTGGCCCACACCCTGGATTGGCTCCAGAGCATAGGACTGGAGATGGTGAGGGTGCTGTGGCCCGACACCATGGAGCCGGCATCGATGAGTTGGTTGTCCCGCTGGCTAGAGGCTGGCAGCTCCCGCCTCGACGCATGGCACGCCTCAGCCGCGTGCTCTGGCGCACACCTAACGCTTCGCTTGGCCAAGTCCTGGTACTGAAACCTAGACTTGGGCAAGGTCCTAGCACAGCGCACCGGCTCAGAGGAGGTGCTGGTGGCTCTGGAGGACCAGCTGCAAGTGAGGGCCAGCGGCATCGCTTCCTTCGCCGCCTGGGACGAGCTCGGCCTGGAGCGTGATGCAGACGACAACATGGTCCCTGAGGACCTGTTCCATCTGCAGCCGTATGATGCAAAGGCAGTTCCGCTGAGGCGGCCTTCGAGGAGGAAGCCGCCGACTCCAATGGCGAGGCCTACGCGGACTGAACCGCGGAAGACGGTGCCGAAGGCGCTCGAGGCGGAGACGGCGCATCCACCTCAGGCGTAGCCGGTGATGGTGAAGCCACCACTTCAGGAGCTGCTGCCGGGGCAACAGACGCAGCCGTCGCCCCTTAGCTTGTCTTTTTTGTTTTTTATCTGCATTTTGTTGTCAGTCCAATAGTTCCACCCACTTGAGGGTGTTTTATTGTAATAAACTTTGGCCGTGGTCCTCTGAATGCTTTTGAATGTGTTGTAGGCTATCTTATTATGTATTGAATTCGTATGCACTGTTCTTGCTGACTCACATTTTTTGTCTTTTGATTCCTGTTTGACTCCTTTTCGTCCAACTCTTTTGTTCTCTCTGACATCCACCTCACTAGCCCGACAACCGGGAGCCGGTCTGTGACTGGGACGAGGCTTCTGCCTTTGAAAACATTAGACGTAGACTTTTCGAAGCCATCAAGACTCTTAGACACAAAAACGAGCCAGCAGAGGCCCGCTAGAAAATAAGATCGAAAGCGATCAAACCGACCCGAGTCGGCAGCCTTCTTTGTAGTTGAGCTTTTCATGCAGCGTGCCATTCCTGCCACCATCTCGTTAGCCGGACAGCCAGGATCCGGATTGTAGCTTGTGCGAGACGGCAAGGGTTCGACCCGGCGTACACTATGCGCTTAGCTACAACTAAGGAAATCGTTCGGGCCGGCTAGCGAGCCCCCGAGCCCGAAGAGCCGGACCAGGGAACTCACAAATGAGTGAAAAACTCTTGCCATGAATCTGAAAGAGGTGTGTCTCAAGCATCGGCTTGAAACACCCATTGCATTCATCGAAAATCCCGAAAAGGGAGGAAGATACATACGTACATGATTTTTTCTTTTCTTTCTCTTGCACTCTAGCAATAGAACGGGCGAAGCAATGCCGATTTCCATGGACACTCCGTTTCCTGGCCAGAATCATCTCTCTTGCGCTTCGTTGGCTTCTGGGCGTCTATCAGATAGTATGCATTGTTATGCAACGCCCGACTGATGATGAAAGGTCACTCCCATGGGGAAGAGAGCTTGTGCTGGCCGGTTGTCCGCTGGATTCTTCTGAGCACCAAGTCCCCCTCTCTAAAAAGAGGGGCTTGATCTTCTTGTTGTGGTAGTATCTCAGCTTCTGTTGATATATAGCCGTCCAGCTCAAGGCAAGATCTCGTGCCTCTTCGAGCAGATCGACGCCATCTTCTCTTGCCTCCTTCGCTTCCGTCTCTGTATACAGGGTGACGCGAGGACAGTCGAACTCAACATCCGTGGGGATGATTGCCTTGGACCCGTATACCAGAAAGAATGGTGTGAAGCCGGTTGACCAGTTCGGCGTGGTGCGGAGGCTCCACAGTACAACTGGCAGCTCCTCAATCCAGCAACCGACTGACCTAAGAAGTGGCGCCACCAGCCTTGGCTTGATGCCGGCCAGGAACAGGCCGTTTTCCCTTTCCACGTGGTCGTTGGACTGTGGGTGCGCCACCGATGCCAAGTCGAGTCGGATGCCTTCCTTGGAGCAGTAGAGTGCCAAAGCACCCTTGTCGAAATTGGTGCCGTTGTCGGTGATGATGTTGTGGGGGACGCCGTAGCGGACATTGATGTCCTTGATGAACCTGACAGTCGTGGGGCCGTCAAGTTTCTTGATGGGCTTGGCCTCAATCCACTTGGTAAATTTGTCAACAACCACCAAGAGATGCGTCATGCCGCCTCGAGCGGTCTTGAATGACCCCACCATATCCAACCCCCAGACGGCAAACGGCCATGACAAGGGGATGGTTTTGAGGGCTGAAGATAGCATGTGGCTCTGCATGCTCAAGCGTTGGCAGCCTTCACACTTGTTAACCATGTCCACAGCCTCCTCGAGGGACGTGGGCCAATAAAATCCGTGGCGGAACGCCTTGGCCACAAGGGTTCTAGAGGCGGCATGATGCCCACACTCACCACGATGTATGTCTCTGAGCATCTCCTGCCCCTTTACTGACTCGACAGAACAGTGGAACATGCCAGTCACGCTACGACGAACCATCTCGCGATTGATGATGGCATATGCTGCTGATCGCCGCTGGTTCTGCCTTCCTCCGCCACATCTTGGGGAAGCTCGCCGCGAAGAAGGAAGGCCAAGATGGGTTGAGCCCACGACGGAGCCGACACATGAGCCGGCTCCGCCTCGACTTGAGTATCAGGGGCTTCTGCAGCCCCCGCGCTTGTTGATGTAGTCGCAGGCTCGAGACCTTCTGTCTCTGATGCCGTTGTGGCAGCCGGCACGCCGTCTACCTCCATGACGGCCGCCCCCTGGGTGTCGAGCCGACAGGATTCGAGGTTGGCATGACCAGAGTTGTTGTTGTAGCCGACGAAGCAGTTGTAGCCGACGAAGCAGTTGTAGATGGCGCAACAGTTGGAGTCGGCAGAGCCAGTGTAGCCGGCACAGTAGATGTAGCCGGTGGAACTAGCGTAGCCGACGTCATTGCCACTGAAGGATCTGCCGGCACAAAGATCGACACCGACTCCGGAGACGGCTTGATGGATGGCTTGTGCAATTGCTCGAGGGAGACGTCGGCTGGGATTGCCTGCCTTGTGGAGCCGATTTTGGCTAAGGTGTCACCCGCCTCGTTGTCCGCCCTGGGGACATGATGGAACTCGCAACCCTCGAAAGGACCACTGAGCTGCTGGATGAGGAAGCGGTAGCTCGCCATGTTGGCGTCCTTGGCGTCCCATTCACCAGAGACTTGCTGCACCACAAGGTCCGAGTCGCCAAAGCAAAGGATCCGTCGGATGCCAATCTCTCTGGCAAGCCAGAGGTCGTGAGCAAGTGCCTTGTACTCGGCGACGTTGTTGGATACGGCGAAGTGTATCTGGAGAGCATACTTGAGCTGGTATCCTTTCGGAGACGTCAAGACGATGCCGACTCCCAGACCAGTTCACATCTTCGAGCCATCGAAATGCATACGCCAATGAGTGGAGTCTGGAGGTGGCGGCATAAATTGGGTTTCAACCCAATCGATAATGAAGTGAGCCACCACATGGGACTTGATGGCAGTACGCGGCTCATAGCAGATGTCGTGGTCAGCCATCGAGATGGACCACTTGGCAATCCGGCCCGTGGCATCACGGTTGCCCATGATTTCTAAAAGCAGAGCAGTGCTCACCACAGTGATGGCATGCTCTTGGAAGTATTGCTTCAACTTTTTTGATAGTGGGGGTAGTTTTGCTTGGAGGTGGACAAGACCTCGCGGAAGTAGTAGATAGGGCATTGCACTAAAAGTACCTTGCCCTCCTCCTTGCATTCCACTACCAGAACCACACTGACAACGCGACTGGTTGTCGCGATGTATATGAGGATGGGTTCCCTTTCAGCCGGCGCCGCCAAGATTGGCAGGCTCGAGATGACGTGCTTGAGGTCACGGAAGGCTTCGTCCGCCTGGTCATTCCACTCGAACTTGGTCGTCTTCTTCATCAGTTGGTAAATGGAAGTGCCTTCTCGCCCAGCCCGCTGACGAACCGGCTAAGGGACGCCAGGCAGCCGGCGAACTTCTGGAAGTCGAGGATTCGAGCCGGCTTCACCATCGTTCTATGGTTCTGATCTTCTTAGGGTTTGCTTCAATGCCACGAGCGGACACGAAGAAACCCAAGAGCTTGCCGCCTGGAACCCCAAAGACGCACTTCTTCGGGTTGAGCCAGATCTTGTATTCACGCTGATTGGCGAATGTATCTCGCAAGTCTTCAAGGAGACTAAAGTGATGTTTGGTCTTGACGACGATGTCATCCACATAGACGTGGATGTTTCTGCCGATCTGCGGCAGGAGGCATTGTTGCATGCAGCGCTGAAATGTGGCACCGGCGTTCTTCAGACCGAACGTCGTGGTGGTGTACCAGTAGGCCCCGAAGGGTGTGATGAAGGAGGCCTTCAATCGATCAGCCGGATCCAGCTTGATTTGATGGTAGTCGGAATAAGCGTCCACAAAGGACAGCAATTCGCAGCCGGCTATGGAATCGATCACTTGACCTATCCTGGGCAAGGCCAAAGGGTCTTTCGGGCACGCCTTATTCAGTCTTGTGTAGTCGATACACATTCGCCATGTGTTGTTCTTCTTCAGCACCAGGACTAGATTGGCCAACCAGTTCGGGTGGAAAACCTCCATTATGAAGCCGGCTGCGAGCAGCTGGGCAATTTCTTCTCCTATTGTGCGCCGCTTGCTACGGCAACAAAAGTCCTTCCCCGGCAACGCCAGGAATTATTCTTGCTACTTCTCTTGCTTGCATCAGTTTTTCCCTTGAAGAGGAAAGGGTGATGCAGCAGCGGAGCAGTAAGTATTTCCCTCAGTTTGAGAACCAAGGTATCAATCCAGTAGGAGAATCTCATCAAGTCCAGAGTACCTGCACAAACACAAAGAGCTTGCACCCAACGCTATAAAGGGGTTGTCAATCCCTTCAAGATTGATTGCAAAGTGAGATCTGAAGGCGTAAAGTGCAACGAAGAAAAAGTGTAAGGCTGAAAATATGGTGTGGAGTTGACCCGGGGGGCCATAGTGTTCACTAGAGGCTTCTCTCAAAATAGCAAATATCACGGTGGGTGAACAAATTACTGTCGAGCAATTGATAGAACCGCGCAAAGTCATGACGATATCTAAGGCAATGATCATACATATATGCATCATGTTCGATACAAGTAGACCGATTCTTTCTGTATCTACTACTATTACTCCACACATCGACCGCTATCCAGCATGCATCTAGTGTATTGAATTCATGACGAACAGAGTAACGCCTTAAGCAAGATGACATGATGTAGAGGGATCATCTCAAACTAATGATGAAAACCCCATCTTTCTACCCTTGATGGCAACAACACGATGCATGCCTCGCTACCCCTTATGTCACTGGTGAGGTCACTGCATGGTATGAACCCAGAACCAAGCACTTCTCCCATTGCAAGAATCATAGATCTAATTGGCCAAACAAAACCCACAACTCGAAGAGAATTACAAGGATATGAAATCATGCATAAGAGAGATCAAAAGAAACTCAAATAAGATTCATAGATAATCTGATCATAAATCCACAATTCATCGGATCTCGAGAAACACACCGCAAAAGAAGATAACATTGGATAGATCTCCATGAAGATCATGGAGAACTTTGTATTGAAGATCCAAGAGAGAGAAGAAGCCATCTAGCTACTAGATATGGACCCGTAGGTCTATGGTGAACTACTCACGCATCATCGGAGAAGTCATGGTGTTCATCAATAAGCCCTCCGTGTCCGAATCCCCCTCCGGCAGGGCACCAGAACGTGCCCCATATGGGATCTTGCGGAGACAGAAGCTTGCGGTGGCGGAAAAGTACTTTCGATGATCTCCTGATTTTTTTCTGGGATTTTAGGGAATATATAGGCGCAAAACCTAGGGCAGAGGTGGCCCAGGGAGCCCACAAGCCAGGGAGGCGCCCCCCTGGCCGCGCCATGAAGGCTTGTGGGGTCCCTGCAGGCCCCCTGCCCTGATTCTCCGGCTTCCCGATCTTTTCTGTTTTGGAAAATATCTTTTTGGCAGTTTCATTCCGTTTGGACTCCGTTCAAAATCCTCCTCTGAAAGGGGTCAAAAACATGGAAAAAACAGGAACTGGCACTTGGCACTGAGTTAATAAGTTAGTCCCAAAATATATATAAGGCATGCAAAACATCCAAAGTTTGACAAGATAATAGCATGAAACCATCAAAAATTATAGATACGTTGGAGACGTATCAAGCATCCCTAAGCTTAACTCCTGCTCGTCCTCGAGTAGGGAAGTGATAAAGAACGAATTTTTGATGTGGAATGCTACCTAGCATAGTTGTCCTTTGCAACTTCTTTCACGTGACATGAATGTTCAGATCCGTAAGATTCAAAACAAAAGTTTGCTATCGACATGAAAACAATAATAACTCAAGCAAACTAGCAAGGTAATCATGAACTTTCAAAATAACAAGGCCATTGAAAGTTATCCCTACAAAATCATATAGTCTGGCTATGCTCCATCATCCTCACACACCTAATGTAAATCATGCACAACCCCGGTATTGGCCAAGTAATTGTTTTCACACTCTTACTTTCTCAAACTATTTATAACTATCGTGCAACACATGAGCGTGGGCCATGGATATAGCACTAAAAGTGGAATAGAGTGTGGTGGTGGTTGTGAGACAAAAAGGAGGAGACGATCACATTGACTCGGCATATCAAAGGGCTATGGAGATGCCCATTAATAGATATCAATGTGAATGAGTAGGGATTGCCATACAAGGGATGCACTAGAGCTATAAGTATGTGAAAGCTCAAAAGTAGAACTAGTGGGTGTGCATCCAACTTGCTTGCTCACGAAGACCTAGGGCAATTCTGAGGAAGCCCATCATTGGAATATACAATCCAAGTTATATAATAAAAACTCCCACTAGCATAAGGTGGTGACAAAGCAAGAAGCTCTCAATCTTTAATAACATGGTGCTATTATGAAGCACAAGTGTGGAAAAAGATAGTAGCATTCTCCCTTCTCTCTTTTTCTCTCTCTCTTTTATTTGGGCTCTTAGGCCTCTCTTTTTTTCTTTTCTCTTCCCCCTTTTTTTGGGCTCTCTGGCCTCTTTTTTTCCTCACATGGGACAATGCTCTAATAATGATGATCATCACACTTTTATTTACTCACAGCTCAGAGATTAGAAATGACTCTATAGGAAATGCCTCCAGCAGTGTACCGGGATGTGCAACGATCTAGCTTGGCGTATGACGTTGAAACATCTCGCTAGCTATCTTACGATCATGCAATGGCAATATGAGAGTGACGGCACAAGTCATGAGACGGAACGGTGGGAGTTGCATGGCAATATATCTCGGAATGGCTATGAAAATGCCATAGTACGTAGATATGGTGGCTGTTTTGAGGGAGGCATTTGGTGGGTTTGTGTACCAACGAGAATTGCGCAGCACTAGAGAGGCTAGCAATGGTGGAAGGTGAAAATGCATCAATACCATGGACTCACATTAGTCATGAAGAACTCACATACTTGTTGCGAAAGTTTTTATTAGTAATCGAAACAAAGTGCTAAACGCATACTCCTAGGGGAAGGGTTGGTAGGTGTTAACCATCGCGCGATCCCGACCTCAACACAAAGGATGATAATCAATAGATCAATTATGCTCCGACTTCCTAACATAGCGGTTCACCATACGTGCATGCTACGGGAATCACTAACTTCAACACAAGTATTTCTAGATTCACAACACCCTACTAACATAACTCTTAATATTACCAAATCCACGCCTCAAAACTAATTGAGAGGAACCAAAACTTCTCTTTCTACTCAATGCACATGAAGATGGAGGTTTTTGTATCCTCTTTGGGTACCTATCACCTTTGGGACTACTTTCATAGCATAAGCCAACTACCAAATCACGCACCACCGTGCTCTAAAAGATCTAAGTGAAGCACAAAGAGCAAAATAATCTAGCTCAAAAGATATAAGTGAAGCACAATGAGCATTCTAGCAAAATCACAATGAGTGCATGTATCTCTCTAAAGGTGTGCAGCAAGGATGATTGTGACACAACAAAAAGAAAAGACTCCTAAGATACAAGACGCTCCAAGCAAAACACATATCATGTGGTGAATAAAAATATAGCTCCAAGTAATGTTACCAATGGATTGAAGACGAAAGAGGGGATGCCTTCCCGGGGCATCCCCAAGCTTAGGCTTTTTGGTGTCCTTGAATTTGGCTTGGGATGCCTTGGGCATCCCCAAGCTTGAGCTCTTTCCACTCCTTATCTCTTTGTCCATGAGAACATCACCCAAAACTTGAAAACTTCACAACACAAAACTTAAATAGAAACTCGTGATAACATTAGCACAAGAAAACAAACTACCACTTATTTAGGTACTGTAGCAATATTGATTTCTATTTGTATTGGTGTTGGGATACTGTATTGTCACTTTTCCATGGCTAGTACCCCCCGATACTAACCATAGTTTCATCAAAACAAGCAACCAACTCAACAAAAACAGAATTTGTCAAAAACAGACCAGTCTGTAGCAATCTGTATACTTCGTATACTTCTGGTACCTCAACAATTCTGAAAACTTACGAATGCCTGATCAAAAGGCATATCAACCAGAATAAAAAAGAATAAACTCAAAAGCTCTTTCTTAAAAAAATGAAAAATCATCTCGTGAGCGAAAAGTTTCTTTCTTTTTCCAGCACGATCAAACAACCATCACCAAGACTAGTCATAAAGGTTTTTCTTGGCTCAAACACAAAAAACACAATCACAACAGAATTATGATGGTGTGGACGCAACAAAATATAAAGAAAAAGATAAATTCATTGGGTTGCCTCCCAACAAGCGCTATTGTTTAATGCCCTTAGCTAGGCATTGATAATTCAATGATGCTCACACAAAAGACAAGAATTGAAGCACAACGAGAGCATCATTAAGCATGTGAAAATCACATCTAAGTCTAACTACTTCCTATGCATAGGCATTTTATAGGAAAATAGATTGTCAAGACAACCAATAGTTACCATATGCAAGGAATAAGAAAGAGACAATAGCAATCTCAACATAACGAGAGGTGATTTAGTGATATGAAAGTTTCTACCACCATATTTTCCTCTCTCATAATAATTACATGTGGGATCATATTCGAATTCAACAATGTAACTATCACATAGGATATTCTTTTAATGATCCACATGCATGCAAAGTTGACGCTCTTCAAAAATAGTGGGATTATCATCAACTAAAGTCATGACTTCTCCAAACACACTTTCAATAATATTGCAAATATCATATTCATCATGAGGCTTAAAAAAAATTTCAAGATCATAAGAAAAATCATCGCCCCACTCATGATCATTTCAACAAGTAGTGGACATAGCAAAACTAGCATCCCCAAGCTTAGGGTTTTGCATATTTTTAGCATGATTGTCACTAATAGAATTTATAGTGAAACCATTGCAATCATGCTTTTCATCCAAGGATCCCTCTCGAATCACTTCATAAATTTCTTCCTCACAATTTTTAGATTCACGCATCTCAAGCAAAACTCCGTAAAGATAGTCAAGTGCACTCAACTCACTAGCAATTGGATCAACATAATTGGATCTCTTAAAGAGATTAGCAAGTGGACGAGGATCCATATCACTAGATTTTCAGCAAGCGAAGATGCAAGCATATTGAAGGCACATGACACACAAGCAAACAGAAAGCAAGCGAGAGAAAAGGGCGAACGAAAAAGGAAAATATTTTTGTAATTTTTTTGTTTTTTTAGAAGTGGGGGAGAGGAAAATGAGAGGCAAAAAAGGTAAATGCAAGAGATGAGTTTGCGACACTTACTTGGATGAGTTCTTGACTTGATCCTCCCCGGCAACGGTGCCAGAAATTCTTCTGCTACGGCAACAAAAGTCCTTCCCGGCAACGCCAGGAATTCTTCTTGCTACTTCTCTTGCTTGCATCGTATTTTCCCTTGAAGAGGAAAGGGTGATGCAGCACAGGAGCAGTAAGTATTTCCCTCAGTTTGAGAACCAAGGTATCAATCCAGTAGGAGAATCTCGTCAAGTCCAGAGTACCTGCACAAACACAAAGAGCTTGCACCCAATGCTATAAAGTGGTTGTCAATCCCTTCAACATTAATTGCAAAGTGAGATCTGAAGGCGGAAAGTGCAACGAAGAAAAAGTGTAAGGCTGAAAATATGGTGTGGAGTTGACCCTGTTGGGTTACGTAGCATAAATACAAAAATAATTCTACGCATATTCAGATCTTCCTATGGAGAGACCAGCAACGAGAGAGGGGTGAGTGCCTCTTCATACCTTTGAAGATCGCTAAGCAGAAGCGTTGCTAGAACGCGGTTGATGGAGTCATACTCGCGGTGATTCAGATCGCGCTGAGATTCCGGTCTAGTGCCAAACCACGGCAGCTCCGCGTTCAACACACGTGCAGCCCGGTGACGTCTCCCGCACCTTGATCCAGCAAGGAGGAGGGAGAGGTTGGGGAAGATCTCCGGCAGCACGACGGCGTGGTGTCGATGGAGAGACGAGGTCTCCCGGCAGGGCTTCGCCAAGCACCGTGGGAGGAGGAGGAAGGAGGGGAGCAGGGTCGCACCGAGAGGAGAAGAAAACGTGTGCGAAACAGCCCCAAACCCCTAGGTATTTATAGGAGGAGGGGAGGGGGGTGCCACCCCTAGGGTTTCCCCCCTAGGTGGTGCGGCAGCCCCCTTAGATGGGAGGTGCGGCGGCTAGGGCAGGGGGAGGGGGTGGCGCACCCCTTAGGTGGGCCTTAGGCCCACCAGCGCCTAGGGTTCCCCCCCCCCTTCTCTCCCTCTTGCGCCTTGGGCTTCTTGTGGGAGGTGCACCAGCCCACTTTGGGCTGGTTGCCCTCCCCCTTTTGGCCCATGCTACCTCTTGGGCCTGGTGGCCCCTCCCGATGGATCCCCGGGACCATTTCCGGTGGTCCCGGTACACTACCGGTGACGCCTGAAACATTTCCGGGGTCCAGAACCATCCATCCTATATATCAATCTTTACCTCCGGACCATTCCGGAGCTCCTCGTGACGTCCGGGATCTCATACGGGACTTCGAACAACTTTCGGTAACCTCGTATAACATTTCCCTATAATCCTAGCATCATCGAACCTTAAGTGTGTAGACCCTACGGGTTTGGGAAGCATGTAGACATGTCCGAGACGCTCTCCGGCCAATAACCATCAGCGGTATCTGGATACCCATGGTGGCTCCCACATGTTCCACGATGATCTCATCGGATGAACCACGATGTCAAGGATTCAATAAATCCCGTATACAATTCCCTTTGTCTGTCGGTATAGAACTTGCCCGAGATTCGATCGTCAGTATACCTATACCTTGTTCAATCTCGTTATCGGTAAGTCTCTTTACTCGTTCCGTAGCACGTAATCGTGTGACCAACTCCTTAGTCACATTGAGCTCATGATGATGTTCTACCGAGTGGGCCCAGAGATACCTCTCCGTCACACGGAGTGACAAATCCCGATCTCGATTCATACCAACCCAACAGACACTTTCAAAGGTACCCGTAGTGCACCTTTATAGTCACCCAGTTACATTGTGACGTTTGATACACCCAAAGCACTCCTACGGTATACGGGAGTTGCACAATCTCACGGTCGAAGGAAAAGACACTTGACATTAGAAAAGCTTTAGCCTACGAACAATACGATCTAGTGCTATGCTTAGGAACCATGATCATCTATTGATTAACGAGCTAGCCAACTAGAGGCTTAGTAGGGATACATTGTGATCTATTTATTCACACATGTATTATTGTTTCCTGTTAATACAATTATAGCATGAACAATAGATGATTATCATGAACAAGGAAATATGATAATAACCTTTTTATTATTGCTTCTAGGGCATATTTCCAACAGTCTCCCACTTGCACTAGAGTCAATAATCTAGTTACATTGTGATGTATCGAACACCCATAGCATTATGGTGTTGATCATGTTTTGCTCGAGGAAGAGGTTTGCTCAACGGGTATGTGATACGTCGCAAACGTATCTATAATTTTTGATGGTTTCACACTGTTATCTTGTCTTCTTTGGTTGTTTTATGTACCTTTTATATCTTTTTTGGGACTAACTTATTAATTCAGTGCCAAGTGCTAGTTCCTGTTTTTTCCATGTTTTTGACTCTTTTCAGATCTAATTTTGGAACGGAGTCCAAATGGAAGAAAAACACTGAAATGATTTTTTTCCCGAACGAAAGAAGACTAGGGGGCTTTTGGGCCAAGCCAGGTTGGCTCTAGGGAGCCCACAAGCCCCCACTCCGTCACCAAGGGGAGGCGGCGGTGGGCAGGCTTGTGGCCTCCCTGGCCGCCCCCTGACCTAGGTCTTTGGCCTATAAATTCCCAAATATTCCGCAAAAAATCAGGAGAGCCTCGAAAATACTTTTCCGCCGCCGCAAGCTTCCGTTTCCGCAAGATCTCATCTGGAGACCCTTCCCGGCGCCCTGTCGGAGGGGACTTTGGAGTTGGAGGGCTTCTTCATCATCATCATCGCCCCTCCAATGACTCGTGAGTAGTTCACTTCAAACCTACGGGTCCATAGTTAGTAGCTAGATGGCTTCTTCTCTCTCTTAGATCTTCAATACAAAGTTCTCCATGATCTTCATGGAGATCTATCCGATGTAATCTTCTTTGTCGGTGTGTTTATCGAGATCCGATGAATTGTGGATTTGTGATCAGATTATCTATGATATATATTTGAGTCTTTGCTGATTTCTTATATGCATGATTTGATATCCTTGTAAGTCTCTCCGAGTCTTGGGTTTTGTTTGGCCAACTAGATCTATGATTCTTGCAATGGGAGAAGTGCTTGGTTTTGGGTTCTACCATGTGGTGACCTTTCCTAGTGACAGTAGGGGCACCAAGGCACACATCAAGTAGTTGCCATCAAGGGTAAAAAGATGGGGTTTTTATCATTGGTTTGAGATTATCCCTCTACATCATGTCATCTTGCTTAAGGCGTTCGTCTGTTCTTATGGACTTAATACACTAGATGCATGCTGGATAGCGGTCGACGTGTGGAGTAATAGTAGTAGATGCAGAAAGTATCGGTCTACTTGTTTCGAACGTGATGCCTATAGAAATAATCATTGCATAGATATCGTCACGACTTTGCGCGGTTCTATCAATTGCTCGATAGTAATTTGTTCACCCACCATCTACTTGCTTTCATGAGAGAAGCCACTAGTAAACACTACGGCCCCCGGGTCTATTCACATCCATCGTTTACATCTCCGCTTTTACTTTGCTTTGTTACTTTGTTGCTTTCAGTTCTCACTTGGCAAACAATCTATAAGGTATTGACAACCCCTTCATAGCGTTGGGAGCAAGCTTTTGTGTTTGTGCAGGATCTTGAGATACTCTCCACTGGATTGATACCTTGGTTCTCAAACTGAGGGACGTACTTACCACCGCTACGCTACATCACCCTTTCCGCTTCGAGGGAACACCAACGCAAGGCTCCAAGGCCACGGGGGAAATCCTTTGCATACTAGCCTAGGAAATCCCTTAAGGCGTAGCCGGAGCTGAAGGATTCCTGGTGCCGTCAACATACCTATTTCTGGGGCCGTTGGAAGGTCTTTTGTAGCAGTAGCAGAAGTATTTCTGGCGCTGTTGCCGGGGATACACAGCAAACATCAGAAGTATTTCTGGCGCCGTTGCCGGGGACGAGAAGTCAAGATCTATCCAAGTAGGTCTCACAAACTCTTCTCTTGCAGTTACTTTTGTTGCCAATTGTCTCTCATTTTCCTCTCCCCCACTTCACATTTGCCTTTTTCCATTCTCCCTTCTTCCGCTAGCTTTCTGTTTGCTTGTGTTGTGCCTTCTTTTAGCTTGCATCTTTGCTTGCTAAAAATCCATTGATATGGATCCTCATCCACTAGATAGTCTCTTTAAGAGACCCACTCGTGTGAACAAATTGCTAGTGAGTTGAGGGCAATTGACTATTTCTTTGGAGTTTTGCGTAAGATGCGTGAATCTGAAAATCGTAATGAAGAAATTCATGAAGTGATTCACGAGGGCTCCTTGGATGAAAAGCATGATTGCAATGATTTCACTATAAATTCTATTAGTGACAATCATGCTAAAGATATGCAAAACCCTAAGCTTGGGGATGTTGGTTTTGCTTTGTCCACTACTTGTTGCAATAATCATGATTGGGGTGATGATCTTTCTTATGATCTTGAAAATTTGTTCAAACCTCATGATGAATATGATATTTGCAACTATATTGAAAGTGGGATTGGAGAAGTCATGACCTTATTTGATGATAATCCCACTATTTTTGAAGATCATCAACCTTGCATGCATGTGGATCATGAAAAGAATATCCTTTGTGATAGTTACATTGTTGAATTCGAATATTATCCCACATGTAATTTCTATGAGAGAGGAAAATATTGTGGTAGAAACTTTCATGTTACCAGTTTACCTCTCGTTATGTTGAGATTGTTCTTGTCTCTTTCTTCTTCCTTGCATATGGCAGCTATTGGTTGTCTTGACAATTTTTTTCCAATAAAATGCCTATGCATAGGAAGTATGTTAGACTTAGATGTGATTTTCACATGCTTTAGGATGCTCACGTTGTGCTTCAATTCTTGTCTTTTGTGAGAGCATCATTGAATGCCTAGCTAAGGGCGTTAAACAAAACCGCTTGTTCAGAGGCAACCCAATGAATCTATCCTTTTTCTTTCTGTTTTGTGATTTCCACACTTTCATAATTCTGTTATGATTATGTTTTTTTTGTTTCTTTTTGCGTTGTGCCAAGCAAAACCGTTATGATTAGTCTTGGGGATGATCGTTTGGTCATGCTGGAGAAGACAGAAACTTTCTGCTCACGAAAAGAATTTTCTTTTTTTCTGTAAGAGATTTTGAGTTGATTCTTTCTTTTGCTGATTTCTACGCAAATTATACAGACTGTCGTAATTTTTCAGAATTGTTTATGTACCAGAGGTATACGAAATATACATATTGCTACGGACTGGTCTGCTGTTAACAAATTCTGTTTTTGTTGTGTTGGTTGCTTATTTTGATGAAACTATGGATAGTATCGGAGGGTATTAGCCATGGAAGATTGAAAGTACAGTAACCCAACATCAGCACAAGTAGAATCTAAGTTTGCTACAGTACCTAAGGAAGTGGTGGTTTGCTTTATTGTACTTATGTTATCACGAGTTTCCGTTTAAGTTTCGTGTTGTGAAGTTTTCAAGTTTTGGGTGAAGTTCTTATGGACAAAGAGATAAAGAGTGGCAAGAGCTCGAGCTTGGTGATGCCCAAGGCACCCCAAGAGATTCAAGGATGTCGTAAAAGCCTAAGTTTGGGGATGCCCTGGGAAGGCATCCCCTCTCTCGTCTTCAATCCATCGGTAACGTTACTTGGGGCTATATTTTTGTTCACCACATGTTATGTGTTTTTGCTTGGAGCGTCTTGTATCGTAGGAGTCTTTTATTTTTTTTGTGGCACAATCATCCTTTCTGCACACCTAGATAGATACATGCACACACCATGATTTTGTCGAGCTTCACTTATATCTTTTGGTAGACAATTCAGCTCACATGTGCTTCACTTATATCTTTTGAGCTAGATACTTTTGCTCTATGTGCTTCACTTATATCTTTTAGAGCACAGCAGTGCATGGCTTGGTAGTTGATATATGCTTTGAAAGTAGTCTCAAAAGGGGTAGTTATCCAAAGGGATACGAAAACTTCCACCTTCATGTGCATTGAATAGTTAGAAAAGTTTGATCCATCTCAATTAGTTTTGAGTTGTGGTTATGGTAATATTGAAGTCATGCTAGTAAGGTGTTGTGGATCTAGAAATACTTGTGTTGAAGTTAGTGATTACCGTAGCATGCACGTATGGTGAACCGCTATGTGATGAAATCTGAGCATGATTAGTATATTGATTGTCATCCTTTGCGTTGTTGTCGGGATCGCGCGATGGTTTATACCTACCAACCCTTCCCCTAGGAGTATGCGTTGAATGCTTTGTTTGGATTACTAATAAAACTTTTGCAACAAGTATATGAGTTCTTCATGACTAATGTTTTGTCCATGGTTTAGATGCACTTTTACCTTCCACCATCACTATCTTCTTAGTGCCGTGCAACTTTCGCTGGTGCACAAAACCCACCATTAGCCTCCCTCAAAACAGCCACCATACCTACCTATTATGGCTTTTTCAAAGTCATTCCGAGATATATTGCCATGCAACTACCACCATGACATGTGCCACCACGTCTACATTGCCATTGCATGATCGTAAGATAGCTAGCATGATGTTTCCATTGATGTCTATGCCATGCTAGATCATTGCCACGGTACACTACCGAAGGCATTCCATATAGAGTCATAATTGCTCTAAGTTTTGAGTTGAAAGTGTGATGATCATTAATGGAGCATTGTCCCATGTGAGGAAATAAAAGAGGCCAAAGAAGCCCACCAAAAAAAGAGGCCAAAGAGCCCACCAAAATAAAAAAAGAAAAAATGAGAGAAAAAGAGAAAGGGACAATGCTACCACTTTTTCCACACTTGTGCATATTAAGCACCATGATCTTCATGATTGAGAGTCTCTTGTTTTGTCACCACCATATAGCTAGTGGGAAATTTTCATTATATAACTTGGCTTGTATATTCTAATGATAGGCTTCCTCAAAATTGCCTTAGGTCTTCGTGAGCAAGCAAGTTGGATGCACACCCACTAGTTTTCTTTAAGAGCTTTGACATACTCGTAGCTCTAGTGCATCATTTGTATGGCAATCCCTACTCATTCACATTGATATCTATTGATGATCATCTCCACAGCTCATTGATATGCCTAGTTAATGTGACTATCTTCTCCTTTTTGTCTTGCACCCTCCACTACATTCCACACCATCTATAGTGCTATAACCATGGCTCACGCTCATGTATTGCGTGAGAGTTGAAAATGTTTGAGAAAGTAAAGGTGTGAAACAATTACTTGGCCAATACCGGTGTTGTGCATGATTTAAATTCGTTGCGCAATGATGATAGAGCATAGCCAGACTATATGCTTTTGTAGGGATAACTTTCTTTTGGCCTTGTTATTTTGAAAGTTCATGATTACTTTGCTAGTTTGCTTGAATTATTATTGTTTCCACGTCAATAGCAAACTATTTTTTTGAATCTAATGGATCTGAACATTCACGTCACATAAGAGGAATTACAAAGGACACCTATGCTAGGTAGCATGAAAGCATCAAAAATTCATTCTTATCACTTCCCTACTCGAGGACGAGCAGGAGTTAAGCTTGGCGATGCTTGATACGTCTCAAACGTATCTATAATTTTTTATGGTTTCACGCTGTTATCTTGTCTTCTTTGGTTGTTTTATGTACCTTTTATATCTTTTTTGGGACTAACTTATTAATTCAGTGCCAAGTGCCAGTTCCTGTTTTTCCCGTGTTTTTGACTCTTTTCAGATCTGATTTTGGAACGAAGTCCAAACGGAAGAAAAACCCTGAAACTATTTTTTCCCAAACGGAAGAAGACCAGGGGCTTTTGGGCCAAGCCAGGTGGGCTCCAGGAAGCCCACAAGCCCCCACTCTGCCACCAGGGGGAGGCGGCGGTGGGCAGGCTTGTGGCCTCCCTGCCCGCCCCCTGACCTAGGTCTTTGGCCTATAAATTCCCAAATATTCCGCAAAAAAACAGGAGAGCCTCGAAAATACTTTTCCACCACCGCAAGCTTCCGTTTCCGCAAGATCTCATCTGGAGACCCTTCCCGCCGCCCTGCCGGAGGGGACTTTGGAGTTGGAGGGCTTCTTCATCATCATCATCGCCCCTCCAATGACTCGTGAGTAGTTCACTTCAGACCTACGGGTCCGTAGTTAGTAGCTAGATGGCTTCTTCTCTCTCTTGGATCTTCAATACAAAGTTCTCCATGATCTTCATGGAGATCTATCCGATGTAATCTTCTTTGGAGGTGTGTTTGTCAAGATCCGATTAATTGTGAATTTGTGATCAGATTATCTATGATATATATTTGAGTCTTTGCTGATTTCTTATATGCATGATTTGATATCCTTGTAAGTCTCTCCGAGTCTTGGGTTTTGCTTGGCCAACTAGATCTATGATTCTTGCAATGGGAGAAGTGCTTGGTTTTGGGTTCTACCATGTAGTGACCTTTCCCAGTGACAGTAGGGGCAGCAAGGCACACATCAATTAGTTGTCATCAAGGGTAAAAAGATGGGGTTTTATCATTGGTTTGAGATTATCCCTCTACATCATGTCATCTTGCTTAAGGCGTACTCTGTTCTTATGGACTTAATACACTAGATGCATGCTGGATAGTGGTCGACGTGTGGAGTAATAGTAGTAGATGAAGAAAGTATCGGTCTACTTGTTTCGGACGTGATGCCTATAGAAATAATTATTGCATAGATATCGTCACGACGTTGCGCGGTTCTATCAATTGCTCGACAGTAATTTGTTCACCCACCGTCTACTTTCTTTCATGAGAGAAGCCACTAGTAAACACTACGGCCCCCGGGTCTATTCACATCCATCGTTTACATCTTCGCTTTTACTTCGCTTTGTTACTTTGTTTCTTTCAGTTCTCACTTGGCAAACAATCTATAAGGGATTGACAACCCCTTCATAGCATTGGGAGCAAGCTTTTGTGTTTGGGCAGGATCTTGAGATACTCCTCCACTAGATTGATACCTTGGTTCGCAAACTGAGGGAAGTACTTACCACCGCTATGCTACATCACCCTTTCCGCTTCGAGGGAACACCAACGCAAGGCTCCAAGGCCACGGGGGAAATCCTTTGCATACTTGCCTAGGAAGTCCCTTAAGGCGTAGCCGCAGCTGAAGGATTCCTGGTGCCATCAACATACTTATTTCTGGCGCCGTTGGAAGGTCTTTTGTTGCAGTATCAGAAGTATTTCTGGCACCGTTGCCGGGGATACACAGCAAACATCAGTCTGCAATATTCAGATCCGTATGTACTTTACAAATCCCTATTACTCCACTCTGGACATGGTCCTGGATGAAGTTGTAGCGGCGTTTGATGTGCTTGGTCTTCCGGTGAAACCTGGGCTCCTTGGCTATGGCAATGGCCCAGTGTTATCACAGAAGAGCGTCAATGGACCCGATGTGCTTGGAACCACTCCAAGGTCGGTGATGAGATCCTTCTCCAAATTCCTTCATGAGCCGCTTCTGAACCAGCTATGTACTCCGCTTCACATGTAGATGCTGCCACCACTTCTTGCTTGGTGCTGCACCAGTTCACTGCCCCACCATTCAAAACATATACGTATCCGGTCTGTGACTTAGAGTCATCCGGATCTGTGTCGAAGCTAGCATCGACGTAACCCTTTACGACGAGCTCTTTGTCACCTCCATAAACGAGAAACATCTCCTTAGTCCTATTTAGGTACTTAAGGTTATTCTTGACCGTTGTCTAGTGTTCCATACCGGGATCACTTGGGTACCTCCCTACCAAACTTATGGCAAGGTTTATATCAGGTCTGGAACATAGCATCGCATACATTAGAGAGCCTACGGCTGAAGCGTAGAGGACAGTACTCATCTTCTCTCTATCTGCTGTCGTGGTCGGTGACTGAGTCTTACTCAATCTCATACCTTGCAAAACTGGCAAGAACCCCTTCTTTGAGTTTTCCATATTGAACTTCTTCAATATCTTGTCAAGGTATGTACTTTGCGAAAGACCTATGAGGCGTTTCGATCTATCTCTATAGATCTTGATGCCTAATATGTATGCAGCTTCTCCAAGGTCCTTCATTGAAAAACTCTTGTTCAAATAGGCCTTTATGCTCTCCAACATCTCTATATTATTCCCCATCAATAATATGTCATCCACATACAGTACGAGGAAAGCTACAGAGCTCCCACTCACTTTCTTGTACAGACAGGCTTCTCCATAAACCTGTATGAACCCAAACGCTTTAATCACCTCATTAAAGCGAATGTTCCAACTCTAAGATGCTTGCACCATCCCATAGATGGAGCGCTGGAGCTTGCACACTTTGTTAGCACCCTTAGGGTCGACAAAACCTTCTTGTTGCATCATATACAACTCTTCCTTAAGATTCCCGTTAAGGAACGCTGTTTTGACGTCCATTTGCCAAATTTCATAATCATAAAAGGCGGCAATTGCTAACATGATTCAGACTGATTTCAGCTTCGCTACGGGAGAGAAAGTCTCCTTGTAGTCAACTCCTTGAATTTGTCGAAAACCCTTTGCGACAAGTCGAGCTTTATAAACGGTCACATTACCGTTTGCATCAGTCTTCTTCTTGAAGATCCATTTATTTCTATGGCTCGCCGATCATCGGGAAAGTCCACCAAAGTCCATACTTTGTTCTCATACATGGATCCTATCTCGGATTTCATAGCCTCAAACCATTTGTTGGAATCCGGGCCCGCCATTGCTTCTTCATAGTTCGAAGGTTCAGCGTTGTCTAACAACATGATTTCCATCACAGGGTTGTCGTACCACTCTGGTGCGGAGCGTCCCCTTGTGGACCTTCACGGTTCAGTAGTAACTTGATTCGAAGCTTCATGATCATTATCATTAACTTCCTCTTCAGTTGGTGTAGGCGCCACAGGAACAACTTCCCGCGCTGCGCTACTTTCCTGTTCGAGAGGGGGTGTAATTACCTCATCAAGTTCTACTTTCCTCCCACTTACTTCTTTCGAGAGAAACTCTTTCTCTAGAAAGGATCCGTTCTTGGCAACAAAGGTTTTACCTTCGGATCTAAGATAGAAGGTATACCCAATAGTTTCCTTAGGGTATCCTATGAATACGAATTTCTCCGCTTTGTGTTCGAGCTTCTCTGGTTGAAGTTTCTTCACATAAGCATCGCAGCCCCAAACTTTAAGAAACGACAACTTAGGTTTTTTGCCAAACCATAGTTCATACGGTGTCGTCTCAACGGATTTAGACGGTGCCCTATTTAAAGTGAATGATGCAGTTTCTAATGCGTATCCCCAAAATGATAGCGGTAAGTCGGTAAGAGACAGCATAGATCGTACCATATCTAATAAAGTGCGATTACGACGTTCAGACACTCCGTTGCGTTGCGGTGTGCCAGGCGGCGTTAGTTGTGAAACGATTCCACACTTCCTTAGGTGTGTGCCAAACTCGTGACTCAAATATTCTCCTCCACGATCAGATCGTAGACACTTAATTTTTCTGTCACGTTGATTCTCAACCTCACTCTGAAATTCCTTGAACTTTTCAAACGTCTCAGATTTGTGCTTCATCAAGTAGATATACCCATACCTACTCAAATCATCAGTGAGAGTGAGAACATAACGGTAGCCACCGCGAGCTTCAACGTTCATTGGACCACACACATCAGTATGTATTATTTTCAATAAGTCGGTCGCTCTCTCCATTATTCCTGATAATGGAGTCTTAGTCATCTTGCCCATGAGGCATGGTTCGCATGTGTCAAATGATTCAATGTCAAGAGACTCTAATAGTCCATCAGTATGGAGCTTCTTCATGCGCTTAACACCGATATGACCAAGGCGGCAGTGCCACAAGTATGTGGGACTATCATTATCAACTTTACATCTATTGGTACTAACACTATGAATATGTGTAACATCACGATCGATATTCATCAAGAAGAAACCATTCACCAGCGGTGGATGACCATAAAACATATCACACATATAAATAGAACAACCATTATTCTCTTACTTAAATGAGTAGCCGTCACGCATTAAGCAAGACCCTGATACAATATTCATGCTCAAAGCTGGTACTAAATAACAATTATTAAGGTTTAAAACTAATCCCGACGGTAGATGTAGAGGTAGCATGCCGACGGCGATCATATCGACCTTGGAGCCATTCCCGATGCACATCGTCACCTCGTCCTTGGCCAGTCTCCGCTTATTCCGCAGTTCCTGCTTTCAGTTGCAAATGTGAGCAACAGCACCGGTATCAAATACCCAGGAGCTACTACGAGCGCTGGTAAGGTACACATCAATAACATGTATATCACATATACCTTTAACGTTGTCGGCCTTCTTGTCCGCTAAGTACTTGGGGCAGTTCCGCTTCCAGTGACCTTTTCCCTTGCAATAGAAGCACTCCGTCTGAGGCTTGGGTCCATTCTTTTTCTTCTTCTCGGCATCTGGATTACCGGGCGCGGCAACGGCTTTGCAGTCTTTCTTGAAGTTCTTCTTACCCTTGCCCTTCTTGAAACTGGTGGTCTTGTTGACCATCAACACTTGATGCACTTTCTTGATTTCTACTTCTGCAGACTTGAGCATCGAGTACAACTCGGGAATGGTCTTCTCCATCCCTTGCATGTTGTAGTTCAGCACAAATCCTTTGTAGCTTGGTGGGAGAGACTGGAGGATTCTGTCAATTATAGCATCATCCGGAAGTTCGACTCCAAGTGAAGTCAGACGACCGTGTAACCCAGCCATTTTGAGTATGTGCTCACTGACAGAACTGTTCTCCTCCATCTTACAGCTAAAGAACTTGTCGGGGACTACATATCTCTCGACACGGGCATGAGCTTGAAAAACCAGTTTTAGCTCTTGGAACATCTCATATGCACCGTGTTGCTCAAAACGCCTTTGGAGCCCCGTTTCCAAACTGTATAACATGCCACACCTAACCAGAGAGTAGTCATCACTCCGCGTTTGCCAGACGTTCAGAATGTCCTGGGCTGCTGCGGGAGCGGGAGGGTCACCTAGCGGCGCATCAAGGACATAAGCCTTTTTAGTTGCTTCAAGGATGAGCTTCAAGTTGCGAACCTAGTCCGCATAGTTACTACCATCATCTTTCAGCTTGTTTATCTCTAGGAATGCATTGAAATTGTGGTTGACGTTGGCCATCTACAATATTTATAAAGAAAACTTTTAGACTAAGTTCATGACAATTAAGTTCATTTAATCAAATTAAGTATGAACTCCCACTTAAATCGACATCCCTCTAGTCATCTAAGTGATACATGATCCATGTTGACTAACCCGTGTACGATCATCACGTGAGACAGACTAGTCATCATGGTGAGCAACTTCATGCTGATCGTATTCAACCATACGACTCATGTTCGACCTTTCGGTCTCTTGTATTCGAGGTCATGTCTGTACATGCTAAGCTCGTCGAGTCAACCTAGGTGTTTCGCGTGTGTAAATCTGGCTTACACCCGTTGTATGCGAACGTTAGAACCTATCACACCCGATCATCACGTGGTGCTTCGAGACAACGATCCTTCGCAACGGTGCACACTTAGGGGAATACGTTCTCGAAATTTTAAGAGGGGTCATCTTATTAAGCTACCGTCGTTCTAAGCAATAAGATGAAAAACATTATAAACATCACAATGCAATCATATAGTGACATGATATGGCCATTATCATCTTTGCTCTTTCGATCTCCATCTTCAGGCATCGCATGATCATCATTGTCACCGGCATGACACCATGATCTCCATCATCGTGTCTCCGTGAAGTCATCACACCAACTACTACTATCACTACTACTATAGCTAACCGTTAGCAATGAAGCAAAAGTAGTAAGCACATGGCGTTGCATTTCATACCATAAATTAAGACAACTCATATGGCTCCTGACGGTTGTCATACTCATCGAGATGCAAGTCATGAAACCTATTACAATAACATGATCATCTCATACATCGTACATGCAACATCACAACTTTGGCCATATCACATCACATGTCAAACCCTGCAAAAACAATTTCGACGTCCTCTAGTTGTTGTTGCAAGTTTTACGTGGCTGATTTGGGTTTCTAGCAAGAACGCCTTCTTACCTACGTGACAGCCACAACGATGATATGCCAAAGCTATTTACCCTTCATAAGCACCCTTTTCATCAAATCCAATCCGACTAGAGTAGGAGAGACAGACACCCGCTAGCCACCTTTATGCACGGTGTGCATGTCTATCGGTGGAACCAGTCTCACGTAAGCATACGTGTAAAGTCGGTTCGGGCCGCTTCATCCCACAATACCGCCGGAAAAGAATAAGACTAGTAACGGCAAGCAATTGACAAATCATCACCCACAACCTTTTTGTGTTCTACTCGTGCATAGAATCTACGCATAGAAAACCTCGCTCGGATGCCACTGTTGGGTTACGTAGCATAAATTCAAAAAAAATCTACGCATATTCAGATCTTCCTATGGAGAGACCATCAACGAGAGAGGGGTGAGTGCATCTTCATACCTTTGAAGATCGCTAAGCGGAAGCGTTGCTAGAACGCGGTTGATGGAGTCGTACTCGCGGCGATTCAGATTGCGGTGAGATTCCGATCTAGTGCCAAACCACGGCACCTCCGCGTTCAACACACGTGCAGCCCGGTGACGTCTCCCGCACCTTGATCCAGCAAGAAGGAAGGAGAGGTTGGGGAAGATCTCCGACAGCACGACGGCGTGGTGTCGATGGGGAGACGAGGTCTCCCGGCAGGGCTTCGCCAAGCACCGTGGGAAGAGGAGGAAGGAGGGGAGCAGGGTTGCGCCGAGAGGAGAAGAAAACGTGTGCGAACCAGCCCCAAACCCCTAGGTATTTATAAGAGGAGGGGAGGGGTGCCACCCCTAGGGTTTCCCCCTAGGTTGGGCGGCAGCCCCCCTAGATGGGAGGTGTGGCGGCTAGGGCACGGGGAGGGGGTGGCGCACCCCTTAGGTGGGCCTTAGGCCTACCAGCGCCTAGGGTTCCCCCCCCTTCTCTCCCTCCTGCGCCTTGGGCCTCTTGTGGGAGGCGCACCAGCCCACTTTGGGCTGGTTTCCCTCCCCCTTTTGGCCCATGCTACCTCTTGGGCCTGGTGGCCCCTCCCGGTGGACCCCCGGGACCATTTCCGGTGGTCCCGGTGGTCCCGTTACGCTACCGGTGACGCCCGAAACATTTCCGGTGTCCAAAACCATCCATCCTATATATCAATCTTTACCTCCAGACCATTTCGGAGCTCCTCGTTACGTCCGGGATCTCATCCAGGACTCCGAACAACTTTCGTTAACCTCGTATAACATTTCCCTATAACCCTAGCGTCATCGAACCTTAAGTGTGTAGACCCTACAGGTTCGGGAAGCATGCAGACATGACCGAGACGCTCTACGTCCAATAACCATCTGCGGGATATGGATACCCATGATGGCTCCCACACGTTCCACGATGATCTCATCGGATGAACCACGATGACAAGGATTCAATGAATCCCGTATACAATTCCCTTTGTCCGTCGGTATAGAACTTGCCCGAGATTCGATCGTCAGTATACCAATACCTTGTTCAATCTCGTTACCCGTAAGTCTCTTTACTCGTTTCGTAGCACGTCATCGTGTGACCAACTCCTTAGTCACAGTGAGCTCATGATGATGTTCTACCGAGTGGGCCCAGAGATACCTCTCCGTCACATGGAGTGACAAATCCCGATCTCGATTCGTACCAACCCAACAGACACTTTCAGAGGTACCCATAGTGCACCTTTATAGTCACCCAGTTACGTTGTGACGTTTGATACACCCAAAGCACTCCTACGGCGTCGTGGTTTTGTCACAGCAGATGTCCTCGTGAAAGGACTTAGTGTTGGAGCCATCGCACCTTGGTGGCGACTCAAAGGGGTTATGCGGGAACGAGACAGAGATTTACCCAGGTTCGGCCCCTCGTGAGGAGGTAAAGGCCTACGTCCTGCTTGGTGTTTGTATTGATGGTGTTTCGATTACAAGGGGTCGTAACTCGCCTGACCTAGCACTCGATGATTTCTAACCTCCCCTCTCCTTCCGTGGGACTCGCCTTTATATACAGGTCGAGCCCTTAGGGTTTACAAGAGTCCTTTCCTTTTTACAAATCGTGATTCTTCCTATCTCTAAGTCGCCATCTTTCCAAGACTTGGAGATCTTCCCAACAATGGACTTCTCCCGAAGGTCCTGAACCGTCATCCGACTCCCGGCCTCGCTGGGCCAAGGCCAGAACCACTTGGAGATGAGTCGCCAGCTTGGGTGACCCGGCCCAACTAGGGCGGGTTACCCAACAGATAATATCCCCAATATACGGTATTCGGGAGTTGCACAATCTCACGGTCGAAGGAAAAAAGACACTTGACATTAGAAAAGCTTTAGCCTACGAACAATACGATCTAGTGCTATGCTTAGGATTGGGTCTTGTCCATCACATCATTCTCCCAATGATGTGATCCCGTTATCAATGACATCTAATGCCCATGATGAGGAAACCATGATCATCTATTGATTAACGAGCTAGCCAACTAGAGGCTTGCTAGGGACACATTGCGATCTATTTATTCACACATGTATTATTGTTTCCTGTTAATACAATTATAGCATGAACAATAGGCGATTATCATGAACAAGAAAATATGATAATAACCATTTTATTATTGCCTCTAGGGCATATTTCCGACAGACCCGGGCGCCATAGTGTTCACTGGAGGCTTCTCTCAAAATAGCAAATATCACGGTGGGTGAACAAATTACTGTTGAGAAATTGATAGAACCGCGCAAAGTCATGACGATATCTAAGGCAATGATCATACATATAGGCATCATGTCTGAGACAAGTAGACCCATACTTTCTGCATCTACTACTATTACTCCACACATCGACCGCTATCCAGCATGCATCTAGTGTATTGAGTTCATGACGAACAGAGTAACGCCTTAAGCAAGATGACATGATGTAGAGGGATAATCTCAAACCAATGATGAAAACCCCATCTTTTTACCCTTGATGGCAACAACACGATGTGTGCCTCGCTACCCCTTCTGTCACTAGGTGAGGTCACCGCACGGTATGAACCCAAAACCAAGCATTTCTCCCATTGCAAGCATCATAGATCTAGTTGGCCAAACAAAACCCACAACTCGAAGAGAATTACAAGGATATGAAATCATGCATAAGAGAGATCATAAGAAACTCAAATAAGATTCATAGATAATCTGATCATAAATCCAGAATTCATCGGATCTCGACAAACACACCGGAAAAGAAGATTACATCGGATAGATCTCCATGAAGATCATGGAGAACTTTGTATTGAAGATCCAAGAGAGAGAAGAAGCCATCTAGCTACTAGCTATGGACCAGTAGGTCTATGGTGAACTACTCACGCATCATCGGAGAGGTCATGGTGTTGATGAAGAAGCCCTCTGTGTCCGAATCCCCCTCCGGCAGGGCACCAGAACGTGCCCCAGATGGGATCTTGCAGAGACAGAAGCTTGCGGCGGCGGAAAAGTACTTTCGGTGATCTCCTGATTTTTTTTCTCGGATTTTAGGGAATATATAGGCGCAAAACCTAGGGCAGAGGTGGCCCAGGGAGCCCACAAGCCAGGGAGGCGCCCCCCTAGCCGCGCTATGAGGGCTTGTGGGGTCCATGCAGGCCCCCTGCCCTGATTCTCCGGCTTACCAATATTTTTCTGTTTCGGAAAAAATCTTTTTGGCAGTTTCATTCCGTTTGGACTCGGTTCAAAATCCTCCTCTGACAGTGGTCAAAAACATGGAAAAACAGGAACTGGCACTTGGCACTGAGTTAATAAGTTAGTCCCAAAATATATATAAAAGGCATGCAAAACATCCAAAGTTTGACAAGATAATAGCATGAAACCATCAAAAATTATAGATACGTTGGAGACGTATCACCGCTTCCCCTCGGTGAAGCGGCGCAAGGGTTGTTTCACCGGCCTGGCATCCGGCCACACATGAAGCTTGTGCTCGGCATACTTCCTCGAAACCCCTGGCATGTCTTTTGGAGACCATGCAAAGTTGTTCCGATTCTCATGGAGGAAGTCGACGAGCTCGCCTTCCTATTTGGTGCTGAGATTAGCACCGATGGTGAAACACTGCTTGGGGTTCGCAGGGTCGAGTGGCACCTGCTTGGTCTCCTTGGCCGGCTTGAATGAGCCTTCGCCGGCCGACTGGGATGGTAGATTAGGGACCGCCGGCTGCTCAGTAGCCTGAGCCACCAGTCGATCGATCTGCCTCTTTTCCTCAGCAATCATCAGGGCGTCGGCTAGACGGCTGCTGTCTTGTGCACACTCGAGCGACTTCTTATAGTCGCCAGCGATGGTGATGATGCCCTTTGGACCCGGCATCTTCATCTTGAGGTAGGCGTAGTGGGGGATGGCCATGAATTTGGCCAGAGCCGGCCTGCCCAGCAGCGCGTGGTAGGGGTTGTTGAGATCCACCACCTCTAACGAGATTGGTTCTCGGCGGAAGTGTGCCTTGTCGCCGAAGAGGACATCCAACTAGATTTTGCCGATCGGCGAGTAGGACTTTCCCAGCACGATGCCGTGGAAGACAGTGTTGGTCGGCTAGAGGTCCTTCTCCTTTAGCCAAAGCTTGAGCAAGGTGTCGCGGTAGAGGATGTTTATGATGCTGCCGTCGTCGACCAATACCCGGCAGAACCGGCAAGTGAGCCTCTTGGAGGCAAAGGAGGGATCAAGGACGAGTGCGTATGAGCCAGGGTTCGGCATCACTGCAGGATGGTCAGCCCGGCTCCACGTAATGGGCTTTTCAGACCAATGCATGAATTAGGGAACCGAGGGGACCGTGGCGTTCACCTCACGCCGGCGTTGTCGCTGGCTATGCTTGTCATCACCCTCGCTGGTGAAGACAACGTAAGCTCCGTCTCGGTGAGGGTACTCGTCGTGGAGATGGCCGTCGTTGTGAGGAGGTGGTGGCGGAGTCGGAGCCGGCCCAGGAGCCGGAGCACGAGGCGCAGCAGCTGCCGCCGGGGGAGCCGGCAGACCCTCTCCTCGCAACAGTCGCTGTGCAAAGCTGCACTGTCGGAGGGTATGAGTGGCCGGCTTCACCCCAATATGCATCTTGCATGGCGGGTCGAGCATTTGCTCGAAAGTGAGCTTGAGCTTCCAGTTGTTCTTGTCGGTCTGCTGCCGCTGAGAGCCGCCTTGAGTAGCCGGCGCATCTTCCTCCACGCTAACCACCTGCTTGCTTGTCGAGTGCGAATCAAGTTGATCTGCCTTGCGCTTGTTGTTCTAGCCGCCTCGATTGTCGCCAGCCGGCTTGGGAGTAGATGGCGTGGGGAGAATTTTGTCTGAGGCGGTGACCTTGACCCATAGAGTCGGGCGTGGCGTACTTGTCCGCCTTGGCCATGAGCACCGACAGAGAGGTGGGCTCGGAGCACATGAGCTTGTGCTTGAGTAGAGTGCTGTCTCGGCAGCCATCAATGAAATATTGAATGGCCTGTACCTCATGCACTCCTTCGCAGGAGTTGTGCAGCTCCGTCAAACGCGTGACGTAGTCACAAAGGGGTTCGTCAGGCCTCCGTACGCACATGGCCAGCTCCCGAGGCCGGCCAGGGCGCTTGTAGGTGCCAGTGAAGTTGCGGACGAATGCCTCCTCGAAATCAACCCAAGAGTTGACGCTGTCGGCTGGAAGGTTGTTGAGCCATGTCCTGGCCGAGCCGGCCAGCATGAGAGGCGCGTAGCGGACTGATACGCGCTTGTTGATGTTGGAAATATGCCCTAGAGGCAATGATAAATTTGTTATTATTATATTTCTTTGTTCATGATAATAGTTTATTATCCATGCTATAATTGTATTGATTGGAAACACAAATACATGTGTGGATACATAGACAAAACAATGTCCCTAGTAAGCCTCTAGTTGACTAGCTTGTTGATCAAATATGATCAAGGTTTCCTGGCCATAGACAAGTGTTGTCACTTGATAACGGGATCACATCATTAGGAGAATCATGTGATGGACTAGACCCAAACTATGAACGTCGCATGTGATCATGTCATTTTATTGCTATTGTTTTCTGCGTGTCAAGTATTCATTCCTATGACCATGAGATCATGTAACTCACTGACACTGGAGGAATACCTTCTGTGTATCAAACGTCACAACATAACTGGGTGACTATAAAGGTGCTCTATAGGTATCTCCGAAGGTGTCCGTTGAGTTAGCATGGATCAAGACTGGGATTTGTCACTCCGTGTGACGGAGAGTTATCTTGGGGCCCACTCGGTAATACATCACACACAAGCCTTGCAAGCAATGTGACTCAAATGTGAGTCATAGGATCTTGTATTACAGAACGAGTAAAGAGACTTGCTGGTAACGAGATTGAAATAGGTATAGCGATACTGACGATTAAATCTTGGGCAAGTAACATACCAAAGGACAAAAGGAATGTTATACGGGATTATATGAATCCTTGGCACAGAGGTTCAACCGATAAGATCTTCGTAGAATATGTAGGATCCAATATGGGCATCCAGGTCCCGCTATTGGATATTGACCGAGGAGTGTCTCGGGTCATGTCTACATAGTTCTCGAACCCGCAGGGTCTGGACACTTAAGGTTCGGTGACGTTTTAGTATAGTTGAGTTATATGTGTTGGTGACTGAAGGTTGTTCGGAGTCCCGGATGAGATCACGGACATCACGAGGGTTTCCGGAGTGGTCCGAAAACGAAGATTTATATCTAGGAAGTTTGTGTTTGGATTCCGGAAGGTTTTCGGGCATTGCCGGCATTGTACCGGGAGTGACGAATGGGTTCCGGGGGCCCACTGGGTGGGCCCACCATGCCCCAAGGGGTCCACATGGGTTTATTGGATGCGCAATAAGGTATAATGGGCTGGCAAAGTCATCCAAGGAAATCCCATGAGCAAAAAGTGGAAAATCCAAAAGAGGTGGGAAAATAAGGAACGAGTCCTAATCCAAGTGGGATTGGAGAAGGACTCTTCCCTTCCCACTTCGGCCTACCCAAGGTGGGCTTCTTTGGTCGGCGCCCTAGGGATTTGCCCCCACCCCTTTGCTCCTCCTATATATACTAGAGGTTTAGGGCTGTTTGAAACACAACTTTCCCACGTGCAAGTCAAACCTACACCTCGTAGTTCTTCCTTTAGATTAGATTTCTGCGGAGCTCGAGCGGAACCCTACAGGAATAGATCATCACCAACACCGGCGCGCCGTCACGCTGTCGGAGAACTCATCTACTTCTCCGTCTCTCTTGCTGGATCAAGAAGGCCGAGATTGTCATCGACCTGTACGTGTGTTGAAGGCGGAGGTGTCGTCTGTTCGGCGCTAGATCGGGACGGATCGCGAGACGGTTCGTGGGACGGATCGAGGGACGGATCGTGAAGACGTACCACTACATCAACCGCGTTCATTAACGCTTCCGCTTAGAGATCTACAAGGGTATGTGGATCCGATCTCCCTCTCGTAGATGAACATCACCATGATAGGTCTTCGTGTGTGTAGGAAAAATTTAATTTCCCATGCAACGTTCCCCAACAGTGGCATCATGAGCTAGGTTCATGCGTAGATGTTATCTCGAGTAGAACACAAAAGGTTTTGTGGGCGTTGATGTTTGATTGGCTGCCCTCCTTAGTCTTTTCTTGATTCGACGGTATTGTTAGATTGAAGCGGCCCGGACCGACATTACTCGTACGCTTACGAGAGACTGGTTTCATCGACTAACATGCAACTCGTTGCATAAAGATGATTGGCAGGTGCCTGTTTCTTCAACTTTAGTTGAATTGGTTTTGACCGAGGCGGTCCTTGGAGAGAGGTTAAATAGCAATTTGCACATCTTCATTGTGGTTTTTGCGTAAGTAAGATGCGATCATACTAGATACCCATAGCAGCCACGTAAAACATGCAACAACAAATTAGAGGACGTCTAACTTGGTTTTGCAGGGTATGCTTGTGACATGATATGTCCAATGACGTGATGTGATATATTGGATGTATGAGATGACCATGTTGTAATAGTTAATATCGACTTGCAGGTCGATGCTACGGCAACCGGCAGGAGCCATATGGTCGTCTTTAAACTAACGTTTGTGTTTGCAGGTGCATTTACTATATTGCTAGGTCGTAGCTTTAGTAGTAATAGCATAGATAGCACGACAACCTCGATGGCGGCACGATGATGGAGATCATGATGATTGAGATCATGATGTGGCGCCGGTGACAAGAAGATCATGCCGGTGCTTTGATGATGGAGATCAATGATCACAAGATGATGGCCATATCATGTCACTTATGAATTTCATGTGATGTTAATCCTTTTATGCACCTTATTTTGCTTAGAACGACGGTAGCATTATAAGGTGATCTCTCACTAAAATTTCAAGAAGAAAGTGTGTTCTCCCCGACTGTGCACCATTGCGACAGTTCGTCGTTTCGAGACACCATGTGATGATCGGGTGTGATAGACTCAACGTTCACATACAACGGGTGCAAAACAGTTGCACACGTGGAACACTCGGATTAAACTTGACAAGCCTAGCATGTGCAGGCAATGCCTCGGAACACAAGAGACCGAAAGGTCGAGCATGAATCGTATAGTTGATATGATTAGCATAGATATGCTTACCACTGAAGCTATACTCAACTCACGTGATGATCGTACTTGAGTTAGTGGATTTGGATCATGTACCACTCAAATGACTAGAGGGATGTACTTTTTGAGTGGGAGTTTATTAAGTAATTTGTTTAGTTAAACTCTAATTATCATGAACATAGTCAAAAGGTCTTTGCGAATTATGATGTAGCTTGCGCTATGGCTCTACTGTTTCTTATATGTTCCTAGAGAAAATTTAGTTGAAAGATGATAGTAGCAACTTTGCGGACTGAGTCTGTAAAACTGAGGATTGTCCTCATTGCTGCGCAGAAGGCTTATGTCCTTAATGCACCACTCGGTGTGCTGCACCTCGAGCGTCGTCTGTGGATGTTGCGAACGTCTGACATATACATTTTTTATGACTACGTGATAGTTCAGTGTGTAATACTTAATGGCTTAGAAGCAAGGCGCCGAAGATGTTTTGAAATGTGACGGAACATAAGAGATGTTCTAAGAGATGAAATTGAGATTCCATGCTCATGCCCTTGTTGAGAGGTATGAGACCTCTGACAAGATTCTTTGTCTACAAAGTAAAGGAGGAAAGCTCAATCGTTGAGCATGTTCTCAGATTGTCTGAGTACAACAATCGCTTGAATCAAGTGGGAGTTAATCTTCCAGATGAGATAGCGATGGTTCTCCAAAGTCACTGCCACTAAGCTGCTAGAGCTTCGTGATGAACTATAACATATCAAGGATAGATATGATGATCCTTGAGCAATTTGCGATGTTTGACAGTCCAAAATTAGAAATCAAGAAGGAGCATCAATTGTTGATGGTTAGTAAAACCACTAGTTTCAAGAGGGGCAAGGGCTAGAAGGGATACTTCATGAAACGGCAAACCAGTTGCTGCTCTAATGAAGAAACCAGAGACTGAACCAAACCCGAGACTAAGTGCTTTTGTTATGAGGGGAACGGTCACTGAGGCGGAGCTACCCTAGATACTTGGTAGGTGAGAAGGCTCGCGAAGTCAACAGAAGTATATTTGATTTACATGATATTGATGTGTACTTTACTAGTACTCCTAGTAGCACGAGGGTATTAGACACCAGTTTGATTGCTAAGTGATTAGTAACTAGAAATAAAAGCTACGGAATAAACGGAGACTAGCTAAAGGCGAGGTGACGATAAGTGTTGGAAGTGTTCCCAAGGTTGATGTGATCAAACATCGCATGCTCCCTCTACCATCGGGATTGGTGTTAAACCTAAATAATTGTTATTTGGTGTTTGCGTTGAGCATGAACATGATTGGATCGTGTTTATTGCAATACGATTATTCATTTAAAGAGAATAATGGTTATTCTGTTTGCTTGAATAATTACCTTCAATGGTTTATAGAATCTCGATCGTAGTGTTACACATATTCATAACATTGGTGGCAAAAGATACAAAGTAATAATGATAGTACCACTTACTTGTGGCACTGCCGCCTGAGTCATGTTGGTGTAAAATGCATGAAGAAGCTCCATGCTGATGGATCTTTGTACTCACTCATTTTTGAAACGTTTAAGACATGCAAACCATACCTGTTGGTATAAACGCATGAAGAAACTCCATGCAGATGGATCGTTTGGACTCACTTGATTTTGAATCACATGAGACATGCAAAATCATACCACATGAAACAAGAAAGTAACTTGTTGGATGCAATATATTTTTATGTGTGCAGTCCAATGAGTGCTGAGGCACGCAGTGGATATCGTTATGTTCTTACTTTACTGATGATTTGAGTAGACACAGGAGTATTTACTTGATGAATCGCAAGTCTGAAATATTGAAAAGTTCAAAGCTATTTCAGAGTAAAGATCATCCTGACAAGAGGATAAGTTGTCTACGATAGGATCATAGAGATGAATATCTGAGTTACAAGTTTTGGAACACAGTTAAGACAATGTGGAAATTGTTTCGTAGTTCATGCCACCTAGAACACCATAGTGTGATGGTGTGCCCAAACGTCATAGTCGCGCCCTATTTGATATGGTGCATACTATGATGTCTCTTATCGAATTACCACTATCATTTATGGGTTATGCATTAGAGACAACCGCAATCACTTTAAATAGGGCACCGCGTATTTCCGTTGAGATGACACGGTATAGACTATGGTTTGGAGAAACCTAAGATCTCGTTTCTTAAAAGTTTGGGGCTGCGATGCTTATGTGAAAAAGTTTCAGTCTGATAAGCTCGAACCCAAAGAGAATAAATGCATCTTCATAGGATATCCAAAACAGTTGGGTACATTTCCCATCTCAGATCCGGAAGCGAAGTGTTTGTTTCTAGAAACGGGTCCTTTCTCGAGGAAAGGTTTCTCTCGAAAGAATTGAGTGGGAGGGTGGTGGAACTTGATAAGGTTAGTGGACCGTCACTTCAACCAGTGTGTAGCAAGGTGCAGGAAGTTGTTCCTGTGGCGCCTACACCAATTAAAGTGGAAATTGATGATGGTGATCATTGAGCTTCGGATCATGTTACTACAAACCTCGTAGGTCGAGAAGGTCGCGTACTACTACAGATTGGTACGGTAACCTTGTCTTAGAGGTCATGTTGTTGAACAACAATGAACCTACGAGCTATGGAGAAGCGATGGTGGGCCCGGATTCCGACAAATGGCTGGAGGCCATGAAATCCGAGAGAGGATCCATGTATGAAAACAAAGTGTAGACTTTGGAAGAACTACTTGATGGTCGTAGGAATGCTAAGTAAAGATGGATCTTTAAAGGGAAGACAGACGATGAAGGTGAAAAGTCACCATTAAGAAAAGCTCGACTTACCACAAAGATATTTCCGACAAGTTCAAAGAGTTGACTATGATGAGACTTTCTCACTCGTAGCGATGCTAAAAATCTGTTGGAATTATGTTAGCAGTTGTTGCATTGTTTGTGAAATATTGCACATAGGATGTCAAAACATTGTTTCCTCGACGTTTTCCTTGAGGAAAGGTTGTATGTGATACAACCAGAAGGTTTTGTCAATCCTAAGGATGCTAACAAGTATGCAAGCTCCAGCGATCCTTCTATGGACTCGTGCAAGCATCTCGGAGTTGGAATATACACTTTAATGAGATGATCAAAGCTTTTGGGTTTGTACAAAGGTTTATGAGAAACTTGTATTTCCAAAGAAGTGAGTGGGAGCACTATAGAATTTATGATAAGTATATGTGGTTGAAATATTGAAGATCTAATGTAGAATTTCTGTGAAGCATAAAGGGTTGTTTGAAAGGAGTTTTTCAAAGGAAAACCTGGATAGAGCTACTTGAACATTGAGCATCAAGATCTACAGAGAGAGATCAAAACGCTAAATAGAACTTTCAATGAAATGCATGCCTCGGCAGGTTTTTGAAGGAGTTCAAAATAGATCAGCAAAGAAGGAGTTATTTGTTGTGTTGTAAAGTGTGAATTTGAGTAAGACTCAAAGCCCGACCACGGCAGAAGAAAGAGAAAGGACGAAGGTCGTCCCCTATGCCTTAGCCGTAGGCTCTAAAGTGTGCCAAGTTGTGTACCGGACCTGATGTGTGCCTTGCCATGAGTCTGTCAAGCGGTACAAAAGGTGATCTAGGATTGAATCACTAAAACAGCGGTCAAAGTTATCCTTAGTAACTAGTGGACTAAGGAATTTTTCTCGATTATGGAGGTGATTAAAGAGTTCGTCGTAAAGGGTTACGTCGATGCAAGCCTTGACACTAATCCAAATAACTCTGAGTAGTAAAACGGATTCGTATAGTAGAGTAGATATTTGGAGTATTTCCGAATAGCACGTAGTAGCAGCATCTATAATATGACATAAAGATTTGTAAAGCACACACGGATCTGAAAGATTCAAAACCGTTGACTAAAACCTCTCTCATGAGCAAGACGTGATCAAACCCCAGAACTGTATTGGTGTTGGATTCGTTAAAATCACATGGTGATGTGAACTAGATTATTGACTCTAGTGCAAGTGGGAGACTGTTGGAAATATGCCCTAGAGGCAATGATAAATTAGTTATTATTATATTTATTTTTTCATGATACTCATTTATTATCCATGCTATAATTGTATTGATTGGAAACACAAATACATGTGTGGATACATAGACAAAACACTGTCCCTAGTAAGCATCTAGTTGACTAGCTTGTTGATCAAGGATGGTCAAGGTTTCCTGACCATAGACAAGTGTTGTCACTTGATAACGGGATCACATCATTAGGAGAATCATGTGATGGACAAGATCCAAACTATGAACGTAGCATGTGAACGTGTCATTTTATTGCTACTGTTTTCTGCGTGTCAAGTATCCATTCCTATGACCATGAGATCATGTAACTCACTGACACCGGAGGAATACCTTGTGTGTATCAAACGTCACAACGTAACTGGGTGACTATAAAGATGCTCTACAGGTATCTCCGAAGGTGTCCGTTGAGTTAGCATGGATCAAGACTGGGATTTGTCACTCCGTGTGACGGAGAGGTATCTCGGGGCCCACTCGGTAATACAACATCACACACACGCCTTGCAAGCAATCTGACTCAAATGTGAGTCACGGGATCTTGTATTACAGAACGAGTAAAGAGACTTGTTGGTAACGAGATTGAAATAGGTATAGGGATACTGACGATCAAATCTCGGGCAAGTAACATACCGAAGGACAAAGGGAATGTTATACGGGATGTTGGGGAATGACGCATGGGAAACAAAAAATTTCCTACGCGCACGAAGACCTATCATGGTGATGTCCATCTACGAGAGGGGATGAGTGATCTACGTACCCTTGTAGATCGTACAGCAGAAGCGTTAGTGAACGCGGTTGATGTAGTGGAACGTCCTCACGTCCCTCGATCCGCCCCGCAAACAATCTCGCGATCAGTCCCACGATCTAGTACCGAACGGACGGCACCTCCGCGTTCAGCACACGTACAGCTCGACGATGATCTCGGCCTTCTTGATCCAGCAAGAGAGACGGAGAGGTAGAAGAGTTCTCCGGCAGCGTGACGGCGCTCCGGAGGTTGGTGATGACCTTGTCTCAGCAGGGCTCCGCCCGAGCTCCGCAGAAACGCGATCTAGAGGAAAAACCATGGAGGTATGTGGTCGGGCTGCCGTGGAAAAGTCATCGTAAATCAGCCCTAAAACCTCCGTATATATAGGTGGGAGAGAGGGGACCTTGCCTTGGGGCTCAAGGAGCCCCAAGGGGGTCGGCCGAGCCAAGGGGGGAAGGTCTCCCCCCCAAACCGAGTTGGACTTGGTTTGGTGGGTGGGAGTCCTTCCTTCCCTTCCTACCCTCCTCTTTTTTTTCTTTCTCTTTGATTTTTCTTCCAATGCGCATAGGGCCCTTTTGGGCTGTCCCACCAGCCCACTAAGGGCTGGTGCGCCACCCTCAAGGCCTATGGGCTTCCCCGGGGTGGCTAGCCCCCCCCCCCCCCCCCGGTGAACTCCTCGAACACATTCGTCATTCCCGGTACATTCCCGGTAACTCCGAAAACCTTTCGGTAATCAAATGAGGTCATCCTATATATCAATCTTCGTTTCCGGACCATTCCAGAAACCCTCGTGACGTCTGTGATCTCATCCGGGACTCCGAACAACATTCGGTAACCAACCATATAACTCAAATACGCATAAAACAACGTCGAACCTTAAGTGTGCAGACCCTGCGGGTTCGAGAACTATGTAGACATGACCCGAGAGACTCCTCGGTCAATATCCAATAGCGGGACCTGGATGCCCATATTGGATCCTACATATTCTACGAAGATCTTATCGTTTGAACCTCAGTGCCAAGGATTCATATAATCCCGTATGTCATTCCCTTTGTCCTTCGGTATGTTACTTGCCCGAGATTCGATCGTCAGTATCCGCATACCTATTTTAATCTCGTTTACCGGCAAGTCTCTTTACTCGTTCCGTAATACAAGATCCCGCAACTTACACTAAGTCACATTGCTTGCAAGGCTTGTGTGTGATGTTGTATTACCGAGTGGGCCCCGAGATACCTCTCCGTCACACGGAGTGACAAATCCCAGTCTTGATCCATACTAACTCAACTAACACCTTCGGAGATACCTGTAAAGCATCTTTATACTCACCCAGTTACGTTGCGACGTTTGATACACACAAAGTATTCCTCCGGTGTCAGTGAGTTATATGATCTCATGGTCATAGGAACAAATACTTGACACGCAGAAAACAGTAGCAACAAAATGACACGATCAACATGCTACGTCTATTAGTTTGGGTCTAGTCCATCACGTGATTCTCCTAATGACGTGATCCAGTTATCAAGCAACAACACCTTGTTCATAATCAGAAGACACTGACTATCTTTGATCAACTGGCTAGCCAACTAGAGGCTTGCTAGGGACAGTGTTTTGTCTATGTATCCACACATGTAAATGAGTCTTCATTCAATACAATTATAGCATGGATAATAAACGATTATCTTGATACAGGAATTATAATAATAACTATATTTATTATTGCCTCTAGGGCATAATTCCAATAGTCTCCCACTTGCACTAGAGTCAATAATCTAGCCCTCACATCATCATGTGAATTACATTGTAATAAATCTAACACCCATACAGTTCTGGTGTTGATCATGCTTTGGTCGTGGAAGAGGTTTAGTCAGCGGGTCTACTACATTCAGATCCGTGTGCACTTTGCATATCTTTACGTCCTCTCCTTCGACGTAGTCGCGGATGAGGTTGAAGCGTCGTTTGATGTGTCTGGACTTCTTGTGAAACCGTGGTTCCTTTGCTAAGGCAATGGCACCCGTGTTGTCACAGAACAAGGTTATTGGATTCAGTGCGCTTGGCACCACTCCAAGATCCGTCATGAATTGCTTCATCCAGACACCCTCCTTAGCCGCCTCCGAGGCAGCCATGTACTCCGCTTCACATGTAGAATCTGCTACTACGCTTTGCTTGGAACTGCAACAGCTTACCGCACCCCCATTAAGAATAAATACGTATCCGGTTTGCGATTTAGAGTCGTCCGGATCTGTGTCAAAGCTTGCATCGACGTAACCTTTTACGGCGAGCTCTTCGTCACCTCCATATACGAGAAACATCTCCTTAGTCCTTTTCAGGTACTTCAAGATATTCTTGACCGTCGTCTAGTGATCCACTCCTGGATTACTTTGGAACCTACCTGCCATACTTATGGCCAGGCTAACATCCGGTCTAGTGCACAGCATTGCATACATGATAGAACCTATGGCTGAAGCATAGGGGACGGAGCGCATATGCTCTCTATCTTCATCAGTTGCTGGGCACTGAGTCTTACTCAATCTCGTACCTTGTAAAACTGGCAAGAACCCTTTCTTGGACTGTTCCATTTTGAACCTCTTCAAAACTTTATCAAGGTATGTGCTTTGTGAAAGTCCTATCAGGCGTTTTGATCTATCCCTATAGATTTTAATGCCTAGAATGTAAGCAGCTTCTCCTAGGTCCTTCATAGAGAAACTTTTATTCAAGTAATCCTTTATGCTCTCCAAAAACTCCACGTTGTTTCCAATCAGCAATATGTCATCCACATATAATATTAGAAACGCCACAGAGCTCCCACTCACTTTCTTGTAAATACAAGATTCTCCAACCACTTGTATAAACCCAAATGCTTTGATAACCTCATCAAAACGTTTGTTTCAACTCCGAGATGCTTGCACCAGTCCATAAATGGATCGCTGGAGCTTGCACACCTTGTTAGCATTCTTATGATCGACAAAACCTTCGGGTTGCATCATATACAATTCTTCCTTAAGGAAACCGTTAAGGAACGCCGTTTTGACATCCATCTGCCAGATTTCATAATCGAAAAATGCAGCTATTGCTAACATGATTCTGACGGACTTAAGAATCTCTACGGGTGAGAATGTCTCATCATAGTCAACTCCTTGAACTTGTGAAAAACCCTTTGCCACAAGTCGAGCTTTATAAACGGACACATTGCCGTCAGCGTCCGTCTTCCTCTTAAAGATCCATTTGTTCTGAATAGCCTTGCGGCCCTCAGGCAGTACCTCCAAAGTCCACACTTTGTTCTCATACATGCATCCTATCTCGGACTTCATGGCTTCTAGCCATTTGTTGGAATCTGGGCCCACCATTGCTTCTTCATAATTTGCAGATTCATTATTGTCCAACAACATGATTGATAAGACGGAATTACCGTACCACTCTGGAGCAGCACGTGGTCTCATTGACATGCGTGGTTCGACAGAAACTTGAACCGGAGTTTCATGATCATCATCATTAACTTCCTCCTCAACCGGCGTCGCAACGACAGAGGTTTCCCCTTGCCCTGCGCCACCATCCAGAGGGATGAGAGGTTCGACAACCTCGTCAAGTTCTATCTTCCTCCCACTCAATTCTCTCGAGAGAAACTCCTTCTCGAAAAAAGCTCCATTTTTAGCAACAAACACTTTGCCCTAGGATTTGAGATAGAAGGTGTACCCAACTGTCTCTTTTGGGTAACCTATGAAGATGCACTTTTCCGCTTTGGGTTCCAGCTTTTCAGGCTGAAGCTTTTTGACATAAGCATCACATCCCCAAACTTTAAGAAACGACAACTTTGGCCTTTTGACATACCACAGTTCATATGGTGCCGTCTCAACGGATTTTGATGGTGCCCTATTTAAAGTGAATGCAGTTGTTTCTAATGCATAACCCCAAAACGATAACGGCAAATCGGTAAGAGACATCATAGATCGCACCATCTCTAATAAAGTACGATTACGACGTTCGGACACACCATTATGTTGTGGTGTTCCAGGCGGTGTCAACTGTGAAACAATTCCACATTGTCTTAAGTGAGCACCAAACTCGAAACTCAGATATTCACCCCCACGATCAGACCGTAGGAACTTGATCTTCTTGTTACGATGATTTTCAACTTCACTCTGAAATTGCTTGAACTTTTCAAATGTTTCAGACTTGTGCTTCATTAAGTAGACATAACCATATCTACTCAAATCGTCAGTGAAGGTGAGAAAATAACGATATCCGCCGCGTGCCTCTACGCTCATCGGACCACACACATCGGTATGTATGATTTCCATCAAGTCACTTGCACGCTCCATTGTTCCGGAGAACGGAGTTTTAGTCATCTTGCCCATGAGGCATGGTTCGCACGTGTCAAGTGAATCAAAGTCAAGTGACTCCAAAAGTCCATCGGCATGGAGTTTCTTCATGCGCTTTACAGCAATATGACCTAAGCGGCAGTGCCACAAAAATATGGCGCTATCATTGTTAACTCTAACTCTTTTGGTCTCAATGTTATGTATGTGTGTATCGCTATCAAGATTCAATATGAACAATCCTCTCACATTGGGTGCATGACCATAAAAGATGTTACTCATAGAAATAGAAGAACCATTATTCTCTGACTTAAAAGAGTAACCGTCTCGCAATAAACAAGATCCAGATATAATGTTCATGCTCAACGCAGGCACTAAATAACAATGATTCAAGTTCATAACTAATCCTGATGGTAACTGAAGTGAAATTGTGCCGACGGCGATTGCATCAACCTTGGAACCATTTCCTACGCGCATCGTCACTTCATCTTTCGCCAGCCTTCGTCTATTCCGCAGTTCCTGTTTCGAGTTGCAAATATGAGCAACAGAACCGGTATCGAATACCCAGGCACTACTACGAGAGCCGGTTAAGTACACATCAATAACATGTATATCAAATATACCTGATTTTTCTTTGGCCGCCTTCTTATCTGCCAGATACTTGGGGCAATTGCGCTTCTAGTGACCCATACCCTTGCAATAGTAACACTCCGTTTCAGGCTTAGGTCCAGCTTTGGGTTTCTTCGTCGGATTGGCAACAGGCTTTCCGCTCTTCTTTGAATTACCCTTCTTGCCTTTGCCGTTTCTCTTGAAACTAGTGGTCTTATTCACCATCAACACTTGATGCTCTTTACGGAGTTCAGACTCTGCGACTTTCAGCATCGCAAACAACTCGCCGGGAGACTTGTTCATCCCTTGCATGTTGTAGTTCAACACAAAGCCTTTATAGCTTGGCGGCAGTGATTGAAGGATTCTGTCAGTGATAGCCTCTTGCAGGAGTTCAATCCCCAGCTCAGCTAGACGGTTTGAGTACCCAGACATTTTGAGCACATGTTCACTGACAGACGAGTTTTCCTCCATCTTGCAAGCATAGAATTTATCGGAGGTCTCATACCTCTCGATCCGGGCGTTCTTCTGAAAGATAAACTTCAACTCCTGGAACATCTCAAATGCTCCATGACGCTCAAAGCGACGTTGAAGTCCCGGTTCTAAGCCATACAAGACTGCACATTGAACTACTAAGTAGTCCTCCTTACGTGCTAACCAAGCGTTCTTAACATCCTGATCAGCCGTAGCGGGTGGTTCATCTCCTAGCGCAGCATTAAGGACATAATCCTTCTTCCCAGCTTGTAAGATTAGCTTAAGGTTACGAGCCCAGTCTACAAAGTTGCTTCCATCATCTTTCAACTTAGCTTTCTCTAGGAACGTAGTAAAATTCAGGGTGACTGTCACGTGAGCCATGATCTAGAACACAAATATATCAAAGTGGACTTAGACTATGTTCAAGATAATTAGAGTTTAACTTAATCAAATTATTCGCTAAACTCCCACTCAAAAAGTACATCTCTCTAGTCATTTGAGTGGTTCATGATCCACTTACACTAGCTCAAGTCCGATCATCACGTGAGTTGAGTATAGTTTCAGTGGTAAGCATCCCTATGCTAATCATATCATCTATATGATTCATGATCGACCTTTCGGTCTCATGTGTTCCGAGGCCATGTCTGCACATGCTAGGCTTGTCAAGCTTAACCCGAGTGTTCCGCGTGCGCAACTGTTTTGCACCCGTTGTATGTGAACGTTGAGTCTATCACACCCGATCATCACGTGGTGTCTCGAAACGACGAACTGTAGCAACGGTGCACAGTCGGGGAGAACACAATTTCGTCTTGAAATTTTAGTGAGAGATCACCTCATAATGCTACCGTCGTTCTAAGCAAAATAAGGTGCATAAAAGGATTAACATCACATGCAATTCATAAGTGACATGATATGGCCATCATCACGTGCTTCTTGATCTCCATCACCAAAGCACCGGCACGATCTTCTTGTCACCGGCGCCACACCATGATCTCCATCAACGTGTCGCCATCGGGGTTGTCATGCTACTCATGCTATTACTACTAAAGCTACATCCTAGCAAAATAGTAAACGCATCTGAAAGCACAAACATTAGTATAAAGACAACCCTATGGCTCCTGCCGGTTGCCGTACCATCGACGTGCAAGTCGATATTATCTATTACAACATGATCATCTCATACATCCAATATATCACAACACATCGTTGGCCATATCACATCACAAGCATACCCTGCAAAAACAAGTTAGACGTCCTCTAATTTTGTTGTTGCATGTTTTACGTGGTGACCATGGGTATCTAGTAGGATCGCATCTTACTTACGCAAACACCACAACGGAGATATATGAGTTGCTATTTAACCTCATCCAAGGACCTCCTCGGTCAAATCCGATTCAACTAAAGTTGGAGAAACCGACACTTGCCAGTCATCTTTGAGCAACGGGGTTACTCGTAGCGATGAAACCAGTCTCTCGTAAGCGTACGAGTAATGTCGGTCCAAGCCGCTTCAATCCAACAATACCGCGGAATCAAGAAAAGACTAAGGAGGGCAGCAAAACGCACATCACCGCCCACAAAAACTCTTGTGTTCTACTCGAGAAGACATCTACGCATGAACCTAGCTCATGATGCCACTATTGGGGAACGTCGCATGGGAAACAAAAATTTTCCAACGCGCACGAAGACCTATCATGGTGATGTCCATCTACGAGAGGGGATGAGTGATCTACGTACCCTTGTAGACCGTACAGCAGAAGCGTTAGTGAACGCGGTTGATGTAGTGGAACGTCCTCACGTCCCTCGATCCGCCCCGCGAACAATCCCGCGATCAGTCCCATGATCTAGTACCGAACGGACGGCACCTCCACGTTCAGCACACGTACAGCTCGACGATGATCTCGGCCTTCTTGATCCAGCAAGAGAGACGGAGAGGTAGAAGAGTTCTCCGGCAGCGTGACGGCGCTCCGGAGGTTGGTGATGACCTTGTCTCAGCAGGGCTCCGCCCGAGCTCCGCAGAAACGCGATCTAGAGGAAAAACCGTGGAGGTATGTGGTCGGGCTGCCGTGGAAAAGTCGTCGTAAATCAGCCCTAAAACCTCCGTATATATAGGTGGGAGAGAGGGGACCTTGCCTTGGGTCTCAAGGAGCCCCAAGGGGGTCGGCCGAGCCAAGGGGGGAAGGTCTCCCCCCCCCAAACTGAGTTGGACTTGGTTTGGTGGGTGGGAGTCCTTCCTTCCCTTCCTACCTCCTCTTTTTTTTTCTTTCTCTTTGATTTTTCTTCCAATGCGCATAGGGCCCTTTTGGGCTGTCCCACCAGACCACTAAGGGCTGGTGCGCCACCCTCAAGGCCTATGGGCTTCCCCGGGGTGGGTTGCCCCCCCCCCCCCCCCCGGTGAACTCCCGGAACCCATTCGTCATTCCCGGTAACTCCGAAAACCTTCCGGTAATCAAATGAGGTCATCCTATATATCAATCTTCGTTTCCGGACCATTCCGGAAACCCTCGTGACGTCCGTGATCTCACCCGGGACTCCGAACAACATTCGGTAACCAACCATATAACTCAAATACGCATAAAACAACGTCGAACCTTAAGTGTGCAGGCCCTGCGGGTTCGAGAACTATGTAGACATGACCCGAGGGACTCCTCGGTCAATATCCAATAGCGGGACCTGGATGCCCATATTGGATCCTACATATTCTACGAAGATCTTATCGTTTGAACCTCAGTGCCAAGGATTCATATAATCCCGTATGTCATTCCCTTTGTCCTTCGGTATGTTACTTGCCCGAGATTCGATCGTCAGTATCCTCATACTTATTTTAATCTCATTTACCGGCAAGTCTCTTTACTCGTTCCGTAATACAAGATCCCACAACTTACACTAAGTCACATTGCTTGCAAGGCTTGTGTGTGATGTTGTATTACCGAGTGGGCCCCGAGATACCTCTCCGTCACACGGAGTGACAAATCCCAGTCTTGATCCATACTAACTCAACTAACACCTTCGGAGATACCTATAGAGCATCTTTATAGTCACCCAGTTACGTTGCGACGTTTGATACACACAAAGTATTCCTCCGGTGTCAGTGAGTTATATGATCTCATGGTCATAGGAACAAATACTTGACACGCAGAAAAGAGTAGCAACAAAATGACACGATCAACATGCTACGTCTATTAGTTTGGGTCTAGTCCATCACGTGATTCTCCTAATGACGTGATCCAGTTATCAAGCAACAACACCTTTTTCATAGTCAGAAGACACTGACTATCTTTGATCAACTGGCTAGCCAACTAGAGGCTTGCTAGGGACAGTGTTTTGTCTATGTATCCACACATGTAAATGAGTCTTCATTCAATACAATTATAGCATGGATAATAAACGATTATCTTGATACAAGAATTATAATAATAACTATATTTATTATTGCCTCTAGGGCATAATTCCAACACGGGATTATATGAATCCTTGGCATAGAGGTTCAACCGATAAGATCTTCGTAGAATATGTTGGATCCAATATGGGCATCCAGGTCCCACTATTTGATATTGACCGAGGAGTGTCTCGGGTCATGTCTACATAGTTCTCGAACCCGCTGGGTCTGCACACTAAAGGTTCGGTGACGTTTTAGTATACTTGAGTTATGTGTGTTGGTGACCGAAGGTTGTTTGGAGTCCCGGATGAGATCACGGACGTCACGACGGTTTCCAGAATGGTCCGGAAACGAAGAGTGATATATAGGAAATTTGTGTTTGGATTCCGGAAGGTTTTCGGGCATTGTTGGCAGTGTACCGGGAGTGACGAATGGGTTCCAGGGGCCCACTGGATGGGCCCACCACGCCCCAAGGGGTCCACATGGGGTTTATTGGATGCGCAGTAAGGTATAATGGGCTGACAAAGTCATCCAAGAAAAGCCCATGAGGAAAAAGTGGAAAACCCAAAGGGGTGGGAAAATAAGGAAGGAGTCCTAATCCAAGTGGGATTGGTGAAGGACTCTTCCCTTCCCACTTCGGCCGACCCAAGGAGGGCCTCTTTGGCCAGCGCCCTAGGGCTTTGCCCCGCCCCTTGGCTCCTCCTATATATACTCGAGGTTTAGGGTTATTTGAGACACAACTTTGCCACGTGCAACTCAAACCTACACCTCATAGTTCTTCCTCTAGATTAGATTTCTGCGGAGCTCGGGCGGAGCCCTACAGGAATAGATCATCACCAACATCGGCGTGCCGCCACGCTGCCGGAGAACTCATCTACTACTCCGTCTCTCTTTCTGGATCAAGAAGGCGGAGATCGTCATCGAGTTGTACGTGTGCTGAACGCGGAGGTGCCATCCGTTCGGCCCTAGATCGGGATGGATCGTGTGACGGATCGCGAGACGGTTCATGGGACGGATCATGGGACGGTTCGAGGGACGGACCGTGAAGACGTACCACTACATCAACCGCGTTTATTAACGCTTCCGCTTAGCGATCTACAAGGGTATGTGGATCCGATCTCCCTCTCGTAGATGAACATCACCATGATAGGTCTTCGTGTGCGTAGGAAATTTTTTGTTTCCCATGCAACGTTCCCCAACAGTTGCCCCGAGCGATGCCGACTGCGGTGGTGTAGTCGATCAGCCAGTCTTCTGGCTTGGTTGTGCCGTTGTACTTGGGGTGTCCCAAGGGAGAGTGAAGCCACTGGGAAACGGCTCCCCTCGAATCCGGGGGTCGAAGCACGCCGGACCAATGGGACCATCCTCCTCAAGGAGGGCCGAGTGCGCCAGGAGGTTCATGCGTCTGCAAGCATCGTTGTCGCTGTGAGGGACACGTGGGCCGATCCGGGCTGAGATCGGAAGGGTGTCGTGGGAGCTTGTAGCGTTGGCCCCCTCCCGACGCCTCGGGGGAGGAACCTCACGCACCGAATCCCCCTCGTCGCCAGCATCTCTACGATGACGGCCCGAAGATGGCTCGCTCTGGCGCTGAGAACGCCTCTCTTGACTTCCCTCGCCCTTCTGGTCAGAAGTGCGATGCAAGTAAGAACCCTCGGCATGATGACGGTCGCTGGGATTGCGGTGCGCTCCGGGGTCGGCTCCCGCAGACACCGACTGTGCATGACCAGGCTCAAGAAGAGACTGCTGCTCATTAGCAGTGTCAAGGAGAACCTTGACCCGCTTCTCTTAAAGGACGCGCTCCTCGCCCTCCAAACATGGCATTTCTGCCATAGCCGCCTGAGCAGCCCGCAAGTTGTCCGCGGGGGTATCGTAGATGGGCTGCTTGCCACCTAAGATATCGGCAATGACCCGGCCGCAGCCGCGGACCGCACCGAGCCGGCTAGGACCATCAGCAGCTCGAGCAAGGCCATAAGAGGAGTTATACTTGCGTTGTGCGGCCTCCATCTGGCGCTTGGCAGCGGCTATGACAATGCCCTCCTCCAGTATCTACCTACGGGCCTCCTGGAGCGAGGCTCGAGCATCGGTGGGTTTGCAGAGGTGTATATAGGCGTCTTCAAGCCGGCAAGGGCAGCATGAAGCGTGTCGGAAGCACCCGCAGTGGGGTCAGCCGCCTTTGCTGACGCCTTGTCGTGAGGCTTGCTGGTGCTGCCGCCGATGACCATCACCTCCATGAGGTTGGAGACGACAGCGATGTGGCGATGGGCAAGACACCCCGCAGATGATGGTGGACCGCCGAAGACAAGCACCTCGCTAGGGTACTCGTCCTGTGCAGGCACCTCCTCAAGGGAGAGTCTGCTGAAGCTAGCGCAAAGCTTGTCGATGTCGATGCCCTCGCCGAGGTAGCGAGGCTCATCGTCGAGGCGCAAGTTGCTGAAGAGGACGCCGAGGTTTGCAACCGTAGCGATGACGATGTTGGGGAGCGATTCATCGTCAAACTCCTCGTCATAGTCCATGAGACGGACTGGAACATCAACCAGCATCGCAAAAACCTCCTCGAGGGAAGGCTCCACGGGCATGTTGATCGATCCGGACGCGAGGCATCCAGTGGTGTTAGCGAAGGGCCCCATCCAGAGCGTAACTCCGGCCGATGCCGCGGACGGCCCCACGTTGGGCGCCAAATGTCGGTGTTTACTCACGACATAAGCCATGGGTAGGCTAAAGATATAAGTTGGAGACCGAAGGGACACCGACGGGCTCTGGGAACGGGGTTGGTACAAGCGAGGGACGCACGATGTACCCAGGTTCGGGGCTCTCCGTAGAGATAACACCCCTAGTCCTATCGGAATGTATAATGCACCAGAGTGATTACAATGTGCTCCTTGAGTTGTTCGACGGAGGAGGAAGAAGGAGCTGCCGGCTCGCTACTACCTCTCCTGTATGGGTGTGTGTGTGTGCACAGTTGGCCGACCCTCTGCATGGAGGGGGGTCGGGGGGTTTTATAGACGAACCCACCGACCTACAATAAGGATAAAAGTACAAAGGTGGGACCCCGCTGGCAGCCTCGCCGGCTGGCCAGGGGGTCCACAGTGGTCTTGTCTTGTCGCTGGAGGGGCCCGCCGGCTGCGAGGTCCCATCTGGCTATGGGACCCGCCAGCCAGCCAATGAAGCTCTCGCGTAAGTCCGACGCAGGACACATGTAGTACGTCCGGCGTCGTCTTGTGAGATTCGTCATGGGTTGCCAGTACGGCCGTCTCCACTGTTCCCACGCCGAGTGTGGTAATGGAGTGGGTGTTTGACGGGCTGACACTGTGCGGAGATGATGGATCGAAGCCGGAGTAGGTCAGCGGCATGGCCGCTGACACTGTACCTGTCGTGCGCTCCAATCCTATACCTGCGCTGACGCGTATTCAGCTTTAGTCATAGGGTCTCATCATGACCTACGATCTGATGTGACTTGAGCTCCCTGGCCGGCTAGCGGCGTCGCCAACCGGCCTAGGAACGGCCGTCTCGCCTCTAGCCGGTAGATGCCTTCCAGACGTCCAGTAGGAGGTAGTCGTCTCGCCCCTAGCCGGCAGGTGATTCCTAGCTGGCGAGGAGAAGTTGACCGTCTCGTCCCTAGCCGGCAGAAGCTTCCTAGCTGGCCAGGGGAATTCGGTTGCATGAAGAGAGTTGTGCTTTTCCTTCAATATAGAAGGCAAATGAGTAGGCTCGATGAGCCTACCCCGGGGTTATCCCCCGTCATTCCCCCTTCTTTTCTCCGCTTTGCTTTGTTACTCCTTTTGCAGATGGTTGGTCACTACTCTTAGGCTTTTTGTTCTCTACTTGTGGTGGGTCTCTAATCTTGATCCGGTGCTGACTTAATAGGGAAACCCACCAAGAAACTTCCCCCTTTTATACACGTGCCGGTCCGGTTAACAAAGCGTGTAAACCATATTAGGCTGCTGGAACATATGAATCCAGAGAAATGGTAAAGTCTTCAGAGCACATACGCAAAACGTTCAAGCATGGAGATATTTTCTCAAACAATATTTAAAGCTTCTTAAATTCAAGATCAAAGAGAAACATTCACACCGATTCACAAGTTAGATAGGCAATAATATGTAATATCATGTTTCTAATACCTAGAACAGGAATTGGTTAAATTTTTAGATCCTTCGATTTGTACTTGTAATTTCTATTGGTTTATAAAAAATATCGGAGAACATTTTGTTCTACGATTTGAGGCTTAAAAAAGAAAGATATGTTTGAGACGTATCAATGTGCATGGGTATAACAGACCGACGTGGCTACTGTCCAGACTTCCACAAAACCCTATGTTTGGTTTCACCTTACGGAAAAAGTAGTCTGAACGTTCAGCGGACTAATACATGTCAATGTTGGATGGCTTTTGTGACGAAGTCGAAACGTATGTCGATGGTTTGAGGATCCGCTTTGAAGATGCCCGTACTCCCTTATAAATTTTGTTATCAATACGAAAACAATATTAAAGACACAATTACACTTAGTGTACTGCCCGTACTTCGCGCATTTTTTAAGGATTGTGCACCTAAAAGAAGGCCAAAAAAATGGCTAAGAACTTGATAAACTTCTCCAACCGCCTGCTTTTGACTACCAAGGTGTGGCAGTACACTCAAGAATCCAAATGGTACAAGTTTCTAAGAATGACTTAGACTACTCATGCAAAGCAATCTCCAACTTTCTATCAAACAGATGGGCGACATGCACTGTTTCAGTTGCCTTTCATTAAATTTAACAAAAAAATAAGTACAGTTTCACGCCTGATCGATCCATACGGACTTCCCTCGATTGATGACTTGCCCTGCGCAATCCGGGCGCTTTGGTACGTACGATATGAACTGGACACCACTACGTACCACAGCATGCATGTTTCTTCAACTACTACCCAACAAGTACTACGTACGTACGGCAAATGACCAGCTTAGTGTAGGAGTAGCAGCAGCATACATTTACCATGTCCAATCCCGAAAGGGACTGCTACATATTAGGCCACGAACCTTTTTGTATTCTTTTATTAATTACCCATGCATGGCTAAACTAACCTAGAGTAGTGCCCTCCGTTTCTAAATATAGGTCTTTTTAAAGATTATACTAGTGGACTATATATAAAATAAAATGGTTGAATCTATATTTTAAAATATGTCTATATACATCCGTATGTAGTCTTTTAATGAAATATCTAAAACTACTTATATTTAGGAATGGAGGGAGTAGTATACCACTTTTTACGACCTAGAGCACGATCTTGTAGTTTTTCTCAGTTTTTTCCTTTTAAGAATTAGCACGACCTTGTAGTTAACCAGACATGGATTTAACCTAGAGTATGTGCATATAGAAGTACGCACCAGGGCCATGTGGTCTGCCCCCGTGACGTGCGTGAGGGCGAGACGTGACAATGCCCAAAAATCATGGCGATCCCATGCCGATGAGATGCTAAACCCAGGACTCGGACCAAGCAGCGCGGCGCGGTGCGACATGATGTGTGCAACGCTGGACCGACGGACCGACCGAGCGACCGACGCGTACGCGCATGCGTCACGGGCCAGTCCGGACCGGACCGGACCGAACCTTCCCTTCAGCGCAATGTCAGCGGCGGGCGCGTGCTGACCTCCCACTTTGACACCGACCGCGCCGGGTCCGTCCGCCCAGCAGAAAAATAATCCTAGCCCCATCCATCCACATCGCGCGCCCCAAGCTCCGATGCGACGCGCCACAAAGGATAGAAATTTATATGCGCGCGACTAGGCTAGCCAGTACGGTCGAGTAAAATGCTGGTTCAAATCTTATTATATGGCGATGATGATGCGGCGATGATTGGTGGCGTCACTAGGGAGCTTCTAGGGGCGTCGTATGCCGTGAAAGTTGCGGCTGGTTCCTTGCGATCTGGAACAGGGATCGACGGGCGCGAGAGGGAGGGAGAGAGCCCTTATTATCCATGGCGATGTGTGGCGAGGGAAGCAGGAAGTTTCTTCGAACCCGGCAGGAGGGCGGCACTTGAGATTTGACACGTTCATCTCCATAGTAACTTGAGTTGGACATGGTCACTTTGCTCTCGCGGCTTTGCATGCGCAAGTGTGTCGTCGAAACCAAGCACACGCCTTCCCGAATCCCCATGGAAAAACGGGGCAGCACGCCTAACTAAACGTGACTACTGGTAGTACTAGCACTTAACAATCTTGGTACTAGCGCCTTAATCCATTGCCCATGTGCTTCAGCGGACCAGGCCGATGGACATACATATACATAGATAGAGTAATATAGACTGGAGTAATCAAATAGTAGCACTTATCTTTTTTGGCGGGGGTCGAGTCGAGTAATCAATCAAATATTCAAATGCGTGGTGATTGGCTTGCTACATGGAGAAGGAGAATCTAATCTAATCATCCGTCCGGTTGCTCGCTTGCATCCACACGCCTGCTAGCTGGGTGCATCTTTCTTCGCCTCGCTCCATGATCGATCGGTTAACGGCCGGGGTCCGTGCATGACACTGGCTGCTGCCCATGCGAGCCCCATGATCGATGGATCGACCTGGTCCATCGCGCACACGTACACACGGCATCGCCCCGGCCCAGCTTCAGTTCGTCGCCGTCATCCAAGAACCTGCGCAGTACATCATGCGCTTCTCGTTGCCCCTTCCGTAGCTTAATTAAGGCACCTCTAACACAGTCTTATATCAGCTCGTTCGGCGGTCCGGGTATATTTCCCTCGCAAAATCAAAGACAAAGATGGTTTTGTGGGGGATACATTTTCCTCGCAAAATCGAAGACAAAGATGATTTTGTGGGTGTTCGGACCACTGTCAAGTCCGTTTTTAACTTGTCATGACCTACACAAACCTTCATCTTTCGTCCCCACACGCTTTCCATTTAAAATGAACAGGGTGTTTGTTTCCAGGGACTTTTTGATGTAGGGACTAAAAAAAGTCTCAAAAAGTCTCATGTGAAATAAACAGGAGGGACTTTTAGGGACTAAAAGGGGTATTTGGGATTATTTGGAGAAGTCCCTATAAGAGGGTCTTTTTGGGACTTTTTTGGCACTTTTCCAACAATGCCCCTACTTTTAGCATGTCATTTAATAACTACTACTACATTACTAAGGTTATCATGGTCTTTTTACATGCCATTTAATGACCTCTAGTCCCTATTTAGTCCCTGGAAACAAACGGGTAGGGACTAGAGACTTTTAAGTTAGGACTAAAAAAAGTCCCGGGACTTCTGAAACAAACAGGGCTGAAAAACGCTGCTGCAAAACGTCGGTACTATATTTAAATCCGGACAAAACGGACGCGGCTTGTCGGCATTAAAATAACACATCATCCGAGAGAGCGTCGCCCATGTCGTTTCCCGGTGCACGTGACTGCTCCGCATTCGAACGACACCGCGGCCGGGCATCGCCCTACATTAAGGACACGAGGTTGCCGAGGAACCTAGTCCGACACCACTCCGTTCGTTCGTCTGCCGCCCACGATTGCCATAGCCCCGATATATAAATTCAAGCCCCGTTCATAGCCTGAGTCATCCTCATACGGTCCCTTTTTTCTCTCCGCACCACTCTCACCATGGCCTCCACGCGCTCAAAAACCTCTGAGACGAACTGTTGTTGGAGCAGAAGAAGGAGATTGCCACCGTTGTTGTTGGTTGGTAGACCGGCGGACAGACGGAGGCCGACGATGTCGCATTGAAGGACGCGGGTGAGGACGAGCCGGCGCAATACTGCTCGCCGGTGCATGATAGCATGACCATCGATGAGGCCCGTGCTAACTATATGGACATGGTGCGGGAGGAGCAGTTCCATCAGGCGCTGGCCAACCAGGCATACAACCTCGAGCTCCTCGAGGGGCACCATCAAGCAGAGGAGCAGCTCGCTGTCAAGAGGGCCATCGCGCCGTGCACGGACGTGACAGAGTTGCTCGAGTCCTACCGTCTTGCCCGTGAGATCTGCCTCAAGTGCTCGCAGTACAACTAGCGTCAGGCATAACTAGAGGCCGCCTACGAGGAGATGGACGAGGCGGCGGATGAGGTACGGGACAAGATCGACGACGAGGAGGTCAACCCCGGCTTTACCAAGACCACACCCCTGTGCCACGACCACAAAGTCGACACGTCCGCAGGTGCCGTCGACAACGAGAAAGAGTAGTGCATGGTCTGTTGTCGTCGCTCGGGTTCCAAGAAGGGCACCACTTCTTCCCTTCCGTTGAAGCTAAGCTTGGCGGGCTTATCATCAGTGGTCGACTAGGTGCTGTTGCAGTGGAGGCAGAGCGGGAGAGCGTTGAGGCAGAACCAAAAAAGACGAAGGCAAGAGCCGAAGATTCGGTTCTCGGGGCTCACCAGGGGACACGGGGAACAGACGTCGGAGGCCATTTAGATTAGATGATTAGCTCAAGTATGTTTAAAATTATATCTCTTAGTTAATGTATGTTTAAAATATAATAAATATCATTCGATTTATATAAAATGAATTTTAAAATATATACGGATAATGTTGAATGACGGCCTTCGATGTGATCCGTTCGAATACGAATGCGAAAGCAAATTTACATGTCATCGTAGACGCCCATAGCTCGATCGGACCAAGCATATGTGCACCATGAATAAGAAATTTTTATATAGGGAAAGTGCACCATGTGAATTGATAAAACGATGATAGTCTCTCACTACTGGTGATTGGCTACTAAGACTAGAGGCGGACTTGGGCGCAAGAACTACTTTACCAAATCAATCTCCACGGAGGATTTGACATAGCCATGTCCAGGTCACATCGATCGCACTAACTCAAGCTTGCACAGTGATCGGACTGCATGGTTGGTACTACTTGGTAGGCAGAACCCAACAGTGGCAACCAAGCAAATTGGGAATCCAAATCTAGCTCCTCTATGACATAGCAGTGGCGGATAAGATAGTAATGTACATGTAATAATCAACCCATCTCATGGACACAGAAAATAGAGACATGGCGGTGCCAGTAACTAGAGCGATCAACGACATGGATGCAGCAACATTAGTGGCTTGATTCGTTTCTCATGTGAGGCTGGGGCACAGGCCGGCGCCCGGCGGCTTGACATGGTCGGCGGCGGCCGCCCACATCTCCGCCTGCGCGTTGGGGAAGTAGCAAGCGGAGAGCTCCTGGAGGGACGACGCCCTGCTGTCCTGCACTTGCAGCAGCGACGCCCCGAACCCGCCGAACAGGTCTGCCTGCGAGAAGTCGCCGCCCCCGACGAGCTCGGGCAAGAACATGTCCTCGAAGGCCATGTTGATGGCCCAGCTGTTGGCCGCGGCCGGCGTCGGCATGGGCGAGAATTCGGCGAGCGGCGCCGCGGCGTTGACGTTGTAGTGACCGAGAGTCGCCTGGTGGGATGGGGAGTACATGGCGCCGAAGCTCCCCGCGTCGCCGCTCGCGGTGGTGACGGCGGACGAGGCGGACGCCGGCGACGGCTGCATGTATGATGCGCATTGGCTCTGCGGGGCGGGCGGCGGCGTGGCGATCGTAGCGCCGCGGGCATGTCCCCGGCCGGCGGTGCCGTTGTGGTGGTGGTGGTACTGCTGCTGGTGCATGGCCATGGCCTTCTTCTTGAGCTTGGTGTTCCAGTAGTTCTTGACATCGTTGTCCGTCCTGCCGGGAAGCTTGGACGCGATGATCGACCACCTGCAGGTTGGGCACACACACCAGAGACGATCGATTGATTACTACGTACGTGACATACTGCAAGACATAATAGGCTGCAAGGAATGGCAGCTTCGGAATTTGCATGCGATCCACTGCATATGCGCTCAGCTCAGCTAAATCAATTTACCTGCTTCCGATGGAGTTGTAGAGGGAGCAGATGACCATGTCCTCCTGCTCGGTGTAGCCGCCGTGCTTGATGTCCGGCCGGAGGTAGTTGAGCCACCTCAGCCGGCAGCTCTTCCCGCACCGGTTAAGCCCTGCGCGCGCACGTACGTCAAAGCTTAGCAACCATGGAAAAGCTCGCTGGCCGGCTTTACTTCCCCCGGTTACAAAAAGACGCCGCCGGCAGCGATCGGTCCGTCCCCAGCACCGGCAGGCTAGCTAGGCTAGCTCCGGCCGGGGCGGCGACGACTGTAGCACTCGCCGCAGCCACACCCACACGTACCTGCTTTCTGCGGGAGCGCGATCCAGTTGCCGACGGCTCCGTGGCTCCGGACGTAGTTCCGCAGCAGCTCGTCCTCCTCCGGCGACCACGGCCCCCTCTTCACGCTCGCCTTGTCACAGCACGGCGCACGCCCCATCCCTTCTCCCTCTCGCTCTAGCTATCACCACCACGCCACCGAACGAATTCCCCACCCAAATCCGCCCAAACAAACACACGCCCTCCGGCGACCAGGAAGCCCCTCGTCGCCGCTGCCGCTGCCGCTGCGGCACGACAGGGCGTACGATGGACCGATCGAACCTTCCTCCGCGTAGCGGCGAGCTTGGTCTTGTGGGTGGTGGTGTGCGTTGAGGGCTCGCGGTGTTGCTGCAGGCGTTGATGGAATGGAAGGCAGCCAAGGCTAGTAGGCTTGCAGGGAGGGAGGGAGCGCGCGTTTTATACTGGGCGTCTGAGCAATCAGGGGGGTCGGGTGGGTGGGGGGGTGGGGTCGCGTACCTACGTAGTACGACCATTATCGCGACGACGCCGTCTCTGTCCCCTCTCCTCTCCCCTCGACCGTAGCATCGTTCTGCTCCATGGCCGTATTCCAGCGTGGCTACAACCGGAAATAAACTTGGTTTCGCGCGCGTATTATCGGGTTGCTGCTGTTGACTGCCGTCTGATTTCGGGGGGTCGCTTGCGTTCTACTTCTGGGCCTGGGCGTCAGGTGGTCATACTATAATTCCCCCGTCTGTACTTTGCGCGCGACGATCCACCACTTGTTGCTTGCTCGGTGGTCACGCGGAGGAGACGTCCTTAGAAAAATCCATCCGGGAAGCTGCTGTGCTGTGCGCTGCGATGCGGTCCGTCTGCGTTTCGTGCCAAATGCGCTCCACATTTCGGGGTTTTCTCTCTCTCGGTGGATCGATCGGACGGAAGACGCGTGGTTAGCAGCAGCCGCTGGAGTTTCTCTGCGTTTCATGGCCGACGTCATGCCGATCCCGTGTGTGGTGCACTGAAATTCTGATGAAATGTCGCATGCGGTCACGGATTCCAGTTGCAGAGTCAAACTGACGCAGGGCTGAAACCGATCGAGAGGGGAGCAGTTGAGTTGAGCATGCATGCAAGGAGCCATGGAGCCATGGAGCACCGATCTTCCCAACTGAATATATATATATTCTCTCCACGACAGTATAGCTAAGCTGACCGATCTCTGAAATGTGAAATCTACTAAAATCCAACTGTGGCTTGTGATGAGCGCGTCAGCTCTTGGGTCAGGGGAACGCGGTGACGCTGCTCCGTCGTCCCTGATCCACGAAAAACGCAGTGATGCTGCTTTGCTTGTCAAACTCGTGCCCATGCATGCAGATAAGCACCGTTCTAAACAAAGGGCATAGGGGCATGGCCGTACGAATACTTTGGCGACGCTTTCGGCCGAGGAAGGCCGGGAGCGTCAGAGTTTCTAATTATAAACCCAGGCGGTCAAGCGCTCTGACTCACGAGCTTGGGTGAGACCAGAGGAGCACCCGGTAATTTGCATGCAGTTACACCGACTCCGTTTGACATCACGAACTCAAACTGCATGCATGGGCGGCGCATTGACCATTGCTTCTTTCTTGGCCGGGGAGAGGGGAAGAAGACGGCAATCATGCTAGTGCACGACACGAGACACAGTGGTGCCAAGGCCGTATTATTATAAGATCACATCCATCTCTAACAAGAAAACGGTGGCAAGAAGAAGGGAAGATGCCGCTGCTCTCAGGCGCCTGCGGTTCTAGTAGCTTTGACTATTGTTTCTGTTCCGACAGCTTTCAAAGAGTTGGACTATGAGGACCTGACTAAATGCTTAAAAATGAAGTACGTCGCAACAGATTCACATGTGGTTTGTTGGGGTCGTCCCATGCTAGTATTTCTTTTACGGGAGATTATGATGTGTGTGTGTGTTTGAAATTTCCGTTGGCACGCTGTTCTGGTGAACTTTGTGCGCTTGCAGATTATACATCTTCGCTGTCATGTGGACTGAGAAGAGTTACAGGTCATCGTTGTGGAGATACGGTAACATGCTCTCATGAGATTTCGGGCGTGTTTGGTTACATTTCTCAGCAGGGCTGGCTGAGAGATGAAAACGAGCCAGGCTATGAGAAGACAAGGTAAAAAATGATGTTGTCAAGTTATTTGGTTTCCTGCATATGATGTCTTGTCATCGTGAAGCAATTTTCATTCGGTGTTTGGTTGCCTGATTCGTATAGTGATTAGTACTCCCTTCGTTTCTAAATATAAGACCTTTTAGAAATTCCACTACAAACTACATACGGATGTATTTTAGGATGTAGATTCACTCATTTTGCTCTGTATCTAGTCTATAGTAAAATCTCTAAAAGGTGATCGGAGGGAGTAGTTAACAATTATACTTACATCAAAGCACCACGGCCAGCATGGCTGCCTCGTCGGCGGGAGACATGGCCGCCTGCCCGCACGTGCCGGAGTACCTCCAACCTCGCCGCACACTTCTCCCGCGGACGATGCCGGCTTCCCAAACGCTCTCCGCCGGTGAGCAGAGCACGTGTTGGCGTAGCTAAACTTGCAGTCATCGGAGGTGTCAGCAAAGTGCAGGGAGCCGGACCACCCGATTTGGTGCCGCGTGCCGTCCGTCCACGAGCACACCGCCGCGAGCCTTGCCGCCTACTGTTGAGGCACGGGTGTGTGCCTTGCCGCGCGGCCGCCTTGCCCACGCCCGCCCTTGCAGCGCCCGCGCCCGTCATTGCCGTGTCCGCGCCGCCTCACCAAGCTAGAGCCACCACGAGCTGCGCTACCATGTCCAGGAGCTCCGCCGTGCTCCTCCACATTGCCTACGCCCTCGAGTTTGAACCGGGGATCCCCTCGTCGTAGGATCGATCGAAAGTATATTCAGAGTAGATGATTAGACTACTTGACAAAATATTTTTTTTTGTCTTTTTCCGATTTGAAAGGCACCTACTGCAGTTATAACAAGTCTGGTACACTTTACACATGCAGTTTTAATAGTATAGCAACAGAAAATAAACATGCAAATGTAAATAGAGGAGTAAGGTAGGGAGATCAAACGCATGAGGTTGACACGGCGATTTTTGGCATGGTTCCGATAGGTGGCGCTATCGTACGTCCATGTTAGTGGAGACTTCAACCCACGGAAGGTAACGGCTGCGAGAGTCCACTGTCACATCCCTGATCCCTAATAGAGTATAGCAAGCTTGTGCTCATGTCTTCTTCTTGCATCCAAGAAAATGAAATGAAATCAAAAGCAAAGCAAAGAAAAACCAAAGCAAACCCTAGCAACTCTATATTCAAAAGCAATTCAAATTTGGTGGCAAATTAAAGTTTTCAAAATGGCCATTAGAAAAGTTCATCATTCCTGATAAATGTTGAAAACAAAATATCAGGGGTGAAATATATTTTCAAAATGCTTTTGACATTTTATTTTAAAGTTAAAAGCTATTGAAATCAAATATATAATTGATTACAAATAATCCAAAGTTTTCAAAAATGCTGAAACTTTTATATATATTTGGAAATATTTCAAATAACATTTCAGCATGTTTCAAACTATTTTAGGAATAGTTTGGAGCCAAAAATAAAACAAACCAAAGTCAAAAAGCAATTAACAGAAATAGAAATGAAAAACAAATGGGAAAAGAGTTATCTGGCGCTTACCTTGGCCCAGGCCCATCTCCTCCCTTCTGTCGTCTTCCTCCTTCGCCACTCGGAGCAGGAGGTGGCCGCCACTCCCTCCGGCGCGGCCACGCACCTGTGAGCGTGCCTCGCTCGCCCGGATGAGCTGGAGAGGGAGGATAAGCCTCCCCGAGCTCGTTCCCATCCTCTCCCCTTCCTCATTCGCCCCCTGTGCCTCTTCCCCTCTTGGGCGCCATTGGAGTGATCTCGAGCTCGAGCTCCCCGGCGCTCCAGTCTCCCTCCGACCTGTCTGAGCCTCGCAGAAGAACCGCCTCGACCCCCTGAAGCTTCCCAGTGAGCCACGCAAGCCCTCGAGCCCTGCATCGAGATGTCGTCGTCGTCTTCCTCCTCGGATCCCCGGAGCTCGCCGCCGTCTTCCTCCTCGGATCCCCGGAGCTCACCGCCGTCGTTCTCCCTCCTCAGACCATCCCCGAGCCTGCTTCGCCTCTGCACTCCCTGTGAGCTCAGGGTGCTTTCCCCCTCATTTTCCCCTTCGATCCCGAGCTCTAGGCCCCGACTCCATCGGAGCCCGATGAGATCCGCCGCGGGACCTCGTTGCCGGTAGCTCTCCGGTGATCGGCTGGTCATTCCGAGGCCGCCATTAGCTTCAGTGCATCGCGTAGGTGCTGTATGAGCCCAGCCCCGTGCGTGATAGGCCCCGTAGCTGTGATTCCGATGGCGGCCGAATTCCGGCAGCCGCCAAGCTCGTCGCCGACGTCATCTCCGGTGGTTTCAGTCCCTGCTCTTTGCAAAAATGGAGCTGCGATCGAGTGGCCGATCGTCTGGTGCCCTCCGCCGTGCGTTTGGTCAGCGGGATATCAAACCCGAGGCCCTCCGCCGTTCTGGTGGTCGCCGGAGCCTCGCCGCCGGTGGGTTTGACCCCATCTCCGGTGGGGTTGACTCCCCTGAGTCTCTGGCAAGTGGGGTGAGCCCCCAGAGTAATTAAGTTTAGTCAAAGTAAAATAAAAATTATATTAAAAGTTAAATAGCCACTTACATGTGGGTCCAGCCCTGTTAAATACCTAATTAGTTTAAAACTTAACTAATTTCTGGTCAGAGTCAGTGACCAGTGGGTCCCACTGGTCATGTTTGACTTTGAACAGCCAACTGACCTGCTGATGTCATGCTGATGCAATAAATCTAATTCTGGTTTTAATATAATTCCAGAATATTTGCAAAACTTCGGAAATTCATACAAAATTGAATATAACTCCAAATCACACAAATAATATATGCAAATTGATCAGAAAAATCCAATGAACACAATGGTGCTACTTTCATGCATGAAAAACAAAGTTATGAAATAGCATCAGGTCAAATCAATTAAGTAATTAAGATGAATATGCCATTTCAAATGATATTTGAATTTGGATTTCAAACCAGATGCAAACTAAGGTTTCACCAACCACATTGTAACATATCACCTTTCATTTCATGACATGTTCATGCACCATGATTGTTGCATATGATTGTTAATATTTGTATGTTGTTATTCGGTAGGCCCCGCCCCTTCGGATACGACTGATTATCCAACTGACGGATATCACCCCTCTGCTGAGCAACAAGGCAAGCAACCATTTTGATCATCCCGATAAATCCCATGTTCTCGCTCCTGCTCTTACTTATTGCATTAGGTCAAAATGCTTTCAATGCTTTTACCACGTTAGTTGAACCCACTCCCTTTGCATGACCTGTCCTTGTCACAGTAATTAGCTGAACCTTGCAACCTAGCATACCTAGTAGATGCTTGAGCCATGATGTGCCTTATCCTGCTATGCATGCTATGCTTAGAGTTGTGTATGGTCTGTCATCTGGATGATGAACAGGATCGTGAGAATGTGTTCAGTTAATAAAGGTTGTGTGTTGAACCTGATTTGGTAAAGGTACCGGTGAAAGGCTATGTAGGAGTACATGGCGGGTTGTTTCATTGAAATCGTCCTTAGGAACTGAGTTCCGTGTATGTAATCCAAGACTAGATACGACCACACGTTGGGATACTTAATTGACCCTCTCGACTTATTAATCGCTTAGTACTCGGTCCAGGAGTTGCAAGTAGTTTCTGGTGTTTATAGTCATGCTGGAGGCCGTGCATAGTGCTGACCTTAGAGGTGAGCTATGATGCGGTAGGCAGTGGCACGGTGTACCAAGTGGCACCCGGATGGTGGGCTTGGGAACCGTGCGCACATCGTTTGGGGCCGTGGCGGAAACCTCGGCCTGACTTCTGTGCGGGTTACCCTCAGATAGGCGATGAACCTGGACAAGGTGTTAGCGTGATTAAAAGTCGTGGCCGACTCCCTCGCTGGGCTTCCGCTTGAAGGTTGCCGAGGTGCATGACGTGCACATAGCGATAAGTGGCGAGAGCGTGTGTGAAGAAGTACACCCCTACAGGGTTATGATCTATTCGAATAGCTGTGTCCGCGGATATGGACTACCTGGAGACATATGTTGTTCATAGACAACTATAATGGCTACTCATAAAAATGTCAAGATAAGTGTGAGTGTCGTGGATGGCATTTCTGTAGGGTGACGGAATGATTCCATGATGGAGTATTGTTGTGGAGTTAGTGGACTCGTGTGCGAGAAAACAAAGTTGTCGAAACTATTTAAAAATGTAGCTTTGTCTAGCCAAGAGTCAAATGCTGGTTTTCTGCATGAAACCCCACAACTCCTTGTTGATACATTGCATGAGTAGATAGATTATTCTAAAGTCTCGCTGCGTACTTTTGTACTCACGTTTGCTTAATAAATTGTTGCAGAGGTTGTTAATGACCCTAATGGTGGGTTCTATCTAGACGTTGACGACGACGAGTAGCTGGTGTCCCAACTACGATCTGGCCCTAAGTTGGGTCTGTTGATAGTCAGGCCATGTGCCTTTTACCTTTCCATCTGTCTATACTCAGACAATTTAATCTTCTGCTGGCTTGTAAGACTTGTTTGAATGACTTGTGATGATGGGTCGTGAGACCCCTATCTGTTTAATATTATGTGTGAGGCTCTTCCGAGCCCTCTAGATAAAGTTTGTATGTTTATGGTTATGTTGTGATGCCATCGATGTATCTATGCATATCGGGCATGCCATGCGTACATGTGTTGTACTTGATATGTATGGGGTTCGAACACCTAGTCGTATGCCTTAGTAGCACTCCTTACGAGGAAATGCCCCTTTGTGTTTCCACCGAGCCATTGTAGTTCGCTACTGCTCCGGACACATTGGTTGACCGACATGTGTCCTTCTTAGCTGATGTGTCTATCCCTTTGAGTAAATATCACGCGATGTAATGGAGTCCTTGTAGCTTGCTATGACTCGTCTACAATCGTTGATGACCGACACCTACTTCGCTAGGTCATGTATGCCTGTCCCTGTACGGAACTGCCACTTAAGTTTATGACTAGACATGTCTACCCGGGTTCTTTGACATCGGAATGCTAGCGACACAATTGCATACGCGAGTCAAAAGGCACAAACGGTCCCGGCTAAGGTAAGGCTGCAGCCGTGGGGTTAACCATGCGTGAGACCGCAAAGAGATGTGATGTGTTACAGGCTGGATTTCTATGGCTTAGGATCGGGGTCCCGACAGCGTTGGTATCAGAGCCTGGCTGACTGTAGGATTACCAAGCCAAACTAGTCGGAGTTGAGTCTAGAATTGCTTTAGTTATACATAAGGGAATTGTTCGTGGAAGGGAACGTAAGATTCTTGCTTCTCTTCTTAGGTCATTCTATTCTGGTCATCCTCGTCTTTTCTGCGGGGATTAAGAACTAGGTTACTTATCTTTCTCTCTGGATCGTGTATTACTATTCGGTAGATTATAGGACAACGAGTCGAGAGTTACTCCGGGTTTCTTTTATTCCAAGGGAAAGAAAGTAAGTTTTGATGACCACGGAATTGAACTTGATAATTGAGTGGTTATGCTATCCTATCTTTTGTGGGTTGTCTCAAAATTGTTTTTGAGCATTTACAACCATTATACTGCCCAATTTTGTCTCCAGAGCTCTAATGCCTTTGCATTACTCTCTATTTTCAGATGTCTGGTCGTCCTTCTCGTCAGGTGGTCCGTCTGACTAGGTGCATTGATGTGCCGGGTCACACGGCCATACTAGTCAGGATGATGTCAGTAGCCGGTTACCGCTGGTACCTAGAGTATACAGTGGAGGAGTAGTACCGAGATTTTAACCAGAGTCAGTATTTGTGCACTGTTAGGGTATTCCCAGATTACCCTGGAGCTGAGGAGCCAATCCATTGGTCTTATGGATTGGGGGTTACTGTTGACATGGCAGTACAAGATGCTGCCTATTCAATGCTGACCATTATGAGGGCTGGACATGCACTACTGCAGAATTCAGAGTTCTGCTATGTTCCCGCCTCTTAGCCAGGAGAAGAAGGATACCTCAGTGGGGTCTACTTTGATTCCTCTATGGAGGATCCCCTGCTGCAGTCCACCGCTGAGATGCTAGAGAATAGAGGCAGGGATGCTCGTGCCCTTTGTATGGAGCTCTATGCTACACGTGCCCGCCCGTGGACGGCTTTGACATAGCTGACACCTGTAGTCCAGACAGGGTATGGGGATATGGAGATGCTGAACCCTGTTAGGACCCATCTTCCGGCTCATGTTGACTGGCCTGCTATAGGAGGAGTCACCCCTCTTCGGGGACCTCTACTACCACCAACCAGGGGACCAAGGCCACACCTGTGTCCTTACGGTTCCCAGGGGTCTCAAGCTCGAGTATTTCCTGATCCGCAGGTTGAGCTCCCACGCCATGGAGGCAACCTTTATGAGATGTTCTATGTGGATGCCTGAACCCGTGAGTGGAAGAGTAGTATGGTAGTAGATGTACATCCACACTCCTGTGTGTCTTGTGGAGTATGCTTATGTCGTGAGATGAATTTCGGAGGCATAGATAAATAATGTATAGGAAGCTTGGAAAGCCTCTGATGAGTAGTATCATCTTTTCAGTAGTTTGCTCTTCGGGTTGAGGTTGTACTGAACTATGTAATGGTGTGTATGAACCATGGTGTATATATAGCAGTTGCTTGTTACCATGTTGTTCGGATGTTCATTTCCGCATTCCATGTGTTCAATGCATTTTTAATCCATAGCTGGTATTGGTGTTGATATTGGTCTAAGCTGTGAGTTTGTTTGTCAGGATGGTGTTCACCAGGTTGAACCGTGCCCCTGCCCATGACCAGGGAGAGGGTAGTCAAGCACCCCAGGAGAAATTGCCTCACCCGCCTTCTCTGGCGGAAGTTATGCTTGAGGCGGAAAGAAACAAAAGGGAGACCTACCATCTGCTAGAGCGTATTGAGAAAAATACGGCTCGTCAGCCAAGGAATGATGCAGTGTCCCTCAATGACTTCATGAAGCTGAATCCTCCGAAGTTCCATCACTCCGTCGATCCCCTCGACGCTGATGACTGGTTGTGCAGTATATCACGCAAGATTCGCTCTGCAAATGTTTCTGAGGCCGACAAGGTGACCTTTGCGGCGTACTTTCTGGAAGGACCCGCCAATCTGTGGTGGGAGAACTTTGAAGCTATGCGTCCTGCCGGACCAGCAGCCACATGGGCAGACTTTATTGCAGCCTTCCGTCTGCACCATATTCCAGAGGGTCTGATGGACCGTAAGCGAGAGGAATTTTGTGCCTTCACCCAGGGAAAATTGACCGTGGATGCTTATAGCCGCGAGTTCGGTAACCTCGCCCGCTATGCAACTGAAGAGGTGTCAACTGATGCCAAGAAGCAAGCAAGATTCCGCAAGGGTCTGAGCCCTGAACTTCGTCGTGATCTGCGCCTCCACCAATGCACAAGCTTTCAAGCATTTGTCAACAAGGCGATCAGTGTCGAGACTGGTCATACCGATTATGAAGCCACGAAGAAGCACTCCCGTGACTCTGGCTCATCATCTGGCTCCGTGTTCCCAAAACGCACGCTGTGGGTTCCAAATAGCTCTCTACCGCCAAGATATACCCCGAGGCCATCCTATGTGGCGCCTCAGGCGAATCAGACCAACCCTCCAGCAAAAACCTATGGTGGTCCAGCTAGCAATGCTGCACCTCGTGCCAATCAGCTGATCTGTTACAAGTGCGGAGAACCAGGGCACTATTCATGAGAGTGTCCTTAGAATATGGGTGCCAAGCAACCTGGAAAGTCCGTTGGGCAAGGCAGGTCGGGCAAAGCTTACTATGTGAAGCCAACTCCTGCACGTGGCCGCGTGAACTATGTTTCAGCAGAAGAAGCTGCAGAGGATCCCGATGTTATATTAGGTACGCTCCTTGTCAATCAACACCCAACGTTCGTTCTTTTTGATACTGGGTCATCTCATTCCTTCATTTCAGAAAGTTATGCACAGTTGCATAACATGTCCTTTTGTGATATGCCAATCCCATTGATTGTCCAAACCCCTGGTAGTAAGTGGCAAACCTCCAGGATAACCTATGACAATGAAATTCTAGTAGACATGCTAGTTTTTCTAGCATTTTTGATAGCCCTGAAATCTTCGGATATCAATATCATCTTGGGTATGGACTGGATGTCAGCCCATTATGCCATGATCGATACTCATTCTATAAATGTTCAGCCTACCCATCCCTCGGGTGAGATAGTCAATGTCTTTACTCGAGTTGCCAAATTCCAACTCTATTCCCTCAATGCCAACCCTCTTCCAGAACTTGAAGACATTCCGATAGTCCGTGACTTTTCGGATGTTTTTCCAGAAGAACTGCCAGGAATTCCACCTGACAGGGATGTAGAGTTTGTGATAGACCTTGTTCCGGGAACCGTTCCAATAGCCAGAAGACCTTATAAGATGGCACCCCTGGAGCTAGCCGAACTTAAGAAGCAACTAGATGAGGCCTTGAATAAAGGTTTCATTTGTCCTAGCTCTTATCCTTGGGCTTGTCCCGTCCTCTTCGTCAAGAAGAAAGACAAAACAGATCGGATGGTTGTAGATTATCGACCAGTTAACCTGGTCACCATAAAGAACAAGTATCCGCTCCCCAGGATCAACGACATGTATGATCAGCTAGCTGGATCCTGAGTCTTCTCCAAAATGGATTTGAGGTTGGGTTACCATCAAATCAAAATCAAGAATGGGGACATTCCAAAAACCGTCTTTGTCACTCGTTATGGCCAATACGAGTACACCGTCATGTCCTTCGGTTTAACCAATGCCCCAGCCACCTTCTCTCGCTTGATGAATTCAATCTTCATGGAGTATTTGGATAAATTCATCGTGGTATACCTCGATGATATTATTATCTACTCGAACAACGAACAAGAACATGCCGAGCATCTAAGGCTGGTATTGATGAAACTTCGAAGCACCGCATTTATGCCAAGTTTTCAAAATGTGAATTTTGGCTACCATAAGTGACCTATCTAGGCCACGTAATCTCTGGTAAGGGTATTGCTGTCAATCCTGAGAGAGTTCAAGCCATCCTTGATTGGACTCAACCTGAATCGGTTAAGCAAGTTAGGAGCTTCCTTGGCCTAGCAAGCTATTGTCGCCGCTTTGTCAAGAATTTCTCCAAGGTTGCAAAGCCTCTAACTGAACTCCTCAAGAAAGATAAAAAGTTCGAGTGGACACCACAGTGTGAGCATAGTTTTTAGGAACTAAAAAGACGCCTGACTTCCGCACCTGTGTTGCTACCACCAGATTTTTCCAAGGACTTTGTTATCTATTGCGACGCCTTGCGACAAGGATTAGGTTGCATTCTCATGCAGGATCGTCATGTGATTGCATACGCCTCTCGACAGTTGTGTCCACATGAGGATAACTATCCCACACATGATCTTGAGCTTGCAGCTGTAGTCCATGCACTTAAAACCTGGCGACATTACCTTCTTGGTAATCATTGCAAAATATTCACTCATCACCAAAGTCTGAAATATATCTTCACCCAGCCGGATTTGAATCTCAGGCAAAGATGGTGGGTTGAGTTGATCAGAGATTACGACTTAGGGATAACATACACCCCGAGGAAGGCCAATGTTATGGCTGATGCGCTAAGTCGTAAGTCTTATTGTAATAATCTGATGTTACAACGAGGTCAACCACATCTCTATGAGGAATTTCGGAAGTTAAACCTTCACATTGTTCCTCAAGGATTCCTTTCTAACCTAGTGGCGAAGCCTACTCTTAAGGATCAAATCATAGCTGGCCAGAAGCGTGATAAGGGTATATCACGGATCAAGGAGAATATCATTAGCAGAAACACTAAGGAATTCTCCATGAATGATCAAGATGTTGTGTTCTTCCAGAATATCCTAGTGGTTCCTAAGAATCCACATGTAAGGCAGTTGATCCTCAAGGAGGCACATGATTCTCCTCACACCATTCATCCTGGTAGTACTAAGATGTATCAGGACCTACGCCAGAGGTTTTGGTGGACTAGGATGAAGAGAGAAATTGTTGAGTTCGTTGCTAACTGCGACGTTTGTCGTCGAGTTAAGGCGGAACATCAAAGGCCTGCTGGCACCCTTCAACCTGTAGCTATTCCTGAATGGAAATGGGATAAAGTCAGTATGGATTTCATCACTGGATTTCCCAATACCAAGAAAGGAAATAATGCTATCTTTGTGGTCATTGACCGTCTTTCCAAAGTAGGTCATTTTCTACCAGTTCGTGAGAGTATAACAGCTAGCCAGCTAGCAGATTTATATATCTCTCGAATAGTGTCTCTTCATGGTGTTCCTGTGGAGATTAACTCTAACCGTGGAAGTATTTTTTACTTCTCGCTTCTGGGAAAGTTTTTAGAATGCCATGGGGACTCACTTATCTTTTAGCACTCCTTTCCATCCTCAATCAAGTGGTCAAGTAGAAAGAGTGAATCAAATCCTAGAAGATATGCTCCGAGCTTGTGTTACATTGTTCGGTATGAATTGGGAGAAGTGCCTTCCATTCGCTGAATTTTCTTATAACAATAGTTCTCAATCAAACTTGGACAAAGGTCCTTTTGAAGTTCTCTATGGACGAAGATGTCGAACACCTCTTAATTGGTCAGAAACCGGAGAGCGGCAACTCTTTGGTCCGGATATGATCCAGGATGCAGAAGAGCAAGTTCGCATTATTCGTGAAAAGTTGAAAATAGCCCAGTATCGTCAAAAGAGCCAATATGATCGTCATCATAAAGCTGTGACCTTTGAAGTTGACGAGAAGGCTTATCTTCGGGTTACACCTCTGAAGGGTACCCATCGTTACGGTATCAAGGGCAAGTTGGCTCCTCGTTACATCGGTCATTTTCGCATTCTTGCCAAACGAGGAGAAGTTGCCTACCAATTGGAACTTCCTCCGCATCTTTCCAAGGTTCATGATGTATTCCACGTCTTGCAACTCGGGCGTTGCTTTTCAGATCCTATCCGTGAAGTGGACCACGAAACGCTTGATCTCCAAGATAATCTTTCATATCGAGAGTACCCTGTTCGTATTCTTGATCAAGCTGAGCGTACCACTCGACGTCGAAACCTCAAGTTTCTTAAAGTTCAATGGTCAAATCATTCTGAAAAAGAGGCAACATGGGAAATAGAGGATCGTCTTCGACTTGAGTACCCTGCGCTATTCCCGACGACTTCCAAATCTCGGGACGAGATTCTTTTGAGTGGGGGTGAGTTGTCACATCCCTGATCCCTAATAGAGTATAGCAAGCTTGTGCTCATGTTTTCTTCTTGCATCCAAGAAAATGAAATGAAATCTAAAGCAAAGCAAAGAAAAACCAAAGCAAACCCTAGCAACTCTATATTCAAAAGCAGTTCAAATTTGGTGGCAAATTAAAGTTTCCAAAATGGCCATTAGAAAAGTTCATCATTCCTGATAAATGTTGAAAACAAAATATCAGGGGTGAAATATATTTTCAAAATGCTTTTGGCATTTTATTTTAAAGTTAAAAGCTACTGAAATCAACTATGTAATTGATTACAAATAATCAAAAGTTTACAAAAATGCTGAAACTTTTATATATATTTCGAAATATTCCAAATAACATTTCAGCATGTTTCAAACTATTTTAGGAATAGTTTGGAGCCAAAAATAGAACAAAACAAAGTCAGAAAGCAATTAACAGAAATAGAAATGAAAAACAAATGGGAAAAGAGTTATCTCGCGCTTACCTTGGCCCAGGCCCATCTCCTCCCTTCTGTCGTCTTCCTCCTTCGCCAGTCAGAGCAGGAGGTGGCCGCCGCTCCCTCCGGTGTGGCCACGCACCTGTGAGCGTGCCTGGCTCGCCCGGATGAGCTGGAGAGGGAGGATAAGCCTCCCCGAGCTCGTTACCATCCTCTCCCCTTCCTCATTCGCCCCTGTGCCTCTTCCCCTCTCGGCTGCCATTGGAGCGAGCTCGAGCTCCCCGTCGCTCCAGTCTCCATACGAGCTTTCTGAGCCTTGCAGAAGAACCGCCTCGATCCCGTGAAGCTTCCGAGTGAGCCACGCAAGCCCTCGAGCCCTGCATCGAGCTGTCACCGTCGTGTTCCTCCTCGGATCCCCGGAGCTCGCCGCCGTCATTCTCCCTCCTCAGACCATCCCCGAGCCTGCTCTCGTCGCCTCTGCACTCCCTATGAGCTCAGGGTGCTTTCCCCCTCATTTTCCCCTTCGATCCTGAGCTCTAGGGCCCATTTCCATCAGAGCCCGACGAGATCTGCCGCGGGACCTCGTCGCCGGTAGCTCTCCGGTGATCGGCTGGTCATTCCGAGGCCACCATTAGCTTAAGTGCATCGTGTAGGTGTTGTATGAGCCCAGCCCCGTGCGTGATAGGCCCCGTAGCTGTGATTCCGATGGCGCCCGAATTCCGGAAGCTGCCAAGCTCGTCGCCGGCGTCATCTCCGGTGGTTTCAACCCCTGCTCTTTGCAAAAATGGAGCTGCGATCGAGTGGCCGATCATCTGGTGCCCTCCGCCGTGCGTTTGGTCACCGGGATAGCAAACCCGAGGCCCTCCGCCGTTCTGGTGGTCGCCGGAGCCTTGCCGCCGGTGGGTTTGACCGCATCTCCGGTGGGGTTGACTCCCCTTAGTCTCTAGCAAGTGGGGCCAGCCCCAGAGTATTTAAGTTTAGTCAAAGTAAAATAAAAATTATATTAAAAGTTAAATAGCCACTGACATGTGGGTCCAGCCCTGTTAAATACCTAATTAGTTTAAAACTTAACTAATTTCTGGCCAGAGTCACTGACCAGTGGGTCCCACTGGTTAGGTTTGACTTTCAACGGCCAGCTGACCTGCTGATGTCATGCTGATGCAATAAATCTAATTCTGGATTTAATATAATTCCAGAATATTTGCAAAACTTTGAAAATTCATAGAAAATTGAATATAACTCCAAATCAGAGAAATGATATATGCAAATTGATCAGAAAAATCCAATGAACACAATGGTGCTACTTTCATGAATGAAAAACAAAGTTATGAAACAGCATTAGGTCAAATCAATTAAGTAATTAAGATGAATATGCCATTTCAAATGATATTTGAATTTGGATTTCAAATGAGATGCAAACTAAGGTTTGACCAACCACATTAAAACATATCACCTTTAATTTCATGCCATGTCCATGTACCATGATTGTTGCATATGATTGTTAATATCTGTATGTTGTTATTCGGTAGGCCCCGCCCCTTCGGATACGACTGATCATCCGACTGACGGATATCACCCCTCTGCTGAGCAACAAGGCAACAACCATTTTGATCATCCCGATAAATCCCATGTTCTCGTTCCTGCTCTTACTTATTGCATTAGGTCAAAATGCTTTCAATGCTTTTACCACGTTAGTTGAACCCACTCCCTTTGCATGACCTGTCCTTGTCACAGTAATTAGCTGAACCTTGCAACCTAGCATACCTGGTAGATGCTTGAGCCATGATGTGCCTTATCCTGCTATGCATGCTATGCTTAGAGTTATGTATGGTCTATCATCTGGGTGATGAACAAGATCGTGAGAATGTGTTCAGTTAATAAAGGTTGTGTGTTGAACCTGATTTGGTAAAGGTATCGGTGAAAGGCTATGTAGGAGTACATGGCGGGTTGTTTCATTGGAACCGTCCTTAGGAACTGAGTTCCGTGTATGTAATCCAAGACTAGATAGTACCACACATTGGGATACTTAATTGACCCTCTCGACTTATTAATCGCTTAGTACTCGGTCCAGGAGTTGCAAGTAGTTTCTGGTGTTTATAGTCATGCTGGAGGCCGTGCATAGTGCTGACCTTAGAGGTGGGCTATGATGCGGTAGGGAGTGGCACGATGTACCAAGTGGCACCCGGATGGTGGGCTTGGGAACCCTGCGCACATCGTTTTGGTCCGTGGCGGAAACCTTGACCGGACTTCCGTGCGGGTTACCCTCAGATAGGCGATAAACCTGGACTAGGTATTATCATGGTTAACGGTTGTGGCCGACTCCCTCGCTGGGCTTCCGCTTGAAGGTTGCCGAGGTGCATGACGTGCACATAGCGATAAGTGGCGAGAGCGTGTGTGAAGAATTACATCCCTGCAGGGTTATGATCTATTCGAATAGCCGCGTCCGCGGATATGGACTACTTGGAGACATATGTTGTTCATAGACAATTATAAGGACTACTCATAAAAATGTCTAGATAAGTGTGAGTGTCGTGGATGGCATTTCCATAGGGTGATGGAATGATTCCATGATGGAGCATTGTTGTGGAGTTAGTGGACTCGTGTGTGAGAAAACAAAGTTGTTGAAACTATTTAAAAATGTAGCTTTGTCTAGCCAAGAGGCAAATGCTGGCTTTCTGCATGAAACCCCATAACTCCTTGTTGATACATTGCATGAGTAGATAGATTATTCTAAAGTCTTGCTGAGTACTTTTGTACTCACGTTTGCTTAGTAAATTGTTGCAGAGGTTGTTAATGACCCTAATGGTGGGTTCTATCTAGACGTTGACGACGACGAGTAGCTGGTGTCCCAGCTACGATCTGGCCCTAGGTTGGGTTTGTAGATAGTCAGGCCATGTGCCTTTTACCTTTCCATCTGTCTGTACTCAGACTGTTTTAATCTTTCGGTGGCTTGTAAGACTTGTGATGATGAGTCGTGAGACCCCTATCTGTGTAATATTATGTATGAGGTTCTTCCGAGCCCTGTAAATAAAGTTTGTATGTTTATGGTTTTGTTGTGATGCCATCGATGTATCTATGCATATCGGGTATGCCATGCGTATGTGTGTTGTACTTGATATGTATGGGGTTCGAACACCTAGTCGTATGCCTTAGTAGCACTCCTTACGGGGAAATGCCCCTTTGTGTTTCCACTGAGCCATGGTAGTTCGCTACTGCTCCAGACACATTGGTTGACCGACATGTGTCCTTCTTAGCTGCTGTGTCTGTCCCTTTGGGGAAATGTCACGCGATGTAATGGATTCCTTGTAGCTTGCTACGACTCGTCTACACTCGTTGATGACCGACCCCTGTTTCGCTGGGTCATGTATGCATGTCCCTGTACGGAACTGCCACTTAAGTTTATGACTAGACATGTCGACCCGGGTTCTTTGACATCGGAATGCTAGTGACACAATTGCATACGCGAGTCAAAAGGCGCAAATGGTCCCAGCTAAGGTAAGGTTGCAGCCGTGGGGTTAACCATGCATGAGACCGCAAAGAGATGTGATGTGTTACAGGCTGGATTTCTATGGCTTAGGATCGGGGTCCCGATATCCACGGAGGGCTCCAGCAACGGAGGGTCTATAAAGAAGTGGCCTCGTCTATCCCACCACAGCTTCCATCCATAGAGTACTAGCCTTACTCACGATAGATCTTCACGAAGTAGGCAATCTCCTTACCCTTACAAACATCTTGGTTCAACTCCACAACACGAAGTAGGAGGCTCCCAAGTGACACCTAACCAATCGAGGAGGCACCATCCTCCAAAAGGTAATAGATGGGGTAGATCAATGAACTCCTCGCTCTTGTGCTTCTAAAGATAGTCTTCTCAACACAAATCACTCTCTCACTGGATATGCATGGGTAGGAGAGGTTGATTTGGTGGAAAGCAGTTCGGGGAGGCTAGAGATCAAGTTTCAAATGATTGGATTGGAATGTCTTGGTCCCAACACATGAGTAGGTTGTTCTTTCTCAGAAAATGGATCTGGAAATGAAGTGTGTGTTCTGAGTGCTTCTCCCTCGAATGAGAGGTGGGTGAAAGGGTATATATAGGCAGCAACCAAAATCAAACCGTTACACACAAAAGAGCAAACTAGGTGACACCGAAGTTGGAAACTCGGTGGTACCGACTAGCACTAAAGGTGTGAAGTTTTGAATCTCGATGAGACCGATATATACAACTCGGTGGCACCGAAAAGGTGACTAACGGTCAGATGGTCAAACTCGGTGGCATCGATACTTAAACTCGGAAATTCTGATTTTGTGTATCTTGGCAACAGAATGTTGGTCACCAATAATCGGTAGCACCGATGAAGTTTTGGTTGCACCGATTTGGTGGGAATGGCCCGGGTTCTGTCTGAGGTTCAAACTCGGTGGGTCCGATGTGGAAATGTTGGTGACACCGAATTTGTGAATGTGTAACTTGACAGAGTGGATATGTGGGAAAAATGACCGAGTGCTTTGGTGGCTAACTTTGAGCATTTGAGCAATCAGTTCATTTTTACACCTCACCCCTTTTAATAGTATTGGCTTTCCTATGGACTCAAAAAGTAATTTATCACAAATATAAAATGAGGAGTCTTCTTGCTTGAAGCTTGAGCGAATATTATTCCTTTCTTGCATCAAGGGGCATCTCCACAAAAACCTTAAGCCATAGCATCTTTTGAACTTTTCTGAAATATACTTGGAAAACACATTAGTCCAATGATGCATATGTTGTGATCAATTATCAAAACCACCATAGGGAGCAATTGTGCTTTAAATCTCCCCCTTTTTGGTAATTTATGACAACATAAAGATCAAAGTTGCGACAAAAGATATAATCAACGATTAGCATCGACGCTTTGAGAAGTATGTGAAAAGAAAGAGCTCCCCCTAAATTTGTGCATTATTTAAAATTTGCATTTGAATGGAAATGCACAATCGATTAGGATCATGGGTTACTCTTCCATGTCACGTACATCTTGGTGGTGCGTAAAAATAATAGAAATGCACATAACACCAACAAGATAAGTGAGTGATCATCACAAGGATAGCTAAGAGATGATATCGTAGCATCACACAGGATAGAGCGTATGATCAATCACACAGATATGATAAAGTCATCCAAGAAACCAAAGTTTTTAAAACCAAATGAGAGTAAATAAAGTCAAAAGCTCTCTCTAACATGAAGTTTATGATCTATACATTTCTCCCCCTTTGCAACAAGTTACCAAAAAGTTCAAAAGTATAGAACTACTCGTCTCTGTGGGTAGCTGATGATGGAGTCGATAAAACAGCGTCTGCGAGTCGTCTGCTGATATCCCTGGAGCTGGAGGAGTTGATACTAGAGGTGCTTGAGCTGGAGCTGGTGCTGAAGGTGCTGAAGCTTGTGCTGAAGATGTCTGACCTGTCTCCTGAGCTGGAACAACAGCTGACCGATGCCTGGTGGTGAACCTAGTAGTAGTGGGAGGAGGAGACTCATCATCATCATCATCATCATCATCATCATCATCATCATCATATTCATCTTCATCCTCTCAGCATGGAATATCCATAGAGTAAACTTCATGTTGAAGCTGTATGACAATGGTGGTCAACTCAGTTACCTTCACATCCATGTTGTTGAATTTTGTCTCCACAACTCTCTCAAGACTCTTCACATTTTGCATGATCTCTTGGATGTTCTTCTCCATGCCTTGGACAGTGCTCACTAGAAATTCCATTTGCTTAGCTGGGGTTCTGAGCTGCGGAACTAGAGGTGGCCTATTTGTAGCAGCTTCAGCCTCTGCTGCCTCTGCTGCCATTCTTGCTGTAGCTGAGTTGGGATCATTGGCATCCATCACAACCTCATTATCTTCAAATTCAGGCTGAAGAGGTAGATGGGGACGATCAGGTAGATATGCATGCTTTCCTAGCTTGGCATTAATGAGCATCTGAATGTAAGGTGCATATCCACATGATCTCTTCTGATCCACAGCAGTTCTCCGGATAGTCTCAACTAGCAAGTCCATCACTCTAAATATGGTATGTGTCTATCAGGTGCAGCAGGTTGATAGAATGTCCTCTAATCATATTTTCATATCCTGGTTTATGCAACAGGGTGTATCTCAGAATAGTGCTTGTAGTAGGAATGCCTGCTTGCAGAAAGTACACTGAACCCATCTTGTGACTAGCCAAGTACTTGTGTGGAATTGTCTTGTACATATTGGCCATTGAGTTGTGACCTTGCTTCGCTTCTGCGTACACATCTACATCTCGATCTTCCTGCTTGGGGGCACCAATGATAGTAGCCTATTCATCAATTGTGGCTTCATACTTGTGACCATCAGTCATCCAGACTAAAGAGTCATCATAGAAATGAACAGTCGCATATAATTGCATGATTAACTTGTCATTCCATGGGGCCATCTCTTTGCCAACAATTTTTTTAATTTCAACTAGCCTGAAGTTCTCTTGGACATGGGGCAAGAAATTCTCATTTTCCTTGATATATGCCCAGTCGACATACCTCATATCATTGACAGCAGGACTCTTGTCAAATAAGACAGTCTCATAAAAGTCTTGTTGTTCCTTGGTGTGTGTCGTGGTTTTTTCACGGCAGATGTCCTCGTGAAAGGACTTGTTACTGGAGCCATCGCACCTTGGTGGCGACTCAAAGGGGTTAAGCGGGAAAGACGCGGCGATTTACCCAAGTTCGGCCCCTCGAGAAGAGGTAACAGCCTACGTCCTGCTTTTGTGTGTATTAATGTGGACTCGATTACAAGGAAGGCATAACTTGCCGAAACCTAGCACTCGATGATTTCTAACCTACCCTCTGTCCCCCGGGACTCGCCTTTATATACAGGTCGATCCCCTAGGGTTTACAAGGATTCTTTTCTCTTTACAACTCGTGACCCTTGTGGTTTCTAAGTCGCCATCTTCCGAAGCTTGGAGACCTTCCAAGAGCCACAACCGTCATACGACCTTGATTCGGCCACAACGAGGCCTACCTAAATGTTTGGGTGAATCGCCCAATGGATGACCCGGCCCAACTAGGGCGGGTCATCCACACGTAATATCCCCAACATTAGGCCCCAATATTGACTTGAACTTCTTCCTTTTCATGCCAACACCTCTGCTCCATTGAAGGCGATTCATCCCTTATTTTTCTTCATATGTCAAAAAATCGTACACCCGCCATTGGGCACTGAAAATCCCTTAAGTCGCCAAACCATTACTAATTGGCCTCTTCTTACTCCTCGACTTTCGGGAAGATAGCCGCAACTCCAACGGATCTTTTAGCGCATCATTTATCCCAAAAATTTTGGCACACATTTACAGCGAATCTTTTATGTCCCGGCGGTTCCCGCTCATGGCGCCTCGATTCTTGCACCTGCCTCGATAAATAGGCCGAGGGGGGGGGGGAACAGAACTGTCGCTTCTCACCTACCAGTCTCGTCACCTTCCTCCCCACCGGCACAGCGAGGAAACCGCATCGCCCCAAGGAATCCGCTGCTGACCGTGCCTTCGGCCTTCACACGAGGAGCTCCGGTGCCGTCTGTGAGCTTTCGCCGTCGTCCATCCTCGCGCCGCAATCAACACATCCGCCATCTGCATCGTCGACTGCATCGCCGTCGGCCACCTCGCCATTCACCTCGAACCTTGCTGCCACCGGAAACTTCTCTGCTCGACGGGACGCCCGCACTTCTCCAGCGAACACCATCTCCATCGACTCTTCTTTCCCGACAACATCAGGTTTGGCTTCCGCCCATCTTTAGGAGTAGATTTACCTTCTATTCGAGCTTCCGCCATTGCCATGTTCTTGAAGCTCGCTGCATATAGATGCTATCTGCTTCGAATCGACTAGCAGGAGCGTCGGTAGAATAATTTAATGGCCCGAATACTTCCACTCACCCGCTGTACTTGTGAATCTTTGAAAGCAACATCTTCACCAAGCAATGGGCATCATCTGATAACAAACTGTCGCGACCAGTCATTTTCTCTAGGTTTCCGCGGTTGTCCGGTAGATCCATTCCTTTTTTACTGTTTGCAAAAAGTTGTTTATAGTCTTCATCTTCTGGTACTTCAAACAAAATACCTTCACCGTCCCCAGAGTGCAAACCTTGGGCATATCCACCCTTCCATAAGTCGCCATAGTGATCCAACCCGGCCCTTGGATCTGGCGAGTCAAAAAACCCCCTTTTTTTTAACCAAAGCACCCGGCGGGTTAAATGAACTGATTTTATCCCATACAATAGGCGTCCAAGACATGTAATATCATCCTTTACTTATTTGTAGCATGGGCGCCATCTTCAAGAGTGACTGGCTTCCTACCAAGGTTGATGATTCCATTTTAGCCGATTATGTGAAAACGGGCAGCTTGGATCCCCAGGACGTTATTGGCTGGCGCACCGGGTTCGGAGAAGACCTCCCTAACCCCAAAGAGGGGGAGATAGTCGTTTTTGTTGAACACCTGGAGCGAGGTTTTAAGCCGCCCGGGTCAAAGTTTCTTAGAGACACCTTATCTTTTATGAACGTCCGCCTCCAGGATCCGGGATCCAATTATATAAGTAATTTGTGCCAGTTCCAAGTTCTCTATGAGGCTTATCTGCGGATCGAGCCTTCTGTCCCCTTATTCTGGCATTTTTTCCATATGAATCGCCAAATGGAATTCCACAACGGCCCCAGCTTGGAACTTGGTGGTGTCAGCGTCCAGCGCCGCAGGGATAGCCCATTCCCCTCACTTATCATGCCTAGCCATCCCAAAGGCTGGGGCGAGTCTTGGTTTTACTGTCAAGAAACATCTCCTGTTGGCGAGAACAAGCTTTTGGGCTACATGCCAACTCGCCTTCCAACCAATTTCAAGCTCCCAGACAAGCTCACGGAGGAGGAAGAATCGGAGTTTATCCCAATATTGTCCGAGTTAAGATCCTTGACGAACAACGGGCTTACCGGGGTTGACCTAATCCGCTGTTGGGTCGAATGGCGCATCCTTCCTATGAGCCGCCGGGATGGGCTGATGTGTGCATTTGATGGTACCCTGGATCATCCTCAATGCTACTTCCATACGTCTTTAACGGAGAAGGACATTGTTACCATTATCAAAAAGCTGACTGGCGAGCCTGCGGGAAAATGTGGCCAAATCGGCCTCAAGCCTTTCTGCAAAATTAACCCGGCACCCAAGGTAAACAAACCTAAACCGCCCTTGGTTTTTATGCTTTATGCTTCATTTGTGTTTTTAGTTTTGTAACATATGCCATTTCAGAAAGGCAATAAGTTCTGGTCCAGGAAGCCCAAAAAACAAGCCATGAAAAGTGCTAAGCCGCCCTCAAAGAAAACCAAGGGTAAGGGCAAATCTGCCGCAGCTGAGCCATCCGAAGTTGACGAATCTCAAGTCGGCGGTGCACTTTCATAGGTAAAAATTCGTCCTCCTTTCACTCGCCATTCGTTGCTATTAACCTTCACATTTATATCTCTCCCTCTCCTTGTAATAAAATGAAGATAACGAAAGCCAAGAAGACTCTGTTGAGGTAAATTTTTGTTTCCTCCGATTCATCTCCTTCTCCACCTAAGCCGGCCCAGCGAATATGTGGGAAAGTTCCCTTCTCACATCCAAATGCTTATTTGGACCCAAATTTCCTACTGAAGAAAGCACAGCACGCCTCAAACCGGAAAACACGAAGTCACTCTGGCGATCTGGTATCTGGCTTACCAGCAACAAACAAAAGAAAGCCAAGCGAGGTACTTTTATGAGTAACCATTATTCATGCTTCTTTGGATCACATTTGTAACCTGCCTGTATTATTGATGTATAACTCTTGCAGAATTCTCCTCCAACTTCTGGCGACTCAGTGATGTCAACACTTCCACCAATGATTCGAGTTCCGAGGTAAGTCTTTTTATAACCTTGCCTCGACTTTTAAGAATAACGATCTTTTCAATTCCTTAACGTGCTTATTCCCTTTTGTCAGGGCACAAGCCAAGAAAAGAAAAACCAGTGGATCAACTCCTGATGCAACTTCAGAACCCCCGAAGAAATCAACTCCGACTCAAGACAATCCAGATCAGGCTGAGCCTGCGATTCAAGTGGATCTTCCTGAGTCGCCGAAGGATCAATGGATGCCTTTAAATCGCCGAACCCATTGATGACAACAGAAGACCCAGATGCTGTAGTTATTACTGGCTCTGGCTTTTCTAAGCCGGCGGCGACAGTTTTATCCAAACATGTAGCATCCTCCTCTCAGGCCATTCCCGAGTCTAGGCTCTCCAAGGCGAAACTTTCCGACTATGCAAATTTGGAGTTTAAGGAACTCTGTTCTGGCTTTGCAAGTCGCCTGGAGGCGAGCTATGAGATGGAGAAAAACCTGCTGAAGATGTTAAACAACAAACATGAGGTAAATTTTGTTATACTTATATTATTCCCATTAACCCCCAAGGGTCGGGTCATCAGTGAAAAGATGAGCCGGGTCTTCGAAAATTTAGAAAAACCTTCGCGACCAGTAACCCCCAAGGGCCGGGTCATCAGTAAAAAGATGAGCCGGGCTTTGAAAATTTAGGAAAAGCTTCGCGACCAGTAACCCCCAAGGGCCGGGTCATCAGTAAAAAGATGAGCCTGGTCTTGATTTTTGTATAATTTACCTGAAAAATTATACATTAGCCCCCAAGTGTCAGGGATATTGCTTTGCAGTAATTCTGAGACTTGCCCTTATTTCAAACTTTCAATAGGAACACCTTGCTCAGACCAAATTGGCGCTGGGCGACTTAAGGAAAAACTTAGCTGGGCAACAAGACGCCCGAGCTAAGTCGGAGGAAAAATGCCAATTGGCCTTGACCGAACTGGTAAAACTCAAGGCCGAGTTGAAAGAAGCTCAGGCTGAACAAAATGCCGCCTTGAAGAGGGCAGAGAAGGCTGAAGCTAGGCTGGCCACCGTACAACAAGAATTGTCCGGCTTAAAGCGTCATATCTCCAACATGACGCAAGACGTCTTTGGTAAGCTTTACTTAAACCTTTGACCTCCTCCTTTCTTTTTTGTTTTACTTATGATAAGTCGCTAATCATCATGATTCAGGTCCAAGAGCCGCCAACCTTCAAGAAGACTGTGTGTTGATGCTGAAGGCGATTTACACGCTGACAGAGCAATTATACATAGGCAGTGTCTTGACAGTTAAAGCTGTGATGGGTGCCAAAGAACCTATCACTTCTATCAAGAAGGTGCTTGGCTGCTTGTCCACACTTCCCCCTCAGATTGGCGAATTAACTCGGTCAGCCGCCCGGAGAGGTATTCTGACTGCCCTGAGTCGCTGTTTGGCATATGCTCCAGAAATCAACGTAGAAGAAGTAGCCGCAGGCTTTCCTCAGCTCAAGGACGATGGGTCTGAATTTGTTGAAGAGGACTATCAGCGAGTCGTCAAGAACTCTCGGCTGGCCGCGACTCAACTTGCCGCAAGCCTTGACTTAACAAAATACCAGGCGGCTTATGAGAGCAGAAACAAGAAGGTCAGCCCGCCAACCTTCGTGACGACCAGCCTAACTCCTCGGCGACCCAAGAATCCTTTTGACTTGGAGGCAGACCTGGCATGCATTCTGACTGATGAAGATGATTTTGCTGCTTTGGCCAAGTGCAATTGGGTACTGGGCGACTTGCAAATCGAAGTCGGCCAGAGCTCTCATCAGGATGATCCCGAGGCACCAGCAAAGTAAACTTTATTGAGTTTGACCTGAGAGCCATGTAACAGGTCCCTTTTCCATAAGTCAGTACTGTTTTTGATGATACCTCTTGCAAGAACCTTTATATCGCCCTTAAGGCGACTTGAAATATTTGACCCGCCTCTTTATAAGAGTCTTTTATAGCGCTTAATTCGCCATGGATGAAACAATTCTTATCACCCTCCTGTCTTAAGCTTTGAGAATAGAATATGTGAAAACAAACAAACTATAGATATTTTCAACAAGCACCAGAAAGAAAAAGCTTAAAATCTTCTGGGCTATGCCACAACGAAAAATAGCAATAGTAATTTCGTCGGCTCATAAGGTCGCGACAGGGGGAGGCGAGTCAGAAAGCTCGTGCACCCACCCTAAATGCAGGTTTCGTCGGCTCATAAGGTCGCGACAGGGGGAGGCGAGTCAGAAAGCTCGTGCACCCACCCTAAATGCAAGTTTCGTCGGCTCATAAGGTCGTGACAGGGGGAGGCGAGTCAGAAAGCTCGTGCACCCACCCTAAATGCAGGTTTCGTCGGCTCATAAGGCCGCGACAGGGGGAGGCGAGTCAGAAAGCTCGTGCACCCACCCTAAATGCAGGTTTCGTCGGCTCATAAGGTCGCGACAGGGGGAGGCGAGTCAGAAAGCTCGTGCACCCACCCTAAATGCAGATTCTGTCGGCTCATACGGTCGCAACAGGATGACACAATTTGTTCTTTAATGAAGAAGCCCCCAAGTCGGGGAGTATTTTATTACTTTATAATGAAACTGAAAAACTTACGAAGTGTCAAGCTTAAGAGCTTAAGTGTAGTAAGGCCGCAAATGGGCAATATTCCAGGGGCGAGTTGACTCAGCCTCCGTGGTCGGTCGATTAGGCCGAAGATCCACCAAATAATAAGAACCATTGCAGAGGTTCTTGCTGACGATGAACGGCCCTCCCCAAGGGGGTGATAACTTGTGCATGCCCGCTCGATCTTGTATTAGACGAAGCACTAAGTCGCCTTCCTGAAAGGTCTGACTCTTTACCCGGCGACTATGATAACGCCGCAGATCTTGCTGGTAGATAGCCGAACGGGCCGCAGCCAGGTCACACGCCTCCTCCAAGGTATCCAAAGAATCTTGACGCGCCAGCTCATTATCTTGCTCCACATATGCGGCGACTCTAAGAGAGTCATGCCTTATGTCCGTAGGAAGAACATCCTCCGCTCCATAGACCAAAAAGAAAGGGGTGAATCCCGTGGACCGGTTCGGGGTGGTCCGAATACTCCACAGTACCGAAGGTAACTCTTCAACCCAACACCCTGGAGTCCTTTCCAGGGGAACCATGAGTCGGGGCTTGATCCCTCGCAAGACCTCCTGATTCGCCCGTTCTGCTTGCCGTTAGATTGCGGGTGAGCGACCGCAGAAATATCAAGTCGGATATGTTCTCGACGACAAAAATCCTGCATCGCCCCTTGGGACAAGTTAGTACCATTATCGGTAATAATACTGTGCGGATATCCAAACCGGAAGATCAGCTTCTTCAAAAATTTGACCGCCGTCTCCGCATCGCAAGCTCCAACAGGTTCCGCTTCAACCCACTTGGTGAATTTATCAACCGCCACCAATAGGTGGGTCTTCTTGTTGGAGGACATTTTAAAGGGACCAACCATGTCCAGCCCCCAGACTGCGAAAGGCCAAGTAATGGGAATCATTCTCAATTCTTGAGCCGGCACAAGAGCCTGCCTCCCATAACGTTGGCACCCTTCGCACCGACGAACTATTTCTTCTGCATCTGCGTGAGCCGTCAACCAAAAGAAACCATGACGAAAAGCCTTTGATACCAAAGAACGTGACCCGGCGTGATGTCCACAGTCTCCGGAATGAATGTCATTTAAGATCGCGCATCCTTCTTCGGGGGAGACACATCACTGAAAAACCCCAGAAGCGCTCCGTTTGTACAACTCGCCATTAATGATGACCATGGATTTGTTGCGCCGAACGATCTGGTGAGCTAAAACTTCGTCGGTGGGTAACTCGCCGCGAGTGAGATAAGCCAGATAAGGGAGAACCCAATCCGGAATGACATGGAGAGCTGCCACGAGCTGAGACTCGGGATCTCGTACCGCCAATTCCTCCTCTGAGGGTAAGACCACGGATGGTTTATGCAAGATATCCAGAAAAACATTAGGGGGAACCGGTTTTCTCTATGAGCCGAGTCGCGAGAGGGCGTCAGCTGCCTCGTTGAGTCGTCGGTCAATGTGGTCCACCTGATAGCCATGAAAATAACCTGCTACATCCGACACAGCTCGTCTGTAAGCCGCCATCATGGGATCCCGAGAGTCCCAGGTACCCGAAACTTGTTGCGCCACCAAATCGGAATCGCCAAAACACCTGACTCGTGTTAGGTTCATCTCCTTCGCGAGTCGCAAGCCATGAAGCAAAGCTTCATATTCCGCCGCATTATTGGTGCAGGGAAACATGAGTCGGAGAACGTAACAGAACTTATCTCCTTGAGGGGATACTAACACCACACTAGCCCCCGAGCCTTCCAGCTGCCTAGATCCATCAAAGTAAATAGTCCGGTAGGTAAGGTCGGGCCGGTCTTCCGGAACATGTAGCTCGGTCCAGTCGTTAACGAAATTAACTAGTGCCTGGGATTTGATAGCTGTGCGGGGAGTATACTGTATGTGATGAGACCCAAGCTCTATCGCCCATTTGGCGATTCGCCCTGTTGCCTCCCGATTCTGGATAATGTCACCAAGGGGAGGAGAACTTACCACTGTGATCGGGTGCTCCTGGAAGTAATGCTTAAGTTTTCGACTCGTCATAAACACCCCATAGAACAGTTTTTGCCAATGCGGGTATCGCTGTTTGGAAAGGGTTAACACCTCGCTGATAAAATAAACTGGGCGTTGTACTGGGTATTCCTTCCCTTCTTCCTTTCTTTCAATGACCACAACCACGCTTACTGCCTTGGAATTTGCCGCGATATACAGAAGCATAGGCTCCTTGTTAGTCGGGGCTCCCAGGACCGGCGGGTTAACCAATTGGCGTTTTAGGGCCTCAAGCGCCTGGTCTGCCTCATTTGTCCACACGAATCGATCAGACTTCCGTAATAGTTGATAAAGAGGAATCACCTTTTCCCCTAGGCGACTCACAAAACGACTTAAAGCCGCAATGCGACCTGCCAGCCGTTGAACTTGATTAACATTCGCCGGCTTTCCGAGAGAGGTAACCGCTTCGATTTTGTCCGGGTTAGCCTCGATGCCGCGCTCCGATTCCAAGAAACCCAGCAATTTTCCTGCAGGTACACCAAAAACGCACTTGGTAGGATTTAACTTCATCTGTTATACGCGTAAATTATCAAAAGTCTCCTTAAGGTCTTCTAGTAGCGTCTCCCCCTGGCGGGTCTTGATCACAATATCGTCGACATAGGCATGGACGTTGCGACCAATTTGGTTACGAAGACAATTCTGGATACAGCGTTGATAAGTCGCCCCCGCGCTTTTGAGTCCGAAGGGCATGGACACATAGCAAAAGGCCCCAAAGGGGGGTATGAAGGCCATCTTCTCCTGATCTTCCACGGCCATCTTGATCTGGTGATATCCTGAATAAGCGTCCAAAAAACACAATCGTTCGCATCCCACCACCGAGTCAATGATTTGATCGATGCGGGGAAGAGCGAAAGGATCTTTGGGACAAGCTCTGTTGAGGTCTGTATAGTCATTGCACATACGGAAAGTGCCATTCTTCTTGAGTACCAACACCGGGTTAGCCAGCCATTTGGGGCGAAAAACTTCCATGATGAACCCGACGGCTAAAAGGCGGGCGACTTCTTCTCCAATCGCCTTGCGTCGTTCCTCGTTGAATCTGCGAAGGTACTGCTGGATAGGTTTGCATTTTGGGTCAATGTTAAGATGGTGCTCAGCGAATTCTCTCGGTACACCAAGCATGTCAGAAGGTTTCCATGCGAAGATGTCCCGATTCTCACGGATGAATTCGATGAGTGCGCCTTCCTATTTGGGGTCTAGACCCATCCCAATGGTGAACTGCTTGGATGAATCGCCAGGCACGAAATCGATTGTTTTAGTGTCATCCATCGGTTTGAACTTGAGGGGCGACTCAGAATCTGTAGTCGGCTTCTTGAGTGGTGACATCTCAGCCAGGTCAACATTGGCCCGATGGTGCTTGAGCTCTTCAGCCGCACAGGCGACTTCCGCATACGCCGCGTCCCCTTCTTCACATTCCTTTGCGATCCTTCTATCTCCATCAACCGTGATGGGTCCTTTAGGACCAGGCATTTTGAGCTTGAGGTAGACGTAGCACGGGCGGGCCATGAAGCGGGCGTAAGCCGGTCGCCCGAACAACGCATGGTATGGGCTTTTCAGCTTGACCACCTCGAAGATTAGAGACTCCGACCTGTAGTTCTGCGCAGTTCCAAACGCTACTGAGAGCGTGACCCGGCCTATGGGATAAGCCGACTTGCCCGGGACAATTCTGTGGAAAACCGTGGTCGAAGGCATTAAGTCTTTCTCCAATAGATTCATCCTCTGGAAGGTGTCGAAGTATAGGATATTGATGCTGCTGCCACCATCCATTAATACCTTTGATAGGGTGTAACCCCCCACTTGGGGAGCCACGACTAATGCCAGGTCTCCCGGGTTATCTATTCTTGGCGGGTGATCCTCCCTGCTCCATGTTATGGTCTGCTTGGACCAGTGGAGATATCTGGGAATCGCTGCTCAGTTACACTGTACGTCCGGTGACTTACCCTTTTATCACGCCTGCAAGCATTAGTGGTGAAAACATGGTACTGCCCATTACTTAGCTATTTGGGATTACTGCGGAAGCCCCCATTGTCGTCCTGGTCCTGTGGAGCCCCCTGTGGGGGCGGCTGCTGGAAACTCCCGACGGGTTGTACCGCCGCTGGTGGTGCACCGGGTACTGGCCGCCGCCTGGTTGCGGGCCTCCCTGAGCCCCCTGTTCAGGAAAGTCGCCGAAGGGGTTCTGCCTTTGGTTGGACGCGGCGAGTTGGTCCTCGCGCCGGTTTGGATCTTCGTTTTGGCTCTTCTTGATTGCCTCCGCCCGAAATTCTCGCATCACGAAACAGTTTTCCCAAGAATGACTCGCCGGGCCGTCAGCCGTGGCGTGGTGCGGGCAAGGGCCCTTGAGTAACTCTTCATAGTTACGCGGCCTTTTCCCACTGAAGCCTCGGTTCTTCTTTTTGCCATCATTAGCATTGGTGTTGGCGACCAAGTCCGAGGGCTCCTCCTGTGGTCTACGCTTGCCATTGGTCCCCTGATTGTGACGGTTGCGCCCTTGGAAACGGGTATGATTTTTGGACGACTCGCCCTTTTTGGGCGAGTTAACCTTGCCATCCTCGCCGGGATCCTTAGTATCATCGGCCTCGGCATACCTAGTGAGGGTGTCCATTAGTTCGCCCATGTCTTGGACCTTCCGTTTGAGTCGCCCCAACTTCTGTACTAAGGGCTCGTAATGACAATTGTGCTCGAGGATGAGCACAACTTGAGCCGCCATAATACCATCCGACGAATGAATAATTTCTGCCACCCGCCGCGACCAATGGTGGGACGATTCGTCCGGGCGCTGAACACAGTGTTGTAGATCGACAATCGTCATTGGACGTTTGCAAGTTCCCCGAATTTTTTTGATGAAACGCTCTTTTAACTCGGCCCAGCACTGGATGGAATTGGGAGGCAAAATTTTCAACCAGGTGCGTGCCGACCCCTCGAGCGTCATCGTGAAGTATCGGGCGCAAACCGCCTCGTTTACGTCGAGCATGTCCATGGCAATCTCGTAACCCTCGATCCATGACGTTGGTTCGAGGTCTGGTGTATAATTAGGCACTTTCCTTGGTCCCTTAAAGTCTTTGGGCATCCTTTCGTTCCGAAGGGCCGGGGATAAGCATGGGACCCCAACTCACCCTACGCCCCCAACGAGGGGGGCCGGGGCGTCTTGGATATTCGGGAGATCTCGGCCCGGCGGGTTCCGCTTGGGCGGGTTGTCCTGCAAGAAGTGTCGCGGCCCGCTGTTTACAGCAGGCTGGTCCTCCGTCCTGCTCCTGGTATAGCTTGCCTGTGGGGTGGAGTGCAACCTCTCGAGGCTATGCGAGAACTGGGCGTTTTGAACCACCGCTGTTTTCAACATCTCAATGGCGTTCCTTGCTTCAATCTCAGCTGGGGTGTTGCCGTGAATCGGAAGGGACTCCAGGTGGCGAGTTGCGGCAAGCACGTTGTCCACCGGGTTGGAGAAGTGGCCTTGAGGGGTCCGGAAACGAGGAATTTGACCCTCAATCGGCTGAACCGGCGGGTTTGGTGGGCGGCCCGGTCCTCCTGCCGGGGCGGCTCCCATCCCGGGGGTTCGAGGAGTGTCGAATAGACGAGTCGGATTGAGATCATGGGGCAGGCGACCCTGGTGCCTTCGCTGATGGACGGCGCCGGACGCGCGTTGCTGTCTCTCAAGCCGCCAGTTGTCAGTGTTTAAGCGCATCCTTTCGGCCGCAATTTGGGCTTGTCGAGTCTCGATCCTGGCGGATTCCATCTCAGCATCCTGATGGGCCTTCGCCACCACTTCTCTGAGCTTTGCTAATTCTGTGTTTACCTCCTCTTGGTTCTCTGGCGTGAGGGGGGTCGCCATTAGTCTTGTGATTTCCGCCGCTAAATCCACCAGGACCGCGGCTGGACTCCTGGACGTCTTGCCGGTCCCACCGCCTCAAGTAGGGTTTTGTGTGGGCTGAGTCGGCCCCGCCATGTAGATGGCGATCTAGCGGCGGGTTCGGTCAAGGACTTCCGGATCCATGGCTAGTGACAAGCCTCCGAGTCCATCCCCATGAAGAGACCGGATGGAATCTGAGTCGCCCATGGATGACTCGTCGTCAGAGTTGACCGGGGTAACTTCCTGAGTCGCCAAGTGTTCTGGCTCCTCCGATCCCTGCGTGAATCCCACAAAGACCGGGCGAGTTAGCTCTGGTGTTACGACTGGGCGAACGTACCTGGCCGGCTCGACGATGTCGGTGGAGATGTCCGGCTCAGGGACGGGTGATCCGATCATGCCGATGAAGACGTTGATCTTGCCGAAGGGAACCCTGTAGCCAGATTCAATTGAATTCCCTTCAGGGCCCCATCGCTGGTTGTCGATGTAGTTGATCCCACGGCGGCTCTGACTCATGAGCGCCGTCGCGTAGCTCCCAAACCCTGGTAGGGATCCCTTTGAAAACTCAACTCCACCGTGCGCAGGCCCCACGGTGGGCGCCAACTGTCGTGGTTTTTTCACGGCAGATGTCCTCGTGAAAGGACTTGTTACTGGAGCCATCGCACCTTGGTGGCGACTCAAAGGGGTTAAGTGGGAAAGACGCGGCGATTTACCTAGGTTCGGCCCCTCGAGAAGAGGTAACAGCCTACGTCTTGCTTTTGTGTGTATTAATGTGGACTCAATTACAAGGAAGGCGTAACTCGCCGAAACCTAGCACTCGATGATTTCTAACCTACCCTCTGTCCCCCGGGACTCGCCTTTATATACAGGTCGATCCCCTAGGGTTTACAAGGATTCTTTTCTCTTTACAACTCGTGACCCTTGTGGTTTCTAAGTCGCCATCTTCCGAAGCTTGGAGACCTTCCAAGAGCCACAACCGTCATACGACCTTGATTCGGCCACAACGAGGCCCACCTAAATGTTTGGGTGAATCGCCCAATGGATGACCCAGCCCAACTAGGGCGGGTCATCCACAGGTAATATCCCCAACAATGTGAAACCTTGGACCAACAACAGTTCTTCTCCTGACAGCATATGGATCAAGGGATCTCCATTTTCTTAGTCCGGCATCCTTCCTCTTCTTCATATCCTCTGCTATAGGATGAGCATCATTGTCGAGTGGAAGGAATGGTCCGAGCTTCCTGAGAACTGGAGCATTCTCATCTGCTTCTTCCTCTGCAGCAGGGGCACTTGATGCAGGGCCTTTTGCTTTGGCCGCTACAGGTATGTCTTTGGTGGTCTTCCTGGAAGCTGGAGCCTTCTTTTCTTTAGCAGGAGGCTTAGGAGCAGACTTCATGGCGTCAGCCATCAACTTCTTCTTTTTGGGATGAACTGGGATCTCCTCGGGAGCTTCTAGATCTTAATACATGGAAGTTTTTCTACCAACAAGATGGACGGTTCTCTTCCTGGGCCTCTTCACACCAGCTTTATTTGCAGGTGCATCATTGGAAAGCTCAGTGCTCTTCGTGGCATACTCAGGTGCTCTCAGATTAGCTCGAGTAGCAGTGAATTTCCTGACATCCGTCTTAGGAGGTGCCTTCGAATGAGCTGAAGTCTCTTCGGGCAGAAAGTCTGAATCCTCCTCATCAGAATTTAGCTTCCTTCTCTGCCTGGTGGCTGCCTTGGGCAAGCCATGGGAGCTATATGATCGAGGGTCAGAGTGTGTCCTCTCTGGACTAGTGCCAGCATCCAAGACAACACTTGGTTCCCTGAAATCAATCTGACTATCATCTGAACCTGACATACTGACAGACACGCTCGACAACAAACATCAGAACCTGTGAAGTGGATATAGGAAAGACAGAATGGATGAGCATCACAAAATTCAGATATTTTTGAAAATTTGAAGTCTGAAACTTAGGGTATGATCTTCTACAGGATGTAAATCGGTGGCACCGAGTTGGCATTTTCGGAGTCACCGAGAAAGCTGACTCGCTTAACAGAAACTTGGCAGTCATTTTCGGTGGCACCGATAAGAGTTGCTCGGTCTCACCGAGTTGCTTCTCAGGAACCCTAAAACAAGAACCGGTGGAACCGATTTTACAAACTCGGTCTCGCCGAGTTGCATACAACGGAAGATCAGATCTGAAATTTACTACGTCTACTAATCTAAGGATTCATCTGGTGGACAGGAGGTTTGCACACGGTGGTATGAAGAATAAAGATTCCAATGCGTGAGAATCGGATGGGGAAACACAAAGTAGATCGAACGGTACCCTAGCTCGGTGGCGGTTCGTCTACGACGACAACGACACAGTAGATTGTGTCGACGATAGTGAATCCCACAGGCGACGGAGCTCGGGGAGACAAAGGCGATGACCTGGGGTCTTGGGGGGCAACGAGGGTTTGGTGAACGAACCGTTTATACGAAGTGAAATCAAAGGATTCGGTCCACTGATATATATACCCGTGCGCTATCGATGTCACAAAGATGGCAAAATCGGTGTCACCGAGTTCCTCAACTGTCAGTAGACAGGGAAACTCGGCGTAACTGAGTTGGCGAGTTTGGTGGTACCGAGATAGGAAAACCTGATCAACTTTGAAAAATCGATGGTGCTGAGTTTGTGGAGTTGGTCACATCGAGTTTTTCAAAGAGGTTTTGGAAGGCAACCTTTGACGATAGGAACTCCGAGTGCACCTTCACACAGAAGGATCGACAAGTGCTTGTTCAAGTTTTGTGATGAAGCATGAATAGAACTTGAGATGAGATAGCATAGATAGCTAGAGAAGGGTCCTAGGCATTCTTGTCCATCCAATGGGAAAAAGACAAATCAAAAGCCAAATAACAACAATTGGATGTCCTCAAATGATCAAACACATGCACACCAACATGATCACACAATAAGAATGATGAATAAAACATGGTAAACATGCACAAACATCCTAGCAGTTATCAAGCACTTGGGCGATGAAAAAGTCATATATATATGAGTATATTGACATAGGAGCGAAGTAAGAATACTTTGATCTTAGGTCATACTCATCGTTAAGCACAAGTGGGGTTACCACTTTTACATAATCATTAATGTGTTCATATCCTTAGGAGATGCTTATACTCAAGTCTTAGAGTAAAGCCCCCCTTGATATAATATCCCCACTAAGAGGGATCAACTAACCTTGGGTTTTGTCGTAGAAGACTTCAAGTAGGTGAATTGTGTTGGGGAACGTCGCATGGGAAACAAAAATTTTCCTACGCGCACGAAGACCTATCATGGTGATGTCCATCTATGAGAGGGGATGTGTGATCTACGTACCCTTGTAGACCGTATAGCAGAAGCATTAGTGAACGCGGTTGATGTAGTGGAACGTCCTCACGTCCCTCGATCCGCCCCCCGAACCGTCCCGCGATCAGTCCCACGATCTAGTGCCGAACGGACGGCACCTCCGCGTTCAGCACACGTACAGCTCGATGATGATCTCGGCCTTCTTGATCCAGCAAGAGAGACGGAGAGGTAGAAGAGTTCTCCGGCAGCGTGACGACGCTCCGGAGGTTCGTGATGATCTTGTCTCAGCAGGGCTCCGCCCGAGCTCCGCAGAAACGCGATCTAGAGGAAAAACCGTGGAGGTGTTTGGTCGGGCTGCCGTGGAAAAGTCATCTCAAATCAGCCCTAAAACCTCCGTATATATAGGGGGAAGAGGGGGAGCCTTGCCTTGGGGTCCAAGGACCCTTAAGGGTTTCGGCCGAGCCAAGGGGGGAAGGTCTCCCCTTCCAAACCGAATCCAACTTGGTTTGGAATGTGGAGTCCTTCTTCCCTTTCCCACTTCCTCCTTTTTTTTCTTTTCTCTTTGATTTTCTTCCTATGGCGCATAGGGCCTTCTTGGGCTGTCCCACCAGCCCACTAAGGGCTGGTGTGCCACCCCCAAGGCCTATGGGCTTCCCCGGGGTGGGTTGCCCCCCCGGTGAACTCCCGGAACCCATTCGTCATTCCCGGTACATTCCCGGTAACTCCGAGAACCTTCCGGTAATCAAATGAGGTCATCCTATATATCAATCTTCTATTTCGGACCATTCCGAAAACCCTCGTGACGTCCGTGATCTCATCTGGGACTCCGAACAACATTCGGTAACCAACCATATAACTCAAATACGCATAAAACAACATCGATCCTTAAGTGTGCAGACCCTGCGGGTTCGAGAACTATGTAGACATGACCCGAGAGACTCCTCAGTCAATATCCAATAGCGGGACCAGGATGACCATATTGGATCCTACATATTCTACGAAGATCTTATCGTTTGAACCTCAGTGCCAAGGACTCATATAATCCCGTATGTCATTCCCTTTGTCCTTCGGTATGTTACAGGCCCGAGATTCGATCGTCAGTATCCGCATACCTATTTCAATCTCGTTTACCGGAAAGTCTCTTTACTCGTTCCGTAATACAAGATCCCGCAACTTACACTAAGTCACATTGCTTGCAAGGCTTGTGTGTGATGTTGTATTACCGAGTGGGCCCCGAGATACCTCTCCGTCACACGGAGTGACAAATCCCAGTCTTGATCCATACTAACTCAACGAACACCTTCGGAGATACCTGTAGAGCATCTTTATAGTCACCCAGTTACGTTGCGACATTTGATACACACAAAGTATTCCTCCGGTGTTAGTGAGTTATATGATCTCATGGTCATAGGAACAAATACTTGACACGCAGAAAAACAGTAGCAACAAAATGACACGATCAACATGGTACGTCTATTAGTTTGGGTCTAGTCCATCACGTGATTCTCCTAATGACGTGATCCAGTTATCAAGCAACAACACCTTGTTCATAATCAGAAGACACTGACTATCTTTGATCAACTGGCTAGCCAGCTAGAGGCTTGCTAGGGACAGTGTTTTGTCTATGTATCCACACATGTAAATGAGTCTTCATTCAATACAATTATAGCATGGATAATAAACGATTATCTTCATACAGGAATTATAATAATAACTATATTTATTGTGGCCTCTAGGGCATAATTCCAACACTCTCGCACTTGCACTAGAGTCAATAATCTAGCCCTCACATCATCATGCGAATTACATTGTAATAAATCTAACACCCATACAGTTCTGGTGTTGATCATGCTTTGCCCGTGGAAGAGGTTTAGTCAGCCGGTCTGCTACATTCAGATCCGTGTGCACTTTGCATATGTTTACGTCCTCCCCTTCGACGTAGTCGCGGATGAGGTTGAAGCATCGTTTGATTTTTCTGGACTTCTTGTGAAACCGTGGTTCCTTTGCTAAGGCAATGGCACCCGTGTTGTCAGAGAACAAGGTTATTGGATTTAGTACGCTTGGCACCACTCGAAGATCCGTCATGAATTGCTTCATCCAGACACCCTCCTTAGCCGCCTCTGAGGCAGCCATGTACTCCGCTTCACATGTAGAATCTGCTAGGACTCCTTGCTTGGAACTGCACCAGCTTACCGCACCCCCATTAAGAATAAATACGTATCCGGTTTGTGACTTAGAGTCGTCCGGATGTGTGTCAAAGCTTGCATTGACGTAACCTTTTACGCGAGCTCTTCGTCACCTCCATACACGAGAAACATCTCCTTAGTCCTTTTCAGGTACTTCAGGATATTCTTGACCGCCGTCCAGTGATCCACTCCTGGATTACTCTGGAACCTACCTGCCATACTTATGGCCAGGCTAACGTCCGGTCTAGTGCACAACATTGCATACATGATAGAACCTTTGGCTGAAGCATAGGGGACGGTGCGCATATGCTCTCTATCCTCATCAGTTGCTGGGCACTGAGTCTTACTCAATCTCGTACCTTGTAAAACTGGCAAGAACCCTTTCTTGGACTTTCCATTTTGAACCTCTTCAAAACTTTATCAAGGTATGTGCTTTGTGAAAGTCCTATCAGGCGTTTTGATCTATCCTAGGTCCTTCATAGAGAAACGTTTATTCAAGTAACCCTTTATGCTCTCCAAAAACTCTACGTTGTTTCCAATCAGCAATATGTCATCCACATATAATATTAGAAACGCCACAGAGCTCCCACTCACTTTCTTGTAAATAGAAGATTCTCCAACCACTTGTATAAACCCAAATGCTTTGATCACCTCATCAAAGGGTTTGTTCCAACTCTGAGATGCTTGCACCAGTCCATAAATGGATCGCTGGAGCTTGCACACCTTGTTAGCATTCTTAGGATCGACAAAACCTTCGGGTTGCATCATATACAATTCTTCCTTAAGGAAACCGTTAAGGAACGCCGTTTTGACATCCATCTGCCAGATTTCATAATCGAAAAATGCTGCTATTGCTAACATGATTCTGACGGACTTAAGCATCGCTACGGGTGAGAATGTCTCATCGTAGTCAACTCCTTGAACTTGTGAAAAACCCTTTGCCACAAGTCGAGCTTTATAAACGGTCACATTGCCGTCAGTGTCCGTCTTCCTCTTAAAGATCCATTTGTTCTGAATAGCCTTGCGGCCCTCAGGCAGTACTTCCAAAGTCCACACTTTGTTCTCATACATGGATCCTATCTCGGACTTCATGGCTTCTAGCCATTTGTTGGAATCTGGGCCCACCATTGCTTCTTCATAATTTGCAGGTTCATTGTTGTCCAACAACATGATTGATAAGACGGGATTACCGTACCACTCTGGAGCAGCACGTGGTCTCGTCGACCTGCGTGGTTCGACAGAAACTTGAACCGGAGTTTCATGATCATCATCATTAACTTCCTCCTCAACCGGCGTCGCAATGACAGAGGTTTCCCCTTGCCCTGCGCCACCATCCAGAGGGATGAGAGGTTTGACAACCTCGTCAAGTTCTATCTTCCTCCCACACAATTCTCTCGAGAGAAACTCCTTCTCGAGAAAAGCTCCGTTTTTAGCAACAAACACTTTGCCCTCAGATTTGAGATAGAAGGTGTACCCAACTGTCTCTTTTGGGTAACCTATGAAGATGCACTTTTCCGCTTTGGGTTCCAGCTTTTCAGGCTGAAGCTTTTTGACATAAGAATCACATCCCCAAACTTTAAGAAACAACAACTTTGGCCTTTTGCCATACCACAGTTCGTATGGTGTCGTCTCAATGGATTTTGATGGTGCCCTATTTAAAGTGAATGCGGTTGTTTCTAATGCATAACCCCAAAACGATAACGACAAATCGGTAAGAGACATCATAGATCGCACCATCTCTAATAAAGTACGATTACGACGTTCGGACACACCATTACGCTGTGGTGTTCCAAGCGGTGTCAACTGTGAAACAATTCCACATTGTCTTTAGTGAGCACCAAACTCGAAACTCAGATATTCACCCCCACGATCAGACCGTAGGAACTTGATCTTCTTGTTACGATGATTTTCAACTTCACTCTGAAATTGCTTGAACTTTTCAAATGTTTCAGACTTGTGCTTCATTAAATAGACATAACCATATCTACTCAAATCGTCAGTGAAGGTGAGAAAATAACGATATCCGCCGCGTGCCTCTACGCTCATCGGACCACACACATCGGTATGTATGATTTCCAACAAGTCACTTGCACGCTCCATTGTTCCGGAGAACGGAGTTTTAGTCATCTTGCCCATGAGGCATGGTTCGCACGTGTCAAGTGAATCAAAGTCAAGTGACTCCAAAAGTCCATCGGCATGGAGTTTCTTCATGCGCTTTACACCAATATGACCTAAGCGGCAGTGCCACAAAAATATGGCGCTATCATTGTTAACTCTAACTCTTTTGGTCTCAATGTTATGTATGTGTGTATCACTATCAAGATTCAATATGAACAATCCTCTCACATTGGGTGCATGGCCATAAAAGATGTTACTCTTAGAAATAGAACAACCATTATTCTCTGAGTTAAAAGAGTAACCGTCTCGCAATAAACAAGATCCAGATATAATGTTCATGCTCAACGCAGGCACTAAATAACAATGATTCAAGTTCATAACTAATCCTGATGGTAACTGAAGTGAAACTGTGCCGACGGCGATTGCATCAACCTTGGAACCATTTCCTACGCGCATCGTCACTTCATCTTTCGCCAGCCTTCGTCTATTCCGCAGTTCCTGTTTCGAGTTGCAAATATGAGCAACAGAACCGGTATCGAATACCCAGGCACTACTACGAGAGCCGGTTAAGTACACATCAATAACATGTATATCGAATATACCTGATTTTTCTTTGGCCGCCTTCTTATCAGCCAGATACTTGGGGCAATTGCGCTTCCAGTGACCCATACCCTTGCAATAGTAACACTCTGTTTCAGGCTTAGATCCAGCTTTGGGTTTCTTCATTGGATTGGCAAGAGGCTTGCTGCTCTTCTTTGATTTACCCCTCTTGCCTTTGCCATTTCTCTTGAAACTAGTGGTCTTATTCACCATCAACACTTGATGTTCTTTACGGAGTTCAGACTCTGCGACTTTCAGCATCGCAAACAACTCGCCGGGTGACTTGTTCATCCCTTGCATGTTGTAGTTCAACACAAAGCCTTTATAGCTTGGCGGCAGTGATTGAAGGATTATGTCAGTGATAGCCTCTTGCGGGAGTTCAATCCCCAGCTCAGCTAGACGGTTTGAGTACCCAGACATTTTGAGCACATGTTCACTGACAGACGAGTTCTCCTCCATCTTGCAAGCATAGAATTTATCAGAGGTCTCATACCTCTCGATCCGGGCGTTCTTCTGAAAGATAAACTTCAACTCCTGGAACATCTCAAATGCTCCATGACGCTCAAAGCGACGTTGAAGTCCCGGTTCTAAGCCATACAAGACTTCACATTGAACTACTGAGTAGTCCTCCTTACGTGCTAACCAAACGTTCTTAACATCCTAATCAGCCGTAGCGGGTGGTTCATCTCCTAGCGCAGCATTAAGGACATAATCCTTCTTCCCAGCTTGTAAGATTAGCTTAAGATTACGAGCCCAGTCTACAAAGTTGCTTCCATCATCTTTCAACTCAGCTTTCTCTAGGAACATATTAAAATTCAGGGTGACTGTCGCGTGAGCCATGATCTACAACACAAATATATTCAAAGTGGACTTAGACTATGTTCAAGATAATTAGAGTTTAACTTAATCAAATTATTCTCTATACTCCCACTCAAAAAGTACATCTCTCTAGTCATTTGAGTGGTTCATGATCCACTTACACTAGCTCAAGTCCGATCATCACGTGAGTTGAGTATAGTTTCAGTGGTAAGCATCCCTATGCTAATCATATCATCTATATGATTCATGATCGATCTTTCGGTCTCATGTGTTCCGAGGCCATGTCTGCACATGCTAGGCTCGTCAAGCTTAACCCGAGTGTTTCGCGTGCGCAACTGTTTTGCACCCGTTGTATGTGAACGTTGAGTCTATCACACCCGATCATCACGTGGTGTCTCGAAACGACGAACTGTAGCAACGGTGCACAGTCGGGGAGAACACAATTTCGTCTTGAAATTTTAGTGAGAGATCACCTCATAATGCTATCGTCGTTCTAAGCAAAATAAGGTGCATAAAAGGATTAACATCACATGCAATTCATAAGTGACATGATATGGCCATCATCACGTGCTCCTTGATCTCCATCACCAAAGCACCGGCACGATCTTCTTGTCACCGGCGCCACACCATGATCTCCATCAACGTGTCGCCATCGGGGTTGTCGTGCTACTCATGCTATTACTACTAAAGCTACATCCTAGAAAAATAGTAAACGCATCTCCAAGCACAAACATTAGTATAAAGACAACCCTCTGGCTCCTGCCGGTTGCCGTACCATCGACGTGCAAGTCGAGATTATCTATTACAACATGATCATCTCATACATCCAATATATCACATCACATTGTTGGCCATATCACATCACAAGCATACCCTGCAAAAACAAGTTAGACGTCCTCTAATTTTGTTGTTGCATGTTTTACGTGGTGACCATGGGTATCTAGTAGGATCGCATCTTACTTACGCAAACACCACAACGGAGATATATAAGTTGCTATTTAACCTCATCCAAGGACCTCCTCGGTCAAATACGATTCAACTAAAGTTGGAGAAACTGACACTTGCCAGTCATCTTTGAGCAACGGGGTTACTCGTAGCGATGAAACCAGTCTCTCGTAAGCGTACGAGTAATGTCGGTCCAAGCCACTTCAATCCAACAATACCGGAATCAAGAAAAGACTAAGGAGGGCAGCAAAACGCACATCACCGCCCACAAAAACTTTTGTGTTCTACTCGAGAAGACATCTACGCATGAACCTAGCTCATGATGCCACTGTTGGGGAACGTCGCATGGGAAACACAAATTTTCCTACGCGCACGAAGACCTATCATGGTGATGTCCATCTACGAGAGGGGATGTGTGATCTACGTACCCTTGTAGACCGTACAACAGAAGCGTTAGTGAACGCGGTTGATGTAGTGGAACGTCCTCACGTCCCTCGATCCGCCCCGCGAACCGTCCCGCGATCAGTCCCACGATCTAGTGCCGAACGGACGGCACCTCCGCGTTCAGCACAGGTACAGCTCGATGATGATCTCGGCCTTCTTGATCCAGCAAGAGAGATGGAGAGGTAGAAGAGTTCTCCGGCAGCGTGATGGCGCTCCAGAGGTTGGTGATGATCTTGTCTCAGCAGGGCTCCGCCCGAGCTCCGCAGAAACGCGATCTAGAGGAAAAACCGTGGAGGTATGTGGTCGGGCTGCCGTGGAAAATTCGTCTCAAATCAGCCCTAAAACCTCTGTATATATAGGGGGAAGAGGGGGAGCCTTGCCTTGGGGTCCAAGGACCCCTAAGGGTTTCGGCCGAGCCAAGGGGGGAAGGTCTCCCCTTCCAAACCGAATCCAACTTGGTTTGGAAGGTGGAGTCCTTCTTCCCTTTCCCACCTCCTCCTTTTTTTTCTCTTTGATTTTCTACCTATGGCGCATAGGGCCTTCTTGGGCTGTCCCACCAGCCCACTAAGGGCTGGTGTGCCACCTCCAAGGCCTATGGGCTTCCTCGGGGTGGGTTGCCCCCCGGTGAACTCCCGTAACCCATTCGTGATTCCCGGTACATTCTCGGTAACTCCGAAAACCTTCCGGTAATCAAATGAGGTCATCCTATATATCAATCTTCTATTCCGGACCATTCCGGAAACCCTCGTGACGTCCGTGATGTCATCCGGGACTCCGAACAACATTCGGTAACCAACCATATAACTCAAATACGCATAAAACAATGTCGAACCTTAAGTGTGCAGACCCTGCGGGTTCGAGAACTATGTAGACATGACCGGAGAGACTCCTCGGTCAATATCCAATAGCGGGACCTGGATGCCCATATTGGATCCTACATATTCTACGAAGATCTTATCATTTGAACCTCAGTGCCAAGGATTCATATAATCCCGTATGTCATTCCCTTTGTCCTTCGGTACGTTACTTGCCCGAGATTCGATCGTTAGTATCCGCATACCTATTTCAATCTCGTTTACCGGCAAGTCTCTTTACTCGTTCCGTAATACAAGATCCCACAACTTACACTAAGTCACATTGCTTGCAAGGCTTGTGTGTGATGTTGTATTATCGAGTGGGCCCCGAGATACCTCTCCGTCACACGGAGTGACAAATCCCAGTCTTGATCCATACTAAGTCAACGAACACCTTCGGAGATACCTGTAGAGCATCTTTATAGTCACCCAGTTACGTTGCGACGTTTGATACACACAAAGTATTCCTCCGGTGTTAGTGAGTTATATGATCTCATGGTCATAGGAACAAATACTTGACACGCAGAAAAACAGTAGCAACAAAATGACACGATCAACATGCTACGTCTATTAGTTTGGGTCTAGTCCATCACGTGATTCTCCTAATGACGTGATCCAGTTTTCAAGCAACAACACCTTGTTCATAATCAGAAGACACTGACTATCTTTGATCAACTGGCTAGCCAGCTAGAGGCTTGCGAGGGATAGTGTTTTGTCTATGTATCCACACATGTAAATGAGTCTTCATTCAATACAATTATAGCATGGATAATAAACGATTATCTTGATACAGGAATTATAATAATAACTATATTTATTATTGCCTCGAGGGCATAATTCCAACAAATTAGTGGTGGATGCTCAATGTTGATGAAGATCATCTTGAGTTGGGAGCAATCCATGTTGTTTTTCATACTCCTTTCACCTACATGGGTTAGTTCCAAAGCAAAAGGAACATATGCAAGAATATCTATGGACATGGAGTGAAGCACACGTGGGATAATGTCCAAAGATGCATTAATTACCTTATTCCTTGCATACCTTTGAGGGAATATGTGATTCCTTGAAGTAATGCATATGGTTAAGGTTGATTGCATATAGTTCTTGCCAAAATGAATAAGAGTGAATTTCATTGGCAGAGTCACCCCTCAAGAACTTCTAGTTCTTCCTCTTAGGAATCCACACCAAATTGATGGGAATCCTTGGAGTTGTGGTAGCACTTGCTGAGGTAAAGCTAGTAGTATCCTTTGGAATCCACTTGACCTTGGCTTGGGGTTCTTCTTCAAATAGGTCAATGTCATCTTGAAGCTTGCCCTTGTGTAATGCCCCAAGTGTGTAACCTTCCATATTTGGAACCTTCCTGATACGTCCATTTTGCATCATGCTTTCATGTTGATATTTATCGCTTTATGGACTGTTATTATACTTTGTGGTACCATACTTATGCCTTTTCTCTATTATTTGCAAGGTTTATTTGAAGAGGGAGAATACCGGCAGCTGGAATTCTGGACTGGAAAAGGAGCAAGTCTGAGTCCTCTATTCTGTGCAACTACGAATGTCCTAAAAATCAACGTGGAATTTTTTGGGAGTATATAAAAAATATTGGGCGAAAGAAGTGCTAGAGGGGAGCTGCCAGGGACCCACAAGCCTGGTGGCCGCGACCTCCCCCTGGCCGCGACGTCAGGGCTTGTGGGCACCCTGGTGGCCCACTAGCCCCCCTCTTTTGCTATATGAAGGGTTTCATCCAGAAAAAAATCGTGGTGGAGCTTTTTCATGGATTCTCCGCCGCCAGGAGGCGGAACTTGAGCATAACCAATCTAGAGCTCCGACAGGACGATCCTGCCGGGGAAACTTCCCTCCCGGAGGGGGAAATCGTCGCCATCGTCATCACCAGCACTCCTCTCATTGGAGGGGACTCGTCACCATCAACATCGTCATCAGCACCATCTCATCTCCAAACCCTAGTTTATCTCTTGTAACCAATCTCCTTCTCGCGACACCGATTGGTACTTGTAAGGTTGCTAGTAGTGTTGATTACTCTTTGTAGTTGATGCTAGTTGGATTACTTGGTGGAAGAGTTTATGTTCAGATCCTTGATGCTACTCATTACACCTCTGATCATGATTATGATTATGCTTTGTGAGTAGTTACTTTTGTTCCTGAGGACATGGGATAAGTCATGCTAATAATAGTCATGTGAATTTGTTATTCGTTCGGTATTTTGATATGCTGTATGTTGTCTTTTCCTCTAGTGGTGTTATGTGAACGTCGACTACATAACATTTCACCATATTTGGGCCTAGAGGAAGGCATTTGGGAGTAGTAAGTAGATGATGGGTTGCTAGAGTGACAGAAGCTTAAACCCCAGTCTATGCGTTGCTTCGTAAGGGGCTGATTTGGATCCACTAGTTTAATGCTATGGTTAGACGTTGCCTTAATTCTTCTTTCGGAGTTGTGGATGCTTGCGAGAGGGGTTAATCATAAGTGGGATGCTTGTCCAAGTAAGGGCAGTACCCAAGCGCCAGTCCACCCACATATCAAACTATTAAAGTAACGAACGCGAATCACATGAACATGATGAAACTAGCATGACAGAAATTCCCGTGTGTCCTCGGGAGCATTTTACTTCCTATAAGACTTTGTTAAGGCTTGTCCCTTGCTACAAAAGGGATTGGGCCACTTTTCTGCACCGTTGCTACGACTTGTTACTTGTTACTTTTCACCTGCTACGTTTCACCTCACTACACCATCACTTGTTACCGCTACTTTCAGTGCTTGCAATTATTACCCTGCTTAAAACCGTTTATCAGAGCCTTCCGCTCCTCGTTGGGTTCGACACTCTTACTTATCGAAAGGACTACGATAGATCCCCTATACTTGTGGGTCATCAAGACTATTTTCTGGCGCCGTTGCCGGGGAGTGAAGCGCCTTTGGTAAGTGGAATTTGGTAAGGGAACATTTATATATTGTGCTGAAATTTATTGTCACTTGTGTTGGGGAACGTCGCAAGGGAAACAAAAATTTTCCTACGCACACGAAGACCTATCATGGTGATGTCCATCTACGAGAGGGGATAAGTGATCTACGTACCCTTGTAGATCGTACAGCAGAAGCGTTAGAGAACGCGGTTGATGTAGTGGAACGTCCTCACGTCCCTCGATCCGCCCCGCGAACAATCCCGCGATCAGTCCCACGATCTAGTACCGAACGGACGGCACCTCCGCGTTCAGCACACGTACAGCTCGACGATGATCTCGGCCTTCTTGATCGAGCAAGAGAGACGGAGAGGTAGAAGAGTTCTCCGGCAGCGTGACGGCGCTCCGGAGGTTGGTGATGATCTTGTCTCAGCAGGGCTCCGCCCGAGCTCCGTAGAAACGCGATCTAGAGGAAAAACTATGGAGGTATGTGGTCGGGCAGCCGTGAGAAAGTCGTCTCAAATCAGCCCTAATTGCTCCATATATATAGGAGGAGGGAGGGGGACCTTGCCTTGGGGTCCAAGGGACCCTCAAGGGGTCGGCCGAGCCAAGGGGGGGAGGACTCCCCCCCCAAACCGAGTTGGACTTGGTTTGGTGGGAGGAGTGCCCCTCCCTTCCCACTTCCTCCCTTTTTTTTTTCTTTTCCTTTGATTCTTTATTCTTGGCGCATAGGCCCCCTTGGGGCTGTCCCACCAGCCCACTAAGGGCTGGTGTGCCTCCCCAAAGCCTATGGGCTTCCCCGGGGTGGGTTGCCCCCCCGGTGAACTCCCGGAACCCATTCGTCATTCCCAGTACATTCCCGGTAACTCCGAAAACCTTCCGGTATTCAAATGAGGTCATCCTATATATCAATCTTCGTTTCCGGACCATTCCGGAAACCCTCGTGACGTCCGTGATCTCATCCGGGACTCCGAACAACATTCGATAACCAACCATATAACTCAAATACGCATAAAACAACGTCGAACCTTAAGTGTGCAGACCCTGCGGGTTCGAGAACTATGTAGACATGACCCGAGAGACTCCTCGGTCAATATCCAATAGCGGGACCTGGATGCCCATATTCCTACATATTCTACGAAGATCTTATCGTTTGAACCTCAGTGCCAAGGACTCGTATAATCCCGTATGTCATTCCCTTTGTCCTTCGGTATGTTACTTGCCCGAGATTCGATCGTCAGTATCCGCATACCTATTTCAATCTTGTTTACCGACAAGTCTCTTTACTCGTTCCGTAATACAAGATCCCGCAACTTACACTAAGTTACATTGCTTGCAAGGCTTGTGTGTGATGTTGTATTACCGAGTGGGCCCCGAGATACCTCTCCGTCATACGGAGTGACAAATCCCAGTCTTGATCCATACTAACTCAACTAACACCTTCGGAGATACCTGTAGAGCATCTTTATAGTCACCCAGTTACGTTGCGACGTTTGATACACACAAAGCATTCCTCCGGTGTCAGTGAGTTATATGATCTCATGGTCATAGGAATAAATACTTGACACGCAGAAAACAGTAGCAACAAAATGACACGATCAACATGCTACGTCTATTAGTTTGGGTCTAGTCCATCACGTGATTATCCCAATGACGTGATCCAGTTATCAAGCAACAACACCTTGTTCATAATCAGAAGACACTGACTATCATCGATCAACTGGCTAGCCAACTAGAGGCATGCTAGGGATGGTGTTTTGTCTATGTATCCACACATGTAAATGAGTCTTCATTCAATACAATTATAGCATGGATAATAAACTATTATCTTGATACAGGAATTATAATAATAACTATACATTTATTATTGCCTCTAGGGCATAATTCCAACAGTCTCCCACTTGCACTAGAGTCAATAATCTAGCCTTCACATCACCATGTGAATTTACATTGTAATAAATCTAACACCCATACAGTTCTGGTGTCGATCATGTTTTGGCCGTGGAAGAGGTTTAGTCAGCGGGTCTGCTACATTCAGATCCGTGTGCACTTTGCATATATTTACGTCCTCCTCCTCGACGTAGTCGCGGATGAGGTTGAAGCGTCGTTTCATGTGTCTGGTCTTCTTGTGAAACCTTGGTTCCTTTGCCAGGGCAATGGCACCAGTGTTGTCACAGAACAAGGTTATTGGATCCAGTGCACTTGGCACCACTCCAAGATCCGTCATGAACTGCTTCATCCAGACACCCTCCTTAGCCGCCTCCGAGGCAGCCATGTACTCTGCTTCACATGTAGAATCTGCTACGACGCTTTGCTTGGAACTGCACTAGCTTACTGCACCCCCATTAAGAATAAATACGTATCCGGTTTGCGACTTAGAGTCGTCCGGATCTGTGTCAAAGCTTGCATCGACGTAACCTTTTACGGCGAGATCTTCGTCACCTCCATACACGAGAAACATCTCCTTAGTCCTTTTCAGGTACTTCAGGATATTCTTGACCGCTGTCCAGTGATCCACTCCTGGATTACTCTGGAACCTACCTGCCATACTTATGGCCAGGCTAACATCCGGTCTAGTGCACAGCATCGCATACATGATAGAACCTATGGCTGAAGCATAGGGGACGGAGCGCATATGCTCTCTATCTTCATCAGTTGCTGGGCACTGAGTCTTACTCAATCTCGTACCTTGTAACACTGGCAAGAACCCTTTCTTGGACTGTTCCATTTTGAACCTCTTCAAAACTTTATCAAGGTATGTGCTTTGTGAAAGTCCTATCAGGCGTTTTGATCTATCCCTATAGATCTTAATGCCTAGAATGTAAGCAGCTTCTCCTAGGTCCTTCATAGAGAAACTTTTATTCAAGTAACCTTTTATGCTCTCCAAAAGCTCTACGTTGTTTCCAATCAGTAATATGTTATCCACATATAATATTAGAAAGGCCACAGAGCTCCCACTCACTTTCTTGTAAATACAAGATTCTCCAACCACTTGTATAAACCCATATGCTTTGATCACCTCATCAAAGCGTTTGTTCCAACTCCGAGATGCTTGCACCAGTCCATAAATGGATCGCTGGAGCTTGCACACCTTGTCAGCATTTTTAGGATCGACAAAACCTTCGGGTTGCATCATATACAACTCTTCCTTAAGGAAACCGTTAAGGAACGCCGTTTTGACATCCATCTGCCAGATTTCATAATAAAAAATGCAGCTATTGCTAACATGATTCTGACGGACTTAAGCATCGCTACGGGTGAGAAGGTCTCATTGTAGTCAACTCTTGGAACTTGTGAAAAACCCTTTGCCACAAGTCGAGCTTTATAAACGGTCACATTACCGTCAGCGTCCGTCTTCTTCTTAAAGGTCCATTTGTTCTGAATAGCCTTGCGGCCCTCAGGTAGTATCTCCAAAGTCCACACTTTGTTCTCATACATGGATCCTATCTCGGATTTCATGGCCTCTAGCCAATTGTTGGAATCTGGGCCCACCACCGCTTCTTCATAATTTGCAAGTTCATTGTTGTCTAACAACATGATTGATAAGACAGGATTACCGTACCACTCTGGAGCAGCGCGTGATCTCGTCGACCTGCGTGGTTCAACAGAAACTTGAACTGGAGTTTAATGATCATCATCATTAACTTCCTCCTCAACCGGCGTCGCAATGACAGAGGTTTCCCCTTGCCCTGCACCACCATCCAGAGGGATGAGAGGTTCGACAACCTCGTCAAGTTCTATCTTCCTCCCACTCAATTCTCTCGAGAGAAACTCCTTCTCGAGAAAAGTTCCGTTCTTAGCAACAAACACTTTGCCCTCGGATTTGAGATAGAAGGTGTACCCAACTGTCTCTTTTGGGTAACCTATGAAGACGCATTTTTCCGCTTTGGGTTCCAGCTTTTCAGGCTGAAGCTTTTTGACATAAGCATCACATCCCCAAACTTTAAGAAACGACAACTCTGGCCTTTATACCACAGTTCGTATGGTGTCGTCTTAACGGATTTTGATGGTGCCCTATTTAAAGTGAATGCAGCTGTTTCTAATGCATAACCCCAAAATGATAACGGCAAATCAGTAAGAGACATCATAGATCGCACCATCTCTAACAAAGTACGATTACGACGTTCGGACACACCATTACGCTGAGGTGTTCCAGGCGGGGTTAACTGCGAAACAATTCCGCATTGTTTTAAGTGAGCACAAAACTCGAAACTCAGATATTCACCCCCACGATCAGACCGTAGGAACTTGATCTTCTTGTTACGATGATTTTCCACTTCACTCTGAAATTGCTTGAACTTTTCAAATGTTTCAGACTTGTGCTTCATCAAGTAGACATAACCATATCTACTTAAATCGTCAGTGAAGGTGAGGAAATAACGATATCCGCCGCATGCCTCTACGCTCATTGGACCACACACATCGGTATGTATGATTTCCAACAAGTCACTTGCACGCTCCATTGTTCCGGAGAACGGAGTCTTAGTCATCTTGCCCATGAGGCATGGTTCGCACGTGTCAAGTGAATCAAAGTCAAGTGACTCCAAAAGTCCATCAGCATGGAGTTTCTTCATGCGCTTTACACCAATATGACCGAAGCGGCAGTGCCACAAAAATGTGGCGCTATCATTGTTTACTCTAACTCTTTTGGTCTCAATGTTATGTATATGCGTATCGCTATCAAGATTCAATATGAACAATCCTCTCACATTCGGTGCATGACCATAAAAGATGTTACTCATAGAAATAGAACAACCATTATTCTCAGACTTAAAAGAGTAACCGTCTCGCAATAAACAAGATCCAGATATAATGTTCATGCTCAACGCAGGCACTAAGTAACAATGATTTAAGTTCATCACTAATCCCGATGGTAGCTGAAGTGACACTGTGCCGACGGCGATTGCATCAACCTTGGAACCATTTCCTACGCGCATCGTCACTTCGTCTTTCGCCAGCCTTCGCCTATTCCGCAGTTCCTGTTTCGAGTTGCAAATGTGAGCAACAGAACCGGTATCGAATACCCAGGCACTACTACGAGAGCTAGTTAAGTACACATCAATAACATGTATATCAAATATACCTGATTTTTCTTTGCCCGCCTTCTTATCTGCCAGATACTTGGGGCAATTGCGCTTCCAGTGACCCATACCCTTGCAATAGAAGCACTATGTTTCAGGCTTAGGTCCAGCCTTGGGTTTCTTCGGCGGATTGGCAACAGTCTTGCCGCTCTTCTTCGAATTGCCCTTCTTGCCTTTGCCGTTTCTCTTGAAACTAGTGGTCTTGCTCACCATCAACACTTGATGCTCTTTACGGAGTTCAGACTCTGCGACTTTCAGCATCGCAAACAACTCGCCGGGAGACTTGTTCATCCCTTGCATGTTGTAGTTCAACACAAAGCCCTTATAGCTTGGTGGCAGTGATTGAAGGATTCTGTCAGTGATAGCCTCTTGCGGGAGTTCAATCCCCAGTTCAGCTAGACGGTTTGAGTATCCAGACATTTGGAGCACATGTTCACTGACAGACGAGTTTTCCTCCATCTTGCAAGCATAGAATTTATCGGAGGTCTCATACCTCTCGATCCGGGCGTTCTTCTGAAAGATAAACTTCAACTCCTGGAACATCTCAAATGCTCCATGACGCTCAAAGCGATGTTGAAGTCCCGGTTCTAAGCCATACAAGACTGCACATTGAACTATTGAGTAGTCCTCCTTACGCGCTAACCAAGTGTTCTTAACATCCTGATCAGCCGTAGCGGGTGGTTCATCTCCTAGCGCAGCATTAAGGACATAATCCTTCTTCCCAGCTTGTAAGATTAGCTTAAGATTACGAGCCCAGTCTACAAAGTTGCTTCCATCATCTTTCAACTTAGCTTTCTCTAGGAACGTATTAAAATTCAGGATGACACTTGCGTGAGCCATGATCTACAACACAAATATATTCAAAGTGGACTTAGACTATGTTCAAGATAATTAGAGTTCAACTTAATCAATTTATATGCTAAACTCCCACTCAAAAAGTACATCTCTCTAGTCATTTGAGTGGTTCATGATCCACTTACACTATCCCAAGTCCGATCATCACGTGAGTTGAGTATAGTTTCAGTGGTAAGCATCCCTATGCTAATCATATCAACTATATGATTCATGATCGACCTTTCGGTCTCATGTGTTCCGAGGCCATGCCTGCACATGCTAGGCTCGTCAAGCTTAACCCGAGTGTTCCGCGTGCGGAACTGTTTTGCACCCGTTGTATGTGAACGTTGAGTCTATCACACCCGATCATCACGTGGTGTCTCGAAACGACGAACTGTAGCAACGGTGCACAGTCGGGGAGAACACAATTTCGTCTTGAAATTTTAGTGAGAGATCACCTCATAATGCTACCGTCGTTCTAAGCAAAATAAGGTGCATAAAAGGATTAACATCACATGCAATTCATAAGTGACATGATATGGCCATCATCACGTGCTTCTTAATCTCCATCACCAAAGCACCGGCACGATCTTCTTGTCACCGGCTCCACACCATGATCATCCATCAACGTGTTGCCATCGGGGTTGTCGTGCTACTTATGCTATTACTACTAAAGCTACATCCTAGCAAAATAGTAAACGCATCTGCAAGCACAAACGTTAGTATAAAGACAACCCTATGGCTCCTGCCGGTTGCCGTACCATCGACGTGCAAGTCGATATTTCTATTACAACATGATCATCTCATACATCCAATATATCACATCACATCATTGGCCATATCACATCACAATCATACCCTGCAAAAACAAGTTAGACGTCCTCTAATTTTGTTGTTGCATGTTTTACGTGGTGACCAAGGGTATCTAGTAGGATCGCATCTTACTTACGCAAACACCACAACGGAGATATATGAGTTGCTATTTAACCTCATCCAAGGACCTCCTCGGTCAAATCCGATTCAACTAAAGTTGGAGAAACCGTCACTTGCCAGTTATCTTTGAGCAAAGGGGGTTACTCGTAACGATGAAACCAGTCTCTCGTAAGCGTACGAGTAATGTCGGTCCAAGTCGCTTCAATCCAACAATACCGCGGAATCAAGAAAAGACTAAGGAGGGCAGCAAAACGCACATCACCGCCCACAAAAACTTTTGTGTTCTACTCGAGAAGACATCTACGCATGAACCTAGCTCTGATACCACTGTTGGGGAACGTCGCAAGGGAAACAAAAATTTTCCTACGCGCACGAAGACCTATCATGGTGATGTCCATCTACGAGAGGGGATGAGTGATCTACGTACCCTTGTAGATCGTACAGCAGAAGCGTTAGAGAAAGCGGTTGATGTAGTGGAACGTCCTCACGTCCCTCGATCCGCCCCGCGAACAATCCCGCGATCAGTCCCACGATCTAGTACCGAACGGACGGCACCTCCGCGTTCAGCACACGTACAGCTCGACGATGATCTCGGCCTTCTTGATCCAGCAAGAGAGACGGAGAGGTAGAAGAGTTCTCCGGCAGCGTGACGGCGCTCCGGAGGTTGGTGATGATCTTGTCTCAGCAGGGCTCCGCCCGAGCTCCGTAGAAACGCGATCTAGAGGAAAAACTATGGAGGTATGTGGTCGGGCAGCCGTGAGAAAGTCGTCTCAAATCAGCCCTAATTGCTCCATATATATAGGAGGAGGGAGGGGGACCTTGCCTTGGGGTCCAAGGGACCCTCAAGGGGTCGGCCGAGCCAAGGGGGGGAGGACTCCCCCCCCAAATCGAGTTGGACTTGGTTTGGTGGGAGGAGTCCCCCTCCCTTCCCACTTCCTCCCTTTTTTTTTCTTTTCCTTTGATTCTTTATTCTTGGCGCATAGGCCCCCTTGGGGCTGTCCCACCAGCCCACTAAGGGCTGGTGTGTCTCCCCAAAGCCTATGGGCTTCCCCGGGGTGGGTTGCCCCCCCCGGTGAACTCCCGGAACCCATTCGTCATTCCCGGTACATTCCCGGTAACTCCGAAAACCTTCCGGTAATCAAATGAGGTCATCCTATATATCAATCTTCGTTTCCAGACCATTCCGGAAACCCTCGTGACGTCCGTGATCTCATCCGGGACTCCGAACAACATTCGGTAACCAACCATATAACTCAAATACGCATAAAACAACATCGAACCTTAAGTGTGCAGACCCTGCGGGTTCGAGAACTATGTAGACATGACCCGAGAGACTCCTCGGTCAATATCCAATAGCGGGACCTGGATGCCCATATTGGATCCTACATATTCTACGAAGATCTTATCGTTTGAACCTCAGTGCCAAGGACTCGTATAATCCCGTATGTCATTCCCTTTGTCCTTCGGTATGTTACTTGCCCGAGATTCGATCGTCAGTATCCGCATACCTATTTCAATCTCGTTTACCGACACATCTCTTTACTCGTTCCGTAATACAAGATCCCGCAACTTACACTAAGTTACATTGCTTGCAAGGCTTGTGTGTGATGTTGTATTACCGAGTGGGCCCCGAGATACCTCTCCGTCATACGGAGTGACAAATCCCAGTCTTGATCCCTACTAACTCAACTAACACCTTCGGAGATACCTGTAGAGCATGTTTATAGTCACCCAGTTACGTTGCGACGTTTGATACACACAAAGCATTCCTCCGGTGTCAGTGAGTTATATGATCTCATGGTCATAGGAATAAATACTTGACACGCAGAAAACAGTAGCAACAAAATGACACGATCAACATGCTACGTCTATTAGTTTGGGTCTAGTCCATCACGTGATTCTCCCAATGACGTGATCCAGTTATCAAGCAACAACACCTTGTTCATAATCAGAAGACACTGACTATCATCGATCAACTGGCTAGCCAACTAGAGGCATGCTAGGGACGGTGTTTTGTCTATGTATCCACACATGTAAATGAGTCTTCATTCAATACAATTATAGCATGGATAATAAACTATTATCTTGATACAGGAATTATAATAATAACTATACATTTATTATTGCCTCTAGGGCATAATTCCAACAACTTGTCACTATGGAAACTGTTCCTTTGAGGAATTTGTTCGGGGTATCTTCACCACGAACCGAGGCACGAGGAGTTGCTCCTCAACCTAAGGTACCCACTGAAAATATATTTTATGAAATTCCTTTGGGTATGCTTGTGAAACTGCTGGCTAATCCTTTTACAAGACATGGATCATCACATCCAGACTTGCATCTAATCTATGTAGATGAAGTTTGTGGTTTATTTAAGCTTGCATGTTTGCCCGAGGATGAGGTTAAGAAGAAAGTCTTTCCTTTATCTTTGAAGGATAAGGCGTTGACATGTTATAGGCTATGTGATGATACTAGATCACGGGACTACAATCGGTTGAAATTGGAATTTCATCAAAAGTTTTATCCTATGGATTTAGTACATCGTGATCGGAATTATATTTATAAATTTTGGCCTCGTGACAGGTAAAGCATAGCTCAAGCTTGGGGGAGGCTTAAATCAACGCTATATTCATGCCCCAATCATGAGCTCTCGAGAGAAATTATCACTCAAAACTTTTATGCTCGGCTTTCTCATGATGATCGTACCATGATTGACACTTCTTGTACCGGTTCTTTTATGAAGAAGGATATTGACCACAAGTGGAATTTATTGGAAAGAATCAAATGTAACTCTGTTGATTGGGAGCTTGAAGAAGGTAAGGAGTCAGGTATGAATTTCCAGTTTGATTGCGTTAAATCTTTTGTTGAAACAAACACTTCTAGAGGTTTTTGCGCTAAGTGTGGACTTGACTCTGAGATAGTAGCTTCTCTATGTGAATCTTTTGCTGCTCATGTTGATCTTCCCAAAGAGAAGTGGTTTAAGTATCATCCTCCTGTAGAAGTCAACATAGTTAAACCCAATCTAGTTCAAGAGAAAGACATTGCCTATAATGATCCTATTGTTCCTTGTGCCTACACTGAGAAACCACCTTACCCTGCTAGGAAAAAGGATTATTCTAAACTTCCCTCCCAGAGGGGGAAATCGTCGCCATCGTCATCACCAACACTCCTCTCGTCGGAGGGGAGTCATCTCCATCAACATCTGGATCAGCACCATCTCCTCTTCAAACCCTAGTTCATCTCTTGTAACCAATCTCCGTCTAGCGACTCCGATTGGTACTTGTAAGGTTGCTAGTAGTGTTGATTACTCTTTGTAGGTGATGCTAGTTGGATTACTTGGTGGAAGAGTTTATGTTCAGATCCTTGATGCTACTCATTACACCTTTGATCATGATTATGATTATTCTTTGTGAGCAGTTACTTTTGTTCCTGAGGACATGGGATAAGTCTTGCTAATAATAGTCATGTGAATTTGGTATTCGTTCGGTATTTTTATATGTTGTATGTTGTCTTTTCCTCAAGTGGTGTTATGTGAATGTCGACTACATAACACTTCACCATATTTGGTCCTAGAGGAATGCATTGGGGAGTAGTAAGTAGATGATGGGTTGCTAGAGTGACAGAAGCTTAAACCCCAGTCTATGCGTTGCTTCGTAAGGGGCTGATTTGGATCCACTAGTTTAATGCTATGGTTAGACGTTGTCTTAATTCTTCTTTCGTAGTTGCGGATGCTTGCGGGAGGGGTTAATCATAAGTGGGATGCTTGTCCAAGAAAGGGCAGTACCCAAGCGCCGGTCCACCCACATATCAAACTATCAAAGTAACAAACGCGAATCACATGAACATGATGAAACTAGCATGACAGAAATTCCCGTGTGTCCTCGGTAGCGCTTTTCCTCCTATAAGACTTTGTTCAGGCTTGTCCCTTGCTACAAAAGGGATTGGGCCACCTTGCTGCACCGTTGCTACTACTTGGTACTTGTTACTTTTCACTTGCTACGTTTCACCTCACTACACCATCACTTGTTACCGCTACTTTCAGTGCTTGCAGTTATTACCTTGCTGAAAACTGTTTATCAAAGCCTTCTGCTCCTCGTTGGGTTCGACACTCTTACTTATCGAAAGGACCACGATTGATACCCTATACTTGTGGGTCATCAAGACTCTTTTCAGGCACCGTTGCCGAGGAGCGAAGCGCCTTTGGTAATTGGAACTTGGTAAGGAAACATTTATATACTCTGCTGAAATTTATTGTCACTTGTCACTATGGAAACTGTTCCTTCGACGAATTTGTTCGGGGTATCTTCACCACGAACGGAAGGACGAGGAGTTGCTCCTCAACCTGAGGTACCTACTGAAAATATCTTATATGAAATTCCTTCGGGTATGCTTGAGAAACTGCTGGCTTATCCTTTTACAGGAGATGGATCATCACATCCAGACTTGCATCTAATCTATGTAGATGAAGTTTGTGGTTTATTTAAGCTTGCAGGTTTGCCCGAGGATGAGGTAAAGAAGAAAGTCTTTCCTTTATCTTTGAAGGATAAGGCGTTGATATGGTATAGGCTATGTGATGATACTAGATCATGGGACTACAATCGGTTGAAATTGGAATTCCATCAAAAGTTTTAGCATATGCATTTAGTACATCATGATCGGAATTATATTTATAACTTTTGGCCTCGTGACAGGGAAAGCATAGCTCAAGCTTGGGGAGGCTTAAATCAATGCTATATTCATGCCCCAATCATGAGCTCTCGAGAGAAATTATCACTCAAAACTTTTATGCTCGACTTTCTCAAGATAATCGTACCATGCTTGACCCTTCTTGTACCGGTTCTTTTATGAAGAAGGATATTGACCACAAGTGGAATTTATTGGAAAGAATCAAACGTAACTCTGAAGATTGGGAGCTTGAAGAAGGTAAGGAGTCAGGTATGAATTTCCAGTTTGATTGCGTTAAATCTTTTGTTGAAACAAACACTTCTAGAGATTTTAGCGCTAAGTATGGACTTGACTCTGAGATAGTAGCTTCTCTATGTGAATCTTTTGCTGCTCATGTTGATCTTCCCAAAGAGAAGTGGTTTAAGTATCATCCTCCTGTACAAGTCAACATAGTTAAACCCAATCTAGTTGAAGAGAAAGTCATTGCCTTTAGTGATCCTATTGTTCCTTGTGCCTACGCTGAGAAACCACCTTACCCTGCTAGGAAAAAGGATTATTCTCAAGCTCCAACTATGATACGTAGGGGTTACATTAGACCACTTGCACCCCTGAGAAAATTAGAGTTGAACCTAGTGCGCTATTATCAAAGATCTCTTAGCCGAAGACATAGACGGGCATGTTTTCAAATTCTGTGAGGACTCCGCTAGAATTGCTAAACCTCACACGAAAGACAAATACGTACGTGTAGTTGGCCTGCCCGTTGTTTTTGTCTAGATAGGAGATCACTGTTATCATGGTTTATGTGATATGGGTGCTAGTGTTAGTGCAATACCATGGTCCCTTTATGATGAAATCAAAGATGAGATTGCACCTGCTGAGTTAGAACCCATTGGTGTCACTATTACGCTAGCTAATACAGACACTATCTGCCCTGTGGGAATTGTGAGAGACGTAGAAGTCCTGTGTGGTAAGACGAAGTATCCTACTGATTTGCTCGTCCTTGCTACTGCACAAGATAGCTTTTGTCCCATCATATTTGGTACACCCTTTCTCAACACTGTCAATGCTCATATTGATTGCATTAAACAGGCTGTCACTGTTAGTTTCGAGGGTGTGTCTCATGAGTTTAACTTCTCCAAGTTTGGAAGACAACCCCATGAAAAAGAGTTGTCTGGTAGGGATGAAATCATTGCTCTTGCCTCTATTGCCGTGCCTTCTACGGATCCTTTAGAGCAATATCTGATTGAGCATGAAAATGATATGCATATGGATGAAAGAGATGAGATAGATAAAATTGTTTTAGAACAATATCCTATCCTTAAGAATAATTTGCCTGTTGAAGTGCTTGGGGATCCTCCCCCACCAAAGGGTGATCCTGTGTTCGAGCTAAAATAGTTACGAGATACACTTAAGTATGCCTATCCTGATAAAAAGGAGATATATCCTGTTATCATTAGTGCTAGCCTCTTGGAGCATGAAGAAAAGAAGTTACTAAAAACTCTGACGAAGCACCGTGCTGCTATTGGATATACTCTTGATGATCTTAAGGGCATTAGTCCCACTCTATGCCAGCACAAGATCAAATCTGATCCTGAATTCAAACCAGTTGCTGATCATCAAAGGAGATTAAATCCTAGGATGAAAGAAGTAGTGAGAAAAGAAATACTTACGCTCCTCGAAGCAGGTATTACTTATCCTGTTGCTCATAGCGATTGGGTGAGTCCGGTGCATTGCGTTCCTAAGAAGGGAGGCATTACAGTTGTCCCTAATGATAAGGGTGAGTTGATCCCTCAGAGGATTATTACTGGCTATATGATGGTGATTGATTTTAGGAAGTTGAATAAGGCAACCAGGAAAGACCATTATCCTTTGCCGTTTATCGACCAAATGCTAGAAAGGCTATCTAAACACACACACTTCTGCTTTCTAGACGGTTATTCAGGTTTCTCGCAAATACCTGTTGCACAATCTGATCAGGAGAAAACCACTTTCACGTGCCCCTTCGGTACCTTTGCTTATAGACATATTCCTTTTGGCTTATGCAATGCACCTGCCAACTTTCAAAGGTGTATGATGGCAATATTCTCAGACTTTTGTGAAAAGATTGTTGAGGTTTTCATGGATGATTTCTCTGTCTACGGTTCTTCCTTTGACGATTGCCTCAGCAACCTTGATCGAGTCTTACAGAGATGCAAAGATACCAACCTCGTCTTGAACTGGGAGAAGTGCCACTTCATGGTTAATGAAGGCATCGTCTTAGGACACAAAATCTCTGAGAAAGGCATTGAAGTTGATAAGGCTAAGGTTCATGCAATTGAGAAAATGCCTTGCCCCACAGATATCAGAGGTATACGAAGTTTCCTAGGTCATGTTGGTTTCTATAGAAGGTTCATTAAAGACTTCTCTAAGATTTCTAGGCCTCTTACCAACCTCTTGCAGAAGGATGTTCCTTTTGTTTTTGATGAGGATTGTGAGGAAGCTTTCGAAATACTTAAGAAGGCCTTGATAACCGCACCTATTGTCCAACCACCTGATTGGAACTTGCCCTTTGAAATCATGTGCGATGCTAGTGATTACGCTGTTGGTGCTGTTCTAGGACAAAGAGTTGATAAGAAGTTTATTGTTATTCACTACGCTAGTAAAACCCTAGACAGTGCCCAGAGAAACTATGCTACTACGGAGAAGGAATTTTTAGCAGTCGTGTTTGCATGTGAAAAGTTCAGATCTTATATAGTTGACTCCAAAATCATTATTCACTCTGATCATGCTGCTATTAAGTACCTTATGGAGAAGAAGGACGCTAAGCCTAGGTTAATCGGGTGGGTTCTCCTGCTACAGGAATTTGATTTGCACGTTGTTGACCGAAAGGGTGCTGATAACCCTGTAGCAGATAACTTGTCCAGGCTAGAGAATGTCCTTGATGACCCACGACCTATTGATGACAGCTTTCCTGATGAGCAATTGAATGTCATCCGCACTTCGCATAGTGCACTGTGGTATGCTGATTACGCAAACTATATCGTAGCTAAATACATACCACCCAGTTTCACCTACCAGCAAAAGAAGAAATTCTTCTTTGATTTGAGACACTAATTTTGGGATGATCCTCACCTTTATAAGGAAGGAGTAGATGGTGTTATTAGACGTTGTGTGCCTGAACATGAACAAGGACAGATCCTGCAGAAGTGTCATTCCGAAACCTACGGAGGACACCATGCTGGAGATAGAACTCCTCATAAGGTATTGCAATCAGGTTTCTACTGGCCCACCCTCTTCAAGGATGCCCGTAAGTTTGTCTTATCTTGTGACGAATGCCAAAGAATAGGGAACATCAGTAAGCGTCAGGAAATGCCTATGAACTATTCACTTGTCATTGAACCATTTGATGTCTGGGGCTTTGATTATATGGGACCCTTCCCGAGTTCCAATGGGTACACTCACATCTTAGTTGCTGTGGATTACGTCACTAAGTGGGTAGAAGCTATCCCCACTAGAAATGCTGATCACCACACCTCTATTAAGATGCTTAAAGAAGTCATTTTCCAAGATTTGGAGTCCCTAGATATCTGATGACTGATGGCGGTTCACACTTCATTCTTGGTGTTTTTCGCAAGATGCTCGCTAAGTATGATGTCAACCATAGAGTTGCATCTCCTTATCATCCTCAGTCTAGTGGTCAAGTGGAGTTGAGTAATAGGAAGATCAAATTGATCTTACAAAAGACTGTCAATAGATCTCGAAAGAATTGATCTAGCAAACTTGACGATGCACTATGGGCTTATAGGACTGCTTATAAGAATCCCATGGGCATGTCGCCGTATAAAATGGTTTACGGTAAGGCCTGTCATTTACCTCTTGAGCTAGAACACAAAGCTTATTGGGCAATCAAAGAGCTGAACTTCGATTTCAAACTTGCCGGTGAGAAGCGGTTGTTTGATATCATCTCATTAGATGAATGGAGGGCCGAGGCATATGAGAGTGCCAAGTTGTTCAAGAAAAAGGTTAAGAGATGGCACGATAAAAAAAATACAAAAACATGAGTTCAATGTAGGTGATTATGTCCTGCTATACAATTCTCGCTTAAGATTCTTCGTAGGCAAACTTCTCTCTAAATGGGAAGGTCCCTACGTTGTCGAGGAAGTATATCGTTCCGGTGCCATCAAAATCAATAACACGGAAGGTAATTTTCCTAGAGTGGTAAATGGGCAAAGAATCAAGCACTATATCTCTAGGACTCCCATAAATATTGAGACCAATATCATCAATATCATAACTCCAGAGGAGTACATAAGGGATGTTTATCAGCCTGTTTCAGACTCTTAAAACGAAGAGGTATGTATTTCGGTATGTAATTGGACTCCAAAACTTTTCCAGTAGGAAATTTTCTTCTCTTTGGAATTTATGGTAAAATAGAATAATAAAAAGCAGTCCGGAGAGCGCACGAGGCGGCCACAAGCTTGGATGCCGCGGCCTCCCCCCTGGCCGCGGCGACAGCGCTTGTGGGCACCTCGTGTGCCTCCCGGACTCCGTTTTCTTGCAGAGCACTCCTTCTGGACCGGAAAAAATCATTATATATACGCCCGTGGGTTTTGATCTCCGTATCAGGCAGTTTTCCTCTGTTTTCGTTTCGAGCCTGTTTTCTGCCGCAGATCTAGGTCAAGATGTCTTCTTAGGATTCAGAGGGGGAGAGCTATGTGTCTGATTACCTTGTTAACCCCAAGGTCTATGGGGACTTAGAGCCTTATGGTTGGACCACAGATGAGGAAGAGGACCATGAACCAAAGGGGAAGGAGCAAACAAGCTCTGACGAGGAGGAGGCTCCTCTACCCCAACTTGCAAACACCCATGTGGAGTTCAAGAAGTCAAGCCTCCCCAACACCAGGAAGAAGCATAAGACTTTGTTTATTCCTTCTCGTTTCCTGCAGGAGAGTAAGCAATAATTTTTCCATAGAGTGTTGAAGCTTGAAGAAGAAAACGACGATGTGAGGGAGCAGAATTTCATGCTCAATTGGAAATTAAACAAGCTCAATACATCTGAAAGACTCCACCACCATCACCACCGAAGGAAGACAACTAAGCATTGGTATGTGCAACTCCCTTGGCTTGTGCCAAGCTTGGGGGAGTTGCCCTGGTATCGTATAACTTTTGTATTTTTTTTCTTTTACCTTTGTTTTAGTTCTTTCCTTTTCAGTTTTTTATTTCTTCTCTTAGTGGAATAAGTCTTTAGTGTTTAGTTTGAGTCTTTTGCCTTGTGTCTCCCCCGATGTATTCGAGCTTGCGAGCTACATAATAAAGAGTATCTTAGTCAAGGGCTTTGTTTTGTGCCGTGATCAAAAGTATGAAAGGAACGATAGCATGAAAGATCATGAGATAATCTTATGGAAAGTGGTAGCTTCACATATAACAAGTATGATGATTGAAACTTGTTGAGAATAGACCAACATAGACCCCAGTCATTGTTGCAATTAATAAGAAGTAATAAGGAAAGAGATGTTCACATATAAATATATCATCTTAGACACTTTCTATAATTGTGAGCACTCACCAAACTATTACATGCTTAGAAGTAGACGTTGGACATGGAAGACAACATAATGAATTGTGTTTGCTTGATTCCAAACAATGTTATATGTTTAGAGATCCCTTAGCATGTGACGATTGCTTCCACCTCATATTAGCCAAAACTCCCGCACCAAGTAGAGATACTACTTGTGCATCCATAAACCATCAACCCAGTTTTGCCATGAGAGTCCACCATACCTACCTATGGATTGAATAAGATCACTCAAGTAAGTTGTCATCGGTGCAAGCAATAAAAATTGCTCTCTAATATGTATGACCTATTAGTGTGTGGAAAATAAGCTTTATACGAACCTGTGATGAGGAAGACATAAAAGCGACAGACTGCATAATAAAGTTCTTTATCACAGGAGGCAATATAAAGTGATGTTCCTCCGCACTAAGAGGACACGCATCCAAACCTCAAAAGCGCATGACAACCTCTGCTTCCCTCTGCGAAGGGCCTATCTTATACCTTTACTTTCTTCCCTTGAAAGAGTCATGGTGATCTACACCAATTTCTTATTTCGCCTTTATCTTGGTGAACGTCATATGCTAGGGTAAGATCTATATTCATATATCAACTTGGAGATGAGTACTTATGCATTATTATTGTTGACTTTACCCTTGAGGATAAATGGCCGAGAGGCAAAATTATAAGCCCCTATATTTCTCTGTGTCCAATTGAAACTTTGATACCATGAGTACCACGTGAGTTGTACTAATTGTGGAAAACAAAAGAGATGATTGAGTATGTGGATTTGCTTTACAAGCTCTTATTTAACTCTTTCTGTTGATATGATAAATTGCAATTGCTTCAATGACTATGGACTATTGTTGGCTACTTCTCGGTAAGGTTTTTGTTTCATGCTTTTCTTTGTGAAGGAATTGTTACTTTCCCATAAGAATCTTTATGATGTACTGTTGTTCTATGTGTGATCATGATGCCCTCATGTCCGTATTATGTTTTATCTACACCTTCATCCCTAAACATGTGGACATGTTTATGGATCTTGGTTTTCGCTTGAGGACAAGCGAGGTCTAAGCTTGGGGGAGTTGATACGACCATTTTGCATCATGCTTTCATGTTGATATTTATCGCTTTATGGATTGTTAGTATACTTTGTGGTACCATACTTATGCCTTTTCTCTCTTATTTTGCAAGGTTTATTTGAAGAGGGAGAATACCGACAGCTGGAATTCTGGACTAGAAAAGGAGCAAGTCTGAGTCCTCTATTCTGCGCAACTCCAAATGCCCTGAAAATCAACATGGAATTTTTTGGGAATATATAAAAAATATTGGGCGAAAGAAGTGCCAGAGGGGAGCTGCCAGGGGCCCACAAGCCTTGTGGCTGCGGCGTCAGGGCTTGTGGGCACCCTGGTGGCCCAATAGCCCCCCTTTTTCTATATGAAGGGTTTCGTCCGGAAAAAAATCGTGGTGGAGATTTTTCGTAGATTCTCCGCTGCCACGAGGCGGAACTTGAGCAGAACCAATCTAGAGCTCCGGCGGGACGATCCTGCCGGGGAAACTTCCCTCCCGGAGGGGGAAATCGTCGCCATCGTCATCACCAGCACTCCTCTCATCGTAGGGGACTCGTCACCATCAACATCTTCATCAGCACCATCTCATCTCCAAACCCTAGTTCATCTCTTGTAACCAATCTCCGTCTCGCGACTCCGATTGGTACTTGTAAGGTTGCTAGTAGTGTTGATTACTATTTGTAGTTGATGCTAGTTGGATTACTTGGTGGAAGAGTTTATGTTCGGATCCTTGATGCTACTCATTACACCTCTGATCATGATTATGATTATGCTTTGTGAGTAGTTACTTTTGTTCCTGAGGACATGGGATAAGTCATGCTAATAATAGTCATGTGAATTTGGTATTCGTTCGGTATTTTGATATGTTGTATATTGTCTTTTCTTCTAGTGGTGTTATGTGAACGTCGACTACATAACACTTCACCATATTTGGGCCTAGAGGAAGGCATTGGGGAGTAGTAAGTAGATGATGGGTTGCTAGAGTGACAGAAGCTTAAACCCCACTCTATGCGTTGCTTCATAAGGGTCTGATTTGGATCTACTAGTTTAATGCTATGGTTAGACGTTGTCTTAATTCTTATTTCGTAGTTGCGGATGCTTGCGAGAGGGGTTAATCATAATTGGGTTGCTTGTCCAAGTAAGGGCAGTACCCAAGCGCCGGTCCACCCACATATCAAACTATCAAAGTAACGAACGCGAATCACATGAACATGATGAAACTAGCATGACAGAAATTCCCGTGTGTCCTCGGGAGCGTTTTACTTCTTATAAGACTTTGTTCAGGCTTGTCCCTTGCTACAAAGGGGATTGCGCCACTTTGCTGCACCGTTGCTACGACTTGTTACTTGTTACTTTTCACCTGCTATGTTTCACCTCACTACACCATCACTTGTTACCGCTAGTTTTAGTGCTTGCAGTTATTACCTTGCTGAAAACCGTTTATCAGAGCCTTCTGCTCTTCGTTGGGTTCGACACTCTTACTTATCGAAAAGACTAGAATAGATCCCCTATACTTGTGGGTCATCACTTCCCATGTGGGTCCACCTTCTCAATGCTATGAGAGAGTTCAATGCTTATGGTTTCATGTGAAGTCACCTTGTTATTTCTTCCTTTGCATGCATGCATTCCATATCATTCCATGTGTCATGTGTTGTTGCTTTGTGCTCATATGAGGTGATGTGATACCTTGTGTGATATGTGGTTTTGTGAAATGTGTGGAGTGGTGCAACTCTAGTAGATTGCATGTGATAGTAGGAATAGCCTTGTGGTTTGCATAGCCTTCAAAACTCTCCCCCTCCTATTTATCTAAGGCCCAAATATCTTGGTCCTTCCTTGATTTTAAAATGCCCATGTGTTAGCTTTGATTTGTGGTGTATTGGAGATGTGATTTGCTGTTTTTGAATAGGTGTTTTAATGGTGCAAACAATTACAAAATAGACCCTATAATTCTGTTTTGTAAATATTTCGAAGCACCAAATAATTATTTTCCATTTTATTCAAATAGGTCATGATTTATCATGACCAGGGGTATTTTTTTTGTTTTTATCCCCAGTAGTTTTTGCTGTGCTTTATTTTTCTTCTCTGGCTTTTCCTGTAAATAGAAAACTCCCAGGGTTTATTTTTTCCTTCTACTCTGCGCCTCAGGTGGGCTTCCTCCCTCCTGGCGGCCCAGATCCCTCTCTCCTTCACCCGGTGGCCCAGGCGCGCGACCCTCTTCTCCTTCCTGACGCCGTATGCAGCGCGCGCCCCCTTTCCGTCAGGCTTGCCGAGAGAGAGAGCTAGCACCGTGAGGCACAGATGTCGAGGCCCCTCATAAAGCGTGGGCGTCCGTGCCCCTCTTCCCTAGGGTTCCCCTCTCTCCCATCCGCCGCCGCCACTCCATTCCCCATCTCTCTTTCTTCCCCCAAGGTGAGTCTCTGTAGCTAGGTGCAGAGAGGGAGAGAAGGTCATCGCCGGCGTCTACCCTGCTCCCGTCGGCGTCCGCCGCCGCCACCATGTCCAGGGGCTTGGGAGAGCACCCCGCGTTCCATTCCCGACCTCGGTGAGGCCGGGGAGCGACCTCACCGACGACCAGCTCGACATCAACAGCTCGGACCCGGTGTTCTCCTTCCACCACATCGGCCTGCTGCGCGGCCTCCTTCAGTGCATCTTCGTCCTCTCCAGTCGGCCTCCTCCACCGATCGGCATCCCCTCTCCCTTCCCTAGGTGAGGAGCCTCGCCTCCTTCCTTCCTCCCTCCTTCTCCTCGACTGGATCGGCTAGGGTTCGCCAGTGTTCCTCTGTTCCGGGAGTAGATCGACCTGCATGTGTTCTGTGTGTTTGCTCGGTAGAGCTAGGAGCATCGTAGAGGGCTCCTTCCCCTCATAGTAGCAGCACGAAGCCATGATGGCTCCCCCTCGTGGCGTAGCAGCAGTAGCAGTGCAACCACAACGGCCTCCCTGTCGCCGGTGACTCTACGTGCACAGCAGAGCACCATGTGCTCGTGCTAGTTCACGTTGTATTAGCCCTCTGATCTGTCAGACTGCAAAGCGTAGTGTAGTGGTCAGCAGGTGCAGTGCGTAGTTGTGGTTCAGGTCGTGGGTTCGATCCCCCTCGACCCCCTTTTGTTTTATTTCGGGCAGTGGCAGATGCAGTATAAGCAGGGCAGTTACCCTGCTTACTTCCTCCTTTGTCGAGCACTTATGCAGTATCTTAGTGGTGTGTTGAAGTATGAGCAACAAGAGGTTCAGGGTTCGATTCCTGCCCCCTCATTTCTTTTTTTCCCTTTTGCATTTTGAGTTATAGGCATTTTTGACTTGTGTATATGATGTTGTGGTGTGCTTTGCACATGAGTGTATTATTTTTATTTCCCTCCTCTCAAAAACAACATGTGAGTGATGTTATTTTTTGCTAAGTTTGTGATCCATGATGGTGCACTTGTGTGTGTGCGTAGGTATACTTGGTAGAGGAGATGAGAAGGTTGTTTTGCATACTTGTAAGATTTTGTGCATGTTGTTGTGTCTGTTTGCACTAGGGTATCATGTGTAGATGCATGATATGTTATGTAGTGTGGAATGTGGTTTTTATGCTTGTGGGTTTAGTTCATGCCCTTGTGGTGCAAGTAGAGTGTGGTGTGTGTGTGGATGGGTTTTCCCCCTCCCCACATACCTTGTGTGTGTGTGTGCATGTGTGTGTGTGTCACACACATGCCCAAGTTATGTTGGCCTTGTTATGCTCATGATCTTGCATATAGTAGGGGTAGTATATATGGTGTCAACTAGGTGTGTGTCCTCAATATCATGTGTAGGGGTTTTATTATGTTGTGCTTGTATAGGTGATGGTGTGGCGGTGTGCCAAGGCACATGGGCATGAGGTCTACCCCCCCCCCCCCCATGTACCCCATTTATGTTGTGGAAATGTGCATATGCTCATGTAGGTTTTGTTCCAGTGAATAGCACATGTGAGGATGCACTATTCACTACATATGATTCCATGTAGGTTTTCTTCTCTAGTTTGTGCCCATTTGTTCTATACAAGTGCATAGGTATTATATATGATTTTGGGGTAGAAACATCCCAGGAATCCATTGGTGAAGTCATTTTTGCCTTTGGAACATTTTCTGGAGATGACTTATTTCAGTTCTGTTCTATGTTTGGAGCTTGGTTCCATGAGATGTGGTGTGCACAAGAGGTTGACTCCTTGTTGTGGCATTAGAGGGTAACCCCCTCTATGGCATGTTGGTTTTGTTTCATGCTTAGGAATTCATATGTGCAAGTTGTGCTTAGTCAAAGTAGGCATGTGGCTGAAATTCCAGATTAGTGAAAACCTGAGATTTTCACTAAGTCTGAGAATCTGTTTATATTTTCTTCTCCTGTTGATGAGCTTGTGTAGGTCAATGTGTTGTGATTAAACCTTAGCTTTCAACTGGAAAGTTGAAGCTTATTTGTTTTTATATCTCCCTGTTAAGTTTACTTCCATTTGGAGTCATGTAGATATTGTTTTGGCTGCTGTCAAAATGCTTCAGAGCATAAACAGATAGTGAGAATCTGGAATTTTCACTAAGTCCTTGAGATCTGATATTTTTGGGCAAGTTAGCAGCTGTGTAACTTTCTGTGTGCAACTCCGTTGTGTGATATTTTTGCTTGTGCTTGAAGTACTCTTGGATAGCTATTGCCACATATCTTATTTGACATGTTTAGGTGGCTGTAGGTGCTTTGCATGTAGCTCTCAAAGTGCTATGGTGCTGTTTATGGCAGATAGTGTAGTTTTGGTGTTTTGATGTTTGCGAGTGCATAGATGATGGTGTGGTGTTATTATTTGCACCACCCCATCCATGTTGGTTTGTTTTATGTCTTGGCAACCTGGAAATACCAGAGTTGAGCCATTGGAGTGTGTGGTGATGAATTTGACACGTAACACTTCATTTCTTGTTTCGTTGTTTCCCGTTGATCCGTAGCTCCGATTGTAATATTCTTTATATGCTTTTGCATCGTTTTCACGTGACACATCTGATCATGTAATTCTCATGCATGTCAATATAGCTTAGGGTGCAGTTCTGTCCTGGAACATGTATTTACTTCTCATGCTTTTGCTAGTGATAGAAATAGAGATGCATGGTCATATTCATCTCATGCATCATGTGCTTGTTGCATCTTGAGGTGTTGTTGTTCATTGGATGTTATTTTTATGTTGGGTAGCACCGGGATCGAAGAACGAGTACGTGGATTTGGGAGAGTACGTGCAGGACGAACAAGAGCAGTTCCAAGCTGAGGATATCACAGGCGAGATGATATGACCTTGATTCCATCTCTAGACTTGTTATGCTAGATTACGTTTCCTTTGTCATATGCTCACTGCCTACAACTGAAATAATTGCCTCCTGATATGCCATGAAACCAAACACTTATCCCTTCCTAGCAAAACTTGAATGGCTAAGTAGGCTTTGCTCAGCTACTAATGTTAGCATTGCTAGATGCAGGTGCTTTGTCTCATGTGATAACATGAGTTTTATATCATTATGTTAAATCTGTTATTTAATTTAATGCACCTATATACTTGGTAAATAACGCAAGGCCTAGCCTTTTGCCAGGTGTTTTGTTCCTTTATTGCCTCCTTAGTTACCGGCTACCGGTGTTTGATTCCACAATGATCGCTCCTAACAAGTTAGGGGTTGTTATGGGGACCCCCTCGATAAATCGCGTAGTGTTAAGACTTGTCCCGCAGGACCCAACATTGGTGTTAATTTGCTAATCACTTAATAATAATCTGCATAGGGAATAGCTACCCCGAGGAATTTAATCAACAACCTGGGCCAGTGCTCCTCATGAGTATTGGTCCAAACTAGAACACCGTGCGGGGCCAAGTCAGGGCAACTTGATAGATTTCTATCAGGCCACTGTACGCGTCGCTCATCCGTCGTGTCCCGAGACTGAGATGCGCGACTCTTATCGGGGTCGTCGACACGACGGGAGGTCCTGCTAGTCTTGTATTACCTTAGCGATATATCTTGCGTATAGGAATCCCGGTGAAACTTTGGTTCTCCCCAGAGTTGAGATTTTCCTCTAAAGGAATCCGACGAGATCATGAGATTCGTGATAGAGGATTACTTTGCGGCCCGTGTACGTTTGTGATGGACTAGTTGGAGCACCCCTGCAGGGTTTAATCTTTCGGAAAGCCGTGCCCGCGGTTATGTGGCAACTTGGAATATTTGTTAACATCCGGTATTAGATAACTTAAACAAAAGCTAATAAAATTGCCAACTGTGTGCGTAACCGTGGCTGTCCCCTTCGAAGATCTCTCTTCGATCGGGAACACGGTGGGGTTATGATTGACGTAGGTAGGTGTTCAGGATCACTTAGTGATCACCTATTATCGACCGCTAGTATAGACCACCTTCAGTACATGTTCTACGTAAGTTAGCCACCATATTAAGCTTAGGATGCTGCAACCTAAATACTCCACCTTTCCAACCTAATACCTTGACTAGTTCTGGCACCAAGGTCATAGATTGCTGAGTCCCCGTGGCTCACAGATTCCTTCACAACACCAACAGGTTCAGGTACCCCTGAGACAGGTGATCCTGACGGCATGCAACTGGCGTGGCAGTATGATGAGGAGAACGACCACCTGTACGTGAACTATCCAGAAGATTGAGGCGTGGTCGTGATCATGGGCAAGCATGCAGGGTAGCATAGTCATTTCTCATGTTTTGTAGTCCGTAGCGGAACTACCTTGTTTGGATGCGTGATGTAACTCTTATATATTTTTGAGATGACAGTTCAATCCCTTTTTGTCATTCCTCTATTATTATGTATGTGCTATGTTACCATGTTTGCGAAACGCTTAAATGCGCTTCTTTCCAGTTCGGGGCCTCGTTCCCCAAACCGGAAAGGATCGCGTCTTAGTCATTACAAGTTGATAATCAGAGCCTTACAACCATAGGAGCCTTTGTGTGTACTTGGCCGAGTCGAGTCTAGTAAAATGTTTTGAGTCTTAGTTATATCGGAGAGTAGGATTCTTTTTTCTCCTCTTCCATGCTGTGGTGAGGTTCCCGACTTAGGAAATCTTAATTCTACTCGTCTTCTCGCTCAAAAAAAAATTTAGGATCACGCGGGTATTTGTGAAATCTATATGATTTCGATGTGTCAGAGTTCTGTCTTGGTGCCTCCTATCTGCCTTGATTTCTTCCGGGGAGTTGAGCTCCAGGGGATTCTTGCGCACATCGCCATCATTCAGATTTCTGAGTATCTAAGAACGAAGGATGTTCGTAATTTCTTCAATACTAGTAGCGGCGAGATAACCCCGATGTCCCCAGTACTGGTGCAGATTGTTCGGGAGTACTGCCATCTTTGTATCGTTGTGATCACGAGGGTCTGTTGTAGATGAAGGTCAGAGATTCTGGTTGTGTGTTGACGGATGTGATACATGTGACGGGTTAGTATAGGAGTTGTGTGATATTACTCCTTGTATCTGTGTACCAGATTGCATGACCACACATTTCGGGAATTCATAGGTGGGATGTCAAGTAGTATCTTATAGGACTATCTTCCTACAGATGCATGATGTGAGATTGGGATTCGATGTTCAGTGGGTATGTTTGTTCACGGTCGTCTTACAACGGTTCTCGTTGTGTCTTAAAGAGTCCTTGTAGCTCGCTATGACTCAGGGATACTTCGTAAGTCGTGTGCACTACCTTGCATAGGATGGCTACTGTAAATTCGAGCCCATGCGATCTTATCCACGAAGAAATCGGATGAAATCTCGATCATATGTTTGTTCCGAGCAGTTCTAGCTCATACTTGTTTGTAGTGGTCTTAATCAGAATTTTGTCGACCGTCACTTTGAGGAAGCATTCTTACTATTTTGTTCGAGTGCAATTGCTATATTCCTGTTCAGATATTCCTGTCATTTTGATTCAGCTTTATCTTCAATTTATTCTATGGGCTAATGTGTTGTCCGTCTTCAGGATGGCTCCATCGACGCGTCAGAACCCAGGGCGTGAGGATGTGCCGCCACCACCTTCTCCTCCGGAGAATCCTCCTTCGTCGTCGCCTCCTCCTGCTGAGGCTTGGCAAGCGATGATGGCTGCTACAAATGCAAACACTCAGATGCTGCTACAGTTGTTGCAAGAGAGGGCTAATCAGCAGCAAGGCAATTTCCAGCATGGTGGCAATCAGTTTGCTAATCTGAGTCAGTTCCTGTCGAATCAGCCAAAGACTTTCACTTCCTCTGACCAGCCATTTGATGCCGAGGATTGGATCCGTGATATGAACAAGCATTTCGAGTGCAGCAATGTTCATCCTGAGGATTTCGTCAAATTTGCTACATTCCAGTTGAAGGGGCAAGCTTCTATCTGGTGGCAACAGTTGAAGGATTCCAGAGGCGCTATAGTGATCACTTGGGATGAGTTCTGCCGTGACTTCAGGTCCCACTACATTCCTTCCATCTTCGTGGAGGAGATGCGTGAGAAGTTCAGGTGCTTGAAGCAGGGTGGTAACTCCGTGTACAAGTACAACGTTGAGTTCCAGGAGCTAGCCCGGTACGCCTTGCAGGATATCCCTGATCAAAAGAGCAAGATTTATCAGTTCAGAGGTGGCTTGAAATAAGATTTGCAGTTAGCTCTTGCTTTGCACGATCCTGAGGAGTTCGACAAGTTCTACAACTTAGCTCTCAGGGCAGAGGCAGCCTTGCTTAGGGTGGAGAATTCTAAGAAGCGCTTCAGAGATTCTAGCTCTTCCTCTACTCAGGTGGTTCAGAAGCAACATAAGTTTTGGGTGTCTCTGGTTCTTCCCACCCACCCAACCCAGTCTTTCAGCAGAGATTCCAGCATCAGAAGCAAGGGCCTCCTCAGAGTCAGTACCGGCAGCCAGCAGAGGTTACTTGTCACAAGTGTGGGCAAGAAGTGCATTTCTCAGCTCCGTCTGCCGCCTCCTCCTCCAGGAAAACCTCCAAGTAATGCTCTTGTCAAGTTCAACCCCAGATTAGCTCGAGTCAACATGGTGAATGCAGCTGAGGCAGAAAACTCGTCAGATGTGATCATGGGTAACCTTCTCGTTAATGATATTCCTGCTAAAGTGTTGTTTGATTCTGGTGCTTCTCATTCGTTCATGTCTAGAATGTTCTTTGTCGAGCATGATTTTGTTTGTGAGTTTTTGAAGAAGGCATTGTGTGTGGTATCACCCGGTACTCTTATGAGCGCCAACAAAGTGGTTTGTGATGTCTCTGTCAAGATAGGGAGTTATTCTTTTCTGGTGTCTCCTATTGTCTTGGGCAATTCCGACATTAATTTGATCCTTGGTATGGACTGGTTGGCCATGAACAAGGCATCGATTGATTGTGAAGCTAAAGAAGTGAAGCTTACCCACTCTTCGAAGGACGTGATTATACTCGCGGCGCGCGATGATACAATCCGTCTGTTCTCTTTGAATGAGAAGGGTGAGATTAATCCTATTTCGCAAGTCCCAGTGGTCCGCGAGTATGAAGATGTGTTTCCAGAAGAGCTGCCAAGCATGCCTCCACACCGAGAAGTTGAATTTGTGATTGAGCTTGAGCCAGGCACCGAGCCGGTGTACAAACGGTCGTACAAATTGGGTCCAGAAGAGTTGAAGGAGCTTAAGAGGCAACTCGATGAGAAGGAGCGTTTGGGTTTGATCAGACCGAGCTCGTCTCCGTGGGGCTGTGGAGTTCTGTTTGTGATGAAAAAGGATGGCACAGACTGGCTGTGTGTCGATTACCGTCCATTGCACAAGAAGACAATCAGGAACAAATATCCACTTCCAAACATAACCGAGTTGTTCGAATAGTTGAAAGGTGCTAAGGTCTTCTCCAAGCTCGATCTAAGAATGGGCTATCAACAAATTCGCATTCGCGAAGAAGATATTCCGAAGACTGCATTCAGGACTAGTTTTGGCTCGTATGAGTATGCGGTCATGTCTTTCGGTCTGGCAAATGCTCCTCCGACATTCTGTCGTTTGATGAACTACATATTCTCTCCGTTCAAGAATGACTTTGTCTTGCTCTATCTCGACGACATTCTGGTCTTTTCTGACACTGGGGAAGAACACAAAGAACATCTCAGGTTGGTGCTTGATAAGCTGAGGGAGTACAAATTGTATGCCAAGTTTTCCAAGTGTGAGTTCTGGCTGAAAGAAGTCGTCTATCTTCGTCACATTATCTCTGCCGAGGGCATCAAAGTTGATCCGTCCAAGGTGCAGGCCATTGTTGAATGGGAGCCTCCGCAGAATGTGAAGCAGCTTCAAAGCTTTCTCGGGATTGCAAGCTATTGCAGAAGGTTCGTTGAGAACTTCTCCAAGATTGCGAAGTCGCTCTCAAGTTTTCTTCTGAAGAGTGTGAAGTATGCTTGGTCTCTAAATTGTCAGTTAGCCTTTGACACACTAAAAGAGAAGCTCACCTCCACTCCAGTCTTGGAACCTCCGGATGATTCCAAGCCCTACCAGGTGTTCTGCGACGCTTCTCTCCATGGTCTTGGTGCAGTTCTGATGTAAGAGAATAAGGTGGTTGCTTATACCTCCAGGCAGTTGAAGCCAGCGGAGAAGAACTATCCTGTGCATGATCTTGAGCTAGCAGCTGTGGTACACGCTCTGATGACTTGGAGACACCTCTTGTTGGAACGAAAGGTTGAAGTTTTCACCGATCACAAGAGTCTCAAGTACATCTTCACTCAGCCTAACCTGAATCTTCGGCAAACACGTTGGGTGGAAATGCTCCAAGATTTTAATCCGAGTGTTGAGTACACGCCAGGCAAAGCTAATGTCGTGGCAGATGCCTTGAGCAGGAAGGCGTACTACAATAGTCTCATTCTGCAACCTCTCTATCCTGGCCTTTGTGAGTCTTTCAGGAAGCTCAACCTTCAGTTAGTACCTCAGGGATTTCTTGCAAACCTTCAGATCTCTCCTACCTTGGAAGATCAGGTCCGAGCAGCACAGCTTCTTGACGCGATGGTGAAGAAAGTCAAGATTGGTGATATGTTCACTTTGCATCATGCTTTCATGTTGATATTTATTGCTTTTTGGACTGTTATTATACTTTGTGGTACCATACTTATGCCTTTTCTCTCTTATTTTGCAAGGTTTATTTCAAGAGGGAGAATACCGGCAGCTGGAATTCTGGACTGGAAAAGGAGCAACTCTGAGTCCTCTATTCTGCGCAACTCCAAATGCCCTGAAAATCAACGTGGATTTTTTTGGAATACATAAAAAATACTGGGTGAAAGAAGTGCCAGAGCGGAGCTACCAGGGGCCCACAAGCCTGGTAGCCGCCACCCCCTGGCGGCGGCTACAGGGCTTGTGGGCACCCTGGTGGCCCACTGGCCCCCCTCTTTTGCTATATGAAGGGTTTCGTCCAGGAAAAATCAGGGTGGAGCTTTTTCGTGGATTCTCCGCCGACACGAGGCGGAACTTGAGCAGAACCAATCTAGAGCTCCGGCAGGACGATCCTGCCGGGGAAACTTCCCTCCCAGAGGGGGAAATCGTCGCCATCGTCATCACCAACACTCCTCTCGTCGGAGGGGAGTCATCTCCATCAACATCTGGATCAGCACCATCTCCTCTTCAAACCCTAGTTCATCTCTTGTAACCAATCTCCGTCTAGCGACTCCGATTGGTACTTGTAAGGTTGCTAGTAGTGTTGATTACTCTTTGTAGGTGATGCTAGTTGGATTACTTGGTGGAAGAGTTTATGTTCAGATCCTTGATGCTACTCATTACACCTTTGATCATGATTATGATTATTCTTTGTGAGCAGTTACTTTTGTTCCTGAGGACATGGGATAAGTCTTGCTAATAATAGTCATGTGAATTTGGTATTCGTTCGGTATTTTTATATGTTGTATGTTGTCTTTTCCTCAAGTGGTGTTATGTGAATGTCGACTACATAACACTTCACCATATTTGGTCCTAGAGGAATGCATTGGGGAGTAGTAAGTAGATGATGGGTTGCTAGAGTGACAGAAGCTTAAACCCCAGTCTATGCGTTGCTTCGTAAGGGGCTGATTTGGATCCACTAGTTTAATGCTATGGTTAGACGTTGTCTTAATTCTTCTTTCGTAGTTGCGGATGCTTGCGGGAGGGGTTAATCATAAGTGGGATGCTTGTCCAAGAAAGGGCAGTACCCAAGCGCCGGTCCACCCACATATCAAACTATCAAAGTAACAAACGCGAATCACATGAACATGATGAAACTAGCATGACAGAAATTCCCGTGTGTCCTCGGTAGCGCTTTTCCTCCTATAAGACTTTGTTCAGGCTTGTCCCTTGCTACAAAAGGGATTGGGCCACCTTGCTGCACCGTTGCTACTACTTGGTACTTGTTACTTTTCACTTGCTACGTTTCACCTCACTACACCATCACTTGTTACCGCTACTTTCAGTGCTTGCAGTTATTACCTTGCTGAAAACTGTTTATCAAAGCCTTCTGCTCCTCGTTGGGTTCGACACTCTTACTTATCGAAAGGACCACGATTGATACCCTATACTTGTGGGTCATCAAGACTCTTTTCAGGCACCGTTGCCGAGGAGCGAAGCGCCTTTGGTAATTGGAACTTGGTAAGGAAACATTTATATACTCTGCTGAAATTTATTGTCACTTGTCACTATGGAAACTGTTCCTTCGACGAATTTGTTCGGGGTATCTTCACCACGAACGGAAGGACGAGGAGTTGCTCCTCAACCTGAGGTACCTACTGAAAATATCTTATATGAAATTCCTTCGGGTATGCTTGAGAAACTGCTGGCTTATCCTTTTACAGGAGATGGATCATCACATCCAGACTTGCATCTAATCTATGTAGATGAAGTTTGTGGTTTATTTAAGCTTGCAGGTTTGCCCGAGGATGAGGTAAAGAAGAAAGTCTTTCCTTTATCTTTGAAGGATAAGGCGTTGATATGGTATAGGCTATGTGATGATACTAGATCATGGGACTACAATCGGTTGAAATTGGAATTCCATCAAAAGTTTTAGCATATGCATTTAGTACATCATGATCGGAATTATATTTATAACTTTTGGCCTCGTGACAGGGAAAGCATAGCTCAAGCTTGGGGAGGCTTAAATCAATGCTATATTCATGCCCCAATCATGAGCTCTCGAGAGAAATTATCACTCAAAACTTTTATGCTCGACTTTCTCAAGATAATCGTACCATGCTTGACCCTTCTTGTACCGGTTCTTTTATGAAGAAGGATATTGACCACAAGTGGAATTTATTGGAAAGAATCAAACGTAACTCTGAAGATTGGGAGCTTGAAGAAGGTAAGGAGTCAGGTATGAATTTCCAGTTTGATTGCGTTAAATCTTTTGTTGAAACAAACACTTCTAGAGATTTTAGCGCTAAGTATGGACTTGACTCTGAGATAGTAGCTTCTCTATGTGAATCTTTTGCTGCTCATGTTGATCTTCCCAAAGAGAAGTGGTTTAAGTATCATCCTCCTGTACAAGTCAACATAGTTAAACCCAATCTAGTTGAAGAGAAAGTCATTGCCTTTAGTGATCCTATTGTTCCTTGTGCCTACGCTGAGAAACCACCTTACCCTGCTAGGAAAAAGGATTATTCTCAAGCTCCAACTATGATACGTAGGGGTTACATTAGACCACTTGCACCCCCCGAGGAAATTAGAGTTGAACCTAGTGTTGCTATTATCAAAGATCTCTTAGCCGAAGACATAGACATGCATGTTATCAAATTCTGTGATGACTCCGCTAGAATTGCTAAACCTCACGCGAAAGACAAATTCGTTCCTGTAGTTGGCCTGCCCCTTATTCTGTCAAGATAGGAGATCACTGTTATCATGCTTTATGTGATATGGGTGCTAGTGTTAGTGCAATACCCCGGTCCCTATACGATGAAATCAAAGATGAGATTGCACCTGCTGAGTTAGAACCCATTGATGTCACTATTACGCTAGCTAATAGAGACACTATCTGCCCTGTGGGAATTGTGCGAGATGTAGAAGTCTTGTGTGGTAAGACGAAGTACCCTACTGATTTCCTCGTCCTTGTTACTGCACAAGATAGATTTTGTCCCAACATATTTGGTAGACCCTTTCTCAACACTGTCAATACTCATATTGATTGCATTAAACAGTCTGTCACTGTTAGTTTCGAGGGTGTGTCTCATGAATTTAACTTCTCCAAGTTTGGAAGACAACCCCATGGAAAAAGAGTCGTCTGGTAGGGATGAAATCATTGCTCTTGCCTCTATTGTCGTACCACCTATGGATCCTTTAGAGCAATATCTGCTTGAACATGAAAACAATATGCATATGGATGAAAGAGATGAGATAGATAAAATTGTTTTAGAACAATATCCTATTCTCAAGAATAATCTGCCTGTTGAACTTCTTGGGGATCCTCCCCCACCGAATTGTGATCCTCTGTTCGAGCTAAAACAGTTACCAGATACACTTAAGTATGCCTATCTTGATGAAAAGGAGATATATCCTGTTATTATTAGTGCTAGCCTCTCGGAGCATGAAGAAAATAAGTTACTAAAAACTCTGAGGAAGCACCGTGCTGCTATTGGATATACTCTTGATGATCTTAAGGGCATTAGTCCCACTCTATGCCAGCACAAGATCAAAACTGATCCTGAATTCAAACCAGTTGCTGATCATCAAAGGAGATTAAATCCTAAAATGAAAGAAGTAGTGAGAAAATAAATACTAAAGCTTCTGGAAGCAGGTATTATCTATCATGTTGCTCATAGCGATTGGGTAAGTCCAGTACATTGCGTACCTAAGAAGGGAGGTATCACCGTCGTTCCTCATGATAAGAATGAACTAAGCCCACAGAGGATTATTACTGGCTATAGGATGGTGATAGACTTCCGGAAACTGAAAAAGGCAACCAGGAAAGACCATTATCCTTTGCCGTTTATTGACCAAATGCTAGAAAGGCTATCTAAACACACACACTTTTGCTTTCTAGACGGTTATTCAGGTTTCTCGCAAATACCTGTTGCACAATCTGATCAGGAGAAAACCACTTTCACCTCCCCCTTCGGTACATTTGCTTATAGACGTATGCCTTTTGGCTTATGCAATGCACCTGCCACCTTTCAAAGGTGTATGATGGCTATATTCTCTGACTTTTGTGAAAAGATTGTTGAGGTTTTCATGGATGATTTCTCTGTCTACGGTTCTTCCTTTGACGATTGCCTCAACAACCTTGATCGAGTCTAACAGAGATGCAAAGATACCAACCTCGTCTTGAACTGGGAGAAGTGCCACTTCATGGTTAATGAAGGCATCGTCTTAGGACACAAAATCTCTGAGAAAGGCATTGAAGTTGATAAGGCTAAAGTTGATGCAATTGAGAAAATGCCTTGCCCAACAGATATCAAAGGTATACGAAGTTTCCTAGGTCGTGCTGGTTTCTATAGAAGGTCCACTAAAGACTTCTCTAAGATTTCTAGACCTCTTACCAACTGTGACAGCCTGATGTCGACGTTCCAGAAGATTCCCCCTTCTTTCCATTTTCGTCGTGTGGGTATTTTCATTTGTTGCATCATCATCGCATCATGCGCATCATCAGCATTGCATCGACATCCCATTGCCGCCCGTTTCTTGCATCCGTTGTTAGTTGCCGGTTCGCGTCGTTGTCCGTTCTAAGTCCGACCGCACACGCACACGCCCGCGGCATCGTCAAAACCCTGTTTTAAAAGTGTGTTGAAAACTTTCTCTGATCGAGGTGAAACTTGGCATGCGGTCATGCTTAGTTATAGCTAGGCGGCCTGTCGAATTTCGTCGCGATCGGAGTCCGTCTGGTACGCGAACGGTCGACCGTAGCGGCACCGTATTCGGTCTATCGTTGGACGTTTTCCGGTATTTTTAAATCTCGTTGTCGGGCTGCCCGTTTTCCCTCTCATCTCCGCCTAGCCCCTCTGCACAGTGCACCGACCCTACACGCAACCTAGTCCGAAGACCTCCCGGCACCCGAAACACACGGTCGTGACCATTGGGTCCGGATCAACCCCGTTTTACCGCAAATCGTCATCGGTTTGTCCTTTGGACTCTCTAACCTATATTTCTCGATCGTCCGATCGAATCGGAGGGTGCAGATCAGCCCTATCCAAACCCACCTATCTATTTAAGCAGTCAACCCTAGATCCTAGGCCGGATGTCCCATCCATCCGTTGTCCGCCGCCACTGTCTTCATCGGGATCCACTCCCGATCCAATCCCCCAACCATTGAGCCCCTCCTGATCCACTTGCAGCAGCCCTGTGCCGGCCTCCCGCGCATGAGCACGAGCTCGTCCCCGAGCTCCTCCCTGACTCCCTCCCCTAGCTGCTAGAGCTAGCTGCCGTGGATGCCCGTGCAAGCGCCGGACCGTCGCCGGCGAGCACCGCTGCCGAGCCTCGTCGGTCCAGCACGGGCGCGTCATGCCCTGCCCTCTCTCTATCTTTCTTGTTCCCTACCCTCTCTTTCCTTCTTATTTGAAACCTCCTCTGTGTCTTGTTAACTTCAGGCAACAGCAACAGTCAGGGACGTCAACTCCGGCAGCCTCTCCTTCGCTCCGGCTCATGCCGAACCACGCCGGTGAGATCGAGTTCCCGCGCCTGCTCCTCCCTTGCGACCTCTCCTTCCCTCTCCTTCCTCCTCTAATCCCTCTCCCTCTTGCTCGTTTCTTTTTCTGTTACAAGCAGAACGGAAACCCTCCGCCGCCTCCCATGGAGCTCGCCGTCCGCGCCACCCAGAAGACCCTCGTCGCCGGGAATGGAACCCCCGGTGTCGGATCTATGGAACCCAGCAAGTTCCCAGCGCCACCCTCCTTCCCGGTCTCCCTCGCCCGTATCTGAATCCGATGGCCGCTGGACTCTGAACCCAGATGTGAGCAACCCCCGTATCTGAACTATGTTGTTGTTTTTCTTAGATCCGTTCGGGTAAGTATAGGTTGTTTATGGTGGGAGCTGCTTCCGTTAACGAGCGGCGTGCTAGGTGGGTTGGCTAGCGGAGCCAACCCTTATGCAAGGGCTCCTGGGATCGAATCCCAGCTTTGCCCCATATTTCTTTTCCCCTATATATTTTTTTTCTTGCTGCACTAACATTTTTGCGAATTTCAGAAAAAACATCGATTTTCAAACACCCGTAGCTTTTAGACTGTCTATTTTTTTCTTGCTGCACTAACATTTTTGCGAATTTCAAAAAAAACATCGATTTTCAAACACCCATAGCTTTTAGACCGTGGATCGGATCGAAATAAGTTAGATATGTAACTTTACTAGAATTTCGCGTAGATTAACAATTTCCAACTCTCATGCATGTTTAAGTCTGTTTAGTGTGCTGTTTGCATCGGTTTGCGTGTCGACGTGTTGAAACGGTTTAGGTCATAACTATTTAACCGTAGCTCCGTTGGAGATGTGCCATATATGTAAATGGGCCAGTGCGACGAGTAGAATCACGTGAACCACTTTTTTTCCGTTTAACAAACCTAAAATGTGATTAGGTCAAAGCTGGAGAGAATTAAGTTTTAACACGTGGGGTCATTTCGGAGATGCTATATGTCGTTTCCGGTCCCATGTAAAATGCCAAGCTAGGTAGATTAATCTGTGCTTCACCCTCGTTCCATGTTTAACAACATTTAACGTATCCGTGTACCTTAACGGGAGTGAACTAAATAATTAAACGTGGAGCTTCGTCGATATACAACTCGTTGCATATCGAGCTTCACTTAATGTGTAGTGTTTGATTGTTGTGATTGTCATGCCGTGCATTAGACCGTTCATGCATCATGTGTGTCTTGCATCGTGTGGTGTGTATCGTGTGTTGATGCTTGTTTCCGGTTTCCTCCGTCTCGATAGAGTTCCGCAAGCGTGTCGGATGTGAGGACCGTTCGACTACATCGGTCCGTCTACTTCACGGAGTCATTCTTCTTCCAAGCAGGATCTCAGGCAAGATGATCATTTCCCCAGATACCATTACTATCATTGTCATGCTAGTTTTATCGCTTCTATCGATTATGTCTCGTTGCCTACCACATGTTAAATATCAGCCTCTCAACAATACCATGATAACCTTCAACCTGTTCGACCTAGAAAACCACTGATTGGCTATGTTACTGCTTGCTTATCCATGTTTTTAGCGTTGCTAGTTGCAGGTGTAGTTGCTTCCATGTGATAACATGGGTTCCTTGTCATACCACCATATTGAATGCTATTTAATTTAATGCACCTATATACTTGGTAAAAGGTGGAAGGCTCGGCCTTTTTCTTGCCTGGTGTTTTGTTCCACCTTTGCCCCCTTAGTTTCGGGTACCGGTGTTATGTTCCATAAATGAGCGCTCCTAACACGATCGGGGTTGTTATGGGGACCCCCTTGATAATTCGTTTTAGATTAAAGCTGGTCTGGCAAGGCACAACATTGGTACTACCTTTGCCCAACATAATAATTCTGTTAAATTGAAATGCATAGGGCGTCATGAACCCGAGGAGTAATTTCACATAATACAGGGAGGGCCAGTACTGATGGTGCTGGTCCAAAACAGAGCACTGTGCGGGGCCACCACGAGGAAACTCGAGGTTTGGCACTCGTACGCGTCGCTTATCCGTCGTGTCCTGAGAACAAGATACGCGGCTCCTATCGGGATCGTCAACACACCGGGCGGCCTTGCTGGATTAGTTTTACCTTTGACGAGATATCTTGTGTATCGGGATTCCGGTGATGCATTGGGTAATCTCAGAGTTGAGGTTTTCCACTAAGGAATCCGACGAGATCACGAGAATCGTGATCGAGGATTTCTATGCGGCTTGTGGTAATTTGTGATGGACTAGTTGGAGCACCCCTGCAGGGTTAAATCTTTTCGGAAAGCCGTGCCCGCGGTTATGTGGCAACGTGGAAACTTTGTTTAACACTGGTTCTAGATAACTTGAAGTTAACTTAATTAAAACCTGGCAACTGTGTGCGTAACCGTGACTGTCTCTTTCGTGAGTTCCTTCTCCGATCGAGGACATGGTGGGGTTATGTCTGACGTAGGTAGGTGTTCAGGATCATTCATTTGATCATGATTAGTACACGTCCGCTAAGCGTAGATCTTCCCCCTCTTATTTCTTGTACTCGTAAGTTTAGCCACCAAATAATGCTTAGCCGCTGCTGCAACCTCACCACTTAACCATGTCTCACCCATTAAGCTTTGCTAGTCTTGATACCTTTGGAAATGAGATTGATGAGTCCCCTGTGGCTCACAGATTACTACAACACCAGTTGCAGGTACAGGTAAAGGTTACTTGACGCGAGCGCGTTGATTGTTCATTTGGAGTTGCTTCTTGTTCTTCTTCTTCTTCATCGATCTAGGATGGGTTCCAGGCCGGCAGCCTGGGATAGCAAGGATGGACGTCGTACTTCTTTTCTTGTTTGTTTTCGTCCGTAGTCGAACCCTGATCTTACTCTTGATGATTATGTAATGTATTGATGTGACTCTGATGTAGCTTGTGGCGAGTGTAAGCCAACTCTCTCTATATATCTCTTCTTTTCAGTACATGTATTTGTAACGATATCCATTCTTGCAACACGACGAGATGCGCTTCTATCCCCGACGAGGCCTTCGTGCCAGATTGAGGATAGGGTCGCATCTTGGGCGTGACAAGTTGGTATCAGAGCAAGGACCGACCTAGGAGCCCCCTTGATTGATCGAACTTGGCCGAGTCGAGTCTAGTGAAAAAATACTTAGAGTCTAGTTATATACCGGAGAGTAGGATTCTTTTTTCACCTCTTCTATGGTCTGGTGAGGAATCTTGACGTAATAATTTAATTCTACTCCTCTTCTCACTCAAATTTTTTTAGGGATCACGTGGATATTTTTGGAATCTATATGATGGCGATGTGACGGAGTTCTGTCTTGGTGCGTCCTATCTGCTTTGACTTTCAGGGGAGTTGAGCTCCAGGGGATTCTTGAGCACATCGTTATCATTCAGATTTCTTAGTATCTCAGAACGAAGGATGTTCATAATTGCTTCAATACTAGTAGTGGCGAGATAACCCCGATGTCCCCAGTACAGGTGCAGATTGTTCGGGAGTACTGCCATACTTTGTATAGTTGTGATCACGAGGGTCTGTAGTAGATGAAGGTCCGAGATTCTGGTCGTGTGTTGACGGATGTGATACAGGTGATGGGTTAGTATAGGAGTTGTGTGATATTTCTCCTTGTATCCGTGCACCAGATTGCATGACCAGCCATTTCGGGAATTCATAGGTGGGAATTCTAGTAGTTACTTATAGGACAATCTTCCAACAAATGCATGATGTTAGGTTGGGGTTCGACATCTAGTGGATTCGTTTGTTCACGGTCGACTTATAGCGGTACACGTTGTGTCTTAAAGAGTCCTTGTAGCTTGTTACGACTCGGGGACGCTTCGTATGTCGGGTGCACTGCCTTGCACTTGATGGCTACTGTAAAATCGAGCCTGTGCGATCCTGTCCACGAAAATATCAAACGGAAATCTTTCTCATGAGTTTGTTCTGGCTTGTTTCAAAAGCCGCACCCTTTGTTTTGTTGAAATACGGTAATTCAGTTGCTTTGATGTCAAGTGGTGATTTCATATCTTTCGAAGAGGTGTTCTCATATTTTTATGTGAGAATGCAAATTCTTTGCTCAATCAATTGTCTTATCAATTCTTGTCAACCGGAGTCGTCATGTTAATTCCTTTTTAACCGGTGTGTTTCTCTTCAAGTGGATTCAATCCTCTCTAATTTGTGCAGATAATTCTCTCTTTTATTCTGGAGTTCATCTCATCTGCCCCAGGTTATCTTTGTTATTTCCCGCCCTCCCGCCCTTTTCTTTAGTGTTTGGATTTCATCCAAGCGTCTTCTTATTCAGTGATGCTTCCGCTATCTCGTCTTCCTTTCATAGCCGTTGATTCAATGTGAAGATTCTCGCGAGCTTCATGTTCCTCTTTATTCATTCTTGTTATCTTTTCCGGTGAATTTAATTTAATTATCCATGTCTTCATATCCTATTCATCCTTGTAATTCTTCCTATGTTGGAGATTCTTACCAGCCTATCCTGTTATTCATTCATCTCCTTTTTATCCGGTGTGTTGAAGATATCTCAGTAGTTTCGTGTTTTCAACACTTTTTATTATTTCGAGGTGCTAACCTCATCTAGTTTTCTTTGTACCGATGCAATATCTCTCTTTTTCTAGCAATTTTTCTAACGGTGGTTTCTTTGAGTGGGCCCATAACCCACAGGTTCTTTCCTAGGATCTTACCTGGCTCTTTTAATCTTTTCTCGGAGATCTCTAAATCTTTTCAACTATGACGTAAGTATGATTTCCATCTGTCATATTACTTCTTCAAGATCTATTTGAATTAGTTCTCATATTTGTCTCAACGTTGCATTCTTCCTTATTCTGGAGTGTCTCATTAATTCTTGGTGTTGTTCTCGTTATCATTCTCAGCTTGCTGAGTTGTGACAGCCCGATGTCGACGTTCCAGAAGATTCCCCCTTCTTTCCGTTTTTGTCGTGTGGGTATTTTCATTTGTCGCATCATCATCGCATCATGCGCATCATCAGCATTGCATCGGCATCCCGTTGCCGCCCGTTTTCAAAACTTGCATCCGTTGTTAGTTGCCGGTTCGCGTCGTTGTCCGTTCTAAGCCCGACCGCACACGCACGCGCCCGCGGCATCGTCAAAACCCTGTTTTAAAACTGTGTTGAAAACTTTCTCTGATCGAGGTGAAACTTGGCATGCGGTCGTGATTAGTTATAGCTAGGCGGCCTGTCGAATTTCGTCGGAATCGGAGTCCGTCTGGTACGCGAACGGTCGACCGTAGCGGCACCGTATTCGGTCTATCCTCGGACGTTTTCCGGTATTTTTAAATCTCGTTGCCGGGCTGCCCGTTTTCCCTCTCATCTCCGCCTAGCCCCTCTGCACAGTGCACCGACCCTACACGCAACCTAGTCCGAAGACCTCCCGGCACCCGAAACACACGGTCATGACCATTGGGTCCGGATCAACCCCGTTTTACCGCAAATCGTCATCGGTTTGTCCTTTGGACTCTCTAACCTATATTTCTCGATCGTCCGATCGAATCGGAGGGTGCAGATCATCCCTATCCAAACCCATCTATCTATTTAAGCAGTCAACCCTAGATCCTAGGCCGGATGGCCCATCCATCCGTTGTCCGCCGCCACTGTCTTCATCGGGATCCACTCCCGATCCAATCCCCCAACCATTGAGCCCCTCCTGATCCACTTGCAGCAGCCCTGTGCCGGCCTCCTGCGCATGAGCACGAGCTCGTCCCCGAGCTCCTCCCCGACTCCCTCCCCTAGCTGCTGGAGCTAGCTGCCGTGGATGCCCGTGCAAGCGCCGGACCGTCGCCGGCGAGCACCGCTGCCGAGCCTCGTCGGTCCAGCACGGGCGCGTCATGCCCTGCCCTCTCTCTATCTTTCTTCTTCCCTACCCTCTCTTTCCTTCTTATCTGAAACCTCCTCTGTGTCTTGTTAACTTCAGGCAACAGCAACAGTCAGGGACGTCAACTCCGGCAGCCTCTCGTTCGCTCCGGCTCATGCCGAACCACGCCGGTGAGATCGAGTTCCCGCGCCTCCTCCTCCCTTGCGACCTCTCCTTCCCTCTCCTTCCTCCTCTAATCCCTCTCCCTCTTGCTCGTTTCTTTTTCTGTCACAAGCAGAACAGAAACCCTCCGCCGCCTCCCATGGAGCTCGCCGTCCGCGCCACCCAGAAGACCCTCGTCGCCGGGAATGGAACCCCCGGTGTCGGATCTATGGAACCCAGCAAGTTCCCAGCGCCACCCTCCTTCCCGGTCTCCCTCGCCCGTATCTGAATCCGATGGCCGCTGGACTCTGAACCCAGATGTGAGCAACCCCCGTATCTGAACTATGTTGTTGTTTTTCTTAGATCCGTTCGGGTAAGTATAGGTTGTTTATGGTGGGAGCTGCTTCCGTTAACGAGCGGCGTGCTAGGTGGGTTGGCTAGCGGAGCCAACCCTTATGCAAGGGCTCCTGGGATCGAATCCCTGCTTTGCCCCATATTTATTTTCCCCCGTCTATTTTTTTTCTTGCTGCACTAACATTTTTGCGAATTTCAGAAAAAACATCGATTTTCAAACACCCGTAGCTTTTAGACTATCTATTTTTTTTGTTGCTGCACTAACATTTTTGCGAATTTCAGAAAAAACATCGATTTTCAAACACCTGTAGCTTTTAGACCGTGGATCGGATCGAAATAAGTTAGATATATAACTTTACTAGAATTTCGCGTAGATTAACAATTTCCAACTCTCATGCATGTTTAAGTCTGTTTAGTGTGTTGTTTGCATCGGTTTGCGTGTCGACGTGTTGAAACGGTTTAGGTCGTAACTATTTAACCATAGCTCCGTTGGAGATGTGCCATATATGTAAATGGGCCAGTGCAACGCGTAGAATCACGTGAACCACTTTGCTTTGCCGTTTAACAAACCTAAAATGTGATTAGGTCAAATCTGGACAGAATTAAGTTTTAACACGTGGGGTCATTTCGGAGATGCGATATGTCGTTTCCGGTCCCATTTAAAATGCCAAGCTAGGTAGATTAATTTGTGCTTCACCCTCGTGCCATGTTTAACAACATTTAATGTATCCGTGTACCTGAACGGGAGTGAACTAAATAATTAAACATGGAGCTTCGTCGATATACAACTCGTTGCATATCGAGCTTCACTTAATGTGTAGTGTTTGATTGTTGTGATTGTCATGCCGTGCATTAGACCATTCATGCATCATGTGTGTCTTGCATCGTGTGGTGTGTATCGTGTGTTGATGCTTGTTTCCGGTTTCCTCCGTCTCGATAGAGTCCCGCAAGCGTGTCGGATGTGAGGACCGCTCGACTACATCGGTCCGTCTACTTCACGGAGTCATTCTTCTTCCAAGCAGGATCTCAGGCAAGATGATCATTTCCCCAGATACCATTACTATCACTGACATGCTAGTTTTATCGCTTCTATCGATTATGTCTCGTTGCCTACCACATGTTAAATATCAGCCTCTCAACAATAACCTTCAACCTGTTCGACCTAGCAAACCACTGATTGGCTATGTTACTGCTTGCTTATCCATGTTGTTAGCGTTGCTAGTTGCAGGTGTAGTTGCTTCCATGTGATAACATGGGTTCCTTGTCATACCACCACATTGAATGCTGTTTAATTTAATGCACCTATATACTTGGTAAAAGGTGGAAGGCTCGGCCTTTTTCTAGCCTGGTGTTTTGTTCCACCTTTGCCCCCTTAGTTTCGGCTACCGGTGTTATGTTCCATAAATGAGCGCTCCTAACACGATCGGGGTTGTTATGGGGACCCCCTTGATAATTCGTTTTAGATTAAAGCTGGTCTGGCAAGGCACAACATTGGTACTACATTTGCCCAACATAATAATTCTGTTAAATTGAAATGCATAGGGCGTCATGAACCCGAGGAGTAATTTCACATAATACAGGGAGGGCCAGTGCTGATTGTGCTGGTCCAAAACAGAGCACTGTGCGGGGCCACCACGAGGAAACTCGAGGTTTGGCACTCGTACGCGTCGCTTATCCGTCGTGTCCTGAGAACGAGATAAGCGGCTCCTATTGGGATCGTCGACACGCCGGGCGGCCTTGCTGGATTAGTTTTACCTTTGACGAGATATCTTGTGCATCGGGATTCCGGTGATGCTTTGGGTAATCTTAGAGTTGAGGTTTTCCACTAAGGAATCCGACGATATCACGAGAGTCGTGATCGAGGATTTCTATGCGGCTTGTGGTAATTTGTGATGGACTAGTTGGAGCACCCCTGCAGGGTTAAATCTTTTCGGAAAGCCGTGCCCGCGGTTATGTGGCGACGTGGAAACTTTGTTTAACACTGGTTCTAGATAACTTGAAGTTAACTTAATTAGAAACTGCCAACTGTGTGCGTAACCATGACTGTCTCTTTCGTGAGTTCCTTCTCCGATCGAGGACACAGTGGGGTTATGTCTGACGTAGGTAGGTGTTCAGGATCATTCATTTGATCATGATTAGTACACGTCCGCTAAGCGTAGATCTTCCCCCCTCTTATTTCTTGCACTCGTAAGTTTAGCCACCAAATAATGCTTAGCCGCTGCTACAACCTCACCACTTAACCATGTCTCACCCATTAAGCTTTGCTAGTCTTTATACCTTTGGAAATGAGATTGATGATTCCCCTGTGGCTCACAGATTACTACAACACCAGTTGCAGATACATGTAAAGGTTACTTGACGCGAGCGCGTTGATTGTTCATTTGGAGTTGCTTCTTCTTCTTCTTCGTCGATCTAGGATGGGTTCCAGGCCGGCAGCCTGGGATAGCAAGGATGGACGTCGTTCTTCTTTTCTTGTTTGTTTTCATCCGTAGTCGGACCCTCCTCTTACTCTTGATGATTATGTAATGTACTGATGTGACTCTGATGTAGCTTGTGGCGAGTGTAAGCCAACTCTCTCTCTATATCTCTTCTTTTCAGTACATGTACTTGTAACGATATCCATTCTTGCGACACGACGAGATGCGCTTCTATCCCCGACGAGGCCTTCGTGCCAGATTGAGGATAGGGTCGCATCTTGGGCGTGACACCAACCTCTTGCAGAAGGTTGTTCCTTTTGTTTTTGATGAGGATTGTGAAGAAGCTTTCGAAATACTTAAGAAGGCCTTGATAACCGCACCTATTGTTCAACCACCTGATTGGAACTTGCCCTTTGAAATCATGTGCGATGCTAGTGATTATGCTGTTAGTGCTGTTCTAGGACAAAGAGTTGACAAGAAGTTGAATGTTATTCACTACGGTAGTAAAACTCTAGACAGTGCCCAAAGAAACTATGCCACTACGGGAAATGAGTTTTTAGCAGTCGTGTTTGCATGTGAAAAGTTCAGATCTTATATAGTTGACTCCAAAGTCACTATTCACTCTGATCATGCTGCTATTAAGTACCTTATGGAGAAGAAGGACGCTAAGCCTAGGCTAATTAGATGGGTTCTCCTGGTACAGGAATTTGATTTGCACGTTGTTGACCGAAAGGGTGCTGATAACCCAGTAGCAGATAACTTGTCCAGGCTAGAAAATGTCCTTGATGACCCACGACCTATTGATGACAGCTTTCCTGATGAGCAATTAATGTCATCCGCACTTCACATAGTGCACCGTGGTATGCTGATTACGCAAACTATATCGTAGCCAAATACATACCACCCAGTTTCACCTACCAGCAAAAGAAGAAATTCTTCTTTTATTTGGGACACTACTTTTGGGATGATCCTCACCTTTATAAGGAAGGAGTAGAAGGTGTTATTAGACGTTGTGTGCGTGAACATGAACAGGGACAAATCCTGCAGAAGTGTCATTCCGAAGCCTACGGAGGACACCATGCTAGAGATAGAACTGCTCATAAGGTATTGCAATCAGGTTTCTATTGGCCCACTCTCTTCAAGGATGCCCGTAAGTTTGTCTTGTCTTGTGACGAATGCCAAAGAATAGGGAACATCAGTAAGCGTCAGGAAATGCGTGTGAACTATTCACTTGTCATTGAATCGTTTGATGTCTGGGGCTTTGATTATATGGGACCCTTCCCGAGTTCCAATGGGTATACTCACATCTTAGTCGCTGTTGATTATGTCACTAAGTGGGTAGAAGCTATCCCCATTAGAAATGATGATCATCTCACCTCTATTAAGATGCTTAAAGAAGTTATTTTCCCAAGATTTGGAGTTCCTAGAGATTTGATGACTGATGGCGGTTCACACTTCATTCATGGTGATTTCCGCAAGATGCTTGCTAAGTATGATGTCAACCATAGAGTTGCATCTCCTTATCATCCTCAATCTAGTGGTCAAGTGGAGTTGAGTAATAGGGAGATCAAATTGATATTACAAAAGGCTGTTAGTAGATCTCGGAAGAATTGGTCTAGCAAACTTGACGATGCACTATGGGCTTATAGGACTGCTTATAAGAATCCCATGGGCATGTCGCCGTATAAAATGGTTTACTGTAAGGCGTGTCATTTACCTCTTGAGCTAGAACACAAAGCTTATTGGGGAATGAAAGAGCTCAACTTTGATTTCAAACTTGCCGGTGAGAACTGGTTATTTGATATCAGCTCATTAGATGAATGGAGGGCCCAGGCATATGAGAATGCCAAGTTGTTCAAGGAAAAGGTTAAGAGATGGCACGATAAAAGAATACAAAAACGAGAGTTCAATGTAGGTGATTATGTCCTGCTATACAATTCTCGCTTAAGATTCTTCGCAGGCAAGCTTCTCTCTAAATGGGAAGGTCCTTACGTTGTCGAGGAAGTATATCGTTCCGGTGCCATCAAAATCAATAACACGGAAGGTAATTTTCCTAGAGTGGTAAATGGGCAAAGAATCAAGCATTATATCTCTGGTACTCCCATAAATGTTGAGACCAGTATCATCAATATCTTAAATCTAGAGGAGTACATAAGGGATGTTTATCAGCCTGTTTCAGACCCTGAAAACGAAGAGGTATGTGTTTCGGTAAGTAATTGGACTCCGAAACTTTTCCAGTAGGAATTTTTCTCCGTTTTGGAATTTTTGGAATAATAGAAAAATAAAAAGCAGTCTGGAGAGCGCACGAGGCGACCACAAGCTTGGTAGCCACCACCTGCCCCCTGGCGGCGGCTACAGGGCTTGTGGGCACCTCGTGTGCCTCCCGGACTCCGTTTTCTTGCGGAGCACTCCTTCTGGTCCAGAAAAAATCATTATATATACGCCCGAGGGTTTTGATCTCTGTATCGCGCAGTTTTCCTCTGTTTTCGTTTCGAGCCTGTTTCTGCCGCAGATCTAGGTCAAGATGTCTTCTCAGGATTCAGAGGGCAGAGCTATGTGGCTGATTACCTTGTTAACCCCAAGGTCTATGGGGACTTGGAACCATATGGCTGGACCACTGACGAGGAAGAGGACTATGAGCCCAAGGGGAAGGAACAAACGAGGTCCGACAAAGAGGAGGCTCCTCTAACTCAACCTGGACGCACTCATGTGGAGTTCAAGAAGTCAAGCCTCCCTAACCAAAGGAAGAAGCCTAAGACATTGTTTATCCCTTCTTATTTCTTGCAGGAGAGTAAGCAGGAACATTGCCATAGAGTGTTGAAGCTTGGCGAGGAAAATGACGATCTGAGGGAGCAGAACTTTATGCTCAAGTGGAAATTAGACAAGCTCAAGACTGCTTCAACAACTCCACCACCATCACCACCAAAGGAAGACAACTAAGCATTGGTATGGGCAATCCCCTTGGCTTTTGCTAAGCTTGGGGAGTTGCCCTGGTATCGTATCACCTTTATATCTTTTGCTTTTACATTTGTTTTAGTTCTTTCCTTTTCAGTTTTTGTTTCTTCTCTTAGTGGAATACATTTTTAGTGTTTAGTTTGAGTCTTTTGCTTTGTGTCTCCCCCGATGTATTCGAGCTTGCGAGCTATATAATAAAGAGTATCTTAGTCAAGGGCTTTGTTTTGTGCCGTGATCAAAAGTATTAAAAGAACGATAGCATGAAAGATCATGAGATGATCTTATGGAAAGTGATAGCTTCACATATAACAAGTATGAGAATTGAAACTTCTTGAGAATAGACCAACATAGACCCCAGTCATTGTTGCAATTAATAAGAAGTAATTAGGAAAGAGAGGTTCACATATAAATATATCATCTTATACACTTTCTATAATTGTGAGCACTCACCAAACTATTACATGCTTAGAAGTAGATGTTGGACAAGGAAGACAACATAATGAATTGTGTTTGCTTGGTTCCAAACAATGTTATATGTCTAGAGAGCCCTTAGCATGTGACGATTGCTTCCACCTCATATTAGCCAAAACTCCCGCACCAAGTAGAGATACTACTTGTGCATCCATAAACCTTCAAACCAGTTTTGCCATGACAGTCCACCATACCTACCTATGGATTGAATAAGATCCCTCAAGTAAGTTGTCATCGTTGCAAGCAATAAAAATTGCTCTCTAATATGTATGATCTATTAGTGTGTGGAAAATAAGCTTTGTACGAACCTGTGATGAGGAAGACATAAAAGCGACAGACTGCATAATAAAGTTCTTTATCACAGGAGGCAATATAAAGTGACGTTCCTCCGCACTAAGAGGACACGCATCCAAACCTCAAAAGCGCATGACAACCTCTGCTTCCCTCTACGAAGGGCCTATCTTGTACCTTTACTTTTTGCCCTTGAAATAGTCATGGTGATCTTCACCAATTCCCTCTTTTGCCTTTGTCTTGGCTACCGTCACAAGCTAGGGAAAGATCTATATTCATATATCAACTTGAAGATGAGTACGTATGCTTTATTATTGTTGACTTTACCCTTGAGGTAAATGGTTGGGAGGCAAAACTATAAGCCCCTATATTTCTCTGTGTCCAGCTGAAACTTTGATACCATGAGTACCACGTGAGTTGTAACAATTGTGGAAAACAAAAGAGATGATTGAGTATGTGGGTTTGCTTTACAAGCTATTATTTGACTCTTTCTGATGTTAAGATAAATTGCAACTGCTTCAATGACTATGGACTGTTGTTGGCTACTTCTCGGTAAGGTTTTTGCTTCATACTTTGCTTTGTGAAGGAATTTTTACTTTCCCATAAGAATCTTTATGATGTATTGTTGTTCTATGTGTGATCATGATGCCCTCATGTCCGTATTATGTTTTTTGACACCTTCATCCCTAAACATGTGGACATGTTTATGGATCTTGGTTTTCGCTTGAGGACAAGTGAGGTCTAAGCTTGGGGGAGTTGATACGTCCATTTTGCATCATGCTTTCATGTTGATATTTATCGCTTTTTGGACTGTTATTATAGTTTGTGGTACCATACTTATGCCTTTTCTCTCTTATTTTGCAAGGTTTATTTGAAGAGGGAGAATACTGGCAGCTGGAATTCTGGACTGGAAAAGGAGCAAGTCTGAGCCCTCTATTCTGCGCAACTCCAATTGCCTTGAAAATCAACATGGAATTTTTTGGGAATATATAAAAAATACTGGGCGAAAGAAGTGCCAGAGGGGAGCTACCAGGGGCCCACAAGCCTGGTAGCCGCCACCCCTGGCGGCGGCTACAGGGCTTGTGGGCACCCTGGTGGCCCACTGGCCCCCCTCTTGTGCTATATGAAGGGTTTCGTCCAGGAAAAATCAGGGTGGAGCTTTTTCGTGGATTCTCCGCCGCCATGAGCCAGAACTTGAGCAGAACCAATCTAGAGCTCCAGCAGAGACGATCCTGCCGGGGAAACTTCCCTCCCGTAGGGGGAAATCGTCGCCATCGTCATCACCAACACTCCTGTCGTCGGAGGGGAGTCATCTCCATCAACATCTTCATCAACACCATCTCCTCTCCAAACCCTAGTTCATCTCTTGTAACCAATCTCCGTCTCACGACTCCGATTGGTACTTGTAAGGTTGCTAGTAGTGTTGATTACTCTTTGTAGTTGATGCTAGTTGGATTACTTGGTGGAAGAGTTTATGTTCAGATCCTTGATGCTACTCATTACACCTCTGATCATGATTATGATTATGCTTTGTGAGTAGTTACTTTTGTTCCTGAGGACATGGGATAAGTCTTGCTAATAATAGTCATGTGAATTTGGTATTCGTTCGGTACTTTGATATGCTGTATGTTGTCTTTTCCTCTAGTGGTGTTATGTGAACGTTGAGTACATAACACTTCACCATATTTGGGCCTAGAGGAAGGTATTGGGGAGTAGTAAGTAGATGATGGGTTGCTAGAGTGACAGAAGCTTAAACCCGAGTCTATGCGTTGCTTTGTAAGGGGCTGATTTGGATCCACTAGTTTAATGCTATGGTTAGACGTTGTCTTAATTCTTCTTTCGTAGTTGCGGATGCTTGCGAGAGGGGTTAATCATAATTGGGATGCTTGTCCAAGTAAGGGCAGTACCCAAGCGCCGATCCACCCACATATCAAACTATCAAAGTAACGAACGCGAATCACATGAACATGATGAAACTAGCATGACATAAATTCCCGTGTGTCCTCGGGAGCGCTTTTCCTCCTATAAGACTTTGTTCAGGCTTGTCCCTTGCTACAAAAGGAATTGGACCACCTTGCTGCATCGTTGCTACTACTTGTTACTTGTTACTTTTCACTTGCTACGTTTCACCTCACTACACCATCACTTGTTACCGCTACTTTGAGTGCTTGCAGTTATTACCTTGCTGAAAACTGTTTATCAGAGCCTTCTGCTCCTCGTTGGGTTCGACACTCTTACTTGTCGAAAGGACTACGATTGATCCCCTATACTTGTGGGTCATCAACTCGCGTGGCAAAGAGTCTTCCCAAGTATAAGTTCTTCAGTGCTGATGCCAGGGACACGATGTTCTCAGAGGATCGTCTTGTCGTCCTGAAAGGTGATCTCAGAAAGGTAATCATGGAAGAAGTTGATAACTCTCTGCTCTCTATTCATCCTGGAAGCTCCAAGATGTATCAGGACTTGAAACAGACCCTCTGGTGGACTCGCATGAAGCGTGAGATTGCTCAGTTCGTAAATGAATGTGATGTATGTCGAAGGGTGAAAGCAGAGCATCAACGTCCAGCAGGTCTTTTGCATCCTTTGCCCATTCCCGAGTGGAAGTTCGATCATATTGAGATGGATTTCGTCACCGGGTTTCCGAAGTCCAAGAAGGGTAATGATTCCATCTTCGTTGTCATTGACAAGTTGAGTAAAGTGGCTCATTTTCTTCCAGTCAAGGAATCCATTTCGGCAGCTCAGCTTGCAGAGTTGTACACCTCCAGGATTGTGTCTTCGCACAACGTTCCTATGATGATCTCTTCGGATCGCGGAATTATCTTCACTTCCAAGTTCTAGGACTCTTTTCAGTCTGCAATGGGCACGAAGATCCGCTTCATCACAACTTTTCATCCTCAGACTAGCGGTCAAGTGGCGCGAGTCAATCAAGTTCTTGAGGATATGCTGAGAGCCTGTGTTATCTCTTTTGGTATGAAGTGGGAGGATTGTCTGCCTTTTGCGGAGTTCTCGTATAACAACAGTTATCAAGCTAGTTCTGGCAAGACTTCGTTTGAAATTCTCTATGGCAGGAAGTGCTGTACCCCGCTCAACTGGTCCGAGACAGCCGAGCGTCAGATCCTTGGGAATGATTTGATACAAGAAGCTGAGGAGATGTGTCGGGTCATTCGCGACAACCTCAGAGCAGCTCAGTACCGTCAGAAGAGCTATTATGATAGCAAGAATCGTGACATGTCTTATGAGCTTGATGACTTCGTCTATCTCAAGGTGTCGCCTATGAAGGGTATGCAACGCTTTGGCATCAAAGGCAAGCTTGCGCCTCGTTTCGTGGGCCCGTTCAGAGTTGTTGGTAAGAGAGACGACCTTGTGTACCAGCTTGAGCTCCCGTCAAACTTTGCAAATGTGCATGATGTGTTCCATGTTTTTCAGCTCCGGAGGTGCTTCAAGACCCCCGAGCGCACTTTTCATCTTCAAGACATCGACCTTCAGCCTGACCTATCTTATCGTGAGCATCTAGTTGCGGTTCTCGAGGCAACGGAGCGCAAGACCTAGAACAAGACTGTCAAATTTCTCAAAGTGCAGTGGTCACACCATTCCGATAAAGAGGCTACTTGGGAACGCGAGGATCACCTCCGTTCTGAATTTCCGGAGTTCCTTCACGCGTAGATCTCGGGGCAAGATCTTTTTGTAGTGTGGGAGAGTTTGTAATGCCCCAAGTGAGTAACCTTCCGTATTTAGAACCTTCCCATGTGGGTGCACCTTGTCAATGTTATGAGAGAGTTCAGTGCTTATGGTTTCATGTGAAGTCACCTTGTTATTTCTTCCTTTGCATGCATGCATTCCATATCATTCCATGTGTCATGTGTTGTTGATTTGTGGTCATATGAGGTGATGTGATACCTTGAGTGATATGTGGTTTTGTGAATTGTGTGGAGTGGTGTAACTCTAGTAGATTGCATGTGATAGTAGGAATAGCCTTGTGGTTTGCATAGCCTTCAAAACTCCCCCCTCCTATTTATCTCAAGCCCAAATATCTTGGCCCTTCCTTGATTTTAAAATGCCCATGTGTTAGCTTTGATTTGTGGTGGATTGGAGATGTGATTTGCTGTTTTTGAATAGGTGTTTTAATGGTGCAAACAATTACAAAATAGACCCTATAATTCTGTTTTGTAAATATTTCGAAGCTCCAAATAATTATTTTCCATTTTATTCAAATAGGTCATGACTTATCATGACCAGGGGTATTTTTGTTTTGTTTTCATCCCCAGTAGTTTTTGGTGTGCTTTATTTTTCTTCTCTCGCTTTTCCTGTAAATAGAAAACCCCCAGGGTTTATTTTTTCCTTCTACTCTGGGCCTCAGGTGGGCTTCCTCCTTCCTGGCGGCCGAGATCCCTCTCTCCTTCGCGCGGTGGCCCAGGCGCGCGACCCTCTTCTCCTTCCTGACACCGTCTGCACCGCGTGCCCCCTTTCCGTTAGGCTTGCACAGAGAGAGAGCAAGCATCGTGAGGCACACACGTCAAGGCCCCTCACAAAGCGTGGGCATCCGTGCCCCTCTTCCCTACGGTTCTCCTCTCCCCCATCCGCCGGCGCCACTCCATTCCCCATCTCTCTTTCTTCCCCCAAGGTGAGCCTCTGTATCTAGGTGCAGAGAGGGAGAGAAGGTCATCGCCGGCGTCTACCCCGCTCCCGTCGGCGTACGGCGCTGCCGCCATGTCCAGGGGCTCGGGAGAGCACTGCACGTTCCATTCCCGACCTCGGTGAGGCCGGGAAGCGACCTCACCGACGGCCAGCTCGACGTCAACAGCTCGGACTCGGTGTTCTCCTTCCACTACGTCGGCCTGCAGCAGGGCCTCCTTCAGCGCGTCTTCTTCCTCTCCAGCCGGCCTCCTCCACCGATCGGCATCCCCTCTCCCTTCCCTAGGCGAGGAGCCTCGCCTCGCCTCCTTCCTTCCTCCCTCCTTCTCCTCGACTGGATCGGCTAGGGTTCGCCGGTGTTCCTCTGTTCCGGGAGTAGATCGACCTGCATGTGTTGCTGTGTTCTGTGTGTTTGCTCGGTAGAGGTAGGAGCATCGCAGAGGGCTCCATCCCCTCATAGTAGCAGCGCGAAGCCGTGATGGCTCCCCCTCGTGGCGTAGCAGTAGTAGCAGTGCAGCCACGGCGGCCTCCCTATCGCTGGCGACTCTGCGTGCAGAGCAGAGCACCATGTGCTCGTGCTAGTTCACCTTGTATTAGCCCTTTGATCTGTCAGACTCCGAAGCGTAGTGTAGTGGTCAGCAGATGCAGTGCGTAGTTGTGGTTCAGGTCGTGGGTTCGATCCCCCTCGACCCCCTTTTGTTTTATTTCGGGCAGTGGCAGATGCAGTATAAGCAGAGCAGTTACCTTGTTTACTTCCTCCTCTATCGAGCACTTATGCAGTATCCCAATGGTGTGTTGCACTATGAGCAACAGGAGGTTCAGGGTTCGATTCGTGCCCCCTCCTTTCTTTTTTCCCTTTTGCATTTTGAGTTATAGACCTTTTTGACTTGTGTATATGATGTTGTGGTGTGATTTGCACATGAGGGTATTATTTTTATTTCCCTCCTCTCAAAATCAGCATGTGAGTGATGTTATTTTTTTGCTAAGTTTGTGATCCATGATGGTGCACTTGTGTGTGTGTGTGTGGGTATACTTGGTAGAGGAGATGAGAAGGTTGTTTTGCATACTTGTAAGATTTTGTGCATGTTGTTGTGTGTGTTTGCACTAGGGTAGCATGTGTAGATGCATGATATGTTATGTAGTGTGGAATGTGATTTTTGTGCTTGTGGGTTTAGTTCATGCCCTAGTGGTGCAAGTAGAGTGTGGTGTGTGTGGATGGGTTTTCCCCCTCCCCATATACCTTGTGTGTGTGTGCATGTGTGTGTATGTCACACACATGCCCAAGTTATGTTGGCCTTGTTACGCTCATGATCTTGCTTATAGTAGGGGTAGTATATATGGTGTCAACTAGGTGTGTGTCCTCAATATCATGTGTAGGGGTTTTATTATGTTGTGCTTGTATAGGTGATGGTGTGGCGGTGTGCCAAGGCACATGGGCATGAGGTCTACCCCCCCATGTACCCCATTGATGTTGTGGAAATGTGCATATGCTCATGTAGGTTTTGTTCTAGTGAATAGCACATGTGATGATGCACTATTCACTACATATGATTCCATGTAGGTTTTCCTCTCTAGTTTGTGCCCATTTGTTCTATACAAGTGCATAGGTATTATATATGCTTTTGGGTTAGAAACATCCCAGGAATCCATTTGTGAAGTCATTTTTGCCTTTGGAACATTTTCTGGCGGTGACTAATTTCAGTTTTGTTCTATGTTTGGAGCTTGGTTCCATGAGTTCTCGTGTGCACAAGAGGTTGATTCCTTGTTGTGGCATTAGAGGGTAACCCCCTCTATGGCATGTTGCTTTTGTTTCATGCTTAGGAAGTCATATGTGCAAGTTTTGCTTAGTCAAAGTAGGCATGTGGCTGAAATTCCAGATTAGTGAAAATCTGAGATTTTCACGAAGTCTGAGAATCTGTTTATATTTTCTTCTCCCGTTGATGAGGTTGTGCAGGTCAATGTGTTGTAACTCAGCCTTAGCTTTCAACTGGAAAGTTGAAGCTTATGTGTTGTTCTAGCTCCTTGTAAATTTTCATTCCATTTGGAGTCCTGTAGATATTGTTTTTGCTGCTGTCAAAATGCTTCAGAGCATAAACAGATAGTGAGAATCTGGAATTTTCACTAAGTCCCTGAAATCTGATATTTTTGGGCAAGTTAGTAGCTGTGTAACTTTCTGTGTGCAACTCCTTTGTGTGATATTTTTGCTTGTGCTCGAAGTACTCTTGGATAGGTACTGCCACATATCTTATTTGGCATGTTTAGGTGGCTGTAGGTGCTTTGCATGTAGCTCTCAAAGTGCTATGATGTTGTTTATGGCAGATCGTGTAGTTTTGGTGTTTTGATGTTTGTGAGTGCATATATTTTGATGTGGTGTTATTCTTTGCACCACCCCATCCATGTTGGTTTGTTTTATGTCTTGGCAACCTAGAAATACCAGAGTTGAGCCATTGGAGTGTGTGGTGATGAATTTGACACGTAGCACTTCATTTCTTGTTTCGTTGTTTCCCGTTGATCCGTAGCTCCGATTGTAATGTTCTTTATATGCTTTTGCATCGTTTTCAAGTGATGCATCTGATCATGTAATTCTCATGCACGTCAATATAGACTAGGGTATAGTTCTGTCCAGGAACATGTATTTACTTCTCATGCTTGTGCTAGTGATTGAAATAGAGATGCATGCTCGTATTCATCTCATGCATCATGTGCTTGTTGCATCTTGAGGTGCTGTTGTTCATTGGATGTTATTTTTATGTTGGGTAGCACCGGGATCGGAGAACGAGTACGTGGATTCGGGAGAGTACGTGCAGGACGAACAAGAGAAGTTCCAAGCTGAGGATATCACAGGCAAGATGATATGACCTTGATTCCATCTCTAGACTTGTTATGCTAGATTACGTTTCCTTTGTCTTATATATGCTCGCTGCCTACAACTGAAATAATTGCCTCCTGATATGCCATGAAACCAAACACTTATCCCTTCCTAGCAAATCTTGAATGGGTAAGTAGGCTTTGCTCAGCTACTAATGTTAGCGTTGCTAGATGCAGGTGCTTTGTCTCATGTGATAACATTAGTTTGATATCATTATGTTAAATCTGTTATTTAATTTAATGCACCTATATACTTGGTAAATAACGGAATTCCTAGCCTTTTGCCAGGTGTTTTGTTTCATTATTGCCGCCTTAGTTACCGGCTACCGGTGTTTGATTCCACAATGATCGCTCCTAACACGTTCGGGGTTGTTATGGGGACCCCCTCGATAAATCGCGTAGTGTTAAGACTTGTCCGGCAAGACCCCACCTTGGTGTTAATTTGCTAATCACTTAATAATAATCTGCATAGGGAATAGCTACCCCGAGGAATTTAATCAACAACCCGGGCCAATGCTCCTCATGAGTGTTGGTCCAAACTAGAGCGTTGTGCGGGGCCAACTCAGGGCAACTTTAGAGATTTCTAGCAGGCCAATGTACGCGTCTCTCATCCGTCGTGTCCTGAGACTGTGATACGTGGCTCTTATCGGGGTCGTCGACACGACGGGAGGTCCTGCTAGTCTTGTCTTACCTTAGAGATATATCTTGCGTATAGGAATCCCGGTGAAGCTTTGGTTCTCCCTACAGTTGAGGTTTTCCTCTAAAGGAATCCGACGAGATCACGAGATTCCTGATAGAGGATTACTTTGCGGCCTGTGTACGTTTGTTATGGACTAGCTGGAGCACCCCTGCAGGGTTTAATCTTTCGGAAAGCCATGCCCACGGTTACGTGGCAACTTGGAATATTTGTTAACACCTGGTATTAGATAACTTAAACCTAAGCTAATAAAATTGCCAACTCTGTGCGTAACCATAACTGTCCCCTTCGAAGATCTCTCTTCGATCGGGAACATGGTGGGGTTATGATTGACGTAGGTAGGTGTTCAGGATCACTTAGTGATCACGTATTATCGACCGCTAGTATAGACCACCTTCAATACATGTTCTACGTAAGTTAGCCACCATATTAAGCTTAGCATGCTGCAACCTAAATACTCCACCTTTCCACCCTAATACCTTGACTAGTTCTGGCACCGAGGTCATAGATTGCTGAGTCCCCGTGGCTCACAGATTCCTTCACAACACCAACAGGTTCAGGTACCCCCGAGACAGGTGATCCCGATGGCACGCAGCTGGTGTGGCAGTACGATGAGGAGAACGACTGCTTGTACGTCAACTATCCAGAAGATTGAGGCGTGGTCGTGATCATGGGCAAGCATGCAGGGTAGCATAGTCATTTCTCATGTTTCGTAGTCCGTAGCGGAACTGCATTGTTTGGATGCGTGATGTAACTCGGATATATTTATGAGATGATGATACGTCTCTGTCGTATCTATAATTTTTGATTGTTTCATGCCAATATTCTACAACTTTCATATACTTTTGGCTACTTTTTATACTATTTTTGGGACAAACATATTGATCCAGTGCCCAGTGCCAGTTCCTGTTTGTTGCATGTTTTTTGTTTGGCAGAATATCCATACCAAACGAAGTCCAAACGTAATAAAAACTTACGGGGATTTTTTTGGAATATTTATCATTTTTGGGAAGAAGAATCAACGCGAGGCGATGCACGGAGTGCCCACAAGCCCTGTCGCCGTGGCCAGGGGTGGGCCCGCGGCAGGCAGTCTTGTGGCCACTCCTTAAGGCGGTTGGAGCCCTTCTTTCGCCGCAAGAAACATAATATCCGGACGAAAATCGTGTTAAAATTTCAGCCCAATCGGAGTTACGGATCTCCAGGAATTTAAGAAACGGTGAAACGTAGAATCTGGGAGCGCAGAAACAGAAGGACACACAGAGAGATCCAAACTCAGAGGGGCTCTCGCCCCTCCGCCGCCATGGAGACCATGTACCAGAGGGGAAACCCTTCTCCCATCTAGGGAGGAGGTCAAGGAAGAAGAAGAAGGAGGGGGGCTCTCTCCCCTCTCTCCCGGGGGCGCCGGAACGCCGCCCGGGACATCATCGTGTGACGACGATCTATACCAACACGTCCGTCATCTTCACCAACATCTCCATCATCTTCCCCCATCTATATTCCAACGGTTCACTCTCCCGCAACCCGCTGTACCCTCTACTTGAACATGGTGCTTTATGCTACATATTATTATCCAATGATGTGTTGCTATCCTATGATGTCTGAGTAGATTATCGTTGTCCTATCGATGATTGATGAATTGCTATGATTGGTTTAATTTTCTTGTGGTTATGTTGCTGTCCTTTGGTGCCCATCGTATGATCGCGCGTGTGGATCACACCATAGGGTTAGTTGTATGTTGATAGGACTATGTATTGGCAGGCTAGAGTTACAGAAGCTTCAAACCTAGCATAGAAATTGATGCATATGGGATTGAAGGGGGACCAATATATCTTATTGCTATGGTTGGGTTTTACCTTGATGAACGTTAGTAGTTGCGGACGCTTGCTAATAGTTCCAATCATAAGTGCATAGAATTCCATGTAAGGGTTGACATGCTAGCAGAGGCCTCTCCCACATGATACTTGCTATCGATCTAGTAACGTAGTCAATTGCTTAGGGACAATTCCGCAACTCCTACCACCACTTTTCCACACTCGTTAGACACTCGTAGTTGTTTCTTTATCTAACCAGCCCCTAGTTTTATTTACGTGTTCTTTACTTTCTTGCAAGCCTATCCTTTCACTCCTACAAAGTACTTCTAGTTTCATACTTGTTCTAGGTAAAGCGAACGTAAAGTGTGCGTAGAGTTGTATCGGTGGTCGATAGTACTTGAGGGAATATTTGTCCTACCTTTAGCTCCTCGTTGGGTTCGACACTCTTACTTATCAAGAAAGGCTACAATTGACCCCCTATACTTGTGGGTTATCAAGACCTTTTTCTGGCACCGTTACTGGGGAGCAATAGTGTGGGGTGAATATCCTCGTGTGTGCTTGTTTGCTTTATCACTAAGTAGATTTATTTGCTGTTCTAAGTTGTTCTCTATCTTTAGTTATGGATATGGAACACAAAATACCAAAAACATTAGGTGTACTTGCTACTCATGGAGATGGGGAACCTCCTAAAACCCTCAAGGCTCGTTATGTGGAAAATATTATGCACTTCTTTAATAATCCTGAGAAAGCCCCATTCAATTATATAATGGGATAAACATTGGATCAACGTGAATACTTTAGGGATTATCGCTTGACTCAAAAAGGGAAACTTTTATGGGATCAAATCCATTTGTTGAAATGGTATGCTTGGGAACTATGCAAGAGATATGGTGTTACTTGTTGCTCTAGGATGATGGCTCCACACCTTCCCTTTTCTTGTGAATTTAAAGATCATAGAACCTTGGCTTCTTATGCTAATGGTATATATGATTACTATGATGTGGATCAAATAGAAGAGTTTGTTGCTTTTATGGGTGCTTATGAAATTGAGGCTCACTTTAAAAGGTGTGATGATAATGATGATGCTCCTTACCAATCTGAAAATTTGGCTATGCTTCGTTATTGTTATACTAATTATGAATATAATTCCCATATTGAACGATTTAAGGAGAAATCCTATGCTGCCCAAGAAGAGACTATTATTTTGCAGGAAACTATGGAAGAAGAAAATGCTGAAACTGTGAGCTCATTAGATGAAAAAGATGAAGAGGAGAGCGAAGAACAAAAGGAGGAAGAGCGGACTAGCTACCCGTGTCCACCTTCTAATGAGAGTAACTCTTCTACACATACATCATTTAATTTCCCTTCGTTCTTACCGAAGGATGAATGCTATGATCCCTTGGATTCGTTTGAAATATCCCTTTTTGATGAACTTGATGCATGCTATGCTTGTGGCCTTGTTCCCAATATGAATGATGCTGATGAAGATGAGCTAGCTATAGTCCCTTATGTTAAACATGATGATTTTCATGAATATAATATGCATGTGCTTGCTGCTCCTACTTGCAGTTATTATGAGAGAGGAACTACATCTCCACCTCTCTATGTTTCCAATACGATAAAATTGCAAGAAACTGCTTATGCTATGTATTGGCCTTTACTTGGTGTGCATGAATTGTTCTTTTATGACATGCCAATGCATAGGAAGAGAGATAGACTTCGTCATTGCATGATATATGTTACCTTGTGCTCGCTACTAAATTTCAAATCATTGCTAATTAAAATTGGCTTTGATATACCTTGGGATCCGGGTGGATCCATTACTTGAGCACTTTATGCCTAGCTTAATGGCTTTAAAGAAAGCGTTGCCTGGGAGACAACCCGCAAGTTTTAGAGAGTCATTTATTTCTGTTGAGTTCTTTTATTAAGTTTAAAAACAAAAAAAAATATAGAGGGGAACTTAAAACTTTTTCAAAAAGAGAAGCGATTGAAAGGTGATGCATTGCAGAAGTGAGGGTCGACCTTGAACACTTGTGTTCATGCTCATGGAAACAATGTAGAATTTTTCACGGAAGTTTCTCACAAAAATAATTATCCCCTTGTACGATTCCTTTGTATTTTAAAAATAATGTGCCAAGCAAAGCCTTTACGATTAGTTTGGGTGATAGTTGTTTGATCATGCTCAGAAAAGACAGAAACTTTCTGCTCACGAAATTAATTTTCATTTTTATTCTGGAAGAGATTTTGAGTTGATTTTTTTTTCTGATTGATATTCTAATTTTCCAGACGTTCGTAATTTTTCAGATTTTTTGAGATATCAGAGGTATACGGAATATACAGATTGCTACACACTGTTCTGTTTTGATAGATTTTGTTTTCTATGCATTTTCTCTTATTTTGATGAATCTATGGGTAGTATCGGGGGGTATGAAGCATGGTGAAGTTGGATTACAGTAGATATAATGCTAATATGAATTTATAATGAGTTCACAACAGTACTTGAAGCAGTGATTTATTTTGTTATACTAACGATCTCACGAAGTTTTGTTGAGTTTTGTGTGATTGAAGTTTTCAAGTTTTGGGTGAGAGCACGATGTATGAAGGAAGACTCAAGCGTCTAAGCTTGGGGATGCCCCGGAAGGCATCCCCTCTTTCGTCTACAATCTATCGGTAATTTTACTCGGAGCTATATTTTAATTCGTCACATGATATGTGCAAATGCTTGGAGCGTATTTTGTGTTTATTTTCCCTTTTTCTTTTATGCACCATGCTGGTATGAGATAGTCCTTGGTTGGCTTTATAGAATGCTTCTTGTGCTTCACTTGTATCTTTTGAAGTTTGGATTGCCTATTTCCCTACACATAGAAAACCGCCATTTGTAGATTGCTCTTTTGCTTCACTTATATTTGTTAGAGCGGGGCATATATTTTGTAGAAAGAATTAAACTCTCATGCTTCACTTATACCTATTTGGAGAGTTAACAGGAGTTGGCCATTCACATGGTTAGTCATAAAATCCTACATAAAACTTGTAGATCACTAAATATGATATGTTTGATTCCTTGCAATAGTTTTGCGACATGAATATGTGATATTAGAGTCATGCTAGTGAGTAATTGTGTATTCGTAGAAATACTTGTGTTAAGGTTTGTGATTCCCGTAGCATGCACGTATGGTGAACCGTTATGTGATGAAGTCGGAGCATGATTTATTTATTGATTGTCATCATTTGTATGGAGGTTGGGATCGCGCGATGGTTAACTCCTACCAACCTTTCCCCTAGGAGCATGCGTGTAGTACCTTGTTTCGATGACTAATAGACTTTTGCAATAAGTATGTGAGTTCTTTATGACTAATGTTGAGTCCATGGATTATACGCACTCTCACCCTTCCACCATTGCTAGCCTCTCTAGTACCGCGCAACTTTCGCCGGTGCATTACACCCACCATATAGCCTTCCTCAAAACAGCCACCATACCTACCTATTATGGCATTTTCATAGCCATTTCGAGATATATTGCCATGCAACTACCACTGTTCCGTCTCATGACATGTGCCACCACTTCCATATTGCCATTGCATGATCGTAAGATAGCTAGCATGATGTTTCCATGGCTTGTCCTTTTTTGATGTCATTGCTATGCTAGATCATTGTCACGGTACACTACCGAAGGCATTTCATATAGAGTCATCATTGCTCTAAGTATTGAGTTGTAAGTGTGATGATCATCATTAATAGAGCATTGTCCCATGTGAGGAAATAAAAGAGGCCAGCGAAGCCCATTTATAAAAAAGAGGCCAAAGGTGCCCGCCAAAAAAAGAGGCCAAAGAGCCCACAAAAAAATGAGAGAAAAGAGAGATGGGACAATTGCTACTATCCTCTTTCCACACTTGTGATTCAAATAGCACTATGATCTTCATGACACAGAATCTCCTATGTTGTCACTTCCATATACTAGTGGGAAATTTTCATTATATAACTTGGCTTGTATATTCCAATGATGGGCTTCCTTAAAATTGCCCTAGGTCTTCGTGAGCAAGCAAGTTGGGTGCACACCCACTAGTTTCTTTTGTGAGCTTTCATACACTTATAAGCTCTAGTGCATCCATTGCATGGCAATCCCTACTCACTCACATTGATATCTATTGATGGGCATCTCCATAGCCCGTTGATACACCTAGTTGATGTGAGACTATCTCCTCCTTTTTGTCTTCTCCACAACCACCATATTCTATTCCACCTATAGTGCTATGTCCATAGCTCACACTCATGTATTGCGCGAAAGTTGAAAAAGTTTGAGAACACTAAAGTATGAAACAATTGCTTGGCTAAAACCGGGGTTGTGCATGATTTAAATACGTTGTGTGGGGAAGATGGAGCATAGCCAGACGATATGATTTTGTAGGGATAACTTTGTTTGGCCATGATATTTTGAGAAGACATGATTGCTTTGTTAGTATTCTTGAAATATTATTGTCTTTATGTCAAATGATAGACTATTGCTTCGAATCACTCGTGTTTTAGTATTCATGCCATGATTAGATTATATGATCAAGATTATGCTAGGTAGCATTCCACATCAAAAATTATCTTTTTTATCATTTACCTACTCAAGGACGAGCATGAATTAAGCTTGGGGATGCTGATACGTCTCCACCGTATCTATAATTTTTGATTGTTTCATGCCAATATTCTACAACTTTCATATACTTTTGACAACTTTTTATACTATTTTTGGGACTAACATATTGATCCAGTGCCCAGTGCCAGTTCCTGTTTGTTGCATGTTTTTTGCTTCGCAGAATATCCATACCAAACGAAGTCTAAACGTAATAAAAACTTACAGGGATTTGTTTTGGAATATTTATGATTTTTCGGAAGAAGAATCAACGTGAGGTGATGCACGGAGTGCCCACAAGCCATGTCGCCGCGGCCAGGGGAGGGCCCGCGGCAGGCAGTCTTGTGGACACTCCTTAAGGCGGTTGGATCCCTTCTTTCGCTGCAAGAAAGATAATATCCGGAATAAAATCGTGTTAAAAGTTCAGCCCAATCGGAGTTACGTATCTCCGGAAATTTAAGAAACGATGAAACGCAGAATCTGGGAGCGCAGAAACAGAAGGACACAGAGAGAGAGATCCAATCTCGGAGGGTCTCTCGCCCCTCCGCCGCCATGGAGACCATGCACCAGAGGGGACACTCTTCTCCCATCTAGGGAGGAGGTCAAGGAATAAGAAGAAGGAGGGGGGCTCTCTCCCCCTCTCTCCCGGCGGTGCCGGAAGGCCGCCCGGGACATCATCGTGTGACGACGATCTATACCAACACCTCCGTCATCTTCACCAACATCTCCATCATCTTCCCCCATCTATATTGAGCGGTTCACTCTCCCGCAACCCGCTGTACCCTCTACTTGAACATGGTGCTTTATGCTACATATTATTATCCAATGATGTGTTGCTATCCTATGATGTCTGAGTAGATTATCGTTGTCCTATCGGTGATTGATGAATTGCTATGATTGGTTTAATTTGCTTGTGGTTATGTTGCTGTCCTTTGGTGCCCATCATATGATCACGCACGTGGATCACACCATAGGGTTAGTTGTATGTTGATAGGACTATGTATTGGCAGGCTAGAGTGACAGAAGCTTCAAACCTAGCATAGAAATTGACGCATATGGGATTGAAGGGGGACCAATATATCTTATTGCTATGGTTGGGTTTTACCTTAATGAACGTTAGTAGTTGCGGACGCTTGCTAATAGTTCCAATCAGAAGTGCACAAAAGCATATAGTCTGGCTATGCTCTATCATCATTGCACAACGAATTTAAATCATGCACAACCCCGGTATTGATGAAGTAATTTTTTCACACCTTTACTTTCTCAAACCTTTTCAACTCTCACCTAATACAAGAGCGTGAGCCATGGTTATAGCACTATAGATGGTGTGGAGTGTGGTGGATGTTGCAAGACAAAAAAGAGAAGATAGTCACATTAACTATGCATATCAATGAGCTCTGGAGATGCTCATCAATATATATCAATGTGAATGAGTAGGATTGCCATACAAATGATGCACTAGAGCTAAGAGTATGTGAAAGCTCTTAAATAAAACTAGTGGGTGTGCATCCAACTTGCTTGCTCACGAAGACCTAAGGCAATTTTGAGGAAGCCTTTCATTGGAATATACAAGCCAAGTTATATAATTAAGATTTTCCCACTAGCTATATGGTGGTGACAAAACGAGAGACTCCTAATCATGAAGATCTTGGTGCTTAATATGCACAAGTGTGGAAAAGTGGTAGCATTGTCCCTTCTCTCTTTTTCTCTCATTTTTTATTTTTAGTTTTTTTAGTGGGCTCTTTGGCCTCTTTTTTTTGGTGGGCTTCTTTGGCCTCTTTTATTTCCTCACATGGGACAATGCTCCACTAATGATGATCGTCACACTTTCAACTCAAAACTTAGAGCAACAATGACTCCATATGGGCTGCCTTCGGTAGTGTACCGTGACAATGATCTAGCATGGCATAGACATTAATGGAAACATCATGCTAGCTATCTTACGATCATGCAATGGCAATGTAGACGTGGTGGCACATGTCATGGTGGTAGTTGCATGGCAATATATCTCGGAAGGACTTTGAAAAAGCCATAGTAGGTAGGTATGGTGGCTGTTTTGAGGGAGGCTAATGGTGGGTTTTGTGCACCGGCGAAAGTTGCATGGCACTAAGAAGATAGTGATGGTGGCAGGTGAAAGTGCATATAAACCATGGACTCAACATTAGTCATGAAGAACTCATATACTTGTTGCAAAAGTTTTATTAGTAATCGAAACAAAGCATTCAACGCATACTCCTAGGGGAAGGGTTGGTAGGTATAAACCATCGCGCGATCCCGACCGCCACGCAAAGGATGACAATCAATATACTAATCATGCTCAGATTTCATAAAATAGCGGTTCACCATACGTGCATGCTACGGGAATCACCAACTTCAACACAATTATTTCTAGATCCACAACACCTTACTAGCATGACTTCAATATTACCATAACCACAACTCAAAACTAATTGAGATGAATCAAACTTCTCTAACTATTCAATGCACATGAAGGTGGAACTTTTCGTATCTCTTTGGATAACTACCGCTTTTGAGACTACTTTCAAAGCATAGATCAACTACCAAGCCACGCAGCTCTGCACTCTAAAATATATAAGTGAAGCACATAGAGAAAAAGTATCTAGCTCAAAAGATATAAGTGAAGCACATGTGAGCTGAATTGTCTACCAAAAGATATAAGTGAAGCTCGACAAAATCACGGTGAGTGCATGTCTCTCTCTAGGTGTGCAGCAAGGATGATTGTGACACAACAAAAATAAAAGACTCCTATGATACAAGACGCTCCAAGCAAAAACACATAACATGTGGTGAATAAAAATATAGCCCCAAGTAACGTTACCGATGGATTGAAGACGAAAGAGGGGATGCCTTCCCGGGGCATCCCCAAGCTTAGGATTTTATGACATCCTTGAATCTATTGGGGTGCCTTGGGCATCCCCACTCTTGAGCTCTTGCCACTCTTTATCTTTTTGTCCATAAGAACTTCACCCAAAACTTGAAAACTTCACAACACGAAACTTAAACAGAAACTCGTGATAACATTAGTGTGAGAAAACAAACCACCACTTCCTTAGGTACTGTAGAAAACTTAAATTCTACTTGTGCTGATGTTGGTTACTGTATTTTAAATCTTCCATGGCTAATACCCCCCGATACTATCCATAGTTTCATCAAAATAAGCAACCAACACAACAAAGACAAAATCTGTTAACAGCACACCAGTCTGTAGCAATCTGTATATTTCGTATACCTCTGATAATTCAAAAATTCTGAAAAATTACGACAGTCTGAAGAATGTGCGTAGCAATCATAAGAAAAAAGAATCAACTCAAAATCTCTTACAGAAAAAAAATGAAAATTATTTTCGTGAGCAGAAAGTTTCTGTCTTTTCCAGCATGACCAAACGATCATCCCCAAGACTAATCATAACGCTTTTGCTTGGCACAAACGCAAAAATAAACACAAAAAAACAATCATAACAGAATTATGAAAGTGTGGAAAACACAAAACAGAAAGAAAAAGGATAGATTCGTTGGGTTGCCCCCCAACAAGCGCTTTTGTTTAACGCCCTTAGCTAGGCAAAAAGTGATGGAATCACGTATAGTCATCTTTGATGTTCAAACCATAGGTAGCCCTCATCATAGATTCATAAGGCAATCTTATTTGGTTTCTAGGAAAGTGCTCCATGCCCTTCTTTAAAGTAAATTGAAATGTAATATTCCCTTCCTTCATATCGATGATAGCACCAATAGTCCTTAGGAAAGGTCTACCAAGAATAATGGGACATGAAGGATTGCAATCTATGTCAAGGACAATGAAATCCACGGGTACATAGTTCTTATTTGCAACAATGAGAACATCATCGATCCTTCCCATGGGTTTCTTGACAGTAGAATCCGCAAGATGCAAATTAAGAGAACACTCTTCAATCTCATGAAAACCAAGAATATCACATAAAGACTTTGGAATCGCGGAAACACTAGCACCCAAATCACACAAAGCATTGCACTCATAATTTTTTATCTTGATTTTGATAGTAGGTTCCCACTCATCATGAAGTTTTCTAGGTATACAGACTTCTAGTTCGAGCTTCTCTTCAAGAGATTTCATCATAGCATCTACGATATGCGCGGTAAAGGATTTGCTTTGGCTATAAGCATGTGGAGAGTTTGCAATGGATTGCATCAAAGAAATGCATTCAAACAAGGAGCAATTATCATAATTGAATTCCTTGAAATCCAAAGTGGGAGTTTCATTACTACCCAAAATTTTGACTTCTTCTACTCCACTCTCCACACCTTTATCATCAAGATAGGTGGAATCCGAATCATTGGGGCATTTTTCAACCAAAGTGGATTCATATCCAGCCCCTCCATAAATAGGTTTGACACGCGAAAACAAAGATTCAAGAGGAGACACACCAAGCACTTTAAGATCTTCATGATTTGCATCACTAGAACACACCCTTTTAAACCATTCATGCCTAGCGTGAATTTGGGCGGTTCTTCCTTTGCTCTTATTCATGGAGACACGCATAGCTTTCAAAGTTTCATCCAAGTTGACCTTGGGAGGAGCGCATCTAACTTTCAAAGCATCAATATCACAAGACATCCTATCAACGCTCTTAGCCAAATCGTCAATTTTGAGTAGTTTTTCCTCTATGGACGCATTGAGAATCTTTTGAGAGTTGATGAACTCTTTGATATTACTCTCTAAATCAGAGGGTAATTTGTTGTGATTTCCATAAGTGTTGTTGTAGGAATTGCCATAATTGTTAGAGGAGTTACTAGGAAAAGGCCTAGGAACATAGTTTCCTCTAAAAGCATTGTTGTTGCCAAAATTGTTCCTACCAACAAAATTCACGTCCAAACTAGCGTTGCTACTCTCAATCAAAGAAGATAGTGGCATGTCATTAGAATCTACGGTAGCATTCTACCAGCAACCAAATTCATCAACTCGTCCATCTTAGCACTAAGCGAGTTAATTTCTTATATAGCGTGCACCTTTTTGCTAGCAGGCGACCTTTCAGTGTGCCACTGAGAGTAGTTGGTCATGATATTGTCTAGGAGTTTTGTAGTGTCTCCTAACGTGATTTCCATGAATGTTCCACCTGAGGCGGAGTCCAAGATATTTCGAGAAGCGAAATTCAAGCCAGCGTAAAAGATTTGTATAATCATCCGCAAACTCAAGCCATGAGCGGGACAATTTCTAATCATAAGCCTCATCCTCTCCAAAGATTGTGCAACGTGTTCATGATCAAGTTGCTTGAAATTCATGATATCGTTACGTAAGGAGATGATCTTAGCCGGCGGAAAATACTTGGATATGTAAGCATATTTGCACTTATCCCAAGAATCGATACTATTTTTAGGCAAAGAAGAAAACCAAGTTTTTGCGCGGTCTCGCAATGAGAAAGGAAAAAGTTTCAACTTAATCACGTCATTATCCACATCTCTTTTCTTTTGCATATCACAAAGCTCAATGAAGGTATTGAGATGGGATGCGGCATCTTCACCAGGAAGGCCACAGAATTACTCTTTCATAACAAGATTCAGCAAAGCTGCGTTGATTTCATACGATTCCGCACTAGTGGCGGGAGCAATCGGAGTACTAATAAAATCATTATTATTAGTGCTCGAGAAGTCGCAAAGTTTGGTGTTTTCAGCCATGATGACTTCAACAAACAAACAAGCACACAAGCAAGCAAGAAAACTGGCAAAAGGGAAACGGCGAAGGCAAAAGAAAACGACGAAGGAGAAAGGCAAATGAAAACAGCAAATGTGAAGTGGGGGAGAGGAAAACGAGAGGCGACTCGCAACAAAAGTAAATGCAAGAGATGAGTTTGTGATAACTACTTGGATAGATCTTGATCTGTCCTCCGTGGCAATGGTGCCAGAAATACTTCTGATGTCAGCTGTGCTTCCCCGGCAACGGCGACAGGAATAGTCGTGTCGACGGCACCAGGAATCCTTCTGCTGCGGCTATGGAGCCTTGCGTTGGTGTTCCCTCGAAGCGGAAAGGGTGATGTAGCACAGCGGTGGTAAGTATTTCCCTCAGTTTGAGAACCAAGGTATCAATCCAGTGGAGGAGTATCACGAGATCCTGCACTAACACAAAGAACCTGCTCCCAACGCTATGAAGGGGTTTTCAATCCCTTATAGATTGTTTGCCAATTGAGAACTGGAAGCAACAAAGTAACAAAGCAAAGTAAAAGCGGAGGTGGAAACGATAGATTTGAATAGACCCGGGGGCCGTAGTGTTTACTAGTGTCTTCTCTCATGAAAGCAAGTAGATGGTGGGTGAACAAATTACTGTCAAGCGATTGATAGAACCGCGCAAAGTCGTGACGATATCTATGGCAACGATTATATCTATAGGCATCACGTCCAAAACAAGTAGACCGATACTTTCTGCATCTACTACTATTACTCCACACGTCGACCGCTATCCAGCATGCATCTAGTGTATTAAGTCCAAAAGAATAGAGTAACACCTTAAGCAAGATGACAGGATGTAGATGGACAATCTCATATCAACGACAGAGCCCATCTTGTTACCCTTGATGGAAACTACTTAATGTGTGCCTTGCTGCCCCTACTGTCACTGGGAAAGGTCACCACATGGTAGAACCCAAAACCAAGCACTTCTCCCATTGCAAGAATCATAGATCTAGTTGGACAAACAAAACCCAAGACTCGGAGAGACTTACAAGGATATCAAATCATGCATATAAGAAATCAGCAAAGACTCAAATATATATCATAGATAATCTGATCACAAATCCACAATTCATCGGATCTCGACAAACACACCGCCAAAGAAGATTACATCGGATAGATCTCCATGAAGATCATGGAGAACTTTGTATTGAAGATCCAAGAGAGAGAAGAAGCCATCTAGCTACTAACTACGGACCCGTAGGTCTGAAGTGAACTACTCACGAGTCATTGGAGGGGCGATGATGATGATGAAGAAGTCCTCCAACTCCAAAGTCCCCTCCGGCAGGGTGCCGGGAAGGGTCTCCAGATGAGATCTCGCGGAAACGGAAGCTTGCGGCAGCGGAAAAGTATTTTCGAGGCTCCCCTGATTTTTTGTTGTATTTTAGGGAATATATAGGCAAAAGATCTAGGTCAGGGGCGGCCAGGGAGGCCACAAACCATGACACCGCCGCCTCCCCCTGGTGGCGGAGTGGGGGCTTGTGGGTTCCCAGGAGCCCTCCTGGCTTGGCCCACAGGCCCCCTGATCTTCTTCCGTTCGGGAAAAAATCATTTCGGGGATTTATTCCGTTTGGACTCCGTTCCAAAATCAGATCTGAAAAGAGCCAAAAACACAGAAAAAACAGGAACTGGCACTTGGCACTGAATTAATAAGTTAGTCCCAAAAAAGATATAAGAGGTACATGTCACATCCCTGGAACCCTAAGCAAGGTTTAGCATTGTGCTCATATTTTTTTTGCATTGCATCCAAGAGAATTGCAACAAGAACAAGCAAGTGGTGAAGGAACACACAAAAACCCTAGCCACTTCTCAAATTCAAAGGAATTATAAACTTGTTCAAATCAATGAACTCAAAATGGCCTTAAGAAAAGTTCAACTTTTCTGATAAATCATGGAAGCAAATAAGCAATGAAGAAAACCATTTTCATAACACTTTTGGCATTTTAAATAAATGCAAAAAGCTACTGGTTTCAAGTTTAAAATTTGAATTCAAAAACTTTAAGTTTTCAAAAATGTTGAAAACTCCAGGAATGGTTGGATATATTCCAACAAATATTCTGGCGTGTTCAAAATACTTTTTACAAACTATTTTGAAGTTGAAATAAATAGCAAATCAAATAATTAGCAAAACAGAAACAAAACAGAAAAAAGGAGGAAAAAATTACCTGTCGCTCACCTCAGCCCAGGCCCAGTCGCGCTGTCGTCTTCCTCCTCGCCACTATGAGCAGGAGGTGGCCGCCGCGACGCCGCGCGCCTCCACGGAGCTCTCTGCCTGCCTGGCCGCCGCTTCGCACTGGCGAGCATGGGGATAACCTCCCCGAGCACGTATCTATCAATTCCCATGCTCCATCTCCCCCCTCTCCTCTCGGTTCTTCCGATCCCCACTGCCGCCATTGACAGGAGCTCGAGCTCGAGCTGCCCGTGCCCCTAGCCACAGGATCTTCCTCCCAAGTGTGCCATTAGCTCCGCCTCGACGAGCTGGTCCTCCCTGCAGAAGCCGAAGCCTCCCCGAGCCCTGCAACGCCCACGGCACCGTCGTATTCAACCTTCGGCCGCCGGCGAGCTCTGCTCGATTTGTCAAAAATTGTTTTAAAATGTAAGTTTTCTAGCCACGAGTCAAATGCTGGCTTTCCGCATGAAACCCCACAATACCTTATTGGTACATTGCATGAGTACGTAGTTATCCTAAAGTCTTGCTAAGTACCTCCGTACTCATGTTTGTTTAATAATTTTTGCAGAGGTTGTTAATGACCCTAACAAAGGGTTCTTCCTAGACATCGACGGTGACGAGTAGCTAGTGTCCCAGCTACGATCTGGCCCTAGGTTGGGTCTGTAGTATAGTCAAGCCATGTGCCCTCTAGTTTCACCTGCCTGTACTCAGACAGTTTCAAACATTTCCGCTGGCTTGTAACTGAATGACTGCTATGATGGGTCGTGAGACCCTTACTGTGTAATATTATGTGTGTTGCTCTTCCGAGCCTTTTAAATAATGCTTGTATGTTTATGGTCATGTTGTGATGCCATCGATGTATCTATACATATCGGTATGCCATGCGTACGTGTGTCGTACTTGATATGTATGGGGTTCGATTACCTAGCCGTAAACTTTAGTAGCACTCCTTACAGGGAAATGCCCCTTTGTGATCCATCGAGCCATGGTAGTTCGCTACTTCTACGGACACATTGGTTGACCGGCGTGTGTCCTTCTTAGCTGCTATGTCTGTCCCCTCTGGGGAAATGTCACGCGATGTAATGGAGTCCTTGTAGCTTGCTACGACTCGTCTACATTCGCTGGTGAACGACACCTGCTTTGCTGGGTCATGTATGCATGTCCCTGTGCGGAACTGCCACTTTGGTTTATGACTAGACATGTCGATCCGGGTTCTTTGTCACTGGATTGCTAGTGACACAATTGCATACGTGAGTCAAAAGGCGCAAACGGTCCCGGCAAAGGGTAAGGCTGCAGCCGTGGGTTTAACCGTGCGTGAGACCGCAAAGGGATGCGATGTGTTACATGCTGGATTCCTATGGCTTAGGATCGGGGTCCCGACAGCGTTGGTACCAGAGCCTGACTGACTATAGGACTACTAAGCCAAACTGGTCAAAGTTGAGTCTAGAATTTCTTTAGCTATACATAAGGGAATTGTTTGTGGAAGGGAACGTAAGACTCTTGTTCTCTTCTGAAGTTATTCTATTCTGGTCATCCTCGTCTTTTCTGCAGGAAATAAGGACTAGGTTACTCATGTTCTTCTAGGCTCGTGTTTCTGATCGATAGATTATAAGACTACGGGTCGAGAGTTATATTGGTTTTCTTTTATTCCTAGGAAAAATAAAGTAAGTTTGATGATCAGAGAATTGAACTTGATAGTTGAGTGGTTACGCCATCCTATTTTTGGGTTGTCTCAAAATTTGTTTTTGAGCATTTACAGCCGTTATGCTGCCCAATTTTGCATTCAGAACTCTAATGCTTTTGCATTACTCTCTATTTTCAGATGCCTGGCCATCCTTCTCGTCAAGTGGTACATCTGACCAGGTGCATTGATGTGCCGGGTCATACGGCCATGCTGGTCAGGGTGATGTCGGTGTACGGTTACCGCTGGTACCCCGAGTACACACTGGAGGAACAGTACCGAGACTTCAACCAGAGCCAGTATATCTGCATTGTTAGGATAGTTCCAGACTACCCTGGAGCTGAGGATCCAATCCATTGGTCCTATGGGTTGGGAGTCACTGTTGACATGGCAGTACAAGATGCTGCCTATTCAATGCTGACCATTATGAGGGCGAGACATGCACTGTTGCAGAATTCGGAGTTCTGCTATGTTCCTGCCTCTCAGCCTGGTGAAGAGGGATACCTCAGCGGAGTCTATTTTGATTCTTCTATGGAGGATCCACTACTGCAGTCCACAGCTGAGATGCTAGAGAACAGAGACAGAGATGGTCGTGCTCTACGCTTGGAGCTTTATGCTACCCGTGCCCGTCTGTGGACGGCTTTGACGCAGCTGGCACCGGTAGTCCAGACGGGGTACGGAGATATGGAGATGCTGAACCCTGTTAGGACCCATCTTCCGATCCACGTTGACTGGCCAGCTATAGGAGGAGTCACCCCTCTTCGGGGACACCTATTACCACCAGTCAGGGGACTGAGGCCACATCCGTGTCCTTATGGATCCCAGGGATCTCAGGCCAGAGTGTTTCCTGATCCGCAGGTTGAGCTTCCAGGCCATGGAGGCAATCTCTATGAGATGTTCTATGCGGACGCCTGAGCTGTGTGTGGAGGGATAGTATGGTAGTAGCCGTACGTTCACAGTCCTGCGTGACTTGTGAAGTATGCCTGAGATGTGAAATGAATTCCGGAGGCCTAGATAAATAATGTATAGGAAGCTTGTAAGCCTCTGATGAGTAGTTTCATAATTTCAGTAGTTTGCTCTTCGGTTAAGGTTGTACTGAACTATGTAAGGGTGTGTATGAACCATGGTGTATATATAGCAGTTGCTTGTTACCATGTTGTTCGGATATTCATTTCCGCATTCCGTGTGTTCAGTACATTCTTAATCCATAGCTAGTATTGATATGATATTGGTCTAAGCTGTGAGTTTGTTTGCGAGGATGGTGTTCACCAGGTTGAACCGTGCCCCTGCTCATGAGCAAGGCGAGGGTAGTCAAGCGTCGCAGGAAGACCTGCCTCACCCGCCCTATCTGGCAGAAGTTATGCTTGAGGCAGAGAGGAACAAAAGGGAGACCAACCGACTGTTAGAGCGTATTGAGCAGAATACGGCTCGTCAGCCTAGGAATGTTGCAGTGTCCCTCAACGACTTTGTGAAGCTAAATCCTCCAAAGTTCCATCACTCCGTCGATCCCCTCAATGCTGATGACTGGCTATGCAGCATCTCATGCAAGATTCGCTCTGCGAATGTTGTTGAGGTCGACAAGGTGACCTTCGCGCTGTATTTTATGGAAGGACCCGCCAATCTCTGGTGGGAGAACTTTGAAGCTATGCGTCCTGCTGAGCTAGCAGCCACATGGGCAGACTTCAGTGCAGCCTTCCGTCTGCACCATATTCCAGAGGGCCTGATGGACAGAAAGAGAGAGGAGTTCTGTGCTTTCACCCAGGGCAAGATGACCGTGGATGCCTATAGCCGCGAGTTTGGTAACCTCGCCCGCTATGCAACAGAGGAGGTGTCTACTGACGCCAAGAAGCAAGCAAGATTCCGTAAGGGTCTGAGTCCTGAGCTTCGTCGTGATCTGCGCCTCCAAGAGTGTGCAAGCTTTCAAGCCCTGGTCAACAAGGCGATCAGTGCCGAGACTGGTCATACCGACTTTGAAGCCACAAGGAAGCACTCCCGTGACTTTGGCTCGTCATCTGGTTCCGCGTTTCCAAAACGCAGGTTGTGGGTTCCGAACAGTTCTCTGCCTCCAAGATACACTCCGAGGCCATCCTACGTGGCGCCTCAGACGAATCAGACCAACCCTCGAGTAAAAACTTATGGTGGTCCAGCTAGCAATGCTGCACTACGTGCCAACCAAGTGATATGCTACAAGTGTGGAGAACCAGGGCACTATTCCCGTGAGTATCCTCAAAATGTGGGTGCCAAGCAACCCGGAAAGTCCGTCGGACAAGGCAAGTCGGGCAAAGCTTACTATGTGAAGCCAACTCCTACACGTGGCCGTGTGAACTATGTCTCAGCAGAAGAAGCTGCAGAGGATCCCGACGTCATACTGGGTACGCTTCTTGTTAATCATCACCCAGCATCTGTTCTCTTTGACACTGGGTCTTCTCATTCCTTTATTTCAGAAAGTTATGCACAGTTGCATAACATGTCTTTTTGTGATATGCCAATTCCATTGGTTGTCCAAACTCCTCGTAGTAAATGGAAAACCTCTAGGATAACCTATGACAATGAAATTCTAGTAGACAGGCTAGTTTTTCTAGCCTCATTGATAGCCTTGAAATCTTCGGATATCAATATCATCTTGGGTATGGACTGGATGTCAGCTCACTATGCCAAGATTGATACTCATTCTAGAAATGTTGAGCTTACCCATCCCTCGGGTGAGATAGTCAATGTCTCTACTCGAGTTGCCAAATGCCAACTCTATTCCCTAAATGCCAACCCTCTTCCGGAACTTGAAGACATCCTGATTGTCCGTGACTTCCCGGATGTTTTTCCAGAGGAACTGCCAGGAATTCCACCTGACAGAGATGTAGAGTTCGTGATAGATCTTGTTCCGGGAACTGTCCCAATAGCCAGAAGACCCTATAAGATGGCACCCCTGGAGCTAGCCGAACTTAAGAAGCAACTAGATGAGGCCTTGAATAAAGGTTTCATTCGTCCTAGCTCTTCTCCTTGGGCTTGCCCCGTCCTCTTCGTCAAGAAGAAGGATGGAACGGATCGGATGGTTGTAGATTACCGACCAGTTAATCTGGTCACCGTAAAGAACAAGTATCCGCTCCCCAGGATCGACGACCTGTACGATCAGCTCGCTGGATCCTCGGTCTTCTCAAAAATGGATTTGAGGTTGGGTTACCATCAAATCAAGATCAAGAACAGGGACATTCCGAAAACGGCTTTTGTTACTCGTTATGGCCAATACGAGTACACCGTCATGTCCTTCGGTTTAACCAATGCCCCAGCCACCTTCTCTCGTCTGATGAATTCAATCTTCATGGAGTATTTGGATAAATTCGTCGTGGTATACCTCGATCATATTCTCATCTACTCGAAGAAGGAACATGAACATGCCGAGCATCTAAGGCTGGTATTAATGAAACTTCGAGAGCATCGCCTTTATGCCAAGTTTTTGAAATGTGAATTTTGGTTACCAGAAGTGACCTATCTAGGTCACGTAATCTCTGGTAAGGGTATTGTTGTTAATCCCGAGGGAGTTCAAGCCGTCCTTGATTGGACTCAACCTGAATCGGTTAAGCAAGTTAGGAGTTTTCTTGGTCTAGCGAGCTATTGTCGCCGCTTTGTCGAGAATTTCTCCAAGGTTGCAAAGCCTCTAACTGAACTCCTCAAGAAGGATAAAAAGTTCGAGTGGACACCATAGTGTGAGCATAGTTTTCACGAACTGAAAATATGCCTGACTTCCGCACCTGTGTTGCTACCACCAGATTTTTCTAAGGACTTTGTTATCTATTGCGACGCCTCGCGACAAGGATTAGGTTGCATTCTCATGCAAGATCGTCATGTGTTCGCATACGCATCTCGACAGTTGCATCCACATGAGGATAATTATCCCACACATGACCTTGAGCTTGCAGCTGTGGTCCATGCACTAAAAACCTGGCGACATTACCTTCTGGGTAATCGTTGCGAAATATTCACTGATCACCAAAGTCTGAAATATATCTTCACCAAGCCGGATTTGAATCTCAGGCAAAGACGATGGGTTGAGTTGATCTCGGATTACGACTTAGGGATAACTTACACCCCGGGGAAGGCCAATGTTATGGCTGATCCACTAAGTCATAAATCTTATTGTAACAACTTGATGTTACAACAAGGTCAACCACATCTCTATGAGGAATTTCGGAAGTTGAATCTTCATATTGTTCCTCAAGGATTCCTTTCTACCCTGGTGGCGAAGCCTACTCTTAGGGATCAAATCATAGCCGTGCAGGCTTATGATAAAGGTATATCCCGGATCAAGGAGAATATTGCTAGCGGTAACGCTAGGGATTTCTCCATCAATGAGAAAGGTGTTGTGTTCTTTCAGAACCGTTTAGTGGTTCCTAAGAGCAAACGTCTGCGGCAATTGATCCTTAAGGAGGCTCATGATTCTCCTCTCACCATTCATCCCGGTAGTACTAAGATGTATCAGGACCTACGCCAGAGGTTCTGGTGGACTAGGATGAAGAGAGAAATTGCTAAGTTCGTTGCTAACTACGATGTTTGTCGTCGAGTTAAGGCAGAACATCAAAGGCCCGCTGACACCCTTCAACCTTTAGCTATTCCTGAATGGAAATGGGATAAAGTTAGTATGGATTTCATTACCGGATTTCCCAAGACCAAGAAAGGAAATAATGCTATCTTTGTGGTCATTGACCGTCTTTCCAAAGTAGCTCATTTTCTTCCCGTTCGTGAGAGTATAACATCTAGCCAGCAAGCGGAGTTATATATCTCTTGAATAGTGTCTCTTCATCGTGTTCCCCTGGAGATTAACTCAGACCGTGGGAGTATCTTTACTTCTCGCTTCTGGGAAAGTTTTCAGAATGCTATAGGGACTCACTTATATTTTAGCACTGCTTTCCATCCTCAATCAAGTGGTCAAGTAGAAAGAGTGAATCAAATCCTAGAAGATATGCTCCGAGCTTGTGTTATATCGTTCGGTATGAATTGGGAGAAGTGCCTTCCATTCGCCGAATTTGCTTATAACAATAGTTATCAATCAAGCCTGGGCAAAGCCCCTTTTGAAGTTCTCTATGGACGAAGATGTCGAACACCTCTTAATTGGTCAGAAACCGGAGAGAGGCAACTCTTTGGCCCGAATATGATCGAGGATGCAGAAGAGCAGGTTCGCATTATTCGTGAAAAGTTGAAAACAGCCCAGTCTCGTCAAAAGAGCCAATATGATCTTCATCATAAGGATGTGACCTTTGAAGTTGACGAGAAGGCTTACCTTCGGGTTACCACCTTTGAAGGGTACCCAACGATTCGGTATCAAGGGCAAGTTGGCTCCTCGTTACATTGGTCCTTTTCGAATTCTTGCCAAACGAGGAGAAGTTGCCTACCAGTTGGAACTTTCTCCGCATCTTTCCAAGGTTCATGATGTCTTCCACGTCTCGCAACTCAGGCGTTGCTTTTCGGATCCTATCCGTGAAGTGGACCACGAAACGCTTGATCTCCAAGATAACCTTTCATACCAAGAATACCCCGTGCGTATTCTTGATCAAGCTGAGCGTACCACTCGACGTCGAAACCTCATGTTTCTTAAAGTTCAATGGTCAAATCGTTCTGAGAAGGAGGCAACTTGGGAAAGAGAGGATCGTCTCCGACTTGAGTACCCTGCGTTATTCCCGACGACTTCTAAATCTCGGGACGAGATTCTTTTGAGTGGGGGTGAGTTGTCACAGACCTGGAACCCTAACCAAGGTTTAGCATTGTGCTCATATCTTCTTTGCATTGCATCCAAGAGAATTGCAACAAGAACAAGCAAGTGGTGAAGGAACACTCAAAAACCCTAGCCACTTCTCAAATTCAAAGGAATTATAAACTTGTTCAAATCAATGAACTCAAAATGGCCTCAAGAAAAGTTCAACTTTTCTGATAAATCATGGAAGCAAATAAGCAATGAAGAAAACCATTTTCATAACACTTTTGGCCTTTTAAATAAATGCAAAAAGCTACTGGTTTCAAGTTTAAAATTTGAATTCAAAAACTTTAAGTTTTCAAAAATGTTGAACACTCCAGGAATGGTTGGATATATTCCAACAAATATTCTGGTGTGTTCAAAATACTTTTTACAAACTATTTTGGAGCTGAAATAAATAGCAAATCAAATAGTTAGCAAAACAGAAATAAAACAGATAAAAAGGAGGAAAGAATTACTTGTCGCTCACCTCAGCCCAGGCCCAGTCGCGCTGTCGTCTTCCTCCTCGCCAGTAGGAGCAGGAGGTGGCCGCCGCGACGCCGCGTGCCTCCACGCAACTCTCTGCCTACCTGGCCGCCGCTTCGCGCTGGCGAGCACGGGGATAACCTCCCCGAGCACGTATCTATCCATTCCCGTGCTCCATCTCCCCCCTCTTCTCTCGGTTCTTCCGATCCCCATTGCCTCCATTTACAGGAGCTCGAGCTCGAGCTGCGCGTGCACCTAGCCATAGGATCTTCCTCCCGAGTATGCCATTAACTCCGCCTCAACGAGCTGGTCCTCCCTGCAGAAGCCAAAGCCTCCCCGAGCCGTGCAATGCCCACGACACCGTCGTCTTCAACCTTCGGCCGCCGGCGATCTCTGCTCGATTCGTCGCCCTCAGCGCTTCTCCGAGCCGTCTAAGCCCTCCTCTGCACTCCTCGTGAGCTTGCGCAGCTTTCCCCTAAGTTTTCCCCGTCGATCTCCTCCTCTAGGCCTAGTTCCACTAGATCCCGACGAGGACCGCCGCTGCAGCTCGTCACCGGTAGCCCTCTGGTGAAGGGTTGGTCCGTCTGAGGACACCAGCAGCCTCAGGACGTCACGTAGATACTTTAGGAGCCCAGCCCCACGCGATTTGAGCCTGTGTTCGCTGACTTCGATGATGGACGAACTTGGTCGCTGCCGAGCTCGTCGCCGGCGTCGATTCCGGCCACCCCAGCCCCTGGGGTTTGCACCATCGTGCGCGCCGTCGAGTGGCCGTTCTCCCCGTGGTCTCTACCATGCGTTTGGTCGTCAGAGGCGAGTTTTCCGATGCCCTCCGCCGTACTGGTGGTCGCCGGAGGCTCCCCGCGGGTGAGGACGACCTCGCCGCCGGTGGATCTCAGCTGGCCTGAGCCACTGACGTGTGGGGCCAGCCTCTGGATAATTTGGACTAATAAAAATAAAATTAAATAAATTAATAAGTCACTGACATGTGGGTCCAGTGAGGTTAATTAGCTAATTAAGATTAAAACTAATCTAAAACTGACCAGAGTCACTGACCAGTGGGTCCCACTAGCCAGGTTTGACTTTCAACGGCCCGTTGGACCTGCTGATGTCATGCTGATGCGGTAAAGAGTTTTCTAATTTAAAAGAATTCCAGAAAAATGCCAAAACTTCTAAAAATCATAGAAATTAATCTGTAACTCCAATGAAAATAATATATATATGAAAAAGTATCAAAAAAATCCAAGGAATCTGAATATGTCATTTTCAAACATGTTTGAAAATGTTACTGAACCCAAACATGTAGATTAATGAATAAGTTAATTCTTATAAATACTTTGGAGATGGAATGTGGAAATTATTTAAATTTCACTACTAATTATATGATCAAACACTGTCCAAATCACAAACCAGCAACCTAAATATGTCACTCCATGCATGTTAAAAGCACGTTGATCTGAGCATCAGGTCGAATCAATTAAAATGGTATCCGAGAATACCTCGTTTGAAGTAATATTTGAATTTGATTCAAATCAACTTCAAACCTAATAAATGTTAGCTATAATAGTATACCACTTTGCATCCTCATGCCATGCCCATGCATCATCTTGTTGCATATGCTTGTGATTGATTGTTTTCACTCTTTTCGGTAGGCTCCGCTCCTCCGGATTCCACCGAATATCCGATTGACGGATATTGTCCCTCCTCTGAGCAACAAGGCAAGCAACCATTTTGATCATCCCGATAAATCCCATGTTCTCGCTTCTGCACTTACATATTGCATTAGGATCAAATGCTCAAATGCTTTTGCCACGTTAGTTGAACCCACTTCCTTTGCATGACCTGTCTTTGTCACAGTAAATAGCTGAACCTTGCAACCTAGCATACCTGGTAGATGCTTGAGCCATGATGTGCCTTATCCTGCTATACATGCTATTCTTAGAGTTGTGTTTGGTCTGTCATCTGGGAGATGAACAGAATTGTGAGAATGCGTTCAGTAAGTAAAGGCGGTGTGTTGAACCTGATTTGGTAAAGGTACCGGTGAAAGGCTATGTAGGAGTACATGGCGGGTTGTTTCATTGGAACCGTCCTTAGGAACTGAGTTCCGTGTATGTAATCCAAGACTAGATACTACCACACATTGGGATACTTAATTGACCCTCTCGACTTATTAATCGCTTAGTATTCGGTCCAGGAGTTGCAAGTAGTTTCTGGTGTTTATAGTCATGCTGGAGGCCGTGCATAGCGCTGACCTGAGAGGTGGGCTGTGATGCGGTAGGCAGTGGCACGGTGTACCAAGTGGCACCCGGATGGTGGGCTTGGGAACCCTGCGCACATCGTTTGAGGCCGTGGCGGAAACCTCGGCCGGACTTCCGTGCGGGTTACTCTCAGATAGGCGATAAACCTGGACTAGGTACTAGTGTGATTAATGGTCGTGGCCGACTCCGTCGCTGGGCTTCCGCTTGAAGGTTGCCGAGGTGCATGACGTGCACATGGCGATAAGTGGCGAGAGCGTGTGTGACGAAGTACACCCCTGCAGGGTTATGATCTATCCGAATAGCCGCGTCCGCGGGTATGGACTACTTGGAGACATATGTTGTTCATAGATAACTTCAATGGCTACTCATAAAATTGTCAAGATAAGCATGAGTGTCATGGACGACATTTCTGTATGGAGACGGAATGATTCCACGATGGAGTATTATTGTGGTGTTAGTGGACTCGTGTGCGAGAAATCAACTTGTCAAAAATTGTTTTAAAATGTAAGTTTTCTAGCCACGAGTCAAATGCTGGCTTTCCGCATGAAACCCCACAATACCTTATTGGTACATTGCATGAGTAGATAGTTATCCTAAAGTCTTGCTGAGTACCTCCGTACTCATGTTTGTTTAATAATTGTTGCAGAGGTTGTTAATGACCCTAACGGAGGGTTCTTCCTAGACATCGACGATGACGAGTAGCTGGTGTCCCAGCTACGATCTGGCCTAGGTTGGGTCTGTAGTATAGTCAGGCCATGTGCCCTCTAGTTTCACCTGTCAGTACTCAGACAGTTTTAAACATTTCCGCTGGCTTGTAACTGAATGACTACTATGATGGGTCGTGAGACCCTTATTGTGTAATATTATGTGTGTGGCTCTTCCGAGCCTTTTAAATAAAGCTTGTATGTTTATGGTTATGTTGTGATGCCATCGATGTATCTATACATATCGGTATGCCATGCGTACGTGTGTCGTACTTGATATGTATGGGGTTCGATTACCTAGCCGTAAACTTTAGTAGCACTCCTTACAGGGAAATGCCCCTTTGTGATCCATCGAGCCATGGTAGTTCGCTACTGCTCCGGACACATTGGTTGACCGGCGTGTGTCCTTCTTAGCTGCTGTGTCTGTCCCCTCTGGGGAAATCTCACGCGATGTAATGGAGTCCTTGTAGCTTGCTACGACTCGTCTACATTCGCTGGTGACCGACACCTGCTTTGCTGGGTCATGTATGCATATCCCTGTGCGGAACTGCCACTTTGGTTTATGACTATACATGTCGATCCGGGTTCTTTGTCATTGGATTGCTAGCGACACAATTGCATACGTGAGTCAAAAGGCGCAAACGGTCCCGGCTAAGGTAAGGCTGCAGCCGTGGGGTTAACCGTGCGTGAGAACGCAATGGGATGCGATGTGTTACAAGTTGGATTCCTATGGCTTAGGATCGGGGTCCCGACAGTACATAAAACATCCAAAGATGACAAGATAACAGCGTGAATCCAGCAAAAATTATAGATACGTTTGAGACGTATCACTTGATCAAGGAGGCGGAGATCTTCATCGAGTTGTACGTGTGCTGAACGCGGAGGTGTCGTCCGTTCAGTACTAGATCAGGACGGAGTTCGTGGCACGCTTGCGATTCAAATTGCGAATACGTTCAACTACATCAACCCTATTTCTTAACGCTTCCCGCTTAGCTATCTACAAGGGTATGTGGATCTGATCTCCCCTCTCGTAGATGAGCATCACCATGATAGGTCTTGTGTGTGCGTTGGAAAAATTTTGTTTCCCATGCGACGTTCCCCAACAATACAAAATGCCAAAGTTTGGTGTATGTATAAAGTATCTCACAATTATTTTCATGGCCTTAATATGACACTCTTTGGGTGTCGCTTGATATCGGGTACACATGCACACACTTTGCATGATATCGGGACTGGTGGCACCAAGATATAACAATGAACCAATCATTGATCGATATACTTTTTGATCAATCGTTTTGCCCCCTTAGTGAGTTCAACATGTCCACTTGTGGGATTGGGGGTTCTCATACCTTTGCACTCTTGGATGTTGAAATTTTTGAACTAGTCCTTGGTGTACTTTGTTTGAGAGATAAACGTACCATCTCTTGTTTTCCTGATTTACAGACCAAGGAAGAATTTCAGCTCACACATCATAGACATCTCATATTTCTTGGACATCAACCTTCCAAATTTCTCACTAAAATGTGGGTTAGTAGATCCAAAGATAATATCATCCACATAAATTTGGCACACAAATAATTCACCATTAACTCTTTTAGTAAATAAGGTTGCATCAATTTTACCAACCTCAAAACCGTTTTCTATGAGAAACTTTATTAAGCACTTGTACCAAGCTCGATGGGCTTGTTTAATATCATAAAGAACTTTGATTTTATAGACATGATTAGGTTTATTAAGGTTCACAAAGCCAGGAGGTTGTTTAACATAGACTTCCTCCTCAATTTCACCATTAATAAATGCAATTTTGATGTCCATTTGGTAAAGAGTAATATCATGGTGATTGGCATAATCAAGAAGTATGTGAATGGACTCAAGTCTAGCGACGGGAGTGTACGTCTCACCATTTTACATATCTTAGACTTGAGTGTATCCTTAGCTACAAGTCGAGCCTTGCTACGCACTACTTGTCCATCCTCATCTTGCTTGTTGTGAAACACCCATTTTGTTCCAATGATGTTGTGCTCGTCCTTGGGTTTCTCCACTAGTGTCCACACTTGATTCCTCTCGAAGTTGTGTAAGTCTTCGTGCATGGCATTTACCCAATCTGGGTCTTCAATGGATTCATCTACCTTCATATGCTCAATGCTAGAGATAAATGAGTAATGCTCACAAAAGTTAGCTAAACGAGTTTTAGAGCGAGTGATTTTGTTGTTTCTTATGTCGCCAAGAATTTTGCGCAAGGGGATGATTCTTGTCCACTCTTTCTCTAACTCGAGGTAGCTTTTGCTTGTTGGACAGAGGAGCTTCCTCATCATCATATTGTTTGTTGTCGTTGAAGTTGTCGTTTCCTTGTGGAGGTGGTGAAGGAGGTTGAGGAGGATCATCTTGATGTACTTCTTCATTCCCTTCATCTTTGTGTGTATCGTGTGTGGATGCATCCAAGTCATTTCGTGGTTCACCTTGATGTGCAGTAGGGGCTTCCACTCGAGTAGATGAAGTGCTTTCCTTCCCCTCCATGGGACGAATCTTGCCAATGGACAAGTCTTGGATGGCATCCAACGGTTCCTTATCTCCTACATCATTTGGCAATTGATTGACTTGCGAACCATTAGTCCCATCAAACTTCACATCTACCGTTTATTCAACTTTTTGAGTGAAGTTGTTGTAGAGACAGTAAGTATGGGAGTTTGATCCGTAAACACGTAGGAAATCTTCATCAGATTTAGGAGAAAATTTAGAACAACGATGCTTACCAAGAATATAAAACTTTGAGCCAAACACCCAAAAGTATACAGCTTGGGGTTTGTTATCAATGAGTAGCTCATATGTCATCTTACCGTGAAGCTTGTGTAAGTAGATTCAGTTTGTTGCATGACAAGTTGTTTCCACGGCTTCTGCCCAAAAGTGTCTTGGAGTATTGTACTCATCGAGCGTCATTCTAGCCATCTCTATGAGAGTCCCGTTCTTCCTCTCAACAAATCATTTTTTTAGGTGTGTACTTAGCCGAGAACTCATGTAAGATACCTTCTTCGTTAAGAAAAGTATCCATGTTAGTGTTCTTGAACTTCGATCCATTATCGCTCCAAACTTTCTTGATCTTCCTTCAAGTAGATTTTGGGCCTTCCAAGCGAAGTTCTTGAAGGTATTTTGTACCTCCAACTTGTCTTCAAGAAATAATACCCACGTAAATCTAGAAAAATCATCAAATATAACTAGACCAAAAGAATTTCCACCAAGGCTCTTATAAGCATTGGGACCAAAAAGATCCATGTGAAGCAACTCGAGTGGTCTTCTAGTAGTCATGATATTCTTTACGAGGTGACTTCCCCCAACTTGTTTTCTGGCTTGACAAGCACTAAAAAGTATATTTTTTGTCAAAGATAGCATCTTTAACGCCAAGTATATGATCCCCTTTAATGGTCTAGATTACGCATACCAACATGTTCTAGCCTTCTATGCCATAGCCAACCATTAGAAGATTTTGCTATAACACAAGTACGAGGTTGGGCTCCCTTAGTGATATCAACAATTTATGGATCACCTCTACGGAAACTGGTAAATACCATCTTATGATTGTCTCAACAAAATACTTGTCAATGTAATTTAGTAAATAGCATAATGAAACTGAAATCGGTGAGTCTCGATACTAAAAGAAGATTGATGTGAAGAGATTCAACGAGCATGCCATTTTGAATAGAAATGTCATGAGATATGGCCACCTTACCAAGACCAAGTACCTTACTGATACGTCCAAAATGCATCACTATTTTGTATTATAATTTGTCTCTATTCATTGATATATCTCACAATAAGATGTTGTTCTTATAGCGTTTTGGCTTATTTTACACACTTTACAACTTTCCGGTGCCAAAACAGCAGACGCAGGATTCCGCGGAGAAAAATAGCATGAAGAGTTGCCAAATCAGAACATCTCCAATTGAGCTGAAATTTTTGGGGAAGGAGTTTTCGAACAAATAACGAAGACAGACCGAAGAAAGGCCGGAGGGGGCCACCAGGCACCCAGGAGACCTGATGGCGCGGGTCACACCTAGGTCGCGCCCAGAGGCCGCCTGGGTGGTGGGTCCCGCCTCCACTGCTCTCCTTTGACCTATATGACCCTCGTGACCTAAAAGTTACTAGGACACAAGTTTTTCTGGAGTTCCGCCGCTGCTCCGGGGCTGAAATCTACAGAAAACAAAAGACCTTTCCGGCGGGCAGATTCCACCGGGGAGAACTCCTCCCGAAAGGGGAGATCGTCCTCATCGTCATCACCATCATCACGGGCATCATCGAGATCATCATCACCATCAGCATCATCACCAGCACCATCTTCATCTTCACCCCATCTCACTTTACCATTGCAATCGGAGTTGTACCTTGCACTATTCATCCCCTCTACCCTACCAGTGTTGATTACTCATTTGTGGTGAATGCTATTGAGTTTTGTTGGACAATTATTGTTATGACCAAATTGTTTATCAGATTTTCATCACCTCTGATCATGATCTCTTTTATGTCTCGTGATTAGTTCCTTTAGTTCTTGAGGACATGGGAGAAGTCTAGTTGCTAGTAGTCATATGATGTTGAAGTAATATGTGTTGATTGATATTTAAGTTATGGTGTTATTATTCTAGTGGTGTTATGTGAACGTCGACTACATAACACTTCTCCTTTTAAGGACCTAGGGGAATGCATCGTGTATAAAGAATGCTTATGGTGGGTTGCCGGAGTGACAGAAACCTGAACCCCAGTTCGCATACTTTTGCACGAGGGAGTATTGGATCCTAAAGCTTATTGCTATGGTTAGGCTTTGCCTTAATTTCACTCTTGTATTTGCGGACACTTGGAAGGTGGATTAATCATAAGAGTGTACCGGTCTTAGCCTAGACGGTGCACTAGTTAAGATCCACCCACATAACACTTATCAATACAAAAGATAGTACTAGACAGAATGTGGCGAAAGCACTTGACTATCTCTCCCATGTGTCCTCAGGAATGCCTTAGTATTTATAATTTAGTCCTTCGGCTTATCCTTTGTGTTCAAAAGGATTGGGCCACTTTCTGCACCTCGGCACCATTTACTTTCCTTGTATTTATTTCCTTGTTGCTTATACTAGTAAACCCATAAAAAGTTACCTTTCAGTACTTGCAGTTATTCCTTGCTCAAGATCGCTTGTTAGTACCTTCTGCTCCTCGTTGGGTTCGACACTCTTACTTATCGAAAAGGCTACAATAGATCCTCTACACTTCTGGGGCATCACTTACCTTTGGAGTTGTCTCCGAAGGTCGCATACCCGTGTGGTCCATGATTTGGTGCGATTTCATGAAACTTGACTCTATCTCCGGTCATATGATAGGTGCATCCAGTATCGAGAATCCATTCCTTTCCTTCAGACATGTAGTCCTTGAAGTTTTCCATGAGACTTAGGTTCTTCATAGTCTTCTCAAATTTGATGTCGAATTCCTCATATTCATCATAGTATGCATGTTCCTCATTGTCATCGTCAAATGGAATGTCTTTGTCACAAAGATCAAATGACTTATTAGAATTGTGACTATGACAATGTTCAACATTATGAATGTGAATGGCTTCTATAGTGATATTATTGATAGTATGACATCTCCTTTCGCACGCATGAGGTCAGAAAGGTCGAATAGGTATTTATAAAAATTAGGATCACTAGGCTTCATTTTGTGAAAGGCGATAGTTTTATGGAGAATAACATAAATATTTTTAAATAGTAGTTTGGATATCTTTCCTCCAAGTCCTACCACAAAGTGTAGGCACACTCAAAGTTTTTCATACACTGATGCAGCGACGTGCTATACAAACAATTTTGAACCCCTTTCCGCGATGGCATTTTAAACCATCACCTAGTGAGTGTGGGTGATAGGGGCGTCCTTCTCACATGACCCAAAAACATCGAGGATAAGGTGTGGTAATGCATATGTTTTGCATAACTAAGCATATGCGATGCCGACATCTATCCCAAACGCGTGTCTTCAGACAACTGTTTTTGATATCTCCAATATCCCAAACGATCCATCCTTGCTATAGTTTGTGATTGCATTGCCATCGGAGTCGGTATTATATTATGTTATGTTTACGATGCGCACCCCATCACAAACAAATCATGATTATAGAACGAGTACGATAAGCACGCAATCACACACATTTACTTTTCCTCGAGTTTATGTGATTCGATGTAAGAGTGCATACGGTTATTCCTATAAAACTGTATGCTAAGCTTGAATATATCCCACACGATTCATCCGTCGTACCCACGTCGGATGAAAGACTATCGCACATTTTCTTCTATGAGCAAATGTTTAAGAGGCGCATGACATCATAAACAGTCCATAATTGCTAAGCGTGTGTGATAAGTTGACTTTCGCAAACATTTAATAAGGAGTTGTGTGCGCTATTGTTCTTAATCTCACACATTTTTTCTTGGCCGGTCATGTGTGCAGTAGAGATTCATCGCACACGTCGTAGATCTGGGAAACGTGTGTGATCTTGGCGTTTATCGCACATGTTTTGCTTTTGCAAACCGTGTGCAGGGAACTGTCCTTCTAAACATAATTTATCCTTAATTTAATCCCTCCATTTAAATCACATATTTTGAATTTGAAAGTAGGCAATCTCTTATTTCATATTCAACCATGTTTATTACAAATATAGGTTCAAGGATGAATGCATGATTTCATGCACATGTACATATACAAAAAAACTATCTTGATAACCCACAAGTATAGGGGATCGCGATAGTCTTCACGGGTAGTATTTCACCCTAATTTATTGATTTGACAAAAGGGGATCCAGAGAATATTTATTGCTTCTAACAGTTGAGTTGTCAATTCAACTGCACCTGGGGTATCCCTGTGCGGCAAGGATTTAGTAGCACAGCAAATGCTATGAGTAACAGTAGCTGTGAGAGGAACAATTTTGGTAACAATAGTAATGGTAGTAACAGTAGTAATTGAGTAGCACGTGTGAGAGTAGCAGCAATAGTAGTAACTTAGCCACATTCAGTATGTGTAAAACATAGGCACGTGGATTAGTGATGGATAATGATTTAGATAACATTGATCATGTAAAAGTTACACACTAGAGCGACACAAAACTAGCTCTAATTCATCAATATAATGTAGGCATGTATTCTATATATAGTTATACGTGCTTGCGATAAGAACTTGCATGACATCTTTTGTCCTACCCTCCCGTGGCAGCGGGGTCCTATTGGAAACTAAGGTATATTAAGGCCTCCTTTTAATAGAGAACCGGAACAAAGCATTAACACATGGTGAATACATGAACTCCTCAAATTACAGCAATCATCGAAAAGAATCCCAATTATTGCCACCTTGGGGTATGCGGATCAAGACATGTAATAGGTAACTACAACTTACAAGATAGGATCCAAATCACTCTCATATTCATGAAAACATAATAGGTTTAGATTTGAAATCATGGCACTCGGGCCCTAGTGACAAGCATTAAGCATAGCAAAGTCATGGTAATATCAATCTCATAACATAGTGGACACTAGGGATCAAGCCCTATCAAACTTAACTCAATTACATGACCAATCTCATCTAATCTCATTGTTGTTCAGCAAGCCTCGAAAGGAATTACCCACTCTCGATGGTGGGCATCATGGCGGTGTTGATGAAGAAGGGTTGGTGATGATGACGGTGATGAATCCCCCTCTCCGCAGCCCCAAACGGACTCGAGATCAACCCTCCGGAGGAAGAACAGGAGGTGGCGGCAACTCCATCTTGTGAAACGCGATGATAACTTCTCTCTATTTTTTTTCTCCGGAGATGTAATTTTATAGGACTAGAATTAGGGTTGGAGGAGCTACGTGGGCCCCACAAGCTATCACGGCGCGACCAGGGGTGCCCTCTAGCATGTAGCCCCCTTGCAGCACTTCTCCTGCAGGTCTTCGCTCCATAGATCCTTATAAATGACAGAAAAAATTCACAAATTTTTTTGTTCGATTCCAGGAATTTTATTTCTGCACAAAAATAAAACCAAGGTAGTTCTGCTGAAAACAGCGTCACTCCGAGTTAGTTTCACTGAAATCGTGCAAATTAGAGGTCAAAACCAGAGCAAAAAGTGTTTGCAAAAGTAGATATGTTGGAGACGTATCAACTCCCCCAAGCTTAATTCATTGCTTATCCTCAAGCAATTCAGTTGATAAACTGAAAGTGATAAAGAAAACTTTTACAAACTCTTTTGTTCTCGTTGTTATATATATGCTTAGCCAGTGTCCATGTTTTTAGCATAAATCATAAATAAACACATACATGATAATTATTTAAGCATCATATCCAATCATGGCAATACATAACCAACTAACAAGCAATAATAAGATATCTCACATGCCAACAATTTGTCAAAACAATCACGATATAATATGGTGACATGCTATCTCGCAAGCCCTTTCTGAGACCACAAAACATAAATGCACATCACCTCTGAGTTTCAAGTAGTGACAAAATATTATAATTTGGAACAGAAGATCCTAGTCATACTCATATCCCACATTGGCTAAACTCAATGCATAAAAATGACCATAGTGCTCTCCGATCTGGTGCTGTAAGTAAGAGGGTGATGACTCAACATAAAAGTAAATAGATAAGCCCTTGACAGAGGGAAGTATTAATTTGTAGAGGTGTGAGAGCTCAAGTTTTTAAAGCAGGGCTGAAAATATATTTTTTGAGTGGTGTTCTTTACTATCAACATTACGACAAAGTTTTTTAGTATCTTCCATGCCAAACTCATTAGTGGTGGTTTCCTAAACAGAATTGTAAAGTTTTACTCCCATCTACCATCCATACAAAACTATGACTAGCCAAAATCACGGGTGCCCTCCAACATATCAACTTGCCCAAGGAGTTTTTTAATTTAATTTTTATTAAGTAGGACTGGGCATCCTTGTTACCAACCTCTCTCGTGCAATGATGACAAATAAAACGCCCGTCGTGAGAGTAACTTACTTAGCATGGAAGATACAGATTGCCCCGTTGCTCCATGAGCGGTACAAGTGCACGAAACGGGTGTTTATTTGAATATTTTAGAGGAGACACATGCAAATTTACTTGGAACGGTAGGGTAATACCGTGTATAGGTAGGTATGGTGAACTCATGTGGAATAACTTGGTTTTAAGGATATTGGATGCACAAGTACCATTCCCGCTTAATACAGGTGGAGCCTATCAAAAGATTGGGAAACGACCAACTAGAGGGCGACAACGGTCATGAACATACATTGAAAATAATCAACTTTGGACAAAGCATGAGTAGGATATAAACATTCTGAATTCAAATATCATAAAGGTTGCATTGGTTCTAAATCAACTACATGTTTGCACATGGGCCAAGTAAAACCACTCGAATTACTCAAAGGAAAATACCATATTATCATATCACATCATAATCATTTTATTGCATGTTTACACACAAGGTAAATCATTATCAACTCCTAGCTATGATCTTTAATTTTGATCACAAACATGTTCACTCATGATATATCGAATCAAGATCGAACGAGCCAACATATTTACAAAAAAAAAAATTAAGAAGAGTTCATACCCGTTTCCTTTGCCACGGTCACTTCATAAAATATCGTCATTATTGCCTTTCACTTGCATGACCAAATGTTGTGATAATAATAAAAAATGCAGTGGTGTCGTGGACTAAGCTCGAACGTGCACGATGGTTTTAAACAAAGGGGAAGACATGGTAATATTGGCTCTTTGTTGTGGTCGTCCCTTTTCAAAACTCAACAAAAGGAAAAGAAGTTCAGCGAAACACATTCAAATATTTTTGAAGTTTTTGTTTTTCTTAAACAAGCAAAAAAAATGGAAAACAAGAATGAGAGAAACTATTTACACGGAAAAGCCCTCGATAAACAAAAGGAAATATTTTTTTGATTTTCTTTTGATGCTACTACTAATTGGATGTAAAATAAAACCGAAAAGAAGCGATAAATATTTTTGGATTTTCTAATTTTTCAAACACACAAGAAGAAAGGGGAAAAATAAAGCTAACATGGATATACAATAAAAAGGATGAACACCCACAATTTATATGAAGTGTGTAAACATGAATGTAATACTAGTGTGTAATACGTACTCCTCGAAGCTTTGGCTTTTTCCCAGCTTGGTAATCACCACTGGTACTCTGGGAAGTGGTTGAGATGTTATCTTGTCGGGGCATTCCTGGCTGCCTCTTCCGCCAGGCGAGCAGCCTCTACTGCAACATTGTACTCCCTACTTCGTTCTCAAGAACGTAGTATCTCTCACGAGCCTCAAAATTAAAGAGGGCACACGTAGGCAAAATAACAGACAATGACGTGTATTTCTCAAAAAATAAATTATACTCATATCCTCTAGCCCATTTACCATAAACTCATGAGAACGCATAGCTTCATAATCTAAATATCTATCAAGCAAAATAGGGTCATTAGGTTGAGGTGACACTCCCAATTGTGCAGCTATACAGGAGGCATAAATTCCTCCATATAATTCTCCGTTGCTAGAGTTGGAATGTAATCTTCGGGAAAAAATTGCACCAAGGTTATAGAATTGTTCACCAGTAATCACAGTGTGAATAACGCTCAAATCAGGTGCACATAACGCACTACGTACCTGTTTTCCAACTACACATTTCACATTAAATAGCACAAAGTAACGAATAGAGGGAAACTGGATGCTTTTAATTCTCTCATGCATATCTCCTCTATTTTCTCCAACACAAAGGCTTTCAAGGAACAAATTATAATCAATTTTTGATGGTTTCTCAGGTGTACCCAGAAGTGGGAGCTTGCATGCGATAGAAAACTCATCCACGCACATGTTAAATGATCTATCATAGAGCTTAAATAAAACTCTAGAAGTACTATAAAGATAACAGAATTCATGCATGAATGTACGGGTAAGGTTATAATGCTAAACACACTTATCTGCGAGGAAGTCGGTGAGGCCGGTGTTATGAATGAAATGATCAAATTACTCTTTGAAACCTGCATTCCTCATGAACTCTTTGCACGACTGTTGGAAGGATTTGGCATCAACCATTACTATCTGATTGGCCCGAGGCTCCATGTAAGCTTAAAGTATAGAGCCCTCGCTCGATGATTCACGAGAAGTACGCTTTCTTGAGGAACTACTCCTAAAGAAACTCATATCCCTAAACACAAATTTCTGAAATTTTTGGACCACAAAATATGTCAATAAAACTTTACGAGACTGATAGAAACTACTCATATGGGTACTTAGAAGCTATATCAAGCATTATTGCTACTTGGAACTAAAAGATTTTAACATCCAAGCTCATTTTCTATAGCACCAAATGCGGAAATGTATGCCAAATATAAAATACCAAGGAAAAAACTAATTGTAGAGATGGAGGAGTCAAATACCAAGGAGAAATTTCCTCAAAGCAGATTCGAAAATGGGTTTCCGAGCAAAGAAATGAAAATTTTCAGTTTCTGGAGGAAGAACACGGGAGAGAGAGAGCTAGGAATTTTTTCTAGAGGTAGGAGATGATGTGAGCTAAAGGTATAAGGTAGGGGGCTATGGGTCCCACAAGTTATCACGGCGCGGCCAGGGGGCGACCTATTGGCTTGTGTCCCAGAGGTGTGTTCCCTGATGTTATTTTATGCCAAAAATTCACATGTATTCCAGAAAAGAATCATGCTAAAATTTCACGACATTCCGAGACTTTTTATTTTTGGGTCATTTTTCTATGGTACGGAAAACCCAGAAAATAGGGTAACCATGGCATTTTATTTTTCTATAGCTAAGAGAACAAAGAATAAACTTGGGGCACAGAGAGTTGTGAATACTCAATTCATCAATCACGTGTCTTTCGAAAAGGATCATTAAAAAGGTTGATCAAGTCTTATTAATAATCGTTTCTATTTAACATGAAACCAAAGAATTTTTGTACTTCACTAGGTTACCTCAATGGGGATTTGCATCTCCCCTAGAATAATATTATAGTATTTCTTTTTCTTGACAATAGCTACAGGGATTGTAAAATCCCCAATGGTAACCGTGGGAATATGCTCAATGACATTAATATTATTAACCAAAGTTTGCTTCTTCGAAAATTGCACCGTACGTTTCTTGCCATTAACATGAAAAGTGACCTTGCTTTTGTTGCAATCAATAACAGCCCCTACAGTGTTTAGAAAAGGTCTACCAAGGATGATCGACATATTTTCGTCCTCGGGCATATCAAGAATAACAAAGTGTGTTAAGATCATAGATTTCAATAGCCAGCTATAGCCTTTTCTATAGAGTGTCGTTAAATGGTCTCATGTAAAAATAGGGCGCTATAGCCCGATATAGCCCGCTATATCTGATTTGGAGGTCTGTCGCTATTTGGCATAGCCCGCCATTTAAAACACTGGTTAAGATAGTAACATTTGCAACCACAACATGGACATCCTCGCAGATTCCAACAGGTAAGGCAGTTGATTTATCAGCCATTTGCAAAGATATCTCACTGAGTGTAAGCTTATCCAATTCAAGTCTTTTATAAAGGGAGAAAGGCAAAACACTAACACCACCTCCTAAATCACATAGAGCAGTTTTAACATAATTTCTTTTAAACATAATTTCTTTTAATAGAGCAAGGTATTGTGGGTATACTCAGGTCTCCCAACTTCTTAGGTATTCCACCATCAAAAGAGTAATTAGCAAGCATAGTAGCAATTTCAGTTTCGGGTATCTTTCTTTTTTTGGTAATGATATCCTTCGTGTATTTAGCATATGGAGGCATTATCAATATATAAGTCAAACGAGTGCGCAAAAAGACAGGTCTAATCATTTCAACAAAGCGTTCAAAATCTTCAGCGTCCCTACTTTCAAAAGACTTCTGAGGGAATGGCATCGGTTTTTGAACACATGGGTCCCTTTCCCTTCCATGTGCAACAAAGTCTCTCTTATCATAACGTTTATTTTTAGAAGGTGGGTTATCAAGACCCTGAGCAGGTTTTTTCTCAACTTCATTATCTGATTTCGCATTTCTACCTGGTCGATCTTCTACATGAACATCATTATTATCATTACCATCATCATTAAGTTCATGTTCACTAACAGATTGTGTCTCAACATGAGAAATAGAAGCATCATTATGGCTCTCAACATGTTTTTGAATATCAGGTTCACTAGGGGCATGCACAGTCCTATCAATTTTATTTTTATTTTTAGTGGGACTAGGAGTATCATCATTAATTCTCTAAGAATCTTGTTATGTTCTTTTAGGATGACCTTCAGGATAGAGAGGTTCCTGAGTCATTCTACCTCCTCTAATCATCACTCTAATGACATGATCATTAATATTATTTATTTCAACAAGAAAATCATTTTGTGACTTAGCTACTTGATCTATTTGGGTATGAGCCATAGAAGAATGTTTACCTAGACCTTTCACATCATTAGCAATCCTAAACATCAAGTCACTCAAGCGGTCTATCATTATGGCATTATTTTCCAATTGATTATTAACATAGTTATTGAAGTGCTCTTGTTTAACAATGTAGTTGTCAAATTCATCCATGCATTGATCGGGAGTCTTAGCATAAGGTATACCATTTCAGTAAAGGAACAGAGAGAGTTTACCTCTACTACGTGTATCGGGGTATCAAGTCCATGTATTTCTTCAATCGGTAGTAATTTCTTAACATCCTCAATTTTAATACGTTTCTCTTTCATGGATCTTTTTTGCTTCTACCATATCTTCACGGGTGAGGAATAGAATCCCTCTCTTATTTTGGATATATTCTGGTGGTGGTTGAGGGAGCGTCCAATCATCGACATTTTGCAATATATTATTTAGTAACTCTTCTACCTGTGCAACTGTTCTTTCCGTGAAAACACAACCAACACAACTATCTAGGAAGTCCCTAGAGGCATCGTTTAGTCCATTATAAAATATATCAAGAATTTCATTTTAAGAGGACAATCACGCAAATCTACAACTAACTGGAGAAGCTTCCCCCAATCTTGAGGCCGATTCTCTTCTTTAATTTGCACAAAGTTAAATATTTCCTTTAAGGCAGCTTGTTTCTTGTGAGCGAGAAAATATTTTTTAGAGAAGTAATAAAGCATATCTTTTGGACTACACATACAACCAGGAGCAAGAGAAATAAACCATTCATTGGCCTCGCCTTTCAGCGAGAAAGGAAAAAGCTTAAGGATATAATAGTAGCGTATCTTTTCATCCTTGGTAAACAAGGTAGCAATATCATTCAGTTTCATAAGGTGTTCAACTACAGTTTCATTTTCATAATCATGAAAAGGATAACACTCTACTATAGGAATTAATTCAAGGTCTATAGAAAATTGATAGTCCTTATTAGTGACAAATATAGAAGAAGTATAAAATTTAGGATCATGTTTTGTTTTCTCCATTATATATTTTTCTTTTAGTTTGCATAGTAACTTTTTCAGATCATCTCTATCGTTGCAAGCAAGAAATTCTCTAGCTACCTCACCATCCATAACATAACCTTCAGGTACGTAAGGTAATTCATATCTATTAGGTGGACGAGGTGTAACACATGATTCAATATCTTCATCAGCTTCAACATTTTCAAGTTCACTAGCTCTAGCAATATGAGCATGAAGTAATTCTCCTAGTGGCACAATTTCAGTTTCAGCATGTGTAGCAATGGTATCATAATTAATTTTAGAAGTAGCATCATCAAGTTCATGCGACATATCAGGATGGTCAACAGTTCATGACGTAACAAGATGATTCATAACAGTAGGTGAATCAAAACCAGAGCTAGATGGCAGTTCCTTACCTCCTCTCATGCAAGAGGGGATGAACTTAGTTCGATTATCTTTAGATTATTCATAGTGTAAAATGGATATCCTCAAGTCAACACAATAAATAAAGCTATGCTCCCCGGCAACGGTGTCAGGAGTTCTTGATAACCCACAAGTATAGGGGATCGCGACTGTCTTCACGGGTAGTATTTCACCCTAATTTATTGATTCGACGCAAGGGGAGCCAAGGAATATTTATTGGTAGTAATAGTTGAGTTGTCAATTTAATCGCACCTGGGATATCTCTTTGCAACAAAGATTTAGTAGCACAACAAATGATAGTAGTAACAATGGCAGTGATAGAAGCAATTTTGGTAACATTAGTAACGGCAGTACGAGTAGCAATTGAGTAGCAGGTGTGACAGGAGCAGCAACAGTAGTAACTCAGCAAGATTTAGTATATCTAAAGTGTAGGCACGTGGATCAATGATGGATAATGATTTAGATGACATTGATCATGTAAGAGTTACACACTAGAGCGACACAGAACTAGCTCCAATTTATCAATATAATGTAGGCATGTATTCCATATATAGTCATACGTGCTTGCGATAAGAACTTGCATGACATATTTTGCCCTACCCTCCCATGGAAGTGGGTTCCTATTGGAAACTAAGGGATATGAAGGCCCCCTTTTAGTAGAGAATCGGAACAAAGCATTAACACATGGTGAATACATGAACTCCTCAAATTATGGCAATCACTCAAAAGAATCCCGATTATTGTCACCTTGGGGTATGCGGATGACGACATGTAATAGGTAACTAAAACTTGCAAGATAGGATCCAAATCACTCTCATATTCATGAAAACATAGGTTCAAATCTGAAATCATGGCACTCGGGCCCTAGTGACAAGGATTGAGCATAGCAAAGTCATAGTAAAATCAACCTCAGAACATAGTGGACACTAGGGATCAAGCCCTATCAAACTTAACTCGATTACATGATCAATATCATCTAATCTCACCGTTGTCCAGCAAGCCTACAAATGAATTACTCACTCCCGGTGGTGAGCATCATGGCGGTGTTGATGAAGAAAGGTTGGTGATGACAACGACGACAAATCCCCCTCAGCGGAGCCCCAAACGGACTCCAAAGCAGACCTCCGGAGGAAGAACAGGAGGTGGCGCGGCTCCGTCTCGTGAATCTTGATGAAAACTGCTCTCTATTTTTTCTCCAAAGATGTGATTTTATAGGACTGGAATTAGGGTCGGAGGAGCCACATGGGCCCCACAAGCTATCAAGGCGCGCCCAGGGGGCGCGCCTTGTTAGCTTGTGGCCCCCCGGCAGCACTTCGACGGTAGGTCTTAGCTCCATAAATGCTAGAAATAATTCACAAAAAGTTCCGTTCGATTCCGAGAACTTTTATATGTGCACAAAAATAACACCAAGGTATTTCTGCTGAAACAACGTCACTCCGGGTTAGTTTCATTCAAATTATGCAAATTAGAGGTCAAACTAGAGAGAAAGACATTCCGGTTGTTGGAGAAGGTGGATCAGAATGCCCATATTGTGCCCTCCTCCATGCGAAATGCGCGCATGACTCCAGGCCAACCCCTTGTGATGGCTGCCTGTCCATCCTTCACTGTCTTCATTAGGACTTCTTAATGTTCATTGTAGTCTCGATGAAATACTTTAACATTCATTGTATGTCGACCAATCATGTACTTTGAGAGGTAACCTTGAGTAAACTACTTTCGGAACCACTTCAAACAAAAAAGATTTAGACATTGTTGTGTAACAACTCATTATGGGGAGTAAAAAGAGAAAGCTTCACAGTTCTTAGTTACCATCCTACAACTCACTGTTGTGTTGGATAGAGCGTAAACAAATAATTTGATTGCCATCGTTCGCATCTTTTTGCTAATAATCATTATCAGTTTCCTCACTTGATGCTCATTCATGAATATATCATTGCCCCATACGCAAAAAAGGGTCGATGCATGGATCTTTGCTAAGGACATATGTACCTACAAGCAACAAGTCAACATTAGAAGCTAAAAAGTGTCCACTCCTAGATCTATATGCACTACATTATGGAACGACAGGGGGGGTACAAGCCGAGGGATGAAACTAACCTTGACAAAAAATGGTGGACACTCCTGTTGTTGTCATGTATAAGTAGTGGAAAGGCATGATAAGTATAGCAACCTTAACATCAAACAAATATAGCCAAGCTAAATAACATCAGCTCCAAATAATAGCTTGAATGTGTTGGTTTTATGTCACGCCCAAGATGCGACCCTATCCTCAATTTGGCACGAAGGCCTCGTCAGGGATAGAAGCGCATCTCGTCGTGTCGCAAGAATGGATATCGTTACAAGTACATGTACTGAAAATAAGAGATATATATATAGAATAGGCTTACACTCGCCACAAGCTACATCAAAGTCACATCAGTATATTACATAAACATCAAGAGAAGAGCAGGGTCCGACTATGGACGAAAACAAATGAGAAAAGAAGAACGACGTCCATCCTTGCCATCCCAGGCTGCCGGCCTGGAACCCATCCTAGATCGATGATGAAGAAGAAGAAGCAACTCCAAATGAACAATCAACGCGCTCGCGTCGAGTAACCTTTACTTGTACCTGCAACTGGTGTTGTAGTAATCTGTGAGCCACAGGGGACTCAGCAATCTCATTTCCAAAGGTATCAAGACTAGCAAAGCTTACTGGGTGAGGCATGGTTAAGTGGTGAGGTTGCAGCAGCGGTTAAGCATATATTTGGTGGCTAAACTTACGAGTACAAGAAATAAGAGGGGGAAGATCTACGCATAACGGACGTGTATACTGATGATCAAATGAATGATCCTGAACACCTACCTACGTCAGACATAACCCCACCGTGTCCTCGATCGGAGAAGGAACTCACGAAAGAGATAGTCACAGTTACGCACACAGTTGGCATATTTTAATTAAGTTAACTTCAAATTATCTAGAACCAGTGTTAAACAAAGTTTCCACGTTGCCACATAACCACGGGCACGTCTTTCCGAAAAGATTTAACCCTGCAGGGGTGCTCCAACTAGTCCATCACAAATTACCACAAGCCGCATAGAAATCCTTAATCACGAAGCTCGCGATCTCGTCGGACTCCCTAGTGGAAAACCTCAACTCTGAGATTACCCAAAGCATCACCGGAATCCCAATGCACAAGATATTTCATCAAAGGTAAAACTAATCCAGCAAGGCCGCCCGACGTGTCGACGATCCCGATAGGAGTCGCGTACCTCGTTCTCAGGACACGACGGATGGGTCACACTAGGAGATACCAAACCTCAGGTTGCCCCGCGGTGGCCCCGTAGTTTGCCAATTTGGACCAACACTCATGAGGAGCACTGGCCCGGGGGTTGATTAAATTTCCTCGGGTTAATTACTCCCTATGCAATTCATTAGTTATTAGGAAAATGTAGTACCAAAGTTGGGCCTTGCCAGACCAGCTTTAATCTAAAACGAATTATCAAGAGGTTCCCCATAACAACCCCGATCGTGTTAGGAGCGCTCATTTATGGAACATAACACCGGTAGCCGAAACTAAGGGGGCAAAGCTGGAACAAAACACCAGGCTAGAAAGGTCGAGCCTTCCACCTTTTACCAAGTATATAGGTGCGTTAAATTTAAATAGCATATAGTATGGTGATATGACAAGGAACCCATGTTATCACATGGAAGCAACTACACCTGCAACTAGCAACGCTAACAACAGGGTTAAGCAAGCAGTAACATAGCCAATCAGTGGTTTGCTAGGTCGAACAGGTTGAAGGTTATCATGGCATTGTTGAGAGGCTGATATGTAAATATGTGGTAGGCAATGAGACATAACGTTAGAAGCGATAAAACTAGCATGGTAATGATAGTAATGGTATCTGGGGAAATGGTCATCTTGCCTGAGATCCCGCTTGGAAGAAGAATGCCTCCGAGAAGTCGGCGAACCAACATAGTCTAACGGGTCCTCACAATCCGACACGCTTGCGAAACTCTATCGAGACGGAGCAAACCGGAAACAAACATCAACACATATATTCACCTCACGATGCACAACATGATGCACAACCTACTATGATGCATGATCAGTTCAATGATGCAAGGCATGGCATGGCAGTTCACCTCACGCAAACTCTACACATTAAGTGAAGCTCGATATGCAACGGGTTACATATCGACGAAACTCCACGATTGATTATTTAGTTCACTCCCCATTATTTACACGGCAATATTAAATGGTTTAATATGGCAAGGGGTGAAGCGGTGACCCTACAAGACATCCTAGTCGGGTAACACGTGAAACATAGAGCGGAGCTACGTCACAAGAGGCATGCAATACAAGATATCATGCCATGAATGCGTCATGCATGCGATCTCAAAACAACACGGGCAGGAAGGGAAGACGCATATGTCGCCACGGCGAGCGAGAGGATACCATGGCGGCAAGACGGAAACAATGCCATGGCAATGTTCCTATCCCGATAAATCGACGAGATATCATGCCAACCTATAGGAAGCGTGTGCGGGAACGCTAAATAAAGAATGGGGTGATCCCGCTACCGGGTTCCCATGTGTCGGGGCACAACATAAGAGGGACGATGTGCAACGGCCAACATACGGTGCAAACATACATTCATCTCATACATCACATGCACACGGTCACGACAACGTCTCAATGTTATACCTTCGGAGCGTGCACATCGGAGCGGTTCGGTTCGTTGAAGGAGAACAACGGTCGTCGTGAACGTCGTGGAAGTAGTGGAAGTCGTGGTACTCGGTCTCGTCGATGGTAGTCGTTCTCTCGGTATTGGTTCACGGGTCTTCGGCGTCGGTCACGGTCTTTACATCGGTTGTCGAACACGTTTCGGGGGTCGTCAAGGACGTCGTGGTACTCGCCGATCTTGTCAACGAACCATGGTGGCGGGGGTGGTCTAAGCGACAACCTTCCAACAGGCAGCCGGGCACGGCAACAGCAAGCGGCGACAACAGTCAACACAACAGCAACAACGCGGCAGCAAGCTACATCAGCTGGCAGCAGCGGCTAGCATCTAGCAGCAACACTCTAGCAGCAAAGGCACGTGGCAACAGCAAGGCAAGCTAGCAGGCACGCAAGCTAGCAGCAACAGCAGATAAACAGCAAAATGCATCGGCAACAGCAAGGCAAACAGCAGCATTAGCAAGCAGCTACGGCTAGCAACGGCAACTAGCATCTAACAGCAACTGGCCAGCACAGCAAGCAAGGCAAGGGAGCGCAGCAAATCAGGACAAGCAGCAGCTATCTAGCAACTAGCAATAGTAGATCGGCAAGCAGGCAACAGCAACAGGACGACAGCAGCCTAGCAGTATCAGCTAGCAGCAACGGCAATAGCCAGCGACAGGCAGCAGAAACAACGCATCGGCAACACGCAAGCAACAATAGGCACGGCAGCAGCGGCACAGCAACAGCAAGCTCGGCAGCGGCAGCAGCAAAACGGCAAGAGGAGGCCGGGGAACCGAAGAGAACGCCGGCGGCCATGGCGGAGGAGAGCACAACGGCAGGGCGGCGCGGGAATTGGTCCAGGGGCGGCGCCGGCGTGCTCGGCAAGAGAGCAACGGCGAGGAGACGAGGCCGAGGCCAGGGCAGGGCGGCGAACCACCGGCTGGGGAGGAGACGACGGCGGGCGCGGCGACGACGGGAGGCCAGGCGGAGAAGGTCGGGGGCGAGCCAGGTCGGGTCGACGGGGCGAGCTACCAACGCGGAGAGGCGAGCACGGCAAGGGTCGCGGAGTAGGGAGAGTTGTAGAGGTCGGCGGCGGTGCGCAGGGGGGGGGGGCTCGGCGCTGGCAGGGGAGGAACACGGCACAGGCATGGCCATGGCGGCGCGCTTGAGGGAGATGGATCGGGGGCTAGGGGAGGCTGCGCGAGGGTTCGAGAGAGCAGAGAGGGATCGAGGGGGCGCTAGGTAGAGGGGCCAGTGGCCTGCTGGGCCTGGGGTCCTCCTTTACCCTTTTGTTTTTTTTAAACTTGGTTTTCTTTTTTTATAAACAGAAAACAACCATCAAAAGAAAGGTTTTTAACAAAAATAAAAAAAATGCCTTTTACTCCTTTAAAAATACACCCCAACTCTAAAAATAGTTTGGGCATTTTTAAATGAATAAAACTAAAACCTTTTAAGAATTAAAATAAAACTCTTTTAACAAGAGAATAAAATAAAACCCTTTCTTTTTAAATAATAAATAAAACCCTTTTTTACAAAAGAATAAAAATCAAACCCCTTTTATTTAAAGACTAAAATAAAGGCTCTTTAAAGGAGAAAAGAAATGAGACTGTTTTTAAAATAAAACAAGAGGAAAAATAAAAGAAAAACCCAAGGGGTTGCCCCCACATTTAATAAAATGATTTTCTTTAAAAGAAGACAAACCTTTTTTAAATAGGGGTTTGAACGAAGACTTTAGCAAAACCACAAAAACAAATAAAAGAGGAGAGGAGGGGAGTGAAGGTTTTAGGTCCGCGGTGCAACAAGGTTTTGAGGTGGCTCTCACGCACCCACTCTCATCACTCCAACAAAACAACGTCACTCACGAAGAACTAACACCCAACAACACGGAGCAACAGGCAACACCGACAAAACACAATTTACATGAAGCCATGCATGATGCGATCATGCAAACTAAATGACGATGCAACAAAATAAAATAACCAGACGACGGAAATGGAAATAAAGGGGAATCTTCTGGAGCGTCGGTCTCAGGCTGTCACAACTCTCCTACACTACAAGAGGATCTCGCCCCGAGATCCAAGAATGAAAGGGGGAGAGGATGAGAAAGCAAGAGGTAAAAGTTAATCACTTCTTTGACAAACGAGTGAAAACAACGATCCTTGAAGGTAGCAAAGCGATGAGGAATGATATGAGAAGAAACAAGAATTCACGGAAAATTTCGGCAACACTTCGGTAGGAAAATGGGACAAAAAATTCGATAAGATGGAAGAAATAGACAATATTCATAACAAACAACTAAATAGAGCAAGGGAACACCATGATCTTGATAGAACCACATGATAGACCCAAAAGAGCAACATCACAATGCCTCTGGAACAAGAGAATATGAACTAGCTCAAGCGGAAGAAGAGAATGAAGAAAGAATGCCAACTATCATCACAATAGAATTGAAGAGCCTCCGGACAGAGAATTGATATAGTAGTTGGAAAACCAACAACGAAAAGAACAAGATAGTAGTGGGCTTATGAAGATCATCTCAACATATATGAGGTGACAACCAACCCCTAAAAGAAACAAGGATAGATTGGGAGCAACAAGATAAGAACAATTTCTTACACCAAGAGGGTGCATTGAGAACTAGGATTAATGACAAGCGCCATGATAGCATAATCCATAGGAAAAGGTTTAGGTGAAGTCCAAACCAAGATAGCTCAATGAAGAAATCATGGGTTGAAATATCTCATGATCAAAGAATTGGTGGATTTAATTATCTCATTCTTGAAAGGAAAACTCTTCGAGGCTCCTACACTAACAAGAATGCTATAAAACCACCTCAAGGATAAAGAAAGAAAAATTGCACATATAAATGCAAGAGAAAGGATAGTTGAGGTTCTCCAACAAGAATCTTGAAGAACACTTAAGAATGGATTGAAACCTTGATGAACCACCAAGAAGGACCTCCGTATACAAATGAATGATGCAAGGATATGAAGGTAGAAAATAATAAGATTATGACCTTGCCAAGATTTAGATGAAGCCTCACAAAGAGATTCTTGAGAAAAGTTGGAACTCCGGAAAAGAAAAGATAATAGAAGTTCAGAAAAATCAATTGTTATCATGAGCCACTCCGGAAGAAGAATTCAGATCACTTGATGAAACAAGAATAAGAATTATGTTATGCTAATCCTTCATCAAGTTTAATTGATGACAAGCAACGGATTTAGCGTAGCACTTATTCTTGAAAGAATCTTGAAGAGGCAGAGAGATAAGCACCATTTGAGGCAAAATTGAAGGAAGCACCGGTAAGAATTCACAAATAAATGGGAACACCACGAATTAATGGAGATACAAGAGAATGAAGAGATCATAAGCCAGCTGAGAGAAAACTTGAACAAGGCACCAGATAAACGAGAGACAAACGAAGATACAACAATTGAGAAGAATTTGAGGATGAAAGCTGAAAGCTGAGAACGAATAAGTCTTCTGAAATGATGGCCTTCGGAGGATCAAGAACTGAAAACAACTCAGAAAAGCACCGGATAGCAAGAAAGGGATACCCACGATTGACAACAATTAAGATTATGACACAAAGCTGAAATGATAGTCTTTACAAGAATGGAACAAGACTGAGAGAAACACTCTTTCGAATTGCAAGCTGAGAATGATGACGAGAACAACACCAAGAATTACTAAGACACTCTAGAATAAAGAAGAATGAAAGGTTGAGCCAAATATGAGAATTAATTTGAATAGATCTTGAAGAAGTAATATGACTGATGAAATTCATTCTTACGTCATAGTTGAAATAATTAGAGATCTCTGGAAAAGATTAAAAGCGCCAGGAAAGATCTTGGGAAAACCCTCTGGGTTATGGGCCCACTCAAAGAAACCACCGTTAGAAAAGATTTCTTAGAAGAGAGATATTGCACCGGTATGAAGAAAACTAGATGAGGTTAGCACCTCGAAATAATTGAAAACGGAACTACTGAGATACTTGAGCACTCCGGATGGAAAAGAGAGGAATGAATAACAAGATAGGCTGATAAAAATTCCCAACATAGGAAAGAATTACAAGGATGAATGGATAAGATGACATGGACAACTAAATTGAATTCACCGGAAAAATAACAAGACTGAATAAGGATGAACATGAAGCTCCTGAGAATCTTCACAATGAATCACCGGGTAAGAGAGAAAAGAACAGACAACGGAAGCACCATGAAAAGAAAACTCTTGAATGAAAATCCAATCACTGAAGAAAAGGGTGGGAGGGCGGGGAAAAACAAAGATGACTTGGAACAGATGAGATGAACTCCGGCATAAAAGAGAGAATGATCTTGCAAAATTAGATAAGATTGAATTCAGTTGAAGAGAAGCACACCGGTTGAATGGAATTGATACGATGACTCCGGTTGAAAGGAATTGATAAGACAATTGATAGAGCAAAAGAATTAATACTCTCATAAAAATATGATAACACCTCATAGAAAAGATCTGAAATCACCACTTGACATCGAAGCAACACAAATTTGTTGGAAGATCGTCCTATAAGTAACTACTTGAATTCCCACCTAAGAATTCCCGAAATATCTGGTCATGCAATCTGGTACACGGATACAAGGAGTAATATCACACAACTCCTATACTAACCGGTCACCTGTATCACATCCGTCAACACACAACCAGAATCTCGGACCTTCATCTACAACAGACCCTCGTGATCACAACGATACAAAGTATGGCAGTACTCCCGAACAATCTGCACCAGTACTGGGGATATCAGGGTTATCTCACCACTACTAGTATTGAAGCAACTACGAACATCCTTCGTCCTGAGATACTAAGAAATATGAATGATAACGATGTGCTCGAGAATCCCCTAGAGCTCAACTCCCTGGAAGAAAATCAAGTCAGACAGGAGGCACCAAGACAGAACTCCGTCACATCGGCATCATATAGATCCCAAGAAATATCCGCGTGATCCTAAAAAAAATTGAGTGAGAAGAGGAGTAGAATTAAAATATTACGTCAAGATTCCTCACCAGAGCATAGAAGAGGAGAAAAAAGAATCCTACTCTTCGGTATATAACTAGACTCAAAGCAGTTTTTCACTAGACTCGACTCGGCCAAGTTCGATCAATCAAGGGGGCTCCTAGGTCGGTACTGCTCTGATACCAACTTGTCACGCCCAAGATGCGACCCTATCCTCAATTTGGCATGAAGGCCTCGTCAGGGATAGAAGCGCATCTCGTCGTGTCGCAAGAATGGATATCGTTACAAGTACATGTACTAAAAAGAAGAGATATATATATATAGAATTGGCTTACACTCGCCACAAGCTACATCAGAGTCATATCAGTACATTACATAAACATCAAGAGAAGAGCAGGGTCCGACTACGAACGAAAACAAACGAGAAAAGAAGAACGACGTCCATCCTTGCTATCCTAGGCTACCGGTCTGGAACCCATCCTAGATCGATGAAGAAGAAGAAGAAGCAACTCCAAATGAACAATCAATGCGCTCGCGTCGAGTAACCTTTACCTGCACCTGCAACTGGTGTTGTAGTAATCTGTGAGCCACAGGGGACTCGGCAATCTCATTTCCAAAGGTATCAAGACTAGCAAAGCTTACTGGGTGAGGCATGGTTAAGTGGTGAGGTTGCAGCAGCGGCTAAGCATATATTTTGTGGCTAAACTTATGAGTACAAGAAATAAGAGGGGGAAGATCTACGCATAACGGACGTGTCTACTCATGATCAAATGAATGATCCTCAACACATACCTACGTCAGACATAACCCCACCGTGTCCTCGATCGGAGAAGGAACTCACGAAAGAGACAGTCACGGTTACGCACACAGTTGGCATATTTTAATTAAGTTAACTTCACGTTATCTAGAACCAATATTAAACAAAGTTTCCACGTTGCCACATAACCGCGGGCACGACTTTTTGAAAAGGTTTAACCCTGCAGGGGTGCTCCAACTAGTCCATCACAAATTACCACAAGCCACATAGAAATCCTCAATCACGCAGCTCGCGATTCCCTAGTGGAAAACCTCAACTCTGAGATTACCCAAAGCATCACCGGAATCCCGATGCACAAGATATTTCGTCAAAGGTAAAACTAATCCAGCAAGGCCGCCCGACGTGTCGACGATCCCAATAGGAGTCGCGTACCTCGTTCTCAGGACACGACGGATGGGTCACACTAGGAGATACCAAACCTCGGGTTGCCCCGCGGTGGCCCCGTAGTCTGCCAATTTGGACCAACACTCATGAGGAGCATTGGCCCGGGGGTTGATTAAATTTCCTCGGGTTAATTACTCCCTATGCAGTTCATTAGTTATTAGGAAAATGTAGTACCAAAGTTGGGCCTTGCCAGACCAGCTTTAATCTAAAACAAAGTATCAAGGGGGTCCCCATAACAACCCCGATCGTGTTAGGAGCGCTCATTTATGGAACATAACACCGGTAGCCGAAACTAAGGGGGCAAAGCTGGAACAAAACACCAGGCTAGAAAGGCCGAGCCTTCCACCTTTTACCAAGTATATAGGTGCGCTAAATTTAAATAGCATATAGTATGGTGATATGACAAGGAACCCATGTTATCACATGTAAGCAACTACACCTGCAACTAGCAACGCTAACAACAGGGTTAAGCGAGCAGTAACATAGCCAATCGGTGGTTTGCTAGGTCGAACAGGTTGAAGGTTATCATGTCATTGTTGAGGGGCTGATATGTAAACATGTGGTAGGCAACAAGACATAACGTTAGAAGCGATAAAACTAGCATGGCAATGCTAGTCATGGTATCTGGGGAAATGGTCATCTTGCCTGAGATCCCTCTTGGAAGAAGAATGCCTCCGAGAAGTCGGCGAACCAACGTAGTCGAACGGGTCCTCACAATCCGACACGCTTGCGAAACTCTATCGAGATGGAGCAAACCGGAAACAAACATTAACACAGATATTCACCTCACGATGCACAACATGATGCACAACCTACTATGATGCATGATCAGTTCAATAATGCAAGGCATGGCATGGCAGTTCACCTCACGCAAACTCTACACATTAGGTGAAGCTCGATATGCAACGGGTTACATATCGACGAAACTCCACGATTGATTATTTAGTTCACTCCCGATTATTTACACGGCAATATTAAATGTTTTAACATGGCAAGGGGTGAAGCGGTGACCCTACAAGACATCCTAGTCGGGTAACATGCGAAACATAGAACGGAGCTACGTCACAAGAGGCATGCAACACAAGATATCATGCCATGAATGCGTCATGCATGCAAGCTCATAACAACACGGGAAAGAAGAGAAGACGCATATGTCGCCACGGCGAGCGAGAGGATACCATGGCGGCAAGACGGAAACGATGCCACGGCAACGTTCCTATCCCGATAACTCGACGAGATATCATGTCAACTTATAGGAAGCGTGTGCGGGAACGCTAAATAAAGAATGGGGTGATCCCGCTACCGAGTTCCCATGTGTCGGGGCACAACATAAGAGGGACAACGTGCAACGGTCAACATACGGTGCAAACATACATTCATCTCATACATCACATGCACACGGTCACGACAACGTCTCAATGTTATACCTTCAGAGCGTGCACATCGGAGCGGTTCGGTTCGTTGAAGGAGAACAACGGTCGTCGTGAACGTCGTGGAAGTAGTGGAAGTCGTGGTACTCGGTCTCGTCAACGGTAGTCGTTCTCTCGGCGTTGGTTCACGGGTCTTCGGCCTCGGTCACAGCCTTCACATCGGTTGTCGAACACGTTCTGGGGGTCGTCGAGGACGTCATGGTACTCGCCGATCTTGTCAACGAACCATGGTGGCGGGGGTGGTCTAAGCGGCGACGTTCCAACAGGCAGCCGGGCACGGCAACAGCAAGCGGCGATGATAGTCAACACAACAGCAACAACACGGCAGCAAGCTACATCAGCTGGCAGCAGCGGCTAGCATCTAGCAGCAACACTCTAGCAGCAAAGGCACGTGGCAACAGCAAGGCAAGCTAGAAGGCATGCAAGCTAGCAGCAACAGCAGATAAACAACAAAACGCATCGGCAACAGCAAGGCAAACAGCAGCATTAGCAAGCAGCTACGGCTAGCAACGGCAACTAGCATCTAACACCAACAGGCCAGCACGGCAAGCAAGGCAAGACAGCGCAGCAAATCGGGACAAGCAGCAGCTATCTAGCAACTAGCAATAGCAGATCGACAAGCAGGCAACAGCAACAGGCCGACAGCAGCCTAGCAGTATCAGCTAGTAGCAACGGCAATAGCCAGCGACAGGCAGCAGCAACAACGCATCGGCAACATGCAAGGAGCAACAGGCACGGCAGCAGTGGCGCAGCAGCAGCAAGCTCGGCAGCGGCAGCAGCGAAACGGCAAGAGGAGGCCGGGGAACCGAAGAGAACGCCGGCGGCCATGGCGGAGGCGAGCACAACGGCAGGGCGGCGCGGGAACTGGTCTAGGGGCGGCGCCGGCATGCTCGGCAAGCGAGCAACGGCGAGGAGACGAGGCCGAGGCCAGGGCAGGGCGGCGAGCCACCGGCTGGGAAGGAGACGACGGCGGGCGCGGCGACGACAGGAGGCCAGGCGGAGGAGGTCGGGGGCGAGCCACCTCCGGTCGACAGGGCGAGCTACCGGCGCGGGGAGGCGAGCACGGCAAGGGTCGCGGCACAGGGAGAGCTGCAGAGGCCGGCGGTGGTGCGCGGGGGCGGAAGAGGCGGCGCGCGGGGGAGGCTCGGCTCTGGCAGGGGAGGAGCACGGCACAGGCATGGCCATGACGGCGCGCAGGAGGGACATGGATCGGGGGCTCGGGGAGGCTGCGCGACGGTTTGGGAGAGCAGAGAGGGATCGAGGGGGCGCTAGGCAGAGGGGCCGGTGGCCTGCTGGGCCTCGGGTCCTCCTTTACCCTTTTGTTTTTTTTTAACTTGGTTTTCTTTTTTTATAAACAGAAAACAACCATCAAAAGAAAGGTTTTTAACAAAAATAAAAAAATGCCTTTTACTCCTTTAAAAATACACCCCAACTCTAAAAATAGTTTGGGCATTTTAAACGAATAAAACTAAAACCTTTTAAGAATTAAAATAAAACTCTTTTAACAAGAGAATAAAATAAAAACCCTTTCTTTTTAAATAATAAATAAACCCCTTTTTACCAAAGAATAAAAATCAAACCCCTTTTATTTAAAGACTAAAATAAGGGCTCTTTAAAGGAGAAAAGAAATGAGACTGTTTTTAAAATAAAACAAGAGAAAAATAAAAGAAAAAACCCAAGGGGTTGCCCCCTCATTTAATAAAATGATTTTCTTTAAAAGAAGACCAACCTTTTTTAAATAGGGGTTTAAACGAAGACTTTAGCAAAACCACAAAAACAAATAAAAGAGGAGAGGAGGGGAGTGAAGGTTTTAGGTCCGCGGTGCAACAAGGTTTTGAGGTGGCTCTCACGCACCCACTCTCATCACTCCAACAAAATAACGTCACTCACGAAGCACTAACATCCAACAACACGGAGCAACAGGCAACACCGACAAAACACAGTTGACATGATGCCATGCATGATGCGATGATGCAAACTAAATGACGATGCAACAAAATAAAATAACCAGACGACGAAAACGGAAATAAATGGGAATCTTCTAGAGCGTCGGTCTCGGGCTGTCACATTTTAGCATGTTATTAAAGCGGATATAAAATGGAAGGGAATGTTAACTACAACAGGCTTAACACACACCAAATATTGTAGTTCAAACTCGTATTGTTGAAAATGAATACAGCGTAGCTCATGCTTAAACATCACTCGGGATAAATGTGTAAAACTGAAATAAACAGCATGTGTAGTATGCTTGAAATCTGGACAAATGCTCACTGCAAATATAGCAGGAACCAAATATAGCCGTTCAAACTGGTATTGATGAAATTGAACTGCAAAGTTTCGCCTTGCACATAATGAACATCACATTGTGAATAACTAAAATAAATAGGGCATATATGATTAGTATAACAACCAAATATAGCCATTGAAAACTAGACAGAGGCTCACTTCAACCAACCTAACAAGCAAATAGAGATAAACAAGGCATATGCTTGAAAACTAGACAAATGCTCACTACAATCGGCCTAACAAGCAAATACAGGTAAACAAGGAATCTGCTTGAAAACTGGACAAATGGTCACTACAACCAACCTAACAACAAAATATAGATAAACAAGGCATCTACTCACAATAGACAACCAAACAGAGCCATTCGTGAAGCTGAAGTCGACAATTCATACTTAAACATCACATAGCCCTATTGAACATTACATTTTTGCATAACTGAAATAATTAAACACGACACGATTAAAACACCGCATGGAAAAATCTACTACAACGAAGGGTACGGTTTGGCTAGCTAGAAAAAGTAAGGTTTGCTGATAGGATGTTGGCTCACTTGTCATGGACGGGATCCTTCCAGTTAGAAGAGCATAGACCCATGGTGCGCTCTCTCATGTCGTAGATGCGTTGTTTCACCTTAGAAGACCCTTTGTGGGTGCCCTCCTTGTTGTCGTGGTTGGTGAGATCTGACTTGGCAATTGAGGATCCCAAGCCGCCACTGAACAACATGTCCTTCAGAAATGACAAAATGTGCTCGATGGCATACAAGGATCAAAAATCTTGATTGCACAGCGAAGGATATCAGCGGCAGGGCTTTCGAAGAGATTGACAGTGGTTGAACCAGATGGGTTGGGGATGGACAACTTAACGTGTGGCATGGCCTGCGTGAAGGCGTTCCTGTCGACGAGCTTGATGTTGTAGCCTCCTTTCCGGAGATACTGTAATACACTAGCCCACTGACGTGAAGCCTTCGGCATGGCAACATAGTCAACTTCCTCGCTGGCTTCTGCGGCGAGGTGTTGCTCTGGGATCGACAGATCAGGAAGATCGACCGTCAGCTCGTCAATGTCTGTCGGAGAGGCCATAATAAACCTTTTTTGTTCGAACGCTCGTGGGGCTCCCTGGGATACGTGGTCGGGGTTAGGATGCGATTCTGTGGAGTAGGGGATGTGGATCTCGTGGAGAGGGACATCGTAGGCCTGATCTAAAACCTCAAGGGGCAACGATATGGGAATCACTGGTAACTTGAACTTTATTATATAAGCTAAGAGGCATGAGAAGACCGGCACGGGTTGTAGGCGCGTGAGCTGGCGGCGGTGGTGATTTATGGTTCGAGCAGGAGGGGGTGTTGTTTAAAGATAAGCCACATCTACTGAAAATTTTAGTAATGGTGTGTGGAGATGGTGGTGGACGAGGGAGAGCGGCGGTTCAAATGTCTCGGCTACTGGAATTTTACTATAAGGTCGACGATGGAGAGGAGTGGGGGCGATGGTTGAAATACCGCGACAACTAAAATTTAGGTAAAGGAATTGAAGCACGGAGGGAGCAACCAATAGCGCAGATGGTCAAAAACGAATATGCATGTATGATAATAAGGAAAAGTGACGGAACCACCGATTTCTGCATCGCCCAAGGAGCGCAGTATGTTTTTTGATTTCTAGCTAGATGGTCTACCGCACACGGTTCATCTTGTGGTTATAAAGAAACTGCGTGCAGTCTTTACATGGCCGGTGTTTTGCTGCCTAGCCTTTTATGAGCATTGACACTAGCAGGGGGAAACAGATGGGAGAAGACATGGGAAACCGATGGGAGGAGTGGCGGGAAACGATATCATGTTTTGGATATATGACACCAATAATATGGAAAACTTAGTAAAGAAGGAAGCGCGAGCTAGCACGATGTGTGTGCATAGTGCTTACCCACAGGTGCCACATAGTTGACCAAAACTGCTGTAAATATCCAAGGTTCGGTTGGCCTTTTTTATACATTATAATTAAGTTTTCTAAGCATTAATTTAATGTGCATAATTCAAATTTGAACTAAAAACACATGCTCGGTGCACCAAAATGGCTTAAAAAATCATACTGATGCTTGTTTATGTCCCATGCAAAGAATGCGAATGAAATACAACAGTCTCGACGTTTGGCTCGACCTTGAACATTTAGAATCTTGGTTTTTAAATCCCCGTATATCTAAAACTCATCCCAAAACCGTGAAACTTGGCATGGTGTCACGACATGGCACATATCTACCGTGGAATTTATTTTTGTCCATTTTGGGGCAAGCTTTTTACAAGTCTCTTACAGAGTGGAGCTTCTCTCTCAAGAAGCCTCATGGTTCCGATAGGGAAACGTGTCCCCCTTGTGGGCAAAATGATAATCGTTACCTCTTCTCGCATTGTATTATTTTCTATAGACAACATGGAACAACAGTATATTCATTTTGAAATTTGAAATTATTTATGGTCTTTGTCCTTTTTTATACATTAATTGAGTTTTCTAAGGATTTAATGTCCATATATAATTTAAATCTAAACTACAAATACATGCTCCAGTGCACCAAAATGGCTAGAAAATCATACATGTGTCCTTGGGTGCATGTTTAAGTCTCATGCAATGAATGGGAATGGATTAAAAATGTATGAGTGTCATGGGTCGTCATCAAACACTCAGAATCTTGGTTTTTAAGTTCGTGTAAATCCAAAACTCGTCGGAAAATCTTGAAACTTGGTATGGTGTGACAACATGGCACATATATGTCGTGGTAATTTTTTTTCCAATTTGGGCCAAGATTTATTACAAACCGGAGCTTCTCACAAGAACCCGCATGACCCCGATAAGGAAATGTGTCCACCATGAGGGCCAAACGATAATCAGTACCTCTTCTTGCCTTTTTTTACACGCAACATGGGACAACAGGAGATTGGTGCCGAAATTTCAAATGATTCAAGGTTCATTTGGCCTTGTTTATACATTAATTGAGTTTTCTAGGTATTTCATGTCCATAATTCGAATCTGAACTACAAATACATGCTCTAGTGCACCAAAATGTCTAGAAAAATCGTACATGTATCCTTGGGTGTATGTTTGAGTCACATGCAAGGAATGGGTATGGAATACAATCGTCTCAGTGTCGTGGCTCACCCTCAAACACTTGGAATCTTGGTTTTTAAGTCCTCATAAATCCAAAAGTCATTAGAAAATCACGAAACTTGGTATGGTGTCACAACATGACACATATATGTCATGGTAAAAATAGTCCAATTTGGGACAATCTTTATTACAAACCTCTTACAAACCGGAGCTTATCGCAAGAACGCTCTTACAAACCGGAGCTTATTGTGAAAAGATAATTGCTGCCTCTTCTCGCCTTATATTTTTTTCTAAAGGCAACATGGAACAACATGAGATTCATGCTGAAATTTGAAATTCTTCGGGGTTCTTTCGGCCTTTCTTATACATTAATTGAGTTCTATAAGTATTTAATCTTATATCTTATCTTATCTTATATTTACTAATTAGAGGCACCTATCAAGCCTTCTCATTAATCCACATCTTCAAAATTAATTATACCGTTGGATTAAAAAATTAACGTGAGAGATAGAAAGAAAATTTATGTAACCCAAATAGTTAGAAAAGGCTACTCACACGTTCAATGTTGCTATATGGAACAATGAAAACATCCATCGTTGCCTTAAAAAAGGTATCCTACTTCTACAAAAACTCTAGCAATGGAAAGGGAAAAAATAATATCTTCTCCCGTAAGAAAAAGAAAAGCATCCATCAGTTAAAAAAGATATTCACGTTGGTTAGTAATGATCCTTTTTCCCTCAGCGGACATGATGAACGTAATATGTGATTTAAATCAAAATTTATTAGTTAAAAAAAGCAGGTTCAGATCTATTTAGCATCTTGTTTTGCGGGAAAGCGATTTAGGCCCTCTTTGGAACCATAATAGATTATGATAATCTGAATTATGAAGATAGATTATATAATGTGGTTTATAAAAATAATCTAGGTGGGCATGTTTGGAGGCCAGATTATATAAACTGTAATCCAGGTCTTACATTGCATAATAACTTGTCTGCCCTCTGTTTTTTTTTAAAAGAGGAGGTTGGCGGTGGTAGGAATGTAATTATCTTCAACTTTACAAGGGTAATGGGTCATTAACAATCCATAATCTGATTTTAGCTGGTGTAGGGTAGATTATGAGTTTTTAATAATCTATCCATCTAGTTTTTATAATCTACATCATAATCTGTCCTGTTTGGAGACAGAATAGATTATAAAAACTGGATTATATAATCTGGATGATTCCAAACAGGGCCTTATCATCTGTGTGTGCATTAAAATTAGAAAGTCCATGTATGATACGATTTATGATTCCAAAAAAACAAATAAGCTACAAGTTATACGTGATATAAGTCCAACACATGGTAAGTCAAACCGCATGGTCAAGAGTCCATCTATGCTACAAGTTATACGAAATACATAATTTAAGTCCAAGATGATATGTTTATTTAAGAAATATGTTTATTTAAAAACTAGCAAAAGAGCTTGTGCGTTGCAACGGAAAAAAATAATTAAATCTCCAATGGTGCTGATCATATAATGTCTTTAAAATTTTAGAACATTTCTTGAAATGCATGAACATTTTTTGAATTAGCAAACATTTTTTTCAATTGCACTCAAAAAATAATACACAATTTTTAAAAAAAAATCATGGACTTTTTTTGTTTTCACCAACATTTTTCTCAAAATTATGAACATTTTTCTGAATATGTGAATATTTTACAAAAACCCCGAGCATTTTTTGAATTCACAAACATTTTATTTTTTCTTCAAACTTTTATTTCAAAATTCTCGGTTTTATAAATTGCAAAAGTTTTTCAAAGTTCGAAATTATTTAAATTAAAAAATGGAACGGAAAAATTAAAATAAAAAACGAGACTAAAAACAGAGGCACAAACTGTTTTTAAGATTTTTACACGGACTTTATTTTAAAATCATTGAATTTTTTGTTTTATGGACATTTTCTAAAAATTTAAACATTTTTTTTGTATATGCAAACATTTTTCAAAACTCCTCAGTAGTTTTTGAATTCTCAAAAAAATAGGTTTTTTTGAATATTTTATTTTGAAATTATCTGTTTCTTAAAATTTAGAAAAATTATTTGAAGTTCTAAATTATTTAAAGTAGAAAAACAAAATGGAACTAAAAAGAAAAATAAAAGAACTAAACCAAAAAACAGACACCCATGCATGGGCCGGCCCAAATAGGTGTGATGCATCTTTCTCCAACGCATAGAGCGTAATATAGGAGGTGCCTACATGGGCCGGCCCAGTCCGGAGATTTTCCTGTTTGAAACGTTTTTATGACTTATACATGGCATTGATGGGTAATTTTAGTCAACTTTAGGGGCAATTTGAATGACGTACGGGAGAAACAATATTTGCTTTATTAGTAGGTAAGAAAAGGTCCAACGTGATAGAACAAGGAGTACATGCACGTACGTGTAGAGATAACTGTGTCCATCGATGAAGGCATGTGTAACCAAACAATATAAGGGCCCATGCAAAAAATAAGGGCAATGCATAAGGGAATTTTTTTTAGCATAGTACCATCAAAGTCGCTCACATCTTCCCTAATAATAAAGCGTGCAACGCTTCTGTCGTACGTCGCCGGCTTTTTTATTAAAACGCCCCTCGCTTTTTGGTATTCAACCTGCAGTCCGTTTTTAAGTCAAAAAACGAATCGTTTTTGCATTTTGCATAAAACCCCCTGATGTTTCAGGTAATCAACCCGCAGTCCAGATTTAAGTCAGAAAACAAATCGTTTTTTTGCATTTTTGCGAAAACCCCCTGATGTTTCACGTAATCAACCCGTCCTCCGTATTTTAACAAAAAAACCCTAACTTTTCAGTTAATCAATTCACCTTTTATCTAAAACAAAATTATTCATATCTTTTAAACCGTAACTCCGATTTTAACATGTTATATATGAAATTTGATTAAAAATGTGTAGAATCTAAATAGGATGTTATTTTTAGCTATTGAATACTTCTTAACTATTATTTTTGGTGCAAACTTAATCTGTAGTGCACGGTCCTTTTTTTTCTTTCCAACGACGATACGAATTGCAATAAACATCCATTAAATTAAAATCAAATTGAGAGGAAAGAAAATATCGTTAACAACACATGCACACCTTTGGAAAACCTCGTGGAGAGAAATAACATATTTCTCATCTTATTTCGAGTGACTGTATATTCAAACGCGTTTTCATTGTGTGAGCACTAAATCCATCGTCGGCAACACAAATGTGATGTCATGTGAAAATATATTGCGTTCAGAGCATGTGTTATTTTCTCTTGCGTTGCAACGCACGGGCTCTTTTGCTAGTACATGATCATATATTCACCGCCTATAAACGAACACACCCACATCCTACCCCTATGAGCACCTCCGATAAACTGAGACGGCATATCATCTTGAGATTCACGAAGTTGCCACAGTCGCCTTCGTCGGTGATGAGAACGTCTCCTCCCACTGAACGCACATCACCGGAAGGTCCAAAATAAATACAGATAAATGCAAGCACCAACGTCAAGTCTAGGACATGAAATCTGGTGATCCAAGGATACCATTGTCCTCCTAACCATCTAATCATATATTGCACTGAAACGTGGATTCAAGGTGTTCTCTTATAACGGAAAACAAGATTAATTCACCAAACAGATATTGCATTATCAGCATCTTTTATGTGCATATAGAAACAAAGAGTGGACACATAAAAAGTGGTAGAGCTTTGATCGTAAAAGAATGGACTCATATGACATGCCCAGTCATAATGAATGATGTTCTAAAGGTGGTGCGAGGTGATTCCATGGTTCACCGATGGAGAGCAACTCAAACTCTGTCGGTTCCGTTCCTCAATCATGTTTGTCAACCAATATACTACTTTGCCTGATGTGTGTGCGATTCGTCGATGACCACATTCCTTGGAGATGCAGATTAATACATGTATTTCCATACATTGTAAGTTTATGCATGTCTTTTTGTGATTATAACAAAGAAAGAATTAGTCATTAAAACATGTGTAAATACATAGATATTAATATTGTAAAATAAACTAGATGTATCATGCGCCATGCGCATGTAAACACATCATTGTCTATGCAAAACTTTTATAGAAAATATAAAACAATTCCATCCGTGTGACTCATACAAGAAATTATTGGCTAAGGCAAGAACTTCTAATCTTAATAGTCTATGGTATAATGAGAATAACCAACAATATATTTTTAATATGTATATAATTTGTTGTCTTATCACGTATGTTGACAGAAAGTTGTGCATGCATGTGTCCATTATAGCGTACGTTGAAGATTCTATAATTCTATGGTGTTTCCATGGCTAAAAGGAGGATGTGTATATTTTTTTTAAGTAGGGTAAGAAACAAAGATATATGCTAAAATAGTACCTTCGCTGGACCATTTGTCCAACCAAGGTACCCATGCATGTGCTATTACAATACTCTACCTCACAATATTTATATTATTGGATGCAAACAATTTAATCATAAAATAGTTTAGAAATAATGTAGCTTCATTACACGCTATGTCCAACAAATGTATACATGCATGTGTTATAATGATAATCTATATAAACATATTCATATTGTTGTTGACATTTTGAATTTTCACAAATTTGTTAATTTGCTAGCCCGTGCGAGTGCACGGGTTGACGACTAGTGTCCATAATTTAAATCTAAACTACAAATACATACTCCAGTCCATAAAAATGGCTAGACAAATAGTACATGTGTCCTTGGGTGCATATTTAGGTCCCATGCAATAAATGGGAATGAATTACAACCATCTCAACGTCCTAGCTCAGCCTCAAACATTGGGAATCTCGGTTTTTAAATTTCTATAAATCAAACTCACCGGAAAATCATAAAACTTGGCATGGTGTCACGACATGACACATATATGTCCTGGTAAAAATAGTCCAATTTAGGGCAAGCTTTATTACAAGCCTCTTACAAAACGGAACTTCTCGCAAGAAGCCTCGTGGTTCCGATGGGGAACGCGCTCCCCTTGTGGGCAAAATGATAATCACTCCCTCTTCTCGCCTTGTATTTTTTCTACATGCATCATAGAATAACAGGATATTCATGCTTAAATTTGAAATTATTCAGGGTTCATTTGGCCACTTTATGTATTAATTGAGTTTTCTAGGCATTTAAATGTCCATAATTCAAATGTGAACTATAAGCACATGCTCCAGTCCACCAAAATGGGTTGAAAATCATATATGAGTCCTTGGATGCATGTTTAGGTCTCATTGAAGGAATGGGAGTGAATTACAAAGGTCTTGTGAGAATCTTGGTATATAAATCCTAGTAAATCGAAAATTCACCCAAATATCATGAAACTTGGCATGATTTCATGACATGGCACATATATGTCGTAGTAGAAAAATCGTCTAGTTTTAGACAAGGCGCACACATTAATACCTAACATAGTCCTTTGGAACAAATAGCTGACACATTACAATCGCAAATGGTTGTATTATGTGAACAGTGTGTGTTCCTGTAACGATTTATGTGCGGCCACACGTCCCTCTTTTTATTGGAGACTACTACCTTGGTCCTGTTTCATTGGTCCTCTTTGTATGTTGTGTCAAAATTTAACCATACTCGATGGTGTGCGTGCAACTGTTTGATTTGACGGGATGAGCGAGAGCACAGTCCGCTGCGCAGGCTCGACGGGACGAGTGCGAGTAGTTCAAGCCATTGTTTAACATGTGGTTAGTTAAATCACCTGGACGGAGGATGTTTGCTTGTGATCCCATGGCCTCGCTCAACTTTAAGCTTTTGCTTTGTTCGTGCCTCACTGAGGACGTAATTTTAGCTTGTTTCCAACTCGTATTCCGGATAATTTAAAATGCCACATGCGGCAACAGATAATACGATGAGAAAATAAAATGGCAATGGATAATACGATGAGAAAATAAAATGGCAACGGATAATACTAGGACAAATTTACCATGGCACGGGTACTAATTGTCTTACATATTCTGAATAATTTTGAATGCCACATGCGGCAAGGCACGAAAGACACATCGGCAAGAGAAGAAGGAAATCACAGACAATGATGTGGGTTGCTATTGTCTCTACTCCTCCATGGATCCCCGGGTGATGAGTTCCTCCAGCTCCTTCTTCAAATCATCACGACTTTGCTTGACAGCAGCCACGGATTCCTACACCTCCCACTCGAGCTCGATGCAGAGCTTCCTCAAGTCACCCGTAAGTTCCTCGACGACCGCTTTCAGTGTCATCCCCGAGGCGTTGTTCTACTCATGCAACTTCTTCCAGCCAGCGGTCTCCTCCTCCTTCTTGGCGAGCTCCTTGAGGAGCTTTGCATTGTCACCCATGAGCCTCACGATGAGGCAGGTCGCCTCCTCAACCGAGGCATTGCTAATCTGACGCAGCTTCACTAATCTTTCGAGCAGCTCGTGCTGCCTAATTAGGCTAGTGATACTAGCATCGTCGACGACAAAGGACTTCAGCACCGCCATCTCTTCTCGTTCGCCGACGCAGCGAGTGCGCTTGCGAGAGCCCTCGCTTGCCGGTGAGAGCTCGTTTAAGGGCTCCGTGGTGCACCAGGAAATCTCTGCTGCATCTACCGTGTAGCGGCGAAACCTCTCTAGTGCTTCCATGGCTTTGGTCTTTGCTCCATGGTTATATGTCAAACTCAAACTCCTCCTACCGGTCATGGCGGAATGACTTGACAGGAAAGACATGTTTTGTGGTGAAGATGAGAGGAAATGAGAAGTAATTTTCAAGTGGGTAATTTTTATAGCCCGGTGCTAAGTATTAACACATTTACGTTTGATTGGTGTGAACAAATTTGTAATTACTTATTGCATGGTAATTTGGAATGTCATGAGAAACAAGGTCAAAATTTATTGATGGTTCCCGGCTCGAAGCCCGAAACACACCTTCATATGGCTATGTTCAACTGCTATATGCAATAATTATGCATATGCTTGCTCGTTGTTTAGGAGACCACGGCGCGCTCAGCTCGCATCCCTCCGCACGCTCTGCTCACCCATTAGGCGTCAAGGCACGGTCGGTCACGTCCCTCCACGCGCGCTCTGCTAGCGGTAGGGGCCGCTGCACAACCCGTCAATCGTATGTGGTGTCAGTGTTATCACGCACGTGTTAACATAAGGAAACATATGTGTAACTTACTAATCAGCGCACACGAGTACACGCATACGCATCTTGTGTGATACTCCTAGCCACTGCAAGCAACTAGTTTGTATTTTTCAAGGTTTTTCTACACACAAAATCCCACAAGAATTAACTATAATAACCATTTGTTTTATATTTTCTCATTGCACACAGTTCATCCGAGTGTGATGTTTGCCGCATATCACACACATCTTGTTTATACAAATTGTTTGTGTTCTTTTGGCTCGTCGCAAATAGTTCATCTATGTGAACTATATGCCGCATATTACACACATCTTGTTAAGTTGAACCATTTCTGTTGTGTTCCCTAATCAAAAACATTTTTTTCTGAGTGAACCGTATGGCGCTCCCAGCGGCTGCCGATGATGAGAACCAGTTCACCATGCATGCCATAGTGGACACACAGAGAAGGTTCACCTATGGGGCTCTCGGAGGTGTACACCAACCCATTCGATCTGGGTGGAGAACTCCAATGTTATGGACCTATTGCTTGATGAATGGTCTGGGTTCGACTTCACGTTCCTCCTGGCGCTCTGCTCTCGCGTCCCTCCACGTGCTCTGCTCTCGCACCCCTCCACGCATGTTCTGCCAATGGTTAGGGCCTACCCACGATCACGTTCATGATTTTCAGTCAAGACCTCATAAAGATAATCTAGTGCACTCAACTCAATAGCAATTGGTTCAACATAATCGGGTCTTTTGAAAAGGTTAGTAAGTGGATGAGGATCCATTTATCGTATTTTTTTGCATTTACTTTCTGTTTTGGTGTGAGAAAGATAAAGGTAACATAACTAGGCAAGTAAAAAAGTAGAACAAGTGAATGATAATTTGTGCGAGGTTACTTGATAGTAGGTTGGTGATACTCCCCGGCAACGGTGCCAGAAATCCTTCCTGATACTTGTGATCCGCATTGGGTTTTTCGTCAAGAGGAGCGGGTGATGCAGGAAAATATAGGTAAGTATTTTCCTCAGTAGAGATCCAAGGTTTATGGAACCAATAGGAGTAAGAACCAGCCCTCGTCTTCAGCGACTGCACACAAAGAAGCAAACACTTGCACCCAACGCGGTCAAGAGGGTTGTCAATCCCCTTGGACTCGTTATTTGCAAGCAAGTAAATTGTGTAGATGAAAGTTGACAATTGTGATAGAAATAAAAAGTAAATAAAGGTAGTAACGTAATTGTAGCATCTGTAAACTTATAAGTGAATAGACCCGGGGGTCGTAGTTTTCCCTAATGGCATCTCTCATGTAGTAGGCATATAGTGGGTAAAAAATCAATGTTGGGTAATAGGTAGAAAAGTGCATAGTTATGTGATATTCACACCACTGACCATGTATATATAGGCATCACGTCCGTAAGAAAATAGGCTGACTCATCCATGCACCTATTACTATTACTCCACCCATCGACCGCTATCCATCATGCATCTAGAGTATTAACTAAAATAGAGTAATGTTAGAGAGAAATGACATGATGTAGACAATAAGAACTCAATCAATATGAATAACCCCATCATTTTATCCTTATTGGCAACAGTACAAAGATGTCTCCTTGTCCCTTTCTCTCAGTGGGATATAGAACTCCGGTAGATTGAACCTGCTACAACACACCCCTCTCACTAAAAAATATCAAACTAGTTGGCCAAAGTATTTCAATAGATCGGAGAGATTTACAAAACTATCATAATCATGCAAATAAGAATCATAATGGAATTTAGAGAAGACTCAAATCTTTATCATGAATAATCTAAACATAAACCACAATTCATGGGATCCCAACAAATGCACCTCACAAAAGAATTACATCATATAGATCAAAGCAAAGATACGATGATCATTGTATTGAAGGTCAAGAGAGAGAGAGATAACTATCTAGGTACTAACTATGGACTCGTAGGTCTATGGTAAACTACTCACACATCACCATGGGATCAACAAGGTTGATATAGAGGCCCTCTGTGATCGATCCCCCACTCCGGCAGGGCACCGGAACAGGGCTTCAGATGGGCACACAGCGAAATAGAGACTTGCGGCGGCAGAAAGAGTGTTTCTAGTGGCTCTCTAGGGTTTTTGGAATTTATTGGAAATTAAAGGACAAAGAGGGACGCCAGGAGACGCTAAGGGGGGACACCACACATCAGGGCGCGGACACCCCCCTGGGCGCACCCTGATAAGTGGTGGATCCCTCATGTGGCCTCTGGTATCCTCCGAAGCTTCCAGGTCTTCTTTTGGTCGAGAAAAAATCATCAAGAAATTTCTGGGAAATTAGACTTCGTTTTGTACTGAAACTTGAAAATCCAAAAACATGCATAAAACAAGAACTGGCACTGGGCACAAGGTTAATAGGTTAGTGCTTAGAATAATATTAATTGGTATGTAAATACTTAAAGTACGTGGATGTCCCCTAGAGGCGAGATGAATAGGAGCTTTAAAATACTTACGGTTTAGGTTTGAAAAAATGTGGAATAAAACTAACGTTTAATTAGTCAAGCACAAAACCTAGAACAACTACGCTCACCTATGTGCACCAACAACTTATGCTAAGCAAGATAAACAACTAAGTGATAGCAAGATATATAGCAAGAAACAATATGGCTATCACAAATTAAAGTGCATAAGTAAAGGGCTAGGGTAAAAGATAACCGAGGCACGCGGAGACGATGATGTATCCCGAAGTTCACACCCTTGCAGATGCTAATGTCTGTTTGGAGCGCTGTGGAGGCACAGTGCTCCCCAAGAAGACACTAAGGCCACCATAATCTCCTCAAGCCCTCGCACAATGCAAGATGTCGTGATTCCACTAAGGGACCCTTGAGGGCGGTCACTGAACCCATACAAACAAGGTTAGGGAAATCTCCACAACTTAATTGGAGGCTCCCAACAACACCACGAAGCTTCACTACAATGGAATATGGCTTCGAGGTAACCTCAAATGCTCGGGGCAATCTCCACAACCTAATTGGAGACCCCGGCGCTTGCCCAGAGCTTTACACCACAGCGATTGAGCTTCGAGGCATCACCAGGCTTCTAGGATGCCAAAGCACCCAAGAAGAACAAGTATAAGGGTACCAAGCACCCAAGAGTAATAAGCTTCTCAAACTTCACTTCCATGTATCACAGTGGAGAACTCAAACCTATGAACCAAATGCAATGGCAAGGGCACACTGAGTGCCCAAGTCCTTCTCTCCCAAATCCATCCACAACAACTAATGCTATGGAAGAAAATGAGAGGAAGAACGAATAAGAACATGAAAAACTCCACGATCTAGATCCGAGGGCTTCCCCTCACAAAGAGGAGAAAGTGATTGGTGGAAATGTGGATCTAGATCTCCTCTCTCTTTTCCCTCAAGAATTAGCAAGAATCATTGGAGGGATTGAGAGTTAGCAAGCTCGAATCAGGTCAACAATGGGGTGGGGGGAATACGAGCTCAAGAGTCAGAGACCATTGGGGAACAAGACCACCTTATATAGTGGTAGAAAATCTGACCATTTTCTGCCCATAAGTCATGCAGGAGCAGTAGTATCGCTCGGGGGAGCGGTACTTACGCTTGCACAGAAGTATAGGCTAGGAAGCCAACCAGCGGTACTTCCGCTACTCACTTACACACACCCGTGACAAGAAAGAAAGGTGAGACAGTACGACAGTACCACTCAGGGCGGTACTTCCGCTTCAAACTTCTGCCCAAGCGTAAGTGGGGCCAGAACTGAAAAAATGGGAAACTAAGCGGAAGTGGGGCCAGAAGTAGAGAGTGGCAGTACCGCCCAAGCGGTAGTACCGCTCTACTCCCAACAATTATGAAAATATTAAGAACATGCAGTTATGAAAATGCCAATGATATAGAGATGTGAAACTTCTATGAATGAAGAACCGACAAAAACTCCAACATCGAAAACATCATAGAAGATGCATATGGACTCCATTTTTTATGAACTCGAGCTTGTCATGAAGATGAACATAAGATCTACACCTAACAAAGAGAACCACCAAACAAGAACCAAGAGAGATGATGCAAGGATGCAAATGGTTTGAGATCTCAATGGACTATGCGATCAAGATACTTACTTGAGAGCTCCCCCATTGATAGTACGACAATCTATCCTAAAATAGAAAACCTATCAAGGGAAAACTATACCTTGCACATAGTCCTCTTGAGCTAGATGATGACGATCTTGATTTCCTCAAGATGGACCACCATTCTTTATTGCGTTGGCTCGATGAAGACTAGTTGATTTCTCCCTCATACTCACTATGGGTGAGCCACTCTTCAGCACATCATCACAAGTCCATTGCCACCACAATGAACAACAAACTTCAAGCATGATATCTTCATGATGCTCCACTTGAACTTGCACACCGCAATCTTGATGATGATCACCACTTGATGTCATCCTTGATGGACGCAAGACCATGGAAATGTTGGGGAACGACGCATGGGAAACGAAAATTTTCCTACGCGCACGAAGACCTATCATGGTGATGTCCACCTACGAGAGGGGATTTCCGATCTACGTACCCTTGTACATCACACAGCAGAAGCGTTAAGAAACGCGGTTGATGTAGTGGAACGTCCTCACGTCCCTCGATCCGCCCCGCGAACCGTCCCACGAACCGTCCCGCGATCCGTCCCACGATCCGCTCCGATCTAGTGCCGAACGGACGGCACCTCCGCGTTCAGCACACGTACAGCTCGACAATGATCTTGGCCTTCTTGATCCAGCAATAGAGACGGAGAGGTAGATGAGTTCTCCGGCAGCGTGATGGCGCTCCGGAGGTTGGTGGTGGTCTAATCTCAGCAGGGCTCCGCCCGAGCTCCGCAGAAACGCGATCTAGAGGTAAAACCGTGGAGGTACGTGGTCGGGCTGCCGTGGCAAAAGTTGTCTCAAATCAGCCCTAAAACCCCACTATATATAGGAGGGAGGGAGGGGAGGAGGCAGCCTCAAAACCTAAAGGTTTGGCCGAAATTGGAGGTGGAGGAGTCCTACTCCAATCCTACTTGGAGTAGGATTCCACCTTCCCACTTGGAAACTATTTCCACCTTGTGTTTTTTCCTTCTCAAACCTTATGGGCCTTAGTGGGAACTTATTCCAGCCCACTAGGGGCTGGTTTATCTCTTCCCATAGCCCATGAGACCCCTTGGGGCGTGACACCCCTCCTGATGGTCCCCGGCACCCCTCCCGGCACTCCCAGTACACTACCGATGAGCCCGAAACTTTTCCGGTAATGCACGAAAACCTTCCGGGGTCATCCTATATATCAATCTTCATTTCTGGACCATTCCGGAAACCCTCGTGACGTCCGTGATCTCATCCGGGACTCCGAAAAACATTCGGTAACCAACCATATAACTCAAATACGCATAAAAACAACGTCGAACCTTAAGTGTGCAGACCCTGCGGGTTCGAGAACTATGTAGACATGACCCGAGAGACTCCTCGGTCAATATCCAATAGCGGGACCTGGATGCCCATATTGGATCCTACATATTCTACGAAGATCTTATCGTTTGAACCTCAGTGCCAAGGATTCATATAATCCCGTATGTCATTCCCTTTGTCCTTCGGTATGTTACTTGCCTGAGATTCGATCGTCAGTATCCGCATACCTATTTCAATCTCGTTTACCGACAAGTCTCTTTACTCGTTCCGTAATACAAGATCCCGCAACTTACACTAAGTCACATTGCTTCCAAGGCTTGTGTGTGATGTTGTATTACCGAGTGGGCCCCGAGATACCTCTCCGTCATACGGAGTGACAAATCCTAGTCTTGATCCATACTAACTCAACGAACACCTTCGGAGATACCTGTAGAGCATCTTTATAGTCACCTAGTTACGTTGCGACGTTTGATACACACAAAGCATTCCTCCGGTGTCAGTGAGTTATATGATCTCATGGTCATAGGAACAAATACTTGACACGCAGAAAACAGTAGCAACAAAATGACACGATCAACATGCTACGTCTATTAGTTTGGGTCTAGTCCATCACATGATTCTCCTAATGATGTGATCCCATTATCAACTAACAACACTTGCCTATGGCCAGGAAACCTTGACCATCTTTGATCAACGAGCTAGTCAACTAGAGGCTTACTAGGGAGAGTGTTTTGTCTATGTATCCACACAAGTACTGTGTTTCCAATCAATACAATTATAGCATGGATAATAAACGATTATCATGAACAAAAAAATATAATAATAACTAATTATTATTGCCTCTAGGGCATATTTCCAATAGTCTCCCACTTGCACTAGAGTCAATAATCTAGTTCACATCACCATGTGATTTCAACGAATCCAACACCCATATAGTTCTGGGGTCTGATCACGTCTTGCTCGTGAGAGAGGGTTTAGTCAACGGTTCTGAAACTTTCAGATCCGTGCGTTCTTTACAAATCTTTATGTCATCTTACAGATGCTGTTACTACGTGCTATTCGGAAATGCTCCAAATATCTACTCTACTATACGAATCCGTTTCACTACTCATAGTTATTCGGATTAGTGTCAAAGCTTGCATCGACATAACCCTTTACGACAAACTCTTTAACCAGCTCCATAATCGAGAAAAATTCCTTAGTCCATCAGTTACTAAGGATAAATTATGACCGCTGCTAGTGATTCAATCATGGATCACTCTCTGTACCTCTCAACAAACTTTGAGTCAAGGCACACATCAGGTGCGGTACCCAGCATGGCATACTTCAGATTCCACGGCCAAGGCATAGAAGACGACCTTCGTCTATTCTCTTTATTCTGTCGAGGTCGGGTTTTGAGTCTTACTCAAATTCACACCTCACAACGCAACCAAGAACTCCTTCTTTGCTGATCTATTTTGAACTCCTTCAAAAACTTGTCAAGGCATGCATCTTGTTGAAACTTCTATTAAGCGCTTTCGATCTATCTCCGTAGATCTTTGATGCTCAACATTCAAGTAGCGCAATCCAGGTATTCCTTTAAAAACTCCTTTCAAATAACCTTGTATGCTTTAAAGAAATTCTACATTACTTCTGATCCACAATATGTCAACCACATATACTTATCATAAATTCTATAGTGCTCCCACTCACTTCTTTGGAAATACAAGTTTCTCATAAACCTTGTACAAACCCAAAATCTTTGATCATCTCATCAAAGTGTATATTCCAACTCCGAGATGCTTGCACCAGTCCATTGAAGGATTGATGGAGCTTGCATACTTGTTAGTATCTTTAGGATCGACAAAACCTTCTGGTTGTATCACATACAATGTTTGCTCAAGGAAACCGTCGAGGAAACAATGTTTTGACATCCTATGTGCAATATTTCAAAAATAATGCAACAACTACTAACATAATTCTAACAGACTTTTAGCATCTCTACGAGTGAGAAAGTCTCACCATAGTCAACTGTTTGATCATGTCGGAAACATCTTTGCGACAAGTCGAGCTTTTCTTAATAGTGACTTACCACCATCGTCGTCTATCTTCCTTTTAAAGATCCATCTTTACTCAATAGTCCTATGACCATCAAGTAGTTCTTCCAAAGTCTACACTTTGTTTTCATACATGGATCCTCTCTCGGATTTCATGGCTTCCAGCCATTTGTCGGAATCCGGGCCCACCATTGCTTTCTCCATAACTCGTAGGTTCACTGTTGCTCAACAACATGACCTCCAAGACAGGGTTACCGTACCACTCTGCAGTAGTACGCGACCTTGTCAACCTACGAGGCTTGTAGTAACTTGATCCGATGCTCGGGGATCACCATCATCAGCTTTCACTTCAATTGGTGTAGGCGCCACAGGAACAATTTCCTGCGCCCTGCTACACACTGGTTGAAGTGATGGTTCAATAACCTCGTCAAGTTCTACCACCCTCCCACTCAATTCTTTCGAGAGAAACCTTTCCTCGAGAAAGGATCCGTTTCTAGAAACAAACACTTTGCTTTTGGATCTGAGATAGGAGATGTACCCAATTGTTTTGGATATCCTATGAAGATGCATTTATCCGCTTTGGGTTCGACCTTATCAGACTGAAACTTTTTCACATAAGTGTCAAAGCCCCAAACTTTCAAGAAACGACAGTTTAGATTTCTCTAAACATCAGTCTATACTGTGTCATCTCAACGGAAATACGCGGTGCCCTATTTAAAGTGAATGCGGTTGTCTCTAATGCATAACCCATAAACGATAGTGGTAATTCGATAAGAGGCATCATAGCATGCACCATACCGAATAATGCGTGGCTATGACGTTCAGACACATCATCACACTATGATGTTCCAGGTGGCATCAACTGCGAAACAATTTCCACATTGTCTTAACTGCGTACCAAGACTCGTAACTCAGATATTCATTTCTATGATCATATCGTAGACAGTTTATCCTCTTGTTACGACGAACTTCACTCCGAAACAGAATTGAACTTTTCAATATTTCAGACTTGTGATACATTAAGTAAATATAATCGTCATTGAATTAAGAACATAATGATATCCACTGCATGCCTCAGCACCCATTGGACTGCATACATCAAAATGTATCACTTCCAACAAGTTACTATCTTGTTTCATCTCAATGAAAATAAGGCCTTGCTCATGTGGTATGATTTGCATGTCACTAGTGATTCAAAATCAAGTGAGTATAAAGATCCATCAGCATGGAGCCTCTTCATGCAATTTATACCAACATGACTCAAGCGGCAGTGCCACAAGTAAGTGGTACTATCATCATTACCTCGTTCTTTTGGCACCAATATCATGGACATGTGTAACACTACGATCGAGATTCAATAAACCATTGAAGGTGATTATTCAAGCAAATAGAGTAACCATTATTCTCTTTAAATGAATAATCGTATTGCAATAAACACGATCCAATCATGTTCATGCTTAACGCAAGCACCAAATAACAATTATTTAGGTTTTAACACCAATCCCGATGGCAGAGGGAGCGTGCGACGTTTGATCATATCAACCTTGGAAACACTTCCAACACGTATCGTCACCTCGCCTTTAGCTAGTCTCCGTTTATGCCGTAGATTTCATTTCGTGTTACTAATCACTTAGCAACCGAACCGGTATCCAATAACCTCGTGCTACTAGGAGTACTAGTAAAGTACACATCAACATCATGTATATCAAATATACTTCTTTCGACTTATGCCAGCCTTCTTTATCTACCTAGTATCTAGAGTTGCTCCGCCTCAGTGACCGTTCCCCTCACAACAGAAGCACTTAGTCCCGGGCTTGGGTTTAATGTGGGGTCTCTTCATTAGTGCAGCAACTGCTTTGCCGTTTCACGAAGTATCCCTTCTAGCCCTTGCCTTTCTCGAAACTTAGTGGTTTTACTAACCATCAACTATTGATGCTCCTTCTTGATTTCTACTTTCGCAGTGTCAAACATCGCGAATCGCTCAAGGATCATTGTATCTATCCTTGATATGCTATAGTTCATCACGAAGCTCTCACAGCTTGGTGGCAGTGACTTTGGAGAACCATCACTATCTCATCTGGAAGATTAACTCCCACTTGATTCAAGTGATTGTCGTACTCACACAATCGGAGCACACACTCAACTATTGAGTTTTTCTCCTTTACTTCATGGACAAAGAATCTTGTCGGAGGTCTCATACCTATTAACAAGGGCACAAGCATGAAATCACAATTTCATCTCTTTAGAACATCACTCATGTTCCGTGACGTTTCAAAACGTCTTCGGCGCCACGCTCCTAAGCCATTAAGTATTTTGTACCGAACTATCGCGTAGTCATCAGAAACGTGTATGTCAGATGTTCACAACATCCACAGACGACGCTTGAGGTGCAGCACACTGAGTGGTGCATTAAGGACATAAGCCTTTTGCGCAGCAACGAGGACAATCCTTAGTTTTACAGACTCAGTCCGCAAAGTTTGCTACTATCAACTTTCAACCAAATTTTCTCTAGGAACATATAAAAACAGTAGAGCTATAGCGCAAGCTACATCATAATTCGCAAAGACCATTAGACTATGTTCATGACAATTAGTTCAATTAATCATATTACTTAAGAACTCCCACTCAAAAAGTACATCTCTCTAGTCATTTGAGTGGTACATGATCCAAATCCACTATCTCAAGTCCGATCATCACGTGAGTCGAGAATAGTTTCAGTGGTAAGCATCTCTATGCTAATCATATCAACTATACGATTCATGCTCGACCTTTCGGTCTCATGTGTTCCGAGGCCATTTCTGCACATGCTAGGCTCGTCAAGCTTAACCCGAGTGTTCCACGTGGCAACGTTGAGTCTATCACACCCGATCATCACGTGGTGTCTCGAAACGAAGAACTGTCGCAATGGTGCACAGTCGGGGAGAACACAATTTTGTCTTGAAATTTTAGTGAGAGATCACCTCATAATGCTACCGTCGTTCTAAGCAAGATAAGGTGCATAAAGGATTAACATCACATGCAATTCATAAGTGACATGATATGGCCATCATCATTTGCTTCTTGATCTCCATCACCAAAGCATCGGCATGATCTTCTTGTCACCGGCGTCACACCATGATCTCCATCATCATGATCTCCATCAACGTGTCACCATCGGGGTTGTCGTGCTACTCATGCTATTACTACTAAAGCTATGTCCTAGCAATATAGTAAACGCATCTGCAAGCACAAATGTTAGTTTAAAGACAACCCTATGGCTCCTGTCGGTTGTCGTACCATCGACGTGCAAGTCGATATTAACTATTACAACATGATCATCTCATACATCCAATATATCACATCACATCGTTGGCCATATCACATCACAAGCATACCCTGCAAAAACAAGTTAGACGTCCTCTAATTGTTGTTGCATGTTTTACGTGGTGACCATGGGTATCTTGTAGGATCGCATCTTACTTACGCAAACACCACAACGGAGATATATGAATTGCTATTTAACCTCATCCAAGGACCTCCTCAGTCAAATCCGATTCAACTAAAGTTGGAGAAACCGACACTCGCCGGTCATCTTTGAGCAACGGAGTTACTCGTAGCGATGAAACCAGTCTCTCGTAAGCGTACGAGTAATGTCGGTCCGAGCCGCTTAGATCCAACAATACCGTGGAATCAAGAAAAGACTAAGGACGGCAGCAAAACGCACATCACCGCCCACAAAAACCTTTGGTGTTCTACTCGAGAAGACATCTACACATGAACCTAGCTCATGATGCCACTGTTGGGGAACGACGCATGGGAAACGAAAATTTTCCTACGCGCACGAAGACCTATCATGGTGATGTCCATCTACAATAGGGGATTTCCGATCTACGTACCCTTGTAGATCACACAGCAGAAGCGTTAAGAAACGCGGTTGATGTAGTGGAACGTCCTCACGTCCCTCGATCCACCCCGCGAACCGTCCCACGAACCGTCCCGCGATCCGTCCCACGATCCGCTCCGATCTAGTGCCAAACGGACGGCACCTCCGCGTTCAGCACACGTACAGCTCGACGATGATCTCGGCCTTCTTGATCCAGCAAGAGAGACAGAGAGATAGATGAGTTCTACGGCAGCGTGACGGCGCTCCGAAGGTTGGTGGTGATCTAATCTCAATAGGGCTCCGCCCGAGCTCCGCAGAAACGCGATCTAGAGGTAAAACTGTGGAGGTATGTGGTCGGGTTGCCGTGGCAAAAGTTGTCACAAATCAGCCCTAAAACCCCACTATATATATAGGAGGGAGGGAGGGGAGGAGGCAGCCTCAAAACCTAAAGGTTTGGCCGAAATTGGAGGTGGAGGAGTCCTACTCCAATCCTACTTGGAGTAGGATTCCACCTTCCCACTTGGAAACTCTTTCCACCTTGTGTTTTTTCCTTCTCAAACCCTATGGGCCTTAGTGGGAACTTATCCCAGCCCACTAGGGGCTGGTTTATCTCTTCCCATAGCCCATGAGACCCCTTGGGGCGTGACACCCCTCCTGATGGTCCCCGGCACCCCTCCCGGCACTCCCAGTACACTACTGATGAGCCCGCAACTTTTCCGGTAATGCACGAAAACCTTCCGGTGACCAAATGAGGTCATCCTATATATCAATCTTCGTTTCCGGACCATTCCGGAAACCCTCGTGACGTCCGTGTTCTCATCCGGGACTCTGAACAACATTCGGTAACCAACCATATAACTCAAATACGCATAAAACAACGTCGAACCTTAAGTGTGCAAACCCTGCGGGTTCGAGAACTATGTAGACATGCCCCGAGAGACTCCTCGGTCAATATCCAATAGCGGGACCTGGATGCCCATATTGGATCCTACATATTCTACGAAGATCTTATCGTTTGAACCTCAGTGCCAAGGATTCATATAATCCCATATGTCATTCCCTTTGTCCTTCGGTATGTTACTTGCCTGAGATTCGATCGTCAGTATCCGCATACCTATTTCAATCTCGTTTACCGACAAGTCTCTTTACTCGTTCCGTAATACAAGATCCCGCAACTTACACTAAGTCACATTGCTTCCAAGGCTTGTGTGTGATGTTGTATTACCGAGTGGGCCCCGAGATACCTCTCTGTCATACGGAGTGACAAATCCCAATCTTGATCCATACTAACTCAACGAACACCTTCGGAGATACCTGTAGAGCATCTTTATAGTCACCCAGTTACGTTGTGACGTTTGATACACACAAAGGATTCCTCCGGTGTTAGTGAGTTATATGATCTCATGGTCATAGGAACAAATACTTGACACGCAGAAAACAGTAGCAACAAAATGACACGATCAACATGCTACGTCTATTAGTTTGGGTCTAGTCCATCACATGATTCTCCTAATGATGTGATCCCGTTATCAACTAACAACACTTGCCTATGGCCAGGAAACCTTGACCATCTTTGATCAACGAGCTAGTCAACTAGAGGCTTACTAGGGACATTGTTTTGTCTATGTATCCACACAAGTATTGTGTTTCCAATCAATACAATTATAGCATGGATAATAAACGATTATCATGAACACAAAAATATAATAATAACTAATTATTATTGCCTCTAGGGCATATTTCCAATAGGAAACACATCTAACTACACATATAACTCTCACGAAGACCACGGGTTAGTACACAAAGCGTAATGGACAATGCTTACCGTACCATGGGATCACTTGACCCCTCTCGCGACATCTTGTATGCTTTATGTGGTGACCAACTTGATTCACTCTTTGACTTAGTATTGATCAACCTTGTGTCTTTATGTCCAATCTTTGGCTAAAACCTTGAATGACACCTTGGTCATCATATATACTCCTTGAAACTAGCAGATGGACTTCAAGAAGTGCCTATGGACAAATCCTATAAATATAATTTAAGGCAACCATTAGTTCATAAGGATTATCATCAATTACCAATACCACATATGGAGAAATATGCTCTAACAAACACCCTAAAGGCATCCTAGAATGATAACATTATAGCATGGAACAATACAGTTTTTAGATACGTTGGAGACGTATCACATCACACAATTTCGGATTCATCATATTCAATCGAACACAAAGAACTCCAAAGTGTACCCCCAAGGTTTCTATCGGAGATAGTAGGACAAGAACGTGTATCAACCCCTATGCATAGATTACCCCAATGTCACCTCGGGAATCCGAGAGTTGAGTACCAAAACATATATCAAGTGACAATAGAACACCCCATTGTCACCACGTGAATCCACATGAAAGACATACATCAAGTGATCTCAAATCCAATATTCAATCCGACATAACAAAATATCAAAGGGAAGCTTCAATTCATCACATCAAGATAGAAAGGGAAGAACACCATATGATCCAACTATATTAACAAAGCTCATGATACATCAAGATCATGACATCTCAAGAACACGAGAGAGAGAGAGACATCAATCACATAGCTACTAGTACACACCCTTATCTCATGATACTCCTCGTCATGGACACCACCGGGATGATGAAGATGGCCTCACGTGATGATTGCCCCCTCCGGCAGGGTACCAGAAAGGGATCCCAATGAGATATCTTCTACCCAAAGAGTTACAGAGGTGGAGCAGAAGTTCTAGGATAATTTTGGGGGTTTCCAGATTTATAGGAATTTTCAACATTCGAATCACGTTAGCCGGAGCCACGTGGGACCCACAAGCTAACGGGGTGCGCCCACGGGGGGTGGGCATGACCTGTTGGCTTGTGGCCCACAGGTGACCCTCCCTCTAGTGGTTCTTCGCTTTGGTATTTCTCACATTGTCGAGAAAAAATCGTTAAGAAGTTTCGGGTGATTCCGAGAACTTTTATTTTCTGCATGAAAACAATACCACGGTGATTCTGCTGAAAAAGCATCATTCCGGGTTAGCTCTAACTAAATCAAATAAAGAGCATCAGAACCATTTAAAATTATTGTAAACACAGGTGAACATGGCATGAATACTTTATAAATTATCGATATGTTGGAGACATATCAGCACCCCCAAGCTTAATTCCTACTTGTCCTTGAGTAGCTAAATGATAAAAGAAGTAATGTATGAACTGTGAATGCTAGCATAGTATATAATTTTGATCATGATAATTTCATTGACTTTTCTAGCATCATAACCATCAAAATTTTCTCATAAAACTTCTCATGATAGAGTAGCAATCAATTCACATGTCATGGTTCAAACAATGCATTATCTTGAAGCTTAACAATGTATGTTCTCACTCATCAAACAATTTCAATGCATCTTGTTTTCAGCAAAGTATAATTAAGAGCTCCACATACTCAATTATCACATAGTATTCTACGACTTCTAATACTCAAAGCATATTTTTAGAAGAAACAACATACATCGGACACAAAGAAAGGTAGGGGCTTAATGTTTCGCCTCCCAAGGTACTTACCATGAAGCTAATTGTCAACAATAATGAATCATGATCAAATATATTTGACTAGATATGTTGAGGTTGGAATAAGAAATTGACTCAATATGGAAAGTATATAGCATAAAATTAAATAACATAAAAGTAAATAGATTGTCCCTTCGCAGAGGGAAGCAGGGAATTGCAGAGGTGATAGAGCTCATTGTTTAAAACAGAGATGGATATATTTTGGTGGTGTGCCTTTATTGTCAACATTACAACAAGGGATTTCAATATCTTCCATGCTAATCACATTATTGGCGGTTACCAAATAGAATTGAAATTTTACCCCCCCCCCCTCAACCATTCAAACACAATCAATGGATAGTCGTATCCATGGGTGCCCTCCAAACAATCAACTTTCTTGGGGGAGTTCTTGTTTATTTATTTTTGTATTATGCAGGACTGAGAATCCTTTTTACCAGCCTCTCTCGTGCAATGGCAAGTGAATAAACATTCATCATGAGAATAACCCGCTTAGCATGGAAGATATTAATCGCCCCCGATCGCTCCATGAGTGATAGAGGCACACAAAACGGATGTTTATTTGAAGGATTTAGAGGTGGCAAATGCAAATTTTCTAGGAATGGAAGTGAAATACCATATATATGTAGGTATGGTGGACTCTCATGGAAGGAATTGGCTCAAGGATTTGGATGTACAAGTATTATCTCTACTTAGTATGATGTTTTGTCTAGCAAAAGGTTATAAACAAGCACCACATGTTGGAGGATCCATAACAATATAACTTCTATGAAAATATACCCGAACATAACCATTACATTGTCTTGTCCAACTTCAAAATTTTGATAAAGGTTGAAAATAATTAATGGGTATTCACAATCATAAAAGATGTCCAAGATAATATATTTGTATGTGAAAGTTCTCTTTCTTATACTACTCATTCATGAATTACTTGTATGGCCAATATTGTGATTGTCAAACTTCAATAGTTTTTTGACTTTGTAAACCAAATGTGAAACTACTACTAAGCATAGAACACATTGATAATTTCAGATTTATAATATTTCATTCATTCACAATTTACTCTTAGGATATAGGTGAAGCACAAGAGTACACATCAAACAACTGTCAAAAGATATAAGTCAAGATCAATGAGTAGTCAAACAATTTAGTAGCTATGTGAGGACTCTATCTCAATAATGAATTTAAGATCTAAGAAATTTATTTCCAAATAGCAAAGAAAACAAAATGCACTCCAAGAATAGCACATATCAGGTGGACAAAGAAAAACTTAGGATCGACATAAGCTAACTGATAGTTGTTGATGAAGAGCAGTGGGATGGATAACATCCCCAAGCTTATATAATTGAGAATTCTTCAAATATTTACTTAGGGTGCCTTGGCAATCCCCAATCTAGAGATCTCGTATCTCGTTCAATCCTCTCATATCCCGGTTTCACCTAAGTCTCAAAATTTTCATCCACATGAAACTTGAAAAGAACTCGTGAGATCGGTTAGTACACATAAAAATAAATCAAAACTTCATGTACTGCCAAGACAAGTTGCATAATAATATTCAATTATTAATTAATGTATACTATATTTTCCACAATTTACATCCATCAATATGAGCCGTGAAAAGTCTAGGATAAGTAGATAACAAAACTATGAGAACAATCTCTCCAAACAGAATAGTCTGTAGCAATCTATTTAAAAAGTGTACATTTGTATATCTAAACATTCTGAAAATTTAGGACATGATAAAGGATTTTTATGACAGTATTGTGTAAAAATTTAGGAAAGTTTCCATGTTCCAGTAAAATCTCATAGTTCAAATACTACATCACAAGTTTCAATTTTTGTACAACACACATCACACATGCAATTCAAGCATTCTAAAAGCAATTCTTGGAACTCTTAATTGTAAAACAAGATTATAAATAACTTAGATCAAACTTAAAAAATAAAATAAAATGATGCCCCAAGCAAAACACATATCATGTGTAGAATAACAAAATAGCTTCAAGTAAGATATACCGATAGTGTTGAAAACCAAAGAGGGGTTCGAGGGCATCCACAAGCATAGATGCTTGAGTATCCTTTGGATACTACCTTGGGTGCCTTGTGAATCCCCAAGATTAGGTTCTTGCTGCTCCTTATTCTCCTCATATCGGTATCTCACCAAAAACTTGAAAACTTCAATCACCCAAAACTTAACGGAACCTCGTGAGATGGGTTAGTCTAATAAAGATAGATCATTCACTTAGGTACTCACAAGACAAGATTCATATTTTTTATCAAATAATACATATTGTATTCTATCATCGCCATAATTTATATCACTAAATATAAGCTATTGAAACACTAAAACAAGCAAAATATGCATACAAAATAGAATATGTCAAAAACAGAACGGTGTGTAAAGATCTGAACTTAAACAATACTTCCCTATCTCTTAAAATTATTAAAATTTTGGAAAAAGCACAGAATTTGCATATCAAAACTGTGTAAAAAACATAATTTTTGACTCCCTAGTAAAATCAGGGAAATTCTACACTGAACGTAAAAGTTTATGTTTTTGCACACAATCAATCAAACAAGTATCCACACTATCCCAAAGGCTTTACTTGGCACCTTATTGAAATAAAAGACACAAACCATTATTACTACATTAGCTTAATCATGTGTACACTCTAATACAGAAAGTAAAAGTTTTGGGTTGTCTCCAACAAGTGCTTTTATTTAATGCCTTTTAGCTAGGCATGATGATTTCACTGATGCTCACATAAGAATAGTAATTGAAACATGCAAGAGAGCATCATGAGTCACATGCCAAGCATGTTTAGGTATAACACTCTTCCTATGATAGGGATATTGTCAAAAATAAATTTACGGGAGCAAGAATCAACTAGCATAGGAAGGCAAAACAAGCATTACTTTGAAATTGTCAACACATAGAGAGGAAACTTGATATTATTGAAATATCTACAAGCATATGTTACTCTATCATAATAATTTTGAGTACCATCATGAAGGAATTCAACAACGTAACTATCACATAAATCATTATCTTCATGATCCACAAGCATAGAATTTTCATTATTCTCCACATAAGCAATTTTCTTATCTTTCATAGTAGTGGCAGAGAACTAAGCAAAATAACTATCATGAGACACCTCATGGACATAACCAGATTGAATATTAAAATCATGATGACAAGTTTCATGGTTATCATTACTCTTTACAGCATACATGTCATCACCATAATCGTCGTAGATAGCAATTTCTTCCAAAATAGTGGAAGCAGTTACTTTCTACGATGATTATGGTGATGGTATGTATGCTATAAATAAAGTCATCTGAAACCTCTTCCAAAATAGTGGACTCATAATTACTAAATAAAGGCATAACCTCTCCACATCCACTTTTATCATTATGAAAAGATTTAACACCCTCCAAAATAGTGGAATCATTAGTACCTAAAATTTACACTCTTCCAAACCGACTTTCATCAATATAATCATCATAAATAGGAGGCATGCTATCATAATAAATTTTCTCATCAAACTTGGGGGACTAAAAATATCATGTTCATCAAACATAACATCCCCAAGCTTGTGGCTTTGCATATCATTAGCATCATGGACATTCAGAGAATTCATACTAAAAATATTGCTATCATGCTCATCATTCAAGGATTTCACATTAAGCATTTTTATAAATTCTTCCTCTAACAGTTGAGCACAATTTTCTGAACCATCATTTTCATGAAAGACATTAAAAAGGTGAAGTAATTGAGGCAACCTAAAGTCTATTTTCGGTAGTTTTGTGCTATAAAGCCAAACTAGTGAAAAACAAAAAATTACAATATTTAATTGCAAGATCTAAAGATATACCTTCAAGCACTCGCCTCCCCGGCAACGGCGCTAGAAAAGAGCTTGATGTATACTACGCAACTTTATTCTTGTAGACGTTTTTCGGCCTCCAAGTGTAGAGTTTTGTAGGACAACAACAAGTTTCCCTTAAGTGGATGACCTAAGGTTTATCAGTCTGTGGGAGCTGAAGGTCGAAGATGGTCTCTCTCAAATAACCCTGCAATTAAAAAGAAGAAATCTCTTGTGTCCCCAACACACCCAGTACATTGGCAAATTGTATAGGTGCACTCGTTCAGCGAAGGGAGGGTGATACAAGTGTAGTTTGGATAGTAGAAATAGTTTTTTATAATCTGAATAAATAAAAACAGCAAGGTAACAATTAGTAAATTGTGAGAAAAATGTTATATGAGTGCTTGGAAATAAGGCCTAGAGTTCATACTTTCACTACTGCAATCTCTCAACAATGCTAAGATAATAGAATCATATGATCATCCCTCAACGTGCAAGAAAGAATCACTCCAAAGTTCGTAAGTAGTGGAGAAGATAAGATGAAATTGTTGTAGGTAGTAGAACCACCTCTAAGTTATTGTTTCTGATCAATCTATTGAGCTATTCCTATAAGTGTCACAAACAGCCCTAGAGTTAGTACGAGAGTAACACCTATGATACCCATCAATCAACTCTAATGTCACCTAGATACTACTGTTGGGTAACGTCGCATGGGAAACAAAAAATTTCCTACGCGCACGAAGACCTATCATGGTGATGTCCATCTACGAGAGGGGATGAGTGATCTACGTACCCTTGTATATCGTACAACAGAAGCATTAGAGAACGCGGTTGATGTAGTGGAACGTCCTCACGTCCCTCGATCCGCCCCGCGAACAATCCCGCGATCAGTCCCACGATCTAGTACCGAACGGACGGCACCTCCGCGTTCAGCACACGTACAGCTCGACGATGATCTCGGCCTTCTTGATCCAGCAAGAGAGACGGAGAGGTAGAAGAGTTCTCCGGCAGCGTGACGGCGCTCCGGAGGTTGGTGATGATCTTGTCTCAGCAGGGCTCCGCCCGAGCTCCGCAGAAACGCGATCTAGAGGAAAAACTATGGAGGTATGTGGTCGGACAGCCGTGAGAAAGTCGTCTCAAATCAGCCCTAATTGCTCCATATATATAGGAGGAGGGAGGGGGACCTTGCCTTGGGGTCCAAGGGACCCCCAAGGAGTCGGCCGAGCCAAGGGGGGGAGGACTCCCCCCCAAACCGAGTTGGACTTGGTTTGGTGGGAGGAGTCCCCCTCCCTTCCCACTTCCTCCCCCTTTTTTTTCTTTTTCCTTTGATTTCTTTTTCTTGGCGCATAGGCCCCTTGGGGCTGTCCCACCAGCCCACTAAGGGCTGGTGTGTCTCCCCAAAGCCTATGGGCTTCCCCGGGGTGGGTTGCCCCCCCCCCCCGGTGAACTCCCGGAACCCATTCGTCATTCCCGGTACATTCCCGGTAACTGCGAAAACCTTCCGGTAATCAAATGAGGTCATCCTATATATCAATCTTCGTTTCTAGACCATTTCGGAAACCCTCATGACGTCCGTGATCTCATCCGGGACTCCGAACAACATTCGGTAACCAACCATATAACTCAAATACGCATAAAACAACGTCGAACCTTAAGTGTGCAGACCCTGCGGGTTCGAGAACTATGTAGACATGACCCGAGAGACTCCTCGGTCAATATCCAATAGCGGGACCTGGATGCCCATATTGGATCCCACATATTCTACGAAGATCTTATCGTTTGAACCTCAGTGCCAAGGATTCGTATAATCCCGTATGTCATTCCCTTTGTCCTTCGGTATGTTACTTGCCCGAGATTCGATCGTCAGTATCCGCATACCTATTTCAATCTCGTTTACCGGCAAGTCTCTTTACTCGTTCCGCAATACAAGATCCCGCAACTTACACTAAGTTACATTGCTTGCAAGGCTTGTGTGTGATGTTGTATTACCGAGTGGGCCCCGAGATACCTCTCCGTCACACGGAGTGACAAATCCCAGTCTTGATCCATACTAACTCAAGTAACACCTTCGGAGATACCTGTAGAGCATCTTTATAGTCACCCAGTTACGTTGCGACGTTTGATACACACAAAGCATTCCTCCGGTGTCAGTGAGTTATATGATCTCATGGTCATAGGAATAAATACTTGACACGCAGAAAACAGTAGCAACAAAATGACACGATCAACATGCTATGTCTATTAGTTTGGGTCTAGTCCATCACGTGATTCTCCCAATGACGTGATCCAGTTATCAAGCAACAACACCTTGTTCATAATCAGAAGACACTGACTATCATCGATCAACTGGCTAGCCAACTAGAGGCATGCTAGGGACGGTGTTTTGTCTATGTATCCACACATGTAAATGAGTCTTCATTCAATACAATTATAGCATGGATAATAAACTATTATCTTGATACAGGAATTATAATAATAACTATACATTTATTATTGCCTCTAGGGCATAATTCCAACAGTCTCCCACTTGCACTAGAGTCAATAATCTAGCCTTCACATCACCATGTGAATTTACATTGTAATAAATCTAACACCCATACAGTTCTGGTGTCGATCATGTTTTGGCCGTGGAAGAGGTTTAGTCAGCGGGTCTGCTACATTCAGATCCGTGTGCACTTTGCATATATTTACGTCCTCCTCCTCGACGTAGTCGCGGATGAGGTTGAAGCGTCGTTTCATGTGTCTGGTCTTCTTGTGAAACCTTGGTTCCTTTGCCAGGGCAATGGCACCAGTGTTGTCACAGAACAAGGTTATTGGATCCAGTGCACTTGGCACCACTCCAAGATCCGTCATGAACTGCTTCATCCAGACACCCTCCTTAGCCGCCTCCGAGGCAGCCATGTACTCTGCTTCACATGTAGAATCTGCTACGACGCTTTGCTTGGAACTGCACCAGCTTACTGCACCCCCATTAAGAATAAATACGTACCCGGTTTGCGACTTAGAGTCGTCCGGATCTGTGTCAAAGCTTGCGTCGACGTAACCTTTTACGGCGAGCTCTTCGTCACCTCCATACACGAGAAACATCTCCTTAGTCCTTTTCAGGTACTTCAGGATATTCTTGACCGCTGTCCAGTGATCCACTCCTGGATTACTCTGGAACCTACCTGCCATACTTATGGCCAGGCTAACATCCGGTCTAGTGCACAGCATCACATACATGATAGAACCTATGGCTGAAGCATAGGGGACGGAGCGCATATGCTCTCTATCTTCATCAGTTGCTCGGCACTGAGTCTTACTCAATCTCGTACCTTGTAAAACTGGCAAGAACCCTTTCTTGGACTGTTTCATTTTGAACCTCTTCAAAACTTTATCAAGGTATGTGCTTTGTGAAAGTCCTATCAGGCGTTTTGATCTATCCCTATAGATCTTAATGCCTAGAATGTAAGCAGCTTCTCCTAGGTCCTTCATAGAGAAACTTTTATTCAAGTAACCTTTTATGCTCTCCAAAAGCTCTACGTTGTTTCCAATCAGTAATATGTCATCCACATATAATATTAGAAACGCCACAGAGCTCCCACTCACTTTCTTGTAAATACAAGATTCTCCAACCACTTGTATAAACCCAAATGCTTTGATCACCTCATCAAAGCGTTTGTTCCAACTCCGAGATGCTTGCACCAGTCCATAAATGGATCGCTGGAGCTTGCACACCTTGTCAGCATTTTTAGGATCGACAAAACCTTCGGGTTGCATCATATACAACTCTTCCTTAAGGAAACCATTAAGGAACGCCGTTTTGACATCCATCTGCCAGATTTCATAATCGAAAAATGCAGCTATTGCTAACATGATTCTGACGGACTTAAGCATCGCTACGGGTGAGAAGGTCTCATCGTAGTAAACTCCTGGAACTTGTGAAAAACCCTTTGCCACAAGTCGAGCTTTATAAACGGTCACATTACCGTCAGCGTCCGTCTTCTTCTTAAAGATCCATTTGTTCTGAATAGCCTTGCGGCCCTCAAGTAGTATCTCCAAAGTCCACACTTTGTTCTCATACATGGATCCTATCTCGGATTTCATGGCTTCTAGCCATTTGTTGGAATCTGGGCCCACCATTGCTTCTTCATAATTTGCAGGTTCATTGTTGTCTAACAACATGATTGATAAGACGGGATTACCGTACCACTCTGGAGCAGCGCGCGATCTCGTCGACCTGCGGGGTTCAACAGAAACTTGAACTGGAGTTTCATGATCATCATCATTAACTTCCTCCTCAACCGGCGTCGCAACGACAGAGGTTTCCCCTTGCCCTGCGCCACCATCCAGAGGTATGAGAGGTTCGACAACCTCGTCAAGTTCTATCTTCCTCCCACTCAATTCTCTCGAGAGAAACTCCTTCTCGAGAAAAGTTGCGTTCTTAGCAACAAACACTTTGCCCTCGGATTTGAGATAGAAGGTGTACCCAACTGTCTCTTTTGGGTAACCTATGAAGACGCATTTTTCCGCTTTGGGTTCCAGCTTTTCAGGCTGAAGCTTTTTGACATAAGCATCACATCCCCAAACTTTAAGATACGACATCTTTGGCCTTTTGCCATACCACAGTTCGTATGGTGTCGTCTCAACGGATTTTGATGGTGCCCAATTTAAAGTGAATGCAGCTGTTTCTAATGCATAACCCCAAAATGATAACGGCAAATCAGTAAGAGACATCATAGATCGCACCATCTCTAACAAAGTACGATTACGACGTTCGGACACACCATTACGCTGTGGTGTTCCAGGCGGTGTTAACTGCGAAACAATTCCACATTGTCTTAAGTGAGTACCAAACTCGAAACTCAGATATTCACCCCCACGATCAGACCGTAGGAACTTGATCTTCTTGTTACGATGATTTTCCACTTCACTCTGAAATTGCTTGAACTTTTCAAATGTTTCAGACTTGTGCTTCATCAAGTAGACATAACCATATCTACTTAAGTCGTCAGTGAAGGTGAGGAAATAACGATATCCGCCGCGTGCCTCCACGCTCATTGGACCACACACATCGGTATGTATGATTTCCAACAAGTCACTTGCACGCTCCATTGTTCCGGAGAATGGAGTCTTAGTCATCTTGCCCATGAGGCATGGTTCGCACGTGTCAAGTGAATCAAAGTCAAGTGACTCCAAAAGCCCATCAGCATGGAGTTTCTTCATGCGCTTTACACCAATATGACCCAAGCGGCAGTGCCACAAAAATATGGCGCTATCATTGTTTACTCTAACTCTTTTGGTCTCAATGTTATGTATATGCGTATCGCTATCAAGATTCAATATGAACAATCCTCTCACATTCGGTGCATGACCATAAAAGATGTTACTCATAGAAATAGAACAAGCATTATTCTCAGACTTAAAAGAGTAACCGTCTCGCAATAAACAAGATCCAGATATAATGTTCATGCTCAACGCAGGCACTAAATAACAATGATTTAAGTTCATCACTAATCCCGATGGTAGCTGAAGTGACACTGTGCCGACGGCGATTGCATCAACCTTGGAACCATTTCCTACGCGCATCGTCACTTCGTCTTTCGCCAGCCTTCGTCTATTCCGCAGTTCCTGTTTCGAGTTGCAAATGTGAGCAACAGAACCGGTATCGAATACCCAGGCACTACTACGAGAGCCGGTTAAGTACACATCAATAACATGTATATCAAATATACCTGATTTTTCTTTGCCCGCCTTCTTATCTGCCAGATACTTGGGGCAATTGCGCTTCCAGTGACCCATACCCTTGCACTAGAAGCACTCTGTTTCAGGCTTAGGTCCAGCCTTGGGTTTCTTCGACGGATTGGCAACAGGCTTGCCGCTCTTCTTCGAATTGCCCTTCTTGCCCTTGCCGTTTCTCTTGAAACTAGTGGTCTTGCTCACCATCAACACTTGATGCTCTTTACGGAGTTCAGACTCTGCGACTTTCAGCATCGCAAACAACTCGCCGGGAGACTTGTTCATCCCTTGCATGTTGTAGTTCAACACAAATCCTTTATAGCTTGGCGGCAGTGATTGAAGGATTCTGTCAGTGATAGCCTCTTGAGGGAGTTCAATCCCCAGCTCAGCCAGACGGTTTGAGTACCCAGACATTTTGAGCACATGTTCACTGACAGACGAGTTTTCCTCCATCTTGCAAGCATAGAATTTATCGGAGGTCTCATACCTCTCGATCCGGGCGTTCTTCTGAAAGATAAACTTCAACTCCTGGAACATCTCAAATGCTCCATGATGCTCAAAGCGACGTTGAAGTCCCGGTTCTAAGCCATACAAGACTGCACATTGAACTATTGAGTAGTCCTCCTTACGCGCTAACCAAGCGTTCTTAACATCCTGATCAGCCGTAGCGGGTGGTTCATCTCCTAGAGCAGCATTAAGGACATAATCCTTCTTCCCAGCTTGTAAGATTAGCTTAAGATTACGAGCCCAGTCTACAAAGTTGCTTCCATCATCTTTCAACTTAGTTTTCTCTAGGAACGTATTAAAATTCAGGATGACACTCGCGTGAGCCATGATCTACAACACAAATATATTCAAAGTGGACTTAGACTATGTTCAAGATAATTAGAGTTTAACTTAATCAAATTATATGCTAAACTCCCACTCAAAAAGTACATCTCTCTAGTCATTTGAGTGGTTCATGATCCACTTACACTATCCCAAGTCCGATCATCACGTGAGTTGAGTATAGTTTCAGTGGTAAGCATCCCTATGCTAATCATATCAACTATATGATTCATGATCGACCTTTCGGTCTCACGTGTTCCGAGGCCATGTCTGCACATGCTAGGCTTGTCAAGCTTAACTCGAGTGTTCCGCGTGCGCAACTATTTTGCACCCGTTGTATGTGAACGTTGAGTCTATCACACCCGATCATCACGTGGTGTCTCGAAACGACGAACTGTAGCAACGGTGCACAGTCGGGGAGAACACAATTTCGTCTTGAAATTTTAGTGAGAGATCACCTCATAATGCTACCGTCGTTCTAAGCAAAATAAGGTGCATAAAAGGATTAACATCACATGCAATTCATAAGTGACATGATATGGCCATCATCTCGTGCTTCTTGATCTCCATCACCAAAGCACCGGCACGATCTTCTTGTCACCGGCGCCACACCATGATCATCCATCAACGTGTTGCCATCGGGGTTGTCGTGCTACTTATGCTATTACTACTAAAGCTACATCCTAGCAAAATAGTAAACGCATCTGCAAGCACATATGTTAGTATAAAGACAACCCTATGGCTCCTGCCGGTTGCCGTACCATCGACGTGCAAGTCGATATTTCTATTACAACATGATCATCTCATACATCCAATATATCACATCACATCGTTGGCCATATCACATCACAATCATACCCTGCAAAAACAAGTTAGACGTCCTCTAATTTTGTTGTTGCATGTTTTACGTGGTGACCAAGGGTATCTAGTAGGATCGCATCTTACTTACGCAAACACCACAACGGAGATATATGAGTTGCTATTTAACCTCATCCAAGGACCTCCTCGGTCAAATCCGATTCAACTAAAGTTGGAGAAACCGTCACTTGCTAGTCATCTTTGAGCAAAGGGGCTTACTCGTAACGATGAAACCAGTCTCTCGTAAGCGTACGAGTAATGTCGGTCCAAGCCGCTTCAATCCAACAATACCGCAGAATCAAGAAAAGACTAAGGAGGGCAGCAAAACGCACATCACCGCCCACAAAAACTTTTGTGTTCTACTCGAGAAGACATCTACGCATGAACCTAGCTCATGATGCCACTTTAGGGTAACGTCGCATGGGAAACAAAAAATTTCCTACGCGCACGAAGACCTATCATGGTGATGTCCATCTACGAGAGGGGATGAGTGATCTATGTACCCTTGTAGATCGTACAGCAGAAGCGTTAGAGAACGCAGTTGATGTAGTGGAACGTCCTCACGTCCCTCGATCCGCCCCGCGAACAATCCCGCGATCAGTCCCACGATCTAGTACCGAACGGACGGCACCTCCGCATTCAGCACACGTACAACTCGACGATGATCTCGGCCTTCTTGATCCAGCAAGAGAGACGGAGAGGTAGAAGAGTTCTCCGGCAGCGTGACGGTGCTCCGGAGGTTGGTGATGATCTTGTCTCAGCAGGGCTCCGCCCGAGCTCTGTAGAAACGCGATCTAGAGGAAAAACTATGGAGGTATGTGGTCGGGCAGCCGTGAGAAAGTCGTCTCAAATCAGCCCTAATTGCTCCATATATATAGGAGGAGGGAGGGGGGCCTTGCCTTGGGGTCCAAGGACCCCCAAGGAGTCAGCCGAGCCAAGGGGGGGAGGACTCCCCCCCCCCAAACCGAGTTGGACTTGGTTTGGTGGGAGGAGTCCCCCTCCCTTTCCACTTCCTCCCTCTTTTTTTCCTCTTTTCCTTTGATTTCTTTTTCTTGGCGCATAGGCCCCCTTAGGGCTGTCCCACCAGCCCACTAAGGGCTGGTGTGTCTCCCCAAAGCCTATGGGCTTCCGCGGGGTGGGTTGCCCCCCCCCCCCCCGGTGAACTTCCGGAACCCATTCGTCATTCCCGGTACATTCCCGGTAACTCCGAAAACCTTCCGGTAATCAAATGAGGTCATCCTATATATCAATCTTCGTTTCCGGACCATTCCGGAAACCCTCGTGACGTCCGTGATCTCATCCGGGACTCCGAACAATATTCGGTAACCAACCATATAACTCAAATACGCATAAAACAACGTCGAACCTTAAGTGTGCAGACCCTGCGGGTTCGAGAACTATGTAGACATGACCCGAGAGACTCCTCGGTCAATATCCAATAGCGGGACCTGAATGCCCATATTGGATCCCACATATTCTACGAAGATCTTATCGTTTGAACCTCAGTGCCAAGGATTCGTATAATCCCGTATGTCATTCCCTTTGTCCTTCGGTATGTTACTTGCCCGAGATTCGATCGTCAGTATCCGCATACCTATTTCAATCTCGTTTACCGGCAAGTCTCTTTACTTGTTCCGTAATACAAGATCCCGCAACTTACACTAAGTTACATTGCTTGCAAGGCTTGTGTGTGATGTTGTATTACCGAGTGGGCCCCGAGATACCTCTCCGTCACACGGAGTGACAAATCCCAATCTTGATCCGTACTAACTCAACTAACACCTTCGGAGATACCTGTAGAGCATCTTTATAGTCACCCAGTTACGTTGCGATGTTTGATACACACAAAGCATACCTCCGGTGTCAGTGAGTTATATGATCTCATGGTCATAGGAATAAATACTTGACACGCAGAAAACAGTAGCAACAAAATGACACGATCAACATGCTACGTCTATTAGTTTGGGTCTAGTCCATCACGTGATTCTCCCAATGACGTGATCCAGTTATCAAGCAACAACACCTTGTTCATAATCAGAAGACACTGACTATCATCGATCAACTGGCTAGCCAACTAGAGGCATGCTAGGGACGGTGTTTTGTCTATGTATCCACACATGTAAATGAGTCTTCATTCAATACAATTATAGCATGGATAATAAACTATTATCTTGATACAGGAATTATAATAATAACTATACATTTATTATTGCCTCTAGGGCATAATTCCAACAACTACAATGTCACCTCAAGCATTTGTGGGTTAACTATTCGACATGCGCTAAAAATTTCAGATTCATCATATTCAATCCAACACAAAGAACTTCAAAGAGTACCCCAAGATTTCCATCAGAGATAGTAGGACAAGAACGTGTGTCAACCCATATGCATAGATTACCCCAAAGTCACCTCGGGAATCTGTGAGTTGAGTACCAAAACATATATCAAGTGAATCAATAGAACACCCCATTTTCACCATGGGTATCCACATGAAAGACATACATCAAGTGAACTCAAATCCAATATTCAAGCCAACACAACAAAATTTGAAACGGAAGATTTAATTCATCACATAAAGATAGCATGGGAAGAACACCATATGATCCAACTATATTAACAAAGCTCACGATACATGAAGATTGTGACATCTCAAGAATACGAGAGAGAGAGACAGATTACATAGCTACTGGTACATACCCTCAGCCCCGCGGGTGAACTACTCCCTCCTCGTCATGGACACCGCCGAGATGATGAAGATGGATGCATGTGATGATTGCCCCCTCTCACAGGGTACCATAAAGGGCTCCATATGAGATTTCTTCTACCCAGAGAGTTGTGGCAGCAGAGCGAAAGTTCTAGGTTCGCTTTTGGGGGTTTCTCGATTTATAGGTGATATGCTCATTTTGCATCATGAATTACTATTGATATATGTATTGATCATGCCCATTATCTCTTATTATCATACAATTGTTATGCTCTTTCTATCTAAATGTGCAAGGTACATCACGTAGAGGGAAATATCTCGAAGCTGGAATTCTAGACCAGGAAACCGAGAAAAGGGTAGAAAAATCAACTTGCTCCAAATGACCTAAAACTTTATGGAGAATTTTTGTGGAACATTTGAGAATTTTTGGGGAAAAATTATACCGAAGAGGGGACACCAGCTGGGCACAAGCCAACAGGGCACGACCCCCCAGGTCACACCCTAATGGCTTGTGGGGCCCTAGATGGCCCTCTAGCGACCATATTCTCCTATATAGTGTGTTTTACCCTAAAAAATCGTAAGTCATCTTTCAGGGTGAAGCGCCGCCATCTCGAGGCAAAAACCTAGTCATAGGCCCTTTTCCTCTCCGATAGAGAGATTCTGCCGGGGAAACTTCCCTCCGGGAGGCGGAAATCGAAGTCATCGTCATCACCAACAGTTCTTCCTTCTTGGGAGGATGAATCTTCATCAGCATCTTCACCAACACTATCTCATCTCCAACCCTAGTTCATCATATGTATTCAATCTTTGTCTCAAAACCTCACATTCGTACTTGTGGGTTACTAGTTGTGTTGATTACATCTTGTAGTTGATGCTTGTTGGATTACTTGGTGGAAGATATTATGTTCAGATCCTTAATTACTAATATTATACCTCTGATCTTGAACATGTTGATGATGTGTGAGTAGTAATTATTGTTCCTTAGTACATGGAAGAAGTCTTATTATAAGTAATCATGTAAAGTTGGTATTCGTTTGATATATTGATGATATGGATGTTGTTACTTCTCTCAGTGGTGTGATGTGAACGTCGACTACATGATACTTCACCATGTTATGGGCCTAAGAAAATTCACTCTGGCGTAACAAATAGATAATGGGTTGCGAGAGTGACAAAGCTTAAACCCCAATTTATGCGTTGCTTCATGGGGGGCTGATTGGATCCACATGTTTCATGGTATGGTTAAATTTTTCTTAATTCTTCTTTCATAGTTGTGGATTCTTGAGAAAGGGGGTAATCATAAGTAGGTTGTTTTTTCAAGTAAGAACAACACGTAGCACAGGTCCACCCACATATCAAATCATCAAAGTAGCAAACGCGGATCAACTTTATAATGAACATGACTAGAGAGAAATTCCCATGTATCCTCGGGAGCACTTGCTTTATGTAAGATAACTTCCAGACCCGTCCTTTGCTATAAAAAGGATTGGTATACCTTGCTGCACCTTTGCTACAATTTTTCATTGTCACTTGTTACGAATTATCTTGCTACAAAACTATCTATAACTGTTACTTACAACACTTGCAGAGAATTCCTTGCTAAAAACCGCTTATCATTTCCTTCTCCTCCCCATTGGGTTCGACACTCTTACTTATTGAAAGGACTACGATTGATATTCTATACTTGTGGCTCATCAAGACTGTTTTTTGGCGCCATTGCCGGGGAGTGAAGCGCCTTTGGTAAGTGGAAATTGGTAAGGAAACACTTTCAATACGTGCTAAAATTTATTGTTGCTTATCAATATGAACGGTCACCCTTTGAGTGGTTTCTTCGGGGCATCTCTTCCTCGAACAGAAGTTGAGGAAATTGTTCCTCAGCCTTTTTAACTTACTGAAAATATTTACTATAAGATTTCTTCGGGTATGGTAGATAAACTGTTGGCTAATCCTTATAATGGTTCAACTCATCCTGGTTACCATTTGATATATGGCAATGAGATTTGTGGATTGTTTAAGCTTTCATGTCTACCCGAGACAAAGTAAAGAAGAAAAAAATTCCTTTATATTTGGTGGGAAAAGCACTAATGTGGTACAGGCTATTGGATGATATTGGATCATGGGATTGGAATCACTTGAAGCTGGAATTTCATCAGAAGTTTTATCCTATGCACGTAATTCATCATGATCGGAATTTTATTTATAATTTCTGGCCTCATGAAGAAAACAACATCGCTCAAGCTTGCGGGAGGCTTAAATCTATGATGCACACTATCCCCAACCATGAGCTCTCAAAGGAATTGATTATATAGAATTTTTATGCTCGACTTTCTCATGATGATCAAACATTACTCGATGCTTATGTTGTCGGTTCCTATATGAAGGAGACTATTGAATTTAGATGGGATCTTCTAGAAAAGATTAAATGCAACGCTGAAGATTGGGAACTTATTGAAGGTAAAGAATCAGGTATAAAGCTTAACTTTGATTGTGTTAAATATTTCATGGAAATTTCTCCTTTTCATGAGTTTAGCAACAAATATGGCCTTGACTTTGAGATAGTAGCTACTTTCTGCGAATCCTTTGCTACCTATGTTGACCTTCCCAAGGAAAAGTGGTTCAAATATCATCCTCCCATTGAAAAATTACCCGAGGAAACTGTTAGAATTAAGAAGGAAGAAATAATTGTTAACCATGTTGACCTAATTGTTTCTAGTGCTTACATTGAGAAACCTCCTTTCCCTGTTTGGATTGGAGAACATGCTAAGGCTACAATAGTGGTTAATAAGAATTATATTATAACACCTACACCTTTTGAACAAATAAAGGTGGATCCTAATATAGCTATAGTTGAAGATCTCCTAGTTGATAATATTTATTTGCAGGTTATTTATCTCTATGATGAAGCTCCTAGAATTGCAAAACCTATTAGAAACAAATGAGATGAACTAGATAAAAATAAACCACTGGTAGGCACACGTGTCAAATGAGTTAAAATTGGAGATCTTTGCTATCATGGCACGTGTGATATTGGTGCTAGTATTAGTGCTATACGTTTTACATTATATCAAGAAATTATGCATGATATATTACCCTCTGAAATTGAAGATATTGATGTCACTATTAAGCTTGCAGACCGTGATACTATTTCACCACTTGGGATTGTTAGAGATGTTGAAGTCTTGTGCGGAAAAGTCAAGTACCCCACTAATTTCCTAGTACTTGGTTTGGAACAAGATAACTTTTGTCCCATCATATTTGGTAGACCTTTCTTGAATAAGGTTAATGCTGAAATTAATTGTGCTATTAAGATGGTTAAAGTGAGTTTCTGTGATTTTTCTCATGAGTTTAACTTCTCCAAGTTTAGAAAACAACCACATGAAAAAGAATTGCAAAGGATGAAATAATTGGTCTTGTTTCTATCATTGTACCTCCTACCGATCCACTAGAACAATATTTGCTAGACCATGAGAATGATATGAATTTGAGAAAGGAATGAAATATATAAGATACTCCTTGATCAACAACCTATCCTTAAGCATAACTTACTAGTTGAAATTTTAGGTGATCCTCCTCCACCCAAGGGAGATCCCATATTTGAGCTTAAGACTTTACCTGATACTTGCAAATATGCTTATGTTCATGACAAGAAGATATATCCTGTTATTATTAGTGCTAACCTTTCAAAACATGAAGAAAAGAGATTACTCAAAACTCTAAAGAAGCATAGGTCTGCTATTGGATATACTCTTGAAGATCTTGAAGGCATAAGCCCCACTCTTTGTGAGCACAAGATTAACATGGAACGTGACGCTAAACCAGTTGTTGATCATCAAAGCCGTCTCAACCCTGAGATGAAAGAGGTGGTGAGAACTGAAATACTAAAACTTCTGGAAGGAGGTCTAATCTATCCTATTGTTGATAGTAGGTGGGTAAGTCATGTTAATTGTCTTCCTAAGAAAGGTGGTATAAATGTTGTTCCTAATGATAAGAATGAACTTATTCTGCAAAGGATAGTAACTGGTTATAGGATGGTAATTGATCTCACAAAATTAAATAAGGCTACTAGAAAATACCATTACCCCTTACCTTTTATTGTAAAATGTTAGAAAGATTATCTAAGCACACCCACTTTTTCTTTCTTGATGGTGTTGGGGAATGTTGCATGGGAAACAAAAATTTCCTATGCGCACACAAGATCTATCCATGGTGATGACCATCTAGTATTAGTGCATCTACATACCCTTGTAGATCGCTAAGCAGAAGTGTATATAACACGGTTGATGTAGTTGTACGTCTTCGCGATCCAATAATGATCTGTCCCACGATCCTATCACGACCAGTCCCGCGATCTCATCACGTTCCTTCCCGATATAGTGTCGAACGGACGGCACCTCCACGTTCAACACACGTACGGCTCGATGATGTCTCCTCCTTCTTGATCCAACAAGATAGAAAGGATAAGTAGATGGGATCTCAACCAGCATGACGGCATGGTGGAGATGATGGTGGAGCAGTGCCACCAGGGCTTAGCCAAGCACTGCCCGAACCGATCTGAGGAGCAAACGGAGTTATGGGAGAGGTAGGGCTGCCCCCGGGGCGTGGGAATTCGTGTGTTCAGCCCCTCCCTCTCCCCCACTATATATAGGAGGCAAGGAGGAGGCTTGGGTCACAGACCTAGCCCCTCTTCCAAGGAGGGGGCGTGGGCCTAGGGAGGTCTCCTCCCTCCCCAAGGCACCTAGGAGGTGCCTTCCCCTTAAGGGACTCTTCCCTCCCAACTGCATGGACCCTTGGGGGCTGGCCGAACAAGTCTTCGACGCCCCCTTAGAGCCCATGCACGTACTAGGGGCTGGAGGGACCCTTCCGGACTCCTCCGAAACCCTTTGGAACCTTCTGGAACCTTCCAGAAGCTTCCCGGTACAATACCAATAAAACCCGAAACTTTTCCGATAGCCAAAGTTGAACTTCTCATATATAAATCTTTACCTCCAGACCATTCAGGAGCTCCTCGTGACGTCCAGGATCTCATCGAGGACTCCGAACAACATTCAGTCACCAACATACATATCTCAATACTAGTCTAGTGTCACCGAACATTAAGTTTGCAGACCCTGAGGGTTCGAGAACTATGCACACATGACTGAGACACTTCTACGATCAATAATCAATATCGGGACCTGGATGCCCATATTGGTTCCTACATATTCTACAAATATATTTATAGGTTGAACCTCTATGTCAAGGATTCAGTTAATCCCGGATGTTGTTCCCTTTGTCCTTCAGTATGTTACTTGACCCAGATTCGATCGTCGGTATCTCTATACCTAGTTCAATCTCTTTACCGGCAAGTCTCTTTACTCGTTCCATAATATAAGATCATGTGACAAAATCCTTAGTCACATTGCTTGCAAGGCTTGTTGTGATGTTGTATTATCGAGTGGGCCCTGAGATACCTCTCCATCACACGAAGTGACAAATCCCAGTCTTGATCCATGCCAACCCAACAGACACCTTTAGAGATACCTGTAGAGCACCTTTATAGTCATCCAGTTACGTTGTAACGTTTGATAGACACAAGGTATTCCTCCGGTGTCCGGGAGTTGCATGATCTCATGGTCACAGGAACACATACATTGACAGGTAGAAAACAGTAGCAATAAACTGACACGATCATATGCTACATTCATAGTTTGGGTCTTGTCCATCACATCATTCTCCTAATGATGTGATCCCGTTATAAAGTGACAACACTTGTCTATGGCCAGGAAATCTTGACCATCTTTGATCAACGAGCTAGTCAACTAGAGGCTCACTTGGGATAGTGTGTTGTCTATGTATCCACACATGTATTTGAGTTTCCAATCAATACAATTCTAGCATGGATAATAAACGATTATCATGAACAAGGAAATATAATAATGACCAATTTATCATTTCCTCTAGGGCATATTTCCAACAGTCTCCCTCTTGCACTAGAGTCAATAATCTATTTCACATCACTATGTGATTGTAATGAATCTAACACCCATATAGTTCTGGGGTTTGATCATGTCTTGCTTGTGAGAGAGGTTTTTTAGTCAATGGGTCCGAAATGTTTAGATCCGTGTGTACTTCACAAATCCGTATGTCATACTTTAGATCCTTCTACCATGCTTCACTTGGAACAATTTCAATGACTGCTCTACTATATGAATCCGGTTTACTACTTAGAGTTATCCGGATTAGTGTCAATGTTTGCATCGACGTAACCTTTTATGATGAACTCTTTTATCACCTCCATAATCGAGAAAAAAAATACTTAGTCCACTAGTTACTAAGGATAGCTTTGACCACTGTCCAGTGATCCATTCATGGATCACTCTTGTACTCCTTGACAAACTCATGGCAAGGCACTCATCACATGCGGTACACAACATGGCATACTTTAGAGCCTATGGCTAAAGCATAGGGGACGACCTTTGTCCTTTCTCTTTCTTCTGCCGTGGTCGGGCTTTGAGTCTTACTCAATATTCACACCTTAAAACACAGCCAAGAACTCCTTCTTTGGCTGATCTATTTTGAACTCTTTCAAAATCTTGTCACGGTATGTATTCATTTGAAAGTTCTATTAAGCATTTTGATCTATCTTTATAGATCTTGATGCTCAATGTTCAAGTAGCTCAAACTAAGTTTTCCTTTGAAAAACACTTTTCAAACAACCCTATATGATTACCAGAAATTCTACATGATTTCCGATAAACAATATGTCAACCACATATACTCATCAGAAATTCTATAGTGCTCCCACTCATTTTCTTGGAAATACAAGTTTCTCATAAACCTTGTATAAACCCAAAAGCTTTGATCATCACATCAAAGCGTATATTCCAACTCCGAGATGCTTGCTCCATCCCATAGAAGGATCGCTCGAGCTTGCATACTTGTTAGTATCCTTAGGATCAACAAAACCTTCTGATTGTATCACATACAAGATTTCCTCAAGGAAATCGTCGAGGAAACAATGTTTTGACATCCATCTACAAGATTTCATAATTGAGAAATGCAGCAATTGCTAACATAATTCCAACAAACTTTTAGCATCGCTATGAGTGAGAAAGTCTCATCATAGTCAACTCTTTGAACTTGTCGGAAACATCTTTGCGACAAGTCAAGCTTTATTAATGGTGACATTCACCATCATCATCTGTCTTCCTTTTAAACATCCACTTCTACTTAATAGCCTTACGACCATCAAGTAGTTCTTCCAAAGTCTACACTTTGTTTTCATACATGGATCCAGTCTCGGATTTCATGGCCTTCATCCATTCGTTGAAATCCGGGCCCACCATCGCTTCTCCATAGTTCGTAGGTTCATTGTTGACCAGCAACATGACCTCTAAGACAGGATTACCGTACTACTGTGGAGCAGTACGTTTCCTTATCGACCTATGAGGTTTTGTAGTAACTTGATCCGAAGGTTCATTATCACCATCATCAGCTATCCACTTCAAATAGTGTAGGCGCCACAGGAACATCTTCGTGCGCCCTGCTACTCATTGGTTGAAGTGACGGTTCAATAACCTCATCAAGTTTCCACCATCCTCCCACTCAATTCTTTCGAGAGAAACTTTTTCTCGAGAAAGGACCCTTTTCTGGAAACAAACACTTTGCTTTTGGATCTGAGATAGGAGGTATTCCCAACCGTTTTGGGTATCCCATGGAGATGCATTTACCCGCTATGGGTTCGAGATTATCACGCTGAAACGTTTTCACATAAGCGTCGCAGCCCCAAACTTTTAAGAAACAACATCTTAGGTTTCCCCAAACCATAGTTCATATGGTGTCATCTCAATGGAATTACATGGTGCCCTATTTAAATTGAATGCAGTTGTCTCTAATGCCTAACCCAAAAACGATAGTGGTAATTTGATAAGAGACATCATAGTATGCACCATATCCAATAGGGCGCGGCTATGACGTTCGAACACACCATCACACTATGGTGTTCCAGGTGGCATGAGTTGTGAAACAATTTTTTACATTGTCTTAAATGTTTACCAAACTCACAACTCAGATGTATATTTACCTCCATGATCACATCGTAGATCTATTATCCTCTTGTCACAACGATCTTCAACTTCACTCTGAAATTGTTTGAACTTTTCAATATTTCAGACTTTGTGATTCATCAAGCAAACACACATGTATCTACTCAAATCATCAGTGAAGAAAGAACATAACGATATCCACTACGTGCCTCAACACTCATTGGACTGCATACATCAAAATGTATTATTTCCAACAAGTCATTTGCTCGTTCCATCTCACTGAAAATGAGGCCTTCAGTCATCTTGCCCACGTGGCATGATTTGCATGTCTTAAGTAATTCAAAATCAAGTGAGTCTAAACGATCCATTTGCATGGAGTTTCTTCATGTGTTTACACCAATAGGCATGGTTGGCATGTCTCAAACGATTCAAAAACGAGTGAGTCCAAAGATCCATCGGCATGGAGCTTCTTCATGCATTTTATACCAATATGACTCAAGAGACAGTGCCACAAGTAAGTGGTACTATCATTACTACTTTGTATCTTTTGGCATCAATATTATGAACATGTGTATCACTACGATCGAGATTCAGTAAACCATTCATTTTAGGTGCAAGACCATTGAAGGTAATATTCAAGTTAAATAGAGCAATCATTATTCTCTTTAAATGAATAACTGTATTGCAATAAACACAATCTAATCATGTCTATACTCAACACAAACACCAAATAACAATTCTTTGTTGGAAATATGCCCTAGAGGCAATGATAAAATAGTTATTATAATATTTCTTGTTTCAAGATAATCGTTTATTATCCATGCTATAATTGTATTGAATGAAAACATAGATACATGTGTGGATACATAGACAAAACAATGTCCCTAGCAAGCCTATAGTTGGCTAGCGAGTTGATCAAGGATGGTTAAGGTTTTCTGACCACATGCAAGTGTTGTCACTTGATAACTGGATCACATCATTAGGAGAATCATGTGATGGACAAGACCCATATTATAGACATAGCATGTGATCGTGTCATTTTGTTGCTACTGTTTTCTGCGTGTCAAGTATTTGTTCCTATGACCATGAGATCATGTAACTCACTGACATCGGAGGAATACCTTGTGTGCATCAAACGTCACAACGTTACTGGGTGACTATAAAGATGCTCTACAGGTATCTCCGAAGGTGTCCGTTGAGTTAGTATGGATCAAGACTGGGAATTGTCACTCCGTGTGACGGAGAGGTATCTCGGGGCCCACTCGGTAATACAACATCACACACAAGCCTTGCAAGCAATGTGACTTAAGTGTAAGTCATGGGATCTTGTATTACGGAACGAGTAAAGAGACTTGCCGGTAACGAGATTGAAATAGGTATGCGGATACGGACGATCGAATCTCGGGCAAGTAACATACCGAAGGACAAAGGGAATGACATACGGGATTATATGAATCCTTGACAGTGAGGTTCAACCGATAAGATCTTCAGAGAATATGTACGATCCAATATGGACATCCAGGTCCCGCTATTGGATATTGACCGAGGAGTGCCTCAGGGCATGTCTACATAGTTCTCGAACCCGCAGGGTCTGGACACTTAAGGTTTGATGATGTTTTAGTATAGTTGAGTTATATGTGTGGTTACCAAATGTTGTTCGGAGTCCCGGATGAGATCACGGACGTCATGAGGGTTTACGGAATGGTCCAGAAACGAAGAGCGATATATAGGATGACTTCATTTGGTTACCGGAAGGTTTTCGGGCATTACCGGGATTGTACCGGGAATGTCGAATGGGTTCCGGAAGTTCACCGGGAGGGGGGCAACCCACCCGAGGGAAGCCAATGGCCCTAGGGGTGGCGCACCAGCCCTTAGTGGGCTGGTGGGACAGCCCAAGAGGGCCTATGCGCCAAGGAAAGAAAACCAAAGAAAAATAAAAAAAGAGGTGGGAAGGAAGAGAAGGACTCCACTTTCCAATCCTAATTGGAGTAGGATTGGAGTAGGACTCCTCCTCTCCCTTGGCCGGCGCACCCTTGAGGGCTTGGGCAAGCCTCCTCCCCTCCCTCCTATATATAGTGGTGATTTACGGCTAATTTGAGACAACTTTTGCCACGTGCAACTCAGATCTAGACACCATAGTTTTACCTCTAGATCGTATTTCTGTGGAGCTCGGGCAGAGCCCTGCTGGAGTAGATCCTCACCAACACCGGAGCATCGTCACACTGCCGGAGAACTCATCTACTTCTCCGTCTTGCTTGCTGGATCAAGAAGGCCGAGATCATCGTCGAGCTGTACGTGTGCTGAACGCGGAGGTGCCGTTCGTTCGGCACTAGATCGGAGCAGGTCGTGGGACGAATCATGGGACGGTTCGCGGGGCGGATCGAGGGACGTGAGGACGTTCCACTACATCAACCGCATTTCTTAACGCTTCCTGCTGTGCGATCTACAAGGGTACGTAGATCCAAATCTCCTCTCGCAGATGGACATCACCATGATAGGTCTTCGTGTGCGTAGGAAATTTTTTGTTTCCCATGCAACGTTCCCCAACAGGTGATGACCATCTACGAGAGGGGAGAGTGCAACTACATACCTTTATAGATCGCTAAGCGGAAGCGTATATAACGCGGTTGATGTAGTCATACATCTTCGCGATCCAATCACGATCCGTCCCGCGATCCTATCATGATCCTTCCCGCGATCTCATCATGTTCCTTCCCGATCTAGTGCCGAACGGACGGCACCTCCGTGTTCACCACACGTACGGCTCGCTGACGTCTCCTCCACCTTGATCTAGCAAGATAGGAAGGAGAAGTAGATCGGATCTGAACCAGCATGACGACATGGTGGAGATGATGGTGGAGCAGTGCCAGCAGGGCTTCGCCAAGCGCTGTTGAAACCGGTCTGAGGAAAAACGGAGTTATGGGAGAGGTAGGGCTGCCCCCGGGGCGTAGGAATCGGTGTGTTCAGACCCTCCCTCCCCACCCACTATATATAGGAGGCAAGGAGGAGGCTTGGGTCACAGCCCTAGCCCCTCTTCCAAGGAGGGGGCGTGTGCCTAGGGAGGTTTCCTCCCTCCCCAAGGCACCTAGGAGGTGCCTTCCCCTTTAGGGACTCTTCCCTCCCAACCTCATGGGCTGGCCCAACAAGGCTTGGACGCCCCCTTACATCCCATGCACGTCCTAGGGGCTGGAGGGACCCTTCCGGACTCCTCCAGAACCTTCTGGAACCTTCCAGAAGCTTCTCGGTACAATACCGGTAAAACCCAAAACTTTTTCGGTTGCCAAAATAGGACTTTCCATATATAAATCTTTACCTCCATACCGTTCCAGAGCTCCTCGTGACGCCGGTATCTCATACGGGACTCCCAAAAACATTCGGTCACCAACGTACATATCCTAATACTACTCTAGCGTCACCAAACGTTAAGTGTGCAGACCCTGCGGGTTCGAGACCTATGCACACATGACCGAGACACTTCTACGCTTAATAACCAATAGCGGGACCTGGATGCCCATATTGGTTCCTACATATTGTACAAAGATCTTTCTCGGTTGAACCTCTATGTCAAGGATTCAGTTAATCCCGTATGTTGTTCCATTTGTCCTTCGGTATGTTACTTGACCAAGATTCGATCGTTGGTATCTCTATACCTAGTTCAATCTCGTTACCGACAAGTCTCTTTACTCGTTCCATAATACAAGATCCTGTGACTAAATCCTTAGTTGTGATGTTGTATTACCGAGTGGGCTCTGAGATACCTCTCCATCACATGGAGTGACAAATCTCAGTCTTGATCCATGCCAACCCAACTGACACCTTCAGAGATACCTGTAGAGCACCTTTATAGTCACACAATTACGTTGTAACGTTTGATACACACAAAGTATTCCTCCGGTGTACGGGAGTTGCATGATCCCATGGTCATAGGAATAGATACATTGACATGCAGAAAACAGTAGCAATAAACTGACATGATCATATGCTACGTTCATAGTTTGGGTCTTGTCCATCACATCATTCTCCTAATTATGTGATCCCGTTATCAAGTGACAACACTTGTCTATGGCCAGGAAACCTTGACCATCTTTGATCAACGAGCTAGTCAAAATAGAGGCTCACTAGGGATAGTGTGTTGTCTATGTATCCACACATATATTGAGTTTCCAATCAATACAATTCTAGCATGGATAATAAACGATTATCATGAACAAGGAAATATAATAATAACCAATTTATCATTGCCTCTAGGGCATATTTACAATAGATGGATACTCTGGATTCTCTCAAATACTTATGTCAAAAGAGGACCAAGAGAAACTTCCTTTACTTGCCCCTTTGGAACTTATGGTTATAGGCGTATGCCTTTTGGTCTATGCAATGCACCTGCTACCTTTTAAATATGTATGGCTGCTATATTCTTTGACTTTTGTGAAAAGATTGTTTGAGGTTTTCATGGATGATTTTTCCTTTTACGGGACTTCATTTGATGATTGCTTGAGAAACCTTGATCGAGTTTTGCAGATATGTGAAGAAACTTTTCTCATCTTGAATTGGGAGAAGTGCCACTTTATGGTAAATGAAGGTATAGTTCTTGGGCATACAATTTCTGAACGGGGTATTGAGGTGGATAAGGCCAAAGTTGATGCGATAGAGAAAATGCCTTGCCCAAAAGATATCCAAGGTATAAGAAGCTTCCTTGGTCATGCTGATTTCTATAGGCGGTTCATTAAAGATTTCTAGGCCATTAACTAATCTTCTCCAAAAATATGTTCCTTTTGTTTTTTATAATGATTGTGTAGAAGCCTTTGAAGTACTTAAGTAAGCCTTAATTTCCGCACCTATTGTTCAACCACGTGATTGGAACTTACCCTTTGAAATTATGTGTGATGCTAGTGATTATGTTGTTGGTGGTGTTCTAGGGAAAAGAGTGGACAAGAAATTGAATGTTATTCATTATTCTAGTAATACCCTAGATGCTTCTCAAATAAATTATGCTACTACTGAAAATGAATTTTTAGCAGTTGTGTTTGCATGTGATAAGTTTAGGCCCTACATTGTTGATTCTAAAGTAACTATTCACATTAATCATGTTGTTATTAAATATCTTATGGAAAATAAATATGCTAAGCTTAGACTCATTAGGTGGGTACTTTTACTTCAAGTGTTTGATTTGAATATCGTTGATAGAAAGGGAGCTCATAATCCTGTAGCAGATAACTTGTCTAGAATGGAAAATGTTCTTGATGACCCACTACCTATTGACGATAATTTTCCTCATGAGAAACTTGCTGCTATTAATACTTCATGTATCTCTCCTTGGTATGCTGATTATGTTCATTTCATTGTTGCCAAATATATCCCACCTAGCTTCACTTATCAACAAAATAAAAAAAAGTTCTTCTTTGATCTACGACATTACTTTTGGGATGACCCATATCTTTATAAAGAAAGAGTAGATAGTGTTATTAGACATTGTATACCTGAGCATGAGTAGGAACAAATTCTATGGAAGTGTCATTTCGGGGCCTACGGAGCACACCACGCTGGTGACGGAACTGCACCCAAGGTATTACAATCCCGTTTCTATTGGTCTAATCTATGTGTGAGTATATGTAAATGTCTGAGTTTGTACAGTGTTCCTAATTTTTAATATTACTAACTAAAAATGATTTTTGTGCGAAATATGTGTATATATAAGTTTATGATATTTGAAAATGCATTGTTAGTAGTTGTTGGTTCCATGTTTCGAGGTTGTAGTGGGGTTGCGACAACAGAACTCGTTGCCTTTAATCCCACACCCTACATCTAGCGCGAATAGAAAAATAGAGAATTAAAATGTAATACTCATCTCAGTTATATAAGACTTTGGTTTATATTATGTCAAAGAGATTTGAGTGAATAATACATTTTTTCTGAAATGCAGCACAAAAGGATTTTGAGGAAAGCTTCTTATAAAAACCCCAAATATACAACCTACACTTTTTCTCTTGGATTCACCTCGCTTTATACAACTGAGAGAGGAACGAAAGCGAAGAGAGAGAACATATCTAGTGCACCAGTCAAACTTGTGTACCAGAAGCACTTATGCCTTTTGAGTCATTGGATATAAAACAAAGGGTTTGGAGCAGGCTAGACGAAGGATTGGTAGAACATTTGTGAAAAGGATTTGATACCATGATAAAAATCAAACTCCGCTTCATTCTTTCATCTTCCATCATTGAATAATTGTTTTTTAGTTCTTTCTCCAAACATAGATACATCCACATTTGTTGAACCATACGTCTCATTTTGATATTTCTTTGAAAATAATTTTTGTTTGATGAGATATTCGAAAGAAGATCAACATTGAATATTTCTTCACTTGTTTTCTCAAAATGAACTGTAACTTTTTATAAATTCTTTACTTCCTCGATCTATATTAATTGCCCTCAAACAGATGTAGATAGCATTGAAATATTGAAAGCACATATGCTTCCTTGGTGATTTTGATAATTCATGACAACATACATTGCCTCTTGGACTAACACTTTTACCTACATATTTTAGGTTTAGTCCATGAAGAACAATGGCTTAAGGTTTATGTGGAAATGCCCCTGGATGAAAGAAAGGAATAATATTGGCTCAAGCTTCAAGCTAGAAGACTCTTCATTTTATATTTGTGAGAAATCACTTTCGAGTCCATAGGAAATGCAATACTATTAAAAAGGGGTGAGGTAGTAAAATGAACTCATTGCTCAAATGCTCAAAGTTAACCACCAAAACACTCAGTCATTTTTCCCACATATCTAGTCTGTCAAGTTCCACATACAAAAATTCGGTGTCACCAACATTGCCTCATTGGACCCACCGAGTTTGAACCTAAGACAAAACCCTAGCCATTCCCACCAAATCAGTGCAACCGAAACTGCATCGGTGCTACCAAGTTTAGTGTGACCAACATTCCGTTTCTAAGATACACGAAATCGGAATTTTCGAGTTTGAGTATTGGTGCCACCGAGTTTGGCCATCTGACCATTAGTCACCTTTTCGGTGCCACTGAGTTCTATATATCGGTCTCACCGAGATTCAAAGTTCACACTTTTAGTACTAATCGATACCACCGAGTTGTCCACTTCAGTGTCAACGAGTTTGCAATTTTGTGTGTAACGGTTGGATTTTTGCTGTTGTCTATATATACCCCTTCAACCACCTCTCGTTCGTGGGAGAAGCACTGAGAATACACACTTTATTTCCAGATCAATTTTCTGAGAGAGAACCACCTACTCATGTGTTGAGACCAACATATTCAAATCCAATCATTTGAAACTTGATCTCTAGCCTCCCCAAACTGCTTTCCACCAAATCAACCTCTCCTACCCATGCATATTCCATGAGAGAGAGAGATTTGTGTTGAGGATACTATTTTTAGAAGCACAAGAACAAGGAGTTCATTGATCTACCCGATCTATTACCTTTTGGAGGGTGGTGCCTCCTAGATTGGTTAGGTGTCGCTTGGGAGCCTCCTACTTTGTGTTGTGGAGTTGAACCAAGATGTTTGTAAGGGCAAGGAGATCACCTACTTTGTGAAGATCTACTGTGAGTAAGGCTAGTCCTTCGTGGACAAAAGCCGTGGTGGGATAGACAAGGCTACTTCTTTGTGGACCCTCTGTGGGTGCAGCCCTTCGTGGACTCTCGCAGTCGTTACCCTCCGTGGGTTGAAGTCTCCACTAACATGGATGTACGATAGCACCACCTATCGGAACCATGCCAAAAATCGCTGTGTCAACCCCTTGTGTTTCATCTCCTAAATTCTACTCCTTTACATGTGCAAAGTCTTTACTTTTCCGCTGCCATATATGTTGACTAGCATGTGTAGGGTGCCTAGGCTTGTTAGAACTGCTAGATTTCTGCCCTCCTAGAAATTGGGTTAGGCTAGAAATTTTATCTTGACAAGTAGTCTATTCACCCCCCTCTAGACACATCTTCTATCGATCCCTCAGTTGGTATCAGAGCAAGGTCTCCAAAACCTTGGTTTAACAACCATTGGAGGAAGATGAATGTGACTGGTTCCCAGATTTTTAGTTGTAGAGTGCCTATTCTTGATGGGGAGTACTTTAGACAATGGAAAGATGAAATGCTTGTTATATTCGATGAGTTCCATTTGTGCAAGTATGTTGAATATCCCTATGCGCCTCCCATTGACCCCATACATCCTTCTCATGATGATGAAGTTAACATGCTTGGTAACCTTAACACTGTCAATCTTATCATCAGAGGTTTACCAAGAAATGTGCTTAATCAGTTGCAAAACTTTGAGTGCGCTCATACTTTGCGAAAAGACTTAAGAAAAGATATCCAAATTATTAATTGAAAAATATTCATATCATTTTCCACAAATGTATTGCTTTATACAAAATGAAGCCAACCGATCCTAACTTCGATAAATGCCTATTTGAGCTTCGTGACCTCATGCGTGCTAAAGGAGATGTCATTACTATTAACAATATCATTGTTGAAGCCATTCAAAGGCATAAACATGAACATTGTCATAGTCAAATTTTTGATGAAATTCTTGTTTCTTATGATAAGGGAACTTCATCCGATGATGACAATGTGGAGCATGGCTACTACAATGAAGATGAAGAAATTGGCATCGAATATGAGAAGACCATGAGGAACCTTAGTATTATGGCTAACCTTAAAGACTACATGGCCGGTGGAAAAGAGTGGGTTCTCGACAGTGGATGCACTGATCACATGACCGGAGATAAAGACATGTTCCATGGAATCACACCGAATCATGGACCTCGAAGGTATGTAACTTTTGGAGACAATTCCAAAGGTAAGGTACTTGGTCTCGGTAAGGTGGTTGTATCTCATGACAGTTCTATTCAGAATGTAATGCTAGTAGAATCTCTTGGCTACAATCTACTTTCCGTATCTAGACTAGTAGATTTCAGTATCGATGTGCTATTTACGAAAGTTGAATGCCGAGTATTTTGTAGCGACAATCACAACATCGTCTTTACTGGTTTCCGTAGAGGTGATCTATACATTGTTGATTTCTCTAAGATTTCCAAACCCCGTGCATGCCTTGTTGCAAAATCTTCTAAAGGTTGATTATGGAATAGAAGGCTTGGACATGTTGGTATGCGTAATCTTGACAAACTTATCAAAGGTGATCATATTCTTGGTGTTAAAGATGTTATCTTTGACAACGATAGACTTTGTAGTGTCTGTCAAGCAGGAAAACAAGTTGGTGGAAGTCATCCCATGAAGAAATCATGACCACAAGAAGACCCCTCTGTTGGGGAACGTCGCATGGGAAACAAAAAATTTCCTACGCGCACGAAGACCTATCATGGTGATGTCCATCTACGAGAGGGGATGAGTGATCTACGTACCCTTATAGATCGTACAGCAGAAGCGTTAGAGAACGCGGTTGATGTAGTGGAACGTCCTCACGTCCCTCGATCCGCCCTGCGAACAATCCCGCGAACAGTCCCACGATCTAGTACCGAACGGACGGCACCTCCGCGTTCAGCACACGTACAACTCGACGATGATCTCGGCCTTCTTGATCCAGCAAGAGAGACGGAGAGGTAGAAGAGTTCTCCGGCAGCGTGACGACGCTCCGGAGGTTGGTGATGATCTTGTCTCAGCAGGGCTCCGCCCGAGTTCCGCAGAAACGCGATCTAGAGGAAAAACTATGGAGGTATGTGGTCGGACAGCCGTGAGAAAGTCGTCTCAAATCAGCCCTAATTGCTCCATATATATAGGAGGAGGGAGGGGGACCTTGCCTTGGGGTCCAAGGGACCCCCAAGGAGTCGGCCGAGCCAAGGGGGGGAGGACTCCCCCCCAAACCGAGTTGGACTTGGTTTGGTGGGAGGAGTCCCCCTCCCTTCCCACTTCCTCCCCCTTTTTTTTCTTTTTCCTTTGATTTCTTTTTCTTGGCGCATAGGCCCCCTTGGGGCTGTCCCACCAGCCCACTAAGGGCTGGTGTGTCTCCCCAAAGCCTATGGGCTTCCCCGGGGTGGGTTGCCCCCCCCCCCGGTGAACTCCCGGAACCCATTCGTCATTCCCGGTACATTCCCGGTAACTCCGAAAACCTTCCGGTAATCAAATGAGGTCATCCTATATATCAATCTTCGTTTCCGGACCATTCCGGAAACCCTCGTGACGTCCGTGATCTCATCCGGGACTCCGAACAACATTCGGTAACCAACCATATAACTCAAATACGCATAAAACAACGTCGAACCTTAAGTGTGCAGACCCTGCGGGTTCGAGAACTATGTAGACATGACCCGAGAGACTCCTCGGTCAATATCCAATAGCGGGACCTGGATGCCCATATTGGATCCCACATATTCTACGAAGATCTTATCGTTTGAACCTCAGTGCCAAGGATTCGTATAATCCCGTATGTCATTCCCTTTGTCCTTCGGTATGTTACTTGCCCGAGATTCGATCGTCAGTATCCGCATACCTATTTCAATCTCGTTTACCGGCAAGTCTCTTTACTCGTTCCGTAATACAAGATCCCGCAACTTACACTAAGTTACATTGCTTGCAAGGCTTGTGTGTGATGTTGTATTACCGAGTGGGCCCCGAGATACCTCTCCGTCACACGGAGTGACAAATCCCAGTCTTGATCCATACTAACTCAACTAACACCTTCGGAGATACCTGTAGAGCATCTTTATAGTCACCCAGTTACGTTGCGACGTTTGATACACACAAAGCATTCCTCCGGTGTCAGTGAGTTATATGATCTCATGGTCATAGGAATAAATACTTGACACACAGAAAACAGTAGCAACAAAAGGACACGATCAACATGCTACGTCTATTAGTTTGGGTCTAGTCCATCACATGATTCTCCTAATGATGTGATCCCATTATCAAGTGACAACACTTGCCTATGGCCAGGAAACCTTGACCATCTTTGATCAACGAGCTAGTCAACTAGAGGCTTACTAGGGACAGTGTTTTGTCTATGTATCCACACAAGTATTATGTTTCCAATCAATACAATTATAGCATGGATAATAAACGATTATCATGAACAAAGAAATATAATAATAACTAATTTATTATTGCCTCTAGGGCATATTTCCAACAGTCTCCCACTTGCACTAGAGTCAATAATCCTGTTCACATCACCATGTGATTCCAACGAATCCAACACCCATATAGTTATGGGGTCTGATCACGTCTTGCTCGTGAGAGAGGTTTTAGTCAACGGTTCTGAAACTTTCAGATCCGTGCGTTCTTTACAAATCTTTATGTCATCTTATAGATGCTGCTACTACGTGCTATTCGGAAATGCTCCAAATATCTACTCTACTATATGAATCCGTTTCACTACTCATAGTTATTCGGATTAGTGTCAAAGCTTGCATCGACGTAACCCTTTACGACGAACTCTTTAACCACCTCCATAATCGAGAAAGATTCCTTAGTCCATTAGTTACTAAGGATAAATTTTGACCGCTGCTAGTGATTCAATCATGGATCACTCTCTGTACCTCTCAACAGATTTTGAGTCAAGGCACACATCAGGTGCGGTACACATCATGGCATACTTTAGATTCTACGGCTAAGGCATAGAAGACGACCTTCGTCTATTCTCTTTATTCTGCCGTGGTCGGGTTTTGAGTCTTACTCAAATTCACACCTCACAACGCAATCAAGAACTCCTTCTTTGCTGATCTATTTTGAACTCTTTCAAAAACTTGTCAAGGCATGCATCTTGTTGAAACTTCTATTAAGCGCTTTTGATCTATCTCCATAGATCTTTGATGCTCAACGTTCAAGTAGCGTAATCCAGGTACTCCTTTGAAAACTTCTTTCAAACAACCTTGTATGCTTTACAGAAATTTTGCATTACTTCTAATCCACAATATGTCAACCACATATACCTATCAGAAATTCTATAGTGCTCCCACTCACTTCTTTGGAAATACAAGTTTCAACCTTGTACAAACCCAAAATCTTTGATCATCTCATCAAAGTGTATATTCCAACTCCGAGATGCTTGCACCAGTCCATTGAAGGATCACTGGAGCTTGCATACTTGCTAGTATCTTTAGGATCGACAAAACCTTCTGGTTGTATCACATACAATGTTTGCTCAAGGAAACCGTCGAGGAAACAATGTTTTGACATCCTACATGCAATATTTCATAAATAATGCATCAACAACTAACATAATTCTAACTGACCTTTAGCATCGCTACGAGTGAGAAAGTGTCATCATAGTCAACTGTTTGATCTTGTCGAAAACATCTTTGTGACAAGTCGAGTTTTCTTAATAGTGACTTATCACCATCATCGTCTGTCTTCTTTTAATGATCCATTTTACTCAATAGTCCTATGACCATCAAGTAGTTCTACCAAAGTCTACACTTTGTTTTCGCACATGGATCCTCTCTCGGATTTCATGGCTTCCAGCCATTTGTCGGAATCCGGGCCCACCATTGCTTTCTCCATAACTCGTAGGTTCACTGTTGCTCAACAACATGACCTCCAAGACTGGGTTACCGTACTACTCTGCAGCAGTACGCGACCTTGTCGACCTACGAGGCTTGTAGTAACTTGATCCGATGCTTGATGATCACCATCATCAGCTTCCACTTCAATTGGTGTAGGCGCCACAGGAACAACTTCCTGCGCCCTGCTACACACTGGTTGAAGTGATGGTTCAATAACCTCATCAAGTTCTACTACCCTCCCACTCAATTCTTTCGAGAGAAACCTTTCCTCGAGAAAGGATCTGTTTCTAGAAACAAACACTTTGCTTTCGGATCTGAGATAGGAGATGTACCCAACTGTTTTGGATATCCTTTGAAGATGCATTTATCCGCTTTGGGTTCGAGCTTATCAGACTGAAACTTTTTCACATAAGTGTCGAAGCCCCAAACTTTCAAGAAACGACAGTTTAGATTTCTCTAAACCTCAGTCTATACTGTGTCATCTCAACGGAAATACGCGGTGCCCTATTTAAAGTGAGTGCGGTTGTCTCTAATGCATAACCCATAAACGATAGTGGTAATTCGATAAGAGACATCATCGTATGCACCATGCCAAAATAGTGCGTGGCTATGACGTTCAGACACATCATCACACTATGATGTTCCAGGTGGCATGAACTGCGAAACAATTTCCACATTGTCTTAACTGCGTACCAAAACTCGTAACTCAAATATTCATTTCCATGATCATATCGTAGACAGTTTATCCTCTTGTTACGACGAACTTCACTCTGAAACGGAATTGAACTTTTCAACATTTCAGACTTGTGATTCATTAAGTAAATACTCTTGTATCTACTCAAATCGTCAGTGAAGTAAGAACATAATGATATTCACTGCGTGCCTCAGCACCCATTGGACTGCACACATCAAAATGTATCACTTCCAACAAGTTACTATCTTATTTCATCTCAATGAAAACAAGGCCTTGCTCATGCGGTATGATTTGCATGTCACTAGTGATTCGAAATCAGGTGAGTACAAAGATCCATCAGCATGGAGCCTCTTCATGCAATTTATACTAACATGACTCAAGCGGTAGTGCCACAAGTAAGTGGTACTATCATCATTAACTCGTATCTTTTGGCACCAATATCATAAACATGTGTAACACTACGATCGAGATTCAATATACCATTGAAGGTGAACATTCAAGAAAATAGAGTAACCATTATTCTCTTTAAATGAATAATCGTATCGCAATAAACACGATCCAATCATGTTCATGCTTAACGCAAGCACCAAATAACAATTATTTAGGTTTAACACCAATCCCGATGGTAGAGGGAGCGTGTGGCGTTTGATCATATCAACCTTGGAAACACTTCCAACATGTATCGTCACCTCGCCTTTAGTTAGTCTCCGTTTATGCCGTAGCTTTCATTTCGTGTTACTAATCACTTAGCAACCGAACCGGTATCCAATACCCTCATGCTACTAGGAGTACTAGTAAAGTACACATCAACATCATGTATATGAAATACACTTCTTTCGACTTTTGCCAGCCTTCTTATCTCCCAAGTATCTAGAGTTGCTCCGCCTCAGTGACTGTTCCCCTTATTACAGAAGCACTTAGTCTCGGGTTTGGGTTTAATCTTGGGTCTCTTCATTAGTGCAGCAACTGTTTTGCCGTCTCACGAAGTATCCCTTCTAGCCCTTGCCTTTCTTGAAACTTAGTGGTTTTACAAACCATCAAGTATTGACGCTCCTTCTTGATTTCTACTTTCACAGTGTCAAACATCGCGAATTGCTCAAGGATCATTGTATCTATCCTTGATATGTTATAGTTCATCACGAAGCTCTCACAGCTTGGTGGCAGTGACTTTGGAGAACCATCACTATCTCATCTGGAAGATTAACTCCCACTTGTTTCAAGTGATTGTCGTACTCAGACAATCTGAGCACACGCTCAACGATTGAGCTTTTCTCCTTTACTTTGTGGACAAAGAATCTTGTTTGGAGGTCTCGTACCTCTTAACAAGGGCACAAGCATGAAATCACAATTTCATCTCTTTAGAATCATCACTTATGTTCCGTGACGTTTTACAACGTTTTCGGCGCCTTGCTTTTGAGCCATTAAGTATTTTTGTACTGAACTATCGTGTAGTCATCAGAAACGTGTATGTCGGATGTTCACAGCATCCACAGACGACGCTCGAGGTGCAGCACACCGAGTGGTGCATTAAGGACATAAGCCTTCTGTGCAGCAACGAGGACAATCCTCGGTTTTACAGACTCAGTCTGCAAAGTTTGCTACTATCAACTTTCAACTAAATTTTCTCTAGGAACATATAAAAAACAGTAGAGCTATAGCGCAAGCTACATCGTAATTCGCAAAGACCATTAGACTATGTTCATGACAATTAGTTCAATTAATCATATTACTTATGAACTCCCACTCAAAAAGTGCATCTCTCTAGTCATTTGAGTGGTACATGATCCAAATCCACTATCTCAAGTCCGATCATCACGTGAGTCGAGAATAGTTTCAGTGGTAAGCATCTCTATGCTAATCATATCAACTATATGATTCATGCTCGACCTTTCGGTCTCATGTGTTCCGAGGCCATGTCTGCACATGCTAGGCTCGTCAAGCTTAACCCGAGTGTTCCGCGTGCGCAACTGTTTTGCACCCGTTGTATGTGAACGTTGAGTCTATCACACCCGATCATCACGTGGTGTCTCGAAACGACGAACTGTAGCAACAGTGCACAGTCGGGGAGAACACAATTTCGTCTTGAAATTTTAGTGAGAGATCACCTCATAATGCTACCGTCGTTCTAAGCAAAATAAGGTGCATAAAAGGATTAACATCACATGCAATTCATAAGTGACATGATATGGCCATCATCACGTGCTTCTTGATCTCCATCACAAAAGCATCGGCACGATCTTCTTGTCACCAGCGTCACACCATGATCTCCATCATCATGATCTTCATCAACGTGTCGCCATCGGGGTTGTCGTGCTACGCATGCTATTACTACTAAAGCTACATCCTAGCAAAAATAGTAAACGCATATGCAAGCACAAACGTTAGTATAAAGACAACCCTATGGCTCCTGCCGGTTGCCGTACCATCGACGTGCAAGTCGATATTATCTATTACAACATGATCATCTCATACATCCAATATATCACATCACATCGTTGGCCATATCACATCACAAACATACCCTGCAAAAACAAGTTAGACGTCCTCTAATTTTGTTGTTGCATGTTTTACGTGGTGACCAAGGGTATCTAGTAGGATCGCATCTTACTTACGAAAACACCACAACGGAGATATATGAGTTGCTATTTAACCTCATCCAAGGACCTCCTCGGTCAAATCCGATTCAACTAAAGTCGGAGAAACCGACACTTGCCAGTCATCTTTGAGCAAAGGGGGTTACTCGTAACGATGAAACCAGTCTCTCGTAAGCGTACGAGTAATGTCGGTCCATGCCGCTTCAATCCAACAATACCGCGGAATCAAGAAAAGACTAAGGAGGGCAGCAAAACGCACATCACCGCCCACAAAAACTTTTGTGTTCTACTCGAGAAGACATCTACGCATGAACCTAGCTCATGATGCCACTGTTGGGGAACGTCGCATGAGAAACAAAAAATTTCCTACGCGCACGAAGACCTATCATGGTGGTGTCCATCTACGAGAGGGGATGAGTGATCTATGTACCCTTGTAGATCGTACAGCAGAAGTGTTAGAGAACGCGGTTGATGTAGTGGAACGTCCTCACGTCCCTCGATCCGCCCCGCGAACAATCCCGCGATCAGTCCCACGATCTAGTACCGAACGGACGGCACCTCCGCGTTCAGCACACGTACAGCTCGACGATGATCTCGGCCTTCTTGATCCAGCAAGAGAGACGGAGAGGTAGAAGAGTTCTCCGGCAGCGTGACGGCGCTCCGGAGGTTGGTGATGATCTTGTCTCAGCAGGGCTCCGCCCGAGCTCCGCAGAAACGCGATCTAGAGGAAAAACTATGGAGGTATGTGGTCGGACAGCCGTGAGAAAGTCGTCTCAAATCAGCCCTAATTGCTCCATATATATAGGAGGAGGGAGGGGGACCTTGCCTTGGGGTCCAAGGGACCCCCAAGGAGTCGGCCGAGCCAAGGGGGGGAGGACTCCCCCCCAAACCGAGTTGGACTTGGTTTGGTGGGAGGAGTCCCCCTCCCTTCCCACTTCCTCCCCCTTTTTTTTTCTTTTTCCTTTGATTTCTTTTTCTTGGCGCATAGGCCCCCTTGGGGCTGTCCCACCAGCCCACTAAGGGCTGGTGTGTCTCCCCAAAGCCTATGGGCTTCCCCGGGGTGGGTTGCCCCCCCCCGGTGAACTCCCGGAACCCATTCGTCATTCCCGGTACATTCCCGGTAACTCCGAAAACCTTCCGGTAATCAAATGAGGTCATCCTATATATCAATCTTCGTTTCCGGACCATTCCGGAAACCCTCGTGACGTCCGTGATCTCATCCGGGACTCCGAACAACATTCGGTAACCAACCATATAACTCAAATACGCATAAAACAACGTCGAACCTTAAGTGTGCAGACCCTGCGGGTTCGAGAACTATGTAGACATGACCCGAGAGACTCCTCGGTCAATATCCAATAGCGGGACCTGGATGCCCATATTGGATCCCACATATTCTACGAAGATCTTATCGTTTGAACCTCAGTGCCAAGGATTCGTATAATCCCGTATGTCATTCCCTTTGTCCTTCGGTATGTTACTTGCCCGAGATTCGATCGTCAGTATCCGCATACCTATTTCAATCTCGTTTACCGGCAAGTCTCTTTACTCGTTCCGTAATACAAGATCCCGCAACTTACACTAAGTTACATTGCTTGCAAGGCTTGTGTGTGATGTTGTATTACCGAGTGGGCCCCGAGATACCTCTCCGTCACACGGAGTGACAAATCCCAGTCTTGATCCATACTAACTCAACTAACACCTTCGGAGATACCTGTAGAGCATCTTTATAGTCACCCAGTTACGTTGCGACGTTTGATACACACAAAGCATTCCTCCGGTGTCAGTGAGTTATATGATCTCATGGTCATAGGAATAAATACTTGACACGCAGAAAACAGTAGCAACAAAATGACACGATCAACATGCTACGTCTATTAGTTTGGGTCTAGTCCATCACATGATTCTCCTAATGATGTGATCCCATTATCAAGTGACAACACTTGCCTATGGCCAGGAAACCTTGACCATCTTTGATCAACGAGCTAGTCAACTAGAGGCTTACTAGGGACAGTGTTTTGTCTATGTATCCACAGAAGTATTATGTTTCCGATCAATACAATTATAGCATGGATAATAAACGATTATCATGAACTAAGAAATATAATAATAACTAATTTATTATTGCCTCTAGGTCATATTTCCAACACCCTCGAGCTACTTCACATGGATCTCTTTGGTCCCAATGCTTACAAGAGCCTCAATGGAAATTCTTATGGTCTAGTTATTGTTGATGATTTTTCCAGATTTACGTGGGTGTTCTTTCTCAATGGTAAGTCACAGGTACAAATGATCTTCAAGAACTTCACTCGAAAAGCTCAAAACCAGTTTGAAGTGAAGATCAAGAAGGTTCGGAGCGACAACGGAACGGATTTCAAGAACAATAATGTGGGTACTTTTCTTGATGAAGAATGTATCTCACATGAGTTCTCGGTGACGTACACACCTCAACAAAATGGATTTGTTGAGAGGAAGAACCTGTGACAGCCCGAGACCGACGTTCCAGAAGATTCCCCTTTTATTCCGTTCTCGTCGTGTGGTTCGTTTGTCTGTCGCATTCATCATTCGCATCATCTGCATTGCATCGGCATCTCCGTTGCTGCCAGTTTTCAAACTTGCATCCGTTAGTAGTTGCGAGTTCTCTCCGTTCTCGTCGTTGCCCGTGTTTAGCCCGACCACACTCGCACGCCCACGGCATCGACAAAACCCTGTTTTAAAAGGTGTGTATAAAACTTCCTCTGGTTGGGTTGAGACGTGGCGTGCATTCTTAATATATTATAGGTAGACCGCCTCCCAAATTTCGTCGCAATCGGAGTCCATCTTGTACCTGAACGGTCAACCGTAGCGGCACCGTGTTCGGTCTATCGTTGGACGTTTTTCGGTGTTTAAAAATCGTGTTGCCGCGCCGTGCTATTTCCCTCTCACCTCCGCCTAGCCACTCTACACAGCCACCTAGTCTGTCCCGTGTCCGTGGGCGTTTGATCACGATCACGTGGACGAAAACTAATCCGAATTCGGATAACGCTGACCCGTTTTGTCTATATATAGAACCCTAGCCACCTAACCCTAACCCTCCTCGAAATCCGTGCTCGCAGCTCTCTCCCACCTACCTCCACCTCCCTGTCTCCCTCCTCAGCCGCCGGGCCCGGATCGCCCCGAGCAACAGCCGTCGCCAGCAGGCCCGAGATCCCTTGGTACCCGAGGGGGCCGAGCTCCAGATCAGGGAGGAGCCCCGATCGAGAGCCCCTCGTCCCCGCGCCGTCTCCCGCCACTGACTGTGCCCGAGCAAGCCGCAACCACCGTCCTGCACCCCGCCGCCGGCCGTGGTCGCCCCGCGCCAGCTTCCCCCGCGCACCACCAGGTCCAGCCGCCGTGCCACCGCCGCCTGTCGGCCCTACCTCCTCCTCCGTCGGGAACGGGTCCCCGACAACCAGATCCGCCGGATTCGAGGCCATCCCCGCCGCCTGTAACCTCGCTCCTTGCGCCGACGCTGCCAGGCCCCCTTGCCCTCGGGCACGGGAGGAGAACAACGAGGAACCGCCTCCTACGTCTGGGCCGCCCGCGCGAGCGCCTCCTGCACCTCGGTCGCGACCCCAGCTAACCCATGCCAGCGCCAACGCGGCCAGTCTCCCGCGGCAGTCCCAGTCTCCCCCGAGCCGGCCTCCTTTCCACGCGCCGCTCCTGGGCAGGCCTCGCCCCGGCCCATCTCCCCTCGCCCAGGCCGCCTCTCCCGTGCATGGGCCGAGCCCACCCAGTGAGATCCTCCTGCCGCCCCTCTATATTGCGCCCAGGCGTTGTTTAGTTATCCTGCGCCCATCAATTTGACCCATGGCATTTTTTTCAATTATCCCTGCAAATTTAATTATTTCAGGGAATAGGGTATATTTCAAACGCGTGTAACTTTTTAACCGTGTGTCGCATCGGATCGAATTATATATGTAACTTGTATAGTTTTACGCGTAGATTAATATTTTGCAACTTGCATGCATGTTTGAATTAGTTTGACTTGCCATATGCCTAGTTTTGCGTGCTGTCCTAATAGGTTGCTTATCCCGTATTTATTTTCATGCGTGTCCGGATTGCTCGAACCCCGTAGTTTAAATGTTCATGTTTTTAGGGACCTTTTGCCATGAATTTTAGAGTGGTTGTTGGTATTTTTTGCATGTAAGATTCCGTCGCTAGTTTGCTATACCATGCTTAGGACATAATCTCGCATATACGTGTGACGATATTATTATTTTGCAACCCCTCATGTTATATATGTTTTCGGGGTAGAAAATTCCATAGAATTTAAATGTGCATTTAGTTTTAGCTTTTGAGCAAGTTAGTGTGCGTGATTTTTTGCCATGTTGCCCTTTTGTCTATTTTGTGTGATTTAATCTGTGCGTGATATGAGTGAGTTGTCAACTAGAGATATGGCCTTGGGTGTGTAGACTAGCCCCTGGTAATTTTGGTTGCAATAGAAATCCATGTTTAGGTGTGGTTTGCTTGCTCTCAACTTGCTAGGAAATAGTGTTGTTTTGGAGATGCTAAAATATTTCTAAGTCTGAAATCTGTTATATTTTGTTGTTGTCTTTCCATGAGTTTATCTGGTGATCTGTAGCTCTTTTGAGGTTGGTGCAATGGAGTTAGTTGTAGACTTTAGGGTTCTCTAGCGTGTTGTCAATTTTCATGCCATTTGGAGACCTGTAGCATATGGCTTTTCTGTTGTTAATATGCCTTCAGATCGAAAATGCACTATCATAAACTGGTATTTTCTCTAAGTCTGAAACTATGTGTGAGATGCTATTTTGTTAGTTATTTTCCTAGTGATCCATGCTTCCATGCTAGATGTTATTAGTAGTTTGTGGTAGTGCATCTTGCCCTCTTCTGTCTTATGCCTTGTTTGAGCACTTTGGATTTGTGTAGCTAGTTGTTCGAGGGTGTAGAAAATGCTATGTGGCTGATTTTGGCAGATTGTAGTGATTTCTTGTTTAGCTCGTAGTTGTTGAACCGTTGCTCCGTTTTGATTGTGTCCTATATGAAACTTGCTTAGAATCTCGTGAAGTTTCATATTATCTTGCTGGTTGTATGTTTTGAAATGCTTGTGTATGTCGTTGCACACATATTGCATTCATGCCATCATATCTTGCGGTGTTCGTATCTTTTGAACCGTAGCTCCGTTGGAGATGTTCTCTATGTGTAAATTGATTGGAACGATGCGTAGAATCACGTGAACCTATTTATTTTGCTGTTTAACCCATATTTAAATGTGTTAGTTCAGATCTAGACAGAATTGTAAATTAACGTATGGGGTCATCTCGGAGATGCTATATGTCATTCCCGGCCTCATTTAAAATGCCTAGATAGGTAGATTAGTTATGCTTCACCTCTTGGCATGTTTAACCACATTTAATATTGACGTGTACCTAACCAGGATGGAATTAAATAATTCATATGTGGAGTTTTGTTAATATGCAACTCGTTGCATATTTTTTTGACTTAATGTGTAGTGTTTGATTATTGTGAATTGCCATGTCGTGTCTTGCACATATTCAACCGTTCATGGATCATATGTGTCGTGCATCATGTGGTGTGTATCGTGTGTTGATTCTTGTTTCCGATTTGCTTCGTCTCGATAGAGTTCCGCAAGCGTGTCAGAATGTGAGGACCCGTTCGACTACATCGGTTCGTCTGCTTCACGGAGTCATTCTTCTTCTCAGCGGGATCTCAGGCAAGATGACCATTTCCCAGATACCATTACTATCTTTGCCATGCTAGTTTTACCGTTTCTATCGTTATGTCTCGCTACCCACCACATGTTAAATATCAGCCTCCCAACATTGCCATGAAAACCTTCAACCTGTTCACAACCTAGCAAACCACTGATTGGCTATGTTACTGCTTGCTTAACCATGTATTAGCGTTGCTAGTTGCAGGTGCAGTTGCTTCCATGTGACAACATGGGTTCCTTGTTATATCACCATATTAAATGCTATTTAATTTAATGCACATATATACTTGGTAAAAGGTGGAAGGCTCGGCCTTTCTAACCTGGTGTTTTGTTCCACCTTTGCCCCCTTAGTTTCGGCTACCGGTGTTATGTTCCATAATTGAGCGCTCCTAACACGATCGGGGTTGTTATGGAGACCCCCTTGATAATTCGTTTTAGATTAAAGCTGGTCTGGCAAGGCCCAACATTGCTTTTACATTTGCCTAATAACCTAATAAAATTGCACTTTCGGACCCCGAGGATAATTAATCAACCCCCGGGCGAGTGCTCCGCAAGAGTGTTGGTCCACCCACCTAGCAGTCGGTGGTACCACCTCGGGGCAACTCGAGTGTTTGGCTATCGTCCACTATGCATAGACGGTGTGTCCTGAGAACGAGATACGCGGATCCTATCGGGTTCTCAACACACCGGGTGGCCTTGCTGGATTAGTTTTAACTTTTTACGAGACATCTTGTGCATCGGGATTCCGGTGATGCTTTGGGTAATCTCAGAGTTGAGGTTTTCCACTAACGAGTCCGACGAGATTGCGAGCTTCGTGATCGAGGATTTCTATGCGGCTTGTGGTAATTTGTGATGGACTAGTTGGAGCACCCCTGCAGGGTTAAGTCTTTCGGAAAGCCGTGCCTGCGGTTATGTGGCAAAGTGGAAACTTTGTTTAACACTGGTTCTAGACAACTGGAAGTTAACTTAATTAAAATATGCCAACTGAGTGTGTAACCGTGACTGTCTCTTTCGTGAGCTCCTTCTCCGACCGAGGACACAATGGGGTTATGTTTGACGTAAGTAAGTGTTCAGGATCATTCATATGATCATCAGTAGTTCACGTCCGCTATGCGTAGATCTTCCCTCTCTTTATTCTTATACTCGTAAGGCCACCTCATATATTGCCTAGTCGCTTACTGCAGCCTCACCACTTAACCATACCTCACCCATTAAGCTTTGCTAGTCTTGATACCTTTGGAAATGAGATTGCTGAGTCCCGTGTGCCTCACAGATTACTACAACACTAGTTGCAGGTACAGGTAAAGGTTGCTTGACGCGAGCACATTGATTGTTCATTTGGAGTTGCTTCTTCGTCTTCTTCATGGATCTAGGATGGGTTCCAGGCCGGCAGCCTGGGATAGCAAGGATGGACATCGTTCTCTTTTCTCGTTTGTTTTTGTTCGTAGTCGGACCCTGCTATTCTTCATGATGTTTATGTATTGTACTGATGTGACTCTGATGTAGCTTGTGGCGAGTGTAAGCCAATTCTTTATATCTCACCTTTTCAGTACATGTACTTGTAACGATATCCATTCTTGCGAAACAACAAGATGCGCTTCTAACCCTGACGAGGCGCTCGTGCCAAATTGAGGATAGGATCGCATCTTTGGGCGTTACAGAACCGGATGCTCATAGAGATGGCGAGAACGATGCTTGACAAATACAAGACTCCAAGATACTTTTGGGAAAAAGTCTGGAAACAGCTTGCCATGCCATAAACCGACTCTACCCTCACAAGCTTCTCAGTAAAACGGCATACGAGCTACTCACCGGTAACAAACCCCAAGTTGGATACTTTCGAGTATTCGGCTCTAAGTGTTATATTCTTGATAAGCATCGTCGATATAAATTTGCACCTAAATTCTATGAAGGTTTCCTTCTTGGTTACAGATCAAACTCTCACGTCTACCGTGTCTACAACAACTTCACTCGAAAAGTTGAAGAGACGGTAGATGTGAAGTTTGATGAGACTAACGGTTCGCAAGTCGAACAATTTCCAATTGATATAGGAGATAAGGAAGCTTCAGAATCCATCATAGAATTGTCCATTGGCAAGATTCGTCCCATGGAGGTGAAGGAAAGCACTTCATCAACTCAAGTGGAAGCTCCTAGTTCGCGTCAAGGCGAACCGCAAAATGACATGGAAGCATCCACAAGCGAAACACGACATGATGAAGAAGAGGAAGAAGTACATCATGATGATCCACCTCAACCTTCTTCACCACCACCTCAAGGAGAAGATGACGCCAACGACAATGCTCAAGATGATGATGAACAAGAAGAAGCTCCTCCACCAAACAAGAAGAATCTGTCAAGAGTTAGAGCAAGAGTGGACAAAGATCATCCTCTGAAACAAATCTACAGCGACATAAACAACGGGAGAATCACTCGCTCTAAATCTTGATTAGCTAACTTTTGTGATAATTATTCTTTCATATCTAGCATTGAACCCTTGAAGGTAGAAGAATCTCTTCAAGATCTAGATTGGGTGAATGTCATGCATGAAGAGCTACACAACTTCGAGAGGAACCAAGTTTGGATACTTGTTGAAAAAACAGAAGGCGAGCAGAATATCATTGGTACAAGATGGGTGTTTCAGAACAAGCAAGATGAAGATGGACAGGTCGTACGAAACAAAGCACGTCTCGTAGCCCAAGGATACACGCAAGTCGAAGGTATGGACTATGGTGAGACTTATGCTCCTCTTGCTAGACTTGAAGCCATTCGTATTCTTCTAGCTTATGCCAATCAACATGATATAACTCTCTACCAGATGGATATTAAAAGTGCATTTCTCAATGGAGAAACTGAAGAGGAAGTTTATGTTAAACAACCTCATGGTTTTGTGAACCCTAAGAAACCTGATCATGTTTACAAACTTCACAAAGCTTTATATGGCATTAAACAAGCACCTAGAACTTGGTACAAATGCCTAACAAAGTTTCTCATTGAAAAGGGTTTTGAGATTGGCAAAATGATGCAACCTTATTCGCTAAAAGAGTAAATGGCGAACTATTTGTTTGTCAAATATATGTGCATGATATTATCTTTGGTTCTACTAACCCACATTTTAGTGAAAAGTTTGGGAAGCTAATGTCAGAGAAGTACGAGATGTCCATGATCAGTGAACTGAAGTTCTTCCTTGGATTACAAATCAAACATTCAAGAGAAGGTACATTCATCTCTCAAACCAAGCACACCAAGGACTTTATCAAGAAGTTCAACATGCAAAAATGCAAAGGTATGAGAACCCCCATGCCTACTAATGGACATCTTGACCTCACTAAGGATGATGCACCCGTCGATCAAAAGGTTTATCGATTAATGATAGGGTCATTGTTATATCTATGTGCCTCTTGTCCTGATATCATGCTAAGTGTTTGCATGTGTGCCCGCTATCAAGCAGCACCTAAGGAATGTCATCTATTGGAAGTGAAAAGGATAGTGAGATACCTTATACATACACCAAACTTTGGCATACGGTATCCCAAGGGATCTTCTTTTGATCTTGTTTGCTATTCCGACTCGGATTATGCTGGAGACAAGGTTGATAGAAAATCCACCTCGGGTACATATCAATTTCTTGGAATATCTCTTGTCTCTTGGACATCCAAGGAAAAAAACTCGGTATCCTTATTAACTGCCGAAGCTAAATACATTGCCGCTGGATCATGATGTGCTCAATTACTATGGATATCTCAAACGCTTAAGGATTATGGCATTCATGTTAGAAAATTCCATTGTTGTGCGACAATGAATGTGCTATTAAGATTGCATATAATCTTGTGCAACATTCTAGAACTAAGCACATCCAAGTGCGACATCATTTCATCTGTGATCATGTTGACAAAGGAGATATTGATCTCAGGCATGTTCGTACTAACAAACAACTAGCTGATATTTTCACCAAACCACTTGATGAGAAAGTGTTATGTTATTTGAGGAGTGAGTTGAACATCATTGATGCTTCAAACTTGAGCTAGACTCACTCGGATGCATGCAAGGACATGAGCTTGACTGACTATTCCTTGATGTCATTGATATGACCATCTTATGTCTTAGAAACTATGCTCCCTTGTATTGTATATAACCTTTTGTAGGTACCTTCTCCAAACAAAAGCAATCTTGACATGACCAAGTATCAACAACCTATTTCTTCGGAGATGCGGGAAGAAGGCAACAAAAGCATATCCTTGACAACACTATGATTATGAATTTCACTCATGTCATTTGGATATATTATGTTCTTCCTTGCGTGACTAACCATTGTAGGTGAAAACTGAACCAAAACGACATGGATTGCTCCCAACACAAGATGATCTTCATCAACCTTGAGCATCCACAACAAGTTCACCTACATGCTACGTCAACAACATCATTCGAAGGTATGTACTCATATCCTTGATAAATCTCTACATCAATTAATGGAGTAAAGCAACTCAAGTGATATGAAGACATCGAAATGCTTAATAGAAAAAGGTAACCCCATTTCGAGCTTAACGATGAGTATGACCTATGATCAAGCATCCTTGCTTGACTCCTCAAGTCAAATACTCTAATATAGGTGACCTAGTCACCGCCCCACATCTGGATGGAGAATATTGTATGGTTCACATTTTATCTTTCACATTCTTAGAACCATCCCTCTCTCATCTATATGTGTGTATTTTCAAAAAAAGAAGAAGAATCCTACTTTTGTTTAACTGTCTCAGTTGGAATTATCTTTCTTTTTACACTGGACTTTTGAAACAATACTTTCGATCAACCTAGTTTATGTTAAAGAGTTGATTATCATTGCAACTCGGTTTCACCGGATTGGGAAACACGGTCCAACCGATTTCTCTCAGAGGCCCAAATATTAATCTTGGTTCTACCGAATCATTATGCCTCGGTGACTCCGATTTTTATGACTTTGTTGCTCTGATAAATTTCTTCCGGACTATTGTCTTAGGGGGAGACAACTTCTCTAGGGGGAGAAAAATCTTAGTGATCCCATCCAATATAAGAGGGAGAATTATCAAGGATCCCTTCCATAGGGGGAGATCATTCAAGGACCTCTTATCCATACCTATGGGGGAGAACATTCGATTAGCCCTACAAAATATCTAAGGGGGAGAAAAGCTAAATTCAAGGAACCCTTACAAAACAGAGAAGTATCCAGGATCCCTATCTCTCAATGAGCCCTTACCTTGTGCCTTTCTTTTTGGTAATTGTGCCAAAGGGGGATAAAATATCATCAAAGATTCCATTCAATGAACCTACTTATAGGGGATACATATCATCAAGAAGCTTATACAAAACAGGGAGAAACAACATTAAGGGGAGATACTTGTATCAAACCTTACACATTAAGGGGGGGAGAGAGATAAATATGGCTTTACAAGGAACAAGAACTATCTTCAAACTATCTTCCTTGGAGACATATTCTTTCATCAAATGCTATCTTCAATATGTCTTCAATTTCTTGGTATCTTTGTAGTTCTTTGTATCTTTACAACAGGGTACTCTTATGTTATCTAACATTTTGTTTTCCCAAGTGTACTTCTATGTCAAGACGCTCAAGATTCTCAAGGTAAGTATATGCATCATATCCTTGTTCATGATGACCTCTTGTTTCTTGCACATACTGTTTGCAAGAGGGAGTCTTGAACATGGAAGTCCTTCATTCACCTATGTTTGATGCATATAGCCAAGATCCATATGACTTGTCTTGTCCTTCTACCTGTGTGTGTGACCATGCATTCCAAAGCAACTATCCTTTTAAGGGATTGCACACATTTAGGGGGAGCTTGTACTAGTCATATGTCTGTCAAAGCTGTCATATCCTTATGAGTATCTTTATTTAAAGCTTTGATTGTATGTTGTCATTAATTACCAAAAAGGGGGAGAAAAGGAATGAAAAAAGACAAGTACGGTTACACACTTGTCAATTTCTCACATCAAATACACAAAGGAGAAAAGATTGAGCATGAGCTTTTTATTTTCCCTAACCGGGCGAATCAAGTATTCTATGTGAAAGATGAATTGAATCCAGGTTGGTCTGTGGTAATGAAGTTGCCAAAGCCTAGATATGTATATGACTTAGGCAACTTGGAATGGGAAGAGGAGACAGAAAACCAGCCATTTCATGTTTCACAGCTTGGAGAGATTTTGAAAAAAAAGAACAATGACCAACACTAGGTTAGAACAGACGTTGAGGGGACAATAGTGGATGCTAATAATGCTTCGAGCACCGAAGAATAGTTGAGGTTAGTAGCAACAAGGTATGCACTATGTTCAGGTAATATAGTTATGCTTTCAGAATATGCTCTTGTGTTTTTTGTCATAAAAATGACATGTATATTATCTTCTTCTACAAATGTCCTTGTATGAAAGTAATAGTATGATTGTTTGAACTTCTGAACAACCCATTCATAAATTAATGAATTATGTTAATGTTTCTAAATATGTGGCTTTTGAACAGTGCACTCATATAGGTTGGTCCATATTCCATTTGTAACACAACATTTGAGATGTGATTTTTACCTCTAATAAAACGTATTGTTCAGTCTTGATGTTCTTCAGTTATGTTTTGTGCATTCTTTATTTAATTTTGGGTTGATGATTTCATGTCAGATATGAAATTTTAGCGATAAAAGTAGTAGAAAGTGTTTTTTTTATTTTCTTGTTCATGTTTGGCTGCATGCTACACGTTTCGACTGCATGCTACATGGAGGCATGGAGGGGGTGGTGGCATGTGTGCTTTGTGTTGGTACAGAACTGCTTGGTGGCTTCGTGCAGAGTAGCTAACAAACTTGCTTGGTGATATACTAATGTGTGAGACTATGTGTTGGTCAAAACTTAGTGTACTCTTATATTTATGCTTGATAATTTGGTTCGCTATGACACCACGTGCTTATTTGAAACTTCATTTTGTACTTTGATCAACAACAGTTCATAATTGAGATACAAGCAACTTGTTTGGAAATTTAGTTTGTACTTTGGTTAATAGTTCGATATTGGTATACTCTTGTAGTGTTCAAAAATCCTATTTTGCGATCACAGGTTGCCATTTTTGTTAAAGTCTGAATCTGTCGTGAAGCAGTGTGAATGTTTTAGTTTCTCTACATATAGTTCTCTTGCTGATGATTTGATTAGATGGTTAAAAGTTTACACTCTTATGTGCAAAGATAAAAGTTCAACGTGGAATGAAGTCTCATTTACTAAGTTGAAAGTTCAAAGTTCTTCCAACGACACTCAGCTTTCTCATATTTTTTTGCCCTTGTTTTACCCAGGATTCTGGATTAAGGTGGTCCAACTAATAAAAAAAGTCACACATATAACATGTCAACGTACAATATCTTTTATCAGAAACACTTCCCAATTACAAGACGTCAACATACTTTTATGCTTTATAAAAGAATAAACGGATCAATAAAATCGTCAAAGCATACTAATATTAATTAACTCCAAAATTACTTAAAAGAAGCTAGCACACCTTTTAATTTTAGCAAATTTTGGAAGCACAAAACATTCCTTTTTTAGAATATCCAAAAGAGTTGCACGTCTTTTACATTAAGATGAGAATGTTTTTTACAAGATTACAAACACATTGTCTCTCTCTCCCTCCCTCTCTCTCGGCTAGTCTTAGAAAAAAGGATTGTATGTACGCACATACATGGAAATAATCTCATTTTAGTAGAATTACGTACATGGAAAAACATTTTTTTTATTTAAGTAGTTCCTTCTATGGCATTTCGTATCTAGGCCACCCCAATGTTTTTATCCTAATATATTCGGTCCGTAAGCAAACACATGTTCCCTAAACTTCTGTGTAGCTAACATGTGAATGGTGCAAGCCCGTAACTATTAACCCAGAGGTCATGTGCTACGATGGGATCGACCTGAGAATTGATCGCATGTACGTTGCAACAAGTATTTTCATGACAACAAAGAAAAACTCTATCCAATATTACTACGTTGGTAACATTTACCTAGGTAGATCACATGTGTTACAAACTTGTAACACAACATCACATCTCATATATGTGTTACATTTTTGTAACACTCTCTCGACCGACATAAATAATGTGTTACAACATCGTAACACATTCGACGCATGAGGAATATGTGTTACAACTTAGTTGTGGACACAAATGTTGTGTTACCGCGCTCTTACGCAGTAACATATTTTTTCTTGTGTTACTGGGATGTGTTACCAAAGCTAATTCTTGTAGTAGTGTATGCTACCTTGGTGATTTTATTAATTCATGACAACATACATTGCCTCTTGGACTAACACTTTTACCTAGATATTTCAGGTTTAGTCCATGAAGAGCTATGGCTTAAGGTTTATGTGGAGATGCCCCTGGATGCAAGAAATGAATAATATTGGCTCAAGCTTCAAGCTAGAAGACTCTTTATTTTATATTTGTGAGAAATCACTTTTGAGTCCATAGAAAAGCCAATACTATTAAAAGGGGGTGAGGCAGTAAAATGAACTGATTGTTCAAATGCTCAAAGTTAGCCACCAAAACACTCAGTCATTTTTCCCACATATCCACTATGTCAAGTTCCACATACACAAATTCGGTGTCACCAACATTGCCACATCGGACCCACCGAGTTTGAACCTAAGACAAAACCCTAGCCATTCCCACCAAATCGGTGCAACCGAAACTACATCGGTGCTACCAAGTTTAGTGTGACCAACATTCTTTTGCCAAGATACACAAAATCGGAATTTCTGAGTTTGAGTATTGGTGCCACCGAGTTTGGTCATATGACCGTTGGTGACCTTTTCGGTGCCATCGAGTTCTATATATTGGTCTCATCGAGATTCAAAGTTCACACTTTTAGTACTAATCAGTACCACCGAGTTGTGCACTTCGGTGTCACTGAGTTTGCACTTTTGTGTGTAATGGTTGGATTTTGGCTGCTGCCTATATATACCCCTTCATCCACCTCTCTTTCGTGGGAGAAGCCCTCAGAATACACACTTCATTTCTAGATCCATTTTCTCAAAGAGAACCACCTACTCATGTCTTGAGACCAAGATATTCAAATCCAATCATTTGAAACTTGATCTCTAGCCTCCCCAAACTGCTTTCCACCAAATCAACCTCTCCTACCCATTCATATTCCGTGAGAGAGAGATTTGTGTCGAGGAGACTATCTTTAGAAGCACAAGAGCAATGAGTTCATTGATCTACCCCATCTATTACCTTTTGGAGGGTGGTGCCTCCTAGATTGGTTAGGTGTCGCTTGAGAGCCTCCTACTTCGTGTTGTGGAGTTGAACCAAGATGTTTGTAAGGGCAAGGAGATCGTCTACTTCGTGAAGATCTACCGTGAGTAAGGCTAGTCCTCCGTGGACGGAAGCCGTGGTGGGATAGACAAGGCCGCTTCTTTGTGGACCCTCCATGGGTGGAGCCCTCCGTGGATTCTCGCAGCCGTTACCCTCCATGGGTTGAAGTCTCCACTAACATGGACGTACGATAGCACCACCTATCGGAACCCATGCAAAAAATCGATGTGTCAACCCATTGTGTTTGATCTCCTAAACTGTACTCCTTTACATGTGCAACGTCTTTACTTTTCCCCTGCCATACATGTTGACTAGCATGTGTAGGGTGCCTAGGCTTGTTAGAACTGCTAGATTTCTGCCCTTCTAGAAATTGGGTTAGGCTAGAAATTTCATCTTGACAAGTAGTCTATTCACCCCCCCTCTAGACACATCTTCTATCGATCCCTCAAATACGTCTAGATACATCCGTTTGAGTGACAAATAATATGGATTAGAGGGAGTAACTTTGCTTCTCATCGAGACGAAAAACATTCAAAATATATATTCAATATTGCTATTGTTTCAAAGATCTCGTCGAGACAAAATTGCGAGTCAAAATGGATTGAAAATCCGATAAGTGATTTGAAATATATAATCATTTTTGTATTTGGGCTATAATCAAAGACAAAAATGTTCCTAAGAGTGTGAGATGCAGTGTGTATGTCAAATAGAAAAAGTCATCTAGAAACATAACATGGGTTAACTTTGATCGAAACTTGATTCGTTATTTTTCCATATAATGGTTCATATCCATTGGTGCACACAGATTGGACTAGTGCATTGGATATGCCCTTTTTCAACCTCATTGGATATGTTTTTCTTTTCTTATTGTGCATTTCATATGTTCTTAGCAAACACAAGCTCCTCATAACAAACTCCTGAAAGTGCATCCATTCAGCGGCAACAGCATGGCAACACACAAAGGTGGCCAAATGGGCTTGTCCTGGCATAGTGGCCTGATAGCCCACGCTTCTGGCCCGTGATGGGTCTGGCTCGACAGTTTATAGTCACAGCGTGTCTGGGCTGTGAAGCTGGGCTTGTGTGCCAGCACGATACAATCCGTTTACTTCTTCTTTTTTAGATTTTTTAAATACCATAGCCCCCCAAAACGAGAGCTCCTGTTCGAGACTCATTAGCGTCAAACAGAGGAGGTTTCGCTCAAACAGGCCGGCCCATTCCCACTAGTTGAGCAAACGTATTAAAATCAAACAGATGCCAGCCTAGGATGGGTCGAACACTTGACCTAACACCGGATAACAACGTTGCCATCCGCTGCAACTTGGGACTGGACATGTCTTAAACTACAGCGCCACCCTTGAAGAACCATGTACCCCGGCAGATCCGTTTTTAATCTTTTCTCAGAAAAGCTAATGTTTTCTTGAATAATTTTGAAAAGGTATTTTTTCATCGTGAACAATTATTTAAAACATGAATACAATTATCAAACTGCGAACATATATCGAGTTCTTTTATGTATGATGAACAAATTTCAAATATATATTTAATATTTTGTAATATACATTGAACAACTTTTAACTATACATTGAACAGTTTTGTGATATATTGAACACCATATAAAATGCTTTGAACTTTTTTCGTGATATACGACAAACAAATTTTAAATATACATTGAACATTTTGTGAAATATACACTGAACAATTTTTAGCTACACATTGAACATTTTGGTGATATAGGGTAAAAAAATTAAATACACATTGAACAACTTCATGATATACGATCAACACTTTTTTGATTTGTGAATAACTAGAAGTGAACCAAATTTGAAAACTGTATTATTTTTTGAAATCATGAACAAATTTTGGAATTTCAAGTGTTTTTAAACAAAGGATAAAACTAAAAACTGAAAAGGATAAATAAAATGAAACAAAGAAATAGAAACAGAAACAAAAGCAGAAAAGAAAAGAAAAAAAGGAAAACCAATAGAACAAGGAAAACCAGAAAATTAGTAAAAAGAAGAAACCTAAAAAATTGGTTGAGAGAGTTTTTCCTGTCACCGCTTTGACGCTTGAATTGGTCCGGCCCGTTTTGCCGTGCTCCCTTGAGTGCTTCAATGGAAGCGCAGTGAACCTCAAAAAGGCTTAGACAGACCTAAAACAAGGAAAATCCTATTTGCCGTTTTGTGTGAAGCGGTGTTGAGGTTTGCACGGAGCGGGCGGGCCCAGGTAGCGAGAGTGCCGTGCCCGGTTTTGGGAGGTTCCAACTGATTTTTTTTCGGTTTTGAGAAACTGCTAGAAGGCTACCTGAACTTTTTTTTTCATTTTTCTGTTTTTGTTTCTTTTTTCTGTTTCTGTTTCAAAATTGTTCTGGATTTTGAAAAAATGTTCCATAATTTGAAAAAATGTTTTGGAATTTGGAAAAATGTTTTGAAATTTTAAAAAATGTTCCAGAATTTTGAAAAATGTTCATAATTTTTAAAAAGTATTCCGGAATTTGGAAAAATGTTTCAAAATTTGAAAAATGTTCCGGAATTTGGAAGATAATCCAGAATTCGAAAAATGTTCCAGAATTTGGAAAAATGTTTCATAATTTGGAAAAATAATCAAAAAAATGTTCCCTATTTTAAAAGTAGTTCATGTTTTTAAAAAATAATTTAAAAAATTCAACATTCGTACGTTTTGTTAAAAAAATTTAAAAAAATGAAAACGGAAAGGAAAATGATCCAAAAAAGAAAAAAAATACAGTCATGGTGCACCTACTGGGCCGGCCCTGTTGGAGGTCGCCCTGTGCAAAGCCCTGACTGATTGCTGCAGTGAGCGGCGATTAAGAGCTCCCCTAAAACAATAGGAAACCAGCCTAGATAGACCTAAAACCGGCCCCAAATTAGGCGGTCTGGTGGGTCGGCCATTTCTTTGCTGTGCCGCGCCTGGGCCAGGGGACTGCGGCACGAGTGTCTGCCCTGTGGGCCGTAATATGTGGCCGTTGTGGCCCATTTGGCCAAGTCTGGCAGTACCCCACCCACAACGTCGTCGATAGCCACTAGCCAGTAAGGAAGTACGGACCCCTAGGAAAAAAGAAGTAAGGAAGTACCGAAAGTACCCTTCTCTCTCCTGTGGGCTGTGTTCATCTCCCAAATCCAGCCAAAACCCCTCCCCCCCTCCTCTCGGTTCGGCGATCGGCGGCGGCGGCGGCGATGAGCGCGGTGAACCTGACGAACGTGGCGGTGCTGAACAACCCTACCTCTTTCGTCAACCCCTTCCAGTTCGAGATCTCGTACGAGTGCCTCGTTGCCCTCGAGGATGGTGCGTTCGCGTCCTCTCCCCCTCTCTCCCCCCTCCCCCCGCCGCCGCGAACTTCTCTGTTGCTATTGTTTCGCGTATTCTTGGGCGCTCGTTTCGATGCTGTGATGATTCAGGGTTGTTCTTCCGATTCGATTGCTGGATATGCGAGGCTGCTGAGATTGGGGTGGGAGCCTGGGGTTACTGCGGCTTGTATGCATTCTAGGGTTTTACAGGGGTGGTGGAGCAGTTGCTTTACTCGATGGGATTGGATAAGTTGCTCGGAATTGTGGATGGGTGTGATATTGGTGCATGTTGGTAAATGAAGGGAAATATTATATCATCTCCTGCTTTGACACCGAAACAGAGCTCTCAAAGTTATACTCCCTTCGTCCCCAAATAAGTGTCTCAAGCTTAATACAACTTTGTACTAGAGCTAGTGCAAAGTTGAGACACTTATTTTGAGACGGAGGGAGTACAAGTTTTAGCAGGAAGTAGCAGAGATTGGTCTGATAAGCCGCCTGTTAACATGATGCGTAGGGTCTCAGCTGGTACTAGACCAACGACCTCTGGGAAACAATATTGGCCTCTTACAATGAAATTGTCTAGTGTTAGATTCAGAAATCCTTCGCTAAAATTAATTATATGGACATGGGATGACTGACATACAATTTAACTGGTCTCCTGAGAAAGTAAGTGTGTTTTTCATTCACTTTATGTGCGAAGTAAATGTCTTCTTCATCACGCGACTTGTATGTTGTATTTAGATGCCATGCTGCTGGTATTCTACTATGCAAGTTTGATGGACTCTGTTTTGTGAATGTTTCTGACCTTCATTTTAAGAATCAAGGTTAGGCTGCTGGATACGGTGTATTAAGTAGGGCCATACTGTTAAGATAGTATTTGACTAATCTACAGGTTTCTTTCAGTCGACTTCTCTAAAATTAAGGCGGTGCGATGGGCACAGTTTTCTGGAGCTTTACGTGTTTCATTATGTTCTTTTAAGTTTATGATTCTTCCTGATAAAAAGATGATTCTATAGTGATGCATAAACGCATATCACGTATAGTTAAAATCATGAAAAATGCACAGGTTCTTGTATGAAATAGATACTACAGAGTGAACAAAATAAGGATAATTTGTGAGTTGCCACTTTCCTGGTCTAGCAAATGTATATTACTAGCAAAAGGCCCGTGCGTTGCAACGGAAGAAAAAATATCACACGCTTTTAATTTTTATAATCATTTTGATTTATTAAAATAATAAGCTAACTAACTAATGTAGTAAGTCCTATCCTATTTTGTTGGAAAATCAACCCGTCCATTGTTAATTCCATCATGATGAGAAATTGAGCGGGACAAGCAAAGCAAAACAAAGAGGCTACCTGAATTGATCAATGGACTGTTATCTTATTTCACTCATGGGGTAGAGAATGTGGGATCAGATGACAAACTGAAGGTGGTGTTCCATTCTCTCTCTCTACAACAATGCAATCTTACATTAAATACATTCATTCATCAGCAAACAAATTCCCACAAAACAAAATTTCTTGCCGGTGCTTGGCACACGGTTGGAGGCATGGGGAGGGGAGCTCACCAAATGATGAGTTCCTGTCGGAGGAGGGGATACATTGAGGGGAGCAAGGGTTAGGCGCCTCTATCTGGCCATAAGGAGTCGCCGTTGCCGCGCCATAACCTCGGAGTTCCCCGTGTGAGCCATGGAGGCCCGCCTCCACCTGCAAGTACTTCGCTTCGTCGTGCCTTATCCACGCGCCACCGCCGTTCTGCATCGAGCGGACGCATCATCCCAAGTCGCTGTAGCTATCGCGTTGATTTGATCCAGAAGCTGTGCTCGAGCGCCGAAAAGGGGGCAGCAAGCAGGCAGAGGTACGACCGCGGAGGCGGGTGGGTTGAGATCGACAACAGTGGTGGTTGAGGTCGGCTGCGGCGGCGAGTGGTGTGGCAGCGTCCTGGGCACAGGCCAGGGTCGACGCGATGCGCTCGAGCGCCGCAACGGGGGCAGTGAGCGGAGAGAGGTACAGCCGCGGAGGCGGGTGGGTTGAGATCGGCAGCGGTGGCGGTTGAGGTCGGCCGCGGCGGCGAGTGGTGTGGCGGCGGCCTGGGCACAGGCCAGGGTGGCCCAGGGTCGACGGGAGGACGCGATGCGTACGGGTATAATTTTTGCAGCGAATCATTTTTTCCTTTTGCGTTGCAGATAAATGATGGAGCGCGGGTTGAATAACAAAAATTACAGGGGCTTTTTTATAAAAATATCGTGGTGGGTTTTCCGACGGAAGCAATAGCCGCTTTATTATTAGGTATAGATACCTGGCATGTACTACACGCCAGGAGATTGATTTGGTTGTCAACATTTGATTAGTTCCCTGTGTGAAAATCTGTGGTTTATAGAATAGTTACGGGGATTCATACTCATGTATCATCTCTGTTTACATTAGTGCAGTGATCATGGGAAAACAACTGTAGATAATAGGATCATGATTGATATATTCTTGTCTTGCCACTTCTTTGTTGTGGCACCCTTTTATCTCCTGTTTGGGCGCAAGACATAGTTATTGACCAATTTGCTGAAGCAGTTCTGCCTACTAATTAACATTGATTGGGTGTCACATCAAATTGTCATTATGCCTTTGGTGACCATTTTCTTATCATTCTCACATTATTTTCTCGTTGAATTAACAATTGCTATTGCAGAAGGTGCTTATTTGGTGTTTCTATTTCTGTTTGGTATGCGTTTATGCACGCGTGAGGGCAGTGAACATTTTTACTCTGCTGATAATTTCCTAATAATAACCTGTGCCTCCCCGTAATGTGCAAAAGTTTTGTGCATGTCTATAGAAAGAGCATTTTGCATCTGCATAGATTTGGCCTACTTAACTTTTGAACCTACCATTTGTTATGAGTACCGTGGGTATAATGCTGTTCTTTTCCTGGCCTAGTCTAGTAAAGTACTAACAATGCCTTTGTTGGTCGGCCTTTAACTATTGAACCTACCATTTGTTATGAGTGTCGTGGGCATTATGCTGTTCTTTTCCTAGCTGAGTCTAGTGAAGTACTAACAATGGCTTTGTTGGTCGGCCTTTCAGATCTGGAGTGGAAGCTTATATATGTTGGATCAGCTGAAGATGAGAACTATGATCAACAACTTGAGAGCGTGCTTGTTGGCCCTGTGAATGTTGGGACATACCGTTTTGTTCTGCAGGTAAAGTAGCTTACTGATCTACGACTCTGTGATCTACATCATGAACTCTGATAAGAAAACGCGGTTTCACAATTGCGCAGAGATCTGCCTGTTCATATTACAGTTGACCAGCTGCTTTGCTCGTACCTCGGATCAAAATTTGCAACATCAGACTGATATGCATGTTTTTTTTTCAGGCTGATCCCCCTGATCCCTCAAAGATCCGTGAGGAGGACATAATCGGTGTTACGGTGCTTTTGTTGACCTGTTCATACATGGGGCAGGAGTTCATCAGAGTAGGTTACTACGTGAACAATGATTATGATGATGAGCAGCTTAGAGAAGAACCCCCAGCGAAGCTGCTGATTGACCGGGTGCAGAGAAATATTTTGACCGACAAACCCCGAGTCACCAAGTTCCCCATCAACTTCCATCCTGAAACCAGTGGAGGACAGCAGCAAGATCAACCACAATCAGCTGTACCTGAAAACCATACAGGCGAAGGGAGCAAGGCCAACACAGATCTTTGACTGGGTCTGGAAACTTGGGAGTGCCAAAATTTTGATCTGCATGCCTTCGTAGGTGAGATCACAAATTCACAATATGAGATGGCTTCCTGGGATCCGGATGCTGCTACCTGAACCGTCTGTTCTGGGGCACCACTAAACTAGACTACCTTAACCGAAAACTCACATTGGTTGGTTACACATGTGCCTCTAGTGGGTAGGTTCTGACACACTGCTGAAATGCCGCGTCCTTTTGCTAGTGATGAACTATAAGCTGGATGTTCATCCAGTGATCCGGTCCAACCGTAGCTGTCTTGTCTCTTGGATTATGTCTGCAATCGCAAGAGTTTGTTGGATAACTTTGGTTGCCCACAATTATGCGTTGGTCTACTCCCTCTGTATCTAAATATAAGACAATTTTGCAGTTCAAATTTGAGCTGCAAATATCTGTGATCACGTATTTTTGCAAAAAATGTCTTATATTTAGATATGGAGGAAGTATTTCTGGAAACCGGGCTGCCCCCTTTCCATTGATCACTGAAATATTCAGTTCATACAGATCGAGAGATAGGAACAGGGGAAGACAGGGGAGCGCGTTCGAGGCACTGATGGGGATCCCTGCTGCTAAGCGCTCGCCGTTGAGGCGCATAGTATAGGGTAACATTTCATTAGCCCAACTGACTGCTGGGTACGTCTCGTGGTTTAACGTAATGTCCTGCCGATTTTACACTAACACTAGAACAGTTCCATATTCACACCACAATCTCAAAACTTGGCAAGCGGGATGAGCTGTCCTTTTTTGTTTTGAAAAATGATAAATCTCGAACATTTGGGCAAATCGAACGCCGTGAGGATGACAACTTTAGTTGACATGGATGATAATTCTCTGACAAAAAATATGATCAAATCCCAAATGTTCGGGATGTATTGGCTTTTCTTTTGTCAAAACAGACGAACTGCCTTGGTACTGTTTGATAACACGACGTACTCCCGTCAGCGGGTTGCAGCAGGTCTTGTAGTAGCATCTTTTATTCCTTTTTTGCTTCACAAATCAAAAGAGCAACTCATGCAGAGCGATCATACGCCGGTTCTTTTCGTTTTTGTTGTCGATCATTCCGAAACCAATCACACACATACACGCTCGCGATATTGTTAAAATATTGTTTTTAAAAACGTGTTTAAAATATTTTTCGAATGGGCTAAAAGTCGGTGTGCGGTCTTATTTTATTATAGATAGGCCGTGTGCCAAATTTTGTTATAGTCGAAAATAGTTTGATACGTTAATTTTTGTCGAACATTTCGGTGTTTTTAAAACTGTTGCCGCGCTGTAAAGTTCCCTCTCTTCTCAGTCCATGTAAGTGTATTTAGTGCCCCTCAGTGATTTTGGTGGATTGAAGACTTATAGATTAAGATACTCGTATATTTGTGAGTGTACACAAGCCCTATAAATCACTGAGGAGTATAAGTTATTCGAAAAATATCGACCCCTAAAAATGTATGTCTTCGGATGAAGACTTTGGTCATTTCTTGAAGACTTTGATAGCGAAGAAATCGCTATTCCTCATGAAGACTTTGAGAGCGAAGAAATCACTATTCCTCATGAATACTTTGATAGCAAAGAAATCGCCATTCCTCATGAAGATCAGATTTTGAATACGAAGAATTTGGTGTGCCCCGAAGAAAATATTCTAAAGACTTTAAAGCTTGAAGATTTACACTTATTGTTTCATTTTCTTCTTTCCTGAGTCATAGAACACCGTACTATTTAAAGGGGGTCGAGGTAATACTAAGGAAAGATTTCCTCATGATGCTCAACTCAAAGCCTACAATATAGGATCCTCGGAGTGAAGCATTTGAAAATCTCTCGTAGATTAGTCAAAGTCTTCAGCGACAGAGACGAAGTTTTTCTGGTCGCTGAAGAAATTGCACTAACTGAGGAGTTAGGATTTCGCCACTGTGAGCTCCCTATCAGTGAGGAACATGAGAGACATGAGGACTTTCACAATTGAAAGATCCAATCGTTACCGCACCGTACGCCACCTGTTCTCAATCTTATCGACACAATAGTCATGGCATTAGGCATTAATGTCAAATCATGTCGGGATGCTCTCACGCTATAAATAGCCCCTCCCCCGACCACTAACTGGTTGGTTGCTCCGAGAGAAATTGACACTTGTCATTTAGAGCAACCCATTCCTCGAGGACTTTGAGCGAAAATCATCAAGTGAGGAAAACCCCCAAACACCCAAACCAAAACCAAAACCCAAAGTGATTGAGCATCACTCAAGAGATTGTTCATGTGTGGAACCGACACTTGTTACCTTTGAGTACTGTGCATCCTCCAGACGGTTAGGCGTCAAAGGTCTAGAGCATCCAGCAGTTAATTGTGGATCGCTGGGTGACCAAGTTTTTGAGGGTTTGGAAGTCCGCCCTGAAGACTTACCACGAGTGTTGGGTGAGGACTGTGTGTCCTTAGCTCAAGGAGAATACAGTAGGGACTGTGTGTCCTTGGCTTTGAATACCAAGCTGCTCCAAACCGTATGTACAACTGTCACATCAGTTGGAACTGGGTTATCAAACCATTGTCTTCATCGAGCTACGGGTTCTATTTCTTCAACTCTTTCATTTCCTTAATTGTATGTTAATGACTTTGATCTGCACTGTATGAAGAATCTGGGTGAAGCTTTTATCTAAAATCATCACCTCAAATTCTCCACTTGAGTTATTCATCACATGCTTATCCTGTTCACGCGACATGTGCAAACCGAACGCTACAACTCACTCTAAGGACTAAGCTATACCCGCGTTTGCACCACAGTTTGAGTACTTATTACGCTGCACTCAGTTCATGACTGAGGACTTTCCTCGATAGGAATTTCCTCAGTGATGAATTTGTAAAAACTGCCTATTCACCCCCCTCTAGTCGATATAACACACTTTCAATTGGTATCACAGCAAGGTACTTATTTGTTCTGTGTGAATTTGGTTTAACCATCTGGAGTTTTAGTTATGTCGACCGCAGGTATGATCAAGGTTGCTATGGGATGTCGTACATTCGAAGGAAAGGATTTCCCCTTTTGGAAGAACAAGATGCGCATGCACCTTGAAGCAATTGACAACAATCTATGGTACATTGTAGAAAATGGTGTTCCATCTGTTACTTCAACTATCAGTGCCGCTGATGTGAAGAGATTCAAGCAACTCGACTCTCAAGCGAAGAATATCATCTGTGGCCATCTGAGAAAAGGACAGTATGGTAGAGTGAGTGCTTTGGGTTATGCGAAACTTACTAAGAAATGCTATCCAAAGTTAACGAAGGAGTGTCCACACAAAGTGACTCTCGTTTTGATGTTCTTCGCAATATCTTCAACCGCTTCAAGAGACTTGATAATGAAAACTGTCAAGACACCTTTGATCGCCTCACTGATATCTCCAATGAGTTCCAGGCTCTTGGGGCCAAAGACATCACTAACCATGAAGTTGTGAAGAAACTGCTACGATCTCTTGATCCTTCATTTGATACATTGGTACTGATGATTCAAGAACGAAGAGACTACAAGCTACTTGATCCTGCTGATATCCTTGAGAGACTCAATACCCATGAATTCCAACAAGAAGAGAAGAGAGATATTTATGGACCAAGCTATTCAAGACCTCATGCGCTGAGGACAAAGGTTGTTTCCTCATCTGAAGAAGAAGACTCTGATTGCAATCTTGGTGATCCTAAAGAACTTGGTGAGGAACTTGCTATGCTCGTGGGGAAATTCCAGAAGTTCTCAAGGCGTGTCCAGTTTGGAAAGTCTTCAAGAAATTCCACAAGTGTCACTGACGAAAGTGCAGGGTTGAAGGAATTGTATGTGATAGGCATATACAAAAGCCTCAAAGGGCATCAAACCCTTTGTGATGTGCTAAAAAGGAAGATTCTGAACAGGAACCCGAGGAAAGAGGGCATTGCCTTTGAGAGGAAACTGAATGTTGATGGCTCATACTGGAAACCTGAGCAATATCCCAAAACCTCATGGGTTGCTGCAAAAGGACCTCTTGTTGATCCATCCACTCTAACAGGCTTTACATGTGAAATGTCATATTCCTCTGATGATTCACTTGACTCAAACTATAAACTGTTCAAAAATTAGGCTGGTGAAGTATTTGCTCAATATATTGGAATTAACTGCAGGAATGGACCACCCTTGAGGAAAATCTGGGTTCCCAAAAGCGTCTTGGAAAGTCTTCAGGTGAATGTCCTCATGACACCACCAGTGAAGAACAGGAACCCCAGATCAAATTCCTCGGGTGGACCAAAGTCTTCACAAGGATCAAAATCCTCATATGGTCAAAACTATGCTCGTACTCGCACTAATGCTTCTCATATGCAGGGAAACTATAAGGGACCTGAATATGTGCATCATTCTTCAAATCACTATGTTCATAAGTCCTCAAAGAATTTCTCTGCCTATTCATTTGAGTACTCTAATCCCCTCCTGTGAAACGAAGTGTATTAGCCTCAATGCCTCAATTCTCATATGGTGCTCGTAGGATGATGAACTCTTTACCACCCCTTCAAATGTGGTTGGTGAAGAAAACGAAAGAATCATTTCTGCAAGTCAGGTCTCCAGATGAAAGTCATCATCTGAAGAATTTGTTGGAGACCTGAGGAAATTGCTTGAAAGGACTCAAGCTAATCATGATGAAATGATCCTCATTTCACAAGTCCTCATATTGTTCTAAGACTATACTTTATGTGATGAAATTCAAGTCTGATGAATTTGATATCATATTCTTCACACTGAAGCATATGAGATGGTAAACATTACTAATTCATCTATAGGATGAGCAACCCAAAACCATAGAGTGGGTTCCTGACAGTGGGTGTACAAATCACATGACTGGTGACAAAGGCCTACTAATGAATATCCCACTAACCCCATCACAACTGAAGCATATCACCTACACTGACAAAGGTAAAAGCAAGGTATTGGGACTTGGTAAAGTGGTTATCTCCAAGGATTGACACATGAACAAAATCATGATTGTCGAATTCCTTGGGTTTAACCTCATGTCAGTCTCAATGCTTTGTGATCTTGATATGATTGCCATCTTTGGAAAATATAAATGCATAGTCATCATGGAATCTGACAAATCCAAAATCTTCGAAGGCTTTAGGACAAGAGACTTGTATATTGTTGGTTTCTCTGGAGGTCCTCAACCACCCAAGTGCCTTCTTGCAAAAGCCTCAAAAGGCTGGTTATGGCATCGACGACTAGGTCATGCAGGCATGAGGAATTTGCACACATTGGCAAAGAAGAAGCATGTCATTGGCATCGAAACTGTCAAATTCCTCAAGGACCATCTCTACGGGGCTTGTGAGTCTGGGAAGATGACCAAATCCAAGCACCCATCGAAGACTATCATGACTACTACTCGTCCTTTTGAATTACTTCACATGGATGTCTTTGGACCTACTCATTATGCTACTCTAACCAGTGTAGCATCTCTATATGGCTTTGTCATCGTTGATGACTATTCTCGTTATAGTTGGGTGCATATCATTCTTTACAAAACTGAAGTGCGCGAAGTCTTCAAACGATTTTTCTCAAGGGCCTCGACAAACTTCGGCGTCAAGATCAAACTCATCAGGAGTGACAATGGGACATAATTCAAGAATACATGCCTTGATGATTATCTTAATGAACTTGGTATTACTCATGAATTGTCTACTCCTTACACTCCTCAACAGAATGGCGTCGTCGAGCGCAACTGGTTGAAATGGCATGGACTATGCTTGAAGAATATAAGACTCCTCATCTCTTTCGGCCTGAGGCAAACAACACTGCGTGCCATATCATCAACAGGGTATATCTTCAAAAATTCCTCAAGAAAACTCCATACGAACTCCTCACTGACAAGAAACCCAATGTAAGTTATTTCAAAGTCTTCGGTGCAAGATGCTAGATTCGAGATCCTCGCCATAGTTCTAAATTTGCACCGAAAACACATGAGGGTTTTATGCTCGGTTACAGAAAGGATTCACACACCTACAAGAGTCTTCAACAACTATCACAACAAGAGATTGTTGAAACTTTAGATGTGTGGTTCGATGAAACTAATGGCTCGCAAAGAGAGCAACTGCCTTCTATGACAAATAAATTGACTCCTGAGGAAGCTATTAAGCTCAAGGCTACTCAAGATATCATTCCTAATAAGGAACAACCTCCTGTTGAAGAAGTTGTCCCCAACAATGATGAGACTCAAGCTGGTGCACCTGAGGAAATTGCGCCAGATCAAATTCCTCAATCCGATCAAAATCCTCAACCTGGTCATCCAAGGATTGCAAATGAAGTACAATTGACAAAATCCTCGATGACATAAATGCGCCAGGTCCCCTCACTCTCTCAAAAGCTTCACGTTTTATTAACTTCTGTGGGCATTTATCCTTTGTGTCTATCACACAACCCTCAAAAGTTGATGAAGCCTTCATGGAACCTGAATGGATTCAAGCCATGCAAGATGAACTTCTTCAATTCAAGTTGAACGATGTTTTGGAACCCCTCAAACGGCTAGATCCTCGCAAGCACAATATCATCGGTATGAAGTGGATTTACCGAAACAAGCAAGATGAGGAACATGGCACGCCCAAGGCTACACACATGTTGAAGGAATTGACTTTGATGAAACTTTTGCACCCGTTACTAGACTTGAAGCTATTCGTGTATTGCTTGCTTATACTAATCATCACAATATAACTCTATATCAAATGGATGTGAAAAGTGCATCCCTCAATGGTAAGCTTGAGGAAGAAGTATATGTTGCTCAGCCCCCAGGATTTGAAGACCCAAAGCATCCTGACAAAGTCTTCAGACTCAAAAAGGCACTCTATGGCCTCAAGCAAGCCATCAGACGTGGTATGATACATTGAAGGAATTCCTTGTGAAGAAAGGCTTCAAACCCGGTTCACTCGATCCCACTCTTTTCACAAAATCCTATGATAATGAACTGTTTGTATGTCAAATATATGTGGACGATATCATCTTTGGTTGTACCGACAAACGATACAGTGATAAATTTGCCTACATGATGGGTGAAGAATTTCAAATGTCCATGATGGGGGAGCTGACATTCTTCCTAGGGCATCAAACTCGTCAACAACTCAATGGCCTCTTCATTTCTCAAGAGAAATACCTCAAGGATGTCTTGAAGAAATTCGGCACGAATGAATGCAAAGGCATCAAAATTCCCATGCCAACCAACGGCCACCTCTGCACTGACGAAAATAGTAAAAATCTCGATCATCACGTATATCGCTGTATGATTGGTTCTTTATTGTATCTATGTGCAACTAGGCCAGACATAATTCTTAGTATTTGCATGTGTGCTCATTTCCAAGCAAAACCGAAGGAATCACGCCATAAGGCTGTGAAACTTATTTTTCGATATCTAGCTCACACACCAACACTTGGATTATGGTATCCCAAGGGCTCAAATCTTCACCTCGTTGGATATTCTAATTCTGATTATGTTGGTGACCGTGTGGATCACAAGTGAACTTCTGGCACTTGCCATTTCCTCGGACGATCCTTAGTATGTTGGTCCTCAAAGAAGCATAACTATGTATCACTCTCCACTGCCGAAGCTGAGTACATTGTTGTTGGCTCTTGTTGTTCTCAAGTGTTGTGGATGAAGCAAACCCTCAAGGACTATGACATCAACATGAAGAATGTGCCCCTCTACTGCGACAATGAGAGTGAATTTAAGATTGCATACAACCCAGCACAACACTCGAAGACTAATCACATCCAGATTCGTCATCATTTTCTTCGTGATCATGTACTCAAGGGCAACATCGTGATCGACCACGTGAATACTGAAGGACAGCTAGCGGATATCTTCACTAAGCCCTTGGATGTGAAGAGATTTTGCAAGTTGAGGTGCGAGCTAAATATTTTAGAATCTTTGAAAGTGCTGTGAAAAAGGCACACATCCTAATACTAATGCAAAATTGATGACTTAGATGTGCAACACACAAAATAACGTTTTTCTTCAATCAATGAAGAATAACACTCTAAGTGTGAAGAAATTAATGAAGAATTTGATTCTCATGACCCTACGACAATTGTACGCGGTGCTTGAAATCATCATTCTTATACGGTGGGTCACGCCACCACCCAAGTTGAAATTCTTCAAAATTGAGACCTTTTGCAAAAACCTCAAAATTTCAAATTCTTCAAAAATTTATATTAAGTAATGAGTTTTCAATGTCCTCAACAACATTCACTTATTGCTAAGGCTTCAAGTTGATTTTTCTTCTAAGTGAATGTGATCGGACCCGTCTCCCCTCTATGCTAAGCTCAACCCAAACTTTTCTCAATTCTTCATATGCGTTCTATTTGTCACTTGCTCAAAGTCTTCACTAAATCCTTGTCAGCTCGAGACTTTGCAAACAAAATCCTCAAAACTTCAAGAACGCAATTTTTTCGGGCATTACCGCTCTAACTGCACCCACACACCCACGATAGGATAAGTACGATATCCACTAAATCCACCATCTCATACGTTGGTGACGCGTGTCAAGCAGAGAGGAAGAGCCATGGGTGTTTAGGTCCGAAGTTTTCGATTCAAACAGCTTTCACGTGAGCTATAAATAGCCCCCTCACCCTTCAGTAAAAACTCTTCTCTCCCTCTCATCTTCTCCACTCGAGCTCCAACCTAGTGTCGCCGCTGTAAATCTTCATCGTCGGTGAATAACAGCTTCACTGCCACGACCTCGCCGTCGCCGGACTCACATCGATCGCGTATCATCTTCATCCTCGCCGTCGTAGCTGTCTCCAGTCGCCAAGTTAGGGCACTGGAGATCTGAACAAACGAGCTTCAGTTCTACACTTCTCAGTTCGTCATATTCTTCACATAGGGTAATTAAAATCTAATTTTACTGCCTCTGTTGATCTTCATTTTTACCTTGGAACGACGAAAACTGTTATTCCTCAGAAAACTCTTCAAATGAACACATCCATGCCTAGAACACTTGATGAATTTCCGTAAGTCACAACATTCTTCACGAGATTCCTCAATTGTGTAAATTTTTGAATCTGCACAACTCTGAAACCCAAGATCAGAATGCTTAGCGAAATTCTTCAAACACAGTATTGGTCAAATTCCTCAACTTGATTCATTTTTAAAATTTCTCTCTTCGCACCTATACTCCGTTCACAGGTAAAAAATGTCAGCTGATGAATCACTAGGTTCTCATCAACTTAAATCATTTGCAACTTTTCTTGAAGAAAATCTGCCCTTGTCATCAGATTCATCAAGAGATCAAATTCCTCAGCTAATTCCTCAACCGAAGAAAATGTCTAAGAAACAGAACAAAGGTGGCAAGAAGCTAGAAACTAACACTGCATTGGAAATACATGAAGAAATATACACTGACTATTGCACGCTTGATGAGGCAATTCATGGCAAAGAAACAAAAGACAAGCACAAGATTAGGCTTCAAAGAATTGAACACACATGGGAAAAGGAGTGGAAAGCATACAAATACATCACTCCTAAGTATGCCAGCAAGTTTGCCCTCAAGGCTCCCCGCAACAGACCCCCACTGGGAGAACAAAAAAGTGCTCATCCCTCAAGCATGGCCATAATTGAAGATTGTCCTGAGGACAAAGCCAAGTATTTGGCAAAACCGAGGAAAGTCTCAAAACAAGCAACAACGACCTCACATGAAGAAACTGCAGCTCCTGCTACCTCCTCCTCTGCTGCCGAGGCTTCTGCCACTAAACCTGCTCCACAAGAGGCTCAGATGAAGAAAAATGAGGAGTCAAAGTCCTCAAAACAGCAAAATCCTCAACCTGCACCAAGTGTTCCAGGAAAATCCTCAACTGCTGCAAAATCCTCAACCACAGCAAAGTCTTGACCACCGACACAATCCCAGTCAAGTTAGCAACCAACAGGGACCCCAATTCCCTCAAAACCATCTGCCTCTGGTTCTGCACACAATTCCTTAGGTGGGATTCAGAAGATAAACAAGACTGCTGGGAGAGGAACAAGGCCATGTCCAAAGAAAGTGGTCCTCAACGTTCCTTCTGCATCAGAAGAAGAAGAAGAAGATGATGACACACTTGAAGCCATCATCAGAAACAAACAAGAAAGGGTTGCACAAGCAAAAGGTACCACAATTCCCCTCGCGCTTGATCCAAAGGTGGTATTGGATTTCATTGACCTCTGGTTTGAAGATCCAAACACACCCATTGATGACTTGAAGCTTCCACTAGGACCTAGTCACATGGTGGCCACTTTCAACAATGAAGAAAAGTGGAAGGCTCAGCAAGCCAAACAAGCAAAGGCTCAAACAAAGAAGTATTTGCAACAAAATCTGTTGAACATGTCGCCAGAACAACTCATCTCCACCCAAGCTGAGATCAAATTCCTCAATGAGAAGTTCACAAGCTACAATGCTGATAGGAAGGGAGCCAAAATGCGATTCGTCATGCAAGCTACTGAAGTCATTGCAGATTACAACGAAAGGGTTGCAACTCCACCACAATCATCAATTCCTCTGACCAACATGGCTGAAATACATCAAGACTCTGCTAATGAGTGTGTTGCTGATGAACCTACCAGGCCAGCTAACACCTATGCTATGCCTGAGGAAAATTCTCCTTCACCAAAGTCTTCAAAGGTGTAGAAAATCAAACTTCCTTCTGCATCAGAAGTGAAGAAAACAAAAGCTACTGAAAAGGAAGCTAAAAAGATCAAGGCATCAACTGTTTCAGAATCCTCAGAAGCAAAATGCGCGAGGACATTGGAGAGTCACTGCACCATCATATGTGATTGTACCATATGGTGAGGAATATACCATCCCAGAAGTGGATGAAGAAAAGAAAGAAAACAACTATGCCGCTTCAACACACATGGATGAGGAAATTCAGGCTGATCAAATTCCTCATGATGAAATTCAAGCTGATCAAGTTCCTCATGATGAAATTCCTCAAGTCTCAACTCCTCCACCTGAGAACACAAAGGTGCCTGCTAAAAAAAAGATGGACATGTGGACATTGGCTTCACCACACCGTGATGCATGATGAATTCTCGGCAAAATCTCACCCAAATTCACCACTGGCCACTCCAATTCCTCAAACTCATGCATCACCAACATCCATTGAAGTTCTGACTGGATCTGAAGCACAAAGTGTAAGTGCATCTAGTGCCCCTTAGTAATTTTGGTGGTTTGAAGACTTATAGGTTAAGAGACTGATATGTTTGTGAGTGTACACAGGCTCTATAAGTCGTTGAGGAGTTTGAGTTATTCGATGAAAATCGACCCCTAAAAATATGTCTTCGGGTGAAGACTTTGGTTATTCCCTGAAGAATTTGATCGCAAAGAAATTGCGAATAAATTGATATTCCTCATGAAGATATTGAAGATGAGGAATTCGGCGTGTCCAGAAGAAAACACTCTGAAGACTTTGAAGCTTGAAAATTTACTCTTTTTGTTTCATTTTCTTTACACATGAGTCATAGGAACACCGTACTATTAAAGGGGGTCGAGGTAAAACTATGGAACGAATTTCCTCATGATGCTCAACCCAAACCTACATCTACCAAAGCCTCAAAGTGAGGAATATGAGAGACATGAGGACTTTCACATTTGAAAGTTTTGACCGTTGCCGCGCAACGCGCCACCTGTCATAGATCTTATCCACCCAATAGTCATATTATTAAAGGGCATTTATGTCAAATCATGTCGATATGCTCCCATGCTATAAATAGCCGCCCCCACAACCACTAGCTGGTTGGCTGCTCCGAGAGAAATTGACACTAATCATTAAGAGCAACCCAAATTCCTGAGAGCCTTTGAGTGAAAATCATCAAGTGAGGAAATACCCCAAAAACACCCAAACATAAACCAAAACCCAAGTGATTGAGGATCACTGAAGAAGTAATTCCTGTGTGGAATCTACGCGTGTTACCTTTGAGGACTATGCATCCTCCAGACGGCTAGGCGTCATGGTCTAGAGCATCCAACAGTCAATTATGGATTGTCGGGTGACCGAGTTTGTGAGGGTTTGGAAGTCTACCCTGAAGACTTACCACGAGTGTTGGGCGAGGACTGTGTGTCCTTAGCTCAAGGAGAATACGGTAGGGACTGTGCGTCCTGGGACTGTGTGTCCTTTGGTTTCAATACCAAGCCGCTCCAAACCAGACGTACAACTATCATAACAGTTGGAATTGGGTCATCAACAACTGTCTTCATCAAACTACTCGTTCTATTTCCTCAACCTTCTCATTTCCTCAATTGCATGTTGAAGACTTTCGTTTGTATTGTTTGAAGAATTTGACTGAAGACTTTATTTGAATTCCTCACCTCAAATTCTTCATCTAAGTTAATCTTCACCTGCTTCTCCTGTACTTGTGACCTGTGCAAACCGAACCTCTGAAATCACCCTGAGTACTTTGCAGTAGACATTTTTGCACTCGTGATCTCATACTATTTCCGTTGGACTCAGTTCATGACTCAGGACTTTCCTCACTAGGAATTTCCTCAGTGATGAAATTGTAAAAATCACCTATTCACCCCCTCTAGTCGATATAACGCACCTTCAAATTGTATCAGAGCAAGGTACTTATACGTACCAAACGTATCTATAATTTCTGCTTGTTCCATGATCTTTTTGGTGACATTGTTATATGTTTTGCTACACTTCTATATAGTTTTACACATATTTGGACTAACCTACTAACTTAGTGCACCTAGTGCCAGTTTCTGTGTGCTAATGTCTATTTTCCAAGGGCTTTTACCCAATTTTCCGAAGCCCAAAAAATTCAAGGAAAAATATATAAAAAATCAGCGTAACGGAAGCTTCCAGATCACCGAAGATGGGCCAGAGGGGGGCCAGGGTCTGCCCAGGCGACCTGCTCGCGCAGCCTACCCTCTGGCCGCGCTAGGAGGCCGCCTGGGTGGGCCCCACCTCCTCCGGTGCCCTCCTTCGTCCTATATTTAGTCCTCCGAGAGAAAACCCTTCCACAACTTCTAGAATCACGAATTTCTCCATCGTTCCGCCGCCGCAGCGCTTACGAGATCGGGAGTGTCAGGAGACCTCTTCCCAGCACCCTGCCGGAGGGAGGATTGACCTCCTGGAGCTTCTCCACCACCATGGACGCTTCCCGGACGTGCCGTGAGTAGTCCTCCTTGGACCATGGGTCCATGACCAGTAGCTATGTGATGTCTTCTCTCCAATCTTGTGCTTCAATGGTTAGTCCTTGTGAGCTCCCCTACATGATCAAGCCATCTATGTAATTCTCTTGCTATTGCTATACTCGGTTTGTTGGGATCCGATGGATTATGAGATTATGTTTAGATAGTTATGAGTTATATATTTGATTATCCTTTTATATTATGTTCCTTAGTGATTCATGCATGTTCTCCGTAGCTATTTATTGCTTTGGCCGAGTAGTAGATTATACCTCCAAGAGGGAGCGTTATGCATGATAGTGGGTTCATGCCCCTCGATGTCTAGCTTGAGTGACAGAAACATGAGACTAGGGGATGTGTTGTTGCCACCAGGGAGAAAACAACGGTGCTTGTGACCATGGTTGCATGGATTGTTTACCTTACGCATAGTTCGTTAACGTAGTTGTCCGTTGCTTTGAGTTTACAATTTGGGTGGGGCTCGCAACTTAATACTAGCAAGATGTTCTAGATAGATATCTCAAGGTGGATGATTAGTAAGTAGATGCTGATGAATAAATGGTCTACTTGTCTTGGCGTACTGCCCATTACTATTGAACCTCTAACTATCAAGTAGCATAATTAGCATTGAGGTGCGTTCATAATTCCGTCAATTGCCCAACTGTGATTTGTTTACCCAAGCATAGCTTTTTATCGTCTTTTGGGAGAGGGACATCACTAGTGAACATCATGTGACTCCGGTCCATGTCACCATCGTTGTTTACACCTCCATCATTTACCGTTTTCATTTACTTTCCCGTTGCAATCACTATTACTTTTCCCGCTTGTGTTTTGATCCTTTGCAAACTACAAGGCCGGAGAGATTGACAACCTCTTTGTACTCGTTGGGAGCAAAGTTATTTGTTGTGTGTGCAGGTCCACGTCTTCTGCTAGCGTCAGGGTGGAAGACACCTACTTGTTGAGCCTAGGAGTCCTCTTGGTTCGATAAACCTTACAGTCCCCGTGTAAGGGAAAACTTGCTGCTGACTACATCTCAACCTTCCACCTGGGGTAACCAACGAGGTGCGAGAAGTGTACACATTATCTCGTCATCAAGCAAAGTTTTCTGGCGCCGTTGCCGGGGACTCCAGTCTTCAAGATAGGGGAGTTGCAGGCTATCCTTTACCTTTGCTTTTTAGTCTTGTTAGTTTGCTTTCTAGTTTTTGCTTTAGAGTCTTATACCAAAAAACCACAAACAATTAGTTACTTTGCTTTGTTTAGTGAGTATGTCTAAATCCTCTGCCTCTAGTGTTGCACCCGAAGGAGACATTCTCACCTTCAAACAAAGGGTTGGAGAAAGTTTGAAAGATGCTTGGTATAGAATTAAAAATTCTCAAGATAGAGCCACCAAGAAGCAATCCACCACTATTCTGCTTAGAATTTTTTATGTTAGTATTACTTCTTGGCATAGGTTTGTTCTATACACAGCAATAGGAGGGAATTTCTTGGAAGCTCCCATTGGGGAGGCTCTTAACGTTATGGAAAATCTTGTCAGAATCCCACCTATTTTTGACATAAAGGATGATATCACTTTATCTCATGTTATGAGTAATCTTGAAAAGATAGAACTAGAGATGCCAAGCATGAGTAAAATTAATGAAATAGATTGTAGGATTCAAGGGAACTTAAATAGACTTGATAGCTCCATGAACAAAAATTACAAAACTTTTGAGACACTTAAATCCCATGATGTGGATCCTTCTAAGATTGATAAGATCGAGGATATTTTTGAAACTTTAGGAACTAATATATCCTCCATCAAGACTAAAAAAGTAGAACCCCCCGCAAGGAAGGGACCTAGGTTCGTTAACGTACCCAAGGTTCCTCAACCCAAAACGAGTATACCTATTGCTAAGGGTGTTGAAACTGTGAAGACTTTGGGAGAGATACCTCTCTTAAATATAATTAGAAATGAAATTCCAATTGGTCTTACTACCTTTGATTTTGGTCCTAGAAGTGTTGCCGCTAAGCCTCTCTTTGAGAGTCCTCTTAAGACTAGTTGTATTATTGAAGAGCTCTTTGATGATCTTGATGATGGTTCAATTGATACAACTTGATCTTCTTGCATTATGCCTAGCTCAAAGGCATAAAAGAAAGCGCTTGTTGGGAGGCAACCCAATTTGTTTTTTACTTTCAGTTTTAGTGGTCTTGATGTTTGTTACTACTGTATCAACATAATTGTATCTTTATTTTTAAGCTTTGTGCCAAGTTATAGCCTCCGATTGCAAGAAAGTTCAAAAATTGTGACATGCTGTCCAGAAACAGATACTGTCTACTTGACGAAAAAATTCGCCAAAAATCAGCAGATCAACTTTTTATCTAATTTTTTTGACAACATGCTCTATATAATTGCCTTTCTTTCATCTATTCTGAGTTTTCTTATTTGAGTTGCACAAGTGCCCCGAATAAATTATTTACTACCTGTTGTTCTGTTTTTCACAGATTCTATCATGTTTTGTGTTTTTATTGTTTTGAAAATACTAAGCTTACTTTTTATTTGCAAAAACCTTTTGGCAATCATGAGAAACAGTAGCTTTTCATGAAAATATTTCCAGCAGGTAATTAATTACTTTATTAAGGGTACTAACCAGTCTAATCAGCTTATGCTGAGTTTCGTATGAAGGAACTTTTCAAGTATGCGATGGGAGATGATGAACGAAGATCCAAGAGTGTCAAGCACTCAAGCTTGGGGATGCCCCCATGCACCCCAAGAATTATTCAAGGAGACTCAAGCGTCTAAGCTTGGGGATGCCTGCTGACGTGCAACTATTCCTGACTTGATGCCTCCACGACAACGGAGCCAGAAAAGAGCTTGTCCCAGTTGCTCAACAATTAGCAATTTTCTTGCAATGGCCGACCAGCGCGTGGGTTCGCGGCAGTTTTCGAGGGTAGAGTATTCAACCCAAATTTGTTGGTTCGCTCGACGGGTAGTGAAAGAATATTCTCAAGTATTAGCAGCTGAATGTGTCAGATTCAACCACACTTGAAAGATTAGTGTGTGCAAGCAAAGTATCAGTAGCAAAGTAGTATGATAGCAACGGTGACAGATCTTTTGACAAGGCAGACTATTCCTAACTGTCGTATCAATGACGCCAGAAGTTGCCGGTGGACGGGAAATATTCATTCCCATCAACGACGCGAGAAAAAGTATTGTAGCAGGTAGCAGCAGTGTAACGAGTAACAGCAGTGGCAAGGAACATCAGTAGTGACAGCAGTAGCAAGTAACCGTAGCAAGTAGGAGCAGGACAAAGCAAGTAACAGTAGCAGCAACAGTAGTAACAGCAGCAGAGCAAAGCAAGTAACAGCAGTAGTGGGACAAACTCGTAGGCAATGGGTCGGTGATTTGTCGGATGATATTCATCATGCAACAGTTATAACACGGAGAGGTATGTGGCTAGCTCCCGTTCGTCTATGTGATGTAGGCATGCATTCCGTGTGTCGTCATACGTGCTTAGGGAAAAGAACTTGCATGACATCTATTGTCCATCCCTCCCGTGGCAGCGGGGTCCAAAAGGATACTACGGGATATTAAGGTTCTCCTTTTAATAAAGAACCAGAACAACGCATTAGCACTTGGTGAACACATGAACTCCTCAAACTATGGTCATCACCGGGAGTGGTTTCGGTTATTGTCACTCTGGGGTTGCCGGATCATAACACATAGTAGGTAACTACAACTTGCAAGATCGGATCTAAAACACACATATATTGGTGACAACATAATAATTTCAGATCTGAAATCATGGCACTCGGGCCCTAATGAGTAGCATTAAGCATGGCAAAGTAGTAGCAACATCGATCTCAGAACATAGTGGATACTAGGGATCAATCCCCGTCAAAACTAACTCGATTACATGATAGATCTCATCCTACTCATCACCGCCTAGCGAGCCTACGAATAGATTACTCACGAACGATGAAGAGCTTCATGGAATGGAGACGGAAGAAGGTTGATGATGACGATGGCGACGATTTCCCCTCTCCGGAGCCCAAAACGGACTCCACATCTGCCCTCCATATGAAGAACAGGATGTGGCGGCGCCTCCATATCGCAAACGCGATGAAATCTTCTCTCCTGTTTTTTTCTGGGACGAAAGGGAATAAATAGCGCTGGAATTGGGGGCGACAGAGCCACGTGGGCCCCACAAGCTTGGTAGCCGCCACCAGGGGGCGGCGGCAAAAGGGCTTGTGGCCCACTGGCCCATCCCCTCCGGTGGATCTTTGCGGAGGTATTTTTCATATTTTCCAGAAATATTCTCCGTAAATTTTCAGGACGTTCCGAGAACTTTCATTTCTGCACAAAAACAACACCATGGCAATTCTGCTAAAAACACCGTCAGTCCGGGTTAGTTCCATTAAAATCATGCAAATTAGAGTTTAAAACAAGGGAAAAAGAGTTTGGAAAAGTAGATATGATGGAGACGTATCAATGCCCCCGTGCATCCCCTTCTCTATCAACAATCATCAGTTCGTCCATCTCCATGCTATATTTTTATCACTTCATATGTTATGTGCTATGCTTGGAGCGTCCCGCTATTTACTTCTTAGTTTGTTTTAGTTTTGCTTGCTGTTCATAACAAGTCGGAACCTAGCCTACCTTGTTTGGGAGAGAGACACGCTCCATTCCACTCTAGAACACAACATAGGTTTTCATGCTTATCTTTTTTGTGTGTTCTTTATCTTTCCATAGCTACTGTCATGATTAGCTCTTAGTTTTCATGCTATATCAATTTTAAGAGCTTTTATTTAGGTTGCTTTTGGAACTCTCTTGACTTATCATGCTTATCTTGTTTAGAGAGTTGGCTCGTTGCACTGAGTTGTGTGTCTTGCATGAGTAGATAATTGAGATTGCTATTTAAGTATAGTAGTAACTTGCAATAGTTTTGTGGTATTGATTTGAGTAATGTTTGGAATATTGGTGCCAAGAGCTTGAGCCTATTAGTGATAGGTGTCGTATTTCGGGAAATCCGTGTGTTTTTCAAAAACTAAAAAATAGTTGAGAACTCTAGCTACTAAATTGATCGCTAACCTCTCGAGGGGTTGGAATATATAGAGTACCCTCACGTTACCATGAGTCGAGGATGCGCAAGGATAAACAAACCCCTAAGCACTCCTCCTCGGGGTACTTGTCTCTTTGTGAATTTCCTAACTAGATAGAGAGTTACCGATAATAAGTGTATGGGTTCTTTGGATTAATGTGAGTATTCGATTGTTGGCACTTCCACCATCCATATTTTGCTAGCCTCTTAGGTACCGTGCATTTCCCTTTCTCACATTGAGAGTGGTGCAAACTCCGCCGGTGCATCCAAACCCATGACATGATACGCTCTATCATACATAAGCCTCATTATATATTTCCTCAAAACAGCCACCATACCTACCTATTAAGGCATTTCCATAGCCTTTCTGAGATATATTGCCATGCAACATCCACCATATCATGACTTGATCTTCATGTCATACATGCTTTTGCTTGATCATAGAGCTGCATGATAGTTGGGCCTTGCCCCAATTATTGCTACATGACGCGCTAGTATCATTGCATATCCTGCTACACTGACAGAGGCATACATTTGCATACATCATGATAGGTTTCACTTATCTTTATGTTGAGTACTTCTTATAAAGTCTGATGATCTTATTTTTATTCATGTAAAATATAGAGTGTTTCCCTTAAGAGAGGAGAAGATCCCAAAGAGGACAAACAAAAGATCCCACAGAGGACAAATGAGAGATAAAAAGAAATAGCCAAAGAGGCCACAAAAAAAATAAAAAAAGAGAAAAAAAGAAATAAAAAGAGAGAAGGGGCAACACTACTATTCCTTTTGAAAGATCCACACTCGTACTCCGTTGCTATATTTGTACTACATAGAGATTATCATTCATACATAACTATGTGGGGACCCCTACACTATAGAACTTGGTTTGCATATTCCAATGATGAGCCTTCTCAAATGAGCTCTAGGTCTTCATGAGCAAACAAGTTGGATGCACCCCCACTAGTTCCTTTGGAGAGCTTACCTTAGCTCATATGTGCATCCGTTACATGGCAATCCCTACTCCTCACATCGTATCTATCATTTGGCTTTCTCTCGCCTATGGTTGTTCTCATTGATGTGAGCCTTTCACACCTTTTTTGTCTTCCTTACCCATCATTATTCTATTTGCCATCCTAAGTGCCAACATATCTTGCTTACGCTCATCCATTGCATGAGTGCTCAAAGTCGAAAGGGAGAGGATCATTTTGACTTGTGCCTGACTAGTGGTCTGGGGATGAGTCAAAATAAGATTCCGAAGGAGACCAAGTGTGAGGTTTAGTAGATTGAGTTCTCAATTAAAAAAATATATTTTATGATCTCAACCCATCTACCACTTCTTGCACGCAAACACCATTTTCAGAGATTCGAGTCACGGACAACGAGAGCTCTTGCACCTTTATGTTCTTACTTTGCTAATTTCAATACTAGATATAAACTCTTGCTTGTTATTGTCTTGACTTGAATGGCATATCTTACTTGCTTTACTTTGAAGTTCTTATATGTGTGTTAGCATGTCACCATAGAAATTATTGTGTTATCATTTATCTACTCGAGGACGAGCAGAAATTAAGCTTGGGGATGTTGATACGTCCCAAACGTATCTATAATTTCTGCTTGTTCCATTATCTTTTGGGTGACATTGTTATATATTTTGCTACACTTTTATATCATTTTACACATATTTGGACTAACCTACTAACTCAGTGCACCAAGTGCCAGTTTCTGTGTGCTGATGTCTATTTTGCAGGGGCTTTTAACCAATTTTCTGAAGCCCGAAAAATTCCAGGAAAACTATATAAAAAATCAGCGTAACGGAAGCTTCGAGATCACCGAAGATGGGCCAGAGGGGGCCAGGGGCCGCCGAGCTGACTTGCTGTCGGGACCCCGGTCCTAAGCCATAGGAATCCAGCATGTAACACATCGCATCCCTTTCCGGTCTCACGCACGGTTAACCCCACGGCTGCCACCTCACTTTAGCCGGGACCGTTTGCGCCTTTTGACTCACGTATGCATTAGTGTCGCTAGCATTCCAATGTCAAAGAACCCGGGTCGACATAACTAGTCATAAACTCAAGTGGCTCGACTGTACAGAGACAGGCATACATAACCCAACAAAGGAGGTGTCGGTGATCGGCGAGTGTAGATGAGTCGTAGCAAGCTACAAGGACTCCACTACACTGCGTGACATTTCCCCGTAGGGACAGACACATCAACTAAGAAGGATACATGCTGGTCAACCAATGTGTCCGGAGCAGTAGCGAACTACCAAGGCTCGGTGGAAACACAAAGGGGCATTTCTCTGTATAGAGAGCTACTAAGGGCATACGACTAGGTGTCGAATCCCATACATATTACAGTGCATCACACGTACGCAGGACATACTCAATATGCATAGATACAACAATGGCATCACAACATAACCATACAACAACACAACATTTATTTAGAAGACTCGGAAGAGTCTTGCATAATATGTTCATACATGTAGGGGTCACATGACCCGACACTCAAGTCATACAAGCAGAGTTATACAAACCAAGTGGAAGCATTAAAGTTGTCTGAGTACAGACAGTTGAAAGGAAAAAAGCACAAAGTCTGATTATCTACAGATCCCTTCTGAAAGGGGCTAGGTCGTAGCTGGGACACCAGCTACTCGTCATCATCGATGTTTAGATAGAACCCACCTGTTGGCTCATGGGTATCCTCTGCAACAATTATTAAGCAAACATGAGTACAAGAGTACTCAATAAGACTTTAGAACAGATCTATCTACTCATGCACAGGTATCAACAAAGGGGTTGTGGTGTTTCATGCAGCAAGCTAGCTTTGACTCTTGGCTAGACTAAACTACAGTTTTAAATAGTTTTAAACAACTCTGATAAGTCGTACACGAGTCCACTACCACCACAACAATAGACTATCATGGACTCCTCTCCGTCTCCCTACGGAAATGCCATACATGATACTCACACTTATCTTGATACTTTTATGAGTAGCCATTAAAGTTGACTATGAACAACATATGTTTCCAAGTAGTCCATATCCGCGGACGCGGCTATTCGAATAGATCATAACCCTCCAGGGGTGTACTTCTTCACACACGCTCTCGCCACTTATCGCCATGTGCACGTCATGCACCTCAGCAACCTTCAAGCGGAAGCCCAGCGAGGAAGTCGGCCACGACCGTTAACCACACTAATACCTAGTCCAGGTTTATCGCCTATTTGAGAGTAACCCGCACGGAAGTCCGACCGAGGTTTCCGCCACGGCCCCAAACGATGTGCGCAGGGTTCCCAAGCCCACCACCCGGGTGCCACTTGGTACACCGTGCCACTACCTACCGCATCATAGCCCACCTCTAAGGTCAACACTATGCACGGCCTCCAGCATGACTATAAACACCAGAAACTACTTGCAACTCCTAGACTGAGTACTAGGTGATTAATAAGCCGAGAGGGTCAATTAAGTATCCCAACGTGTGGTAGTATCTAGTCTTGGATTACATACACAGAACTCAGTTCCTAAGGACGGTTCCAATGAAACAACCCGCCATGTAATCCTACATAGCCTTTCATCGGTACCTTTACCAAATCAGGTTCCACACTTATACTTTGTCACTAGAATACATTCATCCATTCCTGTTCATCACCCAGATTAAACAGACCTGACACTACTCTAGGCATAGCAAGCATAGCAGGATAAAACACATCACAACTCAAGAAACTACCAGGTATGCTAGGTTGCAAGGTTTGGCTATTTACTATGACAATGACTGGTCATGCAAAGGAATAGGTTCAGCTACCGAAGTAAAGCATTTGAAATATTATTTCCTAAAGCAATAAGTGGAAACAGGAGCAAGAACATGGGATTATATCGGGATGATCAAAAGGGTGCTTGCCTTGTTGCTCAGCAGAGGGATGACATCCGTCAGTTGGATATTCGGACGTATCCGGAAGGGCAGAGCCTACCGAAACAATAACGACAATCAATAACATTCATATGCAACAATATGATGCATGATCATGGCATGATATGAAATGTAGCATGAGCTAGTGTGGCTATCAAACCTTTGGGTTGATGCTGATTTGAATTCAAATTCAAATATTAGTTGAAATAATGTACTTATCATATTTATTTAATTGATTTGACCTAATGCTGTTTCATAACTTTATTTGTCATGCATGAAAGTAGCACCATTGTGTTCATTGAATTTTTCTGATCAATTTGCATATATTATTTGTCAAATTTGGAGTTATATTTAATTTTCTATGAATTTCCAAAGTTTTGCACTTATTCTGGAATTATTTAAATCACAGAATTGGATTTACTGCTTCAGCATGACATCAACACGGTCAACACGGGCTGGTCAGGTCAAACCTGGCCAGTAGGGCCCACTGATCAGTGGCTAATTAGAGTTTTAATTAATTAATTAATTCCATTAGTTTAAACTTAACTTCTCAGGGGCTGGCCCCACCTGTCATAGACCCAGGGGGGTCAAACCCACCGGCGATGGGGTCAAACCCACCGGCGTTTAGCCGCTGGTGGTTCCAGGGACGGTGGAGGGCATCGGAAATGCTCCTCCGGCGATAAAATGAGCGGCGGATGGCACTAGAGGAACAACCACTCATCCGCGCATCCATTTTTGCTATGCTCACGGGTTGAAACGGCCGGAGATGACGCCGACGACGAGCTTGGCGGCGGCCGAAGCTCGGGCCTCGTCGGGATCACTACTACGGGGCTTATCACGCGCGGGGCTGGGCTCCTACGGCACCTACTCGTCGAGCTGAAGCCGATGGTAGCCTTAGATCGACCAACTGATCACCGGAGCGTCACCGGCGACGAGCTCCCGCGACGGATCTCGTCGGGCTCCGGTGGAATCGGGCGCTAGGGCATGGGATCGAGGGGGAAAACGAGGGCGAAACCATCCTGGGCTCACAGAGATTGCAGAGACGTCGAGAGCGGGCTCGAGGATGGCCTGGAGAAGGAGAACGACGTCGGCGATCAACGGCGGCCCGAGGAAGAAGAAGACGACGATCTGACGATGCAGGGCTCGGGGGCTCTTTTCCTTTGGCAGGGACAGCGTGCTGGACGAGGCGGAGCTAACGGCATGCTCAGGGAGGCTTGAGGTGGCCGTAGGCGACGGCTAGCTCGAGCTTGAGCTCGGCTCTAATGGTGGCCGAGGGAAGAGAGGCAGGAGAGCGAATGGGGGAGAGGGAGAGAGCTGGAATGGGTCGCAGGAGGTTATCCCTTCACTGGCAGCGCGACGGGGAGGCCAGGCAGGCACCCACGTGCGTGGCCGCGCCGGAGAGAGCGAAGGCCACCTCCTACTGCCGACTGGCGCGAGGAAGGCGACAGGGAGAAGAGGTGGGCTCGGCCAGGTAAGTGCTAGATAACCCTTTTCTCTTTTCTTTCTTTTCTGATTTCTGTTTTAAACTTTCTGACATTTATTTCATTTTAATTTTGGCTCCAAACTATTTCTAAAATAGTGAAAATAATGTTGGGGTGTTGTTTGTAATATTTCCAAACCCATATAACAGATTCAACATTTTATGAATTTTTGAAATATTTGAAATCACATATATAGTTTCTTCCACTGGCTTTTGTGTTTTAAATAAAATGCCAAAATTATTTTTAAAAAGAAATCCACCCCTGAATTGTTGTTTCCAATATTTATCAAAAATAATGGACTTTTATGAAGGCCATTTTGAGTTCATTGATTTGTCACAATTTTGAATTGTTTTGAATATTGAGTTGCTAGGGTTTTTCTCTTTGATTCCATTTTCACTTTTAAATGCAATAATAAACATGAGCACAATCTTGCTAGACTTCAATGGGTAGCTAGGGACGTGACACCTGCTGGTATGGCCTACCCCCTGGCCGCGCCACGAGGTCGCCTGGGTGGGCCCCACCTCCTTCGGTGCCCTCCTTCGGCCTATATTTAGTCCTCCAAGAGAAAACCCTTCCACAACTTGCAGAATCGCGAATTTCTCCATCGTTCCGCCGCCGCAGCGCTTCCAAGATCGGGAGTGTCAGGAGACCTCTTCCCGGCACCCTACCAGAGGGAGGATTGACCTCCAGGAGCTTCTCCACCGCCATGGACGCTTCCCGGACGTGCCGTGAGTAGTCCTCCTTGGACCATGGGTCCATGACCAGTAGCTATGTGATGTCTTCTCTCCAATCTTGTGCTTCGATGACCCACAAGTATAGGGGGTCTATCGTAGTCCTTTTGATAAATAAGAGTGTCGAACCCAACGAGGAGCAGAAGGATCTGACAAGTGGTTTTCAGCAAGGTAATATCTGCAAGCACTGAAATTATCGGTAACAAGTGGTTGTGTGGTGAGATGAATCGTAGCAAGTAACAAAAGTAACAACGGTGCAGCAAAGTGGCCCAATCCCTTTTGTAGCAAGGGACAAGCCTGGACAAAGTCTTATAGGAGGAAAAGCGCTCCCGAGGACACACGGGAATTTCTGTCATGCTAGTTTTCATCATGTTCATATGATTCGCGTTCGTTACTTTGATAGTTTGATATGTGGGTGGACCGGTGCTTGGGTACTGCCCTTACTTGGACAAGCATCCCACTTATGATTAACCCCTCTCGCAAGCATCCGCAACTACTAAAGAATAATTAAGACAAAGTCTAACCATAGCATTAAACTAGTGGATCCAAATCAGCCCCTTACGAAGCAATGCATAAACTAGGGTTTAAGCTTCTGTCACTCTAGCAACCCATCATCTACTTACTACTTCCCAATGCCTTCCTCTAGGCCCAAATAATGGTGAAGTGTTATGTAGTCGACGTTCACATAACACCACTAGAGGAAAAACAAGATACAACACATCAAAATATTGAACGAATACCAAATTCACATGACTACTATTAGCATGACTTATCCCATGTCCTGGGGAACAAAAGTAACTATTCACAAAGCATAATCATATTCATGACCAGAGAGGTAATGAGTAGCATCAAGGATCTGAACATAAACTCTTACACCAAATAATCCAACTAGCATCAACTACAAAGAGTAATTAACACTACTAGCAACCTTACAAGTACCAATCGGAGTCGCGAGACAGAGATTGGTTACAAGAGATGAACTAGGGTTTGGAGATGAAATGGTGCTGATGAAGATGTTGATGGTGATGAGTCCCCTCCGATGAGAGGAGTGTTGGTGATGACGATGGCGACGATTTCCCCCTCCGGGAGGGAAGTTTCCCCGGCAGGATCGTCCTGCCGGAGCTCTAGATTGGTTCTGCTCAAGTTTCTCCTCGTGGCGGCGGCGAATCCTCCGAACAGCCTCCTCCTGAATTTTTCCGGAATGAAACCCTTCATATAGCAGAAGAGGGGAGCCAGTGGGCCAGCAGGGAGCCCACAAGCCCCCTAGGCGCGACCAGGGGGTGGTCGCGCCTAGCAGGCTTGTGACCACCTGCTGGCGCCCCTCTGGCACTTCTTCGGCCCAGTATTTTTTATATATTCCCAAAAAAATCCACGTTGATTTTCACGGCTTTTGGAGTTGCGCATAATAGGCATCTCAAACCTGCTCCTTTTTCAGGCCAGAATTCCAGCTGCCGACATTCTCCCTCTTCATGTAAACCTTGCAAAATAAGGGAGAAAAGGCATAAGTATTGCACCGTGATGTGAAATAACAGCCCAAAAAGCAATAAATATCAACATGAAAGCATGATGCAAAATGGACGTATCAACTCCCCCAAGCTTAGACCTCGATTGTCCTCAAGCGAAAGCCGAGCTCAATAAATATGCCCACATGTTTAGGGAGAGAGGTGTCGACAAAACAAGATACGAACATGCATGCATCATGATCATGATCAGAACAGCAATACCGTCATATCAACTCTTATGCTAAAGTGACAATTCCTTCACAAAGTAAAGCATGGATCAAGAACCTTACCGAGAATTAACAACCGATAGCCTTTAGTCATTGAAGCAATTGCAATTTATCACAACATCAGAAAGAGTCAAACAAGAGCTTGTAAAGCAAATCCACATACTCAATCATCCTTTCATTCTCTACAATTGCTACAACTCACGTGGTACCCATGAGATCAAAGTTTCAGCTGGACACAGAGAAAGATAGGGGCTTATAGTTTCACCTCCCAACCATTTACCTCAAGGGTAATGTCAATAATAATAATTCATGAATACTTACTTCCAAGTTGACATATGAATATAGATCTTTCCCTAGCATATGACGTTAGCCAAGATAAAGGCGAAATAAGGAATTGGTGAAGATCACCATGACTCTTTCAAGGGCAAAAAGTAAAGATACAAGATAGTCCCTTCACAGAGGGAAGCAGAGGTTGTCATGCGGTTTTGAGGTTTGGATGTGTGTCCTCTTAGTGTGGAGGAACGTCACTTTATATTGCCTCATGTGATAAAAAACTTTATTATGCAGTCCATCGCTTTTATGTCTTACTCATCACAGGTTCGTACAAAGCTTATTTTCCACACACTAATAGATCATACATATTAGGGAGCAATTTTTATTGCTTGCACCGATGACAACTTACTTGAGGGATCTTATTCAATCCATAGGTAGGTATGGTGGACTCTCATGGCAAAACTGGGTTGAAGGTTTATGGATGCACAAGTAGTATCTCTACTTGGTGCGGGAGTTTTGGCTAATATGAGGTGGAAGCAATCGTCACATGCTAAGGGATCTCTAATCATATAACATTGTTCGGAACCAATTAAACACAATTCATTATGTTGTCTTCCTTGTCCAACGTCTACTTCTAAGCATGCAATAGTTTAGTGAGTGTTCACAATCATAGATGGTGTCAAAGATGATATATTTATATGTGAACCTCTCCTTCTTTATCACTTCCTATTAATTGCAACAATGACCAAGGTCTGCGTTTGTCTACCCTCAACAAGTTTCAATCAACATTCTTTTTATATGTGAAGCCATCACTTCCCATAAGATCATTACATGATATTTCATGCTTTTGTTCTTTTCTCACTCTTTTGATCATGGCAAGAGGCAAAGTCCTCAAGTAAGACACTCTTTATTATATGGCTCACGAGCTCGAATACATCGGGGGTGACACAAAGCAAAACTCAAGACTAAAACACTAAGACTTTTGATCTACTAGAGAAAAAGAAAATTGAAAAGGAACAAACTAAAACAAAGGTAAAGGCAAAAGATGTGATGGTGATACGATACCGGGGAAACTCCCCCAAGCTTGGCACAAGCCAATGGGATTGCCCATACCCATGCTTAGTTGTCTTCCTTTGGAGATGATGGGGGTGGAGTTGTCGCGACATGGGTTTGATCCTCTGTCTTCCAAGGCATAGGTGCTCCAACATGGAAATATGAACGAGTCTCTGGAATCCTCAAATCTGCAGCCAACCGTATTGATTTAAATCTATACTCATACTCGCAATTTTGGTTCTGCAGGTCATAGATCTGGGCCTCGAGGTGATCAATCCTGTCATAGAGCCTGGAGAGGTGCTTCCCAATGTCATTGGCATCGATCCTGTGCTTGCTGGTGAACTCTGTGATCATCATGTGGTTGGCGTTGAGTCCACGCTCCACCATCCCTTGGCACTTGAAGACCTGTTGCTCCATTGCTTCGAGCCTCGCCTCCATGCTTTCGGTCTTCTTGGGACCCTCAACATCAGGATGTGCAACATCCCCTCACGCATCTCGATAGATTGAGGGTGTTGCAGCACTCCCGTGAGGTAGGGATTGATGACCTTCTCGAAGATCTTGTCCTTCAGAGATTTTGGGGACGTCATAGCAATCTAGATCTGCAACAGAAATAGGCTTGAAACGAAAATAAAGAAAATTTGTGTGATACGAGGGTCAGACCTTATGGGAGAATATATAATGATTTTTTTCCACACCAGAAGGAGTACTCCGCATGAAAACGGAGTCCGGGAGGCACACGAGGTGGCCACAAGCCCCCAGGCGCGGCCAGGGGGTGGCCCCGCGCCTGACAAGCTTGTCGCCTCCTCGCGCGCTTTCCGGACTACTTCCAATTTTTCTATTTTTTCAAAAATTCCAAAACGGAGAAAAAAATCCTACTAGAAAAGTTTTGGAGTCTGTTTTCTTACCGAATCACATACATGTTCGTTTTCGGAGTCTGAAACAGGCTGATAAACTGTCACAGCCCAAGTTTGCCTTGCTTGTCATTGCATTTTGTGCATGCATTCAAATTGCATTGAATCTAGAAATAGAAGTAATCAAGCCAAATGAGTTGAAACTGAAAAAAGGCAATAAAAATATTACCTTAAAAGGAACCAGAAAAATGTTCCAAATATTTGGGAAAATAGTGACAGGGAATAAATCTGTCAAACCAAATTTCTAAGTCACAGGAACTTATGAACAGGATTTTTGATTGGATTAAATAACTATTTGGAATGGAGTTATTTTGTTTTCTTTTAAAATAGAAGTTTCAAAAATGTTGAAACTATTTTGTGGCATTGATTATTTTTATTACTGTCACATAATACTATTTTAGGGTTTTATAAAATGATTAAATGTTTTATTAAAATCCTAAATCTAAATGCTAGAAAGAAAATAAAACAAAAATAGGAAAGGAGAGAGAGAGAAACTTACCTAGTGCCTACCTACTGGCCCAACCCACCAGGGGGGTCTCCCCTGTCGTCTTCCTCCTCGTGCCAGAAGGCACAGGAGAAGGAAGGCACGACGCCCCCTCGCCACCTCCTGCTTCGCCGTGGAGCTTTCTCCTGCCTCCACCGCGTCAGGACGAGGCTCCTCTCTCCCTTATCTCCTTCCCTCTCTCCATTCCCTCCTATTCTCCGTGTTTCCTCTCCTCTCTCGCCGCCGCTGCCGAGCAATGCTCAAGTTCGTCGCCGTCGACCCCGGCCATCCATCGCTGCCCTGTCGTGCTCCACACCTCCGCCTCGACGAGCTGCTCCTCTCCATCAACTCCTCCGAGCTCCCGAGCCCCGCAGCGTCACCATCGTCGTCGTTTCTCCCTCCGGTCACCGGATCAGCCGCCATCGATTCGGCCTGCTCCAAGCCTCCCCTTCATCGCTGATGCCAGAAATGGGTTCGCCGTGAGCTCCTGCTCCTCCTCCTATGCTCTCCCCCTCTGTTCCTGCCCTCTAGCGCCAACCCCCACCATGGCCAACTCCGGCCACCGCCCGAGGTCGTCGCCGGCCTCGCTCCGGCCACCTTCTGGCCCGTAACTTGGTCGGAACGGATGCTGTGATTCATCAGCTAGCCGTAGAGCCAAACCGCGACCGAAATGGATGCCCGTAGGGATTTTTCCGATGACCACCGCCGCGTCTGTTGTCGCCGGCTTTGAGCCGCCGGTGGTCTCGACCCCTGTGACCGTGGGTTGACTCCCCTGAGTCACAGACAGGTGGGGCCCAGCCCTGTTTAAATTAAGTCAATCACAAAATTAACTAACCAGATTAATCAACCTAAAGACTCACTGACAGTGGGCCTAGACCCTAATTAGGAATAAAAGATTAAAATTAAACTCTTCTTAACATGTGTGTCACTGACTAGTGGGCCTTGGCTGTCAGGTTTGACCTGGCCGGCCAGTTGACCCGCTGACGTCAGTGCTGATGCAATAATAGTACTTTCTGAGTATAAAATAATTCCAGAAATGTCTAAAACTTCTAAAATTCATAGAAAATAATCTGTAAGTCCAATGAAAATAATTTATATATGAAAAAGGATCAGAAAAATCCAAAGAATCTGATTATGGCATTTTCATGCATGTTTGAAAAAGTTAAAAACACCAAATAGGAAAAATGATGAATAGGGTAAATTTAAGAAATAGTTTGGAGTTGGAAATTGATACTTATTGAATTCCACTTCAATTTTTATGACCAAACATTGGTCAATGCAAATCAGTACCTCAAAATACTAACTCCGTACATGTTGGAACAATTTGTTATGAGCATCAGGTCGAATCAATTATAAGGGTACTTGGAAAGATACCCGGCTTGACGTGATATTTGAATCCTAATTCGAACCAACTTCAACTTAAGAAATTATAGCCACATTAGCCCTGCATATTTCATCTCATGTGTTGAGCATGCATCATAGTGTTGCATTTCCGTGAAGTAATTGTTGTTCTTTCTTGTTTGTCGGTGTTGTCCCCCCCTCGGTAAACGATGTTTCCGACGATGTGATCGTTGACATTGACGAAGATTCATTGCTATCTTCAGACGTGTCAGGAAAGCGAACCCCCTTGAGCATATTGATATAAACCCACTCTCTCGCTCCTGCTCTCTTTTACTGCATTAGGACAAACACGATTCAACTGTACATGTTATCGGTAGTTGAACCCATTCCTTTGCATGACCTGATTCTGTCACAGTAAATAGTTGAAACCACTTAGCATGAGTACCAACTGCTTGAGCCTTGTTGTGCTTACTCATCCATGCTTGTTTACAATGCCTGCTATGCTTAGAGTCGTGCCAGGTCTGATCCATCTGGATGATGAATCGGAATGGTTGTGATCATGTTCTACAGTGTGAGAGTAAAAGTGTGAATCCGATTTGGTAAAGGTAGCGATGAGAGGCCATGTAGGAGTAAATGGTGGGTTGTCTCATTGGGACCGTCCTTAAGAACTGAGTTCTGTGTATGTTATCCAAGACAAGATACTACCATGCATTGGGCTCTGAAATATGACCCCGCTCGGCTTATTAATTGCGTAGATCCCTGTCCAGGAGTTGCAATTAGTTTCTGGTGTTTGTAGGAAAAGTGTTGGCGGCCGTGTTTAGCTCTGCCCGACGGGGCAGGCTTCTCTGCGGTTGATACACAGTGGCACGATGTACCAAGTCGCACCCGAATGGTGGGCTTGGGAACCCTGCGCACATCGTTTGGGGCCGTAGAGGAAACCTCGGCCGGACTTCCTTGCGGATTCAGTCTCAAATAGGCGATAAACCTGGACTAGGGTCTTGTGTGGTTAACGCTCGTGGCCGATACCCACGCCAGTGCTTCCGCTTGAAGGTTGCCAAGATGCATGACGTGCATATGGTGCTAAGTGGTGGGAGCATGTGTGAAGAAGTATACCCCTGCAGGGTGATTCAATCTGTTCGAATAGTCGCGTCCTCGGATATGGACTACTTGGAAACATTACATGGTACATAGACAATTTAAATGGATACTCTAAAACATGCAAGATAAGTGTGAGTGCTATGGAAGGCCTTGTCGTAGGGAGACGAGAGTGGATCCATAGTGGTGTATTGAATTGGTGAATATGTGGACTCGTGTGCGCTATCCCACCTCAAAGAATGGAACTGTGGTCGTAGTACAAGTTAGCCAAGAGTCAAAGCTGGCTTGCTGCAATCAAACCCCACAATCCTTTCATTGAAACATGATGCATATGTAGATAGTTCTGATGTAAGTCTTGCTGAGTACCTTTGTACTCACGTTTCTTTATTTATGTTTTTGCAGAGAAGACTTAGACTCATTAAAAGGTTCTACGCGATGTGTTCGATGTTGACCGGAATAGCTTGGGAATCCCAGATAGAGGTCTGGCTCCTATGGTAGGGTCGTAGTAGCTTTTCAGGCTCTTCAGCCACTTATAGTAGATGTCTGTACCCATACATGATTTGCTTCCGCTTGTTGTTTGTATGACTTGAGTGTCGGGTCACGAGACCCCTGTTTGTAATATCATACTATGTTGACTCTTATGAGTCTTTAATAAATGCTTGAGTCGTAGAGTTATCTTGTGATGCCATGTTGTATCTACACATATCGTGCATAATGTGTGTATGTTTGAAATGCATTATGTGTGTGGGATTCGACACCTAGTTGTTTGCCTTTAGTAGTACTCTTTACAGGGAAATGCCTCTTTGTGTTTCCATCGGGCCTTGGTAGCTTGCTACTGCTCGGAACACATTGATTGACCGGCATGTATCCTTCTTTGCTGCTGTGTCTGTCCCCTCGGGGAAATGTCACGCGGTGTAATGGAGTCCTTGTAGCTTGCTACGACTCGTCTACTCACGCTGATGACCGACACCTGGTTTTGCTGGGTTATGTATGCCTGTCCCTGCACGGATGTATCGCTTGGGTTTATAACTAGTCATGTCGACCCGGGTTCTTGTCGTTTGAATGCTAGCGACACATTCATATACGTGAGCCAAAAGACGCAAACGGTCAAGGCCAAGGTAAGGTGGCAGCCATGGAGTTTACCGTGCGTGAGGCCGCAAAGTGATGTGATGTGTTACAGGCTGGGTTCTTATGACCTAGGATCGGGGTCCCGACAACTTTGGTATCAGAGCTTGACTGCCTGTAGGATAACGAAGCCAAAACGGTCGATGTAGAGTCTAGCAACCCTTTAGTTATATAAGGGAATTGTTTGTGGAAGTGAACGCAAGGCTCTTTTACTCCTTTCCTTGTGTCATTCTCATTCTGACTCACCCTCTTCTTTATTCTACGGGGTTTAAGAATTAGGCTTTCTCATCTATTCATTAGGATGACGAGTTACTATGTTGGAGACTTATAGAGAAGTTGTTCTCTTCCTGGATCAGTGTCTCCATAAGAATTCAACCGTTATGTTGTTAGTTTTCTTGCAGGTTGCCTCATATTTCATGCCCGTACAGCCGTTATGCTATCTGAGTTTTCCAAAGTTCCCAAATAGTCTGATGCGATTGCAAATTCCTTCCTTTTTCCCAATGTCTTTTCGCCGGACAAAGCACACTAATAATTGTGTTGAGGTACTTTATTACCTCGATGTTTTGTTCAAGTATTAGGAAAACATGTTACTCCGAAAACTACGCAATAGTCTAGATGTGTGGTATGTCTTCCAGTGTGATAGTTCTGGCCATCATTTTCGAAAAACATCTCGTGATGTTAAATAGCTTGTAGGTACTCTATTTCTGGGTCTGTGAATCCAATGATCATTCTGCTCATCTCTGTTGATAGTGTTGCTAGTTCCTTTAGAATGATTAGTAACCTTGTTGCAGTTCCCAAGGTTCATGGTATATCATTCTTCCAACACCATGAATCATCTTTGGCAGAAGTTCTCCGTGAATTAAAGATCATAACAAGAGTGCTCGTGATGAGTTCTCTACTCCATATTGTGATTCTGCCTACTCCGCCCTTCTGCACGGATTATCTGGAAGAATTATGTTGAACTCGTTCGACATGCTAATCCATGCATCCACAACTCAAGAAACCATGTGCTCTTGAGTTGGCCCTATCTAGTTGTATTCTGACCTTCATCCATGAGAGGATAGTCAATAATAGTTGTGCATTTGTGTCATTAATGTCTTTTATTTCGTGGTCTGTCAAGTTGTTCTATTCTCGAATGACTGAGAGAAGCAAACTCCAGTACCTCATCCATTTCTTGGATTGGGTCAAAGTAGTTGTAATCCGCAGATCAAAATGCCAATCTGGGTTTTGTTCTGTTCTATCTTGGAGTATTATCTTCTTTTGTCAATAATGTCGTGAGAATTGCACCATCTCTTATGAGCTCTTGATGTAGTGATACTTTTCGCTATCATTGTTCATTCCTCGGTTTTCATTTTGGTTGTAACCGGAATATCGACAAGTGAACCATGATGTCTGAAATGAATACTCCTAGCAATGTTATTGCTTGGTAGTTAATGGACAATAAATTCACTCTTATGGTGATGATGATTGAATCGTCATCCTAAGATTGAGCGTGCTACCTAGTCCATGTTGCATGGTGCACTTTTCGATCGATGGGTTAGGATTGTGTCAATACCTCGTTCTATTGATCACATCACCTTGCCCTGAAAAGCGAGATTGTTCCCGAGCTTAATAATATATCGGTGGTTCATGATTTTCCGAATATCTTCTCGGAAGTATTACCAGGTTGTTTCCTGACTGTTATGATAGAGCTCCTGATCAAGTTGGTTTTTCTATAAACCAACCCCTTCTCCAAGAATCCGTATTGGATACCCCGAGCTAGTTGGTTAAGCTAAACAACAACTTGGAGAGTTGGAATATAAAAGCTTCGCCTAAACTCAGCTCATTTAAAAGGGATATCTTTCTGTTGTGTGAGTCTGAAGAAAGATGATATTTTCATCGGTTGATTCGTGTGATCAATTATTGCATATATTATCTTGTTCAATTTTGATTTGAGCATGGGCTATCGTCAAATCAAACTCAGAACCAAAGATTTTCGTAACGGTGTCTTACTCAGGGTTTTCCTTGAGCCTACACCATTATATTCCTTGATTTGACCAATGCTATTATCTTGCTCACATAGTTGTGGAAATCCATTTATATGGGTATCTTGATGAATTGTTGTTGAGCCCATCGGCAACATTGTAACTTGTTCCATGATCTGTGATGGACATTAAGCTAGTGCTGGAAACTTTGTAGACATTGTCTTCGTGTCTCGTGCACGAGGTATATGTTAGGTGTAAGAAGTGACTTCCTCTAATTCATGTGCGTCTGATGCAAGTTGTCGCCGTGAATTCGAGAAAAGTTAATTTGTTTTCTTCGGAATCATTCCAAGTTAATCATGCAAGTGAGAAGTATTCTATGGTTTGATAGACTGATCATCTTCACTCCATATGTATCTCCTAGCACACCAAGCCACTGATTGATTTGTTCAAGGAAAAGAAGTTAGGTGTCATTTCCGAAGGGCCCAGACGGACTTGCACATGGCTTCGTTATCCGCAATAATGGTTCCCATCCAGAACTCGGTAGTGTTTTGTTGTAAGACTTTTCATGTGGTCATCATTGTCTTGGGCAGCGTGTTCACATGTGTCTTGCAATCCAGCTCATGTTTTGGAGTTGGCTTTCGTAGTTCATTTCCTGAGAATCTTGCAACGTTATTCCGTCGATTTGTGTTGCAAACCATATTTTCGGACATGCTGAGTCTGAAGCATTGTGTCACCAACCGGAGCTGAATCTCAGGCAGTTATAATGGTTGGAACTTTCCCCAAGAATTATAATATTGGTCTCTATGTAACCCGGTAAAGTGATGTAATGGCTAACACATCTAGCCGGAAGACTTGATATTATAATCAACAATCTTAGCCATCCCCCGTGAGGACTATGTATAACTTATTTCAGAAGTTGTTCCTCATGGACCTTTTTGAGTCCCGAAGTCCGACCTATACTTGATGTGCTAGATAGCAAGCATGATCTGTAATTGGGTTGTGCTAGTACATCAAGGAGAATATTAGAAGCGGAGTGCTAAATGTCTCTCGGTCGATCAACCAGATTTCGTTTACTTGGCACAGCTAAGGTGAAATCTGAGGAAGTGTTGTCTTCCTTTGCATCTGCATCCTCCATCTCTGTTCATCATAGTAGTAGGTTGTGTCACCAAGATCTTGGCACAGATATTGGTAAAACTTTGATGAATATGGAAATGCTCAAGTTCTTGAGAGCACGCTCAGACACTAGGTTATATCCTCGGTAATAATTGGAATGTGCCTTCCGTTCGCTGAGTTGTTCTATAACCCTAGTTTCTTTCCAACTGAGTATGTCATTCTTTCAAATTCCTCCAACAATCATTTGTGAATTGCATTACCCTGGTATGAAGAGTTTCAATGATCTTAGGATCAAAAGTAATTCTTTTTGCCACTTGAGGGGAATAACTCTAAGAGTCACCTTCCTAAGGTGCCCCGTTGTGGTATGAAGGGCAACCTAATCCTCGCTACTTTGAAACCTCGCCAGCATCTGTTTTAAGTCTGGATTTGTTGCCTACCAATTGAACCTCTGTCATATGTCTCATTTCCTCGTTCGTGTTATGTGTGTTGTGTCTCAGCTCAAGGGACGTTCCTACGTCTCATTCTATGAGTTGATCTTGAGTTGCTCGATCTTCGAGGAGATCGAATCTTATGTCGTCTCTCTGTTCTTTTGTCGTCAAGCTAGATGAAGACCTCAAGAACAAAGATGTCAAGATCAACATGGTGCGACGAATCAACGTCCTCGAGAGGAGCAAATGGGTCGTGAAGATTGTGATAGTTTAGTGTCCCTTCTTCCTCTTCCCGACTACGCTTGAATCTCAGGACGAGATTCTTGTTTAGTAGGGGTGAGCTGTCACAGCCCAAGTTTGCGTAGCTTGTCATTGCATTTTGTGCATGCATTCAAATTGCATTGAATCTGGAAATGGAAGTGATCAAGCCAAATGAGTTGAAATTGACAAAAAGGCAATAAAAATATTACCTTAAAAGGAACCGGAAAAATGTTCCAAATATTTGGGAAAATAGTGACAGGGAATAAATCTGTCAAACCAAATTTCTAAGTCATAGGAACTTATGAACAGGATTTTTGATTGGATTAAATAACTGTTTGGAATGGAGTTATTTTGTTTTCTTTTAAAATAGAAGTTTCAAAAATGTTGAAACTATTTTGTGGCATTGATTATTTTTATTACTGTCACATAATACTATTTTAGGGTTTTATAAAATGATTAAATGTTTTATTAAAATCCTAAATCTAAATGCCAGAAAGAAAATAAAACAAAAATAGGAAAGGAGAGAGAGAAACTTACCTAGTGCCTACCTGCTGGCCCAACCCACCAGGGGGTCTCCCCTGTCGTCTTCCTCCTCGTGCGAGAAGGCAGAGGAGAAGGAAGGCACGACGCCCCCTCGCCACCTCCTGCTTCGTCGTGGAGCCTTCTCCTGCCTCCACCGCGTCAGCACGAGGCTCCTCTCTCCCTTATCTCCTCTCCTCTCTCCATTCCCCTCCTCTTCTCCGTGTTTCCTCTCCTCTCTCGCCGCCGTTGCCGAGCACTTCTCAAGTTCGTCGCCGTCGACCCCGGCCAGCCCTCGCTGCCCTGTCACGCTCCACACCTCCGCCTCGATGAGCTGCTCCTCTCCATCAACTCCTCCGAGCTCCCGAGCCCGCAGCGTCCCCATCGTCGTCGTTTCTCTCTCCGGTCACCAGATCCGCCGTCGTCGATTCGGCCTGCTCCAAGCCTCCCCTTCGTCGCCGATGCCAGAAATGGGTTCACCGTGAGCTCCTGCTCCTCCTCCTATGCTCTCCCCCTCCGTTCCTGCCCTCTAGCTCCAACCCCCACCATGGCCGACTCCGGCCACCACCCGAGGTCATCGCCGGCCTCGCTCCGGCCACCTTCTGGGCCGTAACTTGGTCGGAACAGATGCTGCGATTCATCAGCTAGCCGTAGAGCCAAACCGCGACCGAAATTGATGCCCGTAGGGATTTTTCCGATGACCACCGCCGCGTCTGTAGTCGCCGGTGTTGAGCCGCCGGTGGTCTCGACCCCTGTGACCGTGGGTTGACTCCCCTGAGTCACAGACAGGTGGGGCCCAACCCTGTTTAAATTAAGTCAATCACAAAATTAACTAACCAGATTAATTAACCTAAAGACTCACTAACAGTGGGCCCAGACCCTAATTAGGAATAAAAGATTAAAACTAAACTGTTCTTAACATGTGTGTCACTGACTAGTGGGCCTTGGTTGTCAGGTTTGACCTGGCCGGCCAGTTGACCTGCTGACGTCAGTGCTGATGCAATAATAGTACTTTCTGATTATAAAATAATTCCAGAAATGTCTAAAACTTCTAAAATTCATAGAAAATAATTTGTAAGTCCAATGAAAATAATTTATATATGAAAAAGTATCAGAAAAATCCAAAGAATCTGATTATGGCATTTTCATGCATGTTTGAAAAAGTTAACAACACCAAATAGGAAAAATGATGAATAGGGTAAATTTAATAAATAGTTTGGAGTTGGAAATTGATACTTATTGAATTCCACTTCAATTTTTATGACCAAACATTGGTCAATGCAAATCAGTACCTCAAAATACTAACTCCGTACATGTTGGAACAATTTGTTATGAGCATCAGGTCGAATCAATTATAAGGGTACTTGGAAAGATACCCGGCTTGACGTGATGTTTGAATCCTAATTCAAACCAACTTCAACTTAAGAAATTATAGCCACATTAGCCTTGCCATCTTTCATCTCATGTCTTGAGCATGCATCATAGTGTTGCATTTCCGTGAAGAAATTGTTGCTCTTTCTTGTTTGTCGGTGTTCTCCCCCCCTCGGTAAACGATGTTTCCGACGATGTGATCATTGACATTGACGAAGATTCATTGCTATCTTCAGACGTGTCAGGCAAGCAAACCCCCTTGAGCATATTGATATAAACCCACTCTCTCGCTCCTGCTCTCTTTTACTGCATTAGGACAAACACGATTCAACTGTACATGTTATCGGTAGTTGAACCCATTCCTTTGCATGACCTGATTTTGTCACAGTAAATAGTTGAAACCACTTAGCATGAGTACCAACTGCTTGAGCCTTGTTGTGCTTACTCATCCATGCTTGTTTACAATGCCTGCTATGCTTAGAGTCGTGCCGGGTCTGATCCATCTGGATGATGAATCGGAATGGTTGTGATCATGTTCTACAGTGTGAGAGTAAAAGTGTGAATCCGATTTGGTAAAGGTAGCGATGAGAGGCCATGTAGGAGTAAATGGTGGGTTGTCTCATTGGGACCGTCCTTAAGAACTGAGTTCTGTGTATGTTATCCAAGACAAGATACTACCATGCATTGCGCCCTGAAATATGACCCCGCTCGGCTTATTAATTGCCTAGATCCCTGTCTAGGAGTTGCAATTAGTTTCTGGTGTTTGTAGGAAAAGTGTTGGTGGCCGTGTTTAGCTCTGCCCGATGGGGCAGGCTTCTCTGCGGTAGATACACAGTGGCACGGTGTACCAAGTGGCACCCGAATGGTGGGCTTGGGAACCCTGCGCACATCGTTTGGGGCCGTAGAGGAAACCTCGGCCGGACTTCCTTGCGGATTCAGTCTCAAATAGGCGATAAACCTGGACTAGGGTCTTGTGTGGTTAACGGTCGTGGCCGACACCCACGCCAGTGCTTCCGCTTGAAGGTTGCCAAGAGGCATGACATGCATATGGTGCTAAGTGGTGGGAGCATGTGTGAAGAAGTATACCCCTGCAGGGTGATTCAATCTGTTCGAATAGCCGCGTCCTCGGATATGGACTACTTGGAAACATTACGTGGTACATAGACAATTTAAATGGATACTCTAAAACATGCAAGATAAGTGTGAGTGCTATGGAAGGCCTTGTCGTAGGGAGACGAGAGTGGATCCATAGTGGTGTATTGAATTGGTGAATATGTGGACTTGTGTGCGCTATCCCACCTCAAAGAAAGGAACTATGGTCGTAGTACAGGTTAGCCAAGAGTCAAAGCTGGCTTGCTGCAATCAAACCCCACAATCCTTTCATTGAAACATGATGCATATGTAGATAGTTCTGATGTAAGTCTTGATGAGTACCTTTGTACTCACGGTTGCTTTATTTATGTTTTTGCAGAGAAGACTTAGACTCATTAAAAGGTTCTACGCGATGTGTTCGATGTTGACCGGAATAGCTTGGGAATACCAGACTAGTAGCTTTTTAGGCTCTTCAGCCACTTATAGTAGATGTCTGTACCCAGACATGATTTGCTTCCGCTTGTTGTTTGTATGACTTGAGTGTCGGGTCACGAGACCCCTTTTTGTAATATCATACTATGTTGACTCTTATGAGTCTTTAATAAATGCTTGAGTCATAGAGTTATGTTGTGATGCCATGTTGTATCTACACATATTGTGCATAATGTGTGTATGTTTGAAATGCATTATATGTGTGGGATTCGACACCTAGTTGTTTTCCTTTAGTAGTACTCTTTACAGGGAAATGCCTCTTTGTGTTTCCATCGGGCCTTGGTAGCTTGCTACTGCTCGGAACACGTTGATTGACCGGCATGTATCCTTCTTTGCTGCTGTGTCTGTCCCCTCGGGGAAATGTCACGCGGTGTAATGGAGTCCTTGTAGCTTGCTACGACTCGTCTACTCACGCTGATGACCGACACCTGCTTTGCTGGGTTATGTATGCCTGTCCTTGTACGGATGTATCGCTTGGGTTTATAACTAGTCATGTCGACCCGGGTTCTTGTCGTTTGAATGCTAGCGACACATTCATATACGTGAGCCAAAAGACGCAAACGGTCCCGGCCAAGGTAAGGTGGCAGCCGTGGAGTTTACCGTGCGTGAGGCCGCAAAGTGATGTGATGTGTTACAGGCTGGGTTGTTATGACCTAGGATCGGGGTCCTGACATAAACATCCCTTAGGTATTCTTCCGGAGTTATGATCTTGATGATATTGCTTTCAACATTTATGGGAGTATCTGAGATATAATGCTTGATTATCTGCCCATTTACAACTCTCGGACAATTACCTTCCGTGTTGTTGATCTTGATAGCACTGGAACGATATACCTCCTCAACAATATAGGGACCTTCCCATTTAGAAAGAAGCTTGCCTGCAAAAAATCTTAAACGAGAATTATATAGCAAGACATAATCACCTACATTGAACTCACGCTTTTGTATCCTCTTACCATGCCACCTCTTAACCTTTTCTTTGAACAACTTGGCATTTTCATATGCCTCAGCTCTCCATTCATCAAGCGAGCGAATGTCAAATAACCTCTTCTCACCAGCAAGTTTGAAATCAAAGTTGAGCTCTTTGATTGCCCAATAAGCTTTATGCTCTAGCTCAAGAGGTAAATGACATGCTTTACCGTACACCATTTTGTACGACGACATGCCCATGGGATTCTTATAGGCAGTTCTATAAGACCACAGTGCATCATCGAGCTTCTTAGACCCATTCTTTCTAGACCTGTTGACAGTCTTTTGTAGAATTAGTTTAATTTCTCTATTGCTTAGCTCTACTTGACCACTGGACTGAGGGTGATAGGGGGACGCAATTCTATGGTTGACATCGTACTTAGCCAGCATTTTACGGAAAGCACCATGAATGAAATGTGAACCACCGTTGGTCATCAGATATCTAGGGACTCCAAATCTAGGGAAAATAACTTCTTTAAGCATCCTGATAAAAGTGTTGTGGTCAGCACTACTAGTGGGGATAGCTTCTACCCACTTAGTGACATAGTCAACAGCAAGTAGGATATGAGTATACCCGTTGGATTTTGGAAAAGGTCCCATATAATCAAAGCCCCAAACATCAAATGGTTCAATGACAAGTGAATAGTTCATAGGCATTTCCTGACGTTACCAATATTACCTACTCTTTGACATTCGTCACAAGACAAGACAAACTTACGAGCATCCTTGAAGAGAGTGGGCCAATAGAAACCTGATTACAATACCTTGTGTGCAGTTCTATCTCCCGCATGGTGTCCTCCGTAGGCCTCAGAGTGATACTTCTGTAGGATCTGTCCCTGTTCATGTTCAGGTACACAATGTCTAATAACACCATCTACTCCTTCGTTATAAAGGTGAGGATCATCCCAAAAGTAATGTCTCAAGTCAAAAGTATTTCTTCTTTTGCTGGTATGTGAAACTAGGTGGTATATATTTGGCAACGATATAGTTTGCAAATATCAGCATACCACGGTGCACTACGTGAAGTATTTATGACATTCAGTTGCTCATCGGGAAAGCTATCATCAATAGATTGTGGGTCATCAAGAACGTTCTCTAACCTAGACAAGTTATCTGCTACGGGGTTATTAGCACCCTTCTTGTCGACAACGTGCAAATCAAATTCTTGTAGCAAGAGAACCCATCTGATAAGTCTAGGTTTAGCGTCCTTCTTCTCCATGAGGTACTTAATAGCAGCGTGATCAGTGTGAATAGTGACTTTGGACTCAACTATGTAAGACCTGAACTTTTCACATGCAAACACGACTGCTAAAAACTCGTTTTCCGTAGTAGCATAGTAACATTCAACTTCTTATCATCTCTTTACCCTAGGACAATACCAACATCATAATCACTAGCATCACACATGATTTCAAAAGGTAAGTTCCAATCAGGTGGTTGAACAATAGGTGCAGTTATCAAGGCCTTCTTAAGTATTTCAAACGCTTCCTCACAATCATCGTCAAAAACAAAAGGAATATCCTTTTGCAAGAGATTGGTAAGAGGCCTAGAAATCTTAGAGAAGTCTTTAATGAACCTCCTATAGAAACCAACATGACCAAGGAAACTTCTTAAACCTTTGATATCTGTGGGGTATGGCATTTTCTTGATCGCATCAACCTTAGCCTTATCGACTTCAATACCTCTTTAAGAAATTTTATGTTCTAAGACGATGTCTTCATTAACCATAAAGTGGCACTTGTCCCAATTCAAGACAAGATTGGTGTCTTTACATCTCTGCAAGACTCGATCAAGGTTGCTGAGGCAATCATCAAAGGAAGACCCGCAAATGGAGAAGTCATCCATGAAAACCTCAACAATCTTTTCACAAAAGTCAGAGAATATAGCCATCATACATCTTTGAAAGGTGGCAGGTGCATTACATAAGCCAAAAGGCATACGTCTATAAGCAAAGGTACCGAAAGGGCAGGTGAAAGTGGTTATCAAGAGTGCTGGCATAGAGTGGGACTAATGCCCTTAAGATCATCAAGAGTATATCCAATAGCAGCACGGTGCTTCCTCGGAGTTTTTAGTAACTTCTTTTCTTCATGCTCTGAGAGGCTAGCACTAATAATAACATGATATATCTCTTTTTCATCAAGATAAGCATACTTAAGAGTGTCAGTCAACTGCTTAAGCTCGAACACAGGATCACCCTTTGGTGGGGGTGGATCCCCAAGTAGTTCAACACGCAAATTATTCGTAAGGATAGGATATTGTTCTAAGACAACCCTATCTATCTCATCCCTTTCATCCATATGCATATCATTTTCATGCTCAAGCAAGTATTGCTCTAAGGGATCAGTAGGAGGCACGGCAATAGAAGCCAAGGCAATAGTTTCATCCTTACTGGGCAAGTCTTTTTCATGAGGTTGTCTACCAAACTTGGAGAAATTGAACTCATGTGACAAACCTTCAAAGCCAAAGTGACAGTTTGCTTCTCACAGTCAATATGAGCATTGATAGTATTGAGAAAAGGTCTGCCAAATATGATGGGACAAAAGCTATCTTGAGTGGTAGCAAGAACGAGGAAATCAGCAGGATACTTCGTTTTACCACACAAGACTTCAACATCCCTAACAATTCCCACAGGGCAGATAGCATCTCTATTGGCAAGCTGAATAGTGACATCAATAGGTTCTATCTCAACAGGTGCAATCTCGTCTTTAATTTCATCATATAAGGATTGAGGTATTGCACTAACACTAGCACCCACGTCACATAAACCATGATAGGAATGATCTCCTATCTTAATAGAAACAACAGGCGTGCCAACAACAGGCCTATGTTTATCTCTAGCGTGAGGTTTAGCAATTCTAGCAGCATCTTCACATAAGTGAATATTATGTTCCTCAACATCATCGGACAGGAGATCTTTGATAATAGCAATGCTAGGTTCAACTCTAATTTTCTCAGGGGGTGTAGGTGTTCTAATGTAGCCTCTACGTATCACAGTTGAAGCTTTAGAATGATCCTTTATCCTAACAGGGAAAGGTGGTTTCTCAATGTAAGCACTGGGAACAATAGGATCTTTATAGGCAATGACTTTCTCTTCAACTGGATTGGGTTTAACTACATTGACTTATAAAGGAGGATGATATTTAAACCACTTCTCTTTGGGGAGATCAATATGAGCAGCAAATGATTCACACAATGAAGCTACTATCTCATAGTCAAGTCCATACTTAGCGCTAAAATCACAAAACGTATTTGTTTCAACAAAGGGTTTAACACAATCAAACTTGAAATTCATACCTCACTCCTTACCCTCATCAAGCTCCCAATCTTCAGAGTTGAGTTTAATTCTCTCCAATAAATTCCATTTGAAGTCAATATCTCTCTTCATAAAAGAACCGGTACAAGAAGTGTCAAGCATGGTGCGATCATCATGAGAAAGCCGAGCATAGAAGTTCTGAATGATACTTTCTCTCGAGAGCTCATGGTTGGGGCATGAATATAACATTGATTTAAGCCTCCCCAAGATTGAGCGATGCTTTCTCTGTCGCGAGGCCAAAAATTATGAATATAATTCCGATCACGATGTACTAGATGCATAGGATAAAACTTTTGATGAAATTCCAATTTCAACCGATTGTAGTTCCATGATCCAGTATCATCACGTAGCCTATACCATGTCAACGCCTTATACCTCAAAGATAAGGGAAATACCTTCATCCTCGGGCAAACCTACAAGCTTAAATAAACCACAAACTTCATCTGCATAGATTAGATGCAAGTCTGGATGTGATGTTCCATCTCTTGTAAAAGGATTAGCCAGCAGTTTCTCAAGCATACCCGAAGGAAATTCAAAGAAAATATTTTCAGTAGGTGCAGCAGGTTGAGGAGAAACTCTTTGTGCTTCCGTTCGAGGTGAAGATACCCCGAACAAGCCCCTCAAAGAATTAGTTTCCATAGTGACAAGTGACAATAAATTTCAGCACACTATATGAATGTTTCCTTACCAAGTTCCACTTACCACAGACGCTTCACTCCCCGGCAACAGCGCCAGAAAAGAGTTCTGATGACCCACAAGTATAGGGGATCTATCGTAGTCCTTTCGATAAGTAAGAGTGTCGAACCCAACGAGGACCAGAAGGATCTGACAAGTGGTTTTCAGCAAGGTAATATCTGCAAGCACTGAAATTATCGGTAACAAGTGGTTGTGTGGTGAGATGATTCGTAGCAAGTAGCAAGTAACAAAAGTAACAATGGTGCAGCAAAGTGTCCCAATCCCTTTTATTGCAAGGGACAAGCCTGGACAAAGTCATATAGGAGGAAAAACGCTCCCGAGGACACACGGGAATTTCTTTCATGCTAGTTTTCATCATGTTCATATGATTCATGTTCGTTACTTTGGTAGTTTGATATGTGGGTAGACCGACGCTTGGGTACTGCCCTTACTTGGACAAGCATCCCACTTATGATTAACCCCTCTCGCAAGCATCCGCAACTACGAAAGAAGAATTAAGACAAAGTCTAACCATAACATTAAACTAGTGGATCCAAATCAGCCCCTTACGAAGCAACGCATAAACTAGGGTTTAAGCTTCTGTCACTCTAGCAACCCATCATCTACTTACTACTTCCCAATGCCTTCCTCTAGGCCCAAATAATGGTGAAGTGTTATGTAGTCGACGTTCACATAACACCACTAGAGGAAAAACAACATACAACACATCAAAATATCGAACGAATACCAAATTCACATGACTACTATTAGCATGACTTATCCCATGTCCCCAGGAACAAAAATAACTACTCACAAAGCATAATCATATTCATGACCAGAGAGGTAATGAGTAGCATCAAGGATCTGAACATAAACTCTTCCAGCAAATAATCCAACTAGCATCAACTACAAAGAGTAATTAACACTACTAGCAACCTTACAAGTACCAATCGGAGTCGCGAGACAGAGATTGGTTACAAGAGATGAACTAGGGTTTGGAGATGAGATGGTGCTGATGAAGATGTTGATGGTGATGAGTCCCCTCCGATGAGAGGAGTGTTGGTGATGACGATGGCGACGATTTCCCCCTCCGGGAGGGAAGTTTCCCTGGCAGGATCGTCCTGCCGGAGCTCTGGATTGGTTCTGCTCAAGTTCCGCCTCGTGGCAGCGGTGAATCCTCCGAAAAGCGTCCTCTTGAATTTTTTCGGAACGAAACCCTTCATATAGAAGAAGAGGGGAGCCAGTAGGCCTGCAGGGAGCCCACAAGCCCCCTAGGCGCGACCAGGGGGGTGGCCGCGCCTAGCAGGCTTGTGGCCACCTGCTGGCGCCCCTCTAGCACTTCTTCGGCCCAATATTTTTTATATATTCCCAAAAAAATCCATGTTGATTTTCATGGCGTTTGGAGTTGCGCAGAATAGGCATCTCAAACCAGCTCCTTTTTCAGGCCAGAATTCTAGCTGCCGGCATTGTCCCTCTTCATGTAAACCTTGCAAAATAAGAGAGAAAAGGCATAAGTATTGTACCGTGAAGTGAAATAACAGCCCTAAAAGCAATAAATATCAACATGAAAGCATGATGCAAAATGGACGTATCATGCTTCAATGGTTTGTCCTTGTGAGCTGCCCTACATGATCAATGCATCTATGTAATTCTCTTGCTATTGCTATGCTCAGTTTATTGGAATCCGATGGATTATGAGATTATGTTCAGATTTTTATGAGTTATATATATTTGATTATCATTTTATATTATGTTCCTTAGTGATTCATGCATGTTCTCGTTGCTATTTATTGCTTTGGCCGAGTAGTAGAATGTAACTCCAAGAGGGAGCGTTATGCATGATTGTGGGTTTATGCCCCTCGATGTCTAGCTTGAGTGACAGAAACATGAGACTAGGGGATGTGATGTTGCCACCAGGGAGAAAACAACGATGCTTGTGACCACGGTTGCAAGGATTGTTTACCTTACGCATAGTTCGTTAATGCAGTTGTTCGTTACTTTGAGTTTAAACTTTGGGTAGGGCTCACAACTTAATACCGACGAGATGATCGGGATAGATATCTCAAGGTGGATGATTAGTAAGTTGATGTTGATGAATAAGCGGTCTACTTGTCTTGGCGTACTGCCCATTACTATTGAACCTCTAACTGCCCATTACTGCGTTCATAATTCTGTCAATTGCTCAATTGTGATTTGTTTACCCAAGCATAGCTGTTTATCGTCTTTTGGGGGAGAGACATCACTAGTGAACATAATGTGACTCCGGTCCATACCACCATCATTGTTTACACCTCCATCATTTTCCGTTTTCATTTACTTTCTCGTTGCAATCAATATTACTTTTCCCGCTTGTGTTTTGACGCTTTGCAAACAACAAGGCCGGAGAGATTGACAACCTCTATGTACTCCTTGGGAGCAAAGTTATTTGTTGTGTGCGCAGGTCCACGTCTTCTGCTAGTGCCAGGGTGGAATACAACTACTTGTTGAGGCTAGGAGTCCTCTTGGTTCGATAAACCTTACAGTCTTCGTGTAAGGGAAAACTTGTTGCTGACTACATCTCAACCTTCCACTTGGGGTAACCAATGAGGTGCGAGAAGTGTATACATCATCTCGTTATCAGGTACTCCCTTGTTTTGTGTGATTTTTGTTTAACCGCTTGGAGTTTTAGTTATGTCGACCGCAGGTATGATCAAGGTTACTGCAGGATGTCCTACTTCGAAGGAAAGGACTTCCCCTACTGGAAGACCAAGATGCAAATGTATCTTCAAGCAATTGACAACGATCTCTCATATATTGTGGAAAATGGTATTCCCTCCATCACTGCTAGTATCTCTGCCACTGATGTGAAGAAGTTCAACCAACTTGACTTGCAAGCGAAGAATATCATCTGTGGCCACCTGAGCAAAGGTCAGTATGGTAGAGTTAGTGCTTTGGGCACAACTAAGCTTATATGGGATAGGCTGTCCAAAGTCAATGAGGGAGTCTCAACATAGCATGACTCTCATGTCGATGTTCTTCGCAATCTCTTCAATCGCTTCAAGAGGATTGACAATGAAACCTGCCTAGGTACTTTTGATTGCCTCACTGACATCTCAAATGAACTGCAAGCACTGGGAGGTAGAGACATCACTGACCATGAAGTTGTGAAGAAAATCCTAGATCTCTTGATCCATCATTTGACACACTGGTTCTGATGATCCAAGAATGAATAGACTACAAGATGCTTGATCCCCTGATATACTTGAGAGACTCAATACTCATGAATTCCAACAAGAAGAAAAGAGAGATCTATATGGAACAAGCTACTCAAGACCTCGTGCGCTGAAGGCTAAGGCTATTTCCTCATCTGAAGAATAAGAATCTGATTGCAGTCTTGGTGACACTCAAGAACTGGGATAGGAACTTTCTATGCTCATGAGGAAATTCCAGAAATTCACAAAACGTGTCCAGTTTAGAAAATCTTCAAGAAAAGATATGAGGAAATCAGAATCTTCATGTGAGGACTACAATAAAAGAACCTGCCACAAATGCAAGAAATTTGGTCACTACATTGTTGATTGTCCTCGCTGGGTGAAAGAATCAAGGAAGAAGAAACACAAGGATGAAAGTTCTGATGACTTAAAGAAAAAGAAGAAATCTTCAAAATCCTCATCGCACAAGAAGACGAGTTTCAGAAAGGCTCGGACACTCATTGGCAAGGAAATGGAATCTGAAGAAAAGTCTAAGGAATGTGATGAAGAGGAGGTTCTGAAGTGGAGTCCGAATCTGGTGTGCAAAGCCTTGCACTCGCCACCACATTCGTCAGCAAGTTGATCTTCAACCTTGAAGAAAATGACAACGCATACTATACTAACGAATATGCTGATGACTTCGCTCCAACTTATTGCTTCATGGCAAAAGGTTCAAAGGTACCAAACCACACTTCCTCGTCTGATTCTAGTGACTGTGAACCTGATGATTATCAAAAACCCAGTTACTATAAACTTGCCAACATTTCCACTAAGCAATAAAGTGCCACTCAAAAGCTTCAGAAACTGTTAGACAAAAGCGATGATCTGCTGAATGATGAAATGAATCATACTCAAATTCTCATTGAAGATGTTCAAAGTATTCAGTCTAGATTTCACAGTCTTCAAGACCGCTATGGCACATGATACGTCTACAAAGTATATATAATTTTTTATGGTTTCATGGTATTATCTTGTCAAACTTTGGATGTTTTGCATGCCTTTTATTTATTTTCTAGGACTAACTTATTAACTCAGTGCCAAGTGCCAGTTCCTGTTTTTTCCATGTTTTTGACCCCTTTCAGAGGAGGATTTTGAACGGAGTCCAAACGGAATGAAACTGCCAAAAAGATTTTTTCCGGAATAGAAAAAGATTGGGGAGCCGGAGAATCAGGGCAGGGGGCCACCAGGGACCCCACAAGCCATCATGGCGCGGCCAAGGGGGCCCGCGTCCCCCTGGCTTGTGGGCTCCCTGAGGCTCCGTTACCCTAGGTTTTGCGCCTATATATTCCCTAAAAATCCATAAAAAATCAGGAGATCATCGAAAGTACTTTTCCGCCGCCGCAATCTTCTGCCTCTGCAAGATCCCATCTGGGGCACATTCTGGTGCCGTGACGGAGGGGGATTCGGATACGGAGGGCTTCTTCATCAACACCATTACCTGTCCGATGATGCGTGAGTAGTTCACCATAGACCTACGGGTCCATAGCTAGTAACTAGATGGCTTCTTGTCTCTCTTGGATCTTCAATACAAAGTTCTCCATGATCTTCATGGAGATCTATCCGATGTAATCTTCTTTTGCGGTGTGTTTGTTGAGATCCGATGAATTGTGGATTTATGATCAGATTATCTATGAATCTTATTTGAGTTTCTTCTGATCTCTCTTATGCGTGATTTCATATCCTTGTAATTCTCTTCGACTTGTGGGTTTTGTTTGGCCAACTAGATCTATGATTCTTGCAATGGGATAAGTGCTTGGTTTTAGGTTCATACCGTGAGGTGACCTCACCCAGTGACAGAAGGGGTAGCGAGGCACCCATTGTGTTGTTGCCATCAAGGGTAAAAAGATGGGGTTTTCATCATTGGTTTGAGATTATTCCTCTACATCATGTCATCTTGCTTAAGGCGTTACTCTGTTCGTCATGAACTCAATACACTAGATGCATGCTGGATAGCAGTGATGTGTGGAGTAATAGTAGTAGATGCAGAAAGTATCGGTCTACTTGTCTCGGACGTGATGCCTATATGTATGATCATTGCCTTAGATATCGTCATGACTTTGGGCGGTTCTATCAATTGCTCGGCAGTAATTTGTTCACCCACCGTGATATTTGCTATTTTGAGAGAAACCTCTAGTGAACACTATGGCCCCCGGGTCTACTCCACACCATATTTTCAGCCTTAGTCTTTTTACTTCGTTGCACTTTCCGCCTTCAGATCTCACTTTGCAATCAATCTTGAAGGGATTGACAACCCCTTTAAAGTGTTGGGTGCAAGCTCTTTTGTGTTTGCGTAGGTACTCTGGACTTGATGAGATTCTCCTACTGGATTGATACCTTGGTTCTCAAACTGAGGTAATTACTTACTGCTCCTGTGCTGCATCACCCTTTCCTCTTCAAGGGAAAAACCAACGAAAGCAAGTCTCTGTCAACGTGTCAATTTCTGGCGCTGTTGTTTGAGAAGTAGCAGAAGGATTTCTGGCTCCATTGCCGGGGAGGATCAAGTCAAGAACTCATCCAAGTAGGTGTCGCAAACTCATCTCTTGCATTTACTTTGTTTGCCAGTTGCCTCTCGTTTTCCTCTCCCCCACTTCACAATTTGCCTTTTTCGTTTGCCTTTTCGTTCGCCCTTTTTCTCGCTTGCTATTTGTTCGCTTGTGTGCTTGCTTGCTTGATGAAGTCACCATGAATGAAAACACCAAACTTTGTGACTTCTCGAATACTAATAATAATGATTTTATTAGTACCCCGATTGCTCCCGCCACTAGTGCGGAGTCATATGAAATCAATGCCGCTTTGCTGAATCTTTCTATGAAAGAGCAATTCTCTGGCCTTCCTAGTGAAGATGCCGCATCCCATCTCAATACCTTCATTGAGCTTTGCGATATGCAAAAGAAGAAAGATGTGGATGATGATGTGATTAAATTGAAGCTTTTTCCTTTCTCGTTGCGAGATCACACAAAAACTTGGTTTTCTTCTTTGTCCAAAAATAGTATCGATTCTTGGGATAAGTGCAAAGATGCTTATATATCCAAGTATTTTCCACCGGATAAGATTATCTCTCTCCGTAATGATATCATGAATTTCAAGCAACTTGATCATGAACATGTTGCACAATCTTGGGAGAGAATGAAATTGATGATTAGAAATTGTCCCGCTCATGGCTTGAGTCTTTGGATGATTATACAAATCTTTTACGCTGGCTTGTATTTCGCTTCTAGAAATATCTTGGACTCCGCCTCAGGTGGAACGTTCATGGAAATCGTGTTAGGGGAAGCCACAAATCTCCTAGACAACATCATGACGTATTACTCTCAGTGGCACACTGAAAGGTCACCTACTAGTAAGAAGGTACACGCTATAGAAGAAATTAACTCGTTGAGTGCTAAGATGGATGAGTTAATGAATTTGGTTGCTAGTAGAAGTGCTCCTTTAGATCCTATTGATATGCCCTTGATTGAGAGTAGCAACGCTAGCTTGGACGTTAATTTTGTTGGTAGGAATAACTTTGGCAACAACAATGCTTTTAGAGGAAACTATGTTCCTAGGCCTTTTCCTAGTAACTCCTCTAATAACTTTGGCAACTCCTACAACAATACTCATGGAAATTACAATAGATTACCCTCTGATCTAGAGAGTAATATCAAAGAGTTCATCAACTCTCAAAAGATTTTCAATGCGTCCATAGAGGAAAAGCTACTCAAAATTGATGATTTGGTTAAAAGCGTTGATAGAATGTCTAGTGATGTTGATGCTTTGAAAGTTAGATGTGCTCCTCCAAAGATCAATATGGATGAAACACTTTGAAAGCTATGCGTGTTTCCATGATTGAGAGCAAAGAAATAACTGCCCAAATTCGTGCTAGACATGAATGGCCTAAAAAGGCGTGTTCTCGTGATAAGAATCACGAATATCTTAAAGTGCTTGGTGTGACTCCCATTGAATCTTTGTTTTCTTGTGTCAAACCTAATGATTATGGGGATGGATATGAATCCACTTTGGTTGAAAAATGCCCCAATTATTCGGAGTCCACCTATCTTGATGCTAAAAGCATTGAAAGTGGAGTAGAAGATATTAAAACTTTGAGTAATAATGAAATTACAACTATGGATTTCAAGGAATTCAATTATGATAGTTGCTCCTTGATTGAATGCATTTCCTTGATGCAATCCATGTTAAACTCTCCACACGCTTATAGCCAAAACAAGGCCTTTACCGATCATATCATCGAAGCTATGATAAAATCACTTGAAGAGAAACTTGAATTGGAAGTCTCTATCCCTAGAAAGCTTCATGATGAGTGGGAACCTACCATCAAAATAAAAATCAAAAACTATGAATGCAATGCTTTGTGTGATTTGAGTGCTAGTGTCCCCACGATTCCAAAGTCTTTATGTGATGTTCTCGGTTTTAATGAGATTGAAGAGTGTTCTCTTAATTTGCATCTTGCTGATTCTACTGTCAAGAAACCCATGTGAAGGATCAATGATGTTCTTACTATTGCAAATAGGTACTATGTACGTGTGGATTTCATTGTGCTTGACATTGATTGCAATCCTACATGCCCTATTATTCTTAGTAGACCTTTCCTAAGGACTATCGATGCTATCATCGATATGAAGGAAGGGAATATTAGATTTCAATTTCCTTTAAGGAAGGGCATGGAACACTTTCCTAGAAATAAAATAAGATTTCTTTATGAATCCATGATGAGGGTCACTTATGGTTTGAGCACCAAAGACGACGATATGTGATTCTATCGCTTTTATGCCTAGCTAAGGGCGTTAAACAATAGCGCTTGTTGGGAGGCAACCCAATTAATTTATCTTTTTCTTTCTGTTTTGTTGCGTCCACACCATCATAATTCTGTTGTGATTGTGTTTTTTGTGTTTCTTTTTGTGTTTGAGCCAAGCAAAACCTTTATGACTAGTCTTGGTGATGGTTGTTTGATCCTGCTGGAAAAAGACAGAAACTTTTCGCTCACGAGATGATTTTTCATTTTTATTCAGAAAGAGCTTTTGAGTTTATTCTTTTTGTTGCTGGTTGATATGCCTTTTGCCCAGGCAGGCGTAATTGTTCAGATTTTTTGAGGTACCAGAAGTATACGAAGTATACAGATTGCTACAGACTAGTCTGTTTTTAACAGATTCTATTTTTGTTGAGTTAGTTGCTTGTTTTGATGAAACTATGGTTAGTATCGGGGGTACTAGCCATGGAAAAGTGAGAATACAGTAGCCCAACACCAACATAGATAGAATTCAAGTTTTCTACAGTACCAAAAGAGGTGGTAGTTCATTTTCTTGTGCTAATGTTATCACGAGTTTCTGTTTAAGTTTTGTGTTGTGAATTTTTCAAGTTTTGGGTGATGTTCTCATGGACAAAGAGATAATGAGTGGAAATAGCTCAAGCTTGGGGATGCCCAAGGTATCCCAAGCCAAATTCAAGGACACCAAAAAGCCTAAGCTTGGGGATGCCCCGGGAAGGAATCCCCTCTTTCGTCTTCAATCCATCGGTAACATTAATTGAAGCTATATTTTTATTCACGAGATGATATGTGTTTTGCTTGGAGAGTCTTGTATCGTAGGAGTCTTTTCTTTTTGTTGTGTCACAATCATCCTTTCTGAACATCCCTTTTGAGAGAGAGACATGCACTCATCGTGATTTTGCTAGAATGCTCATAGTGCTTCACTTATATCTTTTGAGCTAGATACTTTTGCTCTATGTGCTTCACTTATATCTTTTAGAGAACGGCGATGCGTGACTTGGTAGTTGTCTTATGCTATGAAAGTAGTCCCAAAGGTGATAGGTTCCCAAAGAGGATACAAAAACCTCCATCTTCATGTGCATTGAGTAGAAAGAGAAGTCTTGATTCCTCTCAATTAGTTTTGAGACGTGGATTCAGTAATATTAAGAGCTATGTTAGTAGGGTGTTGTGAATCTAGAAATACTTGTGTTGAAGTTAGTGATTACCGTAGCATGCACCTATGGTGAACCGCTATGTTAGGAAGTCGGAGCATAATTGATCTATTGATTGTCATCCTTTGTGTTGAGGTCAGGATCGCGCGATGGTTAACACCTACCAACCCTTCCCCTAGGAGTATGCGTTTAGCACTTTGTTTCGATTACTAATAAGAACTTTCGCAACAAGTATGTGAGTTCTTCATGACTAATGTGAGTCCATGGTATAGATGCACTTTCACCTTCCACCATTGCTAGCCTCTCTAGTGCCGCGCAATTCTCGCCGGTACACAAACCCACCATATGCCTTCCTCAAAACAGCCACCATATCTACCTACTATGGCATTTTCATAGCCATTCCGAGATATATTGCCATGCAACTCCCACCGTTCCGTCTCATGACTTGTGCCGTCACTCTCATATTTCCATTGCATGATCATAAGATAGCTAGCGAGATGTTTCAACGTCATACGCCAAGCTAGATCGTTGCACATCCCGGTACACTGCCGGAGGCATTTCCTATAGAGTCATCATCATTTTGAGCTTTGAGCTATGAGTAAATAAAAGTGTGATGATCATCATTATTAGAGCATTGTCCCATGTGAGGAAATAAAAAAATAGGCCAAAGAGCCCCAAAAAAAGAGAGGCCTAAGAGCCCAAATGAAAAAAAAGAGAAGAGAAAAAAAGAGAGAAGGGACAATGCTACTATCTTTTTCCACACTTGCGCTTCATAATAACACCATGTTCTTCATGACTGAGAGCTTCTTGCTTTGTCATTACCATATGCTAGTGGGAATCTTCATTATATAACTTGGCTTGTATATTCCAATGATGGGCTTCCTCAAAAATGCCCTAGGTCTTCGTGAGCAAGCAAGTTGGATGCACACCCACTAGTTCTCCTTTTGAGCTTTCACATACTTATAGATCCAGTGCATCCCTTGTATGGCAATCCCTACTCATTCACATTGATATCTACTAATGGGCATCTCCATAGCCCTTTGATACGCCTAGTCAATGTGACCATCTCCTTTTTTTGTCTCACAACGACCACCACACGCTATTCCACTTTTAGTGCTATATCCATGGCTCACACTCATGTATTGCGTTATAGTTATAAAAAGTTTGAGAAAGTAAGAGTGCGAAAACAATTACTTGGCCAATACCGGGGTTGTGCATGATTTACATTAGTTGTGTGAGGATGATGGAGCATAGCCAGACTATATGATTTTGTAGGGATAACTTTCCTTGGCCTTGTTATTTTGAAAGTTCATGATTACTTTGCTAGTTTGCTTGAAGTATTATTGTTTTCATGTCAATAGCAAACTATTGTTTCGAATGTTACGGATTTGAACATTCATGTCACGTGAAAGAAGTTGCAAAGGACAACTATGCTAGGTAGCGTTCCACATAAAAAATTCAGTCTTTATCACTTCCCTACTCGAGGACGAGCAGGAGTTAAGCATGGGGATGCTTGATACGTCTCCAATGTATCTATAAATTTTGATGGTTTCATGCTATTATCTTGTCAAACTTTGGATGTTTTGCATGCCTTTTATTTATTTTCTGGAACTAACTTATTAACTCAGTGCCAAGTGCCAGTTCCTGTTTTTCCAAGTTTTTGACCCCTTTCAGAGGAGGATTTTGAACGGAGTCCAAACGGAATGAAACTGCCAATATGATTTTTTCCGGAACAGAAAAAGATCGGGGAGCCGGACAATCAGGGCAGGGGGCCACCAGGGACCCCACAAGCCCTCATGGCGCGGCCAGGGGGGGCCCGCGGCCCCCTGGCTTGTGGGCTCCCTGAGGCTCTGTTGCCCTAGGTTTTGCGCCTATATATTCCCTAAAAATACATAAAAATCAGTAGATCATCGAAAGTACTTTTTCGCCGCCGCAAGCTTCTGTCTCCACAAGATCCCATATGGGGCATGTTCTGGTGCCCTGCCGGAGGGGGGATTCAGATACGGAGGGCTTCTTCATCAACACCATGACCTCTCCGATGATGCATGAGTAGTTCACCATAGACCTACGCGTCCATAGCTAGTAACTAGATAGCTTCTTCTCTCTCTTGGATCTTCAATACAAAGTTCTCCATGATCTTCATGGAGATCTATCTGATGTAATCTTGTTTTGCGGTGTGTTTGTCGACATCCGATGAATTGTGGATTTATGATCAGAGTATCTATGAATCTTATTTGAGTTTCTTCTGATCTCTCTTATGCATGATTTCATATCCTTGTAATTCTCTTCGAGTTGTGGGTTTTGTTTGGCCAACTAGATCTATGATTCTTGCAATGGGAGAAGTGCTTGGTTTTGGGTTCATACCGTGCGGTGACCTCACCCTGTGACAGAAGGGGTAGCAAGGCACGCATCATGTTGTTGCCATCAAGGGTAAAAAAGATGGGGTTTTCATCATTGATTTGAGATTATCCCTCTACATCATGTCATCTTGCTTAAGGCGTTACTCTGTTCATCATGAACTCAATACACTAGATGCATGCTGGATAGTGGTCGATGTGTGGAGTAATAGTAGTAGATGCAGAAAGTATCGGTCTACTTGTCTCAGACGTGATGCCTATATGTATGATCATTGCCTTAGATATTGTCATGACTTTGCACGGTTCTATAAATTGCTCGACAGTAATTTGTTCACCCACCGTTATATTTGCTATTTTGAGAGAAGCCTCTAGTGAATACTATGGCCCCCGGGTCTACTCCACACCATATTTTCAGCCTTACTCTTTTTACTTCGTTGCACTTTCCGCCTTCAGATCTCACTTTGCAATCAACCTTGAAGGGATTGACAACGCCTTCAAAGCGTTGGGTGCAAGCTCTTTTGTGTTTGCGTAGGTACTCTGGACTTGACAAGATTCTCCTACTGGATTGATACCTTGGTTCTCAAACTGAGGGAAATACTTACTGCTCCTGTGATGCATTACCCTTTCCTCTTCAAGGGAAAAACCAACGCAAGCAAGTCTCCGTGAGCGTGTCAATTTCTAGCGCTGTTGTTTGAGAAGTAGCGGCACACTCTTGGCTGATCGTGGGAAACTTTCCTATGAATTTATTCAAAGGAAGCTTTATCTTGAGAAGTTAAGAATGTCCCATGATGATCTTCAACTGGAAAATCATTCATTGCTTACTCAAATGATGAGTACCGCTCGTGTAGAATTCATTCCACCATGTCTAAAATGCATCGGGAGTGAAACTGCTAATTCTTCACCTGAATCGTCAAATGCTTCTATCGCTACAAATTCTTCAACTGTTAGTGTGATATCAAATTCTTCACTTGAGGAAACCAAAAATGCTACTGACGAAAATGCAGGATTGAAGGAATTGTATGTGACACGTATATACAAAAGTCTCAAAGGGCATCAAACCCTTTGCGATGTGCTCAAAAGTCAGATTATGAACACTAACCCGAGGAAAGAGGGCATTGCCTTCGAGAGGAAATTGAATATTGATGGATCATACTGGAAACCTGAGCAGTACCCAAAAACCTCATGGGTTGCTCCTAAAGGCCCTCCCATTGATCCATCTACTCTAACAGGCTTTGCATGTGAAATATCCTATTCCTCTCATAAGTCTTTTGACTCGAACTATAGAGTGTTCAAAAATCAACCGGGTGAAGTATCTGTTCGATATGTTGGAACTAACTGTATGAATGGACCACTCCTGAGGAAAATCTGGGTCCCCAAAAGTTGCTTGGAAAATCTTCAGGTGAATGTCCTCATGACACCACTAGTGAAGAACCAGAACCCAGATCAAATTCCTCAGGTGGACCAAAGTCTTCACGAGGATCAAATTCCTCAAATGGTCAATATTATGCTCGTACTCGCACTAATGCTTCTGATATGCAGGGAAACTACAACGGACATGAATATGAGCATTATTCATCAAATCATTATGTTCATAAGTCCTTAAAGAATTTATCTGCCTATTCATTTGAGTACTCTAACCCCCCTACTGTGAAAAGAAGTGCATTAACTTCAATGCCTCCATTCTCATATAGTGCTCGCAGGTCGATGAACTCTTTGCCACCCCTTCATATGTGGGTGGTGAAGAAATCGAACTAATCACTTCTGCAGGTCAGGTCTCCAGATGGAAGTCATCATCTGAAGAATTTGCTGGAGACCTGAGGAAATTGCTTAATTGGACGCAAGCTAAAACTTGATGAAATGATAACATTTCACACGTCCTCAAATTTACTGTTTGTGATGAAATTCTTGTCTAATGAAATTGATATCATATTCTTCAAGTCTGAAGCATATGCTATGGTAAGTTGTACTAATTCATCTGCAGGATGACAAACCCAAGAATACAAAGTGGGTTCTTGACAGTGGTTGCACAAATCACATGACTGGTGATAAAAGATTAGTGATGAATATACCACTCACTCCGTCACCACTAAAGCAAATCACTTACGCTAATAAAGCTAAAAGCAAGGTGTTGGGACTTGGTAAAGCGGCTATCTCTAAGGATCGGCACATGGATAAAGTCATGCTTGTCAAATCCCTTGGGTTTAACCTCATGTCAGTTTCAATGCTCTGTGATCTTGATATGATTGTCATCTTTGGAAAATATAGATGTGTAGTCATCATGGAATTTGACAAATCCAAAGTCTTCGGAGGCTTTAGGAGAGGAGACTTGTACATTGTTGATTTTTTTCACAGGTCCTCAACCAGCCACATGTTTACTAGCAAAAACCTCAGAAGGCTGGCTATGGCATCGACGACTTGGTCATGCACGAGGAATTTACACACACTGGCGAAGAAGAAGCATGTCATAGGCATCGAATCTATCAAATTCCTCAAGAACCATCTCTCCGGTGCCTGTGAGTCTGAAAAAATGACGAGATCCAAACACCCCTCGAAGACTATCATGACTACTACTCGTCCGTTTGAATTGCTTCACATGGATCTGTTTGGACCTACTCATTATGCTACTCTAACCAATGCAGCATCTTTATATGGCTTTGTCATTTTTGATGACTATTCTCGCTATACTTGGGTACACTTTCTGTATAAAACTGAAGTGCAGGAAGTCTTCAAATGATTTTCCTCAAGGGCCTCGACGAACTTCGACGTCAAGATCAAACACATCAGGAGTGATAATGGGACAAAATTCAAAAATACTGGTCTTGATGATTATCTTGATGAACTTAGTATTACTCATGAATTGTCAGCTCCTTATACTCCTCAATAGAATGGTGTCGTTGAACGCAAGAACATGACTATGGTTGAAATGGCATGGACTATGCTTGAAGAACATCAGACTCCTCGTCGCTTTTGGCCTGAAGCAATCAACACTGCTTGCCATTTCATCAACAGGGTATATCTTCACAAATTCCTCAAGAAAACTTCATATGAACTCCTCAATGACAAGAAACCCAATGTAAGTTATTTCAAAGTCTTCGGTGCAAGATGTTGGATTAGAGATCCTCACCATAGCTCAAAGTTTGCACCTAAAGCACATGAGGATTTTATGCTTGGTTACGGAAAGGACTCGCACACCTAGAGAGTCTTCAACACCTATCACAACAAGGTTGTTGAAACTATAGATGTGCGGTTCGATGAAACTAATGGCTCGCAAAGAGAGCAACTGCCTCATGTGCCAGATAAATTGACTCCTGAGGAAGCTATTAAGCACAAGGATACTTAAGATATCATTCCTACTAAGGAACAACCCCTTGTTGAAGAAGTCTTCCCCAACACTGATGAAATTCAACCAAAGTCTTCAACCAGCTCATCCAAGGATTGCAATAAAGTGGAACTTGACAAAATCCTCGATGACATCAACGCGCCAGGTCTTCTCACTCTCTCAAAAGCTTCACATTTAGTTAACCATGGGCATTCCTCTTTTGTGTCAATTGCAGAACCCTCAAAAGTTGATGAATCCTTCATGGAACCTCAGTGGATACAAGACATGCAAGATGAACTACTTCAGTTCAAACTAAATGACGTGTGGGAACTCGTCAAAAGACCAGAACCTCGTAAGCACAATATCATTGGCACCAAGTGGATCTACCGAAACAAGAAAGATGAGGATGGTCAGGTTGTGAGGAACAAGGAACGACTTTTAGCCCAAGGCTACACACATATTGAAGGACTTGACTTTGATTAAACTTTTGCACTTGTTGCTTGACTTGAAGCAATTCGAATATTACTTGCTTATGCTATCCATCACAATATTGCTCTATATCAAATGGATATGAAAAGTGCATTCCTCAACGGTAAGCTTGAGGAAGAAGTATATGTTGCTCAGCCCCGGGGTTTTGAAGACCCGAAGCATCCTGACAAAGTCTTCACACTAAAAAAGGCACTGTATGGCCTCAAGCAAGCCCCTCGGGCATGGTATGATACATTGAAGGAATTCCTCATGAAGAAAGGGTTCAAATCTGGTTCACTTGATCCTACTCTTTTCACAAAATCCTATGACAATGAACTATCCATGTGCCAAATATATGTCGACGACATTATGTTTGGTTCTGCTGAAAAACGTTACAGTGATGAATTTGCCTACATGATGGGTGAAGGATGTCAAATGTCCATGATGGGGGAGCTGAAATTCTTCTTAGGTGTGCAAATTCATCAACAACGCAATGGCATCTTCATATCTCAGGAGAAATACCTCAAGGATGTTCTGAGGAAGTTCAGCATGCATGAATGCAAAGGCGTCAAGATTCCTATGCCTATCAACGGCCACCTGTGCACTGACGAAAATAGTATAGATTTTGATCAACAGGTATATCGTTCTATGATTGGTTGATTACTATAGCTATGTGCATCTAGGCCACACATTATGCTTAGTGTTTGCATGTGTGCACGTTTTCAAGCAAAACCAAAGGTATCACACCATAAGGCTGTGAAACATATTCTTCGATATCTAGTTCACACACCAACACTAGGATTATGGTACCCCAAGGGCTCAAATCTTCATATCCTTGGATATTTTGATTCTGATTATGCTGGTGACTATGTGGATCGCAAGTCAACATCAGGCACATGTCATTTCCTCGAAAGATCTTTAGTTTGCTAGTCCTCAAAAAAGCATAACTGTGTATCACTCTCCACTTCTGAAGCTGAATACATTGCTCCTGGATCTTGTTGTACACAACTACTATGGATGAAGCAAACCCTCAGAGATTACGGCATCAACATGAAGAATGTGCCCCTCTACCTCGACAATGAGAGTGCAATCAAGACCGCTTACAACCCGGTACAACACTCGATCACTAAGCACATCCAGATTCTTCATCATTTTCTTCGTGACCATGTACTCAAGGGAAATATCATCATCGACCATGTGAAGACCGATAGCCAGCTACCAGATAGTTTCTCAACCAAAGTGGATCCATATCCAGCCCCATCGTTATTAGGTTTGACATTAGAAAACAATGATTCAATGGGAGTCACACCAAGCACTTTAAGATCTTCGTGATTCTCATCACGAGAACACGCCTTTTTAAGCCATTTATGTCTAGCACGAATTTGGGCGGTTCTTTCTTTACTCTCATTCATGGAAACATGCATAGCTTTCAAAGTTTCATCCATATTAATCTTGGGAGGAGCACATCTCAATTTCAAAGCATCAATATCAAGAGACATTCTATCAACGGTCCTAGCCAAGTCATCGATTTTAAGAAGTTTTCCTTCTATGGACGCATTGAAAATCTTTTATGAGTTGATAAACTCTTTAATATTACTCTCAAGATCAGAGGGTAATTTATTGTAATTTCCATGAGTATTGTTGTAGGAGTTGCGAAAGTTATTAGAGGGATTACTAGGAAAAGGCCTAGGAATGAAGTTACCTCTATAAGCATTGTTGTTGCCAAAATTATTCCTACCAACAAAATTAACATCCAAGCTCTCATTGCTATTCTCAATCAAGGAAGACAAAGGCATATCATTTGGATCTAGAGGAGCACCTTTACTAGCAAACAATTTCATTAACTCATCCATCTTAGCACTCAAAGAGTTAATTTCTTCTATAGCATGCACTTTTTTACTTGTAGGTGACCTTTCAGTGTGCCATTGAGAATAGTTTGTCATGATATTATCTAGGAGTTTCGCGGCTTCTCCTAATGTGATTTCCATGAAAGTTCCACCGGAGGCAGAATCCAAGATATTTCTAGAAGCAAAATTTAAACCAGCATAGAAGATTTGTATAATCATCCAAAGACTCAAACCATGAGCGGGACAATTTCTAATCATCAATTTCATTCTCTCCCAAGATTGTGCAACATGTTCATGATCGAGATAATCTTAGCCAGTGGAAAACACTTGGATATATAAGTATATTTACACTTGTTCCGAGAAGCAATGCTATTTTTGGGTAAAGATGAAAACCAAGTTTTCGCTCGATCTCGTAATGAGAACGGAAATAGCTTCAATTTAATCACATCATTGTCCACATCTTTCTTCTTTTGCCTATCGCATAACTCAATGAAGGTATTAAGATGGGATGTGGCATCTTCACTAGGAAGGCCGGAAAATTGCTCTTTCATAACAAGATTCAGCAAAGCAACATTGATTTCATATGATTCCGCACTAGTGGCGGGAGAAATCGGAGTACTAATAAAATCATTATTATTAGTATTCGAGAAGTCACACAATTTGGTGTTTTTGGTCTTGGTGACTGAGCAAGCAGACAAGCACACAAGCAAACAGAAAGCAAGCGAAAGAAAAGGGCGAACGAAAAAGGCAAATATTTTTGTAAATTTTTGTTTTCAGGAGTGGGGGAGAGAAAAACGAGAGGCAAAAGGCAAAAAAGTAAATGCAAGAGATGAGTTTGCGATAGTTACTTGGATAAGCTTCACTTAGAATAGTCCCCGGTGCCAGAAATTGACACGTTGAAGGGAGACTATTCTTGACTTGATACTCCCCGGCAACGGCGCGAGAAATTCTTCTTGCTACCTCTTGAGCTTGTGTTGGTTTTTCCCTTGAAGAGGAAAGGGTGATGCAGCACAGTAGCAAAAAGTATTTCCCTCAGTTTGAGAACCAAGGTATCAATCCAGTAGGAGTATCAAGACAAGTTTCCAAAGTACCTGTGGAAAAACAAGCAAACTTGCACCCAACGCTATAAAGGGGTTGTCAATCCCTTCACGATTAATTGCAAGGTGAGATCTGAAGGTGGAAAGTGCAACAAAGTAAAAGAGTAGAGCTGAAAATATGATGTGAAGTAGACCCGGGGGCCATAGTGTTCAGTAGAGGCTTTTCTCATGATAGCAAGTATTAAGGTGGGTGAACGAATTACTATTGAGCAATTGATAGAACCGCACAAACTCATGATGATATCTAAGGCAATGATCATACATATAGGCATCACGTCCGAGACAAGTAGACCGATACTTTCTGCATCTACTACTATTACTCCACACATCGACCGCTATCCCGCATGCATCTAGTGTATTAAGTTCATAACAAACGGAGTAATGCTTTAAGCAAGATGACATGATGTAGAGGGATAAATTCATGCAATAGATATAAACCCCATCTTTTTACCCTTGATGGCAACAACACGATGCGTGCCTCGCTACCCCTTCTGTCACTGGGTGAGGACACCACACGGTATGAACCCAAAACCAAGCACTTCTCCCATTGCAAGAATTATAGATCAAGTTGGCCAAACGAAACCAACAACTCGAAGAGAATTACAAGGATACAAAATCATGCATATAAGAGATCAGAGGAGACTCAAATAATATTCATAGATAATCTGATCATAAATCCACAATTCATCGGATCTCGACAAACACACCGCAAAAGAAGATTACATCGGATAGATCTCCATGAAGATCATGGAGAACTTTGTATTGAAGATCCAAGAGAGAGAAGAAGCCATCTAGCTACTAGCTATGGACCCGAAGGTCTGTGGTGAACTACTCACGCGTCATCGGAGAGGCAATGGTGTTGATGAAGAAGCCCTCCGTGTCCGAATCCCCCCTCCGGCAGGGCACGAGAACGTGCCCCAGATGGGATCTTGCGGAGACAGAAGCTTGCGGCGGCGGAAAAGTATTTTTGGGGCTCTCCCTGGCAGTTTCAGATTTTTGGAGAATTTATAGGCGGAAGAAGTAGGGCAAAGGAGCCACGGGGGCCCACAAGCCTGCTAGGCGCGGCCCCCAGGCCGCGCCTAGGGGTTTGTGACCTCCCCGGGGGTCCTTTGCCTTGGTTCTCAAGTTCCCTGCGTATCTTCTATTATGGAAAAAATCATTCCGCAAGTTTTATTCCGTTTGGACTCTGTTTAATATTCTCCTCTGAAAAAGGTCAAAAACATGGAAAAACAGAAACTGGCACTTGGCACCGAGTTAATAGGTTAGTCCCGAAAAATATAGAAAATAGCATATTCATGCATACAAAACATCCAAAGTTGACAAGATAATAGCATGGAACCATAAAAAATTATAGATACGTTGGAGACGTATCACGCTCCGGGCGGGACCCTTCACCAACTCCGCTGGACGCACCGCATCCGGGCTGATTAGCACGCCTGTGAAGCTATCCCTCGCGAAAGCTTCCACGACGGTGATCCCCGGCTCCACCAGCCGTGCAGGCTTCGCCGCCGCTCCTCTTGACGAGTCGTGCCCTAGCCACGCCTCGCCCGACATCGACGCTCTTTGGGAGCTCTTCACCAAGCTATGGCTCGACGACGCGCATGCATTCAACGAGTACCCCAACGAAGTGCTGGACTACACTGACCCACCATCATTCGCGAGAACACCCGCCTCAGGCGGTGCCTGTGACTTTCGCATACTCGCAGAGGTGATGGTCGCCGGCTCCACCACGAGCTCCAGTCGCGTCAGGGCACATGGGGACCCGATCGTCGCTGCGGCTCGCTGATACGTCCCAAACGTATCTATAATTTATGCTTGTTCCATGATCTTTTGGGTGACATTGTTACATGTTTTGCTACACTTCTATATCATTTTGCACATATTTGGACTATCCTACCAACTCAGTGCACCTAGTGCTAGTTTCTGTCTGCAGATGTCTTTTTTGCAGGGGCTTTTACCCAATTTTCCGAAGCCCAAAAAAATCCAGAAAAATATATAAAAAAATCAGCGAAACATTTATAAGAAGTACTCAACATTTATAATCAGAAAAACATTTATAAGAAGTACCCAATTTGCCAGAGGGGGCCAGGGCCCTCCCAAGCGGCCTACTGGTGGGGCCAGGTCCCAGGCCGCGCCAGGAGGTCGCCTGGGTGGGCCCCAACTCCTCCGGTGCCCTCCTTTGGCCTATATTTAGTGTTCCGTGAGGAAACCCTCGCAGACTTTCTGGAATCGCGAATTTCTCCATTGTTCCGCCGCCGCAGCGCTTCCAAGATCGGGAGCGTCACGAGACCTCTTCCCGGCACCGTGCCGGAGGGAGGATTGACCTTCGGGAGCTTCTCCACCGCCATGGACTCTTCCCAGATGTGTCGTGAGTAATTTCCCTTGGACCATGAGTCCATGACCAGTAGCTATGTGATGTCTTCTCTACAATCTTGTGCTTCAATGGTTAATCCCTGTGAGCTACCCTACATGATCAAGGCATCTATGTAATTCTCTTACGTTTGCTATACTCACTTTGTTGGGATCCGATGGATTATGAGATTATGTTCAGATTGTTATGAGTTATATATTTGATTATCCTTTTATATTATGTTCCTTAGTAATTCATGCATGTTCTCCGTTGCTTTTTATTGCTTTGGCCAAGTAGTAGATCGTAACTCCAAGAGGGAGCGTTATGCATGATTGTGGGTTCGGGCCCCTCGATGTCTATCTTGAGTGACATAAACATGAGACTAGGGGATGTGCTTGTTGCCACCAGGGAGAAAACAACGGTGCTTGTGACCAAGGTTGCAAGGATTGTTTACCTTATGCATAGTTCGTTAATGCAGTTGTCCATTGCTTTGAGTTTACACTTTGGGTAGGGCTCGCAACTTAATACCGGAGAGATGATCTAGATAGATATCTCAAGGTGGATGATTAGTAAGTATATGTTGATGACTAAACGGTCTACTTGTCTTGGCGTACTGCCCATTACTATTGAACCTCATACTATCAACCAGCATAATTAGCATTGAAGTGCGATCATAATTCTGTCAATTGCCCAACTATGATTTGTTTACCCTAGCATAGTTGTTTATCGTCTTTTGGGAGAGAGACATCACTTGTAGTGACCAGACTCAAAACGAGTCAAGCCTCTGTGTATCTATGCGATCCCTGGATCAAGATGCTGGCACACACAGTACATCAATGTATATATCAAAGTGCAATCACATGTAATAACATAAAACTGATATATACCTTAAAATCTCAGCGGAAACAGTCAAGGGAGTGGAGTCCCAATAAACACCAACGGCAAGTTGAGTGCAGACCGTAACCCTGAATCGTACTCTTACTCGTCGAAGAAAATATCTACAACATAAGACGTTGCAGCCGTGTAGGTCAGCATATTGAATATGCCGGCAAGTCACAAAGGAGAGGGGTAAAAATATCATCTATACTATATGCATATATGGCAGGTGGGGCTGTAAGTTTTTAGCAGAAAGCAAAGTTTTCTCCTACAACAAGAGAGGGGCTAAAAGCAAAATGTTACTACGTTGTTGGTTGTTAATGAGATGGTTCCGCCAACCAGTTCTCATACCCAAGTTATCAATATTACCCACATCAAATATATATAATGGTGTTGAGAATTCCTGATAGTTTCAGTTTCTTTGGCTCAAGTTGTCCATGACCGTGGACACGGCTAATCGATTAGGTTTGAGTACTCAGCAGAGTTTTGCACACGTTCCCCACAAGATTTCATCGCCTCCGTGTATGTCCTTGCACTTCAGGGTGTTTGAAGACCGGATGATTAAAACATGGTCTTTCAACGGATTCCTCTGATCCTCTGTCCGTGCCCATCCAATCCTATCGTTCTTCTACATCTCGTAGCACCGCCTATCCAGAGTCACCACGTTGTCCAACCAAGCCAGAGCCCATAATGACTTGTGGTTGTGCAGGTAAGCCTTAGGTCTTGAAAATATCCGTCCGTCTCTTTGAGCCTGGGTGAAGCTTTCCGCAAGATTCTATGGCGCTTCCCCATGCATCCCGGTTCGTCCATTTGTTTCTCCAGGGAGCCCATCTAAACCGTCCTTCACCCAGAGGTATATTTTGTTCTGAGGTCTTGCAAGTCTTGGATTCTTCAGGTCTTGATTATTAAGTTCTCACAACACTCATGGTAAACACTCAACCAAAACCCCGTCTACTAAAAGCATAGCAGAATAAAGTTCATCGCCCCGGGCCAAGTAACAAGGGTGTTGGGTGCCTACCACATGATACTACATCAAGATCCAAATTTCCAAGTACCTACTTTGCATGCAATTGGGTGAAGAAAAGTAGAACTACTATGCATATAAAACATAGGTAATAATATGATCAACGTGACTTTCCTGGTGAGGTTGATGAAGAGGAATTACCGCTCTCGGGAAATACGTGATAGAACTATTCGTCACTCTCCGATGGAATCTATATAGTCAAACATAGTATTCACATAAGCACTCACACTAGCAGTCATTATAGCAATCAAATAACAAACAACAATAAAAGTTGATGCAATCAAAACAATAAGAAAGATCGAATAAGAATCCAAATAAAACTAGGGAGTCTTGTACTACATCAAACACTAAATAGTTTTTGTTCAAACTGAAAAATAAAACACTAACATAGTAAAATAACAGAGAATAAAATATAAATTTAACTAAGATAAAATAAAGTATTTTTCATAAAACTATTTTGAATGTATTTTCAAATGGGAGTAAACTAGTAGGGAAATCAATTGCAAGTTATTGGAGAACTAGAATTGATTTCATGATAACAAATAAAAATAAAATTTTGTTTTTGTTGAAAACATACTGTTATCTAACAGAAAACAAAATATAAACTTTCTCAAATATAAAAGAAACTAATTTAAAAACAAATATAGAAGAAGAAATAGCTATAATCCTAAAAGAACTAAAACATAATCTGTTTTGGTAAAAACCCCAAGTAAAAATATTTAACAAAAATTGGAACTTAAACTACAGAAACATATGATCAATAGGAAACAGTAGCAAAACGAATTAATTTAAAAGCTATTTTTAAACTCCCGGTATAGGCAAAACAAGTTTTAAATCAGATCTGTTCTAATTCAAATTTTATAAATCCAAACATAGACAAATTATATATTTTAGGAAACTACAAGAAATTTGTGATCTAACGCGAAAAGAATCACCTAATTCAGAGTTATAGACTAATAGATATGAAATTTCTAAGATTGCACTTTTCTAAAAAAAAACTGCAATACGGGATTTCGTGGATCTCACCGGAGTTAGTCGCCGGAGTTGGAGAAGACGGCGGGAAGGTTGCTCCGGTGGCCGGCCGAGGCAGTGGAGGGGTCCAGGCAATGGAGGAGGGCCCGGGCCGAAGGTTGGTGACGTCGGCGGGGCGTGGGGGCGACGGGAGGGAGCACCAAGAGCTCCGGCGAGTTACTGTTGGAGGCGAACTCCGGCGAGGCGGGGCGGGGCGCTGCGGCGAGGGGACGGGGCAGTTCTTGGGAAAATGGGTAGAGGAGGTTGAGGGGGTATTTATAGGGGCTCGGGGTGCTCCAGGATGGAAAGGAGAGGGAGATCGGGAAGGTAGGATTTCTTGTCACCATTGCCATGGAAGGTTCTGTGAACGGCAGGAAGGAGAACGTGAGGAAGGAGATGATTCTTGTCGGGGCAGATTTGGAAAGGTCTTAATGGGCCAACTCTATTTTCATTTAAAAGAGATATCTTTCCTATTTTCAAAAACCGGAAAGTAAATGATTAAAAAGGAAACCAAATAAATACGGTATATAGAGTTTCTATATACTAAAATTATCAGGAAAAAAAATCTAAATGATGGACATTTTTCCACGGCCAAAATAAAAACTTTTAAAAAAATGTTTTTCAGAAAACCCCTAAATGCTTTATTTCTTTTTGCAAATAATTTCTCAGATAAATCTTGGGTTTCATGGCTCAAATAATTCAAAGAATATACCCGGGTTTTGGAGGGTTATGTTCCTCCTCTCTTTTTCTCTTGTTTGACAAAGTATTGTTCCCGGCATTCCGTGAGTGAGGAAGAAACAAAATGCAATGCAAAATTGAAAGGAATACTAATGCCACCTTGATTCAAATTCTTTATAGTTGAAGAAGTCATGCTATCTCCTCTCGCTGGTTTTAAAAAGATGAATTTGAATTCGTAGGAAATGGGGAAAGTCATTTTATTCCCTCTCATTCAAAAGTTTTTTAAAAGTTTCAAACTTCACTCAAGTTTCAATCACTCAAACAAACAAACAATCAATCTAATAATTATATTTACATTCCAAAATTTGAGACGTTACAAACCTACCACACTTAAAATAAATCTCGTCCTCGAGATTCGAAGAGGCTAGAAAGAAAAGGTTAGGGTTTGGGGGTCTTCTAACAAATCCAATCTCCTGCAAAGTGGGATGCTACCACACTTAAAATAAGAATTACTAGTCTCTCAAAATTTTAGCAATCCACTGGGGTCTTGGCAGCTGACTCCTCACATTCTTCATGCTAACTACTTTGATGAAGCTCTTCCATTATATTCATAATGTTTCCATCAAAATTGAGGGTTCTTCTGTTGATATAAGTTTCTTCCACCACTGAGTCTTCTTAACTAACAGTATCGCGATCAATTCTAAATGACGAATCGATGATTCTCATGGTGGTCTACCATTTGTGGTTATCCTGCAGAGAGAGGGGTCTTGGCTTCATCCTCACCGTAAAATTTCCTACGCGTGACAACAAATGCCATGTACATGGGGCTTTCATCATACCATTCTACGGCTTAAACAAAAGCTTCAAAGAACGTCGTCTCTCACTATGGGTAAGTCTCTCAGATTTACAATCCGAATAGCAAGAGAATGATAATAGTAAGTCGTCATGGTGGCCAAGCCATGTCGCACTGAAATCATTACCTTGTATAAGGCTTAGTGAATCTCGTATTCTAACACTTGGGCATCCTCACAAGCATTGCAGAATTTCTCTTGTCCACGAACGAAGTTCGGATTATCCGTTGGTTCTACAAGCTGAACAAAACATCTATCGTATCTCCACAACTCTCGGGTTTTCGTATGCTCCTAAGAAAACGTTTGCTGATCCATCATAGTTTCTTCCAAGTTTCTTTCTTCATAAAGGTAGTACTTGATCCTTATTAGTCCCGGGGTCTGTGGATTGCAGGCCCACTTTAAATCATACTTCAAATAATTCCGCCTTTAAATCCTATAGTGTTTCATTCCATCATACTCTTGGGGTAACCATCATATAATAAAAATCCTCAGACTTATTTTTGGTACACACTCCACTCCATGGGATACCTTTTTTTCCATGGGTGTGTTTACCAAAAAAAGGTATTGCTTCATCCATAAATCATATTCATTTCATATTCAATCCTTTATTACATTCTTAATTTCTTATCAAAACTCCAAATTCAAAAATAACTTTATTACAAATGCTGCCATCCACATTGTTCGGTATGGTCAAGCATTTCTGCCAACTTTATTCATTTGTCTCCCTTGGAGATACTCTAGTTCCACTGGAACTTTCCAATGCGTTCCTTGAAATCATCCATCTTTTGCTTCCTCGTGGTGGCCATGAGCTTCATTTCCATCATCTCCGCATGCACTTCACTCAGGTATTCCTAGGTATGACGGAGTCTTGCTTCAAGTATTTCTCCAATCTGACGTATGGCTTCCATGGCAGCTTCACGAACAGCATCAAAGAAGGTTGCTCGTGGTACACGTGAAATGAAAAAGTATTGCCCCATAGTCTTTGGACAAACTCCTTTCACAGGGTGGAGGTGTACTTCCACATACCAAAGTTCCACTCCACTTTCCATGAACGGGTAGCCTTTGTAGACTGCATCTCCTTCAAGATGAATGTGCTTCATCATGTCCTTCAGGATTTTTGGGTAATCATGATCACTAGTCATGGTCATGATCGTTTCTGGGCCCTTAAGGAATGACTCGTAGAGGGTTGTCATCTGCAGGTGTCAGAAAATAGGTACTCAGAGGAATGTATGTGTCTCCTTGGTAAGCATGGTACATTCCTACTAAGTGGATCGTGTGGGTTTAACGATTACTACCACACTTAAAATGAATTATACTCATGCCTGCATAAACCATATTTTCTCATATCCTCATAAATGTTTCAGAGATCTTTGCTCGTAGAGAAAACAACGCATACAGTTTCAACATAGGAGATCATGACACAACAATTTTATTGATTCATGAATTATTACAATCTCAGAGGCTTCTGTTACAAAAAATTCAACTCCATAATCTCATGAAAAACAAGAGTGGTTCAGGTTACACTTATTGCCACTGTCAAAACTTAACTACTCCATTTTACCTTTCTTCCCATGTGGACAATCACTAGCATAATGTCCTGCTTCCTTGCAACGAAAGAAAATGAGTTCAGACAAGTCTCGAGGCTTCTTAGTGTTTGCTTTTGCTCCTTGGGTTTCCGGCTTCCTTCCTGGGCACATGTTTTTCTAGTGGCCAAATTCCATACACTTGAAACATCTGATATGACTCATGTCTTTATCTGTAGAGATTTGACTCTTCCGAGGGTACTTTCTCTTCTTTCTGGACTGCTGCGTTCTGGCCAGTTCTTCTATTTCAAGTAGATCAAACTCTAATTTTTCCGTCGGGAAGTTCCCCAGATACCCTTGGCTTTTCTTCATGCAATCCTCTGGAAAATGTCCTTCCTCTCCACATGAGTAACATGCATTGGAGAAAAATCTGGTTAGGCTCTGTCCATCAGGGTCTCCAATATTTTCCTTCATCACGTGTTCTTCTAAAATCTTCTTCGTGAGTGTTTCCTCCATTGCTTATTTCTGCTGCTTGACAACTTGTTGCACCTTGGGGTAAATGTAACACTGGGCTGGGTAGTGGGTGGTTCCTTCACACAAAACAACTCACCTGACTAGTTGGGCATTCTTCCGCTGGGTGATTCTCTTCACAATGAGTGCATCCATCCTTGTGTTCCTCCTGGGTGTGTCCTATTTCTCCATAGATCTTGCATGCACAAGTCTTCTTCTTCGGATTATCATAGCACTTATGAGTAAGACGGGATCTTAACAAAGTCTTCTTGAATTCGTCCCAAGTTTCTGCTCCACTAAATCCTTGTATGGCATGATGCATTTTCCACCAGATTGCAGCACTTTGTGTGAAGTACTGAAGAGTGTGTGCCACTTCATATTTCCTTGAAATAAAATTGTTCCCGAAGTGGTTCTCCATGTTCTGAATCCATATATCAGCCTCCAGCTGGGTCATTGGTCCAGAGATTACAAGTCCAGCTTCATACTCCATCTGGTAGGGTTGAGGTTTTGGGGATGAGATGGGTAAGAGAGAGAGGGAGATACACACAATACAAACAATATTTTTGAGAATAGGTTTTATTTGTGGCTGTCGGAAAACACACACCAATGACGGCTCACAAATCATCGTATCTAACGTGGGTATATAAGAGGGGTTTGGACTTCTTTGGTTCTTGAGAGTCTTCAATTGGCGCAGCTTCAATTCTCCAAATGCATGATGAAATCCTCTTTACTTTGAAGTGGGACTCTGTTGATCCTTCATGTCGTCAAAGGGGTAAGGGTATTGTCTAACTATTTGAGGTGAGAGAGAACATTTGATGAAATCAGAAAGGATGTTCTTCAAAATAAAATTTTAGAGAGATCCTATCCTAAGAAATTTCCAATTTCTAGGGTCACGCCCTACAGTCAACATGTGCTCTGATACCATATCTGTAGCGACCAGACTCAAAACGAGTCAAGCCTCTGTGTATCTGTGCCATCCCTGGATCAGTATGCTGGCACACACAGTACATCAATGTATATATCAAAGTGCAATCACATGTAAACACGTAAAACTGATATATATATACCTTAAAATCTCAGCGGAAACAGTCAAGGGAGGGGAGTCCCAATAAACACCAACGGCAAGTTGAGTGCAGACCGTAACCCTGAATCGTACTCTTACTCGTCGAAGAAAATATCTGCAACATAAGACGTTGCAGCCGTGCAGGTCGGCATATTGAATATGCCGGCAAGTCACAAAGGAGAGGGGTAAAAATATCATCTATACTATATGCATATATGGCAGGTGGGGCTGTAAGTTTTTAGCGAAAAGCAAAGTTTTCTCCTACAACAAGAGAGGGGCTAAAAGCAAAATGTTACTACATTGTTGGTTGTTAATGAGATGGTTCCGCCAACCAGTTCTCATACCCAAGTTATCAATATTACCCACATCAAATATATATAATGGTGTTGAGAATTCCTGATAGTTTCAGTTCCTTTGGCTCAAGTTGTCCATGACCGTGGACACGGCTAATCGATTAGGTTTGAGTACTCTGCAGAGTTTTGCACACGTTCCCCACAAAATTTCATCGCCTCCGTGTATGTCCTCGCACTTCAGGGTGTTTGAAGACCGGATGATCAAAACATGGTCTTTCAACGGATTCCTCTGATCCTGTGTCGGTGCCCATCCAATCCTACCGTTCTTCTACATCTCGTAGCACCGCCTGTCTAGAGTCACCATGTTGTCCAACCAAGCCAGAGCCCATAATGACTTGTGGTTGTGTAGGTAAGCCTTAGGTCTTGAAAATATATGTCCGTCTCTTTGAGCCTGGGTGAAGCTTTCCGCAAGATGTCATGGCGCTTCCCCATGCATCCCAGGTCATCCACTGGTTTTCCAGGGAGCCCATCTAAATCGTCCTTCACCCAGAGGTATATTTCGTTCTGAGGTCTTGCAAGTCTTGGAGTCTTCAGGTCTTGATTATTAAGTTCTCACAACACTCATGGTAAACACTCAACCAAAACCCCGTCTACTAAAAGCATAGCAGAATTAATTTAAAAGCTATTTTTAAACTCCCGGTATAGGAAAAACAAGATTTAAATCAAATCTGTTCTAGTTCAAATTTTATAAATCCAAACATAGACAAAATATATATTTTCGGAAACTACAAGAAATTTGTGATCTAACGCGAAAAGAATCACCTAATTCGAAGTTATAGACTAATAGATATGAATTTTCTAAGATTGCACTTTTCTGAAGAAAAAAACTGCAATACGGGATTTCGTGGATCTCACCGGAGTTAGTCGCCGGAGTTGGAGAAGACGGCGAGAAGTTTGCTCCGGTGGCCGGACGAGGCAGTGGAGGGGTCCAGGCGATGGAGGAGGGCTTGGACCGAAGGTTGGTGGCGTCGGTGGGGCGTGGGGCGACGGGAGGGAGCAGCAAGAGCTCCGGCGAGTTACTGTTGGAGGCGAACTCCGGCGAGGCGGGGCGGGGCGCTGCGGCGAGGGGAGGGGGAGGTTCTAGGGAAAATGGGGAGAGGAGGTTGAGGGGGGGTATTTATAGGGGCTCGGGATGCTCCGGAATGGAAAGGAGAGGGGATCGGGAAGGTAGGGTTTCTTGTCACCTTTGCCATGGAAGGTTTTGTGAACGGGAGGAAGGAGAACGTGAGGAAGGAGATGATTCTTGTCGGGCCAGATTGGAAAGGTCTTAATGGGCCAGCTCTATTTCCATTTAAAAGAGATATCTTTTCTATTTTGAAAAACCGGAAAGTAAATGATTAAAAGGAAACCAAATAAATACGGTATATATAGTTTCTATATACTAAAATTATTAGAAAAAAAATCTAAATGATGGACATTTTCCACAGCCAAAATAAAAACTTAAAAAAATGTTTTCCAGAAAACCCCTAAATGCTTTATTTCTTTTTGCAAATAATTTCTCAAATAAATCTTGGGTTTCATGGCTCAAATAATTCAAAGAATATACCCGGGTTTTGGAGGGTCATGTTCCTCCTCTCTTTTTCTCTTGTTTGACAAAGTATTGTTCCCGGCATTCCGTGAGTGAGGAAGAAACAAAATGCAATGCAAAATCGAAAGGAATAGTAATGCCACCTTGATTCGAATTCTTTATAGTTGAAGAAGTCATGTTATCTACTCTCGCTGGTTTTAAAAAGATGAATTTGAATTCGCAGGAAATGGGGAAAGTCATTTTATTCCCTCGCATTCAAAAGTTTTTTAAAAGTTTCAAACTTCACTCAAGTTTCAATCACTCAAACAAACAAACAATCAATCTAATAATTATATTAACATTCCAAAATTTGGGATGTTACATCACTAGTGAACATCATGTGACTCCGGTCCATATCACCATCATTGCTTACACCTCCACCATTTACCGCTTTCATTTACTTTTCTGCTGCAATCACTATTATCTTCCTGCTTGTGTTTTGATCCTTTGCAAACTACAAGGCCAGAGAGATTGAAAACCTCTATGTACTCGTTGGGAGCAAAGTTATTTGTTGTGTGTGCAGGTCCACATCTTGTGCTAGCGCCAGGGTAGAAGACACCTACTTGTTGATCCTAGGAGTCCTACCGGTTCGATAAACCTTACAGTCTATGTGTGAGGGAAATTTGGTGTTGACTACATCTCCACCTTCCACTTGGGGTAACCAACGAGGGGCGAGAAGTATATACCTAATCTCGTCATCACTCACGCCTGAGCCGAGGTACGTGCGACTGCCACCGCGGCTAACCCTGGCCCCTCTGATCCTCTCCGCTCCACACTGCAGGGGCTGAGCACCCCCATCGCGCCAACGGCTAACCCAGCCACTGCCGCGGCTGAGCTGGAAGCGGCCCGCCAGCAGCTACTCACGGAGGCCACCACCCTCGCATCTCCCAAACGTCGCCTGAAGGCTGCGTAGCGCGAGTATAATCCCGCCCACGACCTCACCCTTGCTGGCGACGAGCCCAGCCGGCGAGGTGCGGTTCGCAGCCACGGACGCGAACTCGCCGACATCCTCAGTGGCAAGCTCCCCACCTACGACAATCCCGCGGACAACATGAGGGCCGCAGAGGTGGCCTACGAGGAGTTGGCCACCATGGAGGGCGAGGAATGCATGCAGCACGAAAAGCACATCCAAGACCTCATCACCGCTGCCAACTTGAAGCAAGCTCGCTTCAAGCCAGACTATCCCTGTCGATGGCCTTCGGTCGTTAGCCGGCCGAGCACTCTTCCTCCCTCATGGCTCAGGTCGGTGCACCGACAAGAGCTGTGGCGGCACTCCCAGCGCAAAGACGAGAAACCGACGGTCTCCAGCTCACACAACAACACCTTCTAGGGCGACGGCTAGTCGGCTCGCGCCCACACCCCGCCTCTGAGGCAGGAGAGGCGCACTGGCCGGTTCCCTCTATTCGGACCGAGCTCGCTCGCCGGCTCCCACGCGTCCCTCAAACGAGAACGACGCCCGCCTCCGGATCGACGGGCTGGCCCAATCCACCCTCCACGAGGAGGAGGGTCCGATTGGCCCAGCATGCTTCGGTCCCCGGATCCGCGAGGATACATTTCCGACCGGCTTCACTCTTCCTCGAGACACCCCGAAATACAACTGGATGGCCAAGCCAGAGGACTCACCGGATTGGCCATTTTGGAGTCACCGAGAAGTTCTACTCAAATAACAGAGACTTGACAGTCTTTTTTAGTGTCACCAAAAAGAACTGCTCGGTCTCACCGAGTTGCTTCTCACGAACCCTAAAACTGAAATCGGTGGAACCGATTTTACCAACTCGGTCTCACCGAGTTGCATGCTGCGGCAGATCAAATTCTAGATTCCATCATTCTCTTTGCTATGAGATTTTCTAGTATAGAGGAGGGTTTGCACATGGTGGCTTGTAGATAAAAATTCTAATGCGCATGAGATTGATCAATGGAGCGCAATAGAAAAGTGGATCCGTACCCTAACTTGGTGCGGTCCGGCTACGATGGTGATGACGGTGAAGATTACATCGACGGCGGCGAATCCCAATTGCGGAGGTGCTCGGGGAGGCAAAGGAGACGACCCGGGGTCCTTCGGGGCAGCTTAGGATTTGGTGACGAAGGGTTTTTGAGGAACTAATCTCAAAATTCCATGTGCCAGAATATATACCCTTTCGATGTTGGTGTCACCGAGATTACAAAATCGGTGTCACCGAGTTCCTGTGCTATCAGCTGACAGGGAAACTCGGTGTAACCGAGTTGGTGATTTCGGTGGTACCGAGATTGAAAACCCAGATCAACTTTGGGAATTCGGTCGAACCGAGTTTGTGGGGTTGGTTTCACCGAGATTCACAAAGAGGTTTTGGAAGGCAGCCTTTGACGATACGGAAGTCCGGGTGCTCCTTCACACAGAGGGATCGACAAGTGCTTGTTCAAGTTTTGTGATGAAGCATGAATAGAACTTGAGATGAAAAAGCATAGATAGCTAGAGGAGGGTCCTAGGCATTCTTGTCCATCCAATTTGCAAAAGATAAATCAAAAGCCAAATAACAACAATTGGATGTCCTCGAATGAGAAAGAATATGCAGATCAACATGCTCACACAATAAGATGATAGATAAAATATGGTGAACATGCACAAACATCCTAGCATCTATCAAGAACTTGGGCAATGACAAAGTCATCTATATATGAGTATATTGACTTAGGAGGCAAGTAAGAATACTTCATCATAGGTCATACTCATCGTTAAGCACAAGTGGGGTTACCACTTTTACATAAGCATTAATGTGTTCATATCCTTAGGAGATGCTTATACTCAAGATTTAGAGTAAAGCTCCCCCTTGATATGACACCCTCCCTAAGAGGGATAAACTAACCTTGGGTTTTGTCTTTGAAGTCTTCAAGTAGGTGAAGTAGTGGTGGATTATCAATGTTGATGAAGATCATCTTGAGTTGGGAGCAATACTTGTTGTTTCTTACTCTTCTCACCTACATGGTTTAGTCCCAAAGCACGAGGAACATATGCAAGAATATCTATGGGCATAGAGTGAAACACCAATGGGATGATGTCAAAATATGCATTAATTACCTTGTTCCTTGCTTACCTTTGAGGGAATGTGTGACTCCTTGAACTAATGCATATGGTTGAGGTTGATTGCATGTTGTTCTTGCCAAAATGAATGAGAGTGAACTTCATTGGCATAGACACCCCTCAAGAACTTTCTACTTCTTCCTCTTGGGAACCCACATCAACTTTATGGGGATCCTTGGAGTTGTGGTAGCACTAGATGAGGTAGTGCTAGAAGTGTCCTTGGGAATCCACTTGACCTTGACTTGAGATTCCTCTTCAAATAAGTCAATGTATTATTTAAGCTTTCCCTTTCCCTTGTGGTCTTGTGGTAGAAGGTCACCTTGTGAGCTTGTTCCCTTGGGAGGAGTAGGATCATACTTCTCCTCTTGAGGAACAAACTTAGGAATGGGATATGAACGTTGACGTTGAAGTAGCCAACACCTTGTTTCTTTTGATGTCCTCCTTGCTTGCACACAATTTCCTCAAATTGCTTACTTCCTTGAAGACATCCCTGTCTATAATCCCTTTCAATAAATCATTTTCTTTCTCAAGTGTAACTTGTCGAAGAGAATCATTAGTGGAATCAAGAGAGCTACTAGCAACAACATCATTAGATTTAGCTTTAGCATTGTTGTTACTAGATGAAGAAACTTTCTTTCCTTTGTTACTTGTGTTCTTAGGTTTAACCTTTGGAACAAAAGTACACAAGAGTAATAGTTTGCCTAGATAAGAAGAACTCTTCTTTCGAAGATCATCATTGATCTCTTTTAGGAACTCATGCTCTTGCTCCAAATTGAGCTTCTCGAATCGTAGCTTCTCATGAGTTCTTGCAAGCTCTCTGTGATCTTCTAGAGTAGTTTCATGAGATAACTTAAGAGTGTTTAATTCTTGAGTTAGTCATTCAATCTCTTTCTTATCATCATCATTCGATTTATCTTGACTAGCATGATAATTAGCAAGTTCATTTTTAGTGCAATCACTAGTTTTATCAAAGAGCAAGTCATCTTATCCTAACAAGTCATCCTCATCACTACTGAAATCAAGATACTCGGGGTGTGATACCTTGGGGCCCTTAGCCATTAAGAAGTTTCCGAATCCCTCATTTGGTGAATCAAATAAGTCATAGGAGTTGGAGGAAACAAGTGCAATGCGGGCAACACCTTCGTCTTGACTATAGTCGGAGTTGGAGTGGTAGCTTCTCTTGGATTGGTTGTCAGCCTCGGAGCGAGAAACCCATTCACCAACATGAGCTTGATATCTTCTTCTTGAGCTGCTCTTGGTGTATTTGTCCTTCTTCCCTGATTCCTTACCTCTCTGTGAGTGTGTTCGTTCATAACGATCTTCTCTACGCATTCTCTCTCTGCGAGGTGACTCTTCTCCTTGTTTGTAGGGAGCCGAGCACTCATTGGAGTAGTGTCCGGGCTTCCCACAGTTGTAGCAGTTTCAGTCATGACTAGACGAACGCTTCTCATCATGTCTTGAGCTTGAGCTTCTATTTGCCTCTACTCTTGTAAAACTTGTTGAATTTCCCGACCATGAGGCTTATCTCTTCATCAGTGACAAAATTGTTCTTTGAAGTAGCGGGAGCATCACATGAAGCTTTGTAACCACCGCTTGAATTGTTGTGCAGCTCATCTTTGTCCTTTAGTGACATCTCATGAGCAACAAATCCTACCAATGACTTTAGTTGGCTTGAGATCTTTGTAGTTTGGCATCATTTGGATCAATGTGCACATGGTGTCATACTTTCCATCAAGAGCTCTGCGTATCTTCGTGATGATGAATTTGTCAGTCATCTCTTCGCTTCCTAAGCCGGCAATCTCACTGGTGATGAGAGCTAGCCAAGATTACATTTCAGGGACACCTTCATCATCCTTCATCTTGAACTTGTCAATGACTTTGAAGCACATCCAATTTAGATTCTCTGACACAATCATTACCTTCATGCATATCGATCAAAGTATCCCAAATTTCTTTTGCATTCTCAAGGCGGCTGATTTGTTGAATTCTTCGGGGCATAGACAGTTGAAGATGATGTCGCAGTCTTGTGCATTAAGTTGAAACATCTTTAGTTCATCGACTGTCGCATCACGATCCGGTTCACGCCCTTCTCCGAAGAAATCACCTTGCACACCAACACGAATAATAGACCATACGCAAGGATTAAAACCAAGGATATGCATTTTCATCTTATGCTTCCAACTAGAAAAATTAGTGACATCAAAGTATGGACCTCTACGGTGATAATTTCCCTCACTAGACGCCATACTCTCCTAGGTTGTGAAACAAATGCAATGGAGACCAAAGCTCTAATACCACTTGTAGGATGGAAACTATATCTAGAGGGGGGTGATTGGACAACTTGACAAGATAAAAATTTAGCATTTTCCCAATTTTAGTTGAGGGGCAGTTTTGGCAGTTAAGGCAACTCAAGTACACCCTACATGTGCAGTTCTAAGAGTGTAGCAGCGGAATGTAAAACATGCAAGTGTAAATAAAATGAGTAAGGTAAGGAGATCAAACACATGAGGTTGACACAATGATTTTTGGCATGGTTCTGATAGGTGGCGCTACCGTACGTCCATATTAGTGGAGACTTGAATCCACGGAGGATAACGGCTGTGAGAGTCCATAGAGGGCTCCACCCATGAAGGGTCCACGAAGAAGCGGCCTTGTCTATCCCATCAAGGCTTCCGCCCATGAGGGACTAGCCTTACTCATGGTAGACCTTCACGAAGTAGGCGATTTCCTTTCCCTTAAAAACATCTTGGTTCAACTCCATAACACAAAGTAGGAGGCTCCCAAGCGACACCTAACCAATCTAGGAGGCACTACCCTCCAATACGTAATAGATGTGGTAGAACGATGAACTCCTTGCTCTTGTGCTTCTAAAGATAGTCTCCTCAACACAAAATCACTCTCCCACGGAATAGGAATGGGTAGGAGAGATTGATTTGGTGGAAACCAACTTGGGGAGGCTAGAGATCAAGTTTCACATTATTGGAATGGAATATCTTGGTCTCAACACGTGAGTAGGTGGCTCTCTCTCAGAAAAATGGATCTGGGAATGAAGTCTGTGTTATGCGTGCTTCTCCCACGAATGAGAGGTGGGTGGATGGGTATATATAGGCAGCACACAAAATCCAACCATTACACCTAAAGTGGCAAACTCGGTGACACCAAAGTCATAAACTCAGTGGTACCGACTTTCACTAAAGGCGACAACTTTTGAATCTCGGTGGAACGGATATACGAAACTCGGTGGCACCGAAAAGGTGGCTAACAGTCAAATGACCAAACTCGGTGACACCGATACTCGAACTCAGAAATTCTGATTTTCAGTATCGAGGCAACAGAAAGTTGGTCACCCAAACTCGGTAGCACTGATATGGTTTCGGTTGCAGCGATTTTGTGGGAACGGCTAGGGTTCTGTCTGAGAGCAAACTCGGTGTGGCCGAAATGGGAAAGGTGGTAGCACCGATTTTGAGTGTGTGGTTTAGGACAGAATAGTTATGTGGGAAAAATGATTGAGTATTTTGGTGGATAACTTTGAGCACTTGAGCAACCAGTTCATTGTAAGACCTCACCCCTTTTAATAGTATTGGCTTTCCTATGGAATCAAACATGATTTCTCACAAATATAAAATGAAGAGTCTTCTAGCTTGAAGCTTGGGCCAATCCTATTCCTTCCTTGCATCAAGGGGCATCTCCACATTAGCCTTTAGCCAAAGCATCTTTTGAAATTTTCTGAAATATACTTGGATAAACATATTAGTCCAATGATGCATATGTTGTGATCAATTATCAAAACCACCCTAGGGAGCAATTGTGCTTTCAGCAGAGTGGATATGTGTGACGCCGCTGGAGTCAGGTCCCTCGAGCTCTCTCGTTGGCGCTGCCTTCTGGGTCGTAAAGGGCCAGCCGATACTGGGCCTCCGAAATCACGTTGCCATCGGCTCTCTGCTTGGGGACGTACTCATCCCACGGGGCAAACTCGCGAGGTTGCTAGGTCGCAGGAGCAGCTCGCCTTCGACCGCTGCCAGCTCCACCTTCGTGCCGGTGCATTGGATTCAAGTACGGCCAAGTCGAGGTCCGAGTACCATGACTTGGTGACCCGGAGCGCCATGTACGTGCTAGCTCGCGCCGTCATGGCGCGGCAGTCTCCATCTGTGCGCTCCCACCCTCCAGCCACCTCGACAGTCGACTCATGGATTCCGGCTCCAACGCACCCATCCAGAGTGTGCGGACCACGACCAGCCCAACCTCCTGGAGCCCCGCAAGTGCTCGCTCCAGCTCCGTCAGGCGGGCCTTGGTGGCGATCCCGAGCTCCTCAATGGTCCAGGCGGCGAACGCCTCAATTTGGGCGCCCGCCTCCTTCTGCTCCTCGTGGTGGAACACTATGGCCGCCTCTGCCACATCGTGCGTCCTCAGAAAGAGGTCTGGGAGGAAAGCGGGCGCTCGACTTAAGAGAGGAGGAGAGGAGGTGCCAGACCCAAATCGGCACAAGGAAAATAAAACAAGATGAGGAAGACTTACTGGAAAGGAGCGCGTACACCTCGTGCGCCTCCTCCTCCAGCTCACGCTCCCTGGTCGCATACGCCTTGGCCTGGCTGGCAAGCTCGGCACGCACGACTCGTGTCGCCTCGACCTCCTCTGTCAGTCGGTCATCTTTGGCCTCCAGGGCCGTGCTGTGAGCCGTCTCCACCTGCTTCAACTCCCCGCGGTGGACCTTGTCAGCAGCTCCAACTCTGCAGTGTGGGTCATGTCCCGCTGCTCCATGGACTTGTGGTGAGCCGCGTTCCGCTGCTCGTACTACGCATGTTGGGACGCCTCGCGGTCCTTCTTCTCCGCCTGGAGAAGGCCCGCCTCTTGGCGCAGTCGGACGCACTCCTCCCGCAGGGTGTCGCGCTGCTGGCCGGCTTGGTCCAGCCGGCTCCGGAGATCGGCCAGCTGGCCCTCCGCCTCCTTGTGCCGGCCCAGCAACGTGTTATGGGAGGTCACCCGGCGGTCGTGGTATTCTTGCAAAGAAGAAGAAAGATTCTGCCAAGAGTAAGACTCGACCCGACTGATGCCCAGTCGGCCGACTCTCGGGGGCTACACCCAGTGAGTGTGCTCGCGCGCCCCCACTGAAAGCAAAAAGAGAAAGACTCGCCACAAGTTGGACTCGACCGGCTGATTCACAGTCGGCCCGAGTCCCCAAGGCTACACCCAGTGGGTGCACTGACGCGCCCCAATGAAGGAAGAAGCAGAAGAAATTACAAACAAGAAAAACGGAGGGGCAGAAAATGTACCCCAACCGACTGCTCGAGATGAAGTAGCCGATCCCGCGTCGTCTGGGCTGCCTACACCACGTGATTGCGTCACTCGACAAACTCCGTGACCAGAGCGGGGACCCCTCTCACTGGCGCACCAGGGGCTCCTCCCAGGAGGCGCTCGCCGGCTGCGCCCCAGGTCTTTATCGGCCGGCTCCCAGCACTCGAAATGGCCTCGGGTGCAGCCGGACATCGACTCCGGGGACCCGCCTCACTCCTTCACCGTCGAATCACCGGCGACGTCCGCCTCGCCTCCTCGGGCATGTGTCCTTGGCGGTGGGACCTCAACCTTGGGCACCTCCGACGCAGCATCAGGCCCCTGTGGCGCCACCTCAGGCCCCTGCAGTGCAACTTCGGGCCCTAACGGGGCCACTTCGGGCTCCTCTGACGCGTTGTTAGGCCCTTGCTCGGGCCCCTTGGTGGCCTCTGACGCGCTCGTGTCTGGGCTCTCCACCTCGTTGGCCCAAGCGTTCTCCTCCCACTGCCGTGCGAGGTCGTGTGACTGCTTGAACCACTTCTCCCTAGCCGGCGGCTCCACGGTGGAGCCATCCAACTGCGGCTCCATGCAACTCCCCCCGGACGCCATCTTCCAGGCCGCCTCCTCCCACGGATGCCGCTCCTGCTCGATCAGCGCCTGCTGTGCCGACTCCATCTCGACCCACATGATCCTTCTCGGAGCTTCCCCCGTCCTCTGTCGTTGCTGTCCGGGCCGACTTTGTCAGGGTGCCAGGGGCCCTGCTCGTCATCCTCCGATGAGCACTAACCCCCGCAAATAAAAACAAGGAAGGGGACACAAGCCGGTTGGGAAGCTTACCCAATGCTGATCGGAACCGACGATCTGGAGGGCCCAGCCGGCACAACCCGCCACTTCTTCGCGCCACCTCCGCGGCCCCCAGCCAGAGGGCCATCGGCTGCTCGCTTGGGAGCCGGACGGGTTCCCACCAACAACTTTCCCTCCCTCTTGGCCTCCGCCTCGTCTCCAACGGAGCGGTGGCGCATCGGGCAATGACAGTGAACAACGACAACAAGCTCGTTGTCGGTGTCCCTCTCTCTCTCTCTCTCGTGGGGAGGGGAGGTATCAGAGAAGGCACAAGATGAGGACAGGAGAGAAAATGGCTCCCTCAGCCCTCCTCCTGTCCATTTAAACCCCACATGGGGTAGTGGGGAAGGGGATCGGACGTGCACGCCCCCACTACCTCCATGCCAGGTGGGCAACATAATTGCGCATCGAGAGCGCCAACCGTCTCCCCGAACCCACAAGAAGATCTACGCACGTGGGCCGAGGCAGCCATCGGGTGGGCCCCGCCCCACGACCCAGTTTTGTCATGCGCTTGGCATGTGAGGCCTCGGTCTGGTGGGATGCCACACGTGGCGCACTCCCTCTGTACATTGGAGAGCCCGAGGCGGCTCGCACTACAGCCGGCTACGGTCCGAGCCGTCTCCGGCGAGCACGCGACCTGGCCGTAGTGTCGCAACACGCGTGTTGAAATCAAAGCCGGCGAGGTCCGTCGCTTCGAGCTGACAGGCGAGGGATTGATAGAAGGCGTGTCTAGAGGGGGGTGAATGGGTATATATAGACAACACACAAAATCCAACCATTACACAAAAAATGGCAAACTCGGTGACAACGAAGTTGGAAACTTGGTTGTACCGATAAGCACAAAAGGTGTGAACTTTTGAATCTAGGTGAGACCGATATATGAAACTCGGTGGCACTAAAAAGGTGGCTAACGGTCAGATGGACAAACTCGGTGGCACCGATACTCAAACTCGGAAATTCCGATTTTGTTTATCGAGGCACCCTAAAGTTGGTCACCCAAATTCGGTAGCTCCGATATGGATTCAGTTGCACCAAATTGGTGGGAATGGCTAGGGTTTCTGTCTGAGGTCAAACTCGGTGGGTACGAAATATGAAAGTTGGTGGCACCGAATTTGAGTATGTGGATTTCGACAAAATGGTTATGTGGGAAAAATGACAAAGTATTTTGGTGGCTAACTTAGAGCACTTGAGCAATTAGTTCATTTTAATAAGTCACCCCTTTTAATAGTATTGGCTTTCCTATGGACTCAAAATATTATTTCTCACAAAGAAAATGAAGAGTCTTCTAGCTTGAAGCTTGAGCCAATTCTATTCCTTTCTTGCATCAAGGGGCATCTCCACATAATCTTAGCCACAAAATTCCATGGACTGTTCTAAAATATGTAGGTAAAAGTATTAGTCCTAGAGACAATGTATGTTGTCATGAATTATCAAAATCACCAAGGGAGCATATGTGCTTTCAATCTCCCCATTTTTGGTAATTGATGACAACATACAATCAAAGCTTCAAATAAAGACAGACATTAGAATATGGTAGCTTTGAAGGATGTATGACTAGTGCAAGCTCCCCCTAAATGTGTGCAATCCCTCTTTTAAAGGATGGTTGCTCTGGAATGCATGGGCACACACATGGTAGAAGGACAAGACAAGTCATATAGATCTTGGCTATATGCAACAAACATATGTGACTGAAGAGCTTCCATGTTCAAGACTCCCTCCTGCAAACAATATGTGCAAGAAACAAGAGATCATCATGAACAGGGATCTGATGCATATACTTACCTTGAGGATCTTGGGCATCTTAGCAGTAGGAGTACACTTGGGCAAACAAATGTTAGAAACCACAAGAGTACTCCATTGAAAATATGTAAAGATCTTCAAAGATACCAAGACATTGAAGACATATTTCAAATAGATTTGATGATATATATGTCTCCAAAAGGAATAAGAACTTTCTCCTTTAAGAAAGAATATGTAGGATTACCTCTCCCCCTCAATCATAACATGTAGATATTGGGAGTAGGTAGGGCAAGACAAGCTCAATCTCTTAACAGAGATAATAGAAGCAAATTTATATCTCTCCCCCTTAGTATGTAAGGTTTGACACATCTCCCATAGGTAGATCTCCCCGTAGGTAGTCCTTCCTTTAGGAACATATATCTCCCCTTATAGATATTTCTCCCTCTTTTAGTAAGCTTATTGGTGATATTGGTGATGTTTTTCCCATATAAATAGGTTCATTGCAAGCTTTGATATTTCTCCCCCTTTGGCATTAATTGCTAAAAAGTTCGGAGGGTAAGGGCTCATTGAGAGAAAGGGATCCTTGATACTTCTCTCTATAATAAGGGTTCCTTGAATTTGACTTTTATCCCCCTTGATAGTAGGAAGGGTTCATTGAAAGTTCTCCCCCTTAAGTATGAATAAGAGTTCCTTGAACTATCTCCTCCTATGATAGGGATCTTGGATAATTCTCTTTCTTACAGTATACGGGATCACTCAGGTTTTCTCCCCCTTAGAGAAGTTGTCTCCCCCTAGAAAACAATGCTAAGACTGATTTTTTTCATAAAAGATTCAACAAAAACATATAGGGCAATGAAACAAGGGACCATTGATAGTATTTGATAATCTTCTCCTCCTAAGGCAAATGGCCAGAAAATAGAAGAAAGACAAAGGCAATGAAAATATCGGAGTTACCGAGGCAAAGTAGTTCGGTAGAACCGAGAATGAGGGTTGGGACTGAGGGTGAAATCAGTTGGACCGAGTTACCCTGATCGGTGAAACCAAGTTGCAAAGAAAAGAAACTCCTTAACTGAAAATGAGCATAAAATTTTCTCCAACTTAAAGAAAAATAAGATACCAAAAGTAATAGGATACCAATTGAGAAAGAGAAGAAGATAAAAACAAAATATTTTTTTTAAATGTACATACATGTAGATGAGAGTTGAATGGTTCCAAGGAAATATGTAATGACAAATGTGAACCATACAAGAAAGTCCATCTAGATGTGGGGCGCTGACTAGGTCACCTATATTAGAGTATTTGAATTGAGTAGTCAAGCAAGATCGCTTGATCATAGGTCATACTCATCGTTAAGCACGAACTGGGGTTACCATTTTTCGATTAAGCATTTCAATGTCTTCATATCACTTCAGTTGATTTACCTCATGAGTTGGTGTGAAGCTTTATCAAGGATATGAGTGCATACCTTCGAATGATGTTGATGACGTGGCTTGTAGGTGAACTTGTTGTGGATGCTCAATGTTGATGAAGTTCATCTTGAGTTGGGAGCTATCCATGTTGTTTTGGTTCATTTTTTCACCTACAATGGTTAGTCATGCAAGCAATACCATAATATATCCAAATGACATGAGTGAATAACTTCATCAAATGATTGTCAAGGATATGATTTTGTCATCTTCTTCCTTCGTCTTTGAAGAAGGGTTGTTGATACCTGGGCATATCAAGATTGCTTTTGATGTAAGTTGATTGCACTCTTGTGAAGTGTATTTCTTCCAAGTACCTACAAAAGGGTTAGATGCAATACAAGGGAGCATAGTTTCCAAGATATAAGATAGTCATATCAATGGCATCAAGGAATAGTCAGTCAAGCTCATGCCCTTGCATGCATCCGAGTGATTCTAGCTCAAGTTTGAAGCATCAATGATGTTCAACTCACTCCTCAAATGAAAAAACACTTTCTCATCAAGTGTTTTGGTAAAGATATCAGCTAATTGTTTGTTTGTACGAACATGCTTGAGATTTACATCTCCTTTAGACACATGATCACGAATGAAGTGATGACACACTTGAATATGTTTTGTCCGAGAATGTTGCACACGATTATAGGCAATCTTAACAGCACTTTCATTGTCGCATAACAGTGGAACTTTTCTAACATGAATTCCATAATCCTTAAGAGCTTGAGTCATCCAAAGTAATTGTGCACAACATGATCCAGCAACAATGTATTCAGCTTCGGCAATTGATAAGGATACCGAGTTTTGTTTCTTGGATGACCAAGCCACAAGAGATCTCCCAAGAAATTGACATGTACCCGAGGTGGATTTTATGTCAACCTTGTCTCTGGCAGAGTACGACTCGAAATAGCCAACAAGATTAAAATAAGATCCCTTGGGATACCATATGCCAAAGTTTGGTCTATGTATGAGGTATCTCACTATCCTTTTCACAACCAATAGATGACACTCTTTGGGTGCCGCTTGATATCGGGCACACATGCAAACACTCAACATGATGTCACGACGGGAGGCACATAGATATAGCAATGAACCAATAATGGATCGATAAACCTTTTGATCAACGGGTTTGTCCTCCTTAGTGAGGTTAAGATGTCCACTAGTAGGCATGGGGTTTCTCATACCTTTGCATTCTTGCATGTTGAACTTCCTAATCAAGTCCTTGGTGTAATTGGTTTGAGAGATAAATGTACCTTCTCTCAATTATTTGATTTGCAACCCAAGGAAGAATTTGAGTTCACACATCATGGACATCTCATACTTTTCTGACATCAACTTTCCAAACTTTTCACTAAAATGTGGGTTAGTAGAACCAAAGATAATATTATCCACATAGATTTGGCATACAAACAGTTCACCATTAACTCTTTTAGTGCATAAAGTTGCATCAATTTTACCAATCTCAAAACCCTTTTCAATGAGAAACTTCGTTAGGCATTTGTACCAAGCTCTTGGGGCTTGTTTAAGACCATATAAAGCTTTTCAAAGTTTGCAAACATGATTAGGTTTCTTAGGGTTTACAAAACTGGGAGGTTCTTTAACATAAACTTCCTCCTCTATTTCACCATTGAGAAAGGCACTTTTGATGTCTATTTGGTAAAGAGTCATATCATGGTGATTCGCATAAGCGAGAAGAATGTGAATGGCTTCAAGTCTAGTGATGGGTGCATAAGTCTCATCGTAGTCCATACCTTCGACTTGTGTGTATCCTTGGGCTACGAGACGCGTCTTGTTCCGTACGACCAGTCCATCTTCATCTTGCTTGTTCTGAAACACCCATCTTGTACCAATGATGTTCCACTCGCTTTCGGGCTTTGCAACAAGTGTCCACACTTCGTTTCTCTCGAAGTTCTGTAGCTCTTCATGCATGGCATTCACCCAATCCGGGTCTTGAAGGGATTCTTCAACCTTCAAAGGTTGAATGCTAGAGATGAAATAATAATGCTCACAAAAGTTAGCTAAACAAGATTTAGAGCGAGTGATTCTCCCGTTTTTTATATCTCCGTACATTTGATTCAACAGTTGATCTTTGTCCACTCTTGCTCTAACTCTTGACAGCTTCTTCTTGTTGGATGGAGGAGCTTCTTCTTCTTCATCGTCATCATCTTGCATGTTGTCGTTAACTTCATCATATTCTTGAGGTGGTGGTGTGGAAGGTTGAGGTGTATCTTCACGATGTACTTCTTCCTCTTCTTCATCATGTCGTGTACCGCTTGTGGATGCTTCCATGTCGTTTTGCGGTTCACCTTGATGCGAAGTAGGAGCTTTCACTTGAGTTGATGAAGTACTTTCCTTCACCTCCATGGGACGAATCTTGCCAATGGATAACCCTTTGATGGCTTGCGAAGGTTCCTTATCTCCTACATCATTTGGCAATTGTTCGACTTGCGAACCATTAGTTTCATCAAACTTCACATCTACCATCTCTTCAACTTTTCGAGTGAAGTTGTTGTAGACACGGTAAGTGTGAGATTTCGATTCGTAGCTGAGTAGGAAACCTTCATAAGGTTTAGGAGAAAATTTAGAGCGATGATGCTTAATAAGAATATAGCACTTAGAATCGAATACCCGAAAGTATCCAACTTGGGGTTTGTTACCGGTGAGTAGCTTGTATGCCATTCTACCAAGAAGCATGTGAAGGTAAAGTCTGTTTATGGCATGTCAAGTTGTCTCAATGGCTTCTGCCCAAAAGTGCCTTGTAGTCTTGTATTCGTCAAGCATCATTCTTGCCATCTCTATGAGAGTCCGGTTCTTCCTCTCAACAACTCCATTTTGTTGAGGTGTGTACGTCACCGAGAACTCATGTGAGATACCTTCTTCGTCAAGAAAAGTATCCAAATTAGTGTTCTGGAACTCCATTTCGTTGTCGCTCCGAACTTTCTTGATCTTCACTTCAAACTGATTTTTAGCTTTTCAAGTGAAGTTCTTGAAGATCTTTTGTACCTGCGACTTATCATAATGAAAGAATATCCACATAAATTTGGAAAAATCATCAACAATGACTAAACCGTAAGAATTTCCACCGAGGCTCTTGTAAGCATTGGGAAAAAAGAGATCCATGTGAAACAGCTCGAGTGGTCTTCTTGTAGTCATGATGTTCTTTACGGTATGGCTTCCACCAACTTGCTTTCCTACTTGACAAGCACTACAAAGTCTATCTTTTCAAAGTTAACATCTTTAACACCAAGAATATGATCACCTTTGATAAGTTTGTCAAGATTGCGCATTCCTACATGTCCTAACCTTCTATGCCATAACCAACCTTTAGAAGATTTAGCAATAAGACATGTATGGGGTCTGGATATTTTAGAGAAATCGACAATGTATAGATCACCTCTATGAAAACCTGTAAAGACAGTTTTATGGTTGTCTCTACGAAACACTCGGTAGTCAACTTTCGCATCGAAACCAAAGTCTGCTAGTCTAGATACGGAAAGAAGATTGCAGCCAAGGGATTCAACAACCATGACATTTTGAATGGAACTGTCATGAGATACGACCACCTTACCAAGACCAAGTACCTTACCTTTGGAGTTATCTTCAAAAGTCACATATTTCCAAGGTCCACGGTTTGGTGTAATCTCATGGAACAGTTCTTTATCTTTGGTCATGTGATCGATGCATCCTCTACGGAGAACCCACTCCTTTCCACCGGCCATGTAGTCTCTAAGGTTAGCCATAAGACTAAGGTTCCTCATTGTCTTCTCATACTCGATGTCAAACTCTTCATCTTCATTGTAGTAGCCATGCTCCACATTGTCATCATCGGATGAAGTTCCCTCATAATAAGAAACAAGAATTTCATCAGAATTTTGACTATCACAATATTCATATTTGTGCATGCGAATGGCTTCAACAATGATATTGTTAATAGTAATGACATCTCCTTTAGCATGCATGAGGTCACGAAGCTCCAATAGACATTCATCGAAATTAGGATCATTTGGCTTCATTTTGTGAAAGGCAATGCATTTGTGGACAATGATATCAAGTTTTTTCAAAGAATAATTTGGATATCCTTCCCCCAAGTTTTTCCACAAGGTTTAGGCACACTTGAGGTTTTGCATATGATTGAGCACACTTCTTGGTAATCCTCTAATGATTAGATTGACAATGTTAAGATTACCAAGCATATCAACTTCATCATCATGACAAGGATGTACAGGGTCAATGGGAGGCGCATAAGGATACTCAACATACTTGCGCAAATGGAACTCATCAAATATACCAAGCATTTCATCTTTCCATTGTCTAAAATACTCACCATTGAGAATGAGCACTCTACAACTAAAAATCAATGAACTAGTCACATTCATCTTCCTCCAATGGTGCTTAAACCAAGGTTATGGAGACCTTGCTCTGATACCAATTGAGGGATCGATAGAAGACGTGTCTAGAAGGGGTTAAATGGTATATATAGGCACCACACAAAATCCAACCGTTACACACAAAATGGCAAACTCGGTGACACCAAAGTCGGAAACTCGGTGGTACTGATTAGCACAAAAGGTGTGAACTTTTGAATGTCGGTGAGACCGATATATGAAACTCGGTGGCACCGAAAAGGTGGCTAATGGTCAGATGGCCAAATTCGGTGGCACCGATACTCAAACTCGAAAATTCTGATTTTGTGTATCAAGGCACCTCAAAGTTGGTCACCCAAACTCAGTAGCACCGATATGGATTCGGTTGCACCGATTTGGTGGGAATGGCTAGGGTTTCTGTCTGAGGTCAAACTCAATGGGTCCGAAATATGAAAGTTGGTGACGCCGAATTTGAGTATGTGGATTTTGATAGAATGGTTATGTGGGAAAAATGATTGAGTATTTTCGTGGCTAACTTAAAGCACTTGAGCAATGAGCTCATTTTAATACCTCACCCCCTTTTAATAGTATTGGCTTTTGTATGGACTCAAAATGTGATTTCTCACAACTAGAAAATGAAGAGTCTTCTAGCTTGAAATTTGAGCCAATTCTATTCCTTTCTTGCATCAAGGGGCATCTCCACATAATCCTTAGCCATAGCATCTCCAGGACTGTTCTGAAATATCTAGGTAAAAGTATTAGTCCAGGAGACAATGTATGTTGTCATGAATTATCAAAATCACCAAGGGAGCATATGTGCTTTCAGCGGGCCTCCCCTCCTTCGGGGACTACTGACGGGGGGATAACCCCAGGGTAGGCCAAAAGCAAGGACTCCTATGTTCCTCGTTTAAAAACATGCACAGGATGACCGGTTCCCCACGAGGGGCCGGTTGCGCGTGGCTGACTACATGGTCGAGACGGCCCGGGCGTAGCCACTCCCACTCCGGCTCGACTGCACTTCGCTAGCCGACGGGTCAGCCCTAGTCACATCACCGTGACAAACCACGCGTGGGGCATCATCACAAAAGGTATGGCTACAACATTTCAGGTACCGCTGACCTAACCGCGCGAGGCTACACTGGAGGGGTTGTACCACTGATCATCGCCTACTGCGACCAGCCGAGGCAGCACAGTTACGAGCATGCCATCGTCCACTCCATTACCTGCCCCGGTGTGGCAACAGTGCGGCCAGTCGTACGTCGATCGAAGCCGGCTACATACGCCGATGCGTACAATGCGACAAACGCCACTGCGTAACAAGCACGCACCAATGTCGACGCCCGGACCCCCACTTGCGACAAGACTTCTCTAGCCGGTGGGCCCCTTGTCCGGCTTGAGAGGCTTCCAGCCAGGTCCCACCCGGTACGTTCTATACCTATTGCAAGCCAGGGTTGGCATATAAAACCCCATGGCACTACTCCATGCAAGGGGTTGGCCGGTCACACACACACACATGAGAGGCAAAGAGAGCTCCGAGCACCTTCTTCCTCCTTCATCATACAGCTCAAGGAGCATATGGTATCCCGGGCCGGATCATCAACCAACTCAAGCAGGACTAGGGGTGTTACCTCTCACCGCAGGCCCCGAACCTGGGTACTTCGTGTGTCTCGCGGTGCTCGTTCACAATCCCGTTTCCGGAGCCCGACGGGGTCCTTTTGGTCCCAACCACGTACGATTAGCCACCACATGGCATCTGTCGTGAGAAAACAACGACATGTCTCCAATGCCTTCCTCCATGGTTATCTTGAGGAACAGTTATATTGCCAGCAACCCACGGGGTTCGTCGACGACAGTTACCCGGAGCATGTTTTGTCTGCTTTCTCACTCATTATATGGGCTCAAGCAGGCTCCTCATTCCTGGTACGAGCGCTTCACAACATTTCTTCATCGTATCGGCTTCTGCTTCTGAAAGTGCATGCTATGCCCCTAATCGACTTTTGGTGTTAATGACAACACATACATAGGAAACTAATCCTATTTGTTGAGTGTATCTCAGGATGGCAAGTATTTTAGTAAATTGAGAATTATGTGCCAAAGGTTGTCTGAGAAGATTGGGATTTATATTTCGAGACGGCTCGGGATCAAGAAAAGATGATGTAAATTAGTCTTTTGATTTTACTGATATTGAGTATAGGGATCCCGCACTATTAAGAGGGGATCACAGGTTTTTGCGATGAACTTGCTCATACCACATCTTCACTGTCATACCCAATGCCACATATTCTCCACTCTGTTCTTATCTCAAAACAGGTTTATTGCCTCGGACATCCGGCTCCCTCCGGACGTCCGAGGGCCGGACGACCGGCAGGCTTCGGAAATCCGAAGCCCTTCACCAGAAGTTTGTGGTTCATATAACTCGGAAATCCGGCTCCCTCCGGACATCCGAGGCCCGCACGTCCGACCAGACCCGGAAATCCGGAGCCCTGCACGAGTAGAACATGAGCTCTATAACTCGGAGTTCCGGACGCCTGAGGGCCGGACGTCCGTTCCCCTTCGGAAATCCGGAACCACCCACCAGTAGCAGTTGAGTCGAATAACCCGGAATTCCGATCCTCTCCGGACGTCCGGTCACTGTTCAATACACAGTATTTTCAGTCATATCTACAGGCCTCGCACGACCGACCCCTGTCGGACGTACGACCCCTCGCGGACCCCCGGACGTCCGGCAACTGTCGGACGTCCGGACCCTGTGTGACTTAAAGTGCCCCCAACGGCTGGATTTCATTCCCCACTATATATACTCTTCTCCCACCTCGGGAAAGGGTGTTCAACACAGCTAGAATACACCCAAGAACACCTTTCCTCTCACTCACTCTTGTCTACACCAAATCCTAGATCCCAAGAGCATTTGTGAGTCCCTTTGAGTGTTGTTCCAATCAAAAGATAGATCGTCTCCCTCTCCTCCTTCCCACCAAAGTGATTTGTGATTTGAGCAAGTTTTGAGCAATCCCCGTGATCTTGATACTCTTGGAGGTTGGAGACTCCTAGGAGGTAGGAGTCTTCGGAGAGGAATCAATCCATTGTGATATCCCCCGGAAAGTTTGTGAAGGTTTGGAAGCCACCTCAAGGCTTACCACTAGTGGTTGAGAAACGCCTTCGTGGAGTTATCTCAAAGGGAGAATAGGGTGAGCCTTCGTGGCGTTGGTGTGCCTTCGTGGTAACATCCGCCCCTCTAACGGTGACGTAGCTTCCCTCCAAGGAAGTGAACATCGGGATACATCCTTGTCTCTCTTGGAGTTTCGGTTATTCCTAACCCTAACTCTCTACTTGTGTTAATCCTTATTACGTACTTGTATTTGATTATTCTTTACCGCTTGTCTTACTTCACTCTAAATAGCTTATTCCTTGTCATAGCAATTATTAGGCTTACACTCATATTCCGCACTTTTGCCTAAAATTGCTAAGTAATTATTAAAATTTGATTTGTACCTATTCACCCCCCTCTAGGTCCATCTCGATCCTTTTCAATTGGTATCAGAGCCTCGTGCTCTATTCTTGTGGCTTAACCGCCCTAGAGCGAGATGGACGGGGTTCCAGCTACGGTAGCTCCAGTGCAGAGGGACGGGACTTCCTCGGAAGTCAAGTCTTTCACCTCTGAGGACCTGGAACGGGCCCTTGCCAAGCAAAGAGAGGAGCATGATGCTTCTCTTGAGACCATGGTACAAATGAGACTAGCATCACTAACCACGGGGACAACCACGTCCCCGAGGGCCTCAGGGCCACATGTGCATGGTACTTCATCTGGCCAACAACCTCCGGAAAGGAACCAAACTAGTGTTCCATGGCTTTATGCTAGATCTCAAATTGAGAAACCTAAGTACAATCCTGGAGGAAAACCTCCCTTGCTTGATGACAATTCCGATTTTTCTTTGTGGAGAGTTGGTATGCAGGATCATCTTAGGTACGCCAATGATGAGATGTTGGACATCCTCGAGCATGGGTACAATCCTGTAGATCCAAGGTGCCTCACTCCCAAAGAAACTTATGACAAGCATCTCAATGACAATGCGATCATGTGCATAAGAAAAGGAATGAATGACAAGCAACGAAGACCTTACATTCACATCACAAGTGCCAAGGAACTGTGGGATAGCATTATAAGGACCAAGACCGGTACCTCCACTCTTCGGCTTGCTCAATATGAAATTGCCAAGGGGCAATTACAGAATTTGTGTATGGAAAAGGGTGAATCTCCCAAGCAACTACTAGAACGGGTCATGACTCTCGCCGCAGACATTGAGTCATGTGACTGTGACAAGACGCAAGATGGTTTCAATCTGACCAAGAGATTTCTTGTGGACAAGTTACTTCATGCTCTTGCTCCGTATCACCATCAATTGGTATGGGACATGAGGCAGCACCATGGGTTCAAAGAAATGACTCCAGATGACATCATATCCTCTTTCCAATTATTTGAAGAGTCAAAAGCAAATGCAACAAAGCACCTTGCCATGCATGGCACTTCAACATCAAAGATCAATCTTGCTTTGAAAGCCAAGCATGAATGTGACGAAGAAGAAAGTGAAGAAGAAGAGGGTGATGATGACTGCGAAGATGGTGATGAGGTTGACTATGATGAAAGCCCATCTTATGAGGACATTGCTCTCTTTGTAAAGAAGTTCAGTGCAGGAAAGTTCAAGGGAAGATTCCCAAAGAAGAAGGTAAGGAAATGCTATAACTGTGAGGAAACCAACCACTTCTCCAATGACTGCCCTTATGAGAAGAGAGAAGACAAACCAAGGTTTCCAAAGACATTTGTAAAGAAGAAGTTGCCAAACCCTATGAACTCCAAGTTCAAGAGGACAGATGGAAGAGCAATGGTTGCACATGAAGAATCAGATCCAGAAGATGTTGGTGGAGTTGCCGGAGTAGCTCAGGATACACAAAACACCTTGAGGCTAGTCAACAAAAGTGGTGATGTTGTTCACTACAACTATATGAAGGACTACAAGGGCAACGCTCACAAGTGTTTGATGGCAAAGACTGCCATGGGAGATGAGGAAGACCAAAGCTCCCACGATAAGGTTAAGGTAACTCCACGGTTAAACTCTTTCAGTCTAGCTTCTGCTTCATCTGATGAGTATCTTGATGCGGAAGATCACTATGTGGATAATGACTTAGATCATCCCATGTTTGCTAAAATAAACAAATTTATGTGCTCTCTTAAAGGAAAGAAGCTCACTATGTTTCGCATACTTATGGAAATGGTGAGTAAGCACACCAATACCATCAAGGAACTCGAAACCCTCGTCACTGAGGAGAAGGAAAGAAATGAAATCCTTGAGCAGAAAGTCATGTATGAGGAAGCACAAAATGATGCTCTATGCTCAAAAGTAGGTGAAAACCTTGATAAACATGCTAATGATCTTGCCTCCTTGAAAAAGGCTGAATCTGTGTGCAAAGAATTACTAAATGATAAAAACCGACTTGTGAACTCTCATGCTTCCCTTTCTAAGGATTGTGAGCGTCTATCCTCGTCTCTCAAAGACAAGGAAGAGAAACTCACTGTTCTTACAAAGAGCTTTGAGGCACTTAAGATTACTTATCTTGACACTCTAGCTAAGACCTACTCCTCACCTATCATTAATGTTGATACTTGCACTACTAACTCTAGTAGTGAACTGACATCTATCCTTGAGGAAAACTGTTCGCTAAAGGCACAGTTAGACAGAGGTCTCATGACATGTGCACAAGGACAAAAGACTCTCAATGAGATCTTAAGTCGACACAATGGAGGCTTCGCTAAGGAAGGCCTTGGGTTCAACCCAAGCACTGCCAAGAAAAGTGCATCTCCTCTCAAGTGTACCACTCCGCTTAAAGAAATATTTGTACGAGAGGGACACAAGGAGAAAGGTAAGGTTGTGAGTGGATCGGCCACTAGGGGTTCGCCTACTCACAACAAGACAACCGAATTCATGCCTCCATCCTATGTACTCCGCAAATCAAAGGAAGGAGAGGTCTATGCTAAATTCGTTGGTCCCCGTAATGCATTCCGATTCTATGCTATTTGGGTCCCTAAGACTCTTGTGACTAATGCGAAAGGCCCCATGACAAAATGGGTACCTCAAACCAAGTCTTAATTTGTTACAGGTTGTTTTCTCCGGAGGAGCCAAATGGGTGATCGATAGTGGATGCACCAATCATATGACCGGAGATAGTAACTTGCTCTATGATTTCATGCAAGTGATTCGACCATACATGAGCATTGTATTTGGTGGAGGGTCGAAAGGGCAGGTAATTGGGTTGGGCAAGGTGGCAATCACTAATGACATGTCTATTGCAAATGTCATGCTTGTCCAATCTCTTCAATATCATTTACTCCCAGTTCACCAATTGGCTTCCGTCGGTTATGACACATTATTTGGACTAACGGTTGTGAAAGTCTTTAAGAGAGACACTCTCGAAGTGGCCTTTGTTGGAGAGTTGGATGGAAACCTTTACACAGTTGATTTCTCGAAAGAGAGCACCTTCCATACAACTTGTCTAATGGCCAAGGCTAACATGGGATGGCTGTGGCATCGCCGGCTCGCCCATGTTGGCATGAAAAATCTTCAAAATCTCTTAAACGGCAATCACATCCTTGGACTAACAAATGTATCTTTTAAGAAAGATCGTGTGTGCAGTGCATGCATAGCTGGGAAACAACATCAATCAAAACATCCACCCAAGAACATTGTATCCACTTCGAGGCCGTTAGACCTCCTTCATGTGGATTTGTTTGGGCCTCCTTCATGGGCAAGTCTTGGAGGGAAAAAGTATGGCCTGGTCATTGTTGATGATTACTCAAGATATACATGGGTGTTCTTTCTCAAGTCCAAGGACGAGACGAAGATCACCTTCATTGATTTTGCCAAACAAGCCCAGCGGAAGTTTGACAAGGACATCAAGGCAGTAAGAAGTGATAATGGCTCTGAGTTCAAGAACTACACCCTAGAAGAATTTCTTAGTGATGAGGGAATTGAACATCAGTACTCCGCACCTTATACCCCTCAACAAAATGGTGTGGTAGAGAGGAAGAACCGGACACTTGTGGAGATGGCAAGGTCCATGTTAGACGAATACAAGTCACCACATAGTTTTTGAGCTGAGGCCGTCAACACAGCATGTCATGCATCAAACCGGCTCTTCCTTCGATCAATATTGGAGAAGACTCCATATGAGCTCCTAACTGGGAACAAGCCCAGTGTTAAGTATTTTCGTGTGTTTGGATGCAAGTGTTTCATTCTCAACAAATGGGAACGGTTAGGAAAATTTCAATCCAAAACAACTAAAGGGATTTTTGTTGGCTATGGGTCAAACTCTCACGCCTACAGAGTCTACAACAAATCCACTGTATGTGTTATAGAAACCTGTGACGTGACGTTTGATGAATTTAACCGCTCCCATGGGGAGCAAGTTGATCTAAATGATGCAGGTGAAGAAGACTCCCCACAAGATATCTTAAACATGGGTGTAGGTGCACTTCTTCCCATGGAACAAAGACCCCATTATGATGATGAAGATGATGAGAGTATTTCTCATCCTCAAGACAGTTCACTACCCGTACCTCCACAAGATACTAGCACACACATCATACCAGTTGTTGAGGATCAAGTGGGAGAACATGTCTCTCACCCTGATCACACTCAAGAACAAGTTGATCTTCAAGAGGTAGACCAAAGTATGGGTATGTTTGATGATGAACCTCAACAAGTGCAGCGCGAAGAGGAATATCTTCCTCCGCACATAAATGATCCATATGTTGAGGATGTTGATGATGGAAACGAAGTTGAACCTCGTGAAACCTTGACCTCCATCATGCCACGTGTGGCCGGTCGTGTTGATATTGATCAAATCCTCACCGGCATGTCGGAAGGTAGAGTGACTCGTAAACAATTAACAAACTTTTGTGCTCACTTTTCGTTTGTCTCTAGTACTGTGCCACACAGGGTTCAGGATGCATTGTGTGACAATGACTGGCTTCTTGCTATGCAAGAGGAGCTAAACAGTTTTACACGCAACGAAGTATGGTCATTGGTCGAACGACCAACTGAGGAACATAATGTCATTGGAACTAAATGGATTTTCAAGAACAAGGAAGATGAGAATGGGACCGTCCTACGAAACAAGGCAAGGTTAGTAGAACAGGGGTACTCCCAAGTTGCAGGTTTGGACTTTGGTGAAACCTTCGCCCCTGTTGCTCGTCTTGAGTCCATTCGCATTTTATTAGCCTATGCTGCTTTCAATGGTTTTACTTTGCATCAAATGGATGTGAAAAGTGCTTTTCTTAACGGTCCTCTACAAGAAGAGGTATATGTATCACAACCACCTGGGTTTATTGACCCTCACCACAAAGACCATGTATATAAACTTCACAAGGCTCTGTATGGCCTCAAACAAGCACCTCGTGCTTGGTACGATCATCTTAAGAAGTTCCTACTCGATGATGGCTTTGTGGTGGGGGTGATCGATCCCACTCTTTTTACTAAGAGGGAAAATGGTGATTTGATCTTATGCCAAATCTATGTAGATGATATCATTTTTGGTTCTCCTAACATCCATTTATGCAAGAAGTTTGCAGCTTCCATGACCAAGACCTTTGAGATGTCACTCAACACGGACTTGAAGTTCTTTCTTGGTTTTCAAATACAACAATTTCAAGAAGGGATTTTTTGTCTCAAACTAAGTACCTCAAGGACATTCTTGAAAAATTTGATATGACAAATGCTAAACCAATGAATACTCCCATGGCCACCGATGTAGTTCTAAATGAAGACACAAACGGTATTCCTTTTGACCCATCTACTTACCGCTCCATGATTGGTTCGCTACTTTATCTTTGCGCATCTAGACCGGACATCATGTTAAGTGTAGGCATATGTGCTAGATTTCAAGCTTCCCCTAGGGAAAGCCATCACACGGCGGTTAAGCATATTCTTAGATACCTTGTTCACACCCCAAAGTTAGGCTTATGGTACCCTAAGAATGCAAAGTTTGATCTTATTGGGTATTCCGATGCGGATTGGGCCGGTGATAAAGTGGGACGGACATCCACTTCCGGTGCATGTCAGTTTCTTGGACGCTCCTTGGTAAGTTGGTCCTCGAAAAAGCGGAATTGTGTTTCTCTCTCCACGGCCGAGGCCGAATATATTGCGGCCGCAAGCTGTGCAACCCAACTGCTATGGATGAGGCAAACACTAAAGGATTATGGTATCACGTATCGACACGTTCCTCTTCTCTGTGATAATGAAAGTGCCATAAAGATCTCCGAGAACCCCATTGATCACCCTCGCACAAAACATATTGATATTAGGTATCATTTCTTGAGAGACCATGTGCAAAAGGGTGACATTGATATTACCCATGTGGGTACCGACATGCAGTTAGCCGACATTTTCACCAAGCCACTTAGCGTAGCTAGATTCTGTCAACTTAGGCGTGAACTTGGTATCTTGGAGCTTGACAACATATCTTGAAACCTTGCACACATACACACACTCACATTATGTCTGTGTCTTGATGTGGGCATGCATTTAGGGGGAGTGAGTCTAAATTTCCTGTTTTAAAAGCTTACAATGTACGCATAAATCAATTTCTGTCCCCAAGTAGTACATGTAATGCTTGTAGGCTACTATGTTTGTACCTTATGTGAGAAACCATGCAAGTCATCATCTCATCATCAAAACAAAAAAATCCAGAATCAGCCTCTGCCATGTCTCGGACATCTGGCGGAAAATTCCCTTCCGGTCGTCCTACATGTGTCGGTCATCCGACGTCACAATCCCCTCCGGACGTCCGACGCCTCGGTCCTATATATATAGCTGGGCGCGGGGGGTTGGGCTCTTGCCCTAACCCTCAGCGCCACTTTTCCCTACCACAGCCGCCGCCGCCAGCTCGAAGAGCTCCCGCCTCCGCCGCCAAACTCGAGATCGGGCCGATCTCCTCCGCGGATCCGCCACTTCTTCCTCCTTCTTCCTCGCGGGATCCGTCTTCAGGTCGTTCCTCTGTCTTCTTTCTCGTTTGTTTTGGTTCTCTCTCTCTCCCATGTATCTCCATGTTTGTTCCTCATTTGGGGATTTTTCATCCGCGTAGGTTTTTGTGCTCCATGGGCAAGACCAAGCACAGCGCTTGGAAGATCGTGGCTGGCTCATCATCTCGCGCCCCTACCACGGGTTCGGACTCGGATGAGCCACGTCGTCCTTTCAAACGGACTGCCCGGCGTTCTCCGGCCCGGCGTTCTCCGTCTCCACAACTCCCCTCGTCGTCTGATGGTGATGACCCCGACTTCGAGGAGGAGCTTGCCGCCGAGGACCTTCCTGGCTAGCACGTCGATCGAAGGTCCAAGCCAAAACCCGGGGCTCGTAGGGCGTCCTACATGCCACCACCTCCTCCTGCCCAGCCCGCAGGTGAAGCTCGCCGCATCTCACTAGAACCTCCTGCTACTTTAGGTCGTGCAATCACGAACTTCACCACACTTGGCGCGGCTTCATACCTCACTTTCCGCCGCGACCTTGATCCATACGCTATCGTACGTGACTCGACGGACTCACGTTTCCGCACAAACGTCCAGCCGTACATCTTTACCACAGTCATAGTACCTAAAGGTTTATCTGTTCATCTCTATATTGATGTTGAGCATATTCGCACGCACCCGGCGGAATATCTGAGTGCCATTGAGCTTATTGAGGCATCGGGGCTTGCCGCCCCGTTTGCCTTTCATCGCGACTTTAATGCTGCTGCCATTCACCAGTTCTATGCCACATGCTACTTTGGTCCAAACCACACTGTCAGCTGGATCACCTCTGACGTTCGTTTCACCGCTACTTATGATACATTTGTTGCCGCACTTGGTTTCCCCAACTCCGGTTTCAAAATACATAGGGATGATCCTAACCATGCGCATAAGTCCATTGACACGTGTGGGTACCTTCTGAAACCACTAAGTGAGCTTGATGCGGATGAACGCCTGAAGGACCTTAACCAGGTATCCATCTGGCGATCACCTTACTTCATCATTTTTCAGTGTCTCATCCACACCATCTATCCCAAGATGGGTGATAAGGGCTCTTGCAATGGCTATTGTATTGACATCATGTCCCACTTGTTCGAGCACCCTAAGGGCAAAATTAGTGTGCCTCATTTTCTATGGAATGAGATTCGGCTTGCTAGCTTTCAGTACAAGCGAGCCTTTCCTCATGGCCCCTTCATCCAGGCTCTTATTAATCATGTAGCTGATTTCTCTGTGGCTGTCACTCACACCCATCGCAAGTGGGTCATTCCCTCTCACATGGCGGATAACTATGCTCACAAGAAACCCCCCTCATCCTCCACATCCACTCGCCGCACTGCTGCCCGGTCCGCCACCCCCTCATCTAGCTCTGCTCCTCTCGGTCGCATTGCCAAATTCCTTGGCAAGGCCCATTCTGCTTTGATGAAGGCCGTCTCTTTCCAGTGTGGCCAAACCCATGATGTGGTTTCTCGCTTAGTCTCCTCCAAGAATGCCCTCAAGGCTCGTCTGAGAGCCTCGGGCGCTCTTGATGTGAGTGATGATGAGGCCACTCCTGCTGCTCCTCCTACTGATTTTGGCTTCCCATCTGGTCCTGAGTGGGCTGATTTCCTTGACGAGGCTGGTGGCAGTGGCTTGCCTGATGATGATGATGATGATGATGATGATGAGCTCTGAGCGTGGTTGTTGCTGTTGGTATCTCCCTTTTTGGTACTTGGTGCCAAAGGGGGAGTAATGTATCGTAGTTTTTAGTCTTTGGAGATTTAATGTAATGGATAAATTCATGTATGGCTACTTATGAATGATTGTGATTTGCTATGGATTGCTATTATATCATCATAGACTATTATGGTTTGCTCCACTCTCTCTATGATGATCTATTATCTTTACATGATTGATCCATTGGAGCTTCGATATTTTATCATGCATATACTAAGGGGGAGCTCCGTACTAAATATCTCCTAGGCTATAATGTATGTTAAATCCTTTTGAGACCTATGTATATGTTGTCATCAACTACCAAAAAGGGGGAGATTGAAAGTGCATGCTATGCCCCTAATCGACTTTTGGTGTTAATGACAACACATACATAGGAAACTAATCCTATTTGTTGAGTGTATCTCAGGATGGCAAGTACTTTAGTAAATTGAGAATTATGTGCCAAAGGTTGTGTGAGAAGATTGGGATTTATATTTCGAGAAGGCTCGGGATCAAGAAAGATGATGTAGACTAGTCTTTTGAGTTTACTGATATTGAGTATAGGGATCCCGCACTATTAAGAGGGGATCACAGGTTTTTGCGATGAACTTTCTCATACCACATCTTCACTGTCATACCCAATGCCACATATTCTCCACTCTGTTCTTATCTCAAAACAGGTTTATTGCCTCGGACATCTGGCTCCCTCCGGACGTTCGAGGGCCGGACGACCGGCAGGCTTCGGAAATCCGGAGCCCTTCACCAGAAGTTTGTGAGTCGTATAACTTGGAAATCCAGCTTCCTCCTGACGCCCGAGGGCCGGACGACCGGCAGGCTTCGGAAATTCGGAGCCCCTCACCAGAAGTTTGTGGTTCATATAACTCGGAAATCCGGCTCCCTCCGGACGTCCGACCAGCCCCGAAAATCCGGAGCCCTGCACCAGTAGAACATGAGCTCTATAACTCGGAGTTCCAGCTCCCTCCGGACGCCCGAGGGGCGGACGTCCGTTCCCCTTCGAAAATCCGGAACCACCCACCAGTAGCAGTTGAGTCGAATAACCCGGAATTCCGGTCCTCTCCGGACGTCCGGTCACTATTCAATACACAGTATTTTCAGTCATATCTACAGGCCTCGGACGACCGACCCCTGTCGGACGTCCGACCCCTCGCGGACACCCGGACGTCCGGCAACTGTCGGACGTCCGGACCCTGTGTGACTTAAAGTGCCCCCAACGGCTGGATTTCATTCCCCACTATATATACTCTTCTCCCACCTCGGGAAAGGGTGTTCAACACAGCTAGAATACACCCAAGAACACCTTTCCTCTCACTCACTCTTGTCTACACCAAATCCTAGATCCCAAGAGCATTTGTGAGTCCCTTTGAGTGTTGTTCCAATCAAAAGATAGATCGTCTCCCTCTCCTCCTTCCCACCAAAGTGATTTGTGATTTGAGCAAGTTTTGAGCAATCCCCGTGATCTTGTTACTCTTGGAGGATGGAGACTCCTAGGAGGTAGGAGTCTTCGGAGAGGAATCAATCCATTGTGATATCCCCCGGAAAGTTTGTGAAGGTTTGGAAGCCACCTCAAGGCTTACCACTAGTGGTTGAGAAACGCCTTCGTGGAGTTATCTCAAAGGGAGAATAGGGTGAGCCTTCGTGGCGTTGGTGTGCCTTCGTGGTAACATCCGCCCCTCTAACGGTGACGTAGCTTCCCTCCAAGGAAGTGAACATCGGGATACATCCTTGTCTCTCTTGGAGTTTCGGTTATTCCTAACCCTAACTCTCTACTTGTGTTAATCCTTATTACGTACTTGTATTTGATTATTCTTTACCGCTTGTCTTACTTCACTCTAAATAGCTTATTCCTTGTCATAGCAATTATTAGGCCTACACTCATATTCTGCACTTTTGCCTAAAATTGCTAAGTAATTATTAAAATTTGGATTTGTACCTATTCACCCCCCTCTAGGTCCATCTCGATCCTTTTCAGCTTCATTGGCTCCGTTGCTTTGATGTTTGTCTACCGCCAGGGCGATGCGACCACCTACCTGCTACTATATGTCGACGACATCATCTTGACAGCCTTCTCTACAGCTCTTCTTTGACAGCTTGCAGATCGTCTTTGTGCTGAGTTTGCCATTAAGGATTGGATCTTGTGCACTACTTTCTCGGGTTCGAGGTCGTTTGCTATGCAAATGGTCTCTTCCTTCATGAGCGGAAGTACCCTCATGAGTTTCTTGATCGTATTGGTATGCTTAACTGCAAACCCGCAGCCACTCATGTCGACACGAAGGCTAAACTCTCTGGCACTGATGGTGTTCCAGCCTCGGATGCTTCGCTATACCTGTCTATAGTTGGTGCTCTTTAGTACCTCACTCTTACCAGATCGGAGCTTCAGTACGTTAGCAGGTGTGTCTCCAAATGCATGATCCGCGTGATGCTCACTGGACTTCGGTGAAGTGGATCCTTTGTCATATTCGCGACACTATGGATCTTGGACTGTAACTTCAGGCTTCGACTACTATGGATATCATTGCCTACTCTGATGCTAACTATGTCGGCTGTCCTGATATACGTCGTTCCACCTCGGGATACTATGTCTATCTTGGCCGGTCGCTCATCTCTTGGTTGTCTAAGCGGCAACCCATTGCCTCATGCTCTAGCGTTGAGGCCGAGTATAACGCGGTGGCTAACGTGGTTGTTGAGTGTTCGTGACTTCTTCAGCTTCTGCATGAGCTTTCTTCATCGATTGACAAAGCCACTATTGTCTACTTTGACAACGTCTTTGTCGTCTACCTCTCTTCTAATCCGGGTCATCATCGATGCTCCAAACACATTGAGCTTGATATTTATTTTGTTCCGGAACAGGTGGCTCTTGGACGTATACTTGTACTTCATGTGTATTGTATAATTATACCAAACAATTTACCGACATCATGACCAAGGGGTTGCCTACTGCGTCTTTCGAGGAGTTTCGGTCCAGTCGTTGCGCCGGCACTAGCGATGCTTCGGCTGCACGGGGAGGGGGGTTGTTAAGATGTATATTATGCATGTGTATTTATTGTACAACAAGCCTTCCTTCTTCCATGTATAGTTGAGGACGTGGTTATCCCTTATATTATGTATATACGTGCATATGCACTAATCAATATATTGTGAGTTGCATCGGCTGCGATTTGTATGCTAGTGATCTTATGATGATGCTTATCTAGATTAAGCTTAAACAAAAACTGCCTAATTTGCTAGCACAAGACTCGTTCTAATCTCAGAGTCATTCCACAGCAATGACTTCCGGCCGGGGTCGCAAGCACTTCCGGCAAGTTTCCAGAAATTTATAGCAAGTTCGGTGGTTTGGAATCCTCAAGTTTTCCTTTTTTGTGTGTGTGAAGAAAATGTGGAATACTCAAGTAAGGAGTAGTAAACTGTAAACATCGCTGCTTACGTACGTAGTACTGTACATCGCAGTGCTGAATGCCAGGTGGAGCCCATAGCATAGCATTCCACAGTTTCCATTTTTTTTCTCCGGCACGGATCTCGGACCCGGACCAACACGCGCAGGCTCCACGTTATATATGCTTAGAGCACCATGATTTTTTAACCGGATGTGCCGTCGCGCCCACGACGGCGGCAACGACTCGGCGCCGTGCCCAGGCAGCGGTCCGGAGCAAACACATGTAGTACTACTAATCCCGAGAAGTAGTATATTGCTATCGCGACGCGCGCGGTCCAATAATAACTCAGCAACGAGAGCCAGGCCGCGGGCACAGCGCTCCTGGAGAGGGATCAACAGGCAATCGGCCGAGAAAATCACCCGTCTCGAGCGCGCGCGCGATGGCGGAGGCGCCCCTGCTGCCGCGGAAGGACCAGGAGGACGCCGGCGAGGATGGTGCGGGCCGCTGGCGGGGCGAGGCCGGGAAGCTGGCGTACCTGGCGCTGCCGATGGTGGCGGTGAGCCTGTCGCAGTACGCGGTGCAGGTGTCCTCCAACATGATGGTCGGCCACCTCCCCGGCGTCCTCCCGCTCTCCTCCGCCGCCATCGCCACCTCCCTCGCCTCCGTCTCCGGCTTCAGCCTCCTCGTACGCACCACCGCTTATCCCCCACCTTTTCCCTCCTCTCGCATATTCCATTCCGTTTACGGCCTCTCGTTTATTCCCCTTCAGTTTCCATTCGCCTCGTGATAGCTTGCCATCTACATCTAGCCTTAATTTCCCCTTGCTGCATGCCGTGCATTCCTCCGTTCTGATCGCCCGTTGCGATTTGGCGACGATCGTGCTGTGTTCTTGGCTCATCGAGATTGTTCCCAGGACCTTTTCCATCTTGGCTGAAATGCAGACAAGGAAAAACAGGAGACTGGCCATGAGTTCTTTATTCCATTTGCTCAGGACTTTAGAGTAGTATATTACTATCGCCGTCGGATACTTGGGATGGCCATGTGACTTACTGTTTTTGTAAGTGGGAATTATTGAGACTAGCTACACTGATTGGTGGAAAGTGGCATCCGCAGCCATCAAAGTAGTAGTCAATTCTGAAGAACCGTTCAAACTATACCGTTCAGCCTAAATTTCCACCATTAGCAAAACCAGTTTACTTGGAAGAACAAATTAGGTTCCGTAATCAACATCAGTCTAATACTGAATTCATACAGATCGGCATGGCAAGCGCACTGGAAACGCTCTGCGGCCAGGCCTACGGCGCGAGGCAGTACCACACTCTGGGGCTCCACACGTACCGAGCCATCGTCACTCTCCTGGTGGTGTGCGTCCCGCTCTCGCTCCTGTGGGCGTTCATGGGCAAGATCCTGGTGCTGATCGGGCAAGACCCCCTGATCGCGCGCGGCGCCGGGAGGTACATCGTTTGGCTCATCCCGGGGCTCTTCGCCAACGCGGTCATCCAGCCCATCACCAAGTTCCTGCAGTCACAGAGCCTCACCATGCCGCTGCTGCTGTCGTCCGTGGCCACGCTGGCGCTCCACGTCCCCTTGTGCTGGGTCATGGTGTTCAGGACGGGGATGGGGTACACCGGCGCCGCCCTGGCCATCAGCGTGTCCTACTGGCTCAACGTGGCCATGCTCGTGGCCTACATTGTGATGTCGAGCACCTGCAAGGAGACGCGCACGCCGCCGACCATCAGGGCCTTCAGGGGGGTGGGTGTGTTCCTGCGCCTGGCTCTGCCCTCTGCGCTCATGATATGGTAACCACTAGAACCTGGTAATATTTGGGAATGACTCCGTTTGGATTTTCAGTTATCTGTGGCTAATCATGCGAGTTTTAACACGTTTGTTTTGTCAGTCTTGAGTGGTGGTCATTTGAGCTACTTATTCTCATGTCTGGGCTTCTGCCAAACCCGGAGCTTCAAACCTCGGTGCTCTCAATATGGTACTACCACCAAAGGATCACAGTTTTATATGGCTTAAATCTTCATATACAATGACGATGAACTTACATTTTTACTGATATTATTTTCACAGCCTCACCAGCATCACATTGCTCTTTACTATACCTTATGGACTTGGAGCTGCTGGAAGGTATGATCTTGGAAGGGACTTGACTATACAGCCGATGCTTTTTCCACCAGATGGAAATCATTTCATTTTGATAATTGATACTGTATTTTTTTTAATGATCAGCACGAGAGTAGCAAACGAATTGGGTGCTGGGAACCCCGAAGGAGCTCGATCGGCGGTCCGTGTCGTGATGTCGGTCGCGGTGACAGAGGCGGTGGTCGTCAGTGGAGCTCTTTTGCTGTCACGGCGCCTCCTGGGCCGCGCATACAGCAGCGAGGAGGAGGTCGCATCTGCCGTCGCTGTGATGGTTCCTCTCGTCTGCATCACCGTCATCACTGATGGTCTGCAAGGGGTTCTCTCAGGTACACATTTATTTCTTCTGAGAGCAGTTGCACAAAACCTAATAAGTTCTCTATCGTTTCCAACAAAATGTTGTTACTAACATCTGTACGTTGTTCGTCAGGCGTGGCTCGAGGATGCGGATGGCAGCACGTGGGCGCGTACGTCAACCTCGGCTCCTTCTACCTGCTCGGAATCCCCATGGCGATGCTTCTCGGTTTCGTGCTCAAGATGGGAGCAAAGGGGCTTTGGATGGGCGTCGTCTGTGGATCCATCTCGCAGACCACGCTTCTCTCCGCCATCACGTTTTTCACCAACTGGCAGAAGATGGTTTGTTCTGATCTTCTGGACCTACTTTGTTTACACTTAAAAATCATATGCAGACACGAACATTCCGATGAATTATTCAAGAGTGCTACACAATCTTACGGTCCGTTGCATCTTGTGCTGTGCAGGCTGACAAAGCCAGGGAGAGATCGCTCAGTGAGAAGGCAACGGAGTCCGAGTCGAGATCTCTGCTGGAATAGTTACACTGCAATTTTGTACTGTAGGGGACACGCATCCCATCGCTGTGGTTGCTCTCTAAAGTGACAATGTAATTGCAGAGGAGGAAGAGGACGTAAACCACTCAATTTTCTCCGTCTTTACTTGTTTGGGGTCCGCGGCGAAATGTGATGATATTCCGATTTTTGAAACCCGTTGTTCACATTTCGGCTTAGTTTTCTTTTTATTTTCCCGAATACGCAAAGCTTTGTATCATTCTTTTTTCGCGAATATGCAAAGCTTATCTATTATTACATTGATAGAAGGAAAACAAAATGGATACATAAAAGGGTGAACATAGGACCTAAAGCACAGAGACACGGGATGCTAAGCCCGAACAAAGAAAAAAAAACACCTAAACCACCAAGCCAAGCCAAGCCAAGCAAGGCGTCGAACATCTCTAACTCCAACATTAGGGACGCCGCGAGCAATCAAGATGTCGCCTTCAAGAAGGGGAGCGATGCCGTGACACCGCTGACATCCGATCCGAAAACCGGACCAAGGGTTTCCCATGCTCGAAGAGGGGCATGGACAAAGCCCATGGCAGCACCTCCAAGAAGGGAAACGACGTCCGCCAGTGCCGTTGTTGCCAGTGTTCGGGAGCCGAGCAAGGATTTCGCCTTGGTATGAGTCCAGGCAATCCCACTGTCGTAGATTAGGTGCTGAAGATGAGAAAGTCGCTTCGCTGCTTGAGATCACCGCCTCGGGAGGGGGTTGGATGGGGTTGCCCTGCTGATGGTGGGTAGCATCAGACGACGCCGTAAAAGACGGGCTTTGGGATTGGCACGTCGTGGAGGTGGATTGGATCAGAGGGCGGCAAGGCGGAAAGAGCTGACGCACAAGAACTTTGAGCATCTCCAGCCATTTAGCCTCCACAGGGCCATTTTTTTTCACCGGCGAGAGGTGAGCCGGCGGAAGTTTTGGGCTGGGGGCTTGTTTATTTCCAGCCGGTCCTCATGCCATGTCTTTTCCTTGCTTCCTATTGGTGCACGCCTCATTCCAGTCTTGCTCCATCCGTGGTGCCGCCGCATGCACATGAAAAAAAGAGAGGAGAGAGGAGAGAGAGAGCCCCACAGTCAGCCATGCAAAAGAGAACGCCGGCGCCCCCAAGCGCCCTGGGGGGGCTGGGTTTGGCCTGAGGACGTAGGGGCTAGTTTTGGTCAAATCTGGCGCAAAACGCATCCTGAAGGTGTGACTTGGCGAGTTTTTTAGCGTCGCCGATTAAAAAGGTGCTCGGGAGGTCGTTCTAGGGGCGCGGCTGGAGATGCTCTTAGTTTTGCTTGACTCAGACAGAAGAAAGGGTCAATGACGGACAGCTCGAGGCCTTTTTACGAAGGCTTGTGTGCGACTGGAAAAGATGGCGAGGGATATTTTTATCCCACACGGGTGACCGTTTAATCTCCAGGTAGGGCCTGTGTAGGCAACGATGATTTACATCTGCATGATTGTATTACATTTGTTGTTATTTATACTTTCCATAATATTTGTCTGCCGCTGTGTGCATCTTAGTTATAAAGAGGCCGGATGTAATGTTTAAACCTTTTAAGTAATAAAAGTCTTTTTATAAAAAAAATGACGGACAGCTCGAGACTTGACGGTTGCATAGTCGTTGATCGGCTAGAACAAGCATGGGGATAATGAATGGCTGGACATATATCCAATCCATCCATCGATGCCTCATCCTTGGTCTAATCACACTCGGATGCTAAAGGGCCTGATGATGCCGGGCGCGCCGGCGCAGGCTCCGCCGAGCATGCAGGTGCTGACGAACTTGGAGGTGCACCGATCGGCTTCAGGCGACCTGGAGTGTTTGATCCGCTCTGCTTTCTTGTCAACGTCGGCTGTGTGTTGCACATAGTGTCCTCGAGTGCCATCTTAGAGCATCTCCACCCCGTCCCGAAAACACCCTTCCAAGCTTTTTTTAACCGGCGGTGTTAGAAATATCGCCCAGTCGCGTCTCGAGGACATCGTTTTGCATCGGATTTGATCAAAACTAGTCCCGGCAGTCCCAACCCAAACCCAGCCCCCCGGACGTCCGGCGCTATTTTTGCATGCAAAAACCCCACCGGTCAGCCTTTCTCCTCTCTCTTTTCTCATTTTTTTCTAGACCCACCATGTGCATGTAAAAAAGGAATCTTCCCCTCTCTCTCTCTCTCCTGAGTGGCGGGCGGGGGCGCGGCTCGGAACCCGAGTCCTCCCAAGCCGTTTTTTCGCCGGTTGGCCCGAGGCGGTGCTATTTTGGCCCGTGGGGGCGCCCAACGGATGGAGATGCTCTTAGTTGCCTTTTGCTGGTTTGGAAGAGGATTGGCCTCTTCTAGTCATCGCTGGACCGCCACGCCAGCGCACCAACTACCGCGTTGTCAGGCCTCTGCCCCCCTATAGTCTTGTCGCCTGAGGGAGAGGATGGGAGGGGCAGGCTTTAGGAAAGAGAGGGGCTCCTACCTGATCCGCCGCATCCGCCGCCAATGATACCTTCGCCCGTCATCGAGGCGCTAGGTTTGCTCAATCTGAAGGGGGCGCTTGTTAGAGCGTATATTTATACAAAGCTTTTGTACACACCTATATTGTAATTGTACATTACTTGTATCCCTATATATATAAAGAGCCACACACGTATTAAGGTGTCATGCAATTTCCCACAAATCATAAATTTTACATGGTATGAGATTAGGTTAAGAACATGTCTCCCGCCGTCGCCTCTGCCCCGATCCCATCTACCCCGGAAGGGGCCGCTCTGGCCGCCACCGCACCACCCGCTGCTCCGGCCCACGGTACTCAGGCCGGTGGTGCCTCTCTGTTTTTGGCGTCGCGGCCCCTGGCCCTCATGGCCGGTGCCGCCGCGCAGGCCGTGGCCTCCCTGCATCACCCGTCGTCGTCGGTCTCCTACGACACCACGGCTCCGTTCCCACTTGCTGGCTACGCCTCGGCACCATCGCCGGCCTATGCGGCTCGAGAGGCTAACCCTTGGTCGGGGTATCCACCTGCGCCGCCGGCGCCGTATGTCGCTCTACCTCCGTCGCCTACACACTACGACGCTCCACCTGCGTCGCCTGTGCCCTACGGTGCTTCAGCCCCTCTATCGCCAGCACCCTACTACGCCTTTGCTCCATCGGCAGACGCGCCCTACTCGATGGAAGCGGCGACCGCGCCTCCTCATGGTGCGTCCTCCTACTACGGGCGCCCTACAGTGGTCCATCAACGACGTTAGTGCCCCCTTCCGGGTTACTGGGTGTTAACTCGTTTGCAGGATTTTCTGCGCCACCGCCTACTCAGGATCACGCGCTGCCTGCTGTGTCGTTTTACTTTGCGCACCTCATCCAAGTGAAGCTGACGACAGATAACTACTTGTCATGGCGTGCTCAAGTACTGCCACTTCTTCGCACTCGCTACGCAGAGGGTTATGTTGATGGCACACTGCCATGCGCTCCGTCATATCATCCGACGGATCATGCTTGGGTGGCCCAGGATCAAGCCATCCTCTCTGCTACCGAGTATTCTCTCACGGAGGGAGTCTCGTCACTGGTCATCTTCGTCACTACGTCTCAGGACGCGTGGATGACCCTTCATACCAATTTTGCTTCGCAGTCCTAGGCGCGTGCTCATGCTATCCACACTGCGCTTGGGGAGGTGAAGCTTAACGACCTCATCGTTACTGACTACTTCAATAAGACGACGAGTATGGCTGACACACTTGCCTCCATTGCAAGGCTCTTGGTGTGGAGGAGTTCGCCTCTTATGTGCTTAATGGACTGGGTGACGACTATGATAACTTGGTGGAGAATATCAATGGTCAGGACGCTCCCATACAACCGTGTGAGTTGTATGCACGTCTTCTTGTCACGGAACAACACATCTAGGATCTGCGCTCTACGTCGAGTTTCCCTTCCGCCAACGCCATAACGCGTGGCAAGGGCAAGCCCTACAAGCCACCACCTGGTGGCAAACCTCCGCTAGCTGCGCCCACACCGTGGAACACCACTACCTCCGCGGGCGGCCGCGGTCGTGCATGTTGTCCCTCATGTGGTGTTCTGGTCCCCTGTTAGCTGTGTGGTCTTGATGGACACCTTGCTTCCCGTTGTCATCGTCACTTCAAGCAGAATTTCTTGGGGATCAGGAACAATGGCAAGGGTAATAAGAAGCTGGTTGGTGTGGTGAGTCATGAGCAGGGCCACACTCCTTCCTATCCTATTGATGCATCGTGGTACATGGATACAGGAGCTACCAATCACCTGACAATTGAGATGTGCAAGCTCTCTACACTGGAGCCGTATCGTGGACATGATGAGGTTCGCACCGCTAATGGGGAAGATATGCACATATCACATATTGGCCACGCTTCACTTCTCACTCATTGATCTAAACAATTGTGTCTCCTTAATGTCCTTCAAGTTCCCTCTGTTTCACATAGTTTGCTATCGGTTCCTAAACTTACTCGTGATAATAATGTTCTTGCTAAATTTCATCCTTTTCTTTGTTTTTGTTAAGGACGGGGACACGAGGGACGTACTCCTTATAGGTCGACTGCACAATAAAGGTCTTTATGCATTTGATGTGCCACCGGCTCCTTATGCTTTCAGCGGTGTTCGTGTGTCTTCATCACATTGGCATCCGCGCCTTGCTCATCGTGCAACTCCCATTGCTTGCCATGTCCTTCATCGTCATGAGCTTCCACTTGTGTCCAATGAACATGTTGATGCAGTTTGTGATGCGTGACGGCAAGGCAAGAGTCATGAGCGTCCTTTTTTCTGATTCGAGTCGTGTAGTCAATAAACCGCTTGAACTTTGGTTTTCGGATGTATGGGGCCATGCCCAAACCTGTGTTAGTGGTCATAATTACTCTGTCGGTTTTACTGATGCTTAAAGTCGGTTCACTTGGCTTTATCTTCTTAAACGCAAGTCTGATGTGTTTAATGTCTTCTTGCAATTCCAAGCGCATGTTGAGCGTTTTCTCAGTCGCAAAATCAGTCATGTCCAATACGACCGGGGAGTGAGTATCACAACCTCAATGCCTTTTTTAATAAGCTTGAAATTATGCATCGTGTGTCTTGTACTCATACACATCACCAAAACGGTGTAACTGAGCATAAGCATCGCCATATAGTAGAGACTAGTCTTGCTTTGCTTGCTCACGCCTTCGTTCCTTTTCGGTTTTGGAGTGATGCCTTCTTCACAGCTCGATTCCACATTAACAAGCTTCCTACACGACCCCGTCATATGAAAACACTACTAGAACTCTTGCTGAATGAAATTTCTAATTACACGTTTCTCAAGGTTTTTGGGTGTGCATGTTGGCCACATCTTCGTCCAATAACCAACGCAAGTTGGAGTTTCGGTATAAACAGTGCGTGTTTCTTGGTTATTGTTCTCTTCATAAAGGGTACAAGTGTATTCATGGTCCCTATAACCATGTCTACATTTCTTGTGATGTGGTGTTTCACGAGAATGTTCTTCCTTTTTGTGCACTTCTAGTCACTTCCACCACGCCCACTTCACCTTAGAAATCTGCTTTACCTTTGCCTGGTCAATTTGTAGATGTCACATATATCCCCGTGTTGATACCTAACCATGGTGCAGGTATTGGGTAAGGAGCACGCCTCGAGCTTCTGGATGAGTAGTCACCATTGTTCTTTATGACGCGTAACGATGGGTGTGCACGAGACGTCGATCGGGGTTACATGCCCCATGCCCCTGCTCGTGACGCCTCCCCGTCATCTGGCTCGCCGACGGAGCCAGCCGAGCCAGCCCCCGCTTCTTCGACCCAACGTGGGCCTGACCCGACACCTGCATCGGCCGAGCGGACCGAGCCGGTCTGCTCCTTATGTCCTTCGGCACCACGCAGGTTTCTCCCGACGCGTGTGTCAACCGAGAAGGTCTCCGCCCCGTCCTCGCCAAGTCGTTCGCCTAGCCCGGCTGGATCTCGTGTGCTGTTGGATGTGTCATCGGTGCACGTGACTTTTGAGCCTCGGGAGCGATCTGCATCGTTGTCTCCATCTTTATCGACTTCATCTCCGACGCCAGCTCCGACACCTACCGCTCCTCTGCGTCCTCATACGCGTAGTCATAGCGGTATTGTTCAGTCGAAGGAGCACACTGATGGGACGGTTGCATGGATTGTGGCGTGTGTGGCACAGGAAGATGGTGACCCCACTTCTGAGCCTTGGAATTTTTAGGCAGCTCTTCGGATTCCTCACTGGTGTAGTACCATGGAATAGGAGTTTCATGCCCTACAGAGGAACGATACTTGGCGCTTGGTTCCTCCTGTATCAGGTGTCAATATTAGTGACTCCAAGTGTGTGTGGTTCTATTGAGCGCTACAAGGCACAACTTGTGGCTAAGGGTTTTCAAGTAAAGGTATGGTCTTGATTATGAGGATACCTTCAGTCTGGTTGTCAAACCTACCACTATCCATGTGCTTCTGTCCTTGGCTGTTTCCAAAGGGTGATCTCTACGTCAGCTTGATGTTCAGAATGCTTTTCTTCATGGGGTCTTGGAGGAAAAGGTTTACATGCGGCAACCTCCCGATTTTGTTGATCCTGCTCGTCCATATCATTTGTGTCGTTTGGTTAAGGCGCTCTATGAACTTAAGAAGGCCCCTCGTGCATGGCACGCACGACTTGGTTCGGTCCTTCGACGTCATGGATTTGTCCCATCCACTGCTGACCCATCTATGTTCCTGTTCCACCATCCTGATGTTACTATGTATCTACTAGTTTATGTCGATGACATTATTCTCATCAGCTCCTCGGTGACGGCCGCTGATCATATGTTGTCTGCTCTGGTGGTCACTTTGTTGTCAAGGACCTGGGTGCTCTGCATTACTTTCTTGGCCTCGAGGTCTCACGGTCGTCCGCTGGCCTCACTCTCACTCATCATAAGTACTCCTTGGACTTGTTGCAACATGCTGGTATGTTGCAATGCAAGCATGCCACCACTCCCATGTCTGCGACCGATCGGTTGTCGGCCCTGGATGGTACTTTGCTTCCTTTGGATGATGTTATAAGTATCGCAACATTGTTGGTGGCTTGCAGTATTTGACTGTCACACGACCAGACATCTCCTATGCAGTCAATCGTGTGTGCCACTATCTTCATGCTCCTTGGGCTTCACATTGGTCGGCTATGAAGCGTATCCTACCTTATGTCTCACATATTGTCTCATATGGCTTGCATCCTCGTTCTGCCTCGTCCAGTGCTCTCTCGGTGTTTTCTGATGCAGATTGGGATGGGAGCCTTGATGATAGGCGATCAACGGGGGGCTATATTGTCTACTTTGGTCCTAACTTGACCGCCTGGAGTGCACGCAAGCACGGCACGGTCTCGCAGAGTAGTACTGAAGTAGAGTATAAGGCAGTTGCCAATGCGACAACTGAGCTTATCTGGTTTCAATCCTTGTTGAGAGAGTTGGGAGTCTCTCAAGATCACACGCGCGGTCCTTTGGTGTGACAATATTGGTGCGACGTATCTGTCATCCAATCCAGTTTTTCATGCTTGAACCAAGCACATCGAATTTCATTACCATTTTGTGAGGGAACGTATTGCGCAGAAGATTCTTCATATCAAGTTTATCTCCTCCAAAGATCAACTTGCTGACATCTTTACGAAGCCACTTCCACAACCTCAGTTTGAAGGTTGTAGACGCAATCTTAACTTGCTTTGTACTTTAGGCCACAGTTAAGATTACCGGGGGGGGTGTTAGAATGTATATTTACATAGAGCTTCTGTACATACATGTATATTGTAATTGTACACCATGTATACCCCTATATATATAAAGAGCCACACCCGTATTAGGGTGTCATGCAGTTTCCCACAAATCAGAACTTTTACAATGCTACGACTGTTGCCACCGCATCGACATCCTTCTTTGTCTCGCCGTCGGCATCGTCAGCGGCGGCATTGACGGTGTTGGAGGCATGGAAACTCTAGTGCTGGTTCGGCGGGAGAGAATTGGGAGACTCGCGATTGAGACGGAGAGGGCAACGGGGTGGTGTCTTAGGTCGGGGATCAGGAACGGTTCTTCGATCTCCGGCACGAGTCACGTGAGGGACCGCTAAATAACCAGTGGGGGTGGCTTGCGTCGAATAAAAATCGGTGGTGGGAGGTCGTTCGATGGGTGGAGGCGGTGGAAAGTACTAACGAAATTACCTATGCACTTCCCGAATAGGAATAGAGATTTGTTGTGGAGTTGGTGGTTGTATGTTTGATGAAGCCTCTACATCCATTTATTATTCGGCACCTACGATTTTCTCTATGAACGAAACATTCCCCCATGCAGGGAGGAACAAACAAACGTTTTTGTTCGCTGAAAATAACCACTCTCAGCGAATGTTATAGAATTGTCATAGGAAAACTGATAAAATCTCCACACTGTTGTGAAGGATTTACGGTCTTCTAAAGCAAAAAATCCACACCGTATAAAATGATTGTCTAAAAATTATCATGTTGCAGCAGTGTATTAGTTACCATTTGATTTGTGAGGATCTGCCATAATTGTAGCAAGGAAAATTGCCATACTAAAAAACTAAAAACGGCGATAATTGTCATGCTCAAGTTTGCCATTTTCCTGAAGGAAATTCCAATGCTAGCTGAGTTAGATGGTGACAATTGTCATACTCCAGCAAAATAATTTGCTATCTGGCAAAGTGTTCGTTGAGATTGCCGTCCACAGAAACCATGTACTACCACCGGCTCGTAATTTGTTCGAAGGATTATGTGGAATCCAATGGTGTAGAGGACGTTGGTTGCTAGCCACGAAATTTCTAATGTCAACACATTATTATTTAGGTTTCTTTACCCACATCTTTATTTCTTTTTCTTAGGGCATCTTCAGCGATGATCCATAATTTCTTTCTATATTTGTCCACAGGAGAAACACGGGTGCGGCGGGACGACATCTAATGCTAGCCGTCATGATCCACAAGAGAAAGAAATGAGATAAGGATTGGAGATGAAGCAAATGTGGGACTGAGAGCACATGCCAACCGATAAAAAAGAGGGATAGAGCAAAACAACGTTGTGGAAGCCAGCAGGTCGAATAATGCGCGTGCTACCGGTCGAAAACTCAGCCAGGTCACCTGACAAGGATCATAATTCTTGTCGTTATTTTAGTTCAAATTTGAATTAAAACAACGATAAAAATAATGGGATGGAGGAAGTATTATTTATGAAAAACCACAAATTGCGGAAAAGGTAAGTGTCGTGGGTATAAGTCTGACAGTAGATGTGTAGGGTATGAAAGGATGGGCAGAGCCTTAGCTACGGCGAGGTTGTATGAGTTCAGGCCCCTCTGCGGTGGAGGTAAAAGCCCTACGTCTCAGTGCTCTTGGGAGCTTAGTGTCGAGTGGAATATAGGATTACAGTAAATGCCAACCCCTCCACCAGTGGGGAAGGGTGGCTTATATAGAGTGCGCTGCCCTTCACAACGGCCCGGTGGACAGGGGTGGAGTAGTGGCGAATAAATGCCTACGCTATAGGTAATGTATGCCTTAAATGCTAATAATGGTGTATGAAAACGTATGACCGTTGCCCTCCTGGGAGGTTACGATGTACAGAGTGGAATTCAGTCGGTACGATAAATATGCTCCGAATGCTCGTCACCGACTGGATGATGGGGGTCCTTAGTTCAGTCGGAACTATCTAAGGGCCTTGCCCTCTATGAAGGGTAGTCCTTGGGTAGGACCTATAGGGCAGGCCTATGACCCTACCATGGGACTATAACCCCATCATTAGTCCCCGAATGGATCGGGGTTGGAACGACGAAGTGGTGCCTGGAGTACGGATCCGACTGGTATGGATGTGACTTTGGCGTTGTTTGCCTCGATCCATTTTATCCTTTCGACCAGTGATCCGAGTGAATATACCAGTGAAACGAACCATCAGGGACCGAGTGCTTCCGCGGAATCTTTCGATGTGACCGGTCAAACTGACAGCGGCGGATTTTCTGGGATCTTCAAATTCCGGTTACCGCGCGCTCAGCGGGGATGTCGACATCGTCATCGAGTAGTTTTTGTCGCCTCGATTACCGCGCCTTTATCTTCTCCACTAATATCGCCGCAGCCGGTCGGGGTATAAGATTTCGGGGCCGCCTGTTAGTGACCCAGTCGGAACCTTATTTAAGCCTCTCCGGCGGGGGTTTCTTGTTGCGCTCTCCTTGTTACTCGCACTCACCTCGCTTCTCCCGTAGCTCCCTGCGCGTTCCAAGCCTCCTCCTTCCTCTCCTCCTCTGCGGATCTGTTGCCTTCACCATGACGAAGGGGCAGACGAGGAAGCTCGAGTCGCAGAAGAAGAAGAAGAAGGCGGCGGCTCCTGCTCAGCGGCGACAGCGAGCACTACCGGCGGGTTGGATCCAGCGGGATTTCCTCCCCTCCACGGTGACGGCGGACGACCTGCTGGAGCTGGTGGAGCAAGGCATGATTGCCAACAAGTCGTGGAGGCTGCCGGCGGAGGGCGAGACGGAGCCCGCGCCGCAGGAGGGAGAGCGCGTCTTGCTGCTCAGCCACGTGTACAGGGGCTTCTCCTTGCGTCCCCACCCCTTCTTTAGAGGTATTATGAATCACTTCGGGGCGCAGCTCCATCATTTTCCTCCCAACGCGATAGCCCATCTCACCGCATTCGTCACTCTGTGCGAGTGCTTTATTGGATGCCCACCCATTGGGGGCTCTTTAAGTACATCTTCTCCGCTAGGTCTCAGACTGTCAAAAAGCTTAGCCAGTCAGACGATAAAACCCATCTCCTGCAGCTCTGCGGGGGCTTAGGTTTCCAAAAGAAAACAAAGAGTAGCTACCCCCCTCTCCAGCTGTCCGAGTCAGTTAGGAACTGGCAGTCGACCTGGTTCTACTGCCAGGACATAGCTTGTCCGAATGTCGCGACTGGGTTGCCGCCCTTTAGCCTAGACCATCTGGCCCCTCCCAGGAAGCTTGCGCTCTCAAAGTTGGAAAAGATCCAGATCCAACCTCTGGTCGACGCGCTAATAGCTGTCGTCCGCAAGGGAGTCACCGACACAGATATGCTGGAGACTTTTCTGGGTCGGCGCATCCAGCCGCTGCAAGCCCGACACCACACCATGTGGCACTACGTGGGGCCCGAGGATTCCACTCGGACTCATCCAGAGTGCGTGACCAGGGAGACCGTGATAGCGTGGGTCCGCGGCATTACAGGCGCATGTGACAACCCCCAAGGAGCTCGGCGAGTGAGGCCCTTCCGCGCCGACAATCCTCCTCCGAATGAGGTGAGTGCATCTTGTCGAGTGCCTTCAATCTTCTTAGATCTATCGCTTTTCTTGTGTCGCCACCTGGTGTCTGACGTTGTCGACTGTATTTTGTGCAGGAGTGGACCAACTGGCACTCTCCCGTCTCGAACGGGAATCCCGCTGAGGAAGAGGAGGGCAGCGTGGATAGCGCCGAGTACGTCTCCGACAGTGGGGAAACGGAGGAGGAGTCTGGAGAGGAGGAGGGCGAGGTTGGGGAGCAGAGATCGCCACCTCCACCATCAGAGCGTCGAACTAAGCGCCGTCACGAACCCGCGGCTCCGCCGGCTCCTCCAGCAGCTCCGAGTGCTCCGCCTGCTTCTCCCGTGGCGCCGAGTGCTCCGCCAGCTCCTCCCGTGGCTCTGAGTGCTTGGAGTGTGAAGAGGACCAGGGACGCTGCTGCCGAGCCCACTAACCAACCGTCCAAGGTGGCCAAACCGAGTGGGTCCAAGCCTCGGAAAGTTTTGCCTCGGATGAGGATCGCTGTTCCAGTTGCCTCAGCATAAGTGTCTTGTTCTCCCATCTTCTTTCAGTATTTTTTTGAACTCATGCTTATCGGTCGAGTGGATTTTACTCGACAGAGCTGCTACCTCCGCCACCTCTCTGCCGTGCCAGGATGATGATCCCATGGATACGGATAACGCTGCCACATCCCAGCAAGGTACGTTGTGACGACTCCGAGAGTTTGCATTATTGTTTCGCAAGTGCTGCCTTTAATCTTGCCCTTTTTCTGTAACCTCATGTTGTTCAGTCGGGCTTCCTTCGGAGGTGATTCATCTCGAGGAGGACGACCAAAGGGGATCAGGGCCAACTTTGGTGCCTGTCCTTGAGGTTGTTCCATCTGCTGCTGCTCCCACCATGGACGCGCCGCCGACCGAGACCATGCCGTCGACTGAGGCGGTGCCCCTCGCGGCGGAACCGACTGGAGCGGGACTTGGGATGCCCAAGGAGTCTTCTGTCGTGCCAGGTCCGTCGACCGTCCAGTACGACGCCCGACACCTCCCGGAAGACCAAGTGGGAGCCGCCAAGGAGGCCATGGTGCAAGTGGAGTTGATGGTGGGTGATGCCAAGGGAGCGTACGACTCCATTGGGTGATGCCAAGGAGGCCATGGTACAAGAGAAGCTTGGAGCTCCGGGATGATATCCGAGTAAGTGTGCTAGTAAGTGTTTACTTTCCTCTTGTAACCCACTGGGGGTTTAAGTGATATACTCGGATACAGTATGATTATTTTGCAGTGGGTTCACTCCGAGTGAACCCAGTGGGTGTAGTCCCCGAGACTTCTGTCGAGTGCTTGCACCGACAGTTGTCTTTATATGCATTTTCAGTTATCTGAGCAGATCAGAGTTGGTCTGCCCGAATATTACCAGTGGGGGCACTCGGAGTGCATCCAGTGGATGTAGTCCCCGAGAGTAGTGTTACTCAGGTCGGGTAATAGCATTCTCGCAGATTTGTCTGTTTGTCATGTAGCTCAATAGGGCCTGCCTGTTCGAGCTTCATGCCACTCGGGCCACTCTTAGTGAACCCACTGGGTGTAGTCCCCGAGGCCACTGTCGAGTGCTTGCATCGGCAGGGGTCTGAAGAACTTTGAGCTTTGTTTGTTTCCCTTGTTGAATGTGTCTGAGCTTCCCTTTGCGCTGATTTGGCAGAAGACTTGCGAAATGGGATCCGTGTACAATACTCTGAAGGCTGAAAAGGTTCAGCTTGCTGCGGAATTGGAGGCGGCTGTGAATGACTTGGCTGGTGTGAAGGGGGCTCTTGCTGACCGAGAGAAGTCTTTGGAGGAGTCCCGGGAGACCAACAAGGCATTGGTGGCCGAAATTGAGAAAATGGGCAAGCAAAGAACTGAACTAATGGGTCAGATGAAGGTGATGAACCGTCGATGCATTTCGCAGGAGAAGTATGTCAACGACTGGGCAAGGAAGATGATTGCACTGCTCGGTGGTAAGATTTTTGCCGAGTGCTTCTTGACTTTGTAATTCATTCTGCGCTTACTTTCTGCTCTTCTTTTCTTTGCAGATTTTTGTCTGGACGCTGAGGCTGAAGCAGCCAACATTGAACGGTCGGTTGTTCCGAACGTTCCACTCGGCGACGAAGCCAATCGGGACATGCTCTGAGCACATATTCGCCTTGGCAGAGTGGGACCTTTCATCGGCCGTCTGAGAGAAGTCATCGGCCGGATTGACAAGGAGCTGTGGCCCGAAGACGATTCCCGGTAGGAAATAGAAGGGTTGATGACTCGGCTGGAGGACGTCCCGAACAGAGTGCATGCATGGAAGAAGTATGCCGCTCGTTGTGGTGCGGACGTGGCGCTATCGCTGGTCCGAGTGCACTGCAAGGAAGCTCGCGAAGAAAAGCTGAAGGCGTTGCAGGTCGCCAACACCAAGAAGCTTCGATTCGAAGATTTTATGGAGACCTTCCTCGAGACAGCCACTCGTATCGCGGACGGGATCGACCTTGAGACCTTTGTGGAGCCTGCCAGTCCCGGTGCCAGTCCTGATGACGCTTTAAAAACTTTACCTCGGTATGCCGAGTGGTATCTGTATCAAACTTGGGCCACTACTGTTGGCCGTCACATTCGTGGTTCGGTGTGGATAAGCTTGATCCACACCGAGCTGACTATCGTAGATCCAACTTTGAATTCGAATCGAATATTTTGCTCTTCTTTCGCCAAGTTTATTTTCTGACACGATTTTGGCTCGTGGTTTTTGTTTGGCGTTTCTTGGTGAAGCCAATGGCAAACATGCGGAGCATGTAATTGTCAGTTGTCTTCACATCCACATGAGCCTCAATGAGGGTTTGCTAAGCCTCCGAGTGGATCTCGAGGATACACTCGATGGAAGCTTTTTTACTTAGGCGATTCTGGATCGCAGCTAAGTCCCCGAGTGCGGCATCTCGTGCGCATTCGGAGTGAGTTGATACTCATGTAGTTGTCAGTTGTCTTCACATCCACATGAGCCTCAATGAGGGTCTGCTAAGCCTCCGAGTGGATCTCGAGGATACATTCGAAGGAAGCTTTTTTACTTAGGCGATTCTGGATCGCAGCTAAGTCCCCGAGTGCGGCATCTCGTGCGCACTCGGAGTGAGTTGATACTCATGTAGTTGTCAGTTGTCTTCACATCCGCATGAGCCTCAATGAGGGTCTGCTAAGCCTCCGAGTGGATCTCGAGGATACACTCGAAGGAAGCTTTTTTACTTAGGCGATTCTGGATCGCAGCTAAGTCTCCGAGTGCGGCTTTTAGTGCGCACTCGGAGCGAGTTTTGTACTTAGGCGATTCTGAATCGCAGCTAAGTCCCCGAGTGCGGCTTTTGGTGCGCACTGGGAGTGAGTTTTGTACTTAGGCAATTCTGAATCGCAGCTAAGTCCCCGAGTGCGACTTTTAGTGCACACTCGGAGAGAGTTTTTTACTTAGGCGACTCTGGGTCGCAGCTAAGTCCCTGAGTGCGGCTGTTAGCGCACACTCGGAGAGAGTTTTTACTTAGGTGACTCTGGGTCGCAGCTAAGTCCCCGAGTGCGGCTGTTAGCGTACACTCGGAGAGAGTTTTTTTTACTTAGACGACTCTGGGTCGCAGCTAAGTCCCCGAGTGCGGCTGTTAGCGCACACTCGGAGAGAGTTTTTTACTTAGGCGACTCTGGGTCGCAGCTAAGTCCCCGAGTGCGGCTGTTAGCGCACACTCGAAGAGAATTTTTTACTTAGGCGACTCTGGGTCGCAGCTAAGTCCCCGAGTGCGGCTGTTAGCGCACACTTGGAGAGAGTTTTTTACTTAGGCGACTCTGGGTCGCAGCTAAGTCCCCGAGTGCGACTTTTAGTGCACACTCGGAGAGAGTTTGTACTTAGGTCATTCTGGATCGCAGCTAAGTCCCCGAGTGCGACTTTTAGTGCACACTCGGAGATAGTTTTTTACTTAGGCGACTGTGGGTCGCAGCTAAGTCCCCGAGTGCGGCTGTTAGCGCACACTCGGAGAGAGTTTTTTTACTTAGGCGACTCTGGGTCGTAGCTAAGTCCCCGAGTGCGGCTGTTAACGCACACTCGGAGAGAGTTTTTTTTACTTAGGCGACTCTGGGTCGCAGCTAAGTCCCCGAGTGCGGCTGTTAGCGCACACTCGGAGAGAGTTTTTTAGACCAGAGTCTGCAAACGCGGAAGAATTTTGGACTTGCAAAAAATCAGTCTGCTTTGTATTACTTCAATGATACTTGTTCTTTACATTGCCTCCGTCGGCGGTCACGTGTAGAAGCGCTTCAGGAGATCTCCGTTCCATGCTCGCGGCTCGTCCGTTTCCCTGTCGAGGTTGTAGAATCGATATGCTTCGTTGTTCAGCACCTTAGAGATGATGAAGGGTCCTTCCCAGGCGGGAGCCAACTTGTGAGGCCTCTGCTGGTCCACTCGGAGCACCAGGTCACCTGCTTGAAATGTGCGACTCCTGACGTGCCGCGCGTGAAAATGCCGCAGATCTTGTTGATAAATTGTTGAGCGAGTCAGTGCCATCTCGCGCTCTTCTTCTAGTAGATCCACTCCGTCTTGCCTGGCCTGCTCCGCTTCGGCTTCGGAGAAGAGTTCGACTCGTGGAGAGTTGTGAAGCAAGTCACTCGGAAGGACTACCTCTGCTCCATAAACGAGGAAGAACGGGGATCGCCCTGTAGATCTATTCGGAGTTGTGCGGAGGCCCCACAACACCGAAGGCAGCTCGGTGACCCATGCGCCGGCGGCATGTCCAACTTCTCGCAGGAGTCGAGGCTTCAACCCTTGAAGAATAAGTCCGTTCGCCCGCTCTGCTTGCCCGTTGGTTTGAGGGTGCGCCACAGATGCAAAATCCACTTGGATACCTTGGCCTGTGCAAAAACCTTTGAATCTGTCCGAGTCAAAGTTTGTGCCATTGTCAGTGATTATGCTGTGCGGGACTCCGAATCTGGAGATGATGTCTCTGCCAAATTTGATGCCCGTAAGGGCGTCGAGCTTCTTGATGGGCTTGGCTTCAATCCACTTGGTGAACTTTTCAACTCCCACCAACAGATGAGTGAATCCCCCTTGGCCAGTTCTGAATGGACCGACTGTATCTAATCCCCACACTGCGAACGGCCAAACAAGAGGGATTGTCTTCAGCGCAGACGTTGGCTTGTGGGACTTGTTCGAATAGAACTCACAGCCTTCGCATCGGTTGACCATATCCTTTGCCATTTCATTCTCTTGCAACCAGAAGAAGCCAGCTCTGAATGCTTTGGCGACGATTGCTCTTGAGGAGGCATGATGGCCGCAAGTTCCCGAGTGAATTTCTTCCATGATTAAGTGTCCCTCCTCAGGGGAGATGCATCGCTGAAGGACTCCTGAAACACTTTCCTTGTACAACTGGCCATCAATGACGGTGAAGGACTTCGACCTGCGGACGATATGCCTCGCTTGGAATTCGTCCTCTGGTAATTCTTGCCTCAGGATGTATGCAATGAACGACACAGTCCAATCGGGGATGATAGCAAGAATCTCCATGATCAAATCAACCACAGCGGGGACCTCAACTTCAGTCGGATCTGTTGAACTCTTCGGTTGTACCGGTTCCTCTGTAAAAGGATCTTCTTTCACCGAAGGGAGATGTAGGTGCTTGAGGCAGACATCACTCGGGACTGGTCTCCGAGTGGATCCGAGTTTTGCCAACTCATCAGCTGCTTGGTTCTTCAGTCGCGGAACATGGTGAAGTTCCAGACCTTCAAACTTCTTCTCGAGCTTCCTTACTGTGTTGCAGTATGCAGTCATGGTGGGGTCCCTGACATCCCACTCCTTCATCACTTGATTAACCACCAAATCTGAATCGCCATAGACCATCAGGCGATGGACGCCGAGTGTGATGGCCATGCGCAATCCGTAAAGGAGAGCTTCATACTCTGCCTCATTGTTGGAAGAATCAAAATGTATCTGCAACACATACTTAAGCTTATCACCTTTTGGCGATATGACCACTACGCCAGTGCCGGAGCCATTCAACATCTTGGACCCATCGAAGAACATAGTCCAATGAGCCGAGTAGATGTGAGTCGGTTGCTGTTGTTCTACCCATTCTGCTATGAAGTCAGCCAGAGCTTGAGACTTTATAGCCTTCTTGGTTTCAAACTTGATGTCGCAGTATAACATCTCCATAGCCCACTTCGTCACTCGGCCTGATGCGTCTCGATTGTGGAGGATTTCCGACAACGGAGCATCAGAAACGACAGACACCGAGTGGTCTTGGAAATGGTGAGCCACCTTCTTTGCAGTCATGTAGATCCCATAGATAAGCTTTTGATAATGGGGATACCTCTGCTTGGAAGGAGTCAGGACTTCGGAGAAATAATATACTGGCCGCTGAACCTTGTATGCTTTGCCTTCTTCTTCACGTTTCGACTGTGAGAACAGTGCTGACGACTTGATTTGTAGCCACGATGTACAGAAGAAGGGGTTCTTTACTCAGCGGGGCAGTAAGAACCAGCTGGGTGGAAAGCAGGGCTTTGAGGTCGTCGAATGCAATCTGGGCTTCGTCTGTCCACTCGAAAGTATCTGATTTCTTCATGAGTCGGTACAGAGGTAACGCCTTCTCGCCGAGTCGAGCGATAAACCTGCTCAAAGCCGCTAGGCAACCTGTGAGCCTTTGAACATCATGTATTCTGACCGGCCGCTCCATTCGGACGATGGTCCCGATCTTTTCGGGGTTGACATCGATTCCTCGTTCGGAAACGAAGAAACCGAGTAACTTTCCGCTGGGAACACCGAATGAACACTTGGCAGGGTTGAGCTTGATATCGTACCTACGAAGGTTGGCGAATGTTTCTACCAAGCCAGTCAGCAGGTCGGAACCTTTGCATGACTTGACTACGATATCGTCCATATATGCCTCCACATTTTGACTGATCTGGTCAAGGAGGCATTTCTGGATCATGCGCATAAAAGTTGCTCCTGCATTCTTCAAACCGAATGGCATAGTGATGTAGCAGAAACACCCGAATGGGGTGATGAAGGCTGTTTTTAATTCATCCGGACCATACAGATGGATTTTCTGATAGCCCGAATAGGCATCAAGGAATGATAAACGCTCGCAACCCGTAGTCGAATCGACAATTTGATCAATGCGGGGGAGCGGGAAATGATCTTTCGGGCAGACCTTATTGATATGCTTGAAGTCGATGCACATACGGAGGGACTTGTCCTTCTTGTGCACCATGACAACATTGGCGAGCCACTCGGAGTGGTGTACCTCGCGAATGAAGTTGGCTGCCAAAAGTTTAGCCACCTCCTCTCCGATTGCCTTCCTTTTGTGCGCGGCGGACCGACACAGGCGTTCTCGGACGGGCCGAGCGGTAGGATCCACATGCAGTTGGTGCTCAGCCAACTCCCTGGGTACACCTGGCATGTCAGCGGGCTTCCATGCGAAAATGTCCAAGTTCTCACGGAGGAATTGGATGAGCTCGGCTTCCTATTTTGGATCAAGGGTGGTGGAGATGTTCGTCAGGGCGGCGGTGTCGTCCGTCGGGTGGATGCTGACTTTCTTCGTGTCGCCCGCCGACTGGAATGCGGACTCCGAAGCTGGCTTCTTCGAACGCATCAAGTCAGTGGGGTCGGCCATCTTCTTGTACTCATCCAGCTCGAGGATAGCCATCTGTTGATCGGCAATCCGGGACCCCTGTTGCAAACACTCTTCGGCCCGCTACCGATTGCCTATGACGGTGATCACACCTTTGGGACCCGGCATCTTCAGCTTCAAATACACGTAACATGGACAGGCCATGAAACGTGCATACGCCGGACGGCCCAGAATTGCATGGTATGCACTCTGGAAGTCCACCACCTCAAATGTCAGCTTTTCCTTGCGGAAGTTCTTGTCGGAGCCGAAAACGACGTCCAACGCGATCTGGCCGAGTGACTTGGCCTTTCGTTCTGGGACGACTCCGTGGAACTGCATGCTGCTCTCGCTAAGTTTGGACATCGGAATGCCCATCCCCTTAAGAGTGTCAGCGTACATGATGTTCAAGCCGCTGCCGCCATCCATGAGGACTTTGCGCAGTCGAACTCCTTCCACCACCGGGTCGACTACGAGAGCCTGCCTCCCCGGGGTGGGCACGTGTGCTGGATGATCCGACTGATCAAAGGTGATCGCAGTCTGAGACCATTTGAGGAACGTGGGGTTGGTCGGGGTGGCCATGTTCACCTCCCTGTTCACCAGCTTCAGTCGACTCTTGCTTTCCACGTCAGCAAAAATCATCAATGTTGCGGGGACTTGGGGGAACGGATCCTCCTTGTCCTCATCATCCTGCTCGTTGTCCTTTTCACTCGGCTGCCCTTCGCCGAACCCTTGGATCAGGAGGCGACATTGCCGAGTGGTGTGCTTCGGGAATATGGCGTTGCCTTCTTCATCCATCTTCGTGTGGATTGGACATGGCTGATCCAGGATGGAGTTCCCGAACTGCTTCTTCTTGGGGGTGTACTGAGCTTTCCCCTTGCCCTTGAACTTGGCATTTGTAACGGCAGCTGCCTCTGCCTGCGGAGTGGACGGACCTTTCTTCTTTTGCTTCCGATTGTTTTTCCCATCTCCGTCGGCGAATGCCTTGTGCTTGCCGCTACGTATGCGGTCCTCTTCTTCGCCATTTGCATAGCGTGCAGCTATCTCCATCATCTTGCTCATGGAGATGTCGCCTGTCCGACCGAACTTCAGGTACAGATCTCTGTACCGCACGCCTGCCTTGAATGCGCAGACTGCTTGATGCTCTGTGACGTTCTCCACCGTGTGGTAGAGGGTCGTCCAGCGCTGGATGAAATCGCGCAGGGGCTCATTCTGCTTCTGGACGCAGTGCTGGAGCTCCACGAGACCAACAGGGCGTTTGCACGTGCCCTCGAAGGTCCTGATGAACACTCGGGACAGATCTGCCCAACTGTAGATGCTTGATGGAGCCAACTGATTCAGCTACGCTCGTGCCGAGCCGTCGAGCATCAGGGGGAGATGTTTCATGGCGACCTGGTCATCTCCGCCACCGATCTGGACCGCCACTCGGTAGTCGTCCAGCCACGTTTCTGGCTTGGATTCTCCTGTCAACTTGTTGATCCCCGTCACCAATCGGAAGTTGGGAGGGACGTCAGCTGAACGGATGGCCCGACTGAAGCACTCGGGGCCAGAGACGATGGTCCTGCTTCCACTCGGACGGTCTCTATCGTGACCATCACGGTGGGCTCGACTCCTGTCGACCTTCCTCTGGGCGATGTACCCTCTTGCGTCGGGCCTTGGATCATACGTGTTACCGACTGAACGCCAATCATCATGATGTCGGGGCCCGTAAGGCCCACCCCGCGGAGGGGTGCGTGAACGGCGACGATCTTCGGGATTCGTGGTACGGCTGCCCCCTCTGCGTCGCCGATGAGAGTGGGGGCTGTAAACCGACCGATGCGTGTTCGCGTGAACAGAACTGTTGTGGATCCTGTTTGTGCGACTGGGAGACCGCCGGATTATGCTGTTGCGTCGTGTGAAACATGGCACGGATCTGCTCGATCCCTCTACCAGCCTCCAAATCAGTCGGTTGGAGGGAATCGGCTATCTTGGCAGCGGCAGCCAGGTTGAGGACGGGTGTACGGAACACCTCAACGTTGCTCTGTCGAGAGCGTCGACTGGCAGAACGGTGGTGTTGACGGCGAGCGTCGGACGATTCGCCGACCTCGTGCTCGTTCTGGCCAGTCCGGTGGGGACTTTCATGGGAATTTTCCATGAGAACTTCGGCTGCAGGCCCGCGACCCAAGTACTCGGAAGGTAACTCAGTTGGAACTGAGTCCAAGCACTGGGACGGCAGCGCGACCACAACCAACTCGAGGACCGCCACTTGAGAGGACGCGTTCTGGCGCGCCTGGGCGTGTTGCACCCAACGCTGGAGCCGCGAACGGCGGGACCGCTTGTTGCGGCGCGTGACGGGGGCGAAGGTCGACACCGGGGCCAACTACTCGAGAAGAAGGACGTCGCGGGCACCGGCACGGAAGTGCATAGCCCCGCGACTGGGGAGCGCCTCGACGTCGAGAGACGCATCCCGAAGCCATGTCGAATCGTCGACGATGAAGGAGAGTGCGCCGAAGAGGATCTCCCGACCCATGCATAAATCTCCGCCGGACGACATGATGAAAAGATGAAGCTGCAAACTCGCCGGAAGTCGCTTAGACGCCTGCCCCACGGTGGGCGCCAACTGTCGTGGGTATTAGTCTGACAGTAGATGTGTAGGGTATGAAAGGATGGGCAGAGCCTTAGCTACGGCGAGGTTGTATGAGTTCAGGCCCCTCTGCGGTGGAGGTAAAAGCCCTACGTCTCAGTGCTCTTGGGAGCTTAGTGTCGAGTGGAATATAGGATTACAGTAAATGCCAACCCCTGCACCAGTGGGGAAGGGCGGCTTATATAGAGTGTGCTGCCCTTCACAACGGCCCGGTGGACAGGGGTGGAGTAGTGGCGAATAAATGCCTACGCTATAGGTAATGTATGCCTTAAATGCTAATAATGGTGTATGAAAACGTATGACCGTTGCCCTCCTGTGAGGTTACGATGTACAGAGTGGAATTCAGTCGGTACGATAAATATGCTCCGAATGCTCGTCACCGACTGGATGATGGGGGGTCCTTAGTTCAGTCGGAACTGTCTAAGGGCCATGCCCTCTATGAAGGGTAGTCCTTGGGTAGGACCTATAGGGCAGGCCTATGACCCTACCCTGAGACTATAACCCCATCAGTAAGAGAATACCCTTTTTTCTCGTTTGACAAATAAGTTCAGCAGGTACGCCGTCACTGCCGTTGTCTTTCTTTTGCTGGGAAATAAAGGGATTTATTCCTCGTTAATAGATTATAGTATGTTAGTACAACTTCATGACACAGCGGAACCAACAAGCGGTGCTACCATGAGAACGTCCAATATTAGCTAGATTATGTGCATTTATATTTTGATGACACTTGATTTCGTGTGGGATAAACCCATGTAACTCTTGAAGTTTCTTGATCTCCAACATAAGATGTTTATAGGCCGAGCGGTCCAAAGAATCATCTAACAAAGCCTCAACAACACACGAGCTGTCGATGACAACTTAACATGCATACCTGCACTGGAGGACGTGTGATTAACGGTTATCAGGTACCAATGCTTTTCGTGTATTCGTTGCATGATGCGGCAATACATATCACCGGATATTTGTCAGATTCTTCTGGAAAAGAAAAAAAAACACCATTGGACGAGGTTACAAAACGTACTATTTTTCTTGCAGGTCTAGCGGCTACCGCTTGTACGCGAGCGTGCATCCGAATGAGACCACATTCAGCTTTGCAGGTGACCGCAACTTGTTAAGGGCTTATTCCGTTGCAAGTGGTTTGAAGAGGATTGGAGTGGATTGAAGAGGATTAAATCCTCTACACATCAAATTCCTTCTCAATCCTTTTCAAACCTCTTCAATCCTCTTCAGTGGAGATATAACCGAACAAGGCCTAAGCGGGATCTTTTAGCGGGGCGGCCCGGCGGCTTAGCGGACAGTCCCACGCCACTTGCATCATGAATCCTTGTGATGCGGTATTTGAAGTAAACTTCATAATCTTGTTGGTTGCTGGTTTTGACTACGGTCTACTGTATTGCTCATTTGATGATCCATAGATGTTGATGTAATTTTTACTATGTCTAAGGTGCTTTGAACCTCTGTTGAATTTTGATAATAAATGTGAGTGTTTTTTGAAAAAAATAGAAAGTTAACCTTGACTATCTTTGCGTTGCTGAAGGTTTGAACGAATTTATGGCATGTTTCGTCATCCGTAGGAACAACCTCCGAAAGAAAATGTAGCCGCAGGTCTACCTGTGTCATGTCCGATGGCTGCGGTGACTTGAGCGACAATGACCGGACGGGCCCCTCATACTCCAAGTGCCGCAGAAGCGGAGCATCGAGCTCCATGGTGTTTTGACGATTGTCGCCCCAGCAGTCGAAATTTGCGAGAACGAGGTAGCTGACCCTCGGGCAGCGCATAACTAGTGAACGCTGCAAACGAGGGTTCCTTAAAAAGAGCTCGGATTTATCCAAGGTGCAGGGTGGCGAGCAGCGGCGCGGCGTCGATCACGCCTCGAAGAAGGCCGAGTGACACGCTGCACAGGTGCAGCCGCAGTTCCACGAGCCGAGGGAATGGATTACGGACCACCCGGTCGTAGTCCATGCACTTGCTGAGGTGCAGCACGCGGATGGAGGCGACGTCCTTTACTGACAGGAAGTACATGATGTGGTGTTTGAAGGTCATCGGGGAGGTCCGAGAGTCGGTCGCCGCCAGGCATCGTTTCGTTGGATCAACCGATCGAGGCCGTCAGAAAAGATTTTGCACTACTAGCTTATTGGACGGCCGGACGGAGAGACTGACGCAACGCGGCCGATCGACCTGTTTATACAGGTGCATGATTGTACGTGCACACCTCAATGTTCGATTCCGCCCGCCACACGAAATTGGGAACGTTTGGAATTCTGGGAACTCGATCCAGGAGGCACGTAATAACCAGGAACGGACACAGCCATACAAGTGGCATCAGATTTGGTTGAGATTAGGGGCGAGGAAAGAAAGCTTCTTCGACTGCAAATCACAATTTGGAAAGTATATATATGTTTGAAGTAGAACTAGCAAACATGCCCATGTGTTGTACCCGAAGAAAAAAATGACACACTTTGCTACGAAGCAAAACTCAATTATAATTAATTAGGTTAGACATTCGGATGATAAGTGTGATGATGACAAAAATGATGAATCAATTAACAATAGGATTCTTTGGGGCGCTAATCGGGTGAACAACCTTATATTTACAATACCATACTCATAATAAAGATATTCTACATTTACTATTTATTTTGAGTTACCGCCATCAGACAATAAAAGTATGGTATAATTCGTCCGATATCCATGCATGTATGCTTCTGTCGTGTGCGTTGACCGTGTAGTCCTTGTCGTATATATGTCCTAAGTTTCTGTTATGTTGAGATATATGTAGGATTCTCCATTGCAATTGCATCTCTACTTAATCTGTTGCTCCCTTCACGTTTAGATGTAATTTCCTCTGTTGTTCTTTCAGTGATTATCACTAAGTAAATGTAACACTATCACATATAATATTATTAAATGTCTTTAAATCACGATATAACAACTTCTGTAATGAGCTTTGTTTAAGAAAGTAAGCTAGTTCATTAAAATAGGTTACTTTTGTTTACTATATTCTTTTGTTTAAATAATATATTTGTACTGTAGTATCCTTATACATAGTTTCCAATAAGCATGATTGAGTTAATTAATGACGGCCCATGTGTCTTGTTTTTCATGGATATGCTTTAGGACCCAGAAAAATGCTATCGCATTGTAGATCAGATTAATTATTGTACTACCATCAAACAAGAAAAGATTCTTTACACGTAACAACAGTTGGGATTAATTAAAAACTCTATTGCCATGACACGTAAATGTGTGTGTTTTGGCATCGATAGTTATAATACACACATGGATCGTGATCAATAGCATCCGGAAATAATTTATTTTGTATTTACTTTACTGGATAGAAACAGAGTAAAATTATTTTTCTAGATTGTCAAGTTGAACCTTAATACAGAAAGCAATTCAGAGAACAAACGTATACCACATCTATCTATGTCGCTGCACTCTCACATGTGCTGAACTTATTGGTCCATGATGGAAAAGGCCAACACGTCTAGAAGAGAGCAGCCACCTCGCTGCGCCCATCAGCACACGAGATCCATATCCCGTCGCTGCGCTTCCTCGGCTTCTCTTTCGTGATATTCACATCCCGACCTCCTGCTGGTCTCGTAGAAGAGACACGCTGCACTGGCCAACTTCCTCGGTTTCTCTTCCGCGATATTCACATCCCAGCCTCCCGCTGGTCCCGCAGAAGAGACACGCTACTCCGGCCTCGACGGCCGGCCTGCCATGGATGGATCTTACTTCGGTGGTCTTCTTTCAGCCTCTGCTCCCTCTGTTTGCTGATTTGTAGCGAGCAGCACACCAGTTTGTTGTCTTATTTTCCTCTTTTACTCGCTCACAACCTCCCTCATAATTTATGCACCCAATTCATCTGTTTGTTGATTCTCTAGTCAGCTTGCTGATTTCCAGTCAACTCGCGATTGTATATAAATTGGTGTAATTTGATAAAAAAAGGCGAGGTGGGACTATTTTAATTTGTGATGAATCCTATTTCTAGCACAAGAATACCTTGCTCAATCAGATTAGGAGAGGCCCTGTGGCGCGCAAGCACGACAGCGCCAAATTCCCGAGCTCGCCTCACGGCGGTCTGGCCGCCTTCTTCGCCCCATTCCTGGGCTCACCTCGCCGGAGAGGGCCGCCTCGGATGAATGAGGTCGTCCGCGTCGCCTCGCCATTTGCTTGGCTGCTGCAGCGTGACGTCGGCGGCAAGAGGCGCATCGACGTGATAGATTGTTGGAGAGAGGATCCCGTGGTGCTGCCTGCGGTGCAGGACGGGACGGGAGAGAGGATCCCGGCGTCACGTGGTCACCTCTGCCATAATTGCTGAATGAGATGCTATCATTGGTGCCCCAAGCAGGAATAATGAGATGTAGATGTGTATGCAGAAGCTAAGCAGAATCACAACTTCATGGCCAATATGTATAAGACCATTCCACATCAGTACTTGGCCAGTCACAAGTTTGGTTCAATGTATTTTCTTCAAGCTGGCATTCCCACAATGAACACTATACTGCGATACACCCTCATGCCTAAGTCAGGTGATGAGAACATGATCAGAGGATATTCTATCAACCTGCTGCACGTGGTAGACACACATACCAGATTCAGAGTGATGGATTTGATAGTTGAGGCTATCTGGAGAACTGTTACGGATTAGAAGAGATCCTGTGGATATGCACCTTACATTTAGATGCTTATCAATGCCAAGCTAGGCAAGCATGCATATCTACTTGATCGTCCCCATCTACCTCTTCAGCCTGAATTTGGAGATAATGAGGTTGTGATGGATGACAATGATCCCAACTCAGCTGGAGCAAGAATGGCAGCAGAGGCTGAAGCTCCTAAAAATAGGCCACCTCTAGTTCCACAGCTCGGAACTCAAGCTGAGCAAATGGCATTTCTAGTGACCACTGTCCAAGGCATGGAGAAGAACATCCAAGAGATCATGCAAAATCAGAAGAGTCTTGAGAGAGTTGTGGAGACAAAATTCCACAACATGGATGTGAAGGTAACTAAGTTGACCACCATTGTCAGACAACTTCAACATGAAGTTGACTCTATGGAGATTCCACGCTCAGAGGATGAAGATGAAGATGAAGATGAAGATGAAGATGATGATGATGAGTCTCCTCCTTCCACTACTACTAGGTTCAACACCAAGCCTCGGTCAGTTGTTGTTCCAGCTCACGAGACACGACAGACATCTTCAGCACAAGCTTCAACACCTTCAGCACCAGCTCCATCTCAAGCTCCTCCAGTATCATCTCCTCCAGCTCCAGTACATTCAGCAGAAGCCTTAGCAGACGCTGTTCTATCGACTCCATCATCAACTGCCCAGAGAGACGAGTAGTTCTATACTTTTAAACTTTTTGGTACCTTGATTCCAAAGGGGGAGAAATGTATAGATCATAGACTTAGCGTGAGAGAGAGCTTTTGACTTTATTTTCTCTCGTTTGGTTTTAAAAACTATGGTTGTTCGATGAGTTTATCCTATATGTGTGACTGATCATACACTTTATCCTGTGTGATGCTACGATATCATCTCTTAGCTATCCTTGTGATGATCACTCACTTATCTTGTTGGTGTCATGTGCATTGCTATTATTTTTACGCACCACCAAGATGTCTGTGACATGGAAGAGTAACCCATGATCCTAATCGATTGTGCATTTGCATTCAAACGCAAATTTTAAATAATGCACAAATTTAGGGGGAGCTCTTGTTTTTCACATACTTCTCAAAGTGTCGATGCTAATTATTGATTATATCTTTTGTCGAAGCTTTGATATATATGTTGTCATCAATTACCAAAAAGGGGGAGATTGAAAGCACAATTTCTCCGTGGGGTGGTTTTGATAATTGATCACAACATATGCATCATTGGACTAATGTGTTTTCCAAGTATATTTCAGAAAAGTTCAAAAGATGCTATGGCTTAAGGTTTTTGTGGAGATGCCCCTTGATGCAAGAAAGAGATAATATTGGCTCAAGCCTCAAGCTAGAAGACTCTTCATTTTACATTTGTGAGAAATCACTTTTGAGTCCATAGGAAAGCCAATACTATTAAAATGGGGTGAGGTAGTAAAATGAACTGATTGCTCAAATGTTGAAAGCTAGCCACCAAAACACTCATCATTTTTCCCACATTTCCACTCTGTCAAGTTCCACATCCACAAATTTGGTGTCACCAACATTTCCACATCGGACCCACCGAGTTTCAACCAGAGACAAAACCCTGGCCATTCCCACCAAATCGGTGCAACCGAAACTGCATTGGTGCAACCGAGTTCACTGTGACCAACATTCTGTTGACCAGATACACAAAATCGGAATTCTGAGTTTGAGTATCGGTGCCACCGAGTTTGGCCATCTGACCGTTAGTTACCTTTTCGGTGCCACCGAGTTGTGTATATCGGTCTCACCAAGATTCAAAAGTTCACACCTTTAGTGCTAGTCGATACCACCGAGTTTGCTCTTTTGTGTGTAACGGTTGGATTTTGGCTGATGCCTATATATACCCCTTCACCCACCTCTCATTCATGGGAGAAGCACTTAGAACACACACTTTATTTCCAGATCCATTTTCCGAGAGAGAACCACCTACTCATGTGTTGAGACCAAGATATTCCAATCCAATCATTTGAAACGTTATCTCTAGCCTCCCCAAACTGCTTTCCACCAAATCAACCTCTCCTACCCATGCATATTTTGTGATTTGTGTTGAGGAGACTATCTTTAGAAGCACAAGAGCAAGGAGTTCACTGATATACCCCCTCTATTATCTTTTGGAGGGTGGTGCCTCCTAGATTGGTTAGGTGTCGCTTGGGAGCCTCCTACTTCGTGTTGTGGAGTTGAACCAAGATGTTTGTAAGGGCAAGGAGATCGCCTACTTCGTGAAGATCTACCGTGAGTAAGGCTAGTCCTCCGTGGACGGAAGCCGTGGTGGGATAGACAAGGCCACTTCTTTGTGGAGCCTCCATGGGTGGAGCCCTCCGTGGACTCTCGCAGCCGTTACCCTTCGTGAGTTGAAGTCTCCACTAATATGGACGTACGATAGCGCCACCTATTGGAACCATGCCAAAATTTGTCGCGTCAACCTCATGCGTTTGATCTCCCTACCTTACTCCTCTATTTACACTTGCATGTTTACTTTCCTCTGCTATACTATTAGAACTGCATGTGTAGGGTGTACTTGACTTGTTATAACAGCAGTAGGTGCCTCTCAAGTAAAATTGGGAAAAGGCAAAAAAATTATCTCGTCAAGTAGTCTAATCACCCCCTTCTAGACATACTTTTGATCCTACAGTATTCTATTGAGTCACTTGATATATGTTTTGGTCATCAACTTGCGGATTCCCATGGTGACAATGGGGGTACTCTATGCACATGGGTTGGTACATGTTTTCGTCCTACTTTCTCTGATAGAAACTTTGGGGGTACTCTTTGAGTTTCTTTGTGTGGATTGAATATGATGAATCTGAAATTGTTTGATGCATGTCGAATAGTCAACTCACGGATACGTGTACTGACATTGGATTATCTAGGTGACATTAGAGTTGATTGATGCGTATCATATGCGTTATTGTAGTACGAACTCTAGGGATGTTTGTGTGACATATAGGGATGGCTCAATAGATTGGTCGAAAAGGATTACTTTGAGGTGGTTTTACTACCTACAACAACTTCATTTTATGTTCTCAATGAGATATGAACTTTGGAGTGATAATTTGTTGCACGTTGAGGGCTGGTTATATGATTCAATTATGTTAGCACTCTTTAGAGATTGCACTAGTGAAAGTATGAACCCTAGTCCTTGTTTCCAAGCATTGATATAACATTTTGATCGATGTTTCACACTTGCTTACCTTGCTGTTTTTTATATTTTCAGATTACAAAAAACTATTTCCACCATCCATATTACACTTGTATCACCACCTCTTCGTCAAACTAGTGCGCATATCAAATTTGTCATTGAATTGGGTTGTTGGGGACACAAGAGATTTCTTGTATTTGATTACAGGGTTGTTGGAGAGAGACCATCTACATCCTACAATTCACACATATTGATAAATCTTAGGTCATCCACTTGAGGAAAATTTGCTACTATCCTACAAAACACTTCACTTGGAGGCCCAACAATGTCTACAAGAATAAAATTACATAGTAGACATCAAGCTCTTTTCTGTCGCCGTTGCTGGGGAGGTGAAGTCTTGAAGGTATATCTTTAGATCTTGCAATTTAATCTTCTAGTTTCTTGTTTATCACTAGTTTGGTTTATGAAAAGAAAAGTACAAAAAATGAAATTTAGGTTGCCTCAAATGCTTCATCATTGTAATGTCTTTCTTGAAAATGATGGATCGGAAAATTGTGCCAAAGTGTTAGAAGAAGAATTCCATAAAATTTTGGCACTAAATACTTGAATGATAAGCATGATTGCAATGCTATTAGTGTGTCTTCTCCGAATATCCATGATGCTAATGATATGCAAAGTCGTAAGCTTGGGGATGTTATGTTTGATGAAGATGATATTTTTGTCCCCTAAGTTTTGATGAGCAAATTTATTATTATGATAGCATGCCTCCTATTTATGACGATCACAATTATTATGAAAGTGGGTATGGAAGAGTGTCAACTTTAGATGATTATTATCCCACTATTTTAGAGGGTGTTGCATCTTTCCATAATGATAAAAGTGGATTTGGAGAGGTCATGACTTTATTTAGTATCTAAAACTTCAACTTTTAGAGCTGAAAAAACCATCCTCGAATCTGATGCTCCACTGACCACATCCTCAAATCAGCTAACTAGATCAAAGTACTCAAAGTAAGGAACAAGCTCACCAAGTTTGGGGTCGACCCAAGCACGTTTGAGCCTCCAATCACCAGCTTGAACATTGTCTAGTGAGATGCACAAAATCTCGATAGAACCTCCACTTCTTCTTCTTCCTCTCTTTTCTCATGTTTTGTTACTATCTTGTGTGTAATCTCTCTCTCTCACAATTGCAAACACCACCAGCTGAGATGGAGTGCCTAGGGTTTTCTCGCTGCTCCCTTCACTGGGGAACACTCACAACCGTCGGATGCAACAAATATAAATGGCTTACGTATGTTGGACTTATGGGCTGATGTTGGCCTGCCAGCACACCTCCACGTGGAAGGACTTACCCCAACATCTACTTGATGAACCTACAAAATCTTGCATGGTATCTCTTATTTGTTGTAGATCTTCTCACTACTGTTTCATTTCTTGTAGGAGTCTAATGCTAGTCCAGGAACTTCTTGATTTTTTGACCGAGAGAATCAAGCTTGTAAGATTAAAAAGGCTTGATTCCTATTTTGCAAATAGAATGTTGATAACCCACAAGTGTAGGGGATCACAAGAGTCTTCGCGGGTAAGTTCACCCAATTTATCGATTCGACACAAAGGGAGCCAAAGAATATTTATAAGCTTTAACAGTTGAGTTGTCAATTCAACCGCACCTGAAAGATACTTGCTTGGCAACGAAATATTAGTAGCAACGGTGATATGGAAGTGATGGCGGCAACAGAAATAATAGCGGTAAAGCAACAAAAGTAAAACAGCGAAAGTAAAGCTACTTGTGACCAACAGGATTAAAACACTATAGGCTAAGGAGATGGATGGTTGGTCATGGATGAGAGATATCATGTATTTAACTTGGGGCAAGGCACATAGAAAAGTAATGATCATCTAGGCATATATCAAACATTAGGCATGTATCTCGCGGTAGTCGTACGTACTTGCAATAAGAACTTGCACGACATCTTTTGTCCTACCATCCTGCTATCAACGGGACCAAATGGAACTTATGGATATTAAGGTGCTCCTGTCAAAGAGCACCGGAACAAAGCATTAACAATCAATGGATACATGGAATCCTCAAACTATAGCCCATCCCCTTTGGTGTCCCAAGTTGTCACCATTGAGAATGCCGGTTCTGTACTATAACAGGTGCATACTACTCATAGATAGGATCTAGAACACAAATATATTCATGAAAACATAAGGTATTCAGATCTGAAATCATGGCACTCGGGCTCAAAGTGACAAGCATTAAGAGTAACAAGTAGTAGCAAAGATGATAAACACCATAGTAGATGATAGGCAAAATGTCCCCAACAATCCGACGAACTATTACATGATCTAACTCATCCAATCTCTCACATCCCCTTCACCTACAACAGGGAATTACTCACACATGATGTGAGAAGCCATGGAAGGATGATGGAGTGGTGATGGTGATGACGATGGCGATGATTTCCCCACTTCGGATGCCAAAACAGCCTCGAGATTAGCTCTCCCGAAGAAGAACCGAGGGTGGCGGCGGCTCCGCGTCGAGAACTTGCAAAACGACTTATGTTCTGGAATTTCCCCGTCACGGGTGAAAATAGGAGCCAAAGTAGGGCACCAGAGGGGGTGGCCCCCACCCAGGTGGCCTCCCGGCGCGGCCAGGGGGCAGCCCACGCCAGCTTGTCGCCTGGGGGGCCTGTGGCTCCCCTCTGGCCCATCTTCTGGCCCATGGCCCCTCCCGGTGCATGAATTTTCTCTATTTCTTTTGGGAATTTTCCGGGACGTCTAAATATCTATTTACTTGCACATAAGAAAACCATACAGGCAGCTCTACTGAAAACAACGTCAGTCCGGGTTAGTTTCATTAAAATCATGCAAGAATGAGGCCAAAACAATTGCCAAAGTGTTTGGAAAAGTCGATACGGACGTATGAACTCCCCAAGCTTGGCATATTGCTTGTCCTCAAGCAATTCAGTTCAACGAACTGAACACAACGAATAAAACTTTGACAAACTCTTTTGCTTCATTAGATGTATATAAGCATGCACTACGAACAAGTCCAACAAGTATTGCAGTAATGCAACAATACACAAAGCAATCCTACGATCATGTGAAGAGTTTCAAACAACTAAGAAAGAATAATATGTAACTGAAAATCATAATGAGATCTCAATGCACATGACTTGGATATACTAGAGTGGAATCTCGCTAGCCCCCATGAGTGAAGCAAAACATAAATGCAGACCCTCCTTTGGAGTATTAAAGGAGACTAGAAATAAATATTTCAGAATAAGCAATATCACAATCATGCAGAAGACAATGTGGTGCTTTGGGACAATGCACATTACACTCAGAATGACAATTGTGCTCTCTATAGTTGGTGCTTTTTGTGAGAATAGGACGACTCAACATACAAGTAAAATTGATAGGCCCTTCACAGAGGGAGGCATTGATTTGCATAGGTGCCAGAGCTTGAGCTTTAAAACAGAGATAAATCAAATTTTGGTCGGTATGCTTTCATTGTCAACGTAACAACTAAGAGATATCAATATCTTCCATGCGAAATAGATTATAGGCGGTTCCCAAACAGAAAAGAAAAGTTTTAACTCCCCCTCCACCAATTGATCACACTCCACGGCGAGCCGAATCCATGGGTACCGTCCATACAAACAACAAACCCGGGGGAGTTTTGTTACACTAAATTTGATTTGACTCTGAGCATGGAACTGGCCATCCCGGTTACCAGCCACTTTCTCGTGAATGATAGTGAATCAACACATATCTTGAGAATAACTTACTTAGCATGGAAGATACTGATAGCCCCTAGTCACTACATGAGCGATTCGGGCATACAAAACAAAATATTTATTTGAAAATTTAGAACACGACACTTGCAAATTTACTTGGAACGACACATAAATACCGCATATAGGTAGGTATGGTGGACTCATATGGCACAATTGGTTTTAAGGATTTCGGATGCATAAGCAGTCAGTCCGCTTAGTACAAGCGAAGGCTAGCATAAGACGGGGAAGCAACCAACTAGAGAGCAATAACGGTCATAATCATGCAGAGCGACAAAGCAACATTGAATCGGGCATGAAAGCGATATAACTATTCTAAAATAAAAAGATCATCAAGGATTGATAGAGTTCTAGCCATAAATATGTGTAAGCATGTGCCTAGTCAATCCAGAAATTCTCCGAAGGGAAATACCACTCTAATATGCCAAACCATGAACAACGCAATGCATGCTAAACATTTCAATAACACATTATGCACTCCAGCTATTTGAGACTAGTCACAAAGAAAGCATGAACTACTGGGACATCATTGTAATCATAGCACTATGTCGCTACAAGCTGGTCTCTAGATTATAAGTACATGCATATGTACAAAAGCAGAAACAAAAAGAGTTCATACCGGCTTTCCTTGTTGCATTCCTTCCGTCGATCTTTGTCATTATTGCATCGTCACTTGCACGATTGAACGTAGAAAGATATAATCAAGCGCAATTGCAACCATGGACGTGAGCTGAACTCTGCAAACAAAGCAAACTAAAGAAAGAAAAGAAATCTTTTTGGGTTTTCCAAAGGTTAAACGAAAGCAAAGGAAAATATAAATCTTTTTGTTGTTTTTGCAAAGAGAGAACAAAGAAGAATAGGCAAAAACTCTGAAAATATTTACAAAGGATACTACGGATGATACAATGAAAGGGGAGAAGGATATGTACTCCCCCAAGCTTAGGCTTTTGGCCTAAGTTGAGCTTGGCTACTGCGGGCTCCAAGAGCTTCCTCCGGCTTCGGAGTGGTACTGGTGTCTCCAAGAATCATACGAGGCATCGGACGCATACACGGATGCCTAGTTGGCCTCCCAAGGAGAAGGATCTTCTTCCTCGTGAACAACCTCCTCCATGGGGTTGTGGAAATGCTGCTGGATCATAAACTCGTCCAACTCAGTCGAGGTGAAAGACCACCCATTCCTGCTAGTAAAATAAAACAAAAGTGGTGCAGGTAGACGGATCTTGCGAGTAGAAAGCTCGCCAAACCTCATAATATAAACAAGGTTACCAAACTCGGAAGTCCTAGTAACAAACTCATGCCTCTTCATAGCGGTAACATCAAAGTTTATGTATGGAAAAAGGCACATCATCCGCACGTACAGTGTGCCCAAGGTGCTCGAGGATAAGCATGTCATAAATGCGACCAAAGTGAGGCCCTTTGCCGCTGTTAGCGACGAGGCAACGAGCAATCAAAGCACCAATATTATACGTGTTATCTCCTAAGAGGGTGGCTGCCAAGATAGCGAGATCCGGAGCCAAAATATTACTCGTGTTGTCACGAGCTAACACCCCTCGAGAAATATAGTATGCTAAATACCTGATGTGGGGAAACAAGATGCTAGAGATCTTCCCCCGGTGAATTTCTTGCGGGTCCTTACTGCAAAGAGAAGCGAATAGGGATTTCAGCTCGTAGGGCTGAACGTCCATTTTGGTCATCTTCCAGACATTCCGCACACCTATAACATCACAAAATTCTTCCAAAGACATGGTAAAGACATCCTCATATAATCTGAATTCAATCATAGATGTTTTATCATTATACCTAAACAAGTTGACAAAATAACAGGTGAGTTTTGGATATTGTTGTACACGTCGTGTTACGAGATGTGTCAAACCTGCAGATGCACAGAGGTTATCAAACTTATCCTTAATACCTGCCGCCATAAGAAAATCTGAACACGGGTATGCCATGGCACGTGCCGTGTCCGTCTCGTGAAACAACTCCGATGGCACGATATCATCATTGTAACTTGTCCTCACAGTAGAGGATGAAGCTGCAACTCTAGTTATTCTACTGGCACGCTCGGGTCTCTTCTTCCCAAGCCATCTCTTTGCTTTTCCAAACAATCTCATTTATGATTTTTTTGTTCATCACAAAAATGGAGGTTTAAGCAAAAATGAGTTGGAGCAAACTATTCTACTCACTCCCCTTATGCATAAGCTTGCATCAAAACTTCACAAATAAATTTCTAAACATGCATGCAAGCTCATATGAACAGAACCAAGAGCTCCTAAATACTCACAAATAATACCACCAATCAAAATTTTAATTGGAGGAGTGGAGGAGTCACATACCGGGGAGAAAATGCTCAAATTCTCAATGCAAATGATGGGCTGCAGAGAGAGATCGAAATTTTCCACAAAGAATAGCAAGAACTCGAGCTCCAGCAGAAAAATCGGGATTTTTGGAGTGAGGGGGAGAGAGAAGGGAGGATGAAGTACCTGGAAAGGGGCCCAAGTGGGCCCAGGCGACTTGTGGGCGCGGCCAGGGGGCAGGCCGCGCCAGCTGGCCGCGTGGATAGAGGGTGCCCCCTGGCTAGCCCAGGTGCCCCTGCGTCACTTTTTCCAAGGAAATTTTTATTTTAAATTCTGTGCAATTTTTCTGACAACTTCACTTTTGAAATAATTTCGAAATACTGAAAACTACAAAAGTTCCGGTAAGCTCGAAACAATAGTTAAACATATGAAGCTTCAAAAACATAAAGCTTTGGTACAACAAGGAGGAAAAAGATAAAGGAAATGAAAACATAACAAGCTTCTCTTTTTTACTCATATATAACATATTTCTTAGGGAGGTTGATCAAGTCTCACTACTAAACATGTATTATATTGAGCAAAAAGTTTCACTTCTTATAAAGAAATCATGGTACCTTTATTTCAATGGATATTGTCCCCACCATATTGGTTTTGTATTTGTGGTGCACATCTAGAGGACAATCCCACTCTCCAACCTTCACGGTCTCAATATTCTCAATAGAATTAAGGCCATGCCTTTTATCAATCTTCTTCGGGAAATATACCGTGTGCTCCTTCTCATTAACATTGAAGGTCACCTTTCCTTTATTGCAATCAATAATAGCACCTGCGGTGTTAAGAAAAGGTCTATCAAGTATAATAGACATGCTCCCATCCTCGGGCTCAAGCACAACAAAGTCAGTAAGGATCAAGCAATTAGCAACTTCAACGGGAACATCCTCATAAATACCCACAGGAACGGCTGCTGACTTATCAGCCATTTGAAGAGAGATATTTGTAGGGATTAGTTTATCCAGACATAGCCTTTTGTAAAGAGAGAAAGGCATGACACTCACTCCTGCACCAAGATCACATAAAGCAGTCCTGACATAATTATTTTTTATGGAGCAAGGAATGGTGGGTATACCTGGATCACCAAGCTTCTCAGGAATCTTGCCACTGAAAGAGTAATCAACAAGCATAGTAGATATTGCCTCATTAGGAATTTTTCTTTTTATTAGCGACAATATCTTTCATATACCTCGAGTACGGAGGCAACTTAATAGCATCGGTCAAAGGAATTTGAAGAAAAAGAGGTTTCATCCATTCACAAAATTTATTGTAATGCTCTTCTTCTTTAGTTTTGAAAGACTTACGTGGGAAGGGCATTGATTTTTGTACCCATGGTTCTCTTTCCTTCCCATGTTTTCTTGCGACAAAATCATCTCTAGTATACCTCTTGCGCTTGTCGGGTGCTTCTTCTTCTCGTATCTCAGGAGGATCAATCTTCTTATTATCTCTATCAGGTTCAGCACCATCTTCAGTTTCAGCATCGTAAATAGATATACTATTAGGATCAATAATAGGTTCTTCCTCAGTTATGGGATCATTAGAGTTGTCAGCTTCCTTATGTTTCTTCTTCTTCTTTGGGAGCTGACAATGTCTTCTTCCTGCAATTGAGAATCTTGCCCGATCCTCTTTGGATGCCCCTCCGGATAAAGGGGATCGTGGGTATGTGTACCTCCTCGGGTCTTTATACCTTATGCCTGCGTATCAACTTGTTTGGCATTGTTAGCAAGCAAATCTTTTTGCACATTAGAAATTTGTTCAAGCTAAGTTTGAACCATATGAAAGTGCTTAACAAGACCTTTAACATCATTAACAGTTGTACTTAAAACATCAAGAAAACTTTTGATAGCAAGGGAATTATCATGCAATTGGCTTTGAATCCGCTCATTAAAGTGATTTTCCTTGACAATGACATTATCAAGCTCATCTAAACATTGATCAGGAGGCTTACCATGAGGGACGTCACTTGCATTGAATTCTAAAAGAGAGTGTACCTCTATCATAGGTGGGTGAGTGGTAGGCTCACATAATTCCTCAATAGGAGGTAGATTCTTCACATCTTCAATTTTAATACCTCTCTCTTTCATAGACTTCTTGGCTTCTTGCATAACTTCTAGGATCAAGAAAAGCATATTGCTCTTCTTGGGTGGTGGAGGTGGTTCAGGAACAAACCAATCATCATGATTCTTAGCTATCTTGCCCATTAATTCTTCGGCATCGTCCGGTGTTCTTTCCCTGAAAACACAACCAGCACAACTATCCAGATAGGTTCTAGATTCATCAGTTAGACCAGCATAAAATATATCAAGCAATTCATTCTTAGGAATTCCATGTACCGGTCTAGCCTTAAGCAAAGTGCAATACCCCCCAAGCTTTAGGGAGGTGCTCATCCTGCAACTATTTAAAGTTATAAATTCTTTGGAAAGCAGCATGTTGCTTATGAGCAGTAAAATATTTAGCAACAAACGATTGAGCTAAGTCTTGAGAACTCTTAATGGAACCACATGGTAGTGCATCATACCATGCTTTAGCGTCTTCCTTCAAAGAGAAAGGAAGTAGCTTAGTAACATAATAATTTCTTTTCTTGTCCTCTGTAGTGAATAAGCCACCCAACTCAGTGAGCTTGGTAAGGTGTGCAATGGCATCGTCATCTTCTCTGCCATAAAAAGGGTCAGCTTCAACTGTGGATATAAGTGAAAGATCAACAGAGAAATCAAAATCAGCATCCTCAATGCAAATAGGAGATGAAGCAAACTTAGGATCAGGAGTGAACTTGTTCTTCATAGAATGTTTTTCAAGCAGCTTCTTAATAGAAGCAGGGTTAGAGTCAGCACACTGTGTAAGTTCCCTGCATAAATCATCATCAAGTTCAATATAATCATCATCAGGAATTCTTTCCTTGAGACCACTCAAGTCTGGGTAACCAAAAGATCTACCAATGGGCTAGCGTGTACCAAGAAGTTCAATTCCAAACTGCTTAGCAGCCTTAGCAATCCGAGACTCAATAAAATAACCAAGTAAACCAAGCTCACCAATTGAAGTGGAAGCATCATCAACAGTATCAAGCATAGTAACAGACTCGGTAGAAGCAGCATGTGGTGGCGGTGAAGCAAACTTACTTATAACGGAAGGTGAATCAAGTGTACCGCTAGTGCTGAGAACAATACCTTTTCTCGCAGTGGATGGTAAAATTGGAACCTTGGGGTCTCCTTTCTTACCCATAGTGAATAAATCACAGCAAGCAAAATAACTCCAAGTAGACTTGTAAATAAAGCTATTCTCCCCTGTGACGACGCCATAAAAAGGTGTTGATAACTCACAAGTGTAGGGGATTGCAACAGTCTTCGCGGGTAAGTTAACCCAATTTATTGATTCGATACAAGGGGAGCCAAAGGATATTTATAAGCTCTAACAGTTGAGTTGTCAATTCAACCGCACATAGAAAAGTAATGATCATCTAGGCATATATCAAACATTAGGCATGTATTCCGAGGTAGTCGTACGTGCTTGCAATAAGAACTTGCACGACATCTTTTGTCCTACCATCCCGCTATCAACGGGCCAAATGGAACTTATGGATATTAAGGTGCTCCTGTCAAAGAGCACCGGAACAAAGCATTAACAATCAATGGATACATGGAATCCTCAAACAATAGCCCATCCCCTTTGGTGTCCCAAGATGTCACCATTGGGATCGCCGGTTCCGTACTATAACAGGTGCATACTACTCATAGATAGGATCTAGAACACATATATATTCATGAAAACATAAGGTATTCAGATCTGAAATCATGGCACTCGGGCCCAAAGTGACAAGCATTAAGAGTAACAAGTAGTAGAAAAGATGATAAACACCATAGTAGATGGTAGGCAACATGCCCCCAACAATCCGACGAACTATTACAAGATCTCACTCATACAATCTCTCCCATCCCCTTCACCTACAACAAGGAATTACTCACACATGATGGGAGAAGCCATGGAAGGATGATGGAGTGGTGATGGTGATGACGATGGCGACGATTTCCCCTCTTCGGAGGCCAAAACAACCTCCAGATTAGCTCTCCCGAAGAAGAACCGAGGGTGGCGGCGGCTCCGCGTCGAGAACTTGCAAAACGACTTCTGTTCTGGAATTTCCCCGTCACGGTTGAAAATAGGAGCCAAAGTAGGGCACCACAGGGGGTAGGCCCGAGCCAGACGGCCTCCCGGGGGGGCTAGGGGGTAGGCTGCACCAGCTGGTCGCCTGGGGGCCCTGTCATTCCCCTCTGGCCCATCTTCTGGCCCATGGTCCCTCCCGGTGCGTGGATTTTCTCTATTTTTTCTGGGAATTTTCCGGGACGTCTAAATATCCATTTTCCAGCACACAAGAAAACCATATAGGCGGCTCTGCTGAAAATAGCGTTAGTTCGGGTTAGTTTCATTCAAATCATACAAGAATGAGGCCAAAACAATAGCAAGAGTGTTTGGAAAAGTCGATATGTTTGAGACGTATCAAATGTGTTCCATCAATTTTTTGAATTTGGTGTTGGATTTCTTACTCGCATATGCTTTGATCTAGATGGTGAATCTGAAAACAGTTTGCAATGATCTTCTTTGCCTCTACACGTCTCCAATTGACAAAGTGCCGAGCGACACAAGTGTTTTGATAATTCGTTTGAAAGACCAAGAGGTGATGCATGTGTGCAATGGCGTAGCTAGGTGGAAACATGACTATTTGAGGGTGTAAAATGCTACAAAAAAAATCTCATCTAAGCTCCCCCCCCCAAAAATATATATTCACGATTTGGTCCAAAGGGGGGGGCATAGCCCCCCATACTTGCACATAGCTCAACTACTGCATCTGTGTCCACAAAAAAGGAACACGATGAACAACAACACAATGTTGGTACATTGTCATTCACACAAAAAAGAAATGAGTATGCTTCTCAACTCCTAACTTTGTCAGAATTAATCTACTCATTTTCCAGCAAAAACATAAGGAAAGACCTCTTTTCAATTTCCTCTAGTGATGGTACATTTGTTTGATGTCATAACCATCTTGATGTTATTTGCAACACTATAAAGGACATCAAAATGGAACTCGGAAAGTCCTTATACATGCTCCAGAAGTTTGTGTATGCAATAGTTCACAACTTAAGAGATGAAGCCAATGAGATTGTGGAGTTGTCGTCCAGGGCAACACCAACTGATAGTGAACATAAGATCAAGTTCAAGATTGCTTCTATACGGATTCTTCTTCAGCTAGGCAAATGATCAAGTTCAAGATTACTTCTATATGGTTTCTTCCTCAACTAGGAGGTTCAGTTGCAGGCACGATGAAGCAACTCGGACAGTCAGTGTAAAACCCCGAGACCGACGCTCCAAATTCCTTCCATTTATTTTGAGTTTTGTCATGTGATTTATTTGTTTGTCACATTCATCATAGCATCATTCACATCATTCACATAGCATCGACACTTCATTGACGACAGTTTTTTAAATCTTGCATCTGCATGTAGTTGTTGGTTCTTGTTGTTCTCGTCGACGACCGTTTCGAGACCAAACACACTCGCACGCACCCACGAGATTGTTAATAATATTGTTTTAGAAAGTGCGTATAAAATTTTCTCGAAATGGGTTGAAAGTTGGTGTGAGGTCTTATTACATGGTAGGTAGACCGCCTGCCAAATTTTGTCGCATTCAGAGGTTGTTTGATACCCCAACCGTTAAACATATAGCGTCACTCTAACAAGTTAAAACATTAGACATTTTTGGTATTAAAAAATTGATGTCGGGCTGCCCGTTTTCCCTCTCATCTCCGTCTAGCCTCTCTGCACAGTGCACTGATCCGCTATTAACCTAGTCTAAAAACTACCTCCGAACCCGAAACCGACGATCCTAACTGTTCGGTCCAGATCAACGCCGAAATACCCCAAACCATCATCCATTTCTCAAAGCCTATTTATCTTGACCGCACGATCTAATCATAGGGTCCAAACCTAGTCCTATTCTCTCTCTATATATATCATACGAAACCCTAGACCAATGCCTAAAAATCCTCCTCATGTCCAATCAAGTCGTTGCCACTCCTCCTGTATCCTGTTCCTCGAGAACTCCTCCCAATCCACCTGCTCAACGAGCGCCTTCCATCATACTTGTTATCCCCTACCGCAGCCACCCACCAACCTTCAGATCCAGATAGCCCAACGTGAATCCGAGTCATTAGATCATGACAGCCGACGACTAGGAGGCCTTCTCGTGCCCACAACCTCCCACTTGCTTCGCTCTCGCAACGCGCTGCCTGCTACGCCCGATGCCAACCCTAAGCACACCCGCCTGATGTCGTCGAACCAGGCCAGTTCCCATGTCCTTCCTTTCCTCCTCTCGTTCTCCCCCTCTCCTTATGTTCCTTCCTCTAATATTTTCTGATGGTTGTTAGAAGAGAGGGGGGATGCCTTCCGGGGCATGCCAGAGCTTAGTTGCTTGGTACTCTTTGGATATTACCTTGGGGTGCCATGGGGCATCCCCAAGCTTAGGCCTTTACCACTCCTTATTCCTTCATCCATCGTGATCTCTCCCAAAACATGAAAACTTCAATCACACAAAACTCAACAAAACCTTCGTGAGATCCATTAGTATAAGAAAACCAATCTTTACTTTAGATATTGTTGAAAACCCATTCCAATTTTGTTTTTGCATTATACCTACTGTATTCTAACTTTACCATGGCTTATACCCCCCGATACAAACCGTAGTATCGTCAAAATAAGCACACAATACAAAGAAAATAGAATCTGTCAAATACAGAACGGTTTGTAAAGATTGAATTTTACTCATACTTGGGTAACTCCAAAAACTCCGAAAAATTAGGACAACGTAGGGAATTTGTACATAAATGTTTTGTAAAACACTCAGAGACTTTTGATGCTTCTGTGATTTTTAGAATTTCTGCTACTCAATGCAAAAGTTTTTGTTTTTCAACAAGATCAAAACAACTATCACCCCACATGATCCTAAAGGTTTTACTTGGCACAAACACCAATTAGAACATGAAAAACACAATCTTAACGGTAGCATAATTGTGCAAACACTCAAAAACGGAAACCAAAAGTGAAAAACAAATTTTATTCATTGGATTGCCTCCCAACAAGCGTTATCGTTTTACGCCCCTAGCTAGGCATAAAGCATAAATTTCAGGTACTGTCATCTTTGTTGGTTGCTCCATAGGTTTCCCTCATGATTGATTCATGTGGTAATTTAATCTTAGTTCTAAGGAAGTTCTCAATACCATTTCTTAGTGGAAACTGAAATTTAACATTCCCTTCTTTCATATCAATCACGACCCCTATAGTACGCAAGAATGGTCTACCCAGAATTATTGTACAAGATGGATTGCAATCAATATCAAGTACAATAAAATCCAGGGGCACATAATTCCTATTTGCAATATTAAGAACATCATTAATTCTTCCCATAGGCTTTTTAATAGTAGAATCTGCCAAGTGAAAATTGAGAGAACATTCTTCAATACTGGAAAGACCAAGCACATCATAAACATATTTCAGAATTGTGGAAACACTTGCACCCAAATCACATAAAGCATATAACTCAACTTTTTTAATCTTGATCTTAATGGTGGGTTCCCATTCATCATATAATTTTCTAGGAATTGAAATATCTAGTTCTAGATTTTCTTCCAAAGCTTTTATTACCGCATTTGAAATATGTTTAGTAAAAGCTTTATTTTGTTCATAGGAATTGGTTGAATTTATCATAGATTGCAACATAGAATACACTCATTCAAAGAGAAACTATCAGCATTAAAGTTTTTGTAGTCCGAAATAGTGGGTGCATCACTAGCTAAAGTTTTAACCTCTTTGATCACACTTTTATCAATTTTTTCCAAAAGATTTTCACCCTCCAAATCATGGGAACGCCTTCTAGCTCAAGTTGAATTTCCTTCAGTTCCTCATCATTAATTTTAACATTAATAAACAAGGAATCAATAGAGTGAACACCAATCAATTTAATCTCTTCATCATTTTTATGAAAGCAATCAGGGAAGGCTCTTTCTTGAAATTCTCTTTTAGCTCAAAGGATAGCGGTTCTTTTCTTACTTTCATCTCTGGAAAGATATAAAGCTTTAATTTATGCATTAATATAAACCTTAGGAAAAAAATTATTCTTGAAATTATATCAATGCTTCTAGTCATATCAGCAATCTTATTGAACTTTTCTTCTATCGTAGTATTGAAAGCTTTTTGTGCATTGATAAATTCCTTAATATTACTCTCAAGATCAGAGGGAATCCTAGCATTGTTATTATGAGAATTACCATAATTATTTGAGGAACTTCCGGGATACGGCCTAGGATTAAAATTGTTCCTATAAGCATTATTATTAAAGTTGTTTCGTGAGATAAAATTCACATCTACGGGATCATTATTTTGCTCAATCAAAGTAGGCAAAGTCACATCCTTAGGATCAATAGGAGCATGTTTACTAGCAACCAATTTCATAAAAGCATCAACTTTATCACTCAAAGCATCAATTTCTTCAATAGAATCAACTTTTTTACTAGTAGGATCTCTTTTAGTATTGATCCTACTAGTAAAAAAGTAGATTCTATTGAAGAAATTGATGCTAAGAATCGATATTATTCCAAGAGATGCTTCCAAAAATCTTATTAAACTATTCTTTTAGTATTGATCCTACTAGGATCTCTTTTATTCACAATGTTTACTAGAGAAGTATCTTTTTTACTTGTTCCAAGAATCGATATTATTTCGTGGCAAAGAAGAAAACCAAATCATGCAAAGAGAACGAAATAATTTCAACTTAACAATATCATTGTCCACATCTTTCTTCTTTTGCATATCACACATTTCTAGGATGTGTTTAGATGGGACGCGACATCCTCATTAGGAGTATTGGAAAATTGCTCCTTCATAACCAGATTCAACAAAGCGGCATTAATATTATAAGACTCCGCACTAGTGGCGGGAGGAGAAATCGAAGTGCTAATAAAATTATTATTATTGGTATTGGAAAAATCACACAACTTAGTGTTTTCCTGAGTCATCGCGACTATGCAAACAAGAACACAAACAAACAAGAGATCCGGCAATAAAATGACAAACGGAAAGAACGCAAATAAAAAGGAAGTTTTTGTGAAGTGGGGGAGAGGAAAACAATAGGAAAATGGAAAAAAGTGACTGCGTGTGGGAACGTGAAAGATCTTGACTTGATCTTCCCCGACAACGGCGGCAGAAATCTTAACTCCTCACTCATTGCGTTGGTTTCCCTACAAGCTTAAAGGGTGATGTAGCACAACGACGACAAGTATTTCCCTGAGTTAATAAACCAATGTATCAATCCAGTAGGAAGATACACAAGACTATGTAAGCGGTACCTCCACACAAATAACAAATCCTCGTCACCTAATGCGTGTAGGGGTTGTCAATCCCTCGTGGGTAAAGTAAAAGGATAGATTGATAGATCCAAATAAAATGATGGAAAATAAAACACAACAAGGTATTTTTGGGTTTTTGATAATATAGATCTGAAAATAAATGAGCAAATAAAATGGAGACGCGTATAGCAAAATAAAGATTGCAAATAGATGATGTGAAATAGACTCGGGGGCCGTAGGTTTCACTAGTGCCTTCTCTCGAGAAAATAGCAAATGGTGGGTAGACAAATTACTGTTGGGCAATTGATAGAAGAGCAAATAATTATGACGATATCCAAGACAATGATCATGTATATAGGCAGCACGTCCAAGACAAGTAGACCAACTTCTGCCTGCATCTACTTCTTTTACTCCACACATCGACCGTTATCCATCATGCATCTAGTGTATTAAGTTCATGGAGAAACGGAGTAATGCTTTAAGAATGATGACATGATGTAGACAAGATCTATTCATGTAGGAATAGAACCATAGTTTTATCCTTAATAACAATGATACATGTGTGTCATGTCTCTTTCTGTCACTGAGATTGAGCATCGCAAGATCAAACCCATCACAAAGCACCTCTTCCCATTGCAAGATAAAAGATCAAGTTGACAAGAAAAAAACCAAATATCGAGGAAGAAATACAAGGCTATAATAATCAAGAATGGATATAATTTTATAGATCTTATCATAAAATCACAATTCATGGGATCCCAACAAGCACGCAGCAAAAAAATGAGTTACATCAAATAGATCTCCCAGAGACCATTGTATTGAGAAGCAAAATGAGAAAGAAAGCCATCTAGCTACTGCCTACGGACCCGTAGGTCTAATATGAACTACTCACGCATCATCGAAGCAGCACCAATGAGGATGATGAACCCCTCCATGATCGTGTTCATCTCCGGAACGGGCTGTACATTAGATTTCATGGCTTTTAGAACTTGCGAAGGCTCGAACAATTTTTGGTACACTCCTCTTGGGTTTCTGGAATATTAGGGTATTTATAGAGCTCAGAGCCGGTGGAGGAGGTGCCCGAGGCCCTCGCTACCCACCAGGGTGCGCCAGGGCCCCAAGGCACGCCCAAGTACCTAGTGGGCCGCTTGGAGCTCCTCTCTTGATCATCCTTGGTCATCAAGTGTCACATCCCTATTTTCATTTTGCTTTGTGCCTAGCTAGTGTGTGCATAATGTTTAATTCTTGCTAAGTTGAAATGGGAATTAAGAAAACCCTAGCACCTCACAATAAATATAATAATTCAAATGGTGTGATTTTCAAAGAATCCAAAATGGCCTTAAAAATGTTCATCTTTTGTGATAAATGTTGGCAACAACATTTCAACGATGCATTTTATTTTACAACCACTTTTGGCATTTTAAATAATTAATAGAAGCCATTGAATTTGTCAAAATAAATATCTATAAATATTTTAGGTATTTCAAAAATGCTGAAATTTTTTGTGGAGTTTGGAAATAATCGAAATATACCCCATATTCAGTTTCAGGGTATTTGGTTTAGGTTTTGAGCACAAACAAATTTTGAACAAATGGCAGAATTGTAAAGTTGAAACAAAATTAAAACAAAGGGGGAAAAGATCTTACCTAGCACGTGGCCTAGCCCATCTGGCTTCCTCCCCCGTCGTCTTCTACCTCTCCCACTAGGCAGAGGAGGAGTTGGCCGCCGTTTGCCGTGGCCGTGGCACGCAGTTGGCTGCCTCTCGTCGTGCTGGTGAGTGGGATAGACATCCCCACTGCCGTGGCAAGCCATCGCTCTCCCTCATTCGCCCCTCTCCTCTCTTCCCCTCTCTGCATCGCCATGGCCGCGCTCGAGCTCGTCGTCGCTAGCCTAGCCCCGCCGCTCCCTCTCGCCCCTGAGTAGCCCACAAGCTCTGCCTCGACGTCCTTGTCCTCTCCAGCATGGCACACATCGCCATGAGCTTCCCATCGCTGGGTCATCGTCGTATTCAACCTTCGGTCGCCGGAGATCGCCATCGACATTCGTCGCGTGTAGATCATCCCCAAGCCCATGCTCGACGGCTACAGACTCGCTGTGAGCTGCTGGATCCATTCCCCTCCTCCCCTCGGTCGATTATTAGCCACGACCGCTGATTGCAAAGAGGATCGATGAGTTCCATCGTGCGGGCTCATCACCAGTGAGGTTCCGGTGATCTTCAAGTCCAACCAAGACGAAAAACGAGTTTGTGGAATTGTGTAGATTATGTAGGAGCCAAGTTCCACCCATTTTGCGCACTAGATCGACGACCCCGAGTTCGCCCGAGCTCCGGCAACCGCCTAGCTCGCCGTCAGTGATGCTCCGAGCCACCCGAGCCCCTCGGGCTTGTGCCATCAGCTTCACGCGTGAGTGGCCGTTCCGTAGGTGGCCTCCACCGGTCAAATGGTCGTCAGAGGAGGAATCCTGATCCCCTCCGCCATCCCTGGTGCCACCAGCGGATCAACGCTGGTGAGCCGACCCAGTTTGATCATGGGGTTTGACTCCCTAGGTCACTGGGAGGTGGGGCCAGCCTTTGGTTAAATAGGAATTATGCTAAATAAAATAATTTATTTAATCTAACAATAAATACCCATTGACTAGTCGGCCCAGCCCCAATAATTAGGTTTAGAGTTTAATTATAACTCTGTTTAGCGCTTGTGTCACTGACCAGTGGACCCCACTCATCAGGTTTGACCTCTAATAGTGAGTTTGACCTGCTGACGCAGTGCTCTGCGATAAAGGCAATTCTGGTTTTAAATAAATTCCAAAAATAGTAAAAAACTTCAAAAATTCATAGAAAATAATTTGTAACTCAGATTGAAATAATTTATATATGAAAATTTATCAGAAAAATTCAAGGAATCCATTGGTGCTATTTTCATGCATGATAGAACAAGATATACCTGAGCATCAGGTCAAATCAATTAAAGCTAATTTAAAACTACCTTATTTGAAGTGGCATTTGAATCTTTGCTTCAAACCAACTTCAACCAATTCATTAATAGATGCATTAGCTCATCCAACTTATTCATTTCATGCCATGATCATTTATCATATTGTAGCACTTGTCGTGTATTGATTGTTATCCGTTTGTATTCGGCAGTGTCACATCCCTAACCCTTAAGCAAGTTAGCCTTGTGCTCATGTCTTCTTTGCATTTGCATCTAAGAATTTTCAACAAGAACAAGAAAGTGGCAAAGGAAAAACTCAAAACCCTAGCCACTACTTTAAATAAAGAAAATCTCAAACTAGTTAAAATCAATGAACCCAAAATGGTCTCAAGAAATGTTCAAACTTTCTGATAAATCATGAAAGTAAATGAGCATTGGAGAAAACTATTTTCTTGACACTTTAAGCATTTTAAATTAATGCAAAAGCCACTGGTTTCAAACTTTAAAATTTGAAATCAGAAACTATAAATTTTCAAAAATGTTGAAAACTGTGGAAATGGTTGGGAATATTATAACAAATATTGAGGTGTGTTTAAAATAATTTTTACCATCATTTTGGAGCTGAAATAAATAGAAAAACATTATTTAGCAAAACAGAACAAAACAGAAAAGATTTAAGAAGAAGAAAAACATTACCTGTCGCCTGAGGAGGCCCAGCCCACCAGGGGCAGGGGCGTCTTCTTCCTGTGCCTTCTGGGAGAGGGGAGATCGACCACGGCGGCCCCTCCACCTCCTGCTTCGCCGTGGCGAGCTCCAGAGCCCCCCCGGGACAGCGCGCCGACGGGGATAAGCTCCCCGAGGCCTCCTCTATCCATTCCTAGCGATAGCTCTCTCCCTCCTCTCGGATTTTTTTCCTCCTCCTGCTGCCGCCATTACCACGAGCTCGAGCTCGAGCCGCAGCGCTTCTAGCCACGGGAACATTCCTCCGAGTAGTCCATTAGCTACGCCTCCTCGTTCTGGTCCTCTCTGCAGAAGCCGAAGCTTCCCCGAGCTCTGCATCGCCCCCAATGCCATCGTCTTCCACCTCCGGCCGTGGGAACTCTCCCGTCGATTCGCTCCCTCCGGCGCACCCCCGAGCCCCTCAGCAACACCATCAGAACCGCCGTGAGCTCGTCGTCATTTCCCCTCTCGCCCCACGCTCTTCCGTGCATCGTAGCCCCGTTCCCCACCAAGGCCGACAGCTTCTCGCCGCCGGTCATGTCGTCGCCGTCGCTGTGGTGTTTGATCCACGCGCTCGAGCTAGGGATCGAGCTCCTGGAGCCTCCAGGAGCGTGATGAGCCCCTCAGCTACCCTCCCCGTGCCCTAGAGCCATCGCTCGTAGAAGGCCGAGCTTCGGCCGCCGCTTCGGCTCATCGCCGGCGCCCCTCCCGGCGACCCTAGCTTCCCCTGATGCCCCCGCTAGATGCGGCGTTGCACCAGCTATCCGTAGCTGCTTTCTGCGCCCCTCCCGACGGCCGATGCGCAGTCTAGCTTCCTCCTGCGAGCCCTCCGCCGCGCCCGTGGTCGCCGCCGGCCATGCTCCGGTGGGGGTCGACGTGGCAAAGCTAACCCTGTAGATTAGAAGCTTAATCTCTCACTGACAGTGGGCCCAAGGCCAAGTCAACTCGGTTTAGGGACTGGTAAGCGCGGGATTAGTCCCAGAGAGGCTGACCAGTGGGGCCCCCCTGTCAGGTTTGACCTGAACAGGTCGGCTGACCTGCTAACGTCAGTCTGATGCAATGAAGAGAATTATCAGTATAGAAATAATTCCAGGAAATTGCTAAAACTTGTAGAAGTCATAGAAATTAATCTGTAACTCCAATGAAACTAATTTATATATGAACAAGTATCAGAAAAATTCAAGGATTCTGATTATGCTATTTTCAACCATGTTTGAAAAAGTTACAGAACCCTAACATGTATAATAAGGAATAATTCAATTCTTATAATCACTTTATAAATAGAATTTGGAAAATATTCAAATTTCAATATGGTTGCCATGATCACACACTATCCTAGTTACAAATCAGTACATTAACATGACATTTCATGCATGCTAACATCAAGTTGATCTGAGCATCAGGTCGAATCAATTAAACCGGTATCCGAGAATACCCCTTTTGAATTGCTATTCGAATGTGATTCAAATCAACTCTAAACCTAATACATGTTGAAAATAATAACTTATCACTTTGCATTCTGATGCCATGCTCATTCATCTTTTTGATTTCATATGATTGTTATTGAATGTTACCATTCTTTTCGGTTGGCTCCGCGCCCCCGGATTCCACCGAATATCCGTCTGACGGATATCGTTCCTCCTCTGAGCAACAAGGCAAGCAACCCTTTTGATCATCCCGATAATTCCCATGTTCTTGCTCCTGCACTTATTTATTGCATTAGGATCAAATGCTACAACTGCTTTTGCCACGTTAGTTGGACCCACTTCCTTTGCATGACCTAACCTTGTCACAGTAAATAGCCGAACCTTGCAACCTAGCATACCTGGTAGTTGCTTGAGCTGTGATGTGCCTTATCCTGCTATGCACGCTATGCTTAGAGTTGTGTATGGTCTGTCATCAGGGAGATGAACAGAATTGTGAGAATGTGTTCGGTAAGTAAAGGTTGTGTGTTGAACCTGATTTGGTAAAGGTACCGGTGAAAGGCTGTGTAGGAGTACATGGCGGGTTGTTTCATTGGAACCGTCCTTAGGAACTGAGTTCCGTGTATGTAATCCAAGACTAGATACTACCACATGCTGGGCCCTGAAATATGACCCCGCTCGGCCTATTAATCGCGTAGTACTCGGTCCAGGAGTTGCAAGTAGTTTCTAGGGTTTATAGTAATGCTGGAGGCCGTGCATGGTGCTGACCTGAGAGGTGGGCCGTGATGCGGTAGGCAGTGGCACGGTGTACCAAGTGGCACCCGGATGGTGGGCTTGGGAACCCTGCGCACATCGTTTGAGGCCGTGGCGGAAACCTCGGCCGGACTTCCGTATGGGTTACTCTCAGATAGGCGATAAACCTGGACTAGGTACTAGTGTGGTTAACGGTCGTGGCCGACTCCCTCGCTGGGCTTCCGCTTGAAGGTTGCCGAGGTGCATGACGTGCACATGGCGATAAGTGGCGAGAGCGTGTGTGACGAAGTACACCCCTGCAGGGTTATGATCTATTCAAATAGCCGCGTCCGCGGATATGGACTACTTGGAGACATATATTGTTCATAGATAACTTAAATGGCTACTCATAAAATTGCCAAGATAAGCATGAGTGTCGTGGACGGCATTTCCGTACGGAGACGGAATGATTCCACGATAGTGTATTGTTGTGGTGTTAGTGGACTCGTGTGCGAGAAATCAAGTTGTCAAAATTATTTAAAAATGCAAGTTGTCTAGCCACGAGTCAAATGCTGGCTTTCCGCATGAAACCCCACAATACCTTTTGATACCTTGCATGAGTAGTTAGTTATCCTAAAGTCTTGCTGAGTACCTTCGTACTCATGTTTGCTTAATACATGTTGCAGAGGTTGCTAATGACCCTAATGGAGGGTTCTTCGTAGACATCGACGACGACGAGTAGCTGGTGTCCCAGCTACGATCTGGCCCTACGTTGGATCTGTAGTATAGTCAGGCCACGTGCCTTCTAGTTGCCCTGTCTGTACTCAGACAGTTTATAACTCTTCCACTGGCTTGTAACTGAATGACTGCTATTATGGGTCGTGAGACCCTTAATGTGTAATATTATGTGTGTGGCTCTTCCGAGCCTCTTAAATAAAGCTTGTATGTTTATGGTTATGTTGTGATGCCATCGATGTATCTATACATATCGGTATGCCATGCGTACGTGTGTCATACTTGATATGTATGGGGTTCGATTACCTAGTCGTGAACTTTAGTAGCACTCCTTACAAGGAAATGCCCCTTTGTGATCCAACGAGCCTTGGTAGTTCGCTACTCCTCCGGACACATTGGTTGACCGGCATGTGTCCTTCTTAGCTGATGTGTCTGTCCTCTTTGGGGAAATGTCACGCGATGTAATGGAGTCCTTGTAGCTTGCTACGACTCGTCTACATTCGCTGATGACCGACACATGCTTTGTTGGGTCATGTATGCCAATCCTTGTGCGGTACTACCACTTTGGTTTATGACTAGACATGTCGATCCGGGTTCTTTGACATGGCAATGCTAGCGACACTATTGCATACGTGAGTCAAAAGACGCAAATGGTCCCGGCTAAGGTAAGGATGCAGCCGAGGAGTTAACCGTGCGTGAGACCGCAAAGGGATGCGATGTGTTACACGCTAGATTCCTATGGCTTAGGATCGGGGTCCCGATAGCGTTGGTATCAGAGCCTGACTGACTGTAGGATTACTAAGCCAAACTGGTCAAAGTTGAGTCTAGAATTGCTTTAGTTATATATAAGGGAATTGTTTGTGGAAGGGAACGTAAGACTCTTGTTCTCTTCTCAAGTTATTCTATTCTGGTCATCCTTGTCTTTTCTGCGGGAATTAAGGACTAGGTTACTCATCTTCTTCTAGGCTCGTGGTTTGATCTGTAGATTATAGGACTACGGGTCAAGAAACATTGGGTTTCTTCTATTCCCAGGAAAAAGGAAGTAAGTTGATGATCAGAGAGTTGAACTTGATAGTTGAGTGGGTTGTCTCAAAATTTGTTTTTGAGCATTTACAGCCGTTATGCTGCCCAATTTTTGCATTCAGAGCTCTAATGCTTTTGCATTACTCTCTATTTACAGATGCCTGGCTGTCCTTCTCGTCAGGTGGTACGTCTGACCAGGTGCATTGATGTGCCGGGTCATACGGCCATGCTGGTCAGGGTGATGTCGGTGTGCGGTTACCGCTGGTACCCCGAGTACACAGTGGAGGAACAGTACCGAGACTTCAACCAGAGCCAGTTCATCTGCACTGTTAGGGTATTTCCAGACTAACCTGGAGCGGAGAAGCCAATCCATTGGTCCTATGGGTTGGGGGTCACCGTTGACATGGCAGTACAAGATGCTGCCTATTCAATGCTGACCATTATGAGAGCGAGACATGCACTGCTGCAGAATTCAGAGTTCTACTATGTTCCGGCCTCTCAGCCTGGTGAAGAGGGATACCTCAGTGGAGTCTATTTTGATTCTTCTATGGAGGATCCACTACTGCAGTCCACTGTTGAGATGCTAGAGAATAGAGACAGGGATGCTCGTGCTCTCCGCATGGAGCTTTATGCTACCCGTGCCCGTCTGTGGACAGCTTTGACGCAGCTGGCACCGGTAGTCGAGATAGGGTATGGAAAGATGGAGATGCTGAACCCTGTTAGGACCCATCTTCCGGCCCACGTTGACTCGCCAGCTATAGGAGGAGTCACACCTCTTCGGGGACCCCTCTTACCACCAGTCAGGGGACCAAGGCCACATCCGTGTCCTTATGGATCCCAGGGATCTCAGGCTAGAGTGTTTCCTGATCCGCAGGTTGAGCTTCCAGGCCATGGAGGTAATCTCTATGAGATGTTCTATGCGGATGCCTGAGCTGTGAGCGGAAGGATAGTATGGTAGTAGCCGTACGTTCACAGTCCTGCGTGACTTGTGAAGTATGTATGTAATGTGAAATGAATTCCGGAGGCCTAGATAAATAATGTATAGGCAGCTTGTAAGCCTCTGATGAGTAGTTTCACAATTTCAGTAGTTTGCTCTTCGGTTAAGGGTGTACTGAACTATGTAAGGGTGTGTATGAACCATGGTGTATATATAGCAGTTGCTTGTTACCATGCTGTTCGGATATTCATTTCCGCATTCCGTGTGTTCAGTACATTCTTAATCCATAGCTAGTATTGATATGATGTTGGTCTAAGCTATGAGTTTGTTTGTCAGGATGGTGTTCACCAGGTTGAACCGTGCCCCTGCTCATGAGCAAGGTGAGGGTAGTCAAGCGTCGCAGGAAGACCTGCCCCACCCACCTTCTCTGGTAGAAGTGATGCTTGAGGCAGAAAGAAACAAAAGGGAGACCAACCGACTGCTAGAGCGTATTGAGCAGAATACGGCTCGACAGCCTAGGAATGCTGCAGTGTCCCTCAATGACTTTGTGAAGCTGAATCCTCCAAAGTTTCATCATTCCGTCGATCCCCTCGACGCTGATGACTGGCTGTGCAGCATCTCACGCAAGATTCGCTCTGCGAATGTGTTTGAGGCCGACAAGGTGACCTTTGCGGCGTATTTCCTGGAAGGACCCGCCAATCTATGGTGGGAGAATTTTGAAGCTATGCGTCCCGCTGAACCAGTGGCCACATGGGCAGACTTCAGTGCAGCTTTTCGTCTGCACCATATTCAAGAGGGCCTGATGGACAGAAAGAGAGAGGAGTTATGTGCCTTCACTCAGGGCAAGTTGTCTATGGATGCCTATAGCCGCGATTTCGGTAACCTCGCCCGCTATGCAACAGAGGAGGTGTCTACTGACGCCAAGAAGCAAGCAAGGTTTCGTAAGGGCCTGAGCCCTGAGCTCCGTCGTGATCTGCGCCTCCATGAGTGTGCAAGCTTTCAAGCCCTGGTCAACTAAGCGATCAGTGCGGAGACTGGTCATACTGACTTCGAAGCCACAAGGAAGCATTCCCGTGACTTTGGTTCGTCTTCTGGTTCCGCGTTCCCAAAACGCAGGCTGTGGGTTCCAAACAATTCTCTGCCACCAAGATACACTCCGAGGCCATCCTACGTGGCGCCTCAGACGAATCAGGCCAACCCTCTAGCAAAAGCTTATGGTGGTCCAGCTAGCAATGCTGCACCACGTGCCAACCAGGTGATATGCTACAAGTGTGGAGAACCAGGGCACTATTCCCGTGAGTGTCCTCAGAATGTGGGTGCCAAGCAACCCGGAAAGTCCGTCGGGCAAGCCAAGTCGGGCAAAGCTTACTATGTGAAGCCAACTCCTGCACGTGGCTGTGTGAACTATGTGTCAGGAGAAGAAGCTGCAGAGGATCCCGACGTCATGCTGGGTACGCTTCTTGTTAATCATCACCCAGCGTCCGTTCTCTTTGACACTGGGTCTTCTCATTCCTTCGTTTCAGAAAGTTATGCACAGTTGCATAACATGTATTTTTGTGATATGCCAATCCCATTGGTTGTCCAAACCCCTGGTAGTAAATGGCAAACCTCTAGGATAACCTATGACAATGAAATTCTAGTAGATAGGCTAGTTTTTCTAGCCTCTTTGATAGCCTTGAAATCTTCGGATATTAATATCATCTTGGGCATGGACTGGATGTCAGCCCACTATGTCAAGATTGATACTCATTCTAGAAATGTCCAACTTACCCATCCCTCGGGTGAGACAGTAAATGTCTCTACTCGAGTTGCCAAATGCCAACTCTATTCCCTAAATGCCAACCCTCTTCCGGAACTTGAAGACATTCCGGTAGTCCGTGACTTCCCGGATGTTTTTCCAGAGGAACTGCCAGGAATTCCACCTGACAGAGATGTAGAGTTTGTAATAGATCTTGTTCCGGGAACTGTCCCAATAGCCAGAAGACCTTATAAGATGGCACCCCTGGAGCTAGCCGAACTTAAGAAGCAATTAGATGAGGCTTTGAACAAGGGTTTCATTCATCCTAGCTCTTCTCCTTGGGCTTGTCCCGTCCTCTTCGTCAAGAAGAAAGACGGAACGGATCGGATGGTTGTAGATTACCGACCAGTTAATCTGGTCACCATTAAGAACAAGTATCCGCTCCCCAGGATCAACGACTTGTACGATCAGCTCGCTGGATCCTCAGTCTTCTCCAAAATGGATTTGAGGTTGGGATACCATCAAATCAAGATTAAGAACGGGGACATTCCAAAAACGGCTTTTGTTACTCGCTATGGCCAATATGAGTACACCGTTATGTCCTTCGGTTTAACCAATGCCCCAGCCACCTTCTCTCGGCTGATGAATTCAATCTCCATGGAGTATTTGGATAAATTCGTCGTAGTATACCTCGATGATATTCTCATCTACTCGAAGAATGAACAAGAACATGCCGAGCATCTAAGGCTGGTATTGATGAAACTTCGAGAGCATCGCCTTTATGCCAAATTTTCAAAATGTGAATTCTGGTTACCAGAAGTGACCTATCTAGGCCACGTAATCTCTGGTAAGGGTATTGCTGTCAATCCCGAGAGAGTTCAAGCTGTCCTTGATTGGACTCAACCTGAATCGGTTAAGCAAGTTAGGAGTTTTCTTGGTCTAGCGAGCTATTGTCGCCGCTTTGTCAAGAATTTCTCCAAGGTTGCAAAGCCTCTAACTGAACTCCTCAAGAAAGATAAAAAGTTCGAGTGGACACCACAGTGTGAGCATAGTTTTCAGGAACTGAAAAGACGCCTGACTTCGCACTTGTGTTGCTACCACCAGATTTTTCTAAGGACTTTGTTATCTATTGCGACGCCTCGCGACAAGGATTAGGTTGCATTCTCATGCAAGATCGTCATGTGATCGCATACGCATCTCGACAGTTGCGTCCACATGAGGATAATTATCCCACACATGACCTTGAGCTTGCAGCTGTGGTCCATGCACTAAAAACCTGGCGACATTACCTTCTGGGTAATCGTTGCGAAATATTCACTGATCACCAAAGTCTGAAATATATCTTCACCCAGCCGGATTTGAATCTCAGGCAAAGACGGTGGGTTGAGTTGATCTCGGATTACGACTTAGGGATAACTTACACCCCGGGGAAGGCCAATGTCATGGCCGATGCGCTAAGTCGTAAATCTTATTGTAACAATTTGATCCTACAACAAGGTCAACCACATCTCCATGACGACTTTCGGAAGTTGAATCTTCATATTGTTCCTCAAGGATTCCTTTCTACCCTGGTGGCGAAGCCTACTCTTATGGATCAGATTATAGCTGGCCAAAAGCGTGACAAGGGTATATCACGGATCAAGGAGAATATTTTTAGCGGAAACGCTAAAGAATTTTCCATGAACGATCAAGGTGTTGTGTTCTTCCAGAATCGTTTAGTGGTTCCTAAGAACCCACATCTAAGGCAGTTAATCCTTAAGGAGGCTCATGATTCTCCTCTCACCATTCATCCCGGTAGTACTAAGATGTATCAGGACCTACGCCAGAGGTTCTGGTGGACTAGGATGAAGAGAGAAATTGCTGAGTTCGTTGCTAACTGCGATGTTTGTCGTCGAGTTAAGGCAGAACATCAAAGGCCTGCTGGCACCCTTCAACCTCTAGCTATTCCTGAATGGAAGTGGGATAAAGTTAGCATGGATTTCGTTACCGGATTTCCCAAGACCAAGAAAGGGAATAATGCTATTTTTGTGGTCATTGACTGTCTTTCCAAAGTGGCTCATTTTCTCCCTGTTCGTGAGAGTATAATAGCTAGCCAGCTAGTAGAGTTATATATCTCTCGAATAGTGTCTCTTCATGGTGTTCCCCTGGAAATTAACTCGGACCGTGGAAGTATCTTTACTTCTCGCTTCTGGGAAAGTTTTCAGAATGCCATGGGGACTCACCTATCTTTTAGCACTGCTTTCCATCCCCAATCAAGTGGTCAAGTAGAAAGTGTGAATCAAATTCTAGAAGATATGCTCCGAGCTTGTGTTATATCGTTCGGTATGAATTGGGAGAAGTGTCTTCCATTCGCCGAATTCGCTTATAACAATAGTTACCAATCGAGCTTGGGCAAAGCCCCTTTTGAAGTTCTCTATGGACGAAGATGTCGAACACCTCTTAATTGGTCAGAAACCGGAGAGAGGCAACTCTTTGGTCCGGATATGATCCAGGATGCAGAAGAGCAGGTTCGCATTATTCGTGAAAAGTTGAAAACAGCCCAGTCTCGTCAAAAGAGCCAATATGATCGTCATCATAAGGCTGTGACCTTTGAAGTTAACGAGAAGGCTTACCTTCGGGTTACACCTTTGAAGGGTACGCATCGTTTCTTTATCAAGGGCAAGTTGGCTCCTCGTTACATTGGTCCTTTTCCCATTCTTGCCAAACGAGGAGAAGTTGCCTACCAGTTGGAACTTCCTCCGCATCTTTCCAAGGTTCATGATGTTTTCCACGTCTCGCAACTCAGGCGTTGCTTTTCGGATCCTATCCGTGAAGTGGACCACGAAACGCTTGATCTACAAGATAACCTTTCACCGAGAATACCCCGTGCGTATTCTTGATCAAGCTGAGCGTACCACTCGACGTCGAAACCTCAAGTTTCTTAAAGTTCAATGGTCAAATCATTCTAAAAAGGAGGCAACTTGGGAAAGAGAGGATCGTCTCCGACTTGAGTATCCTGCGTTATTCCCGACGACTTCTAAATCTCGGGACGAGATTATTTTGAGTGGGGGTGAGTTGTCACATCCCTAACCCTTAAGCAAGTTAGCCTTGTGCTCATGTCTTCTTTGCATTTGCATATAAGAATTTTCAACAAGAACAAGAAAGTGGCAAAGGAAAAACTCAAAACCCTAGCCACTACTTTAAATAAAGAAAATCTCAAACTAGTTAAAATCAATGAACCCAAAATGGTCTCAAGAAATGTTCAAACTTTCTGATAAATCATGAAAGTAAATGAGCATTGGAGAAAACTATTTTCTTGACACTTTAAGAATTTTAAATTAATGCAAAAGCCACTGGTTTCAAACTTTAAAATTTGAAATCAGAAACTATAAATTTTCAAAAATGTTGAAAACTTTGGAAATGGTTGGGAATATTATAAAAAATATTCAGGTGTGTTTAAAACAATTTTTACCACCATTTTGGAGCTGAAATAAATAGCAAAACATTATTTAGCAAAACAGAACAAAACAGAAAAGAATTAAGAAGAAGAAAAACATTACCTGTCGCCTGAGGAGGCCCAGCCCACCAGGGGCAGGGTCGTATTCTTCCTGTGCCTTGTGGGAGAGGGGAGATCGACCACGGCGGCCCCTCCTCCTCCTGCTTCACCGTGGCGAGCTCCAGAGCCCCCCCGGGACAGCGCGACGACGGGGATAAGCTCCCCGAGGCCTCCTCTATCCATTCCTAGCGATAGCTCTCTCACTCCTCTCGGATTTTTTCCTCCTCCTGCTGCCGCCATTACCACGAGCTCGAGCTCGAGCCGCAGCGCTTCTAGCCACGGGAACATTCCTCCGAGTAGTCCATTAGCTACGCCTCCTCGTTCTGGTCCTCTCTGCAGAAGCCGAAGCTTCCCCGAGCTCTACATCGCCCCCAACGCCATCGTCTTCCCCCTCTCCCGTCGATTCACTCCCTCCGGCGCACCCCCGAGCCCCTCAGCAACACCATTGGAACCGCCGCGAGCTCGTCGTCGTTTCCCCTCTCGCCCCACGCTCTTCCGTGCATCGTAGCCCCGTTCCCCACCAAGGCCGACAGCTTCTCGCCGCCGGTCATGTCGTCGCCGTCGCTGTGGTGTTTGATCCACGCGCTCGAGCTAGGGATCGAGCTCCTGGAGCCTCCAGGAGCGTGATGAGCCCCTCAGCTACCCTCCCCGTGCCCTAGAGCCATCGCTCGTAGAAGGCCGAGCTTCGGCCGCCGCTTCGGCTCATCGCCGGCGCCCCTCCCGGCGACCCTAGCTTCCCCTGATGCCCCCGCTAGATGCGGCGTTGCACCAGCTATCCGTAGCTGCTTTCTGCGCCCCTCCCGACGGCCGATGCGCAGTCTAGCTTCCTCCTGCGAGCCCTCCGCCGCGCCCGTGGTCGCCGCCGGCCATGCTCCGGTGGGGGTCGACGTGGCAAAGCTAACCCTGTAGATTAGAAGCTTAATCTCTCACTGACAGTGGGCCCAAGGCCAAGTCAACTCGGTTTAGGGACTGGTAAGCGCGGGATTAGTCCCAGAGAGGCTGACCAGTGGGGCCCCCCTGTCAGGTTTGACCTGAACAGGTCGGCTGACCTGCTAACGTCAGTCTGATGCAATGAAGAGAATTATCAGTATAGAAATAATTCCAGGAAATTGCTAAAACTTGTAGAAGTCATAGAAATTAATCTGTAACTCCAATGAAACTAATTTATATATGAACAAGTATCAGAAAAATTCAAGGATTCTGATTATGCTATTTTCAACCATGTTTGAAAAAGTTACAGAACCCTAACATGTATAATAAGGAATAATTCAATTCTTATAATCACTTTATAAATAGAATTTGGAAAATATTCAAATTTCAATATGGTTGCCATGATCACACACTATCCTAGTTACAAATCAGTACATTAACATGACATTTCATGCATGCTAACATCAAGTTGATCTGAGCATCAGGTCGAATCAATTAAACCGGTATCCGAGAATACCCCTTTTGAATTGCTATTCGAATGTGATTCAAATCAACTCTAAACCTAATACATGTTGAAAATAATAACTTATCACTTTGCATTCTGATGCCATGCTCATTCATCTTTTTGATTTCATATGATTGTTATTGAATGTTACCATTCTTTTCGGTTGGCTCCGCGCCCCCGGATTCCACCGAATATCCGTCTGACGGATATCGTTCCTCCTCTGAGCAACAAGGCAAGCAACCCTTTTGATCATCCCGATAATTCCCATGTTCTTGCTCCTGCACTTATTTATTGCATTAGGATCAAATGCTACAACTGCTTTTGCCACGTTAGTTGGACCCACTTCCTTTGCATGACCTAACCTTGTCACAGTAAATAGCCGAACCTTGCAACCTAGCATACCTGGTAGTTGCTTGTGCTGTGATGTGCCTTATCCTGCTATGCATGCTATGCTTAGAGTTGTGTATGGTCTGTCATCATGGAGATGAACAGAATTGTGAGAATGTGTTCGGTAAGTAAAGGTTGTGTGTTGAACTTGATTTGGTAAAGGTACCGGTGAAAGGCTGTGTAGGAGTACATGGCGGGTTGTTTCATTAGAACCGTCCATAGGAACTGAGTTCCGTGTATGTAATCCAAGACTAGATACTACCACATGCTGGGCCCTGAAATATGACCCCGCTTGGCCTATTAATCGTGTAGTACTCGGTCCAGGAGTTGCAAGTAGTTTCTGGTGTTTATAGTAATGCTGGAGGCCGTGCATGGTGCTGACCTGAGAGGTGGGCCGTGATGCGGTAGGCAGTGGCACGGTGTACCAAGTGGCACCCGGATGGTGGGCTTGGGAACCCTGCGCACATCGTTTGAGGCCGTGGCGGAAACCTCGGCCGGACTTCCGTACGGGTTACTCTCAGATAGGCGATAAACCTGGACTAGGTACTAGTGTGGTTAACGGTCGTGGCCGACTCCCTCGCTGGGCTTCCGCTTGAAGGTTGCCGAGGTGCATGACGTGCACATGGCGATAAGTGGCGAGAGCGTGTGTGACGAAGTACACCCCTGCAGGGTTATGATCTATTCGAATAGTCGCGTCCGCGGATATGGACTACTTGGAGACATATGTTGTTCATAGATAACTTCAATGGCTACTCATAAAATTGCCAAGATAAGCGTGAGTGTCATGGACGGCATTTCTGTACGGAGACGGAATGATTCCACGATAGTGTATTGTTGTGGTGTTAGTGGACTCGTGTGCGAGAAATCAAGTTGTCAAAATTATTTAAAAATGCAAGTTGTCTAGCCACGAGTCAAATGCTGGCTTTCCGCATGAAACCCCACAATACCTTTTGATACCTTGCATGAGTAGTTAGTTATCCTAAAGTCTTGCTGAGTACCTTCGTACTCATGTTTGCTTAATACATGTTGCAGAGGTTTCTAATGACCCTAATGGAGGGTTCTTCGTAGACATCGACGACGACGAGTAGCTGGTGTCCCAGCTACGATCTGGCCCTACGTTGGATCTGTAGTATAGTCAGGCCATGTGCCTTCTAGTTGCCCTGTCTGTACTCAGACAGTTTATAACTCTTCCGCTAGCTTGTAACTGAATGACTGCTATTATGAGTCGTGAGACCCTTAATGTGTAATATTATGTGTGTGGCTCTTCCGAGCCTCTTAAATAAAGCTTGTATGTTTATGGTTATGTTGTGATGCCATCGATGTATCTATACATATCGGTATGCCATGCGTACGTGTGTCGTACTTGATATGTATGGGGTTCGATTACCTAGTCGTGAACTTTAGTAGCACTCCTTACAAGGAAATGCCCCTTTGTGATCCAACGAGCCTTGGTAGTTCGCTACTGCTCCGGACACATTGGTTGACCGGCATGTGTCCTTCTTAGCTGCTGTGTCTGTCCTCTTTGGGGAAATGTCACGCGATGTAATGGAGTCCTTGTAGCTTGCTACGACTCGTCTACATTCGCTGATGACCGACACCTGCTTTGTTGGGTCATGTATTCCTGTCCTTGTGCGGTATTGCCACTTTGGTTTATGACTAGACATGTCGATCCGGGTTCTTTGACATGGGAATGCTAGCGACACTATTGCATACGTGAGTCAAAAGACGCAAACGGTCCCGGCTAAGGTAAGGCTACAACCGAGGAGTTAACCGTGCGTGAGACCGCAAAGGGATGCGATGTGTTACAGGCTAGATTCCTATGGCTTAGGATCGGGGTCCCGACAGGCAGGCTCCGCTTCAGAGGATACAAGGAGTATCCAACCGGAGGAGTGTATCCCTCCATTGATCCACAAGGCAAGCACCCTGTTACGTCCCAAACTATCTATAATTTCTGCTTGTTCCATGATCTTTTGGGTGACATTGTTATCTCTTTTGCTTCACTTTTATACCATTTTACACATATTTGGACTAACCTACCAACTCAGTGCACCAAGTGCCAGTTTCTGTGTGCTGATGTTTATTTTGCAGGGGCTTTTACCGAATTTTCCGAAGCCCTAAAAATCCCGAGAAAAATATATAAAAATCAGCGTACCGGAAGCTTCCATATCACTGAAGATGGGCCAGAGGGGGCCAGGGGCCGCCCAGGCGACCTGTGGGCGCGACCCACCCCTAGGCCGCACCAAGAGGCTGCCTGGGTGGGTCCCACCTCCTCCAGTGCCCTCCTTTCGCCTATATTTACTTCTCCGAGAAAAAACCCTTCCATAGGATCCAGAATCGCGAATTTCTCCATCGTTCCGCCGCCGCAGCGCTTCCGAGATCAGGAGCGTCAGGAGACCTCTTCCCGGCACCCTACCGGAGGGAGGATTGACCTCCGGGAGCTTCTCCACCACCATGGACGCTTCTCGGACGTAACGTGAGTAGTCCTCCTTGGACCATGAGTCCATGACCAGTAGCTATGTGATGTCTTCTCTCCAATCTTGTGCTTCCATGATTAGCCCTTGTGAGCAGCCCTACATGATCAAGGCATATATGCAATTCTCTTGCTATTGCTATGCTCGATTTGTTGGGATCCGATGGATTATGATATTATGTTCAGATTGTTATGAGTTATATATTTGATTATCCTTTTTATTATGTTCCTTAGTGATTCATGCATGTTCTCCATTGCTATTTATTGCTTTGGCCGAGTAGTATATTGTAACTCCAAGAGGGAGCGTTATGCATGCTTGTGGGTCCATGCCCCTCGATGTCTAGCTTAAGTGACAGAAACATGAGACTAGGGGGTGTGATATTGCCACCAGGGAGAAAACAACGGTAGTTGTGACCACGGTTGCAAGGATTGTTTACCTTACGCATAGTTCGTTAATGCAGTTTTCCATTGCTTTGAGTTTACACTTTGGGTGGGGCTCGCAACTTAATACCGACTAGATGTTCTGGATAGATATCTCAAGGTGGATGATTAGTAAGTAGATGTTGATGAATAAATGGTCTACTTGTCTTTGTGTACTGCCCATTACTATTGAACCTCTAACTATCAAGTAGCATAATTAGCATTGCGGTGCGTTCATAATTCTGTCAATTGCCCAACTGTAATTTGTTTACCCAAGCATAGTTGTTTATCGTCTTTTGGGAGAGAGACATCACTAGTGAACATCATGTGACTCCGGTCCATATCACCATCATTGTTTACACCTCCATCATTTACCATTTTCATTTACTTTTCCTTGCAATCACTATTACTATTCCCGCTTGTGTTTTGATCCTTTGCAAACTACAAGGCCGGAGAGATTGAGAACCTCTCTGCACTCGTTGGGAGCAAAGTTGTTTCTGTGTGTGCAAGTCCATGTCTTCTGCTAGCGCCAGCGTGGGAGACACCTACTTGTTGATCCTAGGAGTCCTACTGGTTCAATAAACCTAACAGTCTCAGTGTGAAGGAAAACTTACTGCTGACTACATCTCAACCTTCCACTTGGGGTAACCAACGAGGTGCGAGAAGTATAATACATCATCTCATCATCACACCCCTTTTGAGCATTCTGATAAAATCCCATGTTCTCGCTCCTGCTCCCATTTATTGCATGAGGACACATCATGATAAATGCTTTTGATTCGGTAGTTGAACCCATTCCTCTGCATGACGTGTCATTGTCACAGTAAATAGCTAAGCCATGCAACCTAGCAAACCTAGAAGTTGCTTGAGCCATGATGTGCTTGAACATGCTATGCTTGCTATGCTTAGAGTTGTGTGAGGCCTGTTTCATCTGGGTGATGAACTGGAGTGAATGAATGTGTACTGGTGACAAAGCTTAAGTGTTGAACCTAATTTGGTAAATGTACCGATGAGAGGCTGTGTAGGAGTACATGGTGGGTTGTCTCATTGGAACCGTCCTTAGGAATTGAGTACCGTGTATGTGATCTAAGACTAGCTGCTACCATACATTGGGCCCGAAACTAATGGACCCTCTCGACCTATTAATCGCCTAGTACTCGGTCCAGGAGTTGCAAGTAGTTTCTGGTGTTTGTAGTTATGCTGGAGGCCGTGCATAGTGCTGACCTTAGATGTGGGTTGTGACACGGTAGGCAGTGGCATGGTGTACCAAGTGGCACCCGGATGGTGGGCTTGGGAACCCTGCGCACATTGTTTTAGGCTATAGTGGAAACTTCGGGCGGACTTCCACGCGGGTTCAGTCTCAAATAGGCGGTAAACCTAGACTAGGTGTTAATGTGGTTAACGGTCGTGGCCGACTCCCTCGCTGGGATTCCGGTTCAAGGTTGCCGAGGAGCGTGAAGTGCACATGGCGATAAGTGGCGAGAGCGTGTGTGAAGATGTACACCCCTATAGGGTTATGATCTATTCGAATAGCCGCGCCCGCGGATATGGACTACTTGGAAACATATGTTGTTCATAGATAACTTTAACGGCTACTCGTAAAAGTATCAAGATAAGTGTGACTATCATGGATGGCATTGTCGGAGGGAGACGATCAAGGATCCATGATAGTGTATTGTTGTGGAGATAGTGGACTTCTGTACGACTTCTCAAAACTCGTTCAAAAATACTTGTAGTCGTAGTACAGATTAGCCAAGAGCCAAAGCTGGCTTGCTACACGAAACCCCACAACCCCCCTTGTTTATACATGTGCATGAGTAGATAGACCTGATATAAAGTCTTGCTGAGTACTTTCGTACTCATGTTTGCTTAATAACTGTTGCAGAAGATACCCACGAACCATCTGGTGGGTTCTACCTAGATGTCGATGATGACGAGTATCTGGTGTCCCAACTATGACCTGGCCCCTTCGAAAGGGATCTATAGATAGTCAGGCTTTATGCCTTTACCTGTCATCTGTCTGTACTTAGAGAGCTTCAATGCTTCCGCATGGCTTGTATGACTTTGTGTGTAGGACTTTAGTGTCGGGTCATGTGAACCCTACCTCTCTGAACTTATTATGCAAGGATTTTCTGAGCCTTCTAAATAAATGTTGTTATGTTGTGATGCCATTATTGTATCTATGCATATTGAGTATGTCATGCGTACGTGTGATGTGATGTGATATGTATGGGGTTCGATACCTAGTTGTGCGCCTTTAGTAGTACTCTTTACAAAGAAATGCCCCTTTGTGATTCCATTGAGCCTTGGTAGCTTGCTACTGCTCCGAACACATTGGTTGACTGACATATATCCTTCTTTGTTGTTGTGTCTTTCCCTTCTGGGAAATGTCCCGCAGTGTAATGGAGTCCTTGTAGCTTGCGACGACTCGTCTACACACGCTGATGACTGACACCTGCTTTGCTGGGTTATGTATGCATGTCTGTGTAAGGATGTGCCACTTGGGTTTATAACTAGTTATGTCGACCCGGGTTCTTTGACATTGGAATGCTAGCGACACATTGGCATACATGAGTCAAAAGACGCAAACGGTCCCGGCCAAGGTAAGGTGGCAGCCGTGGGGTTAACCGTGTGTGAGACCGCAAAGTGATGCGATATGTTACAGGTTGGAGTCATATGGCTTAGGATCGGGGTCCCGACAGTGTTGGTATCAGAGCCTGACTGACTGTAGGAGTACCAAGCCAAACTGGTCGAAGTCGAGTCTAGAAATGCTTTAGTTATATATAAGGGAATTGATTGTGGAATGGAACGTAAGGCTCTTTTTGCTTCTCTTCTCAAGTCATTCTATTTTGGTCACCCTCATCTTCTCTATAGGGATTAAGAACTATGCTTCTTATCTATCTCTCAAGATCACGTGTTATTACTCTCTAGACTTGTAGGGAAAATGGTTTGAGAGTCAACTCCAGTTTTCAAGTTTCCTTGTGAGTAAATTGTTGACCATGGAACCCTAAACTTGATAGTTGATTGGTTATGTTATCCAATCTTTTGCAGGATGTCTCAAAATTGTTTTTGAGCATTTTTAGCCGTTATGTTGCCTGATTTTTGCTAGAACTCTAATGCCCCTGCATTATCCTCTATTTCAGATGCCTCCTCATCCTTCTCTTTAGGTGGTTCGTTTGACTAGGTGCATTGATGTATCGGGTCACACGGCCATGTTGGTTAGAGTGATGTCAGTAGCCGGTTACCGCTGGTACTCAGAGTATACAGTGGAGGTGCAGTACCGGGACTTTAACAAGAGCCAGTATATGTGTACTGTTAGGGTATATCCAGTTTACCCTAGAGCTGAGGAGCCAATCTATTGGTCTTATGAGTTGGGGGTTACCGTAGACATGTGATACGTCTCCAACGTATCTATAATTTTTGATGGTTTCATGCTATTATCCTGTCAAACTTTGGATGTTTTGTATGCCTTTTATATCTTTTTTGGGACTAACCTATTAACTCAGTGCCAAATGCCAGTTCCTGTTTTTTCCGTGTTTTTGACCCTTTTCACAGGAGGATTTTAAATGGAGTCCAAACCGAATAAAACCTCCGAAAAGATTTTTTCCAAAACAGAAGAAGATCGGGAAGCTTGAGAACCAAGGCAGGGGGCCACTAGGGACCCCACAAGCCCCCTAGCAGCGGCCAGGGGGGCCCGCGCCTCCCAGGCCTGTGGGCTCCCTGGGCCACCTCTGCCCTAGGTCTTTTGCCTATATATTCCCTAAAATCCCAGAAAAAATCAGGAGATCATCGAAAGTACTTTTCCGCCGCCACAAGCTTCTGCCTCCGCAAGATCCCATCTGGGGCACGTTCTGGTGCCCTGCCGGAGGGGGATTCGGATACGGATGGCTTCTTCATCAACACCATGACCTCTCTGATGATGCGTGAGTAGTTCACCATAGACCTATGGGTCCATAGCTAGTAGCTAGATGGCCTATTCTCTCTCTTGGATCTTCAATACAAAGTTCTCCATGATCTCCATGGACATCTATCCGATGTAATCTTCTTTTGCGGTGCGTTTGTCGAGATCCGATGAATTGTGGATTTACGATCAGATTATCTATGAATCTTATTTGAGTTTCTTCTGATCTCTCTTATGCATGATTTCATATCCTTGTAATTCTCTTCGAGTTGTGGGTTTTGTTTGGCCAGCTTGATCTATGATTCTTGCAATGGGAGAAGTGCTTGGTTTTGGGTTCATACCATGCGGTGACCTCACCCAGTGACAGAAGGGGTAGCGAGGCACGCATCGTGTTGTTGCCATCAAGGGTAAAAAGATGGGGTTTTCATCATTGGTTTGAGTTTATCCCTCTACATCATGTCATCTTTCTTAAGGCGTTACTCTCTTCGTCATGAACTCAATACACTAGATGCATGCTGGATAGCGGTCAATGTGTGGAGTAATAGTAGTAGATGGAGAAAGTATCGGCCTACTTGTCTCGGACGTGATGCCTATATGTATGATCATTGCCTTAGATATCGTCATGACTTTGCGCAGTTCTATCAATTGCTCGACAGTAATTTGTTCACCTACCGTAATATTTGCTATTTTGAGAGAAGCCTCTAGTGAACACTATGGCCCCCGGGTCTACTCCACACCATATTTTCAGCCTTACTCTTTTTCTTCGTTGCACTTTCTGCCTTCAGATCTCACTTTGCAATCAATCTTGAAGGGATTGCAACCCCTTTATAGCGTTGGGTGCAAGCTCTTTTGTGTTTGCGCAGGTACTCTAGACTTGACGAGATTCTACTACTGGATTGATACCTTGGTTCTCAAACTGAGAGAAATACTTACTGCTCCTGTGCTGCATCACCCTTTCCTCTTCAAGGGAAAAGCCAACGCAAGCAACTCTCCGTCAACGTGTCAATTTCTGGCGCTGTTGTTTGAGAAGGAGCATAAGGATTTCTGGCGCCGTTGCCGGGGAGGATCAAGTCAAGAACTCATCCAAGTAAGTGTCACAAACTCATCTCTTGCATTTACTTTTTTGCCTCTCGTTTTCCTCTCCCCCACTTCTGAAAAACAAAAATTTACAAAAAAATATTTGCTTTTTTTGTTTTCCTTTTTCGTTCGCCCTTTTTTATCGCTCGCTCTTTGTTCGCTTGTGTGCTTGCTTGCTTGCTGAAGTCACCATGATTGAAAACACCAAACTTTGTGACTTCTCGAATACTAGTAATAATGATTTTAGTAGTACTCTGATTGCTCCTGCCACTAGTGCGGAGTCATATGAAATCAATGCCGCTTTGCTGAATCTTGTTATGAAAGAGCAATTCGCCGGCCTACGTAGTGAAGATGCCGCATCCCATCTTAATACCTTCATTGAGCTTTGCGATATGCAAAATAAGAAATATGTGGATAATGATGTGATTGAATTGAAGCTTTTTCCTTTCTCGGTGCGAGATCGAGCAAAAACTTGGTTTTCATCTTTGCCCAAAAATAGTATTGATTCTTGGAATAAGTGCAAAGATGCTTACATATCCAAGTATTTTCCGCCGGTAAGATTATCTCTCTCCGTAATGATATCATGAATTTTAAGCAACTTGATCATGAACATGTTGCACAATCTTGGGAGAGGATGAAATTGATGATTAGAAATTGTCCCGCTCATGGCTTGAGTCTTTGGATGATTATACAAATCTTCTACGCTGGCTTGAATTTCGCTTCTAGAAACATCTTGGACTCCGCCTCCGGTGGAACGTTCATGGAAATCACGTTAGGAGAAGCCACAGAATTCCTAGATAATATCATGACGAACTACTCTCAGTGGCACACTGAAAGGTCACCTACTAGTAAGAAGGTAGACGCTATAGAAGAAATTAACTCGTTGAGTGCTAAGATGGATGAGTTAATGAATTTGGTTTTTAGTAGAAGTGCTCCTTTAGATCCTAATGATATGCCCTTGTCTTCCTTGATTGAGAGTAGCAACGCTAGCTTGGTAGGAATAATTTTGGCAACAACAACGCTTTTAGAGGAAACTATGTTACTAGGCCTTTTCCTAGTAACTCCTCTAATAACTTTGGCAACTCCTACAACAATACTCATGGAAATTATAATAGATTACCCTCTGATCTAGAGAGTAATATCAAAGAGTTTATCAACTCGCAAAAGATTTTCAATGCATCCATAGAGGAAAAACTACTCAAAATTGACGACTTAGCTAGGAGCGTTGATAGAATGTCTAGTGATATTGATGCTTTGAAAGTTAGATTTGCTCCTCCGAAGATCAATATGGATGAAACTTTGAAAGCTATGCGTGTTTCCATGAGTGAGAGCAAAGAAAGAGCCGCCCAAATTCGTGCTAAACATGAATGGCTTAAAAAGGCGTGTTCTCGTGATAAGAATCACGAAGATCTTAAACTTCTTGGTGTGACTCCCATTGAATCTTTATTTTCTTGTGTCAAACCTAATGATGATGGGGCTGGATATGAATCCACCTTGGTTGAAAAACGCCCCAATGATTCGGAGTCCATCTATCTTGATGCTAAAAGTAGTAAAAGTGGAGTAGTAGATATTAAAAATTTGAGTAGTAATGAAATTACTAATTTGGATTTCATGGAATTCAATTATGATAGTTGCTCCTTGATTGAATGCATTTCCTTGATGCAATCCATGCTAAACTCTCCACACGCTTATAACCAAAACAAGGCCTTTACCGATCATATCGTCGAAGCTATGATAAAATCGCTTGAAGAGAAACTTGAATTGGAAGTCTCTATCCCTAGAAAGCTTCACGATGAGTGGGAACCTACTATCAAAATCAAAATCAAAAACTATGAGTGCAATGCTTTGTGTGATTTGGGTGCTAGTGTTTCTGCGATTCCAAAGTCTTTATGTGATGTTTTGGGATTTAATGAGATTGAAGAGTGTTCTCTTAATTTGCATCTTGCTGATTCTACTGTCAAGAAACCCATGGGAAGGGTCAATGATTTTCTTATTATTGCAAATAGGAACTATGTACCCGTGGATTTCATTGTGCTTGACATTGATTGCAATCCTACATGCCCTATTATTCTTGGTAGACCTTTCCTAAGGACTATTGGTGCTATCATCGGTATGAAGGAAGGGAATATTAGATTTCAATTTCCTTTAAGGAAGGATATGGAACACTTTCCTAGAAAGAAAATAAGATTGCCTTATGAATCCATGATGAGGGCCACTTATGGTTTGAGCACCAAAGACGACGATACGTGATTCTATCGCTTCTATGCCTAGCTAAGGGCGTTAAACAATAGTGCTTGTTGGGAGGCAACCCAATGAATTTATCTTTTTCTTTATGTTTTGTTGCGTACACACTTTCATAATTCTGTTGTGATTGTGTTTTTTGTGTTTCTTTTTGTGTTTGAGCCAAGCAAAACCTTTATGATTAGTCTTGGTGATGGTTGTTTGATCCTGCTGAAAAAAGACAGAAACTTTTCGCTCACGAGATGATTTTTCATTTTTATTCAGAAAGAGGTTTTGAGTTGATTCTTTTTGCTGATGATTTATATGCTTTTTCCCCAGACCTTCGTAATTGTTCAGATATTTTGAGGTACCAGAAGTATACAAAGTATACAGATTTCTATAGACTGGTCTGTTTTTGACAGATTCTGTTTTTGTTGAGTTGGTTGCTTGTTTTGATGAAACTATGGTTAGTATTGGGGGGTACTAGCCATGGAAAAGTGAGAATACAGTAGCCCATCATCAATATAGATGGAATCCAAGTTTTCTGCAGTACCAAAAGAAGTGGCAGTTTGTTTTCTTGTAGTAATGTTATCACAAGTGTCTGTTTAAGTTTTGTGTTGTGAACTTTTCAAGTTTTGGGTGATGTTCTCATGGACAAAGAGATAAGGAGTGGAAAGAGCTCAAGCTTGGGGATTTCCAAGGCACCCCAATCAAAATTCAAGGACACCAAAAAGCCTAAGCTTGGGGATGCCCCAGGAAGGCATCCCCTCTTTCGTCTTCAATCCATCGGTAACATTACTTGGAGCTATATTTTTATTCACCACATGATATGTGTTTTGCTTGGAGCGTCTTGTATCATAGGAGTCTTTTCCTTTTGTTGTGTCATAATCATCCTTGCTGCACACCTTTTTGAGAGAGAGAGACATGCACTCATCGTGACTTTGCTAGAATGCTCATAGTGCTTCACTTATATCTTTTGAGCTAGATACTTTTTCTCATGTGCTTCACTTATACCTTTTGAGCTAGATACTTTTGCTCATGTGCTTCTCTTATATCTTTAAAGCACGGCGATGCATTATTTGGTAGTTGGCTTATGCTATGAAAGTAGTCCCATGTGCTAGGTACCCAAAGAGGATGCAAAAACCTCCATCTTCATGTGCATTGAGTAGAAAGAGAAGTTTCGATTCCTCTCAATTAGTTTTGAGACATGGATTCGGTAATATTAAAAGCTATGTTACTAGGGTGTTGTGAATCTAGAAATACTTGTCTTTAAGTTAGTGATTCCCGTATTCCTCTCAATTAGTTTTGAGACATGGATTCGGTAATATTAAAAGCTATGTTACTAGGGTGTTGTGAATCTAGAAATACTTGTCTTTAAGTTAGTGATTCCCGTAGCATGCACGTATGGTGAACCGCTATGTTAGGAAGTCAGAGCATAATTGATCTATTGATTGTCATCCTTTGTGTTGAGGTCGGGATCACGCGATGGTTTACACCTACCAACCCTTCCCCTCGGAGTATGCGTTTAGCACTTTGTTTTGATTACTAATAAAAACTTTCACAACAAGTATGTGAGTTCTTTATGACTAATGTTGAGTCCATGGTATAGATGCACTTTCACCTTCCACCATTGCTAGCCTCTCTAGTGCCGCATAATTCTCGCCGGTGCACAAACCCACCAAATTCCTTCCTCAAAACAGCCACCATACCTACCTACTATGGCATTTTCATAGCCATTTCGAGATATATTGCCATGCAACTACCACCATTCAGTCTCATGACTTGTGCCGTCACTCTCATATTGCCATTGCATGATCATACTAGATCGTTGCACATCCCGGTACACTGCCGCAGGCATTTCCTATGGAGTCATCATCATTGTGATATTTGAGCTGTGAGTAAATAAAAGTGTGATGATCATCATTATTAGAGCATTGTCCCATGTGAGTAAAAAAGAGAGGCCAAAGAGCCCAAAAAGAGAAAAAAGAGAGGCCTAAGAGCCCAAAAAAGAGAGGAAAAGAGAGATGGGACAATGCTACTATATTTTTCCACACTTGTGCATCATGATAGCACCATGTTCTTCATGTTTGAGAGCTTCTTGCTTTGTCACTACCATATGCTAGTGGGAATCTTCACTATATAACTTGGCTTGTATATTCCAATGATGGGCTTCCTCAAAATTGCCCTAGGTCTTCGTGAGCAAGCGAGTTGGATGCACACCCACTAGTTTTCCTTTTGAGCTTTCGTATACCTATAGCTCTAGTGCATCTATTGTATGGCAATCCCTACTCATTCACATTGATATCTATTAATGGGCATCTCCATAGCCTATTGATAAGCTGAGTCAATGTGACCATCTCCTCTTTTTTTGTCTCACAACCACCACCACACTCTATTCCACCTATAGTGCTATATCCATGGCTCACGCTCATGTATTGCGTGATAGTTATAAAAAGTTTTGAAAGTGCGTTATATCGACTAGATGGGGGGGGGTGAATAGGAGATTTTTAGAATTTCATCACTAATGAAATTCCTTTTGAGGAAATTCCTCAGTGATGACTAACTTACAGCGGAAACAGTAAAGGATGAGAAATGCAAAGTTTCACAACAACAGTTTTTCAGTGTGAGGAATGTGAAAACAGATTGCAAAGTGAGCAGGCACGCAGAAAACAGATGAGGATTAACTAGCATGAAGAATTTGGGGTTGAGGAATTTTAGAGAAAGTCTTCAGCAAATTCTTCAAACTGTAATAGTGAAAGTCATCAACACATAATCTGAGGAAAGTAAGGAGTTGAGGAATTAGAACCCGTTTCACAGTGAAGACAGTAGTTGATGACCCAGTTCCAACTGCTGTGACAATTGTACATCTGGTTTGGAGCGGCTTGGTATTGAAATCAAAGGACACACAGTCCCGGGACACATAGTCCCTACCGTGTTCTCCTTGGGCTAAGAACACACAATCCTCGCCCAACACTCGTGGTAAGTCTTCAGGGCAGACTTCCAAACCCTCACAAACTTGGTCACCCGGCGATCCACAATTGATTGCTGGATTGCTCTAGACCATGACGCCTAACCGTCTGGAGGATGCAAAGTCCTCAAAGGTAAAAGGCTTCAGTCCCACACAGGAACAACTTCTTCAGTGATGCTCAATCACTTGGTTCTAGGTTTGTGGTTTCGGTGTATGGGGTATTTCCTCACTGATGAATTACTCTCGAAGACTCTGAGGAATTGGGTTGCTCTTATGACAAGTATCAGTTTCTAACGGAGCAGCCAACCAGCTAATGGTTGTGGGGGGCGGCTATTTTTAGACTGGGAGCACACCGACATGATTTGACACTAATGCCCTTCAATAATATGACCGTTGGTGTGGATAAGACCAATGATGTGGCGTGGCTATCGAAACGGTCGGAACCCTCAACTGTGAGAGTCGTCATGTCACTCGTATTCCTCACTTGAGGCTTTTGGTAGGATTAGGCTTGGGTTGAGCATCATGAGGAAATTCATTCCAAAGTGTAACTTCGACCCCCTTTAACAATACGGTGTTCCTATTACTCAATTGTGAAGAAAATAAAACAGAAACAGTAAATCTTCATGCTTCAAAGTCTTCAAAATGATTTTCTTCAGGACACACCGAATTCCTCAATTTCAATATCTTCATGAGGAATATCAATTTTATCGCAGATTCTTCGCGATTCAATTCTTCAGCTTCAGACCAATTTCTTCAACCGAAGATATACATTTTTAGGGGTCGATATTCATCAAATATCTCAAACTCCTCAGAGACTTATAGATCATGTGTACACTCATAAACATATTAGATACTTAACCTATAAGTCTTCAAACCACCAAAATCACTAAGGGGCACTAGATGCACTTACAATCTCCCCCTTTTTGGTGGTTGATGACAATTAGGTTAAGTCTTCAACAGGGATAAAAATATGAAGTGTAATACTTATTTGAGGAATTTGAAATCAAGATTCAGAGAGACTCCCCCTGAAGATGTGCATATCTTGAGGATTTTGCTTTCTACAGCAAATGCACATTGATGATTTATATCATGGAGATCTCCCCCTGAGTCTTGTAAATCATGCATACATGTAACATATAGTATGAAGAAAATGAAGATGCATGATGACAAATGGTATCTGACGAATTCCAGCATGCGTGCATTGAAAACTTGAGGAATAAGCATGCGAAGAAAAACGTTCAAAAGCGTCAGAGTACCATCGGGCTTAAGTTACAACTCATTACATAAAAAACTTCAGAAGAGCCAAGAGTTTGTAACTTAAATATAGTTCATAAACCCCAAAATATCCCGCTTGAAGACTAAATCTCAAGTTTCTCCCCATTTGTCATCAAGTGACAAAAAGGGACAAACTGAGGACTAACGCCCGTGAAGACTTCACTTCTTGGCGGTTGATGAAGAGGCGTGATGCTTGTTGGGAGTAGTCTTCTTCCTTGGACCGATGGCAGTATCGAGCTGTTCTTCATCAGATTCAGCAGTGCGGAATGAAGAAAAGGAACTGTCTTCAAGGTCTGGAACTGGAATGGGCCTGAACTTCTTCTTGGGAGGGCACGACCAATCAAAGTCTCGCTCAAAGTCCATTTCTTCAAGTTCTGTCTCAGTCTTCAGATGAGCAAGTGTAGCCTAGGTGCGATCAAAAACCTCATGCAGATAGTGATGGTTAAGCTTCACAGAGTTCTGTGTTTCAGTGAGGGTTTTCACAATGGCACCAAACTGGCATTTGACCCACTTGTGATTGCGATCCACCTTCTGGTGAAGACTGAGGAGAAGCTCTCCTGTATTCATCACGCGAGGAGCAACAGGGCTTGCCGGGTGAGTCTCAGTATCATCCCATGAAGAATAAGCTTCCGGCTCTCTGAACTGGCCATCAAGGGGCCTACGACCTTCATCAATCACTGACTTGCCTTTTCCTTCAACTGGCTCGAAAGTCTTCTTGTTGACCCTGATATGAGGCATATAACCAACATGGTTGTTACAATCAGCGTGGAAGTTGATGCCTGTCCTTATCCTGATGAATCACATGATCCATGGGGCATATATCTTGTGATCAAACGAACACATAGCATTGTCGGCCAAAGTCCTCAAGAAGAAATCATGTATGTTGATAGGAATACCATGGATGATGTTGAAGAGGATATTCTTCATGATGCCTACGCCATCTTATTCATCATCATGGCCTTTGATCGGTGCGAGCACACTGCAGAGGATTCTGTAAACAGACCTTGGTGTATATTTGAGCTCGTGGACGAGGAAGGTTTTTCTCAGTGATTGCCCTTCAGCCAAAGGCTTCATGAGGACTTCCATCATCCCGTTGGGCAGCTCACGCTCACAGTAAAGCTTCACAGCCTCCTCTGAGGGAATTGATACTGGCAGTTAACGGAGGAGCTCAGTAGCAGGGGCCTTGTAGTGAGTGTTTTGCGTCATCCAGTCAAACACCCAGGTGTTAATGTCTTCAGGATCGCCAGATATGTGAAGAGTGGCATAAAACTTAAGAATGAGCTCACTGTTCCGATCAGAGATGTTTGAGCACATTGGTAGCAGGCCAGCTTCATGAAGGACATTTAGGACTGGATCTAGGCATGGTATTGCTTCAAGTTCAACGTGAGGAATATGCCTGTGCTGGAATATCTTGTTTCTTCCACACAGCACAGATGCATAGTAATTCAGCTGTGTCCTCGTCCAAAACTTCAGATCTCTCATTTGAGGCTTATCATAGGGATTCTCTCCAATGAAGTACATGCGTTCTTCAAAGAAGTTCTCCTTTTGAAACTTTGGACGCTTGGAGAATGGCTGACGCTGCATTGGCTGAAGATTTTGCTGAGGAATAGGAGGGGAGACAACAATTGCAGTCTCGGGGTTGAGCACGACGAAGGCATTGTCTTGACCAGGTGCATTTTCTTCAGCATTGTCCTCAGGGCGAGGAATTTCATCAGCTTGGGCTTCAGGCTGAGGAGCTTGCTCATGTTGTGCTTCATGTTGAGGAATGGGATCTGGCTGGGCATCAGGTTGAGGAATTTCATTCTGAGCCACAGTGTGAAGATCTTGCTCAGGTGGAGGAGTTTGGTCAGCCTGTTCCTCATCTTGAGGATTTTTCTCAGGACTATGAATTTCATCAGCTTGAGGAATTTCACTTTGATCTTCCTCAGCTTGCTTGGTGACAGAGGCAGTTTCATCAGCTGGTGCAGCTGATCCTTGTGCAGTGTCTTCCTGAGGAATGGAGGGCTGAGGACTGTTGTCAATATGAATTTCTTCGTCAGTGTGTTCCTCAGATGCGGAATCCTTCATTTCCTCATCTATCCCTTTTGCTTGGTCTGCAAGGATGACCATTTCATAAGACGGAGCAACGTTGAGGGGGACAGGGTCTAGTGGAGCATTATGTTCAAGCGCTTTGAGGCGCTTGGCCTCAGTTTCTTCTTCTGCTGAGGAGGCCTTTCTCTTTTTGGCTTCCTTCTCAGCAGCCCTGGTTTTCTTCACGTCTGATGCAGATGGAGTCATCTTCTTCACCTTTGAATTATTTGGTGAAGGAGTGCTCTCAACAGATTCATCAGCTGGCTTTGAGGAACCAGCTGGAGCAGAGTCATCAGTTTGCTTTGATGCAGCAGCTGGATCAGGGGCAGTCTCACCAGTTGTAGCAGATTCATCAGCTGGATTTTCCGTGGTGATTTCTTCAATAGCCGGTACATCCACACGGCTTTCTTGGGGTATTTCCTCAGCTTGAGGAGTTTCATCAGCTTGAGGAGATTCATCGGCTGGCTCTTCAATCACAGGCTGAGGAGTTAATATTGGAGGGGCAACCGTCTTGTTGTAGTCATCAACAGCTTTAGTGGCAAATTTGATGAAACTGTTTCTGAGACTCTGACGATCAGATAGCTTGGAGTACTTATGAGTCAAAGTCTTCAATTCAGCCTGTGTTGACACCAGTGCATCAGGCGTCAAGTTGAGGAGATTGTGCTTGAGGAATTTCTCCTTTTTAAGCTTAGCAACCTTGGCCTGCTTGGCTTGCTGTTCTTTCCACTTGGTTTCGTTGATGAATGTGGCCACCATGTGGCTGATGCCAGGGGGAAGTTTCAAATCATCAAGCGGAGTGTTGGGGTCCTCATACCAGATGTTTATGTAGTCTAGGAGGACCTTGGGATCCATGGCCAGAGGAATAGCGCTACCAGAAGCTTGGGCTACCCTCTCCTGCTTGTTTCTGATTATAGCTTGTAGGGTTTGATCATCATATTCGTCACTATCCTCTGATGCAGACGGGACTGTGATGATTTTGCTGGGGCTTGGCTGTGTTGCTCTTTCAGCAGATACCCGAGTCTTCACAAGAGGTGGTGAAGACTTTGTCTCCGAGCTGGTTGCAGCTGGGAGTGAGGAGCTGGAGGTAGCGGGCATTGGCTTCATGACCGGCTTCTGTACTGGTTTCTCTTGAGGCTTTGGTGGTGGTGCTGAGGATTTTGGCGCTGAGAATTTTGGCGCTGAGGATTTTGTAACTGATGCCTGAGCAGATTTTTCTTGAGGCTTTGGAGCCCTTGGTTTCGATGGCATAGACTGTGGTTGAGGAATTGTTGAACCACAGGTCTCAACGGCAGAGGAAGTAGCTGCAGTTGAAGCAGTAGCTGAGGATTCATTGAATTTTCTCACCGCAGCATCGGCCTGCTTCTTGAGCTTAGCCAAATGCTTGTCCTTTTCATCCGGATAGTCATCAATGGTCTTGAGGCTTGAGGGATGTGCTACTTGATGAGCCTCAAGTGGGGCCCGTTTGCCAGGAGGCTTCAGGGCGAATTTCTTCGCATACTTGGCAGTTACAAATCTGTATTCCTTCCATTCCTTAGCCCATCGACGTTCTATCTTCTGAAGCCGAATCTTTCTCTTGGCAATTGTTTCATTTTCATTAGGTGTGCAATAGTCCAAGTAAATATCCTCAGGGATATCCACAGGTGTGTTCTACTCAAGTTTCTTCCCTCCCTTCTGCTTTCTGTCATCCTCCATTTTCTTCAACTGAGGATTTTGCTGATGAGATTGAACTCTTGAGGATTCTGATGAGACTTGAAGATTTTCTTCAAGAAACGCTGCAAATGAGTTAATGTGATGAGAACCGAGAGATTCATCAGCTGCCATGTGTGTACCTGTGAACAGAGTATAGTTGCGAGGAATTTGGAGAGGTCATATGCGTTCTCAGATTTGAAGAAAATGAAAAAGTTTGACAGTTGAGGAATTTAACGAGTGGTTGAGGAATTTGCCTAAGCATACTGTTCTTGGGTTCCAGAGTTGTACAGATCCGAAAATTTGCACAATTGAGGAATCTCGTGAAAATCTTAGATGCTTAGTGAAGTTCATCAATGGTGTGGTTATAGCCAGTGTTTGAGGAATCAAGTGCATATCAATTCTTGAGGAAAAACAGATTTCACATCGTAGAAGTAAAATTGTAGATCTAACTTGCTGTAAAAATGGGGTTTTTATTTACCCTTGAAGGCGCGCACGAAGAACACAGAAAAGTTGTAGATAGAAGCTCTTCGGTGCATGTCCAATGCGCCCTAACCCGGCAGCAGTGGACGTCTACGGCGGCGGCGGACGAAGATGGTCCGACTCCGGCGTGGTTCCGGCGACGGAGAAGTCGATGCAGTGAAGCTCTTCTTCACCGGCGACGAGACTTCGAGCGGTGGCGCTAGGGTTCGGTGCTTTTTGCTGTAGCAAGAGAGCGATGGGGCGAAGAAGTGTTTTCCGAGGGGGATAAGGACATATTTGTAGCCAGCCAGTTACTGTTGGCGCGGAGAATTCGGACCAAACAGCCCCTGCCTCTACGTCTCCGCATGACTTGTGTAGTTCCCGAGCAAAGCGGTGGAGATAGTGGAGATCGTGGTTATCTGAACGTGGGAAGTGGGGTTCAGTTACTGTGCATTAAAGAAACATTTTTGAAGATTTGAGGATTTTTGTTACAAAATCATCAGCTGACAAGGACGCAGTGAGGATTTTGAACAAAGTTTCAAGTAGAACGCATATGAAGAATCGAATAGACTGGATGAGAATAGCATAGAGGGAAAGTAGGGTCCGATCACATTCACTTAGATGAAATATCAACTTGAAGAAATAGCTATAAGTGAATGTTGTTGAGGACTTGAAATCACAGTCTATCTAGTCAAACGAAAGTCATCAAGTGTTTTTGAAGATTTGAGTAACTTGAGGATTTTGTGATAAATCGTCACAATGAAGAACAACTGTTTTAAAAAAAACACATTTTGAGGAAATGGGACTTTGAAGAAAATCAACTTGAGGAATTTCACGTTGGGCGGTGGCGTGACCCACCATATAAGAATGTTGATTACAGACGCCGCGTACAATTGTCGTAGGGCCCTGAGAATCAATTTCTTCGTTGATTTCTTCACATTCAGAGTGACATTCTTCATTAGTTGAAGAAAATTGATTCATCATGTGTTGCACATCTAAGTCACCAATTTTGCATAAGTGTTAGGATGTGTGCATGTTTTTACAAAACATTTGAAGATTCTAAGATATTTAGCTCACACCGCAACTTGCAAAACCTTTTCTCATCCAAGGGCTAAGTGAAGATATCTGCCAGTTGATCATCAGTCTTCACATGGTCGATGAGGATATTGCCCTTGAGGACATGGTCCCAAAGAAAATGACGACTAATCTGGATGTGCTTAGTCTTCGAGTGTTGTACTGGGTTGTATGCAATCTTGATTGCACTCTCATTGTCGTAGTAGAGAGGCACATTCTTCATGTTGATGCCGTAGTCCTTGAGGGTTTGCTTCATCCATAGTAATTGAGCACAACATGAACCAGCAGCAATGTACTCAGCTTCGGCAGTGGAGAGTGATACGTTGTTCTGCTTCTTTGAGGACCAGCAAACTAGTGATCTTCCGAGGAAATGACATGTACCAGAAGTTGACTCGCGATCCACACGATCACCAGCATAGTTAGAATCAGAATATCCTACCAGATGAAGATTGGAGCCCTTGGGATACCATAATCCTAGTGTTGGTGTGTGAACTAAGTATCGAAGAATATGCTTCACAGCCTTATGGTGTGATTCCTTCGGTTTTGCTTGAAAACGTGCACACATGCAAACACTAAGCATTATATCTGGCCTAGATGCACAAAGATACAATCAAGAGCCAAACATAGAGCGATATACCTGCTGATCAAATTCTTTACCATTTTCATCAGTGCCGAGATGGCCGTTGGTAGGCATTGGAGTCTTGGCACCCTTGCATTCATGCATGTCGAATTTCCTCAGAACATCCTTGAGGTATTTCTCCTATGATATGAAGATTCCATTGCGTTGTTGACGAATTTGAAGACCTAAGAATAATTTCAGCTCCCCCATCATAGACATTTGATATTCTTCACTCATCATGTAAGCAAATTCATCACTGTATCGTTTGTCAGTACAGCCAAATATGATATCATCGACATATATTTGGCACACAAATAGCTCATTATCATAGGATTTAGTGAAAAGAGTTGGATCAAGTGAACCAGGTTTGAAGCCTTTCTTCATGAGGAATTCCTTCAATGTATCATACCATGCCCGAGGGGCTTGCTTGAGACCATAAAGCGCCTTTTTGAGTCTGAAGACTTTGCCTGGATTCTTTGGATCCTCAAAACCTGGGGGCTGAGCAACATATACTTCTTCCTCAAGCTTACCATTGAGGAATGCACTTTTCACATCCATTTGATATAAGATGATGTTATGATGATTAGCATAAGCAAGTAGTATTCGAATAGCTTCAAGTCTAGCAACAGGTGCAAAAGTTTCATCGAAATCTATTCCTTCAACGTGGGTGTAGCCTTGGGCTACAAGTCGTGCCTTGTTCCTCACCACTTGACCGTCCTCATCTTGCTTGTTTCGGAAAATCCACGTGGTACCGATGATGTTGTGCTTGCGAGGATCTGGTCGTTTGACGAGCTCCCATACGTCATTCAGCTTGAATTGAAGAAGTTCGTCTTGCATAGCTTGGATCCACTCCGGTTCCAAGAAAGTCTCATCAACTTTTGAGGGTTCTGTGATAGATACAAAGGAAAAAATGCCCACAAAAGTTAACTAAGTGTGAAGCTTTTGAGCGAGTGAGAGTACCTGGCGCGTTGATGTCACTGAGAATTTTGTCAAGTTCTACTTCATTTGCAATCCTCGGATGAGCTGGTTGAGGATTTCGTCTGGGCTGAGGAAGTGGTTCTGGTGCAATTTCCTCAGGAGCATCTTCTTGATTTTCATCAGTGATGGGGATCGTTTCTTCATCAATTTCCTCAGTGGGAAGAATGTCTTCAGTAGGTTTGAGCTTTATTGCTTCCTCAGGAGACAGCTTATCTGGATCAGAAGGCAATTGCTCTCTTTGCGAGCCATTAGTTTCATCGAACCGCACATCTACCGTCTCAACAACTTTGTTGTGATAGTTGTTGAAGACTCTGTAGGTGTGCGAGTCCTTTCCATAACCGAGCATAGAACCCTCATGTGCCTTAGGTGCAAATTTTGAGCTATGGTGAGGATCTCTAATCCAACATTTTGCACCGAAGACTTTGAAATAACTTACATTGGGTTTCTTATTAGTGAGGAGTTCATATGAGGTTTTCTTGAGGAATTTGTGAAGATATACCCTGTTGATGACATGGTATGCAGTGTTGATTGCTTCAGGCCAAAAGAGACGAGGAGTCTGATATTCTTCAAGCATAGTTCTTGCCATCTCAACCAGAGTCCTGTTCTTCCTTTCGATGACACGTTCTGCTGAGGAGTATAAGGAGGAGATAATTCGTGAGTAATACCAAGTTCATCAAGATAATCATCAAGACCAGTGTTTTTGAACTCTGTTCCATTATCACTCCTGATATGTTTGATCTTGATGCCAAAGTTTGTCGAGGCCCTTCAAGAAAATCATTTGAAGATTTCCTGCACTTCAGTTTTATATACTATGATATGCACCCATGTATATCTGGAATAATCATCAACTATGATGAAGCCATATAAAGAAGCTGCATTGGTTAGTGTGGCATAGTGATTAGGTCCAAATAGATCCATATGAAGCAATTCGAATGGACGTGTAGTGGTCATGATAGTCTTCGAGGGATGCTTGGATCTGGTCATTTTCCCACATTCACATGCACCGCAGAGATGGTCCTTGAGGAATTTGACTGATTCGATGCCGATGACATGCTTCTTCTTCGCAAGTGTGTGCAAATTCCTCATGCCTGCATGACCTAGTCTTTGGTGCCACAACCATCCTTCTGAGGTTTTTGCTAGTAAGAAAGTGGTTGGTTGAGGGCCTGTAGAGAAATCAACAATGTACAAATCCCCTCTTCTTACACCTTCGAAGACTTTGGATCTGTCAGATTCCATGATGACTACACATCTATATCTACCAAAGATAACAATCATATCAAGATCACAAAGCATCAAGACTGACATGACGTTAAAACCAAGGGATTCAACAAGCATCACTTTGTCCATATGCCTATCCTTGGAAATAGCCACTTTGCCAAGTCCCAATACCTTGCTTTTACCTTTGTCAGCATATGTGATTTGCTTCAGAGGTGATGGAGTTAGTGGCATATTCATCAGCAAGCTTTTATCAACAGTCATGTGATGTGTGCAGCCACTATCAAGAACCCACTCAGTATTCTTGGGTTTATCATCCTGCAGATGAATTAGTACAGCTTACCATCTCATATGCTTCAGAGTTGAAGAATATGATATCAATTTCATCAGATAAGAATTTCATCACAACTGAATTATAAGGACGTGTGAAATATTTCTATTTCATCAATATTAGCTTGCATCCTATCAAGCATTTGCTCAGGTCTCCAGCAAATTCTTCAGATGATGATTTTCATCTGGAGACCTCACCTGCAGAAGTGATTAGTTCGATTTCTTCACCACCCACATATGAAGGGGTGGTAAAGCATTCATCATCCTGTGAGCACCATATGACAAAGGTGGCATTGAAGCTAATGCACTTCTCTTAACAGTAGGGGGTTAAAGTACTCATATGAATATGCAGAGAACTGGTTTGAGGATTTATGGACATAATGATTTGAAGAGTGACGCTCATATTCATATTCCTTGTAGTTTCCGTGCATGTTAGACACATTAGCACGGGTACAAGCATAATTTTGACCAGTTGAGGATTTTAATCCTCTTGAGGACTTTGGTCCTCCTGAGGAATTGGATCTGGGGTTCAAATTCTTCATCGGTGGTGTCATGAGGACATTCACCTGAAGATTTTCAAGACAGCCTTTTGGAACCCAGATTTTCCTCAAGGGAGGACCATTCCTGCAGTTAGTTCCAACATATCGAGCAAATACTTCACCAGATTGATTTTTGAACAGTTTATAGTTGGAGTCAAATGACTCATCTGAGGAATAGGATAATTCACAAGAAAAGCCAGTTAAATTGGATGGATCAAAAGGAGACCTAGTAGCAGCAACCCATGAGGTTTTGGGATACTGCTCAGGTTTCCAATAAGATCCATCAGCATTTAATTTCCTCTCAAAGGCAATTCCTTCTTTCCTCGGGTTCCTGTTCAAGATCTGCTTTTTGAGCACATCACAAAGGGTTTGATGTCCTTTGAGGCTTTTGTATATGCCTGTCACATACAATTCCTTCAACCCTGCATTTTCATCAGTAACATTTGTGTTTTCCTCAAGTGAGGAAATAGACACTACAGGTGCAGTTGAAGAATTTGTAGCAATAGAAGCATTTGATGATTCTGGTGAAGAATTAGCAGTTTCACATTCAATGCATTTAAGACATGGAGGAATGAATTTAGCTTGAGCAGCGCTGATCTGTTGAGCTAGTAATGAATCATTTTCCATACGAAGATCATCATGAGAAATCCTCAGCTTCTCTAGATTAAGCTTCCTTTGAAGAAATTCATAGGAAAGTTTCTCATGATCAGCGAGGAGTGTATCATAACGATCTTGAAGATTATCAAATCTAGACTAAAGACTTTTCACATCTTCAGTGAGGATTTGGGTAAGATTCATTTCATCATTCAACAAATCATCACTTCTATCTAGCAGTTTCTGAAGCTTTTCGAGGGCAGTTTGTTGTTTAGTGGCAATGATAGCAAGTTTACTGTAACTAGGTTTTTTATAATCATCAGGTTCACAGTCACTTGAATCCGAGGAGGAAGCATTATTCGGTACCTTTGAACCTTTTGCCATGAAGCAATAGGTTGGAGCCAAGTTATCATCATAGTCATCAGTGTGGATGGTGTTATCATCTTCTTCAAGGTTGAAGATTGACTTGCTAACGAAACTGGTTGCCAGTGCAAGACTAGCCTGTCCGGATTCTGAGTCTTCATCAGAACCCTCTTCTTCATCACATTCCTCTGATTCTGCCTCCGAGTCCATTTCCTTGCCAATAAGTGCCCGAGCCTTTCTGAAACTAGTCTTCTTGTGCGATGAGGGCTTCGAAGATGAGAATTTTGAAGATTTCTTCTTCTTCTTCGAGTCATCAGAAATGTCATCCTTGTATTTCTTCTTTGATTCCTTTCCCCAACGGGGACAGTCAGCAATGTAATGACCTGATTTCTTGCACTTGTGGCAGGTTCTTTTCTTGTAGTCCTCAGATGAAAATTCTGATTTCCTCATGTCTCTTCTTGAAGATTTACCGAACTGGCCACGTCGAGTAAACCTCTGGAATTTCCTCACGAGCATTGCAAGCTCCTGTCCAAATTCTTCAGGGTCACCAATGCTGTCATCCAAATCTTCTTCTTCAGATGAGGAAATTGCTCTAGCCTTCAGTGCACGTGGTCTAGAATAGCTTGGTCCATATAGATCTTTCTTTTCTTCTAGCTGGAATTCATGAGTATTGAGCCTTTCGAGTATATCAGCTGGATCAAGCATCTTGTAGTCTGTTTTTTCTTGAATCATGAGAACTAAAGTATCAAATGAAGAATACAAAGATCTCGGTAGTTTCTTCACAACTTCGTGATCAGTAATGTCTCGAGCTCCGAGTGCTTGCAGTTCATTTGATATGTCAGTAAGGCGATCAAAGGTGTCTTGGCAGCTTTCATTGTCATGCCTCTTGAAGCGATTGCGAAGAATATCAACACGAGAGTCACGTTGGGTTGATACTCCTTCATTTACTTTGCACAGTCTCTCCCAGATCAGTGTTGCAGAGCCCAAAGCACTCACTCTTCCAAACTGGCCTGGGCTCAGATGGTCACAGATGATATTCTTCGCTTGAGAATCAAGTTGCTTCAATTTCTTCACATCAGTAGCACAGACACTAGCGGAGATGATGGGGACGCCATGTTCCACAATATACCAGAGATCATTATCAATAGCTTGTAGATGCATTTGCATCTTGTTCTTCCAGAAGGGAAAGTTCTTTCCTTCGAAAGTAGGACATGCTGCAGTCACCTTAAACATGACTGCAGTCGACATAACTAAAACTCCAGGTGGTTAAACCAAAATCACACAGAACAAGGGAGTACCTTGCTCTAATACCAATTGAAAGTGCGTTATATCGACTAGGGGGGGTGAATAGGAGATTTTTAGAATTTCATCACTGAGGAAATTCCTTTTTAGGAAATTCCTCAGTGATGACTAACTTACAGCGGAAACAGTAAAGGATCAAAAATGCAAAGTTTCACAACAGTAGTTTTTCAGTGTGAGGAATGTGAAAACAGATTGCACAGTGAGCAGGCATGCAGAAAATAGATGAGGATTAACTAGCGTGAAGAATTTGGGGTTGAGGAATTTCAGAGAAAGTCTTCAGCAAATTCTTCAAACAGTAACAATGAAAGTCATCAACACATAATTTGAGGAAAGTAAGGAGTTGAGGAATTAGAACCCGTTTCACAGCGAAGACAATAGTTGATGACCTAGTTCCAACTGCTGTGACAGTTGTCCATCTCGTTTGAGCGGCTTGGTATTGAAACCAAAGGACACACAGTCCCGGGACACACAGTCCCTACCGTGTTCTCCTTGGGCTAAGAACAGATAGTCCTCGCCCAACACTCGTGGTAAGTCTTCAGGACAGACTTCCAAACCCAAACAAACTTGGTCACCCGGCGATGCACAATTGACTGCTGGATTGCTCTAGACCATGACGCCTAACCGTTTGGAGGATGCACAGTCCTCAAAGGTAAAAGGCTTCAGTCCCACACAGGAACAACTTCTTCAGTGATGCTCAATCAGTTGGTTCTAGGTTTGTGGTTTCGGTGTATGGGGTATTTCCTCACTGATGAATTACTTTCGAAGACTCTAAGGAATTGGGTTGCTCTTATGACAAGTGTCAGTTTCTAACGGAGCAGCCAACCAACTAACTGTTGTGGGGGGCGGCTATTTATAGCCTGGGAGCATCCCGACATGATTTGACACTAATGCCCTCAAATAATATGACTGTTGGTGTGGATAAGACCAATGATGTTGCGTGGCTATCGAAACGGTCGGAACCCTCAACTGTGAGAGTCCTCATGTCACTCATATTCCTCACTTGAGGCTTTTGGTAGGATTAGGCTTGGGTTGAGCATCATGAGGAAATTCATTCCAAAGTGTAACTTCGACCCCCTTTAACAGTATGGTGTTCCTATTACTCAAGTGTGAAGAAAATAAAACAGAAAGAGTAAATATTCATGCTTCAAAGTCTTCAAAATGATTTTCTTCAGGACACACCGAATTCCTCAATTTCAATATCTTCATGAGGAATATCAATTTCATCGCAGATTCTTCGCGATTCAATTCTTCAACCGAAGATATACATTTTTAGGGTTCGATATTCATCAAATATCTCAAACTCCTCAGAGACTTATAGATCCTGTGTACACTTATAAACATATTAGATACTTAACCTATAAGTCTTCAAACCACCAAAATCACTAAGGGGCACTAGATGCACTTACAAGTTTGAGAAAGTAAGAGTGCAAAAACAATTACTTGGCCAATTCCGGGGTTGTGCATGATTTACATTAGTTGTGTGAGGATGATGGAGCATAGCCAGACTATATGATTTTGTAGGGATAACTTTCTTTGGCCTTGTTATTTCAAAAGTTCATGATTACTTTGCTAGTTTGCTTGAAGTATTACTGTTTTCATGTCAATAGCAAACTATTGTTTTGAATCTTACGGATCTGAATATTCATGCCACATGAAAGAAGTTGCAAAGGACAACTATGCTAGGTAGCATTCCACATCAAAAATTCATTCTTTATCACTTCCCTACTCGAGGACGAGCACGAGTTAAGCTTGGGGATGCTTGATACGTCTCCAACGTATCTATAATTTTTTACGGTTTCATGCTATTATCTTGTCAAACTTTGGATGTTTTGCATGCCTTTTATTTATTTTTTGGGACTAACTTATTAATCCAGTGCCAAGTGCCAGTTCCTGTTTTTTCCATGTTTTTGACCCCTTTCAGAGGAGATTTTGAAACGGAGTCCAAACGGAAGAAAATCCCCGAAAAGATTTTTTCTGGAATGGAAGAAGATCGGGGGACTTGGGAGCCATGCCAGAAGAGCCCCAGGGGCCCCACAAGCCCCCACCCCGCGGCCAGTGGGGCCGCGCCATGCAGGCTTGTGGGCCCCCTGGAGGTCCCCTGACCTAGATGTTTTGCCTATATATTCCCAAATATTCCCAAAAAAATCAGGGGAGCATCGTAATCACTTTTCCGCCGCCGCAAGCTTCTGTATCCGCAAGATCCCATCTGGGGCACGTCCTGGTGCCCTGCCGGAGGGGGGATTCGAACACGGAGGGCTTCTTCATCAACACCATGACCTCTCCGATGATGCGTGAGTAGGTCAATACAAAGTTCTCTGATGATGCTAGTAACTAGATGGCTTCTTCTCTCTCTTGGATCTTCAATACAAAGTTCTCCATGTTCTTCATGGAGATCTATCCGATGTAATCTTCTTTTGCGCTGTGTTTGTCGAGATCCGATGAATTGTGGATTTATGATCAGATTATCTATGAATATTATTTGAGTTTCTTCTAATCTCTATTATGCATGATTTCATATCCTTGTAATTTTCTTCGAGTTGTGGGTTTTGTCTGGCCAACTAGATCTATGATTCTTGCAATGGGAGAAGTGCTTGGTTTTGGGTTCATACCGTGCGGTGACCTCACCCAGTGACAGAAGGGGTAGCGAGGCATGCATCGTGTTGTTGCCATCAAGGGTAAAAAGATGGGGTTTTCATCATTGGTTTGAGATTATCCCTCTACATCATGTCATCTTGCTTAAAGCGTTACTCTGTTCGTCATGAACTGAATACACTAGATGCATGTTGGATAGCGGTCGATGTGTGGAGTAACAGTAGTAGATGCAGAAAGTATCGGTCTACTGTCTCGGACATGATGCCTATATGTATGATCATTGCCTTAGATATCACATGACTTTGCGCGGTTCTATCAATTTCTCGACAGTAATTTGTTCACCCACCGTAATACTTGCTATTTTGAGAGAAGCCTCTAGTGAACACTATGGCCCCCAGGGTCTACTCCACACCATATTTTCAGCCTTACACTTTTTACTTCGTTGCACTTTGCGCCTTCAGATCTCACTTTGCAAACAATCTTGAAGGGATTGAGAACCCCTTTGAAGTGTTGGGTGCAAGCTTGTTTGTGTTTGCACAGGTACTCTGGACTTGACGAGACCCTCCTTCTGGATCGATACCTTGGTTCTTAAACTGAGGGAAATACTTACTGCTCCTGTGCTGCATCACCCTTTGCTCTTCAAGGGAAAAAACCAACGCAAGCCCAATCTCCATCAACGTGTCAATTTCTGGCCCTGTTGTTTGAGAAGTAGCATTGATCTAGTCTAAGCTGTGAGTTTATTTGTCAGGTGGTGTTCATTAGGCTCAACCGTGCTCCTGCCCATGAGCAGGGAGAAAGTAGTCAAGCAGCTTAGGAAAACCTGCCTCACCCGCCATCCCTGGTGGAGGTCATGCTAGAGGCAGAAAGGAACAAGAGAGAAACCAATCGATTGTTAGAGCGTATTGAGCAGAATACGACTCGCGAGGAGCGAAATGATTTAGTGACCCTAAACGATTTCGTGAAGCTCAATCCATCCAAGTTCCATCGTTTTGTCGACCCCCTCGACGGTGATGATCGACTATGTAGCATTTCACGCAAGATACGTTCTGCCAACGTCGCTGAAATTGATAAGGTGACATTTGTTGCTTACTTTCTGGAAAGTCCCGCCAACCTGTGGTGGGAAAATTATGAATCCGTGTGCCCTGCTGAACCAGCAGCCACCTGGGCTGATTTCAGCGCATCTTTCCGTGTGCATCACATTCCAAAAGAGCTAATTGACCGCAAAAGGGAGGAGTTATGTGCATTCACTCAAGGGAAGCTGACTGTGGATGCATATAGCCGTGAGTTTGGAAACCTCGCCCGCTATGAAACTCAAGAGATGTCTACTGACGTCAAGAAGCAAGCAAGGTTCCGCAAGGGACTGAGCCCCGAACTTCGTCGTGATGTGCATCTTCATGAATGTGCGAGCTTCCAAGCTCTTGTCAATAAGGCAATTAGTGCTGAAACTCGACATACTAATTATGAAGCAACAGAGAATTACTTTCGTGATTCTATCTCATCACTTCAGAAGCGCCGGGTGTGGGTCCCGAATATCTCTCTGCCGCCAAGATACACCGCGAGGCCATCCTATGTGCCGCCTCGTGCAAATCAGACCAACCCTCCAACTAAGACTTATGGTGGTCCAGCTGCCAATGATGCACGATGTGCTAATCCGGTGGTCTGCTACAAGTGTGGAGAAGTAGGTCACTATTCAAGCGAGTGTCCTCAGAATAATGCCACAAATCAACCTGGAAAGTCTGTTTGACGTAGCAAGCCCGATAAAGCATTCTATGTGAAGCCAACCCGTGCGCGTGCACGTGTGAACTATGTTTCAGCAGAAGAAGCGGTAGAGGATCCCGACGTCATTCAGGGTATGCTCCTTGTCAATCGTCATCCAACATCTATTATTTTTGACACTAGGTCATCTCATTCTTTCATTTTCGAAAGTTATGCAGAGTTGCATAACATGTCATTTTGTGATATGCCCATGCCATTATTGGTTCAGACCCCTGGTAGTAAATGGCAGACTTCTAGAGTAATCCATGACAATGAAATTCTTATGGACATGCTAGTCTTTCTAGCATCCTTGATAGCTCTTAAGTCTTCTCATATCAATATCATCTTGGGTATGGACTGGTTGTCAGCTCATTACGCCAAGATTGATACTCATACTAGAATGTTCAACTTATACATCCATCGGGTGAGATAGTCAATGTCTCGACTCGAGTTGCCAAATGCCAATCTATTCCCTCAATGCTAACTAGAAGATATTCCGGTAGTCCGTGACTTCCGGATGTCTTTCTAGAAGAACTGCCAGGCATTCCATCGGGTAGTGGGTGTGCATGACTTAAAGACAATCTTGTAGTGGGTGCGCATGACTTAAAGGCCTGGTCATGGCAGAAGCCGTAGCGCCATGGATTGGATTGATGGGGCGGTTACCTGTTTGCCGTGATCGTAGGTAGTGGGATAGGCGTAGATGGGCGACGACCTTTGGAGTAGAGGAGAGCCAGCCCTCGGTGTCTTCCCCTATAAGTCAGGGGGTCACGGGGGGGGGATTCTCATCCATCCTCTTCCTTCCTCTGATCTGGGGTTCACCTAGCCTGCCGTTCTCTTCTCGTCCCTTGAGGTTGCTTCGGTTTTTACTATGACAAGGGGGCGAGGACGCCCTCCATCTTCTGTGGGGCAGTGAGAGCCTCCCCTCGAGATCATGCAGCCGCTTTAGTCGTGGCGATGGAGGGCAGTACCAGTACCCAAGGTGGGGGCGCCGGAAAGGCCTGGGGTCGCCGAGGAGCCCGTGCTGGGTGATGAATATTGTTGGAATGGAACTAACAGGGCTCACACTTGGTGACCAGTTCAGTTGCATCTTGGAGGGTTGTGGGTGTCACACCGTGTTTTCACCTCACTTTCACTGTAGTTTCAAAATCTGAGTTTATTATAACTTTTCAAAAACCAATGTTGTGAGTGCCATGGTTGTCATTGTATGCTTGATTGAGTAGTGTCAAAAACCATATTTTTCATAACATAAATATTCCCAAAATTCTTTTCTTATTTTTGACTATTTCAAAACCTTGCTTTGGGTTGCACTACAAGTCCTTGATGACCAGGGAGTGCTCTTACCCAAAGATGGTGATCTGGTTCTAAAACTATTTTAACTCTCCAAAACCATAAAATAATTATTTTATAAATTCTTTTCCTATTTTATATGCATGTCCATTTGTGAGGCCAGAAATGATAATCCTATATGGAAAATTACTTATCTGCCTTAGAAAAATCTGTGAAAATTTGGAGATACTCAAAGGATATATATTTTCCATACATAAGATTTTCAACCCCTATTTATATTCAAAATATTTGAGAAAAACCTTGAAAATCTATTTTGTCTGTTTTGACCTTTTGGAATATTTCCAAAGGAAATATTTCCAATAAAATCCCATAAAATTCCAGCAACCTTCCCAAGCTATATTTAGTGGCCACACCAAGTTTCACCTCATTCCAAGGTGATTTGGTTTACAAAATAATCCTAAAACCCTCTCTGTCCAGAACCAAGTTGAAACATCTCTACATTGCAAACTTTATCAAAATGGGCGGAAACTTTGCACGAGTGTTCAACACCCCAAATGAGGAGTCTATGCCAAAAATGGGATTTGCACGAGGTAATCTACCCACATTCCCTTTGGAAGGGACATATTTTGCCATTTGGGGGTGATTTCAAGTTTGCATTGCCAAACTTGTCCAATGGAGCTCAAATTTGGCGGAGTATCTTATTTCTGCATCAAAGTTAATCATGTTAACTCTCATCACTAGTGGTGAGGTGTTGCTATACCAAACACCTGTCGAACACCTTCTGTCATATTAGCAAATCAGCCCCTACCCCACTCCACACCTAAGCTCTTCCCTCCAATTTTTTTGACCAAGCAGCCAGCACCCTCCCCAACTGGAGGAGAGTGGCCCCTCTTTGAATCCAAGGAGAAACCCCAAAACCCCATTCTAAGTTCTGGTTCAAAGCTGGCATCCCGTCTTTCCTCTCACCCCGTGGCCAACAGAGAGTCCCCTCGGCTCCCAAAGGGCTAGGCATCTTCAGGCCAAGCCCCAGGAAACCCAGACACGGCCAAAGCACCCCAGAGCACGCCAGCATGCCGTGGCATGCCAAAACTGTGCTCTGGGCACGCTGCTGGGCGCACCCGAAGCAAAGGTGGGCAGCCCCGGCCGATTCGAGCCTCCCCCTGATGCCCATTCGAGTCCCCGACCGCCTCTCTGTATCAGGGCAGCCCCAGGGCCCCTCCTCCCTCGCTCTGTTGACCGGAGCAACGCGTGCCCACGCATGTGAGATCCAACCAAAAGACCATGGCCACGCGTGCACGCTCATCCTCGCTCTCTCTCCCTCTCAGTGGGCCTCGTAGGTCCTAAACCACGTGTGCATACCGTGGTTTCGACCCCGAGCACTCACTGCCCCTCCTACGAGCAGTGGTGAAACCACCGGTGCCACTGGCTCGGTGCACCATTGGGGGCCTATAAATAGGCCTTCCCCCTCGCTCCAGCACCCCCATCCCACCTCTCCAGTGCCTAAATTCCTCCCCTAGCCGCTCCATTTGAGCACAACGAGCTCGTGTGCTCGAGATCGACCGATGCCCTGCCGCTTCGGAGCTCCGTCGATCTCGGGCTACGGGCCAGCTTAGACGCTCCTTTGACCTCCTCCGTGATCCTAGCAACCTCAGGGAGGTTCCCCATCACCTCCCCAAGCTAATCCACGCCCATAGAACCTAGTTCACCAGCCTCCCGAAACAGCTCTGTCGTAGCCACCTCGGCGCCAGTGAACCAGGGCCTCCCCGTTGACCCCTCGACCACCAGCAGGTAGGCGACGGTGAGTTGGTTCCGTTTCTGCCTTCGGTTGGGCTCGAGAACGTCGGTAGCATCACCTTCGTGCCTTCCCTCCTGTGTGTGCTGAGGTGGAAGACGACCCCGACAGGTGGGGCTCACCTGTTGGTGGCTCTTCTCTCTCCCCCTCTCTCCTCTCTGCCGTTGACCCATCAACACACATGGCACCGGTTTCCCTCTAGAATTCTTTATCACTGGAATCCTCTCCATCTTCTTCATCATCACTTCTCACGGCCTCTGGCAGGATTTTCCTTTTGCTATGGGGCCTTGCCACGGCGGCCTCCTCTCTCCCTGCGGCCGTTCCCGGTAGCACCATCTTGGCCCTTCTCCTTGTCGCGCTGCTCATACTCTCCTTTTCAGCAAGCTACTCAACTTGGCGGCATTCTTGGAGGTCATGTCCCTTGGTGCGATGAATCTTGCACTATATCCCATTGGAATTTCGAGTTTTCTCTGCCGCTACAGCTTCCCGGCAATTAGCGCACGAGGTAGCTCCCTTGCCGGGGGTCTCGACTTTCATTTTCTTGCATGCATTAAGATCACCAAAGCCTTCGACGGCCAATACTGCCTTTCCCTTGCGCTTTTTGTTATTCTTTCGGTTCCTCCCCTTTGGTACAGGGCTATCATCATCGTCATCAGAGTCGACTTCGACACCCGCCTCCTATCCGGGGAGTCGCCTTCCTTCTTCAGCTCGAGCACACTTGTCTGTGAACGTGTAAAACTCCTTGACGGTCTTGGGAAGTTTGACATTCATCTTGACACGCATCCCCCTGTTGCGCATGTTCGAATGGAAAACGGCAATCACGGTTGCGGGGTGCATCTCATGAATGTTGCGGTGCACTCTACTGAACCTATGTATGTACTTCCGTAGGGTTTCCCCCTCCTTCTGCACGGGGGGGCATGTGATGTCAGCTATGCTAATGCACAAAATTCCTTCCAATGGCGCCAGAAACAGGTGTGTCGACGACACGAGGAATCCTTCAGCTGCGGCTACGCCTTAAGGGACTTCCTAGGAAAGTATGCAAAGGATTTCCCCCGTGGCCTTGGAGCCGTGCATTGGTGTTCCCTTGAAGTGGAAAGGCTGATGTAGCACAGTGACGGTAAGTATTTCCCTCAATTTGAGAACCAAGGTATCAATCCGGCGGAGGAGTATCTCAAGATCCTGCACAAACACAAAAGTTTGCACCCAACGCTATGAAGGGGTTGTCAATCCCTTATAGATTGTTTGCCAAGTGAGAACTGAAAGCAACAAAGTAACAAAGCAAAGTAAAAGCGGAGGTGTAAACGATGGATGTGAATAGGCCCGGGGGTTATAGTGTTTACTAGTGGCTTCTCTCATGAAAGCAAGTAGACCGTGGGTGAACAAATTACTGTCGAGCAATTGATAGAACCGCGCAAAGTCGTGACAATATCTATGCAATGATTATATATATAGGCATCACGTCCAAAACAAGTAGACCAATACATATTAGAGAGACTTACAAGGATATCAAATCATGCATATAAGAAATCAACAAAGACTCAAATATATATCATAGATAATCTGATCACAAATCCACAATTCATCGGATCTCGACAAACACACTGCCAAAGAAGATTACAATGGATAGATCTCCATGAAGATCATGGAGAACTTTGTATTGAAGATCCAAGAGAGAGAAGAAGCCATCTAGCGACTAACTACGGGCCCGTAGGTCTGAAGTGAACTACTCACGAGTCATTGGAGGGGCGATGATGATGAAGAAGAAGCGTCCAACTCCAAAGTCCCCTCCGATAGGGTGCCGGGAAGGGTCTCCAGGTGAGATCTCGTGGAAACGGAAGCTTGCGGCGTCGAAAAAGTATTTTCGAGGCTCCCCTTATCTTTTGCGAAATATTTGGGAATTTATAGGCCAAAGACCTAGGTCAGGGGGCGGCCAGGGAGGCCACAAGCGTGCACACCGCCGCCTCCCCTGGTGGCGGAGTGGGGGCTTGTGGGCTCCCTGGAGCCCACCTGGCCTGGCCCAATGGCCCCCTGATCTTCTTCCGTTCGGGAAAAAGGCATTTTGGGGTTTTTCTTCCGTTTGGACTCCGTTCCAAAATCAGATCTGAAAAGAGTCAAACACACAGAAAAAACATGAACTGGAACTTGGCACCGAATTAATAAGTTAGTCCCAAAAAAGATATAAAAGGTACATAAAACAACCAAAGAAGACAAGATAACAACGTGAAACCATCAAAAATTATTGATACATTTGAGACGTATCAAGCATCCCCAAGCTTAACTCCTGCTCGTCCTCGAGTAGGGAAGTGATAAGAATGAATTTTTGATGCTTTCATGCTACCTTGCATAGGTGTCCTTTGTAATTCCTATTATGTGACGTGAATGTTCAGATCCATTAGATTCAAAACAGTAGTTTGCTATTGACGTGGAAACAATAATAATTCAAGCAAACTAGCAAAGTAATCATGAACTTTCAAAATAACAAGGCCTAAAGAAAGTTATCCCTACAAAATCATATAGTTTGGCTATGCTCTATCATCATGCACAACGAATTTAAATCATGCACAACCCCGGTATTGGCCAAGTAATTATTTCACACCTTTACTTTCTCAAACCTTTTCAACTCTCACGCAATACATGAGCGTGAGCCATGGTTATAGCACTATAGATGGTGTGGAATGTAGTGGAGGTTGCGAGACAAAAAAATGGAGAAGATAGTCACATTAACTAGGCATATCAATGAGCTGTGGAGATGCTCATCAATAGATATCAATGTGAATGAGTAGGGATTGCCATACAAATGATGCACTAGAGCTACGAGTATGTGAAAGCTCTTAAAGAAAACTAGTGGGTGTGCATCCAACTTGCTTGCTCACGAAGACCTAAGGCAATTTTGAGGAAGCCTATCATTGGAATATACAAGCCAAGTTATATAATGAAAATTTCCCACTAGCTATATGGTGGTGACAAAACGAGAGACTCTCAATCATGAAGATCATGGTGCTTAATATGCACAAGTGTGGAAAAAGTGGTAGCATTGTCCCTTCTCTCTTCTTCTCTCATTTTTTTAGTGGGCTCTTTGGCCTCTTTTTTGGTGGGCTTGTTTGGCCTCTTTTATTTCCTCACATGGGACAATGCTCCATTAATGATGATCATCACACTTTCAACTCAAAACTTAGAGTAACGATGACTCTATATGGAATGCCTTCGGTAGTGTACCGTGGCAATGATCTAGCATGGCATAGACATCAATGGAAACATCATGCTAGCTATCTTACGATCATGTAATGTCAATGTAGACATGGTGGCACATGTTATGGTGGTAGTTGCATGGCAATATATCTCGGAATGACTTTGAAAAAGCCATAGTAGGTAGGTGTGGTGGCTGTTTTGAGGGAGGCTAATGGTGGGTTTTGTGCACCGGCGAAAGTTGCACGACACTAGGAAGATAGTGATGGCGGAAGGTGAAAGTGCATATAAACCATGGACTCAACATTAGTGATGAAGAAATCATATACTTTATGCAAAAGTTTTATTAGTAATCGAAACAAAGCATTCAACGCATACTCCTAGGGGAAGGGTTGGTAGGTATAAACCATCGCGCGATCCCGATCGCCACGCAAAGGATGACAATCAATATACTAATCATGCTCAGATTTCATCACATAGAGGTTCAGCATACATGCATGCTACGGAAATCACTAACTTCAACACAAGTATTTCTAGATCCACAACACCTTACTAGCATGACTTCAATATTACTATAACCACAACTCAAAACTAATTGAGATGAATCAAACTTCTCTAACTATTCAATGCCGTGAAGGTGGAAGTTTTCGTATCCCTTTGGATAACTACCTCTTTTGAGACTACTTTAAAAGCATAGATAAAATACCAAGCCACGCACCACTGTGCTCTAAAAGATATAAGTGAAGCACATAGAGCAAAAGTATCTAGCTCAAAAGATATAAGTGAAGCACATGTGAGCTGAATTGTCTACCAAAAGATATAAGTGAAGCTCGACAAAATCACGGTGAGTGAATGTCAATCTCTCTAGGTGTGCAGCAAGGATGATTGTGACACAACAAAAAATAAAAGACTCCTACGATAGAAGACGCTCCAAGCAAAAAACACATAACATGTGGTGAATAAAAATATAGCTCCAAGTAACGTTACCGATGGATTGAAGACGAAAGAGGGGATGCCTTCCGGGGGCATGCCCAATCTTAGGCTTTTACGGCACCCTTGAATCTCTTGGGGTGCCTTGGCATCTCCAAGCTTGAGCTCTTGCCACTCTTTATCTTTTTGTCCATAAGAACTTCACCCAAAACATGAAAACTTCACAACACGAAACTTAAACAGAAACTCGTGATAACATTAGTACAAGAAAGCAAACCACCACTTCCTTAGGTACTGTAGCAAACTTAAATTCTACTTGTGATGATGTTGGGTTACTGTACTTTCAATCTTCCATGGCTAATACCCCCCGATACTATCCATAGTTTCATCAAAATAAGCAACCAACACAACAAAAACAGAATCTGTTAACAGCAGACCAGTCTGTAGCAATCTGTATATTTCTTATACCTATGGCACTTCAAAAATTCTTAAAAATTACAAAATTCTGAAGAATTTTCGTAGCAATCAGCAGCAAAACGAATCAACTCAAAAGCTCTTACAGAAAACAAATGAAAATTCTTTTCGTGAGCAGAAAGTTTCTGTCTTTTCCAGCATGACCAAACGATCATCCCCAAGACTAATCACAACGGTTTTGCTTGGCACAAACGCAAAAAAGAAACACAGAAACACAATCATAACAGAATTATGAAAGTTTTGAAAACACAAAACAGAAAGAAAAAGGATAGATTCGTTGGGTTGCCTCCCAACAAGCGCTTTTGTTTAACGCCCTTAGCTAGGCGAAAGGTGATGAAATCACGTATAATCATCTTTGGTGTTCAAACCATAGGTAGCGTGATCATTTATCATCTTAAGGTTTTCATCTTTATTAGATGACTCACCACTAGCTTTAGGAACAAAAACAGGCTTGACGGTCTTTTTGAGAGTAAGATTTGCAGTATTTTGCACAGCGGCAAAAGCGGAACCCAAGTTGGTTATGACATCTTCTAATTTGCCAATTCCAGAAGAATCATTAACTATAAGTTCCTTCTCCTTTAAATTTTTCAAAAAGTTTCCCACTTTGGATTCGTACTGAGTAATTTGATTGTGGATCTTTTTATCCAAACCCTCAATAAGTTCAACTGTGGCAATTTTGTTTTCAATAGCGTCAAGCCTTTGCATCATGTGTTCCAAGGTCAAGATAGTTCCATTAACCATGAGCGGGGCTGAGCCTACCAAATTAATGATAGCTCTATAGGAGTCAACAGTATGGCTCCCCAAAAAGTTCCCGCCTACAATGGTATCAAGGATATACCTATTCCAAGGAGAAATTCCAACATAGAAACTGCGAAGGAGGACTGTAGTGGATTGCTTACGAGTAGATCTACTTTGAGCATTGCAAATCCTGTACCAAGCGTCCTTCAAATTTTCTTCCTCATTCTGCCTGAAATTGAGAACTCCATTTTCAGGGGTGTCGTTTGGAGTGGTGGGTCTAGCCATTGTTGGACTATCTCACGCACAAACGAGCAGGAAGAGATAATGAAACGGGCAAAAGAAAAAGGCGAAGGAGAAATGCAAATGAAAATGGCAAATGTGAAGTGGGGGAGAGGAAAACGAGAGGCAACTGGCAACAAAAGTAAATGCAAGAGAAAAGTTTGTGAGACCTACTTGGATAGATCTTGATTTATCCTCCCCGACAATGGTGCCAGAAATGCTTCTCATGTCAGCTATGCTAATGCATAAAAGTCCTTCCAATGGCACCAGAAACAGGTGTGTCGACGACACCAGGAATCCTTCAGCTGCGGCTACGCCTTAAGGGACTTCCTAGGCAAGTATGCAAAGGATTTCCCCCTTGGCCTTGGAGCCTTGCGTTGGTGTTCCCTTGAAGCGGAAAGGGTGATGTAGCACAGTGACGGTAAATATTTCCCTCAGTTTGAGAACCAAGGTATCAATCCGGCGGAGGAGTATCTCAAGATCCTGCACAAACACAAAAGCTTGCACCCAACGCTATGAAGGGGTTGTTAATCCCTTATAGATTGTTTGCCAAGTGAGAACTGAAAGCAACAAAGTAACAAAGCAAAGTAAAAGCAGAGGTGTAAAAGATGGATGTGAATAGACCCGGGGGCCGTAGTGTTTACTAGTGGCTTCTCTCATGAAAGCAAGTAGACGGTGGGTGAACAAATTACTGTCGAGCAATTGATAGAACCGCGCAAAGTCGTGACGATATCTATGCAATGATTATATCTATAGGCATCACGTCCAAAACAAGTAGACCGATACTTTCTGCATCTACTACTATTACTCCACACGTCGACCGCTATCCAGCATGCATCTAGTGTATTAAGTCCATAAGAACAGAGTAATGCCTTAATCAATATGTCATGATGTAGAGGTATAATCTCAAACCAATGATAAAAACCCCATCTTTTTACCCTTGATGGCAACTACTTGATGTGTGCCTTGCTGCCCCTACTGTCACTGGGAAAGGTCACCACATGGTAGAACCCAAAACCAAGCACTTCTCGCATTGCAAGAATCATAGATCTAGTTGGCCAAACAAAACCCAAGACTCGGAGAGACTTACAAGGATATCAAATCATGCATATAAGAAATCAGCAAAGACTCAAATATATATCATAGATAATCTGATCACAAATCCACAATTCATCGGATCTCGACAAACACACCTCCAAAGAAGATTACATCGGATAGATCTCCATGAAGATCATGGAGAACTTTGTATTGAAGATCCAAGAGAGAGAAGAAGCCATCTAGCGACTAACTACGGACCCGTAGGTCTGAAGTGAACTACTCACGAGTCATTGGAGGGGCGATGATGATGATGAAGAAGCCCTCCAACTCCAAAGTCCCCTCCGGCAGGGTGCCGGGAAGGGTCTCCAGATGAGATCTCGCGAAATGGAAGCTTGCGCTGGCGGAAAAGTATTTTCGAGGCTCCCCTGATTTTTTGCAGAATATTTGGGAATTTATAGGCCAAAGACCTAGGTCAGGGGGCGGCCAGGGAGACCACAAGCCTGCCCACCGCCGCCTCCCCCTGGTGGCGGAGTGGGGGCTTGTGGGCTCCCTCGAGCCCACCTGGCATGGCCCAAAGGCCCCCTGATCTTCTTCCGTTTGGGAAAACTCATTTCGGGGTTTTTCTTCCGTTTGGACTCCGTTCCAAAATCAGATATGAAAAGAGTCAAAAACACGGAAAAAAACAGGAACTCGCACTTGGCACTGAATTAATAAGTTAGTCCCAAAAAAGATATAAAAGGTACATAAAACAACCAAAGAATACAAGATAACAGCGTGAAACCATAAAAAATTATAGATACGTTTGAGACGTATCAACATGCAAGTCGCTGGTCCGTCCTGGCTCGTGCTGGCCATCTGCGAATGCGCCAACATACTCGTTGCACAAGTCATCCCGTGACAAAATGGAATTCTTCGGCACGTGCATTAGACATGACCTCACATTTTGGCTTGACTGCCAAAGGGAAATAGTTGGCGAGCACCTTCTCATCTCTTCCTCCAGCAGCTTGCACAGCTATCGTGTAGATGCCCAGGAATTCTACCGGGTTGAGCTTTCTGTCATACTTCTCCGTTGGCTCTGGCTTGAAAGCTTGGCTCGATGGCCAGCGGACCTGTCGTAGCTCGCGAGTGAAGACAAGACACCCGACCTCGTAAGGTAGGTATCCGCTAGCACTGGGAGCTGGTTTGCCAGCGTCTATGTCGTTGCACGTGTCAGATTGCGCTTGTCATTCAATGGTGATACACATGTCCTCCTTCCGCCAATCTTCTAGGACACGTCGGTGGTCGCGTGGGCTGGACGAGGCCATGAATCCCTCGTCGGGTTCGCCAGTGTATGGAGCTTATTGCGGCTGCCCTTGGGTTTGCTGTCAAGGAGGGTACTGCACCGTTGGTGTGGTCCCCTCAACACGACCGTCGGTCCAAGCCACCGTCATCGTTCGTGGACGACGGGACGGTCCTGCATGTTGTGACTTGTTGGCTTCGGTAAAGCCAATCAAACTCTGGATGGTGTCCCTCCACTCGTCCATTTTGTCAGCCGCTGGTGGTAAACTTAACAACAGATGAGCCCGCACCATTGCTTCCGAGGTTGTGTCCGTCATGGGCCGAGAGGTAGACCATGACATTTCTCGTCTCCTGTGGAACGAAGAGGAGCATCGTGACACCCTTGTCGTCATGCACCGGTCACTATGGCGGTCTGACGTGGGAGAGGCTGAGCTCATGGATCCGTGGCTCCACTCAGCACTCCATCTTGCTCCTGACGAGGCACACGCACAGCAGTTGCGTCCTTGACAAGCACAACCAGTAGATTTTGGCTTGCTTCGGGTTGGGCGACGGTATTCTGACTGCGGCCACTGATCAACAGAAGGGTGGAGTGTGGATGTCCCTTCCGCCCGCAGCACCAGGGCCAAGCTCACGAGGACGTCGTTGCTGCTCGCCTCTGGCGCTCTTTGTTCTGGCTTCGGCGCCTCCTACGCCGATCACGTCGCCCACAACTCACGCGTCGCGTGACACCGCGGTGGTGCGAGCTGTGTTCGCAGCCGTAAGCATCATGCCTTTCGAAGTAGAAGGATGGGCGGCTGCACTGGTCTTCTTCTTGGGCGCCATGACGAAATAACAGCGACGAAGATCATCATGCTACTTGTAATCTCAGATTTGTGCGAATGATTCCCCCTGCCTGGCACACCGAAGATGTCGGGGTAGGTTGCACTCTATCACCTATGGGACCTTGGCCCATTCGTGGTTCGACGGGGAGATTGCGTTGCACAAAGAGCAGAAACTAGGAGGCAACATGATGATGGGACTCGAGGCGTTTACCCAGGTTCGGGCTGCTCAAAAGCGTAAAACCCTACTCCTTCCGTGGATTGATTTGGGGAAGATGGAGCTCGCATAGTGTTCTTCCCCGGCAAGGGTTGCCGTGGAGAGATACTACGTGTGTACAAATGTTCTAGCGTCTGAATCCTGTGCTAGGTTGCCTTGGGCCTAATTTTATAGCTCAAGAGGCATCCACAGTGGCAAATGGACATGATTAGATAGCTAACAATGCTATCATACCAAACTCTGACACTCAAGACAAAATGCCATAAATGCAACCTTAGGTGGCGTGCGTTGGTGCATCCCCGGCAAGCTCCTTCCACCCCTTTAGCCAACTATCGCACCGCAGCTTGACATGCCTATGAACGGGTGTCAAGGGGGCATAATCTGTCTTCCAGCATGTTGACACGTGCACATCAAGATCCACTTAGCCATCTGGGACCTCGACACCTCATTGATAAGTGACTAGTGTGACGATGAGGTGGAGCGGTGGCAGATTGACTTGCGCTTGCCGGAGGGGTGACTTGCCGGGTCTTCTTGAGGATTCATGTGCCTTGGTCCCCGAGAGGTGTTAGGGGTTCTTGGCGTGTCTTGGGCCCGTCCAGGGCTGCTATCTAGGTCTTGCCGGTGTCTAGTTTCGGATACTTGCTTGAGTTGGTGGTTGCCTTTGAGGGGTTATGCTCTTAATGCCTATGCACAAGTCGGGGGCACTAGATACTCCATTACTAGTGCACCGACAAATATTCAAAGAGAAAGGGCATCAAAAGTGTATGATAACACGGAATAATGGACAAGAATAATACAAATATCAATAATAATTCATGATGCAAAATGGACGTATTAACTCCCCCAAACTTAGAACTCGCTTGTCCTCAAGCGAAAGCCGAGCATCATGAATATTTGCATAGCAGCAAGTATTTTATCATATATCTCCTAATAAACAAGTAACAATACATTCACAATTATTGGAGTATGAAGCATAAACTTTGTTGACAATCAACAATCTATGTTCTTAGTCATTGGGACAATCATAATTCATCATAATTGAGAGAAGAGTCTATGTAAGAGCTTTCTTTATTGGCAAGTTCACATACTCAACTATCATTTAATCTTCTATGATTTATCACGCTCAAGACATATTTTTGGAGCTCGTGTTTCCGTAGGACACATAGGAAGATAGGGGCTTCGATGATTTGCCATCCAACTTATTTACCTCAAGGATAATGTCAACAATAATAAATCATGATCATTTGCATCCACTTGGATATATAAGTCTGAATCCTTCCTCAACACATGATGCTTGCTACTATAGAGTTAATAGGTAGGAAGAGGAATAAACTTTATTAAATCACACACGAGATTGAACTCCTCAAGATAAAATATTGGCCCTTCGCAGAGAGAAGCAGAGGTTGTCGTGCGCTTTTAAGTTTTGATGTCAAAACTCTTAATGCAAAGGAATGTCACTTCATATTGCCACTTGTGATAGCAAATTCATAATGTCGTCCGTCGCTATTATTTCTTTGCCATCACAATATCGTACAAAGCTTATTTTCCCTCACAATAAAATATCATACATATTTGGGAGCAATTTTTATTGCTTGAGGCACCGATGACAACTTGCTTGAAGGATCTTACTCAATCCATGGGTAGGTGTGGTGGACTCTCATGGCAAGAAACCGGGTTATGGTTGAACAAGTAGTATGTCTACTTAGTGCGGAATTTTTGGGCTAGAAAGGATCTAAAGCAAGAACCACTTGCTAAAGGATTCATGACCATATAACTTCTCTGTGAATGTAAACTACCAAAATCATTATGTTGTCTTCCATGTCCAACATCAACACTTGAACATTATATAATATTTCGTGGGGCTCACAATCATAAAAGATGTCCAAGATAGTGTATTTAGATGTGAGTCTTATCTCATCTATCATAATCTTTTTTAGATTGCATCGATGGCTAATACTATGTTTGTTCACTATCAACAACTTTTATCACTTATACACTTTCCATGTGAAGTCATTACTTCTCATCAGATAAGCATATGATATTTCTATTTATTTTATTGCCATTTTATGATGATGGGTGCACACAAGTCAAGCACAAAAACTCAACTAATCTTTATTATATAACTCTCACACTTGGTTACAAGGATAGATGAATCTCAACGCAAAACTTCTAATCAAAGAAAAATTGAAATTTTATTTATCTAAATCATGAAATAGCTAAGTATCAAACTAAGATAGATGGTAATGGTGGAAGTGATGGTGATACGATACCGAGGCATGTCCCCCAAGCTTGGAACAAGCTAAGGGTGGTGCCCATACCCATGTACTCAGGCGCCCTTCTTGGGTGATGGAGGTGATGGTGCGGTAGTAGGCTGGTCTTCTCCTTCCAAGGCATTGGTTCACCATCATAGAAAGAGAATCTTGTCTCCGGAATCCTGAAATCAGCACCGAGGCTCATCCTTCTAAACTTCCATTCATACTCACAGTTTTGGTTTTGCAGGTCAAAGATTTGAGCTTGGGGATTTTCAATTCGCTCTTGAAGCCTGAAGATGGCCTCCCCCATGTTCTTGGTGTCTAGCTTGTTCTCCAAGATGAAGTCCGTGATGAGTCATTAGCACTCAAACCAAGTTTAACTATCCCTTGGCACTTGATGACCTCCTGCTCCACCGCTGCAAGTCTGGCCTTCTCGCTAGCCTCCTTCTTTGGTCCTTGCACGTCACGGATATGAGGCACCCCCTCATGCATCTCAATGGACACAGGGTGCTTCATCACCTCCAGGAGGTAAGAGTCGATGACCTTCTCTAAGAACATGTCCTTGGAGGAGCTTGGTATTTTCATGACGATATAAATCTATCAGAAAAACAACCCGAAACAAGAACAAAGGAAAAAACTATAGATGTTGTGGTCAAAACAGTCGAGAGTATATCTAATGGTTTTTTCTATGTCAAAATATGTGCTCGGGAAGAAAACATAGGAGGGCCCCACAAGCCATAGGAGGGCCCCACAAGCCATCAGGGCGCGGCTAGGGGGTAACCGCGCCCTTTTGGCTTGTGCCTCCCTCGTGGGTCCTCCTCGCTCCTTTTTATTTTTGGAATTTTTCTAAAATACCAAAACCAATAGAACATATTTTTTGGATTTTTGGAGTCGGTTTTCTTACCGTTTCACGTACATACTCCTTTTTTAGGTTTCTAGAGCATTCCAGAAGGTCTCTCTTATGTGCTCCTCTGGTGTTATTACTTGAATAATATTAGTTTCAATACTAATGGGCGTACGTGAGATGTAATGCTTAACTATTTGCCCATTTACCACTCTTATATTTTTGTCTTCGAAGTTATTGATCTTTATAGTACCTAGCGATAAACCTCCTCGACAACGTATGGGCCTTCCCATTTGGAGAGGAGTTTGCCTCTAAAGAATTTGAAACGATAATTGTACAAATGGACTAGATCTCCTACATTGAATTCTCGTTTTTGGATTGTTTTGTCATGCCATCTTTTAACTTTTTCTTTAAATAACTTGGCATTTTCATAGGCTTGTGTCCTCCATTCATCTAATGAGGTAATGTCAAATAAGCTCCTTTCACCGACAAGTTTAAAGTCATAATTAAGTTCTTTAATTGCAAAATAAGCTTTACGTTCTAACTCAACAAGTAAATCACAAGCTTTTCCATAAACCATTTTATACGAAGACATCCCCATAGGATTTTTATAAGAAGTTCTATAAGCCGATAAAGCATCATCAAGTTTCTTAGACCAATTCTTTCTAGACCTATTAACTGTATTTTGCAAGATTAATTTTATTTCTCGGTAGCTCAATTCAACTTGGCCACTAGACTGAGCATGATAAGATGGTGCAATTATATGGTTAACATCATATTTAGCTAGGAGTTTAGGGAAAGCACCATGAATAAAATGTGAACCACCATTAATCATTAAATATCTAGGGACTTAAAACCTCGGGAAAATGATGTCTTTAAGCATTTTAATAGAGGTGTTATGATCATCACTACTAGTTTGAATAGATTCTACGCACTTAGTAATGTAATCAACAAAAACTAAAATATGAGTATACCCATTAGAGGAAATAAAAGGTCCCATAAAATCAAAGCCCCAAACTTCAAACTTAGCAAGTGAATACTTCATAGGCATTTCCTGACGTTTACCAATGTTATAAACTCTTTGACATTCATCACATGAAATGTCATACTTACGAGCATCTTTAAAAAGAGTAGGCCAATAGAAACCGGATTGTAATACCTTTTGTGCAGTTCTCTCACCAGCCTGGTGTCCTCCTTAGGCCTCGGAATGACACTTCCTTATGATTGGTTCCTGTTCATGCTCAGGTATACGACATCTAATAACACCATCTACTCCTTCTTTATAAAGATTGGGTCATCCCAAAAGTAATGTCGTAAATCATAGAAGATTTAGTTTTTCTTTTATTGATAGGTGAAGCTAGGCTGAATATATTTAGCAACAATGTAATTAGCATAATCCACATAACAAGGAGTACTACGTGAAGTACTTATAACAACAAGTTGCTTATCAGGTAAATTATCATCAATAGGCAGTGTGTCATCAAGAACATTTTCCACCCTAGACAAGTTATCTGCTAGAGGGTTTTCAACACCCTTCTTATCAACAATATGCAAGTCAAATTCTTGGAGTAAAAGCATCCACCTAATAGGTCTAGGTTTTGTTGGGAACGTTGCATGGGAAACAAAAAATTTCCTACGCACACGAAGACCTATCATGGTGATGTCCATCTACGAGAGGAGATCTAGTTATACGTACCCTTGTAGATCGCACAACAAGAAGCGTTAAGAAATGTGGTTGATGTAGTGGAACGTCTTCACGTCCCTCGACCAGCCCCATGAACCGTCCCACGAACCGTCCCGCGATCCGTCCCACGATCCGTTCCGATCTAGTGGCGAACGAACGGCACCTCCGCGTTCAGCACACATACAACTCAACAATGATCTCGGCCTTCTTGATCCAGCAAGAAAGATGGAGAAGTAGATTATTTCTCCGGCAGCGTGACGGTGCTCTGTTGGTGGTGAGGATCTACTCGTGTAGGGCTCCGTGCGAGCTCCGTAGAAATATGATCTAGAGATAAAACTATGGTGTCTAGATCTGAGTTGCACGTAGCAAAAGTTGTCTCAAATCAGCCCTAAATCACCACTATATATAGGAGGGAGGGGGAGCAGGCTTGCCTTGAGGGCCAAGACCTCAAGGGTGCGCCGGCTAGGAGGAGGAGGAGGAGGAATCCTACTCCAATTAGGATTGGAAAGTGGAGTCCTTCTCTTCCTTCCCACCTCTCCTTTTTTTTTCTTTGGTTTTCTTCTTATGGCGCCAAGGCCCTCTTGGGATGTCCCACCAGCCCACTAAGGGCTCGTGCGCCACCCCTAAGGCCATTGGGCTTCCCTCGGGTGGGTTGCCCCCCTCCCGGTGAACTTCCGGAACCCATTCGTCACTCCTCGTACAATACGATAATGCTCGAAAACCTTCCGGTGACGAAACGAAGCCATCCTATATATCAATCTTTGTTTCGGGACCATTCCGGAAACCCTCGCGACGTCCATGATCTCATCCGGGACTCCGAACAACATTCGATAACCACACATATAACTCAACTATACTAAAACATCATCGAACCTTAAGTGTGCAGACCCTGCGGGTTCGAGAACTATGCAGACATGCCCCGAGGCACTCCTCGATCAATATCCAATAGCGGGACCTGGATGCCCATATTGGATCCTACATATTCTCCGAAGATCTTATCGGTTGAACCTAAGTGTCAAGGATTCATATAATCCTGTATGTCATTCCCTTTGTCCTTCGGTATGTTACTTGCCCGAGATTTGATCATCGGTATCCGCATACCTATTTCAATCTCGTTGCCGGCAAGTCTGTTTACTTGTTCCGTAATACAATATCCCGTGACTTACACTTAGTCACCTTGCTTGCAAGGCTTGTGTGTGATGTTGTATTACCGAGTGGGCCCCGAGATACCTCTCCGTCACATGGAGTGACAAATCCCAGTCTTGATCCATACTAACTCAACGGACACCTTCGGAGATACCTGTAGAGCACCTTTATAGTCATCCAGTTACGTTGTGACGTTTAATGTACACAAGGTATTCCTCCGGTGCTAGTGAGTTATATGATCTCATGGTAAAAGGAACAAATACTTGACACGCAGAAGACAATAGCAATAAAACGACACGATCAATATGCTACGTTCATAGTTTGGGTCTAGTCCATCACATGATTCTCCTAATAATGTGATCCAGTTATCAAGTGACAACACTTGCACATAGTCAGAAAACCTTGACTATCATTGATCCACTGGCTAGCCAACTAGAGGCTTGCTAGGGACATTGTTTTGTCTATGTATCCACGCATGTATCTATGTTTTCATTCAATACAATTATAGGATGGATAATAAACAATTATCTTTAAAAAGGAAATATAATAGTAACTATTTATCATTGCCTCTAGGGCATATTTCCAACAGTCTCCCACTTGCAGTAGAGTCAATAATCTAGTCCTCACATCGCCATGCGGTTTACACTGTAATAAATCGAACACCCATATAGTGCTGGTGTTGATCATGTTTTGCCCGTGGAAGAGGTTTAGTCAGCGGGTCTGCTACATTCAGATCCGTGTGCACTTTGCAAACATTCACGTCCTCTCCTTCGACGTAGTCGCGGATGAGGTTGAAGCGTCGTTTGATGTGTCTGTTCTTCTTGTGAAACCTTGGTTCCTTTGCTAAGGCAATGCCACCAGTGTTGTCACGTAACAGAGTTAATGGATCTAGTATGCCCGACACAATTCGAAGATCTGTCATGAACTGCTTCTTCCAGACACCCTCCTTTGCTGCCTCCGAGGCAACCATGTACTCCACTTCACATGTAGAATCTGCTACGACGCTCTGCTTGGAACCGCACCAACTTACTGCACGCCCATTAAGAATAAATATGTATCCGGTTTGCGACTTAGAGTCATCCGGATCGGTGTCAAAACTTGCGTCGACGTAACCTTTTACGACGAGCTCTTTGTCACCTCCATAAATGAGAAACATTTCGTTAGTCCTTTTCAGGTACTTCAGAATATTTTTGACCGCCGTCGAGTGATCCACTCCTGGATTACTCTGAAACCTGCCTGCCATACTTATGTCCAAGGTGACGTCTGGTCTACTGCACAACATTGCATACATGATAGAACCTACAGCTGAAGCGTAGGGGACGGAACTCATTTGTTCTCTATCTTCCGCAGTTGCTGGGCACTGAGTCTTACTCAATTGTATACCTTGTAATATTGGCAAGAACCCTTTCTTGGACTGATCCATTTTGAACTTCTTCAAAAATTTATTGAGGTATGTGATTTGTGAAAGTCCGATCAAGCGTCTTGATCTATCCCTATAGATCTTAATACCTAGAATGTAAGAAGCTTCTCCTAGGTCCTTCATAGAGAAACTTTTATTCAAGTAATTTTTTATGCTCTCCAAAAGCTCCACGTTGTTTCCAATCAGCATTATGTCATCCACATATAATATTAGAAACGCCACAGAGCTCCCACTCACTTTCTTGTAAATACAAGATTCTCCAACCACTTGTATAAACCCAAATGCTTTGATCACCTCATCAAAGTGCTTATTCTAACTCTGAGATGCTTGCACCAGTCCATAAATGGATCGCTTGAGCTTGCACACTTTGTTAGCATTCTTTGGATCGACAAAACCTTCGGGTTGCATCATATACAACTCTTCCTTAAGAAAACCATTAAGGAACGCCGTTTTGACATCCATCTGCCAGATTTCATAATCGCAAAAGGCAGCTATTGCTAACATGATTCGGACGGACTTAAGCATCGCTACCGGTGAGAAAGTCTCATCGTAGTCAACTCCTTGGACTTGTGAAAAACCCTTTGACACAAGTCGAGCTTTATAAACGGTCACATTACCGTCTGCGTCCGTCTTCTTCTTATAGATTCATTTGTTCTGAATAGCCTTGCGGCCTACAGGTAGTACTTCCAAAGTCCACACTTTGTTCCCGTACATGGATCCTATCTCGGACTTCATGGCCTCCAGCCATTTGTTGGAATCCGGGCCCACAATTGCTTCTTAATAACTCACAGGTTCATTGTTTTCCAACAACATAATTGATAAGACATGATTACCGTACCACTCAGGAGCAGTACGTGATCTTGTCGACCTGCGAGGTCCGTAGGGAACTTGATCCGAAGTTTAATGATCATCATCATCAACTTGCTCCTCAACCGGCGCCGCAGCAACATGGGTTTCCCCTTGCCCTGCGCCACCATCTAGAGGGATTAGAGGTTGGACAACCTCATCAAGTTCTATCTTCCTCCCACTCAATTCTTTCGAGAGAAACTCCTTCTCAAGAAAAGCTCCATTTTTAGCAACAAACACTTTGCCCTCGGATTTGAGATAGAAGGTATACCTAACTATCTCTTTTGGGTAACCTATGAAGATGCACTTTTCCGCTTTGGGTTCCATCTTTTCAGGCTGAAGCTTTTTGACATAAGCATCACATCCCCAAACTTTAAGAAACGACAACTTTGGTCTTTTTCTATACCACAGTTTGTATGGTGTCGTCTCAACGGATTTTGATGCTGCCCTATTTAAAGTGAATGCAGCTGTCTGTAATGCATAACCCCAAAACGATAACGGCAGATTCGTAAGAGACATCATAGATCGCACCATCTCTAATAAAGTACGATTACGACGTTCGGACACACCATTATGTTGTGGTGTTCCAGGCGGTGTCAACTGTGAAACAATTCCACATTGTCTTAAGTGAGCACCAAACTCAAAACTCGGATATTTACCCCCACGATCAGACCATAGGAACTTGATCTTCTTGTTACAATGATTTTCAACTTCACTCTGAAATTGCTTGAACTACTCAAACGTTTCAGACTTGTGCTTCATCAAGTAGACATAAGCATATCTACTCAAATCGACAGTGAAGTTGAAAAATAATGATATCTCCCACGCGCCTCCACACTCATCGGACCGCATACGTCGGTATGTATGATTTCCAACAAGTCACTTGCACGCTCCATTGTTCCGGAGAACGAAGTCATAGTCATCTTGCCCATGAGGCATGGTCTGCACGTGTCAAGTGACTCCAAAAGTCCATCGGTATGGAGTTTCTTCATGCGCTTTACACCAATATGACCTAAGCGGCAGTGCCATAAAAACATGGCGCTATCATTTTTAACTCTAACTCTTTTGGTCTCAATGTTATGTATATGCGTATCATCGCTATCAAGGTTCAATATGAACAATCCTCTCACACTGGGTGCATGACCATAAAAGATATTACTCACAGAAATAGAACAACCATTATTCTCTGACTTAAACGAGTAACCATCTCGCAATAAACAAGATCCAGATATAATGTTCATGCTTAACGCAGGCACTAAATAACAATTATTTAAGTTCATAACTAATCCTGATGGTAACTGAAGTGAAACTATGCCGATGGTGATTGCATCAACTTTGAAACCATTGCCCACGCGCATCGTCACTTCATCCTTCGCCAGCCTTCGCTTATTCCGCAGTTCCTGTTTCGAGTTGCAAATATGAGCAACAGAACCGGTATCGAATACCGAGGCACTACTATGAGAGCTGGTTAAGTACACATCAATAACATATATATCGAATATACCTGATTTTTCCTTGGCCGTCTTCTTATCAGCCAGATACTTGGGGCAGTTGTGCTTCCAGTGACCCGTACCCTTGCAATAATAACACTCCGTTTCAGGCTTAGGTATAGCTTTGGGTTTCTTCGTCGGATTGGCAACAGGCTTGCCGCTCTTCTTTGAATTACCCTTCTTTCCTTTGTCGTTTCTCTTGAAACTAGTGGTCTTATTCACCATCAACACTTGATGCTCTTCACGGAGTTCTGACTCTGCGACTTTCAGCACCGCAAATAACTTGCCGGGTGACTTGTTCATCCCTTGCATGTTATAGTTCAACACAAAGCTCTTGTAGCTTGGTCGCAGTGATTGAAGAATTCTGTCAGTGATAGCCTCCTGCGGGAGTTCAATCCCCAGCTCAGCTAGACGGTTTGAGTACCCAGACATTTTGAACACATGTTCAGTGACAGACGAATTCATCTCCATCTCGCAAGCATAGAACTTATCGGAGGTCTCGTACCTCTCGATCCGGGCGTTCTTCTAAAAGATGAACTTCAACTCCTGGAACATCTCAAGTGCTCCATGATGCTCAAAGCGACGTTGAATTTCCGGCTCTAAGCCATACAAGACTGCACATTGAACTACTAAGTAGTCCTCCTTGCATGCTAACCAGGCGTTCTTAACATCTTGGTCAGCCGCGGCGGGTGTTTCATCTCCTAGCGCAGCATTAAGGACATATTCCTTCTTCCCAGCTTGCAGGAGCAACTTAAGATTACGAGTCCAGTCTACAAAGTTGCTTCCATCATCTTTCAACTTAACTTTCTCGAGGAACATATTAAAATTCAGGGTTACTATCGCGTGAGCCATTGATCTACAACACAAATATTTTCAAAGTGGACTTAGACTATGTTCAAGATAACTAGAGTTTAACTAATCAAATTAATTGCTAAACTCCCACTCAAAAAGTACATCTCTCTAGTCATTTGAGTGGTACATGATCCAAATTCACTAACTCAAGTCCGATCATCACGTGAGTTGAGAATAGTTTGAGTGGTAAGCATCTCTATGCTAATCACATCAACTATACAATTCATGCTCGACCTTTCGGTCTCACGTGTTCCGAGGCCATGTACGCACATGCTAGGCTCGTCAAGCTTAACACAAGTGTTCTGCGTGTGCAACTATTTTGCACCCATTGTATGTGAACGTTGAGTCTATCACACCCGATCATCACGTGGTGTCTCGAAACGACGAACTGTAGCAATGGTGCACAATTGGGGAGAACACAATTTTTTCTTGAAATTTTAGTGAGAGATCACCTCATAATGCTACCGTCATTCTAAGCAAAATAAGTTGCATAAAAGGATTAACATCACATGCAATTCATAAGTGGCATGATATGGCCATCATCATGTGCTTCTTGATCTTCATCACCAAAGCACTGGCACGATCTTCTTGTCACCGGCGCCACACCATGATCTCCATCATCATGATCTCCATCAACGTGTCGCCATCGGGGTTGTCGTGCTACTTATGCTATTACTACTGAAGCTACGTCCTAGCAATATAGTAAACACATCTACAAACACAAACGTTAGTTTAAAGACAACCCCTATGGCTCCTGCTGTTTGCCGTACCATGGACGTGCAAGTCGATATTAACTATTACAACATGATCATCTCATACATCCAATATATCACATCACGTCATTGGCCATATCATATCACAAGAAGACCCTGCAAAAACAAGTTAGACGTCCTCTAATTTGTTGTTGCATGTTTTACATGGCTGCTATGGCTATCTAGTATGATCGCATTATGCTTACGCAAAAACCACAACGAAGATGTGAAAATTGCTATTTAACCTCTCCAAGGACCGCCTCGGTCAAAACCAATTCAACTAAAGTTGAAGAAACCGACACACGGCCAGTCATCATTATGCAACGAGGTTGCATGTCAATCGATGAAACCAGTCTTTCGTAAGCATATGAATAATGTCGGTCCAGGCCGCTTCAATCCAACAGTACCGCCGAATCGAGAAAAGACTAAGCAGGGTAGCAAATCAAACATCATAGTCCACAAAACCCTTTGTGTTCTACTCGAGATAACATCTACGCATGAACCTAGATCATGATGCCACTGTTGGGGAACGTTGCATGGGAAACAAAAAATTTCCTACGCACACGAAGACCTATCATGGTGATGTCCATCTACGAGAGGAGATTTGGATCTACGTACCCTTGTAGATCGCACAGCAGGAAGCGTTAAGAAACGCGGTTGATGTAGTGGAACATCTTCACGTCCCTCGATCAGCCCCACGAACCATCCCATGAACTGTCCCGCGATCCATCCCACGATCCGTTCCGATCTAGTGCCGAACGGACGGCACCTCCGCGTTCAGCACACGTACAACTCGACGATGATCTCGGCCTTCTTGATCCAGCAAGAAAGATGGAGAAGTAGATGAGTTCTCCTGCAGCGTGACGGCGCTCCGGTGGTGGTGAGGATCTACACCTGCAGGGCTCCGCCCAAGCTCCACAGATATACGATCTAGAGATAAAACTATGGTTTCTAGATCCGAGTTGCACGTGGCAAAAGTTGTCTCAAATCAGCCCTAAGTCACCACTATATATTGGAGGGAGGGGGAGGAGGCTTTCCTTTTGGGCCAAGCCCTCAAGGGTGCACCGGCTAGGAGGAGGAGGAGGAATCCTACTCCAATTAGGATTGGAAACTGGAGTCCTTCTCTTCCTTCCGACCTCCCTTTTTTTCTTTGGTTTTCTTCTTATGGCGCCAATGCCCTCTTGGGATGTCCCACCAGCACACTAAGGGCTGGTGCGCCACCCCTAAGGCCATTGGGCTTCCCCCCGGTGGGTTGCCCCCCTCCCGGTGAACTTCCAGAACCCATTTGTCACTCCCGATACAATACCGGTAATGCCCGAAAACCTTCCGGTAACCAAACGAAGCCATCCTATATATCAATCTTTGTTTCCGGACCATTACGGAAACCCTCGTGATGTCTGTGATCTCATCCAGGACTCCGAATAAAATTCGTTGACCACACATATAACTCAACTATACTAAAACATCATCGAACCTTAAGTGTGCAGATCCTGCGGGTTGGAGAACTATGTAGACATGCCCCGAGGCACTCCTCGGTCAATATCCAATAGCGGGACCTGGATGCCCATATTGGATCCTACATATTCTCCGAAGATCTTATCGGTTGAACCTCAGTATGTCATTCCCTTTGTCCTTCGGTATGTTACTTGCCCGAAATTTTATCGTCGGTATTCGCATACCTATTTCAATCTCGTTACCGGCAAGTCTCTTTACTCGTTCTGTAATACAAGATCCCGTGACTTACACTTTGTCACATTGCTTGCAAGGCATGTGTGTGATGCTGTATTACCGAGTTGGACCCGAGATACCTCTCCATCACACGGAGTGACAAATCCTAGTCTTGATCCATACTAACTCAACGGACACCTTTGGAGATACCTGTAGAGCACCTTTATAGTTACAAAATTACGTTGTGACGTTCGACGCACACAAGGTATTCCTCCGGTGCCAATGAGTTATATGATCTCATTGTCATAGGAACAAATACTTGACACGCAGAAAACAATAGCAATATAACGACACGATCAATATGCTACGTTCATAGTTTGGGTCCGGTCCATCACATGATTCTCCTAATGATGTGATCCAGTTATCAAGTGACAACACTTGCACATAGTCTGAAAACCTTGACTATCATTGATCAACTGGCTGGCCAACTAGAGGCTTGCTAGTGACATTGTTTCGTCTATGTATCGACACATGTATCTATGTTTTCATTCAATACAATTATAGCATGGATAATAAATTATTATCTTTAAACAGGAAATATAATAATAACTATTTATCATTGCCTCTAGGGCATATTTCCAACAGGTTTAGCATATTTCTTTTCCATAAGGTATTTAATAGCAGCATGATTGGTGTGAGTATTTACTTTGGAATCAAGAATGTATGGTCTAAACTTATCACATGCAAACTCATCTACTAAGAGTTCTTTTTCAGAAGTAGCATAATTTCTTTGGGCACTATCTAGAGTCTTACTAGCATAATGAATAACATTCAACTTCTTTTCTACTCTTTACCCAAGAACAACACCAACGGCATAATCACTAGCATCACACGTGATTTCAAATGGTAAGCTCCAATTAGGTGGTTGAACAATAGGTGCAAAAATTAAGGCTTTTTAGTATTTCAAATACTTATACACAATCGTCATAAAAACAAAAGGAATATGTTTTTGAAGAAGATTAGTTAATGGCCTATAAATCTTTGAGACATCTTTAATGAAACGCCTATAGAAACCAACATAACCATGGAAACTTCTTATACGTTTGATATCTTTTGGGCATGGCATTTTCTCTATTGCATCAACTTTGGCGTTGTCCACCTCAATACGTCGTTCGGAAATTTGATGACCAAGTACTATACCTTCATTCGCTATAATGTTGCACTTCTCACAATTCAAGACAAGATTAGTTTCTTCACATCTCTACAAAACTCAATCAAGGTTGCTCAAGAAATCATCAAAAGAAGTCCCGTAAAAGGAAAAATCATCCATGGAAACCTCAACAATCATTTCACAGAAGTCAAATAATATAGCAGTCATACATATTTGAAAGGTAGCATGTGCATTGCATTGACCAAAAGGCATACACCTATAAGCATAAGTTCCAAAAGGGCAAGTAAAGGTAGTTTTCTCTTGGTCCTCATTTGACACAAGTATTTGAGAGAATCCAGAATATCCATCAAGAAAACAAAAGTGTGTGTGCTTGCATAATATTTCTAACATTTTATCAAAAAAGGCAAGGGGCAATGATATTTTCTAGTATCTTTACTCAATTTCGTGAAGTCAATTACCATCCTATAAACAATCATTATTCTTTGTGGAATAAGTTCATTTTTGTCGTTAGGAACAACAGTTATACCACCTTTTTGAGGAACATAAAGAACATGAATTACCCATCTACTATCAGCAATAGGATAAATTATACCTGCCTCCAGAAGTTTTAATATTTCAGTTCTTACCACCTCTTTCATCTTAGGAAGTTAGGATTGAGACGGTGTTGATGATCAACGACAAGTTTAGCATCTGGTTCCATATTAATCTTGTGCTCACAAAGAGTGGAGCTTATGCCCTTAATATCACCAAGAGTTTATCCAACATCCCCCCTATGCTTCTTTAGACTTTTTGAGTTGTCTGCTTTCTACATGCTTTGAAAGGTTAGCACTGATAATAATAGGATATATCTTTGTTTCATCAAGGTAAGCATATTTCGAAGTATCAGGTAATGAATTAAGCTCGAACACAGGATCTCCCTTGGGTGGAGGAGGATCTCCTAAAATACCAACTCGTAGGTTGTGCTTAAGGATAGGTTGTTGATCAAAGAATATCTTATTTATTTCATTCAATTCATTTAGACGCATATCGTTTTCATGGTCTAGCAATTATTGTTCTAGCGGATCGGTAGGAGGTACATCAATAGAAGCAAGACCAGTTATTTCATCCTTATTAGGAAATTCTTTTTCATGTGGTTGTTTACTAAACTTGGAGAAACTAAACTCATGAGACATATCATCAAATCTCACATTGACCTTCTCATTAGCACAATTAATTTTAGTATTAACAGTATTAAAGAAAGGTCTATGAAATATAATGGGACAAAAGTTATCTTGTTCTGAACCAGTACTAGGAACTGAGTAGGAAACTTGACTTTTCCACACAAGACTTCAACATCTTTAACAATCCCAAGTGGTGAAATAGTATCACAATTTGCAAGTTTAATAGTAACATCAATATCTTCAATCTCACAGGGTGCTATATCATGCATAATTTCCTGATATATATCACACAAGCCATGATAGAAATGATCTCAATTTTAACTGAGATGGCACGCATGCCTACAATTGGTTTATTTCTATCGATCTCATCTCGCTTGTTTCTAACAGGTTTTGCAATTCTAGCAGCTTCATCACACAAGTAAATAACTTGCCCATAAATATTATCAACTAGGAGATATTTAACTATAGCAACATTAGGCTCAACGTTTATTTGTTCAGAAGGTTTAGGTGTCCTAACATAATGTTTATTAACCATAGTCGTAGACTTAGCATGTTCCCTAATCCTAACAGGAAAAGGAGGTTTCTCAAAGTAAGCAGGGGGAACAATTGGATCAACATTGTTAACAATTGTTTCTTACTTCTTAATTTTAACAGGTTCCTCGGATAATTTTTCAGTGGGAGGATGATATTTAAACCACTTATCCTTGGGAATATGGACATAGGTAGAAAAAGATACGCAGAAAGTAGCTACTATCTCAGAGTCAAGACCATATTTATTGCTGAACTCATGGAAAGAAGCAGTTTCCATAAAAGATTTAATGCAATCAAAATTAAGCTTTATACTTGAATATTTACCTTCATCAAGTTCCCAATCTTTAGAGTTGCGTTTAATCTTTTCTAGAAGTTCCCATTTGAATTAAAGAGTCTCCGTCATATAGGAAGTAGTAGCACAAGAATGAAGTAATGTTTGATCATCATGAGAAAGTCGAGCATAATGTTTTTGTATAATCAATTTCTTGAGAACTCATGGTTGGGCCAAGTGTGCATCACAGATTTAAGGCTACCCCAATCTTGAGTGATACTTTCTCCTTCATGAGGCCAACAATTATAAATAAAGTTCTGATTATGACGAATTAGATGCATAGGATAAAACTTTTGATGAAATTCCAGGTTCAAGTGATTCCAGTCCACATTAATGATTTTCCCTCCAAAGATAAAGCGACAACTTTCTTCTTCACTTTGTCTCCGGGTAGACCTGAAAGCTTGAATAATCCACAAATCTAGTCGACATACATCAAATGACAATCACGATGAGTTGAACCGTTGTAAGGATTAGCTAATAGTTTCTCTACCATACCCGAAGGAATCTCATAATAAATATTTTCAGTAGGTTTGGTAGGTAGAGGAACAACTTTCTCAACTTCCGCTCGAGGCGAAGAAGCTCCGAACAAGCCACTCATCGGGTGACCGTTCATAGTGACAAGCAACACTAAATTTTAGCACGTACCAAAAATGTCTCCTTGCCAATTTCCACTTAGCAAAGGGTCTTCACTCCCTGAAAATGGCGCCAAAAAAGCTTGATGACCCACAAGTATAGGGGATCAATCGTAGTCCTTTCAATAAGTAAGAGTGTTGAACCCAACGAGGAGCAGAAGGAAATAACAAGCGGTTTTCAGCAAGGTATTCTCTACAAGTGGTGTAAGTAAGAGTGATAGATAGTTTTGTATTAAAATAATTTGTAACAACTGACAAGTAACAATAGAAGCAAAGGTGCAGCAAGGTATTCCAATCCTTTTTTCAACAAAGGATAGGCCTCAAAGTACTCTTATATTAAGCAAGCGCTCCCGAGGACACATGGTAATTTTTGTCTAGTCATGTCCATCATATTGAGTTGATTTGCGTTCACTACTTTGATAATTTGATATGTGGGTGGACAGGTGCTAAGGTGTTGTTCTTACTTTAACAAACAACCAACTTATGATTACCCTCTCTCGCAAGCATCCGCAACTATGAAATAAGAATTAAGATAAATCTAACTATAGCATTAAACGTGTGGGTCCTAATCAGCCCCTCATGAAGCAACACATAAACTGGGGTTTAAGGTTCTGTCACTCTCGCAACCCATCATCTACTTGTTACTCCACATTTACTTCCCTTAGGCCCATAACATGGTCAAGTGTCATGTAGTCATCGTTCACATGACACCACTAAGAGAAGTAGCAAAATATATATCATCAAAATATTGAACGAATGCCAACTTTATATGATTACTTATAACAAGACTTGTCCCATGTCCTTGGGAACAATAGTTACTACTCACACCTCATCAACATGTTCAAGATCAGAGGTGTAATAATAATAATTAAGGATGTGAACATAATATCTTTCACCAAGTAATCCAACAAGCATCAACTACAAGATGTAATCAACACAACTAGTAACCCACATGTACCAATCTGAGGTTTTGAGACAAAGATTGAATACAAGAGATGAACTAGGGTTGGAGATGAGATGGTGTTGTTGAAGATGTTGATGAAGATTGGTCCTCCCATGAAGCAAGAAGCGTCGGTGATGACGACGACTTGAATTTTCCCATCCCTGAGGGAAGTTTCCCCGACAGAATCTTGTAAGTGCATCTAGTGCCCCTTAGTGATTTTGGTGGATTGAAGACTTATAGGTTAAGAGACATATATGTTTGTAAGTGCACACATGCTCTATAATTATCTGAGGAGTTTGAGTTATTCGAAGAATATCGACCCCTAAAAATGTATGTCTTCGACTGAAGACTTTGGTCGTTCCTTGAAGAATTTTATAGCGAAGAACTTGCTATTCGTCATGAAGACTTTGAAAATGAGGAATTGGTGTACCCTGAAGAAAATGCTCTGAAGAGTTTGAAGCTTGGAGATTTACTATTTCTGTTTCATTTTCTTCTTTCTTGAGACATAGGAACACCGTACTATTAAAGGGGGTGGAGGTAATACTAAGGAAAAGTTTCCTCATGATGCTCAACTCAAAACCTACACATACCAAATCCTTCGAGTGAAGCCTTTGAGAATCTCTCACAGCTTAGTCAAAGTCTTCACTGACAGAGACAAAATTCTTTTGGTCGTTGAAGAAATTGCACTAATTGAGGAGTTAGGATTTCGCTAGTGCGAACTACCTATCAGTGAGGAACATGAGAGACATGAGGACTTTCACAGTTGAAAGATCCGACCATTGCCACGCAACGCGCCACCTGTCCCCGATCTTATCCACATAATGGCCATATCATTGGGGCATTAACGTCATATCATGTCAGGATGCTCCCACGATATAAATAGCCGCCCCTCACAACCACTAGTTGGTTGGCTAATCCGAGAGAAACTGACACTTGTCATTTATAGCAACACAATCCTCGAGGACTTTGAGCGAAAATCATCAAATGAGGAAAACCCCCTAAACACCCAAACCAATACCCCAAAACCCCAAAGTGATTGAGAATTACTGAAGAGATTGTTCCTATTTGGAACCGACGCTTGTTACCTTTAAGGTCTGTGCATCCTCCAGATGGTTAGGAGTCGATGGTATAGAGCATCCAGCAGTCAATTGTGGATCGCCACGTGACCAGTTTGTGATGGTTTGGAAGTCTGCCCTGAAGACTTACCACAACTGTTGAGGGAGGACTGTGTGTCCTTAGCTCAAGGAGAATACGGTAGGGACTGTGTGTCTCGAGACTGTGTGTCCTTTGGTTTGAATACCAAGCCGCTCCAAACCAGACGTATGACTGTCATAGCAGTTGGAACTGGGTCATCAAACCATTATCTTCACAGAGCTACGGGTTCTCTTTCTTAAACTCTATCATTTCCCCAATTGCACGTTGATGATTTTGATCTGTACTGTTTGAAGAATTTTACTGAAGACTTTCTCTAATTTCTCATCTCAAATTTTTCCCTTAAGTTATTTATCGCCTGCTTATCCTAGTCATCCAACCTGTGCAACCTGAACGTTTCACCTCCCTTTGAGGACTAAGCTATAGCCGCTTTTGCACATCTGTTTGAGTACTTATTTTGCTGCACTCTATTCAGGACTGAGGACTTTCCTCACTAGGAATTTCCTCAGTGATGAATTTGTAAAAAATGCGTATTCACCCCCCCCTCTAGTCGATATAACGCACTTTCGATTGGTATCAGAGCAAGGTACTCCCTTGTTCTGAGTGATTTTCGTTTATCCACGTGGAGTTTTAGTTATGTCGACCATAGGTATGATCAAGGTTACTGCGGGTTGTCCTACCTTTGAAGGAAAGGATTTCCCCTACTGGAAGAACAAGATGCGCATGCACCTTGAAACAATTGACAACGATCTCTCGTACATTGTGGAAAATGGTGTTCCCTCTGTCACTTCAACTATCACTGCCTCTGCTGTGAAGAGATTCAAGAACTCGACTCTCAAGCAAAGAATATCATGTGTGGCCATCTGAGCAAAGGTCGGTATGACAGAGTGAGTGTTTTGGCATATGCGAAGCTTATCTGGGAAAGGCTATCCAAAGTCAATGAAGGAATGTCCACACAACGTAACTCTCGTGTTGATCTTCTTCACAATCTCTTCAACCGCTTCAAGAGACATGATAATGAAAGGTGTCAAGACACCTTTAATCGCCTCACTGACATGTCCAATTATCTTCCGAGCCTTGGAGCCAGAGACATCACTGACCATGAAGTTGTGAAGAAACTGCTAAGTTCTCTTGATCGTTCATTTGACACACTGGTACTGATGATTCAAGAACGAAGAGACTACAAGCTACTTGATCCTCCTGGTATTCTTGAGAGACTCAATACTCATGAATTCCAAGAAGTAGAGAAGAGAGACTTTTATGGACCAAGCTATACAAGACCTCGTGCGCTGAAGACAAAGGTTGTTTCCTCATCTAAAGAAGAAGACTCTGATTGTAGTCTTGGTGATCCTGAAGAACTAGGCCAAGAACTTGCTATGCTCGTCAGGAAATTCCAAAAGTTCTCTAGGCATGGTCAGTGTGCAAAGTCTTCAAGAAGAGATATGAGGAAATCAGAATCTTCATCTGAGGACTACAAGAAGAGAATCTACCAAAAATGCAAGAAATTTGGTCACTACATTGCTGATTGTCCTTGTTGGGTGAAGGAATCAATAAATAAGAAATACAAGGATAAAAATTCTAATGACTCGAAGAAAAATAAGAAGTCTTCAAAGTCCTCATCTTCAAAGTCATCATCGCACAAGAAGACCGGCTTCAGAAAGGCCCGGGCACTTATTGGCAAGGAAATGAATTCTGAAGAAGAATCTGAAAAATGTGATGAAGAGGAAGGTTCTGAAGTGGAGTCAAAGTCTGGTGTGGAAAGCTTAGCCCTTGCTACCACATTCGTCAACAAGTCCATCTTCGACCTCGAAGAAAATGACAACGTCAACAACACCAATGACTATGATGACGACTTTCCTCCCACCTATTGCTTCATGGCAAAAGGTTCAAAGGTACCTAGTCACACTTCCTCTTCTAACTCTAGTGACTCTGAACATGATGATTCTCAAAAACACAGTTACTATAAACTTGCTAATATTGCCATTAAGCAACAAACTGCCATTGAAAAGCTTCAGAAACTACTAGACAAAAGCGATGACCTGTTGAGTGAAGAAATGAATCGGACTCAAATCCTCACTAAAGATGTTCAAAGTCTTCTGTCTAGGTTTGATAGTCTTCAAGAACGTTAAGGCACACTCTTGGGTGATCATGGGAAGATTTCCTATGAATTTCTTCAAAGAAAGCAAGATCTTGAGAAGCTAAGAATGTCTCATGATGATCTTCGAGTAAAAATAATTATTTGCTTCCTCAACAGATCAATACCGCTCAAGAAGAATTCATTCCACCATGTTTCAAATGCATTGAACATGAAACTACAAATTCTTCACCTGAAACTTCAAATGATTCTATCGTTACAAGTTCTTCAACTCTTTCCGTGGTATCAAATTCCTCACTTGAGGAAACCACAAATGTCACTAACGAAAATGCAGGTTGAAGGAATTGTATGTGACAGGGATATACAAAAGCCTCAAAGGGCATCAAACCCTTTGTGATGTGCTCAAAAAGTAGATTCCGAATAGGAACCCGAGGAAAGAAGGTATTGCCTTTGAGAGGAAACTGAATGTTGATGGTTCATACTAGAAACCTGAGCAGTATCCCAAAACCTCATGGTTGCTGCAAAAGGACTTCCTGTTGATCCATCCACTCTAACAGGCATTGTATGTGAAATGTCTTATTCCTCTGATGAGTCATTTGACTCTAACTATAAACAGTTCAAAAATCAGGTTGGTGAAGTATTTGCTAGATATGTTGAGACTAACTGCAGGAATGGACCACCCTTGAGGAAAATTTGGGTTCCCAAAAGCATCTTGGAAAGTCTTTAGGTGAATGTCCTCATGACACCACTATTGAAGAATAGGAACCCCAGATCAAATTCCTCGGGTGGACCGAAGTCTTCACAGGGATTAAATTCCTCATATGGTCAAAACTATGCTCGTACTCGCACTAATTCTTCTGATATGCAGGGAAACTATAAGGGACATGAATATATGCATTATTCCTCAAATCACTATGTTCATAAGTCCTCAAACAACTTCTCTATCTATTCATCTGAGTACTCTAACCCCCTTCCTATGAGACGAAGTGTACTAAGCTCAATGCCTCAATTCTCGTATGGTGCTCACGGGATGATGAACTATTTACCACCCCTTCAGATATGGGTGGTGAAGAAATCGAACTAATCACTTCTACAGGTCAGGTCTCGAGATGAAAGTTATCATCTGAAGAATTTGTTGGAGACGTGAGGAAATTGCTTGATAGGGTGCAAGCTAATTGTGATGAAATAATGTGTCACTTCACTCGTCCTCATTATGTCTAAAATATATTATATGTGATGAAATTCAAGTCTCATGAAATTGATATCATATTCTTCAATCTGAAGCATATGAGATGGTAAGCAACACTAATTCATCTATAGGATGACCATCCCAAGACCACAGAGTGGGTTCTTTACAGTGGCTGTACAAATCACATGACTGGAGACAAAAGCTTATTAATGAATATCCCACCGACTCCATCACCATTGAAGCATATCACCTACGCCGACAAAGGTAAAAGCAAGGTATTTGGACTTGGTAAAGTGGCTATCTCTAAGGACCGACACATGGACAAAGTCATGCTTGTCGAATCCCTTGGGTTTAACCTCATGTCAGTCTCAATGCTTTGTGATCTTGTTATGATTATCATCTTTGGAAAATATAGATGTGTAGTCATCATGGAATCTATGAAATCCATAGTCTTCAAAGGCTTTAGGAGAGGAGACTTGTATATTTTTGATTTCTTTACACGTACTCAACCAGCCACGTGTCTCCTTGCAAAAGCCTCACAGGGCTAGCTATGGCATCGACGACTCAGTCATGTAGGCATAAGGAATTTGCACACATTCGCAGAGAAGAAGCATTTCATTGTCATCGAACTCGTCAAATTCCTCAAGGACCATCTCTACAGGGCTTGTGAGTGTGGGAAGATGAGCAGATCCAAGGAGCCCACAAAGACTATCATGACTACTACTCGTCCTTTTGAATTGCTTTACATGGATCTCTTTGGACTTACTCATTACGCTACTCTAACCAATGCAGCATCTCTATATGGCTTTGTCATCGTTGACGACTATTCTTGTTATACTTGGGTGGATATCATTCTTTACAAAACTGAAGTACACAAAGTCTTCAAACGATTTTTCTCGAGGGCCTCAACGAACTTCGGCGTCAAGATCAAACACATCAGGAGTGACAATGGGACAGAATTCAAGAATACAGGCCTTGATGACTATCTTGATGAACTTAATAATACCCACGAATTGTGTGCTCCTTATACTCCTCAACAGAATGCCAGCGTCGAACATAAGAACATGACTCTGGTTGAATTGGCATGGACTATGCTTCAAGAATATCAGACTCCTCGTCGCTTCTGGCGTGAGGCAATCAACATTGCCTTCCACATCATCAACTGGGTATATCTTCACAAATTCCTCAAGAAGACTTCATATGAACTCCTCACTCACAACAAACCCAATGTAAGTTATTTCAAATTCTTCGGTGCAAGATGTTGGATTAGAGATCCTCACCACGGTTCTAAATTTGCATCGAAAGCACATGAGGGTTTTATGATCAATTACAGAAAGGACTCGCACACCTATAGATTCTTCAACAACTATCACAACAAGGTTGTCGAAACTTTAGATGTGCGGTTTGATGAAACTGATGGCTCACAAAGAGAGCAACTGCCTCCTGCGACAGATAAATTGACTCCTGAGGAAGCTATTAAGCTCAAGGCTACTGAAGATATCATTCCTACTGAGAAACAACCTCCCGTTGAAGAAGTTGTCCCCAAGAATGACAAAAGTCAAGCGGTTACACCTGAGGAAATTGCTCCATATCAAATTCCTCAACCCAACCAAAGTCTTCAACGTACGCATCCAACGATTGCAAATGAAGTGGAAATTGACAAAATCCTCGATGACATCAATGCGCCAGGTCCCCCCACTCGCTCTAAAGCTTCACATTTGATTAACTTTTGTGTGCATTTCTCATTTGTGTCTATCACAGAATCCTCAAAAGTTGATGAAACCTTCATGGAACCGGAATGTATTCAAGCCATGCAAGATGAACTTCATCAATTTAAGCTGAACAACATCTGGGAACTTGTCAAACTGCCAGATCCTCACATGCACAATGTCATCGGTACCAAGTGGATTTACTGAAACAAGCAATATGAGGATGGTCAAGTAGTGATGAACAAGGAACGACTTGTAGCCCAAGGCTACACACAGGTTAAAGGAGTTGACTTTAATGAAACCTTTGCACAAGTTGCTAGACTTGAAGCTATTCGTATATTGCTTGGTTATGCTAATATTCACAATATTGCACTATATCAAATGGATGTGAAAAGAGCATTCCTCAAGGGTAAGCTTGAGGATGAAGTATATGTTGCTCAGCCCCCAGGTTTTGCAGACCTGAAGCATGCAGACAAAGTCTTCAGACTCAAAAAGACACTCTATGGTCTCAAGCAAGCCCCACGGGCGTGGTACAATACATTGAAGGAATTCCTTGTGAAGAAAGGCTTCAAACCCGGTTCACTCGATCCCACTCTTTTTACAAAATCTTATGGTAATGAACTATTTGTATGTCAAATATATGTGGACGATATCATCTTTGGTTGTACTGACAAACGTTACAGTGACGAATTTCCCTACATGATGGGTGAAGAATATCAAATGTCCATGATGGGGGAGCTGAAGTTCTTCCTAGGGCTTCAAATTCGTCACCAACACAACGACATCTTCATTTCTCAAGAGAAATACCTCAAGGATGTCCGGAAGAAATTCGGCATGGATGAATGCAAAGGCGTCAAAATTCCCATACCTACTAACAGCCACCTCTTCAGTGACAAAAATGGTAAAGATTTCGATCAGCAGGTATATCGCTCTATGGTTGGCTCTTTATTGTACCTATGTGCATCTAGGCCAGACATTATGCTTAGTGTTTGCATATGTACCCGTTTCCAAGAAAAACTGAAGGAATCATACCATAAGGCTGTGAAACATATTCTTCGATATCTAGCTCACACACAAACACTTGGATTATGGTACCCCAAGGGCATAAATCTTCGCCTCGTTGGATATTCTGATTCTGATTATGCTAGTGATCATGTGGGTCGCAAGTCAACATCAGGCACCTGCCATTTCCTCGGACGATTCTTAGTTTGTTGGTACTCAAAGAAGCAGAACTCAGTGTCACTTTCCACTACTGAAGTTGAATACATTGTTGCTGGTTCTTGCTGTGCTCAACTAATGTGGATGAAGCAAACCCTCAAGGACTATGGCAAAAACATGAAGAATGTGCCACTCTACTGCAACAATTAGAGTGCAATCAAGATTGCATTCAATCCAGTACAACACTCGAAGACCAAGCACATCCAGATTCGTCATCATTTTCTTCGTGATCATGTACTCAAGGGCAATATCATCATCGAGCACGTGATGACTAAAGGCTATCTAGCGGACATCTTCACTAAGCTCTTGGATGAAAATACATTTTGCAAGTTGTGGTGTGAGCTAAATATCTTAAAATTTCCGAATGTTCTGTGAAAAAAGCACACATCCTAACACTTATGCAAAATTCATGACTTAGATGTGCAACACACAAAGTAACGTTTTTCTTCAATCAATGAAGAATAACACTCCAAGTGTGAACAAATTAATGAATAATTTGATTCTCAGGACCCTACGACAATTGTACGCGGTGCCTAAAATCATCATTCTTATACGATGGGTCATGCCACCACCAAATTTGAAATTCTTCAAAACTGATTTTTTTTGCAAATTCTTCAAATTTTCAAAATCCTCAAAAGTTCAAATTCTTCAAAAAAATTGTTATGATCTTCATTGACTATATACTAAGTTATGAGCATTCAACATCCTCAACATCATTCACTTATTACTAAGTCTCCAAGTTGGTTTTTCCTCTAAGTGAATGTGATCGGAACTGTCTCCCCTCTATTCTAAGCTCGACCCAAACTATTCTCAACTCTTCATATGCATTCTATTTGACACTTGTTCGAAGTCCTCACTAAGATGCATTCTATTTGACACTTGTTTGAAGTCCTCACTATGTCCTTGTTAGCTGAAGACTTTGCTAACAAAATCCTCAAAAATCTAGACTACAAATTTTCGGTCGTTACCACTCAAACCGCACCCACTACCCACGGTTATATAAGCACTACATCAACTAACTACACCGCTTAGTACGTGGGTGACGCATGTCAGGCGGAGAGGAAGGTTCAGGGGTATTTCTGTCCAATTTTTTTGCTCTGGACCGTTTTCACGTGAGCTATGAATAGAACCCTAACCCCTTCAGTAAAATCTCTTCCTATCGCTCTCATCTTCCCTCGCTCGAGTTCTAACCTAGCGCCGCTGCTGGAATTCTTCGCCGCCGGTGAAGAACAACTTCACTGCCTCGACCTCTCCATCGTCAGACTTTCATCCACCGCGGATCATATTCCTCCGCTGGCGCCGTAGCTATCTTCAGTCGCCAAGTTTGGATGCTCGAGATCTGAACTGACAGCTTTAGTTCTACCCTTCTCGGTTCGTCGTGTTCATTGTGTTCTTCACACAGGGTGATTAAAATATAATTTTATTGCCCCTCTTGATCTTCATATTTCCATTAAATCTCCGAAAATTGTTATTCCTTAGAAAATTCTTCACATGAACACATCCATGTCTAGAACACTTGATGAATTTCTCTAAGTTACTAAATTCTTCACGTAATTCCTCAATTATGTAAATTTTTGAATCTGCACAACTCTTGAACCCAAGACTATTGGAAATATGCCCTAAGGCAATAATAAATTGGTTATTATTATTATATTTCCTTGTTCATGATAATCGTTTATTATCCATGTTGGTTTGTATTGATTGAAAACTCAAATACATGTGTGGATACATAGACAACACACTGTCCCTAGTGACCCTCTAGTTGACTAGATTGATGATGAAAGATGGGAAAGGTTTCCTGGCCATAGGCAAGTGTTGTCACTTGATAACAGCATCACATCATTAGGAGAATGTTGTGATGGACAAGACCCAAACTATAAACGTAGCATATGATCGTGTCAGTTTATTGCTACTGTTTTCTGCATGTCAATGTATGTGTTCATATGACCATTAGATCATGCAATTTCCGGACACCGTAGGAATACCTTGTGTGTATCAAACGTTGCAACGTTACTGGGTGACTATAAAGGTGCTCTACAGGTATCTCCAAAGGTGTCTGTTGGGTTGGCATGGATCAAGACTGGGATTTGTCACTCCGTGTGACGGAGAGGTATCTTGGGGCCCACTCGGTAATACAACATCACAACAAGCCTTGCAAGCAATGTGACTAAGGAGTTAGTTACGGGATCTTGTATTACGGAACAAGTAAAGATACTTGCCGATAACGAGATTGAACTAGGTGTCGAGATACCGATGATCGAATCTCGGGAAAGTAACATACCGAAGGACAAAGGGAATAGCATACAGGATTAAATGAATCCTTGACATAAAGGTTCAATCGATATAGATCTTCATAGAATATGTAGGAGATAATATGGACATCCAGGTCCCTCTATTTCTTATTGACCGGGGAGTGTCTCATGTCATGTCTGCATAGTTCTCGAACCCGCAGGGTGTGCACACTTAAGGTTCGGTGACGTTTCGTTATTATTGAGTTATATGTGTTTGGTGACCGAAAGTTGTTTGGAGTACCGAATGATATCCCGTACATCACGAGGAGCTCTGAAATAGTTCGGGGGTAAATATTGATATATAGGAAAGTGGGTTTTGAACTCCAGAAAAGTTTCGGGCATTTCCGACAGTGTATCGGGAGTGACGAATGTGTTCCGGGGGTCCACCTCCTAGTAGGATTGGAGTAGGACTCCTCGACCTCCAATTTTGGCCAAAGCATGAGGGTTTGAGTTTGCCTCCTCCCCTCCCTCTCTCATATATATATTAGAAGTTTTAGAAGTGAAGGCTAACCCTAATTGCCACGTGCTCCCTCTATTTCTCTCTAGATCTGTTTCTCCTCTAGTCTAGTTCGGCGGTGCTTAGGCGAAGCCCAGCTGGATTAGTTCACCACCACCACCACCACCACGTCGCCATGCTGGAGAACTCATATACCTCTCCGCCCCTCTTGCTGGATCAAGAAGGCAGGGATTGAAATCGAGTTGTACGTGTGTTGAACACGGAGGTGTCGTCCGTTCGGCTCTAGATCAAGATGGATCGTGATGCGATCGCGGGACGGATCGTGACGAGATTGCGGGATAGGCTGTGATTTGGATTGCGAATATGTTCCACTACATCAACCGTGTTATATACGCTACCGCTTAGCGATGTACAAAGGTATGTTGATTCACTCTCCCCCTCGTGGATAATCATCGCCATGGATAGGTATTGCGTGTGCGTAGGAAATTTTTTGTTTCCCATGCAACGTTCCCCAATAGTGGCATCATGAGCTAGGTTAATGCGTAGATGATATCTCGAGTAGAACACAAAAGAGTTTGTGGGCATTGATGTCAATTTGCTGCCCTCCTTAGTCTTTTCTTGATTCGGCAGTATTGTTGGATTGAAGCGGCCCGGACAAACTTTACTCGTACGCTTACGAGAGACCGGTTTATTTGACTGACATGCAAATTCTTGCATAAAGATGACTGGCGGGTGTCTGTTTCTTCAACTTTAGTTGAATCGGATTTGGCCGAGGTGGTCCTTGGAGAAGGTTAAATAGAAAATTGCATATCACCGTTGTGGCTTTGCATAAGTAAGATGCGATCATACTAGATACCCATGGCAGCCACGTAAAACATGCAACAACAAATTAGAGGACATCTAACTTGTTTTTGCAGGGTATGCATGTGATGTGATATGGCCAAAGACATGATATGATATATTAGATGTATGAGATGATCATGTTGTAATAGTTAAATATCGTCATGCACTTCGATGCTATGGCAACCGGAAGGAGCCATAGGGTTGTCTTTAAACTAATGTTTGTGCTTGCAGATGCTTTTACTATATCTCTAGGTTGTAGCTTTAGTAGTAATAGCATAGATAGCGCGACAACCTTGATGGCGGCACGATGATGGAGATCATGAGGATGGAGATCATGGTGCGGCGCCGGTGACGATGGAGATCATGCCGGTGCTTTGGTGATGGAGATCAAGAAGCACAACTTCATGGACATATCATGTCACTTATGATTTGCATGTGATGTTAATCCTTTTATGCACCGAATATTTCTTAGAACAATGGTAGCATTATAAGGTGATCCCTCACTAAAGTTTCAAGATAAAATTGTGTTCTCCCCGACTGTGCACCCTTGCGACAATTCGTTTCGAGACACCACGTGATGACCGGGTCTGATAAACTCAACGTTCACATACAATATGTGCAAAACAGTTGCACACGCAGAACTCTCGGGTTAAACTTGACGAGCCTAGCATGCACACACATGGCCTCGGAACATAAGAGACCGAAAGGTCGAGCATGAATCATCTAGTTGATATTATCAACATGGAGATGTTCACCACTGAAACTATACTCAATTCACGTGATGATCGGACTTGAGTTAGTTAATTTGGATCATGTGACACTCGAATGACTAGAGGATGTCTATTTGAATGGGAATTTATTAGTAATACGATTAGCTAAACTCAATTATCATGAACATAGTCAAAATGTCATTGCAAATTATGTTGTAGCTTGCATTGTAGCTCTACTGTTTTTGATATGTTCCTAGAGAGAACTTAGTTGAAAGATGATAGTAACAATTATCCGGACTCGGTCCGTAAACCGAGGATTGTCCTCATTGCTGCGCAGAAGGCTTATGTCCTTAATGTACCGCTCTGTGTGTTGAACCCCGAGCGTCGTTTGTGGATGTTGCGAACATTTGACTTGCACGTTTTTTATGACTACATGATAGTTCAGTTCATAATGCTTAAATGGCATAGAATTGAGGCGTGGAAGACGTTTCGAACGTCGCGGGACATACGAGATGTTCCAAGAGATGAAGTTCGGATTTCACCCTCGTACCCTTGTTGAGAGGTATGAGACCCCCACCAAGATTCTTTGTCTACGAAGTAAGGGAGAAAATCTCAATCGTTGAGCATATGTTGAGATTGTCTGAGTGCTACAATCGCTTGAATCGAGTGGGAGTTGATCTTCTAGATGAGATAGTGATGGTTCTCCAAAGTCACTGCCACCAAGCTACTGGAGCTTCTTGATGAACTATAACATATCAGGGGTAGATATGATGACTCTTGAGCTATTCGAGATATTTGACACCATGAAGGTAGCAATCAAGTAGGAGCATCAAGTGTTGATGGTTAGTAAAACCACTAGTTTCGAGAAGGGCAAGGGTAAGAAGGGATACTTCATGAAAGGCAAACCAGTTGCCGCTCTAGTGAAGAAACCCAAGGTTAAACCCAAACCAGAGACTAAGTGCTTCTATTATGAGGGGAATGGTCACTAGAGCGGAACTTCCCTAGTTACTTGGTAGATGAGAAGGCTGGCAAGGTCGACAAAAGTATATTGGATATACATGATATTGATGTGTACTTTACTAGTACTCCTAGTAGAACCAAGGTATTAGATACTGGTTTAGTTGCTAAGTGTTAGTAACTCGAAAATAAAAGCTACGGAATAAACGGAGACTAGCTAAAGGCAATATAACAATGTGTGTTGGAAGTTTTTCCAAGGTTGATGTAATCACCATCGCATGCTCCCTCTACTTTCGAGATTAGTTTCGAACCTAAATAAGTGTTATTTGGTGTTTGCGTTGAGCATGAACATGATTAGATCGTGTTTATTGCAATACGATTATTCATTTAAAGAGAATAATGGTTATTCTATTTGCTTGAATGAAAACCTTCAATGGTTTATTGAGTCTCGATCGTAGTGTTACACATGTTCATAGTATTGATGCCAAAAGATACAAAATAGTAATGATATTACCACTTACTTGTGGCACTGCCGCTTGAGTCATATTGGTATAAAACGCATGAAGAAGCTCCATATTGATGGATCTTTGGGCTCACTCATTTTTGAAATGTTTGAGACATGCGAACCATGCCTATTGGTGTAAACGCATGAAGAAACTCTATGCAAATGGATCATTTGGACTCACTTGATTTTGAATCACTTGAGACATGCAAATCATGCCACATGGGCAAGATGACTGAAGGCATCGTTTTTTCAAGTGAGATGGAACAAGAAAGTTACTTATTGGAAGTAATAATTTTTTATGTATGTAGTCCAATGAGTGTTGAGGCACGCAGTGGATATCATTATATTCTTACTTCACACATGATTTGAGTAGATACTAGTGTATTTACTTGATGAAACACGCGTCTGAATTATTGAAAGGTTCAAGTAATTTCAGAGTGAAGTTGAAGATCGTCGTGACAAGAGGATAAAATGTCTACGATATGATCATAGAGATGAATATATGATTTGCGAGTTTGGTACACAATTAAGACAATGTGAAAATTGTTTCACATGTCATGCCACCTGGAACACCATAGTGTAATGGTGTGTCCGAACGTCATAGCCACGCCCTATTTGATATGGTGCATACTATGATGTTTCTTATCAAATTACCACTATTGTTTATGGCTTAGGCATTAGAGATAACCGCATTCACTTTAAATAGGGCATCATGTAATTCCGTTGAGATGACACCATATGAACTATGGTTTGGAGAAACCTAAGCTGTCGTTTCTTAACTGTTTGGGGCTGCGATGCTTATGTGAAAAAAGATTCAGCGTGATAAGCTCGAACCCAAAGAGGATAAATGCATATTCATAGGACACCCAAAACAGTTGGGTATACCTCCTATCTCAGATCTGGAAGCAAAGTGTTTGGTTTTAGAAACGGGTCCTTTCTCGAGGAAAAGTTTCTCTCTGAAGAATTGAGTGGGAGGACGGTGGAACTTAATGAGGTTATTGAACCGTCACTTCAACCAGTGTGTAGCAGGGCACATGAAGTTGTTCCTATTGCACCTACACCAATTGAAGTGGAAGCTAATGATAGTGATCATGAAACTTCTGATCAAGTTACTACAAACCTCGTAGGTCAACAAGGTCACGTACTACTCCAGAGTGGTACGATAACCCTGTCTTGGAGGTCATGTTCTTGGACAACAATGAACCTACGAGCTATGGAGAAGCGATGGTGGGCCTGGATTCCGATGAATAGCTGGACGCATGAAATCCGAGGTAGGATCCATGTATGAAAATAAAGTGTAGACTTTGGAAGAACTACTTGATGGTCGTAAGGCTGTTGGATATAGATGGATTTTTGAAAGAAGACAAACAGTGATGGTGAATGTCACCATCAAGAAAGCTCGACTTGTCGCAAAGATGTTTTCGACAAATTAAAGTAGTTGACTATGATGAGATTTTTTCACTCGTAGTGATGCTAAAAGTCTGTTGGAATTATGTTAGCAGTTGCTGCATTATTTATGAAATCTTGCAGATAGGATGTCAAAACAATGTTTCCTCGACGGTTTCCTTGATGAAAGGTTGTATGTGATACAACCAGAAGGTTTTGTCAATCCTAAGGATGGTAACAAGTATGCAAACTCCAACGATCCTTCTATGGACTGGAGCAAGCATCTCGGAGTCGGAATATACGCTTTGATGAGATGATCAATGTTTTTGGGTTTATACAAGGTTTGTGAGAAACTTGTATTTCCAAAGAAGTGAGTGGGAGCACTATAGAATTTCTAATGAGTATATGTGGCTGACATATTGTTGATCGGAAATAATGTAGAATTTTTGGAAAGCATAAAGGGTTGTTTGAAAGGAGTTTTTCAAAGGAAAGCCTGGATTAAGCTACTTGGACACTGAGCATCAAGATCCATGGAGATAGATCAAAGCGCTTAATAGAACTTTCAACGAAATGCATGCCTTGACAAGTTTTTGAAGGAGTTCAAAATAGATCGGCAAAGAAGGAGTTCTTGCCTGTGTTGTAGGGTGTGAATTTGAGTAAGAATCAAAGGTCGACCACGACAGAAGAAAGAGAAAGGACAAAGGTCGTCCCCTATGCATTAGCCGTAGGCTCTACAGTATGTTATGTTGTGTACCGCACCTGATGTGTGCCTAGCCATGAATCTGTCAAGGGGTACAGAAGTGATCAGGAATGGATTACTGGACAACGGTCAAAAGTTATCCTTAGCAATTAGTGGCCTAAGGAATTTTCTCGATTATGGACGTGATTGAAGAGTTCGTCGTAAAATTTACGTCGATTCAAGCTTTGACACTAATCCGGATGACTCTGAGTAGTAAAGCGGATTCGTATAGTCAAGCAATCATTTGGAATTGTTCCAAATGGTGCATAGTAGCAACATCTATAGGATGACACAGAGATTTGTAAAGCACACACGGATCTGAAAGGTTCAGATCCATTGACTAAAAACCTCTCTCACAAGCAAGCCATGATCGAACCGCAGAACTGTATGGGTGTTAGATTCATAACAATCACACAGTGATGTGAACTAGATTATTGACTCTAGTGCAAGTGGGAGACTGTTGGAAATATGCCCTAGAGGAAATAATAAATTGGTTATTATTATATTTCCATGTTCATGATAATCGTTTATTATCCATGCTAGAATTGTATTGATTGGAAACTCAAATACATGTGTGGATAGATAGACAACACACTGTCCCTAGTGAGCCTCTAGTTGACTAGCTCGTTGATCAAAGATGGTCAAGGTTTCCTGGCCATAGGCAAGTGTTGTCACTTGATAACTGGATCACATCATTAGGAGAATGTTGTGATGGAGAAGACCCAAACTATAATCATAGCATATGATCGTGTTAGTTTATTTCTACTCTTTTTTGCATGTCAATGTATCTGTTCCTATGACCATGAGATCATGCGACTCCCGGACACTGGAGGAATACCTTGTGCATATCAAACTTCGCAACGTTACTGGGTGACTATAAAGGTTCTCTACAGGTATCTCCAAAGGTGTTTGTTGGGTTGGCATGGATCAAGACTGGGATTTGTCACTCTGTGTGACGGAGAGGTATCTCGGCGCCCACTCGTTAATACAACACCACAACAAGCCTTCCAAGCAATGTGACTAAGGAGTTAGTTACGAGATCTTGTATTACGGAACAAGTAAAGATATTTGCTGGTAACGAGATTGAACTAGGTGTCGAGATACCGACGATCGAATCTCGGGCAAGTAACATACCGAAGGACAAAGGGAACAGCATACGGGATTAAATGAATCCTTGACATACAGGTTCAACCGATAGAGATCTTCATATAATATTTAGGAAACAATATGGACATCCAGGTCCCGCTATTGGTTATTGACCAGGGAGTGCCTCAGGTCATGTCTGCATAGTTCTCGAGCCCGCAGGGTGTGCACACTTAAGGTTTGGTGACGTGTCAGTATTATTGACTTATGTGTGTTTGGTAACCAAAAGTTGTTCGGAGTCTCAGACGATATCCCGTAAATCACTAGGAGCTCCGGAATAGTCCGGAGGTAAAGATTTATATATAGGAAAGTGGGTTTTGAACCCTGAAAAAGTTTCGGGCATTTCCAGCAGTGTAACGGGAGTGACGAATGTGTTCCGGTGGGTCCACCTGGTGGGCCCACCCACCCCAAAGGGTCTCATGGGCTGTGTGAGGACGTGGACCAGCCCTTAGTGGGCTGGCCGAAGCCTGCACTAAAGCCCAAGGCGGATTGGAGGTGGGAAGGAAAGAAACCCAAAGGTGGAAAAGGTGGAAAGGGTTTCCAAGTGGAGAGGAGGAATCCTACTCCTAGTAGGATTGGAGTAGGACTCCTCCACCTCCAATTTTGGCAACGCTTAAGGGTTTGAGGTTGCCTCCTCCGCTCCCTCCCTCCTATATATACTTGAGGTTTTAGAAGTGAGGGCTAACCCTAATTGCCACGTGCTCCCTCTACTTCTCTCTAGATCTGTTTCTCATCTAGTCTAGTTCGGCGGTGCTTAGGCGAAGCCCTGCTGGATTAGTTCACCACCACCACCACCACCAGGTCGCCATGCTGGAGAAGTCATCTACCTCTCTGCCCCTCTTGCTGGATCAAGAAGGCGGGGATCGTCATCGAGTTGTAGTGTGCTGAACGCGGATGTGTCGTCCGTTCGGCACTAGATCGGGATGGACCACGATGGGATCGCGGGACGTATCATGACGAGATGGCGGGAGGGGCTGCAATTTGGATCACAAAGATGTTCCACTAGATCATTCGCATTATATACGTTTCTGCTTAGCAATCTACAAGGGTATGTAGATTCACTCTCCCCCCTCGTAGATGATCATCACCATGGATAGGTATTGCGTGTGCGTGGGAATTTTTTTGTTTCCCATGCAACATTCCCCAACAAAGACCAGAATGCTTAGCAAAATTCTTCAACAGAGTGTTGGTGAAATTCCGCAACTTGAGTCATTTTTTGAAATTCCTCAACTCTGAGAACACATATGACCTCTCCAAATTCTTTGCACATATACTCTGTTCACAGGTACAAAATGTCAGCTGGTGAATCGCTAGCTTCTCATCAACTTAACTCATTTGCAGCGTTTCTTGAAGAAAATATGCCTCTGTCATCAGATTCCTCAAGAATTCAAATTCCTTAGTGAAGTCCTCAACTCAACAAAATGGCCAATGACAAGGAACAAAAGGGTGGAAAGAAGGAAGAGATGAACACTGCTTTTGAGATTCATGAAGACATTTATGCTGAGTATTGCACTCCTGATGAACAAGTCTATGGAAAAGAAACTAATGTGAAGCGCAAAATCAGGCTTTAGAGGATTGAACAACGATGGGCTAAGCAGTGGAAAGAATACAAATATGTCACACCCAAGTACGCGAGGAAATTTGCCCTCAAGCCTCCTTGCAACAGACCTCCTTGGGAGATCAATAGAGTGCTCATCCCTCAAGTATGCTTACAATTAAAGACTATCCTGAGGAAAAAACAAAGTATCTGGCAAAACTGAGGAAAGTCACCAAACAAGTTGTGACAACTGTCAATGGGGAATCTTCTACTGCAGCGGTTGCTGCCTCGTCCTCTGGTGCTGAGGCCTCTGCCACTTAACCTGCTCCACGGAAGGTCCTGATGAAGAAATCAGGCGTAAAGCACAAGTACTCAACAACTCTCTCAAAACAGCAAAATCCTCAGCCAGCTCCAAGTGTTGCTGGAAAATCCTCAACTGCTGCAAAGTCATCAACTGCAACAAAGCCTTCACTTCCAATGCAACGCTAGTCAAGTCAGCATCCAACACGGACCCCAATTCCCGGAAGACCATCTGCCTATGGGTGTGCACACAATTCTTCAGGTGGGATTCTGAAGAAAAAGATGACTGCTCGGAGAGGAACACGGCCAAGCCCAAACAGAGTTGTCCTCAATGTTCCTTCTGCATCAGAAGATGATGATGAATATGATGATGAAACACTTAGCCATCATCGAAAACAAACAAGAAAGGGTCGCACAGGCAAAAGGTACCACCATTCCCCTCGCACTTGATCCGAAGGTGGTACTGGACTTCATTGGTCTTCGGTACGAAGATCCAAACACACCCATTGATGATTTGAAGCTTCCACCTAGACCTAGTCACATGGTGGCTACCTTCATCAATGAATAAAAATGGAAGGCCGGGCAAGCCAAACAAGCTCAACAGGTAAAGGTCCAAAAGGAGAAGTACTTGAAGCAAAATCTTCTGACCTTGACGCGAGAGCAACTTGTCTCCACTCAAGCTAAGATCAAAACCCACAATGAGGAATTCACAAACTATCATGTTGAAAGGAAAGGAGCCAAACTAAGATTCGTCAAGGCTGCTACCGAAGTCGTAACAGAGTATAAAACCAGGGTTGCCGCCCAACACAATGATCAATTCCTGAGGCTAGCTACACTGTTGAACTGCGTGACGACTCTGATGATGAACCTGCTACTGATGAACCTGACAGGCCAGCTAACGAATATCCTATTCCTGAAGAAAATGCTCCTACACCAAAGTCTTCAACTGTGAAGAAAATCACTCTTCCTTCTCCATCAGAAGTGAAGAAAACCAAAGCAGCTGAAAAGGAAGCTAAGAAGAGAAAGGCATCAACGACTTCAGAGTCCTCGGAAGCAAAGCCATTGAGGACTTTGCAAAGTTCCTCAACATCTCCAATTGATGCCACACCGATCAGCACTACACCATCTTATGTGATTGTAACCTTTGGTAAGGAGTATGTCATCCTAGAAGGGGATGAAGAAATGGAAGAAAATCACTCTGCTGCTTCCACACCCATTGATGAGGAAATTGAAGCTGATCAAATTCCTCAAGCCTCAACTCCTCCTCCTCGGATCACAGAGGTGACTGGTAAAGAAAAGGATGAAGATGTGGACATTGGCTGCAACACACCAGTGATACATGCTGAGTTTTGGGAAAAGTCTCATCCAAATTCGCCATTGGCCACTCCAATTCCTCAAATACATGAGTCCCCTGCAGCCACTGAATTTCTGACTGGATCAGAAGAAAAAAGCTCTCCCATGAAGTCTGTCCCGGAACAAACATCAACTACATTAGCTGATGAATCTGAATAAATTGAAGAAACTGATGCGCGAGAAACTGATACATTGGCTCAGCTATTCCTCAGACTAAAGACCATGTGTAGGAACAAACTTCTCCTGCCCAAAATGAAGAAACTGTCAGTGAACCACTTGTTGCAAATCCTCGAACAATAGTTGTGGTGGCTAAAATTCCTCAGGCTGATGAAAGTTTTTAGCTAAACCTTCATCCAAAGCTTCGTCATCCTTACTCCAAGAGGCTGAAGTTTCAGAAAGAAACGTTCTATGATGAGCATCACTTCTTCACACGTGCCAATCCATATGACAAACTTCGCATCACACACAAGAGGTTTTGGACAATGCCGCAACTCAAATACTACGGCTCGGTGCTTGTGGACAAGAACAAGATCTGCCACCATCGCCATATTCCCCATGGAGATATGGAATACATTCCATGCTTTACTCCAGCTCTGAATGTTCTTCAAGATGCAGAGCTACTTCAATTCTGCACCGATATCTGTCATTGGAATGAAGAGCTTATTCTTCAATTCTATTCCACTCTGCACATCTGTGGTGACCATAAAAACATCAACTCTTGGGTCTTGGACTGGATGACTGACAATACTCACTTTACTACTCCAGCCAATAAATTGCTTCGAGCACTACCAGTTCATATTCCTTCAGAAGGGCCCAGATGTTTATATCATCGAAAAGAGCTACCAGATCATCTCATGGAATTACTCGTGAAGCCCTTAGCTCCTGGCAAGCCTACAATGACTAAATTACTGGTGAATGAATTGAAATATGTGCCCAGGACTCTGTACAAGATCTGGGCCCAAACCATCACTCCTATCAAAGGTCATGACTCTGAAGAAGATGTTGTGGGGATCATGAAGAACATGCTCTATAACATCATTCATGGAATCCGAATGAATCTTCACGATTTCTTCATGAGGACATTGGCCGTCAATGCCTTGTCACCGTTTGAGCTAAAGATATATGCAAATCACCTCAGCTATCAGGCTGATTATCCGAATCACCTCGGCTACTTGCCTCCTCTTGAAGTCCTCAAGATATCTTCTGTACTGATTGAAGGCAAGGGAAAATCAGTGATCCATGATGGAACTCGGCCGCTGGATGGTCAATTTCGTCAGGCTGCAGTATATTCCACCAATGATGACACTTCAACACATGAGTGTGATGGTAAGGAAAAACCTTCAAGCCCAACTATCTCACGGGTGATGACTGACTGAGAGCTTCTCCTCGGTCTTCATCAGAAAGTTGATCGCAACCATAAGTGGGTTAAGTGCGAGTTTGGCTTCATTGCGAAAACCCTCAATGCAACTCAGAATGTTGTGAAGAAAAACCACTACTATCTTCATGAAGTATTTGATTGCACTTGGTCCATACTGTCACACCTCAAGACTCCTGAGGAAGTAAAGGAAATGGAGTTCACTCAAGACTTTGATTGCTCATGGCCACCAAAGAAGAAATTCAAGAATATTACAGTTCCTGACTTGGTGGACAATTCATTTTCCTCATTCCGCTCTTCTGATGACGATGAAGATTTTGATGACACAGTTGTTGGCCCAACCACGCAGATTGGCCCGAAGAATGCTGGCAGTCCTCCTCCATCAACAAGTTGAAATTCTTCAAGGGCGTTTGTCCTTAGTTTTTATCTATTTTCATCACTTGATGACAAAGGGGGGAATCCGAGGTAGTCTTCAAGTGGGTCTACTTTATGGGCTATTACACACTTTATTAAGATACAAACTCTCGTTCTTTTGAAGTTTTTGTTGTAATTAGTTGTAACTTAGGCCCGGTGGTGGTCTGACACTTTTGAGCGTTTTTCCTCGCACGCTTATTCCTCAAGTTTATTAAATGCATGCATGCTGAAATTCAAGAGACGCCATTTTTCATCATGCATTTCAAATTCCTCATACTATATGTTAAATGCATGTATGAATTACAATATATAGGGGGGAGATCTCCATGGTATAAATCATCAATGTGCATTTGCAGTCCAAAGCAAATTCCTCAAATATGCACATCTTCACGGGGTGTTTCTCTATATCTTGCAATCAAATTCCACTTGATTTTCCTGCCTTTTCTTGGTTTCCCGGTCCAAAATTCGAGTTTCCAGATATTTCCCTGCTTGTGATGTACCTTGCTTATTCAGAGATAAAGTGCATAAGAATTGTATGATAACAGGGAATAATAGACGAGAATAACAAAAATATCAATAATGATTCATGATGCAAAAAGGACATATCAGATCTCATACAAGATGATCATTTCCCTAGATACCACTACTATCATTGTCATGCTAGTTGTCTCGTTTGTGTCGCTATGTCTCGCTTCCTACCACTTGTATGTCAAGCCTCCCAACTGAAAGGACGTGGATGTCGCCTATGGGGGGTGAATAGGTGCTTTAAAATAATTATGGTTTAGGCTTCAACAAATGCGGAATAAAACTAACGTTTAATTAGTTAAGCACAAAAATAAAACAACTAGGCTCACCTTTGTGCACCAACAACTTATGCTAAGCAATATAAACAACTACTCCCTCCATTCCTAAATATAAGTCTTTTAAGAGATTTCATTAGAAGTCTACATACGGAACAAAATGAGTAAATCTACACTCTAAAATATGTCTATATACATCTGTATATAATCTATTAGTGAAATCTCCAGAAAAACTTATATTTAGGAACAAAGGGAGTATGTGACAACAAGATATATAAGAAGAAACAATACGGCTATAACAAAGTGAAGTGCATAAGTAAAGGGCTCGGGTAAGAGATATCGAGGCACGAGCAGACGATGATGTATCCGGAAGTTCACACCCTTGCGGATGTTAATCACTATTTGGAGTGGTATGGAGGCATAATGCTCCCTAAGGAGCCGCTAGGGCCACCGTAATCTCCTCACGCCCTTGCACAATGCAAGATGTTGCGATTCCACTAAGGGACCCTTGGGGGCGGTCACCGAACCCGTACACTTTGGTAACCCTTGTGGGCGGTCAACCAAACCCATACAAATTGCTCAGGGCAATCTCCATAAACTAATTGGAGATACCGATGCTTGCCCGGAGCTTTACACCACAATGATTGATCTCTGAGGCACCACCAGCTGTCTAGGATGCCACAACACCAAAGAGGAACAATCTCTAGGGTACCAAGAACCCAAGAGTAATAAGCTTCTCAACTTTTCACTTCCATGTATCACCGTGGAGAACTCAAACCGATGCAACTAATGCAATGTCAAGAACACATGAAGTGGTCAAGTCCCTCACAACAAAACCTATAGAGCAATACAAGAGGAAGAACAAGGAGCTCACAAATAACTCCATGATCTAGATCCAAGCGGTTCCCCTCACATAGAGGAGATAGTGATTGGTGGAAATATGGATCTAGATCTACTCTCTCTGTTCCTCAAGAATTAGCAAGAATAATTGGAGGGATTGAGAGATAGCAAGCTCGAAGAAGGTCAACAATGGGCGGAAAACACGAGCTCAAAGGATTGGGACTATATGGGAAGAAGGCCCCCTTATAGGCTCCCCGAATCCAAGCGTTATACCCACGAGTTGTTCTCAAGCAGTATACCGCTCGGGGGAGCGGTATTAACGCTTAGCACAATTAAAACAGGCCAACGAGGCAGAAAAACATGCGTGTAGTTCTGCCAGGGAGGTAGTACCGCTCGGGGGAGAGGTAGTGTCGCTTATAAGAGGTAGTACCGCTCGGGGGAGTGGTAGTACTGCTTGAGAGCTATTACCGCTCGGGGGAGTAGTAATACCACTTATAAGAGGTACTACCACTCGGGGGAGCAGTGCTACCGCTTAGAGCTGAAAAAACTCCCAAGCAAAATAGAAGAATGTTCACATACTAAAAAAGCTATAACTACTCCATACAAACTCTAAATTGAGCAAACTCAAGCTTGTGGATAGTGGACGAAAAGAACTATCCAACACAGGATGATTATATTAAGAACAAGCAATGGAGAATAAATGAAAATAGTAAAAGGAAGATGAACTTCCCAAATATGATCCGGCAAAATTCCCAACATCCAAAACACAAAGATGATGCATACGAAGTCCGTTTTTTATGAGCTCGATCTATCTAATCACGATGAATACCAGAAGCTCCAAAACTCACATAGAGGAAAGCCAAACAAGAACAAAGAAATACAATGATGCCAAGAATGCAATGGTTTTAAATCTCAATGAACGATACGATCAAGCTACTCACTCGGGACCCCCTTGATAGTATAACTATTGATCCTATAACCTGATCTCCCAACTACCACCATGAGACCGGTAAAATAGAAAAACCCGTCAAGGCCTAACCTTTGCCTTGTGCGTACTCCATTAATTGTGCCGGCTCGATAAACACAATAGATTGCTCCCCCATACTCCATCATGGGTGAGACTATCTTCGACACATCATCACATGTCCAGTATTACCATATGGGTGGCAAGATTCAAGCATGTGATCTCTTCGTGAAGCTTCACTTGAACTTGAACACCTCAACCGTGATGACGATCACCAATTGATGTCATCCTCCATGGGTTGTATGAGACCTTACTTTTGATGCATCCCCATGGAAACATACCTAACCCCACAAAAAACACTCACAAAGTTCATGGGTTGGTACAAAAGCGTACTGGATAATGCTTACCATACCATGATATTAGTTGATCACACTTTGTACATCTTCTACGCTTTGTGTGTTGATCATCCTGAATCACTTTTTGCCTTAGTGTCTTAGTCTTAATCAACCTTGTATATTGTCTTCTCTCTTCATAAAGGTGATGTCTTGAAGATAAACATGAATATTCTCACAATCTTCTTCTTCAAGACATGCTTGCCATAAGCTCAACTCTCACATGACCAATCTTCGGATAAATCCTTGAATACTACCTTGGTCTTCACATAAACTCCTTGTAACCAACAAATGGACTCCTAGAAGTGCATACGGACAATACCTTCGAATATAAATCAAGGAAACCATTAGTCCATAGAGAATGTCATCAATTACCAGAACCATACATGGGGGCACCATGCTCTTTCAATCTCCCCCATTTTGGTAATTGATGACAATCACTTTCAAGAAAATTTATATAAGAAATTAAGCACAACCATGCAACGCAACAACCAAAAATGCATGAGCATGAGATGAAAATACTTTAGAGAAAATCCAAAGTATGCAACAAAACTCTCGAAGCTTATCTGAACAAAACTCTCTAAACTTCTCCCCCATTGGCATCGATTGCCACAATGGGCAAAAAGCTTAGAAAGCCAATATAACATTTGATCCTCCGTAAAGTGTGTATTTATCAAAACATGAGTACAATGAGATACACTTATCCAATGATAAATAGTTTTAGGAAGACAAACTATATTGAGGATCTGAAGATTGCAAAAAGGAAGTTATGGCACAATGACATACTAAAAGGTGAAGCAAGCAATCAAAAGATACCAATTGAAACAATCAATCACATGGTCCTACGAGCCACATGAATAAAAGATATTATGATATGGGCAAAAGAGTGTTTTAAATAAACTAGAGAATCTCCCCATGATTCGTGCACAATTTAAAAAGTTGTATTTGCATACCAGGTGCGCAAAATAGGATCATTGCTTCCCCAAAATTAATAAAAACACATAACACGTGGAAGTGATCATAGATAGGAAATAATGCATAGAACTTGCAACCAACATATGGTTGAGTAACATGAAAGAGGCAACTTAAGAATATGCTCAACCAAAATGATGTCTGTGAGTCATGGCAAAGCACATGTTAAGACTAATATAAGGATTAGCATTAAGCATCAACATAGTCTTGATGAAATGAGACACAAAGTGCAAGACATATCCTTACCACACACACACACACACAACTACCTAATGGGCTCACAAACTTACTAATAAGCAAATTAAAAACCAAAGCTTGTGACAACCTATGGTGAACATAGGAAATAATAGCCTTGTCAAGAGGAGGGATACCAATCGAAATGACAAAACCCTCGTCAAGACAAGCATGAGGAAAATCATCTTTATCACCAATGAGTGCACCAAGACGCAATGATATAAGATCCACACTGAAGACAAATATTTTCACAAAACCACCAAGCAAATAATAAGGGAATGCAATAGTCGGCGTGAAAGAAAACACGATATCAACTAGAGATGTAACTTCTCTCATGTGTATAAGATTCTAGGTAGAAGACAACCATGATGATATATATCTACAGAAAAAGGATGTACACATGAATTAGTTACAAGAAGGAATGAACAAAATATCCAAAAGGAAGTCATAAATATACCAATAAGATCATTGCTTGAAAGCATAGCACATGGCCTAATATTTTGTTATTGTACATAAATGAATTTCCAGCACACGAGCATCAAAGACATCACAACTAAAACAAGAGATCGGCATTAGATGCTTTGAGAGAGGAAACAAGTATCACGATAACGAATCAACAAATTCATGCCCTGATGCAACCTACACAAGGTTGAATGCAAGACATGTATGCATGAAGTAGATACTTGTTACAAAGATAGTCTTGGATTGATGAAGTATATAACGGTTCATTGATCATCCTAGCTTGGCTCCAATAAGAACATGGTGTCAATACCTTCCTTGTAAGTGAGCCGAGCGTCCAATGCATATCCAATTGTTCCTAGAGCAATAACACAAACAAAATGGTACCCAAACTCATTGGGACCAAAGAATTAGAGAACCAATAACACATAGGACAAACTCCACATAAATATGCGCATATAGATATGAAATTGAATTTCATGCACACTTTAGCAAATTTATGTCATGGCGGAATTTTCCCTATATATTGGGTTAAAGAAAGAAAGCATGCAAAAGAAAGTACATATAGTAAATATGCATGCTCAAGGCTTTCAATAATTAAATCAACACATAGTTGATAAGATACCAAAAGACAAGGTATCAAGTAAAAATAAGATACCAAACAAAAAAATATCACTTGAAGGATACCAATTAAAGATACATCAAGGAATGCAATATCCACTGTCACATGCCCAATAAAAGGAAATATGTTACCAACTAAAGGAAAACAAACAAGAGGTATCAAGTTCCCAAAAGAGAGCTAGGTTCCAAACAAACCAAACCCTCGAATAGTTTTGATGATGGCACAAATCACCATAAATGAAAAGGCTGGCCTTCCACCAATACACAATTGATAGGGGTAAAAATATTTTATGATAAACGCATAAAAAGAGTGCTCTAAAGAAATGCATTATATAGAAATATCATTTGTATACAAAATGCGCAAGATGGGATAATCTCTCTCCCTATACATATAGAAACACTAAACATGTTCAAAAGGATCCACAAGAGGTAAGGAAGACAAACAGATAAACAAAATCTAATGATGATGATTAGCAATTTCTACCACATAAAGGAATACTAATTGTTGAAGACAATAAGTATTAGGAATTAATTCATATTGGTAGATTGCAAATATATCCAACATCATCATCACACCTAAATCATAAGCAAATGACACTTGTAGAGCTAACATGCCACCTAGGAACATGATAAATTACAATATCAATTCTAAGTGGCAATACCTCAAATGTACACATTTTATAGGCTTGTAATATGCACATAGGATATTACTCCCCCCATAATGTCATAACCCGAAATAATTAACAAGTGGCAAATGAAAACTAACAAGAGATGATTAATCCACCATTTAGAATTTCAATTTCCCATGAGTAAGGCATAACACAGAGACTAGATAACCTTGTAATATCAGTACTAAGTGGTATTCCTCATGTACACACATTTGTAGGACTGTGAAGTGCACAAAGCACATCACTCCCCCAAAATGACATAATCCATTAATATCTCAAAAGAGCCAACAAATATACACACAAGATGCAAAAAGGCTCAACACAAGACTCACATGTACATGATGTGCAAACCAACATACACATACTTGATTACTAAATATCATAAAGTTGGAAGCACAACATATACAAACACATGCAAGGTGCAAAACTAAAACATGCAAAGGGGCAAGTAACTAACGTGATAATGTAAGTACAAAACCAAAACATACAAACACATGCAAGGTACAAAACCAAAACATGCAAAGGTAAACAATTTAAGTACAAGTTACCGCAAGGAGACACATTGGTTATAAGATAGAAACGTGATAATCCAAAAGAATTGGATTGATACAATATTAATGATGACTGCACCTTAATTATTCATAATTTACCCAGGTCGACAATGCCCTCCAACGTCAGCTATTGATCAAGTTTGAGCTTTTTGGTCCCCAACCAAGTTGGGTCCTAAGAGGTTAGTCACAATAGGCTTGGCTAGCCAAATGGTTCTTCTCTTGACGCCACTTTGAGTACCAACAACTTTGGCAAACACATTGACAACCTTATCCTTCCTAAGAGAGTATATACCATCAACTAAAGTAGTTTTGGATAACGTACCGTTCATGCATGAAGAACCAAAGTGACCCTTTTCACGATATAAGTAGCAGCATCTACGCTTTACTTACTTCTTAATTGATTCCTCAACTTGAGGAGCGTTGGCTTGGGTTTTCTTTGGAAGAGGCGTTTCTTCAACTTGTGGTTGAGCATGAGATTGAACTTGTGGCCACTTCCCTTGTTGCTTGTTACTTGGAGGCTTCTTCTTCAATGGTAATGATCTTACATGGTGTCCTTCTATTTTGCACTTGAAGAAAATAATCTTGGCCGAATTATTGACTTGTTGTTGGCCCTTCTTCTTGTAGATTTTGTACTTCTTATTATTATTGGAGTTGAATCGAAGTCCACCCTTTTCATTTGGAGATTTTTGTCCACACAAGATATTCTGAAGTGTGGACTTCCCTTCATGCGTCTTTTTCAAGCGTTTCTTCAAAGAAATGATTGGGCCTTGAGCTCTTTGATTTCCTCTACATGCTTAGTATCAACACAAGTAATAGAGGAAGTATAAGCATCATTTTTAGAGCAACAAGGAAAGGAAAGTAATTCATCACAAGATGTACCAATGTTCTGTGTAGAAGAATCACGAGGACTCGCACATGGAAATATAGCATTTTGACTAGACGTAGTGCTAATATCCACATGAGGCTCTGATATGTCTCCAACGTGTCGATAATTTATGAAGTATTCACACCCTGATTTCCTAAGTTTACAACACTTTTATATGGTTTTATGCACTTTATATGATTTATTTAGAACTAACCAAGACTGACATTGTTTTTAGCAAAATTACCGTGGTGTTGTTTTTTGTGTAGAAGATAAAAGTTCTTGGAATCGCCCAAAACTTTTGATGAGTTTTTTCTAGAACATAGGAGCAATATTGGAGCGAAGAACTACCATAGTGGAGCTACTTGTGGGCCACAAGCCAACAGGGCGCGACCACCCCCCTAGCCGCGCCCTGATGGCTTGTGGGGCCCATGTGGCTCCGTTTAGCGTGATTCCAATTCTAAAGAATCCTATATATATACAGAAACCCTTAGAAAAAACAGAGAACTTCCGCTCCGCTGTCGTAACTCTATGTGTCGATGAAAAACCTATCTGGAGCCTTTCCAGTACCCCGTCGGACGAGGGAAATCAACTCTGGTGGCTATCTTCATCATATTGGCGAAGGCCATGACGAGCAGGGAGTAGTTCACCCTCGGGTCTGAGGGTATGTACGAGCATCTGTGTGTTTGATCTCTCTCTCTCTATCTCTCTCATGTGCTTGAGATGTCACGATCTTGATTTAACATGGGCTTTGTTAATATAGTTGGATCATATGGTGTTCCTCCCTTGCCATATTGGTGTGATGAATTGAATATTTCCCTTTGAGGATTTGTTATGTTGGATTGAATATTGGATTTGAGAACACTTGATGTATGTATTGCATGCGGATACCCGTAGTGAAATTGGGGTATTCTATTGATTCACTTGATATATGTTATGGCATCAACTTTCGGATTGTGGTGACCTTGGGGATCTATGCATAGCGGTTGATTGCATGTTTTCATATTATGTTTTCCGATAGAAACCTTGGTCTACTCTTTGAAGCTCTTTGTGTTGGATTGAATATGATGAATATGGAATTCTTTGATGCATGGCGTATAATTAACCCAAGGATACTAGAGGTGACATTGGAGTATCTAGGTCACATTAGGGTTGATTGATATGTACGTGGGTGTTAATTTTTGTACAAACTCTAGGGCTATCTGTGACACTTATAGGAATAGCTCAAAAGATTGATTAGAAAGAATAACTTTCATGTGGTTCTCCTACCTATGCCAATTTCATCTTATGTTCTTTGCTACTTAGGAACTTTGGAGTGATTCTTTTTTTTTCGAGAAAACGCATAAGACTTTTGCGTTTCATTCTATTGAAAAGATAGGGGTTCAGGTTACAATCCTCCTAGGAGGTGGTTACAAGGTTAGGAAAGAAAATCAGTGGACATCCCAGGTCTGCGGGATCGCGGCTTTGAGGCCTTGCGCGCCGGCTCTGGCCCAAAGCGCCGCTTCCTCCTTGATCTTCGCAATCAAGCTAGTGGTCGAGGGGGGTTCGCTGTCAAACACGCAGCCATTTTTGTGTTTCCATGTCATCCAAGGCACGAGCAGGGTCATGGATGCAAGGCCTTTGCGCATAGGCTTCAGCATAGCTCGTCTCGCGGTGGTCCACCAAGCATTGAGCGAGTCCTCACCATCAGGTGGGCGACAGGGAATCCTTAGCCAGGCCAGGGCCTCATGCCATACTTGTCGGGAGAATGGGCAGGCGAGGACGAAGTGGTGCATGGTTTCCTGTTCCTGGTCGCATAGGGGGCATCGAGGGTGGTGCTGCAACCCTCTCCTGGCTAGTCGGTCAGCCGTCCAGCAGCAATCGAGCCGGGTGAGCCAGTGGAAGAAGCGGACACGCGGCGGCGCCCAACACTTCCAGGTGAGCTTCCAGGCATCGCATGGGATGGAGCCGTGGAAGGTAGCGTTGTAGGCCGATTGCGCGGTGTAAGTGCCGCTAGTGGTCCACTTCCAAAGCACGCGATCAGGCTCGGCAGAGAGCGTCGTGGGTTCGATCTTGTGCCAGAGCTGTAGGTATGGCCCAACCTCTTGGATCCCAAGCATGCCATGGATATCTCGTGCCCATTTATGAGCCTTCAACCCGTCGGCCACAATCCGCAGCTTGCGCCGGTGCTTGGGGATGCATGCATGCAGCTGGGGCGCAATTTCGCGGATGGCATGCCCCTCAAGCCATCTGTCCTCCCAGGAAAGGGCCTGTTGGCCGTTGCCGAGCTGCATGGTGGTGGAGGCAAAGAAGAAGTCACTCTCCTCCACCGAGAATTGCAGGTCGAGGCCGCTCCAGGGTCTGGTGCTCTCAGTGCGGCTGAACCAGAGCCAGCGCATGCGCAGCGCCAGGCCGGAGCGCTCCATGTCCCGGACGCCGAGGCCACCCAATGAAATTGGACGCGCGACGCGTTACCTCCCTCGGCATTGGCACGCCCTGCCCAGAGGAACCCTCGCTGGATTTTCACCAGCGCATTGATTGTCTTCTTCGGTGGAGCTAGCATGAGGTGTTGGTGGATAGGGATCACGCTTAGGACGGCTTTTACGAATGTGAGGCGACCAGCCTTGTTCATGAGGTGCGCCTTCCAGCACGGGAGCATATCGGTGGTCCTGTCGACGACGGGCTGTAGCTGGGCTGTAGTTGGGCACCAGAGTGTCAATGGGATGCCCAAATAAGTGATGGGAAGGTCCACGATGGGGCATCCCAGCAGGTCGACAACAGGCGCGGCTATGGCGGGGTCGCAGCGGATCAGCATGGCAGAGCTCTTCAGGAAGTTAACCTCGAGTCCAGAGGCGCGCCTAAAGAGTTGCAGGATGCTCTTTATTGCCTCGATGTCGCCGTGCGAGGGGTGGCAGAAGAGGATCACGTCATCGGCGTTGAGCGAGACGACGGGAAGTGAGCAGCGGGGGTGCAATTGTTGTAGGATGCCGAGCTCGATGGCGCGGTGCAGCAGGCACCCCAGGGTGTCCACCGCAAGGACGAAGAGCTGGGGCGACAGGGGATCGCCTTGTCAAGGCCGCGGCGGTGCCAGATTGCGGGGCCAGGCGCGCCGTTCAAGAGCACCTTGGTGCTGGCTGTTGAGAGCAGGATCGCTAGCCAGTCCAGGAAGCGGTTGCCGAAGCCGTATTGGCGCAAGACTTCGAAGAGGAACGCCCAGCTGATCGAGTCGAAGGCGCGTGCCAGGTCTAGTTTCAGGAGCATGCGCGGGGCTCCGAGTCGGTGTAGCAGGCGTGCAGACTGTCGGACGAGGACGAAGTTGTCGTGCAGGCTGCGCCATGGGATGAACGCGTTCTGGTTCGCGCTGACGAGGTCATGCATTGAGCTTGGGGGCGAGGCGTAGTGACAGGGCCTTTGCGAAGACCTTGGCCACGAGGTGGATCAGGCTTATGGGGCTGTAATCGGCAAGGCCGGCTGCATCCGCGCGCTTGGGGTTCAGCGTGAGGACTGCATGGTTCATGGAGCTGAAACCACGTCCCCTTAGCGCGTATAGCTGCAGGAATTCAGCGATGTAGCCATTCGGGCCTGGCGCCTTGCGCGCCGGCAAGCGCTTTACCGCCTGCCAAATCTCCTCGGCGCAAAATGGCGCATCAAGGTCGGCCAGGTCGGCCGGTGTGATGAGGTCTGATAGGTCGAGGGTGCACTCTCGAGGCACCGTGGAGCCAAGCAGGTCGTCAAAGTGAGCAAAGGCCGAAGCTGCCATGTCGCTCGGGCTGGTGATCACGCCATCATCCACGGCGAGGCTATGAATCTTGTTCTTCTGCCGCCGGTGCGTGCATTGGCGGTGGAAGAAGGATGTATTAGCGTCGCTGTCTTTGAGGAACGCGACGCGGGCTCGCTGGCGGGCGATGGAGCGCTCGAGGGAGGCGAGGCCAAGGTAGGATGCTTTGATCTGTCGGCGGAGCCAATCCTCATGCGGGGAGAGCATCCTGCTCTCCTGCGCAGTATCGAGCTTGAGGAGGATCTCTGTGGAGACTGCAAGCTTTAGGCGCACGTTGCCCACTGTCTTAGCTCCAGCTCGTCAACTTGCGTGCAGTAGCCTGCATGCGAAGCATGAGGCGTCGGAAGGGATCGTCGTCGTCGACGGAGACCCAAGCTTCCGCAACTATGTCCTGGAAGCCATCGAGATGAGTCCAGAAGTCCTCAAAGCGGAAGCGCCGATGGGTTGGCACAGCCGGGGAGCAGTCGAGCAGGAGAGGGTTGTGGTCAGAGACGACCGAGGCGAGGCAGCGCAGGTGGCACTTGCCGTGGAGATCCTTCCAGTCTGTAGTGCAGAGGATCCGGTCCAGGTGGACAAGAGCCGTCGGTGATTGCCCATTCGACCATGTGTAGCGACGTCCATTGAGGTAGACCTCTTTGAGCGCTAGGTCATTGAACACGCGACGGAAGCAACCCATCATCCGGCAGTTGACGTTGCCATTGTTCTTGTCTTCGTCCCGGTAGATGAGGTTGAAGTCGCCACATAGCATCCACGGGCCAGGGCACTCGATGCGGGTGTCACGGAGTTCCTGCAGGAACGCGATCTAGCCGGCATCGTCTTGCGGGCCGTAGACGATAGTGATCCACCAAGGAGTGCTAGCTCCGGCCATGGTGGAAACCTAAGCAGATAGCGTATTGGTGGTGAAAGAGGGGTCAGTGATGGCCACCTCTCGGCTTTTCCATGCCAGTAGGATGCCGCCACGGGTTCCAGTCGCGGGGAGGTAGACGTAGTCGTCGAATTCCGAGCCTAGGGTCTCGAGGACAATCGACGAACAGACCATTTCCATCTTCGTTTCTTAAAAGCAAGCGATCAAGGCACTAGTGGTTACAATCAGTGATCTAATGGCGAGGAGACGGGCGCGCATATTCAGTCCACGCACGTTCCACACAAGGATCTTGGGGCTGTAATTCACGGAACAAGATATCGACGGGAGGGCAGGCCATAGGGCGCCGCTATGCCTCGATCGGGCTGCCTGCAATCACCGTGGTGATTGGCGCCGTTGTGGGATCGGAGGGGAGCTCATGATCAACCAACGCGGCTATGGCGACGAGGACGGTTGTGGGGAGCGGGGTGGCGAAGAGCCCGTCATAGGTTTGCATCTCGGCGTCGGTGATCCTCTGGTTGATCCCGACGATTCCCAGTGTGTGCAGGATGTGGACTTGCGCACGCCGCTCCGCCGTAGGGAGGCCGGCTGCCTTGCATGGCACTGATGATGCAGAGAGCCCGTGTCGAGGGGTGGAGAAGCTTGGCGGGAGGCCATGCTGCCTCTTTCCTGGGGTCGGCAGAGCTGCGCAGAGCTGCCTGGACGCTGTAGCCAGGAAGTCGCCGAGCGTCAATGTCGTGATGGGCGCGGTGCGCAGGCGGGAGCGGCGCATGGTGATCAGAGGTGATGCAAAACGCACAGGAGATCCCAAAGTGGGCCTTCCGTTGGTAGGGCCGGACCGTGGGTCATCCAGTGGAGGCGGTGTTGTGGGCCTGGTGTTTGGGCCGCTCTGGGCCGCGAGCTGGGCCGTGGTGGGGCTACCCGCGCGCAGACCCGTCCCAGCAGAAGCATCGAGAAGCTCCTCGTGTGGCGGGTGTAATTCCCAGTTTGAAATCCTTCCGCCTCTTCCCGCACTTCCTCCCCCGGAGGGCCGGTTGGTGTCGTAGGTTGGTCAGGGGTGGGCCACGCCTTGGCAGGAGCTGACGCACGGGAAGCAGGGGAGGCGTCATTTTGTCGGGCCAGCGAATCTGCCTCAGGCCCAGTGGCAAAGCAAGGGACCCCAAAAAAAGCGGTCGATCCGACTGGGTAGGAGGGGTTGGTGCATCGTGACGTGGTGTATTGGTGTCTGTCATGACCGCGTCGGGCAGCTGTTGATTCAAATCCGTGCTGGGGCCCCGGCCAATGACGGTACCCAGCGCGCGATCCTGTCCCGCGGGGGTCACGAGGGTGGGCACCACCATTGCAGCTTATGATCCTGTCGGTTTGGGGATCGTAGCCAGCGCATGTTTGACCGCTTTGTCCTGCGCTTTTGCAGGGGGCTGGTGTGGGCGGCTGGTACAGCGGGCCTCGCGTAGGCCAGGCCATGGCCGGATGATGCGAAACGGCCGGGGAACTGCTGGCCACGCGGCCGTACGTCGGGCATCACTGGTGGAGGTCCAACCAGCCACAATGGCGATGTTGTCAGCACGCTGCGGGCGCGGGTTGCGCGGCCACGGGAGGTCATCCATTTGCATGCCGTCGACGCGGCCGGCAGGGGTGGAGCCGATGCGGCGTCTCTTGCGGCCACGGCGGCGCTGGCGGGCGTGTCTAGTGGGCTCGTCGTCGCGGCGCTCATGGTCACCGCCCAGGCCATCGTCGGGGTCGTCCACAGGGGTGGTGCTGTATGGCGCTGGGGCGTCGAGCTCGGCGCGAGCGAGCGTGACGGACACCGGGTACGAGAGGGTGGAGATGGCCGTGGCGTCCGACTGGTGGTGCGAGGGCTTCAGCTCGACGATCTCCAGGATGGCGTGGCGGCGAATGCTAGCCGGGTCCGCGGTGCGTTCAGAGAGCCGGAACGTGGCGAGATCAGCGCGGGAGCGCGTGCTTGGGTGTAGCCTCTTGATCCAGCAGCTGCTACCTAGGATGTGCTCCGGCGTGGATAGGTGCCAGGCCTGGGCGGGGATCCGCGGAGCTCAAGCTCAACGCGGTATTCCAACCTGCCGGAGCCGGCATGCGCAAGCTTGCACCATGGGCGTAGCGAGAGGGAGAAGCGGGGGCCGGAGATGAAGTGGACGCCGGCAAGGCGATCCTTGAGCTCACGGGAGGCGAGGACGATGAGGAAGTCTTCCGGGCGGTGGAGGTGTAAAGAGAAGTCGCCGGGGTGCAGGGCGAGGGACGTGTGCAACAGCTCGGACACCTCTTCCGCGGAGATGGTGGGCCGCGTCCCAGTGATGGTGGCCACCATGGCTCGGCTTAGGACGCCCTCCGTCTCCTCCATCTTGATGGAGCGGGCGAGGATCACCCGCACCGGGGCGGACGAGGTTTCGGGGCGATCAAGGGTCTCCATGGGGGGCAGGAGCGGCGGTGTGGGGATCGCCACGGTGTGCGGCGTCGCCGGCAGCGCGGCCATGGTCGCAGGCGTCGCGGTCCTTGCCGCAGGCGCGTGCGGTGCGCGACTTCACTGGTGGCGCGGTTCTTGTCGCGGGTGCACGCGGGGAGTGGTCGCGGGTGCCAGAGCAGCGGCGGCCCGGGCACTCCCTTGATTCATGACCCGACACAAGACACCAGCAGCAGCAGACGTCCCCCGTGCAGTCACGCACCGTGTGGCGCGAGTCTAGGCAGCGGAAGCAGAGGCCCGCCGCCTCCTCGGCCGATGGACTGCGGGGACGAGGTGTCGCAAGGTCCTGCGCAGCGGCACAGCAGGAGTGGCGGCGTCAGGTCATGCGTCGGGGGAGCTCGAACCCCTCTTGGTCGACCTCGGCCGCGGCTCCAGCGCGCTTCTCCTGGTGCAGCTCCGAGCGTGGTCCAAGGCGAGTTGTAGCCGGCACCCCGCGCACACCAGCCGCCGGGGGGTGGGTGGGTCAGCACGGGGCGGCGTGGCTGCCAGCTGACACGTCGTCGGAGCCGGGGAACGCGGGGAGTCGGCGACCTCGCTGTAGGAGCGCGCGGAGGATGAGCCGGTGAGTGAGACCCGCCAGCGGCGCGCGTGGCTGGAGGAGCTCGCCTCGCTGGAGCAGGAAAAAGCCATGGCGAGGGGAGGGCGTCGGCGGGCTCGTCGGCGGCGGGGGGAGGCGGGGTTAGGCTAGGGGGTGGGGAGCAGAGGGCGGAGCGGAGGAGAGGAGCGGAGCCATCTCTTTCCCTCTCGTGCAAGTAGGAACTACATCATTTAATTTCTTTCTACTCCCTTGGTTCCAAAATATAGTTTTTGGAGTGATTCTTTGTTGCATGATGAGGGATGAACATATTATTCTACTATGTTAGCATTGTTGAGTGGCACTAGTGAAAGTATGAACCCTAGGCCTTATTTCCAAATATTTATACAACATTTTCTTTGTTGTTTTACACTTGCTACCTTGCTGTTTTTATATTTTCAAATTAAAAAAATATATTTCTACTATCCATGCTACACTTGTATCACCATCACTTCACCGAATATGGAGTTTTTCATTGTATTGGGTGTGTTGGGGACACAAGAGATTTCTTTTATTTTATTGAAGCATTTTTGGAGAGATACCATCTTCATCCTAAACCTCCCACGGATTGATAAACCTTAGGTCATCCATTTGAGGGAAATTTGTTGTTGTCCTACAAAACACTACACTTGGAGGCCCAACAACGTCGTTGCCGGGGAGGTGAGTGCTTTAAGGTATATATTTAGATCTTATAGTTAAATCTTTTAGTTTATTGTTTTTTCCTAGTTTAGTTTTATATAAATAAAACTACAAACAATGGAATTTAGGTTGCCTCATTTGCTTCGTCTTTATAATGTCTTTCATGAAAATGATGGTTCAAAAAATTGTGCTCAATTATTATAGGAATAATTTATAAAAATGCTTAATGTGAATTACTTGAATGATGAGCATGATAGAAATATTGTTAATAGGAATTCTCTCAATATCCATGATACGAATGATATGCAAATCCACAAGCTTGGAGATGCTATCTTTGATGAATGATATTTTTAGTCCCCCAAGTTTTGATGAGCAAATTTATTATGATGAAATCATGCCTCCTATTTGTGATGATTATATTGATGGAAGTGGGGTTGGAAGAGTCTCAAATATAGGAAGTATTGATCCCAAAATTTTGGAGGGTTTTTAAACTTTTCATAATGATAAAAGTGTATATGGAGAGGTCATGACTTTATTTGGTGATAAGTCCACTATTTTGGAAGATGTTTCAATTGACTATGACAACAAAGTTGCTATTTATGATGATTATTGTGATGACATGTATGCTATAAATAATAATGATAATCATGAAACTTGTCATCATAATTTTAATTTTCATTTGTATTATATCAATCAAGTATCACATGATAGTTATTTTGTTGAGTTTGCTCCCACTATTATGAATGAGAAGAAATTTGCTTATGTGGAGAGTAATGAAAATTCTATGCTTGAGCATCATGAAAAGTATGAGTTATGTGATAGCTATATTGTTGAATTCCTTCATGATTCTACTAAAAACTATTATGAGAGGGGAGGATATGCTTATGTATATTTCAATAATATCAAGTTTCCTCTCTATGTTTTTAAAGTTTTGAAGTCATGCTTGTTTTGCTTTCCTATGCTAGTTGATTCTTTCTCCCATAAATTGTTTGCTTGAAAAATACGTATGCATAGGAAGTGGGTTATACTTAATTTTTTTGCCATATGATTCATGATGCTCTTTTGCATGTTTCTACTACTATTTTTATGTGAGCATCATTGAAATCATCATGCCTAGCTAAAAGGCATTAAAGAAAAGCGCTTGTTGGGAGACAACCCAATATTTATACTTTCTATTTTTGTGTGTTAACATGATTAAGATACTGTATTAATCATGGTTTGTGTCATTTATTTCAATAAGGTGCCAAGTAAAGCCTTTGGGATAGTGTCGATACTTGCTTGTTTGATTCTGTGCAAAAACAGAAATTTTGCGTCCATTGCAGAATTTCTCTGATTTTACTGAAGTGTTAAACAATTATGAAATTTTTACACAGTTTTGATATGCAAATTCTATGTGTTTTACTACTTATTCAGAATTTTTAGAGTCAATTAAGTAAGGTGTTCATTCAGGTCTTCACATACTGTTCGGTTTTTGACAGATTATGATTTGCATGCATAGTTTGCTTGTTTTATTGTTCCCATAGCTTATATTTAGTGATATAAATTATGGGAATGATATAATATAGTAGGTATTATGTGATAACACTTATGATTCTTGTCTTGACAGTACCTAAGTGAATGATCTATATTTATTATACTAACCCATCTCACGAAGTTCCATTAATTTTTGTGTGATTGAAATTTTCTAGTTTTGGGTGAGATACCTATATGAGGAGAATAAGGATCAGCAAGAACTGAAGCTTGGGGATGCCCAAGGCACCCCAAGGTAATATCCAAGGAACAGTCAAGCGCCAAAGCTTGGGGATGCCCAGTAGGGCATCCCCTCTTTCGTCTCCAACATTATCGGTATATCTTACTTGGAGCTATATTTTTATCCGTCACATGATATGTGTTTTGCTTGGAGCATCATTTTATTTTCTTGTTCTCTGTTAGATTTAATTACAATCTTGTTTTTCAATAAAAAGTTCCAAGAATTGCGTTTAGAATGCTTGAATTGCATGTGTGGTGTGTGCTGTACAAAAATAGAAACTTTTGTTGTAGTATTTGAATTATCAGATTTTACTGAAACATCGAAAGTTTCCTAAATTTTTACAAAGTACTTTCACACAAATTCTTTATCATACCCTAAGTTTTTAAAAAAAATTGGAGTTACCTAAGTACACTTTTTAAATACATTTCTACATACTGTTCTGTTTGGACAGTTTGCTATCATAGTTTTGTTATCTATTTATCTTAGAGTTTTCATGGATTATATTGGTAGATATAAATTGTGAAAATGATAGTATACAGTACCTAATGTTTGAAAATTGTTATTCAACTTGTCTTGGCAGTACATGAAGTGTTGATCCATTCTAATGTGTACTAACCTATCTCACGAGCTCTTTTCAAGTTTTGTGTGGATGAAGTTTTTGAGTCTTGGGTGAAACCGGGATATGAGAGGACTGAATGAGATATAAAATCTCAAGATTGTGGATTCCCAAGGCACCACAAGTAAATATTTGAAGAAGTCTCAAGCATCTAAGCTTGGGGATGCTACGCATCCCACCTCTCTTCATCAACAAATATTAGTTAGCCTATGTTGAACTAAAGTTTTTATGTGTCCACATGATACGTGCAATTCTTGGAATGCATTTTCGTTAGTTTGATGTTTGAATAAAATTATCAAATATGAAAATCTTTATTGATATAGAGTCCTCACATAGCTACTTAATTTTTTGACTACTCATTGATCTTCCCTTATATCTTTTGAGAGTAGTTTGATGTTTACTCTTGTGATTCACTTACATACTCAGAGTAAATTGTGAATGAATGCAATATCATAAGTACGAAATTATCAATGTGCTATATTATTAGCAATAGTTTCACATTTGTTTTATAAAGTAAAAACTATTTAATTTTGACAACTACCATATTGGTCATACAAGAAATTCATCAACGATTAGTATAAGAAAGAGAACTTTCACATGCAAATATATTATGCTGGACATCTTTTATGATTGTGAATACCCATCAATTATGTTCAACCTTGATCAAATTTATGAAGTTGGACAAGGAAGACAACTTAATGGTTATTTTTAAGTATATTTGCATAAAAGTTATATTGTTATGGATCATCCAACATGTGGTGCTTGTTCAGAACCTTTTGCTAGCCAAAACTTCGTACTAAGCAGAGATACTACTTGTGAATCCAAATCCTTGATACAAGTTTATTCCATGAGAGTCCACCATACCTACCTGTATATGATATTTCACTGCCATTCCAAGTAAATTTGCATGTGCCACTTCTAAAATCTTCAAATAAACATCTGTTTTGGCTGCCCGTACCGCTCATGGAGCGATTGGGGCGGTCGGTATCTTCCATGCTAAGCGAGTTACTATCATGATGAGTGTTTTTTAACTTGTAATTGCACGATAGAGGCTGGCAAAAAGGGTTCCCAATCCTGCATAATAAAAAAAAAAAATAAGAACTCCCACTAGAAAGTTGATTGTTTGGAGGGCACCCATTGGTACGGCTAGCAATGGAAAGTGTTTGAATGGTTGAGGGGAGTAAAATTTCAATTCTCTTTGAGAACCTCCAATAATGGAAGATATTGAAATCTCTTATTACAACATTGATTGGAATGGCTTACCACCCAAAACATATTCATCTCTGTTTTAAAACAATGAGCCCTGGAACCTATGCAAATCCCTTCTTCCCTCTGTTTTAAAACAATCTATTTAATTCCATGTTATTTACTTTTCTTGTCGAGCCAACTTCTTATTACCACCTCAATCTATTAGTTGGCAAGCACCATGTGATGGGTAAAGATCCAAAAAAATATGTACAGTCCAATAAATTTGATCATGATTCATTATTGTTCACAATTTATCTTCATGATAAGTATGTTGGGAGGCAAAACTTTAAGCCCCTATATTTCTCTATGTTCGATGGATCTTGTTTGATCTAAAAATATGCCTTGAGTATTGCTATCCCACAGACAACATCGCCAGAAATTGACACGTTGACAGAGGATGGGCTTGCGTTGGTTTTTCCCTTGAAGAGGAAAGGGTGATGCAGCAGAGGAGCGGTAAGTATTTCCCTCAGTTTGAGAACCAAGGTATCGATCGAGAAGGAGCGTCTCGTCAAGTCCAGAGTACCTGCGCAAACACAAACAAGCTTGCACCCAACGCTTCAAAGGGGTTGTTAATCCCTTCAAGTTTGTTTCCAAAGTGAGATCTGAAGGCGGAAAGTGCAACGAAGTAAAAAGTGTAAGGCCTAAAATATGGTGTGGAGTAGACCGTGGGGGCCATAGTGTTCATTAGAGGCTTCTCTCAAAATAGCAAGTATCATGGTCGGTGAACAAATTACTGTCGAGCAATTGATAGAACCACGCAAAGTCATGACGATATCTAAGGCAATGATCATGCATATAGGCATCACGTCCGAGACAAGTAGACCAATATTTTCTGCATCTACTACTATTACTCCACACATCGACCGCTATCCAACATGCATCTAGTGTATTGAGTTCATGACGAATAGAGTAACGCTTTAAGCAAGATGACATGATGTAGAGGGATAATCTCAAACCAAGGATGAAAACCCCATATTTTTACCCTTGATGGCAACAACACGATGTGTGCCTCGCTACCCCTTCTGTCACTGGGTGAGCTCACCGCACGGTATGAACCCAAAACCAAGCACTTCTCCCATTGCAAGGATCATAGATCTAGTTGGCCAAAAAAAACCACAACTCGAAGATAATTACAAGGATATGAAATCATGCATAAGAGAGATCAGAATAAACTCAAATAAGATTCATAGATAATGTGATCATAAATCCAGAATTCATCGGATCTCGACAAACACACCGCAGAAGAAGATTACATCGAATAGATCTCCATGAAGGTCATGGAGAACTTTGTATTGAAGATCCAAGAGAGAGAAGAAGCCATCTAGTTACTAACTATGGACCTGTAGGTCTATGGTGAACTACTCACGCATCATCAGAGAGGTCATGGTGTTGATGTAGAAGCCCTCCGTGTCCGAATCCCCCCTCCGGCAGGGCACCAGAACGTGCCCCAGATGGGATCTTGCGGAGACAGAAGCTTGCGGGAAAAGTACTTTCGATGATCTCCTGATTTTTTCTGGAATTTATGGGAATATATAGGCGAAAGACCTAGGGAAAAGGGCGTCCAGGGGGCCCACAAGCCTGGATGCCGCGCCCCCTGCCGCGGGGTGGGGGCTTGTGGGGCCCCTGGGGCTCCCCTGCCTTGGCTCCCAAGCTTCCCGATCTTCTTCCGTTCCAGAAAAAAAAATCGGGGATTTTCTTCCGTTTGGACTCTGTTTGAGAATCTCCTCTGAAAGGGGTAAAAACATGAAAAAACAGGAACTAGCATTTGGCACTGAGTTAATAAGTTAGTCCCAAAAAATATATAAAAGGCATGCAAAGCATCCAAAGTTTGACAAGATAATAGCATGAAACCATAAAAAATTATAGATACGTTGGAGACGTATCAAGTATTATTAATCATAGAAGATTATATGATAATTTAGTATGTCGAGCTCTTACTTAGAATTAATATTGCATTGAAGTTGTTTGGTGACTAAGAACATGGGTTGTTAATTTTCAAGAGAATGCATTGTTTGAACCCGACATGTGAACTGGTTGCTACTCAACCATGATGATTTTACAAAAATAGTTGTTGGTTATGATACTAGAAACAATTATTGGAATTATCATTGATCAAACTTACATAATATACTAGCATTCACACTTCATAAATTATTTCTTATCATTTACCTACTCAAGGACGAGTAGATATTAAGCTTGGGGATGTTGATACATCTCCAATGTATTAGTAATTTATGAAATATTCATGACATGGTTGCCTATGTTTACAATAGTTTTATATGGTTTTGATGCACTTTATATGATTTATTTAGAACTAACTCACACTAATGTTGTTTTCAACAGAATTACCGTGGTGTTTTTGTGTGTGCAGAAAATGGAAGTTCTTGGAATCGCCCGAAACTTTTTGAAGATTTTTTGTGGAACATATGAGCAACATTGGAGCAAAGAACCACCACACGTGAGACACGTGTGGGACACAAGCCAACAGGGCAGGGCCACCCCCTGGATTCTGGGGCCCATATGGCTCCATTTAGCATGATTCCAACACCCAAAAATCATATATATACAGAAACCCTCAGAAATAAACATGGAACTTTCGCTTCGTCACCGCAACTCTGTGTATCAATGAAAAATCCATCTGGAGCCTTTCCAGTATCCTGTCAAAGGGGAAAAATCATCTCTTGTGGGCATCTTCATCATCCCGCCGGAGGCCATGACGAACAGGGAGTGATACGTCCCAAACGTATCTATAATGTATGCTTGTTCCATGATCTTTTGGGTGACATTTTTATATGTTTTGCTACACTTTTATATCATTTACGCATATTTAGACTAACCTACTAACTCAGTGCACCTAGTGCCAGTTTCTGTGTGTTGATGTGTATTTTGCAGGGGCTTCTACCCAATTTTTCGAAGCCCGAAAAATTCCAAGAAAAATATAAAAAAAATCAGCGTAACTCAAGCTTCCATGTCACCGACGATGGGCCACAGGGGGGCTAGGGGCCTCCCAGGCGACCTGTGGGCGCGGTCTGGCCCTAGGTCGTGCCAAGAGGTTGCCTGGGTGGGTCCCACCTCCTCCAGTGCCCTCATTCGGCCTATATTTACTCCTCCGTGACAAAACCCTTCCATCAGATCTAGAATCACGAATTTCTCAATCGTTCCGCCGCTGCAGCGCTTCCGAGATTGGGAGCGTCAGGAGAAACTCTTCCCGGCACCCTGCCGCAGGGAGGATTGACCTACGGGAGCTTCTCCACCGACATGGACGCTTCCCGGACGTGCCGTGAGTACTCCTCCTTGGACTATGGGTCCATGAACAGTAGCTATGTGATGTCTTCTCTCCAATCTTGTGCTTCAATGGTTAGTCCTTGTGAGCTGCCCACATGATCAAGGCATCTATGTAATTCTCTTGCTATTTCTATGGTCGGTTTGTTGGGATCCGATGGATTATGAGATTATGTTCAGATTGTTATGAGTTATATATTTGATTATCCTTTTATATTATGTTCCTTAGTGATTCATGCATGTTATCCGTTGCTATTTATTGCTTTGGTCGAGTAGTAGATTGTAACTCCAAGAGGGAGCGTTATGCATGATTGTGGGTTCATGCCCCTCGATGTCTAGCTTGAGTGACAGAAACATGAGACTAGGGGATGTGTTGTTGCCACCAGGGAGAAAACAATGGTGTTTGTGACCACGGTTGCAAGGATTGTTTGTCTTACGCATTGTTCGTTAATGCAGTTGTCCGTTGCTTTGAGTTTACACTTTGGGTGGGGCTCGCAACTTAATACCGGCGAAATGTTCTGGATAGATATGTCAAGGTGGATGATTAGTAAGTTGATGCTGACGAATAAACGGTCTACTTGTCTTGGCGTACTGCCCATTACTATTGAACCTCTAACTATCAAGTAGCGTAATTAGCATTGCGGTGCGTTCATAATTCTGTCAATTGCCCAGCTGTAATTTGTTTACCCAAGCATAGTTGTTTATCATCTTTTGGGAGAGACACATCACTAGTGAACATCATGTGACTCCGGTCCATATCACCATCGTTATTTACACCTCCACCATTTACCGTTTTCATTTACTTTTCCGTTGCAATCACTATTGCTTTCCCGCTTGTGTTTTAATCCTTTGCAAACTACAAGGCCGGAGAGATTGACAACCTCTCTGTACTCATTGGGAACAAAGTTATTTGTGTGTGCAGGTCCACGTATTCTGCTAGCGCCAGGGTGGAATACACCTACTTGTAGATCCTAGGAGTCCTACTGGTTTGATAAACCTTACAGTCTCAGTGTGAGGGAAAACTTGCTGCTGACTGATAGGTCCATTTTGCACCATGCTTTCATGTTGATATTTATCGCTTTTTGGGCTGTTATTACAATTCACGGTACAATACTTATGCCTTTTCTCTTTTATTTTGCAAGGTTTACATGAAGAGGGAGAATGCCGACAGCTGGAATTCTGGCCTAAAAAAGGAGCAAGTTTGAGATACCTATTCCGCACAACTCCAAAAGCCGTGAAAATCACCGTGGATTTTTTTTGGGATTTACAAAAAATACTGGGCCGAAGAAGTTCCACAGGGGCGCCAACAGGAGGCCACAAGCCTGCTAGGTGTGGCCTACCCCCCTGGTCGCGCCTAGGTGGCTTTGTGAGCTCCTTGCTGGCCCACTGGCCCCCCTCTTTTGCTACAAGAAGGGTTTCGGTCTAGAAAAATCAATAGGAGGCTTTTCAGAGGATTCGCCGCCACCACGAGGCGAAACTTGAGCAGAACCAATCTAGAGCTCCGGCACGACGATACTGCCGAGGAAACTTCCCTCCCGGAGGGGGAAATCGTCGCCATCGTCATCACCAACACTCCTCTCGTCGGAGGGGACTCATCACCATCAACCTCTTCATCAGCACCATCTCATCTCCAAACCCTATTTCATCACTTGTAACCAATCTCTGTCTCGCGACTTCGATTGGTACTTGTAAGGTTGCTAGTAGTGTTAATTACTCTTTGTAGTTGATGCTAGTTGGATTACTTGGTGGAAGAGTTTATGTTCAGATCTTTGATGCTACTCATTACCTCTCTGGTCATGTATATGATTATGCTTTGTGAGTAGTTACTTTTGTTCCCGAGGACATGGGATAAGTCATGCTATAAGTAGTCATGTGAATTTGGTATTCGTTCGGTATTTTGATGTGTTGTATGTTGTTTTTCCTCTGGTTGTGTTATGTGAACGTCAACTACATAACACTTCACCATTATTTGGGCCTAGAGGAAGGCATTGGGAAGTAGTAAGTATATGATGGGTTGCTAGAGTGAGAGAATCTTAAACCCTAGTTTATGCGGTGCTTCGTAAGGGGCTGATTTGGATCCACTAGTTTAATGCTATGGTTAGACTTTGTCTTAATTCTTATTTCGTAGTTGCGGATGCTTGCGAGAGGGGTTAACCATAAGTGGCATGCTTGTCCAAGTAACGGTAGTACCCAAGCGCCGGTCCACCCAGATATCAAACTATCAAAGTAACGAACGTGAATCATATGAACATGATGAAAACTACCTTGACAGAAATGCCCATGTGTCCTCGGGAGCGTTTTACCTCCTATAAGACTTTGTACAGGCTTGTCCCTTGCTACAAAAGGGATTGGGCCACTTTTCTGCACCGTTGTTACTTTTGTTACTTGCTACTTGCTACGAATCATCTCACCACACAACTACTTGTTACCGATAATTTCAATGCTTGCAGATATTACCTTGCTGAAAACCACTTGTTAGATCCTTCTGCTCCTCATTGGGTTCGACACTCTTACTTATAAAAAGGACTACGATATATCCCCTATACTTGTGGGTCATCAAGACTCTTTTCTGGCGCCGTTGCCGGGGAGTGAAGCGCCTTTGGTAAGTGGAATTTGGTAAGGAAACATTTATATAGTGTGCTGAAATTTATTGTCACTTGTCACTATGGAAACTAATCCTTTGAGGGGCTTCTTCGGGGTATCTTCACCTCGAACGGAAGCACAAATAGTTGCTCCTCAACCTTCTGCACCTACTGAGAATATTTGCTATGAATTTCCTTCGGGTATGCTTGGGAAACTGTTGTCTAATCCTTTTACAAGAGATGGAACATCACATCCAGACTTGCAGCTAATCTATGTAGATGAAGTTTGTGGTTTATTTAAGCTTGCAGGTTTGCCCGAGGATGAGGTCAAGAATAAGGTCTTTCTCTTATATTCGAGGGATAAGGCGTTGACATGGTATGGGCTATGTGATGATACTGGATCATGGAACTACAATCGGTTGAAATTGGAATTTCATCAAAAGTTTTATCCTATGCATTTTGTACATTGTGATCGGAATTATATTTATATTTTTTGGCCTCGTGACAGAGAAAGCATCTCTCAAGCTTGGGGGAGGCTTAAATCAATGTTATATTCATGCCCCAACCATGAGCTCTCAAGAGAAATTATCATTCAGAACTTCTATGCTCGACCTTCTCATGATGATCGCACCATGCTTGACACTTCTTGTACCGGTTCTTTTATGAAGAGATATATTGACTTCAGATGGAATTTATTGGAGAGAATTAAACGCAACTCTGAAGATTGGGAGCTTGATGAAGGTAAGGAGTCAGGTATGAATTTCAAGTTTGATTGCGTTAAATCCTTTGTTGAAACACATACCTTTTGTGATTTTAGCGCTAAGTATGGACTTGACTCTGAGATAGTAGTTTCATTGTGTGAATCTTTTGCAGATCATATTGATCTCCCCAAAGAGAAGTGGTTTAAATATCATCCTCCCTTAGAAGTCAATGTAGTTAAACCCAATCCAGTTGAAGAGAAAGTCATTGCCTATAATGATCCTATTGTTCCCAGTGCTTACATTGAGAAACCACCTTTCCCTGTTAGGATAAAGGATCATTCTAAAGCTTCAACTGTGATACGTAGAGGCTACATTAGAACACCTACACCCCATGAGCAAATTAGAGTTGAACCTGGCATTGCTATTATGAAAGATCTCCTGTCCGACGATGTTGATTGCCATGATATTCACTTGTGTGAAGATGCTGCTAGAATTGCTAAACCACATGCTAGAGACAAACATAGGCCTATTGTTGGCATGCCTGTTGTTTCGGTTAAGATAGGAGATCATTGTTATCAGGGTTTATGTGATGTGGGTGCTAGTGTTAGTGCAATACCTCAATCCTTATATGATGAAATTAAAGACGAGATTGCACCTGTCGAGATAGAACCCATTGAGGTCACTATTCAGCTTGGAAATAGAGATACTATCTGCCCTGTGGGAATTGTTAGGGATGTTGAAGTCTTGTGTGGTAAAACGAAGGATCCTGCTGATTTCCTTGTTCTTGCTACCACGGAAGATAGCTTTTGTCCCATCATATTTGGTAGACCTTTTCTCAATACTGTCAATGCTCATATTGACTGTGAGAAGCAAACCGTCAGTGTTGGCTTTGAAGGTGTATCACATGAGTTCAATTTCTCCAAGTTTGGTAGACAACCTCATGAAAAGGAGTTGCCTAGTAAGGATGAAATTATTGCCCTAGCTTCTATTGTCGTGCCTCCTACTGATCCTTTAGAGCAATACTTGCTTGAGCATAAAAATGATATGCATATGGATGAAAGGGATGAGATAGATAGAGTTGTCCTAGAACAATATCCTATCCTTAAGTACAATTTGCCTGTTGAACTTCTTGGGGATCCACCCCCACCAAAGGGTGATCCTGTGTTCGAGCTTAAACAGTTGCCTGATACTCTTAAGTATGCCTATCTTGATGAGAAGGAGATATATCCCAAATACCAGTTGCACAATCGACCAGATGCTAGAAAGACTGTCTAAAAACACACACTTCTGCTTTCTAAACGGTTATTCTGGTTTCTCCCAAATACCAGTTGCACAATCTGATCAGGAGAAAACCACTTTCACCTGCCCTTTCGATACCTTTACTTACAGACGTATGCATTTTGGCTTATGTAATGCACCTGCCACCTTTCAAAGATGTATGATGGCTATATTCTCTGACTTTTGTGAAAAGATTGTCGAGTTTTTCATGGATGACTTCTCCATTTACGGGTCTTCTTTTGATGATTGCCTCAGCAACCTTGATCGAGTCTTGCAGAGATGTAAAGACACCAATCTTGTCTTGAATTGGGAGAAGTGCCACTTTATGGTTAATGAAGGCATCGTCTTAGGACATAAAATTTATGAAAGAGGTATTGAAGTCGATAAGGCTAAGGTTAATGCAATCAATAAATTGCCATACCCCACAGATATCAAAGGTATAAGAAGTTTCCTTGGTCATGCTGGTTTCTATAGAAGGTTCATTAAAGACTTCTCTAAGATTTCTAGGCCTCTTACCAATCTCTTGCAAAAGGATATTCCTTTTGTTTTTGACGATGATTGTGAGGAAGCCTTCGAAATACTTAAGAAGGCTTTGATAACTGCACCTATTGTTCAACCACCTGATTGGAACTTACCTTTTGAAAACATGTGGGATTCTAGTGATTATGCTGTTGGTGTTGTCCTAGGGCAAAGAGTTGATAAGAAGTTGAATGTTATTCACTATGCTAGTAAAACTCTAGACAGTGCCCAAAGAAACTATGCTACTACGGAAAAGGAATTTTTAGCAGTCGTGTTTGCATGTGAAAAGTTCAGGTCTTACATAGTTGATTCCAAAGTCACTATTCACACTGATCACGTTGCTATTAAGTACCTCATGGAGAAGAAAGATGCTAAACCTAGACTTATCAGATGGGTTCTCTTGCTACAAGAATTTGATTTGCACGTTGTCGACAGGAAGGGTGCTCATAACCCAGTAGCAGATAACTTGTATAGGTTGGAGAATGCTCTTGATGACCCACAACCTATTGATGATAGCTTTCCTGATGAGCAGTTGAATGTCATCAATACTTCACGTAGTGCACCGTGGTATGCTGATTATGCAAACTATATCGTTGCCAAATATATACCACCTAGTTTCACATACCAGCAAAAGAAGAAATTCTTCTTTGATTTGAGACATTAATTCTGGGATGATCCTCACCTTTATAAGGAAGGAGTAGATAGTGTTATTAGACGTTGTGTACCTGAACATGAACAGGGACAAATCCTACAGAAGTGTCACTCCGAGGCCTACGGAGAACACCATGCGGGAGATACAACTGCACACAAGGTATTGCAATCAGGTTTCTGTTGGCCCACTCTCTTTAAGGATGCGCGTAATTTTGTCTTGTCTTGTGACGAATGTCAAAGAATAGGTAATATCGGTAAACTTCAGGAAATTCCTATGAACTATTCACTTGTCATTGAACCATTTGATGTTTGGGGCTTTGATTATATGGGACCTTTTCGAAAATCCAACGGGTATACTCATATCCTAGTTGTTGTTGATTACGTCACTAAGTGGGTAGAAGTTATCCCAACTAGTAGTGTTGATCACAACACCTCTATCAGGATGCTTAAAGAAGTTATTTTCCCTAGATTTGGAGTCCCTAGATATCTAATGACCGAAGCTTGTTCACATTTCATTCATGGTGCTTTCCGTAAAACGCTTGCTAAGTACGATGTCAACCATAGAATTGCGTCCCCCTATTAGCCTCAGTCCAGTGGTCAAGTAGAGCTAAGAAATAGATAGATTAAACTAATTCTGCAAAAGACTGTCAATAGGTCTAGAAAGAATCGGTCTAATAAGCTCGATGATGCATTTTGGGATTATAGAACTGCCTATAAGAATCCCATGGGCATGTCCCCGTACAAAATGGTGTACGGTAAAGCATGTCATTTACCTCTTGAGATAGAGCATAAGGCTTATTGGGCAATCAAACAGCTCAACTTTGATTTCAAACTTTCTCGTGAGAAGAGGTTATTTGACATTAGCTCGCTTGATGAATGGAGAATTCAGGCATATGAGAATGCCAAGTTGTTCAAAGAAAAGGTTAAGAGGTGGCATGATAAAAGGATACAAAAGCGTGAGTTCAATGTAGGTGATTATGTCTTGCTATATAATTCTCGTTTAAGATTTTTTGCAGGCAAGCTTCTCTCTAAATTGGAAGGTCCTTACATTGTTGAGGAATTATATCGTTCCGGTGCCATCAAGATCAACAACACGGAAGGTAATTGTCCGAGAGTGGTAAATGGGCACAGAATCAAGCATTATATCTCAGGTACTCCCATAAATGTTGAAAGCAATATTATCAATACCATAACTCCGGAGGAGTACCTAAGGAATATTTATGAGCCTGTTTCAAACTCCGAAAACGAAGAGGTGTGTGATTCGGTAAGTAAACAGACTCCAAAACTTTTCCAGTAGGAATTTTTTTCCGTTTTGGAATATTTAGAAAAATAGAAAAATTTGAAGTAGTCCGGAAAGCAAACGAGGAGGCGACAAGCCTGCCAGGCGCGGGCCACCCCCTGGTCGCGCCTCGGGGGCTTGTGGCCACCTCGTGTGCCTCGCGGTCTTCGTTTTCTTGCGGAGTACTCCTTCTGGTCTGGAAAAAATAATTATATATTCTCCTGTAAGGTCTGACCCTCGTATCATGCAGATTTCCTCTGTTTCGTTTCGAACCTGTTTCTGCCACAGATTTAGTGCAAGTACGTCGTCTGAGGAATCTGTTGGGGAGAACAATTTCCCTAGAGTCTATGAAGAAATAGATGCTGATCTGGAAAGAGTGGAAGTCATGGAAGCCAAGGGCAAAACTACGGAGAAGAATCAGGCGTGGGACGAAGTACAATCTGTGTTCAACAAGGAAGAAGTTGAAGAGGTGGATTTCCTCCAACCCTACCTCCACCTACTATCTCCATCCTTGAGGTTTTGTGAAACAACTCGTGCTCGCAATACTTATCTCACTCGTGAAGTTGTTTTGCTGGAGAAACATATCACGGATCTCCAAGGTATAAATCAGAGATTGATGACCATCTTGGAATCAAAGGTTGCAACAACTCCACCACCATCACCTCTAAAGGAAGACAACTAAGCATGGGTATGGGTAATCCCCTTGGCTTGTGCCAATATTGGGGGAGTTACCCCGGTATCGTATCACCATCACATCTTTTGCCTTTACCTTTGTTTTAGTTCGTTCCTTTTCAGTTTTATCTTTCTCTAGTAGAATAAAGGTCTTAGTGTTTTAGGCTTGAGTTTTGCGTTGTATCACCCCCGATGTATTCGAGCTCGTGAGCCATATAATAAAGAGTGTCTTAGTTAAGGGCCTTGTCGCATGCCATGATCAAGAGATTGAGAAAAGAACAAAAGCATGAATGATCATGTAATGATCTTATGGGAAGTGATGGCTTCACTTATAAAAAGAATGTTGATTGAAACTTGCTGAGGGTAGACAAACGTAGACCATGGTCATTGTTGCAATTAATAGGAAGTAATAAAGAAGGAGAGGTTCACATATAAATATATCATCTTTGACACCATCTATGATTGTGAACACTCACTACACTATCACATGCTTAGAAGTAGATGTTGGACAAGGAAGACAACATAATGAATTGTGTTTGCTTGGTTCCGAACAATGTTATATGACTAGAGATCCCTTAGCATGTGACGATTGCTTCCACCTCATATTAGCTAAAACTCCCGCACCAAGTAGAGATACTACTTGTGGATCCATAAACCTTCAACCCAGTTTTTCCATGAGAGTACACCATACCTACCTATGGATTGAATAAGATCCCTCAAGTAAGTTGTCATCGGTGCAAGCAATAAAAATTCCTCCCAAATATGTATGATCTATTAGTGTGTGGAAAATAAGCTTTGTACGAACCTGTGATGAGGAAGACATAAAAGCGACAGACTGCATAATAAAGTTCTTTATCACAGGAGGCAATATAAAGTGACATTCCTCCACACTAAGAGGACACACATCCAAACCTCAAAATTGCATGACAACCTCTGCTTCCCTCTGCGAAGGGCCTATCTTGTGCCTTTACTTTTTGCCCTTGAAAGAGTCATGGTGATCTTCACCAATTCCTTATTGCGCCTTTATCTTGGCTAATGTCATATGCTAGGGAAAGATCTATATTCATATGTCAACTTGGAAGTAAGTATTCATGAATTATTGTTGCTAACATTACCCTTGTGGTAAATGGTTGGGAGGCGAAACTATAAGCCCCTATCTTTCTCTGTGTCCAGCTGAAACTTTGATCTCATGAGTACCACGTGAGTTGTAGCAATTGTAGAGAACGAAAAGATGATTGAGTATGTGGATTTGCTTTACAAGCTCTTATTGACTCTTTCCCATGTTGTGATAAATTGCAATTGCTTCAATGACTAAAGGCTGTCGGTTGTTAATTCTCGGTAAGGTTCTTGATCCATGCTTTACTTTGTGAAGGAATTGTCACTTTAGCATAAGAGATGATATGATGGTATTGTTGTTCTAAATATTATCATGATGCCTGCATGTTCATATCTTGTTTTGTCGACACCTCTCTCCCTAAACATGTGGGCATATTTATTGATCTCGGCTTTCGCTTGAGGACAAGCGAGGTCTAAGCTTAGGGGAGTTGGTACGTCCATTTTGCATCATGCTTTCATGTTGATATTTATCTCTTTTTGGGCTGTCATTACACTTCACGGTACAATACTTATGCCTTTTCTCTCTTATTTTGCAAGGTTTACATGAAGAGGGAGAATGCCAGCAGCTGGAATTCTGGCCTAAAAAGGAGCAAGTTTGAGATAACTATTCTGCGCAACTCTAAAAGCCGTGAAAATCAACGTGGATTTTTGTTGGGATTTATAAAAAATACTAGGCCAAAGAAGTGCCAGAGGGGCGCCAGCAGGAGGCCATAGGCTTGCTAGGCGCGGCCTACCCCCTAGCCGCGCCTAGGGGGCTTGTGATCTCCCTACTGGCCCACTGGCCCCCCTCTTTTGCTACAAGAAGGGTTTCGGTCTGGAAAAAATCAAGAGGAGGCTTTTCAGAGGATTTGCCACCGCCACGAGGCGGAACTTTAGCAGAACCAATCTAGAGCTCCGGCAGGACAATCCTGCTGGGGAAACTTCCCTCCCGAAGGGGGAAATCATCGCCATCGTCATCGCCAACACTCCTCTCGTCGGAGGGGACTCATCACTATCAACCTCTTCATCAGCACCATCTCATCTCCAAACCCTAGTTCATCACTTGTAACCAATCTCCGTCTCGTGACTTCGATTGGTACTTGTAAGGTTGCTAGTAGTGTTAATTACTCTTTGTAGTTGATGCTAGTTGGATTACTTGGTGGAAGAGTTTATGTTCATATCTTTTATGCCACTCATTACCTCTATGGTCATGAATATGATTATGCTTTGTAAGTAGTTACTTTTTTTCCTGAGGACATGGGATAAGTCATGCTATAAGTAGTCATGTGAATTTGGTATTCGTTCGGTATTTTGATGTGTTGTATGTTGTTTTTCCTCTAGTGGTGTTATGTGAACGTCGACTACATAACACTTCACCATTATTTGGGCCTAGAGGAAGGCATTGGGATGTAGTAAGTACATGATGGGTTGCTAGAGTGACAAAAGCTTAAACCCGAGTTTATGCGTTGCTTCGTAAGTGGCTGATTTGGATCCACTAGTTTAATGCTATGGTTAGACTTTGTCTTAATTCTTCTTTCATAGTTGTGGATGCTTGCGAGAGGGGTTAATCATAAGTGGGATGCTTGTCCAAGTAAGGTCATTACCCAAGCGCCGGTCCACCCACATATTAAATATCAAACTAACGAACGCGAATCATATGAACATGAGGAAAACTAGCTTGATAGAAATTCCCATGTATCCTCGGGGGCGTTTTACCTCCTATAAGACTTTGTCCAGGCTTGTGCCTTGCTACAAAACAGATTGGGCCACTTTGCTGCATCGTTGTTACTTTTGTTACTTGCTACTTGCTACGAATCATCTCACCACACAACTACTTGTTACCGATAATTTCAGTGCTTGCAGATATTACCTTGCTGAAAACCTCTTGTCAGATCCTTCTGCTTCTTGTTGGGTTCGACACTCTTACTTATCGAAAGGACTACGATAGATCCCCTATACTTATGGGTCATCACTGACTACATCTCAACCTTCCACTTGGGGTAACCAACAAGGAGCAAGAAGTATATACATCATCTCGTCATCAAGCAAAGTTTTCTGGCGCCGTTGCCGGGGACTCCAGTCTTCAAGATAGGGGAGTTGCACGCTATGTTTTACCTTTGCTTTTTAGTCTTGTTAGTTTACTTTTTAGTTTTTGCTTTAGAGTCTTATACCAAAAACCACAAAAAAATAGTTGCTTTATTCTTTCTTGTTGCCGCTGCTATGGGTTCCACTGAGAACACCAAGTTGTGTGACTTCACTAGTCACAACAACAATGACTTTATCTGCACTCCTATTGCTTCTCCCGCCACTAGATCCACGTCCTATGATATTAAACCTGCTTTACTGAACCTAGTTATTGAAGATCAATTCTCCGGTGCTAGAGATGATGCTTCTTTGCACTTGAACAATTTTGTTGAGCTTTGTGACATGCAAAAATATAAATAAGTAGATGGTCATATTGTTAAACTTAAGCCTTTTCCTTTCTCCTTGACAGGAGGAGCTGAAGTGTGGCTTCAATATTTTCCTAGGAATAGCATAGATTCTTGGGATAAGTGCAAAGATGCTTTTATTGGGAACTATTACCCTCCTGCTAAGATTACCCAATTAAGAAGTAACATTATGAAGTTTAGAAAATTGGATAATGAACATGTTTCTCAATCTTGGGAATGTATGAAATCTCTTGTTAAGAATTGCGTTACACATGGTTTGACTACTTGGATGGTTATCCAAACTCTATATACATGATTGAACTTTACCTCACGGAATCTGTTAGACTCAGTCGCGGGAGGAACCTTTATGTCAAGTACACTTAGTGTTGCCACAAAGCTATTGGATGAGATGATGACAATTTATTCTCAATGGCACACCGAGAGAGCTCCAACAGGTAGGAAGGTAAATTCTGTTGAGGAGATCTCCTCCTGGAATGATAAGGTTGACATGATCATGACACTACTTACTAAGCAAGCTCCTATTGATCCTCATGATGTTCCTTTAAATTCTTTGGTTGCTCAAGAAAGAGAGCAAGTTGATGTCAGTTTTATCTATAGGAACAAATTTAATAACAATGCTTATAGGAGTAATTTTGGTAGCAATCCTAGACCGTTGCCATCCAACAACTATGGGAACAACAACAATTACCCTAGCACCAAAAACTCCACTTCTGTATTAGAGAGCATGCTTAAAGATTTTATCACTTCTCAAAAAGCCTTCAAGAAGAATGTAGAAGAGAAACTACAAAAAATAGATAGTCTCTCTTTGAAGGTGGACAACATAGCTCATGATGTAGAGATGCTTAAAATTATAACTTCCCCACTTGAGGAAAGGAACACGACATCCATGAATTCTATCCAAGTCCAAATTAATGAGAACATAAGAATGCTAGCCAAACTTAAGGATAGATGGGCTAGAGAAAAAGAAGAGGAGGAGAGAATTAAGAGCCTTCCTACACACACTACCATTGCTACTATACAAGTTGTTGAGGATCTCAAAACTTTTAGCACCCATCACACTCCTAGTCCCAATGGACCTATTAATGGTGATGCTAATACCTCAACTATTGGGCAAGAAGGTCCTTTGAATTTAGAGACTACCAAAATAATGAGCTTAGATGACATTACTACCACTTTAATTAATGGTAGTAACCTTGATTTTGACAATTGTAGTCTTTCCGAAGTCATCACTTTTTTGCAAAGAATGGCTAAAGACCCCCCACACTAGTACACTCAATATTGCCTTCACCAAACATATTACCAGTTCTCTTATCAAATCTAGGGAGGATAAGCTCAAGCTAGAGACTTATATTCCTAAGAAAATAGAAGATGGTTGGGACCCTATGGTCAAAATTAAATTGAATAATATCTCTTGCTTTTCTTTGTGTGATGTTGGAGCTAGTGCTTCCGTTATGCCCAGAAGAATGTATGATATGCTTGATTGGAACCTTATGATCCATGTTCTTTTGGTGTTCGTCTCGTTGATTCTTCCATAAATAAACCTTTAGGGAGAATTGATGATGTGCTTATTGTTGTCAATGATAATTATGTACCCGTTGATTTTCTTATTATGAACATTGAATGTGATCCTTCATGTCCAATTATTTTGGGACGTACTTGTATCCGCACCGTTGGTGATATCATTGACATGAAAGAGGGAATCATTAAATTCCAATTCCACCTTAAAGAGGGAATGGAACACTTCCCTAGAAAGAAGATTAAGCTACCTTATGAGTCTGTTACTCGGGCAAGTTATTCTTTTGGAGTTGATAATACTTGATCTTCTTGCATTATGCCTAGCTCAAAGGCATAAAAGAAAGCACTTGTTGGGAGGCAACCTAATTTGTTTTTACTTTCAGTTTTAGTGGTATTGATGCTTGTTACTACTGTAGCAACATCATTGTATCTTTATTTTTAAGCTTTGTGCCAAGTTATAGCCTCCGATTGCAAGAAAGTTCAAAAATTGTGACCTGTTGTCCAGAAACAGATTCTATATGCTTGACGGAAAATTTCTCTATAAATCACCAGAGCATCTTTTTGATCTGAAATGTTTTGACAACATGCTTTATCTAATTGCCTTTCTGGCATATGTTCTGAAATTTTTCATTTGAGTTGTAGAAGTGCCCCGAATAAATTATTTACTACCTGCTGCTCTGTTTTTCATAGATTCTACCATGTTTTGCGTTTTCATTGTTTTGCAAATCCTAAGCTTACTATTTATTTGCAAAAACCTTTTGGCAATCATGAGAAACAATATATTTTCATGAAATTCATTATTTCCAGTAGGTATTGTGTCGGTGATGCTAGGTCGACACATATGGGGATCAACGTGATGCTGTTGTGATCGTAGGGCGGGGAAAGATAGCGTCAAGAGCAGACCTAACGATCAACACCCGGCAAGCCTTTTTACCCAAGTTCGGGCCGCTTACGGGTAAAACCCTACGTTCTGCTCGTCTGATCGTATTAAGCGTTTTTGTTGTTCGTTACAGTGTTGGTAACCGTCTTCTTGGCCAATCTCCAAACACCTTGTGAATGAGCTAAGGGCCTCCTTTTATAGGCAAAGGGGTCACCTACAGTGCTCGATGGTAGGTTCACGAAATGCTATAGTGAACCTAGAGCGGTGCTTATCTATCTACCGATGTCAGGTGCATTAAATGCACGTCTTGTCCTTGTCAGCAAATCGCTGGTGACGACATGTGTCCAAGTGTTTCGACACCTGGACGCACCGCTCGCGCATGCGGAATGCGCTGGAACTCGGGGGGCGGTGGCACTGTGGTAAGGGCGGTCGCCCTCCGGTACCTAGCCACGTCATCCCGGCAAGGGTGCTTGCCGGGGCCTTGGGTCTTCGTCCCGGCAAGGAAGCCTGCCGGGGGCTTCGGTTGTCTTCCCGGCGAGGGAGGCTCGCCGAGGTCTTGTGCTTGGTGATTTCATCACGCCCACTAAACGGGCGTGGCCTTGGATATCTTCCCGACAAGGCAGGCTTGTTGGGGCCTTGGTAATCTTTGGGGTGCATCTTGTCTGGACTCTGCCACGCCCTGCCGTCAGGGGCTCTTTCCGCCCGTGCACAAGTCTGGGGCACTCGGGACCCTGTTCTTAGTGCACCGGCAGGAGCCCCCGGGCCTGGGCCACACACGCGCGAGGAGCGTTGTTGGGCCAGGCCCAAAGAGGTGCACGGGCCTTTATGGCTGGATCTTCTGGCGGTTGTGTATCCCCACGCTGCGCATCGGATGCGCGAAGTGGGAGGTCGTGCGCGGAGTGGCCTCTCCATCTCCTGAAACGCCTCTGCCACGCGTGTGGCATGCGCAGTCATGGATGGACAGGTGGCAGACGATGCCTTGAAAGGCGCAGTAGTGGCTCGGCCCACCTGTGCATGCATTGGCGCACCAGGGTGGTTCTCTGTTCGCCCGTGAGCTCGAGCGGTTGGTCATAGAGGGTGGTGGCTTCTGGAGTAAGGGAGGCTAGCCCCGCGCCCTGTCCTATAAATTGGGACGGTTTGTGAGGGGTTTTGCTCACCCAACTCCTCCTGGATCCACCAACTCCTCGATCTCGGCCTTCAGAATCTTCTTCTCTCTGTTGGTGGCACTTGCCCCTAACCATGGTTACGGGACGGGGTCGGCGACCGTCGGCGGTGAGGGCGGCGAGGGGATCACGTTCGGATCATGCCACAACATTTGGGGGTGCTGCGGCGGAAGACGGCCCTGCTATCCCATAGACAACAGCGCCAGAAGTTGTCACGTTGACAGAGGCTGGGCTTGCATTGGTTCTTCCCTTGAAGACGAAAGGGTGATGCAGCACAGGAGCAGTAAGTATTTCCCTCAGTTTGAGAACCAAGGTATCGATCCATAAGGAGGGTCTCGTCAAGTCCAGAGTACCTACGCAAGCACAAAAAAGCTTGCACCCAATGCTTCAAAGGGGTTGACAATCCCTTCAAGATTGTTTGCAAAGTGAGATCTGAAGGCGGAAAGTGCAACGAAGTAAAAAGTGTAAGGCTGAAAATATGGTGTGGAGTAGACCCTTGGGGCCATAGTGTTCACTAGAGGCTTATCTCAAAATAGCAAGTATTACGGTGGGTGAACAAATTACTGTCGAGCAATTGATAGAACCACGCAAAGTCATGACGATATCTAAGGCAATGATCATACATATAGGCATCACGTCCGAGACAAGTAGACTGATACTTTCTCCATCTACTACTATTACTCCACACATCGACCGGTATCCAGCATGCATCTAGTGTATTGAGTTCATGACGAACAGAGTAACGCTTTAAGCAAGATGACATGATGTAGAGGGATAATCTCAAACCAATGACGAAAACCCTATCTTTTTACCCTTGATGGCAACAACATGATGCGTGCCTCGCTACCCCTTCTTTCACTGGGTGAGGTCACCGCACGGTATGAACCCAAAACCAAGCACTTCTCCCATTAAAAGGATCGTAGATCTAGTTGGCCAGACAGAACCCACAACTCGAAGAGAATTACAAGGATATGAAATCATGCATAAGAGAGATCAGAAGAAACTCAAATAATATTCATAGATAATCTGATCATAAATCCACAATTCATCGGATCTCGACAAACACACCGCAAAAGAAGATTACATCGGATAGATCTCCATGAAGATCATGGAGAACTTTGTATTGAAGATCCAAGAGAGAGAAGAAGCCATGTAGTTACTAGCTATGGATCCGTAGGTCTATGGTGAACTACCCACGCATCATCGGAGAGGTCATGGTGTTGATGAAGAAGCCCTCCGTGTCCGAATCCCCCCTCCGGCAGGGCACCAGGACGTGCCCCAGATGGGATCTTGCGGAGACAGAAGCTTGCGGCGGTGGAAAAGTGATTGTGATGATCTCCTGATTTTTTCTGGAATTTTTGGGATTATATAGGCGAAAGATCTAGGTCAGGGGACCTCCAGGGGCCCCACAAAACTGGATGGCGCGCCCCCCTGGCCGCGGGGTGGGGGCTTGTGGGGCCCCTGGAGCTCCTCTGCCTTGGCTCCCAAGTTCTCCGATCTTCTTCCGTTCCAAAAAAAAATCTTCTCGAGAATTTTCTTCCGTTGGACACCGTTTCAAAATCTCCTGTGAAATGGGTCAAAAACATGGAAAAACAGGAACTGGCACTTGGCACTGAGTTAATAAGTTAGTCCCAAAAAATAAATAAAAGGCATGCAAAACATCCAAAGTTTGACAAGATAATAGCATGAAACCATCAAAAATTATAGATACGTTGGAGACGTATCAAGCATCCCCAAGCTTAACTCCTGCTTGTCCTCGAGTAGGGAAGTGATAAAGAATGAATGTTTGATGTGTAATGCTACCTAGCATAGTTGTACTTTGCAACTTCTTTCACATGACATGAATGTTCAGATCCGTGGGATTCAAAACAATAGTTTGCTATTGACATGAAAACAGTAATACTTCAAGCAAACTAGCAAAGTAATCATGAACTTTCAAAATAACAAGGCCAAAGAAAGTTATCCCTACAAAATCATATATTCTGGCTATGCTCCATCATCCTGACACAACTAATGTAAATCATGCACAACCCCGGAATTGGCCAAGTAATTGTTTTCGCACTCTTACTTTCTCAAACTTTTTATAACTATCATGCAATACATGAGCGCGAGCCATGTATATAGCACTATAGGTGGAATAGAGTGTGGTGGTGGTTGTGAGGCAAAAAAGGAGGAGATGGTCACATTGACTCGGCGTATCAATAGGCTATGGATATCCCCATTAATAGATATCAATGTGAATGAGTAGGGATTGCCATACAAGAGATGCACTAGAGCTATAAGTATGTGAAAGCTCAAAAGGAAAATTAGTGGGTGTGCCTCCAACTTGCTTGCTCACGAAGACCTAGGGCAATTTTGAGGAAGCCCATCATTCGAATATACAAGCCAAGCTATATAATGAAGATTCCCACTAGCATATGGTAGCGACAAAGCAAGAAGCTCTCAATCATGAAGAACATGGTGCTATCATGAAGCACAAGTGTGGAAAAAGATAGTAGCATTGTCCCTTCTCTCTTTTTCTCTTTTTTTCATTTGGGCTCTTAGGCCTCTTTTTTTTCTTTTCTTTTCGCTTTTTTTTTGTTTTTGGGCTCTTTGGCCTCTTTGTTTCCACACATGGGACAATGCTCTAATAATGATGATCATCAAACTTTTATTTACTCACAGCTCGAAGATCACAATGATGATGACTCCTTAGGAAATGCCTCCGGCAGTGTACCGGGATGTGCAACGATCTAGCATGGCGTATGACGTTGAAAACATCTCGCTAGCTATCTTACGATCATGCAATGGCAATATGATAATGACGGCGCAAGTCATGAGACGGAATAGTGGGAGTTGCATGGCAATATATCTCGGAATGGCTATGAAAATGCCATAGTAGGTAGGTATGGTGGCTGTTTTGAGGAAGGAATTTGGTGGGTTGTGCACCAGCGAGAATTGCGCGGCACTAGAGAGGCTAGCAATGGTGGAAGGTGAAAGTGCATCTATACCATGGACTCACATTAGTCATGAAGAACTAACATACTTATTGTGAACGATTTTATTAGTAATCGAAACAAAGTGTTAAACACATACTCCGATGGGAAGGGTTCGTAGGTGTGAACCATCGCGCGATCCTGACCTCAACACAAAGGATGACAATCAGTAGATCGATTATGCTCCGACTTCCTAACATAGCGGTTCACCATACATGCATGCTACGGGAATCACTAACTCCAATACATGTATCTCTAGATTCACAACAACCTACTAACATAACTCTTGATATTACCGAATCCTTGTCTCAAAACTAATTGAGAGGAATCGAAACTTCTCTTTCTACTCAATGCACATGAAGATGGAGGTTTTGCATCCTCTTTGGGTACCTAGCACATGGGACTACTTTCATAGCATAAGCCAACTACCAAATCACGCACCGCCGTGCTCTAAAGATATAAGTGAAGCACAAGAACAAAAGTATCTAGCTCAAAAGATATAAGTGAAGCACTAGAGCAAAAATATCTAGCTCAAAAGATATAAGTGACGCACTAGAGCCAAAGTATCTAGCTCAAAAGATATAAGTGAAGCACTAGAGCAAAAGTATCTAGCTCAAAAGATATAAGTGAAGCACTAGAACAAAAGTATCTAGCTCAAAAGATATAAGTGAAGCACTAGAGCAAAAGTATTTAGCTCAAAAGATATAAGTGAAGCACTAGAGAAAAAGTATCTAGCTCAAAAGACATAAGTGAAGCACAATGAGCATTCTAGCAAGATCACGATGAGTGAATGTCTCTCTCTCTCAAAAAGGTGTGAAGCAAGGATGATTGTGACACAACAAAAAGAAAAGACTCCTATGATACAAGACGCTCCAAGAAAAACACATATCATGTGGTGAATAAAAATATAACTCCAAGTAATGTTACCGATGGACTGAAGACGAAAGAGGGGATGCCTTCCCGGGGCATCCCCAAGCTTAGGCTTTTTGGTGTCCTTTAATTTTTCTTGGGGTGTCTTTGGCATCCCCAAGCTTGAGCTCTTTCCACTCCTTATCTCTTTGTCCATGAGAACATCACCCAAAACTTGAAAACTTCACAACACAAAACTTAAACAGAAACTTGTGATAACATTAGTACAAGAAAAGAAACTACCACTTCTTTTGGTACTGTAGAAAACTTTAATTCCATCTATATTTATGATGGGATACTGTATTCTCACTTTCCCATGGCTAGTACCCCCCGATACTAACCATAGTTTCATCAAAACAAGCAACCAACTCAACAAAAACAGAATCTGACAAAAACAGACCAGACTGTAGCAATCTGTATACTTCGTATACTTCTCGTACCTCAAAAAATCTGAACAATTACGATGGGATGGGAAAAAGTATATCAATCAGCATCAAAAAGAATCAACTCAAAATATCTTTCTAAATAAAAATGAAAAATCATCTCGTGAGCGAAAAGTTTCTGTCTTTTTCCAACAGGATCAAACAACCATTACCGAGACTAGTCATAAAGGTTTTTCTTGGCTCAAACACAAAAAGAAACACAAAAAACACAATCACAACAGAATTATGAAAGTGTGGACGCAACAAAACAGAAGGAAAAATATAAATTCATTGGGTTGCCTCCCAACAAGCGCTATTGTTTAACGCCCTTAGCTAGGCATTGATAATTCAATGATGCTCACACGAAAGACAAGAATTGAAGCACAACGAGAGCATCATAAAGCATGTGAAAATCACATATAAGTCTAACAGACTTCTATGCATAGGAATTTTATAGGAAAACAGATTGTCAAGACAACCAATAGTTACCATATGCAAGGAAGAAGAAAGAGACAATAGCAATCTCAACATAGCGAGAGGTGATTTAGTGATATGAAAGTTTCTACCACCATATTTTCCTCTCTCATAATAATTACACGTGGGATCATATTCGAATTCAACAATGTAACTATCACTAGGATATTCTTTTCATGATCCACATGCATGCAAAGTTGACACTCTTCAAAAATAGTGGGATTATCATCAACTAAAGTCATGACTTCTTCAAACCCACTTTCAATAATATTTTTAGCATATTTTTAGCATGATTGTCACTAATAGAATTTATAGTGAAACCATTGCAATCAGGCTTTTCATCCAAGGAGTCCTCGTGAATCACTTCATAAATTTCTTCCTCACAATTTTTAGATTCGCGCATGTCAAGCAAAACTCCATAAAGATAGTCAAGTGCACTCAACTCACTAGCAATTGGATCAACATAATTGGATCTCTTAAAGAGACTAGCAAGTGGATGAGGATCCATATCACTAGATTTTCAGCAAGCGAAGATACAAGCATATTGAAGGCACATGGCACACATGCGAACAGAGAGCAGGCGAGAAAAAGGGTGAACGAAAAGGCAAACGAAAAAGGCAAATTGGTGAAGTGGGGGAGAGGAAAACGAGAGGCAACTGGCAAACAAAGTTAATGCAAGAGATGAGTTTGCGACACCTACTTGGATGAGTTCTTGACTTGATCTTCCTCCCCGGAAACGGCGCCAGAAATTCTTCTGCTATCCCACAGACAACTGCGCCAGAAGTTGACACGTTGACAGAGGTTGGGCTTGCGTTGGTTCTTCCCTTGAAGAGGAAATGGTGATGCAGCACAGGAGCAGTAAGTATTTCCCTCAGTTTGAGAACCAAGGTATCGATCCATAAGGAGGGTCTCGTCAAGTCCAGAGTACCTACGCAAACACAAACAAGCTTGCACCCAACACTTCAAAGGGGTTGTCAATCCCTTCAACATTGTTTGCAAAGTGAGATCTGAAAGCGGAAAGTGCAACGAAGTAAAAAAGTGTAAGGCTGGAAATATGGTGTGGAGTAGACCTTGGGGGCCATAGTGTTCACTAGAGGCTTTTCTCAAAATAGCAAGTATTACGGTGGGTGAACAAATTACTGTCGAGCAATTGGTAGAACCGCGTAAACTCATGACGATATCTAAGGCAATGATCATACATATAGGCGTCATGTCTGAGACAAGTAGACCGATACTTTCTGCATCTACTACTATTACTCCACACATCGACTGCTATCCAGCATGCATCTAGTGTATTGAGTTCATGACGAACAGAGTAACGCTTTAAGCAAGATGACATGATGAAGAGGGATAATCTCAAACCAATGATGAAAACCCCATCTTTTTACCCTTGATGGCAACAACACGATGCGTGCCTCGCTACCCCTTCTGTCACTGGGTGAGGTCACCGCACGGTATGAACCCAAAACCAAGCACTTCTCCCATTGCAAGAATCATAGATCTCTTTGGCCAGACATAACCCACAACTCGAAGAGAATTACAAGGATATGAAATCATGCATAAGAGAGATCAGAAGAAACTCAAATAAGATTCATAGATAATATGATCATAAATCCACAATTCATCGGATCTCGACAAACAAACCGCGAAAGAAGATTACATCGGATAGATCTCCATGAAGATCATGGAGAACTTTGTATTGAAGATCCAAGAGAGAGGAGAAGCCATCTAGTTACTAGCTATGGACCCGTAGGTCTATGGTGAACTACTCACGCATCATTGGAGAGGTCATGGTGTTGATGAAGAAGCCCTCCGTGTCCGAATACCCCCTCCGGTAGGGCACGAGGACGTGCCCTAGATGGGATCTTGCGGAGACAGAAGCTTGCGGCGGCAGAAAAGTGATTGCGATGATCTCCTGATTTTTTCTGGAACTTTTGGGATTATATAGGCGAAAGATCTAGGTCAGGGGACCTCCAGCGGGGCTAGAAGCCTAGATGGCGTGGCCCCCCTGGCCGCGGGGTGGGGGCTTGTGGGCCCCCTGGAGCTCCTCTGGCTTGGCTCCCAAGTTCTCCGATCTTCTTCCGTTCCAAAATAATATTTTCGGGGATTTTCTTCCGTTTGGACTCTGTTTCAAAATCTCCTCTGAAAGGGGTCAAAAACATGGAAAAAACAGTAACTGGCACTTCGCACTGAGTTAATAAGTTAGTCCCAAAAAATAAATAAAAGGCATGGAAAACATCCAAAGTTTGACAAGATAATAGCATGAAACCATAAAAAATTATCGATACGTTGGAGACGTATGAGGCCCAAACGCCCGTGGTGGAGGAAGGGCGAGGGGCCGAAGTCGCCGAGGAGGTCGAGGTACGGGGAGGCGGAGCGCTACTCCAACGCCTCCGTCCTCCCTGGGGCTTGCTATTGTGGCGGCCCTCCATGTTTCCTTAGGGGACCCCACGTGTGCTTCTTGACTGCTGTGAAGAGAGCCCGAGCGACGTTGGTTGTCCTGCCTCGAGCGATAGTGACGAGGAGGACAGTGGTGGAGGCGAGGTATTAGTTGGGTTAGGGCCACGGGGTGTCGAACTGGACGTCGACTCCCCGGGCCCCAACTGGACGTAGGCCGCACTGCCATGGCTAGCTTGCGGCTCACCCCCGCCCGGTGGAGTCGCCTTGTCGGAGCTGGCGTCGGTGCCTCGTGTTTGAGGAGGAGGCACCTCCACCAGCTCTGACTTTTCCAGGTCCTCTGCTTGGGCCACCCCACCGGAGCGGGTATTGATCCCCGGGCTCCAGGAGGAGGCGTGCCCACCGGCTTCAGATCCTTGGCCCCTTCCTATGCCCTGCCCTCCGCACCTTGGCCAGAGGGGGGCCAGGTGATGTCTACTACGCAACCTTCTCCTTGTAGACGTTGTTGGGCCTCCAAGTGCAGAGGTTTGTAGCACAGTAGCAATTTTCCCTCAAGTGGGTGACCTAAGGTTTATCAATCCGCGGGAGGCATAGGATGAAGATGGTCTCTCTCAAGAAACCCTGCAACCAAATAACAAAGAGTCTCTTGTGTCCCCAACACACCAAATACAATGGTAAGTTGTATAGGTGCACTAGTTCGGCGAAGAGAAGGTGAAACAAGTGCAATAAGGATGGTAGATATAGGTTTTTGTAATCTGAAATTACAAAAACAGCAAGGTAACACATGGTAAAAGTGAGCACGAACGGTATTGCAATGCGTGGAAACAAGGCCTAGGGTTCATACTTTCACTAGTGAAGTTCTCTCAACAATGATAACATAATTGGATCATATAAATAGCCCTCAACATGTAACAAAGAGTCAGTCCAAAGTCACTAATAGCGGGGAACAAACGAAGAGATTATTGTCGGGTACGAAACCACCACAAAGTTATTCTTTCTGGTCGATCTATTCAAGAGTTCGTACTAGAATAACACCTTAAGATACATATCAACCAAGACCCTAATGTCACCTAGATACTCCATTTTCACCTCCAGTATCCGCGGGTATGATTATACGATATGCATCACATAATGTCAGAATCATCTATTCAACCAACACATATAACTTCAAAGAGTGCCCCAAAGTTTCTACCAGAGAGTCAAAACATGTGCCAACCCCTGTGCATAGGTTCCCAATGTCACGAACCCGCAAGTTGATCACCAAAACAGACATCAAGTACTCACATGAATCCACGTGTGCCAACCCATATGCATAGGTTCCCAATTGTCACAAACCCGCAAGTTGATCACAGCAGATAGACACGTGCAAGACATACATCAAGTGTTCTCAAAGACTCAATCCGATAAGATAACTCCAAAGGGGAAACTCAATTCATTACAAGAAGGACAGGGGGAAGAACATCATAAGATCCAACTATAGTAGCAAAGCCCATGGTACATCGAGATCAAGACATCTCAAGAACACGAGAGAGAGAGAGAGAGAGAGAGATCAAACACATAGCTACTGGTACATACCCTCAGCCCCGAGGGAAAACTACTCCCTCCTTGTCATGGAGATCGTCGGGATGATGAAGATGGCCACCGGAGATGGATTCCCCCTCCGGCAGGGTGCTGGAACGGGCTCCAGATTGGTTTTTGGTGGCTACAGAGGCTTGCGGCGGCGGAACTCCCGATCTAGGTTTCTTTCTGGGGGTTTCTGAATTTATAGGAATTTATGGCAGTGGAATTGCGTCAGTTGGGCCCACGAGGAGGTCACAAGCCTACTCGCCACCACCGGGGCGGTGGTGGCAGCGTGAGGGCTTGTGACTCCATCCTGGCTCTTCTGGCCTTCTTCCAAAGCTTCGGGGGTCTCTTTTGGTCCCAAAAAATCATCGTAAAGTTTCATTCCATTTGGACTCCGTCGGAAAATGGGCCAAAAACACGGAAAAAATAAAAACTGGCACTTGGCACTGAGTTAATAGGTTAGTCCCAAAAAAGATATAAAATAGCATATTCATGCATATAAAACATCCAAAGTTGACAAGATAATAGCATGGAACCATCAAAAATTATAGATACGTTGGAGACGTATCAAGCATCCCCAAGCTTAACTCCTGCTCGTCCTCGAGTAGGGAAGTGATAAAGAATGAATTTTTGATGTTGCAAGCTACCTAACATAGTTGTCCTTTGTAACTTGTCTCACGTGACATGAATGTTCAGATCCGTTAGATTCAAAACAATAGTTTGCTATTACGTGGAAACAATAATAATTCAAGCAAACTAGCAAGGTAATCATGAACTTTCAAAATAACAAGGCCAAAAGAAAGTTATCCCTACAAAAGCATATAGTCTGGCTATGCTCTATCATCAATGCACAACGAATTTCAATCATGCACAACCCCGGTATTGGCCAAGTAATTGTTTCACACCTTTACTTTCTCAAACCTTTTCAACTCTCACGCAATACATGAGCGTGAGCCATTGTTTTAACACTATAAGTGGTGTGGGGTGTGGTGGAGGTTGCAAGACAAAATAAGGAGAAGATGATCACATTAACTAGGCATATCAATGAGCTGTGGAGATGCTCATCAATAGATATCAATGTGAATGAGTAGGGATTGCCATACAAATGATGCACTAGAGCTAAGAGTATGTGAAAGCTCTTAAAGAAAACTAGTGGGTGTGCATCCAACTTGCTTGCTCACGAAGACCTAAGGCAATTTTGAGGAAGCCTATCATTGGAATATACAAGCCAAGTTATATAATGAAAATTTCCCACTAGCTATATGGTGGTGACAAAACGAGAGACTCTCAATCATGAAGATCATGGTGCTTAGTATGCACAAGTGTGGAAAAAGTGGTAGCATTGTCCCTTCTCTCTTTTTCTCTCATTTTTTTGGTGGCCTCTGTGGCCTCTTTTTTTTGGTGGGCTTCTTTGGCCTATTTTATTTCCTCACATGGGACAATGCTCCATCAATGATGATCATCACACTTACAACTCAAAACTTAGAGCAACGATGGCTCTATGTGGAATGCCTTCGGTAGTGTACCATGACAATGATCTAGCATGGCATAGACATTAATGGAAACATCATGCTAGCTAGCTTACGATCATGCAATGGCAATGTAGACGTGGTGGCACATGTCATGGTGGTAGTTGCATGGCAATATATCTCGGAATGACTTTGAAAAATCCATAGTAGGTGGGTATGCTTGCTGTTTTGAGGGAGGCTAATGGTGGGTTTTGTGCACCGGCGAAAGTTGCACGACACTAGGAAGATAGTGATGGTGGAAAGTGAAAGTGCTTCTAAACCATGGACTCAACATTAGTCATGGAGAACTCATATACGTGTTGCAAAAGTTTTATTAGTAATCGAAACAACGCATTCAACACATACTCCTAGGGGAAGGGTTGGTAGGTATAAACCATCGCGTGATCCCGACCGCCACGCAAAGGATGACAATCAATATACTAATCATGCTCAGATTTCATCACACAGCGGTTCACCATACGTGCATCCTACTGGAATCACTAACTTCAACACAAGTATTTCTAGATCCACAACACCTTACTAGCATGACTTCAAAATTACCATAACCACAACTCAAAACTAATTGAGATGAATCAAACTTCTCTAACAATTCAATGCACATGAAGGTGGAAGTTTTCGTATCCCTTTGGATAACTACCCCTTTTGAGACTAATTTCAAAGCATAGATCAACTAACAAGCCACGCACCGCTGTGCTCTAAAAGATATAAGTGAAGAGCATAGAGCAAAATTATCTAGCTCAAAAGGTATAAGTGAAGCACATGTGAGCTTGAATTGTCTACCAAAAGATATAAGTGATGCTCGATAAAATCATGGTGAGTGCATGTCTCTCTGTCTAGGTGTGCAGCAAGGATGATTGTGACACAACAAAAATAAAAGACTCCTACGATACAAGACGCTCCAAGCAAAAACACATAACATGTGGTGAATAAAAATATAGCCCCAAGTATCGTTACCGATGGATTGAAGACGAGAGAGGGGATGCCTTCCCGGGGCATCCCCAAGCTTAGGCTTTTACGGCATCCTTGAATATCTTGGGGTGCCTTGGTAATCCCCAAGCTTGAGATCTTGCCACTCTTTATCTCTTTGTCCATAAGAACTTCACCCAAAACTTGAAAACTTCACAACACGAAACTTAAACAGAAACTCGTGATAACATTAGTATGGGAAAGCAAACCACCACTTCCTTAGGTACTGTAGAAAACTTAAATTATACTTATGCTGATGTTGGGTTACTGTATTCTCAATCTTACATGGCTAATACCCCCCGATACTATCCATAGTTTCATCAAAATAAGCAACCAACACAACAAAAACAGAATCTGTTAACAGCAGACCAGTCTGTAGCAATCTGTATATTTTGTATAACTCTAGTACTTCAAAAAATTTGAACAATTAGGACAGTCTGAAAAAGTTACGTAGCAATCAGCATAAAAAATAATTAACTCAAAATATCTTATAGAAAAAAATGAAAATTCTTTTCGTGAGCAGAAAGTTTCTGTCTTTTCCAGCATGACCAAATGATCATCCCCAAGACTATTCATAACAGTTTTGCTTGGCACAAATGCAAAAAGAAACACAAAAAACACAATCATAACAGAATTATGATGGTGTGGAGAAAACAAAACAGGAAGCAAAAAAGCAAATAAAAATTTATTCATTGGGTTGCCTCCCAACAAGCTCTATCGTTTATCGCCCTTAGCTAGGCATTGATTTCAATGATGCTCACATAAAAGGTAAGGACTGAAACACAACGAGAGCATCATGGAGCAAATGGCTAGCACATTTAAGTCTAACCCACTTCCTATGCATAGGGATTTTGTGATCAAACAATTTATTGGAGCAAGAATCAACTAGCATAGGAAGGCAAAACAAGCATAGCTTCAAAAATTTCAACATATGGAGAGGAAGCTTGATACTATTGCAATAAGTAGAAGCATATGATCCTCTCTCATAGTAATTTTCAGTAGCACCATGAATGAATTCAACAATATAACCAGCACCTAAATCATTCTTTTCATGATCTACAAGCATAGAAATTTTACTGCTCTCCACATAAGGAAATATATTCTCAAGAATAGTAGTGGGTGTATTGTAAAAGACTTGAGCACTACAAATTGTGTCCAAAATGAAAAGGCAAGGTTTAGCAAAGGGGTTTTCGAAAGTATGACAAGATTTATCATCCCTCTTCTTCAAAGCATAAGTATCCTCACAATAATCATCATAGATAAGGGCATTCTTTCATCAAAATAATTTTGATCATTCAACTTGGAAGGACTAAAAAGATCATCTTCATCAAATATAGCATCCCCAAGCTTGTGTGTTTGCATATCATTAGCATCATGGGTATTCATAGAATTCATGCTAACAACATTGCAATCATGCTCATTATTCACATATTCTATGCCAAGCATTCTATGTAATTCTTCTTTCAGCACTTGAGCACAATTTTCCTTCCCATCATGCTCACGAAAGACATTGAAAAGATGGAGCATATGAGGCATCCTCAATTCCATTTTTTTTGTAGTTTTCTAGCGAAAGAACAAGAAACAAAAATATTTGAATTCAAGATCTAAAGATATACCTTCAAGTGCTAACCTCCCCGGCAACGGCGCCAGAAAAGAGCTTCGTTGACGGGATGTTAGTGCCGCTTACCTAGCCTCCCCGGTAACGGCGCGAGAAAAGAGCTTGATGTCTACTATGCAACCTTCTCCGTGTAGACGTTGTTGGGCCTCCAAGTGCATAGGTTTGTAGGACAGTAGCAATTTTCCCTCAAGTGGGTGACCTAAGGTTTATCAATCCGCGGGAGGCGTAGGATGAAGATGGTCTCTCTCAAGCAACCCTGCAACCAAATAACAAAGAGTCTCTTGTGTCCCCAACACACCCAATACAACGGTAAGTTGTATAGGTGCACTAGTTCAGTGAAGAGAAGGTGAAACAAGTGCAATAAGGATGGTAGATATAGGTTTTTGTAATCTGAAATTACAAAAACAGCAAGGTAACAAATGGTAAAAGTGAGCACGAACGGTATTGCAATGCGTGGAAACAAGGCCTAGGGTTCATACTTTCACTAGTGAAGTTCCCTCAACAATGATAACATAATTGGATCATATAACTAGCCCTCAACATGTAACAAAGAGTCACTCCAAAGTCTCTAATAGCGGGGAACAAACGAAGAGATTATTGTCGGGTACGAAACCACCACAAAGTTATTCTTTCTGATCGATCTCTTCAAGAGTTCGTACTAGAATAACACCTTAAGATAAATATCAACCAAGACCCTAATGTCACCTAGATACTCCATTGTCACCTCAAGTATCCGCGGGTATGATTATACGATATGCATCACATAATCTCAGAATCATCTATTCAACCAACACATATAACTTCAAAGAGTACCCCAAAGTTTCTACCAGAGAGTCAAAACTTGTGCCAACCCCTGTGCATAGGTTCCCAATGTCACGAACCCGCAAGTTGATCACCAAAACATACATCAAGTACTCACATGAATCCACGTGTGCCAACCCATATGCATAGGTTCCCAATTGTCGCAAACTCGCAAGTTGATCACAGCAGATAGACACGTGCAAGACATACATCAAGTGTTCTCAAAGACTCAATCCGATAAGATAACTCCAAAGGGGAAACTCAATTCATTACAAGAAGGAGAGGGGGAAGAACATCATAAGATCCAACTATATTAGCAAAGCCCATGGTACATCGAGATCAAGACATCTCAAGAACACGAGAGAGAGAGAGATCAAACACATAGCTACTAGTACATACCCTCAGCCCCGAGGGAAAACTACTCCCTCCTCGTCATGGAGATCGTCGGGTTGATGAAGATGGCCATCGAAGATGGATTCCCCCTCCGGCAGGGTGCCGGAACGGGCTCCAGATTGGTTTTTTGTGGCTACATAGGCTTGCGGCGGCGGAACTCCCGATCTAGGTTTCTTTCTGGGGGTTTTTGAATTTATAGGAATTTATGGCGGTGGAATTGCATCAGTTGGGCCCACGAGGAGGTCACAAGCCTGCTCGCCACCACCGGGGGGTTGGTATCGGCGTGAGGGCTTGTGACTCCCTCGTGGGTCTTCTGGCCTTCTTCCAAAGCTTCGGGGGTCTATTTTGTTCCAAGAAAAATCATCGTAAAGTTTCATTCCATTTGGACTCCGTCTGAAAATGGGCCAAAAACACGGAAAAAACAGAAACTGACACTTGGCGCTGAGTTAATAGGTTAGTCCCAAAAAAGATATAAAATAGCATATTCATGCATATAAAACATCCAAAGTTGACAAGATAATAGCATGGAACCATCAAAAATTATAGATACATTGGAGACGTATCACCAGGCGACACCCGTCGGGGGCGGTCTCGTTCTCGCGGGCTCGGTGCCGGCCCTGGGGGGGCAGCCCTGACCGCGTCGCGTGCTCTGCATTTTTGTATTTTTGAATTTCACTCCTCAGCGCGGGTCAGTCCTCGTCAAAAGACAGAGTCTTTAGGTTAGGACAATCACGCTTTGTAAGTGAAGCCAAATGTATCTTATCCATATAAATGAAAAAGACTGTTTTTCCCTTTGTCGATTCCGTTCTTTGTATGATTCGTTTTTGCATAATCTTTGAGCTTGCCGGCAACTACCGGCAAGGCTCCTTGCCGCGTTTGCCGCAACCATGGAAACCGCCAAGCGCAGCTTGAGATGAAATCGGGTGCTACTTAGCCGCTTGTTGTGTTGATCAGGTTCGCAACTGTTTGAAGGCGCTCTGTGGCCATTCAGGTCGTTTGAACGAGTTCAAAACAAAGACAAGGTGAACCGAACTTTGGGAAGGTCCCACTACGCGCAAACTCCTCACACAAAGATTGTAAACTTTCAAAGGGAAAAGCAAAGGATCTACCTACTTCAGATCTGAATGTCAAACTTAAAAACTTATCTATCCGCGTCGTGGTTGCGAGGTGCTTGAATCTTTTGCCGGGGCGTCGGAGCCCTCGGCAATCAGGAGATCACCTCTCCTGGCGTTCTTTTCTCCGGTAAAGACTTCTTGCCGATGGTCCGTGACCGTCGCTTGGAGAAAGATCCAGCCAGGGTATAACCCCTTTGCTTCTCTCTTGCTAGGTTGTGCTTGCGGAGCCCCCAAGCGCGTCTTTTAGCGACGATGCGACGCTCTTAGGGGCGCAACACTCGCACTAGAGTGCGCGCCAGGGCTTCGGGACCGTGTGGCGCATCCTCAACGACTATGCATCGCTCCACGGAGGTGCGTCCGCCGGAGTATGCGCTGGGGCCTGTGTGAAGCGCCCAGGCGCGCCCTCGACAGCTGCGCGTTGGCCCCCGAGCAACGCATCGGCCTGACGACGGTGCTCTTGGAGCCTCCGCCTCCCTGCCCCATGCGCGCGTCTAGCAACGCTCTCACGCAGGCCTTGGGAAGCCGTAGCCGAACAGGGCGCCCGCCGCGGTACCCCGTTTCCGGGGGAACGCGGCATAGCGCCCAAACTTCGATGGAGCCGGTGTTGAGTTTGCTCCAATTCACGCGTCCCCCCCCCCCCCCGCCCCCTACCTGGCGCGCCAAAGATGTCAGCGATGCTAGGTTGACACCTATGGGCATCAACATGATGCCCTTGTGATCGTAGGGCGGGCAAAGACAACATCAAGAGCAGATCTAACGATCAACACCCGGGAAACCTTTTTACCCAGGCTCGGGCCGCTTACGCGTAAACCCCTACGTCCTGCTCGTTTGATCGTATTAAGTGTTTTTTTGTTCGGTACAGTGATGATAACCGTCTTCTTGCCCAATCTCCAAAGAGCCTAACCCCTTGTGAATGAGCTAAGGGCCTCCTTTCATAGGCAAAGGGGTCACCTACAATGCTCGATGGTAGGTTCACGAAATGCTATAGTGAACCTAGAGCGGTGCTGTTCTATCTACCGTTGTCAGGTGCATTAAATGCACATCTTGTGCTTGTCAGCGAAGTGCTGGTGAAGACATGTGCCCAGGTGTTTCGACGCCTGGACGCCCCGCTCGCGCATGCGGGATGCGTTGGAACTCGGGGGACGGAGCACTGTGGCAAGGGTGGTCGCCCTCCAGTGCCTAGCCACGTCATCCCGGCAAGGGTGCTTGTCGAGGCCTTGGTCTTCGTCCCGGCAAGGAAGCTTGCCGGGGGCTTTGGTTGTCTTCCCGACGAGGGGCGCTCTCCGAGGTCTTGTGCCTCGTGAGTTCATCACGCCCACTAAACGGGCATGGCCTTGGATATCTTCCCGGTAAGGCAGGCTTGTCGGGGCCTTGGTAATCTTGGGGGTGCATCTTGTGTGGACTCTGCCATGCCCTGCCGTCAGGGGCTCTTTGCGCCCGTGCACAAGTCAGGGGCACTCGGGACCCCAGTCCTTAGTGCACTGACATATTGAATTCTTTTATTAAGGGTACTAACCACTCTAATCAGCTTATGATGAGTTTCGTATGAAGGGATTTTTCAAGTATGCGATGGGAGATGATGAAAGAAGATACAGGAGTGTCAAGCGCTCAAGCTTGGGGATGCCCCCATGCACCCTAAGAAATATTCAAGGAGACTCAAGCGTCTAAGCGCCCCCTTCTCTATCAACAATCATCAGTTCGTCCATCTCCATGCTATATTTTTATCACTTCATATGTTATATGCTTGGAGTGTCCGGCTCTTTACTTTTTAGTTTGTTTTAGTTTTGATTGCTATTCATAACAAGTCGGAACCTAGCCTACCTTGTTTTGGAGAGAGACACGTTCCATTCCACTCTAGAACACAACATAGGTTTTCATGCTTATCTTTTTTGTGTGTTCTTAATCTTTCTATAGCTAGTGTCATGTTGAGCTCTTAGTTTTCATGGTTATCTTTTTAAGAGCTTTTATTTAGATTGCTTTTGGAACTCTCTTGAGTTATCATGCTTATCTTATTTAGACAGTTGGCTCATTGCACTAAGTTGTGTGTCTTGCATGAGTAGGTAATTGAGGTTGCTATTTAAGTATAGTAGTAACTTGCAATAGTTTTGAGGTATTGAGTTGAGTAATGTTTGGACTATTGGTGCCAAGAGCTTGAGCCTATTAGTGATAGGTTTCTTATTTTTGGAAATCCGTGTGTTTTTCAAAAAATAAAAATTAGTTGAGAACACTAGCTACTAAATTGATCGCTAACCTCTGGAGGGGTTGGAATATATAGAGTACCCTCACGTTCCCATGAGTCGAGGATGCACAAGGATAACCAAACCCCCAAACACTCCTCCTCGGGGTACTTGTCTCTTTGTGAATTTCCTAACTAGATAGAGAGTTACCGAAGATAAGTGTATGAGTTCTTTGGACTAATGTGAGTATTCGATTGTTGGCACTTCCACCATCCATATTTTTGCTAGCCTCTTTGGTACCGTGCATTGCCCTTTCTCACATAGAGAGTTGGTGCAAACTCTGTCGGTGCATCCGAACCCATGACATGATACACTCTGTCATACATAAGCCTCATTATATCTTTCCTCAAAACAGCCACCATACCTACCTATTAAGGCATTTCTGTAGCCTTTCCGAGATACATTGCCATGCAACATCCACCATCTCATGACTTGATCTTCATGTCATACATGCTTTTGCTTGATCGTAGAGCCGCATGATAGTTGGGCCTGGCCCCAATTATTGCTACATGACGCGCTAGTATCATTGCATATCCTGCTACACTGGCAGAGGCATACATTTGCATACATCATGATAGTTTCACTTGTCTTTATGTTGAGTACTTCTTATAAAGTGTGATGATCTTCTTTTTATTCATGAAAAACATAGAGTGTTGCCCTTAAGTGAGGAAAAGATCCCAAAGAGGACAAACAAAAGATCCTAAAGAGGACAAATGAGAGATAAAAAGAAAGAGCCAAAGAGGCCACAAAAAATAAAAGAAAAAAGAAAAAAAGAAAAAAAAAGGGGGCAACACTACTATTCCTTTTGAAAGATCCACACTCGTACTCCATTGCTATATTTGTACTACATAGAGATTATCATTCATGTAAAACTATGTGGGGACCCTTACACTATAGAACTTGGTTTGCATATTCCAATGATGAGCCACCTCAAATGAGCTCTAGGTCTTCATGAGCAAACAAGTTGGATGCACCCCCACTAGTTCCATTGGAGAGCTTACCTTAGCTCATATGTGCATCCGTTACATGGCAATCCCTACTCCTCACATCATATCTATCATTTGGCTTTCTCTCGCCTATGGTTGTTGATTGCAATCTCTAGCGATGGCTATACGAATGCTGATGACAACAAACCTTCCCTTGCAACGGCACCAGAAGAATGCTGCTAGCACTCCCCGGCAACGGCGCTAGAAGAATTTTTGTTGATGGCCCACAAAAGCGTGGGTTCGCAGTAGTTTTCGAGGGTAGGGTATTCGACCCAATTTGTTGATAAGCCAGATAGGAGGTGAGAGAATACTCTCGAGTATTAGCAACTGAATTTGTCAGATTCAACCACACCTGAAAGATTAGTATCTGCAAGCCAAGTCGTAACAGCAAAGTAGTATGGTAACAACGGTGTCAGAAATGATCTGTTGACGGTAGACTATTCCTCACGATTGTACCAATGGCGCCTCCGTTGCCGCGTTGACGCAAGTTGTCAGTTCCCGTCAACGTCTAGTGAACCAAAATTGTAGCAGGTAGCAGCAGTGGCAAGGAACAGCAGTAGTGACAGCAGTAGCAAGTAGCAACAGTAGCAAGCGACAGTAATAGCAATAGTAGTAGCAGCAGCAGCAGAGCAAGACAAGTAACAGCAGTAGCAACAGTAGTAGCAACAGCAGCAGAGCAAGACAAGTAAAGCAGTAGGACAAACTCGTAGGCAATGGGTCGGTCATTTGTTTGGATGATATTTATCATGCAACAGCTATAACACGGAGAGATATGTGGCTAGCTCCCGTTCGTCAATGTGATGTAGGCATGCATTCGTGTGTCGTCATACGTGCTTAGGGAAAAGAACTTGCATGACATCTATTGTCCATACCTCCCGTGGCAGCGGGGTCCAAAAGGAAACTACGGGATATTAAGGTTCTCCTTTTAATAAAGAACCGGACCAACGCATTAGCACTTGGTGTACACATGAACTCCTCAAACTATGGTCATCACTGGGAGTGGTTCCGGTTATTGTCACTCCGGGGTTGCCGGATCATAACACATAGTAGGTAACTACAACTTGCAAGATCGGATCTAATAACACACATATATTGGTGACAACATAATAATTTCAGATCTGAAATCATGGCACTCGGGCCCTAGTGACAAGCATTAAGCATGGAAAAGTAGTAGCAACATCAATCTGAGAACATAGTGGATACTAGGGATCAATCCCCATCAAAACTAACTCGATTACATGATAGATCTCATCCTACTCATCACCGCCCAGCGAGCCTACGAATAGATTACTCACGAACGACGAAGAGTTTCATGGAATTGGAGAGGGAAGAAGGTTGATGATGACGATGGCGATGATTTCCCCTCTCCGGAGCCCAAGACGGACTCCAGATATGTCGTCCAGATGAAGAACAGGTGGTGGCGGCGCCTCCGTATCGTAAACGAGGCGAAAACTTCTCTTTTTATTTTTTCTAGGACGAAAGGGATCTTATAGACCTGAGATTGGGGGCGGCAGAGCCGTGTGGGCCCCACAAGCCTGCCCACCGCCACCAGGGGGTGGTGGCGGAGCAAGGGCTTGTGGCCCACTGGCCCACCCCCTGAGGTGGAACTTGGCGTGGATATTTTTCTTATTTTCCAAAACTACTCCCCATAAATTTTCAGGACGTTTGGAGAACTTTGATTTCTGCACAAAAATAACACCAAAGCAATTCTGCTGAAAACAGCGTCAGTCCAGGTTAGTTCCGTTCAAATCATGCGAATTAGAGTCCAAAACAAGGGCAATAGAGTTTGGAAAAGTAGATACGATGGAGACGTATCAGTTGTCCTCATTGATGTGAGCCTTTCACACCTTTTTCTCTTCCTTCCCCATAATTATTCTATTTGCCATCCTAAGTGCCAGCATATCTTGCTTATTCTCATGCATTGCATGAGTGCTCAAAACCGAAAGGGCGAGGATCATTTTGACTTGTGCGTGACTAGTGGTCTGGGGATGAGTCAAAATAAGATTCCGAAGGAGACCAAGTGTGAGGTTTAGTAGATTGAGTTCTCAACTAAAAAAATATTTTATGATCTCAACCCATCTCCCACTTCTTGCACGCAAACACCATTTGGAGATATTTGAGTCACGCACAGCGAGAGCTCTTGCACCTTTATGTTCTTAATTTGCTAATTTCAATACTAGATATAGACTCTTGCTTGTTATTGTCTTGATTTCAATTGCATATCTCACTTGCTTTACTTTGAAGTTCTTATATGTGTGTTAGCATGTTACCACATAAATTATTGTGTTATCATTTATCTACTCGAGGACGAGCAGAATTTAAGCTTGGGGATGTTGATACGTCCCAAACGTATCTATAATTTCTGCTTGTTCCATGATCTTTTGGGTGACATTGTTATATGTTTTGCTACACTTTTATATCATTTTACACATATTTGGACTAACCTACTAACTCAGTGCACCTAGTGCCAGTTTTTGTCAGCTGCTGTCTATTTTGCATGGGCTTTAACCCAATTTTCCGAAGCCTGAAAAATTCCAAGAAAATATATAAAAAATCAGCGTAACGGAAGCTTCCAGATCACCGAAGATGGGCCAGAGGGGGCCAGGGGCCTCCCAGGCGACCTGTCGGCGCGGCCTGGCCCTAGGCCGCGCCAAGAGGCCGCCTGGGTGGGTCCCACCTCCTTCGATGCCCTTCTTCGGCCAATATTTACTCCTCTGATAGAAAACCCTTCCATCAGATCCAAAATCGCGAATTTCTCCATCGTTCCATCGCCGCAGCGCTTTTGAGATCGGGAGCGTCAGGAGACTTCTTCCAGGCACCCTACCGGAGGGAGGATTGACCTACGGAAGCTTCTCCACCACCATGGACGCTTCCCGGACGTGCCGTGAGTAATCCTCCTTGGACCACGGGTCCATGACCAATAGCTATGTGATGTCTTCTCTCCAATCTTGTGCTTCAATGATTAGTCCTTGTGAGCTGCCCTACATGATCAAGGCATCTATGTAATTATCTTGCTATTGGTATGCTCGGTTTGTTGGGATCCGACGGTTTATGAGATTATGTTCTGATTGTTATGAGTTATATATTTGATTATCCTTTTATATTATGTTCCTTAGTGATTCATGCATGTTCTCTGTTGCTATTTATTGCTTTGGCCGAGTAGCAGATTGTAACTCCAAGAGGGACCGTTGTGCATGATAGTGGGTTCATGCCCCTCGATGTCTAGCTTGAGTGACAGAAACATGAGACTAGGGGATGTGTTTTTGCCACCAGGGAAAAAAGAACGGTGCTTGTGACCACAGTTTCAAGGATTGTTTACCTTATGCATAGTTCGTTAATGCAGTTGTTTGTTGCTTTGAGTTTACACTTTGGGTGGGGCTCGCAACTTAATACTGACGAGATGTTCTGGATAGATATCTCAAGGTGGACGATTAGTAAGTAGATGCTGATGAATAAACGGTCTACTTGTCTTGGTGTACTGCCCATTACTATTGAACCTCTAACTATCAAGTAGCATAATTAGCATTGCGATGCGTTCATAATTCTGTCAATTGCCCAGCTATAATTTGTTTACCCAAGCATAGTTGTTTATCGTCTTTTGGGAGAGAGACATCACTACTGAACATCATGTTACTCCGGTCCATATCACCATTGTTGTTTACACCTCCACCATTTAACGTTTTCATTTACTTTTTCGTTGCAATCACTATTACTTTCCCGCTTGTGTTTTGATCCTTTGCAAACTACAAGGCCGTAGAGATTGACAACCTCTGTACTCATTAGGAGCAAAGTTATTTGTGTGTGTGCAGGTCCACGTCTTCTGCTAGTGACAGGGTGGAAGACACCTACTTGTTGATCCTAGGAGTTCTACTGGTTCGATAAACCTTACAGTCTTAGTGTGAGGGAAAACTTGTTGCTGACTACATCTCAACGTTCCACTTGGAGTAACCAATGAGGAGCGAGAAGTATGTACATCATCTCGTCATCAGGGACTAGTTCACCCTCGGGGATGAGGGTATGTACCAATAGTTATGTGTTTGATCTCTCTCTCTCATATTCTTGAGATGTCAAGATCTTGATGTAACACAGGCTTTGTTGATATAGTTGGATCGTATAGTGTTCGTCCTTTGCCATCTTGTTGTGATGAGTTGAGTCTTTCCCTTTGAGGTTTGTTATGTCGGATTGAGTATTGGATTTGAGAACACTTGATGTATGTCTTGCATGCGGATACCCGTAATTACATTGGGGTATTCTAATGGTTAACTTGATATATGTTATGGTATTAACTTGCGGATTCCGATGATCTTGGGGTTGTACGCATAGAAATCTTGCAGTACTCTTTGAAGTTATTTTGTGTTGGATTGAATATGATGAATCTAAAATTGTTTGATGCATATCATATAATTAACCCACTAATACTAGAGGTGACATTGGACTATCAAGGTGACATTAGGGTTGATTGATATGTATCATGGGTGTTATTTTAGTATGAAATCTAGGGTTGTTTGTGACACTTATAGGAATAGCTCAAAAGATTGATCAGAAAGAATTAGGTGGTTCTAATACCTACGCCAATTTCATCTTATGTTCTCCGCTACTTAGGAACTTTAGAGTGTTTCTTTGTTGCATGTTGACGGATGACCATATGATTCTACTGTGTTAGAATTGTTGAGAGATTGCACTAGTGGAAGTATGAACCCTGGGCCTTATTTCCAAGCATTTATACAACATTTTCATCACTGTTTTACACTTTCTAACTTGTTGTTTTTATATTTTTAGATTACAAAAAATATATTTCTACTATCCATACTACGCTTGTATCACCATATCTTCACGGAACTAGTGCACCTATACAATTTGCCATTGTATTGGGTGTGTTGGGGACACAAGAGATTTGTTGTATTTTGTTGCAGGGTTGTTTGAGAGAGACCCTCTTCATCCTACACCTCCCACGGATTGATAAACATTAGGTCATCCACTTGAGGGAAAATTTCTGATGTCCTACAAACCTCTGCACTTGGAGGCCCAACAACTTCTACAAGAATAAAGTTGCATAGTAGACATCAAGCTCACTTGATGTTACCTTGGTAGTAATAGCCTCATGAGCTAACTTTAGCACATTGTCAGATACGAGAAGATCACCATGAGAGCTAGATAGCTTTTCATGACTTTCTTCCAATTCCCCATAATTGCTAGATAGCAACTTAAGTTGAGCCCTTATCTGAACATTCTCCTTTAATATGCATGCTTCATTAGAAATAGAGTTAGTAGCACAAGAAGCATCATCATTAACAACAAGAGGAGAAGGCAACTTGGCAAGCTCTTTTGCATATGAAGCTTCAGGTTGAGCATGAGAGTCGGTGAGTTTGATGTGCGAACTATTAATGACCCTTGAGCCATTTTTGAGGTGCTCAAAGTCCTCAAGGAGTTTAGCATGTGCAACTTCAAGATTTTCATTTTTAGTTATAAAATCATAAACCACCACAACAACTCTTTCATGATATTCCTTTACTCTAAATAATTCTAGAGAAAAATTCTTCTCAAGAGACTCCTTGGTGGGTTGTTCTTCTTCAAGAGCTTCAGAAAGATCCGCTATCTCATTTGCGTACACACGCTCATGACCTTCCATTTTCTCAATGGTTATCTCATGCTCCTCGAGATGAGATTCAAACTCCTCAATATATTTATTTCCCTCAATGGAAATATAAATGATTTCCATGAAGTTGGATCGAGCAAGTTTAGTATTATGAAGAGATTGAAAAATCATTTCACCCTTAATTTTGAAGGAATCAATATTATCACGCTCTTCATCAATTAGCTCATCCTCATTATCATCAACATCATCATCATGAGATATATTGGGATCCAATGGGTTCCCCTCACATAGAGGAGAAAGTGACTAGTGGAAATGTGGATCTAGATCTCCTCTCTCTTTACCCTCAAGAACTAGCAAGAACCATTGGAGGGATTGACACATAGCAAGCTCTAAGAAGGCCAAGAATGGGGGGGACACAAGCTCAAAGGATTGGGACCATTCGGCAAGGAGGCCCCCTTAAATAGGCTCCCCTGAATTTGACCTTTAAGCCCACAAGTCGTGCTCAAGTGGAACTACCTATTGGGAGAGCGATACTACTGATTAGCACAGTCAAAACAACCCCACAAGACAGAAAACATGAGTGCAGTTCTATGAGAGATGTAGTATCGACAAGTCATGCTCAAGTGGAACTACCTATTGGGAGAGCGATACTACTGATTAGCACAGTCAAAACAACCCCACAAGACAGAAAACATGAGTGAAGTTCTATGAGAGATGTAGTATCGCTTGGGGGAGAGGTAGTACCGCTCGGGCAAGAATTAGTACCGCTTGAGAGGTATTACCGCTCCAGGGAGCAGTACTAATGCTTATAATAGGTACTACCACTCAGGGGAGCATTACTGCCGCTTAGATCTGAAAAACCGCCCAAGCAAAATAGAAGAAGCTATGATGATAATGCTGCGGTTATAATTGATCAAAAAGGCAACCCAAAAGGAACTCAAGTTTTTGGCGCGATTGCCGAGGAATTGAGAGAATTGAATTTTACCAAAATAGTTTCATTAGCTCCTGAAGTATTATAAATACTAGTAGGCGAAATTTAGATCAAAGAATTAATATTAGTAGATTCTCATGGAGAGTTTGATCCTGGCTCAGGATGAACGCTGGCGGCATGCTTAACACATGCAAGTCGAACGGGAAGTGGTGTTTCCAGTGGCGAACGGGTGAGTAACGCGTAAGAACCTGCCCTTGGGAGGGGAACAACAACTGGAAACGGTTTCTAATACCCCGTAGGCTGAGGAGCAAAAGGAGAAATCCGCCCACGCTCCAATACTAAAACAGCTATAACTTCTCCATACGGACTCCAAATTGAGCAAACTCAAGCTTGTTGGATAGAGGACGAGAAGTGTCATGGTATTTCCGGGACAGATGCCAGGGGTGGCTTAAAGAGGTGAGAGCAAGACCGCTATGGAGATCAGGAACGGGTTTGGCAATAGCACGCGGTGGTTTACCCAGGTTCGGGGCCCTCACATGGAGGTAACACCCCTATTCCTGCATGTGTGTATATATGGAGAGTATATAGATGCACATGGTGCCTCTTGAGCTGTCTGGATGAGGAATAAGGAGGCTGGGAGCTCTCCTCCTCTCCTGGAGAGTGGGGAATGAGAGAATGGGGGGAGTCTGGGAGAATCCTCCCCCAGTACGTGTGTGTGGGGGGGGGTCTGGGTGCCCCTGCGTGCCTCTCCCCGTGGTCTGGCTCCCTGGGTCACCGTATAAAGGGGTGCCTAGAGGACAAGGGGGGCCCACGGGGCCTAACTTTTACTGTTGGACATGATGGGTGAGGGGCCCGCCTGGCGTAACTTTACTGTTGGAGTTGACCGGTGCGCAGTGATGCAGACTGGGCTGTCGGGGCACCGTGATGCAGGCTGCAACGTCCTCCCATCTCGTTGATGGGACGTTGCAGCTGTCCTCACTAGGCTCCACTCGGACAGGTTCCAGTCGGATAGGTTCCATTCGGCCGTGCTCCAGCGGGCCAGGGTTCCAGCCGGCCAGGGTTCCAGCCAGTCGGGTTCCAGCTAGCCGCTCTTCTGTCTTCACTTCTTTGATTGTCTTTGTTGATTCACGGGGTATGACGTATCGGGGATAACTCCCCTGATGTTTTTTGAAATGTTGTATTGTCTTCTTTAGCCTACCCGGGGTCATCCCCCCGATAGTAGCCTCCGCGGGAATCGAAGAGTCGCGCGGAGGATTTTAGTTGTTTTCGTAGAAAATGACGGTGTCGAGACACGGCCAGGTGTGGACAAGAAGTCTGTTGGCTCTTGTGCATCAAGCGCTGCCGTGTGCGGACGCGGATCCCACTGGCTCTTGTGCACGGGGCACTACCAAGCGCGGATGCGGAGTCCGGTGGCTCTTGCGTGTGAAGTGTTGCCGTGTGCGGACGCGTAGTCCACTGGCTCTTGTACGTGGGGCACTGCCAAGCACGGACGTGGAGTCTGGTGGCTCTTGTGCGCGAAGCGCTGCCGTGTGCGAACGCGTGGTCCGCTCGCTCTTGTGCGCGGGGCACTACCAAGGATGGACACGGAGTCCGGTGGTTCTTGCGTGCGAAGCGCTGTCGTGTGCGGATGCGGAGTCCGCTGGCTCTTGTGTGCGGGGCACTGCCATGCGTGGACGCGGAGTCCGATGGCTCTTGCGCGCAAAGCAGTGCCATGTGCGTACGCGGAGTCCGATGGCTCTTGTGCGCGGGGCACTGCCAAACGCGGATGCGGAGTCCGGTGGCTCTTGTGCGCGGGTCACTGCCATGTGCGGACGCGGAGTCCGATGGCTCTTGCGCGCGAAGCGCTGCCGTGTGCGGACGCGGAGTCCGGTGGCTCTTGTTCCCGGGGCATTGCCAAGCACGGGCGCGAAGTCCGGTGGCTCTTGTGTGCGGGGCACTGCCATGAGCAGACACGGAGTCCGATGGCTCTCGTGGGCGGGGCCCTCCAAAGCGTGGGCGCGGAGTCTGGTGGCTCTTGTGCATAGGGCACTGCCATGTGCAGACGCGGAGTCCGATGGCTCTTGCGCGCTAAGCGTTGCCGTCGTTGTCGTGGCTAAGATTGCCGATGGTGACCGGTTGCGGGCTACAGCCGACAACGACTTTCTTCTAGTGGGGGCACGCCAGCGCACCCACTAGGTGTAGCATTCGAGATTCGGGCTGGTTGCGCGGCTGCGTGGCAGCCGGGCCAAATCTTTCTCCTCTGATTTTTTGTGTCCTCTTTGCAGGATGACATGGCTTTCTTCCAGCAGGGGCGCGCTGGCGAACCCACTGGGTGTAGCCTCCGAGCCTTCGGGCGACTCGAAGAGTCATGCGGAGGCTTCTTGTTGTTGATGTAGCAAAAAAAGTTGTTGATGGCGACCGGCTGTGGGTTGCAGCGAATATAGCTTTCTTCCAATGGGGGCGCACCAGCGCACCCACTGGGTGTAGCCTCCGGATGACTCGAAGAGTCGTGCGGAGGCTTCTTACTGTTGGTGTAGCAAAAGGTTGCCAATGGCGACCATCTGCGGGTTGCAGCCGGTGTAGCTTCTTCCAGTGCGGGCGCGCCAGCGCACCCACTGGGTGTAGCCTTCGAACCTCCGGGCGACTAGATGAGTCATGCGGAGGCTTCTTGGTGTTGGTGTAGCAAAAAGGTTGCCGATGGCGAACGAATGCGGGCTGCAGCCGGCGTAGCTTTCTTCCAGTGGGGGCGTGCCAGCGCACCCACTGGGTGTAGCCTCCGGGCGACTCGAAGATTCGTGCGGAGGCTTCTTGCTGTTGGTGTAGCAAAAAGGTTGCCGATGGCGACCGGCTGCGGGCTACAGCCGGCGTAGCTTTCTTCTAGTGGGGGCGCGCCAGCGCACCCACTGGGTCTAGCCTCCGAGCGATCGGGCGACTCAAAGAGTCGTGTAGAGGCTTCTTGATATTGGTGTAGCAAAAAGGTTGCCGATGGCGACTAGCTGCGGGCTGTAGCTGGACAGAATCCAGCCGGCAGCACACAGCCTACAGCCGGACAGGTTTTAGCTAGATGGGTCCAGCCGGCAGTCTAGAGCCGAACAGGTTCCAGCTCGACGGGTCCAGCCGGCAGCCGGCATGCAATGGTGGTTCACCGCGAAGATGATCGTGCAAGAGACAAAGTTAGTTAGTGCAGATTTATGAAATATGTAACTTTGGCCGTGCAAGTTTTATGCGGGTGAAATGTCGACTCGGTGTCGTCTGAGCCCTTTGGGCCATTTCGTGTCCCCTCGGCTCTTTGGCTTTTTCTCCTGCTAACCGGACAACCGTGATATGGTCTATAGCTAAGAGGAAGAGTGGGTCGCAGATGGGAACGCACGGTACTCTGACTCCAGGATCAGGCTCGACCGGGTATAAATTTCACAAAGGGAATGATTGGTTCACCCAAACCGTTTTTTCCCCAGAAATTGTTCGTGGGGTGACCTCGAGCTTTTGCTCTTGCTAGCCAGACAATCGCGATAAGGTATGTAGCTGAGACGAAGAGTGGGCCTTTTGTACTGTAGATGCTACTAGCTCCGTCTGCGGGGAGGAACGAATCAGGCCAAACGGCCGGCTCCCCGGTCAAGACTAGCTCGGCGCCAGGGTGAGCAGCAGAGGAGCTCAAATGAATATGGTGATGGCCCTGGAGTATTGCTCGGTGTATTTGCTTTTGCGCATGGTGCGTGGATGCACAGAGAGGAGCTCACATTGCTTTTCGTGTAGACGAGGTTGTTGTTGTCGATGACACCCGGCGTGGCTTTCTTCGAGTGGAGCGCGCCGGCCCGCTCACTCTGTGGCCGCCAGGCCTTCGACGGTCGATGGTTGTGCTAGCCGTCCGGGCCCGACGACCGAACGTCGAAGCGGATGGGCGACTTGGTCGGCCATGCGTCAAAGTACGCGGTGGACTGGCCAGGCCGTGACGCATGAGGGCGAGCCGACCGAGCGGTGACGTTGTTTTCTCGCAAACAACATTTTTTACTTCTCTCAACATAAGATTTTTTAGGGTAGCCGATCGATGACTTTTCTTCATGAGTTGGTCCCTTTTCTTTGTGCCATGCTGGCTGGGGAAACGCGGAGCGCAGCCGTCGCCAGTTGCTGGAGCGAGCCTGTGTGGGCAAGCATGCCAAGACCGCGTCGGGCATGGAGCCGGCGCAGGAGATGGGCGCGGGAGAGGCACTGCGACACGGTTGGAGCGGGCGGCCAGCCGGCCGGGAACAGCCGGCAGGCAGCTGGGAGACGAGCGGGCGCAGCAGGGGGAGGCCAGTCGGAGTGGGCGGCTGATACGTCCCAAACGTATCTATAATTTCTGCTTGCTCCATGCTAGTTTTGGGTGATATTGCTATGTGTTTTGTATACTTTCATACCTTTTTCAACATATTTGGACTAACCTACTAACTCAGTGCACCCAGTGCCAGTTTCTATGTGCTGATGTCTGTGAATTGCACGTTTATACCCATATTTACAGTGCCTGAAAAATTCCACAAAAAACACATAAAAAATCAGCGTTCCAGAAGACTCCATGCGGCTGAAGGAAGGCCAGAGTGGGGCCACGAGGCCTCCAAGCGAGCTGGTGGCGCGGCCTGCCCCCTGGCCGCGTGAGGAGGCCGCCTTGGTGGGGCCCAGCCCCTCTGATGCCCTACCTTGGCTCCTATTTTTACCCCCGTGGAGGAAACCCTGATTCGGAAACCCTTTTCTCCAGAAGCAATTTCGATCTCCGCCGCCATCGCCAACAAGTTTCGGGGGACCAGAATTCCTGTGTCGGCACCCTGCCGGGACGGGGAAGTGCCCCCGGATTTATCTCCATCGACGTTGCTTCATCCTTCCATGAAGCGGGAGTAGTTCCTCCTCGGGGCTGAGGTCTTCTACAGTATCTATGTGGTTAATTCTCTCTCCCATGATGCGATCTTGATTGTGATCATAGGCTATGTTAACCCAGGGTGATCCCATGATGTTTCCCCTTCTTCTATGTATTGGATTGATGTACTAACTTGATCTTATCAAGTATAATTCCCGAGACCATGGTGACAGCGGTCTATTGGACATGGATTAGAATAATATTTTCATGAGTGATTTCCTCTTTTGTGAATTGATTGAAGATTGCGAGTCTCCTGGTGTTTGTCTTTGACTATCCTTGAGATACGTTGTGGTGATTGTGATACTCTCTTTGGATGGCCGCGGTGACATTGGGAAATCCATAAATGAGAACTACAAACTCTGAGGTGTGCTTTTGTAGCCCTACATAATTCTCGTCATCTCTTGATCACAAAGGAATGACCTCCGAGTACGACACCATTGCATGTTTTAGTGGAAATATCATGTGATTAGACTATGTTAATGTTGTTGGGAGTTGCCACTAGTGAAAGTATGAAGCCTAGGCCTTGTTTCTCACCATTATTACACCGTTTATGCCCACTTTTGTCACTTGCTACCTTGTTGTAATTTTTATTACAGATTTATATTACCTTGCTTTGCCACACCTATCACCCATATTTTACCATCTCTTCGCTGAACTAGTGCACCTATACAATTTACCATTGTATTAGCTGTGTTGGGGACACAAGAGACTTCTTGTTTCTTAATTGCAGGGTTGCTTGAGAGAGACCATCTTCAACCTCTACTTCCCTGAGTTTGATAAACCTTAGGTCATCCACTTGAGGGAAATTGCTGCTGTCCTACAAACCTCTGCACTTGGAGGCCCAACATAGTCTACAAGAATATAAGCGTGCGTAGAGATCAAGCTATTTCTAGCGCCTTTGCTGGAGAGTGAGTGTTCGAAGGTATATCTTTAGATCTTGCAATTAAATATTTTCGTTTCTTGTTTTTATTTTCACTAGTTAGGCTTATGGAAAACTGCACTCTTAGTTCGCTGCTTGGGGAAGGCCGCTTTACCACACCTATGGTAGAGAAGTATCCTCCACCTACTGAATGTATCCCATTCAAAATACCACTTGAGATAACTGAAATAATAAGGAATGATTGTTATGTAGGATATGGAACAGTCAATCCTAGTAATCATTTGTTGAAACTTACAGAACTTTGTGAGTTGTTTAAGATTTCAGGTTTGACAAGAGATGGAGTCATGAGGAAATTATTTGCCTTGTCACTGAAAGGAAAATCATTGGAATGGTATAGGATACTAGATGATTCTCACCTACGGGGTTGGGAAGAGATCCAGTCTCTCTTTTGCTCCAAGTTTTATCCTCTTCATGAAGTCCATGAGAATAGGAATTATGTTTATAATTTATATCCTCATGACGGAGAGAGCATAGCTCAAGCTTCGGGGAGACTGAAAACTTTAATGCTAAAATGTCCTAACCATGGGCTCCCCAAAGATATGATTATTACTAATTTCTATGTGAGGCTCTCTCGACAGGATAAAGACTTGCTCGATGCTTCGTCTATGGGTTCTTTCACAAACGAAAGGATTGATGCTAAATGGGAACTCCTTGAAAGAATTCAACGTAATACTGAAGATTGGGAGACCGACAAAGGTAAAGAGTCATCTATAAATTATGAGTATGGTTGCATTAAGGCATTTGTTGAAACTGCAAGTTTTAATAAGTTTAGTGCTAAGTTTGGGCTTGATTCTCAACTCCTTGTTGATTTCCTCAAATCTCTTGCTTCACATCTTAATATGCCTAAGGAGAATTGGATCAAGCATCATGAACCTTTTAAAGAGATTTGCAAATAAAATGAAATTGTTAATGATAATTGCAACATGCATCATCCAATTCGTGAAAATGAAGTTTTATATAAGCATGTTAATTTTTGTGGAGCGGATAGACCTTGTGAAAGGCCTATGATTGAAGAAGAGAAGTATTGTAAGCAACATAAGCATGAAAGAACAATCACTTGGGTTAGAGATTTAAATGAAATTGCTAGAGAATTGTGTGACCTTTATCCTTTTACTTGTGAACTTTGTGGTATAGAGGGTCACTTTAATTTTCAATGCATGTACTTCCAAAACATAACTCTTAACGAGTTGTGTGATAACATGATCACTTATAATCTTTATGATGAACTTATGTTATTTTTGATGTGTGAAGCGTTATCAGAAAAAACTTCTTGGCTAGATGATAATGCCTTAGGAATAAACAATACTTTGCAAAAATGCCATCTCTATTGTGTTGTTAATTGCCAGGAAAATTATTACATAAGTAAGATTAGAAAGGAGGGAACTTTACCAAAGCATAAAAATGTCTCTTATGTTTCCACTAATAAAAAGGAGAGTTTCTCCCAAGTTTCCCCTATTGTTTCGAATGATAAACCAGAATATGTGGAGAAGCTTCCTCTCCAACCACTCCCTCCTAAGGTGAAGAAGAAGAAAAAGAAGAGGTGGAATAGGAACAAGAAGGAAGAAGAATGGGTATCAACCTGGCCTGAGCATATTCCTCGCATCAACTTTCATCCTAACGGACATAAATTTATGGAGGATGGTGAGCTGGATTGCATTTATTATTATCTTGATCATAAGTCCGTAGGTACTGTTGAAGATGATTTTGATTATGATATGCATGTTGCTTATTGTGATTGGGAAGATGATGATAATGCTACTTATGATCTTGAAATTCTTTTTGGTACCAACTTTGAAAATGATGATATGGAAAGCTCTAAGCTTGGGGATGATAGGATTGCAAGTCCTCTACCCATTAGTGATGTGATAATTGATAATTCTTTTGCTAGTAAGAATAAAGACAACATGTTTACAAATATAGTTGCTAGCAAAAATAATGCTCTTCTCTACCATGATGATGTTATAACTCCTATCTATAGTGATTGTAAACATACCTATGACATAAGGAGAAATTATCCATACGAAACTGGTCATAATCATGGAGGGAATTACTCCCTTGCTGAACACCATCTCCCCAATACACGATTAATCTATAGTGTTCAAGTTGTTTATGATAGTCCTACTCCCACTATTACCAATGAGAAAGATTATGCTTATGTGGAGAGTAAGAGTACCTCTTTGCATGTGGATCATGGTAAAAATCCTTTATGTGATACTTATATTGTTGAGTTTATTCATGATCCCACTGAAAATTATTATGAGAAGGGAACATATGCTTATACATATTTCAATAATATCAAGTTCCCTCTCTTTATGTCGAAGGTTTTGAAGCTGCACTTGTTTTGCCTTCCTATGCTTATTGCTTTGTGCTTCAGTGGATTGTTCTATTGCAATATTCCTATGAATAGGAAGCATGATAGACTTAAATGTGTTTGGTATTTTCTTCTTGATGCTCTATTTTGTTCTACAACTCTTATTCCTACGAGAGCATCATTAAAATCTTAAGCCTATCTTTATGGCTATAAAGAAAGAGCTCTAGGGAGACAACCCTTGTTATCTTTACTTTGAATTTTTACTTTCAGTTTTTAGTGCTATTGATGTGTGTTACTACCGTAGCAACATCATTGTAGCTTTACTTTTAAGCTTTGTGCCAAGTTTTAGCCTCCGATTGCAAGAAAGTTCAAAAGTTGTGACATGTTGTCTAGAAACAGATTTTGTCTGCTTGACGGAATAATTCACCAAAACTCACCAGATCATATTTTTGATATGCTTGAGAGAGACCATCTTCAACCTCTACTACCCTGAGTTCTATAAACCTTAGGTCATCCACTTGAGGGAAATTGCTATTGTCCAATAAACCTCTGCGCTTGGAGGCCCAACATAGTCTACAAGAGTAGAAGCGTGCGTAGACATCAGCGGCCAGCCGGAGTGGGCGGCCAGCCGGAGTGGTGCGCAGCCGGCCGAGGTGGCCAGCTGGACGGGGAGCAGCCGAGAGCCAGCTAGGTAGGCGGATGGGCACAGCAGGGGGAGGCCAGCCGGAGTGGGCGGCCAGCCGGAGTGGGGCGTAGCCGGCCGAGGGGAGCACAGCCGGTAGGGACCGGCGGGTCGGAGAGTCGAGGCGCAGTGAGGACGACCGTAGCGGGCGGGCGGAGATGGAGCCGACTGCGGATGCGCGGGGTGGCGCGGTTGCCGACTGGACAGTGGCCAGAGGTGGCTGGTCGAAGTGAGGGCGCTGCTGGCCGAGAGCACACGGGGTGATGGTGGTGGAGCAACACACGGGGCTTTCACACGAGGCATGCATGCATGTTGTTTGGGCCAGCCGGCCATGCAGCTAGTTAGTGCATGAGGCACATCCAGTTTGTACACGTTTAGTGCATGAGGCACAGCCGGTTAGCGCATGAGGCACAGCCGGCCATGCAGCCGGTTAGTGCATCAGGCGTGCACGCGGGCAAACCTTGGCCGCAACCGGCCAGCACTATGGCCATGCACCCGGCCACCGATGCGGCAGCCGGTTAGGCAGCGGCAGGCAGCCAGTCAGCATAGTATGCATTTTAGCATTAAACCATGCTTGTGGCTGTGGTAGTGAGGATAGTGCATGAGGCACATCCGGTTTGTACACGCATGCATGCAATCGGCCAAGGCTCATACACATGCATGTGTACATCTGATGAGGTAGCCGACCATGAGTGTGTTTTTCTCGATGGAACGAATAGCAGCAGCCGCAACAAATGATGGCAAAACCCGGGACAAGCAAGGGCCACTCCCCCGGGCTGCGATGCCGGAGAGGAGGGGCTCTGAGACAAAGCAAAGCGCGCGGTGCAATTCGTCGATGGAGAAAAGAGCGAGACCGGTGGCGAGGACTCGGAGTCCCGTGAAGTCGCCCGAGGTGTGTCGATGTCGAGCCCTCGACCGTCGTCGGTGAGACGGCGGCGATCTCGCGGTGGTGATGATGAAGAGGGTCCCGCCCGGACCATGGTTCCAGCAGCAGCATGCCCCACGGTGGGTGCCAAATGTCGTGGTATTTCCGGGACAAATGCCAGGGGGTGGCTTAAAGAGGTCAGAGCAAGACCACTGTGGAGATCCGAAATGGGTTGGGCAACGGCACGCGGTGGTTTACCCGGGTTCGGGGCCCTCGTGTGTTGGTAACACCCCGACTCCTACATATGTGTGTGTATATGGAGAGTATATAGTTGTACATGGTGCTCCTTGAGCTGTCTGGAGGAGGAAGGAGGCTGGGAGCTCTCCTCCTCTCCTGGAGAGAGGGGAATGAGAGAATGGGGGAGTCTGGGAGAATTCTCCCACTGTACGTGTGTGTGTGTGTGTGTGTATGTCGGGGTCTGGGTGCCCCTGCGTGCCTCTCCCCGTGGGCTGGCTCCCTGGGTCACCTTATAAAGGGGTGCCTAGAGGACAAGGGGGCGGGCCCACGGGGCCTAAATTTTACTATTGGACATGATGGGTGAGGGGGCCGCCCCGCCTAACTTTACTGTTGGAGGTGACCGGTGTGCAGTGATGCAGACTAGGCTGTCGGGGCGCAGTGATGCAGGTTGCAGCGTCCTCCCATCTCGTCTGATGGGACGTTGCAGCTGTCCTCGCTGGGCTCCTCCCGGGCAGGTTCCAGTCGGACAGGTTCCAGCCGGCCAGGGTTCCAGTCGACCAGGTTCCAGCCGGCTAGGTTCCAGTCGGCCAATCTCTAGCCGGACAGTCTTCAGCCGGACAGTTTCCAGCCAGCCAGGGTTCCAGCCAGCCGGTCTTCTGTCTTTACTTCTTTGATTGTCTTTGTTGATTCACAGGGTATGACGTATCGTGGATAACTCCCCCGATGTTTTTTGAAATGTTGTATCGTCTTCTTTAGCCTACCCGGGGTCATCCCCCCGATAACAAGAGCTATCCAAAATAGGATGATTATATAGGGAACAAGGAATGGAGAATAATTGCCAATAGGATAAGGAAGATGAACTTTCCAAACATGATACGGCAAAATCTCCAACACCGAAAACACAAAGATGATGCATATGGAATCTGTATTTGATGAGCTTGAGCTAATCATGATGAAGACCATAAGCTCCAAAACTCACATAGATAAAAGCCAAACAAGACCAATAAATATGATGATGCCAAGAATTCAATGGTTTGAGCTCTCAACAAATGATACAATCAAGCTACTCACTTGAGTGTCCCCCTTGATAGTATAACTATTGATCCTATAACCTGGTCTTCCAACTACCACCATGAGACTAGTAAAATAGAAAAAACCCATCAAGGACAAACATTTGCCTTGCGAGTACTCCATTGAGCTAGAGGATGACGATATTCTCCTCCCCAAGATGGACCACCTTTATTGATTGTGTCGGCTCGATGAAAACTAGTAGATTGCTCCCCCATACTCCATCATGGGTGAGCCTCTTGTCGGCACATCTTCACATGCCCATTATCACCATATGGAAGGCAAGCTTCAAGCATGTGATATCTTTGTGATGCTTCACTTGAAATTGCACACCTCAACCGCGATGACGATCACCACTTGATGTCATCCTCCATGAGTTGTATGAGATCTTCTTTTTGATGCATGCCCAAGGAAACATACCTAACCCCACAAAGAACACTCCCAAAGTTGATGGGTTAGTACACAAAGCGTACTGGAAAATACTTACTGTACCATGAGATCACTTGATCCCACTTGGTACATGTTCTATATTTTGTGTGTTAATCATCTTGAATAACTCTTTGACTTAGTATTGATCAACCTTGTATCTTATCTTCTCTCTTCATAAAGGTGACGTATTGAATATAAACATGAATATTCTCATAATATTTTTCTTCCAGACATGTTTGCCATAAGCTCAACTCTCACATGACCAATCTTTGGATAAATCCTTGAATGCCACCTTGGTCATCACATAAACTCCTTGAAAACAAAAAATGGACTCCAAGAAGTGTTTATTGACAAATACTTAGAATATAAATCAAGGTAACCATTAGTCCATAGAGAATGTCATCAATTACCAAAGCCACACATGGGGACAGCATGCTCTTTCACCAACATTTCCATGAAATCCTCTAACCCTCCACATCCTAGCAAACCATTGTTTGGCTATGTTACCGCTTGCTCAACCTTTCTTATAGCGTTGCTACTTGCACATGTAGGTTGTTCCATGTGACAACATGGATATCTTGGGATATCAAAATATTGTTGTTATTCAATTTAACGCACATATACACATGGTAAAAGGTGGAAGGCCTGGCCTTTTTCTCGGTGTTTTGTTCCACCTTTTCCGCCCTAGTTACTTGTGTACCGGTGTTATGTTCCCTATTGAGTGGTCCAAACATGCTTGGGGTTGTTATCGGGACCCCCTTGATTTTTATTTTTGGGATAAAACTCTTCAGGCAAGGCCCAACTTTGGTACTTCATTTGCCTAATAACTAACAAACCTCAACAACCTGACTCAATGCACCTCAGGAGTGTTTGTCCAAACTAGATGTTAGAGCATATTTCACCATGTGTGGTTTTAGTAATTGTTAAAAATCCCTATGGACAAATGGTTTCTTTGAGTTTACATCAAGGATTTGTCCGTGGGCATTTCTTGAAGTACATTTGTTGGTTTCAGGGAGTTTAAGTGATGACCAAGGTGGTATTCAAGGATTTATCCAAAGATTGGTCATGTGAGAATTAAGCTTATTGAGAGCATGTCTCAAAGAAGAAGATGGTGAGCATTCATGTTTTCCTTCAAGACATCATCTTTATGAAGAGAAGATAAGATACAAGGTTGATCAAGACTAAGGCAAAGAGTAATTCAAGATGATCAACACACAAAGCGTAGAATATGTACCAAGTAGGATCAAGTTATCTCATGGTATGGTAAGCATTGTCCACTACACTTTGTGTACTAACCCATGATCTTTGTGAGTGTTCTTTGTGGGGTTAGGTATATTTACATGGGCGGCTTGCATCAAGAGGAAGATCCCATCAACCCATGGAGGCTGAAATCAAGTGGTCATCGTCATCACGGTTGTGGTGTGGAAGTTAAAGTGAAGCATCACGAAGAGATCACATGCTTGAAGTTTGCCATCCATTATGGTGAGAATGGACATCTGAAGATGCGCCGAAGAGAGGTGGGGGAGCAATCTACTAGTCTTCATCGAGTCGGCGCAATCAAGAAATGTGGTCCATCTTGAGGAGCACAAGATCGTCCTCATCTAGATCAAGTGGACTATGGGCAAGGGAAAGGATTTCGTATCACTGGTGCAGTGACGCGCTATACAAATGGTCTTTAACCCGTTTCCACGGCGTACTTTCAAATTGTCGCCTTGCATGTGTGGGCGATAGGGGGTCCATCCCACATGACATAGAAAAATTGTCAGCGATGGTAACCAATGAACAAAAATGTTTGGCAAAACTAAGCATATGGGATGTCCGCATCTATCACAAACGAGAGTCACCGGTCAACCGTTTGAGATATAGTGGATTTCCCATACAGCCCATCCTTGCAACTAGTGTGAGATCACACTAACATCAGATGTGCTATTCTGTGGCGCACCATTTAGTATGTACACTGAATCATAAACAGTTCATGATTATAAAGCATGTACGATAAGGAGTATATCACAAACACACACATTTTCTGACCCATTTGCAATTTTCTAACTAAGAAGATAATTTAACCATCGTACGAGTGTCAGATAAGTTAAAGAAACATCTGAATGTCGTACTTGTATCGGATAGGATAAATATCACACGTGCAACTCTGTGGTGCAACATTTACGATGTGTATTACATCACAAACGGTTTATACTTATAAACTGTGTGCTATAGAGGTCCTATCATCAATGCTAAATTCGGTTGCATCGTTTGTGATATTGTCTTTCATCACACACGGTTTGCAAACGGCAATTGAGTGCGTGGTTGCACACCTTTCCTATCTGCGAGATGTGTCGGAATATTAGGTATTTCACAAATGTAGAAATTTCCAATCCGTGTGCGGCGTAATGAGCCACGAGCACTTTTTTCTATTTTAATCGCTACAATTTAAAATTGCACATAATTTGAATTTGAAAGTAGGGAATAGCTTTTTACATATTCTCACATAGATAGGTTCAACAACCAACGCATTATTCGATTCACAGGTACAGAGTTCAAGAATTACGTCAACGAAAGAATTACATAAGCACCAAATAAAGAATGATGAACGACGGTTGAATACTTGTATTAAAGACGGTAAATAAAGAGGCAAAATGTATTATGGTTGTTGTAAAAGGTGAAGCAGAATGTCCATAGTCTGCCCTCCTCCATGTCAAATGCACAAACGACTCTAGTCCAACCCCTTGTGGTGGCCGACCGCCCATCCTTCAATATCTTCATGAGGACTTCCATATAGTCATTATAATCTGGGAGAAATACGTGTGCATTTGCATGTCCAAAAATCATGTAGTTGGAGAGGTGATCTTGAGTAAACTGAGTACCGCTGTAAAGGAAAAACATATGGGTATTGTCAGCTAACAAAACAATATGGGTAGTAAAAAGGTTATAGAGTTTTGTGTTCATATACTGCAGATCACTATTGTCTTGGACAAACTGTAAATAAATAGTTTAATTACCACATTTTGACCCATTGTACTAACAATCTTTATTAGTTACCTTGCATGATGCTGATTCGTGAATACCTCCTTGCCCCATATGCAAAAAGGGTCTAAGTGCAAATATTTACGAGTGACATATGTACCTACAAGCAACAAGTAATATTAGAAGCTAAACTGCAAATGTACAATGATGAAGTACAATACTCTCTCTGAACCACTATACAAGATCTAATTACATCCAATACACTAACATATTGGATGTATTTGCTACTTATACCTATAATTATTGCTATGTTAATGTTTGTTAATTTGTTGATTCTCAATGAGCATGCATGCATAAGGTTACATCACGGATAGCATGTCACATCAAAAAATTTGTTTTATCATTTACCTACTCAAGGACGAGGAGGAATTAAGCTTGGTGATGCTTAATACGTCTCCAACATATCTATAATTTTTTTATTGTTCCATGCTGATATATTATCATTCTAGTATGCTTTTGCGGTATTTATTTACCATTTTATATTATTTTTTAGCACTAACCTATTGACCCAGTGCCCAGTGCAAGTTGTTGTTTTCTACGTGTTTTTCATTATGCACGTTTTCCATACCAAACAAGGACCAATTACCCAGAAACTTTTTGGTGACTTTTTCTGCACCAAAAGAAGACCAACGAGCATCAAAATAAGGTTGAAGGCCTCACGACGGGCCCACAAGATAACAGGGTGTGGCCTGGGGGCGCCCTCATAGCTTGTGCCTCCCTCGTGGTCCTCCCGACTCCACTATTTGGCTTATAAATTCTCATCTATCCTAAGAAAACCAGAGGGAGCCCCGAACCACTTTTTACGCTGCCGCAAGTCTCTTTTCCGAGGAGAGGCCATCTGGAGCTCTGTTCCGGCAACCTACCCGAGGGGGGTCAATCACGGAAGGCCTTTTCATCATCCTTTCTGCCCTCACGATGATGTGTGAGTAGTTCACCATAGACCAACGGGTCCATAGTCAGTACCTAGATGGCAACCTCTCTCACTTTGATCTTCAATAGAGTGATCATTGCATCTTCGTTTTGATCCATATGATGTAATTCCTCTTGTGTGGTGCGTTTGTCAGGATCCGATGAATTGTGGGTTTATGTTCATATTATTTATGATAAATATTTGAGTCACCTCTAAATACTTATATGATTCTTTTGTGCATGATTATGATAGCTTCATAATTCTCCCCGATCTATTGAAATAGTTTGGCCAACTAGATCGATATTTCTTGGTTGAGAGAGGTGCGCTGTGGTAGGTTCAACCTGGCGAATTCTATATCCGAGTGATAGAAGGGGGCAAGATGCGTCTTTCTGTTGCTGCTACTAAGGATTTACTTGAGTTTAGTTTCTCTCTACACCATGTCATTATTCTCCATGCATTACTATGTTTTACTTAATACTCTAGATGCATGCTCGATAGCGGTCGATGAGTGGAGTAATAGTAATACGTGCAAGCAGGATTTGGCCTATTTTTTTATGGACGTGATGCCTATATACACATGATCATTGCCATGAATATCGCATAACAATTTGATTTTCTGCCAATTACCCAATAGTAATTTGTTTACCCACCGTATACTATTTTTCCATGGGAGTTGCCATTAGGGAAAGCTATGAACCCCGGGTCTATTCATAACATACTAGTAAAACCTTAATTACCTTGTTGTTCTTTACTTATTTTTATTTTATCTTGCTATCTACAATTATCTACACACCTCACTTGCTTACAAATACCAAGACAAGAGGATTGAAAAGCCTCTTACCCGTGTTCGGTGCAAGTTGTTTGTTCTTTTCTGTGCAATCGCTAAAGACGGTTGTGGTTGATATTCCTATTGATTCGATAAACCTTGGTTCCATAACTGAGGGTTCCCACTTTGTGTTGCGATAACGAGTTCTCTTCACGGAATACCCAACGCAGATCACGAGTATCATCGAGCCGCTCGTTTTAAGAGGCGGTCGCACTCCGCATTCTCGCTACACACACAATCCTCCCACTTGCATTCTTGTCGTCATTCCTAGTCGTTATCAGCAGCCTCCCCTAAGTGCACCATGTGAGGGAGAGACTACGTCAGGGCCGGCAAAGCACCCAAGCACAGTGTGTATCGGGGCACAAAGACTACCGTCGCCGTAGATGATGTGTAGCATGGATAGCAGTGATAACCCAGAAGTATAGGGGATCGCAACAGTTTTCAAGGGTAGAGTATTCAACCCAAATTTGTTGGTTCACCAAAAGGGAAGCGAAAGAATATTCTCAAGTATTAGCAGCTGATTTTGTCAGATTCGACCACACCTGAAAGATTAGTGTCTGCAAGCAAAGTATCAGTAGCAAAGTAGTATGATAGCAACGGTGCCAGAAACGATCTGTTGACGGCAGACTATTCCTAAATGTTGTATCAATGGCGCCAGTAGGTTGCACATGGGCAAGTAACTATTCTTCCCCGACAACAGTGTCGGAAAAGATCTTGCAACAAGTAGCAGCGAAGTAGCAAGGAACAGCAGTAGCAGCAGCAGCAGAGTAACAGCAGTAGCAACAGTAGCAACAGTAGCAGCAAAGTGGCCCAATCCCTTTTGTAGCAAGGGACAAGCCTAGACAAAGTAACATAGCGAGGACCAGTAGTAAAAGACTCGTAGGTAGTGGATCAGTGATGGATGAGTATGACGGATGTGATTCATCATGTAACAGCTATTACACGGAGAGATATGTAACTAGCCCCCGTTCGTCAATCTAATTTAGGCATGTATTCCGTATGTAGTCATACGTGCTTAGGGAAAAGAACTTGCATGACATCTATTGTCCATCCCTCCCGTGGCAGCAGGGTCCTAATCGAAACTACGGGATATTACGGTTCTCTTTTAATAAAGAACCGGACCAACGCATTAACATGCAGTGAATACATGAACTCCTCATACTATGGTCATCTCCGGGAGTGGTTCCGGCTATTGTCACTCCGGGGTTGTCGGGTCATAACACATAGTAGGTGACTACAACTTGCAAGATAGGAACTAAAACACACATATATTGGCGACAACATAATAGGTTCAGATCTGAAATCATGGCACTCGGGCCCTAGTGACAAGCATTAAGCATAGCCAAATAGTAGCAACATCAATTTAGAACATAGTGGATACTAGGGATCAATCCCCGTCAAAAACTAACTCGATTACATGATAGATCTCATCCAACTCATCACCGTCCAGCAAGCCTACGATGAGATTACTCACGACCAATGAAGAGCATCATGGAATTGTCGATGGAGGTAGGTTGATGATGATGATGGCGACGATTTCCCCTCTTCGGAGCCCAAAACGGACTCCAGATTAGCCCTCCAGATGAAGAACACGAGGTGGCGGCGCCTCCGTATCGTAAAACGCGATGAAACCTTCTCTCTGATTTTTTTTCCGTGCGATACGGAAGATATAGAGCTGAGTTTGGGGGCGGTGGTACCACGTGGGCCCCACAAGCCCTCACGGCGCGGCCTAGGGGGGTGGTCGCGGCCTGTGCGCTTGTGGACCACTCGCACGCCCCCTCCGGTGGATCTTTGCATCGGTATTTTTCTTTTATTCCAGAAAAATACTCCGTAGATTTTCAGGACATTCCGAGAACTTTTATTTCTCCACAAAAACAACACCATGGCATTTCTGCTGAAAACAGCGTCAGCCGGGTTAGTTCTATTTAAATCATGCAAATTAGAGTCCAACACAAGGGCAAAAGAGTTCGGAAAAGTAGATACGACGGAGACGTATCAACTCCCCCAAGCTTAAAGCCTTGCTTGTCCTCAAGCAATTCAGTTGACAAACTGAAAAGACAAAAGAAAAACTTTGACGAACTCTGTTTGATCTTGTTGTTGCAACTATGTCTAACTCATAACCAGAATTTCAGCAAGATCACAAGCAAACCACATAAGCAAATGACATCTAGGTCTCACGGTAAACTCATATCAATGGTATAATCAAGTAACGAGCAAATAATAATACGCCTCAAATGTCAACACTTCAATCAAAACAACATGAAGCACTGCGAACAGATGGTATCTCGCTAGCTCTTTCTGAGACCGCAAAACATAAATGCAGAGCACCTTCAAAGACAAAGGGCTGACTAAACATTGTAATTCATGGTAATGAAGATCCAGTCATAGTCATACTCAACACAGTTAAAAGCAAAGCATAAAAATGACAGAGGTGCTCTCTAATTGGTGCTTTTGTAAGAGGGGGATGACTCAACAGGAACATAAATAGACAGGCCCTTCACAGAGGGAAGCATTGATTTGCAGAGGTGCGAGAGCTCAAGCTTTGAAAACAGAGATAATAATTTTGGGTGGCATGCTTTCATTGTCAACGCAATGACAAAGAGTTCCAAACATCTTCCACGCTACACATGCTATAGGCGGTTCCCAAACAGAAAAGTAAAGTTTTGACTCCCCCACCACCAATCAATCATACTCCACGGCTAAACGAATCCTCGGGTACCGCCATACCAACATCAATCCTGGGGGAGTTTTGTTTGTAATTATCTTTTCGATTTGAGCATGGAACTAGGAATTCCAATTACCGGCCCCTTTCTCGTGAATGATAGTGAATAAACACATATCGAGGATAACACGCCTAGCATGGAAGATACCAATAGCCCCCTGTCACCACATGAGCGGTTCGGGCATGCAAAACAGATTATTTCTTGAAGATCTAGTGAGTGGCACATGCAAATTTACTTGGAATGGCAGGTAGATACTGCACAAAGGTAGGTATGGTGGACTCATATGGCACAACTTTGGGTCTATGGAGGTGGATGCACAAGCAGTTTTCCCTCTTAGTACAAGTGAAGGCCAGCAAAAGACTGGGAAGCGACCAACTAGAGAGCGACAACAGTCATCAAAATGCAGTGAGATTAACTAACATTGAGTGCAAGCATGAGTAGGACATAAATCACCATGAACATGAACATCATAGAGGCTATGTTGATTTTGTTTCAACTACATGCGTGAACATGCGCCAAGTCAAGCCACTTGAATCATTCAAAGGAGGATACCATCCTACCATACTACATCATAGTCATCTCAAAATTCATGTGGGCATCCAAGTCAAACCATTATAAGCTCCTAGCTAAGTAAGCATGGCCTAAGCAACTATGATCTCTAAGTTGTCATTGCAAACATGTTTCTCCCACAACAAAGCTGAATCAGGCATGATGAGCTAGTCATATGTCACGCCCAAGAAGTGACCCTATCCTCAATTTGGCATGAGGGCCTCGTCAGGGATAGAAGTGCATCTCGTCGTGTCGCAAGAATGGATATCGTTACAAGTACATGTACTAAAAAGAAGAGATATATGTATAGAATTGGCTTACACTCGCCACAGGCTACATCAGAGTCACATCAGTACAATACATAATCATCATGAATAAGAGCAGGGTCCGACTACGGACGAAAACAAACGAGAAAAGAAGAACGACATCCATCCTTGCTATCCCAGGCTGCCGGCGTGGAACCCATCCTAGATCGATGATGATGAAGAAGAAGAAGAAAATGAACAATCAACGCGCTCGCATCAAGTAACCTTTACATGTACCTGCAACTGGTGTTGTAGTAATCTGTGAGCCACAGGGGACTCAGCAATCTCATTTCCAAAGGTATCAAGACTAGCAAAGCTTAATGGGTGAGATATGGTTAAATGCTGAGGTTGCAGCAATGACTAAGCATATATTTTGTGGCTAAACTTACGAGTACAAGAAATAAGAGGGGGAAGATCTACGCATAGCGGACGTGACTACTGATGATCAAATGAATGATCATGAACGCCTACCTACGTCATACGTAACCCCACCGTGTCCTCGATCGGAGAAGGAACTCACGAAAGAGACAGTCACGGTTACGCGCACAGTTGGCATACTTTAATTACGTTAACTTCAAGTTATCTAGAACCAGTGTTAAACAAAGTTTCCACGTTGCCACATAACCGCGGGCACGGTTTTCCGAAAAGATTTAACCCTGCAGGGGTGCTCCAACTAGTCCATCACAAATTACCACAAGCCGCATAGAAATCCTCGATCACGAAGCTCACGATCTCGTCGAATTCCTTAGTGGAAAACCTCAACTCTGAGATTACCCAAAGCATCACCAGAATCCCGATGCACAAGATATTTCGTCAAAGGTAAAACTAATCCAGCAAGGCCACCCGGTGTGTCGACGAACCCGATAGGAGCCACGTATCTTGTTCTCAGGACACGCCGTCTATGCATAGTGGACAGTAACCAAACGCTCGAGTTTCCCCGAGGTGGCACCGCCGACTGCTAGCTGGGTGGACCAACACTCATGAGGAGCACTGGCCCGGGGGTTGATTAAATTTCCTCGGGTTAATTACTCCCTATGCGGTTTATTAGTTATTAAGCAAATGTAAAACCAAAGTTGGGCCTTGCCAGACCAGCTTTAATCTAAACGAATTATCAAGGGTTCCCCATAACAACGTCGATCGTTTTAGGAGCGCTCAATTAAGGAACATAACACCGGTAGCCGAAACTAAGGGGGCAAAGGTGGAACAAAACACCAGGTTAGAAAGGCCGAGCCTTCCACCTTTTACCAAGTACATAGGTGCATTAAATTAAATAACATTTAGTATGGTGATATAACAAGGAACCCATTTTTTCACATGGGATCAACTACACCTCCAACTAGCAAAGCTGACACATGGTTAAGCAAGCGGTAACATAGCCAATCAGTGGTTTGCTAGGTTGAACAGGTTGACAGTTTTCATGGCATTGTTGAGAGGCTGATATTTAACATGTGGTAGGCAATGAGACATAATCGATAGCATCGAAATAACTAGCATGGCAATGATAGTGATGGTATCTGGGGAAATGGTCATCTTGCCTGAGATCCCGCTTGGAAGAAGAATGACTCCATGAAGTCGGCGAACCAACGTAGTCGAACGGGTCCTCACATTCCGACACGCTTGCGGAACTCTATCGAGACGGAGCAAACCAGAAACAAGCATCAACACACATACTCACCACATGATGCACAACATGATGCACAACCTAATATGATGCATGATTAGTTCAATAATGCAAGGGATGGCATGGCATTTCACCTCACACAAACACTACACATTAAGTGAAGCTCGATATGCAACGAGTTGCATATCGACGAGACTCCTCGATTAATTATTTAGTTCACTCCCGTTTATTTACACGGCAATATTAAAATGTTGTTAACATGGCAAGGGGTGAAGTGGTTGTCCTACCTGTCATCCTAGTCGCTTAGCACACGGGACTTTGAAAGTCGCTACGTCACAAGAAACATGCAACACAAGACATCATGCCATGAATGCGTCATGCATGCAAGTTACAACAACACGGGCAAGAAGAGAAAGAAGCATGTGTCGCCACAGCGAGCGAAAGGGAACCATGGCGGCAAAATGGAAACGATGCCACGGCAACGTTCCTATCCCGATAACTCAACGAGATATCGGTGCCAACAAATAGGGAGCGCATGCGTGTCAAGCCAAATAATGATGGGGTGATCCCGTTTACCAGGTTCCCATGTGTCGGGGCACAACGTAAGAGGGACAATGTGCAGCGGGCAACATATATAGGCCCAAACATACGGGTACATCTCATACATCATATGCATTCGGTACACGACACGTTCCAATGTATACCTTCGAAACGTGCATATCGGAGCGGTTCGGATCGTTGTGGTGAAAACATATGTCATCGTGGTCGTCGTGGAAGTAGTTGTACACGGTCTCGTTGACGGTTGTCGTACTCTTGGCGTCGATATACGGGTCTTCGGCTTCGGTAGACGTACACGCTCTGTAGATGTTCGGGGTTGTTGAGGACGTCGTGGGATTAGGCGAACTTGTCGGATCCACGGAGGCGGGGATGGTGCACACGATCTTCGGCGATGGCAACCAGCGACAGCAACATCAGGTAACAGCAGGCGGCGGCAAGTAGCAAGCAGCCGCTACAGCATCGGCGACAGCATGCAATGCAAGCAGCAGCACGTAGCTAGCAACAGCAGCGGCGACGACAAGCGACAGCAGCTAGCAACAGCAGCATGCAAGCATATCAGGCAACATAGTGGCAGCAGCAACAAACAGCAGCAGCACGCAGCAGTCAACGGCATCAGCAGCACGCATCGGCAGGATTCGCAAGCAGCAGCAAGCAAACATTATAGCGGCAAGCAACAGCTACTAGCCTAGCAGCACCAAGCAGCAACCGGCTTGGGCACGCATCAGCAGGCATCGGCAGCAACAACGCAACAACAGCAACAAGCTAGCAGGCAAAATGGCAAAAGCAAGAGAGGAACCCCACGCGTGGCAAGGCGGTGCGGCGGCTCCGGTAGGGGCTAGGGCTTCGCGGCCGGCGGGAGGCTTATCCAGGGGCGGCGGACGGCGGAGGACCTCGGGCCGGCCGGGAACGTGACGGGCGGCGACGCAGCTGCCCCCATGATCCGGATGAGTTGAGGACGAGCAGGGAGGCCGCAACGGTGGGCGGCCATGGTTGCGGCTGCGCAAGCTCGCGAGGGACGAGGCCGAGGGGCCTAGGCGCGGGAGGCGAGCACGACAGCGCTCTGCGGCAGGCAACGCAACACGCGGTGGGGCCATAGGCTGGCGTGTGGGGCGGAGCAGCTCGAGGGGAACGGGCGGCGGCGGCGAGCACGGGACGAGGGCGAGGCCGAGGGCGAGGGCGAGGGGAGTTGCGGCGGGGGAAGAGGGAGGCGATCACGGGAAGGGATCGGGCTGGAGGGGGGGTCGAGCCTGGGGAGGGAGATGACGGCACAAGGGAGGACGAGAGGGATCGAGAGGATCCGTGTCGCTAGGGCTAGCGGGGCAACTGGGCTGCGGGCCGGCTCAGGCATGGGCTCACTCCTCCTCTCTCCCTTTACTTGGTTTTTTTAAACAGAAAACACACACCAGAAAGAATTTAACAAAATAAATAAATAAAAATACTTTTTGGCTCCATAAAAAAAATACCCCAGCAATAAGAAATAGATTGGGCATTTTTAGCAAATAAAATAAAGCTCTTTTAAAGGAAAAAAATGAGAATCTGTTTTGAAATAAAACAAACGAATAAATAAAGAAAAACTAGAGGGGTTGTTGCTACTGCGACAACAGACCTTCCCTCGTAACGGCGCCAAGAATCCTGCTGCTGCAGGCTACGCCTGTAGGGACTTCCTTGTCAAATATGCAAAGGATTTCCTCGCGGCCTTGGACCTTGCGTTGGTGTTCCCTTGAAGAGGAAAGGGTGATGTAGCACAGCGGCGGTAAGTATTTCCCTCAGTTTGAGAACCAAGGTATCGATCCAGTGGGAGAATCGCTTCAAGTCACAAGTACCTGCACAAACACAAAGAGATTGCACCCAACGCTGTGAAGGGGTTGTCAATCCCTTATAGATTGTTTGCAAAGTGAGAATTGAAAGCAAAAAATTAAAACAAAGAAGAGTAAAAGTGAAAGTGGAGACGATAGTTGTGAATAGACCCGGGGCCGTAGTGTTCACTAGTGGCTTCTCTCAAGAAAGCAAGTAGACGGTGGGTGAACGAATTACTGTCGAGAAGTTGATAGAACCGTGCAAAGTCGTGACGTTATCTATGGCAATGATTATATCTATAGGCATCACGTCCAAAACAAGTAGACCGATAATTTCTGCATCTACTACTATTACTCCACACGTCGACCGCTATCCAGCATGCATCTAGTGTATTAAGTTCAAAGGGACAGAGTAACGCCTTAAGCAAGATGACATGATGTAGATGAACAATCTCAAATCTATGATGAAAGCCCATCTTGTTACCCTTGATGGCAACAACACGATGTGTGCCTTGCTTCCCCTTCTGTCACTGGGAAAGGTCACCGCACGGTATGAACCCAAAACCAAGCACTTCTCCCATTGCAAGAATCATAGATCTAGTTGGCCAAACAAAACCCAAGACTCGGAGAGACTTACAAGGATATCAAATCATGCATATAAGAAATCAGCAAAGACTCGAATATAATTCATTGATAATCTGATCACAAATCCAGAATTCATCGGATCTCGACAAACACACCGCCAAAGAGGATTACATCGGATAGATCTCCATGAAGATCATGGAGGACTTTGTATTGAAGATCCAAGAGAGAGAAGAAGCCATCTAGCTACTAACTACGGACCCGTAGGTCTGAAGTGCACTACTCACGAGTCATTGGAGAGGCGATGATGTTGATGTAGAAGCCCTCCAACTCCAAAGTCCCCTCCGGCAGGGCACCGGGAAGGGTCTCTAGATGAGATCTCGCGGAAACGGAAGGTTGCGGCGGCGGAAAAGTGTTTTCGTGGATGCCCTGATTTTTTCTGGGATTTTAGGGAATGTATAGGCGAAAGAGCTAGGGCAGGGGAGCTCCAGGGGGTCACAAGCCTGGTAGCTGCCGGCACCCCCCTGGTGTCGGCTACAGGGCTTGTGGGCCCCTGTGGCTCTCCTGCCTTGGCCCTCAAGTCCCCCGATCTTCTTCCGTTCTGAAAAAATTTATTTCGGGGATTTTATTCCGTTTGGACTCTGTTCCAAAATCAGATCTGAAACGAGTCAAAAACAAAGAAAAAATAGGAACTGGCACTTAGCACTGAATTAGTAAGTTAGTCCCAAAAAAATATAAAAGGTATATAAAACATCCAAAGTTGACAAGATAACAGCATGAAACCATCAAAAATTATAGATACGTTTGAGACGTATCAGTTGCCTCCACCTTTAGTAAAATGTTTTTTAAAAGAAGACGAACTTTTTATTGGGGTCAAAACTGAAACTTGAACGCAACCACAAAATAGAATAAGAGAGGAGAGAAGGGTTTTATGACCTCGGTGCAACAGGGTTTTGAAGTGGCTCTGTTGCACCCACTCTCATCACACCACCAACACATTGCCACACTCACAAGGCACTAACACCCAACAACAAGGAGCAACAAACAACACAGACAAATAACACAGTTGACATGATGCCATGCATGATGCCATGATGCAAACTAAATAATGATGCAACAAATAAAAATAATCACACGATGGAAACAAAAATAAAGGGGAATCTTCTGGGGCGTCGGCATTGGGCTTTCACATAATATTTACAAAAACAAAATAGATCGAGTTCATACCAGCTTTTCCACGATCAGTCACTTCATCATATATCGTCATTATTGCCTTTCACTTGCATGACCGAACGATGTGAACAATAATAAGTGTGCTCGTGCATTGGACTAAAGCTGGAATCTGCAGGCAAACACAAAGGAGAAGACAAAGTAATATGGCTCTTTGAAAGCTAAACAGGTATGCATGCAAGAGCCACTAAACATTGTAACCAATATCTTCTACCTTGACCCAAAGAAAAATAAAACTATCTACACGGGAAGGCTCCCAACAAGCAAAAGAAGAAAAAGAAAATCTTTTTGGGTTTTCTCAAACTAGACAAACACACGAAAAGAAAATGAGAAAAAGAAAATAAACTAGCATGGATGATACAGTGGCAAAGTGTGAACACCGACAAACAAAGTGAAAGCATAAGCAAGAATGTAAAGTCGGTGAGAAACACGTACTCCCCCAAGCTTAGGCTTTTGGCCTAAGTTGGTCTACTTCCAAGGAGGGAAATAACCAGCTCCGGGGTACTCCTGAGTGGACTGAGGATGCCACTATTGTGTGAGCTCCTCTATCTCCCACTGATAAACTGGCATCTGGTACTCGACTGGTGGCTCGGGCATGGGCACCTGTGGTTGGGCTAAGCCCCAATATGCGTAGATGTCTGAGGGCATAATAATGTACCTGCCTGCATGAAGATTGAACAAAGAAGGAGCAGGCAAATTAATAGTCTCACGAGTACCCTGACTAAACACCCGGTTATAAATCATCCTTCTATTTATATCTCTATCAAGAAAGTCATGGCGAACCATGCTATCGTAATCTAGATATCTCTCGGGAAGACGAATCTCTTCTTCCTCCTCCAGTCTAATAGGTATCTCAAAGTGTCTAGCAAGACGAGTAGCATAGATACCTCCGTAGACAACACCTTTAGAACGGTTCAGGTACAACCATTGAGCTACTATAGCGCCCAAGCTATAAGTTTTGTCGTTATAAAGGGCTTCGCGCAAGACCGCAAGATCTAGGGAACTAATTGACCCAGCTTTCCCACAGCCGATCAAACATTTTCCCACAAATAATGAGAAGTACGAAGCACGGGAAAATGAATGCTAGCAGCTCTAGCGCAAGACACTCCTCTCTCCTCTCTACAGCAATTATATCGATGAAAGCTTCCAAGTCCCGTGGACGAGGTTCATGAGTATCCCCAACGTAAGGTAATTTGCAAACATTGCAAAAATCCTGAAGTGACATGCGCTGGGGGATATCATAAAGTTTAAACTCAACCATAGGAGGATTCTTCCTCGGATAGAAGTTAAAGCTTTGTACAAAGATATTAGTGAGGAGCAGGTATTGCGGACACTTATCTTCGACGAAGGCGGTAAGCCCTGTGTTTTCCACCAAGTGATAAAAGTCCTCATAAATTCCAGCGGCGCGTAAGAACACGTCGCTTGGCCACTCGCACGCTCGAACATCTTCTACTCGAGGGACCAAATACTTGGGCTTCTTCTCACTCCCATCATCCTTGGGGTCACGGCTTGACAAGCCTCTTAAGAACCTCCTCATCTTTTCCCTTTCTTATCTCTAGAAATTTCGGAAATTTTGAGTGATTCTAAGGAAGAGTGAACAAGGCTCTACTAAACTCGTAGCAACTACTCCCACAAGTGCCTAGAGACCACATTACGCATCAAAACTACTTGGGACCAGCTAAAATTAGCATGCAAAGCTCAAGAACATGGTCACCAAGGCAGCAAAAATACGCGGAGTATAAGGCACTAGAGCAAAAACTAATTGGACCAATGGAGGAGTCACTTACCAAGGAGTAATTTCCCCAAAACACTTCGGAGAACAGTGATTTGAGCAAAGAGATCGAAAATCCCAGCAAGAGGACCAAGAAGACGGGTTTGGGCTGCGAAACGATTTTTTCTGGAGGTAGGAAAACCAGATGAGAGCAAGAATGAGTGGAGGGGTACCTGTGGGCCCCACAAGCCTAGGTGGCGCGGCGAGGGGGGTGCCCGCGCCCCTAGGGCTGGTGGCCCACTGGTGTAGCCCCCAGACAAGCTCTTTGTCCCAGTATTTTTCAAAAAATCCAGAAAAAATCATACTTGATTTTCAGGAGGTTCGGAGAACTTTTATTTTCGGGGTACTTTCTACCGGACGCTAAAACAAAAAATAGGGAAAACTAAACTAAATATATCATTTTTGTTCTAAGCAACCAAAGGTGAAAGCTTGGAACAAAGGTTTGTGACTCCTCGATTCATCCATCTCATGGTCATCGAAAGAAATCCGTCAATGGGGTTGATCAAATCCCCTCGACAAAACTTTTTCGAATCGCAAAAGAGAACGGAGAATTTTTGAATAGTCACTAGGTCACCTGAATGGGGATGTGTATCTCCCCAACAAGCAAATCATACTTCATCTTGACACGAGGAATAGGGCATTCAAAGCTACCAATAAGGATCGATGAAGTCTTTTCGATAGCATTTATGCAATGTACTCGATATTGTTTCTTCAGAAAGTGCATTGTATGCTCATTACCGTTGACATGGAAAGTGACATTGCCTTTGTTGCAATCTATAACAGCCCATGCAGTTTTTAAAAAGGGTCTTCCGAGGATGACAGCCATGGCATCGTCCTTAGGAATATCCAAGATAACAAAGTCTGTTAAGATAGTGGTGTTAGCAACCACAACAAGCACATCCTTGCAAATGCCGATAGGGAAAGCAGTTGATTTGTCGGCCATTTGCAGAGAGATTTCAGTGGGTGTCAACTTATCCAGTTCAAATCTACGATAAAGAGAGAGAGGCATAACACTAACACCGGCTCCAAGGTCGCATAGCGTAGTTTTAACGTAGTTGCCTTTAATGGAGCAAGGTATAGTGGGCACACCGAGATCACCTAGTTTATTAGGAGTTCCACCCTTGAAGGTATAATTAGCGATCATGGTGGAAATCTCAACCTCATGTATCCTCCTCTTATTAGTCACAATATCTTTCATGTACTTAGCATACGGAGACATTTTGAGCATATCCGTCAAACACATTTGCAGAAAGACAGGTGTGATCATTTCAACGAAGCGCTCAAAATCCTCGTCATCCTTTTTCTTGGATGGTTTGGGAGGAAAGGACATGGGTTTCTGAACCCATGGTTCCCTTTATTTACCGTGCTTCCTAGCAGCGAAGTCATTCTTATCGTATCTCTTATTCTTAGGCTGTGGATTATCAAGATCAACACTAGGTTCAATCTCCACATCCTTATCATTGCTAGGTTGAGCATCATCATGAACATCACTATTGATATTATCATTAGGCTCATGTTCATCACCACATTGTGTTTCAACATCAGAAACAGAGGCATTGTTTGGACTCTCAGGTGTAGCAGGGTTGCTAGCGTGCAGGTTCCTATCATCTTTCTTCTTCTTTCTAGGATGACTAGGTGCATAAGTGCTAACTCCTTGGGAATCTTGTTCAATTCTCTTCGGATGACCCTCAGGATACAAAGGTTCCTGGGTCATTCTAGAGCCTCTAGTGACGACTCTAAAAGAATTGTCATTCAACTCATTGAGCAAGTCATTCTGAGCTTTAAGTACTTGTTCTACCTGAGTAGTAACCATAGAAGCATGTTTACTCAGAAGTTTAAGATCATTGACGTTTCTGTCCACACACGCACTTAAATGACTAAGCATACGAGCATTCTTTTCCAATTGTCTGCTAACATAATTATTGAAACTCTGTTGTTTGGCAATAAAGTTATCAAATTCATCCAGGCATAGGCTATCAGGTTTATCAAAAGGAATATCACACTCATCAAACCTACGCACAGAATTTACTTCTACTACCTGTATCGGGTTATCGACACCATGGATCTCTTTGATAGGTGGTAGATTTTTGACATCTTCAGATTTGATGCCTTTCTCTCGCATAGATTTCTTGGCTTCTTGCATATCTTCAGGACTGAGGAATAGAATACCTCTTTTCTTCGGAGTTGTCTTAGGAGGTGGTTCGGGAATATTCCAAACATTCTCATTGCACAAGATGTTATTCGGTAGGATCTCAGCTTGTTCTACAGTTTGTTCCCTAAAAATACAACCGGCACAACTATCTAGGTAGTCTTTAGAAGCATCGATAAGTCCATTATAGAAGATATCAAGTATTTCATTCTTCTCAAAAGGGTGATCAGGCAAAGCATTCGGTAGCTGGATAAGCCTCCCCCAAGCTTGTGGGAGACTCTCTTCTTGAGCTTTAGCAAAGTTGTATATTTCCTGCAAGGCAGCTTGCTTCTTATGGGCAGGGAAATATTTTTCAGAGAAGTAGTAGACCATATCCTGCGGGCTACGCACAAAACCAGGAGCAAGAGAAGTGAACCAGGTCTTAGCATCATCCTTTAGTGAGAAAGGAAACAGCTTGAGCATATAGTAGTGGCGGATCTTTTCCTCACTAGTGAATAGCGTGGCTATATCGTGCAGTTTGGTAAGATGGGCTACAACCGTTTCAGACTCATAACCGTGAAAAGGATCAGATTCGACCAGAGTGATTAACTCAGGGTCGATAGAGAATTTATAATCCTTATCGGTCACAGATAGGCGAAGTAGCAAACTTCGGGTTGTATTTCATCCTAGCATTCAGAGATTTTTATTTCCATTTGCGCAGTAATTTCTCAACATAATAACTATCCTTACACGCAAGAAAGTCCTCAACTATCTCTCCCTCCATAACATAGCGCGTATCAGGCATAACAGGCAATTCAGGCATAGTAGCAGGTTCTACTTTAATAGTAACAGTAGTTCCAGAAGTATCATCACATCTAGCAGCAACTCTAGCAATATGTGCATCAAGGGCACCTAGTGGCAAAGCAGTATCAAGCATAGCATCATCAGGCATAGTATCAAGCATAGCATCATCAGGCATAGTATCAAGCATAGCATCATCAGGCATAGTATCAAACATAGCATCATCAGGCATAGTATTAAGCATAGCATCATAGGCAGCAGAAGTAGCATCATCAAGCACAGGCGACATATTAATATTTCTAGCAGGAGGTGATGTCACAAACTTACTCATAACTGAAGGTGAATCAAGTGCAAAGCTAGATGGCAGTTCCTTACCTATCCTAGTAGTGGAAGGCAAGATTTTAGTTCTTGGATCTTTCGGATTCCTCATAGTGATCAGCAGACGTCAATCCCAAGTGACTCAGAGAATATAGTTGTGCTTCCCCGGCAACGGCGCCACAAGAAGGTCTTGATAACCCACAAGTATAGGGGATCGCAATAGTTTTCGAGGGTAGAGTATTCAACCCAAATTTGTTGGTTAACCAAAAGGGATGCGAAAGAATATTCCCAAGTATTAGCAGCTGAGTTTGTCAGATTCAACCACACCTGAAAGATTAGTGTCTGCAAGCAAAGTATCAGTAGCAAAGTATTATGATAGCAACGGTGCCAGAAACGATCTGTTGATGGCAGATTATTCCTAACTGTTGTATCAATGGCGACAATAGGTTACACGTGGGCGAGTAACTATTCTTCCCCGAGAATAGTGTCGGAAAATATCTTGCAACAAGTAACAGCGAAGTAGCAAGGAACAGTAGTAGCAGCAGCAGCAGAGTAACAGCAGTAGCAACAATAGCAACAGTAGCAGCAAAGTGGCCCAATCCCTTTTGTAGCAAGGGACAAGCCTAGACAAAGTAACATAGCAAGGACCAGTAGTAAAAGACTCGTAGGCAGTGGATCGGTGATGGATGAGTATGACGGATGTGATTCATCATGTAACAGCTATAACACGGAGAGATATGTAACTAGCTCACGTTCGTCAATCTAATGTAGGCATGTATTCCGTATGTAGTCATACGTGCTTAGGGAAAAGAACTTGCATGACATCTATTGTCCATCCCTCCCGTGGCAGCGGGGTCCTAATGGAAACTAAGGGATATTAAGGTTCTCCTTTTAATAAAGAACCGGACCAACGCATTTCCACGCGGTGAATACATGAACTCCTCATACTATGGTCATCTCCGGGAGTGGTTCCGGCTATTGTGACTCCGGGGTTGCCGGGTCATAACACATAGTAGGTGACTACAACTTGCAAGATAGGATCTAAAACACACATATATTGGCGACAACATAATAGGTTCAGATCTTAAATCATGGCACTCGGGCCCTAGTGACAAGTATTAAGCATAGCCAAGTAGTAGGAACATCAATCTAAAACATAGTGGATACTAGGGATCAATCCCCATCAAAAACTAACTCGATTACATGATAGATCTCATCCAACTCATCACCGTCCAGCGAGCCTATGATGAGATTACTCACGAACGATGAAGAGCATCATGGAATTGTCGATGGAGGAAGGTTGATGATGACAATGGCGACGATTTCCCCTCTACGGAGCCCAAAACGGACTCCAGATGTGCCCTCGAGATGAAGAACAGGAGGTGGCGGCGCCTCCGTATCATAAAAAGTGATGAAACCTTCTCTCTGCTTTTTTCCCGGGCAAGACGGAAGATATAGAGCTGAGTTTGGGGGCGGTGGTGCCACGTGGGCCCCACAAGCCCTCACGGCGCGGCCTAGGGGGTGGCAGCGGCCTGTGGGCTTGCGGCCCACTGGCACACCCCCTCCGGTGGATCTTTGCGCAGGTATTTTTCTTTTATTCCAGAAAAATTCTCCGTAAATTTTCAAGACATTCCGAGAACTTTTATTTCTACACAAAAACAACACCATGGGAATTCTGCTGAAAACAGCGTCAGTCCGGGTTAGTTCCATTCAAATCATGCAAGTTAGAGTCCAAAACAAGGGCAAAAGAGTTCGGAAAAGTAGATACGATAGAGACGTATCAAGCAGCGCAGCCTTAACATCGTCCATGCCGTCGTGCTTCCCCAACGGGAGCTAATGGTCCACAGCGACTCCGACGACCACTCCGGTGACGATAACGACTCCGACGGAGAACTGGTTGGTCATATATACCCATCTTTGGTAAATACATTGTAGATAGGTTTTCTCTGGTTGCAAATCGTCTATACAAATGATTTTGCTAATAATCTGATCGACTAGGGTAAGTGATCGTGCTAATAATTCATAGCCACATCTTACAATCCATTTGAATGTCCAACATAGATGACTGCCATTTTTTGGACATGTACTAGTGTTTGCAATCCATTCGTAGCTAGATCCTACAATCCATTCGTAGCGAGATCTCAATTTATGCATTTCTTTCAGCAATATCACTTGAGATTTAGGGTTCACATTGTCACATGATATATTATGTTTCATAAACTTTGCCTTGGTGAATTCACATTAAAAATATACCAACGTCACATTTTTTACTATATCTATAGGTGCTATATGACGATGTCAACAACGAGGATGAAGATGTCCAGGAGAGATTCAAGAGGCAAATGCTCAGGGAGCTTAAGGCTAAAAAGCATAATAGGCGTGTCTGGAGGAATGGGGGCTATGGATGCCCATTGTGCAACCATAAGATTAACAACGCGTATACTAGTGTTCTCGTGCATGCAAGAGGATGAGAGGTTGGCTCCTTTAGGCAGAATTATTCTCGCAGGATGGTGCACGCCGCGTACGCCAAGTTCCTTGAGAATCTTAATGGTCAAGCATGATGATGAGATGTTGGATTGAATCTATCTAGTTTGTGTGTATTATATATATTCCTGACTATATATATTTATCGATTGTACTACATATTGGTGAGACTATGTCTAGTGAACTAATAGTGCAATGTAATTGCAGTTTTAAGGTGCAATCAGTCTAGTTTATTTGATTTTATGCGTATCTTAGACCAACCTATGATTCACCATAGCGCACGTAGCTTATTAGCATGAATCCAATGTGTTACTTTCAGTCTTTCCACATAGTTTTATAATAGAAACCATTTGCCCACCATATGCACAACTTTGGAACTGCGTGCGATGACTTTCATCACTTGTTTTCTGATTAGCCCGAACGCATCCTCACAGATCGCACGTCTCAATCGCAGGATGTACACAGATCGAACGGTTGTATGTATATCTATCACACCGAAATGCTAGTTTTTTAGAGTGATATTTTTGATTTATCACATATTGTTGGGTATGTAAACCTTTCCCTCTGAAGCACAATATATTTTGGGGTGATATTTATGCTTTATTGCACACGGTTAGTTGTCTGAACTATTGCCTCGGAAGCACATTATTCTAGGATAGAAAACCCTTCTCACCCACACGTCACAAAACCCTAATCGGCCCCTCCCCCTACCCGTCTCAAGTAGCACCTAAGTACAGTACTCCTCCAGGCCTATGCACGCACCACCAATCCCCAAGGCAACCACTTAGCTTGACGCATGTCGCCGTTGCCGGCGGCTGCCAAACGCCACCGCATTTCACCACTCCTGCTAGCCATAGCTTATCGGCACTGAATTTCTCACAGTAGCTCGTCCGATTGGGGAATCTTCGGTACTGGTCCCCCCATGGAGAAGCGGGTAACTATAATCTATTTAAATATTTTTGCTCATCTCTTATCCCAGTCCGGCTGCCCCTTTTAATCACCCGACCAAAATCGTCGTGGATTTACGTTCCTTGTAGCTCCGGGGGTTATCCTCCGTTTTGAAAAAAATGTTCCTTATAGCTGATTCGAGGGTTTTCATTCATAGAGTGTACAGTGCAAGGACAAATCAGGGCTATGCATTTTCGGCCAGACAGACGAGGAGTTCCATCTCACCATACCAGACGATTTCATGAAGCGCACGGTATGTTCAATCTCACACTACCTGGTTAACATGGCATATACTTTTTCTGAACCTATATTATATATTGATATATCCTTCTTCTTCTTCTTCTTCTTCTTCTTCTAAATTAGGAAAATTAATGGTGTATTGTTCTTCCGTTTACTCTCACATATATAATTGCATGACATCATGGTTACATTATTTGTGTACTTATATTTTTTTGCCCTATCATATCAATTGATGTGTTATTCTTTTAACTACCCCCATACTAGCATGTTGTCGTATTCTTTAACAATCTTATTAATTCCTGTAGTACATCCCTTGCTTTGCAACAACAAGTGTAGCGCTAAATCTTGGACTTTACTTAACTGAAGACTTTAGGGATGGCATATTGAGCACAAACCATAGATTTACAATCGTTGTTTCTGTAAAACCTGATGAAGATTGTCACTCGTATTTTGATATAGGACTTTGGCCAGAAGTTTCTAAGTTTTATGTTCTAAAAGTTGGCACTAAACTTGCACTGCACCTAAAAGAGCATGGTCATATGATCAATGTTAAATTCCCTGGTGACACCATTCGTCCATACTTTGTTGGAAGTAAGTGTTATTTCTAGTATCTGCATATTGACTTGTGTAGAAATATCAAAGTAATTGTGTACTATTTCAACAACCAATTGGAATTTCATTTTCTGGATCTTTTAAATCTATTCCTACCTAGTAACTTATGATTACCAACACACTACTCCTATATCCTAATCTAGCTACATAATCACTATCATCCCACTTCTCTACTCATGACAAAAAGTGTCGCCACCGCTGATACTCCGGAGGTGGAGGACAAGGTTGCCAACAAGCGAAGGCGGGTCGAGCCAGAAACACAAGTGCCTTCGTCAGGCCTAGACTTCATCAACAGCCTCCCCGACGATATGTTGACAGTGATCATCTCCCTCCTCTCAATCAAAGATGGCATGCACACAACCGTCCTCTCCCGACGATGGTGCACCCTTTGGCGTTGTGCACCTCTGAGTCTCATCAATGAGCACATGCTCTACAATGGATATTGCAAACACTTGGATGCATTGTCCCAGATCCTCGACACACACCATTGCACAATCAGAGGCCTTACTATGGGCAATTTCTGTTCCAATGGCACGAACCGAGCCAAGCTTGACGAGTGATTCTTATCAACCGCCCTAGATCAGATCGAGGAGCTCACTTTTAATGATGGACATATGCGCTCGCTGCCACCCTCCACATTGCGCCTCGCGCCAACACTATGCATTGCTAAGTTCATGAACTACCATTTCCCACGGATTAATGTTGATCCCGCTCTTTTGCTAGCTCGACTGAAGCACCTCGAGCTTGTTGCCTTCTGCATCCCCAATGAATACATGGGGCACCTCCTCCGCGGCTGTACTTCACTCGAGTACCTTCATATTCAGGCGGTCAATGGGTTGACTAGCCTCCACATTGCCTCCATGAGTCTCTGGACAATTTGTGTGTATTGTTGGTGCTCCAACAACAGATCAGACAAGGTGAATCTCCAAATGGTCATTGAGGACGTGCCTTTACTTGAGAGATTACTTGTAGTTGATGAACAAGGTCCAACAAGAATCAAGGTCATTTATGTGCCAAAGTTGACAGTGTTTGGCTACTCGCCCATCAACTTATGTGCACTTGTTATTGGATCCATAACCCTCCATGTACAATAGCCGCCTTCTTATCCTTCTTGAAATTAACATATATTTTTCTCTATTCAAGATGTATGTTCGTTTGTCATCCAAAAAATGATTCCGAGAAGCTCAACCCCGTATCTGCGCACAGTGAAGATCTTGGCACTAGAATTCTGGCCCCGATCACGACCAAGTTGTCAGATTCTTGAGATGCTTTCCGTGCATGGAGAAGCTACATATTAAGGTGATGATCCTTTCATGTTAAAGGTTAACCAGTCGGGAGTTCAATTTTGGAAACCCTACAAATCAAATAGTTCCCTTGTGTGTCCAAGCACTGATACCTTCTCTTGTTTTGCAGATACGATTAGGCCATGTAGTGGATAATGTGATACAATATAACAATCCCATCAAATTCCTCGGTCTCCATCTCACAGAAATTACTTTGAACTCCTATCAAGGTACCTTAATGGAGATTATATTCGCCACGTTCTTTGTTGTGAGAGGAAGTGTGCTAAAGATAATGAGATTTTCCCTATATTTACTCCGCAAAATGAATGGTTTGCTGATGAGCTCGAGTGGCTAGGACAGAATGGAAAAGGCTATGCAGAACCTCAATTTCATTTTGTAACTTCAGCTGATAGACCATTCGGAAGTCCTTATGTCAAGCCCTTACATGACATGTCAGTGGCGGATCCCTTTGCGGAAATATCAAAGTTGCGAAACTAGTTGTAATATCAGCATGAACCTCTCATATGTTCATGTTCAGCTGATCAGCATGGGCATCTAGAGTTGCATGAAAAAGTTTCTGCATAAGCTAAATTTCGTTTCTATTATCAGGTTGAACCTTGTAATCTTCGAATCTGAGCCTTGTAATGCTGGAATTTTAATCTTTGTACTATTTCTGTCATTTGTGTTACAATCATTCAAATGGCATCATATGAGACTCGTATTTTGGTAGTGCTTTTTTCCCATAGTATGCAATGGAAGATTAATATCTAGACCTTAATATGCATTTGACGATTAATATCTGGACCTTAAGGATCACAACCACGACTAAGGGTATCCAGCGTGGCCCCAATGGTGCTCCCATCAGCTGTCAATGATGAGCGCCAGTTCACCATGCATACCATAGTGGACAAGCACAGAAGGTTCACGCACGGGGCTCTTGGTGGTGTACACCAACCAATACGAACTGGGTGGAGAACACCAACGTTATGGACCTGTTGCTTGATCAAGACAAGTACAAAATGATTTCGTTCGACCTCGCGTTCCTCCTGGCGCTCTTCTCTCGCGTCCACCCGCGTGCTTTGCTCTTGCACCCCTCCGCGCATGCTCTGCCAGCGGTTGGGGCCTGCCCACGATCACGTTCTTGGCTCCATATGCATGTGGTTGTTCCACTCGCGTCATCCCATGCTATTACGTGTTCCACGACTGAATCACGTGCTGCAAAAACTGCCATCCGTATGTGCCGATTTTCCAGAACTTCGACCCCCATTTATACCCGCATCCATTAACCATAGTCTCTTCACACTTTCAAAAGCACCCCACAACACAATAAGCACACCCTCGATGACACATACACGCAGGATGTCCAGCGACGCTCCAATGGAGTTCGACATGCATCCTGTGGAGACCCACATGAGGAAGACAAACCTCATGGTGGTGTACACCAACGACCCAGTCATGGTGGAGGACTCCATGAACACTATGAAGTGGTTTCTTGCTGAGGATGACAAGTAAAAAGTGGTCGGTTTCGACCTCGCTTACATCGGTGGTCGTGTTGGGCATGACGAGAAGGTTGACGTCGCCTAGTTGTGCGTGCGACATTGATAACCCACAAGTATAGGGGATCGCAACAGTTTTCGAGGGTAGAGTATTCAACCCAAATTTGTTGATTCGACACAAGGGGAAGCCAAAGAATATTCTCGAGTATTAGCAGTTGAGTTGTCAATTCAACCACACCTGAAAAACTTAGTATTTGCAGCAAAGTATCAGTAGCAAGGTAGTGTGATAGTAACAGTAGCAGCGGTAACAGTAGCAGTAGTGACAGAGTAACAGTAGCAGCAGTGACAGCTATAGCAGCAAAGTAACGTAGCAAGGACCAGTAGGAAAAGACTCATAGGCATTGGATCGGGGATGGATAATTATGCTGGATGACATTCATTATGCAACAGTTATAACACGGAGAGATATGTAACTAGCTCCAGTTCGTCAATGTAATGTAGGCATGCATTCTGTATGTAGTCATACGTGCTTAGGGAAAAGAACTTGCATGACATCTATTGTCCATCCCTCCCGTGGCAGCAGGGTCCTAATGGAAACTAAGGGATATTAAGGTTCTCCTGTTAATAGAGAACTGGAACAAAGCATTAGCACTTAGTGAATACATGAACTCCTCACACTATGGTCATCTCCGGGAGTGGTTCCGGCTATTGTCACTCCAGGGTTGTCGGGTCATAACACATAGTAGATGACTACAACTTGCAAGATAGGATCAAGAACACACATATATTGACGAGAACATAATAGGTTGAGGTCTGAAATCATGGCACTCAGGCCCTAGTGACAAGCATTAAGCATGGCAAAGTAGTAGCAACATCAATCTCAGAACATAGTGGATACTAGGGATCGATCCCCATCAAAACTAACTCGATTACATGATAAATCTCATCCAATCCATCACCGTCCAGCAAGCATAATGAGATTACTCACGAACGGTGAAGAGTATCACGGAATTGGCGATGAAGGAAGGTTGGTGATGACGATGGCGACGATCTCCCCTCTCCGGAGCTCGGAACGGACTCCAGATCTGCCCTCCACAGGAAGAACAAGTGGTGGCGGCGCCTCCGTATCGTAAAACGTGATGAACTCTCGTCCTTGATTTTTTTTCGGACGAAAGGGACTAAATGGAGCTCGAGTTGGAGGCGGCGGAGCTCCGAGGGCCCCACAAGCCTGCTAGGCGCGGCCAGGGGGGCCGAGCCTGGTGGGCTTGTGGGCTCCTCGCTCCACTCCTCCGGTTGATTCTTGCGCCAGTATTTTTATATATTCCACAAAAAATCCTTGTACATTTCCAGGTCATTCCGAGAACTTTTATTTCTGCTCAAAACAACGTTAGTCCGGGTTAGTTCCATTCAAATCATGCAAATTAGAGTCCAAAACAAGGGCAAAAGAGTTTGGAAAAGTAGATACGACGGAGACGTATCAAGTCCCCCAAGCTAAAAACCTTGCTTATCCTCAAGCAATTCAGTTAACAAACTGAATGAGACAAAAGAAAAACTCTTATGAACTCTGTTTGATCTTGTTGTTGCAATTATGTCTAACTCATATTCAGATTTTCAGCAAGATCATAAGCTAACCACATAAGCAATGACATTTAGGTCTCAACAGGAACTCATATCAATGGCATAATCAACTAGCGAGCAATAATAATAAGTTTCAAATGTCAACACTTCAATCAAAACAATCATCAAGCAATATGAACAGATGGTATCTCGCTAGCTCTTTTTGAGACCGCAAAACGTAAATGCAGAGCACCTTCAAAGACCAAGGGCTGACTGAACAATGTAATTCATGGCAAAGAAGATCCCGTCATAGTCATACTCAATATCAATTAATAGCAAAGCATAAAAATGACAGAGGTACTCTCTAATTGGTGATTTTATAAGAACAGGATGACTCAACAGAAACATAAATAGATAGGCCCTTCGCAGAGGGAAACATTGATTTGCAGAGGTGCCAGAGCTCAAGCTTTTAAGACAGAGATAAATAATTTTGGGTGGCATGCTTTCATTGTCAATGCAATGACCAAGAGTTTTCACCATCTTCCATGCTACACATACTATAGGCGGTTCCCAAATAGAAAAGTAATGTTTTGACTCACTCACCACAAATCAATCACACTCCACGACTAGCCGAATACTCGGGTGCCGTCCATACCAACAACAATCCAGGGGAGTTTTCATTTGAATTATCTTTTCGATTTGAGAATGGAACTGGGCATTCAATTACCGGCCCCTTTCTCGTGAGAGATAGTGAATAAACACATATCGAGGATAACACGCCTAGCATGGAAGATACCGATCGCCCCTTGTCACCACATGAGCGGTTCGGGCATGCAAAACAGATTATTACTTGAAGGTTTTGAGAGTGGCACATGCAAATTTACTTAGAAAGGCAGGTAGATGCCGCATATAGGTAGGTATGGTGGACTCATATGGAATAACTTTGGGTTTATGGAAGTGGATGCACAAGCAGTATTCCCGCTTAGTACAAGTGAAGGCTAGCAAAAGACTGGGAAGCGACCAACTAGAGAGCGACAACAGTCATCAAAATGCATTGAAATTAACCAACATTGAGTGCAAGCATGAGTAGGACATAAATCACCATGAACATGAATATCATACAGGCTATGTTGATTTTGTTTCAACTAGATGCGTAAACATGCGCCAAGTCAAGCCGCTTGAATCATTCAAAGGAGGATACCATCCTATCATACTACATCATAATCATCTCAAAATTCATGTTGGCATCCAAGACAAACCATTATAAGCTCCTAGCTAATTAAGCATGGCATCAGAAACTATGATCTCTAAGTTGTCATTGCAAACATGTTTCTCTCACAACAAAACTGAATCTGGAACGATGAGCTAGTCATATTTACAAAAATAAAATAGATCGAGTTCATACCAGCTTTTCCAGGCTAAGTCACTTCATCATATATCGTCATAATTGCCTTTCAGTTGCACGACTGAACGATGTGAACAATAATAAGAGTGTTCTTGCATTGGACTACACTGGGATCTGCAAGCAAACACAAAGGAGAAGACAAAGTAATATGGCTCTTTGACAGACAAACAGATATGCATGCGAGAGCCACTAAACGTTGTAACCATGGTCTTCTACCTTGACCCAAAGAAAAAGAATACTATTTACACGGCAAAGCTCCCAACAAGCAAAATAAGAACGAGAAATATTTTTGGTTTTCTCGAACTAGACAAACACACGAGAAGAAAACGAGAAAAAGAAATAAACTAGCATTGATGATAAAGTGGCAAAGTGTGAACACCGACTAACAAAGTGAAAGTGTGAGCATGAATATAAAGTCGGTGAGAAACACGTACTCCCCCAAGCTTAGGCTTTTGGCCTTAGTTCGTCTACTCCCAAGGTGGGAAATAACCATCTCCGGGGTACTCTCGAGTGTACTAAGGGTGCCACTGCTGTGTGAGCTCCTCTGGCTCCCACTGATAAACTGGCGTCTGGTACTCGACTCGTAGCTCGAGCACGAGCGCCTGTGGTGGTGCTATGCCCCAATATGCATAGATGTCCGAGGGCATAATAATGTACCTGCCTAGATGAAGATTGAACAAAGAAGGAGCAGGCAAAGTAATAGTCTCACGAGTAACCTGACTAAATACCACGTTATAAATCATCCTCTTATTTATATCTTTATCAAGAAAGTCATGGCGAACCATGCTATCATAATCTAGATATCTCTCAGGAAGAAGAATCTCTTCTTCGTCGTGCAGTCTAATGGGTATCTCAAAATGTCTAGCAAGACGGGTAGCATAGATACCTCCATAAACAACGCCTTTAGAACGGTTCGTGTTCAACCGTTGAGCTACTATAGCGCCCAAGCTATAGGTTTTATCATTATAAAGGGCTTCATGCAAAACCGCAAGATCTGGGGAGCTAAGGGCCCCAGCTTTCCCACAGCCAATCAAAAAATTTCCCACGAATAATGAGAAGTACTGAAGCACGGGAAAATGTATGCTAGCAGCTCTAGCGCAAGGCACTCCTCTCTCCTCTCCTACAGCAATAGTATCTATGAAAGCCTCCAAGTCCCATGGACGAGGTTCATGAATATCCCCAACATAAGGTAATTTCAAACATTGCAAAACCCGTAAAGTGACATGCGCTGGGGGATATCATATAACTTAAACTCAACCATAGGAAGACTCTTCCTTGGATAGAAATTAAAGCTTTGCACGAAAATATTAGTGAGGAGGTGGTATTGCGGACACTTACCTTCAATGAAGGCGGTAAGGCCTGCATTCTCCACCAAGTAGTAAAAGTCCTCATAAAGTCCGGCGGCGCGTAAGAACACATCACTTGGCCACTCGCACGCTCGAACTTCTGCAACTCGGGGGACCGGATACTTGGGTTTCTTCTTCTCATTTTCATCATCCTTGGGGTCACGGCTTGAAGAGCCTCTTAAGAACCTCCTCATCTTTTCCTTTTTCTTTCTCTGAAAATTTCTGAAATTTTTAGTGACTCTAAGGAAAAGTGAACAAGGCCCAACGAAACTCGTAGCAACTACTCCTACAAGTGCCTAGAGTCCATATCACGCATCAAAACTACTTGGGACCAGCTAAAATTAGCATGGAAAGCTCAATAACAGGGTTGCCAAGGCAGCAAAAATACGCAACGAATAAGGCACTAGAGCAAAAACTAATTGGACCAATGGAGGAGTCACATACCAAGGAACAATTCCCCCAAAATAGTTTGGTGAATGGGGCTTTGCACAAGGAGATCAAAAATCGCAGCAAGAAGAGCAAGAACACGGGTTTGAGCTGTAGAATGATTTTTTATGGAGGTAGGAGAAGGAGATGGGAGCTGGAATAAGTGGAGGGGGGCACGTGGGCCCCACAAGCCTCATAGACGCGGCCAGGGGGTGCCCGCGCCTCCTGGGCTTGTGGCCCACTGGTGCACCCCCCCTAACTAGCTCTCCGTCTCAGAATTTTTCAGAAATTCCAGAAAAAATCATTCATTTTCAGGGCATTCGAAGAACTTCTATTTTCGGGACACTTTTCTACGGGACGCAAAAAGCAGAGAAACTTAAGCTAAATCTATCATTTTTCTTCCAAGCAACCAAAGGTAAAGGTTTGGAACAGAGGGTTGTGACTCTCAGAATCATCCATCTCATGGTCATCAAAAGAAATCCGTCAATGAGGTTGATCAAGTCTCCTTGACAAACTTTTTTCGAATCGCGTAAAAACGAAGAATTTTCGAATAGTCACTAGGTTACCTCAATGGTGATGTGCATATCCCCAACAAGCAAATCATACTTCATCTTAACAGTAGGTATAGGGCATTCAAAGCTCCCAATAAGAATGGATGAAGTTTTTTCAATAGCATTAATGCAATGTACTCGATATTGTTTCTTCGGAAAGTGCACCGTATGCTCATTACCATTGACATGGAAAGTCACATTGCCTTTGTTGCAATCAATAACAGCCCCTGTAGTGTTTAAAAAGGGTCTTCCAAGGATGACCGCGATGGCATCATCCTCGGGAATATCCAGAATAACAAAGTCTGTTAAGATAGTGACGTTAGCAACCACAACAGGCACATCCTCGCAAATGCCGATAGGGAAAGCAGTTGATTTGTCAGCCATTTGCAGAGAGATTTCAGTGGGTGTCAACTTATCCAGTTCAAGTCTACGATAAAGAGAGAGAGGCATAACACTAACACCGGCTCCAAGGTCGCATAAAGCAGTTCTAACTTAGTTTCCATTAATGGAGCAAGCTATAGTGGGCACTCCAGGATCACCTAGTTTCTTAGAAGTTCCACCCTTGAAGGTATAATTAGCAAGCATGGTGGAAATCTCAACCTCATGTATCCTCCTCTTATTAGTCACAATATATTTCATGTACTTTGCATAGGGGGACATTTTGAGCATACCTGTCAAACGCATTTGCAGAAAGACAGGTCTAATCATTTCAACAAAGCGCTCAAAATCCTCATCATCCTTTTTCTTGGATGGTTTAGGAGGAAAGGGCATGGGTTTCTGAACCAATGGTTCCCTTTCTTTACCATGCTTCCTAGCAATGAAGTCATTCTTATCGTATCTCTTGTTCTTAGGTTGTGGGTTATCAAGATCAACAGGTTCAATCTCCACATCCTTATCATTGCTAGGTTGAGCATCATCATGAACACCACTATCGATATTATCATTAGGCTCATGTTCATCACCAGATTGTGTTTCGGCATCAGAAACAGAGACATCGTTTGGATTCTGGGGTGTAACAGCAACAGGGTTGCTAGCCTGCAAATTCCTATCATCTTTCTTTTTCTTTCTAGGATGACTAGGTGCCTCGGTGCTAACTTCTTGAGAATCTTGTTCAATTCTCTTAGGTTGACCCTGAGGATACAAAGGTTCCTGGGTCATTCTACCGCCTCTAGTGATAACTCTGACAGAATTGTCATTCAACTCATTGAGCAAGTCATTTTGAGCCTTAAGTACTTTTCTACTTGAGTAATAACCATATAGGCATGTTTACTTGAGAGCTTAAGATCATTGATGTTTCTATCCACACAAGCACTTAAATGACTAAGCATACGAGCATTCTGTCCCAATTGTCTGCTAACATAATCATCGAAACTTTGTTGTTTGGCAACAAAGTTATCAAATTCATCCAGGCATAAGCTAGCAGGTTTATCAAAAGGAATATCACTCTCATTGAATCTACGAAGAGAATTTACCTCTACTACCTGTGTCAGGTTATCAAGACCATGGATCTCTTTGATAGGTGGTAGATTTTTGACATCTTCAGATTTACTGCCTTTCTCTTTCATAGATTTCCTAGCTTCTTGCATATTGATAACCCACAAGTGTAGGGGATCGCAACAGTTTTCGAGGGTAGAGTATTCAACCCAAATTTATTGATTCGACACAAGGGGAAGCGAAAGAATATTCTCAAGTATTAGCAGCTGAGTTTGTCAATTTCAACCACACGTGAAAGATTAGTATCTGCAAGCAAAGTATCAGTAACAAAGTGGTATGATAGCAACGATGTCAGAAAAAGATCTATTGACAGCAGACTATTCCTAACTTGTTGTCTCAATGGCACCAGTAAATAGCACGTGGACGCGGAACTATTCTTCCCCGGCAACGGTGTCGGAAAAGTCTTGCAGCAGGTAATAGCAATGTAGCAAGTAATAGCAGTAGTGACAGCAGTAGCAAGGAACATCAGTAGTGACAGCAGCAGCAAGTAACAGCAGTAGCAACAGTAGTAGCGAGGAACAGCAGCAGCAAGTAACATCAGTAGCAACAGTAGTAGCGACAAAGTAACGTAGGAAGGACCAGTAGTAAAAGACTCGTAGGCAGTGGATCGGTGATGGATGAGTATAACGGATGCGATTCATTATGTATCAGCTATAACACGGAGAGATATGTAACTAGCTCCCGCTCGTCGATCTAATGTAGGCATATATTCCATATGTAGTCATACGTGCTTAGGGAAAAGAACTTGCATGACATCTATTGTCCATCCCTCCCGTGGCACCGGGGTCCTAATGGAAACTACGGGATATTAAGTTTCTCCTTTTAATAAAGAACCGGACCAACGCATTAACACCTGGTGAATACATGAACTCCTCATACTATGGTCATCTCCGGGAGTGGTTCCGGCTATTGTCACTCCAGGGTTGTCGGGTCATAACACATAGTAGGTGACGACAAGTTGCAAGATAGGATCTAAAACACGCATATATTGGCGACAACATAATAGGTTCAGATCTGAAATCATAGCACTCGGGCCCTAGTGACAAGCATTAAGCATGGCAAAGTAGTAGCAACATCAATCTCAGAACATAGTGGATACTAGGGATTAATCCCCATCAAAACTAACTCGATTACATGATAAATCTCATCCAACTCATCACCGTCCAGCAATCCTACGATGAGATTACTCACGAACGATGAAGAGCATCATGGAATTGGCGATGGAGAAAGGTTGATGATGATGATGGCGACGATTTCCCCTCTCCGGAGCCCAAAACGGACTCCAGATCTGCCCTCCAGATGAAGAACAGGGGTGGAGGCGCCTCCCTATCGTAAAACGCGATGAATCTTTCTCTCTGATTTTTTTCCGGGCGAGACGGGAGATATAGAGCTGAGTTTGTGGGCGGTGGCACCACGTGGGCCCCACAAGCCCTCACGGCGCGGCCAGTGGGGTGGCCGCGGCCCAGGGGCTTGTGGCCCAGTGGCACACCTCCTCCGGTGGATCTTTGCGCAGGTATTTTCATTTATTCCAGAAAAATTCTCCGTAAATTTTCATGACATTCCGGGAACTTTTATTTCTGCACAAAAACAACACCATGGCAATTCTCGTGAAAACAACGTTAGTCCGGGTTTGTTCCATCCAAATCATGCAAATTAGAGTCCAAAACAAGGGCAAAAGAGTTCGGAAAAGTAGATACGATGGAGACGTATCAACTCCCCCAAGTTTAAAGCCTTGCTTGTCCTCAAGCAATTCAGTTGACAAACTGAAAGAGACAAAAGAAAAACTTTGACAAACTCTGTTTGATCTTGTTGTTGCAACTATGTCTAACTCATAACCAGACTTTCAGCAAGATCACAAGCAAACCATAAAAGCAAATGACATCTAGGTCTCACGGTAAATTCATATCAATGGCATAATGAACTAGCGAGAAAATAATAATAAGCCTCAAATGTCAGCACTTCAATCAAAACAACATGAAGCAGTACGAACAGATGGTATCTCGCTAGCTCTTTCTAAGACCGCAAAACATAAATGCAGAGCACCTTCGAAGACCAAGGGCTGACTAAACATTGTAATTCAAGGCATAGAAGATCCAGTCACAGTCATACTCAACAGAGTTAAAAGCAAAGCATAAAAATGTCAGAGGTGCTCTCAGATTGGTGCTTTTGTAAGAGGAGGATGACTCAACAGGAACATAAATAGACAGGCCCTTCACAGAGGGAAGCATTGATTTGCAGAGGTGCCACAGCTCAAGCTTTGAAAACAGAGATAATGATTTTGGGTGGCATGCTTTCATTGTCAATGCAATGACTTAGAGTTCTCAACATCATCCACGCTACACATGCTATAGGCGGTTCCCAAACAGAAAAGTAAAGTTTTGACTCCCCCACCACCAATCAATCACACTCCACGGCTAGCCGAATCCTCGGGTACCGTCCATACCAACATCAATCATGGGGGAGTTTTGTTTGCAATTATCTTTTCGATCATGGAACTGGGAATTCCAATTACCCGCCCATTTCTCATGAATGATAGTGCATAAACACATATCGAGGATAACACGCCTAGCGTGGAAGATACCAATAGCCCCCTGTCACTACATGAGCGGTTCGGCATGCAAAACTGATTATTTCTTGAAGGTTTAGAGAATGGCACATGCAAATTTACTTGGAACGGCAGGTAGATACCGCACATAGGTAGGTATGGTGGACTCATAAGGCACAACTTTGGGTTTATGGAGGTGGATGCACAAGCAGTATTCCCGCTTAGTACAAGTGAAGGCTAGCAAAAGACTGGGAAGTGACCAACTAGAGAGCGACAACAGTCATCAAAATGCATTGAGATTAACTAATATTGAGTGCAAGCATGAGTAGGACATAAATCACCACGAACATGAATATCATAGAGGCTATGTTGATTTTGTTTCAACTACATGCATGAACATGCGCCAAGTCAAGCCACTTGAATCATTCAAAGGAGGATACCATCCTATCATACCACATCATAGTCATCTCAACATTTATGTGGGCATCCAAGACAAACCATTATAAGCTCCTAGCTAAGTAAGCATGGCATCAGAAACTATGATCTCTAAGTTGTCATTGCAAACATGTTTCTCTCACAACAAAGCTGAATCAGGAATGATGAGCTAGTCATATTTACAAAAACAAAATAGATCGAGTTCATACCAGCTTTTCCAGGCTCAGTCACTTCATCATATATCGTCATTATTGCCTTTCACTTGCACGACCGAATGATGTGAACAATAATTAGAGTGCTCGTGGATTGGACTAAGCTGGAATCTTCATGCAAACACAAAGGAGAAGACAAAGTAATATGGCTCCTTGACAGATAAACATATATGCATGCGAGAGCCACTAAACATTGTAACCATGGTCTTCTACCTTGACCTAAAGAAAAAGAAAACTACTTACACGGGAAAGCTCCCAACAAGAAAAAGAAGAACAAGAAAATCTTTTTGGGTTTTCTCAAACTAGACAAACACACGAAAAGAAAACGAGAAAAAGAAAATAAACTAGCATGGATGATACAATGGCAAAGTGTGAACACCGACGAACAAAGTGAAAGCATAAGCAAGAATGTAAAGTCGGTGAGAACACGTACTCCCCCAAGCTTAGGCTTTTGGCCTAAGTTGGTCTACTCCCAAGGAGGGAAATAACCAGCTCCGGGGTACTCCGGAGTGGATTGAGGATACCACTGTTGTGTAAGCTCCTCTGGCTCCCACTGATAAACTGGCGTCTGGTACTCGACTGGCGGCTCGGGCACGGGCACCTGTGGTTGGGCCAAGCCCAATATGCGTAGATGTCTGAGGGCATAATAGTATACCTGCTTGCATGAATATTGAACAAAGAAGGAGCAGGCAAAGTAATTGCCTCACGAGTACCCTGACTAAACACCAGGTTATAAATCATCCTTCTATTTATATCTCTATCAAGAAAGTCATGGCGAACCATGCTATCGTAATCTAGATATCTCTCGGGAAGAAGAATCTCTTCTTCCTCGTCCAGTCTAATAGGTATCTCAAAGTGTCTAGCAAGACGAGTAGCATAGATACCTCCATAGACAATGCCCTTAGTACGGTTCGTGTTCAACCGTTGAGCTACTATGGCGCCCAAGCTATAAGTTTTATCGTTATAAAGGGCTTCGCGCAAGACTGCAAGATCTGGGGAACTAAGGGGCCCAACTTTTCCACGGACAATCAAACATTTTCCCACAAATAATGAGAAGTACCGAAGCACGGGAAAATGAATGTTAGCAGCTCTAGCGCAAGACACTCCTCTCTCCTCTCCTACAACAATTGTATCGATGAAAGCTTCCAAGTCCCGTGGACGAGGTTCCTGAATATCCCCAACGTAATGTAATTTGCAAACGTTGCAAAAATCCTCGAGTGACATGCGCTGGGGATATCATAAAGTTTGAACTCAACCATAGGAGGATTCTTCCTTGGATAGAAGTTAAAGCTTTGTATGAAGATATTAGTGAGGAGGAGGTATTGCGGACACTTATCTTCAACGAAGGCGGTAAGGCCTGCGTTCTCCACCAAGTGATAAAAGTCCTCATAAATTCCGGCGGTGCGTAAGAACACGTCGCTTGGCCACTCACACGCTCGAACTTCTGCGACTCGAGGGACCAGATACTTGGGCTTTTTCTCACTCCCATCATCCTTGGGGTCACGGCATGACGAGCCTCTTAAGAACCTCCTCATCTTTTCCCATTTCTATCTCTGAAATTTTTAGTGTCTCTAAGGCAAAGTGAACAAGGCTCAACAAAACTCGTAGCAACTACTCCAACAAGTGCCTAGAGGCCATATTACGCATCAAAACTACTTGGGATCAGCTAGAAATGCATGCAAAGCTCAAGAACATGGTCACCAAGGCAGCAAAAATACGCGAAGTATAAGGCACTAGAGCAAAAACTAATTGGACCAACGGAGGAGTCACTTACCAAGGAGTAATTTCAGTTCGAAGAACGGTGCTTTGAGCAAAGAGATCGAAAATCCCAGCAAGAGGAGCAAGAACACGGTTTGAGCTGCGAAACGATTTTTTCTAGAGGTAGGAGAACCAGATGAGAGCAAGAATGAGTGGAGGGGGTACCTATGGGCCCCATAAGCCTGGGTAGCGCGGCCAGGGGGGTGCCCGCGCCCCCTGGGCTTGTGGCCCACTGGTGCAGCCCCCAGACAAACTTTTCGTCTCAGTATTTTTCGAAAAATCCGGAAAAAATCATAATTGATTTTCGCGGCGTTCGAAGAACTTTTATTTTCGGGGTACTTTTCTAGTGGACGCTAAAACAGAAAACAGGGAAAACTAAACTAAATCTATCATTTTTCTTCTAAGCAACCTAAAGTGAAAGGTTGGAACAAAGGTTTGTGACTCCTCGATTCATCCATCTCATGGTCATCAAAAGAAAATCCGCCAATGAGGTTGATCAAGTCTCCTGGACAAACCTTTTCGAATCGCAAAAGAAGACAGAGAATTTTCGAATAGTCACTAGGTCACCTCAATGGGGATGTGTATCTCCCCAACAAGCAAATCATACTTCATCTTGACACGAGGAATAGGGCATTCAAAGCTCCCAATAAGAATTGATGAAGTCTTTTCGATAGCATTGATGCAATATACTCGATATTGTTTCTTCGGAAAGTGCATCGTATGCTCATTACCGTTGACATGGAAAGTGACATTGCCTTTGTTGCAATCTATAACAGCCCCTGCGGTGTTTAAAAAGGGTCTTTCGAGGATGACAGCCATGGCATCGTCCTCAGGAATATCCAAGATAACAAAGTCTGTTAAGATAGTGACGTTAGCAACCACAACAGGCACATCCTCGCAAATGCCGATAGGGAAGGCAACTGATTTGTTGGCCATTTGCAAAGATATTTCAGTGGGTGTCAACTTATCCAGTTCAAGCCTACGATAAAGAGAGAGAGGCATAACACTAGCACCGGCTCCAACGTCACATAACGCAGTTCTGACATAGTTGCCTTTAATGGAGCAAGGTATAGTGGGCACACCGGGATCACCTAGTTTCTCAGGAGTTCCACCCTTGAAGGTATAATTAGCGAGCATGGTGGAAATCTCAACCTCAGGTATCCTCCTCTTATTAGTCACAATATCTTTCATGTACTTAGTATACGGAGACATTTTGAGCATATCTGTCAAACGCATTTGCAGAAAGACAGGTCTAATCATCTCAACGAAGCGCTCAAAATCCTCATCATCCTTTTTCTTGGATGGTTTGCGAGGAAAGGGCATAGGTTTCTGAACCCATGCTTCCCTTTCTTTGCCATTCTTCCTAGCAGTGAAGTCATTCTTATCGTATCTTCTATTCTTAGGTTGTGGGTTATCAAGATCAACACTAGGTTCAATCTCCACATCCTTATCATTGCTAGGTTGGGCATCTTCATGAACATCACTATTGATGTTATCATTAGGCTCATGTTCATCACCAGATTGTGTTTCAGCATCAGAGACAGAGACATCGTTTGGACTCTCAGGTGTAGCAGGGTTGCTAGCGTGTAGGTTCCTATCATCTTTCTTCTTCTTTCTAGGATGACTAGGTGCATCAGTGCTAACTCCTTGAGAATCTTGTTCAATTCTCTTTGGATGACCCTCAGGATACAGAGGTTCCCGTGTCATTCTACTGCCTCTAGTAACGACTCTAACGGAATTGTCATTCAACTCATTGAGCAAGTCATTTTGAGCTTTAAGTACTTGTTCTACCTGAGTAGTAACCATAGAGGCATGTTTACTTAGAACCTTAAGATCATTGACATTTCTGTCCACACAAGCACTTAAATGACTAAGCATACGAGCATTCTGTTCCAATTGTCTGCTGACGTAATCATTGAAACTCTATTGTTTGGAAACAAAGTTATCAAATTCATCAAAGCATATGCTAGCAGGTTTATCAAAAGGGACACACTCTCATCAAACCTACGCAGAGAATTTACTTCTACTACCTGTATCGGATTATCGAGACCATGGATCTCTTCGGTAGGTGGTAGAGTTTTTACATCTTCAGATTTAATGCCTTTCTCTCGCATAGATTTCTTGGCTTCTTGCATATCTTCAGGACTGAGGAATAGAATACCTCTTTTCTTCAGAGTTGGCTTAGGAGGTGGTTCGGAAATAGTCCAGGCATTCTCATTGCACAAGATGTTATTCAACAGAATCTCAGCTTGTTCTACGGTCCGTTCCCTAAAAACAGTACCGGCACAACTATCTAGGTGGTCTTTGGAAGCATCGGTAAGTTCATTATAGAAGATATCAAGTATTTCATTCTTCTCAAGAGGGTGATCACGCAAAGCATTCAGTAGCAAGATGAGCTTCCCCCAAGCTTGTGGGAGACTCTCTTCTTTAGCTTGAGCAAAGTTGTATATTTCCTGCAAGCCAACTTTCTTCTTATGGGCAGGGAAATATTTTTCAGAGAAGTAGTAGACCATATCCTGGGGGCTACGCACACAACCAGGAGCAAGAGAAGTGAACCAGGTCTTAGCATCATCCTTTAGCGAGAAATGAAACAGCTTGAGGATATAGTAGTGGCGGATCTTTTCCTCACTAGTGAATAGGGTGGCTATATCGTGCAGTTTGGTAAGTTGGGCTACAACCGTTTCACACTCATAACCGTGAAAAGAATCAGATTCGACCATAGTGATTAACTCAGGGTCGACAGAGAATTCATAATCCTTATCGGTCACAAAGATAGGCGAAGTAGCAAACTTCGGGTCATATTTCATCCTAGCGTTCAGAGATTTTTCTTTCCACTTGCGCAGTAATTTCTCAACATCATAGCTATCCTTACACGCAAGAAAGTCCTCAGCTATATCTCCCTCCATAACATAGCGCGTATCAGGCATATCAGGCATAGGAGAGCTAGTTCTAGCAGGCAAAATAGCAGGTTCTACTTCAATAGTATCAGCAGTTTCAGAAGTATCATCACATCTAGCAGCAACTCTAGCAATTTGTGCATCAAGGAATGCACCTAGTGGCAAAGCAGTATGTGGAAAAGCAGGCATAGTATCAAGCATAGCATCATCAGGCATAGTATCAAGCATAGCAAGAAGTAGCATCATCAAGCACAAGCGACATATCAAGATTTCTAGCAGGAGGCGAAGTCGCAAACTTACTCATAACTGAAGGTGAATCAAGTGCAGAGCTAGATGGCAGTTCCTTACCTGTCCTCGTAGTGGAAGGCAAGATTTTAGTTCTTGGATCATTCGGATTCCTCATAGTGAACAGCAGACGTCAATCCCAAGTGACTCAGAGAATATAGTTGTGCCTCCCCAGCAACGGCGCCAGAAAATAGTCTTGATAACCCACAAGTGTAGGGGATCGCAACAGTTTTCGAGGGTAGAGTATTCAACCCAAATTTATTGATTCGACACAAGGGGAAGCGAAATAATATTCTCAAGTATTAGCAGCTGAGTTTGTCAATTTCAACCACACCTGAAAGATTAGTGTCTGCAAGGAAAGTATCAATAGCAAAGTGGTATGATAGCAACGGTGTCGGAAAAAGATCTGTTGACGGCAGACTATTCCTAACTTGTTGTATCAATGGCGCCAGTAAATAGCACGTGGACGGGAAACTGTTCTTCCCCGGCAACGGTGTCGGAAAAGTCTTGCAGCAGGTAACAGCAAAGTAGCAAGTAACAGCAGTAGTGACAGCAGTGGCAAAGAACAGCAGTAGTGACAACAGCAGCAACAGTAGTAGCGAAGAACAGCAGTAGTGACAACATCAGCAAGTAACAGCAGTAGCAACAGTAGTCGCGACAAAGTAACATAGCAAGGACCAGTAGTAAAAGACTCGTAGGCAGTGGATCGGTGATGGATGAGTATGACGGATGTGATTCATCATGTAACAGCTATAACACGGAGAGATATGTAACTAGCTCCCGTTCGTTGATCTAATGTAGGCATGTATTCCGTATGTAGTCATACATGCTTAGAGAAAAGAACTTGCATGACATCTTGTCGATCCCTCCCGTGGCAGCGGGGTCCTAATGGAAACTACAGGATATTAAGGTTCTCCTTTTAATAAAGAACCGAACCAACGCATTAACACTTGGTGAATACATGAACTCCTCATACTATGGTCATCTCCGGGAGTGGTTCCGGCTATTGTCACTCCGGGGTTGCCGGGTCATAACACATAGTAGGTGACTACAACTTACAAGATAGGATCTAAAACACACATATTTGGCGACAACATAATAGGTTCAGATCTGAAATCATGGCACTCGGGCCCTAGTGACAAGCATTAAGCATGGCAAAGTAGTAGCAACATCAATCTCAGAACATAGTGGATACTAGGGATCAATCCGTGTCAAAACTAACTCGATTACATGATAGATCTCATCCAACTCATCACCGTCCAGCAAGCCTACGATGAGATTACTCACGAACGATGAAGAGCATCATGGAATTGTCGATGGAGAAAGGTTGATGATGACGATGGCGACGATTTCCCCTCTCCGGAGCCCAAAACGGACTCCAGATCTGCCCTCCAAATGAAGAACCGGGGGTGGCGGCGCCTCCGTATCGTAAAAGCGATGAATCTTTCTCTCTGATTTTTTCCGGGCGAGACAGAAGATATAGAGCTGAGTTTGGAGGCGGTGGCGCCACGTGGGCCCCACAAGCCCTCACAGTGCGGCTAGGGGGGTGGCCGCGGCCTAGGGGCTTGTGGCCCACTGGTACACCTCCTCTAGTGGATCTTTGCGCAGGTATTTTTCATTTATTCCAGAAAAAATCTCCGTAAATTTTCAGGACATTCCGAGAAATTTTATTTCTGCACAAAAATAACAACATGGCAATTCTGCTGTAAACAACTTTAGTGCAGGTTAGTTCCATTCAAATCATGCAAATTAGAGTCCAAAACAAGGGCAAAAGAGTTCGGAAAAGTAGATAAGACGGAGACGTATCACATATCTTCAGGACTGGGGAATAGGATACCTCTTTTCTTAGGAGTTGGCTTTGGAGGTGGTTCGGGAATAGTCCAAGCATTGTCATTGCACAGGATATTATTCAATAGGCTCTCAAATTGTTCTACGGTTCGTTCCCTAAAAACACAACCAGCACAACTATCTAGGTGGTCGTTAGAAGCATCGGTTAGTCCATTATAGAAGATATCAAGTATTTCATTCTTCTCAAGAGGGTGATCAGGCAAAGCATTCAGTAGCTGGACAAGCTTCCCCCAAGCTTGTGGGAGAGTCTGTTCTTCAACTTGCGCAAAGTTGTATATTTCCTGCAAGGCAGCTTGCTTCTTATGGGCAGAAAAATATTTTTCAGAGAAGTAGTAGATCATATCCTCGGGACTACGCACACAACTAGGAGCAAGAGAAGTGAACCAAGTCTTAGCATCATCCTTTAGCGAGAAAGGAAACAGCTTAAGGATATAGTAGTGGCGGATCTTTTCCTCACTCGTGAATAGGGTGGCTATATCATGCAGCTTAGTAAGATGTGCTACAGCCGTTTCAGACTCAAAATCGTGAAAAGGATCAGATTCTACCAAAGTGATTAACTCAGGGTCGATAGAGAATTCATAATCCTTATCGGTCACAAAGATAGGCGAAGTAGCAAACTTCGGGTCGTATTTGATCCTAGCGTTCAGAGATTTTTCCTTCCACTTGCGCAGTAATTTGTCATGATCATAGCTATCCTTACAAACAAGAAAGTCCTTAGATATCTATCCCTCCATAACATAACCCTCGGGCATATCAGGCAATTCATATCTAGGAGAGCTAATTCTAATAGGTGAAATAGCAGGTTCTACTTCAATAATCTCAGCAGTTTCACAAGTATCATCACATCTAGCAGCAACTCTAGCAATTTGTGCATCTAGGAATGCACTTAGTGGCAAAGCAGTATCAAGCAAATCATCATCACAAGCATCATGGACAGCAGAAGTAGCATCATCAAGAACAGGCGTACCATCAAAATTTCTAGCAGGAGGTGGTGTCGCAAACTTACTCATAACTGAAGGTGAGTCAAGTGCAGACCTAGATGGCAGTTCCTTACCTGTCCTCGTAGTTGATGGCAAGACTTTAGTTCTTGGATCTTTCGGATTCCTCATAGTGATCAGCAGACGTAAATCCCAAGTGACTTGGAGAATATTGCTATGCCTCCCCAGCAACGGCGCCAGAAAATAGTCTTGATAACCCACAAGTATAGGGGATCGCAACAGTTTTCGAGGGTAGAGTATTCAACCCAAATTTGTTGATTCGACACAAGGGGAAGCCAAAGAATATTCTCGAGTATTAGCAGTTGAGTTGTCAATTCAACCACACCTGAAAGACTTAGTATCTGCAGCAGAGTATCAGTAGCAAAGTAGTGTGATAGTAAGAGTAGCAGCGGTAACAGTAGCAGTAGTGACAGAGTAACAGTAGCAGCAGTGAGAGCAGTAGCAGCAAAGTAACGTAGCAAGGACCAGTAGGAAAAGACTCGTAGGCATTGGATCGGTGATGGATAATTATGCCGGATGACATTCATCATGCAACAGTTATAACACGGAGAGATATGTAACTAGCTCCAGTTCGTCAATGTAATGTAGGCATGCATTCCGTATATAGTCATACGTGCTTAGGGGAAAGAACTTGCATGACATCTATTGTCCATCCCTCCCGTGGCAGCGGGGTCCTAATGGAAACTACGGGATATTAAGGTTCTCCTTTTAATAGAAAACAGGAACAAAGCATTAGCACTTAGTGAATACATGAACTCCTCATACTATGGTCATCTCCGGGAGTGGTTCTCGCTATTGTCACTCCGGAGTTACCGGGTCATAACACATAATAGGTGACTACAACTTGCAAGATAGGATCAAGAACACACATATATTGACGAGAACATAATAGGTTCAAATCTAAAATCATGGCACTAGGGCCCTAGTGACAAGCATTAAGCATGGCAAAGTAGTAGCAACATCAATCTCAGAACATAGTGGATACTACAGATCGATCCCCGTCAAAACTAACTCGATTACATGATAGATCTCATCCAACCCATCACCGTCCAGCAAGCCAACGATGAGATTACTCACGAACGGTGAAGAGCATCATGGAATTAGCGATGAAGGAAGGTTGCTGGTGACGAGGGCGACGATCTCCCCTCTCCGGAGCCCAGAACGGACTCCAGATCTGCCCTCAAGAGGAAGAACGGGTGGTGGTGGCGCCTCCGTATTACAAAACGGGATGAACTCTTGATACGTCTCCAACGTATCTATAATTTTTGATGGTTTCATGCTATTATCTTGTCAAACTTTGGATGTTTTGCATGCCTTTTATTTATTTATTTGTACTAACTTATTAATCCAGTGCCAAGTGTGAGTTCCTGTTTTTTCCATGTTTTTGACCCCTTTGAGAGGAGATTTTGAAACGGAGTCCAAACGGAAGAAAATCCCCGAAAAGATTTTTTTCTGGAACGGAAGAAGATCGGGGGACTTGGGAGCCAAGCCAGAAGAGCCCCACGGGCCCCACAAGCCCCCACCCCGCGGCCAGGGAGGCCACGCCATGCAGGCTTGTGGGACCCCTGGAGGTCCCCTGACCTAGATCTTGCGCCTATATATTCCCAAATATTCCCAAAAAATCAGGAGAGCATCGCAATCACTTTTCCGCCGCCGCAAGCTTCTGTCTCCACAAGATCCCATCTGGGGCATGTCCTGGTGCCCTGCCGGAGGGGGGATTCGGACACGGAAGGCTTCTTCATCAACACCATGACCTCTCTGATGATGCATGAGTAGTTCACCATAGACCTACGGGTCCATAGCTAGTAACTAGATGGCTTCTTCCCTCTCTTGGATCTTCAATACAAAGTTCTCCATGATCTTCATGGAGATCTATCCGATGTAATCTTCTTTTGTGGTGTGCTGTTGAGATCCGATGAATTGTGGATTTATGATCAGATTATCTATGAATCTTATTTGAGTTTCTTCTGATCTCTCTTATGCATGATTTCATGTCCTTGTAATTCTCTTCGAGTTGTGGGTTTTGTCTGGCCAACTAGATCTATGATTCTTGCAATGGGAGAAGTGCTTGGTTTTGGTTTCATACCGTGCGGTGACCTCACCTAGTGACAGAAGGGGTAGCGAGGCACGTATCGTGTTGTTGCCATCAAGGGTAAAAAGATGGGGTTTTCATCATTGGTTTGAGATTATCCCTCTACATCGTGTCATCTTGCTTAAAGCGTTACTCTGTTCGTCATGAACTCAATACACTAGATGCATGCTGGATAGCGGTCGATGTGTGGAGTAATAGTAGTAGATGCAGAAAGTATCGGTCTACTTGTCTCGGACGTGATGCCTATATGTATGATCATTGCCTTAGATATCGTCATGACTTTGCGCGGTTCTATCAATTGCTCGACAGTAGTTTGTTCACCCACCGTAATACTTGCTATTTTGAGAGAAGCCTCTAGTGAACACTATGGTCCGAGGGTCTACTTCACACCATATTTTCAGCCTTACACTTTTTTACTTCGTTGCACTTTGCGCCTTCAAATCTCACTTTGCAAACAATCTTGAAGGGATTGACAACCCCTTTGAAGCGTTGGGTGCAAGCTTGTTTGTGTTTGCACAGGTACTCTGGACTTGACGAGACCCTCCTTCTGGATCGATACCTTAGTTTTCAAACTAAGGGAAATACTTACTGCTCCTGTGCTGCATCCTTTCCTCTTCAAGGGAAAAACCAACGCAAGCCCAATCTCCGTCAATGTGTCAATTTCTGGCGCTGTTGTTTGAGAAGTAGCAGAAGAATTTCTAGCGCCGTTGCCGGGGAGGAAGATCAAGTCAAGAACTCATCCAAGTAGGTGTCACAAACTCATCTCTTGCATTTACTTTGTTTGCTAGTTGCGTCTCGTTTTCCTCTCCCCCACTTCACCAATTTGCCTTTTTGGTTTGCCTTTTCGTTCACCTTTTCGTTCGCCTTTTTTCTCACTTGCTCTTTGTTTGCTTGTGTGCTTGCTTGCTTGCTGAAGTCACCATGAACGAAAACACCAAACTTTGTGACTTCTCGAATACTAATAATAATGATTTTATTAGTACTTCGATTGCTCCCGCCACTAGTGCGGAGTCATACGAAATCAATGCCGCTTTGCTCAATCTTGTTATGAAAGAGCAATTCTCTCGCCTTCCTAGTGAAGATGCCGCATCCCATCTCAATACCTTCATTGAGCTTTGCGATATGCAAAAGAAAAAAGATGTGGATAATGATGTGATTAGATTGAAGCTTTTTACTTTCTCGTTGCGAGATCGCGCAAAAACTTGGTTTTCTTCTTTGCCCAAAAATAGTATCGATTCTTGGGATAAGTGCAAAGATGCTTATATATCCAAGTATTTTCCGCCGGCTAAGATCATCTCTCTCCGTAATGATATCATGAATTTCAAGCAACATGATCATGAGCATGTTGCACAAGCTTGGGAGAGAATGAAATTAATGATCAGAAATTGTCCCGCTCATGGCTTGAGCCTTTGGATGATTATTCAAATCTTTTACGCTGGCTTGAATTTTGCTTCTAGAAATATCTTGGACTCCGCCTCAGGTGGAACGTTCATGGAAATCACGTTAGGAGAAGCCACAAAGCTCTTAGACAACATCATGACAAACTACTCCCAATGGCACACTAAAAGGTCACCTACTAGTAAGAAGGTACACGCTATAGAAGAAATTAACTCGTTGAGTGCTAAGATGGATGAGTTAATGAATTTGGTTGCTAGTAGAAGTGCTCCTTTGGATCCTAATGATATGCCTTTGTCTTCTTTGATTGAGAGTAGCAACGCTAGCTTGGACGTTAATTTTGTTGGTAGGAATAACTTTGGCAACAACAATGCTTTTAGAGGAAACTATGTTCCTAGGCTTTTTCCTAGTAACTCCTCTAATAATTTTGGCAACTCCTACAACAATACTCATGGAAATTACAATAGATTAGCCTCTGATCTAGAGAGTAATATCAAAGAGTTCATCAACTCTCAAAAGATTTTCAATGCGTCCATAGGGGAAAAACTACTCAAAATTGACGATTTGGCTAAGAGCGTTGATAGGATTTCTTGTGATGTTGATTCTTTGAAAGTTAGATGTGCTCCTCCCAAAATCAACGTGGATGAAACTTTCAAAGCTATGTGTCTTTCCATGATTGAGATCCAAGAAAGAACCGCCTAAATTCGTGCTAGACATGAATGGCTTAAAAAGGCGTGTTCTCGTGATGAGAATCACGAAGATCTTAAAGTGCTTGGTGTGACTCCCATTGAATCTTTGTTTTCTTGTGTCAAACCTAATGATTATGGGGCTGGATATGAATCCACTTTGGTTGAAAAGTGCCCCAATGATTCGGAGTCCATCTATCTTGATGCTAAAAGCATTAAAAGTGGAGTAGAAGATGTTAAAACTTTGAGTAGTAATGAAATTACTATCGTGGATTTCAAGGAATTCAATTATGATAGTTGCTCCTTGATTGAATGCATTTCTTTGATGCAATCCATGTTGAACTCTCCACACGCTTATAGCCAAAACAAAGCCTTTACCGATCATATCATCGAAGCTATGATGAAAGCTCTTGAACAGAAACTTGAATTGGAAGTCTCTATCCCTAGAAAGCTTCATGATGAGTGGGAACCTACCATCAAAATCAAAATCAAAAACTATGAGTGCAATGTTTTGTGTGATTTGGGTGCTAGTGTTTCTGCAATTCCAAAGTCTTTATGTGATGTTCTGGGTTTTAACGAGATTGAAGATTGTTCTCTTAATTTGCATCTTGCTGATTCTACTGTCAAGAAACCCATGGTAAGGATCAATGATGTTCTTATTATTGCAAATAGGAACTATTTACCCGTGGATTTCATTGTGCTTGACAATGATTGTGATCCTACATGCCCTATTATTCTTGGTAGACCTTTCCTAAGGACTATTGGTTCTATCATCGATATGAAGGAAGGGTATATTAGATTTCAGTTTACTTTAAGGAAGGGTATGGAACACTTTCCTAGAAATAAAATAAGATTGCCTTATGAATCCATGATGAGGGCCACTTATGGTTTGAGCACCAAAGACGACGATACGTGATTCTATCGCTTCTATGCCTAGCTAAGGGTGTTAAACAATAGCGCTTGTTGGGAGGCAACCCAATGAATTTATCTTTTTCTTTCTGTTTTTTTGCGTCCACACCTTCATAATTCTGTTGTGATTGTGTTTTCTGTGTTTCTTTTTGTGTTTGAGCCAAACAAAACCTTTATGATTAGTCTTGGTAATAGTTGTTTGATCCTGCTGGAAAAAGACAGAAACTTTTCGCTCACGAGATGATTTTTCATTTTTATTCAGAAAGAGTGTTTGAGTTGATTCTTTTTGCTGCTGATTGATATGCTTTTTCCCCAGACCTTCGTAATTTTTCAGATTTTTCGAGGTAACATAAGTATACAAAGTATACAGATTTCTACATACTGTCTGTTTTTGACAGATTCTGATTTTTTGTTGAGTTGGTTGCTTGTTTTGATGAAACTATGTTAGTATCGGGGGGTACTAGCCATGGAAAAGTGAGAAATAAGTAGCCCATCATCAATATAGATGGAATCCAAGTTTGCTACAGTACCAAAAGAAGTGGTAGTTTGTTGTCTTGTACTAATGTTATCACAAGTTTCTGTTTAAGTTTTGTGTTGTGAAGTTTTCATGTTTTGGGTGATGTTCTCATGGACAGAGATAAGGAGTGGAAAGAGCTCAAGCTTGGGGATGCCCAAGGCACCCCAAGCCAAATTCAAGGACACCAAAAAGCCTAAGCTTGGGTATGCCCCGGGAAAGCATCCCCTCTTTCGTCTTCAATCCATCGGTAACATTACTTGGAGCTATATTTTTATTCACCACATGATATGTGTTTTGCTTGGAGCGTCTTGTATCATAGGAGTCTTTTCCTTTTGTTGTGTCACAATCATACTTGCCGCACACCTTTTTGAGAGAGAGAGACATGCACTCATCGTGATTTTGCTAGAATGCTCATAGTGCTTCACTTATATCTTTTGAGCTAGATACTTTTGCTCATGTTCTTCACTTATATCTTTAGAGCACGGCGGTGCATTATTTGGTAGTTGGCTTATTCTTTGAAAGTAGTCCCATGGGCTAGGTACCCAAAGAGGATACAAAAACCTCCATCTTCATGTGCATTGAGTAGAAAGAGAAGTTTCGATTCCTCTCAATTAGTTTTGAGACATGGATTCGGTAATATTAAAAGTTATGTTATTAGGGTGTTCTGAATCTAGAAATACTTGTGCTGAAGTTAGTGATTCCCGTAGCATGCACATATGGTGAACCGCGATATTAGGAAGTCGGAGCATAATTGATCTATTGATTGTCATCCTTTGTGTTGAGGACGGGATCGCGCGATGGTTTACACCTACCAACCCTTCCCCTCCGAGTATGCGTTTAGCACTTTGTTTCGATTACTAATAAAAACCTTCGCAACAAGTATGTGAGTTCTTTATGACTACTGTTGAGTCCATGGTATAGATGCACTTTCACCTTCCACCATTGCTAGCCTCTCTAGTGTCGCGCAATTCTCGCCGGTGCACAAACCCACAAAATTCCTTCCTCAAAACAGCCACCATACGTACCTACTATGGCATTTTCATAGCCATTCCGAGATATATTGCCATGCACTTACCACCGTTCAGTCTCGTGACTTGTGCCGTCACTCTCATATTGCCATTGCATGATCATACTAGATCGTTGCACATCCCGGTACACTCCCGGAGGCATTTCCTATGGAGTCATCATCATTGTGATCTTTGAGCTGTGAGTAAATAAAAGTGTGATGATAATCATTATTAGAGCATTGTCCCATGTGAGGAAATAAAAAAAAGAGGCCAAAGAGCCCAAAAACAAAAAAAATATATAGAAAAAAGAGAGGCCTAAGAGCCCAAAAAAAAGAGAAAAAGAGAGAAGGGTCAATGCTACTATCTTTTTCCACACGTGTGCTTCATGATAGCACCATGTTCTTCATGATTGAGAGCTTCTTGCTTTGTCACTACCATATACTAGTGGGAATTTTCACTATATAACTTGGCTTGTGTATTCCAATGATGAGCTTCCTCAAAATTTCCCTAGATCTTCGTGAGCAAGCAAGTTGGATGCACACCCACTAGTTTTCCTTTTGAGCTTTTATATACCTATAGTTCTAGTGCATCTCTTGTATGGAAATCCCTACTCCTTTTTATTGATATCTATTAATGGGCATCTCCATAGCCTATTGATACGCCGAGTCAATGTGACCATCTCCTCCTTTTTTGTCTCACAACCACCACCACACTCTATTCCACCTATAGTGCTATATCCATGGCTCGCGCTCATGTATTGCGTGATAGTTATAAAAAGTTTGAGAAAGTAAGAGCGCGAAAACAATTACTTGGCCAATTTCGGGGTTGTGCATGATTTACATTAGTTGTGTGAGGATGATGGAGCATAGCCAGACTATATGATTTTGTAGGGATAACTTTCTTTAGCCTTGTTATTTCGAAAGTTCATGATTACTTTGCTAGTTTGCTTGAAGTATTACTGTTTTCATGTCAATAGCAAACTATTGTTTTGATCTTACGGATATGAATATTCATGCCACATGAAAGAAGTTGCAAAGGACAACTATGCTAGGTACCATTCCACATCAAAAATTCAATCTTTATCACTTCCCTACTCGAGGACGAGCAGGAGTTAAGCTTGGGGATGCTTGATACGTCTCCAACGTATCTATAATTTTGATGGTTTCATGCTATTATCTTGTCAAACTTTGGATGTTTTGCATGCCTTTTATTTATTTTTTGGGACTAATTATTAATCCAGTGCCAAGTGCCAGTTCCTGTTTTTTCCATGTTTTTAACCCCTTTCAGAGGAGATTTTGAAACAGAGTCCAAACGGAAGAAAATCCCTGAAAAGATTTTTTCTCGAACGGAAGAAGATGGGGGGACTTGGGATCCAAGACAGAAGAGCCCCAGGGGCCCAACAAGCCCTCAGCCCGCGGCCAGGGGGGCTGCGCCATGCAGGCTTGTGGGCTCCCTGGAGGTCCCCTGACCTAGATCTTGCGCCTATATATTCCCAAATATTCCCAAAAAAATTAGGAGAGCATCGCAATCACTTTTCCGCCGCCGCAAGCTTCTGTCTCTGCAAGATCCCATCTGGGGCACGTCCTGGTGCCCTGACGGAGGGGTGATTCGGACACGGAAGGCTTCTTCATCAACACCATGACCTCTCCGATGATGCGTGAGTAGTTCACCATAGACCTACGGGTCCATAGCTAGTAGCTAGATGGCTTCTTCTCTCTCTTGGACCTTCAATACAAAGTTCTCCATGATCTTCATGGAGATCTATCCGATGTAATCTTCTTTTGTGGTTTGTTTGTCCAGATCCGATGAATTGTGGATTTATGATCAGATTATCTATGAATCTTATTTGAGTTTCTTTTGATCTCTCTTATGCATGATTTCATATCCTTGTCATTCTCTTCGAGTTGTGGGTTTTGTATGCCCTACTAGATCTATGATTCTTGCAATGGGAGAAGTGCTTGGTTTTGGGTTCATACCGTGCGGTGACCTCACCCAGTGACAAAAGGGGTAGCGAGGCACGGTTCGTGTTGTTGCCATCAAGGGTAAAAAGATGGGGTTTTCATCATTGGTTTGAGATTATCCCTCTACATCATGTCATCTTTCTTAAAGAGTTACTCTGTTCGTCATGAACTCAATACACTAGATGCATGCTGGATAGCGGTCGATGTGTGGAGTAATAGTAGTAGATGCAGAAAGTATCGGTCTACTTGTCTCGGACGAGATGCCTATATGTATGATCATTGCCTTAGATATCGTCATGACTTTGCGTGGTTCTATCAATTGCTCGACAGTAATTTGTTCACCCACCGTAATACTTGCTATTTTGAGAGAAGCCTCTAGTGAACACTATGGCCCCCACGGTCTACTTCACACCATATTTTCAGCCTTACACTTTTACTTCGTTGCACTTTCCGCCTTCAGATCTCACTTTGCAAACAATCTTGAAGGGATTGACAACCCCTTTGAAGCGTTGGGTGCAAGCTTGTTTGTGTTTGCGCAGGTACTCTGGACTTCACGAGACCCTCCTTCTGGATCGATACCTTGGTTCTCAAACTGAGGGAAATACTTACTGCTCTTGTGCTGCATCACCCTTTCCTCTTCAAGGGAAAAACCAACGCAAGCCCAATCTCCGTTAACGTGTCAATTTCTGGCGTTGTTATTTGAGAAGTAGCAACTCTCCTCCTTGATTTTTTTTTCCGGACGAAAGGGACTAAATAGAGCTGGAGTTGGAGGCGACGGAGCTCCGAGGGCCCCACAAGCCTACTAGGCGCGGCCAGGGGGGGCCGCGCCTGGTGGGCTTGTGGGATCCTCGCTCCACTCCTCCGGTTGATTCTTGCGCCAGTATTTTTTATATGTTCCACAAAAAATCCTCATAAATTTCCAGGTCATTCCGAGAACTTTTATTTCTGCGCAAAAATAACACCATGGCAATTCTGCTGAAAACAGCGTTAGTCCGGGTTAGTTCCATTCAAATCATGCAAATTAGAGTCCAAAACAAGGGCAAAAGAGTTTGGAAAAGTAGATACGACGGAGACGTATCGGACATCACGTCATCCTCTACCACTACTGCCTAGCCATAGTGCCTTGCGAGCGTTTCACCAGGTTTGTCAATAGCCTCGACTACAGGTTCGCTACGGTGAACACCACCAACACTCTGAAGGTGCTCAAGACTGCGGTCTTGTCCTACCAGAAACTTGTCGACATCCGCGGCCACTACAAGATGTGGGGCAGCAAGAAGTACATAGACTCCCATGTTGACCTAGCCGAGGACATCATCCAACCCTACTACGGAGGCATGAAGGCTGAGTGCGACAAGAACAAGCCTGCCTGGCACATGGCCTGGGTGAAGATACTGGATCAACATCACATCCAGACCACAGTCAAGGAAGCGCACACATGCTACGAGATGTTCAGGGGGATCGTTGACATGAGGAACTGCCTCTTACCTGTATACGTCGAGGGACCGTCCACAAGCATAGTGGTGGCGGAAAGCATGACATGAAGTAGATGATTTGATGATCGTTTTCCCATACTCACTCTGTGGCAAAATATTTATAGTTTTAGTAGGCTAAGTTTATTATGCATGTAATAGTTTATTGAGGTGTGCGCCAATGTTATGTGTGTAGTCACTTATGTATTTGGATGCATAATTAGGTTAGGCCACCCGTAATGGGAGTATCATAAGTAGTATCATGCATGCCAACTAAGCAATTTCGATGAGGTAGCATAGAATTAAATGAGGAAAGAGAGGGTTGAGTATCATATTATGATACTGTATCATATTAAATGATGTACTACCATGTGTCTTGCATGGCAATAAATGAACTACCCTATGATACTAAGATAAGATACCATGCATTACGGATGTGGTATCATACACTAGTATCATATGCATGATACTGGTATATGATACTACCCATTACAACCAGTATGAAATCATGTTATTATGTGTGTAATTGTTTATTAAGGTGTGCCAATGTTATGTGTGTAGTCACTTATGTATTTGGATGTTTAATTTGGTTATGCAATCATGTTCTTCTACATAGAGCATAGATGTTTGTGCGCACACTAGCAAATCACACATGTAAGGGAATATTTCTACCCCAATAGTTTTGGTGATTGATGATGATAATTTTGCGGACTAATCGTGTGCGATAAGCCTTTCAGGTAATTCCTCGGTTTGCACAAAGACGATTCTTGCCCCTCTGTGTTTGGATGTGAAGATGGTTTTCTCTCTTATGCTTCGTTGTCGGTGGACTTGAGTCGTAGGAAAAGTCGTAATATTAAGAGGGGGTCCGCTTTGGAAAAGTCTGGGTGGAATCATCATGTACACTTTTACCCCACCCCTCTTCCGCTTCGATGGAGCTTTCTACCCTGCCTAACCCTGCCATGCATTTCCCAAGCGGTAGTACTGCTCCCTAGAGAGGTACTACCTCTTATCACCGGTAGTACCGCCCGACCGGCGGTAGTACCGCTCTGACCGGTAGTGGTCTGCTGGTGTCTCATAACCCACAAGTATATGGGATCGCAACAGTTTTCTAGGGTAGAGTATTCAACCCAAATTTATTGATTCGACACAAGGGGAAGCCAAAGAATATTCTCAAGTATTAGCAGTTGGGTTGTCAATTCAACCACACCTGAAAGACTTAGTATCTGCAGAAAAGTGTCAGTAGCAAACTAGTCTGATAGCAAGAGTAGTAGAAGTAACCAGTAGCAGCAAAGTGACAGCAGTAGCAGCAGAGTAACAACAGAAGCAACAGAGTAACAGTAGCAGCAGCGACAGCAATAGCGATAGAGTAACAATAGCAAGGACCAGTAATAAAAAACTCGTAGGCATTGGATCGGTGATGGATGATTATGCCGGATGTTATTCATCATGCGACAGTTATAACACGGAGAGATAAGCAACTAGCTCCAGTTCGTCAATGTAATGTAGGCATGTATTCCGTATCTAGTCATACGTGCTTAGGGAAAAGAACTTGCATGACATCTATTGTCCATCCCTCCCGTGGCAGCGGGGTCCTAATGGAAACTATGGGATATTAAGGTTCTCCTTTTAATAAAGAACCGGACCAACGCATTAACACTTAGTGAATACATGAACTCCTCATACTATGGTCATCTTCAGGAGTGGTTCGGCTATTGTCACTCCGGGGTTGCCGGGTCATAACACATAGTAGGTGACTACAACTTGCAATATACGATCAAGAACACACATATATTGGCGACAACATAATAGGTTCAGATCTGAAATCTTGGCACTCGGGCCCTAGTGACAAGCATTAAGCATGGAAAAGTAGTAGCAACATCAATCTCAGAACATAGTGGATACTAGGGATCAATCCCCGTCAAAACTAACTCGATTACATGATAGATCTCATCCAACCCATCACCGTCCAGCAAGCCTACGATTAGATTACTCACGAACGGTGAAGAGCATCATGGAATTGGCGATGAATGAAGGTTGGTGATGACGATGGCGACGTTCTCCCCTCTCCGGAGCCCAGAACGGACTCCAGATCTGCCCTCCAGAGGAAGAACAGGAGGTGGCGGCGCCTCTGTGTCGTAAAACGCGATGAACTCTTCTCCTTGATTTTTTCCGGACGAAAGGGACTAAATAGAGCTGACATTGGAGGCGGTGGAGCAACGTGGGCCCCACAAGCCTGCCAGGCGTGGCCAGGGGGGCCGCGCCTGGTGGGCTTGTGGGCTCTCAACTCCACCCCTCCGGTTAATTCTTGCGCCAGTATTTTTCATATATTCCACAAAAATCCTCGTAAATTTCCAATTCATTCCGAGAACTTTTATTTCTGCGCAAAAACAAAACCATGGCAATTCTGCTGAAAACAGCGTTAGTCCGGGTTAGTTCCATTCAAATCATGCAAATTAGAGTCCAAAACAAGGGCAAAAGAGTTTGGAAAAGTAGATACGATGGAGACGTATCAACTCTCCCAAGCTTAAAACCTTGCTTGTCCTCAAGCAATTCAGTTGACAAACTAAAAGAGACAAAAGAAAAACTTTTACGAACTCTATTTGGTCTTGTTGTTGCAACTATGTCTAACTCATAACAAGAATTTCAGCAAGATCACAAGCTAACCACATAAGCAAATGACATCGAGGTCTCACGGTAAACTCATATCAATGGCATAATCAACTAGCGAGCAATAATAATAAGTCTCAAACGTCAACACTTCAATCAAAACAATCATGAAGCAGTATGAACAGAAGGTATCTCGCTAGCTCTTTCTGAGACCGCAAAACATAAATGCAGAGCACCTTCAAAGACCAAGGGCTGACTAAACATTGTAATTCAAGGCAAAGAAGATCCAGTCACAATCATACTCAATCACAGTTAAAAGCAAAGCATAAAAACGATAGAGGTGCTCTCTAATTGGTGCTTTTACAAGAAGAGGATGACTCAACAGGAACATAAATAGATACGCCCTTCGTAGAGGGAAGCATTGATTTGCAGAGGTGCCAGAGCTCAAGCTTTTAAAACCGAGATAATAATTTTGGGTGGCAAGCTTTCATTGTCAACGCAATGACCAAGAGTTCTCACCATCTTCCACGCTACACATGCTATAGGCGGTTCCCAAACAAAAAAGTAAAGTTTTGACTCCCCCACCACCGATCAATCACACTCCACAACTAGCCGAATACTCGGGTGCCGTCCATACCAACATCAATCCAAGGGAGTTTTGTTTGCAATTATCTTTTCGATTTGTGCATGGAACTGGGCATTCCAATTACCGGCCCCTTACTTGTGAATGATAGTGAATAAACACATATCAAGGATAACACACCTAGCATGGAAGATACTGATCGCCCCTTGTCACCACATGAGCGGTTCGGGCATGCAAAACAGATTATTTCTTGAAGGTTTAGAGAGTGGCACATGCAAATTTACTTGGAACGGCAGGTAGATACCGCATATAGGTAGGTATGGTGGACTCATATGGAACAACTTTGGGTTTATGGAAGTGGATGCACAAGCAGTATTCCCGCTTAGTACAAGTGAAGGCTAGCAAAAGACTGGGAAGCGACCAACTAGAGAGCGACAACAGTCATCAAAATGCATTGAGATTAACTAACATTGAGTGCAAGCATGAGTAGGACATAAATCACCATGAACATGAATATCATAGAGGCTATGTTGATTTTGTTTCAACTACATGCGTGAACATGCGCCAAGTCAAGCCACTTGAATCATTCAAAGGAGGATACCATCCTATTGTACTACATCATAGTCATCTCAAGATTCATGTTGGCATCCAAGACAAACCATTATAAGCTCCTAGCTAATTAAGCTTGACATCAGAAACTATGATCTCTAAGTTGTCATTGCAAACATGTTTCTCTAACAACAAAGCTAAATCTAGATGGATGAGCTAGTCATATTTACAAAAACAAAATAGATCAAGTTCATACCAGCTTTTCCAGGCTCGGTCACTTCATCATATATCGTCATTATTGCCTTTCACTTGCACGACTGAATGATGTGAACAATAATAAGAGTGCTCGTGCATTGGACTAAGCTGGAATCTACAGGCAAACACAAAGGAGAAGACAAAGTAATATAGCTCTTTGACAGATAAACAGATATGCATGTGAGAGCCACTAAACATTATAACCATGGTCTTCTACCTTGACCTAAAGAAAAAGAAAGCTATTTACACGGGAAAGCTCCCAACAAGCAAAAGAAGAACAGGAAAATCTTTTTGGGTTTTTCTCAAACTAGACAAACACACGAGAAGAAAACGAGAAAAAGGAATAAACTAGCATGGATGATACAGTGGCAAAGTGTGAACACCGACTAACAAAGTGAAAGCGTAAGCAAGAATATAAAGTCGGTGAGAAACACGTACTCCCCCAAGCTTAGGCTTTTGACCTAAGTTGGTCTACTCCCAAGGAGGGAAATAACCGGCTCTAGGGTACTCCGGAGTGTACTGAGGGTGCCACTGCTGTGTGAGCTCCTCTGGCTCCCACTGATAAACTGGCGTCTGGTACTCGACTGGTGGCTCGGGCACGGGCACCTGTGGTTGGTCTATGCCCCAATATGCGTAGATGTCCGAGGGCATAATAATGTACCTGCCTGTATGAAGATTGAACAAAGGAGGAGCAGGCAAAGTAATAGTTTCACGAGTGCCCTGAGTAAATACCAGGTTATAAATCATCCTTCTATTTATATCTCTATCAAGAAAGTCATGGCGAACCATGCTATCATAATCTAGATATCTCTCGGGAAGAAACTTCTTCCTCGTCCAGTCTAATGGGTATCTCAAAATGTCTAGCAAGACGAGTAGCATAGATACTTCCATAGACAACGCCTTTACAACGGTTTGTGTTCAACCGTTGAGCTACTATAGCGCCCAAGCTATAAGTTTTATCATTATAAAGGGCTTCGCGCAAGACCGCAATATCTGGGGAGCTAAGGGACCCAGCTTTCCCACGGCCAATCAAAAATTTTCCCACGAATGATGAGAAGTACCGAAGCATGGGAAAATGTATGCTAGAAGCTCTAGCGCAAGACACTCCTCTCTCCTCTCCTACAGCAATAGTATCTATGAAAACCTCCAAGTCCCGTGGACGAGGTTCATGAATATCCCCAACATAAGGTAATTTGCAAACATTGCAAAAATCCTGAAGTGACATGCGCTGGGGGTTATCATATAACTTGAACTCAACCATAGGAGGATTCTTCCTTGGATAGAAGTTAAAGCTTTGCACGAAAATATTAGTGAGGAGGAATTATTGTGGACACTTATCTTCAACAAAGGCGGTAAGGCCTGCGTTCTCCACCAAGTAGTAAAAGTGCTCATAAAGTCCGGCGGCGCGTAAGAACACATCGCTTGGCCACTCGCACGCTCGAACTTCTGCAACTCGGGGGACCGGATACTTGGGTTTCTTCTTCTCACTTCCATCATCCTTGGGGTCACGGCTTGAAGAGCCTCTTAAGAACCTCCTCATCTTTTCCCTTTTCTATCTCTGAAAATTTCTGAAATTTTTAGTGACTCAAAGGAAAAGTGAACAAGGCCAAACGAAACTAATAGCAACTACTCCTTCAAGTGCCTAGAGGCCATATCACGCATCAAAACTACTTGGGACCAGCTAAAATTAGCATGAAAGCTCAAGAACAGGGTCAACAAGGCAGCAAAAATACGCAACGAATAAGGCACCAGAGCAAAAACTAATTGGACCAATGGAGGAGTCACATACCAAGGAGCAATTTCCCCAAAACAATTTGGTGAATGGTGCTTTGCACAAGGAGATCGAAAATCGCAGCAAGAAGAGCAAGAACACGGGTTTGAGCTGCGAAACGATTTTTTTCTGGAGGTAGGAGAAGCAGATGGGAGCTAGAATAAGTGGAGGGGGTACACGTGGTACCCACAAGCCTGGTAGGCGTGGCAAGGGGGTGCCCGCGCCTCCAGGGCTTGTGGCCCACTAGTGGAGCCCCTTGACTAGCTCTCCGTCTCAGTATTTTTCAAAAATTCCAGAAAAAATCGTACTTGATTTTCACGGCATTCGGAGAACTTTTATTTTCGGGGTACTTTTCTACGGGATGAAAAAATAGAAAACAGGGAAAACTAAACTAAATCTATCATTTTTCTTCTAAGCAACCAAGGTGAAAGCTTGGAACAGAGGTTTGTGACTCCTCGATTCATCCATCTCATGGTCATCGAAAGAAATCTGTCAATGAGGTTGATCAAGTCTCCTTGACAAACTTTTTCGAATCGCAAAATAAGACGGAGAATTTTTGAATAGTCACTAGGTTACCTCAATGGGGATGTGAATATCCCCAACAAGCAAGTCATACTTCATCTTAACAGTAGGTATAGGGCATTCAAAGCTCCCAATAAGAATCGATGAAGTTTTTTTTCGATAGCATTAATGCAATGTACTCGATATTGTTTCTTCGGAAAGTGCACCGTATGCTCATTACCGTTGACATGGAAAGTGACATTGCCTTTGTTGCAATCTATAACAGCCCTTGCGGTGTTTAAAAAGGGTCTTCCAAGGATGACCGCCATGGCATCATCCTCGGGAATATCCAGGATAACAAAGTCCGTCAAGATAGTGACGTTTGCAACCACAACAGGCACATCCTCGCAAATGCCGATAGGGAAAGCAGTTGATTTGTCGGCCATTTGCAGAGAGATTTCAGTGGGTGTCAACTTATCCAGTTCAAGTCTACGATAAAGAGAGAGAGGCATAACACTAACACCGGCTCCAAGGTCGCATAAAGTAGTTCTAACGTAGTTGCCTTTAATGGAGCAAGGTATAGTGGGCACTCCGGGATCACCTAGTTTCTTAGGAGTTCCACCCTTGAAGGTATAATTAGCAAGCATGGTTGAAATCTCAACCTCAGGTATCCTCCTCTTATTAGTCACAATATCCTTCATGTACTTAGCATACGGAGACATTTGAGCATATCTATCAAACGCATTTGCAGAAAGACAGGTCTAATCATTCCAACAAATCGCTCAAAATCCTCATCATCCTTTTTCTTAGATGGTTTGGGAGGAAAGGGCATGGGTTTCTGTACCCATGGTTCCCTTTCTGTACCATGCTTCCTAGCAGCGAAGTCATTCTTATCGTATCTTCTATTCTTAGGCTGTGGGTTATCAAGATCAACAAGTTCAATCTCCACATCCTTATCATTGCTAGGTTGAGCATCATCATGAACATAATTATTGATATTATCATTAGGCTCATGTTCATCACCAGATTGTGTTTCGGCATCAGAGGCAGAGACATCGTTTGGACTATCAGGTGTAACAGCAACAGGGTTGCTAGCGTGCAAGTTCCTATCATCTTTCTTCTTCTTTCTAGGATGACTAGGTGCATCAGTGCTAACTCCTTGAGAATCTTATTCAATTCTCTTAGGGTGAGCCTGAGGATACAAAGGTTCCTGGGTCATTCTACCGCCTCTAGTGACGACTCTAACAGAATTGTCATTCAACTCATTGAGCAAGTCCTTCTGAGCCTTAAGTACTTGTTCTACCTGAGTAGTAACCATAGAGGCATGTTTACTCAGGAGCTTAAGATCATTGACGTCTTTGTCCACACAAGCACTTAAATTACTAAGCATACGAGCATTTTGTTCCAATTGTCTGCTAACATAATAACTGAAACTCTGTTGTTTGGCAACAAAGTTATCAAATTCATCCAGGCATAAGCTAGCAGGTTTATCAAAAGGAATATCACTCTCATTGAATCTACGAAGACAATTCACCTCTACTACCTGTATCGGGTTATCAAGACCATGGATCTCTTCGATAGGTGGTACATTTTTGACATCTTCAGTTTTAATGCCTTTCTCTTCCATAGATTTCTTAGCTTCTTGCATATCTTCAGGACTGAGGAATAGAATACCTCTTTTCTTAGGAGTTGGCTTCAGAGGTGGTTCGGGAATAGTCCAAGCATTCTCATTGCACAAGATATTATTCAATAGGATCTCAACTTGTTCTACGGTTCGTTCCCTAAAAACACAACCAGCACAACTATCTAGGTGGTCTCTAGAAGCATCGGTAAGTCCATTATAGAATATATCAAGTATTTCATTCTTCTCAAGAGGGTGATCACGCAAAGCATTCAGTAGCTGGACGAGCCTCCCCCAAGCTTGTGGGAGACTCTCTTCTTCAACTTGCGCAAAGATGTATATTTCCTGCAAGGCACTTTGCTTCTTATGGGCAGGGAAATATTTCTCAGAGAAGTAGTAGATCATATCCTGGGGGCTACGCACACAACCAGGAGCAAGAGAAGTGAACCAAGTCTTAGCATCGTCCTTTAGCGAGAAAGGAAACAGCTTAAGGATATAGTAGTGGCGGATCTTTTCCTCGCTCATGAATAGGGTGGCTATATCGTGCAGTTTGGTAAGATGGGCTACAACCATTTCAGACTCATAACCGTGAAAAGGATTAGATTCGACCAAAGTGATTAGCTCAGGGTCGACAGAGAATTCATAATCCTTATCGGTCACAAAGATAGGCAAAGTAGCAAACTTCGGGTCGTATTTCATCCTAGCGTTCAAAGATTTTTCTTTCCACTTGAGCAGTAATTTGCCAACATCGTAGCTATCCTTACACGCAAGAAAGTCCTCAACTGTCTCTCCCTCCATAACATAACCCTCAGGCATATCAGACAATTCATATCTAGGAGAGCTAGTTCTAACAGGTAAAATAGCAGGTTCTACTTCAATAATCTCAGCAGTTTCAGAAGTATCATCACATCTAACAGCAACTCTAGCAATTTGTGCATCAAGGAACGCACCTAGTGGCAAAGCAGTATCAAGCATAGCATCATCACAAGCATCATGCACAGCAGAAGTAGCATCATCAAGCACACGCGACACATCAAAATTTCTAGCAGGAGGTGGTGTCGCAAACTTACTCATAACTGAAGGTGAATCAAGTGCAGAGCTAGATGGCAGTTCCTTACCTGTCCTCATAGTTGAGGGCAAGACTTTAGTTCTTGGATCTTTCGGATTCCTCATAGTGATCAGCAGACGTAAATCCCAAGTGACTCGGAGAATATTGCTATGCCTCCCCGGCAACGGCGCCAGAAAATAGTCTTGATAACCCACAAGTATAGGGGATCGCAACAGTTTTCGAGGGTAGAGTATTCAACCCAAATTTATTGATTCGGCACAAGGGGAGGCCAAAGAATATTCTCAAGTATTAGCAGTTGAGTCGTCAATTCAACCACACCTGAAAGACTTAGTATCTGCAAAAAAGTATCAGTAATAAAGTAGTGTGATAGCAACAGAAGTAGCAGTAACCAGTAGCACCAAAGTGACAGCAGTAGCAGCAGAGTAACAGCAATAGCAACAGAGTAACAGTAGCAGCAGCGACAGCAGTAGCGACATAGTTACAATAGCAAGGACTAGTGGTAAAAGACTCGTAGGCATTGGATCGGTGATGGATGATTATGCCGGATGTTATTCATCATGCAACAGTTATAACACGGAGAGATAAGCAACTAGCTCTAGTTCGTCAATGTAATGTAGGCATGTATTCCGTATGTAGTCATACGTGCTTAGGAAAAGAACTTGCATGACCTCTATTGTCCATCCCTCCCGTGGCAGCGGGGTCCTAATGGAAACTACGGGATATTAAGGTTCTCCTTTTAATAAAGAACCGGACCAGCGCATTAACACTTAGTGAATACATGAACTCCTCATAATATGGTCATCTCCGAGAGTGGCTCCGGATATTGTCACTCCCTGGTTGCCGGGTCATAACACATAGTAGGTGACTACAACTTGCAAGATAGGATCAAGAACACACATATATTGGCGACAACATAATAGGTTCAGATCTGAAATCATGGCACTCGGGCCTTAGTGACAAGCATTAAGCATGGCAAAGTAGTAGCAACATCAATCTCAGAACATAGTGGATACTAGGGATCAATCCCCGTCAAAACTAACTCAATTACATGATAGATCTCATCCAACCCATCACCGTCCAGCAAGCCTACAATGAGATTACTCACGAACGGTGAAGAGCATCATGGAATTGGCGATGAAGGAAGGTTGGTGATGACAATGGCGACGATCTCCCCTCTCCGGAGCCTAGAACGGACTCGAGATGTGCCCTCCAGAGGAAGAAGAGGAGGTGGAGGCACCTCCGTATCGTAAAACATGATGAACTCTTCTCCTTGATTTTTTCCGGACGAAAGGGACTAAATAGAGCTGAGATTGGAGGCGGTGGAGCAACATGGGCCCCACAAGCCTGCCAGGCGCGGCCAGGGGGGCACGCCTGGTGGGCTTGTGGCTCTCAGCTCCACCCCTCCGGTTGATTCTTGTGCCAGTATTTTTTATATATTCCACAAAAAATCCCCGTAAATTTCCAGGTCATTCCGAGAACTTCTATTTCTGCACAAAAACAACACCATGGCAATTCCGCTGAAAACAGCGTTAGTCCGGGTTAGTTCCATTCAAATCATGCAAATTAGAGTCCAAAACAAGGGCAAAAGAGTTTGGAAAAGTAGATACGATGGAGACGTATCAGTGTCGCTGGCCTGTACCGCTCTCGAGAAGTGCGAACACTTTTGTGGGCAAGTTTTGCGGTAGTAATGGATGGTAGTACCGCCCACAGCGGTACTAGCTGTGATGCCACGGTTCTGGCCCTACCTCCCTCTGCCTGAGCGATAGTACCACTCTCCTGAGCAGTACTACCTCTTATCATCGGTAGTACTGCTCCCAGAAGTGGTAGTACCGCCGTGACTCGTGCAGGGGGGGGGGGGGGGGGGTTAACGGGCAGATTCCCTCCCCCACTATATAAAGGGGTTCTTCTCCCCTAAGAACCCTACCTTTTGCCCCCCTAAGCTCCGTTGTTGCTCCAAGCTCCATTTTAGCCTGATCTCTCTCCCTAGCCAACAAAACTTGTTGATATTCTAGGGTTTGGTTGAGAGGGCCCTGATCTACACTTGTATAGAGAGAAATTTAATTCCCCCCACTAATCTCTCACGGATCTTGTTACTCTTGGGTGTTTGAGCACCCTAGACGGTTGATGTTACCTCAAAGCCATATTCCATTGTGGTCAAGCTTCGTGGTCTTGTTGGGAGCCTCCAATTAAGTTGTGGAGATTGCCCCAACCTTGTTTGTAAAGGTTCGGTCGCCGTCTTCAAGGGCACCACTTAGTGGAATCACGACACGTCACATTGTGTGAGGCCGTGAGGAGAATACGGTGGCCTTAGTGGCATCATGGGGAGCATTGTGCCTCCACAACGCTCCAACAAAGACGTACTTCCCCTCAAAGGGAAGGAACTTCGGAAACACATCCTCGTCTTCATCGGTTTCAATTGTGGTTATTTCCTACCTTTACTTGTATTTACTTCTTGCTTATTATTGTTGTTGTTAGCATCATATAGGTTGCTCAATTAGTTGCATATCTAGACAACCTATTTGTTGCTAAACCTAATTTGTTTAAAGAAAAGTTTAAAATTTGTTAGTTGCCTATTCACACCCCAGCCCTCTAGCCAACCATATCGATCTTTCAATTGGTATCAGAGCCTCGTCTCTTTAATAAGGGTTTCACCACCCAAAGAGTATGGCTCACAACGGGGACCGAGTTGAGGAGGCCCAAGGGAGCTGCTACGAACTCGGTCACCCGACAGGAATTAAATGAGGTCATGTCCACATTTAAATCCTCAGTGGCTATCGAAGTCAAGAACATGCTTAAGGATTTCCTTGATATTTACAAACTGCCTACTGACCCGTTGTTGGTGGCTAATCCCACAACTTTGGAGACGGGGGCCAATTCCGAAAAGGAAAGTGCTAGTAGTGAAAAAGATAAATCGCGTCAAGGAACGAGTGCGGCAAATGCCTTTCCCTCAGTTCCTCCTCCCGTTGTCTATGGAGGACAGGTCCACCCACCGCATATTATTAACCTCGGTCCTTGATGTCTACTATGCAACCTTCTCCTTGTAGACGTTATTGGGCCTCCAAGTGAAGAGGTTTGTAGGACAGTAGCAGTTTTCCCTCAAGTGGGTGACCTAAGGTTTATCAATCCGCGGGAGGCGTAGGATGAAGATGGTCTCTCTCAAGCAACCATGCAACCAAATAACAAAGAGTCTCTTGTGTCCCCAACACACCCAATACAATGGTAAGTTGTATAGGTGCACTAGTTCGGCGAAGAGATGGTGATACAAGTGCAATAAGGATGGTAGATAAAGGTTTTTGTAATCTGAAATTATAAAAACAGCAAGGTAACTAATAATAAAACGAGCACGAACGGTATTGCAATGCATGGAAACAAGGCCTAGGGTTCATACTTTCACTAGTGAAGTTCTCTCCACAATTTAACATAATTGGATCATATAACTAGCCCTCAACGTGCAACAAAGAGTCACTCCAAAGTCACTAATAGCGGAGAACAAACGAAGAGATTATTGTCGGGTACGAAACCACCACAAAGTTATTCTTTCTGATCGATCTATTCAAGAGTCCGTGGTAAAATAACACGAAGCTATTCTTTCCATTCAATCTATCCTAGAGTTTGTACTAGAATAACACCTTAAGACACATATCAACCAAGACCCTAATGTCACTTAGATACTCCATTGTCACCTCAAGTATCCGTGGGCATGATTATACGATATGCATCACACAATCTCAGAATCATATATTCAACCAACACATAGAACTTCAAAGAGTGCCCCGAAGTTTCTACCGGAGAGTCAAAACGTGTGCCACCCCATATGCATAGGTTCCCAATGTCACGAAACCCGCAAGTTGATCACCAAAACATACATCAAGTACTCACATGAATATCCCATTGTCACCACAGATAGACACGTGCAAGACATACATCAAGTGTTCCTAAAGACTCAATCCGATAAGATAACTTCAAAGGGGAAACTCAATTCATTACAAGAAGGGAGAGGGGGAAGAACATCATAGGATCCAACTATAGTAGCAAAGCCCGCAGTACATCGACATCATGACATCTCAAGAACACGAGAGAGAGAGATCAAACACATAGCTACTAGTACATACCCTCAGCCCCGAGGGAGAACTACTCCCTCCTCGTCATGGAGATCACCGGGATGATGAAGGAGGCCACCGGAGATGGATTCCCCCTCCGGCAGGGTGCCGGAACGGGCTCCCGATTGGTTTTTGGTGGCTACAAAAGCTTGCGGCGGCGGAACTCCCGATCTAGGTTTCTTTTTGGTGGTTTATGTATTTATAGGAATTTATGGCGGTGGAATTACGTCAGTTGGGCCCACGAGGAGGTCACGAGCCTGCTAGGCCCTCCCCGGGGGGTAGGGCGCGCCTACCGGGCTCGTGACTCCCTCGTGGCTCTTCTGGCCTTCTTCCAAAGCTTCGGGGGTCTCTTTTGGTCCAAAAAATCATCGCGAAAGTTTTATTCCATTTGGACTCCGTTTGATATTCCTATCTGAATAAGGTCAAAAACAAGGAAAAAACAGAAACTGGCACTGGGCTCTAGGTCAATAGGTTAGTCCCAAAAATAATACAAAATAGCATATTCATGCATATAAAACATGCAAAGTTGATAATATAATAGCATGGAACGATCAAAAGTTATAGATACGTTGGAGACGTATCAGTCCTCCACCTAAGCTTGTTAAGAATGATTTCGCTAATTTTTTTTCCGTATCAAGTCTCGTTTAAACCAGAGCTCAACACACAATTTTGGAGAATAATTGAGCACGGGTACTACCCGCATGATCCAAGAAACGTCACGCCAAGAGAAGAGGTCGACAATCAGCTCAATCACTCCGCCTTGTTCATTCTTCAATCAGCGATACCTGTTGAAGACCTTCCTCACGTGTGTCCCTTCATTCATGCCAAAGATTGTTGGGAGCACGTCATGTCCATGTACAAGGGAAGCTCTAGCGTTCAACGTTCCAACTATGAAGTGGTTCTTGATGAGGTTGATGAATTTTCTATGATCGAGGATGAAGACGTGTAACGACTAAGATGCGGCCCTTTCCTTATTTGGAGGCGAGGCCTCAAAAGGGGAAAGGGGCGCATCTACGCGTTTTGCAAACGGGATAATCATAACATTACTTAAATAAAGATTAACAAGTAGGGCATACGCTTGCCATGTGTTAAGAATATATCATAGCTTACAGACACACATTATTCAGAGTAGCAGCAAGTCCAGCTACGGACTTAAACAGAAAAACATATGATCTAACACATCCCGTATGCTAGCCCACAATCATGACCACGGCCTTAGTCTTCCGGATATTTCACATACAAACGGTCAGAGTCCTCATCGTACTCCCACTTCAGCTCGTTGTCATCAGGATCTCCCGCGTCGGGCGTACCTGTACCTGTTGGGGTTGGTTGTAATCTGTGAGCCACGGGGACTCAGCAATCTAATGACCTTGGTACTGAATCTAGTCAAGTTATTAGGTGAGGAAGGTTCAGTGTATGGGTTTGCAGCAACCTAAGCATATATGGTGGCTAACTTACGATGATCAGAGTAATTTATATGGTGGCCTATGCGAGCGATCGAAGACTAGATGATCACTAAGTGATCCTGAACACCTACTTACGTCAAACATAACCCCACCGTGTTCCCGATCGAAGAGTGGTCTTCGAAGGAGACAGTCACGGTTACGCACACAGTTGGCAGTTTTATTGGAGTTACTTCAAGTTGTCTAGAACCGGATGTTAACAAATTATCCATGTTTGCCACATAACCGCAGGCACGGCTTTCCGAAAGATTAAACCCTGCAGGGGTGCTCCAACTAGTCCATCAAAAACTGCCACGGGCCGCAAAGTAATCCTCTATCACGAAACTCGTGATCTCGTCGGATTCCTTAGAGGAAAACCTCAACTTTGAGGAGACCCAAAGTTTCACCAGGATTCCTATACGCAAGATATATCGCTAAGGTAAGACAAATCTAGCAAGACCTCCCGTCGTGTCGATGACCCCGATAAGAGCTGTGTATCTCAGTCTCAGGACACGACGGTTGAGCTAGACGTCGGGTTGGCTAAACCCTTGGGTGACTAGGGGGCCCCGAACATCGCTCGGGTGGGACCAACACTCATGAGGAGCACTGGCCCGGGTTGTTGATTAAATCCTCGGGGTAGCTATTCCCTATGCAAATTATTATTAGGTGATTAGCAGATTAAAACCAATGTTGGGTCCTGTCGGACAAGCCTTAACACTACACGATTTATCAAGGGGGTCCCCATAACAACCCTGAACGTGTTAGGAGCGATCAGTTAGGAATCAAACACGGGTAACCGAAACTAAGGCGGCAACAACGGAACAAATCACCCGGCAAAAGGCTAGGCCTCCCGTCATTTACCAAGTATATAGGTGCATTAATTAAATAGCAGTATTAAACATAATGATATCAAAATACTCATGTTATCACATGAGACAGCTGGCACCTGCATCTAGCAAAGCTACTCATTAGAGGTTGAGCAGGCCTACTTATCCAAACAACTTTTGCTAGGAGAGGGAGGTGTTTGGGTTTCATGGCAATGACAGGTGGCAATTATATCAAGTGGTAGGCAGCGAGCATGTATCGAAGGAAACGTGATTCTAAGCATAACAAATCTAGATACGGTATCAAGGTCAAGGTCATCTTGCATGTGATGTCTTCAGCTTGGAACTGCTGTTGATCTTCCTGCACGTACTCTCCAAAATCCACGTACTCGCTCTCCGATCCCGATGCTACCCAAGATAAAATAACAGCCAATGAACACCAACACAACATTATGCAACAAGCAACATGATGCATGAGTGAAGAAGGAAGCATGCATCACTATTCTAGTCACTTTCATATGCATTAGTTGAGTTAATAGAATTCTGGACAGAACATCATATTAAGTTATTTTGACATGCATGATGATGGCATTAACATGTGCATCACGAGAAATTGATGCAAAAACATATAAAGAACACAGATAACGGAGTTACGGTTCAACCGGAAACTACGAAACAAGACATGGAGACCTACGGTTCAAATCAGCCACAAACACACTCCAGTGGCACTTCCCTGGTGTTACTAGGTTTCCACATGATCAAACAACCAAATACAAGTGGGGTGGTGCATGGAAACACACCACACCATCAGCAATGCCCCCACAAGCTTCAAATCAACAAAAACATGCAATTTGTTTTTAACAGCATCATAGCAGTTTGTCTACAATATTTAAAGTACCTATAGCCATCCAAATGAGCCAAACAAGATATGAGGCAAAATCCATTCAAAAGCTCTACAACCCTGTGCAAGAAGTTAATACAAAGGAGTCACACATGAGCAGATCTACTGGCACTAACTTGGACAAAATATTACAAATTCTGGTACTTAGTGAAAATCACAGATTTTCACCAGCTGCTTATGCTCTGAAGCATTTTGGCAGCCTCCAAAATGATATCTACAGGAAGTGAATAAGCATGAAATTTAACAGGGAGCTAGACAAACACAAAAGCTCACAAACTTTAGTTTGTTGCATGGGCTGATTCCCAACACATGAGCTATTGCAACCAAGACAACATGGGAAGGAAATAACATCGGATTCTCAAACTTAGTGAAAATCACAGATTTTCACAAAGCTGTCAGTTTCAGCCAAGTGTCAACTTTGACAAGGCACAATAGGTGCATGCAAATTCCTAAGAACAAAACAAAGACCCCCATGATGTAGAGGGGTTCACCCACTACTACTACATCAAGGATTCATCATCATAGGGTCAAGGCACCACCTAATACAAAGCACTAAACATGGCATCATGACAGAAAATAACAGTTTTATGAAGTTGCTCTAAAGTGAAATATGATTGCACCAATGGATTCCTGGGATGATTCTACCCCAAAATCATATATAATACATGGGTACTTGCATGTAACATCTAGGCACAAAGCTAGCTCTAAAAACACCACCTAGAATCCAATATGTCATATAGGAACAATATCACATGTAAAAGTTATCCTATGCATCACCTACACATGCACTTTCACTAGGTCAAGATCATTCCAACTAGGCATAGCCCTACAAACATAAATAAACACAAGTAGGGATGTGTTCATCCACACAACCCCATGACCACACACACACCATGAGCAAACACATGCACATGAGCACACACACTCATGCACATGGATATGTGGAATCATACCACACACTCCTACACCTGCACATGCACCACAAAAGCCCCACACACAACCACGTCACTCCAATGTGGCAAGCATGAGGGGTTAGCCCTCGTGCACAAGTGCATATGCACCCATGCAAACACACACACACATGCATGAGCACATACACACACATATATGTGCTCACACACACACAAATGCACATACACACTCAAGCACTACAAGGAGGGGTGCAACTTGAGAGTTAGACCCTCTTGCACATGTGCATATGTGCACCCACATGCACACACACACACACTCACATGTGTGCACACACTCACTCATGTGCACACACACATATACACACTAGTGCACACACCACCTCTCATGCACACACATGCACTCATGTGCTCACACACATACATGGGAGTAAAAGAAATACATCACCTATTTTCTTGTAAAGAACAAAACAGCCCAAAAATGCAGCAAAAGAAAAAGTAGAGGGAAAAATAACACAAATGCAAAACAAAAATGGGGGCCCTGGGTTTCAAATCCAGTACCTCCCTGGTAGCACCACCAATCGGCTACCACCCTGCTAGCACTCTGCTACTGCACTAGTAGGAGCAACAGAGCAGGTACGCTGGCTCTGATGACACTACACTCTGAAATAAAACGAAACAGCAAAAGGGGGGTATGCGGGGATTCGAACCCCAGACCTGAGGTGACAAGCCCACGCGCTATACCAGTCGGGCTATGGACTGACGCTTGACAGGGAAGGAGAAGTTGCCCTATTGAGCAGACCCCTCGATGCTACCTGCAACTACGCTGACCGAAACAGAGGTGGCCGCCGGCGAGCACACGGGGACTCATCGGCGGGGCTGGTCTCCGGCGAGGGATGCGGGGAGCACGAGGGATCCATTCCCAAAGCTAGCGCGGGAAAAGACCCTACTTTGCACTGCTACTACTATGAGGGACTACCGCGACAACTTCTGCTAGAGCTCCTACGACGCTACTCCGGCACGGCATCGTTGCGCCCATCTACACGCGCTGATAGAGAGGGAAGGAGCGGGGGATACGGTGCGCGGCTCACCTAGGATCTAAGCGTCGATCCGGCGCAGGAGAGGAGGGAGGGCGACGAGCCGGAACAGAGGAGCTCGCCGGAAGCAGAGGAAGTAGTCGACATCGTGGACGTCGTGGAAGGAGTCGTCGTCGTCCGGTTGCTGCGGGAACAGAGCCTCCACGGCCATCGCATCCTCCTGGCGCCGACGAAGAGGTGGAGGAGCACGAGCTGCTGACTGTTGCGAAGCTCACCGGAGCCCTTCCATGGTGTCAGCGTCGAAGGGCTCCCTGACGGCGCGAGGGAGAGAGGAGGGAGGAAATGGATTGCTAGGGTTGCGAGGAGTGCGCCTCGCTGCTTATATGGCCTCGGGATGCACGCTTGGAGCCGCCGGATCAAAGAGAAAAGCGATCGGCGGTGGAGCTTCGGTCGTACACAGTGACGACAACCCGAGGAGGGAGACGGTCGTGGGGTGGGCTGCGTGAGACGAAAGAAGGAGATGGGCCACGGGGGAAGGAGGGAGCCAACCCACCTGGCGCCAGATAACAGAGAAAAAACAAAAGGGATTTAAATTTTAAAATAACACCCTCAAACAAAAATGCACACAGCCACACAGGGGTTTGAAAAAAATAAAATAAAAGTACTTAGGGCATAAGGGAATTATGCCCTATTTAAATAAAAAAATAAAACTGATTTTTGGAGCAACTAAATTAAATTCAAAATAGAATTGCCTATGTTGTTTTGTAAATAACACCCCATTCAACTTAAGTTTTAAAACCCCAAGTCAATGCCCCTCAATCACAAGATAACACACTAAAAGATCAAGATTTTTAAAACAGGTTTTACACAAGTTACTACATGAGCTCAAATAATAATGGAGAAGAGGTTTTTGAAACCTAGTTTGAAAGCAACCTAGTTTGAAAACACCACCACACCATACACAAGCACACTAGCATTCATCATGGATCAAACAACATCAACACAAAGGGGTTGCCATGAATGCCATGATGCAAGATGGAGACACAACACAAACCACATGAAATGGCCACATGAAATGATAACTCTTATAGCATTGAAATCATGGTTCCAAAATAGGAAAGGCTCCCAAAATAGCAAGGGTTACATCTGGGGCATTACAAGACCCTCGTAAACTATATCGAAGAGTTACAACTCTTGTTGTTGCTCTTCAGGATCATGGAAGCAAAGATGTGGATTACACTTGGATTAAGCGTAAGTTTCTCAAGGCCATCATGCCTTTCAACAAGTCCATGTCCTCCGTCATCCGTCAAAGGTCGTACTTTCATTCCTTGTCCTCAATTGATGTGTTGGATTAGTTTATTGCCATGAACATATTGAACAAGACCGCTGATAATGCTCTAGCCCGAGTTCAGCGGTCAAGAAAAGACTCCCCCAACCTTGCTTTGAAGGCCAAGGCTGCTTTGGAGGAAGATGAGGAAGACGAAGAAGAAACTTGTCCTGAAGACACTAAGTATGCTTACCACGAGCACATGGCTCTAGCATCAAGGTAGTTTTTGGGCAACAAGAAAAACTCAAGGCCCAACTTCTCCAAGAACAACTCAAATGGGTCCAAGGGAAAGCAAGGCGTGAGAACTTGCTACAATTGTGGCAATGTGAGTCACTTTGTGGCAGATTGTCCCTATGAGCAGAGGGAAGACAATGGCGGCAAGCTCATTCACAAAGACAAGACCAAGTCCTTCCCAAACAAGAACAATTTCCCCAAGAAGATGCCCCAGAAGGTGTTGGTGGCTCAAGAAGAGTACCTCTCCGATGAGGATGATGACGATGAGACAAGTGGTGAAGCGATGGGAATGACCACGGTGGCCATTGCATCCTCTTCTTCAAGCAAGGTGTCTCTATTCAAGGCCCCCGATGAGAACTGCATTGCCGAGTGCGTGATGGACAAGGCATCCAACAAGGTAACCTCTAATGCTCAAACTACCAACATCAAAGCTACCATTTCTGCTACCATGGATAGCGGAGATGAAAAGGAATAGGTAGAGGAGGAGGAAAACTCCTTTGGTAAATTCATGAGAAAACTCAAGGGTAAATCCAAGAAGCATTTTGTTGTTCTCTTGGAACAACTCGGAGAGGCTTATGACCTCACTGGATCTAATGAAGAAACTATATCTACATTACAAGGTCATAGTCGTGACTATGCCGATGAGATTGTGGATCTTTCTATTGCTCTTGAAGAAGAACAAGGACTTCGCTTGACTCTTGAGGAGTCACATAACGATGACCTAGCTAAGTTAAATAAAGATCTTGATCATGCTATTGTTCTTACCCGTGTGCTTCAATCCGAAAAGGGTGCACTTGGGCTTGACCATGGTAGACTCAAGGAAGAGCTTGCAACACTTGAAGGCCAAGACTAAAGGAGAACCACAGTGTCATTGTGACAAAGTGGGTCTTCAAGAACATGCAAGATGTGAATGGTGTCGTCACTTAGAACAAGGCAAGATTGGTAGCACAAGGCACAAGGGTACTCCCAAGTCAAGGGCATTGACTACAGTGAAACCTTTGCTCCTCTCACTTGCCTTGAATCTATTTGCATGTTGCTTGCATTTGCTTCTCATCATAACTTCAAATTATACCAAATGGAAGTGAAGACTGGATTTCTTAGAGCATCTTCAATAGATGGTCCAAATGTAAAAATAACTAACTTTTGGACTGTCTGGGGCAAAAAAGTGGTGCTCCAACAAACGGGCATATGCAAAAAAAAAATTTGGACCGCGGCCTCCTCGTGATGTAAAATCCAACACCTCGTGGTGCAAATTTACATCACGAGGTGCATCTGGTCCAAAACCAGCTGCCGCCCGCGAACGCCCAACCGCCACTTCCTTTCCATTCCCGCCCGAGCTCGTCCGCCCGCCCGAAGACCAGCCGACCGTAATCCACTGATACGTCTCCAACATATCTATAATTTTTTATCGTTCCATGCTATTATATTATCAACGTTCGATGTTTTATATGCATGAATATGCTATTTTATATTATTTTTGGGACTAACCTATTGACCTAGAGCCTAGTGCTAGTTCCTATTTTTTCCTTGTTTTTGACCTATTTCAGATAGGGAGTCCAAATGGAATAAAACTTTCGCGATGATTTTTTGGACCAAAAGAGACCCCCCCCCCCCGAAGCTTTGGAAAAAGGCCAGAAGAGCCACGAGGGAGTCACGAGCCCGGTAGGCGCGCCCTACCCCCCCCCCCCCAGGGCCTAGCAGGCTCGTGACCTCCTCGTGGGCCCAACTGACGTAATTCCACCGCCATAAATTCCTATAAATACAGAAACCCCCAAAAAGAAACCTAGATCGGGAGTTCCTCCATCGCAAGCCTTTGTAGCCACCAAAAACCAATCGGGAGCCCGTTCCGGCACCCTAACGGAGGGGGAATCCATCTCCGGTGGCCACCTTCATCATCCCGTCGATCTCCATGACGAGGAGGGAGTAGTTCTCCCTCGGGGTTGAGGGTATGTACCAGTAGCTATGTGTTTGATCTCTCTCTCGTGTTCTTGAGATGTCTTGATCTCAATGTACCGCGGGCTTTGTTACTATAGTTGGATCCTATGATGTTCTTCTCCCTCTCCCTTCTTGTAATGAATTGAGTTTCCCCTTTGAAGTTATCTTATCGGATTGAGTCTTTAAGAACACTTGATGTATGTCTTGCATGTGTCTATCTGTGGTGACAATGGGATATTCATGTGAGTACTTGATGTATGTTTTGGTGACCAACTTCCGGGTTTCGTGACATCGGGAACCTATGCATATGGGTTGGCACACGTTTTGACTCTCCGGTAGAAACTTCGGGGCACTCTTTAAAGTTCTATGTGTTGGTTGAATAAATGATTCTGAGATTGTGTGATGCATATCGTATAATCATGTCCACGGATACTTGAGGTGACAATGGAGTATCTAGGTGACATTAGGGCCTTGGTTGATATGTGTCTTAAGGTGTTATTCTAGTACGAACTCTAGGATAAATTGAACGGAAAGAATAGCTTCGTGTTATTTTACTACGGACTCTTGAATAGATCGATCAGAATGAATAACTTTGTGGTGGTTTCGTACCCAACAATAATCTCTTCATTTGTTCTCCGCTATTAGTGACTTTGGAGTGACTCTTTGTTGCATGTTGAGGACTAGTTATATGATCCAATTATGTTATCATTGTTGAGAGAACTTCACTACTGAAAGTATGAACCCTAGGCCTTGTTTCCACGCATTGCAATACCGTTCGTGCTCACTTTTATTATTATTTACCTTGCTGTTTTTATATTTTCAGATTACAAAAACCTATATCTACCATCCATATTGCACTTGTATGACCATCTCTTCGCCGAACTAGTGCACCTATACAACTTACCATTGTATTGGGTGTGTTGCGGACACAAGAGACTCTTTGTTATTTGGTTGCAGGGTTGCTTGAGAGAGACCATCTTCATCCTATGCCTCCCGAGGATTGATAAACCTTAGGTCACCCACTTGAGGGAAAATTGTTACTGTCCTACAAACCTCTGCACTTGGAGGCCCAAAAACGTCTACAAGAAGAAGGTTGCGTAGTAGACATCAAGCTCTTTTCTGGCGCCGTTGTGGGGAGGTTAGCACTTGAAGGTATATGTTTAGATCTTGCAATTGAATCTTTTAGTTTCTTGTTTTATCACTAGTTTAGTTTATTAATATAAAACCACAAAAAATGGAATTAAGGTTGCCTAATATGCTTCATCTTTTTAATGTCTTTCGTGAAAATGATGGAAAAGAAAATTGTGCTCAAGTGCTAGAAGAAGAATTACGTAGAATGCTTGGCATAAAATATGTGAATGATGAGCATGATTGCAATGTTGTTAGTATGAATTCTTTGAATACCTATGATGCTAATGATATGCAAAGCCACAAGCTTGGGGATGCTATGTTTGATGAAGATGATCTTTTTAGTTCCCCCACTTTGAATGATCAAAATTATTATGATGAAAGCATGCCCCCTATCTATTATGATTATTATGATGATACTTATGCTATAAAGAAGAATTATAATAGAACTTGTCACAATTATGAGTACCCTCTTACTGAACATTACTCTTTTAATGTGGAAACAATTCGTAGTGTTCAAGTCTTTTACGACACTCCCACTACTATTGATGAGAATAAATTTCCTTATGTGGAGAGTAGTAAAATTTCTATTCTTGTAGATCATTAAAAGAATGCTTTAGGTGCTGGTTATATTGTTGAATTAATTCATGATGCTACTGAAAATTATTATGAGAGAGTATCATATGCTTCTACATATTGCAATAATAGCAAGCTTCCTGTCCATGTGTTGAAACTTTTGAAGTCATGCTTGTTTTATCTTCCTATGCTAGTTGATTCTTGCTCCAATAAATTGTTTTATCACAAAATCCTTATGCATAGGAAGTGGGTTAGACTTAAATGTGCTAGTCATATGCTCCATGATGCTTCCATTATGTTTCAATCCTTATCTTTTATGGGAGCATCATTGTAATCGTCATGCCTAGCTTGAAAGGCATTAAAGAAAAGTGCTTGTTGAGAGACAACCCAATATGTATCCTTACTGTTCTTGTGTGTTCACATGATTAAGCTACTGTATTAATCATGTTTTATAGCTTTTATTTCAATAAAGTGCCAAGTAAAGCCTTTATGATTAGTTTGGGTGATAGTTGTTTGATCATGCTGAAAAAGACAGAAACTTTGCGCTAACGAAATAATTTTTAATTTCTATCCAGAGAGTGATTTTAGGTTTATTATTTTTTATGCTGATTTATATGCAAATTGCCTTAATTTTCATAATTGTTTCAGAATTTTTTTAAGGTGCAAAAGTATGGTTATCATCCGGATCATTACAGACTGTTCTTTTTTTGACAGATTCTGTTTTCAATGCATAGTTTGCTTGTTTTGGTGTTTCCATAGATTATATTGAGTAATATAAATTGTGGAAATAGTAAGATACAGTAGGAATTGTGTGAAAATAATTATGAGTCTTGTTTTGACAGTACCCAAGTGATTGATTTGCTCGTTATCATACTAACCCATCTCACGAAGTTCCGTTAAGTTTTGTGTTGTGAAGTTTTCAAGTTTTGGGTAAAGTTTGGATGGACTAAGGAACAAGGAGTGGCAAGAGCCTAATATTGGGGATGCTCAAGGCACTAATCTTGGGGATGCTCAAGGCACCCCAAAGCCATATTCAAGGACACCAAAGAGCCTAAGCTTGGGGATGCCCCGGGAAGGCATCCCCTCTTTCGTCTTCAATCCATCGGTAACTTTACTTGGGGCTATATTTTTATTCACCACAAGATATGTGTTTTGCTTGGAGCATCATTTTATTTTATTCATACTTTATTGCTGTTATTTTTATGTTTTGCATCATTTAGTTCAATAAAAATGTCAAGGATAGCCTTTACCATGCTTAATTTGCAAGTTTAGGAGTTGTTGTTGCAAAACAGAAAGTTTGCTTGTAGTGAAAAATTTCCCTAGAATTTTCTGTATGTCAGAATAACTTGAAATTTGGAAACATTATGCTCTTATAAATTCTCTACAGCGTGGAATGTTTTCAGATTTTTTGGAGTTAATTAAGTATGTATCTTGCTGCATTATTCACAGACTGTTCTGTTTAGGCAGATTGTTGTTATGTTTGCATTGTTCGCATATGTTTGCTTGTTTAGTGATTTCATTTGAGGATGGGAGTTTTAAATATGTAGAGGAATTTAGTATGAAATTTCAAATAATTATTTTAGTGATTTTCTATAGAATAGGATGATAAAGTTTTGCATTGATTTATACTAACCTATCTCACGAGTTCTTGATTGAGTTTTGTGTGGATGAAGTTTTTTTTAAGATTTCGGAAACCGTCATATGAGAGGAATTAAGGAGACACAAAAATCTCAAGCTTGGGGATGCCCAAGTCATCCCCAATTCATATTTCAAGAAGTCTCAAGCACCTAAGCTTGGGGATGCCCCGGATGGCATCCCACCTTTCTTCTTCAAACAATTATCGGTTAGTATCGGTTGAACCTAAGTTTTTTGCTTCTTCACATGTTTCGTGCTATACTTGAAGTTTATTTTATTTTATTTTGTTTGAATAAGGTACTTAGGATCTGAAATTCTTAGATGGGAGAGTCTTCACATAGCCATATAATTATTCAACTACTCATTGAGCTTCACTTATATCTTTTGGAGTAGTTTTTCTTTTACTCTCATGCTTCACTTATATTATTTTGAGAGTCTTAAACAGCATGGTAATTTTATTAGGTTATGAATCTAGTCATAATATGATGGGAATCCAATAGGGATATAATAAAAACTTTCATATAGAGTGCATCGAATACTATGAGAAGTTTGATTCTTTGCATATAGTTTTGAGATATAAAGATGGTGATATTAGAGTCATGCTAGTGAGTAATTATGGATTGGTATAAATGCTTGTGTTAGATTTTGTGATTCCTGTAGCATGCACGTATGGTGAACCGCTATGCTAGCAAGTCGGAGCATGATGTTTTTATTGAGTGTCATCCTTTGTGTGGAGGTAGGGATCGCGCGATGGTTAACTCCTACCAACCCTTCCCCGAGGAGCATGCGTATGATACTTTGTTTCGATTACTAATAAAACTTTCGCAAAAAGTATGTGAGTTCTTTATGACTAATGTTGAGTCCATGGATTATACGCACTCTCACCCTTCCACCATTGCTGCCTCTCTAGTGTCGCGCAATTTTTGCCGGTGCATAAACCCACCATATACCTTCCTCAAAACAGCCACCATACCTACCCATCATGGCATTTCCATAGCCATTCCGCGATATATTGCCATGCAACTTCCACCGTTACGTTTATTATGACGTGCACCATCATTGTCATATTGCTTTGCATGATCATGTAGTTAACATCGTATTTGTGGCAAAGCCACGTTCATATCTTTCGTACATGTCACACATGAGTCATTGCACATCCCGGTACACCGCCGGAAGCATTCATATAGAGTCATATCTTTTGTTCTAAGAATCGAGTTGTAAGTAAATAAAAGTGTGATTATCATCATTATTAGAGCATTGTCCCATGTAAGGAAAGGACGGAAGCTATGATTCCCTCACAAGTTGGGATGAGACTCCGTAATGAAAAAAGAGAGGCCAAAGAGCCCAAACAAAAAAATGAGAGAAAAAGAGAGAAGGGACAATGCTACTATCCTTTACCACACTTGTGCTTCAAAGCAGCACCATGATCTTCATGATAGATAGTCTCCTATCTTGTCACTTTCATATACTAGTGGAAATTTTCATTATAGAACTTGGCTTGTATATTCCAATGATGGGCTTCCTCAATTTGCCCTAGGTCTTCGTGAGCAAGCGAGTTAGATGCACACCCACCTAGTTCCCTTTTGAGCTTTCATACACTTATAATTCTAGTGCATCCGTTGCATGGCAATCCCTACTCATTCACATTGATATCTATTGATGGGCATCTTCATAGCCCGTTGATACGCCGAGTCGATGTGACCATCTCCTCCTTTTTGCCTCACAACCTCCACCATATTCTATTCCACCCATAGTGCTATGTCCATGGCTCACGCTCATGTATTGCACGAGAGTTGAAAAGGTTTGAGAAAGTAAAAGTATGAAAACAATTACTTGACTAATACCGGGGTTGTTCATGATTTAAATACGTCGTGTGGGGAAGATGGAGCATAGCCAAACTATATGATATTGTAGGGATAACTTTCTTTGGCCATGTTATTTTGAGAAGACATGATTGCTTTGTTAGTATGCTTGAACTATTATTGTTCTTATGTCAACATTAAACTTTTTGTCTTGAACCATATGGATCTGAATATTCATGTTACAATATATGTTAGGTAGCATTCCACATCAAGAATTCTGTTTTTATCGTTTACCTACTCGAGGACGAGCAGGAATTAAGCTTGGGGATGCTTGATACGTCTCCAACGTATCTATAATTTTTTATCGTTCCATGCTATTATATTATCAACTTTGGATGTTTTATATGCATGAATATGCTATTTTATATTATTTTTGGGACTAACCTATTGACCTAGAGCCCAGTGCCAGTTCCTATTTTTTCCTTGTTTTGACCTTTTTCAGATAGGAATATCAAACGGAGTCCAAATGGAATAAAACTTTCGCGATGATTTTTTTTTGGACCAAAAGAGACCCCCGGAGCTTTGGAAGAAGGCCAGAAGAGCCACGAGGGAGTCACGAGCCCGGTAGGGGCGCCCCCCCCCCCCCATCGAGAGGGCCTAGAGGGCTCGTGACCTCCTCGTGGGCCCAACTGACGTAATTCCACCGCCATAAATTCCTATCAATACAGAAACCCCCAAAAAGAAACCTAGATCGGGAGTTCCGCCGCCGCAAGCCTCTGTAGCCACCAAAAACCAATCGGGAGCCCGTTCCGGCACCCTGCCGGAGGGGAATCCATCTCCGGTGGCCACCTTCATCATCCCGGCGATCTCCATGACAAGAAGGGAGTAGTTCTCCCTCGGGGCTGAGGGTATGTACTAGTAGCTATGTGTTTGATCTCTCTCTCTCTCTCTCTCTCTCTCTCTCGTGTTCTTGAGATGTCTTGATCTCGATGTACCGCGGGCTTTGTTACTATAGTTGGATCCTATGATGTTCTTCTCCCTCTCCCTTCTTGTAATGAATTGAGTTTCCCCTTTGAAGTTATCTTATCGGATTGAGTCTTTAAGAACACTTGATGTATGTCTTGCACGTGTCTATCTGTGATGACAATGGGATATTCATGTGAGTACTTGATGTATGTTTTGGTGATCAACTTGCAGGTTTCGTGACATTGGGAACCTATGCATATGGGTTGGCACACGTTTTGACTCTCCGGTAAAAACTTCGGGGCACTCTTTGAAGTTCTATGTGTTGGTTGAATAGATGATTCTGAGATTGTGTGATGCATATCGTATAATCATGCCCACGGATACTTGAGGTGACAATGGAGTATCTAGGTGACATTAGGGTCTTGGTTGATATGTGTCTTAAGGTGTTATTCTAGTACGAACTCTAGGATAGATTGAACAGAAAGAATAGCTTCGTGTTATTTTACTACGGACTCTTGAATAGATCGATCAGAAAGAATAACTTTGTGGTGGTTTCGTACCCGACAATAATCTCTTCGTTTGTTCTCCACTATTAGTGACTTTGGAGTGACTCTTTGTTGCATGTTGAGAGCTAGTTATATGATCCAATTATGTTATCATTGTTGAGAGAACTTCACTAGTGAATGTATGAACCCTAGGCCTTGTTTCCACGCATTGCAATACCGTTCGTGCTCACTTTTATTACTATTTACCTTGCTGTTTTTATATTTTCAGATTACAAAAACCTATATCTACCATCCATATTGCACTTGTATCACCATCTCTTCGCCGAACTAGTGCACCTATACAACTTACCACTAGATCGTGGTTGGCGCGCGTTGTCGCGCCCTTCTATTTTGAATGAGATAGAATAGTCTTAGAAATTTATCCAATAGCATGGACTTCAGGTTTTTATCAAACGTGAGAACGCAGAATGAATGTTCAACCATTTTTATTGTGATCATCATGTTTCTTTGGCATTGGAATGGACCCCACCTCAAGTCTTATCTCTTCTGTGGTTTCTTTCTTTATTGTTTTAGATGTTGGCTGATTTTCGTAAAAATAAGATTTTCTCTGATTTCTTGTCGCTTACATCTCTTTTCCACAGAGAACCACAGGGAACCTGATGGTGCACAATGGTAGCCCATCTAGTTACTCCAATAGTATAGTAGTAACTTCAACAACTATAGGGAGTTAGAAAGGCATTGTTGCACATGTATGTGTCATTTTTAAAGAACGTAACGATTATTTAGATTGAAGAACAATGCAGTTTTTGAAGAAAACAATGTATATAGTTGGGAAGATAGATCTGGCAATATTTGTTACAAAATATGAGGAGTGCAAAACGGATATACATAGCATATATTTCTCATCTAACATATGATATATAGAAAATGGTCGGTGTGCTAGACAGTACCATGTGGAACACTGAATCTTCAAAATCTGAAGGCATGATCTACTATTCCCTCTGATCCATATTAAATGACGCACACTTAGTACAACTTTGTACTAAAGTTGTACTAACTCTGCATCAATTAATTTGTATTGGAGGGGTGTCATTGTTTGATTCAAGTTAAAATAGAAAGAAAAACACATCCAAATCGAACTGGCAGAAAATGAGCATATGTACTTACCCAAGATGGTGAGTTGCCGTGCGTGTCTATTTTGCAATATAATGCTAGTAAATGTCCATAAGCATGTCACAAGTACTTGATGACTGAATTGGAAAGAAGTGTTGTGTTTGCCGGCAAAGTGTTATGTTTACAAGCAATATAATTTTTCATGTCAAAATTGTATCAATGCATCATTCGTCACTAAAGAAAAAAGAGGCCTCACTTATCAAAATAGCATACCTTTTCAACATGTCTATAATATTTGCCAAGAACAAGCAAAAATATAGGTTACATGAGTTAAGTTAAAGAAAGTGTTAATCTGATCAAGTCAATAAAAATACTTCAAATCGAAGGAAAGTCTTAAAAAAATATGTAGGTCATATTCATAGAAATTGAAGATGACAATTGCAGCGTTTCCTCGTAGACTGTAGAAAGTGAATATCTTTTCTCATTGAGCATGTCTAGCTTTCTTTAGATTTCTCTATGAGTCAGATTGATGTATGCCAACTCAGATTTGAGGTGGTGTTCTCGGACTGGAGAATCCCATATGACCTACAATAGAAAGAAAATGGTTTCTTAAGCTAAAACTCATCATCAAATGCACAATCAAATTAGTTAGATTGAATGCGGACTCAGATTTGAGCTGCTCTTCTGTGGTTAATTACATATGAACTATAATAAGGAATTTTTCCTAACAGGAAAATCATCTTCAAACACACGATCAAATTGTAGTAGCTGGTCAAATAATCGCTCAAGTAGAACTTACAAGACAACCTGCTCACAGTGAAGCAACATAATGTCTTAAATTGGTGTAGTCAACCAAGGTCAATAATACAGAAATTGGGTCCCAGATAAAACACTTTATAGTTGCTCCGTATTAAGCAAACATTATGGTGAATGTTGACGAAGAAAATCCGTATAATAATGTCACCTTGCACACCTAGATAATATCAAATAAGATTTGGAAATCGAGAATTGGGTATGGCTATGAAAAGTTAAAAGCATCCTCACCAAACCTTTGAATCTAGGGAAATATATGTAGGCCCACTCTTCTGCAATTGCTTAAATTGAGCCTAATATATGTGCCCATAGTAAACTACGATGGTACCTACCCGCGTGCAGCATTCACATATCCCTTGTGAGCATTAATGCAATTTGAATGTCAGTTCCTCGAAAGAAGGTCCATTTCTCGGAGCAGCATTTGCATATCCCTTGTGGGCATTGATGCACTCTCAAATTAGCTTGCATACCGATATATACATTTGTGAATAGAAAATACTGTATGGTAATCTGGTTGATAAATTAATCGTCTGACACCAACAATACGTGTCAGTTCATAGTTTCCTTGACAAAAATTATAAGGAGTTCAGAGAAAAAAAACTTTCACCATAATATGCTTAATAAGTTAGGAATGCAAACATCTTATATCTTGTATTACATCTTGAGTAGATGGATGCGTTTGCTGCACTTTTGTAGAAGAGTATGGTAAAACAAAGTCTCATCGCCAGTGTAGCATCAGAAAGACAAACTTGAACTTTGCAAAGTACCATCTTCTTACAGGGATTGTTGAAGATTTTATTTAACTATCGATATTATCTGGTGGCCGAGGTAACAATATCATCATTGCCAATTCTTGTTCAGGCCGAGGATGCTGAGCAGGAAGGAGCAGATCATGAGCAGAACTGGGAACCTAGGGTTGAAGAAAAACAAAGAATAAAGGATTGAAACCAGTTAAATTGGGAGACAAAACATGATGGGTAATCAGCAATCACACAAGGCCACACAACATAAGGAGAAGCTCTATGCATCGTGAATCCACATAAACCAGCTAAGGGTTCAACTATATTCATGCAAACCAGATTGAAGTGCAGAGATTATGTTCCCAACCTTATTTTCATGAACCCAAAATCATAATCAAAAATCTATTGAAGAGTCGTGGTATATATCTCCTTGCATCTATTGAATTCTTTCTTTGAAATTCCTTGGAAATTTGCGAAACCAAACATTAAAATCAACTCACCCATGGAAGATTTCACATAATCACATACCTGTACAGAGGCAACGAATGATGCAAAAACAGAGAGAAAATCATCCAATAATCCCCACCGGCGAGAGCCCCACATCATCGTGATTGCTTTCAAATTTCAGCGATGGATTCCCGCGTCATGACGGGCATATTGTTTTCTTCTTGAGGGTATCATAGCGACCGATCGCTTCGCCTCTATCTCGGTAGGATCGGGTCCATGATTGTACGCTCGTGGACCACCGGTCGAGATCTAGCAGTGGTGCCCTGGTGGGGCGGCGACGCAGCACGGTTTCCCGGTCGTGGAGAGAATGGATGTGGTTGAGGAGATGCTAAACACAGCTAAACGGGTTAGATTGTGTGAGAGAAGGGTGAAGGGCCAGATGGAGTGGGCTTACCCGACGCTCGACGGGCTGCCTACGGATGCAAATGGCCCAATTAACCACATAAGTCGGATTTTTCCACAAGAGCAACTGCCCTCTAGGACAGCTGGTCCATTCGCCGGTAAGCCCACTATTACACAGCGATCAATGTCTAAAAATCAATTAGACACAAGATCTGATGGCTATAAAGTGTGGATGCATGAGAAGGCTGGGATTAGGCTTAATTTTACTGTCCTAAATTGTATTGGGTGTGTTGGGGACACAAGAGACTCTTTGTTATTTGGTTGTAGGGTTGCTTGAGAGAGACCATCTTCATCCTATGCCTCCCGCGGATTGATAAACCTTAGGACACCCACTTGAAGGAAAATTGCTACTGTCCTACAAACCTGTGCACTTGGAGGCCCAACAACGTCTACAAGAAGAAGGTTGCGCAGTAGACATCATCAGCCGTCGCGACCACCGAAAACCACGCCGTCGGCGCTGCCACCACCCCAAATCCCTGTCGCCGCCCTCCGTGGCCATCGCCTCCCTCGCCGGTAGCCGGCTCGCAGCCGCCCGGACGCTGCCGAATAGGGAGGCAGCCGGCGCGGGATTTGGCGCCTCCGGCGGTCCGGCTGCCGCGGTAGGCCTCCGCCGGGTCTAAGGCTGCTGCCGACCTCGTCCCCGTCAGCCGTGAGCCTGTTCACGACCGTTGCGCCGGCCGCACGACCGCCGCACGAAGCCCTCCGCCCGATTGCCGAAGTATTGTTCGCCGCCCAACGAGCTCCTCTTGGTCGGCCTCGAAGCTCTTTTCTTATCACCGCCACCGTCCAGAGGAGCCGACCGCAGCCGTGCGCAGCAGCCAATCCAACCGGCAGCCATCTTCTTCCACCGTACGCACTAGGTGTTCGGCGGAATTCCCCAAGGTAAAAAATGACAAAACTTGATGATTTAACTTGGGATTGGATAGTATGTTTGACGGTGGTTGTGTGCAATGTAGATGAGCTCGGTTGACTCCTTTTTCGTGGATGATTCATTGTCGAACGAGGAATTTGATTTGCATGAAGAAGAGGAGGTTGCTATGCTAGTGGCCATGCACAAGAGGAAGAAACCGAAGCACGGTGGTTCCGTTTATGGTCGTGCGTTCATTCGGAGAGAACGAATTGATGCGCACAAACGGGTTGTGCGCAACTACTTTGCATCATCACCTGTTTTTTTGGAGAATTACTTTCGACGCCGTTTCAGAATGTTGAAATACTTGTTCTTCCGCATTTGCAATTCCGTGAAGCAGCATAATCCAGCCTTCGAGCAGAGAAGGAACTATGCCGGGTTGCTTGGCCATAGCATTGAGCAGAAGGTCACTACCACTTTGCGCATGATGGCATATGGTGTTCCGGCAGATTACATTGATGACAACTTGGGGATGGCACAAAGCACTTCTATCTTCTATGTCAAGCAATTCGCAATAGCTATGGTAGAAGTGTTCGGTCCACAGTACTTGAGAGCACCCAATGCTCAGGACACTCAGAGGCTTTTGGAGATGAACAAAGCTCGAGGGTTTCCAGGTATGCTCGGGTCTGTGGATTGCATGCATTGGAAATGGAAGAACTTTTCAAAAGCATGGCATGGACAATTCAAGGGTCGTGGGAAGGATGCCACTATCATTCTTGAGGCAGTTGCTGATCATGAAACATGGATTTGGCATGCATATTTTGGTATGCTCGGTTCTTGCAACGACATCAACGTGCTCGACCAGTCACCTCTCTTTGCCAACTTAGCAAATGGAGAAGCACCACCGGTGACCTTCGAAGCAAATGGCCGCACCTACAACTATGGGTACTATCTTGCAGATGGGATCTACCCGAGGTGGAGTACATTCGTCAAGCCGGTTGCAAAACCTGAAGGTAAAAAAGAACTTGTCTTTGATAATGCACAAGCGACGGCTATAAAAGATCTTGAGAGGACATTTGGAATTTTGCAATCCCAATTTGGTATTGTGCGAGGACCATCTAGATTTTGGGATCAAAAGATCCTTTGGTACATCATGACCGCTTGCGTGATCATGCATAACATGATCATTGAGAACGAGCGTGGAAAACATTTAGATTACAACTTCTATCATTTGATGGACATTCCTGTTAACCCCCATGCGAAAAGAACAGCGCATCAGACGTTTCATGAAGGTCTACAAGAAGATTAGAGACATCGATGTGCATGACCAACTTCAGAAAGATTTGATGAAAGAGCATTGGAAATGGCATGGCGAAAGATCCGCATAGATTCATTATTTGTTTGTTCAAAACTATGTTGTATTATGCAAAACTATGTTGTATTTGTGTTGCATTTCATCTCGTGGATCTGAAAAACTATGTAATAATTTGATATTGTGGACATGAATTTTTTTATGTTGTTTCAAAACATGTTTTTATGCAATATGTGCGGTTGTGCACTGGATGGACAACGGCTGAACAATAGACGCGCGGCTGCTGGCCGGCTTTGGACCATGAATTTGGACCATCCATTGAAGTTGGTCTTTTGGACCATGAAGATTTGAACCATCTGTTGAAGTTGGCCTTTTTTTCAAAACTTCAAAACGCATTTTTAACGCTTTAAATTTTACATCTTCAACGGTTTAAATTTTACATCTTTAATTTTAAACCGTTAAATTTTGAACCATCTGTTCGAGATGCTCTTAATGCTCCGAACGACTCGAGGCCAGTTATATACCGTTACCACCAACACACCCTCGTAAACGATTCTATTACCGCACCCCTCCTCACACGATACCCTCCTCAACCAGCGCCGCCGCCTCCGTGGCCCCCTTCGAGCCCCCCTCCGCCTCCACTCGACCCTCTCCTCCTCGTCCGGCGCCACCGCATCTGCGGTATGCCCGCCGGCAGGCACGATCTGCACCTCATCTAGGGCTTCTGAGTTTCGAGTGCCCCTGGTCACCACCCCGTTCTTTGCCACCCTAGCTCGCCATCGTCGTCGGACGGCCGGAGCATTCGCTGCCGCCCCAGCTCGCCATCGTCGCCGGACCGTTCACTGCAAGGTACAGTTTCCCTCCCTCCTCCCTCCTTTTTGTCCTCAATCCTCCTTTTTGTCCTCAATCCTCCTTCCTCCCCGCAGAGTCTCGGCCGCGACCAGCACGGAGCTCTGCGGCGAACACCAGGACCGGATCTCCGCGCCCCCAATTGCAGGTCCGAATCGGGGTTTACTCCAATCTTGGCTCCGCCCCTGCCAACAGTTCAACTCCCATGGCGGCGGCGGCGCCGGCGCCCGTGGCGGGTCACGCACATGCAGTACTGCGTGGCCGGCTCTGCGACCCGGCCTTCGTCCACTCCTGTCTCAGATCCTCGCCCGACACCAACTACAGGTGAACCGAATCGATCCCATCCCCGCCCCATCATGCATCACCAGAAATAGCTCCGAACTCATCTCTCACAGTCTCACCGGCGCGCTCGGTACCGTGTTGTGTTGTGCAGTAAGCTCAAGTACCTCGTGGCCAGCTCGGTCTCCGAGGCCTGCAACAACTCCGTCCTCCTCCTTGGACCCCGCGGCTGCGGCAAAGGAGCGGTGAGGTTCCCTTTTTCTTCCCCCTTCCCTGACTCGCCGAAATACAGGTGCCCTGTTTGATGAAATGTGCATATGCGCATTTGGCATTATGTACTGATTTTTTCTGTTCTCAGTTGGTAGACTCAAGTTTTATTTGTTTATACAGGTGCTCGACATGGTTCTAGAGGACCTGAGGAAGGAGCATCCTGATGCCATATCCGTGGTATGCCTACAATGTGTTGCTAGAAATGTGTCTGATTAATCATTACGTGAAACACGCAAGCGATGCTTTACTTGCATCTCACAAAAGTGAACCTGGTCTTGTGAAGTTTGCGTGACATTGTGAGGGTTACGAGAAAAGGAAGTTTGTCTAAGGAAGCTGTAGGAAATGATTTGAAGAGCCTTTAAATAGAGAAATGCAAAAATTCCCTCGCAGCTCACTTTTTTTGTTGTGTTCTCAAATCCACTGCTGTCTCTTTTTATCAAGAGCGGTAGCATCTACTCGCTCGTTAAACTTGCTCTTCAGGTTGATAATTATGTAATGTTTTCAGATCAGGCTGAATGGCATGTTACATAGCGATGACAACTGCGCTACAAAGGTTAGCACTTCCGCTGACTATATCAGAGCTCGCTTTCTTCTAACCTTTATGTGGCACCTTCTCAACTCGCGTCTGTTACTGATTTACTTGACTCTGTACTTGTGACTTTGTGTTCTTCCCTCCCATTGAGCCATGCTGATATTTTTGCTATTTTGTGTTTTAAGGAAATTGCCAGGCAGCTGTGTCTGGAGCATCAATTGTCATTTTCCAAAATGGTGCATACTCGTCTACTTTTTCCTTTACTCAATGATTTTTTCGTTCTGCAATTCCAAATGGGCTGAAGGTAGACTGAAAGTCTTCTTATTTAGGCTTCTTCGGATGACAACACTGAATTCATGATTGACATGTTACGGTCAGTACTGCATTAAGATCATGAACACTTCTCAGTATGAAGTGATTCTCCTTATTTCAGCTTCTGTGTAATTTTATGGGTGCTCATTTATATCTTTCTCTTCTGTAGAGAGTGTGGACTAGCTCACAAGACAGTAATTTTTGTCCTGGAAGAGTTTGACCTCTTTGCTCAGGTTGAAATCAATATATATGCCTTCTGCTCCTATACTGCATTTAACTCCCAATCCATATCCATTTTATTGAATATCAGCTGCATAAAAATTTCACGCCAATGTGTCTCATGAGTTGTCTAATTGTAAACAGAAAAAGTCATAACATGCTTTCAAGTACTGCTACTGACATTTTTACATGAGAGGATGGCTGATGTTCGTGATGTTTTGTTACAGGGGAAGCAGCGGTTACTCTATAGCTTACTTGATGCAATGCAATCTCTTACATCACAAGCTGTCGTCATTGGTATGAGTTGTCGATTGGTACGGCCGACATTTCTCATGCTTTAGTCGCATTTTCACCAAGCAAGTCAGAGAAATATTTCTAGTGAGTTTAGTTCTTATGTTTTCTTGTAGGATGCAGATCAACTGCTAGAAAAAAGAGTTCGATCTCGCTTCTCTCACAGGAAGCTTCTTTTTGTTCCTTCTTCATTAGATGATATACAGAGGTCTGTCTTGTGCTTTCTCAGTTTTTCTCTTCTTCCAGTGATAGGATGCATTGTTGATCTAGTTCTCTTCTTTAAACGACCTTTTAACAGTTGAAGTGCTACAGGTTGATGGAACATTTGCTAATGCTAGAGAAAGACTCAAGCTTACCAACAAACTATGTTACGGAGTACAATTCAAGGCTTACTGTATCCTTTCTACAATATAATCTTTCACTGCATATGCTATTATGCTTGCAGAACCTACCTATTGGTCATTGCTTTAAATGTTTGTTATCATCGTACTTGGTTGTACTGAACTAATAATAGAACATGATCATCTTAGATAATAAAAAATCTCGTCTCTTAGACATGGTGGGGACCAAGGAATTATTACTTAGGCCTTCTTTGGTTCATAGGATAGGTTTATCATAGGAATAGGAAATTTGTAGTAAATGAGATGACATGCATCTCAAATCCTATGAGTAGGACTAGAAAAAGAGATGTCATTTGGTTCACATCATAGGAATTTTTCCATTGAGTCCAGGCTCTTTTTTATTTTCCTTTGAAATGTGGAGGATAGGAACCAATCCTATGTAGGAATAGGAATGGATTCCTATGAACCAAAGGGCTCTAAAGGAAAAAATCCTACAAAATCCCTATCCTATAGAATTCCTGTGAAATTCCTCCAAACCAAAGGAGGCCTTAAGAGTGAGCTGATTTGAATATATGGTATCTTCTTTACAAAAAATGCATACTCCCTCCGTTCCTAAATATAAATCTTTTTAGACATTCAACTACGGACTACATACGGATGTATATAGACATACTTTAGAGTGTAGATTCACTCATTTGGCTCCGTATGCAGTTCGTAGTGGAATATCTAAAAAGACTTTATGTTTAGGAACATAGGGAGTATATGGCATCATTCCAGTAAGTTGCCTTGAGGCATATTTCTGTTGTTCCATTGTGGCAAAACAATAGTGTTAATAGTTCTGTTATCCTATATATGCCGAAGAGCATTTTCAGCAACAAGAAGTTTAAAGGAGTTCTTGACTCTCTCACGGATACTGACGCAACAACCAGTAACATCCTGAGATTTCTGTAGGTTTTTAAGCAGTTTGTTTGGTCCTTTTCCTCTTTACAATTCCAAGATTTTGGTTATTAGCTAAATGTGGAAATTGCTCAGCTTCAGAGTGGTGTCATATATGGACATGGAATCTGGACTTCTGTCAATGGAATGCTTTACGGATGCACTTTCCTCTATGCAGAGGCAACCCAAGATGGACAGTTTGCAAGGTCTCTTTGTTAGCTGGCCTCAATTTACTGCACTTAAACTAGCACTATGCCTAAGGATGGAGATTATAAAAAACTCCAAAGACAGCTCTTTACTAAGTAATATTTCAGTGTCATTTCGAACAGCACAAAATTATGAAAACCCTATTAGTCTTACATGTAGTTGCCATGAGTTAGCATGACGAGATGGGGAGGTTGGTATGAGTCTGGCTGAATCATGTCCAGGTCGGATCATGTTTGGGGTCAGAACACCAGTCGATGAAAATTAGGTTTAAGATCAAAGGGGTCTAACCATTCTTGTCATTAATTGGGGCACTAACCGTGATTATGATGGAAAAGGTTGCGGTAGTAGCATTTACATATTATTCTACTGTTTGAAATGGTACTCAGCAAAGAGGCACTTTTGGAGTAGTATCTGTCCAATTTCTCCTTTTTGGGAGTGGTATCTGCCTAATTCTCTCCACATTTGTAGGGGTAGTTTAGTTCTTTGTAGTGATCTAGATACTAAAGAAGCTATGCTTCCCTTGCTTCCCAGCAAAAGAAAAATCAACAAACATGATATACCGTTGCTCTCATTTTTGGTCATTTCGAGTTCAACAGTGCAATAGCATCACATCCATGGCACTAAATTTTGATTTCAGATCTGTCGATTTTGGAACTGTACATACTTGTATGCATGAATAGACTAGAAGATAAGGAGCAAAAGTCGTACAACTTCAACACGATAATAAAAGGTATAATTTCCTCTCCTCCCTTCATGATCAGCAAGACAATAAAACTGACAGTTGATTTGCTGGTTGTATGTCAGAATACAAATCTATTCAGGATGCCTACAAAACTTCCGATAAGTACGCAACCACTGTTTGCTTCAGGGTAAGTATTTGGGGTTATCAAGAACTAATGATAGCTGTGCTGTATCTAATGTCCAAAAGGCTCACATGCTTCATTGCTATTGCTGCAGGCATTTGAACATCTTTTGGATCGCGAGTTGATCACCTTCGCGGACACCAAAGGGAGAAATGTGGCGCTTGAATATCGGCCCGTCAAACTTCTGATATCTTCTCGCGAGCTCGCACAATCCCTCAACTTAAACACCACTTGCCCCGTGAGTCACTGTTGACGTGCACTTTTCTCTGCTCCACCTGGCATTCTTTATTCACAATACGAAGAGATTAACGGGCTGTTACATTTTGTGAATGATGGTGTTTCTCTTGATTGCTTTGCAGGCTGTACTGCAAAAGCTGCTTGACCGTGAAAGATACATGTAGAAGTTCCTGTGTGTTTGCTGAAACTGTGACGCTGCTTCACTGGTTCCCAAGTAATGGTTTAGAAAGCTGCAAAATTACAAACTTAACGCGTAGACTCATGCAACAATGACTTGGCCAGTCGTTTGCAAATATGGTTCTCCGTATTAGTGAGCAGAGATCATGTGAGGTAGTAGTGGGCGCTTCATCAGTTGGTGCTGACGGGATGTGAACATGTAAAATTGCTGCAAACTTGGCCGTTAAGTGAGGTCGCTCATAAGCTTTCCTTTTATCTGTCACTTGATTCATGTGGGTCATGTCCTGCCTATTTTTGTAAGATCACACGATGATCATGAATCTACCCACAGCAAACTTGGCCGTAAAGTGAGATCGCTGAAGCTGGTGGTGAATGTGGAATTTATTCCAAAGAAATTGCCACAGCTACTTGGGTGCGTGCTGGCGAAGAGTTCGAGTTCAACCAACACTGCGCTACTAGCAAAGACGTACCTGGGTCGATCCAGGCACCTGCACCTGTCAAGCTGCGAAGTGAAGTGGAGAGCAACTAAACTACGCATACTATGCCATAACCATCAAGGCATCCGGAGGCGTGACCTCCTTGGTGGCAGTTTGCGTGCTACCCAGCCAAAAAGTATTTCCTTCTGATTCCAGCCCAGGAGAAACAGAGAGATTGTTGAGTGATCCCCGTGGCGCGAAGGAGAAACAGAGAGATTGTTGAGTGGCGCGGAGAAGGAGCAGAGAGAGGATCGAGGCAATGGTTCGGGAGGAGGATCTTGATGTGGTGCTGGTGCCCCTGGGGCTGGCGGTGGTGGCCGGCTACCACCTGTGGCTCCTCTACGCCATCCTGCGCCACCCGACCCGCACCGTCGTCGGCCTCAACGCCCTCGCCCGGAAGCGCTGGGTCGCCGTCATCATGGCCGTCGGTACCACCGCCCCTAAAAAATTCCCCATCTCCCCTTGCGTGAGCAATAACGATTCTAATAACTCGGCTCCCGGCCGTTCCTCGGAGCGCGGAGCAGAACACGGAGAAGAACGGGGTGCTGGCCGTGCAGACGCTGCGCAACAACATCATGGCGTCCACGGTGCTGGCCACGACGGCCATCACGCTCGTCTCCGTCATCAGCGTCTTCATCGGCGCCACGGCGGGCCGCTCCCCGGCGTCGCCCTCGCCCTCGCCGCTGCTGGTGTACGGGAGCACGACGGGGCGGGTGTTCGCGGTCAAGTACCTGGCCATCTCGCTCTGCTTCATGCTCGCCTTCGTGTGCAACGTGCAGGCCATCCGGCTGTACGCGCACGCCAGCTTCCTGCTGCCTGCCGCCGGGAGGCGAGGAGGACGGCGCCGGCGAGGCGGAGGAGTTCGGGGCGTACGTGGCGCGCACGGTGAACGGCGGCAGCCACGCCTGGTCGCTGGGCCTCCGCGCCTTCTACGTCTCGCTCGCGCTCTTCATGTGGACCTTCGGGCCCATCCCGATGCTCGCGTGCAGCGTCCTCATGTGCGCGCTGCTCTACTTCCTCGACACCACCGCGGACTACGCCAAGGGGATACAGCACATGCATATGCACACCCATGGCCAACGCAAACATGGCACCGTCTGAGCTTTGCCGCATCGAGAAAACTAACTCGGGAGACCATGTGATGATCTTTTGCTGAGTTGGTACAGAGATCAGTGGTAGAAACGACTGACATACAGCAGGAAGTGGGTAGCGTGCGGGTTGAGTTATAGCCGGAGTAAAAATTTCCGCGGAATTTCATCTGTCTGGGTTTGCTAGTGCGGTGAATTATAATGACTAGTAAGCTCGCACATACTACGTCTTCACTAAAACCCTGTTTGTAACCATAATAGATTATAATAATCTGAATTATGAATATAGATTATATAATCTGATTTATAAAAATAATTCAGGTGGGCATGTTTGGAGGCCAGATTATATAAACTGTAAACCAGCTTTTAAATTGTACAATGACATGTTTGCCCTCTGTTTTCTTTTTCAATGGTCATTTTTTTAATTCATCTTGCCATTTGGTTTGCTTGGCGCCAAGTTTGAATAGATAGACATTTGTACTAGCCATGTACGAACGTGTTATTTCCCGGCAAATTTGAACTGTAGACTAATCATTGTACAAAAAAATACGATGGACACACATCGTTAACTTTGAAGGAAAATCTCATCCGAATGAAGAACACATTTACATTGTCCATGAGAAATTAAAAACTGCATTATTAAATTATCATATAATATCAAATCTACTCTACTTCGCCGATCAAAGCATTACATATAGTGTCACGGAAGGCATTCATGTCGGTATCTTGAGTGCTATCACAGCTTTGTCCAGGATGATTTTGTGGCGGCATGGGCATATAGTTTTCATCTTCATCACACTTATCAAACTCTTGGTCACTCAACGCACTCTCTCGGATGAAATTATGTAGAGCCATACATGTGAGAATGATTTTACTTTGCTTCTCTGATTTTAGGCCCTGTTTGGATTCATCCAGATTATATAATTAGAGAAGCAAAGTAAAATCATTCTGGCATGTATGGCTCTACATAATTTCATTCGAGAGAGTGCGTTGAGTGACCAAGAGTTTGATAAGTGTGATGAAGATGAAAACTATATGCCCATGCCGCCACAAAATCATCCTGGACAAAGCTGTGATAGCACTCAAGATACCGACATGAATGCCTTCCGTGACACTATATGTAATGCTTTGATCGGCGAAGTAGAGTAGATTTGATATTATATGATAATTTAATAATGCAGTTTTTAATTTCTCATGGACAATGTAAATGTGTTCTTCATTCGGATGAGATTTTCCTTCAAAGTTAACGATGTGTGTCCATCGTATTTTTTTGTACAATAATTAGTCTACAGTTCAAATTTGCCGGGAAATAACACGTTCATACATGGCTAGTACAAATGTCTATCTATTCAAACTTGGCGCCAAGCAAACCAAATGGCAAGATGAATTAAAAAAGTGACCGTTGAAAAAAAACAGAGGGCAAACATGTCATTGTACAATTTAAAAGCTGGTTTACAGTTTATATAATCTGGCCTCCAAACATGCCCACCTGGATTATTTTTATAAACCAGATTATATAATCTATGTTCATAATCCAGATTATTATAATCTATTATGGTTCCAAACAGGGCCTTAGCTGGGTTAGAGTAGATTATGAGTTTTTAATAATCTGGTCATTTAGTTTTTAAAATCTATAGTATAAACTGCCCTGTTTGGAAACATAATAGCTTATAAAAACCAGATTATATAATCTGGATGAATCCAAACAGGGCCTAAATCACATAATTATGAGTATCAAAATAGGTGTTCGTTTTACATAGTTTTTCATCTACATACATTTCACCCAAAAATAGTATTTGTTTCAGATCACATCGAAGGTGTAAATAATACTCCCTTCGTTCATAATATAAAATGTTTTGAATATTTTAATATAGACTACGGATTGAAATAAATGAGTAAACAAACTAAAATGTGTCTTATACTTTTGATTTAGAGAAAGTTAGAACATCTTATATTTGTGAACAAAGGGAGTATGATCGGTTAAGGAATGTATCTCTCCTATTATCAGGTGCACTTCATCTGTTGTTTCGTAGTGATGAAATATCATAACTTTGAAGGGCAGATATAACATAAGCTAAAACATCAATTGTATGAATTACCAAGTTATGTATCTTTGATTTTTAATCGTCCCGTTTGATTTTTTTTCCTGCACGCGCAACTGCTTCGGGCGTTTCAGCGGAGGTGCAAAAACCACACGCGCGGTATAAGTGGTTCAGCATGTGGGATGAAACGGTATCGCGCGCCGCTTATTTCGTGCGTCCGCTCTCACATGTTGGACAACGACTCGTGCGCGACTTCCACCCATCACTAGATCCAAGCGTTGGCGCCACCACCCATGCCATCCCATTTGCTCCGGCGATCCGACGACGATTCCCCAGTCTATCCCCGCGCCTTCGCTGCTTCCTCCGTCTCCCTTTACCCGTCGCCGCCCTCGCGCGTGCCATTCCTTCGACGAACAGCGTTCGACCGTCCACTGTCGCTCGACGCCCATAAGGTGTTCGACAAAACGCTTGCAATGTATTGCTTCAGCTGTACATGAATTTGATGCACATTTTTTTATAGTTTTTTAAACTGTTTTACAATATTGTAGATGAGTTCGTCATATGATTCTTTTGAAAAAAAATTGATATTGAAGAGGAGGACCTATAAATGATACTAGCTGTGCACATCAACAAAAAGCCGAAACACGGTGGTTCGGTTATGGGTCGGCAGCAAATTTAGAGGGATAAAATTGATGCCCACAACAGATTGATGAGGCACTATTTTATGGAGAATCCCAAATACCCCGAGTACTACTTCACGCGTCGGTTTAGGATGAGCACCGAGTGCTATTATCTTTGAATGACATCAACGTTGTTAATCGGTCACCACTCATGAATAATATTGCAAATGGTGAACTGCCATCGATGGAGTTTGTAGCAAATGGCCATACATACAACTATGTCTACTATCTTGTGGATGACATCTACCCAAAGTGGTAAATATTTGTGAAGCCGTTGAAAAAATCGGAAGGTAAGAAAAATCTAGATTTTCACAATACTCAGGCGGCGGCTCGGAAAGATGTGGAGAGGGCTTTTGGAATTTTGCAAGCCCAATTTGCTATTGTGAGTGGACCGGCTAGATTTTGGGAGGGATCAAAAGATCCTTTGATACATCATACATGCTTGTGTGATCATGCATAACATGATCATTGAGAATGAGCGTGGTAAGATTTAGACTACTCTTAGTATGAGCTCTTGGGACATCCCGTGCAAGTGTAGGAAAGTGTTGCGAGGGTTGCCCGATTTGTTGCCTCCTATCATGTCATTCGACGTGCTCAAACACATAATGATCTGCAGAAGGATCTAATCGAGGAGTCGTGGACATGGAATGACCGACAAAACGAATGATGATTTGTATGTTTGATGTTGTAGGGTCAAACTATTTATTGTATTGAAAGATAAATTATTTGTAAAAAAATCATCTATTTATTGTTGATTATTATTTTTATGTGTTTGATTTTAAATTGATTTTGTTTGGAGTGTTCATATGTTGTTTGTGCTGGGCGCCCGTGCGGTTTCTTTGCAGCGTCTGCTAGAGCGGCTCACGCGCGTGATTTTTTACGACGGCCGCTGGAGCCACCGCTCTCCGGCGCGTTAAAAGTCGCTATTTCAACGTTGCAAAATGTTTTTAGCGCGCGAAAGGTTGTGCCGCTGTTGCAGATGCTCTAAATAATTTGTAAATTAGTTTGCCCTAAGGACTCCACAAGCAAGCAATCTTGCTCCGGCATTAGTGGCTCGAGACCAAAGTTATTGGATGTTTGTTCCAGCAGAAGTCCTCATCTAGAAGGTTCCCCATTGTTTTATCATCCCTCTTCCATTCCATTAGGTTCAACAAATTCCTGTTATTATTTTGATAGTGCCCACTGCCGAACAGAGTTAATATTTTTGGCAAACTCTTTCTATTACAAATGGTCCACATCTATTTATACGTACTCTGTATGTGCCCAGCACCAGACAAAACAATTCTTGTCCTTTTCATGTCTAGCAATCCTTCGTTAGTGTCAGCGTTATATATTTTTCTAGGGCCGCATCCACACGTATGGTAGAACACAAAAGCAGTCCAAACGTTTAATTATCACAGGTTACGCTGTATCACCGCATGTATGCATAAATGACGAAATTGATAATATCATCTGAAACTTTCTGTCTTTTCAGTTTTTAAAATGTTTTATCTTCTAAATAAAAATTCAATTAAAAAATCATTTTTCATCATTAAATCCGTCGGGACGAGATCTTCGAACCTAGATCTCATATCGATATGTTTCGCAGACCTTTTTTTGTTAAAATTTATCACGTCCATTGCACATAAATTGCCATCATGATTACACCGAAGTTGTCATGATATATTTCAACTATTTTTTCTTTGACATTTAAAGTAAACTTTAAAATGTTATAAAAAGGAAATTAACAAACTAAACTTGCCATGATGAATTACTAAGATTTTTCATGATCCATGGAATAATTTTGACATGATTCACAAGTAAAAAAGAAATATGTTGTTAATTACTTTAAAAATTCATGGTCACTCGCTCAAATTTGCCATGAACCATAAACTAAAATTCCCGTTGTGAATTACTTAAATTTGTCATGATACATGCACTAAAATTTGTCATGGTTCATACAAAAAACATTTTACATGTTCAATTTACCTAAATTGCCATGGTCAAAGTAATAAAATTGTCATGATCTATAAACTCAATTTACCATGATGAATGACTAAAAAGTGCCATGATCCATGAATTAAAATTTTCATGGTTAATTACCAAAATTTTCCATGGCCAATTAATAAAAAGTACCATGAAAAGTAATTGAAATAGAATGGTAGCTTTAAATCTAGAAGAAAAAACTAGAGGAAACTTGCCGTGGCAACTTTATTGTAAACACTATGACAACTTCAGTGTAAACATGTGGCCCCCAAAAAAGTTACCGAAACATATCTATATGCTATCTAGTTTTGAAGATCTCGTCGAGATGGATTTAATGGTGAAAATTGATTTTTTATTGGATTTTTATTTAGGAGGCAAGACATTTTTAAGTCCAAAAAACCAAAAAGATTCCACTAATGTCATATATTTGATGTGGCAAGATGGATGATGGTGAAAACATGTGGACCATGTTGCCTCGTGCCACACGTGTGGGCGTTACTATTTCCGTTTTTCTATCATTCCCGAGTTTTAGAGGTAGAGGTTAGAACAATTACAAAGTTGTAAGTGCATCTAGTGCCCCTTAGTGATTTTGGTGGTTTCAAGACTTATAGGTTAAGTATCTAATGTGTTCATGAGTGTACACATGATCTATAAGTCGCTGAGGAGTTTGAAATATACGATGAATATCGACCCCTAAAAATGTATATCTTCGGCTGAAGAAATTGGTCATGTGCTGAAGACTTTGATCGCGAAGAAATCGCGATGAAATTGATATTCCTCATGAAGATATTGAAGATGAGGAATTCGATGTGTCCTGAAGAAAAACGATCCGAAGACTTTGAAGCGTGAAGATTTATTCTTTCTGTTTAATTTTCTTCACTCTTGAGTCATAGGAACACCGTACTGTTGAAGGGGGTTGAGGTAACACTTCGGAATGAATTTCCTCATGGTGCTAAACCCAAGCCTAATCCTACCAAAAGCTTCAAGTGAGTAATATGAGAGACATGAGGACTCTCACAGTTGAGGGTCCCGACCGTTGCCGCAATTCGTGCCACATCACCGATCTTATCCACACCAACGGTCATATTATTTAAGGGCATTAATGTCAAATCATGTAGGGATGCTCCCAGGCTATAAATAGCCGCCCCCTACAACCATTAGCTGGTTGGCTGCTCCGTGAGAAACTGACACTTGTCATTTAGAGCAACCAAAATTTCTCAGAGTCTTTGAGAGTAAATCATCAGTGAGGAAATACCCCAAACACCAAACCACAAACCAAAAACCAAGTGATTAAGCATCACTGAAGAATTTGTTCCTGTGTGGGACTGAAGCCATTTACCTTTGAGGACTGTGCATCCTCCAGACGGTTAGGCGTCATGGTCTAGAGCAATCTAGCAGTCAATTGTGGATCGCCGGGTGACCAAGTTTGTGAGGGTTTGGAAGTCTGCCCTAAATACTTACCACGAGTGTTGGGCGAGGACTGTGTGCCCTTAGATCAAGGAGAATACGGTAGGGACTGTGTGTCCCGGGACTGTGTGTCTTTTGGTTTCAATACCAAGCCGCTCCAAACCAGACGTACAACTGTCACAGCAGTTGGAACTGGGTCATCAACCAATGTCTTCATTGTGATACAGGTTCTATTTCTTCAACTCTTTCAATTCCTCAATATTGTATGTTGAAGATTTTCATTGTCACTGTTTGAAGAATTTGCTGAAGACTTTCTGTGAAATTCCTCAATCTCAAATTCTTCAGCGAGTTAATCCTCACCTACTTTCTGTGTGCCTGCGTACTGTGCAAACTGTTTTTCATATTCCTCATCTTGAAAATTGCTGTAGTGATACTTTGCACCCCTGATCCTTTGCTGTTTCCGCTGCAAGTTAGTCATCAGTGAGGAATTTCCTCAGTGATGAAATTCTAAAAATCTCCTATTCACCCCCATCTACTCGATATAACTAACTTTCAATTGGTATCAGAGCAAGGTACTCCCTTGTTGTGTGTGATTTTGGTTTAACCACCTGGAGTTTTAGTTATGTCGACAGCAGGCATGATCAAGCTTACTGCAGGATGTCCTACTTTCAAAGGAAAGGACTTCCCTTCTGGAAGACCAAGATGCAGATGCATCTACAAGCTATTGACAATGATCTCTGGTATATTGTGGAACATGGTGTTCCTCTCATCACTTCTACTGTCTCTGCCGCTGATGTGAAGAAATTTAAGCAACTTGATTCTCAAGCGAAGAATATCATTTGTGGCCATCTGAGCAAAGGTCAGTATGGCAGAGTAAGTGCTTTGGGCATAGCAAAACTAATCTGGGAAAGGCTGTCCAAAGTAAATGAAGGAGTATCAACTCAGCGTGACTCTCGTGTTGATGTTCTTCGCAATCTCTTCAATCGCTTCAAGAGGCTTGACAATGAAAGCTGCCAAGATACCTTTGATTGCCTCACTGACATATCAAATGAACTCCAAGCACCGGGAGCTCGAGACATTACTGACCATGAAGTTGTGACAAAACTGCTAAGATCTTTGGATTCATCATTTGATACTTTGGTTCTAATGATTCAAGAAAGACCATACTACAAGATGCTTGATCCTGCTGATATACTCAAAAGACTCAATACTCATGAATTCCAACAGGAAGAAAAGAGAGATCTATATGGACCAAGCTACTCTAGACCTCGTGCACTGAAGGCCAAAGCAATTTCCTCATCTGAAGAAGAAGACTCGGATTGCAACATTGGTGATCCCGAAGAACTTGGACAGGAGCTAGCAATGCTCGTGAGGAAATTCCAGAAGTTTACAAGACGTGGCCAGTTTCATAAATCTTCAAGAAGAGGTATGAGGAAATCAGAATCTTCATCTAAGGACTACAAGAAAAGGACCTGCCACAAATGCAAGAAATCAGGTCACTATATTGCTGACTGTCCTCGTTGGGTGAAGAAATCAAAGAAGAAGAAATACAAGGATGAAAGTTCCTATGACTCGAAGAAAAAAAAGAAATCTTCAAAATCCTCATCCTCAAAGTCCTCATCGCACAAGAAGAAAAGTTTCAGAAAGGCTCGGGCACTTATTGGCAAGGAAATGGATTCTGAGACAGAATATGAGGAATGTGATGAAGAGAAGGGTTCTGAAGAAGACTCAGAATCTGGACATGCTAGTATTGCACTAGCAACCACATTCGTCAGCAAGTCAATCTTCAACCTTGAAGAAAATGACAACACCATCCACACTGATGACTATGCTGATGACTTCGCTCCAACCTATTGCTTCATGGCAAAAGGTTCAAAGGTACCGAATGATGCTTCCTCCTCTGGTTCAAGTGAATGTGAACCTGATGATTATAAAAAACCCAGTTACAGTAAACTTGCTATCATTGCAACTAAACAACAAACTGCCCTCGAAAAGCTTCAGAAACTGCTAGATAGAAGCGATGACCTGTTGAATGATGAAATGAATCTTACCCAAATCCTGATTGAAGATATGAAAAGTCTCCAGTCCAGATTTTATAATCTTCAAGATCGTCATGGCACACTCCTCGCTGATCATGAGAAACTTTCCTATGAATTTCTTCAAAGGAAACTTGATCTTGAGAAGCTGAGGATTTCTCATGATGATCTTCGTATGGAAAATGATTCATTACTTGCTCAACAGATCAGTGCCGCTCAGGTTGAATTCATTCCTCCATGTCTTAAATGCATCGAACGTGAAACTGGTAATTCTTCACCAGAATCATCAAATGCTTCTATTGCTACAAATTCTTCAACTGCTCATGTGGTATCAAATTCCTCACTTGAGAAAACCACAAATGTCACTGATGAAAATGCAGGGCTGAAGGAATTGTATGTGACAGGCATGTACAAAAGTCTCAAAGGGCACCAAACCCTTTGCAATGTTCTCAAAAAGCAGATTTTGAACAGGAACCCGAGGAAAGAAGGAATTGCGTTTGAGAGGAAATTGAATGCTGATGGATCATACTGGAAACTTGAGCAGTATCCAAAACCTCATGGGTTGCTGCTAAAGGGCCTCCTGTTGATCCATCCAATCTAACATGCTTTGCATGTGAATTATCCTATTCCTTAGATGAGTCATTTGACTCCAACTATAAACTGTTCAAAAATCAATCTGGTGAAATATTTGCTCGATATGTTGGAACTAACTGCAGGAATGGACCACCCTTGAGGAAAATCTGGGTCCCCAAAAGTTGCCTTGAAAATCTTCAGGTGAATGTCCTCATGACACCACCTATGAAGAATCTGAACCCCAGATCAAATTCCTCAGGAGGACCAAAGTCTTCAAGAGGATCAAAATCCTCAACTGGTCAAAACTATGCTCGTACTAGTGCTAATGCTTCTAATATGTAGGGAAATTACAAGGGACATGAATATGATTATTACTCTTCAAATCAATATGTTCATAAATTCTCAAAAAAAAATCTCTGACTATTCATTTGAGTACTCTAACCCCCTATTGTGAAGAGAAGTGCATTAGCTTCAATGCCCCCTTTCTCATATGGTGCTCGCAGGATGATGAATTATTTACCACCCCTTCAAATGTGGGTGGTGAAGAAATCGAACTAATCACTACTGCAGGACAGGTCTCCAGATGAAAACCATCAACTGAAAAATTTGCTAGAGACCTGAGGAAAATGCTTGATAGGACGCAAGCTAACATTGATGAAATGAAAAACATTTCACACGTCCTCATAATTACTATTTATGATGAAATTCCAATCTGATGAAATTGATATCATATTCTTCAAGTCTGAAGCATATGAGATGGTAAGCTGTACTAATTCATCTATAGGATGACAAAACCAAGAGTACTGAGTGGGTTCTTGATAGTGGCTGCACACACCACATGACTGGTGACAAAAGCTTGTTGATGAATATGGCACTGACTCCATCACCCCTGAAGCAAATCACTTATGCTGACAAAGGTAAAAGCAAGGTATTGGGACTTGGCAAAGTGGCTATTTCCAAGGAGATGCACATGGGCAAAGTGATGCTTGTTGAATACCTTGGGTTTAACCTCATGTCAGTCTCAATGCTTTGTGATCTTGATATGGTTGTTATCTTTGGAAAATATAGATGTGTTGTCATCATGGAATCTGACAGATCCAAAGTCTTCGAAGGTGTTAGAAGAGGGGATTTGTACATTGTTGATTTCTCTACAGGTCCTCAACCAGCCACATGCTTACTAGCAAAAACCTCAGAAGGGTGGCTATGGCATCGAAGACTAGGTCATGCAGGCATGAGGAATTTGCACACGCTGGTGAAGAAGAAGCATGTCATTGGCATCGAATCAGTCAAATTCCTCAAGGACCACCTCTACGGTGCTTGTGAGTCTGAAAAAATGACCAGATCATCGCAAGCACAATATCATCGACACCAAGTGGATTTTCCGAAACAAGCAAGATGAGGATGGTCAAGTGGTGGGGAATAAGGCACGACTTGTAGCCCAAGGCTACACACAGGTTGAAGGAATTGATTTCAATGAAACTTTTGCACCTGTTGCTAGACTTGAAGCTATTCGAATACTACTTGCTTATACTAATCATCATGAGATTACCTTATATCAAATGGATGTGAAAAGTGCATTCCTCAATGGTAAGCTTGAGGAAGAAGTATATGTTGCTCAGCCCCAAGGTTTTGAGGATCCGAAGAATCCAGACAAAGTCTTCAGACTCAAAAAGGCGCTCTATGGTCTCAAGCAAGCCCCTCGGGCGTGGTACGATACATTGAAGGAATTCCTCATGAAGAAAGGCTTCAAACCTGGTTCACTCGATCCAACTCTTCTCACAAAATCCTATGATAATGAACTATTTGTGTGCCAGATATATGTCGATGACATCATATTTGGCTGTACTGACAAACGTTAAAGTGATGAATTTGCTTACATGACGAGTGAAGAATATCAGATGTCTATGATGGGGGAGCTGAATTTCTTCTTAGGTCTTCAAATTCGTCAACAACGTAATGTCATCTTCATATCATAGGAGAAATACCTCAAGGTCGTTGTGAGGAAATTCAACATGCATGAATGCAAAGGCTCCAAGACTCCCATGCCTACCAACGGCCACCTCTGCACTGACGAAAATGGTTAAGTATTCGATCAGTAGGTATATCGCTCAATGATTGGCTCTTTACTCTATTTATGTGCATCTAGGCCAGATATAATGCTTAGTGTTTGCATGTGTGCATGTTTTCAAGCAAAACCGAAGGAATCACACCATAAGGTTGTGAAGCATATTCTTCGATACTTAGCTCACACACTAACACTAGGATTATGGTACCCCAAGGGCTCAAATCTTCATCTTGTGGGATATTCTGATTCTGACTATGCTGGTGACCGTGTGGATCACAAGTCAACTTCTGGCACTTGTCATTTCCTCGAAAGATCATTAGTCTGCTGCTCCTCAAAGAAGCAGAACTGCGTTTCTCTGTCCACTGCCGAAGCTGAGTACATTGCTACTGGATCATGTTGTGCTCAATTGCTATGGATGAAGCAAACCCTCAAGGACTACGACATCAACATGAAGAATGTGCCTCTCTATTGCGACAATGAGAGTGCAATCAAGATTGCATACAACCCAGTACAACACTCAAAGACTAAGCACATCCAGATTCGTCATCATTTTCTTCAGGACCATGTCCTCAAGGGCAATATCATCATCGACCATGTGAAGACTGATGATCAACTAGCTGATATCTTCACCAAGCCCTTGGATGAGAAAAGGTTTTGCAAGTTGCGGTGTGAGCTAAATATCTTAGAATCTTCAAATATTTTGTAGAAACATGCACACATCCTAACACTTATGCAAATTGATGACTTAGATGTGCAACACACGAAGAATCGGTTTTCTTCAACCAATGAAGAATATCACTCTTAGTGTGAGGAAATTAATGAAGAATTTGGTTCTCAAGGCCCTACAAAAATTGTACGCGGCGCGTGAAATCATCTTTCTTATACGGTGGGTCACGCCACCACCCAACTTCGAACTTCCACAAGTTGATTTTCTTCAAAGTTGTTTTTCCTCAAGTTGATTTTCTTCAAAGTTGATTTTCTTCAAAGTTGGTTTTCTTAAAAGTTGTTTTTCTTCAAACTTGTTTTTTCTTCAAAGATGAAATTCATCAACCTCACGCTTTGTCACAAAATCCTCAAGTTAGTCAAAATCTTCCAAACACTTGATGATTTACATATATATATATATATATATATATATATATATATATATATATATATATATATATATATATATAGACTGTGATTTCAAAGTCCTCAACAACATTCACTTATAGCTATTTCTTCAATTTGATATTTCATCTAAGTGAATGTGATCGGACCCTACTCCCCCTATGCTTTACTCACCGAGTCTATTCAATTCTTCATATGCGTTCTACTTGAAACTTTGTTCAAAATCCTCACAGTGTCCTTGTCAGCTGATGATTTTGCAACGAAATCCTCAAATCCCCAAAAATGATTTTTATATTGTTACACAATAACTGAACCCCACGTCCCACGATTAGATAAGCACGATCTCCACCGCTTTAAACTCTGGCTACACGTGTCATGCAGAGACGAATAGGCAAGGGTAGTTTGGTTTGAAAGTATCGCTGGTCAGTTTTCACCTGAGCTATAAATACACCCTTACCCCTTCTATCCAAACTCTTCGTTCTCTCTCGACCTTCTCTCCGCCACAAGAAAAACCTAGCGCCATCGCTAGAAATCTCGTCGCCGGCGAGGAAAAGCTTCACTGCCTCGTCCTCTCCGTCGCCGAGCTCACGCCAGAAGCAGAACATCTTCATCCGCCGCCGCCGTAGCCGTCTTCTGCCGCCAAGTTAGGGCGGAGCGGACTCGAACCGAAGAGCATCTAGTGTTTCTCCCTCTGTTCTTCGTGCTTGCCATATAGGGTAAATAAAAATCTATTTTTACTGTCCCTTTCGATCTACTATTTTACCTTAGATTCGAGAAATCTGTTTTTCCTCAGTGTCTATCAGCCTCGCACACTCTATTCCTCAAACACTTGATGAATTTCACTAAGCCACTAAAATTCTTCACGTGATTCCTCAATTATGCAAATTTTCGAATCTGTACAGCTCTGGAACCCAAGATCAGAGTGCTTAGATAAATTCCTCAACCCACTGGTCAAATTCCTCAACTTTTAAAAATTGCAATTTCTTCAAATCTGAGAACGCATATGACCCCTCCAAATTCCTCGCACCTATACTCTGTTCACAGGTACAAAATGTCAGCTGATGAATCTCTAGGTTCTCATCAACTTAACTCATTTGCAGCATTTCTCGAAGAAACTTTACCAGTGTCATCAGAATCCTCAACAGTGCAAATTTCTAAGCAAAAGCCAGAGCTGAAGAAAATGGAAGATGACAGAAAGCAAAATGGTGGCAAGAAACTCGAACAAAACACTGGAATTGATATCCCTAAGGATATATACCTTGACTATTGCACGCCAGATGAGAAAGAACCAATGCCTAAGAGGAAAATCAGGCTTCAAAAGATAGAACGTAGGCGGGCTAAGGAGTGGAAGGAATACCGCTTCGTCACTCCAAAGTATGCGAAGAAATTCACCCTTAAGCCACCTAGCAAAAGGCCTCCTCTCGAGGATCATCAGGTTGCACATCCTTCAAGCATCAAAAATATTGATGATTATCCTGAGGAAAAATACAAACACTTGTCTAAGCTTCAGAAGAAAGCAGAAGCTGCAGTGAGGAAATTCAATGAGGAATCTGCTGTTGCCACTACAGCCACCTCTTCTGCTGCTGAAGCTTCTGGCACAGCTATTCCTCAAGTGAAGCCTGTGCCACAGAAACCAAAGGCTTCAAAGCCTAAAGAGCAATTGCCTCAGAAGGCTGTGCCTGCATCAAAACCCTCAACAGTCGCACAAGCTTCAAAGCCTGAACACAAGCAGATTGTCAAGCAACTGCCTGCTCACTCCAGCTCCTCTGTACCATCTGCCACGAGCTCAGAGACAAAGTCTTCACCAACACCTTTGAAGACTAAAATGACTGCTGGAAGAGGCATCATACCCAGCCCAAGCAAAGTCATCAAAGTCCCTTCTGCATCAGAAGGAAATGATGAATTTTATGGTGAAACTCTTCAAGCCATCATCCGAAACAAGTAGGAACGCGTCGCAAAAGCTTCAAGCAACGCTATTCCTCTTGCCATGGACCCAAAGGTCCCGTTGGACTACATTAATGTCTGGTATGAAGACCCTAACACACCTATTGATGACTTGAAGCTTGCCCTGGTATCAGCCATATGGTGGCCACATTCATCAATGAGGCCAAATGGAAGGAGATGCAAGCCATGCAAGCAAAGGCTGCAAAGCTGAAGGAGAAATTCCTCAGACAGAATCTTCTAAACCTGACGCCTGATGCTCTTGTGTCAACCCAGGCGGAGTTGAAGACTTTGACCGACAAGTATACCAAACTATCTGATCGTCAAAGTCTCAAGACCAATTTCATCAAGTTTGCAACCAATGTAGTTGATGAATACAACAAGAAGGCTGCTCCTCCAGCAAAACCAAAGCAGCCTGAGTAGTCTTAGCCCAACTATTCTGTTCAGCTCACGGAGGAAGATGAAGAAGAAGAAACCCCTGCTAAGGAAATGCCTAAAGAAAGCCGTGTTGATGCACCAGTTATTGAGGAAATAGCTAAGGACATTCCAGCTGATGAATCTGTGCCAGCTGATGAATCTGCTCCAGCTGAAGAAAATGCTTTAGCTGAGGAAACTGCGAGATCTGATACTGCACCAGCTCCTGAAGGGAAAATTCCTTCACCTCAATCCTCAAAGGTGAAGAAAATGGTCCCGTCTGCATCAAACGTGAAGAAAACCAAGGATGCCGAGAAAGAAGCAAAGAAAAGAAAAGCTTCTTTAACTCCAGAATCATCAGAGGCCAAGCGTCAAAAGAATCCTGATGAAACTGCTCCTCTGGATGATGTGCCTCTGAAGATAGATCCATCATACACTATGACCCTCTTCGGAATTGACTATGTCATTCCTGAAGAAGATGAGGAGATTCCAGTTGATGAGGAAATGAAAGACGCTGATTCTAACGAAACCATGGATGAGGAAATTCAAATTGATGACATTCCTCAGTCTTTCATTGCTCACAAGATGCCTGATAAACCTGCACAAGGATCAGCTGCAATAGTTGAAGATTTTGCCTCCTCCTCCAAGCAAATTCCTCAAGCTGAGGTAAACCCGGAAGAAAATCCTCAGCCGGAGGAAAATCCTCAACCTGAGGAAAATCCTCATCCTGAGGAATACCCTCAACCTGAAGCAAATCCTCAACCTTAGGTTCAGGCCGAAGAAAATCCTCAACCTGAGGTACAAGCTGAAGAAAATGCTCCTGCACCCAATACTGAAACTGCTATTGTGGTGTTCAACACTGAGACTGCAATGATGGTATCTCCTCAAGAGAAGCAGCATAATCTTCAGCCTATGCAAAATCAGCCTTTCTCAAAGAGGCCAAAGTTTCAGAAGGAAGGATTCTATGAAGAACGTATGTATTTCATTGGTGACAATCCTTATGACAAGCTTCGCATCAGGCACATGAAGTTTTGGACAAGGACTTAGCTCAACTATTATGCATCTGTGCTCTGCGGACGAAACAAAATATTTCAGCACATGCATATTCATCGTGTTGAGTTGGAAGAAATTCCTTGCTTCGCCCCAGTCCTCAACGTTCTTCATGACGCTGGATTGCTGCCTCTCTGCACTGATATCTGTGACTGGAACATCGATATCATTCTTCAATTCTATGCAGCTTTGCACATCTCTGGAGACCCAAAGGATATCAACACTTGGGTGCTGGACTAGATGACACATCACACACATTACAAAGCCCCTGCTACCGAGCTGCTGCAAGTACTTCCGATGTCAATTGCCTCAGAACATGCTATGATGATGTATGATCAACGAGAGTTGTCCAATAAGATGATGGAAGTCCTCATGAAGCCTTTGGCCAAGGATCAACCTCCTAGAATGACTTTTCTGGTTCAAGACTTGAAGTATGAACCCAACACTATCTACAGGATTCTGTGCAGTGTCATTTCCCCAATCAAGGGCCATGATGATGAAGAAGATGTTGTAGGCATCATGAAGAATATCCTCTTCAACATCATCCATGGCATCCTTATAAACCTTCACGACTTCTTCCTGATGACACTGGCTGACAATGCTATGTCACCCTTCGACCTGAAGATTTACGCTCCTTGGATCATGAGATTCATCACACGTAGGTCAGGCATCAACTATCATGCTGATTTCAACAATCACATTGGATATATGCCTCCTATCAGAGTCAACAAGAATACTTTTGAGCCTGTTGAAGGAAAAGTAAAATCAGTCATCGATGAAGGTAATCGGCCCCTTGATGGCCAGTTTCGGGAACCAGATGCATATTCTTCATGGGATGATACTGAAACTCAGGAGCCGCCAAGCCCACTTGCCCCAAGGGTGATGACTAACAGAGAATTACTCCTCAGTCTTCATCAGAAGGTCGATCGCAATCACAAATGGGTTAAACGTCAATTCAGTGCCATTGTGAAAACCCTCAATGAGACTCAGAATGCAGTGAAGAAAAATCACTACTATCTTCATGAGGTTTTTGATCGCACCTGGGCCACTTTGGCTCATATGAAGACTCAAGAAGAACTTGATGAATTGGAATTTACCCAGGACTTCGACTGGTCGCGGCCTCCCAAGAGGAAATTCAAGACAATCCCAGTTCTAGACCTGGAGGACAACTCTTTTTCTTCATTCCGCACTACAGAATGTGATAAAGAACAAGAAGACACTGTCACTGGCCCAAGGAGGAAGCCCGTCACCAAGAATCCTCACGCGTCTTATTCATCAGCCAAGAAGTGAAAGTCTTCAAGGGGCGTTAGTCGTCAGTTTTGTCCCTTTTCATCATTTGATGACAAAGGGGGAGAAATCTGAGAGTTAGTCTTCACGTGGGATATATTTTTGGGGCTTATGAACTTTATTAAGTTACAAACTCTTGGCTCTTCTGAAGTGTTATATGTAATGAGTTGTAACTTAAGCCCGATGGTACTCTGACGCTTTTAAACGTTTTTCTTCGCATGCTTATTCCTCAAAATATTAATGCACGCATGCTGAAATTTATCAGATAGTATTTCTCATCATGCATTCTCAAATTCTTCATATTATATGTCATATGTAAGCATGATTTACAAGACTCAGGGGGAGATCTCCATGATATAAATCATCAATGTGCATTTCGTGTGAAAAGCAAAATCCTCAAGATATGCTTATCTTCAGGGGGAGTCTCTCTGTATCTTGATTTCAAATTCCTCAAAATGAGTATTTACACTTCATATTTTTATCCCCATTGAAGACTTAACCTAATTGTCATCAACCACCAAAAAAGGGGGGGATTGTAAGTGAATCTAGTGCCCCTTAGTGATTTGGGTGGTTTGAAGACTTATAGGTTAAGTATCTAATGTGTTAATGAGTGTACACATGATCTATAAGTCACCGAGGAGTTTGAAATATATGATGAATATCGACCCCTAAAAATGTAGATCTTCGGCTGAAGAAATTGGCCATCTGCTGAAGACTTTGATTGCTACGAAATCGCGATGAAATTGATATTCCTCATGAAGATATTGAAGATGAGGAATTTGGTGTGTCCTGAAGAAAAATTATCCGAAGACTTTGAAGTGTGAAGATTTATTCTTTCTGTTTCATTTTCTTCACTCTTGAGTCATAGGAACACCATACTGTTGAAGGGGGTCGAGTTAACACATCGGAATGAATTTCCTCATGATGCTCAACCCAAGCCTAATCCTACCAAAAGCCTCAAGTGAGAAATATGAGAGACACGAGGAATCTCACAGCTGAGGGTCCCGACCGTTGCCGCAATTCGCGCCACATCACCGATCTTATCCACACCAACGGTCATATTATTTAAGGGCATTAATGTCAAATCATGTCGGGATGCTCCGAGGCTATAAATAGCCGCCCCCACAAACATTAACCGGTTGGATGCTCCATGAGAAACTGACACTTGTCATTTAGAGCAACCCAAATTCCTCAGAGTCTTCGAGAGTAAATCATCAGTGAGGAAATACCCCAAACACCAAATCACAAACCAAAAACCAAGTGATTGAGCATCACTGAAGAATTTGTTCCTGTGTGGGACTGAAGCCTTTTACCTTTGAGGAATGTGCATCCTCCAGACGGTTAGCCGTCATGGTCTAGAGCAATCCAGCAGTCAATTGTGAATCGCCGGGTGACCAAGTTTGTGAGGGTTTGGAAGTCTGCCCTAAAGACTTACCACGAGTGTTGGGCGAGGATTGCGTGTCCTTATCTCAAGGAGAATACGATAGGGACTGTGTGTCTTTTGGTTTCAATACCAAGCCGCTCCAAACCAGACGTACAACTGTCACAACAGTTGGAACTGGGTCATCAACCAATGTCTTCACTGTGATACGATTTCTATTTCTTCAACTCTTTCAATTCCTCAATATTGTATGTTGAAGATTTTCATTGTCACAGTTTGAAAATTTTCTTGAAGACTTTCTGTGAAATTCCTCAATCTCAAATTCTTCACGCGAGTTAATCCTCACCTGCTTTCTCTGTGCCTACGTACTTCGCAAACTACTTTTCATATTCGTCATCTTGAAAACTGCTGTAGTGATACTTTGCACTCCTGATCCTTTGCTGTTTACGCTACAAGTTAGTCATCAGTGAGGAATTTCCTCAAAAGGAATTTCCTCAGTGATGGAATTCTAAAAATCTCCTATTCACCCCTCTAGTCGATATAACGCACTTTCAAAAGTCAGCAAAGGTCTAGACGAACCTGGTTGAAACACTCAAAAGTTAAAACAACATAATATCTTGTTCGTGCATAAATCAACAATTATATGTCCAAGTTGTACTTGGCAGTTGAATCATAGAACTTACAATTGTACTACCAAAAAGACCCATTCAACATGAGACTTTTATCGTTGCTAAACACCAGGATCTCTTAGATTAGTATAATAATAAAATAATGAACACATATAATAACTATAATTTGGTGCTTCAAGTAAAGCGAATGGATAACTTAATTCTTCAGTGCACAACTATGTTGGTACATAAAGGAGTGATCATCCTCTTTCTGTCACTTTAACATCTTGACCCCCTTATTCTTGGGGAAAGCATCCAATCCCTAATCTCCAACCCGCTAGACAATTCTGGTTAATAGATGGTAGCATGAAATACTTCCATAGTTAATTTCGAATAAGACTAAAATACATGCTTACCATGTCACCATGGCGCCTACAACCGCCACTCATGGAGCACCCTATGGTCAGAGAGGAAGGATGGATTGAGCGACACTCTCTTATGTAATTGCATTGAATCACAATACATTAAGAGCTAAAGTTATAATTAAAACTCTCTTATCCACTATATTCTCACGATATGCATAAGTTAAAAAGCTTATAAAAACAAATAAATAGATGATTGGTTGCAAATTATAGTTCGTTCCAAAGATAAAATAACGCTTATTTGAGCCTTGCTCATAGATCAATACCGCGCTACCCACGACTACCTGGAACTATATATTTGTGACCGAAGGGCATAGTCGACTTCAAACATAAGCCCAAAAAGTTGAATCCTTCATATTTTGAAATTTGAGCATTTGTGCATATTAGCTATATGGATTTGTCATATTATTAGGTTCCGTAAGTACATTACTAAATTAGTCACATACACTGTTTGTTCGAACTAATTCCAATGATAATCAATAGACATGTATTTGTCTCGGAAGAAGAGCAATACACACGAGTGTCTCAAGGTCAAGGGCCAAACTATTCTGGAAAATATCATAGCATACATCATTTTTTATAAATATGTACTAAAGAGGGATGCACGTACCCTTATCTTGGCTAGATCACCTATACAACAAGATCTTACTACTGGACATTGGTACTCTAAGATGCTCCGATTGAACATCATGCAACTTATGAATTACCACTGCCCTAGGTAGTCCATAGTCCAGCTATCTTGCTTGTGAAGATCTCATCACTACTAGGGAAAACCCTAGCAGTAGCACGGGTTTTTGAACTACAAGTAGCCCGGGTGCCAGGGCTACTGCTAGGCGCTACAACTAACTTTTAGCAATAGCGCCGTTTGCCCAACGCTACTGCTAACAGAGTTATCACTAGCGTTCTTTTCTAACACGCGCCACTGGTAAACACACATATTTCTATTTATATGTATGTTGTATTTACACACGGTTACAAATACTAATATACAGCACCGTTATTGTGCGATCAACTACATTTAGATTAAAGTGGATGGATGCAAGTGATCATGTTGAATTAGAAGAAAATATGATGTTGCCAATCACAACATCATACTTTCCTATAATTCAACTTGGTCACTTGCATCCATCCACTTTAATCAAATATATGACATATAACTGATCATCATCTTACTCATTTAACAACCCATCATCATCTTAACCATACTGAGTTAAAATGTCCTGAAACAAAAAAACATCATAATAATCATCATCTTAATCGATCATGCCAAGTTAATATAAACCAGAAAAACTTCTCTCTCATAGGACCTAGTCCTCTATCCTAGGTAAAATGTCATAAAATAGAATAACACCTATGTCTCTGTGGTGAAGCAGATAGATCCAACAGTCTCCAACTTGTGGATTGCGATCCTTCTTTATTTCTCTCCATGCTTCAATTTGGAGCCTTTTTGATTTGCACTCAGTCGAGTATGGAGCATTGAAGTGAGCCCTCAGTGGGCTTTTAATCGTCACATGACCTTTGCCGTGCATTAACACAACCACTACATCATTTGGCAGTTGCTGTTGATGAACATAATAATAACCTAGTTAGCAATGTAATCAACACCATTTATGCAATAATAGAGTGTACTTAATTAGCAAATTCTTACCAAGATATTTTGGCGAATGTCATCCGCCCTCAACCTATGCACTGGTGGCATGTAAAATGTATAATTTCGGCCAATTCCCAAATTATACGGGAAGTTCTCCCTACCAACCAGGACACCACCAATAAAGTGGATAAGAACATCCTTCTCCTCCCAAGTTAGATGTGATCCAGAAGTGTAGTGTGTCGTGCCAATTAATTTTTCTAATTCACTTGAAGAAACAAAAAATTAGTATGGATGAACACCAACTATTTTTAAATATAGAATGCAAATTACTTGACAAATATGGTTGACAAACTCACATGGAGGTAAAACACGAAGCATATCGACATCCACCCAAATGTCGATGTTACCTTCGATATGATCTTCACGACGAAGATCGAAGTTATCTCCATAATCCACTGAAATCCATATGCCTTCCAAAGAGCTTCCCAATTTGAGCACCCTAATTATCTGTTATTTACTGCATTCATTACTTTGATCAGAAATGTGTGACCATTGATGACCCACAAGTATAGGTGATCAATCGTAGTCCTTTCGATAAGTAAGAGTGTCGAACCCAACGAGGAGCAGAAGGATCTGACAAGTGGTTTTCAGCAAGGAAAAATCTGCATGCACTGAAATTGTCGGTAACAAGTGATTGTGTGGTGAGATGATTCGTAGCAAGCAACAAGTAAAAAAAGTAGCAACGGTGCAGCAAAGTGGCCCAATCCCTTTTGTAGCAATGGACAAGCCTGAACAAAGTCTTATAGGAGGAAAAATGCTCCCGAGGACACACGGGAATTTCTGTCATGCTAGTTTCATCATGTTCATATGATTCGCGTTCGTTACTTTGATAGTTTGATATGTGGGTGGACCGGCGCTTGAGTACTGCCCTTACTTGGAAAAGCATCCCACTTATGATTAACCCCTCTCGCAAGCATCCGCAACTACGAAAGAAGAATTAGGACAAAGTCTAACCATAGCATTAAACTAGTGGATCCAAATGAGCCCCTTACGAAGTAACACATAAACTAGGGTTTAAGCTTCTGTCACTGTAGCAACCCATCATCTACTTACTACTTCCCAATTCCTTCCTCTAGGCCCAAATAATGGTGAAGTGTTATGTAGTCGACGTTCACATAACACCACTAGAGGAAAAACAACATACAACATATCAAAATACCGAATGAATACCAAATTCACATGACTATTATTAGCATGACTTATCCCATGTCCTCAGGAACAAAAGTAACTACTCACAAAGCATAATCATAATCATGATCAGAGAGGTAATGAGTAGCATCAAGGATCTGAACATAAACTCTTCCACCAAATAATCCAACTAGCATCAACTACAAAGAGTAATCAACACTACTAGCAACCTTACAAGTACCAATCAGAGTCGTGAGACGGAGATTGGTTACAAGAGACAAACTAGGGTTTGGAGATGAAAAGGTGCTGATGAAGATGTTGATGGAGATGAGTCCCCTCCGATGAGAGGTGTGTTGGTGATGACGATGGCGACAATTTCCCCCTCCGGGAGGGAAGTTTCCCCGGCAGGATCGTCCTGCCGGAGCTCTAGATTGGTTCTGCTCAAGTTCTGCCTTGTGGCGGTGGCGAAACCACGAAAAAGCTCCCTTCTGATTTTTTTCTGGACGAAACCCTCCAAAGAGCAAAAGAGGGGGGCGAGTGGGCCAACAGGGTGCCCACAAGCCCCCATGGCGCGGCCTAGGGGGGTGGCCGCGCCGTGCAGGCTTGTGGTCACCCCCTGGCCCTCCTCCGGTACTTCTTCGGCCTAGTATTTTTTATATATTGGGGAAAAAATCTCTGTTGATTTTCACGGCGTTTGGAGTTGCACAGAATAGGTATCTCAACTGTGCTCCACTTTCAGGCCAGAATTCCAGTTGCCGGTATTCTCCCTCTTCATGTAAACCTTGCAAAATTAGAGAGAAAAGGCATAAGAATAGTACCGTGAAGTGAAATAACAGCCAAAGAATCGATAAATATCAACGTGAAAACATGATACAAAATGGACGTATCAACTCCCCCAAGCTTAGACCTTGCTTGTCCTCAAGCGAAAGCCGAGCTCAATAAATATTTCCACATGTTTAGGGAGAGAGGTGTCGACAAAACAAGATACGAACATGCATGCATCATGATCATGATGAGAACATCAATAACAACATATAATCTCTCATGCTAAAGTGATAATTACTTCACAAAGTAAAGCATGGATCAAGAACCTTACCGAGAAGTAACAACCAATAGCCTTTAGTCATTGAAGCAATTGCAATTTATCACAACATCAGAAAGAGTCAAGTAAGAGCTTGTAAAGCAAATCCACATACTCAATCATTCTTTCGTTCTCTACAATTGCTACAACTCACGTGGTACTCATGAGATCAAAGCTTCAGTTGGACACAGAGAAAGATAGGGGCTTATAGTTTTGCCTCCCTACTGCTTACCTCAAGGGTAATGTCAACAATAATAACTCATGAATGCCTACCTCCAAGTTGACATATGAATATAGATCTTTCCCAAGCATGTGACGGTAGCCAACAAAGGCAAAATAGGGAATTGGTGAAGATCACCATGACTCTTTCAAGGGTAAAAAGTAAAGGTACAAGATGGGCCCCTCACAGAGGGAAGCAGAGGTTGTCATACGCTTTTGAGGTTTGGATGCGTGTCCTCTTAGTGCGGAGGAACGTCACTTTATATTGCCCCCTGTGATAAAGAACTTTATTATGCAGTCTATCGCTTTTATGTCTTCCTCATCACAGGTTCGTATAAAGCTTATTTTCCACACACTAATAGATCATACATATTAGAGAGCAATTTTTATTGCTTGCACCGATGACAACTTACTTGAAGGATCTTATTCAATCCATAGGTAGGTATGGTGGACACTCATGGCAAAACTGGTTTGAAGTTTTATGGATGCACAAGTAGTATCTCTACTTAGTGCGGGAGGTTTGGCTAATGTGAGGTGGAAGCAATCGTCACATGCTAAGGGATCTCTAATCAGATAACATTGTTCAGAGCCAAGCAAACACAATTTATTATGTTGTCTTCCTTGTCCAACATCTACTTCTAGGCATGCAATAGTTTAGTGAGTGTTCACAATCATAGGTGGTGTCAGAGATGATATATTTATATGTGAACCTCTCCTTCTTTATCACTTCCTATTAATTGCAACAATGACCAAGGTCTACATTTTCCTACCCTCAACAAGTTTCAATCCTCATTCTTTTTATATGTGAATCCATCACTTCCCACAAGATCACTACATGATCTTTCATGCTTTGTTCTATTCTCACTCTTTTGATCATGGAAAGAGGCAAAGCTCTTCAACTAAGACACTCTTTATTATATGGCTCACGAGCAAGAATACATCGGGGGTGACACAAAGCAAAACTCAAAGCTAAAACACTAAGACTTTACTCAACTAGAGAAAAAGAAAATTGAAAAGGAAAACTAAAACAAAGGTAAAAGCAAAAGATGTGATGGTGATACGATACCGGGGCAACTCCCCAAGCTTGGCAAAAGCCAAGGGGATTGCCCATACCAATGCTCAATTGTCTTCCTTTGGTAGTGATGGTGGAGTTGTTGCAACCTTTATTTCCAAGAGGGCCATCAGTCTTCGATTTATACTTTGGAGATCTATGATATGTTTCTCCAGCAAAACAACTTCACGAGTGAGACAAGTATTGCGAGCACGAGTTGTTTCACAAAACCTGAAGAGTTCAATCAAAGATGGAGATAGTAGGTGGAGGTAGGGTTGGAGGAAATCCACTTCTTCAACTTATTCCTTATTGAGCACAGATTGCACTTCGTCCCATGCCTAATCCTTCTCCTTAGCCTTGCCCTTGGTTTCTTTGGGTAGCCTCTTCTTAGCCTCCATGACCTCCATCCTTTTCAGACCAACATGAACTTCTCCATAGATTTGACGGAGGTTGTTCTCCCCCACAGACTCTTGAGAAGACATCTTGACCTAGATCCGTGACAGAAAACACGCTCGAAATGAAAAATAGAGGAAATCTGCGTGATACGGGGTCACACCAAACGAAAGTATATATAATGATTTTTTCCAGACCAGAAGGAGTCCCCTGCACGAAAACAGAGTCCGGGAGGTGCACGAGGTGGCCACAAGCCCTCACGGCGCAGCCAGGGGGTGGGCCCGCGCCGTGCAGGCTTGTCCCTCCTCGCGCACTTCCCGGACTACTTCCAATTTTTGTATTTTTTCAAATATTCCAAAATGGAGAAAATTTCCTATGGGGAACGTTTTGGACTATGTTTTCTTACCGAATCTCATACCTCTTCGTTTTCGGAGTCTGAAACAGGCTGATAAATGTCCCTTAGGTATTCTTCTGGAGTTATGGTATTGATGATATTGCTTTCAATATTTATGGGAGTACCTGAGATATAATGCTTGATTATGTGCCCATTTACCACTCTCGGACAATTACCTTCCGTGTTGTTGATCTTGATAGCATCGGAACGATATACTTCTTCAACAACATAGGCCCCTTCCCATTTAGAGAGAAGCTTGCCTGCGAAGAATCTTAAACAAGAGTTATATAGCAAGACATAATCACCTACATTGAACTCACGCTTTTGTATCCTCGTATCATGCCACCTCTTAACCTTCTCTTTGAAGAGCTTGGCATTCTCATATGCTTGAGTTCTCCACTCATCAAGCGAGGTAATGTCAAATAACCTCTTCTCACCGGCAAGTTTGAAATCAAAGTTGAGCTCTTTGATTGCCCAATAAGCTTTATGCTCTAGCTCAAGAGGTAAGTGACATGCTTTACCGTACACCATTTTGTACGGAGACATGCCCATGGGATTCTTATAGGCAGTTCTATAAGCCCACAGTGCATCATCGAGCTTCTTAGACCAATTCTTTCTAGAGCTGTTGACAGTCTTTTGCAGAATCAGTTTAATATCTCTATTACTTAGCTCTACTTGACCACTGGACTGAGGGTGGTAGGGAGACGCAATTCTATGGTTGACATCGTACTTAGCAAGCGTTTTACGGAAAGCATCATGAATGAAGTGTGAACCACCGTCGGTCATTGGATATCTAGGGACTCCAAATCTAGGGAAGATAACTTCTTTCAGCATCTTGATAGAAGTGTTGTGATCAACACTACTAGTGGGGATAGCTTCTACCCACTTAGTGACATAATCAACAGCAACTAAGATGTGCGTATACCCGTTGGATTTTGGAAAAGGTCCCATATAATCAAAGTCCCAAACGTCAAATGGTTCAATGACAAGTGAATAGTTCATAGGCATTTCCTGACGTTTGCTAATATTACCTATTCTTTGACATTCGTCACAAGACAGGACAAACTTACGGGCATCCTTGAAGAGAGTGGGCCAATAGAAACCTGATTGCAATACCTTGTGTGCAGTTCTATCTCCCGCATGGTGTCCTCCGTAGGCCTCGGAGTGACACTTCTGTAGGATCTGTCCCTGTTCTTGTTCAGGTACACAATGTCTAATAACACCATCTAATCCTTCCTTGTAAAGGTGAGGGTCATCCCAAAAGTAGTGTCTCAAGTCAAAGAAGAATTTCATCTTTTGCTGATACGTGAAACTAGGTGGTATGTATTTGGCAACGATATAGTTTGCATAATCAGCATCCACGGTGCACTACGTGAAGCATTGATGACATTCAGTTGCTCATCGGGAAAGCTATCATCAATAGGTTGTGGGTCATCAAGAACGTTCTCCAACCTAGACAAGTTATCTGCTACTGGGTTATCAGCACCCTTTCTGTCAACAACGTGCAAATCAAATTCTTGTAGCAAGAGAACCCATCTGATAAGTCTAGGCTTAGCGTCCTTCTTCTCCATGAGGTACTTAATAGCAGCATGATCAGTGTGGATAGTGACTTTGGAGTCAACTATGTAAGACCTGAACTTTTCACATGCAAACACGACTGCTAGAAATTCCTTTTCCGTAGTGGGATGGTTTCTTTGGGGAGTGTCTAGAGTTTTACTAGCGTAGTGAATAACATTCAACTTCTTATCTACTCTTTGCCCTAGAAGAACACCAACAGCATAATCGCTAGCATCACACATGATCTCAGAAGGTAGGTTCCAATCAGGTGGTTGAACAATAGGTGCAGTTATCAAAGCCCTCTTAAGTATTTCAAAGGCTTCCTCACAATCATCGTCAAAGACAAAAGGAATATCCTTTTGCAAGAGATTGGTAACAGGCCTAGAAATCTTAGAGAAGTCTTTGATGAACCTTCTATAGAAACCAGCTTGACCAAGGAAACTTCTTATCCCTCTGATATCTGTGGGGTATGGCATTTTCTCGATTGCATCAACCTTAGCCTTATCGACTTCAATACCTCTTTCGGAAATTTTATGTTCTAAGACGATGCCTTCATTAACCATAAAGTGGCACTTCTCCCAATTCAAGACAAGATTGGTGTCTTTACATCTCTGCAAAACCCGATTAAGATTGCTGAGGCAATCATCAAAGGAAGACCCGTAAACGGAGAAGTCATCCATGAAAACCTCAACAATCTTTTCACAAAAGTCAGAGAATATAGCCATCATACATCTTTGAAAGGTGGCAGGTGCATTACATAAGCCAAAAGGCATACGTCTATAAGAAAAGGTACCGAAAGGGCAGGTGAAAGTGGTTTTCTCGTGATCAGATTGTGCAATTAGTATTTGGGAGAAACCAGAATAACCGTCTAGAAAGCAGAAGTGTGTGTGTTTGGATAGTCTTTCTAGCGTTTGGTCAATAAAAGGCAAAGGGTAATGATCTTTCCTAGTGGCCTTATTCAACTTCCTAAAATCAATCACCATCCTATAGCCAGTAATAATCATTTGTGGGATCAACTCATCCTTATCATTAGGGACAACGGTGATGCCTTCCTTCTTAGGAACACAATGCACCAGACTCACCCAATCGCTATGAGCAACATGATAGAGAATACCCGCTTCGAGGAGCTTTAGTATTTCTTTTCTCACTACTTCTTTCATCTTAGGATTCAATCTCCTTTGATGATCAACAACTGGTTTGAATTCAGGATCAGTTTTGATCTTGTGCTGGCATAGTGTGGGACTAATGCCCTTAAGATCATCAAGAGTATATCCTATAGCAGCACGGTGCTTCCTCAGAATTTTTAGTAACTTCTTTTCTTCCTTCTCTGAGAGGCTAGCACTAATAATAACATGATATATCTTCTTTTCATCAAGATAGGCATACTTAAGAGTATCATGCAAGTGTTTAAGCTCGAACACAGGATCACCCTTCGGTGGAGGTGGATCCCCAAGCAGTTCAACATGCAGATTATTCTTAAGGATATGATATTGTTCTAAGACAACTCTATCTATTTCATCCCTTTCATCCATATGCATATCATTTTCATGCTCAAGCAAGTATTGCTCTAAGGGATTAGTAGGAGGCATGGCAATAGAAGCTAAGGCAATAGTTTCATCCCTACTAGGCAACTCCTTTTCATGAGGTTGTCTACCGAACTTAGAGAAATTGAACTCATGTGACACTCCTTCAAACCCAGCAGTGACAATTTGCTTCTCACAATCAACATGAGCATTGACAGTGTTGAGAAAAGGTCTACCAAATATGATGGGACAAAAGCTATCTTGAGCGGTAGCAAGAACGAGGAAATCAGCAGGATACTTCGTTTTACCACACAAGACTTCAACATCCCTAACAATTCCCACAGGGTAGATGGTATCTCTATTGGCAAGCTGAATAGTGACACCTATAGGTTCTATCTCAACAGGTGCAATCTCATCTTTGACTTCATTGTATAAGGATTGAGGTATTGCACTAACACTAGCACCCAAGTCACATAAGCCATCATAACAATGATCTCCTATCTTAACAGAATCCACTGGCATGCCAACAAGAGGCCTATGTTTGTCTCTAACGTGAGGTTTAGCAATTCTAGCAGCATCTTCACAAAAGTGAATATTATTTCCGTCAACTTTTTCAGACAGAAGATCTTTGATAATAGCAATGCTAGGTTCAACTCTAATTTGCTCAGGGGGTGTAGGTGTTCTAATATAGCCTCTACGTATCACAGTTGAAGCTTTAGAATGATCCTTTATCCTAACAGGGAAAGGTGGGTTCTCAATGTAAGCACTGGGAACCACAGGATCATTATAGGCAATGAATTTCTCTTCAACCAGAGTGGGTTTAACTACATTGAATTCTAAAGGAGGATGAAATTTAAACCACTTCTCTTTGGGGAGATCAACATGAGCGGCAAAAGATTCACACAATGAAGCTACTATCTCAGAGTCAAGTCCATACTTAGCGCTAAAGTCACAAAAAGTAGTTGTCTCAACAAAGGATTTAACGCAATCAAAAGTGAAATTCATACCTGACTCCTTACCTTCTTCAAGCTCCCAATCTTCAGAGTTGCTTTTAATTCTCTCCACTAAATTCCATTTGAAGTCAATATCTCTCTAAATAAAAGAACCGGTACAAGAAGTATCAAGCATGGTGCGATCATCATGAGAAAGCCGAGCATAGAAGTTTTGAATGATAATTTCTCTCGAGAGCTCATGATTAGGGCATGAATATAGCATTGATTTAAGACTCCTCCAAGCTTGAGCGATGCTTTCTCTGTCACGAGGCCAAAAATTATAAATATAATTTCGATCACGATGTACTAAATGCATAGGATAAAACTTTTGATGAAATTCCAATTTCAACCGATTGTAGTCCAATGATCCAGTATCATCACATAGCCTATACCATGTCAACGCCTTATCCTTCAAAGATAAAGGAAATACCTTCTTATTGACCTCATCCTCGGGCACACCTACAAGCCTAAATACACCACAAACTTCATCTACATAGATCAGATGCAAGTCTGGATGTGATGTTCCATCTCCTGTAAAAGGATTAGCCAGCAGTTTCTCAAGCATACCCGAAGGAAATTCAAAGCAAATATTTTCAGTAGGTGCAGCAACTTGAGGAGCAACTCTTTGTGGTTCCGTTCGAGGTGAAGATACCCCGAACAAGCCCCTCAAAGGATTAGTATCCTTAGTGACAAGTGACAAGAAATTTCAGCACACTATCTGAATCTTTCCTTACCAAGTCCCACTTACCAAAAGCGCTTCACTCCCCAGCAACGGCGCCAGAAAAGAGTCTTTATGACCCACAAGTATAGGGGATCAATCGTAGTCCTTTCGATAAGTAAGAGTGTCGAACCCAACGAGGAGCGGAAGGATCTGACGAGTGGTTTTCAACTAGGAAAAATCTGCAGGCACTGAAATTGTCGGTAACAAGTGATTGTGTGGTGAGATGATGTTGGAATTATGCCCTAGAGGCAATAATAAATATAGTTATTATTATAATTCCTGTATCAAGATAATCGTTTATTATCCATGCTATAATTGTATTGAATGAAGACTCATTTACATGTGTGGATACATAGACAAAACACCGTCCCTAGCAACCCTCTAGTTGGCTAGCCAGTTGATCAAAGATAGTCAGTGTCTTCTGATTATGAACAAGGTGTTGTTGCTTGATAACTGGATCACGTCATTAGGAGAATCACGTGATGGACTAGACCCAAACTAATAGACGTAGCATGTTGATCGTGTCATTTTGTTGCTACTGTTTTCTGCGTGTCAAGTATTTATTCCTATGACCATGTGATCATATAACTCACTGACACCGGAGGAATGCTTTGTGTGTATCAAACGTCGCAACGTAACTGGGTGACTATAAAGATGCTCTACAGGTATCTCCGAAGGTGTTAGTTGAGTTAGTATGGATCAAGACTGGGATTTGTCACTCCGTGTGAACGGAGAGGTATCTCGGGGCCCACTCAGTAATACAACATCACACACAAGCCTTGCAAGCAATGTAACTTAGTGTAAGTTGCGGGATCTTGTATTACGGAACGAGTAAAGAGACTTGCCGGTAAACGAGATTGAAATAGGTATACGGATACTAACGATCGAATCTCGGGCAAGTAACATACCGAAGGACAAAGGGAATGACATACGGGATTATATGAATCCTTGGCACTGAGGTTCGAACGATAAGATCTTCGTAGAATATGTAGGATCCAATATGGGCATCCAGGTCCCACTATTGGATATTGACCGAGGAGTCTCTCGGGTCATGTCTACATAGTTCTCGAACCCGCAGGGTCTGCACACTTAAGGTTCGACGTTGTTTTATGCGTATTTGAGTTATATGGTTGGTTACCGAATGTTGTTCGGAGTCCCGGATGAGATCACGAACGTCACGAGGGTTTCCGGAATAGTCCGGAAACGAAGATTGATATATAGGATGACCTCATTTGATTACCGGAAGGTTTTCGGAGTTACCGGGAATGTACCGGGAATGACGAATGGGTTCCGGGAGTTCACCGGGGGGGGGGGGGGGCAACCCACCCTGGGGAAGCCCATAGGCCTTGAGGGTGGCACACCAGCCCTTAGTGGGCTGGTGGGACAGCCCAAAAGGGATCTATGCGCCAAGAAGAAAAAATCAAGAGAAAAAAAAGGAGGAGGTGGGAAGGAAGGGGGACTCCCTCCCACCAAACCAAGTCCAACTCGGTTTGGGGGGGGAGTCCTCCCCCCTTGGACTCGGCCGACCCCCTTGGGGCTCCTTGAGCCCCAAGGCAAGGTCCCCTCCCTCCCACCTATATATACGGAGGTTTTAGGGCTGATTTGAGACGACTTTTCCACGGCAGCCCGACTACATACCTCCACGGTTTTTCCTCTAGATCGCATTTCTGCGGAGCTCGGGCGGAGCCCTACTGAGACAAGGTCATCACCAACCTCCGGAGCGCCTTCACGCTGCCGGAGAACTCTTCTACCTCTCCGTCTCTCTTGCTGGATCAAGAAGGCCGAGATCATCGTTGAGCTGTACGTGTGCTGAACGCGGAGGTGCCGTCCGTTCGGTACTAGATCGTGGGACTGATCGCGGGATTGTTGCGGGGCGGATCGAGGGACGTGAGGACGTTCTACTACATCAACCGCGTTCACTAACGCTTCTGCTGTACGATCTACAAGGGTACGTAGATCACTCATCCCCTCTCGTAGATGGACATCACCATGATAGGTCTTCGTGCGCGTAGGAAATTTTTTGTTTCCCATGCGACGTTCCCCAACAGTGGTATCAGAGCTAGGTTCATGCGTAGATGTCTTCTCGAGTAGAACACAAAAGTTTTTGTGGGCGGTGATGTGCGTTTTGCTGCCCTCCTTAGTCTTTTCTTGATTCCGCGGTATTGTTGGATTGAAGCGGCTTGGACCGACATTACTCGTACGCTTACGAGAGACTGGTTTCATCGTTACGAGTAACTCCGTTGCTCAAAGATGACTGGCAAGTGTCGGTTTCTCCAACTTTAGTTGAATCGGATTTGACCGAGGAGGTCCTTGGATGAGGTTAAATAGCAACTCATATATCTCCGTTGTGGTGTTTGCGTAAGTAAGATGCGATCCTACTAGATACCCATGGTCACCACGTAAAACATGCAACAACAAAATTAGAGGACGTCTAACTTGTTTTTGCAGGGTATGCTTGTGATGTGATATGGCCAATGATGTGATGTGATATATTGGATGTATGAGATGATCATGTTGTAATAGAAATATCAACTTGCACGTCGATGGTACGGCAACCGGTAGGAGCCATAGGGTTGTCTTTATACTAACGTGTGTGCTTGCAGATGCGTTTACTATTTTGCTAGGAAGTAGCTTTAGTAGTAATAGCATGAGTAGCACGACAACCCCGATGGCAACACGTTGATGGAGATCATGGTGTGGCGCCGGTGACAAGAAGATCGTGCCGGTGCTTTGGTGATGGAGATCAAGGAGCACGTGATGATGGCCATATCATGTCACTTATGAATTGCATGTGATGTTAATCCTTTTATGCACCTTATTTTGCTGAGAACGACGGTAGCATTATGAGGTGATCTCTCACTAAAATTTCAAGATGAAATTGTGTTCTCCCCGACTGTGCACCGTTGCTACAGTTCGTCGTTTCGAGACACCACGTGATGATCGGGTGTGATAGACTCAACGTTCACATACAACGGGTGCAAAACAGTTGCGCACGCGGAACACTCGGGTTAAGCTTGACGAGCCTAGCATGTGCAGACATGGCCTCGAAACACATGAGACCGAAAGGTCGATCATGAATCATATAGATGATATGATTAGCATAGGGATGCTTACCACTGAAACTATACTCAACTCACGTGATGATCGGACTTGAGCTAGTGTAAGTGGATCATGAACCACTCAAATGACTAGAGAGATGTACTTTTTGAGTGGGATTTTAGCGTATAATTTGATTAAGTTAAACTCTAATTATCTTGAACATAGTCTAAGTCCACTTTGAATGTATTTGTGTTGTAGATCATGGCTCACGCGACAGTCATCCTGAATTTTAATACGTTCCTAGAGAAAGCTAAGTTGAAAGATGATGGAAGCAACTTTGTAGACTGGGCTCGTAATCTTAAGCTAATCTTACAAGCTGGGAAGAAGGATTATGTCCTTAATGCTGCGTTAGGAGATGAACCACCCGCTACGGCTGATCAGGATGTTAAGAACGCTTGGTTAGCACGTAAGGAGGACTACTCAATAGTTCAATGTGCAGTTTTGTATGGCTTAGAACCGGGACTTCAACGTCGCTTTGAGCGTCATATAGCATTTGAGATGTTCCAGGAGTTGGAGTTTATCTTTCAGAAGAACGCCCGGATCGAGAGGTATGAGACCTCCGATAAATTCTATGCTTGCAAGATGGAGGAAAACTCATCTGTCAGTGAACATGTGCTCAAAATGTCTGGGTACTCAAACCGTCTAGCTGAGCTGGGGATTGAACTCCCGCAAGAAGCTATCACTGACAGAATCCTTCAATCACTGCCGCCAAGCTATAAAGGCTTTGTGTTGAACAACAACATGCAAGGGATGAACAAGTCTCCCGGCGAGTTGTTTGCGATGCTGAAAGTCGCAGAGTCTGAACTCCGTAAAGAGCATCAAGTGTTGATGGTGAATAAGACCACTAGTTTCAAGAGAAACGGCAAAGGCAAGAAGGGCAATTCGAAGAAGAGCGGCAAGCCAGTTGCCAATCTGACGAAGAAACCCAAAGCTGGACCTAAGCCGGAAACAGAGTGTTACTATTGCAAGGGTATGGGTCACTGGAAGCGCAATTGCCCCAAGTATCTGGCAGATAAGAAGGCGGGCAAAGAAAAATCAGGTATATTTGATATACATGTTATTGATGTGTACTTAACCGGCTCTCGTAGTAGTGCCTGGGTATTTGATACCGGTTCTGTTGCTCATATTTGCAACTCGAAAGAGGAACTGCGGAATAGGCGAAGGCTGGCGAAAGATGAAGTGACGACGCGCGTAGGAAATGGTTCCAAGGTTGATGCAATCGCCGTCGGCATAGTGTCACTTCAGTTACCGTCAGGATTAGTGATGAACTTAAATCATTGTTATTTAGTGCCTGCGTTGAGCATGAACATTATATCTGGATCTGGTTTATTGTGAGACGGTTACTCTTTTAAGTCAGAGAATAATGGTTGTTCTATTTCTATGAGTAACATCTTTTATGGTCATGCACCGAATGTGAGAGGATTGTTCATATTGAATCTTGATAGCGATACGCATATACATAACATTGAGACCAAAAGAGTTAGAGTTAACAATGATAGCGCCATATTTTTGTGGCACTGCCGCTTAGGTCATATTGGTGTAAAGCGCATGAAGAAACTCCATGCTGATGGACTTTTGGAGTCACGTGACTTTGATTCACTTGACACGTGCGAACCATGCCTCATGGGCAAGATGACTAAGACTCCGTTCTGAGGAACAATGGAGCGTGCAAATGACTTGTTGGAAATCATACATGCCGATGTGTGTGGTCCGATGAGCGTGGAGGCACGCGACGGATATCGTTATTTTCTCACCTTCACTGACGATTTAAGTAGATATGGTTATGTCTACTTGATGAAGCACAAGTCTGAAACATTTGAAAAGTTCAAGAAATTTCAGAGTGAAGTGGAAAATCATCGTAACAAGAAGATCAAGTTCCTACGGTCTGATCGTGGGGGTGAACATCCGAGTTTCGAGTTTGGTGCTCACTTAAGACAATGTGGAATTGTTTCACAGTTAACACCGCCTGGAACACCACAGCATAATGGTGTGTCCGAACGTCGTAATCGTACTCTATTAGAGATGGTGCGATCTATGATGTCTCTTACTGATTTACCGTTATCATTTTGGGGCTATGCATTAGAAACAGCTGCATTCACTTTAAATAGGGCACCATCAAAATCCGTTGAGACGACACCATACGAACTGTGGTATGGCAAAAGGCCAAAGTTGTCGTTTCTTAAAGTTTGGGGATGTGATGCTTATGTCAAAAAGCTTCAGCCTGAAAAGCTGGAACCCAAAGCGGAAAAGTGCGTCTTCATAGGTTACCCAAAAGAGACAGTTGGGTACACCTTCTATCTCAAATCTGAGGGCAAAGTGTTTGTTGCTAAAAACGGAGCTTTTCTCGAGAAGGAGTTTCTCTCGAGAGAATTGAGTGGGAGGAAGATAGAACTTGACGAGGTTGTCGAACCTCTCATCCCTCTGGATGGTGGCGCAGGGCAAGGGGAAACCTCTGTCATTGCGACGCCGGTTGAGGAGGAAGTTAATGATGATGATCATGAAACTCCAGTTCAAGTTTCTGTCGAACCACGCAGGTCGACGAGACCACGTGCTGCTCCAGAGTGGTACGGTAATCCCGTCTTATCAATCATGTTGTTAGACAACAATGAACCTGCGAATTATGAAGAAGCAATGGTGGGCCCAGATTCCAACAAATGACTGGAAGCCATGAAGTCCGAGATAGGATCCATGTATGAGAACAAAGTGTGGACTTTGGAGGTACTACCTGAGGGCCGCAAGGCCATTCAGAACAAATGGATCTTTAAGAGGAAGACGGACGCTGACAGTAATGTGACCGTTTATAAAGCTCGACTTGTGGCAAAGGGTTTTTCACAAGTTCAAGGAGTTGACTACGATGAGACTTTCTCACCCGTAGCGATGCTTAAGTCCGTCAGAATCATGTTAGCAATAGCTGCATTTTTCGATTATGAAATCTGGCAGATGGATGTCAAAACGGCGTTCCTTAATGGTTTCCTTAAGGAAGAATTGTATATGATACAACCCGAAGGTTTTGTCGATCCTAAGAATGCTAACAAGGTGTGCAAGCTCCAGCGATCCATTTATGGACTGGTGCAAGCATCTCGGAGTTGGAACAAACGCTTTGATGAGGTGATCAAAGCATTTGGGTTTATACAAGTGGTTGGAGAATCTTGTATTTACAAGAAAGTGAGTGGGAGCTCTGTGGCGTTTCTAATATTATATGTGGATGACATATTACTGATTGGAAACAACGTAGAGTTTTTAGAGAGCATAAAGGATTACTTGAATAAAAGTTTCTCTATGAAGGACCTAGGAGAAGCTGCTTACATTCTAGGCATTAAGATCTATAGGGATAGATCAAAACGCTTGATAGGACTTTCACAAAGCACATACCTTGATAAAGTTTTGAAGAGGTTCAAAATAGAACAGTCCAAGAAAGGGTTCTTGCCAGTTCTACAAGGTACGAGATTGAGTAAGACTCAGTGCCCAGCAACTGATGAAGATAGAGAGCATATGCGCTCCGTCCCCTATGCTTCTGCCATAGGTTCTATCATGTATGCGTTGCTGTGCACTAGACCGGATGTTAGCCTGGCCATAAGTATGGCAGGTAGGTTCCAGAGTAATCCAGGAGTGGATCACTGGACAGCGGTCAAGAATATCCTGAAGTACCTGAAAAGGACTAAGGAGATGTTTCTCGTGTATGGAGGTGACGAAGAGCTCGCCGTAAAAGGTTACGTCGATGCAAGCTTTGACACAGATCCGGACGACTCTAAGTCGCAAACCGGATACGTATTTATTCTTATCGGGGGTGCAGTAAGCTGGTGCAGTTCCAAGCAAAGCGTCGTAGCAGATTCTACATGTGAAGCGGAGTACATGGCTACCTCGGAGGTGGCTAAGGAGGGTGTCTGGATGAAGCAGTTCATGACGGATCTTGGAGTGGTGCCAAGCGCACTGAATCCAATAACCTTGTTCTGTGAAAACACTGGTGCCATTGCCTTAGCAAAGGAACCGCGGTTTCACAAGAAGACCAGACACATCAAACGACGCTTCAACCTCATCCGCGACTACGTCGAAGGAGAGGACGTGAATATATGCAAAGTGCACACGGATCTGAATGTAGCAGACCCGCTGACTAAACCTCTTCCACGGCCAAAACATGATCAACACCAGAACTGTATGGGTGTTAGATTTATTACAATGTAATTCACATGGTGATGTGAGGGCTAGATTATTGACTCTAGTGCAAGTGGGAGACTGTTGGAATTATGCCCTAGAGGCAATAATAAATATAGTTATTATTATAATTCCTGTATCAAGATAATCGTTTATTATCCATGCTATAATTGTATTGAATGAAGACTCATTTACATGTGTGGATACATAGACAAAACACCGTCCCTAGCAAGCCTCTAGTTGGCTAGCCAGTTGATCAAAGATAGTCAGTGTCTTCTAATTATGAACAAGGTGTTGTTGCTTGATAACTCGATCACGTCATTAGGAGAATCACGTGATGGACTAGACCCAAACTAATAGACGTAGCATGTTGATCGTGTCATTTTGTTGCTACTGTTTTCTGCGTGTCAAGTATTTATTCCTATGACCATGAGATCATATAACTCACTGACACTGGAGGAATGCTTTGTGTGTATCAAACGTCGCAACGTAACTGGGTGACTATAAAGATGCTCTACAGGTATCTCCGAAGGTGTTAGTTGAGTTAGTATGGATCAAGACTGGGATTTGTCACTCCGTGTGAACAGAGAGGTATCTCGGGGCCCACTCGATAATACAACATCACACACAAGCCTTGCAAGCAATGTAACTTAGTGTAAGTTGCGGGATCTTGTATTACGGAACGAGTAAAGAGACTTGCCGGTATACGAGATTGAAATAGGTATACGGATACTAACGATCGAATCTCGGGCAAGTAACATACCGAAGGACAAAGGGAATGACATACGGGATTATATGAATCCTTGGCACTGAGGTTCGAACGATAAGATCTTCGTAGAATATGTAGGATCCAATATGGGCATCCAGGTCCCGCTATTGGATATTGACCGAGGAGTCTCTCGGGTCATGTCTACATAGTTCTCGAACCCGCAGGGTCTGCACACTTAAGGTTCGACGTTGTTTTATGCGTATTTGAGTTATATGGTTGGTTACCGAATGTTGATCGGAGTCACGGATGGGATCACGGACGTCACGAGGGTTTCCGAAATAGTCCGGAAATGAAGATTGATATATAGGATGACCTCATTTGATTACCGGAAGGTTTTCGGAGTTACCGGGAATGACGAATGGGTTCCGGGAGTTCACCGGGGGGGGGGGGGGCAACCCACGCCGGGGAAGCCCATAGGCTTTGAGGGTGGCACACTAGCCCTTAGTGGGCTGGTGGGACAGCCCAAAAGGGCTCTATGTGCCAAGAAGAAAAAATCAAGAGAAAAGAAAAAAAAAGGAGGAGGTGGGAAGGAAGGGGGACTCCCTCCCACCAAACCAAGTCCAACTCGGTTTGGGGGGGGGGGAGTCCTCCCCCCTTGGACTCGACCGACCCCCTTGGGGCTCCTTGAGCCCCAAGGCAAGGTCCCCTCCCTCCCACCTATATATACGGAGGTTTTAGGGCTGATTTGAGACGACTTTTCCACGGCAGCCCGACCACATACCTCCACGGTTTTTCCTCTAGATCGCGTTTCTGCGGAGCTCGGGCGGAGCCCTGCTGAGACAAGGTCATCACCAACCTCCGGAGCACCGTCACGCTTCCGGAGAACTCTTCTACCTCTCTGTCTCTCTTGCTGGATCAAGAAGGCCGAGATCATCGTCGAGCTGTACGTGTGCTAAACGCGGAGGTGCCGTCCGTTCGGTACTAGATCGTGGGACTGATCGCGGGATTGTTTGCGGGGCAGATTGAGGGACGTGAGGACGTTCCACTACATCAACCGCGTTCACTAACGCTTCTGCTATACGATCTACAAGGGTACGTAGATCACTCATCCCCTCTCGTAGATGGACATCACCATGATAGGTCTTCGTGCGCGTAGGAAAATTTTTGTTTCCCATGCGACGTTCCCCAACAGATGATTCGTAGCAAGCAACAAGTAACAACAGTAGCACCGGTGCAGAAAAGTGGCCCAATCCCTTTTGTAGCAAGGGACAAGCCTGAACAAAGTCTTATAGGAGGAAAAACGCTCCCGAGGACACACGGGAATTTCTGTCATGCTAGTTTCATCATGTTCATATGATTCGCGTTTGTTACTTTGATAGTTTGATATGTGGGTGGACCGGCGCTTGGGTACTGCCCTTACTTGGACAAGCATCCCACTTATGATTAACCCCTCTCGCAAGCATCCGCAACTATGCAAGAAGAATTAAGACAAAGTCTAACCATAGCATTAAACTAGTGGATCCAAATAGGCCCCTTACGAAGTAACACATAAAGTAGGGTTTAAACTTCTGTCACTCTAGCAACCCATCATCTACTTACTACTTCCCAATGCCTTCCTCTAGGCCCAAATAATGGTGAAGTGTTATGTAGTCGACGTTCACATAACACCACTAAAGGAAAAACAACATACAACATATCAAAATACCGAACGAATACCAAATTCACATGACTATTATTAGCATGAATTATCCCATGTCCTCAGGAGCAAAAGTAACTACGCACAAAGCATAATCATAATCATGATCAGAGAGCTAATGAGTAGCATCAAGGATCTGAACATAAACTCTTCCACCAAATAATCCAACTAGCATCAACTACAAAGAGTAATCAACACTACTAGCAACCTTACAAGTACCAATAGGAGTCGGGAGACGGACATTGGTTACAAGAGATAACAAGGGTTTGGAGATGTGATGGTGCTGATGAAGATGTTGATGGAGATGAGTCCCCTCCGATGAGAGGAGTGTTGGTGATGACGATGGCGACGATTTGCCCCTCCGGGAGGGAAGTTTCCCCGACAGGATCGTCTTGCCGGAGCTCTAGATTGGTTCTGCTCAAGTTCCGCCTCGTGGCGTCGGCGAAACCACGAAAAAGCTCCCTTCTGATTTTTTTCTGGACGAAACCCTCCATATAGCAAAAGAGGGGGGCAAGTGGGCCAACAGGGTGCCCACAAGCCCCCATGGCGCGGCCTAGGGGGGTGGCCGCACCGTGCAGGCTTGTGGCCACCCCGTGGCCCTCCTCTGGTACTTCTTCGGCCCAGTATTTTTTATATATTGGGAAAAAATCTCCGTTGATTTTCACAGCGTTTGGAGTTGCGCAGAATAGGTATCTCAACTTTGCTCCACTTTCAGGCCAGAATTCCCATTGCCGTATTCTCCCTCTTCATGCAAACCTTGCAAAATAAGATAGAAAAGGCATAAGAATAGTACCGTGAAGTGAAATAACAGCCAAAGAAGCGATAAATATCAACGTGAAAACATGATGCAAAATGGAGGTATCAACCATGTTTAGTTGTGAGGTTAGCTCTCCTCGTCTCCATACTCTCATGGTCTTCGAAACCTATCCTCTCCAACACATACCTTCTTGCATGGCAAGGGAGGAACTAGTCGAATTGTATAAAACACAAATTACACGTTGAAGCAAAGAAATAGAAGTCATGCTGAATTACGAAAAAACACTTGTCATCATTGCGTACCACACAAACATCAAAGGTCTCATCAAGCTTGATGGTGAAGAATGTGCCGTCTCGCAGGTGAGGCCGCATGTCGCACAAACCCCAATCATCGCCGCAGTAATCACACTCATGGATCCCATCGTCGTCAGACGTTTCCTGTGTTCATGATTCAAAAATTCGGCAAGATCATTATTCAAATAAGACAAACTAAGCACGTGAAAATTTTCGGCACAGAAATGAATCAACATTCCAGCAAAACATACGCAGTAGGAGGTGTTCCGTGCAATAATATACACATGTCCAAATATAAGACACATGAAAGCCACACAAGGAGCAACGACACACCGAAAGTACCTGTTTTTTTACTAAAAACTCTCGAATATTATCATATAATATAACTAATACATCAGCTCGAATAATCTAGTTAATGCATCATCGAATATTATCACTAATGCATCTCAAATATTATCATATAATATCACTAATACAGATCCAATTGACGCCTCACGGTGCAGGCGGTGGGCACCCTAAGATAAGTAACCATCATCGGGTCATAGCTTAGGCAAGATCCCTGAAGAACCTGCCAGGTATTGGACAACCTGGCATCCAACACAGCTATGTAGCGACGGACGTGCTCGTCCTCCTCCCTGACACGACAACGTACCACCTCCGTGGGGGCCGTCTCCCTCCACATCGATAGTGGCCCACGCGACCGCCACCAAAGAAGCTCCGGGTCGACGACGAGACCCGGATTCCTCACCAAGGTGCCCCCCCGGAAGGTAACACCTCCTAGTGCCATCCGGTGGAGCCCAGTCCCGGACATGGCGCGTCTCAAGGAAGTCGCCGACCACTCTACGACGAGGATGCGGGCCGGGCATCGTCGACGTCGAGACAAATTCCTATGGGAACATTTTCTTATTGTTTCATGTTTTACTTTCTAGTTATCATTTGTAAAATAATGAATCACAATATATATTGCAAATATTCCCGCAACAACATTTGGGGCATCATCTAATTTCACAAACAATTTACGACGAGGAGGAGGCGTGGGGATGTCTCACTAGAGAAGGATATGGTCGGCGTGCGGAGGAGACGACGGGAGGAGAAGCAGAGGACGGTCGGGGTCAGTGTCGGTGTCGGGGTCAAGGTTGCCGGGGTTGCGTTGGAAGGACATGCGGGGGCGGCGGTGGCGTAGAGTGGAGAGGGAGAGAGTGAGGGGCGGCGGCGATAGCGGAGAGTGGAGAGGGAGGGACTGAGGAGGGGGAGAGGGAGAGAGTGAGGGGCGGCGGCGCAGAGTGGAGAGGAAGGGAGTGAGCAGGGGGAGAGGGAGAGAGTGAGGGGCGGTGAGGGATCAATAGAATATGTGTCTAGAGGGGGGAGAGTTAATAGACTACTTGTCTAGATAAAATTTCTAGCCTAACCCAAATTCTAGGAGGGTAGAAATTCAGTAGTTCTAACAACTCTAGTGCACCCTACACATGCTATTCAACATATATGGCAGCGGAAAAGTAAAGAATTTGCACATGTAAAGGAGTAGAGGTTAGGAATGTCAAACGCATGAGGTAGACACAACAATTTTTGGCATGGTTTCCATAGGTGGCGCTATCATACGTCCATGTTAGTGGAGACTTCAACCCACGAAGGGTAACAATTGCGGGAGTCCACGGAGGGCTCCACCCACGGAGGGTCCACAAAAAAGAAGACTTGTCTATTCCACCATGGCTTCCGTCCACAGAGGACTAGCCTTACTCACGGTATATCTTCACAAAGTAGGCGATCTCCTTGCCCTTACAAATATCTTGGTTTAACTCCACAACACGAAGTAGGAGGCTCCCAAGCGACACCTAACCAATCTAGGAGGCACCACCCTCCAAAAGGTAATACATGTGTAGATCAATGAACTCCTTGCTCTTGTGCTTCTAAAGATAGTCTCCTCAACACAAATCACTCTCTCACAGAATATGCATGGGTAGGAGAGGTTGATTTAGTGGAAAGCAGTTTGGGGAGGCTAGATATCTAGTTTCAAAAGATAGGATTGCAATATCTTGGTCTCAACACATGAGTAGGTGGTTCTCTCTCAGAAAATGGATCTGGTAATGAAGTGTGTGTTCTGAGTGCTTCTCCCATGAATGATAGGTGTGTGAAGGAGTATATATAGGCAACAACCACAATCCAACCGTTACACACGAAAAGGCAAACTTGGTGACACCAAAGTTGAAAACTCGGTGGCATTGATTAGCACTAAAAGTGTGAACTTTTGAATCTCGGTGAGACCGATATACAAAGCTCGGTGGCACCGAAATGGAGACTAACGGTCAGATGGCCAAACTCTGTTGCACCGATACTCAAACTCGTAAATTTCGATTTTTTGTATCTTGGCAACAGAATGTTGGTCACACTGAACTTGGTAGCATCGACTTGGTTTTGGTTGCACCGATTTGGTAGGAAAGGCTAGGGTTTTTGTGTGAGGTCAAACTCGGTGTGTCCGATATGGAAATGTTGGTGACACCTAATTTGTGTATGTGGATCTTGACAGAGTGGATATGTGGGAAAAATGACTGAGTGTTTTGGTGGCTAACTTTGAGCATTTGAGCAATCATTTCATTTTACTACCTCACCCCCTTTTAGTAGTATTGGCTTTCCTATGGACTCAAAAGTGATTTCTCAAAAATATAAAATGAAGAGTCTTGTAGCTTGAAGCTTGAGACAACATTGTTCCTTTCTTGTATCCAGGGCATCTCCACATAAACCTTAAGCCATAGCTCTCCATGGACTTTTCCTGAAATATCTAGGTAAAAGTGTTAGTCCAAGAGATAGTGTATGTTGTCATGAATTATCAAAATCACCAAGGGGGCATATGTGCTTTCAATCTCCCCCTTTTTGGTAATTGATGACAACATACAATCAAAGCTTCAAATAAAGATAATCATAAGGATATGATAGTTTTGAAAGAAACATGACTAGTACAAGCTCCCCCTAAATGTGTGCAATTCCTTTTAAAGGATAGTTGCTTTGGAATGCATGGGAACACACAAGGTAGAAGGATAAGACAAGTCATAGACATCCTGGCTATATGCATCAAACATATGTAGATGAATAAGTTCGATGTTCAAGACTCCCTCTTGCAAACTGTATGTGCAAGAAACAAGATGTAATCATGAACAAGGATATGATGCATATACTTACCTTGAGGATCTTGAGCGTCTTGACATAGGAATACACTTGGGAAAACAAATGTTAGATAACATACCCTATTGTAAAGATGCAAAGAGCCTAAAAAATACCAAGAAATTGAAGACATATTGAAGATAGGTTTTGAAAAAAAGATATTTCCCCAAAAAACATGAACTTTCTCCCCTAAAGTTGAATAGGTAAGGTTTCCTCCCCCCTGAATCATAGCATGTAGATACTGGGAGTAGGTAGGGAAAATAAGTTCAAACCAATAAAGCCATATTTATCTTTCTCCCGCTTAATGTGTAAGGTTTGATACATCACCCTTTAGGAACAAATATCCCCCCTTAGTGTTGTTTCTCCCTCTTTTGTAGAAGCTTCTTGGTGATATTTCTCCCCTATGAATAGGTTCATTGAATGGAAGCTTTGATACTTTAATATTTCTACCCCTTTGTCATAAATTACCAAAAAGAAGGTGTAAGTGCATCTAGTGCCCCTTAGTAATTTTGGTGGTTTGAAGACTTATAGGTTAAGAGACTGATATGTTTGTGAGTGTACACATGCTCTATAAGTCACCGAGGAGTTTGAGTTATCCGATGAATATCGACCCCTAAAAATATATGTCTTTGGGTGAAGACTTTGGTCTTACCTTGAAGACTTTGTTTGCAAAGAAATTGCAAAGAAATTGATATTCCTCATGAAGATATTGAAGATGAGGAATTCGGTGTGTCCTGAAGAAAACACCCCGAAGACTTTGAAGCATGAAGATTTACTCTTCTGTTTCATTCTCTTTACTCTTGAGTCATAGGAACACCGTACTGTTAAAGGGGGTCGAGATAAACTATGGAATGATTTTGCTCATGATGCTCAACCCAAGCCTAAATCTACCATAGCGTCAAAGTGAGGAATATGAGAGACATGAGGACTTTCACAGTTGAAAGTTCCGAACGTTGTCGCCCCACGCGCCAACTCACTGATCTTATCCACCCAAAAGTCATATTATTTAAGGGCATTTATGTCAAATCATGTCGGGATGCTCCGAGGATATAAATAGCCGCTCCCCACGACCACTTGCTGGTTGGCTGCTCCGAGAGAAACTGACACTTGTCATTTAGTGCAACCCAAATTCCTCAGAGTCTTTGAGAGAAATCATCAAGTGAGGAAATACCCCAAAACACCAAACCCAAACCAAAAACCAAAGTGATTGAGCATCGCTGAAGAAGTTGTTCCTGTGTGAAACCGACGCTTGTTACCTTTGAGGACTGTGCATCCTCCAAACGGTTAGGCGTCATGGCCTAGAGCATCCAGCAGTCACAACAGTTGGAACTGGGTCATCAACAACTATCTTCATCAAGCTACGCGTTCTATTTCTTCAACTCTTTCATTTCTTCAATTGTATGTTGAAGACTTTCGTCTGTACTATTTGAAGAATTTGTGTGAAGACTTTCTCTAAATTTCGTCAACATTAAATTCTTCACTTGAGTTAATCTTCACCTGCTTACTCTGTACTTGCGAACTGTGCAAACCGAATCTCAGAAATCTCATTGAGTTCTTTGCTATAGTCGTTTTTGCACTCCTGATCCTGTACTATTTCGGCTGCACTTAGTTCATGATTGAGGACTTTCCTCAGAAGGAATTTCTAAAGTGATGAAATTCTGAAAATTGCATATTCACCCCCCTAGTCGATATAACGCACTTTCAATTGGTATCAGAGCAAGGTACTCCCTTGTTCTGTGTGATTTTGGTTTAACTGTCTGGAGTTCTAGTTATGTCGACCGCAGGTATGATCAGGTTACTGCAGGATGTCCTACCTTCGAAGGAAAGGACTTCCCCTACTGGAAGACCAAGATGCAAATGCATCTTCAAGCTATTGACCATGATCTCTGGTATACTGTGGAAAATGGTATTCCCTCCATCACTGCTACTATCTGTACCGCTGATGTGAAGAAGTTCAAGCAACTTGACTCGCAAGCGAAGAATATCATCTGTGGCCATCTGAGCAAAGGTCAGTATGGCAGAGTTAGTGCTTTGGGCACATCTAAGCTTATCTGGGATAGGCCGTCGAAAGTCAATGAGGGAGTTTCAACACAGCGGTACTCTCGTGTCGATGTTCTTCGCAATCTCTTCAATCGCTTCAAGAGGCTTGACAATGAAAGCTGCCAAGATACCTTCCATCGCCTCACTGAGATCTCAGATGAACTCCAAGCACTGGGATCTAGAGACATCAGTGACCATGAAGTTGTGAAGAAACTACTAAGATCTCTTGATCCATCATTTGACACACTGGTTCGGATGATTCAAGAACGAAGAGACTACAAGATGCTTGATCCTGCTGATATACTTGAGAGACTCAATACTCATGAATTCCAACAAGACGAAAAGAGAGATCTGTATGGACCAAGATACTCAAGATCTCGTGCGCTGAAGGCTAAGGCTATTTCCTCATTTGAAGAAGAAGACTAGGATTGCAACATTTGTGACCCTGAAGAACTTGGACACGAACTTGCTATGCTCGTGAGGAAATTTCAGAAGTTCACAAAGCATGGCTAGTTTGGCAAATCTTCAAGAAGAGATATGAGGAAATCAGAATCTTCATCTGAGGACTACAAGAAAAGAACCTGCCACAAATGCAAGAAATCTGGTCACTACATTGCTGATTGTCCTTCGTGGGTGCAAGAATCAAGGAAGAAGAAATACAAGGATGAAAGTTCTTATGACTCGAAGAAAAAGAAGAAATGTTCAAAATCCTCATCTTCAAAGTCCTCATCGCACAAGAAGACCAGTTTCAGAAAGGCTCGGGCACTCATTGGCAAGGAAATGGATTCTGAAGAAGAATCTGAGGAATGTGATGAAGAGGAGTCAGCGTCTCGTGTGGCAAGTCTTGCACTGGCCACCACATTCATCAGCAAGTCAATCTTCAACCTCGAAGAAGATGACAACGTTATCTACACTGATGAATATGCTGATGACTTCGCTCCAACCTATTGCTTCATGGAAAAATGTTCAAAGGTACCAAACCATACTTCTGCCTCTGATTCTAGTGACCGTGAACCTGATGATTATCAAAAACCCAGTTACTATAAACTTGCCAACATTGCCACTAAGCAACAAAGTGCCATTGAAAACCTTCAGAAACTGCTAGACAAAAGCGATGATCTGTTGAACGATGAAATGAATAGTACTCAAGTCCTCACTAAAGATGTGAAAAATTCTTCAGTCTAGATTTGACAGTCTTCAAGATCATTATGGCACACTCTTGGCTGATCATGAGAAACTTTCCTACGAATTTCTTCAAAGGAAGCTTGATCTTGAGAAGTTGAGAATGTCTCATGATGATCTTCGAATGGAAAATGATTCATTGCTTGCTCAACAGATCATTACCGCTCAGGTTGAATTCATTCCACCATGTTTGAAATGCAACGAGCGTGAAACTGCTAATTCTTCACCAGAATCATCAAATGCTTCTATCGCTAGAAATTCTCGACTGTTCCCGTGGTATCAGATTCTTCACTTGAGGAAACCACGAATGCTACTAACGGAAATGCAGGGTTGAAGGAATTGTATGTGAGAGGCATATACAAAAGTCTCAAAGGGCATCAAACCCTTTGCGAGTTGCTCAAAAAGCAGATTCTGGACAAGAACCCGAGGAAAGAAGGCATTGCCTTTGAGAGGAAATTGAATGCCGATGGATCACACTGGAAACCTGAGTAGTACCCCAAAACCTCATGGGTTGCTGCTAAAGGCCCTATCATCGATCCATCCAATCTAACATGCTTTGCATGTGAAATATCCTACTCCTCTGATGAGTCATTTGACTCCAACTATAAACTATTCAAAAATCAATCTGGTGAAATATTTGCTCGATATGTTGGAACTAACTGTAGGAATGGACCATGAAAGTGCGTTATATCGACTAGAGGGGGGTGAATAGGAGATTTTTAGAATTTCATCACTGAGGAAATTCCTTTTGAGGAAATTCCTCACTGATGACTAACTTACAACGGAAACAGTTAAGGATCAGTTGTGCAATCGTTCACAATGGCAGTATTACAGAGTGAAGATTATGAAAACAGATTGCACAACAAGCAGGCACGCATAATACATATGATGATTTACTCAAGTGAAGAATTTGGGGTTGAGGAAATTCAGAGAAAGTCTTCAGCAAATTCTTCAAACAGTCACAGTGAAAGTCATCAACACATAATACAGAGAATGTAAAGAGTTGAGGAATTAGAACCCGATTCTTGGTGAAGACTGTTGTTGATGACCCAGTTCCAACTGCTGTGACAGTTGTACATCTGGTTTGGAGCGGCTTGGTATTTAAACCAAAGGACACCCAGTCCCGGGACACACAGTCCCTACCATATTCTCCTTGAGCTAAGGACACACAGTCCTCGCCCAACACTCGTGGTAAGTCTTCAGGGCAGACTTCCAAACCCTCACAAACTCGGTCACCCGGCGATCCACAATTGACTGCTGGATTGCTCTAGACCATGACGCCTAACCGTCTGGAGGATGCACAGTCCTCAAAGGTAAAAGGCTTCAGTTCCACACAGGAACAACTTCTTCAGTGATGCTCAATCACTAGATTTGGCTTGTGGTTTCGGTGGGTGGTGTATTTCCTCACTGATGATTTACTCTCGAATGCTCTGAGGAATTGGGTTGCTCTTATGACAAGTGTCAGTTTCTAGCGGAGCAGCCAACCAGCTAGTGGTTGTGGGGGGCGGCTATTTATAGCCTGGGAGCATCCCGACATGATTTGACATTAATGCCCTTAAATAATATGACCGTTGGAGTGGATAAGATCAGTGACTTGGCGTGGCTTATCGAAACGGTCGGGACTCTCAACTGTGAGAGTCCTCATGTCACTCATATTCCTCACTTGAGGCTTTTGGTAGGATTTGGCTTGGGTTGAGCATCATGAGGAAATCCATTCCATAGTGTTACTTTGACCCCCTTTAACAGTACGGTGTTCCTATTCATCAAATGCGAAGAAAGTAAAACAGAAAACGTAAATCTTCACGCTTCAATTTCTTCAGAACGATTTTCTTCAGGAACCACCGATCTTCTCAATATCAATATCTTCATGAGGAATATCAATTTCATCGCAAATTCTTCGCGATTCATTTCTTCAGCTTCAGACCAATTTCTTCAACTGAAGACATATATTTTTAGGGGTCGATATTCTTCAAATATCTCAAACTCCTCAATGACTTATAGATCCTGTGTACACTTAAAAACACATTAGATACTTAACCTATAAGTCTTCAAACCACCAAAATCACTAAGGGGCACTAGATGCACTTACAATCTCCCCCTTTTTGGTGGTTGATGACAATTAGGTTAAGTCTTCAACAGGGATCAAAAATATGAAGTGTAAATACTCATGTGAGGAATTTGAAAACAAGATTCACAGAGACTCCCCCTGAAGATGTGCATACCTTGAGGATTTTGCTTTTATAGCATATGCACATTGATGATTTATATCATGGAGATCTCCCCCTGAATCTTGTAAATCATGCATACATATAACATATTATATGAAGAAAATGAAGATGCATGATGACAAATGGTATCTGACGAATTTCAGCATGCGTGCATTAAAACTTGAGGAATAAGCATGCGAAGAAAAACGTTCAAAAGCGTCAGAGTACCATCGGGCTTAAGTTACAACTCATTACATAAAAACTTCAGAAGAGCCAAGAGTTTGTAACTTAAATATAGTTCATAAGCCCCAAAAATAATTCCCGTTTGAAGACTAACTCTCAAGTTTCTCCCCCTTTGTCATCAAGTGACAAAAAAAGGGACAAACTGAGGACTAACGCCCGTGAAGACTTCATTGCTTGGCAGTTGATGAAGATCCTTGGTGCTTCTTGGGTGTAGTCTTCTTCCTTGGGCCTGTGGCGGTGTCAAGTTGTTCCTCATCAGATTCGGCGGTGCGGAAGGACGAGAAGGAACTGTCTTCAAGATCTGGCACAGGAATGGGCCTGAACTTCTTCTTGGGAGGCCATGACCAGTCAAAGTCCTGCTCAAAGTTTAATTCTTCAAGCTCAGTCTGGGTCTTCAGATGTGCAAGGGTAGCCCATGTGCGATCAAAAACCTCATGCAGATAGTGATGATTAAGCTTCACACTGTTCTGTGTCTCAGTGAGGGTTTTCACAATGGCACCAAACTGGCGTTTGACCCATTTGTGGTTGTGATCCACCTTCTGATGAAGACTGAGAAGAAGTTCTCTGGTGGTTAGCACGCGAGGAGGAACAGGGCTTGGCGGACGTGACTCAGTGTCGTCCCATGAGGAATATGCATCTGGTTCTTTGAACTGGCCATCAAGGGGCCTGCTTCCTTCATCAATCACAGACTTGCCTTTTCCCTCAATGGGCTCGAAAGTCTTCTTGTTGACCCGGATAGGTGGCATATAACCAACATGGTTCTGGAAATCTGTGTGAAAGTTGATGCCTGTCCTTGTCCTGAGGAATCTCATGATCCATGGTGCATAGATTTTGTGATCATAGGGGCACATTGCATTGTCAGCCAAAGTCCTCAAGAAGAAATCATGGATATTCATGGGGATACCGTGAATGATGTTGAAGAGGATGTTCTTCATGAGGCCGACGATATCTTCGTCATCATCATGGCCTTTGATTGGCGCTAGCACACTGCAGAGAATGAGGTAGACAGACCGTGGTGTGTACTTTAGCTCATGGACGAGGAATGTGGTTCTTGAGGGTTTTCCTGCAGCCAAGGGCTTCATGAGGACTTCCATCATTCCATTTGGCAGCTCACGCTCACCATAAAGCTTCACTGCCCCTTCTGAAGGAATTGGTACGGGGGCAGTTCTCTGAGGAGTTCAGACGCTGGAGCCTTGTAGTGAGTATTTTGGGTCATCCAGTCGAACACCCAAGTGTTGATGTCATCAGCATTGCCCGAGATGTGCAGAGTTGAATAGAACTGAAGAATTAGCTCACTATTCCAATCTGATATGTCGGAGCACATAGGGAGCAAACCTGCATCATGTAGTACACTGAGGACTGGTTCCATGCAGGGAATTTCTTCAAGGTCAGCATGAGGAATGTGCCTGTGCTGGAATATCTTGTTGCGGCCACAGAGCACAGAAGCATAGTAGTTCATTTGCGTCCTTGTCCAAAACTTCAGATGCCTCATTTGAGGCTTGTCATAAGGATTCTCTCCGATGAAATACATACGTTCCTCAAAGAAATTCTCTTTCTGAAACTTGGGCCTCTTCGAGAATGGCAGGCGCTGAACTGGATTTAGATTGTGATGAGGAATGGGAGGGGAAACAACCATGGCAGATTCTGGGTTGAGGACAATGAATTCATTGTCAGGGGCGGGAACATTTTCTTCAGCAGTTTCCTCATGATGAGGAATTTCTTGTTCTAGCTGAGCATCAGGCTGAGGAATTTCTTCATCCTTCTCAGCTTGAGGAGTTTGATCAGCTTGTTCAGTGGGAGGAGCCTGCTCAGACTGGACATTTTCTTCAGCTTGATTTTCATCAGCTGACTTTGTGGCAGAAGCAGATTCATCAGCTGCTGCAGCTGAGGCTTCAGTAGTCTCTTTCTGAGGAATATGAGGTTGAGGACTGTCATCAATCTGTATTTCCTCATTAGTATGCTCCTCAGAGGCAGCATCCTTCATTTCCTCATCTGCGCTCGTAGTGTGTTCACCAACGATGACCATTTCAAATGAGGGTGCAACATTAAGAGGCACCGGGTCCAGTGGGGCAGATTCTTCAATTTCCTTGAGGCGTTTTGCCTCAATCTTTTCTTCTGCTGAGGAAGCTTTTCTCTTCTTCGCTTCCTTCTCAGCAGCCCTTGTCTTTTTCGCGTCTGATGGAGACGGGATTAACTTCTTCACCTTTGATGTTTTTGGGGAAGGTGTATTCTTAACAGATTCTTCAGCTGGCAGTGAGGAACCAGCTGGAACATAGTCATCAGCCTGCTTTGGTGAAGCAGCTGGATCGGTAGCAGTTTCATCAGGAGCAGTCTCAGTGATGATTTCTTCAATGTCCGGCTCATCAGCACGACGCTCTTGGTATTGTTCCTCAGCTTGAGGAATTTCCTCCTCAACAGGAGATGCATCTTTTGGCTGTTCAACCAGGGGCTGAGGAGTTGGTGCTGGTGGGGGGTAACGTCTGTTGTAGTCATCAACAACACTAGTGGCTAGCTTGATGAAATTGCTTTTGATGCTTGTGCGATCTGACAGTTTCTCACACTTGTCAGTCAAAACTTGCAGTTCTGCCTGGGTGGACACCAATGCTTCAGGCGTCAGTTTGAGAACATTTTGCCTGAGGAATTTCTCCTTTCTGGCCTTTGCAATCTTTGCCTGCTTGGCCTTCTGTTCCTTCCACTTGGGTTCGTTTATGAAAGTAGCCACCATGTGACTGACACCAGGAGGAAGTTTCAAATCATCAATAGGTGTGTTTGGGTCTTCGTACCACACATTGATGAAATCGAGGAGGACCTTGGGGTCCATTGCCAGAGGAATAGCACTGCCTGATGCTTGTGCTACCCTTTCTTGCTTGTTCCCGATGATGGCTTCCAGAGTTTCATCATCATATTCTTCACTTCCCTCTGATGCAGACGGGACTGTGATGATTTTGCTTGGGCTGGGCAGAGGTGCAGGTTCAGTAGTAGCCAAAGTCTTCACATGGGGTGTTGAAGACTTTGTCTCCGAGCTAGTTGCAGCTGGGAGTGAGGAGCTAGAGCTGGCAGTCGTAGTCTTCACGACTTTCTTCTGTACTGGCTTTGGAGGTGGAGCTGAGGACTTTGGTGTAGATGAGATTGGTGCTGAGGGTTTTGGCGCTAATGGTTTTGGTGTGGACGGTTTTGGAACCGAGGGTTTTGGAGCTGAGGGTTTGGTGACTGAAGCCTGTGCAGACTTTTCTTGGGGTTTTGAAGCTTTTGCCTTTGCTGGCACAGACTTTGGTTGAGGAATCTCGGAGCCTGAGGTTTCTGCTGCTGAGGAATGAGCAGCACCGGAGGCAGCAGCTGAAGATTCATGAAATTTCTTCACTGCTGTTTCTGCTTGCTTCTTGAGCTTGGCCATATGCCTTTCTTTTTCCTCTGGGTAGTCATCAAGTGTCATAAGACTTGAGGGATGAGCAACTTGATGATCCTCAAGCGGGGCCCTTCTGCCAGGAGGCTTCAAGGCGAATTTCTTCGCATACTTTGGAGTCACAAACCTGTACTCCTTCCACTCCTTTGCCCATCTGCGTTCAATTTTCTGCAGCCTAATCTTCCTTTTAGGCATAGTCTCAGGTTCATCATCAGGCGTGCAGTAGTCCATATATATGTCATCAGGAATGTCCACAGCTGTGTTCTGCTCCAGTTTCTTTCCTCCCTTCTGTTTCCTTTCTTCCTCCATTTTCTTCAGACGAGGAACTTTCTGAGGATTTTGAACTCTTGAGGATTCTGATGAGCCTTGAAGAGTTTCTTCCAGAAACGCTGCAAATGAGTTAATGTGATGAGAACCGAGAGATTCATCAGCTGACATGTGTGTACCTGTGAACAGAGTATAGTTGCGAGGAATTTGGAGAGGTCATATGCGTTCTCAAATTTGAAGAAAAAGGAAAGGTTTGACAGTTTGAGGAATATAACCAGTGGTTGAGGAATTTGCTTAAGCATTATGTTCTTGGGTTCCAGAGTTGTACAGATCCGAAAATTCGCACAATTGAGGAATCTCATGAAAATCTTAGATGCTTAGCTAGTTCATCAATGATTGTGGTGATGGATAGTGTGTGAGGAATCATGTGCACATCGTATCTTGAAGAAAAACAGATTTCACAAGGGAGAGGTAAAATTTTAGATCTAATCTGTTGTAAAAATGGGATATATTTACCCTGGAAGGTGCGAACGAAGAACACAAAAAAGGTGGCGTTGAAGAGGCTCTTCGGTCAAGTGTCCAATGTACCCTAACTTGGCAGCAGAGGACGTCTACGGCGGCGGCGGACATAGATGTTCCGTCTCCGGCGTGATCCTGGCGGCGAGAAGGTTGAGGCAGTGAAGCTCTTCCTTGCCGGCGTCAAGACTTCCAGCGGTGGCGCTAGGGTTCAGTGTGCTGTGGCAGGAGAGCGATGAGGCGAAGAAGATGATACCGAGGGGGTTAAGGACATATTTATAGCTCGAAAGTTACTGTTTGGCGCGAAAGTTTCGGACCGAATAGCCCTTGCCTCTACGTCTCCGCAGGACACGTGTAGCTCCCGTATGATGCGGTGGAGATAGTGGAGATCGTGGCTATCCAATCGTGGGAAGTGGGGGTTCAGTTACTGTTCCTTTGAAGAAAACAATTTTTCGAAGATTTGAGGATTTTCGTTACAAAATCATCAGCTGACAAGGATGCAGTGAGGATTTGGAACAAAGTTTCAAGTAGAACGCATATGAAGAATTGAATAGACTGGATAAGTATAGCATAGAGGGAAGATCAGGTCGGATCACATTCACTTAGCAGAAACATCAACTTGAAGAAATAGCAATAAGTGAATGCTGTTGAGGACTAGAAATCTCAGTCTACCTAGGCAAATGAAAGTCATCAAGTGTTTTTGAAGATTTTGCAATAGATCATCACAATGAAGAACAACTGTTTTGAAGAAAAATGCATTGTGAGGAATTTGATCATTTGAAGAAAATCAACTTGAGGAATTTCACATTGGGCGGTGGCGTTGCCCACCATATAAGAAAGTTGATTACAGACGCCGTGTACAATTGTCGTAGGGCCCTGAGAATCAATTTCTTTGTTAATTTCTTCACATTCAGAGTGACTTTCTTCATCGGTTGAAGAAAATCGTTTCATCATGTGTTGCACATCTAAGTCATCAACTTTGCATAAGTGTTAGGATGTGTGCATGTTTTTACAAAACATTTGAAGACTCTAAGATATTTAGCTCACACCGCAACTTGCAAAACCTTTTCTCATCCAAGGGCTTAGTGAAGATATCAGCCAGTTGATCATCAGTCTTCACATGGTCGATGAGGATATTGCCCTTGAGGACATGGTCCCGAAGAAAATGATGACGAATCTGGATGTGCTTGGTCTTCGAGTGCTGTACTGGGTTGTAGGCAATCTTGATAGCACTCTCATTGTCATAGTAGAGAGGCACATTCTTCATGTTGATGCCGTAGTCTTTGAGGGTTTGCTTCATCCATAGTAATTGAGCGCAGCAAGAACCAGCAGCAATGTACTCAGCTTCGGCAGTGGAGAGTGATACGCAGTTCTGCTTCTTTGAGGACCAGCAAACTAGTGATCTTCCGAGGAAATGGCATGTGCCAGATGTTGACTTGCGATCCACACGGTCACCAGCATAGTCTGAATCAGAATACCCTACCAGATGAAGATTGGAGCCCTTGGGATACCATAATCCCAGTGTTGGTGTATGAGCTAAGTATCGAAGAATATGTTTCACAGCCTTATGGTGTGATTCCTTCGGTTTTGCTTGAAAACGTACACACATGCAAACACTAAGCATTATGTCTGGCCTAGATGCACATAGATACAATAAAGAACCAATCATAGAACGGTATACCTGCTGATCGAAATCTTTACCAGTTTCATCAGTGCCGAGGTGACCGTTGGTAGGCATTGGAGTCTTGGCACCTTTGCATTCATGCATGTCGAATTTCCTCAGAACATCCTTGAGGTATTTCTCCTGTGATATGAAGATTCCATTGTTTTGTTGACGAATTTGAAGACCTAAGAAGAATTTCAGCTCCCCCATCATAGACATCTGATATTCTTCACTCATCATATAGGCAAATTCATCACTGTATCTTTTGTCAGTACAACCAAATATGATATCATCAACATAAATTTGACATACAAACAGTTCATTATCATAAGATTTTTTGAAAAGAGTTGGATCGAGTGAACCAGGTTTGAAGCCTTTCTTCATGAGGAATTCCTTCAATGTATCGTACCATGCCCGAGGGGCTTGCTTGAGGCCATACAGAGCCTTCTTGAGTCTGAAGACTTTGTCTGGATTCTTTGGATCCTCAAAACCTGGGGGCTGAGCAACATATACTTCTTCCTCAAGCTTACCATTGAGGAATTCACTTTTCACATCCATTTGATATAAGATGATGTTATGATGATTAGCATAAGCAAGTAGAATTCCAATAGCTTCAAGTCTAGCAACAGGTGCAAAAGTTTCATCGAAATCTATTCCTTCAACCTGGGTGTAGCCTTGGGCTACAAGTCGTGCCTTGTTCCTCACCACTTGACCGTCCTCATCTTGCTTGTTTCGGAAAATCCACTTGGTGCCGATGATGTTATGCTTGCGAGGATCGGTTCGTTTGACGAGCTCCCATACGTCATTCAGCTTGAATTGAAGAAGTTCGTCTTGCATGGCTTGGATCCACTCCGGTTCCAGAAAAGCCTCAGCTACTTTTGAGGGTTCTGTGATAGATACAAAAGAGAAATGCCCACAAAAGTTAACTAAGTGTGAAGCTTTTGAGCGAGTGAGAGGACCTGGCGCGTTGATGTCGTTGAGGATTTTGTCAAGTTCTACTTCATTTGCAATCCTCGGATGAGCTGGTTGAGGATTTTGTCTGGGCTGAGGAAGTGGTGTTGTTGCAATTTCCTCAGGAACATCTTCTTGTCTTTCATCAGCGATGGGGATTGTTTCTTCACCAATTTCCTCAGTGGGAACAATGTCTTCAGTAGGTTTAAGCTTTATTGCTTCCTCAGGAGACAACTTATCTGGATCAGAAGGCAATTGCTCTCTTTGCGAGCCATTAGTTTCATCGAACCGCACATCTACAGTCTCAACAACTTTGTTGTGATAGTTGTCGAAGACTCTGTAGGTGTGCGAGTCCTTTCCGTAACCGAGCATAAAACCTTCATGTGCCTTAGGTGCAAATTTTGAGCTATGATGAGGATCTCAAATCCAGCATTTTGCACCGAAGACTTTGAAATAACTTACATTGGGTTTCTTGTCAGTGGGGAGTTCATATGAGGTTTTCTTGAGGAATTTGTGAAGATATACCCTGTTGATGATATGACATGCAGTGTTGATTGCTTCAGGCCAGAAGCGACGAGGAGTCTGATATTCTTCAAGCATAGTTCTTGCCATTTCAACCAGAGTCCTGTTCTTTCTTTCGACGACACCATTCTGCTGAGGAGTATAAGGAGCAGACAATTCGTGAGTAATACCAAGTTCATCAAGATAATCATCAAGACCAGTGTTTTTGAACTCGGTTCCATTATCACTCCTAATATGTTTGATCTTGATGCCGAAGTTCGTCGAGGCCCTTGAAGAAAATCGTTTGAAGATTTCCTGCACTTCGGTTTTATACACTATGATATGCACCCAGGTGTATCTGGAATAATCATCAACTATGACAAAGCCATATAGAGATGCTGCATTGGTTAGTGTTGCATAGTGAGTAGGTCCAAACAAATCCATATGAAGCAATTCAAATGGACGGGTAGTGGTCATGATAGTTTTGGAGGGATGCTTGGATCTGGTCATTTTCCCAGATTCACAAGCACCGCAGAGATGATCCTTGAGGAATTTGACAGATTCGATGCCAATGACATGCTTCTTCTTCGCAAGTGTGTGCAAATTCCTCATGCCTGCATGACCTAGTCTTCGGTGCCACAGCCATCCTTCTGAGGTTTTTGCTAGTAAGCAAGTGGCCGGTTGAGGACCTGTAGAGAAGTCAACAATGTACAAATCCCCTCTTCTTACACCTTCGAAGACTTTGGATCTGTCAAATTCCATGATGACTACACATCTATATCTTCCAAAGATAACAATCATATCAAGATCACAAAGCATCGAGACTGACATGAGGTTAAAACCAAGGGATTCAACAAGCATCACTTTGTCCATATGCCTATCCTTGGAAATAGCTACTTTGCCAAGTCCCAATACCTTGCTTTTACCTTTATCAGCATATGTGATTTGCTTCAGAGGTGATGGAGTTAGTGGCATATTCATCAGTAGGCTTTTATCACCAGTCATGTGATGTGTGCAGCCACTATCGAGAACCCACTCAGTATTTTTGGGTTTGTCATCCTGCAGATGAATTAGTACAGCTTACCATCTCATATGCTTCAAGTTTGAAGAATATGATACTAATTTCATCATAACAGAAATGTAAGGACGTGTGAAATATTTCTATTTCATCAATCATTAGCTTGCGTTCTATCAAGCATTTCCTCAGGTCTCCAGCAAATTCTTCAGATGATGATTTTCATCTGGAGACCTGACCTGCAGAAGTGATTAGTTTGATTTCTTCACCACCCACATATGAAGGGGTGGCAAAGCGTTCATCATCCTGCGAGCACCATATGAGAAAGGTGGCATTGAAGCTAATGCACTTCTCTTAACACTAGGGGGGTTAAAGTACTCATATGAGTATGCAGAGAACTGGTTTGAGGATTTATGAACATAATGATGTGAAGAATAGCGCTCATAATCATATTCCTTGTAGTTTCCCTGCATGTTAGACGCATAAGCACGGGTATGAGCATAGTTTTGACCAATTGAGGATTTTGATCCTCTTGAAGACTTTGGTCCTCCTGAGGAATTTGATCTGGGGTTCAGATTCTTCAGAGGTGATGTCATGAGGACATTCACTTGAAGATTTTCAAGACAACTTTTGGGAACCCAGATTTTCCTCAGAGGAGGGCCATTCCTGCAGTTAGTTCCAACATATCGAGCAAATACTTCACCAGATTGATTTTTGAACAGTTTATAGTTGGAATCAAATGACTCATTAGAGGAATAGGATAATTCACATGAGAAGCCAGATAGATTAGATGGATCAAAAGGAGGCCCAGTAGCAGCAACCCATGAGGTTTTGGGATACTGCTCAGGTTTCCAATAAGATCCATCAGCATTCAGTTTCCTCTCAAAGGCAATTCCTTCTTTCCTCGGGTTCCTGTTCAAGATCTGCTTTTTGAGCACATCACAAAGGATTTGATGTCCTTTAAGGCTTTTGAACATGCCTGTCAAGTACAATTCCTTCAACCCTGCATTTTCATCAGTGACATTTGTATTTTCCTCAAGTGAGGAAATAGACACAACAGGTGCAGTTGAAGAATTTGTAGCAGTGGTAGCATTTGAAGATTCTGGTGAAGAATTAGCAGTTTCACGATCAATGCATTTAAGACATGGAGGAATAAATTCAACTTGACTAGCGCTGATCTGTTGAGCTAATAATGAATCATTTTCAGTACGAAGATAATCATAAGACATCCTCAGCTTCTCAAGATCAAGCTTCCTTTGAAGAAATTCATAGGAAAGCTTCTCATGATCAGTGAGGAGTGTATCATAACGATCCTGAAGAATATCAAATCTAGACTGAAGATTTTTCATGTCATCAGCGAGGATTTGATTAAGATTCATTTCATCATTCAACAGATCATCACTTTTGTCTAGCAGTTTTTGAAGCTTTTCCAGAGCAGTTTGTTGTTTAGTGGCAATGATGGCAAGTTTACTGTAACTGGGTTTTTTGTAATCATCATGTTCACAGTCACTTGAATCAGATGAGGAGGCATTATGTGATACCTTTGAACCTTTTGCCATGAAGCAATAGGTTGGAGCGAAGTCATCAGCATAGTCATCAGTATGGATGGTGCACTCATTTTCTTCATGATTGAAGATTGACTTGCTGACGAAATTGGTTGCTAGTGCAAGACTAGCCTGTCCGGATTCTGAATCTTCTCCAGAGCCTTCTTCATCATCACATTCTTCTGATTCTGCCTCGGAATCCATTTCCTTGCCAATAAGTGCCCGAGCCTTTCTGAAGCTAGTCTTCTTGTGTGAGGAGGACTTTGAAGATGAGGATTTTGAAGATTTCTTTTTCTTCTTTGAGTCATCAGAACTGTCATCCTTGTATTTCTTCTTCTTTGATTCCTTTCCCCAGCGAGGACAATCAGCAATGTAATGACCTGATTTCTTGCACTTGTGACAGGTCCGTCTCTTGTAGTCCTTAGATGCAGATTCTGACTTCCTCATGTCTCTTCTTGATGATTTACCGAACTGGCCTCGTCGTGTAAATCTCTGGAATTTCCTCACAAGCATTGCAAGTTCCTGACCAAATTCTTCAGGGTCACAACTTCTGTCATCTGTGTCTTCTTCTTCAGATGAGGAAATTGCTTTAGCCTTCAGTGCACGTGGTCTGGAATAGCTTTGTCCATATAGATCTCTCTTTTCTAATAGCTGGAATTCATGAGTATTTAGCCTTTCGAGGATATCAGCAGGATCTAGCATCTTGTAGTCTGGTCTTTCTTGAATCATCAGAACTAAAGTGTCAAATGAAGAATCCAAAGATCTCAGCAGTTTCTTCACAACTTCGTGATCAGTGATGTCTCGAGCTCCCAGTGCTTGCAGTTCATTTGATATGTCAGTGAGGCGATCAAAGGTGTCTTGACAACTTTCATTGTCATGTCTCTTGAAGCGATTGAAGAGATTGCGAAGAATATCAACACGAGAGTCGCGTCGGGTTGATACTCCTTCATTTACCTTGCACAGTCTCTCCCAGATCAGTGTTGCAGAGCCTAAGGCACTTACTCTTCCAAACTGGCCAGGGCTCAGATGACCACAGATGATGTTCTTCGCTTGAGAATCGAGTTGCTTGAATTTCTTCACATCAGCTGCAGTGACACTAGCAGAAATGATGGGGACACCATTTTCCACAATATACCAGAGATCATTGTCTATAGCTTGTAGATGCATTTGCATTTTGTTCTTCCAGAAGGGAAAGTTCTTTCCCTCGTAGGTAGGACATGCTGCAGTCACCTTAAACATGCCTGTAGTTGACATAACTAAAACTCCAGGTGGTTAAACCAAAATCACACAGAACAAGGGAGTACCTTGCTCTGATACCAATTGAAAGTGCGTTATATCGACTAGAGGGGGGGTGAATAGGAGATTTTTAGAATTTCATCACTGAGGAAATTCCTTTTGAGGAAATTCCTCACTGATGACTAACTTACAGCGGAAACAGTTAAGGATCAGTTGTGCAATCGTTCACAATGGCAGTATTACAGAGTGAAGATTATGAAAACAGATTGCACAGCAAGCAGGCACGCAGAATACAGATGATGATTTAGTCAAGTGAAGAATTTGGGGTTGAGGAAATTCAGAGAAAGTCTTCAGCAAATTCTTCAAACAGTCACAGTGAAAGTCATCAACACATAATACAGAGAATGTAAAGAGTTGAGGAATTAGAACCCGATTCTTGGTGAAGACTGTTGTTGATGACCCAGTTCCAACTGCTGTGACAGTTGTACATCTGGTTTGGAGCGGCTTGGTATTTAAACCAAAGGACACCCAGTCCCGGGACACACAGTCCCTACCGTATTCTCCTTGAGCTAAGGACACACAGTCCTCGCCCAACACTCGTGGTAAGTCTTCAGGGCAGACTTCCAAACCCTCACAAACTTGGTCACCCGGCGATCCACAATTGACTGCTGGATTGCTCTAGACCAGGACGCCTAACCGTCTGGAGGATGCACAGTCCTCAAAGGTAAAAGGCTTCAGTTCCACACAGGAACAACTTCTTCAGTGATGCTCAATCACTAGATTTGGCTTGTGGTTTCGGTGGGTGGTGTATTTCCTCACTGATGATTTACTCTCGAAAGCTCTGAGGAATTGGGTTGCTCTTATGACAAGTGTCAGTTTCTAGCGGAGCAGCCAACCAGCTAGTGGTTGTGGGGGGGCGGCTATTTATAGCCTGGGAGCATCCCGACATGATTTGACATTAATGCCCTTAAATAATATGACCGTTGGAGTGGATAAGATCAGTGACTTGGCGTGGCTTATCGAAACGGTCGGGACTCTCAACTGTGAGAGTCCTCATGTCACTCATATTCCTCACTTGAGGCTTTTGGTAGGATTTGGCTTGGGTTGAGCATCATGAGGAAATCCATTCCATAGTGTTACTTTGACCCCCTTTAACAGTACGGTGTTCCTATTCATCAAATGCGAAGAAAGTAAAACAGAAAACGTAAATCTTCACGCTTCAATTTCTTCAGAACGATTTTCTTCAGGAACCACCGATCTTCTCAATATCAATATCTTCATGAGGAATATCAATTTCATCGCAAATTCTTCGCGATTCATTTCTTCAGCTTCAGACAAATTTCTTCAACTGAAGACATATATTTTTAGGGGTCGATATTCTTCAAATATCTCAAACTCCTCAATGACTTATAGATCCTGTGTACACTTAAAAACACATTAGATACTTAACCTATAAGTCTTCAAACCACCAAAATCACTAAGGGGCACTAGATGCACTTACAGACCACCCTTGAGGAAAATATAGGTTCCCAAAAGTTGCTTGGAAAATCTTCAAGTGAATGTCCTCATGACACCACCTGTGAAGAACCAGAACCCCAGGTCAAACTCCTCAGGTGGACCAAAGTCGTCACGAGGATCAAATTCCTCAAATGGTCAGTATTATGCTCATACTCACGCTAATGCTTCTGATATGCAGGGAAACTACAAGGGACATGAATATGCACGTTATTCCTTAAACCATTATGTTCATAAGTCCTCCAAGAATTTCTCTGCCTATTCATTTGAGTACTCTAACCCCATAACTGTGAAAAGAAGTGCATTAGCTTTAATGCCTCCATTCTCATATGGTGCTCGCAGGATGATGAACTCTTTGCCACCCCTTCCGATGTGGGTGGTGAAGAAATTGAACTAATCTCTTCTGCATGTCAGGTCCCCAGATGAGAGTCATCGTCTGAAGAATTTGCTGGAGACCTGAGGAAATTGCTTGATTGGACGCAAGCTAAAAATGATGAAATGATAATGTTTCACATGTCCTCAAAGTTACTGTTTATGATGAAATTCTTATCTTGTGAAATTGATATCATATTCTTCAATTCTGAAGCATATGAGATGGTAAGCTGTACTAATTCATCTGCAGGATGACAAATCCAAGAATACAGAGTGGGTTCTTGACAGTGGTTTCACAAATTACATGACTGGTGATAAAAGCTTGTGATGAATATGCCACTGACTCCATCACCATTGAGGCAAATCTCCAAGGATAGGCACATGGACAAAGTCATGCTTGTCAAATTCCTTGGGTTTAACCTCATGTCAGTCTCAATGCTTTGTGATCTTGATATGATTGTCATCTTTGGAAAATATAGATGTGTAGTCATCATGGAATCTGACAAATCCAAAGTCTTCGAACGCTTTAGGAGAGGAGATTTGTACATTGTTGATTTTTTCCACATGTCCTCAACCAACCACATGCTTACTAGCAAAAATCACAGAAGGTTGGCTATGGCATCGATGACTTGGTCATGCAGGCATGAGGAATTTGCACACACTGGCGAAGAAGAAGCATGTCATTGTCATCGAATTCGTCAAATTCCTCAAGGACCATCTGTGCGGTGCTTGTGAGTCTGGAAAAAATAACCAGATCCAAACACCCCTCGAAGACTATCATGACTACTACTCGTCCGTTTGAATTGCTTCACATGGATCTATTTGGACCTACTCATTATGCTACTCTAACCAATGCAACATCTTTTTATGGCTTTGTCATCGTTGATGATTATTCTTGCTATACTTGGGTACACATCATTCTATATGAAATTGAAGTGCGGGAAGTCTTCAAACGATTTTCCTCAAGGGCCTCGACGAACTTCGGCATCAAGATCAAACACATCAGGACTGATAACAAAATTCAAAAATACTGGTCTTGATGGTTATAGTGATGAACTTGGTATTAGTCACAAATTGTCTTCTCCTTATACTCCTCAACAAAATGGCATCGTTGAACACAAGAACATGACTCTGGTTGAAATGGCACGGACTATGCTTGAAGAATATCAGACTCCTCGTCGCTTCTGGTCTGAAGCAATCAACATTGCTTGCCACATCATCAACTGGGTATATCTTCGCAAATTCCTCAAGAAAACCTCATTTGAACTCCTCACTGACAAGAAACCCAATGTAAGTTATTTCAAAGTCTTCGGTGCAAGATGTTGGATTAGAGATCCTCACAATAGCTCAAAGTTTGCACCTAAAGCACATGAAGGTTTTATGCTTAGTTACGGAAAGTACTCGCACACCTACAAAGTCTTCAACACGTATCACAACAAGGTTGTTGAAACTATAGATGTGCGGTTCGATGAAACTAATGGCTCTCAAAGAGAGAAACTGCCTCTTGTGCCAGATAAATTACCTCCTGAGGAAGCCATCAAGCTCAAGGCAACTGAAGATATCATTCCTACTGAGGAACAACCCCTTGTTGAAGAAGTCGTCCCCAACAGTGATGAAATTCAAGCAGCTGCACCTGAGGAAAATGCTAGAGATAAAATTCCTCAGCCCAACCAAAGTCTTCAACCAAGTCATCTAAGGATTGCAGATGAAGTGGAACTTGACAAAATCCTCAATGACATCAATGCGCCAGGTCCTCTCACTTGCTCAAAAGCTTCACATTTGGTTAACTTTTGTGGGCATTCCTCGTTTGTGTCTATCGCAGAACCCTCAAAAGTTGCTGAAGCCTTCATGGAACCTGAGTGGATTCAAGCCATGCAAGATGAACTTCTTCAGTTCAAGCTAAATGACGTGTGGGAACTCGTCAAAAGACTAGATCCTCGCAAGCAGAATATCATCGGCACCAAGTGGATCTACCAAAACAAGCAAAATGAGGATGGTTAGGTTGTGAGGAGCAAGGCACGGCTTGTAGCCCTAGGCTACACACAGGTTGAAGGAATTGACTTCGATGAAACTTTTGCACCTGTTGCTAGACTTGAAGCTATTCGAATATTACCTGCTTATGCTAACCATCACAATATTCCTCTATATCAAATGGATGTGAAAAGTGCATTCCTCAATGGTAAGCTTGAGGAAGAAGTATATGTTGCTCAGCCCCCAGGTTTTGAGGACCCGAAGTATCCTGACAAAGTCTTCAGACTCAAAAAGGCATTCTATGGTCTCAAGCAAGCCCCTCGGGCGTGGTATGATACATTGAAGGAATTCCTCATGAATAAAGGCTTCAAACCCGATTCACTTGATCCTACTCTTTTCACAAAATCCTATGACAATGAACTATTTGTGTGCCAAATATATGTCGACGACATTATTTTTGGTTGTACTGACAAACGTTACAATGATGAATTTGTTGGGGAACTTTGCATGGGGAACAAAAATTTTCCTACGCACACTAAGACCTATCATGGTGATGTTCATCTACGAGAGGGAGATCGGATCCACATACCCTTGTAGATCGCTCAACAGGAAGCGTTAAGAAACGCGGTTGATGTAGTGGTACAACTTCGTGATTCAAATCACCGTCGTCTCACGATCTGTCCCACGATTCGTCCTGATCTAGCACCGAACGGACGGCACCTACGCTTTCAGCACACGTACAACTCGATGACGATCTCCGCCTTCTTGATCCAGCAAGAGAGACGGGGAACTGGATGAGTTCTCCGGAAGCGTGACGGCGCGCCGGTGATGGTGATAATCTATTCCTGCAGGGCTCCGTCCGAGCTCCGCAGAAAACTGATTTAGAGGAAGAACTATGAGGTATAGGTTTGAGTTGCTCGTGGGAAAATTGTGTCTCAAAAACCCTAAAACCTCTAGTATATATAGGAGGAGGGGAGGGGCTAGCCTTGGGGCTCAAGGGAGCCCCTAGGCGCCGATCAAAGTGGATAGGAGGACTCCAACTCCAATTCGGTTTGGGGAAGGAGGAGTCCTCCTCTCCCTTCCCACCTCCCTCTTCCTTTTTTTTCTTTTCTCTTTGGTTTTTTCTTCCTAGCCAACATGGCCCTCTTGGGCTGGCCTCAGCAGCCCACTAAGGGCATGTGCGCCACCCCTGGGCCACTAGGCTCACTCCCGGGTGGGTGGGCCCCTCCCGGTGAAGATCCAGAACCCATTCGTCACTCCCGGTACACTGCCGGTAATGCCCAAAATATTTCCGGAGACCAAATGAAACCATTCTATATATCAATCTTCATTTCTGGACCATTCCGGAAACCCTCGTGATGTTCGTGATCTCATCCGGGACTCCAAAGAAACTTCGGTCACCAACACCAATAACTCAACTATACCGAAAAATCACAAAACCTTAAGTGTGCAGACCCTGCGGGTTCGAGAACTATGCACACATGACCTGAGACACTTCCCGGTCAATATCCAATAACGGGACCTAGATGTCCATATTGGATCCTACATATTCTACGAATATCTTATCGGTTGAACCACTATGCCAAGGATTCATATAATTCAGTATATCATTCCCTTTGTCCTTCGGTATGTTACTTGCCCGAGATTTGATCGTCGGTATCCCTATACCTATTTGAATCTCGTTACCGGCAAGTCTCTTTACTCGTTCCATAATACAAGATCCCGTGACTAACACTTGAGTCACATTGCTTGCAAGGCTTATATGTGATGTTGTATTATCGAGTGGGCCCCGAGATACCTCTATGTCACACAGAGTGACAAATCCCAGTCTTGATCCATGCTAACTCAACCGACACCTTCGGAGATAACTGTAGAGCACCTTTATAGTCACCCAGTAACGTTGTGACGTTTGATACACACAAGGCATTCCTCCGGTGTCAGTGAGTTACATGATCTCATGGTCATAGGAATGAATACTTGACACGCAGAAAACAATAGCAACAAAATGACACGATCACATGCTACGTTTATAATTTGGGTCTTGTCCATCACATTATTCTCCTAATGATGTGATCCAGTTATCAAGTGAGAACACTTGCATATGGTCAGAAAACCTTAACCATCCTTGATTAACATTGTTTTGTCTATATATCCACACATGTATCTATGCTTTCATTCAATATAATTACAACATGGATAATAAACGATTATCTTGAAACAGAAAATATAATAATAACTATTTTATCATTGCCTCTAGGGCATATTTCCAACAGTCCCCCACTTGCACTAGAGTCAATAATCTAGTCTCACATCGCATGCGCTTTACATGGGAATGAATCTAACACCCATACAGTTCTGGTGTTGATTATGCTTTGCTCCTGGAAGAGGTTTAGTCAGCGGATCTGCAACATTCAGATCCGTGTGCACTTTGCAAATATTTACGTTCTCTCCTTCGACGTAGTAGCGGATGAGGTTGAAGCCTCGTTTGATGTGTCTGGTATTCTTGTGAAACCTTGGTTTCTTTGCTAAAGCAATGGCACCAGTGTTGTCACAAAACAGAGTTATTGGATTTAGTGCGCTCGAGACAACTCCAAGTTCCGTCATGAACTGCTTCATCCAGACACCCTCCTTAGCTGCCTCCGAGGCAGCCATGTACTCCGCTTCACATGTAGAATCTGCTACGACACTTTGCTTGGAACTGCACCAGCTTACCGCACCCCCATTAAGAATAAATACGTATCCGTTTGGGACTTAGAGTTATCCGGATCAGTGTCAAAGCTTGCATCGACGTAACCCTTTACGACAAGCTCTTCATCACCTCCATAAACGAGAAACATTTCCTTAGTCCTTTTAAGGTATTTCAGAATATTCTTGACCGCCATCCATTGATCCACTCCTGGATTACTTTGAAATATGCATGCCATACTTACGGCCAGGCTGACGTCCGGTATTGTGCACAACATTGCATACATGATAGACCCTATGGCTGAAGCATAGGGGACGGTATTCATCTTTTCGCTATCTTCGCAGTTACTGGACACTGAGTCTTACTTAACTTTATACCTTTTAACACTGGCAAGAACCTCTTCTTGGACTGCTCTATTTTGAACTTCTTCAAAACTTTATCAAGGTATGTGCTTTGCGAAAGTCCTATTAGGCGCCTCGATCTATCCCTATAGATCTTAATGCCTAATATGTAAGCAGCTTCTCCTAGGTCTTTCATTGAAAAAATATTTGTTCAAGTAATCCTTTACGCTCTTTAAAACTCCACATTGTTTCCAATGAGCAATATGTATAATATTAGAAACGCTACAGAGCTCCCACTCACTTTCTTGTAAATACAAGATTCTCCAACAACTTGTATAAACCCAAATGCTTTGATCACCTCATCAAAGCGCTTGTTCCAACTCCGAGATGCTTGCACCAGTCCATAAATGGATCGCTGGAGCTTGCATACTTTGTTAGCATTCTTTGGATTGACAAAACCTTCGGGTTGCATCATATACAACTCTTCCTTAAGAAAACCATTAAGGAACGCCGTTTTGACATCCATCTGCCAGATTTCATAATCGAAAAATGCAGCTATTGCTAACATGATTCGGACGGACTTAAGCATTGCTACGGGCGAGAACGTCTCATCGTAGTCAACTCCTTGAACTTGTGAAAAACCCTTTGCCACAAGTCGAGCTTTATAAACGGTCACATTACCGTCCGTGTTCGTCTTCTTCTTAAAGATCCATTTGTTCTGAATAGCCTTGCGACCTTCAGGTAATACTTCCAAAGTCCACACTTTGTTTTCATACATAGATCCTATCTCGGACGTTATGGCCTCCAGCCATTTGTTGGAATCCAGGCCCAACATTGCTTCTTCATAATTCGCAGGCTCATTGTTGTCTATCAACATGATAGATAAGACAGGATTACCGTACCACTCAGGAGCAGTACGTGATCTTGTCGACCCGCGAGGTCCGACAGTAACTTGAATCGAAGCTTCATGATCATCATCATTAGCTTCCTCCTCAATCGGTGTTGCCTCAACAGTGGTTTCCCCTGCCCTGCGCCACCATCTAGAGGGAGCAGAGGTTCTATAACCTCATCAAGTTCTATCTTCCTCCCACTCAATTCTTTCGAGAGAAACTCCTTCTCAAGAAACGCTCCATTCTTAGCAACAAACACTTTGCCCTCAGATCTGAGATAGAAGGTGTACCCAACTGTCTATTTTGGCTAACCTATGAAGACGCACTTTTCCGCTTTGGGTTCCAGCTTTTCAGGCTGAAGCTTTTTGACATAAGCATCGCATCCCCAAACTTCAAGAAACGACAACTTTGGCCTCTTGCCATGCCATAGCTCATATGCTGTCGTCCCAACGGATTTTGATGGTGCCCTATTTAAAGTGAATGCAACTGTCTCTAATGCATAACCCCAAAACTATAACGGCACATCGATAAGAGACATCATAGATCGCACCATATCTAACAAAGTACGATTAAGATGTTCGGACACACCATTACTCTGTGGTGTTCCAAGCCGTGTCAACTGTGAAACGATTCCACATTGTATTAAGTGAGCACCAAACTCGAAATTTAGATATTCACCCCCTCGATCAGATCGTAGGAACTTGATCTTCTTGTTATGATGATTTTCAACTTCACTCTGAAATTGCTTGAACTTTTCAAACATTTCAGACTTGTGTTTCATTAAGTAGATATATCCATACCTACTCAAATCATCAGTGAAGGTGAGAAAATAACGATATCCGCCGCGCGTCTCCACACTCATCGGACCACACACATCGGTATGTATGATCTCCAACAAGTCACTTGCATGCTCCATTGTTCTGGAGAACGGAGTCTTAGTCATCTTGCCCATGAGGCATGGTTCGCACGTGTCAAGTGATTCAAAATCAAGTGACTCCAAAAGCCCATCATCATGGAGTTTCTTCATGCGCTTTACACCAATATAACCTAAGAGGCAGTGCCACAAAAACGTGGCTCTATCATTGTTAACTCTACATATTTTGGTCTCAATGTTATGTATATGTGTGTCATCACAATCAAGATTCAATATGAACAAACCCCTCACATTGGGTGCATGACCATAAAAGATATCACTCATAAAAACAGAACAACCATTATTCTTTGACTTAAATGAGTAACAATCTTGCAATAAACAAGATCCAGATATAATGTTCATGCTTAATGCAAGCACTAAATAACAATTATTTAAGTTCATAACTAATCCTGATGGTAATGGAAGTGATACTTGATGGTAATGGAAGTGAGACTGTGCCACGGCGATTGCATCAACCTTGGAACCATTTCCCACGCGCATCGTCACTTCATCCTTCGCAAACCTTCGTTTATTCCGCAGTCCCTGCTTCGAGATACAAATATGAGCAACATAACCGGTATCAAATACCGAAGCACTACTACGAGAGTTGGTTAGGTACACATCAATAACATGTATATCACATATACCTGGTTTGGCATTGGCCGCCTTCTTATCAGCCAAATACTTGGGGCAGTTGCGCTTCTAGTGACCCATCCCCTTGCAATAATAGCACTTTGTTTCCAGCTTAGGTCCAGCCTTGGGTTTCTTCGTCGGATTGGCAATAGTCTTGCCGCTCTTCTTGGAGTTACCCTTCTTGCCTTTCCCGTTTCTCTTGAAACCAGTGGTCTTATTGACCATCAACACTTGATGCTCTTCCCGGAGTTCTGACTCTGCGACTTTCAGCATCGCGAATAACTCGTCGGGTGACTTGTTCATCCCTTGCATGTTATAGTTCAACACAAAGCTCTTGTAGCTAGGTGGCTGTGATTGAAGAATTCTATCAGTGATAGCCTCTTGCGGGAGTTCAATCCCCAGCCTAGCTAGACGGTTTGAGGACCCACACATTTTGAGCACATGTTCACTCACAGACGAATTCTCCTCCATTTTGCAAGCATATAATTTATTGGAGGTCTCATACCTCTCGATCTGGGCGTTCTTCTGAAAGATAAACTTCAACTCCTGGAACATCTCATATGCTCCATGACGTTCAAAGCATCGTTGAAGTCCTGGTTCCAAGCCATACAAGACTGCACATTGAACTACTGAGTAGTCCTCCTTACGTGATTGCAAGCATTCAAAACATCTTGGTTAGATGTAGCGGGTGGTTCATCTCCTAGCGCAGCATCAAGGACATAATTATTTTTCCCAACCTAAGATTACGAGCCCACTCTACAAAGTTGCTACCATCATCTTTCAACTTAGCTTTCTCTAGGAAGGTATTGAAATTCAGGGTCGCTACTGCTTGAGCCATTGATCTACAACATAAAATATTGCAAAGTGGACTTAGACTATGTTCAAGATAATTAGAGTTTAACTAATCAAACTACTAATAAACTCCCACTCAAATATACATCCCTCTAGTTACTTGAGTGAGGCATGATCCAAATTCACTAACTCAAATCCGATCATCACGTGAGTTGAGTGTAGTTTCAGTGGTAAACATCTTTATGCTAATCGTATCAATTATACGATTCATGCTCAACCTTTCGGTCTCTCGTGTTCCGAGGCCATGTTTGCACAATCTAGGCTCATCAAGTTTAACCCGAGTGTTTCACATTGTATGTGAACGTTGAGTCTATCACACCCGATCAACATGTGGTGTCTCGAAACGACGAACTGTCGCAACGGTGCACAGTCGAGGAGAACACAATTTTATCTTGAAATTTAGTGAGGGATCACCTTATAATGCTACCGTCGTTCTAAGCAAGATAAGGTGCATGCAAGGATTAACATCACATGCAATTCATAAGTGACATGATATGGCCATGATCTTGTGCTTCTTGATCTCCATCACCAAAGCACCAACATGATCTTCATGTAACATCCCAAATTTTGGTATGTTATAATAATTACTAGATTGATTGTTTGTTTGTTTGAGTGATTGAAACTTGAGTGAAATTAGAAACATTTTTAAACTTTTGAATGAGAGGGAATAAAATGACTTCCCCATTTTCTTTTGAATTTCAATTTCATCCCATACAAATCACAAAGAGGAGATAACATGAATTCTTCAACTATAAAGAATTTGAATCATGGTGGCATTTGAATTTCTTTTGGTATTTGATTCGAATTTATTTTGGCACAAGATTTTACCACAATTATTTTCCTGACAATATACTTGCCAAGCAAGAAAGAGAGGAGGTAACATGACACCCCCCAAAAAAAAGAGTGAGAAGAAAAATAGTGCCAAAAAATTTAAAGACAAAATTTGGATTTTTATTGGATTTTTTAAAATAATTTTTTTATAAAGTTTTTATTTTGTGAAAAATAAAATGTCTACATTGTGGGAAATAATTTTTGACCGTTTTGATATATAATACCTATATTTTCGGAAAATGATTTAATTCCTTTTCTTATTCCTCTTTCCTGTTTTTTGTAAAAAAGGAAACTAATCTTTTTATTTGGAATGCCTACATGGGCCCAATGTGGAATCTGACCAGGCCTTATTCTTTCCTTATTCTTCCTCCAGTCTCTTTCCTTCAAGGAACATGGCACTAGATCCTCCTTGCCCCGATCTCGCGGTTCCCTTCCCTCCCGTCGCCCCCGAGGTGCCTATAAGTACGAGCACCTCCCCCGCACTCCATTTTTCCCAAGAGCCGCCATGCTCGTCGCCTCTAGCCACCTCCCCACCTCGCCGGAGCTCTGTAGGCCGAAGCTTCGAGGGCCTTCCTGCCGCGCCCCAGTGCACCCCCTGACGCCGCAGGACGACGTCGGGATCCCTCCCCCACCGCCAGGACCTCCCCACCGCCGCTTTTTCCCACCGAAACCACCTCCCCTCGCCGCCCCACCTTCGGCCGGCCAGGACCTCGCCGGAGTCTTCTCCTGCAGCCATGGTAAGCTTCCTCTCTCTCTCTTTTTCTTTTCCCACCGTTAGATCTTTATTCCACGCTTTAGATTAGATTAGAAGTTACCCCTTCGGCTTTATTTAGAAAACCGCGGTTCTTTATTAGTTCGATTTAACCGAAAGGGTTTTCTCTAAGTTGCGGCCATCCGTTAGATAGCCTAAAACGCACATGGATTCCAGCCAATCACAGCCTGCCATGTTGCCCTTTTCTTTTTAATCTTTTCTGTTTTCAACTCTGAAAACAGATTTGAACACAAATTTAGAATACTTATAACTTTTATTATATAATTCCACATTAGGTGATTCTTTGTGCATTGGATCACAAATTTTGTGTAGTTTCTGTAGATATAAAATTTGACCATGTTTGAAAATTTAAATTTCGAATTTAAACAGATTTGGTTTAAATCTTGTTTTGTTAATATCCGGAGTTTAAAAATAGATTTTTAGTTGATTCTTTTTGCTACTGATCACTAGTGCTATTATTTATCAATAGGTAAAATATCAAAACTTTGGAACATTTTAAGTCATTATTTTATGTAAAACAGATTCTGTTTTAGTTCTTTCTAGGATTATTACTATTTCTTTTGCTATAATTGTTTTTAATTTGTTTTCTTTTATACTTGTAAATAATTATATTTTTTTTTCTCTTAGTTAACAATAGGTCTTCAACAACAACAAAATTTTATTTTATTTGATAGCATGAAATCAGTTCTAGTTCTATAATAACTTGCAATTGATTTCGTTGCTAGTTTGATTTCCTATTTGAAAATACTATCAAAATAATATTGTTTTATGAGAAAGATAATTTCTGTTATATTAGTTATTTATATTTTATATTTTCTGTTATTTTACTATTTTAGCGTTTTATTTGCTGTTATGTTTAACTAGGACAAAAACTATTTTGTGATTGTTGTAGTAGAAGACTCCATAGTTTTTCTTTGAAGTTTCCTTTGGTTTCTTATTTGATTTTTCCTATTGATTTTATTGCATAAATTTTTATTGTTTTTTCTTTGATAGCTAGGATGATTGCTAGTATGAGTGCTTATGTGAATACTATGTCTGATTATATAGATTTCATCGGAGAGTGACGAATAGTTCTATCAAGTTATTTCTTGAGAGCGATATCTATCTTCATCAAACTTACCATGTAAGTTCACTATGATCATAATTTACCTATGGATTTATTCCATTAGATCAACCTTATTCACCCATTGCATGCAAGTAGGTACTTGGAAATTTTGGTTCTTAAGTAGTATGATATGATAGGCACCCCTAAACCCTTGTTACTTTGACCGGGACGTTATTTTTTCTATGCTCCTAGTAGACGGGGTTTCGTTGAGTGTTTATCATGAGTGTTGTGAAAACTTAATAATCAAGACCTGAAGAACTTCAAGACTTGCAAGACCTCAGAATGCAATATACCTCTTGGTGAAGGACGGTTCAGACGGGCTCCCTGGGGAAACCAGCGGACGACCCGGGATGCATGGGGAAGCGCCATGACATCTTGCGAAAAGCTTCACCTAGGCACAAAGAGATTGATGGATATTTCAAGACCCAAGGCTTACTTGCACAACCACAAGTCATTGTGGGCTCTGGCTTGGTTGGACATAGTGGTGACTCTGGACGGGCGGTGCTACGAGATGTAGAAGAACAGTAGGATTGGATGGGCACCAACAGTGACTCAGAGTAACCCTTTGGAAGACCATGTTTTCATCATCCGGTTCTCAAACACCCTGAAGTGCGAGGATTCAAACGGAGGCGATCAAATCTTGTGGGGAACATTTGCAAAACTCTGCAGAGTACTCAAACCTAATCGTTTAGCCGTGACCACGGTCATGGACAACTTGAGCCAAAGGAACTGAAGCTATCAAGAATTCTCGACACCATTAAATCTATTTGATGTGGGTAAGATAACTTGGGTATGAGAAATGGTTGGTGGTACCTTCTCATTAAACAACCAACAATGTAGTAAATTTTGCTTTAACCATCTCTCTTGTTGTAGGAAAAAATTTCTTTACACTAAACTTAAACTACATCCCCACCTGCCATATATGCATATAGTATAGATGATATTTTCACCTCTCTCTTTTGTAACTTGCCGGCATATTCAATATGCTGACCTACACGGCTGCAACGTCTTATCTTGCAGATACTTTCTTCGACGAGTAAGAGTATGATTCAGGGTTACGGTCTGCACTCAACTTGCCGTTGGTGTTTATTGGGACTCCACTCCCTTGACTGTTTCCGCTAAGATTTTGAGGTATATATATCAAATTTTGCGTTATTTACATGTGATTGCACTTTGATATATACATTAATGTACTGTGTGGGCCAGCATACTGATCCAGGGATGACACATATACACAGAGGCTTGACTCATTTTGAGTCGGGTCGCTACACTTCATCGTCACCGGCGCCACACCATGAGCTCTATCATCATGATCTCCATCATTGTGCCGCCATCGAGGTTGTCGTGCTATCTATGCTACTACTATAAAGCTACAACCTAGCAATATAGTAAACGCATCTGCAAACACAAACGTTAGTTTAAAGACAACCCTATGCCTCCTGCCGGTTACCGTAGCATTGACGTGCAAATCGATATTAACTATTACAACATGATCATCTCATACATCCAATATATCACATCATGTCTTTGGCCATATCACATCACAAGCATACCGTGCAAAAACAAGTTAGACGTCCTCTAATTTGTTGTTGCCTATTTTACGTGGTTGCTATGGGTATCTAGTATGATCTCATCTTACTTACGCACAAACCACAACGGAGATGTGCAAATTGCTATTTAACCTCTCTCCAAGGACCGCCTTGGTCAAATCCAATTCAACTAAAGTTGAAGAAACAGGCACCCACCAGTCATCTTTATGCAACGAGTTGCATGTTAGTCGATGAAACCGGTCTCTCGTAAGTGTACGAGTAATGTTGGTCCGGGCCGCTTCAATCCAACAATACCGTCGAACTGAGAAAAGACTAAGGAGGTCAGCAAATCGAACATCAACGCCCACAAAAACTTTTGTGTTCTACTCGAGATTACATCTACGCATGAACCTAGCTCATGATGCCACTGTTGGGGAACGTTGCATGGGAAACAAAAAATTTCCTATGCACACAAAGACCTGTCATGGTGATGTTCGTCTACGAGAGGGAGATCGGATCCACATACCCTTGTAGATCACTCAGCGGGAAGCGTTAAGAAACACGGTTGATGTAGTGGTACAACTTCGTGATTCAAATCACCGTCGGCCCACGATCCGTCCTGATCTAGCACCGGACGGACGGCACCTCCGCGTTCAGCACACGTACAACTCGATGACGATCTCCGCCTTCTTGATCCAGCAAGAGAGAAGAGGAAGTAGATGAGTTCTCCGGCAGCGTGACGGCGCACCGGTGATGGTGATGATCTATTCCTATAGGGCTCCGCCCGAGCTCCGCAGAAAACTGATCTAGAGGAAGAACTACGAGGTATAGGTTTGAGTTGCACGTGGCAAAGTTATGTATCAAAACCCCTAAAATCTCTAGTATATAAAGGAGGAGGGGAGGGGCTAGCCTTGGGGCTGAAGGGAGCCTCTAGGGAGCCGGTCGAAGTGGAGAGGACGACTCCAACTCCAATTCGGTTTGGGGAAGGAGGAGTCCTCCTCTCCCTTCCCACCTCCCTCTTCCTTTTTTTCTTTTCTCTTTGGCTTTTTTATCCTAGCCGACATGGCCCTCTTGGGCTGGCCTCACCAATTCACTAAGGGCTGGTGTGCCACCCCTGGGCCACTAGGCTCACTCCTGGGTGGGTGGGCCCCTCCCGGTGAAGATCTAGAACCCATTCGTCACACCCCGTAGACTGTCGGTAATGCCCAAAATCTTTCCGGAGACCAAATGAAACCATCCTATATATCAATCTTTGTTTCTGGACCATTCCGGAAACCCTCTTGACATCCGTGATCTCATCCGGGACTCCGAACAACCTTCGGTCACCAACACCTATAACTCAACTATACCAAAACGTCACCGAAACTTAAGTGTGCAAACCTTGCGGGTTCGAGAACTATGCATACATGACCCGAGACACTCGTCGGTCAATATCCGATAGCGGGACCTGGATGTCCATATTGGATCCTACATATTCTACGAAGATCTTATCGGTTTAACCACTGTGCCAAGGATTCATATAATCCCGTATATCATTCCCTTTGTCCTTCGGTATGTTACTTGCCCGAGATTTGATCGTCGATATCCCTATACCTATTTCAATCTCGTTACCGGCAAGTCTCTTTACTCGTTCCGTAATACAAGATCCCGTGACTAACACTTGAGTCACATTGCTTGCAAGGCTTATATGTGATGTTGTATTACCGAGTGGGCCCCGAGATACCCCTACATCACACGGAATGACAAATCCCAGTCTTGATCCATGCTAACTCAACACACACCTTCGGAGATACCTATAGAGCACCTTTATAGTCACCCAGTAACGCTGTGACGTTTGATACACTCAAGGCATTCCTCCGGTGTCAGTGAGTTACATGATCTCATGGTCATAGGAATGAATACTTGACACACAGAAAACAATAACAACAAAATGACACGATCACATGCTACGTTTATAATTTGGGTCTTGTCCGTCACATTATTCTCCTAATGATGTGATCCAGTTATCAAGTGTCAACACTTGCGTATGGTCAGAAAACCTTAACCATCCTTGGTCAACAAGCTAGTTAGTTAGAGTCTTACTAGGGACATTGTTTTGTCTATATATCCACACATGTATCTATGCTTTCATTCAATACAACTATAGCATGGATAATAAACGATTATCTTGAAACAGGAAATATAATAATAACTATTTTATCATTGCCTCTCGAGCCTATTTCCAATAGAATTTGCCTAAATGATGGGTGAAGAATATAAAATGTCTATGATGGGGGAATTAGAATTTTTCTTAGGTCTGCAAATTCGTCAACAACACAATGGCATCTTCATATCTCACGAGAAATACCTCAAGGACGTTCTGAGGAAATTTGGCATGCATGAATGCAAAGGCATCAAGATTCCTATGCCTACCAATGACCACCTCTGCACTGACAAAAATGGTAAAGATTTCGATCAGCGGGTATATCGTTCTATGATTGGTTCTCTATTGTACCTATGAGCATCTAGGCCAGATATTATGCTTAGTGTTTGCATGTGTGCCCGTTTTCAAGCAAAACCGAAGGAATCACACCATAAGGCTGTGAAACATATTCTTCGATATCTAGCTCACACACCAACTCTAGGATTATGGTACCCCATGGGCTCAAATCTTCACCTCGTTGGATATTCTGATTCTGATTATGCTCGTGACCGTGTGGATCGCAAGTCAACATCAGGCACATGCCATTTCCTCGGAAGATCATTAGTCTGCTGGTCCTCAAAGAAGTAGAACTGTGTATCACTCTCCACTACCGAAGCTGAGTACATTGGTGCTAGATCCTACTGTGCTCAACTGCTATGGATGAAGCAAACCTTGAGAGACTACGGCATCAACATAAAAATGTGCCCCTCTATTGCGACAATGAGAGTGCAATCAAGATTGCCTACAACCCAGTACAACACCCGAAGACCAAGCACATCCAGGTTTGTCATCATTTTCTTCGTGACCTTGTCCTCAAGGGTAATATCATCATCGACCATGTGAAGACTGATGATCATCTAGCAGATATCTTCACAGCCCTTGGATGAGAGAAGGTTTTGCAAGTTGTGGTGTGAGCTAAATATCCTAGAATCTTCGAATGTCTTGTAAACATGCACACATCCTAACACTTATGCAAAATTGATGACTTAGATGTGCAACACACAAAGTAACAATTTTCTTCAATCAATGAAGAATATCACACTAAGTGTGAAGAAATCAATGAAGAATTTGGTTCTTAGGGCCCTATTACAATTGTAGGCGGCGCCTGAAATCATCATTGTTATACGGTGGGTCACGCCACCACCCAACTTTGAAATTCTTCAAAGTTGAAATTATTCGATCTAAGACTTTGTCACAAAAACCTCAAATTTTCAAAATCTTCAAAACTTTTTGTGATGATCTTCATTTGAATATATATATATATTGTAATGAGATTTGAATGTCCTCAACATCATTCACTTATTGCCGAGTCTTCAATTTGATATTTCCTCTAAGTGAATGTGATCGGACCCGACTCCCCTCTATGCTAAGCTCAACCCAATCTATTCTCAATTCTTCATATGCGTTGTGTTTAACACTTGTTCAAAATCCTCACTGAGTCCGTGTAAGCTAAGGACTTTGCAACAAAATCCTCAAAATTCAAAATTTATTTTTAAAACGTTACCACAGTAACCGCACCCACTACTCTCGTTCGGATAACCACGATCTCCACCGCTTCGATCGTGGGTACCATGTGTCACGCGGAGATGAAGGGGCAAGGGCAGCTCGGTCCGAAAGTTTCGTCCCGGACCGTTTTCACCTGAGCTATAAATAGCCCCCTTACCCCCTCAATCAAAAATCTTCTCTTCCTCTCGTCTTCTCTGCTCGAGCTCAAACCCTAGCACCGCCGCTAGCATCTTCGTCGCCGGTGAGGAAAAGCTTCACTGCGTTTCCCTCGCCGTCGCCGGACTCATGCTGACTACAAAACATCTTCCTCCTTCGCCGCCGTAGTTATCTTCAGTCGCGAAGTTAGGGCACTGAAGATCTGGACGGAAGAACTTCCTCTCTTTACTACTTCAGTTCATCGTGTTCTTCGCACATGGTAAATAAAATCCTATTTTACTACCCCTTTTGATCTCTTAATTCTCTTCAGATTCATGAAATCCGTTTTTCCTCAGAAATTCTCTTAGCCGTGCACACCCATGTCTAGAACACTTGATGAATTTCACTAAATCACTAAATACTTCATGAGATTCCTCAATTGTGTAAATTTTTGAATCTGCACAACTCTGGAACTCAAGATCAGAATGCTTAGTCAAATTCCTCAACTCACTGGTCAAATTCCTCAACTTAAGTAATTTTTCAATTTCCTCAAATCTGAGAACGCATATGACCTCTCCAAATTCTTCGCACCTATATTCTGTTCAGAGGTACAAAATGTCAGCTGATGAATCACTAGGTTCTCATCAACTTAACTCATTTGCAACATTTCTAGAAGAAAGATTACCTGTGTCCTCAGAATCATCAAGAATCCAAATTCCTCAACAAAAGCCTCATCTCAAGAAAACGGAGGAAGACATAAAACAGAAAGGTGGCAAGAAGCTGGAACAGAACACTGCCTTTGAGATCCCTGAGGAGATCTATGGTGAATACTGTACACCTGATGAGGAAATTCATTGTAAAGAGACCATGGCGAAGCGCAAGATAAGGCTCCAAAAGATAGAACGTAGATGGGAAAAAGAGAGGAAATAATACACATATGTGACTCCAAAATATGCCAAGAAGTTTGCCCTCAAGCCTCGTGCAAAAGGTTGCCACAGGGAGATCAACAAGCAGCTCATCCTTCAAGCGTAACCACTATTGAGGATTACCCTGATGAAAGAGACAAATATCTGTCTAAGCTCCAGAAAAAGGCTAAAGCTGTTGTGACGAAATTCAATGAGGACTCTGCTGCTGCAGCTACTGCTGCCACTTCTTCAGCTGCCGAGGCCTCTGCTACTGAAATTCCTCAGAGGAAGGTTGTGCTGAAGAAACCAAGTGTCAATCCAAAAGCCTCAACAACTGCATCAAAAGAGCAATTTCCTCATAAAGTTGCAACGACTACAAAATCCTCAACTACAGCAAAGTCTTCACCTCCTCCACAAAAGCAGCTCACTAAGATTCAATCTAAAAACCCTAGTTCATGTGTACCATCTGCCACTGGCTCTGTGTTAAAATCTTCACCAAATCTGTTGAAGACTAAGATGACTGTTGGTAGAGGTACCATGCCAAGCCCTGGCAAATCGTCAACATTCCTTCTGGATCAGAAGGAAGTGAGGAATATGATGATGGAACTCTTCAAGCCATCATCAGAAACAAGCAGGAAAGATTTGCACAAGCCACTGGTAGCACCATTGCTCTCGCGTTGGATCCGAAGGAATTGCTAAACTTTATTGATCTTTTGCATGAGGAACCAAACACTCCAATTGATGATTTGAAGCTTCCTCCTAGAGTCAGCGACATGGTTGCCACTTTCATCAGTGAAGCTAAATGGAAGGATCAACAAGCCAAACAAGCTAGGCTTGCCAAGGTCAAAAAGGAGAAATTCTTGAAGCAGAACCTCCTCACCTTATTGCGTGAGAAACTTGTTTCTACTCAGGCTGAGGTAAAGACTCTTACAAACAGATATACAAGTCTTCATGTAGATCAAAAGGGAGCCAAAGTACAATTCATCAAAGCCGCAATTGCAGCAGTTGTTGAATACATCAGCAGGGTTGCCGTTTCAAAGCAACCAACAAATGAAGAACTAGTAGCTGAAGAAATTCCTCAGAATATTCCAGCTAAAGAATCTGCCAGGCCTGATACTAATGAAGTTGTGCCTCATGAAAATGCTCCTTCACCTAAATCCTCAAAAGTGAAGAAAGTGACTCCTCCGTTTGGAGCAGACGTGAAGAAAACCAAAGCTGCTGAAGAGGAAGCTAAGAAGAAAAAAGCTTCAACTGCTTCAGAGTCCTTAGAAGCAAAACGTCTGAAGACTATGCCTTCAGAGTCTTCATCAGCCCCAGTGAATGCTACTCCTCTAAATGTAGCACCATCGTATATGATTGTTCCATTCAGTGAGGAATACATCATTCCAGAAGAGGATGAAGAAATGGTAGACAATCGCTCTCGTGCATCCACATCGATGGATGAGGAAATTCAAGTTGATGATATTCCTCAAACCACAACACCTCTAATGACCACTGAAGAAAAGGAGGGTGATGAATAAATTGAATGCAGCACACCTGTGATCCATGACGAGTACTGGAAGAGACTCATCCAAACTCACCAAGATCAGCTCAAATTCCTCAAACTCCGGCTGCCACTGAGATTCTGACTGGCTCTGATAAAAAGAGCACACATGAGGAATCAACACAAGATTAAGAATCAGCTGTATCAGCTGAAGAAAATGCAGCATCAAAAACTGCAACCGCTTCCTCAGATCAGCAAATTCCTCAAGCTGAAGAAAATGCTCCTGCTCCTAATGCTGAAATTGCAATTGTAGTGGTGAATCCTGAAACTGAAATTGTGGTGGCCACAACTCCTCAAGATGAACAACAACATAATCTTCAACCAAAGCCTCATCAACCCTTCTCCAAGAGGCTGGAGTTTCAGAAGGAAGCATTCTTTGATGAACACCATTACTTCACTAGAGAAAATCCCTATGATAGGCTTCACATCAGGCACAGAAAATTCTAGACCAGAAATCAACTCAACTATTATGCTTCTGTGCTTTGTGGGAGAAAGAAGATATTTCATCACACTCACATTCCTCATTGTGACATGGAGGAAATACCTTGCTTCACCCCAGTCCTCAATGTTCTTCACAAAGCAGGGCTACTGCCATTCTGCACAGATATCAGTGACTGGAATCCGTACATAATTCTTCAATTCTATGCCACACTGGATATCCCAGGCGACCCCAAAGACGTCAACACATGGGTCTTGGACTGGATGATTCAGCACACGCATTACAAAGCTCCATCCACAGAATTGCTTCGAGCTCTCCCAATATCAATTCCTTCAGAGGATGCAGTCAAAATATATGATGAAAGGGAACTGCCAAACAAGCTCATGGAATTCCTCATGAAGCCTTTGGCTCAAGGTCAACCTCCATGGACAAGATTCTTTGTGAAGGATCTGAATTATGGGCCCATAACTGTCTATAGTATCTTGTCATATTCCTTCGCTCCTATCAAAGGGCATGACAATGAAGAAGACGTTGTAGGCATCATGATGAATATCCTGTTCAACGTCATTCATGGCATCCCTATGAATCTTCATGATCTCTTCTTGAGGACTTTGGCTGACAATGCTTTGACACCATATGAGCTAAAGATTTATGCACCTTGGATTATGAGATTCATCAGGAACAGATGTGGCATCAACTATCAAGCTGACTTTGATGATTACCTCGGATATCTACCGCCTATCAAAGTCATCAAACAATCTTTTGAACCAGGCAAAGGCAAGTCCGTGATTGATGAAGGAAATCGACCCCTAGATGGCCAATTTCGCAAGGCTGACTCATATTCCTCATATGATGACACTGCTACTCAAGATCCTCCAAGCCCAACTGCCCCTAGGGTGATGACTAAAAGAGAGCTTGTCCTCAGTCTTCACCAGAAAGTCGATTGCAATCACAAGTTGGTGAAATGCCAGTTTGACGCCATTGTGAAAACCCTCAATGAGACTCAAAATGAAGTAAAGAAAAATCACTATTATCTTCATGAGGTATTTGTTCGCACTTGGGCCATGATACGTCCATTTTGCATCATGTTTTCATGTTGATATTTATCGCTTCTTTGGCTGTCATTTCACTTCACGGTACAATTCTTATGCCTTTTCTCTCTTATTTTGCAAGGTTTACATGAAGAGGGAGAATGCCGGCAACTGGAATTCTGGCCTGAAAGTGGAGCAAAGTTGAGATACCTATTCTGCGCAACTCCAAATGCCGTGAAAATCAACGAGGATTTTTTTCCGGATTTATCAAAAATACTGGGCCGAAGAAGTGCGAGAGGGGCGCCAGGGGTTGGCCACAAGCCTGCACGGTGCGGCCACCCCCTAGGCCGCGCCATGAGGGCTTGTGGGCAACCTGCTGGCCCACTTGCCCCCCTCTTCTTCTATATGAAGGGTTTCCTCTGGAAAAAAATCAGAGGGGAGATTTTTCGTGGATTCACCGCCGCCACGAGGCGGAACTTGAGCAGAACCAATCTAGAGCTCCCGCAGGACGATCCTGCCGGGGAAACTTCCCTCCTGGAGGGGGAAATCGTCGCCATCGTCATCACCAACACTCCTCTCGTCGGAGGGGACTCGTCACCATCAACATCTTCACCACCACCATCTCATGTCCAAACCCTAGTTCATCACTTGTAACCAATCTCTGTCTCGCGACTCCGATTGGTACTTGTAAGGTTGCTAGTAGTGTTGATTACTCTTTGTAGTTGATGCTAGTTGGATTGTTTGGTGGAAGAGTTTATGTTCAGATCCTTGATGCTACTCATTACCTATCTGGTCATGAATATGATTATGCTTTGTGAGTAGTTACTTTTGTTCCTGAGGACATGGGATAAGTCATGTTAATAGTAGTCATGTGAATTTGGTATTCGTTCGGTAATTTGATATGTTATATGTTGTTTTTCCTCTAGTGGTGTTATGTGAACGTCGACTACATAACACTTCACCATTATTTGGGCCTAGAGGAAGACATTGGGAAGTAGTAAGTAGATGATGGGTTGCTAGAGTGACAGAAGCTTAAACCCTAGTTTATGCATTACTTCGTAAGGGGCTGATTTGGATCCACTAGTTTAATGCTATGGTTAGACTTTGTCTTAATTCTTCTTTTGTAGTTGCGGATGCTTGCGAGAGGGGTTAATCATAAGTGGGATGCTTGTCCAAGTAAGGGTAGTACCCAAGCGCCGGTCCACGCACATATCAAACTATCAAAGTAACGAACACAAATCATATGAAAATGATGAAACTAGCATGACAGAAATTCCCGTGTGTCCTCAGGAGCGCTTTTCCTCCTATAAGATTTTGTCCAGGCTTGTCCCTGGCTACAAAAGGGATTGGGCCACTTTGCTGCATCGTTGCTACTTTTGTTACTTGTTGCTTGCTAGAATCATCTCACCACACAATCACTTGTTACCGATAATTTCAGTGCCTACAGATTTTACCTTGCTGAAAACCACTTGTCAGATCATTCTCCTCCTCGTTGGGTTCGACAATCTTACTTATCAAAAGGACTACGATTGATACCCTATACTTGTGGGTCATCAAGACTCTTTTCTGGCGCCGTTGCTGAGGAGTGAAGCGCGTTTGGTAAGTGGAACTTGGTAAGGAAACATTCATATAGTGTGCTGAAATTTATTGTCACTTCTCACTATGGATACTAATACTTTGAGGGGCTTGTTCGGGGTATCTTCACCTCGAACGGAAGCACAAATAGTTGCTCCTCAACCTGCTGCACATACTGAAAATATTTGCTGTGAATTTCCTTCGTGTATGCTTGAGAAACTGCTGGCTAATCCTTTTACAGGAGATGGAACATCACATCCAAACTTGCATCTGATCTATGTAGATGAAGTTTGTGGTTTATTTAAGCTTGCGGTTGTGCCCGAGGATGAGGTCAAGAAGAAGGTCTTTCCATTATCTTTGAAGAATAAGGCGTTGACATGGTATAGGCTATGTGATGATACTGGATCATGGGACTACAATCGGTTAAAATTGGAATTTCATCAAAAGTTTTATCCTATGCATTTCGTACATCGTGATCGGAATTATATTTATAATTTTTGGCCTCGTGACAGAGAAAGCATCGCTCAAGCTTGGGGGAGGCTTAAATCAATGCTATATTCATGTCCCAATCATGAGCTCTCAAGAGAAATTATCATTCAGAACTTCTATGCTCGACTTTCTCATGATGATCGCACCATGCTTGACACTTCTTGTACCGGTTTTTTATGAAGAGAGATATTAACTTCAAATGGAATTTATTGGAGAGAATTAAACGCAACTCTGAAGATTTGCAGCTTGAAGAAGGTAAGGAGTCAGGTATGAATTTCACGTTTGATTGCATTAAATCCTTTGTTGAGACAAATACTTTTTGTGACTTTAGCGCTAAGTATGGACTTGACTCTGAGATAGTAGCTTCATTGTGTGAATCCTTTGCTGCTCATATTGATCTCCCCAAAGAGAAGTGGTTTAAATATCATCCTCCTTTAGAAGTCAATGTAGTTAAACCCATTCCAGTTGAAGAGAAAGTCATTGCCTATAATGATCCTGTTGTTCCCAGTGCTTACATTGAGAAACCACCTTTCCGTGTTAGGATAAAGGATCATTCTAAAGCTTCAACTGTGATACGTAGAGGCTATATTAGAACACCTACACCCCATGAGCAAATTAGAGTTGAACCTAGCATTGCTATTATCAAAGATCTTCTGTCCGACGATGTTGAGGGACATAATATTCACTTCTGTGAAGATGCTGCTAGAATTGCTAAACCTCACGCTGGAGACAAACATAGGCCTGTTGTTGGCATGCCTGTGGTTTCTGTTAAGATAGGAGATCATTGTTACCATGGTTTATGTGACGTGGGTGCTAGTGTTAGTGCAATACCTCAATCCTTATACGATGAAATCAAAGATGAGATTGCACCTATTGAGATAGAGCCTATTGATGTCACTATTCAGCTTGCCAATAGAGATACTATCTTCCCTGTGGGAATTGTTAGGGATGTTGAAGTCTTGTGTGGTAAAACGAAGTATCCTACTGATTTCCTCGTTCTTGCTACCGCACAAGATAGCTTTTGTCCCATCATATTTGGTAGACCCTTTCTCAATACTGTCAATGCTCATATTGATTGTGAGAAGCAAACTGTCACTGTTGGCTTTGAAGGCGTGTCAGATGAGTTCAATTTCTCTAAGTTTGGTAGACAACCTCATGAAAAGGAGTTGCCTAGTAGGGATGTAACTATTGCCTTAGGTTCTATTGCTGTGCCCCCTACTGATCCCTTAGAGCAATACTTGCTTGAGCATGAAAATTATATGCATATGGAAGAAAGGGATGAGATAGATAGAGTTGTCTTAGAACAATATCCTATCCTTAAGAATAATCTACCTGTTGAACTACTTGGGATCCACCTCAACCAAAGGGTGATCCTGTGTTCGAGCTTAAACAGTTGCCTGATACACTTAAGTATGCCTATCTTGATGAAAAAGAGATATATCCTGTTATAATTAGTGCTAGCCTATCAGAGCATGAAGAAAAGAAGTTGCTAAAAACTCCGAGGCAGCACCGTGCTGCTATTGGATATACTCTTGATGATTTTAAGGGCATTAGTCCCACTCTATGCCAGCACAAGATCAAAACTGATCCTGATTTCAAACTAGTTGCTCATCATTAGAGGAGATTGAATCCTAAGATGAAAGAAGTAGTAAGAAAAGAAATACTAAAGCTCCTGGAAGCGGGTATTATCTATCATGTTGCTCATAGCGATTGGGTGAGTCTGGTGCATTGCGTCCCTAAGAAAGGAGGCATTGCCGTTGTCCCTAATGATAAGGATGAATTGATCCCACACATGATTATTACTCGCTATAGGATGGTGATCGATTTTAGGAAATTGAATAAAGCCACTAGGATAGATCATTACCCTTTGCCTTTTATCGACCAAATGCTAGAAAGGCTGTCCAAACACACACACTTTTGCTTTCTAGATGGTTATTCTGGTTTCTCCCAAATACCAGTTGAACAATCTGATCAGAAGAAAACCACTTTCACCTGCCCTTTCGGTACCTTTGCTTATAGATGTATGCCTTTTGGCTTATATAATGCATCTTCCACCTTTCAAAGATGTATGATGGCTATATTCTCTGACTTTTGTGAAAATATTGTTGAGGTTTTCATGGATGACTTCTCCGTTTACGGGTCTTCCTTTGATGATTGCCTCAGCAACCTTGATCGAGTCTTACAGAGATGTAAAGACACCAATCCTGTATTGAATTGGGAGAAGTGCCACTTTATGGTTAATGAAGGCATCGTCTTAGGACATAAAATTTCTAAAAGAGGTATTGAAGTCGATAAGGCTAAGGTTGATGCAATCGAGAAAATGCCATACCCCACAGATATCAAAGGTATAAGAAGTTTCCTTGGTCATGCTGGTTTCTATCGAAGGTTCATTAAAGACTTCTCTAAGATTTCTAGGCCTCTTACCAATCTCTTGCAAAGGGATATTCCTTTTGTTTTTGACGATGATTGTGAGGAAGCCTTCGAAATACTTAAGAGGGCTTTGATAACTACACCTATTGTTCAACCACCCGATTGGAACTTACCTTTTGAGATCATGTGTGATGCTAGCGATTATGCTGTTGGTGCTGTTCTAGGGCAAAGAGTTGATAAAAAGTTGAATGTTATTCACTATGCTAGTAAAACTCTAGACAGTGCCCAGAGAAACTATGCTACTATGGAGAAGGAATTTTTAGCAGTCGTGTTTGCATGTGAAAAGTTCAGGTCTTACATAGTTGATTCCAAAGTCACTATTCACACCAATCATGCTGCTATTAAGTACCTTATGGATAAGAAAGACGCTAAACCTAGACTTATCAGATGGGTTCTCTTGCTACAAGAATTTGATTTGCACGTTGTCGACGGAAAGGGTGCTGATAACCCCGTAGCAGATAACTTGTCTAGGTTGGAGAACGTTCTTGATGACCCACAACCTATTGATGATAGCTTTCCCAATGAGCAATTGAATTCCATCAATGCTTCACGTAGTGCACCATGGTATGCTGATTATGCGAACTATATTGTTGCCAAATATATACTGCCTAGTTTCACATACCAGCAAAAGAAGAAATTCTTCTTTGACTTGAGACATTACTTTTGGGATGATCCTCACGTTTATAAGGAAGGAGTAGATGGTGTTACTAGACGTTGTCTACCTGAACATGAACAGGGACAGATCCTACAGAAGTGTCACTCTGAGGCCTACGAAGGACACCATGCGGGAGATAGAACTGCACACAAGGTATTGCAATCAGGTTTCTATTGGCCCACTCTCTTCAAGGATGCCCATAAGTTTGTCTTGTCTTGTGACAAATGTCAAAGAATAGGCAATATTAGCAAATGTCAGGAAATTTCTATGAACCATTTGATGTCTGGGGCATTGATTATCTCGGACCTTTTCCAAAATCCAACGGGTATACTCATATCCTAGTTGCTGTTGATTATGTCACTAAGTGGGTAGAAGCTATCCCCACTAGTAGTGCTGATCACAACACTTCTATCAGGATGCTTAAAGAAGTTATCTTCCCTTGATTTGGAGTCCCGAGATATCTGATGACCGATGGTGGTTCACACTTCATTCATGGTGCTTTTCGTAAAACGCTTGCTAAGTACGATGTCAACCATAGAATTGTGTCTCCCTATCACCCAGTCCAGTGGTCAAGTAGAGCTAAGTAATAGAGAGATTAAACTGATTCTGCAAAAGACTGTCAACAAGTCTAGAAAGAATTGGTCTAAGAAGCTCGATGATGCACTGTGGGCTTATAGAACTGCCTATAAGAATACCATGGGCATGTCTCCGTACAAAATGGTGTACGGTAAAGCATGTCATTTACCTCTTGAGCTAGAGCATAAAGCTTATTGGGCAATCAAAGAGCTCAACCTTGATTTCGAACTTGCCGGTGAGAAGAGGTTATTTGATATTAGCTCCCTTGATGAGTGGAGAACTCAGGCATGTGAGAATGCCAAGCTGTTCAAAGAGAAGGTTAAGAGGTGGCATGATAAGAGGATACAAAATCGTGAGTTCAATGTAGGTGATTACGTCTTGCTATATAACTCTCGTTTAAGATTCTTTGCAGGCAAGCTTCTCTCTAAATGGGAAGGTCCCTATGTTGTTGAGGAAGTATATCTTTCCGGTGCTATTAAGATCAACAACACGGAAGGTAATTGTCCGAGAGTGGTAAATGGGCAGATAATCAAGCATTATATTTCAGATACTCCCATAAATGTTGAAAGAAATATTATCAATACCATAACTCCGGAAGAGTACCTAAGGGATATTTATCAGCCTGTTTCAGACTCAGAAAACGAAGAGGTATGTGATTCGGTAAGTAAACATAGTCCAAAACTTTTCTAGTAGGAAATTTTCTCTGTTTTGGAATATTTGAAAAAATACAAAAAATGGAAGTAGTCCGGAAAGTGCGCGAGGAGGCGACAAGCCTGCACGGCGCGGGCCCACCCCTGGCCGCGCCGTGAGGGCTTGTGGCCATCTCGTGCGCCTCCCGAACTCCGTTTTCGTGTGGGGTACTCCTTCTGGTCTGGAAAAAATCATTATATATACTCCCGTTTTGTCTGACCCTTGCATCACGCAGATCTCTTCTGTTTTTTGTTTCAAGCCAGTTTTCTGCCGCAGATTTAGAGCAAGATTTCGTCCCAGGAATATGTGGGGGAGAACGATCTCCGTCAAATCTATGGAGAAGTTCATGCTGATCTGAAAAGGATGGAGGTCATGGAGGCTAAGGAAAGGCTACCTAAAGAAACCAAGGGCAAAGCTAAGGAGAAGGATCAGGCATGGGATGAAGTGCAATGTGTGCTCAACAAGGAAGAAGTTGAAGAAGTGGATTTCCTTCAACCCTACCTCCACCTACTGTCTCCATCTTTGATTGAACTCTTGAGGTTTTGTGAAACAACTCGTGCTCGCAATACTTGTCTCACTTGTGAAGTTGTTTTGCTGGAAAAACATATCGCATATCTCCAAGGTATAAATCAAAGATTAATGGCCCTCTTGGAGTCCAAGATTGCAACAACTCCTCCACCTTCACCACCAAAAGAAGACAACTGAGCATTGGTATGGGCAATCCCCTTGGCTTGTGCTAAGCTTGGGGGAGTTGCCCCAGTATCGTATCACCATCACATCTTTTGGCTTTACCTTTGTTTTAGTTTTCCTTTTCAGTTTTCTTTTTCTCTAGTAGTTTAAAAGTCTTAGTGTTTTAGTCTTGAGTTTTCTTTGTGTCACCCCCGATGTATTCGAGCTCGTGAGCCATATAATAAAGAGTGTCTTAGTTGAAGGGCTTTGCCTCTTGCCATGATCAAAAGAGTGAGAATAGAACAAAGGCATGAAAGATCATGTAATGATCTTATGGGGAGTGATGGCTTCACATATAAAAAGAATGAGGATTGAAACTTGTTGAGGGTACGCAAACGTAGACCTTGGTCATGGTTGCAATTAATAGGAAGTGATAAAGAAGGAGAGGTTCACATATAAATATATCATCTCTGACACCATCTATGATTGTGAACACTCACCAAACTATTGCATGCCTAGAAGTAGATGTTGGACAAGGAAGACAACATAATGAATTGTGATTGCTTGGCTCTGAACAATGTTATATGATTAGAGATCCGTTAGCATGTGAAGATTGCTTCCACCTCACATTAGCCAAACCTCCCGCACTAAGTAGAGATACTACTTGTGCATCCATAAACCATCAACCCAGTTTTTCCATGTGTGTCCACCATACCTACCTATGGATTGAATAAGATCCCTCAAGTAAGTTGTCATCGGTGCAAGCAATAAAAATTGCTCTCTAATATGTATGATCTATTAGTGTGTGGAAAATAAGCTTTATACGAACCTGTGATGAGGAGGACATAAAAGCGACAAACTACATAATAAAGTACTTTATCACAGGAGGCAATATAAAGTGACGTTCCTCCGCACTAAGAGGACACACATCCAAACCTCAAAAGCGCATGGCAACCTCTGCTTCTCTCTGCGAAGGGACTATCTTGTACCTTTACTTTTTGCCCTTGAAAGAGTCATGGTGATCTTCACCAATTCCCTATTTCGCCTTTATCTTGGCTACCGTCATATGCTTGGGAAAGATCTATATTCATATGTCAACTTGGAGGCAAGTATTCATGAATTATTATTGTTGACATTACCCTTGAGGTAAGCAGTTGGGAGGCAAAACTGTAAGCCCCTATCTTTCTCTGTGTCCAGCTGAAACTTTGATCTCATGAGTACCACGTGAGTTGTAGCAATTGTAGAGAACGAAAGAATGATTGAGTATGTGGATTTGCTTTACAAGCTCTTATTTGACTCTTTGTGATGTTGGGATAAATTGCAATTGCCTCAATGACTAAAGGCTATCGGTTGTTACTTCTCGGTAAGGTTCTTGATCCATGCTTTACTTTGTGAAGAAATTATCACTTTAGCATGAGAGATTATATGTTGTATTGCTGTTCTGATCTTGATCATGATGCATGCATGTTCGTATCTTGTTTTGTCGACACCTCTCTTCCTAAACATGTGGACATATTTATTGAGTTAGGCTTTCGCTTGAGGACAAGCGAGGTCTAAGCTTGGGGGAGTTGATACGTCCATTTTGCATCATGTTTTCATGTTGATATTTATCGCTTCTTTAGCTGACATTTCACTTCACGGTACAATTCTTATGCCTTTTCGCTCTTATTTTGCAAGGTTTACATGAAGAGGGAGAATGCCGGCAACTGGAATTCTGGCCTGAAAGTGGAGCAAAGTTGAGATACCTATTCTGCGCAACTCCAAACGCCGTGAAAATCAACGAAGATTGTTTTCCAGATTTATCAAAAATACTTGGCCGAAGAAGTACCAGCTAGGGGTTGGCCACAAGCCTGCACGGCGTGGCCACCCCCCCCCCAGGAAAATTAGCGAGGAGCTTTTTCGTAGATTCGCCGCCGCCACGAGGAGGAACTTGAGCAGAACCAATCTAGAGCTCCGGCAGGACGATCATGCCGGCGAAACTTCCCTCCCGAAGGGGGAAATCATCGCCATCGTCATCACCAACACTCCTCTCGTCGGAGGGGACTCGTCACCATCAACATCTTCATCACCACCATCTCATCTCCAAACCCTAGTTCATCACTTGTAACCAATCTCCGTCTCGCGACTCCGATTGGTACTTGTAAGGTTGCTAGTAGTGTTGATTACTCTTTGTAGTTGATGCTAGTTGGATTGTTTCATGGAAGAGTTTATGTTCAGATCCTTGATTCTACTCATTACCTCTCTGGTCATGAATATGATTATGCTTTGTGAGTAGTTACTTTTGTTCCTGAGGACATGGGATAAGTCGTGTTAATAGTAGTCATGTGAATTTGGTATTCGTTCGCTAATTTGATATGTTGTATGTTGTTTTTCCTCTAGTGGTGTTATGTGAACGTCAACTACAGAACACTTCACCATTATTTGGGCCTAGACGAAGGCATTGGGAAGTAGCAAGTAGATGATGGGTTGCTAGAGTGACAAAAGCTTAAACCCTAGTTTATGCGTTACTTCGTAAGGAGCTGATTTGGATCCACTAGTTTAATACTATGGTTAGACTTTGTCTTAATTCTTCTTTCGTAGTTGCGGATGCTTGCGAGAGGGGTTAATCATAAGTGGGATGCTTGTCCAAGTAAAAGCAGTACCCAAGCGCCGGTCCACCCACATATCAAACTATCAAAGTAACGAACGCGAATCATATGAACATGATGAAACTAGCATGACAGAAATTCCCGTGTGTCCTCGGGAGCGCTTTTCCTCCTATAAGACTTTGTCCAGGCTTGTCCCTTGCTACAAAAGGGATTGGGCCACTTTGTTGCACCGTTGTTACTTTTGTTACTTGTTGCTTGCTACGTATCATCTCACCACACAATCACTTGTTACCGATAATTTCAGTGCCTGCAGATTTTACCTTGCTGAAAACCACTTGTCAGATCCTTTTGCTCCTCGTTGGGTTCGACACTCTTACTTATTGAAAGGACTACGATTGATCCCCTATACTTGTGGGTCATCAGGCCACCTTGGCTCACCTGAAGACCCCCGAGGAACTTGAAGAAATGGAATTTTCTCAAGACTTTGACTGGTCGTGGCCTCCAAAGAAGAAATTCAAGCCTATTCCAGTTCCTGACTCGGAGGACAGTTCATTCTCTTCATTTCGCACTGCAGAATCAGATGAAGAACCAGAGGACACTTCAACTGGTCGAAGGAAGAAGTTTGTCGCCAAGGATTCTCACGCCTCTACATCAACAAAGAAGTGAATTTCTTCAAGGGCGTTAGTCCTCAGTTTTGTCCCTTTTCGTAACTTGATGACAAAGGGGGAGAAATCTGAGAGTTAGTCTTCAAGCGGGATTCATAATGGGCTTATATATTTTATTAAGTTACAAACTCTAGGCTCTTCTAAAGTTTTTGATGTAATGAGTTGTAACTTAAGCCTGATGGTGCTCTGACTCTTTTGAACGTTTTTCCTCGCATGCTTATTCCTCAAAGTTCATTAATGCAGGAATGTTGAAATTCGTTAGACACCATTTTTCACCACGCATTAATAATTCCATATACTATATGTCAAACGCATGCATGAATTGTAACATACAGGGGGGATCTCCATGATTTAAATCATCAATGTGCATCTGCTATTCAAAGCAGATTCCTCAAAACATGCACATTTTCAGGGGGAGTTTCTCTGTATCTTGACTTCAAATTCCTCAAACTCTGTACTTACATTACATATTATTATCCCCGTTGAAAACTTAACCTAATTGTCATCAACCACCAAAAAGGGGGAGATTGTAAGTGCATCTAGTGCCCCTTAGTGATTTTGGTGGTTTGAAGACTTATAGGTTAAGAGACTGATATGTTCGTGAGTGTACACAAGCTCTATAAATCGCTGTCGAGTTTGAGTTATTCGATGAATATCGACCCCTAAAAATGTATGTCTTCGGGTGAAGACTTTGGTTTTACCTTGAAGACTTTGTTCGCGAAGAAATTGATATTTCTCATGAAGATATTGAAGATGAGGAATTCGGTGTGTGGTGAAGAAAACACTCCGAAGACTTTGAAGCGTGAAGATAAACTCTTTCTGTTTCATTCTCTTTACTCTTGAGTCATAGAAACACCATACTATTAAAGGGGGTCGAGGTAAAACTATGGAATGATTTTCCTCATGATGCTCAACCCAAGCCTAAATCTACCAAAGCCTCAAAGTGAGGAATATGAGAGACATGAGGACTTTCATAGTTGAAATTTCCTACCATTCCCGCACCACACACCAACTCACTAATCTTATCCACCCAACAGTCATATTATTTAAGGGCATTTATGTCAAATCATGCCGGGATGCTCCCAGGCTATAAATAGCCGCCCACACAACCACTTGTTGGTTGGCTACTCCAAGAGAAACTAACACTTGTCATTTAGAGCAACCCAAATTCCTTAGAGTCTTTGAAAGAAATCATCAAGTGAGGAAAGAACCGAAAACACCAAACCCAAACCAAAAACCAAAGTGATTGAGCATCACTAAAGAAGTTGTTCCTCTGTGGAACCGACACTTATTACCTTCGAGGATAGTGCATCCTCCAGACGGTTAGGCCTCGTCGTCTAGAGCATCCAACATTCAGTTGTGGATCGCCGGGTGACCGAGTTTGTGAGGGTTTGGAAGTCTGCCCTGAAGACTTACCACGAGTGTTGGGCGAGGACTGTGTGTCCTTAGATCAAGGAGAATACGGTAGGGACTGTGTGTCCCGGGACTGTGTGTCCTTTTGGTTTCAATACCCAACCGCTCCAAACCAGACGTACAATTGTCACGACAGTTGAAACTGGATCTTCAACAACTGTCTTCATCAAGCTATGAGTTCTATTTCTTCAACTCTTGCATTTCCACAATTGTATGTTGAAGACTTTCATCTGTACTGTTTGAAGAATTTGTCTGGAGACTTTCTATGAATTTCCTCAACCTCAAATTCTTCGCTTGAGTTAGTCTTCACCTTCTTACTCTGTACTTGCGAACTGTGCAAACCGAATCTCAGAAATTTCATTGAGTACTTTGCTGTAGTCGTTTTTGCACTCCTAATCCTGTACTATTTCGGCTGCAGTTAGTTCATGATTGAGGACTTTCCTCACAAGGAATTTCCTTAGTGATGATATTCTAAAAATCGCCTATTCATCCCCCTCTAGTCGATATAATGCACTTTCAGAAGGTCATAGGGTAAGGGCTCATTGAGAGAAAGGGATCCTCGATACTTCTCACTTTTACAAGGGCTCCTTGAATTTTTCTTTTCTCCCCTTTTGGTATGAATAAGAGTTCCTTGAATTATCTCCCCCTATGTTAGGGATCCTAGACGATTCTACCTCTTATATTGCATGGGATCACTGAAGTTTTTCTCTCCCTAGAGAAGTTTTCTCCCCCTAAAACATACATTCAAAATAAATTTTCACATCAATAAAGTTCGTTAGAAAAATCAGAGTAACCGAGGTCAAATGATTTGGTAGAAGCGAGAATGATATTCAGGCCTCTTGGGTGAAATTGGTTGGACCGAGTTTTCCAATTCGGTGAAACCGAGTTGCAATGATAGTCAACTCTTTAGTAGAAGAATAACAATTTTAAAAAAATGAGATATATACATACATGTAGATGAGGGTTGAATGGTTATAAGAGTGTGAAAGGTCATATGTGAACCATACAATGATCTCCATCTATATGTGGGGCGATTACAAGGTCACCTATATTTGAGTATTTTACTTGAGGAGTCAAGAAAGGATGCTTGATCATAGGTCATACTCATCTTTAAGCAGAAAAATGGGGTTACCATTTTTCGATTAAGCTTTCAATGTCTTCATATCACTTTATTTGCTTCATCCATGAATTTGTGTAGAGCTTTATCAAGGATATGAGTACATACCTTCGAACGATGTTGATGACGTGTCATGTAGGTGAACTTGTTGTGGATGCTCAAAGTTGATGAAGATCATCTTGAGTTGGGAGCAATCCATGTCGTTTTGGTTCACTTTTCACCTACAATGCTTAGTCATGCAATGAAGAGCATAATATATCCAAATGAGATGAGTGAATTACTTCATCAAATGGTTGTCAAGGATATGATTTCTTGTCTTCTTCCTTCATCCTCAAAGAGGGGTTGTTGATACTTGGCCATGTTAAGATTGCTTTTGATTGGAGTTGATGGAAATCTTTTGGTGTGTATTTCTTCCAAGTACCTACAAAAACTTAGACGCAATACAAGGGAGCATAGTTTCCAAGATATAAGATAATAAAATCAATGGCATCAAGGAATAGTCAGTCAAGCTCATGCCCTTGCATGCTTCTGAGCGAGTCTAGCTGAAGTTCGAAGCATCGATGATGTTCAACTCACTCCTCAAATGACAGAACACTTCCTCATCAAGTGGTTTGGTAAAGATATCAGCTAGTTGTTTGTCAGTACGAACATGGTTGAGATTGATATCTTCTTTAGCAACATGATCACGAATGAAATGATGTCGCACTTGGATGTGTTTTGTTCTAGAATGTTGCACAAGATTATAGGCAATCTTAATAGACTTTCACTGTCACACAAGAATGGAACTTTTCTAACATGAATGCCATAATCCTTAAGCGTTTGAGTCATCCATATTAATTGGGCACACCATGATCCAACGACAAGGTATTCGGCTTCGGCAGTGGATAAGGATACCGAGTTTTGTTTCTTGGATGTCTAAGAGACAAGAGATCTCCCAAGAAATTGACATGTGCCCGAGGTGAATTTTCTATCAGCCTTGTATCCAACATAGTCCAAGTCGGAATAGCCAACAAGATTAAAAGAATATCCCTTGGGATACAATATGCCAAAGTTTGGTGTATGTATAAGGCATCTCACTATCCTTTTCACAGCCAATAGATGACACTCTTCAGGTGCTGCTTGATAGTGGGCATACATGTAAACACTCAGCTTGATGTGAGGACGGGAGGCACATAGATATAACAATGAACCAATCATTGATCGATAAACCTTTTGATCAACGGGTATGTCCTCCTTAGTGAGGTCAAGATGTCCACTAGTAGGCATGGGGGGTTCTCATACCTTTCCATTCTTGCATGTTGAACTTTCTGATTAAGTCCTTGGTGTACTTGGTTTGAGAGATAAATGTTCCTTCTCTTGATTGTTCGATTTGAAATCCAAGGAAGAACTTGAGTTCACTCATCATAGACATCTCATACTTCTCTAACATCAGCCTTCCAAACTTTTCACTAAAATGTGGGTTAGTGGAACCAAAGATAATATCATCCACATATATTTGACAAACAAATAGTTCTCCATTGACACTTTTAGTGAATAAGGTTGCATCAATTTTACCAATCTCAAAACCCTTTTCAATGAGAAACTTCGTTAGGCATTTGTACCAAGCTCTAGGTGCTTGTTTAAGACCATATAATGCTTTCCGAAGTTTGTAAACATGATCCAGTTTCTTAGGGTTCACACAATCACGAGGTTGTTTAGCATAAACTTTCTGTTCAATTTCTCCATTGAGAACGACACTTTTGATATCCATTTGGTAAAGAGTTATATCATGGTGATTGACATAAGCTAGAAGAATACGAATGGCTTCAAGTCTAGCAACAGGAGCATAAGTCTCACCATAGTCCATACCTTCGACTTGCGTGTATCCTTGGGCTACGAGATGTGCTTTATTGTGTACAACTTGTCCGTCTTCATCTTGCTTGTTCCGAAACACCCATCTTGTACCAATGATATTCTGCTCGCCTTCAGGTTTTTCAAATGGTGTCCATACTTGGTTCCTATCGAAGTTGTGTATCTCTTCGTGCATAGCGTTCAACCAATCTGGATCTTGAAGAGCTTCTTCTATCTTCAAGAGTTCAATCCTGGAGATGAAAGAATAATGCTCACAAAAGTTAGCTAAACGAGATTTAGAGCGAGTGGTTCTCCCGATTTTATGTCACCGTAGATTTGTTTCAACGAATGAGCTCTGTCCACTCTTTCTCTAATTCTTCACAACTTCTTTTTGTTGGATGGAGAATATTCTTCTTCATAATCTTCATCATCTTGAGTGTTGTCGTTGACGTCATCATCTCCTTGGGGTTGTGGTGAGGAAGGTTGAGGTGGATCATCACGATGTACTTCTTCCTCTTCTTCATCATGTCTTGTACCGCTTGTGGATGCTTCCATGTCATTTTGCGGTTCGCCTTGACATGAAGTGGGAGCTTCCACTTGAGTTGATGAAGTACTTTCCTTCACCTCCATGGGACGAATCTTGCCAATGGACAAGTATTTGATAGCTTCCGAAGGTTCCTTATCTCCTACATCAATTGGCAATTGTTTGACTTGCGAACCGTTAGTCTCATCAAACTTCACATCTACTGTCTCTTCAACTTTTGTAGTGAAGTTGTTGTAGACACGGTAAGCGTGAGAGTTTGATCCATAACTGAGAATGAAACCTTCATAAGATTTAGGTGCAAATTTAGAACGGCGATGCTTATCAAGAATATAGCACTTAGAGCCGAATACCCGAAAGTATCCAACTTGAGCTTTGTTACCGGTGAGTAGCTCGTATGCCGTTTTACCGAGAAGCTTATGTAGGTAGATTCGGTTTATGGCACGGCAAGCTGTTTCCACGACTTCTCCCCAAAAGTGTCTTGGAGTCTTGTATTCGTCAAGCATCGTTCTCGCCATCTCTATGAGCGTCTCGTTCTTCCTCTCAACAACTCCATTTTGTTTAGGTGTGTATGTTGCCGAGAACTCATGTAAGATACCTTCTTCATCAAGAAAAGTATCCACATTAGTGTTCTTGAACTCCATTCCATTGTTGCTCCGAACCTTCTCGATCTTCACTTCAAACTAGTTTTGAGCTTTCCGAGCAAAGTTCTCGAGGATCATTTGTACGTGCGACTTATCATTGAGAAAGAACACCCACGTAAATCTGGAAAAACCATCAACAATGACTAAACCATAAGAATTTCCACTGAGGCTCTTGTAAGCATTGGGACCCAAGAGATCCATGTGAAGCAGCTCGAGGGGTCTTCTAGTGGTCATGATGTTCTTCACGGGATGACTTCCACCAACTTGCTTTCCTTCTTGACAAGCACTACAAAGTCTATCGTCGTCAAAGATAACATCTTTAACACCAAGAATATGATCACCTTTGATAGGTTTATCAAGATTACGCATACCAACATGTACAAGCCTTCTATGCCATAACCAACCTTTAGAAGATTTTGCAATAAGACATGTACGGGGTTTGGATATCTTACAGAAATCAACAATGTATAGATCACCTCTACGGAAACCAGTAAAGACGATGTTATGATTGTCGCTACGAAACACTCAGCATCCAACTTTTGTAAATAGCAGCCCAAAACCAAAGTTTGCTAGTCTAGATATGGAAAGAAGATTGTAGCCAAGGGATTCAACAAGCATGACATTCTGAATGGAGCTGTCATGAGATACGACCACCTTACCAAGACTGTTGGGGATATTACCTGCGGATAACCTGCCCTTAGTGGGCCGGGTCATCAAAGGGGCGACTTACCATTCGAAGCGTGTCTTGTGGCCCAGAAGCTGGATGGCGGTTCAAGAGGTCGTGAGATGGTAGATTACCAAGGGAGTTCCCAATCGTGGAGAGCACGGCGACTCAGAGATAGGGAAAGCCACAAGGAGTAGCATGACAGGACTTTTGTAAACCCTAGGGCCTCGACTTGTATATAAAGGTGAGTCCCGAGGAAAGGTCAGGCGGGTTAGAGAGAATCGAGAGCTAGGTCAGGCGCGTTACGCCCTCCTTGTAATCGAAATCACCATTAATCCACACAAAGCAGGACGTAGGCTTTTACCTCCTCACGAGGGGCCGAACCTGGGTAAATTTGAGTCTCGCTTTCGCTCACCCCCTTCGAGTTGCCACCAAGGTGTGATGGCTCCATCTTTAAGTCCTTTCACGAGGACATCTGCCGTGACAAAACCATGACAGTTGGCGCCCACCGTGGGGCTAGCGCATGGTGGAGTTGAGTTCTCGAAGGGAGCCCTACCAGGGTTAGGATGCTATGCGGTCGGCATCATGACAAAGAGCTGCCGTGGGAGGTACTACATCGACAACTTGCTGTGGGAGCCGGAAGCCGATTCAGTCGAATCTGGCTACCGAGTCCCCTTCTGCAAAATGAACATCTTCATCGGCATAATTGGGACGCCCGTGCCTGAGCCAGACAACTCAACCCACATCGTCGAGCCAGCCAGGTACGTCCTCCCCATCACACGGCGGGACAGGAGTCGCCACACTTTGGTCGGTTTTACAAAGGGAAACTACGTACAAGACGAAGCGACAGCCCAGGAGATCACCCCCATCAATTCTGACGGTGAGTCATCCATGGGTGAGACAGATTCAATCCACCCTCTCCAGGAAGGAAAACTCGGAGGGTTGTCGCTGGCAATGGACCCCGAGGTCCTCGAGAGATCCCAACGACAAATCGCCATCTACATGGCGGGGTCAACACAGCCTTAGTAAAATTCAACCAGTAACAACTAGACCGGTGGGACATCCAAACCCCCAGCACAAACCATGGCGGAATTAGCGACGGAGGTCGCCAGCCTTATGGCAACCACCGTCACGACCGAGAATCAGGAGTCTATCAACGCCGAGCTAGCAAAGTTGCGGGAGGCGATGGCCAAGGTGCAGCGGGACATGGAAGCAGAAGCCGCCAGGGTGGAGACGCAGCAAGCCGCGATCGCAGCAGAGACGGAGCAGTTGAACACCAAAGGATGGCGGCTCGAGAGACAACAGCACGTGTCCGACGCCGTTCGCCAATGGAGGCACCACAGACGTATCCCGTCCGACTTACATCCAACTCGCCTTTTCGACACCCCGCGCACCCCGGGGCGGGTCCTGATCGACCTTTACAAACTGTTCCAAGGGGAGGTCCAGTTCCGCCGTCCAATCCACCGCCGCCTCAACCAATGGATGCCCATGCGACTCGGTTCCAAATGCCACGGGGTCACTTCTCGAATCCCGTGGACAATGTGCTGGCGGCAACCCGCCACTTGGAGTCCCTGCTGATGTACGGAAACTCCCTGACCGAGATAGAGGCCAGAAACGCCATCGAGATGCTAAAGACAGCCGTGGTCCAGCACGAGCAATACTCTCATAGCCTCCATCGACTGCACTCCATGCCTCAGGCGAGCCACACCAGGAGTCGCCACGAGGACTTACCCGCAGTAACCAGCGGGCCGCGGCGACTCCCTCAACATAACCCGCTCGGGATGCCCGACACGCTAGCTCAAGATATCGTGGACGCGGCACGAGCTGCACGTCAGATAGAGACAGCAACCATGGCGGGTCAGGTCTACCCGGCTTACACGTCATCACCTCCCGCGCCCCTGGACACCGGAGGCAAGCACATCAGTGTATCGTGTCTTGCGCCGGTTCTGCGCAACGAGCGAATGCCAAAGGACTTCAAAGGGCCCCGGAAGGTCCCCAATTACTCGTCGGATCTCGAACCAGGGTCATGGATCGAGAGTTACGAACTCACGATGGACATGCTTGACGTAAATGAGGCGGTTTGCGCTAAGTACTTCACCATGATGCTCGAAGGGACAACACGTGCATGGTTGAAAAACTTGCCACCTAACTCCATCAACACCTGGGCGGAGCTAAAAGAGCACTTTATCAAGAATTTCAGAGGGACTTGCAAACGCTCGATGACCATCGTCGACCTACAACACTGCTTTCAGCGGCCGGATGAGCCAGCCCACCATTGGACCCGACGAGTCGCAGAAGTTATTCATTCATCATAAGGCATCTCGACGGCTCAGGCGGTGTTGATCCTGGAGAAGAACTGCCATTACAAACCTCTGGTGCTAAAACTAGGGCGACTTAAGCGGAAAGTACAGGACATGGGTGAATTAATGGATACCCTTACTAGGTATGCTGAGTCGGACGACACCAAGGATCCCGGGGAGGACGACGAAAAAGTTAGTACCGCAAGGAAGGGCGAGTTACACAAGGGCCATTCTCAGTTTCAGGACCGGGGCAACCACCACTCCGGTGGGCACGGCAAAAAGAGACAACAGGAAGGTCCTACGGATTTGTCGCTAATACTAATATTGGAAACGGAAACCCGTGCCAGAAGAAGCGGGGCTTTAGTGGGAAGAAACCATGCAATTATCACGAAATGCTCAAAGGCCCTTGTCCGCAGCATGCCACGGCAGAGGGACCGACGACTCACTCCAGGGAGGATTGCTATGTGATGCAGGAATTCTGGGCCGAGGCGCTCAGAAGAGGTCAAGGTGGTGAACAGGGCTAGCGACAGGAACAACCCGGTGCATCCGGATCACGCCAGGTCCCATTCGGTGGTTTTCCTAATCCGGGACCACAGGGCGGGTCACAGCCCAACGCTGGGCAGTACCAAGTTCACAATCAGCAATACCACCCGTCGCGAGTGTTCCAGCACCCCCCCCCCGCAAGGGGATCCCCAACGACAGGAAGATCGTGGCGGGTTTCAGAATAACCCCAAACAATTGAACAACGGGCAGTATCACGTGTTCACCACCAGCACCTGCAAGCGGGATCATAAGGTGAAGCATAGGACCTTCAGCATAGCTGAGCCGGCGCTCCCTTGATACCTTCACTGGTCTGAACAACCCATAACCTGGAGCAGGGAAGACCACCCCCCCTGAGTGGACAACCCTGGCGACTTGGCTTTGGTTGTGGCTCCCCAAGTCGGAGGGTACACCCTTTCCAAGGTCCTCATGGATGGAGGCAGCACCATCAACGTCTTATACTTTGATACTTTCCGACGAATGAACCTCTTGGAGAAAGACCTGATGCCGTCATCCACGGTCTTCCACGGCATCGTCCCTGGTAAGTTGGCATATCCCATTGGACGGGTTGAACTTAATGTAGCTTCTGGCACAGAGTCAAATTACAGGAGCGAGTCTCTCCTGTTCGAACTGGTCAAAATCAAGAGCCCCTATCATGCATTGTTTGGATGGCCGGCGTACGCCAGATTCATGACCTGCCCATGCTATGTTTATCTCAAACTCAAGATGCCCGGCCCTAAGGGTCCTATTACCATCAGCGGAGACAGGAAGATAGCTCAAGAATGTGAAGAAGGAGACGCAGCATACGCCGAGTCGGCTTGCGCGGCCGAGGAGCTCAAATTTCACCAAGCTAATGTTGACCCGGCGGACATGACGCCGCTCAAGAGGCCGAACATCGATTCTGAGCCGCCCCTCAAGTTTAAACCAACGGACGACACCAAGGTTATAGACTTTACACCTGGCGACTCCACCAAGCAGTTCACTATTGGGGCGGGTCTCGACCCCAAATAGGAAAGCGCGCTCATCGAATTCATCCGTGAGAATCGGGACATCTTTGGATGGAAACCTTCTGACATGCCAGGTGTACCGAGAGAATTCGCTGAGCACCATATTAATACTGACCCTAAAGTTAAGCCAGTTCGACAGTACCTTCACAGGTTCAATGAAGAGCGTCGTAAGGCGATCGGAGAGGAAGTAGCCCGACTCCTAGCCGCCTGGTTTATCATCGAGGTTTTCCACCCTGAATGGCTGGCTAACCCGGTCCTAGTGCTAAAAAAGAACGATACTTTCTGCATGTGCATCGACTACACTGACCTCAACAGAGCCTATCCGAAGGATCCCTTCGCCCTTCCCCGCATTGATCAAATTATTGACTCGACGGCGGGTTGTGAATGTCTGTGTTTCTTGGACGCTTATTCGGGATATCATCAGATCAAGATGGCAGTGGTGGATCAGGAGAAGACATCCTTCATAACCCCATTCAGGGCCTTCTGTTACGTGTCTATGCCGTTTGGGCTCAACAGTGCGGGGGCGACTTATCAGCTTTGCATCCAAAACTGCTTGCACAACCAGATATGCCGTAATGTCCATGCTTATGTGGATGACATAGTGGCCAGGTCTCGCCGAAAGGAATCGCTCTTGGAGGATCTCAAGGAAACCTTTGACAACCTGCGTGTTTACCATATGAGGCTTAACCCCACCGAGTGTGTTTTTGGTGTCCCTCCGGGGAAGTTATTTGGTTTCTTGGTAACGGGGCGTGGTATTGAAGCCAACCCGGACAAGATCGAGGCAATTACCTCACTGGGGAAACCGGCCAACGTTAACCAGGTCGAGCGTATGGCGGGTCAAATCGCAGCTCTAAGCCGCTTTATAAGTCGCTCGGGGAGAAGGCCATCCCTCTCTATCAGTTGCTCAAGAAAACTGATCGTTTCGTATGGACGGACGAAGCCGACGAAGCTTTTGAAGCCTTGAAGCGACAATTAGTTAACCCGCCAGTGTTGGCGGCTCCGGCGGACAAGGAACCTATGCTCCTGTACATTGCAGCCAATTCCAAGGCAGTCAGCATGGCAATAGTTGTCGAGCGGAAGGAAGAAGGAAAGGAGTATCCAGTCCAACGACTGGTGTATTTCATCAGCGAGGTCCTCACTCTCTCCAAGCAACGTTACCCACATTGGCAGAAGCTTGTTTTTGGGGTGTTTATGGCGAGTCATAATCTAAAGCACTACTTCCAGGAACACCCGATCATGGTCGTCAGTTCCGCCCCCCTCGGCGACATCATACAAAACCGAGAGGCCACCAGACTGATTGGTAAGTGGGCCATCGAGCTCGGGTCCTACCATGTGCGGTATACGCCTCGGACGGCCATCAAATCTCAAGCACTCGTGGATTTCATCAATGAGTCGACCGAGTTACAAATCCCGAAGGAAAGGCCCGATCATACTTATTGGACCATCCATTTCGACTGGTCTAGGCAATTGGAAGGCCCGGGGGCTGGCGTGGTGATAACTTCGCCTCAAGGTGATAAGTTTTGGTATGTCCTTCGGCTCATGTTTCCATGTACCAATAATGCAGTGGAGTATGAAGCCTTGCTCCATGGTTTGCGACTCGCCAAAGAGATGAACCTCACGCGAGTCAGGTGTTTAGGCGATTCAGATCTGGTGGCACAGCAGGTTTCTAGCACCTCGGATTCACGAGACCCTTTGATGGCGGCTTACAGACGAGCTTTGTCAGATGTAGCGGGTCACTTCAATGGTTATCAAGTGGATCACATTGATCGGCGACTTAATGAATCAGCGGACGCTCTTTCCCATCTCGGTTCACAACGTAAGCCAGTTCCTCCCAATGTCTTTTTGGATGTATTGCATAACCCCTCGGTAAAACTGCCTTCGGAGGAAGATTTAGCGGTACCGGACCCCGAGTCTCAACTCGTGGCGGCTCTTCACGCTACTCCAGACTGGGCGACTCCTTACATGGCATATCTCACCAGAGGTGAGTTACCTGCCGACGAGTTATTAGCTCGCCAAATCGTCCGTCGGTGTCAATCCATGGTCATACACAATGGCGAGTTACACAAACAAAGTACCTCCGGGGTATTTCAAAGATGTGTCTCTCCTCAAGAAGGATGTATGATCCTCAATGAGATTCATGCGGGCGATTGTGGTCATCATGTTGGGTCCTGATCCTTGGTTTCTAAGGCCTTCACACATGGGTTCTATTGGCTGACTGCTCATGCAGACGCAAAGGAGATCGTTCGCCGATGTGATGGCTGCCAAAAATTTGGACGCCACATGCACGTGCCGGCTCAGGAATTGTGGATGATACCAATCACTTGGCCGTTTGCAGTCTGGGGGCTTGATATGGTTGGCCCTTTCAAGATGTCTTCCACCAAAAAGGCTCACCTATTGGTGGCGGTTGACAAATTTACCAAGTGGGTGGAGGCGGAACCTGTTAGCAGCTGTGATGCAGATACGGCCGTCAAATTCTTGAAGAAACTAATTTTCAGATTCGGATATCCTCATAGTATCATTACTGACAATGGTACTAATCTATCCGAAGGTGCAATTTAAGAGTTTTGTTCACGAGAGCATATCCGGCTTGATGTTTCCGCGGTTGCACATCCCCAGTCTAATGGGCAAGCGGAGAGGGCGAATCAGGAAATATTGCGGGGGATTAAGCCTCGGATCATGGTATCTTTGGAACGTACTCCAGGATGTTGGGTGGAGGAGTTGCCGTCAATACTATGGAGTATCAGGACAACTCCAAATCACTCCACGGGTTTTGCTCCCTTCTTTACGGTCTACGGAGCAGAAGCGGTGTTACTGCTGCCTCTTGAGTTTTTCCCTTGAAGAGGAAAGGGTGATGCATCACAGGAGGAGTAAGTATTTCCCTCAGTTTGAGAACCAAGGTATCAATCGAGTAGGAGAATCGCGCCAAGTCCAGAGTACCTGCGCAAACACAAAAGAGCTTGCACCCAACGCTATAAGGGGGTTGTCAATCCCTTCAAGATTGATTGCAAAGTGAGCTCTGAAGGCGGAAAGTGCAACGAAGTAAAACTGTAAGGCTGAAAATATGGTGTGAAGTAGACCCCGGGGCCATAGTGTTCACTAGAGGCTTCTCTCAAAATAGCAAATAATACGATGGGTGAACAAATTACTATCGAGCAATTGATAGAACCGCGCAAAGTCATGACGATATCTAAGGCAATGATCATACATATAGGCATCACGTCCGAGACAAGTAGACCGATACTTTCTGCATCTACTACTATTGCTCGACACATCGACCTCTATCCAACATGCATCTAGTGTATTGAGTTCATGACGAACAGAGTAATGCCTTAAGCAAGATGACATGATGTAGAGGGATAAACTCAAACCAATGATGAAAACCCCATCTTTTTAGCCTTGATGGCAACAACACGATACGTGCCTCGCTACCCCTTCTGTCACTGGGTGAGGTCACCGCACCGTATCAACCCAAAGCCATGCACTTCTCCCATTGCAAGAATCATAGATCAAGTTGGCCAAACAAAACCCACTACTCGAAGAGAATTACAAGGATATGAAATCATGCATATAAGAGATCAGAAGAAACTCAAATAAGATTCATAGATAATCTGATCATAAATCCACAATTCACCGGATCTCGACAAACACACCGCAAAGAAGATTACATCAGATAGATCTCCATGAAGATCATGGAGAACTTTGTATTGAAGATCCAAGAGAGAGAAGAAGCTATCTAGCTACTAGCTATGGACCCAAAGGTCTATGGTGAACTACACACGCATCATCGGAGAGGTCATGGTGTTGATGAAGAAGCCCTCCGTATCCGAATCCCCCTGCGACAGGGCACCAGAACGTGCCCCAGATGGGATCTTGCGGAGAAAGAAGCTTGCGGCGGCGGAAAAGTATTTTCATGGATCTCTCTCGCAGTTTTGGAATTTTTCTAAATTTATAGGCGGAAGAGGTAGGGCAGACGAGCCACACGGGGCCCACAAGACTGCTAGGCGCGGGCCCCCTGGCCTTGCCTAGGGGGCTTGTGGAGTCCCCTGGTGTCCCATGCCTTGGTTCTGAAGTCTCGTGCGTATCCTCTGTTCCGGAAAAAATCTTTTCTGAAGTTTTATTCCGTTTGGACACCGTTTAAAATCCTCCTCTGAAAAGGGTCAGAAACACGCAAAAAACAGGAACTGGCACTTGGCACTGAGTTAATAAGTTAGTCCCAAAAAAGATACAAAAGGCATACAAAACATCCAAAGTTTGACAAGATAGTAGCATGGAACCATCAAAAATTATAGATACGTTGGAGACGTATCAAGCATCCCCAAGCTTAACTCCTGCTCATCCTCGAGTAGGGAAGTGATAAAGACTGAATTTTTTATGTGGAATGCTACCTAGCATAGTTGTCCTTTGTAACTTCTTTCATGTGACATGAATCTTCAGATCCGTAAGATTCAAAACAATAGTTTGCTATTGACATGAAAACAATAATACTTCAAGCAAACTAGCAAGGTAATCATGAACTTTCGAAATAACAAGGCCAAAGAAAGTTATCCCAACAAAATCATATAGTCTGGCTATGCTCCATCATCCTCACACAACTAATTTAAATCATGCACAACCCCGGTATTGGCCAAGTAATTGTTTTCGCACTCTTACTTTCTCAAACCTTTTACAACTATCACGCAATACATGAGCGTGAGCCATGGATATAACACTATAGGTGGAATAGAGTGTGGTGGTTGTGAGACAGAAACGAGGGGATGGTCACATTGACTCAGCGTATCAAAGGGCTATGGAGATGCCCATTAATAGATATCAATGTGAATGAGTAGGGATTGCCATACAAAGGATGCACTAGAGCTATAAGTATGTGAAAGCTCAAAAGGAGAACTAGTGGGTGTGCATCCAACTTTCTTGCTCACGAAGACCTAGGGAAATTTTGAGGAAGCCCATCATTGGAATATACAAGCCAAGTTATATAATAAAGATTCCCACTAGTATATGGTTGTGACAAAACGAGAGGCTCTCAGTCATGAAGAACATGGTGTTATTATGAAGCACAACTGTGGAAAGAGATAGTAGCATTGTCCCTTCTCTCTTTTTCTCTCTCTTTTTTTTGTCTGGGCTCTTTGGCCTCTTTTTTTTATTGTGGGCAACTTTGGCCTTTTTTTTATTTCCTCACATGGGACAATGCTCTAATAATGATGATCATCAAACTTTTATTTACTCTCAGCTCAAAGCTTAGAACGATGATGACTCTATAGGAAATGCCTCCGGCAGTGTACCGGGATGTGCAACGATCTAGCTTGGTGTATGACGTTGAAACATCTCGCTAGCTATCTTATGATCGTGCAATGGCAATATGAGAGTGACGGCACAAGTCATGAGACGGAACGGTGGGAGTTGCATCACAATATATCTCGGAATGGCTATGAAGATGCCATAGTAGGTAGGTATGGTGGCTCGTTTGAGGAAGGCATATGGTGGGTTTGTGCACCGGCGAAAATTGTGTGTTACTAGAGAGGCTAGCAATGGTGGAAGGTGAAAGTGCATCTATACCATGGACTCACATTAGTCATGAAGAACTCACATACTTGTTGCGAAAGTTTTTATTAGTAATCGAAACAAAGTGCTAAACGCATACTCCTAGGGGAAGGGTTGGTAGGTGTTAACCATCGTGCGATCCCGACCGCAACACAAAGGATGACAATCAATAGATCAATTATGCTCTGACTTCCTAACATAGCGATTCAGCTTACGTGCATGTTACGGGAATCACTAACTTCAACACAAGTATTTCTAGATTCACAACACCCTACTAACATAACTCTTAATATTACCAAATCCACGTCTCAAAACTAATTGAGATGAATCAAACTTCTCTTTCTACTCAATGCTCATGAAGATGGAAGTTTTTGTATCCTCTTTGGTTACCTATCACCTTTGGGACTATTTTCATACCACAAACCAACTACCAAGTGACGCACCGCCGTGCTCTAAAAGATCTAAGTGAAGCACACAGAGCAAAATTATCTAGCTCAAAAGATATAAGTGAAGCACAATGAGTATTCTAGCAAATTCACGATGAGTGCGTGTCTCTCTCAAAAGGTGTGCAGCAAGGATGATTGTGACACAACAAAAAGAAAATACTCCTACGATACAAGACGCTCCAAGAAAAACACATATCATGTGGTGAATAAAAATATAGCTCCAAGTAATGTTTCCGATGGATTGAAGACGAAAGAGGGGATGCCTTCCCGGGGAATCCCCAAGCTTAGGCTTTTTGGTGTCCTTGAATTTGGCTTGGGATGCCTTGGGCATCCCCAAGCTCGAGCTCTTTCCACTCTTTATCCCTTTCTCCATGAGAACATCACCCAAAACTTGAAAACTTCACAACACAAAACTTAAACAGAAACTCGTGATAACATTAGCACAGGAAAACAAACTACCACCTCTTTCGGTACTGTAGAAATCTTGATTTATATTTATATTGGTGTTAGATTACTGCATTCTCACTTTTCCATGGCTAGTACCCCCCGATACTATCCATAGTTTCATCAAAACAAGCAACCAACTAAAAAAAACAGAATCTGCCAAAAACAGACCAGTCCGTAGCAATCTGTATACTTTGTATACTTATGGTACCTCACAAATTCTGAAAAATTATGACAGCGTGTGCAAAAGGCAAATCAACTAGAAGCAAAAAGAATCAACTCAAAAGCTCTTTCTGAATAAAAACTAAAATTAATTTCGTGAGCGAAAAGTTTCTGTCTTTTTCCAGCAGGATCAAACAACCATCACCAAAACTAGTCATAAAGGTTTGCTTGGCTCAAACACAAAAAGAAACACAAAAAAAAACAATCATGACAGAATTATGATGGTGTGGACACAACAAACAGAAAGCAAAATATAAATTCATTGGGTTGCCTCCCAACAAGCGCTATTGTTTAACGCCCTTAGCTAGGCATTGATAATTCAATGATGCTCACACAAAAGGCAAGAATTGAAGCACAACGAGAGCATCATAAATAATGTGAAAATCACATCTAAGTCTAACATACTTGCTATGCATAGGAATTTTATAGGAAAATAGATTGTCAAGACAACCAATAGTTACCATATGCAAGGAAGAAGAAAGAGACAATAGCAATCTCAACATAACAAGAGGTGAATTGGTAACATGAAAGTATCTACAAAAATATTTTCCTATCTCATAGCAATTACATCTGGGATCATAATATAGCTATCACATAGGATATTCTTTTCATAATCCACATGCATGCAAAGTTGACACTCTTCAAAAATGGTGGGATTATCATCAACTAAAGTCATGACTTCTCCAAACCCACTTTCAATATTATTGCAAATATCATATTCATCATGAGGCTTAAACAAATTTTCAAGATCATAAGAAAAATCATCGCCCCAATCATGATTATTGCAACAAGTAGTGTACATAGCAAAACGAGCATCCCCAAGCTTAGGGTTTTGCATATTTTTAGCATGATTGTCATTAAGAGAATTTATAATGAAATCATTGCAATCGTGCTTTTCATTCAAGGAGCCCTCGTGAATCACTTCATAAATTTCTTCATGACGATTTTCAGATTCACGCATCTCAAGCAAAACTCGATAGAAAAAGCCAAGTGCACTCAACTCACTAGCAATTGGGTCAACATAATTGGATCTCTTAAAGAGATTAGCAAGTGGATGAGTGTCACATCCCTGATCCCTATTAGGTTTAGTAAGATGTGCTCATGTTTTCTTTCAATGCATCCAAGGAAATGAAATGAAAACCCAAAAGCAAAGCAAGAAAACTGAAGCAAAACCCTAGCAACCCCTCATTCAAAAGCATTTCAAAATTGATGTCAAATCAATGAACCCAAAATGGCCATAAGAAAAGTTCACCTTTTCTGATAAATGTTGAAAACAAAATATCAGGGGTAAAATATATTTTCAAAGTGTTTTTGGCATTTTAAATTTAAGTTAAAAGCTACTTAAATCAATTATATATTTGATTTCAAATATTTCAAAGTTTCCCAAAATGTTGAAAACTTTATGAGTGGTTGGAAATATTCCAACTAACACTCCAGTATTTTTCAAACTATTTTAGGAATAGTTTGGAGCCAAAAATAAAACAAAACAAATAACAGAAATAATAAAACAGAAACAGAAAAGAAAAGAAACGCAAAAAGCTTACCTGTCGCTCACCTCAGGCCCAGCCCACCTAGCTCCTGTCGTCTTCCTCCTGCCAGTCGGAGCAGGAGGTGGCCACCGCGTTCCCCGGCACGCCCGCGCAGCTGCGTGCCTGCCTGGCCACCGCGTCGCGCTGACGCGAACGGGGATAAGCTCCCCGAGGCCTCCCCATCCTCATCCCCTCCTCATTCGCCCCCTGTTCTCTCTCTCGGCCGCGATGACCGAAGCTTGAGCTCGAGCTCGCCGTCGCTCCTGCCCCTCTCCCTCTCACCTGAGCCGCGCAACAGCTTCACCGTGATCTTCTGAAGCTCTCCAGCTAGTCGCGCGATGCCGAGAAGCTCTGAAACGCCGTGAAGACATCGTCTTCTTCCTCGGGTCATCGAAGCTCGCCGCCGTGGTTCTCCCTCCTTAGGCCATCCCCGCGCCCACTCTCGATGCCTCTGCACTCCCCGTGAGCTCAGGGTCCTTTTCCCTAAGTTTTCCCCCTCGATCCCTTCCTCTAGGCCTCGATTCCACCGGAGCCCGACGAGATCCGCCGCGGGACCTCGTCGCCGGTAGCTCTCCGGTGATCGGCTGGTCCATCTGAGGCCACCAATGGTTTCAGTGCGTCGCGTAGATTCTGTAGGAGCCCAGCCCGCGCGTGATGCCCTATGCTTCGATGACCCCGATGATGCCCGAGCTTCGGCCGCCGCCAAGCTCGTCGCCGGCGTCATCTCCGACCATCTTAGCCTCGGGTCTTTGTAGAAATGGAACTGCGGCTATGCGCGGGTTCGTTTGGTGCCCTCCGCCGTGCATTTGGTCGTCGGAGATGCATTCCCGAGCCTCTCCGCCGTTCTAGTGGTCGCCGGAGGCTCACCGCCGGCGAGATCGACCTCGTTGCCGGTGGAAATGACCCCCCTGAACCTATGACAGGTGGGGCCAGCCCCTGGCTAATTAAGTTTAGTAAAAAAAAATAACTTATTTAATTAACTTAAACACACACTAAGAGGTGGGTCCTACTCTGTTAATTAACTAATTAAGATAAATTTATATTAAAACTGGCCGGAGTCAGTGACGAGTGGGTCCCACTGGTCAGGTTGACTTTCAATGGCCAGTTGGACCTGCTGATGTCATGCTGATGCAATAAAGACTTTTCTGTTTAAAAATAATTCCAGAATAAGTTCAAAACTTTGAAAATTCATAGAAAATTGAATATAACTCCAAATTTGACAAATAATATATGTAAATGGATCAGAAAAATTCATGGAATCCAATGGTGCTATTTTCATGCATGAAAAACAAAGTTATGAAATAGCATAAGGTCAAATCAATTAAAAGAATTTGCTAAATTATAATTCAAATGATATTTGAATTATGATTTCAAATCAAGATCACCCCAAAGGGTTCTGCTAGTCATCTCAAACCATGCTACATTGCATTTCATGCATCATTTTGTTGCATATGTTTGATATTGATTGATTGTTGTTATTCGGTAGGCCCCGCCCCTTCGGATACGACTGATTATCCGACTAACGGATATCACCCCTATGCTGAGCAACCAAGCAAGCAACCATTTTGATCATCCCGATAAATCCCATGTTCTCGCTCCTGCTCTTGCTTATTGCATTAGGTTCAAATGCTTCAAATGCTTTTGCCACGTTAGTTGAACCCACTTCCTTTGCATGACCTGTCCTTGTCACAGTAAATAGCTGAACCTTGCAACCTAGCATACCTGGTAGTTGCTTGAGCCATGATGTGTCTTATCCTGCAATGCGTGCTATGCTTAGAGTTGTGTATGGTTTGTCATCTAGATGATGAACAAAATAGAGATAATGTGTTCAGTAGTAAAGGTGGTGTGTTGAATTTGATTTGGTAATGGTACCGGTGAAAGGCTGTGTAGGAGTACATGGCGGGTTGTTTCATTGGAACCGTGCTTAGGAACTGAGTTCCGTGTATGTAATCCAAGACAAGATACTACCACATGCTGGGCCCTGAAATATGACCCGACTCGACTTATTAACCGCTTAGTACTCGGTCCAGGAGTTGCAAGTAGTTTCTGGTGTTTATAGTCATGCTGGAGGCCGTGCGTAGCGCTGACCTTAGAGGTGGGCTATGATGCGGTAGGCAGTGGCATGGTGTACCAAGTGGCACCCGGATGGTGGGCTTGGGAACCCTGCGCACATCGTTTGGGGCCGTGGTGGAAACCTCGGCCGGACTTCCGTGCGGGTTACCCTCAGATAGGCGATAAACCTGGACTAAGTATTAGCGTGGTTAACGGTCGTGGCCGACTCCCTCGCTGGGCTTCCGCTTGAAGGTTGCCGAGGTGCATGACGTGCACATAGCAATAAGTGGCGTGAGCGTGTGTGAAGAAGTACACCCCTGCAGGGTTATGTTCTATTCGAATAGCCGCGTCCAAGAATATGGACCACTTGGAAGCATATGTTGTTCACAGACAACTATAATGGCTACTCATAAAAGTGTCAAGATAAGCGTGAGTGTCGTGGACGGCATTTCCGTAGGGAGACGGAATGATTCCACGATGGAGTATTATTGTGGTGTTAGTGGACTCGTGTGCGAGAAACATAGTTGTCAAAACTATTTAAAAATGCAAGTTGTCTAGCCAAGAGTCAAATGCTGGCTTTCCGCATGAAACCCCACATCTCCTTGTTGACACATTGCATGAGTAGATAGATTTCCTAAAGTCTTGCTGAGTACTTTTGTACTCACGTTTGCTTAATAATTTGTTGCAGAGGTTGTTAATGACCCTAATGGAGGGTTCTACCTAGACATCGACAACAACGAGTAGCTGGTATCCCAGCTACGATCTGGCCCTAGGATGGGTCTGTAGATAGTCAGGCCATGTGCCTTTATCTTTCCATCTATGTGTACTCAGACAGTTTTAAATCTTCCGCTGGCTTGTAAGAATTATGTGTATGACTTGTGATGATGGGTCATGAGACCCCTACCTTGTAATATTATGTGTGAGGCTCTTCCGAGCCTTTTAAATAAAGTTTGTATGTTTATGGTTATGTTGTGATGCCATCGATGTATCTATACATATCGGCATGTCATGCGTACGTGTGTTGTACTTGATATGTATGGGGTTCGAATACCTAGTCGTATGCCTTAGTAGTACTCCTTGTGGGGAAATGCCCCTTTGTGATTCCATCGAGCCATGGTTGTTCGCTACTGCTCCGGACACATTGGTTGACCGGCATGTGTCCTTCTTAGCTGTTGTGTGTGTCCATTTGGGAAATGTCACGCGTTGTAATGGAGTCCTTGTAGCTTGCTACGACTCGTCTACATTCGCTGATGACCAACACCTGCTTTGCTCGGCCATGTATGCGTGTCCCTGTACGGAACTGCCACTTTAGTTTATGACTAGACCTGTCGATCCAGGTTCTTTGACATTGGATTGCTAGCGGCACAATCGCATACGCGAGTCAAAAAGCGCAAACGGTCCCGGCTAAGGTAAGACTGCAGCCGTGGGGATAACCGTGTGTGAGACCGCAAAGAGATGGGATGTGTTACAGGCTGGATTCCTATGGCTTAGGATTGGGGTCCCGGCAGCGTTGGTATCAGAGCCTGACTGACTGTAGGATTATTAAGCCAAACTGGTCGAAGTTGCGTCTAGGATTACTTTAGTTATACATAAGGGAATTGTTTGTGGAAGGGAACGTAAGATTCTTGCTTCTCTTCTTTAATTATTATATTCTGGTCATCCTCATCTTTTCTGCGGGGATTAAGGACTAGGTTACTTATCTTTCCCTTAGGCTCGTGTTTCAGATCGGTAGATTATAGAACAACGAGTCGAGAGTTATTTTGGGTTTCTTTTATTCCAAGGAAAAGAAAGTAAGTTTTGATGACCATGGAATTGAACTTGGTAGTTGAGTGGTTACGCTATTCTATTTTTGGGTTGTCTCAAAATTGTTTTTGAGCATTTACAGCTGTTATGCTGCCCAATTTTGTCTTCAGAGCTCTATTGCTTTTGCATTACTCTCTAATTTCAGATGTCTGTCCGTCCTTCTCGTCAGGTGGTCCGTCTGACTAGGTGCATTGATGTGCCGGGTCATACGGTCATGCTAGTTAGGATGATGTCCGTAGCCGGTTACCGCTGGTACCCAGAGTACACAGTGGAGGAGCAGTACCGGGATTTTAATCAGAGTCAGTACCTCTGCACTGTCAGGGTATTCCTAGATTACCCTGGAGCTGAGGAGCCGATCCATTGGTCTTATGGATTGGGGGTCACTTTTGACATGGCAGTACAAGATGCTTCCTATTCAATGTTGACCATCATGATGGCCAGACATGCACTGCTGCAGAATTCAGAGTTCTGCTATGTTCCTGCCTCTCAGCCACGAGAAGAAGGATACCTCAGTGGGGTCTACTTTGATTCCTCTATGGAGGAGCCGCTGCTGTAGTCCACTGCTGAGATGCTAGAGAATAGAGACAGGGATGCTCGTGCCCTTCAGATGGAGCTCTATGCTACACGTGCCCGTCTGTGGACGGCTTTGACACAGCTGGCACCTGTAGTCCAGACAGGGTATGGAGATATGGAGATGCTGAACCCTGTTAGGACCCATCTTCCGGCTCATGTTGACTGGCCTGCTATAGGAGGAGTCACACCTCTTCGGGGACCTCTACTACCACCAGTCAGGGGACCAAGGAAACACCCGTGTCCTTACGGAACCCACGGGTCTCAGGCTGGAGTATTTCCTGATCCGCACGTTGAGCTCCCAGGCCATGGAGGCAATCTTTATGAGATGTTCTATGCGGATGCCTGAACCCGTGAGTGGAAGGATAGTATGGTAGTAGTTATACTTCCACCGTCCTGTGTCTTGTGGAGTATGCTTGTGTCGTGAAATGAATTCCGGAGGCATAGATAAATAATGTATAGGAAGCTTGGAAAGCCTCTGATGAGTAGTTTCATGTTTTCAGTAGTTTGCTCTTTGGTTAAGGTTGTAATGAACTATGTAATGGTGTGTATGAACCATGGTGTATATATAGCAGATGCTTGTTACCATGCTGTTCGGATGTTCATTTCTGCATTCCAAGTGTTCAGTGCAGTCTTAATCCATAGTTAGTGTTGATGTTGATATTGGTCTAAGCTGTGAGTTTGTTAGTCAGGATGGTGTTCACCAGGTTGAACCGTGCCCTTGCTCATGAGCAAGGAGAGGGTAGTCAAGCATCGCAGGAGGAACTGCCTCACCCGCCCTCTCTGGCGAAAGTTATGCTCGAGGCAGAGAGAAACACAAGGGAGACCAACCGTCTGTTAGAGCGTATTGAGCAAAATATGGCTCGTCAGCCTAGGAATGATGCAGTGTCCCTCAATGACTTTGTGAAGTTGAATCCTCCAAAGTTCCATCACTCCGTCGATCCCCTCGATGCTGATGATTGGCTATGCAGTATATCACGCAAGATTCGCTCTGCAAATGTTTTTGAGGCCGACAAGGTGACCTTTGCGGCGTACTTTCTGGAAGGACCCGCCAATCTGTGGTGGGAGAACTTTGAAGCTATGCGTCCTGCTGAACCAGCAGCCACATGAGCAGACTTTAGTGCAGCCTTCTGTCTGCACCATATTCCAGAGGGCCTGATGGACAGAAAGAGAGAGGAGTTCTGTGCATTCACCCAGGGAAAATTGACCGTGGATGCCTATTGCCGCGAGTTCGGTAACCTCGCCCGCTATGCAACTGAGGAGGTGTCAACTGACGCCAAGAAGCAAGCAAGATTTCGTAAGGGTCTGAGCCCTGAACTTCGTCGTGATTTGCGCCTCCACGAATGTAGAAGCTTTCAAGCTCTTGTCAACAAGGCGATCAGTGCCGAGACTGGTCATACCGACTATGAAGCCACAAAGAAGCACTCCCGTGACTCTCGCTCGTCATCTGGTTCCGCGCACAATCGCATACGCGAGTCAAAAGGCGCAAACGGTCCCGGCTAAGGTAAGGTCGCAACCGTGGGGCTAACCGTGCGTGAGACCGCAAAGAGATGCGATGTGTTACACGCTGGATTCCTATGGCTTAGGATCGGGGTCCCGACAGCGAGGGTCCATATCAATAGATTTTCAGCAAGCGAAGATGCAAGCATATTGAAGGCACATAGCACACAAGCAAACAGAAAGTAGGCGAAAGAAAGAGCGAACGAAAAAGGCAAACGAAAAAGGCAAATATTTTTGTAAATTTTTGGTTTTCAGAAGCGGGGAGAGGAAAACGAGAGGCAAAAAAGTAAATGCAAGAGATGAGTTTGCGACACTTACTTGGATGAGTTCTTGACTTGATCCTCCCCGGCAACGATGCTAGAAATCCTTCTGCTACGGCACCAGAAATCCCTGGCAACGGCGCCAGAAATCCTTCTGCTACCTCTTGATCTTGCGTTGGTTTTTCCCTTGAAGAGGAAAGGGTGATGCAGCACAGGAGCAGTAAGTATTTCCCTCAGTTTGAGAACCAAGGTATCAATCCAGTAAGAGAATCGTGCCAAGTCCAGAGTACCTGCGCAAACACAAAAGAGCTTGCACCCAACTCAATAAAGGGGTTGTCAATCCCTTCAAGATTGATTGCAAAGTGAGATCTGAAGGCAAAAAGTGCAATGAAGTAAAAGTGTAAGGCTGAAAATATGGTGTGAAATAGACCCGGGGGCCATAGTGTTCACTAGAGGCTTCTCCCAAAATAGCAAATAATACGGTGGGTGAACAAATTACTGTCGAGCAATTGATAGAACCGCGCAAAGTCATGACGATATCTAAGTCAATGATTATACATATAGGCATCACGTCCGAGACAAGTAGACCGATACTTTCTACATCTACTACTATTACTCCACACATCGACCGCTATCCAACATGCATCTAGTGTATTGAGTTCATGACGAACAGAGTAACGCCTTAAGCACGATGGCATGATGTAGATGGATAAACTCAAACCAATGATGAAAACCCCATCTTTTTACCCTTGATGGCAAGAACATGATACGTGCCTCGCTACCGCTTCTATCACTGGGTGAGGTCACCGCACGGTATGAACCCAAAACCAAGCACTTCTCCCATTGCAAGAATCATAGATCAAGTTGTCCAAACAAAACCCACAACTTGAAGAGAATTACAAGGATATGAAATCATGCATATAAGAGATCAGAAGAAACTCAAATAAGATTCATAGATAATGTGATCATAAATCCAGAATTCATCAGATCTCGACAAACACACCACAAAGAAGATTACATCAGATAGATCTCCATGAAGATCATGGAGAACTTGGTATTGAAGATCCAAGAGAGAGAAGAAGCCATCTAGCTACTAGCTATGGACCCGAAGGTCTATGGTGAACTACTCACGCATCATCGGAGAGGTCATGGTGTTGTTGAAGAAGCCCTCCGTATCTGAATCCCCCCTCCGGCAGGGCACCAGAACGTGCCCCAGATGGGATCTTGCAGAGACAGAAGCTTGCAACAGCGGAAAAGTATTTTCGTGGATCTCTCTCGCCGTTTTGGAATTTTTCTGAATTTATAGGCGGAAGAGGTAGGGCAGACGAGCCACACGAGGCCCACAAGCCTGCTAGGCGTGGCCCGGGGGCCGCGCCTAGGGGGCTTGTGGGGTCCCTTGGTGGCCCGTGCCTTGGTTCTCAAGTCTCGTGCGTATCTTCTGTTCCAGAAAAAAACTTTTCAGAAGTTTTATTCTGTTTGGACACCGTTTAAAATCCTCCTCTGAAAAGGGTCAAAAACACGGAAAAAACAGGAACTGGCACTTGGCACTGAGTTAATAAGTTAGTCCCAAAAAAGATATAAAAGGCATACAAAACATCCAAAGTTTGACAAGATAATAGCATGGAACCATAAAAAATTATAGATACGTTGGAGACGTATCAGTTACCAAGTGACATCAAACACGATTCCCCATGAGTCGCCGCCTACGTGGAACAGGACAACGAGCTGGCGTGACAAGACTCGTTGGACGCCTTGGAGGAGGAACGTGACTTGGCCGCATCACGATCGGCGATTTACCAACAAGACCTGCGACATTAACACAGTCGTCGGGTCAAGAGCCGGAATTTCCAAGAAGGCGACTTGGTGCTCCATTTGATTCAAGATCATACTGGTATGCACAAGCTATCACCTCCGTGGGAAGGACCATTTGTCGTCAGCAAGAATCTTCGGAACGGCTCATACTACTTGGTGGATCTTCGCCCGAATCGACCAACTACAGAGGTTGAGACAACTCGCCCCTGGAACATAGCCCATCTGCGGCCTTACTACACTCAGAGCCATGAGCGCCCTTTTTTACCAGTTTTCAGAAAATTGTAAGCCATGAATTATGAAAGCAATAAAGCCGACACCCACGAATTTCGGGGTCCTTTGCCGTTTCAGCTTTTGAAAGCATGAGTCTTTATTGTTCTATAAGTCGTCGAAACATAGACGCTATCAAAGTCAAAGAGCGTAAGTCGCCATGCTGCACTTACTTCAAAACTGGCCCATGATAAAGCCAAAGAGGACCAACTTTTCCACGTTGCACGGTTCAAACATAGGCGCCTTATGTGGTTTTGAGAATTAAGCCGGCTTACTTGGGGGCTAGTAGTACTCGAGTCGTTTCGCAGTAAGAGCGTATACACTTCTGTGATCCTATGCCCGGCTTTTTCCTGAATCATAGGTCACTTGGGGGCTTCCACTCATTGAGTTCAGCCTGATTACCCTCTTGGCTAGCGAAAAATTACCGCATTACAAATGGTTATACTGGACTATGTGTTGAACAAGTCGCCACATGGACCTATGTACTCACGGCGAGTCAATCCGTCATTTGGACCCTGAACTCACCTTGGTTAAAACATAAAAGGTACCGTCCAGAGTCACACATGGGAAATAGAGAAACCATTGGTTCATTGAACCTGCTTCACGGAAGCTTGACTCGCGCCTGATCAGCCGGTCTAAAACAAGGCTTTTTGCAATGGCTTTCTAAGGGTAACGCTAGAGTTTTGCAAACTCGTCTTATCCTATCGTAACTCACTGAGTCAATAAAATTTTATTTCTTGATGGCAAGACCACAAGGTTTCCTAATATCTTTGAGTCGGCTTTTGGTTATAACTCGCCCCGACTCATTTTTTAACCACTATTTGCCATAACCCGGGGGGCTGATCTATTTTTTGCCATAACCCGGGGGGCTGGTCTATTTTTTTGTCATAATCCAGGGGGCTGGTCTATTCTTTGCCATGCACTCACTGAGTCGGCTTATGTTTTTCCTGACACATAAGGTGAAGACTTTTTTGTCAAATTATGACACTCCCTGGTTCATCAAATTTACACGCGATTCACGCATAGATTCAAGGAATAAAAGTGGTTCTGGAAAGGTTCCATCACAAGGTACTACTGAATGATTGTTGTTCCATAAAATCTAAACAAGCTATTACATGGCTCGCATGGCCAAAACGGGTGTCATCCCCCTGTGAATAAAGGATTAGTGCACGAATCAAGCCGCCTCCGAGCCACCTTGCCTTGATCTCTCTCTGCCTTCAATTCGCAAGTCGCCCAGTTTCCAATTACACTTTGATAGGGCAACGAACTCATTTTCATCATCAAGGAAGAGGCATAGGTACATGTCAAGATCAAAAGGATTCTTGGGTCGACGAGGAACCAAGCTAGCAGTTTCGTACGAGGGAGGTGTCACCTTCTTTTTCTTCTCATCATAGGCGGCTTGGTATTTACTCAAATCCAAGCTGGCTGCCAGTTCATTCGCCGAGAAGCAAGATTCTACGATAACTCAGTGGTAGTCCACCTCAGTGAACTCTGACCCGTCATCCTTCAACTCAGGGTAGCCGGCGGCTATTTCTTCTGGTTTAAGCTCTGGGGCATAGGCTAAACACCGACTCAGGGTGCTCAGGACTCCCTTCCGGGCGGCTGATCTTTTCAGTTCCTCTATTTGAGGAGGCAATGTGGACAGATAGCCGAGCATGTGCTTGATGGTTCTGACTGGCTCCTTGCTGCCCATCACCGCCTTAATCGCCAGCACGCCCCGGTATATAGCTTCTCGGTGAAGGTATATATATCCTTTAGCTTCAGCATGCAGTCGTCTGGAAGATTGGCGGCTCGTGAACCTACAAAGGACACATCAGTATTTGATAGTTTTTGGGAGACCAGAGTATTTCTTCAAAAGGCAAGGGTTAATGCTTACCAAACATAGCAACAATCATCTTGGAGATGTGCTTTTTAAGCCGGAAAGCTCTTGCTGGGCGGCTTCCAATTTTTCCTCAGCTTGTCCAGCACGCTTAAGGATGGCGGCTTGGTCAGCTTTGGCTTTCTTCTCCAGTTTCTGATGATCAGCTTTCATCCTCTCCAGTTCAGCCAGAATCAAGCGGTATTTCCTCTCCGACTCAGATTGTGCATCTTGTTGTTCAGCCAGATTATTCCTTAAGTCGGCTAAAGCCGACTCAGTCTGGGTCACAGACTCCTACACATCAAATTTGGGGAGACAAGTTTCAACATTATTGCAAGCAATACTCCTGACACTTGGGGGCTAATGTATGATTTTATTCAAAGTCATACCATATTTGAGACCTGGTTCATCTTTCAAAAGATGACCCGACCCTTGGGGGCTACATGTTGAAGATTTTAATTATATTCAAGACCCGGTTCATCTTTCAAAAGATGACCCGACCCTTGGGGGCTACATGTCGAAGATTTTAACTATAGTCAAGACCCGACTCATCTTTCAAAAGATGACCCGACCCTTGGGGGCTACAGGTTGAAGATTTTAACTATATTCAAGACCCGGCTCATCTTTCAAAAGATGACCCGACCCTTGGGGCTACATGTTGAAGATTTTAACTATATTCAAGACCCGGCTCATCTTTCAAAAGATGACCCGGCCCTTGGGGGCTACATGTCAACGATTTTAACTATATTCAAGACCTGGTTCATCTTTCAAAAGATGACCCGGCCCTTGGGGGCAACATGTTGAAGATTTTAACTATATTTAAGATCCGGCTCATCTTTCAAAAGATGAGCCGGCCCTTGGAAGGCTAATGGGTGGAAGAGAATACATAAGTAGACGTACCTCATGCTTAACCTTCATAAGATGAATCAAGCTTTTGTTCATCTCATGATCCCTCTCTAGATGAATTACGAAGCGAGAACAAAGTTGGTCAAATTCCAGTTTCTCATAATGGGGGAGCTGGAATTTACTGGTGTCTTGATCACGGGAAGGACGAGATTCCTTGGAGGTATGCTTGGATAGTACCGCAACTTGAGGAGTGGAGTAGCCAGTACCGGTGACTATGACATCATCTGGATTGTCAGTCGCCTTGAGAGGGCTTGGTGGCTTAACTTTGTCAACAATTTCCTTTAAAATTACGGGCGAGTCATCCCGGACATCGGGAATATCGTCCACATGAATATCATGAGCCGCCGCCTGCTCCTCATCAATCTCTGGGACAGAGGCACTCATGCCCAAGGCTTCAGTTGTTTTAGGAGCAGAAGATAAGTCGCCAGTTTTCCTTGTCTTCGCTTGCGCTCCAAGACAAAGGCACCAAGATTAAAAGCACATATCGTTGTTTAGAAGAAATTGGGATTAACAAAGGGACTCACCCTTGCACACGAACCATCGGCGGGAGAGCTGATATTGCTGAGTCGCCAAATGTAGGGGGAGAAGTCTGGTAGAATAAAGGCTTAAAAAGTTAAAGAAGTGGCGAGTCATATTTTACACAAGGAAGGGTATGACAAAACAAAGGTGTACCTCGCTGGTGCGCTTCCGACCGGTTGTCTTCTCAGGCAGTCCGGAGATTAAGTCGCTAGAGTGACTATGGGTTTTGCGTTGGGGGTATATCTTGCTTTCTTCAAAAGGAAATCAGGGTCCATATAAGCATATGGGTTAGACATGGGCACTTTCCCACAGATCCGTCTGGCTAGTCTAGGAGAAGGAGAAGGTGAGTCGGAAGAAATAGAAATTACCTCGACCACATCATCTTGGCTCTCATTGTCCTCGCCCTACACATAAAGACGCATGGTATAAGCATAAGTCGGAATATACAGGTAATGAGTGAGGGGGAAGTCTTACCTCTGAGTGTTCATCGTCAGCTCGTGACTCGCCGACAACACATGAATCTTTGGCGGCGGCTTTACCTTTGCTTGTTTTCTTCCTCTTCTTTGGTGGCGGTTTCGTGGTCTTTGGGGCGGTCACTTTGGGGCCCCTTCACCAAAATGGATTACTTTTCTGATGAATAGAAGTGAATTTCAAACCAAGAGCATTGGTCAGTGATACGTCCATTTTGCATCATGTTTTCATGTTGATATTTATCGCTTCTTTGGCTGTTATTTCACTTCACGGTACTATTCTTATGCCTTTTCTCTCTTATTTTGCAAGGTTTACATGAAGAGGGAGAATGCCGACAACTGGAATTCTGGCCTGAAAGTGGAGCAAAGTTGAGATACCTATTATGCGCAACTCCAAACGCTGTGAAAATCAACGGGGATTTTTTTCCCGATTTATCAAAAATACTGGGCCGAAGAAGTGCCAGAGGGGCACCAGGGGGTGCCCACAAGCCTGCACGGCGCGGCCACCCCCCCCCCCCCCCGGCCGTGCCATGGGGGCTTGTGGGCAGCCCACTGGCCCACTGGCCCCCCTCTTTTGCTATATGGAGGGTTTCTTCTAGGAAAAAACAATAGAGGAGCTTTTTTGTGCTTTCGCCGCCGCCACGAGGCAGAACTTGAGCAGAACCAATCTAGAGCTCCGGCAGGACGATCTTGCCGGGGAAACTTCCCTCCCGGAGGGGGAAATCGTCGCCATCGTCATCACCAACACTCCTCTCATTGGAGGGGACTCGTCACCATCAACATCTTCATCTGCACCATCTCATCTCCAAACCCTAGTTCATCACTTGTAAGCAATCTCCATCTCGCGACTCCGATTGGTACTTGTAAGGTTCCTAGTAGTGTTGATTACTCTTTGTAGTTGATGCTAGTTGGATTATTTGGTGGAAGAGTTTATTTTCAGATCCTTGATGCTACTCATTACCTCTCTGGTAATGATTATGATTATGCTTTGTGAGTAGTTACTTTTGTCCTGAGTACATGGGATAAGTCATGCTAATAGTAGTCATGTGAATTTGGTATTCGTTCGGTATTTTGATATGTTGTATGTTGTTTTTCCTCTAGTGGTGTTATGTGAACGTCGACTACATAACACTTCACCATTATTTGGGCCTAGAGGAAGGCATTGGGAAGTAGTACGTAGATGATGGGTTGCTAGAGTGACAGAAGCTTAAACCCTAGTTTATGCGTTACTTCGTAATGGGCTGATTTGGATCCACTAGTTTAATGCTATGGTTAGACTTTGTCTTAATTCTTATTTCGTAGTTGTGGATGCTTGCGAGAGGGGTTAATCATAAGTGGGATGCTTGTCAAATTAAGGGCAGTACCCAAGCGCCGGTCCACCCACATATCAAACTATCAAAGTAACGAACGCGATCATATGAACATGATGAAACTAGCATGACAGAAATTCCCGTGTGTCCTCGGGAGCGTTTTTCCTCCTATAAGACTTTGTCCAGTCTTGTCCCTTGCTACAAAAGGGATTGAGCCACTTTGCTGCACCGTTGCTACTTTTGTTACTTGTTGCATGCTACGAATCATCTCACCACACAATCACTTGTTACCGACAATTTCAGTGACTGCAGATTTTTCCTTGCTGAAAACTACTTGTCAGATCCTTCTACTCCTCGTTGGGTTCGACACTCTTACTTATCGAAAGGACTACGATTGACCCCCTATACTTGTGGGTCATCTAGACTCTTTTCTGGCACCGTTGCCGGGGAGTGAAACGCCTTTGGTAAGTGGAACTTGGTAAGGAAACATTCATATAGTGTGCTGAAATTTGTTGTCACTTGTCACTATGGATACTAAACCTTTGAGGGGCTTGTTCGGGGTATCTTCACCTTGACCAGAAGCACAAAGAGTTTCTCCTCAACCTGCTGCACCTACTGAAAATATTTGCTTTGAATTTCCTTCGGGTATGCTTGAGAAACTGCTGGCTAATCCTTTTACAGGAGATGGAACATCACATCCAGACTTGCATCTGATCTATGTAGATGAAGTTTGTGGTATATTTAAGCTTGCAAGTGTGCCCGAGGATGAGGTCAAGAAGAAGGTCTTTCCTTTATCTTCGAAGGATAAGGCGTTGACATGGTATAGGCTATGTGATGATACTGGATCATGGGACTACAATCGGTTGAAATTGGAATTTCATCAAAAGTTTTATCCTATGCATTTAGTACATCATGATCGGAATTATATTTATAATTTTTGGCCTCGTTACAGAGAAAGCATCGCTCAAGCTTGGGGGCGGCTTAAATCAATTCTATATTCATGCCCCAATCATGAGCTCTCGAGAGAAATTATCATTCAGAACTTCTATGCTCGGCTGTCTCATGATGATCGCACCATGCTTGACACTTCTTTTACCGGTTCTTTTATGAAGAGAGATATTGACTTCAAATGGAATTTATTGGAGAGAATTAAACGCAACTCTAAAGATTGGGAGCTTGAAGAAGGTAAGGAGTCAGGTATGAAATTCACTTTCGATTGCGTTAAATCCTTTGTTGAGACAAATACTTTTTGTGACTTTAGCGATAAATATGGACTTAACTCTGAGATAGTAGGTTCATTGTGTGAATCCTTTGTTGCCCATATTGATCTCCCGAAAGAGAAGTGGTTTAAATTTCATCCTCCTTTAGAAGTCAATGTAGTTAAACCCACTCTAGTTGAAGAGAAAGTCATTGCCTATAATGATCTTGTGGTTCCCAATGCTTACATTGAGAAACCACCTTTCCCTGTTAGGATAAAGGATCATTCTAAAGCTTCAACTGTGATACGTAGAGGCTATATTGGAACACCTACACCCCCTGAGCAGATTAGAGTTGAACCTAGCATTGCTATTATCAAAGATCTTCTGTCTGACGATGTTGAGGGACATAATATTCACTTCTATGAAGATACTACTAGAATTGCTAAACCTCACGTTAGAGACAAACATAGGCCTGTTGTTGGCATGCCTGTGGTTTCTGTTAAGATAGGAGATCGTTGTTATCATGGTTTATGTGACGTGGGTGCTAGTGTTAGTGCAATACCTCAATCCTTATACGATGGAATCAAAGATGAGATTGCACCTGTTGAGATAGAACCTATAGATGTCACTATTCAGCTTGCCAATAGAGATACTATCTGCCCAGTGGGAATTGTTAGGGATGTTGAAGTCTTATGTGGTAAAACGAAGTATCCTGCTGATTTCCTCATTCTTGCTACCGCACAAGATAGCTTTTGTCCCATCATATTTGGTAGACCTTTTCTCAATACTGTCAATGCTCATATTGATTGTGACAAGCAAACTGTCACTGTTGGCTTTGAAGGTGTGTCACACGAGTTCAATTCCTCTAAGTTTGGTAGACAACCTCATGGAAAGGAGTTTCCTAGTAGGGATGACACTATTGCCTTAGCCTCTATTGCCATGCCTCCTACTGATCCCTTAGAGAAATACTTGCTTGAGCATGAAAATGATATGCATATGTATGAAAGAGATCAAATAGATAGAGTTGTCTTAGAACAATATCCTATCATTAAGAATAACTTGCCTATTGAACTGATTGTGGATCCACCCCCACCAAAGGGTGATCCTGTGTTCGAGCTTAAACAGTTGCCTGATACTCTTAAGTATGCCTATCTTGATGAAATAGAGATATATCATGTTATTATTAGTGCTAGCCTCTCAGAGTATGAAGAAAAGAAGTTACTGAAAACTCTGAGGAAGCACCGTGCTGCTATTGGATATACTCTTGATGATGTGAATGGCATTAGTCCTACTCTATGCCAGCACAAGATTAAAACTGATCCTAACTTCAAACCAGTTATTGATCATCAAAGGAGATTGAATCCTAAGATGAAATAAGTAGTGAGAAAAGAAATACTAAAGCTCCTGGAAGCAGGTATCATCTATCATGTTGCTCACAGCGATTGGGTGAGTCCGGTGCATTGCGTTCCTAAGAAGGGAGGCATTACCGTTGTCCCTAATGATAAGGATGAATTGATACCACAGAGGATTATTACTGGCTATAGGATGGTGATTGATTTTAGGAAGTTGAATAAGGCCACTAGGAAAGATCATTACCCTTTGCCTTTTATCGACCAAATGCTAGAAAGGTTATCTAAACACACACATTTCTGCTTTCTAGACGGTTATTCTGGTTTCTCCCAAATACCAGTTGCACAATCTGATCAGGACAAAACCACTTTCACCTACCCTTTCGGTACCTTTTCTTATAGACGTATGCCTTTTGGCTAGTGTAATGCACCTGCCACCTTTCAAAGATGTATGATGGCTATATTCTCTGACTTTTGTGAAAAGATTGTCGAGGTTTTCAAGGATGACTTTTCCGTTTACAGGTCTTCCTTTGATGATTGCCTCAGCAACCTTGATCGAGTCTTGCAGAGATGCAAAGACACCAATCTTGTCTTGAATTGGGAGAAGTGCCACTTTATGGTTAATGAAGGCATCGTCTTAGGACATAAAATTTCTGAAAGAGGTATTGAAGTCGATAAGGCTAAGGTTGATGCAATCGAGAAAATGCCATACCCCACAGATATCAAAGGGATAAGAAGTTTCCTTGGTCATGCTGGTTTCTATAGAAGGTTCATTAAAGACTTCTCTAAGATTTCTAGGCCTCTTACCAATCTCTTGCAAAAAGATATTCCTTTTGTCTTTGATGATGATTGTGAGGAAGCCTTCGAAATACTTAAGAGGGCTTTCATAACTGCACCTATTGTTCAACCACCTGATTGGAACTTGCCTTTTGAGATCATGTGTGACGCTAGTGATTATGTTGTTGGTGTTGTTCTAGGGCAAAGAGTTGATAAGAAGTTGAATGTTATTCATTATGCTAGTAAAACTCTAGACAGTGCCCAGAGAAACTATGCTACTACGGAGAAGGACTTTTTAGCAGTCGTGTTTGCATGTGAAAAGTTCACGTCTTACATAGTTGATTCCAAAGTCACTATTCACACTGATCATGCTGCTATCAAGTACCTCATGGAGAAGAAGGACGCTAAACCTAGACTTATAAGATGGGTTCTCTTGCTACAAGAATTTGATTTGCACGTTGTCGATAGAAAGGGTGCTGATAACCCAGTAGCAGATAACTTGTCTAGGTTGGAGAACGTTCTTGATGACCCACAACCTATTGATGATAGCTTTCCTGATGGGCAATTGAATGTCATCAATGCTTCACGTAGTGCACCGTGGTATGCTGACTATGCAAACTATATCGTTGCCAAATACATACCACCTAGTTTCACGTACCAGCAAAAGAAGAAGTTCTTCTTTGACTTGAGACACTACTTTTGGTATGATCCTCACCTTTATAAGGAAGGAGTAGATGGTGTTATTAGACATTGTGTACCTGAACATGAACAGGGACAGATCCTACAGAAGTGTCACTCCGAGGCCTACGGAGGACACCACGCGGGAGATAGAACTGCACACAAAGTATTGCAATCAGGTTTCTATTGGCCCACTCTCTTCAAGGATGCCCGTAAGTTTGTCTTGTCTTGTGACGAATGTCAAAGAATAGGTAATATTAGCAAACATCAGGAAATGCCTATGAATTATTCACTTGTCATTGAACCATTTGATGTCTGGGGCTTTGATTATATTGGACCTTTTCCAAAATCCAATGGGTATACTCACATCTTAGTTGCTGTTGATTTTGTCACTAAGTGGGTAGCAGCTATCCCCACTAGTAGTGCTGATCACAACACCTCTATCAGGATGCTGAAAGAAGTTATCTTCCCTAGATTTGGAGTCTCTAGATATCTGATGACCGACGGTGGTTCACACTTCATTCATGGTGCTTTCCGTAACACGCTTGCTAAGTACGATGTCAACCATAGAATTGCGTCTCCCTATCACCCTCAGTCCAGTGGTCAAGTAGATCTAAGCAACAGAGAGATTAAACTAATTCTGCAAAAGACTGTATCAGGTCTAGAAAGAATTGGTCTAAGAAGCTCGATGATGCATTGTGGGTTATACAACTGCCTATAAGAATCCCATGGGCATGTCTCCGTACAAAATGGTGTACGGTAAAGCATGTCATCTACCTCTTGAGCTAGAGCATAAAGCTTATTAGGCAATCAAAGAGCTCAACTTTGATTTCAAACTTGTCGGTGAGAAGAGGTTATTTGATATTAGCTCGCTTGATGAGTGGAGAACTCAAGCATATGAGAATGCCAAGCTTTTCGAAGAGAAGGTTAAGAGGTGGCATGATAAGAGGATACAAAAGCGTGAGTTCAATGTAGGTGATTATGTCTTGCTATATAACTCTCGTTTAAGATTCTTTGCAGGCAAGCTTCTCTCTAAATGGGAAGGTCCCTATGTTGTTGAGGAAGTATATCATTCCGGTGCTATCAAGATCAACAACACGAAAGGTAATTGTCCGAGAGTGGTAAATGGGCAGAGAATCAAGCATTATATCTCAGCTACTCCCATAAATGTTGAAAGCAATATTATCAATACCATAACTATGGAAGAATACCTAAGGGATATTTATCAGCCTGTTTCAGACTACGAAAACGAAGAGGTATGAGATTCGGTAGGAAAACAGAGTCCAAAACTTTTCCAGTAGGAAATTTTCTCCGTTTTGGAATATTTGAAAAAATACAAAAATTGGAAGTAGTCCAGAAAGTGCGCGAGGAGGCGCCAAGACTGTATGGCGTGGGCCCACCCCCTGGCCGCGCCGTGAGGGCTTGTGGCCACCTCGTGCACCTCCCGGACTCCGTTTTCATGCAGGGGACTCCTTCTGGTCTGGAAAAATCATTATATATACTTCCATTTGGTCTGACCCCTGCATCACGCAGATTTCCTTTGTTTTTTGTTTCGAGCCTGTTTCTGTTGCACATCCAGATCGCCAAGACTTCCCCAAAAGCTCCTAAGGACAAGATCTTTGAGAAGGTCATCAACCCCTACCTCACGGGAGTGCTGCAACACCCTCAATCTATCGAGATGTGTGAGGGGATGTTGCACATCCGTGATGTTGAGGGGCCTAACAAGACCGGAAGCATGGAGACGAGGCTCTAAGCAATGGAGCACCAAATCTTCAAGTGCCAAGGGATGGTGGAGCGTGGACTCAACGCCAACCACATGATGATCACGGAGTTCACCAGCAAGCACAAGATCGATGCCAATGACATTGGGAAGCACCTCTCCAGGCTCTATGATAGGATTGATCAACTCCAAGGCCAGATCTACGACCTGCAGAACCAAAATTGTGAGTATGAGTATAGATTTAAATCAATACGGTTGGCTGCAGATTTGAGGATTCCATAGACTTGTTCATCTTTCCATGATGGAGCACCTATGCCTTGGAAGACGGAGGATCAAACTCATGTTGCAACAACTCCACCACCACCAAAGGAAGACAACTGAGCATTGGTATGGGCAATCCCCTTGGCTTGTGCCAACCTTGGGGGAGTTGCCCCCGTATCGTATCACCATCACATCTTTTGCTTTTACCTTTGTTTTAGTTTTCCTTTTCAGTTTTATCTTTCTCTAGTAGTTTAAAAGGTCTTAGTGTTTTAGTCTTGAGTTTTGCTTTGTGTCACCCCTGATGTATTCTTGCTCGTGAGCCATATAATAAAGAGTGCCTTAGTTGAAGGGCTTTGCCTCTTGCCATGATCAAAAGCCATGATCAAAAGAGTGCGAATAGAACAAAAGCATGAAAGATCATGTAGTGATCTTATGGGAAGTGATGGCTTCACATATAAAAAGAATGAGGATTGAAACTTGTTGAGGGTAGGCAAACGTAGACCTTGGTCATTGTTGCAATTAATAGGAAGTGATAAAGAAGGAGAGGTTCACATATAAATACATCATCTCTGACACCATCTATGATTGTGAACACTCACTAAACTATTGTGTGCCTAAAAGTAGATGTTGGACAAGGAAGACAATGTAATGGATTCTGTTTGCTTGGCTCTAAACAATGTTATATGATGAGAGATCCCTTAGCATGTGACGAGTTCTTCCACCTTATATTAGCCAAAACTCCTGCACTAAGTAGAGATACTACTTGTGCATCCATAAACCTTCAACCCAGTTTTGCCATGAGTGTCCACCATACCTACATATGGATTGAATAAGATCCCTCAAGTAAGTTGTCATCGATGCAAGCAATAAAAATTGCTCTCTAATATGTATGATCTATTAGTGAGTGGAAAGTAAGCTTTGTACAAACCTGTGATGAGGAATACATAAAAGCGATAGACTACATAATAAAGTTCTTTATCACAAGGGGCAATATAAAGTGGCGTTCCTCAGCACTAAGAGGACACACATCCAAACCTCAAAGGCGCATGGCAACCCCTGCTTCCCTCTGCAAAGGGCCTATCTTGTACCTTTACTTTTTTCCCTTGAAAGAGTCATGGTGATCTTCACCAATTCCTTATTTCGCCTTTATCTTGGCTACCGTCATGTGCTTGGGAAAGATCTATATTCATATGTCAACTTGGAGGTAGGCATTCATGAATTATTATTGTTGACATTACCCTTGAGGTAAGCAGTTGGGAGGCAAAACTGTAAGCCCCTATCTTTCTCTGTGTCCAGCTGAAACTTTGATCTCATGAGTACCACGTGAGTTGTAGCAATTGTAGAGAACGAAAGAATGATTGAGTATGTGGATTTGCTTTACAAGCTCTTATTTGACTCTTTCTGATGTTGTGATAAATTGCAATTGCTTCAATGACTAAAGGCTATCAGTTGTTACTTCTCGGTAAGGTTCTTGATCCATGCTTTACTTTGTGAAGAAATTATCACTTTAGCATGAGAGATTATATGTTGGTATTGCTGTTCTGATCTTGATCATGATGCATGCATGTTCGTATCTTGTTTTGCTGACACCTCTCTCCCTAAACATGTGGACATATTTATTGAGCTCGGCTTTCGCTTGAGGACAAGCGAGGTCTAAGCTTGGGCGAGTTGATACGTCCATTTTGCATCATGTTTTCATTTTGATATTTATCGCTTCTTTGGATGTTATTTCACTTTACAGTACTATTCTTATGCCTTTTCTCTCTTATTTTGCAAGGTTTACACGAAGAGGGAGAATTTCGGCAACTGGAATTCTAGCCTGAAAGTGGAGCAAAGTTGAGATACCTATTCCGCGCAACTCCAAACACCGTGAAAATCAACGAGGATTTTTCCCGATTTATCAAAAATACTGGGCCGAAGAAGTGCCAAAGGGGCACTTGGGGGTGCCTACAAGCCTGCACGGCGCGGCCACCCCCCAGGCTGCGCCATGGGGGCTTGTGGGCCGCCCACTGGCCCACTGGCCCCCCTCTTTTGCTATATGGAGGGTTTCGTCCAGGAGAAAATCATAGAAGAGCTTTTTCGTGGTTTCGCCGCTGCCACGAGGCGGAACTTGAGCAGAACCAATCTAGAGCTCCGGCAGGACGATCCTGTCGGGGAAACTTCCCTCCCGGAGGGGGGAATCATCGCCATCATCATCACCAACACTCCTCTCACCGGAGGGGACTCGTCACCATCAACATCTTCATCAGCACCATCTCATCTCCCAACCCTAGTTCATCACTTGTAACCAATCTGTGTCTCGCGACTCTGATTGGTACTTGTAAGGTTGCTAGTAGTGTTGATTACTCTTTGTAGTTGATGCTAGTTGGATTATTTGGTGGAAGAGTTTATGTTCAGATCCTTGATGCTACTCATTACCTCTCTGGGAATGATGATGATTATGCTTTGTGAGTAGTTAGTTTTGTTCCTGAGGACATGGGATAAGTCATGCTAATAGTAGTTATGTGAATTTGGTATTCGTTCGGTATTTTGATATGTTGTATGTTGTTTTTCCTCTAGTGGTGTTATGTGAACGTTGACTACATAACACTTCACCATTATTTAGGCCTATAGGAAGGCATTGGGAAGTAGTAAGTAGATGATGGGTTGCTAGAGTGACAGAAGCTTAAACCCTAGTTTATGCGTTACTTAGTAAGGGGCTGATTTGGATCCACTAGTTTAATGATATGGTTAGACTTTGTCTTAATTCTTCTTTCATAGTTGCGGATGCTTGCGAGAGGGGTTAATCATAAGTGGGATGCTTGTCCATGTAAGGTTAATACCCAAGCGCCGGTCCACCCACATATCAAACTATGAAAGTAACGAACGCGAATCATATGAACATGGTGAAACTAGCATGACAGAAATTCCCGTGTGTCCTCGGGAGCGTTTTTCCTCCTATAAGACTTTGTCCAGGCTTGTCCCTTGCTACAAAAGGGATTGGGCCACTTTGCTGCACCGTTGCTACTTTTGTTACTTGTGTCTTGCTACGAATCATCTCACCACACAATCACTTGTTACCGATAATTTCAGTGTGTGCAGATTTTTCCTTGCGGAAAACCACTTGTCAGATCCTTCTGCTCCTCATTGGGTTCGACACTCTTACTTGTCGAAAGGACTACGATTGATCCCCTATACTTGTGGGTCATCAGTTAGTATAAAGAAATGAAAGGCGGCTCGGATTCTTACTAGCGGCACCGGGTTGGAGCGGCAGAAGGCCTTGAGCCCAATCTTGGCACATCCTTCCAAAGGCTCACCGGTTAGCTTCTTGATGATTCCAACAATTTCACTCTCTGAGAGTCTTTTGTGGTGGAAGCACTGCGGATGGTTTACCGTACCATCATATTCATACATTAGCCCGTCTCGACGACTCAGGGGAAGAGTATTCCACTCCACCCAGTAGCGGAACAGATCAATCCCGATAAGCCCGTTGTTGGTCAAAGACTTTAACTAGGAGAAAATGGGGATAAATTCCGACTCTTCTTCTTTCGTGAGCTTCTCGGGCAGTTTGAAGTCCATAGGCAGGCGATCTACTTTCAAACCCGGGAGTGGGTTTTCGCCAAGTGGAGAGGTGTCCCGGCAATAAAACCATGACTCGGCCCAGCCTTGGGATGGCTGGGCAGAAGGACTGATGGAAATCCACGCTCGCGACGTCTTTGAATGTTGACTCCTCCAAGTTCATGGTTGGGACCGTTGGGAAACTCGGTCGGGCGATTCAAATGGAAGAAGTTCCAAAATAAAAGAACTATGGGCTCTCTCTGCAAGTATACCTGGCAAAAGACCTGGAACTAGCAAAGGTTGCTGATGGAGTTGGGTCCGAGGTCTTCAGGATGAACGTTAAGGAAATGCAAGACATCTCAAAAAAACTTTGACCCGGGCGGTTTAAAACCTCGTTCAAGGTAATCAGTAAAGATGACTACTTCTCCTGCAGCGGGATTGGGAATCAACTCGCCTGGGGCGGTTCTCCAACCAATGGTTTCCTTGTTGTCAAGAAGACTCGCCTTAACAAACTTCTCGAGAGTAGCATTATCGATTTTTGTTGGTAACCAGTTGCGCTTCGAAATGGCCATGACTACAAAAGAGAGGGGAATAAGGCAATTCAGTAAAAACTATGAAGTGTTCTAACTCGCCAGTATGGGTCTACAATATGTTCAAAAAGGATTTGGTGACTCGCCAATGGGTGACATACATCATGACTCGCTGCTCGGGCGGTTCATGGAAGTATCTTTGAAATATTGTAACTCGCTCTTTAATTGGAAAGGAAGTCGCTATGGAAGCGGGAGCTAAAACGGCGACTCTCAAGGGTCCTTTTTCCTTAGGGATATTCTCGGGAGACGAACAAACATGTTTCTAAAGACAAACAATAAACTATGGATCTACGAGTGGATCAAAATAAGGGAATAATGCTCGGAAAAATGATGAAAGGCTATGAACATAAGGCAGCAACAGTATTGGATCCACGACATGAAGGCTTAGGATAATGAAAGGACACAATAAAGTGGTCGTGGATTGCTACTGCCAGAATCTACTACGAAGATGTAAAGCGGATCTACAGCAGGAGGGGGCGTTCGTCGCATCACGGAGCTAGCTCGCGGGAATAATGGCAATGGCATTTTTGGCTTAATCCCAATAAAGTAATGTGTGTACCTGAGGAAAGGAGACCGGTGCCAGGGACGAAAGCTGAGAGCTTTGTGCTTCTTGTTGACTTGGAGGCGCCCGAAAGACCGCGGTCGACGGAGGAGCTTCAAGAGCCTGCGACGACGCCAAGGTGCTGGCGCAGGAAGAGGACGAGTGCGAGGAAGATGAGGGAAGAGATGGAGGTAGGTGACGGTGCTCCCCCCCCCCCATTTCTCCTGCGGTTATTTAAAGCGCTGGAACGGGAATCGAGGCTGTCAAGGTGGAGATCGAGGCGACAAGTCAAAATCTGCAATAATGGCGCCTAGGTTTTCAGGATAAGTGAATATGGAGCAAAAGATCCGTTGGGCGGTTGCGGTATTAAAACCCCGGAATTAAGGGGATAAGGTGATATCATCGAAGATTGCACGGCGGGTCAGATAAAATTACGACGAGTGGCGACTTATCGTTCATCGAAAGATAGAAATGGTAAGAGTCGCCCCAAATTGGTGGAGGTTTATTGACATGAATGAATTCAAGACAATCTGGGGCCTAATGTTGTGGATATTACCTGCGGATAACCCACCCTTAGTGGGCCGGGTCATCAAAGGGGTGACTTACCATTCGAAGCGTGTCTTGTGGCCCAGAAGCTGGATGGCGGTTCAAGAGGTCATGCGATGGTAGATTACCAAGGGAGTTCCCAATCGTGGAGAGCACAACGACTCATAGATAGGGAAAGCTACAAGGAGTAGCATGGTAGGACTTTTGTAAACCCTAGGGCCTCGAACTGTATATAAAGGTCAGGCGGGTTAGAGAGAATCGAGAGCTAGGTCAGGCGCGTTACGCCCTCCTTGTAATCGAAATAACCATTAATCCACACAAAGCAGGACATAGGATTTTACCTCCTCACGAGGGGCCGAACCTGGGTAAATCTGAGTCTCGCTTTCGCTCACCCCCTTCGAGTCACCACCAAGGTGCGATGGCTCAATCTTTAAGTCCTTTCACGAGGACATCTGCCGTGACAAAACCACAACAAAGACCAAGTACCTTACCTTTCAAGTTGTCTCCAAAAGTCACATACTTCCGAGGTCCATGGTTTAGTGTAATATCATGGAACATGTCTTTATCTCCGGTCATGTGATCGGTGCATCCACTGTCGAGAACCCACTCCTTTCCACCGGCCATGTAGTCTTTGAGGTTAGCCATAAGACTAAGGTTCCTCATGGTCTTATTTACTCCATGTCAAACTCTTCATCTTCATAGTAGTATCCATGCTCCACATTGTCATCATAGGATGAAGTCCCCTCATCATAAGAAACAAGAATTTCATCAGAAATTTGACTATGACAATGTTCATGTTTATGCATTCGATTGGTTTCAATAATGATACTGTCAATAGTAATGACATCTCCTTGAGCACGCATGAGGTCACGAAGCTCAGATATGCATTTATCGAAGTTAGGATCGGTTGGCTTCATTTTGTGAAAAGCAATACATATTTGGAGAATGATATCAAGATTTTTCAAGGAACAATTGGGATATCTTCTCTCTAAATCATTCCATAAGGTATGAACACACTCAAAGTTTTGCAATTGATTAAGCACATTTCTTGGTAAACCTCTAATGATTAGATTGACAGTGTTAAGGTTACCAATCATATTAACTTCATCATCATGAGAAGGATGTATGGGATCAATGGGAGGCACATAGGGATATTCAATATACTTGCGCAAATGGAGCTCATCAAATATAACAAGCATTTCATCTTTCCATTTTCTAAAGTACTCCCCATCAAGAATAGGCCCTCTTCAACTAAAAATCTCGGAACTCGTCACATTCATCTTCCTCCAATGGTGGTTAAACCAAGGTTTTGAAGACCTTGCCCTGATACCAATTAAGGGATCGATAGAAGATGTGTCTAGAGGAGGGGGTGAATAGACTACTTGTCTAGATAAAATTTCTACCCTAACCCAAATTCTAGGAGGGCATAAATTCAACAGTTCTAACAAGTCTAGTGCACCCTACACATGCTAGTCAACATATATGGCAGCGAAAAGTAAAGACTTTGCACATGTAAAGGAGTAGAGGTTAGGAAGAACAAACGCATGAGGTTGACACGTCTATTTTTGGCATGGTTCCGATAGGTGGCGCTATCGTACGTCCATGTTAGTGGAGACTTCAACCCACGAAGGGTAACAGCTACGAGAGTCCACGAAGGGTTCCACCCAGGGAGGGTCCACAAAGAAGCGGCCTTGTCTATTCCACCACGGCATCCGTCCACGGAGGACTAGCCTTACTCACACTAGATCTTCACGAAGTAGGCGATATCCTTGCCCTTACAAACATCTTGGTTCAAATCCACAACATGAAGTAGGAGGCTCCCAGGCGACACCTAACTAATCAAGGAGACACCACCCTCCAAAAGGTAATAGATGTGGTAGATCAATGAACTCCTTGCTCTTGTGCTTCTAAAGATAGTCTCCTCAACACAAATCACTCTCTCATAGAATATGCATGGGTATGAGAGCTTCATTTGGTGAAAAGCACTTTGTGGAGGTTAGAGATCAAGTTTCAAATGATAGGATTGTAATATCTTGGTCTCAACACATGAGTAGGTGGTTCTCTCTCGGAAAATGGATCTGGCAATGAAGTGTGTGCTCTGAGTGCTTCTCCCATGAATGAGAGGTGAGTGAAGGGGGTATATATAGGCAACATAAAAAATCCAACCGTTACACATAAAAAGGCAAAATCGGTGACACCAAAGTTCAAAACTCGGTGGTACCGATTAGCACTAAAAGTGTGAACTTTCGAATCTCGGTGAGACCGATATACGAAATTCGGTGGCACCAAAAAGGTGACTAACGGTCAGATGGCCAAACTCGGTGGCACCAATACTCAAACGTGGAAATTCCGATTCTGTGTATCTTGGCAACAAAATGTTGGTCACACTGAACTCGGTAGCACCGACTTGGTTTCGGTTGCACCGATTTGGTGGGAATGGCTAGGGTTTTGTCTGAGGTCAAACTCGGTGGGTCCGATTTGGAAATGTTTGTGACACCGAATTTGTGTATGTGGATCTTGAGAGAGTGGATATGTGGGAAAAATGACTGAGTGTTTTGGTGGCTTAGTTCGAGCATTTGAGCAATTAGTTCATTTTACTAACTCACCCCCTTTTAATAGTATTGGCTTTCCTATGGACTCAAAAGTGATTTCTCACAAATATAAAATGAAGAGTCTTCTAGCTTGAAGCTTGAGCCAACCTTGTTCCTTTCTTGCATCGAGGGGCATCTCCACATAAACCTTAAGCCATAGCTCTCCATGGACTTTTCCTGAAATATCTAGGTAAAAGTGTTAGTCTAAGAGACATTGTACGTTGTCATGAATAATCAAAATCAACAAGGGAGCCTACGTGCTTTCAGGCGGCGGCGGCGGTGTAGAGTGGAGAGGGAGGGTGTGAGGAGGGGGAGAGGGAGAGAGTGAGGGGCGGTGGCGGCTGATACGTCTCCAACGTATCTATAACTTTTGATTGTTCCATGCTATTATATTATCTGTTTTGGATTTTTTTATGCACTAATCTGTTGTTTTATATTATTTTGAGACTAACCTATTAATCTAGAGCCTAGTGCCAATTTCTGTTTTCCCCATGTTTTTGAGTATTGCACATAAGGAATATTAAACGGGGTCCAAACGTAATAAAATCTCCGAAATGATTTTGCTTGGACCAGAAGAAACCCAGAAGACTTGGAGTAAGGGCAGGACACCTGCCGGGAGGCCACAAGCTTGCCGGGCGCTCCCTAGGGGGGGTGGCTTGTGGATCCCCTGCAGGTCTCCTAACCCTATTCTTCGGCCTACAAATTCCCAAATATTCCCCCATCGCTAAAGGGAGCCACTAAAATACTTTTACGCCACCGATAGCCTCTGTTACCGTGAGATCCCATCTCGGAGACTCTTCCGGTAATCTGCCGGAGAGGGAATTGATCATGGAGGGCATCTACATCAACTCCATTGCCCCTCCGATGATGCGTGAGTAGTTCACCACAGACCTATTCGATACCATGTTCTTCATGATCTTCATGGAGATCTATTCGTTCTAATACTCTTTTGTAGTGTGTTTGTCGAGATCCGATGAATTGTGAGTTTATATTCAGATTATCTATGAATATTATTTGAATCTCTTCTGAATTCTTATATTCATGATTTCATATCTTTGCAAGTCTCTTTGAGTTATTGGTTTGGTTTGGCCAACTAGATTGGTAATTCTTGCAATGGAGAAGTGCTTAGTTTTGGGTTCCATCTTGTGGTGTCCTCATCGAGTGACATAGTAGGGATAGCGAGGCACGTATTGGATTGTTTCCATCGAGGATAAAAAATGGGGTTTTCATCATATTGCTTGAGTTTATCCCTCTACATCATGTCATCTTACTTAATGCATTACTCTGTTCTTCATGAACTTAATACTCTAGATGCAGGCAGGAGTCGGTCGATGTGTGGAGTAATAGTAGTAGATGCAGAATCATTTCGATCTAATTGACAGGAAAGTGATGCCTATATGCATAATCATTGCCTTGGATATCTTCATAATTATTTCCTTTTCTATCAATTGCTCGACAGTAATTTGTTCACCCACCGTATTATTTTCCTTTATGAGAGAAGCGTCTAGTGAAACCTATGGCCCCCGGGTCTATTTTCCATATTATACTTTCAGATCTATAAACCAAAAATACCAAAAATATCTTGCTGCAATTTATTTACGTTTGTTTCCGTAATCTTTTATATCCATCTCTATCACATCTCATCCTTGCAAATAACTCTCAAGGGCTTGACAACCCCTTTTTAGCGTTGGGTGCGAGTAATTGATTGTTTGTGTAGGTACTACGATTGGGGCCTTGCTTATTCCTCCTACTGTATTGGTACCATGGTTCTCAACAAACTGAGGGAAATACTTATCTACTTTGCTGCATCACCCTTTCCTCTTCAAGGGAAAACCAACGCAATCTCAAGAAGTAGCAAGAAGGATTGTGGCGCCTTTGCCGGGGAGGATACATAGCAAGATCAAGCCTACCAAGTACCCATCACAAACTCATATCTTGCATTTACTTTATTTGCCATTTTCTCTTGTTTTCCTCTCCCCCACTTCTAAAACAATTTTCAGAAAATACCAAAAAGATTTGCCTTTTTATTCTCCCTTTTTCCATTCGTCTTTTCATTTGCTTGCTTGTGTGCTAGATTGCTTGCTTTGTCACGATGACTCAAGATAATACCAAGTTATGTGAATTTTACACTACTAATAATAATGATTTTACTATTACTCCGATTGCTTCCGCCACTAGTGTGGAATCTTGTGAAATTAATGTTGCTTTGCTCAATCCTTTGATGAAAGAACAATTTTCTGGCCTTCCTAGTGAAGATGCCGCATCCCATCTAAATACATTTGTTGAGTTGTGTGATATGCAAAATAAGAAAGATGTGGATAATGAAATTGTTAAATTGAAGTTATTTCCTTTCTCACTACGAGATCGTGCCAAAACTTAGTTTTCATCTTTACCTAAAAATAGTATTGAGTCATGGAATAAGTGTAAAGATGCTTTTATTTCCATGTACTTTCCGGCCGCTAAGATTATCCGCCTTAGGAACAATATAATGAATTTTAAGCAACTTGATCATGACCATGTTGCACAATCTTGGGAGAGGATGAAACTAATGATTAGGAATTGCCCCGCACATGGTTTGAGTTTATGGATGATTATACAATTTTTTTATGCGGGATTGAATTTTCCTTCTAGAAATATTTTAGATTCCACTACGGGTGGTACCTTTATAGAAATAACATTAGGAGAAGCTACTAAGCTCCTAGATAATATTATGGCAAATTACTCTCGATGGCATACCGAAAGACCTCCTACTAGTAAAAAAGTGCACGCTATTCAAGAAATAAACACTTTGAGTGGACAGATGGATGAATTAATGAAATTGTTTGCTAGTAAGAGTGTTCCTATTGATCCCAATGATATGCCTTTGTCTTCTTTAATTGCAAATAATAATGAATCTATGGATGTGAATTTTGTTGGTAGGAACAATTTTGGCAATAACGCGTATAGAGGTAATTTCAATCCTAGGCAGTTTCCTAGTAATTCCTCTAACAATTATGGTAATTCCTACAAAATTTCTGATGGAAATTATAATAAGATTCCCTCTGATCTTGATAATAATATTAAAGAATTCATTAGCTCGCAAAAGGGTTTCAATGCTATGATTGAAGAAAAATTGCTCAAGATTGATGATTTGGCTAGGAACGTTGATAAAATTTCACTTGAGATTGATTCTTTGTAAATTAGATATATTCCACCCAAGCATGATATTAATGAGTAATTAAAGCTATGCGAATTTCTATTTATGAGTGTAAGGAAAGAACCGCTAGAATACGTGCTAAGCGTGAATGACTTGAAAAGGTATTTTCTCGTGATAATAATGATGAAGATCTTAAAGTGATTGATGTGACACCTATTGAATCTTTGTTTTCTAGTATAAATATTGAAAAAGATGGGACTGGAGATGAGTCAACTTTAGTTAAAAGGCGTCCCAATGATTTGGAGTTTATAGATCTTAATGATAAGATTGATAAAAGTGGGATGGAAGAGGTCAAAACTTTAAATAGCAATGAGCCCACTCTTTTGGATTTCAAGGACTTTAATTATGATAGTTTCTCTTTGATTGATTGTGTTTCCTTTCTTCAATACACGATGAATTCTTCGCACGCTTATAATCAAAATAAATCTTTTACAAAACATATTGTGGATGCTGTGATGAAATCTTTTGAAGAAAAACTTGAGTTGGAAGTTTATATACCTAGAAAGCTTTATGATTAGTGGGAACCTACTATTAAGATTAAAATTAAATATTATGAGTGCCATGCTTTATGTGATGTGCTAGGATTTCGTGAAATTGATGATCGCTCTTTAAATTTGTATCTAGCGGATTCTGTAATTAAGAAACCTATGGGAAGGACTAATGATGTTATTATTGTTGCAAATAGGAATTATTTGCCCATATATTTCATTGTTCTTGATATAGATTGCAATCCTACATGTCCTATTATTCTTGGTAGACCTTTCCTTAGAACAATTGGTGCAATTCTTGATATGAAAGAAGGAAATATTAAATTCCAATTTACATTAAGGAAAGGCATGGAGTAATTTCCTAGAAATAAAATAAGATTACCTTATGAATCTATTATGAGAGCTACTTATGGAGTAATTTCCTTGATATGAATTTTTTATGAAATATTTATTTACAAATTTCCCATATTTTTCTATTTTTTCAGAAATTTTTGAGTTACATAAGTATTCAAAGTAAACAGATTGCTTCACACTGTTCTATTTCTCACAGATTATGTTTTCTTTGTGTTGTTTGCTTATTTTGATGAATCTATGGGTTGTACCGGGGGGTATGAGCCATGGAGAAGTTGGAATACAGTAAATATTACATAAATATAAATAAAAATTAGTTCACAATAGTGCCTAATGTGGTGATTTATTTTTCTTATACTAACGGATCTCATGAGTGTTTTGTTGAGTTTTATGTTGTGAAGTTTTCAAGTTTTGGGTAAAGATTTGATGGACTATGGAATAAGAAGTGGCAAGAGACTAAGCTTGAGGGTGCCCAAGGCACCCCAAGCCATATTCAAGGATACCAAAGAGCCTAAGCTTGGGGATGCCCTGGAAGGCATCCCCTCTTTCGTCTTCAATCCATCGGTAAATTTACTTGAGGCTATATTTTTATTCACCACATGATATGTGTTTTGCTTGGAGAGTCTTGTATGATATGAGTCTTTAATTTTTAGTTTGCCACAATAATCGTTGCTGCACACATATTTTGTGAGACACACGCTGAATTGTGAATTTATTGGAATACTCTTTGTGCTTCACTTATATCTTTTGAGATAGGCAATGTTGCTCTTGTGCTTCACTTATACCTTTTAGAGCACGACGGTGTTTTGTTTTATAGAAATTATTAAATTCTCGTACCTCACTTATATTATTTTTGGAGTTATTTAAACATCATGGTAATTTGTTTAGGTTTTGAATTTAGTCCTAATATGATGGGAATCCAAGAGGTAAATAATAAAAACTTTCATATTTAGTGCATTGAATATGATGAGAAGTTTGATTCCTTGCATATAGTTTTGTGATATCATGATGGTAATATGAGAGTCATGCTATTAAGTAATTGTGAATTAGAAGAAATACTTGTGTTAAAGCTTGTGATTCCCGTAGCATGCACGTATGGTGAACCGTTATGTGATGAAGTCACAACATGATTGGTTTAATGAATGTCAACCTTTTTGTGGAGGTCGGGATCGCGCGATGGTTAAATCCTACCAACCCTTCCCTTAGCAGCATGCATCTAATACTTTGCTTCGATAACTAATAGGCGTTTGCAATAATTATGTGAGTTCTTTATGACTAATGTTGATTTCATGGATTATACGCACTCTCACCATTCCACCTTTGCTAGTCGCACAACTTTCACCGGTGCATTGAACCCACCTTACTCAAAACAACAACCATATATTTTCCTCAAAACAGCCACCATATTTACCCATTATGGCATTTTCATAGCCATTTCGAGATATATCGCAATGAAACACCACCGTCCCGTTTTTATGACACGCACCATCACTTCCATATTGCTTATAGAGTCATATTTTGTTCTAGATATCGAGTTGTAATCTTTGAGTTGTAAGTAACTAAAAGTGTGATGATTTGCATTATCACAACATTGTCCGGTGTAAGAAAAGGATGATGGAAGCTATGTTTCCCTCACAAGGTTGGATGAGTCTCCGTACTTTACAAAAAAACAGAGGCCAACGAAGCCCATAAAAAAATAAAGGAGGCCAAAGAAGCCCACCAAAAAGTAAAAGAAAAAAGAAATGAGAGAAATATAGAAGGGACAATGCTACTATGTTTTTCCACACTTGTGCTTCAAAGTAGCACCATGTTCTTCATAGAGAGTCTCCTATTTTGTCACTTTCATATAACTAGTGGAATTACATCTTTTGCACAACCATAGTTTCCTTTTTGAGATTTCATACACTTATAGCTCTAGTGCATTTGTTGCATGGCAATCTCTACTCACTCACATTGATATCTATTGATGGGCATCTCCATAGCCCGTTGATATGCCTAGTTGATGTGAGACTATCTTCTCCTTTTTTGCAACCTCCACCATACTCTATTCCACCTATAGTGATATATCCATGGCTCATGTTCATGTATTGCGTGAGAGTTGAAAAGGTTTGAGAACATAAAAAGTGACAAACAATTGCTTGATTTTCATCGGGGTTGTGCATGATTTAGATACTTTGTTTGGTGAAGATGGAGCATAGCCAGACCATATGATTTTGTAGGGATACCTTTCTCAAACCATGTTATTTCAAAAGGAAGCAATTGCTTTATTAGTATGCTTGAAGTATTATTGTTTTTATGTAAATATTAGACTTTTGTTCTAAATCTTATGGATCTGAATATTCATGCTACAATAGAGAATATTACATGGATAAATATGTTAGGTAGGATTCCACATCAAAAATTATGTTTCTATCATTTACCTACTCGAGGACGAGAAGGAATTAAGCTTGGGGATGCTTGATACGTCTCCAACATATCTATAATTTTTGATTGTTCCATGCTATTATATTATCTGTTTTAGACGTTTTATATGCAGTAATCTATTGTTTTATATTATTTTGAGACTAACCTATTAATCTAGAGCCTAGTGCTAGTTTCTGTTTTCCCCATGTTTTTGAGTATTGCACATAAGGAATATTAAACGGAGTACAAATGGAATAAAATCTCCGGAATGATTTTTCTTGGACCAGAAGAAACCCCAAAAGACTTGAAGTAGGGGGTAGGACACCTGCCGGGAGGCCACAAGCCTGCAGGGCGGGCCCTAGGAGGCCCCCTGGCTTGTGGGTCCCCTGTAGCTCTCCTAACCCTATTCTTTGGCCTATAAATTCCCAAATATTCCCCCATCGCTAAAGGGCGCCATGAATATACTTCTCCTCCGCCGAGAGCCTCTGTTCCCGTGAGATCCAATCTGGGAGCCTTTTCCCGTAATCTCCTAGAGAGGGAATTGATCATGGAAGGAATCTACATCAACTCCATTGCCCCTCCGATGATGCATGATGAGTTCACCACAGACCTACGGGTCCATAGCTAGTAGCTAGATGGCTTCTTCTCTCTCTTTGATCTTCAATACCATGTTCTTCATGCTTTTCATGGAGATCTATTCGATGTAATACTCTTTTGCTGTGTGTTTGTCGACATGTGATGAATTGTGAGTTTATGTTCATATTATCTATGAATATTATTTGGATCTCTTATGAATTCTTATATGCATGATTTCATATCTTAGCAAGTCTATTTGAGTTATTTGTTTGGTTTGGCCAACTAGATTGGTAATTCTTGCAGTGGGTGACGTGCTTAGTTTTGGGTTCAATCTTGCTGCGTCCTGACCTAGTGACATAGTAGGGCTAGCGAGGCACGTATTGTATTGTTGCCATCGAGGATAAAAAAGATGCGGTTTTTAGCATATTGCTTGAGTTTATCCCTCTACATCATGTCATCTTACTTAACGCGTTATTGTGTTCTTCATGAACTTAATACTCTAGATGCAGGCAGGAGTCGATCGATGTGTGGAGTAATAGTAGTAGATGCAGAATCGTTTCGGTGTACTTGACACAGACGTGATGCCTATATGCAAAATCATTGCCTTGGATATCTTCATAATTATTCGCTTTTCTATCAATTGCTCGACAGTTATTTGTTCACCCACCGTATTATTTTCCTTTATGAGAGAAGCCTCTAGTGAAACCTATGCCCCCCGGGTCTATTTTCCATATTATACTTTCAGATCTATAAACAAAAAATGTCTTACTGCAATTTATTTACTTTTGTTTCCGCAATCTTTTATATCTATCTCTATCAGATCTCATCCTTGCAAATAACTCTGAAGGAATTGACAACCCCCTATTAGCGTTGGGTGCAAGTGTTTGACTGTTTGTGTAGGTACTACGATTTTGGCCTTGCTTGTTCCTCCTACCTTGGTTCTCTACAAACTGAGGGAAATATGTATCTACTTTGCTGCATCACCTTTTCCTCTTCAAGGGAAAACCAACACAAGCTCATGAAGTAGCAGCGGCGCCGCGGAGTGGAGGGGAAGAGAGGGAGAGAGTAAGGGGCACGTGTGCGGAGAAAGACGATAAGTCCACACGCCTTTCTTAACAATAGCGCGGGTTAGAAAAGGGCGCTACTGCTATGGCTTTAGTAGTAGTGTTTCTTCCCGAGGAACACTACTGCTATAAGTCGCCCCCCGCGTGTCGCGGTCGGACCAGTTAGCAGTAGTGCCTCTTTGATGACACATGCTACTGCTAACAGGAAACCTGTAGGGCTCGTCCAAATCCGCGCTACTACTAATTAGTAGTACCGTCGTGCACACAAACGACACCACTGCTAAAATTCACCCATAAGCTTTTCCCTAGTAGTGCATATGTGATGAGCATATCATCCTAATATATAGATGGACGATCATGAAGTAAAAGCAGAGAGAAAGATTTTACGGAAGAAAAGGTGAACAAAAATTAGCTAGTGCCTGCGAGCTAGTAGCTCATATCATGAGGGAAGTCACTTCATGGAGAATGTTTCGGCAACAACTTTAAATAATGCGAAATAGAATGCAATCACATTTGAAATGATAGGATACAAATTGTATGAGGTTCTATGAGTGATAAAGACTATAATACTACTTTGAGATGCTGGGCATATATTAGAATTGTGAATGGCACAATGAGATTCTGCTTATACGAGGAAGAAAGGATCCACAAAGGTGTGGGGAGGCATGAATTTGACTGCTTGCCATGTAGTTTTTAAGAACAAATCTCATCCCAATTATGATTGTTTACATAAGCCAACAAACATAACTATTTAGTGTGATGGGTAAGAAAGAAAATAGTAGATAAGTTGTTGGAGCTTAGTTGATTGTCATGATCATCATATTGTAAAATGACTTGTGCGTCAATCTGCATACTTACACATTTCTATCTAGCAGTGTATAATCTGTATAAACACACGATTATTAAGTATGGGAAAAACATCACATTTTAGAAATGATAAGGTTGTTTTTCCTCAAGCTATTCATCCTCTAAGCTCCAGTTAATCCGGATATACTATCAAACTGAAAAGGCCAACAATAATAAGTAGCTAAGCTGCTTAGTGCTCACGGCTTCATGCATATATTCTCCATTGCTCTCACAATCTCATTGCACCTAAATCAAAAACAGCAACTTCACATGAGTCACCAATGACATCGCTGAACACATCATATGTAAGTCAAAAGTATGCACCATGCATGAGTAGAAAAATTATACATAGACAAATGGAAGGTACATATCCTATACTCAAGACTTCCAAAATACCCAATAATGCAGGCGCACCCCATGAATCAGTAAGAATAAGCCTTCATGAACTTCAAGACGGTAATGAATATCCCTTATGTTCACACTACCGGCAAGTTTCCTTTTAGGACCTTCTGCTACGGGTACACCACCAATTTTATTGTCCTTCATGCACTTGAAATCTTCTAAGATTAGATCATCACTGTTGATCGTAATAACCATAAGAAAACACATTGTAATTTAATTACCGTTTAGACCAGGTATGCAAAAACAACTTCACTTCTGAACCATCCCTCGTTTGTACATATATTCATTAGGAACAACATAAATCCAAATATCCATTTTCTCCTCCTTCACGAACTCATATCCAACATCGTCTCCTCCTACCACAAGGAGACATCATTCACACTTGAGAAGTATGGAACTGCTTACGAGAGAGAGAGAGAAGATCAGAGAAATAAAGACCTATACATGTCAGTTGTGTTCATCAAATAACAAAGATGTGGATCTGTTGGTGCATGTGATATAAACCATGAAAAGAGGCATGATTTGTCGCCATCGGCTGGAGGCACACAGATCGGCACCAGAGGACGGGGTGGCCGTGCGTGGCAGGAATGGGTGGTACCAGATGCAAGTAATGCAATGGCAGGAGCACACGAAGTGGTCAAGTCCCTCACTCCCAAATCCCACCACAACAACAAAAGCTATGGATGAATATGAGAGGAAGAACAAGGAGCTCACGAATATTTCCAAGATATAGATCCAAGGGGTTCCCCTCACATAAAGAAGAAAGTGATTGGTGGAAATGCGGTTCTAGATATCCTCTCTCTTTTCCCTAAAAAAGGAGCAAGATTCATTGGAAAGATTGAAAGTTAGAAAGCTCTAAGAAGGTCAATGATGGGGGAAGAACACGAGCTCAAAGGATCGGGTCCAATGGGGATGAAGACCCTCTTTTATAGGTCCCCACAAATCTGCCCGTTAGGTACACAAAACTATATGACCGGTACAACTGGTCAATGTAGAAACAACCTACCTGTAGAAAAGCACTAAGCGCTACAATCTCTCGGGGCACCGGTAGTACCGGTTAAATCGGAACTAACCGGTACAACCGGCCCACAACCGCCCAAGAAACGCTCAACAACAAAACCCAGTCCAATGGTAGAGCAGTACATGGCTAGTACAACTGTCAAACCAAGTATGGAGTGGTACAACAACTCCAAACACTGGTAGTACGGGTCGACCGATATGACTGGTGTAAGAACTGATACAACCGGTCTATGTAAAACAGGTAAGATCAAAACAGCCATAACTTTCACATATGAGCTCCGAATTAAGCAAAATCAAGCTTATTCTATAGAAGACAACTAGAGCTATCCATTATTGAATGGCTCAATTAATAAAAAGAAATGGAGAATAAATGCAACTAGGATAAGGGAGATGATATTCCCAAGTAATATCCGACAAAATCTCCAACATTGAAAACACAAATATGATTCATACACTACTACGGGATGGTCCAAAGACGGCACATCAATCAGAGAGCCTTCGACGAAAGTGTGTGTGATGCATGAATCGCAAACGGTATAGTTGTAGCTCTGTCGCCAATAATGAGAACTGTGTGTGATGGCGGATCCATCAAATACGATTCAGAAAAAGTTGAGCATGCGATTGGTGGCAAACAGTTCACCAAGATAAACTGTTTGTGATACGAAAAAAATAACACAAATAGTTAACAAAATAAAAGTGTGTGATGTACGACATACAGTTAACCATGATAATCTATTTTCGCTGATCCATAAGAACACAAACGATTGGCCAGATGATTACATCTGCGATAGACGACATATAGGTCACCCGAACAAATAGTTTGAGATAACATAAAATAACACAAACGATTACCCATATCAAGATGTGTGAGATAGACGGCAAACACATTGCCCGTATGAACTATTTGCGATTAGACAAAATAACAGAAATGGATGCTCATATGAAGATGTGTGTTCGGATGTGTTGTGGGCAAATGGTTGTTGGTAAAGAACTATCAATAATTGATGAAATCATCACGCGCAGATTTGGTAACTTAATGTCTATAGTGTTGAAAGTATTGATATGGTTGACTAGAGGCGGGGGGTGGTGAATAGGCTACTAACAAATTTTAAACTTTTCTTTAAAGAAATTAGGTTTAGCAACAAATAGCTTGTCTAGATATACAACTACGCGAGCAACCTATATGATGCTAACAACAACAATAATAAGCAAGAAGTAAATACAAGTAAAGGTAAGAAATAACCACAAGTGGAACCGATGAAGACGAGGATGTGTTTACGAAGTTCATTCCCTTTGAGGGGAAGTACATCTCCGTTGAAGCAGTGTGGAGGCACAATGCTCCCCCAGATGCCACTAAGTCCACCGTATTCTCCTCACTCCCTCACACAATGCGAGGTGTCGTGATTCCACTAAGTTGTGCCCTTGAAGGCAGTGAGCGAACCTTTTAAAAAAGGTTGGGGCAATCTCCACAACTTAATTGGAGGCACCCAACAAGACCACGAAGCTTCAGGACAATCGAATATGGCTTCGAGGTGACCTCAACCATCTAGGGTGCTCAAACACCCAAGAGTAACAAAATCCGCGAGGGATTAGTGGGGGGATTCAAATTTCGCTTGTTGGAAATGTAGATCAAGGCCCTCTCAACCAAACCCTAGAATATCAACAAGTTTTGTTGGCTAGGGAGAGAGATCGAGCTAAAATGGAGATTGGTGCAACAATGGAGCTTAGGGGGCAAAAGGTAGGGTTCTTAGGGAAGAAGAACCCCTTTATATAGTGGGGAAGGGAATTTGCCCGTTACCCACCCCCCGTGTGCATGAGTCAGAGCGGTACTACCGGTCCTGGGAGCGGTATTACCGATGATAACAGGTAGTACCGCTTAGGCGAGCGATACTACAACTCTGGCAGAGGGAGGCATGGCTAGAACCGAGGCAACAGAATTAGTACTGTCGAGGGCGGTAGTAACAAGTGGTAGTACCGCCCTGCGGGCGGTACTACCACAAAAATCACCGACAATTTTTTCGCACTTGTAGAGAGTGTTACAGGCCAGCGACACCAATAGAGTAATACCACTCTGAGCGGTACCATCGCCGGACGGGTGGTACTACCGGTGACAAGAGGTAGCACCGCTCCGGCGAGCGGTACTGCTGCTTGGAAAATGCATGTCAGGGTTTGGAAGGGTATAAAGCTCCATCGAAGCGGAAGAGGGGTGAGGGAAAAGTGTACGTGATGATTCCACCCAGACTTCTCCAAAGCGGATCCCCTCTCAATAGTACGACTTTTCCTATGACTCAAGTCCACCGACAACGAAGCGTAAGAGAGAAAACTGACTTCACATCAAAACACCGAGGGGCTAGAATCATCTTTGTGCAGACCGAGGAATTACCTGAAAAGCGTAACGCACACAATTAGTCTGCAAAAGTATTGTCATCAATCACCAAAACTATCGGGGTAGAAATATGCCCTTACAATCTCCCCCTTTTTGGTGGATTGATGACAACACGGGATTTGCATAGAAGATAAAACAAAAGGTAGAATGCAACCCCACAATCTACAAAATACAGACAGGCTCCCCCTAAATGTGTGCACTATTTAAGTATGCTTTTGGAATGCAAAGTGCACACACTAGGATCATCACCCTCCTATATTTCATAGACAGACACTACTTGCATAATCATAACAACTGAGAATAATATAGCTGCAAGAAGTGAAGTGAGCATTTATAATCATAATCATTAGGGCACAATATAAGCATCTCACGAAATTGAAGATATATGATAAAACTATGGTAGAATATGTATCACAACACATGACATAGTCTCACAGGAGTCTCACACGCATTAAAAACACAAACCGACATAAGTTCCACACCACACAACCTAGTCTTTTAAGCAAAGCAAAGGATAAAACAGATCATGAGTGAAAAGATGAGCCATGAGATAAAAATCATGACTCGCAAATCCTAACACACTCCCCCTTTGGCAGTAATACACCAAAAAGGGCAGAGAAAACAACAAGGATCCAAGAGGTGAGGTAGTGCGAACACATCAATATTCAGCAGACTCAAAGTTGTGTTGAACAGTGCCAGGAGGAGCAGGAGAGCCAAGTAACTCAACATCGTAATCCCATGGGTAGTGGCAAGCAATCCAAGTGTCCTCATTAGTGAGCCTATCCTGAGAACCGATCTCAATCTTAATCCAACTTGCCTCCCAAGAGCCTTGTAACGACTGATAGCCGCCTTTTCGGCGGCGTGAGCCAGGTGCTAACCCTTGGCCTGCATACAGAAGAGCTTATTCATCTTCTCCTTGAGATTCGTATCCCAAGAAGGTTCTCTAGTGGGGGCGCAGCAGGGGAAGTAGTGTCCTCATCAGCCACAAAATCGTCATCAGCCTCGTCATCAGTAGAATCTTCATCCATGTCTTCACGCACATCTTGTTCACGGGCAGTGTGAGTATCCCACTTGTTCTTCTTTCTAAGCTGCACAACCTTGTGAGAAACCAAGTCCCCAGTTCAAACAACTCATCAGGAAAGGTTGCTTCCCAAGTCTTCTCAATCAGATGCATCAGAAAGGGGCCATACATGGGGCACTTACGCTCACACACCGCAGAACGGAGCTCAGACCACATAACATGAGAGATATCCACAGGCTTCACCCGAACCTTGAATTTATGCTGCTCGTAGAACAGAAGCATATCTACCAGGTAGGAGTGGACCTGATCCAGATTGCCAACAAGGGGAAACAAGGTGTGGCGAAATACGCGGTGCATGATATCTAACAAAGGTACCATCACCCAAGTGGACTTGCCAGTAGCAGAGGAGATCTTCTTAGTGCTGAACATGTACACGACTTGCTTGTGGGTAGCAGCATACCGATACGTCTCCAACGTATCTATCATTTTTGATTGTTCCATGCTATTATATTATCTGTTTTGCATGTTTTATATGCATTTATATGTTGTTTAATATTATTTTTGGGACTAACCTAGAGCCTAGTGCCAATTTATGTTTTTTCCATGTTTTTGAGTATTGCAGATAAGAATATTAAATGGAGTCCAAATGGAATAAAAATCTTTGGAAAGAGTTTTCTTGGACCAGAAGACACCTAGGAGACTCGGAGTAGGGGGCAGGGCATCTGCCGGAAGGCCACAAGCCTGGAGGGTGCACCCTCACGGGGTGACCGCGCCCCCTGGTTTTTGGGTCCCATGCAGGCCTCCTAACCCTATTCTTTGGCCTATAAATTCCCAAATATTCTCGTATCACCAAAAGGAGCCATGAAAATACTTTTACGCCGTCGGGAGCCTCTATTCCCGTGAGATCCAATCTGGGAGCCTTTTGTGGTAATCTACCGGAGAGGGAATTGATCACGGAGGGCATCTACATCAACTCCATTGCCCCTCCGATGATGTGTGAGTAGTTCACCACAGACCTACGGGTCCATAGCTAGTAGCTAGATGGCTTCTTCTCTCTCTCTTTGTTCTTCAATACCATGTTCTTCATGATCTTCATGGAGATCTATCTCATGTAATACTCTTTTGCGGTGTGCTTGTCGAGATCCGATGAATTGTGAGTTTATGTTCAGATTATCTATGAATATTATTTGAGTCTCTTCTGAATTCTTATAGGCATGATTTCATATCTTTGCAAGTCTCTTCGAATTATTGGTTTGGTTTGGCCAACTAGATTGGTAATTCTTGCAATGGGAGAAGTGCCTAGTTTTGGGTTCAATCCTGCGGTGTCCTCACCAAGTGACATAGTAGGGGTAGCGAGGCACGTATTGTATTGTTGCCATAGAGGATAAAAAGATGGGGTTTTAATCATATTGCTTGAGTTTATCCCTCTACATCATGTTGTCTTTCTTAATGCGTTATTGTGTTCTTGATGAACTTAATACTCTAGATTGAGGTAGGAGTCGGTCGATGTGTGGAGTAATAGTAGTAGATGAAGAATCGTTTCGGTGTACTTGACACAGACGTGATGCCCATATGCATAATCATTGCCTTTGATATCTTCATAATTATTCGCTTTTCTATCAATTGCTCGACTGTAATTTGTTCACCCACCGTACTATTTTCCTTTATGAGAGAAGCCTCTAGTGAAACCTATGGCCCCCTGTCTATTATCCATATTATATTTTCAAATCTATAAACCAAAAAAAACAAAACTACTTTGCTGCAATTTATTTACTTTTGTTTTCGCAATATTTTATATCTATCTCTATCAGATCTTATCCTTGCAAATAACTCTGAAGGGATTGGCAGCCCCTTTATAGCATTGGGTGCAAGTGTTTGATTGTTTGTGTAAGTACTACTATTGGGGCCTTGCTTGTTCCTCCTACTGGACTGATACCTTGGTTCTCAACAAACCAAGGGAAATACTTATCTACTTCGCTGCATCACCCTTTCCTCTTCAAGGGAAAACCAACGCAAGCTCAAGAGGTAGCCAGAAGGATTTCTGGCGCCGTTGCCAGGGGATGATACATAGCAAGATCATGCCTACCAAGTACCCATCACAAACTCATCTCTTGCATTTACTTTATTTGCCATTTGCCTCGTGTTTTCCTCTCCCCCACTTCACCAATTTGCCGTTTTATTCGCCTTTTCTCGCCGGATCTCTTTTTGTCTACTCATGTTACCATGTGCCTTCTATATGCTTGCATCTTTGCTTCATAAAAATCTATTGACATGGATCCTCATCCACTTGCTAATCTTTTCAAGAGATCCAATTATGATGAACCAATTGCTAGTGAGTTAAGTGTACTTGATTATCTCCATGAAGTTTTGCTTGAGATTCATGAATTGAAAATTGTGACAAAGTAATTCACGACGTTTCCACGTATTAAAAGCATGATTGCAATGATATTGTTATAAATTATATTAAGATCAATTGAGCTAATGATATGCAAACCCACAAGCCTGAGGATGCTATATTTCATGAGTTTGCCATCAGCACTACTTATTGCAATGATCATGATTGGGGTGATAAAGCTTCTTATGATCTTGATAATAATACTCTTGATGAATATGATGTCGAAAGTCGGTTTGGAAGAGTGTGAACTTTAGGTAGAAAGAATCCCACGTATTTGGAGAGTGTTCAATCTTACGAATTTTTTGATAAAAGTGGGTTTGGAGAGGTCATGACTTTAGTTAATGTTAATCCCACTACCTTGGAAGATTGTAAGACTTTTATGCACGTGGATCATGAAAATAATGCTTTATGTGATAGCTATATTATTGAATTTATTCATGATGCTACTGAAAATTACTATGATAGGGGAAGATATGCTTTTACATATTGCAATAATATCAAGTTTCTTCTCTATGTGTTGGAAATTTTGAAGTTATACTTGTTTTGTCTTCCTATGCTTATTGATTGTTGTTCCCATAATTTGTTTGCTCAAAAAATCTCTATGCATAGGAAGTGGGTTAGACTTATATATTCTATGAGATTCATGATTCTCTTTTGCATATATCAATTACTACTTTTATGCGAGCATCATTGATATCATTATGCCTAGCTAGGGGCGTTAAACAATAGCACTTATTCGGATGCAACCCAATTTTATTTGTTTTGCTTTTGTTTCTGCGTCCGTTTTTTAGTTTCGCACACATTATTACCTGTGTAATAATTGTGTTTTCTTGTATTAATTAGTGTTTGAGCCAAGTAAGACCTTTGGGATTGTCTACGGTGTTGGCAAGTTGATTTTGTTGAAAAACAGAAACTTTCGCTCTTAGTCCAGGAATTTTATAAATTCACTCGAACGTGCTTTTTGATCTGAATGTTTTACACAAGATTGGTTTACAAATTTCCCAGATCGTCCTAATTTTTCAGAATTTTTGGAGTTACAAAAGTATTCGAAGTAAACAGATTGCTACAGACTGTTCTGTTTTTGATAGATTCTGGTTTCTTTGTGTTGTTTGCTTATTTTGATGAATCTATGGGTTGTATCGGGGGGTATGAACCATGGAGAAGTTGGAATAAAGTCAATATTACATCAATATAAATAAGTAATGAGTTCAAAACAGTACCTAAAGTGGTGATTTATTTTTCTTACACTAACGGATCTCATGAGTTTTCTGTTGTCAAGTTTTTAAGTTTTGGGTAAAGATTTGATGGACTACGGAATAAGGAGTGGCAAGAGCCTAAGATTGGGGATGCCCCGGAAGGCATCCCCTCTTTCATCTTCAATCCATCGGTAAATTTACTTGAGGCTATAGTTTTATTCACCACATGATATGTATTTTGCTTGGAGCGTCTTGTATGATATGAGTCTTTACTTTTTAGTTTGACACGATCATCCTTGCTTCACACATATTTTGAGAGACACACACGCTGGATCATCAATTTATTAGAATATTGTTTGTGCTTCACTTATATCTTTTGAGCTGGCAATGTTGCTCTAGTACTTCACTTATATCTTTTAGAGAATGGCGGTGTTGTGTTTTACAGAAATTATTAAACTCTCGTACCTCACTTATATTATTTTGAGAATTCTTTAAACAACATGGTAATTGGTTTAGGTTATGAATTTAGTCCTAATATAATAGGCATCCAAGAGGGATATAATAAAAACTTTCATATTAAGTGCATTGAATATGTTGGGAAGTTTGATTCCTTGCATATAGTTTTGAGATATGAAGATGGTAATATGAGAGCCATGCTAGTAAGTAATTGTGAATTAGAAAACATACTTGTATTAAAGATTTTCATTCACATAGCATGCATGTATGGTGAACCGTTATGTGATGAAGTCGGAGCATGATTTTTTAATAATTGTCAACCTATGTGTGGAGGTCGGGATCGCGCGATGGTTAACTCCTATTGTAGCGACCCGACTCAAAATGAGTCAAGCCTCTGTGTGTTCTGTGCCATCCCTGGATCAGTATGCTGGCACACACAGTACATCAATGTATATATCAAAGTGCAATCACATGTAAATAACGTAAAACTGATATATACCTCAAAATCTCAGCAGAAACAATCAAAGGGAGTGGAGTCCCAAAATAAACACCAACGACAGGTTGAGTGGAGACCGTAACCCTGAATCCTACTCTTACTCGTTGTAGAAGGTATGTGCAACATAATATGTTGCAGCCGTGTAGGTCAGCATATTGAATATGCCGGCAAGTCGCAATAGAGAGGGGTGAAAATATCATCTATAATGTATGCATATATGGCAGGTGGGGCTGTAGTTTAAGTTTGCGTAAAGCAAATTTTTCCTACAACAAGATAGAGGTAAAAGCAAAATTTACTACATTGTTGGTTGTTAATGAGAAGGTTCCACCAACCATTTCTCATACCCAAGTTATCAATAACACCCACATCATTAAGTTATTGGTGTTGAGAATTCCTGATAGTTTCAGTTCCTTCAGCTCGAGTTGTCCATGACACGACTAATCGATTAGGTTTGAGTACTTTGCAGAGTTTTGCACACGTTCCCCACAAGATTTGATCGCCTCCGTTGAAGTCCTCGCACTTCAGGGTGTTTGAGAAACGGATGATCAAAACATAGTCTTCCAAAGGGTTCGTCTGAGACACTGTCGGTGCCCATCCCATCCTACCGTTCTTCTACATCTCGTAACACCGCCCGTCCAGAGTCACCACAATGTCCAACCAAGCCAGAGACCATAATGACTTGTGGGTGTGCAGGTAAGCCTCCGGTCTTGAAGTATCCATCCATCTCTTTGCGCTTGGGTGAAGCTTTCCGCAAGCTGTCATGGTGCTTCCCCATGCATCCCGGGTCATCCACTGTCTTCCCGAGGGTGCCCATCTAAACCATCCTTCACCCAGATATATATTGCATCATGAGGTCTTGAAAGTCTTGAAGTCTTCAGGTCTTGACTATTAAGTTCTCACAACACTCATGATAAACACTCAACCAAACGTCGTCTACTAGGAGCATAACAAATTAACGTCCCGGCCAAAGTAACAACGTTTTATGAGTGCCTACCACATGATACTACATCAAGAACCAATTTTCCAAGTACCTACTTTGCATGCACTGGGTGGAGGAGGTTGAACTAATGCAATAAAACCATAGGTAAAAATACGATCAATGTGAACTTTCCTGGTATTACTTGATGAAGATGGTCGCTCTCATAATCCTGATAATTCTACTCGTCACACTCCGAGCAATCTATCGTAAAGGAATAGCATTCAATAAACATCCATGCCAAAAGGAAGAACCAAAAGAACATAAGAACAAAACATGTCTTGGTGCAAAATAACAACATACTAAGGTTTAATAAAAAATAGGTTCTAAGTGTGTTGTAAAGTGAAGGTGCAGGAATGAGATCAAAAGATTTAATGGACGATGAAATATTGATATATACGCTTAGGGTGGAGATACTATGAAAGACGATCCCAACTATGCGGAGAAATTTAGTTGCAAAAAAAGAATTAATTGAAATGGAGCACTACAACGCAAGTTATAGCAAATTGAAGTATGAATAGAATTTGAATTTCATAAAGGTCAAAAGAATTTGAATTAGAGCATGGTTGTTATGAATACAAAGTACATAACACGAGTGTTTAGGGGCAAAAGGAATCAATGGAAAAGGTGCTACGGTTTGCAAGGTATGATCAAACGAAGGTTCGAATTCAAATTTGGATCTCTCAAATTTGAAAGGATCAAAGGATGAAATACTGAAGCTACTGCAAATGGGAGGTTAATATGAACATGTAGAAAAAAGAATTACTAGATTTTGAATAACGGATCAAAAGATATAAGTAATTCAATAGGGCATTGAATCTAGTTAGAACGCGGTGTGGCAACACTACTGTGGACTAGTGGAGTAATGACTATGATCGAAATTATATGTTGGAAAGATAACACAAATTGATACAAACAGAAAGATTACTTTGATACGAATCCGATGCAATTGGATTCATCTAAAACGGAGTTACGGATAAAAAGATATAATCAAAAGAAGTTTGAATATGAATCTGAACAAATTTCGAAATTTGGAATTTTTAAAAAGTTGTTTTGATAAGTTCACTCGATAGGTGAGGTAAAGACTAAAATCTAGGCGCTGGTTTGATCTAATTTGAGTGAACAAGTAAAACGTTATGGCTATTTGAAAAATCAGGGCCAAGGTTTTGACGGAAGAAAAAGTGTTATGTATAAAATAATTCTAGTACTAATGTACAAATACGAAGACTAATTAAAAATCCAGTTACTCTACCGTATACTAGTCTAGAAATATTAGTCTGAAAATATAAACTACGAGAGCATAAAAGAAATTACGAAGAGAATATCTTTAGAATGCATAGAAACAATAATTCCAAAGAGGAGATGACTTCAAGAAATCCCGCCGAAGAGAAGAGAATACTTTTTATTTAATAAATCTAGTTAAACCAAAAAATTGATTTAACCCGGAATAGATGATTTTTTTGGATGCTTCTATTAATCCATATTTGTAGGTGAAAGGAAGGTCTAAAAATCAATAGATAGACAATATGGGACTAAACATATACGTAATGTGAAGAAAAGAGGAACCAACGTCCCATGGGCCAAGTAGGCTACGGCGAGCAGCATGACGTAAATCCAGCCAGCCGTGGTGCTTTTTTTCAAGATGAATAGTGTTTGTGGTGAATACTGCCTATTTTTTTAAAACAACAACGAAGAAAAACATATAAACAAAAGTTAAGAGAATATTTTCTATAGGCATATTACATATCAAAATTTTTAGAATAAAATTTCCTATAATATGAACATATTTTCAAGACCAAATAAAATACTTTCTTAATTTTTTTTTGCAATAACTTTAAAATGAAAAGAAATTTGAATTTCAAATAAATTGCAGATACTGAAAATTTAAATCAAGACATTGTCTCTGATTTTGGAGTGTCATTTTCCTCCTCTCATTTGATATTTTTATGAGAGGGTTTTGAAAATATTCAAACTCAAAATTGAATAGGGATTCAAAATAGAAAATTTTGGGAAGGTCATTTTATTCCCTCTCATTAAATTTTTAAAAAGTTTCAAATTCCACTCAATTTCAAACAATCAATCACACATCGTTCAAGCAAAAAAATCCTAATTATTTATTTGTTATAACATTCCAAAATTTATAATTTTTGGATGTTACATGTACCAATCCTTCCCCTAGGAGCATGCATCTAATACTTTGCTTCGATAACTACTAGGCTTTTGCAATAAGTATATGAGTTCTTTATGACTAATTTCGAGTTCATGGATTATACACACTCTCACCCTTCCACCTTTGCTAGCCTCTCTAGTATTGCGCAACTTTCGCGGGTACATTAAACACACCTTCCTCAAAACAGCCACCATATCTACCTATTATGGCATTTTCATAGCCATTCCGAGATATATTTCCATGCAACACCACCGTCCCGCTTTTATGACACGCACCATCACTTCCATATTGCTTATAGAGTCATACTTTGTTCTAGATATTGAGTAGTAATCTTTGAGTTGTAAGTAAATAAAATTGTGATGATTTTGCATTATTAGAGCACTATCCTGTGTGAGAAAAGGATGATTGAAGCTATGTTTCCCTCACAAGTTAGGATGAGTCTTCGGACTTCACAAAAAATAAAGGAGGCGAGCGAACCCCATAAAAAATAAAAGAGGCCAAAGAAGCCCACCAAAAAAGGAAAAAAGAAAAAAAAGAAAAAAACAGAGAGAAAGAGAGAAGGGACAATGCTACTATCTTTTTCCACACTTATGCTTCAAAGTAGCACCATGTTCTTTATAGAGAGTCTCCTATTTTGTCACTTTCATACAACTAGTGGAATTACATCTTTTGCACAACCACTTAGTTTTCTTTTTGAGCTTTCATACACTTATAGCTCTAGTGCATTTGTTGCATGGCAATCCCTACTCACTCGCATTGATATCTATTGATGGGCATCTCCATAGCCCGTTGATATGCCTAGTTGATGTGAGACTATCTTCTCCTTTTTTTTGCAACCACCACCACACTCCATTCCACCTACAGTGCTATATCCATGGCTCACGATCATGTATTGCAGGAGAGTTGAAAAGGTTTGAGAACATAACAAGTGTGAAACAATTGCTTGACTTTCATCGGGGTTGTGCATGATCTAGATACTTTGTCTGGTGAAGATAGAGCATAGCCACACCATATGATTTTGTAGGGATAACTTTCTAAGACCATGTTAATTTGAAAGGAAGCAATTGCCTTATCGGTATGCTTGAAGTATTATTGTTTTTATGTCAATATTAGAATTTTGTTTTGAATCTCATGGATCTGAATATTCATGCCACTAATAGAGAATATTACATGGATAAATGTGTTAGGTAGCATTCCACATCAAAAATTATGTTTTTATCACTCACCTACTCGAGGATGAGCAGGAATTAAGCTTGGGAAAACTTGATACGTCTCTAGCTTATCTATAATTTTTGATTGTTCATGCTATTATATTATCTGTTTTGGATGTTTTATATGCATTTATATGTTGTTTTATATTATTTTGGGACTAACCTATTAATCTATAGCCTAGTGCTAGTTTCTATTTTTTCCATGTTTTTGAGTTTTGCAGATAAGGGATATTAAACGGAGTCCAAACGGAATAAAAACTCTGGAAAGATTTTTCTTGGACCATAGACTACTACGAGACTTGGAGTAGGGGGCAGGGCATCTCCCGGGAGCACACAAGCCTACAGGGTGCGCCCTAGGGGGGTTGCTGCGCCCCCTGGCTTGTGGGTCCCCTGCAGGCGTCCTAACCCTATTCTTTGGCCTATAAATTCCCAAATATTCTCATATCCACAAAAGGAGCCACGAAAATACTTTTACGCCGCCAGGAGCCTTTGTTCTTGTGAGATCCAATCTGGGAGCCTTCTCCGGTTATCTGCCAGAGAGGGAATTGATCACGGAGGGCATCTACATCAACTCCATTGCCCCTCCGATGATGTGTGAGTAGTTCACCATGGTCCTACGGATCCATAACTAGTATTTAGTTGGCTTCTTCTCTCTCTTTGATCTTCAATACCATGTTCTTCATGATCTTCATGGAGATCTATCCGATGTAATACTCTTTTGCGGTGTGTTTGTCGAGATTCGATGAATTGTGAGTTTATGTTCAGGTTATCAATGAATATTATTTGAGTCTCTTCTGAATTCTTATATGCATGATTTCATATCTTTGCAAGTCTCTTCGAATTATTGGTTTGGTTTGGCCAACTAGATTGGTAATTCTTGCAATGGGAGAAGTGCTTAGTTTGGATTCAATCTTGCAGTGTCCTCACCTAGTGACATAGTAGAGGTAGCGAGGCACGTATTGTATTGTTAACTTCGAGGATAAAAAGATGGGGTTTTCATCATATTTCTTACCTTTATCTCTCTACATCATGCCATCTTCCTTAATGTGTGACTATGTTCTTCAGGAACTTAATACTCTAGATGCAAGCAGGAGTCGGTCGATGTGTGGAGTAATAGTAGTAGATGCAGAATCGTTTCGGTCTATTTGACACGGACGTGATGCCTATATGCATAATCATTGCCTTAGATATCTTCATAATTATTCGCTTTTCTATCAATTGCTCGATAGTCATTTGTTCACCCACCATATTATTTTCCTTTATGAGAGAAGCCTCTAGTGAAACCTACAGCCCCGGTTTTTTCCATATTAAATTTTTGATATATAAACCAAAAATACCAAAAATACTTTGCTGCAATTTATTTACTTTTGTTTCCGCAATCTTTTATATCTATCTCTATCAGTTCTTATCCTTGCAAATAACTCTGAAGGGATTGACAACCCATTTATAGCGTTGGGTGCAAGTATTCCATTGTTTGTGTAGGTACTACTATTGGGGTCTTGCTTGTTCCCCCTACTAGATTGATACCTTTTTCTCAACAAACCGAGGGAAATACTTATCTACTTCGTTGCATCACGCTTTCCTCTTCAAGGGAAAACCAATGCAAGATCAAGAGGTAGCACATACTCATGGTGAGGACGGAATCCCAAAGGGGTCTCAAGACCCTTATCATCAATGTTAAGAAGACCCATAAATGACTTCCATGGAGCAGAAAGCAACCTGTCTTTGGTCATTCATGTAAGAGTCCTGCCACATCAGTTCTGAGGTGAACCGTGGCAAAGAACACTGCAATAAGCTCAGCATCAAAGTATGTTTTGAACTACATAATACGAAGGATGCCTAGTTTCTCACAGAGGGAGAGAACAATCCTGAAATACCTTTCATTGCGCTGCATATGTTCAACATCAATAGAGTGGACATGAGGAACATATAGGTTCTCCCTTGGCTTCAGAATATCCTTGTAGATGGATACTTGCTTCCGGGTTCAGAAGGGACGGTTTAGCATTGAAGTCCCCTGAGGTTCCACATAGGGACCAATCTTGCTGGCCAACCAAATTTCCTTTGAGTTTAGAGAAGCCATGGATTGGGATTTCAAGGGCCTGACAACATGGCTCTTCCCCTTGGATTTGGAAGGAGACTGACTGGCCTTCTTGGCAGGAACAACCTCCCGTGGTTGGCTTGAGCTATCAGCCTTAGATGAACAATACTTCTTCGTTCTGCCACGACTGGGATTCATCCTAAGCTCTTGAGGAGCCGAGCTACCACCTCCTGAGATCAAAAACACAAACAGATGAAAGCGCAAGAGAAAACCAATGAGTACATGATAGCAAGACACAAAGATGGTCGAGAAATAAATGATGAACAAGAAGAAAAATTGTGCAAAGGCCAGCCCGGGGTGGGAGTATCGCTGCTAGGGGCGGTACTACCTCTAATGAGCGGTAGTACCACCTGGACTAGCGATAATAGCGCTTAGGGCCGGAACCGTGGGGTGAAAACCATCACAGGTCAGATCCGGTACTACCGGGAAGGCCTTGACCACAAAATTTGCAAAAGATCAACATATCTAAACTCTAGGTATCATCCACACCCCTCACATGCTGCAAATCGGAACCAAAGAGACCTAGATACATGTCATATTGTCCAAGACCTAGATATGAAAAATAGACCAAATGAGAACAAGAATGGGGACAATACCGGTATCCATGGCAAGAGGAGGGGTGGAGAATGATTCATCCGGTTAAAATCGCGAAGGAGTGGCCAAAAACGAGATCGGGGGCGGCCATCGGAGCCCTAGGGCCACGTGGAGAAAGGCACACACCAGGAGGAGTGGGGATGAATGGGTAAGGGGAGAGAAAACTCCCCTTTCCCGGCCCCATACCCCCCCCCCCCCCCCGTGGAGAAGGCTAAGCGGTAGTACCGCTGCCCGCCGGTAGTACCGCCCAATGGTAGTACCACTGCTACGAGCGGTTCTACCTCTTATCATCGGTAGTATCGTTGGCGCAGCGGTAGTACCGCTCCAGATGACCCAAAATGCCCAGAAATCAGGAAAAATAAAATAACCAAGATGTAAAAGATATAAAGTCATGTCAAGGGGGTGAGTTCACTCCAAATTGTAAAAGAAAATAGAGAGAGAACAAATTAGAGTGAAAGAGACAAATCTGAGATGTTCTCGTGAGACAGGTGCCATAAGGAGGGGGAGGGGCGGTGGCCGAAGCCACCTATGTTTGAGTTTGTAGGTATGGCACCGCAAAAAATTTAACCTTGGGCCCAAGACCATAACTCGTCGTGGAAACACAAGTGTCATCAACGATGACTAATGTGAACGTCAAGATCGTTTTATGCATAATAGGGGGAGGGAGAGGTCATTGAGGGAACATCACTCCCCCTAAATCCATGCCTACACCTAAACAAGATAAAATGATGAGAGTGGTGGGGTGTGCCTAGTTTCAATCCACATTGCTCAAATCAATGATATTTAGCTCATGCCTTAACTCGCGAAATCTTGCTTCATTCAACGGCATCGTGAAGATATCTGCAAGCTGCTCATTAGTGTTGAGGTAAATGAGGTCAATCTCCCCACGCTTGATATGCTCTCAGATGAAGTGGTGATGAATACTGATGTGCTTCATCTTACAATATTGAACCGGGTTGTTGGAGATTGGGATGACACTAATATTATCACAATAAAGAGCACTTTGTCACAAGTGACACTGTAATCCTTTAAAGTTTGCCTCATCCAGAGCAACTGAGCACATCAACTCGCAACATCTACATATTTGGCCTCGGTGGACGAGATAGAAACACAATTTTGTTTCTTGGAAGACCAACTTATGAGAGAGCGACCAAGGAATTGGCAGCCTCCGGAAGTTGACTTCTTATCCACACGGTCTCCCGCCCAATCCGAGTCTGAATATCCAATGAGATCAAATGAAGCACCTTTGGGGTACCATAAGCCAAAGTTTGGGGTATGAGCCAAATATCGAAAGATTCGCTTTCCTTAGGTGCAGATTGAAATCATGCACAAATTCCCACACTCAACATAATGTCTGGTCTAGATGCAGAAAGGTAAAGCAGAGAGCCAATCATAGAGCGATATACCTTTTGATCCACATCTTTACCATTCGAATCATGGTCAAGATGGCAGTTGAGCGGCATAGGAGTGTTGGCCTTGGCTGGTTTGAGATCATCCATATTGAACCTTTTGAGCATGTCTTGAGTATATTTTGCTTGATTGATGAAGGTTCCTTGACTTCGTTGCTTGACTTCTAATCCAAGGAAAAACTTCAGCTCTCCCATCACAAACATCTCAAACTCTATAGTCATTAGTGCAGCAAATCTTCATTAAAAGCTTTGTTAGGAGAACCAAAGATAATATCATGAACATATAATTGGCATATCAACAAGCTCCTCTTGACCTTCTTAGTAAAAATAGTGGGGCCAATTTTCCTGACTTCAAATCCACGGCCATGTAACATCTCGGTAAGGTGCTCATACCACGCACGTGGGGCTTGTTTAAGGCCATAGAGTGCCTTATCGAGAACATACACATGATTAGGGAACTTGGCACCCTCAAACCCTGGGGGTTGCTTGATATTACGTACCAAACGTGTGTATCGTTTTCTGTTTACAACGTAATAAAATAGGTACCTCACATTTCTCCCTGAAACAAACACTCAGAGGAAATCTACAAGTCCGCCCGGCTGTGGCGGTTAGAGGTGCTCCATAGATTGCAGAGGCGATCAGGTCTATGGTCCGGCTCCGCTCTGGTCTAACCGCCGCCTTGAGTGCCAATCGTCGATGTTGGGTCCTGCAAAGCAAGCTACGATCACCAGACTGCAGATCCCATCCACCCCAAAACCTTCTGTGTGTTCTAGGGTCACACGGTTGTAAAACACCCAAAACCCTAGGTCAAGGAGGCACCATGGTGGAGCGGGTCGGAGATGGAGGTGGTTGCATGGATGATGCAGGGGCTGAGGCTGTCAGAGGAAGAGAAAATGGGAGTCAGAATCAAGATGCGTGCGAAGGAAAAGGGGAAGGCCATGGCGACGTAGTCGGTGGGAAAGGTTCTGTCAGAGGGAATGCCACATCCAGATGCGATCCGCTTGTCATTGGGGCGTGTGTGGTGTGCGATCAAGGGCATTGACTACAAGGAGGTGGGAGAGAATTTGTTTGTGTTCATGTTCAATCAAGAATCGGGAAGAGATGGGCGATGGAGGATGGACCTTGGATGTTTAAGAAGGATCTGATGGTGGGGGAGGACTATGATCCGGGGAAGAGGCCGGAGGACTATGAGTTCAATGAAATACCTATCTGGGTGAGGATCTATAGTCTCCCTTTGGGAATGATGAACACGGACTCGACGGAGGACATAGGGAATATGGTTGGAAGCTTTCTGGGAGCGGATGCTGGAGTGGATGGGAAAGCCATGGGCAAGTTCATGAGAGTGAAAATCATGATGAAAATTGATAAACCTATTATGAGGGATTTTACGTTGGATGATGAGGAACATGAATCTAGATAGAAGCAGAAAACGAAGATGAGCATTGATGGTGCTGGAGAGGAAGAGGATGGTGCTTCGTGTCGGTTTGAATATGAGTTCCTGCCTGATTTCTGTTACATGTGTGGAATAGTGGGGCATAGTGAGAAGGCATGTACCATGAAGTTGAATAAAGGTGGGAAGGCACAATTTGGTGGTTGGCTTAGAGCGGATATGGGTCAAAGGAAGATGCATATTGAATAGGAAGGAAGTTGGAGGGGGAGAGGGAGAGGTGTAGGAGGTGCCATGCTCTATGGAACAACTCGATCATATGAGAGATCCGGTGGTGGGAGCGATAGCCTCTCTTGGTGTGAAGATGGTTCAAGGAGTACCGAAGGGAAGCACGCGGAGACTGAGAAGGGGGGAGGTTAATAGTCCATCCAAGCAGAGAGTGACTGGTACAAGGGAGACATGCCATCCCAAGAAGTTTCTACTGGAAGGTAATGAAGAAGTAGAAAAAAAGGAGAAGAAACCGAAAACGGAAGGGAACGAGAAGGTACTAGAGAAGAACACAAATAATGACCCCAGCGTGAACAGGGAGAAGAACTCAGCGGCGGTAGATGGCAGCTGTGGTGACGAGAAGGGGGTGCAGCATAAAGGAGCCGGACAGAGTAAATTTAATAGATTGGGGAGGGAGAATAGTGAGTGTGCCAAAGTGGAACTGAGCAATGTTAAGTTGGCAGGGACCAAAAGATCCAAGGAGGAAGGAGCGAAGAGAGAAGAGGCAAAAAGGGGAGAATGGAAAAAAGAGAAGGGCGACCGGGAGGAAGAGGAGATCACACGTTTAGCTTCAGACTTGAATATATCGGCTGGGCTGCTTGAGCAGCCCTGTCAGGAGCAATGAAACTCGCCGGTTGGAACTGTCGGTGGCTCGGGAATGGCCCGGCAGTTCAATCTCCTCGAATTGGGGAGAATGGAGTATCCCGATATTTTGTTCTTGTCTGAAACAAAGCTCACGGAGAAAGAGTTAGAGAAGTTTAAATGGAAGCTAGGATTAGGTCATATGGTAGCATGGAGTTCAGAGGGGAGGAGTAGGGGAATTTCTTTATTCTGGAGGAGAGAGGTGAATGTAAGTCTCGGGTCATATGGTCGGAGACATATTGATGTGGATGTGACGGAAGACAATGGCGCGATATGGAGGCTTACTGGGGTTTATGGAGAGTCAGAGGCGGAGCGAAAAACAGAAACCTGGTAGACCATCAGATTACTTGGGAAACAACACCAGGACGGGAGGCCGTGGATGTGCTTCGGTGACTTTAATAAAATCCCGATGGTGGAGGGTGAGATAGGAGGAGCTCGTAGACCTCAGGCTTGTATGGACAGATTCCGTGAAGCGCTGGAGAATAGAGGACTCTATGACATTGGGTACCATGGGGACAAATTCACATGGAGGAACCACAACAAAGAGTTACAATCATATATATGCGAGAGACTTGATCATGCTACAACAAAAGCCAGTTGGTGTGAGATGTTCCTAGATTTTTCAGTAGTTAATGAACGGCCGCGTCACTCTAATCATAGACCTCTGGTTGTCAGTACGACAGGAGAAGTAAGTAGGGGAGGAGGAGGTGATCGGGGGTTCAGATTTGAAGCGTGGTGGTTGCGGGAGGAGGGATGCGATGAAGTTATAAAGGAAGCGTGGGAAGAAGGTAAGGCAGAAGGGTGTAATATTGTGCACTCCGTGCAGAAGTTGGCGAGTAATATGCGTATATGGCATAAGGAGGTGGTGGGGGAGTTGAAAGGCAGGCTAAAGAAAGCTCGAGCAGACCTTGAGAGGTGTATGCGTGCATGAGTTTCTGAATCAAAAATTAGGGAGGAGGGGAGGCTCAGAGGTGTGGTGCATGACCTGGAGGAGAAGAAAAACACAAAGGGTAAACAGAGATCCCATGTCTCATGGCTCAAAGATGGAAATACAAACATGAGCTATTTTATGGCGGTGGCTTCGGGCGGGAGGAGGAATAATAAAATAAACGGGCTGAGGAGGGAGGATGGTACGGAGGTGAAGGAAGGGGAAGAGTTAACAAACTACGTTTGCTCCTTTTTCAGGATTTATTCACATCAAATATGGGGGGCCGATTGGCAGAGCTCCTGAGTACGGTGCATCTGCGTGTCACAGATGACATGAACAATCTCATGACAACCGAGTTCACCAGAGAGGAAATTAAAGCTGCACTTGATCATATAGGGGACCTAAAGGCTCCTGGCCCAGATGGGATGCCCTCTATTGTGTATAAGAAGAACTGGCCTCTAATGGGGGACCAAGTTGTGGATGATCTGTTATATGTTCTTAATGGCGGAGATATACCAGAAGGGTGGAATGATACAGTGATTGTCCTCATCCCCAAGGTGAAAAACCCGAACATGATAAAGGATCTGCGGCCAATAAGCTTGTGCAACGTGATTTACAAGTTGGTGTCTAAGGTTATTGCTAATAGAATGAAGCTGATTCTGCCAGACATCATATCCGGTAACCAATGTGCCTTTATCCCAAGAAGGCTCATTACGGATAATGTGTTGATTGCATATGAACTTTTGGATTATCTCTTACACAAGACGAAGGGGAAAGAAGGATAGTTGCGGTCAAAGCTGACATGAGTAAAGCGTACGATAGGGTGGAATGGAACTTTTTGGAAGCAATACTCACAAGGATGGGTTTTATAACCAGGGTTGTACAGCTTATCTTGACGTGTGTTACCTCTGCGAGGTACCAGATCAAGGTTAATGGTAGTCTAACAAACCAGTTCAGTCCAACCAGAGGGCTCCGTCAAGGAGATCCCTTATCGCCTTACTTGTTCGTGATCTGTGTGGAAAGACTATCGGTGTTGCTTCATGATGCACAGAGGTCGAGCAGATTAAGTGGTGTCAAAATCTATAACAATGCACCGATCGTGTCACACCTCTTGCCAGACGATTCCGTCCTACTGATGAAGGCCGACCGGAAGGAAGCTGAGGTTTTGAAGGAGGTTCTGGACCTGTACGAGAGTTGCTCCACGCAAGGTATCAACACGGAGACATCCGCCATCATGTTCAGTCTGAATACCAGGGATGAGACATGGACGGGTGTGAAGAACACATTAATGATTCACAATGAAGACTGGAATGAAAAATACCTTGGTTTACCAGTTCACGTGGGTCAATCCAAGAGGAAAGCCTTCGCATACATCAAGGGTGCGGTTGCGGGGAAAATGTATGGCTAGAAGTTGAAACTCATCGCAAAGTCAGGGAAAGAAATTTTAGTGATGCCGTCGCACAAGCCATTCCGACCTACGCTATGTCTTGCTTCTACCTAACTAAGACATTATGTGAGGAGCTCGGTTCGTTATTAGGGAGATATTGGTGGAGCCAACAAGACAACGAGGATACTATCCACTGGATTAGCTGGGAAAAATTAACAAAACCGAAAAATCAAGGTGGACTCGGATTTCGGGACATGGACTGCTTCAATACGGCGATGTTGTCTCAATAGATTTGGAGGCTGATTAAGTTCCCGTACACGTTGTGTGCTAGAGTGCTTAAGGACCGGTATTTTCCTAATACGCATCTGCTTGAAGCTACTCCAAAACCGGGCATCCCATACTCATGGCGAAGCCTGCTGCATGGGCTCGAGCTAGTAAAGGAGGGCTATATATGGCGCATTGGTGATGGCGAAAGTGTGTGCATATGGACGGACCCATGGGTACCGAGGCCCTGGTCGAGATGGGTGATTATGCCCAGGAGGGGCAATCTTCTTGAGCATGCCAGTGATCTCATCGACCCGGCGACCGGTACCTGGGATGAGAGACTAGTTCGTGGGACCTTTTGGTCTGATGATGTCCGAGATATATTGCAAATCCCGTTGAGAGAAGGTATGCCGGACTTTGTAGCTTGGCAGTATGACAGTAAAGGTCTCCATTCTGTTAAGAGCGCCTACAAACTGCAAGTTAAAATTGGCAAATCATTGGACCAGGGAGAGGTGGGGTCTAGCTCAACATCGGCGAGTATAAGCCCAGGTTTGGATGACTCTTGGACCAGATTGTGGAAGCTCCCAGGACCGAGGAACATTCAAATGTTCGCTTGGAGGAGGAAGCACGAATCCTTGGCCGTGAGCTCTAATCTCAAGAAGAGGGGGGTTCAAGTGGAGGACACAAAGTTTTTTTTTGTGGGAGGGCAGATGAGGATGGAGGCCACCTATTCATCAAATGCAAATTTGCCAAGGTGGTCTGGAGAGATCTGGAGATGGAGAAGGAAAGGATGGAGCCGGAGGACATCCATTATGTGCACCATGCTTTAGATTACATATGGAATCTGAGTTCTGGTGGCTTTGGTGGTCTAATAGAAACAAACTCAGGGAAGGGGAGATGCCGGATTCTGCAGAAGTAGTGGCAAGAAGAACCAAGGCTAATGTACTTGAGTACATGCATATATACAATAAGCCAAAACCTGGGAAGGGCAATACACAATGGAGGCCGCCCCCTGGAGATTTGATCAAGATAAATGCGGACGAATCTTTCATCTCGGGATAGGACGGCTCTGGCTGGGGTGTTGTCTCTCGTGATGCTGCTGGAGAGGTGATCGTTGAACGAGCGGGTCGTGAGGACAATGTGTAGGACGCGTTTGCTGCTGAGGTTCATGCACTCTCGCATGCAATAACACATGTAGCTGACCTCGGTTTGGTGAGAGTTATTTTCAAAACTGACTGCACGTTGCTCCTGGAAGTTATGGATCTTGCTCGAGTGGATTCCTCGGCGTATGCAGCGGCGATTGAAGATCTCAAGTTTCAGTTAAAGATTTGGTTCTCGAAGCATGAAATATCGGTGTGTCATCGAGAGGCAAATTCTGTAGCGCACCAGCTTGCTAGTCTAGGGTCCATGTATGAAGCCAACCACTATGAGGAGTGGGAGTCCCTTGTTCCTGCCCAAGTGGCAGTTTGTGTTGAGGGTGATTTACCCTAGCATCGTTAAGTTGTAGAGTATTTTTTTACCTTAAAAACACTCAGAGGAAATCTGAGCGTCAATGCTCCGTATGGCTGGAAGGGCCTTTTTGGTGGGAGAGAAGTATGAGCGCAAGGAAGGTTCAGCGGGGCAACGGCCAAACTTGGTAGACAATCTGCGAGATCGATCGACACGAGATGGGCAAGGAAATAAGAGCCGGAGTTTGCTTCCCCCGCATGCACTCTATTGCTTTCTTTCTTCCTTTGGTCTCGTGCCTGTGACTAAGCTCTCGACCGTATTTCAATTTCGGCCAAGCCTTCATTACGTATTCAAGGCGATTACCGCTGCAACATGCATTGGTTGATTATCAATGACTCGATGGTGAAAGTTAAACAAGCTAGGAAGACTCGTGGGACAATCACACGATGGAGGGAGAGAGTTTTTCCTCTAACCCTAAAACCCTCTGGCGATAAGGGTTAGGTGGAACTTCCGGTGCCTGCCGATCTCATCGGTCGGGCGCTCGTAAGAATGCGGCTGGGGATGGCTTCTTCATCCACCGGCAAGGATAAGGAAGGGAGCGGCTCTCTCCCCTCGCTCGGCGCGGGTGAGGATGGAGGAGGCGCTGGGAAAACCGAATATCTCTGAGGACAAGGCGACACCGCTGGTCATCGATGGCTCCAACGAGGGATCTCTGTAGAAGTGGCTGCTTGCGGGAAAGGTTGTGTTCCGAAATCTATTGCATATCCAAACATTCGAGAGTGCCCTTCGCCCGGCATGGGGAAACCCTAGGGGTTTGATCTTCCGATCCCTTGGTGGGAATAGGTTCGCTGCTGAGTTTGAGTCCAAGCGGGATCACGACCGAGTGTGGGAGGGATCTCCATGGCATATCAATAAGCATGTTGTGATTCTGCAGAATTTTGAGGAACAGATGCAACCATCAGAGCTAAGGTTCGATAGGCTGCCTGTGTGGGTTTGGGTTGTTAATCTTCCATGCAACCTTAGGAACAACAAGTTGGGTTTCGCGATCGTACAACAAATCGACAATACAACCTTAATTGTCCGGATCGATCTGGTGGGCGGTTTCTTCGAGCCAGAGTGTCCATCGATGTGCAGAAACCTCTTCGCAGATGGATTCTGATTGATTCGACTAAAATGGAAAGTATGGACAAGTATGACATTGAGTATGAGCAGATTCCACACTTTTGTTTCTCTTGTGGCAGATTGGGTCATGTTGATCCATTTTGTCCTACTCGTGGGACTAGAGATGAGAACTGAGAGCTTCCGTTCAAACTACGTATGCGGGCCTCGAAAGATCGGAGAAGATCGAACTCGGGTGAGAATCAGACGAAGACAAGTTTTCAGAATAGCAACAGAGAGCCGCGGGCTTCAAGTTCCAAGAACAAGGAAGGGGTGGAGGTTACGTCACCTGCCAAAACCCCAGCTCAAAACAAGTGCAAGGGCGTGCCGGAGGGCACGCAAGTCTACAGGCCGACTGCTAAGCTCCCATTAGTCCCAATTGAACATGGTGAGGCCATGGTGTGCGGGGCAGCACAGATGAAGCCGACTCCTTTAGGGGTGGCCAGGGATGCTGAGTGTGCTGATGCGGGTCCGAAGCGACATCCTAAGAAAAAGAGACCTACTGCTACTTCATCTGAATCTTCCGTAGCGACTGCTAGTCAGCCCTGTCAGGAACAATGAGTTGTCTGAGCTGGAACTGTTGGGGGCTTGGGAACCCCGGGGCAGTTCGTGAGCTTCGCAGCATTGCGAAGCAGGAAATGCTCGGTCTCCTGTTCGTTATGGAGACTAAGACTGTGGCGGTTAGAGTGGAAAGATTGCAGAACCAGTTGGGTTTTGCCGGATGTTTTGCGGTTAGCAGTGCAAGTCTCAGCGGCGGGATTGGTATGTTTTGTAATATTGATTTCGACGTCGATCTAAAAGCTACAGTACTGTCCATATTGATGTGATGGTGCGGCAGAAAAAATATGCCAATAAGTCGTGACCGGTAACGGGTTTCTATGGAGATCCACGAGCTGAGGATAGACATCATAGCTGGAGATTCATGAGAACTTTATTTGCAGTTCAGCATGACACATGGATGTGCATAGGGGACTTTAACGAAACTATGCAGAGCTCTCAACATTTTTCGAGATCACAACGACCAAAGCGGCAGATGCGTGCGTTTCCTGAAGTTATGGATGAGTGTATGTTACAGGACCTCGGCTGGTCGGCAGGCTGAATATACATAGGATAATGGTCAAGGAGGTAACTCCATTGTTAAAGCCCGTCTGGATCGGGCTTTTGGTAATACGACCTTGATGAACCTGTTCGAACATATTAAGGTGCGTCATATTGTGGTGAAGGAGTCGGATCACTACTTTGTTATGGTGAATCTTCGTGAGGTTAGGGAGGATCATCAGTCGAGGGGACCCCGTCCTTTCCGGTATGACTCATGTTGATTACAATCAGCTTATTCTTGATAACTGGCGGCACGGGGCGCGCGGACAGGGCCTGCAAGGAGTCTCTCAGGCGCTGCACATGTTACAACACGATTTAACTTAATGGGGAGCCAAGGAGTTTGGCTGCCTTGCTCAGAAGATACGCAAGCTTCGGGAGAAACTTACCCGGTTGCGCTCGCAGTCTATTGGGAGGGGCCCTTCACTGGAGGAGAAGCAGATCTCCGATCAGCTTAAGTTGGTCCTCAAGCAAGAAGAGATTTGGATGCGACATCGATATCGAGTCACTTGTCTGCGAGAAGGTGATAGAAACTCCGGTTTCTTTAAAGCTCAAGCTTCCCACCGCAAATGGTCGAAGAAAATCAAAGTTTTGGTGTGAGCTGATGGTGCAAGATGCTCTACCATTGATGAAGTTCAGGCGGAGGTCACGTCCTTTTATCATGAGTTGTACTCGTCACGCGGCTTTCACCCCATGGACGACCTGCTGTAGGTTGTTCCACAATGTGTGTCTGAGGATATGAATGTGGCTTTACTGAAGCCATACATAGAGGAGGAGATTAAGCATGCTCTCTTTCAGATGGCCCCATCTAAAGCCCCAGGCGTGGATGGTTTCACTTCCATTTTTTCGACGTCATTGGCAGCTTCTGAAACATGATATTCTTCCGGCGCTGCTGGATTTTTTGAATGGGGGGAATTACCTGAAGGTATGAATGACACATCTGTTACTTTGATTTCCAAGGTGCCTTTCCTACCGAAAATTTATCAATTTCGTCCAATATCTCTCTGTTCGGTGTTATATAAAATTGGGGCTAAGGCCATTTCTAACCGACTTAGAGTGTGCTTGGATGATGTTATTGGAGAAGAGTAGAGTGCGTTCGTCCCAGGTCGGTTAATAACTGACAATGTTTTGATTGCATATGAAAGTGTGCATTCCATGAGACGTCGCAAGAACAAAAAGAATGTGGTGTGCGTTGTCAAACTCGACATGATGAAGGCGTATGATCGGGTGGAATGGCATTATCTTGAGGCCATCATGCTGCAGTTGGGTTTCGACGCAGATTTTGTTCGTCTTATGCTGAAGTGTGTTATCTCTGTTCGGTTTTCAGTTAGGGTCAATGGGAAATTGTTGCATGTTTTCAATAATTTTTGATTGTTTCATGCCAATATTCTACAAATTTCATATACTTTTGGCAACTTTTTATACTATTTTTGGGACTAACATATTGATCCAGTGCCCAGTGCCAGTTCCTATTTGTTGCATGTTTTTTGTTTCGCAGAATATCCATACTAAACGAAGTCCAAACGCAATAAAAGACCTACGGGGATTTTTTTGGAATATTTATGGTTTTTGGGAAGAAGAATCAACGCGAAACGATGCCCGAGGGGGTCACGAGCCCAGGAGGCGCGCCCTACCCCCCCAGGCGCGCCTAGCAGGCTCGTGACCAACCCCTAAGGCGGTTGGGGCCCTTTATTCGCCGCAAGAAAGCTAATATTCGTAAGAAAATCGTGTTGAAAGGACACCTCAATCGGAGTTACGAATCTCCGGGAATTTAAGGAACAGTGAAAGGCTAGAATGTGGGAGCGGAGAAATAGAAGGACACAGAGAGAGAGATCCAATCTCGGAGGGGCTCTCGCCCCTCCGCCGCCATGGAGACCATGGACCAAAGGGGAAACCCTTCTCCCATCTAGGGAGGAGGTCAAGGAAGAAGAAGAAGAAGAAGGGGGGCCCTCTCTCCCGGCGGCGCCGGAACGCCGCCCGGGACATCATCGTGTGACGGCGATCTACACAACCACCTCCGTCATCTTCACCAACACCTCCATCACCTTCCCCCATCTATATTCAGCGGTCCACTCTCCCGCAACCCGCTGTACCCTCTACTTGAACATGGTGCTTTATGATTCATATTATTATCCAATGATGTGTTGCCATCCTATGATGTCTGAGTAGATTTTCGTTGTCCTATCGGTGATTGATGAATTGCTATGATTGGTTTAATTTGCCTGTGGTTATGTTGCTGTCCTTTGGTGCCCATCATATGAGCGCGCGCGTGGATCACACCATAGGGTTAGTAGTATGTTGATAGTACTATGTATTGGAGGGCAAGGGTGACAGAAGCTTCAGCCTAGCATAGAAATTGATGCATACGGGATTGAAGGGGGACCAATATATCTTATTGCTATGGTTGGGTTTTACCTTAATGAACGTTAGTAGTTGCGGATGCTTGCTAATAGTTCCAATCACAAGTACATAGAATTCCAAGTAAGGGATGACATGCTAGCCGTGGCCTCTTCCACATAAAACTTGCTATCGGTCTAGTAACGTAGTCAATTGCTTAGGGACAATTCCGCAACTCCTACCACCACTTTTCCACACTCGTTAAACTAACGTAATTGTTTCTTTATCTAAACAGCCCCTAGTTTTTATTTATGTGTTCTTTATTATCTTGCAAACCTATCCTATCACACCTACAAAGTACTTCTAGTTTCATACTTGTTCTAGGTAAAGCGGACGTAAAGTGTGCGTAGAGTTGTATCAGTGGTCGATAGAACTTGAGGGAATATTTGTCCTACCTTTAGCTCCTCGTTGGGTTCGACACTCTTACTTATCGAGAAAGGCTACAATTGATCCCCTATACTTGTGGGTTATCAAATATTCCCCTAAGAACGGGAGGAGGGGAAGATGTTTTAGCTTGGATTTCTAAGAAATCTAGGATCTACGCTGTGAAATTGACGCATAATTCTTTAATGATTCAAAACGAGCGACATGCTCTATAAGAAGGGATGGTTACAGAAACTGCAATGTCAGAAAAAAGATGTGGTCTCAGCTTTGGAAGCTCAAACTGATCCCAAAGGTGCATGTGTTTTGGTGCAGGGTGATGCGAGGTATTCTCCCTGTCGAGTCTCTTCTCAAGTATCACCACATGTCCACAGAAAGCACATGTAAACTGTGTATGGATCCGGATGAAACTGTACTGCATGCATTATTGCATTATTGCACTGCGCTCACACGATGAAGTTCTCGAATGCGGTACTGGAGTGACTATACATTAGGCGGACAGACTTGCATCCCCTGCATTAAGTTTGGACGCAAATTGGAAACAAGGATTATGGAGTGTCATACTCAAAATGACTACCATAAATTATATTTCTGAATCACAAGGTACTTGATGGCATCTACTGCATATTTCGTACATTATCCATCACTATTGTGAGGTCTATGTTTTTGTAATTTTGACAAGATGATTACCTTCAAAGTGATCTTCCAAATATTAATATTGGATGTGACTATCTCAAGATATCATAAGGTAATATTGACATCTATTATAAAATTTTGCGGACTATCCACTATTACTACAAGGTCTACATCATGTCATTGTGACAGATGACTACCTTCAAAGTGATTTTCTTAAATGTAGCATAACACAAGGTAATAGAATTAAGAACATCTACTGACAGAAGTCAGACTATGTTTTTTATTACTGTGAGATCTACACCATATTGGTGATTATCTTCAAAGTGTTATCATATATAAATTGAGGTATGCACATATGGCTATAAGGCATCAGTCATACTAGAATTTGCTCCTCTAAAGCATTTATTGTTGTTGTTTACTAAAATGTTTTACTCTCATAGTAAAAATTATTCTTGCACACTCGCTACATTTCGAATTGGTATTTTTGTGCTAATATCAACTATTCAAGCCTCTTTTTGCTTGAATATGTCATAGGAAACTACAAAACTATTAGCATACACCTATGATTACCTTATATTACATTCGTAAAATGCAAAGTCTATATTTTGGCCGTGACTCTGAAGTCACACTTTTTCTTAGGAATGAAGCACAAAACATTATCAACGATTTCATCGCATGCACTATATTGAATGTTTACACCCCATGTTCACAAAGCATCGCCTTGGTGGATTGTGCTCAACAAGATCATTTCATCCATATATTTTAATTTACTACAAGAAGTAAATTAAATAATGCATGATCATTTCATGTAACACATGGCTATTCTATTGATACACATATGCATTTTATATGTTACCAACTTCACTTGGTTATCAAACTAAGTACATAATGGATGAATATTTATTCACCTTGAATATTTCCCTAAAGAGAAACATGCTGCCATGAGCACATCACGAATAATCACCCATTCGTTTCTCAAGACCTCAAGTCTATTGCAGCTCACATTTTTGTCACTCAATCAACTTTGAGTTGAGATCTCATGACCAAATATTTTCATCCGAAGATCCAGCTGAAAAGCCCTCAATACACTTTACATCTTCTTATGATAGTCCTACCATTTTCATGGGGAAGAAACATGGAATTTCATAAAATCATCAGATTCACCCAACGGGTGCTATTCCATTATTTGAAATTCTTGCTAGTATTGTGAATAATAATCAAGTCATTGGTCACAAAATAGAACCATAATGTATTCAAGGTAAAGTGGGGGTTAAAATACAACCAAAGATGAAATTGTTTCTTAATAGGGAATATATCGTTTTCCAATGATCAACGGCAACTCTCAAGTTTGTCAAATGTGTGGTTATTTAAACATAGTACTATGATTACCAAAACCTCAAACATATGGTCAAACCACACCACAAATTTATTGAAAAGGAAAAGACGACACTGGGATAAATTTGAAAAATTGCAAACTTATAATTGGAAACTATTCTGGTAAATGATTGTTCTCAAATCTTCCTGAGAAGGAGAACCAAGAATCTAGTGCAAGAAAAGGTTGGTTAATTCCTTTGCACCCAAGATATGTTTGCATATATAAAAAAAATATTAATATTGGAGACCTCATGTAATCTCCTGATTATTCCCAAGATACCATTAACCTATACTTGTATTATTACATGTAGAGTGATGTCCAATATCCTATTTTTCGGGCATGATATTTGATAAATCTTGAATGTATCAATCAATTCATACTCAATATTGTTGCGTACACAATGATTTTCGAAGTATTAATAAATTAAATATTAAGCTTAATAGCCTTAACCATCCTGGTTTGGGGATGATTAGAAAATTATTGAGAATTCTATTGGTCACAACTTAACAAGTTGTAAAATTTCCCAAATCAATAGATTTTATGTGCACTGCATGTGCCATAGGGGAAATAAGTTCTAAGTCTCTCTCACCTTAAAAAATTCAAATGAGCCACTCATTCTTCCTTGAACACATTCAGAAGATATGTGGATTACTCAACCATTTTGTGGTATTATATAGATACTTAATGGTACTCATGGAAACATTTATAAAATGACTTTGAGTGTGTCTCTTGTCACACAAAATCATGAATGATATAACTAAATTAATTGCTCATATTCTCAAAGTAAAAGCAAGTTATCCTAAACAATGGATAAATCCATTCGAATGGACAACTTCGTTGAACTCATTGCACAAGCAATGTCTGATTATACATAATACTTTATGTGCATACCCAGAATGGTTTAGTTCAATATCTTATCAAAGATAGTGAAATTAATAATATGACCAAACTTATAGAATCGTAATTTACTAGTCTCATGGTAGACAAATAAGGCATTACACACCGTAAGTATGATATATATCATACGAACTTCATAGCATACTACTTTCCCCTTCTAGTAATTACGTGCACATCAACAAAGTATTTCCTATCTGTGATAATTCGGTTACATACCAATATCACCACTCCAGCATACATCAATGGGCTCTTACAAAAAAATAGGGATCTATGTGAGGAATAAAAAAATTATCCGTCAATCAAAATTATTCATAGCCCGTATGCTGATTGCATCAGCAATAAGGACATTTCTCGCAATAGGGGGAGATTAGTACCACAAAGAATGCCGAGAAATAAATTAGAAATGTTATTCGCTTTCAGTCCTTGTATCCACGTACTCAAAGATTCTGAACAAGAAGTTTAGAATCTCATATTTGCAACACATTGTAAATCCGCCACATAAATTTAGTGATGACAAAGGTGTTATTCAATTATATTCCTGCAGTAAAGTGTGAGACATAGTGGAGGTACCTGATAAACCACTCTTCTCCCGAAATGAGAGCTAGAGGGGGAGAAATTTGACCACACGAGATATATGTTGGGGAACATTGCATGGGAAACAAAAAATTTCCTACGCACACGAATACCTATCATGGTGATGTTCGTCTACGAGAGGGAGATTGGATCCACATACCCTTGTAGATCGCTAAGCGGGAAGCGTTAAGAAACGCAGTTGTTGTAGTGGTACAACTTCGTGATTCAAATCACCGTCGTCCCACGAACCGTTCCGATCTAGCACCGAACGGACAGCACCTCCGCGTTCAGCACACGTACAGCTCGCTGAAGATCTCCGCCTTCTTGATCAAGCAAGAGAGACGGGGAAGCAGATGAGTTCTCCGACAACGTGACGATGCGCCAGTGATGGTGATGATCTATTCCTGCAGGGCTCCGCCCGAGCTCCGCAGAAAACCGATCTAGAGGAAGAACTATGAAGTAGAGGTTTAGGGTTGCACGTGGCCAAGTTGTGTCTCAAAAACCCTAAAACCTCTAGTATATATCGGAGGAGGGGAGGGGCTAGCCTTGGGGCTCAAGAGAGCCCCTAGGGCGTCAGGCGAGTGGAGGAGGAGGGACTCCAACTCCAATTCGGTTTGGGAAGGAGGAGTCCCTTCCTTGCTTCCCACCTCCCTCTTTTGTTTCTCCTTGAATTTATTTCCTTGGCCGAAATAGTCCACTTGGGCTGGCCTCACCAGCCAACCAAGGGTCGGTGCACCACCCATGGGCTATTAGGTTCACTCCCGGGTGGGTGGCCCCCTCCCAGTAAAAACCCGGAACCCATTCGTCACTCCTGATACATTGTCGGTAATGCGTGAAATCTTTCCGGAGGCCAAATGAAACAATCCTATAGATCAATCTTCATTTCCGGACCATTCCGGAAACCCTCGTGATGTCTGTGATCTCATACGGGACTCTGAACAAACCTTCAGTCACCAACACCTATAACTCAACTATACCGAAACGTCACCGAACCTTAAGTGTGCATACCCTGTGGGTTCGAGAATTATGCAGGCATGACCCGAGACACTCCCCGGTCAATATACAATAGAGGGACCTGGATGTCCATATTAGATCCTACATATTCTACGAAGATCTTATCGGTTGAACCTCTGTACCAAGGATTCATATAATCCCATATACCATTCCCTTTGTCATTTGGTATGTTACTTGCCCGAGATTTGATCGTCGGTATCCCTATACCTATTCCAATATCATTACCGGCAAGTCTCTTTACTCGTTCCGTAATACAAGATCACATGACCAACACTTTAGTCACATTGCTTCCAAGGCTTATATGTGATGTTGTATTACCGAGTGGGCCCCGAGATACCTCTCCGTCACACGGAGTGACAAATCCTAGTCTTGATCCATGCTAACTCAACGGACACCTTTGGAAATACCTGTAGAGCACCTTTATAGTCACCCAGTAATGTTGCGACATTTGATACACACAAGGAATTCCTCCCGTGTCAGTGAGTCACATGATCTCATGGTCATAGGAATGAATACTTGACACGCAGAAAACAATAGCAACAAAATGGCACGATCACATGCTACGTTTATAGTTTGGGTCTTGTCCATCACACATTCTCCCAATGATGTGATCCAGTCATCAAGTGACAACACTTGCATCTGTTCAGAAAACCTTAACCATCGTGGATCAACTGGCTAGTCAAGTAGAGGCTTACTAGGGACATAGTTTTGTCTATATATGCACACATGCATTTATGTTTTCATTTAATACAATTATAGCATGGATAATAAAAGATTATCTTGAAACAGGAAATATAATAATAACTATTTTATCATTGCCTCTAGGGCATATTTCCAACAGTGTCCCACTTGCACTAGAGTCAATAATCTAGTCTCACATTGCTATGCGATTTACATTGGAATGAATCTAACACCCATAGAGTTATCGTGTTGATCATGCTTCGCTCGTGGAAAAGGTTTAGTCAACGGAACTGCAACATTCTGATCCGTGTGCACTTTGCAAATATTTACGTCCTCTCCATCGACATAGTCGCGGATCAGGTTGAAGCGTTGTTTGATGTGTCTGGTCTTCTTGTGAAACCTTGGTTCCTTGTCTAGAGCAATGGCACCAGTGCTGTCACAGAACAGAGTTATTGGATTTAGTGCGCTCGGCACAACTCCAAGATCCTCATGAACTACTTCATCAAGACACCCTCCTTAGCCGCCTCCGAGGCAGCCATGTACTCCGCTTCACATGTAGAATCTGCTACGACGCTTTGCTTGGAACTCCACCAGCTTACCGCACCCCCATTAAGAATAAATACGTATCCAATTTGAGACTTAGAGTCATGCGGATCAGTGTCAAAGCTTGCATCGACGTAACCCTATACGACGAGTTCGTCACCTCCATAAACGAGAAACATTTCCTTAGTCCTTTTCACGTACTTCAGAATATTCTTGACCGCCGCCCAGTGTTCCAATCCTGGATCACTTTGAAACCTGCCTGCCATGCTTATGGCCAGGCTGACGTCTGGTCTTGTGCACAACATTGCATACACGATAGACCCTATGGCTGAAGCATAGGGGACGGTACTCATCTTTTCTCTATCTTCTGCAGTTACTAGATGATGTCTACTACACAACCTTCTCCTTGTAGATGTTGTTGGGCCTCCAAGTGTAGAGGGTTGTAGGACAGTAGCAATTTTCCCTCACGTGGGTGACCTAAGGTTTATAAATCCGCGGGAGGCGTAGGATGAAGATGGTCTCTCTCAACCAACCCTGCAACCAAATAACAAAGAGTCTCTTCTGTCCCCAACACACCTAATACAATGGCAAGTTGTATAGGTGCACTAGTTCGGCGAAGAGATGGTGATACAAGTGCAATATGGATGGTAGATATAGGTTTTTGTAATCTGAAATTACAAAAACAGCAAGGTAACAAATGGTAAAAGTGAGCACGAACGGTATTGCAATGCGTGGAAACAAGGCCTAAGGTTCATACTTTCACTAGTGAAGTTTTCTCAACAATGATAACATAATTGGATCATATAACTAGCCCTCAACATGCAACAAAGAGTCACTCCAAAGTCACTAATAGCGGAGAACAAACGAAGAGATTATTGTCGGGTACGAAACCACCACAAAGTTATTCTTTCTGATCGATCTATTCAAGAGTCCGTAGTAAAATAACACGAAGCTATTCTTTCAGTTCGATCCATCATAGAGTTCGTACTAGAATAACACCTTAAGATACATATCAACCAAGACCCTAATGTCACCTAGATACTCCATTGTGACCTCAAGTATCCGTGGGCATGATTATAAGATATGCATCACATAATCTCAGAATCATCTATTCAACCAACACATAGAACTTCAAAGGGTGCCCCAAAGTTTCTACCGGAGAGTCAAAACGTGTGCCAACCCCTATGCATAGGTTCCCAATGTCACGAACCCGCCAGTTGATCACCAAAACATACATCGAGTACTCACATGAATCAAACGTGTGCCAACCCATATGCATAGGTTCCAAATGTCACAAACCCACAAGTTGATCACAGTAGATAGACACGTGCAATACATACATCAAGTGTTCTCAAAGACTCAATCCGATAAGATAACTCCAAAGGGGAAACTCAATTCATTACAAGAGGGAGAGGGGGAAGAACATCATAAGATCCAACTACAGTAGAAAAGCCCAGGGTACATCGAGATCAAGACATCTCAAGAACACGAGAGAGAGAGAGAGAGATCAAACACATAGCTACTGGTACATACCCTCGGCCCCGAGGGAGAACTACTCCGTCCTCGTCATGGAGATCACTGGGATGATGAAGATGGCCACCGGAGATGGATTCCCCCTACGATAGGGTGCTGGAACGGGCTCCAGATTGGTTTTTGGTGTCTACAGAGGCTTGCACGGCAGAACTCCCGATCTAGGTTTCTTTTTGGGGGTAATTTATAGGAATTTATGGCGGTGGAATTACGTCGGTTGGGCCCACGTGGAGGTCACAAGCCTGCCTTGCGTCACCTAGGGGGGTGGTGGCGGCGTCTGGTCTTGTGACTCCCTCGTGGCTCTTCTGGAATTCTTCCAAAGCCTCGGGGGTCTCTTTTGGTCCAAAAAATCATCGTAAAGTTTCATTCCATTTGGACTCCGTCTGAAAATGGGCCAAAAACACGGAAAAAACAAAAACTGGCACTTGGCACTGAGTTAATAGGTTAGTCCCAAAAAATATATAAAAGGTACATAAAACATCCAAAGATGACAAGATAACAACATGAAACCATCAAAAATTATAGATACGTTTGAGACGTATCAAGCATCCCCAAGCTTAACTCCTGCTCGTCCTCGGGTAGGGAAGTGATAAAGAATGAATTTTTGATGCTTTCATGCTACCTAGCATAGATGTCCTTTGTAACTCCTCTTATGTGACGTGAATGTTCAGATCCATTAGATTCAAAACAAATAGTTTGCTATTGACGTGGAAACAATAATAATTCAAGCAAACTAGCAAGGTAATCATGAACTTTCAAAATAACAAGGCCAAAAGAAAGTTATCCCTACAAAAGCATATAGTCTGTCTATGCTCTATCATCCTTGCACAACAAATTTAAATCATGCACAACCCTGGTATTGGCCAAAAAATTGTTTTCACACCTTTACTTCCTCAAACTTTTTCGAATCTCACGCAATACATGAGCGTGAGCCATGGTTTTAGCACTATAAGTGGTGTGGAGTGTGGTGGAGGTTGCAAGGCAAACAAGGAGAAGATGTTCATATTGACTAGGCATATCAATGAGCTATGGAGATGCTCATCAATAGATATCAACGTGAATGAGTAGGGATTGCCATACAAATGATGCACTAGAGCTAGGAGTATGTGAAAGCTCTTAAAGAAACCTAGTGGGTGTGCATCCAACTTGCTTGCTCACGAAGACCTAAGGCAATTTTGAGGAAGCCCATCATAGGAATATACAAGCCAAGTTATATAATGAAAATTTCCCACTAGCTATATGGTGGTGACAAAACGAGAGACTCTCAATCATGAAGATCATGGTGCTTAATATGCACAAGTGTGGAAAGGTGGTAGCATTGTCCCTTCTCTCTTTTTCTCTCATATTTTTTTGTTGGGCTCTTTGGCCTCTTTTTTTTCGGTGGGCATCTTTGGCCTCTTTTATTTCCTCACATGGGACAATGCTCCATCAATGATGATCATCACACTTTCAACTCAAAACTTAGAGCAACGATGACTCTATATGGAATGCCTTCGGTAGTGTACCGTGACAATGATCTAGCATGGCATAGACATTAATGGAAACATCATGCTTGCTATCTTAAGATCATGCAATGGAAATGTAGACGTGGTCGCACATGTCATGGTGGTATTTGCATGGCAATATATCTCGGAATGACTTTGAAAAAGCCATAGTAGGTAGGTATGGTGGCTGTTTTGAGGGAGGCTAATGGTGGGTTTTGTGCACCGGCGAAAGTTGCATGGCACTAACAAGATAGTGGTGGTGGAAGGTGAAAGTGCATCTAAACCATGGACTCAACATTAGTCATGAATAACTCATGTACTTGTTGCAAAAGTTTTATTAGTAATCGAAACAATGCATTCAACGCATACACCTAGGGGAAGGGTTGGTAGGTATAAACCATCGCGCGATCCCGACCGCCACGCAAAGGATGACAATCAAAAGACTAATCATGCTCAGACTTCATCACATAGCGGTTCACCATACGTGCATGCTATGGGAATCACTAACTTCAACACAAGTATCTCTAGATTCACAACACCATACTAACATAACTTAAATATTACCAAAACCACATCTCAAAACTAATTGAGAGGAATCAAGCTTCTCTTTCTACTCAATGCACATGAAGATGGAAGTTTTCGTATCCCTTTGGATAACTACCACTTTTGGGACAACTTTCATAACATAAGCCAACTACAAAACCACGCACTGTTGTGCTCTAAAAGATATAAGTGAAGCACATAGAGCAAAAGTATCTAGCTCAGAAGATATAAGTGAAGCACATGTGAGCTAAATTGTCTACCAAAGGATATAAGTGAAGCTCGACAAAATCACGGTGAGTGCATGTCTCTCTCTCTAGGTGTGCAGCAAGGATGATTGTGACACAACAAGAAATAGAAGACTCCTACGATACAAGACTGTAGCGACCCGACTCAAGACGAGTCAAGCCTCTGTGTATCTGTGCCATCCCTGGATCAGTATGCTGGCACACACAGTACATCAATGTATATATCAAAGTGGAATCACATGTAAAATAGCGTAAAACTGATATATACCTTCAATATCTCAGCGGAAGCGGTCAAGGGAGTGGAGTCCCAATAAACACCAACGGCAAGTTGAGTGTAGACCGTAACCCTGGATCGTACTCTTACTCGTTGAGGAAAAAAATATCTGCAACATAAGACGTTGCAGCCATGTAGGTCAGCATATTGAATATGCCGGCAAGTCACATAAGAGAGGGGTAAAGTAATAATCAACTATCTCTACATGCATATTTGGTCGGTGGAGCTAAGTTTTGCATAAAGCCAGTTTTATCGTACAACAAGAGGGGTTGAAAGCAAAATGTTACTATAAGTTTTGTTGTAACGAGATGGTTCCGCCAACCAGTTCTCGTACCCGAGTTGTCAATTGTTCCCACATCAAATATATTTAATGGTGTTGAGAAATCCAGATAACTTCAGTTCCTTTGGCTCAAGTTGTCCATGACCGTGGACACGGCTAATCGATTAGGTTTGAGTACTCTGCAGAGTTTTGCACACGTTCCCCACAAGATTTGATCGCCTCCGGGTTTGTCCTCGCACTTCAGGATGTTTGAAGACCGGATGATCAAAACATGGTCTTTCAACGGGTCCCTCTGAATCCCTGTCGGTGCCCATCCATTCCTACCGTTCGTCTACATCTGCTAGCACCGCCTGTCCAGAGTCGCCGCGTTGTCCAACCAAGCCAGAGCCCATAATGACTTGTGGCTGTGCAGGTAAGCCTTGGGTCTTGAAAATATCCGTCCGTCTCTTTGAGCCTGGGTGAAGCTTTCCGCAGGATGACATGGCCTCTCCAGCATCCCGGGCATCCACTGGGTTTTCCAGGGAGCCGGTCAACCGTCCTTCACCCAGTGTTGCATTGCGTCCGAGGTCTTGAAAATCTTGTCTTAGTCCGGTCTTGATTATTTTATCAACCTCGCATCACTCGTGGAATACACTCATCCGATAACCCGTCTACTTAAGCATAGCAAAATATAACATTGTCGTCCCGGGGCCAAGTATCGGGGTTGTTGTGTTCCTATCACATGATACTACAACTTACAATTAAGTTTCCAAGTACCTAGGCAGCATGCAAATGGGCATAGGATGGTAGAACTACAATGCATAAAACATAGGTGAAAGTATGATCAAAGTGACTTGCCTGGTATTACTTGATGAAGATAGTCGCTCTCATAATCCTGATAATTCTACTCGCCACACCCCGAGCAATCTATCGTAAACAAATAGCGTTCAATAAACATTCATGCCAAAAAGGAAGAACCAAAAGAACATAAGAACAAAACATGTCTTGGTCCAAAATAACAACGTACTAAGGTTTAATAAAAAGGTCCTATGTGTGTTGTAAAGTGAAGGTGCATGAATGAGATCAAAAGAATTAATGGACGAGGAACCATTGCTATATAAGCTCGACTTGCATACACTATGGGAGATGATCAAAAATATTGGGAGAACAACATGAATGTTGTTTGACAAATAGTATAAGGCATAAGAATTTATTTGTAGAAAGAATTTCTTGAAATGGAGCACTACAACGCAAGTTATAGCGAATTGAAGTATGAATTAAATTTGCATTCAAAAGGTCAAGAGAAGTTGAACTAAAGTACGATGGTTACGTACAAAAATATATGACATGAGTGTTTAGGGGTAAAAGGAATCAATTGAAAAGGTGGTACGATTTGCAAGATAAGATCAAATGAATGTTCGAATACAAATTTGAATCGCTCAAATTTGTAAGGTTCAAAGGTCGAAACTAATGATGCTACTCGATATAGGAGATCAATATGAGCGTGTAGAAAAAAGAATTACTAGATTTGAAATAGCGGATCAAAAGATACAAATACTTCAATATAACATTGAATCGGCTTAGAACGATGTGAACACTTTTGGGCACTAATAGATAAATCTGATTTGATCAAAATTATAAGTTGAAAAGTTAAAACTAATGATACAAACGGAAAGATTACTTTGATACGGACCCGACGCAATTGAATTCATCTAAAACGGAGCTACGGATAAAAAGATATGATCAAAAGAAGTTTGAATATGAATATGAACAAATTTCGAAATTTGAAAATTTCAAAAAAGTTGATATGATAGGTTCATCGGATAGGTGGGATCAAGACGAAACTCTAGGCGTTGGTTTCATCTAATTCGGATATACGAGTAAAAAGTTATGGCTATTTGAAAAATCAGGGCCAAGCTGTTTTACGGAAGAAAAGTGCTATGTCTAAAAGAATTATAGTACTAATGTGTAAATACGAAGACTAAATAATATATCTAATTACTCTACCGTATACTAGTGTAGGAATACTAGTCTAGAAATAATAAACTACGGGAGTATAAAAAAAGACGAAGAGAAATACCTTTAGAATGCAGAGTAAGAATTAATTCCAATGAGGAGACAACTTCGAGAAATCCCGCCGAAGAGAAGAAAAAATATTTTTATTTAATAAATCTAGTTAAACCAAAAGATTGATTTAACCCGAAATAGATGATTTTTGGATGCTCCTATGGGTCTATATTTATAGGTGAAAGGGAGGTCTAATGGTCCATAGATAGGCAATGTGGGACTAAACATATACGTAAAGAGGAGGAAATAGAAAAGAAAAACAAGAAGTGCGCATGGGCTGAAAGTTGCCAGCCGCATGCGCAGGTTAGGCCGGCCATGGCCTTTGTTTTTTTTTTCGAACAGAAAAAAAAACAAAGAAGAAAACGTATAAATGAAAAAAAGAGAACATTTTATATAGACATATTATATATCAAAATTTTCAGAATAAAATTTTCTAAAACATGAACATATTTTCAAAACCAAAAAATACTTTCTTAAAAAATTATTTTTTTGCAATAACTTTAAAATGAAAAGGAATTTGAATTTCAAATAAATTGCAAATACTTAAAATTTGAATCAAGACATAGCCTCTGATTTTGGAGGGTCATTTTCCTCCTCTCGTTTGATATTTTTTTAATCAAAGGGTTTTGGAAATATTCAAACTCAAAATTGAAAAGGGATTCAAAATAGAAAATTTTGGGAAAGTCATTTTATTCCCTCTCATTTTTTTTGAGAAGTTTCAAATTCCACTCAAGTTTCAATCACTCAAACAAACAAACAATCAATCTAATAATTATATTAACATTCCAAAATTTATAATTTTGGGATGTTACAAACTACCACACTTAAAATAAATCTCGTCCTCGAGATTCGAAGAGGCTAGAAAGAAAAGGTTAAGGTTTGGGGGGTCTTCTAACAAATATAGTCTCCTGCAAAGTGGGGTGCTACCACACTTAAAATGAGAGCTACTGGTCGCTCAAATTTTTAACAATCCTCTGAGGTCTTGGCATCTCGCTCGTCACATTCTTCATGGTAACTTCTTTGGTGAAGTTCTTCCATTATATTCATAATGTTTTCATCAAAATCGACGGTTCTTCTGTTGATATAAGATTCTTCCGTCACTGGGTCTTCTTAACTGACAAGTCTCGTGACCATTCTAAATAACCTATCGATGATTTTCATGGTGGTCTACCATTTGTGGTTATCCTGCAGAGAGAAGGGTCTTGGCTTCATCCTCACCGTAAAATTTCCTACGTGTCACAACAAGTGCCATGTACATGGGCTTTCATTATACCATTCTAAGGCTCAAACAAAAGCTTCAAAGGACGTCGTCTCTCACTATGGGTAAGACTCTTAGATTTACCATTCCGAATAGCAAGAGAATGACAATAGTAAGTCGTCATGGTGGCCAAGCCATGTCGCACTGAAATCATTACCTTGTATAAGGCTTAGTGAATCTCGTATTCTAACACTTGGACATCCTCACAAGCGTTGCAGAGTTTCTCTTGTCCACGAACGAAGTTCGGATAAACCATTGGTTCTGCAAGCTGAACTAAACATCTATCGTTTCTTCACCACTCTCAAGTTGTCGTATGCTCCTAAGAAAACGTTTGCTGATACAAGTTTCCTTCTCCAAGTACTTGATCCTTGTTAGTCACGGGGTCTGTGGGTTTCAGGCATACTTGGAGTGAATGTGACACGCTGCTGGGTAGTGGGTGGTTCCTTCACAAAGGAAACAAGTCACCTGACTACTTGGGCACTCCTCAGCTGGGTGATTTTCTTCACAATGAGTGCATCCATCCTTGTGTTCTTCCTGGGTGTGTCCTATTTCTCCACAGATCTTGCATGCACAAGGCTTCTTCATCGGATTATCATAGCACTTTCGAATGAGATGGGATCTTAACGGAGTCTTCTTGAATTCGTCCCAGGTTTCTGCTCCACTAAATCCTTGTATGGCATGATGCATTTTCCACCAGATTGCAGCACTTTGTGTAAAGTACTGAAGAGCGTGTTCCACTTCATACTTCCTTGAAATTAAGTTACTCCCGAAGTGGTTCTCCATGTTCTGAATCCATATCTCAGCTTGCAGCTGGGTCATTGGTCCAGAGACTACAAGTCCAGCTTCATACTCCATCTGGTAGGGTTGAGGTTTTGGGGATGAGACGGGTAATAGAGGGAGGAAAATACATACAATACAAACATTATTTTTTTGAGAATAGATTTTAGTTGTGGCCGTCGGAAAACACACACCAAAGACGGCTCACAAATCATCGTATCTAACGTGGGTATATAAAAGGGGTTTGGACTTCTAATGGTCATATAAATATTCGAACGCTTCAGGGTCTTCGAGTTCTTCGGGTCTTGAGAGTCTTCAATTCCTGCAGCTTCAATTCTTCAAATGCATGATGAAATCCTCTTTACTATGAAGTAGAACTCCGTTGATTCTTCATGAGGTCAAAGGGGTAAGGGTATTGTCTAACTACTGGAGGTGAGAGACAACATTTGATGAACTCAGAAGAGATAAGAAGTAAAAGGTGTTTTTGAAAATAAATTTTTTGAGAGATTCTTCCCTAAGAAATTCAAGTTTCTAGGGTCACGTCCTACAGTCAACATGTGCTCTGATACCATCTCTGTAGCGACCCGACTCAAGACGAGTCAAGCCTCTGTGTATCTGTGCCATCCCTGGATCAGTATGCTGGCACACACAGTACATCAATGTATATATCAAAGTGGAATCACATGTAAAATAGCGTAAAACTGATATATACCTTAAATATCTCAGCGGAAGCGGTCAAGGGAGTGGAGTCCCAATAAACACCAACGGCAAGTTGAGTGTAGACCGTAACCCTGGATCGTACTCTTACTCGTTGAGGAAAAAAAATATCTGCAACATAAGACGTTGCAGCCGTGTAGGTCAGCATATTGAATATGCCGGCAAGTCACATAAGAGAGGGGTAAAGTAATAATCAACTATCTCTACATGCATATTTGGTCGGTGGAGCTAAGTTTTGCATAAAGCCAGTTTTATCGTACAACAAGAGGGGTTGAAAGCAAAATGTTACTATAAGTTTTGTTGTAACGAGATGGTTCCGCCAACCAGTTCTCGTACCCGAGTTGTCAATTGTTCCCACATCAAATATATTTAATGGTGTTGAGAAATCCAGATAACTTCAGTTCCTTTGGCTCAAGTTGTCCATGACCGTGGACACGGCTAATCGATTAGGTTTGAGTACTCTGCAGAGTTTTGCACACGTTCCCCACAAGATTTGATCGCCTCCGGGTTTGTCCTCGCACTTCAGGATGTTTGAAGACCGGATGATCAAAACATGGTCTTTCAACGGGTCCCTCTGAATCCCTGTCGGTGCCCATCCATTCCTACCGTTCGTCTACATCTGCTAGCACCGCCTGTCCAGAGTCGCCGCGTTGTCCAACCAAGCCAGAGCCCATAATGACTTGTGGCTGTGCAGGTAAGCCTTGGGTCTTGAAAATATCCGTCCGTCTCTTTGAGCCTGGGTGAAGCTTTCCGCAGGATGACATGGCCTCTCCAGCATCCCGGGCATCCACTGGGTTTTCCAGGGAGCCGGTCAACCGTCCTTCACCCAGTGTTGCATTGCGTCCGAGGTCTTGAAAATCTTGTCTTAGTCCGGTCTTGATTATTTTATCAACCTCGCATCACTCGTGGAATACACTCATCCGATAACCCGTCTACTTAAGCATAGCAAAATATAACATTGTCGTCCCGGGGCCAAGTATCGGGGTTGTTGTGTTCCTATCACATGATACTACAACTTACAATTAAGTTTCCAAGTACCTAGGCAGCATGCAAATGGGCATAGGATGGTAGAACTACAATGCATAAAACATAGGTGAAAGTATGATCAAAGTGACTTGCCTGGTATTACTTGATGAAGATAGTCGCTCTCATAATCCTGATAATTCTACTCGCCACACCCCGAGCAATCTATCGTAAACAAATAGCGTTCAATAAACATTCATGCCAAAAAGGAAGAACCAAAAGAACATAAGAACAAAACATGTCTTGGTCCAAAATAACAACGTACTAAGGTTTAATAAAAAGGTCCTATGTGTGTTGTAAAGTGAAGGTGCATGAATGAGATCAAAAGAATTAATGGACGAGGAACCATTGCTATATAAGCTCGACTTGCATACACTATGGGAGATGATCAAAAATATTGGGAGAACAACATGAATGTTGTTTGACAAATAGTATAAGGCATAAGAATTTATTTGTAGAAAGAATTTCTTGAAATGGAGCACTACAACGCAAGTTATAGCGAATTGAAGTATGAATTAAATTTGCATTCAAAAGGTCAAGAGAAGTTGAACTAAAGTACGATGGTTACGTACAAAAATATATGACATGAGTGTTTAGGGGTAAAAGGAATCAATTGAAAAGGTGGTACGATTTGCAAGATAAGATCAAATGAATGTTCGAATACAAATTTGAATCGCTCAAATTTGTAAGGTTCAAAGGTCGAAACTAATGATGCTACTCGATATAGGAGATCAATATGAGCGTGTAGAAAAAAGAATTACTAGATTTGAAATAGCGGATCAAAAGATACAAATACTTCAATATAACATTGAATCGGCTTAGAACGATGTGAACACTTTTGGGCACTAATAGATAAATCTGATTTGATCAAAATTATAAGTTGAAAAGTTAAAACTAATGATACAAACGGAAAGATTACTTTGATACGGACCCGACGCAATTGAATTCATCTAAAACGGAGCTACGGATAAAAAGATATGATCAAAAGAAGTTTGAATATGAATATGAACAAATTTCGAAATTTGAAAATTTCAAAAAAGTTGATATGATAGGTTCATCGGATAGGTGGGATCAAGACGAAACTCTAGGCGTTGGTTTCATCTAATTCGGATATACGAGTAAAAAGTTATGGCTATTTGAAAAATCAGGGCCAAGCTGTTTTACGGAAGAAAAGTGCTATGTCTAAAAGAATTATAGTACTAATGTGTAAATACGAAGACTAAATAATATATCTAATTACTCTACCGTATACTAGTGTAGGAATACTAGTCCAGAAATAATAAACTACGGGAGTATAAAAAAAGACGAAGAGAAATACCTTTAGAATGCAGAGTAAGAATTAATTCCAATGAGGAGACAACTTCGAGAAATCCCGCCGAAGAGAAGAAAAAATATTTTTATTTAATAAATCTAGTTAAACCAAAAGATTGATTTAACCCGAAATAGATGATTTTTGGATGCTCCTATGGGTCTATATTTATAGGTGAAAGGGAGGTCTAATGGTCCATAGATAGGCAATGTGGGACTAAACATATACGTAAAGAGGAGGAAATAGAAAAGAAAAACAAGAAGTGCGCATGGGCTGAAAGTTGCCAGCCGCATGCGCAGGTTAGGCCGGCCATGGCCTTTGTTTTTTTTTTCGAACAGAAAAAAAACAAAGAAGAAAACGTATAAATGAAAAAAAGAGAACATTTTATATAGACATATTATATATCAAAATTTTCAGAATAAAATTTTCTAAAACATGAACATATTTTCAAAACCAAAAAATACTTTCTTAAAAAATTATTTTTTTGCAATAACTTTAAAATGAAAAGGAATTTGAATTTCAAATAAATTGCAAATACTTAAAATTTGAATCAAGACATAGCCTCTGATTTTGGAGGGTCATTTTCCTCCTCTCGTTTGATATTTTTTAATCAAAGGGTTTTGAAAATATTCAAACTCAAAATTGAAAAGGGATTCAAAATAGAAAATTTTGGGAAAGTCATTTTATTCCCTCTCATTTTTTTTGAGAAGTTTCAAATTCCACTCAAGTTTCAATCACTCAAACAAACAAACAATCAATCTAATAATTATATTAACATTCCAAAATTTATAATTTTGGGATGTTACAAAGACGCTCCAAGCAAAACACATAACATGTGGTGAATAAAAATATAGCCCCAAGTAACATTACCGATAGATCGAAGACGAAAGAGGGGATGCCTTCCCGGGGCATCCCCAAGCTTAGGCTTTTACGGCATCCTTGAATCAACTTTGGGTGCCTTAGGCATCCCCAAGCTTGAGCTCTTGACACTCTCTATCTCTTTGTCCATAAGAACTTCACCCAAAACTTGAAAACTTCACAACACGAAACTTAAACAAAAACTCGTGATATCATTAGTATAAGAAAGCAAATCACCACTTCCTTAGGTACTGTAATAAACTTAAATTCTACTTATGTTGGTGTTGGGTTGCTGTATTTTCACTTTTCCATGGCTAGTACCCTCCGATACTATCCATAGTTTCATCAAAATAAGCAACCAACTCAACAAAAACAGAATCTGTTAACAGCAGACCACACTGTGGCATTCTATATACTTCGTATACTTATGGTACTTCACAAAATCTAAAAAATTACGAATGTCTGAAGAAATTTCATAGAAATCAGCAGCAAAAATAATAAACTCAAAATCTCTTACATAATAAAAATGAAAAATATTTTTGTGAGCGGAAAGTTTCTGTCTTTTTCCAGCATGATCAAACAATCATCACCAAGACTAATCATAACGGTTTTGCTTGGCACAAACACAAAAAGAAACACAAAAGACACAATCGTAACATAATTATGATGGTGTGTAGAAAACAAAACAGGAAGCAAAAAGGAAAATAGAAATTATTCATTGGGTTGCCTCCCAACAAGCGCTATTGTTTAACGCCTTAGCTAGGCATTGATTTCAATGATGCTCACATAAAAGGTAAGGATTGAAACACAACGAGAGCATCATGGAGCAAATGGCTAGCACATTTAAGTCTAACCCACTTCCTATGCATAGGGATTTTGTGATCAAACAATTTTTTGGAGCAAGAATCAACTAGCATAGGCAGGCAAAACAAGCATAGCTTCAAAAATTTCAACATATGGAGAGGAAGCTTAATACTATTGCAATAAGTAGAAGCATATGATCCTCTCTCATAGTAATTTTAAGTAGCATCATGAATAAATTCAACAATATAACCAACACCTAAGGCTTTCTTTTCATGATCTACAAGCATTGGAATTTTACTACTCTCCACATAAGGAAATCTATTCTCAAGAATAGTAGTGGGAGTATCGTAAAAGACTTGAGCACTACAAATTGTGTCCACAATGAAAAAGCAAGGTTTAGCAAAAGGGTTCTCGAGAGTTTGACAAGTTTTATCATCCCTCTTCTTTAAAGCATAAGTATCCTCACAATAATCATCATAGATAGGGGGCATGCTTTCATCAAAATGATTCATTCAAAGTGGAAGAACTAAAAAGATCATCTTTATCAAATATAGCATCCCCAAGCTTGTGGCTTTGCATATCATTAGCATCATGGGTATTCAAAGAATTCATGCTAAGAACATTGCAATCATGCTCATCATTCACATATTCTATGCCAAGTATCCTATGTAATTCTTCTTTCAGCACTTGAGCACAATTTTCCTTCCCATCATGCTCACGAAAGACATTGAAAAGATGGAGCATATGAGCCATCCTCAATTCCATTTTTTTGTATTTTTCTAGAGAAAGAACAAGAAACAAAAAGATTCGATTGCAAGATCTAAAGATATACCTTCAAGCGCTAACCTCCCCGGCAACGGCGCCAGAAAAGAGCTTGATGTCTACTACGCAACCTTCTCCTTCTAGACGTTGTTGGGCCTCCAAGTGCAGAGGGTTGTAGGACAGTAGCAATTTTCCCTCAAGTGGGTGACCTAAGGTTTATCAATCCGCGGTAGGCGTAGGATGAAGATGGTCTCTCTCAAGCAACCCTACAACCAAATAACAAAGAATCTCTTGTGTCCCCAACACACCTAATACAATGGTAAGTTGTATAGGTGCACTAGTTCGGCGAAGAGATGGTGATACAAGTGCAATATGGATGGTAGATATAGGTTTTTGTAATCTGAAATTACAAAAAAAGCAAGGTAACAAATGGTAAAAGTGAGCACGAACGGTATTGCAATGCGTGGAAACAAGGCCTAGGGTTCATACTTTCACTAGTGAAGTTTTCTCAACAATGATAACATAATTGGATCATATAACTAGCCCTCAACATGCAAAAAAGAGTCACTCCAGAGTCACTTATACCGGAGAACAAACGAAGAGATTATTATCGGGCACGAAACCACCACAAAGTTATTCTTTCTGATCGATCTATTCAAGAGTCCGTGGTAAAATAACACGAAGCTATTCTTTCCGTTCGATCCATCATAGAGTTCGTACTATAATAACACCTTAAGATACATATCAACCAAGACCCTCATGTCACCTAGATACTCCATTGTCACCCCAAGTATCCGTGGGCATGATTATACGATATGCATCATATAATCTCAGATCATCTATTCAACCAACACATAGAACTTCAAAGAGTGCCCCAAAGTTTCTACCGGAGAGTCAAAACGTGTGCCAACCCCTATGCATAGGTTCCCAATGTCACGAACCCGCAAGTTGATCACCAAAACATACATCGAGTACTCACATGAATCAAACCTGTGCCAACCCATATGCATAGGTTCCAAATGTCACAACCCCGCAAGTTGATCACAACAGATAGACACGTGCAAGACATACATCAAGTGTTCTCAAAGACTCAATCCGATAAGATAACTGCAAAGGGGAAACTCAATTCATTACAAGAGGGAGAATGGGAAGAACATAATAAGAACCAACTATAGTAGCAAAGCCCACGGTACATCGAGATCAAGACATCTCAAGAACACGAGAGAGAGAGAGATCAAACACATTGCTATTGGTACATACCCTCAGCCCCGAGGGAGAACTACTCCCTCCTCGTCATGGAGATCTCCGGGATGATGAAGATGGCCACCGGAGATGGATTCCCCCTCCGGCAGGGTGCTGGAGCGGTCTCCAGATATGTTTTTGGTGGCTACACAGGCTTGCGGCGGAGGAACTCCCGACCTAGGTTTCTTTTGGGGGGTTTCTGAATTTATAGGAATTTATGGCGGTGGAATTACGTCGGTTGGGCCCACGAGGAGGTCACAAGCCTGCCCTGCGCCACCTAGGGGGTGGTGGCGGCGTCAGGGCTTGTGAATCCCTCGTGGCTCTTCTGGCCTTCTTCCAAAGCTTCGCGGGTCTCTTTTGGTCCAAAAAAATCATCATAAAGTTTCATTCCATTTGGACTCCGTCTGAAAATGGGCCAAAAACACGGAAAAAACAGAAACTGGCACTTGGCACTGAGTTAATAGGTTAGTCCCAAAAGAAGATATAAAAGGTACATAAAACATCCAAAGATGACAAGATAACAACATGAAACCATCAAAAATTATAGATACGTTTGAGACGTATCACTAGACACTGAGTCTTACTCAACTTTACACCTTGTAACACTTGCAAGAACCCCTTCTTGGGTTGCTCCATTTTGAACTTCATCAAAACTTTATCAAGGTACGTGATTTGTGAAAGTTCTATTAGGCGCCTCGACCTATCTCTATAGATCTTAATGCCTAATACGTAAGCAGCTTCTCCTAGGTCTTTCATTGAAAAACATTTGTTCAAGTAATCCTTTGTGCTCACTAAAAACTCCACATTGTTTCCAATCAGCAATATGTCGTCCACACATAATATTAGAAATTCTACAGAGCTCCCACTCACTTTCTTGTACATACAAGATTCTCCAACAACTTGTATAAACCCAAACGCCTTGATCACCTCATCAAAGCGCTTATTCCAACTCCGAGATGCTTGCACCGGTCCATAAATGGATTGCCGGAGCTTGCATACTTTGTTAGCATTCTTTCGATCGACAAAACCTTCGGGTTGCATCATATACAACTCTTCCTTAAGAAAACCATTATGGAAAGCCGTTTTCACATCCATCTGCCAGATTGCATAATCGAAAAATGCAGCTATTGCTAACATGATTCGGACGGACTTATGCATCGCTATCGGTGAGAATGTCTCATCGTAGTCAACTCCTTGAACTTCTGAAAAACCCTTTGCCACAAGTCGAGATTTATAAATGGTCACATTACCGTCCGTGTCCGTCTTCTTCTTAAAGATCCATTTGTTCTGAATAGTCTTGCGACCTTAAGGTAATACTTCCAAAGTCCATACTCTGTTTTCATACATAGATCCTATCTCGGACTTCATGGCCTCTAACCATTTGTTGGAATCCGGGCCCACCATAGCTTATTTATAATTCGCAGGCTCATTGTTGTCTAACAACATGATAGATAAGACAAGTTTCCCGTACCACTCAGGAGCAGTACGTGATCTTGTGGACCTGCGAGGTCCGATAGTAACTTGATCCGAAGCTTCATGATCATCATCATTAGCTTCCTTCTCAACCGGTGTTGCCTCGACGGAGATTTCCCTCTGCCGTGCGCCACCATCTAGAGGGAGCAGAGGTTCCAAAACCTCATCAAATTCTATCTTCCTCCCACTCAATTCTTTCGAGAGAAACTCTTTCTCAAGAAAAGCTCCGTTCTTAGCAACAAACACTTTGCCCACGGATCTGGGATACAAGGTGTGCCCAACTGTCTATTTTGGGTAACCTATGAAGACACACTTTTCCGCTTTAGGTTCCAGCTTTTCAGGCTGAAGCTTTTTGACATAAGTATCGCATCCCCAAACTTTAAGAAACGACAACTTTGGCCTCTTGCCATTCCATAACTCATATGGTGTCGTCTCAACGGATTTTGATGGTGCCCTATTTAAAGTGAATGGAGCTATCTTTAATGCATAACCCCAAAACGATAACGGCAAATCGGTAAGAGACATCATAGATCGCACCATATCTAACAAAGTACGATTACGATGTCCGGACACACCATTACGTTGTGGTGTTCCAGGCGGTGTCAAATGTGAAACAATTCCACATTGTCTTAAGTGAGCACCAAACTCGAAACTCGGATATTCGCCCCCTCAATCACATAATAGGAACTTAATCTTCTTGCTACGATGATTTTCAACTTCACTCTAAAATTGCTTGAACTTTTCAAATGTTTCAGGCTTGTGCTTCATCAAGTAGATATATCCATACCTACTCAAATCATCAGTGAAGGTGAAGAAATAACGATATTCGCTGCGCGCCTCCACACACATTGGACCGCATACATCAGTATGTATGATCTCCAACAAGTCACTTGCATGCTCCATTGTTCCGGAGAACAGAGTCTTAGTCATCTTGCCCATGAGGCATGGTTCGCACGTGTCAAGTGATTCAAAATCAAGTTACTCCAAAAATCCATCAGCATGGAGCTTCTTCATGCGCTTTACACCAATATGACCTAAGCGACAGTGCCACAAAAAGGTGGCGCTATCATTGTTAACTCTACATCTTTTGGTCTCAATGTTATGGATATGTGTGTCATCACAATCAAGATTCAATATGAACAAACCCCTCACATTGGGTGCATGACCATAAAAGATATTACTCATAAAAATAGAACAACCATTATTCTCTGACTTAAATGAGTAACTGTCTCAACATAAACAAGATCCAGATATAATGTTCATGCTTAACGCAGGCACTAAATAACAATTATTTAAGTTCATAACTAATCCCGATGGTAACTGAAGTGAGAACGTGCCGACGGTGATTGCATCAACCTTGGAACCATTTCCCACGCGCAGTGTCACTTCATCCTTCGCCAGCCTTCATTTATTCCGCAGTTCCTGCTTCAAGTTGCAAATATGAGCAACAGAACTGGTATCAAATACCCAAGAACTACTACAAGAGTTGGTTAGGTACATGATACGTCTCCATCGTATCTACTTTTCCTAACTCTTTTGCCCTTGTTTTGGACTCTAATTTGCATGATTTGAATGGAACTAACCTGGACTAACGCTGTTTTCAGCAGAATTACCTTGGTGTTATTTTTGTGCAGAAATCAAAGTTCACCAAACATCCTGAAAATTTACGGGGAGCAGTTTTGGAAAATAAGAAAAATATCTGCACCAAGTTCCACCTCAGGGGGTGGGCCAGTGGGCCACAAGCTCTGGCTCCGCCACTACCCCCCTGGTGGCGGTGGGCAGGCTTGTGGGGCCCACACGGCTCTGCCGCCCCCAATCTCAGGTCTATAAGATCCCTTTCGTCCCAGAAAAAATAAAAAAGAGAAGGTTTCATCGCGTTTGCGATACGGAGGCCCCGCCACCACCTGTTCTTCATCTTGAGGGCAGATCTGGAGTCCGTCTTGGGCTCCGGAGAGGGGAAATCGTCGCCATCGTCATCAGCAACCTTCTTCCCTCTCCAATTCCATGAAGCTCTTCGTCGTTCGTGAGTAATCAATTCGTAGGTTCGCTGGGCGATGATGAGTAGGATGAGATCTATCATGTAATCGGGTTAGTTTTGATGGGGATTGATCCCTAGTATCCACTATGTTCTGAGATTGATGTTGCTACTACTTTGCCATGCTTAATGCTTGTCACTAGGACCCGAGTGCCATGATTTCAGATCTGAAATTATTATGTTGTCACCAATATATGTGTGTTTTAGATCCGATCTTGCAAGTTGTAGTTACATACTATGTGTTATGATCTGGCAACCCCGGAGTGAAAATAATCGGAACCACTCTCGGTGATGACCATAGTTTGAGGAGTTCATGTGTTCACCAAGTGCTAATGCGTTGGTCCGGTTCTCTATTAAAAGGAGAACCTTAATATCCCGTAGTTTCCTTTTGGACCTCGTTGCCACGTGAGGGATGGACAATAGATGTCATGCAAGTTCTTTTCCCTAAGCACGTATGACGACACACGGAATGCATGCCTACATCAAATTGATGAACGGGAGCTAGCCACATATCTCTCCGTGTTATAGCTGTTGCTTGATGAATATCATCCAAACAAATCACCGACCCATTGCCTACGAGTTTGTCCCACTGCTGTTACTTGTCTTGCTCTGCTGCTGCTGCTACTACTGTTGCTACTGATGTTACTTGTCTTGCTCTGCTGCTGCTGCTACTACTGTTGCTACTGTTGTTACTTCTCTTGCTCTGCTGCTACTATTGCTACTACTGTCTCTTGCTACTGTTGCTACTTGCTACTACTGTCACTACTGTTGTTCCTTGCTGCTGCTATTGCTCGTTACACTGCTGCTACATGCTACAATCTTGGTTCCCTGGTCATTGACGGGAACTGACAGCTTCCGTCAACGAGGCAACTTGGCGCCACTGATACAATCGTTAGGAATAGTCTGCCGTCAACAGATCGTTTCTGACACCGTTGTTATCATACTACTTTGCTGTTACTACTGTGCTTGCAGATACAAATCTTTCAGGTGCGGTTGAATCTGACAAATTCAGCTGCTAATACTCGAGAGTATTCTCTCACCTCCTCTCTAGCGTACCAACAAATTTGGGTTGAATACTCTACCCTCGAAAACTGCTGCGAACCCACGCGCTGGTGAGCCATCAACAACATTATTCTAGTTTCGTTACCGGGGAGTGCTAGCAGCATTCTTTTGGTGTCGTTGCAGGGGAAGGTTTGTTGTCATCAGCATTCGTCTAGCCATCACCAGAGATTGTAATCAGCATTTTTCTGGCGCCGTTGCCGAGGAAAGTATTGCTATATTCTCTGAGTCACTTGGGATTTATATCTGCTGATCACTATGAAGAATCTGAAGGATCCGAAAACCAAAGTCTTGCCCTCAACTACGAGGGGAGGTAAGGAATTGCCATCTAGCTCTGCACTTGATTCACCTTCAGTTATGAGTAATTTTGCGACATCACCTCCTGCTAGAAATCTTGATATGTCGCCAGTGCTTCATGGTGCTTGTGATACTACGGCTAGAGATGCTATGCTTGATACTATGCCTGATACTGCTAGAGATGTTATGCTTGATACTGCTAGAGATGCTATGCCTGATACTGCTTTGCCTGATGATGCTAGAGATGCTATTTTGCGTGATGATGCTATGCTTGATACTGCTAGAGATACTATTTTGACCGATGTTCCACTAGGAGTGTTCCTTCATGCTCATATTGCTAGAGTTACTCACAATGCTCGTGATGCTTGTGAAATTGCCGATACTATTGAGATAGAACCTGCTTTTGCTCCTACTAGATCTAGCTCTCCTAGATATGAATTGCCTGGTATACCTGAGGGTTACATTATGGAGGGAGAGATAGCTGAGGTTTTCTTGCGTGTAAGGATGCCTATGACGCTGAGAAATTACTTCTCAAGTGGAAGGAAAAATCTCGAGAAGCTAGGATGAAAAATGACCCGAAGTTTGCCACTACGCCTATCTTTGTCACCGATAAGGATTATGAATTCTCTGTCGACCCAGAGATAATCTCTCTAGTCGAATCTGATCCTTTTCACGGTTATGAGTCTGAGACGATCATAGCCCATCTTGCAAAACTATCCGAAATAGCCAACCTGTTCATTAATGAGGAGAAGATCCGCCACTAATATATCCTTAAGTTGTTTCCTTTCTCTCTAAAGGATGACGCTAAAGTCTGGTTCACCTCTCTTGCTCCTGGATGTGTGCGTAGTCCCCAGGAGATAGTCTATTACTTCTGTGAGAAATATTTCCTTGCCCATAAGAAGCAAGCTGCCTTGCAGGAAATATACAACTTTGCTCAACTCCAAGAAGAGAGTCTTCCACAAGCTTGGGGGAGGCTCATCCGGCTACAAAATGCTTTGCCTGATCACCCTCTTAAGAAGAACGAGATACTTGATATCCTCTATAACGGACTTACCGATGCCTCTAGAGACCACCTAGATAGTTGTGCCAGTTGTGCTTTTAGGGAACGAACTGTAGAACAAGCTGAGACCCTACTGAATAACCTCTTGATCAACGATAATGCTTGGACTATTCCCGAACCACCTCCTAAGCCAACTCCTAAGAAAAGAGGTATTCTATTCCTCAGTCCCGAAGATATGCAAGAAGCCAAGAAATCTATGCAAGAGAAAGGCATTAGATCTGAAGATGTCAAAAATCTACCACCTATCGAAGAGATCCATGGTCTCGATAACCCGATACAGGTAGTGGAAGTGAATTCTCTACGTAGGTTTGATGAGAGTGATATTCCTTTTGATGAACCTGCTAGCCTATGCTTTGATGAATTTGACAACTTTGTTGCCAAACAACAGAGTTTCAATGATTATGTTAGCACACATTTGGAACAAAGCACTCGTATGCTTAACCATTTAAGTGCTTGTGTAGACAGAAATGTCAATGATCTGAAGCTTCTGAGTAAACATGCCTCTATGATTACTACTCAGGTAGAACAAGTAATTAAAGCTCAAAATGACCTGCTCAATGAACTAAATGATAACTCTGTCAGAGTCATTACTAGAGGAGGCAAAATGACTCAGGAACCTTTGTATCCTGAAGGTCATCCTAAGAGAATTGATCAAGATTCTCAAGGAATCAATGCTGATACACCTAGTCATCCTAAGGAGAAGAAGAAGGATGATAGAAACCTGCACGCCAGTTCACCAAATACTGTCACACCTGAAGAACCTAATGATATTTTTGCGTTTGATGCAGAAACACAATCAGGTGCTGAACATGAACCTGGTGACAATATGGACAGTGATGTTCATAATAATGCTCAACCTGGCAATGATGAGGATGTGGAGATTGAACCTACGGTTAATCCTGATAATCCACGACCTAAGAAGTACAATAAGAATGACTTCACTGCTAGGAAGCATGGTAAAGAAAAGGAGCCATGGGTTCAGAGACCTATGCCCTTCCCTCCTAAGCCATCCAAGAAAAAGGATGATGAGGATTTTGAGCGCTTCGTTGAGATGATAAGACCCATCTTTCTGCATATGCGATTAACTGATATGCTCAAGATGTCTCCATATGCCAAGTATATGAAAGATATCGTGACTAATGAACGGAAGATACCAGATCTTGAGATCTCCACCATGCTTTCCAATTACACTTCCAAAGGTGGAACTCCTAAGAAACTTGGTGATCCCGGAGTGCCCACTATACCTTGCTCTATTAAAGGAAAGTACGTAAGAACTGCCTTATGTGACCTTGGAGCCGGTGTTAGTGTTATGTCGCTTTCTCTTTATCGTAGACTTGAGTTGGATAAGTTGACACCCACTGAAATTTCTCTGCAAATGGCCGACAAATCAACTGCCTTCCCTATCGGCATTTGCGAGGATGTGCCTGTTGTGGTTGCTAACACCACTATCTTAACAGACTTTGTTATCTTGGATATTCCCGAGGACGATGCCATGGCTGTCATCCTCGGAAGACTCTTTTTAAACACTGCAGGGGCTGTTATAGATTGCAACAAAGGCAATGTCACTTTCCACCTCAACGGTAATGAGCACACCGTGCACATTTCGAAGAAATGATATCAAGTACATTGCGTCAATGCTATCGAAAAGACTTCATCGATTCTCATTGGGAGCTTTGAATGCCCTATTCCTCGTGTCAAGATGAAGTATGATTTGCTTGTTGGGGAGATACATATCCCCATTGAGGTGACTTAGTGGCTATTCGAAAATTCTCCGTTCTCTCTTGTGATTCGAGAAGTTTTTTGTCATAAGGACTTGATCAATCCCATTGATGGATTTCTTTCGATGACCATGCAACGGATGAATCAAGGAGTCACATACCTCTGTTTTGAGTTTTCCTTTTCTTTTGCTTAGAAGAATAATGATAGAATTAGTTTAGATTTTCCTGTTTTCTGTTTTAGCGTCCCGGAGAAAAATACCTCGAAAATAAAAGTCCTCCGATGGTCTTCAAAATTTAGTATGATTTTTTAGGAATTTTTGAAAAATTTTGGGCGTGAGAGATGGCCTGGGGGCCTAACCAGTGGGCCACAAGCCCTGCCACCGCCACCTACCCCCTGGTGGCGGGGTGCAAGCTTGTGGGGCCCACGGGCACCCCCTCCACTCATTCCAGCTCTCAGCCTCTTCTTCCACCTCCACAAAAAAATTGTTTCGCAGCTCAAACCCGTGTTCTTGCTCATTTGGCTATGATTTTCGATCTCCTTGATCAAAGCACCATTCTCTGAACCGTTTTGGGGGAAATTACTCCTTGGTAAGTGACTCCTCCATTGGACCAATTAGTTTTTGCTCTAGTGCTTTATCCTTCGCGTATTCTTGCTACCTTGGTGACCCTGTTCTTGAGCTAGAAATGTTGATTTTAGCTGGTTCCAAGTAGTTTTAGCGCGTGATATGGTCTCTAGGCACTAGTAGGAGTAGTTGCTACAAGGTTTGGTGGGTCTTTATTCACTTTTCTCTTGAACTTCAAAAATTTCAGCAAAAGGAAATTATGTTCAGGAGGAAGTTTCATGGTGGTTCCTCAAGTAAGAAGGGTCCTCATCTCTCTTTTCGGGAGCCCGAACCTTTTCAACTAAGGGACGCACCGGGACAACCATGTGAATGGCCTTCCGATGAGTTCATGATCGAAGCAGGTTTCAAGGATGAGTTTGATACACTTGTCCGCAATGTCGGGTTAGAATAATTCCTCTCACATAAATGTGAACAGTATTCTATGCTCACTGCATCTTTCGTGCGTAGATTTAAATTTTTAGCTGGCCATGACTCATCCATACTATTTGACATGTACGATAAATCCTATACCATGGATCTGGAGGATTTCAATAGGATTTGCAAGATACCTGATGGGGGTAGTGTATATGATCCTCCTAAGTCCTCGGTCAGAGACTTTGTCTCCAGTATAACTGTTGGAGAAACCAGAGATATCATGCAAGCCACCATAGGAAGCATCCATTTCCCTGCCTTGCACTACCTTGCCCTCTTCATAGGTAGGTGCATTAACGGCAAGGGTGCACATTGTCACCTTGCGCTTCCGACCTTAGTATCCTTAAGAGCGCAGTAACAGGTGGCAAGAGCTTCAATATGGGAGCTATAATAGCAAGGAGGATGAATAAAAATGCCAGTGAGGGGGATTTCTTTGGTGGAGTTTATGCTACACGCTTAGCAAATTTTCTTGGAGTATCCATCCGTCCAGAAGACCCTCCTCTCCGTACAGCCTACCTTGATCGTGTCGCTCTAACACACTACCAGTTCCTTGAGATAGATCATGGATCCCTCCTATACCGCTTGATATTTAACCGACAGCGTGTTTTACATATTACCCTTCCTGCTCCTGCTTTCTTTGACTTTCAGGTTAAACGAAGATACTACATAACAATAGGAGAGGCAGAGGAGTATGAGAGGGAGGCGACTGCTGCTCGACTTCGTGAGGTAGCTATTCAGGAAGTGGCTGCAGCACTCTCGTATAACACCCATTATGACTTTGGGTTTCGCCAGGATCATCCATGGGAGTAGACCAAGCTAGGCAAAAAGCCTAGGCTTGGGGGAGTACATGTTCTCCCTGACTTTACATTCATTCTTATGATTTCACTTTTCCACTGTATTATCCATGCTAGTTTATTTTCGTTTTCTTGTTTTCTTGTTTTGTGTCCTTTTGAGAAAACCCAAAAAGATTTTTCTTTCTTCTTTTGCTTGTTGGGAGCTTTCCCGTGTAAATAATTTTCTTTTTCTTTGTGTCAAGGTAGAAGATATTGGTTACAATGTTTATTGGTTCTTACATGCTTACCTGTTTAGCTTTCAAAGAGCCATATTACTTTGTCTTCTCCTTTGTGTTTGCCTGCAGATTCAGCTTAGTCCAATGCGCTTATTATTGTTCACATCATTCGATCGTGCAAATGAAAGGCAACAATGATGATATATGATGAAGTGACTGAGACTAAAAAGCTGGTATGAACTCTATCTATTTTGTTTTTGTAAATATGACTAGCTTGTCGACCCAGATTTAGCTTTGTTGTGAGAGAACCATGTTTGCAATGACAACTTAGAGATCATAGTTTCCGATGCCATGCTTACTTAGTAGAGAGCTTATAATGGTTTGTCTTGAATGCCAACATAGATTTTGAAATGACTATGATGTAGTATGATAGGATGGTATTCTCCTTTGAATGTTTCAAGTGGCTTGACTTGGCGCATGTTCATGCATGTAGTTGAAACAATATCAACATAGCCTCTATGATGTTCGTGTTCATGGTGATTTATATCCTGTTCATGCTTGCATTTAATGTTAGTCAAACTCATTGCATCTTGATGACTGTTGTCGCTCTCTAGTTGGTCGCTTCCCAGTCTTTTGCTAGCCTTCACTTTTACTAAGCGGAATACTGCTTGTGCATCCACTTCCATAAACCCAAAAGTTTTTCCATGAGAGTCCACCATACCTACCTATTTGTGGTATCTACCTATCGTTCCAAGTAAATTTGCATGTGCCACTCTCTAAACCTTCTAGAAATAATCTTTTTTGCATGCCCGAAATGCTCATGTGGTGAGAGAGGGCTATTGGTATCTTCCATGCAAGGAGTGTTATCCTCGACATGTGTTTATTGTTAGTCATTCATGAGAAAGGGGCCGGTAAATGGAATGCCCAGTTCCACACTTAAATCGAAAACGTAATTGTAAAACAAGACTCCCCCCGGATTGATGTTAGTATGGACGGTACCCGAGGATTCGGCTAGCCGTGGAGTGAGATTAATTGGTGGTGGGGGAGTTAAAACTTTCTTTTCTCTTTGGGAACCGCCTATAGCATGAGTAGCATGGAAGATATTGAGAACCCTTGGTCATTGCGTTGACAATGAAAGCATGCCACCCAAACTTATTATCTCTATTTTCAAAGCTTGAGCTCTGGCACCTCTGCAAATCAATGCTTCCCTCTGCGAAGGGCCTGTCTATTTATTTTCCTGTTGAGTCATCCTTCTCTTATATAAGCACCAATCAGAGAGCACCTCTGTCATTTTTATGCTTTGCTTTTGATTGATATTGAGTATGACAATGACTGGATCTTCGTTGCTATGAATTACAATGTTTAGTCAGCCCTTGATCTTTGAAAGTGCTCTGCATTTATGTTTTGCGGTCTCAGAAAGAGCTAGCGAGATACCACCTATTCATATTGCTTCATGCTTGTTTTGATTGATGTGTTGGTATTTGAAACTCATTATTATTTGCTCGTTAGCTGATTATGCCATTGATATTAGCTGCTTATGTGGTTAACTTGTGATCTTGCTGAAATTCTGGTTATGAGTTAGACATAGTTGCAACAACAAGATCAAACAGAGTTTGTCAAAGTTTTTCTTTCTCTCTCAGTTTGTCAACTGAGTTGCTTGAGGACAAGCAAGGTTTTAAGCTTGGGGGAGTTGATACGTCTCCATCGTATCTACTTTTAACTCTTTTGCCCTTGTTTTGGACTCTAATTTGCATGATTTGAATGGAACTAACCTGGACTGACGCTGTTTTCAGCAGAATTGCCTTGGTGTTATTTTTGTGCAGAAATCAAAGTTCTCCAAACGTCCTGAAAATTTACGGGGAGCAGTTTTGGAAAATAAGAAAAATATCTGCGCAAAGTTCCACCTCAGGGGGTGGGCCAGTGGGCCACAAGCCCTCGCTCCGCCACCACCCCCCTGGTGGCGGTGGGCAGGCTTGTGGGGCCCACACGGCTCTGCCGCCCCAATCTCACGTCTATAAGATCCCTTTTGTCCCAGAAAAAATAAAAAGGAGAAGTTTTCGTCGCGTTAGCGATACGGAGGCGCCACCACCACCTGTTCTTCATCTGGAGTGCAGATTTGGAGTCCGTCTTGGGCTCCGGAGAGGGGAAATCATCGCCATCGTCATCATCAACCTTCTTCCCTCTCCAATTCCATGAAGCTCTTCGTCGTTCCTGGGTAATCTATTCGTAGGCTCGCTGGGCGGTGATGAGTAGGATGAGATCTATCATGTAATCGAGTTAGTTTTGATGGGGATTGATCCCTTGTATCCACTATGTTCTGAGATTGATGTTGCTACTACTTTGCCATGCTTAATGCTTTTCACTAAGGCCCGAGTGCCATGATTTCAGATCTGAAATTATTATGTTGTCATCAAAATATGTGTGTTTTAGATCCGATCTTGCAAGTTGTAGTTACCTACTATGTGTTATGATCTGGCAACCCCGGAGTGACAATAACCGGAACCACTCTCGGTGATGACCATAGTTTGAGGAGTTCATGTGTTCACCAAGAGCTAATGCGTTGGTCCGGTTCTTTATTAAAAGGAGAACCTTAATATCTCCTAGTTTCCTTTTGGACCCCGCTGCCATGGGAGGGATGGACAATAGATGTCATGCAAGTTCTTTTCCCTAAGCACGTATGACGACACACGGAATGCATGCCTACATCACATTGACGAATGGAACTAGCCATATATCTCGTCGTGTTATAGTTGTTGCATGATGAATATCATCCAAACAAATTACTGACCCATTGCCTATGAGTTTGTCCCACTGCTGTTACTTGTCTTGCTCTGCTACTGCTGCTACTACTGTTGCTACTGCTGTTACATGTCTTGCTCTGTTGCTGCTACTACTACTGTTGCTACTGCTGTTACTTGTCTTGCTCTGCTGCTACTATTGCTACTACCGTCGCTTGCTACTCTTGCTACTTGCTACTGCTATCACTATTGTTGTTCCTTGCCGCTGCTATTGCTTGTTACACTGCTGCTACCTGCTACAATCTTGGTTCGCTGGTCATTGACGGGAACTAACAACTTCCGTCAACGAGGCAACTTGGCGCCATTGATACAATCGTTAGGAATAGTCTGCCATCAATAGATCGTTTCTGACACCGTTGTTATCATACTACTTTGCTGTTACTACTGTGCTTGAAGATACTAATCTTTCAGGTGCGGTTGAATCTGACAAATTCAGCTGCTAATACTCGAGAGTATTCTCTCACCTCCTGTCTGGCGTACCAACAAATTTGGGTTGAATACTCTACCCTCGAAAACTGCTGCGAACCCACGCGCTGGTGGGCCATCAACAACATTCTTCTAGTTTCATTACCGGGGAGTGCTAGCAGCATTCTTTTGGTGCCGTTGCAGGGAAGGTTTGTTGTCATCAGCATTCGTCTAGCCATCGCCAGATATTGCAATCAGTACACATCAATAACATGTATATAACATATACCTAGTTTGGCGTTGGCCACCTTCTTATCAGCCAAATACTTGGGGCAGTTGCGCTTCCAGTGACCCATTCCCTTGCAATAATAGCACTCAGTTTCCCGCTTAGGTCCAGCCTTGGGTTTCTTCGTCGGAGGGGCAACAACTTTGCTGCTCTTCTTGGAGTTACCCTTCTTGCCTTTGCCACTTTTCTTGAAACCAGTGGTCTTATTGACCATCAACACTTGATGTTCTTTCCGGAGTTCTGACTCTGCCACTTTCAGCATCGTGAATAACTCATCGGGTGACTTGTTCATCCCTTGCATGTTATAGTTCAACACAAAGCTCTTGTAGCTAGGTGGCAGTGATTGAAGAATTCGGTCAGTGATAGCCTCTTGCGGGAGTTCAATCCCCAGCTCAGCTAGACGGTTTGAGAACCCAGAAGTTTTGAGCACATGTTCACTAGCACCCGAGTTCTCCTCTATTTTGCAAGCATAGAATTTATCGAAGGTCTCATACCTCTTGATCCGGGCATTCTTCTGAAAGATAAACTTCAACTCCTGGAACATCTCATATGCTCCATGACATTCAAAGGGTCGTTGAAGTCCCAATTCTAAGCCATACAAGACTGCACATTGAACTATGAAGTAGTCCTCCTTACGTGCTTGCCAAGCGTTCAAAACATCTTTGTTCAGACGTAGCGGGTGGTTCATCTCCTAGCGCTGCATCAAGGACGTAATTCTTTTCCCACCTTGTAGGATGAGCCTCATATTACGAGCCCAGTCTACAATGTTGCTACCATCATCTTTCAGCTTAGCTTTCTCTAGGAACGTATTGAAATTCAGGGTTGCTACTGCGTGAGCCATTGATCTACAACATGAAATATTGCAAAGTTTACTTAGACTATGTTCAAGACAATTAGAGTTCAGCTAATCATATTACTAATAAACTCCTACTCAAATAGACATCCCTCTAGTTATTTGAGTGTCGCATGATCCAAATTCACTAACTCAAGTCCGATCATCACGTGAGTTGAGTGTAGTTTCAGTGGTAAACATCTCTATGTTAATCATATCAACCATACGATTCATGCTCGACCTTTCGGTCTCTTGTGTTCCGAGACCATGTCTGTACATGCTAGTCTCGTCAAGTTTAACCCGAGTGTTTCGCGTGTGCAACTGTTTTGCACCCGTTGTATGTGAACATTGAGTCTATCACACCCGATCATCACGTGGTGTCTCGAAACGGCAAAGTGTCGCAACGGTGCACAGTCGGGGAGAACACAATTTTATCTTGAAATTTTGGTGAGGAATCACCATATAATGCTACCGTCGTTCTAAGCAAGATAAGGTGCATAAAAGGATTAACATCACATGCAATTCATAAGTGACATGATATGGCCATGATCTCGTGCTTCTTGATCTCCATCACCAAAGTACCGGCATGATCTTCATCGTCACCGGTGCCACACCATGATCACCATCATCATGATCTCCATCATCGTGTCGCCATCAGGGTTGTCGTGCTATCTATGCTATTACTACTAAAGCTACAACCTAGCAACATAGTAAACGCATCTGCAAACACAAACGTTAGTTTAAAGACAACCCTATTGCTCCTGTCGGTTGCTGTAGCATCGACGTGCAAGTCGATATTTAACTATTACAACATGGTCATCTCATACATCCAATATATCACATCATGTCTTCGTCCATATCACATCACATGCATACCCTGCAAAAACAGGTTAGACGTCCTCTAATTTGTTGTTGCATGTTTTACGTGGCTGCTATGGGTATCTAGTATGGTCGCATCTTACTTACGCAAAACCACAACGGAGATGTGCAAATTGCTATTTAACCTCTCTCCAATGACCGCCTCGGTCAAATCCAATTCAACTAAAGTTGAAGAAACAGACACCCGCCAGTCATCTTTATGCAACAAGTTGCATGTTAGTCGATGAAATCGGTCTATCGTAAGCGTATGAGTAATGTTGGTCCGGGCCGCTTCAATCGAACAATACCGTCGAATCAAGAAAATCGAACATCAACGCCCACAAAAACTTTTGTGTTCTACTCGAGATTACATCTACGCATGAACCTAGCTCATGATGCCACTGTTAGGGAACGTTGCATGGTAAACAAAAAATTTCCTACACACACGAAGACCTATCATGGTGATGTTCATCTACGAGAGGGAGATCAGATCCACATACCCTTGTAGATAGCTAAGCGGGAAGCGTTAAGAAACGCGGTTGATGTAGTGGTACAGCTTCGTGATTCAAATCACCGTCGTCCCATGATCCGTTCCGATCTAGCACCGAACGGACGGCACCTCCGCGTTCAACACACATACAGCTCGATGATGATCTCCGCCTTCTTGATCCAGCAAGAGAGACGGGGAAGTAGATGAGTTCTCCGGCAGCGTGACGACGCGCCGGTGATGGTGATAATCTATTCCTGCACGGCTCCGCCCGAGCTCCGTAGAAAACCAATCTAGAGGAAGAACTACGAAGTAGAGGTTTAGGGTTGCACGTGGCAAAATTGTGTCTCAAAAACCCTAAAACCTCTAGTATATATAGGAGAAGGGGAGAATCTAGCATTGGGGCTCAAGTGAGCCCCTAGGGCGTCGGCCGAGTGGAGGAGGAGGGACTCCAACCCCAATTCGGTTTGGGAAGGAGGAGTCCCTTCCTTCCTTCCCACCTCCCTCTTTTTTTATCCTTGATTTTATTTCCTTGGCCGAAATAGTCCACTTGGGCTGGCCTCACTACCCCACCAAGGGCTGGTGTGCCACCCATGGGCTATTAGGTTCACTCCCGGGAGGGTGGCGCCCTCCCGGTAAAATCCCGGAACCAATTCGTCACTCCCGGTAATGCCCGAAATCTTTCCGGAGGCCAAATGAAGCAATCCTATATATCAATCTTCGTTTCTGATCCACTCCGGAAACCCTCGTGATGTCCGTTATCTCATCCGGGACTCTGAACAAACCTTCGGTCACCAACACCTATAACTCAACTATACCGAAACGTCACCGGACCTTAAGTGTGCAGACCCTGCGAGTTCAAGAACTATGCAGGCATGACCCGAGACACTCCCCGGTCAATATCCAACAGCGGGACCTGGATGTCCATATTAGATCCTAAATATTCTACGAAGATCTTATCGGCTGAACCTCTATACCAAAGATTCATATAATCATTTATACCATTCCCTTTGTCCTTAAGTATGTTACTTGCCCAAGATTTGATCGTCGGTATCCCTATACCTATTTCAATCTCGTTACCGGCAAGTCTCTTTACTCGTTCCATAATACAAGATCACGTGACCAACACTTTAGTCACATTGCTTGCAAGGCTTATATGTGATGTTGTATTATTGAGTGGGCCCCGAGATACCTCTCCGTCACACGGAGTGACAAATCCCAGTCTTGATCCATGCTAACTCAATGGACACCTTCGGAGATACCTCTAGAGCACCTTTATAGTCACCCAGTAACGTTGTGATGTTTGATACACACAAGGCATTCCTCCGGTGTCAGTGAGTCACATGATCTCACGGTCATAGGAATGAATACTTGACATGCAGAAAACAATAGCAACAAAATGACACTATCACATGCTACGTTTATAGTTTGGGTCTTGTCCATCACATCATTCTTCCAATGATGTGATCCAGTTATCAAGTGACAACACTTACATATGGTCAAAAAACCTTAACCATCCTTGATCAACTGGCCAGTGAACTAGAGGCTTACTATGGACATAGTTTTGTCTATATATCCACACATGCATTTATGTTCTCATTCAATACAATTATAGCATTGATAATAAACGATTATCTTGAAATAGGAAATATGATAATAACAACTTTATCATTGCCTCTAGGGCATATTTCCAACAATATAATCTCGCATATGCTTCCGCGGAAATAGAGGAAATCAAATCCTCAGCTAGTAAATGTAATTCAACATCAAGTTGAAAGACACCTCACTGGATGCTCATCATCTAAAGCCCGACATCAATGTGCACAAATGTTTTGGTGTCAGGACATCGAAAAGCCTTGACTTCGTTGTTGTAGGAAATCACAAGGAGTTAAAAGGAATAAATACATTTCCAAAAATTTCATCAATTCCACGAGAATCATTAAAAATAAAGACTACATTTGTCGACATATATTACTTCTGAAAATTGCTAAAACCTTTTGGGACCTGAACCAAAATCCATGGTAGAGTGCCTCTTGTACTCATATTGGTTCAAATAAAAGGAAGCGATTAATGAAGAATTGCACTCACTCATCAAAGAGTTGTATTTACCACAGTAATATCTATTCCTCATAAGTATCTTCCATATGGAACACTAAAAACTTCTCAGGTGTAGACAAAGTCAATGAGGTGGGGGAAAAGCAAGGCTTGTAGCAAAAGGGTTCACGCAGAGACCCGACATCGATTACGATGTAACATACCTTCTTGGTATGAGTGGAACTATGTTTCGATAATAAATACCATTGACAGTACAAATAATATTATCCACGCAGTTGATGGATGAAGTGGCTACATACTCATATGAGTCACTCATTTCGGAAATCTATATTAAAGTCCCTGAAGGGCTTACATTTACGAATCCAAAAACAAATCGCAACATGTATTGTGTAACACATCAGAAGTCACTCTATGACTAGAAATAGTTGTGAATCATATGGTACTACCGACTAGACGATTTCCTTCTTCAAAGGATTACTAAAAGAATGATGATTGTTTATGTGTTAATAAAGGAATCCCAAAATTTTATTTCCTTACATCACCTCAATGTGTATCGATGATTTCATCATCAATGTCTCTACAAGACCTAAACATACACAAAATCATCTCAAGACGGAAATTTTGGTTTCAACCAAAATTAGCTTAAGTTTACAACTTGAGGATTCTCTCAAGAATACATATCAGTCTACATATATCCAAAACATATACGAGAAGTTCTATTTGGATATATCATATCAATAAATGATATGTATGGTCATACAACCCTAATAGGGTACAAATCCATCCATACTTAGGGGTGATAATGAAGAGATATCAGGACCTAAAGTTCTATATCTCACTAATGTCAAAGCACTCATATACTTGCAAAATACGTCAGGCATGACACTATATTTGCTATCTTTATTTGCAGTGCAACCCCAAACAAAAGGCATATGGTTGATATAAGTACTATCATCTTATATCTCAAGATTACAGTAAATCTTCAATATTTCCATCAGGAAATAGAAGATATGACCATGATATGATGTAATGATATTGGCTCTTTATTTGATCCCAACGACGCCATATCAATGACTGAATTTGCTGGAATAGCCTTCACATGGAAGTCATATAAATGGATTTTAATGGTTATTTCCAGTTATCATTCTAACATAATTGCTTTATCTAAAGGCATTGCAAAATATGCATCACTTAGTAGAATGGTTAACCACACTCAAAATCATGTGGTTGAGATTCATTAGAATCACATAACTTCATTTATCAAGATACTTCCACTTGTGTTACTCAATATCTATATGTTATATCAAGAGCAATATCATAAAAACATTGCTCGAAAATTACTTATCCTCACGGATTATAGAAAAGTGAGGAAATAATTTGCAAACAAAATACTGCTATAATCCAACAGATTATACACAATCTCATGTTCATGTCAATGGAATTGGTATGAGATGTCCTTCATATTTGCAAAGTTCACGAGGAGTAATCTCCCAAACTATAACCTATTAACTCTTTTCCTTTATGAGTTTTCTCCTAATGGTTTCTCATAAAGGTTTTTAACGAGACAATATAAACACAAGTGCCTTTATATGCCATATCATTTTCTCCTTGTATTTTTCCCACTTGGTTTTAAAGGAGTTTTCAATGGCATGTACGATTGCACTCTTTTCCTTTATGAGTTTTCTCTCAAAGTTTCTCATAATGGTTTTTAATGAGGCAATATCTTCTCAAAGATCATATGCCATACTTTCTATTTTCCCTATCGGGGTTTTTAAAGGAAGTACTCAAGACATATTAATTGTTCTCTTAGCTTATCGATGATTTTTCTCCTTGTTTAAAGGTTTTTCTCATATGAGTTATCAAGAGACAATAATCATCATATGTTGCATCATTTTGTCCTTATTTTTCCACTGGGTTTAAAGGAGTTTTAGCAAGATATCTACTCTATTCTCCTGATATTTTTCCCACAGGGTTTTTGGGGGAGACTTAAGATTATCTGGAAGATTTGTCAAGATGGAAGATCTATATGCAAGAAACTTTCAACGATGAAACGTTCAAGGAGCGGTGTTGTACAAGGGGGAGTGTTAGAAACTAATTAGTAGATTAGTTAGCAAAGGGATGTGTCCAACCCCGAACATTCGTGTCTCTTATTTCTCTCTATTGCCAACACGCACATGTCCTGGAGGGATGCCTCCGAACAAACATCTCTTCTTCGCAGCTCTTCCAGATGTATATATACTTGAGAATCAATAGAAATCAGGACTAATCGTCCATTCATTTTCATTCAATCTCGTTTTACTCTAACATGTTGGTCGGTCGGTTCACCATAACATGGCATGCATGATGATGTGGACATTATGTATGATGTGGCATGCATATGATGTGGATACTGCATATGTAAAAAAATTGAGATCAACTTTTTAAAAACGTAGGATTGGGACAAAAGGGCAACGAGTATAAGGCCAACTCCGGCGCACGACCCTAGCGAGTCCGGTCCTATCCGTTTCGAGCAAAACAGACAAATCTCACGGTCCAGCGCACGTTGCCATGGATGCATCTCGTCCGTTTTGCGTCCGGGCCGACCCATTTTTGGCGCAAACATGCTCCCGGTTTCGGTCCTGGTGGACAACGAGCGGACGCGCTCAAGCCCTCCTCTCGCCCGCGTCGGGGACACGTGGCAGGCGGCCACCTACCTCCCACCCGCTCGTACTTACTGTGTACTTACGATAGGCCCCGCGTGTCATCCACTCAGACGGCGGCCGCCGTACTTCTTAAATGGGGAAGTCGTGGACCGGCACAGAGCACATGCCCACTCCACTGCCTCCTCGGGAACGACACAACGCCCGGACTGCTCCAAACCCTAACTTCTCCTCCTCCCTCGAGCTCCCTGGCCGTCGGCAACAATGGGGTGGTGGAGCACCGGCGGCAAGGGGAAGGGGGCGCACGACCACGAGGTTGGGTCCTCGTACGACCGTCGTTGTTCTTCTCCTTCGCGAAGGCCTGCTCCGGCATCCTTCTCCATTGCCCCTCCGGACGCCCTGGCGCGCTCCCGGCGATATGTCGATGCGGACGTATGCCGCCGATATGTGGTGACAAGGACGCCGCTCCCCTGGAGCGACGCCCACTTGCCAAACAACTGACATCTACCCACCGATGTGGTGCCGATCCCGCCGGTGCCAATGAGCGGCCGTGCCCGTCGCGACGAGATCCAACGCCGCCTACGCCGCCTCCCAGACGACCTCTACTATGACCCGATGTACGCCGTGGATCCCCCACTGTGGGATAAGTGGTTCCGCGATGAGCACGACGTGTGGCGCGCGTCCTACTTTGTCGGTGACCACAACAGTCCGCGACGGGCACGTCCAGATCGTTGGGCGCGCTCATCGAGCCCTTTCCAGGTGTGCGGCTTGACGCCGACCTCATCTCACTCGGACTCTTCGTCGCCACCACCACCTCCTCCCATGACCGAAGAGGAGGAGGCTCGGCTCGTCCAGCGTGGTATGGAAGATTCCATGAACACACACGACGAGCGCCAGTGGGTGGGGCTGAAGGAGATGATGGCCCACTCCGCGGCCGGCGACGTGGCCATCCCGGAGGTGAAGGAGGAGGTGCACGAGGAGCAGCCACTGGTCGCGTTTCCTCCGGAGCTGGTGGGCCAGCGCTGTACGTGGTCATGCACGGCCACGGAGATGGCCCGGGGACCGAGCCTTGGTGTCCCACGCAGCCGCGGTCACCGGTGCGCGAGCCATCGTCACGTGGGGAGGTGGTGCAGGCGCCGCCGACGCCGCCAACCTTCCAGGGGCCGCCAGCCCACCTCTGGACGATGTCGTTGTACGTCGACCTCACTTGTGACGATGACGACAATGGCGTCGCCTCAAGACGGTGACGGGCACGGCAGCGACGACGCATTTTATCTTTTTTAAGTTATGTTAATTAAAGACCGTGAGCCGTGCGGCCGTTGAATTATTAATGTATAATTATTAATTTTTGAATTTTATTTACCTTTTTCTGACATTTTTTATTTTTTTTATTTTTTTAAATGTCGTGTTCGTCCCGAACGGGTTGGGGACGGTCATGCGTTGTGCACACCGATCCAGCCACGGACCGATTCGGACATGACAGCCCCATTATCATCTCAAACAGACAGATTTCGATCTGAACGGGCGTCCGAATGGAATCACGTGCTGGAACTGGCCTAAAAGGAGCGGGAACGAAAAAATAAGTATAAAGGGCACGGAGGCGTACAGTCCATGGCAACACACGGCGTGCACACGCGCCTACCAAAATCGGAAAGGAAAGGAAGAAACGTCCTCGTGGCTCCGGCTCCGCCTCCGCGCGCGTGCGGGTTCCCTCGTGGGCGGGGCCCGGCAGCCGCACGCGCCGGTCCTGTGTCGCGAGACGGCCCGGCAGCGCACGCCCGCCGTGTCGAGGAGCCATTGGGCGGGGGCACAGATCATGTGTCGAGTGCCCAATCATTGATTTTTTATCAAGGAAGAAGCAACTTTGATCTCTGGGGGCATAGCCGCATAGGGTCCATTCACAATACTGCCTTTTCCGTGGCGTCGCCGGCCATACGTATTACTAAGTCGATCGCCTTGCTCGTGAAGAAGTGGAGATGCTTTTTGGAAACACTGGAAACCATCGCACACAGCTGGAGACCATCTCCAAACCGAAGGAGCGGCAGGAGAAAAAAGAGAGCTCCGGCTCACGAATCCACGGTCACACCCAACCTGAGAAAGAGTGGAAACGGACGGCCAAGAAAGAATAAAAAGAGCTATACTGTAGTATGCACGCAGCGAGCTGGGCATGAAGCACGTACGGATGATATTCCGAACCGTGGGCCTTTTGGCTGCGAAAAGCGGCCGCATCTTTTGGATTCCTCTCCGTCGTCCTAAAGCGTGCATCATTCTGATCAAAGAGGCCGCGGGCTGCCTGCCGCCTGTCTGCCTCGTACACGATCGAAGAGGTTGCGGGAGCTCTGCCCGTCTTGACCACTAGCTGCTGAAGCTTTCCTCTGCATGCCCTTGCCCAAGCTGGTGGGCTTGGTTTCATCTTTCATGGTTTGGTGGTCTCTGGTGTACATTGATCGATCTCTCGGTCTGGCTACTTGACGGTGGTGTAGAGATGGACGGCTACATACACGTAGATATGAATGCAGACGGTGCATGATTTCTGAGACAAGGGGCAAGGGAATCCCTGCTAGCAATCCGTGTGCATGCATGCATGCATGCAGCACGGCGATCGATCGAGGGTCGACATGCATACACCACACCACACAGGAGTATCGATGTGCGCATGCATGCACGATGCGTCGTTCTCTTGCGCCCCCCTGATCGCTGCGAGGTGACATGGCCTTGCTGAATCTCCACTAGCTCGTGCCTTTGCTTTTCCTCTGCACGTACGTAACGCTCGTCTCTGAGCTCAGCATATTCTCGTGTGCCAGTGCTCGTCGTTTAGAGGTCAGCCTTGCATGCCAGAAAATTCTTCTCCTCTTCTTTAACTCATTACCGCGTGTCTATTAATTTCCTACTATTGTAGTCCTTCCTCATGTACCACGTGTCTGTAAAATCGTCTTACATTATGAGATCGATGAAGGCCCTGTTTCTTTAAAAAGTCCTAGGACTTTTTTTTAGTTATAACTAAAAAGTCCCTAGTCCCTACACGTTTATTTTCAGAGACTAAACAAGGATTAGAGATCATTAAATGACATGCAAAAAGACCTTGTTACCCCTAGTAATGTAGTAGAAGTTATTAAATGACATGCTAAAAGTAAGGGCACTGTTGAAAAAAGTGTCCAAAAAGTTCCAAAAAGACTCTCCCACAGGGACTTCTTCCTGCAGTCCCAAATACCCCATTTTAGTCCCTAAAAATCCCTCCTGTTTTCTTTCGCATGGGACTAAAAAAGACTTTTTTTAGTGCCTACAGCAAAAAGTTCCTGTAAAGAAATACCCCCGGAATACTCCCTTCATATTTATATATAAAGAAAATAGTAAAATTACAATTTGTAAAAATATAAGGCCATTAACACTAATTAAGGCAATATTAATAGTGTTTCCCTTGTACTAGTACTCCCTCCGTTTCAGTATATAAGTCCGACACGTGTATTTAGGTCGTTAATTTGATCAATTTAATGAGAGACATATATTACAAAAAATATATCATTAGAAACTTTAGATGTTCTATCTTTAATGATATAATTTTTATGTTAAATAATATATTTTATATAAGTCAAATTGACGACCTAGGTACACGTGCATGTCTTATAAACTGTGACGGAGGAAGTACTAAGAAAGGAAAACATTAATTATTTTTTACAGGCATGTGGAAGTGAGATCATTGGCTTGCTTTGCATGATAGAGAAAAATGGACATTAATTTACACGGCAAACAAAAAGATAATCTGCCTTGCAACATTGGTTTAAAATACATTCACTTTTGACTTGCTATTTGTAATATGAATTTGTGGTCTTGTATATAAAAATAAAGGGAATACAATCTTTTAATTAAAAAACGATTGCTTGGTCTGTGAGAAGGGAAAGAATTGCGATTTTCGATGCATGCTAACTTTTTTCTCTCTAGTGCACCGTCTGTGAGTCTTCACTGCTGAACAATTGCATGTGTGAGAAGAAGCATGCGAATCTGAATTTCACGAGGTATGCATTCTCTCCAATGATAACATCATGATTCGGAACCATAGGCAATAGACAAAAACGATTGCTTGCTCTTGTATCATGGCGTGAATCCTATTCTACTTGCGCCTAAGAGCATCTCCAACCGCGATAAATATAACGCGTACGGTAAAAAGTGTTTTTTTAATATGCACGGATGATTATCACGCTCCAGCAGGTGTGGGAAAAACTCACGCACATAACAAAACGGCACGCGCGTGATAGTTTTGGCGCTCGACGTCCAGCATGTCCTATAAAAATCACGCGCTCTTGTCCGCAAAACTCCACCCCGAACACCTACGACTTTGGCTCTGCCCGCGCCCCCGCCGTCGCCGCGCCCTCGTTCCTCATCGCCGACACCCTTCTCCCCCCGACCCACCGCCACCCCCCTTGCCGCCATGGCGTTGCACCGTCGGGGCGGCTCCAGCTACCGCGGGGTCCGCACCCGCCCCTCCGCCATGTTTTATGCGGATATACGCTCCGGTGATACATGTCTCGGGCTCGGGACGTCTGAGACCGCCCAAGAGGCCGCCCGCGCGTACGACGCGATGACGTGGCGGCTCGCCAGGCCACGGTCATAGATGAATTTTCTGGAAGTCCGATCGCGCGAGGAGGCGCTGGCCCGCATGCCTCTCACGAGGCTAATCACCGCGGAGTACCGCCGCATCCACCAGAGGTGGGAGCGTCGCCTCCTCATCGCCCAGACAGATGAGCAGGTCATGAAGGTGTGGCGCCAGCGTTTCCGATGGTATGTCCTCGACGAGTGTGAGTTCTGGGCGCGACGGAGGGCGGTGCGGGCGGATAGGCGTGAGCGGAAGGCTGCAGCGGTACCGCAGTGGGACCTGGGACAGGCGTCCACATGGAGCAGTGATGATGATCGCTGGCATAACGTCTTTCTCACGACGAAATATACCACCAAGGAGAGCGAAGAGTAGTAGTAGTAGTTTATATATCTAGTCTATCTAGTTTATCGTTGTCGTTCGTATCGTTTGGGCTTTAGAGTGTACATTCACTCATTTTATTCCGTATGTAGTCCATTAATGAAATCTCTTAAAAGAATTATATTTAGGAACGGAGGGAGTAGAAGCAAAAGCCACGCTTTGCCGCGGCCGCTCCATCATCCCGACAAAAGAAAATGAAGTTCTTGTGGTTCTTCTCCGTAAAGGAAATTTTTTTGGCCCATTAGCGACAAAATGAGGAGACACAATCTAGCTAAAAAATATGAAGAGCCAACATCATACAATGACATCATAAAGATGAACTAAAATATCGACACAGCAAAATTAACCGTCACAAGAGGGCAAACACAAATAGAATAGGGCTAAAGGAAAAGAAAAATAGAAAAGTGAACCAAAAATTTAAGTGATGGAAACTATGTGATATAATATACATATACAAGCAATGTCACTAATTAAAGTTGAACAACCATGAGACTCCATGGGAGTAATAAATCGGATAAGCCTTTACACTCGATGTAGTTTACTTCAAGATGACTATAGAACACTAAAGCAATGCTCTATTATCTCAAACTTTGTGGTATAAATGTCTTTATTAAAAGTACTCTTAATTCCAAACAGAGCTGCGTTTGTTTCAATCTCGCTCGAACACATGAATACAATCAGAATTATGGGTTTCACAATAACAGAAAGAAATCACAGTTTAAAATAATATATAATTCCTATATCCACGCATCCATTGCTCAGCTCAATAGTTCCTATCATATCTAGGTACTTATGAAACCACAAGTATGTGTTCCTGGGCTGTCAAGTACACATGGTTGCTTATTTTAGAATTCCATCACAGCTACGTAAGATGACACAATGTTGCAACAGTATCAAAGCTAAAACAGAACATAGATCAAGTACCTAGCTATCACCATATTATCCCTAAATTAAAATCGAGAACAACCCAAAAGGCAAGAACTTTCAACATACATCGGATGGTTTAAAATTTTTCCATGAATCATCTTGCCGATGTACCCGACCGTAGACCACATATGTTACAGAAGTGGACCAGAAGCCTATCAATTTGGCAATATGTCATCCGCACAACATGAATAGATAAGAATGAGACATTTGGCACCAAAATTATACAAACAAATAGCTAGAATGTGTCTCTTATGTAATTGTTGCAATCCAGAAACTATACTAAAGGAAAATGGCTAAAATGTGTGTTGTTGTAATTGTTGGCACCAAAATCAGGTAGAAGTATCACTACTCATTGTATAAACTCTCTTTCTTACTTTTTTACTTACTATGGTTGAAGTGAATAATATGAGTAAAGTAATATACATTGCTGAGAGGTGCACCATAAGTGTACTACTCCCTCCGATCCAAAATAAGTGTGCAGTTTTGAACTAAGTTTAGTTTAATCTTAGTTTAAAACTGCGACACTTATTATGGATTAGAGGGAGTACCATATACCACTAATTGTGGAGTGTAAGTTGCAAGAAAAGATAAACAAAATCAAACAAAGACTTGTTGAGCAAATCTAGTGAAAAAAAGAAAAACATAAGTAATGTTACTAATTAAGATGGCTTCCATAGAGCAAGAAAAACAGAGAATTTACCATCTATGGCCAAAGAGGAAAGGCTAAGGCTAAAGGGGGCACATGCAACTGGAACACTGATGAAAAGAAACAACTGAAACATTCTTGTTGCTTGTTGACAAACAAATAAGGGGCAACAACATCAACCCCGCGAGAGGCACACCTATGAAACACAACAATGAGGAAGACTCTCAAATTATGTCCTTCATAAGTATTTATTGACTAAGTCAATCATGAACATGCTACAAAATCAGTTATTAGCATAGCAATTTATTTTTCTTGTGTTTAGATCAAGGTGTGGGCATCAATTAGGATGCTAAAAGAAGAGCAGTAGTTTAAAAGAATGAGAGAAAAATTGGTGTTTATTGTTGGTTATTATTGTTTCTCATAGGTAATTTCTTCTTCTTATTCTAATTATGACTAACCTATCACTAACGTAATTAGTTCTTTTCAAACATAATCTAGCACAAACCTAATTAACAAAAACAACTAAATGAAAAAATAGAGAAAAAACTTACCGGGGAGGGGGCGGCCGGGTGGCGGGGGCGATGGGGCGCCGGGGGCAGTGGGGCCGCGGGGCACCGGAGTTGGGCAGGAGGAGGAGGCAGCAGTGTTGATCAGGAGGAGGAGGCGGCTGCGGCGGCGGGCAAAGGAGGAGGAGGAGGAGGAGGCGGGTTGGGGGAGGGTGGGGGAGGAGGAGGAGGAGGTGCCGGGACGGAGGGTCGAGCACGAACACGAGAAGGAGGAGGAGGTGAGGGAGGGTGGGTGGGTCGGGCACAACGGGGGGATAAGCCCCTCGCTTTGTCGTCTGCCTTTCCTCGGGTGAGACGGAAAAGAGAGGGTGGGTAGACGGCAAATAGAGAGGGTACCGTCAAGTTTTTTTAAACCAAACATTTAGGTTACAACGTTGCCGTCTGCCTTCTTTTTAGATGCGCCGGTCTGTTCTTTGCCGTCTGCGTTTAGGGTGTTTGTCATCCGCTATGAGACAATAAAGAATGAAATGATGGCAAAACGTATATTTGCCATGAGTCCTTTCTTTGTCGTGTGCTTTTGGGAAGCTGACGACAAAGTCCCTTCTTTGTCTTCCGCTAGCAGATAGGAAAGAATAGACTCATGGCAAATTCTTTGTTTCTAGTAGTGTGTATTGGGTGTGTTGGGGATACAAGAGATCTCTTGTATTTGATTGCATGGTTGTTTGAGAGATACCATCTTCATCCTACACCTTCCATGGATTGATAAACCTTAGGAAATCCACTTGAGGGGAAATTACTAATGTCCTACATAACTCTACGCTTGGAGGCCCAACAAAGTCTACAAGAATAAAGTTGTGTAGTAGACATTAAGCTCTATTCTCGCGTCGTTGCGAGGGAGGTGAGTGCTTGAAGGTACATCTTTATATCTTGCAATTAAATATTTTAGTTTCTTGTTTACCACGAGTTTTGTTTATAAAATAAAAATAAAAATGGAATTAAGGTTGCCTCAATTGCCTCACCTTTATAATGTCTTTCGTGAAAATGAAGAATCGGAAAATTGTGCCAAAGTGTTAGAAGAAGAATTTAATAAAATGTTTGGCACTAAATCCTTGGATGATAAGCATGACTTCAATGTTGTTAGTATGAATTCTATGAATATCCATGATGCTAATGATACGAAAATCCAGAAGCTTGGGGATGTTATGTTTGATGAGGACGATATTTTTAGTCCCCCAAGTTTTGATGAGCAACTTTATTATGACGATGGCATGCCTCCTATCTATGATTATTATGATTGTGACATGTATGCTATAAAGAGTGATAGTAACCATGAAGCTTATCATCATTGTCGGAATCGAGGATGTGCAGACCCAATGAAAGGTTCAAACACCTGGGTGCGCTCACTCTCCTACCCTGTTCTACCTCGCGGCTTCACGGCGGCTCTCCGCTAGCGTGGACTACGAAGACTAGGTGAAACACACGGCAATTTACCCAGGTTCGGGCCACCTCATGGTGTAAAACAATACTCCTGCTTGTGGTGTGATTGCTTGAGGTGGAAGACAAGTACAAAGGCGGGTTCTTGCCCTAGCCCAGGGGGGAGGTTGGATCCCCTTCTATGGAGGCCGAGCCTCTCCTATATACTGGCCTTGGTCTTCTTCCCGTGGAAACATTGGGGAGAAGGGTTGCCACAACAGCCATTTTCGATAGGGGACAGGACTGCAGTCCGCCCTAACGAAGGTGGTCTTCCCCTGAAAAAGCTTCTCTTCATGACACGCTGGTGGGCATGACGACATCGTCTGGGTGGCGCTTGGCGCAGGGGACCCGTGCCATGCATCATCTCGGGGATGGCCACTTCCATCGTTGCCGCGGGGTCGGCGGGCGTGGTCACCGACATCTCCTCTGCGGTCGGCGGGGACGACACGATCTCAACGCTGAGTGGCACGCTTGCTGTTGAGGATCTTGACCGCCTAGCAATCCTCCGTTTTGTGGGTGTGCATGTTGTGGAGGACACATAACTTGTCGTCGGTCTTATGAGGTGCGCTGCTGCACGGGGTCGGTGGGGGTCCGAGGTGTGTCACTAGGACCTCGAGGAGCAGCAGCTCGACATGAGGCGAGGCCTACTCGGGCCCCTCGGGCTACGGGCAGCAAGCCGCCACTCGGGGGCGGCTCGCTGGTCGAGCCTCCTGGCTCCGACGGTGGGGGTCGAAGTGGGGCGTAGGGCGCCAAGGCCCTCTTGGCGACGGTGACGAGTTCGGCGACATGGTCTGCCCACGCGTCATATCCTCCATCCGCCGGGCGGTGGTGAAGCAGTTCGCTCGCCATGAGGAGCGCGTCGTGCATGTTCAGGCCCCTCATGTGAACGCAGGCCGAGGCGGAGGCCGGAGGAGATGCAGCACAACGACTTGCTTGATGTGCTGGTGGCCACAGACAACCCTGTTGTCCATGGGTGGCAGGGGCAAAGACGGTGATGGCCACAACACTGGCGGGCCGGTAACGGCCGTCCGGTGTCGAGATCCCGGGGCGCATGCGGTGAGCGTCGGCCGTGGGGCAGGTGAAGCTGGAGTGAAATCGGAGCGGAAGAATGGTGCACACCCCTAACTGGCACGCAAAATGTCGGAATGGGGGCTCCGCAGACCCAAGGAAAGGTTCGAACACCGGGGTGCGCTCGCTCTCCACCCTGGTCTAGGAAGACTAGGTGAAACACACGGCAGTTTACGCAAGGTTCAGGCCACCTCGTGGTGTAAAACCCTACTCGTGCTTGTGGTGAGATTTCTTGAGGTGGCACACAAGTACAAAGGCGGTTCTTGCCCTAGCCTAGGGGGTGAGGTTGGACCCCCTTCTACGGAGGCTGAGCCTCACCTATATACTGGCCTTGGTCCTTTTCCCCAGGAAACATGGGCAGAAAGGGTTGCCACAACGCCCATTTTCGAAAGGGGACATGAGTGTAGTCCGCCATTGAAAAAGATCGAGATGGACCTAGAGGGGGGGGTGAATAGGTACAGTTACAAATTTTAATAGTTACTTAGCAATTTTAGGCAAAGGTGCGGAATATGAGCGTGAGCCTAATAATTGCAATGACAAGTAGTAAGCTATTTAGAGCAAAGTAAGGCAACCGGTAAACAATGATCAAATGCAAGTACGTAATAAGGATTAACACAAGTATAGAGTTAGGGTTAGGGATAACCGAAATTCTAAGAGAGATGAGGATGTATCCCGGTCTTCACTTCCTTGGAGGGAAGCTACGTCACCGTTAGAGGGGCGGATGTTACCACGAAGGCACACCAACGCCACGAAGGCTCACCCTATTCTCCCTTTGAGACAACTCCACGAAGGCGTTTCTCAACCACTAGTGGTAAGCCTTGAGGTGGCTTCCAAACCTTCACAAACTTTCTGGGGGTAATCAAAATGGTTTGATTCCTCTCCGAAGACTCCTACCGCCTAGGAGTCTCCAACCTCCAAGAGTAACAAGATCATGGGGATTGCTCAAAACTTTCTCAAATCACAAATCACTTTGGTGGAAAGGAGGAGAAGGAGATGATCTATCTTTTGATTGGAACAACACTCAAAGGGGCTCACAAATGCTCTTGGGATCTAAGATTGGGTGTAGGCAAGAGTGAGTGAGGAGAAAGGTGTTCTTGTAAGTGTTCTAGCTGTGTTGAACACCCTCTCACGAAGTGGGAGGGGGGTATATATAGTGGGAAGAGTAAAACAGCCGTTGGGGTCACTTAAGTCTGAGAGTGGTCGGACATCCGGCTGTTCTCGGATGTCCGGACGTCCACAAGGAGTCGGACGTCCGAGGGATGTATATATATATGGAACCACTGTGTAGTTGAATAGGGACCGGACGTCCGGAGGAAGCCGGAAGTCCGAGTTATTCGACTCAAATATCTCTGGTGCAAGGTTCCGGATTTTCGAAGGAGGTCGGACGTCCGGCCCTCGGACGACAGGAGGAGGCCGGAAGTCCGAGTTATTTGACTCAACTTTCTCTGGTGCAAGGTTCCGGATTTCCGAAGGAGGTCAGACATCCGGCCCTCGGACGACAGGAGGAGGCCGGAAGTCCGAGTTATTTGACTCAACTTTCTCTGGTATAAGGTTCCGGATTTCCGAAGGAGGTCGGACGTCCGGCCCTCGGACGTCCGAAGGAAGCTGGATGTCCGAGGCATTGGTTCTGTTTTGAGATAAAAGCAAAACAATGGAGATGTGGTATGAGCGGAAAAGTAGAGATGTAGTATGAGCAAGTTCATCGCAAAACCTGTGATCCCCTCTTAATAGTGCGGGATCCCTATACTCAAGAATAGTAAATTTAAAGGATAGGCTACATCATCTTTTCTCAATCCTGAGCCTTCTTGACATATAAGTCCCGATCTTCTCAGACCACCTTGGCACATAATTCTCAATCTACTAAGAGTACTTGCCATCCTGAGATACACTCAACAAATAAGATTAGTTTCCTATGTATGTGTTGTCATTAACACCAAAACTCGATTAAGGGCATGACTGCACTTTCAATCTCCCCCTTTTTGGTAGTTGATGAGAACATATACCTAGCTCTCAAATGATTTAACATACATTTTAGCTTTGGAGAGGTTTAGTACGGAGCTCCCCCTTAGTATGTGCATGGTAAAATATCGGATCTCCCCTTTAATGTGTGTATCAATAATATCATGTGACTTAGTAAAGATAATAGATCATCATATGAAGTAATGGAGCAAAACATAATAGCATACGATGATATCATAGCAATCCATAGCAATCACGACATTCGTAGGTAGCCATACATACTGCATCACAGTCGTTTATCCATTACATTACACAAACATGCAAATTGAGACTAAATCTCCAAAGACTAAAACTAGGATACATTACTCCCCCTTTGGCACCAAGTACCAAAAAGGGAGGCACCAACAACATCAACCATGCTCAGAGATCATCAGCATCATCATCATCATCATCCTCATCGTCAGGCAAGCCACTGCCACCAGCCTCGTCAAGAAAATCAGCCCACTCAGGACCAGATGGGAAGCCAAAGTCAGAAGGAGGATCAGCAGGAAGAGCCTCATCGTCACTCACATCAAGAGTGCCCGAGCCTCTCAGACGAGCCTTGAGGGCATTCTTGGAGGAGACGAGGCGAGAAACCACATCATGACTTTGACCACACTGGAAAGAGAAGGCCTTCATCATGGTAGAATGTGGCTTGCCAATGAATTTGGCAAAGCGACCAAGAGGAGCTGAGCTGGATGAAGGGGTTGCTGACTGGGCAGCAGTGCCGCGAGTGGAGGTGGATGGGGTTTTCTTGGGAGCATAGTTATCCGCCATGTGAGCAGGAATGACCCACTTGTGATGCGTGTGAGTGGGAGCAACAGTGAATTCAGCAACATGGTGAATAAAAGCCTAGATGAAGGGGGCATGAGGGAAGGCTCGCTTGTATTGAAGACTAGCGAGCCGAATCTCATGCCAGAGAAAGTGAGGCACATTAATCTTGCGCTTGGGGGACTCGTGTAAATGAGACATGATATCAATACAGTAGCCGCTGCAGGATCCCCTATCACCCATCTTGGGATAGATGGTGCGGATAAGACACTGAAAAATGATAAAGAAGGGAGAGCGCTAGATGGATACTTGGTTAAGATCCTTCATCCGTTCGTCTGCATCAAGTTCACTAAGTGGTTTGAGGAGAAGCCCACACGCCTGAATGGGCTTATGTGCATGGTTAGGATCATTCTTATGGATTTTGAAGCCGGAGTCGGGGAAACCGAGTGCGACAACAAACTCATCATAAGAGGCTGTGAACTGAACATCAGAAGTCATCCAGCTAACAGTGTTGTTTGAGCCAAAGAAACATGTGGCATAAAATTGATGAATAGCAGCACTGTTAAAATCGCACCGAAAAGCAAAGGGGGCAGCAAGCCCCGATGACTCAATGAGCTCAATGGCACCCTGGTATTTCGCCGGGTGTGTGCGAATATGCTCAAGATCAATATAGTGATGGACAGAGAGACCCTTAGGAACAATGACAGTGGTAAAGATGTCCGCTTGGACGTTTGTGCGGAAACGTGAGTCCATAGAGTCACCTACAATAGAAAATTGGTCAACATCGCGGCGGAATGTGAAGTACTTGACTTCACGACCTAAAGTAGGAGGAGGTTCAAGAGAGATGCGACGAGCTTCACCTTCGGGCTGTTCAGGAGGAGGCAGTGGCATATATGAGGGCCTGCGAGTCCCAGGCTTCGGCATAGTCTTCCGAACGGCGGGCTGTTCAGCATGTTCCTCAGCTGCAAGCTCATCCTCGAAGTCAGAGCCATCAGACAAGGAGTGGAGCTGTTGAGGAGGACGCCAGGCGACCCGTTTGAAGGGACGGCGTGGTGCATCGGAGTCATCCGACCCCGTGCCAGTAGGGGCACGAGCGGATGAGCCAACATAGTTCTTCCGGGCAGTGTGCTTAATCCTGGGCATGATGGAACAAGGCCTAGACGATTGGAAACCCAATGGGGAACGGTCACGGTCAAACCACATGAACGAACACATGAACTTGTGAGATAGGGGAACCAATCGCGAGAGAGACCGAGAGGATACCTGCAGATCGAGAGAGGAGAGGAAAGGGAGGACGGATCTCGCGGAGGAGATCAGCCAAATCGTGGGGCAGGGCCCCCGGTGGCGGCGCGGTCGAGCTCCTCTAGCGCTGGCGGCGGCGGCTGTGGTGGCGGCTGGGAGAAAAGGAGGCGCATGGGGGCTAGGGCAAGGCCCAGCCCACGCCTCTCTATTTATAGAGCTCCCGATGTGTCGGACGTCCGACGGGCGTCAGACGTCCGGAGTGTGTTTAGCCGTCGGACGACCGACATCTGCCGGACGTCCGGAGTATGTTTAGCCATCGGATGTCCGAGACTCGTCGGACGACCGAGAGAGAAGTAGGCAGAGGCAAATTCTGGGATTTGGATGATGAGGTAATTTGAGATGGTTTATCACAAGGGACACCCAAGACAGTTGCCTACAAGAATTATATATACTACTTGGCGAAAGTAGTTGATTTATGCATATTGTAGGGTTAAAACACAAAATTATGACGTGAGTCCTAGTGACTCCCCCTAAATGCATGCCGACATCAAGACAAGAACATAATGTGAGTGTGTGCATGTGTACAGGATTTCAGGTTATGTTATCACGCTCCAAGATACCAAGTTCACACCTAAGTTGACAGAATCTTGCTACGCTAAGTGGCTTGGTGAAAATGTCAGCGAGCTGCATGTCGGTAACCACATGGGCAATATCAATGTCACCCTTTTGCACGTGGTCTCTCAAGAAATGATACCTAATATCAATATGTCTTGTGCGAGGGTGATCAATGGGGTTCTCGGAGATCTTTATGGCACTTTCATTATCACAGAGAAGAGGCACGTGTCGATACGTGATTCCACAATCCTTTAGGGTTTGCCTCATCCATAGCAGTTGGGTTGCACAGCTTGCGGCTGTAATATATTCGGCCTCGGCCGTGGAGAGAGAAACACAATTCTGCTTTTTTCGAGGACCAACTTACCAAGGAACATCCAAGAAACTGACATGCACCGGAAGTGGATTTCCGTCCCACTTTGTCACCGGCCCAATCCGCATCGGAGTACCCAATAATATCAAACTTTGCATCCTTAGGGTACCATAGGCCTAACTTTGGGGTCTGAACAAGGTATCTAAGAATATGCTTAACCGCCGTATGATGGCTTTCCCTAGGGGAATCTTGAAATCTAGCACATATGCCTACACTTAACATGATGTTCGGTCTAGATGCGCAAAGATAAAGTAACGAAACCAATTATAGAGCAGTAAGTAGATGGGTCAAAAGGAATACCGTTGGTGTCTCAATTTAGAACGACATCTGTGGCCATGGGTGTCTTCATTGGTTTAGCATTTGTCATATCAAAATTTTCAAGAATGTCCTTGAGGTACTTAGTTTGAGACAAGAAAATTCCTTCTTGAAATTGTTGTATTTGAAACCCAAGAAAGAATTTCAAGTGCGTGTTGAGTGACATCTCAAAGGTCTTGGTCATGGAGGCCGCAAACTTCTTGCATAAATGGATGTTAGGAGAACCAAAAATGATGTCATCTACATAGATTTGGCACAAGATCAAATCACCATTTTCCGTCTTAGTAAAAAGAGTGGGATCGATCACCCCTACCACAAAGCCATCATCGAGTAAGAACTTCTTAAGATGATCGTACCAAGCACGGGGTGCTTGTTTGAGGCCATACAGAGCCTTGTGAAGTTTGTACACATGGTCTTTTTGATGGGGGTCAACAAACCCAGGTGGTTGTGATACATATACCTCTTCTTGTAGAGGACCGTTAAGAAAAGCACTTTTCACATCCATTTGATGCAAAGTAAAACCATTGAAAGCAGCATAGGCCAATAGAATGCGAATGGATTCAAGACGAGCAACAGGGGCGAAAGTCTCACCAAAGTCCAAACCTTCAACTTGGGAGTACCCTGTGCTACTAACCTTGCCTTGTTGCGGAGGACAGTCCCATTCTCATCTTACTTGTTCTTGAAGATCCATTTAGTTCCAATGACATTGTGTTCCTCAGTTGGTCGTTCTACCAATGACCATACTTCGTTGCGTGTAAAACTGTTTAACTCTTCTTGCATAGCAAGGATCCAGTCATTGTCACACAATGCATCCTGAACCCTGTGTGGCACAGTACTAGAGACAAACGAAAAGTGAGCACAAAAGTTTGTTAATTGTTTACGAGTCACTCTACCTTCCGACACGCCGGTGAGGATTTGATCAATATAAACACAACCGGCCACACGTGGCATGATGGAGGTCAGGGTTTCACGAGGTTCGACTTCGTTTCCATCATCAACATCCTCAACATATGGATCATCAACGTGCGGTGGAAGATATTCCTCTTTGCGTTGCACCTGTTGAGGTTCATCATCAACCATATCCATACTTTGGTCTAGGTCTTGAATATCAACTTGTTCTTGAGTGTGATCAGGGTGAGAGACATGTTCTCCCACTTGATCCTCAACAACTGGCATGATATGTGTGCTAGTATCTTGTGGAGGTACGGGAAGTGAACTGTCTTGAGGATGAGAAATACTCTCATCATCTTCATCATCATCATGGGGTTTTCGTTCCATGGGAAGAAGTGCACCTACACCCATGTTCAAGATATCTTGCGAGGAATCTTCTTCACCTGCATCACTTAGATCAACTTGCTCCCCATGGGAGCGGTTAAATTCATCAAATGTCAAGTCACAGGTTTCTATAACACATCCAGTGGATTTGTTGTAGACTCTGTCGGCGTGAGAGTTTGATCCATAGCCAACAAAAATCCCTTCAGTTGTTTTGGATGGAAATTTTCCTAACCGTTCCCGTTTGTTGAGGATGAAACACTTGCATCCAAATACACGGAAGTACTTAACATTGGGCTTGTTCCCTGTTAGGAGCTCATATGGAGTCTTCTCCAATATTGATCGAAGGAAGAGCTGGTTTGATGCATGACATGCTGTGTTGACAGCCTCAGCCCAAAAACTATGTGGTGACTTGTATTCGTCTAACATGGACCTTGCCATTTCCACAAGTGTCCGGTTCTTCCTCTCTGCTACACCATTTTGCTGAGGGGTGTATGGTGCGGAGTACTGATGTTCAATTCCCTCATCACTAAGAAATTCTTCTAGGGTGTAATTCTCGAACTCGGAGCCATTATCACTTCTTATTGCCTTGATGTCCTTGTCAAACTTCCGCAGGACTTGTCTGGCAAAATCAATGAAGGTGATCTTCGTCTCGTCCTTGGACTTGAGAAGGAATATCCATGTGTATCTTGAGTAATCATCAACAATGACTAGGCCATACTTTTTCCCACCAAGACTTGCCCATGAAGGAGGCCCAAACAGATCCACATGAAGGAGCTCTAATGGCCTTGAAGTGGAAACAATATTCTTGTGTGGGTGTTTTGATTGATGTTGCTTCCCAGCTATGCATGCACTGCACACACGATCTTTCTTAAAAGATACATTAGTTAGTCCAAGGATGTGATTGCCATTTAATAGATTTTGAAGATTTCTCATGCCGACATGGGCGAGCCGGCGATGCCACAGCCATCCCATGTCAGCCTTGGCCATCAGACAAGTTGTATGGAAAGTGCTCTCTTTCGAGAAATCAGCCGTGTAAAGGTTGCCATCCAACTCTCCAACAAAGGCCACATCGAGAGTGTATCTCTTAAAGACTTTCACATCTGTTAGTTCGAATAGTGTGTCATAACCAACGGAAGCCAATTGGCGAACTGAAAGCAAATGGTATTGAAGAGATTGGACAAGCATGACATTTGCAAGAGACATGTCATTAGTGATTGCCACCTTGCCCAACCCAATTACCTGCCCTTTCAACCCTCCACCAAATACATTGCTCATGTATGGTCGAATGGCTTGCATGAAGTCATAGAGCAAGTTACTATCTCCGGTCATATGATTGGTGCATCCACTGTGGATCACCCATTTGACTCCTCCGGAGAAAACAACATGTACACGAATTAAGACTTCGTTTGAGGTGCCCATTTCGTCATGGGGCCTCTCACATTAGTTACAAGAGTCTTAGGGACCCAAATAGCATAAAATCAGAATGCATTACGGGGACCAACGAATTTAGCATAAACCTCTCCTTCCTTTGATTTGCGAAGTACATAGGATGGAGGCATGAATTCAGTTGTCTTGTTGAGAGTGGGCAAACCCCTAGTGGCCGACCCACTCACAACCTTACCTTTCTCCTTGTGTCCCTCTCATACAAATATTTCTTTAAGCGGGGTGGTGCACTTGAGAGGAGATACACTTTTCTTGGTGGTGCTTGGATTGAACCCAAGCCCTTCCTTGGCAAAGACTTCATTGTGTTGACTTAAGATCTCATTGAGAGTCTTTTGTACTTGTGCACATGTCACGAGACCTCTATCTAGCTGTGCCTTTAGCGAATAGTTTTCCTAAAGGATAGAAGCCAGTTCACTACTAGAGTTAGCAGTGCAGGTATCAACATTAATAATAGGTGAGGAGTGAGCCTTAGCTAAAGTGTCAAGATAAGTAACCTTGAGTGCCTCAAAGCTCTTTGTAAGAACAGTGAGTTTCTCTTCCTTGTCCTTGAGAGACAAGGATAGGCGCTCACAGTCCTTAGAAAGAGAAGCATGAGAATTCACAAGTCGGTTTTTATCATTTAATAACTCTTTGCACACAGATTCAGCCTTTTTCAAGGAGGCAAGATCGTTAGCATGTTTATCAAGGTTTTCACCAACTTTTGAGCATAATCCATCATTTTGTGCTTCCTCATACAAGACTTTTTGCTCAAGGATTTCATTTCTTTCCTTCTCCTCAGTGATGAGGGTTCCGAGTTCCTTGATGGTATTGGTGTGCTTACTCACCATTTCCATAAGCATGCGAAACATAGTGAGCTTCTTTCCTTTAAGAGAGCACATAAATTTGTTTATTTTGGCAAACATAGGACGATCTAAGTCATTGTCCTCATAGTGATCTTCAGCATCAAGGTACTCATCAGATGAGGTAGAAGCTAGACTGAAAGAGTTTAACCGTGGAGTTACCTTAACCTTATCATGGGAGCTTTGGTCTTCCTCATCTTCTATGGCAGTCTTTGCCATCAAACACTTGTGGGCGTTGCCCTTGTAGTCTTTCATATAGTTGTAGTGAACAACATCACCACTTTTGTTGACTAGCCTCAAGGTGTTTTGTGTATCTTGAGCTACTCCAGCAACCCCACCAACGTCTTCTGGATCCGATTCTTCTTGTGCAACCATTGCTCTTCCATCTATTCTCTTGAGCTTGGAGTTCATAGGGTTTGGCAATTTCTTCTTTACAAAGGTCTTCGGAAACCTTGGTTTATCTTCTCTCTTCCCATAAGGGCAGTCATTGGAGAAGTGGTTGGTTTCCTCACAATTATAGCATTTCCTTACTTTCTTCTTTCGGAATCTTCCCTTGAATTTTCCTGCACTGAACTTCTTTACAAAGAGAGCAATGTCCTCATAAGATGGGCTTTCATCAGAGTCAACATCATCACCATCTTCGCAATCATCATCACCCTCTTCTTCTTCACTTTCTTCTTCGTCACATTCATGCTTGGCTTTCAAAGCAAGATTGATCTTTGATGTTGAAGTGCCATGCATGGCAAGGTGATTTGTTGCATTTGCCTTTGACTCTTCAAATAGTTGGAAAGTGGATATGATGTCATGTGGAGTCATTTCTTTGAACCCATGGTGCTGCCTTATGTCCCATACCATTTGATGGTGGTACGGAGCAAGTGCATGAAGTAACTTGTCCACGAGAAATCTCTTGGTCAGGTTGAAACCATCTTGCGTCTTGTCACAGTCACAGGACTCAATGTCTGCGGCGAGAGTCATGATCCGTTCTAGCAGTTGCTTGGGAGATTCACCCTTTTCCATACAGAAAATCTGCAATTGCCCCTTGGCAATTTCATATTGAGCAAGCCCAAGAGTGGAGGTACCGGTCTTGGTCCTTATAATGCTATCCCACAGTTCCTTGGCGCTTGTGATGTGAATGTAAGGTCTCCGTTACTTGTCATTCATTCCTTTTCTTATGCACATGATCGCAGTGTCGTTGAGATGCTTGTCATAAGTTTTTTTGGGAGTGAGGCACCTTGGATCTACAGGATTGTAGCCATGCTCGAGTATGTCCAACATCTCATCATTGGCATACCTAAGATGATCCTGCATACCAACTCTCCACAAAGCAAAATCGGAATTGTCATCAAGCAAAGGAGGTTTTCCTCCAGGATTGTACTTAGGTTTCTCAACTTGAGATCTAGCATAAAGCCATGGAACACTGGTTTGGTTATTGCCTGGAGGTTGTTGGCCAAATGAAGAACCGTGCACATTTTGCCCTGAGGCCCTCGGGGACGTGGCTGTCCCCGTGGTTAATGATGCCAGTCTTATTTGGACCAAGGCCTCAAGAGAAGCATCATGATCCTCTTCTAGCTTGGCAAGGGCCCGTTCCAGGTCCTCAGAGGTGAAGGACCTGACTTCCGTGGAAGTCCCGTCCCTCTCCACTGGAGCTACAGTAATGGGAGTCCCGTCCATCTCGCTCTAGGGCGGTAAGCCACAAGAATAGAGCACGAGGCTCTGATACCAATTGAAAAGGATCGAGATGGACCTAGAGGGGGGGGGTGAATAGGTACAGTTCCAAATTTTAATAGTTACTTAGCAATTTTAGGCAAAGGTGCGGAATATGAGTGTGAGCCTAATAATTGCAATGACAAGGAGTAAGCTATTTAGAGTAAAGTAAGGCAACCGGTAAACAATAATCAAATGCAAGTACGTAATAAGGATTAACACAAGTAGAGAGTTAGGGTTAGAGATAACCGAAACTCCAAGAGAGAGGAGGATGTATCCCGATGTTCACTTCCTTGGAGGGAAGCTACGTCACCGTTAGAGGGGCGGATGTTACCACGAAGGCACACCAACGCCACGAAGGCTCACCCTATTCTCCCTTTGAGACAACTCCACGAAGGCGTTTCTCAACCACTAGTGGTAAGCCTTGAGGTGGCTTCCAAACCTTCACAAACTTTCCGGGGGTAATCACAATGGTTTGATTCCTCTCCGAAGACTCCTACCGCCTAGGAGTCTCCAACCTCCAAGAGTAACAAGATCACGGGGATTGCTCAAAACTTGCTCAAATCACAAATCACTTTGGAGGAGAGGAGGAGAAGGAGACGATCTATCTTTTGATTGGAACAACACTCAAAGGGGCTCACAAATGCTCTTGGGATCTAAGATTGGGTGTAGGCAAGAGTGAGTGAGGAGAAAGGTGTTCTTGTAAGTGTTCTAGCTGTGTTGAACACCCTCTCACGAAGTGGGAGGGGGGGTATATAGTGGGAAGAGTAAAACAACCGTTGGGGTCACTTAAGTCTGAGAGTGGTCGGACATCCGACTGTTCTCGGATGTCCGGACGTCCACAAGGAGTCGGACGTCCGAGGGATGTATATATATATATGGAACCACTGTGTAGTTGAACAGGGACCGGACGTCCGGAGGAAGCCGGAAGTCCGAGTTATTCGACTCAAATATCTCTGGTGCAAGGTTCCGGATTTTCGAAGGAGGTGGGACGTCCGGCCCTCGGACGACAGGAGGAGGCCGGAAGTCCGAGTTATTTGACTCAACTTTCTCTGGTGCAAGGTTCCGGATTTCCGAAGGAGGTCAGACGTCCGGCCCTCGGACGACAGGAGGAGGCCGGAAGTCCGAGTTATTTGACTCAACTTTCTCTGGTATAAGGTTCCGGATTTCCGAAGGAGGTCGGACGTCCGGCCCTCGGACGTCCGGAGGAAGCTGGATGTCCGAGGCATTGGTTCTGTTTTGAGATAAAAGCAAAACAGTGGAGATGTGGTATGAGCGGAAAAGTAGAGATGTAGTATGAGCAAGTTCATCGCAAAACCTGTGATCCCCTCTTAATAGTGCGGGATCCCTATACTCAAGAATAGTAAATTTAAAGGATAGGCTACATCATCTTTTCTCAATCCCGAGCCTTCTTGACATATAAGTCCCGATCTTCTCAGACCACCTTGGCACATAATTCTCAATCTACTAAGAGTACTTGCCATCCTGAGATACACTCAACACATAAGATTAGTTTCCTATGTATGTGTTGTCATTAACACCAAAACTCGATTAAGGGCATGACTGCACTTTCAGCCATCACAACGGTGGTCTTCGTTTGCAAAAGCTTCTCTTCATGACGTGCTGGTGGGCTCGGGGATGACCTCCGTCCTGCGGAGCTTCCTGCTTTTGTCTCCTTGCACCGAATGGGAAACCTTTGGGAGTCGCTTCAGGAGCACGCGAGGTGTCCCAACTTACTTAGCACGGAAGGGGAAACCCTCCCTGTACGAAACCGTTGGCACCACTTCTGTGCCGCTTGCGCGGCTTGCCTCATCCACTAGAAGGAGCTGGGTCGTGGGACCCGACTAAGTTTCCCTCCTCGGGCCTGCTTCATGAGGGCTTCACGAGAAGCCTTGCGACACACGACCTCTCGAGGCCCTTGGTGACGATCTTAAAGTGCTCCCCTCGTGAGGCCCACGCCCTTGTGAGGGTTCTTCTTGCCGGGCTTGCCGATGGGCCTAGCTAGACTTATCCTGCGTGTCGCATCCGGGGACGCACCCCGACGGGCCTGGGTACCCCCGGTCCCACGGGCCCGACAGTAGCCCCCGGTCCCGCATTGAGTATGAATCCTCCCAATGGGTGGGGCGAGGCGACGCGGGCCCCAACCTCCTACAGGCCACACTCGACGCGTGGCACCCGACACAACGTGGGATCCTTCTTTCCTGCAATGCCTCGAGAACTACTCCAAGCGAGGTGTCATGCCCCCCGTGAGCAGGGGCCGATCCTCATTGCTCCTTTGACCGACTCTACCCATTCGCACCACCCGTCTCGTGCAGGATCGTCTTTGGTCTCGCAACATGCATGGGGCACCTCATTGGTGGAATGGGGAGACGTGAGCCCCCACTGCCCATGGGCCACGCCTAGCGCGCGACGCCCAATGGGGCATCCATCGCCTCCGCCCCCATGCGTCGCCTTAGGAACCGTGGCTGCGCTTATAAAAACCACCACACCCTAGGGTTGGATCCACCACTGCACCGTTCCCTGGCTACATTCTTCCTCTACTCCCCCATCGTCCTCGAGCGAACTCGGCCTTCACTCTTTCCATGCCTTCTAGCAGAGGTACTACGAGTGCCGGAGCACGCGCAGGGCTCTCAGCACTGCCGTTGTCCCTCGAGGACAGCGAGGTTCTGCCCGCAAAGTCAGTCCGAGCGCGGGCGTCGGGTCGCCATCGATGAGTAAGTGCGCCGTTGTTATCGCCTACCCTCGCATATCTTGCCTGATCTGACGATCCCGATTGCCGAGCTTTTCACTGTGCCTGCGTCTAAGAGGCCCACGAGCGCCACGCCGGGGGCGCCCCTCAGTGCACCTCTGGTCGACGAAGCTTCTTCTTGGGCTCATGGCCTGGCGGGGCCCGAGGGTCCCGCGATCCCCGCCGGGGCGGTGGCGGAACCCTTGGAGCGCATGATTGTGGTTCCATGCACGCCTTTTAGGGCCTCGGGAACAGGGCGGACCTGACCCTTAGGGAGACCGTCGTCATCTAGCGGGAAGTGATCGTGTCTCTTCGCGAGTGGGAGGACACCCAAATCGTCCGTAACCAGGAGGCGGAGCGTGAACGCCTCGAGGCCTTGGAGAGGCACGTCCTTGCCGGTGAGGCTACACTTGTGGCGGCACGCGTCCTTACTGGAATCGGGCGCTTCCATGGTGGAGGAGGATGTCGAGTCCGACGCGTGCGACCTTCTAGGCAATGTGTTGATGCGCGTCTTCTCCAACCTCCGCTTCCACAATCCCGCATTCGACCTATCCCGTGCGATGGAGGCAGTGCCCGCGGAGCTCCGGGGCCCTCTCACGTACGAAGTGCGTAGTCACGTGGACACCTTGGTCGGGCAGTTTGCCCACACGGTGCCTCCCAAGGAGGGTAGCGACCTCAGCGCCGTAGCCCCCTAGGACCATGACGAGGACGGTGCCTCCTCCGCTTGAGCTTCCACAGCCCTATCTACTGCACCAAAAAGCCCTTGGCCCTATGAGGGTGTTAAACCTTTTGTACCTTACTTTTATTTTGAGTAATGGTTGTCTCCTGTGTTTCGGGCATCTTTGCTTCTTCTGCAATATTCTCCCTTTTTCCGCGCGTCGCATGCGACCCGGTCGACAAGGGCCCATGGCACACATCTCCCGATGCCTCATGACTGGCATGGTACCGAGGTGCGGACCGGCAGCCCCCGGGCGTTGTCCAGTTTCGCATTCCCTTGTCCGCGGTTGTTTGCGCGAGTCTCGTGAGGACGGTACCCTCACGAGAGACCCGCCTAGGCTGCCGGGCGGGGCCGTTTCAAGAAGACGGTTCCCCTTTCCTTCACGTCGTCTCCTCTCGCGGCCTCCTTGATGCGTTGTGGCACCACGGCCCAACCCCGAGGGTGAGAGCAAGGGCCCGTGAAGTGCGACTTTCTCAGACTCGTGCCTGCAGCAGCTGCTCGCATGACCCGCCTCGCGGGGCCCCTCGTGGGAAGTCATGCGGAGAGAAAAACACAAAGCCTTGACGATGTGTACGTGACCGCTTGCATTTGAGCATCCCCGCTTGCACATGGACGCTGTAAGAGAACAAAAACCAAGGGAGCTCCATAAAAAACAGAAAAACTAAGACCTCTACTAGAAAACCCAAAGCTAACTCGTTCGTGAGCCCAAAATGTATAGGCATAACTGTCGCACTCAACACACGCCAGCCCGGTGAGCTCGCTCGCCAGCCAAAAGCAGGGACGAATAAAAGCGGTCGCCGTGCCTAGCACGGGCAAACCTATAATGAAACTCGGATCCTGGGTTGTTTCCTTCGTCTTCTTCCCCAGCGCGGAGCATGAGGACTTCCACTAGGACGTGGGAGCGGGCCCATACCTCCGCCACTAGGCAGCTCATCGTGAGGTGATGCACGAGAGACCCCCGGGCGTTTACAACCCCCTCGTTATTACGTGAGAGGGTCACAGGCTTCCTCCCTAGTGCGGAGCATGAGGACTTCCACTAAGATGTGGGAGGGGGCCCTACCACCGCCACGACATGGCTCGTCGTGGGGTTACACACGAGAGACCCCCGGGCATTTACAGCCCCCTCGTTTTCACGTGAGAGGGTCATGAGTTGGCCTCCGGGTGCGTGGCTTCAAGCTCCCACGTGATGTCCCCAGGCAAGCAGTGCGGGGCACGGGGACTCGTATTATCTTATGGGCCCCCCACCCTCACGCCCCAAGCACGTGGCATCTATCCTGGGGCTATGGGCGATTCTGATGGGCGCCCACCCTCCATATCTAGACGTGCGTTGTCCAGCCTGGAGACATGGGCGACCCTGGGGGGTCCTTCCCCACAGGATTCTTTTGCAATGCTTTCTGCTACTCGGCGAGGAAGCGCGTACCCCGGTTCACCGCTCCCTTGACTCTCACGCGAGGACCTTCATGCTCCACGCGACGTGAGTTTGACCGCAGGACGACAACCAAACACTAAGCTTAGCATTTGAGGCAAACGACACCATTCCAAGTGAAAGTCAATCAAGTTTGTTACATATTTAGTAAACACTCATTCGAGGCAGTACAAAATACGAGGGACATTTTAACCCGGTTGGTCCAAAATATCACTTGACGGCCCGACTATTACGGGCGCGTCCGTCCGCGTGCCGCCGAGTACCTCGCGTACCGTGGGGGTCCACCTCGCCGGCGGGCGACAGCCGGGTCGTGAGACTGCTGGCCCTTGAAGCTTCTCGAGCCCGAGGGATCCTATCACCTCGCGAGGTGCACACGCCTGTGCCTCTTGCATCCTGCAGAGCTCCTGAACGGCGAACTCCCACGACCTTAGCACTCGACGCTACTCCCCTGATCCGCGGGAGCGCCCATTTGGGCGCACCCTCATAGGCCCCCACACGCCTTCTCGTCTCTCCGGCCATGCCCGACGGCCCCACGCTGCAGCCCCCGAGCCTGTCTCGACAGTGGCGCCCGACGTACCCCTATGCTGGGGGAAAGTGGGTGCCGTCTTCCGGCATGTAGGCCGTAGTGCCAGCGCCCGGTGCATCACCCCCTCGCCTAGGGGTCGCGGGCTTGGTGGTATGACGACATCATCCGGGTGGCGCTCGCCGCGGGGGGACCCGTGCCATGCATCGTCTCGGGGATGGATGCTTCCACCATTGCCGCAGGGTCGGCGGGCGTGGTCACCGACGTGTCATCTGCGGTCGGTAGGGACGAGACGGTCTCGGCACTAAGCGACGCGCTTGTTGTTGATGATCTTGACCGCGTGTCAATCCTCCGTGTTGTGGGTGTGCAAGTTGTGGAGGGTGCATAACTTCCCGTCGGCCTCACGAGGTGCGCCGCCTCAAGGGGCCAGTGGAGGTCCAAGGCCGGTCACTGGGACAGTGAGCAACACTAGCAGGGCATGAGGCGAGGCCTCCTGCTCAGGCCCCTCGGGCTGCGGGCTGAGTGAGCCGCCACTCGGGGGCGGCTCGCTGGTCGAGCCTTCTGCCTCCGTTGATAGGTGTCGAAGCGGGGCGTAGGGCACCAAGTCCCTCGTGGCAACAGCGATGAATTCAACGACATGGTCCGAGCACGCATCATATCCTTCAGCCGTTGGGCGGTGGGGAAGTAGTTCGCTCGCCATGAGCAGAGCATCCTACGTGTTCAAGTCCCCCACGTGAACGCAGGCCGAGGCAGAGTCCACGGGAGACGCAACAGGGCGACCTCCTTGATGCGGCGGTGACCACGGGAAGCCATGTTGTTCGTGCATGGTGGGGCGAAGATGGTGGTGGCCACAACGTTGGCGGGCTAGTAATGGGGTCCGACACCGAGCTCCCGGGGCGCATGTGGCGAGCGTCGGCCATGGGGCCGGTGAAGCTAGAGCGAAATCGGAGCGTAAGGGCAACTCCGTACCCCTACCTGGTGTGCCAAATGTTGAAATCGGGGCTCCGCAGACCTAAGGAAAGGTTCGAACACTAGGGTGCACTCACTCTCCACCCTATTCAACCTCGCGGCTTCATGGAGGCTCTCCGGTGGCGTGGGCTAGGAAGACTAGGTGAAACACATGGTAGTTTACCCAGGTTCGAGCCACCTTGCGGTGTAAAACCCTACTCCTCCTTGTGTGGGATTGCTTGAGGTGGTAGACAAGTACACAGGCGGGTTCTTGCCCTAGCTGAGGGGGTGTGGTTGAATCCCCTTCTTATGAGACCGGGCCTCTCCTACATACTGGCCTTGGTAATCTTCCCCCAGAAACAATGGCGGGAAGGGTTGCCACAACGACCATTTTCGAAAGGGGACAAGACTGCAGTCCGCCCTGGCAAAGGTGGTCTTCGCATGTAAAAGCTTCTCTTCATGACGCGCTGGTGGGCTCGGGGATGACCTCCATCCTGTGGAGCCTCCGGCTTTAGTCTCCTTGCACCGAACTGGATACCTTCAGGAGTCGCTTCGGGAGCACACCAGCTGTCCTAGCTTACTTAGCACGGAAGGGGAAACCCTCCCCGTACGCAACTGATGGCACCGCTTCTGAGCCGCATGTGCGGCTTGCCTCATCCACGTGAAGGAGATGGGTCGTGGGACCCGACCAAGTTGCCCTCCTCAGGCCCGCTCCATGAGGGCTTGAGGGGAAACCTTGGATAAGATGCCCTCCCGAGGCCCTTGGCGATGATCTTAAAGCGCTCGCCTCAGGAGGCACAGGCCCTCTCGAGGGTTCTTCTTGTCGGGCTCGCCAATGGGCCGAGCTAGGCTTATCAAGCCACGTCTCATCCGGGGCCGCACCCCGACCGGCTTGGGTACCCCGGTCCCAGGGGTCTGATAATCATGATTTTAATGTTCAATTTTTTATACCAATCAAGTATCTTGTGATAGTTATTTTGTTGAGTTTTCACCGACTACTATGAATGAGAAGAAAACTCATGACGTGGAGAGTAATGAAAAATCTATGCTTGTGGATCATGAAAGGAATGCTTTATGATAATTATATTGTTTAGTTCATTCATGATACTACTAAAAATTATTATGGAAGGGGAAGATATGCTTATGCATATTTCAACAATATCAAGTTTCCTCTCTATGTGTTCGAAGTTTTAAAATTATGCTTGTTTTGGCTTACTATGCAAGTTGATTCTTGTTGCAATAAATTATTTGATTACAAAATACCTATGCATAGAAGTGGGTTATACTTAAATGTGATTGCCATGTGATTCATGATGCTCCTTTATGTTTCAATTCTTTACTTCTATATGAGCATCATTGAAATCATCATGCCTAGCTAAAGGGCATTAAATAAAAGCACTTGTTGAGAGACAACCAAACACTTATACTTTCTATTTTTGTATGTTCACATGATTAAGCTACTGGAGTAATCATGTTTTGTGACTTTTATTTCAATATTGTGCCAAGGAAAGCCTTTGGGATAGTGTGGATACTTGTTCATCTAATTTTGTGCAAAAACAAAAACTTTTGCGTCCAGTATATGAATTATGTGATTTTATTGGAGAGTCAAAATATTCTGATATTTTTACACACTTTTTCCCTCCAAAATTTCAACACTTTCCTAATTATGCAGGATTTTGAGAGATTGGGAATTATGGTTTTATTTCAGATCTTTACAAACTGTTCTATTTTTGACAAATTCTATTTTGCGTGCTTATATTAAGTTATATAAATTATGGGAATGATATTATATAGTAGGTATAATGTGATAAAAATATGAATATTGTCTTGATAGTACCTAAGTGAATGGTCTATCTTTATTACACTAACCCATCTCATGAAGTTCCCTGAAGTTTTGTGTGAGTGAAGTTTTTAAGTTTTGGGTGAGATACCGATATGAGGAGAATAATGAGTGTAAATATCCTAAGATTGGGTATTCCAAAGGCACCCCCAAGGTAATGTCCAAGGAAGACTCGAGCGACTAAGCTTGGGGATGCCCTCGAAGGCCCCTCTTTCGTTTTCAACACTATTGGTATATCTTACTTGGAGCTATATTTTTATTCGTCACATAATATGTGTTTTGCTTGGAGCATCATTTTATTTCGTTTGTATTTTCTTTATATTATTTATATCATGTTTTTAAATATAAATTACCATGAATTGCCTTTAGAATGCTTGAATTGCATGTGTGAAGTGTGTTGTATAAAAACAGAAACTATTGTTGTAGTGCTTGAATTTATTTAGTTTACTAGAATGTGAAAAGTTTCTAAAACTTTGACATAGTACCGGCATACAAATTATTTATCATGTCCTACATTTTCAGAATTTTTGGAGATATAGAAGTACACTTTTGAGACTGATTCCTACACGTTGTTCTGTTTGGACAGATTGTTGTCATAGTTTTGTTATCTACTTATCTCTTAGTTTTCATGGCTTATATTGGTAGATATAATTGTGTAAATGATAGTGTACAGTACCTAATGTTTGTAAATTATTATGTAACTTGTCTTGGTAGTACATGAAGTGTTGATCTATTCTTATGTGTACTAACCTATCTCACGAGTTTTTTTCAAGTTTTATGTGGATGATCTTTTTGAGACTTAGGTGAAACCAGGATATGAGAGGATTGAACGAGATACAAGATCTCAAGATTGGGGATGCCCAAGGAAACCCAAGTAAATATTACAAGAAGTATCAGGCATCTAAGCTTGCAGATCCTAAGCATCCCACCTCTCTTTGTGAACAAATATCGGTTAGCCTATGTTGATCCTAAATTTTTATTCGTTCACATTATATCTGCTATTCTTGGAATGTATTTTTGTTTTCTTTGTTGTTTGAAATAAATCTCAGATCTTAAAATTCTTATTGAGAGAGAGTCCTCACATAACTACTTAATTGTTTGACTACTCATTGATATTCACTTATATCTTTTGAGAGTAGTTTGATGTTTACTCTTGTGCTTCACTTATATCCTAAGAGTAAATTGTGAATGAATGAATTATCATGAATCTGAAATTATCAATATGCTTTATGCTTATATATTTTGGGAGTAGTTTGACAATCATAATATTGGTCATACAAGCAATTCATGAATGACTAGTATATGAAAGAGAACTTTCACATACAAATATATTATCTTGGACATATTTTATGATTGTGAATATCCATTAATTATTTTCAAAGTTGACAAAATAGTTGAATTTGGACAAGGAATAAAACATGATGGTTATGTTTGGTTAAATTTTCATAGAAGGTATATTGTTATGGATCCTCCAATATGTGGTGCTCTTTAGAACCATTTGCTAGCCAAAACTTCATACTTAGTAGACATACTACTTGTGCATCCAAATCCTTGAGGCAAGTTTCTTCCATGAGAGTCCACCATGACTACCAATGTATGGTATTTAGTTTCCATTCCAAGTAAATTTGCATGTGCCACCTCTAAAACCACCACTAAAACCTTCAAATAAGCATCTCTTTTGTGTGCATGTACCGCTCATGGAGTGATCGGGACGATCCATATCTTCCATGCTTAGCGGGTTATTCTCATGCTTAGTGTTTCTTCAGTTGCGAGGCTAGTAAAAAGGATACACGGTCATGTATAATAATAAAATAAATAAAAAAGACCCCCCCTAAAAATTTGATTGTTTGGAGGGCACCCGTAGATACGACTAGCCATGGAATGTGTTTGAATGGTTGACGGCGGGGGAGGGAGGTAAAATTTCAATTCTATTTGGGAACAACGAATAATGATATTAGCATGGAATATATTGAAATACCTTGTCATAATGTTCATTGGAAAGGCACAACACACAAAATATATTCATATGTGTTTTAAACAATGAGCTCCCGCACCTATGCAAATATCTACTTTCCTCTACAAAGGGACAATCTATTTACTCTTAAGTTATTTACTTTCATGTTATTTACTTTTCATGTTGAGTCAACTTCTTACTCCAACCTCAATATATTACTTGGCAAGCATCATGTGGAGGGAAAACATCCAAACATATATATCCTGTCAAATATATTTGATCATGATTCATTATTATTGACAATTATCTTCATGATAAGTACGTTGGGAGGCAAAACATTAAGCCGCTATCTTTTTCTATCTGCGATGGATGATGTTTGTTCTAAAAATATGCGTTCAATATTAGCAATCATAGAAGACTATATAATAATTGAGTATTTGGAGCTCTTACTTTAAACTGCAGAAAATAAGATGCATTGAAATTGTTTGATGACTAAGAACATAGGTTGTTAAGTTTCAAAAAATGCATTGTTTGAAGTGAATTGATATCTAGATTATCATGATGAGTTTTATAAGGAAGAGTTGTTGTTATTATGCTAGAAAATTGATTGAAATTACCATTCATCAAAATTACACACTATACTAACATTCACACTTCATAAATTACTTCTTTTATCATTTACCCACTCGAGGACGAGTAGGAATTAAGCTTGGGGATGCTGATATGTCTCCAATGTATTAATAATTTATGAAGTATTAATGCCATATTTACCCAAGTTTACAATACTTTTATATGGTTTTGATGCACTTTATATGATTTTATTGGAACTAACCTGAACTAACGCTATTTTCACCAGAATTGTCGTGGTGTTGTTTTTGTATAGAAAATAAAATTTCTTGGATTCGCATGAAACTTTTTGATATTTTTTCAGGACACATAAGAAATACTGGAGCGACGAACCACCGAAGGGGGGCCACCAGGTGCTCCCAAGACAAGAAGGCGTGCCCAGGGGGTGGCCACGCCCTGATGGCTTGGGACCACCTCATGTCTCCGTTTGACGTGATTCCAACACTAAAAAATCCTATAAATACCAAAACTCTAAGAAGTTAATCTAAAACTTCAGCTCCACCGCTATAAACCTTTGTACCAAAGAAATATCATCTGGATCCTTGTTCCAACACCCTTTGTGAGGGGGCAAAAATTACCGGAGGCCATCTTCATCACCCAGACGGTCTCCATGGCAAATAGGGAGTAGTTCGTCCTCAGGGTTGAGGGTATGTACGAGTAGCTACGTGTTTGATCTCTCTCTCTCTCTCTCACTCCCTCTCTCTCTTGTGTTTTTGAGATGTAACAGTCTTGATGTATCAAGGGTTTGTTAATATAGTTGGATCATATAGCGTTTGTCCCTTGCTATCTTGATGTGATGAATTAATTCTTTCCCTTTGAGATTTTGATATGTTGGACTGAATATTGGATTTTACATCACTTGATGTATGTCTTGCATGTGGATACCCATGGTGACCATGGGGTGTTCTACTAATTCACTTGATACATGTTTTGGTACTCTACTTGCGGATTCCCGTGGTGACAATGTCGTAATCTATGCATATGGGTTGATACATGGTCTTGTCATACTTTCTCCAAGAGAAATCTTCCGGTACTCTCTCAAGTTCCTTGTGTTGGAGGGAATATGATGAATCTGAAATTGTTTGATGCATGTCGAATAATTAATGCATGAATATTTGAGGTTACATTGGAGAATCTAGGTGACATTAGGTTTGATTGTTGTGTATCATAGGTTTTATTCTAGTACGCACTCTAGGGCTGTTTGTGACATTTATAGGAATAGCTCAATAGGTTGATCGAAAATAATAGCTTTGAGGTGGTTCTTCTAACTATGACAATTTCATCTTATGTTCTCCACTGGATATGAACTTTGGAGTGATCCTTTGTCGCACGTTGAGGGATGATCATATGATTCTATTACGTTAGCATTGTTGAGAGATTGCACTAGTGAAAGTATGAACCCTAGGACTTATTTCCAAGCATTTATATAACATTTTTCTCATTGTCTGCTACTTGTTACCTTTCATTTTTTATATTTATAGATTACAAAAACATATATCTACTATCCATACTACACTTGTATCACCATCTCTTCACCGAAGTAGTGCACATATACAATTTACAATTGTATCAGGTGTGTTGGGGACATAAGAGATTTCTTATATTTGATTGTTGGGTTGTTTGAGAGAGACCATATTCATCCCACACGTCCCACAGATTGATAAACATTAGGTCATCCACTTGAGGGAAAATTACTACTGTCCTACAAAACTCTGCGCTTGGAGACCCAACAGAGTCTACAAGAATAAAGTTGTGTAGTAGGCATCCAACATCTTATCTAAAACTCTTAGTCCAATTAAAGTCCACAACTCTGATGATGAAGAAGTTATTATCATCATGAAGAATCTTCTTTTCTACATCATCCATGGTATTCCCATTGACATTCATGGTTTATTCATGTGGAATTTGGGCACACTTGCTGAGTCCCCATTTGATTTGACGACTTGTGCACCTTGGATTATGAGATTCAACAGAACAAGGTCTTTAACCATCCAGAGGGCAAATCTTCAAAATCACATCAGCTATCTGCCTCCAGTTGAAAATTTGCAAAGTACTATTTCTTCATTTCCTAGAAACAGTAAGGTTGTTATTGAAGAAGGCACTCGTCCGCTTGATGGTCAATTTCACCAGCATGCTGCATACTCGTCAGGTGATGATACTGCCCCTTGCAACACTATAGACACTGATTGTGATCAAATTTCTCAAGGATCTGTTCCTCCTGTGATGATCGATCATGAGCTACTCACTAGTCTTCATCAGAAAGTCGATCGCAAACGCAAGTGTGTTAAGCGTCTACTCGTTGCTATTCTTCACAATAATAGTGTGACGCAGAATTCCGTGAGGAAAAACCACTATTATGCCCATGAAACCTTTGACCGCGGCGGGTCTATACTCTCATGCTTCAAGACTGCTGAATAATTTGTAGAGATGGACTTCTAGCAAAACTCCGATTGGTCATACCCGCACAAGAAGAAGTTCGTGAAGGTTCAAGTTCATTCGCTCGTTGCCAGCTCATATTCATCATCACACAAGACTGATGATGCTGAGGATCTTGATGACACTACTGCATGTCCATCCTCAACCACCGACCCCAACAACAACACTTGCACTCCTCCACCACCTTCATGATGAAATTCTTCAAGAGCATTAGTTCTCAATTTCGTCTCCTTTTGGTCATTTGATGACAAAGTAGGATAAATTTGAGTTAGTCTTCAAGCGGGTCTATATGGACTGATACTTTTGTTTAAGTTACAACTCTCTTTCTTCGGACGTGTTTATAGCTTTGAGTTGTAAACTTAAGTCTAATGGTGGTCTGGCTCTTTTGAAACTTTTTGTTCATGCTTATTCCTCAAAGTTATATATGCATGCATGCGGAATTTCGTGAGACACCTTTCTATCATACATTTCAATTTATTCATATTATATGTTCAATGAGTGCATGAATTCCATGTTATAGGGGGAGATCTCCAAGATTTCACCCTGCCATTTGCATTTCCAAAGCAAATTCTTCAAATATGCACATCTTGAGGGGGAGTTCTTCTATATCTTGTAATCAAACTCCTCAAACTTTGTGCTTATGATAACCCACAAGTATAGGGGATCGCAAGAGTCTTCGGAGGAAGTATTACACCCTTATTTGTTGATCGATACAAGGGGAGCCAAAGAATATTTATTGGTCTTAGCAACTGAGATATCAATTCATCCACACCTGGGGTATCTCTCTGAAGCAAAGATTTTAGTAGCACAACAAAATAGTACTTGTAACCGTAACAACAACAGTTTTGTAGTGATTGTAGCAGTAGCAACAACGACAGTAACTTAGCAAGATTTAGTGTATGAAAAGCATAGGAACGTGGACCGGTGATGGATATTGATTTAGATGACATCAATCATGTAAAAGTTACACACTAGGGAGACACAGAACTAGCTCCAATTCATCAATATAACCTAGGAATATATTCCTCATGTACTCATACGTGCTTGCGATAAGAACTTGCATGACATCTTTTGTCCTAACCTCCCGCGGTAGCAGGGTCCATAAGGAAACTAAGGGATATTAAGGCCTCCTTTTAATAGAGAACTGGAATAAAGCATTAACACATGGTGAATACATGAACCCCTCAAACTACGACAATCACATGAAGAAACCCAATTATTGCCACCTTAGGGTATGTGGATCATAACACATAATAGGTGCATACAACTTTCAAGATAGGATCTAAACACTTTCATATTTAGAGAAAACATAATAGATTCGGATCTTAAATCATGGCACTCGACCCCTAGTCAAAAGCATTAAGCATAGCAAAGTCATAGCAACATCAATCTCAGAACATAGTGGATACTAGGGATCCAACCCTATCAAAGTTACTCGATTACATGATCAATCTCATCCAATTCTATCACCATACAGCAAGCCTACAAAGGAATTACTCACTCCGAGTGGTGAGCATCATGGAATTGTTGATGGAGAAGGGTTGGTGATGACGATGGCGACGAATCGCCCTCTATGGAGCCGCAAACGGACTCTAGATCAGCCCTCCCAAGGAAGAACAATAAGTGGCGGTGACTCCATCTCATAGAACACGATGAAATCTACTCTCCTATTTTTTCTCCATAATTGTGAATTCATAGGACCGGAATTAGAGTCGGGGGAGCCATGTGGGCCCCACAAGCTAATAGGGCGTGCCTAGGGGGTTGGGCGCTCCCTGTTGGCTTGTGGCCCATAGGTGCCCCCTACGGTAGGTCTTCCCTCCATAATTCTTCATATATTCCAGAACAAATCCACAAAAAGTTTCATATGATTCTAATAACTTTTATTCCTAAATAACACCAAGGTAGTTGTGCTGAAAACAACGTCAGTCTAGGTTAGTTTCATTCAAATCATGCAAATTTGAGTCAAAAACAAGAGCAAAAGTGTTTGGAAAAGTAGATACGTTTGAGATGTATCAACTCCCCAAGCTTAACTCATTGTTTGTCCTCAAGCAATTGACATGATAAACTAAAAGTGATAAAGAAAACTTTTACAAACTCTTATGTTCTCGTTGTTATACGTAAGCTTTAGATAGTGTTCGGGTTTTTAGCATAATTCGTAAATAACCATATCCATGATAACAATTAGACATCATATTCATTCATGGCAATACATAACCAACTAGCAAGCAATAATAAAATATCTCCCATGCCAACAGTTTTTTAAAACAATCATGATATAATATGATGATATGGTATCTCGCTAGCCCTTTTTGAGACCGCAAAACATAAATGCACAGAACCTCTCACATCCAAGCAGCGACTAAACATTGTAATTCAGAGTAGAAAGATCTAGTCATGCTCACATACAACATTAACTATACTCAATGCTCAAGAATTACAATGGTGCTCTCAGATCTGGTGCTTTTAGTAAGAAGATGAACACTCAAACAACATGAAAGTAAATAGGAAGGCCCGTCGTAAAGGGAAGAATTGATTTGCACGGGTGCGAGAGGTAAATGTTTAAAACAAGATTAAATTGTAATTTTGAATGGTGTGCTTTTCCTGTCAACGTCACGATAGAGTTTTCGATATCTTCCATGTTAAACACATTATTCGCGGTTCCCAAGCGGAAATACAAAGTTTACTCCTATCCAACATCCATACACAAGACATGGCTAACCGAATCCACGAGTACCCTCCTACATACCAACTGTCCGAGGAGTTTTGTTCAATTTATTTTTGATTATGTTGGCCGGGCATCCCTTTTATCAGCCTCTCTTGTGCAATGACACGCGAATAAATGACCATCTTGAGAATAGTCCGCTTAGCATGGAGGATATCGAGCTCCCATGGCTCCTTGAGTAGTACGAGCACAGATAAAAAATGCTTATTTGAATGTTTAGAGGTGGAACATGCAAATTTACTTGGAACGGCAGGGTAATACCACATATCGGTAGGTACGATGGACTAATTTGGAACAACTTGGGTTTAGGAGTTTGCATGCACCAGCAGTATTCCCACTTAGTAGAGGTGAAGGCTGGCAATAGATTGAGAAGCGACTAGCTAGCGAGCGAAAACGGTCATAATCATGCATTGAAAAAATTAACATTGAACATTAGCATGAGTAGGATATGGGCACTATGAATTTAAATATCACGAAGGGTGCATTGGTTTTGAATCAACTACATGTTTGCAATCAACTACATGTTTGCACATGGGCCAAGTCAAGCCGCTCGAATTACTCAAAGGGAAATAGCATACTACCATACCACATCATAACCATTTCAATGCATGTTGACACATAAGATAAATCATTATCCCCTGATATCTATTTAAGAATGTCATGAGCAACTATAGTCTCTAATTGTCATCATAAACATGTTTACCCATGATATGTTGAATTAAGCTCGAACGAGCTAAACATATTTACAAAAATGGAGAACAAGAAGAGTTCATACGAGCTTCCTTTACCACGACCACTTCATCAAATGTCGTAATTATTGCCTTTCACTTGTATGACTGAATGATGTGATAATAATAATAATGCAAGTGCACCGTGGACAAAGTTTCTGTGAAACAAGTTATGCAAAGGAGAAGACATGGTAATATTCTCTCTTTACTAGACCAACATTAATGCATATGAGAACCCCTCAACATTTTCATCGCGGTCTTCTCCTTTCAATGACTCACCAAAAGAAGAAAGAAACACAGAAACATACTCAAATATTTTTTGAGTTTTTGGTTTTTATGAAGGACGCAAATAAACAAAGTAAAATCAAAAACAAGAAAAAATATTTGCACAGGAAAGCTCCCAACATGTAAAGGAAATATTTTTGGGTTTTATTTTAATATTGCAAACTAACTAAACAAGAAACCAAAATCGAAACGAAGCAAGAAATATGTTTGGGTTTTCCAAGTTCTACAAACACACAAGAAGAAAGCGAAAAAAGAAAGCTAACATGGATATACAATGAAAAAGGATGAACACCGACAACCAATATGAAGTGTGTGAACATGAATATAACGCTGGTGAGAAATACAGACTCCCCCAAGCTTAGGCTTTTGCCTAGCTTGGTAATCACCATGAATGGTTTGTATAATAATCAAAGTGATATCTTGTAGAGGCGTTCTGTGCCGCCTCCTCAACCAAGTGAGAAGCCTCAACGGCTGCATTGTGCTTGTGCGATTCGCTCTCATGAACATAATATCTTCGTTTGTTCTAAAAATCAAAGAGAGTAGGTGCAGGCAGAGTAACATAGACATGGTTATATTTATCAAATATTTAGTTATACTCATAAATCTGGGCATCGTCCTTAATAAAATCATCATGTCGCATGCTACTTTTGGCTTATGTGTTGGTTCCCCTCCAAACTTAAAGGGTGATGTAGCACAGCGACGACAAGTATTTCCCTTAGTTAAGAAACTGAGGTATCAATGTAGTAGGAAGATCCACAAGACTATGTAAGCAACACCTACAAACAAATAGAAAATCCTTGCAACCCAACGCGTGGATGGGTTGTCAATCCCTCGTGGGTAAAGTAAGGATAGATTGATAGATGCAAATAAGAGTGATAGAAAATAGAATGCAAGAAGGTATTTTTGGGTTTTTTGATAATATAGTTCTAAAAATAAAAGAGAAAATAAAATAGATAGGCAAATAACAAAGTAGAGATTGCAAATAGATGATGTGAAGTAGACACGGGGGCCGTAGGTTCCACTAGTGGCTTCTCTCGCGAAATAAGAAGCGGTGGGTAGACAAATTACTATTGGACAATTATTAGAAGAGCAAATAATTATGACAATATTCAATACAATGATCATGTATATAGGCATCACGTCCAAGACAAGTAGACCAACTTCTACCTGCATCTGCTTCTATTACTCCACACATCAACCGCTATCCAGCATGCATCTGGTGTATTGAGTTCATGGAGAAGTGGAGTAATGCCTTAAGAACAATGACATGATCTAGACAATATCTATTCATGTAGGAATAGACCCCATCGTTTTATCCTTGATAGAAACGATACATGCGTGTCATGTGTATTTCTATCACTGAGATTGACCACCGCAAGATTGAACGCATCACAAAACATCTCTTCCCATTGCAAGATAAAATATCAAGTTGGCCAGATAAAAATCAAATATCGGAGAAGAAATACGAGGCTATAATAATCAAGCATGAATATTTTTTCATAGAGCTGATCATAAAGTCACAATTCATCGGATCCCAACAAACACACCGCAAAAGAAAGAGTTACATCATATGGATCTCCAAGAGACCATTGTATTGAGAAACAAAACAAGAGAGAAAGCCATCTAGCTACTGCCTACGGACTCGTAGGTCTGATATGAACTACTCATGATGAATGGAGGAGCGCCAATGAGGATGGTGAACCCCTTCGTGATCGTTTTCCTCTCCGGAACGGACTCGTGATTTTGGAACTTGCGGCGACCGAAACAATTTTTCGTCGACTCCTCTAAGGTTTTCTTAATATTGGGGTATTTATAGATCTTAGAGGCGGTGGAGGAGGTGCTGGAGGGCCTCAGTAGACACTAGGCCACGCTACGGGCCTCAGTAGACACTAGGCCACGCTACGGGCCTCTGGCACGCCTTGATGTCTACGCCCCCTTGGGCCTCGTCTCCTGCTCATTCTTGGCTCCCACGTCTCCTTATGGTCCCAAAAAATGCCCATAAAGTTTCATGGCATTTGGACCTCATATGATATGGATTTTCTGTGAAGGAAAAAATAGCAAAAAACAACAACTAGCACTAGGCACTATGTCAATAGGTTAGTCCCAAAAAATGATATAAATTTGCTATAAAATGATCATAAAATATCCAACAATGGTAATATAAGAGCATGGAAAAATCAAAAATTTTAGATACATTGGAGACGTATGATCGCATGGCTTCGAAATCTAAATATCTTTTAGGAAACATAGGGTCTTTAAATCAAGGTGAAACTCCTAGTTTTGCAACTACGCGGGAATCATAACTCCTCCATTCAAATCACCATTAACCGCGTTAAGATGCTCTCTTCGGGCAACAATTGCCCCAAGGTTATACTGTTTAATACCCGTTACTACACTGTAAATGATGCTTAGATCACGGGCACACAGTGCACTACAATCTTGATTGCCCATAATATATTTCCCATTAAAAATGCAAAGTAGCGGATAGAGGGAAATTGGATACTCTTTATTCAAGCTTGCGTCGCTCCTCTACCCTCCCTCATGCAAAGGCTCTCAAGGAACATATTATAATCAAATTTTAGTGTTTTTTAAAGTGAGCCTCAATATGGAAGTTTGCATGCATCACAAAATTCTTCTAGAGTCATACTGAAAGAGTTATCGTAGAGATTAAACAATACTTTAGAAATACGAGAATGATATTCAAACATTTGTGTGAATGCACGTGTAAGCTAATAGTGTTAGATGCACTTATCTGCAAGGAAGTTGGTGAGGTATGTATTGTAAACGTATTGATCAAATTCCTCCTTAATACCCGCACTTCTCAAGAACTCATCACATGGCCAATGACATGATTTGTCATCGGCCATGATTGTGAAACTTGCTCTAGGTTCTGCATATGCGTGGCGTACAGAGCTACCGAATGATGAGTCCCCAGAAGTACGTGTCCTTGAAGATCTCCTCCTAAAAGAACATCCTCCTAAATTTGTTCATCTTCCTATGAACAAATTTCTGAAAAAATTGGGCCACAAAATTATGTCAATGGAACATTGTAAAATTGCTAGTGACTACTCATATAGAGGCCTAGAGGCCATATCAAGCATTCATACTATTTGTAACTCAAAGAATATAACATGAAAGCTCATTTTGAGTAGCACCAAGTGAAGCAAAATATGAAAAATAGAAACCACTAAAGCAAAAACTAATTGCGAAATGGAGGAGTCACATACCAAGGAGTAATTTTCCAAAACAATTTCGGGAATGGAGTTCCAAGCAAATAGATCGAAAATATCATGTTTGGGAGAAAGAACATGAGAGAGAATGTTTTTTCTAGAAGTAGGAGAAGGCATGGGTTGAATAGATAAGGTAGGCCCCCTATGGCCCCCGCAAGCTATTAGGGCGCACACACGGGGGTGGGCATGCCTTGTTGGCTTGTGGCCCACAGGTGCACATCCCTAATGTGTTTTCAACACCAATTTATTTTAAATATTCCAGAAAAATCATGTTAAAATTTTGTGGAATTCTCAGACTTTTTATTTCTCAGCCATTTTTTTGCATGGGAAATTTAGAAGATGAGGAACTCATTGCATTTTATTTCCCTTAACTAAGAATAACAAAGAGTAAACTAATAGTGCAGGAAGTTGTGCTTTCTAAATTCATCAACCACATGTCTTTCAAAAAGGATCCATTAATAAGGTTGATCAAGTCTTACTAATAACCGTTTTCAATAACATGAAAAGGAAGAATTTTCATATAACACTAAGTTACCTCAATGGGGATTTGCATATCCCCACCAATAAGAACATCATACTTCTTCTTGGCGGCAGGAAGAGAAAATTTGAACCCTCCAATAGTGGTTGTGGCAATTGGATTAATGACGTTAATAATATTTATGGAAGCTTGTTTCTTTGCAAAATGCACTATATGTTGCTTGCCATTGACATTAAAAGTAACCTTGTTTTTGTTGCATTCAATAACCAAGGATAATTGACATGTTGTCGTCCTCGGGCATCTCAAGAATAACAAAGTTTGTTAAGATAGTAACATTTCCAACCACAAAAGGAATATCCTCACAAATACCAATAGGTTTTGCAGTGGATTTATCAGCCATTTGCAAGGATATCTTAGTAGGTGTAAGTTTGTTAAATAAAGTCTTTTATATAAAGAGTAAGACATAACACTAACACAAACTCCTAAATCACATAAAGGAGTTTTAACATAACTTCTTGTAATGGAGGTATTGTGGGTATACCCGAATATCCGAACTTCTTAGGCACCCCACCATCAAAAGAATAATTAGCAACCATGGTAGCAATTTTAGTTTCAGGTATCTTTCTTTTGTTAGTTTTGATGTCCTTCGCACACTTAGCATATGGATGCATTTTCAAAATATCAGTCAAGCGAGCGTGAAAAAGATAGGTCTAATCATTTCAGCAAAGCGTTCAAACTCCTCCTCGTACTTACTCTTCGAAGGCTTATAAAGGAATGTTATGATTTATAAACCCTTGGCCCTTTTTCCTTACCAGCAACAAAGTCTTTCTTCTCATAAAGTTTATTTTTAAGATGTGGGTTATGAAGATCTTCAGGAGGTTCTATTTCCACGTCATTATTAGGTTCTTTATTATTATTTAGTTGAATATCTAAGTGAACATAATTGTTATCATTGTCATTCTCATTATCATTAGATGCATGTTCAAAATGACATTGTGTCTCAACATCAGAAATAGAAGTATCATTACGTTTTTCAGTAGGTTTCTCTATAAGACAGTCACTAAAAGCATGCAAAGTCCTATCACTTTTGTTTTTATTTTTATTTTTAGAAGGACTAGGTGCATCATCATTTATTCTCTAAAAGTCTTGTTCAATTCTTTTAGGATGACCTTCAAGATAAAGATGTTCCCGAGTCATTCTACCTCCTCTAGTCATTACTCTAACATCATGGTTGATGTCTACTACACAACTTGTTCTTGTAGAAACGTGTTGGGCCTCCAAGCACAGAGTTTTGTAGGACAGTAGCAATTTTCCCTCGAGTGGATGACCTACGGATTATCAATCCGTGGGAGGCGTGGGATAAAGATAGTCTCTCTCAAGTAACCCTGCAATCAAATACAATAAATCTCTTGTGTCCCCAACACACCCAATACAATGGCAAAATTGTATCGGTGCACTAGTTCGGCGAAGAGATGATGATAAAAGTGTAGTATGGATTGTAGATATGATTTTTTGTAGTGCAAACAATAAAAAACAACATGGTAGTAAATAATAAAACGGAGCACAAATGGTATTGCAATGATATAAAATGAGGCCTAGGTAACCTACTTTCACTAGTGCAATCTCTCAACAAGAAAATAGCATACGGCGGGTAAACAAATTACTGTTGGGTAATCGATAGAAAAGCAAATAAGTATGACGCTATCCAAGGCAATGATAATGATATATGCATCACATCCAAATCAAGTAGACCAACTCCTGCCTGCATCTACTACTATTACTTCACACATCCACCTCTATCGAGCATGCATCTAGTGTATTAAGTTCATAAGAACGAAGTACTGCATTAAGAATGATGACGTGATGTAGTCAAGACAAAATAATATAAGAATTCATCCCAACTTGTTATCCTTAATGGCAACAACACATGCGCATCAACTCCCCTTCTGTCACTAGGACTAAAAACCGCAAGATCGAACCCATTACCGAGCACCTCTTCCCAATGCAAGATAGATCTAATCTAGTTGGCCAAACCAAAACAAAACTTTGAAGAATAAATATAAGGCTATACTAAATCATGCATAAAGGAGATCAACAAAGAACTCAAATAAAACAAGGATGGATCTGATCATAAACTCACAATTCATCACATCCCAACAAACACACAACACAAAGACATTACATCGAATGGATCTCCATGAATATCATGGAGACCGTTGTATTGAGATACAACGAGAGAAATAGATCAAACACATAACTACTAGTACATACCCTAGCCTCGAGGGTGGACTACTCTTTCCTTGTCATGGTGGCCGTTGGGATGATGAAGATGCCCTCCGGTGATGATTCCCCTTCGGCAGGGTGCCAGAACAGGGTCCAGATTAATTTTCGGAGGATACAGAGGCGTGCGGCGGCGGAGTCCAAGTTCTATGTTATCCATCGGAGGTTTCTATATATATGTGAATTTTTGGCGTTGGTTCCATGCGAAGGGGATTCTCACGGGGGCCACACAACATCAATCCACACCCAAGGGGGTGTTCTGTGCGAACTCCGAGCATATTTTGGTCCTTCCTCGAAGCTTCCCAGACCTCTTTCCTTATATAAAAAATCGTCAAAAAGTTTCGTTGTATTTGGAGAACTTTTATTTCTGCACAAAAAACAACAGCACGATAGTTCAGCTGAAAACCACGTCAGTCCGGGTTAGTTCTAATCAAATTATACCAAAATCGTATAGAACTATGATAAACATTGCATGAATACTTCATAAATTATAGATACGTTGGAGACGTATCAGCATCCCCAAGCTTAGTTCCTTCTCGTCCTCGAGTGGATAAATGATAAAAGAAATAATTTATGAAGCGTGAATGCTAGCATAGTGCATAAGTTTTATCAATGATAATTTCAGTCACTTTCTCTAGCATCATAACAACAACTTATTCTCATAAAACTCATCATGACCAAGTAGTAACTAATTCACAAGTTATGGTTCAAACAATGCAATCTCTTGAAACTCAACAACCTAGGTTCTTAGTCACCAAGCTATTGCAATTCAACTCAATTCCACAAAGCCTAAGAAAGAGCTCCACATACTGAATTATCATTTAGTCTTCCATGATTTCTACTACTCAAAGCATATTTTTAGAACAAATGGCATCCATAGAAGAGAGAGAAAGATATGGGCATAATGTTTCACCTCCCAACTTACTTATCATAGAGATAATTGTCAACAATGATAATTCATGATCAAATATATTTGACTGGTCATACGTGCTTAGATATTTCCCACCACATGATGTTTTCCAACTAGAGAATAGGTTGGGAGAAGGAATTGACTCGGCGTGAAAGTAAATAACATGAAAGTAAAAGATAGGCCCTTCACAGAGGGAAGAAGAGGTTGTCATGCGCTTTTTATTTTTTGATGCACAAACTCTTAATGCAAAGGAACATCACGTGATATTGGCCCATGTGATAGAAACCTTTATTATGCAGTCTGTCAATTTTATTGCTTTACCATCACAAGTTCATAGCATGCTTATTTTCCCTTACAATAAAAGATCATATTTAATTTAGGAGCATTTTTATTGCTTTTTGCACCGACGACAACTTACTTGAAGGATCTTATTCAATCCATAGGTAGATATGGTGGACACTTATGGCAAAGAACTGAGTTTAATAGGTTTTGGATGCACAAGTAGTATTTCTACTTAGTGCGAATTTTTGGATGGCAAAAGATCCTAATCAAGCACCACATGTTGGAGGATCCATAACAATATAACTTCTATGCTAATGTACCCAAACATAACTCATTACGTTGTCTTCCTTGTCCAACTTCAACTAATTTTCTCAAGTTTTAAAATAATTAATGAGTATTCACAATCATAAAAGATGTCCAAGATAATGTATTTATATGTGAAAGTTCTCTTCCTCATACTATTCATTTGTGAATTGCTTGTATGACGAATATTGTGATTGTCAAGCTTCAAAAGATTTCACCATCTAAACTCAATGTGAAGCTACCACTAGGCATGATACAAGCATATGAAGCTCACAATAATTAAAATTCATGATATTCAATTCATTCACAATTTACTCATAGGATACAAGTGAAGAACAAGAGTAATGACAAACTACTCCAAAAAGATATAAGTGAAGATTGAATGAGTAGTCAAACAATTAAGCATCTATGTGAGGACTCTCTCTAAATAAAGATTTCAGATCTTGATGGTATTATTAAAATAGAAAACAAAAGGGAAATAAAATGACATACCAATTATAGTAAAACTCATGTGAAGAAGCAAAACTTGTGCTCAACGAAAACTAACCGATAATTGTTGTAGAAGAAAGGTGGGATGCATACCGGGGCGTCCCCAAGATTAGTGGCTTGAGACTTCTTGAAATATTTTCTTGGTATGCCCTGGGCATGCCCAAGCTTGAGCTTTTGTGTCTCCTTAATTCCTATCATATCATGGTTTTTCTGAATCTTAAAAACTTCATCCACATAAAACTCAAAAAGAACTTGTGAGATAAGTTTGTATAGATCAATGCAAAACCTTATCATTATATACTATAACATAACACTAAAATTATAATTTCAAATTTCATACTAAATGTCTCTGCCTATTTAATACTCCTATCGTCGAATAGGACCATTAAACAAGCCAACATATGCAAACAATGCAAACATAACAACAATATGTCTAAACAGGACAGTCTGTAAATAATGCAGCAAGATCCATGTCCATTACCTCCAAGAACATTAAAATTTACCACAATGTAGAGAATATATAAGGGAATGTTGTGTCAAAATTTCAAGATTTTATGAAATACTGAATTTTCTAGGGAATTTTTGGACTAACAACAAACTTTCTGTTTTGAAGCAGCAACTCATTCACTTGCAAATTGAGCATGGTAAAGGCTACACTTGACATTCTTATTGAAATAAAGGATACAAAACTTTATTATAAATGACAGCAAGCAAAAATCAACAAACTAAAATGACGCTCCAAGAAAAACACATATCATGTGATGAATAAAAATATAGTCCCAAGAGAGGTTACCGATAATGTTGAATACGAAAGAGGGGATGCCTTCCGGGGCATCCCCAATCTTAGTTGCTTGGGTCGTCCTTGCGTATTACCTTGGGGTGTATTGGTAATTCAAAAGCTTAGGGTCTTTCCACTCCTTATTCTCCTCATATTGATATCTCGCCCAAAACTTGAAAACTTCAATCACACAAAACTTAATGGAACTTCGTGAGATGGGTTAGCATGATGAAGAGCAAATCATTCACTTAGGTACTCTCAAAGACAAGATCCACAATTGTTATCACGTAATTACTATTGTACTATATCATTTCCACAATTTATATCACTTAATATAAGCTATGGAAATGCTAAAACAAGCAAATTATGCAAACAAGGCAGATTCTTTCAAAAACAAAATACTATGTAATGATCTGAACAATCACCAAACTTATGCAACTCCACAAATTCTGAAACATTAGGAAAACGTGGGGAATTTGTATATAAATCATGTGTAAAAAAGTCAGATGCTTTTGATGCTCTGATGAATTTAAAAAAATTCTGCACTCGGCACAAAAGTTTCTGTTTTTGCACAGAATGAAATCAACTATCATCCACACTATCCCAAAGGCTTTACTTGGCACATTATTGAAATAAAAGCTAGAAAATATGATTAATACAGTAGCTTAATCATGTGAACACACAGAAATAGTAGTTAAAAGTTCTAGTTTGTCTCCCAACAAGCACTTTTCTTTAATGCCTTTCAAGCTAGGCATGATGGTTTAAATGATGCTCACACAGAAGATAAGAACTGAAACACAAAGAGAGCATCATGAAGCATATGACTAGCACATTTAAGTATAACTCACTTCCAATGCATAGGGATTTTAATAGCAAATAATTTATTGGAGCAAGAATCAACTAGCATAGGGAGGCAAAACAAGCATGACTTCAAAACTTTCAACACATAAAGAGGAAACTTGATATTTTTTGCAATAAGTAAAAGCATATGTTCCTCTCTCATAATAATTTTCTGTAGCATCATGAATGAATTCAAATATATAACCAGCACATAAAGCATTATTTTCATGATCCACGAGCATAGAAAATTTATTACTCTCCACACAAGAAAATTTCTTCTCATCAATAATGGTGGGAGCAGACTCAACAAAATAAATATCATGAGAAACTTGATTGACATAATCCAATTGAAAATAAAAACCATGATGACAAGTTTCATCATTATTCTTTATATATAACATGTCATCGTAATAATCATCATAAATAGGAGGCATGCTTTCATCATAATAAATTTGCTCATCAAAACTTGGGAGACTAAAATATCGTCTTCATCAAACATAGCATCCCCAAGCTTGTGGCTTTGCACATCATTAGCATCATGGATATTCATAGAAAGCATACTATCAACATTGCAATCATGCTAATCATTCAAATTAAACATTTTATACTATTCTTCTTCAAGCAATTGAGCACAATTTTCAGAATCCTTATTTTCAAGAAAGACATCATAAAGGTAAAGCATTTCATGCAACTTCAGTTACATTTTTAGTTTTATTTTAAAAAACCAAAGTAGTGATAAAACAAGAAACTAAAAGACTTGATTGCAAGATCTGAAGATATACCTTCAAGCACTCACCTCCCCGGCAACGACGCTATGAAAGAGCTTGATGTCTACTACACATCTTGTTCTTGTAGACACGTGTTTAGCCTCCAAGCGCAGAGTTTTGTAGGACAGTAGCAATTTTCCCTCAAGTGGATGACCTAAAGTTTATCAATTTGTGGGAGGCATAGGATGAAGATAGTCTCTCTCAAGCAACCCTGCAATCAAATACAAGAAATCTCTTGTGTCCCCAACACACCCAATACAATGGCAAATTGTATCGGTGCACTAGTTCGGCCAAGATATGATGATAAAAGTGTAGTATGGATAGTAGATATGAGTTTTTGTAGTGCGAACAATAAAAAACAACAAGGTAGTAAATAATAAAATGGAGCATAAATGGTATTGCAATGATAGAAAATGAGGCCAATGATACAAACTTTCACTAGTGCGATCTCTCAACAAGAAAATAGCATACGGCGGGTAAACATATTATAGCTGGGGAATTGATAGAAAAGCAAATAATTATAATGCTATCCATATAGGCATCACAATCAAATCAAGTAGACCGACTCCTCTTGCATCTACTACTATTATTTCACACATCGAGCGCTATCAATCATGCATCTAGTGTATTAAGTTCATAAGAACGAAGTAATGCATTAAGAACGATGACATGATGTAGTCAAGACAAAAGCATATAAGTATTCATCCCAACTTGTTATCCTTAATGGCAACAACACATGTGTGTCAACTCTCCTTCTGTCACTAGGACTGAACACCGCAAGATTGAACCCATTACCGAGCACCTCTTCGCATTGCAAGATCTAATCTAGTTGGCCAAACCAAACCAAAAATCCAGAGAAGAAATACAAGGCTATACTAAATCATGCATAAAATAGTCTGGCAAAGAACTCAAATAAAACAAGGATGGATCTGATCATAAACTCACAATTCATGGGATCCCAACAAACACACCGCACAAAGTCATTACAACGAATGTATCTCCATTAAGATCATGGAGACCGTTGTATTGAGATACACACACACCCAGAGAGAGAGAGATCAAACACATAGCTACTACTACATCATCCTAGCCTCGAGGGTGGACTACTCCCTCCTTTACGTGGTGGACGCCGGGATGATGAAGATGGCCTCCGGTGATGATCCCCCCTCCGACAGGGTGCCAGAACAGGGTCCAGATTGGTTTTCGGAGGATACAGAGGCGTGCGGCGGCGGAGTCCAAGTTCTAAGTTATCCATCAGAGGTTTCTATATATGTGTGACTTTTTGGTGTTGGTTTCACATGAAGGGAGCCTTAGAGGCCCCACACAGCATCATCCCACGCAGAAGGGGGGGCACCCCAGTGTTGTGTGGGCACCCTGAGCATCCTATGGTCCTTCGTTGAAGCTTCCCGGGGCTCTTTCCTTATATAAAAAATCGTCAAAAAGTTTCGTTGCATTTGGGGAACTTTTATTTCTACACAAAAAACAACACCATGGTAGTTCTGGTGAAAACAACGTCAGTACAGGTTAGTTCTAATCAAATCATACCAAAACCATATAAAATTGTGATAAACATGGCATGAATACTTCATAAATTATAGATACGTTGGATACGTATTAATGGTCATCCGTGTTTTCATTCAATTCAGCAAGCATATCATTTTGTGACTTAGCAACTTGGTATAGTTGAGTGTGAACCATAGAAGCATGTTTTCCTAGACCTTTAACATCATTAGAAGTTCTATACATCAAGTCACTTGAGTGATATATCATCATGGTATTACATCTTAATTGATCTTTGACATAATTATTTAAATGTTCCTGCTTAACAATGTAATTATCGAATTCATGCATGCATTGACTAGCAGTCTTCGTATAAGGTATATCTTAAATATACGAAGAGAATTTACCTCTACTACATGTGTAGGGATGTTAAGTCTATGTATTTCTTCAATAGGTGGTAGTTTCTTGATGTCTTCACATTTAATACCTTACTCCCTCATAGTTCTCTTACCTTATTGCATATCTTCTGGACTGAGGAATAGAACACCTCTCTTCTTTTGAATACGTTCGAGTGGTGGTTCAGGAAGTGCCAAATTATCAACATTTTGCAATATATTAATTAATAATTCTTCAATTTGGCCAACAATTCATTCCGTGAAAATGCAACCAACACAATTATCTTGGTAGTCCCTAGAAGCATCGGTTGGTCCATTATAAAAGATGTCAAGTATTTCATTTTTCCGAAGAGGATGATCACGTAAATATCTTAGTAGGTGGAGAAGCCTCCCCCAAGCTTGACAGAAATTATGTTCCTCAGTTTGCACAAAGTTCAGTATTTCCTGTAAAGGAGCTTGTTTTTTATAAGAAGGAAAGTATTTTTCAGAGAAGTAATATATCATATCATGGGGTCTATGCACACATCCATGAGCAAGAGTGAGGAACCATTTCTTAGCATCACCTTTTAGCATAAAAGGAAAAGGCTTGAGGATACAATAGTAACACATATTTTCCTCAATACCAAACAAAGTGTCAATATCATTAAATTTAGTGAGGTGTCCCACAACAGTTTCAGTTTCATAGGCGTGGAAAGGGTCAGATTCTACTATGGTGATTAACTCAGGATCAATAGAGAATTCATAATCCTTATCAGTAACACATATAGGAGAAGTAACAAATTTAGGACCATGTTTCGATTTCTCCATCGTAGATTTTTCTTTGAGTTTGCACAGTAGTTTCTTCAAATCATCTCTATCATTACAAGCAAGAAAGTCTCTAGCTATCTCCCCATCCATAACATAACCCTCACGTACATCAGGTAGTTCATATCTATTAGGAGAACTAGGCATGATAGGTGAATCATAGTCTTCTTCATTTTCAACATTTTTAGTTTCTAAAGATCTAGCACTATGAGCATCAAGCAATTCACCAAGTGGCATGGATTTAATTTTATAAATCATGGCAGCAACAACATTATAAGTTTCATGAATTTCAAAGGTGGCCTCATCAAGTAATAGGAAGATATCAAAACAAGCAGCAAGTGGTGGTGTCATAAGCTGATCCAAAACAATAGGTGAATCAAAAGCAGAGCTAGATTGGAGTTCCTTACCTCCCCACGTCTTAGAGTGTATAATCTTAGTTCTAGTATCTTCCAGATTCTTCATAGTGACAATTGGATATACTCAAGTGAACACAATGAATAGAGCTGTGCTCCCTGGGTATGGCACCAAAAAAACGTCTTGATAACCCACAAGTATAGGGGATCGCAACAGCCTTCGCGAGTAGTATTACACCCTGATTTATTAATTCGACACATGGGGAGCCAAAGTATATTTATTGGTCTTAGAAGCTGAGTTGTAAATTCGACCACACCTGGGATCTCACTATGCAACAAAGAATTTAGTAGCACAACAAAATAGTAGTAGTAACTGTAACATCAACATTTTTGCATTGATTGTAGGAGTAGCAACAAAAATCGTAACTTAGCAAGACTCATTATATGAAAAGAATAGGCACATGGACCGATGATGGATAATTATTTGGATGGAATCAATCATGTAACAGTTACACATTAGAGCGACACAGAAGTAGCTCCAATTCATCAATATAATGTAGGCATGTATTCTATATATATTCACACGTGCTTGCGACAAGAACTTGCATGACAAATTTTGTCGTACCCTCCTGTGGCATCGGGGTCCATAAGGATACTAAGGGATATTAAGGCCTCCTTTTAATTGAGAACTAGAACAAAGCATTAACACAGGGTGAACACACGAACTCCTCAAACTACGATAATCATCGGAAAGAATCTCAATCATTGTCACCTTGGGGTATGCGGATCATAACACGTAATAGGTGCATACAACATACAAGATAGGATCAAAAGAATTTCATATTCAGAGAAAACATAATAGGTTCATATCTGAAATCATGGCACTCGGTCCCAAGTGACAAGCATTAAGCATGGCAAAGTCATAGCAACATCAATCTCAGAACATACTGGATACAAGGGATCAAGCCCTATCAAAATAACTCGAGTAAATGGTCAATCTCATCCAATGCCATCACCGTCCAACAAGCCTACAAAGTACTTACTCACTCCCAGTGGTGACCATCGTGGAATTGTTGATGGAGAAGGGTTGGTGATGACGACAACGAATCCCCCTCTCAAGAGCTCCAAACGAACTCTAGATGAGCCCCCCCCCCCGAGGAAGAACATGAGGTGGCGGTGTCTCTATATCGTAAAACATGGTGATTCTTCTCTCCTATTTTTCTCCATAATTTTGAATTTATAGGACTAGAATTAGTGTCGGTGGAGCCATGTGGGCCCCACAAGCTAACAGAGAGCGCCTAGGGGGGTGGGTGCATCATGTTTGTTTGTGGCGCACACGTAGCCCCCCTCCGACAGGTCTTCACTCCAAAATTCTTCAAATTCTCTAGAAAAAATCCACAAAAAGTTTCATCCGTTTTCGAGAACTTATATTTCCACACAAAAATAACACCAAGGTAGTTGTGCTGAAAGCAGCATTAGTGTGGGTTTGTTTCATTCAAATCATGCAAATTAGAGTCCAAAATAAGAACATCAGTGTTCGGAAAAGTAGTTAAGTTGGAAATATGCCCTAGAGGCAATGATAAAATAGTTATTGTTATATTTCCTGTTTCAAGATAATCGTTTATTATCCATGCTATAATTGTATTGAATGAAAGCATAGAAACATGTGTGGATATATAGACAAAACAATGTCCCTAGTAAGCCTCTAGTTGACTAGCCAGTTGATCAAGGATGATTAAGGTTTTCTGACCATATGCAAGTGTTGTCACTTGATGATTCTATCACATCATTAGGAGAATGATGTGATGGACAAGACCCAAATTATAAATGTAGCATGTGATCGTGTCATTTTGTAGCTATTGTTTTCTGCGTGTCAAGTATTCATTCCTATGACCATGAGATCATGTACCTCACTGACACCGGAGGAATACCTTGTGTGTATCAAACATCGCAACGTTACTGGGTGACTATAAAGGGGCTCTACTGGTATCTCCGAAGGTGTCTGTTGAGTTAGCATGGATAAGACTGGGATTTGTCACTCCGTGTGACAGAGAGGTATCTCGGGGCCCACTCGGTAATACAACATCACATATAAGCCTTGCAAGCAATGTGATTAAAGTGTTAGTCACGGGATCTTGTATTACGGAACGAGTAAAGAGACTTTCCGGTAACGAGATTGAAATAGGTATAGGGATACCGACGATCAAATCTCGGGAAAGTAACATACCGAAAGACAAAGGGAATGGTATATTGGTTTATATTTATCCTTGGCACAGAGGTTCAACCAATAAGAACTTCGTAGAATATGTAGGATCCAATATGGACATCCAGGTCCCGCTGTTGGATATTGACCGGGGAGTGTCTCAGGTCATGTCTGCATAGTTCTCGAACCCGCAGGGTCTGCACACTCAAGGTTCGGTCCCATTTCAGTATAGTTGAGTTATAGGTGTTGGTGACCGAAGGTTGTTTAGAGTCCCGGATGAGATCACGAACGTCACGAGGGTTTCCAGAATTGTCCGGAAACGAAGATTGATATATAGGATTGTTTCATTTGGTCTCCGGAAACATTTCGGGCATTAGCGACAGTGTACCAGGAGTGACGAATGGGTTCTGGGTTTTCACCGGGAGGGGCCCACCCACCCGGGAGTGAGACTAATAGCCCAAGGGTGAGGCCAGCCCAAGTGGGCTATGTCGTCTAGGAAAAAGAAAACCAAAGAAAAGAAAAAAAGGAGGGAGGTGGGAAGGAAGAGGAGGACTCTTCCTTCCCCAAACCGAATTGGAGTTGGAGTCCTCCTCTCCTCTCTCAGCCGGCGCCCTTGGGGCTCTCTTGAGACCCAAGTCTAGCCCCTACCCTCCTCCTATATATACTAGAGGTTTTAGAGTTTTTGAGACACAACTTTGCCACGTGCAACTCAAACCTCTACTTCGTAGTTCTTCCTCTAGATCGGTTTTCTGCGGAGCTCGGGCGGATCCCTGCAGGAATAGATCATCACCATCACGAGCGAATTGTCACGCTGCCGGAGAACTCATCTACTTCCCCGTCTCTCTTGATGGATCAATAAGGCAGAGATCATCATCAAGCTGTATGTGTGCTGAACGTGGAGGTGCCGTCCGTTCGGCGCTAGATCGGAACGGATCGTGGGACGACGGTGACTTGAATCACGAAGCTGTACCACTACATCAACCACATTTCTTAATGCTTCCCGCTTAGCGATATACAAGGGTATGTGGATCTGATCTCCCTCTCGTAGATGAACATCACCATGATAGGTCTTCGTGTGCGTAGGAATTTTTTTGTTTCCCATGCAACGTTCCTCAACAGTGGCATCATGAGCTAGGTTCATGCGTAGATGTAATCTCAAGTAGAGAACAAAAGTTTTTGTGGGCGTTGATGTTCGATTTGCTGCCCTCCTTAGTCATTTCTCGATTCGACGGTATTGTTGGATTGAAGCGGCCTGGACCAACATTACTCGTACGCTTACGAGAGACCGGTTTCATCGACTAACATGCAACTCATTGCATAAAGATGACTGGCAGGTGCCTGTTTCTTCAACTTTATTTGAATTGCATTTGATTGAGGCGGTCCTTGGAGAGAGTTTAAATAGCAATTTTCACATCTCTGGTGTTGTTTTGGCGTAAGTAAGATGCAATCGTACTAGATACCCATAGCAGCCACGTAAAACATGTACCAACAAATTAGAGGACGTCTAACTTGTTTTTGCAGGGTATGCTTGTGATGTGATATGGCCAAATACATGAGGTGATATATTGGATGTATGAGATGATCATGTTGTAGTAGTTAATATCGACTTGCACGTCCATGCTATGGCAACCGACAGGATCCATAGGGTTGTCTTTAAACTAACGTTTGTGTTTGCAGATGAGTTTACTATATTCCTAGGTTGTAGCTTTAGTAGTAATAGCATAGATAGCACGACAACCTCGATGGTGGCACGTTGATGGAGATCATGGTGTGGCACCAGTGACGATGAAGATCATGCCGGTGCTTTGGTGATGGAGATCAAGAAGCACAAGATCATGACCATATCATGTCACTTATGAATTGCATGTGATGTTAATCCTTTTACACACCTCATCTTGCTTAGAACGACGGTATCATTATAAGGTGACCCCTCACTGAAATTCAAGATAAAATTGTGTTCTTCCCGACTGTGCACCATTGCGACAGTTCATCGTTTCAAGACACCACGTGATGATCGGGTGTGATAAACTCAAAGTTCACATACAACGGGTGCAAAACTATTGCGCATGCGGAACACTTGGGTGAAACTTGACGAGCCTAGAATGTGCAGACCTGGCCTCGGAACAAAAGAGACCGAAAGGTCGAGCATGAATCGTATAGTTGATATGATTAGCATAGAGATGTTTACCACTGAAACTACACTCAACTCACGTGATGATCGGATTTGAGTTAGTGAATTTGGATCATGCCACACTCAAGTAACTAGAGGGATGTCTATTTGAGTGGGAGTTTATTAGTAATTTGATTAGTTAAACTCTAATTGTCTTGAACATAGTCTAAGTCCACTTTGTAATATTTTGCGTTGTAGATCAACGGCTCACGCAGTAGCGACCCTGAATTTCAATACGTTCTTAGAGAAAGCTAAGCTGAGAGATGATGGTAGCAACTTTGTAGATTGGGCTCATAATCTTAGGCTCATCCTACAAGTTGGGAAAAAGAATTATGTCCTTGATGCTATGCTAGAAGATGAACCACCCGCTACGTGTGACCAAGATGTTTTGAACGCTTGGCAATCATGTAAGGAGGACTACTCAGTAGTTCAATGTGCAGTCTTGTTTGGCTTGGAACCGGGACTTCAACGATGCTTTGAACGTCATGGAGCATATGAGATGTTCCAGGACTTGAAGTTTATCTTTCAGAAGAACGCCCGACTCGAGAGGTATGAGACCTCTGATAAATTCTATGCTTGCAAGATGGAGGAGAATTCGTCAGTCAGTGAACATGTGCTCAAAATGTCTAGGTACTCAAACCGTCTAGCTGAGCTGGGGATTGAACTCCCGCAAGAGGCTATCACTGACAGAATTTTTCAATCACTGCCATCTAGCTAGAAGAGCTTTGTGTTGAACTATAACATGCAAGGGATGAACAAGTCACCCGGCGAGTTATTCGCGATACTAAAAGATGCAGAGTCAAAACTCCGGAAAGAGCATCAAGTGTTGATGGTCAATAAGACCACTGGTTTCAAGAGAAACGGCAAAGGCAAGAAGGGTAACTCCAAGAAGAGCGGCAAAACTGTTGCCAATCCGACGAAGAAACCCATGGCTGGACCTAAGTTGGAAACAGAGTGCTATTATTGCAAGGGGATGGGTCACTGGAAGTGCAACTGCCCCAAGTATTTGGTTGATAAGAAGGCGGCCAACACCAAACCAGGTATATGTGATATACATGTTATTGATGTGTACCTAACCAACTCTCGTAGTAGTGCCTAGGTATTTGATTCCGGTTCTGTTGCTCATATTTGCAACTCGAAGCAGGAACTGCGGAATAAACGAAGGCTGCCGAAGGATGAAGCAACAATGCGCATGGGAAATGGTTCCAAGGTTGATGCAATCGCCGTCGGCACAGTCTCACTTCCGTTACCATCAGGATTAGTTATGAACTTAAATAATTGTTATTCAGTGCATGCGTTAAGCATGAACATTATATCTGGATCTTGTTTATTGCGAGACGGTTAATCATTTAAGTCAGAGAATAATGGTTGTTCTATTTTTATGAGTAATATCTTTTATGGTCATGCACCCAGTGTGAGGGGTTTGTTCATATTGAATATTGATTGTGATGACACACATATACATAACATTGAGACCAAAAGATGTAGAGTTAACAATGATAGCGCCACCTTTTTGTGGCACTACCACTTAGGTCATATTGGTGTAAAGCGCATGAAGAAACTCCATACTGATGGGCTTTTGGAGTCACTTGATTTTGAATCACTTGACACGTGTGAACCATGCCTCATGGGCAAGATGACTAAGATTCCGTTCTCCGGGACAATGGAGCGAGCAAGTGACTTGTTGGAGATCATACATACTGATGTGTGCAGTCCAATGAGTGTAGAGGCGCGTGGCGGATATCGTTATTTTCTCACCTTTGCTGATGATTTGAGTAGGTATGGATATATCTACTTGATGAAGCACAAGTCTGAAACGTTTGAGAAGTTAAAGCAATTTTAGAGTGAAGTTGAAAATCATCGTAACAAGAAGATCAAGTTCCTACGATCTGATCGAGGGGGTGATTCTCTAAGTTTCGAGTTTGTTGCTCACTTAAGACAATGTGGAATCGTTTCATAGTTGACACCACCTGGAACACCACAGCGTAATGGTGTGTCCGAACGTCATAATCGTACTTTGATAGATATGGTGCGATCTATGATGTCTCTTACCGATTTTCCGTTATCGTTTTGGGGTTATGCATTAGAGACAGCTGCATTCACTTTAAATAGGGACCATCAAAATCCCTTAGTGGGCTGGTGAGGCCAGCCCAAGTGGGCTATGTTGGCTAGGAAAAAGAAAACCAAAGAAAAGAAAAAAGGAGGGAGGTGGGAAGGAAGAGGAGGACTCCTCCTTCCCTAAATCGAATTGGAGTTGGAGTCCTCCTCTGCTCTCTCGACCGACGCCCTTGGGGTTCTCTTGACCCCCAAGGCTAGCCCCTCCCCTCCTCCTATATATACTAGAGGTTTTAGGGTTTTTGAGACACAATTTTGCCATGTGCAACTCAAACCTCTACTTCGTAGTTCTTCCTCTAGATCGGTTTTCTGCGGAGCTCGGACGGAGCCGTGCAGGAATAGATCATCACCATCACCAGCGCGCCGTCACGCTGCCGGAGAACTCATCTACTTCCCCATCTCTCTTGCTGGATCAAGAAGGCGGAGATCGTCATCAAGCTGTACTTGTGCTGAACGGGGAGGTGCCGTTTGTTCGACGCTAGATCGGAACGGATCGTGGGACGACAGTGATTTAAATCACGAAGCTGTACCACTACATCAACCGCGTTTCTTAACGCTTCTCGCTTAGTAATCTACAAGGGTATGTGGATCCGATCTCCCTCTCATAGATGAACATCACCATGATAGGTCTTCCTGTGCGTAGGAATTTTTTTGTTTCCCTTGCAACGTTCACCAACATGTTTCATTCAAATCTTGCAAATTAGAGTCCAAAATAAGAACAAAAGTGTTTGGAAAAGTAGTTACATTTCAGAAATACTAACACTTCATATTTTTATCCCCATTGAAAAATTAACCTATTTGTCATCAATCACCAAAAAGGGGGAGATTGTAAGTGCGTCTAGTCCCCCTTAGTGGTTTTGGAGTATTGAAGAGAAATGGGTTAAGGGACTAATGTGTTTGTGAGTGGACACGGGTGATATATTCCGTGAGGAGTTTGGTTTAACTGTGAAAAGACAACCCCTATAAAAGTATGTCTTCATTTGAAGACTTTGGTACTCTTAGTGAAGACTTTGGTGTGAGGAATTTGGTGTGACCTTGAAGATATTGACGCGAGGACTTTGAAGCTTGAAGACTTTGTTTTCATAGTTTCTTTTCCTCTTTTTGAGTCATAGGAAACACCGTACTAGTAAAGGGGGTCGAGGAAATACTAAGGAAAATTTCCAAGTGATGCTCATCTCAAAACCTACACCAACTAATCCTTCGAGTGAAGCTTCTGAAAATCTCTCACACTGCAGCTAAATTCTTGAGTGATAGAGACAAAGTTCTTATGGTCTCTGATGAAATTGGTGTGACTGAGGAATTAGGATTTCACCAGTGCGAATTGCCTAGCGTGAAGAAATTGATAGCCTTGAGGAATTTGGGAGTTCAAAATTCCGGTCGTTGTTGTGCTTATAGCACGAGTTGTCCGAAGGATCTTATCCTCAAAACGGTCATATCATTAGGGGCATTTATGTCATATCACGCCGGGTTGCACCCTGGATATAAATAGCCGCCCCACAACCGCGAGCTAGTTGTCTGCTCCGAGAGAGATTGACAAGTGTCATTTAGAGCAATTCTTTCTCCCACGACTTTGAGAGAATCATAAGCAAGCAAAATACCAAACACCCAAAGCCACAAAGTGATTGAGCATCATTGAAGAGATTGTTCGGTGTGGCATCGACGCTTATTACCTTTGAAATCTGTGTATCTTCCACACGGTTAGGCGTCATGGTCTAGAGCTTCCAGTAGTAATTGTGGATCGCTGGGTGACCGAGTTTGTTAAGGTTTGAAAGTCTACCTTGAAGACTTACCACAAGTGATTGGCTGGAGTCTGTGTGACTCTAGCTCAAGGAGAATACCATAAGGAATGTGTGTCATGGGATTGTGTGTCCTTTGGTTTAAATACCAAGCCACTCCAAACGAGATGTACAACTCTCACAATAGTTGGAACTCATAGACCAAATCCTTGTCTTCATCGAGCAACTAGTTCTATTTCTTCAACCCTTTCATTTCCTCATTTACTTGTTGATGAAATTGATCCATGTTGTTTGAAGACTTTGACTGAAAACTTTCTCAATTTTCTCAGTCCAAATTCTTTAGTCACTTTATCTTCCGCTTGCTTATCCTGATTACAGGCTGCTTGTACTTTCTGTATGCCTCATTTCATCATGATGACTTTGCTACTCGCACGTTTCGCATGAACCCGAGTACTTCTTCTGCTGCTAGATTTTTTTCACTTTTATAATTCCTCATCTAGTAATTCCTTAGTGAAGAATTAGAAAACAAGTCGTCCAGTCACCCCCCCCCCCCGTGGCCGATATAATGCACTTTCACTCTATCACACATAAGCATCCTTATATCTTCTTCAAAACAACCACTATACCTACCTATTATGGCATTTCCATACCCATTCTCAAATATATTGCCATGCAACTTCAACCAATCCGTCATAGGACTTGTGTGTTCATCATCGTATTGCTTTGCATGATCATATAAAGTTGACATAGTATTTGTAGCAAAGCCACCGTTCATCATTATTTACATGTTATGCTATATCATTGCACATCCTAGTACACTGCCACAGGAATTCATATAGTCATGTCGTATATCTTTATCATTACATTGACTTGTAAGTAAATAAAAGTGTAATCATCATCATTATTAGAGGATTGTCCCGGTGAGGAAAGGATGTTGAAGACTATGATTCCCCCACAAGTCAGTACGAGTCTCCGATTTTTTTAAAATGCGGGAGGCCAAATGAGCCCACCAAAAAAAGATAAATAAAAACAAAAGTAAAAAGAGAACAAACAACAAAAAAGAAAAGAAGAGATAAATAGAGAGAAGGGGAAATGTTACTATCCTTTTCCACACTTCTGCTTCATATTAGCACAATGTTCTTCATATAGGGAGTCTTCTAAGTTGTCATTTTCATGTACTAGTGCGATTTTTTCATTATAGAACCCTTATATATTCTAATGATGGGCGTCCTCAAATGCCCGAGGTCTTCATGAGCACGTAAGTTGGTTGCACACTCACTTAGTAGCATTTGAGCTTTCATACACTTATAGCTCTAGTGCATCTGTTACATTACAATCCCTACTCCTCGCATTGATAACGATTCATGGGCATATGCATAGACCGTTAGTTCGCCTAATTGATGCAGTACTTTCTTCCACTTTTGGAATCCTTTAAACTTTACCACCATAATCTATTCCACCTATATGTTATATCCATTGCTCAAGCTCATGTATTGCGTGAAGTTTAAAATGTCGAAGCGCGTTGCAGGTATGATCCAATTGCCTGGTTTGACATCGGGGTGCTCATGATTTATACTTATGTGGTCAAGACGGAGCCATACCATGCTAATATGATATAATGAGTAGAGATAACATTCTTTAAGGATCGTATATTTTAAGAAGTAATGATTATGCTTCTTATATTCATGGATATTATTATTTTGATATCAATTACTTCATCGTTTCTCAATAATTATCCTTGAATGAGATTACATGTTGGATAGCGTGCCGCATCGAAGATTCTGTTTTTATCATTTACCTACTGGATGATGAGCATGAATTAACCTTGCGGATGCCGATACATCTCCAAGTATCTATAATTTTTCATTGTTTCATGCTATTATATTATCAATCTTGGATATTTATATACAATAATATGTTATTTTATATCATTTTCAGAACTAACCTATTAACCTTGTGCCCGGTGCGAGTTCCATTTTTGCGTGTTGATAATCCTAGGTAACTACTTGAATTCCCACCTAAGAACTTCCGAAATCTTTCTTGGATATGCTATCAGGTTGTGGGTCCAGGAACCTACTCAATGTAATCAGTTGCATGACCTTTCCCACAAAATGTCAACACATATCCGAGAAGTTCCACAAACTCATCTACCTCAGACCTTTCAAAAAACAACGATTTCTGACTTGGTAGATCATCAGAGCTATCTCCACCAGTACTGGGGAAAAGTCACGACACTATTTTCGACCAAGAAAAGTATTGAAGCGTTTCGATGTCCGCGTCCTGTGATACTAAGGAAGTTGAACGATAGCGATGTGTCGAAAACCTCTTGGAGCTCCACTCCTTGGAAACAGGAGGCACCAAGTACAAAATTCCGTAACATGGACATCATAGAGGCTCCAAAATACCCGCGTGATCCTTTTTTGTGTGAGAAGAGGAATAGAGTTATAATTCTTACAATCAAGGGAGCTCCTAGGTCGGTACTGCCCTGATACCAACTTGTAACGCCAAAGATGCGATCCTATCCTTATTTTGGCACGAGGGCCTCGATATGGATAGAATCGCATCACGTCATTTCGCAAGAATGGATATCATTACAAGTACATGTAAAGAAGAGATGAGTATCTAGAATTGGCTTACGCTCGCCACAAGCTAATCATGATCATCTCAATACAAATATACATTCAAGCACAATTCACAAGAGCAGGGTCCAACTACGGACGAAATCAAACAAATAAAACGACGTCCATCCTTGCCATCCCACGCTGCAGGCATGGGACTCATCCTAGATCTATGATGAAGAAGAAGAAAAAGAAACTCCAAATAGAACAATCATCACGCTCAGATCAAAGTATCGCTTTACCTATACCTTCAACTTTGTTGTAGTAATCTATGAGTCGCCTGGACTGAGCAATCTCATTTCCAAATGTATCAAGACTAGAAAAGCTTAATGGGTGAGGTATGGTTAAGTGGTGAGGCTACAACAAGCACTAAGCATTTATTTGAGTGGCTAACTAACGAGTACAAGAATAAGAGGGGGGGATCTACACATAAACGGACGTGAACTACTAATGATCGAGAAATGATCATGAAGACCTACTTATGAGTCAAATATAACCCCACCGTGTCCTCTCTCGGATTAAGAAGTCATGAGAAGAGACAGTCATGGTTCTGCACATAGTTGGCATATTTTAATTGAGTTTGGTTCAAGTTCTCTATCACCGGGTGTTAAACAAAGTTTCCAAGTTGCCACATAATCGTGGGCACGGCTTTCCGAAAGATTTAACCTTGTAGGCGTGCTCCAACTAGTCTATCACAAGCTTCCATGGAGAGAAAACCTCAACTGCAAGGTAGCCCGAGGTATCCTTGATATCTTAGTGGACAAGACCTTCAATGAAAGTAAAACAAATCTAGCAAGACCGCTCGGCAGACAAGATCCCAATAGGAGCCACGCGTATCTCTTTCTCACGGCACTACCAGATGGGAAAGCCTACGAGTAAAACCAAATCTCGAGCTTCCACACGGTGGCCCCGCAGTCTGCCCATTTGGGGCCAACACCATCAGCACTTGCTCCCCTCTATTATGTTGAATTAATCCATGGGTAGAGATAACTCCTTATGCGTTACTATCGGTGTTTTGTATTATTATGTTGACCAAATATAGTACCAATGTTGGGCATTGCCGGAAGAGTTTTATCCCAAAACGAAAGTCAAGGCAGTCCCCATAACAACCCCAAACATGTTAGGAGTGCTTAATATGGAACATAACACCCGTACACAAGTAAATAGGGCGACAAAGATGGAAAGAAACACCAAGCTAGATGACCAAGCCTTCCACCTTTTACCAAGTGTATAGGTTAATTAAATTAAATTGCAATGATATTATGATATATTAAGGAATCCATGTTGTCACATGGTAAGCAACTTACACCTGCAACTAGCAACTCTATAAAAGGGCTAAGCAAGCGATAACATAGCCAAACAAAGGTTTGCTAGGATGTGGAGGGGTTAGAGGCTTTTCATAGCAATGTTGGAAGGCTTGACATAACATGTGCTAGGCTGCGAGACATAACGATAGAAACGAGACAACTAGCACAACAATGATAGTAGTGGTTTCTAGGGAAATGATCATCTTGCATGAGATCCCGCTTGGAAGAAGAACGAATCTGTGAAGCACATGATCGAACATAGTCGAATGAATCCTCACACTCCGACACACTTATGAAACTCTATCGAGAAGAAGAAATGTAGAAAACAACAATCAACACACGATGAATACCACAACATAAACATGGCATGATGCACAAGCAATTATGATGCATGACATGACAAGCACAATAATCAACTTCTACACATTAAATGAAGCTCAGTATGCAACAAGTTGCATATTGATGAAACTCCATATTTGAATTACTTAGTTCACTCCCGTTTAGGTACACGAGAATATTAAATGTTATTAAACATGGTTTATCATGTCATAAGGTGAAGATGGAATTAAGCAATTTTAAATGGATAAGGAGAACATACATATAACAAAATAATAACTCTCCATATTTAAGAGAAATGTGGTTATTGTTGTTTTAACTAAACAATCATTTTAAATGTTCTTAATCATGGAAAGAGGTGAAGTGACGGGGTAATGGCCCATCGGTATGCCAAAGTGGAGGAAACCCTTCTCCAATACATTCGGGCCAGCTGGCCCGTCTGGCCATCGCGCTACTAACCGGCTGGCGACACCCCGCCCATCCGGCTAGCCCCAACAGCAGCTGGTGGGTCAACGCGTGTCCTATCCATCCGTACTAGCATACATTGACAAGACCAGGCGCTCGACGCAAAGGCGCTAATGGCCATAGTGCGCGTTGACAGGCCTGACGTGCCCACGGGCATGAGGATACGAGGGTCAGCGAGGCTACAAGGCCACTCGTTGCTTCCAAGGCTAACCGGACGAGACGAATCTATAGCCATGCTTACCCCTACCTACTTCCTGACCGTCGGTGTGCCACCACTATCACACTCGGCCTGCGGGCTCCACGGTAGACAAGACCCGACAATCGGCGGGCCCCTCAGGCAGCCGGAGAGGCTCAGATCCGGGCCCCACCCCCACTTTTTCCCCATTTACTATATGCTTCTAGCTAGACTATAAGGCAAACCCTAGCCCCCCGAGAGAGGGGCTCATGAACACATGATTCATAGAACCCCCATGTAGCACACCACAGAGGCAGCGAGGCTGGTAGAGAGAGCTCCATCTCCTCCCTCACGAACAGCTCGAGGCCACCATTGTACTGTGATCACTCATAGTCACACCGACAGGACTAGGGGTTTTATCTCATCGGAGGGCTGTGAACCTGGGTAGATCGGCGTCATGTGTCTTGCACCTACACCCGTTCCTAGACGTCACCGGCACCCATCGGCCCCAAACCATGATCTAATCCACCCCTAGCATCTGCTGTGGAAATACAACAAGAATTGGCACCCACCGTGGGGCTGGCAGTGAGGCCGACCTGAGTAACGATCCGGGTGGGAAACTTCACCCCTTCTGGCGAGCGCATGGCACATGGCTTGGTCATGCGCTACGGCCCCTTCAAATGCGTCAACAACAATGCCTACCGCCTTGAGGACGCGGACTTCCCCGTCAACGACTCCATCGTCTCCTTCGGCTTGAATCGCGTCTACGTCGTGGTCGTCGCCAACGAGCACCCCGCTGAGGTGCTTAGCTATGACGAACTGCCTCCGTCCGATGACGACGACCTCATTGGCAACCTCGACGACCTCTGCAACCTCGTAGAGGTATTAACCACCATCTCGCTCGGCGGTGCATCAGGTACCGGACCCCGCTTCATGCCGCAATGAACACGCTGCACACACCCATCCCTGTGGTGGCCTACCCTGCGGTAGCAACCGAGGAGCTGGACAGCCACCACCAACACCTGCTCCGCCCGGCGGATGCGCTGGAGGCTACCCAGCGCGAGTTCGAGGCCACTTGGCACGAGTTCAACACGGCCCACGGCCTCACGCCAGCTGCCTTCACGCCCAGCCGGCTGGTGGACGTGCGACGCCGTCGGCAGGAGTTGGCCGGCGGTCGCCCCATCTACGACACCCGTGTAAAAAAAATGCGAGCTATGCAATCCCTCGGTGAACTGGCGAGGCTCGAGCGACGGGCCCGCGAGGCGCAGCAGGAACACATCCGCGTTCTCGTGGACGCTGAAAACGCATAGTAGGAGCAGCCGGCCGAGTCGTACCGCAACCCGACCGGTTCTAGCTCGAGGACCAATGATCACCCTGTCGACCCTCGCCAGCCCGTAACTCCCCGGTGGGATATGAACCAGGCATCTTCGCCTGTAAACGCCAACCATCGCCGCAACAGCCAGCATGCGGGCAGTCGCGGCCAACAAGATTGCAACCCGTTGGTTGTGAACAACCGCGTAAAGAGCCGGCTGGCTAGAATAACTGCCAGCCGACGCGAAGCAGCCATCGCAAAGAGCGCGACCGGACGGTCGTGCAGCCATTGCCTCGCCAACCGGTGTTCGAGCGCATCGGCCCTTGCCAGCTGGACGACCTAGATCCTTGCTTCAGCCTGGAGCGCCTTGCAAAATCTCAGGACACCGAGTAGGAGAGGACTTCCGTCCCGCCCTGCTTCGGGCCACGCATCCCGAAGGAGCCGTTTCCCTAGGGCTTCACCTTGGCGCGTGACACCCCCAAGTATAATGGGTTGACCAAGCCCGAGGATAGGTTGACCGACTACACCACCGCCATCGGCATAACCAGCGGCAACAAGCACATGGTAGTCCACTACGCGTCCGTCATGCTGCTCGGCTCGGCCCCGACCTAGCTTAACAGCGTGCCAGCCGGCAGCGTCAACGGCTGACTCGTCTTCCAGGAGGAGTTTATGCGCAACTTCACCGGCACGTACAAGCATCTTGGCCGGCCCCGCCGGCTCGCCCTGTGCATGCAGAGCCCGATCGAGCTCCCCCGCGACTACCTCACGTGACGGACTGAGCTCCGCAACTCCCACAAGGGCCGTCCATGAAGTGCAGGCGATCCATTACTTCATCGACGACTACCGAGATGGCATCCTCCGCAAGCACAAGCTCATGTGCGGGGTGATGACCCACAAGTATATGGGGTCAATTGTAGCCTTTTCGATAAGTAAGAGTGTCGAACCCAACGAGGAGCAAAAGGAAATGACAAGTGGTTTTCAGCAAGGTAATGTATGCAAGTGCTTAAATTGAAGTAGCGGAGTAGTTTGATAGCAAGAAAATTTGTAACGAGCAAGTAACAATAGTAGTAACAAAAGTGCAGCAAGGTAGCCCAATCCTTTTGAGGGAAAGGACAGGCCAAAACGGTCTCTTATGATAAGCAAAGTGTTCTTGAGGGTACACGGGAATCTCATCTAGTCACTTTCATCATGTTGGCTTAATTCATGTTTGCTACTTTGATAATTTGGTATGTGGGTGGACCGGTGCTTAGGTGCTATTCTTACTTGAACAAACCTCCTACTTATGATTAACCCTCTCGCAAGCATCTGCAACTACGAGAAAAGTATTAAGAATAAATTCTAGCCATAGCATTAAACTTTTGGATCCAATCGGTCCCTTACGGAATAGCGCATAAAGTAGGGTTTAAGTTTCTGTCACTCTCGCAACCCATCATCTAATAAATACTGCACAATGCATTCCCTTAGGCCCAAATATGGTGAAGTGTCATGTAGTCGATGTTCACATGACACCGCTAAGGGAATCACAACATACATATCATCAAAATATCAAACACATATCAAGTTCACATGATTATTTGCAACATGTTTGTCCCGTGACCTCAAGAACAAAAGTAACTACTCACAAATGATAATCATGCTCAAGATCAAAGGGGTATTAAATAGCATAATGGATCTGAACATATAATCTTCCCCCAAATAAACCATATAGTAATCAACACTACTACTCACCCACCAGCACCAATCTATAGTTATGGTACAAACATTGAACACAAGAGATGAACTAGGGTTTGAGAGGAGTTGGTGATGTTGAAGATGTTGACGAAGATAGCCCTCCCCAAGATGGGAGAGTTGTTGGTGATGATGACGATGATGATTTCCCCCTCCGGGAGGGAAGTTCCCCTAGGGGAATCACTCCGTCAGAGGGCAAAAGTGCTCCTGCCCAAGTCCTGCCTCGAGACAGCGGCGCTTCGTCCCAAAAGTCCTCTCCTACTTTTTTCTACGTGAAAATGACTTATATACCAGAAGAGGGGCACCGGAGGTGGACCTGGGTGAGCATAACCCACCGGGGCGCGCCTGGGCTCCTTGGCTTGCCCAGGTGGGTTGTGCCCACCTGGTGGCCCCCCTATGGTACTTATTTGCTCCAATATTCATAAAATATTCCATAAAAATTCCTTGTAAAGTTTCAGCTCATTTGGAGTTGTGCAGAATACGTAGCCTGATGTAGCTTTTTCAGGTCCAGATTTGAAGCTGCCAGAATTCTCCCCCTTTGTGTATACCTTGCATATTATTAGAGAAAAGGCATTAGAATTACTCCAAAAAGCATTATTATACAATAAAACAACATAAATAATAGTAGGAAAACATGATGCAAAATGGACGTATCAACTCCCCCAAGCTTAGATCTCGCTTGTCCTCAAGCCAAAACCAAAATCGATAAACATGTCCACATGCTTAGAGAGAGAGGTGTCGATAAAAACAAAAATACAGACATAGCAACATCATGTAACTTATTATAACAACAAAAAAGTTTAACATAAAACTTTTAGCATAGAACTTTTATCATAGGCTTCTCATGAACAAGTTACAATTCATCACAACATCGAAGTATAAAGCATAAACTCTATTGGAAACCAACAAACTATGTTCTTAGTCAACTTTGCAACTACAATTCATCAACTTTTCACGAAGGGTCACATATCAGAGCCTTTAGGCAAGTACACATACTCAACCATCATTTACTCTTCTATGATTGCTAACACTCACCGCTTACACATGAGCAAAACGTTTCAACCGGACACATAGAAAGATAGGGGCTTATAGTTTTGCCTCCCAACTAATAAACCTCAAGGGTGATGTCAACAATAATAACTCATGCTACCCATATTCAACTGGATATATGTGCCTAGATCTTTCCTCACCACATGATGCTTGCCAAAGGATAAAAGAAAAAGGAATAGAGAGAAAAACTTTGACTCTTGCATGAAAGTAAATATATAAAAGTAAAAGATATTCCCTTCGTAGAGGGAAGTAGTGGTTGCCATGCGCTTTTTGTATGTATGCTCAACCCCTTAGTGCAAGAGAACGTCACGTTATATTTCCCCTTGTGATGGAAACCTTTATTATGCATTCTGTCGCATTTATTCTTCACCATCACAAGTTCGTACAACGCTCAGTTTACCCTAACAATAAATGATCTTACACTTTTAGAAGCAATTTTTATTGCCCTTTTTGCACCGATGACAACTTACTTGAAGGATATTACTCAATCCATAGGTAGGTATGGTGGACTCTCAAACAAGATTTGGGTTTAAGGGTTTTGGATGCACAAGTAGTATCTCTACTTAGTGCGGAGTTTTTGGCTAGCAAAGATAGGTGAAAGCACCACACGTTGAACAAACATAATTCATTACGTTGTCTTCCTTGTCCAACGTCAACAATTTTGGCATATAATATTTTGATGGGTGCTCAAAATCACAAAATATTTCCAGGATAGTGTATTTGCACGTGAATCTTCTCTTCCCTTATTAATTCTTTCATGAGTTGCATCATTGATCAATGCTATGTTTGTCAATCTACAATAAATTTTTCTACTTATACTTTTCCTTGTGTAATGTCATCACTTACCGTAAGATTAGCATATTATCTTTTTCATTTATTTCCTTTCTTTTTATTGAGGCAAGAAAGTAAAGAAGCCAAAACTCAAAATAAACTTTATGATATATCTCGCGCACGATTGCATAGATTGATCACTAAGCAAACTCTTGGAAAAAAGGATCGAAGTAAACTTTTATTCATCTAAAGTAAAATATAACCATGGATTGAACTAAGAAAAGTAAAGGCAAAAGATAGTGGAGATGATACGATATCGGGGCACCTCCCCCAAGCATGGCGAAAGCCAAGGGGAGTGCCCATACCTGATACTCAATTTTTTTTGGTGATGAAGAAGGAGGTGGTGGTGATGAAGTAGAAGCGATCCAGTCCTTAAGGACTAAGAGACTCTCCAATATCCGGATGACGCTCCAGACGGAGGCGATGTGCTCCAGATGCAGAATATTTTCACGAGTGAGATACTTATTTTGTATACGAACCGTTTCAATGATCCTGAAGGCTGCAATCTCAGTGGGGGTAAGATGAGCATAATAAGGTTTAAATATATCTTCCTCTTCCTCATCGGTAGGCAAGGCTTGCTCGACCATCGACACTTGATCTCCGGTGGCCTCCTTGCTCTTGTCCTCCTTGGCTGTGCGAATGGGATCCTCCCTCTTCACCTAGATCTTCATCAACCAAGCATCCTCTTACATATGATCGGAGGGAGAAGAATACATGATGCTTGTCTCAACAGATCTGACAGAAAACAAGGAGAAAATAAAATAGGAGATTTCTTCGTGATACGAAGTTCAACAAGTTTGGGAGGTATATAAAGATTTATTATCTTGGTGAACAAGCAGAACGGAAGAAAAACGGAGTCCGGAAAGTACCAGAGGTGGGCACAACCCACCGGGGCGCGCCTGGGCTCCCTGGCTCGCCCTCGTGTATCATGCCCACTTATACATCTCCATCGTATCTACTTTTCCGAACTCTTTTGCCCTTGTTTTGGACTCTAATTTGCATGATTTGAATGGAACTAACCTAGACTGGCGCTATTTTCAGCAGAATTGCCTTGGTGTTGTTTTTTCTGCAGAAATCAAAGTTCTCAGAATGTCCTGAAAATTTACACGGAATATTTTTGGAAAATATGAAAAATACCTGCGCAAAGATCCACCTGAGAGAGTGGGCTAGTGGGCCACAAGCCCTTTAGCCGCCACCCCCTGGTGGCGAATGGCAAGCTTGTGGGGCCCACGTGGCTCTGCCGCCCCCAATCTCAGCTCTATAAGTTCACTTTCGTCCCAGAAAAAATAAAGAGAGAAGATTTCGTCGCGTTTGCGATACGGAGGCGCCGCCACATCTTGTTCTTCATATGGAGGGCAGATCTGGAGTCCGTTTTCGGCTCCGGAGAGGGGAAATCATCGCCATGGTCATCATCAACCTTCTTCCCTCTCCAATTCCATCAAGCTCTTCGTCATTCGTGAGTAATCTATTTGTACACTCGCTGGGCGGTGATGAGTAGGATGAGATCAATCATGTAATCGAGTTAGTTTTGACGGGGATTGATCCCTAGTATCCACTATGTTCTGAGATTGATGTTGCTACTACTTTGCCATGCTTAATGCTTGTCACTAGGGCCCGAGTGCCATCATTTCAGATCTGAAATTATTATGTTGTCAGCAATATATGTGTGTTTTAGATCCGATCTTGCAAGTTGTAGTTACCAACTATGTCTTATGATCCGGCAACCCCGGAGTGACAATAACCGGAACCACTCCCGGTGATGACCATAGTTTGAGGAGTTCATGTTTTCACCAAGTGCTAATGCGTTGGTCCGGTTCTTTATTAAAAGGTGAACCTTAATATCCCGTAGTTTCCTTTTGGACCCCGCTGCCACGGGAGGGATGGACAATAGATGTCATGCAAGTTATTTTCCCTAAGCACGTATGACGACACACGGAATGCATGCCTACATCACATTGACGAACGGCAGCTAGCCACATATCTCTCCATGTTATAACTGTTGCATGATGAATATCTTCCAAATAAACCACCGACCCATTGCCTACGAGTTTGTCCAACTGCTGCTATTACTTGTCTTGCTTTGCTGCTGTTACTTGCCTTGCTCTGGTGCTACTGTTGCTGCTACTGTTGCTACTTGCTACTGCTGTTCCTTGCCACTGCTATTACTCGTTACACTGCTGCTACCTGGTACAATACTTTTTCTCTCGCCGTTGACGGGAAAGAATATTTTCCGTCCACGGGCAACTTCTGGCACCATTGATACAATCGTTAGGAATAGTCTGCCATCAACAGATCGTTTCTGACACCATTGTTATCTTACTACTTTGCTGCTGATACTTTGCTTGTAGATACTAATCTTTCAGGTGTGGTTGAATCTGACACATTCAGCTGCTAATAATTGAGAGTATTCTCTCACCTCTTGTCTGGCGAATCAACAAATTTGGGTCAAATACTCTACCCTCGAAAACTTCTACGATCCCATGCGCTGGTGGGCCGTCAACAACATTCTTCTAGTTTCATTGCCGGGGAGTGCTTGCAGCATTCTTCTGGTGCCGTTGCAGGGGAAGGTCTGTTGTCACGGAATCACCCACCAGGGTCACTTTCCTGGAAGTTTCTTATTTTCCGAATTTTTTAAATATTCCAAAACTAACAGAAAAAAGTTTGCTGATTTTTGGAGTGTGTTTACTTACTCTATCACGTACCTCCCTTTTTCACGATTCTGGAGTGTTCTAGAAGGTTTCTTTTATGTGTTCTTCCGGAGTTTGGATAATACTGCTTTCAACATTAATGGGCGTACGTGAGATATAATGTTTTATTCATTTCCCATTGACAACCTTTGGGTTAGTACCTTCGGTATTATTTATTTTGGTAGCTTCGGATCGATAGACCTCCTCGATAACATAGGGTCCTTCCCATTTAGAGAGGAGTTCTCCTGCAAAGAATCTGAAATGTGGATTGTACAAAAGAACATATTCTCCAACTTTGAACTCACGCTTTTGGATTCTTTTGCCATGTTATCTTTTAACCTTTTCTTTAAATAAATTTGCATTTTCATATGCTTGGGTTCTCCATTCATCTAATGAGCTAATATCAAATAACCTCTTTTCACCAGCAAGTTTGAAATCATACTTGACTTCTTTGAATGCCCAATATGCTTTATGTTCTAACTCGAGAGGCAAATGACAAGCTTTTCCATAAACCATTTTATAAGGAGACATACCCATAGGATTTTTTATGTTGTTCTATAATCCCAAAGTGCATCATGTAATTTCTTAGACCAAATCTTGTGGGACCTATTGACATTCCTTTGTAAGATTAGTTTTATTTCTCTATTGCAAAGTTCAACTTGACCACTAGACCGAGGATGATAAGGTGATGCAATACTATGGTTAACATCATACTTAGCAAGCATTTTACGGAAAGCACCATCAATAAAGTGTGAACCACCATTAGTCATTAAATATCTAGGGACTCTAAACCTTGGGAAAATTAACTTCCTTAAGCATTTTAATAGAGGTATTGTGATCAGCACTACTAGTTGAAATAGCTTCTACCCACATAGTAACATAATCAACAACAACCAAAATATGTGTATACCCATTAGAGGATGGAAAAGGTCCCATGAAATCAAATCCCCAAACATCAAATGGTTCAACAGCAAGTGAATAATTCATAGGCATTTCTCGACGCTTACCGATATTACCTATTCTTTGACATTCATCACAAGATGACACAAACTTACGGGCATCCTTGAAGAGAGTAGGCCAATAAAAACCAGATTGCAATCCTTATGAGTGGTTCTATCTCCTGCGTGATGCCCTCCATAAGCTTCAGAGTGACATTTTAGTAGGATTTGTTCCTGTTCATGCTCGGGTTCACAACATCTAATAATACCATCTACTCCTTCTTTATAAAGATGTGGGTCATCCCAAAAGTAATACCTTAAATCATAGAAGATTTTTTTCTTTTGTTGGTATGCGAAGCTAGGTGGTATGTAATTAGCAACAATATAATTAGCATAATGAGCATACGAAGGTGTACTATTAAAAAAATTTATTGCAACTAATTGTTCACCAAGAAAGCTATCATTAATAGGTTGTGGGTCATGAAGAATATTTTCAGGCCTAGACAAGTTATCAACTACGGGGTTCTTTGCTCCTTTCCTATAAGTGATATGCAAATGAAATTCTTGCAATAGAAGAACCCACCTAATGAGTCTAGGTTTAGCATCTTTCTTTTCCATAAGATATTTAATAGCAGCAAGATCGGTGTGAACAATAACTTTAGAATCAGGAATGTAAAATCTGAATTTATCACAAGCAAACACTAATGCTAAGAATTTTTTTTCAGTAGTAGCATAATTTCATTGAGCACTGTCCAGAGTTTTACTAGCATAAGGGGTAACATTCAATTTCTTATCAACTCTTTATCCTAGAACATCACCAACAGCGTAATCACTAGCATCACACATAATCTCAAAAGGCAAGTTCCAATCAGGTGGTTGAACAAACATGTGCAGTAATTAAGGCTTTCTTTAGTGTTTCAAAGGCTTCCTCACAATCATCATCAAACACAAAAGGAATATCCTTTTGCAAAAGATTAGTAAGAGGCCTAGAAATTTTAGAAAAGTCTTTGATAAACCTCCTATAGAAACCAGCATGACCAAGGAAACTACGAATACCTTTGATATCTTTAGGACATGGCATTTTCTCAATTGCGTCAACCTTGGCTTTGTCCACCTCAATGCCTCTTTCAGAAATTTTATGGCCCAAAACAACCCATCGTTAACCATAAAGTGATACTTCTCCCAATTCAAGACAAGATTTCTTTGTTCACATCTGTGCAGAACTCGATAAAGATTGCTTAAACAATGATCAAAAGACTTCCCATAAACAGAAAACTGATCCATGAAAACCTCAACAATCTTTTCACAAAAATCGGAGAATATAGCAGTCATACATCTTTGAAAGGTAGGATGTGTATTACATAAACCAAAAGGCATACGTCTATAAGCATAAGTTCAAAAAGAACAAGTAAAAGTGGTCTTTTCTTGATGAGGTTGTGAAACAGGTATTTGTGAAAAACCAGAATATCTATCAAGAAAGCAAAAATGTGTGTGCTTAGATGGTCTTTCTAACATTTGATCAATAAAAGGAAGAGGGTAATGATCTTTTCTAGTTTCTTTGTTTAATTTTCTAAAATCAATTACCATTCTATAGCCTGTGACAATTCATTGTGGAATAAGTTCATTCTTATCATTAGGAACAACACTAATACCTCCCTTCTTAGGGACACAATGAACATGACTTAACCATCTACTATCAGGTATAGGATACATTATACCTACTTCCAGAAGTTTCAATATTTTCGTTCTTACCACTTCTTCTATCTTCGGATTTAATCGACGTTGGTGATCAACAACGGGTTTAGCATCAGCTTCCATATTAATCTTGTGCTGACATAGAGTGGGACTAATGCCCTTAAGATCATCAAGAGTATATCCAATAGCAGCTCGGTGCTTCCTTAGAACTTCCAATAATCCTTCTTCTTCATGTTCTGAAAGGTTAGAACTAATAAAAACATGATATATCTTTTTCTCATCAAGATAAGAATATTTCAAAGTGTTTGGCAATTGTTTGAATTCAAACACAGGATCACCTTTAGATAGGCAACTTGTGCTTAAGCAGAGGTTGTTGTTCGAAAAAGATTCTATCTATTTCATTTCTTTAACGCATATGAAAATCATTTTCATGCTCTTGCAAATATTGTTCCAAATGATCAGTAAGAGGTACAACAATAGAAGCAATACCAATAATTTCATCCTTACTAGGCAAATCTTTCTTATGCGGTTCTCTACTAAACTTGGAAAAGTTAAATTCATGAGATTCATCACCAAAGCTAACACCGACAATTTGTTTATTACAATCTATTTTGGCATTGACGGTGTTCAAGAAAGGTCTACCAAAGACAATGGGACGAAAGTCATCTTGTGGGGAGCCTAGAACATGAAAATCAGCAGGGTATTTTATCTCCCCACACAATACTTCAACATCTCTCAGAATCCCAATTGGTGATATAGTATCTCTATTGGCAAGTTTAATAGTAACATCCGTGTCTTCTATTTCAGAAGGTGCTATTTCATTCTTAATTTCTTCATATAAGGAAAAAGGAATAACACTCACACTAGCACCTAGGTCACATAACCATGATAACAGTGATTTCCTATCTTAGCTGAGACAACAGACATGCCAACAACTGGTCTATGTTTATCTTTTTTATTCGGTTTTGTAATTCTAGAACCTTCATCACAGAAGTAAATAACATGCCCATCAATATTATCAACCAAGAGATCTTTAATCATAGCAACACTAGGTTAAACTCTGATTTGTTCAGCTAGTTTGGGTGTTCTAACATAACTTTTGTTAACCATAGTTGAAGCTTTAGTATGTTACTTCATCCTAACAAGGAAAGGTGGTTTTTCAATATAAGCAGTGGGAACAATTGGATCAACATTGTAAATGATAGTTTCTTCTTTAGGTTTTACCGGTTCTTTAATTTCTTCTTTAATAGGTGGGTGATATTTAAACCACTTCTCCTTAGGGAGATCAACATGAGTAGCAAAAGATTCACACAAGGAAGCTACTATCTCAGAGTCAACTCCATATTTAGTGATAAACTTTTGAAAAGCATCGGTATTCATAAAAGTTTTAACACAATCAATCTTAGGTTCAATACCTGACTCTTTACCTTCCTCGAGTTCCCAATCTTCAGAGTTGCGTTTAATTCTTTCTAAAAGATCCCACCGGAATTCAATAGTCTTCTTCATAAAAGAACATGTACAAGAAGTATCAAGCATGGATTGATCATTACGAGAAAGTCGAGCATAAAAATTCTAAATAATAATTTCTCTTGAGAGCTCATGATTGGGGCATGAATATAACATTGACTTAAGCCCCCCCAAGCTAGAGCGATAATTTCTCCTTCACGAGGCCAGAAATTATATATATAACTCCGATCACGATGAACTAGATGCATAGGATAATTTTTTTGATGGAATTCCAATTTGAACCGATTTCACTTCCAAGATCCAATACCATCGCATAGCCTATACCATATCAATGCTTTCCCCTTCAAAGATAAAGAGAAAGCCTTCTTCTTAGCTTCATCTCCGGGTAAACCTGCAAGCTTAAACAATCCACAAATTTCATCCACATATATGAAGTGCATATCAGGATGTTCGGTTCCATCTCCTGCATAAGGATTAGCTAGAAGTTGTTCTACCATACCCGAAGGAATTTAATATTCAATATTTTCAGTAGGTGCAGTAGGTTGAGGGGCAAATATTGTGGTTCCGATCGAGGTGAAGATACCCCAAACAAACCCCTCAAAGGATTGTTTTCCATAGTAGCAAGTAACAATAAATTTCAGCACGTATTAATAATGTTCCCTTACCAATTTTCCCCTTAGCAAGAGCGCTTCACTCCCCGGCAATGGCGCCAGAAAATATCCTTGATGACCCACAAGGATATGGGGTCAATTTTAGCCTTTTCGATAAGTATAAGTGTCGAACCCAACGAGGAGCAGAAGGAAGTAACAAGTGGTTTTTAGCAAGGTAACGTGTGCAAGTGCTAAAATTGTAAGTACCAGAGTAGTTTGATAGCAGGATAATTTGTAACGAGAAAGTAACGATAGTAGTAACAAAAGTTAAGCAAGGTAGCCCAATCCTTTTGAGGCAAAGGACAAGCCAAAACGGTCTTTTATGATAAGCAACGTGTTCTTGAGGGTACACGGGAATTTCATCTAGTTACTTTCATCATGTTGGCTTAATTCGTGTTCGCTACTTTGATAATTTGGTATGTTGCCGGACCGGTGCTTAGGTGATGTTCTTACTTGAACAAACCTCCAACTTATGATTAACCCTCTCACAAGCATCCGTGACTACAAGAAAAGTATTAAGAATAAATTCTAACCATAGCATGAAACTTTTGGATCCAATCGGTCCGTTACGGAATAGCGCATAAACTAGGGTTTAACCTTCTGTCACTCTCGCAACCCATCATCTAATAACTACTCCACAATGCATTCCCTTAGGCCCAAATATGCTGAAGTTTCATGTAGTCGACGTTCACATGACAGCACTAAGGGGATCACAACAAACATATTATCAAAATATCAAACACATGATTACTTGCAACACGATTTCTCCTGTGACCTCAAGAACAAAAGTAACTACTCACAAATGATAATCATGCTAAAGACCAGAGCGGTATTAAATAGCATAATGGATCTGAACATATAATCTTCCACCAAATAAACCATATATTAATCAACTACAAGATGTAATAGATGACCCACAAGTATAGGGTATCAATCGTAGTCCTTTCGATAAGTAAGAGTGTCGAACCCAACGAGGAGCAGAAGGATCTGACAAGTGGTTTTCAGCAAGGTCAAATCTGCAGGCACTGAAATTATCGGTAACAAGTGATTGTGTGGTGAGATGATTCATAGCAAGCAACAAGTAACAAAAGTAGCGAAAGTGTAGCAAAGTGGCCCAATCCCTTTTGTAGCAAGGGACAAGCCTGGACAAAGCCTTATAGGAGGAAAAACGCTCCCGAGGAGACACGGGAATTTCTGTCAATGGTGAAGTGTTATGTACTTACTACTTGCCAATGCCTTCCTCTAGGCCCAAATAATGGTGAAGTGTTATGTAGTCGACGTTCACAAAACACCACTAGAGGAAAAACAACATACAACATATCAAATTACTGAACGAATACCAAATTCACATGACTACTATTAGCATGACTTATCCCACCTCAGGAACAAAAGTAACTACTCACAAAGCATAGTCATATTCATGACCAGAGAGGTAATGAGTAGCATCAAGGATCTGAACATAAACTCTTCCACCAAGTAATCCAAATAGCATCAACTACAAAGAGTAGTCAACACTACTAGCAACCTTACAAGTACCAATCGGAGTCGCGAGATGGAGATTGGTTACAAGTGATGAACTAGGGTTTGGAGATGAGATGGTGCTGATGAAGATGTTGATGGTGACGAGTCCCCTCCGATGAGAGGAGTGTTGGTGATGACGATGGCGACGATTTCCCCCTTCGGGAGGGAAGTTTCCCCGGCAGGATCGTCCTGTTGGAGCTATATATTGGTTTTGCTCAAGTTCCGCCTCGTGGCGGCGGCAAATCCACGAAAAATCTCCTCCCTGATTTTTTTCCAGATGAAACCCTTCATATAGCAGAAGAGGGGGGCAAGTGGGCCAGCATGTTGCCCACAAGTCCTCATGGTGCGACCTGGGGGGTGGTCGCGCCGTGCAGGCTTGTGGCCAACCCTTGGCGCCCCTCTGGCACTTCTTCGGCCCAGTATTTTTGATAAATCCGGAAAAAAATCGTCGTTGATTTTCACGGTGTTTGGAGTTGCGCAGAATAGGTATCTCAACTTTGCTCCACTTTCAGGCCAGAATTCCAGTTGCCGGCATTCTCCATCTTCATGTAAGCCTTGCAAAATAAGAGAGAAAAGGCATAAGAATTGTACCGTGGAGTGAAATAACAGCCCAAGAAGTGATAAATATCAACATGAAAACATCATGCAAAATGGACGTATCAACTCCCCCAAGCTTAGACCTCGCTTGTCCTCAAGCGAAAGCCTAGCTCAATAAATATGTCCACATGTTTAGGGAGAGAGGTGTCGACAAAACAAGATACGAAAATGCATGCATCATGATCAAGATCAGAACAACAATACCAACATATAATCTCTCATGCTAAAGTGATAATTCCTTCACAAAGTAAATCATGGATCAAGAACCTTACGGAGAAGTAACAACCAATAGCCTTTAGTCACTGAAGCAATTGCAATTTATCACAACATCAGAAAGAGTCAAATAAGAGCTTGTAAAGCAAATCCACACACTCAATCATTCTTCCGTTCTCTACAATTGCTACAACTCACATGGTACTCATGAGATCAAAGGGGCTTACAGTTTTTCCTCCCAACATCTTACCTCAAGGGTAGTGTCAACAATAATAATACATGAATGCTTACCTCCAAGTTCACATATGAATATAGATCTTTCCCAAGCATATGACATTAGCCAAGATAAAGGCGAAATAAGGAATTGGTGAAGATCACCATGACTCTTTCAAGGACAAAAAGTAAAGGTACAAGATAGGCCCTTCGCAGAGGGTAGCAAGGGTTGTCATGTGCTTTTGAGGTTTGGATGCGTGTCCTCTTAGTGTGGAGGAACGTAACTTTATATTGCCTCCTAGGATAAAGAACTTTATTATGCAGTCTGTCGCTTTTATGTATTCCTCATCACAAGTTCGTACAAAGCTTATTTTCCACACACTAATAGATCATACATATTACAGAGCAATTCTTATTGCTTGCACCGATGACAACTTACTTGAGGGATCTTATTCAATCCATAGGTAGGTATGGTGGACACTCATGGCAAAACTGGGTTGAAGGTTTATGGATGCACAAGTAGTATCTCTACTTGGTGCAGGAGGTTTTGGCTAATATGAGGTGGAAGCAATCGTCACATGCTAAGGGATCTCTAATCATATAACATTGTTCGGAGCCAAGCAAATACAATTCATTATGATGTCTTCCTTGTCCAACTTCTACTTCTAGACATGTAATAGTTTAGTGAGTGTTCGCAATCATAGATGGTGTCAGAGATGATATATTTATATGTGAACCTCTCCTTCTTTATCACTTCCTATTAATTGCAACAATGACCAAGGTCTACGTTTGCCTACCCTCAACAAGTGTCAATCATCATTCTTTTTATATTGAAGCCATCACTTCCCATAAGATCATTACATGATCTTTCATGCTTTTGTTCTATTCTCGCTCTTTTGATCATGGCAAGAGGCAATGCCCTTCAACTAAGACACTCTTTATATGGCTCACTAACTCGAATACATCGGGGGTGACACAAAGCAAAACTCAAGACTAAAACGCTAAGACTTTTAAACTACTAGAGAAAAAGAAAACTGAAAAAGGAAAACGAAAACAAAGGTAAAGGAAAAATATGTGATGGTGATACGATACCGGGGCAACTCCCCAAGATTGGCGAAAGCCAAGGGGATTGCCCATACCAATGCTCAGTTGTCTTCCTTTGGTGGTGATGGTGGATTTGTTGCAACATGAGTTTGATCCTCCGTCTTCTAAGGCATAGGTGCTCCATCATGGAAAGATGAACGAGCCTCCGGAATCCTCAAATCTGCAGCCAACAGTATTGATTTAAATCTATACTCATACTCACAGTTTTGGTTCTGCAGGTCATAGATCTGGGCCTGGAGTCGATCAATTCTGTCATAGAGCCTGGAGAGGTGCTTCCCAATGTCATTGTCATCAATCCTGTGCTTGTTGGTGAACTCCGTGATGATCATGTGGTTGGCGTTGAGTCCACGCTCCACCATCCCTTAGCACTTGAAGACTTGTTGCTCCATTGATTCGAGCCTCTTCTCCATGCTTCCGGTCTTCTTAGGCCTGTCAACATCACGGATGTGCAACATCCCCTCACGCATCTCGATAGATTGAGGGTGTTGCAGCACTCCCTTGAGGCAGGGATTGATGACCTTCTCGAAGATCTTGTCCTTCAGAGCTTTTGGGGAAGTCATAGGGATCTAGATTTGCAACAGAAACAGGCTCAAAACGAAAAACAGAGGAAATCTGCGTGATGCAGGGGTCAGACCAAACGGATGTATATATAATGATTTTTTTCAGACCAGAAGGAGTACCCCGCACGAAAACGGAGTCCGGGAGGCGCACGAGGAGGCCACAAGCCCTCACAGCGCGACCAGGGGGTGGGCCCACGCCGTGCAGGCTTGTCGCCTCCTCGCGCACTTTCCAGACTACTTCCAATTTTTGTATTTTTCCAAATATTCCAAAACGGGGAAAATTTCCTACTGGAAAAGTTTTGGACTTTGTTTTCTTACCGAATCACATACCTCTTCGTTTTCGGAGTCTGAAACAAGCTGATAAACATCCCTTAGGTATTCCTCCGGAGTTATGGTATTGATGATATTGCTTTCAACATTTATGGGAGTACCTGAGATATAATGCTTGATTCTCTGCCCATTTACCACTCTCGTACAATTTCCTTCCGTATAGTTGATCTTGATAGCACCGAAATGATATACTTCCTCAACAACATAGGGACCTTCCAATTTAGAGAGAAGCTTGCCTGCAAAGAATCTTAAACGAGAGTTATATAGCAAGAGATAATCACCTACATTGAACTCACACTTTTGTATCCTCTTATCATGCCACCTCTTAACCTTCTCTTTGAACAGCTTGGCATTCTCATATGCCTGAGTTCTCCACTCATCAAGCGAGCTAATATCAAATAACCTCTTCTCACCGGCAAGTTTGAAATCAAAGTTGAGCTCTTTGATTGCCCAATAAGCTTTATGCTCTAGCTCAAGAGGTAAATGACATGCTTTACTGCACACCATTTTGTACGGAGACATGCCCATGGGATTCTTATAAGCAGTCCTATAAGCCCACAGTGCATCGTCGAGCTTCTTAGACCAATTCTTTCTAGAACTGTTGACAGTCTTTTGCAGAATTAGTTTAATTTCTCTATTACTTAGATCTACTTGACCACTGGACTGAGGGTGATAGGGAGACGCAATTTTATGGTTGACATCGTACTTAGCAAGCGTTTTACGGAAAGCCACATGAATGAAGTGTGAACCACCGTCGGTCATTAGATATCTAGGGACTCCAAATCTAGGGAAAATAACTTCTTTCAGCATCCTGATAGAGGTGTTGTGATCAGCACTACTAGTGGGGATAGCTTCTACCCACTTAGTGACATAATCAACAGCAACTAGGATATGAGTATACCCGTTGGATTTTGGAAAAGGTCCCATATAATCAAAGCCCCAAACTTCAAATGGTTCAATGACAAGTGAATAGTTCATAGCATTTCCTGACGTTTGCTAATATTACCTATTCTTTGACATTCCTCACAAGACAAGACAAACTTACGGGCATCCTTGAAGAGAGTGGGCCAATAGAAACCTGATTGCAATACCTTGTGTGCAGTTCTATCTCCCGCATGGTGTCCTCTGTAGGCCTCGGAGTGACACTTCTATAGGATCTGTCCCTTTTCATGTTCAGGTACACAACGTCTAATAACACCATCTACTCTCTCCTTATAAAGGTGAGGATCATCCCAAAAGTAATGTCTCAAGTCAAAGAAGAATTTCTTCTTTTGCTGGTATGTGAAACTAGGTGGTATGTATTTGGCAACGATATAGTTTGCATAATCAGCATACCACGATGCACTACGTGAAGCATTGATGACATTCAGTTGCTCATCGGGAAAGCTATCATCAATAGGTTGTGGGTAATCAAGAACGTTCTCCAACCTAGACAAGTTATCTGCTACTGGGTTATAAGCACCCTTCCTATCGACAACGTGCAGATCAAATTCTTGTAGCAAGAGAACCCATCTGATAAGTCTAGGTTTAGCGTCCTTCTTCTCCATGAGGTACTTAATAGCAGCATGATCAGTGTGAATAGTGACTTTGGAATCAACTATGTAAAACCCGAGCTTTTCACATGCAAACACGACTGCTAAAAACTCCTTTTCCGTATTGGCATAGTTTCTTTGGGCACTGTCTAGAGTTTTACTAGCGTAGTGAATAACATTCAACTTCTTATCGACTCTTTTCCCTAGAACAGCACCAACAACATAATCATTAGCGTCATAAATGATCTCAAAAGGTAAGTTCCAATCAGGTGGTAGAACAATAGGTGCAGTTATCAAAGCCCTCTTAAGTATTTCGAAGGCTTCCTCACAATCCTCGTCAAAGACAAAATCAATATCCTTTTGCAAGAGATTGGTAAGAGGCCTAGAAATCTTAGAGAAGTCTTTAATGAACCTTCTATAGAAACCAGCATGACCAAGGAAACTTCTTATCCCTTTGATATCTGTGGGGTATGGCACTTTCTCAATTGCATCAACCTTAGCCTTATCGACTTTAATACCTCTTTCAGAAATTTTATGTGCTAAGACGATGCCTTCATTAACCATAAAGTGGCACTTCTCCCAATTCAAGACAAGATTGGTGTCTTTACTTCTCTGCAAGACTCGATCAAGGTTGCTGAGGCAATCATCAAAGGAAGACCCATAAACGGAGAAGTCATCCATGAAAACCTCAACAATCTTTTCACAAAAGTGAGAGAATATAGCCATCATACATCTTTGAAAGGTGGCAGGTGCATTACATAAGCCAAAAGACATATGTCTATAAGCAAAGGTACCGAAAGGGCAGGTGAAAGTGGTCTTCTCCTGATCAGATTGTGCAACTGGTATTTGGGAGAAACCAGAATAACCGTCTAGAAAGCAGAAGTGTGTGTGTTTGGACAGCCTTTCTAGCATTTGGTCGATAAAAGGCAAAGGGTAATGATCTTTCCTAGTGGCTTTATTCAATTTCCTAAAATCGATCACCATCCTATAGCCAGTAATAATCCTCTGTGGTATCAATTCATCCTTATCATTAGGGACAACGGTAATGGCTCCCTTCTGAGGGACGCAATGCACCGGACTCACCCAATCGCTATGAGCAACAGGATAGATAATACCCGCTTCCAGGAGCTTTAATATTTCTTTTCTTACTACTTATTTCATCTTAGGATTTAATCTCCTTTGATGATCAACAACTGGTTTGAAGTCAGGATCAATTTTAATCTTGTGCTCTCATAGGGTAGGAGTAATGCCCTTAAGATCATCAAGAGTATATCCAATAGCGGCACGGTGCTTCCTCAGAGTTTTTAGTAACTTCTTTTTTTCGTGCTCTGAGAGGCTAGCACTAATAATAACAGGATATATCTCCTTTTCATCAAGATAAGCGTACTTAAGAGTATCAGTTAACTGTTTAAGCTCGAACATAGGATCACCCTTTGGTGGGGGTGGATCCCCAAGCAGTTCAACAGGAAGTTATTCTTAAGGATAGAATATTGTTCTAAGACAACTCTGTCTATCTCATCCCTTTAATCCATATGCATATCATTTTCATGCTCAAGCAAGTATTGCTCTAAGGGATCAGTAGGAGGCACGGCAATACAAGCTAAGGCAATAGTTTCATCCTTACTAGGCAACTCCTTTTCATGAGGTTGTCTACCAAACTTAGAGAAATTGAAATCACGTGACACACCTTCAAAGCCAACAGTGAGAGTTTGCTTCTCACAATCAATATGAGCATTGACAGTATTGAGAAAAGGTCTACCAAATATGATGGGACAAAAGCTATCTTGTGCGGTAGCTAGAACGAGGAAATCAGCAGGATACTTCGTTTTACCACACAAGACTTCAACATCCCTAGCAATTCCCACACGGACATAGTATCTCTATTGGCAAGCTGAATAGTGACATCAATAGGCTCTATCTCAATAGGTGCAATCTCATCTTTGATTTCATCGTATAAGGATTGAGGTATTGCACTAACACTAGCACCCACGTCACATAAGCCATGATAACAATGCTCTCCTATCTTAACAGAAACAATAGGCATGCCAACAACAGGCCTATGTTTGTCTCTAACGTGAGGTTTAGTAATTCTGGCAGCATCTTCACAGAAGTGAATATTATGTCCCTCAACATCGTCGGACAGAAGATCTTTGATAATAGCAATGCTAGGTTCAACTCTAATTTGCTCAGGGGGTGTAGGTGTTCTAATATAGCCTCTACGTATCACAGTTGAAGCTTTAGAATGATCCTTTATCCTAACAGGGAAAGGTGGTTTCTGAATGTAAGCACTGAGAACAACATGATCATTATAGGCAATGACATTCTCTTCGACTGGAGTGGGTTTAACTACATTGACTTCTAAAGGAGGATGATATTTAAACCACTTCTCTTTGGGGAGATCAATATGAGCAGCAAAGAATTCACACAATGAAGTTACTATCTCAGAGTCAAGTCAATACTTAGGGCTAAAGTCACTAAAGGTATTTGTCTCAACAAAGGATTTAACACAATCAAACGTAAAATTCATACCTGACTCCTTACCTTCTTCAAGCTCGCAATCTTCAGAGTTGCATTTAATTCTCTCCTATAAATTCCATTTGAAGTCAATATCTCTCTTCATAAAAGAACTAGCACAAGAAGTGTCAAGCATGGTGCGATCATCATGAGAAAGCCAAGCATAGAAGTTCTGAATGATAATTTCTCTCGAGAGCTCATGATTGGGGCATTAATATAACATTGATTTAAGCCTCCCCCAAGCTTGAGCGATGCTTTCTCTGTCACGAGGCCCAAAATTGTAAATATAATTCCGATCACGATCTACTAAATGCATAGGATAAAACTTTTGATGAAATTCCAATTTCAACAGATTGTAGTCCCATAATCCAGTATCATCACATAGCCTATACAATGCAATGCCTTATCCATCAAAGATAAAGGAAATACCCTCTTCTTGATATCATCCTCGGGCAACCCTGCGAGCTTAGATAAACCACAAACTTCATCTACATAGATTAGATCCAAGTCTGGATGTGATGTTCAATCTCCTGTAAAAGGATTAGCGAGCAGTTTTTCAAGCATACCCGAAGGAAATTGAAAGCAAATATTTTCAGTAGGTGCAGAAGGTTGACGAGCAACTATTTGTGCTTCCGTTCGAGGTGAATATACCCCGAACAAGCCCCTCAAAAAATTAGTATCCATAGTGACAAGTGACAATAAATTTCAGCACACTATATGAATGTTTCCTTACCAAGTTCCACTTACTAAAGGCCCTTCACTCCGCGGCAACGGCGCCAGAAAAGAGTCTTGATGACCCACAAGTATAGGGTATCAATCGTAGTCCTTTCTATAAGTAAGAGTGTCGAACCCAACGAGGAGCAAAAGGATCTGACAAGTGGTTTTCAGCAAGGTAAAATCTGCAGGCACTGAAATTATCGGTAACAAGTGATTGTGTGGTGAGATAATTCATAGCAAGCAACAAGTAATAAAAGTAGCAACGGTGCAGAAAAGTGGCCCAATCCCTTTTGTAGCAAGGGACAAGCCTGGACAAAGTCTTATAGGAGGAAAAACGCTCCCGAGGACACACGGGAATTTCTGTCATCCTAGTTTCATCATGTTCATATGATTCGCGTTCGTTACTTTGATAGTTTGATATGTGGGTGGACTAGCGCTTGGGTACTGCCATTACTTGGACAAGAATCCCACTTATGATTAACCCCTCTCGCAAGCATCCGCAACTACGAAAGAAGAATTAAGACAAAGTCTAACCATAGCATTAAACTAGTGGATCCAAATCAGCCCCTTACGAAGCAACACATAAACTAGGGTTTAAGCTTCTGTCACTCTAGTAACCCATCATCTACTTACTACTGGCCAATGCCTTCCTCTAGGCCCAAATAATGGTGAAGTTTTATGTAGTCTACGTTCACATAACACCACTAGAGGAAAAACAACATACAACATATCAAATTACCGAACGAATACCAACCTCACATGACTATTATTAGCATGACCTATCCCACGTCCTCAGGAAAAAAAGTAACTACTCACAAAGCATAATCATATTCATGACCAGAGAGGTAATGAGTAGCATCAAGGATCTGAACATAATCTCTTCCACCAAGTAATCCAACTAGCATCAACTACAAAGAGTAATCAACACTACTAGCAACCTTACAAGTACCACTCGGAGTCACGAGACGGAGATTGGTTACAAGTGATGAACTAGGGTTCGGAGATGAGATGGTGCTGATGAAGATGTTGATGGTGACGAGTCCCCTCCGATGAGAGGAGTGTTGGTGATGACGATGGCGACGATTTCACCCTCCGGGAGGGAAGTTTCCCCGATAGGATCGTCCTGCCGGAGCTCTAGATTGGTTCTGCTCAAGTTCCGCCTCGTGGCGGCGACGAATCCACGAAAAAGCTCCTCCCTGATTTTTTTCCAGACGAAATCCTTCATATAGCAGAAGAGGGGGGCAAGTGGGCCAACAGGTTGCCCACAAGACCTCATGGCACTGCCTGGGGGGTGGCCGCGCCGTGCAGGCTTGTGGCCAACCCCTCGCGTCCCTTTGGCACTTCTTCGGCCCAGTATTTTTGATAAATCCGGAAAAAAAATCCTCATTGATTCTCACGACGTTTGGAGTTGCGCAAAATAGGTATCTCAACTTTGCTCCACTTTTAGGCCAGAATTCCAGTTGTCGGCATTCTCCCTCTTCATGTAAACCTTGCAAAATAAGAGATAAAAGGCATAAGAATTGTACCGTGAAGTGAAATAACAGCCCAAGAAGCGATAAATATCAACATGAAAACCTGATGCAAAATGGACGTATCAGTAATAAACACTACTAGTCAACCACAAGCACCAATCTATAGTTCCGGTACAAATATTTAACACAAAGGATGAACTAGGGTTTGAGAGGAGTTAGTGTTGTTGAAGATGTTGATGAAGATAGCCCTCCCCAAGATGGGAGACTTGTTGGTGATGATGATGATGATTTCCCCCTCCAGGAGGGAAGTTCCCCCGGCGGAATCGCTCCGCCGGAGGGCAAAAGTGCTCCTGCCCAAGTTCCGCCTCGAGACGGTGGCGCTTTGTCCCGAAAGTCAACTCCTACTTTTTTCTAGGTCAAAATGACTTATATACCAGAAGAGGGGCACCGGAGGTGGGCCTGGGTGAGCACAACCCACCGGGGCGTGCCTCGGCTCCCTGGCTCGCCCAGGTGGGTTGTGCCCACCTGGTGGGTCCCCTCTGGTACTTATTTGCTCCAATATTCCTCAAATATTCCATAAAACATCCGCGTAAAGTTTCAGCTCATTTGGAGTTGTGCAGAATAGGTAGCCTGACGTAGCTTTTTCCTGTCCAGATTTCTAGGTGCCAGAATTCTCCCCCTTTGTGTATACCTTGCATATTATGAGAGAAAAGGCATTAGAATTATTCAAAAAAGCATTATTATACAATGAAACAACACAAATAATAGTAGGAAAAACATGATGCAAAATGGGCGTATCACAGGGAACCAGCGACCCTCACACAGCTGATGGCCGTCGTCGACGAGTATGGCATGGTCGAGTCTTCCATGAAGCCATCGGTGCTCGTCGACGCGTCCGGCAAGCCAACCGAGACCAAGATAGATGCCGCATCGATAACCGGCCGCTCCGAGCCGTATAAGCGCAAGCGCAAGACCGACCAACTCGATCCCCGTCAGGGCAGCCGGTAGGTCACGACTGATACGTCTCCGTCGTGTCTACTTTTCCGAACTCTTTTGCCCTTGTTTTGGATTCTAATTTGCATGATTCGAATGGAACTAACCCGGACTAACGCTATTCTCAGTAGAATTGCCATGGTGTTGTTTTTGTGCAGAAATAAAAGTTCTCGGAATGTCGTGATAATTTACGGAGAAATTTTCTGGAATAAAAGAAAAATGCCTGCGCAAAGATCCACCGGAGGAGGTAGACCAGTGGGCCACAAGACCCTGGGCTGCGGCCACCCACCTAGGCCGCGCCGTGAGGGCTTGTGGGGCCCACGTGGCACCACCGCCCCCAAACTCAGCTCTATATATTCCGTCTTGCCCGAAAAAAATCAGTGAGAAGGTTTCATCCCGTTTTACGATACGGAGGCGCCGCCACCTCCTGTTCTTCATCTGGAGGGCAGATCTGGAGTCCGTTTTGGGCTCCGGAGAGGGGAGATCGTCGCAATAGTCATCATCAACCTTCCTCCATCGACAATTCCATGATGCTCTTCATCGTTCATGAGTAATCTCATCGTAGGCTTCCTGGACGGTGATGAGTTGGATGAGATCTATCATGTAATTGAGTTAGTTTTTGACGGGGATTGATCCCTAGTGTCCACTATGTTCTAGACTGATGTTGCTACTACTTGGCTATGCTTAATGCTTGTCACTAGGGTCCGAGTGCCATGATTTCAGATCTGAACCTATTATGTTGTCGCCAATATATGTGTGTTTTAGATCCTATCTTGCATGTTGTAGTCACCTACTATGTGTTATGACCCGGCAACCCCAGAGTGACAATAGCCGGAACCACTCCCGGAGATGACCATAGTATGAGGAGTTCATGTATTCACACAGTGTTAATGCGTTGGTCCGGTTCTTTATTAAAAGGAGAACCTTAATATCCCGTAGTTTCCATTAGGCCACGCTGCCACGGGAGGGATGGACAATAGATGTCATGCAAGTTCTTTTCCCTAAGCACGTATGACTACATACGGAATACACACTTACATTAGATTGACGAACGGGAGCTAGTTACTTATCTCTCCGTGTTATAGCTGTTACATGATGAATCACATCCGTAATACTCATCCATCACCGATCCACTGCCTACGAGTCTTTTACTACTGGTCCTTGCTATGTTACTTTGTCTAGGCTTGTCCCTTGCTACAAAAGGGATTGGGCCACTTTGCTACTACTATTGCTACTGCTGTTACTCTGCTGCTGCTGCTACTGTTGTTCCTTGCTACTTCGCTGTCACTTCTCGCATGATCCTTTTTCATCACCGTTGGCGGGGAAGAATATTTCCCGTCCACGTGCAACTTACTGGCGCCATTGATACAACAGTTAGGAATAGTCTGCCGTCAACAGATAGTTTCTCGCACCGTTGCTATCATACTACTTTGCTAATGGTACTTTGCTTGCAGACACTAATCTTTCAGGTGTGGTTGAATTTGATAAACTTAGCTGCTAATACTTGAGAATATTCTTTAGCTTCCCCTTGTGAGTGAATCAACAAATTTGGGTCGAATACTCTACCCTCGAAAACTATTGCGATCCCCTACACTTGTGGTGTTATCAAGACCTTTTTCTGGCGTTGTTGCAGGGAAGCACATCTATATTCTGTGAGTCACTTGAGATTTTCGTCTGCTGGTCACTATGAGGAATCCGAAAGATCCAAGAACTAAAATCTTGCCTTCCACTACGAGGAGAGGTAAAGAACTGCCATGTAGCTCTGCACTTGATTCACCTTCAGTTATGAGTAAGTTTGCGACTTCGCTTCCTACTAGAAATCTTGATATGTCGCCTCTGCTACATGATGCTACTTATGCTGCCCATGATGCTTATGATGATGCCATGCTTGATACTATGCCTGATGATGCTATGATTGATACTATGCCTGATGATGCTATGCCTGATACTGCTTTGCCACTAGGTGCCCTTGATGCACAAATTGCTAGAGTTGCTCCTAGATGTGATGATACTTCTGAAACTGTTGATACTATTGAAGTAGAACCTACTACTATGCCTGAATTGCCTGCTATGCCTGATACGCGCTATGTTATGGAGGGAGAGATAGCTGAGGATTTTCTTGCGTGTAAGGATAGCTATGATGTTGAGAAACTACTGCGCAAGTGGAAAGAAAAATCTCTGAACGCTAGGATGAAATACGACCCGAAGTTTGCTACTTCGCCTATCTTTGTAATTGATAAGGATTATGAATTCTTTGTCGACCCTGAGTTAATCACTCTGGTCGAATCTGATCCTTTTCACGGTTATGAGTCTGAAACGGTTGTAGCCCATCTTACCAAACTGCACGATATAGCTACCCTATTCACTAGTGAGGAAAAGATCCGCCACTACTATATACTCAAGTTGTTTCCTTTCTTGCTAAAGGATGATGCTAAGACCTGGTTCACTTCTCTTGCTCCTGGTTGTGTGCGTAGCCCCCACGATATGGTCTACTACTTCTCTGAAAAATATTTCCATGCCCATAAGAAGCAAGCTGCCTTGTAGGAAATATACAACTTTGCTCAAGCTAAAGAAGAGAGTCTCCCACAAGCTTGGGGGAGGCTTATCCAGCTACTAAATGCTTTGCCTGATCACCCTCTTGAGAAGAATGAAATACTTGATATCTTCTAGAATGGACTTGCCGATTCTCCCAAAGACCACCTAGATAGTTGTGCTGGTAGTGTTTTTAGGGAACGAACTGTAGAACAAGCTGAGATTCTACTGAATAATATCTTGTGCAATGAGAATGCTTCGACTATTCCCGAACCACCTCCTAAGCCAACTCCGAAGAAAAGAGGTATTCTATTCCTCAGTCCTGAAGATATGCAAGAAGCCAAGAAATCTATGCGAGAGAAAGGCATTAAATCTGAAGATGTCAAAAATCTACCACCTATCGAAGAGATCCATGGTCTCGATAACCCGATACAGGTAGTAGAAGTAAATTATCTGCGTAGGTTTGATGAGAGTGTTATTCCTTTTGATAAACCTGCTAGCTTATGCATGGATGAATTTGATAACTTCGTTGTCAAACGACAGAGTTTCAATGATTATGTTAGCAGACAATTGGAAAAGAATGCTCGTATGCTTAGTCATTTAAGTGCTTGTGTGGACAGAAATGTCAATGATCTTAAGATCGTGAGTAAACATGCCTCTATGGTTACTAATCAAGTAGAATAAGTACTTAAAGCTCAGAATGACTTGCTCAATGAGTTGAATGATAATTCTGTTAGAGTCGTTACTAGAGGCGGTAGAATGACCCGGGAACCTTTGTATCCTGAGGGTCATCCGAAGAGAACTGAACAAGATTCTCAAGGAGTTAGCACTGATGCACCTAGTCATCCTAGAAAGAAGAAGAAAGATGATAGAAACCTGCACGCTAGCAACCATGTTGCTGCTACACCTGAGATTCCAAATGATGCCTCTGTCTCTGATGCTGAAACACAATCTGGTGATGAACATGAGCCTAATGATAATATCAATAGTGATGTTCATGATGATGCTCAACCTAGCAATGAAAAGGATGTGGAGATTGAACCTGCTGATCTTGATAACCCACAGCCTAAGACTAAGAGATACGATAAGAATGCCTTTGCTGCTAGGAAGCATGGTAAAGAAGGGGAACCATGGGTTCAGAAACCCATGCACTTTCCTCCCAAAGCATCCAAGAAAAAGGATGATGTGGATTTTGAGCGATTCGTTGAAATGATCAGGCCTGTCTTTCTGCAAATGCGTTTGACGGATATGCTCAAGATGTCTCCGTATGCTAAATACATGAAAGATATTGTCACCAATAAGAGGAGGATACCTGGGGTTGAGATTGCCACCATGCTCGCTAATTATACCTTCAAGGGTGGAACTCCCAAGAAACTAGGTGATCCCGGTGTACCCACTATACCTTGCTCCAATAAAGGTAACTATGTTAGAACTACGTTATGCAACCTTGGAGCTGGTGTTAATGTTATGCCTCTCTCTCTTTATCGTACACTTGAACTGGATAAGTTTACACCCACTGAAATCTCTCTACAAATGGCCAACAAATCAACTGCTTTCCCTATCGACATTTGCGAAGATGTGCCTATTGTGGTTGCTAACGTCACCATCTTAACAGACTTTGTTATCTTGGATATTCCTGAGGACGATGCCATGGCGGTCATCCTTGGAAGACCCTTTTTAAACACTGCAGGGGCTGTTATAGATTGCAACAAAGGCAATGTCACTTACCATGTCAACGGTAATGAGCATACGGTGCACTTTCCGAAGAAATAATATCGAGTACATTGCATCAATGCTATCGAAAAAACTTCATCGCTTCTTATTGGGAGCTTTGAATGCCCTATTCCTTGTGTCAAGATTAAGTATGATTTTCTTGTTGGGGAGATACACATCCCCATTGAGGTAACCTAGTGATTATTCGAAAATTCTCCGTTCTCTTTTGCGATTCGAAAAGGTTTGTTGAGGAGACTTGATCAACCCCATTGACGGATTTCTTTCGATGACCATAAGATGGATGAATCGAGGAGTCACAAACCTCTGTTCCAAGCTTTCACCTTTGGTTTCTTAGAAGAAAAATGATACGTTTAGTTTAGTATTCCCTGTTTTCTGTCTTAGCGTCCCGTGGAAAAGTACCTCGGAGCTGGTTATTTCCCTCCTTGGGACTAGACGAACTTAGGCCAAAAGCCTAAGCTTGGGGGAGTACGTGTTCTCCCCGACTTTACATTCTTGCTTACGCTTTCACTTTGTTAGCCGGTGTTCACACTTTGCCACTGTATCATCCATGCTAGTTTATTTTCTTTTTCTAGTTTTCTTTTCATGTATCTGTCTAGTTTTAGAAAACCCAAAAAGATTTTCTTTTTCTTCTTTTGCTTGTTGGGAGCTTTCCCGTGTAGATAGTTTTCTTTTTCTTTGTTTCAAGGTAGAAGATATTGGTTACAATGTTTAGTGGCTCTTGCATGCATACCTGTTTAGCTTTCATAGAGCCATATTACTTTGTCTTCTCCTTTGTGTTTGTCTGCAGATTCCAGCTTTAGTCCAATGCACGAGCACGCTTATTATTGTTCACATAGTTCGATCGTGCAAGTGAAAGGCAATAATGACGATATATGATGAAGTGACTGAGCGTGGAAAAGATGGTATGAACTCGATCTATTTTGTTTTTGTAAATATGACTAGCTCATCATGCCTGATTCAGCTTTGTTGTGAGAGAAACATGTTTGCAATGACAACTTAGAGATCATAGTTGCTTATGCCATGCTTACTTAGCTAGGATCTTATAATGGTTTGTCTTGGATGCCCACATTTATGTTGAGATGACTATGTTGTAGTATGATAGGATGGTATCCTCCTTTGAATGTTCCAAGTGGCTTGACTTGGCGCATGTTCACGCATGTAGTTGAAACAAAATCAACATAGCCTATATGATATTCATGTTCCTGGTGATTTATGTCCTACTCATGCTTGCACTCAATGTTAGTTAATCTCAATGCATTTTGATGACTGTTGTCGCTCTCTAGTTGGTCGCTTCCCAGTCTTTTGCTAGCCTTCACTTGTACTAAGCGGGAATGCTGCTTGTGCATCCACATCCATAAACCCAAAGTTGTTCCATATGAGTCCACCATACCTACCTATGTGCGGTATCTACCTGCCGTTCCAAGTAAATTTGCATGTGCCACTCTCTAAACCTTCAAGAAATAATCGGTTTTGCATGCCTGGACCGCTCATGTGGTGACACGGGGCTATTGGTATCTTCGATGCTAGGCGTGTTATCCTCGATATGTGTTTATTCACTATCATTCACGAGAAAGCGGCCGCTAATTGGAATTCCCAGTTCCATACTCAAATCAAAAAGATAATTGCAAACAAAACTCCCCCAGGATTGATGTTGGTATGGACGGTACCCGAGGATTCGGCTAGCCGTGGAGTGTGATTGATTGGTGGTGGGGGAGTCAAAACTTTACTTTTCTGTTTGGGAACCGCCTATAGCATGTGTAGCGTGGAAGATGTTGAGAACTCTTAGTCATTGCGTTGACAATGAAATCATGCCACCCAAAATTATCTCTGTTTTCAAAGCTTGAGCTCTGGCACCTCTGCAAATCAATGCTTCCCTCTGCGAAGGGCATGTCTATTTATGTTCGTGTTGAGTCATCCTCCTCTTACAAAAGCACCAATCAGAGAGCACCTCTGTCATTTTTATGCTTTGCTTTTAACTGTGTTGAGTATGACTGTGACTGGATCTTCATTGCCTTGAATTACAATGTTTATTCAGCCCTTGGTCTTTGAAGGTGCTCTGCATTTATGTTTTGCGATCTCAGAAAGAGCTAGCGAGATACCATCTATTCGTACTGCTTCATGATTGTTTTGATTGAAGTGTTGACGTTTGAGACTTATTATTATTTGCTCGCTAGTTGATTATGCCATTGATATGAGTTTACCGTGAGACCTAGATGTCATTTGCTTATGTGGTTTGCTTGTGATCTTGCTGAAACTCTGGATATCAGTTAGACATAGTGCAACAACAAGATCAAACAGAGTTTGTCAAAGTTTTTCTTTTGTCTCTTTCAGTTTGTCAACTGAATTGCTTGAAGACAAGCAAGGCTTTAAGCTTGGGGGAGTTGATACGTCTCCATCGTATCTACTTTTCCGAACTCTCTTGCCCTTGTTTTGGACTCTAATTTGCATGATTTGAATGGAACTAACCCGGACTAACGCTGTTTTTAGCAGAATTGCCATGGTGTTGTTTTTGTGGAGAAATAAAAGTTCTCGGAATATCCTGAAAATTTACGGAGATTTTTTCTGGAATAAAAGAAAAATACCTGTGCAAAGATCCACCGGAGGAGGTGGACCAGTGGGCCACAAGCCCCTGGGCCGCGACCACCCCCCTAGGCCACGCCGTGAGGGCTTGTGGTGCCCACGTGGCACCACCGCCCCCAAACTCAGCTCTATATCTTCCGTCTCGCCCGGGGAAAAAATCAGAGAGAAGGTTTCATCGCGTTTTACGATACGGAGGCGCCGCCACCTCCTGTTCTTCATCTGGAGGGCAGATCTGGAGTGCGTTTTGGGCTCCGGAGAGGGGAGATCGTCGCCATCGTCATCATCAACCTTCCTCCATCGACAATTCCATGATGCTCTTCATCGTTCGTGAGTAATCTCATCATAGGCTTGCTGGACGGTGATGAGTTGGATGAGATCTATCATGTAATCGAGTTAGTTTTTGACGGGGATTGATCCCTAGTATCCACTATGTTCTAGATTGATGTTGTAACTACTTGGCTATGCTTAATGCTTGTTAATAGGGCCCGAGTGCCATGATTTCAGATCTAAACCTATTATGTTGTCGCCAATATATGTGTGTTTTAGATCCTATCGTGCAAGTTGTAGTCACCTACTATGTGTTATCACCCGGCAACCCGAGAGTGACAATAGCCGGAACCACTCCCGGAGATGACCATAGTATGAGGCATTCATGTATTCACCAAGTGTTAATGTGTTGGTCCGGTTCTTTATTAAAAGGAGAACCTTAATATCCCGTAGTTTCCGTTAGGACCCCGCTGCCACGGGAGGGATGGACAATAGATGTCATGCAAGTTCTTTTCCCTAAGCACGTATGACTACATACGGAATACATGCTTACATTAGATTGACGAACGGGAGCTGGTTACTTATCTCTCCGTGTTATAGCTGTTACATGATGAATCACATCAGTAATACTCATCCATCACCGATAGACTGCCTACGAGTCTTTTACTACTGGTCCTTGCTACGTTACTTTGTCTAGGCTTGTCCCTTGCTACAAAAGGGATTGGGCCACTTTGCTACTACTGTTGCTACTGTTGTTACTCTGCTGCTGCTGCTACTGCTGTTCCTTGCTACTTCGCTGTCACTTGTCGCGAGATCCTTTTTCGTCACCGTTGGCAGGGAAGAATATTTCCCGTCCACGTGCAACTTACTAGCTCCATTGATACAACAGTTAGGAATAGTCTCCGTCAACAGATCTGTCTCTCGCATCGTTGCTATCATACTACTTTGCTTGCAGACACTAATCTTTCTGGTGTGGTTGAATTTGATAAACTCAGCTGCTAATACTTGAGAATATTCTTTAGCTTCCCCTTGTGAGCGAATCAACAAATTTGGGTCGAATACTCTACCCTCAAAAACTGTTGCGATACCCTACACTTGTGGGTTATCAACGACCATCAAGGACAGTCGGATGGCCGACAATCAGGGCTCTAGCCGGCGCCAGTGCACCTATGACGGCAAGTAGCCCTAGCTTCCCAATTACACTTTCGAGGCTATGCTCGATGGGCCCATAAAGTTCCATAGCGGAGCCAAGCCGGCTACACACACGGCCCGCTAGTGCAGCTCGTTCACCAAGATCGCACGGGGTAACGCTGTGCCTACCACGCCGCCGCCACCGCTTCCCGCCCTGGGAGCCGGCGGTTCCCATGGCGACTACCCCGAGCAGGAAGCGACCTACGTTGTTTCGACCACCAAGGACGACAACAAGCACAACCAGCGCACGCGTGAGCTAGAGGTCAATGTCGTCCTCCCTTCGATACCCCAGTACATGCACTGGTCGAACAAGCCTAACACCTCGGGGCGCAAGGATCACCCGACCGTGATGCGGACGCCGCGCGACTACATGCTAGTCCTCTACCCCACCTTAGTCTCCCTACGTAGCACCCGCCGCTTCATGAGGGCGCTCGTCGACGGTGGTAGCAGCATCAACATCCTCTACCACGACACCAGGGACAAGTTCAGCATCCTGGAGTCCAAGCTCTAGCTGGCTTGGATGGTATTCCATGGTATCGTTCGTGGTAACACTTGCTCCCTAAACAGCAAGGTCCGGCTTGACATGTTGTTCGGCTCGCTGAAGAACTTTTGTCGCGAGCCAATCCGGTTCGAGGTCGTCAACCTCTCCAGCTCCTACCAGGCCATCTTGGGTCGTCCCGCCCTGGCCAAGTTTTGGGTGGTTCCTCACTATGCCTACCTTAAGATGAAGTTGTCGAGTCCGCATGAAATCATGATCGTCGCTGGCAACTACAAGAAGTCAAGTCAACTAAGTGCGCTCTGGCCGGCTCCAAGCTGGTTGAATCCCTTGTCATTGTCGAGGAGTGGCGACAGATCAACCAGCTCATGTCCCTCGACCGCGAGCCGGTGGCCGCGTCCGAACCAAAGCTAAAAAAGCTGGCTACGGAGGCCCAGTTCCACCCGGCCGCCAACAAGGACACCAAGAGGCCCACTGGACCCGACCGACCCCACCGGCAAGTACGTCGTGGTGGGGGCGGCCTCAGCGACAAATAGGAAAGCGACCTCGTCCACTTCCTCCATGAGAATCAAGGTATCTTCGCATGGACCCCAAAGGACATTCAGGGAGTCCTGAGGAAGTACGTCGAGCACTTCTTGCAGATCCGATCGAACACAAAGACGGTCAAGCAACCGCTGTGTCGCTTCTCTGAGGAGAAACAGCAGATCATCATTGAAGAAATCGTGAGGCTGCTAGCAGCTCGCTTCATCATGGAAGTCTTATACCCGGACTGGTTGGCGAACTCAGTCCTGGTGCTGAAGAAGAAAAACACTTGGCGCATGTGTATCGACTACACGAGCCTAAACAAGGCTTGCCCCAAGGATCCATTTGCTCTGCCCCGTATCGATCAAGTGATCGACACGACGGTCGGTCGTGAGCTATTGTCCTTCTTGGAAGCCTACTCAGGCTATCGCCCGATCAAGCTTAATCTGGCTGATCGGATCAAAACAACTTTCATAACACCCTTCGGGGTGTTTGCTATATCCAGATGACGTTCGGGCAGAAAAACGTCGGCGCCACGTTCCAGCGTTGCATGTAGCGATACCTCTATAGGCAACTTTGCACAACGTACACGTCTACATGGATGACATTATGGTCAAGACCAAAGAAATCCGCACCCTCCTAAACAATCTCAAGGAGATGTTCGTGAGCTTGCGCGAGTTCGAGATACGGCTGAACCCAGAGAAGTGAGTGTTCGACGTTCGAGCTGGAGCTCCTCAGTTTCCTTGTTTCTGAATGGGAAATCGAGGGCAATCCATAGAAGATCCTGTCCATCGAGCGGATGGCTCAGCCGACCAACCTACCGGCATTCACAAGATCACCGACTGTCTTTCCTCACTCAGTCGTTTCATCAGCCGGCTAGGAGAACCCCCCCCCCCTCTACCGCCTGCTCAAAAAGGTGGGCAACTTCATCTGGAGCGAACATGCGAAGGAGGCCGTGCACGTCCTCGAGCGCACAGTGACCACATCACCCATGCTGGCCTCGCCAACGAACAAGGAGCAGATGCTCCTCTACATTGTCGCGACCAGCCGTGTGGTCACCATTGTCATAGACGTCGAGCGCACAGAGTCGTGCGGATCCTAGCCGGTCCAACGACCTGTCTACTATCTGAGAGAGGTGATGTCCGCCACCAAATAGAACTACCCGCACTACCGAAAGATATGTTATGGCGTGTTCCTGGCGGCCTCAAAGCTTAAGCCCTGATACGTCTCAAACGTATCTATAATTTTTGACGGTTTCACGCTGTTATCTTGTCATCTTTGGATGTTTTGTTTACCTTTTATATCTTTTTTGGGACTAACTTATTAATTCAGTGCCAAGTGCCAGTTCCTGTTTTTTCTGTGTTTTTGACTCTTTTCATATCTGATTTTGGAACGGAGTCCAAACGGAATAAAATCCCCGAAATAATTTTTTCCAGAACGGTTGAAGATCGGGAGACTTGATGGCCAAGGCAGGGGGCCCACAGGGAGCCCACAAGCCCTGTTGCCGCGGCCAGGGGGGCCCGCGGCAACCAGGCTTGTGGCCTCCGTGGCGCTCCCCTGCCCTAGCTCTTTGGCCTATAAATTCCCTAAAAATCCAGAAACAATTGGGGCATCCACGAAAACACTTTTCCGCCGCCGCAAGCTTCCGTTTCCGCGAGATCTTATCTAGACACCCTTCCCGGAGCCCTGCCGGAGGGGACTTTGGAGTTGGAGGGCTTCTACATCAACATCATCGCCTCTCCAATGACTCATGAGGAGTCTACTTCAGACCTACGGGTCCGTAGTTAGTAGCTAGATGGCTTCTTCTCTCTCTTGGATTTTCAATACAAAGTTCTCCATGATCTTCATGGAGATCTATCCGATCTAATCCTCTTTGGCGGTGTGTTTGTCGAGATCCGATGAATTGTGGATTTGTGATCAGATTATCTATGAATTATATTTGAGTCTTTGCTGATTTCTTATATGCATGATTTGATATCCTTGTAAGTCTCTCCGAGTCTTGGGTTTTGTTTGGCTAAACAGATCTATGATTCTTGCAATTGGAGAAGTGCTTGGTTTTGGGTTCATACCGTGTGGTGACCTTTCCCAGTGACAGAAGGGGCAGCAAGGCACGCATAGTGTTGTTGCCATCAAGGGTAACAAGATAGGCTTTTATTATAGATATGAGATTGTCCATCTACATCATGTCATCTTGCTTAAGGCGTTACTCTGTTCTTTCGGACTTAATACACTAGATGCATGCTGGATAGCGGTCGACGTGTGGAGTAATAGTAGTAGATGCAGAAAGTATCGGTCAACTTGTTTTGGACGTGATGCCTATAGATATAATCATTGCCTTAGATAACGTCACGACTTTGCGCGGTTCTATCAATTGCTCGACAGTAATTCGTTCACCCACCGTCTACTTTCTTTCAAGAGAGAAGCCACTAGTGAACACTATGGCCCCCGGGTCTATTCAAAACTATCGTTTCCACTTGCACTTTTACTTTGCTTGTTTACTTTGTTGCTTTTAGTTCTCACTTTGCAAACAATCTATAAGGGATTGACAACCCTTCATAGCGTTGGGTGCAAGCTCTTTGTGTTTGTGCAGGTACTTGTGACTTGACGAGATCCTCCCACTGGATCGATACCTTGGTTCTCAAAACTGAGGGAAATACTTACCACCACTGTGGTACATCACCCTTTCCTCTTCAAGGGAATACCAACGCAAGGCTCCAAGGCCGCGGGGAAATCCTTTGCATATTTTCCAAGGAAGTCCCTAAAGGCATAGCCGTAGCTGCAGGATTCCTGGCACCGTACCAGGGAAGGTCTGTTGTCGCAGTAGCAGAAGGATTTCTGGCGCCGTTGCCGGGTAAGGTGTGTTGTCGCAGTAGCAGAAGGATTTCTGGCGCCGTTGCCGGGGAGGATCAAGTCAATAATAGTCTCTCTTCAACGTGCTGATTTCTCGCGCGGGGAGGAGAAATCAAGTCATCTATCCAAGTAGGTGTCACAAACTCATCTCTTGCATTTACCTTTTTTGCCAGTTGCCTCTCGTTTTTCTCTCCCCCACTTCACATTTGCCGTTTTCATTTGCCTTTCTTCTTTGCCGTTTTCATTTGCCTTTTTGCCGTTTTCTTTTTCCCTTTGCCGTTTTCCTTTACCCGTTTTCCTCGCTTGCTCCTAGGCTTGTTCGTGAGAGATCTTTCCTCATGGCCAAACCAAACTATTTAAGAAGGTTGGAAGAGATTGAAACTAGTGTCAAAGGTTTCATGTCTTCTCAGTTTGACCAAAATAGTTACTTCTGTAGAGAATTAAAGGAGCAAAATTCTTTTATGGCCTGTTTGAATAAAGAAGTTGATGATATGGCCAAACAATTCCTTGCACTAAATTCTCAGCTTGCTCACCTTGAAAAATTGGTGGGCCAAATTTCTGACAAGCAGGCTACCTTAGTCAATAAGATGGCAGCTAAACCTGAAATTTGTGATGCAGATCACGAAGATCTTAAAGTGCTTGGTGTGACTCCTCTTGAATCTTTTTTTCGCGTGCCAAACCTATTGATGAAGGGGCTGGATATGAATACACTTTGGTTGAAAAACGCCCCAATGATTCGGAGCCCACCTCTTGATGATAAAGGTGTGGAGAGTGGAGTAGAAGAAACCAAAATTTTGGGTAGTAATGAAACTCCCACTTTGGATTTCCAGGAATTCAATTATGTTAGGGCTCCTTGTTTGAATGCATTTCCTTGATGCAATCCATTGCAAACTCTCCACATGCTTATAGCCAAAGCAAAGCCTTTACTGCTCATATCGTAGATGCTATGATGAAATGTCTTGAAGAGAAGCTCGAATTACAAGTCTCTATACCTAGAAAACTTCATGATGAGAGGGAACCTACTATTAAAATCAAAATCAAAAACTATGAATGCAATGCTTTGTGTGATTTGGGTGCTAGTGTTTCCGTGATTCCGAAGTCTTTATGTGATATTCTTGGTTTTCATGAGATTGAAGAGTGTTCTCTTAATTCGCATCTTGCGGATTCTACTGTCAACAAACCCATGGTAAGGACTGATGATATTCTTATTGTTCCAAATAAGACTATGTACCCGTGGATTTCATTGTACTTGACATAGATTGCAATCCTTCATGTCCCATTATTATTGGTAGACCTTTCCTATGGACTATTGGTGCTATCATCAATATGAAGGAAGGGAATATTAGATTTCAATTTCCCCTAAAGAAGGGCATGGAGCATTTTCCTAGAAATAAAATAAGATTGCCTTATGAATCTATGATCAAGGCTACTTATGGTTTGAGCACCAAGGATGATTATACGTGATTCCATCAACTTATGCCTAGCTAAGGGCGTTAAACAATAGCGCTTGTTGGGAGGCAGCCCAACGAATCTATCCTTTTTCTTTCTGTTTTGTGTTTTCCACACTTTCATAATTCTGTTATGATTGTGTTTTTGGTGTTTCTTTTTGCGTTTGTGCCAAGCAAAACCATTATGATTAGTCTTGGGGATGATCGTTTGATCATGCTGGAAAAGACAGAAAGTTTCTGCTCACGAAAAGAATTTTCATTTTTTTCTGTATGAGTTTTTGAATTGATTCTTTTTGCTCCTGATTGCTACGCAAATTATTCAGACTGTCGTAATTTTTCAGAATTTTTGAAGTACCAGAACTATACGAAGTATACAGATTGCTACAGACTGGTCTCCTGTTAACAGATTCTGTTTTTTTTTGAGTTGGTTGCTTATTTTGATGAAACTATGGATAGTATCCGGGGGTATTAGCCATGGAATATTGAAAATACAGTAACCCAACATCAACATAAGTAGAATTTAAGTTTGCTACAGTACCTAAGGAAGTGGTGGTTTACTTTCTTATACTAATGTTATCACGAGTTTCTATTTAAGTTTCGGGTTGTGAAGTTTTCAAGTTTTGGGTGAAGTTCTTATGGACAAAAAGAAAAAGAGTGACAAGAGATCAAGCTTGGGGATGCCAAAGGCACCCCAAGGTTATTCAAGGATGCCGTAAAAGCCTAAGCTTGGGGATGCCCCGGGAAGGCATCCCCTCTTTCGTCTTCAATCCATCGGTAAGTTACTTGGGGCTATATTTTTATTCACCACATGTTATGTGCTTTGCTTGGAGCGTCTTGTATCGTAGGAGTCTTTTATTTTTGTTGTGTCACAATCATCCTTGCTACACACCTAGAGAGAGAGACATGCACTCACCGTGATTTTGTCGAGGTTCACTTATATCCTTTGGTTAGACAATTCAGCTCACATGTGCTTCACTTATATCTTTTGAGCTAGACAATTTTGCTCTATGTGCTTCACTTATATATTTTAGAGCACGGCGGTGCGTGGCTTGGTAGTTGATCTATGCTATGAAAGTAGTCTCAAAAGGTGTAGTTATCCAAAGGGATATGAAAACTTCCACCTTCATGTGCATTGAATAGTTAGAGAAGTTTGATTCATCTCAATTAGTTTTGATTTGTGGGTATGGTAATATTGAAGTTATATTAGTAAGGTGTTGTGGATCTAGAAATAATTGTGTTGAACTTAGTGATTCCCGTAGCATGCACGTATGGTGAACCGCTATGTGATGAAGTCTGAGCATGATTAGCCTATTGATTGTCATCCTTTGTGTGGCGGTCGGGATCGCGCGATGGTTTATACCTACCAACCCTTCCCCTAGGAGTATGCGTTGAATGCTTTGTTTCGATTACTACTAAAATTTTTGCAACAAGTATATGAGTTCTTCTTGACTAATGTTTGAGTCCATGGTTTAGATGCACTTTCACCTTCCACCATCACTATCTTCTTTAGTGTCGTGCAATTTTCGCCGGTGCACAAAACCCACCATTAGCCTCCCTCAAAACAGCCACCATACCTACCTACTTTGGCTTTTTCAAAGCCATTCCGAGATATATTGCCATGCAACTACCACCATGACATGTGCCACCACTTCTACATTGCCATTTCATGATCACAAGATAGCTAGCATGATGTTCCCATTGATGTCTATGACATGCTAGATCATTGTCACGGTACACTACCGAAGGCATTCCATATAGAGTCATCATTGCTCTAAGTTTTGAGTTGTAAGTGTGATGATCATCATTGATGGAGCATTTTCCCATGTGAGGAAATAAAAGAGGCCAGCGAAGCCCATTTACAAAAAAGAGGCCAAAGATGCCCACCAAAAAAAAGAGGCCAAAGAGCGCACCAAAAAATGAGAGAAAAAGAGAGAAGGGACAATGCTACTATCTCCTTTCCACACTTGTGCTTCATGTTAAGCACCATGATCTTCATGATTGAGAGTCTCTCGTTTTTTCACCACCATATAGCTAGTGGGAAATCTTCATTATATAACTTGGCTTGTATATTCCAATGATAGGCTTCCTCAAATTTGCCTTAGGTGTTCGTGAGCAAGCAAGTTGGATGCAAACCCACTAGTTTTCTTTAAGAGCTTTCACATACTCTTATCTCTAGTGCATCATTTGTATGGCAATCCCTACTCATTCACGTTGAGATCTATTGATGAGCATCTCCATAGCTCATTGATATGCCTAGTCAATGTGACGATCTTCTCCTTGTTTGTCTTGCAACCTCCACCACACTCCACACCACTTATAGTGCTAAAACCGTGGCTCACGCTCATGTATTGCGTGAGAGTTGAAAAAGTTGAGAAAGTAAAGGTGTGAAAACAATTACTTGGCCAATACCGGGGTTGTGCATGATTTAAATTCATTGTGCAAGGATGATAGAGCATAGCCAGACTATATGATTTTGAAGGGATAACTTTCTTTTGGCCTTGTTATTTTGAAAGTTCATGATTACCTTGCTAGTTTGCTTGAATTATTATTGTCTCCACGTCAATAGCAAACTATTGTTTTGAATCTAATGGATCCGAATATTCACGTCACATAAGAGGAGTTACAAAGGACATCTATGCTAGGTAGCATGAAAGCATCAAAAATTAATTCTTTATCACTTCCCTATCGAGGACGAGCAGGAGTTAAGTTTGGGGATGCTTGATACGTCTCAAACGTATCTATAATTTTTGATGGTTTCACGCTGTTATCTTGTCATCTTTGGATGTTTTGTTTACCTTTTATATCTTTTTTGGGACTAACTTATTAATTCAGTGCCAAGTGACACTTCCTGTTTTTTCTGTGTTTTTGACTCTTTTCAGATCTGATTTTGGAACGGAGTCCAAACGGAATAAAATCCCCAAAATATTTTTTTCCAGAACGGAAGAAGATCGGGAGACTTGAGGGCCAAGGCAGGGGGCCCACAGGGAGCCCACAAGCCCTGTTGCCGCGGCCAGGGGGGCCGCGGCAACCAGGCTTGTGGCCTCCCTGGCGCTCCCCTGCCCTAGCTCTTTGGCCTATAAATTCCCTAAAAATCCAGAAAAAATCGGGGCATCCACGAAAACACTTTTCCGCCGTCGCAAGCTTCTATTTCCACGAGATCTCATCTGGAGACCCTTCCCGGTGCCCTGCCAGAGGGGACTTTGGAGTTGGAGGGCTTCTACATCAACATCATCGCCTCTCCAATGACTCGTGAGTAGTCTACTTTAATCCTACGGGTCCGTAGTTAGTAGCTAGATGGCTTCTTCTCTCTCTTGGATCTTCAATATAAAGTTCTCCATGATCTTCATGGAGATCAATCCGATGTAATCCTCTTTGGCGGTGTGTTTGTCGAGATCCGATGAATTGTGGATTTGTGATCAGATTATCTATGAATTATATTTGAGTCTTTGCTGATTTCTTATATGCATGATTTGATATCCTTGTAAGTCTCTCCGAGTCTTGGGTTTTGTTTGGCCAACTAGATCAATGATTTTTGCAATGGGAGAAGTGCTTGGTTTTGGGTTCATACCGTGTGGTGACCTTTCCCAGTGACAGAAGCGGCAGCAAGGCACGCATCGTGTTGTTGCCATCAAGGGTAACAAGATGGGCTTTTATCGTACATATGAGATTGTCCATCTACATCATGTCATCTTGCTTAAGGCGTTGCTCTATTCTTTTGGACCTAATACACTAGATGCATGCTCGATAGTGATACGTCTCAAACGTATCTATGATTTTTGATGGTTTCATGCTGTTATCTTGTCTTCTTTCGATGTTTGATCTACATTTTATATCTTTTTTGGACTAACTTATTAATTCAGTGCCAAGTGCCATTTCCTGTTTTTTCTGTGTTTTTGACTCTTTTCAAATCTGATTTTGGAACGGGGTCCAAACGCAATAAAACCCCGAAATGATTTTTTCCCAAACGGAAGAAGATCGGGTGGCCTGTGGGCCAAGCCAGGTGGGCTCCAGGGAGCCCACAAGCTACCACTCCGCCACCAGGGGGAGGCGGCGGTGTGAGGGCTTGTGGCCTCCCTGGCCGCCCCCTGACCTAGATCCTTGGCCTATATATTCCCAAATATTCAGCAAAAAATGAGGGGAGCCTCGAAAATACTTTTCCGCCGCCGCAAGCTTCTGTTTCCGCGATATCTCATCTGGAGACCCTTCCCGGCGCCCTGCCAGAGGGGACTTTGGAGTTGGAGGGCTTCTTCATCATCATCATCACCCCTCCAATGACTCGTGAGTAGTTCACTTCAGACCTACGGGTCCGTAGTTAGTAGCTAGATGGCTTCTTCTCTCTCTTCGATCTTCAATACAAAGTTCTCCATGATCTTCATGGAGATCTATCCGATGTAATCTTCTTTGGCGGTGTGTTTGTCGAGATCGGATGAATTGTGGATTTGTGATCAGATTATCTATGATATATATTTGATTCTTTGCTGATTTCTTATATGCATGATTTGATATCCTTGTAAGTCCCTCCGAGTCTTGGGTTTTGTTTGGCCAACTAGATCTATGATTCTTGCAATGGGAGAAGTGCTTGGTTTTGGGTTCTACCATGTGGTGACCTTTCCCAGTGACAGTAGGGGCAGCAAGGCACACATCAAGTAGTTGCCATCAAGGGTAAAAAGATGGGTTTTTTATCATTGGTTTGAGATTATCCCTCTACATCATGTCATCTTGCTTAAGGCGTTACTCTGTTCTTATGGACTTAATACACTAGATGCATGCTGGATAGCGGTCGACGTGTGGAGTAATAGTAGTAGGTGCAGAAAGTATCGGTCTACTTGTTTTGGACGTGATGCCTATAGATATAATCATCGCATAGATATCGTCACAACTTTGCGCGGTTCTATCAATTGCTCGACAGTAATTTGTTCACCCACCGTCTACTTGCTTTCATGAGAGAAGCCACTAGTAAACACTACGGCCCCCAGGTCTATTCACATCCATCGTTTACACCTCCGCTTTTACTTTCTTTGTTACTTTGTTGCTTTCAGTTCTCACTTGGCAAACAATCTATAAGGGATTGACAACCCCTTCATAGAGTTGGGAGCAAGCTTTTGTGTTTGTGCAGGATCTTGAGATACTCCACCACTAGATTGATACCTTGGTTCTCAAACTGAGGGAAATACTTACCACCGCTACGCTACATCACCCTTTCCGCTTCGAGGGAACACCAATGCAAGGCTCCAAGGCTACGGGGGAAATCGTTTGCATACTTGCCTAGGAAGTCCCTTGAGGCGTAGCCGCAGCAGAAAGATCAAGCCAGGTACTCTCCCGTCGACGTGCCTATTTCTGGCGCCATTGGAAGGTCTTTTGTTGTAGTAGGAGAAGTATTTCTAGCACCGTTGTCGGGGAGGAGAAATCAAGATTTATCCAAGTAGGTCTCACAAACTGTTCTCTTGCATTTACTTTTGTTGCCAGTTGCCTCTCGTTTTCCTCTCCCCCACTTCACATTTGCAGTTTTCATTTGCCTTTTCTTTCGCCGTTTTCTATTGCCTTTGTCGTTTCTCTTTGTCTGTGTTCTCGCTTGCTTGTGTGCTTGTTTGTTTGTTTAAGTCATCATGGCTGAAAACACCAAACTTTGCGACTTCTCGAGCACTAATAATAATGATTTTATTAGTACTCCGATTGCTCCCGCCACTAGTGCGGAATCGTATGAAATCAACGCAGCTTTGCTGAATCTTGTTATGAAAGAGAAATTCTCTGGCCTTCCTAGTGAAGATGTCGCATCCCATCTCAACACCTTCATTGAGCTTTGTGATATGCAAAAGAAAAGAGATGTGGATAATGACGTGATTAAGTTGAAACTTTTTCCTTTCTCGTTCCAAGATTGCGCAAAAACTTGGTTTTCTTCTTTGCCTAAAAATAGTATCGATTCTTGGGATAAGTGCAAAGATGCTTACATATCCAAGTATTTTCCGCCGGCTAGTACCATCTCCTTACGTAAGGATATCATGAATTTCAAGCAACTTGATCATGAACACGTTGCACAATCTTGGGAGAGGATGAAGCTTATGATTAGAAATTGTCCCGCTCATGGCTTGAGTTTGTGGATGATTATACAAATCTTTTACGCTGGCTTGAATTTTGCTTCTCGCAATATCTTGGACTCCGCCTCAGGTGGAACGTTCATGTAAATCACGTTAGGAGAAAATATCATGACCAACTACTCTCAGTGGCACACTGAAAGGTCGCCTGCTAGCAAAAAGGTGCACGCTATAGAAGAGATTCACTCGCTTAGTGCTAAGATGGACGAGTTGATGAATTTGGTTGCTAGTAGAAACGCTACCGTAGATCCTAATGACATTCCACTATCTTCTTCGATTGAGATTAGCAACGCTAGTTGGTAGGAACAATTTTGGCAACAACAATGCTTTTAGAGGAAACTATGTTCCTAGGCCTTTTCCTAGTAACTCCTCTAACAATTATGGCAATTCCTACGGCAACACTTATGGAAATCACAACAAATTACCCTCTGATCTAGAGAGTAATATCAAAGAGTTCATCAACTCTCAAAAGATTTTCAATTCGTCCATAGAGGAAAAACTACTCAAAATAGACGATTTGGCTAAAAGCGTTGATAGGATGTCTTATGATATTGATGCTTTGAAAGTTAGATGCGCTCCTCCAAAGGTCAACTTGGATGAAACTTTGAAAGCTATGCGTATCTCCATGAATGAGAGCAAAGAAAGAACCGCCCAAATTCGCGCTAGACATGAATGGTTTAAAAGGGTGCGTTCTAGTGATGCAAATCACGAGGATCTAAAAGTGCTTAGTGTTTCTCCTCTTGAATCTTTGTTTTCGCGTGTCAAACCTACTTATGGAGGGGCTGGATATGAATCCACTTTGGTTGAAAAACGCCCCAATGATTCGGAGTCCACCTATCTTGATGATAAAGGTGTGGAGAGTGGAGTAGAAGAAGTCAAAATTGTGGGTAATAACGAAACTCCCACTTTGGATTTCTAGGAATTCAATTATGATAATTGCTCCTTGTTAGAATGCATTTATTTGATGCAATCCATTGCAAACTCTCCACATGCTTATAGCCAAAGCAAATCCTTTACCGCGCATATTATAGATGCTATGATGAAATCTCTTGAAGAGAAGCTCGAACTAGAAATCTCTATACCTAGAAAACTTCATGATGAGTGGGAACCTACTATCAAAATCAAGATCAAAAACTATGAATGCAATGCTTTGTGTGATTTGGGTGCTAGTGTTTCCTTGATTCCAAAGTCTTTATGTGATATTCTTGGTTTTCATGAGATTGAAGAATGTTCCCTTAATTTGCATCTTGCAGATTCTACTATCAAGAAACCCATGGGGAGGATCGATGATGTTCTTATTGTTGCAAATAAGAACTATGTACCCGTGGATTTCATTGTACTTGACATAGATTGCAATCCTTCATGTCCCATTATTCTTGGTAGACCTTTCCTAAGGACTATTGGTGCTATCATCGATATGAAGGAAGGCAATATTAGATTTCAATTTCCTTTAAAGAAGGGCATGGAGCACTTTTCTAGAAAGAAAATAATATTGCCTTATGAATCTATGATGAGGACTACTTATGGTTTGAGCACCAAAGATGACTATACGTGATTCCATCACTTTTTGCCTAGCTAAGGGCGTTAAACAAAAGCGCTTCTTGGGAGGCAACCCAACGAATTTATCCTTTTTATTTCTGTTTTTTGTTTTCCACACTTTCATAATTCTGTTATGATTCTGTTATTTTTTACTTCTTTTTGCATTTGTGCCAAGCAAAACCGTTATGATTATTCTTGGGGATGATTATTTGGTCATGCTGGAAAAGACAAAAACTTTCTACTCACGAAAAGAATTTAATTTTTTCTGTAAGAGCTTTTGAGTTGATTCTTTTTTCTGCTGATTACTACGCAAATTCTTCAGACTGTCATAATTTTTCAGAATTTTTGAAGTACCAGAGGTATACGACATATACGGATTGCTACAGACTGGTATGTTGTTAACAGATTCTGTTTTTGTTGTGTTGGTTGCTTATTTTGATGAAACTATGGATAGTATCATGAGGGTATTAGCGATGGAAGATTGGAAGTACACTAACCCAACATCAACACAAGTAGAATGTAAGTTTGCTACAGTACCTAAGGAAGTGGTGGTTTGCTTTCTTGTACTAATGTTATCACGAGTTTCTGTTTAAGTTTCGTGTTGTGAAGTTTTCAAGTTTTGGGTGAAGTCCTTATGGACAAAGAGATAAAGAGTGCCAAGAGCTCAAGCTTGGGGATGCCCAAGTCACCCCAATAGATTCAAGGATGCCGTAAAAGCCTAAGCTTGGGGATGCCCCGGGAAGGTATCCCCTCTCTCGTCTTCAATCCATCGGTAACGTTACTTGGGGCTATATTTTTATTCACCAAATTTATGTGTTTTTTCTTGGAGCGTCTTGTATCAGAGGAGTCTTTTATTTTTGTGATGACACAATCATCCTTGCTGCACACCTAGAGAGAGAGAGACATGCACACACCGTGATTTTTTCGAGCTTCACTTATATCTTTCGGTAGACAATTCAGCTCACATGTGCTTCACTTATATCTTTTGAGCTAGACACTTTTGCTCTATGTGCCTCACTTATATATTTTAGAGCACAGCGGTGCGTGGCTTGGTAGTTGATCTATGCTTTGAAAGTAGTCTCAAACGGGGTAGTTATCCAAAGGGATACGAAAACTTCCACCTTCATGTGCATTGAATAGTTAGAGAAGTTTGATTCATCTCAATTAGTTTTGAGTTGTGGTTATGGTAATATTGAAGTCATGCTAGTAAGGTGTTGTCGATCGAGAAATACTTGTGTTGCAGTTAGTGATTCCCGTAGCATGCACGTATGGTGAACCGGTATGTGATGAAATCTGAGCATGATTAGTATATTGATTGTCATCCTTTGCGTGGCGGTCGGGATCGCGCGATGGTTTATACCTACCAACCCTTCCCCTAGGAGTATGCGTTGAATGCTTTGTTTCGATTACTAATAAAACTTTAGCAACAAGTATATGAGTTCTTCATGACTAATGTTGAGTCCATGGTTTATATGCACTTTCACCTTCCACCACCACTATCTTCTTAGTGCCGTGCAACTTTCGCCGGTGCACAAAACCCACCATTAGCCTCCCTCAAAACAGACACCATACCTACCTACTATGGCTTTTGCAAAGTCATTCCGAGATATATTGCCATGCAACTACCACCATGACATGTGCCACCACGTCTACATTGCCATCACATGATCGTAAGATAGCTAGCATGATGCTTCTATTGATGTCTATGCCATGCTAGATCATTGCCACGGTACACTACCGAAGGCATTCCATATAGAGTCATAGTTGCACTAAGTTTTGATTTAGAAGTGTGATGATCATCATTAATGGAGCATTGTCCCATGTGAGGAAATAAAAGAGGCCAAAGAATCCCACCAAAAAAAGAGGCCAAAGATCCCACCAAATAAAAAAATGAGAGAAAAAGAGAGAAGCGAAAATGCTACCACTTTTTCCACACTTGTGCATATTAAGCACCATGATCTTCATGATTGAGAGTCTCTCGTTTTGTCACCACCATATAGCTAGTGGGAAATTTTCATTATATAACTTGGCTTGTATATTCCAATGATAGGCTTCCTCAAAATTGCCTTAGGTCCTCGTGAGCAAGCAAGTTGGATGGACACCCACTAGTTTTCTTTAAGAGCTTTCACATACTCGTAGCTCTAGTGCATCATTTGTATGGCAATCCCTACTCATTCACATTGATATCTATTGACGAGCATCTCCACAGCTCATTTATATGCCTAGTTAATGTGACTATCTTCTCCTTTTTTTGTCTTGCAACCTCCACCACATTCCACACCATCTATAGTGCTATAACCATGTCTCACGCTCATGTATTGCGTGAGAGTTGAAAAGGTTTGAGAAAGTAAAGGTGTGAAACAATTACTTGGCCAATACCAGGGTTGTCCATGATTTAAATTCGTTGTGCAATGATGATAGAGCATAGCTAGACTATGTGCTTTTGTAGGGATAACTTTATTTTGGCCTTGTTATTTTGAAAGTTCATGATTACCTTGCTAGTTTGCTTGAATGATTATTGTTTCCACGTCAATAGCAAACTATTGTTTTGAATCTAATGGATCTGAACATTCATGTCACATAAGAGGAATTACAAAGTACACTATGCTAGGTAGCATGAAAGCATCAAAAATTCATTCTTTATCACTTCCCTACTCGAGGACGAGCAGGAGTTAAGCTTGGGGATGCTTGATACGTCTCAAACGTATCTATGATTTTTGATGGTTTCATGCTGTTATCTTGTCTTCTTTCGATGTTCGATGTACATTTTATATCTTTTTTGGGACAAACTTATTAATTCAGTGCCAAGTGCGAGTTCCTGTTTTTTCTGTGTTTTTGACTCTTTTCAGATCTGATTTTGGAACGGGGTCCAAACGGAATAAAACCCCGAAATGGTTTTTTCCCGAACGGAAGAAGATCGGGTGGCCTGTGGGCCAAGCCAGGTGGGCTCCAGGGAGCCCACAAGCTACCACTCCGCCACCAGGGGGAGGCGGCGGTGTGAGGGCTTGTGGCCTCCCTGGCCGCCCCCTGACCTAGATCCTTGGCCTATATATTCCCAAATATTCAGCAAAAAATCAGGGGAGCCTCGAAAATACTTTTCCGCCGCTGCAAGCTTCCATTTCCGTGAGATCTCATCTGGAGACCCATCTCGGCGCCCTGCCGGAGGGGACTTTGGAGTTGGAGGGCTTCTTCATCATCATCATCGCCCCTCCAATGACTCGTGAGTAGTTTACTTCAGACCTACGGGTCCGTAGTTAGTAGCTAGATGGCTTCTTCTCTCTCTTGGATCTTCAATACAAAGTTCTCCATGATCTTCATGGAGATCTATCCGATGTAATCTCCTTTGGCGGTGTATTTGTCGAGATCCGATGAATTGTGGATTTGTGATCAGATTATCTATGTTATATATTTGAGTCTTTGCTGATTTCTTATATGCATGATTTGATATCCTTGTAAGTCTCTCCGAGTCTTGGGTTTTGTTTGGCCAACTACATCTATGATTCTTGCAATGGGAGAAGTGCTTGGTTTTGGGTTCTACCATGTGGTGATCTTTCCTAGTGACAGTAGGGGCAGCAAGGCACACATCAAGTAGTTGCCATCAAGGGTAAAAAGATGGGGTTTTTATCATTGGTTTGAGATTATCCCTCTACATCATGTCATCTTTCTTAAGGCGTTACTCTGTTCTTATGGACTTAATACACTAGATGCATGCTGGATAGCGGTCGACGTGTGGAGTAATAGTAGTAGATGCAGAAAGTATCAGTCTACTTGTTTTGGACGTGATGCCTATAGATATAATCATCGCATAGATATCGTCACGACTTTGCGCAGTTCTATCAATTCCTCGATAGTAAATTGTTCACCCACCGTCTACTTGCTTTCATGAGAGAAGCCACAAGTAAACACTACGGGCCCCGGGTCTATTCACATCCATCGTTTACACCTCTGCTTTTACTTTGCTTTGTTACTTTGTTGCTTTCAGTTCTCACTTGGCAAACAATCTATAAGGGATTGACAACCCCTTCATAGCGTTGGGAGCAAGCTTTTGTGTTTCTGCAGGATCTTGAGATACTCCTCCACTGGATTGATACTTTGGTTCTCAAACTCAGGGAAATACTTACCACCGCTACGCTACATCACCCTTTCTACCTCGAGGGAACACCAACGCAAGGCTCCAAGGCCACGGGGGAAATCCTTTGCATACTTGCCTAGGAAGTCCCTTAAGGCGTAGCCGCAGCAGAAAGATCAAGCCAAGTATTCTCCCGTCGACGTGCCTATTTCTGGCGCCATTGGAAGGTCTTTTGTTGCAGTAGCAGATAGCGGTCGACATGTGGGGTAATAGTAGTAGATGCAGAAAGTATCGGTCTACTTGTTTTGGACGTGATGCCTATAGATATAATCATTGCCTTAGATAACGTCATGACTTTGCGCGGTTCTATCAATTGCTCGACAGTAATTCGTTCACCAACCATCTACTTGCTTTCATGAGAGAAGCCACTAGTGAACACTACGGCCCCCGAGTCTATTCACAACTATCGTTTCCACATTCACTTTTACTTTGCTTGTTTACTTTGTTGCTTTCAGTTCTCACTTTGCAAACAATCTATAAGGGATTGACAACCCCTTCATAGCGTTGGGTGCAAGCTCTTTGTGTTTGTGCAGGTACTTGTGACTTGACGAGATCCTCCCACTGGATCGATACCTTGGTTCTCAAAACTGAGCGAAATACTTACCGCCGCTGTGCTACATCACCCTTTCCTCTTCAAGGGAACACCAACGCAAGGCTCCAAGGACGCAGGGAAATCCTTTGCATATTTGCCAAGGAAGTCCCTAAAGGCGTAGCCGTAGCAGCAGGATTCCTGGCGCCGTACCAGGGAAGGTTTGTTGTCGCAGTAGAAAGCCCTACTTCTAGGAACACCCGATAACGATGGTGAGCACCGCTCCCCTCAGAGAAATCCTGGCGAAATCGCCAAGTGGGCCATCCAACTGGCCAACCACCACATCGCCTATCATTCTCGCACGGCGGTCAAGTCATAGGCCTTGGCGGATTTCCTCGTCGACTAGGTGGAAACGGAGTACCTACCGCCGCCTCTCGACTCCACCCATTGGCTCGGGGACTACTTCCCTCGATCCGGGGGTTGCCGGTCCTCCAACAGGAACACTCTCGCCCGACCCCAGGACCGCGATAGTCGGCCAGCCGGTTGCCTGCCCCGTCCCAGCAAGCCCACTCGTGGTGGTCGTGCTAACACTGGTCACGCCCCCTTCCTGGGTACAACCCTTCCTCGACTACATCGAAAACGGCAAACTGCCTCCTAACAAGGTCGAGGCCCGACAAATCCAACGGCGAGCTCGTCAAGCGCACCGTGTCTCGAGTGTTCTAGTGCTGCATCGAGGTGGACAAGGGCCCCGAGATCCTCCTTCACATGCACCAGGGCGAGTGCAGCCACCATGCCGCCTCGCGCTCCCTAGTCACGAAGGCGTTCCACCATGGGTTCACCTCATCGTCTGCCCTAAAGGACGCCAAAGAGCTGGTCGACAAGTGAAACGACTGCCAGCGCTTCAAAGCGCGTAGCCACCAGCCGGCTGCAGCCCTGCAAACCATTCAGCTCACATGGCCTTTCGATGTCTGCGGCCTGGAAATAGTGGGCCCATTTAAAACCGACCAATGTGGCATAACACACCTCCTTGTGGCCGTCCACAAATTCACAAAGTGGATCGAGGCCACGCCAATCAAGAAATTTGACAGCCCGATAGCCGTCACATTAATCAAGGACATCACCGTCCACTACGGCCTCCCCAAGAGCATCGTCACCGACAATGGCACCAACTTCGCCAAGGGCGCGCTTGCTCGTTACTACAACGAGCAAGGAATCAGGTTGGACCTCTCGTCCGTGGCCCACCACAGTCAAACGGCATGGCGAAGCGGGCCAATGACCTCATCCTCGCCAGCCTAAAGCCCAGGCTGGTCGAGCCGCTCGAGCGCTCAGCCGATGCCTGGGTCGAGGAACTATCGGCCGTGATATAGAGCCTGTGAACCATGCCCAATGGTCAACCGATTCCACCCCTTCTTCCTCGTATACGGGGTCAAAGAAATCATCCCCACCGACGTCAAGTTCGACTCACCGCGAGTCACCCTCTACACAGAGGCTCACACCAAGGAAGCATGAGAAGAAGGCGTCGACCTCCTCGAGGAGGCATGCGAGCTGGCGCTATGGACAACAAGCATCTACGAGCAGGGCCTCCGCCGCTATCATAGCCGCTGGGTCAAGCCCTCTCGTTTCGAGAGGGCGACCTGGTGCTCCGGCTGATCCAACGGAGAGCCGACCAGCACAAGATGTCCTCCCTATGGGAGGTCCCCTTCATCATCAACAAAGCATTGAGCAACAACGCCTACTACCTGATTGGTGCCCAAAAGCCAAAAAAGAACAAGAAGGACGCCTCCGGCTCTGACACGAAGTGCCCATGGAACGCAGAGCTCCTCCGTCCATTTTACAGTTGAAGTGCATGTATGCATTTCTTCCATTCAAATCAAGGAACGGCCGACACCCTCGAGCAGGACTCGGGGACTGCTTTTTCCATTCCTATCTACGACCGAGTTATTTTTTCGCTGACCGCCCCCGAACAGGCTCAGCCGGCCCGGGGACTGCCGGTACACTCAATCGCCCGGCTCGGTAGACTAATATACCTCCTCCCCCATAGCCTAACCCTTTTAGCTACATACCACAACCTGGCTATTTGGCCGACGGGCGCACAAGTGAAGGGGCGGAATGAATAGGAAAAAACGACAAGGGGCGAGCCGGGTCCGGCAATGCTACTCGGTTCGTTCAAAACCCAACTTGCAAAAGTCAAAAGTACCAACACGATGCCTCCATGAGCCCACTCCTCGCCCGGTCACAGTTCGTAAGCCAGCTGGCCGGTAGGAAAAAAGGCAAAGGAGCGGGGCACATGGGAAAAACAACTAAGGCAAGAAAAAGTGTTGAACGAACCAGCAAAAGGGTACCAAGTTGAAACAAAACTATAGTGCATAGATAAAGATAGCGGCGCCAGGACAAGAGTGTACAACATCAAACCTACACCCCCACTGGATGGACTTGTTCGTAACAAAGTGCACGATTAAACAAAGTCGCAAGATAAGAAAATAGACTGCAGGCGCCTACAGCGCCACCTCCCCTTCCTCAATTGGCCAGGTCTTCTAGCCCTCCTTAGCATTGCCAGCCGGCGGAACGTGTCGGCTGGCCTCCACGTTGCTAGCCGGCGGAGTCTCGCGGTGGGGCATCTCCACTTCTCCAGCCGGCGGGGTCTTCCAACCCACCTCAGCATCGCCTACAGGAAGCTCCGTCGCTTTGGAGTCCACCTCGCTGGCCTCGTCAGTGTTGGCTCGCTCCTCCTAGCTGGACCTGACCTCCTCCTCATTGGTAGTGCTCGGGATGCCAAACTCGTCCTCCGGGATGGGCACACCATCCTCCACCAGATCGGGGTACTACTTGTTGCTACCTATTGAGCTTGCGTTGGTTTTTCCCTTGAAGAGGAAAAGGTGATGCAGCACAGTAGCAGTAAGTATTTCCCTCAGTTTTGAGAACCAAGGTATCAATCCAGCAGGAGAATCAAGCCAAGTGTCCAAACTACATGCGCACAAACGAGCTTGCACCCAACGCTATAAAGGGTTTTTCAATCCCTTCAAGATTGATGGCAAAGTGAGATCTGAAGGTGGAAAGTGCAACAAAGTAAAAGTGTAAGGCTGAAAATATGATGTGAAGTAGACCCGGTGACCATAGTTTTCACTGGAGGCTTCTCTCAAGATAGCAAATATTACGGTGGGTGAACGAACTACTGTCGAGCAATTGAAAGAACCGCGCAAAGTCATGATGATATCTAAGGCAATGATCATACATATAGGCATCACGTACGAGACAAGTAGATCGATACTGTCTGCATCTACTACTATTACTCCACACATCGACTGCTATCCAGCATGCATCTAGTGTATTGAGTTCATGACGAACAGAGTAACGCCTTAAGAAAGATGACATGATGTAGAGGGATAAATTCATGCAATATATATAAACCCCATCTTTTTACCCTTGATGGCAACAACACGATCCGTGCCTCGCTACCCCTTCTGTCACTGGGTGAGGTCACCGCACGGTATGAACCGAAAACCAAGCACTTCTCCCATTGCAAGAATCATAGATCAAGTTGGCCAAACAAAACCCACAACTCCAAGAGAATTACAAGGATATGAAATCATGCATATAAGAGATCAGAAGAAACTCAAATAAGATTCATAGATAATCTCATCATAAATCCATAATTCATCGGATCTCGACAAACACACCGTAAAACAAGATTACATCGGATAGATATCCATGAAGATCATGGAGAACTTTGTATTGAAGATCCAAGAGAGAGAAGAAGCCATCTAGCTACTAGCTATGAACCCGAAGGTCTATGGTGAACTACTCACGCATCATTGGAGAGGCAATGGTGTTGATGAAGAAGCCCTCCATATCCGAATCCCCCCTCCGGCAGGGCACCAGAACGTGCCCAGATGGGATCTTGCGGAGAAAGAAGCTTGCGGCGGCGGAAAAGTATTTTCTTGGATCTCTCCCGTGGTTTTGGATTTTTCGGGGATTTATAGGCGGAAGAAGTAGGGCAGACGAGCCACAGGGGGCCCACAAGCCTGCTAGGATCGCCCCCTGGCCGCACCTAGGGGGCTTGTGGCCTCCCGTGGTGGCCTCTGCCTTGGTTCTCACGCCCCTGCGTATCTTCTGTTCCGGAAAAAATCTTTTCAGAAGTTTTATTCCGCTTGGACTCCGTTTAATATTCTCCTCTGAAAAGGGTCAAAAACACGGAAAAAACAGGAACTGGCACTTGGCACTGAGTTAATAAGTTAGTCCCAAAAAAGATATAAAAGGTATACAAAACATCCAAAGTTTGACAAGATAATAGCATGAAACCATCAAAAATTATAGATACGTTGGAGACGTATCACTTGTCGAGCAAGGCGTAGCTCTCCAGCTCGTTATCCCAAAAGTCGATGGCCTCGTCACACCATGTCAGGTCCACGTGCGGCTTCGCCCAAATTGTGGCCAACTGGTACTGGTTGATACCCGAGTACCAGGAAAGGGTGAAGGTCAGCGTCATCCGGGCGCCGCCCCTCAGCACCGATGCCCTCCACACATTGAAGCAATCCACAACATGCTCGAGCCACCCGCGACCCGGCTGATGGTAATTCCCGTCACCTGGTCGGGCCAAAGGGCCGTGACAAGGTCCCCGCCAGCCATCTGGAGGCAGTCATAGAGAACCCGCAGGAAGGCCAGACGTGACTCGGAGGCATGGACCACCTCCTTCATCCCCCAGCCGGCATCAACATACGGATTGCTCCCCTCCCGGTGCAGCTCCTCTCGGCGGGCCTCCATGGCCTGCTCCGCCCGCACCTGGGTCTTTGGAAAGTGAGCTAGCCCAAAGAAAATGATAAGAGGAAGAACCGGCAAAACACAAGAAAGAAGACAAGGAACTCACTGGAAAAGAGCTCATCTACCTTGTGGAAAAGCTGGAGTGTGGCAGACGCCTCCCGCTCCGCCCTCATCTTGGCCGCCGTCGCCCGGCGAGATTCCTCCCCGAGCCAAGCAACCTCAGTGCGGAGAGTCGCCACCTTCTCCCCGCCAGTGACCGACGCTCGCGATGTCGCCTCCTTGGTCATCGTATCATGTCGGAGCACCTCCGGGAGACGCTCCACCTCCGTCTTCAGGTGCCATGCAGCTGCCCGCTCGGCCTCCAGATCCCTCCCCAGCCGGTGACGGTCGTCGGCAACCTCGTCGCGCTTGTTGCGTACATCGACAAGGAAGCGATGAGCTCCACCACCTCGGCTTCAGAAATGGCCCCCTCTACAATAAAAGTTCGTGGTCAGCAGTTGGCTCCAGAGAAACACCAAAAGACAAAGATTTGGTCCGGCTGCCACGCAGCGGAGCAGCCGGCACGAATCTCGAGGACTACACCCAGTGGATGCACGCACGCGCGCCCACCAATTCAAGGACATACCTCGGGCCTTCTGCAACTCAACCGTCTGCAGCTTGATCTTCTTCCGTGGCTTGAAGTACAAATTCTTGCTATAATGGTACAATGCGGTCACCTCCTTGAAGAGAGCGGCGTGCTTCTCCATATCAACCTAAGGAGAGAACACGAGAAAAGGATCAGAGGACAAAGATTTGGCCCTGCTACCACATAGCCGAACCGAATCTCGGGGACTACACCCACTGGGTGCGCTCGCACGCCCCCACTAGAAAATATACAAAAAAGGAAAAGTCTCACACGGCTTACCAGAACCGCCTTCTCCACCAGCGCGAGGTTGTGCCCTGACGGAACCACGCGATCACATCGCCCGCGCTGGCCGACACTAGAGCCTACCTGCCAACAAAAGAACTCGCCTCGACTGACCTCGGGGCAGGGCCCATCTTGGCCCACTCCGCCGTGACGGCGGAAATCGACCAGTTCGTCCGGTCGGCCCCGTGAATCTCGGCCTTCGTCGATGCCTCCGGGTTCGGTTGCACTGATGAAACCACCAGGGTCGTGTTGTCGCCTCTCCTGGCCTCAGACCTGGCCCGACGCCCCTGGTTGGACTCTGGGATCACCATGTCCTCGCCTGCCGGCTCCACAGTCGGCGATGCCTCCACCTCCGGGGTGGGCTCCTTATGTGTACCAGCACGCGCCAGGGAGGCTTCCGGGGCATGAGCCACGGTGGACGCAACGTCGTTGTACCGCTCATCGCCCTAGCCGAAGGTCCACCCAAGCCGGACGCCGCGACCACCAAGACCATTGCCTTGGCTCTGTGAAGCTGCAGGGCATGCTCCCGCTCGGGTCGCGCCGTTGCTGCATGCTCCACAGCGAGCTGTGCAGCACCGTCGCCCCCAAGAGCTGACGAGGCCGACGGCGGAAGCTCAATGGCCTCGCTGCCGAAAGAAAGGGCATGAGCTCACCGTCGTATCGCAGAGGCGAAAGAAAGAAAGGGGTACGAGCTCCAAAAAGAAAAATCATACCCAAAAGCGAGGGGAATCTCGCGGCCACCCCGCCTCAGCACCCTGTGTGCCTATGGACTGGTGCCCTACGGTAGCACACCGACCGAGCTTTCTTCATGGCGAGGGTGATGACCGGTCCCTCAACCGGTCGCTTCTTCCTGCGTTGTTCCTCCGCCGTCTGACGGCGCGCCGAGTGGCTCCCAAACAGTTGGACCACACCCGACTGGCCCCCAGTCAAGAGCTGCGCACTCCCACCTCGTCGACAGCACCGGGGCGGTCCCGTCGCTACAGGCAACGCTTCCAATATGCGGACGTTGTCTTCGTCATCGTTGGTCCAGTCCCGCACGGACACCTCGGGGCAAGGACTGCTCGACGCCCCAACCCCGTCGGCTGCGCCGCCAGTCGACGCCTCCTCCTCATCACCATCATCATCCTCCACCTTTAGCGCATTGGGGTCCTCGGGGCCAGCTGGGTCACCCCCGTCCAGCTTGTTGTCCTCGCGTCGGAGCACGCGGTCCAGCGTAAAGGTTTGCGGGTTCGGACCGTCCGACGTCATCTGTCGGGCGAAAGGCTGAAGAAAAGGTGCGACCATGCATGATTCGTCACAGGAAAAAGAAGCGAGAAAAGCTGTAGTCGGACGAAGCTTACCTGTGGCGCGCGGTTCTCACGATAGAACGACTCCATGCCGAACCACCACGCGTGATCGTCCAGCCCGAAGTGGGTGATAGCGTTCATCCTGGCAGCGATCTTGTTCGGCAGCAGCTCTACAGTCGACACCCTCCAGGGGTCCTTGTGCAAGCCCATGTCGAAGATCCGGTGTGGCCGCTCATGGAGTGGCAGCACCCGGCACGAGATGAAGGCTGTCACAAGGTCCAAGGACTACAGCCTGTGGGAGGCCTTGAGCTTGAACACCCGGCCCGCGATCGCCGTCATGTCATCGCCACACACCTCGACGTTCCTGTTCGCGCTAGTCGGTTGTGTCAAAGAATGGTGGAAGGTTCACGCAGTCCCGCCCCTCCTCGACGCTGCGAACATAGAAGAAGTAGTGATGCTACATTTTTAAGGAGTCAATCCATCTCATCTTCGGGAAGAGCCCGTTGCACCACGCGTACACCACAACGCTGCCACACGAGTACGACACGTTGTCATTCTTTTGGGTGCGGAAGTGGAAGAAGAGATGAAACAGAGCAGGAAACACCCAGAATCCCAGGTATCCCTCGCACAGGGTGGTCAGGCACGAGAGGTACAACACGGAGTTTGGCCCTAGATGGTGCACCTCGAGCCTGAAGAAGTCCAAGAATTGCTGCATGAAGCGGCTCGCCGGCAGAACGAAGTCGATGATAAAATGTGTGCCGAAGACGACGCACTCGCTGTCACAACGCTCCGGCACGAGCTCACCTCCGGGTGCACACGCCTCCATGCACTCCGTGGACGGGATCTTCCGCGTCATCCTAAGTTACTCGGTGTGCATGTCGGTCATGACGGATACCTCCCACGAGATGGGGAGCAGCGCCGCCATCACGGTGCTTGCCGGCGATAGAGCAGGAGAGAAGAGGCGCGAGACATGGCTCCCCAGTGGATCGACCGCGGGAAGGTGTTGCGGGCGCGAGGAGGGAGGAGCGGCAGCAACGAGCTCTACGGGCACAAGGAGGGAAGGATGGTGGCGACAGGCGCTGCCGGAGCAAGGAGGAAGGGCCACGACCGCAATCTCCGAAGCACTGGCAAGGTGGGAGATGGAGAGTGGGAAGCAACTGCTACCTCGGCCTCCCCTCCTCTCTTTAAAGCCCTGGAGACGTGGGGCGTGGGATCGGTTACGCCCACGTCCCTCACCTGCCCACGACACCCTCGCGCATTAATCGCGCGGGGAAACCAACTGGCGGCCCTTGCCGCACAAAATCATGTGCACGGGTGATACGTCTCCGTCGTATCTACTTTTCCAAACTCTTTTGCCCTTGTTTTGGACTCTAATTTGCATGATTTGAATGGAACTAACCTGGACTGACGTTGTTTTCAGCAGAATTGCCTTGGTGTTATTTTTGTGCAGAAATCAAAGTTCTCAGAATGTCATGAAAATTTACGGAGAATATTTTTGGAAAATATGAAAAATACCTGAGCAAAGATCCACTGGAGGAGGTGGGCCAGTGGGCCACAAGCCCTGCCACTACCACCCCCCTGGTGGCGGATGGCAAGCTTGTGGGGCCCACGTGGCTCTGCCGCCCCCAATCTCAGCTCTATAAGTTCACTTTCATCCCAGAAAAAATAAAGATAGAAGATTTTATCGCGTTTGCAATACAGAGGCGCCGCCAGAACCTGTTCTTCATCTGGAGGGCAGATCTGGAGTCCGTTTTGGGCTCCGGAGAGGGGAAATCGTTGCCATCGTCATCATCAACCTTCTTCCCTCTCCAATTCCAAGAAGCTCTTCGTCGTTCATGAGTAATCTATTCGTAGGCTCGCTGGGCGGTGATGAGTAGGATGAGATCTATCATGTAATCGAGTTAGTTTTGATGGGGATTGATCCCTAGTATCCACTATGTTGTGAGATTGATGTTGCTACTACTTTGCCATGCTTAATGCTTGTCCCTAGGGCCCGAGTGCCATGATTTCAGATCTGAAATTATTATGTTGTCACCAATATATGTGTGTTTTAGATCCGATCTTGCAAGTTGTAGTTACCTACTATGTGTTATGATCCGGCAACCCCGGAGTGACAATAACCGGAACCACTCCTATTGATTATCATAGTTTGAGGAGTTCATGTGTTCACCAAGTGCTAATGAGTTGGTACGGTTCTTTATTAAAAGGAGAACCTTAATATCTCGTAGTTTCCTTTTGGACCCCGCTGCCACGGGAGGGATGGAAAATAGATGTCATGCAAGTTCTTTTCCCTAAGCACGTATGACGACACACGGAATGCATGCCTACATCACATTAACGAACGGGAGCTAGCCACATATATCTCCGTGTTAGAACTGTTGCATAATGAATATCATCCAAACAAATCACCGACCCATTGCCTACGAGTTTGTCCCACCGCTGCTGTTACTTGTCTTGCTCTGCTGCTACTGTTGCTACCACTGTCGCTTGCTTCTGTTGCTACTTGCTACTGCTGTCACTACAGTTGTTCCTTGCCTCTCCTATTACTCGTTACACCGTTGCTACATGCTACAATCTTGATTCTCTCGACGTTGACGGGAAAAGACAATTTCCATCAACGGGCAACTTGGCGCCATTGATACGACATTTAGGAATAGTCTGCCGTCAACAGATCATTTCTGACACCGTTGTTATCATACTACTTTGCTGTTACTACTTTGCTTGCAGATACTAATCTTTCAGGTGTGGTTGAATCTGACACATTCAGCTGCTAATACTCGAGAGTATTCTCTCACCTCCTGTTTGGCGATCAACAAATTTGGGTCGAATAATCTACCCTCGAAAACTGCTGCGATCCCACGCGTTGGTGGGCCGTCAACAACATTCTTCTAGTTTCATTGCCAGAGAGTGCTAGCGGCATTCTTTTGGTGCCGTTGCAGGGGAAGGTCTGCTGTCACGTAATCACCATTTTTCTGGCGCCATTGCCGGGGAGGTATTGCTATATTCTCTGAGTCACTTGGGATTTATATCTGTTGATCACTATGAAGAATCTGAAGGATCCAAAATCCAAAGTCTTGCCCTCAACTACGAGGGGAGGTAAGGAATTGCCATCTAGCTCTGCACTTGATTCACCTTCAGTTATGAGTAAGTTTGCGACATCACCTCCTGCTAGAAACCTTGATATGTCGCCTGTGCTTGATGATGCTTATGATGCTACTGCTAGAGATGCTATGCTTGATACTATGCTTGATACTGCTTTGCGTGATACTGCTAGAGATGCTATGCCTGATACTGCTAGAGATGCTATGCGTGATACTGCTTTGCCTGATGATGCTAGAGATGCTATTTTACCTAATGATGCTATGCTTGATACTGCTAGAGATGCTACTTTGCCTGATATGCCACTAGGGGTATTCCTTGATGCTCATATTGCTAGAGTTACTGCCAATGCTCGTGATGCTTCTGAAACTGCCGATACTATTGAGATAGAACTGTAAGGATGCCTATGACGATACTATTGAGATAGACCTGCTTTTGCTCCTGCTAGATCTAGCTCTCCTAGATATGAATTGACTGATATACCCAAGGGTTACGTTATGGAGGGAGAGATAGCTGAGGATTTTCTTGCGTGTAAGGATGCCTATGACGCTGAGAAATTACTTCTCAAGTAGAAGGAAAAAATCTGTGAAAGCTAGGATGAAATACGACCCGAAGTTTGCCACTTCACCTATCTTTATCACCGATAAGGATTATCAATTCTCTGTCGACCCTGAGATAATCTCTCTAGTCGAATCTGATCCTTTTCACGGTTATGAGTCTAGACGTTCGTAGCCCATCTTACCAAACTGCATGATATAGCCACCCTTTTCACTAATGAGGAGAAGATCCGCCACTACTATATCCTTAAGATGTTTCTTTTCTCTCTAAAGGATGACGCTAAAGCCTGGTTCACCTCTCTTGCTCCTGGATGTGTGAGTCGTCCCCAGAATATGGTCTATTACTTCTGTGAGAAATATTTCCCTGCCCATAAGAAGCAAGCTGCCTTGCAGGAAATATACAACTTTGCTCAACTACAAGAAGAGAGTCTCCCACAAGCTTGGGGGAGGCTCGTCGAGCTGCAGAATGCTTTGCCTGATCACCCTCTTAAGAAGAACGAGATACTTGATATCCTCTATAACGGACTTACCGATGCCTCTAGAGACCACCTAGATAGTTGTGCCGGTTGTGTTTTTAGGGAACAAACTGTAGAACAAGCTGAGACCCTACTGAATAACATCTTGATGAACAATAATGCTTGGACTATTCCCGAACCACCTCCTAAGCCAACTCCAAAGAAAAGAGGTATTCTATTCCTCAGTCCCGTAGATATGCAAGAAGCCAAGAAATCTACGCAAGAGAAAGGCATTAGATCTGAAGATGTCAAAAATCTACCACCTATCGAAGAGATCCATGGTCTCGATAACCCGATACAGGTAGTGGAAGTAAATTCTCTACGTAGGTTTGATGAGAGTGATATTCCTTTTGATAAACCTGCTAGCCTATGCTTTGATGAATTTGACAACTTTGTTGCCAAACAACAGAGTTTCAATGATTATGTTAGCGGACATTTGGAACGAAGTACTCGTATGCTTAGCCATTTAAGTGCTTGTGTAGACAGAAATGTCAATGATATTAAGCTTATGAGTAAACATGCCTCTATGATTACTACTCAGGTAGAACAAGTACTTAAAGCTCAGAATGATCTGCTCAAAGAATTAAATGACAACTCTGTTAGAGTAATCACTAGAGGAGGCAAAATGACTCAGGAACCTTTGTATCCTGAAGGTCATCCTAAGAGAATTGATCAAGATTCTCAAGGAATCAATGCTGATACACCCAGTCATCCTAAGGAGAAGAAGAAGGATGATAGAAACCTACATGCCAGTTCGCCAAATACTATCACACCTCAAGAACCTAATGATATTTCTGCGTCTGATGCAGAAACACAATCTGGTGATGAACATGAACCTGGTGACAATATGGACAGTGATGTTCATAATAGTGCTCAACCTAGCAATGATGAGGATGTGGATATTGAACCTATGGTTAATCCTGATAACCCACAACCTAAGAGATACGATAAGAATGACCTCATTGCTAGGAAGCATGGAAAAGAAAGGGAGCCATGGGTTTAGAGATCTATGCCCTTTCCTCCTAAGCCATCCAAGAAAAAGGATGAGGATTTTGAGCGCTTCGTTGAGATGATAAGACCCATCTTTCTGCAGATGCGGTTAATTGATATGCTCAAGATGTCTCCGTATGCCAAGTACATGAAAGATATCGTGACTAATAAACGGAAGATACGGGATCTTGAGATCTCCACCATTCTTGCCAACTACACTTTCAAAGGTGGAACTCCTAAGAAACTTGGTGATCCCGGAGTGCCCACTATACCTTGTTCCATTAAAGCAAACTACGTAAGAACTGCCTTATGTGACCTTGGAGCCGGCGTTAGTGTTATGCCACTCTCTCTTTATTGTAGACTTGAATTGGATAAGTTGACACCCACTGAAATTTCTCTGAAAATGGCCGACAAATCAACTGCTTTCCGTATCGGCATTTGCAAGGATGTGCCTGTCGTGGTTGCTAACACCACTATCTTAACAGACTTTGTTATCTTGGATATTCCCGAGGACGATGCCATGGCTATCATTCTTGGAAGACCCTTTTTAAACACTGCAGGGGCTGTTATTGATTGCAACAAAGGCAATGTCACTTTACATGTCAACGGTAAGGAGAACACGGTGCACTTTCCGAAGAAACTATATCAAGTACATTGCATCAATGCTATTGAAAAGACTTCATCGATTCTTATTGGGAGCTTTGAATGCCCTATTCCTCGTGTCAAGATGAAGTATGAATTGCTTGTTGGGGAGATACATATCCCCATTGAGGTGACTTAGTGGCTACTCGAAAATTCTTCGTTCTCTCTTGCGATTCGAGAAGGTTTTGTCATGAGGACTTGATCAACCCCATTGACGAATTTCTTTCGATGACCATGAAATGGATGAATCAAAGAGTCACATACCTCTGTTTTGAGATTTCATTTTCTGTTGCTTAGAAGAAAAATGATAGATTTAGTTTAGCTTTTCCTGTTTTCTTTTTTAGCGTCCCAGAGAAAAATACCTCGAAAATAAAAGTTCACCCATGGTCCTGAAAATTTAGTATGATTTTTTCTGGAATATTTGAAAAATATTGGGCCTGCGAGCTGGCCTGGGGGCCAGACCAGTGGGCCACAAGCCCTGCCACCGCCAGCCCCCTGTTGGCGGCTAGCAAGCTTGTGGGGCCCACAGGGACCCCCCCCCACTCATTCTAGCTCCCAGCCTCTTCTTCCACCTCCAGAAAAAATTGTTTCACAGCTCAAACCCGTGTTCTTGCTCATTTGGCTGTGATTTTCAATCTCCTTGCTCCAAGCACCATTCTCCGAACCGTTTTGGGGAAATTACTCCTTGGTAAGTGACTCCTCCATTGGTCCAATTAGTTTTTGCTCCAGTGCTTTATCCTTCGCGTATTCTTGCTACCTTGGTGACCCTGCTCTTGAGCTAGAAATGTTGATTTAGCTGGTCCCAAGTAGTTTTAGTGCGTGATACGGTCTATACGCACTAGTAGGAGTAGTTGCTACAAGTTGGGTTAATCTTTATTCACTTTTCTTTCGAAATCTCTAAAAATTTCAGAATTTTTCAGAGCTAGAAAAAGGAAAAGATGAGGAGGTTCTTGAGAGGCTCTTCAAGCCGTAACCCCAAGGAGGATGAGAAGAACCACCCCAAGTACGTAGTCCCTTGAGTCACAGAAGTTCGAGCGTGTGAGTGGCCAAGTGATGAATTTTTGCGCGCCGCTAGGCTTTATGAACACTTTTATTACTTGGTGGAGAACGCAGGTCTTACTGCGTTCATTGCAGATAAGTGCTCACAATACCTCCGCCTCTCCAATATTTTCTTTCAAAGCTTCAACTTTTATCCGAGGAAGAATCCTCCCATGGTTGAGTTCATGATATACGATGTTCCCGAGTGCATGACACTATAGGATTTTTGCAATGTATGCAAATTACCTTATGTTAGGGATATCCGTGACCCTCGTCCACGGGACTTGGAGGATTTCATTGGTGCTATTGCTGCTGGAGAGGAGACATGAGTGTCTCGCGCTAGAATTGCTAGCATACATTTTCCTGTGCCTCGGTACTTCTCACTATTTGTGGGAAAATGTTTGATTGGCCGTGGGGAGGCTGGATCACTTAGTTCTCCAGACATTGCGGTTTTGCGCGAAGGCCTTTATAACGATAAGACTTATAGCCTAGGTGCTATAGTAGCCCAGCGGTTGAACACCAACCGTTCCAAGGGTGTTGTCTATGGAGGTATCTATGCTACCCATCTTGCCAGATACTTTGAGATACCCATTAGACTAGGAGAGGAAGGAGAGATGCTTCTCCGTGAGAAATATCTGGATTATGACAGCATGGTTCGCCATGATTTTCTGGATAGAGATGCTAGTAGACGGATGATTTATAACCTGGTATTTAGTCAGGGTACTCGAGAGACTATTACTTTGCCTGCTCCTTCTTTGTTCGATCTTCATGCACGCAGGTACACTATTATGCCCTCGGACATCTACGCATATTGGGGCTTGGCCCAACCACAGGCGCCCGTGCCCGAGCCGCCAATCGAGTACCAGACGCCAGTTTATCAGTGGGAGCCAGAGGAGCTCACATAGCAGTGGCATCCACAGTCTGCTCCGGAGTATCCCGGAGCTGGTGATTTCCCACCATGGGAGTAGACCAAGCTAGGCCAAAAGCCTAAGCTTGGGGAGTACGTGTTTCTCACCGACTTTATATCCATGCTTATGCTTTCACTTTGTTAGCCGCCATTGTATTATCCATGCTAGTTTATTTTCGTTTTCTTGTTTTGTGTCCTTTTGAGAAAACCCAAAAAGATTTTTCTTTCTTCTTTTGCTTGTTGGGAGCTTTCCCGTGTAAATAGTTTTCTTTTTCTTCGGGTCAAGGTAGAAGATATTGGTTACAATGTTTAGTGGTTCTGGCATGCATACCTGTTTAGCTTTCAAAGAGCCACATTACTTTGTCTTCTCCTTTGTGTTTGCGTACAGATTTAGCTTCGTCCAATGCACTAGCACTCTTATTATTGTTCACATCATTCGATCGTGCAAGTGAAAGGCAATAATGATGATATATGATGAAGTGACTGAGACTGAAAAGCTGGTATGAACTCTATCTATTTTGTTTTTTTTAAATATGACTAGCTTGTCGATCCAGATTCAGCTTTGTTGTGAGAGAACCATGTTTGCAATGACAACTTAGAGATCATAGTTTGTGATGCCATGCTTATTTAGCTGAGAGTTTATAATGTTTTGTCTTGAATGCCAACATAGATTTTGAGATGACTATGATGTAGTATGATAGGATGGTATTCTCCTTCGAATGATTCAAGTGGCTTGACTTGGCGCATGTTCATGCATGTAGTTGAAACAAAATCAACATAGCCTCTATGATGTTCGTGTTCATGGTGATTTATATCCTGTTCATGCTTGCATTCAATGTTAGTCAAACTCATTGCATCTTGATGACTGTTGTCGCTCTCTAGTTGGTCGCTTCCTAGTCTTTTGCTAGCCTTCACTTGTACTAAGCGGAATACTACTTGTGCGTCCACTTCCATAAACCCAAAAGTTTTTCCATGAGAGTCCACCATACCTACCTATTTGCAGTATTTACATGCCATTCCAAGTAAATTTGCATGTGTCACTCTCTAAACTTCAAGAAATAATTTGTTTTGCATGCCCGAACCGCTCATGTGGTGACAGGGGGCTATTGGTATCTTCCATGCTAGGAGTGTTATCCTCGACATGTGTTTATTCAGTGTCATACACGAGAAAGGGGCCAGTAATTGGAATGCCCAGTTCCACGCTTAAATCGAAAACATAACTGTAAAACAAGACTCCCCCCGGATTGATGTTAGCATGGACGGTACCCGAGGATTCGGCTAGCCGTGGAGTGTGATTGATTGGTGGTGGGGGAGTTAAAACTTTACTTTTCTGTTTGGGAACCTCCTATAGCATGAGTAGCATGGAAGATATTGAGAACTCTTGGTCATTGCATTGACAATGAAAGCATGCCACCCAAAATTATTATCTCTGTTTTCAAAGCTTGAGCTCTGGCACCTCTGCAAATCAATGATTCCCTCTACGAAGGGCCTGTCTATTTATTTTCCTGTCGAGTCATCCTCCTCTTATATAAGCACCAATTAGAGAGCACCTCTGTCATTTTTATGCTTTGCTTTTGATTTATATTGAGTATGACTATGACTAGATCTTCGTTGCTATGAATTACAATGTTTAGTCAGCCCTTGATCTTTGAAAGTGCTCTGCATTTATGTTTTGCTGTCTCAGAAAGAGCTAGCGAGATACCACCTATTCATATTGCTTCACGCTTGTTTTGATTGAAGTGTTGGTATTCGAAACTCATTATTATTTGCTCGTTAGCGGATTATGCCATTGATATTAGTTTACCGTGAGACCTTTGTGTCACTTGCTTATGTGGTTAACTTGTGATCTTGCTGAAATTCTGGTTATGAGTTAGACATAGTTGCAACAACAAGATCAAACAGAGTTTGTCAAAGTTTTTCTTTCTCTCTCAGTTTGTCAACTGAGTTGCTTGAGGACAAGCAAGGTTTTAAGCTTGGGGGAGTTGATACGTCTCCATCGTATCTACTTTTCCAAACTCTTTTACCCTTGTTTTGGACTCTAATTTGCATGATTTGAATGGAACTAACCTCGACTGACGCTGTTTTCAGCAGAATTGCCTTGGTGTTATTTTTGTGCAAAAATCAAAGTTCTCACAACGTCCTGATAATTTATGGAGAATATTTTTGGAAAATATGGAAAATATCTGCGCAAATATCCACTGGAGGAGGTGGGTGAGTGGGCCACAAGCCCTGCCACCGCCACCCCCCTGGTGGCGGATGGCAAGCTTGTGGGGCCCACGTGGCTCTGCCGCCCCCAATCTCAACTCTATATGTTCACTTTCGTCCCAGAAAAAATAAAGAGAGAAGATTTCGTTGCATTTGCGATACGGAGGCGCCGCCACAACCTGTTCTTCATCTGGAGGGCAGATCTGGAGTCCGTTTTGGGCTCCGGAGAGGGGAAATCGTCGCCATCGTCATCATCAACCTTCTTCCCTCTCCAATTCCATGAAGCTCTTCGTCGTTCGTGGGTAATCTATTCATAGTCTCGTTGGGCGGTGATGAGTAGGATGAGATCTATCATGTAATCGAGTTAGTTTTGACGGGGATTGATCCCTAGTATCCACTATGTTCTGAGATTGATGTTGCTACTACTTTGCCATGCTTAATGCTTGTCACTAGGGCCCGAGTGCCATGATTTCAGATCTTAAATTATTATGTTGTTACCAATATATGTGTGTTTTAGATCCGATCTTGCAAGTTGTAGTTAACTACTATGTGTTATGATCCGGCAACCCCGGAGTGACAATAACCGGAACCACTCCCAATGATGACCATAGTTTGACGAGTTCATGTGTTCACCAAGTGCTAATGCGTTGGTCCGGTTCTTTATTAAAAGGAGAACCTTAATATCCCGTAGTTTCCTTTTGGACCCCGCTGCCACGGGTGGGATGGACAATAGATGTCATGCAAGTTCTTTTCCCTAAGCACGTATGACCACACACGGAATGCATGCCTACATCACATGAACAAACGGGATCTAGCCACATATCTCTCCGTGTTATAGCTGTTACATGATGAATATCATCCAAAAAAATCACCGACCCATTGCCTACGAGTTTGTCCCACTGCTGCTGTTACTTGTCTTGCTCTGCTGCTACTGTTGCTACTACTGTCGCTTGCTACTATTGCTACTTGCTACTGCCGTCACCACTGTTGTTCCTTGGCGCTGCTATTACTCGTTACACTATTGCTACCTGCTACAATCTTGATTTGCTCGACGTTGACGGGAAAAGACAATTTTCGTCAACGGGCAACTTGGCGCCATTGATACGACAGTTAGGAATAGTCTGCCGTCAACAGATCGTTTCTAACACTGTTGCTATCATACTACTTTGCTATTACTACTTTGCTTGCAGATACTAATCTTTCATGTGTGGTTGAATCTGACACATTCAGCTGCAAATACTCGAGAGTATTCTCTCACCTCCTGTTTGGCGATCAACAAATTTGGGTCGAATACTGTACCCTCGAAAACTGATGCGATCCCACGCGCTGGTGGGCCGTCAACAACATTCTCCTAGTTTCATTGCCGGAGAGTGCTAGCAGCATTCTTCTGGTGCCGTTGCAGGGGAAGGTCTGCTGTCACTGAATCAACGGGCCGAGGCCTGCCAGGCCATGCTTGTAGCAACGTCTAGTTGCGCAGTTAGTGGCAGGCCAGCCGCCCACCGCTGGGGCACAAGTGGAACACCTCTACCGGCTCCAAACCCAAAGCATTGGCATGAGGCCGCCGCCCCACAGGCCGCGGTGTACGTCAGACTTATGGCCGGCTACCGCCCCAGCCGGCCGGCCGACAGCCGGTCACCCCGCGTGCCGGCTCCGACAAGCGCACCAATTCTAATAAAGCTCATTCTCTGGGACAGGAGGAAACCGCTGCCCCCCTCGCCTGGAGGCCTATGAATCCCAATGATTTCGAGGGCTACTGATGGGGTAATGGACCTTGGGTATGCCAAAGCGGAGGAAACCCTTCTCCAAGACATTCGTGTCGGCTGGCACCCCTCGGCCGGCTCGCGGTAGCCGACCCATCTGACCATCGCATTACCAGCCGGCTAGCGACAGCCGGCCCATCCGGCTGGCCCCGATGGCAGCTGGCGGGTCAGCGCCCATGCCATTCATCCGTACCAGCGTACAACGACAAGACCATACGCTTGATGCAGAGGTGCTCATGGCCACAGTCTGTGATGACGGGCCCGGCGTCGGTAGGGGCGTTATGATGCGAGGGTCAGCGAGACTACAAGGCCACCCGTCGCTCCCAAGGCTAACCGAGCGAGACGGCCCTATAGCCATGCTTACCCCTACCTACCCATGATGACCGGCGTGCCATCCACTATCACACTCGGCCAGCGGGCCCCATGGCGGACAAGACCCGACTTTCGACGGGCCCCTCGGCCAGTCGGAGAGGCTGACAGCCTCGCCCCGCCCCCACTTTTTCCTCATTACTGTATGCTTATGCCTAGACAATCAAGCCGAACCCAGCCCCCCGAGAGAGGGGCTGGTGAACAATCGATTCACAAAACCCCCACGTAGCACACCAAAGAGGAAGTGAGGCCAACAGTGAGAGCTCCATCTCCTCCCACATGAACAGTTCAAGGAGCACCATTGTATTGTGAGGTAGGTCGGCGTCATGTGTCATGGGCCTACACCCGTTCTCAGACGCCACCTATGCCCGTCGGCCCCAAACCACAATCTAAGCCACACCCTGGCATCTGCCACGAAAATACCACGACATGAAGCCTGAACAACTACATCATCTAGGAATTTTAAATGAGGCCGGAAACAACAAATAGCATTTCCGAAACAACCCCATATGTAACTTTTAAATTTTTTACTGTTGTGTTCCAAACACCATTTTAATGTTTTCGAACAACAAAATATATGCCACCATGTTATTCTGTAAATTTTTCTAGTCAAGTTGCATATATAAAAAAATTTAATCGGAAGTACGGTTTAATATCTATGAATTAACCATTTTATTATGGCATTTATGTAAATTACATGAAAACAGCGAGTTAGACCATTTTATCATGCATGAAAGTTGGATATTGTGAATCTACAAAAAATTCAAAACATCTTACATGTTGAAATCATTTTCATCCGATGCACGGTTCTCAAGTTATTAAATGCATGAACACGAGAGACTATTCTGTAAAACTAAAATTCTGTGGATAATTGGTTAAATTCGTCGATCTGGAAAAAAATATAGGTTGAAACTGATTGCTGGGCTAAACAGAGGTGGGCGCACAATAGTTACAAAACACTCATGGGCGAGGGTTGGGCGAAGGCTGGGTTGCTCACCTCATGGGCTTTGGCCCATGAAGCAGATCCGGGAGGCCAGCTCGGGCGAAGCCGGGCTGCTGGGCCTTTGCACGGCGCGTTGATTGGCGACGCGGACGAAGTTGGGTCGAGGCCCGCATGCACACTGGATCGGGGCAAGGAGCGACGGTGGGCCGCGGCCCATGTGTGTTGGGAACCGAGGTTACAACGTCTTCGTCCCCGTGCGCTCGCACGAGGGGAGGCCATGATAGCTACTAACTTCGGCGCCGACGGCTAGGCCGAGGCAGGAAGCTGCGAGGGCAGCTAGGTCTGGTTGGGATCCACCGGATCCGGGCAAGGGGTGGCCAGATCTGGCTGGGCACGACATGAAAATGGCCACCAGCGGCCCCTAGCGCCATGTCTTGCGCCTACTGCACGAGAGAGAGGAAGAGATGAGACAAAGGATGGTGGAGGACGGAGGAAGAAAAGCGTTGGGCGGTGGGGTCCGGCCTCGACGGCGACTCCGATGGTTGTGCTGGTCGCTGGCTGGCGCGACATGGAGGTGCAGGGATCGCTGGGAACCTTGAGATTGGCTCCTCTCGATCCAAATCGAGGAGGGCACTGCAGGAGTCTAGATGCATCGAGGGGCCTGATACGTCTCAAACGTATCTATAATTTTTGATGGTTTCATGTTGTTATCTTGTCATCTTTGGATGTTTTATGTACCTTTTATATCTTTTTTGGGACTAAGTTATTAATTTAGTGCCAAGTGCCAGTTCCTGTTTTTTTCTGTGTTTTTGGTTCTTTTCAGATCTGATTTTGGAACGGAGTCCAAACGGAATAAAATCCCCAACATAAATTTTTCCCGAACGGAAGAAGATCAGGGGGCTTGAGGGCCAAGCCAGGAGGGCTACAGGAGGCCCACAAGCCCCCCATCCGCCACCAGGGGGGCGGATGTTAGGTTTGTGGCCTCCATGGCGCCCCCTGACCTAGATCCTTCGACTATATATTCCCTAAAATACAGAAAAAAATCAAGGGATCCAAGAAAATACTTTTCCGCCGCCGCAAGCTTCCGTTTCCGCGAGATCTCATCTGGAGACCCTTCCCGGTGCCCTGCCGGAGGGGACTTTGGAGTTGGAGGGCTTCTACATCAACATCATCGCCCTTCCGATGACTCGTGAGTAGTTCACTTCAGACCTACGGGTCCATAGTTAGTAGCTAGATGGCTTCTTCTCTCTCTTGGATCTTCAATACAAAGTTCCCCATGATCATAATGGAGATCTATCCGATGTAATCCTCTTTGGCGGTGTGTTTGACGAGATCCGATGAATTGTGGATTTGTGATCTGATTGTCTTTGATATATATTTGAGTCTTTGCTGATTTCTTATATGCATGATTTTATATCCTTGTAAGTCTCTCCGAGTCTTGGGTTTTGTTTGGCCAACTAGATCTGTGATTCTTGCAATGGGAGAAGTGCTTGGTTTTGGGTTCTTACCGTGTGGTGACCTTTCCCAGTGACAGTAGGGGAGGCAAGGCACACATCGTGTAGTTGCCATCAAGGGTAACAAGGTGGGCTTTGTTGTAGATATGAGATTGTCCATCTACATCATGTCATCTTGCTTAAGGCGTTACTCTGTTCTTTCAGACTTAATACACTAGATGCATGCTGGATAGCGGTCGACGTGTAGAGTAATAGTAGTAGATGCAGAAAGTATCAGTCTACTTGTTTTGGACGTGATGCCTATAGATATAATCATTGCCATAGATGACGTCACGACTTTGCGCGGTTCTATCAATTGCTCGACAATAATTTGTTCACCCACCATCTACTTTCTTTCATGAGAGAAGCCACTAGTAAACACTACGGCCCCCGGGTCTATTCACACCTATCGTTTCCACTTTCGCTTTTACTTTGCTTTGTTACTTTGCTGCTTTCAGTTCTCACTTGGCGAACAATCTATAAGGGATTGACAACCCCTTCATAGCGTTGGGAGCAAGCTTTTTGTGTTTGTGCACGCACTTGAGATACTTCTTCACTGGATCGATACCTTGGTTCTCAAACTGAGGGAAATACTTACGACCGCTGCGCTACATCACCCTTTCCGCTTCGAGGGAACACCAACGCAAGGCTCCGAGGCCACGGGGAAAATCCTTTGCATATTTTCCTAGGAAGTCCCTTAAGGCGTAGCCGTAGCAGAAGAATTCGTGGTGCCGTTCCTGGGGAGTATCGAGACAAGTGAAAACTCCTATTTCTGGCGCCGTTGGAAAGTCTTTTGTTGCAGTAGGAGGGCCTGCTAACGGCAGTCTCGGGCAACGACACTAGAAGAATGTTGTTGACGTGTCCCTGGCTTGATGCCTTCGCGACAACAGAGCCAGAACTGCTCCCAGTTTCTCAACAATTAGCAATTGTCTTCCAATGGCCCACCAACGTGTGGGTCCGCGGGAGTTTTCGAGAGTAGAGTATTCAACCCAAATTTGTTGGTTCGCCAGGCAGGAGGTGAGAGGATACTCTCGTGTATTAGCAGTTGAATGTATCAGATTCATCCACACCTGAAAGATTAGTATCTGCAAGCAAAGTATCAGCAACAAAGTAGTATGATAACAATGGTGTCTGAAACAATCTGTTGACGGCAGACTATTCCTAACTGTTGTATCAATGGCGCCAGAAGTTGCCCGTTGACGGGAAATATTCTTCCCCGTCAACGCCGCGCGAACAAGTATTATAGCACGTAGCAGCAGTGTAACGAGTAACAGCAGTAGCAAGGAACAGCAGTAGCAAGTAGCAACAACAGTGGGACAAACTCGTAGGCAATGGGTCGGTGATTCTTTTGGATGATATTCATCATGCAACAGTTATAACACGGAGAGATATGTGGCTAGCTCCCGTTCATCAATGTGATGTAGGCATGCATTCCGTGTGTAGTCATACGTGCTTAGGGAAAAGAACTTGCATGACATCTATTGTCCATCCCTCCCGTGACAGCGGGGTCCAAAAGGATACTACAGGATATTAAGGTTCTCCTTTTAATAAAGAACCGGAACAACGCATTAGCACTTGCTGAACACATGAACTCCTCAAACTATGGTCATCACCGGGAGTGGTTCCGGTTATTGTCACTCCGGGGTTGCCGGGTCATAACACATAGTAGGTAACTACAACTTGCAAGATCGGATCTAAAACACACATATATTGGTGACAACATAATAATTTCAGATCTAAAATCATGGCACTCGGGCCCTAGTGACAAGCTTTAAGCATGGCAAAGTATTAGCAACATCAATCTCAGAACATAGTGGATACTAGGGATCAATCCCCGTCAAAACTAACTCGATTACATGATAGATCTCATCCTACTCATCACCGCCCAGCGAGCCTACGAATAGATTACTCACGAACGATGAAGAGATTCACGGAATTGGAGAGGGAAGAAGGTTGATGATGACGATGGCGATGATTTCCCCTCTCCGGAGCCCAAAACGGGCTCCAGATCTGTCCTCCAGATGAAGAACAGGATGTGGCGGCGCCTCCGTATCGCAAACGCGATGAAATCTTCTCTTCTGATTTTTTTGGGCGAAAGTGAATTTATAGATCTGAGTTTGGGGGCGGCAGAGCCACGTGGGCCCCACAAGCTTGGTTGCCGTGGCCAGGGGGGTGGCCGCGGCAACAGGGCTTGTAGCCCACTAGCCCATCCCCTCCGGTGGATCTTTGCGCAGGTATTTTTCATATATTCCAGAAAAATTCTACGTAAATTTACAGGACGTTCCGAGAACTTTCATTTGTGCACAAAAACAACACCATGGCAATTCTGCTGAAAACAGCGTTAGTCCGGGTTAGTTCCATTCAAATCATGCAAATTAGAGTCCAAAACAAGGGCAAAATAGTTTGGAAAAGTAGATACGACGGAGACGTATCAACTCCCCCAAGCTTAAAACCTTGCTTGTCCTCAAGCAACTCAGTCGACAAACTGAAAGAGAAAGAAAAACTTTGACAAACTATGTTTGATCTTGTTGTTGCAACTATGTCTAACTCGTAACTAGAATTTCAGCAAGATCACAAGTTAACCAGTTAAGCAAGTGACACAAAGGTCTCACAGTAAACTAATATCAATGGCATAATCAGCTAGCGAGCAAATAATAATGACTTTCAGATACCAACAATTCAATCCAAACAAGCATGAAGCAATATGAATAGGTGGTATCTCGCTAGCTCTTTCTAAGACCGCAAAACATAAATGGAGAGCACTTTCAAAGATCAAGGGCTGACTAAACATTCTAATTCATAGCAACAAAGATCCAGTCATAGTCATACTCAATATCAATCAAAAGCAAAGCATAAAAATGACAGAGGTGCTCTCTAATTGGTACTTATACAAGAAGAGGATGACTCAACAGGAAAATAAATAGACAGGCCCTTCGCAGAGGGAAGCATTGATTTGCAGTGGTTCGAGAGCTCAAGCTTTGAAAACAGAGATAATAATTTTGGGTAGCATGCTTTCATTGTCAACGCAATGACCAAGAGTTCTCAATATCTTCCATGCTACTCATGCTATAGGCGGTTCCCAAACATAAAAGTAAAGTTTTAACTCCCCCACCACCAATCAATCACACTCCACGGCTAGCCGAATCATCGGGTACCGTCCATACTAACATCAATCCGGGGGGATTCTTGTTTTACAGTTATGTTTTTGATTTAAGCGTGGAACTTGGCATTCCAATTACCGGCCCATTTCTCGTGAATGACAGTGAATAAACACATGTCGAGGATAACACGCCTAACATAGAAGATACCAATAGCCCCCTGTCACCACCTGAGCGGTTCGGGCATGCAAAACAGATTATTTCTTGAAGGTTTAGAGAATGGCACATGCAAATTGACTTGGAACGGCAGGTAAATACCGCAAATGGGTAGGTATAGTGGACTCTCATGGAAAAACTTTTGGGTTTATGGAAGTGGATGCACAAGCAGTATTCCGCTTAGTACAAGTGAAGGCTAGCAAAAGACTAGGAAGCGACCAACTAGAGAGCGACAACAGTCATCAAGATGCAATGTGTTTGACTAACTTGGAGTGCAAGCATGAACAGGATATAAATCACCATGAACATGAACATCATAGAGGCTATGTTGATTTTGTTTCAAGTACATGCATGAACATGCGCCAAGTCAAGCCACTTGAATCATTCAAAGGAGAATACCATCCTATCATACTACATCATAGTCATCTCAAAATCTATGTTGGCATTCAAGACAAACCATTATAAGCTCCTAGCTAAATAAGCATGGCATCAGAAACTATGATCTCTAAGTTGTCATTGCAAACATGGTTCTCTCACAACAAAGCTGAATCTGGATCGACAAGCTAGTCATATTTACAAAAACAAAATAGATATAGTTCATACCAGCTTTTCCATTCTCGGTCACTTCATCATATATAGTCATTATTGCCTTTAACTTGCACGATCGAACGATGTGAACAATAATAAGAGTGCTCGTGCATTGGACTAAGCTGAATCTGCAGGCAAACACAAAGGAGAAGACAAAGTAATATAGCTCTTTGAAAGCTAAACAGGTATGCATGCAAGAGCCACTAAGCATTGTAACCAATATGTTCTACCTTGACCCAAAGAAAAAGAAAACTATTTACACCGGAAAGCTCCCAACAAGCAAAATAAGAAAGGAAAATCTTTTTGGGTTTTCTCAAAAGGGCACAAAACAAGGAAACAAGAAAACGAAAATAAACTAGCATGGATAATACAGTGGCAAAGTGTAAACACCGACGAACAAAGTAAAAGCATAAGCATGAATGTAAGGTCGGTGAGAACACGTACTCCCCCAAGCTTAGGATTTTGGCCTAGCTTGGTCTACTCCCAAGGACGGTCCTAGCGAAATCCAAAACCATAATCGGGGTTATACGGGAGCGCTGCGACCACTGTCTGAATAGCTGCCTCACGAAGACGAGTAGCCGCCGCTTCCCTCTCATACGCCTCTGCCTCTCCTATGGTTATGTAGTATCTCCATTTTACCTGAAAGTGAAAGAAAGCTGGAGCAGGAAGGGTAATATGGAAGACACGCTGCCGGTTAAATATCAATCGGTATAGGAGGGATTCATCATCCCTCTCAAGAAACTGGTAGCGTGTCAAAGCGACGCGGTCAAGGAAAGCTGCATGGAGCGGGGGATCTCCTGCGCGGAGGGGTACTCTAAGAAAATTTGCTATGCGAGTGGCATAGATGCCGCCAAATAAATCTCCCTCAATAGCGTTCTTATTCAGCCTCCTTGCTATATAGCTCCCATGTTGAAGCTTTTGTCACCCGTAACTGCTCTCTTAAGGATACTAAGGTCGGATGCGCATAGGTGACAATGTTCAACCTTACCGTTAATGCATCTACCTATGAAGAGGGCAAAGTAGTGCAAGGCAGGGAAATGAATGCTTCCTATGGTAGCTTGCATGATGTCTCTAGTTTCTCCAACAGATATACTAGAGAAAAAATCTCTTACCGAAGATTTAGCTGGATCTTCAAGATTACCCCCATCGGGTATTTTGCAAATCCTATTGAAATCCTCCAAATCCATGGCATAGGATTTATCACACAAATCAAACAGTATGGATGAGTCATGGCCAACTGAAAATTTAAATCTATGCACGAAAGAGGCAGTGAGCATAGCATACTGTTCAGATTTATCTGAGAGGAATTCTTCTAACCCGGCATTGTGGACAAGTGTATCAAACTCATCCTTGAAGCCTGCTTCGATCATGAACTCATCAGAAGGCCATTCACATGGTTGTACCGCTGCGTCCCTTAGTTGATAAGGATCGGGCTCCCGAAAAGAAAGACGGGGACCCTTCTTACTTGAGGAACCACCATGAAACTTCCTCCTGAACATAATTTCTCTTTGCTGAAATTTTGAAGTTCAAGAGAAAAGTGAATAAAGACCAACCACACCTTGTAGCAACTACTCCTACTAGTGCCTAGAGACCGTATCACGCGCTAAAACTACTTGGGACCAGCTAAAATCAACATTTCAAACTCAAGAACAGGGTCACCAAGGTAGCAAGAATACGCGAAGGATAAAGCACTAGAGCAAAAAACTAATTGGACCAATGGAGGAGTCACTTACCAAGGAGTAATTTCCCCAAAACGGTTCGGAGAATGGTGCTTTGAGCAAGGAGATCGAAAATCACAGCCAAATGAGCAAGAACATGGGTCTGAGCTGCGAAATGATTTTTTCTAGAGGAAGAAGAAGAGGATGGGAGCTGGAATGAGTGGAGGGGGCCCCTGTGGGCCCCACAAGCTTGCTTGCCGCGGCCAGGGGGGTGGCCGCCGTGACACGGCTTGTAGCCCACTAGGGTGGCCCCCAGGCTAGCTCTCAGTCCCAGTATTTTCCAAATATTCCAGAAAAAATCATACTAGATTTTCAAGACCATCAGAGAACTTTTATTTTCGAGGTATTTTTCTCCGGGACGCTAAAACAGAAAACAGGAAAAACTAATCTAAACCTATCATTTTTCTTCTAAGCAAAAGAAAGTGAAAGCTTAAAACAGAGGTATGTGACTCTTTGATTCATCCATTTCATGGTCATCGAAAGAAATCCGTCAATGGGGTTGATCAAATCCTTATGACAAAACTTCCTTGAATCGCAAAAGAGAACGGAGAATTTTGGAATAGCCACTAAGTTACCTCAATGGGGATATGAATCTCCCCAACAAGCAAATCATACTTCATCTTGACACGAGGAATAGGGCATGCAAAGCTCCCAATAAGAATCGATTAAGTTTTTTCGATAGCATTGATGCAATGTACTTGATGTCGTTTCTTCGGAAAGTGCACGGTATGCTCATTATCGTTGACATGGAAAGTGACATTGCCTTTGTTGCAATCTATAACAGCCCCTGCAGTGTTTAAAAAGGGTCTTCCGAGGATGACAGCCATGGCATCGTCCTCGGGAATATCCAAGATAACAAAGTCTGTTAAGATAGTGGTGTTAGCAACCACAACAGGCACATCCTCGCAAATGCCAAGAGGGAAAGCAGTTGATTCGTCGGCCATTTGCAGAGAAATTTCAGTGGTGTCAACATATCCTGTTCAAGTCTACGATAAAGAGAGAGAGGCATAACACTAACTCCGGCTCCAAGGTCACAGAAGGCAGTTCTTACGTAGTTTCCTTAAATGGAGCAATGTATAGTGGGCACTCCGGGATCACCAAGTTTCTTAAGAGTTCCACCCTTGAATGTGTAATTGGCAAGCATGGTGGAGATCTCAAGATCTGGTGTCTTCCGTTTATTGGTGAAGATATCTTTCATTTACTTGGCATACGGAGACATTTTGAGCATGTCAACTAACCGCATCTACAGAAAGACGGGTCTTATCATTTCAATAAAGCGCTCAAAATCCTCATCATCCTTTTTCTTGGATGGCTTAGGAGGAAAGGCCATAGGTCTCTGAACCCATGGCTCCCTTTCTTTACCATGCTTCCTAGCAGTGAAGTCATTCTTATCGTATCTCTTAGGTTGTGGGTTATCAGGATTAACCGTAGGTTCAATATCCACATCCTCACCATTGCTAGGTTGAGCATCATTATGAACATCGATGTCCATATTGTTACCAAGTTCATGTTCATCACCATATTGTGTTTCTGCATCAGACGTAGAAATATCATTTGGTTCTTCGGGTGTGACAGTATTTGGTGAACTGACATGTAGGTTTCTATCATCCTTCTTCTTCTCCTTTGGATGACTGGGTGCATCGGCATTAATTCCTTGAGAATCTTGATCAATTTTCTTAGGATGACCTTCAGGATACGAAGGTTCCTGAGTCATTTTGCCTCCTCCAGTAATGACTCTGACAGAGTTGTCATTTAATTCATTGAGCAGGTCATTCTGAGCTTTAAGTACTTGTTCTACCTGAGTAGTAATCATAGAGGCATGTTTACTCAAAAGCTTCAGATCATTGACATTTCTGTCTACACAAGCACTTAACTGACTAAGCATACAAGTACTTTGTTCCAAATGTGTGCTAACATAATCATTGAAACTCTGTTGTTTGGCAACAAAGTAGTCAAATTCATTAAAGCATAGGCTACCAGGTTTATCAAAAGGAATATCACTGTCATCAAACCTACGTAGAGAATTTACTTCCACTACCTGTATCGGGTTATCGAGACCATGGATCTCTTCGATAGGTGGTAGATTTTTGACATCTTCAGATCTAAGCCTTTCTCTTGCATAGATTTCTTGGCTTCTTGCATATCTTCGGGACTGAGGAATAGGATACCTCTTTTCTTTGGAGTTGGCTTAGGAGGTGGTTCTGGAATAGTCCAAGCATTATCGTTGATCAAGATGTTATTCAGTAGAGTCTCAGCTTGTTCTATAGTTTGTTCCCTAAAAACACAATCGGCACAACTATCTAGATGATCTCTAGAAGCATCGGTAAGTCCCTTATAGAAGATATCAAGTATCTCATTCTTCTTAAGAGGGTGATTAGACAAAGCATTCTGTAGCTGGACGAGCCTCCCCCAAGCTTGTGGGAGACTCTCTTCTTTGAGTTGAGCAAAGTTGTATATTTCCTGCAAGGCAGCTTTCTTCTTATGGACAGGGAAATATTTTTCACAGAAGTAATAGACCATATCCTGGGGACTACTCACACATCCAGGAGCAAGAGAAGTGAACCAGACTTTTGCGTCATCCTTTAGAGAGAAAGGAAACAACTTAAGGATATAGTAGTGGCGGATCTTCTCTTCACTAGTGAAAAGGGTGGCTATATCGTGTAGTTTGATAAGATGGGCTACGACCGTCTCAGACTCATAACCGTGGAAAGGATCAGATTCGACTAGAGAGATTATCTCAGGATCGACAGAGAATTCATAATCCTTATCGGTGACAAAGATAGGTGAAGTGGCAAACTTCGGGTCGTATTTCATCCTAGCTTCCAAAGATTTTTCCTTCCACTTGAGAAGTAATTTCTCAGCGTCATAGGTATCCTTACACGCAAGAAAATCATCAGCTATCTCTCCCTCCATTATGTAACCCTCAGGTATATCAGGCAATTCATATCTAGGAGAGCTAGATCTAGCAGGAGCAAAAGCAGGTTCTTGTTGGAATTATGCCCTAGAGGCAATAATAAATATAGTTATTATTATAATTCCTGTATCAAGATAATCGTTTATTATCCATGCTATAATTGTATTGAATGAAGACTTAAATACATGTGTGAATACATAGACAAAACACTGTCCCTAGCAAGCCTCTAGTTGGCTAGCCAGTTGATCAAAGATAGTCAGTGTCTTCTGATTATGAACAAGGTGTTGTTGCTTGATAACTGGATCACGTCATTAGGAGAATCACGTGATGGACTAGACCCAAACTAATAGACGTAGCATGTTGATCGTGTCATTTTGTTGCTACTGTTTTCTGCGTGTCAAGTATTTGTTCCTATGACCATGAGATCATATAACTCACTGACACCGGAGGAATACTTTGTGTGTATCAAACGTCGCAACGTAACTGGGTGACTATAAAGATGCTCTACAGGTATCTCCGAAGATGTTCGTTGAGTTAGTATGGATCGAGACTGGGATTTGTCACTCTGTGTGACGGAGAGGTATCTCGGGGCCCACTCAGTAATACAACATCACACACAAGCCTTGCAAGCAATGTGACTTAATGTAAGTTGCGGGATCTTGTATTACGGAACGAGTAAAGAGACTTGTCGGTAAACGAGATTGAAATAGGTATACGGATACTGACGATCGAATCTCGGGCAAGTAACATACCGAAGGACAAAGGGAATGACATACGGGATTATATGAATCCTAGGCACTGAGGTTCAAACGATAAGATCTTCGTAGAATATGTAGGATCCAATATGGGCATCCAGGTCCCGCTATTGGATATTGACCAAGGAGTGTCTCGGGTCATGTCTACATAGTTCTCGAACCCGCAGGGTCTGCACACTTAAGGTTCGACATTGTTTTATGCGTATTTGAGTTATATGGTTGGTCACCGAATGTTGTTCGGAGTCCCGGATGAGATCACGGATGTCACGAGGGTTTCCGGAATGGTCCGGAAACGAAGATTGATATATAGGATGACCTCATTTGATTACCGGAAGGTTTTCGGAGTTACCGGGAATGTACCGGGAATAACGAATGGGTTCCGGGAGTTCACCGGGGGGGCAACCCACCCCGGGGAAGCCCATAGGCCTTGGGGGTGGGACACCAGCCCTTAGTGGGCTGGTGGGGACAGCCCAAGAAGTCCCTATGCGCCTTAGGAAGAAAATCAAAGAGAAAAAAAAAGAGGAGGTGGGAAAAAGGGGAAGGACTCCTCCTTCCAAACCTATTTGGACTCGGTTTGGAAGGGGAGGGCTGCCCCTCTTGGCTCGGCCTAAGCCCTTAGAGGTCCTTGGGACCCCAAGGCAAGGCTCCCCCTCTTCCCCCTATATATACGGAGGTTTTAGGGCTGATTTGAGACGATTTTTCCACGGCAGCCCAACCACATACCTCCACGGTTTTTCCCTCTAGATCGCGTTTCTGCGGAGCTCGGGCGAAGCCGTGCTGAGATAAGATCACCACTAACCTCCGGAGCGCCGTCACGCTGCTGGAGAACTCTTCTACCTCTCCGTCTCTCTTGCTGGATCAAGAAGGCCGAGATCATCGTCGAGCTGTACGTGTGCTGAACGCGGAGGTGCCGTCCGTTCGGCACTAGATTGTGGGACTGATCGCGGGACGGTTCGCGGGGCGGATCGAGGGACGTGAGGACGTTCCACTACATCAACCGTGTTCACTAACGCTTCTGCTGTATGGTCTACAAGGGTACGTTGATCACACATCCCCTCTCGTAGATGGACATCACCATGATAGGTCTTCGTGCGCGTAGGAAACTTTTGTTTCCCATGCGACGTTCCCCTACAGTGGCATCATGAGCTAGGTTCATGCGTAGATGTCTTCTCGAGTAGAACACAAAAGTTTTTGTGGGCGGTGATGTGCGTTTTGCTGCCCTCCTTAGTATTTTCCTTATTCCGCGGTATTGTTGGATCGAAGCGGCTCGGACCGACATTACTCGTACGCTTACGAGAGACTGGTTTCATTGCTACGAGTAACTCCGTTGCTCAAAGATGACTGGCGGGTGTCAGTTTCTCCAACTTTAGTTGAATCGGATTTGACCGAGGAGGTCCTTGGATGAGGTTAAATAGCAACTCATATATCTGTGTTGTGGTGTTTGCGTAAGTAAGATGCGATCCTACTAGATACCCATGGTCACCACGTAAAACATGCAACAACAAAATTAGAGGACGTCTAACTTGTTTTTGCAGGGTATGCTTGTGATGTGATATGGCCAACGATGTGAGGTGATATATTGGATGTATGAGATGATCATGTTGTAATAGATAATATCGACTTGCACGTCGATGGTACGGCAACCGGCAGGAGCCATAGGGTTGTCTTTATACTAACGTTTGTGCTTGCAGATGCGTTTACTATTTTGCTAGGATGTAGCTTTAGTAGTAATAGCATGAGTAGCACGACAACCCCGATGGCGACACGTTGATGGAGATCATGGTGTGGCGCCGGTGACAAGAAGATCGTGCCGGTGCTTGGTGATGGAGATCAAGGAGCACGTGATGATGGCCATATCATGTCACTTATGAATTGCATGTGATGTTAATCCTTTTATGCACCTTATTTTGCCTAGAACGACGGTAGCATTATGAGGTGATCTCTCACTAAAATTTCAAGACGAAATTGTGTTCTCCCCGACTGTGCACCGTTGCTACAGTTCGTCGTTTTGAGACACCACGTGATGATCGGGTGTGATAGACTCAACGTTCACATACAACGGGTGCAAAACAGTTGCGCACACGGAACACTCGGGTTAAGCTTGACGAGCCTAGCATGTGCAGACATGGCCTCGGAACACATGAGACCGAAAGGTCGATCATGAATCATATAGATGATATGATTAGCATGGGGATGCTTACCACTGAAACTATGCTCAACTCACATGATGATCGGACTTGAGTTAGTGTAAGTGGATCATGAACCACTCAAATGACTAGAGAGATGTACTTTTTGAGTGGGAGTTTAGCGAGTAATTTGATTAAGTTAAACTTTAATTATCTTGAACATAGTCTAAGTCCACTTTGAATATATTTGTGTTGTAGATCATGGCTCACGCAACAATCACCCTGAATTTTAATACGTTCCTAGAGAAAGCTAAGTTGAAAGATGATGGAAGCAACTTTGTAGACTGGGCTCATAATCTTAAGCTAATCTTACAAGCTGGGAAGAAGGATTATGTCCTTAATGCTGCGCTAGGAGATGAACCACCCGCTACGGATGATCAGGATGTTAAGAACGCTTGGTTAGCACGTAAGGAGGACTACTCAGTAGTTCAATGTGCAGTCTTGTATGGCTTAGAACCGGGACTTCAACGTCGCTTTGAGCGTCATGGAGCATTTGAGATGTTCCAGGAGTTGAAGTTTATCTTTCATAAGAACGCCCGGATCGAGAGGTATGAGACCTCCGATAAATTATATGCTTGCAAGATGGAGGAGAACTCGTCTGTCAGTGAACATGTGCTCAAAATGTCTGGGTACTCAAACCGTCTAGCTGAGCTGGGGATTGAACTCCCGCAAGAGGCTATCACTGACAGAATCCTTCAATCACTGCCGCCAAGCTATAAAGGCTTTGTGTTGAACTACAACATGCAAGGGATGAACAAGTCACCCGGCGAGTTGTTTGCGGTGCTGAAAGTCGCAAAGTCTGAACTCCGTAAAGAACATCAAGTGTTGATGGTGAATAAGACCACTAGTTTCAAGAGAAACGGCAAAGGCAAGAAGGGTAAATCAAAGAAGAACGGCAAGCCTGTTGCCAATCCGACGAAGAAACCCAAAGCTGGACCTAAGCCTGAAACAGAGTGTTACTATTGCAAGGGTATGGGTCACTGCAAGCGCAATTGCCCCAAGTATCTGGCTGATAAGAAGGCGGCCGAAGAAAAATCAGGTATATTTGATATACATGTTATTGATGTGTACTTAACCGGCTCTCGTAGTAGTGCCTGGGTATTCGATACCGGTTCTGTTGCTCATATTTGCAACTCGAAACAGGAACTGCGGAATAGACGAAGGCTGGCGAAAGATGAAGTGACGATGCGCGTAGGAAATGGTTCCAAGGTTGATGCAATCGCCGTCGGCACAGTTTCACTTCAGTTACCATCAGGATTAGTTATGAACTTGACTCATTGTTATTTAGTGCCTGCGTTGAGCATGAACATTATATCTGGATCTTGTTTATTGCGAGACGGTTACTCTTTTAAGTCAGAGAATAATGGTTGTTCTATTTCTATGAGTAACATCTTTTATGGTCATGCACCCAATGTGAGAGGATTGTTCATATTGAATCTTGATAGCGATACACACATACATAAAATTGAGACCAAAAGAGTTAGAGTTAACAATGATAGCGCCATATTTTTGTGGCACTGCCGCTTAGGTCATATTGGTGTAAAGTGCATCAAGAAACTCCATGCCGATGGACTTTTGGAGTCACTTGACTTTGATTCACTTGACACGTGCGAACCATGCCTCATGGGCAAGATGATTAGAACTCCGTTCTCCGGAACAATGGAGCGTGCAAATGACTTGTTGGAAATCATACATACCGATGTGTGTGGTCCGATGAGCGTAGAGGCACGCGGCGGATATCGTTATTTTCTCACCTCACTACAACAAAAGTGATAATTTATGACGCTCATTCCGTGATGATTCAATGAAAAAACGTCACAGTTTGTGAAATTAAGATGATTCCCTGACGTTTTTTCATTGAATCGTCATAGAATGTGCGTCACAGATTATCAAATTTGTTATAGTGCCTTCACTGACGATTTGAGTAGATATGGTTATGTCTACTTAATGAAGCACAAGTCTGAAACATTTGAAAAGTTCAAGCGATTTCAGAGTGAAGTTGAAAATCATCGTAACAAGAAGATCAAGTTCCTACGGTCTGATTGTGGGGGTGAATATCTGAGTTTCGAGTTTGGTGCTCATTAAGACAATGTGGAATTGTTTCACAGTTGACACCGCCTGGAACACCACAGCGTAATGGTGTGTCCGAACGTCGTAATCGTACTTTGTTAGAGATGGTGCGGTCTATTATGTCTCTTACCGATTTGCCATTACCGTTTTGGGGTTATGCATTAGAAACAGCTGCATTCACTTTAAATAGGGCACCATCAAAATCCGTTGAGACGACACCATACGAACTATGGTATGGCAAAAGGCCAAAGTTGTCGTTTCTTAAAGTTTGGGGATGTGATGCTTATGTCAAAAAGCTTCAGCCTGAAAAGCTGGAACCCAAAGCGGAAAAGTGCATCTTCATAGGTTACCCAAAAGAGACAGTTGGGTACACCTTCTATCTCAAATCCGAGGGCAAAGTCTTTGTTGCTAAAAATAGAGCTTTTCTCGAGAAGGAGTTTCTCTCGAGAGAATTGAGTGGGAGGAAGATAGAACTTGATGAGGTTGTCGAACCTCTCATCCCTCTGGATGGTGGCGCAGGGCAAGGGGAAACCTCTGTCGTTGCGACGCCGGTTGAGGAGGAAGTTAATGATGATGATCATGAAACTCCGGTTCAAGTTTCTGTCGAACCACGCAGGTCGACGAGACCACGTGCTGCTCTAGAGTGGTACGGTAATCCCGTCTTGTCAATCATGTTGTTAGACAACAATGAACCTGCAAATTATGAAGAAGCAATGGTGGGCCCAGATTCCAACAAATGGCTAGAAGCCACGAAGTCCGAGATAGGATCCATGTATGAGAACAAAGTGTGGACTTTGGAAGTACTACCTAAGGGCCGTAAGGCTATTCAGAACAAATGGATCTTTAAGAGGAAGACGGACGCTGACGGCAATGTGACCGTTTATAAAGCTCGACTTGTGGCAAAGAGTTTTTCACAAGTTCAAGGAGTTGACTACGATGAGACATTCTCACCCGTAGCGATGCTTAAGTCCGTCAGAATCATCTTAGCAATAGCTGCATTTTTTTATTATGAAATCTGGCAGATGGATGTCAAAACGGTGTTCCTTAACGGTTTCCTTAAGGAAGAGTTGTATATGATGCAACCCGAAGGTTTTGTCAATCCAAAGAATGCTAACAAGGTGTGCAAGCTCCAGCAATCCATTTATGGACTGCTGCAAGCATCTCGGAGTTGGAACAAACGCTTTGATGAGGTGATCAAAGCATTTGGGTTTATACAAGTGGTTGGAGAATCTTGTATTTACAAGAAAGTGAGTGGGAGCTCTGTGGCGTTTCTAATATTATATGTGGATGACATATTGCTGATTGGAAACAACGTAGAGTTTTTGGAGAGCATAAAGGATTACTTGAATAAAAGTTTCTCTATGAAGGACCTAGGAGAACCTGCTTACATTCTAGGCATTAAGATCTACAGGGATAGATCAAAACGCCTGATACGACTTTCACAAAGCACATACCTTGATAAAGTTTTGAAGAGGTTCAAAATGGAACAGTCCAAGAAAGGGTTCTTGCCAGTTTTACAAGGTACGAGATTGAGTAAGACTCAGTGCCCAGCAACTGATGAGGATAGAGAGCATATGAGCACCGTCCCCTATGCTTCAGCCATAGGTTCTATCATGTATGCAATGTTGTGCACTAGACCGGACGTTAGCGTGGCCATAAGTATGGCAGGTAGGTTCTAGAGTAATCCAGGAGTGGATCATTGGACGGCGGTCAAGAATATCCTGAAGTACCTGAAAAGGACTAAGGAGATGTTTCTCGTGTATGGAGGTGACGAAGAGCTCGCCGTAAAAGGTTACGTCGATGCAAGCTTCGACACAGATCCGGACGACTCTAAGTCACAGACCGGATACGTATTTATTCTTAATGGGGGTGCGGTAAGCTGGTGCAGTTCCAAGCAAAGCATTGTAGCAGATTCTACATGTGAAACGGAGTACATGGCTGCCTCGGAGGCGGCTAAGGAGGGTGTCTGGATGAAGCAGTTCATGACGGATCTTGGAGTGGTGCCAAGCGCACTAAATCCAATAACCTTGTTCTGTGACAACACGGGTGCCATTGCCCTAGCAAAGGAACCATGGTTTCACAAGAAGTCCAGACACATCAAACGACGCTTCAACCTCATCCGCGACTACGTCGAAGGGGAGGACGTGAATATATGCAAAGTGCACACGGATCTGAATGAAGCAGACCCGCTGACTAAACCTCTTCCACGGGCAAAGCATGATCAACACCAGAACTGTATGGGTGTTAGATTTATTGCAATGTAATTCGCATGATGATGTGAGGGCTAGATTATTGACTCTAGTGCAAGTGGGAGACTTTTGGAATTATGCCCTAGAGGCAATAATAAATATAGTTATTATTATAATTCCTGTATCAAGATAATCGTTTATTATCCATGCTATAATTGTATTGAATGAAGACTTAAATACATGTGTGGATACATAGACAAAACACTGTCCCTAGCAAGCCTCTAGTTGGCTAGCCAGTTGATCAAAGATAGTCAGTGTCTTCTGATTATGAACAAGGTGTTGTTGCTTGATAACTGGATCACGTCATTAGGAGAATCACGTGATGGACTAGACCCAAACTAATAGACGTAGCATGTTGATCGTGTCATTTTGTTGCTACTGTTTTCTGCGTGTCAAGTATTTGTTCCTATGACCATGAGATCATATAACTCATTGACACCGGAGGAATACTTTGTGTGTATCAAACGTCGCAACGTAACTGGGTGACTATAAAGATGCTCTACAGGTATCTCCGAAGGTGTTCGTTGAGTTAGTATGGATTGAGACTGGGATTTGTCACTCCGTGTGACGGAGAGGTATCTCGGGGCCCACTCGGTAATACAACATCACACACAAGGCTTGCAAGCAATGTGACTTAATGTAAGTTGCGGGATCTTGTATTACGGAACGAGTAAAGAGACTTGCCAGTAAACGAGATTGAAATAGGTATACGGATACTGACGATCGAATCTCGGGCAAGTAACATACCGAAGGATAAAGGGAATGACATACGGGATTATATGAATCCTTGGCACTGAGGTTCAAACGATAAGATCTTCGTAGAATATGTAGGATCCAATATGGGCATCCAGGTCCCGCTATTGGATATTGACCGAGGAGTCTCTCGGGTCATGTCTACATAGTTCTCGAACCCGCAGGGTCTGCACACTTAAGGTTCGACGTTGTTTTATGCGTATTTGAGTTATATGGTTGGTTACCGAATGTTATTCGGAGTCCCGTATGAGATCATGGACATCACGAGGGTTTCCGGAATGGTCCGGAAACGAAGATTGATATATAGGATGACCTCATTTGATTACCGGAAGGTTTTCGGAGTTACTTGGAATGTACCGGGAATGACTAATGGGTTCTGGGAGTTCACCGGGGGGGCAACCCACCCCGGGGAAGCCCATAGGCCTTGGGGGTGGGACACCAGCCCTTAGTGGGCTGGTGGGACAGCCCAAGAAGGCCCTATGCGCCATAGGAAGAAAATCAAAGAGAAAAAAAAGAGGAGGTGGGAAAAAGGGGAAGGACTCCTCCTTCCAAACCTAGTTGGTCTCGGTTTGGAAGGGGAGGGCTGCCCCCTTGGCTCGGCCGAAGCCCTTAGGGGTCCTTGGACCCCAAGGCAAGGCTCCCCCTCTTCCCCCTATATATACAGAGGTTTTAGGGCTGATTTGAGACGATTTTTCCACGGCAGCCTGACCACATACCTCCACGGTTTTTCCTCTAGATCGCCTTTCTGCGGAGCTCGGGCGGAGCCCTGCTGAGATAAGATCACCACCAACCTCCGGAGCGCCGTCACGTTGCCGGAGAACTCTTCTACCTCTCCGTCTCTCTTGCTGGATCAAGAAGGCCAAGATCATCGTCGAGCTGTATGTGTGCTGAACGCGGAGGTGCCGTCCGTTCGGCACTAGATCGTGGGACTGATCGTGGGACGGTTCGCGGGGCGGATCGAGGGACGTCAGGACGTTCCTGTACATCAACCGCGTTCACTAATGCTTTTGCTGGTCGGTCTACAAGGGTACGTAGATCACACATCCCCTCTCGTAGATGGACATCACCATGATAGGTCTTCGTGCGCGTAGGAAATTTTTTGTTTCCCATGCGACGTTCCCCTACAGTTCTATCTCAATAGTATCAGCAGTTTCAGAAGCATCACGAGCATTGGCAGTGACTCTAGCAATATGAGCATCAACGAATACCCCTAGTGGCACATCAGGCAAAGTAGTATCTCTAGCAGTATCAAGCATAGCATCATCAGGCAAAATAGCATCTCTAGCATCATCAGGCAAAATAGCATCTCTAGCATGAGGCATAGCATCTCTAGCAGTATCAGGCATAACATCTCTAGCAGTATCAGGCATAGCATCTCTAGCAGTATCAAGCATAGCATCATCAGGCATAGTATCAAGCATAGCATCATCAGGCATAGCATCATAAGCATCATCAAGCACAGGCGACATATCAAGATTTCTAGCAGGAGGTGATGTTGCAAACTTACTCATAACTGAAGGTGAATCAAGTGCAGAGCTAGATGGCAGTTCCTTACCTCCCGTCGTAGTTGAGGGAAAGACTTTGGTTTTTGGATCTTTCAGATTCTTCATAGTGATCAGGATATATAAATCCCAAGTGACTCAGAGAATATAGCAATACCTCCCCGGCAACGGCGCCAGAAAAATGCTGCTAACGGCAGTCCCCGGCAACGACACTAGAAGAATGTTGTTGACGTGTCCCTGGCTTGATGCCTTCGCAACAACAGAGCCAGAACTGCTCCCAGTTGCTCAACAATTAGCAATTGTCTTGCAATGGCCCACCAGCGCGTGGGTTCGCGACAGTTTTCGAGGGTAGAGTATTCAACCCAAATTTGTTGGTTCGCCAGGCAGGAGGTGAGAGGATACTCTCGAGTATTAACAGCTGAATGTATCAGATTCAACCACACCTGAAAGATTAGTATCTGCAAGCAAAGTATCAGCAGCAAAGTAGTATGATAATAACGGTGTCAGAAACGATCTATTGACGGCAGACTATTCCTAACTGTTGTATCAATGGCGCCAGAAGTTGCGCTTTGACGGGAAATATTCTTCCCCGTCAACATCGTGCGAACAAGTATTGTACCAGGTAGCAGCAGTGTAACGAGTAACAACAGTAGCAAGGAACAGCAGTAGTGACAGCAGTAGCAAGTAGCAACAAACTCGTAGGCAATGGGTCGGTGATTCGTTTGGATGATATTCATCATGCAACAGTTATAACACGGAGAGATATGTGGTTAGCTCCCGTTCGTCAATGTGATGTAGGCATGCATTCCGTGTGTAGTCATACATGCTTAGGGAAAAGAACTTGCATGACATCTATTGTCCATCCCTCCCGTGACAGCGGGGTCCAAAAGGATACTACGGGATATTAAGGTTCTCCTTTTAATAAAGAACCGGAACAACGCATTAGCACTTGGTGAACACATGACCTCCTCAAACTATGGTCATCACCGGGAGTGGTTCCAGTTATTGTCAGTCCGGGGTTGCCGGGTCATAACACATAGTAGGTTACTACAACTTGCAAGATCGGATCTAAAACACACATATATTGGTGACAACATAATAATTTCAGATCTGAAATCATGGCACTCGGGCCCTAGTGACAAGCATTAAGCATGGCAAAGTAGTAGCAACATCAATCTCAGAACATAGTGGATACTAGGGATCAATCCCCGTCAAAACTAACTCGATTACATGATAGATCTCATCCTACTCATCACCGCACAACGGGCCTACAAATAGATTACTCACGAACGATGAACAACTTCATGGAATTGGAGAGGGAAGAAGGCTGATGATGACGATGGCGACGATTTCCCCTCTCCGGAACCCAAAACGGACTCCAGATCTATCCTCCAGATGAAGAACAGGATGTGGCGGCGCCTGCGTATCGCAAACGCGATGAAATCTTCTCTTCTGATTTTTTTTCTGAGCGAAAGTGAATTTATAGAGCTGAGTTTGGGGGCGGCAGAGCCACATGGGCCCCACAAGCTTGGTTTCCGCGGCCGGGGGGTGGTCGCGGCAACACGGCTTGTGGCCCACTGGCCCATCCCCTCCGGTGGATCTTTGCGCATGTATTTTTCATATTTTCCAGAAAAATTCTTCGTAAATTTTTAGGACGTTCTGAGAACTTTCATTTCTGTACAAAAACAACACCATGGCAATTCTACTGAAAACAACGTTAGTCCGAGTTAGTTCCATTCAAATCATGCAAATTAGAGTCCAAAACAAGGGCAAAAGAGTTTGGAAAATAGATACGACGGAGACATATCAGGGCCCTCCTCGCCATCTAATGCAGATCCAAGGGAGGAGATCGAGGGAGACGGTTGGGCTAGGTGGCCAAGTGGCATGCAACGGCGGGGACAACGCTAAAATCTAGGAGGTGGCTGTGGATACGGTTTGGGTATGGCTAGGCTAGGTTTTAGGCACGTTTGGTATATGGGTGGATTATATATAGGGAAATTAGTCTAGGTTTGGACCTTCCAATTTAGATTGGATGATAAAGAAAAATAGCTTAGTAAATCCAATTGAAAAATGGATGATGGTTTGGGGTATTACGGGCTTGATCCAGACCCAACGGTCACGACCGTACGTTTTGGGTTCACGGAAGTTCTCGGAAACACGCGATGGGTTTGTTCACTGTGCAGAGGGGCTAGGCATGGGAAGAGAGGGAAGATGGGAAGCCCAACAACAGGTTTTTGTAAAACAAAAATGTATGTGATTTGACCGGCTATAGTGCCACTATAGGTTTAATGTTCGGATGTCAAACAACTCCGGATGTTACAAAATCTGGTAGACGGTCTACCTGCATTAAAATAAGACCGCAAACCAACTTTCAACCAATTCCGAGAATGTTTTATACACACTTTTAAAAACAATATTTTTATGATGCCACACGTGTGTGTGTGTGTGTGTGTGTGGTTTGTCTCGAAACGGTCGTTAACAAGAACAGAGAGTACCGGCATCTAATAACAGATGCAAGCTTTTGAAAAATGATGGCAACGGAGTACCAATTCGATGCAGATGATGCGAATAATGCGATGATAAATGCGACAAACAAATAAAACACACAACAACAACGCAATAAAAGGGGAATCTTCTGAAGCGTCAGTTCTGGGTTGTTACACTCGAGCTCATGGGCCCCTTATCGCACCTCGTGGCCTAATTCCACTTCTATAAATCCTCAAATATTCGAGAAACATGAGAGAACCACCCGAAATACTTTATCCAGCGCCGCAAGTCTTTGCTCCACCACGATCCCATCTAGAGACCTTTTCGGGTACCCTGCCGGAGAGGAAATCCATCATGGAGGCCTTCCACATCAACATTATTGCATCCATGATGATGTGTGGGTAGTTCAGGAGAGACCTATGGGTCCATATCTAGTAGCTATATGGTCTCTTCTCTCTCTTTGATCTTCAATATCACGTTCTCCGTGATTCTTGTGTTGATCTATTCAATGTAATCTTATTTTCCGGTTTGTTTGTTGGTTTTCGATAAATTGTGGGTTTATGATAAGAATATTCATTGAAAGTAATTGAGTCTTATTTGTGTTATATTATGCATGATTAATATAGTTTTGTATTTCTCTCTGATCTATCTATTTGGTTTGGCCAACTTGATTGATTTTTCTTCAATGGGAGTGGTGCATTGTAGTGGGTCCAACCTTGCGGTGTGATACGTCTCTATCGTATCTATAATTTTTGATTGTTTCATGCCAATATTCTACAACTTTCATATACTTGTGGCAACTTTTTGTACTATTTTTGGGACTAACATATTGATCCAGTGCCCAGTGCCAGTTCCTGTTTGTTGCATGTTTTTTGTTTCACAGATTATCCATACCAAACGAAGTCCAAATGCAATAAAACACCTACGGGGATTTTTTTGGAATATTTATGATTTTTGGGAAGAAGAATCAACGCGAAATGATGCCCGAGGGGGTCACAAGGCCCCTAGCTGCGGCCTGGGGGTGGGGTCGCGCCTGACAGGCTTGTGACCAATCCCTAAGGCGGTTAGGGCCCTTCTTTCGCCGCAAGAAAGATAATATCTGGAAAAAAAACGTGTTAAAATTTCAGCCCAATCGGAGTTATGGATCTTCTGAAATTTAAGAAATGGTGAAAGGCAGAATCTGGGAGCGCAGAAACAGAAGAACACGGAGAGAGAGATCCAATCTCGGAGGGGCTCTCGCCCCTCCGCCGCCATGGAGAACATGGACCAGAGTGAAACCCTTCTCCCATCTAGGGAGGAGGTCAAGGGAGAAGAAGAAGAAGGGGGGCTCTCTCCCCCTCTCTCCCGGCGGCGCCGGAACGCTGCCCGGGACATCATCGTGTGACGGCGATCTACACCAACACCTGTGTCATCTTCACCAAGACCTCCATCACCTTCCCCCATATATATTCAGCGGTCCACTCTCCCGCAGCCCGATGTACCCTCTGCTTGAACATGGTGCTTTATGCTTCATATTATTATCCAATGATGTGTTGCCGTCCTATGATGTTTGAGTAGATTTTTGTTGTCCTATCGGTGATTGATGAATTTCTATGATTGGTTTAATTTGCTTGTGGTTATGTTGTTGTCCTTTGGTTCCCATCATATAAGCGTGCGCGTGGATCACACCATAGGGTTAGTAGTATGTTGATAGGACTATGTATTGGAGGGCAAGGGTGACAGAAGCTTGAGCCTAGCATAGAAATTGATGCATACAGGATTGAAGGGGGGCAATATATCTTATTGATATGGTTGGGTTTTACCTTAATGAACGTTAGTAGTTGCGGATGCTTGCTAATAGTTCCAATCATAAGTGCATAGATATCCAAGTAAGGGATGACATGCTAGCAGTGGCCCCTCCCACATAAAACTTGCTATCGGACTAGTAACATAGTCAATTGCTTAGGGACAATTCCGCAACTCCTACCACCACTTTTCCACACTCAGATAATTGTTTCTAACCAGCCCTACTTTTTATTTACATGTTCTTTTCTTTCTTGCAAGCCTATCCTATCACTCCTACAAAGTACTTCTAGTTTCATACTTGTTCTAGGTAAAGTGAACGTAAAGTGTGCGTAGAGTTGTATCGGTGGTCGATAGAACTTGAGGGGATATTTGTTCTACGTTTAGCTCCTCGTTGGGTTCGACACTCTTACTTACCGAGAAAGGCTACAATTGATCCCCTATAATTGTCGATTATCAAGACCTTTTTCTAGCGCCGTTGCCGGGGAGCAATTGCGTGCAGTGAATATTCTCGTGTGTGCTTGTTTGCTTTATCACTAATTAGATTTATTTGTTGTTCTAAGTTGTTCTCTATCTTTAGTTATGGATACGGAACATGAAATACCAAAAACAATTAGGTGTACTTGCTACTCATGGAGATGGGGAACCTCCTAAAACCCTCGATGCTCGTTATGTGGAAAATGTTATGCACTTCTTTAATAATCCTGAGAAAACCCCATTAAATTATATAATGGGATACACGTTGGATCAACGTGAATACTTGAGGGATTATCGCTTGACTCAAAAAGGGAAACTATTATGGGATCAAATTCATATGTTGAAATGGTATGCTTGGGAGCTATGCTCGAGATATGATATTACTTGTTGCTCTACGATGAAGGCCAAACACCTTCCCTTTTCTTGTAAATTTAACGCCAATGAAACCTTGGCTTCTTATGCTAATGGTATATATGATTACTATGATGTGGAACAAATAGAAGAGTTTGTTGCTTTTATGGGTGCTTATGAAATTGAAGCTCTATTTAAAGGGTGTGTTGATAATGATGATGCTGCTTACCGATCTGAAAATTTGGTTATGCTTCGTTATTGTTATACTCATTATGAATATAATGCCCATATTTATCAATTTATGGAGAAATTCTACGCTTCCCAAGAAGAGAATAATATTTTGCAGGAAACTATGGAAGAAAAAAATGTTGAAACTGTAAGCTCATTAGATGAAAAGGATGACGAAGAGAGCGAAGAACAAAAGGAGGAAGAGCGGACTAGCTACCCGTGCCCACCTTCTAATGAGAGTAACTCTTCAACTCAGACATTGTTTAATTCCCCTTCGTTCTTACCGAAGGATGAATGCTACGTTGATTGCTATGATCCCTTGGATTCGTTTGAAATATCCCTTTTTGATGAACTTGATGCTTGCTATGCTTGTGGCCATGATGCCAATATAAAAGATGCTTATGAAGATGAATTTGCTATAGTTCCTTATGTTAAACATTAAATTGTTGCTATCGCACCCACTTACGATAGTCCTATTATCTTTTTGAACTCTCCCAACTACACTATATCGGAGAAGTTTGCTCTTATTAGGGATTACATAGATGGGTTGCCTTCTACTATCACACATGATGATTTTGATGAACATAATATGCATGTGCTTGCTGCTCCTACTTGCAATTATTATGAGAGAGGAACTACATCTCCACCTCTCTATGTTTCCAATACGATAAAATTGCAAGAAAGTGCTTATGCTATGTATTGGCCTTTACTTGATGTGCATGAATTGTTCTTTCATGACTTGCCAATGCATAGGAAGAGAGTTAGACTTCATCATTGCATGATATATGTTACCTTGTGCTCACTACTAAATTACAAATCATTGTTAATTAAAATTAGCTTTGATATACCTTGGGATCCGGGTGGATCCATTACTTGAGCACTTTATGCCTAGCTTAATGGCTTTAAAGAAAGCGCTGCCTGGGAGACAACCCGGAAGTTTTAGAGAGTCATTTATTTCTTTTGAGTGCTTTTATATAGTTTAAAAAGAAAAAATATAGAGGGAGACTTAAAACTTTTTCAAAAAGAGAAGCGATTGAAAGGTGATGTATTGCGGAATTGAGGGTCGACCTTGAACACTTGTGTTCATGCTCATGGAAACAATGTAGAATTTTTCATGGAAGTTTCTCGCAAAAATAATTATCCCCTTGTACAATTCCATTGTATTATAAAAATAATGTGCCAAGTAAAGCCTTTATGATTAGTTTGGGTGATAGTTGTTTGATCATGCTGAAAAAGACAGAAACTTTGTGCTCACGAAATTATTTTTAATTCCTATCCAGAAAGAGCTTTTGAGTTGATTATTTTTGCTGATGATTGATATACAAATTTCCCTAATTTTAATAATGTTTCAAAAAATTTGGAGTATCATAAGTATGGTATAAGTTCAGATTACTACAGACTGTTCTGTTTTTGACAGATTCTGTTTTCTATGCATTGTTCTCTTATTTTGATGAATCTATGGGTAGTATCGGGGGGTATGAACCATGGTGAAGTTGTATTACAGTAGATATAATGCTAATGTGAATTTGGAATGAGTTCACAACAGTACTTAAAGTGTTGATTTACTTTATTATACTAACGGATCTCACGAAGGTTTTGTTGAGTTTTGTGTGATTGAAGTTTTCAAGTTTTGTGTGAGACCTCGATGGATGAAGGAATAAGGAGAGGCAAGAGCCTAAGCTTGGGAATGCCCAGGGCACCCCAAGGTAATATGCAAGGAATACTCAAGCGTCTAGGCTTGGGTATGCCCCGGAAGGCATCCCCTCTTTCGTCTACAATCTATCAGTAATTTTACTCGGAGCTATATTTTTATTCGTCACATGATATGTGCAAATGCTTGGAGCGTCTTTTGTGTTTATTTTTCCTTTTTATTTTATGCACCATGCTGGTATGATATCGTTCTTGGTTTATTTATAGAATGCTCTTTGCACTTCACTTATGTGTTTTGAGTCTGGCTTTATATAATGCTTCATGTGCTTCACCTATATCATTTGAAGTTTGGATTGTCTGTTTCCCTACACATAGAAAACCGCCATTTGTAGAATGCTCTTTTGCTTCACTTATATTTGTTAGAGTGGGGCACATCTTTTGTAGAAAGAATTAAACTCTCATGCTTCACTTATACCTATTTAGATAGTTAACAGGAGTTGGTAATTCACATGGTTAGTCAGAAAATCCTACATAAAACTTGTAGATCACTGAATATGATATGTTTGATTCCTTGCAATAGTTTTGCAACATGAAGATGTGATACTAGAGTCATGCCAGTGAGTAATTGTGTATTCATAGAAATACTTGTGTTAAGATTTGTGATTCCCGTAGCATGCACGTATGGTGAACCGTTATGTGACGAAGTCGGAGCATGATTTATTTATTGATTGCCATCCTTTGTGTGGAAGTCGGGATCGCGCGATGGTTAACTCCTACCAACCCTTCCCTTAGGAGCATGCGTGTAGTACCTTGTTTCGATGACTAATAGACTTTTGCAATAAGTATGTGAGTTCTTAATGACTAATGTTGAGTCCACGGATTATACGCACTTTCACCCTTCCACCATTGCTAGCCTCTCTAGTACCGCGCAACTTTTGCCGGTGCACTACACCCAACATATACCCTTCCTCAAAACAGCCACCATACCTACCTATTATGGCATTTCCATAGTCATTCCAAGATATATTGCCATGCAACTTCCATCATTCCGTTTATTATGACACGCACCATCATTGTCATATTGCTTTGCATGATCGTAAGATAGCTAGCATGGTGTTTTCATGGCTTCTTCGTTTTTTGATGTCATTGCTATGCTAGATCATTGCACATCCCGGTACACCGCCATGTATACTCCAATGATGGGCTTCCTCAAATTGCCCTAGGTCTTCGTGAGCAAGCGAGTTAGATGCACACCCAATAGTTTCTTTTTGAGCTTTCATACACTTATAGCTCTTGTGCATCTGTTGCATGGAAATCCCTACTCACTCACATTGATATCTATTGATGGGCATCTCCATAGCCCGTTGATATGCCTAGTTGATGTGAGACTATCTCCTCCTTTTTGTATTCTCCACAACCACCATACTCTATTCCATCCATAGTGCTATGTCCATGGCTCACGCTCATGTATTGCGTGAAAGTTGAAAAAGTTTGAGAACACTAAAGTATGAAACAATTGCTTGGCTAAAACCGGGGTTGTGCATGATTAAAATACGTTGTGTGGGGAAGATGGAGCATAGCCAGACTATATGATTTTGTAGGGATAACTTTCTTTGGCCATGATATTTTGAGAAGACATGATTGCTTTGTTAGTGTGCTTGGAATATTATTGTCTTTATGTCAAATGCTAGGCTATTGCTTCGAATCACTCTGTTTTAGTATTCATGCCATGATTAGATTATATGATGAAGATTATGCTAGGTAGCATTCCACATAAAAAATTATCTTTTTATCATTTACCTACTCGAGGACGAGCAGGAATTAAGCTTGAGGATGCTGATACGTCTCCATCGTATCTATAATTTTTGATTGTTTCATGCCAATATTCTACAACTTTCATATACTTTTGGCAACTTTTTATACTATTTTTGGGACTAACATATTGATCCAGTGCCCAGTGCCAGTTCCTGTTTGTTGCATGTTTTTTGTTTCACTGATTATCCATACCAAACGAAGTCCAAACGCAATAAAAAAACCTACGGGGATTTTTTTGGAATATTTATGATTTTGGGGAAGAAGAATCAACGCGAAATGATGCCCGAGGGGGTCACAAGGCCCCTAGCTGTGGCCTGGGGGTGGGGCCGCGCCTGACAGGCTTCTAACCAATCCCTAAGGCGGTTAGGGCCCTTCTTTCGCCGCAAGAAAGATAATATCTGGAAAAAAAACCATGTTAAAATTTCAGCCCAATCGGAGTAATGGATCTTCTGAAATTTAAGAAATGGTGAAAGGCAGAATCTGGGAGCGCAGAAACAGTAGGACACGGAGAGAGAGATCCAATCTCGGAGGGGCTCTCGCCCCTCCGCCGCCATGGAGACCATGGACCAGAGTGAAACCCTTCTCCCATCTAGGGAGGAGGTCAAGGAAGAAGAAGAAGAAGGGGGGCTCTCTCCCCCTCTCTCCCGGCGGCGCCGGAACGCTGCTCGGGACATCATCGTGTGACGGCGATCTACACCAACACCTCTGTCATCTTCACCAACACCTCCATCACCTTCCCCCATATATATTCAGCGGTCCACTCTCCCGCAGCCCGATGTACCCTCTACTTGAACATGGTGCTTTATGCTTCATATTATTATCCAATGATGTGTTGCCATCCTATGATTTTTGAGTAGATTTTCGTTGTCCTATCGGTGATTGATGAATTTCTATGATTGGTTTAATTTGCTTGTGGTTATGTTGTTGTCCTTTGGTGCCCATCATATGAGCGCACGCGTGGATCACACCATAGGGTTAGTATTATGTTGATAGGACTATGTATTGGAGGGCAAGGGTGACAGAAGCTTGAGCCTAGCATAGAAATTGATGCATACGGGATTGAAGGGGGACCAATATATCTTATTGCTATGGTTGGGTTTTACCTTAATGAACGTTAGTAGTTGCGGATGCTTGCTAATAGTTCCAATCATAAGTGCATAGAATTCCAAGTAAGGGATGACATGCTAGCAGTGGCCTCTCCCACATAAAACTTTTCATCGGTCTAGTAATGTAGTCAATTGCTTAGGGACAATTCCGCAACTCCTACCACAACTTTTCCACACTCACGTAATTGTTTCTAACCAGCCCCTAGTTTTTATTTATGTGTTCTTTCCTTTCTTGCACGCCTATCCTATCACTCCTACAAAGTACTTCTAGTTTCATACTTGTTCTAGGTAAAGCGAACGTAAAGTGTGCGTAGAGTTGTATCGGTGGTCGATAGAACTTGAGGGAATAATTGTTCTACCTTTAGCTCCTCGTTGGGTTCGACACTCTTACTTATCGAGAAAGGCTACAATTGATCCCCTATACTTGTGGGTTATCAAGACGGTGCTCTATATCCCAGTGATAGAAAGGGACAAGACACATATTAGTATTGTTGCTACTAAGGATAAACGATGGGGTTTATTCATAATGCAAGGGTTTAATTTGTCTACATGATGTCATCTTTCCTAAAACCTTACTGTGTTTGTCATGAACTTAATACCAAAGATGTTTGATGGATAGCGGTCGGTTGATGGAATAATAGTAGTAGATGCAGACACGAGTCTGTCTATTTGTCTATGGAGGTGATGCCTTTATACATGATCATTGTCGTGAATAACATCATAACTATGTTATTCTCTATCAATTTCCCAATAGTAACTTTTCTACCAACCGTATATTTTGCTTTCGAAAGAGAAGCTTCTAATGAAATAGTTATGGACACCCCTGACATCTCCCCTTGGCGAAGCCCTACCTCTCCACTTCTCCTCCTCTGCGGCGCTTGGCGAAGCCGTGCCAGAGAACCATAACCACCACCACGCCGTCGTGCTGCCAGAGAGCTCCCTCAACTTCTCCTCTCTCCTTGCTAGATCAAGAAGGAGGAGACATCCCCGGGTTGTACGTGTGTTGAACGTGGAGGCACCACTCGTTCGATGCTTGGACCGGATCTTCCGTGATTTGAATCGCCGCGAGTACGACTCCATCGACCGCGTTCATGGTAATGCTTCCGCTTAGCGATCTTCAACGGTATGAAGATGCACTCCCCCTCTCTCGTTGCTAGCATCTTGTAGATTGATCTTGGTGACACATAGGAAAATTTTGAATTATTACTACGTTCCCAACAGTAACAAGTTCAAGGGGATTGACAACCCTCTTGCCCGCATTGAGTGCAAGTGTTTGGTTTTGTGTGTTCATGTGCTGACGGTGATAGTTTGCCTTCATTCTCCTATTGGTTCAATAAACCTTGGTTCTCACTGAGGGAAATACTTACCGCTACTATGTTGCTTCACCCTTCCTCTTTGGGGAAAAACACAATGCATCTCACAGGTAGCACATGCATCTATGGTATTGAGTTCATAACAAACAAAGTAATGCTTGGAGCATGATAAAGTAATGCGGACAAAGTAAAACTATTTAATACATTTGAACCCCATAATTTTATCCTTAGTAGTAGCTATACAAATGTGTGTGTCTCTACTCCTCCTGTCACAGAGTGAGGACACCGCCACATTGAACCTACTACTATGCACCACTTCCTATGAATATCTATTCATCAACTTGGCCAAAGTAAACTTATAGATTGGAAAGCATACTAGCTATATGAAATCCCACATAATAAATCTTAGAATATACTAATTACTTTCAATCAATAGTTTGATCATAAACCCACACTTCATCGGACCCCAACAAACACACCACAAGCTCCACAGCCACGACGACGTCGTGCTGCCGGAGCTCTCCCTCAACTTCTCCTCCCTCCTTGTTGGATCAAGAAGGAGGAGACATACCCGGGCTTTACATGTGTTGAACGCGGAGGCACCATTCGTTCGGTGCTTGGATCGGACCGTCCGCGATTTGAATCTCCGCGAGTACGACTCCATCGACCATGTTCATAGTAACGCTTCCACTTAGCGATCTTCAACGGTATGAAGATGCTCCCCCATCTCTCCTAGATTGATCTTGGTGACACGTAGGAAAATTTTGAATTATTACTACGTTCCCAACAGTGGTATCAGAGCTAGGTCTATGCATAGATTCAATGCACGAGTATAACATAAGTAAGTTGTGGGCGATGATTTGGTCAATTTGCTTACTGTTACTAGTCCTATCTTGATTCGGCGGCATCGTGGGATGAAGCGGCCGGGACCGACTTTACACGTACTCTTACGCGAGACTGGTTCCACCGCCTAACATGCACTTGTTGCATAAGGTGGCTAGCGGGTGTCTGTCTCTCACACTTTAGTCGGATCAGATTCGATGAAGAGGGTACTTCTGAAGGGTAAATAACAATTGGCATATCATCGTTGTGTCTGTGACGTAGGTAAGTAACGTTCTTGCTAGAAACCCATAGCAGCCACGTAAAACTTGCAACAACAATTAGAGGACGTCTAACTTGTTTTCGCAGGGTATGCTATGTGATGTGATATGGCCAAAAGGATGTGATGAAATATATGTGATGTATGAGATTGATCATGTTCTTATAATAGGATTCACGACTTGCATGTCGATGTGTATGACAACCGGCAGGAGCCATAGGAGTTGTCTTAATTTATTGTATGACCTACGTGTCAATCAAAAGCGCCATATGATTACTTTACTTTATTGCTAACTGTTAGCCATAGTAGTGGAAGTAATAGTTGGCGAGACAACTTCATAAAGACACAATGATGGAGATCATGATTATGGAGATCAAGGTGTCATGCCGGTGACAATGGTGATCATGTCGCGCCCCGAAGATGGAGATCAAACGTGCAAGATGATATTGGCCATATCAAATTACTATATAATTTGCATGTAATGTTTATCATCTTTTTACATCTTATTTTCTTACAACGACGGTAGTAAATAAGATGATCCCTCACTAAAATTTCAAGAAATGTGTTCCCCCTAAGTGTGCATCGTTGCGAAGGATCGTTGTTTCGAAGCACCACGTGATGATCGGGTGTGATAGATTCTAATGTTTGCATACAACGGGTGTAAGCCGGATTTACACACGCAAAACACTTAGGTTGACTTGACGAGCCTAGCATGTACAGACATGGCCTCGGAACAAGAGAGACCGAAAGATTGAACATGAGTCGTGTGGTGAATATGATCAACATGGAGATGTTCACCATTGATGATTAGTCCGTCTCACATGATGATTGAACACGACCTAGTTGATGTGGATCATGTATCACTTAGATGACTAGAGGGATGTCTATCTGAGTGGGAGTTCATTAAATAATTTGATTAGATGAGCTTAATTATCATGAACTTAGTCTAAATTTGCCTTTACAATCTATATTGTATATCCAATGGCCCACGCCAATGTCCCACTGAAGTCCAACGCGTTCCTAGAGAAAACTAAGCTAAAAGACGATGGAAGCAACTATACGGACTAGGTCCGTAACTTGAGGCTCATCCTCATAGCTTCCAAGAAAATATATGTCCTTGATGCACCGCTAGGTGACACACCCGTTTTCCCAGCGGCTCAAGACGTTATAAATGCCTGGCAATCGCGTAGTGATGATTACTCCCTGGTTCAGTGCGGCATGCTTTACAGTTTAGAACCGGGGCTCCAAAAGCGTTTTGAGCAACATGGAGCATATGAGATGTTCCAAGAGCTGAAACTAGTTTTCCAAGCTCATGCCCGGGTTGAGAGATATGGAGTCTCCGACAAGTTCTTCAGTTGTAAGATGGAGGAAAATGGTTTTGTCAACGAGCACATACTCAAAATGTCTGGGTTGCACAACCGCTTGTCTCAGTTGGGAGTCAATCTCCCGGATGAATCGATTACTGACAAAATCCTCTAGTCGCTTCCACCTAGCTACAAGAGCTTTGTGATGAACTACAATATGCAACGGATGGAGAGGTCCATTCCCGAGTTGTATTCGATGCAGAAATCAGCGGTGGTGGAAATCAAAAAGGACCATCAAGTGTTGATGGTGAATAAGACCACTAGTTTCAAGAAAGGCAAGGGTAAGAAGAACTTCAAGAAGGACGGCAAAGCAGTTTCCATGCTCGGTAAACCAATTGCCGGGAAGAAGCACAAGAATGGACCCAAGCCTGAGACCGAGTGCTATTATTGCAAGGGAACCGGACACTTGAAGCGGAACTGCCCCAGGTACTTAGCGGATAAGAAGGCGACAACGTCAAAGGTATATATGATATACATGTTATTGATGTGTACCTTACCAGCGCTCGTAGTAGCTCCTGGGTATTTGATATCGGTGCAGTTTCTCACATTTGTAACTCAAAATAGGAGCTGCGGAATAGGCAGAGACTGGTAAAGGACGAGGTGACGATCGCGTCGGGAATGGTTCCAAGGTCGATGTGATCGCCGTCGGCACGCTACCTCTACATCTACCTTCGGGATTAGTTTTAAACCTTAATAATTGTTATTTAGTACTAGCTTTTAGCAAGAACATTGTATCGGGATCTTGTTTGATGCGACATGGCTACTCATTTAAATCTAAGAATAATTGTTGTTCTATTTATATGAGAGATATGTTTTATGGTCATGCCCCGCTGGTCAATGGTTTATTCTTAATGAATCTCGAACGTGATGTTACACATATTCATAGTGTGAGCACAAAAAGATGTAAGGTTGATAACGATAGTCCCACATACTTGTGACACTACCGCCTTGGTCACATCAACGTCAAACGCATGAAGAAACTCCAAATAGATGGACTTTTGGAGTCTCTTGATTTTGAATCATTTGACACGTGCGAACCGTGCCTCATGGGCAAGATGACTAAGACTCCATTCTCCGGAACAATGGAGCGAGCAACCAACTTGTTGGAAATAATACATACCGATGTATGCGGTCCAATGAGTGTTGAGGCTCGTGGTGGCTATAGTTATGTTCTCACCCTCACTGATGACTTAAGCAGATATGGGTTTGTCTAATTAATGAAACACAAGTCTGAGAGCTTTGAAAGGTTCAAGGAATTTCAGAGTGAGGTAGAGAATCAACGTGACAAGAAAATAAAGTTCTTACAATCTGATCATGGAGGAGAATATTTGAGTCACGAGTTTGCCACGCACTTAAGGAAATGTAGAATTGTTTCATAACTCACGCCGCCTGGCACACCTCAGCGTAACAGTGTGTCTAAACGTCGTAATCGCACTCTATTCGATATGGTGCAATCTATGATGTCTCTTACTGATTTACCGCTATCATTCTGGGGATATGCATTGGAAACTGTCACATTCAATTTAAATAGGGCACCGTCTAAATCCGTTGAGACGACACCGTATGCATTATGGTTTGGGAAGAAACCTAAGTTGTCGCTTTAGAAAGTATGGGGATGCGATGCTTATGTCGAGAAACTTCAACCTGAAAAGCTCGAACCCAAATCGGAAAAGTGCATCTTCATAGGATACCCTAAGGAAACTATTGGGTATACCTTCTATCTCATATCCGAAGGCAAGATCTTTGTTGCCAAGAATGGATCCTTTCTATAGAAAGAGTATCTCTAGAAAGAAGTTAGTGGGAGGAAAGTAGAAATTGATGAGGTAATTGTACCCCCTCTCGATCCGGAGAGTAGCGCAACACAGGAAAATGTTTCTGGGGTTCCTGCACTGGCTAGAGAGGAAGTTACTGATGATGATCATGAAACTTTGGATCAAGTTACTACTGAACTTCGTAGGTCCACGAGGACACGTTCCGTGCCAGAGTGGTACGACAACCCTGTCCTGGAAATCATTTTGTTGTACAACAGTGAACCTTCGAACTATGAAGAAGCGATGGTGGGCTCAGATTCCAACAAATGGCTTGAAGCTATGAAATCCGAGATAGGGTCCATGTATGAGAACAAAGTATGGACTTGGTGGACTTGCCCGATGATTAGCGAGCCATAGAAAATAAATGGATCTTTAAGAATAAGACTGACGTGGATGGTAATGTGACCATCTATGAGGCTCGACTTGTCGCTAAGGGTTATCGACAAGTTCAAGGAGTTTACTACGAAAAGACTTTCTCACCCGTAGCGATGCTGAAGTCCGTCCGAATCATGTTAGCAGTTTCCGCATTTTATGATTATGAGATCTGGCAAATGGACGTCAAAACGACATTCCTTAACAGCTTTCTTAAGGAAGAATTGTATATGATGCAGCCGGATGGTTTTGTCGACCCTAAAAATGCTGACAAGGTGTGAAAGCAACAGTGCTCCATCTATGGGCTGGTGCAAGCATCTCGGAGTTGGAACACTTATGGAGAAGCATGTATTTACAAGAAAGCGAGTGGGAGCTCTGTAGCATTTCTCATATTATATGTGGATGACATATTGTTGATGGGAAATGATATAGAACTTTTGGAAAGCATAAAGTCCTATTTCAATAAGTGTTTTTCAATGAAGGACCTTGGAGAAGCTGCTTACATATTAGGCATCAAGATCTATAGAGATAGATTGAGATGCCTCATTGGTCTTTCACAAAGCACATACCTTGACCAGATATTGAAGAAGTTCAATATGGATAAGTCCAAAAGGGGGTTCTTGCCTGTATTGCAAGGTATGAGATTGAGCACAGCTCAATGCCCGACCAAGGTAGAAGATAGAGAAAAGATGAGTATCGTCCCCTATGCTGCATCTATAGGCTCTATTGTGTATGCCATGTTGTGTACCAGACCTGGTCTGAACCTTGCCATAAGTTTGGTAGGGAGGTACCAAAGTGATCCCGGAGTGGATCACTGGACAGCGGTCAAGAATATCCTTAAGTAGCCGAAAAGGACTAAAGATATGTTTCCTGTTTATGGAGGTGCCGAAGAGCTCGTCGTAAAGGGTTATGTCGATGCTAGCTTCGACACAGATCCAGATGACTCCAAGTCATAAACCGGATATGTGTATATTTTGAATGGTGCAGCTCATGCAGTTGCAAGAAAAGCATCGTGGCGGCATCTAGATGTGAAACGGACTACATAGCTACTTCGGAAGCAACGCAGGAAGGAGTCTGGATGAAGGATTTCATCAGCGACCTAGGAGTGATTCCAAGTGCGTCGGGCCCGATGACTCTCTTCTGTGACAACACTAGAGCTATTGCCATTGCCAAGGAGCCCATGTTTCACAAGAAGACCAAGCACATCAAGGGCCGCTTCAACTCCATTCATGGATACATTCAGGATGGAGATATAGATATTTGTAAAGTGCATACGGATCTGAATGTCGCAGATCCGTCGACTAAACCTCTTCCACGAGCGAAACATGATCAACACCAAAACTCTATGGTTGTTCGATTCATCACAATGTAACTAGATTATTGACTCTAGTGCAGGTGGGAGACTATTGGGAATATGCCCTAGAGGCAATAATAAAATGGTTATTATTATATTTCCTTGTTCATTATAATTGTCTATTGTTCATGCTATAATTGTATTAATCGGAAACCGTAATACATGTGTGAATACATAGAGCAAAACATGTCCCTAGTGATCTCTAGTTGACTGGCTCGTTGATCAATAGATGGTCATGGTTTCCTGGCCATGGACATTAGATGTCATTGATAACGGGATCACATCATTAGGAGAACGATGTGATGGACAAGACCCAATCCTAAGCATAACATAAAATCGTGTAGTTTGTCTACTAGAGCTTTTCTAATGTCAAGTATCATTTCCTTAGACCATGAGATTGTGAAACTCTCGGATATCGTAGGAATGCTTTGAGTGTATCGAACATGACAACGTAACTGGGTGATTATAAATGTGCACTACAAGTATCTCCGAAAGTGTCTGTTGGGTTGGTACGAATCGAGACTGGGATTTGTCACTCCGTGTGACGGAGAGGTATCTCTGGGCCCACTCGGTAATACATCATCATAATGAGCTCAATGTGACTAAGGAGAGCTCAATGTGACTAAGGAGTTAGCCACGGGGTCATGTGTTACGGAACGAGTAAAGAGACTTGCCGGTAACGAGATTGAACAAGGTATAGGGATACCAACGATCGAATCTCTGGCAAGTATCATACCGACAGACAAAAGGAGTTGTATACGGGATTGAGTGAATCCTTGACATCGTGGTTCAGCCGATGAGATCATCGTGGAACATGTGGGAGCCAATATGGGTATCCAGATCCCGTTATTGGTTATTGACAGGAGAGATGTCTCGGTCATGTCTGCATGGTTCCCGAACCCGTAGGTCTACACATTTAAGGTTTGGCGACGCTAGAGTTGTAATGGGAATTGCATATGTGGTTACCAAAAGTTGTTCGGAGTTACAGATGATATCTCGAACGTCATGAGGAGTTCCGGAATAGTCCGTAGGTGAAGATTTATATATGGGAAGTCCAGTTTCGGTCACCGAGAAGGTTTCGGGGTTTATTGGTATTGTACCAGGACCACCGAAAGGGTGTCGGGGGTCCACCGGGTGGGTCCACCTGTCCCGGAGGGCCACATGGGCTGAAATTGGGAGTGAACCAGCCCCCTGGTGGGCTGGTGCGAGCCACCATAGGGGACCCAAGGTGCCTAGGGTCAAAACCCTTGGGCGTGGGGCTGCCACCCTCCAACTTGGGAGGCAAGCCACCCCTAGGTCTACCGCCTCCCCCTCCTAGGGTTTCCTAGGGTGGCCGGCCCCCTCTCCCCGTCCTCCTATAAATAGAGGCTGGTTGGGAGGGTTGCGGACACCCCTGAACCCCTCCCCTTGGCGCAGCCCTACCTCTCCACTTCTCCTCCTCCGCGACGCTTGGCGAAGCCCTGCCGAAGAACCACAAGCTCCACCGCCACCACGACGTCGTGCTTTCGGAGCTCTCCCTCAACTTCTCCTACCTCCTTGATGGATCTAGACGGAGGATACGTCCCCGGGCTGTACGTGTCTTGAACGCGGAGGCACCATTCGTACGGTGCTTGGACAGGATCTTCCGCGATTTGAATCGCCGTGAGTACGACTCCATCGACCGCCTTCATACTAACGCTTCCGCTTAGCGATATTCAACGGTATGAAGATGCCCTCCCCCTCTCTCGTTGGTAGCATCTCCTAGATTGATCTTGGTGACACGTAGGAAAATTTGGAATTATTACTACGTTCCCAATAGTAACAAGTTCAAGGGGATTGACAACTCTCTTGCCCACATTGAGTGCAAGCGTTTGGTTTTGTGTGTTCATGTGCTCACGGTGATAGTTGGCCTTCATTCTCCTATTGGTTCGATAAATCTTGGTTCTCACTGAGGGAAATACTTACCGCTACTATGTTGCTTCACCCTTCCTCTTCGGGGAAAAACACAATGCAGCTCACAAGTAGCACATGCATCTATCGTATTGAGTTCATAACAAACAAAGTAATGCTTGGAGCATGATAAAGTAATGCAGACAAAGTAAGACTATTTAATATGTTCGAACCCCATCATTTTACCCTTAGTAGTAGCTATACAAATGTGTGCGTTGCTACTCCTCCTGTCACAGAGTGAGGACACCGCCACATTGAACCTACTACTATGCACCACTTCCTATGAATATCTACTCATCAACTTGGCTGAAGTAAACTTATAGATTAGAAAGCATACATAGCTATATGAAATCCCACATAATAAATCTTAGAATATACTAATTACTTTCAATGAATAGTTTGATCATAAACCCACACTTCATCGGACCCCAACAAACACACCACAAAGATTACATTGAATAGGTCTCCAAAGAGATCATCGTATTGAAGATCAAGATCAAGAGAGAGAGAGAGAGAGAGAGACATAGAGAGAGAGAGTGAAGGCTATAAAATCACACATAATAAATATTAGAAAACACTTAATTACTTTCCATGAATAATCGAATCACAAAACCATAATTCATCACACAAACACACAACAAAGATTACATCAAATAGGTCTCCTTAGAGAACATTGTATTGAAGGTCGAACAAGAGAGATGGAGAGAGAGAGAGAGAGAGAGAGAGATCTACCTACAACTATGGACCCGTAGGTCCTGTGGAAACTACTGACGCATCATCATGGAGGCAACAAGGTTGCTGAAGATGGCCTCCATGATGTATTCTCCCTCCGACAGAATACAGGCGAAGGCCTCCAAACGGGACCATAAAAAACAGAGGCTTACGGCGACGATATTATTTTTTGGGTCTCGCTATGAGAGTTTTGGAATATTTGATAATATATAGCATTGCAATTAGGTCAGGGGACCTACGACTGGAATACAAGATCATGTGGCACTCCATACCCGTAGGGGCATGTCTCGTAACTCATCTAGCCTCTGTCTCTCTTTGTCCAGAAAAAATTAATCATAAGGTTTTATCGTGTTTGGACTTTGTTTCGTGTAGTTTTCATGCAAAACAAAAAACAAGCAGAAGACATGAACTCGCACTCGGCACTGCATTAGTAGGTTAGTTACCAAAAATGATATAAAATGATGTAGAAGGCATACAAGGTTGATAAAGTAACATCATGAAACAATCAAAGATTATAGATACATTAGATACGTATCAAGGGGCTCACACGCCTCGGGGGCCATGGCATCCAGAGGGGGAATCCTTCTCCCATCTAGGGAGGACGCCAAGGAAGAAGAAGAAGGAGGAGGGAGCCTTCCCCCCGTCTCTTGGTGGCGCCGGAGCGTCGCTGGGGGAATCATCATGACTGTGATCTACATCAACAACTCCGCCGTCGTCAATAACAACTTTCTCCCCCTCTTTGCAATGGTGTGACCATTCTTTCTCGCTGTAATCTCTACTTGAACATGGTACTTTATGTTATATATTATTATCCAATGTTGTGGTGCACCTCTATGATGTTTGAGTATATTTGTTTTGACCTAAGGGTTAACTGTGGTATGGTGTGATTGATATTAGTTGTATGTTATTATGGTGTTGTCCTATGGTGTCCTCCGTGTCGTGCAAGCGTGTGAGATTACCATTGTAGGGTGTTGTAATATATTCATAATTCAGTTATAGTGGGTTGCGATAGTGTAATAAGCTTAAACCCGAGTAAGTGGGGTATGTATCTTATGGGATTAAATGGGACTTTACGCTTAATGTTATGGTTGTATTTTACCATAATAATCTATAGTAGTCATGGACGCTTGGTGGAGAGACAATCGTTCATATGATCCATGTACGGAAAATGTGATTAGCCTCACACTCTTCCTCATGCATATAATAAGTATCACACATTTCATACTCAATTGCCCATGTATAGTCTTTCTCTTTGTTTTACAAAAAAATTGTACTAAAATCAAACTAGCTTTTATTATCTCGCAAAGTATCCCTGGTTTCATTCTTGCAAACTTATTCCATTACACCTACAAAGTAGTTTATTATTTGTTTCTAGGTAGAGTGAGCGTTAGCGCGCGTAGAGTTGTGTGAGTGGGTGATAGAACTTCACAGAATATTAATTCTACCTTTAGCTCCTTTTTGATTTCAATACTCTTATTTGGAGAGAAGGATACAAATAGTCCCCTATACTTGTGGGTTATTAGTGAACTCTTGTGAAGACAATATCCAGTACAGAAGAAGAGAAGATACAAAGATTTTCCCAAACACAATATCGAGCATGTTTTTGGTGTGCTTCAATCTCGATGGTCTATCGTTCGACACCCTGCACTAACATGGAGCACCGACAAGATTTGGGAGGTGTTGAATGATTGTGTGATGATGGACAATATGATCATGGAGGATAAGTATGATGACAACATCCACGACCAAGGGTTCCAATTTCAGAGTGAAACTGTTGTGCCAGAGCACCAAGAAGCAACAATGTCCGAATAGTTCATACAATTTCATATGCAACTCCAAAATGACTTGATTGAGCACATGTGGACTCACTTAGGCAACTTGTAGATCTATCGATTCATTTAATATCAATGTGTCCATGAGAATTTCAATTTGGTTTTAAACTATGTGATTTCGGTTGTGAAACTATTTATTGTTATGGTACTGTGTGATTTATTTTTGTTGTAATAAACTATATGCTATGTTTCTTTCTTTTAAGTTTAAAAAATGTCTACATTTGGCCTTAGGTCGGCCGAGCGGATCAATATGCCGACCATGTTGGACGCAATCACAATGCAACCATAAAGGTGGGTTGGACGCCTCCCCTTTTCCCACCCCGTCTTGACTAAAATCGAACAAAATGGATGTATGTTGGCGGACGCGCGTTGAAGTTGGCCTTAGATGGTAAAACACATCTAGACCGCGTGTTCGCACCGTTGTTGCGGTTTGTGGGTTGAAGATGCCTTAAGGTCATGTCCAAGGCTGACCCACAAATTTTCTCATGCATCCATCCACGGAGAGGGGGGACTAATCGACGGACATGTATGCTGGCGCGGCAATATAATGTTGTCCGCATACATTTCAACCCAGGTTTTGGATTAGCGGACGAAATTCATGCAAATCGACTAATATTCATCAAAGTTTGGATAGAAAATAGTAGCAATCATCCATACATAGCATGCTAATAAGTTTATTACAACAATGTCTCAAATTCAATGGTCAACAAGTTTTTAATAACGGATCATGTTGTCCCACACTCAGTGCCCCTTTAGCTTCATCCAATAGTATGTGTACGTAAATGGATGTTTTTTCCCGTGGTATATCACGAGAACACGTACGGGCTACACAATATGCACATCAACATCAAGTGAATGGACGGTTCAATTAAAAAGTTGAGAAAGAAGAAGAAGCAAAACTTGTGATTTCCTCCTCTATTGCGTGGAATGCCCACCTTGCCTCCAACTGAACAACGATGTGACAAAACTTGATGACAATAGTGTGGATGGCGTATCATTGATACGATCCGACCTCATATTGCGATCATGGACGATGTGCACGTCGTATGATGCAATGTGTTTTCGTGCGTGAAATGATTGACGCACTTGCCGCAAGAAGGTCACCCCTCTACCCCTGTTTGTGAAATCCGCGGATACGATCAATCACACATCGCACAACAACTCATCCTGCATGATCGAGTACCCTGCCATCCTTCTTACTCTGAAAAATAACATGGCGTCCGGAATTAAGTTCAATGGCATTTGATCAAACACTTGGTGGGCGTGGTGGCCACCATGGAGGTCGTTGACATGATGGCAGAGTGTACGTTGATACAAACAACTTTAGAGTGGACAGTGCCGTTGTCAAAAGCGAGTGGATGCATAGGTGCTGGTTGCAAACGCCCGACAATGTTAATATCGCAGCTGGAGAGGTACAACAACGACAACGGAGGTGAAGGGTGCAGATGCAAATTTAGATGGAGAAGTGTCAAAAATAGACCCGGAAGGACAGATTTAGTGGGCTCAGATGCCGAAGTCTAACGTGGCTGCTTTCTGCCTAACCGAACCTTAACTAAATCCGTGGTTCTGTTTGGATCCATGAGTTAGACTTAGAGTTGGTTAGATTGAACCAATCTAATTCCAAAACATTCAAACACGAGAGTTAGAGTTGGTCAGATGCATCTAACCCATTCAAAAAAAACTAACCCGTTCAATGGATGCTTATTTGGGTTAGAGTTAGGTGGGGTCCATAAAAAATTACTTTTCCCTCTACCTCCACCACATCAAATCCTTGTTAAGGATCCAAATGATTGAAAAAGGTGCATTTATTGACAATCTGACCCTTCCATCCAAACAACTCTTTGGTTAGAGTTAGTTTAAGGTTAGTCAAAGCATAGAATGTAACTTTAATCTCTAACCGAGTTACAGTATCCCAAACAGGACCCTGTAAGCATTTACCGAGCCTACATTACAACTCCTACATTACCAGCAGCCCACAGCTCATGTGGTGTAGGAAACATTACAACTCCTACATTACCAGCAGCCCACAGCTCATGTGGTGTAGGAAGATGTCCCTCCCTCTGACACTGCGTATGGACCAAGACAAGACTATAATGGACATAGCCTGAGCATGTAGGCATGTACTGTGCCATGGTACCGCTGGTACAACGCCACAATGAATGAATTTTGCAATGGCTCGTAAAGGTGTGGACTCTGTCAGCGCCTCCCTCTCCCCCTCTTCTAGTGATGCGAGTATATAAACACCACCATCCTGTTCTCTAGCATTTTCTTCTCGCCCTCACACTTGACTTACTAGTAATCTCCTCCTCTCGAGAAAAATGCCCCATCTTCTCCCTGCCCCGGCAATGGAGCTCCTTGGAGCTTCTGCAGCAGTAGCAGCCGGTGCAGAATGGCCGGCATTTGGAGACCCAAGAGCGGAGGAGTCCAACGGCGACAGATAGGAGATGGTGGGCGGGCGGGCGCGCGAGCTAGCGGCTCGCATTGAGCTCTCACTTCGTCGTCCTCCTCTGCTCAGCTCTACGAGCATGCATGAGGCGTACGGTGCGAGCGTGCGGTGGGGAATTGAGGCGTCATGGTCCGAGATATATGTATATCTCTCTTTTTTTCTCTCTCTCTCTCTCTCTTTTCTAGGCATGTTAACTAGTATTTGTTCCTCCTCCGATCCTCTTTGTTTCGTGTGTGTTTCTTTTTTCGTTTTGTGTCGAGAGGCTGTAAGCGACGCATTCTAGGCGTGGAGGAGCTTGTTTGTGATGTTAGGCACCTTAATCTTCTTGTACTGAGACTGCTTGGTGAAAGTCTTGTTGAGCCGGGAATGCATCGGTTACACTTTGTAATGCATGTAATAATCTGTCTGTTTTAGTAGTGTGTTTTTGCTGCTGTTCCTGTCTGTGTTTCGGTTCGGAGTAATACAGTGAATAATTGATTAAACCATCATTTGTGCGCGGTGCGCCATTGTGTGCACTGCAACCAAGGTGTCTGAGACTGAAAATTACTCACACTAGCGGGTAGCAGTCACAATGTTGTTATGCATATCGTCCAGGCAATTGCTGTTTCTTTTGTCGCTCCTTAATTTCCAAACAGCGGGTGAACATATCTTTCAAATTTGATACATTGCCCTTGATAGACGAAACAATCTTTCAAGCTAGCTATTGCATACGCACATACATAAACATAGCTTCATCAGTAGTGTATATTCGGTACCTGCCAAATTAAATTCCCCATCCCCACAAGCGCACATCCGGAATGCAGGCTCGGGTCAGGTGTGCACACTGCACGGCTGTGTTTAATGCTTCTGTTTGGACATCAATCAATTGGCATTAGAGACATTCTCCACTTCTAGGTCAGCACGGCAGGAATAAGATAGGGAGGATTCGGAGGATGTGGTGCTTGTGGTACCACTACCACCAGGGCATGCATCAGTGAGTGCCAAGCAAACAAGATGTAGGAGTATGAGAAGAGATGGGATTGCATCTGTGACATCTCTGCTAGCTGCATGTGGATGGATAAGAAGAGCTGCGTTCTAGATGCAAGCTCTCTCTCTCTCTCTCTCTGATCCGATTGGTCATGCTTGGTGCTGCAGTAGTGTGTGTAGTGCTAGGGCCTTGTGGTGTGTGGCCTTTGTTATAGTACTACCGTGGCGTGGCAACAAAATGGGCAGAGCACAGTGTTGGTCAGATGCTTGTCCTCCAGCACCATTCAAACTCTGGGCGCTGCTGTTAATGCTCGGGGGCCAGCGCAGGGGAATATTCAGCGGCTGCGCAGGGGCTAATGCATGCAACGACTGTGCTCCCTTTATACCTTTGCTTTTAATTGGCGTGGACAGCGCTCACTGTGCTCTACTACTACTACTGGGACATGGAAACGAGAGGAGAACGATTTCCTGTTTTGACTTTTTTTACATAGTTTAATCCGATTTGATCCCTTTTACGGGTTTTTTATCGGATCTTTTTCCTACGGTCACCCGTTGTGATGTTAGCCATACACATCTTACCGTCAGTGACAGTGACGATAAGGTAGTTTGACTTCGTTGATCGGAAGGAACCATCCGTATTGATCCAACCTCTATCGCTATTGTATGTGATGGTAAGGTGTGTATGCCTATCGCCATAGCCGGTGACGGTAGTAAAATGGACCAGATCTGAAAAAATTTCACAAACGGGGTCAGGTCGGGCTAATGTTAACAAAAAGAGTTAAAACCATGAATTTGTCGAGCATATGCATAGCAAAACAATGCATACTACTACTGCCACTGCTATCATGGCCTTGGCAGGTAGCCATTTGGAAGGGAAAGTAGAGGTTATGGCATTAAAAATGTCTGAGAAAAATTATGTAAACGACCAGTAGTGTTGTTGATGAGAGTACATGAGGAGGCAGCAGTACTAGATTGTAGAGATCTCTCTTGAAAGGCATTCTTGCCAGCCAGTAGCAGAGCAGTAATTAGCATGTGGTGTAAGCGAGTCCACGGACCTTTTGCTGTTAGTGCATTGTCCATTTCTTCGCCGAGCAGTGAACTGTACACACCAGGGTGTGAATGTGATGCCCACACGAGCCACACTGTTCATTTGGCAAGGCATATGTCACATTTGAAATACAAAATTGACCTCTTAACTGGTGCCTTTTTCAGCTTAGTATTTACGGTTTCACCTTGATGTAGTATTTCAGCTCACCACGACTAGTACCTGGCATCACGTTCTTAGTAGTACTACGAGCTTAGCAACCTTTTTCGTCTTGATTTGAAGGGGAAACATGAAGGGTAAAAACTAGCCGGAGATGGAACAAGTGTCACGGGACTCCAGCGAGGGACGTAGTAGGACGAGCAGCAGCATGTGTGCATCGCGTACTTCGCGCTCTCCCGTCCAACGCTTGTCCTGCGGATCTACGCTCGATCGGTGCACGCGCAACACGACGCCACGGCCTCATCAATGAAAATGTTGGGGGCCATCCGGTGGTCGACGCTGCTCCATCTCTCTCTCTCGATCTTCATCGTATCAGAGCATCTACATCCAGAGTTCAAAACACGTCGAACGTCGAACGATCCTTCGTACACCAGCAAACACATGACCGAACAGAAGAGAAAATAATAATAATAATTTAATCAAACCCCTCATATCATTTGTGTATGTTTGAGATGTCCGTGGATCCTCATATTTATTTTAAATGTAAGGAAGATATGATGGCTCGCGGACGCGTCGACACCATCCTGGATCACCTTTTTTTATTCATTTTTTCTCTCTCTCTTCCTATCCACCAATCACATGCAAGTGATCAGAAATATGATGAAAAAAAAAAGGAAAGTGGCTGCCTGGACAGATAAATAGGGACATGTCCGGTCACTGGCCGGACGCGCCCGCGAGCGTTTAAGGGATCATATTTGCTTTGTACAGGTTGTAGATGCTCTTATTAGACAAAAGTTTACTAAGGACGCGTTTGGTTGCGTGTAAAATCACAACCACATCCATTGTATACAACATTTTTTTCATGTTGGGGTGTTACATTACATGCAAACAATGTTGGACTTGTATACTACGGTTCTTAAAGCACGTGTGGACTTGGCTCGTTAAGAACGGCCGAATCAGCCATTTCGAGCGATCTAGACCCAGTGATGTGAGGAAACGCACATGAATGGCTCGTTGGGAATGCATCAACGGTTAATCACCTTAACCCCTCGTTCAGTGCTAATAAAAAGAACCTTATTCACTTTCCCTCTTCCTCCTTCCCTCACCCATCGCTCGAGGATGCACGCAGTGGGAGACCACGGCCACGTCAGGCAGCCGGGCGCACACACGGCTACAACCACGACACGCAGCCGAGCGCGGGCACGTCCACGACAGTGAGCCGGACGCGGCCAGGACCACGACCACGACAGTGAGCCGGGCACGGGAACGGCCACGACAGCGAGCCAGGCGCAGCCACGACCACGGCCACGACAGCGAGCCGGGAGCGGGAACAGCCACGACAGCGAGCAAGACGCAACCACGACCACGACCACGATAGGCAGTCGGGCGCGGCCGCGGCCGCGGCCGCGACCACCGTAACCAGGCGCGGCCGCAGCAGCGAGCCGGACACGGGCATGGCCACAGCTTCTACGATGAGGGGAGGAAGGATCAGCCCCGTCGGGGTCCGGCGCACAGGCGGACAAGGCACTAGAGATGTTGCTCCGGGACAGCTGCATCGGCAGTTGGCCAACTCGACGACGCTCTCAACGTGTTTGAGGAAATGAAGGCTGTGAGCGTCAAGCCTAACTTGGTCGTTGTTAAGTGCACTTGCTAACTCCTAATCATATGCATGCTTTATGATGGCAAGACTTCATATGCACGCAACCAAACTACTTGAAAATGTTGTTTCTTGCCTCGTTTTTTCGCGAACAAGGCATGCTTAGCCTGACTCATTTTTTCCTCTCAGCGAGGCCGTGCAGAGAAAGCAACCAAACGCGTCCTAAGGGTATCTCCAAGACCCGCAACCCCCCCCCCCCCACACACACACAATGGTTCTGACCACGCGGTTCAGACCATAGAAGCCACCCAATGCCAACCTGTATCGGTCCACGAAGCGGTCCGGACCACGAAAGTCGTCCAACGTTGATGTGTATCAGTCCATGGAGCGGCATGAACCTGATTTCTCTCAGAAACCGAAGACAAACGTCAAGGAGGTTTGCACGAGTCCGGACCGCTACTTTGTATCATTTTGACCGCCCTGTCCAACCAAGAAAACTACACCCACCCTCCTCGCGCTTCCATCCACGCATCTTGCCACTTGCCGGGCCGCATTCATGCCGGCCCAAAGCATGCAACGACCGTTATGGAAACTGTGATTTGACGTGATAGGACGGCGCGTAGACAGATGCGGCCTCTCGAGCCTTGCCGCTTCAATGCAAATGTCACTTCCCGAGGAACCAACTCCGGCAGCTGCGCCGCATTGAAGCGGCTAACCACCCCACCACGTGGCCTGGTTGCGACTATTTAAGTCGCGCTCTGACGGCGTGGACCAGAGCGCCGGAGCTTCATATTCCCTCCCCCTCCATACATATTTCCTTCTCTACCTCCTCTCTGAGCCAAGCTAGCGGCGATGCCGAAGTCTTGGTTCTCCACACCGCAGGCAGCACCGGCGAGAGCTCGTTGATACGTCTCCATCGTATCTAATTTTCCAAACTCTTTTGCCCTTGTTTTGCACTCTAATTTGCATGATTTGAATGGGACTAACCCGGACTGACGCAGTTTTCAGCAGAATTGTCATGGTGTTGTTTTTGTGCAGAAATAAAAGTTCTCGGAATGACCTAAAAACTTACGAGGATTTTTTGTGGAATATATAAAAGATGCCGGCGCAAGAATTACCTGAAGACACGGAGCGAGGGGCCCACTAGCCCAGGAGGCGCGCCCCCTAGGGCGCGCCTGGCAGGCTCGTGGGGCCCACGTGGCTCTGCAGCCTCCAACTCCAACTCTATATAATGTCTCTCGCCCAGAAAAAATCAGGAGAGAAGAGTTCATCGCGTTTCACGATACGGAGCCACCGCCACCTCCTGTTCTTCCTCGGGAGGGCAGATCTGGAGTCCGTTCTGGGCTCCGGAGAGGGGAAATCGACGCCGTCGTCATCATCAACCATCCTCCATCGCCAATTCCATGATGCTCTCCATCGCTCGTGAGTAATCTCATCGTACGCTTGCTGGACGGTGATGGGTTTGATGATATCTATCATGTAATCGAGTTAGTTTTGATGGGGTTTGATCCCTAGTATCCACTATGTTCTAAGATTGATGTTGCTACTACTTTGCTATGCTTAATGCTTGTCACTAGGGCCCGAGTGCCACGATTTCAGACCTAAACCTATTATGTTTTCATCAATATATGTGTGTTCTTGATCCTATCTTGCAAGTTGTAGTCACCTACTATGTGTTATGACCCGGCAACCCCGGAGTGACAATAGCCGGAACCACTCCCGAAGATGACCATAGTATGAGGAGTTCATGTATTCACTATGTGCTAATGCTTTGTTTCGGTTCTCTATTAAAAGGAGACATTAATATCCCTTAATTTCCATTAGGACCACGCTGCCACGGGAGGGATGGACAAAAGATGTCATGCAAGTTCTTTTTCACAAGCACGTATGACTAAATACGGAATACATGCCTATATTACATTGACGAACTGGAGCTAGTTGCATATCACCCTATGTTATAACTGTTACATGATAAATGTCATCCGACATAATTATCCATCACAGATCCAATGCCTACGAGCTTTTCCTATACTAGTCCTTGCTAAGTTACTTTACCGCTACTGCTGTCACACTTGCTATACAAATAACTACTGCTACTGTTACCGCTGCTACCATTACTATCATACTACTTTGCTACTAAAACTTTGCTGCAGATACTAAGTATTTCAGGTGTGGTTGAATTGACAACTCAACTGCTAATACTCGAGAGTATTCTTTGGCTCCCCTTCTGTCGAATCAATAAATTTGGGTTGAATACTCTACCCTCAAAAACTGTTGTGATCCCCTATACTTGTGGGTTATCAAGACCTTTTTCTGGCGCTGTTGCCGGGGATCATAGCTCTATTCTCTGAGTCACTTGGGATTTATATTTGTTGATTACTATGAGGAATCCGAGAGATCCAAAAACTAAAGTCTTGCCTCAACTATGAGGACATGTAAAGTCTTGCCCTCATCTAGCTCTGCACTTGATTCACCTTCAGTTATGAGTAAATTTGCGACACCACCACCTACTAGTAATTCTGATATGTCGCATGTGCTTGATGATGCTACTTCTGCTATCCATGATGCTTATGATGATGTTTTGCTGATAATGATATGCCACTGGGTGAATTTCTTGATGCACAAATTGCTAGAGTCACTGCTGAATCTGATGGCACTTCTGAAACTGATGAAATTATTGAAATGGAACCTGTTGTATCACCTGTTAGACCTAGCTCTCCTAGATATGAATTGCCTAATATACCTAAAGGTTATGTTATGGAGGGAGAGGTAGCTGAAGACTTTCTTGCTTGTAAGGGTAGCTATGATCTTGAGAATTTATTACGCAAGTGGAAAGAAAAATCTGTGAATGCTAGAATGAAATATGATCCTAAGTTTGCTACTTCACCCATCTTTGTTACTGATAAGGATTATGAATTCTCTGTCGATCCTGAGTTAATCACTTTGGTTAAATCTGATCCTTTTCATGGTTATGAATCTGAAACGGTTGTAGCACATCTTACTAAACTGAATGATATAGCCACCCTATTCACTAATGAGGAAAAAATTCGCTATTACTATATCCTTAAGTTGTTTCCTTTCTCACTAAAGGGTGATGCTAAAACTTGGTTTACTTCTCTTGCTCCTGGTTGTGTGTATAGTCCCCGGGATATGATTTACTACTTCTCCGAGAAATATTTTCCTGCCCATAAGAAACAAGCTGCCTTGCAGTATATATATAACTTTGTGCAAGTTGAAGAAGAGAGTCGCCCACAAGCTTGGGGGAGGCTTGTCCAGTTACTTAATGCTTCGCGTGATCACCCTCTTAAGAAAAATGAAATACTTGATATATTTTATAATGGACTAACCGATGCTTCTAGGGACCACCTAGATAGTTGTGCTCGTTGTGTTTTCAGGGAACGAGCTGTGGAACAAGTTGACATTCTATTGAATAATATTTTGAGCAATGATAATGCTTGGACTATTCCCGAACCACCTCCGAAGCCAACTCCGAAGAAAAGAGGTATTCTATTGCTCGGTCCTGAAGATATGCAAGAAGCCAAGAAATCTATGCAAGAGAAAGGTATTAAATCTGAAGATGTTAAGAATCTACCACCTATTGAAGAAATACATGGTCTTGATAACCCGACACAGGTAGTAGAGGTAAATTCTCTTCGTAGATTCAATGAGAGTGATATTCCTTATGATAAACCTGCTAGTTTATGCTTAGATGAATTTGATAACTTTGTTGCCAAACAACAAAGTTTTAATGATTATGTTAGCAGACAACTGAAACAAAATGCTCGTATGATTAATCATATAAGTGCTTGTGTGGATAGAAATGTTAATGATCTTAAGCTTATTGGTGCTACGTCAACAAAAGTACTTCCCTGGCAATGGCGCCAGAGATCCTTCTGTCGTCTCTTGAGCTTGCGTTCGTTTTTCCCTTGAAGAGGAAAGGGTGATGCAGCACAGGAGTAGTAAGTATTTCCCTCAGTTTGAGAACCAAGGTATCAATCCAATAGGATAATCTCGTCAAGTCCAGAGTACCTGCGCAAACACAAAAGAGCTTGCACCCAAAGCCAAAAGGGGTTGTCAATCCCTTCAAGATTGTTTGCAAAATGAGATCTGAAGGCGGAAAGTGCAACGAAGTAAAAAGTGCAAGAATGAAAATATGGTGTGGAGTAGACCCGAGGGCCATAGTGTTCACTAGAGGCTTCTCTCAAAATAACAAGTATTACGGTGGGTAAAAAAATTACTGTCGAGCAATTGATAGAACCGCGCAAAGTCATGACGATATCTAAGGCAATGATCATACATATAGGCATCACGTCCAAGACAAGCCGCGCCATGAGGGCTTGTGGGGTCCCTGGTGGGCCCCTGCCCTGATTCTCCGGCTTTCTGATCTTTTTTTTGTTCCAGAAAATTTTTTTTTGGCAGTTTCATTCCGTTTGGACTCCGTTCAAAATCCTCCTCTGAAAGGGGTAAAAACATGGAAAAAACAGGAACTCGCACTTGGCACTGAGTTAATAAGTTAGTCCCAAAAAATATATAAAAGGTATACAAAACATCCAAAGTTCGACAAGATAATAGCATGAAACCATCAAAAATTATAGATACGTTGGAGACGTATTGATACGTCTCAAACGTATCTATAATTTTTGATGGTTTCACGCTGTTATCTTGCCTTCTTTGTATGTTTTATGTACCTTTTTATATCTTTTTGGGAATAACTTATTAATTCAGTGCCAAGTGCTAGTTCCTGTTTTTCCGTGTTTTTGACTCTTTTCAGAAAAACCCCGAAATGATTTTTTCCCGAATGGAAGAAGTCCAGGGGGCTTTTGGGCCAAGCTAGGTGGGCTCCTGGGAGCCCACAAGCCCCCACTTCGCCACGAGGGGGGAGGCGGCGGTGGGCAGGCTTGTGGCCTCCCTGCCCGCCTCCTGACCTAGGTCTTGCGCCTATATATTCCCAAATATTCCGCAAAAAATCAAGGGAGCCTCGAAAATACTTTTCCGCCGCCGCAAGCTTCCGTTTCCGCGAGATCTCATCTGAAGACCCTTCCTGGCACCCTGCCGGAGGGGACTTTTGAGGTGGAGGGCCTCTTCATCATCATCATCGCCCCTCCAATGACTCGTGAGTAGTTCACTTCAGACCTACGGGTCCGTAGTTAGTAGCTAGATGGCTTCTTCTCTCTCTTGGATCTTCAATACAAAGTTCTCCATGATCTTCATGGAGATCTATCCGATGTAATCTTCTTGGGCGCTGTGTTTGTCGAGATCCGATGAATTGTGGACTTGTGATCAGATTATCTATGCTATATATTTGAGTCTTTGCTGATTTCTTATATGCATGATTTGATATACTTGTAAGTCTCTCCGAGTCTTGGGTTTTGTTTGGCCAACTAGATCTATGATTCTTGCAATGGGAGAAGTGCTTGGTTTTGGGTTCTGCCATGTGGTGACCTTTCCCAGTGACAGTAGGGGCAGCAAGGCACACATCAAGTAGTTGCCATCAAGGGTAAAAAGATGGGGGTTTTATCATTGGTTTGACATTATCCCTCTACATCATGTCATCTTGCTTAAGGCGTTACTCTGTTCTTATGGACTTAATACACTAGATGCATGCTGGATAGCGGTCGACGTGTGGAGTAATAGTAGTAGATGCAGAAAGTATCGGTCTACTTGTTTCGGACGTGATGCCTATAGAAATAATCATTGCATAGATATCGCCACAACTCTGCACAGTTCTATCAATTGCTCGACAGTAATTTGTTCACCCACCGTCTACTTGCTTTCATGAGAGAAGCCACTAGTAAACACTACGGCCCCCGGGTCTATTCACATCCATCGTTTACATCTCCGCTTTTACTTTGCTTTGTTACTTTGTTGCTTTCAGTTCTCACTTGGCAAACAATCTATAAGGGATTGACAACCCCTTCATAGCGTTGGGTGCAAGCTTTTGTGTTTGTGCAGGATCTTGAGATACTCTTCCGTCGGATTGATACCTTGGTTCTCAAACTGAGGGAAATACTTACCGTCGTTGTGCTACATCACCCTTTCCGCTTCGAGGGAACACCAACGCAAGGCTCCAAGGCCACGAGGGAAATCCTTTGCATACTTGCCTAGGAAGTCCCTTAAGGCGTAGCCGTAGCTGAAGGATTCCTGGTGCCGTCGACACAACTACTTCTGGCGTCGTTGCAAGGGATACACAGCAAAACAATCAGAATTATTTCTGGCGCCGTTGCGAGGGAGGCTAGGTAAGCGGCGCTAACATCCCGTCAACGAAGCTCTTTTCTGGCGCTGTTGCCGGGGAGGTTAGCACTTGAAGGTATATCTTTAGATCTTGCAATCGAATCTTTTTATTTCGTGTTCTTTCACTAGAAAACTACAAAAAAATGGAATTGAGGATGCCTCATATGCTCCATCTTTTCAATGTCTTTCGTGAGCATGATGGGAAGGAAAATTGTGCTCAAGTGCTGAAAGAAGAATTACATAGAATGCTTGGCACAGAATATGTGAAGGATGAGCATGATTGCAATGTTTTTAGCATGAATTCTTTGAATACCCATGATGCTAATGATATGCAAAGCCACAAGCTTGGGGATGCTATATTTGATGAAGCTGATCTTTTTAGTTCTTCCACTTTGAATGATCAAAATCATTTTGATGAAAGCATGCCCCTTATCTATGATGATTATTGTGAGGATACTTATGCTTTAAAGAAGAGGGGTGATAAAACTTGTCATACTCTCGAGAACCCCTTTGCTAAACCTTGCTTTTTCATTGTGGACACAATTTGTAGTGCTCAAGTCTTTTACGATACTCCCACTACTATTCTTGAGAATAGATTTCCTTATGCGGAGAGTAGTAAAATTCCTATGCTTGTAGATCATGAAAAGAAAGCTTTAGGTGCTGGTTATATTGTTGAATTCATTCATGATGCTACTGAAAATTACTATGAGAGAGTATCATATGCTTCTACTTATTGCAATAGTATCAAGCTTCCTCTCCATATGTTGAAATTTTTGAAGCTATACTTGTTTTGCCTTCCTATGCTAGTTGTTTCTTGCTCCAATAAATTTTTTGATCACAAAATCCCTATGCATAGGAAGTGGGTTAGACTTAAATGTGCTAGCCATTTGCTCCATGAAGCTCTCGTTGTGTTTCAATCCTTACCTTTTATGTGAGCATCATTGAAATCAATGCCTAGCTAAGGGCGTTAAACGATAGCGCTTGTTGGGAGGCAACCCAACGAATCTATCATTTTTGTTTCTGTTTTGTGTTTTCCACACTTTCATAATTCTGTTATGATTGTGTTTTTTGTGTTTCTTTTTGTGTTTGTGCGAAGCAAGACCGTTATGATTAGTCTTGGTGATGATTGTTTGATCATGCTGGAAAAAGACAAAAACTTTCTGCTCATGAAAATAATTTTCATTTTTTTCTGTAAGAGCTTTTGAGTTGATTCTTTTTTTCTGCTGATTGCTACGCAAATTCTTCAGAGTGTCGTAATTGTTCAGAATGTTTGAAGTACCAGAGGTATACGAAACATATAGATTGCTACAGACTGGTCTGCTGTTAACAGATTCTGTTTTTGTTGTGTTGGTTGCTTATTTTGATGAAACTATGGATCGTATCGGGGGGTATTAGCCATGTAAGATTGAAAGTACAGTAACACAACATCAGCACAAGTAGAATTTAAAGTTTACTACAGTACCTAAGGAAGTGGTGGTTTGCTTTCTTGTACTAATGTTATCACGAGTTTCTGTTTAAGTTCCGTGTTGTGAAGTTTTCAAGTTTTGGGTGAAGTTCTTATGGACAAAAAGATAAAAGAGTGGCAAGAGCACAAGCTTGGGGATGCCCAAGGCACCCCAAGAGATTCAAGGATGCCGTAAAAGCCTAAGCTTGGGGATGCCCCGGGAAGGCATCCCCTCTCTCGTCTTCAATCCATCGGTAACGTTACTTGGGGCTATATTTTTATTCACCACATGTTATGTGTTTTTGCTAGGAGCGTCTTGTATCGTAGGAGTCTTTTATTTTTGTTGTGTCACAATCATCCTTGCTGCACACCTAGAGAGAGAGACATGCAAACACCGTGATTTTATGGAGCTTCACTTATATCTTTCGGTAGACAATTCAGCTCACATGTCCTTCACTTATATCTTTTGAGCTAGATACTTTTGCTCTATGTGCTTCACTTATATCTTTTAGAGCACAACGGTGCATGGCTTGGTAGTTGATCTATGCTTTGAAAGTAGTCTCAAAAGGGGTAGTTATCCAAAAGGATACGAAAACTTCCACCTTCATGTGCATTGAATAGTTAGAGAAGTTTGATTCATCTCAATTAGTTTTGAGTTGTGGTTATGGTAATATTGAAGTCATGCTAGTAAGGTGTTGTGGATCTAGAGATAATTGTGTTGAAGTTAGTGATTCCCGTAGCATGCACGTATGGTGAACCGCTATGTGATGAAATCTGAGCATGATTAGCATATTGATTGTCATCCTTTGCGTGGCGGTCGGGATCGCGCGATGGTTTATACCTACCAACCCTTCCCCTAGGAGTATGCGTTGAATGCTTTGTTTCGATTACTAATAAAACTTTTTGCAACAAGTATATGATTTCTTCATGACTAATATTGAGTCCATGGTTTAGATGCATTTCACCTTCCACCATCACTATCTTCTTAGTGCCGCGCAACTTTCGCTGGTGCACAAAACCCACCATTAGCCTCCCTCAAAACAGCCACCATACCTACCTACTATGGTTTTTTCAAAGTCATTCCGAGATATATTGCCATGCAACTACCACCATGATATGTGCCACCACATCTACATTGCATGTGCACGATCGTAAGATAGCTAGCATGATGTTTCCATTGATGTCTATGCCATGCTAGATCATTGCCACGGTATACTACCGAAGGCATTCCATATAGAGTCATAATTGCTCTAAGTTTTGAGTTGAAAGTGTGATGATCATCATTATTGGAGCATTGTCCCATGTGAGGAAATAAAAGAGGCCAAATAAGCCCATAAAAAAGAGGCCAAAGAGCCCACCAAAATAAAAAAATAAAAAAAATGAGAGAAAAAGAGAGAAGGGACAATGCTACCACTTTTTCCACACTTGTGCATATTGAGCACCATGATCTTCATGATTGAGAGTCTCTCGTTTTGTCACCACCATATAGCTAGTGGGAAATTCTCATTATATAACTTGGCTTGTATATTCCAATGATAGGCTTCCTCAAAATTGCCTTAGGTCTTCGTGAGCAAGCAAGTTGGATGCACACCCACTAGTTTTCTTTAAGAGCTTTCACATACTTGTAGCTCTAGTGCATCATTTGTATGGCAATCCCTACTCATTCACATTGATATCTATTGATGAGCATCTCCACATCTCATTGATATGCCTAGTTAATGTCACTATCTTCTCATTTTTGTCTTGCAACCTCCATCACATTCCACACCATCTATAGTGTTATAACCATGGCTCAAGCTCATGTATTGCGTGAGAGTTGAAAATGTTTGAGAAAGTAAAGGTGTGAAACAATTACTTGGACAATACCGGGGTTGTGCATGATTTAAATTCGTTGTGCAATGATGATAGAGCATAGCCAGACTATATGCTTTTGTAGGGATAACTTTCTTTTGGCCTTGTTATTTTGAAAGTTCATGATTACTTTTCTAGTTTGCTTGAATTATTATTGTTTCCACGTCAATAGCAAACTATTGTTTTGAATCTAATGGATCTGAACATTCACGTCACATAAGAGGAATTACAAAGGACACCTATGCTAGGTAGAATGAAAGCATCAAAAATTCATTCTTATCACTTCCCTACTCGAGGACGAGCAGGAGTTAAGCTTATTAATTCAGTGCCAAGTGCCAGTTCCTGTTTTTTCCGTGTTTTTGACTCTTTTCAGATCTGATTTTGGAACGGAGTCCAAACGGAAGAAAAACCCCGAAATTATTTTTCCCGAACGAAAGAAGTCCACGGGGCTTTTGGGCCAAGCCAGGTGAGCTCCAGGGATCTCACAAGCCCCCAATCTGCCACCAGGGGGGAGGCGGCGGTGGGCAGGCTTGTGGCCTCCCTGGCCGCCTCCTGACCTAGGTCTTGCACCTATATATTCCCAAATATTCCGCAAAAAATCAGGGGATCCTCGAAAATACTTTTCCGCCGCCGCAAGCTTCCGTTTCCGCGAGATCTCATCTGAAGACCCTTCCTGGCACCCTGCCGGAGGGGACTTTGGAGGTGGAGGGCCTCTTCATCATCATCATCGCCCCTCCAATGACTCGTGAGTAGTTCACTTCAGACCTACGGGTCCGTAGTTAGTAGCTAGATGGCTTCTTCTCTCTCTTGGATCTTCAATACAAAGTTCTTCATGATCTTCATGGAGATCTATCCGATGAAATCTTCTTTTGGCGGTGTGTTTGTCGAGATCCGATGAATTGTGGACTTGTGATCAGATTATCTATGATATATATTTGAGTCTTTGCTGATTTTTATATGCATGATTTGATATCCTTGTAAGTCTCTCCGAGTCTTGGGTTTTGTTTGGCCAACTAGATCTATGATTCTTGCAATGGGAGAAGTGCTTGGTTTTGGGTTCTGCCATGTAGTGACCTTTCGCAGTGACAGTAGGGCAGCAAGGCACACATCAAGTAGTTGCCATCAAGGGTAAAAAGATGCGGTTTTTATCATTGGTTTGAGATTATCCCTCTACATCATGTCATCTTGCTTAAGGCGTGACTCTGTTCTTATGGATTTAATACACTAGATGCATGCTGGATAGCGGTCGACGTGTGGAGTAATAGTAGTAGATGCAGAAAGTATCGGTCTACTTGTTTTGGACGTGATGCCTATAGAAATAATCATTGCATTAATATCGTCACGAATCTGCACAGTTCTATCAATTGCTCGACAGTAATTTGTTCACCCACCGTCTACTTGCTTTCAAGAGAGAAGCCACTAGTAAACACTACGACCCCCGGGTCTATTCACATCCATCGTTTACATCTCCGCTTTTACTTTGCTTTGTTACTTTGTTGCTTTCAGTTCTCACTTGGCAAACATTCTATAAGGGATTGACAACCCCTTCATAGCGTTGGGTGCAAGCTTTTGTGTTTGTGCAGGATCTTGAGATACTCTTCCGCCGGATTGATACCTTGGTTCTCAAACTGCGGGAAATACTTACCGTCGCTATGCTACATCACCCTTTCCGCTTCGAGGGAACACCAACGCAAGGCTCCAAGGCCACGAGGGAAATCCTTTGCATACTTGCCTAGGAAGTCCCTTAAGGCGTAGCCGTAGTTGAAGGATTCCTGGTACCATCGACACAACTACTTTTGGCGCCGTTGCAAGGGATACACAGCAAAACAATCACGTATCAAGCATCCCCAAGCTTAACTCCTGCTCGTCCTTGAGTAGGGAAGTGATAAAGAATGAATTTTTGATGTGGAATGCTACCTAGCATAGTTGTCCTTTGCAACTTATTTCACGTGACATGAGTGTTCAGATCCGTAAGATTCAAAACAATAGCTTGCTATTGACATGAAAACAATAATACTTCAAGCAAACTAGCAAGGTAATCATGAACTTTCAAATTAACAAGGCCAAGGAAAGTTATCCCTACAAAATCCTATAGTCTGGCTATGCTCCATTATCCTCACACAACTAATGTAAATCATGCACAACCCCGGTATTGGCCAAGTAATTGTTTTCGCACTCTTACTTTCTCAAACTTTTAATAACTATCACGCAATACATGAGCGTGAGCCATGGATATAGCACTATAGGTGGAATAGAGTGTGGTGGTGGTTGTGAGACAAAAAGGAGGAGATGGTCACATTGACTCGGCGTATCAAAAGGTTATGGAGATGCCCATTAATAGATATCAATGTGAATGAGTAGGGATTGCCATAAAAAGGATGCACTAGAGCTATAAGTATGTGAAAGCTCAAAAGGAGAACTAGTGGGTGTGCATCCAACTTGTTTGCTCACGAAGACCTAGGGCAATTTTGAGGAAGCCCATCATTGGAATATACAAGCCAAGTTATATAATGAAGATTCCCACTAGCATATGGTGGTGACAAAGCAAGAAGCTCTCAATCATGAAGAAGATGGTGCTATTATGAAGCACAAGTGTGGAAAAAGATAGTAACGTTGTCCCTTCTCTCTTTTCTCTCTTCTTCTTTTTTGTTTGGGCTCTTAGGCCTATTTGTTTCTCTTTTTTTTGGGCTCTTTGTCCTATTTTTTTTTTATTTCCTCACATGGGACAATGCTCTAATAATGATGATCATCAAACTTTTATTTACTCACAGCTCAAAGCTTAGAAATGACTCTATGGGAAATGCCTCTGGCAGTGTACCGGGATGTGCAACGATCTAGATTGGCGTATGACGTTGAAACATCTCGCTAGCTATCTTACGATCATGCAATGGCAATATGAGAGTGACGGCACAAATCATGAGACGGAACGGTGGGAGTTGCATGGCAATATATCTCGGAATGGCTATGAAAATACCATAGTAGGTAGGTATGGTGGTTGTTTTGAGGAAGGCATATGGTGGGTTTGTGTACCGGCGAAAGTTGCACGGCACTAGAGAGGCTAGCAATGCTGGAAGGTGAAATTGCATCTATACCATGGACTCACATTAGTCATGAAGAACTCAGACACTTGTTGCGGAAGTTTTTATTAGTAATCGAAACAAAGTGCGAAACGCATACTCCTAGGGGAAGGGTTGGTAAGTGTTAACCATCGCGCGATCCCGGCCTCAACACAAAGGATGACAATCAATAGATGAATTATGCTTTGACTTCCTAACATAGCGGTTCACCATACGTGCATGCTGCGAGAATCACTAACTTCAACACAAGTATTTCTAGATTCACAACACCCTACTAACATAACTCTTTCATAGAATAAGACAACTACCAATTCACGCACCGCCGTGCTCTAAAAGATATAAGTGAAGCACATAGAGCAAAATTATCTAGCTCAAAAGATATAAGTGAAGCACTATGAGAATTCTAGCAAAATCACAATGAGTGCATGTCTCTCTCTCTCTCTCTCAAAAAGGTGTGCAGCAAGGATGATTGTGACACAACAAAAGGAAAATACTCCTACGATACAAGACGCTCCAAGCAAAACACATATCATGTGGTGAATAAAAAAATAGCTCCAAGTAATGTTACCGATGGATTGAAGACGAAAGAGGGGATGCCTTCCCAGGGCATCCCCAAGCTTAGGCTTTTTGGTGTCCTTGAATTTGTCTTGGGATGCCTTGGTCATCCCCAAGCTTGATCTCTTTCCACTCCTTATCTCTTTGTCCATGGGAATATCACCCAAAACTTGAAAACTTCACAACACAAAACTTAAACAGAAACTCGTGATAACATTAGCACAAGAAAACAAACTACCACATATTTTGGTACTGTAGCAAACTTGAAGTCTATCTATATTGGTATTGGGCTACTGTATTCTCACTTGTACATGGCTAGTACCCCCCGATACTAACCATAGTTTCACCAAAACAAGCAACCAACTCAACCAAAACATAATCTGTCAAAAACAGACCAGTCTGTAGTAATTTGTATACTTCGTATACCTCTGGTACCTCACAAATTCTGAAAAATTACGACTGCCTGGGAAAAAGGCCTATCAACCAGCAGCAAAAACAATCAACTCAAAAGCTCTTTCTGAATAAAAATGAAAAATCTTCTCGTGAGCGAAAAGTTTCTGTCTTTTTCCAGCAGGATCAAACAATCATCACCAAGACTAGTCATAAAGGTTTTGCTTGGCTCAAACACAAAAAGAAACACAAAAAGCACAATCATAACAGAATTATGATGGTGTGGATGCAACAAAACAGAAAGAAAAAGATAAATTCATTGGGTTGCCTCCCAACAAGCGTTATTGTTTAACGCCCTTAGCTAGGCATTGATAATTCAATGATGCTCACACAAAAGACAAGAGTTGAAGCACAACGAGAGCATCATAAAGCATGTGAAAATCACATCTAAGTCTAACATACTTCCTATGCATGGGCATTTTATAGGAAAACAGATTGTCAAGACAACCAATAGTTACCATATGAAAGGAAGAAGGAAGAGACAATATCAATCTCAACATAACGAGAGGTGATTTGGTAACATGAAACTTTCTACCACAATATTTTCCTCTCTCATAGCAATTACATGTGGGATCATAATCAAATTCAACAATATAGCTATCAGAAAGGATATTATTTTCACGATCCACATGCATGCAAAGTTGACGCTCATAAAAAATACTGGGATTATCATCAACTAAAGTCATGACTTCCCCAAACCCACTTTCAATAATATTGCAAATATCATATTCATCATGAGGCTTAAACAAATTTTCAAGATCATAAGAAAAATCATGACCCCAATCATGATCATTGCAACCAGTAGTGGACATAGCAAAACTAGCATCCCCAAGCTTAGGGTTTTGCATATTTTTAGTATGATTGTCACTAATAGAATTTATAGTGAAACCATTGCAATCATGCTTTTCATCCAAGGAGCCCTCGTGAATCACTTCATAAATTTCTTCCTTACAATTTTCAAATTCACGCATCTCAAGCAGAACTCCATAAAGATAGTCAAGTACACTCAACTCACTAGCAATTGGATCTCTTAAAGAGATTAGCAAGTGGATGAGGATCCATATCACTAGATTTTCAACAAGCGATGATGCAAGCATATTGAAGGCACATAGCACACAAGCGAACAGAAAGAAAGAGAGAGAAAAGGGCGAACAAAAAAGGCAAACGAAGAAAAGGGCAAATATTTTTGTAAATGTTTCTTTTTCAGAAGTGGGGGAGAGGAAAATGAGAGGCAAAAAAGTAAATGCAAGAGATGAGTTTGCGACACTTACTTGGATGCGTTCTTGACTTGATCCTCCTCGGCAATGGCGCCAGAAATCCTTCTGCTACGTCAACAAAAGTACTTCCCTGGCAATGGTGCGAGAGATCCTTCCGTCGTCTCTTGAGCTTGCGTTGATTTTTCCCTTGAATAGGAAAGGGTGATGCAACACAGGAGCAGTAAGTATTTCCCTCAGTTTGAGAAACAAGGTATCAATCCAGTAGGAGAATCTCGTCAAGTCAGGAGTACCTACGCAAACACAAAAGAGCTTGCACCCAACGCTATAAAGGGGTTTTCAATCCCTTCAAGATTGTTTGCAAAGTGAGATCTGAAGGCGGAAAGTGCAACGAAGTAAAAAGTGTTAGGCTGAAAATATGGTGTGGAGTAGACCCGGGGGTCATAGTGTTCACTAGAGGCTTCTCTCAAAATAGCAAGTATTACGGTGGGTGAACAAATTATTGTCGATCAATTGATAGAACCGCACAAAGTCATGACGATATCTAAGGCAATGATCATACATATAGGCATCACGTCTGAGACAAGTAGACTGATACTTTCTGCATCTACTACTATTACTCCACACATCGACCGCTATCCAGCATGCATCTAGTGTATTGATTTCATGACGAACAGAGTAACGCCTTAAGCAAGATGACATGATGTAGAGGGATAATCTCAAACCAATGATGAAAACCCCATCTTTTTACCCTTGATGGAAACAACATGATGCATGCCTCGCTACCCCTTCTGTCACTAGGTGAGGTCACCGCACGGTATGAACCCAAAACCAAGCACTTCTCCCATTGCAAGAATCATAGATCTAGTTGGCCAAACAAAACCCACAACTCGAAGAGAATTACAAGGATATGAAATCATGCATAAGAGAGATCAGAAGAAACTCAAATAAGATTCATAGATAATTTGATCATAAATCCACAATTCATTGGATCTCGACAAACACACCGCAAAAGAAGATTACATCGGATAGATCTCCATGAAGATCATGGAGAACTTTGTATTGAAGATCCAAGAGAGAGAAAAAGCCATCTAGCTACTAGCTATGGACTCATAGGTCTATGGTGAACTACTCACGCATCATCGGAGAGGTCATGGTGTTGATGAAGAAGCCCTCCGTATCCGAATCCCCCCTCCGGCAGGGCACCAGAATGTGCCTCGGATGGGATCTTGCAGAGACAAAAGCTTGTGGCGGCGGAAAAGTACTTTCGATGATCTCCTGATTTTTTATGGAATTTTTGGGAATATATAGGCGCAAAACCTAGGGCAAAGGAGCCTCAGGGAGCCCACAAGCCAAGGGGACGCGTCCACTCCCCCTGGCCGCACCATGAGGGCTTGTGGGGTCCGTAGTGGGCCCCTGCCCTGATTCTCCGGCTTTCTCATCTTTTTCTGTTCCGGAAAAAATCTTTTTGGCAGTTTCATTCCGTTTGGACTCCATTCAAAATCCTCCTCTGAAAGGGGTCAAAAACATGGAAAAAACAGGAACTGGCACTTGGCACTGAGTTAATAAGTTAGTCGCAAAAATATATAAAAGGTATACAAAACATCCAAAGTTTGACAAGATAACAGCATGAAACCATAAAAAATTATAGATACGTTGGAGACGTATCAATTGGTAAACATGCTTCTATGGTCACTACTCAAGTAGAACAAGTACTTAAGGCTCAAAATGACTTGCTTAATGAATTGAATGACAATTCTACTAGAGTTATTACTAGAGGTGGTAGAATGACTCAGGAACCTTTGTATCCTGAGGGCCATCCTAAGAGAATTGAACAAGATTCTCAATGAGTTAATACTGATGCACCTAGTCATCCTGGTAATAGGAAGAAAAATAAAGATGATAGGGACTTGCATGCTAGCAAACCTGTTGTTGTTTCACCTCAGAATCCAAATGATATTTCTATTTCTGGTGCCGAGACACAATCTGGTGATGAACATGATCCTAGTGATAATATTGATAATGGTGTTCGTGTTGATGCTCAACCTAGTAATGATAATGATGTGGAGATTGAACCTGCTGTTGATCTTGATAACCCACAACCTAAGAACAAGAGATATGATAAGAATGATTTTATTGCTAGGAAGCATGGTAAAGAAAGAGAACCATGGGTTCAGAAACCCATGCCCTTTCCTCCCAAACCGTCCAAGAAAAAGGATGATGAGGATTTTGAGAGCTTTGTTGAAATGATTAGACTTATCTTTTTGCAAATGTGTTTGACTGATATGCTTAAAATGTCTCCTTATGCTAAGTACATGAAAGATATTATGACTAATAAAAGGAAGATACCTGATGTTGAGATTTCCACCATGCTTGCTAATTACACTTTTAAGGGTGGGACTCCTAAGAAACTAGGTGATCCCGGAGTGCCCACTATACCTTGCTCCATTAAAGGAAATTATGTTAGAACTGCTTTATGTGATCTTGGAGCCAGTGTTAGTGTTATGCCTCTGTCTTTAATATCGTAGACTTGAATTGGATAATTTGACACCTACTGAAATTTCTTTGCAAATGGACGAGAAATCAACTGCTTTACCTATCTTCATTTGCGAGGATGTGCCTGTTGTGGTTGCGAACATTACTATCTTAAAGAACTTTGTTATTCTTGATATTCCCGAGGATGATGCCATGGGGGTCATCCTTGGAAGACCCTTTTAAAACACTGCAGGGGCTGTTATTGATTGCACCAAAGGCAATGTCACTTTCCATGTTAATGGTAATGAGTACACGGTGCACTTTCCCAAGAAACAATATCGAGTTCATTGCATTAATGCTATTGAAAAATCTTCATCAATTATTATTGGAAGCCTTGAATTCCCTATACCTACTGTCAAGATGAAATATGATATACTTGTTGGGGATATGCACATCCCCGTTAAGGTAACCTAGTGGTTATTCGAAAATTCTCCGGTTTTATGTGATTCAAAAAAAGTTTGTCAAGGAGACTTGATCAACCTCATTGACGAATTTCTTTTGATGACCATGAGATGGATGAATCTAGAAGTCACAACCTTCTGTTCCCAACTTTTACTTTCTGTTATTTAGTAGAAAGATAATAATTATGGCTTTCTTTTCCTGTTTTCCGCGTTTTCCGTTCAATAAAAAAGTGACGTGAAGATAAAAGTCCTCCAAATGCCCTTAAATTCAAGTATGATTTTTTCTGAAATATTTAAAATTTTCTGAGATAGATAACTAGTAAGGGGGATGCACCAGTGGGCCATGAGCCCAGGAGGCGCGCCCACCCCCCCGGGCGCGCCTGGCAGGCTCGTGAGTCCCGCGTGGCCCCCCTCCACTTATTCCAGCACCCATCTCCTTCGTCTACCTCCAGAAAAAATCATTCCACAGCTCAAACCCGTGTTCTTGCTTGCTGCATTTCTCGATCTCCTTGTGCAAAGCCCCATTCACCAAACTATTTTGGGGAATTGTTCCTTGGTATGTGACTCCTCCATTGGTCCAATTAGTTTTTGTTCTAGTGCTTTATTCATTGCATATTATTGCTGCCCTGGTGACCCTGTTCTTGAGCTTTGCATGTTAATTTTAGTTGGTCCCAAGTAGTTTTGATGCATGATATGGCCTCTAGGCACTTGTAGGAGTAGTTGCTATGAGTTTTGTTAAGCCTTATTCACTTTTATTTTGAGTCACTAAAAATTTCAGAAATTTTTCAAAGAAAGAAAAAGGAAAAGATGTGGAGGTTCCTAAGAGGCTCTTCGAGCCGTGACCCCAAGGAAGATGAAAATGAGAAGAATAAACCCAAGTATCCGGTCCCCAGAGTTGCAGAAGTTCGAGCATGCGAGTGGCCAAGCGATGTGTTCTTACACGTCGCCGGTCTTTATGAGGTTTTTTATTACTTGGTGGAAAACGAGGGCCTTACCGCATTTGTCAAAGATAAGTGTACACAATACCTCCTCCTCACTAATAGTTTCGTGCAAAGCTTTAATTTTTATCCGAGGAAGATCCCTCCTATGGTTGAGTTCAAGTTATATGATAACCCCCAGCGCATGTCACTTCAGGATTTCTACAATGTTTGCAATTTACCTTATGTTGGGGATATTCATGAACCTTGTCCACGGGACTTGGAGGCTTTCATTGATACTATTGCTGTAGGAGAGGAGAGAGGGGTGTCTGGCGCTAGAGTTGCTAGTGTACATTTTCCCGTGCTTCAGTATCTCTCATTATTCGTGGGAAAATGTTTGATAGGCCGTGGGAAAGCTGGGGCGCTTAGCTCCCAAGATCTTGCAGTTTTGCTTGGGCGCTATAGTGGCTCAACGGTTGAACACGAACCGTACCAAAGATGCTGTTTATGGAGGTATCTATGCTACCCGTCTTGCTAAACATTTTGAGATACCTATTAGACTGTACGAGGAAGAAGATATGCTTCTTCCTGAGAGATATTTAGATTATGATAGCATGGTTCACCATGATTTTCTTGATAAAGATAATGATAAGAGGATGATTTATAACTTGGTATTTAGCCAGGGTACTCGTGAGACTATTACTTTGCCTGCTCCTTCTTTGTTCAACCTTCATCTAGGCAGGTACATTATTATGCCCTTGGACATCTACGCATATTGGGGCATAGCGCCACCACAGGCGCCCATGCCCGAGCCACCAGTCGAGTACCAGATGCGAGTTTATCAGTGGGAGCCAGAGGAGCTCACCCAGCAGTGGCACCCTCACTACACTCCGGAGCACCCCGGAGATGGTTACTTCCCTCCTTGGGAGTAGACCAACTTAGGCCAAAAGCCTAAGCTTGGGGGAGTACGTGTTTCTCACCGACTTTATATTCTTGCTCTCACATTCACTTTGATAGTCGGTGTTCACCCTTTTCCATTGTATCATCCATGCTAGTTTATTTCTTTCTCTTGCTTTCTTCTCGTGTGTTTGTTTAAAAATGAGAAAAAAAATAGTTGTAAGTTTACTTTCCAGCATGCTTAGTGGTAATTAAAAATAAAACCCAAAAAGATTTCATGTGTTTCTCTTGATTGTTGGGAGCTTTCCCGTGTAAATCGTTTTCTTTTTCTTCGGGTCGAGGTAGAAGACCATGATTAAAATGATTAGTGGCTCTCATATCCATTATTGTTTATCCGTCAAAGAGCCATATTACTTTGTCTTCTCTTCTGAGTTTGCTTGCAGATTCCAGCTTAGTCCAATGCACGAACACTCTTATTATTATTCACGTCATTCGGTCGTGCAAGTGAAAGGCAATAGTGACGATATATGATGAAGTGACTGAGCCTGGAAAAGCTGGTATGAACTCGACCTATTTTGTTTTTTTTGTAAATATGACTAGCTCATCGTTCCTAATCCAACATTGTTATGAGAGAAACATGTTTGCAATGACAACTTAGATATCATAGTTTCTGATGCCATGCTTAATTAGCTAGGAGCTTATAATGGTTTGTCTGGGATGCCAACATGAATTTCAAGATGATTATGATGTAGTATGATAGGATGGTATCCTCCTTTGAATGATTCAAGTGGCTTGACTTGGCACATGTTCATGCATGTAGTTGAAACAAAATCAACATAGCCTCTACGATATTCATGTTTATGGTGATTTATATCCTACTCATGCTTGCACTCAACATTGGTTAATTTCAATGCATATTGATGACTGTTGTTGCTCTCTAGTTGGTCGCCTCCCAGTCTTTTGCTAGCCTTCACTTGTACTAAGCGGGAATACTGCTTGTGCATCCACTTCCATAAACCCAAAGTTGTTCCATATGAGTCCACCATACCTACCTATATGCGGTATCTACCTGCCGTTGAAAGTAAATTTGCATATGCCACTCTCTAAATATTCAAAAAATAATCTGTTTGGTATGCCCGAACCGCTCATGTGGTGACAAGGGGCGGTCAGTATCTTCCATGCTAGGCGTGTTATCCTTGATACATGTTTATTCACTATCACTCACGAGAAAGGGGTCGGTAATCGGAATGCCCAGTTCCATGCTCAAATCAAATCAAAAAGATAATTGCAAACAAAATTCCCTCTGGATTGTTGTTGGTATGGACGGCACCCGAGGATTCGGCTAGTTGTGGAGTGTGATAGATAGATGGTGGGGGAGTCAAAACTTTACTGTTCTGTTTGGGAACCGCCTATAATATGTGTAGCATGGAAGATGGTGAAAACTCTTGGTCATCGCGTTGACCATGAAAGCATGTCACCCAAAATTATTTATCTCTGTTTTAAAATCTTGAGCTCTGGCACCTCTGCAAAGCAATGCTTCCCTCTGCGAAGGGCCTATCAATTTACATTACTGTTGAGTCATCTTCTTCTTATAAAAGGCACCAATTAGAGAGCACCTCCGTCATTTTTATGCTTTGCTATTAATTGATATTGAGTATGACTGTGACTGGATCTTCTTTGCCATGAATTACAATGTTCAGTCAGCCCTTGGTCTTTGAAGGTGCTCTGCATTTATGTGTTGCGGTCTCAGAAAGGGCTAGCGAGATACCATCTGTTCATATTGTATCATGATTGTTTTGATTGAAGTGTTGACGTTTGAAACTTATTATTATTGCTCGCTAGTTGATTATGCCATTGATATGAGTACACCATGAGACCTAAATGCTATTGCTTATGTGGTTAGCTTATGATCTTGCTGAAAATGTGAATATGAGTTAGACATAATTACAACAACAAGATCAAACATAGTTCGTAAAAGTTTTTCTTTTGTCTCTTTCAATTTGTCAACTGAATTTCTTGAGGACAAGCAAGGCTTTAAGCTTGGGGGAGTTGATACATCTCCATCGTATCTACTTTTCCAAACTCTTTTGCCCTTGTTTTGGACTCTAATTTGCATTATTTGAATGGAACTAACCCGGACTGACGCTGTTTTCAGCAGAATTGCCATGGTGTTGTTTTTGTGCAGAAATAAAAGTTCTTGGAATGACCTGGAAACTTACGAGGATTTTTTGTGGAATATATAAAAAATAGTGGCACAAGAATTACCCAAGACACGGAGCGAGGGGCCCACGAGCCCAGGAGGCGCGCCCTCCTAGGGCGTGTCTCGCAGGCTTGTGGGGCCCACGTGGCTCTGCAGCCTCCAACTCCAACTCTATATAATGTCTCTCGCCCAGAAAAATCAGGAGAGAAGAGTTCATCGCGTTTCACAATATGGAGCCGCAGCCACCTCATGTTCTTCCTCGGGAGGGCAGATTTGGAGTCCGTTCTGGTCTCCGGAGAGGGGAAATCGACGCCGTCGTCATCATCAACCATCCTCCATCGCCAATTCCATGATGCTCTCCATCGCTCGTGAGTAATCTCATCGTAGGTTTGGTGGACGGTGATGGGTTGGATGAGATCTATCATGTAATCGAGTTAGTTTTGATGGGGTTTGATCCCTAGTATCCACTATGTTCTAAGATTGATGTTGCTACTACTTTGCTATGCTTAATGCTTGTCACTAGGGCCCGAGTGCCATGATTTCAGATTTGAACCTATTATGTTTTTGTTAATATATGTGTGTTCTTGTTCCTATCTTGCAAGTTGTAGTCACCTACTATGTGTTATGACCCGGCAACCCCGGAGTGACAATAGCCGGAACCACTCCCGGAGATGACCATAGTGTGAGGAGTTCATGTATTCACTATGTGCTAATGCTTTGTTCCGGTTCTCTATTCAAAGGAGACCTTAATATCCCTTATTTTCCATTAGGACCCCGCTGCCACGGGAGGGATGGACAAAAGATGTCATGCAAGTTCTTTTCCATAAGCACGTACGACTAAATACGAAATACATGCCTTGTAGCGACCCGACTCAAGACGAGTCAAGCCTCTGTGTTTCTGTGCCATCCCTGGATCAGTATGCTGGCACACACAGTACATCAATGTATATATCAAAGTGCAATCACATGTAAATAGCGTAAAACTGATATATAGCTTAAATATCTCAGCGGAAGCAGTCAAGGGAGTGGAGTCCCAATAAACACCAATGGCAAGTTGAGTGTAGACCGTAACCCTGAATCGTACTCTTACTCGTCGAAGAAAAATATCTGCAACATAAGACGTTGCAGCCGTGTAGGTCAGCATATTGAATATGCTGGCAAGTCACATAAGAGAGGGGGGTAAAATAATAATCATCTATTCTACATGCATATATGGCAGGTGGGGCTATAAGTTTTTGGCGAAAGCAAGTTTTCTCCTACAACAAGAGAGGTTAAAAGCAAAATATTACTACGCTGTTGGTTGTTAATGAGATGGTTCCGCCAACCAGTTCTCATACCCGAGTTATCAATATTACCCTCATCAAGTATTTATAATGGTGTTGAGAAATCCAGATAACTTCAGTTCCTTTGGCTCAAGTTGTCCATGACCGTGGACACGGCTAATCGATTAGGTTTGAGTACTCTGCAGCGTTTTGCACACGTTCCCCACAAGATTTGATCGCCTCCGAGTATGTCCTCGCACTTTAGGGTGTTTGAAGACCGGATGATCAAACCATGGTCTTTCAACGGGTCCCTCTGAATCCCTGTCGGTGCCCATCCATTCCTATCGTTCTTCTACATCTGCTAGCACCGCCTGTCCAGAGTCGCCGCGTTGTCCAACCAAGCCAGAGCCCATAATGACTTGTGGCTGTGCAGGTAAGCCTTGGGTCTTGAAAATATCCATCCGTCTCTTTGAGCCTGGGTGAAGCTTTCAGCAGGATGTCATGGCCTCTCCAGCATCCCGGGTCATCCACTGGGTTCTCTAGGGAGCCGATCAACCGTCCTTCACCCAGAGTTGCATTGCGTCCGAGGTCTTGAAAATCTTGTCTTAACCGGTCTTGATTATTTAATCAACCTCGCATCACTCGTGTTATGCACTCAACCGAAATCCCGTCTACTCAAGCATAGCAATATGAAATTTGTCGTCCCGGGGCCAAGTAACGGGGTTGTTGTGTGCCTACCACATGATACTACAATCTATACTAGAATTTCCAAGTATCTACTCAGCATGCAATTGGGCATAGGATGGTAGAACTACGATGCATAAAACATAGGTGATAGTATGATCAAAGTGACTTGCCTGGTATTACTTGATGAAGATAGTCGCTCTCAAAATCATGATAATTCTACTCGCCACACTCCGAGCAATCTATCGTAAACAAATAGCATTCAATAAACATTCATGCCAAAAAGGAAGAACCAAGAGAACATAAGAACAAAGCATGTCTTGGTACAAAATAACAACGTACTAAGGTTTAATAAAAAGGTCCTAAGTGTGTTGTAAAGGAAAGGTGAAAGGGGTCAACTCAAAAGAGTCAAAGGATGATCAACTATCGCTATATAAGCTCGACTTGCATACACTATGGGAGATGATAAAAAATATTGGGAGAACAACGTGAATGTTGTTTGACAAATAATATAAGGCATAAGAATTTATTTGTAGAAAGAATTTCTTGAAATGGAGCACTACAACGCAAGTTATAGCGAATTGAAGTATGAATAGAATTTGAATTCCATAAAGGTCAAAAGTATTTGAATTGGAGCATGGTTGTTATGAATAGGAAAGTACATAACACTAGTGTTTAGGGGCAAAAGAAATCAATGGAAAAGGTGCTACTGTTTGCAAGGTAAGATCAAATGAATGGTCGAATACAAATGATGTACTGTTTGCAAGGTAAGGTTCAAAGGTCGAAACTAATGATGTACTGGATATAGGAGATCAATATGAGCGTGTAGAAAAAAGAATTACTAGATTTGAAATAGCGGATCAAAAGATACAAATATTTGAATATAACATTTAATCGGCTTAGAACGATGTGAACACTTTTGGGCACTAATAGATAAATCTGATTTGATCAAAATTATAAGTTGAAAAGTTAAAACTAATGATACAAACGGGAAGATTACTTTGATACGAATCCGACGCAATTGGATTCATCTATAACGGAGCTACGGATAAAAAGATATGATCAAAAGAAGTTTGAATATGAATATGAACAAATTTCGAAATTTGAAAATTTCAAAAAGTTGATATGATATGTTCACAGGATAGGTGGGATCAAGACGAAACTCTAGGCGTTGGTTTCATCTAATTCGGATAAACGAGTAAAAAGTTATGGCTATTTGAAAAATCAGGACCAAGCTGTTTTACGGAAGAAAAGTGCTATGTCTAAAAGAATTCTAGTACTAATGTGTAAATACGAAGACTAATTAATATATCTAATTACTTTACCGTATACTAGTGTAGGAATACTAGTCTAGAAATAATAAACTACGAGAGTATAAAAAAAATACGTAGAGAAATACCTTTAGAATGTAGAGTAAAAATTAATTCCAATGAGGAGACGACTTCCAGAAATCCCGCCGAAGAGAAGGAAAAAATATTTTTATTTCATAAATCTAGTTAAACCAAAAGATTGATTTAACCCGAAATAGATGATTTTTGGATGCTCCTATGGGTCTATACTTATAGGTGAAAGGGAGGTCTAATGGTCCATAGATAGACAATGTGTGACTAAACATATACGTAGTGTAGGGAAAATAGAAAAAAAAGAGGGACAAAGGTGTCTCACGGGCCAAAGAAATCGGCCGGCCACATGAGTTGTACGGCCACGTGCGGCCTTTGTTTTTTTTTTGTTTTTTTGTTTTTTTTTTATTTTTTTTGCGAACGAACATTTTTTTAAACAGAGAACAAAAACGTATAAACGAAAAAGAGAGAACATTTTATATAGACATATTATATATCAAATTTTTCAGAATAAAATTTTCTAAAACATGAACATATTTTCAAAACAAAAAAAATACTTTTTAAAAAAAATATTTTTTTGCAATAACTTTAAAATGAAAAGGAATTTGAATTTCAAATAAATTGCAAATACTTAAAATTTGAATCAAGACATTGTCTCTGATTTTGGAGTGTCATTTTCCTCCTCTCGTTTGATTTTTTTTAATCGAAGGGTTTTGAAAATATTGAAACTCAAAATTGAAAAGGGATTCAAAATAGAAAATTTTGGGAAAGTCATTTTATTCCCTCTCATTTTTTTTTGAGAAGTTTCAAATTCCACTCAAGTTTCAATCACTCAAACAAACAAACAATCAATCTAATAATTATATTAACATTCCAAAATTTATAATTTTGGGATGTTACATGCCTACATTACATTGACGAACTGGAACTAGTTTGATATCACCCTATGTTATAACTGTTACATGATGAATGCCATTCGACATAATTATCCATCACCGATCCAATGCCTACGAGCTTTTCCTATACTGGTCCTTGCTAAGTTACTTTACCGCTACTGTTGGCACACTTGCTATACAAATTACTACTGCTACTGTTACCACCGCTACCGTTACTATCATACTACTTTGCTACTAAAACTTTGCTGCAGATACTAAGTCTTTCAGGTGTGGTTGAATTGACAACTCAACTGCTAATACTCAAGAGTATTCTTTGGCTCCCCTTGTGTCGAATCAATAAATTTGGGTTGAATACTCTACCCTCGAAAACTATTGGGATCCCCTATACTTGTGGGTTATCACTCGTCGTCTGGCGGATGGTGGCACTGTCGCCCTCGGTCACCGGGGCCATCAACATCCATGACGGCGGACGCGTCCGACAAGGAGTAGATAGTCATCTCCTCCGGCGACGAGGAGAAGCAGCTGCAGCAGCGGCCATGCCGCCTGTCGAGGCGGTCGTGACGGACGAAGTCCATCAAATGGAGATCATGACGGAGCGTTTGCCCCATGAGATGGGACCAGCGCCACCATCACCGGTGCGAATCAAGGATAAGCCACTGTCCCCACCACGGGTCCGTGGCAAGGATGAGACACCATCCCTGCTCCGGCCGTTCAAGGACGAGCAAGCGTCTTCGTAGTGCAACCACGATATCAACATCGGCATCCACGTTAAGCAGGAGCCCGTGTCCCCGCCGTGCAACTACGGCCTCCACATCGGTGGCCGCATGAAGCATGAGCGTGTGTGTCCCCAGCGCCACGTCCGCGTGAAGCCCGAGCTGCCGTCACTGATGTCTACTACAAAACTTTATTCTTGTAGACGTTGTTGGGTCTCTAAGTCTAGAGTTTTGTAGGTCATCACCAAATTTCACTCAAGTGGATGACCTACAGTTATCAATCTGTGGTAGGTGTACGATGAAGATGGACTCTCTCAGAGAACCCTGCAATCAAATACAAGAAATCTTTTGTGTGTCTAACACACCCAATACGATGGTAAATTGTGTAGGTGCACTAGTTCGACGAAGAGATGGTGATAAGAGTATAATATGGATGATAGAAATAGTTTTGGTAACCAGGGAATATATAAACTGCAAGGTAAAAACTTGTAAACAATGAGCAAAACATTATATCAATGCTTGGAAAGAAGGCCTAAGGTTCATACTTTCACTAGTGCAACCTGTCAACATTGCTAACATAATTGAATCATATAACCATCCCTCAATGTGCGGCAAAGCATCACTCCAAAGTACCTATCTATGAGAGAACATAAGATGAAATTGTCGTAGGTAGCAAACCACCTCAAAGTTATCCTTTCCAATCAATCTATTAAGCTATTCATAGAAGTGTCACAAACAACCCTAGAGTTTGTACTAAAATATCACCATATGATACACATCAATTAACTCTAATGTCACTTAGATACTCCAATGTCACCACAAGTATCCATGAGTTGACTATTCAACTTGCATAAAACAATTCTAGATTCATCATATTCAATCCAACACAAACAACTTCAAAGAGTACCCCAAGATTTCTATCGGAGAAAGTACAAGAACGCGTATCAGCCCATATGCATAGATCACCCCAAGGTCACCACGGGAATACGAAAGTTGATTACCATAACATATATCAAGTGAGTCAATGCAAGACCACATTATCACCACGGTTATCCATATGCAAGACATATATCAAGTGCTCTCAACTCCAATCCACTATAACAAAACCTCAAAGGGAAAGACTCAATTCATCACATCAAGATAGCAAGGGAAGAACACCATATGATCCGACTATATTAACAAAGCTCGTGATACATCAAGATTGTGCCAAGAGAGAGAGAAAGAGAGAGAGAGAGATCAAACACATAACTATTGGTACATACCCTATGGGTGTTAGATTCATTACAAAGCTAGATTATTGACTCTAGTGCAAGTGGGAGACTGTTGAAAATATTCCCTAGAGGAAATAATAGAGTGTTTATTATCATATTTCCTTGTTCATGATAATCATTTATTATCCATCCTAGAATTGTAATGGCCGGAAAGTTACATAAATGTGTGGATATATAAGCAACACCGTGTCCCTAGTGAGCCTCTACTAAACTAGCTCCTGGATCAAAGGTGGTTAAGGTTTCCTAACAATAGACATGTGTTGTCATTTGATAATTGTATCACATCATTAGGAGAATGATGTGATGGACAAGTCTCGACCATAAGCATAACATTTGATCGTATCACTTAGTTTATTGTTACTGCTTTCTTCATGTCAAATATTTGTTCCTAAGACCATAAGATCATGCAAATCCCTCACACCAGAGGAATGTCTTGTGTGTATAAAATGTCACTTCATAACTAGGTGATCATAAAGATACTTTACAGGTATCTCCGAGGGTGTCTGTTGGGTTGGCATGGATCAAGACCTGGATTTGTCACTCCGTATGATGGAGAGGTATCTCTGGGCCCTCTCGGTAATACAACATCACAATAAGCTTGCAAGAAATGTGACTAAGGAGTTAGTCACGGGATCTTGTATTACGGAACAAGTAAAGAGACTTGCGGGTAACGGGATTGAACTAGGTATCAGATACCGACGATCAAATCTCGGGCAAGTAACATATCACTAGACAAAGGGAATTGCATACGAGATTAACCGAATCCTGGACATTGTGGTTAAACTGATGAAGATCTTCGTGGAATATGTAGGAAACAATATGCACATCCAGGTCCGCTATTGATTATTGACCAGAGAGGTGTCTCGGTCATCTCTACATGATTCTCGAACTCGTAGGGTTGCACGCCTAACGTTCGATAGCGCTAGAGTAATGTTGAGGTATTAATAGTGGAAATTTCGAAAGTTGTTAGGAGTCCAGAATGGGAGCCGGGACAAGGATCTCTAGAATGGTCCAAATGTAAAGATTTATATATGGAAGTCATATTCAGAAAAGTTTGGGAATTTTTAGGTAGAGTACAGGGAAGGTTCTAGAAGGTTGTGGGGGATCCATCGTGGGGCCCAACGACTCGGGAAGGGCCAACACGAACCAAGGGATGGGGCTACACCCCACATGGTTGGTTGGACCATTCCCCAAGGCACATGTCGTTTAAATCTAGAGATAAGATCTTATCACTAAATTTAAAGGATTGAATCTAGAGATAAGATGTTTTCTTCATGTTTAAAGGATTTGCTCCCTTGTGAACGGACCTAGGAGGGTTTTGGACACAATCCCCTTCCCTCTAGCCTATATATAGATGGGGGGGTGCATGGGGCAGTCAACCCTTCACCCTTGGTTACTGGCTCTCCCAAGTCCTCCCACTTTTCTCAGGTACGCGCTTGACGAAGCCCTACCGGAATTCCGCTGCCACCACCACCACCACGCCCTCATGTTGGTTTGGATATCATCTATCTATTCTCCCTCTCTTACTGGATCAAGAAGGAGGATACATCACTAAGGTGGACATGTGCTAAACTCGGATGTGCCGCACGTGCGGTGCTTGGATCGGATTGGATCACGACACGAGTATGACTATGCCAACAACGATCTCTAGATCGTTAACGCTATCGGTCTACAAGGGTATGTATACACCTCTCCATCTCGTTGCTAGTATCTCCATAGAATAGATCTTGGGTGTTTCATAGGCTATTTTATTTCCCATGCAACATTCCCCAACAATACTAAAAAAGTTTTATCTCTAAAACCGTTAATTTAATTGACAATCCGTTTCCACCGTTGGCTTTGTCGCGACGAGATCTTCAAAACTAGACCCATGTCGACATGTTTCGAGAACTTTTTTACTACGTCCATAATTGCCACATTTTTAGACTTACTTGTCATATTATTAGCCACTTACTTGTAAAAAAAATAACTTAATTGCCATTTTTTTCTCGATGTGAATCATGTGCCGCATGTATCCATATTGCCTCACGCAGCAGTGTGGGCTAGAAGGATATGCAGATGACATCACAAGAATATGCATTGCATGCAAAGCGCCACACAGAAAATCAGTAGAAAAAGCGTCTCACACAAAACATGTGTTGGCAGACCTTATTCACTAGCTAAATGCATCTGGTTAGTACTAGTACTACTAGTAGTAGTTTAAAATTGCATAGTTGCCAATTTTACAAAAACTTAGTTGTCAAGATGCTAGTTTAATTATGTCGAGTTGTCGTATTACAAACGATGATCAAAAAAGATTTTTTTGTGGTCACCGGTTTTAAATATGTTGAGTTGTCATATTTTTGCGTGTAATCGCCTCAAAATGTTGTTTGTGCTTGCCATTTTGATTATCTGAAGATGTCATACTTATACGCAATTTTTAGAAACTTGACGATTAAGTTAATTTTTATCAGACAAGTAAGCACTTACTAATATGACAAGTAAGTGCAACAAATGTGGTAATTGTGAGCGGAAAAAAAAGTTGTCGAAACATGTCGACATGGGATCTAGTTTTAAAGGTTTCATCGAAACAAAGTCAATGGTGAAAACGGATTATTGATCGAATTAACGGTTCGAGAGATAAAAGTTTTTTGAATTTCGGTCATTTAAAACGAATCTGATGACATCATTGCATGCATAAATGCATGCAAGAGAACACACAAGCCGCTGCACCGGATGTCCACGGTGCGGCGCTTCTAGATAGAATTTCCCATTAGATATACATAATATTGATGTGTACTTTACTAGTACTCCTAGTAGCGCGAGGGTATTAGATACTGGTTCAGTTGCTCAGTGTTAGCAACTCGAAATAAAAGCTACGAAATAAACGGAGACTAGCTATAAGCAAGGTGACGATGTGTGTCGGAAGTGTTTCCAAGGTTGATGTGATAAAACATCGCATGCTCCCTCTATCATCAGGATTAGTGTTAAACCTAAATAATTGTTATTTGGCGTTTGCGTTGAGCATAGACATGATTGGATTATGTTTATTACAATACGGCTATTCATTTAAAGAGAATAATGGTTATTCTGTTTACTTGAATAATACCTTCAATGGTCTTGCACCTAAAATGAATGGTTTACTGAATCTCGATCGTAGTGCTACACATGTTCATAATGTCGTTGCCAGAAGATACAAAGTAGTAATGATAGTACCACTTACTTGTGGCACTGCCGCTTGAGTCATATTGGTGTAGAACGCATGAAGAAGCTCCATACCGATGGATCTTTGGACTCACTCGTTTTTGAATCGTTTGAGACATGCAAATCATGCCTATTGGTGTAAACGCATGAAGAAAGTCCATGCAGATGGATTGTTTAGACTCACTTGATTCTGAATCGTTTGAGACATGTGAACCATGCCTACTGGTATAAACGCATGAAGAAACTCCATGCAGATGGATCGTTTGGACTCACATGATTCCGAATCACTTGAGACATGCAAATCATACCACATGGGCAAGATGACTGAAGACCTTGTTTTCCAGTGAGACAGAACAAGAAAGTAAGTTGTTGGAAGTAATACATTTTGATGTGTGCAGTCCAATGAGTGTTGAGGCACGTAGTGGATATCATTATGTTCTTACTTCACATACAATTTGAGTAGATACTGATATATTTACTTGATAAAACACAAGTCTGAATTATTGAAGGATTTAAGTAATTTTAGAGTCGAGTTGTAGACCATAGTGACAAGAGGATAATATGTCTACCGTGTGATCGTGGAGGTAAACATATATATTTGAGTTGCGAGTTTGGTAAACATTTAAGACAATGTGAAAACTGTTTCACATGAAAATTGTTTCACAACTCATGCCACCTGGAACACCATAGTGATGGTGTGTTCGAACGTCATATCCGCGCCCTATTGGATGTGGTGCATGCTATGATGTCTCTTATCAAATTACCTCTATCGTTTATGGGTGAGGCGTTAGAGACAACCACATTCACTTTAAATAGGGCACCACGTAATTCCTTGAGATAAGACCGTATGAATTATGGTTTAGAGAAACCTAAGTTGTCGTTTCTTAAAAGTTTGGGGCTCCGATGCTTATGTGAAAGAGTTTCAGCGTGATAAGCTCGAACACAAAGCGGATAAATGTGTATTTATAGGACACCCAAAATAGTTGGTTATACCTCCTATCTCACACCCGGAAGCAAAGTTTTTTGTTTCTAGAAACGGGTCCTTTCTCGAGGAAAAGTTTCTCTCGAAAGAAATAAGTGGGAGGATGGTGGAAACTTGATGAGGTTATTGAACCTTCACTTCAACCAGTGAGTGTAGCAGGGCGCAGGAAGTTGTTCCTGTGGCGGCTACACTAATTGAAGTGGAAGCTGATGATAGTGATCATGAAGCTTCAGATCAAGTCACTACCAAACCTCGTAGGTCGATCAGGACACGTGCTACTCTAGAGTGGTACGGTAATCCTGTCTTGGAGGTCATGTTGCTAGGAAACAATGAACCTACGGGCTATGGAGAAGCGATGGTGGGCCTGGATTCTGACAAATGGCTCGAGGCCATGAAATCCGAGAGAGGATCCATGTGTGAAAACAAAGTGTAGACTTTGGAAGAACTACTTGATGGTCATAAGACTGTTAACTTTTAAAAGGAAGACACACGATGATGCTGAAAAGTCACCATTAAGAAAGCTTGACTTGTCGCAAAGATGTTCCCGACAAAGTTCACAGAGTTGACTGCGATGAGACTTTCTAACTTGTAGCGACGCTGAAAATCTGTTGGAATTATGTTAGCAGTTGCTGCATCATTTATGAAATCTTGCAGATATGATGTCAAAACATAGTTTCCTCGATGGTTTGCTTGAGGAAAGGTTGTATCTGATACAACCAGAAGGTTTTGTCGATCCTAAAGGATGCTAACAAGTATGCAAAACTCCAGCAATCTATCTAAGGACTGGAGCAATCATCTCGGAGTTGGAATATACGCTTTGATGAGATGATCAAAGATTTTGGTTTTATACAAAGTTTATGAGAAACTTGTATTTCCAAAAAAGTGAGTGGAAGCACTATAGAATTTATGATAAGTATATGTGGTTGACATATTGTTGGTCGGAGATAATGTAAAATTTCTGAAAATCATAAAGAGTTGTTTGAAAGGAGTTTTTCAAAGGAAAACCTGGATTAAGCTACTTGAACATTAAGCATCAAGATCTAAGGAGATAGATCAAAGTGCTTAATAGGACTTTCAACGAAATGCATGCCATGACAAGTTTTTGAAGGAGTTCAAAATAGATCGGCAAAGAAGGGGTTCTTGGTTGTCTTGTAAGGTGTGAATATTGAGTAAGACTCAATGCCCGACCACGGCAGAAGAAAGAGAAAGGATGAAGTTCGTCCTCTATGCCTTAGCTGTAGGCTCTAAAATATGCCATGTTGTGTACCGCACCTGAAGTGTGCCTTGCCATGAGTTAGTCAAGGGGTACAAGAGTGATCCAGGAATGGATCACTGGACGTCGGTCAAAGACAACCTTAGTAACTAGTAAACTAAGGAATTTTTAACAATTTTGGATGTGATTAAAGAGTTCGTCGTAAAGGGTTACGTTGATGCAAGCTTTAACACTAATTCGGATAACTCTGAGTAGTAAACCGGATTCGTATAATGGAGCAGCCATTTGGAATAGTTCCAAATGGTGCATGGTAGCAGTATCTATAGGAAGACATAGATATTTGTAAAGCACACACGGATCTGAAAGGTTCAGACCCGTTGACTAAAATCTCTCTCACAAGCAAGACATAATCGAACCCCAAAACTGAATGGGTGTTGGATTCATTGCAATCACATAGTGATGTGAACTAGATTATTGACTCTAGTACAAGTGGGAGACTCTTGGAAATATGCCCTAGAGGCAATAATAACTTGGTTATCATTACATTTCCTTGTTGATGATAATTGTCTATTATTCATGCTATAATTGTACTAACCGGAAATCGTAATACATGTGGGAATACATAGACCACAACATGTCCCTAGTGAGCCTCTAGTTGGCTAGCTCGTTGATCAATAAATGGTTATGGTTTCCTGATCATGGACATTGGATGTCATTGATAATGGGATCACATCATTAGGAGTATGATGTGATGGACAAGACCCACTCCTAAGCATAGCACAAGATCATGTAGTTCGTGTGCTAGAGCTTTTCTAATGTCAAGTATCATTTCCTTAGACCATGAGATTGTGCAACTTCCGGATACCGTAGGAGTGCTTTGGGTGTATCAAACGTCACAACGTAACTGGGTGATTATAAAGGTGCACTACAGGTATCTCCGAAAGTGTATGTTGGGTTGGTACTAATCGAGACTGGGATTTGTCGCTCCGTGTGACGGAGAGGTATCTCTGGGCCCACTCAGTAATGCATCATCAGAATGAGCTCAATGTGACTAAGTAGTAATCCACGGGATGATATGTTACAGAACGAGTAAAGAGACTTGCCGGTAACGAGATTGAACAAGGTATAGGGATACCGACGACCGAATCTCGGGCAAGTGTCTTACCGGTAGATAGAGGGAATTGTATACGGGATGGAGAGAATGCTCGACATCGTGGTTCATCTAATGAGATCATAGTGGAACATGTGGGAGCCAACATGGATATCCAGACCCCGTTGTTGGTTATTGGCCGGAGAGATGTCTCAATCATGTGTGCATGTTTCCCCAACCCGTAGGGTCTACACACTTAAGGTTCAGTGACGCTAGAATTGTTATGGGAATCGTATATGTGGTTACCGAAGGTTGTTCAGAGTCCCGGATGAGATCCCGGACGTCACGAGGAGTTCTGGAAAGGTCCACAGGTAAAGATTTATATATGGGAAGTCCAGCTTCGGTCGCCGGAATTGTTTTGGGGTTTATCGGTATTGTACCGGGAGCACCGAAAGGGTACCGGGGGTCCATTGGGAGGGTCCACCTGTCCCGGAGGGCCACATGGGCTAAAAAGGGAGAGGAACCAGCCCGTGGTGGGCTGGTGCGCCAAGAGGGGGAAGGCCCAAGGCGCAAGGGAGGCAAACCCTAGGCATGGGGCTGCCTTGGGTGGCAAGCCACCCACCTAGGGCGCCTCCACCTCCTCCTCCTTGGGCTGCCGCACCTCCTAGGGTTTCTGTAACATCCCAAAATTATAAATTTTGGAATGTTAATATAATTATTAGATTGATTGTTTGTTTGTTTGCTGAGTGATTGAAACTTGTGTGAAATTTGAAACTTTTCGAAACTTTGAATGAGAAGGAATAAAATGACTTTCCCTTTCTCCGGTGAATTCAAATTCAAGCTTTTAAAAGCCAAGAGAGAAGATGACATGACTTCTTCAATTATACGTAATTTGAACGGAGATATTTGCATTTGAATTCTTTGCATTTTCATTCGTTTTCTTCGTGCACCAAAATGCCGGGAAATGCATTCTGTCAAACAGAAAAGAGTGGAGGAACATGACCCTCAAATACCCGGGCATTTTGAATGTTATTTGCAACCTCAAACTTAGAGGATCATTTGAAAATTATTTACAAAAAGAAATAATGCTTTTAGGGATTTTGGAAAAAAATAATTTTTCTAAAGTTTTTATTTTGGCTTTAGAAAAATGCTGTTTGGGTAGAGATTTATTCTCTGATTCTTTTTATATAATGGCTTATATAAATATATTGATTTATTTTTTTTCTTTGGCCTTTATATTTTTCTGTTTGGAAAGGTTTAAAAAACAAAAAAAAGGGAAAAGTCTTTTTTTTTACCACCACTAGCCCGAGCATTTTTTTTCTTTCCTGGGAATCAAATCCCATGCCCATGCACCGAGCCATGCATGCATGCACAGCCCCACCAAGCCCTCTCCCCACGTCCCCTTTTTCTCTCTCTCCCCACGTAACTTTCCCTCCTCTCTCTCTCTTTCCTATTCTCTTCCTCCCTCCCAGCGATTCCCTCTCTTCCTATTTTCTCTACAAGACCGAAGCTCTCCCTCTCTTTCCTATTTCCCCAGCACTCCTTCTCCTCCCTTATTTCTCTCCTCTCTCTCCCCACGCGATCTCCTCCCACCCCTTTCCTTTTTCTCTGCACCAAACCGAGCTCCTCCCCAGGAAACGTGGGATTTCTTCCTCCACCACCTCCCTCTCCTTCCTTACTCCCCTCCCCCATGGCCTATATAAGCCACCACCTCCACCACCCCGTTCCTACCCTACCGCCGCCGTCTCCCTCTCCCCTCGCCGCCGCCCTAACCGCTGCACCACCTCGCAGCAGTAGCAGCAACAGCAACAGCCCCAGCGCCACCCCGTCGTTGTACCCCTCCGCCACCACACCTACTACGTCCCCACCGCCGCCCCTTTTGCCACCCCGCCACCCCCTGCTGCACCCCGCCGCCTCCACGAGCCTCCGCCGCCCGAAGCCGCCGCCACGAGCCCCTCGCCGGTGCAGCAGCAGCTGCAAGGCTGCACCACCCCACGGCTCGCCCCGGGAGCAGCCCCGTCGAGCCCTCCGTCTCTCCCGAGCGCCTCCCCGAGGAGGAGCACCCCACCGCCGCCGCCCGACGTCCCCACCGTCCCGGAGACCTCTCCTCCCTCGCCGGCCAGCCCCTCGCCGGTGCAACTCGCTGCCCAGCAGGTAGTTTCTCTCTCTCTCTCTGATTTTCTTTTGATCCTTTCTTAGCCCTTAGATCGCCATGCAACGGCCAGGATTAGATTATCTATACCCTTTCGGTCTAGTGAGAAAAACCAGTGGGTTTTATTTTCACTTAGGAATTAACCAGCACCTTTGTTAGAGATAGACCGTTTGCTCCAAACCGAGAAACAAACGTCCACCGCAGCCAGTAACATCTTGCCACGTGTACCCCAATAGCTAGCTAGTTATCTCCAGTTTTTTCCGTCTAAATTGCAAAAACAGCAAGTTTCAATCTTGTTTTGGCCACAACTTTTGATCCCGAAGTCCAACGACATTGATTCTTTTTCCAGTAGCTCACAAATTTCCTGTAGTTTTTAAAAATATATAACTTGTCTATGTTTGAAATTTTAAAAAATAAGTTAGAGCAGATTTGGTTTAAACACTGTTTTGCCTATTCCAGGAGTTTAAAAATAGCTTTTAATTTGATTCCTTTTGGTACTGAGCACGAGTGATCCTTTTTATATGTGGTAAAAAGTTTAGCTTTGTTTGAGTATTTTAACTCATTATTGCATGTGAAACAGTTTCTGTTTCACCGCTTTTCGGTTTTCGGCTAATTCATTTTCTAGCCTTGTTTTAAAATACTTCCTTTATTATTTCAGAAATATTATTATGTTTTGTTTATGTTAGTTAACATTAGTTTTGCAACAAGTTCTTATTTTAGTTTTATTTGTTTTCATTAAAACAATTCTAGCTCCGTAGTAACGTGCAATTGTTTTCACCGTTGTTTCAAATCCCGTTTGGGAATGCTTTCAAAAGTTTTGTGAAAAAGACTTTATTTTATCTTAGTTAAACTTATATATTAGTTCTTTGTTATTATTTTCTCTTAGACAAAACCATCTAGTGTTTGACGTAGTAGAAGACTCGCTAGTCTTATTTGAAGTTTTCTTCGGTTTCTTATTCGCTCTCGCTCTTTTGTTTGATTGCTAGAATGATTGCTAGTATGTGTGCTTATGTGGATGCTATGTTTGTTATATAGATTTCATCGGAGAATGACGAGTAGTCTATCAAGTTATTTTCTCGAGAAATTCTTCCTCGTCAACATCACAGGCAAGTCACTTTGATCATACTTTCACCTATGTTTTATGCATTGTAGTTCTACCATCCTATGCCCAATTGCATACTGCCTAGGTACTTGGAAACTTAATTGTAAGTTGTAGTATCATGTGGTAGGAACACAACAACCCCGACACTTGGCCCCGGGACGACAATTTCTTAATGCTATGCTTGAGTAGACGGGTTATCGGTTGAGTGTATTCCACGAGTGATGCGAGGTTGACAAAATAATCAAGACCGGACTAAGACAAGATTTTCAAGACCTCGGACGCAATGCAACACTGGGTGAAGGACGGTTGACCGGCTCCCTGGAAAACCCAGTGGATGCCCGGGATGCTGGAGAGGCCATGTCATCCTGCGGAAAGCTTCACCCAGGCTCGAAGAGACGGACGGAGACTTCAAGACTCAAGGCTTACCTGCACAGCCACAAGTCATTATGGGCTCTGGCTTGGTTGGACAACGCGGCGACTCTAGACAGGCGGTGCTAGCAGATGTAGACGAACGGTAGGAATGGATGGGCACCGACAGGGATTCAGAGGGACCCGTTGAAAGACCATGTTTTGATCATCCGGTCTTCAAACACCCTGAAGTGCGAGGACAAACCCGGAGGCGATCAAATCTTGTGGGGAACGTGTGCAAAACTCTACAGAGTACCCAACCTAATCGATTAGCCGTGTCCACGGTCATGGACAACTTGAGCCGAAGGCATTGAATTTCCCCTGAACTCTCGACACAACTTAATAATGATGTGGGTGTTAACAACTATTCGGGTACGAGAACTGGTTGGCGGAACCATCTCGTTAACAACAAACCTTATAGTAACATTTTGCTTTCAACCCCTCTTGTTGTAGGATAAAACTGGCTTTATGCAAAACTTAGCTCCACCGACCAAATATGCATGTAGAGATAGTTGATTATTACTTTACCCCTCTCTTATGTGACTTGCCGGCATATTCCATATGCTGACCTACACGGCTGCAACGTCTTATGTTGTAGATATTTTTCTTCGACGAGTAAGAGTACGATTCAGGGTTACGGTCTACACTCAACTTGCCGTTGGTGATTATTGGGACTCCACTCCCTTGACTGCTTCCGCTGAGATATTTAAGGTATATATCAGTTTTACGCTATTTTACATGTGATTGCACTTTGATATATACATTGATGTACTGTGTGTGCCAGCATACTGATCCAGGGATGGCACAGATACACAGAGGCTTGACTCGTCTTGAGTTGGGTCGCTACAGAAATAGTATCAGAGCACAAGTTGACTGTAGGACGTGACCCTAGAAACTGGAAATTTCTTAGGAAAGGATCTCTCAAAAAGTTTATTTTCAACAACACCTTTTACTTCTCATCTCTTCTGATTTCATCGAATGTTCTCTCTCACCTCAAATAGTTAGACAATGCCCTTTCCCCTTTGACCACGTGAAGGATCAACCGACTCCCGCTTCAAAGTAAAGAGGATTTCATCATGCATTGAAGAATTGAAGCTGCACCAATTGAAGACTTTCAAGACCCGAAGAATTCGGAGACCCTGAAGCGTTCGAATATTTATATGACCATTAGAAGTCCAAACCCGTGTTATATACCCACGTTAGATACGATGATTTGTGAGCCGTCATTGGTGTGTGTTTTTCGACAGCCACAAATAAAACCTATTCTCAAAAATATCGTTTGTACTGTGTTTATCTTCCTCCCTCTCTTACCCGTCTCATCCCCAAAAACCTCAACCCTACCAGATGGAGTATGAAGCTGGACTTGTAGTCTCTGGACCAATGACCCAGCTGGAAGCTGAGATATGGATTCAGAACATGGAGAACCACTTCGGGAGCAACTTGATCTCAAGGAAGTATGAAGTGGAACACACTCTTCAGTACTTTACACAAAGTGCTGCAATCTGGTGGAAAATGCATCATGCCATACAAGGATTTAGTGGAGCAAAAACATGGGACGAATTCAAGAAGACTTTGTTAAGATCCTGACTTATTCGGAAGTGCTATGACAATCCGAAGGAGAAGACTTGTGCATGCAAGATCTGTGGAGAAATAGGACACACCCAGGAAGAACACCAGGATGGATGTACTCATTGTGAAGAAAATCACCCAGCTGAGGAGTGCACAAGTAGTCAGGTGACTTGTTTCCTTTGTGAAGGTACCACCCACTACCCAGCTCAGTGTCATATTTACCCCAAGGTGCAACAGGTTGTCAAGCAGCAGAAAGATGCAGTGAAGGAAACACTCAAGAAGAAGATTCTAGAAGAGCCAGTGATGAACGAAAATATTGAAGACCCTGATGGACAAGGTCTGACCAGATTTTTCTCCAATGCATGCTACTCATGTGGAGAAGAAGGACATTATTCACAGGACTGCACGAAGAGAAGCCAAGAGTATCTAGGATACTTCCCAACGGAAGAAGTGGAGTTTGATCCACTTGAAATAGAAGAACTGGCCAAAATAAAGGAGTCCGGAAAGAAGAACAGGTACCCTCAGAAGAACCAAATCTCTGCAGACATAGACCTGAGTCATGTTAGATGTTACAAGTGTATGAAATTTGGCCACCACAAATACATGTGCTCACGAAGGAAGCCGGGAATCCAAGGAGAAAAAGCAGAAGCTAAGAAGCCTTGAGACTGGTCAGAAATCATTTGCTTTTGTTGCAAGGAAGCAGGACATTTTGCCAGTGATTGTCCACAAAGGAAGAAAGCTAGAATGGAGTAGTTAAGTTTTGACCATGGCAATAAGTGTACAAGCACTCTTGTTTTTCATGAGATCATGGAGTGAAATTTTTGTAACAGAAGTCCCTGAGATTGTAATAACATCATGAATAAATGGAATTTATTGTCTCATGATTGCCTATGTTGAAAATGTATGCGTTGTTTCTCTACGAGCAAAGATCTCTGAACAATTATGAGGATATGAGAAAATATGGTCTATGCAGACATGAGTATAATTCATTTAAGTGTGGTAGTAATCGGTAAACCCACAGGATCCATTGAGTAGGAATGTACCATCATTACCAAGGAGACATATACATTCGTCTGAGTACCTATTTACTCACACCTGCAAATGACAACTCTCTACGAGTCATACCTCAAGGGCCCAGAAACGATCATGACTCTGACCAGTGATCATGATTACCCGAAAATCCTGAAGGACATGATGAAGCACATTCATCTTGAAGGAAATGCAGTCTACAAAGGCTACCCATTCATGGAAAATGGAGTGGAACTTTGGTACGTGGAAGTACACCTCCACCATGTGAAAGGAGTTTGTCCAAAGACTATGGGACACTACTTTTTTTATTTCACGTGTACCACGAACAACCTTCTTTGATGTTGTTCGTGAAGCTGCCATCGAAGCCATACGTCAGATCGGAGAAATACTTGAAGCAAGACTCCGTCATACCCAGGAATACCTGAGTGAGGTACGTACGGAAATGATGGGGATGAAGCTCATGACCACCATGATGAAGCAAAAGATGGATGATTTCAAGGAGCACCTCGGAAAGTTCTAGTGGAACTAAAGTACCTCCAAGAGAGGCAGATAAATAAAGTTGGCAGAAATGCTTGACCATACCGAACAATGTGGATGGCAGCATTTGTAATAAAGTACTTTTGAATTGGAGTTTTTGAGGATAAATTAAGGATGTAATAAAGGATTGATTATGAAACGGATATGATTTATGGAAGAAGCTATGATGGATCAGCTAACGTTTTTCTTAGGAGCATACGAAAACCTGAGAGTTGTGAAGATACGATAGATGTTTCGTTCAGCTTGCAGAACCAATGGATTATCCGAACTTTGTTCATGGACAAGACAAATTCTGCAACGCTAGTGAGGATGCCCAAGCGTTAGAATGCGAGATTCGCTAAACCTTATACAGAGAAATGATTTGGGTGCGGAATGGATTGATCACCATGACGACTTACTCTTATCATTTATCTTGCTATTTGGAATGGTAAATCTGAGAGACTTACCCATATAGAGAGACGACGTTCTTTGAAGCTTTTGTTTAAGCCTTAGAGTGGTATAACAAAAGCCCATGTACATGGCAATAGTTGTCACACGTAGGAAATTTTACGGTGAGGATGAAACCAAGACCTTCTTTCTGCAGGATAACCACAAATGGTAGACCACCATGAGAACCATCGATATGTTATTTAGAATTGACCACGAGACTGTCAGTTCAGAAGACCCCCGAACCCTAACCTTTCTTTCTAGCCTCTTCGAATCTCGAGGACGAGATTCATTTTAAGTGTGGTAGTTTGTAACATCCCAAAATTATAAATTTTGGAATGTTAATATAATTATTAGATTGATTGTTTGTTTGTTTGCTGAGTGATTGAAACTTGTGTGAAATTTGAAACTTTTCGAAACTTTGAATGAGAAGGAATAAAATGACTTTCCCTTTCTCCGGTGAATTCAAATTCAAGATTTTAAAAGCCAAGAGAGAAGATGACATGACTTCTTCAATTATACGGAATTTGAACGGAGATATTTGCATTTGAATTCTTTGCATTTTCATTCGTTTTCTTCGTGCACCAAAATGCCGGGAAATGCATTCTGTCAAACAGAAAAGAGCGGAGGAACATGACCCTCAAATACCCGGGCATTTTGAATGTTATTTGCAACCTCAAACTTAGAGGATCATTTGAAAATTATTTACAAAAAGAAATAATGCTTTTAGGGATTTTGGAAAAAAATAATTTTTCTAAAGTTTTTATTTTGGCTTTAGAAAAATGCTATTTGGGTAGAGATTTATTCTCTGATTCTTTTTATATAATGGCTTATATAAATATATTGATTTTTTTTTTCTTTGGCCTTTATATTTTTCTGTTTGGAAAGGTTTAAAAAACAAAAAAAAGGGAAAAGTCTTTTTTTTTTACCACCACTAGCCCGAGCATTTTTTTCTTTCCTGGGAATCAAATCCCATGCCCATGCACCGAGCCATGCATGCATGCACAGCCCCACCAAGCCCTCTCCCCACGTCCCCTTTTTCTCTCTCTCCCCACGTAACTTTCCCTCCTCTTTCTCTCTTTCCTATTCTCTTCCTCCCTCCCAGCGATTCCCTCTCTTCCTATTTTCTCTACAAGACCGAAGCTCTCCCTCTCTTTCCTATTTCCCCAGCACTCCTTCTCCTCCCTTATTTCTCTCCTCTCTCTCCCCACGCGATCTCCTCCCACCCCTTTCCTTTTTCTCTGCACCAAACCGAGCTCCTCCCCAGGAAACGTGGGATTTCTTCCTCCACCACCTCCCTCTCCTTCCTTACTCCCCTCCCCCATGGCCTATATAAGCCACCACCTCCACCACCCCGTTCCTACCCTACCGCCGCCGTCTCCCTCTCCCCTCGCCGCCGCCCTAACCGCTGCACCACCTCGCAGCAGTAGCAGCAACAACAACAGCCCCAGCGCCACCCCGTTGTTGTACCCCTCCGCCACCACACCTACGACGTCCCCACCGCCGCCCCTTTTGCCACCCCGCCACCCCCTGCTGCACCCCGCCGCCTCCACGAGCCTCCGTCGCCCGAAGCCGCCGCCACGAGCCCCTCGCCGGTGCAGCAGCAGCTGCAAGGCTGCACCACCCCACGGCTCGCCCCGGGAGCAGCCCCGTCGAGCCCTCCATCTCTCCCGAGCGCCTCCCCGAGGAGGAGCACCCCACCGCCGCCGCCCGACGTCCCCACCGTCCCGGAGACCTCTCCTCCCTCGCCGGCCAGCCCTCGCCGGTGCAACTCGCTGCCCAGCAGGTAGTTTCTCTCTCTCTCTCTGTTTTTCTTTTGATCCTTTCTTAGCCCTTAGATCGCCATGCAACGGCCAGGATTAGATCATCTATACCCTTTCGGTCTAGTGAGAAAAACCAGTGGGTTTTATTTTCACTTAGGAATTAACCAGCACCTTTGTTAGAGATAGGCCGTTTGCTCCAAACCGAGAAACAAACGTCCACCGCAGCCAGTAACATCTTGCCACGTGTACCCCAATAGCTAGCTAGTTATCTCCAGTTTTTTCCGTCTAAATTGCAAAAACAGCAAGTTTCAATCTTGTTTTGGCCACAACTTTTGATCCCGAAGTCCAACGACATTGATTCGTTTTCCAGTAGCTCACAAATTTCCTGTAGTTTTTAAAAATATATAATTTGTCTATGTTTGAAATTTTAAAAAATAAGTTAGAGCAGATTTGGTTTAAACACTGTTTTGCCTATTCCAGGAGTTTAAAAATAGCTTTTAATTTGATTCCTTTTGGTACTGAGCAGGAGTGATCCAGATTATAAGTGGTAAAAATTTCAGCTTTGTTTCAGTACTTTAACTCATTATTGCATGTGAAACAGTTTCTGTTTCACCGCTTTTCGGTTTTCGGCTAATTCATTTTCTAGCCTTGTTTTAAAATACTTCCTTTATTATTTCAGAAATATTATTATGTTTTGTTTATGTTAGTTAACAGTAGTTTTGCAACAAGTTCTTATTTTAGTTTTATTTGTTTTCATTAAAACAATTCTAGCTCCGTAGTAACGTGCAATTGTTTTCACCGTTGTTTCAAATCCCGTTTGGGAATGCTTTCAAAAGTTTTGTGAAAAAGACTTTATTTTATCTTTGTTAAACTTATATATTAGTTCTTTGTTATTATTTTCTGTTAGACAAAACCATCTAGTGTTTGACGTAGTAGAAGACTCGCTAGTCTTATTTGAAGTTTTCTTCGGTTTCTTATTCGCTCTCGCTCTTTTGTTTGATTGCTAGAATGATTGCTAGTATGTGTGCTTATGTGGATGCTATGTTTGTTATATAGATTTCATCGAAGAGTGACGAGTAGTCTATCAAGTTATTTTCTCGAGAAATTCTTCCTCGTCAACATCACAGGCAAGTCACTTTGATCATACTTTCACCTATGTTTTATGCATTGTAGTTCTACCATCCTATGCCCAATTGCATACTGCCTAGGTACTTGGAAACTTAATTGTAAGTTGTAGTATCATGTGGTAGGAACACAACAACCCCGACACTTGGCCCCGGGACGACAATTTCTTAATACTATGCTTGAGTAGACGGGTTATCGGTTGAGTGTATTCCACGAGTGATGCGAGGTTGACAAAATAATCAAGACCGGACTAAGACAAGATTTTCAAGACCTCGGACGCAATGCAACACTGGGTGAAGGACGGTTGACCGGCTCCCTGGAAAACCCAGTGGATGCCCGGGATGCTGGAGAGGCCATGTCATCCTGCGGAACGCTTCACCCAGGCTCGAAGAGACGGACGGAGACTTCAAGACTCAAGGCTTACCTGCACAGCCACAAGTCATTATGGGCTCTGGCTTGGTTGGACAATGCGGCGACTCTGGACAGGCGGTGCTAGCAGATGTAGACGAACGGTAGGAATGGATGGGCACCGACAGGGATTCAGAGGGACCCGTTGAAAGACCATGTTTTGATCATCCGGTCTTCAAACACCCTGAAGTGCGAGGACAAACCCGGAGGCGATCAAATCTTGTGGGGAACGTGTGCAAAACTCTGCAGAGTACCCAACCTAATCGATTAGCCGTGTCCACGGTCATGGACAACTTGAGCCGAAGGCATTGAATTTCCCCTGAACTCTCGACACAACTTAATAATGATGTGGGTGTTAACAACTATTCGGGTACGAGAACTGGTTGGCGGAACCATCTCGTTAACAACAAACCTTATAGTAACATTTTGCTTTCAACCCCTCTTGTTGTAGGATAAAACTGGCTTTATGCAAAACTTAGCTCCACCGACCAAATATGCATGTAGAGATAGTTGATTATTACTTTACCCCTCTCTTATGTGACTTGCCGGCATATTCCATATGCTGACCTACACGGCTGCAACGTCTTATGTTGTAGATATTTTTCTTCGACGAGTAAGAGTACGATTCAGGGTTACGGTCTACACTCAACTTGCCGTTGGTGATTATTGGGACTCCACTCCCTTGACTGCTTCCGCTGAGATATTTGAGGTATATATCAGTTTTACGCTATTTAACATGTGATTGCACTTTGATATATACATTGATGTACTGTGTGTGCCAGCATACTGATCCAGGGATGGCACAGAAACACAGAGGCTTGACTCGTCTTGAGTTGGGTCGCTACAGTTTCCTAGGGGTGGTGCACCCCCTCTCCCTCCCTCCTTTATATAGTGGAGGATTGGGAGGGCTGCAACACACCTGATTCGATCTCCTATGGCACAACCCTACCTCTCCACCTCTTTCTCCTCCTGTGCGGTGCTTGGCAAAGCCTTGTCGGAGAGCCACATACTCCATCGCCACCATGCCGTCGTGCTGCTGGAGTTCTTCCTCAACTTCTCCTCTCTCCTTGCTAGATCAAGAAGGAGGAGACGTCCTCGGGCTGTAGGTGTGTTGAACGCGGAGACACCATACATTCGGTGTTCGAATTGGATCTTCCGCGATTTGAATTGCCGCGAGTCCGACTTCATCGACCATAGTAACGCTTACGCGATGCGATCTTCAACGGTATGAAGATGCTCTACCACACTCGTTGTGAGCCTCTCCTAGATAGATCCTTGGATGACATAGGAATTTTTTTGAATTACTACTACATTCCCCAACATACCATACTTAAGTAACTCAAACAATTCTGAAAATTTAATATGTTCTAAAACAATGTATAACTATATTGTGTAAAATCATAAACATTTTACGTTTCACTAGAATATGAAAAATCAAACACTACAACCAAAGTTTATTTTTTTGCACAACACATATCAAACAAATAATTCAAACATCCTAAAGGTAATCTTGGCACATTATTTTTATAATATAACGGATTTATACAAGGGGATAATTATTTTTGTTGAAAAGTTGGTGTAATCAAGATTCACAAAGTTTCCATGGGCATGAACAAAGTTCAAGGCTAGCCCCCACTTCAACGGTGCTCGTCCTTCTCACTTTCACTTTTATTTTTGAAAAATTCTTAGGTTCCCCACTTTATTTTTTGTTTCGAATTATTTTTAAAAGCACACAACAGAATAAATGACTCCCTAAAACTTCTGGGTTGTCTCCCTCGCATCGCTTTCTTTAAAGCCTAAGCTAGGCATATATTGCTAAAGTAATTGATGCACCCAGATCCCAAGGTATATCAAAGCCAATTTTAATTAATAATGATTCGTAATTTAGTAGTGAGCACAAAGTGATATATATCATGTAACAACGAAGTCTAACTCTCTTCCTATACATTGGAATGTCATAAAAGAACAATTCATGCACATCAAGTAAAGGCCAATACATAGCATAACTAGTTTCTTGCATTTTTATCATATTGGAAACATAAAGGTATGAAGATTTGGTTCCCCTCTCATAATAATTGAAAGTAGGAGCAGAAAGCACATGCATATTTTATCCATCAAAATCATCATGTGTATAAAACACAACCCATCATTATAATCCTTAATAAGTGCAAACTTCTCCGATATGGTGTAGTTGGGATAATTCAAAAAGATAATAGGACTTTCATGTGTGGGTGCAATAGCAACAATTTCATGCTTAACTCAAGGAACTATATCAAGTTCATATTCATAATCATAATTCATATTAGCACCATGGCCACAAGCATAATTAAACAATGTATGAGTTGAAGAGTTACTCTCATTAGAAGGTGGGCACGGGTAGCTAATCCGCTCTTCCTCCTTTTGTTCTTCACTCCCCTCCTCATCTTTTTCATCTAATGAGCTCATAGTTTCAGAAATTTGTTCTTCCATAGATTCCTGCAAAATATTACTCTCTTCCAAGCTAGAAGACATTCTCTCAATAAATACATTAATATTGACATTGTATTCATAATTCTTTTAGCAATATTTAAGTATGGCAAAGTATTCAGGTTTGTAAACGGCATCATGAGAGTTATCATACTTCTCAAAGAACGATTCAATTTCATAAGCCCCCTTAAAAGCAACAAATTATTCTATTTGTTCCACATCATAGTAATCCTATATACCTTTAGCATAAGAAGCCGAAGTTTCATTATCATTAAGTTCACATTGAAAGGGAAGGTGTAGACCCTTAATCTTAGAGCGACGGGTATAATCACATCTCACGCATAAATCCCAAGAATACCAACGCAACATTTTAATTTGATCCCATAAGTGTTTCCAATTTTGAGACAAGCAATAATCCCTAAAGTACTCACGTTGATCCAACGTGTCTCCCATTATCAAGTTGAATGGGGATTTCTCAGGATTAATGTTTTTCACATAACTAGCATCGAGGGTTTTAGGAGGTTACCCATCTCCATGAGTAGCAAGTACAACTATTTTGTTTGGTCTTTCACGTTCCATATACATAACTAAATATACAAAACAACTTATAACAGAAAATAAAATTACTTAGTGATAAAGCAAACAAGCACACACGAGAATATTAACCACTACACTATTGCTCCCCGGTAACGGCGCCACAGAAAGGTCTTAATAACCCACAAGTGTAGGGGATCGTTTCTAGCCTTTTTGATAAGTAAGAGTGTCGAAGCCAACGAGGAGCTAAAGGTAGCATTAATATTATGTCAAGTTCTATCGACCATCGACACAACTCTATGAACGCTAATGCTTACTTTACCAGAACAAGTATGAAACTACTTTGTGGGAATAATACTAGAAGCACTTAGTAGGTGTAATAGATAGGTTTGCAAGATAATAAAGAATGTGGAAATAAAAGTTAGATATTGTTGAAAAATATATTAATTTAGTTAGTTGTTTAGTAGAAAGATTTTTTGTGTAACGCAAGTGAAGGATTGTCCATAGGCAATTGAATATAACATTATTGATAGTTTTCATATGCAATGACAGAGAGGCATACTCTAACACACTTTATGTACTTGGATCGTATGCACTTATGATTGAAACTCTAGCAAGCATCCGCAACTACTAAAGATCATTAAGGTAAAACCCAACCATAGCATTAAACATCAAGTCCAATTTACTCCCATAAGCAAAAAAATCCCCTTACTAGGGCGTAAGCTTGTGTCACTCTAGCCACCCACCATAAGTGGATTGTGAACATACTTCAAACTCTACATCGGGATTCCCTCACATGTGCACCTCACGGGGGCACCTTAGGATAACATCATATCAACATACAACTCATATCAATAACATTATACGACAATTAACCCAAGGGACAAAAGAAATCTACTCAAACATCATAGGATAGCCACACATCATTGGGTAATAATATATAGCATTAGGCACCATGTATAAGTACAGATTAGTGAAACGACCAAACCTCGAAGGATTTGAGTCTCTCTGCTTACTGTGCTAGTCCTTGGATCGATTCGCTAGCACACACATTATAAATGATACTAGAATAGCAAGTGCATCATTTATTACAACGTATGACCCAGAATTTATAAAGTATGACAATCTGCATAGCACTTAGCTAGATTTATTCAATCAAACAACGGAAAAGTAGCGGAAAAATAACGATGAGCCCATCATAGCCAACTAGCGAAGCTGAGTGAAGACTTGCGACCCTAACGGTACCTTACTCTTCGTCTGAATATCCTGCAACATGTGATATTGCAGCCGTATAGGTCAATACATTGAATGTATTGGCAAGTTACATAGGAAGAATAATAAAGCAGCCTACATGTACATGCATAGTATAACAAAGGAAGACTTGATGGTTATTTTGCAGAAAAACTAATTTTATCCTCATAACTACATAATAGTCAAGTTTTAATTTGTTTGCTACAATTAAATTACATATGGTTGAATTGGCATCTCCAACTCCAACCTATTACCATTGTTAAGTTTCCCACCAATTTTTATTAAGTGTCACATCTGTCAAGATCATCCAACAACTGTAATGGCCTAGCTGCTCAAAGTTGTCCATAAACGGGGACACGACTAATCATGATTAGTTTTAATACTAGTTTAATACGCTTTACCCACTTGACCCAACCCGAAGATTAAGACGAAGTCTTTCAGAAGCAGTCACCTAGTCCCATAGGAGGCCCATCCCAACTATCATAACTACGTCTGCTGGCACATCCGGGTAAGGTTTCACAACTGATCAACTAAGCGAGAGCCCATATAGCCAGTGGTCGCACATGGAAGCTAATAGTCACTATGCCTGTCTGATCTTTTTCAACCTTGGTGGCACTCCACTTACATTCAAAGGGTCGAAACCATGATGTTCTTGAAACCAACCAGCAATACCACATCTTCCCAGAGGTGAATTATATAGTTAATTACTACAAAAATTATTTTATAATAATCCGCACATAATCTCAATGAATACAAGAATCAACCCCGTCTACATAGCATAACAAAGCTACAAATACCACGATCTTCATTGACGAGGGGATAACTCAAAAGCATAGCATAATATAATAATATTCCTATACATGCATAAATTCACAGTGTGATATAATATTACATGCATAGAAAAACAATAGGTGAAGGATGATCAACATGTTACTTGCCTTGATTCTGGTTCAAAAGGTCACACTCGTGACAATAGTTTGTGTCGCACTCTGGGAAATCTACATGTTTCAAACAATCACAACAAATAAATCACCACACTCAAATAACACCAATAAAACCAACAACAAGAAATAATTTTTAAAATCAAAACAATAGTACCATAACAGGAGGTACAAATCATTTACATGCCGATACAATCACAACGCAAAAAGAAACAATTAATTTGGACGAATGGTTTGAGAGTTATGGCCTCCGGAAGGTTCAAACTAAATTCTGTGAAATTCTAATGTAAACATTGCAAACATGCAAAATTTTGGTTCCATGATATTCTACTAGTCCTTGTGAGTTTATTGGAAACATAATTATCTATTTTGCGCATATAGATTAAAAGTTAAAGCAGTTTGAAATTTTACTGAGAATCTTTCCGAAATTAAACATATCAAAAAATGGAGCTCGTGCGGCAATGTAGAGCACAACACATGTCTCGTGATGATTTGATGAAGGGAATTGTGTGTGCGTGATCACTGTGAGCAAAGGAAAAATAGCGGCGGACTCGGGCATTGGCGATGGCGCTGCTGCGGTGGTCCTCCAGCGAAGGAGAAGCAACGGGCGGATGCAGAAGGAATGGCGGTGATGATGGTGGTGCTACGAGCGATGGGGTTCTCCTTTGCGGCCGATGGCAGCGAAATGAATGTCGGTGTGCTCTGTGTGAATCAGCGGCGTCAAGTGGGCTTAGTACTCTCGCTCCGCTATGTTTTTTGCCACAAGAGTAAGTTACGGAAGTGCGACGTCGAGTGGAGGGTGAAACGGGGAAAACGGTGCGGCTAACAGTGCTCTTACAGTGATGAAATCATTTGGCGACGACGACAACCACCCGAGATCCATGGCGAGATGTGTTTCACCCCCGCAGAGGCGTGCGACAATGAGGAGGATCAGGGAAGGGGGTGCGGGGATTCCTGGAGAGCTTTGGCTTGCATGAGAAGTCCTAGGTGTCGGTGTCAAAACCGGCAGATCTCGGGTAGGGGGTCCCGAACTATGGACCTTGGATCGATGGGTTGCACGAAGAGGGGGGAGACAGCGGTTTACCCAGGTTCGGGCCCTCCTATGGAGGTAATATCCTACATCCTGCTTTATTGTATTGATGGAGCATACAACCAGACGCACTAATCCTGACAAGGTTCCATCTACGCGTAGGTTTCTCAAACAAGGTTTGGGATCTTTGAGAAAAGGAAGAACCAATCTACTCCGAAATGTCAATCTGAAATATTTATCACTTATATGTCGTGCCGCGGTAATTCTCCCCGCGACACTTGGGTCTTTTTCCTGGGCTTCAGATCCCCGGCAAGCAGGAGACTATACTCTTCCGGCAACTTCCCCTCCGGCAAGGTTTTTGCCGATAGTTTCTCGACTACCATCTAGAAGGGGGGTTGCCGGAGTATAGTTCCTTTTCCTGTTTTGCCTGACTCTGTTGGCGTAGGCCCCGAGCGTACCTTTGGCGAAGACGTGATGCCTCCCGGGGGGAAAGCGTTTGGCTGGAGTGCGTGCCTGGGTTCCGGGACCCGTTGGCGCATTCTTGACGGCTATGCACCTCTCCGTGGAGGCGTGTCGGCCGGAGTATGCGCTGGAGGCCTCGCCAGATCCCCCAGGCACACCCTAGACAGTTGTGCATTGTCCCGGAGAGGTGCGTTAGTCTGGCGCCTTTGAGCTCAAGGTCTCTGTCCCCCCCTTAGCTCGCGTTCGTGCAGCAGGGCGCTCGTGCAGGCATCGGGAGGCCTTTAGCAAAGTGGAGCAATCACCATTGTGCCCTGCTTCGAGGGTCTGCAGTGGAACTTGCTTGAATCCGCGAAGAAAACCCTCAACCATAGATCTGATGCGGAACTTGCTTGAATCCGCGAAGAAAGCCCTCAACCATAGATCCCCCTACCCGGCGTGCCAAAGATGTCGGGGAAAACCAACACCTATGGGAAACCCGAGGGGTCCCTTGATCGTTTGGTGGAGAGAGGGAGGTACGGCGTCGAGAGCGGAACTAATGATCAACAACGAAAGGTTCTTTTTTACCGATGTTCGGGCCACTTGGCGCGTAAAACCCTACCCCTGCTTAGTTTGTATTATGGGCTTACTGTAGGTTGATTTTGCTACAGTAACTTAGATGATGATTAGGGAGTCTCTGATCCCCAAAAGGTCCAACACCTAACAATGAGCTTTGGACCTCCTTTTATAGGCAAAGGGGTCACCAACAATGTGCTCACGGGATCTACAGTGAACATTATTCACCGCTTTACTTCTTTGGTGGTATCAGGGGCAGTAAATGCCTTGTCTGGCCCCTGACCTGCCGCAAGGGGGTAGCGACACGTACCCAGGCGAAACAACACGTGGGCCTTGTGCTGGCACACAAGGGGTGTGCTGAAGTGGTCGGATTGTAGTAGAAACTTGTGGGGACACCTGGCGAGCGAACAGGAGCTTGCTGGCCTGGAGCCTCCTTCGGGTGACTTGGTCACCTTCCCAGCAAGCAAGGCTTGGATACTTTACCGGCAATGAGGGCTTGCCGGGGGCCTCGAGTCTTCCTGGCAAGGGAAGCTTGCCGGGGTCTTGTTGACCTTCGGGTAGTCTTCCCGGCGGAGCGTGTCTGTCGGGGCCTTGGGAGCCATCCCGGCAAGGAGGTCTTGCCGGGGCCTTGCGTCTGGAGCCGTTGCATCCCACACCCCACTTGGACAGGGGAAGGGCCTATTCTTGGATTGCCTCCCTGCTGTCTTCCCGGTACACTGTTGTCGGGGGCGTTGCGGATGCCCGTGCACAAGTATGGGGCACAAGGACCCCAGTCTCTAGTGCACCGACAAGGCGACAAATGCAGAAGGCATTGCGAATCCAACAAATTTAGAATCATACTTCCCCTCAATTCCCTCTTCAGCTTCAGACCCAGATTCAGCATTAGAATCCATCTCCTTGCCAATAAAAGCATGTGATTTGGAGCTCTTCTTATGCGACGTAGACTTGGATGAAGACTTGTGATACTTCTTCTTCTTCTTGTCATCAGAATCATAGTTCTTTCTTTTCTTCTTTGATTCCTTCTCCCATCGAGGACAATTAGCAATGAAGTGACCAACTTTCTTGCACTTGTCACAGGATTGCTTCTTGTAGTCATGTGAAGACATTTTGCCAGATTTCTTTGAGTCATGCCATGAAGGCTTTGCAAAGTTTTTTAGCTTGGCAAACTTCTGGAACTTTCGGACAAGTCATTCTAGTCATTTGCCAAAGTCTTTGGCACCATCATAACTGCATTCAGATTCGCCTTCAGATAAAGACACCGCCTTTGCCTTCAGTGCACAAGAACAACCATACCTGGAACCATAGATTTCCCTTTTCTCAGCTTGCTAGAATTCATGAGTGTTGAGCCTCTCAAGTATATGAGCGGGATCCAATTCTTTGAAGTTAGGGTGTTCTCGGATCATGGGGGCAAGAGTGTCAAATGAACTGTCAAGAGATCTCAATAGCTTCTTCCCAACTTCATGTTTGGAGATATAAGTGGCGCCAAGTGCATTCGGCTCACTTGAGATATCAGTCAGACGATCAAGCGTGAGTTCGACATTTTCATTGTGAAGCCTCTTGAAGTGGTTGAACAGGTTGCGGAGACGATTGACACGTGAGTCTCTTTGGGATGAGACACCTTCATTTACTTTAGATAGCCATTCCTAGTTTGCTTCGCGGTCTCAAGAACTCTCACATGACCGTACTGTCCTTTGGTCAGATGACCACAGATGATGCTCTTGGTAGTGGAGTCCAGTTAAGCAAACTCTTCACATAGGGAGCAGTGACACCTTCACCAATCTCGAGAACACCAGCCATGACGACCTACCAGAGGTTGTTGTCAATGGCTTCGAGATGCATGTGTGATACGTCTCCGTCGTATCTATAATTTTTGATTGTTTCATGCCAATATTCTACAACTTCCATATACTTTTGGCAACATTTTATATTAATTTTTGGACTAACTTACTTATCGAGTGCCTAGTGCCAGTTCCTATTTTTGTGTGTTTTTTGTTTCACAGAATATCCATATCAAACGGACCCCAAACGCGATAAAAATTTAAGGAGATTTTTTGGTAATATACGTGAATTTTGGGAGTCGGGACCAACGCAACACGCTTCCCGAGGGAGGAACAAGCCAACATGACGCGACCCGGGGGGCATATGATTTGTTCCCACCCCTTAATTCGATTGGAGCTCTCCTTTGGCCGCCATAAAGATAGTTTTGCGATAAAAAACCCTCAAAATTTTAGCCCGATCGGAGTTACGGATCTCCGGATATTTAAGAAACACTGAAGGGGGAGAAAACAGGTCGCGAAAACAGGAGAGAAAGAGAGAGAGAGAGAGATCCAATCCTGGAGGGGCTGCTGCCCTCCGGGTGCCATGGCGGCCATGGACCAGAGGATAAACCCTCCTCCCACCTAGGGAGGAGGCCAAGGAAGAAGAATAAGGAGGGGGGCTCTACACCAACAATTTCGCCGCCATCACCACCAACTCTCTCCACCTCTATGAAGCGGTGTAAAACCTCTCTTTCTTTCCCGTCGTAATCTCTATTTGAACATGGTGCTTAATGTTATATATTATTATCCAATGATGTGTCTCTATCATATGATGTTCGAGTAGATTTATTTTGTCCTATTTATTGTTATGATTTGTGTGTTGATATGGTGCTATCCTAAGGTGCCTTCCTTGAGGTGCACACGTGAAGTATTAACGCTACAGGGTTTAAAATATGTTCATGATTCGCTTATAGTGGGTGGCTAGAGTGGCAGAAGCTTACATCCGATTAGGGGAGTTGTGTGCGTATGGGAGTAAAGAGGACTTGATGTTTAATGCTTTCTAGTAGGTGCGGATGCTTTCTAGAGGTCCAACCATACGCGCATATGATCCAAGTACGGAAAGTGTGTTAGCATATGCCTCTCCCTCATTGCATATGATAAGTATCCATCATGTTATATTCAATTGCCTATGGACAATCTTTCCTTTGTGTTACACAAAAAAGCTTTTTACTAGACAACCCCTAACTTTTATTTACTTTCTCTTTATTTTCTTGCAGAAGTATCTATTACACCTACTAAGTACTTCTAGTTCGTTCCTGCAAAATAGTTCCACATAAAGTAAGTGCTAAGGTGTGGAGAGTTGTATTGGTAGTCGATAGAACTTGAGAGATTATTAATTCTACCTTTATCTCCTCGTTGGGTTCGACACTCTAACTTATCAAGAAAGCTACAAACGATCCCCTACACTTGTGGGTTATCAAGATCTTTTTCTGGCGTCGTTGCCGGGGAGCAATATCATAGTGGTTGATATTCTCGTGTGTGCTTGTTTGATTTATCACTAAGTAATTTTTATTTTCAATTATAAGTTATTTTCTATCTTTAGTTATGGGTAGGAAGCGCAAAACACCAAAAAATAGATGTACTTGCTAACCCAGTGGTTGAGGAACCACCTAAAATGTATACTTCTATTGAAGCTTATTACCTTGATCATCTTCGATCCTTTGTGCTCGTCCTGAAAATGCAACTAGCTTAGTTGAGGAAAAACCATTAAATGAGCATGCTTATTATGTGCAACATTGCTTATCTCCAAAGGGGAAACTCTTGTGGCATCAAATTAATACTTTGTATTGTTATGCTTGGAATTTATGCGAAATATATGATTTTACTTGTTGTTCTGAAGAAGTTAAAAAACACCTTCCATACCAATGTGTGTTTAATGATAATGAAATATTATCTGCTTATGCCAAGGAGGTCTATTGTAATTATGATGTTGAAGAAATTGAAGAATTTGTTACTTTTAAGGGTGCTTATGAAATTGTTACTTTGATTGAAAAGTATGATGCTACTCTTTATGAATCTGAAAATTTTGTCGTACTTCAATATTTCTATGAAAACTATACTTCTAATTCTTATTTTAAAGAATTTAATGAAAGAATGACCGCTGTATTGGAAGAGAATAATGTTTTGCAGGAATCTATGGAAGAAGAAATTGTTGAAATCTTGAGCTCATTAGATGAAAAAGATGAGGAGGAGAGCAAATAACAAAAGGATGAAGAGCGGATTAGCTACCCGTGCCACCTTCTAATCAGGGTAACTCTTCAGGTCATACATTTTTTAATTTCCCTTCGCACATACCGAAGTATGAATGCTATGATGATTACTATGATCTCCTGGATTCATTTGAAATATCCCATTTTGACGAGCTTGATACTTGCAATGCTTGTGGCGATGATGCCAGTATGAATTATGCTTATGAAGATGAACTTGCTATAGTTCCTTATGTTAAGCATGAACTTTTTCCTATTGCACCCACACATAATAGTCCTATTATATTTTTGAATTGTCCTAACTACACCCTATCAGAGAAGTTTGCGCTTATTAAGGACTATCACAAATGCACGTGCGTTGCAACATAAGAAAGTTTTATATTTATATTAGTGTACACATATCCGTTGTTCATTAAAATTGTGCATGCACATCCCATATGGTACTCGAGAGTTTATTAGTGTACACAAATCATAAATTTAATTTGAGAGCTTGTATGGTACTCAAGATTTTATCTGTCATCGTGGATAATACATCCCTTATGAGGCCATTGGTGCGAAACTACTGTGCTACAATGTTGGTCCTTAAAAAATGATACTATTTATATATGTATGTAACATTAGTAAAGAAAGTTTTTTACCAGGTTATCGATCAAATATATGCCACTCCCGTAGATTTCACAAGGAATTACAAAAAAAGTTTATTGGATTTGGATAAAAAAATCAACTATGTGTGTCTCCAAGAAAAGAAAAAACTCCGTCAAAATTCAGAATTACCTATGCCCATGATGATCAAGCAAATCTTTGTATAAACTTCTGTAGAAGTAAATCATTCAGATTACTCATCAAGATGCACGATGCAATATTCAATCAGCAAACGGAATGCAAATTTGATGATCCCATATCTTTCATTCATTAAATTCGTCAACTGCGCACCACATCCAACCAAAAAATTAACGTATGTGCGCACGAGGAGAAAGGCGATGACAATGTGCTACACTGTAGCCTCCAATATTTTGTTTTCTTGCGTCACCGCCATCAGTTGTCTTTGAAGTCGATCCTGCTCATCTCCACCCCCTACTCCGAGCCACCCGTGTATAAATGTATATACGATCCCACCACCACCTCCTCAACTCTGCTCCTGCCAACCACCTCGCAGTCGTTGTCGTGTTGTGATGCTTGTCGTTCTTGGCTGGCGAGGAAGGAGCTGGCCTTGTTTGTTCTCGAACCTTGGTGTTCTTGGTTGTCGTTTTTGGCTTGGATTCAACCTACCCACTTCTATGCAAATCATCTATTGTTTCCCTTTGCTGCTAATAAGGAGGCCAATCCCTTTTGATCAAGCTTTTGTCTGGCCCAGCCTTCAGAAAAGACAAATCAAAGGTGCCCCTGCATTTGACAAATTTGCTCATACTCTTTCTAAGGCCTTTTTCCTATGTGTTGTAAATAGATTTGTGGGATTAGTCTACGCAGACACGAATCCAAATTTTCCAGGTTCTTGGTAACCACTATTTGATTCCATTTTCCTTTTGGGAAGAAAAAAAGTTCTTGGATAGTAAGATCCATCTCTGTTGCTAGTTTGAATCCTACTATTTCAATCCCGACTCTACTCTATGTTTCTGTGTTCATCACCTCTTAAAAAATCTTAAACAAGCCTTTGTTGGGGGCCATGGAGTCAACTTGAGGAGTTGAGAAGTTAAACAAATAAATCTCAGCAAAATCTTCACACTTGTGTATTGTTTTACCATGAAAGGAGCGTTGCGCCCATTCCGTCTTCACCAGAGCAACCGGCAGCACAGCGTCCTCCCGTGCCTCCCCTCGTTTCTCCCCTTCCTCCCAGTTCTCTCTCTCTCATTTTCTGTCAAGAGCACGCCCGAGTAACCATGGCGTTGCCACACAGAATACTGACGTCTTGCAAGGCCCCACCACCGCCCGCCTCGATCCATTCACCGTCGTCGTTCCGTGCGTCCAGCTCGTCCGCCACCGCGCTGTGCAGACCTCAGTCGACCGGATCAAGTGGGAGAGCCCTGCAAGCTCGTTGCATCGCCTCGATCCAGATCGATTGGGAGGAGACCCTGATGCGTTGACCCATCATGTTGACTCTTCATTTTTCACCTCCTTCAACCCCATGCAGTCCTTGTGCAGCGCTCGATGGCAGCGTCGGCCCCGCCTAGGTGCCGCCGCGCCCGAGGGCAGCGCCGGCTCCCCGCCATGACTACCACCTGTATAAAGGATTGCAGGTTGGATACTTAAAAATAGAAGGTCTTTTATAAAAATGAAACATTTTCTACTCAAATCACTTAAATATGTAGTGCGGGTTGAATAACAAAACTCACACGGGCTTGTTTGTGAAAGCGTCGCGCCGGTGAACGGGGAGAAGCATTATTTGCTTTATATTGATGGGTTGCGTTTTACCACTACACATGATGATTTTGATGAATATAATACGCAAGTGCTTGTTGTTCCTACTTGCAATTATTATGAGAGAGCAACCAAATCTTCACCCCTCTATGTTTCCAATACAATAAAATTGCAAGAAACTACTTATGCTATGTATTGGCCTTTACTTTGTGTGAACGAATTGTTATATTATGACATGCTAATGCATAGGAAGAGAGTTAGACTTTGTAACTACATGATATATATCACTTTGTCCTTACTACTAAATTAAGAGTCATTGTTAATTACAATTGTCTTTTATTACACCTTGGGATCCGGGTGGATCAATTACTTGAGCACTATATGCCTAGCTTAATGTCTTTAAAGATAGTGCTGCCAAGGAGACAACCCGGAAGTTCTAGAGATTCATTTATTTCTATTGTGTGCTTCTAAAATAATTAAAAATAAAAAAATAAAGTGGGGAACCTAAAACTTTTTCAAAAAGAAAGGTGAACGTGGGAAAGATGAGGACCGTTGAAATGGGGGCTAGCCTTGAACTTTGTTCATGCCCATGGACACTTTGTGAATCTTGATTACAACAACTTTTCAACAAAAATAATTATCCCCCTATGAAAATACATTGTATTATAGAAATAATGTGCCAAGAATTACCTTTAGGATGTTTGAATTTCTTGTTCGATATGTGTTGTGCAAAAAGAGAAACTTTGGTTGTAGTGTTTGATTTTTCATGTTTTACCGGAAAGTCACAAAATCTGAAATTTTTACACGGTATTGTTATACAATGTTTTTACCATGTCCTAATTTTTAAGAATTTTCTGAGTCAAAGAATTATACATTTCATCTGCATCTTTACAAACTATCATGTTTTTCGCGGATTGTTGCTATAGTTGCTTTGCGTGCTTACGTTTTGAATTCGTGTTGAGCCCCGTTGACTTGGGAGCCATAGAATTGTGATAACAACCAGTGGTTAATATAGATTACAATTATGCGATAATGTTATGGCAGGACATGATGAGATTTGATGATTATGTACTGACGTTTCTAATAAAAGTTATGTTAAGTTTTGTGTGGATGAAGTGTTCGAATATCGAGGAGGTATTGATACGAGAAGAATAAGGAGAGGCAAGAGCTCAATCTTGGGGATGCCCAAGGCACCTCAAATAATTATTCAAGGAGACTCAAGCGTCTAAGCTTGGGGATGCCCCGGAAGACATCCCATCTTTCTTCTTCAACAATTATCGATATGTCTCGGTTTTTGTTTTGTTCACATGATATGCGTAAATTCTTGGAGCGTCGTGTGCCTTTTATTTTCATTTTAACAATGCACCATGCTGGTTTGGGAAAGTCCATGGTTAATTTACATTATGCCCTTTGCACTTCACTTATATCGTTTGAGTTGATTTATAGAATGCTTCATGTGCTTCACTTATATCATTTGAAGTTTGATGCATGTTTCTCTACATATAGAAAACTCTTATTTGTAGAATGCTCTTTCTCTTCACTTAAATTTATTAGAACATATCTAGGTATTTTGTAGAAAGAATTAAACTCTCATGCTTCACTTATACCTACTTAGAGAGTCAACAAGAATTGGTAAGTTACATGGTTAGCCATAAAATCCAACATCAAACTTGTCGATCATTGAATTTGATTCCCTGCAATAGTTTTGCAACATTAAGATAGTTCTATGTGGGTGCACTAGTTGATGATTGTGGATTAGTAATAATATTGATGTTATGGTTTGTGATTCCCGAAGCATGCACGTACAGTCTCCAGTTATGCGATGTGGATTGGAGCATAATTTATCCTTGATTGAAATCCTTTGAGCTGTTATAATCGGAGTCACACGATGGTTAAATCCTCCCAACCTTCTCCCTCAGAGTATGCGAGTAGTAATTTTCTTTGAGAGAGCAAATAAAACATTGCAATAAGTATGTAGTTCTTTATGACTAATGTGAAACCATGGATATATGCACTCTCACCTCCACATATTTGCCAGCCTCTTCGGTACCGTGCATTGCCCATTCTCACCTCGAGGATCGATGCATCCAAACCCCGTGACATGATAAGCTCTATTGCACATAAACCTCATTATATCTTCCCAAAAACTACCACCATACCTACCTATCATGGCATTTCTATAGCTATTCCGAGATATATTGCCATGCAACTTCTACAGTCACTTCATATGACTTGTACTTCCATTGTCATATTGCTTTGCATGATCATAACATAGCTAGCATGATATTTATATGGCTTGTCCATTTTTGATATGTTTTGCTATGCTCGATCATTGTATATCCTGGTACACTACCAGAGGCATTCATATAGAGTCATATCAACCTATCAGATTTTTATACTGAGTCGTAAGTAAATAAAATTGTGATGATCATCATATTAGAGCATTGCCCCGGTGACGAAATAAAAATGGGCGAAGCCAAATGAGCCCACCATAATAAAATGGTGGAGGCGGAAAAAAGAAAAAAAACATGATGAAAAAACAAATAAATGAGAGAAAAAGTGAGAAGGGACTTTGCTACTATCCTTTTCCACACTTGTGCCTCAAAGTGGCACCATATTCTTCATATAGAGAGTCTCTTTTTTTGTCACTTACATATGCTAGTGGCGATTTTATACTCCAATGACGGGCGTCCTCAAATGCCCGAGGTCTTCATGAGAAAGAAAGTTGGATGTACACCCACTTAGCTTTAGTCGAGCTTTCATACACTTATAGCTCTAGTGCATCTGTTGCATGGCAATCCCTACTCCTCACATTGATATCTATTGATGGGCATCTCCATAGCCCGTTGATATGCCGAGTTGATGTGAGATTTTCTTATCCACTTTTATCCCTTTGGAACCTACCACCATATTCTATTCCACCTTTATGCTATATCCATGGTTCACGCTCATATATTGCATGAGTAATAAAAAGCTGAAGCGCGTTAAAAGTATGATCCAATTGCTTGGTTTGACACCGGGGTGCTCATGATTTATAATTTATGTTAGGAAGACCAAGCATGACAGGCTATATGATTTTGTACGGATAACATTCTTCAAGCATTGTAATTTTGGAAGGACATGATTGTTTGCTAATAAACATGAGTATGGATATCTTTTTGTCAAATAATAGACTATTCCCTTGAATCACTTGTATCTTAATATTCATGGCACTATTAGACATTTGTTCAGGATTATGATGGGTAGCATTCCACATCAAATATTATCTTTTTATCTTTTACCTACTCGAGGATGAGCAGGAATTAAGCTTGGCAGTGTTGATATGTATCCTTCGTATCTATAATATTTTTATTGTCTCATACCAATACTCTACAACTTTCATATACTTTTGGCCACATTTTGTACTATTGTTGGGACTAACTTACTTACCCACTGCCCAGTGACAGTTCCTGTTTTTTGTGTATTTATTGCTTCAGAGAAAATCCATATCAAATGGACTCCAAATGTAATAAAAAAATCCGGAGATTTTTTCGGAATATATGTCAATTTTGGGAGTCGAATCAACGCAATACGCTACCCGAGGGAGGCACAAGCCAACAGGACACGGTCCGGGGAGAAGGTCGCACCCTAATGGGTTGTGCCCACCCCTTAAGTAGATTGGAGCTCTCCTTTGGCCACAAGAAACAAAAAATGTGATAAAAATGCCCTCAAAATTTCAGCTCGATCGGAGTTAAGGATATCCGGATATTTAAGATGCAACGAAGGGCCAGAAAACACGTCGCGAAAACACGAGAGAAACACAGAGAGAGATCCAAACCCGGAGGGGCTTCTGCCCTACGGGTGCCTTGGCATACATGAACTAGAGGAGAAAGCCTCCTCCCACCTAGGGAGGAGGCCAAGTAAGAAGAATATGGGGGGCTCTCTCCTCCTCTCTCCCGATGGCGCCGGAGCATCGCTGGGGCAACCATCCTGGCGACGATCTACACTAACAACTTTGCCGCCATCACCACCAACTCTCTCGTGCTCTATGCAGCAGTGTATAACCTCACTTCCCCGATGTTATCTCTACTTGAACATGGTGCTATATATCATTATCCAATGATGTGTCTATCCTATGATGTTTGAGTAGATTTCTTTTGTCCTATGGGTTAATTGTGATATGATACTATTGGTATGAGTTGTGTGCTGATTTCCTGTTGTCCTAAGGTGCCTTCCGTGAGGCACACACGTGAAGGATTAAAGCTCGAGGGTTTGCAATATGTTCATGATTCAGTTATAGTGGATGGCTAGAGTGATAGAAGCTTACATCCAAGTTGGGGAGTTGTGTACGTATAGGAGTAAAGAGGACTTGATGTTTAATGCTATGGTTGGATTTACCTTATCGATTTCTAGTAGTTGCGGATGCTTGCTATATGTCCAACCATAAGTGGATATGTTCCAAGGATAGAAAGTGTGTTAGCGTAGGCCCCTCCCTCATTGCATATGATAAGTGTCTATTATCTTATATTCAATTGCCTATGGACAATCTTTCTCTTGCGTTACACAAAAATGCTTTCTACTAAACAGCCCCAAACTTTTATTTGCTTGCTCTTTATTTTCTTGCAAAACTATCTATTACATCTACTAATTACTTCTAGTTTCCTTCCTGCAAAATAGTTTCATACTTGTTCCACGTAAAGTAAGTGTTAGCGTGCGTAGAGTTGTATCGGTGGTCGATAAAACTTGAGAGATTATTAATTCTACCTTTAGCTCCTCATTGGGTTCAACACTCTGACTTATCGAAAAAGGCTACAAACGATCCCCTCCACTTGTGGGTTATCAATGCACAGCTTATCCTTCCAGTATGGGTAATCAATGCCATCAAATACAGGGCATGCTACGGAAACCTTGATTATCCGTGTAGTCAACATAGCTAAAACTCTAGGCTATTATAACGAAACACAAAACAAGGGAGTACCTTGCTCTCATACCAATTGAAAGTGCTAGTTATCGACTAGAGGGGGGTGAATAGGAGATTTTACGAAAAGCTTCGAAATAGTAAATGTATTCAAAGTTAAGCAGAAGCGACACATGATCACATAGGGATAGGTGTCAAGGATCTACACAAAGCATGCAATACTACGAAGGCATCCAATAATGCAAAGTATGGTTATCATGCACACTGAGATATATCACAGATAAACTTAGGAAGTGTGAAGATAAACAATAGTTCGGAATGTCTTTGGTGTATGTCTTCAGAGAGATGATCAAGGAATGGATTCACAGTACGGTAAGTAAAGAGAGTGTAGGTTAGAACTAGTAGATTCACAAAGACACGGGATTTGTTGGACCTATTCGAGTTCTTGTGACAACTGTATGTCTGGTTGGGGAGGCTTAGACCTTGCCTTCACCTTGATCCCCTTGATCCGAAGTCTCTCAGACAACGCCCAATTACTCGGGTATGTCTTCACGGGAGACTTCTGAAACCGTACAAACTTGGTCACCTGTCAATCCACAATGACTCTTGGATTGATCTAGACCATGGTCACCTGTCAATCCACAATGACTCATGGATGCACTAGACCACAACGCCTAACTATGTGGAAGATCATAGTCTTCACATGTAACAAGTCTTCAGTTCTCCCATAACAGAATGACTTCGGTAATGCTCAAACACTTTGGCTCTAGGTGTTTGGGTTTATCCTTGCAGGATAGTTCTCTCTCTCAATGTCTTCGAGGTGGGTTGCTCCAAAACGACAACAATCGTATCAACTCTCGGCAGCCACCGACTTATGGTGGAGGGGCTGAGTTATTTGTAGCCAACACGCAACCCTACTTCATATGACCAAAATGAACTTGGATCAATTGCCAACCGACACGTGTTCCAACAGTCGGATTTAAAAGACACACATGACAACATTACTTTGGCTACAAGTAATGCTGATTCAACCAGCTCTCGAAGAGATTTTCTCTCAATGTCTTCGCTCGAAGACATAGGTATATGTGGGTTGATCATTATGTCAACACATGACTTTGATCACATCGACCCCACTTAACACTACGGTGGTTCCTATGACCCAGAAAAGAAGAAACAAAACAACAAAAGACTTCGTCTTCGAGTTTCGTTGTGTTCAAACGATTATCTTCGTGCACCATCAAGGGCTTCGGCCATCATCACTGTATTCGACCATTTTTGGGGGTCGTCTTCAATGGTTAAATCGAATATCCAGGGACTTCTATATGTGTTATCCTATGAATTCTCACAAACACATTAGTCCCTCAACCACCTTTGTCTTCAATACTCCAAAACCAACAAAGGGTGGCACTAGATGCACTTACAACTCTTCGTTCGCGGACAATGGGTGCAAGCCAGTTTTGCACATGCATAATACTTGGGTTAAACATAACGAGCCTAGCATGTACAAACATGGCCTCAGAACACAAAATACCAAATGGTCGAACATGAGTCATATAGTAGATATGATCAACATGGAGAAGTTCACCATTGAAACTACTTCATCTCACGTGATGATCGGACCTGGGTTCGTGAATTTGGATCATGTCACACTTAAATAACCCAAGTGGTGTTGATTTGAGTGGGAGTTCATTAGTAATTTGATTAACTGAACCAATTATCACAACCATGATCTATATTTCTTTGCAAATTAGGTTGTAGATCAACGGCCCGCATTGTAGTTCCCGTGTATTTTGACACGTTCCTAGAGAAAACTAATTTGAAAGATGATGGTAGAAATTATGAGGACTGGGTCCATGATCCGATGATTTTCCTCATTGCTGCACAGAAGGCCTATGTCCTTGATGCACCGCTCGGTGCGCCACCCCCTCAAGCATCGTATGTGGATGTTGTGAATGTCTGGCAGACACGTTAGAATGAATACTCAATATTTTAGCGCGCAATGCTTTACGGCTTAGAACCAGGGCTCCAACGATGTTTTGACCACCACGAAGGAGATGAGATGTTCTAAGAGCTTAAATCAGTATTTAAGACTCATGCCCATGTCGAGAGTTATGAGACCTCTGACAATTTCTTTGGCTGCAAGATCGACGAGAATAGCTCAGTCAGTGAGCATGTGCTCACAATGTTTGGGTAGTACAATCACTTGAATTAGTTGGGAGTTAATCTGCCGGATTAGGTAGTGAATTACAGAGTTCTCGAGTCACTGCCACCAAGCTACAAGAGCTTTGTGATGAACTATAACATGCAAGGGATTTCTAAAATGATCCGTGAGATACATACGATGCTTAAGGCCCTAGAGTTATAAATCAAGAAGGAGCATCAAGTGTTGATGGTTAATAAGACCACTAGTTTCAAGAAGGGCAAGACCAAGAAGTGAAACTTCAAGAAACTCAAGCCAATTGCTCCTATAGTGAATAAACCCAAGGTTAGACCCAAACCCATGACTGAGTGCTTCTGTTGTAAGGGGGGGTGGTCACTGGAAGTAGAACTGGCCCGCATACTTGGCACGTAAGAAGGCTTGCAATGTCAACAAAAGTATATTTGATATACATGTTATTGGTGTCTACCTTACTAGTGCTCGTAGTAGCCCCTTGGTATTTGACACCGGTTCAGTTGCTAATATTAGTAACTCGAAACAGGAGCTGAGGAATAACGGAGACTCGCTAAGGATGAGGTGACGAAGCACGTTGGAAGTATCCAAGGTTGATGTGATCGCCATCTTCACGCTCTCTCTACCTTCTGGATTAGTATTAATCCTAAATAAATGTTATTTGGTGACTGTTTTGAGAAAGAACAATCTATCTAGATCTTGTTTATTTCGAGAAGATTATTCATTTAAGTGAGAGAATAATGGTTGTTCTGTTTACATGAATAATACATTTTATGATCATGCACCCAATGTGAATGGTGTATTGAATCTTGATCATAGTGATACACATGTTCATAGTATTGATGCCAAAAGATGCAAAGTTAATGATGATAGTACCACATACTTGTGGCACTACTGCTTAGCTCATATTGTTGTAAAGCGCATGAAGAAACTCCATGTCGATGGATATTTGGACTCACTCGATTTCGAATCGCTTGAGACATGTGAACCATGCCTCATGGGCAAGATGAATAAGACCCCGTTTACTGGTATGATGGAGCGGGCAAGTGACTTATTGCAAATAATATATTTTCATGTATGCATTCCAATGAATGTTGAAGCACGCGGTTCATACTTTTATAATCTTAGCTTCATAGATGAGTTGTGTAGATACGGGTATATTTACTTGATGAAACATAAGTCTGAAATTTTGAAAAGTTCAAGCAATTTCAAAGTGAAGTTGAAGATCATCGTGACAAGAATATGAAATGTATATGATATGATCATGGAGGTGAATATCTGAGTTACGAGTTTGGTATGCATTTAAATGTGTAAATTGTTTCACAACTCACACCACCTCGAACATCTTAGTGTAATGGTGTGTGTGAACATTGTAACGGTACTCTATTCAATATGGTGTGTTCTATGATGTCTCTTACCAATTTGCCACTACCGTTTTGGGGTTAAGCATTAGAGAAAACTACAATCACTTTAATTCTAAATCCTTTGAGACAACACCGTATGGATTATGGTTTGGCAACAAACTTGAGTTATCGTTTGTTAAAGTTTGGGGATGCAACACTTATGTCTGATAAGCTCAAACCCGAAGCAGAAAAATGCATCTTCATAAGATACCCTAAAGCAACAATTGGGTATACCTTCTATCACAGATTCGAAGGCAAGGTCTTTGTTGCCAAGAATGGATCATTTCCATAGAAGGAGGTTGTCTCGAAAGAAGTGAGTGGGAGGAAGGTAGAACTTGATGAGGGTATCTAACCTTCACTTGAATTGGAAAGTAACGCATCACGGAAAGGTGTTCATGTTATACGTACACTAATTGAAGAGGAAGCTAATGATGATGATCATGAAACTTCGGATCAAGTTACTACCGAACCTCATAGGTCGACAAGGACAGATACTGCCTCGTGTGGTATGGTGATCCTATCTTGGAAGTCATGTTATTAGACAAATATGAGCCTACGAACTATGAGGAAGCGATGATGGGCCCGAAATCCGACAAATGGCTAGAAGCCATAAAATATGAGGTAGGATCCATGTATGAAAACCAAGTATGGACTTTGGTAGACTTGCCCGATGACTGGCAGGCCATTAAGTACAAATGGATCTTTAAGAATAAGAAACACACTAATGGTAATATCATCATTTATAAAGCTTGACTTGTCACAAAGAATTTTCCGACAGGTTCAAGAAGTTGGCTACGATGATACTTTCTCACTCATAGCAACGTTAAAGTGTGCTGGGATTAAGTTAGCAGTTGTTGCATTTTTCAATTATGAATTCTGACAGATTGATGTGAAAACAGTGTTTCCTTAACGGTTTCCTTAAGGAAAGGTTGTATGTGATACAACCAGAAGGTTTTTCCAATACTAAGGATGCTAAAAAGTATGCAAGCTTCAGCGATCCTTCTATGGACTGGTGCAAGCATCTCAGAGTTGGAATGCTCGCTTTGATGAGGTGATCAAAGCTTTTAGTTTTATACAAAGTTTATGAAGAAACTTGTATTTACAAGAAAGTGAGTGGGAGCTCTATAGCATTTGTGATAAGTACATCTGGATGATATATTGTTAATTGGAAATGATGTAGAATTTCTAGAAAGCATAAAGGATAGTTTGAAAGGATTTTTTTTCAATGTAAGACTTAAGGCTGCTTACATATTGGGCATCAAGATCTATAGGGATAGATCAAGCCGCGTGATAAGACTTTCACAGAGCACATACCTTGACAAGATTTTGAAGGGGTTAAAAATGGATTAGTCATAGAAGGTGTTCTTTCCTAAGTTGTAAGGTGGGAATTTATTAAGACTCAAATCTCGAACACGGCATAAGAAAGAGAAAGGATTAAGGCCATCCTCCATGCCTCAGCATTGGCTCTATAATGTATGCCATGATGTGTACCATACCTGATGGGTGCCTTGCCATGATTCTCGCAAGGGGGCTCAAGAGTGAACCATGAGTGGATCACTGGACATCGGTCAAGATTATCCATAGGTACCTAAAGAGGACAAAGGAAATAAAGAGTTTGCTGTAAAGGGTTACATCTATGCAAAGCTTTGACACCACTCCGGATGACTCTGAGTCGCAAATCGGATATGTATAGTGGAGTAGTCGTTTGGAACGGCTCCAAGTAGAGCATGATAGCAACATTTACAGTATGGCATAGAGATATGCAAAGTACACATGAATTTAAATGTTGCAGACTCGTTGACTAAAACCTCTCTCATAAACAAAACATGTTCAAACACCAAAACTCATTAGGTGTTAATCACATGGCCATGTGAACTAGATTATTGACTCTAGTGCAAGTGGGATACTGTTGGAAATATTCCCTAGAGGCAATAATAAATTGGTTATTATCATATTTCCATATCAATGATAAACTTTCATTATCCATGCTAGAATTGTATTGACCCGAAACTTAAATGCATGTGTGGATATGATGACCCACAAGTATAGGGGATCAATCGTAGTCCTTTCGATAAGTAAGAGTGTTGAACCCAACGAGGAGCAGAAGGATCTGACAAGTGGTTTTCAGCAAGGTAAAATCTTCAGGCACTGAAATTGTCGGTAACAAGTGATTGTGTGGTGAGATGATTCGTAGCAAGCAACAAGTAACAAAAGTAGCAACGGTGCAGCAAAGTGGACCAATCCCTTTTGTAGCAAGGGACAAGCCTGGACAAAGTCTTATAGGAGAAAAACGCTCCCGAGGACACACGGGAATTTCTGTCATCCTAGTTTTCATCATGTTCATATGATTCACGTTCGTTACTTTGATAGTTTGATATGTGGGTGGACCAGCGCTTGGGTACTGCCCTTACTTGGACAAGCATTCCACTTCTGATTAACCCCTCTCGCAAGCATCCGCAACTACGAAAGAAGAATTAAGACAAAGTCTAACCATAGCATTAAATTAGTGGATCCAAATCAGCCCCTTACGAAGCAACGCATAAACTAGGGTTTAAGCTTCTGTCACTCTAGCAACCCATCATCTACTTACTACTTACCAATGCCTTCCTCTAGGCCCAAATAATAGTGAAGTGTTATGTAGTCGACGTTCACATAACACCACTAGAGGAAAAACAACATACAACATATCAAAATATCGAACAAATACCAAATTCATGTGACTACTATTAGCATGAGTTATCCCATGTCCTCGGGAACAAAAGTAACTACTCACAAAGCATAATCATATTCATGACCAGAGAGGTAATGAGTAGCATCAAGGATCTGAACATAAACTCTTCCACCAAGTAATCCGACTAGCATCAACTACAAAGAGTAATCAACACTACTAGCAACCTTAGAAGTACCAATCGGAGTCGCGAGACGGAGATTGGTTACAAGTGATGAACTAGGGTTTGGAGATGAGATGGTGCTGATGAAGATGTTGATGGTGAGGAGTCCCCTCCGATGAGAGGAGTGTTGGTGATGACGATGGTGACGATTTCCCCGTCTGGAAGGGAAGTTTCCCCAACAGGATCGTCCTGCCGGAGCTCTAGATTGGTTCTGCTCAAGTTCCGCCTCGTGGCGGCGGCGAATCCACGAAAAATCTCCTCCCTGATTTTTCCTTGGACGAAACCCTTCATATAGCAAAAGAGAGGGGCAAGTGGGCCTGCAGGGTGCCCACAAGCCCTCATGGCGCGGCCTGGGGGGGTGGCCGCGCCGTGCAGGCTTGTGGCCTCCTGCACGCCCCCCTCTGGCACTTCTTCGGCCCAGTATTTTTGATAAATCGGGGAAAAAATCCTCGTTAATTTTTACGGCGTTTGGGGTTGCGCAGAATAGGTATCTCAACTTTGCTCCACTTTCAGGCCAGAATTCCAGTTGCCGGCATTCTCCCTCTTCATGTAAACCTTGCAAAATAAGAGAGGAAAGGCATAAGAATTGTACCGTGAAGTGAAATAACAGCCAAAGAAGCGATAAATATCAACATGAAAACATGATGCAAAATGGACGTATCAACTCCCCCAAGCTTAAACCTCGTTGTCCTCAAGCGAAAGCCGAGCTCAATTAATATATCCACATGTTTAGGGAGAGAGGTGTCAACGAAACAAGATATGAACATGCATGCATCATGATCAAGATCAGAACAACAATACTAACATATAATCTCTGATGCTAAAGCGATAATTCCTTCACAAAGTAAAGCATGGATCAAGAACCTTACCGAGAAGTAACAACCGATAGCCTTTAGTCATTGAAGCTATTGCAATTTATCACAACATGAGAAAGAGTCAAATAAGATCTTGTAAAGCAAATCCACATACTCAATCATTCTTTCGTTCTCCACAATTGCTACAACTCACGTGGTACTCATGAGATCAAAGTTTCAGCTGGACACAGAGAAAGATAGGGGCTTACAGTTTTGCCTTCCAACTACTTACCTCAAGGGTAATGTCAACAATAATAATTCATGAATGCCTACTTCCAAGTTGACATATGAATATAGATCTTTCCCAAGAATATGACGTTGGCCAAGATAAAGGCGAAATAAGGAATTGGTGAAGATCACCATGACTCTTTCAAGGGCAAAAAGTAAATGTACAAGATAGGCCCTTCCAGAGGGAAGCAGAGGTTGTCATGCGCTTTTGATGTTTGGATGCGTGTCGTCTTGGTGTGGAGGAATGCCACTTTATATTGCCTCCTGTGATAAAGAACTTTATTATGCAGTCTGTCGCTTTTATGTCTTCCTCATCACAGGTTCGTATAAAGCTTATTTTCCACACACTAAGAGATCATACATATTAGAGAAATTTTTATTGCTTGCACCGATGACAACTTACTTGAGGGATCTTATTCAATCCATAGGTAGGTATGGTGGACACTCATGGCAAAACTGATTTGAAGGTTTATGGATGCACAAGTAGTATCTCTACTTAGTGCAGGAGTTTTGGCTAATATGAGGTGGAAGCAATCGTCACATGCTAAGGGATCTCTAATCATATAACATTGTTCAGAGCCAAGCAAACACAATTCATTATGTTGTCTTCCTTGTCCAACATCTACTACTAGGCATGCAATAGTTTAGTGAGTGTTCACAATCATAGATGGTGTCAGAGATGATATATTTATATGTGAACCTCTCCTTCTTTATCACTTCCTATTAATTGCAATAATGCCCAAGGTCTACGTTTGCCTACCCTCAACAAGTTTCAATCCTCATTCTTTTTATATGTGAAGCTATCACTTCCCATAAGATCATTACATGATCTTTCATGCTTTTGTTCTATTCTCACTCTTTTGATCATGGCAAGAGGCAAAGCCCTTCAACTAAGACACTCTTTATTATATGGCTCACGAGAAAGAATACATCGGGGGTGACACAAAGCAAAACTCAAGACTAAAACACTAAGACTTTTAAACTACTAGAGAAAAAGAAAACTGAAAAGGAAAACTTAAAATAAAGGTAAAGGCAAAATATGTGATGGTGATACGATACCGAGGCAACTCCCCCAAGCTTGGCACAAGCCAAGGGGATTGCCCATACCAATGCGCAGTTGTCTTCCTTTGGTCGTGATGGTCGAGGAGTTGTTGCAATCTTTGACTCCAAGAGGGCCATTCATCTTTGATTTATACCTTGGAGATCCGCGATATGTTTTTCCAGCAAAACAACTTCACGGGTGAGACAAGTATTGCGAGCACGAGTTGTTTCACAAAACCTCAAGAGTTCAATCAAAGATGGAGACAGTAGGTGGAGGTAGGGTTGGAGGAAATCCACTTCTTCAACTTCTTCCTTGTTGAGCATAGATTGCACTTCGTCCCATGACTGATCCTTCTCCTTAGCTTTGCCCTTGGTTTCTTTAGGTAGCCTTTCCTTAGCCTCCATGACCTCCATCCTTTTCAGATCAGCATGAACGTCTCCATAGATTTGACGGAGATTGTTCTCCCCCACAGATTCCGGGGACGACATCTTGGCCTAGATCTGCGGCAGAAAACAGGCTTGAAACGAAAAACAGAGGAAATCTGCGTGATGTAGGGGTCAGACCAAACAGGAGTATATATAATGATTTTTTGCAAACCAGAAGGAGTACCCCGCACGAAAATGGAGTCCTGGAGGCGCACGAGGTGGCCACAAGGCCTCACGGCGCGGCCAGGGGTGGGACCGCGCCGTGCAGGCTTGTCGCCTCCTCTTGCACTTTACGGACTACTTCCAATTTTTTTATTTTTTCAAATATTCCGAAACGGAGAAAAATTCCTATTGGAAATTTTTTGGACTCTGTTTTCTTACCGAATCACATACCTCTTCGTTTTCGGAGTCCGAAATAGGCTGACAAATATCCCTTAGGTTTTCTTCCGGAGTTATGGTATTGATGATATTGCTTTCAACATTTATGGGAGTACGTGAGATATAATGCTTGATTCTCTGCCCATTTACAACTCTCGGACAATTACCTTCCGTGTTGTTGATCTTGATAGCACCGGACCGATATATTTCCTCAACAACATAGGGACCTTCCCATTTAGAGAGAAGCTTGCCTACAAAGAATCTTAAACGAGAGTTATATAGCAAGACATAATCACCTACATTGAACTCACGCTTTTGTATCCTCTTATCATGCCACCTCTTAACCTTCTCTTTGAACAGCTTGGCATTCTCATATGCCTGAGTTCTCCACTCATCAAGCGAGCTAATATCAAATAACCTCTTCTCACCGGAAAGTTTGAAATCAAAGTTGAGCTCTTTGATTGCCCAATAAGCTTTATGCTCTAGCTGAAGACGTAAGTGACATGCTTTCCCATACACCATTTTGTACGGAGACATGCCCATGGGATTCTTATAGGCAGTTCTATAAGCCCACAGTGCACCATCGAGCTTCTTAGACCAATTCTTTCTAGACCTGTTGACAGTCTTTTGCAGAATCAGTTTAATCTCTCTATTACTTATCTATACTTTACCACTGGACTGAGGGTGGTAGGGAGACGCAATTCTATGGTTGACATCGTACTTAGCAAGTGTTTTACGGAAAGTACCATGAATTAAGTGTGAACCACCGTTGGTCATTAGATATCTAGGGACTCCAAATCTTAGGGACGCAATGCACCGGACTCACCCAATCGCTGTGAGCAACATGATAAATGATACCTGCTTCCAGGAGCTTTAGTATTTCTATTCTCACTACTTCTTTAATCTTAGGATTTAATCTCCTTTGATGATCAGCAACTGGTTTGAAATAAGGATCAGTTTTAATCTTGTGCTGGCATAGAGTAGGACTAATGCCCTTAAGATCATCAAGAATATATCCAATAGCAGCACGATGCTTCCTCAGAGTTTTTAGTAACTTCTTTTCTTCATGCTCTGAGAGGCTAGCACTAATTATAATAGGATATATCTCTTTCTCATCAAGATAAGCATACTTAAGAGTAGAAGGAAACTGTTTAAGCTCGAACACAGGATCATCCTTTGGTGGGGGTGGATCCCCAAGCAGTTCAGCAGGCAAGTTATTCTTAAGGATAGGATTCACACAGTGAAGCTACTATCTCAGAGTCAAGTCCATACTTAGCGCTAAAATGACTAAAGGTATTTGTCTCAACAAAGGATTTAACGCAATCAAACATGAAATTCATACCTGACTCCTTACCTTCTTCAAGCTCCAAATCTTCAGAGTTGCGTTTAATTCTCTCCAATAAATTCCATTTGAAGTCAATATATCTCTTCATAAAAGAACCGGTACAAGAAGTGTCCTTTGACTAAGGAACTTATCCATAGTAACTGATGGACTAAGGAATTTTTCTCGATTATGGAGGTGGTTAAAGAGTTCGTCGTAAAGGGTTATGTCGATGCAAGCTTTGACACTAATCCGAATATCTATGAGTAGTGAAACGGATTCGTATAGTAGAGTAGATATTTGGAGTATTTCCGAACAGCACATAGTAGCAGCATCTATAAGATGACATAAAGATTTGTAAAGAACACACGGATCTGAAAGTTTCAGAACCTTTGACTAAAACCTCTCTCACGAGCAAGACGTGATCAGACCCCAGAACTATATGTGTGTTGGATTCGCTGAAATCACATGGTGATGTGAACTAGATTATTGACCCGAGTGCAAGTGGGAGACTGTTGGAAATATGCCCGAGTGGAAATAATAATTAGTTATTATTATATTTCTTTGTTCATGATAATCGTTTATTATCCATGCTATAATTGTATTGATTGGAAACACAGTGCATGTGTGGATACATAGACAAAAACACTGTCCCTAGTAAGCCTCTAGTTGACTAGCTCGTTGATCAAAGATGGTCAAGGTTTCGTGACCATAGGCAAGTGTTGTCACTTGATAACGGGATCACATCATTGGAAGAATCATGTGATGGACTAGACCCAAACTAATAGACGTAGCATGTTGATCGTGTCATTTTGTTGCTACTCTTTTCTGCGTGTCAAGTATTTGTTCCTATGACCATGAGATCATATAACTCACTGACACCGGAGGAATGCTTTGTGTGTATCAAACGTCGCAACGTAACTGGGTGACTATAAAGATGCTCTACAGGTATCTCCGAAGGTGTTCGTTGAGTTAGTATGGATCGAGACTGGGATTTGTCACTCTGTGTGACGGAGAGGTATCTCGGGGCCCACTCGGTAATCCAACATCACACACAAGCCTTGCAAGCAATGTGACTTAGTGTAAGTTGCGGGATCTTGTATTACGGAACGAGTAAAGAGACTTGCCGGTAAACGAGATTGAAATAGGTATGTGGATACTGACGATCGAATCTCGGGCAAGTAACATACCGAAGGACAAAGGGAATGACATACGGGATTATATGAATCCTTGGTACTGAGGTTCAAACGATAAGATCTTCGTAGAATATGTAGGATCCAATATGGGCATCCATGTCCCGCTATTGGATATTGACCGAGGAGTCACTCGGGTCATGTCTACATAGTTCTCGAACCCGCAGGGTCTGCACACTTAAGGTTCGACGTTGTTTTATGCGTATTTGAGTTATATGGTTGGTTACCGAATGTTGTTCGGAGTCTCGGATGAGATCACGGACGTCACGAGGGGGTTTCCGGAATGGTCCGGAAACGAAGATTGATATATAGGATGACTTCATTTGGTTACCGGAAAGTTTTCGGGCATTATCGGTAATGTACCGGGAATGATGAATGGGTTCCAGATCTTCACCGGGAGGGGGGACCACCCACCCGGGAGGGCCCAAGGATCTTTGGGGTGGCGCACCAAGTAGGTGGGGTCAGCCCAAGGCTGTCTTGCGCAAGAGAGAAAGAAAAACCAAAAGGTACCTGCTTAGGGACGCAATGCACCGGACTCACCCAATCGCTGTGAGCAACATGATAAATGATACCTGCTTCCAGGAGCTTTAGTATTTCTTTTCTCACTACTTCTTTAATCTTAGGATTTAATCTCCTTTGATGATCAGCAACTGGTTTGAAATCAGGATCAGTTTTAATCTTGTGCTGGCATAGAGTAGGACTAATGCCCTTAAGATCATCAAGAATATATCCAATAGCAGCACGATGCTTCCTCAGAGTTTTTAGTAACTTCTTTTCTTCATGCTCTGAGAGGCTAGCACCAATTATAACAGGATATATCTCTTTCTCATCAAGATAAGCATACTTAAGAGTATCAGGCAATTGTTTAAGCTCGAACACAGGATCATCCTTTGGTGGGGGTGGATCCCCAAGCAGTTCAACAGGCAAGTTATTCTTAAGGATAGGATTCACACAGTGAAGCTACTATCTCAGAGTCAAGTCCATACTTAGCGCTAAAATGACTAAAGGTATTTGTCTCAACAAAGGATTTAACGCAATCAAACATGAAATTCATACCTGACTACTTACCTTCTTCAAGCTCCCAATCTTCAGAGTTAAGTTTAATTCTCTCCAATAAATTCCATTTGAAGTCAATATATCTCTTCATAAAAGAACCGGTACAAGAAGTGTCAAGCATGGTGCGATCATCATGAGAAAGCCGAGCATAGAAGTTCTGAATGGTAATTTCTCTCGAGATCTCATGATTGGGGCATGAATATAGCATTGATTTAAGCCTCCCCCAAACTTGAGAGATGCTTTCTCTGTCACGAGGCCAAAAATTGTAAATATAATTCCGATCACGATGTACTAAATGCATAGGATAAAACTTTTGATGAAATTCCAATTTCAACCGATTGTAGTCCCATGATCTAGTATCATCACATAGCCTATACCATGTCAACGCCTTATCCTTCAAAGATAAAGGAAAGACCTTCCTCTTGACCTCATCCTCGGGCAAACTTGAAAGCTTAAATCAACCACAAACTTCATCTACATAGATTAGATGCAAGTCTGGATGTGATGTTCCATCTCCTGTAAAAGGATTAGCCAGCAGTTTCTCAAGCATACCCGAAGGAAATTCAAAGGAAATATTTTCAGTAGGTGCAGCAAGTTGAGGAGCAACTATTTGTGCTTCCGTTCGAGGTGAAAATACCCCGAAGAAGCCCCTAAAAGGATTAGTATCCATGGTGACAAGTGACAATAAATTTCAGCACACTATATGAATGTTTCCTTACCAAGTTCCACTTACCAAAGGCGCTTCACTCCTCGGCAACGGCGCCAGAAAAGAGTCTGGATGACCCACAACTATAGGGGATCAATCTGTTGGAAATATGCCCTAGAGGCAATAATAATTAGTTATTATTATATTTCTTTGTTCATGATAATTGTTTATTATCCATGCTATAATTGTATTCATTGGAAACACAGTGCATGTGTGGATACATAGACAAAAACACTGTCCCTAGTAAGCCTCTAGTTGACTAGCTCGTTGATCAAAGATGGTCAAGGTTTCCTGACCATAGGAAAGTGTTGTCACTTGATAACGGGATCACATCATTAGGAGAATCATGTGATGGACTAGACCCAAACTAATAGACGTAGCATGTTGATCGTGTCATTTTGTTGCTACTGTTTTCTGCGTGTGAAGTATTTGTTCCTATGACCATGAGATCATATAACTCACTGACACAGGAGGAATGCTTTGTGTGTATCAAACGTCGTAATGTAACTGGGTGACTATAAATATGCTCTACAGGTATCTCCGAAGGTGTTCGTTGAGTTAGTATGGATCGAGACTGGGATTTGTCACTCCGTGTGACGGAGAGGTATCTCGGGGCCCACTCGGTAATACAACATCACACACAAGCCTTGCAAGCAATGTGACTTAGTGTAAGTTGCGGAATCTTGTATTACGGAACGAGTAAAGAGACTTGCCGGTAAACGAGATTGAAATAGGTATGCAGATACTGACGATCGAATCTCGGGCAAGTAACATACCGAAGGACAAAGGGAATGACATACGGGATTATATGAATCCTTGGCACTGAGTTTCAAACGATAAGATCTTCGTAGAATATGTAGGATCCAATATGGGCATCCAGTTCCCGCTATTGGATATTGACCGAGGAGTCACTCGGGTCATGTCTACATAGTTCTCGAACCCGCAGGGTCTGCACACTTAAGGTTCGACGTTGTTTTATGCGTATTTGAGTTATATGGTTGGTTACCGAATGTTGTTCGGAGTCCTAGATGAGATCACGGACGTCAAGATGGTTTCCAGAATGGTCCGGAAACGAAGATTGATATATAGGATGACTTCATTTGGTTACCGCAAAGTTTTCGGGCATTACCGGTAATGTACCGGGAGTGACGAATGGGTTCCGGATCTTCACCGGGAGGCGGGACCACCCACCCGGGAGGGCCCAAGGATCTTTGGGGTGGCGCAATAAGTAGGTGGGGTCAGCCCAAGGCTGTCTTGTGCAAGAGAGAAAGAAAAACCAAAAGAAGAGAAAAAAGGAAAGGTGGGAAAGAAGAGAAGGACTCCACCTTCCAATCCTAGTTGGACTAGGATTGGAGGAGGACTCCTCCTCCCCTTGGTGGCGCAGCCCTTGGGGCTCCTTGAGCCTCAAGGCAAGCCTCCCCTCCCCTCCTCCTATATATATGGAGCTATTAGGGCTGATTTGAGACAACTTTTTCCACGGCAGCCCGACCACATACCTCCACGGTTTTACCTCTAGATCGCGTTTCTGCAGCGGAGCCCTGCTGAGATTAGATCACCACCAACCTCCGGAGCGCCGTCACGCTGCCGGAGAACTCATATACCTCTCTGTCTCTCTTGCTGGATCAAGAAGGCTGAGATCATCGTCTAGTTGTACGTGTTCTGAACGCGGAGGTGCCGTCCGTTCGGCACTAGATCGGAGCGGATCGTGGGACAGATCGCGGGACGGTTCGTGGGACGGTTCGCGGGGTGGATCGAGGGACGTGAGGACGTTCCACTACATCAACCGCGTTCACTAACGCTTCTGCTGTGCGATCTACAAGGGTACGTAGATAGGAAATCCCCTCTCGTAGATGGACATCACCATGATAGGTCTTCGTGCGCGTAGGAAAATTTTTGTTTCCCATGCGACGTTCCCCAACACAACCGTAATCCTGTCGATAAGTAAGAGTGTCGAACCCAACGAGGAGCAGAAGGATTCGTAGCAAGCAACAAGTAACAAAAGTAGAAACGGTGCAGCAAAGTGGGGCAATCCCTTTTGTAGCAAGGGACAAGCCTGGACAAAGTCTTATAGGAGGAAAAACGCTCCCGAGGACACACATGAATTTTTGTCATGCTAGTTTTCATCATGTTCATATGATTGACGTTCGTTACTTTGGTAGTTTGATATGTGGGTGGACCAGTGCTTGGGTACTTCCCTTACTTGGACAAGCATCCCACTTATGATTAACCCATCTTGCAAGCATCCGCAACTACGGAAGAAGAATTAAGACAAAGTCTAACCATAGCATTAAACTAGTGGATCCAAATCAGCCCCTTACGAAGCAACGCATAAACTAGGATTTAAGCTTCTGTCACTCTAGCAACCCATCATTTACTTATTACTTCCCAATGCCTTCCTCTAGGCCCACATAATGGTGAAGTGTTATGTAGTCGAGGTTCACATAACACCACTAGAGGAAAAACAACATACAACATATCAAAATACCGAACGAATACCAAATTCACATGACTACTATTAGCATGACTTATCCCATGTCCTCAGGAATAAAAGTAACTACTCACAAAGCATAATCATATTCATTACCAGAGAGGTAATGAGTAGCATCAAGGATCTGAACATAAACTCTTCCCCCAAGTAATCCAACTAGCATCAACTACAAAGAGTAATCAACACTACTAGCACCTTACAAGTACCAATCGGAGTCGCGAGACAGAGATTGGTTACAAGTGATGAACTAGGGTTTGGAGATGAGATGGTGCTGATGAAGATGTTGATGGTGACGAGTCCCCTCTGATGAGAGGAGTGTTGGTGATGATGATGGCGATGATTTCCCCCTCCGGGAGGGAAGTTTCCCCGGTAGGATCGTCCTGCCTGAGCTCTAGATTGGTTCTGCTCAAGTTCCGCCTCGTGGCGGCGGCGAATCCACGAAAAAGCTCATCCCTGATTTTTTTCCTGGACGAAACCCTTCATATAGCAAAAGAGGGGGGAAAGTGGGCCTGCAGGGTGCTCACAAGCCCTCATGGCGCGGCCTGAGGGGTGGCCGCACCGTGCAGGCTTGTGGCCACCTGCACGCCCCCCTCTGGCACTTCTTTGCCCCGGTATTTTTGATAAATCGGGAAAAAATCCTCGTTGATTTTTATGGCGTTTGGAGTTGTGCAAAATAGGTATCTCAACTTTGCTCCTCTTTCAGGCCAGAATTCCAGTTGCCGGCATTCTCCCTCTTCATGTAAACCTTGCAAAATAAGAGAGAAAAGACATAAGAATTGTACCGTGAAGTGAAATAACAACCAAAGAAGCGATAAATATCAACATGAAAACATGATGCAAAATGGACGTATCAGGATATATAAACAACACTATGTCCCAAGTGAGACTCTACTAGACTAACTCGTTGATCAAATATGGTTAAGGTTTCCTAACCATAGACGTGAGTTGTGATTTGATAACGGGGTCATATCATTAGGAGAATGATGTGACCGACAAGACCCAACCGTAAGAATATCATTCGATTGTATCACTTAGTTTATTGCTACAGCTTTCTTCGTGTCAAGTATTTGTTCCTAAGACCATGAGATCATGCAACTGCGTGACACCGGAGCAACACCTTATGTGCTACCAAACGTCACATCGTAAGTGGGTGATCATAAATATGCTTGATACCTCTCCATTGTATCTCTAATTTTGTGTGTGATCACTGTCGTGAATAAATATGAGATAACTATGTGATTTTCTATCAACTGCCCAACAGTAATTTGTTTACTCAACGTATGCTTTATTCGACACAGAAGCCTCTAACGAAAATTATGCCCCCCTAGTATTCACAAATCATATTACAAAAACACTAAAAATATTGTTGTCTTTTATTTACTGTTATTTTGTTTTATTTTATATTTATATTATGGTTTTTTATTTCTATGCCCCTGGTTCGTTAGTTGTACTCATTCATCCCCACGCTCTTAACTTTTTCTCACTTTTCCCCAATCCCTTGCCCGAAACCCTCTGAACATGTTACAACGGATGTTGTCGTCGGGTCAATGCCTTTGACCGTTAAGTCTGACGAGTGGGGCCGCGTAGGGCCGAGTCCACCTTTGACCGTTTACTCGTATAGTGGTTTCGTATGCTGGCCGTACAGTGGTATTCGCACACGTGGGTGCATGCAACTTACCGCGGTTGTGGGGTAGCACGTGTCCATGGGACATGCCCGAAACATTCCATCGTATAAAGAGGGGGAACCACCTCCCAGTCCCAGCACATCGCCCCTACCATTTTCCCCCAAATCCCCTCCCTGTCGCATCGTCTTCCTCTCTTCCACTGGTGTAGTCTCGCTCTCCTCCACTGCCTCCACCGCACCGTCTCGCTCTCCCCCACCGCATCCTCTTCCTCACCTTCATCGCCTCCATCTATCGGATGGCGGAAGCTCGTGGCAACGCCGACGCAGCGGCCGGAGATGTAGTGGAGCTGCAGGGCACGGTGACCGTGGACGAAGTGAGGGACGTTGGCAGTGTCCACGGTGGTGCGGGGATGCTCGCAACCGCTGCGGATGTGGAGAAGGAGGTGGCGAGCTCCGCCTCAGCGCTGCCGGAGCAGAAGGTGACGGTGTCGAACGACGCAGTCCATCCCGATACCCGTGATGCGCAGCCTCGCGAGGAGCAGGAGGTATTTGCACTTGCTTGTTAGTTGAAATATTTAGGATATTAGCTCGTAGAGTTAGTTGCATTGGTTAGATTGTGATTCATACGGTAGTACAGATGGTTAGAGTAGTTGGTTTGATGAATGGGCCGGGGTTTTCTGTATGGGGGTATGGGGGTTTTTGTACTAGGTTTTTTTTGGATTACATTCATTGCAAAAATACGAGATAGATCTGTATGAGAGATAGGGATCTTTGTGCTTCAATGCTACACATATGTATGCTTATTAGATTAGTTTTGAATGCTACACAGATTGGGGTTTTTAATGCTACAGACATGTATCCTTATTAGATTGGGTCCCTATTACATTTGTTTTTGAATGCTACGCAGATTTGGGTTTTGAATGTCATATGCCCAAATGGAATACATTGATTAAGAAGTTATATGATTCATTTGTATATAAATTTGTCCACAGTATGTAGTTATATTAGCTCTACTGTTCAATGTGTGTGCATGACAACGGAAAATGAAAATAGGATCATAGTATATTAGTCCTATGATCAATGTGCCATGTGTGCATATCTAAATTTTCAATTGGCTTCTGTATTTACTAGTGATGAATGTAATTGTATATTCAGGAGGAGGATGGTTGTGGGAAAAAGAGGAACATGGCCCTTACTGGGTTTGACCCGTATGATCCAGAGTATAGTGACTACGAACAATATGAGGTAAGCCTACTTGAAATTTAGATTGTTCATTTAGTTCCTTTGACATGGTGTATATGAATCTATAATGTATTAATGTAATTCATTCATGTGTGTAGTATGACTCTAGAGAAGATGTGTACAAGGGCAACATCGCGTCCTTCACAACGAAGGAGGTGGAGAAGATCAAGGCCAAGGGGGTTGCTTCCTTCTACAACCGCAAGATCAAGAAGTGGCGCTGCCCCTACTACACCACCAAGTCAAAGCCAAAGGATGGCCGCTTCGATCACCGTGTGTCTCATGCAGAGGATGTAGTGATTCGAGGGGAGGACTACATGATCAGGGGGCAGCATGCTGCCCTCGCAAGGGGCTGACTCCGGTGTGATGTGATGATGTGATGAACTGAATGTGGTAGCATGTTTTATCTTTATCTTTTGAGTTACTTTTGGTAAACTAAATGTGGTTGTTTATGATGTGATGAACTAAATCTATGGTAGTAATGTATTAGGGTACCCAATGTATTATGCTATCTATATTTACCTGTCCTTAAATTTGCATGTGTTGTATGGTTAGTTCTGTTTCGACGTTGTGAGCTATGAGTTTAGGTGCTGCAATGATCACACATGTTTTTTCAGTGTTGCTTCACTGATCAGACATGTTGCTTTTTGTCACCAGTTTAGGTGTTGCAATAATCACACATGTTGTTTCAGTGTTGCTTCACTGATTAGACATGCTTCTTTTTTACTGATCGTAAAGGAGTATTATCCTAATTATTTGTCTCATGTTTATTAATCAAATGCGTGCTTTTTCCAACTAGCATGTCTCATTATCCGATGTTTGGAACTCATATTCGACAAGACAGTATAAATCCAAAATGCAAAAAAAACTTGGACAACTATCTATGTTTGTGTAGGAGATTGTGTGTGCAAAATTTGAGGTGATTTAGAGGAGGTCAAGGAAATTTGAATTTGAGAAATATGCTCCAAATGAGCTCCCGGGCTAGGGTAAACACCCCCATTTGTAATCAAGTTTTTTTGGACCTACTCTAAATGAGCCAAATGTTTTTATTAGCACCTATTCAATCTATATAGTGTAGATTCGAAGTCCCACTATGTTTTGAATTAATCTTCATATTTTTACATTTTCTTTTGAAAAAATATGCTCTAATATAAAAACTATCAAAAACACGTTAAAAATATGAAAATGGAAAACTAAGTTCAATTCCTTCTTATTCACTTTGAAATCAAGCTTTGGTGATTTTTTTTATTTTATAAAAAAATTCAAAAACAGAAGGTAACCCTACCTCCTCTCCTTGAACTCTATGAAATGTTGTACGTGATAGCTCATATGTGTGAATGTTTTCGAATGAAAATGACCATACACCAAGTTTATGATTTTTTGATTGGTAACATGTCACATAAGACAACATTGTGCGTAGTATTTTATATTTTTGGATTTTTTTTAAATTAATGGTGCTCATTTGACCTCGATCGTCCTAGCTAGGATTTTTTTCATGAAAATGGCCATAGACCAAGTTTAATATTTTTCCTCGTTATTGTGTCTTATAAAACGACAAACGGCGAAGGTTTCCTATTTTTTTGATTTTTTTAATTAGTTATGCTCCGTCAAAGCCTTGGAAACCCCGTTGACCAGCTCAAACTCCCTCTAAACCCCGCGGGGTTTTGCCTAAACCTAGCTCTGAACGTCCGCCGTCCGATCATACCCTGGCGCCAAGCGACATCCCTTAGATGTGGTCTTCTAGAAGGAATTCGGTGGGCAGGCTGTGTGGAGGCTCCGTGCCGTTGGATCACATGGACGGCTCCGCATCGTTGGATCGTGGGGCGATCCGCGAGAGGCGATCCTCTTGGTTGTGCTCGGCTGCTCGCCCACCCCTGACTCCGCCAAAAAAAGGTAGTTATTGGGCCCAAAAGGAAACCAAGCTGTTGTTGGGCCGTCGAATTACGCCATTTTTTGCATCGTTTGGTGTGTTTTTTTGTGAACATGTTGGCTCTATTTTTTTGCTTCGTTTAAAATTACACAACAATTGACATTGCCTAGAAAATTTAGTTCTTTTTGTTCAATACAAATGCAAAATGACAAAATTTATAAGGGCCAAATTTATTTTTTGTTGGGGAACGTTGCATGGGAAACAAAAAATTTCCTACGCAGACGAAGACCTATCATGGTGATGTCCATCTACGAGAGGAGATTTGGATCTACATACCCTTGTAGATCGCACAGCAGGAAGCATCAAGAAACACGGTTGATGTAGTGGAACGTCTTCACGTCCCTCAAACCGCTCCACGAAACGTCCCATGAACCGTCCCGCGATCCAGCCCACGATCCGTTCCGATCTAGTGCCGAACGGATGGCACCTCCGCGTTCAGCACACGTACAACTCGACGATGATCTGGCCCTTCTTGATCTAGCAAGCAAGACGGATAAGTAGATGAGTTCTCTGGAGTGTGACGGCGTTTCGGTGGTGGTGACGATCTACTCCTGCAGGGCTCCGCCCGAGCTCCGCAGAAATACGATCTAGAAGAAGAACTATGGTGTCTAGATCTGAGTTTGCACGTGGAAACAGTTGTCTCAAATCAACCCTAAATCACCACTATATATAGGAGGGATGGGGAGGAGGCTTGCCTTGAGGGCCAAGCCCTCAAGGGTGCGTCGGCCAAGGTAGAGGAGGAGTCCTACTCCAATTAGGATTGGAAAGTGGAGTCCTTCTCTTCCTTCCCACCTCCTTTTTTTTGGTTTTCTCATTATGGCGCCAAGGCCCTCTTGGGCTATCCCACCAGCCCACTAAGGGCTGATGCGCCACCCCTAGGGCCGTTGGGCATCCCTGGGTGGGTTTCCCCCCTCCCGGTGAACTTCCAGAACCCATTCGTCACTCCCGGTACATTCCCGGTAATGCCCGAAAATCTTCCGGTAACCAAATGAAGCCATCCTATATATCAATCTTCGTTTCCGGACCATTCCGGAAACCCTCGTGACGTCTGCGATCTCATCCAGGACTCTGAACAACATTCGGTAACCACACATATAACTCAACTATACTAAAACATCATCGAACCTTAAGTGTGCAGACCGTGCGGGTTCGAGAACTATGTAGACATGCCCCGAGGCACTCCTTGGTCAGTTTCCAATAGCGGGACCTGGATTCCCATATTGGATCCTACATATTCTCCAAAGATCTTATCGGTTGAACCTCAGTGTCAAGGATTCATATAATCCCGTATGTCATTCCCTTTGTCCTTCGGTATGTTACTTGCCCGAGATTCGATCGTCGGTATCCGCATACCTATTTCAATCTCATTACTGGCAAGTCTCTTTACTCATTCCGTAATACAAGATCATGTGACTTAGACTTAGTCACATTGCTTGCAAGGCTTGTGTGTGATGTTGTATTACCGAGTGGGCCCCGAGATACCTCTCCGCCACATGGGGTGACAAATCCCAGTCTTGATCCATACTAACTCAACGGACACCTTCGGAGATACCTGTAGAGCACCTTTATAGTCACCCAGTTACGTTGCGACGTTTGATGCACACAAGGTATTCCTCCGGTGCCAGTGAGTTATATGATCTCATGGTCATAGGAACAAATACTTGACACATAGAAAACAATCGCAATAAAACGACACGATCAATATGCTATGTTCATAGTTTGGGTCTTGTGCATCACATGATTCTCCTAATGATGTGATCCCGTTATCAAGTGACAACACTTGCCTATGGCCAGGAAACCTTGACCGTCTTTGATCAACGAACTAGTCAACTAGAGGCTCACTTTGGACAGTGTTTTGTCTATGTATCCACACATGTATTTGAGTTTCCAATCAATACAATTCTAGCATGGATAATAAACGATTATTATGAACAAGGAAATATAATAATAACTAATTTATTATTGCCTCTAGGGCATATTTCCAACAGTCTCCCACTTCCACTAGAGTCAACAATCTAGTTCTCATCACCATGTGATTTTAACGAATCCAACGCCCATATAGTTCTAGGGCCTGATCACGCCTTGCTCGTGAGAGAGGTTTTAGTCAATAGTTCTGAATCTCTCAGATCCGTGTGTGCTTTACAAATCTTTATGTCATCTTATAGATGTTGCTACTACGTGCTATTCATAAATACTCCAAATATCTACTCTACTATACGAATCCGTTTTACTACTCGTCGTTATTCGGATTAGTGTCAAAGCTTGCATCAACGTAACCCTTTACGAAGAACTCTTTAACCACCTCCATAATCGATAAAAATTCCTTAGTCCATTAGTTACTAAGGATAACTTTGCCCGCTGTTCAGTGATTCAATCCTGGATCACTCTCTGTACCTCTTAACAGACTTGTGGCAAGGCACACATGAGGTGCGGTAAACAGCATGGCATATTGTAGAGTCTACGACTAAGGCATAGGGGACAACCTTTGTCCTTTCTCTTTCTTCTGCCGTGGTCGGGCTTTTGAGTCTTACTCATATTCACACCTTACAACGCAGACCAGAACTCTTTCTTTGCTGATCAATTTTGAACTAATTCAAAAACTTGTCAAGGCATGCATTTCATTTGAAAGTTCTGTTTAGCATTTTGATCTATCTCCATAGATCTTGATGCTCAATGTTCAAGTAGCTCTATCCAGGTCTTCCTTCGAAAAAACCCTTTCAAACAACCTTTATACTTCATAGAAATTCTACATTACTTCCGGTCAACAATATGTCAAACACATATACTTATCAGAAATTCTATACTGCTCCCACTCACTTCTTTGGAAATACAAGTTTCTCATAAACCTTGTACAAACCCAAAAGCTTTGATCATCTCATCAAAGCGTATATTCCAACTCTGAGATGCTTGCACGAGTCCATAGAAGGATCGCTGGAGCTTGCATACTTGTTAGCATCCTTAGGATCGACAATTTTTTTTTGGTTGTATCACATACAACCTTTCCTCAAGGAAACCATCGAGGAAACAATGTTTTGACATCCTATGTGCAATATTTCATAAATAATGCAGCAACTACTAACATAATTCCAACAGACTTTTAGCATCGCTACGAGTGAGAAAGTCTCATCATAGTCAACTCTTTGATCTTGTCAGAAATATCTTTGCGACAAGTCGAGCTTTTCTCAATGGTGACTTTTCACCATCATCGTGTGTCTTCCTTTCAAAAATCCATCTTTACTCAATAGTCCTACGACCATCAAGTAGTTCTTCCAAAGTCTACACTTTGTTTTCATACATGCATCCTCTCTCGGATTTCATGGCCTCCAACCATTTGTCGGAATTCGGGCCCACCATCGCTTCTCCATAGCTCGTAGGTTCATTGTTGTTCAACAACATGACCTCCAAGATAGGGTTACCGTACCACTCTGTAGTAGTACGTGACCTTGTCGACCTACGAGGCTTGTAGTAACTTGATCCGACACTCAATGATTACCATCATCAGCTTCCACTTCAATTGGTGTAGGTGCCACAGGAACATCTTCATGCGCCCTGCTACACACTGATTGAAGTGACGGTTCACTAACCTCATCAAGTTCCACCACCCTCCCCTCAATTCTTTCGAGAGAAACCTTTCCTCGAGAAAGGACCCGTTTCTAGAAACAAACACTTTGCTTCCGGATCTGGGATAGGAGATGTATCCAGCTGTTATGGATATCCTATGAAGATGCATTTATCCGCTTTGGGTTCCAGCTTATCAGACTGAAACTTTTTCACATAAGTGTCGCAGACCCAAACTTTTAAGAAATGACAGCTCAAGTTTCTCCAAACCATAGTCTATACTATGTCATCTCAACGAAAATACGCGGTGCCATATTTAAAGTGAATGCAGTTGTCTCTAATGCATAACCCATAAACGATAGTGGTAATTTGATAAGAGACATCATAGTATGCACCATATCAAAATAGGGCGTGGCTATGATGTTCGGACACACCATCACACTATGGTGTTCTAGGTGGCATGAATTGCGAAACAATTTCCACATTGTCTTAACTGTGTACCAAAACTCGCAACTCAGATATTCATCTCTATGATCATATCGTAGACAGTTTATCCTCTTGCCAAGACGATCTTCACTCTAAAATAGCTTTGAACTTTTCAATATTTCAGACTTGTAATTCATCAAGTAAATACTCCTGTATCTACTCAAATCGTCAGTGAAGTAAGAACATAACGGTATCCACTGTATGCCTTAGTACTCATTGGACTGCATACATAAAAAATGTATTACTCCCAACAAGTTACTCTCGTGTTTCATGTGGCATGGTTTGCATGTCTCAAGTGATTCAAAATCAAGTGAATCCAAACAATCCATATGCATGGAGTTTCTTCATGCGTTTTACACCAACATGACTCAAGTGGCAGTGCCACAAGTAAGTGCTAGTATCATTATTACTTTGTATCTTTTGGCACCAATATTATGAGCATGTGTAACACTACGATCGAGATTCAATAAACCATTGAGGATAATTATTCAATAAAATAGAATAACTATTATTCCTTTTAAATGAATAATCGTATTGCAATAAACTCGATCCGATCATGTTCATGCTCAACGCAAACACCAAATAACAATTATTTAGGTTTTACCACCAATCCCGATGATAGAGGGAGTGTGCAATGTTTGATCACATCAACCTTGGAAACACTTCCAATACTTATCGTCACGTCGCCTTTAGCTAGTCTCCGTTTATACTGTAGCTTTCATTTCGAGTTACTAATCACTTAGCAACTGAACGAGTATCCAATACCCTCGTGCTACTAGGAGTACCAGTAAAGTACACATCAATATCATGTATACCAAATATACTTGTGTCGACTTTGCCAGCCTTCTTATCTACCAAGTATCTAGGGTAGCTCCGCCTCAGTGACCGTTCCCCTTAGAACAAAAGCACTTAGTCTCGGGTTTGGGTTCAATCTTGGGTTTCTTCATTAGAGTAGCAACTGGTTTGTCGTTTCATGAAGTATCCCTTCTAGCCCTTGCCCTTCTCGAAACTAGTGGTTTTACTAACCATCAACAATTGATGCTCCTTCTTGATTTCTACTTTCGCAGTGTCAAACATTGCGAATCGCTCAAAGATCATCATATCTATCCTTGATATGTTATAGTTCATCATGAAGTTCTAACAGCTTGGTGGCAGTGACTTTGGAGAACTATCGCTATCTCATTTGGAAGATTAACTCCCACTTGATTCAAGCGATTGTTGCACTCAGACAATCTGAGCCCACACTCAATGATTGAGCTTTTCTCTTTTACTTTGTAGACAAAGAATCTTGTTGGAGGTCCCATACCTCTCAACAAGGGCACGAGCATGAAATATCAATTTCATCTCTTAGAACATCTCTTATGTTCCACGATGTTTCAAAACGTCTTCGGCGCCTTGCTTCTAAGCCATTAAGTATTACACACTAAATTATCACGTAGTCATCAAAAACGTGTATGTCAGATGTTCGCAACATCCACAGACGACGCTCGAGGTGCAGCACACCGAGTGGTGCATTAAGGAAATAAGCCTTATGCGCAGCAATAGGGACAATCCTTAGTTTTATGGACTCGGTCCGCAAAGTTGCTACTATCAACTTTCAACTAAATTTTCTCTAGGAACATATAAAAAAAGTAGAGCTATAGCGCAAGCTACATCATAATTCGCAAAGACCACTAGACTATGTTCATGATAATTAGTTCAATTAATCATATTACTTAAGAACTCCCAATCAAAAAATACATCTCTCTAGTCATTTGAGTGGTACATGATCCAAATCCACTACCTCAAGTCCGATCATCACGTGAGTTGAGAATAGTTTCAGTGGTAAACATCTTTATGCTAATCGTATCAACTATACGATTCATGCTCGAACTTTCGGTCTCATGTGTTCCGAGGCCAAGTCTACACATGCTAGGCTCGTCAAGCTTAACGCGAGTGTTCCTCGTGTGCAACTGTTTTGCACCCATTGTATGTGAACGTTGAGTCTATCACACCCGATCATCACGTGGTGTCTCGAAATGACAAACTGTAGCAACAGTGCATAGTCGGGGAGAACACAATTTCGTCTTGAAATTTTAGTGAGAGATCATCTCATGATGCTACCGTCGTTCTAAGAAAAATAAGGTGCATAAAAGGATTAACATCACATACCATTCATAAGTGACATGATACGGCCATCATCATGTGCTTCTTGATCTCCATCACCAAAGCACGGCACGATCTTCTTGTCACCGGCGCCACACCATGATCATGATCTCCATCATCATGATCTCCATCAACGTGTCACCATCGAGGTTGTCATGCTACTTATGCTATTACTACCAAAGCTACGTCCTAGCAATATAGTAAACATATCTGCAAACGCAAACGTTAGTTTAAAGACAACCATATGGCTCCTGCCGGTTGTCGTACCTTCGACGTGCAAGTTGATACGTCTCCGTCGTATCTACTTTTCCAAACTCTGTTGCCCTTGTTTTGGACTCTAATTTGCATGATTTGAATGGAACTAACCCGGACTAACGTTGTTTCCAACAGAATTGCCATGGTGTTGTTTTTTCGCAGAAATAAAAGTTCTAGGAATGACGTGGAAATTTACGACGTTTTTTGTGGAATATATAAAAAATACTGGCGCAAGAATCAACCGGAGGAGTGGAGCGAGGAGCCCACAAGCCCAGGAGGCGCCCCCCTGGCCGCGCCTAGCAGACTTGTGGGGCCCTCAGGGCTCCGCCGCCTCCAACTCTAGCTCTATTTAGTCCCTTTCGTCCGGAAAAAAATCAAGGAGAAGAGTTCATCGCGTTTTACGATACGGAGGCACCGCCACCACCTGTTCTTGCTCTGGAGGGAAGAAGTGGAGTCTGTTCTGGGCTCCGGAGAGGGGAGATCGTCTCCATCGTCATCACAAACCGTCCTTCATCGCCAATTCCATGATGCTCTTCACCGTTCATGAGTAATCTCATTGTAGGCTTGCTGGACGGTGATGGCTTGGATGAGATCTATCATGTACTCGAGTTAGTTTTGATGGGGATTGATCCCTAGTATCCACTACGTTCTAAGATTGATGTTGCTACTAGTTTGCCATGCTTAATGGTTGTCACTAGGGCCCAACTGCCATGATTTCAGATCTGAACCTATTATGTTCTCGTCAATATATGTGTGTTCTTGATCCTATCGTGCAAGTTGTAGTCACCTACTATGTGTTATGACCCGGCAACCCCGGAGTGACAATAGCCGGAACCACTCTCGAAGATGACCATAGTATGAGGAGTTCATGTATTCACTAAGTGCTAATGCTTTGTTCCGGTTCTCTATTAAAAGGAGAACCTTAATATCACGTAGTTTCCATTAGGACCCCGCTGCCACGGGAGGGATGGACAATAGATGTCATGCAAGTTATTTTCCCTAAGCACGTATGACTATATACGGAATGCATGCCTACATTACATTGACAAACTGGAGCTAGTTACTTATCTCCCCATGTTATAACTGTTGCATGATGAATGTCATCCGTCATAATTATCCATCACCGATCCAATGCCTATGAGTTTTTCCTACTGGTCCTTGCTACGTTACTTTCCCGCTACTGTTTTCACTGCCTCTACTGCTGTCACTGCTGCTACTGTTACCGCTACTGCTATCACTAATGCTACTGTTACCGTTGCTACTGTTGCTATCACACTACTTTGATACTAATACTTTGCTGCAGATACTAAGTCTTTCAGGTGTGGTTGAATTGACAACTCAACTGCCAATACTCGAGAATATTCTTTGGCTTCCCCTTGTGTCGAATCAACAAATTTGGGTTTAATACTCTACCCTCGAAAACTGTTGCGATCTCCTATACTTGTGGGTTATCAAGACTATTTTTTGGCGCCGTTGCGGGGGAGGCATAGCTCTATTCTCTGAGTCACTTGGGATTTACGTCTATTGATCACTATGAGGAATCCGAGAGATCCAAATACTAAAGTCTTGCCCTCAACTACGAGGACAGGTAAGGAACTGCCATCTAGCTCTGCGCTTGATTAAGTTTTGCGACGCCACCTCCTGCTAGAAATTCTGATATATCGCATGTGCTTGATGATGCTACTTCTGCTATCCATGATGCTTGTGATGATGCTTTGCTTGATACTCCTTTGCCACTAGGTGCATTCCTTAATGCACAAATTGCTAGAGTTGCTGCTAAATGTGATGATACTTGTGAAACTGCTGAGATTATTGAAGTAGAACCTGCTATTTCACTTGTTAGAACTAGCTCTCCTAGATATGGATTGCCTGATATGCCTGAGGGTTATGTTATGAAGGGAGAGATAGTTGAGGACTTTCTTGCTTGTAAGGATAGCTATGATCTTGAGAAATTACCTCACAAGTGGAAAGAAAAATCTTTGAACGCTAGGATGAAATATGACCCGAAGTTTGCTACTTCGCCTATCTTTGTGACCGATAAGGATTATGAATTCTCTGTCGACCCTGAGTTAATCACTTTGGTCGAATCTGATCCTTTTCATGGTTATGAGTCTGAAACGGTTGTAGCACATCTTACTAAGCTTCGCGATAATGGACTAACCGATGCTTCTAAGGACCACCTAGATAGTTGTGTTGGTTGTGTTTTCAGGGAACGAACTGTAGAACAAGCTGAGATCCTATTGAATAATATCTTGTGCAATGAGAATGCTTGGACTATTGCCGAACCACCTCCGAAGCCAACTCCGAAGAAAAGAGGTATTCTATTCCTCAGTCTTGAAGATATGCAAGAAGCTAAGAAATCTATGAAAGAGAAAGGCATTAAATCTGAAGATGTCAAAATCTACCACCTATCAAAGAGACCCATGGTCTTGATAACCCGACACAGGTAGTAGAGGTAAATTCTCTTCGTAGATTCAATGAGAGTGATATTCCTTTTGATAAACATGCTAGCTTATGCCTGGCTGAATTTGATAACTTTGTTGCCAAACAACAAAGTTTCAATGATTATCTTAGCACACAATTGGAACAGAATGCTCGTATGCTTAGTCATTTAAGTCCTTGTGTGGATAGAAACGTCAATGATCTTGAGCTTTTGAGTAAACATGCCTCTATGGTTACTACTCAGGTAGAACAAGTACTTAAGGCTCAAAATGAGTTGCTCAATGAGTTGAATGACAATTCTATCAGAGTTGTCACTAGAGGCGGTAGAATGACCCAGAAACCTTTGTATCCTAAGGGTCATCCGAAGAGAATTGAACTAGATTCTCAAGGAGTTAGCACTGAGGCACCTAGTCATCCTAGAAAGAAAAAGAAAGATGATAGGTACTTGCAGGCTAGCAACCCTGTTGCTGTTACACCCGAGAATCCAAACGATATCTCTGTTTCTGATGCCGAAACACAATCTGGTGATGAACATGAGCCTAATGATAATATCGATAGTGATGCTCATGAACATGCTCAACCTAGCAATGATAAGGATCTGAAGATTAAACCAGTTGATCTTGATAACCCACAACCTAAGAATAGGAGATACGATAAGAACGACTTCATTGCTAGGAAGCATGGTAAAGAAAGGGAACCATGGGTTCAGAAACCCATGCCCTTTCCTCCCAAACCATCCAAGAAAAAGGATGATGAGGATTTTGAGCGATTTGTTGAAATGATTAGACATGTCTTTCTGCAAATGCGTTTGACAGGTATGTTCAAAATGTCTCTGTATGCTAAGTACATGAATGATATTGTGACTAATAAGAGGAGGATACCTGAGGTTGAGATTTCCACCTTGTTCGCTAATTACACCTTCAAGGGTGGAACTCCTAAGAAACTAGGTGATCCCGGAGTGCCCACTATACCTTGCTCCATTAAAGGCAACTACATTAGAACTGCTTTATGCGACCTTGGAGCCGGTATTAGTGTTATGCCTCTCTCTCTTTATCGTAGGCTTGAACTAGATAAGTTGACACCCACTGAAATCTCTGTGCAAATGGCCGACAAATCAACTGCTTTCCCTATCGGCATTTGCAAGGATGTGCCTGTTGTGGTTGCTAACGTTACTATCTTAACGGACTTTGTTATTCTGGATATTCCCGAGGATGATGCCATGGCGGTCATCCTTAGAAGACCCTTTTTAAACACTGCAGGGGCCGTTATCGATTGGAACAAAGGCAATGTCACTTTCCATGTCAATGGTAATGAGCATACGGTCCACTTTCCAAAGAAACAATATCGGGTACATTGCATCAATGCTATTGAAAAAACTTGATCAATTCTTATTGGGAGCTTTGAATGCCCTATACCTACTATTAAGATGAAGTATGATTTGCTTGTTGGGGATATGCACGTCCCCATTGAGGTAACCTAGTGACTATTCGAAAATTCTCCGTTTTTACGCGATTCGAAAAAAAGTTTGTCAAGGAGACTTGATCAACCTCATTGACGGATTTCTTTTGATGACCATGAGATGGATGAATCTGAGAGTCACAGCCCTCTGTTCCAAACCTTTACCTTCGGTTGCTTAGAAGAAAAATGATAGATTTAGCTTTAGTGTCTCCTGTTTTCTGCTTTTTGCGTCCCGTAGAATAGTGTCCCAAAATAAAAGTTCTCTGAATGCCCTGAAAATCAAGTATGATTTTTTCTGGAATTTTTGAAAAATTATGAGACGGAGAGCTAGTCAGAGGGATGCACCAGTGGGCCACAAGCCCAGGAGGCACGGGCAGCCCCTTGGTCGCGCCTACCAGGCTTGTGGGGCCCACGTGTCCGCCCTTCACTTATTCGAGCTCCCATCTCCTTCTCGTACCTCCAGAAAAATTGATTCTACAGCTCAAACCCGTGTTCTTGCTCTTCTTGCTGCGATTTTCGATCTCCTTGTGCAAAGCCCCATTCACCAAACTGTTTTGGGGGGAATTGTTCCTTGGTATGTGACTCCTCCATTGGTCCAAGTAGTTTTTTCTCTAGTGCCTTATTTATTGCGTATTTTTGCTGCCTTGGTGACCCTATTCTTGAGCTTTGCATGCTAATTTTAGCTGGTCCCAAGTAGTTTTGATGCGTGATATGGACTCTAGGCACTTGTAGGAGTACTTGCTACGAGTTTCGTTGGGCCTTGTTCACTTTTCCTTAGAGTCACTAAAAATTTCAGTAATTTTCAGAGAAAGAAAAAGGAAACGATGAGGAGGTTCCTAAGAGGCTCTTCAAGTCGTGACCCCAAGGATGATGAAAATGAGAATAAGAAACCCAAGTATCTGGTCCCCCGAGTTGCAGAAGTTCGAGCGTGTGAGTGGCCAAGCGATGTGTTTTTACGCGCCGCCGAACTTTATGAGGACTTCTACTACTTGGTGGAGAACGCAGGCCTTACCACCTTCATTGAAGATAAGTGTCCGCAATACCTCCTCCTTACTAATATTTTTGTGCAAAGCTTTAACTTCTATCCAAGGAAGAGTCCTCCTATTGTTGAGTTCAAGTTATATAATATCCCCCAGCGCATGTCACTTCAGGATTTTTACAATGTTTGCAAATTACCTTATGTTGGGGATATTCATGAACCTCGTCCTCGGGACTTGGAGACTTTCATAGATACTATTGTTGTAGGAGAGGAGAGAGGAGTGTCTTGCGCTAGAGCTGCTAGCATACATTTTCCTATGCTTCGGTACTTCTCATTATTCGAGGGAAAATGTTTGATTGGCCGTGGGAAATATGGGGCCCTTAGCTCCCCAGATCTTGCGGTTTTGTGCGAAGCCCTTTATAATGATAAAACTTATAGCTTGGGCGCTATAGTAGCTCAACGGTTGAACACAAACCGTTCTAAAGGCGTTGTTTATTGAAGTATCTATGCTACCCGTCCTGCTAGACATTTTGAGATACCTATTAGACTGCACGAGGAAGAAGAGATTCTTCTTCCTGAGAGATATCTAGATTATGATAGCATGGTTCGCCATGACTTTCTTGATAAAGATATAAATAAGAGGATGCTTTATAACCTGGTATTTAGTCAGGGTACTCGTGAGACTATTACTTTGCCTGATCCTTCTTTGTTCAATCTTCATCTAGGCAGGTACATTATTATACCCTCGGACATCTACGCATATTGGGGCATAGCACCACCACAGGCGCCCGTGCCCGAGCTACCAGTCGAGTACCAGACGCCAGTTTATAAGTGGGCGCCAGAGGAGCTCACACAGCAGTGGCACCCTCAGTACACTCCGGAGTACCCCGGAGACGGTTATTTCCCTCCTTGGGAGTAGACCAACTTAGGCCAAAAGCCTAAGCTTGGGGGAGTACGTGTTTCTCACCGACTTTATATTCATGCTCACACTTTCACTTTGATAGTCGGTGTTCACAATTTGCTACTATATCATCCATGCTAGTTTACTTCTTTTTCTCGCTTTCTTCTCGTGTGTTTGTCTAGTTTGAGAAAACCCAAAAAGATTTCTCATTCTTCTTTTGCTTGTTGGGAGTTTTCCCGTGTAAATGGTTTTCTTTTTCTTTGGGTCAAGGTAGAAGACCATGGTTACAATGTTTAGTGGCTCTCGCATGCATATCTGTTTATCTCTCAAAGAGCCATATTATTTTGTCTTCTTCTTTGTGTTTGCTTGCAGATTCCATCTTAGTCCAATGCACGAACACTCTTATTATTGTTCACATCATTCGGTGGTGCTAGTGAAAGGCAATAATGACGATATATGATGAAGTGACTGAGCCTGGAAAAGCTGGTATGAACTCGATCTATTTTGTTTTTGTAAATATAACTAGCTCATCATTCCTAATTCATCTTTCTTGTGAGAGAAACATGTTTGCAATGACAACTTAGAGATCATAGTTTCTGATGCCATGCTTAATTAGCTAGGAGCTTATAATGGTTTATCTTGGATGCCATCATGAATTTTGAGATGATTATGATGTAGTATGATATGATGGTATCCTCCTTTGAATGATTCAAGTGGCTTAACTTGGCGCATGTTTACGCATGTAGTTGAAACAAAATCAACATAGCCTCTATGATATTCATGATCATGGTGATTTATGTCCTACTCATGCTTGCACTCAATGTTGGTTAATTTCAATGCATTTTGATGACTGTTGTCGCTCTCTAGTTGGTCGCTTCCCAGTCTTTTGCTCGCCTTCACTTGTACTAAGCGGGAATACTGCTTGTGCATCCACTTCCATAAACCCAAAGTTGTTCCATATGAGTCCACCATACCTACCTATATGTGGTGTCTACCTGCTATTCCAAGTAAATTTGCATGTGCCACTCTCTAAACCTTCAAGAAATAATCTGTTTTGCATGCCCGAACCGCTCATGTGGTGACAAGAGGCGATCAGTATCTTCCATGCTAGGCGTGTTATCCTCGATATGTGTTTATTCACTATCATTCACGAGAAAGGGGTCGGTAATTGGAATACCCAGTATTCATGGGGAGCATTCATTTCTCTGCCTTGCATTATTTTGCCCTCTTCATAGGCAGATGCATTAATGGCAAGATTGAGCATTGTCACCTCTGCGCATCCGACCTTAGTATCCTTAAGAGCGCAGTGACGGGTGACAAAAGCTTCAACATGGGAGCTATTATAGCAAGGAGGCTGAATAATAATGTTATTGATGGGTATTTCTTTGGTGGGATCTATGCCACCCGCATAGCAAATTTTCTTGGAGTACCCATTCACGCAGGAGATCCCCCGCTCCATACAGCTTTCCTTGACCACGTTGCTATGACACGCTATCGGTTCCTTTGGAGGGATGATGAATCCCTCCTATACCGATTGATATTTAACCGGCAGCGTGTTTTCCATATTACCCTTCCTGCTCCTGCTTTCTTTGACTTTCAGGTAAAATGGAGATATTACATAACCAGAGGAGAGGCAGAGGAGTATGAGAGGGAGGTGAAGGTTGCTCGTCTCTGTGAGGCAGCTATTCAGGCAGTGGCTGCAGCGCTCCCGTATAACCCCGATCATGATTTTGGGTTTCGCCAGGACCATCCTTGGCAGTAGACCAAGTTAGGCCAAAAGCCTAAGCTTGGGGGAGTATGTGTTCTCACCGACTTTACATTCTTGCTTATGCTTTCACTTTGTTAGCCGGTGTTCACACTTTGCCACTGTATCATCCATGCTAGTTTATTTTCTTTTTCTCGTTTTCTTTTTGTGTGTCTGTCTAGTTTGAGAAAAAAACCAAAAAGATTTTATGTTCTTCTTTTTGCTTGTTGGGAGCTTTCCCGTGTAGATAGTTTTCTTTTTCTTTGGGTCAAGGTAGAAGACTATGGTTACAATGTTTAGTGGCTCTTGCATGCATACCTGTTTAGCTTTCAAAGAGCCATATTACTTTGTCTCCTCCTTTGTGTTTGCCTGCGGATTCCATCTTTAGTCCAATGCAGGAGCACGCTTATTATTGTTCACATTGTTCGGTCGTGCAGGTGAAAGGAAATAATTACGATATATGATGAAGTGTCTGAGCCTGGAAAAGCTCGTATGAACTCGATCTATTTTGTTTTTGTAAATATGACTAGCTCATCATGCCTGATTCAGCTTTGTTGTTAGAGAAACATGTTTGCAATGACAACTTAGAGATCATAGTTGCTTATGCCATGCTTACTTAGCTAGGAGCTTATAATGGTATGTCTTGGTTGCCAACATGAATGTTGAGATGACTATGATGTAGTATGATAGGATGGTATCCTCCTTTGAATGTTTCAAGTGGCTTGACTTGGCGCATGTTCACGCATGCAGTTGAAACAAAATCAACATAGCCTCTATATTGTTCATGTTCATGGTGATTTGTGTTCTACTCATGCTTGCACTCAATGTTAGTTACTCTCAATGCATTTTGATGACCGTTGTCGCTCTCTAGTTGGTCGCTTCCCGGTCTTCTGCTAGCCTTCACTTGTACTAAGCGGGAATACTGCTTGTGCATCCACCCCCATAAACCTCAAGTTGTGCCATATGAGGCCAGCATACCTACCTATGTGTGGTATCTACCTGCCGTTCCAAGTAAATTTGCATGTGCCACTCTCTAAACCTTCAAGAAATAATCTGTTTTGTATGCCTGAACCGCTCATGTGGTGAAAGGGGGCTATCAGTATCTTCCATGCTAGGCGTGTTATCCTCGATATGTGTTTATTCACTATCATTCACAAGAAAGGGGCCGGTAATTGGACTTCCCAGTTCCATGCTCAAATCGAAAAGATAATTGCAAACAAAACTCCCCCTAGACTGTTGTTGGTATGGACGGCACCCGAGTATTCGGCTAGCCGTGGAGTGTGATTGATCGGTGGTGGGGAGCCAAAACTTTACTTTTCTGTTTGGGAACGTAGCATGGAAGATGGTGAAAACTCTTGGTCATTGCATTGATAATGAAAGCATGCCACCCAAAATTATTTATCTGTGTTTTAAAAGCTTGAGCTCTGGCACCTCTGCAAATCAATGCTTCCCTCTCCGAAGGGCCTATCTATTTATGTTTCTGTTGAGCCATCCTCTTCTTATAAAAGCACCAACTAGAGAGCACCTCTGTCATTTCTATGCTTTGCTTTTTATTGATATTGAATATGACCGTGACTGGATCTTCTTTGCCATGAATTACAATGTTCAGTCAGCCCTTGGTCTTTGAAGGTGTTGTGCATTTATGTTTTGCGGTCTCAGAAAGAGCTAGCGAGATACCATCTGTTCATATTGCTTCATGATTGTTTTGATTGAAGTGTTGACATTTGAAACTCATTATTATTGCTCGCTAGTTGATTATGTCATTGATATGAGTTCCTCTTGAGACCTAAATGTCATTGCTTATGTGGTTATCTTATGATCTTGCTGAAAATATGAATATGAGTTAGACATAATTACAGCAACAAGATCAAACAGAGTTCGTAAAAGTTTTTCTTTTGTCTCTTCCAGTTTGTCAACTGAATTGCTTGAGGACAAGCAAGGCTTTAAGCTTGGGGGAGTTGATACGTCTCCGTCGTATCTACTTTTCCAAACTCTTTTGCATGATTTTAATGGAACTAACCCGGACTGATAACCCACAAGTATAGGGGATCGCAATAGTTTTCAAGGGTAGAGTATTCAACCCAAATTTGTTGGTTCGCGAAAGGGGAAGCGAAACAATATTCTCAAGTATTAGCAGCTGAGTTTGTCAGATTCAACCACACCTGAAAGACTAGTGTCTGCAAGCAAAGTATCAGTAGCAAAGTAGTATGATAGCAACGGTGCGAGAAACGATCTGTTGACGGCATACTATTCGTAATTGTTGTATCGATGGCGCCCGTAAATAGCACGTTGACGGGGGACTATTCTTCCCCAGCAACTTCTCCAGAAAAGTCTTGCAACAAGTAATAGCGAGGTAGCAAGGAACAGCGATATCAACAACAGCAAAGTAATAGCAGTAGCAACAGTAGCAGCAAACTGTCCCAATCCCTTTTGTAGCAAGGGACAAGCCTAGACAAAGTAACATAGCGAGGACCAGTAGTAAAAGACTCGTAGGCAGTGGATCGGTGATGGATAAGTATTACAGATGTGATTCATCATGTAACAGCTATAACACGGAGAGATAAGTAACTAGCTCCCATTCGTCAGTCTAATGTAGGCATGTATTCCGTATGTAGTCATACGTGCTTAGGGAAAAGAACTTGCATGACATCTATTATCCGTCCGTCCCGTGGCAGCGGGGTCCTAATGGAAACTACGGGATATTGAGGTTCTCCTTTTAATAAAGAACCGGACCAATGCATTAACACGCGGTGAATACATGAACTCCTCATACTATGGTCATCTCCGGGAGTGGTTCCGGCTATTGTCACTCCGGGGTTGCCAGGTCATAACACATAGTAGGTGACTACAACTTGCAAGATAGGATCTAAAACACACATATATTGGCGACAACATAATCGGTTCAGATCTGAAATCATGGCACTTGGGCCCTAGTGACAAGCATTAAGCATAGCCAAGTAGTAGCAACATCAATCTAGAACATAGTGGATACTAGGGATCAATCCCCGTCAAAACTAACTTGATTACATGACAGATCTCATCCAACTCATCACCGTCCAGCAAGCCTACGATGAGATTACTCATGAATGATGAAGAGCATCATGGAATTGTCGATGGAGGAAGGTTGATGATGACGATGGCGACGATTTCCCCTCTCCGGAGCCCAAAACGGACTCGAGATCTGCCCTCCAGATGAAGAACACGGGGTGGCGGCACCTCCGTATCGTAAAACGCGATGAAACCTTCTCTCTGATTTTTTCCAGGCGAGACGGAAGATACAGAGCTGAGTTTGGGGGCGGTGGTGCCACGTGGGCCCCACAAGCCCTCACGGCACGGCCTAGGGGGGTGGCAGCGGCCCAGGGGCTTGTGGCCCACTGGCACGCCCCCTCCGGTGGATCTTTGCGCAGGTATTTTTCTTTATTACAGAAAAATTCTCCGTAAATTTTCAGGACATTCCGAGAACTTTTATTTCTGCACAAAAACAACGCCATGGCAATTCTGCTAAAAACAGCGTCAGTCCGGGTTAGTTCCATTCAAATCAGAGTCCAAAACAAGGGCAAAAGAGTTCGAAAAAGTAGATACGATGGAGACGTATCAACTCCCCCAAGCTTAAGGCCTTGCTTGTCCTCAAGCAATTCAGTTGACAAACTGAAAGAGAAAAAAGAAAAACTTTGACGAACTCTGTTTGATCTTGTTGTTGCAATTATGTCTAACTCATATCCAGAGTTTCAGCAAGATCACAAGCAAACCACATAAGCGAATGACATCTAGGTCTCACGGTAAACTCAAATCAATGGCATAATCAACTATCGAGCAAATAATAATAAGCCTCAAGTGTCAACACTTCAATCAAAACAACATGAAGTAGTACGAATAGATGGTATCTCGCTAGCTCTTTCTGAGACCGCAAAACAGAAATGCAGAGCACCTTCAAAGACCAAGGGATGACTAAACATTGTAATTCAAGGCAAAGAAGATCCAATCATAGTCATACTCAACACAGTTAAAAGCAAAGCATAAAAATGATAGAGGTACTCTCTAATTGGTGTTTTTATAAGAGGAGGATGACTCAACAGGAACATAAATAGACAGGCCCTTCGCAGAGGGAAGCATTGATTTGCAGAGGTGCCAGAGCTCAAGCTTTGAAAACAGAGATAATAATTTTGGGTGGCATGCTTTGATTGTCAACGCAATGAATAAGATTTCTCAACATCTTCCACGCTACACATGCTATAGACGGTTCCCAAACAGAAAAGTAAAGTTTTGACTCCCCCACCACCAATCAATAACACTCCACGGCAAGCCGAATCCTCGGGTACCGTCCATATCAACATCAATCCTAGGGGAGTTTTGTTTGCAATTATCTTTTTGATTTGAGCATGGAACTGGGAATTCCAATTACCGGCCCCTTTCTCGTGAATGATAGTGAATAAACACATATCGAGGATAACACGCCTAGCATGGAAGATACCAATAGCCCCCTGTCACCACATGAGTGGTTTGGGCATGCAAAACAGATTATTTCTTGAAGATTTAGAGAGTGGCACAAGCAAATTTACTTGGAACGACAGGTAGATACCGCACATAGGTAGGTATGTGATACGTCTCCGTCGTATCTATTATTTTTGATTGTTTCATGCCAATATTGTACAACTTTCATATACTTTTGGCTAATTTTTATACTATTTTTGGGACTAACATATTGATCCAGTGCCCAGTGCCAGTTCCTGTTTGTTGCATGTTTTTTGTTTCGCATAATATCCATACCAAACGAAGTCCAAACATAATAAAAACTTACGGGGATTTTTTTGGAATATTTATGATTTTTGGGAAGAAGAATCAACGCGAGGCGATGCACGGAGTGCCCACAGGCCGTGTCGCCGCGGCCTGGGGGTGGGCCCACGGCAGGGGTTTGTGGCCACTCCTTAAGGCAGTTGGAGCCCTTCTTTCCCTGCAAGAAAGATAATATCCGGAAGAAAATCGTGTTAAAATTTCAGCCCAATCGGAGTTACGGATCTCAGGGAATTTAAGAAACGGTGAAACGCAGAATCTGGGAGCGCAGAAACACAAGGACACAGAGAGAGAGATCCAATCTCGGAGGGGCTCCCGCCCCTCCGCCGCCATGGAGACCATGGACCGGAGGGGAAACCCTTCTCCCATCTAGGGAGGAGGTCAAGGAAGAATAATAAGGAGGGGGGCTCTCTCCCCCTCTCTCCCGGCGGCGCCGGAACGCCGCCCGGGACATCATCGTGTGACGGCGATCTACACCAACACCTCCATCATCTTCACCAACATCTCCATCATCTTCCCCCATCTATATTCAGCGGTTCACTCTCCCGCAACCCGATGTACCCTCTACTAGAACATGGTGCTTTATGCTACATATTGTTATCCAATGATTTGTTGCTATCCTATGATGTCTGAGTAGATTATCGTTGTCCTATCAGTGATTGATGAATTGCTATGATTGGTTTAATTTGCTTGTGGTTATGTTGCTGTCCTTTGGTGCCCATCATATGATCGCGCGCGTGGATCACACCGTAGGTTTAGTTGTATGTTGATAGGTGAAAGTGCGTTATATCGACTAGAGGGGGGGTGAATAGGAGATTTTTAGAATTTCATCACTGAGGAAATTCCTTTTGAGGAAATTCCTCACTGATGACTAACTTACAGCGGAAACAGTTAAGGATCACTTGTGCAATCGTTCACAACAGCAGTATTATAAAGTGAAGATTATGAAAACAGATTGCACAGCAAGCAGGCACGCAGAATACAGATGATGATTTACTCAAGTGAAGAATTTGGGGTTGAGGAAATTCAGAGAAAGTCTTCAGCAAATTCTTCAAACAGTCACAGTGAAAGTCATCAACACATAATACAGAGAATGTAAAGAGTTGAGGAATTAGAACCCGATTCTTGGTGAAGACTATTGTTGATGACCCAGTTCCAACTGTTGTGACAGTTGTACATGTGGTTTGGAGCGGCTTGGTATTTAAACCAAAGGACACCCAGTCCCGGGACACACAGTCCCTACCGTATTCTCCTTGAGCTAAGGACACACAGTCCTCGCCCAACACTCGTGGTAAGTCTTCACGGCAGACTTCCAAACCCTCACAAACTCGGTCACCCGGCGATCCACAATTGACTGCTGGATTGCTCTAGACCATGACGCCTAACCGTCTGGAGGATGCATAGTCCTCAAAGGTAAAAGGCTTCAGTCCCACACAGGAACAACTTCTTCAGTGATGCTCAATCACTAGATTTGGTTTGTGGTTTCGGTGGGTGGTGTATTTCCTCACTTATGATTTACTCTCGAAAGCTCTGAGGAATTTGGGTTGCTCTTATGACAAGTGTCAGTTTCTAACGGAGCAGCCAACCAGCTAGTGGTTGTGGGGGGCGGCTATTTATAGCCTGGGAGCATCCCGACATGATTTGACATTAATGCCCTTAAATAATATGACCGTTGGAGTGGATAAGATCAGTGACTTGGCGTGGCTTATCGAAACGGTCGGGACTCTCAACTGTGAGAGTCCTCATGTCACTCATATTCCTCACTTGAGGCTTTTGGTAGGATTTGGCTTGGGTTGAGCATCATGAGGAAATCCATTCCATAGTGTTACTTTGACCCCCTTTAACAGTACGGTGTTCCTATTCATCAAATGCGAAGAAAGTAAAACATAAAGCGAAAATCTTCACGCTTCAATTTTTTCAGAACGATTTTCTTCAGGAACCACCGATCTTCTCAATATCAATATCTTCATGAGGAATATCAATTTCATCGCAACTTCTTCGCGATTCATTTCTTCAGCTTCAGACCAATTTCTTCAACTGAAGACATATATTTTTAGGGGTCGATATTCTTCAAATATCTCAAACTCCTCAATGACTTATAGATCCTGTGTACACTTATAAACACATTAGAAACTTAACCTATAAGTCTTCAAACCACCAAAATCACTAAGGGGCACTAGATGCACTTACAATCTCCCCCTTTTTGGTGGTTGATGACAATTAGGTTAAGTCTTCAACAGGGATCAAAAATATGAAGTATAAATACTCATTTGAGGAATTTGATAACAAGATTCACAGAGACTCCCCCTGAAGATGTGCATACCTTGAGGATTTTGCTTTTATAGCATATGCACATTGATGATTTATATCATGGAGATCTCCCCCTGAATCTTGTAAATCATGCATACATATAACATATTATATGAAGAAAATGAAGATGCATGATGGCAAATGGTATCTGACGAATTTCAGCATGCGTGCATTAAAACTTGAGGAATAAGCATGCGAAGAAAAACGTTCAAAAGTGTCAGAGTACCATCGGGCTTAAGTTACACCTCATTACATAAAAACTTCAGAAGAGCCAAGAGTTTGTAACTTAAATATAGTTCATAAGCCCCAAAAATATATGCCGTTTGAAGACTAACTCTCAAGTTTCTCCCCCTTTGTCATCAAGTGACAAAAAGGGACAAACTGAGGACTAACGCCCGTGAAGACTTCATTTCTTGGCAGTTGATGAAGATCCTTGGCGCTTCTTGGGTGTAGTCTTCTTCCTTGGGCCTGTCGCGGTGTCAAGTTGTTCCTCATCAAATTCGGCGGTGCGGAAGGACGAGAAGGAGTTGTCTTCAAGATCTGGCACTGGAATGGGCCTGAACTTCTTCTTGGGAGGCCACGACCAGTCAAAGTCCTGCTCAAAGTTCAATTCTTCAAGCTCAGTCTGGGTCTTCAGATGTGCAAGGGTAGCCCAGGTGCGATCAAAAACCTCATGCAGATAGTGATGATTAAGCTTCACATTGTTCTGTGTCTCAGTGAGGGTTTTCACAATGGCACCAAACTGGCGTTTGACCCATTTGTGGTTGTGATCCACCTTCTAATGAAGACTGAGAAGAAGCTCTCTCGTGTTTAGCACGCGAGGAGGAACTGGGCTTGGTGGACGAGTCTCAGTATCGTCCCATGAGGAATATGCATCTGGCTCTTTAAATTGACCATCAAGAGGCATGCTTCCTTCATCAATTACAGACTTTCCTTTTCCCTCAATGGGCTCGAAAGTCTTCTTGTTGACCCGGATAAGAGGCATATACCCAACATGGTTCTAGAAATCTGCGTGAAAGTTGATGCCTGTCCTTGTCCTGAGGAATCTCATGATCCATGGTGCATAGATTTTGTGATCATAGGGGCACATTGCATTGTCAGCCAAAGTCCTCAAGAAGAAATCATGGATATTCATGGGGATACCGTGAATGATGTTGAAGAGGATATTCTTCATGAGGCCGACGACATCTTCGTCATCATCATGGCCTTTGATTGGCGCTAGCACACTGCAGAGAATGCGGTAGACAGACCGGGGTGTGTACTTTAGCTCATGGACGAGGAATGTGGTTCTTGAGGGTTTTCCTGCAGCCAAAGGCTTCATGAGGACTTCCATCATTCCATTTGGCAGCTCACGCTCACCATAAAGCTTCACTGCCCCTTCTGAAGGAATTGGTACGGGCAGTTCTCTGAGGAGTTCAGACGCTGGAGCCTTGTAGTGAGTATTTTGGGTCATCCAGTCGAACACCCAAGTGTTGATGTCATCAGCATTGCCCGAGATGTGCAGAGTTGAATAGAACTGAAGAATTAGCTCACTATTCCAATCTGATATGTCCGAGCACATAGGGAGCAAACCTGCATCATGTAGTACACTAAGGACTGGTTCCATGCAGGGAATCTCTTCAAGTTCATCATGAGGAATGTGCCTGTGCTGGAATATCTTGTTGCGTCCACAGAGCACTGAAGCATAGTAGTTCATCTGAGTCCTTGTCCAAAACTTCAGATGCCTCATTTGAGGCCTGTCATAAGGATTCTCTCTGATGAAATACATGCATTCCTCAAAGAAATTCTCTTTCTGAAACTTTGGCCTCTTCGAGAATGGCAGGCGCTGAACTGGATTGAGATTGTGCTGAGGAATGGGAGGGGAAACAACAATGGCAGATTCTGGGTTGAGGACAATGAATTCATTGTCAGGGGCGAGAACATTTTCTTCAGCAGTTTCCTCAGGGTGAGGAATTTCTTGCTCTGGCTGAGCATCAGGCTGAGGAATTTCTTCTTCCTTCTCAGCTTGAGGAGTTTGGTCAGCCTGTTCAGTGGGAGGAGCCTGCTCAGACTGGACATTTTCTTCAGCTTGATTTTCATCAGCTGACTTTGTGGCAGAAGCAGATTCATCAGCTGCTGCAGCTGAAGCTTCAGTAGTCTCTTTCTGAGGAATAGGAGGTTGAGGACTGTCATCAATTTGTATTTCCTCATCAGTATGCTCCTCAGAGGCAGCATCCTTCATTTCCTCATCTGCCCTCGTAGTGTGGTCACCAACGACGACCATTTCAAATGAGGGTGCAACATTAAGAGGCACCGGGTCCAGAGGGGCAGATTCATCAGTTTCCTTGAGGCGTTTTGCCTCAATCTTTTCTTCTGCTGAGGAAGCTTTTCTCTTCTTCGCTTCCTTCTCAGCAGCCCTTGTCTTTTTCGCGTCTGATGCAGACAGGATTAACTTCTTCACCTTTGAAGTTTTTGGTGAAGGTGATTTCTCAACAGATTCTTCAGCTGGCAGTGAGGAACCAGCTGGAACAGAGTCATCAGCTTGCTTTGGTGAAGCAGCTAGATCAGTAGCAGTTTCATCAGGGTTTGCAGTTTCATCAGGAGCGGTCTCAGTGATGATTTCTTCAATGGCCGGCTCATCAGCACGGCGCTCTTGGTGTTGTTCCTCAGCTTGAGGAATTTCCTCCTCAACATCTTCTGGCTGTTCAACCAGGGGCTGAGGAGTTGGTGCTGGTGGGGCGTGACGTTTGTTGTAGTCATCAACAGCACTAGTGGCTAGCTTGATGAAATTGCGTTTGATGCTTGTGCGATCTAACAGTTTCTCACACTTGTCAGTCAAGACTTGCAGCTCTGCCTGGGTGGACACCAATGCTTCAGGCGTCAGTTTGAGAACATTTTGCCTGAGGAATTTCTCCTTTCTGGCCTTTGCAATCTTTGCCTGCTTGGCCTTATGTTCCTTCCACTTGGCTTCATTTATGAAGGTAGCCACCATGTGGCTGACACCAGGAGGAATTTTCAAATCATCAATGGGTGTGTTTGGGTCTTCATACCACACATTGATGAAGTCGAGGAGGACCTTGGGGTCCATCGCCAGAGGAATAGCACTGCCTGATGCTTGTGCTACACTTTCTTGCTTGTTCCTGATGATGGCTTCCAGAGTTTCATCATCATATTCATCACTTCCCTCTGATGCAGACGGGACTGTGATGATTTTGCTGGGGCTGGGCAGAGGTGCAGGTTCAGTAGTTGCCAAAGTCTTCACATGGGGTGTTGAAGACTTTGTCTCCGAGCTAGTTGCAGCTGGGAGTGAGGAGCTAGAGCTGGCAGTCGTAGTCTTCACGACTTTCTTCTGTACTGGCTTTGGAGGTGGAGCTCAGGACTTTGGTGTAGATGCGATTGGTGCTGAGGGTTTTGGCTGATGGTTTTGGTGTTGATGGTTTTGGAACCGAGGGTTTTGGAGCTGAGGGTTTGGTGACAGAAGTCTGTGCAAACTTCTCTTGGGGTTTTGAAGCTTTTGGCTTTGTTGGCACAGACTTTGGTTGAGGAATCTTGAAGCCTGAGGTTTCTGCTGCTGAGGAATGAGCAGCACCGGAGGCAGCAACTGAGGATTCATGAAATTTCTTCACTGATGTTTCTGCTTGCTTCTTGAGCTTGGCCAGATGCCTTTCTTTTTCATCTGGGTAGTCATCAAGTGTCATAAGACTTGAGGGATGAGCTACTTGATGATCCTCAAGTGGGGCCCTTCTGCCAGGAGGCTTCAAAGCGAATTTCTTCGCATATTTTGGAGTCACAAACCTGTACTCCTTCCACTCCTTTGCCCATCTGCGTACAATTTTCTACAGCCTAATCTTTCTTTTAGGCATAGTCTCAGGTTCATCATCACGCGTGCAATAGTCCAAGTATATGTCATCAGGAATATCAACAGTTGTGTTCTGCTCCAGTTTCTTTCCTCCCTTCTGTTTCCTTTCTTCCTCCATTTTCTTCAGACGAGGAACTTTCTGAGGATTTTGAACTCTTGAGGATTCTGATGAGCCTTGAAGAGTTTCTTCCAAAAACGCTGCAAATGAGTTAATGTGATGAGAACCGAGAGATTCATCAGCTGACATGTGTGTACCTGTGAACAGAGTATAGTTGCGAGGAATTTGGAGAGGTCATATGCGTTCTCAGATTTGAAGAAAATGGAAAAGTTTGACAGTTTGAGGAATATAACCAGTGGTTGAGGAATTTGCTTAAGCATTCTGTTCTTGGGTTCCAGAGTTGTACAGATCCGAAAATTTGCACAATTGAGGAATCTCGTGAAAATCTTATATGCTTAGCTAGTTCATCAATGATTGTGGTGATGGATAGTGTTTGAGGAATCATGTGCGCATCATATCTTGAGGAAAAACAGATTTCACATGGGAGAGGTAAAATTTTAGATCTAATCTGTTGTAAAAATGGGATATAATTACCCTGGAAGGTGCGAACGAAGAACACAAAAAGGTGGTGTTGGAGAGGCTCTTCGGTCAAGTGTCCAATGCACCCTAACTTGGCAGCAGAGGACGTCTACGGCGGCGGCGGACGTAGATGTTCCGACTCCGGCGTAATCCTGGCGGCGAGAAGGTTGGGGCAGTGAAGCTCTTCCTTGCCGGCGACAAGACTACCAGCGGTGGCGCTAGGGTTCGGTGTGCTGTGGCAGGAGAGCGATGAGGCGAAGAAGATGATACCGAGGGGGTTAAGGACATATTTATAGCCCGGAAGTTACTGTTTGGCGCGAAAGTTTCGGACCGAATAGCCCTTGCCTCTACGTCTCCGCAGGACACGTGTAGCTCCCGTACGATGCAGTGGAGATAGTGGAGATCATGGCTATGCAATCGTGGGAAGTGGGGGTTCAGTTACTGTTCCTTTGAAGAAAACAATTTTTAGAAGATTTGAGGATTTTCGTTACAAAATCATCAGCTGACAAGGATGCAGTGAGGATTTTGAACAAAGTTTCAAGTAGAACGCATATGAAGAATTGAATAGACTGGATAAGTATAGCATAGAGGGAAAATAGGGTCCGATCACATTCACTTAGCAGAAACATCAACTTGAAGAAATAGCAATAAGTGAATGCTGTTGAGGACTAGAAATCACAGTCTACCTAGGCAAATGAAAGTCATCAAGTGTTTTTGAAGATTTTGCAATAGATCATCACAATGAAGAACAACTGTTTTGAAGAAAAATTGCATTGTGAGGAATTTGATCATTTGAAGAAAATCAACTTGAGGAATTTCACATTGGGCGGTGGCGTTGCCCACCATATAAGAATGTTGATTACAGACGCCGCGTACAATTGTCGTAGGGCCCTGAGAATCAATCTCTTCGTTAATTTCTTCACATTCAGAGTGACTTTCTTCATTGGTTGAAGAAAATCGTTTCATCATGTGTTGCACATCTAAGTCATCAACTTTGCATAAGTGTTAGGATGTGTGCATGTTTTTACAAAACATTTGAAGACTCTAAGATATTTAGCTCACACCGCAACTTGCAAAACCTTTTCTCATCCAAGGGCTTAGTGAAGATATCAGCCAGTTAATCATCAGTCTTCACATGGTCGATGAGGATATTGCCCTTGAGGACATGATCCCCAAGAAAATGATGACGAATCTGGATGTGCTTGGTCTTCGAGTGATGTACTGGGTTGTAGGAAATCTTGATTGCACTCTCATTGTCACAGTAGAGAGGCACATTTTCATGTTGATGTCGTAGTCCTTGAGGGTTTGCTTCATCCATAGTAATTGAGCACAACAAGAACCAGCAGCAATGTACTCAACTTCGGCAGTGGAGAGTGATACGCAGTTCTGCTTCTTTGAGGACCAGCAAACCAGTGATCTTCCGAGGAAATGGCATGCGCCAGATGTTGACTTGCGATCCACACGGTCACCAGCATAGTCTGAATCAGAATACCCTACCAGATGAAGATTGGAGCCCTTGGGATACCATAATCCTAGTGTTGGTGTGTGAGCTAAGTATCGAAGAATATATTTCACAGCCTTATGGTGTGATTCCTTCGGTTTTGCTTGAAAATGTGCACACATGCAAACACTAAGCATTATGTGTGGCCTAGATGCACATAGATACATAAAGAACCAATCATAGAACGGTATACCTGCTGATCGAAATCTTTACCATTTTCATCAGTGCCGAGGTGACCGTTGGTAGGCATTGGAGTCTTGGCACCTTTGCATTCATGCATGTCGAATTTACTCAGAACATCCTTGAGGTATTTCTCCTGTGATATGAAGATTCCATTGCTTTGTTGACGAATTTGAAGACCTAAGAAGAATTTCAGCTCCCCCATCATAGACATCTGATATTCTTCACTCATCATATAGGCAAATTCATCACTGTATCTTTTGTCAGTACAGCCAAATATGATATCATCAACATATATTTGACATACAAACAGTTCATTATCATAAGATTTTGTGAAAAGACTTGGATCGAGTGAACCAGGTTTGAAGCCTTTCCTCATGAGGAATTCCTTCAATGTATCATACCATGCCCGAGGGGCTTGCTTGAGGCCATACAGAGCCTTTTTGAGTCTGAAGACTTTGTCTGGATTCTTTGGATCCTCAAAACCTGGGGGATGAGCAACATATACTTCTTCCTCAAGCATACCATTGAGGAATGCACTTTTCACATCCATTTGATATAAGATGATGTTATGATGATTAGCATAAGCAAGTAGGATTCGAATAGCTTCAAGTCTAGCAATAGGTGCAAAAGTTTCATCGAAATCTATTCCTTCAACCTGGGTGTAGCCTTGGGCTACAAGTCGTGCCTTGTTCCTCACCACTTGACCGTCCTCATCTTGCTTGTTTCAGAAAATCCACTTGGTGCCGATGATGTTATGCTTGCGAGGATCTGGTCGTTTGACGAGCTCCCATACGTCATTCAGCTTGAATTGAAGAAGTTCGTCTTGCATGGCTTGGATCCACTCCGGTTCCAGAAAAGCCTCAGCTACTTTTGAGGGTTCTGTGATAGATACAAAAGAAAAATGCCCACAAAAGTTAACTAAGTGTGAAGCTTTTGAGCGAGTGAGAGGACCTGGCGCGTTGATGTCGTTGAGGATTTTGTCAAGTTCTACTTCATTTGCAATCCTCGGATGAGCTGGTTGAGGATTTTGTCTGGGCTGAGGAAGTGGTGCTGTTGCAATTTCCTCAGGAGCATCCTCTTGGTTTTCATCAGCGATGGGGATTGTTTCTTCATCAATTTCCTCAGTGGGGACAATGTCTTCAGTAGGCTTAAGCTTTATTGCTTCCTCAGGAGACAGCTTATCTGGATCAGAAGGCAATTGCTCTCTTTGCGAGCCATTAGTTTCATCGAACCGCACATCTACAGTCTCAACAACTTTGTTGTGATAGTTGTTGAAGACTCTGTAGGTGTGTGAGTCCTTTCCATAACCGAGCATAAAACCTTCATGTGCCTTAGGTGCAAATTTCGAGCTATGATGAGGATCTCTAATCCAGCATTTTGCACCGAAGACTTTGAAATAACTTACATTGGGTTTCTTGTCAGTGAGGAGTTCATATGAGGTTTTCTTGAGGAATTTGTGAAGATATACCCTGTTGATGATATGACATGCAGTGTTGATTGCTTCAGGCCAGAAGGGACGAGGAGTCTGATATTCTTCAAGCATAGTTCTTGCCATTTCAACCAGAGTCCTGTTCTTTCTTTCGACGACACCATTCTGCTGAGGAGTATAAGGAGCAGACAATTCGTGAGTAATACCAAGTTCATCAAGATAATCATCAAGACCAGTGTTTTTGAACTCGGTTCCATTATCACTCCTAATATGTTTGATCTTGATGCCGAAGTTCGTCGAGGCCCTTGAAGAAAATCGTTTGAAGATTTCCTGCACTTCAGTTTTATACACTATGATATGCACCCAAGTGTATCTGGAATAATCATCAACTATGACAAAGCCATATAGAGATGCTGCATTGGTTAGTGTTGCATAGTGAGTAGGTCGAAACAAATCCATATGAAGCAATTCAAATGGACGAGTAGTGGTCATGATGGTTTTGGAGGGATGCTTGGATCTGGTCATTTTCCCAGATTCACAAGCACCACATAGATGATCCTTGAGGAATTTGACTGATTCGATGCCAATGACATGCTTCTTCTTTGCAAGTGTGTGCAAATTCCGCATGCCTGCATGACCTAGTCTTCTGTGCCACAGCCATCCTTCTGAGGTTTTTGCTAGTAAGCAAGTGGCTGGTTGAGGACCTGTAGAGAAGTCAACAATGTACAAATCCCCTCTTCTTACACCTTCGAAGACTTTGGATCTGTCAGATTCCATGATGACTACACATCTATATCTACCAAAGATAACAATCATATCAAGATCACAAAGCATCGAGACTGACATGAGGTTAAAACCAAGGGATTCAACAAGCATCACTTTGTCCATATGCCTATCCTTGGAAATAGCTACTTTGCCAAGTCCCAATACCTTGCTTTTACCTTTATCAGCATATGTGATTTGCTTCAGAGGTGATGGAGTTAGTGGCATATTCATCAGTAGGCTTTTATCACCAGTCATGTGATGTGTGTAGCCACTATCGAGAACCCACTCAGTATTTTTGGGTTTGTCATCCTGCAGATGAATTAGTACAGCTTACCATCACATATGCTTCAAATTTGAAGAATATGATACTAATTTCATCATAACAGAAATGTAAGGACGTGTGAAATATTTCTATTTCATCAATCATTAGCTTGCGTCCTATCAAGCATTTCCTCAGGTCTCCAGCAAATTCTTCAAATGATGATTTTCATCTGGAGACCTGACCTGCAGAAGTGATTAGTTTGATTTCTTCACCACCCACATTTGAAGGGGTGGCAAAGCGTTCATCATCCTGCGAGGACCATATGACAAAGGTGGCATTGAAGCTAATGCACTTCTCTTAACAGTAGGGGGGTTAAAGTACTCACATGAGTATGCAGAGAACTGGTTTGAGGATTTATGAACATAATGACTTGAAGAATAGAGCTCATAATCATATTCCTTGTAGTTTCCCTGCATGTTAGACGCATAAGCACGGGTATGAGCATAGTTTTGACCAGTTGAGGATTTTGATCCTCTTGAAGACTTTGGTCCTCCTGAAGAATATGATCTGGGGTTCAGATTCTTCATAGGTGATGTCATGAGGACATTTACTTGAAGATTTTCAAGACAACTTTTGGGAACCCAGATTTTCCTCAGAGGAGGGCCATTCCTGCAGTTAGTTCCAACATATCGAGCAAATACTTTACCAGATTGATCTTTGAACAGTTTATAGTTGGAATCAGATGACTCATCAGAGGAATAGGATAATTCACATGAGAAGCCAGTTAGATTAGATGGATCAAAAGGAGGCCCAGTAGCAGCAACCCATGAGGTTTTGCGATACTGCTCAGGTTTCCAATAAGATCCATCAGCATTCAATTTCCTCTCAAAGGCAATTCCTTCTTTCCTCGGGTTCCTGTTCAAGATCTGCTTTTTGAGCACATCACAAAGGATTTGATGTCCTTTGAGGCTTTTGTACATGCCTGTCAAGTACAATTCCTTCAACCCTGAATTTGTAGCAGTGGTAGCATTTGAAGATTCTGGTGAAGAATTAGCAGTTTCACGATCAATGCATTTAAGACATGGAGGAATAAATTCAACTTGACTAGCGTTGATCTGTTGAGCTAGTAATGAATCATTTTCCGTACGAAGATCATCATAAGACATCCTCAGCTTCTCAAGATCAAGCTTCCTTTGAAGAAATTCGTAGGAAAGCTTCTCATGATCAGTGAGGAGTGTATCATAACGATCCTGAAGAATATCAAATCTAGACTGGAGATTTTTCATGTCATCAGCGAGGATTTGATTAAGATTCATTTCATCATTCAACAGATCATCACTTTTGTCTAGCAGTTTTTGAAGCTTTTCCAGAGCAGTTTGTTGTTTAGTGGCAATGATGGAAAGTTTACTGTAACTGGGTTTTTGTATTCATCATGTTCACAGTCACTTGAATCAGATGAGGAGGCATTATGTGATACCTTTGAACCTTTTGCCATGAAGCAATAGGTTGGAGCGAAGTCATCAGCATAGTCATCAGTATGGATGGTGCACTTATTTTCTTCAAGATTGAAGATTGACTTGCTGACGAAATTGGTTGCTAGTGCAAGACTAGCCTGTCCAGATTCTGAATCTTCTCCAGAGCCTTCTTCATCATCACATTCTTCTGATTCTGCCTCGGAGTCCATTTCCTTGCCAATAAGTGCCCGAGCCTTTCTGAAGCTAGTCTTCTTGTGTGAGGAGGACTTTGAAGATGAGGATTTTGAAGATTTCTTCTTCTTCTCTGAGTCATCAGAACTGTCATCCTTGTATTTCTTCTTCTTTGATTCCTTTCCCCAGCGAGGACAATCAGCAATGTAATGACCTGATTTCTTACACTTGTGACAGGTCCGTTTCTTGTAGTCCTCAGATGCAGATTCTGATTTCCTCATGTCTCTTCTTGATAATTTACCGAACTGGCCTCGTCGTGTAAATCTCTGGAATTTCCTCACAAGCATTGCAAGTTCCTGACCAAATTCTTCAGGGTCACAACTGCTGTCATCTGTGTCTTCTTCTTCAGATGAGGAAATTGCTCTTGCCTTCAGTGCACGTGGTCTGGAATAGCTTTGTCCATATAGATCTCTCTTTTCTTCTAGCTGGAATTCATGAGTATTTAGCCTTTCAAGGATATCAGCAGGATCTGGCATCTTGTAGTCTGGTCTTTCTTGGATCATCAGAACTAAAGTGTCAAATGAAGAATCCAAAGATCTCAGCAGTTTCTTCACAACTTCGTGATCAGTGATGTCTCGAGCTCCGAGTGCTTGCAGTTCATTTGATATGTCAGTGAGGCGATCAAAGGTGTCTTGGCAGCTTTCATTGTCATGTCTCTTGAAGCGATTGAAGAGATTGCGAAGAATATCAACACGAGAGTCGCGTTAGGTTGATACTCCTTCATTTACCTTGCATAGTCTCTCCCAGATCAGTGTTGCAGAGCCTAAGGCACTTACTCTTCCAAACTGGCCAGGGCTCAGATGACCACAGATGATGTTCTTCGCTTGAGAATCGAGTTGCTTGAATTTCTTCACATCAGCTGCAGTGACACTAGCAGAAATGATGGGGACACCATTTTCCACAATATACCAGAGATCATTGTCTATAGCTTGTAGATGCATTTGCATTTTGTTCTTCCAGAAGGGAAAATTCTTTCCCTCGTAGGTAGGACATGCTGCAGTCACCTTAAACATGCGTGCAGTCGACATAACTAAAACTCCAGGTGGTTAAACCAAAATCACACAGAACAAGGGAGTACCTTGCTCTGATACCAATTGAAAGTGCGTTATATCGACTAGAGGGGGGGTGAATAGGAGATTTTTAGAATTTCATCACTGAGGAAATTCCTTTTGAGGAAATTCCTCACTGATGACTAACTTACAGCGGAAACAGTTAAGGATCAGTTGTGCAATCGTTCACAACAGCAGTATTACAAAGTGAAGATTATGAAAACAGATTGCACAGCAAGCAGGCACGCAGAATACAGATGATGATTTACTCAAGTGAAGAATTTGGGGTTGAGGAAATTCAGAGAAAGTCTTCAGCAAATTCTTCAAACAGTCACAGTGAAAGTCATCAACACATAATACAGAGAATGTAAAGAGTTGAGGAATTAGAACCCGATTCTTGGTGAAGACTGTTGTTGATGACCCAGTTCCAACTGTTGTGACAGTTGTACATCTGGTTTGGAGCGGCTTGGTATTTAAACCAAAGGACACACGGTCCCTACCGTATTCTCCTTGAGCTAAGGACACACAGTCCTCGCCCAACACTCGTGGTAAGTCTTCAGGGCAGACTTCCAAACCCTCACAAACTCGGTCACCCGGCGATCCACAATTGACTGCTGGATTGCTCTAGACCATGACGCCTAACCGTCTGGAGCATGCATAGTCCTCAAAGGTAAAAGGCTTCAGTCCCACACAGGAACAACTTCTTCAGTGATGCTCAATCACTAGGTTTGGTTTGTGGTTTCGGTGGGTGGTGTATTTCCTCACTTATGATTTACTCTCGAAAGCTCTGAGGAATTTGGGTTGCTCTTATGACAAGTGTCAGTTTCTAACGGAGCAGCCAACCAGCTAGTGGTTGTGGGGGGCGGCTATTTATAGCCTGGGAGCATCCCGACATGATTTGACATTAATGCCCTTAAATAATATGACCGTTGGAGTGGATAAGATCAGTGACTTGGCGTGGCTTATCGAAACGGTCGGGACTCTCAACTGTGAGAGTCCTCATGTCACTCATATTCCTCACTTGAGGCTTTTGGTAGGATTTGGCTTGGGTTGAGCATCATGAGGAAATCCATTCCATAGCGTTACTTTGACCCCCTTTAATAGTACGGTGTTCCTATTCATCAAATGCGAAGAAAGTAAAACAGAAAGCGAAAATCTTCACGCTTCAATTTCTTCAGAACGATTTTCTTCAGGAACCACCGATCTTCTCAATATCAATATCTTCATGAGGAATATCAATTTCATCGCAACTTCTTCGCGATTCATTTCTTCAGCTTCAGACCAATTTCTTCAACTGAAGACATATATTTTTAGGGGTCGATATTCTTCAAATATCTCAAACTCCTCAATGACTTATAGATCCTGTGTACACTTATAAACACATTAGATACTTAACGTATAAGTCTTCAAACCACCAAAATCACTAAGGGGCACTAGATGCACTTACAATAGGACTATGTATTGGCAGGCTAGAGTGACAGAAGCTTCAAACCTAGCATAGAAATTGATGCATATGGGATTGAAGGGGGACCAATATATCTTATTGCTATGGTTGGGTTTTACCTTAATGAACCATAGTAGTTGCGGACGCTTGCTAATAGTTCCAATCATAAGTGCATAGAATTCCAAGTAAGGGATGACATGCTAGCAGAGGCCTCTCCCACATAATACTTGATATCGATCTAGTAACGTAGTCAATTGCTTAGGGACAATTCTGCAACTCCTACCACCACTTTTCCACACTCGTTAGACACTCGTAGTTGTTTCTTTATCTAACCAGTCCCTAGTTTTATTTACATGTTCTTTACTTTCTTGCAAGCCTATCCTATCACTCCTACAAAGTACTTCTATACTTGTTCTAGGTAAAGCGAACGTAAAGTGTGCGTAGAGTTGTATCGGTGGTCGATAGAACTTTAGGAAATATTTGTCCTACCTTTAGCTCCTCGTTGGGTTCGACACTTACTTATCGAGAAAGTCTACAATTGATCCCCTATACTTGTGGGTTATCAAGACCTTTTTCAGGCGCCGTTGCCGGGGAGCAATAGCGTGGGGTGAATATCCTTGTGTGTGCTTGTTTGCTACTAAGTAGATTTATTTGCTCTTCTAAAGTTGTTCTCTATCTTTAGTTATGGATATGGAACACGAAATACTAAAAAAATTAGGTGTACTTGCTACTCATGGAGATGGGGAACCTCCTAAAACCCTCGAGGCTCGTTATGTGGAAAATATTATGCACTTCTTTAATAATCCTGAGAAAGCCCCATTCAATTATATGATGGGATACACGTTGGATCAACGTGAATACTTTAGGGATTATCGCTTGACTCAAAAAGGGAAACTTTTATGGGATCAAATTAATTTGTTGAAATGGTATGCTTGGGAACTATGCAAGATATATGGTGTTACTTGTTGCTCTAGGATGAAGGGTCCACACCTTCCCTTTTCTTGTGAGTTTAATGATCATAGAACCTTGGCTTCTTCTGCTAATGGTATATATGATTACTATGATGTGGATCAAATAGAAGAGTTTGTTGCTTTTATGGGTGCTTATGAAATTGAGGCTCTGTTTAAAAGGTGTGATGATAATGATGATGCTCCTTACCGATCTGAAAATTTGGCTATGCTTCATTATTGTTATACTAATTATGAAATCCTATGCTGCCCAAGAAGAGACTATTATTTTGCAGGAAACTATGGAATAAGAAAATGCTCAAATTGTGAGCTCATTAGATGAAAAAAGATGACGAGGAGAGCGAAGAACAAAAGGAGGAAGAGCGGACTAGCTACCCGTGCCCACCTTCTAATGAGAGTAACTCTTCAACTCATACATTGTTTAATTTCCCTTCGTTCTTACCGAAGGTTGAATGATATGTTGATTGCTATGATCCCTTGGATTCGTTTGAAATATCCCTTTTTGATGAACTTGATGCATGCTATGCTTGTGGCCATGTTGCCAATATGAATGATGCTTATGAAGATGAGCTAGCTATAGTCCCTTATGTTAAACATGATGATTTTGATGAATATAATATGCATGTGCTCGCTGCTCCTACTTGCAGTTATTATGAGAGTGGAACTACGTCTCCACCTCTCTATGTTTCCAATACGATAAAATTGCAAGAAACTGCTTATGCTATGTATTGGCCTTTACTTGGTGTGCATGAATTGTTCTTTTATGACATGCCAATGCACAGGAAGAGAGTTAGACTTCGTCATTGCTTGATATATGTTACCTTGTGCTCACTACTATATTTCAAATCATTGCTAATTAAAATTGGCTTTGATATACCTTGGTATCCGGGTGGATCCATTACTTGAGCACTTTATGCCTAGCTTAATGGCTTTAAAGAAAGCGTTGCCTCGGAGACAACCCGGAAGTTTTAGAGAGTCATTTATTTCTGTTGAGTGCTTTTATTTAGTTTATAAACAAAAAAATATAGAGGGGAACTTAAAACTTTTTCAAAAAGAGAAGCGATTGAAAGGTGATGCATTGGGACGTGAGGGTTGACCACGAACACTTGTGTTCATGCTCATGGAAACAATGTAGAATTTTTCATGGAAGTTTGTCACAAAAATAATTATCCCCTTGTACAATTCTGTCACACCCTGTTTTTCACCACCAATGTTTTGAGTTGCAAAAATCACGGCTTTTTAAAACCTTTTCAAATAACGTTGTGAATGCCATGAATGCCTTGTATGATTGTATGCTTGTTGCTAGTTGAACCAAACCCATGGCTACATCATTTATTTATTTAAAATGAATTTCCAAAACTCCTTTCTTTGAAATCAGATCACCTCTACCTTGCTTGGGTTACACTACCATCTCATGATGCCTAGTAGTACTCCGAACCAAAGTTGGTGATCTGAACTCAAATACTATTATGTTTTGCCAAAAAACATTATTTAATGATTTAAAACATTATTTTTCTATTTTAAATACATGTCTCTTTCTAGGGCCAGAAATGATATTCCCACAAGGAAAAATGCTTATCTGCCTTAGAAAATTCTGAGTAAATTCATGGAAACTCAGAAGGACATATATTTTCAATACATAACATTTTCAACCCTATTTTATACTATAATTATTCGAGTAAAACCCTGAAAACCATTTCTGTCTGTTTTAACCTTTTGAGATATTTCCAAAGGAAATATTCTCAATAAAATCTCATTAAATTATAGGAGCCTCCCCAAGCCATATTTGGTGCCCACATAAACTCTCACCTTGATCCAAGGTGGGGAAGGTCACCAAATGAGCCTAAAACCATCTGTGTCCAGAATAGAGTTGGAACAACTCTACATAGCAAAGTTTGTCCAATGAGGCTGAAACTTTGCAGGAGTGTTTTGCACCTCAAATGAGGACTCCACACAAAAAATGAGATTTGCTAGACTCTGTTTAGTCACACTCCCTTTGGAGAAGACATATCTGGCCATTTTCATGCATTTTCAAGTTTACAAAGCTAAACTTGTGCAATGGAGCTCAAAATTGGTGGAAGCCTCTACTTTAACCCCAAGACCAAACCTGTTAAGTGGCTGTTCCAGTGGTGGAGTGGAAGCACCCCAAACCACTATCGAACACCTTCTGACAGCAAGGTAAAAACCTACCTAGCCACTGTTTTACCCCATGTCAGAGCCTCAAACTTGTTGTATTAGTGCATCAGACCAACCTAAACACCTAGTCAACTAGCCCCTCCCTAGTTCAAAGCACAAGTGACAAAAACTCCAATTTGTGCCACAGATCAGGACTGGCAGCACTAGTAAACCATGTCCCCCTTGACCAGCCGATGCTCTCACTAGCACACAACGACTAGATACACTCCCAGCAACACCCAAGACATGAGGGACACGTCTGAAGTGCCCCAGAGCGCGCCAGCATTCCGAGGCATGCCAAAACTGCGCTCTGGATGCGCTACAGGGAGCAACCGAGAAGGAGACGACGCTCCCGGCCGGATCCAACCTCCCCCGAAGTGTCCAAGACCTCCCCCGAAAACCCCTCAGTGTAAAGCAGCTGCCAGGGACCCTCCTCCTCCGCGCTAGAGCTCGGGCGACGCGTGCCCGCGCGCACCCGACTCGGCCGAGCATGCACGGACGCTGCAGCTCGACCCCACGCTCTCCCCCTCTGCGGCCGATGCTTCAGAGCGTCCTAAACCACGTCCGGAGACCGTGGTTTCGCAGCCAGCTCCTCACTGTGCACACACGCACGCCACGGTGAGTCACCGGCGCACCGAGTTCGGCTCACCGTCGCTAGCCTATAAATAGGCTCCCGGCACCTCAGCACCCCTCCAACAGCCTCTGCACGACCACTAGCTCCCCCCTAGCCACCCAATCGAGCTCGCAGAACCCCGGCACTCGAGATCGACCGAGGCCCCTCCGCCTCGGAGCTCCGGTCGATCTCCTGTTACACGCAGGCTCCTGCGACACTCGACCCACCAGAACACTCCCCTCGACACCAGGAACCTTTTCCCCAACAGCCCCGAGCTTTTTCGTGCCCCTAGCTATCAGTTCAACCACCTCCCGAAACTCCTCCGCCACGGCCACCTCGTCGCTGGCGACTCCAAGCCTCTCCGGCGCTATCCCGACCACCTACAGGTTGGCGGAGGCATGCTGAACCCATTCCTGCCCTTAGCTAGGCCCATGGACGACGGTAGCCTCGCCGGCGTTCGTCTCCTCCTCTCTGGCTGGAGGTAGGGGAAGAACCCGACAGGTGGGCTCCACCTGTCGGCGTCCTAGAGCTGGCCCGCGCGCACCACTGCCGCTGACTCCAGGGGCCCGCACGTCAGGTTCAAACCTGGCGCGCGCGCGCCTGGCAGCCTGCTGGCTGGCTGGGCCGGCCTGCTTCCCAGTCCAGGCTTTGGCCTTTTTCTTTTATTTTAAAAACCTGAGACTAAATGATTTTGTAAAAATAACTATCTAGTGGAAAAATATGATTCTTCCACTGATATTTTTCTAAAAATGAGTAGTATTTGATTCTGCCATTGTTGATATTTTTCAAAAACAGAATGTGTTTTATAATAATATAAAGGCATTAAAAGCAATAATTTGCTTCTGTTTTGTAATTATTAAAAATGCTTTGCTAGTAAAAACAAAGAGTAGATATTTTTCAAAGTAACAACGTGATTTTTACCAAGACTTGCAACATTTTTAAAAGCGGTTTGTGATCTGTTTTTGTGTGAGCTATTTCTTATTCATTCTACTCTCGACGATACAATTACCGAGTGACGAAGGATTCCGAGTGGAAGACCTCGAAGACCCAGGATACTTAGCTGACCAAGGCAATCAGGCCTTTGACCATGACTTGAACATATCAATTGATGCATGCTAGAACAGCAAGTACTTTTCCGTTGGATGTGATCATAATGCCGGTTCATCATTGGTGTGATGGTACCGAAGGCTTCATCAAAGCACTTGCACGATGGTGATGTTATTCATATGCTCCTCGGAGCACAAACATGATGAGCTTGATCCTACCATCTATGAGGATCATGCTAATGTCATGTTGACTAGTAGAGTTAATAGATCATTGCATTGAGCTTGACCCTACCCCTTGAGGGTCATGTTAATACCATGTTGACAAGTAAAGATAGAGCATATTATCATGAGCATGATGATGCGTTAAATCAAGAGTTTATGAAAACCCCGTTGGGTGCCACTAATGCCCGAGGGTGATGATGAGTTGGTGATCACCTTTGGTGAAGTGATGCACCGGTGTTTTTGTATAAATATGGTTTCGGAAAGGGGATTAGATTTATGATGTGTCGACCGTACCAACCCTACCAGTACGACCACAATACCGCTTTATGTGACGGGGCTTTGTTGATTACTGTGGTCGGTGCTAGCAAAGAGCCACATTACTAGTGGCGGGAGTGATTGTCGTCACTCTCGTGATGGGGTCGTGCCAGGTAGGACGACTATGCCATTATTATGAGTTCCAGGCACACCGTTGGTCCCCGCATGGTTGATACTTTCCAGAGTCGGTGCTCGTAAGACGTACAACATGTGGGTTGGGTACCAATTGAGTGGACATCTCTGTCTAGTATCGTCAGGGGAAAGATGATGATCGGGTACTTACCTCGGGTATATGTGATATACCGCGAGTCGTGGATGACATGGAAGTTTCCTGTTTCTCGTGGGCCCAGCGTACTACATCTGCAGAGTGTAACTATTCGAATAGCCGTGTCCACAGTCAAGGATAGTTGGGTAATCCTGCTTAAACTATGTCCTGATATTTCCACATAAACCAAGTGTGAGTGAGTGTGTGTGTGGTGTTAAAAAGGTGTTGTTAAAATAATAATAATATGACCAAGTTCGGTGACCTGGCGTATAGGGTAAACCCGGATGGTTGAACCCTCAGCTAATACATTGAGGTTATGACAAGTCCGGTGACTTGGCATATAGGGTGAACCCGGATGGTTCAACCCTTAGCAGATATGTTGATATCTGTGACCTGTTCTTCAAAAGTAATTCTTTAACTTGATGCATATTCATGATCATTCCACCCAGATGAATTATACTAGAAATGCATGATATTGTTATTCTTCACTTCCATTGTTCATATCATGGGTTGTTTGCGAGTACATTCAAAAGTACTCATTGGCTTGCCGCTGGTTATATTATTGACCAGACAAGGAAGGACCGGAGTTTGGCGATGAGTATCTTCGGAGACGGACCTGCGATCTAGGATGCTTCCAAGTTAGAATGCCTGTCGGTGTAGGCTTGATGGCATGGGCACCCGCTTAGCCCTTATGAGTTTCCGCTACCCGTTGTACCCGCTTATTTGACCTTAGGCCCTGTTTGTGAACCTGACCCTTCTGTCATGTGATGTAATATTCGGTATTTGGATGTAAGACTCTATTATTCAGTATCTGTGTTCAGTGAGCATTGATCCTTGGGATCACTGGGCACGGCGATCTCGACTCACCAGTCGGGGTCCCCACAGAACTGGTATTAGAGCCATCCTGACTATAGGAAGCCTTAGGTAGCATGGACGTTAGCCGGAAACGATTAGTACACCAGCCTTACACTTTGCACCTAAAACCTTCTGACTTTCTCTCTCTCCTATATCTTGTAGATGGCCGCCGTACCTGAGATGCTTCTGGAGACCGGCTTTCCCCTACTTCTGGTGGATAGTCTCGAGAAGTGTCACGTACGCCGCACGCCCATCTTCCTCTACCACGAGCACTGGGTCAACGCCGACACCAAGGAATATCACGTGGACGTGATAGTGAAGGCAAATGACTCCCCGACTAGTTGGTTCTTTGAAGGACCACAAATGGGAGAACTGATGCTCGCAGTGGAGACAGCCGCACGAGAGGCGCTCGTGCGTCTCCGCGATATCCTTCCTGAGATGGCTGATGAACCCGCTACTCGCCACCTACCTTTTCTTAAGGACGGAGTGGACGGGAGCTGGACGCTCACCCCATCGTCTGAGGACGGGATGCCATTAAGGTTTCAGACCTACTTCAGTCTCTCATCCGACACCCTGACGCACCTTCTGGTTAAGGAAACAAACGAAGCTTCGCCAAGAACTGCACCAAGTCAAGGGCCTACTTCACACCGAGAAGATGAAGAATCGCAAGATGAAGAAAGAAGGCGCACCTGAAGGAAGGGTCGGTATTGCTACCAGGGGTGGTGTGCTACCGATTCGGGCCGTTCCTCTTCAGAGTCGCCGCCTGACAGCAGAAGAATATACTGAGCTCTTTGCCGCCTCACCTAAGAGACGTCGTGATGTGCGGATTCTTTCTTCCACTCCAATGAAGGAAGAAGACACCGACGAAGAGGAAGATCCAGCCGAACCCACTTTTGAGACCGAGCAGTCCGCCGCGTAGGATTTCAGCGTAGGCAACTAGGAGTACCCCTGAGCATAGGGTATCCATGTATCAGTTTTTTTAAATTATGAGTGTGTATGACGTAAGCCGCATTCTGCCTTAGGCAGCCTGTACGCGACTACGTTACTTGTTTTCGATGAATGCAAATTCCGTTTTCAAGGCGTTGATTTTAAAAACTCACACTAGCACATTTGGACCCCCTCTTACTAGAGCGAACCCTTGCGGTTTCAAGCAAGGCGGATTTTCGACCTGTCTGTTTCCATGACAGGATGGTGAATGCAACTCGCAACAGCACCTTCGGCAACCCCGGCACCGCCTCCTCAGGTCAGCCGCAGGGAACCGAAGGAGAAGCTCACGCTGGAGATCACCATGAGCAGCATGGCAATGTTCCTCCGCCACCTCCTCCCGAGAACTTGACTATGGCTCAGTTCCTTCATGCTCTTCGTGAGGAACGTCAAGCCAACAATGCCGCCATTCAGCAGCTGGCTCAAGCTCTAGTGAACAACCCACCGCAGAACGGGAATGGAAATGGCCTCTCTACTCTCTCAGAGTTTATGTGGACTACGCCTCCCATATTCACGGAGACGACTGAACCATTGGATGCCGATGACTGGATTCGCACTATTGAAGACCTCCTTGCGCTGGTCAAGTGCACCGACAAACGTGAGAAGGTCCTTTATGCTTCTCACTGTCTCGGAGGCACCGCCAGGGCTTGGTGGGATGGTTTCCAGATCATGCGAGATGGACAAGTCATCACTTGGGCAATGTTCAAGGAAGGATTGCGCGCAGCTCATATTCCGCCCAGAATGATGACCATCAAGAAGCGGGAATTCCGAGCCTTGAGGCAAGGCAGTGGAACTGTTAAGGAGTATCTGCAGAAGTTTAACCTCTTGTCGAGGTATGCCCCTGAGGATGTTAACACTGAGGCCGCTAAGGTGGAACGCTTCATGGAAGGATTGCAACAGTCCCTGCAATACCAGTTGGTAGTTTGCGACTGCAGAACCTTCAGCGACCTGGTTAACAAGGCACTTATGCTAGAAGACAAGTGTCATGCAATGTACGACACCCACAAGCGCAAGATGATAGGCAGTGGAGGACCCACTAATGCAAGACCAAGACTATGGCAGTCGACACCCGCGAGGCCCAACTATCAGCAGCAGCAGTACAAGACCCCGGTGTTCCGTCAGAATTATCAGCCTCAAGTCAACACCAAGCCAGTTTCCAACCCGCCGAACAACAGTGGAGTCAAGACCAACCCTCCGGGTCAGGTCACATGTTTTGGGTGTGGTCAAACCGGGCACTATTCCAGGCAGTGTCCCAACAAGAAGCCCGATGCACCGCGTCCCAATGCACCCAACCCAGGTCAAGGAGCACCAGGAAGAAACCAAGTTCTCCATAATCAGCAGCTCAACAGCAAGGGGGGGATCAATCACATCACCGCCGAAGAGGCGCAGGAAGACCCAGACTGCATTCTGGGTACGTTCCTCGTCAACTCCACCCTAGCTACAGTGTTGTTTGATTGTCGTGCTTCGCACTCTTTTGTTACTCAAAGGTTTGCGGAGAAGTGTGGCTTAAAACTCACTCTCCTTCACGGGCAGATGGCAATTCAAACCCCGGGAGCAGTGTTGAGGTCGAATCTAGGGTGTAGAAAGGTCGAGATAGTTATCAGTGGGACGAGCTTCTTGGCAGACCTCATTGTGCGCAAGTCGCAAGGCTTAGAAGTAATTCTCGGCATGGATTGGCTGGCCAAGCACCAGAGTCTCTTAGACTGTGCCAACAGGGCCATTACCATGACAAGCGACCAAGGGGTCAAGGTCAAGTATGTCTCTGAGCCGGTATTAGCTCAAGTACCTCGAATCAACAGCCTATCCGAGGTAGAGCTCGACCAAGTGCCAGTAGTCTGTGAGTACCCGGACGTCTTTCCTGACGAGCTACCCGGAATGCCTCCTGACCGAGACATCGAGTTCATCATCGAGCTCATGCCCAGGTCAAGGCCTATTTATAAGAAGCCTTACAGGATGGGATCCGAGGAGCTAGCAAAGCTGAAGAAGCAGCTGGAGGAGCAACTCAGGAAAGGATTCATCCGTCCGAGTGCGTCACCTTGGGGATCACCTGTTCTGTTTGTATCAAAGAAGGATGGTACCATTCGACTCTGTGTCGATTACCGTTCTCTCAACGAAGTCACAATCAAGAACAAGTACCCGCTTCCCAAGATAGAAGACATGTTTGACCAGTTAAATGGAGCTAAGGTAATTTCCAAGATCGATCTTCAATCCGGATATTACCAGTTGAAGATTCGACCCGAGGACATACCCAAGACTGCATTCGTGACCCGATACGGTCTCTATGAGTGCACAGTCATGCCCTTCGGATTGACAAATGCCCCAGCTTACTTCATGTACCTCACGAACAAGGTTTTCATGGAGTATTTAGATAAGTTTGTCATCGTATTCATCGATGACATTCTAATCTTCTCAAAATCCGAAGAAGAACATGAGCAACACCTGAGGATAGTTCTGGGAAAGCTTCGAGAGCACCAACTGTATGCCAAGTTCAGCAAGTGTCAATTTCTGGCTGAACGAAGTTGGATTTTTGGGTCATATCATGACGGCAAGCAGATTGGCAGTAGATCCATCCAAGATTTCCATAGTGGCCAACTGGGAATCGCCAAGGGACATGAAGGATGTCAGGAGTTTCCTCGGACTCGCAGGATACTACCGCAGGTTCGTAGAGGGATTCTCCAGCATCGCTCGACCCATGACTCGGCTTTTGAAGAAAGGTCGGAAGTTCGAGTGGACACCTGCGTGTGAAGCAAGCTTCAAGAGTTGAAGAAAAGACTGACTACCGCCCCGGTGCTAGCTACCCCGGACATCAACAAGGAGTTTGTGATTTACTGTGATGCCTCCGGAACCAGACTCGGTGGAGTTCTAATGCAAGATGGCAGAGTCGTGGTGTACTGGTCACGGCAACTGCGTCCGCATGACGAGAACTATGCAACCCATGATCTCGAGTTAGCAGTCATAGTGCATGCCTTGAAGACATGGCGACATTACCTTCTGGAGAAGCGATGTGAAATATACACGGACCACAAGAGTCTGAAATATATTTTCACCGAAAGGGAGCTGAATATGAGGCAACGAAGATGGCTTGAGTTAATCAAGGATTATGACCTCAGCATTCAGTACCACCCCGGTAAGGCCAACGTGGTAGCCGATGCTTTAAGCCGGAAGGCCGGCACCTTGAACGTCATGCTCAAGGAACGGTTGCCCGCCTTATATGAAGAGATGGAAAGCTTCGGATTGGAGTTGGTCGGACCAGGATACCTGGCCAACCTCGAAGTCAAACCAACTCTGGCCGATGATATCAAGGAAGCCCAGAAGGGACACAAGAGTATTGAAGGCCTCAAGAGGAAGATTCGGGAAGGCAAGGCCCGAGGGTTCTCGATCGATGATAAAGGAGTGGTGTGGTATGGAAAACGCTTATGCGTGCCCAACACGGCCGAACTCAAGGACTTGATCCTGCAAGAGTCCCACGACACACCATACTCCATCCATCCCGGTGGTACCAAGATGTATCAAGATCTCCGAGAACGATTCTGGTGGCATGGCGTGAGAAGAGAATTAGGCTCCTACGTCGCTAAGTGTGATGTATGCCAGCGGGTCAAGGCTGAGCATCAACGACCTGCTGGGCTGCTACAACCTCTTCAAGTGCCAGAATGGAAATGGGACAAGGTCGGCATGGACTTCGTTACCGGACTACCCCGGTCAAGCAGGGGTCATGACTCCATATGGGTCATCGTCGACCACTTAACTATGGTGTCTCATTTCATTCCGGTCAACACCACCTATGGGGGCGACAAGTTGGCTAGCCTCTACATTGAGCGCATCGTTAGCCTTCATGGAGTTCCTAAGGAGATTGTGTCCGACCGCGGCACGCAATTCACCTCAAGATTCTGGAAGAATTTTCAAGAAGCTCTCGGAACTAAACTCTCTTTCAGCATGGCTTTCCTCCCGCAGACGGGCGGACAGACTGAGAGGGTGAACCAGATACTGGAGAACATGCTCCGCGCATGTGTCCTGGCCCATGGTGCCAAGTGGGAAGACTGTCTGCCGTTTGCTAAGTTCTGATACAACAACAGCTACCAGTCTAGTCTTCAAATGGCCCCATTCCAAGTGCTATATGGACAGAAGTGCCACACCCCTCTCAATTGGTCCGAAATCGGAGAAGGACTAGTTTTTGGGCCAGAAGCATTGAAGGAAGCGGAAAGAAAGGTGCAGCTTTTCCAAGAAAACCCGAAGGCAGCTAAGTCGTGACAGAAGAGCTATGCGGACTCTCACCGCAAGAATGTGGAGTTCATTCCCGGAGATCGGGTGTACCTACGCGTTACGCCTATCAAGGGAACCAAGCGTTTCCACGTCAACGGGAAGCTAGCCCCAAGGTTTATTGGACCCTTCAAGATCACGTCAAGGCGCGGGGAAGAGGCTTATCAGTTGGAGCTACCCCCAGAACTTTCGGGTGTGCACAACGTGTTCCACGCGTCACAACTCCGGAAGTGCTTACAAGTGCCGAACCGTTCCGATCATTGCAAGGACATTGACCACCAAGTTGTCGACCTTCAACCAGACCTTACCTATCGCAAGAAGCCGATTCGCATCCTGGATGAAGCAGAGCGTTGCACCAGAAGCCGCACCATCAAATATTTCAATGTTCAGTGGAGCAACCATACCGAAGCAGAAGCAACATGGGAACGTGAAGACTATCTCCAATCAGAATTTCCAGAGCTATTTAACGCCTAGCTTAGGAATCTCGGGGACGAGATTCTTGTAAGAGGGATAGGTCTGTCGCACCCTGTTTTTCACCACCAATGTTGTGAGTTGCAAAAATCAGGGCTTGTTAAGAAAAATTCAAATAATGTTGTGAATGCCATGAATGCCTTGTATGATTGTATGCTTGTTGCTTGTTGAACCAAACCCATGGCTAAATAATTTATTTATTTCAAATGAATTTCCAAAATTCCTTTCTTTGACATCAGATCACCTCTACCTTGCTTGGGTTACACTACCATATCATGATGCCTAGTAGTACTCCCAACCAAAGTTGGTGATCTGAACTCAAATACTATTATGTTTTGCCAAAAAAATATTTTTCTATTTTAAATACATGTTTGTTTCTAAGGCCAGAAATGATATTCCCACAAGGGAAAATGCTTCTCTGCCTTAGAAAATTCTGAGTAAATTCATGGAAACTGAGAAGGACATATATTTTCCATACATAACATTTTCAACCCTATTTTATACTATAATTATTTGAGTAAAACCCTGAAAACCATTTCTGTGTGTTTTAACCTTTTGAGATATTTCCAAAGGAAATATTCTCAATAAAATCCCATTAAATTACAGGAGCCTCCCCAAGCCATATTTGGTGCCCACATAAACTCTCACCTTGATCCAAGGTGGGGAAGGTCACCAAATGAGCCTAAAACCCTCTCCATCCAGAATAGAGTTTGAACAACTCTACATAGCAAAGTTTGTCCAATGAGACTGAAACTTTGCAGGAGTGTTTTGCACCTCAAATGAGGACTCCACACCAAAAATGAGATTTGCTAGACTCCGTTTAGTCACACTCCCTTTGGAGAAGACAGATCTGGCCATTTTCATGCATTTTCAAGTTTACAAAGCTAAACTTGTGCAATGGAGCTCAAAATTGGTGGAAGCCTCTACTTTAACCCCAAGACCAAACCTGTTAAGTGGCAGTTCCAATGGTGGAGTGGAAGCACCCCAAACCACTGTCGAACACCTTCTGACAGCAAGGTAAAAACACACCTAGCCACTGTTTTACCCCATGTCAGAGCCTCAAACTTGTTGTATTAGTGCATCAGACCAACCTAAACACCCAGTCAACTGGCCCCTCCCCAGTTCAAAGTACAAGTGACAAAAACTCCAATTTGTGCCACAGATCAGGACTGGCAGCACTAGGAAACCATGTCCCCCTTGACCAGCCGGTGCTCTCACTAGCACACAACGGCTAGATACACTCCCAGCAACACCCAGGACATGAGGGACACGTCTGAAGTGCCCCAGAGCGCGCCAGCATGCTGTGGCATGCCAAAACTGCGCTCTGGACACGCTACAGGGAGCAACCGAGAAGGGACGACGCTCCTGGCCGGTTCCAACATCCCCCGAAGTGTCCAAGACCTCCCCCGACAACCCCGCAGTGTAAAGCAGCTGCCAGGGACCCTCCTCCCCCGCGCTAGAACTCGGGCGACGCGTGCCCGCGTGCACCCGACTTGGCTGAGAATCCACGGACGCTGCTGCTCCACCCCATGCTCTCCCCCTCTACGGCCGATGCTTCAGAGCATCCTAAACCATGTCCGGAGACTGTGGTTTCGCAGCCAGCTCCTCACTGTGCACACACGCGCGCCACGGTGAGTCACCGGCGCACCGAGTTCGGCTCACCATCGCTAGCCTATAAATAGGCCCCCCGGCACCTCAGCACCCCTACAACAACCTCTGCACGACCACTAGCTCCCCCCTAGCCACCCAATCGAGCTTGCAGAGCCCCGGTACTCGAGATCGACCGAGGCCCCTCCGCCTCGGAGCTTCGGTCGATCTCCGGTTACACGCAGGCTCCTGCGACACTCGACCCACCAGAACACTCCCCTCGACACCAGGAACCTTTTCCCCAACAGCCCCGAGCTTTTCCGTGCCCCTAGCTATCAGTTCAACCAGCTCCCAAAACTCCTCTGCCACGGCCACCTCGTCGCCGGCGATTCCAAGCCTCTACGGCGCTGTCCTGACCACCTACAGGTAGGCGAAGGCATGTTGAACCCATTCCTGCCCTTACCTAGTCCCATGGACGACGGTAGCCTCGCCGGCATTCGTCTCCTCCTCTCTGGCTGCAGGTAGGGGAAGAACCCGACAGGTGGGCTCCACCTGTCGGCGTCCTAGAGCTGCCCGGGCGTAGCCACTGACGCTGACTCCACCGGCCCGCACGTCAGGTTCAAACCTGGCACGCGCGTGCCTGGCAGCTTGCTGGCTGGCTGGGCCGGCCTGCTTCCCAGGCCAGGCTTTGGCCTTTTTATTTTATTTTAAAAACCTGAGACTAAATGATTTTTGTAAAAATAACTATCTAGTGGAAAAATATGATTCTTCCACTGATATTTTTCTAAAAATGAGTAGTATTTGATTCTGCCATTGTTGGTATTTTTCAAGAACAGAATATGTTTTATAATAATATAAAGGCATTAAAAGCAATAATTTGCTTCTGTTTTGTAATTATTAAAAATGCTTTGCTAGTAAAAACAAAGAGTAGATATTTTTCAAAGTAACAACCTGATTTTTACCAAGACTTGCAACATTTTTAAAAGTGGTTTGTGATCCGTTTTTGTGTGAGCTATTTCTTATTTATTCTATTCTCGACGATGGAATTACCGAGTGACGAAGGATTCGGAGCGGAAGACCTCGAAGACCCAGGATACTTAGCTGACCAAGGCAAGCAGCCCTTTGACCATGACTTGAACATATGAATTGATGCATGCTAGAATAGCAAGTACTTTTTCATTGCATGTGATCATAATGTCGGTTCATCATTGGTGTGATGGTACCGAAGGCTTCATCAAAGCACTTGCATGATGGTGATGTTATTCATATGCTCCTCGGAGCACAAACATGATGAGCTTGACCCTACCATCTATGAGGATCATGCTACTGTCATGTTGACTAATAGAGTTAATAGATCATTGCATTGAGCTTGACTCTACCCCTTGAGGGTCATGTTAATACCATGTTGACAAGTAAAGATAGAGCATATTATCATGAGCATGATGATGAGTTAAATCAAGAGTTTATGAAAACTCCGTCGGGTGCCACTAATGCCTGAGGGTGATGATGAGTTGGTGATCACTTTTGGTGAAGTGATGCACCGGGGTTTTTGTGTAAATATGGTTTCGGAAAGGGGATTAGATTTATGATGTGTCGACCGTCCCAACCTTACCAGTACGACCACGATACCCCTTTATGGGACGGGGCTTTGTTGATTACTCTGGTCGGTGCTAGCAAAGAGCCACATTACTAGTGGCAGGAGTGATTGTCGTCACTCTCGTGATGGGGTTGTGCCAGGTAGGACGACTATGCCATTATTATGAGTTCCAGGCACACCGTTGGTCCCCGCATGGTTGATACTGTCCAGAGTCGGTGCTCGTAAGACATACAACATGTGGGCTGGGTACCAATCGAGTGGACCTCTTTGTCTAGTATCGTTAGGGGAAAGATGATGATCAGGTACTTACCTCGGGTATATGTGATATACCGCGAGTCGTGGATGACACGGAAGTTTCCCGTTTCTCGTGGGTCTAGCGTACTACCTCTGCAGAGAGTAAACTATTCGAATAGCCGTGTCCACGGTCAAAGACAGTTGGGTAATCCTACTTAAACTCCGTCCTGATATTTCCGCATAAACCAAGTGTGAGTGAGTGTGTGTGTGTGGTGTTAAAAAGGTGTTGTTATAATAATAATAATATGACCAAGTACGGTGACTTGGCGTATAGGGTAAACCCGGATGGTTTAACCCTCAGCTGATACATTGAGGTTATGACAAGTCCGATGACTTGGCATATAGGGTGAACCCGGATGGTTCAACCCTTAGCAGATATGTTGATATCTGTGACCTGTTCTTCAAAAGTAATTCTTTAACTTGATGCATATTCATGATCATTCTACCCAGATGAATTATACTAGAAATGCATGATATTGTTATTCTTCACTTCCATTGTTCATATCATGGGCTGTTTGCGACTACATTCAAAAGTACTCATTGGCTTGCCGCTGGTTATATTATTGACCAGACAAGGAAGGACCGGAGTTTGGCGACGAGTACGTCTTCGAAGATGGACCTGCGACCTAGGACGCTTCCAAGTCAGAATGCCTGTCGGTGTAGGCTTGATGGCATGGGCACCCTCTTAGCCCTTATGAGTTTCTGCTACCCGTTGTACCCGCTTATTTGGCCTTAGGCCCTGTTTGTGAACCTGACCCTTCGGCCATGTGATATAATATTCCGTATTTGGATGTAAGACTCTATTATTCAGTATCTGTGTTTAGTGAGCATTGATCCTTGGGATCACTGGGCACGGCGATCTCGACTCACCAGTCGGGGTCCCCACAAATTCCTTTGTGTTTTTAAAAATAATGTGCCAAGTAAATCCTTTACGATTAGTTTGGGTGATAGTTGTTTGATCACGGTGAGAAAAGACAGAAACTTTCTGCTCAAGGAATTATTTTTCATTTTTATTCTGGAAGAGCTTTTGAGTTGATTCTATTTGCTGCTGATTAATATGCAAATGTTCTAGGCATTATAAGTTCCTATCTAAGTAAGCATGGCATAAGCAACTATGATCTCTAAGTTGTCATTGCAAACATGTTTCTCTCACAACAAAGCTGAACTAGGAACAGTGAGCTAGTCATATTTACAAAAACAAAATAGATCGAGTTCATACCAGCTTTTCCAGGCTCAGTCACTTCATCATATAACGTCATTATTGCCTTTCACTTGCACGACCGAACGACGTGAACAATAATAAGTGTGCTCGTGCATTGGACTAAAGCTGGAATCTGCAGGCAAACACAAAGGAGAAGACAAAGTAATATGGCTCTTTGAAAGCTAAACAGGTATGCATGCAAGAGCCACTAAACATTGTAACCAATATCTTCTACCTTGACCCAAAAAGCAAAAAGAAGAAAAACCAAATCTTTTTGGGTTTTTCTCAAACTAGACAGACACACGAAAAGAAAATGAGAAAACTAAAATAAACTAGCATGGATGATACAGTGGCAAAGTGTGAACACCGGCTAACAAAGTGAAAGCATAAGCAAAAATGTAAAGTCGGTGAGAACACGTACTCCCCCAAGCTTAGGCTTTTGGCCTAAGTTGGTATACTCCCAAGGAGGGAAATAAACAGCTCCGGGGTACTCCGGAGTGGACTGAGGATGCCACTGCTGTGTGAGCTCCTATGGCTCCCACTGATAAACCGGCTTCTGGTACTCGACTGGCGGCTCGGGCACGGGCACCTGTGGTTGGGCCAAGCCCCAATATGCGTAGATGTCCGAGGCCATAATAATGTACGTGCGTGCATGAAGATTGAACGAAGAAGGAGCAGGCAAAGTAATAGTCTCACGAGTACCCTGACTAAATACCAGGTTATAAATCATCCTTCTATTTATATCTCTATCAAAAAAGTCATGGCGAACCATGCTATCGTGATCTAGATATCTCTCGGGAAGAAGAATCTCTTCTTCCTCGTCCAGTCTAATAGGTATCTCAAAGTGTCTAGCAAGACGAGTAGCATAGATACCTCCATAGACAACACCTTTAGAACGGTTCAAGTTCAACCATTGAGCTACTATAGCGCCCAAGCTATAAGTTTTATCGTTATAAAGGGCTTCGCGCAAGACCGCAAGATCTGGGGAGCTAAGGGACCCAGTTTTCCCACGGCCAATCAAACATTTTCCCACAAATAATGAGAAGTACCGAAGCACGGGAAAATGAATGCTAGCAGCTCTAGCGCAAGACACTCCTCTCTCCTCTCTACAGCAATTGTACCAATGAAAGCTTCCAAGTCCCATGGACGAGGTTCATGAATATCCCCAACGTGACGTAATTTGCAAACATTGCAAAAATCCTGGAGTGACATGCGCTCGGGGATATCATAAAGTTTGAACTCAACCATAGGAGGATTCTTCCTCGGATAGAAGTTAAAGCTTTGTACGAATATATTAGTGAGGAGGAGGTATTGTGGACACTTATCTTCAACGAAGGCGGTAAGGCTTGCGTTCTCCACCAAGTGATAAAAGTCCTCATAAATTCCAGCGGCGCGTAAGAACACGTCGCTTGGCCACTCGCACGCTCGAACTTCCGTGACTCGAGGGACCAGATACTTGGGCTTCTTCTCACTCCCATCATCCTTGGGTTCATGGCTTGACGAGCCTCTTAAGAACCTCCTCATCTTTTCCCTTTTCTATTTCTGAAAATTTCTGAAATTTTTAGTGATTCTAAGGGAGAAGTGAACAAGGCTCAACAAAACTCGTAGAAACTACTCCCACAAGTGCCTAGAGGCCATATTACGCATCAAAACTACTTGGGACCATCTAAAATCAGCATGCAAAGCTCAAGAGCATGGTCACCAAGGCAGCAAAAATACGCGGAGTATAAGGCACTAGAGCAAAAACTAATTGGACCAATGGAGGAGTCACTTACCAAGGAGTAATTTCTCCAAAACAGTTCGGAGAACGGTGATTTGAGCAAAGAGATCGAAAATCCCAGCAAGAGGAGCAAGAACACGGGTTTGAGCTGCGAAACGATTTTTTCTGGAGGTAGGAGAACCAGATCAGAGCAAGAATGAGTGGAGGGGGTGCCTGTGGGCCCCACAAGCCTGGGTGGCGCGGCCAGGGGGTGCTCGCGCCATCAGGGCTTGTGGCCCACTGGTGCAGCCCCCAGACAAGCTCTTTGTTTCAGAATTTTTCAAAAATTCCAGAAAAAATCATACTTGATTTTCACGACGCTCGGAAAACTTTTATTTTCGGGGTACTTTTCTTCTGGACGCTAAAACGGAAAACAGGGAAAACTAAACTAAATCTATCATTTTTCTTCTAAGCAACCTAAAGTGAAAGCTTGGAACACAGGTTTGTGACTCCTCGATTCATCCATCTCATGGTCATCGAAAGAAATCCGTCAATGGGGTTTATCAAATCCCCTTGACAAAACTTTTCGAATCGCAAAAGAAGACGGAGAATTTTCGAACAGTCACTAGGTTACCTCAATGGGGATGTGTATCTCCCCAACAAGCAAATCATACTTCATATTGACATGAGGAATAGGGCATATAAAGCTCCCAATAAGAATCGATGAAGTCTTTTCGATAGCATTGACGCAATGTACTCGATATTGTTTCTTCGGAAAGTGCACCGTATGCCCATTACCGTTGACATGGAAAGTGACATTGCCTTTATTGCAATCTATAACAGCCCCTGTGGTGTTGAAAAAGGGTCTCGAGGATGACAACCATGGCATCGTCCTCGGGAATATCAAAGATAACAAAGTCTGTTAAGATAGTGGTGTTAGCAACCACAACAGGCACATCCTCACAAATGCCGATAGGGAAAGCAGTTGATTTGTCGGCCATTTGCAGAGAGATTTCAGTGGGTGTCAACTTATCCAGTTCAAGTCTACGATAAAGAGAGAGAGGCATAACACTAACACCGGCTCCAAGATCGCATAACGCAGTTCTAACGTAGTTGCCTTTAATGGAGCAAGGTATAGTGGGCACACCGGGATCACCTAGTTTCTTAGGAGTTCCACCCTTGAAGGTATAATTAGCGAGCATGGTGGAAATCTCAATCTCAGGTATCCTCCTCTTATTAGTCACAATATCTTTCATGTACTTTGCATACAGAGACATCTTGAGCATATCCGTCAGACGCATTTGCAGAAAGACAGGTCTGATCATCTCAACGAATCGCTCAAAATCCTCATCATCCTTTTTCTCGGATGGTTTGGGAGGAAAGGTCATGGGTTTCTGAACCCATGGTTCCCTTTCTTTACCATGCTTCCTAGCAGCAAAGTCGTTCTTATCGTATCTTCTATTCTTAGGCTGTGGGTTATCAAGATCAACACTAGGTTCAATCCCACATCCTTATCATTGCTAGGTTGAGCATCATCATGAACATTACTATTGGTATCATCATTAGGCTCATGTTCATCACCAGATTGTGTTTCAGCATCAGAGACAGAGACATCGTTTGGACTCTCAGGTGTATCAGCAATAGGGTTGCTAGCATGCAGGTTCCTATCATCTTTCTTCTTCTTTCTAGGATGACTAGGTGCATCAGTGCTAACAGCTTGAAAATCTTGTTCAATTCTCTTCGGATGACCCTTAGGATACAAAGGTTCCTGGGTCATTCTACCGCCTCTAGTGACGACTCTGACAGAATTGTCATTCAACTCATTGAGCAAGTCATTCTGAGCTTTAAGTACTTGTTCTACCTGAGTAGTAACCATAGAGGCATGTTTACAAAGCATACGAGCATTCTTTTCCAATTGTGTGCTAACATAATCATTGGAACTCTCTTGTTTGGCAACAAAGTTATCAAATTCATCCATGCATAAGCTAGCAGGTTTATCAAAAGGAATATCACTCTCATCAAACCTACGCAGAGAATTTACTTCTACTACCTGTATCGGGTTATCGAGACCATGGATCTCTTTGATAGGTGGTAGATTGTTGACATCTTCAGATTTAATGCCTTCCTCTTGCATAGATTTCTTGGCTTCTTCAATATCTTCGGGACTGAGGAATAGAATACCTCTTTTCTTCGGAGTTGGCTTAGGAGGTGGTTCGGGAATAGTCCAAGCATTGTCATTGCACAAGATGTTATTCAATAGAATCTTAGCTTGTTCTACGGTTCGTTCCCTAAAAACACTACCGGGACAACTATCTAGGTGGTCTTTGGAAGCATCGGTAAGTCCATTATAGAAGATATCAAGTATTTCATTATTCTCAAGAGGGTGATCAGGCAAAGCATTCAGTAGCTGGATAAGCCTCCCCCAAGCTTGTAGGAGACTCTCTTCTTCAGCTTGAGCAAAGTTGTATATTTCCTCCAAGGCAGCTTGCTTCTTATGGGCAGGGAAATATTTTTCAGAGAAGTAGTAGTCCATATCTTGGGGGCTACGCACACAACCAGGAGCAAGAGAAGTGAACCAGGTCTTAGCATCATCCTTTAGCGAGAAAGAAAACAGCTTGAGCATGTAGTAGTGGCGGATCTTTTCCTCACTAGTGAATAGGGTGGCTATATCGTGCAGTTTGGTAAGATGAGCTACAACCGTTTCAGACTCATAACCTTGAAAAGGATCAGATTCGACGAGAGTGATTAACTCAGGGTAGACGGAGAATTCATAATCCTTATCGGTCACAAGGATAGGCGAAGTGGCAAACTTCGGGTCCTATTTCATCCTAGTGTTCAGAGATTTTTCCTTCCACTTGCGAAGTAATTTCTCCACATCATAGCTATCCTTACACGCAAGAAAATCCTCAGCTATCTCTCCCTCCATAACATAGCGCGTATCAGGCATAACAGGCATAGTAGCAGGTTGTACTTCAATAGTATCAGCAGTTTCAGAAGTATCATCACATCTAGCAGCAACTCTAGCAATATGTGCATCAAGGAATGCACCAAGTGGCAAATCAGTATTAGGCATAGTATCGAGCATAGCATCATCAGGCATAGTATCAAGCATAGCATCATCAGGCATAGTATCAAGCATAGCATCATCAGGCATAGTATCAAGCATAGCATCATGAGCAGCAGAAGTAGCATCATCAAGCACATGCGACATATCAAGATTTCTAGCAGGAGGTGATGTCGCAAACTTACTCAAAACTGAAGGTGAATCAAGTGCAGAGCTTGATGGCAGTTCCTTACCTCTCCTTGTAGTGGAAGGCAATATTTTAGTTCTTGGATCTTTCAGAGTTTGTCAGATTCAACCACACCTGAAAGATTAGTGTCTGCAAGCAAAGTATCAGTAGCAAAGTAGTATGATAGCAACGATGCCAAAAACGATCTGTTCACGGCAGACTATTCCTAACTGTTGTATCAATTGCGCCAGTAAATAGCACGTTGACGGGGGACTATTCTTCACCAGCAACTGCTCCAGAAAAGTCTTGCAACAAGTAACAAAGAGGTAGCAAGGACCAGCAGTATCAGGAGCAACAAAGTAACAGCAGTAGCAACAGTAGCAGCAAAGTGGCCCAATCCCTTTTGTAGCAAGGGACAAGCCTAGACAAAGTAACATAGCGAGGACCAGTAGTAAAAGACTCGTAGGGAGTGGATCGGTGATGGATGAGTATTACGGATGTGATTCATCATGTAACAACTATAACACGGAGAGATAAGTAACTAGCTCCCGTTCGTCAATCTAATGTAGGCATGTATCGTGTATGTAGTCATACGTGCTTAGGGAAAAGAACTTGCATGAAATCTATTGTCCATCCCTCTCGTGGCAGCGGGGTCCTAATGAAAACTACGGGATATTAAGGTTCTCTTTTAATAAAGAACCGGACCAACGCATTAACACGCGGTGAATACATGAACTCCTCACACTATGGTCATCTCCGGGAGTGGTTCCGGCTATTGTCACTCCGGGGTTGCCGGGTCATAACACATAGTAGGTGACTACAACTTGCAAGATAGGATCTAAAACACACATATATTGGCGACAACATAATAGGTTCAGATCTGAAATCATGGCAATCGGGCACTAGTGACAAGCATTAAGCATAGCCAAGTAGTAGCAACATCAATCTAGAACATAGTAGATACTAGGGATCAATCCCCGTCAAAACTAACTCGATTACATGGTAGATCTCATCCAACTCATCACCGTCCAGCAAGCCTACAATGAGATTACTCACGAACGATGAAGAGCATCAGGAATTGTCGATGGAGGAAGGTTGATGATGACGATGGCGACGATTTCCCCTCTCCGGGCCCAAAATGGACTCCAGATCTGCCCTCCAGATGAAGAACAGGGGGTGGCGGCGCCTCCGTATCGTAAAACGCGATGAAACCTTCTCTCTGATTTTTTTTCCGGGCAAGAAGGAAGATATAGAGCTGAGTTTGGGGGCGGTGGTGCCACATGGGCCCCACAAGCCCTCACGGCGCGGCCTAGGGGGTGGTCGCGGCCCAGGGGCTTGTGGCCCACTGGCACGCCCCCTCCGGTGGATCTTTGCGCAGGTATTTTTCTTTTATTCCAAAAAAATTCTTCGTAAATTTTCAAGACATTCTGAGAACTTTTATTTCTGCACAAAAACAACACCATGGCAATTCTGCTGAAAACAGCGTCAGTCCGGGTTAGTTCCATTCAAATCATGCAAATTAGAGTCCAAAACAAGGGCAAAAGAGTTCGGAAAAGTAGATACGACGGAGACGTATCACGGAAAATGATGTTTTCAGCAAAATTGTCATGGTGTTGTTTTTGCGCAGAAATAAAAGTTCTCGGAATGACCTAGAAATTTACGAGGATTTTTTGTGGAATATAAAAAAATACGGGCGCAAGAATCAACCGGAGGGGTGGAGCGAGGAGCCCAGAAGCCCAGGAGGCGCGGGCCCCCCCTGGTCGCGCATAGCAAGCTTGTGGGGCCCTCAGGGCTCCACCGCCAGCAACTCCAGCTCTACTTAGTCCCTTTCGTCCGGAAAAAATCGAGGATAAGAGTTCATCGCGTTTTACGATACAGAGGCGCCGCCACCACCTGTTCTTCCTCTAGAGGGCAGATCTAGAGTCCGTTCGGGGCTCCGGAGAGGGGAGATTGTCGCCATCGTCATCACCAACCTTCCTTCATCACCAATTCCATGATGCTCTTCACCGTTCGTGAGTAATCTCATCAATGGCTTGGTGGACGGTGATGGGTTGGATGAGATCTATCATGTAATCGGGTTAGTTTTGATGGAGATTGATCCCTAGTATCCACTATGTTCTGAGATTGATGTTGCTACTACTTTGCCATGCTTAATGCTTGTCACTAGGGCCCGAGTGCCATGATTTCAGATCTGAACCTATTATGTTCTCGTCAATATATGTGTGTTCTTGATCCTATCTTGCAAGTTGTAGTCACCTACTATGTGTTATGACCCGGCAACCCCGGAGTGACAATAGCCGGAACCACTCCCGGAGATGACCATAGTATGAGGAGTTCATGTATTCACTAAGTGCTAATGCTTTGTTCCGGTTCTCTATTAAAAGGAGAACCTTAATATCCCGTAGTTTCCATTAGGACCCTGCTGCCACGGGAGGGATGGACAATAGATGTCATGCAAGTTCTTTTCCCTAAGCACGTATGACTATATACGGAATGCATGCCTACATTACATTGACGAACTGGAGCTAGTTACTTATCTCCCCATGTTATAACTGTTGCATGATGAATGTCATCCAGCATAATTATCCATCACCGATCCAATGCCTACGAGTTTTTCATACTGGTCCTTGCTACGTTACTTTGCCGCTACTGCTGTCACTGCTGCTACTGTTACTTTGCTGCTATTGTTGTCACTGCTACTATTGTTACCGCTAATGTTGTCACTACTGCTACTGTTACCTTTGCTACTATTGCTATCACACTTATTTGCTACTGATACTTTGCTGCAGATACTAAGCCTTTCAGGTGTGGTTGAATTGATAACTCAACTGCCAATACTCGAGAATATTCTTGGGCTTCCCCTTGTGTCGAATCAACAAATTTGGGTTGAATACTCTACCCTCGAAAACTATTGCGATCCCCTATACTTGTGGGTTATCACAAGTCGATATTAACTATTACAACATGATCATCTCATACATCCAATATATCACATCACGTCATTGGCCATATCATATCACAAGCATACCCTGCAAAAACAAGTTAGACGTCCTCTAATTTGTTGTTGCATGTCTTACGTGGTTGTTATAGGTATCTAGTATGATCGTATCTTACTTACGCAAAAACCACAACGGAGATGTGCAAATTGCAATTGAACCTCTCCAAGGACCGCCGCGGTCAAAACCAATTCAACTAAAGTTGAAGAAACCGACACCTGCCAATCATCTTTATGCAACGAGGTTGCACGTTAATCGATGAAACCAGTCTTCCGTAAGCGTACGAATAATGTCGTCCTGGGCCGCTTCAATCCAACAATACCGCCGAATCGAGAAAAGACTAAGGAGGGCAGAAAATCGAACATCACCATCCACAAAACCCTTTGTGTTCTACTCGAGATAACATCTACGCATGAACCTAGCTCATGATGCCACTGTTGGAGAACGTTGCATGGGAAACAAAAATTTCCCTACGCACATGAAGACCTATCATGGTGATGTCCATCTACGAGAGGAGATTTGGATCTACATACCCTTGTAGATTGCACAGCACGAAGCGCTAAGAAACGCGGTTGAAGTAGTCGAATGTCTTCATGTCCCTCGAACCGCCCCACGAACCGTCCCGCGATCCGTCCCACGATCCGTTTCGATCTAGTGCCGAACGGATGACGCCTCCGCGTTCAGAACACGTACAGCTCGACGATGATCTCAGCCTTCTTGATCCAGCAAGCAAGATGGAGAAGTATATGAGTTCTCCGGCAGCGTGACGGCTCTCCGGTGGTGGTGACGATCTACTCCTGCAGGGCTCCGCCCGAGCTCCGCAGAAATACGATCTAGAAGAAGAACTATGGTGTCTAGATCTGAGTTTGCACGTGGCAAAAGTTGTCTCAAATCATCCCTAAATCACCACTATATATAGCAGGGAGGGGGAGGAGGCTTGCCTTGAGGGCCAAGCCCTCAAGGGTGCGCCGGCCAAGGGAGAGGAGGAGTCCTACTCCAATCCTACTCCAATTAGGATTGGAAAGTGGAGTCCTTCTCTTCCTTCCCACCCCCCCTTTTTTTCTTTGGTTTTCTCCTTATGGCGCCAAGGCCCTCTTGGACTATCCCACCAGCCCACTAAAGGCTGGTGCGCCACCCCTAGGGCCATTGGGCTTCCCCGGGTGGGTTGCCCCCCTCCCGGTGAACTTCTGGGACCCATTCGTCACTCCCGGTACATTCCCGGTAATGCTCGAAAACCTTCCGGTAACCAAATGAAGCCATCCTATATATCAATCTTCGTTTCTGGACCATTCCGGAAAGCCTCATGACGTCCGTGATCTCATCCGGGACTCCGAACAACATTCGGTAACCACACATATAACTCAACTATACTAAAACATCGTCGAACCTTAAGTGTGCAGACCCTGCGTGTTCGAGAACTATGTAGACATGCCCCGAGGCACTCCTCGGTCAATATCCAATAGCGGGACCTGGATGCCCATATTGGATCCTACATATTCTCCAAAGGTCTTATCAGTTGAACCTCAGTGTCAAGGATTCATATAATCCCGTATGTCATTCCCTTTGTCCTTTGGTATGTTACTCGCATACCTATTTCAATCTCGTTACCGGCAAGTCTCTTTAGTCATTCCGTAATACAAGATCCCGTGACTTACACTTAGTCACATTTCTTGCAAGGCTCGTGTGTGATGTTGTATTACCGAGTGGGCCCCGAGATACCTCTCCGTCACACAGAGTGACAAATCCCAGTCTTGATCCATACTAACTCAACGGACACCTTCGGAGATACCTGTAGAGCACCTTTATAGTCACCCAGTTACGTTGCGACATTTGATGCACACACGGTATTCCTCCGGTGCTAGTGAGTTATATGATCTCATGGTCATTGGAACAAATACTTGACAGGCAGAAAACAATAGCAATAAAACGACACGATCAATATGCTACATTCATAGTTTGGGTCTTGTCCATCGCATGATTCTCCTAATGACGTGATCCCGTTATCAAGCGACAACACTTGCCTATGGCCAGGAGACCTTGACCATCTTTGATCAATGAACTAGTCAACTAGTGATACGTCTCAAACGTATCTATAATTTTTGATGGTTTCACGCTGTTATCTTGTCTTCTTTGGATGTTTTATGTACCTTTTATATCTTTTTTGGGACTAACTTATTAATTGAGTGCCAGTTCCTGTTTTTTCTGTGTTTTTGGCTCTTTTCAGATCTGATTTTGGAACAGAGTCCAAACGGAATAAAATCCCCGAAATGATTTTTTTTTCCCGAACGAAAGAAGATCAGGGGGCCTGTGGGCCAAGCCAGGTGGGCTCCAGGGAGCCCACAAGCTCCCACCACGCCACCAGGGGGAGGCGGCAGTGTCAGGGCTTGTGGCCTCCATGGCCACCCCCTGACCTACATCCTTGGCCTATATATTCCCAAATATTCAGCAAAAAATTAGGGGAGCCTCGAAAATACTTTTCCGCCGCCGCAAGCTTCCGTTTTCGCGAGATCTCATCTGGAGACCATTCCCGGTGCCCTTCCGGAGGGGACTTTGGAGTTGGAGAGCTTCTTCATCATCATCATCACCCCTCCAATGACTCGTGAGTAGTTCACTTCAGACCTATGGATCCGTAGTTAGTAGCTAGATGGCTTCTTCTCTCTCTTGGATCTTCAATACAAAGTTCTCCATGATCTTCATGGAGATCTATCCGATGTAATCTTCTTTGGCGGTGTGTTTGTAGAGATTCGATGAATTGTGGATTTGTGATCAGATTATCTATGATATATATTTGAGTCTTTGCTGATTTCTTATATGCATGATTTGATATCCTTGTAAGTCTCTCCGAGTCTTGGGTTTTGTTTGGCCAACTATATCTATGATTCTTGCAATGGGAGAAGTGCTTGGTTTTGGGTTCTACCATGTGGTGACCTTTCCCAGTGATAGTAGGGACAGCAAGGCACACATCAAGTAGTTGCCATCAAGGGTAAAAAGATGGGGGTTTTATCATTGGTTTGAGATTATCCCTCTACATCATGTCATCTTGCTTAAGGCGTTACTCTGTTCTTATGGAGTTAATACACTAGATGCATGCTGGATAGCGGTCGACGTGTGGAGTAATAGTAGTAGATGCAGAAAGTATCGGTCTACTTGTTTTGGACGTGATGCCTATAGATATAATCATTGCATAGATATCGTCACGACTTTGCGCGGTTCTATCAATTGCTCTACAGTAATTTGTTCACCCACCGTCTACTTGCTTTCATGAGAGAAGCCACTAGTAAACACTACGGCCCCTGGGTCTATTCACATCCATCATTTACACCTCCGCTTTTACTTTGCTTTGTTACTTTGTTGCTTTCAGTTCTCACTTGGCAAACAATCTATAAGGGATTGACAACCGCTTCATAGCGTTGGGAGCAAGATTTTGTGTTTGTGCAGGATCTTGTGATACTCCTCCACCGGATTGATACCTTGGTTCTCAAACTGAGGGAAATTCTTACCTCCGCTGTGCTACATCACCCTTTCCGCTTGGAGGGAACACCAACACAAGGCTCCAAGGCCACGGGGTAAATCCTTTGCATACTTAGGAAGTCCCTTAAGGCGTAGCCTCAGCTGAAGGATTCCTGGTGCCGTCGACTATTCTTGGCGCAGTTGCAAGGGAAGCACAGCTGACATCAGAAGCATTTCTGGCGCCGTTGCTGGGGAGGAGAAATCAAGATCTATCCACGTAGGTCTCACAACCTATTCTCTTTTATTTACTTTTGTTGCGAGTTGCCTCTCGTTTTCCTCTCCCCCACTTCACATTTGCCATTTTCATTTGCCTTTCTCCTTCGCCGTTTTCTTTTCCCTTTGCCGGCTTTCTCGCTTTCTTGTGTTCTTGTTTGTTTGTTGAAGCCGTCATGGCTGAAAACACCAAACTTTGCGACTTCCCGAGCACTAATAATAATGATTTTATTAGTACTCCGATTGCTCCCGCCACTAGTGCGGAATCGAATGAAATCAACGCAGCTTTGCTGAATCTTGTTATGAAAGAGCAATTCTCTGGCCTTCCTAGTGATGATGTCGCATCCCATCTCAATACCTTCATTGAGCTTTGTGATATGCAAAAGAAAAGAGATGTGGATAATGACGTGATTAAGTTGAAACTTTTTTCTTTCTTGTTGCGAGATCGCGCAAAAACTTGGTTTTCTTCTTTGCCAAAAAATAGTATCGATTCTTGGGATAAGTGCAAAGAAGCTTACATATCCAAGTATTTTCCACCTGCTAAGATCATCTCCTTACGTAACGATATCATGAATTTCAAGCAACTTGATCATGAACATGTTGCACAATCTTGGGAGAGGATGAAGCTTATGATTAGAAATTGTCCCGCTCATGGCTTGAGTTTGTGGATGATTATACAAATCTTTTACGCTGGCTTGAATTTCGCTTCTCGCAATATCTTGGACTCCGCCTCAGGTGGAACATTCATGGAAATCACGTTAGGAGACGCTACAAAACTCCTAGACAATATCATGACCAACTACTCTCAGTGGCACACTGAAAGGTCGCCTCCTAGCAAAAACGTACACGCTATAGAAGAGATTAACTCGCTTAGTGCTAAGATGGACGAGTTGATGAATTTGGTTGCTAGTAGAAACGCTACCGTAGACCCTAATGACATGCCACTATCTTCTTTGATTGAGAGTAGCAACGCTAGTTTGGACGTGAATTTTGTTGGTAGGAACAGTTTTGGCAACAACAATGCTTTTAGAGGAAACTATGTTCCTAGTCCTTTTCCTAGTAACTCCTCTAACAATTATGGCAATTCCTACAACAACACTTATGGAAATCACAACAAATTACCCTCTGATTTAGAGAGTAATATCAAAGAGTTCATCAACTCTCAAAAGATTTTCAATGCGTCCATAGAGGAAAAACTACTCAAAATTGACGATTTGGCTAAGAGCGTTGATAGGATGTCTTGTGATATTGATGCTTTGAAAGTTAGATGCGCTCCTGCTAAGGTCAACTTGAATGAAACTTTGAAATCTATGCGTGTCTCCATGAATGGGAGCAAAGGAAGAACCGCCCAAATTCGCGCTAGGCCTGAATGGTTTAAAAGGGTGCATTCTAGTGATGCAAATCATGAAGATCTTAAAGTGCTTGGTGTGTCTCCTCTTGAGTCTTTGTTTTCGCGTGTCAAACCTATTTATGGAGGGGCTGGATATGAATCCACTTTGATTCAAAAACACCCCAATGATTCGGAGTCCACCTATCTTGATGATAAAGGTGTGGAGAGTGGAGTAGAAGAAGTCAAAATTTTGGGTAGTAATGAAACTCCCACTTTGGATTTCAAGGAATTCAATTATGATAATTGCTCCTTGTTTGAATGCATTTCTTTGATGCAATCCATTGCAAACTCTCCACATGCTTATAGCCAAAGCAAAGCCTTTACCGCGCATATCGTAGATGCTATGAAGAAATCTCTTGAAGAGAAGCTCGAACTAGAAGTCTCTATACCTAGAAAACTTCATGATGAGTGGGAACCTACTATCAAAATCAAGATCAAAAACTATGAGTGCAATGCTTTGTGTGATTTGGGTGCTAGTGTTTCCGCGATTCCAAAGTCTTTATGTGATATTCTTGGTTTTCATGAGATTGAAGAGTGTTCTCTTAATTTGTATCTTGCGGATTCTACTGTCAAGAAACCCATGGGAAGGATCGATGATGTTCTTATTGTTGCAAATAAGAACTATGTACCCGTGAATTTCATTGTACTTGACATATATTACAATCCTTCATGTCCCATTATTCTTGGTAGACCTTTCCTAAGGACTATTGGTGCTATCATCGATATGAAGGAAGGGAATATTATATTTCAATTCCTTTAAAGAAGGGCATGGAACACTTTCCTATAAATAAAATAAGATTGCCTTATCAATCAATGATGAGGGCTACTTATGGTTTGAGCACCAAAGATGACTATATGTGATTCCATCACCTTTCGCCTAGCTAAGGGCGTTAAACAAAAGCGCTTGTTGGGAGGCAACCCAACGAATCTATCCTTTTTCTTTCTGTTTTGTGTTTTCCACACTTTCATAATTCTGTTATGATTGTGTTTTTTGTGTTTCTTTTTGCGTTTGTGCCAAGCAAAACCGTTATGATTAGTCTTGGGGATGATCGTTTGGTCATGCGGGAAAAGACAGAAACTTTCTGCTCACGAAAAGAATTTTCATTTGTTCTATGTAAGAGCTTTTGAGTTGATTCTTTTTGCTGCTGATTTCTACGCAAATTATTCGGACTGTCGTAATTTTTCAGAATTTTTGAAGTACCAGAGGTATACGAAATATACAGATTGCTACAGACTGGTTTGCTGTTAACAGATTCTGTTTTTGTTGTGTTGGTTGCTTATTTTGATGAAACTATGGATAGTATCGGGGGGTATTAGCCATGGAAGATTGAAAGTACAGTAACCCAACATCAGCACAAGTAGAATTTAAGGTTGCTACAGTACCTAAGGAAGTGGTGGTTTGCTTTCTTGTACTAATGTTATCACGAGTTTCTATTTAAGTTCGGTGTTGTGAAGTTTTCAAGTTTTGGGTGAAGTTCTTATGGACAAAGAGATAAAGAGTGGCAAGAGCTCAAGCTTGGGGATGCCCAAGGCACCCCAAGAGATTCAAGGATGTTGTAAAAGCCTAAGCTTGGGGATGCCCCAGGAAGGCATCCCCTCTCTTGTCTTCAACCCATCGGTAACGTTACTTGGGGCTATATTTTTATTCACCACATGGTATGTGTTTTTGCTTGGAGCGTCTTGTATCGTAGGAGTCTTTTATTTTTTTTGTGTCACAATCATCCTTGCTGCACACCTAGAGATAGAGACATGCACTCACCGTGATTTTGTCGAGCTTCACTTATATCTTTTGGTAGACAATTCAGCTCACATGTGTTTCACTTATATCTTTCGAGCTAGATACTTTTGCTCTATGTGCTTCACTTATATCTTTTAGAGCACAGCGGTGCATGGCTTGGTAGTTGATCTATGCTTTCAAATTAGTCTCAAAAGGGGTAGTTATCCAAAGGGATACGAAAACTTCCACCTTCATGTGCATTGAATAGTTAGCGAAGTTTGATTCATCTCAATTAGTTTTGAGTTGTGGTTATGGTAATATTGAAGTCATGCTAGTAAGGTGTTGTGGATCTAGAAATACTTGTGTTGAAGTTAGTGATTCCCGTAGCATGCACGTATGGTGAACCGCTATGTGATGAAATCTGAGCATGATTAGTATATTGATTGTCATCCTTTGCGTGGCGGTCAGGATCGCGCGATGGTTTATACCTACCAACCCTTCCCCTAGGAGTATGAGTTGAATGCTTTGTTTCGATTGCTAATAAAACTTTTGCAACAAGTATATGAGTTCTTCATGGCTAATGTTGAGTCCATGGTTTAGATGCACTTTCACCTTCCACCATCACTATCTTCTTAGTGTCGTGCAACTTTCGTCCAAAAACCCACCATTAGCCTCCCTCAAAACAGCCACCATACCTACCTACTATGGCTTTTTCAAAGTCATTCTGAGATATATTGCCATGCAACTACCACCATGACATGTGCCACCACGTCTACATTGCCATTGCATGATCGCAAGATAGCTAGCATGATGTTTCCGTTGATGTCTATGCCATGCTAGATCATTGCCACGGTACACTACCGAAGCATTCCATATAGAGTCATACTTGCTCTAAGTTTTGAGTTGAAAGTGTGATGATCATCATTAATGGAGCATTGTCCCATGTGAGGAAATAAAAGAGGCCAAAGAAGCCCACCAAAATAAATAAATAAAAAGAGGCCAAAGAGCCCACCAATATGTATATATATATATATATATATATATATATATATATATATATATATATAAGAGAGAGAGAAAAAGAGAGAAGGGACAATGCTACCACTTTTTCCACACTTGTGCATATTAAGCACCATGATCTTCATGATTGAGAGTCTCTCGTTTTGTCACCACCATATAGCTAGTGGGAAATTTTCATTATATAACTTGGCTTGTATATTCCAATGATAGGCTTCCTCAAAATTGCCTTAGGTCTTCGTGATCAAGCAAGTTGGATGCACACCCACTAGTTTTCTTTAAGAGCTTTCACATACTCGTAGCTCTAGTGCATCATTTGTATGGCAATCCCTACCCATTCACATTGATATCTATTGATGAGAATCTCCACAGCTCATTGATATGCCTAGTTAATGTGACTATCTTCTCCTTTTTTGTCTTGCAATCTCCACCACATTCCACACCATCTATAGTTCTATAACCATGTCTCACGCTCATGTATTGCGTGAGAATTGAAAAGGTTTGAGAAAGTAAAGGTTTGAAAAAATTACTTGGACAATACCGGGGTTGCGCATGATTTAAGTTCGTTGTGCAATGATGATAGAGCATAGCCAGACTATATGCTTTTGTAGGGATAACTTCCTTTTGGCCTTGTTATTTTGAAAGTTCATGATTACCTTGCTAGTTTTCTTGGATTATTATTGTTTCCATGTCAATAGCAAACTATTTTTTTGAATCTAATGGATCTGAACATTCACGTCACATAAGAGGAATTACAAAGGACACTTATGCTAGATAGCATGAAAGCATCAAAAATTCATTCTTTATCACATCCCTACTCGAGGACGAGCATGAGTTAAGCTTGGGGATGCTTGATACGTCTCAAACGTATCTATAATTTTCGATGGTTTCACGTTGTTATCTAGTCTTCTTTGGATGTTTTATGTACCTTTTATATCTTTTTTGGGACTAACTTATTAATTCAGTGCCAAGTGCTAGTTCCTGTTTTTTCTATGTTTTTGGCTCTTTTCAGATCTGATTTTAAAACGGAGTCCAGACGGAATAAAATCCCCGAAATGATTTTTTCCCGAACGGAAGAAGATCAGGGGGGCTCTGGGCCAAGCCAGGTGGGCTCCAGGTAGCCCACAAGCTCCCACCACGCCACGAGGGGGGAGGCGGCGGTGTCAGGGCTTGTGGCCTCCCCGGCCGCCTCGTGACCTAGATCCTTGGCCTATATATTCCCAAATATTCAGCAAAAAATCAGGGGAGCCTCGAAAATACTTTTCCGCCACTGCAAGCTTCCGTTTCCACGGGATCTCATCTGGAGACCCTTCCCGGTGCCATGTCGGAGGGGACTTTGGAGTTGGAGGGCTTCTTCATCATCATCATCGCCCCTCCAATGACTCATGAGTAGTTCACTTCAGACCTACGGGTCCGTAGTTAGTAGCTAGATGGATTCTTCTCTCTCTTGCATCTTCAATACAAAGTTCTCCATGATCTTCATGGAGATCTATCTGAGGTAATCTTCTTTGGCGGTGTATTTGTCGAGATCCGATGAATTGTGGATTTGTGATCAGATTATCTATGATATATATTTGAGTCTTGCTGATTTCTTATATGCATGATTTGATATCCTTGTAAGTCTCTCCGAGTCTTGGGTTTTGTTTGGCCAACTAGATCTATGATTCTTGCAATGGGAGAAGTGCTTTGTTTTGGGTTCTACCATGTGGTGACCTTTCCCGGTGACAGTAGGGGCAGCAAGGCACACATCAAGTAGTTGCCATCAAGGGTAAAAAGATGGGGTTTTATCATTGGTTTGAGATTATCCCTCTACATCATGTCATCTTGATTAAGGCGTTACTCTGTTCTTATGGACTTAATACACTAGATGCATGCTGGATAGTGGTCGACGTGTGGAGTAATAGTAGTAGATGCAGAAAGTATCGTTCTACTTGTTTTGGACGTGATGCCTATAGATATAATCATTGCATAGATATCGTCATGACTTTGCGCGGTTCTATCAATTGCTCTACAGTAATTTGTTCACCCACCGTCTACTTGCTTTCATGAGAGAAGCCACTAGTAAACACTACGGCCCCCGAGTCTATTCACATCCATCGTTTACACCTCCGCTTTTACTTTGCTTTGTTACTTTCTTGCTTTCAGTTCTCACTTGGCAAACAATCTATAAGGGATTGACAACCCCTTCATAGTGTTGGGAGCAAGCTTTTGTGTTTGTGTAGGATCTTGTGATACTCCTCCACCGGATTGATACCTTGGTTCTCAAGCTGAGGGAAATACTTACCTTTGTTGTGCTACATCACCCTTTCCACTTCGAGGGAACACCAACGCAAGGCTCCAAGGCCACGGGGGAAATCCTTTGCATACTTGCCTAGGAAATCCCTTAAGGCGTAGCCGCAGCTGAAGGATTCCTGGTGCCGTCGACTATTCTTAGCGCCGTTGCAAGGGAAGCACAGCTGACATCAACTAGAGGCTTAGTAGGGACAGTGTTTTGTCTATGTATCCACACATGTATTTGAGTTTCCAATCAGTACAATTCTAGCATGGATAATAAACGATTATTATGAACAAGGAAATATAATAATAACTAATTTATTATTACCTCTAGGGCATATTTCCAACATTTTTATCATGCAAAATGGCCACAAACTATTCAAAAATTGTCTCTTTTTGTTCATATAATATATATGACCACGGATTCCCACGCGTGCAATTAGCTTCTTTTTCTTCTTCTTTTCAAACCACGATTTCCCACGCGTGTACACTCCCGATGCCGCGGTGGGTGTGAAAACAGGCTACTTTACATTTGACCCCGTTGTTGCCACGGCGAAATAACACGTAGCACTACGTCTATTTAAGCCACCCTCTGCCTCTCCCATCCCTCATCCATTTGCCATCCTCTGCCATCTGCCCTTTCTACTCTTTGACCCCTTCTCCTTGTTCTGCACATCCCTCGGCCATGTAGTACATCGGACCAACCTACTGCTTCCCACCCACCATGCCGGAGAGGCTCTACCCTATCGACGTGTGCGTTGAGCGCACACTACGTATGTGGGCGATACCAAGGTGGAGGACCACAAGGAACTTCATCGAGTTCTTCCTCGCGGCCGGCTACAACCACCTCCCGCGGGGATCTCCAACGATGTTCTGCGTCGAGGAGGTCATCCAAAACGGGGTGGTGGTTGCTCTCCTTGCCCACTTCACCAACACATTCGACGCCTTCTACCTCCTTGGCCGAGTGCTTTGGTGTGGCTGCGAGTTCATCGCTTTCATCACCCACAACATGTTCACGGAGTACACCAACATCTTCCCCACCGTGCCGCGCATGCACACTCTTTCGTACCCCATTGACAACGCCCCGGAGGAGGAGTGAAGGGTGCCGGGAGGAGGAGCGAGGTGGAGAAGGCGGCGGCTTGGGTTCTAAACCCTCTATCTTTTTTTTAGTCTATGTTATGTTAAGTTGTAATTGAACTATGTTGGAGCTGCTATGGGCTTTTTGGCCCTTTTATTAAGTTCTATTATTAAGTTTTCTATCTATTCTATTATTAAGTTCTTCCTAGTTTGAACTATGTTATCGTGCTATGGGCTTGTTGGCCCTATCTACATATTGGGACTACATATTTGTTGATTGTTTTCTTAGAGAGCTCGCTTTGTTAGTAACCACATGTGCATGCAGCCACAACGAACCCTTCTCTTTTTTACACAAGCCACAAATATGTAGCCACCTAGCTAGAAGAGAGGAACCAGCGGCAGTGACCGTCGCTGCATCCGTGGCGGCTAGCATGCAAGAAAGCTGCTCGGACAGTGCATCGTGGTGGCACGCATCGGCGCATGCAGGCTCGGTCGGCACATCGTGGCGGCGTGCATCGACGCATGCACCCAGGCTTTGCTGGGTGCATGCATAGCAGGCTTTTGTCATCACGGTGCGCCCAGGCGTTTAATGCAAGGGACGGCCCAATGAAACCATGGCCCAATGGTCAAACAGTGACACCGCCCAACGCGGCCCCACTTGTGTGGTCCAATGGACGACACAGTCCAGCGTGGCCCAACTCGTCAGATTTAACGGTCAAACCATTTACCCGACGGCAACGTCCGTTGTGACCAGTTCCGAGGGTTTTGGGCAAGGGAGTGGGGAAAACTAAGCAAAAGTTAAGAGCGCGGGGATGAATGGGTAGAGCTAAGGAACCAGGGGCGCAAATGTAAAAAACCCTTATATTATCTATCTATCATTACTTGTTGTTGCCTTTTATTTACTGTTATTTTATTTTATATTTATATTATGTATCAATCACTACTTACCGCTTGCAAGTAACGAGTTTAAGGGGCTTGACAAGCCTCTTGCCCGCATTCGGTGCAAGTGTTTTCTATTTGGTTGTGTAGGTGCTGAAGACGGGCATTTGCGTGGTCCTCCTGTTGGTTTTATAACCTTGATTCTCATTGAGGGAAATACTTACCTCTACTATGTTGAATCTCCCCTCCTCTTCGTGAAAGATCCCAACGCAATTTACATGTAGCAGGAAGAATTTTTGGCGCCGTTGTCGGGGAGTATAACCAAATTCCTATCAAGTACCTTCACGCAAATTATCATTCACTTGTTCTACTTTTTATTTGTTGTTTTCTTAGATTTCCTAAAAATATCTAAAACACAAAATTATTTATCTTTGCTAGTTTACTCGTTTGCTTGCTTTACTTGCTAGTTTGTTTGTTACTTTGCTTGTTTCGTCACAATCTCTTAAGATAATACCAAGTTTTATGACTTCTCGAATACTAATAATAATGATTCTATTAGTACTCCTATACCACCCGCCACGTGTGTTCAACGTGAAGGTTCCGTTCGTTCGGCGCTAGATCGGATCAGATCGTGCAGAGTATGACTATATCAACTACGTTATATACGCTTCCGCTTAACGGTCTACAAGGGTACGTAGACACACTCTTCCTCTCGTTGATATGCATCTCCATAGATAGATCTTGGTTGTTCGTAGGAATTTTTTTTTGTTTTCCATGCTTCTTTCCCCTTCAAGAACTACATATGCCTGTTCCTTGTCATGATAAGGATTATCCCATAACTCAATATGTTGATGGTACTTTAATTATTGTTCCTACTCAGGAGGGGCAACTTTTCGCCCTTAAGAAAATGATGTTGGTTTTTTCTCAGTCCATTGGATTGTATATCAACTATCAGAAGTCTTAAATGGTGCATATCAATGTCTCACAATTAGAAACAAAGAGACTTGTTGATGTTTTTGGATGTAAAGTTGGGAAACTGCCTTTCACTTACTTAGGTCTTCCTGTTGGTACTACTAAACCTAAGATGGAAGATCTCATGCCTTTGGTGAATTGTATGGAGAGGATGATGTCTGCAAGATCTTCTATACTTTCTCTGGTGGGAGGCTTCAGTACTTAGACTCTACTCTCTCCTCCTTTCCAATATTCTTTCTCTACAGTCTCTCCATTCCCTCGGGTATTTTGAATCAACTTGAGAGGATTCAGAGGGAGTGTGTCTGGAGGAGGAATAAGTAGGAGCATTCTCCTTCCTTGGTTGCTTAGGGTCTAATTTTCCCTAAGAGGAAGGGAGGTCTGGATATTGAAATTTGCGAGTGCAAAATGTTGCTCTTTTACTAAAGCATGCAAATAAATTCTTCAACGGGGATGATATGCCTTGGGTTAATCTGATTTGGGTCACTTACTATTATGAAAGAGTTCCCCACGCAACTGATCCATGTGGATCTTTTTGGTGGAAAAGCATCTTGAAGCTCCTCGATGATTTTTGGGCAGTTACTTGGGTGCACGCAAATCAGGGAGACAATGTTTAATTCTGGTAGGACAAACAGAATATTGGTGGTTCTATGTTTCCATTCCACGATAGATTTCCAAGGTTGCTCATATGTTAAAGATCCTTGGGCTACTGCTGAGGAGGGATTTCAGTGTCAGAACATGTTCACATGGTTTAATCTTCCTATATCTGATCAAACATTTGAGGAGTTGCAAACAGTTAGATCAGTGTTACGTGTTAAACATGTTTGTACGTATGTAGGTCCAGGTTTGTATGTCGTACATGTAGTGTTTATCTCCCCTCTGTATTTATCTCTTTCTTGGGAGACAAGACACCGTCGCACCCCTTGTACCTATATATGTGCCTGTTGCACGATCAATGAGAATTATCGATGCACAATTCCTTCTCTCCAAAACTAACATGGTATCATTCACTGTATCGATCCTACCCTAGCTTCCGCAACCCTACCCTAGCCATCGCATCGGGCCACTACCGCCGGCGTTGCCCCACGCCGCCACCATCTACCCTAGCCGCCACCTACAGCCGCTGCCGCCGCCATCTGTTGCCGCCGCAGCCGACCCACGCCGCCGCCATCTTCCCCACCGCAAACATCGAGTCGCATCTGCCACGTCGCCTCTACCAGCCGCCGCGCTCCTCCCTACGCGTCGTCGCCTTCACTCCCTCCAGCGCCATCATCATGTCCATTGCCTCATCCCGCACCAACCCCTTCGCCGGCCCTGATCCCGCCGCTATCCGCGACACCAACATCAAGGAGCGCGTCCCCGTCATCCTCGACGCCACCAATTCCACGTACTACACGTGGAAGACCTACTTCTCGCTTCTCTTTCGCAAGGAGAACCTTGTGGATCACATCGATGGCACCCTCGACTCGCGCGCCATGGGAGACGATCCCGAGTGGACCGCGATCGAAGCCACGCTCATCCAGTGGTTCTTCACCACCATCTCCAAGGACCTGTTCTACACGGTCGTGAGTGATGGTGATGACGCTCGTACCATGTGGGGAAAGCTCAACGGACTCTTCACCGACAACAAGCTTCAGCGCCGGCCTTTCCTGCAGCAGGAATTCTTTTCCTGTCATCAGGATGACCAGTCCATCGAAGATTACTGTCGCCGTCTCGAACAACTTTTCGATGAGCTCCGCGACATTGGTGCCAAAGTCGATGATGATCTCCTTCTCAGCACGCTCACCGCCGGCCTCAACGAGGACTTCGGCAACCCCACCGGTAACCTCACCTTGATGTTGGATCCCTCCTTCCCCAAGTTCGTCGCATGCTTGAAGTTGGAGGAACGCCGGATGAAAGGCGTGAAGAAGAAGGTGCAGCACCAAGCGCTCGCCGCTCGCACCACCCGCGGCACACCGCCGCATCCCGCCCCTCCAGCGCCGCGCCAACAGCCGCCCCACCCACCGTCGGGGTTCTACACTGCGGCCCCCGCTCCCCCCGCTGTTCCCCAACAGCAGCAGGGTGGTGGGCGGCGCGGCAACCGCCGCGGCGGCGGCCGCAAGCAGCAGCAAGAACAACCTTGCACCGGTTCCGCGTCCGGGGGGCGCCTTGTCAGCATCACCCTTCTTCGCCATGGACCTACGACACCAACCCATGGACTGGCGTTGTACACGCATACTCCATGCCGGTGTCGCGGGCCCCTACTCCGAGCCTCCTAGGGCCTCCTCTGCCGAGCCATCAGGCCGCCCCTGCTGCCGTGTCGTACTCGGCCCTCCCTGCATCGCCATCTCCATGGGCCTACGGCGCCCCCGCAGCACCATACGGCGGGTACCCGCCCTAGGTGCCGCCCCCATGGGATCCCTCCCTCCTCGTCGCACTCCACTCGGCACCGACGCCTGGTAATTATGGCGGTGGCGGCGACCGGTAGATGGACTCGGGGGGCCACTGCTCATAGGACCTCTCATCCCGGTAACCTCATATCTGTTACTTCTGTCTCCACCCCCACCCGCATCACCGTCGGCAACGACGCTTCTTTACCCATTACACATGTCGGTCATACGTCTTTTCCCTCTACTTCCACTCCCATTAGCATGTCTAACGTCCTGGTTTCTCCTCACTTAGTATCAAACCTTTGTTCTGATCGTTGTCTTGCTCGCGAGAATCCACTTACTGTCGAATTTGACGTTGTTGGTTTTTCTGTGAAGGACGCCCGTACCCGGATGGTTCTACACCGATGTGATAGCTCCGACGACCTCTACCCGGTGCATCACTCCACCTCCACTACCGCCACCCGTCCAGCCATCCTCACCGCCAGCGTTGACCTCTGGCACGCTCGCCTTGGTCATCCCAACTCCACAGTTTTACGTCAAATTCTTCAGAGCTTTGCTTTCTCCTGTAATAAGGTTGACAATCATTCTTGTGAGGCATGTCGTCTCGGCAAGCATGTTCGTCAGCCCTTTAGCGAGTCAACAACTATTTCCACCTTTCCGTTTCAGTTATTGCATAGTGATGCTTGAACATCCCATGTTGCTAGAAACACTGGTTATCTATATTATTTAGTGATATTGGATGATTTCTCTCATTATGTGTGGACATTTCCCCTCCGTTGTAAATCCGACGCACTCGTCACACTCACCGCCTTTTATTCCTATGTCACTACAATATTTGGTCGTCCTATTCTCGCTTTGCAAACTGATAACGGAAAAGAGTTTGGCAACACCGCCGTTCGCCACCTCCTTGCGTCTCACGGCACTGTCTTTCGTCTCACTTGTCCCTACACCTCTCAGCAAAACGGTCGTGCTGAGCGCGTCATTCGCACTCTCAATGACTGTGTCCGCACATTGCTCTTCCCCTCCAACGTGCCACCTCGCTTTTGGCCGGATGCTCTTGCCACCGCCAGCCTACTCCTTAACATTCACCTTTTTCGCCCTCGCTGGAACTATGCTCCTCATCAACTCCTTTTCGGTGCGGATCCATCCTATGATGGTCTTCACATTTTTGGGTGTCTCTGTTATCTTAGCACCATGTCCACCACCCCACATAAACTTGCTCCCCGTTCGGTTCCTTGCATCTTTCTTGGTTACCCTCCCAACACCAAAGGTTACCGGTGCTATGATCCAGTGTCCCGTCGTGTCTACACCTCGCGACACGTTTACTTTGATGAGTTTGCTTTTCCATTCCAGCAGGTCCCGCCATCGCCCGAGCTCCCCACGGTGCCCTCCGCGGCCAGGCTCGCCCCTGCCATCACCCTTGGCGAGCCTGCTACCACGCCGAGCACCCCCACCACCCCGGCTTCACCTTCCTCCTCTAGGGACTTGGTGGCCCCGGGATCGGCTGCTCCTCCTCGCGGCACCACTGGCGCGGTTGTCCTCCTGGATGCCCCCGGTGTCGCCCCCGCTGATGCCACGTCGGCACCCTTGGAGCTCGGCTCGACATCCACCTCGCCGGGCTCCCCTTCTGGTCCGTCGGCAGCACCTGCACCTCTCACAGGTGCGGTCACTCGGGCTCGGACTAGGACTTTGTGTCCCAGCACGCGCTACCCCGAGGATGAGTACGCCTGCACAATGACTACCTCGGCGTCCACTACGACTACATCACCACTACCCACCTCCTTTCGCGCAGCCCTTCGGGATCCAAATTGGCTCGCTGCAATGCATGAGGAGTTCGATGCCCTACAGCGCAACCGTACGTGGCAGCTTGTCCCATGGCCTCCCCATGCCAATGTCATCACCGGCAAGTGGGTATTCCGCCACAAGACTCGCCCTGACGGTTCTCTCGAGCGCTACAAGGCGCGTTGGGTGGTTCATGGTTTTTGACAGTGCGTCGGTCTGGACTTCACCGACACCTCCGCTCCGGTTGTAAAACCGGGCACGATTCGCACAATGCTCCAGCTCGCTGCTTCTCGTGCTTGGTCGGTTCATCAGCTTGACGTGTCCAATGCATTCTTGCATGGCCACCTCGACGAGCAGGTGTTCTGCCAGCAGCCTACCGGTTTCCTTGACGCCACTTCTCCGGACCATGTGTGCCTGCTCTCCCGTTCTCTTTACGGGTTGAAGCAAGCTCCTCGGGCTTGGTACCAACGGATTGCGGCCTACCTTCAGCGATGGGGGTTTCGATCCACGCGATCTGATGCTTCTCTCTTTGTTTACCGCCAGGGAGCCGCTACTGCGTACCTTCTTCTCTATGTCGATGACATCATCTTGAGTGCATCATCGCCGGCCCTTGTGTAGCAGATTACAGCTCGTCTTGGCACTGAGTTTGCTCTCAAGGATTTGGGGGCTCTTCACTTCTTCCTTGGTATCGAGGTTGTTTGCACTGCCTCTGGATTCTTTCTGCATCAGCAGAAGTACGCTCACGAGCTATTGGAGTGAGCGGGTATGCTTAACTGTAAGCCCGCTTCCACGCCTATCGACACGAAGGCAAAGTTGTCCGTCGTCGAGGGAACTCCGGCGTCCGACGCCCCCTTCTACTGCTCCATCGTCGGTGCTCTACAGTACCTCACGCTGACGCGGCCGGATCTTCAGTATGCAGTTCAGCAGGTGTGTCTTCACATGCACGCGTCACGTGACACCCATTGGTCTTTGGTGCGCCGCATCCTTCGGTACATACGTGGCACCACGACTATGGGTCTCACCCTGACGGCATCCCCGGACATCAGCCTAGTCGCCTACTCCACGCCGACTGGGCTGGGTGTCCCGACACCAGGCGCTCTACCTCTGGTTACTGTGTCTACCTTGGCCCCTCTCTGATCTCGTGGTCGTCTAAACGACAACCCACGGTTTCACAATCGAGCGCCGAGGCGGAGTACCACGTTGTGGCTAACGCCGTCGCCAAGTGTTCCTGGCTCCGACAGTTGCTCCAGGAGCTGCTATGTGAGGTTCCCAAGGCCATGATTGTCTACTTCGACAACGTATCCGTGGTCTACCTCTTTGTTAATCCTATTCACCATCGACGGACGAAACACATAGAGCTTGACATCCACTTTGTTCGGGAGAACGTTGCGCTTGGTCGTGTTCGTGTTTTGCATGTACCCACCGATCAGCAGTTTGCAGATGTGATGACGAAGGGACTTCCTACCTCGACATTCGAGGGTTTCCGGTCCAGTCTTTGCTTCACACGTAATGCTTCGACTGGGGGGGGGGGGGGGGTAAACATGTTTGTATGTATGTAGGTCGGGTTTGTATGTCCTACATGTAATGTCTATCTCCCCTCTGTACTTATCTCTTTCTTGGGAGACAAGACACTAGTCGCACCCCTTGTACCTATATATGTGCATGTTGCACGATCAATGAGAATTATCGATGCACAATTCCTTCTCTCCAAAACTAACATTACGGGACATCGACAGGAAAGATGATCAGCTAGATGCTTGGTTCTGGCAGGGGTCAGTCAAACAGTACACCACAAAGATGTTCTATTTGCATGCCCACTCAGCAATGACCTTTAATCCATTGCTTAATTGGGTTTGGGCTAGCTGTTGCACTCTGAAGATCAAGGTTTTTGCGTGGATGTTGCTGATGGACAAGCTCAACACCAAGGAGATGATGGAAAGGAGACACTGGCGCATAGACGATGGGGGTTAATTGTGTTCTCTGCCATGCCGAGGAGAGGGAGGACAGGGACCACTTATTTTTCCCTTGCAACTTCAGTGCGAGAATCTGGAACTATTGCAAATTGGATGGGGCCCACGTGATAATATGTGTGATATTGCTATTCATTCCAGAAGGAACTTGGCAAACCTTTCTTTTGAGAGGCGGTCTTCATTGCTTCTTCGCATATCTGGTTGGTCAGGAATGTCAAGGTCTTAGAACATGTTCCACCAAGGTTTATTGTCCGCAAGGGAGCTTTTGTCAATAAATTTCATTGTTGGCTCATAGAATTAAGCCTAGGTTCAAGGAAGATCTTATTAGATGGATTTCTTTTTTGCCGCCTAGAGATTGAAGTAGAGTAGTCTTTTTCTCTTCTTTTTGGTTACACTTTGTAACTTTGTAACTATGCTGCAGCCTTATTTTCTATGAATGGATGAAATAGGCTCTAGGGTGTTCCCCAACAGTATTCAGTCAAAAATCCCCCGGCAATATTATTAATAGGCCAAAAAAAGATAGTTGTAGCTCATATTCCCACATATGGTGGATACGAAGCCATCAGAGACGGACTCCCTTTTTGTTTTTTCGAAACCAATAAGATCATATTGGTTTTAGTAATAACTAGCAAAAGGACCCGTGCGTTGCAACGGGAGAAAAGCAATTATAATCTCCAATGTTGCTGATCATATTATGTCTTTAAAATTTTAGGACATTTCTTAAAATGCATGAACATTTTTTAAATTAGCAAACATTTTTTTTTCAATTGCACTTAAAAAATAACACACATTTTTTTTAAAAATCATGGACTTTTATTGTTTTCACCGACATTGTTTTCAAAATTAAATACAAAAATCCTGAGCATTTTTTGAATTCACAAACATTTTATACTTTCTTCACACTTTTATTTCAAAATTCCCAGTTTTATAAATTGCAAAAGTTTTTCAAAGTTCTAAATTATTTAAACTAAAAAATGGAACAGAAAAAATGAAAATAAAAAATGAGACTAAAAACAGAGGCACGAACTGTTTTTAAGATTTTTACACGGACTTTTGTTTAAAATTGTTGACTTTTTTATTTTATGGACATTTTCTCAAAGTTTAAACATTTTTTTATATGCAAACATTTTCAAAACTCCTGAGTTGTTTTTGAATTTGAATATTTTATTTCGAAATTCTCAGTTTCTTAAAATTGAGAAAAGTTGTTTGAAGTTCTAAGTTATTTAAAGTAGAAAAACAAAATGGAACTGCAAATAAAAATAAAAAAAAACTAAAAAAACAGGCGCCCATGCATGGACCGGCCCAAACAGGTGTGCTGCATCTTTTTCCAACGCCGAGAGCGTAATATAGGAGGTGCCTATATGGACCGGCCCAGTCCGGAGATTTTCCTGTTTGAAACGTTTTTTATGACTTATAGGTGGCATTGATGGGTAATTTTAGTCAACTTTAAGGACAATTTGGATGACGTACGGAAGAAGCACTATTTGCTTTATCAGTAGGTAAGACATCAAAGAGGCACTGGGTGTTTTACCTGTTTGACCTTAAACCACGAATATTCCCAAAAAGAGGCCTAGCTCTGTGTTTCTCTGTGCAAAATCATAGGATCAGCAACGCCCCTGCACCATGGTTAGGACAAATGTTAACGACTAGGGATGAATATTCATCAACCTAACACAAGTCAGATTCCAAGGAAGCAGGGAAGGAAACTTCAGGGCCAATTTGTGGTCGGGCTCCTTGGAGCCTGTCATTTCGAAAAAAAACTATGAAAACTTATATATATTGGTGACGGGTCTGTAATTTTTTGGTTTAAAAATACTTCCTCCGTTCATAATATAAAAGTATTTTTGACACTAGTGTAGTATAAAAAACGCTCTTATATTATGGAACGGGAAGAGTAATTTGCAACTGCACAAAAAAAATCCCGACTAAAAAATTGGGACATATTCATGTACATATTTCTATTTTCTGTCTATGTCACTTATAAAAGTATATTGTTATGAAACTTTTCTCGAACGTGTTATATTTTTATTTTTACATGCACATTTTTTTCACAACAATATTTGCGGAAAAATATGGTATTTCAAAAATGGCCTTCGTGGAGCCCGTCCTGCGTTGGTCATTTTCAGCGAAACTTGAGGATTCTGAGTAGCAAAACCCAAACGGAGGTGGTGTTTTGGAACATAGGTGTAGAAACATTTATTATGATATATATATATATATATATATATATGGGGCACCTAGGTGTACTCCTGACATTCCATGTTCGTAAAATAAATTCGCAAAGAAATAATATTTTAAAATGTTAAAAAATTCCAAACGATAATTTTAGGTGTACATCCTGACATTCCATGCTTGCACACAAAAATTCACAAAAAAGTAATACTTTTGTCGCATGTATAAAAAAGATAAAAAAATATCTCGTGAATAGTTATAATCAAGCATCGAAAATTGCCTTTTTTACATAAATCACAAAAAATGTCTTTTTCACCAAAACTTTATGCATGAACATATAATGTATGGATATACACACAGGATTTTCTCTTAAAAAATTTAACATTTTAAAATATGTATTTAAACAATGAATACATCTACACCTATGAGGCAAATTGTATTTCTCAATCCAAACACTGTAAATTCTCTCCCATGGACAATTATTTCACTGTGATTCAAAACGGTGAAACGGAGACAGCCAGACGGCATTAAATGGGGCTAGTCAAGGGCTATGCCATGGCTGAGCCTGAGAGACGGCCAGCAGCCTAGCACAATGTCCCTGCACGCTGCCATGCATTCCGGACGGAAATCTTAAAGCCTAAACGAAGCATAGGCTTTTACACACGGCCCGATCTCTCGTGAGACAAATCGCAAACTAGCTGACAAGCACGGGCAGGATAGGCGGCTATTGCTACGTACCTAGGGTGGCTTGGCCGAGCGCAAAGCGAACGAGCATGAAGCTAGACACCCAGACGACAGTAGTAGGAGTAACGCAATAGGAGCATATCCTAGAAAGAAAGAAAAGCATCGTGCCTGCAACTGCGTGCTGCGTGCGCGCATGCATGCAGCCAGGCCCCCTTGAATTAAGCCAAGGGTCAGCGCCATTACACGTCGTGCTCTCTTTGTGCCGCGGCACTTCGCGAGCGGCCGCTGGATCGGGTACACGCGCAGTCTACGCGTAGCGTGCTTCTGGAGTACGTACGTGTTTCGGCTCACGACTCAGCACGTCCATCAACCCGGCTACGTACGTACGTACGGCGCGCGTGCAGCCGTGATGCGTCCATCCGACCTTGGCAAGCCATGCCGGCGACGCTGTACTGGCGCACGCCTGCACAGCTAGCCCAAAGGAATAAAGGGAAAGGAAAGGAGGAGTAGTGCTAGCAGCCGGGGCCGGCCCTGCTGCCCCGCCGCGAGCTAGCTGAATTAGCTGGTGGCAACAAGGTTACAAGGATCGAGGCCGGCCGGCAGGCGGCAGCGGCAGGACGGACAAGACAAGAGAGATCGCGAGATGCCGGCCGCTGCGCTGCGTGCATGCAAACACAGCTAGCGCTTTTATTTATGGCCAGGCTAGTACCGATGCTGCCGCGCCCCGCCAGCACCATGCTCGGTTTCCCCGACCGCATCGCCGACGGAACAATTTTTTGGTTTAAAACTAAAAGACTAACAAAATTCAAAATTCAGATCTGATCTTTCTTTTTTTTTTAAATCTAATGTAACCTCTTGACGTGACGCCAACATTCCTGATGGCTGGGTTGCAGGGGAGACGTCAGGCACCATGACGTCTCTTACGGACCCGCTCGATCATCCGCTGCGTTGAATGGCTAGCATGACAAAGGGCCAAACGTCAGGCAGCTTGACGTCTGGTCTCCAAACCCAGACGCCGCAGATCCTGACGTCTCGCCCGGATAACTTAGAGAGCTTACGGACTCTTTCCTACCCGGCCATCTTCTTCCTCCTCCACGAGAACGAGGAAGGCTCCCCCCCCCCCCCTCACCCCCATCCCCTTGATCTACTCCCTCCTTCACCAAAATTCATAGATCCGAGCCCCCAAGCATCCTTGAGGTAATCTTCCCCAATTTTTTTTTTCAACATCTTATTTTGAGAGCATTTTTGAATATTAGATTATGTTAGATTAGATTTTTTTTCTTAGTTTTAGGGATTGTTTTGTAGTTATTAGATGATATAGTTGTGTAGTTGTTAGATGACAATTTTTTTTGTACTTCAATATGTTAGGACATTTTATTTTGCCCTTTGGGTCATTTTATTTTTTGTGTATTTCAAGATAATTGATGATATAGTTGTGTAGTTGTAGATTTTGATAGATGGACATGTTGTTTAATATGTTGGATGATGATATAGATGAACATATTGTTGACATTTTTTTAATATGTTGGATGATGATATAGATGGACATATTGTTGGCATTTTATTTTTTGCAAAAGAGATGATGAAATTTGATGCTTGTTATTTTTTGGTAGGATGATGGATGATGATGGCCCTTGGCACGACGGGTTAATCGAAGAGTTCGACAGAGAGCATCGTGTTCGTGCCATTAAGAACCTGAAGGTAAGAAGTTTGACTTATCAATTATTCGTGTTTTTCATGTGTGTTTCTCGTACTGATATGAAGCTCACATTCTTTGCAGCATGTAGTAGCTATGCGCATGAGGGGTCATGGTGCGAATGACTTTTCGTACGACGTGTGATACGAACTGTATATTGCAAGATTGGGTCTTCTCCCCTTTGTGTTGCAATTCAAGCGAACCCCACCACTGGTGAACCATGCAACGCTCACCGCACTTACGGATCGTTGGAGGCTCTAGAAACACTCTTTTCACCTTGCAGGTGGGGAGATGACCATGACCCTAGAGGACATGGCCATAATAAGCGACCTTCATATCAACGGCTTTGCTCTTACTGGTCATGTAAGTGTCGTTAACTGGCGAGACCAGGTTGGCTTTTTAATTGGTGTTCAGCCCCCTCCCCCTCTGCTAGACAAGCCTGATAGCTCTAAAGTGAAGCATTCCTGGCTAAAAAAAAGTCAGAGGAGCAAACAATCCATGCCCTGCGGATGCGGATGAGATGGTTGTGCAGCAGTATGCTCGGGCCTATCTTTGGTATGTACTAACCAAAGTAGTCTTCACAGACGCATCCAGGAACTCAACCCTCTAGATGTATTTGGAGCTACTCAGGGACTGTGATACTCAGTATAGTTGGGGTTCCCCAGCACTAGAATACTTGTATCGTTAGGTAAGAGCTATGTACAGACCTTTAACTTTCATTTGCCATGATCCACACATTGCTAACATGTATGTTTAATTGCAGTTGGACCAGGTGTCAACGAGGATAAAAGACACATCTTCATTGTGTGGGTTTGTGTGGAGCCTCTTTGTGTGGATGTGGGGACGGTTGCCGATTGGACGGACCGTGCTCAAGAACCCCGATAAGCCAAACCCTAATCCGCATGAAGGGCTTCATGATCAAGATCCATATCGGTGCCCCATAATTGCCTATTGTTGGGATCAAGTGTCTGTTTACACCGGAAACTCTCATGTGCGATACAAGTGTTATGTGAACGAGTTGGACGCCTTAACTGCTGAGCAGGTACCAACATTTCAGCTCCTCCTATTGTAGGTTTTCTGGCGGCCTTATGAGAATGTGTACCTAATATCTCAGCCCGTCCTATTGTAGGCTTTCTAGCGACCTTATGAGAATGATCATGATTTCAACCTCAACGAGATGTGCACGCGTGATAATTGATGACCCACAAGTATAGGGGATCAATCGTAGTCCTTTCGATAAGTAAGAGTGTCAAACCCAACGAGGAGGAGAAGGCTCTGATAAACGGTTTTCAGCAAGGTAATAACTGCAAGCACTGAAAGTAGCGGTAACAAATGATGGTGTAGTGAGGTGAAACGTAGCAAGCGAAAAGTAACAAGTAACAAGTAGTAGCAACGGTGCAGCAAAGTGTCCCAATCCCTTTTGTAGCAAGGGACAAGCCTGAACAAAGTCTTATAAGAGGAAAAACGCTCCCGAGGACACACGGGAAATTCTGTCATGCTAGTTTCATCATGTTCATATGATTCACGTTCGTTACTTTGATAGTTTGATATGTGGGTGGACCGGCGCTTGGGTACTACCCTTACTTGTACAAGCATCCCACTTATGATTAACCCCTCTCGCAAGCATCCGCAGCTACGAAAGAAGAATTAAGACAACGCCTAACCATAGCATTAAACTAGTGGATCCAAATCAGCCCCCTTACGAAGCAACGCATAGACTGGGGTTTAAGCTTCTGTCACTCTAGCAACCCATCATCTACTTACTACTCCCCAATGCCTTCCTCTAGGCCCAAATATGGTGAAGTGTTATGTAGTCGACGTTCACATAACACCACTAGAGTAAAAACAACATACAACATATCAAAATACCGAACGAATACCAAATTCACATGACTATTATTAGCATGACTTATCCCATGTCCTCAGGAACAAAAGTAACTACTCACAAAGCATAATCATAATCATGATCAGAGGTGTAACGAATAGCATCAAGGATCTGAACATAAACTCTTCCACCAAGTAATCCAACTAGCATCAACTACAAAGAGTAATCCACACTACTAGCAACCTTACAAGTACCAATCAGAGTCATGTCACGCCCAAGATGGGACCCTATCCTCAATTTGGCACGAGGGCCTCGTCAAGGATAGAAGCGCATCTCGTCGTGTCGCAAGAATGGATATCGTTACAAGTACATGTACTAAAAAGAAGAGATATATAGAATTGGCTTACACTCGCCACAAGCTACATCAGAGTCACATCAGTACAATACATAATCATCATGAAGAAGAGCAGGGTCCGACTACGGACGAAAACAAACGAGAAAAGAAGAACAACGTCCATCCTTGCTATCCCAGGCTGCGGGCCTGGAACCCATCCTAGATCGATGAAGAAGAAGAAGAAGAAGCAACTCCAAATGAACAATCAACGCGCTCGCGTCAAGTAACCTTTACCTGTACCTGCAACTGGTGTTGTGGTAATCTGTGAGCCACAGGGGACTCAGCAATCTCATTTCCAAAGGTATCAAGACTAGCAAAGCTTAATGGGTGAGGCATGGTTAAGTGGTGAGGTTGCAGCAGCGGATAAGCATATACTGGTGGCTAAACTTACGAGTACAAGAAATAAGAGGGGGAAGATCTAGGCATAGTGGACGTGAACTACTGTTGATCAAATAAATGATCCTGAACACCTACCTACGTCAGACATTAACCCCACCGTGTCCTCGATCGGAGAAGGAACTCACGAAAGAGACAGTCACGGTTACGCACATAGTTGGCAAGTTTTAATTAAGTTAACTTCAAGTTATCTAGAACCAGTGTTAAACAAAGTTTCCACGTTGCCACATAACCGCGGGCACGGCTTTCCAAAAGATTTAACCCTGCAGGGTGCTCCAACTAGTCCATCACAAATTACCACAAGCCGCATAGAAATCCTCAATCACGAAGCTCGCAATCTCGTCGGATTCCCTAGTGGAAAACCTCAACTCCGAGATTACCCAAAGCATCACCGGAATCCCGATGCACAAGATATTTCGTCAAAGGTAAAACTAATCCAGCAAGGCCGCCCGATGTGTCGACGATCCCGATAGGAGCCACGTATCTCGTTCTCAGGACACGACGGATGGAAAAGCCTACAGGTGCCAAACCTCGAGTTGCCCCGTGGTGGCCCCGCAGTCTGTCCAGTTTGGACCAACACTCATGAGGAGCACTCGCCTGGGGGTTGATTAAATTATCCTCGGGGTCCGGAAAGTCCCTATGCAATTTTATTAGGTGATTACGCAAATGTAGTACCAAAGTTGGGCCTTGCCAGACCAGCTTTAATCTAAAACGAATTATCAAGGGGGTCCCCATAACAACCCCGATCGTGTTAGGAGCGCTCAATTATGGAACATAACACCGGTAGCCGAAACTAAGGGGGCAAAGGTGGAACAAAACACCAGGCTAGAAAGGTCGAGCCTTCCACCTTTTAGCAAGTATATAGGTGCAATTAAATAAATAGCATTTAATATGGTGACATAACAAGGAACCCGTGTTATCACATGGAAGCGACAGCACCTGCAATTAGCAACGCTACACAGGGTTAGGCAAGCAGTAACATAGCCAATCGGTGGTTTGCTAGGTTGAACAGGTTGAAGGTTTTCATGGCATTGTTGAGAGGCTGATATTTAACATGTGGTAGGTAACGAGACATAGCGACAGAAACGATAAAACTAGCATGGCAATGATAGTAATGGTATCTGGGGAAATGGTCATCTTGCCTGAGATCCCGCTTGAAAGAAGAATGCCTCCGTGAAGCAGACGAACCGACGTAGTCGAACGGGTCCTCACAATCCGGCACGCTGCGGAACTCTAACGAGACGAAGCAAACCGGAAACACAAATCAACACACGGAATTCACCACACGATGCACAACACAAATGATGCATGAGCAGCTGAATACATGCAAGTCACGGCATGACAAATCACACAAACAAACACTACACATTAAGTGAAGTTCAATATGCAACGAGTTGCATATTGACGAAACTCCACGTTTATTTATTTAGTTCTATCCCGAATAGGTACACGGCAATATTAAATGCAGTTACACATGGAAAGAGGTGAAGCGTAATTAAACTACCTATCTAGGCATTTTAAATGAGGTCGGAAATGAGATATAGCATCTCCGAGTCGACCTCACATGTTAATTTACAGTTTTGTCCAGATCTGAACTAACACATTTAGTTGGTTGTTAAACAACAAAACAAATAGGTTCACGTGATTCTACGCGTCGAGACAAGCACTTTACACATAGAGAACTTCTCCAACGGAGCTATGGTTCAAAAGATACAAGCACCACAAGATATGATGGCATGAATGCAATATGAGTACAACGACGGTCACGAGCACTTCAAAACATACAACCAGCAAGATAAAATGAAACTACACGATATTCTAAGCAAGTTTCATGTAGGACACGATCAAATCGGAGCTACGGATCAAAAGTTACGAGCAAAACAAGAAATCACTACAATCTGACAAAATCAGCCACATAGCACTTTCTACACCCCACAACTATGAGCTACACAACTCAAATCTACTCAACCAAGGCATGACACGAAAGAGGACAAGAATCACTACAACAAACAACTAACAACAACTAGCATGGCATCATGGATCACTAGGAAAAGAAGTCACAAAATGGCATCACACACACTATTTCAGACTTGGTGAAAATTACACTTCATGAAAGTGCAGTTTTCGATCTGAAGGCATATTGACAGCAGCAAAATTATAAGCTACAGGACTCCAAATGGCATGAACATTCACAGCATGCTAGAGAAACACAATGTTTACAACTAACTCCATTGGACCAACCTCAAAAGAGCTACAGATCAAAAGATAGAAGCAAGACAAGACAGCAACCAAATATAACAGATTCCAGACTTAGAAATATTTCAGCACCTCCAAATCAGCACTATTTCTAGCAACTTGAGAGAAAGCAAACCACACCTAAACATGCCTTTCTATTGCAACTAAAAATACCTGGGGCTAGACTAAACATCAAAGATCAAATCTCTAGTTGACAACTCCGTCAAACGAAGCACGGAATAAATCCTACGAATAAAGACAAGAAGGCAACATAGCAAAATATCGCGCGAACTAACTTGCTCAAAAACTAAAACTAATTGCACAGAAAAATCCTATGGATTTTTCTACCCCAAAAACATATAAAACATGTGGGGTTGCAACACAAAATGTTACCACACGTAAACGTGAGATAATAACCTATACACGGAAAATAAACTAGAGGCAAATCCCTACACGCCAAAATATGAATGACTACTCTAAAATAAATGGAAAAATGGTTCCTAAAACATGGACATTTTATCTAAGGCATTCGAGCAATCCGGACTTGCGCGAAAAATAAATACGGGCACTATCCTATCTAGACAGCACGTAAACCTAGGCATATGGCCGTTCAAACTACGTCAAGCAATTATGCAAGTTGTGAAATCGCATTCTACGCGAGAAACTACATGAAAACCATATCTAAATCATCGCGATCCGACTTACGGAATAAAATCTACGGGCAAAATAATATTCATCTCTATTTCTGGAATTTATTATAATTCCGAAAATCACATAAATTTCTAACGGGCCTAGAGGGACATGGCGCAGTCTATGTGGTGCCCATGGCGAGGGATAGGAGCAGCGGGTCCTCACCTTATGGGCCTGGCCCGGTCAGAGGAAGAGGCGGCCTCACCGGCTCGATGCAGAGGAGAGGCGGTCTGGGCCTCGCGGTGCTGGGCCGGGGAGCGCGTGGGCCGCCTGGAGCGATGGTGGCGCGGCCCACCAGGAGCGGTCAACGGATCCGGCTAGATCCCGATCCAGCTCTCGCAAGTGGCGGCGGCGCTCAACGCGACCGGAGGAGGAGAGCAGGGACGGGGAGCGCACGGTCAGCCCCTCGTCGGCTTGTGGCGGCCAGGGCGAGCTTGGGCGGGACGGCTCCGCCACTTCAGATCCCGCGGGGGAGAGGGAGAAGGAAGTAGGTTAGGGGAGGGAGAGAGAACACGGGAGGAGAGGGAGAGGCTCTCACCTCGCCGTGGGGAGCTGTTGGCCAAGGTCCGGCGGCGGAGCCGGGCGTGGAGGCGTGCTTCGGTAGCGGCGGCTGCTGGCCGGTGGCGGGCACGACTCCCGGTGGCGAAGGGGCGAGGCTCCATGGGGCTGCGGGCGCCATGGGAGGAACGGGCGAGGCGGCGGCGGCGGCGGTTCGGGCCCGGCGGGCTCCAGATGGGCTCGGCTGGCCAGCGGTGGCTGACAGAGGAGAGAGAGAGTGGGGGGCTAGGGTTTGGTGCGGATTTCGACGAGAGATGGAGAGAGGTGTCTAAATTAAGAGGGGGTCTATATATAGACAAATGGGGGGCTAGGTTAGCCGGAATTTCGTTTCGGATCCAACCGTGCGGTCGGATTCGGACGATTCCGAACGCGGGAACGGTTACGAGGCCGTGTAGAGGGGATATCCGGAGACGAGAGGGAGAACGGGCGGTGCGGCAACGATTTTTAAAACACCGACAACCTTCCGACGGTAGACCGAATACAGTGCCGCTACGGTCGACCGTTCGGGTACGAGACGAACTCCGATCGCGACGAAATTCGACAGGCGGCCTACCTATATTAAAATAACACCGCACGTCAAATCTCACCCCGAACGGAGAAATTTTTCAACACACTTTTAAAAACAAGATTCGAACGATGCCACGGGCGCGTGCATGTGCGGTCGGGCTCAGAACGGACAACAACGAGAACCGCCAACTAACAACGGATGCAAGTTTTGAAAACTAGCGGCAACAGAGATGCCGATGCAATGCCGATGATGCGAATGATGCGATGATGATGCGACAAAATAGAATAGACACACGACGAAAACGGAAAGAAGGGGAATCTTCTGGAACGTCGGCATCGGGCTGTCACAAGTCGCGAGACGGAGATTGGTTACAAGAGATGAACTAGGGTTTGGAGAGGAGATGGTGCTGATGAATATGTTGATGGAGACGACTCCCCTCCGACGAGAGGAGTGCTGGTGATGACGAAGGCGACGATTTCCCCCTCCGGAAGGGAAGTTTCCCCGGCAGGATCGTCCTGCCGGAGCCCTAGATTGGTTCTGCTCAAGTTCCGCCTCGTGGCGGCGGTGAATCCATGAAAAAGCTCCTCCCTGATTTTTTTTTCTCGGACGAAACCCTTCATATAGAAAATTAGGGGGGCCAATGGGCCGCGAGGGTGCCCACAAGCCCTGTTGCCGCGGCCAGGAGGGTAGGTCGCGGCAACCAGGCTTGTGGGCCCCTGGTTGCTCCCCTCTGACACTTCTTTCGCCCAATATTTTTTATATTTTCCCAAAAAAATCCACATTGATTTTCAGGGCATTTGGAGTTACGCAGAATAGACGACTCAGACTTGCTCCTTTTCCAGTCCAGAATTCCAGATGCCGGTATTCTCCCTCTTCAAATAAACTTTGCAAAATAAGAGAGAAAAGGCATAAGTATGGTACCACAAAGTAAAATAACAGCCCATAAAGCGATAAATATCAGCATGAAAGCATGATGCAAAATGGACGTATCAACTCCCCCAAGCTTAGACCTCGCTTGTCCTCAAGCGAAAACCAAGACCCAAAACATGTCCACATGTTTAGGGATGAAGGTGTAGATAAAACATAATACGGACATGAGGGCATCATGATCACACATAGAACAGCAATACATCATAGAGATTCTTATGGGAAAGTAACAATTCATTCACAATGCAACGCATGAAACAAAAACCTTACCGAGAAGTAGCCAACAACAATCCATAGTCATTGAAGCAATTGCAATTTATCATAACATCAGAAAGAGTCAAATAAGAGCTTGTAAGGCAAATCCACATACTCAATCATCTCTTTTGTTTTCCACAATTGTTACAACTCACGTGGTACTCATGGTATCAAAGTTTCAGCTGGACACAGAGAAAGATAGGGGCTTATAGTTTTGCCTCCCAACCATTTACCTCAAGGGTAAAGTCAACAATAATAAAGCATAAGTACTCATATCCAAGTTGATATATGAATATAGATCTTTCCCAAGCATATGACGTTCACCAAGAGAAAGGCTAAATAAGGAATTGGTGAAGATCACCATGACTCTTACAAGGGCAAAAGGTAAAGGTACAAGATAGGCCCTTCGCAGAGGGAAGCAGAGGTTGTCATGCGCTTTTGAGGTTTGGATGTGTGTCCTCTTAGTGCGGAGGAACGTCACTTTATATTGCCTCCTGTGATAAAGAACTTTATTATGCAGTCTGTCGCTTTTATGTCTTCCTCATCACAGGTTCGTACAAAGCTTATTTTCCACACACTAATAGATCATACATATTAGGGAGCAATTTTTATTGCTTGCATCGATGACAACTTACTGGAGGGATCTTATTCAATCCATAGGTAGGTATGGTGGACACTCATGGCAAAACTGGTTTGAAGGTTTATGGATGCACAAGTAGTATCTCTACTTGGTGCGGGAGTTTTGGCTAATGTGAGGTGGAAGCAATCGTCACATGCTAAGGGATCTCTAATCATATAACATTGTTTGGAACCAAGCAACCACAATTCATTATGTTGTCTTCCCTGTCCAACATCTACTTCTAAGCATGTAATAGTTTGGTGAGTGCTCACAATTATAGAAAGTATCTAAGATGATATATTTATATGTGAACCTCTCTTTCCTTATTACTTCTTATTAATTGCAACAATGACTGAGGTCTATGTTGGTCTACTCTCAACAAGTTTCAATCATCATACTTGTTATATGTGAAGCTATCACTTTCCATAAGATCATCTCATGATCTTTCATGCTATCGTTCTTTTCATACTTTTGATCACGACACAAAACAAAGCCCTTGACTAAGATACTCTTTATTATATAGCTCGCAAGCTCGAATACATCGGGGGAGACACAAGGCAAAAGACTCAAAGTAAAACACTAAAGACTTATTCCACTAAGAGAAGAAATAAAAACTGAAAAGGAAAGAACTAAAACAAAGGTAAAAGCAAAAGATATAAAGGTGATACGATACCAGGGTAACTCCCCCAAGCTTGGAAAAAGCCAAGGGGATTGCCCATACCAATGCTTAGTTGTCTTCCTTTGGTGGTGATGGTGGTGGTGTTGTTGAAGCAGTCTTGAGCTTGTCTAATATCCACTTGAGCATAAAGTTCTGCTCCCTCAGATCGTCATTTTCCTCCTCAAGCTTCAACACTCTATGGCAAAGTTCCTGCTTACTCTCCTGCAAGAAACGAGAGGGGATAAACAAGGTCTTAGGCTTGTTCCTTTGCTCAGGGAGGCTTGCCTTCTTGAACTCCACATGAGTGCGTCCAGGTTGAGGTAGAGGAGCCTCCTCTTCATCGGAACTCGTTTGTTCCTTCCCCTTGGGATCATAATCCTGTTCCTCGTCAGTGGTCCAGCCATATGGTTCCAAGTCCCCATAGACCTTGGGGTTAGCAAGGTAATCAACCACATAGCTCTCCCCCTCTGAATCCTGAGAAGACATCTTGACCTAGATCTGCGGCAGAAAAAAGGCTCGAAACGAAAACAGTGGAAAACTGCGCGATACGGAGATCAAAACCCTCGGGCGTATATATAATGATTTTTTTCTGGACCAGAAGGAGTGCTCCGCAAGAAAACGGAGTCCGGGAGGCACACGAGGTGCCCACAAGCCCTGTTGCCACGACCATGGGGGAGGCCGCGGCAACCAAGCTTGTGGCCGCCTCGTACGCTCTCCGGACTGATTTTTATTTTTCTAATTTTCCATAAATTCCAAACGGAGAAAAAATCCTATTGGAAAAGTTTCAGAGTCCAATTACTTACCGAAACACATACCTCTTCGTTTTCAGGGTCTAAAACAGGCTGATAAACATCCCTTATGTACTCCTCTGGAGTTATGATATTGATGATATTGGTCTCAACATTTATGGGAGTACCAGAGATGTAATGCTTGATTCTTTGCCCATTTACCACTCTAGGAAAATTACCTTCTGTGTTATTGATTTTGATGGCACCGGAACGATATACTTCCTCGATAACATAGGGACCTTCCCATTTAGAGAGAAGCTTGCCTGCGAAGAATCTTAAACGAGAATTGTATAGCAGGACATAATCACCTACATTGAACTCTCGTTTTTGTATTCTTTTATCGTGCCATCTCTTAACCTTCTCCTTGAACAACTTGGCATTCTCATATGCCTGGGGCCTCCATTCATCTAATGAGCTCATATCAAACAACCGCTTCTCACCGGCAAGTATGAAATCGAAGTTGAGCTCTTTGATTGCCCAATAAGCTTTGTGTTCCAGCTCAAGAGGTAAATGACACGCCTTACCGTAAACCATTTTATACAGCGACATGCCCATGGGATTCTTATAAGCAGTCCTATAAGCCCATAGTGCATCGTCAAGTTTGCTAGACCAATTCTTTCGAGATCTATTGACGGTCTTTTGTAAGATCAATTTGATCTCCCTATTACTCAACTCCACTTGACCACTAGACTGAGGATGGTAAAGAGATGCAACTTTATGGCTGACATCATACTTAGCGAGCATCTTACGGAAAACACCATGAATGAAGCGCCATCAGTCATCAGATATCTAGGGACTCCAAATCTTGGGAAAATGACTTCTTTAAGCATCTTAATACAGGTGTGGTGATCAGCATTTCTAGTGGGGATAGCTTCTACCCACTTAGTGACATAATCCATAGCAACTAAGATGTGAGTATACCCATTGGAACTCGGGAAAGGTCCCATATAATCAAAGCCCCAGACATCAAATGGTTCAATGACATGTGAATAGTTCATAGGCATTTCTTGACGCTTACCGATATTCCCTATTCTTTGGCATTCGTCACAAGACAAGACAAACTTACGGGCATCCTTGAAGAGAGTGGGCCAATAGAAACCTGATTGCAATACCTTATGAGCAGTTCTGTCTCCAGCATGGTGTCCTCCGTAGGCCTCGGAATGACACTTCTGCAGGATCTGTCCCTGTTCATGTTCAGGCACAAAACGTCTAATAACACCATCTACTCCTTCCTTATAAAGATGAGGATCATCCCAAAAGTAGTGCCTCAAATAAAAGAAGAATTTCTTCTTTTGTTGGTAGGTGAAACTGGGTGGTATGTATTTGGCTACGATATAGTTTGCGTAATCAGCATACCAAGGTGCAGTATGTGAAGTGTGGATAACACTCAATTGCTCATCAGGAAAGCTGTCATCAATCGGTCGTGGGTCATCAAGGACATTCTCTAGCCTAGACAAGTTATCTGCTACAGGGTTATCGGCACCCTTTCGGTCAACAACATGCAAATAAAATTCCTGTAGCAGGAGAACCCATCTGATTAGCCTAGGCTTAGCGTCCTTCTTCTCCATAAGGTACTTAATAGCAGCATGATCAGAATGAATAGTGATTTTGGAGTCAACTATATAAGATCTGAACTTTTCACATGCAAACACGACTGCTAAAAACTCCTTCTCCGTAGTGGCATAGTTTCTTTGGGCACTGTCTAGAGTTTTACTAGCGTAGTGAATGACATTCAACTTCTTGTCAACTCTTTGTCCTAGAACAGCACCAACTGCATAATCACTAGCATCGCACATGATTTCAAAGGGCAAGTTCCAATCAGGTGGTTGAACAATAGGTGCGGTTATCAAGGCAGGGGACGTCCTGATCAGATTGTGCAACAGGTATTTGTGAGAAACCTGAATAACCGTCTAGAAAGCAGAAGTGTGTGTGTTTAGATAGTCTTTCTAGCATTTGGTCGATAAACAGCAAAGGATAATGGTCTTTCCTGGTTGCCTTGTTCAGTTTCCGTAAGTCTATCACCATCCTATAGCCAGTAATAATCCTGTGTGGGATTAGCTCATTCTTATCATTAGGAACGACGGTGATACCTCCCTTCTTAGGTACACAATGTACTAGACTTCCCCAATCACTATGAGAAACAGGATAAATGAGTCCTGCTTCGAGAAGCTTTAATATTTCTTTTCTCATGACCTCTTTCATCCTCGGATTTAATCTCCGTTGATGATCAGCAACTGGCTTAGAATCAGGATCGGTTTTAATCTTGTGCTCACATAGAGTGGGACTAATACCCTTTAGATCATCAAGAGTATATCCAATAGCAGCACGGTGCTTCCTCAAAGTTTTTAATAACTTGTTTTTTCGTGATTCGAGAGGTGAGCACTAATAATAACAGGATATATCTCCTTGTTGAGAAAGGGTCTACCAAATATGATGGGACAAAAGCTATCTTGTGCAGTTGCAAGGACGAGGAAATCAGTAGGATACTTCGTCTTACCACACAGGATTTCTACGTCTCTCACAATTCCCAGAGGGCAGATAGTGTCTCTATTAGCTAGCGTAATAGTGACATCAATGGGTTCTAACTCAGCAGGTGCAATCTCATATTTGATTTCATCATATAGGGACCGGGGTATTGCACTAACACTAGCACCCATATCACATAAACCATGATAACAGTGATCTCCTATCTTCACAGAAACAACGGGCAGGCCAACTACAGGTTTATATTTGTCTTTCGCGTGAGGTTTAGCTATTCTAGCGGAGTCCTCGTAGAATTTGATAACATGTCTGTCTATGTCTTCGGCTAAGAAATCTTTGATAATAGCAACACTGGGTTCAACTCTAATTTCCTCAGGGGGTGCTAGTGGTCTAATGTAACCCCTACGTATCACAGTTGGAGCTTTAGAATAATCCTTTTTCCTAGCAGGGTAAGGTGGTTTCTGAGCGTAGGCACAAGGAACAATAGGATCACTAAAGGAAATGACTTTCTCTTCAACTAGATTGGGTTTAACTCAGTTGACTTCTACAGGCGGATGATACTTAAACCACTTCTCTTTGGGAAGATCAACATGAGCAGCAAAAGATTCACATAGAGAAGCTACTATCTCACAGTCAAGTCGATACTTAGCGCTAAAATCTTTAGAAGTGTTTGTTTCAACAAAAGATTTAACGCAATCAAACTTGAAATTCATACATGACTCCTTACCTTCTTCAAGCTCCCAATCTTCAGAGTTACGTTTGATTCTTTCCAATAAATTCCACTTGTGGTCAATATCCTTCTTCATAAAAGAACTGGTACAAGAAGTGTCAAGCATGGTACGATCTTCATGAGAAAGCCGAGCATAAAAGTTTTGAGTGATAATTTATCTCGAGAGCTCATGATTGGGGCATGAATATAGCATTGAATTAAGCCTCTCCCAAGCTTGAGCTATGCTTTCCCTGTCACGAGGCCAAAAGTTATAAATATAATTCCGATCACGATGTACTAAATGCATAGGATAAAACTTTTTATGAAATTCCAATTTCAACCTATTGTAGTCCCATGATCCAGTATCGTCACATAGCCTATACCATGTCAACGCCTTATCCTTCAATAAACCACAAACTTCATCTACATAGATTAGATGCAAGTCTGGATGTGAAGATCCATCTCGTGTAAAAGGATTAGCCAGCAGTTTCTCAAGCATACCCGAAGGAATTTCATAAAAGATATTTTCAGTAGGTACCTCAGGTTGAGGAGCAACCCCTCGTGCTTCCGTTTGTGGTGAAGATACCCCGAACAAACTCCTCAAAGGAACAGTTTCCATAATGACAAGTGACAATAAATTTCAGCACAGTATATAAATGTTTCCTTACCAAATTCCACTTACCAAAGGCGCCTACCTCCCCGGCAACAGCGCCAGAAAAGAGTCTTGATGACCCACAAGTATAGGGGATCAATCGTAGTCCTTTCGATAAGTAAGAGTGTCGAACCCAACGAGGACGAGAAGGCTGTGATAAACGGTTTTCAGCAAGGTAATAACTGCAAGTACTGAAAGTAGCGGTAACAAATGATGGTGTAGTGAGGTGAAACGTAGCAAGCGAAAAGTAACAAGTAACAAGTAGTAGTAACGGTGCAGCAAAGTGGCCCAATCCCTTTTGTAGCAAGGGACAAGCCTGAACAAAGTCTTATAAGGGGAAAACGCTCCCGAGGACACAGGGGAATTTCTGTCATGCTAGTTTCATAATGTTCATATGATTCGCGTTCGTTACTTTGATAGTTTGATATGTGGGTGGACCGGTGCTTGGGTACTGCCCTTACTTGGAAAAGCATCCCACTTATGATTAACCCCTCTCGCAAGCATCCGCAACTACGAAATAAGAATTAAGACAACGTCTAACCATAGCATTAAACTAGTGGATCCAAATCAGCCCCTTATGAAGCAACACATAGACTGGGGTTTAAGCTTCTGTCACTCTAGCAACCCATCATCTACTTACTACTCCCCAATGCCTTCCTCTAGGCCCAAATATGGTGAAGTGTTATGTAGTCGACGTTCACATAACACCACTAGAGGAAAAACAACATACAGCATATCAAAATACCGAACGAATACCAAATTCACATGACTATTATTAGCATGACTTATCCCATGTCCTCAGGAACAAAAGTAACTACTCAAAAAGCATAATCATAATCATGATCAGAGGTGTAATGAATAGCATCAAGGATCTGAACATAAACTCTTCCACCAAGTAATCCAACTAGCATCAACTACAAAGAGTAATCAACACTACTAGCAACCTTACAAGTACCAATCGGAGTCGCGAGACGGAGATTGGTTACAAGAGATGAACTAGGATTTGGAGAGGAGATGGTGCTGATGAAGATGTTGATGGAGATGACTCCCCTCCAACGAGAGGAGTGTTGGTGATGACAAAGGCGACGATTTCCCCCTCCGGGAGGGAAGTTTCCTCGGCAGGATCGTCCTGCCGGAGCCCTAGATTGGTTCTGCTCAAGTTCCGCCTCATGGCGGCGGCGAATCCACGAAAAAGCTCCTCCCTAATTTTTTCTCGAGCGAAACCCTTCAAGCAAAAGAGGGGGACCAGTGGGCCGCCAGGGTGCCCACAAGCCCCGTTGCCGCGGCCAGGGGGGTAGGCCGCGACAACCAGGCTTGTGGGGCCCTGGTTGCTCCCCTCTGACACTTCTTTTGCCTAGTATTTTTTATATATTCCCAAAAAATCCACGTTGATTTTCAAGCCATTTGGAGTTGCGCAGAATAGAGGACTCAGACTTGCTCCTTTTCCAGTCCAGAATTCCAGCTGGCGGTATTCTCCCTCTTCAAATAAATGTTGCAAAATAAGAGAGAAAAGGCATAAGTATGGTACCAAAAGTAAAATAACAGTCCACAAAGCGATAAATATCAACATGAATGTATGATGCAAAATGGACGTATCAATAATCTTATTTGGCGGGTGAGGTGTCCAATGATATTCTTTTACGCTATCGAGTGGCACTTTCTAAGCCATGTTGCCAGGCAATTTAGGAAACTACAAGGTATTCCAATTAAAGAGAGCAAGGAGACAATCACAAATCTGCATAGGTGAGCAAAAATGCCTATGAGATTTGTACTCTAGCATTGTGAAAGTCTATGTTTGCTAATGGTTTAAAACGTGAACCGTTTGTAGGTTCAGTCGAAGGAACAATAACGATATATCGGATTGGGCGAACAAACACCATCAATGGATAGCAATGTAGAATCAGAGAGAGACGTTAGTGGAGTTAGAGGATAGACCCCACAATGATTCATCATACCAGAAATATCTTGTGTGGTATGGGCAGCGTTACCGGTTGAAGCTTAAGCTCGGTTGGACTCGGGAGGAGTGGTCCGACTTGTTGTCGAAAGACCCATCAGTTGCAGAAGGTTATCATGCCTTCAACATGGATGTGCGGGAGACCGTAGGGAGTCAAGTTGAATACGCACCCATGCATGACGAATTGGTAACTGAATGAACCAGAACCAACTTGCATTACCTTGCCTTTAAAAAAATTAATGTTTATTGTGTTAATGAATTACACGCAGAGAGTTCCTATGTGTGTGAATGGTGCCAATGTAGCACTAAGTCATCCCCTGGGGGTGCATTATCTGAGAGAGCTCTTAGGACCACGATGGAGGTATGATCATGTTTACAAATGCTTGTCTTAATGGATTAGTTATTTGCGTCTAACATATTGTGTTGTGTTGTCGCAGAAGTTTAAGACAAGGTTCCACAAGTGGGCAACTATGCTTTCTTGCCACCGTGCTCAGTCCGTGGATGTGTATACAGCTGGTACTAGCCGCTCCTCTAGAGCTAGAAGTCGTCATCTCACCATCGATGATACAGAAGAAGAGGAACAAATACAAGAGAAGCAGGCACAGGAGCATGAGGTAGATATTGATGCTCCACAGCTGTTGGGGATATTACACGTGGATAACCCGCCCTAAGTGGGCCGGGTCACCAAAGGGGTGACTTACCATTTACCGCGCGTCTCGCGGCCCAGAAGCTAGATGGCGGTTCAAGAAGTCGTGCGGATGATGGATTACCAAGAAAGTTCCTGACCGTGGAGGACACGGCGACTTAGAGGTAAGGAAAGCCACGAAGAGTAGCATGGCAGGACTTTGTAAACCCTAGGGCCTCGACCTATATATAAAGGCGAGTCCCAGGGAGAGGTCAGGTGAGTTAGAGAGAATCGATAGCTAGGTCACGTGAGTTACGCCCTCCTTGTAATCGAAACCACCATTAATCCACACATAGCAGGACGTAGGCTTTTACCTCCTCACGAGGGGCCGAACATGGGTAAATCTGAGTCTCCCTTTTGCTCACCCCCTTCGAGTCGCCACCAAGGTGCGATGGCTCCATCTCTAAGTCCTTTCACGAGGACATCTGCCATGACAAAACCACGATAGTTGGCGCCCACCGTGGGGCCTGCGCACGGTGGAGTTGAGTTCTCGAAGGGAGCCCTACCGGGGTTAGAAAGCTATGCGGTCGGCATCATGACTAAGAGCCACCGCGGGAAGTATTACATCGACAACTCGCTGTGGGAGCCAGAGGCCGATTCCGTCGAATCCCCTTCGGCAAAATCAACGTCTTCATCGGCATAATTGGGACGCCCGTGCCTGAGCCGGACATCTCCACCGACATCGTCGAGCCGGCCACGTACGTCCTCCCTGTCACACGGCGGGACAGGAGTCGACACGTTTTCATTGGTTTTACGCAGGGAGACGATGCACAAGACGAAGTGGCGGGCCAGGAGATCACCCCTGTCAATTCTGATGGCGAGTCATCGATGGGTGAGACGGATTCGATCCACCCTCTTGAGGAAGGACAGCTCGGGGGGCTGTCGTTGGCAATGGATCCCGAGGTCTTCGAGAGGTCCCGCCGACAAATCAACATCTACATGGCGGGGTCAGCACAGCCTCAGCAGAATCCGACTAGCAATAACGAGACCGGAGGAAGTCCAAACCCCCAGCACAAACCATGGCGGAGCTAGCGGCGGAGGTCGCCAACCTCATGGCAACCACAGTCACATCTGAGAATCAGGAGTCTGTCAACGCCGAGCTAGCTAAGCTGCGGGAGGCAATGGCCAAGGCACAACGTGACATGGAAGAAGAAGCCGCCAGGATGGAGACACAGCAAGCCGCGATCGCAGCAGAGACAGAGCGCATGAACACCGAAGGCTGGCGACTCGAGAGAAAGCAGCTCGCGTCCGATGCCGTTCACCAAACGAGGCACCGTGGGCGCATCCCGGCCGACTTACATCCAGCTCGCCTTTTCGACACCTCGCGCACCCCCGGGGCGGGTCCCGATCGGCCTTTACAAACCGTCCCGAGGGGAGGAGCCGTTTCCCCGCCCAATGCGCCGCCGCCTCAGCCAATGGATGCCCATGCGACTCGGTTCCAGACGTCACGGGGTCACTTCTCGAATCCCGTAGACAATGTGCTGGCGGCAACCCGCCACCTGGAGTCCCTTCCGATCTACGGAAACACCCCGGCCGAGGTAGAAGCCAGAAACGCCATTGAGATGATGAAGACGGCCGTGGTTCAGCACACACAATATTCTCATAGCCTTAATCGGTTGCACTCCACGCCTCAAGCGAGTCACACCAGAAGTCGGCATGAGGACCTCCCCGCAGTAACCAGTGGGTCGCGGCGATTCCCTCAACACGACCCGCTCGGGATGCTCGACACACGAGCCCAGGATATCGTGGATGCAGCGCGAGCCGCGCGTCACATAGAGCCAACGGCCGCGGCGGCTCAGGCTTACCCGGCTTACATGCCATCACCTCCCGCGCCCCTGGACGATGGGAGCAAGCACATCGGGGTATCGTGCCTGGCACCAGTTTTACGCAACGAGCGCATGCCTAAGGACTTCAAAGGGCCCCGAAAGGTCCCCAATTACTCGCCGGATCTCGAACCAGGGTCATGGATCGAGAGCTACGAACTCGCGATGGACATGCTTGACGTAAACGAGGCGGTCTGCGCTAAATACTTCACCATGATGCTTGAAGGTACGACACACGCGTGGTTGAAAAACCTGCCACCCAACTCCATCAACACTTGGGCGGAGCTAAAGGAGCGCTTCATCAAGAACTTCAGAGGGACCTGCAAGCGCCCGATGACCATCATCGACCTACAACACTGCGTCCAGCGGCCGGATGAGTCGGCCCATCATTGGACCCGGTGAGTCGCGGAAGTTATTCATTCATCGGAAGGCATTTCGGCGGCTCAGGCGGTGTTGATCCTGGAGAAGAACTTCCATTACGAACCTCTGGTACTGAAGCTAGGGAGACTTAAGCGAAAAGTACAGGACATGGGTGAGTTAATGGATACCCTCACCAGGTGTGCTGAGTCGGACGACACCAAGGATCCTGGAGAGGACGACGACAAAATTAGTACCGCCAGGAAGGGCGAGTTACACAAGGGCCACTCTCAGTTTCAAGGCCGGGGCAACCACCACCATGGCGGGCACGGCAAGAAGAGACAACGAGAAGGTCCTACGAAATTTGTTGCTATGCCGGCAACGGAAACCGATGTCAGAAGAAGCAAGGCTTTAGTGGGAAGAAACCGCGTAATTACCATGAGATGCTTAAAAGCCCGTGCCCGCAACACGCCACGGCCGAAGGACCGGCGACTCACTCGTGGGAAGATTGCTATGTGATGCAGGAATTTCGAACCGAGGCGCTCAGGAGAGGTCAAGGTGGCGAACAGGCCCAGCGACAGGAACAACCCGGCGCATCCGGGTCATGCCACGTCACGTTCGGTGGTTTTCCTAACCAAGGACCACAGGGGCGGGTCGCAGCCCAACGGTGGCCAGTACCAAGTCCACAACCAGCAGTACCACCCACCGGGAGTGTTCCAGCAACCCCCCCCCCCCCCCCCCGCAAGGGGACCCCAGCGGCAGGAAGATCGTGGTGGGTTCCAGAATAACCCCAAACAATTGAACAGCAGGCAGTACCACGTGTTCACCACCAACACCTGTAAGCGGGATCATAAGGTGAAGCATAGAACTTTCGTAGCTGAGTCGGCGCTCCCCCGGTACCTTCACTGGTCTGAGCAACCCATAACCTGGAGCAGGGAAGACCATCCACTCCGAGTAGACAACCCTGGCGACTTGGCTTTGGTCGTGGCTCCCCAAGTCGGGGGGTACACCCTCTCCAAGGTCCTCATGGACGGAGGTAGCAGCATCAACATCCTATATTTCGACACTTTCCGGCGGATGAACCTCTTGGAGAAAGACCTGATGCCATCATCCACGGTCTTCCACGGCATCGTCCCCGGCAAGTCAGCATATCCACTTGGACGGATTAAGCTTAACGTGGCTTTTGGCACGGAGTCAAATTACAGGAGCGAGTCCCTCCTGTTCGAAGTGGTCAAAATCAAGAGCCCCTATCATGCGTTGTTTGGACGGCTGGCGTACGCTAGATTCATGGCCCGCCCATGCTATGTTTATCTGAAACTCAAGATGCCCGGACCTAAGGGTCCTATTACCATGAACGGCGACAGGAAGATAGCCCAAGAATGTGAAGAAGGAGACGTGGCTTATGCCCAGTCAGCTTGCACGACTGAGGAGCTCAAGTTTCACCAATCCAATGTTGACCCGACAGACATGACACCGCTCAAAAGGCCGACCATCGATTCTGAGCCGCCTCTCAAGTTTAAACCAACGGACGACACCAAGGTTATCGACTTTACGTCGGGCGACTCCACCAAGCAGTTCACTATGGGGGCGGGTCTCGACCCCAAATAGGAAAGCGCGCTCATCGAATTCATCCGTGAGAATCGAGACATCTTTGCATGGAAACCTTCTGACATGTCGGGTGTACCGAGAGAATTCGCTGACCACCATCTTAATACCGAGAGAACGTCGTAAGGCGATCGGAGAGGAAGTAGCCCGGCTCCTTGCCGCCGGGTTCATCATTGAGGTTTTCCATCCTGAATGGCTGGCTAACCCGGTCCTGGTGCTCAAGAAGAACGGCACTTCCGCATGTGCATTGACTACACTGACCTCAACACAGCATGTCCGAAGGATCCCTTCGTCCTTCCCCGCATTGATCAAATTATTGATTCGATGGCGGGTTGCGAACGTTTGTGTTTCTTGGACGCTTATTCAAGATACCATCAAATAAAGATGGCAGTGGTGGATCAGGAGAAGACATCCTTCATAACCCCATTCGGAGCTCTCTGTTACGTGTCCATGCCGTTTGGGCTCAAGAGTGCGGGGGCGACTTACCAGCGCTGCATCCAGAATTGCTTGCACAGCCAGATAGGCTGTAATGTCCACGCTTACGTGGACGACATTGTGATCAGGTCTCACCGCAAGGAGTCGCTCTTGGAGGATCTCAAGGAGACCTTTGGCAACCTGCGCGTCTACCATATGAGGCTTAACCCTGCCAAGTGCATCTTTGGTGTCCCTCCGGGCAAGTTATTGGGTTTTTTGGTATCAGAGCGTGACATTGAGGCCAACCCGGACAAGATTGAGGCAATTACCTCACTAGGGAAACCAGCCAACATTAACCAGGTCCAGCGTATGGCGGGTCGAATCGCAGCCCTAAGTCGCTTCATAAGTCGCCTTGGGGAGAAGGCCATCCCTCTCTACCAGTTGCTCAAGAAAATTGATCGTTTCATATGGACGGACGAAGCCAATGAGGCCTTTGAAGCCTTGAAGCGGCAGCTAGCTAACCCGACGCTGTTGGCAGCTCCGGCAGACAAGGAACCTATGCTCCTGTACATTGCAGCCAATTCCAAGGCGGTCAGCGTGGCAGTAGTTGTCGAGCGGAAGGAAGAAGGAAAGGACTATCCGGTCTAGCGACCGGTGTATTTCATCAGCGAGGTCCTCACCCTCTCCAAGGAACGTTACCCACATTGGCAAAAGCTGGTTTTCGGGGTGTTCATGGCGAGTCGAAAGCTGAAGCATTACTTCCAGGAACACCCGATCACGGTCGTCAGCTCCGCCCACCTCGGCGACATCATACAGAATCGAGAGGCTACTGGATGGATTGCTAAGTGGGCCATCGAGCTTGGATCCCATCATGTGTGATATACGCCTCGGACGGCCATCAAATCTCAAGCACTCGTGGACTTCACCAATGATTGGACCGAGTTACAAATCTAGGAGGAGAGACCCGATCTTACTTATTGGACCATCTATTTCGATGGGTCTAGACAGTTGGAAGGCTCGGGGGATGGTGTGGTGATAACTTCGCCTCAAGGTGACAAGTTTTGCTATGTCCTTGGGCTCATGTTCCCTTGTACCAATAATGCCGCGGAATACGAAGCTTTGCTCCATGGTTTGCGACTCACCAAAGAGATGAATCTCGCACGAGTGAGATGTCTGGGCGATTCATATCTGGTGGCGCAACAGGTTTCTGGCACCTGGAATTCACGAGAACCTCTGATGGTGGCTTATAGACAGGCTGTGTCAGATGTGGCGGGTCACTTCAATGGTTATCAAGTGGATCACATCGACCGACGGCTTAATGAAGCAGCGGACGCTCTTTCCCGCCTTGGTTCACAGCGTAAGCCAGTTCCTCCCAATGTCTTTTTGGATATATTACATAACACTTCGGTGAAACTGCCTTCGGAGGAAGATTTAGCGGTACCGGACCCCGAGTCTCAACTCGTGGCGGCTCTTCATGCAACTCCAGGCTGAGTGATTCCTTACATGGCATACCTCACCAGAGGCGAGTTACCAGCCGACGCGTTGTTAGCTCGCCAAATCGTCCGTCGGTGTAAATCCATGGTCATACACAATGGCGAGTTACACAAACGAAGCACCTCGGGGGTATTTCAAAGATGTGTCTCTTCTGAAGAAGGATGCCCGATCCTCAGTGAGATTCACGCGGGCGACTGTGGTCATCATTGCGGTCCTGGATCCTTGGTGTCTAAGGCCTTCAAACATGGGTTTTATTGGCTGACGGCTCACGCAGATGCAGAGAGATCGTTCGCCGATGTGATGACTGCCAAAAGTTTGGACGCCAGATGCATGTGCCGGCTCAGGAATTGCGGATGATACCAATCACTTGGCCGTTTGCAGTCTGGGGGATTGATATGGTCGGCCCTTTCAAGATGTCTTCCACCAAAAAGACTCGCCTATTAGTGGCGGTTGACAAATTTACCAAGTGGGTGGAGGTGGAACCTGTTACAGTTGTGACGCTGATACGGCCGTCAAATTCTTGAAGAAGCTGATTTTTAGATTCGGATATCCTCATAGTATCATTACTGACAATGGTACTAATCTATCCAAAGGTGCAATGCAAGAGTTTTGTTCGCGAGAGCATATCCGGCTTGATGTTTCCGCGGTTGCACATCCCCAGTCTAATGGACAGGCAGAGAGGGCGAATCAAGAAATATTGCGGGGGATTAAGCCTCGACTCATGGTACCCTTGGAACGCACTCCAGGATGTTGGGTCGAGGAGCTGTCGTCAGTACTGTGGATTATTAGGACAACTCCAAACCGTTCCACGAGCTTTACTCCTTTCTTTCTGGTCTATGGAGCAGAAGCGGTGTTACCAAGTGACATCAAACACGATTCCCCACGAGTCGCCGCCTACATGGAACAAGACAACGAGCTGGCGCGACAAGACTCGCTGGACACCTTAGAGGAGGAACGTGACTTGGTCGCATCACGATCGGCGATTTATCAACAGGACTTGCGACGTTACCATAGTCGCTGGGTCAAGAGCCGGGCTTTCCAAGAAGGCGACTTGGTGCTCCGTTTGATTCAAGATCATACTGGTATGCACAAGTTATCACCTCCGTGGGAAGGACCGTTTGTCGTCAGCAAGAATCTCCGGAATGGCTCATACTATTTGGTGGATCTTCGCCCAGATCGGCCGACTACAGAGGTTGAGACAACTCGCCCTTGGAACATAGCCCATCTACGGCCTTACTACACTTAGAGCCATGAGCTCCACTTTTCTTTATCAGTTTTCAGGAAATTGTAATCTATGAATTATGAAAGCAATAAAGCTGGCACCCATGAATTTCGGGGTCCTCTGCCATTTCAGCTTTTGAAAGCATGAGTCTTTATTGTTCTATAAGTCACTCAAACATGGACGCTATCAAAGTCAAAGAGCGTAAGTCGCCATGCTGCACTTGCTTCAAAACTGGACTTTGATAAAGTCAAAGAGGACCAACGTTGCCATGTTGCACGGTTCAAACATAGGCGCCTTATGTGGTTTTGAGAATTAAGCCGGCTTACTTGGGGGATACTAGTCCCCAAGTCGTTTCGCAGTAAGAGCGTATACGCTTCTGTGATCCTATGTCTGTTTTCTTCCTAAATCATAGGTCACTTGGGGGCTTCCACTCACTGAGTTCAGCCTGAATACCCTCTTGGCTAGCAAAAAATTACCGCATTACAAATGGTTATACTGGACTATGTGTTGAACAAGTCGCCACATGGACCTATGTACTCAGGACGAGTCAATCCGTTATTTGGACCCTGCACTCGCCTTGGTTAAAACATAAAAGGTACCGGCCAGAGTCACACATGGGAAATAGAGAAACCATTGGTTCATTGAACCTGCTTCACGGAAGCATCACTCGCGCCTGATCAGCAGGTCTAAAACAACAAGGCTTTTTGCAAAAGCTTCCTAAGGGTAACACTAGAGTTTTGCAAACTCATCTTATCCTATCGAAATTCACTGAGTCAATAAAATTTTACTTCTTCATGACAAGACCACAAGGTTTCTTAACATATCTTTGAGCCAGCTTTGATTATAACTCGCCCCAACTCATTTTTTTCCATAACCCGGGGCTGATTTATTTCTCGCCATAACCCGGGGGCTAACTTATTTTTTGCCATGATCCAGGGGGCTGGTTTATTCCTGGCCATGCACTTACTGACTCGGCTGCTGTTTTTCCTAACACATCAGGAAAAAACTTGTTTGTCACATTATGACATTCCCTGGTTTATTAAAATTGCAGGAGAGTCATGCATAGATTCAAGGACTACCAGTGGTTCCATCAAAAGGTGAGTCATGCATAAATTCAAGGAATAACAGTGTTTCCATCAAAAGGTACTACTGCCTAATTGGTGTTCACACACATTAACAAAGCTATTACATGGCTCGCATGGCCAAAAGGGGTGTCATCCCCCAGTGAAGGAAGGATCCATGGGCGAATCAGGCCGCCGCCGAGTCACCTTGCCTTGAGCTCTCCCCGCCTTCGATTCGTAAGTCGCCCAGTTTCCAATTACACTTGGACAAGGCAACGAACTCGTCTTCATCGTCAAGGAAGAGAGATAGGTCCATGTCAAGATCGAAAGGATTTTTGGGTCGACTAGGAACCAAGCTAGCAGTTTCATATGAAGCAGGCATCACATTCTTTTTCTTCTCGACATAGGCGGCTTGGTATTTGCTCAAGTCCAAACTGGCTGCCAGTTGAGTCGCCGCATAGCGAGATTCTATGATAACTCGGTGATAGTTCACCTCAGTAAATTCTGACCCGTGATCCTTCAGCTCGGGGTAGCCAGCGGCTATTTCTTCCGGTTTGAGCTCCGGGGCATAGGCTAAGCACCAACTCAGGGTATTCAAGACTCCCTTCCCGGCGGCTGGCCGTTTTAGTTCTTCTATCTGAGGAGGAAAGGTGGACAGAAAGCCGAGCATGTGCTTGATAGTTCTGACTGGCTCCTTGCTGCCCATCACCGCCTTGATCGTCAGCACGCCCCCGGTGTATAGCTGCTCAGCGAAGGTATATATAGATTTTAACTTAAGCAGGCAGTCGTCTGGAAGATTGGCGGCTCGTGCACCTGCAAAGGGCACATCAGTATTTGATAATTTTTTATACCAGATTAGTTAATCAACAGTCAAAGGTTAACACTTACCAAACATGGCGACTGCCATATTGGACACATGCTTCTTTAAGCCGGTTAGCTCTTGCTGGCGGCTTCCAATTTTTCCTCAGCCTGCTCAGCACACTTAATAATGGCGGCTTGATCGGCTTTGGCTTTCTTCTCAAAAAAATTCTGGTCAGCCTTCATCTTCTCCAGCTCAGCCTGAAGTAAGTGGAATTTCTTCTCCAACTCAGAGTGTGCATCCTGTTGTTCAGCCAGATTTTTCTTTAACTCGGCTACCGCCGACTCAGTCTGTGTCACAGACTCCTGCACATCAAATTTGGGGAGACAAGTTTCACCATTACTGCAAGCAATACTCCTGATACTTGGGGGGCTAATGTATGATTTTCTTCAAAATCATGCCATATGCAAGACCCGGCTCATCTTTCAAAAGATGGCCCGGCCCTTGGGGGCTACAGGTTGAAGTTTTTTATCTAATACAAGACCCGGCTCATCTTTCAAAAGATGACCCGGCTCCTGGGGGCTACAGGTTGAAGTTTTTTATCTAATACAAGACCCGACTCATCTTTCAAAAGATGACCCGGTCCTTGGAGGCTACAGGTTGAAGGCTTTTACCTAATACAAGACCCGGCTCATCTTTCAAAAGATGACCCGGTCCTTGGGGGCTACAGGTTGAAGTTTTTTGTTATATGCAAGACTCGGCTCATCTTTCAAAAGATGACCCGGCCCTTGGGGGCTACAGGTTGGAGATTTTTTATATTCAAAAACCCGGCTCATCTTTCAAAAGATGAGTCGACCCTTGGAAGGCTAATGGGTGCAGGAAAATACATAAACATACGTACCTCATGCTTAATCCTCATAAGACGAATCAAGCTCTTGTTCATTTCATAATCCGTCTCCAGATGACTTGTGAAGTCGGAACAAATTTGGTCGAATTCCAGCTTCTCATATTGGGGGAGCTTGAGGTTGTCTGTGTCTTCATCAGGAGAAGGGAGAGTTGCCTTGGAGGTATGCTTGGAAAGTACTGTTGTCGGAGGAGTGGAATAGCCAGTACCGGTGACCACGACGTCGTCTGGATCGTCAGTCGCTCGGAGAGGGCTCGGCGGGTTACCCTTATCAGCGTTTCCTTCAAAATAACGAGCGAGTCATCCCGGGCTTCGGGAATATCGTCTGCAGGAATATCATAAGCCACCGTTTGCTCTTCATCCGCTTCACGGACAAAGGTGCTCGTGCCCAGGGCGTTAGGTGTGTTGGGAGCAGAAGATAGGTCGCTGGTTTTCCTTCTCTTCACTTGTGCTCTGCGACAAAAGCACCAAGATTAAAAGCACATATCGTTGTTTAGAAGAAATTGGGATTAACAAAAAAGACTCACCCTTGGACACGAATCATCGGCGGGAGAGCTGATATTACCGAGTCGCCAGATGTAGGGGGAGAAGTCTGATAGAATAAAGGTCTGAAGTCTAAGAAGTGGCGAGTCGCATTTTACACAACACAGGGTACAATAAAACAAGAATGTACCTCGCTGGTGCGTTTCCGATCGGTTGTCTTCCCAAGCATTCCGGTGCTTAAGTCGCCAGAGCGACTACGGGTCTTGCGCTTGGGGGTAAATCTTGCTTTCTTCAAAAGGAAATCAGGGTCCATATAAGCATATGGGTGAGATATGGGCACTTTTCCACAGATCCGCCTGGCTGGTCTAGGGGAAGGAGAAGGTGAGTCAGAAGAAATTGAAATTACCTCGACCGCATCATCTTGGCTCTCATTGTCCTTGCCCTACTGCTACGTCGAGAGAAACCTTCTATCGTCTCTTCAGCTTGCGTTGGTTTTCCCTTGAAGAGGAAAGGGTGATGCAGCACAGGAGCAGTAAGTATTTCCCTGAGTTTGAGAACCAAGTTATCAATCCAGTAGGAGAATCTCATCAAGTCCAGAGTACCTGCACAAACACAAAGAGCTTGCACCCAACACTATAAAGGGGTTGTCAATCCCTTCAAGATTGATCACAAAGTGAGATCTGAAGGCGGAAAGTGCAACGAACAAATAGAGTAAGGCTGAAAATATGGTGTGGAGTAGACCCAGGGGCCATAGTGTTCACTAGAGGCTTCTCTCAAAATAGCAAATATTACGGTGGGTGAACAAATTACTGTCGAGCAATTGATAGAACCGCGCAAAGTCATGACGATATCTAAGGCAATGATCATACATATAGGCATCACGTCCGAGACAAGTAGACCGATACTTTCTGCATCTACTACTATTACTACACACATCAACCTCTATCCAACATGCATCTAGTGTATTGAGTTCATGATGAACAGAGTAACACCTTAAGCAAGATGACATGATGTAGAGGGATAATCTCAAACCAATGGTGAAAACCCCATCTTTTTACCCTTGATGGCAACAACACGATGCGTACCTCGCTACCCCTTCTGTCACTGGGTGAGGTCAGTACACGGTATGAACCCAAAACCAAGCACTTCTCCCATTGCAAGAATCATAGATCTAGTTGGCCAAACAAAACCCACAACTCGAAGAGAATTACAAGGATATGAAATCATGCATAAGAGAGATCAGAAGAAACTCAAATAAGATACATAGATAATCTGATCATAAATCCACAATTCATCGGATCTCGACAAACACACCGCAAAAGAAGATTACATCGGATAGATCTCCATGAAGATCATGGAGAACTTTGTATTGAAGATCCAAGAGAGAGAAGAAGCTATCTAGCTACTAGCTATGGACCCGTAGGTCTATGGTGAACTACTCACGCATCATCGGAGAGGTCATGGTGTTGATGAAGAAGCCCTCCGTATCCGAATCCCCCCTCCGACAGGGCACCAGAACGTGCCCCAGATGGGATCTTGCGGAGACAGAAGCTTGCGGCGGCAGAAAAGTACTTTCGGTGATCTCCTAATTTTTTCTGGGATTTTAGGGAATTTATAGGCGAAAGACCTAGGGCAGAGGTGGCCCAGGGAGCCCACAAGCCTGTGAGGCGCGGCCCCCCTGGCCGCGGCTAGGGGGCTTGTGGGGTCCCTCCAGGCCCCCTGCCCTGATTCTCAGGCTTCCCGATCTTTTTCTGTTTCGGAAAAAATCTTTTTGGCAGTTTCGTTCCGTTTGGACTCCGTTTAAAATCCTCCTCTGAAAGGGGTTAAAAACATGGAAAAACAGGAACCGGCACTTGGCACTGAGTTAATAAGTTCGTCTCAAAAAAGATATAAAAGGCATACAAAACATCCAAAGTTTGACAAGATAATAGCATGAAACCATCAAAAATTATAGATACGTTGGAGACGTATCAAGCATCCCCAAGCTTAACTCCTGCTCGTCCTCGAGTAGGGAAGTGCTAAAGACTGAATTTTTGATGTGGAATGCTACCTAGCATAGTTCTCCTTTGCAACTTATTTCATGTGACATGAATGTTCAGATCCGTAAGATTCAAAACAATAGTTTTCTATTGACATGAAAACAATAATACTTCAAGCAAACTAGCAAGGTAATCATGAACTTTCAAAATAACAAGGCCAAGGAAAGTTATCCCTACAAAATCATATAGTCTGGCTATGCTCCATCATCCTCACACAACTAGTGTAAATCATGCACAACCCCGGTATTGGCCAAGTAATTGTTTTCGCACTCTTACTTTCTCAAACTTTTTATAACTATCACGCATTACATGAGCGTGAGCCATGGATATAGCACTATAGGTGGAATAGAGTGTGGTGGTGGTTGTGAGACAAAAAGGAGGAGATGGTCACATTGACTCGGCGTATCAAAGGGCTATGGAGATGCCCATTAATAGATATCAACCTGAATGAGTAGGGATTGCCATACAAAGGATGCACTAGAGCTATAAGTATGTGAAAGCTCAAAAGGAGAACTAGTGGGTGTGCATCCAACTTGCTTGCTCACGAAGACCTAGGGAAATTTGAGGAAGCCCATCATTGGAATATAAAAGCCAAGTTATATAATAAAGATTCCCACTAGCATATGGTAGTGACAAAGCAAGAAGCTCTCAATCATGAAGAACATGGTGCTATAATGAAGCACAAGTGTGGAAAAAGATAGTAGCATTGTCCCTTCTCTCTTTTTCTCTCTTTTTTTTATTTGGGCACTTGGGCCTCTTTTTTTCTCCCTTATTTTTATTTGTTTGGGCTCTTTGGCCTCTTTTTTTATTTCCTCACATGGGACAGTGCTCTAACAATGATGATCATCACACTTTTATTTACTCACATCTCAAAGCTTAGAACGATGATGACTCTATAGGAAATGCCTCCGGCAGTGTACTGGGATGTGCAACGATCTAGCTTGTCGTATGACGTTGAAACATATCGCTAGCTATCTTACGATCATGCAATGGCAATATGAGAGTGACGGCACAAGTAATGAGACGGAACGGCGGGAGTTGCATGGTAATATATCTCGGAATGGCTATGAAAATGCCATAGTAGGTAGGTATGGTGGCTGTTTTGAGGAAGGCATATGGTGGGTTTGTGCACCGGCGAAAGTTGCGTGGTACTAGAGAGGCTAGCAATGGTGGAAGGTGAAAGTGAATCTACACCATGGACTCACATTAGTCATGAAGAACTCACATACTTGTTGCAAAAAAATTTATTAGTGATCGAAATAAAGTGCTAAACGCATGCTCCTAGGGGAAGGTTTGGTAGGTGATGGGGTTATAGTCCTAGGGTAGGGTCATAGGCCTGCCCTATAGGTCCTACCCAAGGACTACCCTTCATAAGGGACAAGGCCCTTAGTCAGTTCCGACTGAATTAAGGACTTCCCACCATCCAGTCGGTGACGATTCCTCCATCATCCACTCGGAGATGAGCATTCGGAGCGTATCAAACTTACCGACTGGATTCCACTCTGTACATCGTAACCTCCCCTGGAGGGCAACGGTCATATGTTTTCATGTACCTTTATTAGCATTTAAGGCATACATTACCTGTAACGTAGACATTTAATCGCCACTACTCCACCCCTGTACACCGAACCGTTGTGAAGGGCAGCGCACTCTATATAAGTCGCCCTTCCCCACTGGTGCAGGGGTTAGCAATTCACTGTAATCCATATTCCACTCGACATCAAGCTCCCAAGAACACTGAGACGTAGGGCTTTTATCTCCACCGTAGAGGGGCCTGAACTCATACAACCTCGCCGTAGCTAAGGCTCTGCCCATCCTTTCGTACCCTACACATCTACTGTCAGACTTATACCCACGACAATTGGCGCCCACCGTGGGGCAGGCGTCTAAGCGACTTTCGGCGAGTTTGCGACTACATCTTTTCATCATGCCGTCCGGTGGAGATTTGTGCATGGGTCATGAGATCCTCTTCGGCGCTCTCTCCTTCATCGTCGACGATTCGGCATGGCTTCGGGATGCTCCTCTCGACGTCGAGGCGCTCCCCAGTCGTGGAGCTACGCACTTCCGTGCCGGCGCCCGCGGCATCCTTCTTCTCCAGCAATCGGCTCCGGTGTCGACCTTTGCGCCCGTCACGCGCCGCAACAAGCGGTCTCGCCGTCTGCGGCTCCAGCGTTGGGTGCAACACGCCCAGGCGCGCCAGAGCGCGTCTTCACAAGTGGCGGTCCTCGAGTCGGTTGTAGTTGCGCCGCTGTCCCAGCGCTCGGACTCAGTTCCGACTGAGTTTCCTTCCGAGTACTTGGGTCGCGGGCCTGCAGCCGAAGTGCACATGGCCAACTCCCATGAAAGTCCCCGCCAAACCGGCCGGAATTAGTACGAGGTCGGCGAAACATCCGGCGCTCGCCGTCAGCCCCGCCGTTCTGCCAGTCGGCGCACTCGTCAGAGCAACGTGGAGGTGTTCCGCACACCCGTCCTCAACCTGGCTGCCGCCGCCAAGATAGACGATTCCCTCCAGCCGACTGATTCAGAGGCTGGCAGAGGGATCGAGCAGATCCGTAACCTGCTGCACACGGCACAATAGCAAAATTCGGCGGTCTCCCAGTCGCACAACAGGATCCACAATAGTTATGTTCGCGCGAACACGCATCGGTCAGTTCACAGCCCCGGTTCTCATCAGCGACACAGGGGAGGCAGCCGTTCCATGAATCCCGAAGATCGTCGCCGTTCACGCACCCCTCCGCGGGGTGGGCCCTACGGACCCCAACATCATGATGATCGGCGTTCGGTCGGTGACACATATGATCCAAGGCCTGACGCAAGAGGATATATCGCTAGAGGAGGGTCGACAGGGGCCGGGCCCAACGCGATGGTCATGATATAGACCGTCCGAGTGGAAGCAGGACCATTGTCTGTGGCCCCGAGTGTTTCACTCGAGCCATCCATTCGGCTGACATCCCTCCCAACTTCCGATTGACGACGGGAATCAGCAAGTTTACAGGAGAATCCAAGCCAGAAACTTGGCTGGACGACTACCGAGTCGCAGTCCAGATCGGCGGTGGAGACGACCAGGTCGCCATGAAACATCTCCCCCTGATGCTCGACGGCTCGGCTCGAGCGTGGCTGAACCAGTTGGCTCCTTCAAGCATCTACAGTTGGGCATATTTGGCCCGAGTCTTCATCAGGACCGTCGAGGGGACGTACAAACGCCCTGGTGGTCTCGTGGAGCTCCAGCACTGTGTCCAGAAGCAGAATGAGCCCCTGCGCAATTTCATCCAGCGTTGGACAACCCTCTACCACACGGTGGAGAACGTCACAAAGCACCAAGCAGTCTGCGCCTTCAAGGCAGGCGTGCGGCACAGAGATCTATACCTGAAGTTCGGTCGAACATGCGACATCTCCATGAGAAAGATGATGGAGATAGCGGCACTCTATGCAAATGGCGAAGAAGAGGACCGCATTCGTAGCGGCAAGAACAAAGCAGTCGCCGATGGAGATGGGAACAGCACTCGGAAGCAGAAGCAGAAAGCTCCATCCACTCTGCAGGCAGAGGCCGCAGCCATTACCAATGCCAAGTTCAAGGGCAAGGGGAAGGCTCAGTTCACCCCCAAGAAGAAGCAGTTCAGAAACCACATCCTGGACCAGCCATGTCCAATATACTGCAAAATATGGCAAACTTGATCCTCCCCGACAACGGCGCGAGAAATCCTTCTGCTACGTCGACAAAAACCTTTTGTCGTCTCTTGAGCTTGCGCTGGTTTTCCCTTGAAGAGGAAACGGTGATGCAGCACAGGAGCGGTAAGTATTTCCCTCAGTTTGAGAACCAAGGTATCAATCCAGTAGGAGAATCTCGTCAAGTCCAGAGTACCTGCACAAACACAAAGAGCTTGCACCCAACGCTATAAAGGGGTTGTCAATCCCTTCAAGATTGATTGCAAAGTGAGATCTGAAGGCGGAAAGTGCAACGAAGAAAAAGAGTAAGGCTGAAAATATGGTGTGGAGTAGACCTGGGGGCCATAGTGTTCACTAGAGGCTTCTCTCAAAATAGCAAATATTACGGTGGGTGAAAAAATTACTGTCGAGCAATTGATAGAACCGCGCAAAGTCATGACGATATCTAAGGCAATGATCATACATATAGGCATCACGTCCGAGATAAGTAGACCGATACTTTCTACAGCTACTACTATTACTCCACACATCGACCGCTATCCAACATGCATCTAGTGTATTGAGTTCATGATGAACAGAGTAACGCCTTAAGCAAGATGACATGATGTAGAGGGATAATCTCAAACCAATGATTAAAACCCCATCTTTTTACCCTTGATGGCAACAACACGATGCGTGCCTCGCTACCCCTTCTGTCACTAGGTGAGGACACCGCACGGTATGAACCCAAAACCAATCACTTCTCCCATTGCAAGAATCATAGATCTAGTTGGCCAAACAAAACCCACAACTTGAAGAGAATTACAAGGATATGAAATCATGCATAAGAGAGACCAGAAGAAACTCAAATAAGATTCATAGATAATCTGATCATAAATCCACAATTCATCGGATCTCGAAAAACACACCGCAAAAGAAGATTACATCAGATAGATCTCCATGAATATCATGGAGAACTTTGTATTGAAGATCCAAGAGAGAGAAGAAGCCATCTAGCTACTAGCTATGGACCCGTCGGTCTATAGTGAACTACTCACGCATCATCGGAGAGGTCATGGTGTTGATGAAGAAGCCCTCCGTATCCGAATCCCCCTCCGGCAGGGCACCAGAACGTGCCCCAGATGGGATCTTGCGGAGACAGAAGCTTGCGGCGGCGGAAAAGTACTTTCGATGATCTCCTAATTTTTTCTGGGATTTTATAGGCGAAAGACCTAGGGCAGAGCTGGCCCAGGGAGCCCACAAGCCTGGGAGGCGCGGGCCCCACCGTGGTCGCGGCTAGGGGGCTTGTGGGGTCCCTGCAGGCCCCTGCCCTGATTCTGAGGCTTCCCGATCTTTTTCTGTTTCGGAAAAAATCTTTTTGGCAGTTTCGTTCCGTTTGGACTCCGTTTAAAATCCTCGTGTGAAAGGGGTCAAAAACATGGAAAAAACAGGAACTGGCACTTGCACTGAGTTAATAAGTTAGTTTCAAAAAAGATATAAAAGGCATACAAAACATCCAAAGTTTGACAAGATAATAGCATGAAACCATCAAAAATTATAGATGCGTTGGAGACGTATCACCTACACATAAGGACGCATGGTATAAACATAAGTCGGAATACATAGATAATGAGTGAGGGGGGAAGCCTTACCTCTGAGTGTGCCTCGTCAGCTTGTGACTCGCCAACAAAAGATGAATCTTTAGTGGCGGCTTTCTTTTTGCTTACTGTCTTCTTCTTTTTTGGTTGCGGCTTGGTGGTCTTTTGGGCGACCACTTTGGGGCCCCTTCGCCAAAATACATCAGCTTTCTGATGAATGGAAGCGAATTTCAAACCAAGAGCATTGTTAAGCATAAAAAGGACAAAAGGCGGCTTGGATTCTTACTGGTGGCACCGGGTTGGCGCGGCAGATGGCCTTAAGCCCAATCTTGGCGCATTCTTCCAAGGTCTCGCCAGTTTGTTTCTGATGACACCAACAATTTCACTCTGTGAGAGTCTTTTACGACTGAAGCACTACGGATGGTCTATCCTACCATCATATTCATACATCAGCCCGTCTCGGTGACTCAAGGGAAGGATGTTCCATTCTATCCAGCAGCGGAATAGATCAATCCCGATGAGCCTGTTGTTGTTCAGAGATTTCAACTCGGAGAAAATGGGGATGAACTCCGATTCTTCTTCCTCTGTGATCTTCTTGGGAAATTTAAAGTCCATGGGCAGGCGATCTGCTCTGAAGCCCGGAAGAGGGTTCTCGTCGGGTGGAGAGGTGTCTCGGCAGTAGAACCATGACTTGGCCCAGCCTTTGGGATGGCTGGGCAGGAGAACTGTTGGAAATCCACGTTCGCGGCATCTTTGGATGTTGACTCCTTCGAGCTCGTGGTTGGGACCGTTGGGAAACTCGGTCTGGCGGTTCAGATGGAAAAAGTTCCAGAATAAAGGAATTACGGGCTCTCTGTGCAAATATACTTCGCAAAAGACCTGGAACTGACATAGGTTGATGATGGAATTGGGTCCCAGATCTTGAGGATGAACACTGAGGAAATGTGGGACGTCCTGGAAAAACTTTGACCTGGGCGGCTTGAAACCGCGCTCGAGATAATCGGTAAAGATTACTACTTCTCCAGGAGCAGGGTTGGGGGTCAACTCGCCCGGGGCGGTTCTCCAACCAATGGTTTCCTTAAAGTCAAGAAGACCCGCCTTAACAAACTTCTCGAGCGTAGCATCGTCGATTTTTGTCGGTAACCAGTCACACTTCATAATGGCCATGACTACAAAAGAGAGGGGAATGAGGCGATTCAGTAAAAAGCTAGGAAGTGTTCTAACCCGCTGGTATGGGTCTACGGTGTTCGGAAAAGATTTGGTGACTCGCCAAATGGTTGACATACATCATAACCCGCTATTCGGGCGATTCATGGACGTATCTTCAAAGTATTATAACTCGCCCTTCAAACTGGAAGGGAAGGTGTCATAGCTATGGTGGTAAAGTTAAGTCGCTATAGAGGTTGGAGCTAAACGGCGACTATCAAAGGTGCTTTGTTCCTTAGGGATATTTTCGACAGATGGGCAAACATGTTTCTAAAAACAGACAGTAAATTATGGATCTACGAATGGGTCAAAATAGAAGGATATTGCTTGGAATAATGGCAGCGAACTGTGCACATAACGCAGCGACAACATTGGGTCTGCGGCATGAAGGTCTAAGCTAATGAAAAGACGTGATAAAGTGGCCGAAGCCTGCTACTGCCTAAGGTCTATTGCGAAAATGTGAAACGAATCTAAGGCGGATAAAGGTGTTCGTCGCATCGCGAAAGTTAGCTCGCAGGAAACTAAGGTCATGGTGTTCTCGGCCTAACCCTAAATGGAGGGAATGTGTGTACCTGAGGGAAGAAGATCGGTGCCGGGGACGAACGCGCAGTGCTTCGTGTTTCTTAGTGCTTGGAAGACCACAGTCGATGGAGAAGCTCCACGATCCGGTGACGACGTCGGGGCGCTGGTGCCCGAAGATGAAGTGCGCGAGGAAGACGAGGGAAATATGGAGGTAGGTGACGATATTTCCTCCCCACCCCATTTCCCTTGTTATTTAAAGGGCAGGAACGGAAATCGAGGCTGTCGAGGGGGAGATCGAGGCGACAAGTCAGAGATTGCAATGATGGCGCCTAGATTTTCAGAACAAGTGATTATGAGCAAAAGATTCGTTGATGGTTGCGGAGTTAAGAGCCCCGAAACTAAGGGCATGAGGTGATATCATCCAATACTACATGGCGACTCAGATCAGGTTACAACGGGTGGCGACTTATCACTCGTCGAAGGATAGAAATGGGGAGAGTCGCCCCAAGTTGATGGGAGTCTATTGACATGAATGAATTCAGGACAATCTGGGGCCTAATGTTGGGGATATTACCCGTGCATAACCCGCCCTAATTGGGTCGGGTCACCAAAGGGGTGACTTACCATTTATCGCGCGTCTCGCGGCCCAGAAGATGGATGGCGGTTCAAGAAGTCGTGCGGATCATGGATTACCAAGAAAGTTCCTGACCTGGAGGACACGGCGACTTAGAGATAAGGAAAGCCACGAAGAGTAGCATGGCACGACTTTGTAAACCCTAGGGCCTCGACCTGTATATAAAGGCGAGTCCCATGGAGAGTCAGGCGAGTTAGAGAGAATCGAGTGCTAGGTCAAGCGAGTTACACCCTCCTTGTAATCGAAACCACCATTAATCCACACATAGCAGGACGTAGGCTTTTACCTCCTCACGAGGGGCCGAACCTGGGTAAATATGAGTCTCGCTTTCGCTCACCCCCTTCGAGTTGCCACCAAGGTGCGATGGCTCCATCTCTAAGTCCTTTCACGAGGACATCTGCCATGACAAAACCACTACAACAGCCGTCACAGCCGGTGAAGAAGAAGAATGGCAAAGATAAGACACCACGTGTTCCGAGAAATAAGACACTTAATTATCGATTTCGTAGTCCGGGGTATCCTCGTAAGCTTTTGCCTAAGGGGATGGTTATTGAAGACAAGGAGGAGTCTAGCAAAGAAGAGGAAGAGGAAGAGGGAGAAGTAGAGGAGGAGTCTGGCGAATAAGAGGAGGTGGAAGTGCCTACAAGAAAGGGGAAATCCATGAAGAGAGGACGAAGGAAGTGAGCATGAAAGGTCCTTCGTAGTTATCGAGTGCCACTTCATAAGTTGACAAGAATTTGTCGTATGCTCATTAAATTCGTATGAACTTCTCATGTAGTGAACTTCTTATGTTATCTTGAATTCGTGAACTTGTCGTGAAGTGAAGTGAAATGCACTTTTTATGTTATCTTGAATTCGTGAATTTGTCGTGAAGTGAAGTGAAGTGCACTTTTTATGTGAACTTGCTATGTCATGAAATGAACTTTCTATGTCACTTCTTATGTTATCTAAACTTTTTCTGCAAAACGCCACTACTCCTGGAGTCTGGAGGTGCTCCAGGTTTGCAGTAAATCGTAGGGGCCAGATGCCACTACCCCTCGCATTTAATGTTGCACCAGGAGGCCAAACGCCACTGCCCCGGCGTTTGGGGTTGCATGAGGAGGCCAAACGCCACTGCCCCCGGCGTTTGGGGTTGCATGAAGAGGCCAAACGCCACTGCACCTAGCATATGGGGTTGCATCAGGAGGCCTAACGCCACTGCCCCTGGTGTTTGGGGTTGCATCACGAATACACATTTGGTTCACATCAAGAATACACATCAGGAATACACATTTAGATCAACAACGACAATGACAAGTTCACATACATAGTCTCCACAACGACAAGTTCACATACATAGTCTCCACAATGACAAGTTCACATACATAGTCTCCACAACGACAAGCTCACACACATTTGGTTCACATACATATTCTCGACAACGACAAGTTCAACCTGAAAAGTCCATCACTGACGCCGTTGAAATGAACCCCCTGTCTACTGAGTACTACGTGGCCATTTTCCCTTCTTGTCGCGTGCTCGTCCTCTGCTTGTGCATAACGAGCCCTTGCAAGCTTTCTTGCCCTCTCTTCTTGACGAGCCTCCTTATCTTTGCGCTTCTTCTCTTCCTCACACTTCTTACGCTCCTTCTTCTCCTTCTCACGGCGCTCTCTCTCCTTCTAGCATGCTAAAGATTCATTGAAAAGGTGTTGCCTCCACATGGCGTCTCGATTGGTCCTCTTGGACACGTTGGGGTACTTCTTGATCTATCCAAGTGAAGTACTTGCAAAGAGGCGGAGGCGACTACATAAAAGAGATGTTTGAATTAGTAATATGAGTTCAAACAAATTGAACATATTTGGATGTCACATCTAACATACCGATGGTAAGTCATATACGTTAGTTGGCAGTGCATGATCTTTTGCGTAGTTGGGACACACAAAAAATCTTTTGCCTTTTGTCCATTCTTTTTTACGGTCAATGGACACCTTCACCTTGCAAACATCACCGCACCAACATGGTGGTGTGGGCACATCCTTCTCCTTGGTCTTGTCCAACTCGGCCGCCATCCACTTCCTTGGCATGTCCTCTTGGTCGGCGCACGGCGGCCTCATCATGGAACCAGATGAAGCCATGCCTACAAAATGAATAAGCACTTGTTAGAAAAATACAAAAACAAAATATTTAAATAAAACAAGAAATAAAATGACTTGTATGAACACATAATATACCATTCTTCTTCTATCAACCATGTGGATTAAGCAAATAACCGAATGTTGATCCATTATCAACATGTCCTCTACGACGAACACAACCTCTAGCACTTGTGCTTCCTCTACGACCACCACCACGACCTCTAGCACCTATGCTTCTTGTATGACCACCACCACCACCACCTCTAGCACTTGTGCTTCCTGTACGACCACCACCACCACCACCACCTCTAGCACTTATCATTCCTCTACAACGACCACCACCACCTCTAGCACTTGTGTTTCCTATACGACGACCACCACCACCTATAGCACTTGTGCTTCCTATACGACAACCACCACCACTACCTCTAGCACTTGTGCTTCCTGTACGATCACCACCACCACCACCACCTCTAGCACTTGTGCTTCCTCTATGACCACCACCACCACCACCACCTCTAGCACTTGTGCTTCCTCTACGGCTACTGCTAGGAATGCCCCCCTTCGGCGTACTCATTTTCTTGAATGTCCGCGTATTGTGTCGCCCTTCATCACAAACCCCACAGTTGATATTATCAGGAGCCTTCATGAAATGACCGCTACCAAATTGATTCATGCCAGTGTATCCAGCAAGGTCATCCATATCACCCCTGAACCTCTTAATTCTCCTTCTACCCTTGGTCTCCACCTTCAAGACAGGTTCTGGCTTAATATGGGTGCCATGATACTCAGGCCATTGTGATTGGTCTAAGGAAGGGTGAAACCCAGGCACCCATGTCAACCTAGTAGCTTCCACATGGAACTCTTTCATCCGCATGGTTTTCCCATCGCAAACTGATATGTGTGCCGCCTTTTCCGCTGTTATAAAATGTGAGCATGGCCAACGATACTAACTAGGCCTCTCACACTGGAACCACAATGTCTTGAGGTGCACCTCAAATGCGGCACCACCATATGAATGATCGTCTCGTTTTGTGCCACCTGGCTTGTCAATTTGATATTTCATTACAGTTCTGTCGAATGTGATAATTTGTTGTTGGGAAGACTCAATTGCTTGTAACTGAAGCCATTCATCAACCTTCGCCGGATAATCCATTTTCTCACCTATCCAGTTGGCAGTCTCTTCCAAATGACTCTGAAAGTACTCATTAAGCTTGAACAAGATATACTCCACTATCGTTGTCACCGGTAATGAACGGGCACCCTGGAGCATGTTGTTGAAACATTCAACTAAGTTGCTCGTCATGTCGCCATACCACCTTCCTCCATCATCATGAGTGTGTGCCCACTTGTGCTTCTTGTTGAAATGCCTGGTTAAGAATTATTTTCCCCCATCATTCACCGATGCAAAGAGTTTTTTGTACCAAGCATAGAAAGCTTGGGTAGTGAAGGCCACACACACATGGGTAAGGTCCTTACTGAACTCCTTCCTCTTACATGCCCGGTAAAATTTGGCCACGAGATGCCTCATGCACCATCTGTGGTGAAGCTTTGGAAAGCCTGGAATAACAATGTTCACTGCCTTGTGTATGCCATGGTGTCGGTCTGATATGATGCATACCTCCCTATCAACAATCACCTTGTGCCTCACATGACCCATGAACCACTCCCAGTTGTCTTGGTGCTCCGAAGGCACCAAAGCAAATGCAACCGGCAACACATTGTCGTTCGACGACTGGGCCATTGCTACCATTAGTGCGCCCTTGTATTTGTCGGTCAAGAAGGTGTCATCTACAGACAAGACCGACCGACAATGCTTAAATGCTTCCACACATTGTCCATAACTCCAGAAGGCACGATGGAACACTCTGTGGTTATCATCGACGACATGATACATGTCCGGGTTCCTATGTGCACTCGCTCCCAACAATCTGGGGAGCTGGTTGTATGCTTCTTTGTAACCACCATACAGCATCCTAATAGCATTTGCCTTGGCCCTCCATGCCTTCCCATACTTGACTTCATAACCATATAGTTTTTTCATTGTCCTCATGAGAAACCTCATTTTGACAGTGGGATCAACAGCTATGTCTCTCATAAATTTGTATATGAGGTACTCAGACGTGAGCTGACGGTGTGTCGTATGATCACGTTTCTTTGGTGGTCTGCAAAAATGAGTGGGAAACAACTTCTTAACACCCATTCTCTGGTTTCTTCTAACTTTCTTGCACAAACCTTCCATGGGCATCCTTCATCTCCTTTCTCACACTTCACGGTGTAATGCAAATTTATGTTGGAGTGCTCAACATAAAATGTCTTGTGGTTCCGAATGGCATAGCCAGACAACCAAACCTTCATGGCAGCCAAAGTTGGAAACTTCACTCCTTTCTTCAAATAAGCATTCACGTCCTCCTCCTCATCCCTTGGTTCGCCTCGATCAAGGCAAGGTATTGGCTCAATCGTCGTGTTTCTCATGCCACCATCAACTACGGCTTTATGGGCAAGGCTGAGATCTCGAAACAAGTGCGTTCTTTTCTCCAAACCGGTCAACTCAAAGTGAATTTGGTTTTCCTCCTTCTTGAATTCATCCTCGTCCAATTCTTCCTCAGGACCTTCGTCATCTGAGTCATACCCATATAGACGCCTAAAAGATAACTCACGACCCATCTCCTTTTGCGTTATGCACGCATCCAAGTCACCAACATCAATACCATGAAACTCTTCCTCTACCGCATCCAAATCACCATCAGCATCACCATCACCATGCTTTTGAATTACTTTCTCACTAGCAATCACCTCAACTTCATTTGCTTGGCTCGTTGGTGGTTGGCTACAAGCATTAAGGACATACAATTATGTTGGGGATCGTAGTAAATTCAAAAAAATTCCTACGCCATACAAGGATCTATCTATGGAGAAACCAGCAATGAGAGAGGTTGCAGAGCATCTTCATACCTTTGAAGATCGCTAAGCGGAAGCGTTACTATGAATGCGGTTGATGGAGTCGTACTCGTTGCGATTCAGATCGCGGTGAATTCTGATCTATGTGACGAACTACGGCACCTCCGCGTTCAACACTCGTATAGCCCGGTGACGTCTCCCATGCCTTGATCCAGCAAGGAGGAGGGGTAGGTTGAGGGAGAGCTCCGACAGCATGACGGCATGGTGGCGGTGGAGCTACGAGGTTCTCCGGCAGAGCTTCGCCAAGCTATGCGGAGGACGAGGAGAGAGAGGTGTAGGGCTGCGGCGGGAGAGGAAGAAATTGTGTGTTCTCCAATGGCCAAAACCTCCACTATATATAGGGGAGAGGGAGGAGGTGCCAACCCTTAGGGTTCCCACCCCTAAGGGGTGCGGCAGACCCATATGGGTAGAGGGCGGCGGCCAGGGCAGGGAGAGGAGGGGTGGCGCACCGAGATGGGCCTTGGGCCCCTCCTACGCCTAGGGTTTGTCCTCCTCCACCTCTCCTTGCGCCTTGGGCCTAGGTGGGAGGCGCACCAGCCCACTCTGGGTTGGTTCCCTTCCACCTTTTGGCCCATGCTAGCCTTTGGGGCTGGTGTCCCCTCCCGATGGACCCCCGGAACCCTTCCGATGGTCCCGGTACGTTATCGGTGACGCCCGAAACATTTTCGGTGTCCAAAATCTCACTTCCTATATATAAATCTTTACCTCCAGACCATTCCGGAGCTCCTCGTGACGTCCGGGATCTCATCTGGGACTCCGAACAACCTTAGGTAACCACGTACACTATTTCCCTATAACCCTAGCGTCATCGAACCTTAAGTGTGTAGACCCTACAGGTTCGGGAGACGTGCAGACATAACCGAGACATCTCTCCGGCCAATAACCAACAGCGGGGTCTGGATATCCATGTTGGTTCCCACATGTTCCACGATGATCTCATCGGATGAACCACGATGTCAAGGATTCAATCAATCCCCTATGTAATTCCCTTTGTCTATCGGTATGATACTTGCCCGAGATTCGATCGTCGGTATCCCTATACCTTGTTCAATCTCGTTACCGGCAAGTCTCTTTAATTGTTCCGTAACACATCATCCCGTGGCTAACCCCTTAGTCACACTGAGCTCAATATGATGATGGATTACCGAGTGGGCCCAGAGATACCTCTCCGTCACACGGAGTGACAAATCCCGATCTCGATTCGTATAACTCAACAGACACTTTCGGAGATACCCATAGTGCACCTTTATAATCACCCAGTTACGTTGTGATGTTTGGTACACCCAAAGCACTCCTACGGTATCCGGGAGTTGCACAATCTCACGGTCTAAGGAAATGATACTTGATATTAGAAAAGCTTTAGCAGACGAACAACACGATCTAGTGTTATGCTTAGGATTGGGTCTTGTCCATCACATCATTCCCCAATGATGTGATCCCGTTATCAATGACATCCAATGTCCATGATCAAGAAACCATGATCATCTATTGATCAACGAGCTAGCCAACTAAAGGCTCATCAGGGACACATTGTGATCTATATATTCACACATGTATTACGGTTTCTGGTTAATACAGTTATAGCATGAATAATACATAATTATCATGAACTGGAAATATAATAATAACTACTTATTATTGCCTCTAGGACATATTTCTAACAAATTCAACCTCGCTTTCTTTGCTAGTTGGTGGTTGGCTATAAGCATTGGAGGCATCAATCATAATCCTTTGCTCAACAAAAGGCACACTTGTCCTCTCGGTCATTGGAGAAGAGACAAGTCGGTTCAAGTCAATTGCAACCCAAGGAGGTTCAACCTTGGTGGCAAACAATTCAAGTGACTTGTCTTCTGGTTGGTCAACTTTTTCCTTGTACACATCCCAATGCAAGTCAGAGGTGATAGGCATATGTTTCAAGCAAGATTTGACTCCAACTCCAACATCATACCTACCTATTAACTTAACACCATCATTGAGGTCCATCCACTCTAAGACATGCCTCACTTTTGCAACAAGCTCATCATAGCTAGGGCTTGTATAAAAAACAATGGCTTCCTCATCTGCGACGACATTGTTAGTCAAGAATGCCTCCTTGTCCATATAATGAACATTAACAGGTCTTTCCATCTAAAAACAATAATAATGAATTAAGCACATCAATGGCAACCTTTGATTGCCTAAATTCAATCTCATTATACCCACATCATATCAACATTAAATTATTAAACGAAATCTACAACACATCATATACTAACATATTGAACAAAATGCCTCAACAGCCAAAAATATATACCAACATATTGAACAAACCATCCATATAATCTAACAACTACACAAGAATCCCTGAAACTAAAAAATAATCTACTAATCTAACATCACCCATTCCTCACAAATACTCACAAAATAAGATGTTAAAACAAAAAAAAAATTGAAGGGATTGGAGGAGATTACATCGAGGATGCTTGGGGGCTTGGATCCACAAACTTTGATGGAGGAAGGAGTAGATCAGGGGAGGGGGTGTGAGAGGGAAGAGGAGCGAGAGAGGGGCAGATGTGTTTCTCTAGTGGAGGAGGAAGAAAATGAACCGGGTGGGGCGGGTCCGCGCGGCTGAGTCACTTAAGAGGGCCAAACGCCAAGGTCCATGACGTTTGGCTCTGGAGACCAGACGCCAAAATCTCTGACGTCTGCCCCTTTGCCTCGTCAGCGAGTCAACGCAACGGGCTGTCGAACGGACTCGTACCACACGACATGGTGTCTCGCGTCTTCCGTGCAATCCGGACATCAGGGATGTTGACGTCATGTAAAGATGTTAGATTGAAAAAAAAAGAGTTAGATCAAATCTGAATTTTGTTAGCCTTTTAGGTTAAAATCAAAAAATTGTCTTCGCCCACGCACCTACGCGTGCCCCGGTGCGCTATGGCACCGCGCGTACGTTGGCATGGACGGGTCGGCATCGAGCCATCGAGCGGGTTGTGCTGTGCCTGTGCAGCCTGTGAGTGGCCGCTGCTGCATGCTGTGTCCATATTCCCGGTGTACGAGCTACCGCATTCGCAAGCCCACCCCGCCATGTGCACAGGCAGCAGCAGCAGCCACCGCTTGGATTGTATCCTGTTGTGGGTTTACCCAGTTGCTCCCCCGCCAGTCCGTTACTATTACGTTCCAACTCGGCGCACAGTGGCGCGGCCACGTTGCCGGCGCACTGTGCGCGCTCGCGTTCGTTCCTTTTGTTCTCGTACTCCTGGTGACCTAGCGGCTTTTCTGATACTCCTACTATTATAGTAGGCCTTTGTGTACGTGTTGTCACTTCTGGCCTCAACTGTAAGAGAGGGGTAAATGCCGTGCGTGCCTGCGCGCTTTCTGAAGCATGTTTCCTGGCATCCGAAGACAAATAGGATTCGCGCGCTCGGCGTGGTGGTGTTGTTTGGCGCGGTAACTGTAGGGGTATTCCTCGGTTTGGCATTTCTGGGTCTCGTACAACGGGTTGCGACAAATTCATACAGTCATGCGTGTGCAGTACAAGGCCAAGCATGCAGAGTTGATCTACGATTAGAAACTGTAGTATCTTGCAAGGCATGTTACAACATAGGGTGATCTACGATTAGTAAAATAGACTCGGCTAATCAGCATCAAAGTCGTTGTAGTATAGTGGTAAGTATTCCCGCCTGTCACGCGGGTGACCCGGGTTCGATCCCCGGCAACGGCGTTTTATCTTTTTCGCTATGAAGAGTATTGATGGGCAGGTACTAGATCATGTGTAGTACAAGGAGGTCCGTTTTTTTTCTGTGTAGGAGAAGTAGTCAAGTAGGTTATGATCAGAAAGCAAATAATGCCAGCAGCATATGGATCTCCCAGGTCTCGGTGCCGGGCCGTCCCTGCCTAGTATCTGAGACCGGCAGCAACCGCTTCACATACGATCGGATCTCTTCTCTCGGTAAGAGCTCGACGGCGCCTTCAGGGATGCACAAAAGCGCCGTACATAAAACATTTTACACTGTAAAAGGTGGATATCAAAACTTCAAAACTGTTACGTGCGTCATCTATAAAATGGTTGTGGAGATGGAAATCCAGTGATGGTCATGGCCAGACATGGCATTTCGACAATTAACACAAAGAATTTCAATTCCACAGTACCACTGAAGCACAAACACTCAAGGAGTAATAATTCGCTTCCGTTCTTAAAGAAAAAAACGCTTCCGAGTTTACCGTCTGCCTCTTGTAATAAACTACCGTCTCAGCAAACCTAGTTGAACATACATACATACGGCCGCCGTTGAAACAACACACAGCAAGTGGCAAATGCCAGGAATAAAACACAAACAAACAAGCGTGGATAAAATCCAGCAAGCTTTGAACGGGAACCAAGGTTTCAAGCAGATCCGAACTCGGCCATCCACTTCTCGTGGCGTTCGATGTCAGAGGGTGACACACTCTTCTGGACCTTGACCAAAGCTTCTTCAAAGTCGCACATGGCCACCGGGTCCTTTGAGATGTCATCCTTTGACATGTTCTTGATCTCGTCACGGGTCTTGCCTGCGATCTTTCGCCTCATACCATTCATCGAAGCATCACGGCAAACATTTGTCAGGTCATCCCCACTATACCCTTCTGTCCTTCGTGCAACTTCGTCGATGTTAACATCAGTAGCTACCTGTTGGTGCAAAAACGGGACGTTAGTAAGTAACAGGAGATATGAAACAGTGACTTATCATCAAAGTAGATGATGCTGTATGATCAGTGAACAGTACCCATGAATGAAATAAATCACAACGATCAAATGACGGCACAAGAAAAGTTGGCAAGAAATGCTTTAGTACATCATACCTCAACCGTTCTAAGATTTATGCTGATGAGTGACTTTCTGCTTTCAAAACTTGGAAGTGGAATATAGATACGCTTTTCCAGCCTCCGCCTGAGCCAATCAAGATTCAGAATTATAAAACCATATGTGCCAGATGAGTAGCAGCATAATTAAATATAGTTACTGTAGTGGCATGTAGCTAGCACGCTGACTGACAAACAAATTGCCAGGAAAAATAATAACAAAAGCTAACTCTTTATTGTGGTAGACAATACAAATAGTGAAAACGGCACATTAATCAAGGTAGAGGCGTGAGAGCAGTTGAAATTCAGAACACCCAGATACCACTCTAGTCCACAAAGGTAGCGAATAGCAACTTAAGTTACAGATGCTCAAGGCTCTAATCATACCCCATAAAACGGCGACATGACAAATGTAGCATGAACTAAACAAAAGAATCATTTGCCTTATTTGAAGGAAACATATGTACCATGCAGTTCTAACTACAATAGTAACACAACTCAAGAAATCAATCCAGTCTCTGACTCCAACAGCAACACAACTCAAGAAATCAATCCAGCCTCTAACTTCAACAGCAAACAGAACTCTAGACATCAATCCGGTCTCTAACTCCAATAGCAACACAACTCTAGAAACCAATCCGGTCTCTGAACTCCAATAGTAACATTACTCAAGAAAACAATCATCTTGTGCAAATCCAGATATTATGCCAAGAGTTTTGATACTACCAGTACCACATCTAAATTAATAAATGCAAATGTGAGTGGAAAGAATTTGCCAACCTGAGTGCTTCATCAATATCCCATGGGAAGTTGGTAGCTGCCAGAACCATAACAATTTTTGGCTGACCATCCTCGTTGGTAGAGCTATTGTTAACACCATCTATTTGCACTAGAAGTTCAGACTTTACCCTCCTCGATGATTCATGCTCACCAGAAGCTCTGAATAAATGCATAAATTGATAAATCTGGGACGGTGTTTTCTAATTGAAGATAAATAAAATAAAAGAACTGGCGGTTTCATATTTTCATTCCATTTGCCTGTCAAGCTTAATTGAAAAGAGAGATATAAAAGCGCAAGAATGTTTTCTTCTGCGACATGTAACTGATTTACCAGGCAAAACATTTAAGAATGTCTTCAAGTTTAAGGTACAAAGCTGTCGGGAAAACTGTCATTATCTTGGCCCGCATTAATAGAACTTGAACTTGCATGGCGAACAGCAAAATGTATGGTCACATACCCACGAGATGTGCATAGGGAGTCTATTTCATCAATGAAGATTGTACTTGGAGCGTAGGCCCTTGCAAGTTCAAATAAACAACGGACCATGCGCTCACTCTCCCCCCGCCATTTCGAAGCCAATGTTGCAGAAGAAACATTAAAGAATGTTGTTCCACATTCTGTAGCTACTGCCTTAGCTAAAAGGGTCTTCCCGGTACCTGGTGGGCCAAACATAAGAACCCCTTTCCAAGGTCGACGAATACCCTGAACAGAAATAGAACCCGAAAGAATATGATGAGGGTACATGTAACTTTAGACTGAATGGAACAGGTTACTAAAAAGAGAGAAAATATACAACATTAATATCATGAGTTACTAATTTTACAAGCTCAAATTGCGGTTAGTGTGATAGGGTATACATAATTTTAGTTGACATATTATAAACCTGCCATACTAAAGAAAAATTAATAAGTGTGCATGTCCAGATGACTCATGTGCGCCATGCTACCAAATAAAGGCAGCAACTTTGTCTATGGTCATGATGTTAGATAGCAACAAGAATGAATGAATAGATAAAATAACAGACACTTCATTGATTAGCATAGTTTGAAATTCCAAATCATTACCTGAAAATATTCAGGCATCCAGAGAGGAAGCACAACTGCTTCCTCGAGGAGTCTTTTGGCCTCACTAAGTCCTGCAACATCATCCCATCTCACTCCTGGGGTAGAATCTAGAACATCTCTTTCAAGCATGGCAGCTAAGTCCCCATCCGGTCCTTCATACTGTGCCTTCTTGGACTTACCTTCTTCAGCATCGCTGCTCTGAAAGGAAGGGATCAGAAAAAATAGAAAATATTAGAAACGCGATTCGCATATAGCAGTGCTCTGTAATTACATATCATCAAATTGATCACAAAGCTCAACCCAACAAGAGGCAGGCAAAATATTTTACATGTATATATGCGGATTCCAGTTCCCTAATTTAGAAGGTAATAATAGATGCTCTCCTATTCCAGTATGTGATTGCTTTTGAAATGCTTGGTGATTTCAACATCATTCTTGTTGTGTGCACCATCATAACTTGCGCCTATGGAATATGCACAACGAGGAGCTAGAAATAGATGATGATATAGTATTCCTTCAGTATAGAGTTAAAAATGGGTGTCTTCAACAACTATAAAAAGGTATGTTTCTCAGTATGACAAACTATGATTTTAGGAACAAATGGAGAACCCAAGTTGACACATTTAAGGCTAGCTTCTAAAAAGGCTAAGGTTAACTAAATGGCGCCATGATTGACTTCAGTAGTATCTTGCAGAAAATTGTTAACTCCACTTTGCAGACACTAAGGTATGTTAGAAATAACAGATGTAGCCACATTTTAAAACCATACAGATACAAAAACTAATATATAAGAAGTATGTATCCTGGATGATATTGAGAAGCTCCCTTTTCTTCTTCTTCTTTTGGCACTAGGCAGATAGGTAGGTAAACATTGCCAACAGAAGAAAAAAAAAAGCACTAAAAGTCTAATACTCAAACATATGTCGAACATATATTTTTTCTCATTCATGGGTGCAGACAGAGGTAACTATCAACATCAACAAAAATATATTTGATCAAATACAGATTTTAGAGTGTAACGAATATTTGCTTGAAGGAAATTACCGCTGAATCAGCCTTGCTTGAACTTGATTTTCCTTTTCTCCCGCCAGTGCTTGAAGCAGTTGATGATCTTACCGCAGGGCTTGCTTTACTTCCGCTGGGTTTTGCACCACGGCTAGGTGTTCCAGTCTTTGATGGACCCCGTGCCCAAGCTCCATCTTGGGAGGATTTTCTTGCACTAGATTGGCCTCTTGCTGACCTTCGGTTTGGTGTATTTGTATCTCTTGGAGGTGCCCACACATCAGGGTCGTCAAAGGTTGTTGGCGATGATGTTGGGTACTCGTCCAATGGTTGGAACAGAAATGATTTATTATTAGAGCGAATAGGAGGTGACGAGGACCGCATTGTCCCAGGGGCTTCTTTAAATGACTTCAATTGGGCATCAAGCTGCCTCACAATCTCTACCTCTTCACTTATAGCTCTCTTACAGTTCATCCATTTTGTACGGTTGAAGTTGTCATCCAAACTAGCTAGATGCCTGCATAAATATTCATGATTAACTATCACAACATGAAAGACAACAAGTATAGTAAATCTGTCAAGCTTTTACACTTAACTACTAATAAAGATAACAAAGCAACGGAGAAATGCATTATCGAAGTGCTAAATATCAACAATATTCACCACATCGAACATTTACCTTCAAATCTGTAATTGATTAACACATCAATAGCAACATGGGGCCCTCTTTTTCTTTGGCACGTTCACACAATGCAACTCAAAGCAGATCCGCAAAAGGCTGACTCTGGCGTGAATGCAATGTTCTAGTGAAAACACACGACTACTAATTCGAAAGTTTCAAGATGAAATGGAGCATTGACGTTCATTATGTGTGTTGAGTATATTGAACTATTCCACCAATCTCCTCTACCGTCTAGCAATGTGCAACCCTACAAAGCTCGGTATCACTTGTACAATAACCAAGGTGCCTCGTGACTTCAAATCCAGGCAGACTTTGTATGGCCTGATATTCTGCCGCACCCAAATCATGAATATGAGCTACTGCGACGCTGTAGGTTTTCTCCACCCTAAATAACGATAGGCCTAACAACATACGAACCGCAAGGCTTCTCGCTCAGAGTGGTTTTCTCCACAATAACGATAGGCCTAACAACATACGAACCGCAAGGCTTCTCGCTCAGAGCGAAATGACTAGAACCCACTACAGCGGAACAATCAAACGGGACAAATCCGAGGCCGTGAGGTCGAATGCACAGATCCTCAAAGGTACAACGTCGCGAATTACACATCTAACTGGATCACATGGTCCGTAGACGCCCAACCGCCAGTGAATCCAGAAGGGGGGGGGGGGGGGGGGGGGGGGGGAGGAGGCTGACTTGTTGATCTGTGCGATGGCGCCGTCGAAGAAGATGATGGAGGTGTCGTAGAGGCCCTCGAGCGCGTAGTCGCGCGCGTGCTTGAGGTGGTCCTGCAGCCCGGCTAGGGGGTTCGCCATTTCCGCCGCCCGCCGAGATAGGGGGCTACAGCTTCGCCAGAGCACGCGCGGGATAGGAAGAGGCACGCAGGTGGACGGATTGACAGGAAGAAGGGATCTACATGTACGGATTGTGTTGTGGATTCGGATTTGGGGGAACAGAGCACTCCGATGGCCCTGTCTGTTGGCGTCCGGGGCTTGGGGAGAAGGAAGGAGACGCGCCCGTGGCCCACTGTCAGTGAAGCCTCATCGGCTGCGGCTGTATTTTCCTTTCTTCCGAGGCCAAAATCTCTGTTTTGAAACTTTTCTTTATTATTAAAGGGATCTACCGTCGTTATAATGGTTCGATCACTTTCTCCCCACGTACGATCCCTCCTTCCATCCATCGCTTCTACCATCCCTACCCAAAAAAAAGGAAAAAAGAACCCACGACCTCGACCGCACGTCCCACACGCACGATGGCTACCTCATCCCCCGCACCCGTCGCTCCCGATCCCATCTCGACGGGATTATAGAAAAAAAAGACCCTGTGGCAATGGTTGGCGGTAGACCGGCTGGTGGCTCATCGCACGACGGGACAATGACTGGTGGGTGGCGGCGCAAAGGACAACGGGAGATTGGCTGGTGGCAATGGACTACTTCGGTGTAGCGGTCCATGAAGAGCCCGGTGGAGAACATGGGAGATTCTTCCCATGGAGGAGATCGGATCTAAAGCCTCCCCTTGGTTCTTCTCACTCGTTACAGAATTTTGAGAGGTAGGATCCAGTTCCATCAAGTGATTCTCCACTCTTCGCTCTCATGTGCAATACCCCAGATCACGTCCCAGACTTCTTTTCAACAAGCTCGCCATCATTAGAGGATTAGTGCTCATAAGTAGCGTGTGGCCGGCTGCTATGTTGTTGGTCGGATGGAGATCTTGGCGCGGCTGCGTAGCAAGCTGGTGTGTAGCGACGGGGAGGAAGAACTCGGTCGTCATGGGCAGTGCGGTCGGCTGATCTCTGGGGCCGTGGTAGTTGGGCTGTAAAGAAGCATGACCGTTTATGCAGGGTCCTTTCCTTTCCTGAATTAACGTGTTTTGTTTATGCAGGGTCTGCTAACATGCTTGGTTCTTATCAAGGTATACGAGAGACTCTAGACTAGAGTTGCTTGAGATTGTGTCTTGGATTATCGTTCTCCAACAACACATGTTTTTGTTTAATGCCAGTCTATAACTAATTGAAAAGAATGGAATGTTTGGGGTGGTTTACACCTGTTGTGGGTAATCTTTGTGAAAGTCCAGTTCTTTGAAGCAATTTCTTGAAATAGGCTTTCGCACCGCTGAAAAGACCTCGATGACGCCTAGAGGGGGGGGGGTGAATAGGCTATTTAAAAACTTCTTCGGATTTGGCTTGAACCTAATGCGGAAATAAACTAAGAGGGTACTTGTCAAGCACAAATCCTAAATGCACTAGGCACTGCAACGTGTATCAACAACACGATCTACTAAGATGGACACAATACAGTTACTAACAAGCACAAGTAAGTTACACAAACTTACTTGAGCTATATCACACGACAAGTAGGTGAACAACACAAGATACTAGATCACACTATATCAACACGATGTATCAAGGGATGCAAGTATGAACGTGTGGATATAGAGGGTATGCTTGAATGATTAATCTTGTACAAGAAATGACCAACACAATATAATGAGCACAAGCAATATGCAATGTATGTATGCTCAAATAACACAAGTAAGGAGTTAGGGTTAAGGATAACCAAGGTCACTAAGACGAAGATGTATCCCGATGTTCACTTCCTTGGAGGGAAGCTAGTCACCGTTAGAGAGGTGGATGTTACCACGAAGGCATACCAACGCCACGAAGGCTCACCCTATTCTCCCTTTGAGATAACACCATGAAGGCGTTTCTCAACCACTAGTGGTAAGCCTTTGAGGTGGCTTCCAAACCCTCACAAACTTTTCCGGGGGAAATCACACGGATTGATTCCTCTCCGAAGAACTCCTACCGCCTAGGAGTCTCCAACCTCCAAGAGTAACAAGATCACGGGGAATGCTCAAAACTTGCTCAAATCACAAATAGCTTGGGTTGAGAGAAGGAGAGGGAGACGATCTATCTTTTGATTGGAACAACTCTCAAAGGGGCTCACAAATCTCTTGGGATCTAAGATTTGGAGTGAGCAAATGTGTGTGAGGTGGAAATGTGTTCTTATGAGGATAAGGCAGTGTTGGGCAACCCTCTCACGAAGTGGGAGGGGGGGTATTTATAGTGGGGAGAGAAAAAGAGCCGTTGGGGACACTTTAAGTCACACAGGGTCCGGACGTCCGATAGTTGTCGGAAGTCCGGGCGTCCGCGAGGGGTCGGACGTTCGACAGGGGTCGATCGTCCGAGGCCTGTAGATACGACTGAAACTATTTTGAATTAAACAGCGACCGGACGTCCGACAGGGGTCGGTCGTCCGAGGCCTGTAGATACGACTGAACCTATGTTGAATTTATCAGCCACCGGACGTCCGGAGAGGACCGGAAATCCGAGTTATACATCTCAACTTCTACTGGTGGTAGGTACCGGATTTCCGACGGGTGTCGGACGTCCGGCGCTCGGACGTCCGGAGGGAGCCGGATTTCCAAGATATAGAACTCAACTTCTACTGGTGCAGGCTTCCGGATTTCCGGGACTTGGCCGGACATCCGGGCCTCGGACGTCCGGAGGGAGCCGGATTTCTCTGGTATAGGATTCCAGATTTCCGAACTAGTCGGTCGTCCGGTCCTCGGACGTCCAGAGAAAGCCGGATGTCCGAGGCACTGGTTCTGTTTTCAAATAACAACAAAACAGTGGAGATGTGGTCTGAGCAGAGAGTGATGATGTAGTTTGAGCAAGTTCATCGCAAAACCTGTGATCCCCTCTTAATAGTGCGGGATCCCTAAGGACTCAAGAATCATAAAAGAGTATTGATGATCCATACTTGAGTGTATACTTTTATTCGCTGATCATCACTCCGCACAACTAACGTCAAAGGAACTGATACCTTTGAGTTAGCCCTTTCACATGAGCTTGATGTTGTTGTTCCTTCTTGGCTCAAGTTGAAAGCAATACATGATGAAGTCTTCAAGTAGCTTTCCCATACATAATGCGGAAAGCCTAGCTTATGTATTCATCTTCATTTGTCCACCATGTGAACATCCACAAGAATCAAGCATGTAGTGCTGAGGAATGCTTATCTTGATCTTGTCCTTGTTAGCACATGAGGTTGTCCTTATCAACACATGGTCATTGACAATAGTTTCAATGATATATTCGTGCTGATCCACTTGAACTTGCACACCACAATCTTGATGACGATCACCACTTGACGTCATCCTTCATGGGTTGTATGAGATCTTCCTTTTGACGCAAGCCCAATGGAAACACACATAACCCCCACATAGGAGTCTCACAAAGACCATGGGTTAGTACACAAACACGTAATGGACAATGCTTACCATATCATGGGATCACTTGATCCCTCTCGGTACATCTTATACGCTTTGTGTGTTGATCATCTTGATTTACTCTTTGTCTGAGATCTTGATCAACCTAGTGTTTCTATGACCATTCTTTGGATAATACCTTGAATAACATCTTGGTCATCATATAAACTCCTTGAACCCGACAGATGGACTTCAAGAAATGCCTATGGACAAATCCTATAAATATAACTTAAGGCAACCATTAGTCCATACAAATTGTCATCAATTACCAAAACCACATATGGAGATACATGCTCTAACAACCGCTTTATAAATAAAGCCACATTACAGAAATTACACTGATAGTTACACTAATTAAGACCGTACCATAGCGGTATCCCCATTTTGTATTGTTTTTTTTCTCTGGGCTATTTACCATGGTTTCCTTATCCTTGCTTTGGGCAAGCTATTCGTGGAGCGCAGCTATCTATAGTATCCAATGTCTTTCATTATAAGTGCCGTATTAAGTGATAGTTATTGTTCCTGAAATTGTCGAGTGCCTAACATCAAGGCAATATAACTGTTGTTTTGTTTTAAGATTTGATTTTAGCATGGTGTTCAGATTTGGTATGATTCCCTTTGCAACTTTTTCGGTATATGTGTTTTGCTTTCTTTGTGGCCACCAACAGGTCGGTTCAGTTCTTCTTAGTTATGCAATCTGGTATGACATTACTGGTATTCATCTCCAACAGTCTATTTCATGAGAATGGTGAGAGTGGTACTTGTTATGGAAGGGCTATGAATATTATTCAGTTGCTTTGTATCTGGTTTTCCTATTTATGTTGCCCTTCTTTTCATAGGTTGTGTGTGGTCATAACACTAACTAAAATTGTGTGTCCATGCTGCTGAAATTGTGTACATGTTCGATTCATATGCACATACAACATTGTTGGCTTTGACTAGATCCTTCTTCCCAGGCTGGTCATATGCAGATACATCTATCTTATTTCTCTATGATATGAGAGGAATTGAAACATAATTAAATTTTGAATTTGACCAATATATGGCATGTTGTGAATATTTTTTCTACTTGACATTGTGTGCTCCATATGTTTTCTTTGGGGGTAAACACGTGATGACGAGCGTAAGGCAGCCAAAGCACCATCTTCATCATCTAGGAGCTCCAAATATGGTATCTCGACTCGAAGAATTCAGACCATGGGCATTGGAGTTTCAACATGACACCGACGATGTGGAGAGGAAGTGAGGATTGACATGTATCACCTAATTATTTCTTTGTACAACATGATGCATTCATAAGTATAAGAGAATGGAGAACCGGAGGAGAATTCATGAAAGGATGAGGACATAGCAGAAGACACTAGAAGGATCTATGAAGATGTCGCCTTCACAATAAATAGGTAAACATTTTTTCAAAAACTACTAGCTTACTCTTTGTTTATCTTATTGTTTTTTATTTTATTTTAGTTAGATGTCTTATTTCTTAAAATAAAGTTACGAGTTCTTTTTTAGCCAAGCTCTTTGTAATGGTTAGAACTTTGTTTTGGGCTGAAAGTGCATGGAAGGAAATTTAGGTGCTCAAGTTGCGAAGTCAGGATAGATCATGTGGCCATCCTCATCCCCGACATGGAAGTGGGTCTAGATTGGAGGGATTTTGACACTGCACTGATCGTGGTAACGTTACCACCTCTGATGTCTGTCCCTTGAGGATCATGAAAGAAGAATTATGTGATTGTGGTTCTTCACACTACCATAAATGTTTGTGATGGATCGGCTGTATAGGGAAATATCTAAACAAATATGTAAGTGAAACAATCCTTTTGCAAGTCCACTAATATGGTATTCACTTTCAGTGAGATTTCAATGAAATTCATTGGATTCCCTTAATTTCAGTAGACACTTAAATATTATGGCCAAAATACTTCAGCAATTTCAGTAGTACACTGAAAATCAATTATTTTTTAAAAAAAAATCAAAAAATTCAAATACTTAATTAAATTCAAGTGAATATTTCGGCCCTTTGGCCGAAATGCAAACTGAAATTACTGAATTTTCGTGATTCCGGTTGGTGCTCGATTTTTGTCTAAAATGAAATTGAAAACAATATGCACTGGATTTACTAGCATTGCCCTCCTTTTTGAATGTTGTGTCATTTTCTCTTTAAGCTTGAACTGGTGAATGTTTAATGTCTTACTAGCACTTTGCATCCACTCCTCATCTCGGTCGTTGCCTTTAAATCGTCACGAGGATTTGTCTGGCCTCCGACAATGGAGCAGGGACCTTCTCCCTTGCCTTGGAAAAGTTCTCAATTGAGATAGTTCATGTTTTCCCCAAAATCTTCAAACATTTTCAGCGTTTGTTTGTTGACTTTGCTTCATAGAGCAAAAAATGTTTAGCTTGCTATAAATTCTCCTTTTTGTTGGATTATAGCTGCTATTCTTAAGTCTGGACTAGATGTGTTGCCAAAACCCATAAGTATAATTTATGATTTATTGCTGAACATGATGGGGATACTCAAAGTCTTCTATCTTGTGTGTGACAATCCCGAATGGGAAATCTGTGCGCACGCAATGGTTGGCAGTGGCGCCGATGGTCAAGTGGAGGAAAACACAAAATATGAAGACATGCAGCCGCATCAGGTATGTATGTATAGTTGATTCATGGCTATGTATATTTGTGTTGGAATGGTTCAGATGGCCTTAACTACACGTGTGTACCTGCTTTCTTTGTATGCATGTATTCTCTTTTGATTATTGAGAGAATGTTCTAGCTAGGTTTGCAGTGGCATGAACGGACTATTTTAGTCTCATTTTCTCATGTTTCTGCAGTTAATAAACAAAATTTATGGACTAAAATAAAGATGTCCTATATTAATTTGTCAATTTGTATTTCCTTCTTGGAATGACCTTTAGAGTACAATGTTGTGTATTCGTGAGTAGGTAGTATATGTTCATCCGAAATGCATGTGCTGCTTTAAATTGTTTCGGTATGTGGTATATGTTCATCTGACATGCATGTGCTGCTTTAGTTTGTTTATACAGAACCCCTCAAAATTATCTTATAATCTGCTTATACAGAACATGATTTTAGTTTCGTGCATTTTCTTGCTTTATTAGGCTCGTTGGCGTATCCGACTTACATCGGTTAATAGTAAATATGCGTGATATTTGCATGATATAGCAATAGTATGGTAGATGAAATAACAGAAATTATCAATAGGAGAGAGATGTTCACTCATACGTCTCAAACGTATCTATAATTTTTATGGTTTCATGCTGTTATCTTGTCATCTTTGGGTGTTTTATGTATCTTTTATATCTTTTTTGGGGACTAACTTATTAATTCAGTGCCAAGTGCCAGTTCCTGTTTTTTCTGTGTTTTTGGCTCTTTTCAAATCTAATTTTGGAACGGAGTCCAAACGGAATAAAATCCCCGAAATGATTTTTTTCCCTGAACGGAAGAAGATCAGGGGGCCTGTGGGCCAAGCTAGGAGGGCTCCAGGGAGCCCACAAGCCCCCACTCCGCCACCAGGGGGAGGCGGCGGTGGCAGGGCTTGTGGCCTCCCTGAGCGCCCCTGACCTAGATCTTTGGCCTGTATATTCCCTAAAATACAGCAAAAAATTAGGGGATCCACGAAAATACTCTTCCGCCGCCGCAAGCTTCCGTTTCCGCGAGATCTCATCTGGAGACCCTTCCCGGCGCCTTGCCAGAGGGGACTTTGGAGTTGGAGGGCTTCTTCATCATCATCATCGCCCCTCCAATGACTCGTGAGTAGTTCACTTCAGACCTACGGGTCCGTAGTTAGTAGCTAGATGGCTTCCTCTCTCTCTTGGATCTTCAATACAAAGTTCTCCATGATCTTCATGGAGATCTATCCGATGTAATGTTCTTTGGCGGTGTGTTTGTCGAGATCCGATGAATTGTGGATTTGTGATCAGATTATCTATGATATATATTTGAGTCTTTGCTGATTTCTTATATGCATGATTTGATATCCTTGTAAGTCTCTCTGAGTCTTGGGTTTTGTTTGGCCAACTAGATCTATGATTCTTGCAATGGGAGAAGTGCTTGGTTTTGGGTTCTTACCATGTGGTGACCTTTCCCAGTGACAGTAGGGGCAACAAGGCACACATTAAGTAGTTGCCATCAAGGGTAACAAGATGGGCTCTGTCGTTGATACGAGATTGTCCATCTACATCATGTCATCTTGCTTAAGGCATTACTCTGTTCTTTTGGACTTAATACACTAGATGCATGCTGGATAGCGGTCGACGTGTGGAGTAATAGTAGTAGATGCACACAGTATCGGTCTACTTGTTTTGGACGTGACGCCTATAGATATAATCATTGCCATAGATGACGTCACGACTTTGCGCGGTTCTATCAATTGCTCGACAGTAATTTGTTCACCCACCATCTACTTGCTTTCATGAGAGAAGCCACTAGTAAACACTACGGCCCCTGGGTCTATTCACATCTATTGTTTCCACTTTCGCTTTTACTTTGCTTTGTTACTTTGTTACTTTCAGTTTTCACTTGGCGAACAATCTATAAGGGATTGACAACCCCTTCATAGCGTTGGGAGCAAGCTTTTTGTGTTTGTGCAGGATCTTGTGATACTCCTCCACTGGATCGATACCTTGGTTCTCAAACTGAGGGAAATACTTACCACTGCTGTGCTGCATCACCCTTTCCGCTTCGAGGGAACACCAACGCAAGGCTTCAAGGCCACGGGGGAAATCCTTTGCATATTTGCCTAGGAAGTCCCTTAAGGCGTAGCCTTAGTAGAAGGATTCCTGGTGCCGTCGACATGACTATTCCTGGCGCCGTTGCCAGGGAAGCACAACTGACATTAGAAGTATTTCTGGCGCCGTTGTCGGGGAGGAGAGATCAAGATCTATCCAAGTAGGTCTCACAAACTCACCTCTTGCATTTACTTTTGTTGCCAGTTGCCTCTCGTTTTCCTCTCCCCCACTTCACATTTGCCGTTTCATTTGCCTTTCTCCTTCGCCGTTTTCTTTTGCCTTTGCCGTTTCCCTTTGCCGGTTTTCTTGCTTGCTTGTGTGCTTGTTTGTTTGTTGAAGTCATCATGGATGAAAACACCAAACTTTGCGACTTCTCGAGCACTAATAATAATGATTTTATTAGTACTCCGATTGCTCCCGCCACTAGTGCGGAATCGTATAAAATCAACGCAACTTTGCTGAATCTTGTTATGAAAGAGCAATTCTCTGGCCTTCCTAGTGAAGATGCCGCATCCCATCTCAATACCTTCATTGTGCTTTGTGATATGCAAAAGAAAAGAGATGTGGATAATGACGTGATTAAGTTGAAACTTTTTCCTTTCTCGTTGCGAGATCGCGCAAAAACTTGGTTTTCTTGTTTGCCTAAAAATAGTATCGATTCTTGGGATAAGTGCAAAGATGCTTACATATCCAAGTATTTTCCGCCGGTTAAGATCATCTCCTTACGTAACGATATCATGAATTTCAAGCAACTTGATCATGAACTCGTTGCACAATCTTGGGAGAGGATGAAGCTTATGATTAGAAATTGTCCCGCTCATGACTTGAGTTTGTGGATGATTATAGAAATCTTTTACGCTGGCTTGAATTTCGCTTCTCGTAATATCTTGGACTCCGCCTCAGGTGGAACGTTCATGGAAATCACGTTAGGAGACGCTACAAAACTCCTAGACAATATCATGACCAACTACTCTCAGTGGCACAGTGAAAGGTCGCCTGCTAGCAAAAAGGTGCACGCTATAGAAGAAATTAACTCGCTTAGTGCTAAGATGGACGAGTTGATGAATTTGGTTGCTAGTAGAAACTCTACCGTAGATCCTAATGACATGCCACTATCTTCTTTGGTTGAGAGTAGCAACGCTAGTTTGGACGTGAATTTTGTTGGTAGGAACAATTTTGGCAACAACAATGCTTTTAGAGGAAACTATGTTCCTAGACCTTTTCCTAGTAACTCCTCTAACAATTATGGAAATTCCTACAACAACACTTATGGTAATCACAACAAATTACCCTCTGATTTAGATACTAATATCAAGGAGTTCATCAACTCTCAAAAGATTTTCAATGCGTCCATAGAGGAAAAACTACTCAAAATTGACGATTTGGCTAAGAGCGTTGATAGGATGTCTTGTGATATTGATGCTTTGAAAGTTAGATGCGCTCCTCCCAAGGTCAACTTGGATGAAACTTTGAAAGCTATGCGTGTCTCCATGAATGAGAGCAAAGAAAGAACCGCCCAAATTCGCGCTAGGCATGAATGGTTTAAAAGGGTGCGTTCTAGTGATGCAAATCACGAAGATCTTAAAGTTCTTGGTGTGTCTCCTCTTGAATCTTTGTTTTCGTGTGCCAAACCTATTTATGGAGGGGCTGGATATGAATCCACTTTGGTTGAAAAACGCCCCAATGATTCGGAGTCCACCTATCTTGATAATAAAGGTGTGGAGAGTGGAGTAGAAGAAGTCAAATTTTTGGGTAGTAATGAAAATCCCACTTTGGATTTCAAGGAATCCAATTATGATAATTGCTCCTTGTTTGAATGCATTTCTTTGATGCAATCCATTGCAAACTCTCCACATGCTTATAGCCAAAGCAAAGCCTTTACCGTGCATATGGTAGATGCTATGATGAAATCTCTTGAAGAGAAGCTCGAACTAGAAGTCTCTGTACCTAGAAAACTTCATGATGAGTGGGAACCTACTATCAAAATCAAGATCAAAAACTGTGAGTGCAATGCTTTGTGTGATTTGGGTGCTAGTGTTTCCGCGATTCCAAAGTCATTATGTGATATTCTTGGTTTTCATGAGATTGAAGAGTGTTCTCTTAATTTGCATCTTGCGGATTCTACTGTCAAGAAACCCATGGGAAGGATCGATGATGTTCTTATTGTTGCAAATAAGAACTTTGTACCCGTGGATTTCATTGTACTTGGCATAGATTGCAATCCTTCGTGTCCCATTATTCTTGGTAGACCTTTCCTAAGGACTATTGGTGCTATCATCGATATAAAGGAAGGTAATATTAGATTTCAATTTCCTTTGAAGAAGGGCATGGAGCACTTTCCTAGAAAGAAAATAAGATTTCCTTATGAATCTATGATGAGGGCTACTTATGGTTTGAGCACCAAAGATATACGTGATTCCATCACTTTTTGCCTAGCTAAGGGCGTTAAACAAAAGCACTTGTTGGGAGGCAACCCAATGAATCTATCCTTTTTCTTTCTCTTTTGTGTTTTACACACTTTCATAATTCTGTTATGATTGTGTTTTTTGTGTTTCTTTTTGCGTTTGCGCCAAGCAAAACCGTTATGATTAGTCTTGGGGATGATCGTTTGGTCATGCTGGAAAAGACAGAAACTTTCTGCTCACGAAAAGAATTTTAAGTTTTTTTCTGTAAGATCTTTTGAGTTGATTCTTTTTGATGCTGATTGCTACGCAAATTCTTCAGACTTTCGTAATTTTTCGGAATTTGTGAAGTACCATAGGTATACAAAATATACAGATTGCTACAGACTGGTCTGCTGTTAACAGATTCTGTTTTTGTTGTGTTGGTTCCTTATTTTGATGACACTATGGATAGTATCGGGGGTATTACCCATGGAAGATTGAAAATACAGTAACCCAACATCAGCACAAGTAGAATTTAAGTTTGCTACAGTACCTAATGAAGTGGTGGTTTGCTTTCTCATACTAATGTTATCACGAGTTTTGTTTAAGTTTCGTGTTGTGAAGTTTTCAAGTTTTGGGTGAAGTTCTTATGGACAAAGAGATAAAGAGTGGCAAGAGCTCAAGCTTGGGGATTCCCAAGGCACCCCAAGAGATTCAAGGATACCGTAAAAGCTTAAGCTTGGGGATGCCCCGGGAAGGCATCCCCTCTCTCGTCTTCAATCCATCGGTAACATTACTTGGGGCTATATTTTTATTCACCACATGTTATGTGTTTTTGCTTGGAGCGTCTTGTATCATAGGAGTCTTTTATTTTTGTTGTGTCACAATCATCCTTGCTGCACACCTAGATATAGATACATGCACTCACCGTGATTTTGTCGAGCTTCACTTATATCTTTTGGTAGACAATTCATCTCACATGTGCTTCACTTATATCTTTTGAGCTAGATACTTTTGCTCTATGTGCTTCACTTATATCTTTTAGAGCACAGCGGTGCGTGTCTTGGTAGTTTATCTATGCTTTGAAAGTAGTCTCAAAAGGGGTAGTTATCCAAAGGGATACGAAAACTTCCACCTTCATGTGCATTGAATAGTTAGAGAAGTTTGATTCATCTCAATTAGTTTTGAGTTGTGGTTATGGTAATATTGAAGTCATGCTAGTAAGGTGTTGTGGATCTAGAAATACTTGTGTTGAAGTTAGTGATTACCGTAGCATGCACGTATGGTGAACCGCTATGTGATGAAATCTGAGCATGATTAGTCTATTGATTGTCATCCTTTGCGTGGCGGTCGGGATCGCGCGATGGTTTATACCTACCAACCCTTCCCCTACGAGTATGCGTTGAATGCTTTGTTTCGATTACTAATAAAAATTTTGCAACAAGTATACGAGTTCTTCATGACTAATGTTGAGTCCATGGTTTAGATGCACTTTCACCTTCCACCATCACTATCTTCTTAGTGTCGTGCAACTTTCGCCGGTGCACTTTCCTTTGCACGATCGTAAGATAGCTAGCATGATGTTTCCCATTAATGTCTATGCCATGCTAGATCATTGCCACGGTACACTACCGAAGGCATTCCATATAGAGTCATAGTTGCTCTAAGTTTTGAGTTGAAAGTGTGATGATCATCATTAATGGAGCATTGTCCCATGTGAGGAAATAAAAGAGGCCAAAGAAGCCCACAAAAAAAAGAGGCCAAAGAGCCCACCAAAAAAAATTAAAAAAAATAAAAAAATGAGAGAAAAAGAGAGAAGGGACAATGCTACCACTTTTTCCACACTTGTGCATATTGAGCACCATGATCTTCATGATTGAGAGTCTCTCGTCTTGTCACCACCATATAGCTAGTGGGAAATTTTCATTATATAACTTGGCTTGTATATTCTAATGATAGGCTTCCTCAAAATTGCCTCAGGTCTTCGTGAGCAAGCAAGTTGGATGCACACCCACTAGTTTTCTTTAAGAGCTTTCACATACTGATAGCTCTAGTGCATCATTTGTATGGCAATCCCTACTCATTCACATTGATATCTATTGATGAGCATCTCCACAACTCATTGATATGCCTAGTTAATGTGAATATCTTCTCCTTTTTTGTCTTGCAACCTCCACCACACTCCACACCATCTATAGTGCTATAACCATGGCTCACGCTCATGTATTGCGTGAGAGTTGAAAAGGTTTGAGAAAGTAAAGGTGTGAAACAATTACTTGGCCTATACCGGGGTTGTGCATGATTTAAATTCGTTGTGCAATGATGATAGAGCATAGCCAGACTATATGCTTTTGTAGGGATAACTTTCTTTTGGCCTTGTTATTTTGAAAGTTCATGATTACCTTGCTAGTTTGCTTGAATTATTATTGTTTCCACGTCAATAGCAAACTATTGTTTTGAATCTAATGGATTTGAACATTCACGTCACATAAGAGGAGTTACAAAGGACATCTATGCTAGGTAGCATGAAAGCATCAAAAATTCATTCTTTATCACTTCCCTACTCGAGGACGAGCAGGAGTTAAGCTTGGGGATGCTTGATACGTCTCAAACGTATCTATAATTTTTGATGGTTTCATGCTGTTATCTTGTCATCTTTGGATGTTTTGTGTATCTTTTATATCTTTTTTTGGGACTTACTTATTATTCAGTGACAAGTGCCAGTTCGTGTTTTTTCTGTGTTTTGGCTCTTTTCGGATCGGATTTTGGAACGGAGTCCAAACGGAATAAAATCCCTGAAATGATTTTTTTCCCGAACGGAAGAAGATCAGGGGGCCTGTGGGCAAAGCCAGGAGGGCTCCAGGGAGCCCACAAGCCCCCACTCCGCCACCAGGGGGAGGCGGCGGTGGCAGAGCTTGTGGCCTCCCTGAGCGCCCCCTGACCTAGATCTTTGGCCTATTTATTCCCTAAAATACAACAAAAAATCAGGGGATCCACGAAAATACTTTTCTGCCGCCGCAAGCTTCCGTTTCCGCGAGATCTCATCTGGAGACCCTTCCCGACGCCCTACCGGAGGGGACTTTGGAGTTGGAGGGCTTCTTCATCATCATCATCGCCCCTCCAATAACTCGTGAGTAGTTCACTTCAGACCTACGGGTCCGTAGTTAGTAGCTAGATGGCTTCCTCTCTCTCTTGGATCTTCAATACAAAGTTCTCCATGATCTTCATGGAGATCTATCCGATGTGATCTTCTTTGGCGGTGTGTTTGTCGAGATTCGATGAATTGTGGATTTGTGATCAGATTATCTATGACATATATTTGAGTCTTTGCTAATTTCTTATATGCATGATTTGATATCCTTGTAAGTCTCTCCGAGTCTTAGGTTTTGTTTGGCCAACTAGATCTATGATTCTTGCAATGGGAGAAGTGCTTGGTTTGGTTTCTTACCATGTGGTGACCTTTCCCAGTGACAGTAGGGGTAGTAAGGCACACATTAAGTAGTTGCCATAAAGGGTAACAAGATGGGCTTTGTTGTTGATATGAGATTGTCCATCTACATCATGTCATCTTGCTTAAGGTGTTACTCTGTTCTTTTGGACTTAATACACTAGATGCATGCTGGATAGCGGTCGACGTGTGGAGTAATAGTAGTAGATGCAGACAATATCGGTCTACTTGTTTTGGACGTGACGCCTATAGATATAATCATTGCCATAGATGACGTCACGACTTTGCGCGGTTCTATCAATTGCTCGACAGTAATTTGTTCACCCACCGTCTACTTGCTTTCATGAGAGAAGCCACTAGTAAACACTATGGCCCCCGGGTCTATTCACATGTATCGTTTCCACTTTTGCTTTTACTTTGCTTTGTTACTTTGTTGCTTTCAGTTCTCACTTGGCGAACAATCTATAAGGGATTGACAACCCCTTCATAACGTTGGGAGCAAGCTTTTTGTGTTTGTGCAGGATCTTGTGATACTCCTCCACTGGATCGATACCTTGGTTCTCAAACTGAGGGAAATACTTACCACCGCTGTGCTGCATCACCCTTTCCGCTTCGAGGGAACACCAACGCAAGGCTCCAAGGCCACGGGGGAAATCCTTTGCATATTTGCCTAGGAAGTCCCTTAAGGCGTAGCCGTAGCAAAAGGATTCCTGGTGCCGTCGACACGACTATTCCTGGCGCCGTTGCCAGGGAAGCACAACTGACATCATTTCACTTATATATCAAAGTTTGCAATGTTTGAAGTGTTGAAAATTTGAACACGATATATTCCTCTGCGTGCGCCCTTTTAGTTGCCTTTCCTTTTAATTTTGGCCACATTGCAAGAATATAATGTGCCATGGTAACCCAGATGTGAATTAGCTTTCATGAAAACCACTTCAAAGAATTATTCTAAATTTTGTAAGTGGAATTATTGCGTATCTTAAAGATATATATTTAACACATTCTATGTTTATCCCCCGTTGCAACGCACGGATATTTAACTAGTTTTTCTTAGAGGCTGGACCTTATAATTAAAGGTCAATTCTTTCGTGGCTTAGGGGGTGTTTGTTTACACGGACTTTTTGGTGTAGGGACTAAAAAAGTCCCTTTTAGTCCCATCTAAACCAAACAGGAGGGACTTTTAGGGACTAAAAGTGGGCATTTGGGACTAAAGAAATAAGTCCCTAAGGAGAGTCTTTTTTGGGACTTTTTGGTACTTTTTTCAACAGTGCCCTTGCTTTTAGCATGTCGTTTAATAAGCTCTAGTCTATTAGTAGGGGTAACATGGTCTTTTAGCATATCATTTAATAACCTATAGTCCATGTTTAGTCCCTCGAACCAAAAAGGTAGGGACTAGGGATTTTTTAGTTGGGACTAAAAAAGTTATTACACTTTTTAAACAAATAGGGCCTTATTTGGAATGTGAAAATAAGTTGTCCCTATCTGGTAAATATATAAGCGCACTATGGTGCTTCAATCCCATACATATATTAAATTTAAAAAATCTCGGGACTTTTCTAAAAAAGGTTGGCATATAAATCATTTTAATCCGATGCACGATTATTTAGTTATTAGCAATTTAAAAATATGAATTTTTCTGTAATTATGAAAATCCGTGGAAATAGCTAAAATCGCAGAGCGGGGAAAAATATGTGTTGGGCCGAAACTGGTGGACGGCTATTAGCTAAAACATGCATGGGAGAAGAATAGGGTGCTCGGTCGTAGCTCACCTAGTGGGCTCAACCCATGTGTGGAGGGAGGTCGGCTGGCCGGGCGATGCGGCTGGGCCTCGCTAGCTTTGGTCAGCCCATGCACGGAGCACAGGAGGCCCACGGCGGCGTTCGACTATTCCACGGGAGCTCGCAGATGGGCCGTGTAAGTGCATCTAGTGCCCCTTAATGATTTTGGTGGTTACAAGACTTATAGGTTAAGTATCTAATGTGTTCATGAGTGTACAAAGGATCTATAAGTCGCTGAGGAGTTTGAAATATTCGATGAATATCGACCCCCAAAAATGTATATCTTCGGTTGAAGAAATTGGTCTGAAGCTGAAGAATTGAATCGCGAAGAATTTGTGATGAAAAGATATTCCTCATGAAGATATTGAAATTGAGGAATTCGGTGTGTCCTGAAGAAAATCCATCTGAAGACTTTGAAGCATGAAGATTTATCCTTTTTGTTTTATTTTCTTCACACTTGAGTAATAGGAACACCGTACTATTAAAGGGGGTCAAGGTAACACATTGGAATGAATTTCCTCATGATGCTCAACCCAAGCCTAATCCTACCAAAAGCCTCAAGTGAGGAATATGAGAGACATGTGGACTCTCACAGTTGAGGGTCCCGACCGTTATCGATAGCCACGCCACATCATTGGTCTTATCCACACCAACGGTCATATTAGTTAAGGGCATTAATGTCAAATCATGTCGGGATGCTCCCAGGCTATAAATAGCCGCCCCCACAACCATTAGTTGGTTGGCTGCTCCGTTAGAAACTGACACTTGTCATAAGAGCAACCCAAAATCCTCAGAGTCTTCGAGAGTAATTCATCAGTGAGGAAATACCCCAAACGCCAAACCACAAACCGAAAACCAAGTGATTGAGCATCACTGAAGAAGTTGTTCCTGTATGGGACTGAAGCCTTTTACCTTTGAGGATTGTGCATCCTCGAGACGGTTAGGCGTCATGGTCTAGAGCAATCTAGAGGTCAATTGTGGATCGCCACGTGACCAAGTTTGTGAGGGTTTGGAAGTCTGCCCTGAAGACTTACCACGAGTGTTGGACGAGGACTGTGTGTTCTTAGCCCAAGGAGAATACGGTAGGGACTGTGTGTCCCGGGACTGTGTGTCCTTTGGTTTCAATACCAAGCAGCTCCAAACGAGATGTACAACTGTCACAACAGTTGGAACTGGGTCATCAACCACTGTCGTCACTGTGAAACGGTTTCTATTTCCTCAACTCTTTATATTCCTCAGATTGTGTGTTGATGATTTTCACTGTCACTGTTTGAAGAATTTGTTGAAGACTTTCTATGAAATTCCTCAACCCCAAATTCTTCACACAAGTTAATCCTCATATGTTTTCTGCGTGCCTGCATACTGTGCAAACTGTTTTCATATTCTTCATCCTGAAAAACTGTTGTAGTGAAACTTTGCACTCCTGATCCTTTACTGTTTCTGCTGTAAGTTAGTCATCAGTGAGGAATTTCCTCAAAAGGAATTTCCTCAGTGATGAAATTCTAAAAATCTCCTATTCACCCCCCTCTAGTCGATATAACGCACTTTCAATTGGTATCAGAGCAAGGTACTCCCTTGTTCTGTGTGATTTTGGTTTAACCACCTGGAGTTTTAGTTATGTCGACTGCACGCATGATTAAGGTTACTTCAGCATGTCCTACTTTCGAAGGAAAGGACTTTCCCTTCTGGAAGACCAAGATGCAGATGCATCTACAAGCTATTGACAATGATCTCTCGTATATTGTGGAACATGGCGTCCCTATCATCTCTGCTACTATCTCTGCTGCTGATGTGAAGAAATTCAAGCAACTTTATTCTCAAGCGAAGAATATCATCTGTGGCCATCTGAGCAAGGGCCAGTATGGCAGAGTGAGTGCCTTGGGCTCAGCGAAACTTATCTGGGAAAGGCTGTCCAAAGTTAATGAAGGAGTATCAACCCAGCGTGATTCTCGTGTTGATGTTCTTCGCAATCTCTTCAATCGCTTCAAGATGTTTGACAATGAAAGCTGCCAAGATACCTTTGATCGCCTCACTGACATATGAAATGAACAGCAAGCACTGGGAGCTCGAGACATTATTGATCACGAAGTTGTGTAGAAACTGCTAAGATCTTTGGATTCTTCATTTGATACTTTAGTTCAGATGATTCAAGAAAGACCCGACTACAAGATGCTTGATCCAGCTGATATACTCGAAAGACTCAATACTCATGAATTCCAACAAGAAGAAAAGAGAGATCTATATGGACCAAGCTATTCTAGACCACGTGCACTGAAGGCCAAAGCAATTTCCTCATCTGAAGAAGACTCGGATCGTAGCATTAGTGATCCTGAAGAATTTGGACAGGAGCTTGCAATGCTCGTGAGGAAATTCCAGAGGTTTACACGACGTGGCCAGTTCGGTAAATCTTCAAGAAGAGATATGAGGAAATCAGAATCTTCATCTGAGGACTACAAGAAAAGAACCTGCCACAAATGCAAGAAATCAGGTCACTACATTGCTGATTGTCCTTGTTGGGGAAAGGAATCAAAGAAGAAGAAATACAAGGATGAAAGTTCTGAGGACTCGAAGAAAAAGAAGAAACCTTCAAAATCCTCATCTTCAAAGTCCTCATCGCACAAGAAGACTAGTTTCAGAAAGGCTCGGGCACTTATTGGCAAGGAAATGGATTCCGAGGTAGAATCCGAGGAATGTGATGAAGAGGAGGGTTCTGATGAAGACTCAGAATCCGGACAGGCTAGTCTTGCACTTCCAACCACATTCGTCAGCAAGTCAATCTTCAACCTTGAAGAAGATGATAACACCATCCACACTGATGATTATGCTGATGACTTCGCTCCAACCTATTGCTTCATGGAAAAAGGTTCAAAGGTACCGAATGATGCTTCCTCCTTTGATTCAAGTGACTGTGAACCTGATGATTATAAAAAACCTAGTTACAGTAAACTTGCTATCATTGCCACTAAACAACAAACTGCCCTGGAAAAGCTTCAGAAACTCTTAGATAGAAGCGATGATCTGTTGAATGATGAAATGAATCTTACCCAAATCCTCACTGAAGATGTGAAAAGTCTTCAGTCTAGATTTGATAATCTTCAAGATCGTTATGATACACTCCTCGCTGATCATGAGAAACTTTCCTATGAATTTCTTCAAAGGAAGCTTGATCTAGAGAAGCCCAGGATTTCTCATGATGATCTTCGTATGGAAAATGATTCATTACTAGCTCAACAGATCACTCCGGCTCAAGCTGAATTCATTGCTCCATGTCTTAAATGCATTGAACGTGAAACTGCTAATTCTTCACCAGAATCATCAAATGCTTCAATTGCTACGAATTCTTCAACTGCTCCTGTAGTGTCAAATTCCTCACTTGAGGAAAACACAAATGTCACTCATGAAAATGCAGGGTTGAAGGAATTGTATGTGACAGGCATATACAAAAGTCTCAAAGGACATCAAACCCTTTGTGATGTGCTCAAAAAGCAGATCTTGAACAGGAACCTGAGGAAAGAAGGAATTGCCTTTGAGAGGAAATTGAATGCTGATGGATATTATTAGAAACCTGAGCAGTATCCCAAAACCTCATGGGTTGCTGCTACTGGGCCTCCTTTTGATCCATCGAATCTAACAGGCTTTTCATGTGAATTATCCTATTCCTGAGATGAGTCATTTGACTCCAACTATAAACTATTCAAAAATCAATCTGGTGAAGTATTTGCTCGATATGTTGGAACTAACTGCAGGAATGGTTCTCCCGTGAGGAAAATCTGGGTTCCCAAAAGTTGCCTTAAAAATCTTCAGGTGAATGTCCTCATGACACCACCGATAAAGAATTTGAACCCCAGATCAAATTTCTCACGAGGACCAAAGTCTTCAAGAGGATCAAAATCCTCAACTGGTCAAAACTATGCTCGTACCCGTGCTAATACTTCTAACATGCAGGGAAATTACAAGGAATATGAATATGAGCGTTTGTAAGTGCATCTAGTGCCCCTTAGTGATTTTGGTGGTTTGAAGACTTATAGGTTAAGTATCTAATGTGTTTATGAGTGTACACAGGATCTATAAGTCATTGAGGAGTTTGAAATATTTGATGAATATCGACCCCTAAAAATGTATATCTTCGGTTGAAGAAATTGGTCTGAAGATGAAGAATTGAATCGTGAAGAATCTACGATGAAATTGATATTCCTCATGAAGATACTGAAATTAAGGAATTCGGTGTGTCCTGAAGAAAATCATTTTGAAGACTTTGAAGCATGAAGATTTACTCTTTCTGTTTTATTTTCTTCACATTTGAGTAATAGGAACACCGTACTGTTAAAGGGGGTCGAAGTTACACTTTGGAATGAATTTCCTCATGATGCTCAACCCAAGCCTAATTCTACCAAAAGCCTCAAAGTGAGGAATACGAGGGACATGATGACTCTCACAGTTGAGGGTTCCGAACGTTTCGATAGCCACACCAAGTCATTGGTCTTATCCACACCAACGGTCATATTATTTAAGGGCATTAGTGTCAAATCATGTCGGGATGCTCCGAGGCTATAAATTGCCGCCCCCACAACCATTAGCTGGTTGGCTGCTCCGTTAGGAACCGACACTTGTCATAAGAGCAACCCAAATTCTTCAAAGTCTTCGAGAGTAATTCATCAGTGAGGAAATGCCTCAAACATCGAAACCACAAACCAAACCTAGTGATTGAGCATCACTAAAGAAGTTGTTGCTGTGTGGGACTTAAGCCTTTTACCTTTGAGGACTGTGCATCCTCCAGACAGTTAGGCGTCATGGTCTAGAGCTTTCCAGCAGTCAATTGTGGATTGCCGGGTGACCAAGTTTGTCAGGGTTTGGAAGTCTGCCCTGAAGACTTACCACGAGTGTTGGGTGAGGACTGTGTGTTCTTAGCCCAAGGAGAACACGGTAGGGACTGTGCGTCCCGAGACTGTGTGTCCTTTGGTTTCAATACCAAGCCGCTCCAAACCAGATGTACGACTGTCACAGTAGTTGGAACCGGGTCATCAACTACTGTCTTGGCTGTGAAACGGGTTCTAATTCCTCAACTCCTTACTTTCATCAGATTATGTGTTGATGACTTTCACTGCTACTGTTTGAAGAATTTGCTGAAGACTTTCTCTGAAATTCCTCAACACCAAATTCTTCACGCTAGTTAATCCTCATCTGTTTTCTGCGTGCCTGCTCACTGTGCAATCTATTTTCACATTCCTCACTCTGAAAAACCGCTGTTGTGAAACTTTGCACTTTTGATCCTTTACTGTTTCCGCTGTAAGTTAGTCATTAGTGAGGAATTTCCTCAAAAGCAATTTCCTTAGTGATGAAATTCTAAAAATCTCCTATTCATCCCCCTCTAGTCGATATAACGCACTTTCAATTGGTATCAGAGCAAGGTACTCCCTTGTTCTGTGTGATTTTGGTTTAACCACCTGGAGTTTTTAGTTATGTCGACGGCAGGCATGTTTAAGGTGACTGCAGCATGTCCTACCTTTGAAGGAAAGAACTTTCCCTTCTGGAAGAACAAGATGCAAATGCATCTACAAGCTATTGATAATGATCTCTGGTATATTGTGGAACATGGCGTCCCCATCATCTCTGCTAGTGTCTCTGCTGCTGATGTGAAGAAATTCAAGCAACTCGATTCTCAAGCGAAGAATATCATCTGTGGCCATCTGAGCCCAGGACAGTTTGGAAGAGTGAGTGCTTTGGGCTCTGCAACACTGATCTGGGAGAGACTGTGCAAAGTAAATGAAGGAGTATCAACCCAGCGTGACTCTCGTGTTGATATTCTTCGCAATCTCTTCAACCGCTTCAAGAGGCATGACAATGAAAGCTGCCAAGACACCTTTGATCGCCTCACTGACATATCAAATGAAATGCAAGCACTGGGAGCTAGAGACATTACTGATCACGAAGTTGTGAAGAAACTGCTGAGATCTTTGGATTCTTCATTTGATACTTTAGTTCTGATGATTCAAGAAAGACCAGACTACAAGATGCTTGACCTAGCTGATATACTCGAAAGACTCAATACTCATGAATTCTAGCTAGAAGAAAAGAAAGATCTATATGGACCAAGCTATTCCAGACCACGTGCACTGAAGGCTAGAGCAATTTCCTCATCTGAAGAAGAAGATTCAGATCATAGCATTGGTGACCCTGAAGAATTTGGACAGGAGCTTGCAATGCTCGTGAGGAAATTCCACAGGTTTACACGACGTGGCCAGTTCGGTAAATCTTCAAGAAGAGACATGAGGAAATCAGAACCTTCATCAGAGGACTACAAGAAAAGAACCTGCCACAAATGCAAGAAATCAGGTCATTACATTGCTGACTGTCCCCATTGGGGAAAGGAATCAAAGAAGAAGAAATACAAGGCTCACAGTTCTGATGACTCGAAGAAGAAGAAGAAATCTTCAAAATCTTCATCTTCAAAGCCCTCATCGCACAAGAAGACTAGTTTCACAAAGGCTCGGGCACTTATTGGCATGCAAATGGATTCCGAGGCAGAATCAGAGGAATGTGATGAAGAAGAGGGTTCTGACGAAGACTCAGAATCCGGACAGGCTAGTCTCGCACTGATGACTATGCTGATGACTTCGCTCCAACCTATTGCTTCATGGCAAAAGGTTCAAAGGTACCGAATGATGCTCCCTGTCAAGTGACTATGAACCTCATAATTATAAAAAACCTAGTTACAGTAAACTTGCTATCATTGCCACTAAACAACAAACTGCCGTGGAAAAGCTTCAGAAACTGCTAGATAGAAGTGATGATCTGTTGAATGATGAATTGAATCTTACCCAAATCCTCACTGAAGATGTGAAAAGTCTTCAGTCTAGATTTGATAATCTTCAAGATCGTTATGATACACTCCTCGCTGATCATGAGAAACTTTCCTATGAATTTCTTCAAAGGAAGCTTGATCTAGAGAAGCTCAGGATTTCTCATGATGATCTTCGTGTCGAAAATGATTCATTACTAGCTCAACAGATCAGTGCTACTCAAGCTCAATTCATTCCTCCATGTCTTAAATGCATTGAACGCGAAACTGCTAATTCTTCACCAGAATCATCAAATGCTTCTATTGCTACAAATTCTTCAACTGCACCTGTAGTGTCTATTTCCTCACTTGAGGAAAACACAAATGTTACTGATGAAAATGCAGGGTTGAAGGAATTGTATGTGACAGGCATATACAAAAGCCTCAAAGGACATCAAACCCTTTGTGATGTGCTCAAAAAGCAGATCTTGAACAGGAACCCGAGGAAAGAAGGAATTGCCTTTGAGAGGAAATTAAATGCTGATGGATCTTATTGGAAACCTGAGCAGTATCCCAAAACCTCATGGGTTGCTGCTACTGGGCCTCCTTTTGATCCATCTAATCTAACTGGCTTTTCATGTGAATTATCCTATTCCTCAGATGAGTCATTTGACTCCAACTATAAACTGTTCAAAAATAAGTCTGGTGAAGTATTTGCTCAATATGTTGGAACTAACTGCAGGAATGGCCCTCCTTTGAGGAAAATCTGGGTTCCCAAAAGCTGTCTTGAAAATCTTCAGGTGAATGTCCTCATGACACCACCATTGAAGAATCTGAACCCCAGATCAAATTCCGCAGGAGGACCAAAGTCTTCAAGAGGATCAAAATCCTCAACTGGTCAAAATTATGCTCATACCCGTGCTAATGCGTCTAACATGCAGGGAAACTACAAGGAATATGAATATGAGCGTTACTCTTCAAATCATTATGTTCATAAATCCTCAAACCAGTTCTCTGCATATTCATATGAGTACTTTAACCCCCATACTGTTAAGAGAAGTGCATTAGCTTCAATGCCACCTTTCTCATATGGTGCTCGGAGGTTGATGAATGCTTTACCACCCCTTCAGATGTGGGTGGTGAAGAAATCGAACTAATCACTTCTGCAGGATAGGTCTCCAGATGAAAATCATCATCTGAAGAATTTGCAGGAGACCTGAGGAAATGCTTGATAGGACGCAGGCTAATATTGATGAAATAGAAATATTTCACACGTACTCATAATTCTGTTGTGATGAAATTCTTATCTGATGAAATTGATATCATATTCTTCAAACTTGAAGCATATGAGATGGTAAGCTGTACTAATTCATCTGTAGGATGATAAACCCAAGAATACTGAGTGGGTTCTTGATAGTGGCTGCACACATCACATGACTGGTGATAAAAGCTTGATGATGAATATGCCACTAACTCCATCACCTCTGAAGCAAATCACATATGCTGACAAAGGTAAAAGCAAGGTACTGGGACTTGGCAAAGTGGCTATTTCCAAGGATAGGCATATGGACAAAGTGATGCTTGTTGAATCCCTTGGTTTTAACCTCATGTGAGTCTCGATGCTTTGTGATCTTGATATAATTGTTATCTTTGGTAGATATAGATGTGTAGTCATCATGGAATCTGACAGATCCATAGTCTTCGAAGGTGTAAGAAGAGGGGATTTGTACATTGTTGATTTCTCTACAGGTCCTCAACCAGCCACTTGCTTACTAGCAAAAACCTCAGAAGGATGGCTGTGGCACCGAAGACTAGGTCATGCAGGCATGAGGAATTTGCACACGCTTGCGAAGAAGAAGCATGTCATCGGCATCGAATCAGTCAAATTCCTCAAAGATCATTTCTGCGGTGCATGTGAATCTGGGAAAATGACCAGATCCAAGCATCCCTCGAAGACTATCATGACCACTACACGTCCATTCGAATTGCTTCATATGGATCTATTTGGACCTACTCACTATGCCACACTAACCAATGCAACATCTTTATATGGCTTCGTCATAGTTGATGATTATTCCAGATATACATGGGTGCATATCATAGCGTATAAAACTAAAGTGCAGGAAATATTCAACCGATTTTCTTCAAGGGCCTCGATGAACTTTGGCATCAAGATCAAACATATCAAGAGTGATAATGGAACAGAGTTCAAAAACACTGGTCTTGATGATTATCTTGATGAACTTGGTATTACTCATGAATTATCTGCTCCTTATACTCCTCAGCAGAATGGTGTCGTCGAAAGGAAGAACAGGACTCTGGTTGAGATGGCAAGAACTATGCTTGAAGAATATCAGACTCCTCGTCGCTTTTGGCCTGAAGCAATCAACACTGCATGCCATATCATCAACATGGTATATCTTCACAAATTCCTCAAGAAAACCTCATATGAACTCCTCACTGATAAGAAACCCAATGAAAGTTATTTCAAAGTCTTCGGTGCAAAATGTTGGATTAGAGATCCTCACCAGAGCTCAAAATTTGCACCTAAGGCACATGAAGGTTTTATGCTCGGTTATGGAAAGGACTCGCACACCTACAGAGTCTTCAACAACTATCACAATAAAGTTGTTGAGACTTTAGATGTGCGTTTCGATGAAACTAATGGCTCGCAAAGAGAGCAATTGCCTTCTGATCCAGATAAGTTGTCTCCTGAGGAAGCAATAAAGCTCAAACCTACTAAAGACATTGTCCCCATTGAGGAAATTGGTGATGAAACGATCCCCATCACTGATGAAAATCAAGAAGATGCTCCTGAGGAAATTGCACCAGAACCACTTCCTCAGCCCAGACGAAATCCTCAACCAGCTCATCCGAGGATTGCAAATGAAGTAGAACTTGACAAAATCCTCTACGACATCAACGCGCCAGGTCCTCTCACTCGCTCAAAAGCTTCACACTTAGTTAACTTTTGTGGGCATTTTTCCTTTGTATCCATCACAGAACCCTCAAAAGTTGCTGAGGCTTTTCTGGAACCGGAGTGGATCCAAGCTATGCAAGACGAACTTCTTCAATTCAAGCTGAATAACGTATGGGAGCTCGTCAAACAACCGGATCCTCGCAAGCACAACATCATCGGCACCAAGTGGATTTTCCGAAATAAGCAAGATGAGGATGGTCAAGTGGTGAGGAACAAGGCGCGACTTGTAGCCCAAGGCTACAGCCAGGTTGAAGGAATAAATTTCGATGAAACTTTTCCACCTGTTGCTAGACTTGAAGCTATTCGAATACTACTTGCATATGCTAATCATCATAACATCATCTTATATCAAATGGATGTGAAAAGTGCATTCCTCAATGGTAAGCTTGAGGAAGAAGTATATGTTGCTCAGCCCCCAGGTTTTGAGGATCCAAAGAATCCAGTCAAAGTCTTCATACTCAAAAAGGCTCTCTATGGTCTCAAGCAAGCCCCTCGGGCATGGTATGATACATTGAAGGAATTCCTCATGAAGAAAGGCTTCAAACCTGGTTCACTCGATCCAACTCTTTTCACTAAATCCTATGATAATGAGCTATTTGTGTGTCAAATATATGTCGATGATATCATATTTGGCTGTACTGAAAACGATACAGTGATGAATTTGCTTACATGATGAGTGAAGAATATCAGATGTCTATGATGGGGGAGCTGAAATTCTTCTTAGGTCTTCAAATTCGCAACAACACAATGGAATCTTCATATCACAGGAGAAATACCTCAAGGATGTTCTGAGGAAATTCGACATGCATGAATGCAAAGGTGCTAAGACTCCAATCCCTACCAACGGCCACCTCGGCACTGATGAAAATGGTAAAGATTTCGATCAGCAGGTATATCGCTCTATGATTGGCTCTTTATTGTATCTATGTCCATCTAGGCCAGATATAATGCTTAGTGTTTGCATGTGTGCATGTTTTCAAGCAAAACCGAAGGATTCACACCATAAGGCTGTGAAGCATATTCTTCAATACTTAGCTCACACACCAACACTAGGATTATGGTACCCCAAGGGCTCAAATTTTCATCTGGTAGGATATTCTGATTCTGAATATGCTCGTGACCGTGTGGATCGCAAGTCAACTTCTAGCACATGCCATTTCCTCGGAAGATCACTAGTCTGCTGGTCCTCAAAGAAGCAGAACGGCGTATCACTCTCCAGTGCCAAAGCTGAGTACATTGCTGCTGGTTCATGCTGTGCTCAATTACTATGGATGAAGCAAACCCTCAAGGACTACGGCATCAACATGAAGAATGTGCCCCTCTACTGCGACAATGAGAGTGCAATCAAGATTGCATACAACCTAGTACAGCACTCGAAGACTAAGAACATCCAGATTCGTCATCATTCTCTTCGGGACCATGTCCTCAAGGGTAATATCCTCATCGACCATGTGAAGACTGATGATCAACTCGCAGATATCTTCACTAAGCCCTTGGATGAGAAAAGATTTTGCAAGTTGCGGTGTGAGCTAAATATCTTAGAATCTTCAAATGTTTTGTAAAAACATGCACACATCCTAACACTTATGCAAAATTGATGACTTAAATGTGCAACACATGATGAATCGATTTTCTTCAACTGATGAAGAATATCACTCTGAATGTGAAGAAATCAACGAAGAAATTGATTCTCAGGGCCCTACGACAATTGTACGCGGCGTGTGTAATCAACATTCTTATATGGTGGGTCACGCCACCGCCCAACGTGAAATTCCTCGAGTTGATTTTCTTCAAATGTTCCATTTCCTCAAAAAGTGTTTTTCTTCAAAACAGTTGTTCTTCATTGTGACGATTTATCACAAAATCCTCAAGTTACTCAAATCTTCAAAAACACTTGATGACTTTCGTTTGACTAGATAGACTGTGATTTCAAGTCCTCAACAACATTCACTTATAGCTATTTCTTCAAGTTGATATTTCTTCTAAGTGAATGTGATCGGACCCTACTTTCCCTCTATGCTATTCTCATCCAGTCTATGCGATTCTTCATATGCGTTCTACTTGAAACTTTGTTCAAAATCCTCACTGCGTCCTTGTCAGCTGATGATTTTGTAACAAAAATCCTCAAATCTTCAAAAATTGTTTCTTTAATGCATAGTAACTGAACCCCACTTCCCACGTTCGGATAACCATGATCTCCACTATCTCCACCGCCTTGCTCGGGAACTACACGTGTCCTGCAGAGACATAGAGGCAGGGGCTGTTTGGTCCGAATTCTTCGCGCCAACAGTAACTGTCTGGCTATAAATATGTCCTTATCCCCCTCGGCAAACACTTCTTCGCCCCATCGCTCTCCTGTTACAGCAAAAAGCACCGAACCCTAGCGCCACCGCTGGAAGTCTCGTCGCCAGTGAAGAAGAGCTTCACTGCCTCGACTTCTCCGTCACCGGAACCACGCCGGAGTCGGACCATCTTCGTCCGCCGCCGCCGTAGACGTCCTCTGCCGCCGGGTTAGGGCGCATTGGACACGCGACCGAAGAGCTTCTCTACACAACTTTTTTGTGTTCTTCGTGCGCGCCTTCAAGGGTAAATAAAAATCCCATTTTTTATAGAAAGTTAGATCTACTATTTTACATCTCCTATGGGAAATCTGTTTTTCCTCAAGAATCGATATGCACTTGATTCCTCAAACACTGCCTATCACCACACGAGTGATGAACTTCACTAAGCATGTAAGATTTTCACGAGATTCCTCAATTGTGCGAATTTTCGGATCTGTACAACTCTGGAACCCAAGAACAGTATGCTTAGGCAAATTCCTCAACCACTGGTTAAATTCCTCAACTGTCAATCTTTTTCATTTTCTTCAAATCTGAGAACGCATATGACCTCTCCAAATTCCTCGCAACTATACTGTGTTCACAAGTACACACATGTCAGCTGATGAATCTCTCGGTTCTCATCACATTAACTCATTTGCAGCGTTTCTTGAAGAAAATCTTCAAGTCTCATCAGAATCCTCAAGAGTTAAATCTCATCAGCAAAATCCTCAACTGAAGAAAATGGAGGATGACAGAAAGCAGAAGGGAGGAAAGAAACTTGAGCAGAACACAGCTTTGGATATCCCTGAGGATATTTACTTGGACTATTGCGCACCTGATGAAAATGAAACAATGGCCAAGAGAAAGATTCGACTGCAGAAGATAGAACGCCGATGGGCTAAGGAATGGAAGGAATACAGGTTTGTAACTGCCAAGTATGCGAAGAAATACGCCGTGAAGCCTCCTGGCAAACGGGCCCCACTTGAGGCTCATCAAGTAGCACATCCCTCAAGCCTCAAGACCATTGATGATTATCCGGATGAGAAGGACAAGCATTTGGCTAAGCTCAAGAAGCACGCAGATGCTACAGTGAGGAAATTCAATGAATCCTCAGCTACTGCCTCAACTGCAGCTACTTCCTCTGCCGCTGAGACCTCTGGTTCAGCAATTCCTCAACCACAGTCTGTGCCATCAAAACCAAGGGCTCCAAAGCTTCAAGAGAAGTCTGCTCAGGCATCAGTTACAAAACCCGTAGCGCCAAAACCCTCAGCTCCAAAATCCTCAGCACCACCACCAAAGCCTCAAGAGATACCAGTACAGAAACCGGCCATGAAGCCACTGACCGCCACCTCCAGCTCCTGACTCCCGGCTGCAACCAGCTCGGAGACAAAGTCTTCACCACCTCCTGTGAAGACTCAGATGTCTGCTGAAAGAGCAACCCTGCCAAGCCCCAGCAAAATCATCACAGTCCCGTCTGCATTAGAGGGCAGTGATGAATATGATGATCAAACCCTACAAGCGATAATCAGAAACAAGCAGGAAAGGGTAGCTCAAGCATCAGGAAGTGCCATTCCTCTAGCCATGGACCCCAAGGTCCTCCTAGACTACATAAACATCTGGTATGAGGACCCAAACACTCCGCTTGATGATTTGAAACTTCACATGGTATCAGCCACATGGTGGCCACATTCATCAATGAAGCCAAGTGGAAAGAACAGCAAGCCAAGCAGGCCAAGGTTGCGAAGCTTAAAAAGGAGAAATTCCTCAAGCAGAATCTCCTCAGCTTGACGCCTCATGCACTCGTGTCAACACAGGCTGAGTTGAAGAATTTGGCTGATAAGTACTCCAAGTTGTCAGATCGTCAGAGTCTCAAGAGCAATTTCATCAAGATGGCCACTAAAGCTGTTGATGAATACAACAAGGAGGCTGCACCTCCAGCACCAACTCCCCAGCCCTTGATTGAAGAGCCAGCTGATGAATCTCCTCAAGCTGAGGAAACTCCTCAAGTTGAGGAAATACCCCAAGAAAGCCGTGTGGATGTACCGGCTATTGAAGAAATCACCATGGAAAATCCAGCTGATGAACCTGCTGCAGCTGGTGAGACTGCCCCTGACCCAGCTGCTCCATCAAAGGAAGCTGATGACTCTGCTCCAGCTGGTTCCTCAAAGCCAGCTGAAGAATCGGTCGAGAGAACCCCTTCACAAAAAGCTTCAAAGGTGAATAAGATGACTCCGTCTGCATCAGACGTGAAGAAAACCAGGGCTGCTAAGAAGGAAGCCAAAAAGAGAAAGACCTCCTCAGCAGAAGAAGAAACAGAGGCCAAGCGCCTCAAAGCGCTTGAAGATAATACTCCACTGGACCCTGTGCCCCTCAATGTCGCTCCGTCTTATGAAATGGTCATCCTTGATGACCAAGCGAAAGGGACAGATGAGGAAATGAAGAATACCGCATCTGAGGAACACACTGACAAAGAAATTTGTATTGACTATAGTCATCAGCCCTCCATTCCTCAGAAAGACACTGCACAAGGATCAGCTGCACCAGCTGATGAAACTGCCTCTGTCACCAAGCGAGCTGAGGAAGAGCAAAGTGAAATTCCTCATGCTGATAAAATTCAAAGTCCTGAGCAAAATCCTCAAGATGAGGAATAGGCTGACCCAACTCCTCCACCTGAGCAAGATGAACCTATTCCTTAGCCTGATGCCCAGCCAGAGCAAGCTCCTCAGCCTGAAGCCCCAGCTGATGAAATTCCTCACCCTGAGGACAATGCTGAGGAAAATGCACCTGATCAAGACAATGCCTTCGTCGTGCTCAACCCCGAAACTACAATTGTTGTCTCCCCTCCTGTTCCTCAGCAAAATCTTCAGCCAGTTCAGCGTCAGCCATTCTCCAAGCGACCACCGTTTTAAAAGGAGAATTTCTTTGAAGAGCGCATGTACTTCATTGGAGAGAATCCCTATGACAAGCCTCAAATGAGGCATCTGAAGTTTTGGACGAGGACACAGCTGAATTACTATGCCTCTGTGCTGTGTGGAAGAAACAAGATATTCCAGCACAGGCATATTCCTCACGTTGAACTTGAAGCAATCCCGTGCCTAGCTCCAGTCCTCAATGTACTCCATGACGCTGGTCTGCTGCCAATGTGCTCCGACATCTCTGATTGGAACAGTGAGCTCATTCTTCAGTTTTATGCCACTCTTCACATATCTGGCGACCCTGAAGACATTAACACCTGGGTGTTTGACTGGATGACACAAAACACTCACTACAAGGCTCCTGCTACTGAGCTCCTCCGTGAACTGCCTGTACCAATTCCCTCAGAGGAGGTTGTGAAGCTTTATGGTGAACGTGAGCTGCCCAATGGGATGATGGAAGTCCTCATGAAGCCTTTGGCTGAAGGACAATCACCAAGAAAAACCTTCCTCGTCCACGAGCTCAAATATACACCAAGGTCTGTCTACAGAATCCTCTGCAGTGTGCTCGCGCCGATCAAAGGCCATGATGATGAAGAAGATGTTGTAGGCATCATGAAGAATATCCTCTTCAACATCATCCATGGTATTCCTATCAACATCCATGATTTCTTCTTGAGGACTTTGGCCGACAATGCCATGTGTCCATTTGATCACGAGATATATGCCCCATGGATCATGAGATTCATCAGGACAAGGACAAGCATCAACTTCCACGCTGATTTCCAAAACCATGTTGGTTATATGCCTCCTATCCGGGTCAACAAGAAGACTTTCGAGCCAGTTGAAGGAAAAGGCAAGTCAGTGATTGATGAATGCAGTAGGCCCCTTGATGGCCAGTTCAGAGAGCCAGAAGCTTATTCCTCATGGGATGATACTGAGACTCGCCCGACAAGCCCCGTTCCTCCTCGCGTGATGAATACAAGAGAGCTCCTCCTCAGTCTTCACCAAAAGGTGGATCGCAATCACAAGTGGGTCAAACGCCAGTTTGGCGCCATTGTGAAAACCCTCACTGAAACAGAGAACTCTGTGAAGCTTAACCATCACTATCTGCATGAGGTTTTTGATCGCACCTGGGCTACACCTGCACATCTGAAGACTTAGACAGAGCTTGAAGAAATGGAATTTGAGCGAGACTTTGACTAGTCGTGGCCTCCCAAGAATAAGTTCAGGCCCATTCCAGTTCTGGACCTTGAAGACAGTTCCTTTTCTTCATTCCGCACTGCTGAAACTGATGAAGAACAGCTCGACACTGCTACCGGTCCAAGGAAGAAGACTACTCCCAAGAAGCATCACGCCTCTTCATCAACCGCCAAGAAGTGAAGTCTTCACGGGCGTTAGTCCTCAGTTTGTCCCTTTTTGTCACTTGATGACAAAGGGGGAGAAACTTGAGAGTTAGTCTTCAAGCGGGATCTTTTGGGGCTTATGAACTATATTTGAGTTACAAACTCTTGGCTCTTCTGAAGTTTTTATGTAATGAGTTGTAACTTAAGCCCGATGGTACTCTGACGCTTTTGAACGTTTTTATTCGCATGCTTACTCCTCAAGTTTTAATGCACGCATTTTGGAATTCGTCAGATACCATTTGTCATCATGCATCTTCATTTTCTTCATACAATATGTTACATGTATGCATGATTTACAAGACTCAGGGGGAGATCTCCATGATATATATCATCAATGTGCATTTGCTGTGAAAAGCAAAATCCTCAAGATATGCACATCTTCAGGGGGAGTCTCTCTGAATCTTGATTTCAAATTCCTCAAATGAGTATTTACATTTCATATTTTTGATCCCTGTTGAAGACTTAACCTAATTGTCATCAACCACCAAAAAGGGGGAGATTGTAAGTGCATCTAGTGCCCCTTAGTGATTTTGGTGGTTTGAAGACTTATAGGTTAAGTATCTAATGTGTTTATGAGTGTACACATGATCTATAAGTCACCGAGGAGTTTGAAATATTTGATGAATATCCACCCCTAAAAATGTATATCTTCGGTTGAAGAAATTGGTCTGAAGATGAAGAATTGGATCGCGAAGAATCTGCGATCAAATTGATATTCCTCATGAAGATACTAAAATTAAGGAATTCGGTGTGTCCTGAAGAAAATCATTTTGAAGACTTTGAAGCATGAAGATTTACTCTTTATGTTTTATTTTCTTCACATTTGAGTAATAGGAACACCGTATTGTTAAAGGGGGTCGAAGTTACACTTTGGAATGAATTTCCTCATGATGCTCAACCCAAGCCTAATTCTACCAAAAGCCTGAAAGTGAGGAATACGAGTGACATGAGGACTCTCACAGTTGAGGGTTCCGACCGTTTCGATAGCCACGCCAAGTCATTGGTTTTATACACACCAACGGTCATATTATTTAAGGGCATTAGTGTCAAATCATGTTGGGATGTTCCCAGGCTATAAATAGCCACCCCCACAACCATTAGCTGGTTGGCTGCTCCGTTAGGAACCGACACTTGTCATAAGAGCAACCCAAATTCCTCAAAGTCTTCGAGAGTAATTCATCAGTGAGGAAATACCCCAAACACCGAAACCACAAATGAAACCTAGTGATTGAGCATCACTGAAGAAGTTGTTCCAGTGTGGGACTGAAGCCTTTTACCTTTGAGGACTGTGCATCCTCCAGACGGTTAGGCGTCATGGTCTAGAGCTTTCCAGCAGTCAATTGTGGATCGCCGGGTGACCAAGTTTGTGATGGTTTGGAAGTCTGCCCTGAAGACTTACCACGAGTGTTGGGCGAGGACTGTGTGTTCTTAGCCCAAGGAGAACACGGTAGGGACTGTGTGTCCCGGGACTGTGTGTCCTTTGGTTTCAATACCAAGCCGCTCCAAACCAGATGTATGACTGTCACAACAGTTGGAACTGGGTCATCAACTACTGTCTTTGCTGTGAAACGGGTTCTAATTCCTCAACTCCTTACTTTCCTCAAATTATGTGTTGATGACTTTCAGTGCTATTGTTTGAAGAATTTGCTGAAGACTTTCTCTGCAATTCCTCAACACCAAATTATTCACGCTAGTTAATCCTCATTTGTTTTCTGCGTGCGTGCTCACTGTGCAATCTGTTTTCACATTCCTCACTCTGAAAAACTGTTGTTGTGAAACTTTGCACTTCTGAACCTTTACTGTTTCCGCTGTAAGTTAGTCATTAGTGAGGAATTTCCTCAAAAGGAATTTCCTCAGTGATGAAATTCTAAAAATCTCCTATTCACCCCCCTCTAGTCATTATAACGCACTTTCAGCGTTATTCTTCAAATCATTATGTTCATAAATCCTCAAACAAGTTCTCTGCATATTCATATGAGCACTTTAACCCCCCTACTGTTAAGAGAAGTGCATTAGCTTCAATGCCCCCTTTCTCATATGGTGCTCGCAGGACGATGAATGCTTTACCACCCCTTCAGATGTGGGTGGTGAAGAAATTGAACTAATCACTTCTGCACGTCAGGTCTCCAGATGAAAATCATCATTTGACGAATTTGTTGGAGACCTGAGGAAAATGCTTGATAGGACGCAAGCTAATATTGATGAAATAGAAATATTTCACACGTCCTTATAATTCTGTTATGATGAAATTCCTATCTGATGAAATTGATATCATATTCTTCAAGTCTGAAGCATATGAGATGGTAAGCTGTACTAATTCATCTACAGGATGACAAACCAAAGAGTACTAAGTGGGTTCTTGATAGTGGCTGCACACATCACATGACTGGTGATAAAAGCTTCCTGATGAATATCCCACTAACTCCATCACCCCTGAAGCAAATCACATATGCTGACAAAGGTAAAAGCAAGGTATTGGGACTTGGCAAAGTGGCTATTTTCAAGGATAGGCACATGGACAAAGTAATGCTTGTTGAATCCCTTGGATTTAACCTCATGGCAGTCTCAATGCTTTGTGATCTTGATATGATTGTTATCTTTGGAAGATATAGATGTGTTGTCATCATGGAATCTGACAGATCCAAAGTCTTCGAAGGTGTTAGAAGAGGGGATTTGTACATTGTTGATATCTCTATAGGTCCTCAACCAACCACTTGCTTACTAGCAGAACCTCAGAAGGGTGGCTGTGGCATCGAAGACTCGGTCATGTAGGCATGAAGAATTTGCACACACTCGCGAAGAAGAAGCATGCCATCGGCATCGAATCAGTCAAATTCCTCAAGGATCACCTCTGCGGTGCTTGTGAGTCTGGGAAAATGACCAGATCCAAGCACCCCTCGAAGACTATCATGACCACTACTTGTCCATTTGAATTGCTTCACATGGATCTATTTGGACCTACTCATTATGCCACACTAACAAATGCAGCATCTTTATATGGCTTCGTCATAGTTGATGATTATTCCAGATATACATGGGTGCATATCATCCTATATAAAACTGAAGTGCAGGAAGTCTTCAAACAATTTTCTTCAAGGGCCTCGACGAACTTCGGCATCAAGATCAAACACATGAGGAGTGATAATGGAACAGAGTTCAAAAACACTGGTCTTGACAATTATCTTGATGAACTTGGTATTACTCACGAATTGTCTGTTCCTTATACTCCTCAACATAATGGTGTTGTTGAAAGGAAGAACAGGACTATGGTTGAGATGGCAAGAACCATGCTTGAAGAATATCAGACTCCTCGTCGCTTTTGGCCGGAAGCAATCAACACTGCATGCCATATCATCAACAGGGTATATCTTCACAAATTCCTCAAGAAAACCTCATATGAACTCCTCATAGACAAGAAACCCAATGTAAGTTATTTCAAAGTCTTCGGTGCAAAATGTTGGATTAGAGATCCTCACCAGAGCTCAAAATTTGCACCTAAGGCACATGAGGGTTTTATGCTCGGTTATGGTAAGGTATCGCACACCTACAAAGTCTTCAAAAACTATCACAACAAGGTTGTTGAGACTGTAGATGTGCGGTTCGATGAAACTAATGGCTCGCAAAGAGAGCAATTGCCTTGTGATCCAGATAAGCTCTCTCCCGAGGAAGCAATAAAGCTCAAAGCTACTGAAGACATTGTTCCCACTGAGGAAATTGATGAAGAAATGATTCCCATCACTGATGAAAATCAAGAAGATGCTCTTGAGGAAATTGCTCCAGAACCAATTCCACAGCCCAGACGAAATCCTGAACCAGCTCATCCGAGGATTGCAAATGAAGTGGAACTTGACAAAATCCTCAATGGCATCAACGCGCCAGGTCCGCTCACTCGCTCAAAAGCTTCACACTTGGTTAACTTTTGTGGGCATTTCTCCTTTGTGTCTATCACAGAACCTTCAAAAGTTGCTGAGGCTTTCCTGGAACCGGAGTGGATCCAAGCTATGCAAGACGAACTTCTTCAATTCAAGCTGAATGACGTATGGGAGCTCGTCAAACGACCAGATCCTCGCAAGCACAATATCATCGGAACCAAGTGGATTTTCCGAAACAAGTAGGATGAGGATGGTCAAGTGGTGAGGAATAAGGCACGACTTGTAGCCCAAGGCTACACACAAGTTGAAGGAATAGATTTCTATGAAACTTTTGCACCTGTTGCTAGACTTGAAGCTATTCGAATACTACTTGCTTATGCTAATCATCATAACATCAACTTATATCAAATGGATGTGAAAAGTGAATTCCTCAATGGTAAGCTTGAGGAAGAAGTATGTGTTGCTCAGCCTCCAGGTTTTGAGGATCCAAAGAATCCAGACAAAGTCTTCAGACTCAAAAAGGCGCTCTATGGTCTCAAGCAAGCCCCTCGGGCATGGTACTATACATTGAAGGAATTCCTCATGAAGAAAGGCTTCAAACCTGGTTCACTCGATCCAACTCTTTTCATCAAATCCTATGAGAATGAGTTATTTGTGTGCCAGATATATGTCGATGACATTATATTTGGCTGTACTGACAAACGATACAGTGATGAATTTGCTTACATGATGAGTGAAGAATATCAGATGTCTATGATGGGGGAGCTGAAATTCTTCTTAGGTCTTCAAATTCATCAACAACGCAATGGAATCTTCATATCACATGAGAAATACCTCAAGGATGTTCTGAGGAAATTCGACATGCATGAATGCAAAGGTGCCAAGACTCCAATGCCTACCAACGGCCACCTCTGCACTGACGAAAATGGTAAAGAATTCGATCAGCAGGTATATCGCTCTATGATTGGCTCTTTATTGTATTTATGTACATCTAGGCTAGATATAATGCTTATTGTTTGCATGTGTGCACGCTTTCAAGCAAAACCGAAGGAATCACACCATAAGGCTGTGAAGCATATTCTTCGATACTTAGCTCACACACCAACACTAGGATTATGGTACCCCAAGGGCTCAAATCTTCATCTTGTGGGATATTATGATTCTAACTATGCTGGTGACCGTGTGGATCGCAAGTCAACCTCTGGCACATGTCATTTCCTTGGAAGATCACTAGTCTGTTGGTCCTCAAAGAAGTAGAACTGCGTTTCACTTTCCACTGCCGAAGCTGAGTACATTACTGCTGGTTCATGGTGTGCTCAATTGCTATGGATGAAGCAAACCCTCAAGGACTACGACATCAACATGAAGAATGTGCCTCTCTACTACGACAATGAGAGTGCAATCAAGATTGCATACAACCCAGTACAGCACTCGAAGACCAAGCACATCCAGATTCGTCATCATTTTCTTCCGAACCATGTCCTCAAGGGCAATATCCTCATCCACCATGTGAAGACGGACGATCAACTCGCAGATTTCTTCACTAAGCCCTTGGATGAGAAAAGGTTTTGCAAGTTGCGGTGTGAGCTAAATATCTTAGAACTTCAAATGTTTTGTAAAAACATGCATACATCCTAACACTTATGCAAAATTGATGACTTAGATGTGCAACACATGATGAATAGATTTTCTTTAACTAATGAAGAATATCACTTTGAGTGTGAGGAAATCAACGAAGAAATTGATTCTCAGGGCCCTACGACAATTGTACGCGGCGTCTGTAATCAAAATTCTTATATGGTGGGTCACGCCACCACCCAACTTGAAATTCCTCAAGTTGAATTTCTTCAAAGCTGAATTTCTTCAAAAGTTGATTTTCTTCAAAATTGTTTTTCTTCAAAATCGTTTTTCTTCAAAGTTGAAATTCATCATCATGACGCTTTGTCACAAAATCCTCTAGTTATTCAGAATCTTCAAAAACACTTGATGATTTTCGTTTACCTAGATACACTGTGATTTCAAGTCCTCAACAACATTCACTTATAACTATTTCTTCAATTTGATATTTCATCTAAGTGAATGTGACCGGACCCTACTTTCCCTCTATGCTACTCTCACCCAATCTATTCAATTCTTCGTATGCGTTCTACTTGAAACTTTGTTCGAAATCCTCACTGTGTCCTTGTCAGTTGATGATTTTGTAACAAAATCCTCAAATCTTCAAAAATGTTTTTTTAACACACAGTAACTGAACCCCACTTTCCTCGTTCGGATAACCACGATCTCCACGATCTCCACCGCTTTTGTTGTGAGCTACACGTGTCCTGCGGAGACGTAGAGACATGGGCTATTTGGTCCGATATTTTCATGCCAACAGTTACCGCCTGGCTATAAATATGTCCCCATCTCCCTTCAGTAAAATCTTCTTCGTTCCATCGCCCTCTTGCTACAGCAAAGCTCAAAAGCCCTAGCGCCACCGCTAGAAGTCTCGACGCCGGTGAAGAAGAGCTTGACTGACTCGACCTCTCCGTCGCCGAAACCATGCTGGAACCGGACCATCTTCGTCCGCCGCCGCCGTAGCTGTCCTCTGTTGCCGAGTTAGGGCGCATTGGACTCGCACCGAAAGAGCATCTACTGCTACCTCTTCTCTATTCTTCGTGCACGCCATCTAGGGTAAATAAAAACCCTATGTTTACATCTCGTTTGATCTACTATTTTACCTTAGAGATGTGAAATCTGTTTTTCCTCATGTATCCATCAGTTTCTTTTTCCCTCAAACACTGCCTATCACCCAACTATTGATGAACTTCACTAAGCATCTAAGATTTACACGAGATTCCTCAGCTGTGCGAATTTTTGGATCTGTACAACTCTGGAACCCAAGAACAGTATGCTTAGACGAATTCCTCAACCACTGGTCAAATTCCTTAACTGTCAATTTTTTTTTCATTTCATCAAATCTGAGAACGCATACGACCTCTCCAAATTACTCGCAACTATACTCTGTTCACAGGTACAAACATGTCAGCTGATGAATCTCTAGGTTCTCATCAACTTAACTCATTTGCAGCGTTTCTTGAAGAGAATCTGCAAGTTTCATCAGAATCCTCAAGAGTTCAATTTCCTCAGCAAAAGCCTCAGCTGAAGAAAATGGAAGATGAAAGGAAGCAAAAGGGTGGCAAGAAACTTGAGCAGAACACTGCCATAGATATCCCTGAGGATATATACCTGGAATATTGCACTCCTGATGAACAAGAATCTATGCCCAAGAGAAAGATCTGGCTTCAAAAGATAGAAAGCAGATGGGCTAAGGAGCGGAAAGAGTACAGATTCGTCACTCCCAAATACGCGAAGAAATTCGCTCTGAAGCCTCCTGGTAAACGGACTCGACTTGAGGATTATCATGAAGCACACCCCTCAAGCCTCAAGACAATTGATGACTATCCTGAGGAAAAGTCAAAACACTTGTCAAAGCTTCAGAAGCAAGCAGAAGCTGTCGTGAGGAAGTTCAATGAAGAATCTGCTGCTGTTGCAACTGCTGCCACTTCCTCTGCAGTTGAGACTTCTGGTACGGCCATTCCTCAAATGAAGTCTGTGCCGCTAAAATCAAAGGCTTCAAAGCCTCAACAGAAAATGTCTCAGAAAGCTGCACCAGCATCAGCACCAAAACCCTCAGCACCACCAAAGGCTTCAAAGCCTGAACAGAAGCCAATAGTGAAGCAACTGCCCGCTGTCTCCAGCTCCTTAGTCCCATCTGCAACAAGCTCGGAGACAAAGTCTTCACCAACTCCCCTGAAGACTAAGGTGTCTGCTGGGAGAGTATCAAGCCCAAGCCCAAGCAAAATCATCAAGGTCCCTTCTGCATCTGAAGGTAATGATGAATTTGATGATGACACTCTACAAGCCATCATCAGAAACAAGCAAGAGAGGGTAGCTCAAGCTTCTGACAGTTCCATTTCTCTGGCCATGGACCCCAAAGTCCTCCTCGATTACATCAACATCTGGTATGAGGACTGTTGGAATTATGCCCTAGAGGCAATGATAAATAAGTTATTATTATCATTCCTATATCAAGATAATCGTTTATTATCCATGCTATAATTGTATTGAATGAAGACTTAGATATATGTGTGGATACATAGATAAAACACTGTCCCTAGCAAGCCTCTAGTTGGCTAGCCAGTTGATCAAGGATAGTCAGGGTCTTCTAACTATGTACAAGGAGTTGTTGCTTGATAACTGGATCACATCATTGGGAGAATCATGTGATGGACTAGACCCAAACTAATAGACATAGCATGTTGATCGTGTCATTTTGTTGCTACTGTTTTCTGCGTGTAAAGTATTTATTCCTATGACCATGAGATCATATAACTCACTGACACCGGAAGAATACTTTGTGTGTATCAAACATCACAACGTAACTGGGTGGCTATAAAGATGCTCTACAGGTATCTCCGAAGGTGTCCGTTGAGTTAGTATGGATTGAGACTGGGATTTGTCACTCCGTGTGACGGAGAGGTATCTCGGGGCCCACTCGGTAATACAACATCACACAAAAGCCTTGCAATCAATGTGACTTAGTGTAAGTTGCGGGATCTTGTATTACGGAACGAGTAAAGAGACTTTTCGGTAAACGAGATTGAAATAGGTATGCGGATACTGACGATCGAATCTCGGGCAAGTAACATACCGAAGGACAAAGGGAATGACATACGGGATTATATGAATCCTTGGCATTGAGGTTCAAATGATAGGATCTTCATAGAATATGTAGGATCCAATATGGGCATCCAGGTCCTGCTATTGGATAATGACCGAGGAGTCCCTCGGGTCATGTCTACATAGTTCTCTTACCCGCAGGGTCTGCACACTTAAGGTTCAACGTTGTTTTATGCGTATTTGAGTTATATGGTTGGTTACCGAATGTTGTTCGGAGTCCCGGATGAGATCAGGGATGTCACGAGGGTTTCCGGAATGGTCCGGAGATGAAGATTGATAAATATGATGACCTCATTTGATTACCGGAAGGTTTTTGGAATTACCGGGAATGACGAATGGGTTCCGGATATTCACCGGGGGGGGGGGGGGCAGCCCACCCCGGGGAAGCCCATAGGCCTTAGAGGTGCCGCACCAGCCCTTAGTGGGCTGGTGGGCCCCCTGGGCAGGGAGATAGAAAATCAAAGGAGAAAAAAATAGGGAAGTGGGAAGGAAGGGAAGGACTCCTGAAAGTGCGTTATGTTGGAAATATGCCCTAGAGGCAATAATAAATTAGTTATTATTATATTTCTTTGTTCATGATAATCATTTATTATCCATGCTATAATTTTATTGATTGGAAACACAATACTTGTGTGGATACATAGACAAAACACTGTCCCCTAGTAAGCCTCTAGTTGACTAGCTCGTTGATCAAAGATAGCCAAGGTTTCCTGGCCATAGGCAAGTGTTGTTACTTGATAATGGGATCACATCATTAGGAGAATCATGTGATGGACTAGACCCAAACTAATAGACGTAGCATGTTGATCGTGTCATTTTGTTGCTACTGTTTTCTGCGTGTCAAGTATTTGTTCCTATGACCATGAGATCATATAACTCACTGACACCGGAGGAATGCTCTTTGTGTATCAAACGTCGCAACGTAACTGGGTGACTATAAAGATGCTCTATAGGTATCTCCGAAGGTGTTAGTTGAGTTAGTATGGATCGAGACTGCGATTTGTCACTCCGTGTGACGGAGAGGTATCTCGGGGCCCACTCGGTAATACAACATCACACACAAGCCTTGCAAGCAATGTGACTTAGTGTAAGTTGCGGGATCTTGTATTACGGAACGAGTAAAGAGACTTGCCGGTAAACGAGATTGAAATAGGTATGCAGATACTGACGATCGAATCTCGGGCAAGTAACATACCGAAGGACAAAGGGAATGACATACGGGATTATATGAATCCTTGGCACTGAGGTTCAAACGATAAGATCTTCGTAGAATATGTAGGATCCAATATGGGCATCCAGGTCCCGCTATTGGATATTGACCGAGGAGTCTCTCGGGTCATGTCTACATAGTTCTCGAACCCGCAGGGTCTGCACACTTAAGGTTCGACGTTGTTTTATGCGTATTTGAGTTATATGGTTGGTTACCGAATGTTGTTTGGAGTCCCGGATGAGATCACGAACGTCACGAGGGTTTCCAGAATGGTCCGGAAACGAAGATTGATATATAGGATGACCTCATTTGATTACCGGAAGGTTTTCGGAGTTACCGGGAATGTACCGGGAATGACGAATGGGTTCCGGGAGTTCACCGGGGGGGGGGGGGGAAACCCACCCCGGGGAAGCCCATAGGCCTTGGGGGTGGCACACCAGCCCTTAGTGGGCTGGTGGGACAGCCCAAGAAGGCCCTATGCGCCATAGGAAGAAAATCAAAGAGAAAAGAAAAAAAAGGAGGAGGTGGGAAAGGGAAGAAGGACTCCACGTTCCGAACCAAGTAGGACTCGGTTTGGGAGGGGGAGCCTTCCCCCTTGGTTCGGCCGACCCCCTTGGGGCTCCTTGAGCCCCAAGGAAAGGCCCCCCTCTCCCACCTATATATACAGAGGTTTTAGGGCTGATTTGAGACGAATTTTCTACGGCAGCCCGACCACATACCTCCACGGTTTTTCCTCTAGATCGCGTTTCTGCGGAGCTCGGGCGGAGCCCTGCTGAGACAAGATCATCACCAACCTCCGGAGCGCCGTCACGCTGCCGGAGAACTCTTCTACCTCTCCGTCTCTCTTGCTGAATCAAGAAGGCTGAGATCATCGTCGAGCTGTACGTGTGCTGAACGTGGAGGTGTCGTTCGTTCGGCACTAGATCGTGGCACTGATCGCGGGACGGTTCGCGAGGCGGATCGAGGGACGTGAGGACGTTCCACTACATCAACCGCGTTCACTAACGCTTCTGCTGTACGGTCTACAAGGGTACGTAGATCACACATCCCCTCTCGTAGATGGACATCACCATGATAGGTCTTCGTGCGCGTAGGAAATTTTTTGTTTCCCATGCGACGTTCCCCAACAGTGGTATCAGAGCTAGGTTCATGCGTAGATGTAATCTCGAGTAGAACACAAAAGTTTTTGTGGGCGGTGATGTGCGTTTTGCTGCCCTCCTTAGTCTTTTCTTGATTCCGCGGTATTGTTGGATTGAAGCGGCTTGGACCGACATTACTCGTACGCTTACGAGAGACTGGTTTCATCGCTACGAGTCACCCCGTTGCTCAAAGATGACTGGCAAGTGTCAGTTTCTCCAACTTTAGTTGAATCGGATTTGACCGAGGAGGTCCTTGGATGAGGTTAAATAGCAACTCATATATCTCCATTGTGGTGTTTGCGTAAGTAAGATGCGATCCTACTAGATACCCATGGTCACCACGTAAAACATGCAACAACAATTAGAGGACGTCTAACTTGTTTTTGCAGGGTATGCTTGTGATGTGATATGGCCAACGATGTGATGTGATATATTGGATGTATGAGATGATCATGTTGTAATAGTTAATATCGACTTGCACGTCGATGGTACGGCAACCGGCAGGAGCCATAGGGTTGTCTTTAAACTAACGTTTGTGCTTGCAGATGCGTTTACTATATTGCTAGGACGTAGCTTTAGTAGTAATAGCATGAGTAGCATGACAAACCCGATGGCGACACGTTGATGGAGATCATGATGATGGAGATCATGGTGTGACGCTGGTGACAAGAAGATCGTGGCGGTGCTTTGGTGATGGAGATCAAGAAGCACATGATGATGGCCATATCATGTCACTTATGAATTGCATGTGATGTTAATCCTTTTATGCACCTTATTTTGCTTAGAACGATGGTAGCATTATGAGGTGATCTCTCACTAAAATTTCAAGACGAAATTGTGTTCTCCCCGACTGTGCACCGTTGCGATAGTTCTTCGTTTCGAGACACCACGTGATGATCGGGTGTGATAGACTCAACGTTCACATACAACGGGTGCAAAACAGTTGCACACGCGGAACACTCGGGTTAAGCTTGACGAGCCTAGCATGTGCAGACATGGCCTCGGAACACATGAGACCGAAAGGTCGAGCATGAGTCGTATAGTTGATATGATTAGCATAAGAGATGCTTACCACTGAAACTATTCTCGACTCACGTGATGATCGGACTTGAGATAGTGGATTTGGATCATGTACCACTCAAATGACTAGAGAGATGTACTTTTTGAGTGGGAGTTCTTAAGTAATATGATTAAATGAACTAATTGTCATGAACATAGTCTAATGGTCTTTGCGAATTATGATGTAGCTTGCGCTATAGCTCTACTATTTTTATATGTTCCTAGAGAAAATTTAGTTGAAAGTTTATAGTAGCAAACTTTGCAGACCGAGTCTGTGAAACCGAGGATTGTCCTCGTTGCTGCGCAGAAGGCTTATGTCCTTAATGCACCACTCGGTGTGCTGCACCTCGAGCGTCGTCTGTAGATGTTGTGAACATCCAACATACACGTTTCTGATGACTACACGATAGTTCAGTACAAAATACTTAATGGCTTAGAAGCAAGGCGCCGAAGACGTTTTGAAACGTCACGGAACATAAGAGATGTTCTAAAGAGATGAAATTGTGATTTCATGCTTGTGACCTTGTTAAGAGGTACGAGACCTCCGACAAGATTCTTTGTCCACAAAATAAAGGAGAAACGGTCAATCGTTGAGCGTGTGCTCAGATTGTCTGAGTACGACAATCACTTGAATCAATTGGGAGTTAATCTTCTAGATGAGATAGTGATGGTTCTCCAAAGTCACCGCCACCCAGCTGTGAGAGCTTCGTGATGAACTATAACATATCAAGAATAGATACAATGATCCTTGAGCGATTCACGATGTTTGACACTGCGAAAGTAGAAATCAAGAAGGAGCATCAATAGTTGATGGTTTGTAAAACCACTAAGTTTCAAGAAAGGCAAGGGCTAGAAGGGATACTTCGTGAAATGGCAAAACAGTTGCTGCACTAATGAAGAGACCCAAGATTAAACCCAAACCCGAGACTAAGTGCTTCTGTAATGAGGGGAACAGTCACTGAGGCGGAGCAACTCTAGATACTTGGTAGATAAGAAGGCTGGCAAAAGTCGAAAGAAGTATATTTGATATACATGATGTTGATGTGTACTTTACTAGTACTCCTAGTAGCATGAGGGTATTGGATACCGGTTCGGTTGCTAAGTGATTAGTAACACGAAATGAAAGCTACGGCATAAACATAGACTAGCTAAAGGCGAGGTGACGATACGTGTTGGAAGTGTTTCCAAGGTTGATATGATCAAACGTCGCACGCTCCCTCTACCATCAGGATTGGTGTTAAACCTAAATAATTGTTATTTGGTGCTTGCGTTAAGCATGAACATGATTGGATCGTGTTTATTGCAATACGATTATTCATTTAAAGAGAATAATGGTTACTCTATTTTCTTGAATAATCACCTTCAATGGTTTATTGAATCTCGATCATAGTGTTACACATGTTCATGATATTGGTGCCAAAAGATACGAGGTAATGACAATAGTACCACTTACTTGTGGCACTGTCGCTTGAGTCATGTTGGTATAAATTGCATGAAGAGGCTCCATGCTGATGGATCTTTATACTCACTTGATTTTGAATCACTAGTGACATGCAAATCATACCACATGAGCAAGGCCTTGTTTTCATTGAGATGAAATAAGATAGTAACTTGTTGGAAGTGATACATTTTGATGTATGCAGTCCAATGGGTGCTGAGGCACGCAGTGGATATCATTATGTTCTTACTTCAATGACGATTTGAGTAGATACTAGAGTATTTGCTTAATGAATCACAAGTCTGAAATATTTAAAAGTTCAATTCTGTTTCGGAATGAAGTTCGTCGTAACAAGAGGATAAACTGTCTACGATATGATCATAGAAATGAATATCTGAGTTACGAGTTTTGGTACGCAGTTAAGACAATGTGGAAATTGTTTCGCGGTTCATGCCACCTAGAACATCATAGTGTGATGATGTGTCTAAACGTCATAGCCACGCACTATTTGGTATGGTGCATGCTATGATGTCTCTTATCGAATTACCACTATCGTTTATGGGTTATGCATTAGAGACAACCGCATTCACTTTAAACAGGGCACCGCGTATTTCCGTTGAGATGACACAATATAGACCGAGGTTTAGAGAAATCTAAACTGTCGTTTCTTGAAAGTTTGGGGCTTCGACACTTATGTGAAAAAGTTTCAGTCTGATAAGCTCGAACCCAAAGCGGATAAATGCATCTTCATAGGATATCCAAAATAGTTGGGTACATCTCCTATCTCAGATCCGAAAGCAAAGTGTTTGCTTCTAGAAACAGATCCTTTCTCGAGGAAAGGTTTCTCTGGAAAGAATTGAGTGGGAGGGTGGTAGAACTTGATGAGGTTATTGAACCATCACTTCGACCAGTGTGTAGCAGGGCGCAGGAAGTTGTTCCTGTGGCGCCTACACCAATTGAAGTGAAAGCTGATGATGGTGATCATCAAGCATCGGATCAAGTTACTACAAGCCTCGTAGGTTGACAAGGTTGCGTACTACTACAGAGCGGTACGGTAACCCTGTCTTGGAGGTCATGTTGTTGAGTAACAGTGAACCTACGAGTTATGGAGAAAGCAATGGTGGGCCCAGATTCCAACAAATGGCTGGAAGCCATGAAATCCGAGAGAGGATCCATGTATGAAAACAAAGTGTAGACTTTGGAAGAACTACTTGATGGTCATAGGACTATTGCGTAAAGATGGATCTTTAAAAGGAAGACAGACGATGATAGTGATAAGTCACTATTAAGAAAAGCTCGACTTGTCTCAAAGATGTTTCCGACAAGATCAAACAGTTGACTATGATGAGACTTTCTCACTCGTAGCGATGCTAAAAGTCTGTTAGAATTATGTTAGTAGTTGCTGCATTATTTATGAAATATTGCATGTAGGATGTCAAAACATTGTTTCCTCGACGGTTTCCTTAAGAAAACATTGTATGAGATACAACCATGAGGTTTTGTCGATCCTAATGATACTAGCAAATATGCAAACTCCAGCGATCCTTCAATGGACTGGTGCAAGCATCTCGGAGTTGGAATATACACTTTGATGAGATGATCAAAGATTTTGGGTTTGTACAAGGTTTATGAGAAACTTGTATTTCCAAAGAAGTGAGTGGGAGCACTATAGAATTTCTGATAAGTATATGTGGTTGACATATTGTGGATAAAAAGTAATGTAGAATTTCTGTAAAGCATACAAGGTTGTTTGAAAGGAGTTTTCAAAGGAATACCTGGACTGAGCTGCTTGAACGTTGAGCAACAAAGATCTATGGAGATAGATCGAAAGCGCTTAATGGAAGTTTCAACAAGATGCATGCCTTGACAAAGTTTTGAAGGAGTTCAAAATAGATCAGCAAAGAAGAAGTTCTTGGTTGCGTTGTAAGGTGTGAATTTGAGTAAGACTCAAAAACCCGACCACGGCAGAATAAAGAGAATAGACGAAGGTCGTCTTCTATGCCTTAGCCGTAGACTCTAAAGTATGCCATGCTGAGTACCGCACCTGATGTGTGCCTTGCAGCAAGTCTGTTAAGAGGTACACAGAGTGATCCAGGATTGAATCACTGATCAACGGTCAAAATTTATCCTTAGTAACTGATGGACTAAGGAATTTTTCTCGATTATGGAGGTGGTTAAAAAGTTCGTCGTAAAGGGTTACGTCGATGCAAGCTTTGACACTAATCCGAATAACTATGAGTAGTGAAACGGATTCATATAGTAGAGTAGATATTTGGAGTATTTCCGAATAGCACATAGTAGCAACATCTATAAGATGACATAAAGATTTGTAAAGAACACACGGATCTGAAAGTTTCTGAACCATTGACTAAAACCTCTCTCACGAGCAAAACGTGATCAGACCCCAGAACTATATGGGTGTTGGATTCGTTGAAATCACATGGTGATGTGAACTAGATTATTGACTCTAGTGCAAGTGGGAGACTGTTGGAAATATGCCCTAGAGGCAATAATAAATTAGTTATTATTATATTTCTTTGTTCATGATAATCGTTTATTATCCATGCTATAATTGTATTGATTGGAAACACAATACTTGTGTGGATACATAGACAAAACACTGTCCCTAGTAAGCCTCTAGTTGACTAGCTCGTTGATCAAAGATGGCCAAGGTTTCCTGGCCATAGGCAAGTGTTGTTACTTTATAACGGGATCACATCATTAGGAGAATCATGTGATGGACTAGACCCAAACTAATAGATGTAGCATGTTGATCGTGTCATTTTGTTGCTACTGTTTTCTGCGTGTCAAGTATTTGTTCCTATGACCATGAGATCATATAACTCACTGACACCGGAGGAATGCTTTGTGTGTATCAAACGTCGCAACGTAACTGGGTGACTATAAAGATGCTCTACAGGTATCTCCGAAGGTGTTAGTTGAGTTAGTATGGATCGAGACTGGGATTTGTCACTCCGTGTGACAGAGAGGTATCTCGGGGCCCACTCGGTAATACAACATTACACACAAGCCTTGCAAGCAATGTGACTTAGTGTAAGTTGCGGGATCTTGTATTACAGAATGAGTAAAGAGACTTGTCGGTAAACGAGATTGAAATAGGTATGCAGATACTGACGATCGAATCTCGGGCAAGTAACATACCGAAGGACAAAGGGAATGACATACGAGATTATATGAATCCTTGGCACTGAGGTTCAAACGATAAGATTTTCGTAGAATATGTAGGATCCAATATGGGCATCCAGGTCCCGCTATTGGATATTGACCGAGGAGTCTCTCGGGTCATGTCTACATAGTTCTCGAACCCACAGGGTCTGCACACTTAAGGTTCGACGTTGTTTTATGCGTATTTGAGTTATATGGTTTGTTACCGAATGTTGTTCGGAGTCCCGGATGAGATCACGGACGTCACGAGGGTTTCCGGAATGGTCCGCAAACGAAGATTGATATATAGGATGACGTCATTTGATTACCGGAAGGTTTTTGGAGTTACCGGGAATGTACCGGGAATGACGAATGGGTTCCGGGAGTTCACCGGGGGGGGGGGGGGGGCAACCCACCACGGGGAAGCCCATAGGCCTTGGGGGTGGCACACCAGCCCTTAGTGGGCTGGTGGGACAGCCCAAGAAGTCCCTATGCGCCATAGGAAGAAAATCAAAGAGAAAAGAAAAAAAAGGAGGAGGTGGGAAAGGGAAGAAGGACTCCACGTTCCAAACCAAGTAGGACTCGGTTTGGGAGGGGGAGTCCTTCCCCCTTGGTTCGGCCGACCCCCTTGGGGCTCCTTGAGCCCCAAGGAAAGGCTCCCCCTCTCCCACCTATATATACGGAGGTTTTAGGGCTGATTTGGGACGACTTTTCCACGGCAGCCCGACCACATACCTCCATGGTTTTTCCTCTAGATCGCGTTTCTGCGGAGCTCGGGCGGAGCCCTGCTGAGACAAGATCATCACCAACCTTCGGAGCGCCGTCACGCTGCCGGAGAACTCTTCTACCTCTCCGTCTCTCTTGCTGGATCAAGAAGGCCGAGATCATCATCGAGCTGTACGTGTGCTGAACGCGGAGGTGCCGTCCGTTCGGCACTAGATCGTGGGACTCATCGCGGGACGGTTCGCGGGGCGGATCGAGGGATGTGAGGACGTTCCACTACATCAACCGCGTTCACTAACGCTTCTGCTGTACGGTCTACAAGGGTACGTAGATCACACATCCCCTCTCGTAGATGGACATCATCATGATGGGTCTTCGTGTGCGTAGGAATTTTTTTGTTTCCCATGCGACGTTCCCCAACACGTTATATCAACTAGAGGGGGGGGTGAATAGGAGATTTTTAGAATTTCATCACTGAGGAAATTCCTTTTGAGGAAATTCCTCACTGATGACTAACTTACAGCGGAAACAGTTAAGGATCAGTCGTGCAAACGTTCACAACAGCAGTATTACAGAGTGAAGATTGTGAAAACAGATTGCACAGTAAGCAGGAACGCAGAATACAGATGATGATTAACTCAAGTGAAGAATTTGGGGTTGAGGAAATTCAGAGAAAGTCTTGAGCAAATTCTTCAAACAGTCACAGTGAAAGTCATCAACACATAATACAGAGAATGTAAAGAGTTGAGGATTTAGAACCCGATTCTTGGTGAAGACTGTTGTTGATGACCCAGTTCCAACTGCTGTGACAGTTGTACATCTGGTTTGGAGCGGCTTGGTATTGAAACCAAAGGACACCCAGTCCCGGGACACACAGTCCCTACCGTATTCTCCTTGAGCTAAGGACACACAGTCCTCGCCCAACACTCGTGGTAAGTCTTCAGGGCAGACTTCCAAACCCTCACAAACTTGGTCACCCCGCGATCCACAATTGACTGCTGGATTGCTCTAGACCATGACGCCTAACCGTCTGGAGGATGCACAGTCCTCAAAGGTAAAAGGCTTTAGTCCCACACAGGAACAACTTCTTCAGTGATGCTCAATCACTAGTTTTGGTTTGTGGTTTCTATGGGTGGTGTATTTCCTCACTGATGATTTACTCTCGAAGGCTCTGAGGAATTTGGGTTGCTCTTATGACAAGTGTCAGTTTCTAACGGAGCAGCCAACCAGCTAGTGGTTGTGGGGGGCGGCTATTTATAGCCTGGGAGCTTCCCGACATGATTTGACACTAATGCCCTTAAATAATATGACCGTTGGAGTGGATAAGACCAGTGACTTGGCGTGGTTATCGAAACGGTCGGGACCCTCAACTCTGAGAGTCCTCATGTCACTCATATTCCTCACTTGAGGCTTTTGGTAGGATTTGGCTTGGGTTGAGCATCATGAGGAAATCCATTCCATAGTGTTACTTTGACCCCCTTTAACAGTACGGTGTTCCTATTCATCAATTGCAAAGAAAGTAAAACAGAAAACGTAAATCTTCACGCTTCAATTTCTTCAGAATCATTTTATTCACGAACCACCGATCTTCTCAATATCAATATCTTCATGAGGAATATCAATTTCATCGCAGATTCCTCGCGATTCATTTCTTCAGCTTCAGACCAATTTCTTCAACTGAAGATATACATTTTTAGGGGTCGATATTCTTCAAATATCTCAAACTCCTCAATGACTTATAGATCCTGTGTACACTTATAAACACATTAAATACTTAACCTATAAGTCTTCAAACCACCAAAATCACTAAGGGGCACTAGATGCACTTACAACTCCACCTTCCAATCCTAGTTGGACTAGGATTGGAGGAGGACTCCTCCTCCCCCCATCGGCCGAACCCCTTGGGGCTCCTTGAGCCCCAAGGCAAGGCCCCTCCCCTCCCCCCTATATATACGGAGGTTTTAGGGCTGATTTGAGATAACTTTTCCACGGCAGCCCGACCACATACCTCCACGGTTTTTCCTCTAGATCGCGTTTCTGCGGAGCTCGGGCAGAGCCCTGCTGAGATTAGATCACCACCAACCTCCGTAGCGCCATCACGCTGCCAGAAACTCATATACCTCTCCATCACTCTTGCTGGATCAAGAATGTCGAGATCATCGTCGAGCTGTATGTGTGCTGAACGCGGAGGTGCCGTCCGTTCGACACTAGATCGGAGCGGATCGTGGGACGGATCGCGGGACGGTTCGTGGGACGGTTCGCGGGGCGGATCGAGGGACGTGAGGACGTTCCACTACATCAACCGCGTTTATTAACGCTTCTGCTGCGCGATCTACAAGGGTACATAGATCTGAAATCCCCCTCATAGATGAACATCACCATGATAGGTTTTCGTGCGCGTAGGAAATTTTTTGTTTCCCATGCGACGTTCCCCAACAAGGACCCCAGCACTCCAATTGATGATTTGAAGCTTCCCCCAGGCATCAGCCACATGGTGGCCACATTCATCAATGAGGCCAAGTGGAAGGAGCAGCAAGCCAAACAGGCTAAGGTTGCAAAGCTCAAAAAGGAGAAATTCCTGAGGCAGAATCTCCTCAACATGACGCCTGATGCACTTGTGTCAACACAGGCCGAATTGAAGACTTTGACTGGCAAGTACTCTAAGCTTTATGATCGTCAAATTCTCAAAAACAACTTCATCAAATTTGCCACCAATGCAGTTGATGATTACAACAAGAAGGCTGCCCCTCCAGTACCAACTCCTCAGCCTCTGATTGAAGAACCAACTGACGAAACTGCTCATGCTGAGAATATCCCTCAAGAAAGTCGTGCTGATGAACCGGCTATTGAGGAAATTACCAAGGAAAATCCAGCTGATGACTCTGCTATAGCTGGTGAGACTAACCCTGCTCCAGCTACTGCTTTTAAGCCAGCTGATGACTCTTCTTCAGCTGGTGCTTCTAAGCCAGCTGATGCATGTGCTCCAGCTGATGAAATTATCTCAGCTGAGAAAACACCTTCACCGAAAGCTTCAAAGGTGAAGAAAATGACTCTGTTTGCATCAAACGTGAAAAAGACCAGGGCTGCTGAAAAGGAAGCCAAGAAAAGAAAAGCTTCATCAGCAGAAGAATCCACTGAGGCCAAGCGCCTCAAAGCACTTGAAGAAAATGCACCTCTGGATCCTGTGCCTCTCAACAGCGCTCCATCATATGAGATGATCCCCTTCGCAAGCGAAGACAAGGAGCAAGGGGCAGATGAGGAAATGAAGAATGTTGAATCCGAGGAGCATACTGATGAGGAAATTCGCATTGATGACAGTCCTCTGCCCTTCATTCCTCATGAAGAAACTGTACAAGGATCAGCTGCACGAGCTGATGAATCTGGCTCCTCCACCAAGCAAGCTCCTCAAGCTGAGGAAGAACAACGTGAAAATCCTCAGCCTGATGAAAGTCACAATCCTGAGAAAAATCCTCAACCTGAGGATCAGGCTGACACAACTCCAATTCCTGAGCAAAACCCTCAAGCTGAGGCTCAGGATGAACCAATTCCTCTTCCACAGCAAAACCCTCAACAGGAAGCACCGGTTGACGACATTCCTCAACCAGAGCATGCTCCTCAACCTGAAGCTCAAGTTGATGAAATTCCTCACCCTAAGGACCATGCTGAGGACAATGCACCAGATCCAGAAAATGCCTTTGTCGTCCTTAACCCAGAATCTGCAATAGTTGTCTCTCCTCAAGTCAAGCCGCAAAATCTTCAGCCCATGCAGCGTTAGCCGTTCTCCCAATCGGCCAAAGTTTCAAAAGGAGTCATTCTTTGAAGAACGCATGTTCTTCATTGGAGAAAATCCCTATGACAAGCCTCACATTAGGCATCTAAAGTTTTGGACAAGGACACAACTCAACTACTATGCATCTGTGTTGTGTGGAAGAAACCAGATTGTCCAGCACAGGCACATTCCTCACGTTGAGCTTGAAGAAATTCCATGCTTTGCTCCAGTCCTCAACGTCCTTTTTGAAGCTGGACTCCTCCCAATGTGCTCGGATATCCGTGATTGGAATAGTGAGCTCATTCTTCAATTCTATGCAACTCTTCACATCTCAGGAGATCCAACAGACATCAACACATGGGTGCTGGATTGGATGACGCAGAACACACACTTCAAAGCTCCTGCCAATGAGCTGTTGCGTGAACTTCCGGTATCAATTCCCTCAGAGCAGGCAGTAAAGCTATATGATGAACGTGAGCTGGCTAACAAGCTCATGGATGTCCTCATGAAGCCTTTGGCTAAGGGGCAACCACCAAGAACAACCTTCCTGGTCCATGAGCTGAAATATGAACTCAGGACGGTTTACAAAATCCTCTACAGCGTTCTTGCACCAATCAAGGGCCATGATGTTGAAGAAGATGTCGTAGGCATCATGAAGAATATCCTCTTCAACATCACACATGGCATTCCCATCAACATTCATGATTTCTTCTTGAGGACTTTGGCCGAAAATGCTATGGCCCCTTTTGACCACAAGATATATGCTCCATGGATCATGAGATTCATCAGAACCAGGTCAGGCATCAATTATCACGCTGATTTCGACAACCATATCGGTTATATGCCTCCTCTAAGGGTCAACAAGAAGACTTTCGAGCCTGTTGAAGGAAAAGGCAAGTCTGTCATTGATGAAGGCAGTCGGCCCCTTGATGGCCAGTTCAGAGAGCCCGAAGCTTATTCTTCATGGGATGACACTGAAACCCATCCTCCAAGTCCTGTTGCTCCTAGGGTGATGAATACCACAAAGCTTCTTCTCAGTCTTCACCAGAAGGTGGATCGGAATCACAAGTGGGTCAAACGCCAGTTCGGCGCCATTGTGAAAACCCTCAATGAGACGCAGAATGTTGTGAAGCTTAACCATCATTATCTTCACGAGGTTTTTGATCGCACCTGGGCCACACTGGCTCATTTGAAGACTCCATCAGAACTTGAAGAATTTGAGTCTGTGCGGGACTTCGACTGGTCGTGGCCACCAAAGAAGAAATTCAGGCCAATCCCAGTTCCAGACCTTGAGGACAGTTCGTTTTCGTCATTCTGCACTTCTGAATTAGATGAAGAACAACAAGACACTCCCACTGGTCCAAGGAGGAAGTCTTCTCCCAAGAATCCTCACGCGTCTTCCTCAACCACAAGAAGTGAAAGTCTTCACGGACGTTAGTCCTCAGTTTGTCCCTTTTTGTCACTTGATGACAAAGGGGGAGAAACTTGAGAGTTAGTCTTCACGCGGGATATTTTGGGGGCTTATAAACTTTATTTAAGTTACAAACTCTTGGCTCTTTTGAAGTGTTTTATGTAATGAGTTGTAACTTAAGCGCGACGGTACTCTGACGCTTTTGAACGTTTTTCTTTGCATGCTTATTCCTCAAAATTTTAATGCACGCATGCAGAAATTCGTCAGATACCATTGGTCATCATGCATCCTCAATTTCTTCATACTATATGTCGTATGTATGCATGATTTACAAGACTCAGGGGGAGATCCCCATGATATAAATCATCAATGTGCATTTGCTATAAAAAGCAAAATCCTCAAGATATGCACATCTTCAGGGGGAGTCTCTCTGAATCTTGATTTCAAATTCCTCAAATGAGTATTTACACTTCATGTTTTTATCCCCTTCGAAGACTTAACCTAATTGTCATCAACCACCAAAAAGGGGGAGATTGTGAGTGCATCTAGTGCCCCTTAGTGATTTTGGTGGTTAGAATACTTATAGGTTAAGTATCTAATGTGTTCATGAGTGTACTCAGGATCTATAAGTCGCTGAGGAGTTTGAAATATTCGATGAATATCGACCCCAAAAAATGTATATCTTCGGTTGAAGAAATTGGTCTGAAGCTGAAGAATTGAATCGCGAAGAATTTGTGATGAAATTGATATTCCTCATGAAGATATTGAAATTGAGGAATTCGGTGTGTCCTGAAGAAAATCCATCTGAAGACTTTGAAGCATGAAGATTTATCCTTTCTGTTTTATTTTCTTCACACTTGAGTAATAGGAACACCATATTATTAAAGGGGGTCACGGTAACACATTGGAATGAATTTCCTCATGATGCTCAATCTAAGCCTAATCCTACCAAAAGCCTCAAGTGAGGAATATGAGAGACATGAGGACTCTCATAGTTGAGGGTCCCTACCGTTATCGATAGCCACGCCACATCATTGGTCTTATCCACACCAACGGTCATATTAGTTAAGGGCATTATTGTCAAATCATGTCGGGATGCTCCCAGGCTATAAATAGCCGCCCCCACTACCATTAGCTGGTTGGCTGCTCCGTTAGAAACTGACACTTGTCATAAGAGCAACCCAAATTCCTAAGAGTCTTCGAGAGTAATTCATCAGTGAGGAAATACCCCCAAACACCAAACCACAAACCGAAAACCAAGTGATTGAGCATCACTGAAGAAGTTGTTCCTGTGTGGGACTGAAGCCTTTTACCTTTGAAGACTGTGCATCCTCCAGACGGTTAGGCGTCATGGTCTAGAGCAATCCAGCAGTCAATTGTGGATCGCCAGGTGACCAAGTTTGTGAGGGTTTGGAAGTCTGCCCTGAAGACTTACCACGAGTGTTGGGCGAGGACTGTGTGTTCTTAGCCCAAGGAGAATACGGTAGGGACTGTGTGTCCCGGGACTGTGTGCCCTTTGGTTTCAATACCAAGCCACTCCAAACCAGATGTACAATTGTCACAACAGTTGGAACTGGGTCATCAACCACTTTCGTCACTGTGAAACGAGTTCTATTTCCTCAATTCTTTATATTCCTCAGATTGTGTGTTGATGATTTTCACTGTCAGTGTTTGAAGAATTTGCTGAAGACTTTCTCTGAAATTCCTCAACCCCAAATTCTTCACACAAGTTAATCCTCATCTGTTTTCTACGTGCCTGCATACTGTGCAAACTGTTTTCATATTCTTCATCATGAAAAACTGTTGTAGTGAAACTTTGCACTCCTGATCCTTTACTGTTTCTGCTATAAGTTAGTCATCAGTGAGGAATTTCGTCAAAAGGAATTTCCTCAGTGATGAAATTCTAAAAATCTCCTATTCACCCCCTCTAGTCGATATAACGCACTTTTAGGCCGGTTGGGCGAATGGGCCCGAGGAGAAGAGGAGGCTAGCTAGCGCGGGCCCATGCGAGGCGAGCGAGTGGTCATGCCCGACCTCCTGCATGGGGTCGCTCGACCAGGGGTGCACGGTGGCGCGAAGAAGCTCATCCAGTGGGGACACAATGCAGGGGGCGAGTGGTACGTCTCCAACGTATCTATAACTTTTGATGGTTTCATGCTATTATCTTGTCAAACTTTGGATGTTTTGCATGCCTTTTATATATTTTTTGGGACTAACTTACTAACTCAGCGCAAAGTGCCAGTTCCTGTTTTTTCCATGTTTTTGACCCCTTTCAGAGGAGGATTTTGAACGGAGTCCAAACGGAATGAAACTGCCAAAAAGATTTTTTCCGAAACAGAAAAAGATCGGGAAGCCTGAGAATCAGGGCAGGGGGCCTGCAGGGACCCCACAAGCCCCCTAGCCGCGGCCAGGGGGCCCGCGCCTCCCTGGCTTGTGGGCTCCTGGGCCACCTCTGCCCTAGGAATTTCGCCTATAAATTCCCTAAAATCCCAGAAAAAAACACGAGATCATCGAAAGTACTTTTCCGCCGCCGCAAGCTTTTGTCTCCGCAAGATCCCATCTAGGGCATGTTCTGGTGCCCTGCCAGAGGGGGGATTCGGATACGGAGGGCTTCTTCATCAACACGATGACCTCTCCGATGATGCGTGAGTAGTTCACCATAGACCTACGGGTCCATAGCTAGTAACTAGATGGCTTCCTCTCTCTCTTGGATCTTCAATACAAAGTTCTCCATGATCTTCATGGAGATATATCCGATGTAATCTTCTTTTGCGGTGTGTTTGTCGAGATCCAATGAATTGTGGATTTATGATCAGACTATCTATGAATCTTATTTGAGTTTCTTCTGATCTCTCTTATGCATGATTTCATATCCTTGTAATTCTCTTCGAGTTGTGGGTTTTGTTTGGCCAACTAGATCTATGATTCTTGCAATAAGAGAAGTGCTTGGTTTTGGGGTCATAACGTGCAGTGACCTCACCCAGTGACAGAAGGGGTAGCGAGGCACGCATCATGTTGTTGCCATCAAGGGTAAAAAGATGGGGTTTTCATCATTGGTTTGAGTTTATCACTCTACATCATGTCATCTTGCTTAAGGCGTTACTCTGTTCGTCATGAAGGATTTCTGGCACCATTGCCGGGAAATGACTTTTGTTGCCGTAGCAGAAGAATTTCTGGTGGCGTTGCCGGGGAAGGACTTTTGTTGCTGTAGCAGAAGAATTTCTAGCGCCGTTGCCGGGGAGGATCAATTCAAGAACTCATCCAAGTAAGTGTCGCAAACTCATCTGTTGCATTTACTTTGTTTGCCAGTTGCCTCTCGTTTTCCTCTCCCCCACTTCACATTTTGCCTTTTTCGTTTGCCTTTTTCGTTTGCCTTTTCTGTTCGCCTTTTTCTTTCGCCCTTTTCTCTCGCTTGCTTTCTATTTGCTTGTGTTGCCATGTGCCTTCAATATGCTTGCATCTTCTCTTGCTGAAAATCTATTGATATGGATCCTCATCCACTTGCTAATCTCTTTAAGAGATTGAATTATGTTGATCGAATTGCTAGTGAGTTGAGTGCACTTGACTTTCTTTATGGAGTTTTTCTTGAGATGCGTGAATCTGAAAATTGTGAGGAAGAAATTTATGAAGTGATTCACGAGGGCTCCTTGGATGAAAAGCATGATTGCAATGGTTTCACTATAAATTCTATTAGTGACAATCATGCCAAAAATATGCAAAACCCTAAGCTTGGGGATGCTAGTTTTGATATGTCCACTACTCGTTGCAATGATCATGATTGGGGTAATGATTTTTCTTATGATCTTGAAAATTTGTTTAAGCCTCATGATGAGTATGATGTTTGCAATATTATTGAAAGTGGGTTTGGCGACGTCATGACTTTAGTTGATGATAATCCCACTATTTTTGAAGAGCATCAACTTTGCATGCATGTGGATCATGAAAAGAATATCCTTTGTGATAGCTATATTGTTGAATTTGATTATGATCCCACATGTAATTGCTATGACATAGGAAAATATTGTGGTAGAAACTTTCATGTTACCAAATTACCTCTTGTTATGTTGAGATTGTTGTTGTCTCTTTCTTCTTCCTTGCATATGGTAACTATTGGTTGTCTTGACAATCTGTTTTCCTATAAAATGCCTATGCACAGGAAGTATGTTAGACTTAGACGTGATTTTCACATGCTTTATGATGCTCTCGTTGTGCTTCAATTCTTGTCTTTTGTGTGAGCATCATTGATTTATCAATGCCTAGCTAAGGGCGTTAAACAATAGCGCTTGTTGGGAGGCAACCCAATGAATTTATCTTTTTCTTTCTGTTTTATTGTGTCCACACCATCATAATTCTGTTGTTATTGTGTTTTTTGTGTTTCTTTTTGTGTTTGAGCCAAGCAAAACCTTTATGACTAGTCTTGGTAATGGTTGTTTGATCCTGCTGGAAAAAGACACAAACTTTTCGCTCACGAGATGATTTTTCATTTTTATTCAGAAAGAGTTTTTGAGTTGATTCTTTTTGCTGCTGGTTGATATGCCTTTTGTCCAGGCAGTCGTAATGTTTCAGAATTTTTGAGGTATGAGAACTATACGAATTATACAGATTGCTACAGACTAGTCTGTTTTTGACACATTCTGTTTTTGTTGAGTTGGTTGCTTGTTTTGATGAAACTATGGATAGTATCGGGGGTACTAGCCATGGAAAAGTGAGAATACAGTAGCCCAACACCAATGTAAATAGAAATCAAGATTTCTACAGTACCTAAAGTGGTGGTAGTTTGTTTTCTTGTGCTAATGTTATCATGAGTTTCTGTTTAAGTTTTGTGTTGTGAAGTTTTCAAGTTTTGGGTGATGTTTTCATGGACAAAGAGATAAGGAGTCGAAAGAGCTCAAGCTTGGGGATGACCAAGGCATCCCTAGCCAAATTCAAGGACACCAAAAAGCCTAAGCTTGGGGATGCCTCGGGAAGGCATCCCCTCTTTCGTCTTCAATCCATCGGTAACATTACTTGGAGCTATATTTTTATTCACCACATGATATGTGTTTTGCTTGGAGCGTCTTGTATCGTAGGAGTCTTTTCTTTTTGTTGTGTTACAATCATCCTTGTTGCACACCTTTTTGAGAGAGACATGCACTCATCGTGATTTTGCTAGAATGCTCATAGTGCTTCACTTATCTCTTTTGAGCTAGATAATTTTGCTCTATGTGCTTCACTTATATCTTTTAGAGCACGGTGGTGCGTGACTTGGTAGTTGGCTTATGCTATGAAAGTAGTTCCAAAGGTGTTAGGTACCCAAAGAGGATATAAAAACCTCCATCTTGATGTGCATTGAGTAGAAAGAGAAGTCTTGATTCCTCTCAATTAGTTTTGAGGCGTGGATTTGGTAATATTAAGAGTTATGTTAGTAGGGTGTTGTGAATCTAGAAATACTTGTGTTGAAGTTAGTGATTCCCGTAGCATGCACGTATGGTGAACCGCTATGTTAGGAAGTTGGAGCATAATTGATCTATTGATTGTCATCCTTTGTGTTGAGGTCAGGATCGCGTGATGGTTAACGCCTACCAACCCTTCCCCTAGGAGTATGCGTTTAGCACTTTGTTTCGATTACTAATAAAAACTTTCGCAACAAGTATGTGAGTTCTTCATTACTAATGTGAGTCCATGGTATATATGCACTTTCACCTTCCACCATTGCTAGCCTCTCTAGTGCCGTGCAACTTTCGCCGGTACACAAACCCACCATATGCCTTCCTCAAAACAGCCACCATACCTACCTACTATGGCATTTTCATAGCCATTCCGAGATATATTGCCATGCAACTCCCACCGTTCCGTCTCATGAATTGTGCCGCCACTCTCATATTTCCATTGCATGATCGTAAGATAGCTAGCGAGATGTTTCAACGTCATACGCCAAGCTAGATCGTTGCACATCCCGGTACACTGCCGGAGGCATTTCCTATAGAGTCATCATCGTTCTAAGCTTTGAGCTGTGAGTAAATAAAAGTGCGATGATCATCATTATTAGAGCATTGTACCATGTGAGGAAATAATTAAAAAAGAGAGGCCAAAGAGCCCAAATAAAAAAAAGAAAAAGAAAAGAGAGAGGCCCAAGAGCCCATATAAAAAAATAAAAAAAAGAGAGAAAAAGAGAGAAGGGACAATGCTACTATCTTTTTCCACACTTGTGCTTCATAATAGCACCATGTTCTTCATGATTGAGAGATTCTTTCTTTGTCACTACCATATGCTAGTGGGAATCTTCGTTTTATTACTTGGCTTGTATATTCCACTGATGGGCTTCCTCAAAATTGCCCTAGGACTTCGTGAGCAAGCAAGTTGGATGCACACCCACTAGTTTTCCCTTGAGCTTTCACATACTTATAACTCTAGTGCATCTCTTGTATGGCAATCCCTACTCATTCACGTTGATATCTATTAATGGGCATCTCCATAGCCTATTGATACGCCGAGTCAATGTGACCATCTCCTCCTTTTTGTCTCACAACCACCACCACACTCTGTTCCACCTATAGTGCTATATCCATGGCTCGCGCTCATGTATTGCGTGATAGTTATAAAAAGTTTGAGAAAGAAAGAGTGCGAAAACAATTACTTGGCCAATTCCGGGGTTGTGCATGATTTACATTAGTTGTGTGAGGATGATGGAGCATAGCCAGATTATATGATTTTGTAGGGATAACTTTCTTTGGCCTTGTTATTTTGAAAGTTCATGATTACTTTGCTAGTTTTCTTGAAGTATTACTGTTTTCATGTGAGTAGCAAACTATTGTTTTGAATCGTACGGATCTGAATATTCATGCCATGTGAAAGAAGTTGCAAATGACAACTATGCTAGGTAGCATTCCACATCAAAAATTCGTTCTTTATCACTTCCCTACTCGATGACGAGCAAGAGTTAAGCTTGGGGATGCTTGATACGTCTCCAACGTATCTATAATTTTTGATGGTTTCATGCTATTATCTTGTCAAACTTGGGATGTTTTGCATGCCTTTTATTTTTTTTATGGGACTAACTTATTAACACAGTGCCAAGTGCCAGTTCCTGTGTTTTCCATGTTTTTGACCCCTTTCAGAGGAGATTTTGAAACGGAGTCCAAACGAAAGAAAATCCCCGAAAAGATTTTTTCTGGAACGAAAGAAGATCGGAGAGCTTGGGGGCCAAGCCAGAAGAGCCCCAGGGGCCTGACGTAAGCTGTGCTTCCCTGGCAATAGCTCCAGAAAAGGGCTGATCCTGCAATCTCTAGTGTTAGCTAGACGAATGCTTATAACAACTAACCTTCTCCTGCAACGGCACCAGAAGAATGCTGATAGACTCCCGTCAATGAAACTGGAAGAATGTTGTTGATGGCCCACCAGCGCGTGGGTTCGCAGTAGTTTTCGAGGGTAGAGTATTCGACCCAATTTGTAGGTATGCCAGTCAGGAGGTGAGAGTATACTCTCAAGTATTAGCAGCTGAATTTGTCAGAATCAACCACACCTGAAAGATTAGTATCTGCAAGCACAATAGCGACAGCGAAGTAGTAACAAGGAAGTAGCGGGTATCGGCAGTGTAACGAGCAATAGTAGTGGCAAGGTACAACAGTAGTGACAGCAGTAGCAAGTAGCAACAGTAGCAAGCGACAGTAGTAGCAACAGTAGCAGCAGAGCAAGACAAGTAACAACAGTAGCAACAGTAGTAGCAGCAGAGCAAGACAAGTAACAGCAGTAGCAACAATAGTAGCAGCAGAGCAAGACAAGTAACGGCAGTAGCAACAGTAGTAGCAGCAGTAGAGCAAGACAAGTAACGACAGTAGCAACAGTAGGACAAACTTGTAGGCATTGGGTCGGTGATTTGTTTGGATGATATTCATCATGCAATAGCTATAACACGGAGAGATATGTGGCTAGCTCCCGTTCGTCAATGTGATGTAGGCATGCATTCCGTGCGTCGTCATACGTGCTTAGGGAAAAGAACTTGCATGACATCTATTGTCCATCCCTCCCGTGGCAGCGGGGTCCAAAAGGAAACTACGGGATATTAATGTTCTGCTTTTAATAAAGAACCGGACCAACGCATTACCACTTGGTGAACACATGAACTCCTCAAACTATGGTCATCACCGGGAGTGGTTCCGGTTATTGTCACTCCGGGGTTGCCGGGTCATAACACATAGTAGGTAACTACAACTTGCAAGATCGGATCTAAAACACACATATATTGGTGACAACATAATAATTTCAGATCTGAAATCATGGCACTCGGGCCCTAGTGACAAGCATTAAGCATGGCAAAGTAGTAGCAACATTGAATCTGAGAACATAGTGGATACTAGGGATCAATCCCCATCAAAACTAACTCGATTACATGATAGATCTCATTCTACTCATCACCGTCCAGCAAGCCTACGAATAGATTACTCACGAACGACGAAGAGCTTCATGGAATTGGAGAGGGAAGAAGGTTGATGATGACGATGCCGACGATTTCCCCTCTCCGGAGCCCAAGACGGACTCCAGATCTGCCCTCCAGATGAAGAACAGGTGGTTGCGGCGTCTCAATATCGAAAACACGACGAAAACTTCTCTTTTTATTTTTTCTGGGACGAAAGACAACTTATAGAGCTAGAGTTGGGGGCGGCAGGTGCCTGTGGGCCCCACAAGCCTGCCCACCGCCACCAGGGGGGTGGTGGCGGAGCAGGGGCTTGTGGCCCACTGGCCCACCCCCTCAGGTGGATTCTGGCGAGGTATTTTTGATATTTTCCAAAACTGCTCCCCGTAAATTTTCAGGACGTTTGGAGAACTTTGATTTCTGCACAAAAATAACACCAAGGCAATTATGCTGAAAACAACGCCAGTCCAGGTTAGTTCCATTCAAATCATGCAAATTATAGTCCGAAACAAGGGCAAAAGAGTTTGGAAAAGTAGATAGGTTGGAGACGTATGAACTCCCCCAAGCTTAAAACCTTGCTTGTCCTCAAGCAACTCAGTTGACAAACTGAGAGAGAAAGAAAAACTTTGACAAACTCTGTTTGATCTTGTTGTTGCAACTTTGTCTAACCCATAACCAGAATTTCAGCAAGATCACAAGTTAACCACATAAGCAAATGACACAAAGGTCTCACGGTAAACTAATATCAATTGCATAATCAGCTAACGAGCAAATAATAATGAGTTTGAAATACCAACACTTCAATCAAAACAAGCATGAAGCAATATGAATAGGTGGTATCTCGCTAGCTCTTTCTGAGACCGCAAAACATAAATGCAGAGCATTTTCAAAGATCAAGGGCTGACTAAACATTGTAATTCATAGCAACGAAGATCCAATCATAGTCATACTCAATATCAATCAAAAGCAAAGCATAAAAATGACAGAGGTGCTCTCTAATTGGTGCTTATAAAAGAGGAGGATGACTCGACGGGAAAATAAATAGACAGGCCCTTCGCAGAGGGAAGCATTGATTTGCAGAGGTGCCAGGGCTCAAGCTTTGAAAACAGAGATAATAGTTTTGGGTGGCATGCTTTCATTGTCAATGCAATGACCAAGAGTTCTCAATATCTTCCATGCTACTCATGCTATAGGCGGTTCCCAAACAGAAAAGTAAAGTTTTAACTCCCCCACCACCAATCAATCACACTCTACGGCTAGCCGAATCCTCGGGTACCGTCCATACTAACATCAATCCGGGGGGAGTCTTGTTTTACAGTTATTTTTTCGATTTAAGCATGGAACTGGGCATCCCAAATACTGACCCCTTTCTCGTGCAGGACTGTGAATAAACACATGTCGAGGATAACACTCCTAGCATGGAAGATACCAATAGCCCTCTCTCACCACATGAGCGGTTCGGGCATGCAAAACAGATTTATTTCTTGAAGGTTTAGAGAATGGCACATGCAAATTTACTTGGAACAGTGGGTAGATACCGCAAATAGGTAGGTATGGTGGACTCTCATGGAATAACTTTTGGGCTTATGGAGGTGGATGCACAAGCAATATTCCTGCTTAGTACAAGTGAAGGCTAGCAAAAGACTCGGAAGCGACCAACTAGAGAGCGACAACAGTCATCAAGATGCAATGAGTTTGACTAGCATTGAATGCAAGCATGAACATGATATAAATCACCATGAACACGAACATCATAGAGGCTATGTTGATTTTGTTTCAACCACATGCATGAACATGCGCCAAGTCTAGCCACTTGAAACATTCAAAGGAGAATACCATCCTATCATACTACATCATAGTCATCTCAAAATCTAGTTGGCAATCAAGACAAACCATTATAAGCTCTCAGCTAAATAAGCATGGCATCAGAAACTATGATCTCTAAGTTGTCATTGCAAACATGGTTCTCTCACAACAAAGCTAAATCTGGGTCGACAAGCTAGTCATATTTACAAAAACAAAATAGATAGAGTTCATACCAGCTTTTCAGTCTCAGTCACTTCATCATATATCATCATTGTTGCCTTTCATTTGCACGGTCGAACGATGAGAACGATAATAAGCGCGTTGGACTAAGCTGAATCTGCAGGCAAACGCAAAGGAGAAGACAAAATAATATGGCTCTTTGGAAGCTAAACAGGTAAGCATGTAAGAACCACTAAGCATTGTAACCAATATCTTCTACCTTGACACAAAGAAAAAGAAAACTATTTACACGGGAAAGCTCCCAACAAGCAAAAGAAGAAAGAAAATCTTTTTGGGTTTTCTCAAAAGGACACAAAACAAGAAAACGAAAAGAAACTAGCATGGATAATACAGTGGCAAAGTGTAAACACCGGCTAACAAAGTGAAAGCATAAGCATGAATATAAAGTCGGTGAGAACACGTACTCCCCCAAGCTTAGGCTTTTCGCCTAGCTTGGTCTACTCCCAAGGTGGGACATAACTAGCTCCAGGATACTCCGGAGCAGAATGCGGATGCCACTGCTGTGTGAGCTCCTCTGGCTCCCACTGATAAACTGGTGTCTGGTACTCGACTGGCGGCTCGGGCGCGGGCGCCTGTGGTTGGGCCAAGCCCCAATATGCGTAGATATCCGCGGGCATAATAGTGTACCTACCTGCATGAAGATCAAACAAAGAAGGAGCAGGCAAAGTAATAGTCTCTCGAGTACCCTGACTAAATACCAGGTTATAAATCATCCGTCTACTAGCATCTCTATCCAAAAAATCATGGCGAACCATGCTGTCATAATCTAGATATCTCTCAGGAAGAAGCATCTCTCCTTCCTCTCCCAGTCTAATGGGTATCTCAAAGTGTCTGGAAAGAAGGGTAGCGTAGATACCTCCATAGACAATACCTTTGGAATGGTTCAGGTTCAACCGTTGAGCTACTATAGCACCCAAGCTATAAGTCTTATCGTTATAAAGGACTTCGCGCAGAACCGCAAGGTCTGGAGAACTAAGTGATCCAGCCTCCCCACGGCCAATCAAACATTTTCCCACAAATAGTGAGAAGTACCGAAGCACATGAAAATGTATGCAAGCAATTCTAGCGCGAGACACTCCTCTCTCCTCTCCAACAATAATAGAACCAATGAAATCATCCAAGTCCCGTGGACGAGGGTCACGGATATCCCCAACATAAGGTAATTTGCATACATTGCAAAAATCTTGCAGTGTCATGCACTGGGGGACATCATATATCATGAACTCAACCATGGGAGGATTCTTCCTCGGATAAAAGTTGAAGCTTTGAACGAAAATATTGGTGAGGAGGAGATATTGTGGGCACTTATCTTCAACGAACGCAGTAAGACCTGCGTTCTCCACCAAGTAATAAAAGTCTTCATAAAGTCTGGCGGCACGCAAAAATTCATTACTTGGCCACTCGCACGCTCGAACTTCTGTGACTCGAGGGACTACGTACTTGGGGTGATTCTTCTCATCCTCCTTGTGGTTACGACTTGAAGAGCCTCTCAAGAACCTCCTCATCTTTTCCTTTTTCTAGCTCTGAAAAATTCTGAAATTTTTAGAGACTTCGAAAGAAAAGTGAAAAAGGATCAACTCAACTTGTAGCAACTACTCCTACTAGTGCCTAGAGACTGTATCACGCGCTAAAAGTACTTGGGGACAGCTAAAATCAACTTTTATAGCTCAAGAACAGGGTCACCAAGGCAACAAGAATTCGCGAAGGATAAATCACTAGAGCAAAAACTAATTGGACCAATGGAGGAGTCACTTACCAAGGAGCAATTTCCCCAAAACAGTTCGGAGAATTGTGCTTTGAGCAAGGAGATCGAAAATCACAGCCAAATGAGCAAGATCACGGGTCTAATCTGCGAAACAATTTTTTCTGGAGGTGGAAGAAGAGGCTGGGAGCTGGAATGAGTGGAGGGGGTGCCTGTGGGCCCCACAAGCTTGCACCCCGCCACCAGGGGGGTAGGTGGCGGTGGGGGGGGGGGCTTGTGGCCCACTGGTTAGGCCCCCTGACCAGCTCTCAGGCTCAGAAATTTTCAAAAATTCCAGAAAAAATCATACTAAATTTTGAGGACCATCGGAGAACTTTTATTTTTGAGGTATTTTTCTCCGGGACGCTAAAACAGAAAACAGGAAAAGCTAAACTAATTCTATCATTTTTCTTCTAAGCAAAAGAAAACAAAGACTCAAAACATAGGTATGTGACTCTTTGATTCATCCGTTTCATGGTCATCGGAAGAAATTTGTCAATAGGGTTGATCAAGTCGTTATGACAAAACATTCTCGAATCGCAAGAGAGAACAGAGACTTTTCGAATAGCCACTAAGTCACCTCAATGGGGATATGTATCTCCCCAACAAGCAAATCATACTTCATCTTGACACGAGGAATAGGGCATTCAAAACTCCCAATGAGAATCGATGAAGTCTTTTCGATAGCATTGATGCAATGTACTGGATATCGTTTCTTCGGAAAGTGCACTGTGTGCTCATTACCGTTGACATGGAAAATGACATTGCCTTTGTTGAAATCTATAACAGCCCCTGCAGTGTTTAAAAAGGGTCTTCCGAGGATGATAGCCATGGCATCGTCCTCGGGGATATCCAAGATAACAAAGTCTGTTAAGATAGTGGTATTAGCAACCACAACAGGCACATCCTCGCAAACGCCGATAGGGAAAGCAGTTGATTTGTCGGCCATTTGCAGAGAAATTTCAGTGGGTGTCAACTTATCCAACTCAAGTCTACAATAAAGAGAAAGCGACATAACACTAACACCGGCTCCGAGGTCACATAAGGCAGTTTTTACATAGTTTCCTTTAATGGAGCAAGGTATAGTGGGCACTCCGGGATCACCAAGTTTCTTAGGAGTTCCACCTTTGAAAGTGTAATTGGCAAGCATGGTGGAGATCTCAAGATCTGGTATCTTCCGTTTATTAGTCACGATATCTTTCATGTACTTGGCATACGGAGACATCTTGAGCATATCAGTTAACCGCATCTGCAGAAAGACGGGTCTTATCATCTCAACGAAGCGCTCAAAATCCTCATCATAATTTTTATTAGATGGCTTAGGAGGAAAGGGCATAGGTCTCTGAACCCATGGCTCTCTTTCTTTACCATGCTTCCTAGCAGTGAAGTCATTCTTGTCGTATCTCTTAGGTTGTGGATTATCAAATTAACCATAGGTTCAATCTCCACATCCTCGTCATGTCTAGGTTGAGCATTATTATGAACATCACTGTCCATATTGTCACCAGGTTCATGTTCATCATCTGATTGTGTTTCTGCATCAGACACAGAAATATCATTAAGTTCTTCAGGTGTGACAGTATTTGGTGAACTGGCGTGCAGGTTTCTATCATCCTTCTTTTTCTCCTTAGGATGACTAGGTGTATCAGCATTGATTCCTTGAGAATATTGATCAATTCTCTTAGGATGACCTTCAGGATACAAAGGTTCCTGAGTCATTTTTCCTCCTCTAGTAATGACTCGGACAGAGTTGTCATTTAATTCATTGAGCAGGTCATTCTGAGCTTTAAGTACTTGTTCTACCTAAGTAGTAATCATAGAGGCTTGTTTACTCAGAAGCTTCAGAGCATTGACATTTTTGTCTACACAAGCACTTAGATCGCTAAGCATACGAGTACTTTGTTCCAAATGTCCGCTAACATAATCATTGAAACTCTGTTGTTTGGCTTGTTTACTCAGAAGTTGTCAAATTCATCAAAGCATAGGCTAGCAGGTTTATCAAAAGGAATATCAGTCTCATCAAACCTACACAGAGAATTCACTTCTACTACCTGTATCGGGTTATCGAGACCGTGGATCTCTTCGATAGGTGGTACATCTTTGACATCTTCAGATCTAATGCCTTTCTCTTGCATAGATTTCTTGGCTTCTTGCATATCTTCGGGACTGAGGAATATAATACCTCTTTTCTTAGGAGTTGGCTTAGGAGGCGGTTCGGGAATAGTCCAAGCATTATCGTTGATCAAGAGATTATTCAGTAGGGTCTCAGCTTGTTCTACAGTTTGTTCCCTAAAAACACAACCGACACAACTATCTAGGTAGTCTCTAGAGGCATCGGTAAGTCCATTATAGAGGATATCAAGTATCTCGTTCTTCTTAGGAGGGTGATCAGGCAAAGCATTCTGTAGCTGGACGAGCCTCCGCCAAGCTTGTGGAAGACTCTCTTCTTGGAGTTGAGCAAAGTTGTATATTTCCTGGAAGGCAACTTGCTTCTTATGGGCAGGGAAATATTTCTCACAGAAGTAATAGACCATCTCCTGGGGACTACGCACACATCCAGGAGCAAGAGAGGTGAACCAGGCTTTAGCATCATCCTTTAGAGAGAAAGGAAAGAGCTTAAGGATATAGCAGTGGCGGATCTTCTCCTCATTAGTGAAAAGGTTGGCTATTTTGGATAGTTTGGCAAGATGGACTATGACCGTCTCAGACTCATAACCATGAAAGGGATCATATTCGACTAGAGAGATTATCTCAGGGTCGACAGAGAATTCATTATCCTTATCGGTGACAAGGATAGGCGAAGTGGCAAACGTCGGATCATTTCTCATCCTAACTTCCCGAGATTTTTCTTTCCACTTGAGAATTAATTTCTCAGTGTCATAGGCATCCTTACACGTAAGAAAATCCTCAGCTATCTCTCCCTCCATAACGTAACCCTCAGGTATATCAGGAAATTCATATCTAGGAGAGCTAGATCTAGCAGGAGCAAAAGCAGGTTCTATCTCAATAGCATCGGCAGTATCAGAAGCATTACGAGCATTGGCAGTAACTCTAGCAATATGAGCATGAAGGAACACTCCCAGTGGAACATCAAGCAAAGGAGTATCTCTAGCAGTATCAAGCATAGCATCATCAGGCATAGTAGCATCTCTAGCATCATCAGGCAAAGCAGTATCAAGCATAGCATCTCTAGCAGTATCAGGCATAGTATCAAGCATAGTATCAGGCATATCATCAAGCATAGCATCATCAGGCATAGTATCAAGCATAGCATCACCAGGCATAGTATCAAGCATAGCATCATCAGGCATAGTATCAAGCATAGCATCTCTAGAAGTATCAAGCATAGGCGACAAATCAAGATTTCTACCAGGAGGTGAAGTCGCAAACTTACTCATAACTGAAGGTGAATCAAGTGCAGAGCTAAATGGCAATTCCTTACCTCCCCTCGGAGTCGAGGGCAAGACTTTGGTCTTCGGATCCTTCAGATTCTTCATAGTAATCAGCAGATATAAATCCCAAGTAACTCATAGAATATAGCAATACCTCCCCGGCAATAGCGCCAGAAAAATGCTGACGTAAGCTGTGCTTCCCTGGCAATAGCTCCAGAAAAGGGCTGATCCTGGAATCTCTAGTGTTAGCTATACAAATGCTTATAACAACTAACCTTCTCCTGCAACGGCACCAGAAGAATACTGATAGCACTCCCCGGCAATGAAACTGGAAGAATGTTGTTGATGGCCCACCAGCGCGTGGGTTCGCGACAGTTTTCGAGGGTAGAGTATTCGACCCAATTTGTAGGTACGCCAGTCAGGAGGTGAGAGTATGCTCTCAAGTATTAGCAGCTGAATTTGTCAGATTCAACCACGATTAGTATCTGCAAGCACAATAGTGACAGCGAAGTAGTAACAGCGAAGTAGCGGGTATCGGTAGTGTAACGAGCAATAGCAATGGCAAGGAACAGCAGTAGTGACAACAGTAGCAAGTAGCAACAGTAGCAAGCGACAGTAGTAGCAACAGTAGCAGCAGAGCAAGCCAAGTAACAACAGTAGCAACAGTTGTAGCAGCAGAGCAAGACAAGTAACAACAGTAGCAACAGTAGTAGCAGCAGAGCAAGACAAGTAACGGCAGTAGCAACAGTAGTAGCAGCAGTAGAGCAAGACAAGTAATGGCAGTAGAAACAGTAGGACAAACTCGTAGGCATTGGGTCGGAGATTTGTTTGGATGATATTCATCTTGCAACACCTATAACATGGAGAGATATGTGGCTAGCTCCCGTTCATCAATGTGATGTAGGCATGCATTCCGTGTGTCGTCATACGTGCTTAGGGAAAAGAACTTGCATGCCATCTATTGTCCATCCCTCCCGTGGCAGCGGGGTCCAAAAGGAAACTACGGGATATTAATGTTCTCCTTTTAATAAAGAACCGGACCAACGCATTAGCACTTGGTGAACAGATGAACTCCTCAAACTATGGTCATCACCGGGAGTGGTTTCGGTTATTGTCACTCCGGGGTTGCCGGGTCATAACACATAGTAGGTAACTACAAATTGCAAGATCGGATCTAAAACACACATATATTGGTGACAACATAATAATTTTAGATCTGAAATCATGGAACTCGGGCCCTAGTGACAAGCATTAAGCATGGCAAAGTAGTAGCAACATCGAATCTCAGAACATAGTGGATACTAGGGATCAATCCCCATCAAAACTAACTCGATTACATGATAGATCTCATCCTACTCATCACCGTCCAACGAGCCTATGAATAGATTACTCACGAACAACGAAGAGCTTCATGGAATTGGAGAGGGAAGAAGTTTGATGATGACGATGCCGACGATTTCCCCTCTCCGGAGCCCAAGACGGACTCCAGATCTGCCCTCCAGATGAAGAACAGGTGGTGGCGGCGCCTCCGTATCGAAAACGCGACAAAAACTTCTCTTTTTATTTTTTCTGGGACGAAAGACAACTTATAGAGCTGGAGTTGGGGGCGGCAGGTGCCTGTGGGCCCCACAAGCCTGCCCACCGCCACCAGGGGGGTGGTGGCAGAGCAGGGGCTTGTCGCCCACTGGCCCACCCCCTCAGGTGGATTCTGGCACATGTATTTTTGATATTTTCCAAAACTGCTCCCCGTAAATTTTCAGGACGTTTGGAGAACTTTGATTTCTGCACAAAAATAACACCAAGGCAATTCTGTTGAAAACAACGTCAGTCCAAGTTAGTTCCATTGAATTCATGCAAATTATAGTCGAAAACAAGGGCAAAAGAGTTTGGAAAAGTAGATACGTTGGAGACGTATCAGGGCCCCACAAGCCCCCACCTCGCGGCCAGGGGGGCGCGCCATGCAGGCTTCTGGGCCCCGTGGTGGTCCCCTGACCTAGATCTTGCGCCTATAAATTCCCAAATATTCCCAAAAAATCAGGGGAGCATCGTAATAACTTTTCCGCCGCCGCAAGCTTCTGTCTTTGCAAGATCCCATCTGGGGCACGTCCTGGTGCCCTGCCGGAGGGGGGATTCGGACACGGAAGGCTTCTCCATCAACACCATGACCTCTCCGATGATGCATGAGTAGTTCACCATAGACCTACGGGTCCATAGCTAGTAACTAGATGGCTTGTTCTCTCTCTTGGATCTTCAATACAAAGTTCTCCATGATCTTCATGGAGATCTATCCGATGTAATCTGCTTTTGCGGTGTGTTTGTCGAGATCTGGTGAATTGTGGATTTATGATCAGATTATCTTCTTTCCCTGGCGCATAGGAATTCTTCTTGTTACTTCTCTGGTTTGCGTTGGTTTTTCCCTTGAAGAGGAAAGGGTGATGCAGCACAGGAGCAGTAAGTATTTCCCTCAGTTTGAGAACGAAGGTATCGATCCAGAAGGAGGGCCTCGTCAAGTCCAAAGTACGTGCGCAAACACAAACAAGCTTGCACCCAACGCTTCAAAGGGGTTGTCAATCCCTTCAAGATTGTTTGCAAAGTGAGATTTGAAGGCGGAAAGTGCAACGAAGTAAAAAGTGTAAGGCTGAAAATATGGTGTGGAGTAGACCCTGGGGGCCATAGTGTTCACTAGAGGCTTCTCTCATAATAGCAAATATCACGGTGGGTGAACAAATTACTGTCGAGCAATTGATAGAACACCGCAAAGTCATGATGATATCTAAGGCAATGACCTAGCATATAGGCATCACCTCCGAGACAAGTAGACCGATACTTTCTGCATCTACTACTATTACTCCACACATCGACCGCTATCCAGCATGCATCTAGTGTATTGAGTTCATGACGAACAGAGTAACGCTTTAAGCAAGATGATATGATGTAGAGTGATAATCTCAAACCAATGATGAAAACCCCATCTTTTTACCCTTGATGGCAACAACACCATACGTGCCTCGCTACCCCTTCTGTCGCTGGGTGAGGCCACCGCACAGTATGAACCCAAAACCAAGCACTTCTCCCGTGGCAAGAATCATAGATCTAGTTGGCCAAACAAAACCCACAACTCGAAGAGAATTACAAGGATATGAAATCATGCATAAGAGAGATCAAAAGAAACTCAAATAAGATTCATAGATAATCTGATCATAAATCCACAATTCATCGGATCTCGACAAACACACCGCAAAAGAAGATTACATCGGATAGATCTCCATGAAGATCATGGAGAACTTTGTATTGAAGATCCAAGAGAGAGAAGAAGCCATCTAGTTACTAGATATGGACCCGTAGGTCTATGGTGAACTACTCACGCATCATTGGAGAGGTCATGGTGTTGATGAAGAAGCCCTCCGTGTCTGAATCCCCCCTCCAGCAGGGCACCAGGACGTGCCCCGGATGGAATCTTGCGGAGACAGAAGCTTGAGGCGGCGGAAAAGTAATTGCAATCGTCTTTTGATTTTTTTGGGAATATTTGGGAATATATAGGCGCAAAGATCTAGGTCAGGGGACCTCCAGGGGGCCCACAAGCCTGGATGGCGCGCCCCCCTGGCCGCGGGGTGGGGGCTTGTGGGGCCCCTGGGGCTCTTCTGGCTTGGCTCCCAAGTTCTCCGATCTTCTTCCGTTCCAGAAAAAATCTTTTCGGGGATTTTCTTCCGTTTGGACTCTGTTTCAAAATCTCCTCTGAAAGGGGTAAAAAACATGGAAAAAACAGGAACTGGCACTTGACACTGAGTTAATAAGTTAGTCCCAGAAAATAAATAAAAGGCATGCAAAACATCCAAAGTTTGAAAAGATAATAGCATGAAACCATCAAAAATTATAGATACGTTGGAGACGTATCAAGGACATTCTGGAGCTTGTTGAACACGGGATGGTGGCTGAAAAGTCGTGCAGGTTGCCTGAAGGGGAGGTTGAGCCAGAGCCCCGCGAAGGGGAACAAGTCCTCCTCCTTACTCACATTGAGCGAGGTTTCTCTCTACCCCCTCATCCTTTCATCCTCGGTTTCTTGCATTATTTTGGCGCGCAACTTCATCATCTTCCTCCCAACTCCATCGCGTATCTTGCTGCATTCGTTATGCTGTGTGAATGCTTTCTGGGCTGTCCTCCTCACTGGGGACTGTTTAAGCACATCTTCACTATGTGCTCCCAAGCAGTGAAGAAAGCAACCCCGAGTGATAGTAGGACTCATGTCATTGAGTTGTGTGGTGGTCTAGGGATTCAAAAGAGAAGTAGGAGTACGTATACTAAGATGAACCTCCCCGAGTCAGTCCGGAACTGGCAGTCGACTTGGTTTTACTATAATGATATGCATCTCCAAATATATCGACTGGCCTTCCCCCATTCACCTTGGAGCGACCTACTGCTCCTAGAACGATAAACATGTTTGATGATGAGAAGACTCGGGTGGGGATGTTAGTCAATGATGTGGTTAACTTGGTTCATGGCGGAGTGACTGGGATGGACTTGCTCGAAACGTTCCTTGGTCGGCGTATCCACACTCTCCAGGCGAGGGATCATGCCATGTGGCACTACTCGGGCCCAGAGGATTCCACTCGGTCGCACCCGTAGGAGGTTTCTGAGAAAACCATAGTTCAGTGGCTCAAAAGCATCACCAGAACCTGTGAAAATCCAATAGGAGCCAAGAGAGTCTTGCCTTACTCTGCCGAAAACAAGCCGCGGAATCTAGTGCGTTATTTCTGTTCTGATTACTTTCATATTTTTGTCGAGTGACTGGATATTTGGCCGACTGACTTTGCTACTTTTGTATCTTGCAAGAGTGGAAAAACATGCATTCACTCATACCCAACGAGGCTCAGCTTGACATTGGTGGGGAAAGCAAAGGTGACAGGATTGACAACGACTATGCTGAAGACAGCGAGGGGAGTGAAGACGATTCGAGTGAGAGTGAGGAAGAAACCAGTCTCCTCCTTGGCCCGAGTCACGTTCCAAGCATCTCCATGATCCAGTGGCTACCCCGAGCAAGACCTTAGTGTCCAGCACCAGGAACGTGAAGCGCGACAGAGCTGCCGCGACTGAATCTGCAGAAAAAGCCGCCAAACAACCCAAGCATGATGCTCCTAACCTTCGGAAGGCTCTTCCTTGAATGAGGATCGCCATGCCAGTCGCTTCTACGTGAGTGCCTGTCTTTTCCTTTCTTTTCTCATTGTGAATTTCCATGCCTTTAACGACCGAGTGAAATTTACTTGCCAGAGCTGCTACCTCATTGATGACGCCTATTGGGGATGAAGAAGATCCCATGGACTTGGATGCTGTGGACATGCATGCCTCTCAACAAGGTACGACAAGTCTTCATTCTGCTCTGTTTTTAGATGAAAACCCGTAGACTAAACTAACCGATACTATCGACTGACAGCTACGGATGTCATCCTTTTGGACGACGAGGGAGAACCGCAACTTTCAATTGCCGAACAAACTCAGGCCATGTCTGCAGCGCCGGTGTCGAGTGCTCCTCCAGCCAGCTCGACTGCTTTGATTACAGCTCCTCCGACTGGTTCAATTGTTGTGACAACAGTGCCGACTGCGCCTCCTCCTGTGACTCCTGTTATCACTGCTGCGACGCCAACTCCTTTAGCGCTGGCATATTCTCTACAGCGTGTCCGAGAAGATCAAACTGGAGCTGCTAAAGAATCCATGATTCAAACCGAACAAATGATGTAGCGAACCAGAGAGGTGTTTGAGGTTAGCAAGTTGGCATACGATGCCAGTTCGGTGCTTCAAGCCAACATCTGAGTAAGTGCAATTGTAAGTTCATTTCCGATCGAGTCTTGTCAATCTTGCTTTTGCACCCACTGGGTGTTTACCTGTTTCGTATGGTTGTTTGTCTCTGATCCAGTGGGGGCACGCTGAGTGAACCCACTGGGTGTAGTCCCTGAGACCGCTGTAGAGTGCCTGCATCGGCAGGGGTCTGATTTGAAGTCTTCTTCTCTCTTTTTGACTTGGCCAGGCCAAACCTGGTCGGGTGGTTTTGTATTCAGTGGGGGCACGCTGAGTGCACCCACTTGGTGTAGTCCCCGAGACCGCTGTCGAGTGCTTGCATCGGCAAGGGTCTAATTGGAAGACACATTTTTTTCTTTTTTGTGAATCGGCCAGGACGGACCTGGTCGAGTGGTTTTCTATCCAGTGGGGGCACGCTTAGTGCACCCACTGGGTGTAGTCCCCGAGACTATTGCCGGTCGTTTACGAAGGGCAGTAGTCTTAAGAACTTGGACGCATAATCCTTTTTTGCATTTACAGCAATTGTGGGTGGGTGTGGTGGGCCGCCATTCGGTCGACTGAACTGTACTTCTCCACTCGGGAGTGGAAAAATATTAGTGTCGACTGAACTATTTCCTTCATGTTTTTCAGAAAGTCTGTGAGATTGGAGTCAAGTATGCTAACTTGGCGTTAGAGAAGAACCAGATTCAGCTGGATCTGGAGGTGAACACCAATGACTTGGATGCCTTGAAGAAAGCACTCGAAGACAAGGACAAGGTCCTTGCAGAAGTGAAGGAGAGGTCTGAGGCTACTGAGAAGAAGCTCTTGGACATCGGTAAGTTGGAAGAAGAAAACACGAAGTTGAAGAAAGAATGACTCGAATGGGGGGAAAGCTTGAGAAAATGGCAAAAAGGGGAAACGCCATGGGAAAGTGTCTAAAGGACTTCCTGACTAAAATGCCCGGGACGCTTACTGGTATGATTCTTTCACCGAGTGAATTTCTTCGAACTTTACCGAATAAATTCTGACTGGCTTTTCATTTTTCCTTCGCACAGAATTCTGCCTAAACTTTGATAAGGAGAATGAGGAGGTGGAGCCATATCTGGACCCCACCAAGTCACCTATTTCAGATGCCGTGGCCGTAGATATGTTTCACCTCAATGCTCGTCTCTTGAAGGTCCAGGGGTACGTTGCCCGACTGCGAGCTGCATTGGGGAAGATTGACAAGGAGCTGTGGTCTGAAGATACTTTCCAGACTGATCTGGAGTCCATAATGAGCCGCTTGGACCAGATTCCCAATAGGGTGCAGGCGTGGAAGAAGTATGTTGCGCGATGCGGAGCTAACGTGACCCTTTCTCTCGTCCGAGTCCATTGCAAAGAAGCGAGGGAAGATAAGTTGAAGGCACTCCAGGTGGCTAATACGAAGAAGCTCCGGTTTGAAGATTTCAAGGAGACCTTCATCGACGCGGCGACTCGCATTGCTGATGGGATCGACCATGACACCTTCGCTGAGCCTGCAAGTCCTGGTGAGGCTTGAGAAGGAACTTTGATTACTGTCAAACTTTAATTCACCTCGGTATTTCGAGTGTTACTGTAGCCATTAATAATTTGTTCAGGTGTTGAACCCGAGTACTTTTTGTCTGCATGGATGACTTTAATCCGTGCTGTATTTCTTTGAATTTATGTGCATTTGGATGAGTTTGTTTCATTTTTCAACGTTCTCACATTCCGGAGAATATAACTTAGGCGAAGAGTGACTCGCTGCTAAGTATTCGAGTGAATAGGTTGACATTCATTGTAAGGTTTTTTTAACTTAGGTGGTTGATTCACGGCTAAGCCACCGAGTGAGAGGATTGCTCTTCACTCAGAGTAGTTTCTATACTCAGGCGAAGACTAGTTCGCGGCTAAGCATCCGAGTGAATAGGTTGCTATTCACTCAAAAGGGTTTTTAACTTAGGCGAAAACATGTTCGCAGCTAAGCCCCCGAGTGAGAGGATTGCTCTTCACTCGGAGTAGTTCCTATACTTAGATGAAGACTGATTTGCAGCTAAGCATCCGAGTGAATAGGTTGCTATTCACTCGGAAGGTTTTTTAACTTAGACGAAAACATGTTCGCATCTAAGCCCCCGAGTGAGAGGATTGCTTTTCACTCGGAGTAGTTTCTATACTTAGGCGAAGACTGATTCACAGCTAAGCATCCGAGTGAATAGGTTGCTATTCACTCGGAAGGGTTTTTAACCTAGGCGAAAAGTGTTCGCAGCTAAGCCCCCGGAGTGAGAGGATTGCTCTTCACTCGGAGTAGTTTCTATACTTAGGCGAAGACTGATTCGCAACTAAGTATCCGAGTGAATAGGTTGCATTATATTCATTCGAAAGGGTTTTTAACTTAGGCGAAAACATGTTCGCCGCTAAGCCCTTGAGTGAGAGGATTTCTCTTCACTCGGAGTAGTTTCTATACTTAGGCAAAGAGTGATTCGCAGCTAAGCATCCAAGTGAATAGGTTGCTATTCACTCGGAAGGGTTTTTAACTTAGGCAAAAACATGTTCGCAGCTAAGCCCCCGAGTGAGAGGATTACTCTTCACTCGGAGTAGTTTCTATACTTCGGCAAAGACTGATTCGCAGCTAAGCATCCGAGTGAATAGGTTGCTATTCACTCGGAAGGGTTTTTAACTTAGGCGAAAACATGTTCGCACCTAAGCCCCCGAGTGAGAGGATTGCTCTTCACTCGGAGTATATTTTGGTTGTGAAACTGTTCGATCGGAATCGACAAAAATTGTAGGAACTATGACTTTGACAAGAACATTGTTTAGTAAACTTTCTTATTACATCAAGCCAACCGGTTGTCAAGCATAAAAATGTTGGAGTAGATCCACATTCCACGCACGGGGTTCGTGGGCTCTCTTCTTGAGGTTGTAAAGATGGTAAGCTCCATTGTTCAGTAGCTTGGTGAGGACGAATGGTCCTTCCCACGTAGGGGCTAGTTTGTCAGGTCTCTGTTGATCCACTCGGAGCACCAGATTGTCTTCAAGGAACGTCTCACTCCTAACATTTCTCGCATGGAAGCGACGAAGATCCTGTTGGTATACTTTCGACCGAATTAAGGCCAGTTTACGCTCTTCTTCATAGAGATCCACTCCGTCCTGACGCGCCTATTCAGCTTCAGCCTCTGAATATAAATCCACATGGAGAGAATTATAAAGGAGATCACTCGGCAAGATAGCTTCAGCTCCATACAACAAGAAGAAGGGTGTGCGTCTAGTCGACCGGTTAGGGGTTGTTCTCAAGCCCCACAAAACAGATGGTATTTCAGTTACCCAGGATCCAGCTGCATATTCCAAATCCCACACGAGTCGTGGTTTCAGCCCTTGAAGGATAAGGCTGTTTTCCCGATCAGCTTGTCCATTGGTTTGGGGGGGGGGGGTGGTGCAACGGACGCATAATCCACCTGAGTGCCTTGAGCAGAGCAAAAGCGCCTGAATTCTTCCAAATCGAAGTTAGAACCATTATCTGTTATGATGCTGTGAGGAACTCCGTACCAAAATTTTATATCTCTCATGAACTTGATGGCAGTGCGCGAGCCCAACTTCTTTATCGTCTTGGTTTCAATCCATTTAGTAAACTTGCCGACTGCACCAGGCAAGTGTGTGAATCCACTCCGACCTGTTCGGAAAGTGTCGACCATATCCAAACCCCAAACAGCAAATGGCCAGACGAGTGGGATGGTCTTCAAGGCAGACGCAGGCTTGTGAGACAAGTTAGAATAGAATTGGCAACCTTCACAGTTATCAATGATATGTTTAGCCATCTCATTAGCGCGCGACCAGAAGAAACCGACTCGGTATGCTTTGGCAACAATGGTCCGGGAGGACGCATGATGACCACAGGTTCCCAAGTGGATTTCTTCCAGGATCAGTCGGCCCTCCTCAGGGGAGATGCACCATTGAGCTACGCCAGTAACACTTTCTTTGTAAAGCTGATCGCCCATCACAGTAAAAGCCTTCGGTCTGCGGACAATCTGCTTAGCTTCAGCTTCGTCTTCAGGGAATCCTCTTCTAAGGATGTATGCAATGTATGGTATTGTCCACTCGGGCGTGATCACCAGAATTTCCATAACTAAATCAACGACTGTTGGAACGCCAATCTTAGTCGGATTGGAGGTGCTTATCGGTTGTGGGGGATCTTCACTGAAAGGATCCGCTTGCACCAAAGGAGTATGTAAGTGTTCCAGGAACACATTGCTGGAGACTGATGACGAGTTGATGGATATACTTCTCGCCCCTCGTTGGTTACCCCAAGTGGAAGGTGGAGATGTAGTTAGCAACAGATTTCCCTTACACGGAGACTCTAAGGTTTATCAAACCAGGAGGAATCCTAGGCTCAACAAGTAGGTGTTGTTAGAGCATATATCTCCATATGTGGTTTTGGTAATTGATGACAATTCCTATGGACTAATGGTTGCCTTAAGTTATATTTATAGGATTTGTCCATAGGCACTTCTTGAAGTTCATCTGTTGGGTTCAAGGAGTTTATATGATGACCAAGGTGGTATTCAAGGTATTATCCAAAGAATAGTCATAGAGACACAAGGTTGATCAAGATCTCAGACAAAGAGTAAATCAAGATGATCGACACACAAAGTGTACAAGATGTACCGAGAGGGATCAAGTGATCCCATGGTATGGTAAGCATTGTCCATTACGTGTTTGTGTACTAACCCATGGTCTTCGTGAGAGTTCTATGTGGGGGTTAGGTGTGTTTCCATGGGCTTGCGTCAAAGAGAAGATCTCATACAACCCATGAAGTATGACGTCAAGTTGTGATCGTCATCAAGATTGCGATGTGCAAGTTCAAGTGGATCAGCACGAAGATATCATGCTTGAAGCTTGCTGTCCATTGTGGTGGCAATGGACTTGTGAAGATATGCTAAAGAGTCGCTCATCCATAGTGAGTATGGGGGAGCAATCAACTAGTCTTCATCAAGCCAACGCAATCAAGAAAGGTGGTCCATCTTGAGGAAGCCAAGATCATCATCATCTAACTCAAGAGGACGAGGTGCAAGGTATAGGTTTTCCCTTGATAGGTTTTCCGTTTAGGATAGATTGTTGTACTATCAAGGGGGGCTTTCAAGTGAGTCGCTTGATCGTATCGTTCGTTGAGAGCTCAAACCATTTGCATCCTTGCATCATACTTCTTGGTTCTTGTTTGGTGTTTCTCTTTGTGAGTTTTAGAGCTTATGGTCATCTTCGTGACAAGCTCGAGTTCATCGAAAACGGAGTCCATATGCATCTACTATGATGTTTTCGATGTTGGAGTATTTGCCGGTTCTTCATTCATAGATGACTCACATCTCTATATCATTGGCATCTCCATATCTGCTATTTGGATAGCTCTTGTCGTCCTGAATCCAACAAGCTTGGGTTTGCTCGATTCGAAGCTCGTATGCGAAAGTTATGACTGTTTCAGTGGCGAGCGGTAGTACCGCTGGACCTAGCGGTAGTACCGCTAGAGTTGGCGGTAGTACCGCTGGCCCTAGCGGTAGTACCGCTAGAGCTGGCGGTAGTACCACTGTTCAGCGGTAGTACCGCCCCTGGCCAGCGGTAGTACCGCTCCAAGTTTTTAGTACCGTCATCTTTGCGGTTGTACTGCGTCGGACCTTTTTGCGAAGACTTTCTTGGCGGTGGTAGTGCCTTTGCACTACCAGGGGCCCAGCGGTAGTACCGTTGGGACGAGCGGTAGTACCGCTGGAGTGCCAACGGTAGTACCGCTGCAGCCAGCGGTAGTACCGCTAGCTGGCGGTAGTACCGCCCCTGGTCAGCGGTAGTACCGCTGGAGTGCCAGCGGTAGTACCGCTGCAGCCAGCGGTAGTACCGCTGGGCTCGGGCTATAAGTGGGGGTAACGGTCTGATTCCTTCCCCCACTATATAAAGGGGGTCTTCTTCTCCCTTGGCTTTATCCATCTGTTGAGCTCTTGCTCTAACTCCATTGTTGACATTCTTAGAGCTTGCTTACTCTCAATCCCTCCAATGATTCTTGCTTGTTCTTGAGGGAGAAGAGAGAGGAGATCTAGATCCACATCTCCACGAATCACTTTCTCCTCAATGTGAGGGGAACCCCTTGGATCTTGATCTTGGAGTTCTTTGTGAGCTCCTTGTTCTTCCTCTCATATTTCTCCATAGCTTTTGTTGTTGTGGAGGGATTTGAGTGTGAGGGACTCGACCACTTCGTGTGTTCTTGCCATTGCATTAGTTGCATCGGTTTGAGTTCTCCACGATGATACGTGGAAGTGAGAAGTTGAGAAGCTTACTACCTTTGGTACTTAGTACCCTAGATATTGTTTTCGTGGATGCTTTGGCATCCTAGAAGCTTGGTGGTGTCTCGGACCTCAATCATTGTGGTGTGAAGCTCCGGGCAAGCGTCGGGGCCTCCAATTAGGTTGTGGAGATAGCCCCGAGCAATTTGTCCGGGTACCGGTAACCGCCCCCAAGGGTTGCCACGTGTACGGGTTCGGTGACCGCCCCCAAGGTTTGCCATTTGTACGGGTTCGGTGACCGCCCTCAAGGGTCCCTTAGTGGAATCACGGCATCTTGCATTGTGCGAGGGCGTGAGGAGATTACGGTGGCCTTAGTGGCATCTTGGGGAGCATTGTGCCTCCACACCGCTCTAACGGAGATTAGCATCCGCAAGGGTGTGAACTTCGGGATACATCATCGTCTCCCCGTGCCTCGGTTATCTCTTACCCGAACCCTTTACTTATGCACTTTACTTTGTCATAGACATATTGTTTACTGTAATATATCTTTCTATCACTTAGTTGTTTATCTTGCTTAGCATAAGTTGTTGGTGCACATAGGTGAGCCTAGTTGTTTGTAGGTTTTGTGCTTGACATATTAAACATTAGTTTTATTCCGCATTTGTTCAAGCCTAAACCTTAATTATTTTAAAGCGCCTATTCACCCCCCTCTTGGCGACATCCACGTCCTTTCAGGTGTCTTCCACCCTGGCGCTAGCAAAAGATGTGGACCTGCACACACAACAAATAACTTTGCTCCCAATGAGTACAGAGAGGTTGTCAATCTTTCCGGCCTTGTAGTTTCCAAAGGATCAAAACACAAGCGGGAAAGTAATAGTGATTGCAACGGAAATGTAAATGAAAGCGGTAAATGGTGGAGGTGTAAACAATGATGGTGATATGGACTGGAGTCACATGATGTTCACTAGCGATGTCTCTCTCCCAAAAGACGATAAACAACTAAGCTTGGGTAAACAAATCATAGCTGGGCAATTGATAGAATTATGATCGCACCGCAATGCTAATTATGCTACTTGATAGTTAGAGGTTCAATAGTAATGGGCAGTACGCCAAGACAAGTAGACCGTTTATTTCTCAGCATCTACTTACTAATCATCCACCTTGAGATATCTATCTAGAACATCTCGCCGGTATTAAGTTGCGAGCCCCATCCAAAGTGTAAACTCAAAGCAACATACAACTGCATTAACGAACTATGCGTAAGGTAAACAATCCTTGCAACCAAGGTCACAAGCACCGCTGTTTTATCCATGGTGGCAACAAGCACAACCCCTAGTCTCATGTTTCTGTCACTCAAGCTAGACATCGAGGGGCATGAACCCACAATCATGCGCTCCCTCTTGGAGTTACAATCTACTACTCGGCCAAAGCAATAAATAGCAACGGAGAACATGCATGAATCATTAAGGAACATAATATAAAAGGATAATCAAATATATAACTCATAACAATCTGAACATAATCTCATAATCCATCGGATCCCAACAAACCGAGCATAGGAATAGCAATAGAATTACATAGATGCCTTGATCATGTAGGGCAGCTCACAAGGACTAACCATTGAAGCACAAGATTGGAGAGAAGACATCACATAGCTACTGGTCATGGACTCATGGTACAAGTAGGACTACTCACGGCACGTCCGGGAAGCGTCCATGGCGCTGGAGAAGCTCCCGGAGGTCAATCCTCCCTCCGGCAGGGTGCCAGGAAGAGGTCCCCTGACGCTCCCGATCTCGGAAGCGCTGCAGCGGCGGAACGATGGAGAAATTCATGATTCCAGAAGTTGTTTAAGGGTTTCCTCTCGGGACTCTAAATATAGGCCAAAGAAGGGCACGGGAGGAGGTGGGGGCCACCCAGGCAGCCTCCTGGCGCGGCCTAGGGCCTGGTCGCGCTAGCAGGTCGCTTGGGAGGCCCCTCGCCCCCTGTGGCCCATCTTCGGTGATCCGGAAGCTTCTATTTCGCTGATTTTTTATATATTTTTTCGGGCTTTGGAAAATTGGGTAAAAGCCCCTGCAAAATAGACATCAGCAGACAGAAACTGGCACTGGGTGCACTGAGTTAGTAGGTTAGTCCAAATATGTATAAAATGATATAAAAGTGTAGCAAAACATATAACAATGTCACCCGAAAGATCATGGAACAAGCAGAAATTATAGATATGTTTGGGACGTATCAACATCCCCCTCCTTAATTTCTGCCCGTCCTCAAGTTGATAAATGATAACACAATAATTTCTGTGGTGAGATGTGATACGTCTCAAACGTATCTATAATTTTTGATGGTTTCACGCCGTTATCTTGTCATCTTTGGATGTTTTATGTACCTTTTATATCTTTTTTGGGACTAACTTATTAATTCAGTGCCAAGTTTGGCTCTTTTCAGATCTGATTTTGGAACGGAGTCCAAACGAATAAAATCCCTGAAATGATTTTTTCCCGAACGGAAGAAGATCAGGGGGCCTGTGGGCCAAGCGAGGAGGGCTCCTGGGAGCCCACAAGCCCCCACTCCGCCACCAGGGGGGAGGCGGCAGTGGCAGGGCTTGTGGCCTCCCTGGCCGCCCCTTGACCTAGATATTTGGCCTATATATTCCCTAAAATACAGCAAAAATCAGGGGAGCCTCGAAAATACTTTTCCGCCGCCGCAAGCTTCCGTTTCCGTGAGATCTCATCTGGAGACCCTTCCCGGCGCCCTGCCTGAGGGGACTTTGGAGTTGGAGGGCTTCTTCATCATCATCATCGCCCCTCCAATGACTCATGAGTAGTTCACTTCAGACCTACGGGTCCGTAGTTAGTAGCTAGATGGCTTCTTCTCTCTCTTGTATCTTCAATACAAAGTTCTCCATGATCTTCATGGAGATCTATCCGATGTAATCTTATTTGGCGGTGTGTTTGTCGAGATCTGATGAATTGTGGATTTCTGATCAGATTATCTATGATATATATTTGAGTCTTTGCTGATTTCTTATATGCATGATTTGATATCCTTGTAAGTCTCTTCGAGTCTTGGTTTTTTTTTGGCCAACTAGATCTATGATTCTTGCAATGGGAGAAGTGCTTGGTTTTGGGTTCTACCATGTGGTGACCTTTCCCAGTGACAGTAGGGGCATCAAGGCAAACATTAAGTAGTTGCCATCAAGGGTAACAAGATGGGCTCTGTCGTTGATATGAGATTGTCCATCTACATCATGTCATCTTGCTTAAGGCGTTACTCTGTTCTTTTGGACTTAATACACTAGATGCATGCTGGATAGCGGTCGATGTGTGGAGTAATAGTAGTAGATGCAGACAGTATCGGTCTACTTGTTTTGGACGTGATGCCTATAGATATAATCATTGCCATAGATATCGTCACGACTTTGCGCGGTTCTATCAATTGCTCGACAGTAATTTGTTCACCCACCGTCTACTTGCTTTCATGAGAGAAGCCACTAGTAAACACTACGGCCCCCAGGTCTATTCATATCCATCGTTTACACCTCCGATTTTACTTTACTTTGTTACTTTGTTGCTTTCTGTTCTCACTTGGCAAACAATCTATACGGGATTGACAACCCCTTCATAGCGTTGGGAGCAGGGTCTTTGTGTTTGTGCAGGATCTTGTGATACTCCTCCACTGGATTGATTCCTTGGTTCTCAAACTAAGGGAAATACTTACCACCGCTGTGCTACATCACGCTTTCCGCTTCGAGGGAACACCAAAGCAAGGCTCCATAGCCGTAGCAGAAGGATTCCTGGTGCCGTCGACACGACTATTCCTGTCGCCGTTGCCGGGGAAGCACAGCTGACATCAACATGCTTACACACATATAAGAACTTCAAAGTAAAGCAAGTGAAATATGCAATTCAAGTCAAGATAATAACAAGCAAGAGTCTATATCTAGTATTGAGTTTAGCAAAGTAAGAACATAAAGGTGCAAGAGCTCTCACTATCCATGACTCGAATGTCTCCGAATGGTGTTTGCGTGCAAGAAGTGGGAGATGGGTTGAGATCATAAAATATTTTTTAATTGAGAACTCAATCTACTAAACCTCACACTTAGTCTCCTTCGGAATCTTATTTTGACTCATCCCCAGACCACTAATCACACACAAGTCAAAATGATCCTCTCCCTTTCGATTTTGAGCACTCATGCAATGGATGAGCGTAAGCAAGATATGTTGGCACTTAGGATGGCAAATAGAATAATGATGGGGAAGGAAGACAAAAAGGTGTGAAGGGCTCACATCAACGAGGACAACCATAGGCGAGAGAAAGCCAAATGATAGATATGATGTGAGGAGTAGGGATTGCCATGTAACGGATGCACATATGAGCTAAGGTAATCTCTCCAATGGAACTAGTGGGGGTGCATCCAACTTGTTTGCTCATTAAGACCTAGAGCTCATTTGAGGAGGCTCATCATTGGAATATGCAAACCAAGTTCTATAGTGTAAGGGTCCCCACATAGTTATGCATGAATGATAATCTATATGTAGTACCAATATAGCAATGGAGTACGAGTGTGGATCTTTCAAAAGGAATAGTAGTGTTGTCCCCCTTCTCTTTTTTTCTATTTTTTTTCTTTTTGTGTGGCCTCTTTGGTTCTTTCTTTTTTATCTCTCATTTGTCCTCTTTGGGATGTTTTCCTCACTTAAGGGCAACACTCTATGTTTTACATGAATAAAAAGAAAGATCATCACACTTTATAAGAAGTACTCAACATAAAGACAAGTGAACACTATCATGATGTATGCAAATGTATGCCTCTGCGAGTGTAGCAGGATATGCAATGATACTAGCGCATCATATAGCAGTAATTTGGGCAAGGCCCAACTATCATGCGGCTCTACGATCAAGAAAAAGCATGTATGACATGAAGATCAAGTCATGAGATGGTGGATGTTGCATGGCAATGTATCTTGGAAAGGCTATGGAAATGCCTTAATAGGTAGGTATGGTGGCTGTTTTGAGGAAAGATATAATGAGGCTTATGTATGACAGAGCATATCATGTCATGGGTTTGGATGCACCGGCGGAGTTTGCACAAACTCTCAATGTGAGAAAGGGCAATGCACGGTACCGAAGAGGCTAGCAAAATACGGATGCTGGAAGTGTCAACAATCGAATACTCACATTAGTCCGAAGAACTCATACACTTATTATCGGTAACTCTCTATCTAGTTAGGACATTCACAAAGAGACAAGTACCCCGAGGACGAGTGTTTGGGGGTTTGGTTATCCTTGCGCATCCTCGACTCTTGGTAACACGAGGGTACTCTATATATTCCAACCCCTCCAGAGGTTAGCGATCAATTTAGTAGCTAGAGTTCAGAACTAATTTTTAGTTTTTGAAAAACACACGGATTTCCCAAAATACGACACCTTTCACTAATAGGCTCAAGATCTTGGCACCAATAGTCCAAACATTAGTCAAATCAATACCTCAAAACTATTGCAAGTTACTACTATACTTAAATAGCAACCTCAATTACCTACTCATGCAAGACACACAACTCAGTGCAACGAGCCAACTCTCTAAACAAGATAACCATGATAACTCAAGAGAGTTCGGAAAGCATCCTAAATAATAGCTCTTAAAAATATAAGCATGAAAACTAAGAGCTAAGCATGACAGTAGCTACGAAAATATGAAGAACACTCATAAAAGATAAGCATTAAAACCTATGTTGTGTTCTAGAGTGGAATGGAGCGTGTCTCTCTCCCAAACAAGGTAGGCTAGGTCATGACTTGTTATGAACAAGAAGCAAAACTAAAACAAACTAAAAAGTAAATAGCGGGACACTCCAAGCATAGCACATATCATATGAAGCGAAAAAATATAGCATGGAGATGGACGAACTGATGATTGTTGATAGAGAAGGGGATGCAAGGCGGCATCCCCAAGCTTAGACGCTTGAGGCTCCTTTGAATATTTCTTGGGGTGCATGGGGGCATCCCAAATCTTGAGAGTTTTACTCTCCTATATCTTCTTTCATCATCTCTCCCATCGGATATTTGAAAACTCCCTTCATACGAAACTCATCATAAGCTGATTAGAGTCATTAGTTCCCTTAATAAAATAATCCAATACCTGCTGGAAATAAAGATTTTCATGAAAATCTACTACTTCTCATGACTGCCAAAAGGTTTTTACAAATAAAAAGTAAGCTTAGGATTTGCAAAACAATGGAAACGCAAAACATGGCAGAATCTGTGAAAAATAGAACTGCAGGTAGTAAATAATTAATTGAGGTACTTCTGCAACTCAAATGAAAAACTCACAACAAATGATAGAAAGGCAATTATATAGAGCATGCTGTCAAAAAAATCAGATCAAAAAGATGATCTGGTGATTTTTGGCGAAATTTTCCGTCAAGCAGACATAATCTGTTTCTGGACAGCATGTCAGAACTTTTGAACTTTCTTGCAATCGGAGGCTATAACTTGGCACAAAGCCTAAAAATAAAGATACAATGATGTTGCTACAGTAGTAACACACATCAATACCACTAAAACAAAAAGTAAAAAAAAATTGGGTGGCCTCCCAACAAGCGCTTTCTTTTATGCCTTTGAGCTAGGCATAATGCAAGAAGGAGGATCAAGATTCTCTGAAGTCATCGGAATTATAAAAACCTTCATACGGATCCTCAACAAGTTCATCCTTATTTTTCCTAGGGAATGGGTATGTACCTTTCGCTTGCCCACGTAAGCGTATGTGTCCTTTACCTATATCAATGAAGCCTCTCATGGCTCGGAGGAAGTCCCTTCCAAGCAGTGTATTCCCTTTGTTGGGCTCCATGATGAAGAAATCAACCGTTGCATTCCTTTTAGAGAATGTAACCTGGACATCTTTTACCTTTCCCTGAATTTCAGAAATATCACCATTAGCATGTTCATGATAAGATGAAAAAATTTCCATGTCTAACCAGAGAGAATCATAAACAACTTTTGGCATTGTAAAAACTATGGATCCAATATCACAATAAACAAGGAAGTCTTGGTTAGAGATGCTAATTCTAACAGAAGGTTCCTAGTCATCATCTATTTTCAAAATCTGCTCCTTATCAACCATGGGTTTCTCTCTTTCTCTTAAGTCTAGAGCATCTATTTTCCCTTCAATAGTAGCAAGTCTATCTATAATAGTGTCATAACCATGATTATAAACAAGATTATTAGATAGACCATGTATAATATAAAGAGCTCTAGCCTCATCACACTCTAAAAAATCTCCGTTAGCTATAATATCAAGAGAGTGTTTGCACCATATAAAGAGACCATGATAAAAATTTCTAAGCACAATTTTGATAGGTATCCAAGGCATAATTTTTTTGTGTTCTTCAGAAATTCTATCCCATGCTTCCTTCATATTTTCTCCATTCCTTTGATGGAAATCGAGGACCACAGATTCCTTCCAAGCATCAAACCTTAACATGCTTGACAACTAAAAGCAAAGTAACTAATTTTTTTGTGGTTTTTGGTATAAGACTCTTAAGCGAAAACTAAAAAGCAAACTAACAAGACTAAAAAGCAAATGTAAAAGATAGCGTGCAACTCCCCTATCTTGAAGACTGGAGTCCCCGGTAACGGTGCCAAAAATTCGCTTGATGACGAGTTGATGGATATACTTCTCTCCCCTCATTGGTTACCCCAAGTGGAAGGTGGAGATGTAGTCAGCAGCAGATTTCCCTTACACGGAGACTGTAAGGTTTATCGAACTAGGAGGACTCCTAGGATCAACAAGTAGGTGTCTTCCACCCTGGCGCTAGCAGAAGACGTGGACCTGCACACACAACAAATAGCTTTGCTCCCAACGAGTACAAAGAGGTTATCAATCTCTCTGGCCTTGTAGTTTGCAAAGGATCAAAACACATCCGGGAAGGTAATAGTGATTGCAACGGAAAAGTAAATGAAAGCGGTAAATGATGGAGGTATAAACAATGAGAGTGATATGGACCGGAGTCACATGATGTTCACTAGTGATGTCTCTCTCCCAAAAGATGATAATTAAACTATGCTTGGGTAAACAAATCACAACTAGGCAATTGACAGAATTATGATCGCACCGCAATGCTAATTATGCTCCTTGATAGTTAGAGATTCATTAGTCATGGGCAGTACGCCAAGATAAGTAGACCGTTTATTCATCAACATCTACTTACTAATCATCCACCTTGATATATCTACCAGAACATCTCTCCAGTATTAAGTTGCGAGCCCCACCCAAAGTGTAAACTCAAAGCAACGGACAACTGCATTAACAAACTATGCGTAAGGTAAACAATCCTTGCAACCATGGTCACAAGCACCGTTGTTTTCTCCCTGGTGGCAACAAGCACATCCCCTAGTCTCATGTTTCTGTCACTCAAGATAGACATCGAGGGGCATGAACCAAAAATCATGCATAACGCTCCCTCTTGGAGTTACAATCTACTACTTGGCCAAAGCAATAAATAGTAATGGAGAACATTCATGAATCACTAAGGAACATAATATAAAAGGATAATCAAATATATAACTCGTAACAATCTGAACATAATCTCATAATCCATCGAATCCCAACAAACCGAGCATAGCAATAGCAAGAGAATTACATAGATGCCTTGATCATGTAGGGCAGCTCTCAAGGACTAACCATTGAAGCACAAGATTGGAGAGAAGACATCACATAGCTACTGGTCATGGACTCATGGTCCAAGGAGGACTACTCACGGCATGTCCGGGAAGCGCCCATTGCGGTGGAGAAGCTCCCGGAGGTCAATCCTCCCTCCAGCGGGGTGCCAGGAAGAGGTCACCCGATGCTCCCGATCTCGGAAGCGCTGCAGCGACGGAACGATGGAGAAATTCATGATTCCAGAAGTTGTTTAAGGGTTTCCTCTTGGGACTCTAAATATAGTTCAAAGGAGGGCACCGGAGGAGGTGGGACCCACGCAGGCAACCCAGCAGGCCGCCTCGGAGGCGCATGGCCCCCCTGTGGCCCTCCTTCAGTGATTCAGAAGCTTCTATTTTGCTGATTTTTTATATATTTTTAATGTAATTTTTCAGGCTTCGGAAAATTGGGTAAAAGACCCTGCAAAATAGACATCAACAAATAGAAACTGGCACGGGGTGCACTGAGTTAGTAGGTTAGTCCAAATATGTGTAAAATGATATAAAAGCATAGCAAAACATATAACAATGTCACCCAAAAGATCATGGAACAAGCAGAAATTATGGATACGTTTGAGACGTATCACTCTGCAACCTATTGAGCGACTGTGATATAGCTGAGTTTTGTTGTTGCACTGCTTGAAGCAAAGTACGAATCTGCTCTAAGCCTCCACCAGCCTCTGAGTTTGATGGCTGAATAGAATCTTCTATCTTAGCGGCGACTACAACATTTAGTACTGGAGTATGATATACCTTAATGTTGTCTTGTCGTCCACTCGAGAAGAGTTGTCGTTGATGCTGACTAGAAGTTGGAGGGCGACGACGGGCGTGTCCAGTCGACGGTTCTCTGAATTCGTGTTCGCCGCGACCGAACCTGAGAGGGCTCTCCATAGAACCCGTTGTTGGATTGCAACTCTCACACTCGGAAGGGACATCACACCAATCTGACACTGAGTGGATCGGGCTTCCGAGAGGTTCAATAGGCTCGATGCCAGCAACATGCGGAGATGACGCGTGGCGAGCCACCGCGTGCTTCACCCATCGCTCAAGTCATGAGCGACCGGATCGCTTGTGACGACGAACAGCGGGGCGAACGGTCGACAACGGAGTCGACGACTGCCGAAGGAGTACGCTAAAGGAGCTTGCAAAGAAGTGCGTTGCCCCTCAGATTGGGAGTGCCTCGATGTCGAGAGGCGCCTCGTGAAGCCATCCCGAGTCATCGACAACGACGACGAGGGCGCCGAAACAGATCTTGCCGCCCAAGAACGAATCGCAGCCGGAAGACATGATGAAGAATGGAAATCGCAAACTTGTCGGAAGTCGCTTAGATGCGTGCCCCATGGTGGACACGAATTGTGATGGGAATGAACCTGACAGTAGAGGTGTAGGGTACGAAAGGAGAGGGCAGAGTCCTAGCTACGACAATCTTGTACGCAAGATGTATGAGTTCAGGCCCCTCTCGTAGAGGTAACAACCCTAAGGCTCAGTGCTCGGGAGATCTTGCAGTGTGGAATGCGTGTTACAGGGGGTGCGAACCCTTGTGCCAGAGGAGAGTGGCTTTTGGTCTTCTACGTCGAATGGTTTCTTCTGAGTGGAAGTTGGTTGTCGAGTCAAGGGGAACATATTCCGAGTGATTGCTTACCGAGTGACTTAGACGCCATGAATACCCAGTCGGAATCCTCCTTGTGACCTTCAAGTTAATAATGAGGTACCCTTAGGTAGGACACCTAGGTCAAGCCTGTGACCCTACCCTAGGTACATATCTCCATCAGCGAGGTCTCAAGGCCGGCAGTGACCTGGGGGTGCGGCCATGGCGAGGAGCCTCATGCACTCCTTGCAGCGGCGACTCCGGTCGGCGATGCTCTGGCTACCACGCGGCGACGGCGGGTCAGAGGAGGTGGCGGGGTCCATCACGGGTGTGTTGCATGATGCTTGACGACGAGCTATCCAGCGGTGGGGCTGCGATGTCGGCTGAGGTGGGGCACGGTGCTATGTTGGTTGGCAGCGGTTCAGCGGTGTAGTTCCGGGCCCGGGCGGGCCCGAGATCGGGTCGGCGGGTCGGCGACTGCTGTGTGGAGGTGGGTGGCGGCTGAGTGGCTGGGGATGCAGGTTTCGAGTCTAGGCTAGGGCTTACCCGATTTGGACGTGGAGGCTATCTATTTATAGGCACGGAGGCTAGGAGAGGGGTTTTTGATCCGTTTTTGGACCATTGCATCTCGATCGGGCGGTCCGGAAGTGGAGGGGGGCTAGAGATGGGATAGGTGGGTTGTGTAACCATGACGGGCTGAAAGAAGAGAGCGGTTTGCGGCCTGGCACAAGATTTTTAAACACCGAAACGTCCGTCATTTTACGGGCTATAGTGTCGCTATAGGTTTATCCGTTGGGGTATCAAACGACCTCCGATTGCAATGAAATTTGGCAGGTGGCCTACCTACACTATAATAAGACCGCACGCAAACTTTCAACCCTATGTGAGAAATTTTTATATGCACTTTTAAAAAAACAATAATTTAACGGTGTCGTGGGCGCGTGCGTGTGTGGTTGGTCTCGAAACAGTCAACGATAAGAAAACAGAGAGAACGGACAACTAACAATGGATGCAAGTTTTGAAAATGATGCAACAGAGTGCATATGCAATGCGGATGATGCACATGATGCAATGATGAATGCGACAACCAACATAATCACACAGCAATAACAAAATAAAAGGGGAATCTTCTAGAGCGTTGGTCCCGGGTTCTTACAACTTCACATCATGAATATTCCAATTAATTTATAGCACGTGACACCTTCACAATGAATCATCAAATGCAATATGGTGGAAAAGATAGTGGAAGCATCAAGAAAAGAAATGCACTTGGATGATAATTGAACCACTCAAGAAAAGGGCGGGAGGGTGGGAAAAAACAAAGACAAATTGGGATAGATGAGATGAACTCTGGAAATAAATATGAGGATGGATCTGTCAAATACTAAGAGGATTGAATTAACTTGAGGAGAAGCACACCGGTTGAAAAGAGTTGACATGACAGCTCCGATTGACCAAAAGGATCAGCATTCCCATAGAAATATGAGAACACCGCTTAGAAAAGATAGGAAATCACCACTTGACATTGAAGCAACTTGAATTATCATACACCAACAAAACAAAGGACGAGGCTTGCAATTAAGCCGAAACAAATTCATGACAGAGATTTCTTCCGATATTTTCATGGTAAGGTTCGCACGGGCTCGATCATACATTGGATTGTCATGTTGAAATGTCGCTCGAATATGCTCCCTAGGCGTAGCGAACCCCAAGGGTTGATGAAGCATATCTGACGACACATATCGAGACTATCCTCTCTCTCTTAATCATAAAAGAGAGTATATATAGCGATGCGGTGGTCAAAACACATGGGGGTATATATAATGAATTTTTCCAGGTAAGAGTACGTGCTCGGCAAGAATTCAGAGTCCGGGAGGCGCATGAGGGCCCCACAAGCCATCGGGGCGCGACGAGGGGGGCCCGCCATGTTGGCTTGTGCCTCCCTCATGGGTCCTCGGATTTCGTTTTATTTTTGCATTTTTTCTAAAATACCAAAACCAGTAAAAAATATTTTTTTTGGGAATTTTTGGAGTCAGTTTACTTAACGTACCACGTAACTGCCCCTCTTTCAAGTTTCTGGAGTGTTCCAGAAGACTTCCTTTATGTGCTCCTCCGGTGTTATGACTTGGATAACATTAGTTTCCTCATTAATGGGTGCACCTGAAATATAATGCTTGATTCTTTGCCCATTCACCACTCTCGGGTTTTTACCTTCGCAGTCATTAATCTTTATATCACTGGAGCGATAAACCTCCTCGACAACATAACGTCCTTTGGACAAAAGCACTAAGTCTCCTACATTGAATTCTCGCTTTTGAATTGTCTTGTCATGCCATCTTTTAACCTTTTCCTTAAACAACATAGCATTTTCATAAGCTTGTGTCCTCCATTCATCGAGTGAGCTAATATCAAATAACCTCTTCTCACCGGCAAGTTTAAAATCATAATTAAATTCTTTAATTGCCCAATAAGCCTTATGGTCTAACTCAAGAGGTAAATGACAAGCTTTTCCATAGACCATTTTATATAGGGACATCCCCATGGGATTCTTATAAGCAGTCCTATAAGCCCACAAAGCATCATCAAGTTTTTTAGATGAATTATTTCTAGACCTATTTACAGTCTTCTACAAGATTAATTTTATTTCTCAATTTCTTAGTTCAACTTGACCACTAGACTGAGGATGATAAGCTGATGCAATTCTATGCTTAACACCATATTTAGCTAGCAGTTTACGGAAAGCACCATGAATAAAATGTGAACCACCATTATTCATTAACTATCTAGGGACACCAAACCTTGGAAACATAATGTCTTTAAGCATTTTAATAGAGGTGTTATGATCAGCACTACTAGTTGGGATAGCTTCTACCCAATTAGTAGCGTAATCAATAGCAACTAGAATATGAGTATATCCATTCGAGGAAGGAAAAGGTCCCATAAAGTCAAAATCCCACACATCAAATGGTTGAATAGCAAGTGAATAGCTCATAGGCATTTCCTGATGTTTACCAATATTACCAACTCTTTGGCATTCATCACAAGAAATGACATATTTACTAGCATGTTTAAAAAGAGTAGCACAATTGAAACCGGATTTTAATACCTTGTGTGCAGTTCTGCCACCAGCATGATGTTCTCCGTAGGCTTCGAAATGACACTTCCTTAGAATTTGTTCCTGCTCATGCTTAGGTATACAACGTCTAATAACACCATCTACTACTTCTTTATAAAGATGTGGATCATCCCAAAAGTAATGTCATAAATAATAGAAGAATTTTTTCTTTTGTTGATAGGTGAAGCTAGGCGGAATATATTTAGCGACAATGCAATTAGCATAATCCGCATAGCATGGAGTACTACATGAAGTGTATATAACAACAAGTTTCTCATCAGGAAAATTATCATCAATAGGTAGTAGGTCATAAAGAACATTTTCCATCCTAGACAAGTTATCCGCTACATGGTTATCAGCTTCCTTCCTATCAACGATAAGCAAATCAAATTCTTGGAGTAGTAACACCCATCTAATGAGTCTAGGTTTAGCATCTTTATTTTCCATAAGGTATTTAATAGTAGCATGATTAGTGTAAATAGTAACTTTAGAATCAACAATGTAAGGCCTAAATTTATCACATGCAAACACAACAGCTAAAAATTCATTTTCATTAGTAGCATAATTCCTTTGAGCGGTGTCTAGGGTCTTACTAGCATAATGCATATGATTCAATTTCTTGTCTACTCTTTGCCCTATAATAGCACAAACAACATAATCACTAGCATCACACATAATTTCAAAGGGTAGGTTCCAATGAGGTGGTTGGACAATAGGTGTAGAAATTAAGGCTTTCTGAAGTATTTCAAAGGCTTTTATACAATCATCATAAAAAAGGAACATATTTTTGGAGAAGATTGGTGAATGGCCTAGAAATCTTGGAGAAATATTCAATGAAATGCCTATAGAAACTAGCATGACCAAGGAAACTTCTTATACCTTTGATATCTCTTGGGCAAGGCACTTTCTCTATTGCATCAACTTTGCCTTTATCCATCTCAATACCGCGTTCATAAATTTTATGCCCAAGCATTATACCTTCATTCACCATAAAGTGGCACTTCTCCTAATTCAAGACGAGATTAGTTTCTTCACATCTCTGCAAAACTTGATCAAGGTTGCTCAAGAAATCATCAAAGGAAGTTCCGTAAACAGAAAAATCATCCATGAAAACCTCAACAATCTTTTCACAAAAGTCAAAGAATATAGCAGTCATAAATCCTTGAAAGGTAGCAGGTGCATTGCATAGACTAAAAGACATACGTCTACAAACATAAGTTCCAAAGAGGCAACTAAAAGTAGTTTTCTCTTGGTCCTCTTTTGAGAGAGGTATTTGAGAGAATCCAGAGTAACCATCAAGAAAGCAGAAGTGTGTGTGCTTAGATAATCTTTCTAACACTTGACCAATAAAAGGCAAGGGGTAATGATCTTTTCTAGTAGCCTTATTCAATTTCCTGAAATCAATTACCATCATATAACCAATTACTATCCTTTGTGGAATAAGTTCATTTTTATCATTAGGAACAACATTTATACCACCTTTCTTAGAAACACAATGAACATGGCTCACCCTCTACTATGAACAATACGATAGATCATACATCCCTCTAGAAGTTTTAGTATTTCAGCTCTTACTACCTCTTTCATCTTAGGGTTGAGATGTAGTTGATGATCAACAACTGGTTTACCATCATGTTCCATATTAATCTTGTGCTGACAGAGAGTGGGGTTTATGCCTTTAAGATCATCAAGATTATATCCAATAGCAGCCATGTGCTTCATTTAAGTTTTGAGTAATCTATTTTCTTCATGTTCTGAAAGGTTAGCACTAATAGTAACATGATATATCTTCTTTTCATCAATATAAGCATATTTCAAAGTATTAGGTAAAGCCTTAAGCTCAAATAAGGGATCTCCTTTGGGTGGAGGAGGATCACCTAAAATTTCAACTCGCAAATTATGCTTAAGGATAGGTTGTTGATCAAGGAGTATCCTATCTATTTAATTCATTTCATTCACATGCATATCATTCTAATGGTCTAGCAAATATTGTTCTAGTGGATCGATGGAAGGTATAGCAATAGAGGCGAGACCAATTATTTCATCCTTACTAGACAATTCTTTTTCATGTGGCTGCTTTATTAACTTAGAGAAGTTAAAACCATGAGAAATATCACCAATGCTCACTTTAACCTTCTCAGTAGCACAATGAATTTTAGCATTAACCGTATTCAAGAATGGTCTACCAAATATGATGGGATAAAAGTTATCTTGTTCCGAACCAAGTACTAAAAAATTAGTGAGGTACTTAACTTTTCTGCAGAGGACTTCAACATCTCTAACAATCCCCATTGGCGAAATAGTATCACGGTTTGCAAGCTTAATAGTGACATCATTATCTTCAATTTCAGAAGGTGATATATCATGCATAATTTCTTGCAATAATGTAAGGGGTATACCACTAATACTAGCACCAATATCACACATGCCATGATAGCAGTGATCTCCAATTTTAACTCAGATGACATGTGAAAGCACAATTGCTCCCTAAGGTGGTTTTGATAATTGATCACAACATATGCATCATTGGACTAATGATCTTATTCAAGTATATTATAAAAAAATTCAAAGATGCCTTGGCTATAGGATTGTGAGGAGAAGCCCCTTGATGCAAGGAAATGAATAGGATTGGCTCAAGCTTCAAGCAAGAAGGCTCTACATTTTACATTTGTGAGAAATCACTTTGAGTCCATAGGAAAGCCATTACTATTAAAAGGGGGTGAGGTATCATGATGAATTGGTTGCTCAAGTGCTTAGAGATAGCCACCAAAAATACTCAGCCATTCTCCCACAAAATATATCTGTCCAAAGTTAAACCAGCAAAATCGGTGCCACCAACTATTTCCATTCGGCCCTACCGATTTTACACTTGACAGAACCGATGCCAAACCCTACCATCTCGGTACCACCAACTTTCACATCAGTGCCACCGAGATCTAGTGACCAACATTCTATTGAGAAGATCTCAAGAATCGGAATTTCCAAGTTTGAAATTGGTCTCACCGAGATATGGAAACTCGTCTAGGTCATCATATCGCTACCATCGCGATTCCTATAACGATCTCACCGAGAATTCAAAAGTTGCCACATTTAGTGCAACTCGGTACCATTGAGATTCCTTTCGGTGTCACCGAGTTGGGAAATAATGTTGTAATGGTTGGATTTTGGGGGATGCCTATATATACCCCTCCACCTACCTCTCATTCATAGAGTAAGCACTCAGAACACACTTACAGTTGCTAGATCCATTTATCTGAGAGAGAGACACCTACTCATGTGTTGAGATCAAGAGATTCCACTCCAACCATTTGAACCTTGATTTGTAGCCTCCCCAAGTTGCTTTCCACAAGATCAATCTCTCCTACCCATGCCAAATCTGTGAGAGAGTGATTGAGTGTTGAGGATACTATATTCTGAAGCACAAGAGCAAGGAGTTCATTGTTCTACCACATCTATTACCTTTTGGAGGGTGGTGCCTCCTAGATTGGTTACATGTCGCTTGGGAGCCTCCTACTTCATGTTGTGGAGTTGAACCAAGAAGTTTCTAAGGGCAAGGAGATCCCCTACTTCATGAAGATCTACCGTGAGTGAGGCTAGTCATGTGTGGACGGAAGCCATGGTGGAATAAACAAGGCCGCTTCTTCGTGGCCCCCTTGTGGGTGGAGCCCTCCGTGGACTCTCGCAGTGGTTACCCTCCTTGGGATGAAGTCTCTTGTAATATGGACGTACGACAGCGCCACCTATCGGAACCATGCCAAAAATCGTCGTGTCAACCTTTGCATTTGATCTCCCTACCTTATCCTCTACTTTACATTTGCATGTCGTTACTTTCTGTTGCTATACTATTAGATGTGCATATGTAGGGTGAACTTCACTAGTCATAATTGCTAAAACTGGCCCACAACTAAAATTGGGAAAAGGCTAAGTTTTTATCTTGTTAAGTAGTCTAATCAACCCCTCTAGACATACTTTCGATCCTACAACAAGTGTGCCTACCACTGGTTTATTTTTATCTAGTTCATCTCGTTTGTTTCTAACAGGTTTTGCAATTCTAGCAGCTTCATCACACAGGTAAATAACCTGCCCATCAATATTATCAATTGGGACATCTTTAACTATAGATACGTTAGGCTCAACATTTATTTGTTTAGAAGGTGTAGGTGTTCCAACATAACTCTTATTAACCACTGTTATAGCCTTAGCATGTTCTCTAATCCTAACAGGAAAAGGAGGTTTCTCAATGTAAGTAGTAGGAACAACAGGATCAACATGGTTATTTCTTCCTTCGTAATTCTAATAGGTTCATCGGGTAATTTTTCAATGGGAGAATGATATCTGAACCACTTTTCCTTAGACATGTCAACATAGGTAGCAGAAGATTCATAGAACAAAGCTACTATCTCAGAGTTAAGGCCATATTTGTTGCTAAACTCATGAAAAGGAGAAGTTTCCATAAAAGATTTTGTAAGGGCATTCTCCTGCTTAAGTGTTTTGGAGATGATGACAACTCACTATGTTGTCTAACCGGGTGTCAAGTATGTAGGTATAATTTGTTAAACACAAGACAGTTAGGTATTCCCTGCAAACGGAAAAGATCGAAGACGTGTTCCCTACGTGTTTATTCTCTTTGGTTGTAGGGATCCTGCACTATTAAGAGGGAATCCACATTGGAAGTCTATGGGTGAATCAATTCTTCTCTCACACTTTTGCACCAATCGTGTTCCAACACATCATTGAGAGAGGAGCCACTATTTGTCTAACTGACCGGTTGTGCCGCTGCTATGGGCGGTTGTACCGCTCAATAGCTGGGCGGTTGTACCAGCCCTACACCGGTCCACAACCGGTCACAACTCTGTTTCAGAGCGGTTGTTGGGCGATGGTGGCCCGGTTGTACTGCTATATTAATTATAGTCGGTACTGCCGGTGTTCCAAGCGGTTGTACCGCTTGGGACTTAGCCACACCCAGCAGTTGTGGCTGGTGACACCTTAGGGCGAACTTTTTGTTTTGGTCCGGTTGTAGGGCGGTGGTTGACCGGTTGTTTCGCTAATATTGGAACACCAGTTGTACCAGCCTCGCAACCGGTTGTACCGCCCAGTGCAAAATAGCTGCAACGGTTAGAAATCTGGGGGGCCTATATAAGGAGGGTTTTCTTCTTCCTCCTCCCTTATCTCTTACCTCTCTCTCTCCACCATGGATGCACTGAAGCTTTCTTGCCCGATCTCTCTCTCTAGCCACCCAAACTTGTTGTCTTGCTAGGGATTGAAGGAGGAGACCTAGATCTACACTTCGAGCAAAGGAAAATTGATTCCCCCAAGTTCTTGTGTGGATTTTGTTACTCTTGGGTGTTTGAGCATCCTAGATGGAAGAGGTCACCTCGGAGCCACATTCCATTGTGGTGAAGCTCTGTGGTTTTGTTGGGAGCCTCCAATTAAGTTGTGGACAGAGCCCCAACCTTGTTGTAATGGTCAGGTTGCCACCTTCAAAGGCCCCACTTAGTGGAATCACGTCACTTCGCATTGTGTGAGGGCGTGAGGAGAATACGGTGGCCTTAGTGGCATCTTGTGAAGCATTGTGCCTCCACACCGCTCCAACAGAGATGTACTTCCCCTCAAAGGGAAGGAACTTCGGGAACACATCCTCGTCTTCATCGGTTCCACTTGTTGTTATTTCTTACCTTTACTTTGATTTACTCTTTGCTTATTATTATTGTTGTTAGTATCATATAGGTTGCTCACCTAGTTGCATATCTAGACAACCTATTTGTTGCTAAACCTAATTTATTTAAAGAAAAGCTTAAAATTTGTTAGTTGCCTATTCACCCCCCTCTAGTCAACAATATCGATCCTTTTAATTGGTATCGGAGCCTCGTCTCTTTATTAAGGGTTTCACCACCCAAAGAGTATGGTTGATGACATGGAACGGGTTGATGAGGTGCCTGAGGGAGCTGCTGCAAACTCGATCACTCATACGTCTCCAACATATCTATAATTTTTTATGGTGTCATGCTATTATCTTGTCAAACTTTGGATGTTTTGCATGCCTTTTATATATTTTTGGGGACTAACTTATTAACTCAGCGCCAAGTGCCAGTTCAGAGAAGATTTTGAAACGGAGTCCAAACGGAAGAAAATCCCCGAAAAGATTTTTTCCGTAACGGAAGAAGATCGGGAAGCTTGAGAGCCAAGGCAGGGGAGCCTTAGGGGCCCCACAAGCCCCCACCCCGCGGCCAGGGGGTAGGCCGCGACCCACAGGCTTGTGGGCCCCCTGGGCGCCCTCTGACCTAGGGGTTGCGCCTATATATTCCCTAAAAATCCCAAAATAATCAGGAGATCATCGAAATCATTTTTCCGCCGCCATCTGGGGCACGTTCTGGTGCCCTGCCGGAGGGGGGGTTCGGATACGGAGGGTTTCTTCATTAACACCATGAACTCTTCGATGATGCGTGATTAGTTCACCATAGACCTATGGGTCCATAGTTAGTATCTAGATGGCTTCTTCTCTCTCTTGGATCTTCAATACAAAGTTCTCCATGATCTTCATGGAGATCTATCCGATGTAGTCTTCTTTTGCGGTGCGTTTGTCGAGATCCGATGAATTGTGGATTTATGATCAGATTATCTATGAATCTTATTTGAGTTTCTTCTGATCTCTCTTATGCATGATTTCATATCCTTGTAATTCTCTTCGAGTTGTGGGTTTTGTTTGGCCAACTAGATCTATGATTCTTGCAATGGGATAAGTGCTTGGTTTTTGGTTCATACTGTGCGGTGACTTCACCCAGTGACAGAAGGGGTAGCGAGGCACGCATCATGTTGTTGCCATCAAGGGTAAAAATATGGGGTTTTCATCATTGGTTTGAGTTTATCCCTCTACATCATGTGATCTTGCTTAAGGCGTTACTCTGTTCGTCATGAAATCAATACACTAGATGCATGCTGGATAGCGGTCGATGTGTGGAGTAATAGTAGTAGATGCAGAAAGTATCGGTCTACTTGTCTCGGACGTGATGCCTATATGTATGATCATTGCCTTAGATATCGTCATGACTTTGCACGGTTCTATCAATTGCTCGACAGTAATTTGTTCACCCACCGTCATATTTGCTATTTTGAGAGAAGCCTCTAGTGAACACTATGGCCCCCGGGTCTACTCCACACCATATTTTCAGCCTTACACTTTTTACTTCGTTGCACTTTCCACCTTGAGATCTCACTTTGTAAACAATCTTGAAGGGATTGACAACCCCTTTGAAGCGTTGGGTGCAAGCTCTTTTGTGTTTGTGCAGGTACTCTGGACTTGACGAGATTCTCCTTCTGGATTCATACCTTGGTTCTCAAACTGAGGGAAATACTTACTGCTCTTGTGTTGCATCACCCTTTCCTCTTCAAGGGAAAAACCGACGCGAACAAGAGAAGTAGCAAGAAGAATTCCTAGCGCCGAGGAAGGACTTTTGTTACCATAGCAGAAAAATTTCTGGCGCCGTTGCCGGGGAGGATCAAGTCAAGAACTCATCCAAGTAGGTGTCGCAAACTCATCTCTTGCATTTACTTTGTTTGCCAATTGCCTCTCGTTTTCCTCTCCCCCACTTCAGAATTTGCCTTTTTCGTTCACCCTTTTCGTTAGCCTTTTTCTCGCCTGATTTTTGTTTGCTTGTGTGCTTGCTTGCTTGCTGAAGTCACCATGAATGAAAACACCAAACTCTGTGACTTCTCGAATACTAATAATAATGATTTTATTAGTACTCCGATTGCTCCCGCCACTAGTGCGGAGTCATACGAAATCAATGCCGCTTTGCTGAATCTTATTCTGAAAGAGCAATTCTCTGTCCTTCCTAGTGAAGATGCCGCATCCCATCTCAATACCTTCATTGAGCTTTGCAATATGCAAAATAAAAAAGATGTGGATATTGACGTGATTAAATTGAAGCCTTTTCCTTTCTCGTTGCGAGATCGCGCAAAAACTTGGTTTTCTTCTTTGCCCAAAAATAGTATCTATTCTTGGGATAAGTGCAAAGATGCTTATATATCCAAGTATTTTCCGCCGGCTAAGTTCATCTGTCTCCGTAATGATATCATGAATTTCAAGCAACTTGATCATGAACATGTTGCACAGTCTTGGGAGAGAATGAAATTAATGATTAGAAATTGTCCCGCTCATGGCTTGAGTCTTTGGATGATTATTCAAATTTTTACGCTGGCTTGAATTTCGTTCTATAAATATCTTGGACTCCGCCTTAGGTGGAACGTTCATGGAAATCACGTTAGGGGAAGCCACAAAGCTCTTAGACAACATCATGACGAACTACTCTCAGTGGCACACTGAAAGGTCACCTACTAGTAAGATGGTACACGCTATAGAAGAAATTAACTCGTTGAGTGCTAAGATGGACGAGTTAATGAATTTGGTTGCTAGTAGAAGTGCTCCTTTGGATCCTAATGATATGCCCTTGTCTTCTTTGATTGAGAGTAGCAACGCTAGCTTGGACGTTAATTTTGTTGGTAGGAATAACTTTGGCAATAACAATGCTTTTAGAGGAAACTATGTTCCTAGGCCTTTTCCTAGTAACTCCTCTAATAATTTTGGCAACTCCTACAACAATACCCATGGAAATTACAATAGATTACCCTCTGATTTAGAGAGTAATATCAAAGAGTTCATCAACTCTCAAAAGATTTTTAATGCGTCCATAGAGGAAGAGCTACTCAAAATTGACGATTTGGCTAAGAGCATTGATAGAATGTCTAGTGATGTTGATTTGGCTAAAAGCATTGAAAGTAGAGTAGAGGATGTTAAAACTTTGAGTAGTAATGAAATTACTACCGTGGATTTCAAGGAATTCAATTATGATAGTTGCTCCTTGATTGAATGCATTTCTTTGATGCAATCCATGTTAAACTCTCCACACGCTTATAGCCAAAACAAGGCCTTTACCGATCATATCGTCGAAGCTATGATAAAATCTCTTGAAGAGAAACTTGAATTAGAAGTCTCTATCCCTAGAAAGCTTCATGATGAGTGGGAACCTACCATCAAAATCAAAATCAAAAACTATGAGTGCAATGCTTTGTGTGATTTGGGTGCTAGTGTTTCTGCGATTCCAAAGTCTTTATGTGATGTTCTGGGTTTTAATGAGATTGAAGAGTGTTCTCTTAATTTGCATCTTGCTAATTCTACTGTCAAGAAACCCATGGGAAGGATCAATGATGTTCTTATTATTGCAAATAGGAACTATGTACCCGTGGATTTCATTGTGCTTGACATTGATTGCAATCCTACATGCCCTATTATTCTTGGTAGACCTTTCCTAAGGACTATCGGTGCTATCATCGATATGAAGGAAGGGAATATTAGATTTCAATTTCCTTTAAGGAAGGGCATGGAACACTTTCCTAGAAAGAAAATAAGATTGCCTTATGAATTCATGATGAGGGCCACTTATGGTTTGAGCACCAAAGACGACGATTCGTGATTCTATCGCTTTTATGCCTAGCTAAGGGCGTTAAACAATAGCGCTTGTTGGGAGGCAACCCAATGAATTTATCTTTTTATTTCTGTTTTGTTGCGTCCACACCATCACAATTATGTTGTGATTGTGTTTTTTGTGTTCCCTTTTGTGTTTGAGCCAAGCAAAACCTTTATGACTAGTCTTGGTAATGGTTGTTTGATCCTGCTGGAAAAAGACAGAAACTTTTAGCTCACGAGATGATTTGTTATTTTTATTCAAAAAGAGCTTTTGAGTTGATTCTTTTTGATGCTGGTTGATATGCTTTTTCCCATGCCATCGTAATTTGTCAGATGTTTTGAGGTACCATAAGTATACGAAGTATACAGATTGCTACAGACTGGTCTGTTTTTGACAGATTCTGTTTTTGTTGAGTTGGTTGCTTGTTTTGATGAAACTATGGTTAGTATCGGGGGGTACTAGCCATGGAAAAGCGAGAATACAGTAGCCCAACACCAATATAGATGGAATTCAAGTTTTCTACAGTACCAAAAGAAGTGGTAGTTTGTTTTCTTGTGCTAATGTTATCACGAGTTTCTGTTTAAGTTTTGTGTTGTGAAGTTTTCATGTTTTGGGTGGTGTTCTCATGGACAAAGACATAAGGAGTGGAAAGAGCTCAAGCTTGGGGATGCCCAAGGCATCCCAAGCCAAATTCAAGGACACCAAAAAGCCTAAGCTTGGGGGTGCCCCGGGAAGGCATCCCCTCTTTCGTCTTCATGGGTAACATTACTTGGATCTATATTTTTATTCACCACATGATATGTGTTTTGATTGGAGCGTATTGTATCATAGGAGTCTTTTCTTTTTGTTGTGTCACAATCATCCTTGATGCACACCTTTTTGAGAGAGAGAGAGAGACATGCACTCATCGTGATTTTGCTAGAATGCTCATACTGCTTCACTTATATCTTTTGAGCTAGATACTTTTGCTCTAGTGCTTCACTTATATCTTTTAGAGCACGGCGGTGCGTGATTGGTAGTTGGCTTATGCTATGAAAGTAGTCCCAAATGTGATAGTTACCCAAAGAGGATGCAAAACCTCCATCTTCATGTGCATTGAGTAGAAAGAGAAATTTTGATTCCTCTCAATTAGTTTTGAGACGTGGATTTGGTAATATTAAGAGTTATGTTACTAGGGTGTTGTGAATCTAGAAATACTTGTGTTGAAGTTAGTGATTCCCGTAGCATGCACGTATGGTGAACCGCTATATTAGGAAGTCGGAGCATAATTGATCTATTGATTGTCATCCTTTGTGTTGAGGCCGGGATCGCGCGATGGTTAACACCTACCAACCCATTCCCTCGGAGTATGCGTTTAGCACTTTGTTTCGATTACTAATAAAAACATTCGCAACAAGTATGTGAGTTCTTCATGACTAATGTGAGTCCATGGTATTGATGCACTTTCACCTTCCACCATTGCTAGCCTCTCTAGTGCCGCGCAATTCTTGCCGGTGCACAAACCCACCAAATTCCTTCCTCAAAACAGCCACCATACCTACCTACTATGGCATTTTCATAGCCATTCCGAGATATATTGCCATGCAACTCCTGCCGTTCCGTCTCATGACTTGTGCCGTCACTTCATATTGCCATTGCATGACCGTAAGATAGCTAGTGAGATGTTTCAATGTCATACGCCAAGCTAGATCGTTGCACATCCCGGTACACTGCCGGAGGCATTTCCTATGGAGTCATCATCGTTCTGAGCTTTGAGCTGTGAGTAAATAAAAGTGTGGTGATCATCATTATTAGAGCATTGTCCCGTGTGAGGAAAAAAAGAGGCCAAAGAGCCAGAAAAAAAGAGATGAAAAAGTGGCCCAAGAGCCCGAATAAAAAGAGAAGAGAGAGAAAAAAAGAGATAAGGGACAATGCTACTATCTTTTTCCACACTTGTGCTTCATAATAGCACCATGTTCTTCATGATTGAGAGCCTCTTGTTTCGTCACAACCATATACTAGTGGGAATCTTTACTATATAACTTGGCTTGTATATTCCAATGATGGGCTTCCTCAAATTGCCCTAGGTCTTCGTGAGCAAGCAAGTTGGATGCACACCCACTAGTTCTCCTTTTGAGCTTTCACATACTTATTGCTCTAGTGCATCCTTTGTATGGCAATCCCTACTCATTCACATTGATATCTATTAATGGGCATCTCCATAGCCCTTTGATACACTGAGTCAATGTGACCATCTCCTCCTTTTTTTCTCACAACCACCACCACACTCTATTCCACCCAGAGTGCTATATCCATGGCTAACACTCATGTATTGCGTGATAATTATAAGAAGTTTGAGAAAGTAAGAGTGCGAAAACAATTAATTGGCCAATACCGGGGTTGTGCATGATTTAAATTAGTTGTGTGAGGATGATGGAGCATAGCCAGACTATATGATTTTGTAGGGATAACTTTCCTTGGCCTTGTTGTTTTGAAAGTTCATGATTACCTTGCTAGTTTGCTTGAAGTGTTATTGTTTTCATGTCAATAGCAAACTATTGTTTTGAATCTTACGGATCCGAACATTCATGTCACACAAAATAAGTTACAAAGGATAACTATGCTAGGTAGCATTCCACATCAAAAATTCAGTCTTTATCACTTCTCTGCTCGAGGACGAGCAGGATTTAAGCTTGGGGATGCTTGATACGTCTCCAACGTATCTATAATTTTTGATGGTTTCATGCTATTATCTTGTCAAAATTTGGATGTTTTGTATGCCTTTTATATATTTTTTGTGACTAACTTATTAACTCAGTGCCAAGTGTCAGTTCCTGTTTTTTCCATGTTTTTGACCCTTTTCAAAGGAGGATTTTAAACGGAGTCCAAACGGAACGAAACTTCCAAAAAGATTTTTTCCGAAACAGAAGAAGATCGGGGGACTTGAGGACCAAGTCAGGGGGCCACCAGGGACCCCACAACCCCCCTAGCCGCGGCCAGGGGGGCCGCGTCTCCCATGCTTGTGGGCTCCCTGGGCCACCTCTACCCTAGGTCTTTCGCCTTTATATTCCCAAAAATTCCAGAAAAAATCAGGAGATCATCGAAAGTACTTTTCCACCACCGCAAGCTTCTGTCTCTGCAAGATCCCATCTGGGGCATGTTCTGGTGCCCTGCCGGAGGGGGGATTTGGATACGGAGGGCTTCTTAATCAACACCATGACCTCTCCGATGATGCATGAGTAGTTCACCTTAGACCTTCGGGTCCATAGCTAGTACCTAGATGGCTTCTTCTCTCTCTTGGATCTTCAATACAAAGTTCTCCATGATCTTCATGGGGATCTATCCGATGTAATCTTCTTTTGCCGTGTGTTTGTCGAGATCCGATGAATTGTGGATTTATGATCAGATTATCTATGAATCTTATTTGAGTTTCTTCTGATATCTTATATGCATGATTTCATATCCTTGTATTTCTCTTCGAGTTGTGGGTTTTGTTTGGCCAACTTGATCTATGATTCTTGCAATGGGAGAAGTGCTTGGTTTTGGGTTCATACCGTGCGGTGACCTCACCCAGTGACAGAAGGGGTAGTGACGGGGATATAGCCCTAGGGTAGGGTCATAGGTCTGACCAATACGTCCTACCCAAGGGCACCTCATTATTAGTTTAAGGACTACAAGGGAAATTCCTACTGGATCGTGACAACATCTAATCCACTCGGTACGGATTCACTCAGACAGGTACATTCCATCCACTCGGCCGTATGACTCACTCGGTCATGCCAATACCGACAGTCAGCAAGACATCTGTAGTGGGCTGACATTATGGCATCAATGCCCCATCTTGTAACATAAGAGGTGAGGAGGTGGCGCACTCTATATAAGCCACCCCTCCACATAGCTAGGGACATCTTCTTCTTCTTCCCCCCAGCGGGCTCATTCCTTCCCTGGAGCTCTGGCTCTCTCTATACCATGTAACTCATCTCCATGACAGATAAAACAAAGCCTCTCCGGAGCACGAGACGTAGGGTTGTTATCTCCACTGTGAGAGGCCTGAACTCGCTAAAACCACCGTGTCACCCATGTGCATCTTGATAGATCATGCTCTGTTATCCTACCCTCTTTCTATTGTCGGAATCATTACCACGACAGTTGGCGCCCACCTTGGGGCATGGCGTCTATCGAGCCATGATGCAAATGGTTTTGTTTCTTTAATCTTCATCCCACGAAGAACAATCATCGATGAAGAATTCGAGCAGGATGTTCCGGACATCACTTCGCTCAAAGGAGAGACAAATATACTCTTCATACACAGGATCTGGAAGTTTATTTGATTCTATTTTTTTCTTTACAATCGATCGCCGATGTGATAAATCATTGTTTTTCTCCATGTACTCATCTTCGAGCGCCGGTACCGCTGGATGGCAACACCGCAGTCGGACGGTGTGCGGTTCCTCTCCACCGAGCACTCTAGCGATGTCGTCCCCATGGGTGCTGATCACCCGCGTCGCTACCTCGGATCCATCGACGACGACCGCGGCACAAGTGAAGACTCCGAGGGGGACGCGAATTGCCCGCTCAACCAAACCAGCCCATCGAGCTCGGTGGCACTCGCCCACCTCCAAAGGAGGACAACGATCATGCGCTCATGAGCACGTCCATAGAGAACCTCAGCCTCACCAATTGACTCCGGACCCAGCACTCTGCGTCATCCTATCGAGCCGGCTCCGCACCGATGGGATTGCAGCCCAGCCGTGGTCCATCGGATGGGCAGGTGCACTCGGGCGAGTCGCACCTTCGTCAACCCCTTCGACGATGTTCATGTCGCGCCTCCACAACGGCCCGACGGTGCCGACGGCACCGACGGCTCAAAGGCAACCTTCACAGGGAGCCTCGGGCCTGCACTGGATCCATGCCAAATCCACGGCCGCCGCCATGGCCGGCGAGAGAGGTCTGCATCGCGCCTTCAACTCTCTTTCTAACCTTAATTCCCTCCTGTTTAATTCCTTCATGCACGGGATAAATGGCCGTGGGAGAAGGAAACTTCTCTTGCATGCGTTAACGGCCTTAACTCCTGCTTAACTACCACTACTTAATGTCTTGCATACATTAACGGCCTTAACTTCTCTTGCATGTATTAACGACCTTAACTCTTGCATGCATTACATGTTTTGGAAATGGGCAACCCATCAATGCATGGAAATGATGGGCGTTGACAAGTCACGTGACCGACGGCCTCCGTCACGATGCCCCGGCGGTTTCTCGGTCCAACGTCAAGTGCTCACTGATAACCCGTAAAATGGAGTCTGCAGTACATAGCTGCACCATGTGACGTCCACTCGAACAGTCGGCATGCGCATGGCCACCCGGCGCGCCGTCACTCGGCTGGACACATCTCTATCATCCGGGTGTCTCGCGCGCCGTCACTCGGCTGAGCCCGTCTTCATCGCATCGCCGCCCCGCGCGTCGCCACACTGCTCGATGCTCTTACATCATCTGGCCGCCCCATGCGTCGTCACTCAACTGGACGCTCCTTCGTCACTCGGCCGCTCCTGTGCCATCAAACAGCTAAGTCATTATTCATATGTTGCATTGAATTGAATAGTCGTTTCTACATTACCGAGTGTCGAGGAAGTCGCACATGACGTCCACTCGGAGGCCACGCCACTGAGTGTACCTCTGCACTCGGTTGTTTATTTTTATGTGGGAACACTTCACTTCCGCTTCGTTTGGGTCCAGTACTCAAACGAGTTCAGCCGGATCCTTCACTCTTTTAGACTCTTGCTGGTTCCGAACCAGCAATCACGTGGCACACCCAGCGGGTGTCTATGGGTGCAATTTACACAAACTATTTCAGAAAATATCATATTACTTTGATAATTTTTTATGCTGGCTTGTGCTATTTTTCATACACAGGTTACTCGACACATCCGTGCGCCATCCTCATCGCTGCTCAGGCTCAGTCGCCGCAACGATCATTCATGTGTTTTCACGTGTTCAGAAGCCTTTTCAATGACGTAGTGGACACGGTCGCCCCGCGTGCCGTCGGTGGGTCGGACGCCTCTGCGACATACATCACTTGGCCGCCCCGCGCGTTGCCACTCAGCCAGAATCGTCTACCTCACTCGGATGCCATGCGCATCGCCACTCCGTGTGGCACGTCTTCATCACTCGGACGCCCCATGCGCCATCCTCATCGCTGCTCAGGCTCAGTCGCCGCAACGATCATTCATGCGTTTTCACGTGTTCAGAAGCCTTTTCAATGACGTGGTGGACACGGTCGCCCCGCGTGCCGTCGGTGGGTCAGACGCCTCCTCGACATACATCACTTGGCCGCCCCGCGCGTTGCCACTCAGCCAGAATCGTCTACCTCACTCGGATGCCATGCGCATCGCCACTCCGTGTGGCACGTCTTCATCACTCGGACGCCCCGTGCGCCATCCTCGTCGCTGCTCAAGCTCAGTCGCCGCAACGATCATTCATGCGTTTTCACGTGTTCAGAAGCCTTTTCAATGACGTAGTGGACACGGTCGCCCCGCGTGCTGTCGGTGTGTCGGACGCCTCCTCGACATACATCACTTGGCCGCCCCGCGCGTTGCCACTCAGCCAGAATCGTCTACCTCACTCGGATGCCATGCGCATCGCCACTCCGTGTGGCACGTCTTCATCACTCGGACGCCCCGCGCGCCACCACTCGGCTTAGCTGCGATTCAGCATCGCCTAAGTTAAAACTACTCCGAGTGCGGACATGTTCCACACTCGGGGACTTAGCTGCGACTCCGTATCGCCTAAGTTAAAAATAACTCCAAGTGCGGACATGCTCCACACTCGGGAACTTAGCTGCGACTCCGTATCGCCTAAGTTAAAAACAACTCTGAGTGCGGACATGCTCCACACTCGGGGGCTTAGCTGCGACTCCGTATCGCCTAAGTTAAAAACAACTCCGAGTGCGGACATGCTCCACACTCGGGGACTTAGCTGCGACTCCGTATCGCCTAAGTTAAAAACAACTCCGAGTGCGGACATGCTCCACACTCGGGGACTTAGCTGCGACTCCGTATCGCCTAAGTTAAAAACAACTCTGAGTGCGGGCATGCTCCACACTCGGGGGCTTAGGTGCGACTCCGTATCGCCTAAGTTAAAAAAAACTCCGAGTGCGGACATGCTCCACACTCGGGACTTAGTTGCGTCTCCATATCGCCTAAGTTAAAAACTACTCCGAGTACAGACACGCTCCACACTCGGGAACTTAGCTGCGACCCCGTATCGCCTAAGTTAAAAACAACTCTTAGAGACTTGACTTTGATCTAGAAATCATATAATGCAGATACAACAAACATTCAACATGACGAGCATTGGATGACTTAAACCCTCTGTCGGACTCATCTAGTCCGACAGAGGCTCGGGGACTACACCCAGTGGGTGCACTTAGCGTGCCCCCACTAGAAGAGAAAAACAAAAAAGAAACATTCTGCTTGGTCAGGTCCACCAACAACATCCAAGTTCAACAGATTCAACAGATTCCAACCGACTACCAGCAGTCAGTCAGAGTCTCAAGATCCTGTTGGTCACTCGGATCTACTTCAATTCTTAAGTTCACTCGGACGTACTACTCTGCGGAATCGATCAGGGCGAATGATGAAGACTTCAATCAACGCATAATTTTGCAAGGCCCTGAAGCACGTTCAATTTCGGTCTGCCGCTACAAGATTTACATCGACACCTTCACCACTTGGACCCTGATCCATTCGGGGGCTAATAAAGGGGATATAGCCCTAGGGTAGGGTCATAGGTCTGACCAATACGTCCTACCCAAGGACACCTCATTATTAGTTTAAGGACTACAAGGGAAATTCCTACTGGATTGTGACACCATCTAATCCACTCGGTACGGATTCACTCAGACAAGTACATTCCATCCACTCGGATGACAGTCAACCACTCGGCCGTATGACTCACTCGGTCATGCCAATACCGACAGTCAGCAAGACATCTGTAGTGGGCTGACATTATGGCATCAATGCCCCATCTTGTAACATAAGAGGTGAGGAGGTGGCGCACTCTATATAAGCCACCCCCCTCCACATAGCTAGGGACATCTTCTTCTTCTTCCCCCCAGCGGGCTCATTCCTTCCCTGGAGCTCTGGCTCTCTCTATACCATGTAACTCATCTCCATGAAAGATAAAACAAAGCCTCTCCGGAGCACGAGACGTAGGGTTGTTATCTCCACTGTGAGAGGCCTGAACTCGCTAAAACCACCGTGTCACCCATGTGCATCTTGATAGATCATGCTCCGTTATCCTACCCTCTTTCTATTGTCGGAATCGTTACCACGACAGGTAGCGAGGCACGCATCATGTTGTTGCCATCAAGGGTAAAAAGATGGGGTTTTCATCATTGGTTTGAGTTTATCCCTCTACATCATGTCATCTTGCTTAAGGCGTTACTATGTTGGTCATGAAGTCAATACAATAGATGCATGCTGGATAGCGGTCAATGTGTGGAGTAATAGTAGTAGATGCAGAAAGTATCGGTCTACTTGTCTCGGACGTGACGCCTATATGTATGATCGTTGCCTTAGATATCATCATGACTTTGTGCAGTTCTATCAATTGCTCGACAGTAATTTGTTTACCCACTGTGATATTTGCTATTTTGAGAGAAGCCTCTAGTGAACACTATGGCCCCCGGGTCTACTTCACACCATATTTTCAGCCTTACTCTTTTACTTCGTTGCACTTTCCGCCTTCAGATCTCACTTTGCAATCAATCTTGAAGGGATTGACAACCCCTTTATAGCGTTGCGTGCAAGCTGTTTTGCGTTTGCGCACGTACTCTGGACTTGACGAGATTCTCGTACTGGATTGATACCTTGGTTCTCAAACTGAGGGAAATACTTACTGCTCCTATGCTGCACCACCCTTTCCTCTTCAAGGGAAAAACCAACGCAAGCCCAGCCTCCATCAACGTGTCAATCTCTAGTGTTGTTGTCTGTTGCCGCAGCAAACACCTCAAGGAACAAGTGGGGCAAATGCTTTTGCATGTGTTCCTCCTCCCATGGTCTATGGAGGACCGGTCCACCCACCACATATTGATAATCTAGTTCCTCCACCAATGCTTGTAAAGAATGATTTTGCTAACTGTGTTTTTTTGTATAAATCTAATTTGAATCACAACTCAACACAACTTTGGAGAATCATTGAGCAATGATACTACCCACATGATCCAAGTAACCTCACGCCAATAGAAAAGGCCGACAATCAGCTCAATCCTCTACCTTGTTCATTCTTCAAGCTGTTGTTCCTGTTGAAGATCTTTGTCACGTGTGTTCCTTCACTCATGTCAAATATTGTTGGAAGCACATCATCGCCATGTACAAGGTAATCTCTAGCATTCAACGGTCCAACTATGAAGTGGTTCTTGATAAGGTTGATGAATTTGCTATGATCAAGGATGAAGACCCTTGTGAGCTATATCGAAGAGTTGCAACTCTTGTTGTTGCTCTTCAGGATCATGGAAGCAAAGATGTGGATGACACTTGGATTAAGTGCAAGTTTCTCAAGGCCATCATGCCTTTCAACAAGTCCATGTCCTCTATCATCTGTCACAGGACAGACTTTCATTCCTTGTCCTCAAGTGATGTGTTGGATGAGTTTATTGCCATGAAAATTTTGAACAAGTCCGCTAACAATGCTCTAGCCTGAGTTTAACAGTCAAGAAAAGACTCCCCCAACCTTGCTTTGAAGGCCAAGGCTGTTGTGGAGGAAGATGAGGAAGACGAAGAAGAATGGTGTCCTGAAGACACCAAGTATGTGTACCACGCGCACATGGCTCTTGCATCAAGGCAGTTTTGGGGCAACAAGGAAAACTCAAGGCCCAACTTCTCCAAGAACAACTCAAGCGGGTCTAAGGGAAAGCAACACGTGTGAACTTGCTACAACTGTGGCAATGTGAGTCACTTTGTGGCAGATTGTCCCTATGAGCAGAGGGAAGACAATGGGGGCAAGCTCATTCGCAAAGACAAGACCAAATCTTTTCCAAACAAAAACAACTTCCCCAAGAAGATGCCCCCTAAGGGGTTGATGGCTCAAGAAGAGTACCTCTCCGATGAGGATGATAACGAAGAGACAAGTGATGAAGCAATGGGAATGGCCACGGTGGTCATTGCATCTTATTCTCCAAGCAAGGTATCTCTCTTCAAGGCCCCCAACGAGAACCGCGTTGCCAAGTGTCTGATGGCCAAGGCATCCAACAAGGTAACATCTAATGCTCAAACTTCCAACATCAAAGTTACCATCTCCACTAGCATGGATAGCAGAGATGAAAAGGGAGAGGTAGAGGAGGAGGAAAACTCTTTTGGTAATATCATGAGAAATCTCAAGGGTAAATCCAAGAAGCACGTTGTTGCTCTCTTGGAACAACTCGATGAGGCTAATGACCTTATTGAATCTCATGAAGATACTATCTCTACACTTCAAGGTAATAGTCGTGACTATGCCGATGAGATTGCGGATCTTTCCATTGCTCTTGAAAAAGAGCAGGGACTTCGTTTGATTCTTGAGGAGTCACCTAAAGATGACCTTGCTAAGTTAAATAAAGATCTTTATCATGCTCTTGTTCTTACCCATGTGCTTCAATCCGAAAAGAGTGCACTTGGGCTTGATCATGATAGACTCGGGAAAGAGCTTGCGACACTTGACAAGGCTCGCAAGGCCTTGAAGAGTGCGCATGTCTCTTTAAAAGAGTCTCATGCTGAACTCCAAGTAAAACTCACTAAGGAAATAGTCACTTGCTCTCCATTTGTTTTATTTGATAATGCCCATGCTACTAAGCCCTGTTGTGAGCATGCACCTCTTGTGGAGGAGAACTCCAAATTAAAAGAGCAGCTTGAGAAAGGCCTTGTGACATGCATACAAGGTGAAAAGAATCTTAATGACCTTTTGAGTAGTCAAAAGGAAGTGGTTGCAAAGGAAAGAATTGGGTTTGCGCCTAAGCCCAAGAAGAAGAACAACAAGAAGAAGACCAACCAACCTCCCAAGCTTATGGAAACCTTTGTTAAATTAGGGGAGGGTACTCATTGGAAGAAAAAGGACCAACCTAAGGGTGGTAATGTCGTGAAGGGCAATACCCCTCTACCCAACACAGCCGACGACTTTAATCCCTCCTATGTGTTGTGTCATGCCAGTGATGGAAATGTTTTTGCAAAGTTTGTTGGTTTTTATTTGGGTTCCTAAGAACTTTATTACTAACATAAAAGGACCCATTAAATAATGGGTACCTAAATCCAAGTATTGATCTTATGCACGAGTTTGCTTCCGATGGGGTGTCATGGTTGCTTTATGGTGGAGTAACAAATCATATGACCGGACTCAAGGACTTGGTGGTGGACGTCCATCTCGACCCATCCACTGCCACCCAAGTCTCCTTTCGTGATGATGCGATTTCAAAGGTATTGGGTCTCGGCGAGTTGGTAATTTCTCCAGAACTTACTATTGAAAAGGTTATGCTAGTTGAGACCCTCGCATACAATTTACTTTTCGTTCATCAACTTGCACTTATGGGCTTTAGTACTTTCTTTGGCATTGCCTTTGTGGCCCTTTTGTGGAGCAAGACTCTTAAAGTAGCCTTTGTTGGGCATGTCAAGAATGGTCTATGTGGTTAACTTTTCAGAGTGACCCACTAAGACTGCGACTTGCCTAACGGCTAAAGTTGATGTGGGATGGCTTTGGCATCGCCGGCTAGCCCATGTTAATATGAGATCTTTGCAAAGTATCCACAAAGGGGATCGCATTCTTGGACTAAGCAATGTGATTTTTGCGAGAGTTCATGCTGGCAGTACATGTATTGGAGGAAAGATTCATGAGTCAGCTCACCGCCCCACAACTATCATCTACACAAAAAGGACCTTGGAACTCCTTCACATGGATCACTTTGGTCCTCCATCTTATGATAGTCTCGGGGGAATAAAGTATTGCTTGGTGATAGTGGATGATTACTCAAGATATACCTGGTATACTTTTTCAAGAGAAAGAGTGAGACTCAACAAACCGCCATCAACTTTGCTAACGAATCTCAACGCCAACATAATGCAATGATTTTGATGATCAGCAGTGACAATGGCACCAAGTTCAAGAACTACACCCTAAATGAGTTTTTGAGTGATGAAGGTCTCAAGCATCAATACTCTCCACCTTACACTCCTCAACAAAATGGTGTGGTGGAAAGGAAGAACTGGATGTTGATGGATGCATCAAGAACCATGATGGCGGAGTTTAAATCTCCGTATAACTTTTGGGCCGAAGACATCAACACCGCATGTCATGCATCCAATCGGCTTTACCTTCGCAAAGGCTTGAACAAGACTCCTTATAAAATTCTTAGCGACACCAAGACCAACCTCAAGTACTTCCGGGTGTTTGGCTGTAAGTGTTTCATTCTTAAGAAAGGTGCTCGTTTGTCTAAGTTTGAACCTAAAGCTCAAGAGGGCATATTTGTTGGTTATGCTACAAACTCTCGCTTACCATGTCCTCAACAAGTCCTTGGGACACACTGAGGAGACGTGTAACGTGGAGTTCGATGAGAATAATGGCTCCCAAGTGGAGCAAAGTGGTCTTTGTGATGTAGGTGATGAAATTCCTCCCCAAGCCAGAAGAAGAATGGGCGTGGAATACTTCTTGCCCGTTGAGGAACCCCTTCTGGCTGAAGGAGAAGGACGATGTTCCACTCATGTGGAACCATCACCGACGCAAGACCCACATGCTTCCGAAGAATGCTCCGAAGGCCCTCGTCCCTGTGATCCCGATCAAGGAAAAGATCACCTGAAGATGGTCCTACACCAAATGATGTCCTTGATCCAGCTCACCCCTATAAGGATGCTCAATATAAAGAGCAATCTCAAGATCAAGACCAGGTTCAAGATCAAGAGCAAGCGCAAGAACAAAATCAAGCTCAAGATCAAGGGCAAACTCAAAAAGGCGGTAAAAGTGTCAAACAAGCTCCTCACCTTACCCCTGCGGAGATTCAAGAAAGACATGCTGCCAAGAGTGCCAAAATGCTCAAAAATTACAAAAAGGGGTAACCACACTTTGTCAATTATCAAACTTTAGTGCCCATCACGCGTTTGTTTCTTGCATTGAACCACTAAAGGTACAAGAGGCTCTCGAATACATGGATTGGGTTGAAGCCATGCATGAAGAACTCAACAACTTCGAGCGCAACAAAGGTGGTAACTGGTGCCAAGACCAAAGGAGAACCACAAAATCATTGGGAGAAAGTGGATCTTTAAGAACTGGCAAGATGGAAACGGTGTCGTCACTCGGAACAAGGCAAGATTGGTAGCACAAGGCTACTCCCAAGTCGAGGGTATCGACTATGGTGAAACCTTTGCTCTTGTCGCTCGCCTTGAGTCTATTCTCATGTTGCTTGCATTTGCTTCTCATCATAACTTCAAATTATACCAAATGGATGTGAAGAGTGCATTTGTTAATGGTACCCTTAAGGAGTTGGTTTATGTCGAGCAACCCTCGGGTTCGAGGATCCCAAGTTCCCTAATCATGTGTATGTTCTTGATAAGGCACTCTATGGCCTTAAACAAGCCCCACGTGTGTGGTATGAGGACCTTACCGAGATGTTACATGATCTTGGCTTTGAAGTTGGGAAAATTTACCCCATTCTTTTCACTAAGAAGGTCAAAGGGAACTTGTTCATATGCCAACTATATGTTGATGATATTATCTTTGGTTCTCCTAACAAATCTTTTAATGAAGAATTTGCTGCTCTAATGACTAAAGAGTTTGAGATGTCCATGATGGGAGAGTTGAAGTTTTTCCTTGGATTCGAAGTCAAGCAACGATGTCAAGGAACCTTACTCAATCAAGCAAAATGCACTCAAGACATGGTCAACAGGTTCAAGATGGATGATCTCAAACCTGCTAAGGCCAACACTCTCAACTGCCATCTTGACCTCGACCCCAATGGTAACGCTATGGATCAAAAGGTATATCGCTCTATGATAGGATCTCTGCTTTACCTTTGTGTATCTAGACCAGATATTATGTTGAGTGTGCGAATTTGTGCATGATTTCAATATGCATCTAAGGAAAGTCACTATGTGGCGTTCAAGCGAATCTTTCAATATTTGGATCATACCCCAAACTTTGCTTATGGTATCCCAAAGGGGCTTCATTTGATCTCGCGGGATATTCGGATTTGGATTGTCCGGGAGACCATGTGGATAGGAAGTCAACTTCTGGAGGTTGCCAATTCCTTGGCCGCTCTGTGGTAAGTTGGTCTTCCAAGAAACAAAATTGTGTTTCTCTCTCGTCCATCGAGGCTGAACATGTAGTTGTTGCAAGTTGATGTGCCCAATTCCTATGGATGAGGCAAACTTTAAAGTATTATGGTGTCACTTGTGACAAAGTGCCTCTTTATTGTGATAATATTAGTGCCATCTCAATCTCGAACAACCCGGTTCAACATTGCAAGACGAAGCACATCAGTATTCGGCATCACTTCATCCGGGAGCATATCAAGCGTGGGGAGATTGATCTCATTTACCTCAACACTAATGAACAACTTGCAGATATCTTCAGAAGCCTTTGAATGAAGCAAGATTTCGCGAGTTAAGGCATGAACTAAATATCATTGATTTTAGCAATGTACATTGAAATCTGGCACATCCCACCACTCTCATCATTATATTCTGTTTAGATGTAGGAATGAATTTAGGGGGAGTCTAGTTCTCTCAATGAACTACCCCTCCTCCTATTATGCATAAAACAATCAAATCTTTAACATTCGCCATTTTTGATGGTATTTGTGTCACAAAGACGAGTTTTGATCCTGGGCCTAAGGTTAAAATCTTAGCGGTGCCATATCATTTCACTCAAACATAGGTGTCCTCAGCCACTGCCCCCTCTTCGTGAGGTATTTGCCCTTGGTATTTCTTTTTGTTGCATATTTTTGCCCCTCTTAAGGTTTAGGTGTGGTATCCTTCAAGGTGTGTATTCTTTTTTCATGGTTCTTCTCGATCACCTTGGAACTTACCCCACCATACTCCGCTGTCTGTTCTCGGAGTGGTACTACCGGTTGCGGCAAACGACGCTTAAAACGAGGGTCAGGACGAAGGGGTACTCAGTTTCCCCTTCATGCCCAACTCCTCCCCCCGGTGCCCTCATCGCCTGCCACCGTTTCCACCGCACCGGAGTGCCTCCGGCGCCCCGGATCTGGTGCCTCCCCCTGGATTCGCTCCGTGGAGGCCCTCCCTTCCCTGATCTCCTCCAATGGAAGCTAGTAATGCCATTCTTCCTTCTTGATTTCGGATCCTCTTCCTTGGATCCAATTTTTTGTAGGGCATTGCTAGATTCCTGCATTTTTGGACAAACTATTGATAGGAGGAGATCCTATATATGATTCCTATTAGTTATGGTGTAGTACCTATAATCATTGGCATCGATCTCAGATCCGGATGTACCAGACTCCCTCAAACAGCGCTACAACTGCTTGCATCGGCGGTACAACCGCTCCTTTGACTGGTACAACCAGCGTGCCTGATTCCTATGCCACTGCTTCTTTGTTTTACTTTGCATACCTGATATATTCTTGTTTTTGCGTACAATCCTCTCATCTTTTCCGGGTTTCTTTCTGTGTGCTTTTTCTCGTATGTGTCTGTGGCAGGCTCTGGTTCCCGCTCTGCTCCTCGGAAGAACACCAAGAAGCATGCTCATAGGTGTAGGATCGTGGATGACTCTGAGCACGAGGAACTTGTGATCCCTACCAATCCCTCTCGCCGTGCAAAAGCCTTGGCCGCCAAGCAGTGAACTATTGACATTGAGCATTGGAAGAACAACATGTACTACTTTGGAAAAGCATATATTCTTTGTGACGAATTTGACTTGATCAAGCTCATGACACTCAATTGTCCCGTTGATGTGCAGCTCATTCACCAGTTCTATGCCACGGTTCACTTTGGCACTGATGAAGCTCGCACCCTTACCTTCATGTGTCGTGATGAGCTTTTTGAGGTCTCGTGGCATGCCTTATGCAATGCTCTTGGGTATGATGATACCGGTCTCGCTGGGCAGGGCGGAATTCGTCCTCATGATCGGGCTCATCCAATGGATAAGGTGAAGCTTGCTCCCTTGTACATTCCCGAGCGTGGGATTGCTGGCTCCTTTATGGACCTGCCGTCGGTCTATGATATTCTGCACTGTGTTTTCCAGAATGTACTCCCGCCCAAGGTGGGCAATCAAGATGATATTCATGGTTACTTCATTGATCGGCTTGTTGCTATGCGGGAGATGGCTCGCACTGGGGCCACATTTGATGCTTCCAAATGGTTATGGGAGGAGCTCTACTCCACGGTTCAATACAAGTTGGTCCCCAAGTATGCTCCATTCATTATGTGCTTCCTCAACTCTATGTGGGCAGTTCGTAGGCCTGACAAGCCTCTCTCTTCTCGTGAGAATCTCATTGGGCATGAGGTCAAGCAACTCCGGAAGAAGAAACATGTTGCTCCTCGCTTCCCCGACGACGCTCGTGAGGATGTTTTTGCTACGTCCAGTGACAATGACTTTGAGATTCCTGCGGCTGCCAAGCCATCTTGGGTCTCCAACTTCTCGGATAAGTTAAAGAAGACCTTCTACCTCCAAGCTCATGTTCAGCAAAAGCTCTATGTATGCCATGTCAACGAGAAGCTTGCTAGGCGCAGACAGACCCATATTATGCATGCTCTCAAGCTTGAGGCTGTGAGTGGTTCCGAGAAGCCCATCATCCCTGAGAAGAAGTGGATCTATGGTCATAGCTCTTGGACAGATTATGAGGCCTTAGGTCAGCCTGCTACCTCCTCTGTTGCTGCTGCTCCGGATGTGTCTGGTAGTGATGATGGTGATGGTGATGATGAGTCTTCTACTCGTGATTCCAAGGAGTCTGACGGATATGATGAGCTTTACTGAGCACCGGGGTGATAGCATCGCTCTTTTCCTTTTTGGTGTCCTGATGCCAAAGTGGGGAGAGCTATATCATGACGGGATTTGCATGGGGGCTCTGGCTATCATTTTGTCGTATCGTTTGTTTTGTTTTTCAAGTTGAACTCGTATTTGCTTGTTAGTTTGTCTTAAACCTATCGTGTGGAGACTATTTGTGTTTCTGTGGAGACCATGTTTATTATTTCCCGTATCATTTAAAGCTCTACTCGTTATCTCGTACATATGCTCCTTAATGTTAAATTTTTGTATGTACCCTCTGGATGGTCTCTAAAACCGAGGGGGAGCTCCGCTCCTACTTTAGAGACCATCTATGAAAATTGTGTTGTTGTCATCATCCACGAAAAAGGGGAGATTGTACGGGCATTCTCGTGCTGAAGTGTTTTGGTGATGATGACAACTCACTATGTTGTCTAACTGGGTGTCAAGTATGCAGGTATCATTTGTTAGACACAAGATGGTGAGGTATTCCCTCCAAACAGAAAAGATCAAAGACATGTTCCCTACGTGTTTATTCTCTTTGGTCATAGGGATCCCTTACTATTAAGAGGGAATCCACATGGGAAGTCTATGGGTGAATCAATTCTTCTCTCACACTTTTGCACCCATCGTTTTCCATCGCATTATTGAGAGAGGAGCCACTGTGTTTTCTAACTGACCAGTTGTACTGCTGCTATGGGCGGTTGTACCGCTCAACAGCTGGGCAGTTGTACCAGCCCTGCACTGGTCCACAACCGGCCACGGCTCTGTTTCACCGTGGTTGATGGGCAGTGGTGGCCCGGTTGTACTACAGTATTAATTATAGTTGGTACTACCGGTGTTCCAAGAGGTTGTACTGCTTGGGACTTAGCCACGCCCAACAGTTGTGGTTGGTGACACCTCAAGGCCAACTTTCTGTTTTGTCCCGGTTGTAGGGCGGTGGTTGACCGGTTGTTCCACTAATATTCGAACATCGGTTGTACCTATTGGGGAACATTGCATGTGAAACAAAAAAAATCCTACGCACACGAAGACCTATCATGGTGATGATCATCTACGAGAGGAAGATCGGATCTACAAACCCTTTTAGATCGCTAAGCGGTAAGCATTAAAAAACACGGTTGATGTAGTGGAACGTCTTCGCAATCCAAATTGTCACCGTACCACGATCCGTCCCAATCTAGCACCGAAGGGATGGCACCTCTGCGTTCAGCACACGTACAACTCGATGACGATCTCTGCCTTCTTGATCCAGCAAGAGAGGCGGGGAAGTAGATGAGTTCTCCGGCAGCGTGACGACGCGCCGGTGATGGTGGTGACCTATTCCTGCAGGGCTTCGCCTAAGCACCATAGAAATCCGATCTAGAGGAAGAACTACAAACTAGAGGAGAGGGTAGCACGTGGCTGAAATTGTGTCTCAAAAACCCTCAAAACTCTAGTATATATAGGAGGAAGGAGGGGCTAGCCTTGAGAACCAAGGGAACCTCCCTTGGGCTCAGCCGAATAGGAGAGGAGGAGTCCTCCTCCAATCCTACTTGGATTAGGACTCCTCCCCAAGTTGTCCACCTCTTTTGGTTTTTCCACTTTTTACCTCATGGGCTTTCTTTGGTTGACTAGTCAGCCCATCAAGGGTTGTTGCGCCACCATCAAGTCCACGTGGCCCTCTTGGGGAGTGGTGGGCCCACCTGGTGGACCCCTGGTACCCATTCGTCACTCCCGGTACACTGCGAGTAATGCCTGAAATCCTTCCATAATCCAAATACCAACTTCGTATATATCAACTTTGTTTCTAGACCATTCTGGAACTCCTCATGACATCCGGGACTCCAAACAAAACTTTTGTGACCAGCACCTACAACTCAACTATACCGAAACGTCACTGAACCTTAAGTGTGCAGACCATGCGGGTTCGAGAACTATGTAGACATGACCTGAAACACTCTCTCGTCAATATCCAATAGCGGGACATGGATGTCCATATTGAATCCTACATAGTCTACGAAGATCTTATCGGTTGAACCTCTATGTCAAGGATTCATATAATCCGTATACTATTCCCTTTGTCCTTTGGTATGTTACTTGCCCAAGATTCGATCGTCGGTTTCTCCATACCAATTTCAATCTCGTTACCGGCAAGTCTCTTTACTCGTTCCGTAATACAAGATCCCGTGACTAACTCTTTAGTCACATTGCTTGCAAGGCTTGTATGTGATGTTGTATTACCAAGTGGGCCCCAAGATACCTCTCCTTCACACGGAGTGACAAATCCCAATCTCGATCCATGCTAACTCAACGGACACCTTCGGAGATGCCTGTAGAGCACCTTTATAGTCACCCAGTAACGTTGCTACGTTTGGTACACACAAGGCATTCCTCCGGTGTCAGTGAGTTACATGATCTCATGGTCATAGGAATGAATACTTGACATGCAGAAAACGATAGCAACAAAATGACACAATCATATGCTACGTTTATAGTTTGGGTCTTGTCCATCACAGCATTCTCAATGATGTGATCCTGTCATCAAGTGACAACACTTGTCTATGGCTAGGAAACCTTAACCGTCCTTGGTCAATAGGCTAGTCAACTAGAGACTCACTAGGGACATAGTTTTGTCTATATATCCACACATGCATTTATGTTTCCATTCAATACAGTTATAGCATGGATAATAAACGATTATCTTGAAACAGGAAATATAATAATAACTATTTTATTATTGCCTCTAGGGCATGTTTCCAACAGTCTCCCACTTTCACTAGAGTCAATAATATAGCCTCACATGTTCATGTGATTTACAATGTAATGAATCTAACACCCATACAGTTCTGGTATTGTTCATGCTTTGCTCGTGGTAGAGGTTTAGTCAGCGGATCTACAACATTCAGATCTGTGTGCACTTTGCAAATATGTATGTATTCCTCCTTGATGTAATCGCGGATGGCGTTTAAGCGTCGCTTTATGTGTCTGGTCCTCGTGTGTAACCTTGGTTCCTTCGCTAGAGCAATGGCACTAGTGTTGTCACAGAATAGATTGATTGGTTCCAGTGCACTTGGCACTACTCCAAGATCTGACATGAATTGATTCATCCAGACACCCTCCTTGGGCGCCTCTGAGGCAGCTATGTACTCCGCTTCGCATGTAGAATCAGTTATGACGCTTTGCTTTGAACTATGATACGTCTCCATCGTATCTACTTTTCCAAACTCTTTTGCCCTTGTTTTGGACTCTAATTTGCATGATTTTAATGGAACTAACCCGGACTAAGGTTTTTTTCAGCAGAATTGCCATGGTGTTGATTTTGCGCAGAAACAAAAGTTCTCTGAATGACCTGGAAATTTACGAGGATTTTTTGTGGAATATATAAGAAATACTGGCGTAGGAATCAACCAGAGACGTGGAGCGAGGAGCCCACAAGCCCAGGAGGCGCGACCCCCCTCGCCGCGCCTTGCAGGCTTGTGGGGCCCTCAGGGCTCCGCCGCCTCCAACTCCAGCTCTATTTAGTCCCATTTGCCTAGAAAAAAATTAAAGAGAAGAGTTCATCATGTTTTACGATACGAAGCCGCCGCCACCACATGTTCTTCCTCTCGAGGGCAGATCTGGAGTCCGTTCTGGGCTCTGGAGAGGGGGAATCGACGCCTTCGTCATCACCAACCATCCTTCATCGCCAATTCCATGATGCTCTTCACCATTCGTGAGTAATCTCATCGTAGACTTGCTGGACGGTGATGGATTGGATGAGATCTATCATGTAATCGAGTTAGTTTTGATGGGGATTGATCCCTAGTATCCACTATGTTCTGAGATTGATGTTGCTACTACTTTGCTATGCTTAATGCTTGTCACTAGGGCCCGAGTGCCATGATCTCAGATCTGAACCTATTATGTTTTCATCAATATATGTGTGTTCTCGATCCTATCTTGCAAGTTGTAGTCACCTGCTATGTGTTATGACCCGGCAACCCCGGAGTGACAATAGCCGGAACCACTCCCGGAGATGACCATAGTATGAGGAGTTCATGTATTCACTATGTGCTAATGCTTTGTTCCAGTTCTCTATTAAATGGAGAACCTTAATATCCCGTAGTTTCCATTAGGACCCCGCTGCCACGGGAGGGATGGACAATAGATGTCATGCAAGTTCTTTTCATAAACACGTATGACTAATACGGAATACATGCCTACATTACATTGACGAACTGGAGCTAGTTACATATCTCCCCATGTTATAACTGTTGCATGATGAATGTCATCCGGCATAATTATCCATCACCGATCCAATGCCTACGAGTTTTTCCTACTGGTCCTTGCTACGTTACTTTGCCGCTACTGTTGTCACTATTGCTGCTGTTACCGTTGCTATTGTTGCTACCACACTACTTTGCTACTGAAACTTTGCTGCAGATACTAAGTCTTTCAGGTGTGGTTGAATTGAAAACTCAACTGCTAATACTCGAGAATATTCTTTGGCTTCCCCTTGTGTCGAATCAGCAAATTTGGGTTGAATACTCTACCCTCGAAAACTGTTGTGATGCCCTATACTTGTGGGTTATCAAACTGCACCATCTTACCACACCCCCGTTAACAACAAATACGTATCCGATTTGCGACTTAGAGTCATCCGGATCAGTGTCAAAGCATGCATTGACGTAACCCTTTACGACGAGCTCTTCGTCATCCCCATAAACGAGAAACATTTCCTTAGTCCTTTTCAAGTACTTCAGAATATTCTTGACCGTCGCCCAGTGTTCCACTCCTGGATAACTTTGAAACTTGTCTGCCATACTTATGGCCAGGCTGACATCCGGTCTTGTGCACAGCATTGCATACATGATAGACCCTATGGATGAAGCATAGGGGACGACACTCATCTTTTCTCTATCTTCTGCAGTTACTGGATGTTGAGTCTTACTCAACTTTACACCTTGTAACACAGGCAAGAACCCCATCTTTGATTGTTCCATTTTGAACTTCTTCAAAACTTTATCAAGGTATGTGCTTTGTGAAAGAGCTATTAGGCGCCTCGACCTATCTCTATAGATCTTTATGCCCAATATGTAAGTAGGTTCTCCTAGGTCTTTCATTGAAAAACTTTTATTCAAGTAATCCTTTACGCTTTCCAAAAACTCCACATTGTTTCGAATCAGCAATATGTCATCCACATATAATATTAGAAATGCTATAGAGCTCACACTCACTTTATTGTAAATACAAGATTCTCCAAAAACTTGTATAAACCCAAACGCCTTGATCACCTCACCAAAGCGCTCATTCCAACTCCGAGATGCTTGCACCAGTCCATAAATGAATCACTGGAGCTTGCACACCTTGTCAGCATTCTCTGGATCGACAAAACCTTCGGGTTGTATCATATACAACTCTTCCTTAAGAAACTCGTTAAGGAACGCCATTTTGACATCCATCTGCCAGATTTCATAATTGAAAAATGCAGCTATTGCTAACATGATTCGGACGGACTTAAGCATCGCTAGAGGTGAGAATGTCTCATCGTAGTCAACTCCTTGAACTTGTGAAAAACCCTTTGCCACAAGTCGATCTTTATAAATGATCACATTACCGGCCGCGTCTGTCTTCTTCTTAAAGATCCATTTGTTCTGAATAGCCTTGAGACCTTCAGGTAATACTTCCAAAGTCCACACTTTGTTTTCATACATAGATCCTATCTCGGATTTCATGGCTTCTAACCATTTGTTGGAATCTGGGCCCACCATTGCTTCTCAATAATTCACAGGCTCGTTGTTGTCTAACAACATGATAGACAAGACAGGATTCCCATACTACTCGGGAGCAGTACGTGCTCTTGTCGACCTGCGAGGTCTGACAGTAACTTGATCTGAAGCTTCATGATCATCATCATTAGCTTCCTCTTCAACTGGTGTTGCCTCGACAGAAATTTCTTTCTGCCCTGCGCCACCATCTTGTTGAAGCAGAGGTTCTGTAACCTCATCAAGTTCTATCTTCCTCCCACTCAATTCTTTCGAGAGAAACTCTTTCTCAAGAAAAGCTCCGTTCTTAGCGACAAACACTTTGCCCTCAGGTCTGAGATAGAAGGTATACCCAACTATCTCTTTCGGGTAACCTATGAAGACACACTTTTCCGCTTTGGGTTCCAGCTTTTCAGGCTGAAGCTTTTTGACATAAGCATCGCATCCCCAAACTTTAAGAAATGACAACTTTGGCTTCTTGCCATACCATAGCTCATATGGTGTTTTCTCAATGGATTTTGATGGTGCCCTATTTAAAGTGAATGCAGCTGTCTCTAATGCATAGCCCCAAAATGATATTGGCAAATCGGTAAGAGACATCATAGATCGCACCATATATAATAAAGTACGATTACGACGTTCGGACACACCATTATGTTGTGGTGTTCCAGGTGGTGTCAACCATGAAACAGTTCCACATTGTCTTAAGTGAGCACCAAACTCGTAACTCAAATACTCTCCTCCTCGATCAGATCATAGGAACTTTATCTTCTTGCTATGATAATTTTCAACTTCACTCTAAAATTGCTTAAACTTCTCAAACGTTTCAGACTTGTGCTTCATCAAGCAGATATAGCCATACCTACTGAAATCGTCGGTGAAGGTGAGAAAAGAAGATATCCGTTGCGCGCCTCTATGCTCATTGGTCTGCACACATCAGTATGTATGATCTCCAATAAGTCACTCGCACGCACCATTGTTCCAGAGAACGGAGTCTTAGTCATCTTGCCCATGAGGCATGGTTCGCATGTGTCAAGTGATTCAAAATCAAGTGACTCCAAAAGTCCATCCGCATGGAGTTTCTTCATGCGCTTAACACCAATATGACCCAACGGCAGTGCCACAAGAAAGTGGCATTATCATTGTTAACTCTACATCTTTTGGTCTCAATGTTATGGATATGAGTGTCATCACAATCGAGATTCAACATGAACAAACCCCTCCATTGGGTGCATGACCATAAAAGATATTACTCGTATAAATAGAACAACCATTATTCTCAGACTTAAATGAGTAACCATATCGCAATAAACAAGATCCAGATATAATGTTCATGCTCAACGCAGACACTAATAACAATTATTTAAGTTCATAACTAATCCCGATGGTAACTGAAGTGAGACCGTGCCGACGGCGATTGCATCAACCTTGGAACCATTTCCCATGTGCATCTTCACTTCATCCTTCGCCAGCCTTCGTTTATTCTGCTGTTCCTGTTTCGAGTGGCAAATGTGAGTAACAGAACCGATATAAAATACCCAGGCACTACTACGAGAGTTGGTGAGGTACACATCAATAACATGTATATCACATATACCTTGTTTGGCGTTGGCCGCCTTCTTATCGGCTAGATACTTGGGGCAGTTGCGCTTCCAGTGACCAGTCCCCTTGCAACAATAGCACTCGGTTTCCGGCTTAGGCCCAGCCTTGGGTTTCTTTGTCGGAGGGGCAACAGCTTTGCCACTCTTCTTTGAGTTACCCTTCTTGCTTTTGTCGTTTTTCTTGAAACTAGTGGTCTTATTGACCATCAGCACTTGATGTTCTTCCTGGATTTCTGACTCAGCGACTTTCAGCATCGCAAATAACTCGTCGGGTGACTTATTCATCCCTTGCATGTTATAGTTCAACACAAAGCTCTTGTAGCTAGGTGCCAATGATAGCTTCTTGTGGGAGAGCGATCCCTAGCTCATCTAGACGGTTTGAGTACCCAGACATTTTGAGCACATGTTCACTGACAGACGAATTATCCTCCATTTTGCAAGCATAGAATTTATCGAAGGTCTCATACCTCTCTATCCGGGCATTCTTCTCAAAGATAAACTTCAACTCCTGGAACATCTCATATGCTCCATGATGTTCAAAACGTCTTTGAAGTCCCGGTTCTAATCCATACAAAACTGCACATTGAACTAGTGAATAGTCATCCTTACGAGCTTGCCAAGCGTTCAAAACATCTTGGTCAGCCGTAGCGGGTGGTTCATCTCCTAGCGCTGCATCAAGGACATAATTCTTTTGCCCAACTTGGAAGATAAGCCTCAAATTTTGAGCCCAGTTTACAAAGTTGCTACCATCATCTTTCAGCTTAGCTTTCTCTAGGAACATATTGAAATTCAGGGTTGCTAATGCGCGAGCCATTGATCTACAACATATTTTTTTGCAAACTTTACTTAAACTATGTTCAAGACAATTGAGTTTAGCTAATCATATTACTAATAAACTCCCACTCAAATAGACATCCCTCTAGTCATTCGAGTGTCGCATGATCCAAATTCACTAACTCAAGTACGATCATCACGTGAGTTGAGTATAGTTTCAGTGGTGAACATCTCCATGTTGATCATATCTACTATATGATTCATGCTCGACCTTTAGGTCTCTTGTGTTCCGAGGCCATGTCTGTACATGCTACACTTGTCAAGTTTAACCCGAGTGTTCCGCACGTACAACTGTTTTGCACCCGTTGTATGTGAATGTCGAGTCTATCACACCCGATCATCACGTGGTGACTCGAAACGCCGAACTGTCGCAATAGTGCATAGTCGGGGAGAACACAATTTTATCTTGAAATTTTAGTGAGCTATCACCTTATAATGCCACCGTCGTTCTATGAAAAATAAGGTGCATAAAAGGATTAACAGCACGTGCAAATCATAAGTGACATGATTGTTGGGGAACGTTGCATGGGAAACAAAAAAAATCCTACGCACACGAAGACCTATCATGGTGATGTTCATCTACGAGAGGGAGATCGGATCCACATACCCTTGTAGATCGCTAAACGGCAGCATTAATGAACGTGGTTGATGTAGTGGTACGTCTTCATGATCCGTCCCTCGAACCGTCCCACGATCCGTCCCACGAACCGTCTCGCGATCCGTCCCGATCTAGCGCCGAACGGACAGCACCTCCGCGTTCAGCACACGTACAGCTCGATGACGATCTCGGCCTTCTTGATCCAGCAAGAGAGATGGAGAATTAGATGATTTCTCCAGCAGCGTGACGGCGCGCCGGTGTTGGTGATGATCTATTTCTGCAGGGCTCCGCCCGAGCTCCGCAGAAATCTAATCTAGAGGAAGAACTACGAGGTGTAGGTTTGAGTTGCACGTGGCAAAAGTTGTGTCTCAAACAACCCTAAACCTCTAGTATATATAGGAGGATCCAAGGGGTGGGGCAAAGCCCTAGGGCGCCATCCAAAGGTGTCCCTCCTTGGGTCGGCCGAAGTAGGAGGGAGGAGTCCTTCTCCAATCCCACTTGGATTAGGACGCCTTCCTTATTTTCCCACCTCTTTTGGTTTTTCCACTTTTTCCTCATGGGCTTTCCTTGGGTGACTTTGTCAGCCCATTATACCTTATTGTACATCCAATAAACCCAGGTGGACCCCTTGGGGTGTGGTGGGCCCCCCAGTGGACCCCCGGAACCCATTCGTCACTCCCGGTACACTGCAGGCAATGCCCGAAAACCTTCCGGAATCCAAACACCAACTTCATATATATCAATCTTCATTTCCATACCATTCCGAAAACCTTCGTGACATCCGTGATCTCATCCGAGACTCCGAACAACCTTCGGTCACCAACACATATAACTCAACTATACTAAAACATCATTGAACCTTAAGTGTGCAGACCCTGCGGGTTCGAGAACTATGTAGACATGACCCAAGACACTCCTAGGTCAATATCCAATAGCGGGACCTGGATGCCCATATTGGATCCTACATATTCTACGAAGATCTTATCGGTTGAACCTCTGTGCCAAGGATTCATATAATCCCGTATATCATTCCCTTTGTCCTTCGGTATGTTACTTGCCCGAGATTCGATCGTCGGTATCTCCATACCTATTTCAATCTCGTTACCGGCAAGTCTCTTTACTCGTTCCGTAATACAAGATCCCGTGACTAACACTTTAGTCACATTGCTTGCAAGGCTTGTATGTAATGTTGTATTACCGAGTGGGCCCGGGGATACCTCTCCGTCACACGAAGTGACAAATCACAGTCTCGATCCATGCTAACTTAACGGACACCTTCGGACATGCCTGTAGAGCACCTTTATAGTCACCCAGTAACGTTGTGACGTTTGATACACACAAGGCATTCCTCCGGTGTAAGTGAGTTACATGATCTCATGGTCATAGGAATGAATCCTTGACATGCAGAAAACAATAGCAACAAAATGACACGATCATATGCTACGTTTATAGTTTGTGTCTTGTCCATCACATCATTCTCCAAATGATGTGATCCTGTCATCAAGTGACAACACTTGTCTATGGCTAGGAAACCTTAACCATCCTTGATCAATAGGCTAGTCAACTAGAGACTCACTAGGGACACAATTTTTTCTATATATCCACACATGCATTTATGTTTCCATTGAATACAGTTATAGCATGGATAATAAACGATTATCTTGAAACAGGAAATATAATAATAACTATTTTATTATTGCCTCTAGGGCATATTTCCAAGAGTACAGATCTGGCAACTGGTTGTACTACCTAGTGCAAAATAGTTGTAACGGTTAGAAATCTAGGGGGGCTATATAAGGAGGTCTTTCTTATTCCTCCTCCCTTATCTCTTACCTCTCTCTCTCTCTCCACCATTGATGCACTGAACCTTTCTTGCCCGATCTCTCTCTCTAGCCACCCAAACTTGTTGTCTTGCTAGCGACTGAAGGAGGAGACCTAGATCTACACATCCACCAAAGGAAAATTGATTCCCCCAAGTTCTTGTGTGGATGTTGTTACTCTTGGGTGTTTGAGCACCCTAGACAGAAGAGGTCACCTTGGAGCCACATTCCATTGTGGTGAAGCTCCGTGGTTTCGTTGGGAGCCTCCAATTAAGTTGTGGAGATAGCCCCAACCTTGTTGTAAAGGTCCGGTTGCCACCTTCAACGGCACCACTTCGTGGAATTAAGGCACTTCACATTGTGTGAGGGCATGAGGAGAATATGGTGGCCTTAGTGGCATCTTGAGGAGCATTGTGCCTCCACACCGCTGCAACGGAGATGTACATCCCCTCAAAGGGAATGAAATTCGGGAACACGTCCTCGTCTTCATCGGTCCACTTGTGGTTATTTCTTAACTTTACTTGTATTTACTCTTTGCTTATTATTGTTGTTGTTAGCATCATATAGGTTGCTCACCTAGTTGCATATCTAGATAACCTATTTGTTGCTAAACCTATTTTTTTAAAGAAAACCTTAAAAATTGTTAGTTTCCTATTCACCCCACTCTAGTCAACCATATCGATCCCTTCAGATTTAACACAATCAAAATCTAGCTTTATACCTGATTGTTTACCTTCATCGAGTTCCCAATCTTCAGTGTTGCGTCAAATATTTTACAAAATATCCCATGTGAATATAATAGTCTCCTTAATATAGGAATCGATAGCGCAAGCATCGAGTAAGGTTTGATCATCATGAGAAAGTCGAGCATAAAAATGATGTATAATCAACTCCTTTGAGAGCTCATGGTTGGGGCAGGTGTGCATCATAGATTTAAGCCTCCCCCAAGGTTGAGTGATGCTTTCTCCTTCACGAGGCCAGCAATTATAAATAAAATTCCGATCATGATGAATTGGATGCATAGGATAAAACTTCTGATGGAATTCCAGCTCCAAGTGATTCCAATCCCATGATCCAATATCATCCAACAGCATGTACCACATTAGTGCTTTTACCTCCAAAGATAAAGGGAAAACTTTCTTCTTAAATTTTTCTTTGGGTAGACCTGAAAGCTTAAAAAATCCACAAATCTCATCAACATATATCAAATGGTAATTAGGATGAATTGAACAGTTATAAGGATTAACGAGAAGTTTCTCTACCATTCCCAAAGGAATAACATAATAAATTTTTTCAATGAGATCAATAGGTTGAGGAACAATTTCCTCAACTTCTGTTTGACGCGAAGATGCCGAGAACAAGCCACTCAAAGGGTGACCGTTCATAGTGATAAGCAACAATAAATTTCAGCACGTATTTAAAATGTTTCCTTACCAATTTCAACTTACCAAAGGCGCTTCACTCCCCGGCAACGGTGCCAAAAAAGAGTCTTGATGACCCACAAGTATAGGGGATCAATCATAGTGCTTTCAATAAGTAAGAGTGTTGAACCCAACGAGGAGGAGAAGGAAATGATAAGTAGTTTTCAGCAAGGAGTTCTCTCCAAGTGTTATAAGTAACAGTGATAGATAGTTTTGTAGCAAGATAATTCATAACAAGTGACAAGTAATAATAGTAGCAAAGGAGAAGAAAGGTATCCCAATCCTTTTTCTAGCAAAGGACGGGCCTGAAAGTTCTCTTATATAAAGCAAACGCTCCCGAGGACACATGGCAATTTCTGTCTAGTCATGTCATCATATTAGGTTGATTCGCGTTTGCAACTTTGATGATTTGATATGTGGGTGGACCGGTGCTAAGGTGTTGTTTTTACTTGAACTAAAAACCTACTTATGATTACCCACTCTTGCAAGAATCTACAACTACGAAAGAAGAATTAAGAATGGTCTAACCATAACATGAAACATGTGGATCCAAATCAGCCCCTTATGAAGCAACACATAAACCGGGGTTTAAGATTATGTCACTCTTGCAACCCATCATATATTTGGTACTCCACAATGAATTCCCTTAGGCCCATAACATGGTGAAGTTTCATTTAGTCGACGTTCACATGACACCACTAAGAGAAGTAACAACATCCATATCATCAAAATATCGAATGAATACCAACTTTACATGATTACTTATAACAAGACTTCTCCCCTATCCTCATGAACAATAATTACTACTCACACAACATAACATGTTCAAGATCATAGTTGTAATAATAATAATTAAGGATCTAAACTTAATATCTCCCACCAAATAATCCAACAAGCATCAATTATAAGATGTAATCAACACAACTACTAACCCACAGGTACCAATTTGAGGTTTTGAGACAAAGAATGAATACACGTGATGAACTAGGGTCGGAGATGAGATGGTGTTGGTGAAGATGTTGATGAAGATTGGTCCTCCCACAAAGGAGTAAGCATTGGTGATGACGATGGCTTCGATTTCCCCCACTCGGAGAGGAATTCCCCTAGCAGAATCTCTCTGACGGAGAGCAAAAGGGCCTCTGCCCAGGTTTCCACCTAGAGACGGTGGCGCTTCATCCCACAAGATAACTTTTGACTTTTTTTCTAGGGTAAAACCCACCATATAGGAGAACATGGTCGTCAGAGGTCAATTGGGGCCCCACAAGCCATCAATGGGCAGCCACGGGGTCGCGCCCTCTTGGCTTGTGCCCAGCTGATGGCCCCTCTCCGGTATATTTTTAGCCTAGAAATTCTCAAATATTCCAGAAAAATTCTCCGTAAAGTTTCAGGTCATTTGGAGCAAGTTGATTTTTCTACCTTTTTCTCAGTCTCCCGATCCAGAATTCAAGTTTCCAAATATTTCCCTCTCAGTGATGTACCTTGCATATTTAGAGAGAAAAAGCATAAGAATTGTATGATAATAATGAATAATGGACATGATCAATACAAATATCAATAGTAATTCATGATGCAAAATGAACGTATCAACGGCGCGGAAGGGGTCTATAGAGAGAAGAGAGGAATTTTGGGGTCGGGCATGAGAACGCTAGGGTCAAGTGGAAAGGAGATGGGGTTTTTTGCTAGGTGGGCCGCAGTTGGCTGTGTTGCGTTGCTCCTCTCTCTGCTAACTTCTCCTTCTCTTTTCCATTTAGAAATAAACACAAAACTATAAGAAAAGCACGGGGAATTTCAAAAACAGTTTTGAAGTGACACAAAATTTCCTTTGATTAATTTAAATGTCCTTATTTCACGTACATAGGGTTTCTTCATGATGGAAGAATTTGAATTAAACTCATTAGAATGAAATTCAAATGGATTAGAACTTTGAGTTGGATTTAGATTTTTGAAAAATGAATTCTAACTTCAAGAGGATAGGAAAAAGATGCTCTACATGAAAAAAACTACACATTTGAGTTTTCTTTATTTTTACCACAAACATGGTCATATTTCGAGTACAATGACCAAGGAAGATCATGTAAAAAATAACACTTCATTTTCGAAAATTAAATAAACTAACAATGACATTTTGTATATTCCTAAGAAAAAATAATATGAGGTCACCGAAAAGAATTATTAGTGTGTTGTATTTCATCAATTTAAAATCATTGTAGCAGGATAATGTTTTAAAATTTGATTTTTTTTTTGTAAATGTCATGAAATGATATTTTTCATAGTAACAGTCTCTTATTTTATGCACAAAGGGTACAATTTTACAAGATAGAAAATCCACACTAGCATTAGATACTCTATAGCTATCATTTTATGTACAAAACAATGCATGCTTTGTAACTATGTTTGGTACTATTAAATTTGAGCTGGGAAATTAAGCTTTCTTCGAGAAACTTTCAATCTATTCATCTTCAATGTGGGTACAAAGAACGACATAGGTAATAAAAATTACAACAATGTTAGTGGAATGCCTAGCGACGACTACAAGCACCAGAGTGAGCCGAAGGCGCGCCGCCGTCAACACCCCTCCCTCACTGGAGCCGGACAAACCTTGTTGTAGTAGATAGTCACGAAGTCGTCATGCTAAAGCCCCATAGTACCACTGCACTAGGGCGGCAACCATCTCTAATGAGGAAAGTCATAGATCATATGGATAAAACTTGTAAACACTCAAACGAAGAAGAACAAAGACCGGATCCAAACAGATCCACTGAAGACCAGCACCCACCAAATACCGCAAGATCCGACGAAGACGCACATCCATACACCCTACGACGATGCTATACGCACCAGTGGGATGTGGATAGAATATGGGAGACATTATTCCTACCAAGGGATATCGCCATCGCCACACAGCCCCAACCAAGACGATGAATCTAACAAGAACGAGAATGGGGTCCCTCCCACCAGCGAGGGGCTGAGATCCTTCGCATCTCCATGGCCCAAAGGCCATCATAAATTGGGAGGATATTGAACCATTTTTATTAAGATTGAGGATTTTTTCCCTCATGTTGCAACACACGGGCATTTGTGCTAGTGAGAGATAAAGAGAGAAGGGGTGGTACTACTACTTCTTTTTCCACACTTGTTCTTAGAGAGAGCACCATGTTCTTCATATAGAGAGTCTCATGACTTGTCATTTTAATATGCTAGTGGGAGTTTTTCATTATAGAACTTGGCTTGTATATTTCGATGACAGGCTTCCTCAAATGCGTGAGGTCTTCATGAGCAAGCAAGTTGGATGCACAACCACTTAGCTTTCATTGAGCTTTCATACACGTATAGCTCTAGTGCATCCATTGCATGGCAATCCCTACTCCTCACATTGATATGATTGATGGACATCTCCATAGCCCGTTGGTCCGCCTACTTGACTTTCTTTTCCACTTTTACTCCTTTTGATCTCTACCACCATACTCTATTCCACCCATATGCTATGTCAGTGGTTCACGTTCATGTATCAAGTGAGGTTGAAAATGTTGAAGCACTGTAGAAGTACGATCCAATTGCATGATTTTACACCATGGTGCTCATGATTTGTACTTATGTGGTGAAGATGGAGCCATGCCATGCTAATATGACAAAATGAGTGGGGAGTAACGTTCTTTCAGGATCGTATATTTTGAAAGTTAATGATTATGTTATTTATATTTATGGATATTATTATGTTGATGTTTATTAGTTCACCATTTCTCAAAGATCATACCTAAAAAATAATTCAAGTTGGGTAGCATGTCGCATCAAACATTCTGTTTCTTTATCATTTACCTACTCAAGCACGAGCAAGAATTAATCTTGGGGATGTTGATACGTCTCCAACGTATCTATCATTTTTTTGTTCCATTCTATTATAATATCATTCTTGGATACATTATAAGCATTTATATGTTGTTTTATATCATTTTTGGGAACTAATTTATTAACCGAGTGCCTAGTGCGAGTTGTTGTTTTCCGCATGTTTTTGGCTTTTCATGAAATCAGTACGAAACAAAGTCCAAATGCCATGAAACTCTTCAACGATTTTTCCTCGATAAAAATAAGACACGGAAGCTTCTAAGGGAGGCCACAGGCCGCACGATACGGTGCCAAGGCAACAGGGCGTGCCCTGATGCCTTGGGGCCACCTCATGGCTCCTCGTCACCTAACTCTGCCTCTATAAATCCTCTAAAATAAGGAAAACACCTTAGATACACCCGAAACACTTTTTCCGCCGCCGCAAGCTTATATCCCGTCGTGATCCCATCTGAGCCATGTTTTGGTGCCTTGCCGGAGGGACGATCAATCACGTAGGGCCTCTACATCAACCTTGTCGCTCCCATGATGTTGTGTGAGTAGTCTACCACAGACCTACGGGTCCATAGCTAGTACATATATGGCTATATATCTCTCTGTGATCTTCGATACAAAGTTCACCATGATTCCCATGGTGATCTATTCGATGTAATCTTCTTTGCGGTGTGTTTGTTGGGACCTCATGAATTATGGGTTTATGATCAAATTATGCATGAATATTAATTGAGTCTTTTCTGAATTCTTTCAAGCATGATTGTTATAGCTTTGTATTACTCTCGGATCTATTGGTTTGGTTTGTCCAACTAGGTTGATTTATCTTCATTGGGAGTAGTGCCTTATGATGGGTTCAATCTTATGGTGCTCAATTCCACTGACAAAACGGGACATGAGGCGTATTTATATTTCTTCCATTAAGGTAGAACGATGGGTTTTATTCATATTTGTTGTGTTTACTTTGTCTACATCCCGTCATCTTGCTCCAAGCATTATTCTGTTCCATACTTAATACTCTAGATGCATGCTGGATAACGGTCGATGAGTGGAGTAATAGTAGTAGATGCGGGCAGGAGTCGGTCTAATTGCTTATGGACGTGATGACTATATATATGATCATTGTCGTGAATAAATGTTTCGTAACCATGTGCTATTCTATATATTTCCAAACAGTACGTAATTTGTCTACCCACCGTATGCTATCTTTGAGAGAGAAGCCTCTAGCGAAAACTATGGCCTCAGGGTCTACACAAAATATATTACTAAAAACCTAAAAATATTGTTTCCCACTTATCTTTTGTTATTTTATTATATATTTAAATTATCTATCACTACTTAATCCTTGTGAAACGAGTTCAAGGGGCTTGACAACCCTCTTGTCCGGGTTGGGTGCAAGTGTTTGGTTCTTTGTATGTAGGTGCTGACGATGAGAGTTTGCATGGTTCTCCTATTGGTTCGATAACCTTGGTTCTCACTGAGAGAAACACTTATCTATATTGTGTTGCATCTCCTCTCCACTTCGGGGGAAAACCCAACGCAGTTTACAAGTAGCATAACCCAACCTTTGTGATCGAAGATCCCGTGAATTAGGACGTGGGAAGAACAACTATTGGTTTACACAGGAGAGTAATAAGTGACCATCTATAGTGAAGATGCAAAATTCACACAGTTGTAAGGCACAATTTTGTAAGGCAAGTTGACAACATGCCTTAAAGTGGTTCTATTGCCTATTATATCAAATATGTTGTCATACAGAGCAGACTTTAAAGAACACACCTATATGACCTCCGATTGTAAAAGCCGCATTCTATGAGACTTGGGTGATTTCTTAAGAGATCGGGGAGTACGATGTATATGCTCCAAACCGCGGGCCAGCCTACTGGCATCCAGATAATGGTTAAGACTTTGAGTGCAATTTGTTTACACAAAACTAGCAATTCAAGGCATAGTCCATTGCCAAGTTGTGGATGGATGTAGTTTAAAATTCTAGACGAAAGTTCAACTTAACAGTCTTTGCTAAAATACCGATATATTAAACAAGTGGTGAGAAATGCAAAATCTCTAAATGGGTATTTGATATCTTTTGAGGCATTGTTAGAATAACTTGGCTTGGCCCATGTACAAATTCTGAAATCTCAAATGAGCCAGTGCTCGTGTGGTGGTGCTAAATTTAGTCTCATACACTAGTTGAGGAAGAGTTAAACCTCTTGGTTCTCCGCATCATTCTAAGTGTGTGTTGAGAAGAGAAAAGGAAAGAACACAAGCGTGCTTGCTCACCTTGCCTGGTCGGGGCAGGATGACGCGTGTATGCGACATGCGTGTGAATGGTCCACCGAAATTCGGTTTGTTGCCTTGCGGGGGCGCGACTTCCGTCTGGCGTTTTATTTTTTATGTCTTGACACATAGGTTAATTATTTCTTGTTCGGTAAGTATACGACTTAGAAACTGAAAGTGCATTATATCGACTAGAGGGGGTGATTAAGCGATTTTTAGAATTTAATCGATGAGGAAATTCCTATTGAGGAAATTCCTCACTGATGAATAACGTGCAGCGGAAACACCACAAGATCAAAGGTGCAAAGATTACAACAACCGTTTTCTAGATGAAGATTAAGAAAAATGTTTTGCACAATACGCAGGCGCAGAAGAAACATGTGAAGATTAATAGGTATGAAGAATTTGAGGTTAAGGAAATTCAGAGAAAGTCTTCAGCAAATTCTTCAAACAGTGAGAATCACAGTCTTCAACATACAATATTGAGGAATTGAAAGATTTGAAGAAATAGAACCCGTATCACGATGAAGACAGTTGTTGATGACCCAGCTCCAACTGCTGTGACAGTCGTACGTCTGGTTTGGAGCAGCTTGGTACTGAAACCAAAGGACACACAGTCCCGGGACACACAGTCCCTACCGTATTCTCCTTGAGCTAAGGACACACAGTCCTCGCCCAACACTCGTGGTAAGTCTTCAGGGCAGACTTCCAAACCCTCACAAACTCGGTCACCGGGCCATCCACAATTGACTGTTGTATTGCTCTAGACCATGACGCCTAACCGTCTCGAGGATACACAGTCCTCAAAGGTAAATGGCTTAAGTTCCACACAGGAACAAATTCTTCAGTGATGCTCAATCACTTGGTTTTTGGTTTGTGGTTTGGTGTTTGGTGTATTTCCTCACTGATGATTTACTCTTGAAGACTCTGAGGATTTTGGCTTGCTCTAAATGACAAGTGTCACTTTCTCACAGAGCAGCCAACCCACTAGTGGTTGTGGGGCGGCTATTTATAGCATAGGAGCATCTCGACATGATTTGACATAAATGCCCTTAAATATTATGACCGTTGGTGTGGATAAGATCGGTGAGATGGCGCGAATCGCGGCAACGGTTGGGACTCTCAACTATGAGAGTCCTCATGTCTCTCATATTCCTCACTTGAGGCTTTTGTAGGGTTAGGCTTGGGTTGAGCATCATGAGGAAATTCATTCTGTAGTGTTACCTCGACCCCCTTTAACAGTACGGTGTTCCTATGACTCAAGAGTGAAGAAAATGAAACAAAAAGAATAAATCTTCACTCTTCAAAGTCTTCAGACTGATTTTCTTCAGGACACACCGAGCTCCTCATCTTCAGTATCTTCATGAGGAATATCAATTTCGTCGCAATTTCTTCGCGATCAAAATTCTTCAGCATAAGACCAATTTCTTTAGCCGAAGATATACATTTTTAGGGGTCGATATTCATCATACAACTCAAACTCCTGAGCGACTTATAGAGTATGTGTACACTTATAAACACATTAGTTACTTAACCTATGAGTCTTCAAACCACCAAAATCACTAAGGGCACTAGATGCACTTACAATCTCCCCCTTTTTGGTGGTTGATGACAATAAGGTTAGGTTTTCAACGAGGATAAAAATATGAAGTGTAAATACTGAGTTTGAGGAATTTAAAGTCAAGATACTCAGAAACTCCCCCCTGAAGATGTGCATACTTTGAGGAATTTGCTTTTCACAGCAAATGCACATTGATGATTTATATCATGGAGATCTCCCCCTTTATCTTGTAAATCATGCATACATTTGACATATAAAATGAGGAATTTGAGAATGCATGATGAGAAATGGTATCTGACGAATTTCAGCATGTGTGCATTAATATTTTGAGAAATAAGGATGTGAAGAAAAACGTTTAGAAGCATCAAATTACCATCGGGCTTAAGTTACAACTCGTTACGTAAAACACTTTGGAAGAACCAAGAATTTGTAACTTAATGAAGTTCATAAGCCCCAAAATATATCCCGCGTGAAGACTAACTCAGATTTCTCCCCCTTTGTCATCAAGTGACGAAAAGGGACAAAACTGAGGACTAACATCCCATGAAGAATTTCACTTCTTGGCTGATGAAGAGGCGTGAGGATTCTTGGCGACGGGCTTCTTCCGTAACAGTGTCTTCTGGTTCTTCATCATACTCTGTAGTGCGGAATGAAGAAAAATGAACTGTCCTCAAGGTCAGGAACTGGAATTGGCTTGAATTTCTTCTTGGGAGGCCACGACCAGTCGAAGTCCTGAGTGAACTCCAATTCCTCAAGTTCCTCTTGAGTCTTCAGATGAGCTAAGGTGGCCCAGGTAAGATCAAACACCTCATGAAGATAGTAGTGATTTTTCCTCACTGCATCCTGAGTCGCGTTGAGGGTTTTCACAATGGCACTGAATTGACGTTTTACCCATTTGTGATTGCGATCGACCTTCTAATGAAGAGTGAGGAGTAGCTCTCTATTATTCATCACTCTTGGGGCAGCAGGGATTGGTGGATCTTGAGTGGCAGTGTCATCATATGAAGAATACGATTATGCTTCACGGAACTGGCCATCAAGGGGCCTATTTCCTTCATCAATCACAGATTTTCCTTTGCCTTCAACAGGCTCAAATGTCTTCTTGATGACTCTGACTGGCGGCAGATATCCAATGTGATTAGGAAAATCGGCATGGTAGTTGATGCCTGGCCTGCTTGTGATGAATCTCATGATCCAAGGAGCATAAATCTTCATGTCGAAGGGCGACAGAGCATTATCAACCAAAGTCCTCAGGAAGAAGTCATGAAGGTTTATTGGTATGCCATGGATGATATTGAAGAGGATATTCTTCACGATGCCTATGACATCTTCTTCATAATCATGGCCTTTGATTGGAGAGATGACATTTGCCAGGATTATGTAGACAGTTCGTGGTTCATACTTCAAGTCTTGAACCAGAAAGAAAGTCCTTGGAGGTTGACCCTTGGCCAAAGGCTTCATGAGGACTTCCATCAGTCCGTTGGGCAGCACCCGTTCATCATACATAAGCACTGCATTTTCTGAGGGAATTGAAATTGGAAGCGCACGAAGCAATTCAGTGGCAGGCGCTTTGTAGTCCAACACCCAAGTGTTGACATCCTTCGGGTCTCCAGAGATATGCAAAGGGGGGTAGAACTGAAGAATTATGTCACTGTTTTGGTCACCTATGTCAGTGCAGAGCGGCAACAGTCCAGCTTCGTGAAGAACATTGAGGACTGGGATGAAGCAAGGAATTTCTTCCATGTCAACGTGAGGAATATGCTTGTGTTGAAATATTTTGTTCCTCCCACAGAGCATAGAGGCATAGTAGTTGAGCTGAGTCCTCATCCAGAATTTCCGGTGCCTGATGCGAAGCTTATCATACGGATTTGCGCCTGTGAAGTACATCCTTTCTTCATAGAATGCTTCCTTTTGAAACTTTGGCCTCCTCGAAAAAGGCAGTTTTTGCTGTGGTTGAAGATTATGATGTTGTTCTTGAAGAGGAGCTATTATCATTATTGTTTCTGTGTTGACCACAACAATAGCAGTTTCGGTGTTAGGGGCAGGAGCGTTTTCTTCATTCTGACCTTTTTCTTTAGGTTGAGGATTTTCCTCAGCTTGAGGAATTTGCTTGGAAGAGGAGGCAGTTGTAGCATTTGTTGCCGCATTATCTTCAGCTCTTGCAGCTGATCCTTGAGCAGATTCTTCATAGACGGTCTTCCCATGAGATCCTGTGAGGATTTTTGTTGCAGCAGGAGTAGGAGGGATTTGAGCAGACCTTGGTGAGTGATGAGTCTCTTCCAAGAAATCATCATGAAAAACTGGAGTGGTGCAATCAATGTCATCATAGGTCTTTTGAGGAATGGAGGGTTGAGGAATGTCATCAATTTGAATTTCCTCATCCACGATTTCTTCAGCTTCAGCATCTTCCATTTCCTCATCTTCTTCAGGAATGACATAGTCAATTCCAAAGGGAACTAGTGCATAGGATGGATCTAAATTTAGAGGCGTAGCATCCACTAGGGCAGTTGACGACTTTGTCTGCGTGACCTTTGGGCGCTTGGCCTCTGAGGATTATGAGGTCATTGAAGCTTTTCTTTTCTTTGCTTCTTTCTCAGCAGCTTTGGTCTTCTTCACGTGTGATGCAGACGGAATCACCTTCTTCACCTTTGAGGGTTGAGGTGAAGGAATTGTTTCTTCAGGAGTTGATGCAGACACAGTCCTGGCAGTTTCCTCAACTGAAGCATTTTCTTCAGCAGGAACATTTTCTTCAAATGGAGCAGATTCATCAGCTGGAGTATCTTGAGGAATTTCCTGAGAGCAGGTTCATCAGCTTCATCTTCTTCGGTCAGCTAAACCGAATAGCTGGATGCAGGTAGCTTTTGCTGCACAGAAGGAGCACCTTCTTGTTGTATTCATCAACTGCATCAGTTGCAAACTTGATGAAATTCACCTTGCGACTTTGACGATCAGATAGGTTCGTGTACTTGTCTGTCAAGGTCTTTTGTTCAGCCTGGGTTGAAACAAGAGCTTCGGGCGTCAGATTGAGGAGATTCTGCTTGAGGAATTTCTCCTTCTTCAGTTTCACAGCCTTTGCTTGCTTGGCTTGCTGCTCTTTCCATTTTGCCTCATTGATAAATGTAGCAACCATGTGGCTGAGACCAGGGGAAGCTTGAAGTCATCAATGGGAGTGTTTGGATTTTCATACCACACATTGATGAAGTCCAGCAGAACCTTGGGGTCCATGGCAAGAGGAATAGAGCTGCCTGAGGCTTGTGCAACTCATTCCTGCTTGTTTCTGATGATTGCTTGAGGAGTTTCATCATCGAATTCCTCACTTCCTTCTCATGCAGAAGGGATGTTGATGACTTTGCTTGGACTGGTCCCGATGCCTCTTCCAGCAGTCATTTTAGTCTTCAAAAGAGTTGTTGAAGACTTTGTAGCAGAGCTCGTGGCAGATGGCACAGAGGAGCTGGAATGAGCGGGTTGATGCATAACTATCTGCTTTTGTTCAGGTTGTTAGGACTGTGGTGCTGTTGAAGGTTTTGGCACTCGTGCAACCTTCTGAGGCAATTGTTCTTTTGGCACTGAGGCCTTTGGTTTCTTGGGCACAACTTTCTTCTGAGGAATAGTTGTACCAGATGCTTTAGCAGCTGAGGATGTGGCGGCAGTGGCAGCAGTAGCAGAGTCCTCTTTGAATTTCTTCATTGCCGCTTCTGCTTTCCTCTGAAGCTCGGATAGATGTTTGTCTTTCTCCTCAGGGTAATCTTCAATTGTTTCAACACTTGAGGGATGTGCAGCCTGTTGATTACCCACAGGAGGCCTCTTGCATGGTGGCTTGAGGGCGAATTTCTTCGCATACTTTGGAGTTACATAGCGATATTCCTTCCACTCCTTAGTCCACGTGCGTTCGATTTTCTGAAGCCTTATTTTTCGCTTCGGCATGGTTTCTTTGCCATATATTTCCTCATCAGGTGTGCAGTAGTCAGAGTATATTTCTTCAAGAATATCCACTGCAGTGTTCTGTTCAAGTTTCTTTCCTCCTTTTTGCTTTGTGCCATCTTCCATTTTCTTCAACTGATGCTTTTGTTGATGAATTTGCACTCTTGAAGATTCTGATGACACTGGTAAAGTTTCTTCGAGAAACAATGCAAATGAGTTAAGTTGATGAGAACCTAGTGATACATCAGTTGATATTTTTGTACCTGTGAACAGAGTATGGGTGCAAAGAATTGGGAGGTCATATGCGTTCTCAGATTTGAAGAAATTGAAGATTTTAGAAGTTGAGGAATTTGACCAGTGGGTTGAGAAATTTGACTAAGCATTCTAATCTTGGGTTCCAGAGTTGTGTAGATTCGAGAATTTACACAATTGAGGAATTTCACGAAGAATTTGAGTGGCTTAGTTAAATTCATCAAGTGTTTGAGGAATTAGTGTGCGAGGCTGACAGACAGTGAGGAAAAACAGTTTTCGCGAATCTAAAGTGAAATAGTAGATCAACAGAGGCAGTAAAATAAGATTTTAATTACCCTCAGCGAAGAACACAAAGAACAGAAGTAGTAAAAGTGAGAAGCTCTTCGGTTCGAATCTTCTGCGCCCTAACTTGGCAGCAGAAGACAACTACGACGGTGGCGGAGGAAGAGATTCCGCTTCCGGCGTGAGTTCAGCGATGGCGAGGGCGAGGCAGTGAAGCTGTTCCTCACCGACGACGAGATGGCTAGCAGTGGCGCTAGGTTTGAGCTTGAGCGGAGAGGTGACGAGAGGACGAAGGGTTTTAACTGAGGAGGGTAAGGACCTATTTATAGCTCAGGTGAAAGACTGTTCAAGCGAATCTTTAGGACCGAACTACCCTCGCATGTTCGTCTCCGCATGACACGTGGAGCCCACGATTGAAGTGGTGGAGATCGTGTTTATCCGAGCATGGGAAGTGGGTTCAGTTACTGTGTAATGTCATAAAATTTATTTTTGAAGATTTGAGGATTTTGTTGCAAAATCCTTAGCTGACAAGAACACAGTGAGGATTTTGAACAAGTTTCAAGTAGAACGCATATGAAGAATTGAATAGACTGGGTTGAGTATAGCATAGAGGGGAGTCGGGTCCAATCACATTCACTTAGATGAAATATCAAATTGAAGAAATAGCTATAAGTGAATGCCGTTGAGGACAATGAAATCTCAGTCGTCAAATGAAAGTCGTCGGTGAGGAACGCATTGAAGATTTTTAAGATTTTGAAAATCTTGAGGATTTTGTGACAAAGCGTCAGGTTGATGAATCTCAACTTTGAAGGAAAAATAGCTTGAAGGGTTTCAAAGTTGGGTGGTGGCGTGACCCACTTTGTAAGAATGATGATTTCATGCGCCGCGTACAATTGTCGTAGGGCCTGAGAACCAAATTCTTCATTAATTTCCTCACACTAAGAATGATATTCTTCATTGATTGAACAAAATCGATTCTTCGTGTGTTGCACATCTAAGTCATCAATTTTGCATAAGTGTTAGGATGTGTGCATGTTTTCACAAAACAATTGAAGACTCTAAGATATTTAGCTCACACCTCAACTTGCAAAACCTTTTCTCATCCAAGGGCTTAGTAAAAATATCTGCTAGTTGATCGTCAGTCTTCACATGGTCGATGAAGATATTGCCCTTGAGGACATGGTCCCGAAGAAAATGATGACAAATCTAGATGTGCTTAGTCTTCGAGTGTTGTACTGGGTTGTATGCAAACTTGATGGCACTCTCATTGTCGCAGTAGAGAGGCACATTCTTCATGTTGATGTCATAGTCCTTGAGGGTTTGCTTCATCCATACCAACTGAGCACAGCAGGATCCAGCAGCAATGTACTCAGCTTCGGCAGTGGAGAGAGAAACACAGTTCTGCTTCTTTGAGGACCAGCAGACTAATGATCTTCTGAGGAAATGAAAAGTGCCAGAAGTTGACTTGCGATCCACACGGTCACCAGCATAGTCAGAATCAAAATATCCCACGAGATGAAGATTTGAGCCCTTGGGGTACCATAATCCTAGTGTTGGTGTGTGAGCTAAGTATCAAATAATATGCTTCACAACCTTATGGTGCGATTCCTTCGGTTTTGCTTGAAAACGAGCACACATGCAAACACTAAGCATTATATCTGGCCTAGATGCACATAGATACAATAAAGAGACAATTATCGAGCGATATACCTGCTAATCGAAATCTTTACCATTTTTGTCAGTACAGAGGTGGTCGTTGGTAGGCATGGGAGTCTTGGCGCCTTTGCATTCATGCATGTCGAATTTCCTCAGAACATCCTTGAGGTATTTCTCCTGTGATATGAAGATGCCATTGCGTTGTTGACGAATTTGAAGACCTAAGAAGAATTTCACCTCCCCCATCATAGACATCTGATATTCTTCACTCATCATGTAAGCAAATTCATCATTGTAGCGTTTGTCAGTACAACCAAATATGATGTCATCAACATATATTTCGCACACAAATAGTTCATTGTCATAGGATTTTGTGAAAAGAGTTGGATCGAGTGAACCAGGTTTGAAGCTTTTCTTCATGAGGAATTCCTTCAATGTATCATACCACACCCGAGGGGCTTGCTTGAGGCCATAGAGTGCCTTTTTGAGTCTGAAGACTTTGTCTGGATTCTTCGGATCCTCAAAACCTGGGGGTTGAGCAACATATACTTCTTCCTCAAGCTTACCATTGAGGAATGCACTTTCCACATCCATTTGATATAGAGTAATGTTATGATGATTAGCATAAGCAAGTAGAATTCGAATAGCTTCAAGTCTAGCAACAGGAGCAAAAGTTTCATCGAAATCAATTCCTTCAACCTATGTGTAGCCTTGGGAAGCAAGTCGTGCCTTATTCCTCACCACTTGACCATCCTCATCTTGCTTGTTTTGGAAAATCCACTTGGTGCCAATGATATTGTGCTTGCGAGGATCTGGTCTGACGAGTTCCCATGCGTCATTTAGCTTGAATTGAAGAAGTTCATCTTGCATGGCTTTCCACTCAGGTTCCATGAAAACTTCAGAAACTTTTGAGGGTTCTGTGATAAACACAAAAGAGGAATGCCCACAAAAGTTAACTAAGTGTGAAGCTTTTGAGCAAGTGAGAGGACTTGGCACGTTGATGTCCTCGAGGATTTTGTCAAGTTCTACTTCATTTGCAATCCTTGGATGAGCTGGTTGAGGATTTTGTCTGGGATGAGGAATTTGCTCTGGAGCAATTTCCTCAGGAACATCTTCTTGCATTTCATCAGTGTGGGGACGATTTCTTCAGCAATTTCCTCAGTAGGAACAATGTCTTTAGTAGCTTTGAACTTGATTGCTTCCTCAGGAGATAATTTATTTGGAGCAGGAGGCAATTGCTCTCTTTGCGAGCCATTAGTTTCATCGAACCGCAAATCTACAGTTTCAACAACCTTGCTGTGATGGGTGTTGAAGACTCTGTAGTGTGTGAATCCTTTCCATAACCAAGCATAAAACCCTGATGTGCTTTAGGTGCAAATTTTGAGCTACGGTGGTGTGACAACCCGAGACCGATGTTCCAGAAGATTCCCCTTCTATTTCGTTTTCGTCGTGTGTTTATTTTTATTTGTCGCACCATCATCGCATCATGCGCATCATCCGCATTGCATCGGCATTCCGTTGCCGCCAGGTTTCAAACTTGCATCCGTTATTAGTTGCCGGTTCTCGTCGTTGCCTGTTCTGAGCCCGACCACACACGCGCGCGCCCGCGGCATCGTCAAAACCTGTTTTTAAAAGTGCATGTAAAATATTCTCTGATTGAGTTGAAACTTGACGTGCGGTCTTATTTAGTTATAGGTAGGCCTCCTGTCAAATTTCGTCGCAATCGGAGTACGTCTGGTACCCGAACGGTGGACCGTAGCGGCACCGTATTCGGTCTACCGTCGGGCGTTTTTTGGTGTTTTAAAATCGCGTTGCCGCGCCGCACCGTTTCCCTCTCTTCCCCGGCTACCCTACTCTACATGGTCACTTAGCCGACCCCGCGTTCGAGTTAGTTCGATTCCGATCGCGTGGGCGAAAACGGGGCCGGATTCGGATAACCCTAGTCCGTTTTGTCTATAAATAGAACCCTAGCCACCTAACCCCTAACCCTCCTCGAAATCCGTGCCCGCAGCTCTCTCCCACCTACCTCCACCTCCCTGTTTCCCTCCTCAGCCGTCGGGCCCGCCAGGCCTGCAGCAGGCCCGCCCGGGCCCGGATCAGCCAACCGCCACCAGCCGCTCCCGTGAGCCACGCCTCCCGCGCCTCAGCTCCTGCCCGCGCCTTCCCCGTCGTCGCGCCGCCATCGTAGCCTCGCCCCTTCGCAACCAGGCTCCGACGAGGCCTCACTGGGTCGACCCCGCGCCGCCCCTCTCCTCCTCCCCTCATTTTCTCCTTCTCAACCTCTCTGGTTGTCTCCCTCCTGCAGGTCCGCCATGGATCGAAGAACCTCCGTCTCGCCTCCGCCCCGATCTGGCCGGAGACCGGACACCCCTGCGTTCTCCCGTGGATGGATCTAGTTGGAACATCCCGGGCCCCGCCTTCGTCGGACTCGCAAGCCGCTGCCTTTGCCAGAGCTCGTCGTCCCGTCGCGACATGGCCTCCTGTGCCTCGAGCGGGACAAGGGAACCGTCCGCGTTGACCGCGTCGCCCGCGGCCCAGCGTCGCGCCTGGCCAGCGTGCCCAGGCAGCCCAGCAGGAGAGTCGGCCCAGTCCCGCGTTGGTGCCCAAGGCCCAGCTCGGCACAGCCTCGCCTCTTCAGTCGGCCCAGCAGCGCCCTCCGACCAGCCGAGCCCAAGGTGAGATCTAGCGCCTAACCCTCGCCCCGGGCGACATTTAGTCTGTTGCCCATTGGACCATGTATAGATTTAGCCCAATAGTGTTTTTTAGGATTTAATATTTAATTCTATTTCGGGAATATATAGATATTTTCAAACGCCCGTATTTAATTAACCGAGCATCGGATCGAGATGATCTATGTATGAATCTCGTGTAGAATTTCGCGTAGATTACGCATTTGCAACTTGCATGCACGTTTGAAGTAGTTTGACGTGTCGAATGCCTAGTTTTGCGTGTTGTCCTACTATGTTAGTCACCCGTATCTATTTTTCATGCGTGTCCGGATTGCTCAAACCCCGTAGATAAAATGCTCATGTTTTTAGGGACCCTTTGCCATGTATTTTAGAGTAGTTGTTTGTATTTTTGCACGTAAGATTCCGTCGCTAGTTTGCTATACCGCGTTTGGGACATATTCCCGCATATACGTGTGGCGTTGTTTTTATTTTGCAACCCCTCATGTTATATATGTTTTCGGGGTAGAAAAATCCATAGAATTGAATTATGCATTTAGTTTTAGCTTTCGAGTAAGTTAGTTCGCGTGATATTTTGCCATGTTGCCCTTTTGTTTATTTTTGTGGGATTTAATCTGTGCGTGATATGAATGAGTTGTCAACTAGAGATGTGCCCTTGGATGTGTAGGCTAGCCTCTGGTATTTTTGGTTGCAATAGAAATCCATGTTTAGGTGTGGTTTGCTTGCTCTCAACTTGCTAGGAAATAGTGTTGTTTTAGAGATGCTGAAATATTTCTAAGTCTGAAATCTGTTATATTTTGTTGTTGTCTTGTCATGGTTTTATCTGGTGTTCTATAGCTCTTTTGAGGTTGGTGCAATGGAGTTAGTTGTAGAATTTAATACTCTCTAGCATGCTGTCAATTTTCATGCCATTTGGAGTTCTGTAGCTTATGGTTTTGCTGCTGTCAATATGCCTTCAGATCGAAAACTGCAGTTTCATAAACTATTATTTTCACTAAGTCTGAAACTGTGTGTGAGATGCCTTTTTGTGACTTCTTTTCCTAGTGATCCATGCCTCCATGCTAGATGTTATTGGTTGTATGTTGTAGTGCATCTTTCCCTCTATCGTCCCATGCCTTGGTTGAGCATATTGGATTTGTGTAGCTCGTAGTTGTGGGGTGTAGAAAATGCTATGTAGCTGATTTTGGCAGATTGTAGTGATTTCTTCTTTAGCTCGTAGTTGTTGAACCGTTGCTCTGTTTTGATCGTGTCCTACATGAAACTTGCTTAGAATCTCGTGTAGTTTCATATTATCTTGCTGGTTGTGTGTTTTGGAATGCTTGTGACAGTCGATGCACACATATTGCATTCATGCCATCATATCTTGCGGTGCTTGTATCTTTTGGACCGTAGCTCCGTTGGAGATGTTCTTTATGTGTAAATTGGTTGTAACGACGCGTAGAATCACGTGAACCTATTTATTTTGAAGTTTAAGAAATATTTAAAAGTGTTAGTTCAGATATGGACATAATTACAAATTAACGCATGAGGTCATCTCGGAGGTGCTATATGTCATTTCCGACCTCCTATAAAATGCCAAGATAGGTAGCTTAATTACACTTCACCTCTTGCCATGTTTAACCATATTTAATGTTGTCGTGTACCTAATCGGGATAGAACTAAATAATTTGTATGTGGAGTTTCGTCAATATGCAACTCATTGCATATTGAACTTCACTTAATGTGTATTGTTTGATTGTTGTGAATTGTCATGTCATGCCTTGCATCTATCCAACTGTGCATGCATCATATGTGTTGGGCATCGTGTGGTGTATATTGTGTGTTGATTCTTGTTTCCGGTTTCCTTCGTCTCGATAGAGTTCCGCAAGCGTATCGGAATGTGAGGACCCGTTCGACTACATCGGTTCGTCTGCTTCACGGAGTCTTCTTCCAAGCGGGATCTCAGGCAAGATGACTATTTCCCCAGATACCATTACTATCATTGCCATGCTAGTATTATCGTTTCTGTCGCTATGTCTCATTGCCTACCACATGTTAAATCTCAACCTCTCAACAATGCCATGAAAACCTTCAACCTGTTCACAACCTAGCAAACCACTGATTGGCTATGTTACCGCTTGCTTAACCATGTGTTAGCATTGTTACTTGCAGGTGCAGTTACTTCCATGTGATAACATGGGTTCCTTGTTATATCACCCTATTAAATGTTATTTAATTTAATGGACCTATATACTTGGTAAAAGGTGGAAGGCTCGGCCTTTCTAGCCTGGTGTTTTGTTCCACCTTTGCCCCCTTAGTTTCGGCTACCGGTGTTATGTTCCATAATTGAGCGCTCCTAACACGATCGGGGTTGTTATGGGGACCCCCTTGATAATTCGTCTTGGATTAAAGCTGGTCTGGCAAGGCCCAACTTTGGTACTACATTTGCCTAATAACCTAATAATAATGCATAGGGACCCGCCGGCACCCGCGGAGTAATTTAATCAACCCCCGGGCCAGTGCTCCTCATGAGTGTTAGTCCCACCTGAGCGATGTCCGGCGCCCCCTGGTCACCCAGGGTTTAGCGATCCTGACGTCTAGCTCATCCGTCGTGTCCTAAGAACGAGATACGCGGCTCCTATCGGGATCGTCGACACCTCGGGCGGTCTTGCTAGATTAGTTTTACCTTTTACAAGATATCTTGTGCATCGGGATTCCGGTGATGCTTTGGGTAATCTCAGAGTTGAGGTTTTCCACTAAGGAGTCCGACGAGATTACGAGCTTCGTGATCGAGGATTTGTATGTGGCTTGTGGTAATTTGTGATGGTCTAGTTGGAGCACCCCTGGAGGGTTAAATCTTTCAAAAAGCCGTGCCCGCGGTTATGTTGCAACGTGGAAACTTTGTTTAACACTGGTTCTAGATAACTTGAAGTTAACTTAATTAAAACATGCCAACTGAGTGCGTAACCGTGACTGTCTCTTTCGTGAGTTCCTTCTCCGATCGAGGACACAGTGGGGTTATGTTTGACGTGAGTAGGTGTTCAGGATCATTCATTTGATCATCAGTAGTTTACGTCCGCTGTGCATAGATCATCCCCCTTTTTCCTTCTTGTACTCGTAAGTTAGCCACTAAATAAATGCTTAGTCGTGTGCTGCTGCCCCACCACTTAACCTTACCTCACCCATTAAGCTTTGCTAGTCTTGATACCTTTGGAAATGAGATTGATGAGTCCCCTGTGGCTCACAGATTACTACAACACCGGTTGCAGGTACAGGTAAAGGTTACTTGGCGCGAGCGCGTGTTGTTCATTTGGAGTTGCTTCTTATTCTTCTTCTTCATCGATCTAGGATGGGTTCCAGGCCGGCAGCCTGGGATAGCAAGGATGGACGTCGTTCTCTTTTCTCGTTTGTTTTCGTCCATAGTCGGACCCTGCTCGTCTTCGTGATATTAATGTATTGTACTGCTGTGACTCTGAAGTAGCTTGTGAGGAGTGTAAGCCAATTCTATGTATCTCATCTTTTCAGTACATGTACTTGTAACGATATCCATTCTTCTGAAACGACGAGTTGCGCTTCTATCCCTGACGTGGCCCTCGTGCCAAATTGAGGATAGGATCGCATCTTGGGCGTTACAAGTTGGTATCAGAGCAGTATTGACCTAGGAGCCCCCTTGATTGATCGAACTTGGCTGAGTCGAGTCTACTGAAAAACTGATTTGTGTCTAGTTATATATCGGAGAGTAGGATTCTTTTTTCTCCTCTTCTATGCTCTGGTGAGGAATCTCGACGTAAATTTTCAATTCTACTCCTCTTCTCACTCAATTTTTTCGGATCACGCGGATATTCTTGGAATCTATATGATGTCGATGTGACGGAGTTCTGTCTTGGTGCCTCCTGTCTGACTTGATTTCTTCCGGAGAGTTGAGCTCCACGGGATTCTTGAGAAAATCGCTATCATTCAGATTTCTTAGTATCTCAGGATGAAGGATGTTCGAAATTGCTTCAATACTAGTAGTGGCGAGAGGAGTCTGGCTTCCCCAGTACTGGTGCAGAGAGTTCTAGATGTATCGTCATACTTTGTATCGTTGTGATCATGAGGGTCTGTTGTAAATGAAGTTCCGAGACTTTGGTTATGTGTTGACGGATGTGATACACTGGACGGGTTAGTATAGGAGTTGAGTGATATATTACTCCTTGTATCCGTGGACCAGATTGCATGACCAAAAATTTCGGGAGTTCTTAGATGGGAATTCAAGTAGTTACTTATACGACAATCTTCCAACAAATGCATGATGTTAGGTTGGGGTTCGACATCTAGTGGATTCGTTTGTTCACGGTCAACTTACAGCGGTTCTCGTTGTGTCTTATTTGTTCTGGCTTGTTTCCTAAGCCTCATCCCTTTGTTTTGTTGGAGTATGGTAATTTGAGTTGCTTCGATGTCAAGTGGTGAATTCATGTCCTTCCAAGAGGTGTTCTCATGTTTTATGGGAATGCAAATCCCTTTGCTTAATCAATTGTCTTTTCAATTCTTGTCAACCGGAGTTGTTATGTCAATTCTTTTCAACCGGTGTGCTTCTCTTGAAGTGAATTCAATCCTCTCCAATTTTGCAAGATCAATCTCTCTTTTCTTTCCGGAGTTGTCTCATCCGTCCCAAGTTGTCTTAGTTTTTCCCCGCCCACCCGCCCTTTTCTTCAGTGATTAGATTATCATCCTAGTGCCTTCCTTTTCAATGGTGCTTCCGTTATCTTTTCTTTCGTGTCCTATCCGGTGACTCGTTGTGAAGATTCTCAGGAGTTCTAGTTTATAATTTCTTCATTTTGTTCTCTTTTCCGGTGAATTCAATTCAGTTATCCATGTTCATCATATCCTATTCATCCTCGTAATTCCTTCCTATGTTGGAAATTCTTGTTCAGCCTATCTCGTTTATTCTTCCATCTCTGTTCTATCCGGAGTGCTGAAGATATCTCAGAGTTTCTTGTTTTCAATTCTTTAATTATTTCGAGGTGCTCAACCCCATCAAGTTTTCTTTGTACCGGTGCAATATCTCTCTTCTAAGCAATCTTTTCAATGGTGGTTCCTTTCAGTTGGCCCATAACCCACAAGTTCTTTCCCAGGATCTTATCGGGTTCTTGTAATCTTTTCCGGAGTCCTCTAATTCTTTTCAACTATGACATAAGTATGAATTTCATCAGTCATATTTCTTCTTCAAGACCAATTTGAATTATTTCTCATATTTGGCTCAACCTGTCATTCTTCTTTATTCCGGAGTGTCTCAGTTATTCTTGGTCGTGTTCTCCTCATCATTTTCAGCTTGGAAGATCGAAGGAATGTTTCTCTTAAATCTTGGTTCATTCTCTTGAAGATTCATCATTTCAACTTTGTGGCATCATCTTGAATTGTTCCAAATCATGAGTAATCCCTTTCTTGCTATCCGGTGCATTTCTGAAATATTTTCATTCTCTATCCTACGAAGGCCATCATTTCAAAAGATTCTTCATTCTCAGCTTTCAACTTTCATCCTCAATTCTTCTCAATTGTTGTCTCTTCGTTCGTCTCTTAATTATTCTGGTGCCTTTTTCAAGTTTTCTGTTGGGTGGCTCATGATTTCTACATTGATGCTATCTTGGTTTAGTTTTCACCTAAAGCTTTTCCTATGGAATGTTGCTATTATGGTGATTTTCATTGATCCAAGTTATCAATGTTTCCGCTTGGTGTAAGAAGGTTTGGTATCTTTGCTCTCAAACTATCCTTGTTTCTTTTAGTGGTTGGTGTTCACCTCATAAATGTTGAGATGACTTTAACAAGTACACTACAAGCTTGTTCTTTTCGTTGTTGTTTTTCCAACAACTACGTCAATACCTCTTGTCCGGAGGCTCTTCAATTCTATTGTAATAGTAGTTGTCCTTCTCTTATTCATTCTTTGATCCCAATGATCTAGTTTTATTCCCTTGTTCCGGAGGCATTGTGATGTTGCTCTTTTGGGTCAATCATGTTTTTCTATCAAGATCATGGTGATACCTTGTTCTATTAAGTTGTTTGTTGTGAATCATGTCTAGTTCTCCCATATTATCAAAAAAATGTCCCCTTTTCCTACCGAAATGTTGTCGAAATTTTCCGTGAATTCTTGCTTGTTTCTCGTATCATCCCTCATCTCTTTGCAACATTCAAGGATCGTTGGTTTCACTCGTTTGTCAAAGAAGAAAATAAGTTCTACCTCTTGATTTCTCATTCTCTTCCCCTTTCATTCTTGGATCTCGAGTCGAGATCCTCTTGTAGTGTAGGAGAGTTGCGACAGCCCGAGACCGATGTTCCAGAAGATTCCCCTTCTATTCCGTTTTCGTCGTGTGTTTATTTTTATTTGTCGCATCATCATCGCATCATGTGCATCATCCGCATTGCATCGGCATTCTGTTGCCGCCAGTTTTCAAACTTGCATCCGTTATTAGTTGCTGGTTCTCGTCGTTGCCCGTTTTGAGCCCGACCACACACGCACGCGCCCGCGGCATCATCAAAACCTGTTTTTAAAAGTGCGTGTAAAATATTCTCTGATTGAGTTGAAACTTGACGTGCGGTCTTATTTAGTTATATGTAGGCCTCCTGTCAAATTTCGTCGCAATCGGAGTCCGTCTGGTACCCGAACGGTCGATCGTAGCGGCACCGTATTCGGTCTACCGTGGGACGTTCTTCGGTGTTTTAAAATCGCGTTGCCGCGCCGCACCGTTTCCCTCTCTTCCCCGGCTAGCCTACTCTACATGGTCACTTAGCCGACCCCGCGTTCGAGTTCGTTCGATTCCGATCGTGTGGGTGAAAACGGGGCCGTATTCGGATAACCCTAGCCTATTTTGTCTATAAATAGAACCCTAGCCACCTAACCCTAACCCTCCTCAAAATCCGTGCCCGCAACTCTCTCCCACCTACCTCCACCTCCCTGTCTCCCTCCTCGGCCGTCGGGCCCGCCAGGCCCGGATCGAGCCAACCGCCGCCAGCCGCTCCCGTGAGCCATGCCTCCCGCGCCTCAGCTCCTGCCCGCGCCTTCCCCGTCGCCGCGCCGCCACCGGGGCCCCCTTCGCCACCGGGCTCCGACGAGCCCTCGCCGGGTCGCCCCCGCGTCGCCCCTCTCCTCCTCCCCTCGTTTTCTCCTTATCAACCTCTCTCGTTGTCTCCCTCCTGCAGGTCCGCCATGGATCGAAGAACCTCCGGCTCGCCTCCGCCCCGATCTAGCCGGAGACCGGACTCCCCCGCGTTCTCCCGTGGATGGATCTAGCCGGAACAGCCCGGGCCCCGCCTTCGCCAGACTCGCAAGCCGCCGCCTTCGCGAGAGCTCGTCGTCCCGTCGCGCCATGGCCTGTTGTGCCTCGAGTGGGACGAGAAAACCGTCCGCGTTGACCGCGTCGCCCGCGGCCCAGCACTGCGCCTCGCCAGCGTGCCCACGCAGCCCAGCAGGAGAGTCGGCCCAGTCCCGCGCTGGCGCCCAAGGCCCACCTGGGCAGTGCCTCGCCTCTTCAGCCGGCCCAGCAGCGCCCTCCAACCAGGCCGAGCCCAAGGTGAGCTCCAGCGCCTATCCCTCACCCCGGGCGACATTTAGTGTGTTGCCCATTGGCCCATGTGTAGATTCGGCCCAATAGTGTTTTTTAGGATTTAGAATTTAATTCTATTTCACGAATATATAGATATTTTCAAACGCCCGTATTTAATTAACCGAGCATCGGATCGAGATGATCTATATATGAATCTCGTGTAGAATTTCGTGTAGATTACGAATTTGCAACTTGCATGCACGTTTGAAGTAGTTTGACGTGCCGAATGCCTAGTTTTGTGTGCTGTCCTAATATGTTAGTCACCCGTATCTATTTTTCGTGAGTTTCCGGATTGCTCAAACCCCGTAGGTAAAATGCTCATGTTTTTAGGGACCCTTTGGCATGTATTTTAGAGTAGTTGTTTGTATTTTTGCACGTAGGATTCCGTCGCTAGTTTGATATACCGCGTTTAGGACATATTCCCGCATATACGTGTGGCGTTGTTTTTATTTTGCAACCCCTCATGTTATATATGTTTTCGGGGTAGAAAAATCCATAGAATTTAACTGTGCATTTAGTTTTAGCTTTCGAGTAAATTAGTTTGCGTGATATTTTGCCATGTTGCCCTTTGTTTATTTTTGTGGGATTTAATCCGTGCGTGATATGAATGAGTTGTCAACTAGAGATATGCCCTTGGATGTTTAGGCTAGCCTCTGGTATTTTTCGTTGCAATAGAAATCCATGTTCAGGTGTGGTTTGCTTGCTCTCAACTTGCTAGGAAATAGTGCTGTTTTAGAGATGCTGAAATATTTTTAAGTCAGAAATCTGTTATATTTTTTTGCTGTCTTGTCATGGTTTTATCTCGTGTTCTATAGCTCTTTTGACGTTGGTGCAATGGAGTTAGTTGTAGACTTTAAGATTCTCTAACATGCTGTCGATTTTCATGCCATTTGGAGTTCTGTAGCTTATGGTTTTGCTGCTGTTAATATGCCTTCAGATCGAAAACTGCAGTTTCATAAACTGTTATTTTCACTAAGTCTGAAACTGTGTGTGAGATGCCTTTTTGTGACTTCTTTTCATAGTGATCCATACCTCCATGCTAGATGATATTGGTTGTATGTTGTAGTGCATCTTGCCCTCTATCGTCTCATGCCTTGGTTGAGCATATTGGATTTGTGTAGCTCGTAGTTGTGGGGTGTAGAAAATGCTATGTGGCTGATTTTGGCAGATTGTAGTGATTTCTTGTTTAGCCCGTAGTTGTTGAACCGTTGCTCCGTTTTGATCGTGTCCTACATGAAACTTGCTTAGAATATCGTGTAGTTTCATATTATCTTGTTGGTTGTGTGTTCTGGAATGCTTGTGACTGTCGTTGCACACATATTGCATTCATGCCATCATATGTTGCAGTGCTTGTATCTTTTGGATCGTAGCTCCGTTGGAGATGTTCTTTATGTGTAAATTGGTTGTAACGACGCGTAGAATCACGTGAACCTATTTATTTTTTTGTTTAACAAATATTTAGAAGTGTTAGTTCAGATCTGGACAGAATTACAAATTAACGCATGAGGTCATCTCGGAGGTGCTATATGTCATTTCTGACCTCATTTAAAATGCCTAGATAGGTAGCTTAATTACGCTTCACCTCTTGCCATGGTTAACCATATTTAATACTGCCGTGTACCTAATCGGGATAGAACTAAATAATTCGTATGTGGAGTTTCGTCAATATGCAACTCGTTGCATATTGAACTTCACTTAATGTGTAGTGTTTGATTGTTGTGAATTGTCATGCCATGCCTTGCATCTATCCAACCGTTCATGCATCATATGTGTTGGGCATCGTGTGGTGTATATCGTGTGTTGATTCTTGTTTCTGGTTTCCTTCATCTCGATAGAGTTCCGCAAGCGTATCGGAATGTGAGGACCCATTCGACTACATCAGTTCGTCTGCTTCACGGAGTCATTCTTCTTCCAAGCGGGATCTCAGGCAAGATGACCATTTCCCGAGATACCATTACAATTACTGTCATTCTAGTATTATCGTTGCTGTCGCTATGTCTCGTTGCCTACCACATGTTAAATCTCAGTCTCTCAACAATGCCATGAAAACCTTCAGCCTCTTCACAACCTAGCAAAGCACTTATTGGCTATGTTATCGCTTGCTTAACCATGTGTTAGCGCTGTTAGTTGCAGGTGCAGTTGCTTCCATGTGATAAAATGGGTTCCTTGTTATATCACCCTATTAAATGTTATTTAATTTAATGGACCTATATACTTGGTAAAAGGTGGAAGGCTCGGCCTTCCTAGCCTGGTGTTTTGTTCCACCTTTGCCCCCTTAGTTTCGGCTACCGGTGTTATGTTCCATAATTGAGCGCTCCTAACACGATCGGGGTTGTTATGGGGACACCCTTGATAATTTGTCTTAGATTAAAGCTGGTCTGGCAAGGCCCAACTTTGGTACTACATTTGCCTAATAACCTAATAATAATGCATAGGGACCCGCTGGCACCCGCGGAGTAATTTAATCAACCCCCAGGCCAGTGCTCCTCATGAGTGTTGGTCCCACCTGAGCGATGTCCGATGCCCCCTGGTCATCCAGGGTTTAGCGATCCCGACGTCTAGCTCATCCGTTGTGTCCTGAGAACGAGATACGCGGCTTCTATCGGGATCGTCGACACGTCGGGCGGCCTTGTGGATTAGTTTTACCTTTTACGAGATATCTTGTGCATCGGGATTCCGGTGATGCTTTGGGTAATCTCAGAGTTGAGGTTTTCCACTAAGGAGTCCAACGAGATTGCGAGCTTCGTGATCGGGGATTTCTATGCGGCTTGTGGTAATTTGTGATGGACTAGTTGGAGCACCCCTACAGGGTTAAATCTTTTGGAAAGCCGTGCCCGCGGTTATGTGGCAATGTGGAAACTTTGTTTAACACTGGTTCTAGATAACTTGAAGTTAACTTAATTAAAACATGCCAACTGATTGCGTAACCGTGACTGTCTCTTTTGTGAGTTCCTTCTCCGATCGAGGACACGGTGGGGTTATGTTTGACGTAAGTAGGTGTTAAGGATCATTCATTTGATCATCAGTAGTTCACATCCGCTATGCGTAGATCATCCCCCTCTTTCCTTCTTGTACTCGTAAGTTAGCTACTAAATAAATGCTTAGTCGCGTGTTGCTGCCTCACCACTTAACCTTACCTCACCCATTAAGCTTTGCTAGTCTTGATACCTTTGGAAATGAGATTGTTGAGTCCCCTGTGGCTCACGGATTACTACAACATCGGTTGCAGGTACAGGTAAAGGTTACTTGACGCGAGCGCATTGGTTGTTCATTTGGAGTTGCTTCTTCTTCTTCTTCATCATCGATCTAGGATGGGTTCCAGGCCGGCAGCCTGGGATAGCAAGGATGGACGTCGTTCTCTTTTCTCGTTTATTTTTGTCTGTAGTCAGACCCTACTCTTCTTCGTGATATTTTTGTATTGCACTGTTGTGACTCTGAAGTAGCTTGTGGCGAGTGTAAGCCAATTCTATGTATCTCATATTTTCAGTACATGTACTTGTAACGATATCCATTCTTGCGAAACGACGAGTTGTGCTTCTATCCCTGACGAGGCCCTCGTGCCAAATTGAGGATAGGATCGCATCTTGGGCATTACAGGTGAGGATCTCTAATCCAGCATCTTGCACCGAAGACATTGAAATAACTTACATTGGGTTTCTTGTTAGTGATGAGTTCACATGAGGTTTTCTTGAGGAATTTGTGAAGATATGCCATGTTGATGATGTGGCAAGCAGTGTTGATTGCTTCAGGCCGGAAACGATGAGGAGTCTGATATTCTTCAAGCATGGTCCATGCCATTTCAACCATAGTCATCTTCTTTCTTTTAAAGATGTCATTCTGTTGAGGAGTATAAGGAGGAGGCAATTCGTGAGTAATACCAAGTTCATCAAGATAATCATCAAGACCAGTGTTTTTGAATTATGTCCCATTATCACTCCTGATGTTTTTGATCTTGACGCCGAAGTTCGTCGAGGCCATTGAGAAAAATCGTTTGAAGACTTCCTCCACTTCAGTTTTATACAGAATTATATGCACCCAAGTATATCTAGAATAATCATCAACTATGACAAAGCCATATAAAGATGTTGCATTTGTTAGAGTAGCATAATAAGTAGGTCCAAATAGATCCATGTGAAGCAATTCAAACGGTCGTGTAGTAGTCATGATGATCTTCGAGGGGTGTTTGGATCTGGTCATTTTTTTCAGACTCACAAGCACCGCAGAGCTGGTCCTTGAGGAATTTGACTGATTCGATGCCAATGACATGCTTTTTCTTCGCCAGCGTGTGCAAGTTCCTCATGCCTGCATGACCAAGTCTTCGATGCCATAGCCAGCCTTCTCAGGTTTTTGCTAGTAAGCATGTGGCTGGTTGAGGACCTGTGGTAAAATCAACAATGTACAAATCTCCTCTCCTAACACCTTCGAAGACTTTGGATCTGTCAAATTCCATGATGACTACACACCTATATTTTCCAAAGATAACAACCATATCAAAATCACAAAGCATTGAGACTGACATGAGGTGAAACCCAAGGGATTCAACAAGCATCACTTTGTCCATGTGCATGTCCTTGGAAATAGCCACTTTGCCTAGTCCCAATACCTTGCTTTTACCTTTGTCAGCATATGTGATTTGCTTCAGTGGTGATGGAGTTAGTGGCATATTCATCAGCAAGCTTTTATCACTAGTCATGTGGTGTGTGCAGTCACTATCAAGAACCCACTCAGTGCTCTTGGGTTTGTCCTCCTGCAGATGAATTAGTGCAGCTTACCATCTCATATGCTTCAGATATGAAGAATATGATATCAATTTCATTAGACAGGAATTTCATCATAAACAGTAAATTTGAGAACGTGTGAAATGTTATCATTTCATCAATTTTAGCTTGCGTCCAAACAAGCATTTTCCTCAGGTCTCAAGCAAATTCTTCAGATGATGATTTTCATCTGGAGACCTGGCCTGCAGAAGTGATTAGTTTAATTTCTTCACCACCCACATATGAAGGGGTGGCAAAGAGTTCATCATCCTGCGAGCACCATATGGGAGAGGGGGCATTGAAGCTAATGCACTTCTCTTCACAGTAGGGGGTTAGAGTACTCAAATGAATAGGCAGAGAAGTTCTTTGAGGATTTATGAACATAGTGATTTGGGGTATAATGCTCATATTCATATCCCATGTAATTTCCCTGCACATCAGAGTATGAGCATAGTTTTGACCAGTTGAGGATTTTGATCCTCTTGAAGACTTTGGTCCACCTGAGGAATTTGATCTCGGGTTCACATTCTTCACGGGTGGTGTCATGAGGACATTCACCTCAAGATTTTCCAAGCAACTTTTGGGGACCTAGATTTTCCTCAGGGATGGTCCATTCCTGTAGTTAGTTCCAATATATCGAGCAAATAGTTCACCAAATTGATTTTTGAACAGTTTATAGTCGGAGTCAAATGACTCATCTGAGGAATAGGATAATTCACATGCAAAGCATGTTAGATTGGATGGATCAACAAGAGGTCCTTTAGTAGCAACCCATGAGGTTTTGGGATATTGCTCAGGTTTCCAGTATGATCCATCAGCATTCAGTTTCCTTTCAAAGGCAATTCCTTCTTTCCTCGGGTTCCTGTTCAACATCTGCTTTTTGAGCACATCGCAAAGGGTTTGATGCCCTTTGAGACTTTTGTACATGCCTATCACATACAATCCCTTCTGCCCTTCATTTTTGTCAGTAACATTTGTGGTTTCCTTAAGTGAGGAATTTGGTACCACATTACTGTCGGAAATATGCCCTCGAGGCAATAATAAAATGGTTATTATCATATTTCCTTGTTCATGATAATCGTCTAATGTTCATGCTATAGTTGTGTTAACAGGAAACAGTAATACATGTGTGAATAAATAGATCACAATGTGTCCCTAGCAAGCCTCTAGTTGGCTAGCTCGTTAGTCAATAGATGATCATGGTCTCCTGGTCATGGGCATTAGATGTCATTTATAACGGGATCACATCATTGGTAGAATGATGTGATGGACAAGACCCAATCCTAAGCATAGCACTAGATCGTATTGTTCGTATGCTGAAGCTTTTCTAATGTCAAGTGTCTTTTCCTTCGACCGTGAGATTGTGCAACTCCCGGATACCGTAGGACTGCTTTGGGTGTATCAAACTTCACAACATAACTGGGTGACTACAAAGGTGCACTACGGGTACCTCTGAAAGTGTCTGTTGGGTTGGTACGAATCGAGATCGGGATTTGTCACTTCGCATGACGGAGAGGTATATCTGGGCCCACTCGGTAGAACATCATCATGAGCTCAATGTGACTAAAGAGTTAGTCACACGATGACGTGCTACGGAACGAGTAAAGATCCTTACCGGTAACGAGATTGAACAAGGTATAGGCATACCGACGATCGAATCTCGGGCAAGTTCTATACCGACAGACAAAGGGAATTGTATACGGGATTGATTGAATCCTTGACATCATGGTTCATCCGACGAGATCATCATGGAGCGAGTGGGATCCACCATGGGTATCCAGACCCCGCTGATGGTTATTGGCCGGAGAGGTGTCTCGGTCATGTCTGCCTGTCTCCCGAACCCGTAGGGTCTACACACTTAAGGTTCGATGATGCTAGGGTTATAGGGAATTGTTATACGAGGTTATCTAAAGTTGTTCGGAGTCCCGAATGAGATCTTGGACATCACGAGGATCTCCGGAATGATCCGGTGGTAAAGATTGATATATAGTACGGATGGTTTTGGACTCCGGAAGTGTTTCGGGCGTCGGCGGTAACGTACGGGGACCACCGGGACCACCGAAAGTGGCCCCGGGGGTCCGCCGGAAGGGGGGCACCACCCTGGGAGGCTATATGGGCCAAGTGCGGGAGGGAACCAGCCCCTAGGTGGGCTGGTGCGCCCCCCACACTCAGCCCATGGCGCAAGAAGAGGGGAGAGAGGGGGAAACCCTAGCGCAGGTGGGCCTAAGGCCCACCAAAAGGGTGCGCCACCCCTCCTCCCCCCCCCCTTGGCCGCCGCACCTCCTCCCATCTAGGGCTGCCGCCCCTCCCAGGAGAGGTAAACCCTCAGGAGGGCGCAGCCCCTCCCTCCCCCTATATATAGTGGGCACTTTGGGCAGTTGGAGACACCAATCTTCCTCTCCCTCGGCGCAGCCCTGCGCTTCCTTCTCCTCCTCTCTGCCGGTGCTTGGCGAAGCCCTGCCGGGAGACCTCGTTTCTCTGTCGACACCACGCCGTCGTGCTGCCGGATATCTTACCCAACCTCTCCCTCCTCCTTGCTGGATCAAGGCGCGAGAGACGTCACCGGGCTGCACGTGTGTTGAATGCGGAGGTGCCATGGTTCGGCACTAGATCGGAATCACACCGCGATCTGAATCGCCGCGAGTACGACTCCATCAACCGCATTCTAGCAATGCTTCCGCTTAGCGATCTTCAAAGGTATGAAGATGCACTCACCCCTCTCTCGTTTCTGGTCTCTCCATAGGAAGATTTGAATATGCGTGGGAATTTTTTTGAATTTATGCTACGTTACCCAACAGTGGCATCCGAGCCAGGTTTTCTATGCGTAGATTCTATGCACGAGTAGAACACAAAAGGTTGTGGGCGATGATTTGTCAATTGCTTGCCGCTACTAGTCTTATTCTTTTCCGGCGGTATTGTGGGGATAAAGCGGCCCAGACCGACATTACACGTACGCTTACGTGAGACTGGTTCCACCGACAGACATGCACACCGTGCATAAAGGTGGCTAGCGGGTGTCTGTCTCTCCTACTCTAGTCGGATTGGATTCGATGAAAAGGGTCCTTATGAAGGGTAAATAGCTTTGGCATATCATCGTTGTGGCTGTCACATAGGTAAGAAAACATTCTTGCTAGAAACCCAAATCAGCCACGTAAAACTTGCAACAACAATTAGAGGACATCTAACTTGTTTTTGCAGGGTTTGACATGTGATGTGATATGGCCAAAGTTGTGATGTTGCATGTATGATGTATGAGATGATCATGTTATTGTAATAGGTTTCACGACTTGCATGTCGATGAGTATGACAACCGGCAGGAGCCATAGGAGTTGTCTTAATTTATTGTCTGAGATGCAACGCCATGTGCTTACTACTTTTACTTCATTGCTAACGGTTAGCTATAGTAGTAGTGATAGTAGTGGTTGGCGTGACGACTTCATGGAGACACGATGATGGAGATCATGATGATGGAGATCATGGTGTCACGCTGGTGACAATGATGATCATGCGATGCCTGAAGATGGAGATCGGAAGAGCAAAGATGATAATGGCCATATCATGTCACTATATGATTGCATTGTGATGTTTATCATGTTTTTCATCTTATTGCTTAGAACCACGGTAGCATAATAAGATGATCCCTCCTAAAATTTCGAGAACGTATTCCCCTAAGTGTGCACCGTTGCGAAGGATCGTTGTCTCGAAGCACCACGTGATGATCGGGTGTGATAGATTCTAACGTTCGCATACAACGGGTGTAAGCCAGATTTACACACGCGAAACACCTAGGTTGACTCGACGAGCTTAGCATGTACAGACATGACCTCGAATACAAGAGACCGAAAGGTCGAACATGAGTCGTATGGTTGAATACGATCAACATGAAGTTGCTCACCATGGTGACTAGTCCGTCTCACGTGATGATCGGACACGGGTTAGTCAACATGGATCATGTATCACTTAGATGACTAGAGGGATGTCGATTTAAGTGGGAGTTCATACTTAATTTGATTAAATGAACTTAATTGTCATGAAATTAGTCTAAAATTTGTCTTTGTAAATATTGTAGATGGCAACGTCAACCTCAATTTCAATGCATTCCTAGAGAAAAACAAGTTGAAAGATGATGGTAGCAACTATGCGGACTGGGTTCGCAACTTTAAGCTCATCCTTGAAGCAGCTAAAAAGGCTTATGTCCTTGATGCGCCACTAGGTTATGCTCCCGCTCCCGCAGCAGCCCAGGACATTCTGAATGTGTGGCAAACGCGGAGTGATGGCTACTCTCTGGTTAGGTGTGGCATGTTATACAGTTTGGAAACGGGGCTCCAAAGGCGTTTTGAGCAACACGGTACATATGAGATGTTCCAAGAGCTGAAGCTAGTTTTTCAAGCTCATGCCCGTGTCGAGAGATATGAAGTCTACGACAAGTTCTTTAGCTGTAAGATGGAGGAGAACAGTTCTGTCAGTGAGCACATACTCAAAATGTCTGGGTTGCACGGTCGTCTGACTTCACTTGGAGTTGAACTTCTGGATGATGCTATAATTGACAGAATCCTCCAATCTCTCCCACCAAGCTACAAAGGTTTTGTGTTGAACTACAACATGCAAGGGATGGAGAAGACCATTCCCGAGTTGTACTCAATGCTCAAGTCTGCAGAAGTGGAAATCAAGAAAGAGCATCAAGTATTGATGGTCAACAAGACCACTAGTTTCAAGAAGGGCAAAGGTAAGAAGAACTTCAAGAAAGACGGCAAAGCCGTTGCCGCGCCCGGTAAGCCAGATGCCGAGAAGAAGAAAAATAATGGACCCAAGCCTGGGACTGAGTGCTTCTATTGCAAGGGAAAAGGTCACTGGAAGCGGAACTGCCCCAAATACTTAGCGGACAAGAAGGCCGGCAATGTTAAAGGTATATGTGATATACATGTTATTGATGTGTACCTTACCAGCGCTCGTAGTAGCTCCTGGGTATTTGATACCGATGTTGTTGCTCACATTTGCAACTCAAAGCAGGAACTGCGGAATAAGCGGAGACTGGCCAAGGACGAGGTGACGATGCGCGTCGGGAATGGCTCCAAGGTCGATGTGATCGCCGTCGGCACACTACCTCTGCATCTACCATCGGGATTAGTTTTAAACCTTAATAATTGTTATTTAGTACCAGCTTTGAGCATGAATATTGTATCAGGGTCTTGCTTAATGCGATACGACTACTCATTTAAGTCAGAGGATAATGGTTGTTCTATTTATATGAGTGATATGTTTTATGGTCATGCTCCGCTGGTGAATGGTTTATTCTTGATGAATATCGATCATGATGTTACACATATTCATAGTGTGAGTACCAAAAGATGTAAAGTTGATAATGATAGTCCGACATACTTGTGGCACTGCCGCCTTGGTCATATCGGTGTTAAGCGCACGAAGAAGCTCCATACTGATGGACTGTTAGAGTCTCTTGACTTTGAATCATTTGACACATGCGAACCGTGCCTCATGGGCAAGATGACTAAGACCCCATTCTCAGGAATAATGGAAAGAGCAACCGACTTATTGGAAATGATACATACTGATGTGTGTGGTCCAATGAACGTTGAAGCTCGCGGTGGCTATCGTTATGTTCTCACTCTCACCGATGATTTGAGTAGGTATGGGTATATCTACTTGATGAAGCACAAATCTGAGACATTTGAAAAATTCAAGGAAATTCAGAGTGAGGTCGAGAATCAACGTGACAGAAAAATTAAGTGTCTACGATCTGATCATGGAGGAGAATATTTGAGTCACGAGTTTGGCACACACCTAAGGAAGTGTGGAATCGTTTCACAACTAACGCCGCCTGGCACACCGCAACGCAACGGAGTGTCTGGACATCATAATTGCACTTTATTAGATATGGTACGATCTATGATGTCTCTTACCGACTTACCGCTATCATTTTGGGGATACGCATTAGAAACTGCAGCATTCACTTTAAATAGGAATCCCTCTAAATCCGTTGAGACGACACCGTATGAACTATGGTTTGGCAAGAAACCTAAGTTGTTGTTTATTAAAGTTTGGGGCTGCGATGCTTATGTGAAGAAACTTCAACCAGAGAAGCTCGAACCCAAAGCGGAGAAATGTGTATTCATAGGATACCCTAAGGAAACTATTGGGTATACCTTCTATCTTAGATCCGAAGGTAAAACCTTTGTTGCCAAGAACGGATCCTTTCTAGAGAAAGAGTTTCTCTCGAAAGAAGTAAGTGGGAGGAAGGTAGAACTTGATGAGGTAATTACACCCCCTCTCGAACAAGAAAGTAGCACAGCGGGGGAAGTTGTTCATGTGGCGCCTGCACCAACTGAAGAGGAAGTTACTGATAATGATCATGTAGCTTCGGATCAAGTTACTACTGAACCGCGAAGGTCCACAAGGGTACGCTCCGCACCAGAGTGGTACGGCAACCCTGTGATGGAAATCATGTTGTTAGACAACGGTGAACCTTCGAACTATGAAGAAGCGATGGTGGGCCCGGATTCCAACAAATGGCTTGAAGCTATGAAATCTGAGATAGGATCCATGTATGAGAACAAAGTATGGACTTTGGTGGACTTGCCCGATGACCGGCAAGCCATAGAAAATAAATGGATCTTCAAGAAGAAGACTGATGCAAACGGTAATGTAACCGTTTATAAAGCTCGACTTGCCGCAAAGGGTTTTCTAAAAATTCAAGGAATTGACTACGAAGAGACTTTCTCTCCCGTTGCGAAGCTGAAATCAGTCCGAATCATGTTAGCAATTGCCGCCTTTTATGATTATGAAATTTGGCAAATGGACGTCAAAACAGCGTTCCTTAACGGGAACCTTAAGGAAGAGTTGTATATGATGCAACCAGAAGGTTTTGTCGACCCTAAGGGTGCTAACAAAGTGTGCAAGCTCCAATGCTCCATCTATGGGCTGGTGCAAGCATCTCGGAGTTGGAACATTCGCTTTAATGAGGTGATTAAAGCGTTTGGGTTCATACAGGTTTATGGAGAAGCCTGTCTGTACAAGAAAGTGAGTGGGAGCTCTGTAGCTTTCCTCATACTGTATGTGGATGACATATTATTGATGGGGAATAATATAGAGATGTTGGAGAGCATAAAGGCCTATTTGAACAAGAGTTTTTCAATGAAGGGCCTTGGAGAAGCTGCATACATATTAGGCATCAAGATCTATAGAGATAGATCAAGACGCCTCATAGGTCTTTCGCAAAGTACATACCTTGACAAGATATTGAAGAAGTTCAATATGGAAAACTCAAAGAAAGGGTTCTTGCCAGTTTTGCAAGGTATGAGATTGAGTAAGACTCAGTCACCGACCACCGCAGCAGATAGAGAGAAGATGAGTAATGTCCCCTACGCTTCAGCCGTAGGCTCTCTAATGTATGCCATGCTGTGTACCAGACCTGATATAAACGTTGCCATAAGTTTGGTAGGGAGGTACCAAAGTGATCCCGGTATGGAACACTGGACAGCGGTCAAGAATATCCTTAAGTACCTGAAGAGGACTAAGGAAATGTTTCTCGTTTATGGAGGTGACGAAGAGCTCGTCGTAAAGGGTTACGTCGACGCTAGCTTTGACACAGATCCGGATGACTCTAAGTCACAGACCGGATACGTATATGTTTTGAATGGTGGGGCAGTGAGCTGGTGCAGCAGCAAGCAAGAAGTCGTGGCAGCATCTACATGTGAAGCGGAGTACATAGCTGCTTCAGAAGCGGCTCATGAAGGAATTTGGATGAAGGAGCTCATCACCGACCTTGGAGTGGTTCCAAGCGCGTCGGGTCCAATGACACTCTTCTGTGATAACACTGGGCCATTGCCATAGCCAAGGAGCCCAGGTTTCACCGGAAGACGAAGCACATCAAACGCCGCTACAACTCCATCCAGGACCATGTACAGAGTGGAGTAATAGAGATTTGTAAAGTACATACGGATCTGAATGTTGCAGACCCGTTGACTAAACCTCTTCCACGAGCAAAACATGATCAACACCATAATGCTATGGGTGTTCGATACATCACAATGTAACTAGATTATTGACTCTAGTGCAAGTGGGAGACTGTTGGAAATATGCCCTAGAGGCAATAATAAAATGGTTATCATCATATTTCCTTGTTCATGATAATCGTCTATTGTTCATGCTATAACTGTGTTAACAGGAAACAATAATACATGTGTGAATAAATAGATCGCAATGTGTCCCTAGCAAGCCTCTAGTTGGCTAGCTCGATAGTCAATAGATGATCATGGTTTCCTGGTCATGGGCATTAGATGTCATTGATAACGGGATCACATCATTGGGATAATGATGTGATCGACAAGACCCAATCCTAAGCATAGCACTAGATCGTATTGTTCGTATGCTGAAGCTTTTCTAATGTCAAGTTTCTTTTCCTTCGACCGTGAGATTGTGCAACTCCCGGATACCGTAGGAGTGCTTTGGGTGTATCAAACGTCACAACGTAACTCGGTGACTACAAAGGTGCACTACGGGTACCTCTGAAAGTGTCTGTTGGGTTGGCACGAATCGAGATCGGGATTTGTCACTCCGCATGACGGAGAGGTATCTCTGGACCCACTCGGTAGAACATCATCATGAGCTCAATGTGACTAAGGATTTAGTCACACGATGATGTGCTACGGAACGAGTAAAGAAACTTACCGGTAACGATATTGAACAAGGTATAGACCGGTAACGAGATTGAACAAGGTATAGGCATACCGACGATCGAATCTTGGGCAAGTTCTATACCGACAGACAAAGGGAATTGTATACGGGATTGATTGAATCCTTGACATCGTGGTTCATCCGATGAGATCATCGTGGAGCGAGTGGGAGCCACCATGGGTATCCAGACCACGCTGATGGTTATTGGCCGGAGAGGTGTCTAGGTCATGTCTGCTTGTCTCCCGAACCCGTAGGGTCTACACACTTAAGGTTCGATGACGCTAGGGTTATAGGGAATTGTTATACGAGGTTATCTAAAGTTGTTCGGAGTCCCGGATGAGATCCTGGACGTGACGAGGAGCTCCGGAATAGTCCGGTGGTAAAGATTGATATATAGTACGGATGGTTTTGGACTCCGGAAGTGTTTCGGGCGTCGTCGGTAACGTACGGGGACCACCGGGACCACCGGAAGTGGCCCCGGGGGTCCGCGGGAAGGGGGCCACCACCCCGGGAGGCTAGATGGGCCAAGTGCAGGAGGGAACCAGCCCCTAGGTGGGCTAGTGCGCCCCCACACTCAGCCCATGGCGCAAGAAGAGGGGAGAGAGGGGGAAACCCTAGCGCAGGTGGGCCTAAGGCCCACCAGAAGGGTGCGCCACCCCTCCTCCCCCCTTGGCCGCCGCACCTCCTCCCATCTAGGGTTGCCGCCCCTCCCAGGAGAGGGAAACCCTCAGGAGGGTGCAGCCCCTCCCTCCCCCTATATATAGTGGGCACTTTGGTCTATTGGAGACACCAATCTTCCTCTCCCTCGGTGCAGCCCTGCTCTTCCTTCTCCTCCTCTCTGTCGGTGCTTGGCGAAGCCCTGCCGGGAGACCTCGTCTCTCCATCGACACCACGCCGTCGTGCTGCCGGAGATCTTCCCCAACCTCTCCCTCCTCCTTGCTGGATCAAGGTGCGGGAGACGTCACCGGGTTGCACGTGTGTTGAACGCGGAGGTGTCATGGTTCGGCACTAGATCGGAATCACACCGCGATCTGAATCGCCGTGAGTACGACTCCATCAACCTCGTTCTAGCAACGCTTCCGCTTAGCGATCTTCAAAGGTATGAAGATGCACTCACCCCTCTCTCGTTGCTTGTCTCTCCATAGGAAGATCTGAATATGCGTAGGATTTTTTTTTCAATTTATGCTACGTTACCCAACAATTACCAGTTGAAGAAATTGTAGCAATAGAAGCATTTCATGATTCTGGTGAAGAATTGGCAGTTTCACGCTCGATGCATTAGAGACATGGTGGAGTGAATTCAACTTGAGCGGCACTGATCTATTGAGCAAGTAATGAATTATTTTCCATTTGAAGATCATCATGATACATCTTCAGCTTCTCAAGATCAAGTTTCCTTTGAAGAAATTCATAGGAAAGTTTCTCATGATCAACCAATAGTGTGTCATAACGATCTTGAAGACTGTCAAATCTGTACTGAAGACTTTTTACATCTTCAGTGAGGATTTGGGTATGATTCATTTCATCATTCAACAGGTCGTCGCTTGTGTCTAGTAGTTTTTGAAGCTTTTCAATGGCACTTTGTTGTTTAGTTGCAATATTGGCAAGTTTACTGTAACTGGGTTTTTTATAATCATCAGGTTCACAGTCACTTGAATCAGAGGAGGAAATGTCGTTTGGTACCTTTGAACCTTTTCCATGAAGCAATAGGTTGGAGCGAAGTCATCAGCATAATCATCAATGTAGATAGCGTTGTCATTTTCTTCAAGGTTGAAGATTGACTTGCTGACGAATGTGGTAGCCCGTGTAAGACTTGCCACACCAGACTCTGAGTCTTCTTCTGAACCTTCCTCTTTATCACATTCCTCAGATTCTTCCTCAGAATCCATTTCCTTGCCAATGAGTGCCCGAGCCTTTCTGAAACTAGCCTTCTTGTGCGATGAGGACTTTGAGGATGAGGATTTTGAAGATTTCTTCTTTTTCTTCGAGTCATCAGAACTTTCATCCTTGTATTTCTTCTTCTTTGATTCCTTCACCCAACGAGGACAATCAGCAATATAGTGACCTGATTTCTTGAATTTGTGCCAGGTTCTTTTCTTGTAGTCCTCAGATGAAGATTCTGATTTCCTCATATCTCTTCTTGAAGATTTACCAAACTGGCCACACCTTGTGAACTTATGGAATTTCCTCACGAGCATTGCAAGCTCCTGTCCAAGTTCTTCAGGATCACCAATGCTGCAATATGAGTCTTCTTCTTCAGATGAGGAAATTGCTTTAGCCTTCAGCACACGAGGTCTAGAGAAGCTTGGTCCATACAGATCTCTCTTTTCTTCCTGTTGGAATTCATGAGTATTGAGTCTTTCGAGTATATGAGCAAGATTAACCATCTTATAGTCTGATATTTCTTGAATCATCAGAACCAGTGTATCAAATGATGAATCCAAAGGTCTTAGCAGTTTCTTCACAACTTCATGGTCAGTAATGTCTCGAGCTCCCAGTGCTTGCAGTTCATTTGAGATGTCAGTGAGGCGATCAAAGGTATCTCGGCAGCTTTCATTGTCAAGCCTCTTGAAGCGATTGAAGAGATTGCGAAGAACATCAACACGAGAGTCACGCTGAGTTGTTATTCCTTCATTGACTTTGGACAACCTACCCCAGATAAACTTCGTTGTGCCCAACGCACTCACTCTGCCATACTGACATTTGCTCAGATAGCCACAGATGATATTCTTCGCTTGAGAATCAAGTTGCTTGAATTTCTTCACATCAGCGGCAGAGACAGTATCAGCAATGAAGGGAACACCATGTTCCACAATGTACCAGAGATCATTGTCAATAGCTTGAAGATGCATCTGCATCTTGGTCTTCCAGTAGGGAAAGTTCTTTCCTTCGAAGGTAGGACATCCTGCAGTAACCTTGATCATGCCTGCAGTCGACATAACTAAAACTCCAGGTGATTAAACCAAAAATCACACAGAACAAGGGAGTACCTTGCTCTGATACCAATTGAAAGTGCGTTATATCGACTAGAGGGGGTGAATAGGCGATTTTTAGAATTTCATCGCTGAGGAAATTCATTTTGAGAAAATTCCTCACTGATGAATAACGTGCAGCGGAAACAGCACAGGACCAGAGGTGCAAAGATTACAACAGCCGTTTTCTAGATGAATATAAGAAGAATGATTTGCACGGTACACAGGCACAGAAGAAACATGTGAAGATTAACAGGTATGAAGAATTTGAGGTTGAGGAAATTCAGAGAAAATATTCAGCAAATTCTTCAAACAGTGAGAATGACAGTCTTCAACATACAATATTGAGGAATTTAAATATTTGAAGAAATAGAACTCGTATCACTATGAAGACAGTTGTTGATGACCCAGTTCCAACTGTTTTCACAGTTGTACGTCTGGTTTGGAGCGGCTTGGTATTGAAACCAAAGGACACACAGTCCCTACCGTATTCTCCTTGAGCTAAGGTCACACAGTCCTCACCCAACACTCGTGGTAAGTCTTCAGGGCAGACTTCCAAACCCTCACAAACTCGGTCACCCGACGATCCACAATTGACTATGCTCTAGACCATGATGCCTAACCGTCTCGAGGATACACATTCCTCAAAGGTAAAAGGCTTCAGTTCCACACAGGAACAAATTCTTCAGTGATGCTCAATCACTTGGTTTTTGGTTTGTGGTTTGGTGTTTGGGGTATTTCCTCACTGATGATTTACTCTCGAACACTCTGAGGATTTTGGGTTGCTTTAAATGACAAGTGTCAGTTTCTCACGGAGCACCCAACCCGCTAGTGGTTGTGGGGGCGGCTATTTATAGCCTAGGAGCATCCTGACATGATTTGACATAAATGCCCTTAAATATTATGACCGTTTGTGTGGATAAGATCGGTGAGGTGGCGTGAATCGCGGCAACGGTCGGAACTCTCAACTATGAGAGTCCTCATGTCTCTCATATTCCTCACTTGAGGCCTTTGTAGGATTAGGCTTGGGTTGAGCATCATGAGGAAATTCATTCTGTAGTGTTACCTCGACCCCTTTTAACAGTACGGTGTTCCTATGACTCAAGAGTGAAGACAAAGAAACAGAAAGAATAAATCTTCACACTTCAAAGTCTTCGATCTGATTTTCTTCAGGACACACCGAGTTCCTCATCTTCAGTATCTTCATGAGGAATATCAATTTCATCGCAATTTCTTCGCGATCAAAATCTTCAACATAAGACCAATTTCTTCAGCCGAAGATATACATTTTTAGGGGTCGATATTCATCGTATAACTCAAACTCCTCAGCGACTTATAGAGCTTGTGTACACTTATAAACACATTAGTTACTTAACCTATAAGTCTTCAAACCACCAAAATCACTAAGGGCACTAGATGCACTTACGAAAACCAAATCAATTTGAGATCGTGATCGCGACACGGTACCGTCTCTAGTCCTTCTATATATATTGCTTGCTGGCCTCGGCCAAAGAACACCGAAAACACTTAGGATTTTGCCTCATCTTGCAACTTGTGCTGCCACCGTAGTCTACCTCAGCTCGAACCCCGATGTACATCGGCGTGTGGGAGAGGGGGTCTCTAAAATCATTCGTCCTTGTGATCCTGCATCGGGAGAGGACGAATTAGGTTTTTGAAAAACGCTCTGCATGACTGCTCAAATTCGTCATAAGAGGTCGCCTACCATCCAAGTCAGACTGTGCTACTCATCGCCGTCTCCATCACCGTCAACAACAGGTCATCGCCAACACCGTCGCTCCCGCAACAACTAACGAACAGTACATTCTTCATGATATGTTCGTGTGTCTCTCTATAGTTGTTACTTCATGTGCGATGATGTGCATATTATATTGTTCGTCTAATTTGCTAGATTGTTGCATGCTTATTTCCGTTCTCGCCATGAATTGTTTACTGAAATTAATCATGAACTTGCCTAATTTTCCAACAGATAATTCATTAGGTATTTACCAAGAGAGTAGATTAAGTTGGCAACATCCTCAACATGTTTCTATTCTCCACATAACTAGTCTAACCAAATTAATCAGGCTGATTAAGATATAACATTGTACTTGAAAAATTACTAACATGACCAAGATCAATAACCAAATACTAAAGCAAGTTTATGCAAAATAAGGAAAATTAATATTCCCCCAAGACATAAGCCTAAAGTGTATTTTGACTACCCAATTCTTGATCAGTACAATGTTAGCCGTCATAAAAGGTGTTTTGAATGCAATCCTAATGGTGCAGATTTTATGTCACTTAACTGCATGCAATCTACTCCCTCCGTTCCTAAATATAGTTCTTTTTATAGATTTCACTAAGGAACTACATACGGAGTAAAATGAGTGTATCTACGTTCTAAAATATGTCTATATACATTTGTATGTAGTCTCCTAATAAAATATCTAAAAAGACTTATATTTAGGAATGGAGGGAGTATTGGACTAATTGCTTACCACAAAATGCTGGACTAATTGTTGGTCAAAGCCTGAACTTGGACAATCAGAATTCATCATGGGCACTGCAGAAATTCAAAGCAATGCATAGCTAGAGAAGCGCCACAAATGAGCTGACGCCACAAATGTGTATCTTGCCTGCACTGAGCCTTGAACCAAACAGGATGGGGCCAATACCAATTCACCACTGAACTAGAAAATCAGAATTCGGTTAAGGTTCAGACGCCACTTATAGCTCAAACCCTACGCATTCATCTAGCGTGAAATCATCATCATTGGAGCTAACATCGGGAATCATTCGTAAGGATGGATGAGTCGTTGGAATCAATGGACAGCATATGATCATGTAGGCTCTCAGGGACGGAACTCCTTTGTAGGCAATGGGGTCAATTGACCCCAGTAAAATTAGCAACTCCTTTACTAATTTAACACTAATCATTACTCATTTATAAATGATGACCCCATCATCATAGACATTGATCCCATTAAACTTTTTTTCAAGCTTCGTCACTGTAGGCTCTTTATTTCTGTCGCATTTTGCTCGACAATTTACCTTGTATACAGGTCACATTTTGTGATCTTCAGCTTGGGCTTCCTATTCAGCACCAGACTACGAGCGAACAACACCTTCGGGGTCATGGTATCCAACTTGAAGAAGCTCAACCCATTGGTGACCGGAGGAGGCACAATTTAAAATCCGGCTCATTCTCTCGTCCAAACAAGGCATTAAAGCTAAACCTTCAGTTTAGGTGCAGATTGTTCAGTTTCCATTGCCCAAACAACGCCAACAGTTCTGAACATATGAATTATAGCAGAGAAGAAGGTAAACAGAGCTGCGTACTTTCCATTCATAATAACTTAGAGAACACTTGATACATGAACATCAATTGCAGATACTAAAAACTACAGTACGGCTAGACCATGACACGATGAGGACTGAAGGAACCAAGCAGGACGGAGAGGTCGCCTACGCGCGCTCCCCGCGGATGCGACGGGCGAGCTGGATGTCCTTGGGCATGATGGTGACGCGCTTGGCGTGGATGGCGCAGAGGTTGGTGTCCTCGAAGAGGCCCACGAGGTAGGCCTCGGCGGCCTCCTGCAGGGCGGAGACGGCGGAGCTCTGGAAGCGGAGGTCGGTCTTGAAGTCCTGCGCGATCTCCCGGACGAGGCGCTGGAAGGGGAGCTTGCGGATGAGCAGCTCCGTGCTCTTCTGGTACTTGCGGATCTCGCGGAGCGCGACGGTGCCGGGGCGGAAGCGGTGGGGCTTCTTCACGCCGCCCGTCGCCGGCGCCGACTTGCGCGCAGCCTTGGTGGCCAGCTGCTTCCGCGGGGCCTTGCCGCCGGTGGACTTGCGCGCGGTCTGCTTCGTGCGGGCCATTTGGGGGTCTGTGGCGAGGAAAGGCTGGGAGGTTTGCTGCGTTCCGGCGAGAGTTGTTCGGCGCGGTGGTGGTCTGAGGATCTCGGCATGGGTTCACCGGGATGAAGTAGGGGCGCGGGTTTGGCCGGCGGGCGGGGCGCGTAAGCTTGAAAATTCCAACGGACCGACGACGATGAATTTATTCTTTTTTATCCGTTTGGGTCGGCCGTCCGTCTGGTGTCCGTCCTGTTTCACATTTGGGTCGGCAGTCGCCGATCCATTTCATGTCCGCAGTCAATATATTTTAAAAAAGGGTCCGCGGCCGATCGTGCCAGCGACCATGTTTCATGTCAGCACCATGCCAGCGGCCGTGTTTCATGCCAGCAACATGCGAGTGCCGACATACAATGTCGGCCTCAAAAAAATATCACCACAGTCATGCTGGTGCACTCGCCAGCCGACCGGCACACATGCGAGCACACAGAAAAACAGTGGGACTTGAGTTCGACCACGCCATTGCGGCCCTGTGGTCATGTTAACACACTTGCTGGCATCCAAAAAATATGGCAGAAACTTCTTACGCTCATGAAACTCACGGTGAACACGAATCCAAAAGGTTGAATGCTTTTGTTCGGCGCACGTCTTGGGGTCTTGCCCAATGTCTCTTCAACACTCGCAAAGAAGCTTGTTGTAACGCCTCGGACACACCTGCCGGCGGTCGTTACTCCTGGCGGGATCTAGACTGGCCCCACATATCAATACTAGTCTTTTCCACGCACTTTGTCCTCACTCATGCGCACCCGGAATCAACTTCCGGGTCGGTCACCCATCCTATAACTACTCCAAGCCGAGCACGCTTAACTTGTGAGTTCTGTTTGAATGGGCTCCCGGAAAAGAAGGAATTTCTTATTGATATGAGTAGTCTATCATCCCTAATATGTCAGGCTATCACACTTGTCCTCGACCGTCGTGTATGCTTTGGTCCACTTGCTCTTGCGCTTCGGTGCGGTCCCGACCACTTGGTTGGCGAGCTCGTCCTCAAACAAAGGCTCCGCTTCGATGTCGCACTCGTCCTCTTTCTCTAGCCCGTAGTCCTCCGGGAACTCATGGTCGAGAGGGAAGCTGTCCAGGTCCAGGCCGACCCGAGCTGATCACGCATGAAGGCGGCCTGATCTTCGTTGTAGCCTCAGCCATCCTGGCTTTGTGTCTCGTTGGAATCGAAGCCCGCGGCCTGCAAACCACCCTCGAAGATCATGTTCTGCATGTAGTCGTCATTGTCGGCGGCCGGCATTCCGTCGAACAGGTTGTGCGCGCCCGACAGTTGGTCGGCTGGCGTCTGCCTCGCAAGTTTCCTCGCGCCTCCGGATGACGAGCCACCGGCCACTTGTGTGGCGTTGAGGGCGATGTTCGTGGGTGCGGGCGTGGAAGGTGCGACCACGCTCACCTCGGGCGAGCACTCCCCGAGAAGCGGGAGGCTTGCGGGTAGACGTGGAAGCCGGACACATGGTTGCAAGACGACGCGCGGGGCGAGTCGGAGCAGCATCGCACGAGGGAAGGCGGATGAGCCGGTGCTGACCGTGGCGGCCACGACGGCGTTGACGAGGCCGTGCTGGCTAGGGTTTAAACCCAACATGCAGAGCGCCTCCCTCGTTGCCGCCGTGACGCGGGCGTTGGTGACGTGCTGCTGTGCGGCGGCCGTCGCGATGGCTTCATCCATCGCGCCCGCCGCGTGCCTCCGGTCCTTCCTCTTGGCCGACTCCTTCGCTCGCTGTTCGGCCGTCAGCACCTTCTTCGGCTTCGGCGCGGCAGTCTTCCGGGAGGCGCGAGCCTTGCCTTTGTCGGACGCGAGGGAGGCCAGTCCGGCTGCGGCGTCGAGGTCGAGGTCGAGGTCACCGTCCATGGCGGGAGCAGGGGCTGGGTGGGAGCGCGCGGGGGTGGGAGGGTTTTTGGGGGAAATGAGGGGGAATGGCGGTGGAAGATACCGACCGGCGGGTCTTGTGAGAGGACTAGGCGCGCGCGAGCGTCCATCTCGCGTCCGCGCCGACGCAAATCCGATCCAGAATTGGGCCGGTAATGGATCGTCAGCCGGACGCCAAGCGGACGCGCGTCCGTTTGGGTCGACGCATTTGGCCGACTTTTATGTCCGCGCCGACCCAAACGAACGGCGACGGACGAAATGAGTCGCTTCATTAAAGTTGCGTTTAGGAACATATTTGTTGTACTATTTTGCATAGGACTAATCTCAATATTTTTCACTCAAATGTTCTAGCCGTCCGATCTTCCGTTGTGATTCGCGTTGAATTATTTAGTTGATTCTTTTTCACTTCCATTCTGATTTTTGAACGTTCGAATACGATGACTATACCGTTTTTCCTTTATTCTAACTTTTGTATGTTGGCTTATATCATTTTCCTTCAAACCATACAAATTGTTTTGCCTCATGTCTTAATTTTGAGGTATGCCTGTATTTGCGCTTAGTATTCCATTTGTGTCCCAATATTTATACCTTTTTATGAGTCATTCTTGTTATCCAATAATTACTATTGATTGTTTTAGTTTCTACAGTTTTGGGGTACAAAACTACTTTCTACTGTAATTAACTTGAGTTGGCATTGAAATTTTTTGCATGCTAGTCTGGAATCTTGATAACTCACTGTTGCTCTCCAAAAAATACTAGTGTCGATGGCTGTCTTTACAGTTTCAAAGAAAAATAATTACATTTTCTAACTTCTGTATACTCCCTCAGTAAGTAAATATAAAAGTGTTTAGATCATTGTTTTTAGTGATCTAAACGCTCTTATATTTATTTATAGAGGGAGTATAACTTATTGTACTACTTTAGTAGTTCTTTGCATGTTAGTCTGGTTTTCCTAAATTAGTTGGGTTGAATTTTGTAGTCATATTTTTTATATGGAATGTCAATCGGTTGCATGCATATACGTACTACTCCCTCTGTTTTAAATATAAGTTTTTTTAAAGATTTTACTAGATGACTACATACAAAATAAAATGAGTGAATTAAATTTCACACTTTCAGCACATCACATACGCATACACTCATACATACACACATAGATCACAAATTAAATTAAATTAAATTTCACTAAAATGTGAAAATAGATACTTCAGTAAGGAAAATTTATTCGGTTCTCGTGAATACGAAAGTTAATTGGTGCAACATCCTAAATCATTATTATCGACAAGGAAACTCTAAAGTTGCTTTAGGAAAAAAAATCATCGTGATACACCTTTTTTGTTGAATGTAAATGAAATTTCATTTTTTAGAGGGAAATTAAATTCCACTTGTTTTCTTGTTGAGGAACGCTACGCGTTCGCCGGATGATTTTTAAAAAGTATCCGTCACCTAGCTAGTCGTCGGATGCCGATCTAATGCCCCGCATCCCCGCCGCATGGTCAGTAGTTATTTTCTGAAACGACGCTCGAGTTGCGAAAACTTTCGCTTTGTTGCAAGAAATAAACTTTGGATCCGTTAATTCCTGAAACAACGGTCGAGTTTCAAAAACAATTTGCTTGTTGTAGAAAAAGAAATTCTTCGTCTTTCTGTAGCATAGGTATTTTTACGGAAGAATTTTCTGCAACAATGGTCGAGTTTCAGAAATTTTTGCAACAAAGGTCAAGTTGCGGAAAAAATTTCGTCTCTCCCTTCTCCGATCTGACGCCGCCGCTGCCCCACCAACCGGTCGCAGCACGCGCCCCGGCCCCCGCCCGCCCGCCCGCTACACTCGCGGCAGGGCAGCGCGGCCGCAGCCATGCCCCAGCTCGTCCAAGGTGTTCTCCTCCTCGGCGGCCACAACCTCCCGACGCTCCGCCCGTGCAGGAAATCCATGGCCTCCCCTTCCTCACGCGCCGTAGGGGACGCATCAGGCCGGAGGCGGAGGGGAGGCCCAGCCTGTGGCATATGGCGGCGACCTGCTGGCTCGTATGAGCAGTGGCGTTGCGGGAGCTTGAGGTGGTGGTGGCCATGGCATGCTGCAGGAGCTGGGGAAAGGAGTTGATTGAGAAGGAGATAAGAAAGATGTAGCGGTGCGAGGGACACGCGTCGCGTGATGAAGGTGACGGACGCCTAGTGTTCGATCAGCCGGATGAAAGGAATACTTTCCCTTGTTTTAAACACAACACATACGCAGATGCGCCAACTCTTGAGATTAGCAAATAAAAAAATAATTGTTGCAACATCCTAAATTATTATTTTCGACAAGGCAACTCTAAAGGTGCTTTAGAAAAAAACATCATTGAGATACACCATTTTTTGTTGAATGTAAATGAAATTTCATTTTTAGAGGGAAATTAAATTTACTTGTTTTAAACACGACAAATACAGAGAGGCGGTGACTCATAAGATTAGCAAAGCAAATAATAATTGTTGCAACATCCTAAATCATTTTTTTGACAAGGCAACTCTAAAATTGCTTTAGAAAATAAAAACACAAATAAAAAAAGGAAAACTCTTCCCATCAACCGGTGGATTTCTACGACCGCGTCCACCGCCTCTCCCACCAGACGCGTGTCCTGTGTTGGACAAAACCAACTTCGGTGGTGCCGATGCAAACGTCCTAGACTCCAACGCCCTACGTCTCCTCCTTGGTTTTGCCCCGAGCTCGAGCCCCATCCCTCGAGCAAATCCGCAGAGTTTCTACAACAACGGCGTTGTTGCGATTAACAGCGACGTAGCTAGTGCAAATAGGCGCAATGACGAGTTTTCACAACTTGGTCTATGTTTCAAAAAATTAAAACAAATATCTTTTGTTGCAAAAGTTTTATACGGCCTGACCTACGTGCAACATGACCTTTGTTACAAATTTTTCTGCAACATGATCCTTGTTGCAGAAAATATTCTATAACAAATCCTATCGCAAAAAAAATATACGGACATTTTTGCAACATGCTCTTTGTTGCAAAAGAAAAAATTGCAACATGATCTATGTTGCAAAAGACCCGTCAGTCACTTTTTAACCCGTCAGCCGGACGCGTAGCAGCGTGCTTGTTTCTGCAACTGGAGCGTCGTTTCGGGATTTTAGGTGGTGGACGAAGACGATCGAGCTGGTGATCGGACGATACGCGCGTATACATCGAACGGCTAAAAAGGTGGTGGATGATTACTATAAACCCACCGATGGATGCCTAGCAGTCCCCATAAAAAAATCAGCAAGATACACCATTTTTTTGTTGAATGTAAATGAAATTTCATTTTTTTAGAGGAAAATTAAACTTCAATTGTTTTAAACTCAACACGTACGCAGATGCGGCGACTCATAAGATTAGCAAAGCAAATAATAATTGTTGCAACATCCTAAATCGTTTTCTTCGACAAGGCAACTCTAAGGTTGCTTTAGAAAATAAAAAAAGCAAATAAAAAAAATCACCGAGATACACCTTCTTTTTTTGAATGTAAATGAAATTTAATTTTTTTTAGAGGGAAATTAAACTTCACTTGTTTTTAAACACAACACGTACGCAGATGCGGCGACTATTAAGATTAGCAAATCGAAAAATAAAAATATTCCGTCGCCGGGACTTGAACCCGGGTCTCTCGGGTGAGAGCCGAGTATCCTAACCACCTAGACTACGACGGATTGCGTTATCCTGCAGGTGGTGAACATATAAATACACGTTAGCTCACAATGGAATTTCCTCCATAAAACACCATCATTTGTTTATAATAACATAGTAGAAATATGTAGTCCATGATTGTTAAACGTACTGCACTTGCGTCTATGTTTTTATTTTCATCGAAATTAACCAGGGGATTGCTCAAAATCATATGTAATCTCTTTTAGCACACTCTTAGCTACAAACATAAACGTACTAACAGCGAAATTTAGAAATCACGTGCACCCGGATCCGCCAAGTTCTTTGTATGGCTCGCGGCAAGGAATCACTGCTGGACAACTGATAGACTCCAGAGACGGCTGCTGCCTCTTCCGTCCACGTGTTCATTCTGCGACCAAGAGCAGGAAACCATCAGTCATATAACGCTCGGTTGCGTCCTAGCCAAGCAAGTTTGGGCGGCAATCACCGACAACTGGGTCAAGCCGGAATGGATGCCGCAAGTAGGCTCTAAGCTAGCGGACTGGTGGATGTCGCTAAATCCTGAAAAACAACGAAGGAAAGAAGTGTGGACAGTTGGCATGGATGTTGTGGAAGCACAAGAATAACATGCGTGAAAGAATGCGAGGCTATTAAGGGTAGTGAGGTGTCAACTTGATGTATCCTTGAAAAAAAAACTACCAGCGACAATTTAAAGTTGGTACAAGTAACTAAGATGAACGGATACGCTTTCATGGTGGCACAGGATAAAAGCTTAAGAGAATGCAGCAAAAGACTTAAACTATTGTGATACAAAGTGTGCGCCTCATCACTGAATGCGTTTACAATGAAATGCATCGGATGATGCCCCCAGAACTCAATCAGACAATTTGCAAAAACGCTAATTCGGAAACAAAATTAGCACACAGAGGGGTGACATAGGAAGGAAAAATGGGATGCCAGTTTCTTTAAATAGATAGCACAACTTGATATACATCGAATTTACACGTTTAGGAGATATTTAAGCCGTAAGAAACAAGAGGATGGTGGTGCTTGCTTGGCATAAGTGGTCTCAGAAAGATCAGAAATCCCAAGCTCAACCACCAAGTCAAGATATCCATTTCAGAATGTACATTCAGCACTCAACTACCAGAGATAGGAGTCCTCTCTTCGTCTATGTCAATGACCAGCAGATGGTCTTCCTTCGCGCCATTTGGTCCTTCTTTATATAGAGTGGGCAAATACGCATGGTATGCTGGTAGGTAGCGTGATACAAAATCCATAACCTGCAATAATTACAAATTTTCATGTTTCCAGTCAACAGCATTGGAAAGAACAGTCATCAATGGACTAAGCAAACACTATTCTGAGGATATAAAGTAGTTTACTGAAGAAATTGGACAAGTCAATCGAATATGATTTGATAGCCTTAAGTATTGTCCAACTATGACACAATTATTAAGCTGTTGCAAGTCATTTTGCATTTTTATTTGCTCATTTGTCCTGATTTATTTTATTCAGGAGATAGGCTCTTGTCTCTCGGTATGTCCTGATTTGAGAGATGCACTATATCCAGTTTGGTCACAACGCACAGCTAAGAACTCAGAAAGAGCTATATCTATCAGGTGGCAAATTTTGCTTGGGCAATGTAGGATCAGAGAGCTGTTCCTTGGCAACCAGTAGGACGCCAATAAATGACCCAACTGGAAAGGAAGGTCGCTGTAATGGACGAATTAGCATGAGAAACACACCTCCTCATCAGACATTCCTGTTTTACCATCAGCTCTCATAGCTACCTCTGCCTGCGATTAAAATAACAGCATCAGAAAATAATAATTTACTGTTTTATTGTACACACTGTGAGACCACTAGTTGGATAAGTCTGATAACGACCTGCAGTCTCCACTGAAATACACAGTTAGGCTCCTTGATTTTTATGACAATCCATGACTCGATGAATCTGTCCCACGCGTCATAGTATGCTTCTAGGTTCTTATTAACCACCTCGAGCTGAAGAAGGAAACATGTTCAAGTCATATTAAAGTATAACAAACAAACCAAATAATGTTATGATCCTAGAAACTCACCTGAGGATCCACTGCTGTTACAACTTCATTTGGAAGAGGTTTAAATCCAAGCATCCATCCTTCAAAGAGAACAACCTACGAAAGGAAAGCAGGAATGCGAGAAGTTGAGAATCACATGTCTCAACTCAAAATGTTATTCAGCTAAACATGACATTACCTCTGTGGGCCCTTCAACCTCTGGCCATGTCGAAGGATCAGCCCGGTCACCTCTTCCACCAAAAGCGGACTACATGGATATCTGAGGTGTATCATTTGGCTACTCAAATATAAACATAAGGTACGCTAAGATAACTGCAACCTTTTACCTTGTCATACCGTGGAAGCTTCATCTTCGTACCTAAATGTTGTTGAAAACAACAGTAATTTCAGTGAAAATATATTCTTTATATATGAATCTATGATGCATGCATTTCTTCAAAAAGAAAAAGAAAAACTAGGATTCAGCACCCTTAATAATCCAAAGAATACAGAAAATAGACTGCGGAAATGACCATGAAATAGAGACTTGTTCACAATCGATACCTTCCTTTGTTAGTTTGATCAGTGACTCAAGTGTTTCAACTGAGAATTGGAGATCGTGGCTTCCAGCATTTCCACGAAACTGTAAAGTTTTGGTCAGGTACTCTCAGTTCATGTTAAACAGTATCTAAATATCTAAAACGCAGGTAGTACAATTGACTAATGGGGGTGTTCTTGTACCTCTAAAAGAGCATTTCCAGGATGTGCTTCCCTCAGTTTACCCTGCACATATGCATCCATCGATCATCATCGATATTTCAACAGATATATGCAGAAAAAAATGTAATTCCCAGAACAGAATTTAATTGCTCCACTGAATATTCATGCCTGTTCTGCTGCAGTCAAATAGAAGTCATCGATAGATAATGTGGCAGAGTTCCTGAGGCACACAACAGTTTGGCTCTTAAATTCCATTCATAGAGGCAAAGAGAACACATGGTAATCAACATGATGAGGACTCACCTACCAGAAACCCGAAAAAGAAAATCAAGGGCGAAAACAAGAGTCGTCTTCCCGCTGCCTTGGGGAGCGCTGACCCCAATCTACAAAACAGAAAGATGATCCATTTATGAAACGCAGGTGAGCAGAAGTACCTAAATCTATTCATGCTTGTAACTTGATATATACTCTGGTATCATACTGGTGAGTTTTCTGATTTTGTGCTTTGTGGTACTCTTGATTTATCAATCACACAAGAACCACTTTCATGGTAGTGGACATTGGACAGCATATGCTTCCTATGACATTTGTTTGGCTAAAGGCAAATGCAGTAGCATCTTGGGTGTGTTTGTTTGGCTAAAGGCAAATGCAGTAGCATCTTGGGTGTGTGATGCAAGAAATAATGCACAAGAATATGTGCTCTGTCCATCTGGCCGGAAGATGCCACCAGAGATTTGGATGTTCCGACACTAGACTAGAGGACACAGTTATCCTATGAACTAATGAGGTGAAAACTGAAAATAATTACTAGCATTGAATCAAATGCATACCACTAATGGCGGGATCTCGTCGCCGTCGTTGTACTTTGACCTGTGATCGGCGACCTGGTCCTCGCACCAGAGGAAGACGGGTATGTAGAAGTGGTATATCCTCGACTTCTCGGCGTCCGTCAGCCGGAGCTCGTCGATGCGGAACAACCGGCTCACCTGCGAGCCGCACCACAGCCAGCGGTCGATGGACTCGGCGATCTTCTCCCGAGTGTAGCCAATCCTGTCCACCAGCGGGCCGCTGCAGATGAACTCGTACAGGTCCTGCACGGCCGAGATGAGCGCCGGGGACGAGGCGGGAGCGCCGCGCGCCGGCGCCAGCGACCGCCCGGCCGCCGGGCCGTGATCCGGGCATGCGAGGAAAGCTGGCGCCAAGAAACAAGAAACTTGATCGTGTCAAGGAAAGCCGCAAATGGCAGGAGATATCTACAAGTCATCGCGAGCAGCAATCGCCTTCCGTTGTGAAGAAACAAAGATTACCATCCATGAAGTTTCAAGGGCCTGAACGAGGACGATCGAACTAACAAAAGACCAAAATGGATCCGCAACTGACCAGAAAGAGGGACACTTTGTACGCCTCGTTAATTAAAAAAAATCAAACGAACAAAAGAATCGCATCCACCGTCCAAGCGTTCTTATCCGTCTCGCTGAAGTTGCGGCGGGACAAGACGGAGCCGGCAACAATAAACAAAACAAGCACGGCAAAAGCCAACAGTGCAAGGCAAGTGGTAGCACGGCACAAACCGAGCAAACACGGACGACGGATTCCAAGGAATGTCGTCTCTCGTGTGAGAAAGAAAATGGGCGGGAGCGCCGGCCTAACCTTTTCTTGACGGGGTGGCGGCGGTCACGGTGAGTGAGCAGAGGGCAGCGGCCTTGGGATGGTAAGGCTTGGCGAGGAGGGGCGGTGGCGCGGATGAGGAGACCGCAGCCGACGCGGAGAGCGGCGGCGGGGCGGCGTGGAGCGGCGTCATCTCTCCTGGTCCCGAGCAGACGGCACGAGACGAGACGAGGGCTGGACTGACGTGCTTGGAGGGTGCGAGATTTTGGGGCGGAGGAGCGGAGGGGATTTTTCAGGATTGGGCGCGGAGTGCAGCCGGCCTCTCGATGCAGTGCGTGCAGGGCGGCACGCCAGCGGTCGCTTTCCAAAGCCAAATGAAATTCACATTTTATTTTTTCCTCCAACTTATAAGTGCTCAAAATTTCCAGAAACAGGATTGGAGAGACGTTTTATAGCTCTGTATGATTTCGAGATCAAATTCAGTTAGAGCAACTTCAACCTGTCGAAGACGGTGATTTTGTCCTTTTTTCCGTTTAGGTCGTTCGTCGGTTCTATGTCCGTCCATTTTATAATTTGAGTCGACAGGGCTCTTAACGCGTCCATATTTGTCCGCATGGTCCGCTAGCAGCCGATTTTCAACAAATGCAAACATTTTACATATTTTTTTTAAACAAATGATATAGCATAGTTTCACATCTAAAAATAAAATACAACAAAGTTTTACAAGCTCAATAAAAAATAAATTGTCTATAAAATAGCTAGCTTTTTTGAAATAATATATTTTTTTATTAAATTTGACAAATAATATGCAGTTTGAATTATTTACAAGAATAATACATCGTCGCCGCGGCGTAGCCGACTGGAACCTATCGGCCGCTGCGTAGCCGAGTCGCACCTATTGATTGCCAACATGATCCCACATATCTCAACTAAATCATCTTGTAACTGAATATGAGTTTCCAAATCACGCATTTCATGATGAAACTGAATGAACTGTGTAAACGATGTCGCTTCTCCGCCATGCTCACGCACCATATTGTCACCCTGAAACTCAAATCCTTGATCGTGGAGACGTTTCGAGCGTTCATCCTCTACGATCATATTGTGCATGATCACACAAGCGAGACGTGTCTGCAGCAGTCGCCTCTCTCAAGTACTCAGCGCCAAACACTGCAACCACAGCCTTGCAGAATATGTACAACGACTCTAGGCACGTAGACTCACTCATACGGAAGTACTCATTGAAAAGATCATTGGGTATTCCGTAAGTAAGCATCCGGATAGTTGTGGTGCATTTATGATAAGATGATAAACCAATCTTTCCAATAACATCCTCTTTGCACTCGAAGTAGTCTTCGTATCCGACCACCCCCTCTCGAATCCGGTTGAAAACATTCCTAGCCATACGGAAACGACATCGGAATTTCTGATGTTTAAACAGCGGATTGCTTGTGCCAAAGTAGTCCTTCCATAGAAGGAAATGGCCGCTCTCTCGGTTGCGATTCAATGCCGGAACATGGCCCGGAATCGAGCCCCGGAACAACGGCCACTACCTATTAAAGTGGTCATGAACCAACACGACAAGCAACATCTCCTCATCGTAGGAGTCGCACAAAACATTATGGAAAAAGAACTCGTCGGCGCAGTCCATTTGTACCTTGAGGCAAACTGTCGAACAGCTTGCGGGCATGGACGATGAAGCTGACCCACGACGGTGGATTGGGGTTGGGGAAGCTGTGGTGGCCCGACGACGTGGGTAGCGCTGGGCAGGTGATGACGAGTTGATGTATATACTTCTCGCGCCTCGTTGGATACCCCAGGTGGAAGGTGGAGATGTAGTCAGCAGCAAATTTCCCTCACACAGAGACTGTAAGGTTTATCGAACCAGTAGGACTCCTAGGATCAACAAGTAGGTGTCTTCCACCCTTGCGCTAGCAGAAGACATGGACCTGCACACATAACAAATAACTTTGCTCCCAGCGAGTACAGAGAGGTTGGCAACCTCTCCAGCCTTGTAGTTTGCAAAGGATGAAAACACAAGCGGGAAGGTAATAGTGATTGCAACGGAAAAGTAAATGAAAGCGGTAAATGATGGAGGTGTAAACAATTATGGTGATATGGACTGGAGTCACATGATGTTCGCTAGTGATGTCTCTCTCCCAAAAGACGATAAACAACTATGCTAGGGTAAACAAATCACAGTTGGGCAATTGACAGAATTATGATCGCACAATAATGGTAATTATGCTCCTTGGTAGTTAGAGGTTCAATAGTAATGGGCAGTACGCCAAGACAAGTAGACCATTTATTCATCAGCATCTACTTACTAATCATCCAGCTTGAGATATCTATCCAGAACATCTCTTCGGTATTAAGTTGTGAGCCCCACCCAAGGTGTAAACTCAAAACAACGGACAACTGCATTAACGAACTATGCGTAAGGTAAACAATCCTTGCAACCGTGGTCACAAGCACCATTGTGTTCTCCCTGGTGGCAACAAGCACATCCCCTATCTCATGTTTCTGTCACTCAAGCTAGACATCGAGGGGCCCGAACCCACAATCATGCATAACGCTCCCTCTTGGAGTTACGATCTACTACTTGGCCAAAGCAATAAAAAGCAACGGAGAACATGCATTAATCACTAAGGAACATAATATAAAAGGATAATCAAACATATAACTCATAACAATCTGAACATAATCTCATAATCCACCGGATCCCAACAAACCGAGCATCACAAAAGCAAGAGAATTACATAGATGCCTTGATCATGTAGGGCAGCTCACAAGGACTAACCATTGTAGCACAAGATTGTAGAGAAGACATCACATAGCTACTGGTCATGGACTCATGGTCCAAGAAGGACTACTCACGGCACGTCCGGGAAGCGTCCATGGCGGTGGAGAAGCTCCCGAAGGTCAATCCTCCCTCCGACAGGGTGCCGGGAAGAGGTCTCCTAACGCTCCCGATCTTGGAAACGCTGCGGCGGCGGAACGATGGAGAAATTCGCGATTCCAGGAAGTATGCAAGGGTTTCCTCACGGAACTCTAAATATAGACCAAAGGAGGGCACCAGAGGAGGTGGGACCCACCCAGGCGACCTCTTGGCGCGACCTAGGGCCTCGCCACGCCAGCAGGCCGCTTGGGAGGCCCCTGGCACCCCTCTGGCCCTCCTTCGGTGATCCGAAAGCTTCTGTTTTGCTGATTTTTTATATATATTTTTTGGATTTTTTCGGGCTTCGGAAAATTGGGTAAAAGCCCTTGGAAAATAGACATCAACAGACAAAAAGTGGCACTGGGTGCACTGAGTTAGTAGGTTAGTCCAAATATGTGTAAAATGATATAAAAGTGTAGCAAAACATATAAAAACGTCACCCAAAAGATCATGGAACAAGCAGAAATTATAGATACGTTCGGGACGTATCAACATCCCCAAGCTTAATTTCTGCTCGTCCTTGAGTAGATAAACGATAACACAATAATTTCTGTGGTGACATGCTAACACACATATAAGAACTTCAAAGTAAAGCAAGTAGGATATGCAATTCAAGTCAAGACAATAACAAGCAAGAGTCTATATCTAGTATTGAATTTAGCAAAGTAAGAACATAAAGGTGCAAGAGCCCTCGGTGTCCGTGACTCGAATGTCTCCAAATGGTGTTTGCGTGCAAGAAGTGGGAGATGGGTTCAGAGATAAAAATATATTTTTTTAACTGAGAACTCAATCTACTAAACCTCACACTTAGTCTCCTTAGGAATCTTATTTTGACTCATCCCCAGACCACTTGTCAGGCACAAGTCAAAATGATCCTCTCCCTTTTGATTTTGAGCACTCATGCAATGGATGAGCATAAGTAAGATATGTTGGCACTTAGGATGGCAAATAGAATAATGATGGGGAAGGGAGACAAAAAGGTGTGAAAGGCTCACATCAACGAGGACAACCATAGGCGAGAGAAAGCCAAATGATAGATATGATGTGAGGAGTAGGGATTGCCATGTAACGGATGCACATATGAGCTAAGGTAAGATCTCCAATGGACCTAGTGGGGGTGCATCCAACTTGTTTTCTCATGAAGACCTAGAGCTCATTTGAGTAGGCTCATCATTGGAATATGCAAAACAAGTTCTATAGTGTAAGGGTCCCCACGTAGTTATGCATGAATGATAATCTCTATGTAGTACCAATATAATAATGGAGTACAAGTGTGGATCTTTCAAAAGGAATAGTAGTGTTGCCCCCTTCTCTCTTTTTATTTCTTTTTCTTTTTCTTTTAATTTTTGTGGCCTCTTTGGCTCTTTCTTTTATCTCTCATTTGTCCTTTTTGGGATCTTTTGTTTTGTCCACTTTGGGATATTTTCCTCACTTAAGGGCAACACTCTATGTTTTACATGAATAAAAAGAAAAATCATCAAACTTTATAAGAAGTACTCAACATAAAGATAAGTGAAAACTATCATGATGTATGCAAATGTATGCCTCTGCCAGTGTAGCAGGATATGCAATGATACTAGCGCGTCATGTAGCAATAATTTTGAGCAAGGCCCAACTATCATGTGGCTCTATGATCAAGCAAAAGCATGTATGACATGAAGATCAAGTCATGAGATGGTGGATGTTGCATGGCAATGTATCTCGGAAAGGCTATGGAAATGCCTTAATAGGTAGGCATGGTGGCTGTTTTGAGGAAAGATATAATGAGGCTTATGTATGACAGAGTGTATCATGTCATGGGGTTTGGATGCACCGGTGGAGTTTGCACCAACTCTCAATGTGAGAAAGGGAAATGCACGGTAACGAAGAGGCTAGCAAAATATGGATGGTGGAAGTGCCAACAATCGAATACTCACATTAGTCCGAAGAACTCATACACTTATTATCGGTAACTCTCTATCTAGTTAGGAAATTCACAAGGAAACAAGTACCCCGAGGAGGAGTGTTTGGGGGTTTGGTTATCCTTGCGCATCCTCGACTCATGGTAACGTGAGGGTACTCTATATATTCCAACCCATCCAGAGGTTAGCGATAAATTTAGTAGCTAGAGTTCTCAACTAATTTTTAGTTTTCAAAAAACACACAGATTTCCCAAAATACGACACCTATCACTAATAGGCTCAAGCTCTTGGCACCACTAGTCCAAACATTAGTCAAATCAATACCTCAAAACTATTGCAAGTTACTACTATACTTAAATAGCAACCTCAGTTACCTACTCATGCAAGACACACAACTCAGTGCAATGAGCCAACTCTCTAAACAAGGTAAGCATGACAACTCAAGAGAGTTCCAAAATCAACCTAAATAAAATCTCTTAAAAATATAAGCATGAAAACTAACAGCTAGCATGACAGTATCTACGAAAAGATGAAGAACACACATAAAAAGATAAGCATGAAAACTATGTTGTGTTCTAGAGTGGAATGGAGCGTGTGTGTTTCCCGAACAAGGTAGGCTAGGTTCCGACTTGTTATGAACAGAAAGAAAAACTAAAACAAACTAAAAAGCAAATAACGGGACGCTCCAAGCATAGCACATAACATATGAAGTGATAAAAATATAGCATGGAGATGGACGAACTGATGATTGATGACAGAGAAGGGGATGCACGGGGGCATCCCCAAGCTTAGACGCTTGAGTCTCCTTGAATATTTCTTGGGGGTGCATGGGGGCATCCCCAAGCTTGAGCGCTTGACACTCATGTATCTTATTTCATCATCTCTCCCATCGCATACTTGAAAACTCACTTCATACGAAACTCATCATAAGCTGATTAGAGTGGTTAGTTCCCTTAATAAAATAATTCAATACCTGCTCGAAATAAATATTTTCATGAAAAGCTACTGCTTCTTATGAATGCCAAAGGGGTTTTGGAAATAAAAAGCAAGCTTAGGATTTGCAAAACAATGAAAACACAAAACATGGCAGAATCTGTGAAAAACAGAACAACAGGTAGTAAATAATTTATTCGGGGCACTTCTGCCACTCAAATCAAAAAAGTCAGAATAGATGCCAGAAAGAAAAATATATAGAGTATGCTGTAAAAACATTCAGATCAAAAAGACGATCTGGTGATTTTTGGCGATTTTTTTCCGTCAAGCAGACAAAATCTGTTTTTTGGGCAGCATGTCACAACTTTTGAACTTTCTTGCAATCAGAGGCTATAACTTGGCACAAAGCTTAAAAATAAAGATACAATGATGTTGCTACAGTATTAACACACATCAAGACCACTAAAACAGAAAGTAAAAAACAAATTGGGTTGTCTCTCAACAAGCGCTTTCTTTTATGCCTTTGAGCTAGGCACAATGAAAGAAGATCAAGTTGTATCAATTGAACCATCATCAAGATCATCAAAGAGCTCTTCAATAATACAACTAGTATTAAGAGGACTCTTAAAGAGAGGCTTAGTGGCAACACTTCTAGGAGCAAAAGCAAAGGTAGTAAGACAAATGGGAATTTCATTTCTAATTCTATTTAAGAGAGGTATCTCTTCCAAGGTCTTCACAGTTTCAAAACCCTTAGCAATAGGTATACTTGTTTTGGGTAGAGGAACTTTGGGTAAGTTAACGAACCTAGGTCCCTTCCTTGCGGGAGTTTCTACCTTTTCAGTCTTGATGGAGGATAGAGTAGTTCCTAAAGTTTCAAAAATATCCTCGATCTTATCAATCCTAGAAGGATCCACATCATGGGATTTAAGGGTCTCCAAAATTTTATAAATTTTGTTCATGGAGCTATCAAGTCTACTTAAGTTCCCTTGAATCCTACGATCTACTTCATTGATCTTACTCATGATTGGCATCTCTAGCTCTATTTTCTCAAGTTTACCCATAACATGAGATAAAGTGATATCATCGTTTATGTCAACATTTGGTGGGATTCCGACAAGATTTTCCATAACGTTAAGAGCCTCCCCAACGAGAGCTTCCAAGAAATTCCCTCCTATTGCCGTGTCTAGAAGAAACCTATGCCAAGAAGTAATACCAACATAAAAATTTCTAAGCAAAATAGTGGTGGATTTCTTCTTGGTGGCTCTATCTTGAGAATTTTTAATTCTATACCAAGCATCTTTTAAACTTTCTCCAACCCTTTGTTTGAAGGTGAGAATCTCTCCTTCGGGTGCGACACTAGAGACAAAGGATTTAGGCATACTCACTAAACAAAGCAAAGTAACTAATTTTTGTGTGGTTTTTGGTATAAGACTCTAAAGCAAAAACTAGAAAGCAAACTAACAAGACTAAAAAGCAAAGGTAAAAGATAGTGTGCAACTCCCCTATCTTGAAGAGTGGAGTCCCCGACAACGACGCCATAAATTAGCTTGATGATGAGTTGATGTATATACTTATCTCCCCTCGTTGGATACCCCAAGTGGAAGGTGGAGATGTAGTCAGCAGCAAATTTCCCTCACACGGAGACTGTAAGGTTTATCGAACCAGTAGGACTCCTAGGATCAACAAGTAGATGTCTTCCACCCTGGCGCTAGCAGAAGACGTGGACCTGCACACACAACAAATAACTTTGCTCCTAACGAGTACAGAGAGGTTGTCAACATTCCTAGCCATACGGAAACAACGTCGGAATTTTTGATGTTTAAACTGCAGATTGTTTGTGTCAAAGTAGTCCTTCCATAGAAGGAAATGACCGCTCTGTCGGTTGCGATTCAACGCCGGAACATGGCCCGAAATCGAGCCCAGGAACAACGGCCACTACCTATTAAGGTGGTCATGAACCAACACAACAAGAAGCATCTCCTCATCGTCGGATGAGGAATTGTCGGAGTCATACAGAACATATGGAAAAATAACTCGTCGGGCGCAGTCCATTTGTACCTTGAGGCAAACTGTCAAACAGCTTGCGGGCATGGACGACGAAGCTGAACGACAACGGTGGATTGGGGTCGGGGAAGCTGTGGCGGCCCAACGGCGTGGGTAGCGCTGGGCAGGTGATGACGAGTTGATGTATATACTTCTCGCCCCTCGTTGAATACCCCAGGTGGAAGCTGGACATGTAGTCAACAACAAATTTCCCTCACACAGAGACTATAAGGTTTATAGAACTAGTAGGACTCCTAGGACCAACAAGTAGGTGCCTTCCACCCTGGCGCTAGCAGAAGACGTGGAGCTGCACACACAACAAATAACTTTGCTCCCAGCGAGTACAGGGAGGTTATCAATCTCTCCGACCTTGTAGTTTGCAAAGGATCAAAACACAAGCGGGAAGGTAATAGTGATTGCAACGGAAAAGTAAATGAAAGTGGTAAATGATGTAGGTGTAAACAATGATGGTGATATGGACCGAAGTCACATGATGTTCGCTAGTGATGTCTCTCTCCCAAAAGACGATAAACAACTATGCTAGGGTAAACAAATCACAGTTGGGTAATTGACAGAATTATGATCGCACCGCAATGCTAATTATGCTCCTTGATAGTTAGAGTTTCAATAGTAATGGGCAGTATGCCAAGACAAGTAGATTGTTTATTCATCAGCATATACTTACTAATCATCTAGCTTGAGATATCTATCGAGAACATCTCTCCGGTATTAAGTTGCGATCCCCATCCAAAGTGTAAACTCAAAACAACGGACAACTTCATTAACGAACTATGGGTAAGGTAAACAATCCTTGAAACCATGGTCACAAGCACCGTTGGTTTCTCCCTTGTGGCAACAAGCACATCCCCTAGTCTCATGTTTTTGTCACTCAAGCTAGACATCGAGGGGCCCGAACCCACAATCATGCATAGCGCTCCCTCTTGGAGTTACGATCTACTACTTGGCCAAAGCAATAAAAAGCAACGGAGAACTTGCATGAATCACTAAGGAACATAATATAAAAGGATAATCAAATATATAACTCATAACAATTTGAACATAATCTCATAATCCATCGGGTCCCAACAAACCGAGCATAGCAAAAGCAAGAGAATTACATAGATGCCTTGATCATGTAGGGCAGCTCACAAGGACTAACCATTGAAGCACAAGACTGGAGAGAAGACATCACATAGCTACTGGTCGTGGACTCATGGTCCAAGGAGGACTACTCACGGCACGTCCGGGAAGCGTCCATGGCGGTGGAGAAGCTCCCGAAGGTCAATCCTCCCTCCCGCAGGGTACCGGGAAGAGGTCTCCTGACGCTCCCGATCTGGGAAGCGCTACGGCCATGGAACGATGGAGAAATTCGCGATTCCAGGAAGTATGCAAGGGTTTCCTCACGGAACTCTAAATATAGGCCAAAGGAGGGCACCGGAGGAGGTGGGACCCACCCAGGCAACCTCCTGGCGTGGCCTAGGGCCTGGCCGCGCCAGTAGGCCGCCTGGGAGGCCCCTGGCCCCCCTCTGGCCCTCCTTCGGTGATCAGGAAGCTTCTGTTTCGCTAATTTTTGATATATTTTTTCTGGATTTTTTTGGGCTTCAAAAAATTGGGTAAAAGCCCGTGCAAAATAGACATTAGCAGACAGAAACTAACACTGGGTGCACTGAGTTAGTAGGTTAGTCCAAATATGTGTAAAATGATATAAAAGTGTAGCAAAACATATAAGAGTGTCACCCAAAAGATCATGGAACAAGCAAAACTTATAGATACGTTTGGGACGTATCAACATGTACGGGAGGAGTGAGGAGTCACTGGAACTGGGCGGCGGCGATGACGGGGCTGGGGCCGGGGCGAGGGCTAGCTCTCGACGTTGTCGGTAGGGGTGGAGAACAAGCAATGTGCCACCGACTGGCGGGCGAGGGGATGGAGAAAGCGCGTGTCGTCCGCGTCCCGCTTATGTTCGCGCCGATCCAAATTAGGCTCAAAATTGGGTCGGAAATGGGCCGGCAGGTGGACGAAAAGCGGACGCGCGTCCGTTTGGGTCGATGCGCTGGGCCGTCTTTTGTGTCCGCGCGGACCCAAACGGACGGCGGCGGACGAAATGGGTCGCCACGTTGGATTTGATCTTATAGGAGTATTCCCGAGTGTATATTGGAATTTTTCTTTTACCATTTGATAACCCACAAGTGTAGGGGATCGCAACAGTCTTCGCGGGTAAGTTAACCCAATTTATTGATTCGACACAAGGAGAGCCAAAGAATATTTATAAGCTTTAACAGTTGAGTTGTCAATTCAACCACACCTGAATGATACTTGCTTGGCAACGAAATATTAGTAGCAACGGTGATATGGAGGTGATGGTGGCAATGGAAATAATAGAAGCAAATCAACGAAAGTAAAACAGTGAAAGTAAAGCTACTTGTGACCAGCAGGATTAAAACACTGTAGGCTAAGGAGATGGATGGTTGATCATGGATGAGAGATATCATGTATTTAACTTGGGGCAAGGAACATAGAAAAGTAATGATCATCTAAGCATATATCAAACATTAGGCATGTATCCCGAGGTAGCCGTACGTGCTTGCAATAAGAACTTGCACGTCATCTTTTGTCCTACCATCCCGCTATCAACGGGGCCAAATGGAACTTATGGATATTAAGGTGCTCCTGTCAAAGAGCACCGGAACAAAGCATTAACAATTACTGGATACATGGAATCCTCAAACTATAGCCCATCCCCTTTGGTGTCCCAAGCTGTCACCATTGGGATCACCGGTTCCAGACTATAATAGGTGCATACTACTCATAGATAGGATATAGAACACAAATATATTCATGAAAACATAAGGTATTCAGATCTAAAATCATGGAACTCGGGTCCAAAGTGACAAGCATTAAGAGTAACAATTAGTAGCAAAGATGATAAACATCATAGTAGATGATAGGCAACATGCCCCCAACAATCCAACGAACTATTACATGATCTAACTCATCCAATCTCACCCATACCCTTCACCTACAGCATGGAATTACTCACACATGATGGGAGAAGCCATGCAAGTATGGTGGAGTGGTAATGGTGATGACGATGGCGACGATTTCCCCTCTCCGGAGGCCAAAACAGCCTCCAGATTAGCTCTCCCGAAGAAGAACCGAGGGTGACGGCGGCTCTGCATCGAGAACTTGCAAAACGACTTCTGTTCTGGAATTTCCTCATCACGGGTAAAAATTGGAGCCAAAGTAGGGCACCAGAGGGGGTGGCCCCCACCCAGGCGGCCTCCGAGCGCGGCCAGGGAGCAGGCCGCGCCAGCAGGTCACCTGGGGGCCGTGTGGCTCCCCTCTGGCCCATCTTCTGGCCCATGCTCCCTTCCGGTGCGTGGATTTTCTCTATTTTTTATGGGAATTTTCTGGGACGTCTAAATATCCATTTTCCTACACACAAGAAAATGATACAGGCAGCTGTGGTGAAAACAACGTCAGTCCGGGTTAGTTTCATTCAAATCATGCAAGAATGAGGCCAAAACAATAGAAGAAGTGTTTGGAAAAGTCGATACGTTTGAGACGTATCAACTCCCCCAAGCTTAGCATATTGCTTGTCCTCAAGAAATTCAGTTCAACGAACTGAACGCGACAAAGAAAACTTGACAAACTCTTTTGCTTCATCGGATGTATATAAGCATGCACTACGATCAAGTCCAACAAGTATTGCAGTAATGCTACAAAAACAATACACGAAGCAATCCTACGATCATGTGAAGAGTTTCAAACAACTAAGAAAGAGTAATATGTAATTGAAAATCATAACGAGATCACAATGCACATGACTTGGATATACTAGAGTGGTATCTCGCTAGCCCCCATGAGTGAAGCAAAACATAAATGCAGACGCTCCTTCGGAGTATTAAAGGAGACTAGAAATAAATATTTCAGAATAAGCAATATCACAATCATGCAGAAGACAATGTGGTGCTTTGGGACAATGCATATTACACTCAGAATGACAATTATGCTATCTATAGTTGGTGCTTTTATGAGAAGAGGACGACTCAACAGAAAAGTAAAATAGATAGGCCCTTCGCAGAGGGAAGCATTGATTTGCAGAGGTGCTTGAGCTTGAGCTTTAAAACTGAGATAAATCAAATTTTTGGGTGGTATGCTTTCATTGTCAACATAACAATTGAGAGATATCAATATCTTCCATGCTAAATACATCATAGGCGGTTCCCAAACAGAAAAGTAAAGTTTTAACTCCCCCTCTACCAATCGATCACACTCCACGACGGGCCGAATCCACGGGTACCGTCCATACAAATAACAATCCCGGGGGAGTTTTGTTTCATTAAACTTGATTTGACTTTGAGCATGGAACTGGGCATCCCGGTTACCAGCCACTTTCTCGTGAATGATGGTGAATCAACACATATCTTGAGAATAACCTACTTAGCATGGAAGATACTGATAGCCCCTATGTTGGAAATATGCCCTAGAGGCAATGATAAAATAGTTATTATTATATTTTCTATTTCAAGATAATCATTTATTATCCATGCTATAATTGTATTGAATGAAAACATAGATACATGTGTGGATACATAAACAAAATAATGTCCATAGCAAGCCTCTAGTAGCCTAGCCAGTTGTTCAAGGATGGTTATGGTTTTCTGACCATATGCAAGTGTTGTCACTTGATAACTGGATGACATCATTAGGAGAATCATGTGATGGACAAGACCCATATTATAGACGTAGCATGTGATCGTGTCATTTTGTTGCTACTGTTTTCTGCTTGTCAAGTACTCATTCCTATGACCATGAGATCATGTAACTCACTGACATCGGAGGAATACCTTGTGTGTATCAAACGTCACAACGTTACTGGGTGACTATAAAGGTGCTCTACACGTATCTCCGAAGGTGTCCGTTGAGTTACCATGGATCAAGACTGTGATTTGTCACTCCGTGTGACGGAGAGGTATCTTGGGGCCCACTCGGTAATACAACATCACATACAAGCCTTGCAAGCAATATGACTCAATTGTAAGTCAGGGGTTCTTGTATTAAAGAATAAGTAAAGAGACTTGCCAGTAACGAGATTAAAATAGGTATACGGATACTGACGATCAAATCTCGGGCAAGTAACATACCGAAGGACAAAGGGAATGATATACGGGATTATATGAATCCTTGGCACAGAGGTTCAACCGATAAGATCTTCGTAGAATATGTAGGATCCAATATGGACATCCAGGTCCCGCTATTGGATATTGACCGAGGAGTGTCTCGGGTCTTGTCTACATAGTTCTCGAACCCGCGGGGTCTGCAAACTTAAGGATCGATGATATTTTAGTATAGTTGAGTTATATGTGTTGGTGACCGAAGGTTGTTCGGAGTCCCGGATGAGATCACGGACGTCACGAGGGTTTCCAGAATGGTCCGGAAATGGAGATTTATATATAGGATGGTTTCATTTGGTTACCGAAAAGTTTTCGGGCATTAGCGGCAGTGTACCGGGAGTGACGAATGGGTTCCGGGTATTCACCCGGGAGTGAGCCCAGTGACCCTAGGGTGGCGCACCAGACCTTAGTGGGCTGGTGAGGCCATCCCAAGAGGGTCATGGCGCCACAAGTGGAAAAAACCAAAGGAAAAGAAAAACAAGGAAAGAGGGAGGTGGGAAGGAATGAGTGGACTCCTTCTCCCAAACCGAATTGGGGTGGGAGTCCACCTCCTCCTCTCGGCCGGTGCCCTTGGGGCTCCCTTGAGCCCCAAGGCTAGCCCCTCCCCTCATCCTATATATATTGGTGGTTTTAGGGCTTTTTGAGACACAACTTTGCCACGTGCAACTCAAACCTATACCACGTAGTTCGTCCTCTAGATCGGATTTCTGCGGAGCTCGGGCGGAGCCCTGCAGGAGTAGATCATCACCACCACCGGCGTGCCGTGAGGTTGCGGGAGAAATCATCTACTTCGCCATCTCTCTTGCTGGATCAAGAAGGACGAGATCCTCATCGAGCTGTACGTGTGCTGAACGCACAGGTGTCGTCCGTTCGACGCTAGATCAGAACGGATCGTGGGACGACGATGATTTGAATCACGAAGCTGTACCCGTACATCAACCGCATTTCTTAATGCTTCTCGCTTAGTGAAGCTTAGCGATCTACAAGGGTATGTGGATCTAATCTCCTCTCGTAGATGAACATCACCATGATAGGTCTTCGTGTGCGTAGGAAATTTTTTGTTTCCCATGCAACGTTCCCCAACAGTGGCATCATGAGCTAGGTTCATGCGTAGATGTTATCTTGAGTAGAACACAAAAGGTTTTGTGGGCGTTGATGTTCGATTTTCTGCCCTTCTTTGTCTTTTCTCGATTCGGCGGTATTGTTGGATTGAAGCGGCCCAGACCGACATTACTCGTACGCTTACGAGAGACTGATTTCACCGACCAACATGCAACTTGTTGCATAAAGGTGACTGGTGGGTGCCTGTTTCTTCAACTTTAGTTGAATTGGATTTGACCGAGGCGGTCCTTGGAGAGAGGTTAAATAGCAATTTGCACATCTCCATTGTGGTTTTTGCTTAAGTAAGATGCGATCATACTAGATACCCATAGCTGCCACATAAAACATGCAACAACAAATTAGAGGACATCTAACTTGTTTTTGCAGGGTATGCTTGTGATGTGATATAGACATAGACATGATGTGATATATTTGATGTATGAGATGATCATGTTGTAATAGTTAATATCAACTTGCACGTCGATGCTACAGCAACCGACAGGAGCCATAGGGTTGTCTTTAAACTAACGTTTGTGTTTGCAGATGCGTTTACTATATTGCTAGGTTGTAACTTTAGTAGTAATAACATAGATAGCACAACAACCTCGATGGCAGCACGATGATGGAGATCATGATGATGGGGATCATGGTGTGGCGCCGGTGACAAGAAGATCATGTCGGTGCTTTGGTGATGGAGATCAAGAAGCACAAGATCATGGCCATATCATGTCACTTATGAATTGCATGTGATGTTAATCCTTTTATGCATCTTATATTGCTTAGAACGACGGTAACATTATAAGGTGACCCCTCACTAAAATTTCAAGATGAAATTGTGTTCTCCCCGCTGTACACCATTGCGACAGTTCGTCGTTTCGAGACACCACGTGATGATCGGGTGTGATAGACTCAATGTTCACATACAACGGGTGCAAAACAGTTGCACATGCGGAACACTCGGGTTAAACTTGACGAGCCTAGCATGTGCAGACATGGCCTCGGAACACATGAGACTGAATGGTCGAGCATGAATCGTATTGTTGATATGATTAGCATAGACATGTTTACCACTGAAACTATACTCAACTCACGTGATGATCGGACTTGGTTAGTGAATTTGGATCATGCACCACTTAAATGACACGAGCGATGTACTTTTTGAGTGGGAGTTTATTAATAATTTGATTAGTTAAACTCTAATTGTCTTGAACGTAGTCTAAGTCCACTTTGCAATATTTTATGTTGTAGATCAATGGCTCACGCAATAGCAACCCTAAATTTCAATACGTTCCTAGAGAAAGCTAAGTTGAAAGATGATGGAAGCAACTTTGTAGACTGGGCATGTAATCTTAGGCTCATCCTACAAGCCGGGAAAAAGAATTATGTCCTTGATGTTGCGCTAGGAGATGAACCACCCGCTACGTCTGACCAAGATGTTTTGAACGCTTGGCAATCACGTAAGGACTACTCAGTAGTTCAATGTGCTGTCTTGTATGGCTTATAACCGGGACTTCAACGTCACGTTGAGTGTCATGGAGCATATGAGATGTTCCAGGAGTTGAAGTTTATCTTTCATAAGAACGCCCGGATCGAGAGGTATGAAACCTCCGATAAATTATATGCTTGCAAGATGGAGGAGAATTCGTCTGTCAGTGAACATGTGCTCAAAATGTGTGGGTACTCAAACCGTCTAGCTGAGCTGGGGATTGAACTCCGCAAGAGGCTATCACTGACAGAATTCTTCAATCACTGCCACCTATCTATAAGAGCTTTGTGTTGAACTATAACATGCAAGGGATGAACAAGTCATCCAGCGAGTTATTCGTGATGCTGAAAGTCGCACAGTCAGAACTCCGGAAAGAGCATCAAGTGTTGATGGTCAATAAGACCACTGGTTTCAAGAGAAACGGCAAAGGCAAGAAGGGTAACTCCAAGAAGAGAGGCAAGCCTGTTGCCAATCCGACGAAGAAACCCAAGGCTGGACCTAAGCCGAAAAGAGAGTGTTATTATTGCAAGGGAATGGCTCACTGGAAGCGCAACTGCCCCAAGTATTTGGCTGATAAGAAAGCGGCCAAAGAAAAATCAGGTATATTTGATATACATGTTATTGATGTGTACTTAACTAACTCTCGTAGTAGTGCTTGGGTATTTGATACCGGTTCTGTTGCTCATATTTGCATCTCAAAGCAGGAACTGCGGAATAAATGAAGGCTGGCGAAGGATGAAGTGACGATGCGTGTGGGAAATGGTTCCAAGGTTGATGCAATCGCCGTCAGCACAATCTCACTTCAGTTACCATCAGGATTAGTTATGAACTTAAATAATTGTTATTTAGTGCTTGTGTTAAGCATGAACATTATATCTAGATCTTGTTTATTGCGAGACGGTTACTGGTTTAAGTCAGAGAATAATGGTTGTTCTATTTCTATGAGTAATATCTTTTATGGTCATGCACCCAATGTGAGAGGATTGTTCATATTGAATCTTGATTATGATGATACACATATACATAACATTGAGACCAAAAGATGTAGAGTTAACAACGATAGCGCCACGTTTTTGTGGCACTGTCGCTTAGGTCATATTGGTGTAAAGCGCATGAAGAAACTCCATTCCGATGGGCTTTTGGAGTCACTTGATTTTGAATCACTTGACACGTTCGAACCATGCCTCGTGGGCAAGATGACTAAGACTCCATTCTCCGGAACAATGGAGCGTGCAAGTGACTCATTGGAGATCATACATACCGATGTGTGCGGTCCGATGAGTGTGGAGGCGTGCGGCGGATATTGTTATTTTCTCACCTTCACTAAATATTTGAGTAGGTATGGATATATCTACTTGACGAAGCACAAGTCTGAAACGTTTGAGAAGTTCAAGCTATTTCAGAGTGAAGCTGAAAATCATCGTAACAAGAAGATCAAGTTCCTACGTTCTGATCGTGGGGGTGAGTATCTGAGTTTCGAGTTTGGTGCTCACTTAAGACAATGTGGAATTGTTTCACAGTTGACACCGCCTCGAACACCACAGCGTAATGGTGTGTCCGAACGTCGTAATCGTACTTTATTAGAAATGGTGCGATCTATGATGTCTCTTACCGATTTGCCGTTACCGTTTTGGGGTTATGCATTAGAGACAACTGCATTCACTTTAAATAGGGCACCATCAAAACCCGTTGAGACGACACCATATGAGTTGTGGTATGGCAAGAGGCCAAAGTTGTCATTTCTTAAAATTTGGGGATGTGATGCTTATGTCAAAAAGCTTCAGCCTGAAAAGCTGGAACCCAAAGCGGAAAAGTGCGCCTTCATAGGTTACCCAAAAGAGACAGTTGGGTACACCTTCTATCTCAAATCCGAGGGCAAAGTGTTCGTTGCTAAGAACAGAGCTTTTCTTGAGAAGGAGTTTCTCTCGAAAGAATTGAGTAGGAGGAAGATAGAACTTGATGAGGTTGTCGAACCTCTACTCCCTCTAGATAGTGGCGCAGGGCAAGGGGAAACCTCTGTCGAATCGACGCTGGTTGAGGAGGAAGTTAATGATGATGATCATGAAACTTCGGATCAAGTTCCTATCGGACCTCGCAGGTCGACAAGATCACGTACTGCTCTTGAGTGGTACGGTAATCCTATTTTATCAATCATGTTGTTGGATAACAATGAATCTGCGAATTATGAAGAAGCAATGGTGGGCCCAGATTCCAACAAATGGCTGGAGGACATGAAGTCCGAGATAGGATCTATGTATGCAAACAAAGTGTGGACTTTGGAAGTATTACCTGAAGGCCGCAAGGCTATTCAGAACAAATGGGTATTTAAGAAGAAGACGAACGTAGACGGTAATGTGACCGTTTATAAAGCTCGACTTGTGGCAAAGGGTTTTTCACAAGTTCAAGGAGTTGACTATGATGATACATTCTCACCGGTAGCGATGCTTAAGTCCGTATGAATCATGTTAGCAATAGCTGCATTTTTCGATTATGAAATCTGGCAGATGGATGTCAAAACGACGTTCCTTAATGGTTTTCTTAAGGAAGATTTGTATATGATGCAACCCGAAGGTTTTGTCGATCCAAAGAATGTTAACAAAGTGTGCAAGCTCGAGCGATCCATTTATGGACTGGTGCAAGCATCTCGGAGTTGGAATAAGCGCTTTGTTGAAGTGATCAAAGCGTTTGGGTTTATACAAGTTGTTGGAGAATCTTGTATTTACAAGAAAGTGAGTGGGAGCTCTCTGGCGTTTCTAATATTATATGTGGATGACATATTGCTGATTGGAAACAATGTGGAGTTTTTAGAGAGCGTAAAAGATTACTTAAACAAGTGTTTCTCTATGAAGGACCTAGGAGAAGTTGCTTACATTCTAGGCATTAAGATCTATAGGGATGGATCGAGACGCGTGATAAGACTTTCACAAAGCACATACCTTGATAAAGTTTTGAAGAAGTTCAAAATAGAACAGTCCAAGAAGAGGTTCTTGCCAGTATTACAAGGTATAAAATTGAGTAAGACTCAGTGTCCAGTAACTGCGGAAGATAGAGAAAAGATGAGTACCGTCCCCTATGCTTCATCCATAGGGTCTATCATGTATGCAATGTTGTGCACTAGACCGGACGTCGGCCTGGCCATAAGTATGGCACGCAGGTTTCAAAGTAATCCAGGTGTGGATCACTGGACGGCGGTCAAGAATATTCTGAAGTACCTGAAAAGGACTAAGGAAATGTTTCTCGTTTATGGAGGTGACGAAGTGCTCGTCATAAAGGATTACGTGGACGCAAGCTTTGACACTGATCCGGATGACTCTAAGTATCAAACCGGATACGTATTTATTCTTAATGGGAGTGCGGTAAGCTGGTGCAGTTCCAAGCAAAGCGTCGTAGCAGATTCTACATGTGAAGCGGGGTACATGGTTGCCTCAGAGGAAGCTAAGGAGGGTGTCTAGATGAAGCAGTTCATGAAGGATCTTGGAGTTGTGCCGAGCGCACTACATCAAATAACTCCATTCTGTGACAACACTGGTGCCATTGCTTTAGCAAAGGAACCACAGTTTCACAAGAAGACCAGACACATCAAACAACGCTTCAACCTTAACCACGACTACATCGAAGGAGAGCACGTAAATATTTGCAAAGTGCACACGGATCTGAATGTAGCATATCCGCTGACTAAACCTCTTCCACGAGCGAAGCATGATCAACACCAGAACTGTATGGGTGTTAGATTCATTACAATGTAAATCACATAGCGATGTGAGGACTAGATTATTGACTCTAGTGCAAGTGAGAGACTGTTGGAAATATGCCCTAGAGGCAATGACAAAATAGTTATTATTATATTTCCTGTTTCAAGATAATCATTTATTATCCATGCTATAATTGTATTGAATGAAAACATAGATACATGTGTGGATACATAGACAAAACAATGTCCCTAGCAAGCCTCTAGTAGCCTAGCCAGTTGGAGGAGTGGAGGAGTCACATACCAGGGAGTAAATGCTCAAATTCTCAATGCAAATGATGGGTTGTAGAGAGCGATCGAAATTTGCCACCAAGAACAACAAGAACTCGAGCTCAGCAGAAAAATCGGGATTTTTGGAGTGAGAGAGAGAGAAGGGAGGAAGAAGTATGTGGAAAAGGGGCGAGGTGGGCCCAGGCGACTTGTGGGCACGGCCACGGGGCAGGCCGCGCCAGCTGGCCGCCTGGACAAAGGGTGCCCCCTTGGCTGGCCCCAGGTGCCCCTGTGTCACTTTTTCGATGGAAATTTTTATTTTAAAATTTCTGGATTTTTTGTGACAACTTGAATTTTGAATTTTTTTCGAAATACTGAAATGTGCAAAACTTCCGGTAAGCTCGGAAAAATGGTTAAACATATGAAGCTTCAAAAACATAAAACTTTGGTACAACAGGGAGGAAGAAAGATGAAGGAAATCAAAACATAACAAGCTTCTCTTTTTTACTCATATAAAACATATCTGTTAGCAAGGTTGATCAAGTCTTACTACCAAATAGGTGTTATATTTGAGCAAAAAGTTTCACTTCTTATAAAAGCAATCATGGTACCTTTATTTCAATGGATATTTTCCCCACCATAATAGTTTTGTATTTGTGGTGCACATGTAGAGGACAATCCCACTCTCCAACCTTCGCGTTCTCAATATTCTCAATAGAACTAAGGCCATGCCTTTTATAATCTTCTTCGGAAAATATACCGTGTGCTTCTTCTCATTAACATTGAAGGTAACCTTTCCTTCATTGCAATCAATAATAGCACCTGCGATGTTAATAAAAGGTCTACCAAGAATAATAGGCATGCTCCCATCCTCGGGCATGTCAAGCACAACAAAGTCAGTAAGGATCAAGCAATTAGCAACTTCAACGGGAACATCCTCACAAATACCTACAGGAACGGTTGTTGACTTATCAGACATTTGAAGAGAGATATCCGTAGGGATTAGTTTATCTAGACAAAGCCTTTTGTAGAGAGAAAAAAGCATAACACTCACTCCTGCACCAAGATCACATAAAGCAGTTCTAGCATAATTATTTTTTATGGAGCAAGGAATGGTGGGTATACCTGGATCACCAAGCTTCTCAGGAATCGTGCCACTAAAATAGTAATTAGCAAGCATAGTAGATATTGCCTCATTATGAACTTTTCTTTTATTAGTGACAATATATTTCATATACCTCGAGTACGGAGGCAACTTAATAGCATCGGTCAAAGGAATTTGAAGAAAAAGAGGTTTCATCCATTCACAAAATTTATTGTAATGCTCTTCTTCTTTAGTTTTGAAAGACTTACCTGGGAAGGGCATTGATTTTTGTACCCATGGTTCTCTTTCCTTCCCATGTTTTCTTGCAACAAAATCTTCTCTAGTATACCTCTTGCGTTTGTCGGGTGCTTCTTCTTCTCATATCTCAGGAGGATCAATCTTCTCATTATCTTTATCGGGTTCAGCACCATCTTCAGTTTCAGCATCGGAAATAGATATACTATCAGGATCAACAATAGGTTCTTCATTAGTTATGGGATCATTGGAGTTGTCAGCCTCCTTGTGTTTCTTCTTCTTCTTCTTCGTGGAGCTCACAATGTCTTCTTCCTGCAATTGAGAATCTTGCTCGATCCTCTTTGGATGCCCCTCCGGATAAAGGGGGTCCTGGGTATGTGTACCTCCTCGAGTCTTTATACCGTATGCATGTGTACCAACTTGTTTAGCATTGTTAGCAAGCAAATCTTTTTGCACATTAGAAATTTGTTCAAGCTGAGTTTGAACCATATGAAAATGCTTAACAAGACCTTTAACATCATTAACAGTTCTACTTAAAACATCAAGCAAACTTTTGATAACAAGGCAATTATCATGCAATTGGCTTTGAATTCGCTCATTAAAGTGATTTTGCTTGACAATGAAATTATCAAGCTCATCTAAACATTGACCAGGAGGCTTACCATGAGGGACGTCACTTGCATTGAATTCTAAAAAAGAGTGTACCTCTACCATAGGTGGGTGAGTGGTAGGCTCACATAATTTCTCAATAGGAGGTAGATTCTTCACATCTTCAGTTTTAATACCTCTCTCTTTCGTAGACTTCTTGGCTTCCTGCATAAATTTTGGGCTCAAGAAAAGCACACCTATCTTCTTGGGTGATGGGGGTGGTTCAGGAACGGACCAATCATCATGATTCTTAGCTATCTTGCCCATTAATTCTTCGACATCGCCCGGTGTTATTTCCCTGGAAACACAACCAACACAACTATCCAGATAGATTCTAGATTCATGAGTTAGACCAGCATAAAATATATCAAGCAATTCATTCTTAGGAATTCCATGTACCGGTCTAGACTTAATCAAAGTGCAATACCTCCCCCAAGCTTTAGGGAGGTGCTCATCCTGCAACTGTTTAAAGTTATAAATTATTTGTAAAGCAGCATGTTGCTTATGAGCAGAAAAATATTTAGCAACAAAAGATTGAGCTAAATCTTGAGGAATCTTTATGGAACCACATGGTAGTGCATCATACCATGCTTTAGCGTCTTCCTTCAAAGAGAAAGGAAGTAGGTTAGTAACATAATAATTTCTCTTCTTGTCCTTTGTAGTGAATAAGCCACCCAACTCAGTGAGTTTGGTAAGGTGTGCAATAGCATCGTCATCTTCTCTGCCATAAAAAGGGTGAGCTTCAACTGTGGATATAAGTGAAAGATCAATAGAGAAATCAAAATCAGCATCCTCAATGCAAATAGGAGATGAAGCAAACTTAGGATCAGGAGTAAACCTGTTTTTCATAGAATGCTTTTCAAGCAGCTTCTTAACAGAAGCAGGGTCAGAGTCAGCACACTCTGTAAGCTCCCTGCATAAATCATCATCAAGTTCAATATAATTATCATCAAGAATTCTTTCCTTGAGACCACTCAAGTCTGGGTAACCAAAAGATCTACCAATGGTGTAGCGTGTGACAGGAAGTTCAATTCCAAACTTCTTAGCAGCCTTAGCAATCTGAGACTCAATAAAATAACCAAGTAAACCAGGGTCATTAACAGTAGTGGAAGCATCATCAAAAGTATCAGGCATAGTAACAGACTCGGTAGAAGCAGCATGTGGTGGTGGTGAAGCAAACTTACTTATAACGAAAGGTGAATCAAGCGTAGCGCTAATGCTGAGAACAGTACCTTTTCTCGTAGTGGGTGGTAAAATTGGAACCCTCGGGTCTCCTTTCTTACACATAGTGAATAAATTGCAGCAAACAAAAAAACTCCAAGTAGACTGATACGTCTCCGTCATATCTACTTTTCCGAACTCTTTTACCCTTGTTTTGGACTCTAATTTGCATGATTTGAATGGAACTAACCCGGACTAACGTTGTTTTCAGCATAATTGCCATGGTGTTGTTTTTCTGCAGAAATAAAAGTTCTTGGAATGACCTGAAAATTTACGGAGAATTCTTCTGGAATTAATGAAAAATACATGCGCAAAGATCCACCGGAGGAGGTGAGCGAGTGGGCCACAAGCCCAGGAGGCGCGGCCACCCCCCAGGCCGCACCTACGAGGCTTGTGGGGCCCACGTTGCGCCACCGCCTCCTATTCCAGCTCTATTTAGTTCGTCTCGCCCGGAAAAAAATCAAGGAGAAGAGTTCATCGCGTTTTACGATACGGAGGCGTCGCCACCTCTTGTTCTTCATCTGGAGGGCATATCTGGAGTCCGTTTTGGGCTCCGGAGAGGGGAGATCGTCGCCATCATCATCATCAACCTTCCTTCATCGCCAATTCCATGATGCTCTTCACCGTTCGTGAGTAATATCATCGTAGGCTTGCTGGACGGTGATGAGTTGGATGAGATCTATCATGTAATCGAGTTAGTTTTGACGGGGATTGATCCCTAGTATCCACTATGTTCTGAGATTGATGTTGCTACTACTTTGCCATGCTTAATGCTTGTCACTAGGGCCCGAGTGCCATGATTTCAGATCTGAACCTATTATGTTGTCGCCAATATATGTGTGTTTTAGATCCTATCTTGCAAGTTGTAGTCACCTACTATGTGTTATGACCCGGCAACCCCGGAGTGACAATAGCCCGAACCACTCCCAGAGATGACCATAGTATGAGGAGTTCATGTATTCACCAAGTGTTAATGCGTTGGTCCGGTTCTTTATTAAAAGGAGAACCTTAATATCCCATAGTTTCCATTAGGACCCCGCTGCCACGGGAGGGATGGACAATAGATGTCATGCAAGTTTTTTTCCCTAAGCACGTATGACTACATACGGAATACATGCCTACATTAGATTGGCAAACGGGAGCTAGTTACTTATCTCTCCGTGTTATACCTGTTACATGATGAATCACATCCGGCATAATTATCCATCACAGATCTAATGCTTACGAGTCTTTTCCTACTGGTCCTTGCTACATTACTTTGCCGCTACTGCTCTCGTCAACGTGCTATAGCCGTTGCCGGGGAGGCCACGTCAAGAATATTCTCTCGTCAACGTGCCATTTTTCTAGCGCCGTTGCCGGGGAAGCACAACTATATTCTCTGAGTCACTTGGGATTTACGTCTTCTGGTCACTATGAAGAATCTGAAAGATCCAAGAACTAAAGTCTTGCCCTCAACTACGAGGACAGGTAAGGAAATGCCATATAGCTCTGCACTTGATTCACCTTCAGTTATGAGTAAGTTTGCGACACCACCTCCTGCTAGAAATCTTGATATGTTGCCTGTGCTTGATGATACTACTTTGTTTGATGATGCTATGCTTGATACTACTTTGCCTCACTATTCTATGCTTGATACCGCTTTGCCACTTGGTGCATTCCTTGATGCACAAATTGCTAGAGTTGCTGCTAGATATGATGATACTTCTGAAACTGCGGATACTATTGAAGTAGAACCTGCTATTTTGCCTGATATGCCTGATACGCGTTATGTTATGGAGGGAGAGATAGCTGAGGACTTTCTTGCGTGTAAGGATAGCTATGATGTTGAGAATTTACTGCGCAAGTGGAAATAAAAATCTTTGAACGCTAGGATGAAATACGACCCAAAGTTTGCCACTTCGCCTATCTTTGTGACCGATAAGGATTATGAATTCTCTGTTGACCCTGAGTTAATCACTCTGGTCGAATCTGATCCTTTTCACAGTTACGAGTCTGAAATGGTTGTAGCCCATCTTACCAAACTGCACGATATAGCCACCGTATTCACTAGTGAGGAAAAGATCCGCCACTACTATATCCTCAAGTTGTTTCCTTTCTCGCTAAAGGATGATGCTAATACTTGGTTCCCTTCTCTTGCTCCTGGTTGTGTGCGTAGCCCTCAGGATATGGTCTACTACTTGTCTGAAAAATATCTCCCTGCCCATAAGAAGCAAGCTGCCTTGCAGGAAATATACAGCTTTGCTCAATCCGAAGAAGAGAGTCTCCCACAAGCTTGGGGGAGGCTCGTCCAGCTGCTAAATGCTTTGCCCGATCACCCTCTTGAGAAGAATGAAATACTTGATATCTTCTATAATGGACTTACCGATGCTTCTAAAGACCACCTAGATAGTTGTGCTGGTTGTGTTTTTAGGGAACGAACTGTAGAACAAGCTGAGATCCTGTTGAATAACAACTTGTGCAATGAGAATGCTTGGACTATTCCGGAACCACCTCCTAAGCCAACTCCATAGAAAAGAGGTATTCTATTCCTCAGTCCTGAAGATATGCAAGAAGCTAAGAAATCTATGAAAGACAAAGGCATTAAATCTGAAGATGTCAAAAATCTACCCCCTATCGAAGAGATCCATGGTCTTGATAACCCGATACAGGTAGTAGAAGTAAATTCTCTGCGTAGATTCGATGAGAGTGATATTCCTTTTGATAAACCTGCTAGCTTATGCCTGGATGAATTCAATAACTTTGTTGCCAAACAACAGAGTTTCAATGATTATGTTAGCAGACAATTGGAACAGAATGCTCGTATGCTTAGTCATTTAAGTGCTTGTGTGGACAGAAATGTCAATGATCTTAAGCTTATGAGTAAACATGCCTCTATGGTTACTACTCAGGTAGAACAAGTACTTAAGGCTCAGAATGACTTGCTCAATGAGTTGAATGACAATTCTGTTAGAGTCGTCACTAGAGGCGATAGAATGACTCAGGAACCTTTGTATCCTGAGGGTCATCCTAAGAGAATTGAACAAGATTCTCAAGGAGTTAGCACTGATGCACCTAGTCATCCTAGGAAGAAGAAGAAAGATGATAGGAACTTGCACGCTAGCAACCCTGTCTATGTCTCTGTCTCTCATGCCGAAACACAATATGGTGATGAACATGAGCCTAATGATAATATCAATAGTGATGTTCATGATGATGCTCAACCTATCAATGATAAGGATGTGGAGATTGAACTTGTTGATCTTGATAACCACAGCCTAGAATAGAAGATACGATAAAAATGACTTTGCTGCTAAGAAGCATGGTAAAGAAAGGGAACCATGGGTTCAGAAACCCATGCCCTTTCCTCCCAAACCATCCAAGAAAAAGGATGATGAGGATTTTGAGCGCTTCGTTGAAATGATCAGATCTGTCTTTCTGCAAATGCGTTTGACAGATATGCTCAAAATGTCTCCGTATGCTAAGTACATGAAATATATTGTGACTAGTAAGAGGAGGATACCTGAGGTTGAGATTTCCACCATGCTTGCTAACTATACCTTCAAGGGTGGAACTCCTAAGAAACTAGGTGATCCCGGTGTGCCCACTATACCTTGCTCCATTAAAGGTAATTACGTTAGAACTGCGTTATGCGACCTTGGAGCCGGTGACTTTCCATGTCAACAATAATGAGCATACGGTGCACTTTCCGAAGAAACAATATCGAGTACATTGCATCAATGCTATCGAAAAAACTTCATCAATTCTGATTGGGAGTTTTGAATGCCCCATTCCTCCTATTAAGAGGAATTATGATTTGCTTGTTGGGGAGATACACATCCCCATTGAGGTGACTTAGTGACTAATCAAAAATTCTCCGTTCTCTTTTGCGATTCGAAAAGGTTTGTCGTGGAGACTTGATCAACCTCATTGACGGATTTCTTTCGATGACCATGAGATGGATGAATCGAGGAGTCACAAAACTCTGTTCCAAGCTTTCACCTCGGTTGCTTAGAAGAAAAATGGTAGATTTAGTTTAGTTTCCCCTGTTTTCTGCTTTTAGCGTCCTATGGAAAAATACCCCGAAAATAAAAGTTCTCCGAACGTCCTGAAAATCAAGTATTATTTTTTCTGGAATTTTTGCAAAATATTGAGACGAAGAGCTAGTCTGGGGGCTGCACCAGTGGGCCACAAGCCCTGGAGGCGCGGGCACCCCCTGGCCGCGCCTACCTGGCTTGTGGGGCCCACGTGCACCCCCTCCACTCATTCTAGCTCCCATCTGCTGCTCCTACCTCCAGAAAAAATCGTTTCGCAACTCAAACCCGTGTTCTTGCTCTTCTTGCTGGGATTTTCGATCTCCTTGCTCAAAGCACCATTCTCCGAACTGTTTTGGGGAAATTGCTTCTTGGTAAGTGACTCCTCCATTGGTCCAATTACTTTTTGCTCTAGTGCCTTATACTTAGCGTGTTTTTGCTACCTTGGTGACCCTGTTCTTGAGCGTTGCATGCTAATTTTAGCTGGTCCCAAGTAGTTTTGATGCGTAATATGGCCTCTAGGCACTTGTGGGAGTAGTTGCTATGAGTTTTGTTGAGCCTTATTCACTTTTCCTTAGAATCACTAAAAATTTCAGAAATTTTCAGAGATAGGAAAAGGAAAAGATGAGGAGGTTCTTAAGAGGCTCTTCAAGCAGTGACCCCAAGGATGATGGAAGTGAGAAGAAGCCCAAGTATACGGTCCCTCGAGTCGCAGAAGTTCAAGCGTGCGAGTGGCCAAGCGATGTGTTCTTACGCGCCGCTGGACTTTATGAGGACTTTTATCACTTGGTGGAGAACGCATGCCTTACCGCCTTCGTTGAAGATAAGTGTTCGCAATACCTCCTCCTCACTAATATCTTTGTACAAAGCTTTAACTTTTATCCGAGGAAGAATCCTCCTATGGTTGAGTTCAAATTATATGATATCCCCCAGTGCATGTCACTCCAGGATTTTTGCAATGTTTGCAAATTGCCTTTTGTTGGGGATATTCATGAACCTCGTCCACGGGACTTGGAGGCTTTCAACGATACAATTGTTGTAGGAGAGGAGAGAGGAGTGTCTTGCGCTAGAGCTGCTAGCATTCATTTTCCCGTGCTTCGGTACTTCTCATTATTCGTGGGAAAATGTTTGATTGGCCGTGGGAAAGCTGGGTCCCTTAGCTCCCCAGATCTTGCGGTCTTACGCGAAGCCCTTTATAATGATAAAACTCATAGCTTGGGCGCTATAGTAGCTCAACGGTTGAACACGAAGCGTTCTAAAGGCGTTGTTTATGGAGGTATGTATGCTACCCGTCTAGCCAGACACTTTGAGATACCCATTAGACTGGACGAGGAAGAATAGATCCTTCTTCCTGAGAGATATCTAGATTATGATAGCATGGTTCACCATGACTTTCTTGATAGAGATATAAATAGAAGGATGATTTATAATCTGGTATTTAGTCAGGGTACTCGTGAGACTATTACTTTGCCTGCTCCTTCTTTGTTCAATCTTCATACAGGCAGGTACATTATTATGCCCTCGGACATCTATGCATATTGGGGATTAGCCCAACCACAGGTGCCCGTGCCCGAGCCACCAGTCGAGTACCAGACGCCAGTTTATCAGTGGGAGCCAGAGGAGCTCACACAACAGTGGCACCCTCAGTACACTCCGGAGTACCCCGGAGACGGTTACTTCCAGCCATGGGAGTAGACCAACTTAGGCCAAAAGCCTAATCTTGGGGAGTACGTGTTTCTCACCGACTTTATATTCATGCTTACACTTTCACTTTGATAGTCGGTGTTCACACTTTGCCACTGTATCATCCATGCTATTTTATTTCTTTTTCTCGTTTTCTTCTCGTGTGTTTGTCTAGCTTGAGAAAACCCAAAAATATTTCTCGTTCTTCTTTTGCTTGTTGGGAGCTTTCCCGTGTAAATAGTTTGCTTTTTCTTTGGTTCAAGGTAGAAGAACATGGTTACAATGTTTAGTGGTTCTCGCATGCATATCTGTTTATCTGTTAAAGAGCCATATTATTTTGTCTTCTCCTTTGTGTTTGCTTGCAGATTCCAGCTTTAGTCCAATGCACGATCACTCTTTTTATTGTTCACATCATTCGGTCGTGCAAGTGAAAGGCAATAATGACGATATATGATGAAGTGACTGAGCCTGGAAAAGTTGGTATGAACTCGATCTATTTTGTTTTTGTAAATATGACTAGCTCACTGTTCCTAGTTCAACTTTGTTGTGAGAGAAACATGTTTGCAATGGCAACTTAGAGATCATAGTTGCTGATGCCATGCTTAATTAGCTAGGATCTTATAATGGTTTGTCTTGGTTGCCCACATGAATTTTGAGATGACTATGATGTAGTATGATAGGATGGTATCCTCCTTTGAATGTTTCAAGTGGCTTGACTTGGCGCATGTTCACGCATGTAGTTGAAACAAAATCAACATAGCCTCTATGATATTCATGTTCATGGTGATTTATGTCCTACTCATGCTTGCACTCAATGTTAGTTAATCTCAATGCATTTTGATGACTGTTGTTGCTCTCTAGTTGGTCGCTTTCCAGTCTTTTGCTAGCCTTCACTTGTACTAAGCGGGAATACTGCTTGTGCATCCACTTCCATAAACCCAAAGTTGTTCCATATGAGTCCACCATACCTACCTATATGCGGTATCTACCTGCCGCTCCAAGTAAATTTGCATGTGCCACTCTCCAAATCTTCATGAAATAATCTGTTTTGCATGCCCGAACCGCTCATGTGGTGACAGGGGGCTATCAGTAACTTCCATGCTAGGCGTGTTATCCTCGATATGTGTTTATTCACTATCATTCACGAGAAAGGGGCCGGTAATTGGAATTCCCAGTTCCATGCTCAAATCGAACATATAATTGCAAACAAAACTCCCCCAGGATTGATGTTGGTATGGACGGTACCCGAGGATTCGGCTAGCCATGGAGTATAATTGATTGGTGGTGAGGAAGTCAAAACTTCACTTTTCTGTTTGGGAACCGCCTATAGCATGTGTAGCGTGGAAGATGTTGAGAACTCTTAGTCATTGCATTGACAATGAAAGCATGCCACCCAAAATTATTATATCTGTTTTCAAAGCTTGAGCTCTGGCACCTCTGCAAATCAATGCTTCCCTTTGCGAAGGGTCTGTCTATTTATGTTCTTGTTGAGTCATCCTCCTCTTACGAAAGCACCAATTAGAGAGCACCTTTGTCATTTTTATGCTTTGCTTTTAACTGTGTTGAGTATGACTGTGACTGGATCTTCTTTGCCAAGAATTAAAATGTTTAGTCAGCCCTTGGTCTTTGAAGGTGCTGTGCATTTATGTTTTGCGGTCTCAGAAAGAGCTAGCGAGATACCATCTATTCGTAGTGCTTCATGTTGTTTTGATTGAAGTGTTGACGTTTGAGACTTATTATTATTTGCTTGCTAGTTGATTATGCCATTGATATGAGTTTACCGTGAGACCTAGATGTCATTTGCTTATGTGGTTTGCTGTGATCTTTCTGAAACTGTGGATATGAGTTAGACATAGTTGCAACAACAAGATGAAACAGAGTTCGTCAAAGTTTTTCTTTTGTCTCTTTCAGTTTGTCAACTGAATTGCTTGAGGACAAGCAAGGCTTTAAGCTTGGGGGACTTGATACGTCTCCGTCGTATCTACTTTTCTAAACTCTTTTGCCCTTGTTTTGGACTCTAATTTGCATGATTTGAATGTAACTAACCTGGACTAACGCTGTTTTCAGCAGAATTGCCATGATGTTGTTTTTGTGCAGAAATAAAAGTTCTTGGAATGACCTAAAAATTTACGGAGAACTTTTCTGGAATTAATGAAAAATACCTGCGCAAAGATCCACCGGAGGCGGTGAACCAGTGGGCCACAAACCCAGGAGGTGCGACCACCCTCAGGACGCACCTACCAGGCTTGTGGGGCCCACATTGCGCCACCGCCTCCAATTCCTGCTCTATTTAGTCCGTCTCGCCTGGAAGAAAATCAAGGAGAAGAGTTCATCGCGTTTTACGATACGGAGGCGCCGCCACCTCCTGTTCTTCATCTGGAGGGCAGATCTGGAGTCCGTTTTGGGCTCCGGAGAGGGGAGATCGTCGCCATCGTCATCATCAACCTTCCTTCATCGCCAATTCCATGATGCTCTTCAAAGTTCGTGAGTAATCTCATTGTAGGCTTGCTGGAAGGTGATGAGTTGGATGAGATCTATCATGTAATCGAGTTAGTTTTGACGGGGATTGTTCCCTAGTATCCACTATGTTCTGAGATTGATGTTGCTACTACTTTGCCATGCTTAATGCTTGTCACTAGGGCCCGAGTGCCATGATTTCAGATCCGAACCTATTATGTTGTCGCCAATATATGTGTGTTTTAGATCCTATCTTGCAAGTTGTATTCACCTACTATGTGTTATGACCCAGAAACCCCGGAGTGACAATAGCCGGAACCACTCCCGGAGATGACCATAGTATGAGGAGTTCACGTACTCACCAAGTGTTAATGCGTTGGTCCGGTTCTTTATTAAAAGGAGAACCTTAATATCCCGTAGTTTCCATTAGGACCCCGCTCCCACGGGAGGGATGGACAATAGATGTCATGCAAGTTCTTTTCCCTAAGCACGTATGACTACATATGGAATACATGCCTACATTAGATTCACGAACGGGAGCTAGTTACTTATCTCTCCGTGTTATAGCTGTTACATGATGAATCACATCCAGCATAATCATCCATCACCGATCCAATGCCTACGAGTCTTTTCCTACTGGTCCTTGCTATGTTAGTTTGCCGCTACTGCTGTCATTGCTGTTGTTGTTACTCTGTTGCTACTGCTGTTACTTTGCTGCTACTGGTTACTGTTGCTACTCCTGCTATCATACTACTTTGCTACTGATACTAAATCTTTTAGGTGTGGTTGAATTGACAACTCAACTGCTAATACTTGAGAATATTCTTCCGCTTCCCCTTGAGTCGAATCAATAAATTTGGGTTGAATACTCTACCCTCCAAAACTGTTGCGATCCCCTATACTTGTGGGTTATCATAGACTTGTAAATAAAGCTATGCTCCCCGGCAACGGCACTAGAAAAAGATCTTGATAATCTACAAGTGTAGGGGATCGCAAAAGTCTTCGCGGGTAAGTTAACCCAATTTATTGATTCGACACAAGGGGAGCCAAAGAATATTTATAAGCTTTAACAGTTGAGTTGTCAATTCAACCGCACCTGAAAGATACTTGCTTGGCAACGAAATATTAGTAGCAACGGTGATATGGAGGTGATGGTGGCAATGGAAATAATAGCGGCAAAGCAACAAAAGTAAAACAGCGAAAGTAAAGCTACTTGTGACCAGCAGGATTAAAACACTGTAGGCTAAGGAGATGGATGGTTGGTCATGGATGAGAGATATCATGTATTGAACTTGGGGCAAGGCACATAGAAAATTAATGATCATCTAGACATATATCAAACATTAGGCATGTATCCTGAGGTAGTCGTACGTGCTTGCAATCAGAACTTGCACGACATCTTTTGTCCTACCATCCCGCTATCAACGGGGCCAAATGGAACTTATGGATATTAAGGTGCTCCTGTCAAAGAGCACCAGAACAAAGCATTAAAAATCAATGGATACAGTGAATCCTCAAACTATAGCCCATCCCCTTTGGTGTCCCAAGCTGTCACCATTGGGATCGCCGCTTCCGAACTATAATAGGTGCATACTACTCATAGATAGGATCTAGAACACAAATATATTCATGAAAACATAAGGTATTTAGATCTGAAATCATGGCACTCGGGCCCAAAGTGACAAGCATTAAGAGTAACAAGTAGTAGCAAAGATGATAAACACCATAATAGATGATAGGCAACATGCCCCCAACAATCCGACGAACTATTACATGATCTAACTCATCCAATATCTCCCATCCCTTCCAGGGAATTACTCACACATGATGGGAGAAGCCATGGAAGGATGATGGAGTGGTGATGACGATGGCGACGATTTGCCCTCTCCAGAGGCCAAAACAGCCTCCACATTAGCTCTCCCGAAGAAGAACTGACGGGTGGCGGCGGCTCCGCGTCGAGAACTTGCAAAACGACTTCTGTTCTGGAATTTCCTCATCACGTGTAAAAACAGGAGCCAAAGTAGGGCACGAAAGGGGGTGGGCCCCACCCAGGTGGGCCCCCGGCGTGACTAGGGGGCAGGCCGCGCCAGCATGTCGCCTGTGGGGCCAGTGGCTCCCCTCTGACCCATCTTCTGGCCCATGGTCCCTCCCGGTGCGTGGATTTTCTCTATTTTTATGAGAATTTTCCGGTACGTCTAAATATCCATTTTCCCGCACACAAGAAAACCATACAGGCAGCTCTGCTGAAAACAACGTTAGTCCGGGTTAGTTTCATTCAAATCATGCAAGAATGAGGCCAAAACAATAGCAAAAGTGTTTGGAAAAGTCGATACGTTTGAGACGTATCACCATCCAGCAATGATTTTGTATTTTCCCGTCCCTCACCCCACCCCCACCCCCACCTCCACCCCCCGTGTTGCCCTCTCTCGCGGCTCGGGGGAACCCTAGACGCCGTCGATAGTAATCCTCCGTCGCCCTCCCCCGCATCATCGCCGCCGGAGAGCCGGCCAGATAAGCCACGCCGGACCCCACGAAAATGTCGGCGGGGCGGATCTGGCCATAGGCGACACCCCCCCCCCCCCGCACCCCTTCCTCCACTCCGTGCCCCGACCAGCAAGCGGTCGGCTCCCCCGCTAGTCTGGTGCAGGGGCAGTGCACGCAGGGCATGGTAGAGCGGTCGGTTCCCCCGTCCCTGCGCCTCCCAAGGCTCATTGCGCTCCCCCGTCCCCGCACCTCCCCAGGCTCGCCGTGCTCCCCTGTCCACGCGCCTCCTAGGTCATCGCAGGCGCCACCCAGCACGCGCCTCTGCCCACGGCCCTGGTATCCATCACCGAAGCATCCCATGCGCCCTCTCTCAGCTGCTATTGCACGAGCGTGCTGGTCCAGTGGCGGATCTGACGTTCCTCGCCAAAGCCTTCGGCGTCACCCCGTGCAGCCACCCCCGCACCTCGCGGCGACATGAGCTAGCCGTTGTTGATGGTGCTGCCGCCATGAGTGCGGTGTGGGACATGCGGCTGGTTGCGGGGGTGGTCATGCCTCCCTTGTGCAGGCATCCCCCTCATCTCCGATGGCACTTCCTCCTCCCGAACCACGGTGACGGCTCTCGCATGGAGTCGTCGATGTTTCCGTGGTTGTGATAGACACCGGGCACCTCGCAGTGGATCCTTGCTAGAGTTGTTACGGTCCCGATGGCCTTGGACCAGCGTCTCCGGTGTCCCTCGTCGTCGGCGACCTCTGTCAGGGAGTTTCGGCCTCGGTGACCGGGTGGTTGTGTCCCTTCCAGTTCACCTGGCTCGTTGATGTTGGAGATATGCCCTAAAGGCAATCATGTATGATGATATTTCCTATGTGTTTATGAATAAAGATAGTTCTTGGACATTATCAATGATGTGTATTAACAAGTACGTGACTTGTTTGTGAGACTATACATTGTATGATGACTGTCCTAAATGATCCCTAGTCGAAAGAGTTGTGTGGACGTGCAACCAACTAGACTGGCATATGATAAGGTGGATGGTCTGGTCTCACTGACCATGTAGCATTGGATGCTAGCCGGGTAATATGGACTCGGACAGATCTGGTCGGATTCGACGTAGTTGGATCCGAGTCGAGATAAGGTCTGAGTTGGACAAACCCAACTATGAGACGCAATGATAGGTCATCTGTGAGTCTCTAGTACAACATATGTTCTATGTCCTAACACCTGAGCTGGTGCATGTACTCGGATGGTGATAGACTTGCTTTGGGCCAACTAAACGCTACTCCGTGACTGGGTAGTTACGAAGGTAGGCTTCAGGCTTGTCCAAACCCATGTTGCGAGACGTGGTCGAGTAAGATGGGATTTGCCCCTCCGACTAGGAGAGATATAATCTGGGACCCTCGGCTGACCTGGATAAGCATGGCCATGCGATGAGGATTATGAGATAATCCGAATGTTGGTTATATTCACCGGAACGAGAAATAGGTCATGCACCAACAAGGATGACCATGTCGCCTTGAGCATGACAACATATATCGTGTGGCAAAGGGAACAGAAGTATGAAGTACAAGTTCGCCTAACCAGCTTCATCGGACACTTGGAGTCGGCACGCCTTGCTAGAGGCCACTACCGACTAGCTGAGTCAGACGTGGTCTAACTCGCGACCAGGTGAATGAGAACCTAAAGGGTCGCCTCTTAAGGGAAGGAACACATGGGCTTTAGGGTCCATGCGACGCCCAAGAGCTGAGTCTGCACCAGACATATATATAGTGGAGGTGCGACACACTTATTCGATTGATCGCTTCGGCACCGTCATTAGGGTTATACATATGTTGCACCTAGCCACCTCCACTCACCGCCGTCAACTGTGTTATCCGGACCTAGTAGTCCGCCACACGGTGTTCATCTTGCACGCACGGATACCGTTAGAGGCGGTGCACGTGCACCGCTCCGGCAAACCTGTACGTGGGATCCGGCGACCGACTTTTCGAGGGAGACGATCCAGCAACTAACTGTTAGAGGAAGATCGGACGAGGAGGAGACGGACCAAGCGGACGTGCTGCCCCAAATCTACTTCTACTGCATGGCACTGCACGTCTAGTGGTAACGATCTGTGATCCATCTCCGCAGAATGTTCTTGGATGTTCTACGCGTAGGAATTTTTTTAATTCGCATGCGATGCACCTACGGTAGAACCCAACAGTTCATGTCGTAATGGAAGGCCACAACAGCTTGGATCTGCGTCCCTCCAGTCCTAGCTTGTCAACGTTGCTAAACACATTCACTCCAACCCCGTGCATGGTTCGCTTCATCGCCATGTCCTACCATGTACATCAAAACCTCCCCTTTTGCTAGATCCATTGTTCGCGGTTTCATAGGTGTAGCCACCCTCCGATGACAGGTGCAACCCCGCTAAGGCCCTTCCAACATGGTGGTTCCGACCAACTTCAGCTTCCTCATCTTTGATTCCTGATCGGCGCTTACGGGATTCTCAGCTTCAGGCCAGGGAGAGATCCATGCTTGGCTTGCCGATGCTAGCAACGGCGGCGCCTGCAGGTGTCGTTTCCTTCTTGGATGTGTTGTCAAGGCCTCCAGCTGCACCCCTCTTCGAGCTCAGGGGAAACCCTAGGTCCGGTTGCTCCAGACCGAATGGCGGCAACGTGTGGCGACAATGTCTCGACGTCATCTTCCTTCTTGAAGGCGCTATCTTGCTCGCTTGAGGTTTCCCCGGTTTTGGCTCGAGAGATGCTAGAAGTCTCGTTGGTTCGGCATTGCTGCTCTTGGTTCGGGCTTGGTTAGTTTATGTGTGATGCATCCTTTGTTCGGGTTGAGCATCCCTTGTCTCTCTGCTTTGAGCACCATGTTCACGCCTGACTGCTTTGAGTCCAGGATGAGATCCTGGACGTCACGAGGAGCTCCGGAATGGTTGGGAGGTAAATATTTATATATAGTAAAGTGGTATTTGGGTTGTGGAAAGGTTTCGGGCATTTCCGATAGTGTACCGGGAGTGACGAATAGGTTTTGGGGGTCCACCAGGAGGGGCCCATCCACCCCGGGGGGCATATGGGCCCAAAAGGTGGCGCACCAGCCCCTGGTGGGCTCGACAGCTGACCCTATAAGGGGCCCATGCGCCCAAGAGGAAAAAAGGTGGAGGGTGGATGAGTCCTTGTTGGAGTAGGACTCCTCCCCACACCCACCTCCTTGTAGGAGGTGGACCCCACCTCCTTGGCCGGCGGCCAAAGGCCCTAGGGGAAACCCTAGGGCGCCTCCTCCCACCCTAGGGTAGCCACCATGCAAAAAGCCACATGCTGCCCTCTCCCCTCTAGATTGTCTCCCTCCTCTAGTTTAGTTCGGTAGAGATCGGTGAAGCCGTGCCGAATTAGTTCACTGATACGTCTCCATCATATCTACTTTTCCAAACTCTTTTGCCCTTGTTTTCGACTCTAATTTGCATGATTTGAATGGAACTAACCTGGACTGACGCTGTTTTCAGCAGAATTGCCTTGGTGTTATTTTTGTGCAGAAATCAAAGTTCTCCAAACGTCCTGAAAATTTACGGGGAGCATTTTTGGAAAATATGAAAAATACCTGCACCAAGATCCACCTGAGGGGGTGGGCCAGTGGGCCACAAGCCCTGCCTCCGCCACCCCCTGGTGGCGGTGGGCAAGCTTGTGGGGCCCACACGGCTCTGCCGCCCCCAATCTCAAGTCTATAAGTTCACTTTCGTCCTAGAAAAAATAAAAAGAGAAGATTTCATCGTGTCTGCGATATGGAGGCGCCGCCACAACCTGTTCTTCATCTGGAGGGCAGATCTGGAGTCCGTTTTGGGCTCCGGAGAGGGGAAATCGTCGCCATCGTCATCATCAACCTTCCTCCCTCTCCAATTCCATGAAGCTCTTCGTCGTTCGTGAGTAATCTATTCGTAGGCTCGCTGGGCGGTGATGAGTAGGATGAGATCTATCATGTAATCAAGTTAGTTTTGATGGGAATTGATCCCTAGTATCCACTATGTTCTGAGATTGATGTTGCTACTACTTTGCCATGCTTAATGCTTGTCACTAGGGCCCGAGTGCCATGATTTCAGATCTGAAATTATTATGTTGCTACCAATATATGTGTGTTTTAGATCCGATCTTGCAAGTTGTAGTTACCTACTATGTGTTATAATTCGGCAACCCCGGAGTGACAATAGCCGGAACCACTCCCGGTGATGACCATAGTTTGAGGAGTTCATGTGTTCACCAAGTGCTAATGCGTTAGTCCGGTTCTTTATTAAAAGGAGAACCTTAATATCCCGTAGTTTCCTTTTGGACCCCGCTGCCACGGGAGGGATGGACAATAGATGTCATGCAAGTTCTTTTCTGTAAGCACGTATGACGACACACGGAATGCATGCCTACATCACATTGACAAACGGGAGCTAGCCACATATCTCTCCGTGTTATAACTGTTGCATGATGAATATCATCCAAACAAATCACCGACCCATTGCCTACGAGTTTGTCCTACTGTTGCTATTACTTGTCTTGCTCTGTTGTTGTTACTTGTCTTGCTCTGCTGCTACTGTTGCTACTACTGTCGCTTGCTACTGCTGTCACTACTGCTGTTCCTTGCCAATGCTATTACTCGTTACACTGTGCTACCTGCTACAATTTTGGTTCGTTGGTCGTTGACGGGAACTGACAATTTCCGTCAAGGAGGCAACTTGGCGCCATTGATACAATCGTTAGGAATAGTCTGCCGTCAATAGATCGTTTCTCACACCGTTGTTATCATACTACTTTGATACTGATACTTTGCTTGCAGATACTAATCTTTCAGGTGTGGTTGAATCTGACATATTGAGCTGCTAATACTTGAGAGTATCCTCTCACCTCCTATAGGCGTACCAACAAATTTGGGTCGAATACTCTACCCTCGAAAACTGCTGCGAACCCACACGCTGGTGGGCCGTCAACAACATTCTTCTAGTTTCATTGCTGGGGAGTTCTAGTAGCATTCTTCTGGTGCCGTTGCAAGGGAAGGTTTGTTGTCACAGAATCAACATTCGTCTAGCTATTGCTAGAGAGTGCCAGTCAGCATTTTTCTGGCGCCGTTGCCAGGGAGGTATTGCTATATTCTCTGAGTTACTTGGGATTTATATCTGCTGATCACTATGAAGAATGTGAAGGATCCAAAAACCAAAGTCTTGCCCTCAACTACGAGGGGAGGTAAGGAATTGCCATTTAGCTGTGCACTTGATTCACCTTCAGTTATGAGTAAGGTTGCGACATCACCTCCTGCTAGAAATCTTGATATGTCGCGTGTGCTTGATGATGCTTATGATGCTACTGCTAGAGATGCTATGCTTGATACTATGCCTCATGATGCTAGAGATGCTATGCTTGATACTATGCCTGATGATGCTAGTGATGCTATGCGTTATACTGCTTTGCCTGATGATGCTAGAGATGCTATTTTGCCTGATGATGCTATGCTTGATACTAATAGAGATGCTACTTTGCCTGATGTTCCACTAGGGGTATTCCTTGATGCTCATATTGCTAGAGTTACTGCCAATGCTCGTGATGCTTCTGAAACTGCCGATACTATTGAGATAGAACCTGCTTTTGCTCCTGTTAGATCTAGCTCTCCTAGATATGAATTGCCTGATATACGTGAGGGTTACGTTATGGAGGGAGAGATAGCTGAGGATTTTATTGCATGTAAGGATGCCTATGATGCTGAGAAATTACTTCTCAAGTGGAAGGAAAAATCTCTGAAAGCTAGGATGAAATACGACCCGAAGTTTGCCACTTCACCTATCTTTATCACCGATAAGGATTATGAATTCTCTGTCGATCCTGAGATAATCTCTCTAGTCGAATCTGATCCTTTTCACGGTTATGAGTCTTAGACAGTCGTAGCCCATCTTGCCAAACTACACGATATAGCCAGCCTTTTCACTAAAGAGGAGAAGATCCGCCACTACTATATCCTTAAGCTGTTTCCTTTCTCTCTAAAGGATGACGCTAAAGCCTGGTTCACCTCTCTTGCTCCTGGATGTGTGAGTAGTCCCCAGGATATGGTCTATTACTTCTGTGAGAAATATTTCCCTGCCCATAAGAAGCAAGTTGCCTTGCAGGAAATATAGAACTTTGCTCAACTCCAAGAAGAGAGTCTCCCACAAGCTTGGGGGAGGCTCGTCCAGCTACAGAATGCTTTGCCTGATCACCCTCTTAAGAAGAACGAGATACTTGATATCCTCTATAACGGACTTACCGATGCCTCTAGAGACCACTAGATAGTTGTGCCGGTTGTGTTTTTAGGGAACGAACTGTAGAACAAGCTGAGACCCTATTGAATAACATCTTGATGAACGATAATGCTTGGACTATTCCCGAACCACCTCCTAAGCCAACTCCGAAGAAAAGAGGTATTCTATTCCTCAGTGCCGAAGATATGCAAGAAGCCAAGAAATCTATGCAAGAGAAAGGCATTAGATCTGAAGATGTCAAAAATCTACCACCTATCGAAGAGATCCATGGTCTCGATAACCCGATACAGGTAGTAGAAGTGAATTCTCTGCGTAGGTTTGATGAGAATGATATTCCTTTTGACAAACCTGCTAGCCTGATAACCTGATATTTCTGCGTCTGATGCGGAAACACAATCTGGTGATGAACATGAACCTGGTGACAATATGGACAATGATGTTCATAATAATGCTCAACCTAGCAATAATAAGGATGTGGAGATTGAACCTACGGTTAATCCTGATAACCCACAACCTAAGAGATACGATAAGAATGACTTCACTGCTAGGAAACATGGTAAAGAAAGGGAACCATGGGTTCAGAGATCTATGCCCTTTCCTCCTAAGCCATCCAAGAAAAAGGATGATGAGGATTTTGAGCGCTTCGTTGAGATGATAAGACCCATCTTTCTGCAGATGCGGTTAACTGATATGCTCAAGATGTCTCCGTATGCCAAGTACATGAAAGATATCGTGACCAATAAACGGAAGATACCAGATCTTGAGATCTCCACCATGCTTGCCAATTACACTTTCAAAGGTGGAACTCCTAAGAAACTTGGTGATCCCGGAGTGCCCACTATACCTTGCTCCATTAAAGGAAACTACATAAGAACTGCCTTATGTGACCTGGGAGCCGGTGTTAGTGTTATGCCGCTCTCTCTTTATCGTAGACTTGAGTTGGATAAGTTGACACCCACTAAAATTTCTCTGTAAATGGCCGACAAATCAACTGCTTTCCCTATCGACATTTGCGAGGATGTGCCTGTTGTGGTTGCTAACACCACTATCTTAACAGACTTTGTTATCTTGATATTCCCGAGGACGATGCCATGGCTGTCATCCTCGGAAGACCCTTTTTAAACACTGCAGGGGCTGTTATAGATTGCAATAAAGGCAATGTCACTTTTCATGTCAACGGTAATAAGCACACAGTGCACTTTCCGAAGAAACGATATCAAGTACATTGCATCAATGCTATCGAAAAGACTTCATCGATTCTTATTGGGAGCTTTGAATGCCCTATTCCTCGTGTTAAGATGAAGTATGATTTGCTTGTTGGGGAGATACATATCCCCATTGAGGTGACTTAGTGGCTATTATAAAATTCTCCGTTCTCTCTTGAGATTCGAGAAGGTTTTGTCATGAGGACTTGATCAATCCTATTGACGGATTTCTTTCGATGACCATGAAATGGATGAATCAAAGAGTCACATACCTCTATTTTGAGCTTTCATTTTCTGTTTCTTAGAAGAAAAACGATGGAATCTATACATATACTAATTCTGGACTCCCTAGAAATTCCCACGTTAATCAGAAATTAGGAGCCGTTAATATGGTGGGACCGAGTTATAACGGTGCATATTGATAGAAAATACATAAAAAAAACTAGCAGGTAATCAAATCTCACGTATCTCTCCAGCAGGAAAAAATCTTCACATATCTCTCCCAAAACGTAGGCCTCTTAACCTCTCATGTATCTCAATCTAGAAAAAAAATCATAGGCAAGAAAATACATTAAAAAAACTAGCACATAATCATAAAAAAACTAGCACGTAATCAATCTCACGTATCTTTCCAACAGGAAAGAAACCCTCACATATCTCTCCCACAACGTACACGTATCTCTCCAGCAGGGATTTTTTTTACATATCTCTCAACCTCTCATGTATCTCCATCTAGAAAAAAAATCATGGGCAAGAAAATACATTAAAAGAAACTAGCACGTAATCATAAAAAAGTATCGTGTAATCAAATCTCATGTATCTCTCCGACAGGAAAAAAAAACTTCACATATCTCTCCCACAACATAGGCCTCTCAACCTCTCATGTATCTCCATCTAGAAAAAAACATGGGCAAGAACTCTGACAACGTAAGCTTCTGAATCTCTCATGTATCTCCATCTAAAAAAACTAACATGTAATCCAATCTCACATTTCTTTCCAACAAGAAAAAAACTCACATATACCTGCCACAACGTAAGCCTCTGAATCTCTCATGTATTTCCATCTAGAAAAAAACTAGCACGTAAAACAATCTCCAACAAGAAAAAAACTCTCAGATAACTCTTCCGCAATGGAAGCCTCTCAATATCTCACGTATCTCCACCTAAAAAATATAGTTCTCTCTCAATTTCTCATGTATCCCTCCAATAAAAAAAAAGAATATATCTACAAGATCTCTCTCAATCTCTCACGCATCTCTCTCTCTCTCTCTCTCCAGTGAGAGAAAACTCTAGCGTATGTATCTCTCTCCCACAACCCAACTCTCCCAATCTCTCACGTATCTCCTTTTGAAAACAGATTTTCTGTATCTTTCTTAAACTCTGACACAAAAAATCTCGCCAACTACATCGGTATTTTACATGGATTGTCCAGCGGTTCCTCTCAATGTGGTCCTAAACTTGCGAGCTCCATTGATAGTGAATTGAAGATCGGTTATCCATCGACGAACGGCACATGGCCAGATACAAGGAAAGAACGGCTACATGGTTGTAGATTTCTCAGGTAGTCGGGCCCTCATGTGATTTTACTAGAAACAAATCCATCTATGAGGTATGATCAAACTTGACATGTCTAGATCTTCCTTTTTCATCTCTCAATATATTTGGATGATCATGTCAATGGTCATTGCAGTGGACATGATTTGGTTTCTTTATTAATATGATATGATTAATTCCATCCATGGAAATTTATGCCGTGATGTTAAGCGTGCAACGTGTGCATGTCCTTTCTATTCCCCACTTATGTGCCTCATCCTTAAAATTTAGATATGCTTCCTCTCTACGTCCAAAGGAAAAAAATCCATGATTGATTCAGGAGTCCAGCTTCTCCCAGTCCCAGAACCCTGCCATATGATGGAGGAACTTCCCCATCCACCACTCTGATGTCGACAGAATAAAAATCCGTCTACGTTACTCCTCCCAGCAAACAAAATATATAAGTCTTTGTAGTATGCTCATATCTTTTGACCTGCACGCTATGTGTATGTGTGATGTTCAACTCTAAGTGTGTAAAGAAATGTAATAGACAGTTTTAAACCAGACCATGCTATGCATATGATGCATTATCCTTCAACGCCGAGGGGTCGGCCATGCCCAGGTTGTCAAGTAGCACATATAGTTTCTCCTATGTTGGTTGTTTCGAGCGCATTATTAATATCTCACCCCTGAATAATATAGGTCAGCATATATGTTCGATGGGTCGGACAAAGTTTTTACTCTGGCTACCCCGTCAACAAGGATCAACACACAATATGGTGAGTATCAATTCTTTATAGTTGCATGTTCGTACTTAATATTGCATAGAAAAATTGCAATTTTGTGTTTTAGTAAGTCTACTTTGACTATTAAATAAGGAATTTTCTATGGATGATTTTCTCAGATTGCAATTGGTTTTAATAATGTAGGCCTACCACTATCAATAGTTGTAGCAAATCAATGATCACCAAATATTCTATATTTTTATTTGCATTTGAATTATGGACTGCTGCAAAGTTTATGATTGGACTGACTGAGCGCTCTTAAAGTTCCCCTATTACTAAGTGATTTTGGTTTGTTCATTCAATATAACCTTAAAATGTTTTGCCAGGTAGTATGTATGAAGATAGAAGTTAGTTTGTCACCTAAGGCCATGATCGATGTAGTACATATATTGTATGAACGACCCAACTTTTCAATTTACAATAGAAACCCGTTATATGTAAGGTTCATTGCTATTCAACAAACACACTTTCGATGTTGATGCTTTATTCAAATTCCAAACATATGAAGTTGTCGGTTTGTTTAATCATAACTTATTGGTTCTATCATTCCAGCTCCCAGCCTCTTCTTCCACCTAAAAAAAATTGTTTCGCAGGTCAAACCCGTGTTCTTGCTCATTTGGCTGTGATTTTCGATCTCCTTGCTCAAAGCACCATTCTCCGAACTGTTTTGGGGAAATTATTCCTTGGAAAGTGACTCCTTCATTGGTCCACTTAGTTTTTGCTCTAGTGCTTTATCTTCCGCGTACTCTTGCTACCTTGGTGACCCTGTTCTTGAGCTAGAAAGGTTGATTTTAGCTGGTCCCAAGTAGTTTTAGCGCGTGATACGGTCTCTAAGCACTAGTAGGAGTAGTTGCTACAAGGAATGGTTGGTCTTCATTCATTTTTCTCTTGAACTTCAAAAATTTCAGCAAAAGGGAATTATGTTCAGGAGGAAGTTTCATGGTGGTTCCTCAAGTAAGAAGGGGCCCCGTCTTTCTTTTCGGGAGCCCGAACCTTTTCAACTAAGGGACGCACCGGTGCAACCATGTGAATGGCCTTCGATGAGTTTATGATCGAAGCAGGTTTCAAGGATGAGTTTGATACACTTGTCCGCAATGCCGGGTTAGAAGAATTCCTCTGAGATAAATGTATATTATGCTCACTGCCTCTTTCATGCGTAGATTTAAATTTTCAGTTGGCCGTGACTCATCCATACTGTTTGATATGTACGATAAATCCTATACCATGGATTTGGAGGATTTCAATAGGATTTGCAAGATACCCGATGGGGGTAGTATTAATGATCCTTCTAAATCTTCGGTCAGAGACTTTGTCCCCAGTATAACTGTTGGAGAAACCAGAGATATCACGCAAGCCACCATAGGAAGCATCCATTTCCCTGCCTTGCACTACTTTGCCCTCTTCATAGGTAGGTGCATTAACGGCAAGGGTGCACATTGTCACCTATGCGCTTTCGACCTTAGTATCCTTAAGAGCGCAGTAACAGGTGACAGGAGCTTTAATATGGGAGCTATAATAGCAAGGAGGCTGAATAAAAATGCCAGTGAGGGGGATTTATTTGGTGGAGTTTATGCTACACACTTAGCAAACTTTTTTGGAATATCCATCCGTTTAGAAGACCCTCCTCTCCGTACAGCCTACCTTGATCGTGTCGCTCTAACACGCTACCAGTTCCTTGAGAGAGATCATGGATCCCTCCTATACCGCTTGATATTTAACCGGCAGCGTGTTTTCCATATTACCCTTCCTTCTCCTGCTTTCTTTGACTTTCAGGTAAAACAAAGATTCTACATAACCATAGGAGAGGCAGAGGAGTATGAGAGGGAGGCGACGGCTGCTCGACTTCGCGAGACAGCTATTCAGGCAGTGGCTGCAGCACTCCCGTATAACATCCATTATGATTTTGGGTTTCGCCAGGACCATCCATGGGAGTAGACCAAGCTAGGCCAAAAGCCTAAGCTTGGGGGAGTACGTGTTCTCACCGACTTTACATTCATGCTTATGCTTTCACTTTGTTAGCCGGTGTTTACACTTTGCCACTGTATTATCCATGCTAGTTTATTTTTGTTTTCTTGTTTTCTGTCCTTTTGAGAAAACCTAAAAATATTTTTCTTTCTTCTTTTGCTTGTTGGGAGCTTTCCCGTGTAAATAGTTTTCTTTCTCTTTGGGTCAAGGTAGAAGATATTGGTTACAATGTTTAGTGGTTCTTGCATGCATACCTGTTTAGCTTTCAAAGAGCCATATTACTTTGTCTTCTCCTTTGTGTTTGCCTGCTGATTCAGCTTAGTCCAATGCATGAGCACACTTATTATTGTTCACATCGTTCGGTCGTGCAAGTGAAAGGCAATAATGATGATATATGATGAAATGATTGAGACTGAAAAGTTGGTATGAACTCTATCTATTTTGTTTTTGTAAATATGACTAGCTTGTCGATCCAGATTCAGCTTTGTTGTGAGAAAACCATGTTTGCATTGACAACTTAGAGATCATAGTTTCTGATGCCATGCTTATTTAGCTAGGAGCCTATAATGGTTTGTCTTGATTGCCAACATAGATTTTGAGATTACTATGATGTAGTATGATAGGATGGTATTCTCCTTTGAATGTTTCAAGTGGCTTGACTTGGCGCATGTTCATGCATGTAGTTGAAACAAAATCAACATAGCCTCTATGATGTTCGTGTTCATGGTGATTTATATCCTGTTCATGCTTGCATTCAATGTTAGTCAAACTCATTGCATCTTGATGACTCTTGTCGCTCTCTAGTTGGTCGCTTCCCAGTATTTTGCTAGCCTTCACTTGTACTAAGCGGAATACTGCTTGTGCATCCACTTCCATAAACCCAAAAGTTTTTCCATGAGAGTCCACCATACCTACCTATTTGCGGTATCTACCTGTCGCTCCAAGTAAATTTGCATGTGCCATTCTCTAAACCTTCAAGAAATAATCTGTTTTGCATGCCCGAACCGCTCATGTGGTGACAGAGGGCTATTGGTATCTTCCATGCTAGGAGTGTTATCCTCGACATGTGCTTATTCACTGTCATTCACGAGAAAGGGGCAGGTAATTGGAATGCCCAGTTCCACGCTTAAATCGAAAACATAACTGTAAAACAAGACTCCCCCCGGATTGATGTTAGTATGGACGGTACCCGAGGATTCGGCTAGCCGTGGAGTGTGGTTGATTGGTGGTGGAGGAGTTAAAACTTTAATTTTCTGTTTGGGAACCGCCTATAGCATGAGTAGCATGGAAGATATTGAGAACTCTTGGTCATTGCGTTGACAATGAAAGCATGCCACCCAAAATTATTATCTCTGTTTTCAAAGATTGAGCTCTGGCACCTCTGCAAATCAATGCTTCCCTCTGCGAAGGGCCTGTCTATTTATTTTCATATTGAGTGATCCTCCTCTTCTATAAGCACCAATTAGAGAGCACCTCCGTCATTTTTATGCTTTGCTTTTGATTGATATTGAGTATGACTATGACCGGATCCTTCGTTGCTATGAATTACAATGTTTAGTCAGCCCTTGATCTTTGAAAGTGCTCTGCATTTATGTTTTGCGGTCTCAGAAAGAGCTAGCGAGATACCACCTATTCATATTGCTTCATGCTTGTTTTGATTGAAGTGTTGGTATTTGAAACTCATTATTATTTGCTCGTTAGCTGATTATGCCATTGATATTAGTTTACCGTGAGACCTTTGTGTCACTTGCTTATATGGTTAACTTGTGATCTTGCTGAAATTCTGGTTATGAGTTAGACATAGTTGCAACAACAAGATCAAACAGAGTTTGTCAAAGTTTTTCTTTCTCTCTCAGTTTGTCAACTGAGTTGCTTGAGGACAAGCAAGGTATTAAGCTTGGGGGAGTCGATACGTCTCCATCGTATCTACTTTTCCAAACTCTTTTGCCCTTGTTTTGGACTCTAATTTGCATGATTTGAATGGAACTAACTTGGACTGACGCTGTTTTCAGCAGAATTGCCTTGGTGTTATTTTTGTGCAGAAATCAAAGTTCTCCAAACGTCCTGAAAATTTACGGGGAACATTTTTGGAAAATATGAAAAATACCTGCGCCAAGATCCACCTGAGGGGGTGGGCTAGTGGGCCACAAGCCCTGCCTCCGCCACCCCCTGGTGGTGGTGGGCAAGCTTGTGGGGCCCACACGGCTCTGCCGCCCCCAATCTCAGGTCTATAAGTTCACTTTCGTCCCAGAAAAAATAAAAAGAGAAGATTTTGTCGCGTTTGCGATACGGAGGCGCCGCCACAACCTGTTCTTCATCTGGAGGGCAGATCTGGAGTCCGTTTTGGGCTCCGGAGAGGGGAAATCGTCGCCATCGTCATCATCAACCTTCTTCCCTCTCCAATTCCATGAAGCTCTTCGTCGCTCGTGAGTAATCTATTCGTAGGCTCGCTGGGCGGTGATGAGTAGGATGAGATCTATCATATAATCGAGTTAGTTTTGATGGGGATTGATCCCTAGTATCCACTATGTTCTGAGATTGATGTTGCTACTACTTTGCCATGCTTAATGCTTGTCACTAGGGCCCGAGTGCCATGATTTCAGATCTGAAATTATTATGTTGCCACCAATATATGTGTGTTTTAGATCCGATCTTGCAAGTTGTAGTTACCTACTATGTGTTATGATCCGACAACCCCGGAGTGACAATAACCGGAACCACTCCCGGCGATGACCATAGTTTGAGGAGTTCATGTGTTCACCAAGTGCTAATGCGTTGGTCCGGCTCTTTATTAAAAGGAGAACCTTAATATCCCGTAGTTTCCTTTTGGACCCCGCTGCCACGGGAGGGATGGACAATAGATGTCATGCAAGTTCTTTTCCCTAAGCACGTATGACGACACACAGAATGCATGCCTACATCACATTGACAAACGGGAGCTAGCCACATATCTCTCCGTGTTATAACTGTTGCATGATGAATATCATCCAAACAAATCACCGACCCATTGCCTACGAGTTTGCCCTACTGCTGCTGTTACTTGTCTGGCTCTGTTGCTACTATTTCTACTACTGTCGCTTGCTACTGTTGCTACTTGCTACTACTGTCACTACTGCTGTTCCTTGCCAATGCTATTACTCGTTACACTATGCTACCTGCTACAATTTTGGTTCGCCGGTCGTTGAAGGGAACTAACAATTTCCGTCAACGAGGCAACTTGGCGCCATTGATACAATAGTTAGGAATAGTCTGCCGTCAACAGATCGTTTCTGACACCGTTGTTATCATACTACTTTGCTACTGATACTTTGCTTGCAGATACTAATCTTTCAGGTGTGGTTGAATCTGACATATTCAACTGCTAATACTTGGGAGTATCCTCTCACCTCTTATAGGCGTACCAACAAATTTGGGTCGAATACTCTACCCTCGAAAACTGCTGCGAACCCACTCGTTGGTGGGCTGTCAACAACATTCTTCTAGTTTCATTGCTGGGAAGTGCTAGTAGCATTCTTCTGGTGCCGTTGCAAGGGAAGGTTTGTTGTCACAGAATCAGCATTCGTCTAGATATTGCCAGAGAGTGCCAGTCATTCACCACCACCGCCACCACGCTGTTGTGCTGCCGGAGAACTCATCTACCTCACCGCCCTCACTTGCTGGATCAATGAGGCGGGGATCGTCATTGAGTTGTACGTGTGCTAAACGCGGAGGTGCCGTTCGTTCGGCACTAGATTGTGATTGGATCACGGGACGACTTGCGATTTGGATCGCAAAGATGTTCATATACATCAACTGCATATCTTACCGCTTCCCGCTTAGCGATCTACAAGGGTATGTGGATCCGATCTCCCCTTTTGTAGATGCTCATCACCATGGGTAGATCTTATGTGTGCATAGGAATTTTTTTTCCCGTGCAACGTTCCCCAACAGTGCCATCATGACCTAGGTCTATGCGTAGATGACATCTCGAGTAGAACATAAGGGAGTTTGTGGGCATTGAAATTCAGCTTGCTTCCCTCAGTATTTTCTTGATGCAGCGGTATTGTGGGATGAAGCGGCCTGGACCAACCTTACTAGTCCACGTACGAGAGACCGGTTCCATCGACTAACATGCAACTTGTTGCATAAAGATGGCTGGCGGGTGTTTGCCTCTCCCACTTTAATTGAATCAGATTAGAGAGAGGCGGTCCTTGTAGAAGGTTAAATAGCAGCTTGCATATCACAAACAGTGATACCCATAGCAGCCACGTAAAACATGGAACAACAAATTAGAGGACGTCTTACTTGTTTTTGCAAGGTATGTTGTGATATGATATGGCCAAAGACATGATGATATATATTTCATGTTGTAGTAGTTACTACCGACTTGCATGTCGATGCTACGGCAACCAGCAGGAGCCATAGGGTTGTCTTTAATTATTGTATGACCTGCGTGTCAATCTTTAAGCGCTATGTAATGCTTTACTCTATCGCTAAACAGTAGAATAGCAGTACAAGCATGGTTGGCGCGACAACCTTGTTGGCAACACTATGATGAAGATCATGGTGTTGTGCCGATGACAATGGAGATTATGTCAATGCTTTGGAGATGGACATCAAAAGCACAAGATCATGGCCATATCATGTCACTTACGATTTGCATGTGATGTTAATACTTTTGATGGATCTTGTTTTCCTTAGGACGACAGTAGAATTATAAGGTGACCCCTCACTAAAAATTTCAAGATAAAATTGCGTTCTCCCCGATTGTGCACCATTGCGAAAGTTCCTCGTTTCGAGACACCACGTGATGATCGGGTGTGATAGACTTGACGTTCACATACAACGGGTGCAAGACAATTTTGCACATGTGGAACACTCGGGTTAAACTTGACGAGCCTAGAATGTATAGACATGGACTCAAAACATAAGAGACTGACAGGTCGAACATGAGTCATATAGTAGATATGATCAACATGAAGATTTTCACCATTGAAACCAGCTCATCTCACGTGATGATCACACTTGGGTTGGTGGATTTGGATCATGTATCACTCGAATGACTAGGGGGATGTCAACTTGAGTGGGAGTTATTTTGTAATATGATTAACTAAAATCATTATCTTGAGCAATAGTCTAAGTAATCTTTGCAAATTTATGTTGTAGATCAATGGCTCGCGTAGTAGCACCCCTAATTTTTAATGCGTTCCTAGAGAAAGTCAAGATGAAATATGATGGCAGTAACTTTGTAGCCTGGTCCCGTAATCTGAGGATTGTCCTCACGATTTCCCAAAAGGCTTATGTCCTTGATGCACCGTTGGTGATGCACCCCTGTAATGCCCCAAGTGTAGAACTTTCCCTTCTTGTAACCTTCCATGTGGGGCCACCTTGTCAGAGATCTTGATGATATCATTTTGTGCCATGAATTCATGTGTGTTCCCTAGTGCTTACCTCCCTTGCATGCATGAATTTCTTATCATTCCTTGCCATACTTATGATTGCATGCCATGATCATGTTACATTTGAGTTTAATAGGAGTAGTGTTGTGGTGTTGTGAGTGCATGTGATCTTACTAGGATTAAGTGGTGGTTTTGCACTACCTTGTGATGCATGTGATAATGGTGTGTGTGATGCAAGAGGGTGTGCTAGTCTTTTTAAGCTCTTGCCTTTTAAACTCCTTTTCCCTCCTATTTTTATTCTTGTCAAAATTCCTTCTTCCCAAAGATGATTCTAAGATGTCTAGTGGTTAGATAAAATGTGCTTATGAGGGGGTGCAATTTTTCTGATTTGATTCTTTGATTTTAGTGGTGCAAATAAATTCAAAACAGTAGCTTAATGACTGTTTTGCATTTATTTCAAACATCTCCAAATATTGCATTCCATTTTTTCCCTATTGGGCAAAAATTCCTAAAGTCCAGCAGTATTTTCCTTTTGATTTTTTGCCACAATAGCTTAGGTGGGTTATTTTCTTGAGTGTGTTTAAAACTAACAAGAATTCCCTCCCAGCTTTATTTCTTGCCCTGGACAGCATGGGCCTCCTTCTCCTCCTGGCCCAGCTGCACCCTCCAGAGAGAGAGAGCCCACGCGAAGCCCCCTCCCACCTTCCTGATGGCGCTTCTCCTTTCCTCGCTGTCCTCTTTCCGTCAGTCGCGTGAGAGAGAGAGAGCTGACGGCGCCGTGAGCAGCACGTCGAGGGCCCCCTATAAGACGCGTTGGCGTCCGTGCCCGAAGCCTAGGGTTCCTCTTCTCCCCTCAGCCGCCGCCGCCACCTCTCCCAAACCCATCTCGTTCCCATCTCTCTTCCTTCTTCTCTGTCAGGTAAGATAGCAGAGGGTGCAGAGGGAGAGAGTCGCCGACGTCTTCCGTGGGCGTCGTCGGGCAGCACGGCCGCCATGTCCGAGGGCTCGGGGCGGCTCCCCGCGTCCCATTCCCGGCGCTAGGACCCCGAGGAGCGCCCCCCCCCCGTCGAGCTCGTCCTCGTCAACGGGGCGAACCGGGCGAACCACGTCCTCTTCTTCGGTCTTCGGCGGAACGACTTCGTCGGCCCGTCTTGTTCCTCTCCGGCGCTCCTCCTCCCCGTTCGGCGCCCCATCTACCCCCAAGGTGAGGCCGCATCCTCGTCCTCCTTCCTTCCTCCTCCGCGGTCCGGCTCGTTCCCGGCGTGATGTGCGCTTCTCTGTTCCATAGCAGTGTGTTGGGGGTGCAGAAGTTGCGAGTGGTGCAGAGTAGTGTAGGGTTATGGGGGTGCCGCGCAGAGGAGGGCTTCCTCCCCCCTCTCTGCAGCAGCGCCATGGCCAGAGGAACCCTCCTCGCCGCCGGCAGCTGGGGTTCCTGTCACCTCGGTCGCGGTAGACGTAGATTGTCAGAGTAGAGCTTGCGGTTTGCAGCAGGGCTTCCTCCCCGCGTAGGTGGGTACCCAGCAGGTGCAGGTTCTTCTTCTCGCCGTCTCTCATCGCCGTATGCACGAGCTCCGCGCCGGCAGTGCAGCGTAGCAACGCCAGACAGGATTCCCGTCAGTTCTCTGTTGCTGTCATTCTCAGTAGGCAGAGGGCGACTTCAGATAACTTTTCCTGTTCGAGTCTCCCCCTTTGTCAGTTAACACTTCGTAGCCCAGTGGTTATTCCATGTGCGCGCCAGATGAGAGGTTGTGGGTTCGATTCCCCCTCGGCGCTGAGTATATTTTTGTCAGATTTTCCCCCTGTTAATCCTGTGCAAGAGCAGCAGGGACATGTTACCCTGTACTCTTCCCCCTTTCTGTCAAAATGGTGGTGCTAGTGCAGTGGCTAGGTGGTGCCCTGTGTACCAGGGGGTGCAGGGTTCGAATCCCAGGACCCTGATATTTTTGTAGCTATTTTTTTTCCTTCTTTTCTTGCTGCCTTTATTTGTTCTTCCTCTTCCTTGGGCTTGGGCAGCAAGCTGGATTTAAGATCATTTTTTTGTTCATGCTAGTGTAGTTAGTAGCAGTTCCCTTTGTGTGGGAGTTGCACACTTGCAAGTGATTAGATGTTGTATTGCTAGCATTGTGAGCCTTATGGATTGCATCTAGTGGTGTGGAGTACACTTGGTAGGATTTGTGCATGTGAAGTGTTTTCATCGTGTGTGTTGTGCCTTAAGGAGATAAGATGCACTAGCTACTCTTGTGGAGCCCATCTTTGGGAGTTTTAGGTGGTCTAAGGGATCTTGTAGTTTTATTTGCTTGCATTGATGTAGTGGGGTGTGGGTGCCTCCCCCTCATCACATGTCTGAGGTGAAGAGTTGCACTAGATAGCTATTTATGTTAGCATGTGAAGGTGTGGATGTTGTGGTGGTTGCATATAGAGGATGACATGATTACTAGGAAGATCCTAGTGATGCTTGTGAGAGTGTGCACCATCACATGCCCATATGTGAGGGTGTGCTTACCCTCTTGTTAGTTTAAAGTGTCGTTTGTGTGAGCTTGATGCTAGTGCTTGTGAGAAATTGTGTGTGTTGGAGTTGTTGATGTGCATGACACAAACATGGGGTTCAAACCCCCATGTCACTTTCTCATTGTGCACATGAAACCCTCCTATGTAGTTGTCATCTTAAAAGCATACCTTATGGATTTGCATTTTCATTCTGTTGAAAGTTTGGGCTTTGTTTCCATGATATAGATGGAGCCCAAAGGCATGGAACTTGGTGTGTTAGTTGTAGGGGTTTGTGCTCAATACCATAGTGGTGTCAAACACCTCTTGGGAACTTGTGTGTGCAAACTATGCCTAGACAAAGTGGGCATGTGGTTGGGAAATTCCAGATTTTTGAACTCTGAAAATTTCACTAAGTCTGGAATGCTGAAAACATTTTCTTCCCCTGTAGATAAGGTTGTTCTGGTCATTATGTTGAGAACTGGACTTAGTTCAGTGCTAGTGTTTTGAACCTGGGATGTTTGTGAAGCTTCCTGTCAATTTTCAAGTCATTTGGAGTCCAGTAGCTTGTGTTTTGATTGCTGTCAAAAAGCTTCAGAACAGAAACAGAAACTCAGGTGCAGGAATTTTCACTAAGTCCCTGAGAACTGATGGTTTTGGGAAAGTTTGTGGTCTTGTATCTTCTAGAGTTTAATTCCTTTTGCTGTGAATCTTGCTTGATCTTGTAGTGTTCTTGGTTGGCAACAGCCACATATATTATTTGTCATATTTGAAGACCTGTAGCTATGTTGCATGTGGCTCACAAACAGCTAAGATGCAGAAACTGGCAGATTGCGTAGTTTTGACATTTTGTTCAAAGTTTGTGTTCAATTGTTGTTGGGGTGTTCTACCTTGCTCCATTTCATTCTTGTTGGGTTAATATATGTCTTGGCAACCTGGGAACACAAGATTTGTGCCAATTGTGTGTGTGGTGATGAATCTTTCACGTAGGGCTTCATATCATGTTTCGTTGATTCCCGTTGATCCGTAGCTCCGTTTGCAAAGTTCTTTACATGGTTTTGCACCGTTTTTACGAGCTGCATCTGTTCATATCATTCCCATGCATGTCCAAATAGTTTAGTGCAAAGTTCTGTCCAGGAACTTGTTGTAGTTTATCCTGCTTGTGCTAGTGTTAGAAATAGTGGTGCATGCTCAACTTTCATCTCATGCATCATGTGATTGTTGCATTTTGTGGTGCTGCTGTTCATTGGCTGTTATTTTTTGTGTTGGGTAGCACCGGGAGCGAAGACCAATTACGTGGAGTCAGGAGAGTACGTGCAGGACGATCCAGAACCATTCCAAGCTGAGGATATCACACGCAAGATGACATGACCTTGATCCCATATCTAGACTTGTTATGTTAGTTTCAATTCCAAGTCATATTGCTCACTGCCTACCACTGAAAATATATTGCCTCTTCATATGCCATGAGCCTAAACACTTTACTCTTTCCTAGCAAACTTGCCTGGCTAGGTAGGCTTGCTCAGCTACTAATGTTAGCATTGTTAGTTGCAGGTGTTTATAACTCATGAGTTGCCATGAGCTTGATATCATTATATTAAATTTCTGTTATTCAATTAATGTTTCTATATATTTGGTACATGACGGGAGGCCTAGCCTTTTGCCGGGTGACTTGTTCCGTTATTGCCGCCTTAGTTACCGGTTACCGGTGTTTGATTCCATAATGATCGCTCCTAACACGTTCGGGGTTGTTATGGGGACCCCCTAGATAAATCGCGTAGTGCTAAGGCTTGTCCGGCAGGACCCAAATTTGGTTTTAATCCGCTAATCACATAATAATCTGCATAGGGAATAGCTACCCCGAGGAATTTAATCAACAACCCGGGCCAGTGCTCCCCATGAGTGTTGGCCCCACCTGAGCGATGTCCGGGGCCCCACTAGTCACCCAGAGGTTTAGCCATCCCGACGTCTAGCTCATCTGTCGTGTCCTGAGACTGAGATACGCGGCTCTTATCAGGGTCGTCAACACGATGGGAGGTCCTGCTAGCCTTGTCTTGCCTTAGCGGTATATCTTGCGTATAGGAATTTCGGTGAAGCTTTGGTTTCCCCTAGAGTTGAGGTTTTCCTTTAAGGAATCCGACGAGATCACGAGATTCATGATAGAGGATGCCTTTGCGGCCTGTTTTCGTTTGTGATGGACTAGTTGGAGCACCCCTGCAGGGTTTAATCTTTCGGAAAGCCGTGCCCGCGGTTATGTGGCAACTTGGAATATTTTGTTAACATCCGGTATTAGAAAAATTAAACATAAACTAATAAAATATGCCAACTGTGTGAGTAACCGTGTCTGTCCCTTTGAAGATCTCTCTTCGACCGGGAAACACGGTGGGGTTATGATTGCCGTAGGTAGGTGTTAAGGATCACTTTCTGATCAAGTATTCACGATCGTTAGTATAGAACACTGTCACTTCTCCTTTGCGTAAGTTAGCCACTTACTCAACCTTAGGATGCAGCAGCCTGAAACACTTCACCCCTTCCTTACCCAATAACATGACTAGTTCTGGCACCAAGGTCTTAGATTGCTGAGTCCCCGTGACTCACGGATTCCTCCGAAACTCCCAGCAGGTACAGGTACCCCAGAGGCAGATGATCCCGACGGCACCCAGCTGGCGTGGCAGTATGAAGAGGAGACAGACCGCCTTTACGTGAATTATCCAGAGGACTGAACTGTGGTCGTGATCGTGGGCCTGCAGCGGGTAGCATAGCATTTCCCTTGTTTTGTAGTCCGTACCGGAACTACATTGTTTGTATCTGCGTTGTACTCTGTATTATTAATAAGAAGACAGTTGAATCCCAGATTGTCTACTATGTTTATTATTATGTGCTATGTTTACTTGCTTGCAAAACACTTAGATGCGCTTCTTTCCTATTCGAGGGCCTCGACTCCCAGATCGGAAAGGACCGCATCTTGGTCGTTACAACCCCCTCCCGAGGACTGAAGACGTTATGAACATCTGGTAGTCGCGTCTGGATGACTGCTATCCCACAGACAACAGCGCCAGAAATTGACACGTTGACAGAGGCTGGGCTTGCGTTGGTTTTTCCCTTGAAGAGGAAAGGGTGATGCAGCACAGGAGCAGTAAGTATTTCCCTCAGTTTGAGAACCAAGGTATCGATCCAGAAGGAGGGTCTCATCAAGTCCAGAGTACCTGCGCAAACACAAACAAGCTTGCACCCAACGCTTCAAAGGGGTTGTCAATCCCTTCAAGATTGTTTGCAAAGTGAGATCTGAAGGCGGAAAGTGCAACAAAGTAAAAAGTGTAAGGCTGAAAATATGGTGTGGAGTAGACCCTCGGGGCCATAGTGTTCACTAGAGGCTTCTCTCAAAATAGCAAGTATCACGGTGGGTGAACAAATTACTGTCGAGCAATTGATAGAACCGCACAAAGTCATGACGATATCTAATGGCAATGATCATACATATAGGCATCACGTCCGATACAAGTAGACCGATACTTTATGCATCTACTACTATTACTCCACACATCGACCGCTATCCAGCATGCATCTAGTGTATTGAGTTCATGACAAACAGAGTAACGCTTTAAGCAAGATGACATGATGTAGAGGGATAATCTCAAACCAATGATGAAAACCCCATCTTTTAACCCTTGATGGCAACAAGACGATGCGTGCCTCGCTACCCCTTCTGTCACTGGGTGAGGTCACCGCACGGTATGAACCCAAAACCAAGCACTTCTCCCATTGCAAGAATCATAGATCTAGTTGGCCAAACAAAACCCACAACTGGAAGAGAATTACAAGGATATGAAATCATGCATAAGAGAGATCAGAAGAAACTCAAATAAGATTCATAGATAATCTGATCATAAATCCACAATTCATCGGATCTCAACAAACACACCGCAAAAGAAGATTACATCAGATAGATCTCCATGAAGATCATGGAGAACTTTGTATTGAAGATCCAAGAGAGAGAAGAAGCCATCTAGTTACTAACCATGGACCCGTAGGTCTATGGTGAACTACTCACGCATCATCGGAGAGGTCATGGTGTTGATGAAGAAGCCCTCCGTGTCCGAATCCCCCCTCTGGCAGGGCACCAGAACGTGCCCCAGATGGGATCTTGCAGAGACAGAAGCTTGCGGCGACGGAAAAGTATTTTCGATGATCTCCTGATTTTTTTGGGATTTTTAGGGAATTTATAGGCGCAACCCCTAGGTCAGGGGACACTCAGGGGGCCTACAAGCCTGGATGGCGCGACCCCCCTGGCTGTCGGGTGGGGGCTTGTGGGGCCCCTAGATCTCCCTTGCCTTGGCTCCCAAGCTCCCCGATCTTCTTCCGTTCCAGAAAAAATATTTTCGGGGATTTTCTTCCGTTTGGACTCCGTTTCAAAATGTCCTCTGAAAGGGGTCAAAAACATGGAAAAAACAGGAACTGGCACTTGGCACTGAGTTAATAAGTTAGTCCCAAAAATATATATAAAAGGCATGCAAAACATCCAAAGTTTGACAAGATAATAGCATGAAACCATAAAAAATTATAGATACGTTGGAGACGTAACATGCATCCCCAAGCTTAACTCCTGCTCGTCCTCGAGTAGGGAAGTGATAAAGAATGAATTTTTGATGTGGAATGCTACCTAGCATAGTTGTCCTTTGCAACTTCTTTCACATGACATGAATGTTCGGATCCGTACGATTCAAAACAATAGTTTGCGATTGACATGAAAACAGTAATACTTCAAGCAAACTAGAAAAGTAATCATGAACTTTCTAAATAACAAGGCCAAAGAAAGTTATCCCTACAAAATCATATAGTCTGGCTATGCTCCATCATCCTCACACAACTAATGTAAATCATGCACAACCCCGGAATTGGCCAAGTAATTGTTTTCGCACTCTTACTTTCTCAAACTTTTTATAACTATGACGCAATACATGAGCGCGAGCCATGGATATAGCACTATAGGTGGAATAGAGTGTGGTGGCGGTTGTGAGACAAAAAGGAGGAGATGGTCACACTAACTCGGTGTATCAATAGGCTATGGAGATGCCCATTAATAGATATCAATGTGAATGAGTAGGGATTGCCATACAAAGGATGCACTAGAGCTATAAGTATGTGAAAGCTCAAAAGGAAAACTAGTGGGTGTGCATCCAACTTGCTTGCTCACGAAGACCTAGGGCAATTTTGAGGAAGCCCATCATTGGAATATACAAGCCAAGTTATAAAATGAAGATTCCCACTATAATATGATAGTGACAAAGCAAGAAGCTCTCAATCATGAAGAACATGGTGCTAACATGAAGCACAAGTGTGGAAAAAGATAGTAGCATTGTCCCTTCTCTGTTTTTCTTTTTTTTCATTTGGGCTCTTAGGCCTCTTTTTTTCTTTTCTTTTTTTTTCTTTTTGGGCTCTTTGGCCTTTGTTTATTTCCTCACATTGGACAATGCTCTAATAATGATGATCATCGCACTTTTATTTACTCATAGCTCAAAGATCACAATGATGATGACTCCATAGGAAATGCCTCCGGCAGTGTACCGGGATGTGCAACGATCTAGCATGGCGTATGACGTTGAAACATCTCACTAGCTATCTTATGATCATGCAATGGCAATATGAGAGTGAGGACACAAGTCATGAGACGGAACGGTGGGAGTTGCATGGCAATATATCTCGGAATGGCTATGAAAATGCCATAGTAGGTAGATATGGTGGCTGTTTTGAGGAAGGAATTTGGTGGGTTTGTGCACGAGCGAGAATTGCGCGACACTAGAGAGGCTAGCAATGGTGGAAGGTGAAAGTGCATATATACCATGGGCTCACATTAGTCATGAAGAACTCACATACTTATTGCGAAAGTTTTTATTAGTAATCGAAACAAAGTGCTAAACGCATACTCCGAGGGGAAGGGTTGGTAGGTGTTCACCATCGCGCGATCCCGACCTCAACACAAAGGATTACAATCAATAGATCAATTATGCTCCGACTTCCTAACATAGCGGTTCACCATACGTGCATGCTACGGGAATCACTAACTCCAACACAAGTATCTCTAGATTCACAACACCCTACTAATCATAACTCTCAATATTACCGAATCCACGTCTCAATACTAATTGAGAGGAATCGAAACTTCTCTTTCTACTCAATGCACATGAAGATGGAGGTTTTTGCATCCTCTTTGGGTACCTAGCATATTTGGGACTACTTTCATAGCATAAGCCAACTACCAAATCATGCACCGCCGTGCTCTAAAGATATAAGTTAAGCACAAGAGCAAAAGTATCTAGCTCAAAAGATATAAGTGAAGCACCATGAGCATTGTAGCAAAATCACGATGAGTGCATGTCTATCTCTCTCAAAAAGGTGTGCAGCAAGGAAAAAAGAAAAGACTCCTATGATACAAGACGCTCCAAGCAAAACACATATCATGTGGTGAATAAAAATATAGCTCCAAGTATTGTTACCGATGGACTGAAGACGAAAGAGGGGATGCCTTCCCGGGACATCCCCAAGCTTAGGCTTTTTGGTGTCCTTGAATTTGGCTTGGGGTGACTTGGGCATCCCAAAGCTTGAGCTCTTTCCACTCCTTATCTCTTGGTCCATGAGAACATCACCCAAAACTTGAAAACTTCACAACACAAAACTTAAACAGAAACTTGTGATAACATTAGTACAAGAAAATAAACTACCACTTCTTTTGGTACTGTAGAAAACTTGAATTCCATCTATATTGATGATGGGCTACTGTATTCTCACTTTTACATGGCTAGTACCCCCCGGTACTAACCATAGTTTCATCAAAACAAGCAACCAACTCAACAAAAACAGAATATGTCAAAAACAGACTAGTCTGTAGCAATCTGTATACTTCGTATACTTCTGGTACCTCAAAAAATCTGAAACTTTATGAGGCCTGGGAAAAAAGCATATCAATCAGAAGCAAAAATAATAAACTCAAAATCTCTTTCTGAATAAAAATGAAAAATCATCTCGTGAGCGAAAAGTTTCTGTCTTTTTCCAGAAGGATCAAACAACCATTACCAAGACTAGTCATAAAGGCTTTGTTTGGCTCAAACACAAAAACACAATCACAACAGAATTATGAAAGTGTGGACGCAACAAAACAGAAAGAAAAATATAAATTCATTGGGTTGCCTCCCAACAAGCGCTATTGTTTAACACCCTTAGCTGGGCATATAAGCGATAGAATCACGTATCGTCGTCTTTGGTGCTCAAACCATAAGTGGCCTTCATCATGGATTCATAAGGCAATCTTATTTTATTTCTAGGAAAGTGTTCCATGCCCTTCCTTAAAGGAAATTGAAATCTAATATTCCCTTCCTTCATATCGATGATAGCACCGATAGTCCTTAGGAAAGGTCTACCAAGAATAATGGGGCATGTAGGATTGCAATCAATGTCAAGCACAATGAAATCCACGGGTACATAGTTCCTATTTGCAATAATAAGAACATCATTGATCCTTGCCATGGGTTTCTTGACAATGGAATCAGCAAGATGCAAATTAAGAGAACACTTTTCAATCTCATTAAAACCTAGAACATCACATAAAGACTTTGGAATCGCAGAAACACTAGCACCCAAATCACACAAAGCATTGCACACATAGTTTTTTATTTTGATTTTGATGGTAGGTTCCCACTCATCATGAATCTTTCTAGGGGTATAGACTTCCAATTCAAGTTTCTCTTCAAGAGATTTTATCATAGCTTCGACGATATGATCGGTAAAGGCTTTGTTTTGGCTATAAGCATGTGGAGAGTTAAACATGGATTGCATCAAAGAAATGCATTCAATCAAGGAGCAACTATCATATTTGAATTCCTTAAAATCCACGGTAGTAATTTCATTACTACTCAAAGTTTTAACGTCTTCTACTCCACTTTTAATGCTTTTAGCATCAAGATAGATGGACTCTGAATCATTGGGGCACTTTTCAACCAAAGTGGATTCATATCCAGCCCCATAATCATTAGGTTTGACACAAGAAAACAAAGATTCAATGGGAGTCACACCAAGCACTTTAAGATCTTCGTGATTCTCATCACGAGAACACGCCTTTTTAAGCCATTCATGTCTAGCACGAATTTGGGTGGTTCTTTCTTGGCTCTCAATCATGGAAACACGCATAGCTTTCAAAGTTTCATCCATGTTGATTTTGGGAGGATCACATCTAACTTTCAAAACATCAACATCACAAGAAATTCTATCCACGCTCTTAGCCAAATCGTCAATTTTGAGTAGTTTTTCCTCTATGGACGCATTGAAAATCTTTTGAGAGTTGATGAACTCTTTGATATTACTCTCTAGATCAGAGGGTAATCTATGTAATTTCCATGAGTATTGTTGTAGGAGCTGCCAAACTTATTAGAGGAGTTACTAGAAAAAGGCCTAGGAACATAGTTTCCTCTAAAGGCATTGTTGTTGCCAAAGTTATTCCTACCAACAAAATTAACGTCCAAGCTAGCATTGCTACTCTCAATCAAAGAAGACAAAGGCATATCATTAGGATCCAAAGGAGCACTTCTACTAGCAACCAAATTCATTAACTCATCCATCTTAGCACTCAACGAGTTAATTTCTTCTATAGCGTGTACCTTCTTACTAGTAGGTGACCTTTCAGTGTGTCATTGAGAGTAGTTTGTCATGATGTTGTCTAAGAGATTTGTGGCTTCCCCTAACGTGATTTCCATGAACGTTCCACCTGAGGCGGAGTCCAAGATATTTCTAGAAGCGAAATTCAAGCCAGCGTAAAAGATTTGAATAATCATCCAAAGGCTCAAGCCATGAGCGGGACAATTTCTAATCATTAATTTCATTCTCTCCCAAGCTTGTGCAACATGTTCATGATCAAGTTGCTTGAAATTCATGATATCATTACGGAGAGAGATGATCTTAGCCGGCGGAAAATACTTGGATATATAAGCATCTTTGCACTTATCCCAAGAATCGATACTATTTTTGGGCAAAGAAGAAAACCAAGTTTTTGCGTGATCTCGCAACGAGAAAGGAAAAAGCTTCAATTTAATCACGTCATTATCCACATCTTTTTTCTTTTGCATATCGCAAACCTCAATGAAGGTATTGAGATGGGATGCAACATCTTCACTAGAAAGGCCAGAGAATTGCTCTTTCATAACAAGATTCAGCAAAGTGGCATTGATTTCGTATGACTCCGCACTAGTGGCAGGAGCAATCGGAGTACTAATAAAATCATTATTATTAGTATTCGAGAAGTCACAAAGTTTGGTGTTTTCGTTCATGGTGACTTCAGCAAGCAAGCAAGCACACAAGCAAACAAAGAGCAGGCGAGAAAAAGGGCGAACGAAAAGGCGAATGAAAAAGGCAAATTGGTGAAGTGGGGGAGAGGAAAACGAGAGGGAACTGGCAAACAAAGTAAATGCAAGAGATGAGTTTGTGACACCTACTTGGATGAGTTCTTGACTTGATCTTCCTCCCCGGCAACGGCGCCAGAAATTATTCTGCTATCCCACAAACAATAGCGCCACAAATTAACACATTGACAGAGGTTCGGCTTGCGTTGCTTTTTCCCTTGAAGAGGAAAGGGTGATGCAGCACAGGAGCAGTAAGTATTTCCCTCAGTTTGAGAACCAAGATATAGATCTAGAAGGAGGGTCTCGTCAAGTCCAGAGTACCTGCACAAACACAAACAAGCTTGCACCCAACGCTTTAAAGGGGTTGTCAATCCCTTCAAGATTGTTTGCAAAGTGAGATCTGAAGGCGGAAAGTGCAACGAAGTAAAAAGTGTAAGGCTGAAAATATGGTGTGGAGTAGACACTGGGGGCCATAGTGTTCACTAGAGGCTTTTCTCAAAATAGCAAGTATCACGGTGGGTGAACAAATTACTGTCGAGCAATTGATAGAACCGCGCAAAGTCATGACGATATCTAAGGCAATGATCATACATATAGGCATCACGTCCGAGACAAGTAGACCGATACTTTCTGCATCTACTACTATTACTCCACACATCAACCGCTATCCAGCATGCATCTAGTGTATTGAGTTTATGACAAACAGAGAAAAGCTTTAAGCAAGATGACATGATGTAGAGGGATAATCTCAAACCAATGATGAAAACCCCATCTTTTTACCCTTGATGGCAACAACACGATGCGTGCCTCGCTACCCCTTCTGTCACTGGGTGAGGTCACCGCACGGTATGAACCCAAAACCAAGCACTTTTCCCATTGCAAGAATCATAGATCTAGTTGGCCAAACAAAACCCACAACTTGAAGAGAATTACAAGGATATGAAATCATGCATAAGAGAGATCAGAAGAAACTCAAATAAGATTCATAGATAATCTGATCATAAATCCACAATTCATCGGATCTCGACAAACACGCCGCAAAAGAAGATTACATCGGATAGATCTCCATGAAGATAATGGAGAACTTTGTATTGAAGATCCAAGAGAGAGAAGAAGCCATCTAGTTACTAACTATGGACCCGTAGGTATATGGTGAACTACTGACGCATCATCGGAGAGGTCATGGTGTTGATGAAGAAGCCCTGCGTGTTCCCTCCTCCGGCAGGGCACCAGAACATGCCCTAGATGGGATCTTGAGGAGACAGAAGCTTGCGGCGGCGGAAAAGTACTTTCGATGATCTCCTAATTTTTTGGGGATTTTTAGGGAATTTATAGGCGCAACCCCTAGGTCAGGGGACGCTCACGGGGCCCACAAGCCTGGATGGCACGGCCTCCCCATGGCCGCGGGGTGGGGGCTTGTGGGGGCCATGGGGCTCCCGTGCCTTGGCCCCAAGCTCCCCGATCTTCTTCCGTTCCAGAAAAAATCTTTTCGGGGATTTTCTTCCGTTTGGACTCCGTTTCAAAATCTCCTCTGAAAGGGGTCAAAAACATGGAAAAAACAGGAACTGGCACTTGGCACTGAGTTAATAAGTTAGTCCCAAAAAATATATAAAAGGCATGCAAAACATCCAAAGTTTGACAAGATAATAGCATGAAACTATCAAAAATTATAGATACGTTGGAGACGTATCAATGACTACTCAGTAGTTCAGTGTGCAATTTTGTATGGCTTAGAACTGGGACTTCAAAGATGTTTTAAACGTCATGGAGCATATGAGATGTTCGAGGAGTTGAAGTTCATTTTTGAAAAAGAATGTGCGGATTGAGAGGTATGAGACCTCCGGTAAGTGCTATGCTTGCAAGATGGAGGAGAACGGATGTGTTAGTGAACACATACTCATAATCTCTGGGTATTCCAACCGTCTGGCTGAATTGCGAATTGTTCTCCCACCAATGGCAATCACCGACGGAGTTCTTCAATCACTGCCACCTAGCTATAAAGGCTTTGTGTTGAACTATAACTTGCAAGGGATGAATAAATCAGTTGCCGAATTGTTTGCGATGCTGAAAGTCGATGAGTCACAAATTCAGAAAGAACATCAAGTATTGATGGTCAATAAAACCACTAGTTTCAAGAAAAATGGCAAGGGCTTGAAGGGTAAATACAAGAAGAGTGGCAAAGAATCTGCCCCTCCCGTGAAGAAACCCATGGCTGGACCCAAGCGAGAAACTAAGTGCTTTCATTGCAAGGGGACTGGTCACTGGAAGCGGAACTTCCCCAAGTATTTGGCCGACAAGAAGGTGGCCAACACCAAACAAGGTATATATGATATACTTGTTATTGATGTGTACCTCACCAACTCTCGTCGTAGTGCGTGGGTATATGATACCGGTTCGGTTGCTTACATTTGCAACTCAAAGCTGGAAGTACAGAATAGATGAAGGTTGGCGAATGACGAAGTGACGATGCGTGTGGGAAATGGTACCAAGGTTGATGCGATCTCCGTCGACACACTCTCACTCAGTTACCATTGAATTAGTGATGAACCTGAATAATGGTTATTTAGTGCATGCGTTGAGCATGAACATTATATATGGATCTTGTTATTGCGAGACGGTTACTCATTTAAACCAGAGAATATTGGTTGTTCTATTTATATAAGTAATATCTTTTATGTTCATGCACCCAATGTAAGGGGTTTGTTCTTATTGAATCTCGATAGTGATGACACACATGTCCATAACGTTGATGCCAAAAGATGTAGAGTTGATAATGATAGTACCACTTTCTTGTGGCACTGCCACTTAGGTCATATTGGTGTAAAACGCATGAAGAAACTCCATGCTGATGGACTTTTGGAGTCACTTGATTTTGAATTACTTGACACATGTGAAGCAAGCCTCATGGGCAAAATGACCAAAACTCCGTTCTCCAGAACAATGGAGCGAGCAAGTGACTTATTGGAAATCATACATACTAATGTGTGCGGTCCGATGAGAATTGAGGCGTGCGGTGGATATAATTATTTTCTCACCTTCACCGATGGCTTAAGTAGATATGGTTATATTTACTTAATGAAACACAAGTCTGAAATGTTTGAAAAGTTCAAGCAATTTCAGAGTGAAGTGGAGATTCATCATAACAAGAAGATCAAATTCCTACAATCTGATCGAGGAGGAGTGTCGTGGGTATAAGCCTGACAGTAGATGTGTAGGGTACGAAAGGGATGGGCAGAGCCTTAGCTACGGCGAGGTTGTATTAGTTCAGGCCCCTCTACAGTGGAGGTAATAGACCTACGTCTCAGTGCTCAGGGAGCTTGTTCTCGAGTGGAATATCGAATACAGTGAATTGCTAACCCCCGCACCAGTGGGGGAGGGTGGCTTATATAGAGTGTGTTGCCCTCCACAACGGTTGGGTGCACAGGGGTGGAGTAGTGGCGAATAAATGCCTACGTTACAGGTGACATACGTCTTAAATGCTAATAAAGGCACATGGGGGGTTACGATGCACAGAGTGGAATCCAGTCGGTTAGTTTGATAAACTCCGAATGCTAATCTCCGACTAGACGGTCGAGGATCTGTTACCGACTGGATGGAGAGAACTCCTTAGTTCAGTCGGAACTGACTAAGGGTCTTATCCCTTATGAGGGGTAGTCCTTGGGTTGGACCTACAAGGCAGGCCTATGACCCTACCCTAGGACTATGACCCCATCATTAGTCCCCGAATGGATTGGGGTTGGAACGACGAAGCGACGCTTGAAGTTTGGATCTGACTGGAACGGATGTGACTTTGGCGTTGCTTGCCTCGACCCATTTTATCTTTTCTGACCAACGATCCGAGTGAAATTCTTTGTGGAATAAACTGTCGGAAACCGAGTGCTTCCAGGGTATCTTTTGACGTGACCAGTCAACTGACAGCGGCGGATTTTCCGGGATCCTAAAATTTCGGTTACCGCGCGCTCAGCGGGGATGACGCCATCGCGCTCGAGTAGCGCCTGACGCCTCGATTCTCACGCCTTCATCTTCTCCACTGATATCGCCGCGGTTGGTCGAGGGATAAGGTTTCGGGGCCACCTGCCAGTGACACAGTCGGAACCTTATTTAAACCCCAGCGGCGAGGGTTTTCTCGTTACGCTCGCCGGATCTCTTGCCTTTGCTTGCTCCGCTCCTCTCGCCTTCCCCTACGCACCCAAGCTTCCTCCTTTTCCTTCTCCTTCGCGGACCCGCAGCTTCCGCCATGACCAAGGGACAGACCAGCAAGCTGGAGGCGAAGAAGAAGAAGGGGAAGGCGGCGGCTCCTGCTCAGCGGCGGCAGCGAGCGTTGCCGGCGGGGTGGATCCAGGGAGACTTCATCCCCTCCACGGTGACGGAGGGGGATCTGCTGCAGCTGGTGGAGCACGGGATGATCGTGCACAAGTCGTGGAGGCTGCCGGTGGAGAATGAGATCGAGCCGGCACCCCGGGAGGGGGAGCGCGTCCTGCTGCTCAGCCACGTATATCGAGGTTTCTCTCTGCCCCCGCATCCTTTCTTCAAAGGCATTATGAACCACTTTGGGGTGCAGCTTCACCACTTTCCCCCGAATGCTATAGCCCATCTCTGTGCCTTCATAGTCCTGTGCGAGTGCTTCATCGGCTGTCCTCCCCATTGGGGGCTGTTCAAACATATTTTCTCTGCTAGATCCCACACTATCAAACGACTTCACCAGTCGGATGATAAGACACACCTTCTCCAGCTCTGCGGAGGCTTAGGTTTCCACAAGAAGAGTAGGAGTAGTTATTCTTCCCTTCAGCTGATGGAGTCGGTTAGGAACTGGAAGTCGACGTGGTTCTACTGCCAGGACGTTGCCTGCCCGAATGCCACGACAGGGCTGCCTCCCTTTAGCTTAGATCGACCCGCTCCGCCTAAGCAGCTTGCGCTCACGAAGGCGAAGAAGGTCGACATCCAGGCTCTGGTCGACGCACTCGTAGATGTCGTCAGAAGGGGAGTCACCGGCATAGATTTTCTGGAGATTTTCCTCAATCGGCGCATACAACCACTTCAGGCTCACGACGAAGCCATGTGGCACTACACGGGGCCCGAAGATTCCACTCGGACCAACGTCTTGGGCGTGACCGAGGAGAAGGTGGCATCGTGGGTGCTCCAGATCACAGGCGCCTGTGAGAACCCCAGAGGGTCTCGGCGAGTGAGGGCTTTCTGCGCGGACAATCCTCCTCCGAACCAGGTGAGTACCATTTGTCGAGTGCACGTATCTGTCTTAGTTTTATTGCTTTCTTGAATCTCTGCCTGGCGTCTGATGTCGCCGACTGTATTCTATGCAGAAGTGGACCAACTGGTTTTCTCCTGTCTCGAACGAGAACCCGGCCGAGGAGGAGGAGGAGGGCAGCCAGGAGGGCAGCGTGGAGAGCGCCGAGTATGTCTCCGACAGCGGGGAAACGGAGGAAGAGTCTAGTGAGGAGGAGGAGGAAGACGAAGAGCAGGACTCGCCGCCCCCGCTGCTGGAGCACCGAACCAAGCGCCGACATGAACCTGCAGTTCTCTCGGCCCCTCCAGCATCCTCGAGTGCTCCGCCCACTGCTCCCGTGGTCCCGAGTGCTCGGAGCACCAAGAGGACCAGGGACGTTGTTGCTGAGCCTGCAGGTCAGCCTTCCAAGGTGGCTAAACCGAGCGGATCTTAACCTCGGAAGGCTTTGCCGCGGATGAGGGTCACTGTTCCCGTCACCTCAACGTAAGTGCATTGTTCTTTTCTGATATTCGATTGAACTCATGTTTGATGGTCGAATGAATTTCACTCGACAGGGTTGCCACCTCTGCCACCTCTCCGGCGCGCCAGGAGGATGATCCCATGGACGCGGACAACGTCGTCTCGTCCCAGCCAGGTACATTGTAGCGATTCCGAAAGTTTTATGTTATCGCATCGTGAATTCTGTCTTCGGTCTTGCCCCTTCCTTTTTCTGAGATCTCGCGCCATTCGGTCTGTCAGGGGTGATTTATGTGGATGAGGGTGACCAGGGGAGACCTGAGCAAGCTGCGGAGCCTGTCCTTGAGGCTGTCCCGCCAGTTACTGCTCTCGTCGCGGACGCGCCGCCGACTGAGGAGGCGCTGGTGGCTGCTGAACTGACTGGAGCGGGCCTTGGGATGCCCAAGGAGCTTCCGACGATGCCAGGCTCGTCAAATGTCGAGTTCAACGTCCAGCGCCTCCCGGAGGATTAGGTGGGAGCGGCCAAGGGGGGCATGGTGCAAGCGGAGCTGATGGCAGGAGAAGCCAAGAAGGCGTACGACTCCATCGCATCCTTGTACCAGCGGAGCTTGGAGCTGCGGGACGATATCCGAGTAAGTGGGCTAGTAAGTATTTAATTTTCTCTCGTAACCCACTGGGTGTGCTCGGATACCGTAAGATGTTTGCAATGGGTTCACTCTGAGTGAACCCAGTGGGTGTAGTCCCCGAGACTTCTGTCGAGTGCTTGCACCGGCAGTTGTCTTTATGCATATTGTCTTTGACTTGGTCAGATCCATAAATAATATGGTCGACTGCTAACAGTTGGGGCACTCGGGGTGTACCTACTATAAGAGTCTCCGAGAGTAATTTTACTCAGGTCGGGTAGTATTAGCCTTGTAGGCGTAGGTGTTGTCATGTATCTCAATAGGGCGGACCTGTTTGAGTTTCATGCCAGTGGGGTCACTCTCAGTGAACCCACTGGGTGTAGTCCCCGAGACCGCTGTCGACTGCTTGCGTCGGCAGGGGTCTGAAGAACTTAGACTTTTTAGTGTTGGATTTGTCTGATCGTCTCTTGGTGCTGGCTGGCAGAAAACTTGTGAGATGGGGACAGCATACGAGACTCTTAGGGCGGAAAAGGTTCAGTTTGCCGGTGAGCTGGATGCGGCACTGATTGCAATGGCTGGTATGAAGGAGGTTCTGGTGGAACGAGAGAAGTCGCTGGAGCAGGCTCGTGAAGTGAACAAGGCACTGACTGCTGAAGTTGAGAAGATGAAGGCGCAAAGGTCTGATCTGATGGGGCAAATGAATGTGCTGAACAAGCGGTGTATAGCGCAGGAGAAATACGTCGGTGACTGGGCTCGGCAGATGATGACGCGTCTGGGTGGTAAGTCCTGTTTTTCCGAGTGCTTGTGGTACGTGCGCTACACTCGACGCTTATTGTTTGCTTGTCCTGTGTTTGCAGATTTTTGCATGGACGCTGAAGCTGAAGCGGCTGACGTGGAGCGGTCGATTCGCTAGAACATTCCACTTGGCGAGGACGCCAATCGAGATCTGCTCGCAGCGCACATTCGCGTGGGCAAAGTTGGTCCTTTCATCGGTCGACTGAGAGAAGTCATCGGCCGGATCGACAAGGATCTTTGGCCGGAAGATGAGTCGCGGCATGAGATGGAAAACTTGATGACTCGACTGGAGGAGGTCCCAAACCGGGTGCAGTCATGGAAGAAGTCTGCGGCTCGCTGTGATGCAGACATTGCTCTGTCCCTGGTCCGAGTGCATTGCAAGGAGGTGCGCGAGGAGAAGCTGAAAGCGTTGAAGGTCGCCAACGCGAAGAAACTTCGATTCGAAGACTTCATGGAAGCCTTCCTTGAGAGTGCCACTCGCATCGCTGACGGGATCGACTTGGACACATCCGTGGAGCCCTCCAGTCCCGGCGCCAATCCGGACGACGCGTAAGAAAACTTTTACCTCGGTATGCCGAGTGTTGGTTGTAAGAAACCTTGGCCACTTCTGTTGGCCGTCACATTCTTGGTTCGGTGCGGGTAAGCTTGATCCGCACCGAGTGAACCATCTTTAGGTGAACTTCGAATTTGAATCAAATTGTTTGCTCTTCTGTTGCAATTTTGGCTCGAGTTTTGTTTGGCGTTTCTTGGTGAAGCAAATGGCAAACATGCGGAGCATGTAATTGGCAGTTTCCTTGACATCTGTGTGAATTTCTCTGAGGGTCTGCCAAGGCACCGAGTGGATTTGTAGGATACACTCGAGGGTAATAGAGTACTTAGGCGATTCATGATCGCGGTTAAGTCTTCGAGTGCGACAGATATGCCGCACTCGGAGTGAGTTGTTACCTATGTCATTTGTCTTGACATCCACATGAGCCTCAATGAGGGTCTGCTACTCATGTAATTGTCAGTTGTCTTGACATCCACATGAGCCTCAATGAGGGTCTGCTACTCATGTAACTGTGAGTTGTCTTGACATCCACATGAGCCTCAATGAGGGTCTGCTGAGTCCCCGAGTGGATCTATATGATACACTCGAAGGTAATAGAGTACTTAGGCGATTCTTGATCGCAGCTAAGTCCCCGAGTGCGACGGACATGCTCGGAGAAAGTTATTACTTAGGCGATTCTTGATCGCAGCTAAGTCCCCGAGTGCGACGTTTAGTGTACATTCGGAGAAAGTTAGTACTTAGGCGATGCTGGATCGCAGCTAAGTCCCCGAGTGCGACGTTTAGTGCACACTCGGAGAAAGTTAGTACTTAGGCGATTATGGATCGCAACTAAGTCCCCGAGTGCGACGTTTAGTGCACACTCGGAGGAAGTTAGTACTTAGGCGATTCTGGATCACAGCTAAGTCCCCGAGTGTGACGTTTTAGTGCACACTCGGAGAAAGTTAGTACTTAGGCGATTCTGGATCGCAGCTAAGTCCCCGAGTGCGACGTTTAGTGCACACTCGGAGAAAGTTAGTACTTAGGCGATTCTGGATCGCAGCTAAGTCCCCGAGAGTGACGTTTAGTGCACACTCGGAGAAAGTTAGTACTTAGGCGATTCTGGATCGCAGCTAAGTCCCCGAGTGTGACGTTTTAGTGCACACTCGGAGAAAGTTAGTACTTAGGCGATTCTGGATCGCAGCTAAGTCCCCGAGTGCGACGTTTACTGCACACTCGGAGAAAGTTAGTACTTAGGCGATTCTGGATCGCAGCTAAGTCCCCGAGTGTGACGTTTAGTGCACACTCGGAGAAAGTTAGTACTTAGGCGATTATGGATCGCAGCTAAGTCCCCGAGTGCGATGTTTAGTGCACACTCGGAGGAAGTTAGTACTTAGGCGATTATGGATCGCAGCTAAGTCCCCGAGTGTGACGTTTAGTGCACACTCGGAGAAAGTTAGTACTTAGGTGATTCTGGATCGCAGCTAAGTCCCCGAGTGCGACGTTTAGTGCACACTCGGAGGAAGTTAGTACTTACGTGATTCTGGATCACAGCTAAGTCCCCGAGTGTGACGTTTAGTGCACACTCGGAGAAGGTTAGAACTTAGGCGATTCTGGATCGCAGCTAAGTTTTTTTTCTGAATCTGCAAAAGCTCAATCTGCTTTATATTATTTCATCAATACTTGTTCTTTACATCGCTTCAGTCGACGGTCACGTGTAGAAGCGCTTCAGGAGATCTCCATTCCATGCTCGCGGCTCGTCTGTCTCCCTGTCGATGTTGTAGAGTCTGTATGCTCTGTTGTTCAGCACATTGGAGATGATGAAGGGTCCTTCCCAGGCAGGAGCCAACTTGTGAGGTCTTTGCTGATCCACTCGGAGCACCAGGTCGCCTGCTTGGAACGTGCGACTCCTGACGTGGCGTGCGTGAAAGCGCCGCAGATCTTATTGATAAATGGTTGAGCGAGTCAATGCCATCTCGCGCTCCTCCTCTAGAAGGTCCACTCCATCTTGCCTTGCTTGTTCTACTTCAGCTTCGGAGAAGAGTTCGACTCGTGGAGCATTGTGAAGCAAGTCACTCGGAAGGACTGCTTCTGCTCCGTAAACGAGGAAGAACGGTGATCGCCCTGTAGATCTGTTCGGGGTTGTGCGGAGACCCCAAAGCACTGAAGGTAGTTCGGTGACCCATGCGCCAGCGGCATGTCCCACTTCTCGCAGGAGTCGGGGCTTCAAACCTTGCAGAATAAGTCCATTCTCCCGCTCTTCTTGTCCATTGGATTGAGGATGCGCCACGGAAGCAAAATCCACTCGGATGCCTTGGCTTGCACAGAAACCTTTGAATCTGTGCGAGTCAAAGTTTGTCCCGTTGTCCGTGATTATGCTGTGAGGTACACCAAATCTGGAGATGATGTCCCTGACAAACTTGATGGCTGTTAGGGCGTCGAGCTTCTTGATGGGCTTGGCTTCAATCCATTTTGTGAACTTGTCGACTGCCACCAACAAATGTGTGTATCCACCTTGGCCCGTCCTGAATGGACCGACTGTATCTAATCCCCATACTGCAAACGACCACACAAGAGGGATCGTCTTCAACGCAGATGTTGGCTTGTGGGACTTGTTGGAGTAGAACTGACAGCCTTCACATCGGTCGACCATATCTTTAGCCATTTCGTTTGCCTGCAACTAGAAGAAACCAGCTCTGAATGCTTTGGCGACGATCGCTCTCGAAGAGGCATGATGACCGCAGGTTCCCGAGTGAATATCTTCCAGGATTAACTGTCCCTCCTCTGGGGAGATGCATCGTTGAAGAACGCCTGAAATGCTTTCCTTGTACAACTGGCCATCAATGACAGTGAATGACTTCGACCTGCGGACTATCTGCCTGGCCTGGACTTCGTCTTCTGGTAATTCCTGCCTTAGGATATATGCAATGATCGGCCAGTCCACTCGGGGATGACAGCAAGAATCTCCATGATCAGATCAACCACAACAGGTACGTCGACTTCAGTCGGATCAGTCGAGCTCTTTGGTTGTGCTGGTTCCTCTGTGAAAGGATATTCTTTGGATGAGGGAAGGTGGAGGTGCTCGAGGCAGACGTCACTCGGGGCTGGTCTCCGAGTGGATCCGAGTTTTGCCAACTCATCAGCTGCTTGGTTCTTCAGTCGCGACACATGGTGGAGTTCTAGACCTTCAAACTTCTTCTCAAGCTTCCTCACTGCATTGCAGTATGTGGCCATGGTGGGGTTCCTGAAGTCCCACTCTTTCATCACTTGATTAACCACCAAATCTGAATCGCCATAGACCATCAGGCGACGGACGCCGAGTGCGATGGCCATACACAGTCCATAAAGGAGAGCTTCATACTTCGCCTCATTGTTGGAGGAATCAAAGTGTATCTGCAGCACATATTTGAGTTTGTCGCCCTTTGGCGATACGATCACAACGCCAGTGCCGGAGCCATTCAACATCTTGGACCCATCAAAGAACATTGTCCAATGAGCCGAGTAGATGTGGGTCGGTTGCTGTTGCTCTACCCATTCTGCTATGAAGTCGGCCATGGCTTGAGACTTTATAGCTTGCTTGGCCTCGAACTTGATATCGCAGTACAACATCTCCATTGCCCACTTCGCCACTCGGCCTGATGCGTCCCAATTGTGGAGGATTTCCGACAATGGGGCATCAGAAACAACAGATACCGAGTGGTCTTGGAAATAATGGGCTACCTTCTTCGCAGTCATGTAAATCCCATAGATGAGTTTTTGATAGTGGGGATACCTCTGCTTGGAAGGAGTCAGGACTTCGGAGACATAATACACTGGCCGCTGAACTTTGTATGCTTTGCCTTCTTCTCGTTCGACTGTAAGAATAGTACTGACGACTTGATTTGTAGCCGCGATATACAGAAGAAGGGGCTCTTTACTGAGCGGAGCAGTAAGAACCGACTGGGTGGAAAGTAGGACTTTGAGGTCGTCGAATGCGACTTGGGCTTCGTCTGTCCACTCGAAAGTATCTGATTTCTTCATGAGTCGGTATAGAGGAAGTGCTTTCTCGCCGAGTCGACTGATGAACCTGCTCAAAGCCGCTAGGCAACCTGTGAGTCGTTGAACATCGTGTATTCTGACCGGCCTCTCCATTCGGACGATGGTCCCGATCTTTTCGGGGTTGACATCGATCCCTTGTTCGGAAACGAAGAAACCGAGTAACTTTCCGCTGGGAACGCCGAATGAACATTTGGCGGGGTTGAGCTTGATATCGTACCTACGAAGGTTGGCGAATGTTTCTGCCAAGTCAGTCAGCAGGTCGGAACCTTTGCATGACTTGACTACGATATCATCCATATACGCCTCCACATTCCGACCAATCTGGTCGAGGAGACATTTTTGGATCATGCGCATAAACGTAGCTCCTGCATTCTTCAAACCGAATGGCATAGTGATGTAGCAGAAGCACCCGAATGGGGTGATGAAGGCTGTTTTTAATTCATCGGGGCCATACAGACGGATCTGATGATAGCCCGAGTAGGCATCAAGAAATGACAAACGCTCACAACCCGCAGTCGAATCGATGATTTGATCGATGCGGGGGAGCGGAAAATGGTCTTTCGGGCAGACCTTATTGAGGTGCTTGAAGTCGATGCACATTCGGAGCGACTTGTCCTTCTTGGGCACCATGACAACATTGGCGAGCCACTCGGAGTGGTGAACCTCGCGAATGAAGTTTGCTGCCAATAGCTTGGCCACCTCTTCTCCGATTGCCTTCCTCTTATGCGCGGCGGACCGACGCAGGCGTTCTCGGATAGGCCGAGCGGTGGGATCCACATGCAGTCGGTGCTCAGCCAACTCCCTGGGTACACCTGGCATGTCAGAGGGTTTCCATGCGAAGATGTCCTAGTTCTCACGGAGGAATTGGGTGAGCTCGGCTTCATATTTAGGATCGAGGGTGGTGGAGATGTTTGTCGGGGCAGCAGCGGCGTCTGTCGGGTGGATGCTGACCTTCTTCGTCTCTCCCGCCGACTGGAATGCAGACTCCGAAGCTGGCTTCTTCAAACGCATCAAGTCAGCGGGGTCGACTATTTTCTTGTACTCGTCAAGCTCGAGGACGGCCATCTGCTGGTCGGCGATTCTTGATCCCTGCTGCAGACACTCTTCGGCCCGCTGTCGATTGCCCGTGATGGTGATCACACCTTTCGGGCCTGGCATCTTAAGCTTCAAGTATACGTAACATGGACGGGCCATGAAACGCGCATACGCTGGGCGGCCCAGAATTGCGTGGTAAGCGCTCTGGAAGTCCACCACTTTGAACGTCAGCTTTTCCTTGCGGAAGTTCTTGTCGGAGCCGAAAACGATGTCCAATGCGATCTGGCCGAGTGACTTGGCCTTTCGTCCAGGGACGACTCCATGGAACTGCATGCTGCTCTCGCTGAGTTTGTACATCGGAATGCCCATCCCCTTGAGAGTGTCGGCGTACATGATGTTCAAGCCACTGCCGCCGTCCATGAGGACTTTGCGCAGTCGGACTCCCTCCACCACCGGGTCGATGACCAGAGCCTGTCTTCCTGGGGTGGGTACGTGTGCCGGATGGTCCGACTGGTCAAAGGTGATCGCAGTCTGAGACCATTTGAGGAACTTGGGGTTGGTAGGGGTGGCCATTTTCACCTCCCTGTTCACTAGCTTCATTCGACTCTTGCTCTCAACGTCAGCGAAAATCATCAGTGTTGCATGGACTTGGGGGAACGGATCCTCCTTATCCTCCTCATCCTGTTCATTGTCCTTCTCACTCGGTTGCCCTTCGCTGAACCCCTGGATCAGGAGGCGACACTGTCGAGTGGTATGCTTCGCATATATGGGGTTGCCCTCTTCGTCCATCTTCGTATGAACCGGACATGGCTGGTCCAGGATGGGGTTATTGAACTGCTTCTTCTTGGGGGTGAACTGAGCCTTCCCTTTGCCCTTGAACTTGGCATTGGTTACGGCTGCAGCTTCTGCCTGCGGAGCGGACGGAGCTTTCTGCTTCTGCTTCCGAGTGTTATTCCCATCTCCATCGGCGACTGTTTTGTGCTTGCCGCTTCGGATGCGGTCCTCTTCTTCGCCATTTGCATAGCGTGTTGCTATCTCCATCATCTTGCTCATGGAGATGTCGCCTGTTCGACCGAACTTCAGGTACACATCCCTGTACCGCACGCCTGCCTTGAAGGCGCAGACTGCTTGATGCTCCGTGACGTTCTCCACCGTGTGGTATAGAGTTGTCCAACGCTGAATGAAATCTCGCAGGGGCTCATTCTGCTTCTGGACGCAGTGCTGGAGCTCCACGAGGCCAGCAGGGCGCTTGCACGTCCCTTCGAAGGTCCTGATGAACACTCGGGCCAGATCTGCCCAGCTGTAGATGCTTGAGGGGGCCAACTGGTTCAGCCACGCTCGCGCCGAGCCATCGAGCATCACAGGGAGGTGCTTCATGGCGACATGGTCGTCTCCTCCTCCGATCTGGACTGCTACTCAGTAATCATCCAGCCACGTTTCTGGCTTGGACTCTCCTGTAAACTTGCTAATTCCCATCGCCAATCGGAAGTTGGGAGGGATGTCAGCCGAACGGATGGCTCGACTGAAACACTCGGGACCAGAAACAATGGTCCTGCTTCCACTCGGACGATCAATATCGTAACCATCGCGGTGGGCTCGGCCCCTGTCGACCCTCCGCTGGGCGATATGCCCTCTCGCGTCGGGCCTTGGGTCATAAGTGCCGCCGACTGAACGCCGATCATGATGATGTCGGGGCCCGTAGGGCCCACCCCGTGGAGGGGTGCGTGAACGGCGACGATCTTCGGGATTTATGGAACGACTGCCTCCTCTGTGTCGCTGATGAGAACCAGGGCTATGAACTGACCGATGCGTATTCGCATGAACAGAACTATTGTAGATCCTGTTGTGCGACTGGGAGACCGCCGAATTTTGCTGCTGCGCCGTGTGCAACAGGGCGCGGATTTGCTCGATCCCCCTGCCAGCCTCTGAATCAGTCGGCTGAAGGGAATCGGCTATCTTGGCAGCTGCAGCCAAGTTGAGGAGGGGTGTGCGGAACAACTCCATGTTGCTTCGCCGAGTGTGCCGACTGGCAGAACGGCGAGGCGGACGACGCGCACCGGACGTTTCGCCGATCTCGTGCTCGTTCCGGCCGGCTTGACGGGGATCTTCGTGGGAGTTGGCCATGTGTACTTCTGCTGCGGGCCCGCGCCCCGCGTACTCGGAAGGAAACTCAATCAGAACCGAGCCCGAGCGCTGGGACGGCGGGGCAACCACAACTGACTCTAGAACCGCCACTTGTGAAGACGCGTTCTGGCACGCTTGGGCGTGTTGCACCCAACGCTGGAGCCGCGGACGGCGGGACCACTTGTTGCGGCGCGTGACAGCGGTGTAGGTCGACACCGGAGCCGACTGCTGGAGAAGAAGAATGCCGCGGGCACCGGCACGGAAGTGCGTAGCCCCGCGGCGGGGAAGCGCCTCGACGTCGACAGGGGCATCCCGAAGCCATGCCGAATCATCGACGATGAAGGAGAGAGCGCCGAAGAGGATCTCATGACCCATGCTCGAATCTCCATCGGACGACATGACAAAGTGATGTAGTCGCAAACTCACCGGAAGTCGCTTAGACGCCTGCCCCACGGTGGGCGCCAACTGTCGTGGGTATAAGCCTGACAGTAGATGTGTAGGGTACGAAAGGGATGGGCAGAGCCTTAGCTACGGCGAGGTTGTATGAGTTCAGGCCCCTCTATAGTGGAGGTAATAGCCCTACGTCTCAGTGCTCAGGGAGCTTGTTGTCGAGTGGAATATCGAATACAGTGAATTGCTAACCCCCGCACCAGTGGGGGATGGTGCCTTATATAGAGTGCGCTGCCCTCCACAACGGTTCGGTGCACATGGGTGGAGTAGTGGCGAATAAATGCCTATGTTATAGGTAACGTACGTCTTAAATGCTAATAAAGGCACATGGAAACATATGACCGTTTCCCTCCAGGGGGGTTACGATGCACAGAGTGGAATCCAGTCGGTTAGTTTGATAAACTCCGAATGCTAATCTCCGACTGGACGGTCAAGGATCTGTTACCGACTGGATGGAGAGAACTCCTTAGTTCAGTCGGAACTGACTAAGGGTCTTATCCCTTATGAGGGGTAGTCCTTGGGTTGGACCTACAAGGCAGGCCTATGACCCTACCCTAGGACTATGACCCCATCAAGGAGAATATCTGAGTTATGAGTTTGGCACTCACCTAAGACAATGTGGAATTGTTTCACAGTTGACACCACCTGGAACACCAAAACATAATGGTGTGTGTGAACGTCATAATTGAACCTTATTAGATATGGTGCGTTCTATGATGTCTATTGCCGATTTGCCACTATTGTTTTGGGGTTATGCGTTAGAGTCAGTTGCATTCACGTTAAATAGGGCACCATATAAATCCGTTGAGACGACGCCATATGAACTGTGGTTTGTCAAGAAACCAAAGTTGACATTTCATAAAGTTTGGGGATGTGATGCTTATGTCAAAAAGCTTCAGCCTGAAAAGGTCGAACCCAAAGCGGAGAAATGGGTCTTCATAGGATACCCAAAAGAGACAGTTGGGTATACCTTCTATCTCAGATCCGAAGGCAAAGTGTTTGTTGCTAAAAAAGTAACATTTCTTGAGAAAGAGTTTCTCTTGAAAGAATTGAGTGTGAGGAATATAGAAATTGATGAGGTTATTGAACCTTTGCTTCAACCACAGAGTAGCGCAACACAGAAAGGTGTTTCTGTGGGGCCTACACCAGTTGAAGAGGAAGCCAATGATGATGATCATGAAGCTTTAGATCAAGTTGTTGTCGAACCTCGTAGGTCGACAAGGGCACGTATTGCTCCTCAGTGGTATTGTAACCATGTCTTAACAGTCATGTTGTTGGACAGCAATGAACCTACGAGCTATGGAGAAGCGATGGTATGCTCGGATTCTAACAAATGGTTAGAGGCCATGAAATCCGAGATAGGATCCATGTATAAAAACAAAGTGTGGACTTTGGAAGTATTACCTGAAGGGCGAAAGGCCATTCAGAATAAATGGATCTTTAAGAAGAAGACGGACGTCGGCGGTAATATCACCATCTATAAATCTCGACTTGTGGCAAAGGGTTTTTCACAAGTTCAAGGAGTTGACTACAATGAGACTTTCTCACCCGTAGTGATGCTTAAGTCAGTCAGAATCATGTTAGCAATAGCTATATTTTTCGATTATCAAATTTGGTAGATGGATGTCAAAACAACGTTCTTTAACGGCTTCCTTAAGGAAGAGTTGTATATGATGCAACCGAAAGGTTTTGTCGATCCAGAGAATGCTAACAAAGTATGAAAGCTCGAGCGATCCATTTATGGACTGGTGCAAGCATCCGAGAGTTGAATCAACGCTTTGATGAGGTGATCAAGGCGTTTGGGTTTATACAAGTTTATGGAAAATCTTATATTTACAAGAAAGTGAGTGGGAGCTCTATAACGTTTCTAATGTTATATGTGGATGACATATTGTTGATTGGAAAGAGTATAAATTTTTTGGGAAGCATAAATGAGTAATTGAATAAGATTTTTTCAATGAAGTACCTAGGATAAGTTGCTTACATATTAGGCATCAAGATCTATAGAGATAGATCAAGACGCTTAATATGACTTTCACAAAGCACATACCTTGACAAAGTTTTGAAGAAGTTCAAAATGGATTAGTGCAAGAATGTGTTCTTGCCTGTATTGCAAGGTGTGAAGTTGAGTAAGACTCAATGCCCAGTGAGTGCAAAAGATAGAGAGAAGATGAGTGTTGTCCCCTATGCTTAAGCCATAGGCTCTATCATGTATGCAATGTTGTGCACAAGACCTGATGACAGCCTTGCCATAAGTATGGCGAGAAGGTTTCAAAGTGATTTGATACGTCTCCGTCGTATCTACTTTTCTGAACTCTTTTGCCCTTGTTTTGGACTCTAATTTGCATGATTTGAATGGAACTAACCCGGACTGACGCTGTTTTCAGCAGAATTGCCATGGTGTTGTTTTTGTGCAGAAATAAAAGTTCTCGGAATGTCCTGAAAATTTACGGAGATTTTTTTCGGGAATAATAGAAAAATACCTACGCAAAGATGCACCTGAGGGGGCGTGCCAGTGGGCCACAAGCCCACAGGCCGCGACCACCCCCCTAGGTCGCGCCGTGCAGGCTTGTGGAGCCCACGTGGCACCACCGCCCCCAATCTCAGCTCTATATCTTCCGTTTCGCCTGGAAAAAATTCAGAGAGAAGGTTTCATCGCGTTTTGCGATATGGAGGCGCCGCCACATCCTGTTCTTCATCTGGAGGGCAGATCTGGAGTCCGTTTTGGGCTCCGGAGAGGGGAAATCGTCATCATCAACCTTTCTCCATCGACAATTCCATGATGCTCTTCATCGTTCGTGAGTAATCTCATCGTAGGCTTGCTGGATGGTGATGAGTTGGATGAGATCTATCATGTAATCGAGTTAGTTCTTGACGGGGATTGATCCCTAGTATCTACTATGTTCTAGATTGATGTTGCTACTACTTGGCTATGCTTAATGCTTGTCACTAGGGCCCGAGTGCCATGATTTCAGATCTGAACCTATTATGTTGTCGCCAATATATGTGTGTTTTAGATCCTATCTTGCAAGTTGTAGTCACCTACTATGTGTGATGACCCGGCAACCCCGGAGTGACAATAGCTGGAACCACTCCCGGAAATGACCATAGTATGAGGAGTTCATGTATTCACCGCGTGTTAATGCGTTGGTCCGGTTCTTTATTAAAAGGAGAACCTTAATATCCCGTAGTTTCCATTAGGACCCCGCTGCCACGGGAGGGATGGACAATAGATGTCATGCAAGTTCTTTTCCCTAAGCACGTATGACTACATACGGAATACCTGCCTACATTAAATTGACGAACGGGAGCTAGTTACATATCTCTCCGTGTTATAGCTGTTACATGATGAATCACATCCGTCATACTCATCCATCGCCGATCCACTGCCTACGAGTCTTTTACTACTGGTCCTTGCTACGTTACTTTGTCTAGGCTTGTCCCTTGCTACAAAAGGGATTGGGACACTTTGCTGCTACTGTTGCTACTGCTGTCACTTTGCTGCTACTGCTGCTACTGCTGTTCCTTGCTACTCCGCTACTTAGTGCAAGACCTTTTCCGATACCGTTGCCGCGGAAGAATATTTCCCGTCCACGGGCAACTTACTGGTGTCATTGATACAACAGTTAGGAATAGTCTGCCATCAACGGATCATTTGTGGCACCATTGCTATCATACTACTTTGCTACTGATACTTTGCTTGCAGACACTAATCTTTCAGGTGTGGTTGAATCTGATAAACTCAGTTGCTAATGCTTGAGAATATTCTTTCGCTTCCCTTAGCGAACCAACAAATTTGGGTTGTATACTCTACCCTCGAAAACTGCTGTGATCCCAAACGCTTGTGGGTTGTCAAGGCTTTTTCTCGCGCCGTTGCCGGGGAAGCACAACTATATTATCTGATTTTGCCCTATCTGTCAAGTTGTGAAGAAAGTACCCTTTTTATTTGCTTGCTAGCTCTCAAATTTGTGGGAACTCTTTCCTATCCATATCATTGCCTCATGCCAAAATTCAACTCAATTTAGCTAGTAAATATTTCTTGGCAAATTTCCAAAGTTTCTGATCCGGAGGAAGCTTTGTGAAGCAAGTGCTAGCTAGGAGTGTTCAAATGCGTTGAAACTTTGCCATTATCTCAATATGCTCAAATTACGCCTCTCCACCAAATTTGAGCATCACTCCTTCAACCATGTGACCACAACATCAAATATTTGTCTCTGGTCAATTTTTTGGATTATGAAGCAACTATATTTTATGTTGCTCCATAAATTCTGAAATTTTACCAGGACATTCTCCTACCTGTAAAACATCTCTCAACCAATTTTGAGCTCATTTTGTCAAGTGAATTATTCCCAGTAATTCCTCTAAGATTCTGTCCAGCAGGATGCTGTGTGAAGGAAGTATCACTTTGGTTCATCCAGATGATATGAAATTTATACATCATCTTTATAATCCTAAATAATTCATCTCCTCCAAGTTTCAGCTCCATCCAAGCCAGTATGTGAGTGCCACATCAACATCCTTGTTCTGGACCAGACTAGTCAATTACAAAGCAACCCCATTAAATATTGGTCATGTGCTCCTCCAATTTCACAGGATTGTAGTCCTTCCTACCCTAAATCTCATAGACATGATGCTTTGCCCTTATCTCTTCTCTGTTGATCATAGTAATAGGGCCAAGTCTGCTGCAGGAAACTTCTGGTGAAGTTTCCCATCAACTCTTGGTGTCTTTTGGTAATCTAGCATCTCAGTTGGACCCCTCCTTGGATGGACTATCTGCTAGACATGGTGGGCCAACCTCTCTTGTCCTCTCAGTGCCAGTGCACACGGTGACCACACATTTGGCATGCCAAAGGCGCCTTCTGTGCATTGGGGCCCTTGGATTCGTCAATTTCTTCTCTCCCTCGAGCTCTAGTCATGTCCACCAGTCCCCCCTAGTCGCCCCCTTCCTCCTGGACCCTTTCCCCCCTCTGATTTCTGCCTCGGCGCGCCGTGACGAGCTCTGCCCTGTTCCACCAGTGACAACCGTTTTCTTCTTCCTCCTCGAGCTCCTCCGAAGCCCAGCTCGCCTCCCCTGCTCGTCCATGAGTCTTCTAGACTCCGCAAATGGTCAGCCGCGCCATCCCCAGAGCTCCAGTAAGGTGATAAGGTCACCACGGCGGCCGAGCCCATCTTCTCGTCTTTGGGCACCTATTTATAGCCCTCCCCGGAGCCCTTTGAGCTCACCCTGAGCCTCCCCTCTCTCCTCTACCCCTTCCCAGTCTCCTGCCCCAGATCGAGGAGCTCTCCTGCCCTGTAATTGCGTTGTGCACCTATTTATAGCCCTCCCCGGAGCCCTTTGAGCTCACCCTGAGCCTCCCCTCTCTCCTCTACCCCTTCCCAGTCTCCTGCCCCAGATCGAGGAGCTCTCCTACCCTGTAATTGCCGCCATGGCCGTGTCGTGCCCGGCCAAAATTCGGGCAAGCCCGAGCCTTTCTCCACCTCATTCCTCCTCCATAGGCCTCCTCGACCTCGTGGAAGCTTTTCCCTCAACCCATTCTTCCTCCCGTGCCCTGTGGTTGTGCCCCCTCGATCGGCCGCCGCCTTCCCTGTTCTCTGTCACCGCGAGCCTCTGCGCTCTGCCCCTCCCCGGCAACTGCTGCTCCAGGCGGGAGTAGTGCGTCCTACCGTGCCCGTCGGTGGCTTCGCCCCTGCTGGAGGTGGTCGGAGCCACCAGGAACGTCGCCGCCGCTGCGGCACTCCTCTGCCTCCTCTGTTCGTCGGGAGGAGGGAGGAGGAAGAAGAAGGAGGCGAGAGGAGAGAGAAAGGGACCTGACAGGTGGGCCCCGACCCCACCTGTGGGTGAGAGGAGGCGCCGCCAGCTGGATAAGTGGAAACACCTCGGGCGTATTTACTTTTTCCTCACGGGAAAGCATATTTCCCAGAGTGCGCGACCAAAGAGGCTGTTAGGGACTCGGTGGCAATTATTTATTTTGCAGATTAGTCCTTGGCAGAAAATCCATCATATCTTTTTATCTGTAACTCCGATTGAGTGATTCCAAAGCCCACATCTTCGTCTCGTCGATCCCGACAAGATGGTACCATTTCCACTATTTGTTTCCACAGTGGAAATGACAATGTTGCCCTTGCCGTAAACAACCCATCCTCCGAAAGAGAACTGTTTTTGACAATTCCTTCTGTGAGCTTCTCGCACTTCTTCTCGGTGGATCCCTCATCCCAGGCAAGCCACAACTCTCATTTGCTTCATTGCATTGCAATATCATAGTTTAATTAACTATTTTAATCACAAGTATATCTGGTTATAGTCGGGAATTTGAGTATGCAATGTTTGGATAGACAACTACTATGATGAGTACATGATTGTTAGTGACTAGTGTTTTACACACTAGTCAATGCCATGATGTTGAGATTACTGTATATGATTACTTTGGGTTTCATCCGACAGTTTATGGATATCGATCAACAGCAGTGGCTTGAGCTTATTAATTATTGGATTACTATCGGAGTGTGAGCTATGATAGAGATATTATTCGGAGATAAGGTAACTTAGTGGTTGATCTAGAGTCACCTGTCCGGGCTCATCAGTGCAACCACATTTGCCGATATGGGACGACCTTGACTTGGGCTGATCACGTGCTCTTTCACCGGTACCACCAAAGAGGGAAGGTTATGCGCGAGTGCTACCCTGGACCGGTAGGCGGCGATAACCTTCTGAGCCATTTGAGTTGTTTGGGGTACCCTTCCCCGTTTGGGATAGTTTTGTTTGGCCACGACAGTGGCAAGTGTCATGAGGACACGGGGCCACCCAGGACAGGACTCCACGGGGAGGATGATTGCTGGTGGTACAATGAGAGAGTCACGGGTTAGACAAGTTTCGTTGGAGCAATGTTGGTCCCTCCAAATGGGATCACGAGGTCAGTGCTCCATGGTGTGGGTAAAGTGTGCAACCTCTGCAGAGTGTCAAACCTATTCGAATAACCGTATCCACGGTATTGGACAGCGTGTCCAGACCTGAGTAGGTGGTCAACCATATCAGTGTTAGTAATGATGGAAGAACTCGTCTGAGTATGGTAACAGTTGGGCATCATGCTGGTGACAAGTCTTGGTATCCATCTTGAGGATATTTGCTAAAGGTTCTGAGTAAGATCAGAAGAGTTGGTATGACCATAGTACGGTGAAAGTAGCCTGGTATAGTTATTTTTCAACTACTCCTTTAGTAATAACAAATCTTTACCTAATCTTGATTGCTATGATGTTTTTTGTGAGCTTGCGAGTACATTCAAAGTACTCACCTGGCGTGTCATGCCAGTTTGCAGGTCATGCCATGATTGCTTGCTTGTCGAGGATTCCGAGTTGCGAGCTAGGATACGTGTTCCAGCGAGAGTCCCTGCGGAGTGGAGTTCATCACATCGGTCGTTGCTCCGCTGCTAGTGTAAGATTTACCGTAGGCAGGTGTAGTATCGCCAAGGCGATGTAATCCATGTATCCTTGTAATCTATTCCATAGTAATAAAGAGTTGATTTGTTCTATGCCAACGGTGCCGTATTCCAGAAGACTTGTCCTTGGGTTGGAATACGGGGCGTTCCGGTCTCCTCTGAGCCGGGGTGCCACGGTATGGCGATGATCAAGAGCTCGTCGTAAATGGTTACGTCGATGCAAGCTTTGACATTGATCCGGATGACTCTAAGTCTCAAACCGGATACATATTTATTCTCAATGGGGGTGAGGTAAGCTGGTGCATTTCCAAGCAAAGTGTGGTAGTTGATTCTACATTCGAAGCGGAGTACAGAGTTGCCTCGGAGGCGGCTAAAGAAGGTGTCTCGATGAACGAATCCATGACAAACCTTGGAGTTAAGCCCAATGTAGTGGATCCAAAGACTCTGTTCTATGACAACACTGGCGCCATTGCTTTAGCCAAGGAACCAAGGTTTCACAAGAGGACCACACACGTAAAGCGACGCTTCAATTCCATCTGTGGTTACATCAAGGAGGACATAAGTATTTGCAAAGTGCACACGGATCTCAGTGTTGCAGACCCATTAACTAAGCCTCTTACACGAGCGAACCATGATCAACACGAGAACTGTATGGGTCTTAGATTCGTTACAATGTAAATCACATAGTGATGTGAGCTAGATTATTGACTCTAGTGCAAGTGGGAGAATGTTGGAAATATGCCATAGAGGCAATAATAAAGTGGTTATTACTATATTTCTTTGTTCATGATAATAATTTTTTATCCATGCTAGAATTTTATTGATTAGAAACTCAAGTACATGTGTGGATACATACACAACACACACCCTAGTAAGCCTCTAAAGGACTAGCTCATTGATCAAAGATGGTCAAGGTTTCCTGACCATAGACATGAGTTGTCATTTGATAACGGGATCACATCATTAGGAGAATGATGTGATGGACAAAACCCAAACTATGAATGTAGTATATAATTGTGTCAGTTTATTGCTATTATTTTCTTCATATCAAGTATTTGTTCCTATGACCATGAAATCATGCAACTCCCGGACACCGGAGGAATGCCTTGTGTGTATCAAACATGACAACATAACTGGGTGACTATAAAGGTGCTCTACAGGTATCTTCGAGGGTGTCTGTTGGATTGGCGTGGATCGAGACTGGGATTTGTCACTCCGTATGACGGAGAGGTATCTCTAGGGCCCACTCAGTAATACAACATCACAAGAAGCTTGCAAGCAATGTGACCAAGGAGTTAGTCACGAGATTTTGTATTACGGAACGAGTAAAGAGACTGCGAGTAACGAGATTGAACTAGGGATGCAGATGCCAACGATTGAATCTCGGGCAAGTAACATACCGATGGACAAAGGGGACAACATACGAGATTAACTGAATCATGTACATAGAGGTTCAACCGATAAAGATCATCGTAGAATATGCAGGACCAATATGGGCATCCAGGTCCCGCTATTGGTTATTGACCGGAGGGTGTCACAGTCATGTCTTTGTAGTTCTCGAAGCCGCATGGTCCGCACACTTAAGGTTCACTAACGTTTCAATATTATTGAGTTACGTGTGTTGGTGACCGAAGATTGTTCGGAGTACTGGATGAGATCCAGGACCACGAGGAGCTCCGAAATGGTTTGCAGGTGAATATTTATATACAGGAAAGTGGTATTTGGGTTACAAAAAGGTTTTGGGCATTACTGGTAGTGTACCGGGAGTGACGAATGAGTTCTGGGGGTCCATCGGGAGGGGCCCATCCACCCCGGGGGACACACGGGCCCAAGAGGTGGCGCACCATCCCATAGTGGGCTGGGCAACCGACCCCATAAGGGGCCCATCTGCCCAAGAGGAAAAATGTGGAGGGTGGAGGAGTCCAACAAGGACTCCTCCCCACGCCCACCTCCTTGGCCGGCAGCCAAAGGCCCCATGGGAAACCCTAGGGCGCCTCCTCCCACCCCTTCCTCCTATATATAGTGGAGATTTTGAGGGCATCCACCACCTGAAAAACCACGTGCTGCACTCTCCTCTCTAGACCGTCTTCCTCCTCTAGATTAGTTCGGTAGAGCTCGGCGAAGACATGCCAGATTAGTTCATCACCACCACCACCATGTCGTTGTGTTGTCGGAGAACTCATCTACCTCTCCACCCTTGCTTGATGGATCAAGGAGGTGGAGATCGCCATCGAGCTATACATGTGGTGAATGCAGAGGTGTCGTCTGTTTGGCACTAGATCATGATTGGATGCAGGACTGCTTGTGATTTCGATTCCGAAGACGTTCGACTACATGAACCGCGTTTCTTAACACTTCCCGCTTAGCGATCTACAAGGGTATGTGGATCCGATCTCTCCTCTCATAGATGCTCAACACCATGGATAGACCTTGTATGTGCGTAGGATTTTTTTTGTTTCCCATGTAACCTTCCCCAACAGTCCGGTGGCGGATCCGACATTCCTGGCCATGGCCTTCGGCACCATCCCGTGCAGCCACCCCGCCCCTCGCAGCAACATAAGCTAGCCGTTGCTGATGTTGTTGCCCGCCATGAGTGCGGTATGGGGCATGCGGCTGGTTGCGGGGGTGGTCCTGCCTCCCTTATGCATGCGTCCCCCTTGTCTCCGATGGAACTTCCTCCTCCCGAACCACGATGATGGCTCTTGCGTAGAGTCGGTGATGTTTCTGTGGTTGTGATAGACACCGGGCACCTCGCGGTGGATCCTTGCTGGAGTTGTTCCAGTCCCGACGGCCTTGGACCAGCGTCTCTCTGGTGTCCCTCGTCGTCGGCGACCTCTGTCGGGCAGTTTCGGCCTCGACGAGCGGGTGGCCGCGTTCCTTCGAGTTCACCTAACTCATTGACGTCGTGACGGAAGGCCACAATAGCTTGGATTTGCGTCCCTCCATTTGTAGCTTGTCGGCATTGCTAAATGCTGTCACTCCAACCCCATGCATGGTTCTCTTCATCGTATGTCCTACCATGTACATAAAAACCTCCCCTTTTGCTAGGTCCAATGTGTTGGCGAACGTTGCATGGGAAACAAAAAAAATCCTACGCACACGCAATACCTATCCATGATGATGATCATCTACGAGAGGGGAGAGTGAATCTACATACTCTTGTAGATCGCTAAGCGGAAGCGTATATAACGCGGTTGATGTAGTGGAACATTGTAGGATCGAAAGTATGTCTAGAGGGGGTGATTAGACTACTTGACAAGATTTTTTTTGCTTTTTCCCAATTTTACTTGAGAGGCAGCTATGACAGTTATAACAAGTCAAGTAGACCCTACACATGCAGTTCTAATAGTATAGCATCGGAAAGTAAACATGCAAGTGCAAAGTAGAGGAGTAAGGTAGGGAGATCAAAGACTTGAGGTTGACAAGGCGATTTTTGGCATGGTTCCGATAGGTGGCACTATCATACATCCATGTTAGTGGAGACTTCAACCCATGGAGGATAACGGCTGCGAGAGTCCACGAAGGGATCCACCCACGGAGGGTCCACAAAGAAGCGGCCTTGTCTATTCCGCCACGGCTTCTGTCCACACAAGACTAGCCTTACTCACGGTCGATCTTCACGAAGTAGGCGATCTCCTTACCCTTACAAACATCATGGTTCAACTCGACAACATGAAGTAGGAGGCTCCCAAGCGACACCTAACCAATCTAGGAGGCACCACCCTCCAAAAGGTAATAGATGGGGTAGATCAATGAACTCTTGCTATTGTGCTTCTAGAGATAGTCTCCTCAACACAAATCTCTCCCTCACAGAATATGCACGGGTAGGAGAGGTTGATTTGGTGGAAATCAGTTTGGGGAGCCTAGAGATCAAGTTTCAAATGAATGGAATGGAATATCTTGGTATCAACACATGAGTAGGTGGCTCTCTCTCAAAAAATGGATCTGGAAATGAAGTGCGTGTTCTGAGTGCTTCTCCCACGAATGAGAGGTGGGTGAAGGGGTATATATAGGAAACAACCAAAATCCAACCGTTACACGCAAAAGAGCAAACTTGGTGACACCGACCATCACTAAAGGTGTGAACTTTTGAATATCGGTGAGACCGATATATAGAACTCGGTGGCACCGAAAAGGTGACTAACAGTCAGATGGCCAAACTCGGTGGCACCGATAATGAAACTCAAAAATTCTGATTTTATGTATCTCGGCAACAGAATGTTGGTCACACTAAACTCGGTAGCACTGATGCAGTTTCGGTTGCACCGATTTGGTGGGAATGGCTAGGGTTCTGTCTAGGGTTCAAACTCGGTGGGTCCGATGTGGAAATGTTGGTGACATCGAATTTGTGAATGTGGAACTTGACAGAGTGGAAATGTGGGGAAAATGACTGAGTGTTTTGGTGGCTAACTTTGAGCATTTGAGCAATCAGTTCATTTTACTACCTCACCCCCTTTTAATATTATTGGCTTTCCTATGGAATCAAAAGTGATTTCTCACAAATATAAAATGAAGAGTCTTCTAGCTTGAAGCTTGAGCCAATATTATTCGATTCTTGCATCCAGGGGAATCTCCACATAAACCTTAAGACATAGCATCTTTTGAACTTTTCTGAAATATACTTGGAAAACACATTAGTCCAATGATGCATATGTTGTGATAAATTATCAAAACCACCCTAGGGAGCAATTGTGCTTTCAATCTCCCCCTTTTTGGTAATTGATGACAACATACAGATCAAAGCTTCGACAAAATATATAATCAATGATTAGCATCGATGCTTTGAGAAGTAAGTGAAAAACAAGAGCTCCCCCTAAATTTGTGCATTATTTAAAATTTGCGTTTGAATGCAAATGCACAATCGATTAGGATCATGGGTTACTCTTCAATGTCACATACATCTTAGTGGTGCGTAAAGATAATAGCAATGCACATGACACCAACAAGAAAAGTGAGTGATCATCACAAGGACAGCTAAGAGATGATATCGTAGCATCACACAAGATAAAGCGTATGATGAATCACACAGATAGGATAAAGTCATCCAACAACCTAAGCTTTTAAAACCAAATGAGAGCAAATAAAGTCAAAAACTCTCTCTCACATGAAGTCTATGATCTATACCTTCCTCCCCCTTTGGCAACAAGTTACCAAAAAGTTCAAAGTATAGAACTACTCGTGTGTGTGGGCAGCTGATGATGGAGTTGATAGAACAACGTGTGCGAAGTCGTATGTTGATGTACCTGGAGATGGAGGAGTTGATACCGGAGGTGCTTGAGCTGGAGCTGGTGATGAAGGTGCTGAAGCTTGTGCTAAAGATGTCTGACATGTATCATGAGCTGGAACAACAGCTGACCAAGGCCTGCTGTTGAACCTAGTAGTAGTGGGAGGAGGAGACTCATCCTCGTCATCATCATCATCATCATCATCTTCATCTTCATCTTGTGAGTGTGGAATTTCCACAGAGTCAACTTCATGTTGAAGCTGTATGACAATGGTGGTCGACTCAGTTACCTTCACATCCATGTTATGGAATTTTGTCTCCGCAACTCTCTCAAGACTCTTATGATTTTACATGATCTCCTGGATGTTCTTCTACATGCCTTGGACAGTGCTCACTAGAAATGCCATCTGCTCAGCTGGAGTTCTAAGCTGTGGAACTAGAGGTGGGCTATTTCTAGCAGCTTCAGTCTCTGCTGCCATTCTGGCGGCAACTGAGTTGGGATCATTGTCATCCATCACAACCTCATTATGTTCAAATTTAGGCTGAAGAGGTAGATGGGGCGATTAAGTAGATATGCATGCTTTCCTAGCTTGGCATTGATGAGCATCTGAATGTAAGGTGCATATCCACAAGATCTCTTCTGATGTGCAGCAGTTCTCTGGATAGTCTCAACTATCAATTCCATCACTCTAAATCAGATATGTGTGTCTATCAGGTGCAGTAGGTTGATAGAATATCCCCTGATCATCTTCTCATCTCCTGACTTATGCACAAGGGTGTATTGCAGTATAGTATTTGTTGTAGGAATGCCAGCTTGAAGAAAATACACTGAACCAAACTTGTGACTGGCCAAGTACTGTCGTGGAATGGTCTTGTACATATTGGCCATGGAGTTGTGGTTTTGCTTAGCTTCTGCATACACATCTTCATCTCGATCTTCCTGCTTGGGGGTACCAATGATAGCATCCCATTCAGCAATTGTGGCTTCGTACTTGTGACTATCGGTCATCCAGACTAAAGAGTCGTCATAGAAATAAATAGTTGCATAGAATTGCATGATCAGCTCGTCATTCCATGGGGTCATCTTCTTCCCAACAAATTTCTCAATGTCCATTGCCTTGAAGTTCTCTCAGACATGTGGAAAGAAATCTTCATTATCCTTTATGTATGCCCAATCGACATACCTCATATCACTGACAATATGAATCTTGTCAAATAAGAGAGTCTCATAAATTTCTTGTTGTTCCTTGGTGCGAAACCTTGGATCAACAACAGTTCTTCTTCTGACAGCATATGGATCATTAGCTCTCCACTTCCTTAGTCCGACATCCTTCCTCTTCTTCATATCCTCTGCTATAGGATGAGCAGTATCGTGGAGTGGAAGGAATGGTCCGAGCTTCCTGAGAACTGGAGCATTCTCACCTGCTTCTTCCTCTGCAGCCGAGGCACTGGATGCAGGGCCTTTTGCTTTGGCATTTGCAGGTACGTCTTTTGTGGTCTTCCTGGAAGCTTGAGCCTTCTTTGCTTTAGCAGCAGGCTTAGGAACAGACTTCATGGCGTCACCCATCAACTTCTTCTTCTTGGGAGGAACTGGGATCTCCTCAGGAGCTTCTTCCTCATCAGCTTATAGATCTTCAAACATGGAAGTTTTTCTGTCAACAAGATGGACAATTCTCTTCATGGGCCTCTTCACAGCAGCTTTCTTTGCACGTGCATCCTTGGAAAGTCAGTGCTCTTCATGGCATACTCATGTGCTCTCAGTTCAGCTGGAGTAGCACTGATTTTCCTGACAGCCTTCTTAGGAGGGGCCTTTGAAGGAGATCAAGTCTCTTCAAGCACACAGTCTGAATCCTCCTCATCAGAATTTACCTTCCTTCTCTGCCTGGTGGCTGCCTTGGGCAAGCCATGGGAGCTGGGAGAACTTGGGTCTGAAGCAGAATTCTCTAGACTAGTGCCTGAGTCCATCTCAACACTCTGATCTCTGAAGTCATTCTAACTATCATCTGAACCTGACATACTGACATACACGCTCAGCAGGAAACAACAGAACCTATGAAGTGGATATAGGAAAGACGGAATGGATGAGCATCACCAAATTTAGATATTTTTGAAAATTTGAAGTCTGAAACTTAGGGTATGATCTTCTATAGGATGTAAATCGGTGGCACCGAGTTGGCATTTTTGGAGTCACCGAGAAAGCTTACTCGCTTAACAGAAACTAGGCAATCATTTTCGGTGGCACTGAAAAGAGCTGCTCGGTCTCACCGAGTTGCTTCTCAGGAACCCTAAAACAAGAATCAGTGGAACCGATTTGACAAACTCGGTCTCACCGAGTTGCATACTATGACAAATGAGATCCGAAATTTCCTACTTCTTCTAATCTAAGGATTCATCTAGTGGACATGAGGTTTGCATACAGTGGTATGAAGAATAAAGATTCCAATGCGTGAGAATCGGACGGGGAAACGCAAAGGGGATCGAACCGTACCCTAGCTCCGTGGCGGTCCGGCTACATCGATGATGGTGGAGCAGACTGCATCGATGGCGGCGAGTCCCACAGGCGGCAGCACTCAGGCAGATAAAGGCAATGACCTAGGGTCTTGGGGGCAGCAAGGGTTTGGTGAACGAACCATTTTGATGAAGTGAAATCAAAGGATTGGGTCCACGTATATATATACCCGTACGCTCTCGTGTCACCGAGATGGCAAAATCGGTGTCACTGAGTTCCTCAACTGTCAGTAGACAGGGAAACTCGGTGTAACAGAGTTGGCGATTTCACACAGAGGGATTGACAAGTGCTTGTTCAAGTTTTGTGATGAAGCATGAATAGAACTTGAGATGAGATAGCATAGATAGATAGAGAAGGGTCCTAGGCATTCTTGTCCATCCAATTGGCAAAAGATAAATCAAAAGCCAAATAACAACAATTGGATGTCCTCGAATGATCAAACACATGCAGACCAACATGCTCACACAATAAGAATGATGGATTAAACATGGTGAACATGCACAAACATCCTAGCAGCTATGAAGCACTTGGGTGATGACAAAGTCATCTATATATGAGTATATTGACATAGGAGCCAAGTAAGAATACTTGATCATAGGTCATACTCATCGTTAAGCACAAGTGGGGTTACCACTTTTATATAAGCATTAATGTGTTCATATCCTTAGGAGATGCTTATACTCAAGTCTTAGAGTAAAGCTCCCCCTTGATATGATATCCCCACTAAGAGGGATCAACTAACCTTGGGTTTTATCATAGAAGATATCAAGTAGATGTAGTAGTGGTGGATGCTCAATGTTGATGAAGATCATCTTGAGTTGGGAGCAACCCTTTTTGTTTGCATACTCCTTTCACCTACATGGGTTAGTCCCAAAGCAAAAGGAACATATGCAAGAATATCTATGGACATGGAGTGAAGCACACATGGGATAATGTCTGAAGATGCATTAATTACCTTGTTCCTTGCTTACCTTTGAGGGAATGTGTGACTCCTTGAAATAATGCATATGGTTGAGGTTGATTGCATATAGTTCTTGCCAAAATGAATAAGAGTGAATTTCATTGGCAGATTCACCCCTCAAGAACTTCTAGTTCTTCCTCTTGGGAATCCACACCAAATTGATGGGAATCCTTGGAGTTGTAGTAGCACTTGTTGAGGTAGAACTAGTAGTATCCTTGGGAATCCACTTGACCTTGGCTTGGGGTTCTTCTTCAAATAGGTCAATGTCATCTTGAAGCTTTCCATTGCCTTTGTGGTCTTGTGGTATAAGGCCATCTTGTGATCTTGTTCCTTCAGAAGGAGTGGAATCACACTTCTCTTCTTGGGGAACAAACTTGGGAGTGGGATATGGACCTTCTTCCCAAACATCTCTGTTGACGTAAAAGTAGCCAACACCTTGTTTCTTCCGATGTCATCCTTGCTTCTGCATAATTTCCTCAAACTGCTTACTTCTGGCAAGACTCTTGAATACACCTCTCTCTACAATCCCTTTCAATAGATCATTTTCTTGCTCAAGTGTAACTTGGCTAAGATAATCGTTAGTGGAATCAATAGAACTACTAGCAACACCATTATTCGATTTAGATTTAGCATTGTTGTTACTAGATGAAGAAACCTTCTTGCCTTTGTTACTAGTGTTCCTAGGTTTAACTTGTGGAACAAAGTTAGACAAGAGTAATAGTTTGGCTAGATAATAAGAACTCTTCTTCCGAAGGTCATCATTGATTGCTTTTAAGAACTCATGCTCTTGCTCCAAGTTGAGCTTCTCGAAGCGTAGCTTCTCATGGGTTCCTGCAAGCTCTATATGATCTTCTAGTGTAGTCTCATGAGCTAACTTAAGAGTTTTTAATTCTTGAGTTAGTCATTCATTTTCTTTCTTATCATAATCATTCGATTTATGTTGACTAGCATGATAAATAGCAAGTTCATTTCCAGTGCATTCACTAGTTTTATCTAGAAGCAAGTCATCTTCTCCTAACAAGTCATCCTCATCACTATTGAAATCAAGATACACAGGATGAGATACCTTGGGGCCTTTAGCCATGATGCCGTTTCTGACTCCCTCATTTGGTGAATCAAATAAGTTGTAGGAGTTGGTGGAAACAAGCGGAATCCCTGTAACACCTTCATCTTGACTATGGTCGGAGTGGGAGTGATAGCTTCTCTCGGAGTGGTGATCAAACTCGGAGCGAGAGACCCATTCACCGACATGAGCTTGATGTCTTCTTCTTGAACTGCTCTTGGTGTATTTGTCCTTATTCTCTGATTCCTTGCCTCTCTGTGAGTGTCTTCGTTCATAGTGATCTTCTCTACTCCTTCTGTCTCTACAAGGTGACTCATCTCTTGAGCTTCATCTTCGAGGTGACTCTTCTCTTCCTTTGTAGGGAGCCGAGCACTCATTTGAGTAGTGTTGAGGCTTCCCACAATTGTAGCAGTTTCGGTCACGACTGAACGAACGCTTCTCATCATGTCTTGAACTTGAGCTTCTATCTTTGCCTCAACTCCTGTAGAACTTGTTGAATTTTCTAACCATGAGGCTTATCTCTTCATCAGTGACAAGGTTATATTTTGAAGTAGCGGGAGCATCACACGAAGATTTATAAGCATCACTTGACTTGTTGTGCAACTCATCTTTGTCCTTGACTGACAACTCATGAGCAACAATCCTACCAATGACTTCAGTTGTCTTGAGATCTTTGTAATATGGCATCATTTGGATCAATGTCCACACTGTGTCATACTTGCCATCAAGATCTCTAAGTATCTTCGTGATCATGAATTTGTCGGTCATCTCTTTGCTTCCTAAGCCGCCAATCTCATTGGTAATGAGAGTTAGACTAGAGTACATCTCAGCGACTCCTTCACCATCCTTCATCTTGAACTTGTCAAGGTGTTGGGGATATTACCTGCGAGTAACCCGCCCTTGATGGGCCGGGTCACCAAAGGGGCGACTCACCATTAGTTGCGCGTTCCATGGCCCAGGAGATGAAGGGTGGTTCAAAAGGATCGTGCGGATGATGGAATATCAAGGAAGCTCCCGATCGTGGGGAACACGAGGACTTAGAGATAAGGAAAGCTACCAAGAGTAGAATGGCAGGACTTTGTGAACCCTAGGGCCTCGACCAGTATATAAAGGCGAGTCCCAGGGAGAGGTCAGGCGAGTTAGAGAGAATCGAGAGCTAGGTCAGGCGAGTTACGCCCTCCTTGTAATCGAAACCATTATCAATCCACACAAAGCAGGACGTAGGCTTTTACCTCCTCACGAGGGGCCGAACCTGGGTAAATCTGAGTCTCGCTTTCGCTCACCCCCTTCGAGTCGCCACCAAGGTGCGATGGCTCCATCTCTAAGTCCTTTCACGAGGACATATGCCGTGACAAAACCACAACAGTTGGCGCCCACCGTGGGGCTAGCGCACGGTGGAGTTGAGTTCTCGAAGGGAGCCCTACCAGGGTTAGAAAGCTATGCGGTCGGCATCATGACTAAGAGCCGCCGCGGGAAGTACTACATCGACAACTCGCTATGGGAGTCGGAGGCCAGTTCCGTTGAATCTGGCTACCGAGTCCCCTTCGGCAAGATCAACGTCTTCATCGGCATGATCGGGACGCCTGTTCCTGAGCCGGACACCTCCACCGACATCGTCGAGCCAGCCAGGTATGTCCTCCCCGTTACACGGCGGAACAAGAGTGGCCAGGTTTTCGTTGGTTTTACACAGGGAGACGACATGCAAGACGAAGTGGCGGGCCAGGAGATCACCCGTGTCAATTCCGATGGCGAGTCATCCATGGGCGAGACAGAATCGATCCACCCTCTTGAGGAAGGACAACTCGGGGGGCTGTCGTTGGCAATGGATCCCGAAGTCCTCGAGAGGTCTCGCCGGCAAATCGCCATCTACATTGCGGGGTCAGCCCAGGCTCATCAGAATCCAACTGGCAACAACGAGACCGGGGGAACATCCAAACCCCCAGCGCAAACCATGACGGAGCTAGCGGCAGAAATAGCCAGCCTTATGGCAACCACAATCACGTTTGAAAATCAGGAGTCGTTCAACGCCGAGCTAACTAAAGTGCGGGAGGCGATGGCCAAGGCACAGCGCGACATGGAAGGAGAAGCCGCCAGGATCGAGACACAGCGAGCCGCGGTCGCAGCAGAGACAGAGCGGCTGAACACCGAAGGCTGGCGGCTCAAGATACATCAGCGCGCGTCTCACGCTGTCCATCAAAGGAGGCACAATGGGCACGTCCCGGCCGACTTACAGCCAACTCACCTTTTCGACACTCCGCGCACCCCCGGGGCGGGTCCTGATCGGCCTTTACAAACCGTCCCGAGGGGAGGAGTGGTTCCACCACCCAATCCGCCGTTGACTCAGCCAATGGACGCCCATGCGACTCGATTCCAGACGCCGCAGGGTCACTTCTCAAATCCCGTCGACAATGTGCTGGCAGCAACCCGCCACCTAGAGTCCCTTCTGATTTACGGAAACACCCCGGTCGAGATAGAAGCTAGAAACGCCATCGAGATGCTGAAAACGGCCGTGGTTCAGCACGTGCAGTATTCCCATAGCCTTTATCGGCTCCACTCCATGCCTCAGGCAAGTCACACTGGGAGTCGCCATGAGGACTTCCCCGCAGTAACCAGTGGGCCGCGGTGACTCCCCCAACACGATCCGCTCGGATGCCCGACACACGAGCCCAGGATATTGTGGATGCAGCGCGAGCCGCGTGGCACATGGAGCCAACGGCCGTGGCGGGTCAGGCCTACCTGGCTTACACACCGTCACTGCCCCACGCCCCTGGACGGCGGGGGCAAACACATTGGAGTATCGTGCCTCGCGCCGGCTTTGCGCAACGAGCGCATGCCAAAGGACTTCGAAGGGCCCAGGAAGGTCCCCAACTACTCGCCGGATCTCGAGCCCGGGTCGTGGATCGAGAGCTATGAACTCTCGATGGATATGCTTGACGTAAGCGAGGCGGTCTGTGCTAAATACTTCACTATGATGCTCGAAGGGACGGCACACACTTGGCTGAAAAAGCTGTCGCCCAACTCCATCAACACTTGGGGCAGAGCTGAAGGAGAGCTTCATCAAGAACTTCAGAGGGACCCGTAAGCGCCCAATGACTATAGTCGACTTACAGCACTGCATCCAGCAGCCGGATGAGTTGGCCCACCATTGGACCCGGCGGGTTGCGGAAGTTATTCATTCATGGGAAGGCATTTCGGCAGCTCAGGCGATGTTGATCCTGGAGAAGAATTGCCATTACGAGCCTCTGGTACTGAAGCTAGGGAGACTTAAGTGAAAGGTACATGACATGGGCAAGCTAATGGACGCCCTTACCATAGACCATGATTGAATCACTAGCAACGGTCAAAATTTATCCTTAGTAACTGATGGACTAAGTAATTTTTCTTGATTACGGAGGTGGTTAAAGAGTTCGTCGTAAAGGGTTACGTCGATGCAAGCTTTGACGCTAATCCGAATAACTATGAGTAGTGAAACGGATTCGTATAGTAGAGTAGATATTTGGAGCATTTCCGAATAACACGTAGTAGCAGCATCTATAAGATGACATAAAGATTTGTAAAGAACGCACGGATCTGAAAGTTTCAGAACCGTTGACTAAAACCTCTCTCACGAGCAAGACGTGATCAGACCCCATAACTATATGGGTGTTGGATTCGTTGGAATCACATGGTGATGTGAACTAGATTATTGACTCTAGTGCAAGTGGGAGACTGTTGGAAATATGCCCTAGAGGCAATAATAAATTAGTTATTATTATATTTATTTGTTCATTATAATCGTTTATTATCCATGCTATAATTATATTGATTGGAAACACAGTGCATGTGTGGATACATAGACAAAACACTGTCCCTAGTAAGCCTCTAGTTGACTAGCTCGTTGATCAAAGATGGTCAAGGTTTCCTGGCCATAGGCAAGTGTTGTTACTTGATAACGGGATCACATCATTAGGAGAATCATGTGATGGACTAGACCCAAACTAATAGACGTAGCATGTTGATCGTGTCATTTTGTTGCTACTGTTTTCTACGTGTCAAGTATTTGTTCCTATGACCATGAGATCATATAACTCACTGACACCGGAGGAATGCTTTGTGTGTATCAAACGTCGCAACATAACTGGGTGACTATAAAGATGCTCTACAGGTATCTCCGAAGGTGTTCATTGAGTTAGTATGGATCAAGACTGGGATTTGTCACTCCGTATGACGGAGAGGTATCTCGGGGCCCACTCGGTAATACAACATCACACACAAGCCTTGCAAGCAATGTGACTTAGTGTAAGTTGCAGGATCTTGTATTACGGAACGAGTAAAGAGACTTGCCGGTAAACGAGATTGAAATAGGTATGCGGATACTGACAATCGAATCTCGGGCAAGTAACATACCGAAGGACAAAGGGAATGACATACGGGATTATATGAATCCTTGGCACTGAGGTTCAAACGATAAGATCTTCGTAGAATATGTGGGATCCAATATGGGCATCCAGGTCCCGCTATTGGATATTGACCGAGGAGTCACTCGGGTCATGTCTACATAGTTCTCGAACCCGCAGGGTCTGCACACTTAAAGTTCGACGTTGTTTTATGCGTATTTGAGTTATATGGTTGGTTACCGAATGTTGTTCGGAGTCCCGGATGAGATCACGGACGCCACGAGGGTTTCCGGAATGGTCTGGAAACAAAGATTGATATATAGGATGACCTCATTTGATTACCGGAAGGTTTTCGGAGTTACCGGATATGACGAATGGGTTCCGGGTGTTCACCGGGGGGGCAACCCACCCCGGGGAAGCCCATAGGCCTTGGGGGTGGCGCACTAGCCCTTTGTGGGCTGGTGGGACAGCCCATGAAGGCCCTATGCGCCATAGGAATAAAATCAAAAAGAAAAGAAAAAAAAGGAGGTGGGAAAGGAGAGAAGGACTCCACCTTCCAATCCTAGTTGGACTAGGATTGGAGGAGGACTCCTCCTCCCTTGGTGGCGCAGCCCTTGGGGCTCCTTGAGCCTCAAGGCAAGCCTCCCCTCCCTCCTCCTATATATATGGAGCAATTAGGGCTGATTTGAGACAACTTTTCCAAGGCAGCCCGACCACATACCTCCACGGTTTTACCTCTAGATCGCGTTTCTGCGGAGCTCGGGCGGAGCCCTGCCGAGATAAGATCATCACCAACCTCCGGAGCGCCGTCACGCTGCGGGAGAACTCATCTACCTCTCCGTCTCTCTTGCTGGATCAAGAAGGCCGAGATCATCGTCGAGCTGTACGTGTGCTGAACGCGGAGGTGCCGTCCGTTCGGCACTAGATCGTGGGACGGTTTGTGGGACGGTTCGCGGGGCGGATCGAGGGACGTGAGGACGTTCCACTACATCAACCGCGTTCACTAACGTTTCTGCTATGCGATCTACAAGGGTACGTAGATCGGAAATCCCCTCTCGTAGATGGACATCACCATGATAGGTCTTCGTGCGCGTAGGAAATTTTTTGTTTCCCTTGCGACGTTCCCCAACAGTGGCATCATGAGCTAGGTTCATGCGTAGATGTAATCTCGAGTAGAACACAAAAGTATTTGTGGGCGGTTATGTGCGTTTTGCTGCCCTCCTTAGTCTTTTCTTGATTCCGCGGTATTGTTGGATCGAAGCGGCTCGGACCGACATTACTCGTACACTTACGAGAGACTAGTTTCATCGCTACGAGTAACTCTGTTGCTCAAAGATGACCGGCGAGTGTCGGTTTCTCCAACTTTAGTTGAATCGGATTTGACCGAGGAGGTCCTTGGATGAGGTTAAATAGCAATTCATATATCTCCGTTGTGGTGTTTGCGTAAGTAAGATGCGATCCTACTAGATACCCATGGTCACCACGTAAAACATGCAACAACAATTAGAGGACGCCTAACTTGTTTTTGCAGGGTATGCTTGTGATGTGATATGGCCAACGATGTGATGTGATATATTGGATGTATGAGATGATCATGTTGTAATAGTTAATATCGACTTGCACGTCGATGGTACGGCAACCGGCAGGAGCCATAGGGTTGTCTTTAAACTAACGTTTGTGCTTGCAGATGCGTTTACTATATTGCTAGGACGTAGCTTTAGTAGTAATAGCATGAGTAGCACGACAACCCCGATGGCGACACGTTGATGGAGATCATGATGATGGAGATCATGGTGTGACGCCGGTGACAAGAAGATCGTGCCGGTGCTTTGGTGATGGAGATCAAGAAGCACATGATGATGGCCATATCATGTCACTTATAAATTGCATGTGATGTTAATCCTTTATGCACCTTATCTTCCTTAGAACGACGGTAGCATTATGAGGTGATCTCTCACTAAAATTTCAAGACGAAATTGTGTTCTCCCCGACTGTGCACCATTGCGACAGTTCTTCGTTTCGAGACACCACGTGATGATCGGGTGTGATAGACTCAACGTTCACATACAACGGGTGCAAAACAGTTGCACACGCGGAACACTCGGGTTAAGCTTGACGAGCCTAGCATGTGCAGACATGGCCTCGGAACACATGAGACTGAAAGGTCGAGCATGAATCATATAGTTGATATGATTAGCATAAAGATTCTTACCACTGAAACTATTCTCGACTCACGTGATGATCGGACTTGAGATAGTGGATTTGGATCATGTACCACTCAAATGACTAGAGAGATGTACTTTTTGAGTGGGAGTTCTTAAGTAATATGATTAATTGAACTAATTGTCATGAACATAGTCTAATGGTCTTTTGCGAATTAAGATGTAGCTTCCGCTATAGCTCTACTGTTTTTATATGTTCCTAGAGAAAATTTAGATGAAAGTTGATAGTAGCAAACTTTTCACAGGATTGTCCTCGTTGCTGCGCAGAAGGCTTATGTCCTTAATGCACCACTCGGTGTGCTGCACCTCGAGCGTCGTCTGTGGATGCTGTGAACATCCGACATACACGTTTCTGATGACTACACGATAGTTCAGTCCAAAATGCTTAATGGCTTAGAAGCAAGGCGCCGAAGACGTTTTGAAACGTCTCGGAACATAAGTGATGTTCTAAAGAGATGAAATTGTGATTTCATGCTTGTGCCCTTGTTAAGAGGTACGAGACCTCCGACAAGATTCTTTGTCCACAAAGTAAAGGAGAAAAGCTCAATCATTGAGCGTGTGCTCAGATTGTCTGAGTACGACAATCGCTTGAATCAAGTGGGAGTTAATCTTCTAGATGAGATAGTGATGGTTCTCCAAAGTCACTGCCACCAAGCTGTGAGAGCTTCGTGATGAACTATAACATATCAAGGATAGATACAATGATCCTTGAGCGATTCACGATGCTTGACACTGCGAAAGTAGAAATCAAGAAGGAGCATCAATAGTTGATGGTTAGTAAAACCACTAAGTTTCAAGAAAGGCAAGGGCTAGAAGGGATACTTCGTGAAACGGCAAAACAGTTGCTGCACTAATGAAGAGACCCAAGATTAAACCCAAACCCAAGACTAAGTGCTTCTATAATGAGGGGAACAGTCACTGAGGCGGAGCAACTCTAGATACTTGGTAGATAAGAAGGCTGGCAAAAGTCGAAAGAAGTATATTTGATATACATGATGTTGATGTGTACTTTACTAGTACTCCTAGTAGCACGAGGGTATTAGATACCGGTTCGGTTGCTAAGTGATTAGTAACACGAAATGAAAGCTACGGCATAAACGGAGACTAGCTAAAGGCGAGGTGACGATACGTGTTGGAAGTGTTTCCAAGGTTGATATGATCAAACGTCACACACTCCATCTACCATCGGGATTGGTGTTAAAACCTAAATAATTGTTATTTGGTGCTTGCTTTAAGCATGAACATGATTGGATCGTGTTTATTGCAATACGATTATTCATTTAAAGAGAATAATGGTTGCTCTATTTGCTTGAATAAATCACCTTCAATGGTTTATTGAATCTCGATCGTAGTGTTACACATGTTCATAATATTGGTGCCAAAAGATACGAGGTAATGATGATAGTACCACTTACTTGTGGCACTGCCGCTTGAGTCATGTTGGTATAAATTGCATGAAGAGGCTCCATGCTGATGGATCTTTATACTCACTTGATTTTGAATCACTAGTGACATGCAAATCATACCACATGAGCAAAGCCTTGTTTTCATTGAGATGAAACAAGATAGTAACTTGTTGGAAGTGATACATTTTGATGTATGCAGTCCAATGTGTGCTGAGGCACACAGTGGATATCATTATGTTCTTACTTCACTGACGATTTGAGTAGATACAAGAGTATTTACTTGATGAATCACAAGTCTGAAATGTTGAAAAGTTCAAACTATTTTAGAGTGAAGATCGTCGTGACAAGAGGATAAACAGTCTACAATATGATCATAGAGATGAATATCTGAGTAATGAGTTTTGGTACACAGTTAAGACAATGTGGAAATTGTTTCGCAGTTCATGCCACCTGGAACATCATAGTGTGACGATGTGTCTGAACGTCATAGCCACGCACTATTTGGTATGGTGCATGATATGATGTCTCTTATCGAATTAGCACTATCGTTTATGGGTTATGCATTAGAGACAACCGCATTCACTTTAAATAGGGCACCGCGTATTTCCGTTGAGATGACACAGTATAGACTGAGGTTTAGAGAAATCTAAACTGTCGTTTTTTGGAAGTATGGGGCTTCGACACTTATGTGAAAAAGTTTTAATCTGATAAGCTCGAACCCAAAGCGGATAAATGCATCTTCATAGGATATCCAAAACAGTTGGGTACATCTCCTATCTCAGATCCGAAAGCAAAGTGTTTGTTTCTAGAAATGGATCCTTTCTCGAGGAAAGGTTTCTCTCAAAAGAATTGAGTGGGAGGGTGGTAGAACTTAATGAGGTTATTGAACCATCACTTCGACTAGTGTGTAGTAGGGCATAGGAAGTTGTTCCTGTGGCGCCTACACCAATTGAAGTGGAAGCTGATGATGGTGATCATTGAGCATCGGATAAAGTTACTACAAACCTCGTAGGTTGACAAGGTCGCGTACTACTGCAGAGTGGTACAGTAACCCTGTCTTGGAGGTCATGTTGTTGAGCAACAGTGAACCTACGAGTTATGGAGAAAGCAATGGTGGGCCTGGATTCCGACAAATGGCTGGAGGCCATGAAATCCGAGAGAGGATCCATGTATGAAAACAAAGTGTAGACTTTGGAAAAACTACTTGATGGTCATAGGACTATTGAGTAAAGATGGATCTTTAAAAGGAAGACAGACGACGATGGTGATAAGTCACTATTAAGAAAAGCTCGACTTGTCGCAAAGATGTTTCCGACATGATCAAACAGTTGACTATGGTGAGACTTTCTCACTCGTAGCGATGCTAAAAGTATGTTAGAATTATGTTAGTAGTTGTTGCATTATTTTTGAAATATTGCACATAGGATGTCAAAACATTGTTTCCTCGACGGTTTCCTTGAGCAAACATTGTATGTGATACAACCAGAAGGTTTTGTCGATCCTAAAGATACTAACAAATATGCAAGCTCCAGCGATCCTTCAATGGACTGGTGCAAGCATCTCGGAGTTGGAATATACACTTTGATGAGATGATCAAAGATTTTGGGTTTGTACAAGGTTTATGAGAAACTTGTATTTCCAAAGAAGTGAGTGGGAGCACTATAGAATTTCTGATAAGTATATGTGGTTGACATATTGTTGATCAGAAGTAATGTAGAATTTCTGTGAAGCATAAAAGGTTGCTTGAAAGGTGTTTTTCAAAGGAATACCTGGATTGAGCTACTTGAACGTTGAGCATCAAGATCTATGGAGATAGATCAAAACGCTTAATAGAAGTTTCAACAAGATGCATGCCTTGACAAGTTTTTGAAGGAATTCGAAATAGGTCAGCAAAGAAGGAGTTCTTGACTGTGTTGTAAGGTGTGAATTTGAGTAAGACTCAAAACCCGACCCCGGCAGAATAAAGAGAATAGACAAAGGTCATCTTCTATGCCTTGGACGTAGAATCTGAAGTATGCCATGCTGGGTACCGCACCTGATGTGTGCCTTGACTCAAAGTCTGTTGAGAGGTACAGAAAGTGATCCATGATTGAATCACTAGCAGCGGTCAAAATTTATCCTTAGTAACTGATGGACTAAGTAATTTTTCTCGATTATGGAGGTGGTTAAAGAGTTCGTCGTAAAGGGTTACGTCGATGCAAGCTTTGACGCTAATCCGAATAACTATGAGTAGTGAAACGGATTCGTATAGTAGAGTAGATATTTGGAGCATTTCCGAATAACACGTAGTAGCAGCATCTATAAGATGACATAAAGATTTGTAAAGAACGCACGGATCTGAAAGTTTCAGAACCGTTGACTAAAACCTCTCTCACGAGCAAGACGTGATCAGACCCCATAACTATATGGGTGTTGGATTCGTTGGAATCACATGGTGATGTGAACTAGATTATTGACTCTAGTGCAAGTGGGAGACTGTTGGAAATATGCCCTAGAGGCAATAATAAATTAGTTATTATTATATTTCTTTGTTCATGATAATCGTTTATTATCCATGCTATAATTGTATTGATTGGAAACACAGTGCATGTGTGGATACATAGACAAAACACTGTCCCTAGTAAGCCTCTAGTTGACTAGCTCGTTGATCAAAGATGGTCAAGGTTTCCTAGCCATAGGCAAGTGTTTTTACTTGATAATGGGATCACATCATTAGGAGAATCATGTGATGGACTAGACCCAAACTAATAGACATAGCATGTTGATCGTGTCATTTTGTTGCTACTGTTTTCTACGTGTCAAGTATTTGTTCCTATGACCATGAGATCATATAACTCACTGACACCGGAGGAATGCTTTGTGTATATCAAACGTCGCAACGTAACTGGGTGACTATAAAGATGCTCTACATGTATCTCCGAAGGTGTTCATTGAGTTAGTATGGATCAAGACTGGGATTTGTCACTCCGTATGACGGAGAGGTATCTCCGGGCCCACTCGGTAATACAACATCACACACAAGCCTTGCAAGCAATGTGACTTAGTGTAAGTTGCAGGATATTGTATTACGAAACGAGTAAAGAGACTTGCCGGTAAACGAGATTGAAATAGGTATGCGGATACTGACGATCGAATCTCGGGCAAGTAACATACCGAAGGACAAAGGGAATGGCATACGGGATTATATGAATCCTTGGCACTGAGGTTCAAACGATAAGATCTTCGTAGAATATGTGGGATCCAATATGTGCATCCAGGTCCTACTATTGGATATTGACCGAGGAGTCACTCGGGTCATGTCTACATAGTTCTCGAACCCGCAGGGTCTGCACACTTAAAGTTTGACGTTGTTTTATGCGTATTTGAGTTATATGGTTGGTTACCGAATGTTGTTCGGAGTCCCGGATGAGATCACGGACGTCACGAGGGTTTCCAGAATGGTCCGGAAACAAAGATTGATATATAGGATGAGCTCATTTGATTACCGGAAGGTTTTCGGAGTTACCGGGAATGTACCGGGAATGACGAATGGGTTCCGGGTGTTCACCGGGGGGGAACCCACCCCGGGGAAGCCCATAGGCCTTGGGGGTGGCGCACCAGCCCTTTGTGGGCTGGTGGGACAGCCCAAGAAGGCCCTATGCGCCATAGGAAGAAAAGAGAAAAGAAAAAAAAGGAGGTGGGAAAGGAGAGAAGGACTCCACCTTCTAATCCTAGTTGGACTAGGATTGGAGGAGGACTCCTCCTCCCTTGGTGGCGCAGCCCTTGGGGCTCCTTGAGCCTCAAGGCAAGCCTCCCCTCCCTCCTCCTATATATATGGAGCAATTAGGGCTGATTTGAGACAACTTTTCCAAGGCAGCCCGACCACATACCTCCACGGTTTTACCTCTAGATCGTGTTTCTGCGGAGCTCGGGCGGAGCCCTGCCGAGATAAGATCATCACCAACCTCCGGAGCGCCGTCACGCTGCCGGAGAACTCATCTACCTCTCTGTCTCTCTTGCTAGATCAAGAAGGCCGAGATCATCGTCGAGCTGTACGTGTGCTGAACGCGGAGGTGCCGTCCGTTCGGCATTAGATCGTGGGACGGATCGCGGGACGGTTTGTGGGACGGTTCGCGGGGCGGATCGAGGGACGTGAGGACGTTCCACTACATCAACTGCGTTCACTAACGCTTCTGCTGTGCGATCTACAAGGGTATGTAGATCGGAAATCCCCTCTCGTAGATGGACATCACCATGATAGGTCTTCATGCGCGTAGGAAATTTTTTGTTTCCCTTGCGACGTTCCCCAACAGTAGGGCCGGCTGCAGGAGCAACCGAGCGCATCCGGGTCGCGACAGGTCCCATTCGGAGGTTTCCCTAGCCAAGGACCAAAGGGCGGGTCGCAGCACAATGCTGGCCAATACCAAGTTCATAACCAGCAGTACCACCCGCTGGGAATGTTCCAACAACCACCCCCGCAAGGAGACCCCCAGCGGCAGGAGGGTCGGGGCGGGTTCCAAAATAACCCCAAACAGTTGAACAGCGGGCAGTACCACGTGTTCACCACCAACACCTGTAAATGGGATCACAAGGTGAAGCATAGAACTTCGTCGATGAGCTGGCGCTCCTTCGATACCTTCACTGGTCAGAGCAACCCATAACGTGGAGCCGAGAAGACCATCCACCCCGAGTCGACAACCCTGATGACTTAGCCCTGGTCGTGGCTCCCCAAGTCGGGGGATACACCCTCTCCAAGGTCCTCATGGACGGGGGCAGCAACATCAACATCCTATATTTTGACACTTTCCGACGGATGAACCTCTTAGAGAAGGACCTGATGCCATCATCCATGGTCTTCCACGGTATTGTCCCCGGTAAGTCAGCGTACCCGATTGAGCGGGTTAAGCTTAATGTGGCTTTCGGCACCGAGTCAAACTACAGGAGCGAGTCCCTCCTGTTTGAGGTAGTCAAAATCAAGAGCCCCTATCATGCGCTGTTTGGACGGCCGGCTTACGCCAAGTTTATGGCCCGCCCATGCTATGTTTATCTCAAGCTCAAGATACCTGGACCCAAGGGTCCCATTACCGTCCACGGCGACAGGGAGATAGCCCAAGAGTGCGAAGGAGATGCGGCTTACGCCGAGTCAGCTTGCGCGGCCGAGGAGCTCAAGTTCCACCAATCCCATGTCGACCCGGCGGACATGACGCCGCTCAAAAGGCCGACTATCGATTCTGAGCCGCCCCTCAAGTTTAAACCAACGGACGACACCAAGGTTATCGATTTTACGCCACACGACTCCACCAAGCAGTTCACTATTGGGGCAGGTCCCGACCCCAAATAGGAAAGCGCGCTCATCGAATTCATCCGTGAGAATAAGGACATCTTTGCATGGAAATCTTCTGACATGCCGAGTGTACGGAGAGAATTCGGTGAGCACCATCTTAATACCGACCCTAAAGTTAAGCCCGTGCGGCAATACCTTCGCAGGTTTAATGAAGAACGTCGTAAGGCGATTGGAGAAGAAGTAGCCCGGCTCCTTGCCGCTGGGTTCATCATCGAGGTTTTTCACCCGGAATGGCTGGATAACCCGGTCCTGGTGCTCAAGAAGAATGGCACTTTCCGCATGTGCATTGATTACACTGACCTTAACACAGCCTGCCCGAAGGATCCGTTCGCCCTTCCCTGCATTGATCAAATCATTGATTCGACGGCGGGTTGTGAACGTCTGTGTTTCTTGGATGCTTATTCGGGATACCACCAGATAAAGATGGTGGTGGCAGATCAGGAGAAGACATCCTTCATAACCCCGTTCGGAGCTTTCTGTTATGTGTCCATGCCGTTCGGGCTCAAGAGTGCGGGGGCGACTTACCAGCACTACATCCAGAACTGCTTACACAGCCAGATAGGCCGGAACATCCATGCTTACGTGGACGACATCGTGGTCAGATCTCACCGCAAGGAGTCGCTCTTGGAGGATCTCAAAGAAACCTTTGACAACCTGCGTGTTTACCAGATGAGGCTTAACCCCACCAAGTGTGCTTTTGGTGTCCCGCGGGGAAGTTATTGGGTTTCTTGTTATCAGAACGTGGCATCGAGGCCAACCCGGAGAAGATTGAGGCAATTACTTCACTTGGGAAACCAGCCAACGTTAACCAGGTGCAGCGCATGGCGGGTCGAATCGCGGCCTTGAGCCGTTTAATAAGTTGCCTTGGGGAGAAGGCCATCCCTCTCTACCAGCTGCTCAAGAAGACAGATCATTTCGTGTGGACAGACGAGGCCAACGAAGCCTTCGAAGCCTTGAAGCGACAATTAGCTAACCCGCCAGTGTTGGCGGCTCCGGCAGACAAGGAACCTATGCTCCTATACATTGCGGCCAATTCCGAAGCATTCAGCGTGGCAGTAGTTGTCGAGCGAAAGGAAGAAGGAAAGGAATACCCCCTCCAGCGACCGGTGTATTTCATCAGCGAGGTCCTCACCCTCTCCAAGCAACGCTACCCACATTGGCAAAAGTTGGTTTTTGGGGTATTCATGGCGAGTCGAAAGCTGAAACATTACTTCCAGGAACACCCGATCACGGTCGTCAGCTCCGTCCCCCTCGGCGAGATCATACAGAACCGAGAGGCTACTGGACGGATTGCCAAATGGGCCATCGAGCTTGGACCCCATCAGGTGCGGTATACGCCTCGATCAGCTATCAAATCTCAAGCACTCGTGGACTTCATCAATGATTGGACCAAGTTACAAATCCCTGAGTAAAGACCAGATCTTACATACTGGACCATCTATTTTGATGGGTCCAGACAGTTCGAAGGCTCGGGGGCTGGTGTGGTGATAACTTCGCCTCGAGGTGACAAGTTTTGCTATGTCCTCCGGCTCATGTTCCCATGTACCAATAATGCAGCAGAATACGAAGCTTTGCTCCATGGTTTGCGACTCGCCAAGGAGATGAACCTCACACGAGTGAGATGCTTGGGCGATTCAGATCTGGTGGCGTAGCAAGTTTCCGGCACCTCGGATTCATGAGACCCTCTGAAGGCGGCTTACAGACGAGCTATGTCAGATGTGGCAAGTCATTTCAATGGCTATCAAGTGGATCACATCGACCGTCGGCTTAACGAAGCAGCGGACGCTCTTTCTCGCCTTGGTTCGCAGCGTAAGCCGGTTCTTCCCACTGTCTTTTTGGATATATTACATAACCCTTCAATAAAACTACCTTCGGAGGAAGATCTAGCGGTACCAGACCCCGAATCTCAACTCGTGGCGGCTCTCCACGCTAATCCAGACTCGGTGACTCCCTACATGGTGTATCTAACCAGAGCGAGTTACCTGCCGGCGAGTTGCTAGCTTGCCAGATCTCCATCGATGCAAATCCATGGTCATACACAATGGCGAGTTACACAAACGAAGCACCTCAGGGGTATTTCAAAGATGTGTTTCTTCTGAAGAAGGATGTATGATTCTCAATGAAATTCACGCGGGCGACTGTGGTCATCATGCTGGGTCCCGATCCTTGGTTTCTAAAGCCTTCAGACATGGGTTTTATTGGTTGACGGCTCACGCAGACGCACAGGAGATCGTTCGCTGATGTGATGGCTGCCAAAAGTTTGGACGCCAGATGCATGTACCGGCTCAAGAATTGCGGATGATGCCAATCACTTGGCCGTTTGCAGTCTGGGGGCTTGATATGGTTGGTCCCTTCAAAATGTCTTCCAACAAAAAAACCCATCTGTTGGTGGCGGTTGACAAATTTACCAAATGGGTGGAGGCAGAACCTGTTAGCAGTTGTGACGCCGATACGGCCGTCAAATTCTTGAAGAAGCTGATTTTCAGGTTTGGATATCCTCATATTATCATTACTGACAATGGTACTAACCTATCAAAAGGTGCAATGCAAGAATTTTGTTCACGAGAGCATATCCGACTTGATGTTTCCGCGGTTGCACATCCCCAGTCCAATGGACACGCAGAGAGGGCGAATCAGGAAATATTGCGGGGGATTAAGCCTCGGCTCATGGTACCTTTGGAACGCACACCAGGATGTTGGGTCGAGGAGTTGCCATCAGTACTGTGGAGTATCTGGACGACTCCAAATCGCTCCATGGGTTTTACTCCTTTCTTTCTGGTCTACGGGGCAGAAGCGGTGTTACCAAGTGACATCAAACATGATTCCCCACGAGTCGCCACCTACGTGGAGCAGGAGAACGAGTTGGCACGACAAGACTCGCTGGATGCCTTGGAGGAGGAACGCGACTTGGCCGCGTCACGGTCGGCGATTTACCAACAGGACTTGCGCCGTTATCACAGTCGTCGGGTCAAGAACCGAGCTTTCCAAGAAGGCGACTTAGTGCTCCGTTTGATTCAAGATCATACCGGTATGCACAAGCTGTCACCTTCATGGGAGGGACCGTTTGTCGTCAGCAAATAACTTCGGAACGGCTCATACTATTTGATGGATCTTCGCCAAGATCGGCCAACTACGGGGGTTGAGACAACTCGCCCCTGGAACATAGCCCATCTGCGGCCTTACTACACTTAGAGCCATGAGCTCCCTCCTTTTTTCTTTATCAGTTTTTAGCAAATTGCAATCCATGAATTATGAAAGCAATAAAGCCGGCACCCACGAATTTCGGGGTCCTTTGCCATTTCAGCTTTTGAAAGCATGAGTCTTTATTGTTCTATAAGTCGCCCAAACATGGACGCTATCAAAGTCAAAGAGCGTAAGTCTCCATGCCGCACTTGCTTCAAAACTGGGCTTTGATAAACCGCCAAAGAGGACCAACATTGCCAAGTCGCACGGTCCAAACATAGGCGCCTTATATGATTTTGAGAAGTAAACCGGCTTACTTGGGGGCTACTAGCCCCCAAGTCGTTTTGCAGTAAGAGCGTATACGCTTCTGTAATCCTATGCCTAGTTTCTTCCTAAACCATAGGTCACTTGGGGGCTTCCACTCATTGAGTTCAGCCTGAATACCCTCTTGGCTAGCGAAAAATTACCGCATTACAAATGGTTATACTGGACTATGTGTTGAACAAGTCGCCACATGGACCTATGTACTCGAGGAGAGTCAATCCGTTATTTGGACCCTGAACTCGCCTTGGTTAAAACATAAAAGGTACCGGCCAGAGTAACACATGGAAAATAGAGAAACCATTGGTTCATTGAACCTGCTTCACAGAAGCTTGACTCGCGCTTGATTAGCCGGTCTAAAACAACAAGGCTTTTTTGCAAAAGCTTCCTAAGGGTAACACTAGAGTTTTGCAAACTCGTCTTATCCTATCGAAACTCATTGAGTCGATAATTTTTTTACTTTGAGTTGGCTTTGATTATAACTCGCCCCGGCTCATATTTCTCGCCGTAACCCGGGGGCTGATTTATCCCTCGCCATATCCCGGGGGCTAATTTATCTCTTGCCATGATCCATGGGCTGGTTTATTCCTGGACATGCACTTGCCGAATCGGCTGCTGTTTTCCTCACATACCAGGAAATTTTTTGAGACATTTCTTGGTTTATGAAAAAAGTTGCAGGCGAGTCATGCATAAGATTCAAGGACTACAAGTGGTTCTATCCAAAAACAATACGGCATGTTTGGTGTTACACACACACTAGCAAGACTATTACATGGATCGCATGGCCAGAATGGGTATCATCCCCCAGTAAAGGAAGGATCCATGGGCGAGTCAGGCCGCCGCCGAGTCGCCTTGCCTTGAGCTCTCCCCGCCTTCAATTCGTAAGTCGCCCAGCTTCCAGTTACACTTGGACAAGGCAATGAACTCGTCTTCATCATCAAGGAAGAGAGACAGGTCCAAGTCAAGATCAAAAGGATTCTTGGGACGACTAGGAACCAGGCTAGCGGTTTCATATGCAAGAGGCGTCACCTTCTTTTGTTCTCGTCATAGGCGGCTTGGTACTTGTTCAGATCCAAACTGGCTGCCAGTTGAGTCACCGCATAGCGAGATTCTACGATGGTTCTGTGATAGTCCATCTCGATGAATTCTGACCCGTCATCTTTCAACTCGGGGTAGCCGGCGACTATTTCTTCAGTTTTGAGCTCCAGGGCGTAAGCTAAGCACCGACTCAGGGTGTTAAACACTCCCTTTCGGGGGGCTGATCTTTTTAACTCCTCTATTTGAGGAGGCAGCGTAGACAAGAAGCCAAGCATCTGCTTGATGGTCATTATTGGTCCCTTGTTGCCCATCACTGCCTTGATTGATAACACGCCCCCGGTGTATAGCTGCTCAGCAAAGGTATATATGGCTTTTAATTTCAGCAGGCAGTCGTCCAAAAGATTGGCGGCTCGCGAACCTGCAAAGGGTACATCAGTATTCGATACTTTTTTTGATACCAGATTAGTTAGTCAAACAAGTACAGGGATAAAGCTTACCAAACATGGCGACTGTCATATCGGACACATGCTTTTTTAAGCCGGTCAGCTCTTGTTGGGCGGCTCCCAATTTCTCCTCTTCCTGCTCAGCACGCTTCAGGATGGCGGCTTGATCGGCCTTGGCTTTCTTCTCAAAAAATTTGTGGTCGGACTTCATCTTCTCTAGATCGGCCTGCAACAAGTGGAATTTCGTCTCCAACTCGGAGTGGGCATCCTGTTGTTCAGCCAGGTTTTTCTTTAAATCGGCTACCGCCGACTCAGTCTGTGCCATAGACTCCTGCACATCAAATTTGGGGACACAAGTCTCATAATTTTTGCAAGCAATACTCCTGACACTTGGGGGCTAATGTATGATTTTTTTATCAAAGTCATACTGTGTGCAAGACCCGGCTCATCTTCCGAAAGATGACTTAACCCTTGGGGGCTACAGGTTGAAGTCTTTTCTAATACAAGACCCGGCTCATCTTCCAAAAGATGACGAGGCCCTTGGGGGCTACAGGTTGAAGTTTTTTTAATAAAAGACCCGGCTCATCTTCCAAAAAGATGACCCGGCCCTTGGGGGCTACAGATTTAAGTCTTTTCTAATACAAGACCCGGCTCATCTTCCAAAAGATGACCCGACCCTTGGGGGCTACAGTTTGGAGATTTTTTCTACTACAAAGACCCGGCTCATCTTTCAAAAGATGAGTCGGCCCTTGGAAGGCTAATGGGTGCAAGAAAATACATCAACATACCTCGTGTTTGATCCTCATAAGGCGGAGCAAGCTTTTGTTCAGTTCAAAATCCCTCTCCAAATGATTTGTGAAGTCGAAGCAAAGCTGGTCAAATTCCAACTTCTCATATTGGAGGAGCTTGAGGGGTTCTGCATCTTCATCAGGGGAAAGGCGAGTGGCCTTGGAAGTATGTTTGGGAAGCACGGCAGTTGGGGGTGGAGTAGCCAACGCCAGTGACCACAACGTCTGGATCGTCAGTCGCCTTGAGAGGGCATGGTGGGTTACTCTGACCAGCGGTCTCCTTCAAAATGACGGGTGAGTCATCCCGGGCATCGGGAATATCGCCTGCATGAATATCACAAGCCGCCATTTGCTCCTCATCAGTCTCAGGAACAGAGGTGCTTGTGCCTAAGGCATCAGATGTTTGGAGAACAGAAGGAGAGTCGCCGGTTTTTCTTCTCTTCGCTTGTGCCCTGCAACAAAAGCACCAAGGTTAAAAGCACATATCATTGTTTGGAAAAATTGGGTTAACAAAGAAAACTTACCCTTGCACACGAATCATCGGCGGGAGAGCAAATATTGACGAGTTGCCACATGTGGGAGGAGAAGTCTACCAGAACAAAGACTTGAAATTCACAAAGTGGCGAGTCATATTTCACACGACAACAGGTATAATAAAATAAGAATGTACCTCCCTGGTGCGTTTCCGACCGGTTTTCTTCTCGCGCAGTCCGGTGACCAAGTCGCCAGAGCGACTACGGGTCTTGCGCGAGGGGGTAAATCTTGCTTTCTTCAAAAGGAAATCAGGGTCCATATAAGCATGCGGGTGATACATGGGCACTTTTCTGCAGATCCGCCTGGTTGGTCTAGGGGAAGGAGAAGGTGAGTCGGAAGAAATGGAAATTACCTCGGCTGCATCATTCTTGCTCTCATCATCGTCACCCTACGCATAAGGATGTATGGTGTAAACTTAAGTCGGAACACATAGATAAGGAGCAAGGGGAAAACCTTACCTCTGAATCTGCCTCGTCTGCATGTGAGTCGCCAACAAAAGATGAATCTTTTGTGGTGGCTTTCTTTTTGCTCACCATCTTCTTCTTTTTTGGTGGCACCTTGGTGGACTTCGGGGCGGTTGTTTTGGGGCCCCTCCGCCAAAACACATCGGTTTTCTGATGAATGAAGGCAAATCTTAAGCCATGAACGTTGCTAAGCATAAATAAGACAAAGGGTAGCTTGGACTCTTACTGGTGGCACCGGATTGGCGCGGCAGAAGGCTTTAAGGCCAATCTTGGCGCATTCTTCCACAGACTCGCCGGACAGTTTCTTGATAACTCCGACAATTTCGCTCTCTGAGAGTTTGTGGTGACTGGCGCATTGTGGATGGTCTAAAGTGTCGTCGTAATCATACATCAGCCCATCGCGGCGACTTAGGGGAGGATGTTCCATTCTATCCAGCAGCGGAATAGGTCGATCTCGATGAGCCCGTTGTTGTTCAGAGACTTCAACTCAGAGAAGATTGGGATGAACTCCGACTCTTCTTATTCTGTGAGCTTATCAGGAAATTTGAAGTCCATAGGCAGGCGGTCTGCTCTGAAGCCCGGGAGAGGGTTCTCGCCTGGTGGAGAAGTGTCCCGGCAGTAGAACCATGACTCGGCCCAGCCTTTGGGATGGCTGGGCAAAAGAACTGTCGGGAATCCCGTTCACGGCGTCTTTGGATGTTAACCCCTCCGAGCTCGTGGTTGGGACCGTTGGGAAACTCGGTCTGGCGGTTTAGATGGAAAAAGTTCCAGAATAAGGGGACCATGGGTTATCTCTGTAAAAATACTTCGCAGAAGACCTGGAACTGGCATAAGTTGCTGATGGAATTGGGTCCCACATCTTGAGAATGGACGTTGAGGAAATGCAGGACGTCCTGGAAAAACTTTGATCCGGGCGGCTTAAAACCACGCTCAAGGTATTCGATGAAGATTACTACTTCTCCTGGAGCGGGATTGGGGTCAGCTCGCCCGGGGCGGTTCTCCAACCGATGGTTTCCTTGCTGTCAAGGAGACCCGTCTTAACAAATTTCTCAAGCGTGGCATCGTCGACTTTGGTTGGTAACCAGTCACACCTCGTATTGGCCATTACTACAAAAAAGGGGAAATGAGGCGACTTAGTAAAAGACTAGGGGATGTTCTAACCCGCCAGTATGGGTCTACGGTGTTCATAAAAGGTTTGCTAACCCGCCAAACGGTTAACGTGCATCGTAGCCCATTATTTGCGCGATCTACGAGTATATCTTCAAGGGTGTTCTAACTCGCCCTTGAGACTGGAAGAGAAGGCATCATGCCTATAGTAATGAAACTAAGTCGCTACGAAGACTGAAGCTAAATGGCGACTCTCAGAAGTGTTCTTTTCCTTAGAAATATTCTCAACAGGTGAACAAACATGTTTCTATAGATGGGCAGTAAACAGTGGATCTACAGACGGATTGAAATAGAAGGATATTGCATGAAATAATGGTGATGAACTAGGCACATGACGCGGTTACAGCGTTGGACAACAGTCTGTAGGTTTAAACTGGCAAAAGGGCATGACTAAATGGCTGAAGCCTACTACTACCTAAGGTCAATCACGAGAGAATGGAACGAATCTAAAGCGGTTAAGGATGTTCATCGCATTATGAAGCTAGCTCGCAAGAGGTTACAGTCATGGTGTTCTCGGCCTAACCCTAGGTGGGGGTAGGTGTGTACCTATGGACAGGAGATCGTCACCGGGGGCGAAAGCTCGGCGCTTCGTGCTTCTTGGCGCCCGGAAGGTCGCAGTCGATGGAGAAGCTCCGGGAGCCGGAGACGACATCGGGGCGCTGGTGCTTGGAGAGGACGCCAGGGTGCTGGCGCTCGGAGACGCAGTGCACAGGGAAGACGAAGACGAGATGGAGGTTGGTGACGGGGTTTCTTTCCCCCCATTTCTCTTGTTATTTAAAGGGCAGGAACGGAAAACGAGTTATCGAGGCGGAGATCGAGGCGACAAGTCAGAGATCGCGATGATGGCGTCTAGATTCTCGGGATAAGCAATTATGGGCAAAAGATCTGTTGACGGTTACAGTGTTGGGAGCCCTGGAACCAAGGGGATGAGGTGACGCCATTTAATACTATGTGGCGACTGAGGTTAAGTACAATGGATGGTGACTTAACATTCGCCGAAAGGTTGGAAATGAGGAGAGTCGCCCCAAGCTGATGGAAGTTTATTGACACGAATGAATTCATGACAATCTGGGGCCTAATGTTGGGGATATTACCTGCGGGTAACCCGCCCTTGATGGGTCGGGTCACCAAAGGGGCGACTCACCATTAATTGCGCGTTCCATGGCCCAGGAGATGAAGGCTAGTTCAAAAGGATCGTGCGGATGATGGAATATCAAGGAAGGTCCTTATCGTGGGAACATGGCGACTTAGAGATAAGGAAAGCTACCAAGAGTAGAATGGCAGGACTTTGTAAACCCGAGGGCCTCGACCTGTATATAAAGGCGAGTCCCAGGGAGAGGTCAAGCGAGTTATAGAGAATCAAGAGCTAGGTCAGGCGAGTTACGCCCTCCTTGTAATCGAAACCATTATCAATCCACACAAAGCAGGACGTAAGCTTTTATCTCCTCGCGAGGGGCCGAACCTGGGTAAATCTGAGTCTCGCTTTCACTCACCCCCTTCGAGTCGCCACCAAGGTGCGATGGCTCCATCTCTAAGTCCTTTCACGAGGACATCTGCCGTGACAAAACCACAACACAAGGTGACTTCGAAGCACATCCAACTTACATTCTTTGACAGAATCAGTACCTTCGTGCATATCAACCAAAGTATCCCAAATTTCTTTTTCATTCTCAAGACGACTGATTTTGTTGATTTCTTCGGGGCAAAGTCAGTTGAAGATGATATCGCAGGCTTGAGCATTATGTTGCAACATCTTCAGTTCATGAGCTATCGCATCACAATATGGTTCATGCCCTTCTCCAAAGAAGTTACCTTGCACAGCAACACGAATAACAGCCCAAACACGAGGATTAAATCCAAGTATGTGCATTTTTATTTTATGCTTCCAACTAGCAAAATTAGTGCCATTGAAGTAAGGACCTCTACGATGATAATTTCCCTCACTAGATGCCATACTCTCCTAGGTTGCTAAACCAATGGAATGGAGACCAAAGTTGTGATACCACTTGTAGGATCAAAAGTATGTCTAGAGGGGGTGATTAGACTACTTGACAAGATTTTTTTTTGCCTTTTCCCAATTATACTTGAGAGGCAACTACGGAAGTTATAACAAGTCAAGTACACCCCACACATGCACTTCTAATAGTATAGCAGCGGAAAGTAAACATGCAAGTGCAAAGTAGAGGAATAGGTAGGGAGATCAAACGCACGAGGCTGACATGGCGATTTTTGGCATGGTTCCGATAGGTAGCGCTATCGTACATCCATGTTAGTGGATACTTCATACCACAGTGGGTAATGGCTGCGAGAGTCCACGGAGGGCTCCACCCACGGACAGTCCACAAAGAAGCGACCTTGTCTATCCCACCACAGCTTCCGTCCACGGAGGACTAGCCTCACTCATGGTAGATCTTCACGAAGTAGGTGATCTCCTTGCCCTTACAAACATCTTGGTTCAACTCCACAACACGAAGTAGGAAGGTCCCAACCGACACCTAACCAATCTAGGAGGCACCACCCTCCAAAAGGTAATAAATGGGGTAGATCGGTGAACTCCTTGCTCTTGTGCTTCTAAAGATAGTCTCCTCAACACAAATATCTCTATCATAGAATATACATGGGTAGGAGAGGTTGATTTGGTGGAAAGCAGTTTGGGGAGGCTAGAGATCAAGTTTGAAATGATTGGATTGGAATATCTTGGTCTCAACACATGAGTAGGTGGTTCTCTCTGAGAAAATGGATCTGGAAATGAGGTGTGTGTTCTGAGTGCTTCTCCCACAAATGAGAGGTGGGTGAAGGGGTATATATAGGCAGCAGCCAAAATCCAACCATTACACACAAAAGAGCAAACTGGTGACATCGAAGTTGGAAACTCGGTGGTACCGACCAGCACTAAAGGTGTGAACTTTTGAATCTCGGTGAGACCGATATATAGAACTCGGTGGCACCGAAAAGGTGACTAATAGTGATATGGACAAACTCGGTGGCACCGATACTCAAACTCGGAAATTCCGATTTTGTGTATCTTGGCAACATAATGTTTGTCACACTGAACTCGGTTGCACCGATGCAGTTTCGGTTGCACCGATTTGGTGGGAATGGCTAGGATTCTGTCTAAGGTTCAAACTCGATGGGTCCGATGTGGAAATGTTTGTGACACCGAATTTGTGAATGTGGAATTTGACATAGTGAAAATGTGGGGAAATGATTGAGTATTTTGGTGAATAACTTTGAGCATTTGAGCAATTAGTTCACTGTACTACCTCACCCCCTTTTAATAGTATTGGCTTTCCTATGGACTCAAAAGTGATTTCTCAGAAATATAAAATGAAGAGTCTTCTAGCTTGAAGCTTGAGCCAATACTATTCCTTTCTTGCATCCACGGGAATCTCCACATAAACCTTAAGCCATAGCATCTTTTGAACTTTTTTGAAATATACTTGGAAAACACATTAGTCCAATGAAGCATATGTTGTTATCAATTATCAAAACCACCCGAGATTCGATCGTATGTATCTCTATACCTAGTTCAATCTCGTTACCGACAAGTCTCTTTACTCGTTCTGTCATACAAGATCTCGTGACTAACTCCTTAGTCAGATTGCTTGCAAGGCTTATTGTGATGTTGTATTACCGAGTGGGCCTCGAGATACCTCTCCGTCATACGGAGTGACAAATCCTAGTCTTGATTCACGCCAACCCAACAGACACCTTCGGAGATACCTATAGAGCACCATTATAGTCACCCAGTTACGTTGCAAAGTTTGATACACACAATGTATTCCTCCGGTGTCCGGGAGTTGCATGATCTCATGGTCATAGGAACAAATACATTGACATGCAGAAAACAGTAGCAATAAACTAACACGATCATATGCTACATTCAGAGTTTGGGTCTTGTCCATCACATCATTCTCCTAATGATGTGATCCCGTTATCAAGTGACAACACTTGTCTATGGCCAGGAAACCTTGACCATCTTTGATCAACGAGCTAGTCAACTAGAGGCTCACTAGGGACAGTGTGTTGTCTATGTATCCACACATGTATTTGAGTTTCCAATTAATACAATTCTAGCATGGATAATAAACGATTATCATGAACAAGGAAATATAATAATAACTAATTTATTATTGCGTCTAGGGCATATTTCCAACAGTCTCCCACTTGCACTAGAGTCAATAATCTAGTTCACATCACTATGTGATTGTAATGAATCTAACGCCCATACAGTTCTGGGGTTTGATCATGTCTTGCTTGTGAGAGAGGTTTTTAGTCAACGGGTTTGAATCTGTTAGATCTGTGTGTGCTTTACAAATCTCTATGTCATCCTGTATATGCTGCTACCACATGCCACTTGGAACTATTGCAAATGACTTCTCCACTATACAAATCTGGTTTACTACTCAGAGTCATTCAGATTAGTGTCAAAGCTTGCATCGACATAATCCTTTACGACGAACTCTTTTATCACCTCCATAATCGAGAAAAATTCCTTAGTCCACTAGTTACTAAGGATAACTTTTGACCATTGTCCAGTAATCCACTCCTCGATCACTTTTGTACCCCTTGACAAATTCATGGCAAGGCACACACCAGGTGTGGTACACAACATAGCATACTATAGAGCCTACGGATAATGCATAGGGGACGACCTTCGTCCTTTCTCTTTCTTCTGTCATGGTCGAGCTTTTGAGTCTTACTCAAATTCACACATTACAACACATCCAAGAACTCCTTCTTTGCCAATCTATTTTGAACTCCTTCAAAAACTTGTCAAGGCATGCATTTCATTGAAAGTTTTATTAAGCGTCTTAATCTATCTCTATAGATATTGATGCTCAATGTTAAAGTAGCTTAATCCAGGTTTTCCTTTAAAAAAATCCTTTCAAACAACTCTTTATGCTTTCCAGAAATTATACATTATTTCCGATCAACAATATGTGAAACACATATACTCATCAGAAAATTCTATGGTGCTCCCACTCACTTACTTGGAAATACAAGTTTCTCATAAACTTTGTATAAACGCAAAAGCTTTGATCACCTCATCAAAGCGCATATTCCAACTCCGAGATGCTTACTCCGGTCCTTAGAATGATCGATGGAGCTAGCATACTAGTTAGCATCCTTAGGATCGACAAAACCTTCTAGTCGTATCACATACAACCTTTCCTCAAGGAAACCATCAAGGAAACAATGTTTTGACATCCATCTGCAAGATTCCATAATTGAATAATGCAGCAACTGCTAACATAATTCCAACAAACTTTTAGCATCGCTACGAGTGAGAAATTCTCATCGTAGTCAACTCCTTGAACTTGTCGAAAACTTATTTGCAACAAGTCGAGCTTTCTAAATTGTGACTTTCACCATCATCATTTGTCTTCCTTATAAAGATCCATCTGTACTTAACAGTCTTACGACCATCAAGTAGTTCTTCCAAAGTCCACACTTTGTTTTATACATGGATCATATCTCGGATTTTATGGCCTCCAGCCATTAGTCGGAATCCGGGCCCACCATTGCTTCTCCATAGATCGAAGGTTCATTGATGTCTAGCAACATGACCTCCAAGACAGGATTACCGTACTACTCTGGAGAAACGCGTTTTCTTGTCGACCTACGAGGTTTGGTAGTAACTTGATACGAAGCTTCATGATCACCATCATCATCCTTCTACTTCAACTAGTGTAGGCGCCACATGAACATCTTCCCGCGCCCTCCTACTCATTGGTTGAAGTGAAGGTTGATACGTCTCCAACATATCTATATTTTTTTATGGTTCCATGCTATTATCTTGCAACTTTGGATATTTTGTATGCATTTTATATCTTTTTTGGGACTAACCTATTAACTCAGTGCCAAGTGCCAGTTCCTTTAGAACCAAGGAATATCAAACGGAGTCCAAACGGAATAAAATCTTCGGAATGATTTTTTCCGGAACAGAAGATATGCAGGGAACTTTAGAACCAAGGAAAAGGCTCCCGAGGGAGGCCACAAGCCCCCTAGCCGCGGCCAGGGGGCGCCTACCAGGCTTGTGGGCCCCCCGTGGCTCCTTTGCCCTACCTCTTCCGCCTATAAATTCCCTAAAAAACTGAAACCACGAGAGAGAGCCACGAAAATACTTTTCCGCCGCCACAAGCTTCTGTCTCCGCAAGATCCCATCTGGGGACTGTACTGGTGCCCTGTCGGAGGGAGGATTCGGACACGGAGGGCTTCTTCATCAACGCCATTGCTGCTCCGATGATGCGTGAGTAGTTCACCACAGACCTTCGGGTCCATAGCTAGTAGCTAGATGGCTTATTCTCTCTCTTGGATCTTGAATACAAAGTTCTCCATGACCTTCATGGAGATATATCCGATGTAATCCTCTTTTGCGGTGTGTTTGTCGAGATCCGATGAATTGTGGATTTATGATGAGATTATCTATGATTATTATTTGAGTTTCCTCTGATCTCTTATATGCATGATTTCGTATCCTTGTAATTCTCTTCGAGTTGTGGGTTTCGTTTGGCCAACTTGATCTATAATTCTTGCAATGGGAGAAGTGCTTGGTTTTGGGTTCATACCGTGCGGTGTCCTCACCCAGTGACACAAGGGGTAGCAAGGCACGCATCGTGTTGTTGCCATCAAGGGTAAAAAGGTGGGGTTTATATCTATCGCATGAATTTATCCCTCTACATCATGTCATCTTGCTTAAGGCGTTACTCTGTTTGTTATGAACTCAATACACTAGATACATTCTGGATAGCAGTCGATGTGTGGAGTAATAGTAGTTGATGCAGAAAGTATCGGTCTACTTGTCTCGGACATGATGCCTATATGTATGATCATTGCCTTAGATATCATCATGACTTTGCGCGGTTCTATCAATTGCTCGACAATAATTCGTTCACCCACCGTAATATTTTCTATCATGAGAGAAGCCTCTAGTGAACACTATGGCCCCCGGGTCTACTTCACATCATATTTTCAGCTCTACACTTTTACTTTGTTGCACTTTCCACATTTAGATCTCACCTTGCAATTAATCGTGAAGGGATTAATAACCCCTTTATAGTGTTGGGTGCAAGTTTGTTTGTTTTTGCGCAGGTACATTGGTGACTTGCCTTGCTACTCCTACTAGATTGATACCTTGGTTCTCAAAGTGAGGGAAATACTTACTTCTACTGTGCTGCATCACCCTTTCCTCTTCAAGGGAAAAACCAACGCAAGCTCAAGAGGTAGCAACGGTTCAATAACCTCATCAAGTTTCCACCATCTTCCCACTCAATTCTTTCGAGAGCAACTTTTGTTGGAAATATGCCCTAGAGGCAATAATAAATTAGTTATTATTATATTTCCTTGTTCATAATAATAGTTTATTATCCATGCTAGAATTGTATTGATTGGAAACTCAAATACATGTGTGGATACATAGACAAAACACTGTCCCTAGTGAGCCTCTAGTTGACTAGTTCGTTGATCAAAGATGGTCAAGGTTTCCTGGCCATAGGCAAGTGTTGTCACTTGATAACGAGATCACACCATTAGGAGAATCATGTGATGGATAAGACCCAAACTATGAACGTAGCATATTGATCGTGTCGTTTTATTGCTATTGTTTTCTGCGTGTCAAGTATTGGTTCCTATGACCATGATATCATATAACTCACTGGCACTGGAGGAATACCTTGTGTGCATCAAACCTCGCAACGTAACTGGGTGACTATAAAGGTGCTCTACAGGTATCTCCGAAGGTGTCCTTTGAGTTAGTATGGATCAAGACTGGGATTTATCACTCCGTGTGACAGAGAGGTATCTCGAGGCCCACTCGATAATACAACATCACACACAAGCCTGGCAAGCAATGTGACTAAGTGTAAGTCACGGGATCTTGTATTACGGAATGAGTAAAGAGACTTGCCGGTAACGAGATTGAAATAGGTATGCGGATACCGACGATCAAATCTCGGGCAAGTAACATACCGAAGGATAAAGGGAATGACATACGGGATTATATGAATCCTTGACACTTAGGTTCAACCGATAAGATCTTCGGGGAATATGTAGGATCCAATATGGGCATCCAGGTCCCGCTATTGGATATTGACCGAGGAGTGCCTCGGGGCATGTCTATATAGTTCTCGAACCCGCAGGGTCTGCACACTTAAGGTTCGACGATGTTTTAATATAGTTAAGTTATATATGTGTGGTTACCGAATGTTGTTCGGAGTCCCGGATGAGATCACGGACGTCACGAGGGTTTCTAGAATGGTCCGGAAATAAAGATTGATATATAGTATGGCTTCATTTGGTTACCGGAAGGTTTCAGACATTACCAGGAATGTACCGGGAGTGACGAATGGGTTCCGGAAGTTCACCAGGAGGGGGCAACCCACCCGGGGGAAGCCCAATGGTCCTAGGAGTGGTGCACCAGCCCTTAGTGGGTTGGTGGGACAACCCAAGAGGGCCTTGGTGCCATAAGAGGAAAACCAAAGAAAGAAAGAAAAAAAGGGGAGGTGGGAAGGAAGAGAAGGACTCCAGTGTCCAATCCTATTTTGAGTAGGATTGGAGTAGGAATCCTACTCCCTTCCTATCCGGCGCACCCTTGGGGACTTTGTCCTCAAAGCAAGCCACCTCCCCCTCCCTCCTATATATAGTGGTGATTTAGGGTTGATTTGAGACAACTTTTGCCACGTGCAACTCAGATCTAGACACCGTAGTTTTACCTTTAGATCGTATTTCTGCGGAGCTCGGGCGGAGCCCTGCATGAGTAGATCCTTCACCATCACCGGAGCGCCATCACACTGTCAGAGAACTCATCTACTTCTCCGTCTTGCTTGCTGGATAAAGAAGGCCGAGATCATCGTCGAGTTGTACATGTGCTGAACGCGGAGGTGTCGTCCGTTCGGCACTAGAACGGAGCGTATCGTGGGACGGATCGCGGGACGGTTCATGGGACGGTTCGCGGGGCGGATCTAGGGACGTGAGGACGTTCCAATACATCAACAGTGTTTCTTAACGCTTCTTGATGTGTGATCTACAAGGGTACGTAGATCCAAATCTCCTCTCGTAGATGGACATCACCATGATAGGTCTCCGTGTGCGTAGGAATTTTTTTATTTCCCATGCGACGTTCCCCAAAAAATTTCCTCGAGAAAGGACCCGTTTCTGGAAACAAACAATCTCCTTCCGGATATGAGATAGGAGGTATACCCAACTGTTTTGGGTGTCCTATGAAGATGCATTTATACGCTTTGGGTTCGAGCTTATCAGGATGAAACTTTTCACATAACGTCCCAGCCCCAAACTTTTAAGAAACGACATCTTAGGTTTATCCAAACCATAGTTCATACGGTGTCATCTCAACGGAATTACGTGGTGCCCTATTTAAAGTGAATGTGGTTGTCTCTAATACCTAACCCAAAAACGATAGTGGTAATTTGATAAGAGACATCATCGTGTGCACCATATACAAATAGAGCGCAGTTATGACGTTCGGACACACCATCACACTATGGTGTTACAGGTGGCATGAGTTGTGAAACAATTTTCACATTGTCTTCAATGTTTACAAAACTCGCACCTCAGATATATTTACCTCCACGATCACATCGTAGACATATTATCCTCTTGTCACGACGATCTTCAACTTCACTCTAAAATAGATTGAACCTTTCAATATTTCAGACTTTTGTGATTCATCAAGCAAATATTTCGGTATCTACTCAAATCATTTGTGAAGTAAGAACATAACGATATCCACTTCGTGCCTCAACACTCGTTGGACTACATACATCATAATGTATTATTTCCAACAAGTCACTTGCTCGTTCCATCTCACTTAAAACGAGGCCTTCAGTCATCTTGCTCATGATTTGCATGTCTCAAGTGATTCAAAATCAGGTGAGTCCAAACGATCCATCTGCATGGAGTTTCTTCATGCGTTTAGACAAATAAGCATGGTTCGCATGTCTCAAACGATTCAAAAATGAGTGAGTCCAAAGATCCATCAGCATGGAACTTCTTCATGCGTCCAATATGACTCAAGTGGCAGTGCCACAAGTAAGTGGTACTATCATTAGTACTTTGTATCTTTTGGCATCAAATATTATGAACATGTGTAATACTATGATCAAGATTCAATAAACCATTCATATTAGGTGCATGACCATTGAAGGTATCATTCAAGTAAACAGAATAACCATTATTCTCTTTAAATGAATAACCGTATTGCAATAAACACAATCTAATCATGTTCATGCTCAACGCAAACACCAAACAACATTTAGGTCCAACACCAATCTCGAAAGTAGAGGGAGCGTGCGATGGTGATCAAATCAACTTTGGAAACACTTCCAACACACATCGTCACCTCGCCTTCAGCTAGTCTCATTTTATTCCGTAGCTTTTATTTCGAGTTACTAACAGTTAGCAACCAAATCGGTGTTTAATACCCCGACGCTACTAGGAGCACTAGTAAAATACACATCAATATCATGTATATCTAATATACTTTTGTCGACTTTGACAGCCTTCTCATCTACCAAGTAACTAGGGTAGTTCCGCTTTAGTGACCGTTCCCCTTATAATAGAAGCACTTGGTCCCGGGTTTGGGTTCAACCTTGGGTTTCTTTACTAGAGTGGCAACTGGCTTGCTATTTCATGAAGTATCCCTTTTAACCTTTGCTCTTCTTGAAACTAGTGGTTTCACAAACCATCAACAATTGATGTTCCTACTTGATTTCTACTTTCGCGGTGTCAAACATCGCGAATAACTCAGGTCATCTCTATACCTGACATGTTATAGTTCATCATGAAGCTCAATAGCTTGGTGGCAGTGACTTTGGAGAACTATGTCAATCACTATCTTATCTAGAAGATCAACTCCCACTCGATTCTAGCGATTGTAGTACTCAGACAATCTGAGCACATGCTCAACGATTGAGCTTTTCTCCCTTACTTCGCAGGCCAAGAATCTTGTTGGGGGTCTCATACCTGTGAAACGCGGGCACGAGCCTGAAATCCCAATTACAGCTCTTGGAACATCTCATATGTTCCGTGATGTTCAAAACGTCTTCGGCGCCTCAATTCTAAGCCGTTAAGCATTACACACTGAACTATCACGTAGTCATAAAAACCGTGTATGTCTAATGTTCGCAACATCCATAGAGGATGCTCGGGGTTCAGCACACCGAGCGGTGCATTAAGGACATAAGCCTTTTGCGCAGCAATGAGGACAATCCTTAATTTATGGACCCAGTCCGCATGATTGCTACTATCATCTTTCAACTAAGTTTTATCCAGAAACGTATCAAAAATAGTAGAGCTACAGCGCAAGCTACAACATAATTTGCAACGACATTTTGACTATGTTCATGATAATTGAGTTTAGCTAATCATATTACTCATAAACTCCCACTCAACTTGACATCCCTCTAGTCATTCGAGTGTCGCATGATCCAAATTCACTAACTCAAGTCCGATAGTCACGTGAGTTGAGTTTAGCTTCAACGGTGAACATCTACATGTTGATCATATCCACTATATGACTCATGCTCGACCTTTTGGTCTCCTGTGTTCTGAGGCCATGTATGTACATGCTAGGTCAACTTTAACTCGAGTGTTCCGTGTGTGCAACTGTTTTGCACCCATTGTGTCGTGGTTTTGTCACGGCAGATGTCCTCGTGAAAGGACTTAGTGAAGGAGCCATCGCACCTTGGTGGCGACTCAAAGGGGGTGAAAAAAAGCGAGACTCAAATTTACCCAGGTTCGGCCCCTCGTGTGGAGGTAAAAGCCTACGTCCTGCTTTGTATAGATTGATGATGGATTCGATTACAAGGAGGGTGTAACTCGGCTGACCTAGCTCTCGATGATTTCTAACTTGATCTATCTGCCCCAGGGACTCGCATTTATATACAGGTCGAGGCCCTAGGGTTTACACAAGTCCTAGCCACGCTACAGATTGTGGTCTTCTATATCTCTAAGTCGCCGTGCTTTCCAAGACTAGAAACCTCCTTGGCGGCTTATCTTCTGCATCAATCTTAAACCGCCATCCGGTTCATGGGCTCCTGGGCTAAGGCTTGCATTAACCATGTATGAGTCACCCCTTCAATGACCCGGCCCAATTAGGGTGGGTTACACCGCAGGTAATATCCCCAACACATTGTATGTGAATGTTGAGTCTATCACACCCGATCATCATGGGGTGTCTCGAAACGACGAACTGTCGCAACGGCGCACAGTCGGGGAGAACACAATTATATCTTGAAATTTCAGTGAGGGATCACCTTATAATGCTACCCTCGTCCTAAGAAAAACAAGGTGCATAAAAGGATTAACATCACATGCAAATCATAAGTGACATGATATGGCCAAGAACTTGTGCTTCTTGATCTCCATCTCCAAAGCATCGACATGATCTCCATCGTCACCGGCACCACACCATGATCTCCATCATCATGATCTCCATTATTGTGTTGCCATCGAGGTTATCGCGCTAACTATGATGTTACTACTAAAGCTACTACTAGCGATAAAGCAAAGCACCTCCAAGCGCAAAATAATTAAAGACAACCCTATAGCTCCTGCCGGTTGCCGTAGCATCGATGTGCAAGTAGATATTTAACTATTACAACATGATCATCTCTATGTCCATGACCATATCACATCACATGCATACCATGCAAAAAACAAGTTAGACGTCCTCTAATTTGTTGTTGCATGTTTTACGTGGCTGCTAGGGTATCTAGTATGATCGCATCTTACTTACGCAAAACCACAACGGTGATATGCAAGTTGTCATTTAATCTTCTCCAAGGACCGCCTAGGTCAAATCCGATTCAACTAAAGTTGAAGAAACAGACACCTGCTAGTCATCTTTATGCAACAAGTTGCATGTTAGTCGATGAAACCGGTCTCTCGTAAGCGTACTTGTAATGTTGGTCCGGGCCGCTTCAATCGAACAATACCGTCGAATCAAGAAAATACTACGGAGGGCAGCAAATTGGACATCAACACCCACAAACTTTTTTGTGTTCTACTCGAGATATCATCTACACATGAACCTAGCTCATGATGCCACTGTTGGCGAATGTTGCTTGGAAACAAAAAAATTCCTACGCACACGCAATACCTATCCATGGTGATGATCATCTATGAGAGGGGAGAGTGAATCTACATACCCTTGTAGATCATTAAGCGGAAGAGTATATAACGCGGTTGATGTAGTGGAACATCTTTACGATCCCAATCGCAGCCCGTCCCGTGATCTCACCATGATCTGTCCCACGATCCCATCATGATCCATCCCGATCTAGTGCCGAAGGACGACACCTCCACGTTCAGCACACATACAGCTCGATGAGGATCCCCGCCTTCTTGATCCAACAAGAGGGGCGGAGAGGTAGATGAGTTCTCCAGGACGGCGGCGTGGTGGTGGTGGTGGAGCTGATCTGGCAGAGCTTCGCTAAGCTAGAGGAGAACAGATCTAGAGGAAGAAGAGGGTAGCACGTGGCAATTAGGGTTATGGGTTGCCCTCAAAATCCCTAAATATATATAGGAGGAAGGGGAGAGGAGGCAGCCTTGGCCCCTACTCCAAGCAGGTTCGGTCGAACCAAACAAGGGAGGAATCCACCTCCCACAAGGGAGGTGGAATCCTATTATGACTCCTTCCTAATTTGGAAACTCTTTCCACCTTTTAGTTTTTTGCCTTATCTCTCCAATCCAGCTACATGGGCCCTTAGGGGAGGATTCGGCCAACCTACCAGGGGCTAGTATGCCTCCTCTCACAGCTTACGAAGCCCTTGGGTCGTCACACCCATCCCGGTGGTCCCCCGGTACCCTACCGACACTCCTCGTACACTACCGATGAGTCTGAAACTTTTACGGAGACCAAAACAGGGCTTTATATATATCAATATTTACCTCCGGACCATTCCGGAGCTCCTCATGACCTCCGATATCTCATTCGGTACTCCGAACAACCTTTGGTCACCAACATACATAACTCAACTATACCGAAATGTGACCGAACCTTAAGTGTGCAGACCCTGCGGGTTCGATAACTATGCAGACATCACCTGAGATGCTCTCTGGTCAATAATCAATAGTGGGACCTAGATGACCATATTGGCTCCTACATATTCTACGAAGATCTTTATCGGTTGAACCTCTATGTCAAGGATTCAGTTAATCACGTATGATGTTCCCTTTGTCCTTGGTATGTTAGTTGCCCGAGATTCGATCGTCGATATCTCTATACCTAGTTCAATCTCGTTACCGGAAAGTATCTTTAACAGTTTCGTAATACAAGATCCCATGACTAACTCCTTAGTCACATTGCTTGCAAGGCTTATTGTGATGTTGTATTACCGAGTGAGCCCCGGGATACCTCTCTCTCATACCGAGTGACAAATTCGAGTCTTGATTCACGCCAACCCAACACACACCTTCAAAGATACCTGTAGAGCACCTTTATAGTCACCCAGTTACGTTGCGACGTTTGATACACACAAGGTATTCCTTCGGTGTCCAGGAGTTGCATGATCTCATGGTCATAGGAATAGATACATTGACATGCAGAAAACAGTAGCAATAAACTGACACGATCATATGCTACGTTCATAGTTCGGGTCTTGTCCATCACATCATTCTCCTAATGATGTGATCCCGTTATCAAGTGACAACACTTTTCTATGGCGAGGAAACCTTGACCATCTTTGATCAACGAGCTAGTCAACAAGAGGCTCAGTAGGGATAGTGTGTTGTCTATGTATCCACACATGTATTTGAGTTTCCAATCAATACAATTCTAGCATGGATAATAAACGATTGTCATGAACAAGGGAATATAATAATAACTAATTTATTATCGCCTCTAGAGCATATTTCCAACACAATTTTCGCGGTTTTGGAGGCGGTGCCACCCTCCGACGGCACGTGCAACCCCGCTAAGGCCCTTCCAACATGGTGGTTCCGACCAACTTCATCTTCCTCATCTTTGATTCCGTATTCGGAGGTTATGGGAGATATCCATGCTTGGCTTGCCGGTTCTGGCAACAGCGGTGCAGGTGTCATTTCCTTCTTGGAGGTGTTGTCAAGGTCTCTAGTTGCGCCCCTCTTTGAGCTCACGAGAAACCCTAGGTCCCGTTGCTCCGGATCGAATGACAGCGACATTTGGCAACAACGTATCGGCGTTGTCTTCCTTCTTGAAGGTGCTATCTTGCTCGCTCGCGGTGTCCCCGGTTTCGGCTCGAGAGATGTTAGAAGTCTTGTTGGTTCGGCATTGCCGCTCATGATTAGGGCTTGGTTGGTTTATCTGTGATGCATCCTTTGTTCGGGTTGAGCATTCCTTGTCTCTGTGCTTTGATCACCATGTTCACGCGTGACTGTCATTCATGTCATGTGTTGCATCCCTTGTTGTATTCATGCTTCTCTTTCTATCAATGAAATGATACACAAGCTTTGCATATTCACGAAAAAAATGATTTTGCATTTTCCTATCTGATATGCTAACAAGGTTTTGCTCGGCTCCGGTGAGGGATAATGACGATGGTGTCACGGCTTCACCTCGTTCAAGTTATATTATTTGCTAGGTCGTCCATAGAATTGGTTGTATTTTTTTGGTCTTTATACTGAGTTTACTCATTATCAATAGATGGATGGGCTTTTCGCAGCACACACACGCGCATGCACGCGTGCGCACACACGCAAGTCTGAGCCTTTGTTCAGATTTTCTTCATCGTTCCTTTTGATTGTTTCATGCCCTTATTCTTATTTTGTGGGTAACATTTATATTACTTGACTTATTTGGGACTTGGGAAACTTGTCTATGAAGTTTTCTCACGTTCTTCGAAATCCGCACACTTCCATGTCAAAATTTGAACCATTTTGCGAGCAATCAACAACCTATCAATGGAAGTGATCCATCCAACTATCATATCAGAGCTATATCATGCATAGAGCATGCCACCTCCTCAGATTTCATGATCAATCCTCACCGAGGAAACATTGTGATTGAGCTTCACCGAAGAAGTTATCACACCTAGCACTTGATATGTGATACATCTCCAACGTATATATAAATTTTTATTGTTAAATGCTATTATATTAGCACTTTCATGTGTTTTTACATCTCTGAAAACTTATGAAAGTCTGAAGAATTTGCTTAGCAATCAGAAGAAAAAAGAATCAACTCAAAAGCTCTTACAGAAAAAAAATGAAAATTCTTTTCGTGAGCAGAAAGTTTCTGCCTTTTCCAGCATGACCAAACGATCATCCCCAAGACTAATCATAACGGTTTTGCTTGGCATAAACGCAAAAAGAAACACAAAAAACACAATCATAACAGAATTATGAAAGTGTGGAAAACACAAAATAGAAAGAAAAAGGATAAATTCGTTGGGTTGCCTCCCAACAAGCGCTTTTTTTAACGCCCTTAGCTAGGCGAAAATGATGGAATCACGTATAGTCATATTTGGTGCTCAAACCATAAGTAGCCCTCATCATAGATTCATAAGGCAATCTTATTTTCTTTCTAGGAAAGTGCTCCATGCCCTTCTTTAAAGGAAATTGAAATCTAATATTCCCTTCCTTCATATCGATGATAGCACCAATAGTCCTTAGGAAAGGTCTACCAAGAATAATGGAACATGAAGGATTGCAATCTATGTCAAGTACAATGAAATCCACGGGTACATAGTTCTTATTTGCAACAATAAGAACATCATCGATCCTCCCCATGGGTTTCTTGACAGTAGAATCCGCAAGATGCAAATTAAGAGAACACTCTTCAATCTCATGAAAACCAAGAATATCACATAAAGACTTTGGAATCGCGGAAACACTAGCACCCAAATCACACAAAGCATTGCACTCCTAGTTTTTGATCTTGATTTTCATAGTAGGTTCCCACTCATCATGAAGTTTTCTAGGTATAGAGACTTCTAGTTCGAGCTTCTCTTCAAGAGATTTCATCATAGCATCTACGATATGCGCGGTAAAGGCTTTGCTTTGGCTATAAGCATGTGGAGAGTTTGCAATGGATTGCATCAAAGAAATGCATTCAAACAAGGAGCAATTATCATAATTGAATTCCTTGAAATCCAAAGTGGGAGTTTCATTACTACCCAAAATTTTGACTTCTTCTACTCCACTCTCCACACCTTTATCATCAAGATAGGTGGACTCCGAATCATTGGGGCGTTTTTCAACCAAAGTGGATTCATATCCAGCCCCTCCATAAGTAGGGTTGACACGCGAAAACAAAGATTCAAGAGGAGACACACCAAGCACTTTAAGATCTTTGTGATTTGCATCACTAGAACACGCCCTTTTAAACCATTCATGTCTAGCGCGAATTTGGGCGGTTCTTTCTTTGCTCTCATTCATGGAGATACGCATAGCTTTCAGAGTTTCATCCAAGTTGATCTTGGGAGGAGCGCATCTAACTTTCAAAGCATCAATATCACAAGACATCCTATCAACGCTCTTAGCCAAATCGTCTATTTTGAGTAGTTTTTCCTCTATGGATGCATTGAAAATCTTTTGAGAGTTGATGAACTCTTTGATATTACTCTCTAGATCAGAGGGTAATTTGTTGTGATTTCCATAAGTGTTGTTGTAGGAATTGCCATAATTGTTAGAGGAGTTACTAGGAAAAGGCCTAGGAACATAGTTTCCTCTAAAAGCATTGTTGTTGCCAAAATTGTTCCTACCAACAAAATTCACGTCCAAACTAGCGTTGCTACTCTCAATCAAAGAAGATAGTGGCATGTCATTAGGATCTACGGTAGCGTTTCTACTAGCAACCAAATTCATCAACTCGTCCATCTTAGCACTAAGCGAGTTAATCTCTTCTATAGCATGCACCTTTTTGCTAGCAGGCGACCTTTCAGTGTGCCACTGAGAGTAGTTGGTCATGATATTGTCTAGGAGTTTTGTAGCGTCTCCTAACGTGATTTCCATGAACGTTCCACCTGAGGCGGAGTCCAAGATATTGCGAGAAGCGAAATTCAAGCCAGCGTAAAAGATTTGTATAATCATCCACAAACTCAAGCCATGAGCGGGACAATTTCTAATCATAAGCTTCATCCTCTCCCAAGATTGTGCAACGTGTTCATGATCAAGTTGCTTGAAATTCATGATATCGTTACGTAAGGAGATGATCTTAGCCGGAGGAAAATACTTGGATATGTAAGCATGTTTGCACCTATCCCAAGAATCGATACAATTTTTAGGCAAAGAAGAAAACCAAGTTTTTGCGCGATCTCGCAACGAGAAAGGAAAAAAGTTTCAACTTAATCACGTCATTATCCACATCTCTTTTCTTTTGCATATCACAAAGCTCAATGAATGTATTTAGATGGGATGCGGCATCTTCACTAGGAAGGCCAGAGATATGCTCTTCCATAACAAGATTCAGCAGAGCTGCGTTGATTTCATACGATTCCGCACTAGTGGCGGGAGCAATCGGATTACTAATAAAATCATTATTATTAGTGCTCGAGAAGTCGCAAAAGTTTGGTGTTTTCAGACATGATGTCTTCAACAAACAAACAAGCACACAAGCAAGCAAGAAACCGGCAAAGGAAAACGGCAAGGGCAAAAGAAAACGGCGAAGGAGAAAGGCGAATGAAAACGACAAATGTGAAGTGGGGGAGAGGAAAACGAGAGGCAACTGGCAACAAAAGTAAATGCAAGAGAACAGTTCGTGGGACCTACTTGGATAGATCTTGATTTCTCCTCCCCGGCAATGCCGCCATAAATACTTCTGATGTTTGCTGTGTATCCCTTGCAACGGCGCCAGAAATAGTTGTGTCGACGGCACCAGGAATCCTCCAGCTACGGCTACGCCTTAAGGGACTTCCTAGGCAAGTATGCAAAGGATTTCCCCCGTGGCCTTGGAGCCTTGCGTTGGTGTTCCCTCGAAGCGGAGAGGGTGATGTAGCACAGCGACGGTAAGTATTTCCCTCAGTTTGAGAACCAAGGTATCAATCCGGCGGAAGAGTATCTCAAGATCCTGCACAAACACAAAAGCTTGCACCCAACGCTATGAAGGGGTTGTCAATCCCTTAGAGATTGTTTGCCAAGTGAGAACTGAAAGCAACAAAGTAACAAAGCAAAGTAAAAGCGGAGATGTAAACGATGGATGTGAATAGACCCGGGGGCCGTAGTGTTTACTAGTGGCTTCTCTCATGAAAGCAAGTAGACGGTGGGTGAACAAATTACTGTCGAGCAATTGATAGAACTGTGTAGAGTCGTGACGATATCTATGCAATGATTATTTCTATAGGCATCACTCCGAAACAAGTATACTGATACTTTCTGCATCTACTACTATTACTCCACACGTCGACCGCTATCCAGCATGCATCTAGTGTATTAAGTCCGTAAGAACAGAGTAACGCCTTAAGCAAGATGACATGATGTAGAGGGATAATCTCAAACCAATGATAAAAAACCCATCTTTTTACCCTTGATGGCAACTGCTTGATGTGTGCCTTGCTGCCCCTACTGTCACTGGGAAAGGTCACCACACGGTAAGAACCCAAAACCAAGCACTTCTCCCATTGCAAGAATCATAGATCTAGTTGGCCAAACAAAACCCAAGACTCGGAGAGACTTACAAGGATATCAAATCATGCATATAAGAAATCAGCAAAGACTCAAATATATATCATAGATAATCTGATCACAAATCCACAATTCATCGGATCTTGACAAACACACCGCCAAAGAAGATTACATCGGATAGATCTCCATGAAGATCATGGAGAACTTTGTATTGAAGATCTAAGAGAGAGAAGAAGCCATCTAGCTACTAACTACGGACCCGTAGGTCTGAAGTGAACTACTCACGAGTCATTGGAGGGATGATGATGTTGATGTAGAAGCCCTCCAACTCCAAAGTCCCCTCCGGCAGGGTGTCGGGAAGGGTCTCCAGATGAGATCTCGCGGAAACGGAAGCTTGCGGCGGCGGAAAAGTATTTTCGAGGCTCTCCTGATTTTTTGCGGAATATTTGGGAATTTATAGGCCAAAGGTCAGGGGGCGGCCAGGGAGGCCACAAGCGTGCCCACCGCCGTCTCCCCCCTGGTGGCGGAGTGGGGGCTTGTGGGCTCCCTGGAGCCCACCTGGCTTGGCCCAAAAGCCCCCTGGACTTCTTCAGTTCGGGAAAAATCATTTCGGGGTTTTTCTTCCGTTTGGACTCCGTTCCAAAATCAGATCTGAAAAGAGTCAAAAACACGGAAAAAACAGGAACTGGCACTTGGCACTGAATTAATAAGTTAGTCCCAAAAAGATATAAAAAGGTACATAAAACATACAAACAAGGCAAGATAACAGCGTGAAAACATCAAAAATTATAGATACGTTTGAGACGTATCACCAACCTTCTGAGGTTTTTGCTAGTAGGCGTGTGGCTGGTTGAGGACCTGTGGAAAAATCAACAATGTACAAATCTCCTCTCCTAACACCTTCGAAGACTTTGGATCTGTCAGATTCCATGATGAAAACACATCTATATTTTCCAAAGATAACAACCATATCAAGATCACAAAGCATTGAGACTAACATGAGGTTAAACCCAAGGGATTCAACAAGCATCACTTTGTCCATGTGCCTGTCCTCGGAGATAGCCACTTTGCCAAGTCCCAATACCTTGCTTTTACCTTTCTCCGCATAAGTGATTTGCTTCAGTGGTGATGGAGTCAGTGGCATATTCATCAACAAGCTTTTATCACCAGTCATGTGGTGTGTGCAGCCACTGTCAAGAACCCACTCAGTACTCTTGGGTTTGTCATCCTCAGATGAATTAGTACAACTTACCATCTCATATGCTTCAGACTTGAAGAATATGATATCAATTTCATCAGATAGGAATTTCATCATAAACAGTAAATTTGAGGACGTGTGAAATGTCATAATTTCATCAATTTTAGCTTGCGTCCAATCAAGCATTTTATTCAGGTCTCCAGCAAATTCTTCAGATGATGATTTTTATTTGGAGACCTGACCTGCAGAAGTGATTAGTTCAATTTCTGCACCACCTACATCTGAAGGGGTGACAAAGAGTTCATCATTCTATGAGCACCATATGAGAAAGGGGGCATTGAAGCTAATGCACTTCTCTTCACAGTAGGGGGTTAGAGTACTCAAATGAATAGGCAGAGAAGTTCTTTGAGGATTTATGAACATATTAATTTGTAGTATAATGCTCATATTCATATCCCCTGTAATTTCCCTGCATATCAGAAGCATTAGCACGAGTACGAGCATAGTTTTGATTAGTTGAGGATTTTGATCCTCTTGAACACTTTGGTCCTCCTGAGGAATTTGATCTGGGGTACAAATTCTTCAGAGGTGGTGTCATGAGGACATTCACCTGAAGATTTTCCAAGCAACTTTTGGGGACCCAGATTTTCCTCAGGGGTGGACCATTCCTGCAGTTAGTTCCAATATATCGAGAAAATACTTCACCAGATTGATTTTGAACAGTTTATAGTTGGACTCAAATGACTCATCTAAGGAATAGGATAATTCACATGCAAAGCATGTTAGATTGGATGGATCAACAGGAGGTCCTTTAGCAGCAACCCATGAGGTTTTGGGATACTGCTCAGGTTTCTAGTATGATCCATCAGCATTCAATTTCCTCTCAAAGGCAATTCCTTCTTTCCTCGGGTTCATGTTCAATATCTATTTTTTGAGCACATCGCAAAGGGTTTGATGCCCTTTGAGACTTTTGTACATGCCTGTCACATACAATTCCTTCAGTCCTGCATTTTCGTCAGTAACATTTGTGGTTTCCTCAAGTGAGGAATTTGATACCACATGAGCAGTTGAAGAATTTGTAGCAATACAAGCATTTGATGATTCTCGTGAAGAATTAGCAGTTTCACGCTCGATGCATTTGAGACATGGTGGAGTGAATTCAACCTGAGTGGCAGTGATCTGTTTAGCAAGTAATGAATCGTTTTCCATTCGAAGATCATCATGATACACCTTCAACTTCTCAAGATCAAGTTTCCTTTGAAGAAATTCGTAGGAAAGTTTCTCATGATCAGCCAAGAGTGTGCCATGACGATCTTGAAGATTATCAAATATGGAGTGAAGACTTTTCATGTCTTCAGTGAGGATTTGGGTAAGATTCATTTCATCATTCAACAGGTCATCACTTCTATCTAGCAGTTTTTGAAGCTTTTCAAGGGTAGTTTGTTGTTTAGTTGCAATGTTGGCAAGTTTACTGTAACTGGTTTTTTTATAATCATCAGGTTCACAGTCACTAGAATCAGAGGAGGAAGTGTCATTTGGTACCTTTGAACCTTTTGCCATGAAGCAATAGGTTGGAGCGAAGTCATCAACATAGCCATCAGTGTAGATGGCGTTGTCGTTTTCTTCAAGGTTGAAGATTGACCGGCTGACGAATGTGGTAGACAGTGCAAGACTTGCCACACCAGACTTAGAGTCTTCTTCTGAGCCTTCCTCTTCATCACATTCCTCAGATTCTTCCTCAGAATCTATTTCCTTGCCAATGAGTGCCCGAGCCTTTCTGAAACTAGTCTTCTTGTGTGATGAGGACTTTGAGGATGAGGATTTTGAAGATTTCTTCTTTTTCTTCGAGTCATCAGAACTTTCATCCTTGTATTTATTATTATTTGATTCCTTCACCCAGTGAGGACAATCATCAACATAATGACCTGATTTCTTGCATTTGTGGCAGGTTCTTTTCTTGTAGTCCTCATACGAAGATTGTGATTTCCTCATGTCTCTTCTTGAAGATTTACCAAACTGGCCACGTCTTGTAAACTTCTGGAATTTCCTCACGAGCATTGCAAGCTCCTGTCCAAGTTCTTCAGGATCACCAATGCTGCAATCGGAGTCTTCTTCTTTAGATGAGGAAATTGCCTTGGCCTTCAATGCACGAGGTCTAGAATAGCTTGGTCCATACAGATCTCTCTTTTCTTCCTGTTGGAATTCCTGAGTATTGAGTCTTTCGAGTATATCAGCAGGATCAAGCATCTTATAGTATGATCTTTCTTGAATCATCAGAACCAAAGTATCAAATGATGAATCCAAAGATCTTAGCAGTTTCTTCACAACTTCATGGTCAGTAATGTATCGAGCTCCCAGTGCTTGTAGTTCATTTGAGATGTCAGTGAGGCGATCAAAGGTATCTTGGCAGCTTTCATTGTCAAGCCTTTTGAAGTGATTGAAGAGATTGCGAAGAACATCAACACGAGAGTCACGCTGAGTTGATATTCCTTCATTGACTTTGGACAACCTATCCCAGATTTGCTTTGCTATGCCCAAAGCCATCACTCTGTCATACTGACCTTTGCTCAGATAGCCACAAATGATATTCTTCGCTTGAGAATCAAGTTGCTTGAATTTCTTCACATCAGCAGCAGAGACAGTAACAGCGATGGAGGGAATGCCATGTTCCACAATGTACGAGAGATCATTGTCAATAGCTTGAAGATGCATTTGCATCTTGGTCTTCCAGTAGTGGAAGTCCTTTCCTTCGAAGGTAGGACATCCTGTAGTAACCTTGATCATGCCTGCAGTCGACATAACTAAAACTCCAGGTGGTTAAACCAAAAGCACAGAGAACAAGGGAGTACCTAGCTCTGATACCAATTGAAAGTGCGTTATATCGACTAGAGGGGGGTGAATAGGCGATTTTTAGAATTTCATCGTTGAGGAAATTCCTTTTGAGGAAATTCCTCACTGATGAATAACGTGCAGCGGAAACAGCACAGGATCAGAGGTGCAAAGACTACAACAACAGTTTTCTTGATGAGGATTATGAAAAACAGTTTGCACAGAACGCAGACACATAATAAGCAGGTGAGGATTAAAGGGTGTGAAGAATTTGAGGTTGAGGAAATTCAGAGAAATTCTTCAGCAAATTCTTCAAACGGAGACAATGAAATTCTTCAACATACAATATTGAGGAATTGAAAGAATTGAAGAAATAGAACCGTATCACAATGAAGACAGTTGTTGATGACCCAGTTCCAACTGTTGTGACACTCGTACGTCTGGTTTGGAGCGGCTTGGTATTGAAACCAAAGGACACACCGTACCGGGACACACAGTCCCTACCGTATTCTCCTTGAGCTAAGGACACGCAATCCTCACCCAACACTCGTGGTAAGTCTTCAAGGCAGACTTCCAAACCCTCACAAACTCGGTCACCCGACGATCCACAATTGACTGATGGATTGCTCTAGACCATGACGCCTAACCGTTTGGAGGATGCATAGTCCTCAAAGGTAAAAGGCTTCAGTTCCACACAGGAACAAATTCGTCAGTGATGCTCAATCACTTGTTTTTGCTTTGTGGTTTGGTGTTTGGGGTATTTCCTCACCGATGATTTACTCTCGAAGACTCTGAGAAATTTGGGTTGCTCTAAATGACAAGTGTTAGTTTCTCGCGGAGCAGCCAACCAACGAGTGGTTGTGGGGGCGGCTATTTATAGCCTGGGAGCATCCCGACATGATTTGACATAAATGCCCTTAAATATTATGACCGTTGGTGTGGATAAGATCGATGAGGTGGCGCGAATCGCGGCAACGGTCGGGACGCTCAACTGTGAGAGTCCTCATGTCTCTTGTATTCCTCACTTGAGGCTTTTGTAGGATTAGGCTTGGGTTGAGCATCATGAGGAAATTCATTCTGTAGTATTACCTCGGCCCCCTTTAACAGTACGGTGTTCTTATAACCCAAGGGTGAAGAAAATGAAACAGAAAGAATAAATCTTCACGCTTCAAAGTCTTTGGGATGATTTTCTTCGGGACACACCGAATTCCTCATCTTCAATATCCTCATGAGGAATATCAATTTCATCGCAATTTCTTCGCGATCAAAATTTTCAGCATAAGACCAATTTCTTCAGTCGAAGATATACATTTTTAGGGGTCGATATTCATCGTATAACTCAAACTCTTCAGTGACTTATAGAGCCCGTGTACACTTATAAACACATTAGTTACTTAACCTATAAGTCTTCAAACCACCAAAATCACTAAGGCACTACATGCACTTACATGATCATTGCCATGAATAACATCATAACTATGCGTTTTTCTATCAGTTGTCCAACAATATTTTGTTTACCCACTCTCTGCTATGTTCTTGAGAGAGATGTCTGTAGTGAAAATTATGACCCCCACGTATATTCCACATATTTACCAAAGCTTTATTTACTTGCAGCAATTTATTTACTTTATTTATTTATTTTGTATTTTATCTATCTTTCACTACTAGATTCGATCCTTGCAATTAGCGAGTATAAGGGGATTGACAACCCTATTGCCCCCGTCGGGTGCGAGTATTTGCTCTTGTTTGTGCAGTAATTGTCGATGGTTGATTGTGTGCTTATTCTATTGGTTCAATAAACCTTGATTCTCACTATGGATAATATTTGTTGCTACTCTACTACATCAATCACTTCCTCTTCGAGGAAAAACTCAACGCGTCTACAAAGTAGCAATAGGATTTTACATGGGCAAAATTTGGAGAAAAATGAGGAGCTAGGGTTTCACCTAGTGCTAAAAATGCATAAAAGTAACATGATTCAACCTCATAATGGGGAATTAGAGGAGGAATGATCCACGAAAAAAATCACAAGTTTAGATGAGGATTTGAGGGGGGATTGGAGGGAAGGGAGAGAGGGCTCCATGTGTGTGTGTGTGCGTGTGTGCGTGTGTGTGTGTCTATGTGTGTGTGACAGAGGTGAAGGTGCCCCGTCTTTTGATGAGATGGTGACTATCGTTTTCGGTGGAGTGGAATTTGACGATCCGACTATGAACGTGCGAGGACATTGCACCCTAGCAATAATTAAATCAACTACTATAGGTTATTGACCACGTCAGAGCACGATCAACCTGACGAGAAGGGTCTATTTCCTACATGCAAACGAAGAACAAACAAGAAACTGAAATTACAATCTCCATATTGTGAATATAAGAGGAATACTTTATTAATAAAGTGGGGTTCTATGATGTCTTGGTGTGGTTGTGGAACACGAACGAAGAACGCAAAGTTGCAGCTATGGCAAACTTTTAATCTAAACAAAACTCAACTCTAAGTGGTGTCTTAAAGACTGTATTTATAAGGGAAACGGGAGGGGATTTCGTCCACCCTTGGGAGGGTGAGATAAAACACCTCGTGAATCGTTTCCCCTACAATATGAAATCTATAGGCTAGGAAGTTGTATTTCGAAATTATATGGACTTGGCACAAAAATAAGGCGAGACAACACTTGAAAGAGGCTATGGACGAAATTTACGAAAGGGAATCTTGTATATTTTGTCCATGTCCTTGTAGCTCATCAAAGAGGCTTCAAAGTGTTGGAATCTGCACTAGAAACATTGTTCTAGTTCCCTTCACGCGCGCCTTAATGTCCATGCTTGATCCCGCTCCAGTGTTCATCCCTCTTGTCCATGCGAGGTCCTTCATTAGTGAAAGGACGTGGATGTCGCCTAGAGGGGGGGTGAATAGGCGCTTTAAAATAATTACGGTTTAGGCTTGAACAAATGCGGAATAAAACTAACGTTTAATTTGTCAAGCACAAAACCTAAAACAACTAGGCTCACCTATGTGCACCAACAACTTATGCTAAGCAAGATAAACAACTAAGTGATAGCAAGATATATGACAATAAACAATATGGCTATCACAAAGTAAAGTGCATAAGTAAAGGGTTCGGGTAAGAGATAATCGAGGCACGCGGAGACGATGATGTATCCCGAAGTTCACACCCTTGCGGATGCTAATCTCCGTTGGAGCGGTGTGGAGGCACAATGCTCCCCAAGATGCCACTAAGGCCACCGTAATCTCCTCACTCCCTCGCACAATGCAAGATGTCGTGATTCCACTAAGGGACCCTTGAGGGCGGTCACCGAACCCGTACAAATGGCAACCCTTGGGGCAGTCACCGGTGCCCGTACAAATTGCTCGGGGCAATCTCCACAACCTAATTGGAGACCCCGACGCTTGCCCAGAGATTTACACCACAATGATTCAGCTCCGAGACACCACCAAGCTTCTAGGACGCCAAAGCATCCATGAAGAACAATCTCTGGGGTACTAAGTACCAAAGGGTAATAAGCTTCTCAACTTCTCACTTCCATGTATCACCGTGGAGAACTCAAACCGATGCAACTAATGCAATGTCAAGAACACACGAAGTGGTCAAGTCCCTCACACTCAAATCCCTCCACAACAATAAAAGCTATGGAGAAATATGAGAGGAAGAACAAGGAGCTCACAAAGAACTCCAAGATCTAGATCCAAGGGGTTCCCCTCACATAGAGGAGAAAGTGATTGGTGGAGATGTGGATCTAGATCTCCTCTCTCTTTTTCCTCAAGAACTAGCATGGAGGGATTGAGAATTAGAAAGCTCTAAGAAGGTCAACAATGGGGGAAGAACACGAGCTCAACAGATAGATCAGACCAAGGGGGAAGAAGACCCCTTTTATATAGTCGGGGAAGGAATCAGACCGTTACCCCCACTTACAGCCCGCGCACATCGGTACTACCGCTGGCGAGGAGCGCTACTATCGCTGCCTCTAGCGGTAGTACCGCTGGCGAGGAGCGGTACTACCGTTACCTCTAGCGGTACTACCGCTGGCGAGGAGCGATACTACCGCTAGGCCACGGTAGTAAAAATCTTAATGTTGGGCCTACCACCGCTTGGAAAAGTATTCGCAAAAAGTCCGACGGAGTACAACCGCTCAAAGAGAGGTACTACCGTCCCGAAGCGGTACTACCGCCCACCCGAAGCGGTACTACCGCTAGGGAGCGGTACTACCGCCCACCCGGAGAGGTACTACCGCTAGGGAGCGGTACTACCGCTTGTCACAAGCGGTACTACCGCTCGACACTGAAACAGCCGTAACTTTCGTATACGAGCTCCGAATCGAGCAAACCCAAGCTTGTTGGATTCAGGACGACAAGAGCTATCCAAATAGCGAACCCAATCTTAAGACCATGCAGATATGAAAATTCCAATGATATAGAGATGTGAGACCTCTATGAATGATGAATCGGCAAAAACTCCAACACCGAAAACATCATAGTAGATGCATATGGACTCCGTTTTCGATGAACTCGAGCTTGTCATGAAGATGACCATAAGCTCTAAAACTCACAAAGAGAAACACCAAACAAGAACCAAAAAGTATGATGCAAGGATGCAAATGGTTTGAGCTCTCAATGAACGATACGATCGCGCTACTCACTTGAGAGCCCCCCTTGACAGTACGGTAATCTATCCTAAAACAGAAACCTATCAAGGGCAAACCTATACCTTGCACCTCGTCCTCTTGAGCTAGATGACGATGATCTTGGCTTCCTCAAGATGGACCACCTTCTTGATTGCGTTGGCTAGATGAAGACTAGTTGATTGCTCCCCCATACACAACATGGGTGAGCCGCTCTTCAGCATATCTTCACAAGTCCATTGCCACCACAATGGACGGCAAGCTTCAAGCATGATATCTTTGTGCTGATCCACTTGAATTTGCACACCGCAATTTTGATGACGATTACCACTTGACGTCATCCTTCATGGGTTGTATGAGATCTTCCTCTAGACGCAAGCCCATGGAAACACACCTAACCCCACATAGAACTCTCACGAAGACCATGGGTTAGTACACAAACATGTAATGGACAATGCTTACCATAGCATGGGATCACTTGATCCCTCTAGGTACATCTTGTACGCTTTGTGTGTTGATCATCTTAATTTACTCTTTGTGTGACGATCTTGATCAACCTTGTGTCTCTATGACCATTCTTTGGATAATACCTTGAATACCACCTTGGTCATCATATAAACTCCTTGAACCCAACAGATGGACTTCAAGAAGTGCCTATGCACAAATCTTATAAATATAACTATTAGTCCATAGGAATTGTTATCAATTACCAAAACCACATATGAAGAAATATGCTCTAACAATTAGTAATCAACACAAATATATCCGATTTAGGCAACAACATATTCTCATGAACATTATAACTAATACCAAGTAACAAAAATATGTGATAATTTAATTGACGTGAGCGAGCTCTACTAATTGGTCCAATTTGTATAGGAGGAGGGGTTGTGGGTGTAAGAATGATATTAATATCCTCATCAGTGTGTGTGTGTGTGTTCAAGGCGGGCAACTCAGGACGGGTGACCCACCTACGGCCCTGCAAGTCATTTACCGTTCAGGGGTCTATCGCCACAAGATCGGGTGGTGGGGTCATTAGGCTATCGCTAAGGTTACTAACGGTAGCGGTAGCCACTTTGCCACATAGGCATGATCAACGGGCTTGTATCGGCGTTCACATGGGGTAGCCCATTAGCCTTAACACCGTCGTTTCATGCTAAATTTGTGTTTTTTAGCATAGTACAATCGAAGTTGTTCACATAAACGAGCATACATCCATCCCTGTAAACGCAACACACACATCTTACTCCTATCAGCATCTTCAAGGGACTGAACCGACACATCATTTGAGATTGACGAAGTTGTCATACACGCCTTCATAGTTGACGGGAAGGCCTATTCCCACTGAACGCTCATCGCCGAAAAATCTTAAATAAATTCAAAAAATACGAGTAGCAATGTCAAATTTAGGATTTTGTCGTGGACAAATGATACCCTACTGCCTTCCTAACCAAACAAGCATAGGTTGGTTTGCTATACTAAACTCGTGTTACAAGGTCAAAAGTCAAAACAGTGTTTGTTAAACATCAGTCTTTTCATGCTAAACTCGTGTCACAAAATCAAAACAGTGATTCCCCTATAAAAAAAATCAAAACAATGATTTTGAGCTTTCGGCCTCTCCCATGCGATTGATCCAAACGAGGGTCGCCATTTTTAGGACGATCCGCCATAACATTTGGGCCCAATTCTCTCTCAAAAAATAAACTGGGCCCGTGTCCAAGTCTCAAAAAATATTCTAAGGTCCTGTCTCGGCCTTCTTCAACCCCACGCCGCGATCTCCATCCTCACTGAGACCGACCACTCGCCGTCGTCCCCTTCCAAGCAGCAGCAGCAGCAGCGCGCGCTCGCTATTCGGCTTTGCCTCCTCGCCGTGCTCCGCAGCTTCTGCCCCGCCCCCGTCTATACGGCGCGCCCTCTCGGAGAACCTTCCTCGTTGACCACCTCGCCTGGAGCCGCATCGCTTCTGCCCCGCTCGGCGCGGCGGCTAGCGCCACTGACTCCTGCCGGCCCGACCGCCACCACTCACCGCCCCAAACCCCACCTTTCCCCTTCCAAGACGAAACCAAGGGCCGCCACTGCGTCAGTCGATGGGAAATCGTGCCCCGCGGGCCGAGATTAGATAAGGATCTGCACGTCCCCCGAAGACCTAGGCCAAATTGCAGTCATGGAGCCGTCAGCTAAGGAAGATCCGCAGCCGAAGCCGCGGCTCATCGTTCGCCTTGGGATATTCCTCGCTTCTCACCACGTCCTCTTCAGGTTCGCTCCCCGTCTCCCTATTTAGCACCATGCTTAGTCATTCATCCCCGTATCCTGTTCCCCTAACAAGTTCTTCGCCATTTTGGCGCCAGCGTGCTGTGCTGTTCCGCGGGCATTATCGCACTCCTCTTCCTCCCATCACTTGCAAAGAACACATACCTCTCGGAGAATGCTCTTATACCTGGTACGAAATTTTCTTTTTCACTGCCGTTATTTGGATCCCGGTATAATTTTGTACTTGAGCGATCGGTACCTTAGCAAAATAGAGGGTTGAATATGATATACCGGAGCGGCTTCCATGGTTATGACTCAATAGTGGAGGCAGATTATCCATATCCGCTGCGTCAAGTATTCATCTTATCGTGCTAGTTGCAATTTATCAGTATGTTCGTGTAATGCAAGCAGCATATGGCCGTTCAAAGATGGGACATAATGTTTATTTCAAACCTTTGCATGTAGGCTCTGCAAATCCATTATTCTCCAGCGAGGATGTCACGGAAGCTAACAAGTTTATCAAAGGAATTGAAGCTGCAGCTGGGGAATCAAGAGGCGGAATGTAGGTTATTCTATCTAAATTCCTTGTTCTGTGCGCAACTTCCTCTTCTGACAACAGTGGGTTCATCTTTGCTTCTATTACGCTGAATCTGCATCCTTGTTTTTGCAAATGTACGGATAGATGTGTTCAATATTTCAAGCTTGCCATTAAAGCGCTTGCCATGATGAAATCTGTGATGGTTATTCCAACAATATATAGTAATTTTATTAATAAACATACGCATGGTATCAATGCAATTCTAAATTCGAAAGAGTAATACTTGTAAACATACACACAGAATCAATTTTCTCCATATCTTAGTTAAAACGAAGTTAAGGACGTGCCAGTTTCAGATGGCGATATAATCGCAAGCGAAGGGTGTCATACTGGATTGTCAAGAGTAAATAGTACAACCTCCATCCGGAATTAACTGTCGCTGAAATGAGTGTATCTATATGCGTTTCAGTGTGTAGATTCACTCATTTCAGCGACAGTTAATTCCGGACGGAGGGAGTAGTTCTTACCTGTGTCTGCTGTAATGTACAGTTTTATTACAAATGTCACAGGGAAATGCCAAAATTCATAGTGCAACAAATGAAAGATCTGGGTGCAGAAGTGTGTTACCACAAATTCCTCCCTCATAGCAAGCATTTTCATCCTCTGAAGTTCTTCACTTCCATGACAAACGATTTGGCGGTTCGACCCAATGGCACCTATTCCAACTCTGGAACAAATACAATTGGCATTATACGAGCTCCTAGGGGTGATGGAAAAGAAGCTATAGTATTGGTTACTCCTTATAATCCTCAGAAAGTTCAGGCAAATGAAGTATTATCACTCGCACTTGGTTTCTCTGTCTTCTCCCTCTTAAGTCGAGCTGCATGGCTCTCAAAGGATATTGTGTGGTTATCTGCAGACTCGCAATTTGGGGAGTACACCGCAGTCTCTGCATGGTTAAATCAGTACCATAACCCTATGTTTGTGGGTGGTGTTAAACATGAACTTGATGGTATTGCAGAAAAGGCTGAATTTACGGATTTCAAACGTGCTGGAACGATGGCCGCTGCTCTCATATTTAAAGTTGGGGAAACTAGGAAGTATGGTGATAGAGATAGTGTTACAATGTATGCGGAGGCATCTAATGGCCAAATGCCAAACTTGGACCTTCTGAATGTGGTGCACTATCTAGCTGTTCATAGACAAGGTTTTCGTGTGAACATTGAGACAATTAGTTCGTTGTTGAGTTCTGCATGGCTTAGGGCTATTGCTGAAGTGATTCATACTCTTGGGAGTATATTGAGAAAAATAAATCCTGACTGGAAGCTTGATATTACAGCCTCTGATTATGTGGAGGGGACTGCCAACCTTGCTAGCTCTATTTATAATCAGGTAATAGGCAGGGTATTTTCCATTCTATCTTAAACGACACTAGCTTTTCAGCTGAACCTAATCACTTCTTGTTGGGTTTTGTTAAAGCAGGCTCTTGGAGTGCCCACCGGATCTCATGGCGCGTTCCGTGACTATCAAGTTGATGCCGTTTCTTTAGAATTTTCACCTACATTTTATATCAGAAATGAGAATGCCAAATCATCATTTCTTGTAAGGGGTGGAAGGTCAGTTCTTACCGGGCTACTTCAGGCTGCATTGCTATGAAATATTTCAAACGTCTTGTGATTATTGACATGTGTTGAATTGCTTAGTAAGAGGAAATATGTAAGGTCAGTGTTCTTGATTATCAGAGACAAGATAACTATACACCATGGAAGTTTTAACAATTAGCTATGGATCTTAAGACTTAGCCTGCTGATAACCTTACACTGTTATAGTAGGCCTGTTTAATTCCAAAGCTTTATTTTCTTTTTTCAGCAAAAGATGTCTACTCTACATTTTATAGAGCGCATGGTTAAAACGTGGTTTATACTGATTTGTTCAGATATTCATTTGACATGCTGCTTTTGGTTCAGGTTACTTGAAGGGGTGGTACGTTCTGTGAATAACCTGCTCGAGAAGTTCCATCAATCCTTTTTCCTATATTTCCTCACAGCTCCGAGCAAGTTTATTTCAGTTGGTGTCTATATGATTCCTTTTGCACTTCTTGTGGCACCCCTCCCAATAGTTGCTGCTGCTCTTGCCAATGGCGGTAGAAAAAAGGAAAATTCAATCGACAGCAGTAAAACAAAGGGCAGTGCTGATAATCTGCAAATGGAGGGTGGATCATGGAAATGGCTTCAAGCTGCAAGAGTTCTGCTTGTTATCCAAATTTGGGCAGTGATTGTTTCACTACTACCGTACTACATCAGTCAAATTCCCGATGGTACACCAATACAAAGTTCAGTGATCTGGGTGGTGCTCGCCATTTTGATGTTGATCGTCCTATATGCCATGTTTGGTTCACCATACTCTGCTGGTGTTGAATGGAAACTTCTGAAGGCCACGATGATCACTTCAATCTCAATAGGGCTGGGGCTTATGTCGATAATTAATTTCGCTACTGCTCAGCTTGGGGCATTGATTGTGATCCCAATGTGCTTGTTTTCTCGGCCGCTGAAAGCACAGCTTGGTATGAGCTTCCTTCCACGGACAGTATTGTGTGCTTCAAATATACTTCTCGCCATCTTTGGTTTCCCTCCAGCTGCATTGTTGATTATAAAAGGGCTGTCCAAGGGGTCCTGGACAGTAGACCTTGGAGATTTCTGGGCGTCAATGGAGTTCTTGTGGGAATGGAGTAGCGCCACGTATCTGTATCTGTTTCTTGTCCATCTTCCCTGCTGGCTTTTATGCATCCATGTCTTGCTGCATCCATGTCGCGAAGTGGGATCAAAGGTTAAGCGGGAGTAAGATTGTTTGATCTGGCGAATTGTTTGGTAGTCCAGAACAGTGTAACAGAGGTGTTAATTTCTACGTTCTTCAGTTTGCTAACCTTTTTTATTTTAAGAATTGCTTATTTTCCGAGATGGAAAGGATCTACAGGCGACAGCAAGTGGGAGAAAATTGATCTGTCTTACAGTGTCACCTTTGCAGAACATTGTAAAACATTGCTGTTCATAAGGATGTTGGATTGTTGTGGATTGTTGTGGACGCATCACAAGTAGTCCAGAGATATGTGCAAGAGCGCAAATGGTGCGCCCCCATTGGGCTGTGCCTACCGCGATTTTACCATCGATGAGTTATCCAAATACAAAATCGCACAGTTGTCCGTCGCACAAAATTAATAGAAAGAAGTTCCTGAACTATCTGGTCTGACTTGAACCATGACACTGTTTATGTTGAACAGTAAATTTCTTGTTAAGCATTAACCGTATCCTGATTTAGAAAATGATTTTGTAGTTTATGATTTTCAAGTTTAAAAGGAAAATAATGGAAAACGCTATCCTTCAGTCGGCTCCGCCTCCTGTTTAGCCGTCGGATTGATCTTAATCGAGCGCTGGCGACAAGTCTTCTGCAGCCAGTTTTCCTTTTTTGCAACAAGCGTATTGTTTTAGAAAAATTCTGCATGTTTAGCTGTCGGATTAATCTTAATCGAGCGCTGGCGACAAGTCTTCTGCAGCCAGTTTTCCTTTTTTGCAATAAGGGTATTGTTTCAGAAAATTTCTACAACTGACAAGTCTTCTGCAGCCAGTTTTCCTTTTCTGCAACAAGCGTATTGTTTTAGAAAAATTCTGCATGTTTAGCTGTCGGATTGATCTTAATCGAGCGCTGGCGACAAGTCTTCTGCAGCCAGTTTTCCTTTTTTGCAACAAGGGTATTGTTTCAGAAAATTTCTGCAACTGAGGTATTGTTTCATAAAAAAAAAGATTCGGTGGTGAAGTTTTTTTCCCTTTGATCTTAATCGAGCGCTGGCGACAAGTCTTCTGCAGCCAGCTTTCCTTTTTTGCAACAAGGGTATTGTTTTAGAAAATTTCTGCAACTGAGGTATTGTTTCATAAAAAAAAAGATTCGGTGGTGAAGTTTTTTTCCCAGCAACATGCTAGTTTCAGAAGATTTTTGTAAAAGAGGTTTTGTTTCAAAAAGAAGAAAAATGGTTCAACAATGAATATATGTTTCTTCTACAACAAAGGTCTTGTTTCAGAAACATAGCCCTGGTTGCACAAAATGCCAGATGAGCGCCCGGTGTGGGAGCGTACAAGGCAAGCATTGCAACAGGGCACATGTTTCAGAAACATACCTTCGGTTGTAAAAATTGATAGAGGAGTGTCTAGCGTGAAAGCTCATCGTAGTTGTGCCGGAGTAGAGCCATCTGCTTGGGATGCTGAGTCAAAGGAGGCGCGACAACCCGTCGGCCTCCGACGCTCCATGGCCGAGGCCCTCAAGCCATGGTGGGGCAATGTTGTTGTCTCGGCGGACCTTTGCAACAAGGTCCTTGTTGCAAAACCCCGAGCGCAATAAGGCCAATTTTTTTGTTATAATCTTTAAGACAAACAAATTACAGATCCACCCCAGTTTAAAAAAAATCTGATCTGACCTCTTTACGTGACGCCAACCTCCCTCGCGTCTGGGTTGCACTGGAGACGCCAGGGCCCCTGGCGTCTGGCTGGGCCCAGTCGATCAGCCTGCCGTTGACCAGATGGCGTGGCGAAGGGCCAGATGCCAGGGTCCCTCGCGTCTCATAAGTCCAATCTAGTGCAAACCTACTGGTGTCTGCTGTGTGCACCCAGACGTCAGGGTCCCTGGCTTCTGGTCCCGCCAGACGCCACGGACCCTGGCGTCTCATATGTCCAGTTTAGTGCAAACCTACTGGTTCCTGTTGTGCGCACCCAGACGCCAGGGACCCTGGCGTCTGGCCCTGGCCACAAGACCAGACGTGAGGGTCCCTCGCGTCTGGGTCCTGAACCCAACTATACTATGTGGTGGACTGTTGGTGTGGGTCCCACCACACTCACTTTCCCCTACACTTGTTCTTCATTTCTGCTCTCCTCCTACCTCCTTCCCCTCAAGACCCCCATCGAATCTGAGCAAGAAGGTGATTTCCTAACATAAATCTGTCCATAAACTTTGTTCCTTGTAGTATTCTCCTCCGATTCATCCATTTTTTTGTTGAAACTTCTATATTATGATACATGTTGTACATCTTACATTTTTTACATCTTAGAGAAACCCTAGCTAAATTTAATGTGTATTGAGTAGTTAGTGTGTATTGAGTAGTCATTTTCTGAAATACAGGATGAGACCGTTCATTTACGTTGAGGCTTCTGCTGAGGCGGCGACGAAGTGTGAACGCGAATTTATTGAGGAAAAAATGAACTACTGGGTGGCAGCCGTTGATGCGTTGAATGCGGCGTGTAGAGCCTTTTCAAACTACTGTTTCTTAAGGATGCTACTAAAAAAATCGACAAAAAAGAGAGCGAGATCAAGAAGCTGAAGAAGAGGAAAAAAGATTGTCGGCGTGATCTTGCAATGCAAGTTGCATTGTGTGCAACAAGGGAAGAACATCAGCAATTTAACATTCACAACCAAGGCCAGGTCATTGATTGGTTAGTGAGGCAACCTTTTCCGCGACTGCCGAAGCAGCCTTCTCGTTGGGCATGGGTCAAAGAAAGAAATGATATCATTTGCTGCAATCCTGGACCTAACGACAATTAGCCTATGTAATCTTTGTCATTTGAAACTATAATGACATGTATCCATCAACCTGTTATGTAATCTTTATCATTTGAACTATGTAATCTTTATCATTTAAACTATGTAATCTTTATCATTTGAACTATGCAATCTTTATCATTCCAACTATGCAATCTTTATCATTCCAACTATGTAATATTTGTCATTTGAACTATGTAATCTTTATCATTCCAACTATGTAATCTTTATCATTCATAACAAGTACACAAATTAAAGATAACATAACAGGTGCACTTCATTTCATTTCATGACATGTTCACGAATTCAAGATAACATAAGGTGTTCAGTACACGACATGTTCACAAATTGAAGATAACATATCAAGTGCACTTCACTTCACTTCCTTCTTCCTCTCTTCGCTGCTTGCCCCTTTCTGGTGGGCACTTCCTCCTCCTCTTCTTCGCTAGACTCCTCTTCTCCCTCTGCCTCTTCCTCTTCTATATCTTCCTCCTCTTCCTCTTCCTCGTCTTCCTCTTCTTCAATATACTGCATCCCCTTAGGCAAATTCTTACGACTATACTCCGGGCTACGTGTAACGACCAAGATGCGGTCCTTTCCGATCTGGGGGTCGAGGCCCCGAATAGGAAAGAAGCGCATCTAAGTGTTTTGCAAGCAAGTAAACATAGCACATAATAATAAATAAAGTAGACAATCTGGGGTTCAATTGCCTTCTTATTAAAATACAGAGTACAACGCAGATACAAACAAGGTAGTTCCGGTACGGACTACAAAACAAGGAAAATGCTATGCTACCCGCTGCAGGCCCACGATCACGACCACGGCTCATTCCTCTGGATAGTTCACGTAAAGGCGATCTGTCTCCTCGTCGTACTGCCACGCCAGCTGGGTGCCGTCGGGATCATCTGCCTCTGGGGTACCTGTACCTGCTGGGAGTTTCGGAGGAATCCGTGAGTCACGGGGACTCAGCAATCTAAGACCCTGGTGCCAGATCTAGTCATGTCATTGGGTAAGGAAGGGGTGAAGTGTTTCGGGCTGCTGCATCCTAAGGTTGAATAAGTGGCTAGCTTACGCAAAAGAAGAAGTGACAGTGTTCTATGCTAACGGTCGTGAGTACTTGATCAGAAAGTGATCCTGAACACCTACCTACGGCATTCATAACCCCGCCGTGTTCCCGATCGGAGAGAGATCTCCGAAGGGACAGTCACGGTTACGCACACAGTTGGCATATTTTATTAGTTAATTTTTAAGTTTTCTAATACCGGATGTTAACAAAATATTCCAAGTTGCCACATAACCGCGGGCACGGCTTTCCGAAAGATTAAACCCTGCAGGGGTGCTCCAACTAGTCCATCACAAACGAACACAGGCCGCAAAGTCATCCTCTATCACGAATCTCGTGATCTCGTCGGATTCCTTAGAGGAAAACCTCAACTCTAGGGTAAACCAAAGCCTCACCGGGATTCCTATACGCAAGATATACCGCTAAGGCAAGACAAGGCTAGCAGGACCTCCCGACGTGTCGACGACCCTGATAAGAGCCGCGTATCTCAGTCTCAGGACACGCCGGATGAGTCACACTACAGGTATACCAAACCTCATGTTGCCGTGTGGTGGCCCCATAGTCTGCCCAGTTTGGACCAACACTCATGAGGAGCACTGGCCCGGGTTGTTGATTAAGAAACCTCGGGGTAGCTATTCCCTATGCAGCTTTTTATTAAGTGATTAGCAAATAGTACCAATGTTGGGTCCTGCCGGACAAGCCTTAACACTACGCGATTTATCAAGGGGGTCCCCATAACAACCCCGAACGTGTTAGGAGCGATCATTATGGAATCAAACACCGGTAACCGGTAACTAAGGCGGCAATAACGGAACAAGACACCCGGCAAAAGGCTAGGCCTCCCGTCATTTACCAAATATATAGATACATTAATTAAATACCAGAAATTAATATAATGATATCAAGCTCATGGCAACTCATGAGTGAAAAACACCTGCAACTAACAATGCTAACATTAGTAGCTGAGCAAGCCTACCTAGCCATGCAAATTTGCTAGGAAAGAGTAAGGTGTTTGGGCTCATGGCATATGAAGAGGCAATATATTTTCAGTGGTAGGCAGCGAGCAATATGACGTGGAATCGAAACTAACATAACAAGTCTAGATATGGGATCAAGGTCATGTCATCTTGCCTGTGATATCCTCAGCTTGGAATGGTTCTGGATCGTCCTGCAAGTACTCTCCTGACTCCACGTAATCGGTCTCCGCTCCCGGTGCTACCCAACACAAAATGACAGCCAATGAACAGCAGCACCACAAAATGCAACAATCACATGATGCATGAGATGAAAGTTGAGCATGCACCACTATTTCTAACACTAGCACAAGCAAGAATAACTACAACAAGTTCCTGGTCAGAACTTTGCACTAAACCATTTGGACATGCATGAGAATGATATGAACAGATGCATCTCGTAAAAACGGTGCAAAACCATATAAAGAACTTTGCAAACTGAGCTACGGATCAACGGGAAACAACGAAACACGATATGAAGCCCTACGTGAAAGATTCATCACCACACACACAATTGGCACAAATCTGGTGTTCCCAGGTTGCCAAGACATTTATTAACCCAACATGAATGAAATGGAGCAAGGTAGAACACCCCAACAACAATTAAACACAAACTTTGAACAAAATGTCAAAACTACGCAATCTGCCAGTTTCTGCATCTTAGCTGTTTGTGAGCCACATGCAACATAGCTACAGGTCTTCAAACATGACAAATAATATATGTGGATGTTTCCAACCAAGAACGCTACCATATCTAGCAAGAATCACAGCAAAAGGAATTAAACTCTAGAAGATACAAGGCCACAAACTTTCCCAAAACCATCAGTTCTCAGGGACTTAGTGAAAATTCCTGCACCTGAGTTTCTGTTTCTGTTCTGAAGCTTTTTTACAGCCATCAAAACACAAGCTACTGGACTCCAAATGACTTGAAAATTGACAGGAAGCTTCACAAACCTACCAGGTTCAAAACACTAACATTGAACTAAGTCCATTTCTCCACACAATGACCAGCACAACCTTATCTACAGGGGAAGAAAATGTTTTCAGCATTCCAGACTTGGTGAAATTTTCAGAGTTCAAAAATCTGGAATTTTTCCAGCCACATGCCCACTTTGCCTAGGCCTAGTTTGCACACACAAGTTCCCAAGAGGTGTTTGACACCACTATGGTATTGAGCACAAACCCCTACATCTAACACACCAAGATCCATGCCTTTGGGCTCCATCTATACCATGGAAACAAAGCCCAAACTTTCAACAAAAAGAGAAAAAAACAAATCCAAAAGGTATACTTTTAAGATGACAACTACATCGGAGGGTTTCATGTGCACAATGACAAAGTGACATGGGGGTTTGAACCCCATGTTTGTGTCATGCACATCAACAACTCCAACACCACAATTCCTCTCAAGCACTAGCATCAAGCCCACACACAAGAAATCTTTATATAACAAGAGAGTATACACACCCCCCACATATGGGCATGTGATGGTGCACACTCTCACAAGCACCACTAGTATCTTCCTAGTATTCATGTCACCATCATTATGCAAACTACCACAACAAACCCCAGCCTCACATGCTAACACAATAGCTATCTAGTGCTACTCCTCGCCTCAAGACAAGTGATGAGGGGGAGGCACCCACACCCCACTATATCAAGGCAAGATAATAAAATCTACAAGATCCCTTATACCACCTAAAACTCCCAAAGATGGGCTCCACAAGAGTAGCTAGTGCATCTTCTCCTTAAGGCACACACACACAATTGCCACACATCACAAGTACCACTCCCACCAAGTGTTTACCAAGCTAGCAATACCACCTCTCCTTTCTTGTAGGTGCACAACACACACACATATAGGGCCCTGTTCCCAACTACACTAGCAAGGAATAAAAAGATAAGACCCTCTTGCTGCCCAACACAAGGGAGGGAAAGTACAAAAAAAAACAAACAAAGAAAATAAATAGGCAGCAAAGAAAAATAGCAAAACCCACGCCAGGGTCCCTGGGATTCGAACTAGGCACCTACTGGATTACCAGTCACCAACAAACCACTGCACTAGCTGCGCTACTGGTGACAGGAACGCGACAGGAAACAGATACTTCCCTTGCTGGCCACTGAATATCAACAGAAACAAAAATTATGCCGAGAGGGGGAGTCGAACCCTGGACCTCTCATCAGGCACGTAGGAGGTTGACCATTGGGCTACGAATAGGATACTGATAGAGGGAAAATCCCATAACAGGTAAAGCTACTGACGCCGGCTCCTGTCTACAGCGAGCACACAGCGACAGAGAGCTGTCGCTACTGGCTTGCCGGCGATGCTAAGCGGCGCTGCCGGCGACGAGGGGAGGTGTCCCTCTGGCCACGCGCTACCGACGAGGGGAGGAGGAAGCCCCTGGTACCACCCCTACCTCTAACAGCAACAAACTAACACTCGTACTCTGCACGTACACCCAACAACAGCCCCCTGACGAACGCCGGCAGAGAAGACGACGACCCCGCCGCGGATCGGGACCGGACCGAGGAGGAGGAAGCACTGGGCGGCGGGTCTCACCTTGGGGAGAAGAGGGGGCGCCGGACGGGACGGAGGACGCCGGAGGCGAAGAAGAGGAGCCGCGCAGTTCGCCCGGTTCGCCCCGAAGACGGGGACGAGCTCGACGGGGGGGGGGGGGGCGCTCCTCGGGGTCCTAGCGCCGGGAATGGGACGCGGGGAGCCGCCCCGAGCCCCCGGACATGGCGGCCTAGCCGCCCGACGACTCCCGCGGAAGAAGCCGGTAGCTCTCTCTTCGCTCTGCACTCTCTGCTACCTATGCACTCTCTGCTACCTACAGGAAGATTACCTGGGGAGGAAAGGAAGAGATGGAGGGGGAAGAAGGAGATGGCGGCGGCGGAAGGAAACCCTATTCGAGGGGGGGCTCGGACGCCCAGATTTATAGGGGCCCTCGGCGTCCGTGCCACGGCGCCGTCAGTTCTCCCTCTCTCTCACGTGCTGATGGAAAGAAGAAAGCGGGGGAAGGAGAAGAAACGCCGTCAGAGAGGAGGGGGCTCGCCTGGGCTCCTCGTGCTGGAAGGGAGGCCTACTGGGCCAGCACGGGAGGAAGACCCACTGGGCCAGGGAAAAGAAGAAACACACAGGAGGCCTTCTATTTAGTTAAACAAAAAAAAATGCACACAGGGAAGAAAATACTACCCAAAATAAACTACTGGGATCAAGTTAAAAGGAAAAATCCTGCTGGTCATAAGGAATTATGGCCCAATAGAAAAAAAATAGGAAGCAATATTCGGAGATGTTCGAAATAAATGCAAAACAGTAATTAACCTACTGTTTTGTATTTATTTACACCACCAAAATCAAAGAATCAAATCAGAAAAATTGCACCCCTTCATAAGCACATTTTTATCTTCCCACTAGACATTTTAGAAACATCTTTGAAAAAAAAAGGAATTTTGACAAGAATAGAAATAGGAGGGGAAAAGGAGTTTGAAAGCAAGAGCTTAAAAGACTAGCACTCACTCTTGCATCACACACCATTATCACATGCTCACAAGGTAGTGCAAAACCACCACTTAATCCTAGCAAGATCACATGCACTCACAACACCACAACACTACTCCTATTAAACTCAAATGCAACATGATCATGGCATGCAATCATAAGTATGGCAAGGAATGATATGTAATTCATGCATGCAAGGGAAGTAAGCACTAGGGAACACACATGAATTCAAAGCACGAAAGATATCCTCAAGATCTCTGACAAGGTGGCCCCACATGGAAGGTTATAAGAAAGGAAAGTCTACACTTGGGGCATTACAAACTCTCCCACACTACAAAGAAGATCTCGACCCCGAGATCTAAGACTGAAAGAATTCGGGAAATTCGGAACGGAGGTGATCCTCGCGTTCCCACGTAGCCTCTTTATCGGAATGGTGTGACCACTGCACTTTGAGAAACTTGACAGACTTGTTACGGGTCTTGCGCTCAGTCGCCTCGAGAACCGCAACTGGATGCTCGCGATAAGAGAGGTCAGGCTGGAGATCGATATCCTGAAGATGCACAGTGCGCTCGGGGTTCTTGAAACACCTCCGAAGCTGAGAAACATGGAACACATCATGGACATTTGCAAAGGTTGACGGAAGCTCGAGCTGGTACGCGAGGTCACCCCTCTTGCCAACCACTTTGAACGGACCAACGAAACGAGGCGCGAGCTTGCCCTTGATGCCAAAACGTTGCATACCCTTCATAGGCGACACCTTGAGGTAGACAAAATCATCAAGCTCATACGACATGTCGCGGTGCTTGCTATCGTAATAGCTCTTCTGCCGGGACTGCGCTGCTCTGAGGTTGTCGCGAATGATCCGACACATCTCCTCGGCTTCTTCTATCATATCATTGCCAAGGATCTGACGCTCGCCTGTCTGGGACCAGTTGAGCGGAGTATGGCACTTCCTGCCATAGAGAATCTCAAACGGAGCCTTGCCAGAGCTAGCTTGATAACTGTTGTTATACGAGAACTCCGCGAAAGGCAGACAATCCTCCCACTTCATGCCAAACGAGATAACGCAGGCCCTCAGCATGTCCTCAAGAACTTGATTCACTCTCTCCACTTGACCACTAGTCTGAGGATGGAACGCTGTGCTGAAGCGGATCTTCGTGCCCATAGCAGACTGAAAAGAGTCCCAGAATTTGGAAGTGAAGATACTCCCACGATCTGATGAGATCATCATGGGTACACCGTGCAACGAGACAACCCTCGAGGTGTACAACTCTGCCAGCTGAGCTGCTGAAATGGACTCCTTGACTGGAAGGAAATGCGCCACTTTACTCAATTTGTCGATGACGACGAAGATAGTGTCATTGCCCTTCTTGGACTTCGGAAACCCTGTGACGAAGTCCATCTCAATGTGATCGAACTTCCACTCGGGAATTGGCAAAGGCTGCAAGAGGCCCGCTGGTCTTTGATGTTCTGCTTTCACCCTTCGACAGACATCACATTCATTGACGAACTGTGCAATTTCTCGCTTCATACGGGTCCACCAGAACGACTGCTTCAAGTCATGGTACATCTTAGAACTTCCCGGATGAATAGAAAGCAGAGAATTATGAGCTTCTTCCATGATCACCTTCCTGAGATCACCTTTCGGGATGACAAGGCGGTCCTCGAAAAACAAAGTGTCCCTGGCATCCACAGTGAAACACTTATACTTGGGAAGGCTCTTCCCCACACCAATCTTGACCTTCTTCACCATAGTATCAAGTAGCTGAGCTTCTCTGACCTGATCTTCCAAGGTAGGAGAGATCTGAAGGTTCGCAAGAAAACCCTGAGGAACCAGCTGAAGATTGAGCTTCCTGAAAGACTCAGAAAGACCCGGCTGGAGAGGTTGCAGAATCAGACTGTTGCAATATGCCTTCCTGCTCAATGCATCTGCCACAACATTTGCCTTGCCTGGCGTGTACTCAACACTCGGATTAAAATCCTGGAGCATTTCCACCCAACGTGTTTGCCGAAGATTCAAGTTAGGCTGAGTGAAGATATACTTGAGGCTCTTGTGATCGGTGAACACTTCAACCTTACGTTCCAACAAGAGATGTCTCCAAGTCATCAAGGCGTGCACCACAGCTGCTAGCTCGAGATCGTGCACAGGATAGTTCTTCTCCGCAGGCTTCAGCTGCCTGGAGGTATAAGCAACCACCTTCCTATCTTGCATCAAGACTGCACCAAAACCCTGAAGGGAAGCATCGCAAAAGACCTGGTACGGCTTGGAATCATCCGGAGGAGCCAATACCGGAGTGGAGGTAAGCTTCTCTTTGAGTGTATCAAAAGCCAGTTGACACTCTGGAGACCACACATACTTGACACCCTTCTGAAGAAGACTAGAGAGCGGCTTGGCGATTTTGGAGAAGTTCTCAATGAATCTTCTGCAATATCCGGCAAGACCGAGAAAGCTTCGAAGCTGCTTCACATTCTGCGGAGGTTCCCATTCAACAATGGCCTGAACCTTGGACGGATCAACCTTAATGCCCTCGGCAGAGATAATATGCCCAAGATACACCACTTCTTTCAGCCATAACTCGCACTTGGAAAACTTGGCATAAAGCTTGTATTCTCTCAGTTTATCAAGCACCAACCTGAGATGTTTCTCATGTTCTTCCTCATCCTCAGAAAAGACCAGAATGTCATCGAGATAAAGCAAGACAAACTCATTCTTGAATGGCGAGAAAATATAGTTCATCAATCGACAAAAAGTCGGAGGAGCATTAGCCAGACCAAAAGACATGACCGTATACTCATAAGAGCCAAAACTGGTCCTGAATGCCGTCTTTGGAATGTCTTCCTCACGAATGCGAATCTGATGATAGCCCATTCTGAGATCAAGCTTGGAGAATACTTTAGCACCTTTCAACTGCTCGAACAACTCATTTATGTTCGGAAGTGGGTATTTGTTCTTGATTGTCTTCTTGTTCAATGGGCGGTAATCGACACACAGTCGTTCCGTGCCATCCTTCTTCTTGACAAACAGAACACCACATCCCCACGGAGACGAGCTTGGTCTGATCAAACCCAAACGCTCCTGCTCATCGAGTTGCCTCTTGAGTTCCTTCAACTCTTCTGGACCCAGCTTGTACGACCGCTTGCACACTGGCTCTGTGCCTGGCTCAAGCTCAATGACGAACTCCACTTCACGGTGCGGAGGCATCCCTGGCAACTCTTCAGGAAACACGTCCTGATATTCGCAGACTACTGGAACTTGCTCAATGGGATTGATCTCACCCTTTTCATTCAAGGAGAACAAGCGGACTGTGTCATCGCGCACCGCGAATATAATCACATCCTCCGAAGAGTGGGTCAACTTCACTTCTTTAGCTTCACAATCAATTGATGCTTTGTTCATGGCCAACCAGTCCATACCAAGGATCAAATCAATGTCGGACTTTCCCAAGACATACGGAGAGGCCAGAAAAGCATAATTGTCCATTTTGATAGAAACATCCGGAGCAAACCAACGAGAACTCATAAGCATGCCCGGAGAAACAATATCGAAAGACCTGGCCAACTCTTGAAGATGGATATCGTGCTTTGCCGCAAACGGATAAGACAAGAAAGAATGCGATGCACCAGAATCAAACAAGACTTTAGCAGGAAAATCATTGACTAAGAGATTACCCATGATCACATCCGAAGAATTTTCTGCCTCAGCTGCATTCACCATGTTGACTCGAGCTGATCTGGGGTTGAACTTCACAAGAGCGTTGCTAGGAGGTTTGCCTGGAGGAGGAGGCGGCAGACGGAGCTGAGAAGTGCATTTGTTGGCATAGTGACCCTTCTGCCCACATTTGTGACAAGTGACATCTGCTGGCTGCCGGAACTGAATCTGAGGAGGCCCTTGTTTCTGCTGCTGATATCTCTGCTGGAATCCAGGGTTGGGTGGGCGGGAAGAACCACGTCCACCTGAGTGCTTCGGCTGCTGAGAGTGCCGAGGAGGAGGAGGAGGAGAAACCCAAAACCTCTGTTGCTTCTGAACCACCTGAGTCGAGGAAGAGCTGGAATCTCTGAAACGTTTCTTGGAGTTCTCCACCCTGAGCAAGGCTGCCTCTGCTCTGAGAGCTAAGTTATAGAATTTGTCAAACTCCTCAGGATCGTGCAAAGCGAGTGCTAACTGCAAATCCTCCTTCAAGCCACCCCTGAACTGGTATATCTTGCTCTTCTGATCCAGAACATCCTGCAATGCGTACCGGGCGAGCTCGTGGAACTCAACATTGTACTTGTACACAGAATTGTTGCCCTGCTTCAAGCGCCTGAACTTCTCACGCATCTACTCAACAAAACTGGAAGGAATGTAGTGGGACCTGAAGTCACGACAGAACTCGTCCCAAGACATCACCCTGCCACCTCTGGAGTCCTTAAGCTGCTGCCACCAAATAGAAGCCTGCCCCTTCAACTGGAATGTTGCAAACTTGACATAATCCTCTGGACGCACATTGCTACACTCGAAATTCTTGTTCATATCATGGATCCAATCTTCCGCGTCAAACGGCTGGTCGCAAGAAGTGAACGTCCTAGGCTGGTTTGACAGGAACTGACTCAGACTGGCGAAGTGATTGCCACCCTGCTGGAAATTGCCTTGCTGATGATTGGCTCTCTCCTGGATCAACTGTAACAGCATCTGAGTATTTGCATTGGTAGCTGCCATCATCGCCTGCCAGGCCTCTGCAGGAGGAGGCGGCGGCGGTGGCGGAGGAGGAGGTGGAGGAGGCATATCCTCACGCGCTCGGGTCTGACGAGTTGGTGGAGCCATCCTGAAGATGGACAGCAAATTAGTCCACAGAATATTTGAAGATAAGCTGAATCAAAAGACAGAATATCTAAATAGAACTTAGCATTGCACTCGAACAACATAGCAAGAGTGCATTCTCAAAGCATCAGACGACAAAATTCCGATAAGGGGCCACAGCAAACAAATGTGAGCTAGAACTGCTCGGAACAAACATATGATCGAGATTTCCCAAACCTCAATCAAGCGTCTGTAGGAAGATAGTCCTATAAGATACTACCAGATATTCCACCTATGAATTCCCGAAATAACTGGTCCTGCAATCAGGCACACGGATACAAGGAGTATTTCACACAACTCCTAACTAACCCGTCACCTGTATCACACCCTTTAACACACAACCAGCATCTCGGACCTTCTTCTACAACAGATCCTCGTGATCACAATGATACAAAGTGTGGTAGTACCCCCGAACAATCTACACCAGTACTGGGGACGTCGGGGTCATCTCACCACTACCCGTATTGAAGCAATAACGAACACCCTCCGTTCTTAGGTACTCAGAAATCTGAATGATGGCGATGTGCGCGATAATCCCTGGAGCTCAACTCCCCTGATACTTAGAGCAGATAGGAGGCACCAGGACACGATTCCGTCACATCGAAATCATATAGATTTCGCAAACACCCGCGTGATCCTAACAAAATTTTGAGCGGGAAAAGGAGTAGAGTTAAAGATTTCCTAAGACGGAAGCCTCACCAGAGCAAAGAAGAGGAGAAAAACGAAACCTACTCTCCGATATAACTAAGACTCAAAACATTTACTAGACTCGACTCGGCCAAATACGATCACACAAAGGCTCCTATGGTCGTAAGGCTCTGATACCAACTTGTAACGACCAAGATGCGGTCCTTTCCGATATGGGGGTCGAGGCCCCGAATAGGAAAGAAGCACATCTAAGTGTTTTGCAAGCAAGTAAACATAGCACATAATAATAAATAAAGTAGACAATCTGGGGTTCAATTGCCTTCTTATTAAAATACAGAGTACAACGCAGATACAAACAAGGTAGTTCCGGTACGGACTACAAAACAAGGAAAATGCTATGCTACCCGCTGCAGGCCCACGATCACGACCACGGCTCATTCCTCTGGATAGTTCACATAAAGGCGATCTGTCTCCTCGTCGTACTGCCACGCCAGCTGGGTGCCGTCGGGATCATCTGCCTCTGGGGTACCTGTACCTGCTGGGAGTTTCGGAGGAATCCGTGAGTCACGGGGACTCAGCAATCTAAGACCCTGGTGCCAGATCTAGTCATGTCATTGGGTAAGGAAGGGGTGAAGTGTTTCGGGCTGCTGCATCCTAAGGTTGAATAAGTGGCTAGCTTACGCAAAAGAAGAAGTGACAGTGTTCTATGCTAACGGTCGTGAGTACTTGATCAGAAAGTGATCCTGAACACCTACCTACGGCATTCATAACCCCGCCGTGTTCCCGATCGGAGAGAGATCTCCGAAGGGACAGTCACGGTTACGCACACAGTTGGCATATTTTATTAGTTAATTTTTAAGTTTTCTAATACCGGATGTTAACAAAATATTCCAAGTTGCCACATAACCGCGGGCACGGCTTTCCGAAAGATTAAACCCTGCAGGGGTGCTCCAACTAGTCCATCACAAACGAACACAGGCCGCAAAGTCATCCTCTATCACGAATCTCGTGATCTCGTCGGATTCCTTAGAGGAAAACCTCAACTCTGGGGTAAACCAAAGCCTCACCGGGATTCCTATACGCAAGATATACCGCTAAGGCAAGACAAGGCTAGCAGGACCTCCCGACGTGTCGACGACCCTGATAAGAGCCGCGTATCTCAGTCTCAGGACACGCCGGATGAGTCACACTACAGGTATACCAAACCTCAGGTTGCCCTGTGGTGGCCCCATAGTCTGCCCAGTTTGGACCAACACTCATGAGGAGCACTGGCCCGGGTTGTTGATTAAGAAACCTCGGGGTAGCTATTCCCTATGCAGCTTTTTATTAAGTGATTAGCAAATAGTACCAATGTTGGGTCCTGCCGGACAAGCCTTAACACTACGCGATTTATGAAGGGGGTCCCCATAACAACCCCGAACGTGTTAGGAGCGATCATTATGGAATCAAACACCGGTAACCGGTAACTAAGGCGGCAATAACGGAACAAGACACCCGGCAAAAGGCTAGGCCTCCCGTCATTTACCAAATATATAGATACATTAATTAAATACCAGAAATTAATATAATGATATCAAGCTCATGGCAACTCATGAGTGAAAAACACCTGCAACTAACAATGCTAACATTAGTAGCTGAGCAAGCCTACCTAGCCATGCAAATTTGCTAGGAAAGAGTAAGGTGTTTGGGCTCATGGCATATGAAGAGGCAATATATTTTCAGTGGTAGGCAGCGAGCAATATGACGTGGAATCGAAACTAACATAACAAGTCTAGATATGGGATCAAGGTCATGTCATCTTGCCTGTGATATCCTCAGCTTGGAATGGTTCTGGATCGTCCTGCAAGTACTCTCCTGACTCCACGTAATCGGTCTCCGCTCCCGGTGCTACCCAACACAAAATGACAGCCAATGAACAGCAGCACCACAAAATGCAACAATCACATGATGCATGAGATGAAAGTTGAGCATGCACCACTATTTCTAACACTAGCACAAGCAAGAATAACTACAACAAGTTCCTGGTCAGAACTTTGCACTAAACCATTTGGACATGCATGAGAATGATATGAACAGATGCATCTCGTAAAAACGGTGCAAAACCATATAAAGAACTTTGCAAACTGAGCTACGGATCAACGGGAAACAACGAAACACGATATGAAGCCCTACGTGAAAGATTCATCACCACACACACAATTGGCACAAATCTGGTGTTCCCAGGTTGCCAAGACATTTATTAACCCAACATGAATGAAATGGAGCAAGGTAGAACACCCCAACAACAATTAAACACAAACTTTGAACAAAATGTCAAAACTACGCAATCTGCCAGTTTCTGCATCTTAGCTGTTTGTGAGCCACATGCAACATAGCTACAGGTCTTCAAACATGACAAATAATATATGTGGATGTTTCCAACCAAGAACGCTACCATATCTAGCAAGAATCACAGCAAAAGGAATTAAACTCTAGAAGATACAAGGCCACAAACTTTCCCAAAACCATCAGTTCTCAGGGACTTAGTGAAAATTCCTGCACCTGAGTTTCTGTTTCTGTTCTGAAGCTTTTTTACAGCCATCAAAACACAAGCTACTGGACTCCAAATGACTTGAAAATTGACAGGAAGCTTCACAAACCTACCAGGTTCAAAACACTAACATTGAACTAAGTCCAGTTCTCCACACAATGACCAGCACAACCTTATCTACAGGGGAAGAAAATGTTTTCAGCATTCCAGACTTAGTGAAATTTTCAGAGTTCAAAAATCTGGAATTTTTCCAGCCACATGCCCACTTTGCCTAGGCCTAGTTTGCACACACAAGTTCCCAAGAGGTGTTTGACACCACTATGGTATTGAGCACAAACCCCTACATCTAACACACCAAGATCCATGCCTTTGGGCTCCATCTATACCATGGAAACAAAGCCCAAACTTTCAACAAAAAGAAAAAAAAAACAAATCCAAAAGGTATACTTTTAAGATGACAACTACATCGGAGGGTTTCATGTGCACAATGACAAAGTGACATGGGGGTTTGAACCCCATGTTTGTGTCATGCACATCAACAACTCCAACACCACAATTCCTCTCAAACACTAGCATCAAGCCCACACACAAGAAATCTTTATATAACAAGAGAGTATACACACCCCCCACATATGGGCATGTGATGGTGCACACTCTCACAAGCACCACTAGTATCTTCCTAGTATTCATGTCACCATCATTATGCAAACTACCACAACAAACCCCAGCCTCACATGCTAACACAATAGCTATCTAGTGCTACTCCTCGCCTCAAGACAAGTGATGAGGGGGAGGCACCCACACCCCACTATATCAAGGCAAGATAATAAAATCTACAAGATCCCTTATACCACCTAAAACTCCCAAAGATGGGCTCCACAAGAGTAGCTAGTGCATCTTCTCCTTAAGGCACACACACACAATTGCCACACATCACAAGTACCACTCCCACCAAGTGTTTACCAAGCTAGCAATACCACCTCTCCTTTCTTGTAGGTGCACAACACACACACATATAGGGCCCTGTTCCCAACTACACTAGCAAGGAATAAAAAGATAAGACCCTCTTGCTGCCCAACACAAGGGAGGGAAAGTACAAAAAAAAACAAACAAAGAAAATAAATAGGCAGCAAAGAAAAATAGCAAAACCCACGCCAGGGTCCCTGGGATTCGAACTAGGCACCTACTGGATTACCAGTCACCAACAAACCACTGCACTAGCTGCGCTACTGGTGACAGGAACGCGACAGGAAACAGATACTTCCCTTGCTGGCCACTGAATATCAACAGAAACAAAAATTATGCCGAGAGGGGGAGTCGAACCCTGGACCTCTCATCAGGCACGTAGGAGGTTGACCATTGGGCTACGAATAGGATACTGATAGAGGGAAAATCCCATAACAGGTAAAGCTACTGACGCCGGCTCCTGTCTACAGCGAGCACACAGCGACAGAGAGCTGTCGCTACTGGCTTGCCGGCGATGCTAAGCGGCGCTGCCGGCGACGAGGGGAGGTGTCCCTCTGGCCACGCGCTACCGACGAGGGGAGGAGGAAGCCCCTGGTACCACCCCTACCTCTAACAGCAACAAACTAACACTCGTACTCTGCACGTACACCCAACAACAGCCCCCTGACGAACGCCGGCAGAGAAGACGACGACCCCGCCGCGGATCGGGACCGGACCGAGGAGGAGGAAGCACTGGGCGGCGGGTCTCACCTTGGGGAGAAGAGGGGGCGCCGGACGGGACGGAGGACGCCGGAGGCGAAGAAGAGGAGCCGCGCAGTTCGCCCGGTTCGCCCCGAAGACGGGGACGAGCTCGACGGGGGGGGGGGGGGGGGCGCTCCTCGGGGTCCTAGCGCCGGGAATGGGACGCGGGGAGCCGCCCCGAGCCCCCGGACATGGCGGCCTAGCCGCCCGACGACTCCCGCGGAAGAAGCCGGCAGCTCTCTCTTCGCTCTGCACTCTCTGCTACCTATGCACTCTCTGCTACCTACAGGAAGATTACCTGGGGAGGAAAGGAAGAGATGGAGGGGGAAGAAGGAGATGGCGGCGGCGGAAGGAAACCCTATTCGAGGGGGGGCTCGGACGTCCAGATTTATAGGGGCCCTCGGCGTCCGTGCCACGGCGCCGTCAGTTCTCCCTCTCTCTCACGTGCTGACGGAAAGAAGAAAGCGGGGGAAGGAGAAGAAACGCCGTCAGAGAGGAGGGGGCTCACCTGGGCTCCTCGTGCTGGAAGGGAGGCCTACTGGGCCAGCACGGGAGGAAGACCCACTGGGCCAGGGAAAAGAAGAAACACACAGGAGGCCTTCTATTTAGTTAAACAAAAAAAAATGCACACAGGAAGAAAATACTACCCAAAATAAACTACTGGGATCAAGTTAAAAGGAAAAATCCTGCTGGTCATAAGGAATTATGGCCCAATAGAAAAAAATAGGAAGCAATATTCGGAGATGTTCGAAATAAATGCAAAACAGTAATTAACCTACTGTTTTGTATTTATTTACACCACCAAAATCAAAGAATCAAATCAGAAAAATTGCACCCCTTCATAAGCACATTTTTATCTTCCCACTAGACATTTTAGAAACATCTTTGAAAAAAAAAGGAATTTTGACAAGAATAGAAATAGGAGGGGAAAAGGAGTTTGAAAGCAAGAGCTTAAAAGACTAGCACTCACTCTTGCATCACACACCATTATCACATGCTCACAAGGTAGTGCAAAACCACCACTTAATCCTAGCAAGATCACATGCACTCACAACACCACAACACTACTCCTATTAAACTCAAATGCAACATGATCATGGAATGCAATCATAAGTATGGCAAGGAATGATATGTAATTCATGCATGCAAGGGAAGTAAGCACTAGGGAACACACATGAATTCAAAGCACGAAAGATATCCTCAAGATCTCTGACAAGGTGGCCCCACATGGAAGGTTATAAGAAAGGAAAGTCTACACTTGGGGCATTACACTACGTAACCGAGAATTTAATTTCTTCTTTCTCGCCGCACGTGGTGTCTTCTTCTTGCTGGACTATGACGGTTGTGACGGTTGTGGAGCATCAATATCTACCTCATGCTCCTGTGTCGTCTCTTCTTCTTCCTCTTCTTCTATGTCATCAATGGTCAGCTGACGATGTCGAGCTCTAGAGGAGCGGCTTGGACCACCTGTAAACACGTCCACGGACTGAGCACCGTGGCAAGAAAGCATAGCTGCCCACTTGTGGAACCTTGACTTAAACTTCTGAGAAAACATGAAACACTATGTTAGACGCAAATAAGTAATTCATTAAGACAAACATTTGTAAACATGATCATACCTCCAACATGGTCCTAAGAGTTCTCTCACATGATGCACCTCCTCGGGGATGACTAAGTGCTACATTGGCATCGTTCACGCACATAAGGAACTCTCTACCCTTCAATTCATTAACACAACAAACATTCAGAATTGAAGAAGACAATGTAATGCTGGTTGGTTCTGATTCATTCACTTACGAGTTCGTCATGCATGGGTGCATAGTCCACTTGACTCCCTCCGGTCTGTTGCACAACCATGTTGAAGGCATGATACCCTTCTGCAGCAGATGGATCTTCTGACACCAACTCAGACCACTCTTCCCTAGTCCAACCGGGCTTAAGCTTCAATCGGTAACGCTCCACATACCACACAAGATATTTTTGGTAGGCAGAATCATTGTGGGGCCTATCCTCTTTTTCAATTAACTTCCCTCTCTGATTCCACATTGCTATCCACATTTGGTGTTTGGCAGCCCAATCTGGTATATCCTGACTGTTCCTTCGACTGTACCTAAAACGATGCACGGTGGTTTAAATGATTATCAAACATAAACTTTCACAATGCTATAGTGCAAAATCTCATGAATCATTTTTGGCTTACCAATGCAGACTTGTGATTACACTACTGGTCAACTCAGTTGGAATACCTTGGCGTTTCCCAAATTGCCTGGCAACACGGTCTACAAAGTGGTACTCGACAACGTAAAAGCATATCATTGGACACCTAGACCTCCAAATATTACTATCACACGTGCACATCTAGTTGAGATCGTACTCACGATCTTCCTCATAAGGCCGCCAGAAAACCTACAACAATAGGACGAGCTGAGATGTTAGGTACACGTTCTAATATGGCCGTCAGAAAAACATACAATACAAGGAACTGAAATGTTGGTACCTGCTCAGCAGTTAAGGTGTCCAGCTCATTCACATAACACTTGTATCGCACATGAGAGCTTCCTGTGTAAACAGACACCTGATCCCAATGATAGGCAATTGTCGGGCGACGATATGGATCTTCATGATGAAGCCCTTCATGTGGATTGGGGTTTGGGTGATCAGGGTTCTTTAACATGGGTCGTCCAACCGGCAACCGCTCCCACATCCACATAGAGAGGCTCCGCACAAACCCACACAATGAAGATGATTCTCTTGTCCTCATTGACGCCTGATCCAACTGCAATTAAACATAAACGTTAGCAATGTGTGACACATGACAAATTAAAAAGAAAATGTCTGCAGATAGCTCTCACCTGACGATACAAGTATGATAGTGTTGCTGAACCCAGCTAAACGGAACATCCCAGTTCCTTAGGCGCTCCAAATACATCCAGAGTGCCGAGTTACCGGTTGCGTCTGTGAAGACTACTTTGGTTAGTATATACCAAAGATAGGCCCCATCATATTGATGCATGACAATGTCATCGGCATCCGCAGGGCACGGTCCGCCTGACATAGGGGGAGGGGGTTCAACACCAATTAAGAGGCCAACCCGCTGTCGCGAGTTAATGACACTGACATGACCCGTAACGGCATCGCTGTTGAGAGGAAGGTCGCTTATCATGGCCATGTCCTCTAAGTTCATCGTCATCTCCACAAAAGGAAGGTGGAAAGAGTGTGTCTCGGGCCTCCAACGATCAGTCAGTGCGGTGAGAGCTGAATGGTTCACCGGTGGTGGGTTCCTCTTGAATTGCAAAACAAAGGGCAGCAAACCCAACCTTGCAATGTAGGGCTCGTATCGCACGTCGTAGGAAAAGTCATTTGCAGCATGACCCCTCACGCGCATAGCTACTACATCCTGCAAAAACGTGAGCTTCATGTCAGGACGACAAACAAACATAAAAACACAAATAGTTCCCCAACCAGCCTTCTCCCCGAGAAAGCCTTCTTGAGATTCAAAGAAAAAGGTTTGAAGGTTGATCTCTGGGATCAGTGTTAGTTCGGAACCAGCAAAGGGATTGACAAGTGTTCGATTAATCCATCATACCGTACGATTCTCAATTGCACGACCACGGTGCACTCTGTCAAACTCTTCTATTAATCCATCATACCAAGAGCCATTATCATCCACCATCCTACGAAAAAATAACATACATCGAATTTCATCATCTCTCTTTTGTAAAAAAATAACCAAAGGACAATACATAGACCTACACATACATATCTAAAAAAATATGCCTAACTATGCCTAACATATATCATCCAACTATATAATCTAACATATGCCTAACATATATCATCCACTATGCTATCCAAAAAAAACCATCATCATCCAAATAAACTATGCCTAACTATGCCTAACATATATCATCTAACATAGCTAATGAAAGGACGTGGATGTCGCCTACAGGGGGGGTGAATAGGCGATTTAAAATAATTACGGTTTAGGCTTGAACAAATGCGGAATAAAACTAACGTTTAATTTGTCAAGCACAAAAAACCTAAAACAACTAGGCTCAACTATGTGCACCAACAACTTATGCTAAGCAAGATAAACAACTAAGTGATAGCAAGATATATGACAAGAAACAATATGGCTATCACAAAGTAAAGTGCATAAGTAAAGGGTTCGGGTAAGAGATAACCGAGGCACGCGGAGACGATGATATATCTTGAAGTTCACACCCTTGCGGATGCTAATCTCCGTTTGAGCGGTGTGGAGGCACAATGCTCCCCAAGATGCCACTAAGGCCACCGTAATCTCCTCACGCCCTCGCACGCCGTGATTCCACTAAGGGACCCTTGAGGGCGGTCACCGAACCCGTACAAACAAGATTGGGGCAATCTCCACAACTTAATTGGAGGCTCCCAACAACACCACAAAGCTTGACCATAATGGCATATGGCTTCGAGGTGACCACAAATGCTCGGGGCAATCTCCACAACTTAATTGGAGACCCCGACGCTTGCCCGGAGCTTTACACCACAATGATTGAGCTCCGAGGCACCACCAAGCTTCTAGGGGTATCAAGTACCCAAAGGAAATAAGTTTCTCAAATTCTCACTTCCACGTATCACCGTGGAGAACTCAAACCGATGCATCAAATGCAATGGCAAGGGCACACGGAGTGCCCAAGTCCTTCTCTCCCAAATCCCACCAAAGCAACTAATGCTAGGGAGGAAAATGAGAGGAAGAACAAAGAAGAACACGAAGAACTCCAAGATCTAGACCCAAGGGGTTCCCCTCACTTAGAGGGGAAAGTGATTGGTGGAAATGTGGATCTAGATCTCCTCTCTCTTTTCCCTCAAGAACTAGCAAGAATCATTAGAGGGATTGAGAGTTACCAAGCTCGAAGAAGGTCAACAATGGGGGAAGAACACGAGCTCAACGGATAGATTTAGTCCAAGGGGGAAGAAGACCCCCTTTATATAGTGGGGGAGAAATCAGACCGTTACCCGTACTTATAGCCCGAACACAATGGTACTACCGCTAGCCCTGGCGGTACTACCGCTAGACCTGGCGGTACTACCGCTAGACCCTGGTTGTACTACCTCTAGCCCTGGCGGTACTACCTCTAGAAAAAGTCTTCGCAAAAAGTCCGACGAAGAACAACCGTTCAGAGGGAGGTACTACCGTACCGAAATGGTACTACCGCTCCTAGAGCGTTACTACCGCTAGGGAGCGGTAGTAAAAAATTACTACCGCTCCGGGGGCGGTACTACAGATCCGGGGGCGGTACTACCGCTTCAGGAGCGGTACTACCGCTCGCACGAGGAGCGGTACTACCGCTCGATACTGAATCTGCTCTAACTTTAGCATACGGACTCCGATTTCAACGAAACCAAGTTTGTTGGAAAGCTAAAGACATGGGCTAACACAATCTTGATATAAATATCAATAACAAGCAAGTGAGAAAAAGTCCCATAATAAAATGTTGAGAACCCTTCTTCGAATAAGACCGGTAAAAACTCCCAACATCGAAAACATCATAGAAGATGCATATGGACTCCGTTTTCGATGAACTCGAGCTTGTCATGAAGATGACCATAAGCTCTAAAACTCACAAATATAAACACAAAACAAGAACCAAGAAGTATGATGCAAGGATGCAAATGGTTTGAGCTCTCAACGAACGATACGATAAAGCTACTCACTTGAGAACCCCCTTGACAATACAACAATCTATCTTGTTAGAGCATATATCTCCATATGTAGTTTTGTTAATTGATGAAAATTGCTATGGACTAATGGTTGCCTTAAGTTATATTTATAAGATTTGTCCATAGGCACTTCTTGAAGTCCATCTGTTGGGTTCAAGGAGTTTATATGATGACCAAGATGGTATTCAAGGTATTATCCAAAGAATTGTTATAGAGACACACGGTTGATCAAGATCTTAGACAAAGAGTAAATCAAGATGATCAACACACAAAGCGTACAAGATGTACCGAGAGGGATCAAGTGATCCCATGGTATGGTAAGCATTGTCCATTACGTGTTTGTGTACTAACCCATGGTCTTCGTGAGAGTTCTATGTGGGGTTAGGTGTGTCTCCATGGGCTTGCGTCTAGAGGAAGATCTCATACAACCCATGAAGGATGACGTCAAGTGGTGATCGTCATCAAGATTGCGGTGTGCAAGTTCAAGTGGATCGGCATGAAGAGATCATGCTTGAAGCCTGCCGTCCATTGTGGTGGCAATGGACTTGTGAAGATATACAGAAGAGCGGCTCACCCATGTTGTGTATGGGGGAGCAATCAACTAGTATTCATCAAGCCAACGCAATCAAGAAGGTGGTCCATCTTCGGGAAGCCAAGATCATCGTCATCTAGCTCAAGAGGACAAGGTGCAAGGTATAGGTTTGCCCTTGATAGGTTTTCTGTTTTAGGATAGATTGTCGTTCTGTCAAGGGGGGGGGGGCTCTCAAGTGAGTAGCTCGATTGTATCGTTCGTTGAGAGCTCAAACCATTTCCATCCTTGCATCATACTTCTTGGTTCTTATTTGGTGTTTCTCTTTGTGAGTTTTAGAGCTTATGGTCATCTTCATGACAAGCTCGAGTTCATCGAAAACGGAGTCCATATGCATCTACTATGATGTTTTCGATGTTGGAGTTTTTTTCGGTTCTTCATTCATAGAGTTCTCACTTCTCTATATCATTGGATAGCTCTTGTCGTCCTGAATCCAACAAGCTTGGGTTTGCTCGATTCGGAGCTCGTATGCGAAAGTTATGGTTGTTTCAGTGGCGAGCGGTAGTACCGCTCTAGTCCTAACGGTAGTACCGCTGGCCCTAGCGGTAGTACCGCTAGAGCTGGCGGTAGTACCGCCCCTGGTCAGCAGTAGTACCGCTCCAGGACTTTAGTACCGTCATCCTTGTGGTTGTATTACGTCGGACTTTTTGCGAAGACTTTCTTGGCGGTGGTTGGCCCGGTAGTATCTTTGCGCTACCATGGGCTGAGCGGTAGTACCACTGGAGGGTCAGCGGTAGTACCGCTGCAGCCAGCGGTAGTACCGCTGGGCTTGGGCTGTAAGTGGGGGTAACGGTATGATTCCTTCCCCCACTATATAGAGGGGGTCTTCTTCCCCCTTAGCGTGTTCTATCGGTTGAGCTCATGTTCTACCTCTATTGTTGACCTTGAGCTTGCTAACTCTCAATCCCTCCAATGATTCTTGCTTGTTCTTGAGGGAAAAGAGAGAGGAGATCTAGATCCACATCTCCACCAATCACTTTCTCCTCTATGTGAGAGGAACCCCTTGGATCTAGATCTTGGAGTTCATTGTGAGCTCCTTGTTCTTCCTCTCATATTTCTCCATAGCTTTTTTTGTTGTGGAGGGATTTGAGTGTGAGGGACTTGACCACTTCGTGTGTTCTTGCCATTGCATTAGTTGCATCAGTTTGAGTTCTCCACGGTTTTTAGGGCATAGTATATGCCTAAGTAATTTTGGTGATTGATGACAGTACCGCAAAGGACAAACCGTGTGTGCTAAGATTTCAGATAACACACGTCAACGGCACAAGACGACTCGCCCCCTCTTCCATGGACAGAAGCACGGTGTACTCTACGATTCTCTTTATTTGAGTCAAAGGAACGCCGTACTATTAAGAGGGGAACCGTAGTGGAAAGGTTTGGGTGGAATCAATTTTGCACGCGCACACTTCATCCCCTTTCCCCCTTGCCGGCAACTTTGGAGTGGCTCCCGCCTTTGTGTTTCTCTCTTCTTTGCAAATGGTCCCTCAGCGGTAGTACCGCTGTGCCTAACAGTAGTACCGCTAGCCCTAGCGGTAGTACCGCTGCAGCCAATGGTAGTACCGCTAGCTGGCGGTAGTACCGCCCCTGGTCAGCGGTAGTACCGCTCCAGGAGCTTAGTACCACTTTCCTAGCGGTTGTACTTGGACGAACCTTTTTGCGGTGGTTGGCCCGGTAGTGCTTATGCACTACCATGGGCCCAACGGTAGTACCGCTGCAGCCAGCGGCAGTACCGCTGGAGTGCCAGCGGTAGTACCGCTGCAGCCAGGGGCAGTACCGCTGGAGTACCAGCGGTAGTACCGCTGCATCCAGCGGTAGTACCGCTAGGCACGGGCTGTGAGTGGGAAAACGGTTGGTTTCCCCCCCCCCCCCACTATATAAGGGGTTCTTCTAGCTGTGGAACCTTATCTCTTACCCTCCCAAGCTCCATTGTTGCTCCCTAAGCTCAAAAGTGCCCGATCTCTCTCCCTAGCCAATCAAACTTGTTGATTCTTTAGGGATTGGTTGAGAAGGCCTAGATCTACACTTCCACCAAGAGAAAAATTGATTCCCCCACCAATCCCTTGCGGATCTTGTTACTCTTGGGTGTTTGAGCATCCTAGACGGTTGAGGTCACCTCGAAGCCACGTTCCATTGTGGTGAAGCTTCGTGGTCTTGTTGGGAGCCTCCAAGCTTCGTGTGGAGTTTGTCCCAACCTCGTTTGTAAAGGTTCGGTCGCCGCCTTCAAGGGCACCTATAGTGGAATCACGATACCTTGCATCCTGCGAGGGCATGAGGAGAATACGGTGGCCTTAGTGGCTTATTGGGGAGCATTGTGCCTCCACACCGCTCCAACGGAGACGTACTTCCTGTCAAAGGGAAGGAACTTCGGTAACACATCCTCATCTTCATTGGTTCCACTTGTGGTTATCTCTAACCTTTACTTTGTGAATGCTCATGTTGTTGTCTATCTCTTACTTGTCTTAGTAGCTCTCATTGTTAGCTTCATTACGGTTCACCCCATTGTTGTTATATTTGTGAACCCGTATGTTGTTTACCCTAACTTGCTAAGATTATTTAAAAAGTGGTCGTTGCCTATTCACCCCCCCTCTAGTCAACCATATTGATCCTTTCAATTGGTATCAGAGCCACGTCTCTTTATTAAGGGTTTCACCACCCGAAGAGTATGGAAGGCGAAGAGGGAATTACCAATGGGCAACCCGAGGCCATGGACTTGACTTCGGTCACAAGGGACGACTTGAATACGGCTATGGCCGCCCTCAAGACGTCCTTGACGAACGAAGTCAAGACCATGCTTAAAGAGTTAATTGAGGGATTTAAAAGTCCACACGAACCGGCGTTAGTGGTTAAACCCACCATCACCGATTCGGAGGCCAATTCCTCTAAGGAAGCGGCTAAAGGTATGCGACCTTCCTCATCTCACGAAAAGGATGGGACTGGAACCTATGCCTGAGTTCCACCTCCCATGGTCTATGGAGGATCCGTTCCCACACCGCGTCTTAACCGTGTTGGTCCTCCTCCTAAGCTTGTGAAAGGTGACTTTGCTAACTGGGTATTTTCTATTAAGTCTCATTTGAATCACAGCTCAACAAATTTGTGGAGAATCATCGAGCAAGGATATTATCCCCATGATCCAAGCAACCTCACTCCAAGAGAAGATGCAGACAATCAATACAATCACTCCGCTTTGTTTATTCTCCAATCCGCAGTGCCACCTGAAGATCTTCCTCACTTGCGTCCCTTCACTTTGGCCAAGGATTGTTGGGAGCATATTATGGTGTTGTACAAGGGAAGCTCAAGCATTCAACGATCCAACTATGAAGTGATACTTGATAAGGCCGATGAGTTTGTGATGAAGGAAGACGAGGACCCTCGTGATCTCTATCGAAGGGTGACTGCTATTGCTGTGGCACTCAAGGATCATGGGAGCAAGGATGTGGATGATACATGGGTCAAGCGCAAGTTTCTCAAAGCCATCATGCCTTTCAACAAAGCCATGTCATTTGTCATTCGTCAGCGACCAGACTTCCACTCCTTGTCTTCCAGTGAGGTGTTGGATGAATTTATTGCAATGTCAATCATGAACGAAACAGCTGACAATGCACTTGCTCGTGTTCACTCAAAGACAACTTCACCCAACCTTGCGTTAAAATCAAAAGCGATGTTTGAAGAAGAAGAAGAGGATGAGGAAGAGGAGAGCTGCCCTGAAGACACAAAGTATGCCTATCATGAGCACATGGCTCTTGCGTCAAGGCAATTCTGGGGCAACAAGAGGAACTCAAGACCCACCTTCACCAAGAACAACTCGAGTGGGTTCAAACCCAAGCAACGAGTGAGGACATGTTATAACTGTGGTAACGTGAGCCACTTCGTGGCCGAATGTCCCTGTGAGAAAAAGGGAAGACAACGGGGGCAAGCTCATTCGCAAAGACAAAACCAAATCATTTCCAATCAAGAACAACTTTGTGAAGAAACCCCACCCAAAAGGGATGGTGGCCCTTGAAGAGTACCCTTCCGATGATGATGATGATGATGATATAGTGGCAACGACAACTGTTGCTATTGCCACTACCTCTCCCCAGAAGGTGTCTCTCTTCAACGCCCCCAACGAGAACCACATCACCAAGTGCCTCATGGCAAAAGGTATCAATCAGGTAACCCCCATCATTAAGACCAACATCGCTACTGCTCCTTCATTGTTAAATTGTGTTGATGATAGTGATGTTGGGGAACTTAATGAGCATGATCTTGACAAGTTTCTATGCACTATTAAAGGAGAATCCAAGAAGCACTTTGTTGCTCTCTTGGAACAACTGGGTGAGGCCAATGACCTCATTGAGTCTCATGAGGAGACCATCTCCGAGCTTCAGGGACACAGTCGTGACTATGTCGATGAAATTGTTGAATTATCTATTGCTCTAGAAAAGGAGCGCACTCTTCGTTTGGCTCTTGAGGAGTCATACAACGATGACTGCGCTAAAATGCAAAAGAAACTAGATCTTTGTTCTTACTCGTATGCTTAAGTCTGAGAAGTATGCTCTTGGGGTTGGCCATGACAGACTCAAAGTGGAGTTTGACACACTTGACAAGGCCCACAAGGTCTTGAAAGGTGTTCATTTCTCTCTGAAAGAGTCTCATGATCAACTCCAAGCAAAGCTTACCAAGGAGATCTCTACTTGTCCTCCCTTTGTGTTAATTGATAATGCTTGTGAAACTAATCCCTGTTGTGAGCATGTACATCTTGTGGAGGAAAATGCCAAGTTAAAGGAGAAACTTGAGAAGGGCCTTGTGGCATGCATACAAGGTGAGAAGAGCCTGAACGACCTCTTGAGCACTCAAAAGGGTGTTGTAGGAAAGGAGGGACTTGGACTTACCTCCAAGTCAAAAGATAAAAGGAGGAACAGGAACAAACGATCTCCTACCCTCATGGACATCTTTGTCAAAGAGGGTGAGGGGACTCAAGAGGTGAACAGGAACAAGGTGGCTGATGGAAACGTCAAGAAGGGCAAAACCATTCCTACTAACACAGCCGACAAACTCAATTCTTCTCATGTCTTATGTCGTGCTAGTGATGGGCATGTTTATGCCAGATTTGTTGGTTCCTACTATGAGTACATTGAATGGGCTATCTGGGTTCCTAAGACCCTTGTCTCTAACATGAAAGGACCCATTAAAAAATGGGTACCTAAAACCAAGCCTTGATCTATTGGAGGAGTTTGCTTCTGGTGGGGTGTCATGGTTGCTCGATAGTGGAGCAACAAATCATATGACTGGAAGCAAGGACTTAGTGGTGGATGTGCATCCTTCTCCATATAGGCCCACCCATGTCCAATTCGCCGATGCATCATTGTCAAAGGTATTGGGATTTGGTAAGGTGGTCGTCTCTCAAGAGTTATCTATTGAGAAGGTCATGCTTGTTGAGTCACTTGCCTACAATTTACTTTCGGTTCGTCAACTTGCAATTATGGGTTTTTCCACATTCTTTAATCTTGATATTGTGGTCCTCCCGTGGAGCAAGACTCTTAAAGCAGCCTATGTTGGATATGTCAAAAATGGTCTTTATGTGGTGAACTTCTCAAAGCGGCCCACTAAGACCGCGACTTGTTTAATGGCTAAAGTTGATGTGGGCTGGCTTTGGCATCGCCGATTAGCTCATGTCAATATGAGATCTTTGCAAAGTCTTCTAACAGGGGACCATATTCATGGACTAACAAATGTGAGCTTTGCTAAAGATCGTGCTTGCAGTGCCTGCATTGAAGGAAAGATTCATGAAACTGCTCATCGTCCAACGACTCTCATCTACACTAAGAGGCTATTGGAGCTCCTCCATATGGATCTTTTCGGCCCTCCATCATTTTATAGTCTTGGAGGCAGAAAGTACTGCTTGGTGATTGTTGACGACTACTCAAGATACACCTAGGTATATTTCTTCAAAAGGAAGAGTGAAACTCAACAAACTGTCATCAACTTTGCTAATGAAGCTCAACGTCAACATGAAGCAAAGATCTTGATGATTAGAAGTGACAACGGCACCGAGTTCAAGAACTACACCTTGGATGAGTTTCTAGGTGATGAGGGAATAAAACATCAATATTCAACACCATATACCCCTCAACAAAACGGCTTGGCAGAAAGGAAGAACCGGACCTTGATAGACGCTGCAAGAACAATGATGGCGGAATTCAAATCTCCATATAACTTTTGGGCAGAGGCCATCAACACAGCATGTCATGCGTTCAATCGGCTCTATATCCGCAAAGGCCTGAACAAGACTCCATATGAGATTCTAACTGGAAACAAACCCAATCTCAAGTACTTCCGGGTATTCGGTTGTAAGTGTTTCATTCTCAAGAAAGGTACATGTTTAGCTAAATTTGATTCTAGAGCACATGAGGGCATCTTTGTTGGTTATGCTACAAACTCTCATGCTTAACGTGTCCTCAACAAGTCCTCCGGACTCATTGAGGAGACGTGTAACGTGGAGTTTGATGGAAATAATGGCTCCCAAGTGGAGCAAAGTGGTCTTTGTGATGTAGGTGATGAAATTCCTCCCCAAGCCATAAGAAGAATGGGGATTGGTCAAATACTCCCCATTGAGGAACCCCTTGTGGCCGAAGGAGAAGGACAATGCTCTACTCAAATGGAGCCATCACCCCCACAAGCCCCACACGCTTCCGATGAACAAAGAGAAGACTCTCAACAAAATGAACAAGCTCGAGGTCAAGATAAATTGCCCAACAATGATGATGTGTCCCATGATATTCAAGCACTTACCCAAGGTTCCGAACCTGCGCATGATGAAGATCAAGTGCAACCACAAGATCCAGACCAAGTAGAAGCACAAGATAAAGATCAAGAGCAACCACAAGTACAAGGACAAACAAGTGAACCTGCTCAAGTCGAAAGTCAAGATGATCAGGATACTGTCTTACAATTCCCTTCTGCAGCACCAACAGCCGGTGCCAAGGGAGGCTCAAGACGCAAGGGCAAGCAAAGTAAACAGGTCGATGCTCCCCAGTTATCCAATGAAGAACTCTTGGAGCGTTGAGCAGCCAAGATTGCGAACAAGCTGAGAGTCAAGTCACATCTTATAAAGAATGTACTTGGCAGTTTAAAAAGGGGAGTATCCACCCGTCAACAGATTTGGAATTATTGTGAGCATCACGCGTTTGTTTCGTATTGTGAACCTCAACAGGTAGAGGAAGCGCTCGATGATGAGGATTGGCTTATGGCCATGCATGAAGAACTTAACAACTTCTAGCGTAACCAAGTCTTGGATTTAGTGGCAAGGCCAACGGAGGAACATAATGTCATCGGGACCAAATGGATATTCAAGAACAAGCAAGATGCCAATGGGATTGTGATTCGAAACAAGGCAAGATTGGTGGCTCAAGGCTACTCCCAAGTCGAGGGTATCGACTACGGTGAAACCTTTGCCCGTGTTGCTCGTCTAGAATCTATTCGCATGTTGCTTGCATTTTCTTCTCATCATAACTTCAAATTACAACAAATGGATGTGAAAAGTGCCTTTCTTAATGGTCCTTTAAATGAGTTGGTCTATGTCAAACAACCCCCGGGATTCGAACATCCCAAGATCCCCAATCATGTGTACAAACTTAATAAGGCACTCTATGGCCTTAAACAAGCCCCACGTGCGTGGTATGAGTATCTTACTGAGTTGTTACAAGATCGTGGGTTCGAAATTGGGAAGATAGATCCCACTCTTTTTACTAAGAGGGTTAAAGGGGATTTGTTCATATGCCAACTATATGTTGATGATATTATCTTTGGCTCTCCTAACATTTCTTTCAATGAAGAATTTGCTGCACTAATGACTGAGAAATTTGAGATGTCCATAATGGAAGAGTTGAAGTTCTTCCTCGGCTTCGAGATTAAACAAGGCCTAGAAGGGACCTTCATCAAACAAGCCAAGTACACTCAAGACATGCTCAAACGGTTCGAGCTTGAAGATGTCAAGCCGGTCAAGTTCCCCATGCCAACAAGATGCAAGCTTGACAGTGATCCCAATGGTAAAGCAGTGGATCAAAAGGTATATCGCTTCATGATTGGATCCCTCCTTTACCTTTGTGCATCTAGACCAAATATTATGTTGAGTGTAGGGATATGTGCACGGTTTCAATCCGCACCAAAAGAAAGTCATTATATGGCTGTTAAGCGAATCTTTCGACATTTGGCTCATACCCCAAACTTTGGCCTATGGTATCCCAAAGGAGCAAACTTCAACCTAGTAGGCTATTCTGACTCAGATTGGGCAGGAGATTGTGTGGAGAGGAAGTCAACTTCTGGAGGATGCCAATTCCTTGGTCGCTCACTGGTAAGTTGGTCCTCAAAGAAGCAGAATTGTGTCTCTCTATCATCCACCGAAGCTGAGTATGTGGCAGCTGCAAGTTGTTGTGCACAATTGCTATGGATGAGGCAAACTTTAAAGGATTATGGTGTCACTTGTGACAAAGTGCGTCTTCTATGTGACAATCAAAGTGCTATCAAGATTTCCCTTAACCCAGTGCAACATAGCAAGACCAAGCATATTGATATTCGCCATCACTTCATTCGTGAACATATCAAGCTAGGTGATATTGAGGTTCACTTCATCCACACTGAAGAACAACTTGCAGATATTTTCACTAAGCCCCTAGATGAAGCAAGGTTCCGGGAGTTAAGGCATGAGCTAAATATCATTGATTCAAGTAATGTGGATTGAAGTTAGGCACGTTGCACCTTACTATGCATTTTATCTTGTTCTAGATGTAGGCATGGACATAGGGGGAGTGTTGTTCTCTCAATGAAGTCTTCCTCCCCCCATTATGCATAAATCGATCTAGTCTTTCACTTTAGCCATTGTCAAATGGCACTTGTGCTTCAAAGACGAGCATTGGTCATGAACCCAAGGATAATTCTTCGCGGTCTCATACCTTTGTCTCAAACATAGGTGGCCTCGGCCACCGCCCCCCCCCCCCCACCTTTCTCTCAAAAGGAAGAGAGGATACAAAATGACAAGTTAGTATATCTTGTTGGTGCTATCTTCTTATTCTCACTAACTTGTCATTTGCCCACGTTCTTCTCATCTCCTAGGTCCCGTTGTGACATTTGCAGCGGTACTACCGCCAGGGGTAGCGGTACTACCGCCAAGACCCCAGCGGTACTACCGCTAGGGATAGCGGTACTACCGCCAGGACCCCAGTCTACCACGACCTAACTATGACATTTCTCGGGCTGTCTCAAGGGGGAGCGGTACTACCGCTAGGGGGAGCGGTACTACCGTCAGGATCCCAGCGGTACTACCGCTGCAGCCAGCGGTACTACCGCCAGGTAGCGTTACTACCGCCAGGACCTGAGCGGTACTACCGCTGGCCCGTACCCCTTGGGCTATATAAAGGAGGGGGAGCCCGTTTTTTCCTGCCTATTTCTTCTTCCTCGTGGCTCCTCCCTCCCCAACCTGGAACTCCCCCTACTTGGATCTCTATCTGTGGAGCCCCTTCTCTCCGTTGAGTTGGAGCGTTTGCTCCACTTCTCCTTCCTCCTCCAAGTGCCATGGACCCTGGTAAAGCTCCTCCCTTTCTTCTCTTGGTTGATGTTTTCTTGTTCTAGGGTTAGGAGCATTGGTGATTTGGATCCATGCCTATGGTATTGTGCTTTGTTCTTGGATGACATGAAGGAGATTTTCGAGGGGAGTGTAGGTCCTATGATTCTTTGCCTTTATATTGCCATGCCCTAGGATTTTCATGTTTTAGATCAAGAACTTCTTCTATTGTTGGATTAGATCTAAAACTTGCATCCTCTTGACTAGGCATGTCCTTATTTAGATGGTACTTGTGATCCTCATGTGGTTAGGGCTGTGGTGGAGTTTTTAGTGATTATACACAGTCCCATGGCCCTCGGAAATCCCATGTAGCCGTATCTATGGGTCCTTTTCATATCCAGATCTGAAAGTCAAACCCTAGCGGTACTACCGCCAGAGGTAGCGGTACTACCGCTAGGACCCGAGCGGTACTACCGCCAGGGGTAGCGGTACTACTGCCAGGACCCCCGCGGTACTACCGCCAGGGGTAGCGGTACTACCTCCAGGAGGATAATCTGTTTCTTCTTTTCATTTGCTTGGCAATGTGTGTTTACTTTTATGCCTCTTCTTGTTCATTGCCTTGACTCCTTCTGTCGCTCTTTTTCGGTGTGTGTTTTGTGTCACAGGTGGTGCTCGCCGCTCGAACCCCCACGGGATACACAGTCAAAGCATTATCACAATCCAGAGCCTCCAGAGGGCTCCGCCACTTCAGGTCTGCAACCCAAAAAGAAGTCCTTCAAGAAGGCCGCTCATAGGGACAAGGGGGTCAACATTCGCACTATGCCCCCTAAGGATTTTCTGCGGTTCCAAACCCAAAATCACTATCTCCAAGAGAGGGCTGTGATCAGGAATGTCGAGCATGTTTGGGCAACGGATCACTGCAGGATCTATCGTGACATCATCAAACATTTCAAGAAGAGTTTTGTTCCAGTTCAGTGGATTGACTTGGCTCACCTTCAGCGGAACCTGGATTACTTTGGTGACGCTCCCTCTCTGATTGACAAGCTGGGAATTAAGGAGATCATCTCCTTCAAGAAAGACTTTGATCCAGATGTTGTTGACCAGTTCTATGTCACGGTTCACTTCTCGCCTGATGATGAGCGCTCCCTGGTTTGGATGACTGGGACTCAGAAGATGACAGGTTCCTGGCGTGAATTCATGGCATTTCTCAAGATTGATTTTCTGGGAGCTGACACTCCACTTCGGTCGCGTCCTCATGCTGCAGCTTCCACTGATAGGCCCCCCGCCAAGGACAGGTTGCAGCAACTCTATGTGAAGAAAGGTGTGCTCCCCAGGCATCTGGATATCATGCATCGGATCTTTCGCAACACCCTCTTCCCTCGCATTGGCAACTTCGACGAGGTACACGGTTCTCTAGCTGAGATGCTTCTGCTTTGTGAGGAGGCTATGACTAAGGAGTCTGCCCCTCTCGATATTTCTGACGTCATGTTCACTGAGCTCTGGAACTGCATCATGATGCGCAAGGTTCCCATCTACGGGCCCTACTTGTTTGCCTATATTTGCCAGAAGTGGCAAGACACTTATCCGCTTGAAGAGTTTCACCTTCAGGCCGATTACTTTGTGCATGATCCTATCAAGCTCCGCATCAAGGACAAATGGGCCAACCCATCAACTTCATCGCAGCACATGGACACTGACATAGAGACTGCTGCTGACAGAGGCACCGCTTCCCAGTCCCGCTCTTCTGCTATGCCATCTTGGGCCGTGAAACTGTAGGATAAAATGAAGACTCTCTTCTGTATGTAGGCTAAGGGACAGTATCAGACTCATGTGGCCCAGAAGGAGAACCGTCAGAGGCACAAGCGTGTCCTAAGGACACTTGATGTTGAGATCTCCAGCGGCTCAGAGGACGACATCACTCGAGAGTCGGCTTGGATGCGGGCTCAAGGTTATCAGTGGTCTGATGCCGAGGAGGAGGAGGACAATGAGGAGGAGTAGGACGATCTGGATGCTACGAACGAGTCTGGGGATGATGAGGATGAGGAGTGACCACATGTGTCGTTAGGTGTGCCCTTTTTGGTGTCTTGTGCCAAAGGGGGAGAGAGTCTAGGAGCTGGATTTGAGAGTTGAACTTTGCTTAGCTTTGCTTATCTTTCGTGTTTGCTTTGAACTTGGTTTGCTTCTATTTTGCTATCTTTGCTTTGTGTGACGTGAGACATGAACTAGTGTGAGATTTATTTCCATCATATGCTGTGAGTCATATGCTCCTTATTTTCATATATCTCTATCTTTTTGTTCACATGTTATTCACTGTGCAAATCCGGTATTGTCATCAATCCACCAAAAAGGGGGAGATTGTTAGGGCATAGTTTATGCTTAAGTAATTTTGGTGATTGATGACAGTACCGCAAAGGACTAACCGTGCGTGCTAAGATTTCAGATAACACGCGTCAACGGCACAAGACGACTCGCCCCCTCTTTCATGGAACAGAAGCACGGTGTACTCTACGATTCTCTTTATTTGAGTCATAGGAACGCCGTACTATTAAGAGGGGAACCGTAGTGGAAAGGTTTGGGTGGAATCAATTTTGCACGCGCACACTTCATCTCCTTTCCCCCTTGCTGGCAACTTTGGAGTGGCTCCCGCCTTTGTGTTTCTCTCTTCTTTGCAAATGGTCCCTCAGCGGTAGTACCGCTGTGCCTAGTGGTAGTACCGCTAGCCCTAGCGGTAGTACTGCTGGAGTGCTAGCGGTAGTACCGCTGCAGCCAGCGGTAGTACCGCCCCTGGTCAGCGGTAGTACCGCTCCAGGAGCTTAGTACCGCTTTCCTAGCGGTTGTACTTGGACGGACCTTTTTGCGAAGACTTTCTTGGTAGTGGTTGGCCCGGTAGTGCTTATGCACTACCATGGGCCCAGCGGTAGTACCGCTGCAGCCAGCGGTAGTACCGCTGGAGTGTTGGAGAACGTCGCATGGGAAACAAAAAAAATTCCTACGCGCACGAAGACCTAGCATGGTGATGTCCATCTACGAGAGGGGATATTCGATCTACGTACCCTTGTAGATCGCACATCAGAAGCGTTAAGAAACGCGGTTGATGTAGTGGAACGTCCTCATGTCCCTCGATCCGCCCCGCGAACCGTCCCGCGATCCGTCCCACGATCTAGTGCCGAACGGACGGCACCTCCGCGTTCAGCACACGTACAACTCGACGATAATATCGGCCTTCTTGATCCAGCAAGAGAGACGGAGAGGTAGATGAGTTCTCTGGCAGCGTGACGGCACTCCGGAGGTTGGTGGTGATCTAATCTCAGCAGGGCTCCGCCCGTGCTCCGCAGAAACGCGATCTAGAGGTAAAACCGTGGAGATATGTGGTCGGGCTGCCGTGGCAAAGTTGTCCCAAATCAGCCCTAAAACCTCCGTATATATAGGTGGGAGAGGGGGGGCCTTGCCTTGGGGCTCAAGGAGCCCCAAGGGGGTCGGCCGAGCCAAGGGGGGAGTCCTCCCCTTCCAAACCGAATCCAACTAGGTTTGGAAGGAGGAGTCCTTCCCCTTTTTCCCACCCCCTCATTTTTTTCTTTTTCTCTTTGATTTTCTTCCTATAGCGCATAGGGCCTTTTTGGGCTGTCCCACCAGCCCACTAAGGGCTGGTGCACCACCCCCAAGGCCTATGGGCTTCCCCGGGGTGGGTTGCCTCCCCCCCCCCCCCCGGTGAACACCCGGAACCCATTCGTCATTCCCGGTACATTCCGAGTAACTCCGAAAACCTTCCCGTAATCAAATGAGGTCATCCTATATATCAATCTTCGTTTCCGGACCATTCCGGAAACCCTCGTGACGTCTGTGATCTCATCCGGGACTCCGAACAACATTCAGTAACCAACCATATAACTCAAATACGCATAAAACAACGTCGAACCTTAAGTGTGCAGACCCTGCGGGTTCGAGAACTATGTAGACATGACTCGAGAGACTCCTCGGTCAATATCCAATAGCGGGACCTGGATGCCCATATTGGATCCTACATATTCTACGATGATCTTATCGTTTGAACCTCAGTGCCAAGGATTCATATAATCTCGTATGTCATTCCCTTTGTCCTTCGGTATGTTACTTGCCCGAGATTCGATCGTCAGTATCCGCATACCTATTTCAATCTCGTTTACCGGCAAGTCTCTTTACTCGTTCCGTAATACAAGATCCCACAACTTACACTAAGTCACATTGCTTGCAAGGCTTGTGTGTGATGTTGTATTACCGAGTGGGCCCCGAGATACCTCTCCGTCACACGGAGTGACAAATCCCAGTCTCGATCCATACTAACTCAACGAACACCTTCGGAGATACATGTAGAGCATCTTTATAGTCACCCAGTTACACTGCGACGTTTGATACACACAAAGCATTCCTCCGGTGTCAGTGAGTTATATGATCTCATGGTCATAGGAACAAATACTTGACACGCAGAAAACAGTAGCAACAAAATGACACGATCAACATGCTACGTCTATTAGTTTGGGTCTAGTCCATCACATGATTCTCCTAATGATGTGATCCCGTTATCAAGTGACAACACTTGCCTATGGTCAGGAAACCTTGACCATCTTTGATCAACGAGCTAGTCAACTAGAGGCTTACTAGGGACAGTGTTTTGTCTATGTATCCACACATGCACTGTGTTTCCAATCAATACAATTATAGCGTGGATAATAAACGATTATCATGAACAAATAAATATAATAATAACTAATTTATTATTGCCTCTGGGGCATATTTCCAACAGTCTCCCACTTGCACTAGAGTCAATAATCTAGTTCACATCACCATGTGATTCCAACGAATCCAACACCCATATAGTTATGGGGTCTAATCACGTCTTGCTCATGAGAGAGGTTTTAGTCAACTGTTCTAAAACTTTCAGATCCGTGTGTTCTTTACAAATATTTATGTCATCTTATAGATGCTGCTACTATGTGCTATTCGGAAATACTCCAAATATCTACTCTACTATGCGAATCCGTTTCACTACTCATAGTTATTCGGATTAGTTCAAAGCTTGCATCGACGTAACCCTTTACGACGAACTCTTTAACCACCTCCGTAATCGAGAAAAAATCCTTAGTCTATTTAGTTACTAAGGATAACTTTGACCGCTGATCAGTGATTCAATCCTGGATCACTCTGTGTACCTCTTAACAGACTTGTTGCAAGGCACACATCAGGTGCGGTACTCAGCATGGCATACTTTAGAGTCTACGGCTAAGGCATAGAAGACGACCTTCGTCTATTCTCTTTATTCTGCCGTGGTCGGGTTTTGAGTCTTACTCAAATTCACACCTCACAACGCAACCAAGAACTCCTTCTTTGTTGATCTATTTTGAACTCCTTCAAAAACTTGTCAAGGCATGCATCTTGTTGAAACTTCTATTAAGCGCTTTCGATCTATCTCCATAGATCTTTGATGCTCAACGTTCAAGTAGCGCAATCCAGGTATTCCTTTGAAAACTCCTTTCAAACAACCTTGTATGCTTTACAGAAATTCTACATTACTTCTGATCCACAATATGTCAACCACATATACTTATCAGAAATTCTATAGTGCTCCCACTCACTTCTTTGGAAATACAAGTTTCTCATAAACCTTGTACAAACCCAAAATCTTTGATCATCTCATCAAAGTGTATATTCCAACTCCGAGATGCTTGCACCAGTCCATTGAAGGATCGCTGGAGCTTGCATACTTGTTAGTATCTTTAGGATCGACAAAACCTTCTGGTTGTATCACATACAATGTTTGCTCAAGGAAACCGTCGAGGAAACAATGTTTTGACATCCTATGTGCAATATTTCAAAAATAATGCAACAACCACTAACATAATTCTAACAGACTTTTAGCATCGCTACGAGTGAGAAAGTCTCACCATAGTCAACTGTTTGATCATGTCGGAAACATCTTTGCGACAAGTCGAGCTTTTCTTAATAGTGACTTATCACCATCGTCGTCTGTCTTCCTTTTAAAGATCCATCTTTACTCAGTAGTCCTATGACCATCAAGTAGTTCTTCCAAAGTCTACACTTTGTTTTCATCCTCTCTCGGATTTCATGGCCTCCAGCCATTTGTCGGAATCCGGGCCCACCATTGCTTTCTCCATAACTCGTAGGTTCACTCTTGCTCAACAACATGACCTCCAAGACAGGGTTACCGTACCACTCTGCAGTAGTACGCGATCTTGTCAACCTACGAGGCTTGTAGTAACTTGATCCGATGCTCGATGATCACCATCATCAGCTTTCACTTCAATTGGTCTAGGCGCCACAGGAACAACTTCCTGCGCCCTGCTACACACTGGTTGAAGTGATGGTTCAATAACCTTATCAAGTTCTACCACCCTCCCACTCAATTCTTTCGAGAGAAACCTTTCCTCGAGAAAGGATCCGTTTCTAGAAACAAACACTTTCCTTTCGGATCCGAGATAGGAGATGTACCCAACTGTTTTGGATATCCTATGAAGATGCATTTATCCGCTTTGGGTTCGAGCTTATCAGACTGAAACTTTTTCACATAAGTGTCGAAGCCCCAAACTTTCAAGAAACGACAGTTTAGATTTCTCTAAACCTCAGTCTATACTGTGTCATCTCAACGGAAATACGCGGTGCCCTATTTAAAGTGAATGCGGCTGTCTCTAATGCATAACCCATAAACGATAGTGGTAATTCGATAAGAGACATCATAGCATGCACCATACCAAATAGTGCGTGGCTATGACGTTCACACACATCATCACACTATGATGTTCCAGGTGGCATGAACTGCGAAACAATTTCCACATTGTCTTAACTGCGTACCAAAACTCGTAACTCAGATATTCATTTCTATGATCATATCGTAGACCGTATATCCTCTTGTTACGACGAACTTCACTCTAAAACAGAACTGAACTTTTCAATATTTCAGACTTGTGATTCATTAAGTAAATACTCTTGTATCTACTCAAATCGTCATTGAAGTAAGAACATAATGATATCCACTGCGTGCCTCAGCACCCATTGGACTGCATACATCAAAATGTATCACTTCCAACAAGTTACTATCTTGTTTCATCTCAATGAAAACAAGGCCTTGCTCATGTGGTATGATTTGCATGTCACTAGTGATTCAAAATCAAGTGAGTATAAAGATCCATCAGCATGGAGCCTCTTCATGCAATTTATACCAACATGACTCAAGCGGTAGTGCCACAAGTAAGTGGTACTATCATCATTACCTCGTATCTTTTGGCACCAATATCATGAACATGTGTAACACTACGATCGAGATTCAATACACCATTGAAGGTGATTATTCAAGCAAATAGAGTAACCATTATTCTCTTTAAATGAATAATTGCAATAAACACGATCCAATCATGTCCATGCTTAACGCAAGCACCAAATAAAAATTATTTCGGTTTAACACCAATCCCGATGGTAGAGGGAGCGTGCGACGTTTGATTATATCAACCTTGGAAACACTTCCAACACGTATCGTCACCTCGCCTTTAGCTAGTCTCCGTTTATGCCGTAGCTTTCATTTCGTGTTACTAATCACTTAGCAACCGAACCGGTATCCAATACCCTCGTGCTACTAGGAGTACTAGTAAAGTACACATCAACATCATGTATATCAAATATACTTCTTTCGACTTTTGCCAGCCTTCTTATCTACCAAGTATCTAGAGTTGCTCCGCCTCAGTGACCGTTCCCCTCATAACAGAAGCACTTAGTCCCGGGCTTGGGTTTAATCTGGGGTCTCTTCATTAGTGCAGCAACTGCTTTGCCGTTTCACGAAGTATCCCTTCTTGCCCTTGCCTTTCTCGAAACTTAGTGGTTTTACTAACCATCAACTATTGATGCTCCTTCTTGATTTCTACTTTCGCATTGTCAAACATCACGAATCGCTCAAGGATCATTGTATCTATCCTTGATATGTTATAGTTCATCACAAAGCTCTCACAGCTTGGTGGCAGTGACTTTGGAGAACCATCACTATCTCATCTGGAAGATTAACTCCCACTTGATTCAAGCGATTGTCGTACTCAGACAATCTGAGCACACGCTCAACGATTGAGTTTTTCTCCTTTACTTCATGGACAAAGAATCTTGTCGGAGGTCTCATACCTCTTAACAAGGGCACAAGCATGAAATCACAATTTCATCTCTTTAGAACATCTCTTATGTTCCGTGACTTTTCAAAACGTCTTCGGCACCTTTCTTCTAAGCCATTAAGTATTTTGTACTGAACTATCGTGTAGTCATCAGAAACGTGTATGTCGGATGTTCACAACATCTACAGACGACGCTCGAGGTGCAGCACACCGAGTGGTGCATTAAGTACATAAGCCTTCTGCGCAGCAATGAGGACAATCCTCGGTTTTGCAGACTCGGTCTGCAAAGTTTGCTACTATCAACTTTCAACTAAATTTTCTCTAGGAACATATTAAAAACAGTAGAGCTATAGCGCAAGCTACATCGTAATTCGCAAAAACCATTAGACTATGTTCATGACAATTAGTTCAATTAATCATATTACTTAAGAACTCCCACTCAAAAAGTACATCTCTCTAGTCATTTGAGTGGTACATGATCCAAATCCACTATCTCAAGTCCGATCATCACGTGAGTCGAGAATAGTTTTAGTGGTAAGCATCTCTATGCTAATCATATCAACTATACGATTCATGCTCGACCTTTCGGTATCATGTGTTCCGAGGCCATGTCTGCACATGCTAGGCTCGTCAAGCTTAACCCGAGTGTTCCGCATGTGCAACTGTTTTGCACCCGTTGTATGTGAACGTTGAGTCTATCACACCCGATCATCACGTGGTGTCTCAAAACGACGAACTGTAGCAACGGTGCACAGTCGGGGAGAACACAATTTCGTCTTGAAATTTTAGTGAGAGATCAACTCATAATGCTACCGTCGTTCTAAGCAAAATAAGGTGCATAAAAGTATTAACATCACATGCAATTCATAAGTGACATGATATGGCCATCATCACGTGCTCCTTGATCTCCATCACCAAAGCACCGGCACGATCTTCTTGTCACCGGCGCCACACCATGATCTCCATCAACGTGTTGCCATCGGGGTTGTCGTGCTACTCATGCTATTACTACTAAAGCAACATCCTAGCAAAATAGTAAGCGCATCTGCAAGCACAAACGTTAGTTTAAAGACAACCCTATGGCTCCTGCCGGTTGCCGTACCATCGACGTGCAAGTCGATATTATCTATTACAACATGATCATCTCATACATCCAATATATCACATCACATCGTTGGGCATATCACATCACAAGCATACCCTGCAAAAACAAGTTAGACGTCCTCTAATTTTGTTGTTGCATGTTTTACGTGGTGACCATGGGTATCTAGTAGGATCGCATCTTACTTATGCAAACACCACAACGGAGATATATGAATTGCTATTTAACCTTATACGAGGACCTCCTCGGTCAAATCCGATTCAAATAAAGTTGGAGAAACCGACACTTGCCAGTCATCTTTGAGCAACGGGGTTACTCGTAGCGATGAAACCAGTCTCTCGTAAGCGTACGAGTAATGTCGGTCCAAGCCGCTTCAATCCAACAATACAGCGGAATCAAGAAAAGACTAAGGAGGGCAGAAAAACGCACATCACCGCCCACAAAAACTTTTGTGTTCTACTCGAGAAGACATCTACGCATGAACCTAGCTCATGATGCCACTGTTGGAGAACGTCGCATGGGAAACAAAAATGTTCCTACGCGCACGAAGACCTAGCATGGTGATGTCCATCTACGAGAGGGGATATTCGATCTACGTACCCTTGTAGATCGCACAGTAGAAGTGTTAAGAAACGCGGTTGATGTAGTGGAACGTCCTCACGTCCCTCGATCCGCCCCGCGAACCGTCCCGTGATCCGTCCCACGATCTAGTGCCGAACGGACGGCACCTCCGCGTTCAACACACGTACAGCTCGACGATGATCTCGGCCTTCTTGATCCAGCAAGAGAGACGGAGAGGTAGATGAGTTCTCCGGCAGCGTGACGGCGCTCCGGAGGTTGGTGGTGATCTAATCTCAGCAGGGCTCCGCCCGAGCTCCGCAGAAACACGATCTAGAGGTAAAACCGTGGAGATATGTGGTCGGGCTGCCGTGGCAAAGTTGTCTCAAATCAGCCCTAAAACCTCCGTATATATAGGTGGGAGAGGGGAGGCCTTGCCTTGGGGCTCAAGGAGCCCCAAGGGGATCGGTCGAGCCAAGGGGGGGAGTCCTGCCCTTCCAAACCGAATCCAACTAGGTTTGGAAGGAGTCCTTCCCCTTTTTCCCACCTCTTCTTTTTTTTTCTTTTTCTCTTTGATTTTCTTCCTATGGCGCATAGGGCCTTCTTGGGCTGTCCCACCAGCCCACTAAGGGCTGGTGCGCCACCTCCAAGGCCTATGGGCTTCCCCGGGGTGAATTGCCCCCCCCCCCCGGTGAACACCCGGAACCCATTCGTCATTCCCGGTACATTCCCGGTAACTCCGAAAACCTTCCGGTAATCAAATGAGGTCATCCTATATATCAGTCTTCGTTTCCGGACCATTCCGGAAACCCGCGTGACGTCCGTGATCTCATCCGGGACTCCGAACAACATTCGATAACCAACCATATAACTCAAATACGCATAAAACAACGTCGAACCTTAAGTGTGCAGACCCTACGGGTTCGAGAACTATGTAGACATGACCCGAGAGACTCCTCGGTCAATATCCAATAGCGGGACCTGGATGCCCATATTGGATCCTACATATTCTATGAAGATCTTATCGTTTGAACCTTAGTGCCAAGGATTCATATAATCCCGTATGTCATTCCCTTTGTCCTTCGGTATGTTACTTGCCCGAGATTCGATCGTCAGTATCCGCATACCTATTTCAATCTCGTTTACCGGCAAGTCTCTTTACTCGTTCCATAATACAAGATCCCGCAACTTACACTAAGTCACATTGCTTGCAAGGCTTGTGTGTGATGTTGTATTACCGAGTGGGCCCCAAGATACCTCTCCGTCACACGGAGTGACAAATCCCAGTCTCGATCCATACTAACTCAACGAACACCTTCGGAGATACCTGTAGAGCATCTTTATAGTCACCCAGTTACGTTGCGACGTTTGATACACACAAAGCATTCCTCCGGTGTCAGTGAGTTATATGATCTCATGGTCATAGGAACAAATACTTGACACGTAGAAAACAGTAGCAACAAAATGACACGATCAACATGCTACGTCTATTAGTTTGGGTCTAGTCCATCACATGATTCTCCTAATGATGTGATCCCGTTATCAAGTGACAACACTTGCCTATGGTCAGGAAACCTTGACCATCTTTGATCAACGAGCTAGTCAACTAGAGGCTTACTAGGGACAGTGTTTTGTCTATGTATCCACACATGCACTGTGTTTCCAATCAATACAATTATAACATGGATAATAAACGATTATCATGAACAAAGAAATATAATAATAACTAATTTATTATTGCCTCTAGGGCATATTTCCAACATGGAGTGTCAGCGGTAGTACCGCTGGAGTGCTAACGGTAGTACCGCTAGGCACGGGCTGTGAGTGGGAAAACGGTTGGTTCCCCCCCCCCCACTATATAAGGGGTTCTTCCAGCTGTGGAACCTTATCTCTTACCCTCCCAATCTCCATTGTTGCTCCCTAAGCTCAAAAGTGCCCGATCTCTCTCCCTAGCCAATCAAACTTGTTGATTCTTTAGGGATTGGTTGAGAAGGCCTAGATCTACACTTCCACCAAGAGAAAAGTTGATTCCCCCACCAATCCCTTGCGGATCTTGTTACTCTTGGGTGTTTGAGCATCCTAGACGGTTGAGGTCACCTCGAAGCCACATTCCACTATGGTGAAGCTTCGTTGTCTTGTTGGGAGCCTCCAAGCTTTGTGTGGAGTTTGTCCCAGCCTCGTTTCTAAAGGTTCGGTCGCCGCCTTCAAGGGCACCTATAGTGGAATCACGGTACCTTGCATCGTGTGAGGGCGTGAGGAGAATACGGTGGCCTTAGTGGCTTATTGGGGAGCATTGTGCCTCCACACCGCTCCAACGGAGACGTACTTCCTGTCAAAGGGAAGGAACTTCGGTAACACATCCTCGTCTTCATTGGTTCCACTTGTGGTTATCCCTAACCTTTACTTTGTGAATGCTTATGTTGTTGTCTATCTCTTACTTGTCTTAGTAGCTCTCGTTGTTAGCTTCATTACGGTTCACCCCATTGTTGTTATATTTGTGAACCCATATGTTGTTTACCCTAACTTGCTAAGATTATTTAAAAAGTGGTCGCTGCCTATTCACCCCCCCCCTCTAGTCAACCATATCGATCCTTTCAACGATGATACGTGGAAGTGAGAAGTTGAGAAGCTTATTACCTTTGGTACTTAGTACCCTAGATATTGTTCTTCGTGGATGCTTTGGCGTCCTAGAAGCTTGGTGGTGTTTCGGAGCTCAATCATTGTGGTGTAAAGCTCCGGCAAGCGTCGGGGTCTCCAATTAGGTTGTGGAGATTGCCCCGAGCAATTTGTACGGGTATCGGTGACCGTCCCCAAGGTTTGCCATTTGTACGGGTTCGATGACCGTCCTCAAGCAATTACGAACATCCTTCGTTCTGAGATATTAAGAAATCTGAATGATAACGATGTGCTCAAGAATCCCCTGGAGCTCAACTCCCCGGAAGAAAATCAAGTCAGACAGGAGGCACCAAGACAGAACTCTGTCACATCGGCATCATATAGATCCCAAAAATATCCGCGTGATCCTACAAAAAATTTGAGTGAGAAGAGGAGTAGAATTAAAATATTACGTCAAGATTCCTCACCAGAGCATAGAAAAGGAGAAAAAAAGAATCCTACTCTCCGATATATAACTAGACTCAAAGTATTTTTTTCACTAGACTCGACTCGGCCAAGTTCGATCAATCAAGGGGCTCCTAGGTTGGTACTGGTCTGATACCAACTTGTCACGCCCAAAATGCGACCCTATCCTTAATTTGGCGCGAGGGCCTCGTCAGGGATAGAAGCGCATCTCGTCGTGTCGCAAGAATGGATATCGTTACAAGTACATGTACTGAAAAGATGAGATATATAAAGAGTTGGCTTACACTCGCCACAAGCTACATCAGAGTCACATCAGTACATTACATAATCATCAAGAGTAAGAGCAGGGTCCGACTACGGACGAAAACAAACGACAAAAGAAGAACGACGTCCATCCTTGCTATCCCAGGCTGCCGTCCTGGAACCCATCCTAGATCGATGAAGAAGAAGAAGAAGCAACTCCAAATGAACAATCAACGCGCTCGCGTCAAGTAACCTTTACCTGTACCTGCAACTGATGTTAGTAATCTGTGAGCCACAGGGGACTCAGCAATCTCATTTCCAAAGGTATCAAGACTAGCAAAGCTTAATGGGTGAGGTATGGTTAAGTGGTGAGGTTGGAGCAGTGGCTAAGCATATATTTGGTGGCTAACCTTACGAGTACCAGAAATAAGAGGGGGGAAGACCTACGCATAACGGACGTGAACTACTCATGATCAAATGAATGATCCTGAACACCTACCTACGTCAGACATTACCCCACCATGTCCTCGATCGGAGAAGGAACTCACGAAAGAGACAGTCACGGTTACGCACACAGTTGGCAAGTTTTAATTAAGTTGACTTCAAGTTATCTAGAACCAGTGTTAAACAAAGCTTCCACGTTGCCACATAACTGCGGGCACGGCTTTCGGAAGATTTAATCCTGCAGGGGTGCTCCAACTAGTCCATCACAAATTACCACAAGCCGCATAGAAATCCTCAATCACGAAGCTCGCGATCTCATCGGATTCCCTAGTGGAAAACCTCAACTCTGAGATTACCCAAAGCATCACCGGAATCCCGATGCACAAGATATTCCGTCAAAGGTAAAACTAATCCAGCAAGGCCGCCCGACGTGTCGACGATCCCGATAGGAGTCGAGTACCTCGTTCTCAGGACACGGCGGATGGGTCACACTAGGAGAACCAAACCTCGGGTTGCCCCGCGGTGGCCCCGTAGTCTGCCAATTTGGACCAACACTCATGAGGAGCACTGGCCCAGGGGTTGATTAAATTATCCTCGGGGCCCGGGAAGTCCCTATGCAATTTTATTAGGTGATTAGGAAAATGTAGTACCAAAGTTGGGCCTTGCCAGACCAGTCTTAATCTAAAACGAATTATCAAGGGGGTCCCCATAACAACCCCGATCGTGTTAGGAGCGCTCGATTATGGAACATAACACCGGTAGCCGAAAACTAAGGGGGCAAAGGTGGAACAAAACACCAGGCTAGAAAGGCCGAGCCTTCCACCTTTTACCAAGTATATAGGTGCATTAAATTAAATAGCATTAATAGGGTGATATAACAAGGAACCCATGTTTTCACATGGAAGCATCTGCACCTGCAACTAGCAACGCTATCAACAGGGTTAAGCAAGCAGTAACATAGCCAATCAGTGGTTTGCTAGGTCGAACAGGTTGGAGGTATTCATGGCATTGTTGAGAGGCTGATGTTTAACATGTGGTAGGCAACGAGACATAATCGATAGGAGCGGTAAAACTAGCATGGCAATGATAGTAATGGTATCTGGGGAAATGGTCATCTTGCCTGAGATCCCGCTTGGAAGAAGAATGCCTCCGTGAAGCAGACGAACCGACGTAGTCGAACGGGTCCTCACAATCCGACACGCTTGCGGAACTCTATCGAGACGAAGCAAACCGGAAACACAAATCAACACACGGAATTCATCACACGATGCACAACACATATGATGCATGAGCAGCTGAATACATGCAAGTCACGGCATGACAATTCACACAAACAGACTCTACACATTAAGTGAAGTTCAATATGCAACGAGTTGCATATTGACGAAACTCTATGTTAATTATTTAGTTCTATCCCGATTAGATACACGGCAATATTAAATATGATTAAACATGGCAGGAGGTGAAGCGTAATTAATCTACCTATCTAGGCATTTTAAATGAGGTCGGAAATGACATATAGCATCTCCGAGACGACCTCACATGTTAATTTACAATTCTGTCCAGATTTGTCCTAAACACATTTGAGGTTTGTTAAACGGAAAAACAAAGTGGTTCACGTGATTATACTCGTTGTTCTGCTCCATTTATATATATGGCACATCTCCAACGGGGTTAGGGACAAATAGTTACGATCTAAACCGTTTCAACACGTCGACACACAAACCGATGCAAACATCACACTAAACAGTTCTAATTATGCATGAGAGTTGGAAAATATTACTCTATGCAAAATTCTAGTCAAGTTACATATTTAAATCACTCCGATCCGATGCACGGTTAAGAAACTACGAGCGTTCGAAAAACAATGCTTTCCCTGAAATTAGCAAAGTCCCTGGAAATTGGAAAAAAAATCACACGACGTTAAGAAAAGAACAATGGACCGAATTGCACTATTGTGCAGTGGTCCATGCTGAAATCGGCCCAAGTAGCTGTGCGCAAGAGGGAAAAAAAACCACAGCCAGCAAAATATTAAAGGTGCCCATGGGATTTGATCCCACGACCTCCTGGACCAGGGAAAAATACTCCAACCACTGCGCTGCTATTGAGACTTTGGTACAAGGTGGATATATACATCATATGTATCACACCGAGGCTCTAATCTAAATAACACAAAAACAAAATAGCATGGCTGGGATTCGAACCCCAGATCTCTGGGATGTAACCGGTTGACACAAACCAGTTGACCTGTGCATGCTCGATTCATATATAGCAGGGTGAGTCCTATACATATGAAAGAAACACGGGTGTTCTTTCCCACAACGCACACACGCAATGGCAGAACAGTGGCGGACACGGGGCTGCACACCTGCTGCAAACCTGCTGCGGATGGCGTGGCAGAGGGGTCGAGCACGGGGGTTGGGGATGGGGCGCTGGACCCATTCCTAGGCAGCGAGCGCTGGTTCAAGGCCCCATGGATGAGCTCCTGTTTTACCTGTGCTCTTACACAAAAGGGAGGAAGATGCAGAGATCAGAGAGAGTAGAGGGAAGCCAGAGGGAGGAGAAGAGAGGGCAAGGGGAACCTGCTGTGGCGCGAGGTCGGCCTGGGCGGCGCTGGTCTGGTCAACGACTGCTGGCGGCGGGGTTGCGTTGGTGGAGACCCAAGGCTGCTCCAGGGGGAGCCCCTGCTTGCACGAGACGGAGCTGAGGGCGCAGTCAACAGAGAGTTGACCCAAAGGGCAGCACGTAATGGCTTGGGAAACGAACGAGAACGGCTCGAGATTGGTAGATCCGGGCTCCGGCCACCCATTCCTAACGACGATGGCTCTTGGGGAGGCGTGGTCGGCAACCTCCATGAAGGCGGCGACGGGTTCCTGTGCTCTGGTCAACGAGAGAAGAGAGAAATCTTTAACAGAGAGAGAAAAGAGGGAATAGGAGGAGGACAAGGTGCGCATGGGCCTCTACTCCTGGTCCTGGTCGTCGGCGGCGGCTGGATGTGGCGGCGGGTTCAGGTCCTCAGGCGGAGGCGGTTGCCTCGGTCCAGATTGGATCGAGAGCCGCGCGAGGTTGCGGGCTGGTTGGCTCGGTGCTGAAACAGAGGGAGTTGGGCGGCGGCGGTTGTGAGGGACAAGGCTCCTAATTTTTAGGTTTTGGATTGATTTAGACTATGGTCCAAATATATAGCTAGTGGGCTAGGTTTAGGTTCATCTCGACCCTTCGTTTTCAATCGGACGATCGAAAAACAAAATAGGTTAGGTTGACCAATGGACAAAACCGAAGACGGTTTGCGGTAAAACAGGGTTGATCCGGACCCCACGGTCACGACCGCCGGGTTCGGGTTTCGGGAGGTTTTCGGACTGGGCTGCGTGTAGGGTCGGTGCACTGTGCAGAGGGGCTAGGCGGAGATGAGAGGGAAAACCGGTAGCCTGACAACGAGATTTAAAATACCGGAAAACGTCCGACGATAGACCGAATACGGTGCCGCTAGGGTTGACCGTTCGGGTACCAAACTCACTCCGATTGCGACGAAACTTGACAGGCGGCCTAGCTACAAATAATTACGACCGCACGCCAAGTTCCAACCCAATCAGACAAAGTTTTAAACACACTTTTGAAAACAAGATTTAGACGATGCTGCGGGCGCGTGCGTGTGTGGTCGGGCTCAGAACGGACAACGACGAGAACCGGCAACTAACAACGGATGCAAGTTTGAAAACTGGCGGCAACAGAACGCCGATGCAATGCTGATGATGTGCATGATGCGATGATGAATGCGACAGACAAACGAACCACACGACGAAAAACGGAATAAAAGGGGAATCTTCTGGAACGTCGGCATCGGGCTATCACAGTATGCCACAAAGACATACAAAAATAGAGGCAAGCAATCAAAAGATACCAGATGGAACAAACAATCATATGGTCCTTTGAACCACATGAATAAAAGAAATTATGATAAAGGCAACAGAGTGTTTTATCAAAACTAGAGAAGCTCCCCATGATTTGTGCACTAATAAGAGATTTTTGTATTTGATACAAGTGCACAAAATAGGATCGTTGCTCCCCCAAAATTAATAAAAACACACAACGAGTGCAAGAAGATAGATGAGACAATAAGCATATCACTTGCACAAAACAAATGGTTGAGCAACATGTAAAAGAAGCAACTTAAGAATAGGCTCAACGAAAATAATGTGTGTGAGTCATGGCAAAGCACTTGAGAAGACTAAGCTAAGGATGATCATTACTCATCAACATAGTCTTGATGAAATGAGACACAAAGTGCAAGCCATATCATTCCCACACACACATACTAGAAAATGGGTTTACAAGCTTACTAATAAACAAAATAAGAATCAACGCTTGTGACAACCCATGGTGAAGATAGGAAATAAGAACGTTGTCAAGAGGAGGGATGCCAATCGAAATGGCAAAACTATCACGCCCAAGATGCGACCCTATCCTCAATTTGGCACGAAGGCCTCGTCAGGGATAGGAGCGCATCTCGTCGTGTCGCAAGAATGGATATCGTTACAAGTACATGTACTGAAAAGAAGAGGTATATATATAGAACTTGGCTTACACTCGCCACAAGCTACATCAGAGTCACAACAGTACAAGTACATAATCATCATGAAGAACAGCAGGGTCCGACTACGGACGAAAACAAACGAGAAAAGAAGAACGACGTCCATCCTTGCTATCCCAGGCTGCCGGCCTGGAACCCATCCTAGATCGATGAAGAAGAAGAAGAAGAAGCAACTCCAAATGAACAATCAACGTGCTCGCGTCAAGTAATCTTTACCTGTACCTGCAACTGGTGTTGTAGTAATCTGTGAGCCACAGGGGACTCAACAATCTCATTTCCAAAGGTATCAAGACTAGCAAAGCTTAATGGGTGAGGTATGGTTAAGTGGTGAGGTTGCAGCAGCGGCTAAGCATATATTTGGTGGCTAACTTACAGTACAAGAAATAAGAGGGGGAGGATCTACAATAACGGGCGTGACTACTCATGATCAAATGAATGATCCTGAACACCTACCTACGTCAGACATAACCCCACCGTGTCCTCGATCGGAGAAGGAACTCACGAAAGAGACAGTCACGGTTACGCACACAGTTGGCATGTTTTAATTAAGTTAACTTCAAGTTATCTAGAACCGGTGTTAAACAAAGTTTCCACGTTGCCACATAACTGCGGGCACGGCTTTCCGAAAAGATTTAACCCTGCAGGGGTGCTCCAACTAGTCCATCACAAATTACCACAAGCCGCATAGAAATCCTCAATCACGAAGCTCGCGATCTCGTCGGATTCCCTAGTGGAAAACCTCAACTCTGAGATTACCCAAAGCACCACCGGAATCCCGATGCACAAGATATCTCGTCAAAGGTAAAACTTATCCAGCAAGGCCGCCCGACGTGTCGACGATCCTGATAGGAGCCACGTATCTCGTTCTCAGGACACGACGGATAAGCGAAGCGTACGGTGGCCTAATAGACATCACCCGAGTTGCCCCGGGATGGCCCCGCACGGTGCTCTGTTTTGGACCAGCACCATCAGCACTGGACCTCCCTGTATTATGTAGAATTACTCCTCGGGTTCATGACGCCCTATGCTTTCAGTATTAACAAAATTATTATGTTGGGCAAATGTAGTACCAATGTTGGGCCTTGCAAGACCAGCTTTAATCTAAAACGAATTATCAAGGGGTCCCCATAACAACCCCGATCGTGTTAGGAGCGCTCAATTATGGAACATAACACCGGTAGCCGAAACTAAGGGGGCAAAGGTGGAACAAAACACCAGGCTAGAAAGGCCGAGCCTTCCACCTTTTACCAAGTATATAGGTGCATTAAATTAAATAGTATTAATATGGTCATATAACAAGGAACCCATGTTATCACATGGAAGCATCTGCACCTGCAACTAGCAACGCTAACAACAGGGTTAAGCAAGTAGTAACATAGCCAATCAGTGGTTTGCTAGGTCGAACAGGTTGAAGGTTTTCATGGCATGGTTGAGAGGCTGATATTTAACATGTGGTAGGCAACGAGACATAATCGATAGAAGCGATAAAACTAGCATGGCAATGATAGTAATGGTATCTGGGGAAATGGTCATCTTGCCTGAGATCCCGCTTGGAAGAAGAATGACTCCGTGAAGCCAACGAACCGATGTAGTCGAACGGGTCCTCACATCCGACACGCTTGCGGAACTCTATCGAGAGGGAGGAAACCGGAAACACAAATCAACTCACGATATTCACCACACGATGCACAACACATATGATGCATGAACGGTCTAATGCAAGGCATGACAACCACAACAATCAAACACTACACATTAAGTGAAGCTCGATATGCAACGAGTTGCATATCGACGAAACTCCACGTTGAATTATTTAGTTCACTCCCGTTAATTTACACAACAATATTTAAAATGTTGTTAACATGGCAAGGGGGTGAAGCACAATTAATCTACCTAGCTAGGCATTTTAAATGAGACCGGAAATGACATATAGCATCTCCGAAATGACCCCACGTGTTAAATCTTAATTCTGTCCAGATTTTCCCTAAACACATTTTAGGTTTGTTAAACGGCAAAACAAAGTGGTTCACGTGATTCTACTCGTCGTTCTGCTCCATTTACATATATGGCACATCTCCAACGGAGCTACGGACAAATAGTTACGAACAACACAAGATCATCCGGCATGGTTGCAACATGCATGCAAAAAAATATTGATGAGGATGTGCAAGCGAACCCAGATCAGTGTGTGTGTGCAAAAGGATAAAAAAACTACACATGGCAAAATTGGGGTGCATGGGTTTCGAACCACAGATCCCTCTATGCATAGGCCTAACGCAAGCCAGTCCAGCTGGCTACTTGCAAGCGAAACATTGGGTCTTGATTAAAATAAATGGAGCCAGGACCTCACTCCCGTGAGACTAAAATGAAGAAAACAAAATGTTGCATCCATGGGGTTTCGAACCTAGGATCTCCTGGCTGAAATCCAGTGGGATGACCAGCTGGACTACGCTTCTTCGCGTGACACAGGTGCAGGTGATTGCTTCTATTTCTATCATAGCAGCGGGTATTCTTCCTCACAAGTGCACGAGAGTCTTACCAACAGAGGAGCAGACAAACGCGGTGTAGATGCTCGTTGAGGAGGTCCAGGGTGCGCGACGGTCGGGGACGGACGCCGATGGGGAAGCAGGGGATCCGCCACATCCAGAGGCAGGGAACCCATTCCCCAAGGGAGGGAGCTCTGATTCGAGGCGCTGGGTTGGGTCGCTGGTTCCTGTCGTGGCAAGCAGAGGGAGGTGAGAGAAAGAGGAGAGAGAAAAAATAGAGGGAGGAGAGAGGCACAGCAAGGAGAGGGCATGGGGCGACCCAAATCGGCAGTGGAACTGCAGCTCGGACGCAGAGGAACGCCGCTCGGGCAGAGCTCTTGGTCAAGGCGGCCATGGTTCTTCTAGTGCTCAGTTCGTGCTGCCGCTGCGGCACGAACAACACAGGAGGCCGTGCCTCCGGTGCCTGGTGCTGCTACTGGTGGCACGGAGTTGCTTGAACGGCGGTGCGGAAGAGCTCCGAGGTCAACCATGGCGGGGCTGCAGCAGGGGACCTGCTGGTCCATGGAGCAGGTGGAGCTTGGCGGCGCCCATGGCTCCTGTGCTGGTGGCCTCGCGGTTGCTGGGACTGGTGCACGCACGCAGATCGAGGGAGAGGCGGTGGTGCTGGATGGATGGATGGATTTGTTTTGGAATCGGGGAGGAACCCGATGGAGGAGGAGGCTGGTTGGGTAGCTGGGGATTCCAAGGCAAGCAGGTGGCGGCGGGATGAGGGATTGGACAGGGGTAGGCTAGGGTTAGGCTAGAATGGACATAAATACGATAAGCGGATTTGTGGTAGGGGTTGCCAAGATCCTCCGATTAAATCGTACGGACGAAATAAATAGGCTAGGGAGCCCAATGGACAAACTGATGACGTTTTGCGATAAAACGGGGTTGATCCGGATCCAACGGTCACGACCGCCCGGTTCGGGTCCCGAGAGGTTTTCGGACTAAGCTGCGCGTAGGGTCAGTGCACTGTGTAGAGGGGCTGGGCGGAGATGAGAGGGAAAACAGGCAACCCGGCGACAGATTTTAAATACCGGAAAACGTCCGACGATAGACTGAATACGGTCCGCTACGGTCGATCGTTCGGGTACCAGATGGACTCCGATCGCGACGAAATTCGACAGACGGCCTAGCTATATTAAAATAAGACCGCACGTCAAATTCCAACCCAATCCGAGAAGATTTAACGCACACTTTTAAAAACAAGATTTGACGATGTCGCGGGCGCGTGCGTGTGCGGTCGGACTTAGAACGGACAACGACGAGAACCGGCAACTAACAACGGATGCAAGTTTTGAAAACTGGCGGCAACGGGATGCCGATGCAATGCTGATGATGTGCATGATGCAAACTAAATGATGATGCAACCAACAAAATAAAATAACCACTCGACGGAAACGGAAATAAAGGGGAATCTTCTGGAACGTCGGTCTCGGGCTGTCACAAAAACCCTCATCAAGACAAGCATGAGGAAAAATAATCTTCACGGCCAAAGAGTGCATCAAGATGTAGGAAAATAAGATACGCACTCAAGACAAATCCTTTCACAAAGCCACCAAAAACTAAAAAAGGAAATGCAACGGTGGACGTGAAAGAAAAGAGGATATCAATTAGAGATGTAACTTCTCTCATGTGTAAAAGATTCTAAGTAGAAGACAATCATGATGATATATATCCACAAAGAAGGATGTACACACGAAATGGTTACAAGAAGGAACAAACTAGATATCCAAAAGGAAGTCAGAAATATATCAATAAGATATTTGCTTGGAAGCATAGCACATGGCCTAATATTTTCTTATTGTACAATATGAACTTCCAACATACGAACATCAAAGACATCCCAACTAGTAATAAGACATCATCGTTCGGATGCTTTGAGAAAGGAAACAAGTACTACAAGAACGAATCAAGAGATTCATGCCATGATGCAACCTGGAAAATAAAAGACAGGTTTGGGCCTTTGCAAGAAAAGAATGCATGAAGTAGATACTTGTTACCGAGACAACGTTGGATTGATGTAGTAGATAGTTGTTCGTTAATCATCCTAACTTGGCTCCAATAATCACATGGTATCAACACCTTCCTTATAGGTGAGCCGAGCATCCAATGCATCTCCAATTGTTCCTGGAACAACAAAACAAACAAAATGGTGCCCAAGCTCATTGGGACCAAAGAGTTAGAAAACCAACAATACATAGGACAAACTCCACATACATATGTGCACATAGATATGAATTTGAATTTCATGCACACTTTAGCCAATTTATGACAAGGTGGAGTTTCCCCTATATATTGGGTCAAAGAAAGAAAGCAAGCAAAACAAGCTATATATAGTAAATATGCATGCTCAAGGCTTTCAAGAATCAACTCAACACAAAGTTGATAATACACCAAAAGACAAGGTATCAAGTGATAATAAGATACCAAACGAAAAACTATCACTTGAAGGATATCAATGAAAAGATATCTCAAGGAATGAGATATCCATTGACACATGCCAAATAAATGGAAATAAGATACCAATTGAAGGGAAACAAACACGAGGTATCTAGTTTCCAAAAGAGAGCTAGGTTCCAACAAACCAAACCCTCGACAAATTTTCATGATGGCACAAAGCATCATAAAGAGCAAGACTTTCCTCCCTTCAACACACACTTGATGGGGATCACAAAATTTTATGATCGGCGGATAAAGAGTGTTCTAAAGAAAATAGGATAGCTCCCCCAAGGGATGTTCATTATATAGAATTTGCATTTAAATACAAAATGTACAAGATGGGATCATAACTTTCTCTATATCTATAAAAACACTAGACATGTTAAAATAGATCCACAAGAGGCAAGGAAGACAAACGAAACACAAAATCCAATGTAAAGACGATTAGCAATTCCTACCACATGATGGGAATACCAATTGTCAAGGACAAGACGTATTTTGGAAATAATACTCATTGGTAGATCGCAAATATATCCAACATCAGCTTTATCCATAAAACGCAAGCAAATGACACTTGTAGAGCTAACATGCCACCTAGGAACAAGATAATTTACAATATCAACACTAAGTGGCAATACCTCAAATGTACATATTTTCTAGGCTTGTAATATGCACATAGAATATTACTCCCACATAATGTGATAACCCAACAATATTAATAAGTGGCAAATTAAAACCAACAAGAGATAATTAATGGACCATGTAGAATTTGAATTTCTCATGAGTAAGACATACCACATAGAAACTAGATAATCTTGAACTATCAATACTAAGTGGTATTCCCCATGTACACACATTTATGGGATTGTGAGGTGTGCAGAGCACATCACTCCCCCACAATGGAATAATCCATTAATCTCTCACAAGATCCAACAAAGATACAAACAAGATACAATAAGGCTCAATACAAGACTCACATGTACATGATATGCAACCCAACATACACAAACTCAATTACTCAATATAAGCAAGTTGGAAGCACAACATATACAAACACATGCAAGGTACAAAACCACAACATGCAAAGGGGCAAGCAACTAACAATGTAAGCAGTTTAAGTACAAGTTACCGTAAGGAGGCACATTGGATATAAGATAGAAACTCGATAATCCAAATGACTTGGCTTGAGATAATATGAATGATGAAGACCCCTTAAATCTTCATTATGTATCAAGTCTCTAATGTCCTCCACATTCACCTATTGATCAAGTTTGAGCTTTTTGGTCCCCAACCACGTTGAGTCCTAAGAGGTTAGTCACAATAGGCTTGGCAACCCAAATGGTACTTTTCCTGACACCACTTTGAGTACCAACAAACTTGGCAAACACATTGTCAACCTTATCCTTCCCAAGAGAATAGATATCATCAATAATGATTGGGTTGGATAAATTACCTCTCGTGCAAGAAGAAGCGAAGTGACCCTTCTCACGACATAAGTAGCATCATCTACCCTTTAATTTCTTCCCTAGTGATTTATCAACATGAGGAGTGTTGGCTTGGGTCTTCTTGGGAAGGGGCCTTTCTTCAACTTGTAGTTGAGTATGTGATTGAACTTGTGGTCGCTTCCCTTATTGCTTATGACTTTGGGGCTTCTTCTTTAGTGGGCAAGATCTAACATGGTGCCCTTCAATTTTGCACTTAAAGCAAAAATCTTGGCCGAATTCTTGACTTGTTCTTGGCCCTTCTTCTTGAAGCTTTTGGACTTACTCTTCTTGTTGGAGTTGAATCCAAGTCCATCTTTGTCATTTGGGGATTTTTGCCCACACAAGACATTGTTGAGTGTGGACATTCCTTCATGACTCTTTTCCAAGTCTTTCTTCAAGGAAGTGACTTGGGCCTTGAGATCTTTGATTTCCTCTACATGGTTAGTATCAACACAAGTACTAGAGGAAGTATAAGCTTCATTGTTAGAGCAAAAAGGCATGGAAAGTAATTCATCACAAGATGTAGCAACATTATGAGTAGATGAATTACGAGGACTAGCACATGGCAATATAGCTTTTTGACTAGAAGTAGTGCTAATGTCCAAATGAGGCTCACTCGATGTTACCTTGATAGTAATATCCTCATGAGCTAATTTTAGCACATTATGGGATACTAGAAGATCATCATGAGAGCTTGTGAGCATTACATGACTTTCTTCCAATTTCCCATAATTGCTCGATAGCAACTCAAGTTAAGCCCTTAGCTCAACATTCTCCTTTAAAATGGATGCTTCACAAGAAGTAGAGATAGTAGCATAAGCATCATTATTAACAATAAGAGGAGAAGGCAACTTGGCAAGCTCTCTAGCATATGAAGCTTCAAGTTGAGCATGAGACTCGGTGAGTTCGATGAGCGAACTCTTAATAGCCCTTGAGCTATTTTCGAGGTGTTCATAGTCCTCAACGAGTTTAGCATGTGCAACTTCAAGCTTATCGTTTTTAGTTCTAAAATCAATAGCCACCTCGAGAGCTCTATTATGGGATTCCTTTAATCTAGACAATTCTATAGCAAAGGTTTCCTCAAGAGATTCCTTGGTGGTTTGTTCATTTTCAAGAGCTTGAGATAGCTCCACGATCTCGTTAGCGTAATCGCGCTCATGACCTTCCATTGTCTCAATGGTGGCCTCATGCTCCTCGAGATGAGCTTCCAACTCCTCAATGTATTTCTTGCCCTCAGTGGCAATAGACATGATTTCCAAGAAGTTGGAACAAGCAAGTTTATTTTTATAAAGAGATTTAAAAATCATTTCACCCTTAATTTTTAAGGATGCAATAATATCACTCTCTTCATCATTATTCTCATCCTCATTATCATCAACATCATCATCATGAGATACATTGGGATTCAAAGTAGGAGATACCTTTGAAGCCTTAGTCATAAGGCAAAAGTGAGTAACAATAGATGATGATGTAGGATCCCTTGAAGCATCATTCAAGGCAACATCTTGTTCCATGGAGTGATGAATTTCCTCTACATTGTTAGCACAACAACTAGAGGAAATATATACATTTTTATCATGGCAACAAGATATAGGAAGCATATCATCATGAGATTTAGTCAAGCAGTTTTTACATGATATGCAAGGACTATCAACACAAGCATGTACAACATTTAGAGTGCTCGACGTGTTAATGCCCAAAGATGAAGCATTGCAATAATATAGTGATGAAGGATCATCAACAATAAGCCCACTATCATCATTGCAACGATCTCCACTACTCGCCATATCATTACCTTGTGGCAATCCACATGTAGGTGAAGTAGATGAAGTTGAGAAGACCACACGACCGGAGGTAGAGGGAAAACAATCATTCCCACAAATCTTGGGCATACCATATTTATCTTGAAGCTTTGTCCACAACTCATGATCATCCCGGAATGGCATGAGTTGAAATATAACTACATTGCTCAAAGCATCAAAAGGCACATTAGAAGCTTGAGCATTGAGATAAGAGATTTTCTCATCCTCTAAAGATATATTTTGAGAATCCTTTGGAGAAGAAAAACCCATATCTACAATTCGCTCTAAATTTGGGTCCAAGACCCGAAAGTGGTTAAGCATGCGAATTACCCAAACATCAAAATTTGTGCCATCGAAACTAAGAGTGTCAGTGAATCTTAAACCCCTAGTCGACATCCTTCCTCTCTAGGTGGTTAAACCTAATAAAGAGAAAACTACCTCTGATACCAATTGAAAGGACGTGGATGTCGCCTAGAGGGGGTGAATAGGCGAATTAAAATAATTACGGTTTAGGCTTGAACAAATGCAGAATAAAACTAACGTTTAATTTGTCAAGCATAAAACCTAAAACAACTAGGCTCAACTATGTGCACCAACAACTTATGCTAAGCAAGATAAACAACTAAGTGATAGCAAGATATATGACAAGAAACAATATGGCTATCACAAAGTAAAGTGCATAAGTAAAGGGTTCGGATAAGAGTTAACCGAGGCACACAGAGACGATGATATATCCCGAAGTTCACACCCTTGCGGATGCTAATCTCCGTTGGAGCGGTGTGGAGGCACAATGCTCCCCAAGATGCCACTAAGGCCACCGTAATCTCCTCACGCCCTCGCACAATGCAAGATGTCGTGAGGGAGGTCACCGAACCCGTACAAACAAGATTGGGGCAATCTCCACAACTTAATTGGAGGCTCCCAACAACACCACAAAGCTTCACCACAATGGCATATGGATTCGAGATGACCACAAATGCTCGTGGCAACCTCCACAACTTAATTGGAGACCCGATGCTTGCTCGGAGCTTTACACCACAATGATTGAGCTCCGAGGCACCACCAAGCTTCTAGGGGTATCAAGTACCCAGAGGAAATAAGCTTCTCAACTTATCACTTCCACGTATCACCGTGGAGAACTCAAACCGATGCACCAAATGCAATGGCAAGGGCACACGGAGTGCCCAAGTCCTTCTCTCCCAAATCCCACCAAAGCAACTAATGCTAGGGAGGAAAATGAGAGGAAGAACGAAGAAGAACACGAAGAACTCCAAGATCTAGACCCAAGGGGTTCCCCTCACTTAGAGGAGAAAGTGATTAGTGGAAATGTGGATCTACATCTCCTCTCTCTTTTCCCTCAAGAACTAGCAAGAATCATTGGAGGGATTGAGAGTTAACAAGCTCGAAGAAGGTCAACAATGGGGGAAGAACACGAGCTCAACGGATAGATTTAGTCCAAGGGGGGAGAAGACCCCCTTTATATAGTGGGGGAATAAATCAGACCGTTACCCCCACTTACAGCCCGAGCACAGCGGTACTATCGCTAGCCCTGGCGGTACTACCTCTAGAGAAAGTCTTCGCAAAAAGTCCGACGAAGAACAACCGCTCAGAGAGAGGTACTACCGTCCCAAAGCGGTACTACCGCCCACCCAGAGCGGTAGTAAGAAATTACTACCGCTCCGGGGGCGGTACTACCGCTCGCACCAGGAGCGGTACTACCGCTGGATACTTAATCTGCTCTAACTTTCGCATACGGACTCCGATTTCAACGAAACCAAGTTTGTTGGAAAGCTAACGACATGGGCTAACACAATCTTGATAGAAATATCAATAAGAAGCAAGTGAGAAAAAGGCCATAAGAAAATGGTGAGAACCCTTCTTCAAATAAGACCGGTAAAAACTCCCAACATCGAAAACATCATAGAAGATGCATATGGACTCCGTTTTCGATGAACTCGAGCTTGTCATGAAGATGACCATAAGCTCTAAAACTCACAAAGAGAAACACCAAACAAGAACCAAGAAGTATGATGCAAGGATGCAAATGGTTTGAGCTCTCAACGAACGATATGATCAAGCTACTCACTTGAGAGCCCCCCTTGACAGTACAGCAATCTATCCTAAAACAGAAAACCTATCAAGGGCAAACCTATACCTTGCACCTCATCCTCTTGAGCTAGATGATGATGATCTTGGCTTCCTCAAGATGGACCACCTTTCTTGATTGCGTTGGCTTGATGAAGACTAGTTGATTGCTCCCCCATACTCACTGTGGGTGAGCCACTCTTCAGCATATCTTCACAAGTCCATTGCCACCACAATGGACGGCAAGCTTCAAGCATGATATATTCGTGCTGATCCACTTGAACTTGCACACCGCAATCTTGATGACGATCACCACTTGACGTCATCCTTCATGGGTTGTATGAGATCTTCCTCTAGACGCAAGCCCATGGAAACACACCTAACCCCCACATAGAACTCTCACGAAGACCATTGGTTAGTACACAAACACGTAATGGACAATGCTTACCATACCATGGGATCACTTGATCCCTCTCGATACATCTTGTACGCTTTGTGTGTTGATCATCTTGATTTACTCTTTGTCTGAGATTTTGATCAACCTTGTGTCTCTATGACCATTCTTTGGATAATACCTTGAATACCATCTTGGTCATCATATAAACTCCTTGAACCCAACACATGGACTTCAAAAAGTGCCTATGGACAAATCTATAAATATAACTTAAGGCAACCATTAGTCTATAGAAATTGTCATCAATTACCAAAACCACATATGGAGATATATGCTCTAACATCTAACACCTGCACATACATATCATCAACTAACATATTTAACTACACAACATATTCAATTATATAATCTACCTAAAACTAAGATCTACATAATCTAATCTACACATACTTATATGCCTAACTATGTAATCTACACATACATATTCAACTATACACATATTCAACATATTCAATATACACCTACATAAAATCTACCTAAACAATCCCTAAAACTAAGAGAAAATCATCTAATCTAACATAACCTAATATACCAAAATACTATCAAAATATAATGTTAAAACAAAAAATAATTGGATAGTTTGGGGGAGAATACCTCAATGAAACTGGGGGGGGGGGGTTCCGATCTTTTAGTTTTGGTGGAGGAGGGAGTAGATCAAGGGGGGATGGTGAGGAGGAAGATGGGGGCGCGAGAGAACCAGAACGAGAGAGGGGGAGGGGTGAGGAGGAAGAAAGACCCGACGGGTGGGCCTGTGGCAGTTATCGGGCCAGACGCCAGGGTGTGCGGCGTTTGGGTCTGGTCGGGGACCAGATGCCATGGCCCCTGGCGTCTGGTCCCTTTGCCACGTCAGCCGGTCAACGGAAGGGGGAATGGAGCGGGGCCCGTGCCAGACGCCACGGTCTCTGGCGTCTCTAGTGCAACCTAGACGTCAGGGACGTTGGCGTCACGCAAAGAGGTTATATTTGAGCTTATTTTAAAATTGGGGTCGGATCTGCAATTTGTTTGGCTTAAAGGTTATAACAAAAAAATTGGCCGCGCAATAAGCTAGCTGTTGCAAAAGTTCTCAATTGGATGGGACAGTAGAACGAACGGCATCTGACAGCCGCTGAGGCGGCGATCTAATAGGTTTATTATCCGACGGACGCATGGCACTGTCCAAAAATCATTGGTGTAGAAATACTTTTGAACTGCAAAACAAAATTGACATGAGAATTCGTTCATTTCTTACTGGAGCTGCAATGATTATGTATCTTGTTTACATTCTTTTGAAATCGTTTCAGATTATTCTTCTGGATCCCTTCAGAAATAACCGCTCCTTGAACCTTCTTGTACCTCTGGGGTATGAATTTTTTTGTCAAAGAATCATGAACATGCAAAGATGACCATTTTTGATTTGTACAAATGATGGTAACATTTTAATGATGAAATAATGCAACTTATTTTATAACTCAAAGCTGAGCCCACTCAAAAAGCCGTAGTTCAAGATTTTTAACAGGCACATTGGAAGAAAAAAACGATTTCAAACCAAAACGCCGTAGATCAAGATTTTTAACAGCAGGCAGCTTTCGTCCCACGCCGCTGACTTAAGCATTAAAACTCCAATCACCATTATGTTATAGAATATTACTTTCTCCAGGTTGACACTAGTGAAACAGGAGATTTGGCCGAATAAACCAAGACAACTGAGTAAGATTGACCAGCAAAGCAGAATATGCAATGTAACCCGAAGAAGGAAATTTAACTCCCAGGTACCATCTGGCTACATATAATGTAAGCTAATAAAAAGTTACAAAGACCATCAAGGTCATTAGGTATCAACAGAAAAGGGTAGAGCAGCGATTTTAGAGTCACGCTCCTTCCAAAGCACTAGAATCACATCCAGAATTCTATATCAGGCCTTGGCGCTGGAGGTCGGTATAGGTCTTTTTGTTGTAGATGTTTCCATCCTTATCTTCATACTCTTCTTCCAAGTCTGGCCGCCACTTGTTCAGCCCTTGCTTTGATTGTATTCTCTCCCAGAGTGCCTTCGCCTCCTGGTGTCACAAATCAGATGTCAAAGCGACTTCGTGATAAAACAAATTACCAAACAGAAACAACACGTGACACAGCACACGCTCAATATGATTCAGATCAACTTATGGATCAAATTCAATGACATTTTCTCCCTTTCCCTCATCTATCTCCCTTCTTTCAGCAATTATGGACTAACACTCAACAATAATTTACTATCTCTTAGTCCAAGACATTAATACAATGGAAACGATGGTCTCCCTCGATTAATATCTTGGTTTCGTGACTTCTATCCATGTGATTAACCAAAGTATGCCTTAAATTATTTAAACATGGGGGGTGCTTCATCAACCATAAGCATGGTAGAGAATAGAAGTGTTGTGTTCATGTATCCCTGAGGACAGTTAAACTTAACTTCAAATTACTGTTTAATCCAACATTATGAAGTTTGCAAAAACCTGAAGCAAGCAAAAGGGGTGACTACCAGTTTCAAAGAAACTAAGTTACAGGCACTTCTCACAATGTACATTACCCAGAGCCGAGAAGAATATTTTGCAAACATTATCCTAAAGACAGTACAGCAAGCAAGAGATCGCACAAACAAGAAAACAAAAAAATGCCAGGTGTACCTCAATGGATGTAATTTCATTGAAGTTCTTAGTATTAGGAATGCCAAGGCATCGCATCCCATGCTGATGGCGCCACTCCTTGAAATGGCGTTCATATGCCCTTCGCCCCCAGTAACTGTGGTTACCGCATATTTCGCACTTGAATTCCTGAGAAGAAATAGTTCAAACATGAGCGGTCCAGTACCAAATTTGATGCTGGTGTTTGGCATATAATAGCAATGATGCTATTGATGTTCAAGTCGAGTCTAATATTTGACACAGGTAAAACACAAATAATAGATGAAACTATGTGCAAGCTATCAAATATTAAAATTTAACATTCATCTTTGGAAACATGCCATTCTGTAGCTCCAAACATCATTTTGATAATAGTATTAAAGAAAGATAAAATCATAAAAACGTGAACCTTCATTTGTTGGTCCACAGTTCCTCAAACTACAGAACATATATAATTAGTTGACACCCAGCAAAGCTGATCCAAGATCAATTAGTTGATATAAATAATATGGGCACATTGCCACATCTAACAGTGTCAAACTGTGGCAAGCCAAAAAAATTGTGGCTAACAAATTGATGACTACCTCTTATTTCTTAAGAGCATCTCCAATAGATTGTCCAAATGTAAAAGTAACTAACTTTTGGACCAGGCCAAAAACGCAGCTCCAACAAACGGTCCATATGTAAAAAAAATTGGACCGCGGCGTCCTCGTGATGTAAAATGCAACACCTCGCGGTGCAAATTTACATCACGAGATGCATCTGGTCCAAAAACAGCCGCCGCCCGCGAACGCCCAACCACCACTTCATTTCCTTTCCCGCCCGCCCGCTCACGACCTCCCGCCCGTCCGCCGCCCCCACAACCCGTCGTTGTTTCCACGCCGCCCCCACAACCCGCCGCTGTTTCCACGCCGCCCCGCCGCCCGCCCGCAGCGCACGCCGCCGCCCCATGCGTCACCACACCATCCGTCCGCCGCAACTCCGCCCGGCCCTGGCCCGCCCGCCGTAGCTCCGACCCGCCCCGTCCGCCCCGCCCCGTCCGCCGCCCCTCAGCTCCGCCCCGCCTGGCTCCGTCCGCCACCGCACCACAGCTCCGCCTCACACGGCTCCGTCCGCCACCGCCCCGTAGCTCCGCCCCGCCCAGGGCTCCATCCGCCACCGCTCCGGCCGCACGCTGCCGCCGCTCCACCGCTCTCCGATGGAGGAGGGGTGCGACGACCCGGAGAAGGAGGAGTTCTGGGAGCAGTTCCGCAGCTCCAACAATGAGGAGTAGTTTATCTAGTAGTTTGAAGTAGTAGTTGAAGTTCATGTATGAAACTATGTTGAATTTGATGTTTGAACTATGTTGAATGGACTAGTAGTTTGTCGTTTTAAGAAATTTACAGCTTCATTTTGGACCATCTATTGGAGTTGCTCTTTTGGACCATCTGTTGGAGTTGAGCTTTTTTTGGAGCTCCAAAACGCACTTTTTGGCGGTCCAAATTTTACATCTTCGGTTTTGGACCGCCAAATTTTGGACCATCTATTGGAGATGCTCTAAGCGATGTTTGTCTAGAAATGTGCCACTGAAAAGTGGGGTTACAAGACTAAGAAAGTATGGCATGACAAGAGTTAGGCAACGAAGCCAAACTAGTCAAACTAGGTTAACGAACATGTGGCATGTTGTGGTATCCAACCATACTTGCCCTATACCGGTTGCCATCGCCCGGTTGCCATCGCCCATCAGTCAATTAATTGGCAGTCACAAACATTAAGTGACGATCGATATATTCGTGTAGGAAGAACATGTAATGAAATGACATGGAAATATTCAGCAAAACAGTAAGATGAGCCACTGATGTAGACCGAAGGCCAAAAAAAGTCAGGATAGATGATACTCCCTCCATTCCATAATGTAGTGCACACACGATTTTCGAGATTTAAATTTGACCAATGAAGTGGGGCTTATGTGTCATACAAATGATACCAATGAATTTGTATTCGAAAGAAGTTTTCAATGGTATAATTTATGGTCAAACTTAAATCTCAAAAAGTGTGTGCGCACTACACTATGGAATGGAGGGAGTAACTAGCTAAGTTATCAGTGATAAGATAAGGCCGGTTACCTGACCAAGACCGTGAAGCTTATAGAGCCAATAAGGTATAGGTTTCCCGTCCCAACCCATGGGTAACTTGAGGGGGTTGTAGATTTGTTGGTCTTCATCATCACTTTCACTATCAGCTTGTACTTCTTCCTATAAGAAGTCACAGAAGATAGAAATTTAGAGAACAGAACGGTACTTTACTAAACAGAAGAAATGTAAGTAAGTCGAAGTTAAGGGAGAAACTAAGTACCTCTTCCCGCTCTGCTTCCATTTCTTCATAGGTCAAAGTCAGCTTCTTCTCCGCATTTTCCTTTGTTCTTACAATGACCTGCACACAAAAAACAAGATAAACATCAAATTATAAGAACATGTCCTGAACAATGCTGATGACTGGTAGTCCTACCAAGATAAAAGGAAACTTCATAAACTATATCCCAAAAAGTATATCATGCTAGAATTCCGTACACATGGAAACATTGGTTCAAAATCTAGCTGTAGGATTAGTCATGGTACAGTACGAGCTTTTGGTTCACCAATGATCACTTTTGTAGGGAACATTATTGAAAAGGTGCATCATGGCATTGGTGACAGCAGCAATCAGGCGATGCCGCAATGGCAACTTTTGCTATTGTCTTCATTATAGATGTTGTTCAATCATTTTGTTCACTTGCTATACATCATGCTGAGGATCACTTTTAGATAGGTTGATAGATGTTTGAGATTCTGGGGTAAGTTAGGGTATTTCCAGGTTAACAAATACTCCCTCCGTATCAAAATATTAGACGCTTTTTGACGCTCATAACATGAGATCATATGTGAAGTCACCCATGTGACACCCTTAATGATTTAGGAATAGGATGAATTGACAACCACAATATTTCACATGCCTACAATCACAATTAGAAGATGAGAGGAAGTGAGAGTAAATGTACCATCCCATCATCTGTGTTCAAGGCCTCAGTTGGCAGGTTTAGGTTCTTATCCAACAATACAGTTTTTTTTTAGCGATTTGCCCCAAACTAGGTTAGTCTTTACCTTCCGAATAGATTTTATCAAGAAAAGGATTTGACAAGTTTCTTGAGAACAGGATTTGAAGGGCAGGCCTGGCGCAGTGGTAGAGTCCCCCACTTGTGGCTGGAGGTCCTGGGTTCGAACCAGCCTCCTTGTAGAATTATTATGCAAGAGTAAGACTGTCTAGAAATTCCATGCCCCAGACCCCGCCTTGTGTGGGAGCTTTCAGCACTGAGTACGCCCATGAGAATAGGATATAATTACATGGTGGCTTCTATTCATGACCATCCTATTTCTAACCTATGTACAAATAAACCAAAAGATGGCTCATTACATGGTGGGAGCATCCGCAGGCCATTCCTCAGACTGTGATTACCTTACTAACCTACAAATGCTGAAATGGTAATTGACTGCGAATGTTACTGCACAACACATATAAAAGGAATAAGGAAGAGCTGACCTCGTCGAGAATCTCACATAAGCGCTTCATCTTCACTTCAATCAAAGCAATTTCCTTCTTCAAATCATCACCTTTGGCAAAATGCTTACGATCCAGTTGTTCCAAGGGTGTATGCTGCAAAAGTACGTGCATGGTGATAAATTTAGAAGGACTGATAAATAGCCATAAAAACAATAAGATTAGCAACAGCCTTTGGTAGTCACCTTCAGCAAGAAAAGTCGCTCAGCACGTTGTTGAACAGTGCCGCCACCCTTCAATCCCCGAGCAGTTAGAGCCTAGAAAAAAAAACGTTATTGAATAAGGCTGTTTCAAGGATGAAGTAAAAAAGAACCTGAACTGTGTTACAAGATCAAACCTCCTTCAACTTTTCTGGTCCAAGCTCTACAAGCTCTTCAACAGTACTGTAGTAATCAAGGTCTACTGCAGACTCATGTAACACGGATTCTTTCTCTGAGTCCTTATTCTCCCATCCAGGAACTTCGCCGTTGGCCCACTGTTCTTCGAACTCACTTTCCAGCTGCACAAGTGTAGACACTAATTGCTTGTCAGTTGTCACTTATCATGGAAGTGCGAACCTTTATGTGGATGATAGTGATTCTTTCTAGCTCTATGTACATGTATTCTCAGTGAGATCTACCTAAAAGTATATAACAAGTCTCAAGTGATACACTATGTCATCACATAAGCAGGTGTGAGCACAGACCACAGTAGAGAGACAGTATAGTAAAATGTACAAGAGGATTGACCTTTGTAAAAATCTTCTCAATATCTTGCAATGGTTCTGTGCGATACAGAAATGACGTCAGATATTCCAAAATATGCTCCAAATATTCTTTGTATGGCCTGACAAATTGAAGAAAATGGAAGATAAATCATCTTTACAGAAATATATGGACTTACAAAAATATAATTAACCAAACAAATGTTAGACATGCTAAGAGTAAATTTTAATTAACCCCATATACTTGAATACAGATCTTACTACGACCCCACCACTCTAGTAGTTACCTGTTATGTTTAGTGAACACGGTATTCTTAGGTAACACTATATTGTTAGTTTAATGAACAGATTGCAGAGGAAAAGAGGGAGTTCAGGGATAACAGAAGACAATATTTTATACGTAACTTGAGATTCATGTACAACCTATAGCTCCTTGTATATTGGAAATTCAAGCTCGATGCAAAGGGAAGGGGAATCCTAACATGACTAATCCTGACCTGATAAAAAACTATCAATCTGGTATCAAGCACATCAGGATGAAGAAGTGGTGTGGCAATGCCATCGGGAGTGGCATCCAGCAAGGAGGTAGTAGGCTTGGCTGGAGCTTGAGGTACAAGGGTGATCCCGCCTAGTGTGGGGAACATCATTGGCGCAAGTTAATGTGAAGGAGGTTTCGATGGAAAGAGGCAGTGGGTGAGAATGTGAGGGAAGGAGAGCAGCCTCCTTCCTGTGTGCACAGAGAGCAGTGTCCAATGGGACTAGTTGCGTTCTAGTTTTTGTTTGATGCACTGGCTGCTTTTATAGTTCTGCTTCATAGGCCCAACAGTAACAGTTTGTTTCCCATGTGTACCCAAGGCAGGGGCAGTGGTTACTGCCTACTGATTCATGCCTTCATTACTCACCTACTTCTCAGAGTGTCGACACTAACCGTATCATTTGTAAAGGTGCTGATTGATTAGCCTCCTCTGTCATTTGTTATAAAGTAGCCATGTTGTTCCAGAATTCACACTAACTATACCGTAAATCTCTCTACTGAAATAATTTGTTGCTTACCCATGAATTGTAATTTTCTGTTACCTATTGTGCTAGCCCCCCCCCCCCCCAAAAAAAAGCACTGTTCATCCCTCGAGCCCTGGGCACAGCTCTGAAGCCCACAGAGGGGCACCAGGGCAAATGAACCAGACCACTCTTGCTTGTCCATTGCATTTACCAATTCCAGTTCATGTTTAGACCTGGGAGTTGCCACCCACAAAGGGGCACCAGGGCAAATGAACCAGACTACTCTTGCTTGTCCATTGCATTTACCAATTCCAGTTCATGTTTTAGACCTGGGAGTTGCCACCAAGTGGGATGCACCTGGAAATTGGGTGAACGGGGCTAATGTTTACTTCATGCCATGAGCTTTTCATCGTGGGCACTCGTATTCGACAGGGTTGTTACTGCATGCTACAGATTTTCGGGTTCCCATTTCCTTGGTTTATGGCATCCATTACGCGATTATTTTGTTGCTACGATACCGAATACCAATCAAGCTGGATTGGCTGGGAAGGTATGCCTTTTGGGGTCCCATTTGGTCAGGAATTGGCCTTCCTAGTTCTAACCAACACAAGAAGAAATTAAGGGAAATATATCTAAGATGGATGTAGAATTGCATTTTTAGATAAGCTCTTGCCAGGAGATATGTACTCGGTCTTAGAGAATATGCTGATAACATACCTGGTAGCTTTCAGATTATGTGCAATTTTTTCAGTCTGAGCAAAAGTGCCAACGTATGCTGAGTATTCCAATAGTGATCCAAACTTTGAATTTATGAACTCGTTATAGAGCTCATGTAAGTCCAAGTACCGGCCAAATGCTTCCTATCAAAACACAAAGCAAGAACATTAGCAAACTTAAAAGTGACTGCGATCAGAACAGCATATAAACATAAACAGCGCCAATGGGATGAACATTCAATGTGGATTAGAACTACACGATAATGCACATACTAACAATAAATGAGCAGTGATTGGTTCTCAAGTTATCATGCTCCATCTAGTATCTTGTCATTAACCTAAATCTTACCATGCATAGCACCGTGATCCTACAAGAGGAATCAAATAACCCTGCAGAAATTAAAATACACGTATCACAATAGAGATATCCTCGAGTTCAAGACTGCTGCAGTAAAAAGGAAAACAAGGGTGCTACTGGACACTACAATGTTCTTAGCAGGCATACTTTATTGATGATTTACCTTAACTTTGGCACTTAATATAATCAGCTAAGTAGTTCCTAGCAGACAGACTTTATTGATGATTTACACCAATTTTGGCAGTTATTGTAATCAGCGAAGTATGGCAGCGCAAAGCAGTACTAGACAATTTAGATAAAGGCGTCTAGATGAGGTTGCCATGAATTTCACTTCTCAAAAAAGGAATATATAAACATAGCTATGTATATACTACAAAAAACTAGCATATCTGTAGATAGTCAAGATAACTGTATGCAAGTAAAGAACTCAAGAAAACTGTACGCAGGTAAAGAAAATCAGATAAACCACAACATGGCTTAGGATTAAACAATTGCACAAATCATCTCAAGCAGGGTTACTTAAGTGAAAATTATACGGGACAGTACCTCGCCAGTGAATTCAATAGTCGGTTCCTCCTTTAGTAGCTCCTCATAATCATCACTTTCACTGACGAAGCGGGCAGATTGATTCCTTCTATGGTAATCACGAATCTGCAGGCATGCAACAAACTGTAAATGAAAGAATAATCACCACTCAAGAAATAGTATAAGCTCAAGTTTTCCAATAACACCCAGTTCTGATCTGCATCACGTGTGTCGACCAGAGGGTCATGGTTGAGATGATGTGCAGGATAACATAACCAGAAAATTAACCAGTACGTAAGTAGTGTAATTTCCAAGTAGGATGCTATAAAACATGCTCTAATCTTATTATTTGGCTTTTTTATGTCGTTAAGAAAATCTAGAAAGTCACTGAATAATTTGGTTTCCTACCATCCAAATTTTGGTGGGATAGTCCAGGATCAAATTATTAGAAAGAACTACCAACTAAACAACAATAGTATGGAATGTTTTTGTCAGTGCATGAACTGCAGCATCCACCGTCTGTCTAGCTTTTTGCCAATTTCAACTGTCTGGTTCCATGGAGTGCTCAAGTGATTCTTGGTCAGAGTCAGACGGGCTAAAGTTGATTATTTACCTCTTTCAGCCTTTCATAGTACTTGGGGAAGATGTCAATTTGCACCGGCGCGGTAAGATGGGTGGACATCTCATCCTTCCTAGCACCGTCCTTGTCTTCATAGATTTCCACCTGATTAAGAAAGTCGTATTAGCCAAAATCTCCTTAGAAAGAAAAACAGACGATTCCTAGAACAACAAAAACGGGGAAATAACAGCACGAAAATAAAAGTCAAAAGATAATCCAGTGATTTTATCTACGCTTGCCCATATATATATATCCTATACTACAGACAGCGTGCAAAATAGCTCAATTTCAGTTGTCTGAAACGACTTATAATAGTGAACGGAGGGAGTATAAAAAATATAAAGCCGAAAAATCAATTTATCTAGCTCGAGTTCGGGATTCCCCAGAATTAGCACGGGTCGACCAACGCCAAACCATAACAGGTGGAGCTAACACACAGGCAACCCTAGGCACCTCAATTCAAGATATCGCAAGTGACATGGAACAAAACCAATCCTAACCGACAGAAAGCATAGATGCAACGCGGCCAAGCTCTGGCCACGGCAGACAAGCACTACACGAAAGCTACAGACACTACATCAGGCGCGAAACCCTAGAGAGACAGGCGGAGGAGGAGGAGAGGCGTACCAGCTTGTCGGAAGTGGAGACGACGAGATCGAGCATGTGACGGACGCGGTGGGACTGGAAGAGGCGGTCGCGCGCGTTGGCGGGTTCGCGCTGAAGCTCGCGCACCGCCAGGCGCTCCAACCGCTCGAGGTCCTCGTGCGCCGCCCGCGTGGCCTCCAGCACAGACGACGCCATGGCGGCCGCTTCAGCTAGGGCACCCTAGTCCTCTCCTCTGCTGGTACCCCGTGTGGTACCAACAGAGCCCGGGGGGTCACGCTGCGCGGCAGAGTCTGGGAACGGCGAGGGAGGTCGGGAGGGGAGCGCGTCGTGGCTAGGGTTTTGAGATTTCGCGGCCCGGGACGGACTTGTCGGGAGGACGACCGGAGAGGAAATCTCGGGTTCGTCTATTTCTCGCTGGTAGCGAGAGGGGACGACCCCTCGCTCGGTTTTTTTTTGGCTGTCGTGCTGCCCGCGTGCTGGGCCGGCCCATCAGCTAACTCCCTGTGTTTCCTGCGTTTCTCTAAAAAAAACGAGTTCACCCGTTCATTGGTCCACATTATCGCTAATTTTTTAAAATAATGCATTTTTATTTAATTACACAAATGATATGCAATTTCAAAAAATTGCAAAAATATACGGCCTTGGCCGTTGCTCTGGACAAAAGGATCTAGTCAGCCACGGCGTAGCCGATTAGTGGCTAATCAGCCACATGGGAGCCGATGATTGGCTCGGCCATTTCACGACCGGCCATTCAGCCTGGTGGCTAGGCAGTCGGCCTACTAGTGGCCGACAAGGCCAATCGGCCTCACCAAGACGACAGGAGGCGGGTAGGCCTCTGTCGCCCCGCTCCCCCCTTCTTCCTCCTTCATTCCTTTGTTTTCTCTCCTCCTCTTTGCTTCTCTCTCTACCCGGAAACACTATGATTTACACACAAAATGTGAGTTGATTTCTTCCTCATTTTCCATCGTAGTTGAATTCTAGATGGTTAGGAGAGTCAAAGGAACCGTCAATCTCGCGATGGGGTAGTTCGTGGTGATGGTGTTGACCATTTTGGTGGTGGTACTGGAGGTGGTTGAGGTGGAGGTGGTTGAGGTGGAGGTTGAGGTGGAGGTGGTGGTGGAGGTGGAGGTGGTCGAGGCTGCTGCGTTCGTCGTTCTTCTCTCAGTATTGTCGTTCGTTGTTTCTTCGCACACTTCAAGGATGAGATTCAACGTCCGTTCCCGTAGCTTTGTGTAATATATTTAGGTTTGTGAATTATTGTGTTTAAATATTTTTAGGTGCTTCCATAGATTTGGATATATTTAGATCTGTGAATTAAGGTGTTTGAATATTTTTAGGTGCTCCTGTAGCTTTGGGAAATATATTTAGGTCTGCGAATTTTTAGTTGATCCGAAAATAATTTAGGTTTGTCCTTCTGTTAAAATTTGTCCATGTTGAATATTTTTTAGGTCAACAGAGATGTTTGATGCAGTGAAGTTAGGTTTTCACTACGGTCCTAATACTCTTCAAACAAATGAGATGGGGGCTGATCTGAGTGAATTTAGTACATTAAGATACAAGTGGCTTCCCCTAAAACATGGTGTGTTAGCCAGTTGACAGAATGGTCGGCGGATGTTTACTGTTTAATATTTAAACACACATCATCGATGTTCATGCATTATGAACGCGGTCCAGTTTAAATATATACTTTTATTTGAAGCTATAGAGCGGGGCGATTAGTGGGTGCACTGGTTAAAAGGTTGCGAGCGTATGGTATGTAATCTTGTCACCTTACTGTGAAAAGAATGACGGAAAAGCGAGGCGAAAAAAATTAACATGTTCAAATTAAGATACAACTTGCTGAAATTAACATACAACTTGCAGCGAATTATAAGATACAACTTGATGTGATGCGAATTTTAGGATACAATAACATAAATATACTGAGTCCAACATTATTCTATTGTCTTGGTTGCACAAGTGTGACAGCCTGATGCCGACGCCCCAGAAGATTCCCCCTTTATTTCCGTTTCCGTCGTGTGATTATTTTTATTTGTTGCATCATCATTTAGTTTGCATCGTCGCATCATGCATGGCATCTTGCATCATCTGATGTGTGTGGTGTTTTGAGTGTGTGTGCTTCAAGTGCGTTAGTAACTCCCCTTCTCTCCCCTCTTGTTTCATTTTTGTGGTTTTGCTAAAGTTTCCGTTTTAACCCCTATTTAAAAATAAGGTTAGTCTTTAAAAAAAACTTTTATTAAATATGGAGGCAACCCCGTGGGTTTCCTTTATTTTTTTCCTTTTGTTTTATTTCAAAACTAGAGTCTCATTTTACTGGTAAAAGGGGTTTATTTTATTCTCTTGTAAAAAGGGTTTTATTTTATTCTTTAAAAAATGTTTTATTTTTTATTCGTTTAAAAAATGCCCAACTATTTCTTATATTTGGGGTAGGGTTTTAAAGGAGCGAAAGAATATATTTTTTATTTGTTAAAACATTTTAGTTTGGTGTGTGTTTTTCTGTTTTAAAGAGGAAAAAAAGCAAACAAGAGAGAGGGAGAGGAGCCAGTCGGCCAAGGCCCAAGGCCCAAGCATCCCCGGTCTAACCTAGCGCCACGAGCCCGAGCCCCCCCGTCCCTCGTCTCTCGTTCTTCCTCCCGTGCGCCGCCACTCCTTTCCCTCGCGCATGTGCCGCGCCGACCCTCTCTGCTCTCCCATCGCCCGTGCCCCGCCGTCACTCGCCGACACCGCCATGCCATGGCCCGACCTCGGCCTCACCTGCTCCTCGCCGTTCTCCCTCGCGCGACCCCTGCCGGAGCCCCTCCTCCGCGCGTCCGCCACCATGGCCTGCCGCCGCCGGCTATAGGGAGCTCCCCTGCCGGATGTCAACGGAGACGAGGCTCTCCTCGCCGCGTGCCCGACCTCGCCATGGCGCCAGCTCGCCTCGCCTCGACCCGGTGCGTCGCCCGCCGCCGCTCCCCTGCTGCCAAGCCCTCGAGGGCCCCGTCCTCCTCCTCTTTGTGAGCTCCTCCTGCCGAGCTGATGTTCCCTGCCGCTGGTGCCGAGCCTGTTGCCGCATGATGTTGTTGGCTGTTGCCGATGCGTTTTGCTGCTGTTGCTGTAGTTAGTTGCTCTGCTAGTTGTTGCTTAGCTGCTGCCACCTGTTGTCGTTGTTAGCCGCTGTCGTGGCTGATTGCTGTTGCGTGTCTTGCTGCTGCATGCCATGGCTTGCTAGTTGCCTTGCTGAAGCCTGCTACTTATGGATGCTTGGCATGCTTGTTGTGCTTGACGCTGTAGATGATGCTGCTTGCTAGGCCGCCGTTTTGCTGTATGTTGCTGCTTGCTAATGTTGTTAGTGCTTGTTGCTAGCTAGTAGCTGCCGATGCATGCTAGTGCTAGTTACTGCTAGGAAGCTTGCAGCGTGCTAGTTGCTGTAGCTGTTGGTTGTTGTTTCTGCTAAGCTTGCACGCTAGTAGGTATTGCTTGCTTGTGCTACCGCTTGCCGTCGCCGCGTGCGCCATCCCCTCCTTCATGGAACCGACAAGATCGTGTGTACAACTACGTCCTCGACGACCCCCGGAAACGTGTTCGACCACCGACGCCGAAGTCCCGTGAACCACAACGCCAAGCGAACGACTACCGTCCACGAGACCGGAGTACCACGACGACAACTACTTCCACGACGACCACGACGATCGTTGTTCTCCTTCACCAATCCGATCCGCTCCGATATGCACGATTCGAAGGTATACCGATTGGACGTGTCGTGAATCGTATGCAAATGATGTATGATATTAACTGTATGTGTGCGTCGTATGTTTGCCCGTTGCACGTTGTCTCTCTTTCGTCGCGCCCTCGACACATGGGAACCCGGTAGCGGGATCACCCCATCTTTATTTAGTGTTCCCGCACACACTTCCTATACATTGGCACGATATCTCGACGAGTTATCGGGATAGGAACGTTGACGTGGCTTCGTTTCCGACTTGCCGCCGTGGATCCCTTTCGCTCGCCGTGGAGACACATACGTCTTTCTCTTCTTGCCCATGTTGTAACTTGCATGCATGACGCATTCATGGCATAATTAACTTGTGTTGCATGTTTCTTGTGACGTAGCTCCGATCTATGCTCCGCGTGTTAACCGACTAGGATGACTGGTAGAATCACCGCTTCACCCCTTGCCATGTTAACAATAATTTAATATTGTCGTGTGAATAACCGAGAGTGAACTAAATAATTAAACGCAGAGTTTCGTCGATATGTAACTCGTTGCATATCGAGCTTCACTTAATGTGTAGTGTTTGCTTGAGGTGAATTGCCATGCCATCCCTTGCATTTTGATCTGATCATGCATCATATTAGGGTGTGCATCATGTCTTGCATTTGCCGTGGTGAATATCTGTGTTGATGCTTGTTTTCGGTTTGCCCCATCTTGATAGAGTTCCGCAAGCGTGTCGGAATGTGAGGACCCGTTCGACTACGTTGGTTCGCCGACTTCACGCAGTTGTTCTTCTTCCAAGCGGGATCTCAGGCAAGATGACCATTTCCCCAGATACCATTACTAGCATTGCCATGCTAGTTCTATCGCTTCTACCGCTTATGTTTCGTTGCCTACCACATGTTAAATATCAGCTTCTCAACAATGCCATGATAACCTTCAACCTGTTCGACCTAGCAAACCACTGATTGGCTATGTTACTGCTTGCTTAACCCTGTTGTTAGCGTTGCTAGTTGCACGTGTAGTTGCTTCCATGTGATAACATGGGTTCCTTGTCTTATCACCTTATTAAATGCTATTAAATTTAATGCACCTATATATTTGGTAAAAGGTGGAAGGCTCGGTCTTTCTAGCCTAGTGTTTTGTTCCACCTTTGCCCCCTTAGTTTCGGCTACCGGTGTTATGTTCCATAATTGAGCGCTCCTAACACGATCGGGGTTGTTATGGGGACCCCCTTGATAATTCGTGTTAGATTAAAGCTGGTCTGGCAAGGCCCAACTTTGGTACTACATTTGCCTAATAACTAATGAACCGCATAGGGAGTAATTAACCCGAGGAAATTTAATCAACCCCCGGGCCAGTGCTCCTCATGAGTGTTGGTCCACCCTCCTAGCAGTCGGCGGTGCCACCTCGGGGCAACTTGAGGTTTGGTTCTCGTCCACTATCATAGACGGTGTGTCATGAGAACGAGATACGCGGCTCCTATCGGGATCGTCGACACACCGGTTGGCCTTGCTGGATTAGTTTTACCTTTGACGGGATATCTTGTGAATCGGGATTCCAGTTATGCTTTGGGTAATCTTAGAGTTGAGGTTTTACACTAGGGAATCCGACGAGATCGCGAGCTTCGTGATTGAGGATTTCTATGTGGTTTGTGGTAATTTGTGATGGACTAGTTGGAGCACCCCTGCAGGGTTAAATCTTTTCGGAAAGTCGTGCCCGCGCTTATGTGGCAACGTGGAAAACTTTGTTTAACACTGGTTCTAGATAACTTGAAATTAACTTAATTAAACTATGCCAACTGTGTGCGTAACCGTGATTGTCTCTTTCGTGAGTTCCTTCTCCAATCGAGGACACGGTGGGGTTATGTCTGACGTAGGTAGGTGTTCAGGATCATTCATTTGATCATCAGTAGATCACGTCCGTTATGCGTAGATCAAACCCCCCTCTTATTTTCTTGTACTCATAAGTTTAGCCACCTCATATATGCTTAGCTGCTGTTGCAACCTCACCACTTAACCTTACCTCACCCATTAAGCTTTGCTAGTCTTGATACCTTTGGAAATGAGATTGCTGGGTCCCCTGTGGCTCACAGATTACTACAACACCAGTTGCAGGTACAGGTAAAGGTTACTTGATGCGAGCACGTTGATTGTTCATTTGGAGTTGCTTCTTCTTCTTCTTCTTCATCGATCTAGGATGGGTTCTAGGCTGGCAGCCTGGGATAGCAAGGATGGACGCCGTTCTTCTTTTCTCGTTTGTTTTCGTCCGTAGTCGGACCCTGCTCTTACTTTTGATGATTATGTAATGTACTGATGTGACTCTGATGTAGCTTGTGGCGAGTGTAAGTCAACTATATATATATATATCTTCTTTTTCAGTATATGTACTTGTAACGATATCCATTCTTGCGACACGACGAGATGCACTTCTATCCCTGACGAGGCCCTCGTGCCAAATTGAGGATAGGGTTGCATCTTGGGCGTGACAAGTTGGTATCAGAGCAGTACCGACCTATGAGCCCCCTTGATTGATCGAACTTGGCCGAGTCGAGTCTAGTGAAAAACTGCTTTGAGTCTAGTTATATATCGGAGAGTAGGATTCTTTTTTCTCCTCTTCTATGCTCTCGTGAGGAATCTTGACATAACAATTTATTCTACTCCTCTTCTCACTCAAAAAAAAATAGGATCACGCGGATATTTTTGGAGTCTATATGATGCCGATGTGATGGAGTTCTGTCTTGGTGCCTCCTGTCTGACTTGATTTATTCCGGGGAGTTGAGCTCCAGGGGATTCTCGAGCACATCGTTATCATTCAGGTTTCTTAGTATCTCATAATGAAGGATGTTTGTAATTGCTTCAATACTAGTAGTGGCGAGATAACCCCGATGTCCCCAGTACTAGTGCAGATTGTTCGGGAGTATTGACATACTTTGTATCTTGTCATCACGAGGGTGTGTAGTAGATGAAGGTCCGAGATTCTGGTTGTGTGTTGACGGATGTGATACATTGGACGGGTTAGTATAGGAGTTGTGTGAAATATTACTCCTTGTATCCGTGTACCAGATTGCATGACCAGAAATTTCGGGAATTCTTAGGTGGGAATTCAAGTAGTTACTTATAGGACAGTCTTCCAACAAATGCATGATGTTAGGTTGGGGTTCGACATCTAGTGGATTCGTTTGTTGACGGTCGACTTACAGCGGTTCTCGTTGTGTCTTAAAGAGTCCTTGTAGCTTGCTACGACTCGGGGACGCTTTGTATGTCGGGTGCACTGCCTTGCACTTGATGTCTACTGTAAGGTTCGAGCCCGTGCGATCCTGTCCACGAAAATATCGAACGAAATCTCTCTCATGAGTTTGTTCTGCCTTGTTTCATAAGCCTCGTCCCTTTGTTTTGCTGATTATGGTAATTCGAGTTGCTTCGATGTCAAGTGGTGATTTCAGATCTTTCCTAAGTAGTGTTCTCATATTTTTATGTGAATGCAAATCCTTGTGCTCAAATCAACTTGTCTTGTCATTTCTTGTCAACCGGAGTCATCGTATCAATTCCATTCAACCGGTGTGCTTCTCTGTAACTGAATTCAATCCTCTCCAATTGGTGCAGATCATTCTCTCAATTCTTTCCAGAGTTCATCTCATCAGTCCCGAGTTGTCTTTGTTTTTCCCCGCCCTCCCACCCTTTTTCTCAGTGATTCAATTTTCATCCAAGAGTTTTCTCTTCTTTGTACTTACGCTGTCTGTTCTTTTCTCTCTTACCCAGTGATTCATTGTGAAGATTCTCAGGAGCTTCGTGTTCATCTTTATTCAGTTTTGTTATCCTTCCGGTGAATTCAATTTAGTTGTCCGTGTTCTTATATCCTATTCATCCTTGTAATTCCTTCCTATGTTCGGAATTCTTATCAGCCTATCATGTTATTCATTCATCTCTTTCCTATCCGGAGTGCTGAAGACATCTCAGAGTTCCTTGTTTTCAATCCTTTCAATTTTTTTCGAGGTGCTCAACCTCATCCAGTCTTCATTTGTACCTGTGCAATGTCAATCTTTCTAGCAATCTTTTCTAACGGTGGTTTCTTTGAGTGGGCCCATAACCCACAGGTTTTTCCCAGGATCTTACCTGGCACTTTAATCTTTTCCGGAGTCCTCTAATTCTTTTCAACTATGACGTAAGTATGAATTTCATCAGTCATATCCCTTCTAGAAGGTCTATTTGAATTAATTATCATATTTGGCTCAACCTTTCATTCTTCTTTATTCCGGAGTGTCTCATTAACTCTTGGTGTTGTTTCTCGTCATCATTCTCAGCTTGCTAATTCGAAGGAGCGTTTCTCTCGAATCTTGGTTCATTCTTTTCAAGATTCATTATTTGAGCTTCGTGCCACCATCTTGAATTGTTCCCAATCATGAGTAATCTCTTTCTTGCCATCCGATGTTTTTCTGAGTTGTTTTCGTTCTCGATCCTCCGAAGGCCATCATTTCAGAAGACTTCTTCGTTCTCAGCTTTCAGCTTTCGTTCTCTAATTCTTCTCAATTCTTGTCTCTTCGTTCGTCTCTCGATTATCCGGTGCCTTGTTCACAGTTTTCTCTCACGTGGCTCATCATCTCTTAATTCTCATGTATCTCCATTAATTCGTAGTGTTCCCATTCAATTGTGATTTCTTACCGGTGCTTCCTTCAATTATGCTTCAAGTGGTGTTTTTCTCTCTGTCTCTCCAAGATTCTTTATTGAAGAATAAGGGGTATGCTAAATCCGTTGCTTGTCATCAATTCAATTTGATGAAGGATAAGCATAACATAATTCCTATTCTTGCTTCATCAGATGGTTTCAATTCTTCTTCCAGAGTGGCTCGTGATATCAATTCTTTTCTCAAGTGTTCTTATTTTTTCTTTTCCGGAGTTCCAAGTTTTATCAAGTATCTCTTTGTGAAGCTTCATATAAACCTTGGCAAGGTCATAATCTTACTCTTTTCTACCTTCATATCTTTGCATCATTCATTTGTATATGGAGGTCCTTCTTGGTGGTTCGTCAAGATTTCATTCATTCTGAAGTGTTCTTCAAGATTCTTGTTGGAATACCTCAAGTATCCTTTCTCTTGCATTTCAAGTGCGTTTGTTCTTCCTTCATCCTTTGAGGTGGTATTATAGCATTCTTGTTAGTGTAGGAGCCTCGAAGAGTTTTCCTTTCAAGAATGAGATAATTAAGCCCACCAATCCTTTGATCATGAGATATTTCAACCCATGATTTCTTTATTGAGCTATCTTGGTTTGGATTTCACCTAAAGCTTTTCCTATGGATTATGCTATCATGGTGCTTGTCATTAATCCAAGTTCTCAATGTATCCTCTTGGTGTAAGAAGTGTTCATATCTTGTTGCTCCCAATCTATCCTTGTTTCTTTTAGTGGTTGGTTGTCACCTCATATTTGTTGAGATGATTTTCATAAGCCCACTACTATCTTGTTCTTCGTTGTTGGTTTTCTAACTGCTACGTCAATTCTCTGTCCGGAGGCTCTTCAATTCTATTGTGATGATAGTTATCATTCTTTTCTTCATTCTCTCAATTCGTATGAGCTAGTTCCTATTCTCTTGTTCCGGAGGCATTGTGATGTTGCTCTTTTGGGTCTATCATCTTGTTGTGTCAAGATTGTGGTGTTCCCTTGTTCTGTTTAGTTGCTTGTTATGAATATTGTCTAATTCTCTCTTCTTATCGAATTTTTTTGTCCCATTTTCCTATCGAAGTGTTGTTGAAATTTTTCGTGAATTCTTGCTTGTTTTCTCATATCAGTCCTCGTCTCTTTGCAACCTTCAAGGATTGTTGGTTTCACTCATTTGTCAAGAAGCGACTAAGTTTTACCTCTTGTTCTTTCTCATCCTCTCCCCCTTTCATTCTTGGATCTCGGGGCGAGATCCTCTTGTAGTGTAGGAGAGTTGTGACAGCCCGATGCCGACGCCCCAGAAGATTCCCCCTTTATTTCCGTTTCCGTCGTGTGATTATTTTTATTTGTTGCATCATCATTTAGTTTGCATCGTCGCATCATGCATGGCATCTTGCATCATCTGTTGCGTGTGGTGTTTTGAGTGTGTGTGCTGCAAGTGCGTTAGTAACTCCCCTTCTCTCCCCTCTTGTTTCATTTTTGTGGTTTTGCTAAAGTTTCCGTTTTAACCCCTATTTAAAAATAAGGTTCATCTTCTTTTAAAAAAAATCCTTTTATTAAATGTGGAGGCAACCCCTTGGGTTTCCTTTATTTTTTATTCTTTTGTTTTATTTCAAAACTAGAGTCTCATTTTATTGGTAAAAGGGGTTTATTTTATTGTCTAGTAAAAAGTGTTTTATTATATTCTTTAAAAAAGAGTTTTATTTTTTATTCGTTTAAAAAATGCCCAACTATTTCTTATAGTTGGGGTAGGGTTTTTAAAGGAGCCAAAGAGTTCTTTTTATTTGTTAAAACCTTTTATTTTGTTGTGTGTTTTTCTTTTTTAAAGAGGGGGAAAAAGCAAACAAGAGAGAGGGAGAGGAGCCACCGGCCAAGGCCCAAGGCCCAAGCATCCCTGGTCTTACCTAGCGCCAGGAGCCCGAGCCCCCTCGTCCCTCGTCTCTCGTTCTTCCTCCCGTGCGCCGCCACTCCTCTCCCTCGCGCAGGTGCCGCGCCGCCCCTCTCTGCTCTCCCGTCGCCCGTGCCCCGCCGTCACCCGTCGGCGCCGCCATGCCATGGCCCGACCTCGTCCTCACTCGTTCCTCGCCGTTCTCCCTCGCGTGACCCCTGCCGGAGCCCCTCCTCCGCGCGTCCGCCGCCATGGCCTGCCGCCGTCGGGTGCAGGGAGCTCCCCTGCCGGATGTCAACGGAGACCAGGCTCTCCTCGCCGCGTCCCCGACCTCGCCATGGCGCCAGCTCGCCTCGCCTCGACCCGGTGCGCCGCCCGCCGTCGCTCCCCTGCTGCCAAGCCCTCCAGGGCCCCGTCCTCCTCCTCTTCGTGAGCTCCTCCTGCCAAGCTGATGTTCCCTGCCGCCGTTCCCATGCCGCTCGTGCCGAGCCTGTTGCCGCATGATGTTGTTGGCTGATGCCGATGCGTTTTGCTGGTGTTGTTGTAGTTAGTGGTTGTGCTAGTTGTTACTTAGCTGATGCCGCCTGTTGTCGTTGTTAGCCGCTGTCGTGGCCGATTGTTGTTGCCTGCCTGGCTGCTGCGTGCCATGGCTTGCTAGTTGCGTTGCCGAAGCCTGCTACTAATGGATGCTTGGCATGCTTGCTGTGCCCGACGTTGTAGATGCTTCTGCTTGCTAGGCTGCCGTTTTGCTGTATGATGTTGCTTGCTATTGATATTGGTGCTTGTTGCAAGCTAGTAGCTGTCGATGCATTCTAGTGCTAGTTGCTGCTAGGAAGCTTGCTGCATGCTAGTTGCTTGAGCTGTTGGCTGTTGTTTCTGCTAAGCTTGCACGCTAGTAGGTATTGCTTGCTTGTGCTGCCGCTTGCCGTCGCCGCGTGCACCATCCCCTCCTTCATGGAACCGACAAGATCGCGTGTACAACTACGTCCTCGACGACCCCCGGAAATGTGTTCGACTACCCACGCCGAAGTCCCGTGAACCACAATGCCAAGCGAACGACTACCATCGATGAGACCGGAGTACCACGACGACAACTACTTCCACGACGATCGTTGTTCTCCTTCACCAATCCGATCCGCTTCGATATGCACGCTTCGAAGGTATACCGGTGGGACGTGTCGTGAACCGTATGCAAATGATGTATGAGATTAACCGTATGTTTGTGTCGTATGTTTGCCCGTTGCACGTTGTCTCTCTTTTGTCGCGCCCTCGACACATGGGAACCCGGTAGCGGGATCATCCCATCTTTATTTAGCGTTCCCGCACACGCTTCCTATACATTGACACGATATCTCAACGAGTTATCAGGATAGGAACGTTGTCGTGGCTTCGTTTCTGATTTGCTGCCGTGGATCCCTTTCGCTCGCTGTGGCGACACATGCGTCTTTCTCTTCTTGCCTGTTTTGTAACTTGCATGCATGACGCATTCATGGCATAATTAACTTGTGTTGCATGTTTCTTGTGACGTAGCTCCGATCTATGCTCCGCGTGTTAACCGACTAGGATGACTTGTAGAATCACCGCTTCACCCCTTGCCATGTTAACAACAATTTAATATTGTCGTTAAATAACCGGGAGTGAACTAAATAATTAAACGTGGAGTTTCGTCGATATGTAACTCGTTGCATATCGAGCTTCACTTAATGTGTGTTGTTTGCGTGAGGTGAATTGCCATGACATCCCTTGCATTTTGATATGATCATGCATCATATTAGGGTCTGCATCATGTCTTGCATTTGTCGTGGTGAATATCTGTGTTGATGCTTGTTTTCGGTTTGCCCTGTCTCGATAGAGTTCCGCAGGCGTGTCGGAATGTGAGGACCCGTTCGACTACGTTGGTTCGCCGACTTCACGGAGTTGTTCTTCTTCCAAGCGGGATCTCAGGCGAGATGACCATTTCCCAGATACCATTACTATCATTGCCATGCTAGTTTTATTTCTTTTACCGCTTATGTCTCGTTGCCTACCACATGTTAAATATCAGCCTCTCAACAATGCCATGATAACCTTCAACTTGTTCGACCTAGCAAACCACTGATTGGCTATGTTACTGCTTGCTTAACCCTGTTGTTAGTGTTGCTAGTTGCACGTGTAGTTGCTTCCATGTGATAACATGGGTTCCTTGTCTTATCACCTTATTAAATGCTATTAAATTTAATGCACCTATATACTTGGTAAAAGGTGGAAGACTCGCCCTTTCTAGCTTGGTGTTTTGTTCCACCTTTGCCCCCTTAGTTTCGGCTACCGGTGTTATGTTCCATAATTGAGCGCTCCTAACACGATCAGGGTTTGTTATGGGGACCTCCTTGATAATTTGTTTGAGATTAAAGCTGGTCTGGCAAGGCCCAACTTTGGTACTACATTTGCATAATAACTAATGAACCGCATAGGGAGTAATTAACCCGAGGAAATTTAATCAACCCCCGGGCCAGTGCTCCTCATGAGTGCTAGTCCACCCACCTAGCAGTCGGCGGTGCCACCTCGGGGCAACTCGAGGTTTGGTTCCCGTCCACTATGCATAGACGGTGTGTCCTGAGAACGAAATACGCGGTCCTATCGGGATTGTCGACACACCGGGTGGCCTTGCTGGATTAGTTTTACCTTTGATGGGATATCTTGTGCATCAGGATTCCGGTGATGCTTTGGGTAATCTCAGAGTTGAGGTTTTCCACTAGGGAATCCGACGAGATCGCGAGCTTCGTGTCGTGGGTATAAGCCTGACAGTAGATGTGTAGGGTACGAAAAGGATGGGCAGAGTCCCAGCTACGGCGAGGTTGTATGAGTTCAGACCCCTCTACGGTGGAGGTAATAGCCCTACGTCTCAATGCTCTGGGAGCTTTGTTGTCGAGTGGAATATGGAATACAATGATTTTCTAACCCCTGAACCAGAGGGGGAGGGTGGCTTATATAGAGTGCGCTGCCCTCCACAACGGTTCCGGTACAGGGGTGGAGTAGTGGCGATTGAATGCGTACGTTACGGGTAACGTACGTCCTAAATGCTAATAAATGCACAGGGAAATGTACGACCGTTTCCCTCCAGGGGGGTTACGATGTTCCGAGTGGCAGCCAGTCGGTTAGTTGGATGTTCTCCGAATGCTAGTCTCCGACTGGATGGTCGAGGACCTGTTGCCGACTGGACGATGGGGACTCCTTAATTCAGTCGGAACTGACTAAGGGCCTTGTCCCTTATGAGGGGTAGTCCTTGGGTAGGACTTACAGGGCAGGCCTATGACCCTACCCTAGGACTATAACCCCATCATTAGTCCTCGAATGGATTGGGGTTGGAACGACGAAGCGATGCTTGAAGTTTGGATCCGACTAGAACGGATGCGACTTTGGCATTGTCTGCCTCGATCCATTTTATCTTCTCTGACCAACGATCCGAGTGGAAATCTTTGTGGAACAAACTGTCGGAAACCGAGTGCTCCCAGGGTATCTCTTGACGTGACCAGTCAACTGACAGCAGCGGATTTTCCGGGATCCTCAAATTCCGGTTTCCGCCGCTCAGCGGGGATGACGCCAGCGCGCTCGTGTAGCGCCCGACGCCTCGGTTCTTGCGCCTTCAACTTCTCCACTGATATCGCCGCGGTCGGTCGGGGGATAAGGTTTCGGGGCCATCTGCCAGTGTCCAAGTCGGAACCTCATTTAAATCCCAGCGGTGAGGGTTTTTCGTTACGCCCGCCGGATCTTTTGCCTTTGCTTCGTCCTCCTCGCCGCCTCTAGCGCACCTAACCTCTCCACTCTTCCTTCCTCTCTGTGGATTCGTAGCTTCCGCCATGACCAAGGGTCAGACCAGCAAGATGGAGGCGAGGAAGAAGAAGGGGAAGGCCGCGGCTCCTGCTCAGCGGCGGCAGCGGCCGTTGCCGGCGGGGTGGATCCAAGGCGACTTCCTCCCCTCCACGGTGACGGAGGGGGATCTGCTGCAGCTGGTGGAGCACGGGATGATCGTGCATAAGTCTTGGAGGCTGCCGGCGAAGAATGAGGTCGAGCCGGCGCCCCGGGAGGGGGAGCGTGTATTGCTGCTCAGCCATGTCTATCGAGGTTTCTCTCTGCCCCAGCATCCTTTCTTCAAGGGCATTATGAACCACTTCGGGGCACAGCTTCACCACTTTCCCCCGAATGCTATTGCCCATCTCTCTGCTTTCATAGTTATGTGCGAGTGCTTCATCGGCTGCCCTCCCCACTGGGGGTTGTTCAAACATATATTCTCTGCTAGATCTCAAACTATCAAACGACTCAGTCAGTCGGATGATAAAACGCATCTTCTCCAACTCTGCGGAGGCTTAGGTTTTCAGAAAAAGAGTCGGAGTAGTTATCCTGCTCTTCAGCTAAGTGAGTCAGTTAGGAACTGGCAGTCGACGTGATTCTACTGCCAAGACGTTGCCTGCCCGAATGCCTCGACAGGGTTGCCTCCTTTTAGCTTAGATCGTCCCGCTCCACCTAAGCAGCTCGCGCTTACGAAGGCGGAGAAGATCGACATCCAGCCCCTGGTCGATGCACTCGTAGACGTCGTCAGAAGGGGAGTCACCGGCATGGATTTGCTGGAGACTTTCCTTGGTCGGCGCATACAACCACTGCAGGCTCGCGACCACGCCATGTGGCACTACACGGGGCCCGAAGACTCCACTCGGACCAACGTCTTGAGTGTGACCGAGGAGAAGGTGGCGTCGTGGGTGCTCCAGATCACAGGCGCCTGTGAGAACCCCAGAGGGTCTCGACGAGTGAGGGCTTTCAGCGCGGACAATCCTCCTCCGAACCAGGTGAGTACCATTTGTCGAGTTCACGTATCTGTTTTAGTTTCATTGTTTTCTTGAACCTCTGCCCGTCGTTTGATGTCGCCGACTGTATTTAACGCAAAAGTGGACCAACTGGTTTTCTCCTGTCTCGAACGGGGACCCGGACGAGGAAGAGGAAGAAGGTAGCCAGGATGGCAGTGTGGAGAGCGGCGAGTATGTCTCTGACAGTGGGGAGACGGAGGAGGAGTCTGGTGAAGAAGAGGAAGATGACGAAGAGCAGGACTCGCCGCCTCCGCTGCTAGAGCACCGGACCAAGCGCCGACATGAACCTGCGGTTCCCTCAGCCCCTCTGGCATCCTCGAGTGCTCTGCCTGCTGCTCCCGTGGTTCCGAGTGCTCGAAGCACCAAGAGGGCCAGGGACGCTGCTGTCGATTACGTGGGTCAGCCTTCCAAGGTGGCCAAACCGAGTGGGTCTAAACCTCGGAAGGCTTTGCCGCGGATAAGGGTCATCGTTCTTGTCACCTCGACGTAAGTGTTCTGTTCCTCCAACTTCTTATGATATTCGATCGAACTCCTGTTTGAAGGTCGAATGAATTTCACTCGACAACATTGCCACCTCTGCCACCTCTTCGGCGCGCCAGGAGGATGATCCTATGGACGCGGACAACGTCGTCTCGTCCCAGCCAGGTGCGTTGTAGAGACTCCGAGAGTGTTATACTATCGTGTCGCGAATTCTATCTTAAGTCTTGCCTCTTTCTTTTTCTGAGATCTCGTGTCGTTCGGTCTATCAGGGGCGATTTGCATGGACGAGGGCGACCAGGGGAGACCTGAGCAAGCCGCGGAGCCTGTTCTTGAGGCTGCTCCGCCAGTCACTGCTCTCGTCGCAGACGTGCTGCCGACTGAGGCGATGCCGCCGACTGAAACGGCGCTGGTGGCTGATGAACCTACCGGAGCGGGTCTTGGGATGCCCCAGGAACTTCCAACGATGCCAGGCTCGTCGAATGTCGAGTTCAACATCCAGCGTCTCCCGGAGGAGCAAGTGGGAGCGGCCAAGGGGGCTATGGTGCAGGCGGAGCTGATGGCGGGAGAAGCCAAAAAAGCATACGACTCCATCGCATCCCTGTACCAGCGGAGTTTGGAGCTGCGGGAAGATATCCGAGTAAGTGGGCTAGTAAGTATTTACTTTTCTCTTGTAACCCACTGGGTGTTCTCGGTTATCGGATGATGTTTGCAATGGGTTCACTCCGAGTGAACCCAGTGGGTGTAGTCCCCGAGACTTTTGTCGAGTGCTTGCACCGGCACTTGTCTTTATACATATTGTCTTTGCCTTGGTCAGATCTGGAAATAATATGGTCGACTGCAAACAGTTGTGGCAGTCGGGGTGCACTTACTCTAAGAGTCTCCGAGAGTAATTTTACTCAGGTCGGGTAGTATGAGCCTCGTAGGCGTAGGTGGTAACATGTATCTCAATAGGGCGGGCCTGCTTGAGTTGCATGCCAATGGGGTCACTCTTAGGGAACCCAGTGGGTGTAGTCCCCGAGGCCGCTGTCGACTGCTTGCGTCGGCAGGGGTCTGAAGAACTTAGAGTTTTATTGTTGAATTGTCTGATTGTCTCTTGGTGCTGGCTGGCAGAAAACTTGTGAAATGGGGACAACATATGAGACTCTGAGGGCGGAGAAGATTCAGTTTGCTGGTGAGCGGGATGCGGCACTGCTTGCAATGGCTGGTATGAAGGAGGTTCTGGCGGAACGAGAGAAGTCGTTGGAGGAGGCTCGTGAAGCGAACAAAGTGCTGATTGAGGAAGTTGAGAAGATGGGGAAACAAAGGACTGTTTTGATGGGACAAATGGACGTGCTGAACAAACGGTGCAGAGCGCAGGAGAAATACGTCAGTGACTGGGCTCGGCAGATGATGACGCGTCTCGCTGGTAAGTCCTGCTTTTTCTGAGTGGTTGTGGTATGTGCGTCACACTCGGCGTTTATTGCTTGCTTGTCCTGTTGTTGCAGATTTTTGCATTGACGCTGAAGCTGAAGCAGCTGATGTGGAGCGGTCGATTCGTGGGAACGTTCCACTCGGCGAGGACGCCAATCGAGATCTGCTCGCAGCACACATTCGCGTGGGCAAAGTTGGTCCTTTCATCGGTCGACTGAGAGAAGTCGTCGGCCGGATCGACAAGGAGCTTTGGCCGAAAGATGAGTCGTGGGAGGAGATGGAGAACTTGATGAGTCGACTGGAGGAGGTCCCCAATCGAGTGCAGTCATGGAAGAAATCGGCGGCTCGCTGTGGTGCAGATGTTGCTCTGTCCTTGGTCCGAGTGCATTGTAAGGAGGTGCTCGAGGAGAAGCTGAAAGGGTTGAAGGTTGCCAACACGAAGAAACTTCGATTCGAAGACTTCATGGAAACCTTCCTTGAAAGTGCCACCCGCATCTCCGGTAGAATCGGCCTGGACACCTTCGTGGAGCCCTCCAGTCCTGGCGCTACTCCAGACGACGCGTAAGAAAACTTGATCCTCGGTATGCCTAGTGTTGATTTGTAAGAAACTTTGGCCAGTGCTGTTGGCCGTCACATTCTTGTTTTGGTGTGGGTAAGCTTGATCCACACCGAGCCACTATCTTTGGTTGAACTTTGAATCGAATCTTTTGCTCTTCTGTTGCAATTTTGACTCGAATTTTTGTTTGGCGTTTCTTGGTGAAGCCAAAGGCAAACATTCGGAACATGTGAGTTGTCTTGACATCTGCATGAGCCTCATTGAGGGTCCGTGGAATTTCCGATTGGATCTGTATTGTCACCGAGTGGATCGGTAGGATCGCCGCTAGGTTGGCGAGTGCGACTATCAGGTCGCACTCGGGGCGAGTTGGTACTGATGTAGTTGTCAGTTGTTTTGACATCCACATGAGCCTCAATGAGGGTCTGCAACTCATGTAGATGTCAGTTGTTTTGACCTCCACATGAGCCTCAATGAGGGTCTGCAACTCATGTAGTTGTCAGTTGTTTTGACATCCACATGAGCCTCAATGAGGGTCTGCAACTCATGTAGATGTCAGTTGTTTTGACCTTCACATGAGCCTCAATGAGGGTCTGCAACTCATGTAGTTGTCAGTTGTTTTGACCTCCACATGAGCCTCAATGAGGGTCTGCAACTCATGTAGTTGTTAGTTGTTTTGACATCCACATGAGCCTCAATGAGGGTGTGCAACTCATGTAGTTGTCAGTTGATTACCCGAGTGTACCTGTAGGATACAGTCGAAGGCATGTGGGTGCTTAGGCATTTCTGCATCACATCTAAGTCCCCGAGTGTGGCGTTAAGTGCACACTCGAAGAAAGTTAATACTTAGGCGATTCGTGATTGCAGCTAAGTCCCCGAGTGTGACGTTAAGTGCACACTCGGAGAAAGTTCATACTTAGGCGATTCTGGATCGCAGCTAAGTCCCCGAGTGTGGCGTTAAGTGCACACTCGAAGAAAGTTAATACTTAGGCAATTCGTGATCGCAGCTAAGTCCCCGAGTGTGGCGTTAAGTGCACACTCGAAGAAAGTTAATACTTAGGCAATTCATGATTGCAGCTAAGTCCCCCGAGTGTGACGTTAAGTGCACACTCGGAAAAAGTTCATACTTAGGCGATTCTGGATCGCAGGTAAGTCTCCGAGTGTGACGTTAAGTGCACACTCGGAAAAAGTTCATACTTCGGCGATTCTGGATCGCAGCTAAGTCTCCGAGTGTGACGTTAAGTGCACACTCGGAGAAAGTTCATACTTAGGCGATTCTGGATCGCAGCTAAGTCTCCGAGTGTGACGTTAAGTGCACACTCGGAGAAAGTTCATACTTAGGCGATTCTGGATCGCAGCTAAGTCTCCGAGTGTGACGTTAAGTGCACACTCGGAGAAAGTTCATACTTAGGCGATTCTGGATCGCAGCTAAGTCTCCGAGTGTGACGTTAAGTGCACACTCGGAGAAAGTTCATACTTAGGCGATTCTGGATCGCAGCTAAGTCCCCGAGTGTGACGTTAAGTGCACACTCGGAGAAAGTTCATACTTAGGCGATTCTGGATCGCAGCTAAGTCCCCGAGTGTGACGTTAAGTGCACACTCGGAGAAAGTTCATACTTAGGCGATTCTGGATCGCAGCTAAGTCCCCGAGTGTGACGTTAAGTGCACACTCGGAGAGGGTTAATACTTAGGCGATTCTGGATCGCAGCTAAGTTTTTTTTTGAGACCGGAGTCTGCGACCGTGGAAGAACTTTGAACGTGCAAAAAACTCAATCTGCTTTATATTATTTCACCAATACTTGTTCTTTACATTGCTTCAGTCGACGGTCACGTGTAGAAGCGCTTCAGGAGATCTCCATTCCATGCTCGCGGCTCGTCTATCTCCCTGTCGACGTTGTAGAGCCTGTATACTCCATTGTTCAGCACCTTTGAGATGATGAAGGGTCCTTCCCAGGCAGGAGCCAATTTGTGAGGTCTTTGCTGATCCACTCAGAGCACCAGGTCGCCTGCTTGGAACGTACGACTCCTGACATGTCGCGCGTGAAAATGCCGCAGATCTTGTTGATAAATGGTTGAGCGAGTCAGTGCCATCTCGCGCTCCTCCTCTAGAAGGTCCACTCCGTCTTGCCTTGCTTGTTCTGCTTCAGCTTCGGAGAAGAGTTCGACTCGTGGAGCGTTGTGAAGTAAGTCACTCGGAAGGACTGCTTCTGCTCCGTAGACGAGGAAGAACGGTGATCGCCCTGTAGATCTGTTCGGGGTTGTGCGAAGACCCCAAAGCACTGAAGGTAGCTCGGTGACCCAAGCGCCAGCGGCGTGTCCTACCTCTCGCAGGAGTCGGGGCTTCAAACCTTGCAGAATAAGTCCGTTCGCCCGCTCTGCTTGTCCATTGGACTGCGGGTGCGCCACGGAAGCAAAGTCCACTCGGATACCTTGGCTTGTACAGAAACCTTTGAATCTGTCCGAGTCAAAGTTTGTCCCGTTGTCCGTGATAATGCTGTGAGGTACACCGAATCTGGAGATGATGTCCCTGACAAACTTGACGGCTGTTGAGGCGTCGAGCTTCTTGATGGGCTTGGCTTCGATCCATTTCGTGAACTTGTCGACTGCCACCAACAGATGTGTGTATCCACCTTGGCCTGTCCTAAATGGACCGACCGTATCTAATCCCCACACTGCAAACGGCCACACAAGAGGGATTGTCTTCAACGCATACGTCGGCTTGTGGGACTTGTTGGAGTAGAACTAGAAGCCCTCACATCGGTCAACCATATCTTTAGCCATCTCGTTTGCCTGCAGCCAGAAGAAACCAGCCCTTAATGCCTTGGCGACGATTGCTCTCAAAGAGGCGTGATGACCGCAGGTTCCCGAGTGAATATCCTCCAGGATCAGCTGCCCTTCCTGTGGAGAGATGCATCGTTGAAGAACGCCTGAAACGCTTTCCTTGTACAATTGGCCATCAATGACAGTGAATGACTTCGACCTTCGGACTATCTGCCTGGCCTGGACTTCGTCTTCTGGTAATTCCTGCCTCATGATATATGCAATGATCGGCACAGTCCAATCGGGGATGACAGCAAGAATCTCCATGATCAAATCAACCACAGCAGGTACATCGACTTCAGTCGGATCTGTTGAACTCTTTGGTTGTACTGGTTCCTCTGTAAAAGGATCTTGTTTGACTCAGGGAAGGTGAAGGTGCTCGAGGCAGACGTCACTCGGGACTGGTCTCCGAGTGGATCCGAGTTTTGCCAACTCATCAGCTGCTTGGTTCTTCAGTCTCGGAACATGGTGAAGTTCTAGACCTTCAAACTTCTTCTCAAGCTTCCTCACTGCATTGCAGTATGTGGTCATGGTGGGGTTCCTGACGTCCCACTCTTTCATCACTTGATTGATCACCAAATCCGAATCGCCGTAGACCATCAAGCGACGGACGCCGAGTGAGACGGCCATGCGCAATCCGTAGAGGAGAGCTTCATACTCTGCCTCGTTGTTGGAGGAATCGAAGTGTATCTGTAGCACGTACTTGAGTTTGTTGCCCTTTGGCGATATGATCACAACTCCAGCGCCGGAGCCATTCAACATCTTGGACCCATCGAAGAACATTGTCCAATGGGCCGAGTAGATGTGGGTCGGTTGCTGTTGTTCTACCCATTCTGCTATGAAGTCAGCCAGAGCTTGAGACTTAATAGCTTTCTTGGCCTCGAACTTGATATCGTAGTACAACATCTCCATCGCCCACTTCGCCACTCGGCCTGACGCGTCTCGATTGTGGAGAATTTCCGACAACGGAGCATCAGAAACGACAGACACCGAGTGGTCTTGGAAATAATGGGCCACCTTCTTCGCAGTCATGTAGATCCCGTAGATAAGCTTTTGATAGTGGGGATACCTCTGCTTGGAAGGAATCAGGACTTCGGAGACGTAGTACACTGGCCGCTGAACTTTGTATGCTTTGCCTTCTTCTTCTCGTTCGACTGTAAGAACAATACTGACGACTTGATTTGTAGCCGTGATGTACAGAAGAAGGGGCTCTTTACTGAGCGGAGCAGTAAGAACCGGCTGGGTGGAAAGTACGACTTTGAGGTCGTCGAATGCGACTTGGGCTTCGTCTGTCCACTCGAAAGTATCTGATTTCTTCATGAGTCGGTACAGAGGAAGTGCTTTCTCGCCGAGTCGACTGATGAACCTGCTCAAAGCCGCTAGGCAACCTGTGAGCCGTTGAACATCGTGTATTCTGACCGGCCTCTCCATTCGGACGATGGTCCCGATCTTTTCGGGGTTGACATCGATCCCTCGTTCGGAAACGAAGAAACCGAGTAACTTTCCGCTGGGAACGCCGAATGAACATTTGGCGGGGTTGAGCTTGATATCGTACCTACGAAGGTTGGTGAATGTTTCTGCCAAGTCAGTCAGCAGGTCGGGACCTTTGCGTGACTTGACTACGATATTATCCATATACGCCTCCACATTCCGACCGATCTGGTCGAGGAGACATTTTTGGATCATGCGCATAAAGGTAGCTCCTGCATTCTTCAAACCGAATGGCATAGTGATGTAGCAGAAGCACCCGAATGGGGTGATGAAGGCTGTTTTTAACTCATCGCGACCATACAGACGGATCTGATGATAGCCCGAATAGGCATCAAGAAATGACAGACGCTCGCAACCCGCAGTCGAATCGACAATTTGATCTATGCGGGGGAGCGGAAAATGGTCTTTCGGGCAGACCTTATTGAGATGCTTGAAGTCGATGCACATTCGGAGCGACTTATCCTTCTTGGGCACCATGACAACATTGGCGAGCCACTCGGAGTGGTGAACCTCACGAATGAAGTTGGCCGCCAACAGCTTGGCCACCTCTTCCCCGATTGCCTTCCTCTTGTGTGCGGCGGACCGGCGCAGGCGCTCTCGGACAGGCCGAGCGGTGGAATCCACTTGCAGTTGGTGCTCAGCCAACTCCCTGGGTACACCTGGCATGTCAGAGGGTTTCCATGCGAAGATGTCCCAGTTCTCATGGAGGAATTGGGTGAGCTCGGCTTCCTATTTAGGATCGAGGGTGGTGGAGATGTTCGTCGGGGCAGCAGTGTTGTCCGTCGGGTGGATGCTGACCTTCTTCGTCTCTCCCGCCGACTGGAATGCAGACTCTGAAGCTGGCTTCTTTGAGCGCATCAGGTCGGCGGAGTCGACTGTTTTCTTGTACTCGTCAAGCTGGAGGACGGCCATCTGCTGGTCGGCGATTCTTGATCCCTGCTGCAGACACTCTTCGGCTCGCTGCCGATTGCCTGTGATGGTGATCACACCCTTCGGGCCTGGCATCTTCAGCTTCAGGTATACGTAACATGGACGGGCCATGAAACGTGCATACGCTGGGCGGCCCAGAATTGCGTGATAAGCGCTCTGGAAGTCGACCACTTCGAACGTCAGCTTTTCCTTGCGGAAGTTCTTGTCGGATCCGAAAACGACGTCCAACTGATGTGGCCGAGTGAGTTGGCCTTCCGTCCAAGGACGACTCCATGGAACTACATGCTGCTCTCGCTGAGTTTGGACATCGGGATGCCCATCCCCTTGAGTGTGTCGGCGTACATGATGTTCAAGCCACTGCCGCCGTCCATGTGGACTTTGCGTAGTCGAACTCCTTCCACCACCGGGTCGACGACCAGAGCCTGTCTCCCGGGGGTGGGTACATGTGCCGGATGATCCGACTGGTTGAAGGTGATCGCAGTCTGAGACCATTTGAGGAACTTGGGGTTGGTGGGGGTGGCCATGTTCACCTCTCTGTTCACCAGCTTCAGTCGACTCTTGCTCTCAACGTCAGCAAAAATCATGAGAGTTGCATGGACTTGGGGGAACGGATCCTCCTTATCCTCCTCATCCTGTTCGTTGTCCTTTTCACTCGGTTGCCCTTCGCCGAACCCCTGGATCAGGAGGCGACACTGTCGAGTGGTATGCTTCACATATATGGGGTTGCCCTCTTCATCCATCTACATATGAACTGGACATGGCTGGTCCAGGATGGGGTTATTGAACTGTTTCTTCTTGGGGGTGAACTGAGCCTTCCCTTTGCCCTTTAACTTGGCATTGGTTACGGCTACAGCTTCTGCTTGCGGAGCAGTCGGAGCTTTCTGCTTCTGCTTCTGAGTGTTGCCCCCATCTCCATCAGCGACTGTTTTGTGCTTGTCGCTTCGGATGCGGTCTTCTTCTTCGCCATTAGCATAGCGCGTCGCTATTTCCATCATCTTGCTCATGGAGATGTCGCCTGTTCAGCCGAACTTCAGGTACAGATCTCTGTACTGCACGCCTGCCTTGAAGGCGCAGACTGCTTGATGCTCGGTGACGTTCTCCACCGTGTGGTAGAGAGTTGTCCAACGCTGAATGAAGTCTCGCAGGGGCTCATTCTGCTTTTGGACGCAGTGCTGGAGCTCCACGAGGCCAGCAGGGCGCTTGCACGTCCCTTCAAAGGTCCTGATGAACACTCGGGCCAGATCTGCCCAGCTGTAGATGCTTGAGGGGGCCAACTGGTTCAGCCACGCTCGCGCCGAGCCGTCGAGCATCAGAGGGAGGTGCTTCATGGCGACATGGTCGTCTCCTCCTCCGATCTGGACTGCTACTCGGTAATCATCCAGCCACGTTTCTGGCTTGGACTCCCGTGTAAACTTGCTAATTCCCGTCGCCACTCGGAAGTTGGGAGGGATGTGAGCCGAATGGATGGCTCGACTGAAACACTCGGGACCAGAAACGATGGCCCTGCTTCCACTCGGACGGTCAATATCGTGACCATCGCGGTGGGCCCGACCCCTGTCGACCCTCCGCTGGGCGATATGCCCTCTTGCATCGGGCCTTGGGTCTTAAGTGTCACCGACTGAACGCCGATCATCATGATGTCGGGGCCCATAGGGCCCACCCCGCGGAGGGGTGCATGAACGGCGGCGATCTTCGTGATTTATGGAATGGCTGCCTCCTCTGTGCCACTGATGGGAACCTGGGCTGTGAATCGACCGATGCTTATTCGCATGAACAGAACTATTATGGATCCTGTTATGCGACTGAGAGACTGCCGAATTTTGCTGCTGCACCGTGTGCAACTGGGCTCGGATCTGCTCGATTCCTCTACCAGCCTATGAATCAGTCGGCTGGAGGGAATCGACTATCTTGGCAGCCACAGCCAAGTTGAGGAGGGGCGTGCGGAACAACTCCACGTTGCTTCGCCGAGTGTGTCGACTGGCAGAACGGCGAGGCGGATGACGCGCGCCGGACGTTTCGCCGATCTCGTGCTCGTTCCAGCCAGCTTGACGGGGATCTTCATGAGAGCTGGCCATGTGTACTTCTGCTGCAGGCCCGCGACCCGCGTACTCGGAAGGAAACTCAGTCGGAACCGAGCCCGAGTGCTGGGACAGCGGGGCAACCACAACAGACTCTAGAATTACCACTTGTGAAGACGCGTTCTGGTGCGCCTGGCCGTGTTGCACCCAACGCTGAAGTCGCGGACGGCGAGACCGCTTGCTGCGGCGCGTGACGGCGGTATAGGTCGGCACCGGAGCCGACTGCTGGAGAAGAAGAATGTCGCGGGCGCCAGCACGGAAGTGCGTAGCCTCACGACAGGGAAGCGCCTCGACGTCGAGAGGAGCATCCCGAAGCCACGCCGAATCATCGACGATGAAGGAGAGAGCGCCGACGAAGATCTGGTGACCCATGCTCGAATCTCCACCGGACGACATGACGAAAGGAAGTAGTCGCAAACTCGCCGGAAGTCGCTCAGACGCCTGCCCCACGGTGGGCGCCAACTGTCGTGGGTATAAGCCTAACAGTAGATGTGTAGGGTACGAAAAGGATGGGCAGAGTCCCAGCTACGGCGAGGTTGTATGAGTTCAGGCCCCTTTACGGTGGAGGTAATAGCCCTACGTCTCAATGCTCTAGGAGCTTTGTTGTCGAGTGGAATATGGAATACAATGATTTTCTAACCCCTGCACCAGAGGGGGAGGGTGGCTTATATAGAGTGCGCTGCCCTCCACAACGGTTCCGGTACAGGGGTGGAGTAGTGGCGATTGAATGTGTATGTTACCGGTAACGTACGTCCTAAATGCTAATAAATGCACAGGGAAATGTACGACCGTTTCCCTCCAAGGGGGTTACGATGTTCCGAGTGGCAGCCAGTCGGTTAGTTGGATGTTCTCCGAATGCTAGTCTCCGACTGGATGGTCGAGGACCTGTTGCCGACTGGACGATGGGGACTCCTTAATTCAGTCGGAACTGACTAAGGGCCTTGTCCCTTATGAGGGGTAGTCCTTGGGTAGGACTTATAGGGCAGGCCTATGACCCTACCCTAGGACTATAACCCCATCACTTCGTGATTGAGGATTTCTATTCGGCTTGTGGTAATTTGTGATGGACCAGTTGGAGCACCCATGCAGGGTTAAATCTTTTCAGAAAGCCATGCCCACGGTTATGTGGCAACATGGAAAACTTTGTTTAACACTGGTTCTTGATAACTTGAAATTAACTTAATTAAAATATGCCAACTGTGTGCGTAACTGTGACTGTCTCTTTCGTGAGTTCCTTCTCCGGTCGAGGACACGGTGGGGTTATGTCTGACGTAGGTAGGTGTTCAGGATCATTCATTTGATCATCAGTAGATCATGTCCGTTATGCGTAGATCAACCCCCCCTCTTATTTTCTTGTACCCGTAAGTTTAGCCACCTTATATATGCTTAGCTGCTGCTGCAACCTCACCACTTAACCTTACCTCACCCATTAAGCTTTGCTAGTCTTGATACCTTTGGAAATGAGATTGCTGAGTCCCCTGCGGCTCACAGATTACTACAACACCAGTTGCAGGTACATGTAAAGGTTACTTGATGCGAGCTCGTTGATTGTTCATTTGGAGTTGCTTCTTCTTCTTCTTCTTCTTCATCGATCTAGGATGGGTTCCAGGCCGGTAGCCTGGGATAGCAAGGATGGACGCCGTTCTTCTTTTCTCGCTTGTTTTCGTCCGTAGTCGGACCCTGCTCTTACTTTTGATGATTATGTAATGTAATGATGTGACTGTGATTTAGCTTGTGGCGAGTGTAAGTCAATTCTATATATATATCTCTTCTTTTCAGTACATGTACTTGTAATGATATCCATTCTTACGAGACGACGAGATGCGCTTCTATCCCTGACGAGGCCCTCGTACCAAATTGAGGATAGGGTTGCATCTTGGGCGTGACAAGTTGGTATCAGAGCAGTACCGACCTAGGAGCCCCCTTGATTGATCGAACTTGGCCGAGTCGAGTCTAGTGAAAAACTGCTTTGAGTCTAGTTATATATTGGAGAGTAGGATTCTTTTTTCTCCTCTTCTATGCTCTCGTGAGGAATCTTGACATAATAATTTATTCTACTCCTCTTCTCACTCAAAAAAAAATTAGGATCACGCGGATAATTTTGGAGTCTATATGATGCCGATGTGACGGAGTTCTGTCTTGGTGCCTCCTGTCTAACTTGATTTCTTCCGGGGAGTTGAGCTCCAGGGGATTCTCGAGCACATCATTATCATTCAGGTTTCTTAGTATCTCATAACGAGGGATGTTCGTAATTGCTTCAATACTAGTAGTGGCGAGATAACCCCGATGTCCCCAGTACTGGTGCAGATTGTTCGGGAGTATTGCCATACTTTGTATCGTTGTCATCACGAGGGTGCGTAGTAGATGAAGGTCCGAGATTCTGGTTGTGTGTTGATGGATGTGATACATTGGGCGGGTTAGTATAGGAGTTGTGTGAAATATTACTCCTTGTATCCGTGTACCAGATTGCATGACCCGAAATTTCGGGAATTCTTAGGTGGGAATTCAAGTAGTTACTTATAGGGCAGTCTTCCAACAAATGCATGATGTTAGGTTGGGGTTCGACATCTAGTGGATTCGTTTGTTGACGGTCGACTTACAGCGGTTCTCGTTGTGTCTTAAAGAGTCCTTGTAGCTTGCTACAACTCGGGGACGCTTCGTATGTCGGGTGCACTGCCTTGCACTTGATGTTTACTGTAAGGTTCGAGCCCGGGCGATCCTCTCCACGAAAATATCAAACGAAATCCTCGTCCCTTTGTTTTGCTGATTATGGTAATTCGAGTTGCTTCGGTGTCAAGTGGTGATTTCAGAACTTTCCTAAGTAGTGTTCTCATATTTTTATGTGAATGCAAATCCTTGTGCTCAAATCAACTTGTCTTGTCATTTCTTGTCAACCGGAGTCATCGTATCAATTCCATTCAACCGGTGTGCTTCTGTGTAACTGAATTCAATCCTCTCCAATTGTTGTAGATCATTCTATCAACTCTTTCTAGAGTTCATCTCATCTGTCCCGAGTTGTCTTTGTTTTTCCCCGCCCTCCCACCCTTTTTCTCAGTGATTCAATTTTCATCCAAGAGTTTTCTCTTCTTTGTACTTACGCTGTCTGTTCTTTTCTCTCTTACCCAGTGATTCATTGTGAAGATTCTCAGGAGCTTCGTGTTCATCTTTATTCAGTTTTGTTATCCTTCCGGTGAATTCAATTTAGTTGTCCGTGTTCTTATATCCTATTCATCCTTGTAATTCCTTCCTATGTTCGGAATTCTTATCAGCCTATCATGTTATTCATTCATCTCTTTCCTATCCGGAGTGCTGAAGACATCTCAGAGTTCCTTGTTTTCAATCCTTTCAATTTTTTTCGAGGTGCTCAACCTCATCCAGTCTTCATTTGTACCTGTGCAATGTCAATCTTTCTAGCAATCTTTTCTAACGGTGGTTTCTTTGAGTGGGCCCATAACCCACAGGTTTTTCCCAGGATCTTACCTGGCACTTTAATCTTTTCCGGAGTCCTCTAATTCTTTTCAACTATGACGTAAGTATGAATTTCATCAGTCATATCCCTTCTAGAAGGTCTATTTGAATTAATTATCATATTTGGCTCAACCTTTCATTCTTCTTTATTCCGGAGTGTCTCATTAACTCTTGGTGTTGTTTCTCGTCATCATTCTCAGCTTGCTAATTCGAAGGAGCGTTTCTCTCGAATCTTGGTTCATTCTTTTCAAGATTCATTATTTGAGCTTCGTGCCACCATCTTGAATTGTTCCCAATCATGAGTAATCTCTTTCTTGCCATCCGATGTTTTTCTGAGTTGTTTTCGTTCTCGATCCTCCGAAGGCCATCATTTCAGAAGACTTCTTCGTTCTCAGCTTTCAGCTTTCGTTCTCTAATTCTTCTCAATTCTTGTCTCTTTGTTCGTCTCTCAATTATCCGGTGCCTTGTTCACAGTTTTCTCTCATGTGGCTCATGATCTCTTCATTCTCATGTATCTCCATTAATTCGTAGTGTTCCCATTCAATTGTGATTTCTTACCGGTGCTTCCTTCAATTATGCTTCAAGTGGTGTTTTTCTCTCTGTCTCTCCAAGATTCTTTATTGAAGAATAAGGGGTATGCTAAATCCGTTGCTTGTCATCAATTCAATTTGATGAAGGATAAGCATAACATAATTCCTATTCTTGCTTCATCAGATGGTTTCAATTCTTCTTCCGGAGTGGCTCATGATATCAATTCTTTTCTCAAGTGTTCTTATTTTTTCTTTTCCGGAGTTCCAAGTTTTATCAAGTATCTCTTTGTGAAGCTTCATCTAAATCTTGGCAAGGTCATAATCTTACTCTTTTGTACCTTCATATCTTTGCATCATTCATTTGTATATGGAGGTCCTTCTTGGTGGTTTGTCAAGATTTCATTCATTTTGAAGTGTTCTTCAAGATTCGTGTTGGAATATCTCAAGTATCCTTTCTCTTGCATTTCAAGTGTGTTTGTTCTTCCTTCATCCTTTGAGGTGGTATTATAGCATTCTTGTTAGTGTAGGAGCCTCAAAAAGTTTTCCTTTCAAGAATGAGATAATTAAGCCCACCAATCCTTTGACCATGAGATATTTCAACCCATGATTTCTTCATTGAGCTATCTTGGTTTGGATTTCACCTAAAGCTTTTCCTATGGATTATGCTATCATGGTGCTTGTCATTAATCCAAGTTCTCAATGTATCCTCTTGGTGTAAGAGGTGTTCATATCTTGTTGCTCCCAATCTATCCTTGTTTCTTTTAGTGGTTGGTTGTCACCTCATATTTGTTGAGATAATTTCCATAAGCCCACTACTATCTTGTTCTTCGTTGTTGGTTTTCCAACTGCTACGTCAATTCTTTGTCCGGTGGCTCTTCAATTCTATTGTGATGATAGTTGTCATTATTTTCTTCATTCTCTCAATCCGTATGAGCTAGTTCCTATTATCTTGTTCTGGAGGCATTGTGATGTTGCTCTTTTGGGTCTATCATATTGTTCTGTCAGGATTGTGGTGTTCCCTTGTTCTATTTAGTTGCTTGTTATGAATATTGTCTAATTCTCTCTTCTTATCAATTTTTTTTATCCCATTTTCCTATCGAAGTGCTGCCGAAATTTTCCGTGAATTCTTGCTTGTTTTCTCATATCAGTTCTCGTCTCTTTGCAACCTTCAAGGATTGTTGGTTTCACTCGTTTGTCAAGAAGCGACTAAGTTTTACCTCTTGTTTTTTCTCTTCCTCTCACCCTTTCATTCTTGGATCTCGGGGCGAGATCCTCTTGTAGTGTAGGTGAGTTGTGACAGCCCGATGCCGACGCCCCACAAGATTCCCCCTTTATTTCCGTTTCCGTTGTGTGATTATTTTTATTTGTTGCATCATCATATAGTTTGCATCGTCGCATCATGCATGGCATCTTGCTGTTGGGGAACGTCGCATGGGAAACAAAAAATTTCCTACGCGCACGAAGACCTATCATGGTGATGTCCATCTACGAGAGGGGATGAGTGATCTACGTACCCTTGTAGATCGTACAGCAGAAGCGTTAGTGAATGCGGTTGATGTAGTGGAACGTCCTCACGTCCCTCGATCCGCCCCGCGAACAATCCCGCGATCAGTCCCACAATCTAGTACCGAACGGACGGCACCTCCGCGTTCAACACACGTACAGCTCGACGATGATCTCGGCCTTCTTGATCCAGCAAGAGAGACGGAGAGGTAGAAGAGTTCTCCGGCAGCGTGATGGCGCTCCGGAGGTTGGTGATGACCTTGTCTCAGCAGGGCTCCGCCCGAGCTCCGCAGAAACGCGATCTAGAGGAAAAACCGTGGAGGTATGTGGTCGGGCTGCCGTGGAAAAGTCGTCTCAAATCAGCCCTAAAACCTCCGTATATATAGGTGGGAGGGAGGGGACCTTGCCTTGGGGCTCATGGAGCCCCAAGGGGGTCGGCCGAGTCCAAGGGGGGAGGACTCCCCCCCCAAACCGAGTTGGACTTGGTTTGGTGGGAGGGAGTCCCCCTTCCTTCCCACCTCCTCCTTTTTTTTTCTTTTCTCTTGATTTCTTCTTCTTGGCGCATAGAGCCCTTTTGGGCTGTCCCACCAGCCCACTAAGGGCTGGTGTGCCACCCTCAAGGCCTATGGGCTTCCCCGGGGTGGGTTGCCCCCCCCGGTGAACTCCCGGAACCCATTCGTCATTCCTGGTACATTCCCGGTAACTCCGAAAACCTTCCGGTAATCAAATGAGGTCATCCTATATATCAATCTTCGTTTCCGGACTATTACGGAAACCCTCGTGACGTCCATGATCTCATCCGAGACTCCGAACAACATTCGGTAACCAACCATATAACTCAAATACGCATAAAACAACGTCGAACCTTAAGTGTGCAGACCCTGCGGGTTCGAGAACTATGTAGACATGACCCGAGAGACTCCTCGGTCAATATCCAATAGCGGGACCTGGATGCCCATATTGGATCCTACATATTCTACGAAGATCTTATCGTTTGAACCTCAGTGCCAAGGATTCATATAATCCCGTATGTCATTCCCTTTGTCCTTCGGTATGTTACTTGCCCGAGATTCGATCGTTAGTATCCGTATACCTATTTCAATCTCGTTTACCGGCAAGTCTCTTTACTCGTTCCGTAATACAAGATCCCGCAACTTACACTAAGTTACATTGCTTGCAAGGATTGTGTGTGATGTTGTATTACCGAGTGGGCCCCGAGATACCTCTCCGTTCACACGGAGTGACAAATCCCAGTCTTGATCCATACTAACTCAACTAACACCTTCGGAGATACCTGTAGAGCATCTTTATAGTCACCCAGTTACGTTGCGACGTTTGATACACACAAAGCATTCCTCCGGTGTCAGTGAGTTATATGATCTCATGGTCATAGGAATAAATACTTGACACGCAGAAAACAGTAGCAACAAAATGACACGATCAACATGCTACGTCTATTAGTTTGGGTCTAGTCCATCACGTGATTCTCCTAATGACGTGATCCAGTTATCAATCAACAACACCTTGTTCATAATCAGAAGACACTGACTATCTTTGATCAACTGGCTAGCCAACTAGAGGCTTGCTAGGGACGGTGTTTTTTCTATGTATCCACACATGTAAATGAGTCTTCATTCAATACAATTATAGCATGGATAATAAACGATTATCTTGATACAGGAATTATAATAATAACTATATTTATTATTGCCTCTAGGGCATAATTCCAACACTTGCATCATCTGTTGCGTGTGGTGTTTTGAGTGTGTGTGCTTCAAGTGCGTTAGTAACTCCCCTTCTCTCCCCTCTTGTTTCATTTTTGTGGTTTTGCTAAAGTTTCCGTTTTAACCCCTATTTAAAAATAAGGTTCATCTTCTTTTAAAAAAAAATCCTTTGATTAAATGTGGAGGCAACCCCTTGGGTTTCCTTTTTTTCTTTTGTTTTATTTCAAAACTAGAGTCTCATTTTATTGGTAAAAGGGGTTTATTTTATTCTCTTGTAAAAAGGGTTTTATTATATTCTTTAAAAAAAGTTTTATTTTTTATTCGTTTAAAAAATGCCCAACTATTTCTTATAGTTGGGGTAGGATTTTTAAAGGAGCCAAAGAGTATTTTTTATTTGTTAAAACCTTTTATTTTGGTGTGTGTTTTTCTGTTTTAAAGAGGAAAAAAAAAGCAAACAAGAGAGAGGGAGAGGAGCCAGCCGGCCAATGCCCAAGGCCCAAGCATCCCCGGTCTAACCTAGCGCCAGGAGCCCGAGCCCCCTCGTCCCTCGTCTCTCGTTCTTCCTCCCGTGCGCCGCCACTCCTCTCCCTCGCGTAGGTGCCGTGCCGCCCCTCTTTGCTCTCCCGTGGCCCGTGCCCCGCCGTCACCCACCGGCGCCGCCATACCATGGCCCGACCTCGGCCTCACCAGTTCCTCGCCGTTCTCCCTCACGCCACCCCTGCCGGAGCCCCTCCTCCGCGCGTCCGCCGCCATGGCCTGCCGCCGTCGGCTGCAGGGAGCTCCCCTGCCGGATTTCAACGGAGACTAGGCTCTCCTCGCCGCGTCCCCGACCTCGCCATGGCGCCAGCTCGCCTCGCCTCGACCCGGTGCGTCGCCCGCCGCCGCTCCCCTGCTGCCAAGCCCTCCAGGGCCCCGTCCTACTCATCTTCGTGAGCTCCTCCTGCCGATCTGTTGTTCCCTGCCGCCGTTCCCATGCCGCTGGTGCCGAGCCTGTTGCCGCATGATATTGTTGCTGATGCCGATGCGTTTTGCTGGTGTTGTTGTAGTTAGTGGATGTGCTAGCTGTTGCGTAGCTGATGCCGCCTGTTGGCGCTGTTAGCCGCTGCCGTGGCCGATTGTTGTTGCCTGCCTCGCTGTTGCGTGCCATGGCTTACTAGTTGCGTTGCCGAAGCATGCTACTCATGGATGCTTGGCATGCTTGCTATGCCTGACGCTGTAGATGGTGCTGCTTGCTAGGCTGTCGTTTTGCTGTATGCTGCTGCTTGCTAATGATGTTAGTGCTTGCTACTAGCTAGTAGCTGCGGATGCATGCTAGTGCTAGTTGCTGCTAGGAAGCTTGCTGCGTGCTAGTTGCTGTAGCTGTTGGCTGCTGTTTCTGCTAAGCTTGCACACTAGTAGGTATTGCTTGCTTGTGCTACCGCTTGCCGTCGCCGCGTGCACCATCCCTTCCTTTATGGAACCGACAAGATCGCGTGTACAACTACGTCCTCGACGATCCCCGGAAACGTGTTCGACTACCGACGCCGAAGTCCCGTGAACCACAACGCCAAGCGAACGACTACCGTCGACGAGAACGGAGTACCATGACGACAACTACTTCCACGACGACCACGACGATCGTTGTTCTTCTTCACCAATCCGACCCGCTCCGATATGCACGCTTCGAAGGTATACCGATGGGACGTGTCGTGAACCGTATGCAAATGATGTATGAGATGAACCGTATGTTTGCGCCATATGTTTGCTCGTTGCACGTTGTCTCTCTTTCGTCGCGCCCTCGACACATGGGAACCCGGTAGCGGGATCACCCCATCTTTATTTAGCGTTCCCGCACACGCTTCTTATACTTTGACACGATATCTCGATGAGTTATCGGGATAGGAACGTTGCCATGGCTTCGTTTCCGACTTGCCGCAGTGGATCCCTTTCGCTCGCCGTGGAGACACATGCGTCTTTCTCTTCTTGCCCGTGTTGTAACTTGCATGCATGACACATTCATGGCATAATTAACTTGTGTTGCATGTTTCTTGTGACGTAGCTCCGATCTATGCTTCGCGTGTTAACCGACTAGGATGACTGGTAGAATCACCGCTTCACCCCTTGCCATGTTAAGAATAATTTAATATTGCCGTGTAAATAACCGGGAGTGAACTAAATAATTAAACGTGGAGTTTCGTCGATATGCAACTCGTTGCATATCGAGCTTCACTTAATGTGTAGTGTTTGCGTGAGGTGAATTGCCATGCCATCCCTTGCATTTTGATCTAATCATGCATCATATTAGGGTGTGCATCATGTCTTGCATTTGCCGTGGTGAATATCTGTGTTGATGCTTGTTTTCGGTTTGCCCCGTCTTGATAGAGTTCCGCAAGCGTGTCGGAATGTGAGGACCCATTCGACTACGTTGGTTCGCCGACTTCACGGAGTTGTTCTTCTTTCAAGCGGGATCTCAGGCAAGATGACCATTTCCTCATATACCATTACTATCATTGTCATGCTAGTTTTATCGCTTCTCCCGATTATGTCTCGTTGCCTACCACATGTTAAATATCAGCCTCTCAACAATGCCATGATAACCTTCAACCTGTTCGACCTAGCAAACCACTGATTGGCTATGTTACTGCTTGCTTAACCCTGTTGTTAGCGTTGCTAGTTGTAGGTGTAGTTGCTTCCATGTGATAACATGGGTTCCTTGTCTTATCACCTTATTAAATGCTATTAAATTTAATGCACCTATATACTTGGTAAAAGGTGAAAGGCTCAGCCTTTCTAGCCTGGTGTTCTGTTCCACCTTTGCCCCCTTAGTTTCGGCTACCGGTGTTATGTTCCATAATTGAGCGCTCCTAACACGATCGGGGTTGTTATGGGGATCCCCTTGATAATTTGTTTTAGATTAAAGCTGGTCTGGCAAGGCCCAACTTTGGTACTACATTTGCCTAATAACTAATGAACCGCATAGGGAGTAATTAACCCGAGGAAATTTAATCAACCCCCGGGCCAGTGCTCCTCATGAGTGTTGGTCCACCCACCTAGCAGTCGGCGGTGCCACCTCGGGGCAACTCGAGGTTTGGTTCCCGTCCACTATGCATAGACAGTGTGTCCTGAGAACGATATACGCGGCTCCTATCGGGATCGTCGACACACCGGGTGGCCTTGCTGGATTAGTTTTACCTTTGACGAGATATCTTGTGCATCGGGATTCCGGTGATGCTTTGGGTAATCTCAGAGTTGAGGTTTTCCACTAGGGAATCCGACGAGATCGCGAGCTTCGTGATTGAGGATTTCTAGCCTGCTTGTGGTAATTTGTGATGGACTAGTTGGAGCACCCCTGCAGGGTTAAATCTTTTCGGAAAGCCGTGCCCGCGGTTATTTGGCAACGTGGAAAACTTTGTTTAACACTGGTTCTAGATAACTTGAAATTAACTTAATTAAAATATGCCAACTGTGTGCGTAACCGTGTCTGTCTCTTTTGCGAGTTCCTTCTCCGATCGAAGACACGGTGGGGTTATGTCTGACGTAGGTAGGTATTCAGGATCATTCATTTGATCATCAGTAGATCACGTCCGTTATGCGTAGATCAACCCCCCTCTTATTTTCTTGTACTCGTAAGTTTAGCCACCCAATATATGCTTAGCTGCTGCTGCAACCTCACCACTTAACCTTACCTCACCCATTAAGCTTTGCTAGTCTTGATACCTCTGGAAATGAGATTGATGAGTCCCCTATGGCTCACAGATTACTACAGCACCAGATGCACGTACAGGTAAAGGTTACTTGATGCGAGCGCGTTGATTGTTCATTTGGAGTTGCTTCTTCTTCTTCTTCATCGATCTAGGATGGGTTCGAGGCCGGCAGCGTGGGATAGCAAGGATGGACGTCGTTCTTCTTTTCTCGTTTGTTTTCGTCCGTAGTCGGACCCTGCTCTTACTTTTGATGATTATGTAATGTACTGATGTGACTCTGATGTAGCTTGTGGCGAGTGTAAGTCAATTATATATATATATATCTTTTCTTTTCAGTACATGTACTTGTAACGATATCCATTCTTGCGACACGACGAGATGCGCTTCTATCCCTGACGATGTCATCGTGCCAAATTGAGGATAAGGTTGCATCTTGGGCGTGACAACGAGCTCTTTCTTTTTTCGCTGTCTCTCAGCCTCACGGACCTCCTGTCGCTGTCGTTGCACCTTCGCGAGCCGAAGTCCCTCTTCTCGGGTTTTTCTCTGCATCTCATCAATAAAAGCCCTCTGCTTCACACGGTACTCTTGCCACTCTCTCTCCTACTATGCTTTCTCCTGTGCTGCCGCCTTCTCGCGGCGCTCTTTCGGGTACAAAGTTTTCCATGCACGACGACCTCTTTCACGAATCTCGATCACCGCCGAGTCTGGTATTGTCGTGTCAATCCAACGATAGTACATGCATAGAGGCGGAGAAGACTACAACAAAAATAGAGATATTAATATCAAATCAACAATAATATAACAACGTGTTTATTCTTGATGACTAAAGTACACCATATGTCTGTTGTACGGTGAACTAACAACGGGTGGATCTTCCTCATAATTGACGCACATGAAAAACTTCATGCCCAACCAATCTGAAAAATCCGTCACCTCCGTCGTCTTGTAGAGATCACCACACGAGCAACGCGGTACTTCCACCCCTAGAGGCAAACCCGCACTCTTCATTTTACTAGGCCTAATGCTTTGATCCGAGCAAGGCAAACTCATAATGACTAGCGTGTTGGTGTATGGAAGCATGAGTGGACAATGAAGGAAGACAGATGTAATGCCTCATTTTATAGGCTCAGATGACAAGTGCAATGGCGGAAAAAAATGCGGGAAACAAAGGCGGGAAAAATGGCGGGAAAAAGGCAAAAAAAATTGTCGAGAAAATTTATAGAGGGTCTATTTTGCTATCGTGGTCATAAAAATTTTAGAGTTGTAAAGGAAAAAAATGCATGCACATATCTGTCTTGCCAACACCAATTAATACTATTTCATTATGAGTAGTCAAATTAGTACTAATTGGTCACGACTGGGTCGATTAGTACTTATTGATCATGGCTAGGCCAATCAGTACTAATCGTTCTAACCAAAGCCGATTGGTGGCAGCGTGGGAGGCCGATAGGCCTATCGACCTAGCCGTAGCCAATAGGATCTAATCGCCCATGGTGTGACCGACTGGATCCAGTCGGCTTCGGGATAACCGATGGTGTAATATTTTTGTAAATTTTTGAACCCACATAATATTTTTTAAATTAAAATAAATGTAATATTTTTTAAAAACAGCCACATTATTTTGGTCTCTAAAAAGCTCTAGGGCAAGATGGGTTTTCCATTCAGTCTTTTCATAAGCATTGGGATATATCCCTATCTTTATCTAATCTTTACATATTAATAAAGCATCTATTGCTTGTATGGTACATCTTTAAAATTGTCCCTGAAGTTGACATAAATTACCCACCATGGCACCCGTAAGTCAAAAATGATTAAGTTTTTTTCCTTTCTGAAATCGTGTATGCTTTGTTCTTTTGTGATGTGTGATACTAAGAAAACTCAAAGACACGTACGTGGCAAGAGTACCGTGTGAAGCAGAGGGCTTTTATTGATGAGATATAGAGAAAAACCCGAGAAGAGGGACTTCGACTCGCGAAGGTGCAACGACGGCGACAGGAGGTCCGTGAGGCTGAGAGACAGAGAAAAAAGAAAGAGCTCGTTGTCACGCCCAAGATGCAACCTTATCCTCAATAACAACGGAGAGACCAGGGTTCGAATCCCACTCTCAATGCTTTCCCCAACCTCTCCTTTTCTCACGTAAGTCCTCCCTCACATATGCATGGGTTGCTTTGCTATTTTCTTATTTTTTATTGTCCTTTTTTCCTCATTCTGTTTTCTTCCATCTTTAAACCAGTTTGGAATTTTCAAATTTTAAAAGTTGTGAGTTTTCAAAACATGTTCGAGGAATCTTAAAATATACGTGAATTAAAAAAAATAACAAAATCATATTTTTTGGGGGATTTAAAAAAGTTGGTGGTTTTTGCCAATCTGTACGCAAATAATAAAAAATAACCGCGATCTGGAAAAAATGGTTAGGAAATAAAATCATGTTCAGGATTTTGAAAAAATTATAGTGTATTCAAAACATATTCAAGAATATGACAAAAATGTCCATGAAACTTTAGAAAATATTCACATAAATTAAGAAAATCAATTTTCAAATTTGTTCCCAAAAAGCTCGTATGTTCAAAAAATGTTTGCTGAGTTAAAAATTGTTCATCAATTCAAAAAATGTTTGTAAAAATACAACGCACGGTATTTTTTTGAAAAAATCCAAGCTTTTTTCAAAAAAATGTCGATTCGGAAACCCGTTCAACGATTCAATAAACTTTTATGTCTAGGATTTGAGTAGTATTATGAAAGTATTTATATGTCTAGGCGTTGGAAGTAGTTCATGGTCGATGATATTTGTTTTTAAAGTTGTAAACATTTCCTTGCACAACATAATGAAAGGTGGGATGTGCAGTGGTAAGCTCATAGCCTTGGTATTTACCACGTTAAATGCATTGTGATCATGTGGACATTGTAACCATCATCATCAAGGAAAGAAAAATAAATGACAACATGGTGAGCCACCGTGTTAAAATAGGAGATACTTTTATGTCAGAGTATTGAGTTATACTTATGTGATTAGCGCATAATTCTTTTTGTCTCCCGTTACAACGCACAGGCATATTTGCTAGTCGTGATAAAGCAAATAGTGCTTTTGATTGTCCGTCGTGGAATTTATCCTTAGAGTTCACATGCGTTGCGCCCCTCTACCATCGGTAAATGAAAAAATGATTCATTTTTCTTTTTCTTCTGAAAGTAGGTCAGTCCTTTTTATTCAATAATATTTTATAAAAAATCCCTATGATTTTTTGTAATCAATCCACATCCCACGACAAAGTGGAGAAAAATGATTCGCTAGGAGAATCAGCGGTCGCACGTCTGCAGATGGGTATGCGAGCGATAGTCTCTTATTTGTTGTCGACGAGACACCAGGTTTATGCTACTGCTGTCCAAAAAGGAAACGTCTGAAGATCTGAGTCACAATGTGATTAAAAAACGATTTTATTCGACCTATAAGCTAGAGGCCTATTGCTCAAACTCGTGCATACATCACTTGGCCATTTCGATGTGACCTTTTTGTCTCCTTACCAAAGCATGACGGATTAGACATAATCTTAATCTCGCTACATGACGCACGTCGGCAGGCCGTTCCATGGACGCCATCGGCGCATATGTGTGTAGTCCTGGGTTGGCGCTCGATCCGCCCAAGAAACAAAGGCGCACACATACGCGAGTTGTTGCGCGTGTACGGTGTACCTGTCCATGAGGACCGACCATCCACCAAGAACAGCATCGCTGACCAGGTTGTTGCTGTAATGTTTGATGGTCTACGATGCACGCTAGGAAGAAGCTTTCTCGACAAGGGAAATATATTATGCACCAATTTGGAACATATCCGATTCCCGGCGACGGAATCTCGTGCGCGGAACATAACAACAACTCTAGCATATCCCGCATAATGCCCCGACCCGCAAAATAACCGTCAAAGTACGGGTCGGACGAAAAAACCTGTCCGATCAGACCTCGCATATTGCCCCGGCCCACAAATATTTTTGCAGGGCGCGGTAAAAATTTCCCCAACCTCTAGTTTCACGGGCCGGGAGGCCGACCCGAGCTCAGCCTCTATCCGCAACAAGATTTGGCGGGAGGGACATTTCCCCGCTGCCTTTCCCGCTCCCCACCCGCCGCCACCATTGCCTCGCCACCGCACGCTCCGGTGCATCCTCCGCGGCCGTCCCTCACCGCCATGGACGCCTCCTTGCTGCCCCCCATCACCGTCGAGGTCGCGCACGCTCCTTCCCCGGGTCTCGTCGCCGGCCATGTTGGCCCCGCCGTCGCCGGCCATGTTGGCCTTGCCGTCGCTCAAGCTAGCGTCGCGCCTGCCCGCAAGCGGCAGGGCAATGTGGTCATGCCGGGCGGAAATCCGACAGCCCCCGCCGCGAAGGCTCGCGCTCCGGGCGCTAAGGCTTTTGTGCGATCTCGGCCGGCGGCGGAGAAGGTCACCAAGGCCGTGGGCGTCAAGAGGAAGAGGATTCAGGCTCCTCCTTCATCCTCTCACTCCATCCCGAAAAGAGATGCCCCGACGATGCCGTTCAACGGTGTAGCTCACCCCGCAAGCGAGGTGTTCGACGAAATGGCCGGAAGGTATGCGTCTTCGGTCATGGTCATTTCCTTTCGTTTTCGTCATTTGTTGCGATAGCTCGTGACTTGTCAATCGTTCAATATAGCCAAAGATCGAAGAACTACACGATCTTGGAAGATCAAGCTTTGGTCCAAGCATGGAGTACGGTGTCTCTTGATGTATGCACGAATACATTTCAAACCGCCAAGAGATATTGGCAAATGATCGAAAATCAATGCTTCCGCATTATGTTAAAGTATCCCAATACGACTCCATGCACATTTCGGTCGCTTGAAGGGCGTTGAGAGAATATCAAGCCTATGTGCAGCCGTTGGGCAGCTTGCTTGAAGCAAGTACGCAATGCACTTTCAAGTGAGACCGTTGAATCCGACTATGTGAGTTTGTTTTGCCTTTGTTCAAGTTGTGTGTAATCATATTTGCATCATATTTGCATCATGAGAATTGATTACATCACTTTGCTCACATTGTGTAGGATAAGATTGCCCAACATAGATACAAAGACATGGAAGCTTCGGAAGACAAAGTCTTCAAACTAGAGAATTATTGGGAGTTGCTGCAAACATGCGAGAAGTGGAAGTTGATCGACAAAGAATCTTTCTTGCTCGCCGAAGAGAACAAGATCATGTCAATGAACCGCGATGACATGGACGACCTCACCAAAACATGGCATGATATAGCAAGGAGAGAGATCTTGAAGAGGAGAATGGAAGGCTGTGCTCCATATGGTGGCATGATATGGCAAGGAGATAGATCTTGAACATGACATGATATGGCAAGGAGTGAAGATCGACCAAGATGATGCAAGACCCTCTTTTGCGTTTGTCGTACTGAACTTGGCTTTTATTTCCGTGTAAAACTGTGTTATCTTTCTTTAAATTTGAACTTATTTGTGAGAACTTATGTCAAATGCGAGAACTGAGCGTTTTCTGTTTTCGGGGCGACGCGGCCGTGTCCGAACAAACCCCGCAAAAGTCGACTCGTATAAAAGCATATTCGACAAATATACTTTTATACGGGTCCGTTTGGGGGGTCTGCATCCATACCAGGCCGCGCCGGCCCGTAAAAGGGGTTTTGCGCGAACTGCAAACGCGTTTTGCGGGCCGACATTATGCGGGATCTGCTAGAGTTGCTCTAACGATGGTGGAGCGACAACAGTTAGGTCTAGGTACGAGCCTACAAGGCCGTCATTGATGTGCTAGGAGCGATCGACGAGGTCCATGTCTCCGTCACCCACCGCATCGACTTCGTATGTCTTCGTGACCTCGCTGGATGCCGGGTGCGAGGTGTACGTTGATCCTCCTCATCTATGCCGCTCTCGCCGCGTCCCCTCTTCCTGTTTTTTATGGGCACAACACGAACGTCGGCCTCAGTCGTATTCATGCGCCCTGACATGTCTATCGACCCAATATTTCTTTGGGACACTACTTCAGTTTTTCCACTGCATCAAGATCAGCAAACAACATAATCACGTGACCAAATTGACCCTCCAGACCCCATGATTACATCGCTACCTTCTCATCATTAGTTTGCCTTCCTCATTGTGTTGCTTCCAAATTCTCATCTTGCCAAATATGTAAGCATCAGAAGTTTTTGCACTTTGCCGTTGCTTGACTCCAATTTTCTGATAGCAAGTTGTCACTTGAGGCTGAATTGAATCCGAAGGATGAATGGTTGAATTATTTTGACTCACCCAAGCTAGCTGTTTAGTAGAAGTTCGGCAATGCACATAAGATGATCTGGCTTAGTTTTACTAGGATAATGTATATGATTGCTCGGTACATACTACATGGTTATTTATTAAATTATAATTTCTATGTATTATCTACAGAGTGAGCAAGAGATCAGATGATTCTTCAGAAACAGAGGCGTCAAAAATGACCCTACAATTATAGGTACCACCATATAAAATTTGGGAATTTCTTGGTAAGCGGCACTCTTATAATGCAAAGCTTATATCATACAAAAACTGTTTAATACTACTTCCTCCACCCCAAAAAAGTGTCACTTTACGTTCAACCAGAATCAGTTACTTGGTATGTGGGTAGAGAAAAAAAAAGAAACATACCATAAAATTGTAAAAAAATACAATGTTGCTTGATGTGGATGGGGATCCTAAATGTATGTATTAGCCAAGATTATTGTTGAACCATTAGAGTTGACCCGATGCAACGCACGAACATATTCAGTAGCTTGGTTTGAAGGTCATAAACTTTATTTGCTCGTTGCAACGCACAAACTCTTTTGCTAATAAACATTGCCCATGGGCTGCAACGGGGGAAACGTATTTCACATCTGTCAGCTTTAGTTTAAAAAAATCACCCGATCGTGAAATGACAACTGGAACCATGACATTAGCTGCCTCTTAATTTATTTCTTGACGGGATCATCACCATTGCAAAACCTCTGCTCATGATGTGCATCACCAATGGCGTCCAGGCCCATGCACCATTGCTAACGGCAGGTCGAAATGAGCTCGCCCTATCCACCAGTCTGATGCAATTGAACACCTAACGTCTACGGTTTCCCTATGCTCAATTGTCATATATGTCTGCGAGGCTAAGAGATGATATCCCTGCCGCTTGTCCACCACAATCCACTGCTCTGCGTTTCCTAGCAGCGCATCCACTGGACTTGTCCTTCAATGGTTTCTGCCGCAACCCTCCTATCTATCCATCACACATTTGTCCATTGCGATCTCCCATTGACCATTGCGGACCCCATGAATCATGGGGATCAAACTCGACGATGTGCTTGATGGACTTAATAGTGTACCTCATGTCCTCATCATACAACCCTTTTCCGTGAGCATGGCTTCATACAACAACTTGATGGATAGTGGAATATGTTCATCTTGTTGGCTTGCATGTTGGTCAATGGTCCAGAGGATGTCGACTCCAAGAAGCGTGTGACGGGATAGCCCACCACCAAGGTGGAGTATGTGCAGGTAGGCGGCTCGCCTTTGACCCCATATGAGAGTAGCAGACGAGATTTTCGGCTCGAGGTGCACTGAAAGACGAGCACGCTGGCGCGGTCATCAGGTAGGTGACGACGTGGCCGTAGCTTTGTGCTAGCGTCTCCGTGTGCATGTGTTTTGATTTTGGAATCAAACGTGTATTCGTTTTTGCTGTTTGAGCTTGTAGCCAACGAAATCAATCAGCTAGCTTGTGTAGCTAGCTAGCCTGACGTGATCAATCCAGGTGTGTGCTTAGCGATTTGTACATGAAAGCCTTAGCAAGGAGGGTGAGAACTGAGTTCACGTGGACGCTGCTACTGCAACAAAAGACCTTCCAACGGCGTCAGAAATAGGCACGTCGACGGGAGAATACTTGGCTTGATCTTTCTGCTACGGCTACGCCTTAAGGGACTTCCTAGGCAAGTATGCAAAGGATTTCCCCCATGGCCTTGGAGCCTTGCGTTGGTGTTCCCTCGAAGCGGAAAGGGTGATGTAGCATAGCGGTGGTAAGTATTTCCCTCAGTTTGAGAAACAAGGTATCAATCCAGTGGAGGAGTATCTCAAGATCCTGCACAAACACAAAAGCTTGCTCCCAACGCTATGAAGGGGTTGTCAATCCCTTATAGATTGTTTGCCAAGTGAGAACTGAAAGCAACAAAGTAACAAAGCAAAGTAAAAGCGGAGGTGTAAACGATGGATGTGAATAGACCCGGGGGCCGTAGTGTTTACGAGTGGCTTCTCCCATGAAAGCAAGTAGACGGTGGGTGAACAAATTACTGTCGAGCAATTGATAGAACCGCGCAAAGTCGTGACGATATCTATGCAAAGATTATTTCTATATGCATCACGTCCAAAACAAGTAGACCGATACTGTCTGCATCTACTACTATTACTCCACACGTCGACCGCTATCCAGCATGCATCTAGTGTATTAAGTCCATAAGAAATGAGTAACGCCTTAAGAAAGATGACATGATGTAGAGGGATAATCTCAAACCAATGATAAAAACCCCATCTTTTTACCCTTGATGGCAACTACTTGATGTGTGCCTTGCTGCCCCTACTGTCACTGGGAAAGGTCACCAAATGGCAGAACCCAAAACCAAACACTTCTCCCATTGCAAGAATCAAAGATCTAGTTGGCCAAACAAAACCCAAGACTCGGAGAGACTTACAAGGATATCAAATCATGCATATAAGAAATCAGCGAAGACTCAAATATATATCATAGATAATCTGATCACAAATCCACAATTCATCGGATCTCGACAAACACACCGCCAAAGAAGATTACATCGGATAGATCTCCATGAAGATCATGGAGAACTTTGTATTGAAGATCCAAGAGAGAGAAGAAGCCATCTAGCTACTAACTACGGACCCGTAGGTCTGAAGTGAACTACTCACGAGTCATTGGACGGGCGATGATGATGATTAAGAAGCCCTCCAACTCCAAAGTCCCCTCCGGCAGGGTGCCGGGAAGGGTCTCGAGATGAGATCTCGCGAAAACGGAAGCTTGCGGCGGCGCAAAAGTATTTTCAAGGATCCCCTGATTTTTTCCGGAATATTTGGGAATTTATAGGCCAAAGACCTAGGTCAGGGGGCGGCCAGGGAGGCCACAAGCCTGCCCACCGCCGCCTCCCCCTGGTGGCGGAGTGGGGGCTTGTGGGCTCCCTCGAGCCCACTTGGCTTGGCCCAAAAGCCCCTGGTCTTCTTCCGTTCGGGAAAAAATCATTTGGGGTTTTTTCTTCCGTTTGGACACTGTTCCAAAATCAGATCTAAAAAGAGTCAAAAACACGGAAAAAACAGGAACTGACACTTGGCACTGAATTAATAAGTTAGTCCCAAAAAAGATATAAAAGGTACATAAAACAACCAAAGAAGACAAGATAACAACGTGAAACCATAACAAATTATAGATACGTTTGAGACGTATCAAGCATCCCCAAGCTTAACTCGTGCTAGTCCTCGAGTAGGGAAGTGATAAGAATGAATTTTTGATGCTTTCATGCTACCTAGCATAGGTGTCCTTTGTAATTCCTCTTATGTGATGTGAATGTTCAGATCCATTAGATTCAAAACAATAGTTTGCTATTGACGTGGAAACAATAATAATTCAAGCAAACTAGCAAAGTAATCATGAACTTTCAAAATAACAAGGCCAAAGAAAGTTATCCCTACAAAAGCATATAGTCTGGCTATGCTCTATCATCATTGCACAATGAATTTAAATCATGCACAACCCCGGTATTGGCCAAGTAATTGTTTCACACCTTTAGTTTCTCAAACCTTTTCAACTCTCACGCAATACATGAGCGTGAGCCATGGTTATAGCACTATAGATGGTGTGGAATGTAGTGGAGGTTGCAAGACAAAAAGGAGAAGATAGTCACATTAACTAGGCATAACAATGAGCTGTGGAGATGCTCATCAATAGATATCAATGTGAATGAGTAGGGATTGCCATACAATTGATGCACTAGAGCTACGAGTATGTGAAAGCTCTTAAAGAAAACTAGTGGGTGTGCATCCAACTTGCTTGCTCACGAAGACCTAAGGCAATTTTGAGGAAGCCTATCATTGCAATATACAAGCCAAGTTATATAATGAAAATTTCCCACTAGCTATATGGTGGTGACAAAACAAGAGACTCTCAATCATGAAGATCATGGTGCACAAGTGTGGAAAAAGCGGTAGCATTGTCCCTTCTCTCTTTTTCTCTCATTTTTTTTTATTTTTTTTGGTGGGCTCTTTGGCCTCTTTTTTTGGTGGGCTTCTTTGGCCTCTTTTATTTCCTCACATGGGACAATGCTCCATTAATGATGATCATCACACTTTCAACTCAAAACTTAGAGCAACAATGACTCTATATGGAATGCCTTCGGTAGTGTACCGTGTCAATGATCTAGCATGGCATAGACATCAATGGAAACATCATGCTAGCTATCTTACGATCATGCAATGGCAATGTAGACATGGTGGCACATGTCATGGTGGTAGTTGCATGGCAATATATCTCGGAATGACTTTGAAAAAGCCATAATAGGTAGGTATGGTGGCTGTTTTGAGGGAGGCTAATGGTGGGTTTTGTGCACCGACGAAAGTTGCACGACACTAAGGAGATAGTGATGGTGGAAGGTGAAAGTGCATCTAAACCATGGACTCAACATTAGTCATGAAGAACTCATATACTTGTTGCAAAAGTTTTATTAGTAATTGAAACAAAGCATTCAACTCATACTCCTAGGGGAAGGGTTGGTAGGTACAAACCATCGCGCGATCCCGACTGCCACGCAAAGGATGACAATCAATATACTAATCATGCTCAGATTTCATCACATAGCGGTTCACCATACGTGCATGCTACGGGAATCACTAACTTCAACACAAGTATTTCTAGATCCACAACACCTTACTAGCATGACTTCAATATTACCATAACCACAACTCAAAACTAATTGAGATGAATCAAACTTCTCTAACTATTCAATGCACATGAAGGTGGAAGTTTTCGTATCCCTTTGGATAACTACCCCTTTTGAGACTACTTTCAAAGCATAGATCAACTACCAAGCCACGCACCACTGTGCTCTAAAAGATATAAGTGAAGCACATAGAGCAAAAGTATCAAGCTCAAAAGATATAAGTGAAGCACATGTGAGCTGAATTGTCTACCAAAAGATATAAGTGAAGCTCGACAAAATCACGGTGTGTGCATGTCTCTCTCTCTAGGTGTGCAGCAAGGATGATTGTGACACGACAAAAATAAAAGACTCCTACGATACAAGACGCTCCAAGCAAAAACACATAACATGTGGTGAATAAAAATATAGCCCCAAGTAACGTTGCCGATGGATTGAAGACGAGAGAGGGGATGCCTTCCCGGGGCATCCCCAAGCTTAGGATTTTACGGCACCCTTGAATCTCTTGGGGTGCCTTGGGCATCCACAAGCTTGAGCTCTTGCCACTCTTTATCTCTTTGTCCATAAGAACTTTACCCAAAACTTGAAAACTTCACAACACGAAACTTAAACAGAAACTCGTGATAACATTAGTACAAGAAAGCAAACCACCACTTCCTTAGGTACTATAGCAAACTTAAATTCTACTTGTGCTGATGTTGGGTTACTGTACTTTCAATCTTCCATGGCTAATACTCCCCGATACTATCCATAGTTTCATCAAAATAAGCAACCAACACAACAAAAACAGAATCTGGTAACAGCAGACCAGTCTGTAGCAATATATATATTTCGTATACCTCTGGTACTTCAAAAATTCTGAAAAATTACGAAAGTCTGAAGAATGTGTGGAGCAATCAGCAGAAAAAAGAATCAACTCAAAATCTCTTACAGAAAATAAATGAAAATTCTTTTCGTGAGCGGAAAGTTTCTGTCTTTTCCAGCATGACCAAACGATCATCCTCAAGACTAATCATGACGGTTTTGCTTGGCACAAACGCAAAAAGAAACACAAAAAAACACAATCATAACAAAATTATGAAAGTGTGGAAAACAAAAAACAGAAAGAAAAACGATAGATTCGTTGGGTTGCCTCCCAACAAGCGCTTTTGTTTAACGCCCTTAGCTAGGCGAAAGTGATGGAATCACGTATAGTCATCTTTGGTGCTCAAACCATAGGTAGTGTGATCATTTATCATCTTAAGATTTTCATTTTTATTAGATGACTCACCACTAGCTTTAGGAACAAAAACAAGCTTGACGGTCTTTTTGAGAGTAAGATTTGGAGTATTTTGCACAGCGGCAAAAGCGGAACCCAAGTTGGTTATGACATCTTCTAATTTGCCAATTCTAGAAGAATCATTAACTATAAGTTCCTTTCCTTTAAATTTTTCAAAAAGTTTCCCACTTTGGATCCATACTGAGAAATTTGATTGTGGATTTTCTATCCAAACCCTTAATAAGTTCAACTATGGAAATTTTGTTTTCAATAGCGTCAAGCCTTTGCATCACGTGTTCCAAGGTCAAGATAGTTCCATTAACCATGAGCGGGGGTGAGCCTACCAAATTAATGATAGCTCTACAGAAGTCAACAGTATGGCTCCCCAAAAAATTCCCGCCTACAATGGTATCAAGGATATACCTATTCCAAGGAGAAATTCCAACATAGAAACTGCGAAGGAGGACGGTAGTGGATTGCTTACGACTAGATCTAATTTGAGCATTGCAAATCCTATACCAAGCGTCCTTCAATTTTTCTTCCTCATTCTGCCTGAAATTGAGAACTTCATTTTCAGGGGTGTCGTTTGGAGTGGTGGGTCTATAGATTGATGGACTATCTCACATACAAACGAGCAGGAAGAGAGAGTGAAACGGGCAAAAGAAGACAGCAAAAAGGCAAAAGAAAATGGCGAAGGAGAAAGGCAAATGAAAACGACAAATGTGAAGTGGGGGAGAGGAAAACGAGAGGCAATTAGCAACAAAAGTAAATGGAAGAGAAGAGTTTGTGAGACCTACTTGGATAGATCTTGATTTATCCTCCCCGACAACGGCGCCAAAAATACTTCTGCTACTGCAACAAAAGACCTTCCAACGGCGCCAGAAATAGGCACGTCGACGGGAGAATACTTGGCTTGATCTTTCTGTTGCGGATACGCCTTAAGGGACTTCCTAGGCAAGTATGCAAAGGATTTCCCCCGTGGCCTTGGAGCCTTGCGTTGGTGTTCCCTCGAAGCGGAAAGGGGGATGTAGCGTAGCGGTGGTAGGTATTTCCCTCAGTTTGAGAACCAAGGTATCAATCCAGTGGAGGAGCATCTCAAGATCCTGCACAAACACAAAAGCTTGCTCCCAACGCTATGAAGGGGTTGTCAATCCCTTATAGATTGTTTGCCAAGTGAGAACTGAAAGCAACAAAGTAACAAAGCAAAGTAAAAGCGAAGGTGTAAACGATGGATGTGAATAGACCCGGGGGCCGTAGTGTTTACTAGTGGCTTCTCTCATGAAATCAAGTAGACGGTGGGTGAACAAATTACTGTCGAGCAATTGATAGAACCGCGCAAAGTCGTGACGATATCTATGCAATGATTATTTCTATAGGCATCACGTCCAAAACAAGTAGACCTATACTGTCTGCATCTACTACTATTACTCCACACGTCGACCGCTATCCAGCATGCATCTAGTGTATTAAGTCCATAAGAACAGAGTAACGCCTTAAGCAAGATGACATGATGTAGAGGGATAATCTCAAACCAATGATAAAAATCCCATCTTTTTTACCCTCGATGGCAACTACTTGATGTGTGCCTTGCTGCCCCTACTGTCACTGGGAAAGGTCACCACATGGCAGAACCCAAAACCAAGCACTTCTCCCATTGCAAGAATCAAAGATCTAGTTGGCCAAACAAAACCCAAGACTCGGAGAGACTTACAAGGATATCAAATCATGCATATAAGAAATCAGCAAAGATTGAAATATATGTCATAGATAATCTGATCACAAATCCACAATTCATCAGATCTCGACAAACACACCACCAAAGAAGATTACATCGGATAGATCTCCATGAAGATCATGGAGAACTTTGTATTGAAGATCCAAGAGAGAGAATAAGCCATCTAGCTACTAACTACGGACCCGTAGGTCTGAAGTGAACTACTCACGAGTCATTGGAGGGGCGATGATGATGATGAAGAAGCCCTCCAACTCCAAAGTCCCCTCTGGCAGGGCGCCGGGAAGGGTCTCCAGATGAGATCTCACGGAAACGGAAGCTTGCGGCGACGGAAAAGTATTTTCAAGGCTCCCCTGATTTTTTGCGGAATATTTGGGAATTTATAGGCCAAAGACCTAGGTCAGGGGGCCGCCAGGGAGGCCACAAGCCTGCCCACCGCTGCCTCCCCTGGTGGCGGAGTGGGGGCTTGTGGGCTCCTTGGAGCCCACCTGGCTTGGCCCAAAAGCCCCCTGGTCTTCTTCCGTTCGAGAACAAATCATTTGGGGGTCTTTCTTCCGTTTGGACTCCGTTCCAAAATCAGATCTGAAAAGAGTCAAAAACACGGAAAAAACAGGAACTGGCACTTGGCACTGAATTAATAAGTTAGTCCCAAAAAAGATATAAAAGGTACATAAACAACCAAAGAAGACAAGATAACAGCGTGAAACCATCAAAAATTATAGATACGTTTGAGACGTATCAGACGCCTTGGGGCGTGTTTGGTTCCCTACATCGTTTTTAGGCACTTTGCACACTTGTTCGAACTGGGCCTCGCTAAGCATACGCAGGCAAAAAACAACATCCGCATGTTGATTGGTTGCCTGCATTGCATCAAGGGCGAGATGGCTGCAACTTGTTTGGTTGCCTGTATTTGTGCTTTAGGTGTGAGCAAATGCAAATCACAACTGTTTGGTTGTGTGCAATTACTTGATCTTCTCACACCTTACAAATGTGGTGGAGTTACCATCCGTTTGACAACACTGAACACACACACACACAACACACTATGATCAGCGACAACACAAAAACAACAAGCACAAGCAAATAACACGCAGATCATAAGCTACTACGCATAAGTTTAAAACAGCAGGGCATCCCATGCCCTGCTGGACCCCGAGTGCTCCTCCGTGGGAAAAATATGGACAGTTTGACAGCAAAAGAGGTTCAGTTCAACCCTACACTACTTAAGAGGTTCACAGGTTCAGACTAGACAGACGAACTAGAGGGCCTGAGCAATGTCGTCGATGCAGGTGTGCTTCGTGCACATGACTCTGCAGATGATGGACATGTTGGCATTGTAGATCTGCACCCTGAGCCCCAGGCCGAAGATCTTTAAGACAAGAAGGTCATCGGGGACGATCCTGTGTCGGCGGCATAAGTACTCCCAGCCGCGCCCCATCACCATGTGGTCTTTGAACATCTGAACCTGAACCCAAAACTCGCACCACTTGTTGGCGGAGAGGCTGACGACACGAGGAGGGGCGAGGACCAGCCATTGCCTCATCACCGGACTGAATTTAGGCGGGATGATGAGCATGGCGATGTCCTTCTCGTCAACAATTTGCACGTAGAACGTCGTAGGTTCCCGTGCAACCTCTGCGTGCCCGGTCCTCGGCCTTCTGCGAGCGCCAAGCGACATCCTCATGAACTCCACCCTGCTAGGGAGCACCACCCTATGCATCCACCGGTTGGTGGGGATGAGGTCCTCCGCCCCTCTACACCAGCGACGACCTACGTACCACCATCTGCTATGTCCCACTCCGTCTTCATTATCTTGTCAGCCAGATTAACAGCAGTTAGCAACACATATGACACTTGATCAAAGCTAACAATGGTGTCTGGTCACTGAAAACAACTTACAATGATCACTAAGTAAGTACTAACTCATGATCAGTGCTACTCTGATCGGTGGTTACATGTATCAGAGGTCACATGATCAGTGCTAACGTGATCAGATGAAGCCACCACTCACATGTCCTACTTCCACCTATTATTTTTGGCATTCCGTCATGTCCTACTTCCACCTATTATTTTTGGCATTCGGGCATGTCCTACTTGCATGCCACACGCACTCACGTACCCTAGCAACAAGAGCAACATAACAACAACAACAACAAGGGTAGCATCAACACCGGCAGCAAGAAGAGTAGCATGACAGCAAGGGCAACATCATTAACAATAGCAAGAGGAGTAGCATGACAACAAGAGGAGTAACAATAGCAACAGGAAGAGTAGCATGACAACAAGAGCATCATCAACATCAGCATCAAGAAGAGTAGCATGACAACAAGAACTAACAACGGTAGCATATACACTACTAATACCACCAAGAACAAACAAAGTTGCACTACAAACTAACAATATGGCGGTAAGAACAAATGCAAACCACCACTATATTATGAACAATCTAGGCATGTGGGATGAACAAAGTAAGCATACACTCTCGTTCATCCCCAAGACACCAGTTGAATCTAGTAGAATACAACCGAACCAGATCGAATCGGGTCAAATGTACGGGCCACAATCTAATCTAACACACTAACTAAGAAGCAGAGGGGGATTTGAGAGCTTACAGTGGGGGTTTCCGGTGTAGCATACGTCGGTCGTGGTGAAAACCCCGATGGGAAGAGGGGTGCTGGCGCCACCGATGAAGAGGACCTGACCATTCCGAGGGCCGCGGTCGTGGACCTCGTCCTGCGCTGGCTCAAAGATGACGCTGGCGTCATGGAGCTCCCCTCCCCTTGCACCAGACGTAGAGGAGAAAACCCTCATACGGGGTAAAAATACCCCCATAAGAGGGGCCTGCGTAGGACGGCGTCGGCGGGTATTGGAACCCCGACATTTTCGAGCCGATGGAGAGGACCACCGGCTCCGGCGGCGAAGCCGGAGCAACCGGTGTCGATGTTGCATTGGCCCGGGGCGGCGGCATGCCGCAGAAAGGGGAGGGAGCTCGCAGTGCCGACGTCAGATCTACTACGATCACAGAGAGGCCGACAACCCACCTCTCTTGGATGGGATTGCTGTTGCTGATGACCGGAGTGGGTGAGGCATGGCGAGACGGAGGCGTGGCCATCGGAGAAACCGAACGGGCGGTGGGATGAGATAGAGGGAGTGGGTGTGAACCGGCTAGGAAGGTGACGGAAGAGGGCGTGGGGACTTATGAGCAGTCGCCTCATTTCCCGCGCGTCCCAAGGCGTGCACGCGCTCACCACGCGTGGCTCGAGGGAGCCTGGCTCGCAAAAAAACCGTTGATTTGGCCGTTCCTCCACAACAAGGCCCAAGCCTGCTTTGAGGTTCGTGCGGGCCACGAATTGGATGTGACCCAGGAAACCAAACGGCCCATATTCTTCCCGTGTGGGCATGGCCCGACCTAATGCGAGGAACCAAACACGCCCTTAGGCTCCATGCACGGCGATCCCCAAGTGCATGCATGTTGGGTGTTTTTGCAGCTGGCCTCCCAATCGCTGCTGGCTGAGGAGCCTGGCTCTAGGTGGCGGGGGTGTCGACCACCAAGAGTCCACGACCGTAAGGAGCTCCAATGCTTCTGATCTCCTGCGGCTCCACCATGTCGACGAGTTACGCCTAGTTCAATCTGTTCCTTTCTATTTCGAGGCGCGTGTGATGTTCTTCGAATATCTCTTTTCTTTTGTTGTGAAGGAAGATAACTTAGAAAAAAAAGGTGATCAAGGAGGATAACTTACAAAACTTTTAAGCTACCCTAGTACGTAAAAGAACAGGATGAAATAAAAAAACAAAGAGCCGAAGCAAGGCAGAATGTCGAAAGGTGAAACATGAGGGGGTATTTTACAAAATTGCATGATGAACTAAGCATATATATTTCTTTTATTAGTATATATATATAGTATATGTATACATGTATAGTATAGATACATAGATAAGCAGCAACCCTTTAACGGATCAGTAGTGCATGCCATCCCAACTGGTTGGCAGCTTGCGCTTCCATCCTCGAGACCTAAGTTTGATCCCTTACTCTCCCCTTTTTTCATCCATTTTTCTCTATTTGTGCTGGTGGGCGGCTGCCCGACTAGGACGTCCCAACACGGCCTTCACCACTTCTTTTGTCTACGTTTCTACATTTGCTTTGGTTCTATCTTTTGGCTTTATTTAGATATACTTTGAATATTTTAATTATAAAAATCATCTATACGGAAACTATGAAAAAACTATTAATCATGCACTAAGGAAATTTCAAACTTGAAAAGAAAAAAATATTATATTAAAAAGTACATCATGTATGAAAAATAAATATAATTTTTCGTTTTTCTAGAAAAATATGTATCTTGCAATTATTTTATTTTAATGTCCATAGGAAAAATGATTCTAATCTATAATAAAGATGTATACACAAATACACAATGTGTATGGAACAATGTAGACATAAAAAATATATGGTTTTTAAAATGTTAATTATGTATTTGGAGAATGTCAAACGTGTATATAAGAAATTTTTCCGATGTATAATTTTTTTTAAAATTTGTATAAAAAAGTAGACATCAAAATTAAATATATTTTGAAAAATGTTGACCATGAAACTGGAAAATATTAAACGTGTATATAGAAAATGTTTCTGATGTATAAGAAATATACAATGTTGCTAATACAAACTTTTGGTAAACCAAGGGTTTAACTTTGATTTTTATATTGTTTTAAATTGTTTTTAATGATTTTTTAAGAACTAGCAAATATATCCTTGCATTGCAACATATAATATTTGGTATGCATGTTCTTACAAATTGATTGTTTTTATGGAGCTATCTAATATGTTTGCAAACCAATTAAGACTTCACTTGGATTACAAATGCAAACATATATATGAGCAAGACACAAATAAAGCTATTATGCATAAGATATTATTAATAAAATAGAACATACTTTTAATCATAATGAAAATATGGACATCACCGGGGAGGAACAATAACAAATGTGTAAAGATATACATGCGGCTTGGTAGATATTTTTAATATCTAATAAACTAGAAACACCTTAAGAACACTTAAAAACTTATCACATCTCTATGTTTTTGCGCGAAAACGGTTATCATGTTGTTTTTCATGTGCCATTGTGCAAGATTTCAAGAGATTTACTTATGTCTCGAGAGTGTGTATGTGAAGTAAAAAAATCTTCCGTTGCAACACACGAGCATGTTTGCTAGTGTAGTCTAACAAGGGTGGTGCTTAGAATTGTTGAAGGTGTAGAAAAGCATAGGAGATAAACAACACCATCTTGGTCTTAATCCGAGAGGTAAAAATTTCATGCTTCTCACGTAATTTCGGACCATCAGTTTATACAATGTTTTATATAAGATAGCCTGAGTGGTCATTGCTAACCGTCTCAAGAGAGTTTTGCTGGAGATAATTTATGAGGATGAGTCAACCTTTATGGTTGCACGCCTTATCATTAAGTAACATTATTGCTGCTTATGAATGCTTGCATTTCATGAGGGGGAATAAAGCTTAGAATCATATGCATTATGCATTGATAATGGATATGACGAAGGCCTATCGAACACAATAAAATGCGGGACAACGACACCTCCTTGCGCGGTCCACATCATCACCTAGCGATAGCGAGAGAAGAAAAGAAAATCGAGCTAGCGATTCGACCATGTGTGTGTATTTGGTAGCTTGTTGCCATTGGCCCATGTAGTCATGTTGCCTTCATAAACAAGCTATCCATCGGGTCATCACGCCAAACCTCTCTCTCAATGCGTTCCCTTCTCCCCTTGTCCTCCTAGATTTTATGTCGTCATGGCAGCACCAGTTTCCACTGGTCACCTCCAGCGCATACATTAATAGGTGCGAATGTTGGGAAACTTAGTAGAAAACAAAAAAAAACTGCCCTACGATCAACCAGGAACACTATGAAGAAATAATAACGGTTGGGATCACGATCTTTACCGTCACCGAGTAGGAGCGGAATAGGAACATGACGATGAAGATCGGGCTTGGAGTCCCTCGAACCGTAGATGAACAATCCCTCGAGCCGAAGACCGAAAGCATGACTTCTCTACTTGGTTGCAAGCGTACAGTCTTCATGATCCGACAACGCTTCACCTTTGAGAGCTAATCGTCGTCGTAGAATTAGAGGGAGGAGATTAGGACCGCAATGGGTTTGGCGTGATGACCTGATGACATGAAGAACCATAGTGGGAGGAGGGTAAAATATGATCCTTTCCATAGTTATGAAACTGAAATTGTTGTGGCACACCTTACTAAATTTAATGATATTGCCACCTTGTTTGCTCACGAGGAAAATATGTGTTGTTATTATATCCTTAAGCTTTTTTTCCTTTTTCGCTAAAAGGCGATGCTAAGAAATGGTTCCTCGCTCTTGCTCCTAGTTGTGTGTGTATCCCATAGGATATGATACATTACTGCACTGTAAAGTATTTTCCTGCTTATAAAAACACGTTGCTTTGCATGAAATATTTAACTTTGTGCAAATTGAAGAAGAGAATATCCCTCAAGCTTGGGGGAGGCTTCTCCAGCTACTTAGATCTTTGCCTCATCATCCTCTGGAGTAAAATAAAATACTTGATATCTTTTATAATGGACTAACCGTTGCTTCCAGGGACTACCTAGATAGTTGAGTTGGTTGTGTTTTCAGGAAACGGACTATTGGACAAGCCGGAGAATTATTGAATAACATATTGCAAAATGCCGATGATTGGACACTTCCCGAACCACCGTCGGAACCTATTCAAAAGAAGAGAGGTAATATATTCCTCAATCCAGAAGATATGCAAGAAGCTAAGAGAATCATGAAAGAAAAATGTGTTAAATCTAAAGACGTCAAGAATTTACCACATATTAAAGAATTACATGGACTTAACACCCATATACAGGTAGTGGAGGTAAAATCTCTACGTATATTTGATGCAAGTGATATACCTTACACTAAAACTCCTATTTAATGCACATATGAATTTGATAATTATATTGTCAAGCAAGACCTCTTTGATAACTATGTCAGAGATCAATTACAACATAATGCTATGATGATATATCGCTTGAGTGACTTGATGTTTAGAATTGTCAGCGATGTTAAAGGTCTAGGTAAACATGATTCCATGGTTCATATTCAACTAGACCAAGTTGCTAAGTAACAAAATGATATGCTTGCTGAATTAAATGAGAACATGAATGACCATGTTGTTAGAGTAATGACTAGAGGAGGTAGAATGACTCGGGAACCTCTTTTTCCTGAAGGTCATCCTACAAGAATTGAACAAGATTCCCATAGAGTAGATGTTGATGCACATAGTCCATCTAAAAAGAGAAAGAAAAATAAAAATTATAGGACTCTGCATGCTTCTAATGAACCTGATATAGAAAAACCTGCTGAGAATCATAATGATGTTTCTACTTTTGATGCTGAGACACAAACTGGTGGTGAATATTCACCTAGTTATAATGAGAATGAGAATGATAACAATGATGTTCACGTAAATGCTCGACTGGATAATAACAAAGAACCTCATAATGATGTGCAAACAGAACCTGCTGAAGATCTTGATAACCCGCCTCCTAAAAATAAATGTCGTGATAAGAAAAACTTTGTTGTTAGAAAACATGGTAGAGAAAGAGAGTCATGGGTTTAGAAACCCATGTCATCCCCTCGTAAGCCTTCTAGGAGTAAGGACAAGGAGGAGTTTAAGCGCTTCGATGGAATGATTAGACTTGTCTTTTTATGCACTCGCTTGACTGGTATTTTGAAGATGCCTCCATATGCTAAGTATACGAAGGACATTATTACCAACAAAAGAAAGATAACTGAAACTGAAATTGCTACTATGCTTGGTACTTATTCTTTTGATGGTGGAGTGCCTAAGAAGTTGGGAGATCCGGGTATACCCACAATACCTTGCTCCATTAAACAAAGTTATGTTAAAAGTGCTTTATGTTATCTAGGAGCTGTTGTTAGTGTTATGCCTTTCTCTTTATATAAAAGACTTGATTTGAATAAGCTTACACCTACTGAGATATCTTTCAAATGTCCGATAAATCCACTACTATACCTATTGGAATTTGTGAGGATATTCCTGTTGTTGTTGCAAATGTTACTATCTTTACATAGTTTGTTATCTTGAGATGCGAGATGACGACAACATGTTGATTATACTTGGTAGACCCCTTTTAAATACTGCAGGGGCTATTATTGATTGTAAAAAAGAAAGGTTACTTTTCATGTCAATGGCAAACAACATACATTGCATTTTCCGAAGAAACAAGCTTCGGTAAATAATATTAATGTCATTGAACGAGTTTCCACAATCACTATTGGAGGGTTTAAATTCCCTCTTCCTACTGCCAATAAGAAATATGATGTTCTTATTATGGGGGAGATGCAAATCCCCATTGAGGTAACTTAGTGTTATATGAAAATTCTTCGGTTTCATGTCAATCAGAAATGATTATTAATAAGACTTCATCAACCTTATTAATGGATCCTTTTTGAAAGACATGTCGTTCATGAATTTAGCAGGCACAACTTTCTATACCATTAGCTTACTCTTTGTTATTCTTATTTAAATAAAATAAAAGTCCATGATTATCCTATTTTATGAATTTTCCATACAATAAGAATGACCCAAACATAAAAATACTCAAAATGCCACAAAACTTTTACATGATTTTTCCAGAATATTTAAAATTTTCTAGTGCTAAAAACACCCCTTGGGGGTGCACGTGTTGGTGCCAAGCCAGTAGGGTGCACCCACCCCCCTCGGCGCGCCCTGATGGCTTGGGGCTACAAGTACTTCCCCACTTATCTCTTAAGCCCACCCTTTCTCCTACCTCTAGAAAAAAACTTGGTTTCTCTCTCTCTCGTGTTGTGGCTCACAAATGTGAGATTTTCGATCTCTTTGCTCAGAACTCCATTTCCAAAACTGTTTTGAGGGATTGATCCTTGGTATGTGACTCTCCCACTGCTCCAATTAGATTTTGCTTTGGTGGATTATATTTTGCATATTTTACTACACTTGGTGCTACTAAAAATGAGATTGCATGTTGAATTCTTTGAGTTCCAAGTAGTAAGAATGCTTGATATGGCCTCTAGGCATTTATATGAGTAGTTGCTATCAATCTCACAAAGTTTATTAACATAATTTTGTGGCCCAAAAATTTCAGAAATTTGTTCATAGGAAAATGAACCTCTTTAGGAGGAGTTCTCCAAGGCGACGTACTTGTGGTGAGTCATCGAGCGGGAGCTCGGTGCGACAAACATCTGCTAAACCAAGAGCGAGTTTGACAATCATGGCCGATGCTAAATCATCTCGTTGGCCATGTGATGAATTCATGAGAGTGCGGGCACTAAGGAAGAATTTGATCGGTATATCTACAATACCGACCTCACTGATTTCCTCGTAGATAAGCACACTCAACATTACGATCTTACCCGTTCATTCACACAAAGGTTTCAATATCACCCCCGCACTTCAAGAGTGTTGTTTAATCTCTATGATTGACTCTATAAGAATTTGGTGATGCATGTAAACTTCCATATGGGGGCTCACTTGGAAAATCACACAAATCTGATTATAATATGTTCCTTGAGAGTCTTTGCGTTGGGGAGGATAGAGAAATAAAAGTATCCAATTTCCCTCTATTCGCTACTTTGCATTGTTTAATGGGAAGTGTATTGTGGGCAAGCAAGATTGTAGTGCAGTGTGCGCTACTAACTTGAGCATCATTTAGATCACGGTAACTGGTGATAAACAGTATAACCTTGGGGCAAATTTTGCCTGTAGGCTGCATCTCGCGAGTAATGGTGATTTGTATGGAGGAATCTATGCCTCCCGCGTAGCTGCAAAATTAGGAGTCTCACCTCAACCTAATGACCCCATGCCGCTTGAGAGATATTTAGATTTTGAAACCATGCAGCGCATGATTTTATTAAGGACAATGCCTAGGCTTATGAGTATAACTTAATATTTTATAAATATAATCTTGTCTATGTTATGTTGCCTGCACCTGCCCTCTTTGATTTCCAAAACAAGCAGAGATATTACGTTATTGAGAACGAAGTGCATGAGTACAATGTAGCTGTGGAGGCCAGTCGCTTGGCTAAGGAGGAGGCACATAACACCTCTACAAGCTACCACTCTGATTATTATCTAGACCAGTATTTTTGATCACCAAGCTTGGCTAAAGTCTAAGCTTGGGGGAGATTTCTCACCGGCATTACATTCACATTCACACACTTCATTTCAGTTGCCAGTGTTCATCCTCTTTCATTGTATATCCATGCTTAGTTTTATTTTTTGCTTTCTTCTTGTGCGTTTGAAAAACTTTAAAACCCCCAAAATATTTATTACTTCTTTATGGTTTATATTTCTTGTTTATTTAATTTGCAGTCTTAAAAGAAAACCCCAAAAGGTTTTCTTTGCTTGTTGGGAGCTTTCCCGTGTAAATAGTTCTCTCACTTTTGTTTTTTCCTTTGATTACTTGCTTCCTTCATAAAAAACAAAAACTCCAAAAATATTTTAGTGTATTTATCTAAATTTCTTTCCCTTTTATTGAGTCATTGAAAGGAGAAGACCATGATGAAAATATTGAGTGGCTCTCATATGCATTATGTTGGAAATATTCCCTAGAGGCAATAATAAAATGGTTATTATCATATTTCCTTGTTCACGATAATTGTCTATTGTTCATGCTATAATTGTATTAACAGGAAACAGTAATACATGTGTGAATAAATAGATCACAATGTGTCCCTAGCAAGCCTCTAGTTGGCTAGCTCGTTGATCAATAGATGATCATGGTTTCCTGATCATGGACATTAGATGTCATTGATAATGGGATCACATCATTGGGAGAATGATGTGATGGACAAGACCCAATCCTAAGCATATCACTAGATCGTATTGTTCGTATGCTAAAGCTTTTCTAATGTGAAGTGTCTTTTCCTTCGACCATGAGATTGTGCAACTCCTGGATACCGTTGGAGTGCTTTGGGTGTATCAAACGTCATGACGTAACTGGGTGACTATAAAGGTGCACTACGGGTACCTCTGAAAGTGTCTGTTGGGTTGGTACGAATCGAGATCGGGATTTGTCACTCCGTGTGACGGAGAGGTATCTCTGGGCCCACTCGGTAGAACATCATCATGATCTCAATGTGACTAAGGAGTTAGTCACACGATGACGTGCTACGGAACGAGTAAAGAGACTTACCGGTAAGGAGATTGAACAAGGTACAGGTATACCGACGATCGAATCTTGGACAAGTTCTATACCGACAAACAAAGGGAATTGTATACGGGATTGATTGAATCCTTGACATCGTGGTTCATCTGATGAGATCATTGTGGAACGTGTAGGAGCCACCATGGGTATCCAGATCCCGCTGATGGTTATTGGTCGGAGAACGTCTCGGTCATGTCTGCATGCTTCCTGAACCCATAGAGTCTACACACTTAAGGTTCGATGACGCTAGGGTTATAGGGAAATGTTATACGATGTTACCGAAAGTTGTTCGGTGTCCCGGATGAGATCCCGGACGCCACGAGGAGCTCCGGAATGGTCCGGAGGTAAAGATTGATATATAGGATGGATGTTTTTGGACACCGGAAATGTTTCGAGCGTCACCGGCAGCGTACCGGGACCACCTGGACCACCGGAAATGGTCCCGGGGGTCCACCTGCCCCAAGGGGTAGCATGGGACAAAAGGTGGTGGGAAACCAGCCCAAACTGGGCTGGTGCACCTCCCACAAAGGGGCCCAAGGTGCAGGAGGGAGAGAGAGGGGGGGGGGGGGGAACCCTGGCGCTGGTGGGCCTAAGGCCCACCTAGGGGTGTGCCACCCCCTCCCCTTTCCCTATGTCGTGGTAACGATTCCGACAATAGAAAGGGGATAGGATAACGGAGCATGATCTATCAAGATGCACATGGGTGACACGGTGGTTTTAGCGAGTTCGGGCCTCTCACAGTGGAGATAACAACCCTACGTCTCGTGCTCCGGAGAGGCTTTGTTTTATCTATCATGGACATGAGTTACATGGTATAGAGAGAGAGCCAGAGCTCGAGGGAAAGAATGAGCCTGCCGGGGGAGAAGAAAACTATATCCTAAGCTATGTGGTGGGGGTGGCTTATATAGAGTGCGTCACCCCCTCACCTCCTATGTTACAAGATGGAGCATTAGTGCCATGATGACAACCCACTATGAAACCTCCACTATGAGTATGATGCTTCAACTACCCTGTTGGTCTTCGCATATCCGAGTGAGACATATGGCCGAGTGGTTTACCGTCGTCCAAGTGGATAGTGTGTACTTGTCCGAGTGGATCCATACCGAGTGGATTAGATGTTGTCGCGATCCAGCCAGAATTTCCCTTGTAGTCCTAATAATGAGGTGCCCTTGGGTAGGACATATAGGTTAGGCCTATGACCCTACCCTAGGGCTGTATCCCCGTCATTAGCCCCCAAATGGATCAGGGTCCGAGTGGTGAAGGAGCCAATGTAAATCTTGTAGCAGCAGACCGAACTTGAACATGCTTCAGGGCCTTACAGAACTGTGCGTCGATTGAAGTATCCATCATTCACCCTGATCAATTCTGATGAGTAGTATGTTCGAGTGAACTTGAGAATTGAAGTAGACCCGAGTGACCAACATGATCCTGAGACTCTAACTGATTGTTGGTAGTCGGTTGGAGTCTGTTGAATCTGTTGAACTTGAATGTTGTTGCTGGACCTGACCAAGCAGAATGTTTTTTTGTATTTCTCTTCCTGTGGGGGCACGCTCAGTGCACCCACTGGGTGTAGTCCCCGAGCCTGTGTCGGACTAGATGAGTTTGGCACAGGGTTTAAGATTTCCAGTGCTTGTCATGTTGAATCTGCATTATATGATTTCTGGATCAAAGTCAAGTGTCCGAGTGTATTTTTTAACTTAGGCGATACGGGGTCGCAGCTAAGTTCCTTAGCGTGGAGTGTATCTATACCCGGAGTAGTTTTTAACTTAGGCGATACAGAGTCGCAGCTAAGTCCCCGAGTGTGGAGCATATCTGCACTCGGAGTAGTTTTTAACTTAGGCGATACAGAGTCGCAACTAAGTCTCTGAGTGTGGAGCATGTCCGCACTCAGAGTTGTTATTAACTTAGGCGATACAGACTCGGAGGTAAGTTCGCGAGTATGGCGCGTGTCCGTACTTGGAGTAGTTTTCACTTAGGCGATACAGAGTCGTAGCTAAGCCCCTGAGTGTGGAGCGTGTCCGTACTCGGAGTAATTTTTAACTTAAGCGATACGGAGTCGCAGCTAAGCCCCCGAGTGTGGAGCGTGTCCGTACTCGGAGTTGTTTTAACTTAGGCGATGCGGAGTCGCAGCTAAGTTCCCGAGTGTGGAGCGTGTCCGTACTCGGAGTAGTTTTTTTAACTTAGACGATACGGAGTCGCAACTAAGTTCCCGAGTGTAGAGCGTGTCCGTACTCGGAGTAATTTTTAACTTAAGCGATACGGAGTCGCAGCTAAGCCCCCGAGTTTGGAGCGTGTCCGTACTCGGAGTTGTTTTAACTTAGGCGATGCAGAGTCGCAGCTAAGTTCCCGAGTGTGGAGCGTGTCCGTACTCGAAGTAGTTTTAACTTAGGCGATACAGAGTCGCAGCTAAGTTCCCGAGTATGGAGCGTGCCCGTACTCGAAGTAGTTTTAACTTAGGCGACACGGAGTCACAGCTAAGTTCCCGAGTGTGGAGCGTGTCCGTACTCGTAGTAATTTTAACTTAGGTGACACGGAGTCACAGCTAAGTTCCCGAGTGTGGAGCGTGTCCGTACTCGTAGTAGTTTTAACTTAGGCGATACATAGTCGCAGCTAAGTTCCCGAGTGTGGAGCGTGTCCTTACTCGTAGTAATTTTAACTTACGCGACACAGAGTCACAACTAAGTTCCCGAGTGTGGAGCGTGTCCGTACTCGTAGTAGTTTTAACTTAGGCGATACGGAGTCACAGCTAAGTTCCCGAGTGTGGAGCGTGTCCATACTCGTAGTAGTTTTAACTTAGGCAATACAGAGTCGCAGCTAAGTTCCCGAGTGTGGAGCGTGTCCGTACTCGAAGTAGTTTTAACTTAGGCGATACTGAATCACAGCTAAGCCGAGCGGTGGTGCGCGGGGCGTCCGAGTGATGAAGACGTGCCACACGGAGTGGCGATGCGTGGGGCATCCGAGTGAGGTAGACGAGTCCGACTGAGTGGCAACGCGCGGGGCATCCAAGTGATGTATGTCGAGGAGGCATCCGACCAACTGACGGCACGCGGGGCGGCCGTGTCCACTACGTCATCGAAGGGGCTTCCGTACACGTGAAAACGTACAAATGATTGTTGCGGCGGCTGAGCCTGAGTAGCGACGAGGATGGCACACAGATGCGTCGAGTGATCGCGTAACCTGTGTATGAAAAATAGCACAAGCCAGCATAAAGATTTATCAAAGTAATTTGGTCTTTTCTGAAATAGTTTGTGTAAATAACACCCATAGACACCCACTTGGTGTGTCAGGTGCTTGCTGGTTCGGAACAAGCAAGAGTTTAAAAGGGTGGAGGATCGGACTGAACTCGTTTGAGTTCTGGATCCAAATAAAGCGGAGTGAAGCGTTCCGATATGAAAATAACCAATCAAGTGCAGAGGTACACTAGGTGGTGTGGCCTCCGAGTAAACGTCATGTGTGACTTACTTACATTCGGTAATGCGGAAATAAATATTTAATTTAATGCAGTATGTGAAGAATGACTTAGCTGTCTGACGTCGCGCGGGCGGTCGAGCGAAGTAGACACGTCCGACTGAGTGGCGATGCATGGGGCGGCCAAGTGACGAAGACCTGTCTCGTCGAGTGGCAAAGTGCGGAGTTGCCGGGTGATGACGACGCATCCAACAGAGTGACGATGACGTGTCTCGCCGAGCGGCGATGCGCGGAGCTACCGAGTGATGACGACGCGTCCAACAGAGTGAAGGCGCGCGGGGTGACCGAGCGATGATGGAGCGTTCAGCAGAGTGAGGACGCGCGGGACGGTCGTGTGACGATGGCGTGTCTTGCCCAGTGGCGATGCACGGAGCTGCCGAGTGATGACGACGCGTCCAGCGGAGTGACGGCACGCGGGGTGACTGAGTGACGATGGAGCGTTCAGCCGAGTGACGGCGCGCGGGGTGGTCGAGTGACGAAGGAGCGTCGAGTCGAGTGACGATGCGCGGAGCGACCGAGTGACGAAGGAGCGTCCAGTCGAGTGGCGATGCGCGGAGCTGCCGAGTGACGAAGGAGCGTCCAGTTGAGTGGCGACGCGCGGAGCGACCGAGCGACGAAGGAGCGTCTCGCCGAGTGATGATGGAGCGTTCAGCAGAGTGACGGCGCGCGGAGCAACCGAGTGATGACGACGTGTCCGAATGGATTCACCCATGCTATGTCTTACCGTGCTATGTCTTACCTACTTTCCTTGAAAAGATCCATCCAATGACCCTGCCACTTTTTCATGTAAAGGCTCGATTAAATGCTGAGTGGTTATGCATGGTTAGCCATGCACACATGCATGCATGCAACCACTAATTGATGCAAAAATAGCGCAAGTAGTGAAAACGCGCGCTTTGGCCGCCATTATTAGGAAACTGACGCTGGAAAACCCACTAATCGACCGCTTAATGAGGCGGTCAATTAACTCCTCGGAAGAGTTATGAGGCCCATGTCCTTCCTTCCATTACTTTTCCTGCATGGGGTGAATCAATAAAATGGATGTTAGACAAAATTGACCAGCAACGTGGGAGCACCGGTGGGCTGTGCTCGTGTGCGTCCAATGCATAGCTCGAGCGACTGCGAGGTCATTTCCCTCGATCCCGAACAACATTGGGATTTGAGGAAGACGCCGGAGGAGGTGCCCTGTGTGGGAGTTGCGGGCCGGCGCAGCCAACGGCGAGACCGCCACGAGCTCCGGTGGTTATGTTTCTGTTCGGGGAGCTGGAGCTGCACGCAGGTCGGAGTCGTGCCTCGACGTCCGCGGAGCTGGGCCGAGGAACCAGCTCGCTTTAACGGTCGCCCGTGTGTGGTTGCTTGGCGACGACAGCGTATACGAGGCCGAAGATGACGACGGGCGCGCATCGGCGCTTCTTTATCCGGCTACCAACTGGAACAAAGGAAGGCAATCCATTTTGTATGAACCCGTATGCATACAAAAGAAAAGCAAACCGTCATTAAATCATTGTTTGATTGTAAAAAAAAGACAAGATGAGAAGAGGAACTCCCTGATACTTAGCATTTTATTCATCCGTAGATTGGGTGATGGCCGGGACTCCCATAGTCTAATATTCGATGATGATTGTTTATCTCCGGGAGATCATCCCAGAACAGCTTGGGTTAGTCAAGATTGAAGAAAATACCATTTGCATCATGGCTCGATAGACGCGATGCCCCACGGTGGGCGCCAAATGTCGTGGTAACGATTCCAACAATAGAAAGGGGTAGGATAACAGAGCATGATCTATCAAGATGCACATGGGTGACACGGTGGTTTTAGCGAGTTCGGGCCTCTCACAGTGGAGATAACAACCCTACGTCTCGTGCTCCGGAGAGGCTTTGTTTTATCTGTCATGGACATGAGTTACATGGTATAGAGAGAGAGCCAGAGCACGAAGGAAAGAATGAGCCCGCCGGGGGAGAAGAAAACTATATCCTAAGCTATGTGGTGGGGGTGGCTTATATAGAGTGCGTCACCCCCTCACCTCCTATGTTACAAGATGGAGCATTAGTGCCATGATGACAACCCACTATGAAACCTCCACTATGAGCATGATGCTTCGACTACCCTGTTGGTCTTCGCATATCCGAGTGAGACATATGGCCGAGTGGTTTACCGTCGTCCGAGTGGATAGTGTGTACTTGTCCGAGTGGATCCATACCGAGTGGATTAGATGTTGTCGCGATCCAGCCAGAATTTCCCTTGTAGTCCTAATAATGAGGTGCCCTTGGGTAGGACATATAGGTCAGGCCTATGACCCTACCCTAGGGCTATATCCCCATCACCCTAGCCGCCACACCTCCCATCTGGGGGCTGCCGCACCACCTGGGGGGGAACCCTAGGGGTGGCACCCCCCTCCCCTCCTTCTATATATATGGAGGGGTTTGGGGCTGTTTGGGGACACCGTTTCTTCTCCTCTCGGTGCATCCCTGCTCCCCTCCTTCCTCCTCCTCCCACGGTGCTTGGCGAAGCCCTGCCGGGAGACCTCGTCTCTCCATCGACACCATGCCGTAGTACTGCCGGAGATCTTCCCCAACCTCTCCCTCCTCCTTGCTGGATCAAGGTGTGGGAGACGTCACCGGGCTGCACGTGTGTTGAACGCGGAGGTGCCGTGGTTCGGCACTAGATCGGAATCTCATCGCGATCTGAATCGCCGCGAGTACGACTCCATCAACCGCGTTCTAGCAACGCTTCCGCTTAGCGATCTTCAAAGGTATGAAGATGCACTCACCCCTCTCTCGTTGCTGGTCTCTCCATAGGAAGATCTGAATATGTGTAAGAATTTTTTTGAATTTATGCTACGTTACGCAACAGTGGCATCCAAGCCAGGTTTTCTATGCGTAGATTCTATGGACGAGTAGAACACAAAAGGTTGTGGGCGATGATTTGTCAATTGCTTGCCGCTACTAGTCTTATTCTTTTCCGGCGGTATTGTGGGATGAAGCGGCCCGGACCGACCTTACACGTACGCTTACGTGAGACTGGTTCCACCGACAGACATGCACACCGTGCATAAAGGTGGCTAGCGGGTGTCTGTCTCTCCTACTCTAGTCGGATTGGATTTGATGAAAAGGGTCCTTATGAAGGGTAAATAGCTTTAGCATATCTTCGTTGTGTCTGTCATGTAGGTAAGAAGGCGTTCTTGCTAGAAACCCAAATCAGCCACGTAAAACTTGCAACAACAATTAGAGGACGTCTAACTTGTTTTTGCAGGGTTTGACATGTGATGTGATATGGCCAAAGTTGTGATGTTGCATGTATGATGTATGAGATGATCATGTTATTGTAATAGGTTTCACGACTTGCATGTCGATGAGTATGACAACTGGCAGGAGCCATAGGAGTTGTCTTAATTTATTTTATGAGATGCAATGCCATGTGCTTACTACTTTAACTTCATTGGTAACGGTTAGCTATAGTAGTAGTGATAGTAGTAGTTGGCGTGACGACTTCACGGAGACACGATGATGGAGATCATGGTGTCACGCCGGTGACAATGATGATCATGCGATGCCTGAAGATGGAGATCGAAAGAGCAAAGATGATAATGGCCATAGCATGTCACTATATGATTGCATTGTGATGTTTATCATGTTTTTCATCTTATTGCTTAGAACGACGGTAGCATAATAAGATGATCCCTCTTAAAATTTCGAGAATGTATTCCCCTAAGTGTGCACCGTTGCGAAGGATTGTCGTCTCGAAGCACCACATGATGATCGGGTGTGATAGATTCTAACGTTCGCATACAATGGGTGTAAGCCAGATTTACACACGCGAAACACCTAGGTTGACTCGACAAGCTTAGCATGTACAGACATGACCTCGAATACAAGAGACCGAAAGGTCGAACATGAGTCGTATGGTTGAATACGACCAGCATGAAGTTGCTCACCATGGTGACTAGTCCGTCTCACGTGATGATCGGACACGGGTTAGTCAACATGGATCATGTATCACTTAGATGACTAGAGGGATGTCGATTTCAGTGGGAGTTCATACTTAATTTGATTAATGAACTTAATTGTCATGAACTTAGTCTGAAAGTTGTCTTTAAAATATTGTAGATGGCCAACGTCAACCTCAATTTCAACGCATTCCTAGAGAAAAACAAGCCGAAAGATGATGGTAGCAACTATGCGGACTGGGTCCGCAACTTGAAGCTCATCCTTGAAGCAGCTAAAAAGGCTTATGTCCTTGATGCGCCGCTAGGTGACCCTCCCGCTCCCGCAGCAGCCCAGGACATTCTAAACGTATGGCAAACGCGGAGTGATGACTACTCTCTGGTCAGGTGTGGCATGTTATATAGTTTGGAAACGGGGCTCCAAAGGCGTTTTGAGCAACACGGTGCATATGAGATGTTCCAAGAGGTGAAACTGGTTTTTCAAGCTCATGCCCGTGTCGAGAGATATGAAGTCTCTGACAAGTTCTTTAGCTGTAAGATGGAGGAGAACAGTTCTGTCAGTGAGCACATACTCAAAATGTCTGGGTTACACGGTCGTCTGACTTCACTTGGAGTCGAACTTCCGGATGATGCTATAATTGACAGAATCCTCTAGTCTCTCCCACCAAGCTACAAAGGTTTTGTGATGAACTACAACATGCAAGGGATGGAGAAGACCATCCCCGAGTTGTACTCGATGCTCAAGTCTGCAGAGGTAGAAATCAAGAAAGAGCATCAAGTGTTGATGGTCAACAAGACCACCAGTTTCAAGAAGGGCAAGGGTAAGAAGAACTTCAAGAAAGACAACAAAGCCGTTGCCGCGCCCGGTAAGCCAGATGCCGGGAAGAAGAAAAAGAATGGACCCAAGCCTGAGACTAAGTGCTTCTATTGCAAGGGAAAAGGTCACTGGAAGCGGAACTGCCCCAAGTACTTAGCGGACAAGAAGGCCGGCAACGTTAAAGGTATATGTGATATACATGTTATTGATGTGTACCTTACTAGCGCTCGTAGTAGCTCCTGGGTATTTGATACCGGTGCTGTTGCTCACTGCTACGTCAACAAAAGACCTTCCCTCGCAATGGTGCTAGGAATCCTTCTGCTACGGGCTACGCCTTTAGGGACTTCCTTGGCAAATATGCAAAGGATTTCCCCGCGGCCTTGGAGCCTTGTGTTGGTGTTCCCTCGAAGCGGAAAGGGTGATGTAGCACAACGGCGGTAAGTATTTCCCTCAGTTTGAGAACCAAGGTATCAATCCAGAAGGAGGATCGCGTCAAGTCACAAGTACCTACACAAACACAAAGAGCTTGCACCCAACGCTATGAAGGGGTTGTCAATCCTTATAGATTGTTTGCAAAGTGAGAACTGAAAGAAAAAAGTAAACAAAGCAAAGTAAAAGTAAAAGTGGAGACGATAGTTGTGAATAGACCCGGGGCCGTAGTGTTCACTAGTGGCTTCTCTCATGAAAGCAAGTAGACGGCGGGTGAATGAATTACTGTCGAGCAATTGATAGAACCGCGCAAAGTCATGACGTTATCTATGGCAATGATTATATATATAGGCATCACGTCCAAAACAAGTAGACCGATACTTTCCGCATCTACTACTATTACTCCACACGTCGACCGCTATCCAGCATGCATCTAGTGTATTGAGTTCATAAGAATAGAGTAACGCCTTAAGCATGTAGATGGACAATCTCAAATCTATGATGAAAGCCCATCTTGTTACGCTTGATGGAAACAACACGATGCGTGCCTTGATGCCCCTTCTGTCACTGGGAAAGGTCACCGCACGGTATGAACCCAAAACCAAGCACTTCTCCCATTGCAAGAATCATAGATCTAGTTGGCCAAATAAAACCCAAGACTCGGAGAGACTTACAAGGATATCAAATCATGCATATAAGAAATCAGCAAAGACTCAAATATAACTCATAGATAATCTGATCACAAATCCACAATTCATCGGATCTCGACAAACACACCGCCAAAGAGGATTACATTGGATAGATCTCCATGAAGATCATGGAGAACTTTGTATTGAAGATCCAAGAGAGAGAAGAAGCCATCTAGCTACTAACTACGGACCCGTAGGTCTGAAGTGGACTACTCACGAGTCATTGGAGAGGCGATGATGTTGATGTAGAAGCCCTCCAACTCCAAAGTCCCCTCCGGGAGGGCACCGGTAAGGGTCTCGAGATGAGATCTCGCGGAAACGGAAGCTTGCGGCGGCGGAAAAGTGTTTTCGTGGATGCCCTGATTTTTTCTGCGATTTTAGGGAATTTATAGGCCAAAGAGCTAGGGAGGGGATCGCCAGGGAGGCCACAAGCCTGGTTGCCGCGGCCCCCTGGTCGCGGCAACAAGGCTTGTGGGCTCCCTGTGGGCCCCCTGCCTTGGCCCTCAAGTCCCCCGATCTTCTCTTGTTCTGGAAAAATTTATTTCGGGGATTTTATTCCGTTTGGACTCCGTTCCAAAATTAGATCTGAAAAGAGTCAAAAACACAGAAAAACAGGAACTGGCACTTGGCACTGAATTAATAAGTTAGTCCCAAAAAAGATATAAAAGGTATATAAAACATCCAAAGTTGACAAGATAACAACATGAAACCATCAAAAATTATAGATACGTTTGAGACGTATCACTCACATTTGCAACTCAAAGCAGGAACTGCGGAATAAGCGGATACTGGCCAAGGACGAGGTGACGATGCGCGTCGGGAATGGCTCCAAGGTCGATGTGATCGCTGTCGACACGCTACCTCTACATCTACCATCGGGATTAGTTTTAAACCTTAATAATTGTTATTTAGTACCAGCTTTGAGCATAAATATTGTATCAGGGTCTTGCTTAATGCGAGACAGCTACTCATTTAAGTAAGAGAATAATGGTTGTTCTATTTATATGAGTGATATGTTTTTTGATCATGCTCCGCTGGTAAATGGTTTATTCTTGATGAATCTTGATCGTGATGTTACACATATTCATAGTGTGAGTACCAAAAGATGTAAAGTTGATAATGATAGTCCCACATACTTGTGGAAGTGCCGCCTTGGTCATATCGGTGTTAAGCGCATGAAGAAGCTCCATACTGATGGACTATTAGAGTCTCTTGACTTTGAATCATTTGACACATGCGAACCGTGCCTCATGGGCAAGATGACTGATACGTCTCAAACGTATCTATAACTTTTGATGGTTTCATGCTGTTATCTTGTCATCTTTGGATGTTTTATGTACCTTTTATATCTTTTTTGGGACTAACTTATTAATTCAGTGCCAAGTGCTAGTTCCTGTTTTTTCTGTGTTTTTGGCTCTTTTCAGATCTGATTTTGGAACGGAGTCCAAACAGAATAAAATCCCCGAAATAAAATTTTCCCGAACGGAAGAAGATCAGGGGGCTTGAGGGCCAAGGGAGGAGAGCTACAGGGGGCCCACAAGCCCTGTAGCCGCCACCAGGGGAGGGGTGGCGGCTAGCAGGCTTTTGGCCTCCCTGGCGCCCAGGTGACCTAGCTCCTTTGCCTATATATTCCCTAAAATACAGAAAAATAGGGGAATCCACGAAAACACTTTTTCGCCGCCGCAAGCTTCTTTTTCCGCGAGATCTCATCTGGAGACCCTTCCCGGTGCCCTGCCGGAGGGGACTTTGGAGTTGGAGGGCTTTACATCAACATCATCGCCCCTCCAATGACTCGTGAGTAGTTCACTTCAGACCTACGTGTCCGTAGTTAGTAGCTAGATGGCTTCTTCTCTCTCTTGGATCTTCAATACAAAGTTCTCCATGATCTTCATGGAGATCTATCCGATGTAATCCTCTTTGGCGGTGTGTTTGTCGAGATCCGATGAATTGTGGATTTGTGATCATATTATCTATGAATTATATTTGAGTCTTTGCTGATTTCTTATATGCATGATTTGATATCCTTGTAAGTCTCTCCGAGTCTTGGGTTTTGTTTGGCCAACTAGATCTATGATTCTTGCAATGGGAGAAGTGCTTGGTTTTGGGTTCATACCGTGTGGTGACCTTTCCCAATGACAGTAGGGGCAGCAAGGCACGCATCATGTTGTTGCCATCAAGGGTAACAAGATGGGCTTTGTCGTAGATATGAGATTGTCCATCTACATCATGTCATCTTGCTTAAGGCGTTACTCTGTTCTTTTGGACTTAATACACTAGATGCATGCTGGATAGCGGTCGACGTGTGGAGTGATACGTCTGCGTCGTATCTACTTTTCCAAACTCTTTTGCCCTTGTTTTGGACTCTAATTTGCATGATTTGAATGGAACTAACCCGGACTGACGCTGTTTTCAGCAGAATTGCCATGATGTTGTTTTTGTGCAGAAATGAAAGTTCTCGGAACGTCCTGAAAATTTACGGAGAATTTTTCTGGAAAATATGAAAAATACCTGCGCAAAGATCCACCAGAGGGGGTGGGCCAGTGGGCCACAAGCCCTGTTGCCGCGGCCACCCCCTGGCCGCGACAACCAAGCTTGTGGGGCCCACGTGGCTCTGCCGCCCCCAATCTCAGCTCTATAAATTCACTTTCGCCCAGAAAAAACCAGAAGAAAAGATTTCGTCGCGCTTGCGATACGGAGGCGCCGCCACATCCTGTTCTTCATCTGGAGGACAGATCTGGAGTCCGTTTTGGGCTCTGGAGAGGGGAAATCGTCGCCATCGTCGTCATCAACCTTCTTCCCTCTCCAATTCCATGAAGCTCTTCATCGTTCGTGAGTAATCTATTCGTAGGCTCGCTGGGCGGTGATGAGTAGGATGAGATCTATCATGTAATCGAGTTAGTTTTGACGAGGATTGATCCCTAGTATCCACTATGTTCTGAGATTGATGTTGCTAGTACTTTGCCATGCTTAATGCTTGTCACTAGGTGTCACGCCCAAGATGCGACCCTATCCTCAATTTGGCACGAAGGCCTCGTCACGGATAGAAGCGCATCTCGTCGGGTCGCAAGAATGGATATCGTTACAAATACATGTACTGAAAAGAAGAGATATATATATAGAATTGGCTTACACTCGCCACAAGCTACATCAGAGTCACATCAGTACATTACATAATCATCAAGAGTAAGAGCAGGGTCCGACTACGGACGAAAACAAACGACAAAAGAAGAACGACGTCCATCCTTGCTATCCCAGGCTGCCGGCCTGGAACCCATCCTAGATCGATGAAGAAGAAGAAGAAGAAGCAACTCCAAATGAACAATCAACGCGCTCGTGTCAAGTAACCTTTGTCTGTACCTGCAACTGGTGTTGTAGTAATCTGTGAGCCACAGGGGACTCAGCAATCTCATTTCCAAAGGTATCAAGACTAGCAAAGCTTAATGGGTGAGGTATGGTTAAGTGGTGAGGTTGCAGCAGCGGCTAAGCATATATTTGGTGGCTAAACTTACGAGTACAAGAAATAAGAGGGGGAAGTGTTGGAATTATGCCCTAGAGGCAATAATAAATGTATAGTTATTATTATAATTCCTGTATCAAGATAATAGTTTATTATCCATGCTATAATTGTATTGAATGAAGACTCATTTACATGTGTGGATACATAGACAAAACACCGTCCCTAGCATGCCTCTAGTTGGCTAGCCAGTTGATCGATGATAGTCAGTGTCTTCTGATTATGAACAAGGTGTTGTTGCTTGATAATTGGATCACGTCATTGGGAGAATCACGTGATGGACTAGACCCAAACTAATAGACGTAGCATGTTGATCGTGTCATTTTGTTGCTACTGTTTTCTGCGTGTCAAGTATTTATTCCTATGACCATGAGATCATATAACTCACTGACACCGGAGGAATGCTTTGTGTGTATCAAACGTCGCAACGTAACTGGGTGACTATAAAGATGCTCTACAGGTATCTCCGAAGGTATTAGTTGAGTTAGTATGGATCAAGACTGGGATTTGTCACTCCGTGTGACAGAGAGGTATCTCGGGGCCCACTCGGTAATACAACATCACACACAAGCCTTGCAAGCAGTGTAACTTAGTGTAAGTTGCGGGATCTTGTATTACTGAACGAGTAAAGAGACTTGCCGGTAAACGAGATTGAAATAGGTATACGGATACTGACGATCGAATCTCGGGCAAGTAACATACCGAAGGACAAAGGGAATGACATACGGGATTATACGAATCCTTGGCACTGAGGTTCAAACGATAAGATCTTCGTGGAATATGTAGGATCCAATATGGGCATCCAGGTCCCGCTGTTGGATATTGACCGAGGAGTCTCTCGGGTCATGTCTACATAGTTCTCGAACCCGCAGGGTCTGCACACTTAAGGTTCGACGTTGTTTTATGCGTATTTGAGTTATATGGTTGGTTACCGAATGTTGTTCGGAGTCCCGGATGAGATCACAGACGTCACGAGGGTTTCCGGAATAGTCCGGAAACGAAGATTGATATATAGGATGACCTCATTTGATTACCGGAAGGTTTTCGGAGTTACCGGGAATGTACCGGGAATGACGAATGGGTTCCGGGAGTTCACCGGAGGGGGGCAACCCACTCCGGGGAAGCCCATAGGCATTTGGGGGGGGTCACACCAGCCCTTAGTGGGCTGGTGGGACAGCCCACCAATCCCCTATGCGCCAAGAGAGAAAAATTCAAAGGAAAGGAAAAAAAAGGGAAGAAGTGGGAAGGGGGAAGGACTCCCTCCCACCAAACCAAGTAGGACTCGGTTTGGGGGGGGAGAGTCCTCCCCCCTGGCTCGGCCGACCCCTTGGGGATCCCTTGGACCCCAAGGCAAGGTCCCCCTCCCTCCTCCTATATATATGGGGCTTTTAGGGCAGATTTGAGATGACTTTCTCACGGCTGCCCGACCACATACCTCCATAGTTTTTCCTCTAGATCGCGTTTCTGCGGAGCTCGGGCGGAGCCCTGCTGAGACGAGATCATCACCAACCTCCGGAGCGCCGTCACGCTGCCGGAGAACTCTTCTACCTCTCCGTCTCTCTTGCTGGATCAAGAAGGCCGAGATCATCGTCGAGCTGTACGTGTGCTGAACGCGGAGGTGCCGTCCGTTCGGTACTAGATCGTGGGACTGATCGCGGGATTGTTCGCGGGGCGGATCGAGGGACGTGAGGACGTTCCACTACATCAACCGCATTCTCTAACGCTTCTGCTGTACGATCTACAAGGGTACATAGATCACTCATCCCCTCTCGTAGATGGACATCACCATGATAGGTCTTCGTGCGCGTAGGAAATTTTTTGTTTCCCATGCGACGTTCCCCAACAGTGGCATCATGAGCTAGGTTCATGCGTAGATGTCTTCTCGAGTAGAACACAAAAGGTTTTGTGGGCGGTGATGTGCATTTTGCCGCCCTCCTTAGTCTTTTCTTGATTCCGCGGTATTGTTGGATTGAAGCGGCTTGGACCGACATTACTCGTACGCTTACGAGAGACTGGTTTCATCGTTACGAGTAACCCCCTTTGCTCAAAGATGACTGGCAAGTGACGGTTTCTCCAACTTTAGTTGAATCGGATTTGACCAAGGAGGTCCTTGGATGAGGTTAAATAGGAACTCATATATCTCCGTTGTGGTGTTTGCGTAAGTAAGATGCGATCCTACTAGATACCCTTGGTCACCACGTAAAACATGCAACAACAAAATTAGAGGACGTCTAACTTGTTTTTGCAGGGTATGATTGTGATGTGATATGGCCAACGATGTGATGTGATATATTGGATGTATGAGATGATCATGTTGTAATAGAAATATCGACTTGCATGTCGATGGTACGACAACCGGCAGGAGCCATAGGGTTGTCTTTATACTAACGTTTGTGCTTGCAGATGCGTTTACTATTTTGCTAGGATGTAGGTTTAGTAGTAATAGCATACGTAGCACGACAACCCCGATGGCAACACGTTGATGGATGATCATGGTGTGGCGCCGGTGACAAGAAGATCGTGCCGGTGCTTTGGTGATGGAGATCAAGAAGCACGTGATGATGGCCATATCATGTCACTTATGAATTGCATGTGATGTTAATCCTTTTTTTGCACCTTGTTTTTCTTAGAACGACGGTAGCATTATGAGGTGATCTCTCACTAAAATTTCAAGACGAAATTGTGTTCTCCCCGACTGTGCACCGTTGCTACAGTTCGTCGTTTCGAGACACCACGTGATGATCGGGTGTGATAGACTCAACGTTCACATACAACGGGTGCAAAACAGTTGCGCACGCGGAACACTCGGGTTAAGCTTGACGAGCCTAGCATGTGCAGACATGGCCTCGGAACACATGAGACCGAAAGGTCGATCATGAATCATATAGTTGATATGATTAGCATAGGGATGCTTACCACTGAAACTATACTCAACTCACGTGATGATCGGACTTGGGATAGTGTAAGTGGATCATGAACCACTCAAATGACTAGAGAGATGTACTTTTTGAGTGGGAGTTTAGCATATAATTTGATTAAGTTGAACTCTAATTATCTTGAACATAGTCTAAGTCCACTTTGAATATATTTGTGTTGTAGATCATGGCTCACGCAAGTGTCATCCTGAATTTTAATACGTTCCTAGAGAAAGCTAAGTTGAAAGATGATGGAAGCAACTTTGTAGACTGGGCTCGTAATCTTAAGCTTATCTTACAAGCTGGAAAGAAGGATTATGTCCTTAATGCCGCGCTAGGAGATGAACCACCCGCTACGGCTGATCAAGATGTTAAGAACGCTTGGTTAGCACGTAAGGAGGACAACTCAATAGTTCAATGTGCAGTCTTGTATGGCTTAGAACCGGGACTTCAACGTCGCTTTGAACGTCATGGAGCATTTGAGATGTTCCAGGAGTTGAAGTTTATCTTTCAGAAGAATGCCCGGATCGAGAGGTATGAGACCTCCGATAAATTCTATGCTTGCAAGATGGAGGAAAACTCGTCTGTCAGTGAACATGTGCTCAAAATGTCTGGGTACTCAAACCGTCTAGCTGAACTGGGGATTGAACTCCCGCAAGAAGCTATCACTGACAGAATCCTTCAATCACTGCCGCCAAGCTATAAAGGCTTTGTGTTGAACTACAACATGCAAGGGATGAACAAGTCTCCCGGCGAGTTGTTTGCGATGCTGAAAGTCGCAGAGTCTGAACTCCGTAAAGAGCATCAAGTGTTGATGGTGAGCAAGACCACTAGTTTCAAGAGAAACGGCAAAGGCAAGAAGGGCAATTCGAAGAAGAGCGGCAAGCCTGTTGCCAATCCACCGAAGAAACCCAAGGCTGGACCTAAGCCTGAAACAGAGTGCTTCTATTGCAAGGGTATGGGTCACTGGAAGCACAATTGCCCCAAGTATCTGGCAGATAAGAAGGCGGGCAAAGAAAAATCAGGTATATTTGATATACATGTTATTGATGTGTACTTAACCGGCTCTCGTAGTAGTGCCTGGGTATTCGATACCGGTTCTGTTGCTCATATTTGCAACTCGAAGCAGGAACTGCGGAATAGACGAAGGCTGGCGAAAGACGAAGTGACGATGCGCGTAGGAAACGGTTCCAAGGTTGATGCAATCGCCGTCGGCACAGTGTCACTTCAACTACCATCGGGATTAGTGATGAACTTAAATCATTGTTATTTAGTGCCTGCGTTGAGCATGAACATTATATCTGGATCTTGTTTATTGCGAGACGGTTACTCTTTTAAGTCTGAGAATAATGGTTGTTCTATTTCTATGAGTAACATCTTTTATGGTCATGCACCGAATGTGAGAGGATTGTTCATATTGAATCTTGATAGCGATACGCATATACATAACATTGAGACCAAAAGAGTTAGAGTAAATAATGATAGCGCCATATTTTTGTGGCAGTGCCGCTTGGGTCATATTGGTGTAAAGCGCATGAAGAAACTCCATGCTGATGGACTTTTGGAGTCACTTGACTTTGATTCACTTGACACGTGCGAACCATGCCTCATGGGCAAGATGACTAAGACTCCGTTCTCCGGAACAATGGAGCATGCAAGTGACTTGTTGGAAATCATACATACTGATGTGTGTGGTCCAATGAGCGTGGAGGCACGCGGCGGATATCGTTATTTTCTCACCTTCACTGACAATTTAAGTAGATATGGTTATGTTTACTTGATGAAGCACAAGTCTGAAACATTTGAAAAGTTCAAGCAATTTCAGAGTGAAGTGGAAATTCATCGTAACAAGAAGATCAAGTTCCTACGGTCTGATCGTGGGGGTGAGTATCTGAGTTTCGAGTTTGGTACTCACTTAAGACAATGTGGAATTGTTTCGCAGTTAACACCGCCTGGAACACCACAATAATGGTGTGTCCGAACGTAGTAATCGTACTTTGTTAGAAATGGTGCGATCTATGATGTCTCTTACTGATTTGCCGTTATCGTTTTGGGGTTATGCATTAGAAACATCAGCATTCACTTTAAATAGGGCACCATCAAAATCCATTGAGACGACACCATACGAACTGTGTTATGGCAAAAGGCCAAAGTTGTCGTTTCTTAAAGTTTGGGGATGTGATGCTTATGTCAAAAAGCTTCAGCCTGAAAAGCTGGAACCCAAAGCGGAAAAGTGCGTCTTCATAGGTTACCCAAAAGAGACAGTTGGGTACACCTTCTATCTCAAATCCGAGGGCAAAGTGTTTGTTGCTAATAACGGAACTTTTCTCGAGAAGGAGTTTCTCTCGAGAGAATTGAGTGGGAGGAAGATAGAACTTGACGAGGTTGTCGAACCTCTCATCCCTCTGGATGGTGGCGCAGGGCAAGGGGAAACCTCTGTCATTGCGATGCCGGTTGAGGAGGAAGTTAATGATGATGATCATGAAACTCCAGTTCAAGTTTCTGTTGAACCACGCAGGTCGACGAGATCACGCGCTGCTCCAGAGTGGTACGGTAATCCCGTTTTATCAATCATGTTGTTAGACAACAATGAACCTGTAAATTATGAAGAAGCAATGGTGGGCCCAGATTCCAACAAATGGCTAGATGCCATGAAATCCGAGATAGGATCCATGTATGAGAACAAAGTGTGGACTTTGGAGATACTGCCTGAGGGCCGCAAGGCTATTCAGAACAAATGGATCTTTAAGAAGAAGACGGACGCTGACGGTAATGTGACCGTTTATAAAGCTCGACTTGTGGCAAAGGGTTTTTTCACAAGTTCCAGGAACTGACTACGATGAGACTTTCTCTCCCTTAGCGATGCTTAAGTCCGTCAGAATCATGTTAGCAATAGGTGAATTTTTCGATTATGAAATCTGGCAGATGGATGTCAAAACGACATTCCTTAACGGTTTCCTTAAGGAAGAGTTGTATATGATGCAACCCGAAGGTTTTGTCGATCCTAAAAATGCTGACAAGGTGTGCAAGCTCCAGCGATCCATTTATGGACTGGTGCAAGCATCTCGGAGTTGGAACAAACGCTTTGATGAGGTGATCAAAGCATTTGGGTTTATACAAGTGGTTGGAGAATCTTGTATTTACAAGAAAGTGAGTGGGAGATCTGTGGCGTTTCTAATATTATATGTGGATGACATATTACTGATTGGAAACAACGTAGAGCTTTTGGAGAGCATAAAAGGTTACTTGAATAAAAGTTTCTCTATGAAGGACCTAGGAGAAGCTGCTTACATTCTAGGCATTAAGATCTATAGGGATAGATCAAAGCGCCTGATAGGACTTTCACAAAGCACATACCTTGATAAAGTTTTGAAGAGGTTCAAAATGGAACAGTCCAAGGAAGGGTTCTTGCCAGTGTTACAAGGTACGAGATTGAGTAAGACTCAGTGCCCAGCAACTGATGAAGATAGAGAGCATATGCGCTCCGTCCCCTATGCTTCAGCCATAGGCTCTATCATGTATGCAATGCTGTGCACTAGACCGGATGTTAGCCTGGCCATAAGTATGGCAGGTAGGTTCCAGAGTAATCCAGGAGTGGATCACTGGACGGCGGTCAAGAATATCCTGAAGTACCTGAAAAGGACTAAGGAGATGTTTCTCGTGTATGGAGGTGACGAAGAGCTCGCCGTAAAAGGTTACGTCGATGCAAGCTTTGACACAGATCCGGACGACTCTAAGTCGCAAACCGGATACGTATTTATGGGGGTGCAGTTCCAAGCAAAGCGTCGTAGCAGATTCTACATGTGAAGCGGAGTACATGGCTACCTCGGAGGCGGCTAAGGAGGGTGTCTGGATGAAGCAGTTCATGACGGATCTTGGAGTGGTGCCAAGTGCACTGGATCCAATAACCTTGTTCTGTGACAATACTGGTGCCATTGCCTTAGCAAAGGAACCAAGGTTTCACAAGAAGACCAGACACATCAAACGACGCTTCAACCTCATCCGCGACTACGTCGAGGAGGAGGACGTAAATATATGCAAAGTGCACACGGATCTGAATGTAGCAGACCCGCTGACTAAACCTCTTCCACGGCCAAAACATGATCGACACCAGAACTGTATGGGTGTTAGATTTATTACAATGTAATTCACATGGTGATGTGAGGGCTAGATTATTGACTCTAGTGCAAGTGGGAGACTGTTGGAATTATGCCCTAGAGGCAATAATAAATGTATAGTTATTATTATAATTCCTGTATCAAGATAATAGTTTATTATCCATGCTATAATTGTATTGAATGAAGACTCATTTACATGTGTGGATACATAGACAAAACACCGTCCCTAGCATGCCTCTAGTTGGCTAGCCAGTTGATCGATGATAGTCAGTGTCTTCTGATTATGAACAAGGTGTTGTTGCTTGATAATTGGATCACGTCATTGGGAGAATCACGTGATGGACTAGACCCAAACTAATAGACGTAGCATGTTGATCGTGTCATTTTGTTGCTACTGTTTTCTGCGTGTCAAGTATTTATTCCTATGACCATGAGATCATATAACTCACTGACACCGGAGGAATGCTTTGTGTGTATCAAACGTCGCAACGTAACTGGGTGACTATAAAGATGCTCTACAGGTATCTCCGAAGGTATTAGTTGAGTTAGTATGGATCAAGACTGGGATTTGTCACTCCGTGTGACGGAGAGGTATCTCGGGGCCCACTCGGTAATACAACATCACACACAAGCCTTGCAAGCAGTGTAACTTAGTGTAAGTTGCGGGATCTTGTATTACGGAACGAGTAAAGAGACTTGCCGGTAAACGAGATTGAAATAGGTATACGGATACTGACGATCGAATCTCGGGCAAGTAACATACCGAAGGACAAAGGGAATGACATACGGGATTATACGAATCCTTGGCACTGAGGTTCAAACGATAAGATCTTCGTGGAATATGTAGGATCCAATATGGGCATCCAGGTCCCGCTGTTGGATATTGACCGAGGAGTCTCTCGGGTCATGTCTACATAGTTCTCGAACCCGCAGGGTCTGCACACTTAAGGTTCGACGTTGTTTTATGCGTATTTGAGTTATATGGTTGGTTACCGAATTTTGTTCGGAGTCCCGGATGAGATCACGGACGTCACGAGGGTTTCCGGAATAGTCCGGAAACGAAGATTGATATATAGGATGACCTCATTTGATTACCGGAAGGTTTTCGGAGTTACCGGGAATGTACCGGGAATGACGAATGGGTTCCGGGAGTTCACCGGAGGGGGGCAACCCACTCCGGGGAAGCCCATAGGCATTTGGGGGGGGGGGTCATACCAGCCCTTAGTGGGCTGGTGGGACAGCCCACCAATCCCCTATGCGCCAAGAGAGAAAAAATCAAAGGAAAGGAAAAAAAAGGGAAGAAGTGGGAAGGGGGAAGGACTCCCTCCCACCAAACCAAGTAGGACTCGGTTTGGGGGGGGAGAGTCCTCCCCCCTGGCTCGGCCGACCCCTTGGGGATCCCTTGGACCCCAAGGCAAGGTCCCCCTCCCTCCTCCTATATATATGGGGCTTTTAGGGCAGATTTGAGATGACTTTCTCACGGCTGCCCGACCACATACCTCCATAGTTTTTCCTCTAGATCGCGTTTCTGCGGAGCTCGGGCGGAGCCCTGCTGAGACGAGATCATCACCAACCTCCGGAGCGCCGTCACGCTGCCGGAGAACTCTTCTACCTCTCCGTCTCTCTTGCTGGATCAAGAAGGCCGAGATCATCGTCGAGCTGTACGTGTGCTGAACGCGGAGGTGCCGTCCGTTCGGTACTAGATCGTGGGACTGATCGCGGGATTGTTCGCGGGGCGGATCGAGGGACGTGAGGACGTTCCACTACATCAACCGCGTTCTCTAACGCTTCTGCTGTACGATCTACAAGGTTACGTAGATCACTCATCCCCTCTCGTAGATGGACATCACCATGATAGGTCTTCGTGCGCGTAGGAAAATTTTTGTTTCCCATGCGACGTTCCCCAACAGGAAGATCTACGCATAACGGACGTGTCTACTAATGATCAAATGAATGATCCTGAACACCTACCTACGTCAGACATAACCCCACCGTGTCCTCGATCGGAGAAAGAACTCACGAAAGAGGCAGTCACGATTACGCACACAGTTGGCATATTTTAATTAATTAACTTCAAGTTATCTAGAACCAGTGTTAAACAAAGTTTCCACGTTGCCACATAACCGCGGGCATGACTTTCCGAAAGATTTAACCCTGCAGGGGTGCTCCAACTAGTCCACCACAAATTACAACAAGCCGCATAGAAATCCTCAATCACGAAGCTCGCGATCTCGTCAGATTCCCTAGTGGAAAACCTCAACTCTGAGATTACCCAAAGCATCACCGGAATCCCGATGCACAAGATATCTCGTCAAAGGTAAAACTAATCCAGCAAGGCCGCCCGACGTGTCGACATACCCGATAGGAGCCGCGTATCTCGTTCTCAGGACACGACGGATGGAAGTAGCTACGAGTGCCAAACCTCGAGTTTCCTCGCGGTAGCCCTGCAAACCGAAAACGACATCAACACAAATATTCACCATGGCAAATGCAAGACATGATGCATACCCTAATATGATGCATGATCAGTTCAATGATGCAGGCATGGCATGGAAATTCACCTCACACAAACTCTACACATTAAGTGAAGCTCGATATGCAACGGGTTGCATATCGACGAAACTCCACGATTAATTATTAGTTCACTCCCGTTAATTTACCGGCAAGGTTAAATGTTTTTAACATGGCAAGGGGTGAAGCGACGGTTCTACGTGGCATACTAGTCGATAGCACGCGGGACTTAGAACAGAGCTACGACACAAGAGACATGCGACACAATATATTATGCCATGAATGCGTCATGCATGCAAGTTTCAACATCACGATAAGAAGAGAAAGAAGCAGGTGTCGCCACGGCGAGCGAAAGGGAAACTATGGCGGCAAGACAGAAACGATGCCACGACAACGTTCCTATCCCGATAACTCATCGAGATATCGGTGCCAAGGAACTGGGAACGCGTGCGGGAACGGTAAATAAAGATGGGGTGATCCCGTATCTCGGGTTCCCATGTGTCGAGGCACGACGAAAGAAGACAACATGCAACGACATACATACGGTGCAAACATACATACAACTCATACATCATATGTGTTCGGTACACGGCACGTTCTCACGGTATACCTTCGACGCGTGCGAATCGAAGCGGTTCGGGTTGGTGAAGGAGATCAACGATCGTCGTGGACGTCGTGGAAGTAGAGGTACTCGGGTCTCGTCGATGGTAGTCGTTCGCTCGGCGTCGTGGTTCTCGGGTCTTCGGCGTCGGTAGTCGATCACGTTTCCGAAGAGGCCATCGAGGACGTCGTGGTACTCGCGGCGAGCTTGTCGATTCCATGAAGGAGGGTGCTTGCGAACTTCGGCGACGGAACCTGCGACAGCAGCAGCAACAACAACTAGCAAGCGCAGCAAACTACCTACAACTACTGACACTAGCATCTAACAGCAAGCTACGGCAGCGACAACGGCATCTACATCAACTAAACGCAAGCAAGCACGGCAGCAAGCACGCAAGGGCTACGGCACAAGCAGCACGAGCAGCAATAGCAAACGGCAACCAACAAGCAGCAGGAAGCATCTACATGCAACAGCAACATCAACCATCTACAGCGACGGCAGCAAGCAGCATCAAGCAGTAACGACAGGAGGTAACAACAGCGGCGGCAGCAAGCAGCAAGCGACAACAAGCAACGCGACAACATGCACCAGCCATGGCGACATCCAACAGCAACTCGCAGCAGCTAACACGGCAAGTAGCAAGCAATAGCTATAGCGGCAGCAGCTTGGCAACGGCAAGTAGCAGAGCAGCGGCTACAGCAAGCGAAGGCAAGCAGCACAACAACATCAAAGCTACTTCCGGCAGCAGCAACGGCAGGCAGAGGAGGCCGAGCCTGGAGGACTTGGCGCGCACAGGGCCTGGAGAGAACGGCCACGGCGGGCGGCGCAACGACCACGGCGCAGGCGGGGCGTAGCGGAAGGTGCCGACGGCGGGCGTGGCGCACCGGCGGGGCGCAGGAGAAGAGCCGGGCAATCGGCGCAGGCGACGCGGCAGGACAGCTGCTGGAGGCGGCGACGCGCGGCCATGGCGAGGCCGAGGAGAGGCCATGGCGCGCGGGGACAGCGGGGCGAGCTGAAGGCGGCTGGCAAGCAGGGCTAGGGTTCCGAGGGGGAAGACGAGGCGCGGCAGGCGGCGCGGTAGCTTCTCCCTGCGAGCGAGGGGGAGGGGCATCAGGAGGAATACGACGTTGGGAGGGGAGAACGACGCTGGGGGCTGGGCTAGGTCAGGGAGGGGAGGCCTGGGGAGGAGGCGCGTGGGATCGGGACAGGGACAGGGGATCGAGGAGGGGGCGAGGGAACGACGCAAGGAGGACGAGGGATCGGGGAAGGAGGCGCTAGGGCAGGGGGCTGCTGGGCCTGGGCCGGCTCCCTCTTTCCTATTTGGTTTTTTTAATAAGATAGAGAACAAACTTAAAGGAAAAATATGTTTTAACAAAAAAAAATGCATTTTACTCCTTTAAAAATAAACCCCAACTATCAAATAGATTGGGCCTCTTTTAACAAATAAAACTAAAATCTTTTGAAGAATAAAATTAAATCCCTTTTACAAAAGAATAAAATTAAACTTTTTTACAAAAGATTAAAATCAAACCCCTTTTGAAGAATTAAATAAAACCTCTTTATTTAAAGAATAAAATAAAAGCCCTTTAAAAGAGAAAAGTAAATGAGACGGTTTTAAAATGAAACCAAAGGAGAAAAATAAAGAAAACCCAAGGGTTGCCCCCACATTTAATAAAAGGATCTTTTAAAAGAAGACGAATCTTTTGACGGGGTTAAAACCGAACTTTAGCAAAAACCACGAAAACGAAATAAGAGGGAGAGGGGGAGGAGGTTTTCTATCCGCGGTGCAACAGGGTTTGAATCGGCTCTGTTGCACCCACTCTCGTCACGCCAACGAACAACGCCACACTCACAAGCACTCACAAGCAACAACACAACGCAACATCAACACCGACAAAAACACAGTTGACATGATGCCATGCATGATGCGACGATGCAAACTAAATGACGATGCAACAAATAAAACTAATCACATGACAGAAACGGAATTAAAAGGGGGAATCTTCTGGGCGTCGGTCTCGGGCTGTCACACTAGGGCCGGAGTGCCATGATTTCAGATCTGAAATTATTATGTTGTCACCAATATATGTGTGTTTTAGATCCGATCTTGCAAGTTGTCGTTACCTACTATGTGTTATGACCCGACAATCCCGGAGTGACAATAACTGGAACCACTCCCGGTGATGATCATAGTTTGAGGAGTTCATGTGTTCACCAAGTGCTAATGCGTTATTCCGGTTCTTTATTAAAAGGAGAACCTTAATATCCCGTAGTATCCTTTTGGACCCCGCTGCCACGGGAGGGATGGATAATAGATGTCATGCAAGTTCTTTTCCCTAAGCACGTATGACTACACACGGAATGCATGCCTACATCACATTGACGAACGGGAGCTAGTCACATATCTCTCCGTGTTATAACTGTTGCATGATGAATATCATCCAAACGAATCACCGACCCATTGCCTACGAGTTTGTCCCACTGCTACTGCTGTTACTTGTCTTGCTCTGCTGCTACTGCTGTTACTACTGTCGCTTGCTAGTGCTGCTACTTGCTACTGTTGCTACTTGCTACTGCTGTCACTACTGCTGTTCCTTGCTACTGCTATTACTCGTTACACTGCTGCTACCTGCTACAATTCTGGTTCGCTCGTCGTTGACGAGAACAGACAATTTCTGTCAACGAGCAACTTCTGGTGCCATTGATACGACCGTTAGAAATAGTCTGCCATGTCAACAGATCGTTTCTAACACTGTTGTTATCATACTACTTTGCTGCTGATACTTTGCTTGCACATACTAATCTTTCAGGTGTGGTTGAATCTGACATATTCAGCTGCTAATACTCGAGAGTATCCTCTCACCTCCTGCCTGGCGAATCAACAAATTTGGATCGAATACTCTACCCTCGAAAACTGCCGCGAACCCCGCGCTGGTGGGCCGTCAACAACATTCTTCTAGTTTCAATTCCCGGAGAGTGCTAGCAGCATTCTTCTGGTGCCGTTGCGGGGGAAGGTATGTTGTCACGGAGTCAGCATTTTTCTGGCGCCGTTGCCGGGGAGGTATTGTTATATTCTCTGAGTCACTTGGGATTTATATCTGATGATCATTATGAAGAATCTGAAGGATCCAAAAACCAAAGTCTTGCCCTCAACTACGAGGGGAGGTAAGGAACTGCCATCTAGCTCTGAACTTGATTCACCTTCAGTTATGAGTAAGTTTGCGACATCAGCTCCTGCTAGAAATCTTGATATGTCGCCTATGCTTGATGATGCTTATGAAGCTACTGCTAGAGATACTATGCTTGATATTATGCCTGATGATACTATGCTTGATACTATGCGTGATACTGCTAGAGATGCTATGCCTGATACTGGTAGAGATGCTATGCTTGATACTGCTTTGCCTGATGATGCTAGAGATGCTATTTTGCCTGATGATGCTATGCTTGATACTGCTAGAGATGCTACTTTGCCTGATGTGCCACTAGGAGTGTTCCTTGATGCTCATATTGCTAGAGGTACTGCCAATGCTCGTGATGCTTCTAAAACTGCCGATACTATTGAGATAGAACCTGCTTTTGCTCCTGCTAGATCTAGCTCTCCTAGATATGAATTGCCTGATATACCTGAGGGTTACGTTATGGAGGGAGAGATAGTTGAGGATTTTCTTGCATGTAAGGATGCCTATGACGCTGAGAAATTACTTCTCAAGTGGAAGGAAAAATATCTGAAAGCTAGGATGAAATACGACCCGAAGTTTGCCACTTCACCTATCTTTATCACCGATAAGGATTATGAATTCTCTGTCGATCGTGAGATAATATCTCTAGTCTAATCTGATCCTTTCCACGGTTATGAGTCTGAAACGGTCGTAGCCCATCTTACCAAACTACACGATATAGCCACCCTTTTCACTAGTGAGGAGAAGATCCGCCACTACTATATCCTTAAGCTGTTTCCTTTCTCTCTAAAGGATGACGCTAAAGCCTGGTTCACTTCTCTTGCTCCTAGATGTGTGAGTAGTCCCTAGGATATGATCTATTACTTCTATGAGAAATATTTCCCTGCCCACAAGAAGCAAGCTGCCTTGCAGGAAATATACAACTTTGCTCAACTCAAAGTAGAGAGTCTCCCACAAGCTTGGGGGGGGGGGCTCGTCCAGCTACAGAATGCTTTGCGTGATCACCCTCTTAAGAAGAACGAGATACTTGATATCTTCTATAACGAACTTACCGATGCTTCTAGAGACCACCTAGATAGTTGTGCCGGTTGTGTTTTTAGGGAACGAACTGTAGAACAAGATGAGACTCTACTGAATAACATCTTGATCAGCAATAATGCTTGGACTATTCCCGAACCACCTCCTAAGCCAACCCCGAAGAAAAGAGGTATGCTATTCCTCAGTCCCGAAGATATGCAAGAAGCCAAGAAATCTATGCAAGAGAAAGACATTAGATCTGAAGTTGTCAAAAATCTACCACCTATCAAAGAGATCCATGGTCTCGATAACCCGATACAGGTAGTAGAAGTAAATTCTCTGCATAGGTTTGATGAGAGTGATATTCCTTTTGATAAACCTGCTAGCCTGTGTTTTGATGAATTTGACAACTTTGTTGCCAAACAACAGAGTTTCAATGATTATGTTAGCATACATTTGGAACAAAGTACTCGTATGCTTAGTCATTTAAGTGCTTGTGTAGACAGAAATGTCCATAATCTGAAGCTTCTGAGTAAACATGCCTCTATGATTACTACTCAGGTAGAACAAGTACTTAAAGCTCAAAATGACATGCTCAATGAATTAGAAGACAACTCTGTCAAAGTCATTACTAGAGGAGGCAAAATGACTCAGGAACCTTTGTATCCTGAAGGTCATCCTAAGAGAATTGATCAAGATTCTCAAGGAGTTAATGCAGATACACCCAGTCATCCTAAGGAGAAGAAGAAGGATGATAGAAACTTGCATGTTAGTTCACCAAATACTGTCACACCTGAAGAACCAAATGATATTTTTGCGTCTGATGCAGAAACACAATCTGGTGATGAACATGAACCTGGTGACAATATGGACAGCGATGTTCATAATGATGCTCAACCTAGCAATGATAAGGATGTGGAGATTGAACCTACGGTTAATCCTGATAACCCACAACCTAAGAGATACGATAAGAATGACTTCACTGCTAGGAAGCATGGTAAAGAAAGAGAGCCATAGGTTTAGAGACCTATGCCCTTTCCTCCTAAGCCATCCAAGAAAAAGGATGATGAGGATTTTGAGCGCTTTATTGAAATGATAAGACCCGTCTTTCTGCAGATGCAGTTGGTTGATATGCTCAAAATGTCTCTGTACGCCAAGTACATGAAAGATATCGTGACCAATAAACAGAAGATACCAGATCTTGAGATCTCCACCATGCTTGCCAATTACACTTTCAAAGGTGGAACTCCTAAGAAACTTGGTGATCCCGGAGTGCCCACTATACCTTGCTCCATTAAAGGAAACTACGTAAGAACTGCCTTATTTGACCTTGGAGCCGGAGTTAGTGTTATGCCTCTCTCTCTCTGTATCATAGACTTGAACTGGATAAGTTGACACCCACTGAAATTTCTCTGCAAATGGCCGACAAATCAACTGCTTTCCCTGTTGGCATTTGCGAGGATGTGCCTGTTGTGGTTGCTAACACCACTATCTTAACAGACTTTGTTATCTTGGATATTCCCGAGGACGATGCCATGGCTGTCATCCTCGGAAGACCCTTTTTAAACACTTCACGGGCTGTTATAGATTGCAACAAAGGCAACGTCACTTTCCATGTCAACGGTAATGAGCACACAGTGCACTTTCCGAAGAAACGATATCAAGTACATTGCATCAATGCTATTGAAAAAACTTCATCAATTTTTATTGGGTGCTTTGAATGCCCTATTCCTCGTTTCAAGATGAAGTATGATTTTCTTGTTGGGGAGATTCATATCCCCATTGAGGTAACTATTGGGGAACGTCGCATGGGAAACAAAAAATTTCCTACGCGCACGAAGACCTATCATGGTGATGTCCATCTACGAGAGGGGATTTCCGATCTACGTACACTTGTAGATCGCACAGCAGAAGCGTTAGTGAATGTGATTGATGTAGTGGAACGTCCTCACGTCCCTCGATCCGCCCCGCAAACCGTCCCACGAACCATCCCGCGATCTGTCCCACGATCCGCTCCGATCTAGTGCCGAACGGACGGCACCTCCGCGTTCAGCACACGTATAGCTAGACGATGATCTCAGCCTTCTTGATCCAGCAAGAGAGACGGAGAGGTAGATGAGTTCTCCGGCAGCGTGACGGCGCTCCGGAGGTTGGTGGTGATCTAATCTCAGTAGGGCTCCGCCCGAGCTCCGAGAAACGCGATCTAGAGGAAAAACCGTGGAGGTATGTGGTCAGGCTGCCGTGGCAAAAGTTGTCTCAAATCAGCCCTAATACCTCAATATATATAGGAGGGAGGGGGAGGGAAGAGGCATCCTCAAACCCTCAAGGTTTGGCCGAAATTGGAGGTGGAGGAGTCCTACTCCAATCCTACTTGGAGTAGGATTCCACCTTCCCACTTGGAAACTCTTTCCACCTTGTGTTTTTTCCTTCTCAAACCTTATGGGCCTTAGTGGGAACTTATTCCAGCCCACTAGGGGCTGGTTTATCTCTTCCCATAGCCCATGAGACCCCTTGGGTCGTGACACCCCTCCCGATGGTCCCCGGCACCCCTCCCGGCACTCCCGGTACACTACCGATGAGCCCAAAACTTTTCCGGTGACCAAAACAGGACTTCCTATATATCAATCTTTACCTCCGGACCATTCCGGAGCTCCTCGTGACGTCCTGGATCTCATCTGAGACTCCGAACAACATTCGGTAACCAACTATATAACTCAAATACGCATAAAACAATGTCGAACCTTAAGTTTGCAGACCCTGCGGGTTCGAGAACTATGTAGACATGACCCGAGTGACTCCTCGGTCAATATCCAATAGCGGGACCTGGATGCCCATATTGGATCCTACATATCCACTGAAGATCTTATCGGTTGAACCTCAGTGTCAAGGATTCATATAATCCCGTATGTCATTCCCTTTGTCCTTCGGTATGTTACTTGCCCGAGATTCGATCGTCAATATCCGCATACCTATTTCAATCTCGTTTACTGGCAAGTCTCTTTACTCGTTCCGTAATACAAGATCCTGCAACTTACACTAAGTCACATTGCTTGCAACGCTTGTGTGTGATGTTGTATTACCGAGTGGGCCCCGAGATACCTCTCCGTCACACGGAGTGACAAATCCCAGTCTCGATCCATACTAACTCAACGAACACCTTCGGAGATACCTGTAGAGCATATTTATAGTCACCCAGTTACGTTGCGACGTTTGATACACACAAAGCATTCCTCCGGTGTCAGTGAGTTATATGATCTCATGGTCATAGGAACAAATACTTGACACTCAGAAATAAGTAGCAACAAAATGACACGATCAACATGCTATGCCTATTAGTTTGGGTCTAGTCCATCACATGATTATACTAATGATATGATCCCGTTATCAAGTGACAACACTTGCCTATGGTCAGGAAACCTTGACCATCTTTGATCAACGAGCTAGTCAACTAGAGGCCTACTAGGGATAGTGTTTTGTCTATGTATCCACACATGCACTGTGTTTCCAATCAATACAATTATAGCATGGATAAGAAACGATTATCATGAACAAAGAAATATAATAATAACTAATTTATTATTGCCTCTAGGGCATATTTCCAACAGTCTCCCACTTGCACTAGAGTCAATAATCTAGTTCACATCACCATGTGATTCCAACGAATCCAACACCCATATAGTTATGGGGTCTGATCACGTCTTGCTCGTGAGAGAGGTTTTAGTCAACGGTTCTGAAACTTTCAGATCCATGTGTTCTTTACAAATCTTCATGTCATCTGATAGATGCTGCTACTATGTGCTATTCGAAAATACTCCAAATATCTACTCTACTATACAAATCCGTTTCACTACTCATAGTTATTCGGATTAGTGTCAAAGCTTGCATCGACGTAACCCTTTACGACGAACTCTTTAACCACCTCCATAATAGATAAAAATTCCTTTGTTCATCAGTTACTAAGGATAAATTTTGACCGCTGCTAGTGATTCAATCATGGATCACTCTCTGTACCTCTCAACAGACTTTGAGCCAAGGCACACATCAGGTGCGGTACCCAGCACGGCATACTTCAAATTCTACGGCCAAGGCATAGAAGACGACCTTCGTCTATTCTCTTTATTCTGCCGGGGTCAGGTTTTGAGTCTTACTCTAATTCACACCTCACAACGCAACCAAGAACTCCTTCTTTGCTGATCTATTTTGAACTCCTTCAGAAACTTGTCAAGGCATGCATCTTGTTGAAACTTCTATTAAGCGCTTTCGATCTATCTCCATAGATCTTTGATGCTCAACGTTCAAGTAGCGCAATCCTGGCATTCCTTTGAAAATTCCTTTCAAACAACCTTGTATGCTTTACAGAAATTCTACATTACTTATAATCCACAATATGTCAACCACATATACTTATCAGAAATTCTATAGTGCTCCCACTCACTTCTTTGGAAACACAAGTTTCTCATAAACCTTGTACAAACCCAAAATCTTTGATTATCTCATCAAAGTGTATATTCCAACTCCGAGATGCTTGCACCAGTCCATTGAAGGATCGTTGGAGCTTGCATACTTGCTAGTATCTTTAGGATCGACAAAACCTCCTGGTTGTATCACATACAATGTTTGCTCAAGGAAACCGTCGAGGAAACAATGTTTTGACATCTATGTGCAATATTTCATAAATAATGCAGCAACTACTAACATAATTCTAACAGACTTTTAGCATCGCTACGAGTGAGAAAGTCTCATGATAGTCAACTGTTTGATCTTGTCGGAAACATCTTTGCGACAAGTCGGGCTTTTCTTAATAGTGACTTATCACCATCATCGTCTGTCTTCCTTTTAAAGATCCATCTTTACTCAATAGTCCTCTGACCATCAAGTAGTTCTCCCAAAGTCTACACTTTGTTTTCATACATGGATCCTCTCTCGAATTTCATGGCTTCCAGCCATTTGTCGGAATCCAGGCCCACCATTGCTTTCTCCATAACTCGTAGGTTCACTGTTGCTCAACAACATGACCTCCAAGATAGGGTTACCGTACCACTCTGCAGCAGTACGCGATATTGTCAACCTACGAGGCTTGTAGTAACTTGATCCGATGCTCGATGATCACCATCATCAGCTTTCACTTCAATTGGTCTAGGCGCCACAGGAACAACTTCCTGCGCCCTGCTACACACTGGTTGAAGTGATGGTTCAATAACCTTATCAAGTTCTACCACCCTCCCACTCAATTCTTTCGAGAGAAACCTTTCCTCGAGAAAGGATCCGTTTCTAGAAACAAACACTTTCCTTTCGGATCCGAGATAGGAGATGTACCCAACTGTTTTGGATATCCTATGAAGATGCATTTATCCGCTTTGGGTTCGAGCTTATCAGACTGAAACTTTTTCACATAAGTGTCGAAGCCCCAAACTTTCAAGAAACGACAGTTTAGATTTCTCTAAACCTCAGTCTATACTGTGTCATCTCAACGGAAATACGCGGTGCCCTATTTAAAGTGAATGCGGTTGTCTCTAATGCATAACCCATAAACGATAGTGGTAATTCGATAAGAGACATCATAGCATGCACCATACCAAATAGTGCATGGCTATGACGTTCACACACATCATCACACTATGATGTTCCAGGTGGCATGAACTGCGAAACAATTTCCACATTGTCTTAACTGCGTACCAAAGCTCGTAACTTAGATATTCATTTCTATGATCATATCGTAGACAGTTTATCCTTTTGTTACGACGAACTTCACTCTGAAACAGAATTGAACTTTTCAATATTTCAGACTTGTGATTCATTAAGTAAATACTCTTGTATCTACTCAAATCGTCATTGAAGTAAGAACATAATGATATCCACTACGTTCCTTAGCACCCATTGGACTGCATACATCAAAATGTATCACTTCCAACAAGTTACTATCTTGTTTCATCTCAATGAAAACAAGGCCTTGCTCATGTGGTATGATTTGCATGTCACTAGTGATTCAAAATCAAGTGAGTATAAAGATCCATCAGCATGGAGCCTCTTCATGCAATTTATACCAACATGACTCAAGCGGCAGTGCCACAAGTAAGTGGTACTATCATCATTACCTCGTATCTTTTGGCACCAATATCATGAACATGTGTAACACTACGATCGAGATTCAATAAACCATTGAAGGTGATTATTCAAGCAAATGGAGTAACCATTATTCTCTTTAAATGAATAATCGTATTGAAATAAACACGATCCAATCATGTTCATGCTTAAGCAAGCACCAAATAACAATTATTTATGTTTAACACCAATCCCGATGGTAGAGGGAGCGTGCGACGTTTGATCATATCAACCTTGGAAACACTTCCAACACGTATCGTCACCTTGCCTTTAGCTAGTCTCCGTTTATGCCGTAGCTTTCATTTCGTGTTACTAATCACTTAGCAACCTAACCGGTATCCAATACCCTCGTGCTACTAGGAGTACTAGTAAAGTACACATCAGCATCATGTATATGAAATATACTTCTTTCGACTTTTGCCAACCTTCTTATGTACCAAGTATCTAGAGTTGCTCCGCCTCAGTGACCGTTCCCCTCATAACCGAAGCACTTAGTCCCGGGCTTGGGTTTAATCTGGGGTCTCTTCATTAGTGCAGCAACTGCTTTGCCGTTTCACGAAGTATCCCTTCTAGCCCTTGCCTTTTTCAAAACTTAGTGGTTTTACTAACCATCAACTATTGATGCTCCTTCTTGATTTCTACTTTCGCAGTGTCAAACATCGCGAATCGCTCAAGGATCATTGTATCTATCCTTGATATGTTATAGTTCATCACGAAGCTCTCACAGCTTGGTGGCAGTGACTTTGGAGAACCATCACTATCTTATCTGGAAGATCAACTCCCATTTGATTCAAGCGATTGCCGTACTTAGATAATCTGAGCACACGCTCAACGATTGAGCTTTTCTCCTTTACTTCGTGGACAAAGAATCTTGTCGGAGGTCTCATACCTCTTAACAAGGGCACAAGCATGAAATCACAATTTCATCTCTTTAGAATATCTCTTATGTTCCCTGACGTTTCAAAACGTCTTCGGCGCCTTGCTTCTAAGCCATTAAGTATTTTGTACTGAACTATCGTGTAGTCATCAGAAACGTGTATGTCGGATGTTCACATCATCTACAGGCGACGCTCGAGGTGCAGCACACCGAGTGGTGCATTAAGGACATAAGCCTTCTGCGTAGCAACGAGGACAATCCTCGGTTTTACAGACTCAGTCTGCAAAGTTTGCTACTATCAACTTTCAACTAAATTTTCTCTAGGAACATATAAAAACAGTAGAGCTATAACGCAAGCTACATCGTAATTCGCAAAGACCATTAGACTATGTTCATGACAATTAGTTCAATTAATCATATTACTTAAGAACTCCCACTCAAAAAGTACATCTCTCTAGTCATTTGAGTGGTACATGATCCAAATCCACTATCTCAAGTCCGATCATCACGTGAGTCGAGAATAGTTTCAGTGGTAAGCATCTCTATGCTAATCATATCAATTATACGATTCATGCTCGACCTTTCGGTCTCATGTGTTCCGAGGCCATGTCTGCACATGCTAGGCTCGTCAAGATTAACCCGAGTGTTCTGCGTGTGCAACTGTTTTGCACCCGTTGTATGTGAACGTTGAGTCTATCACACCCGATCATCACGTGGTGTCTCGAAACGAAGAACTGTCGCAACAGTGCACAGTCGGGGAGAACACAATTTCGTCTTGAAATTTTAGTGAGAGATCACCTCATAATGCTACCGTCGTTCTAAGCAAGATAAGGTGCATAAAGGATTAACATCACATGCAATTCATAAGTGACATGATATGGCCATCATCATGTGCTTCTTGATCTCCATCACCAAAGCACCGGCACGATCTTCTTGTCACCGGCGTCACACCATGATCTCCATCATCATGATCTCCATCAACGTGTCGCCATTGGGGTTGTCGTGCTACTCATGCTATTACTACTAAAGCTACGTCCAAGCAATATAGTAAACGCATCTGCAAGCACAAACGTTAGTTTAAAGACAACCCTATGGCTCCTGCCGGTTGCCGTACCATCGACGTGGAAGTCGATATTAACTATTACAACATGATCATCTCATACATCCAATATATCACATCACATCGTTGGCCATATCACATCACAAGCATACCCTGCAAAAACAAGTTAGACGTCCTCTAATTGTTGTTGCATGTTTTATGTGGTGACCATGGGTATCTAGTAGGATCGCATCTTACTTACGCAAACACCACAACGGAGATATATGAATTGCTATTTAACCTCATCCAAGGACCTCCTCGGTCAAATCCGATTCAACTAAAGTTGGAGAAACCGACACTCGCCGGTCATCTTTGAGCAACGGAGTTACTCGTAGCAATGAAACCAGTCTCTCGTAAGCGTACGAGTAATGTCGGTCCGAGCCGCTTCGATCCAACAATACCGCGGAATCAAGAAAAGACTAAGGAGGGCAGCAAAAGGCACATCACCGCCCACAAAAACTTTTGTGTTCTACTCGAGAAGACATCTATGCATGAACCTAGCTCATGATGCCACTGTTGGGGAACGTCGCATGGGAAACAAAAAATTTCCTACGCGCACGAAGACCTATCATGGTGATGTCCATCTACGAGAGGGGATTTCCGATCTACGTACCCTTGTAGATCGCACAACAGAAGCGTTAGTGAACGCGGTTGATGTAGTGGAACATCCTCACGTCCCTCGATCCGCCCCGCGAACCGTCCCACGAACCATCCCGCGATCCGTCCCACGATCTGCTCCGATCTAGTGCCGAACGGACGACACCTCCGCGTTCAGCACACGTACAGCTCGACGATGATCTCAGCCTTCTTGATCCAGCAAGAGAGACGGAGAGGTAGATGAGTTCTCCGGCAGCGTGACGGCGCTCCGGAGGTTGGTGGTGATCTAATCTCAGCAAGGCTCCGCCCGAGCTCCGCAGAAACGCGATCTAGAGGAAAAACCGTGGAGGTATGTGGTCAGGATGCCATGGCAAAAGTTGTCTCAAATCAGCCCTAATACCTCAGTATATATAGGAGGGAGGGGGAGGGAAGAGGCAGCCTCAAACCCTCAAGGTTTGGCCGAAATTGGAGGTGGAGGAGTCCTACTCCAATCCTACTTGGAGTAGGATTCCACCTTCCCACTTGGAAACTCTTTCCACCTTGTGTTTTTTCCTTCTCAAACCTTATGGGCCTTAGTGGGAACTTATTCCAGCCCACTAGGGGCTGGTTTATCTCTTCCCATAGCCCATGAGACCCCTTGGGTCGTGACACCCCTCCCGATGGTCCCCGGCACCCCTCCCGGCACTCCCGGTACACTACCGATGAGCCCGAAACTTTTCCGGTGACCAAAACAGGACTTCCTATATATCAATCTTTACCTCTGGACCATTCCGGAGCTCCTCGTGACGTCCTGGGTCTCATACTGGACTCCGAACAACATTCGGTAACCAACCATATAACTCAAATACGCATAAAACAACGTCGAACCTTAAGTGTGCAGACCCTGCGGGTTCGAGAACTATGTAGACATGACCCGAGTGACTCCTCGGTCAATATCCAATAGCGGGACCTGGATGCCCATATTGGATCCTACATATTCTCCGAAGATCTTATCGGTTGAACCTCAGTGTCAAGGATTCATATAATCCCGTATGTCATTCCCTTTGTCCTTCGGTATGTTACTTGCCCGAGATTCGATCGTCAGTATCCGCATACCTATTTCAATCTCGTTTACTGGCAAGTCTCTTTAGTCGTTCCGTAATACAAGATCCCGCAACTTACACTAAGTCACATTGCTTGCAAGGCTTGTGTGTGATGTTGTATTACCGAGTGGGCCTCGAGATACCTCTCCGTCACACGGAGTGACAAATCCCAGTCTCGATCCATACTAACTCAATGAACACCTTCGGAGATACCTGTAGAGCATCTTTATAGTCACCCAGTTACGTTGCGACGTTTGATACACACAAAGCATTCCTCCGGTGTCAGTGAGTTATATGATCTCATGGTCATAGGAACAAATACTTGACACGCAGAAAACAGTAGCAACAAAATGACACGATCAACATGCTACGTCTATTAGTTTGGGTCTAGTCCATCACATGATTCTGCTAATGATGTGATCTCGTTATCAAGTGACAACACTTGCCTATGGTCAGGAAACCTTGACCATTTTTGATCAACGAGCTAGTCAACTAGAGGCCTACTAGGGACAGTGTTTTGTCTATGTATCCACACATGCACTGTGTTTCCAATCAATACAATTATAGCATGGATAATAAACGATTATCATGAACAAAGAAATATAATAATAACTAATTTATCATTGCCTCTAGGGCATATTTCCAACAGTCTCCCACTTGCACTAGAGTCAATAATCTAGTTCACATCACCATGTGATTCCTGTGCTTTGGTACTTCTCATTATTTGTGGAAAAATGTCTGATTGGCCGTGGGGAGGCTGGATCACTTAGCTCTCCAGACCTTGCGGTTCTGCGCGAAAGCCTTTATAGCACTAAGACCTATAGCCTAGGTGCTATAGTAGCTCAGCGGTTGAACACAAACCGTTCCAAAGGCGTCGCCTATGGAGGTATCTATGCTACTCGTCTTGCTAGACATTTTGAGATACCCATTAGACTTCGCGAGGAAGAAGAGATGCTTCTTCCTGAGAAATATCTGGATTATGACAGCATGGTTTGCCATGATTTTCTGGATAGAGATGCTAGTAGACGGATGATTTATAACCTGTTATTTAGTCAGGGTACTCGAGAGACTATTACTTTGCCTGCTTCTTCTTTGTTCGATCTTCATGCAGGCAGGTACACTATTATGCCCTCAGACATCTACGCATATTGGGGCTTAACCCAACCACAGGTGCCCGTGCCCGAGCCGCCAGTCGAGTACCAGACGCCAGTTTATCAGTGGGAGCCAGAGGAGCTCACACAATAGTGGCATCCACAGTCTGCTCCAGAGTACCCTGGAGCTGGTTATTTCCCGCCTTGGGAGTAGACCAAGCTAGGCCAAAAGCCTAAGCTTGGGGGAGTACGTGTTCTCACCGACCTTACATTCATGCTTATGCTTTCACTTTGTTCATCGGTGTTTACACTTTGCCACTGTATTATCCATGCTAGTTTATTTTTGTTTTCTTGTTGTCTTGTTTTGTGTCCTTTTGAGAAAACCCCAAAAAGATTTTCCTTTCTTCTTTTTGCTTGTTGGGAGCTTTCCCGTGTAAATAGTTTTCTTTTTCTTTGGGTCGAGGTAGAAGATATTGGTTACAATGTTTAGTAGCTCTTGCATGCATACCTGTTTAGCTTTCAAAGAGCCATAATACTTTGTCTTCTCCTTTGTGTTTTCCTGCATATTTCAGCTTAGTCCAATGCACGAGCACTCTTATTATTGTTCACATCGTTCGATCGTGCAAGTGGAAGGAAATAATGATGATATATGATGAAGTGACTAAGACTGGAAAAGCTGGTATGAACTCTATCTATTTTGTTTTTGTAAGTATGACTAGCTTGTCGTCCCAGATTCAGCTTTGTTGTGAGAGAACCATGTTTGCAATGACAACTTAGATATCATAGTTTCTGATGCCATGCTTATTTATCTAGGAGCTTATAATGGTTTGTCTTGAATGCCAACATAGATTTTGAGATGACTATGATGTAGTATGATAGGATGGTATTCTCCTTTGAATGATTCAAGTGGTTTGACTTGGCACATGTTCATGGTGATTTATATCCTGTTCATGCTTGCACTCTATGTTAGTCAAACTCATTGCATCTTGATGACCGTTGTCGCTCTCTAGTTGGTCGCTTCCCAGTCTTTTACTAGCCTTCACTTGTACTAAGCAGAATGCTGCTTATGCATCCACTTCCATAAACTCAAAAGTTTTTCCATGAGAATCCACCATACCTACCTATGTGCGGTATTTACCTGCCATTCCAAGTAAATTTGCATGTGCCATTCTCTAAACCTTCAAGAAATAATCTGTTTTGCATGCGCGAACCGCTCATGTGGTGACAGGGGGCTATTGGTATCTTCCATGCTAGGTGTGTTATCCTTGACATGTGTTTATTCACCGTCATTCACGAGAAAGGGGCCGGTAATTGGAATGCCCAGTTCCACGCTTAAATCGAAAACATAACTGTAAAACAAGACTCCCCCCGGATTGATGTTATTATGGACGGTACCCAAGGATTCGGCTAGCCGTGGAGTGTGATTGATTGGTGGTGGGGGAGTTAAAACTTTACTTTTCTGTTTGGGAACCGCCTATAGCATGAGTAGCATGGAAGATATTGAGAACTCTTGGTCATTGCGTTGACAATGAAAGCATGCCACCCAAAATTATTATCTCTGTTTTCAAAGCTTGAGCTCTGGCACCTCTGCAAATCAATGCTTCCCTCTGCGAAGGGCCTGCCTATTTATTTTCCCGTTGAGTCATCGTCCTCCTATATAAGCCCCAATTAGAGAGCACCTCTTTCATTTTTATGCTTTGCTTTAGATTGATATTGAGTATGACTATGACTGGATCTTCGTTGCTATGAATTACAGTGTTTAGTCAGCCCTTGATCTTTGAAAGTGCTCTGCATTTATGTTTTGCGGTCTCAGAAAGAGCTAGCGAGATACCACCTATTCATGTTGCTTCATGCTTGTTTTGATTGAATTGTTGGTATTTGAAACTCATTATTATTTGCTCGCTAGCTGTTTATGCCATTGATATTAGTTTACCGTGAAACCTTTGTGTCACTTGCTTACGTGGTTAACTTGTGATCTTGCTGAAATTCTGGTTATGAGTTAGACATAGTTGCAACAACAAGCTCAAACAGAGTTTGTCAAAGTTTTTCTTTCTCTTTCAGTTTGTCAACTGAGTTGCTTGAGGACAAGCAAGGTTTTAAGCTTGAGGGAGTTTGATACGTCTCCGTCGTATCTACTTTTCCAAACTCTTTTGCCCTTGTTTTGGACTCTAATTTGCATGATTTGAATGGAACTAACCCAGACTCACGTTGTTTTCAGCAGAATTGCCATGGTGTTGTTTTTGTGCAGAAATGAAAGTTCTCGGAACGTCCTGAAAGTTTACGGAGAATTTTTCTGGAAAATATGAAAAATACCTGCGCAAAGATCCACCAGAGGGGGTGGGCCAGTGGGCCACAAGCCCTGTTGCCGCGGCCACCCCCCTGGCCGCGGCAACCAAGCTTGTGGGGCCCACGTGGCTTTGCCGCCCCAATCTCAGCTCTATAAATTCACTTTCGCCTAGAAAAAAAATCTAGAAGAGAAGATTTCGTCGCGTTTGCGATACGGAGGCGCTGCCACATCCTGTTCTTCATCTGGAGGACAGATCTGGAGTCCGTTTTGGGCTCTGGAGAGGGGAAATCGTCGCCATCATCATCATCAACCTTCTCCCCTCTCCAATTCCATGAAGCTCTTCAGCGTTCGTGAGTAATCTATTCGTAGGCTCACTGGGCGGTGATGAGTAGGATGAGATCTATCATGTAATCGAGTTAGTTTTGATGGGGATTGATCCCTAGTATCCACTATGTTCTCAGATTGATGTTGCTACTACTTTGCCATGCTTAATGCTTGTCACTAGGGCCCGAGTGCCATGATTTCAGATATGAAATTCTTATGTTTTCACCAATATAATTGTGTTTTAGATCCAATCTTGCAAGTTGTAGTTACCTACTATGTGTTATGACCCGGCAACCCCGGAGTGACAATAATCGGAACCACTCCCGGTGATGATCATAGTTTGAGGAGTTCATGTGTTCACCAAGTGCTAATGCGTTGTTCCAGTTCTTTATTAAAAGGAGAACCTTAATATCCCGTAGTATCCTTTTGGACCCCGCTGCCACGGGAGGGATGGACAATAGATGTCATGCAAGTTCTTTTCCCTAAGCACGTATGACTACACACGGAATGCATGCCTACATCACATTGACGAACGAGAGCTAGTCACATACCTCTCCATGTTATAACTGTTGCATGATGAATATCATCCAAACGAATCATCACCCATTGCCTACGAGTTTGCCCCACTGCTATTGTTGTTACTTGTCTTGCTGTGCTGCTACTGCTATTACTACTGTCGCTTGCTACTGCTGCTACTTGCTACTGTTGCTACTTGGTACTGTTGTTCCTTGCTACTGCTATTACTCGTTACACTGCTGCTACCTGCTACAATTCTGGTTCGCTCGTCGTTGACGGGAATAGACAATTTCCGTCAACGGGCAACTTCTGGCGCCATTGATACGACCGTTAGAAATAGTCTGCCGTGTCAACAGATCGTTTCTGACACCGTTGTTATCATACTACTTTGCTGCTGATACTTTGCTTGCAGTTACTTTGCTTGCATATACTAATCTTTCAGGTGTGGTTGAATCTGACATATTCAGCTGCTAATACTCGAGAGTATCCTCTCACCTCCTGCCTGGCGAATCAACAAATTTGGGTCGAATACTCTACCCTCGAAAACTGCCGCGAACCCACGCGCTGCCGGGCGGTCAACATCAGTCTTCTAGTTTCGATTGCCGGAGAGTGCTAGCAGCATTCTTCTGGTGCGATTGCACGGGAAGGTCTGTTGTCACGGAGTCATGGAGTAATAGTACTATATGCAGAAAGTATTGGTCTACTTGTTTTGGACGTGATGCCTATAGATATAATCATTGCCATAGATGACGTCACGACTTTATGCGGTTCTATCAATTGCTCGACAGTAATTTGTTCACCCACCGTCTACTCGCTTTCATGAGAGAAGCCACTAGTGAGCACTACGGCCCCCGGATCTATTCACACCTATCGTTTCCACTTTCGCTTTTACTTTGCTTTGTTACTTTGTTGCTTTCAGTTCTCACTTGGCAAACAATCTATAAGGGATTGACAACCCCTTCATAGCATTGGGAGCAAGCTTTTTGTGTTTGTGTAGGTACTTGTGATACTCCTTCACTGGATCGATACATTGGTTCTCAAAATTGAGGGAAATACTTACCGCCGCTGTGCTACATCACCCTTTCCGCTTCGAGGGAACACCAATGCAAGGCTCCAAGGCCACGGGGGAAATCCTTTGCATATTTGCCTAGGAAGTCCCTAAAGGCGTAGCCGTAGCAGAAGGATTCCTGGTGCCGTTGCTGAGGACTATCAAGACAAGAATAGTCTCCCGTCAGCACGTGTTTCTGGCGCCGTTGGAAGGTCTTTTGTTGCAGTAGCAGAAGTATTTCTGGCGCCGTTGCCGGGGAAGGAGAGATCTATCCAAGTAGGTCTCACAAACTCATCTCTTGCATTTACTTTTTTGCCAGTTGCCTCTCGTTTTCCTCTCCCCCACGTCACATTTGCCATTTTCATTTGCCTTACTCCTTTGCCGTTTTCTTTTGCCTTTTGCCTTTTTGCCGTTTTCCTTTGCTGGTTTTCTTGCTTGCTTGTCTGCTTGTTGGTTTGTTGAAGTCATCATGGCTGAAAACACCAAACTTTGCGACTTCTCGAGTACCAATAATAATGATTTTATTAGTACTCCGATTGCTCCCGCCACTATTGCGGAATCGTATGAAATCAACGCAGCTTTGCTGAATCTTGTTATGAAAGAGCAATTCTCTGGACTTCCTAGTGAAGATGCCGCATCCCATCTCAATACCTTCATTGAGCTTTGCGATATGCAAAACAAAAGAGATGTGGATAATGACGTGATTAAGTTGAAGCTTTTTCCTTTCTCGTTGCGAGATCGCGCAAAAACTTGGTTTTCTTCTTTGCCTAAAAATAGTATTGATTCTTGGGATAAGTGCAAAGATGCTTACATATCCAAGTATTTTCCGCCTGCTAAGATCATCTCCTTACATAACGATATCATGAATTTCAAGAAACTTGATCATGAACACGTTGCACAATCTTGGGAGAGGATGAAGCTTATGATTAGAAATTGTCCCGCTCCTGGCTTGTGGTAGATGCATGCTGGATAGCGGTCGACGTGTGGAGTAATAGTAGTAGATGCAGAAAGTATCGGTCTACTTGTTTTGGACGTGATGCCTATAGACATAATCATTGCCATAGTTGACGTCACGACTTTGCGCGGTTCTATCAATTGCTCGACAGTAATTTGTTCACCCACCGTCTACTTGCTTTCATGAGAGAAGCCACTACACCTATTGTTTCCACTTTCGCTTTTACTTTGCTTTGTTACTTTGTTGCTTTCAGTTCCCACTTGGCGAACAATCTATAAGGGATTGACAACCCCTTCATAGAGTTGGGAGCAAGCTTTTTGTGTTTGTGCAGGCACTTGTGATACTCCTTCACTGGATCAATACCTTGGTTCTCAAAACTGAGGGAAATACTTACCACCGCTGCGCTACATCACCCTTTCCGCTTCGAGGGAACACCAACGCAAGGCTCCAAGGCCGCGGGGAAATCCTTTGCATATTTGCCTAGGAAGTCCCTAAAGGCGTAGCCGTAGCAGAAGGATTCCTGGTGCAGTTGCTGAGGAGAATCAAGACGTCTCCCGTCAGCACGTATTTCTGGCGCCGTTGGAAGGTCTTTTGTTGCAGTAACAGAAGTATTTCTGGCGCCGTTGCCGGGGAAGGAGAAATCTACCCAAGTAGGTCTCACAAACTCATCTCTTGCATTTACTTTTTTGCCAGTTGCCTCTCGTTTTCCTCTTCCCCACTTCACATTTGCCGTTTTCATTTGCCTTTCTCCTTTGTCGTTTTCTATTGCCTTTGCCATTTTCCTTTGTCAATTTTCATGCTTGCTTGTGTGCTTGTTTGTTTGTTTAAGTCATCATGGCTGAAAACACCAAACTTTGCAACTTCTCGAGAACTAATAATAATGATTTTATTAGTACTCCGATTGCTTCCGCCACTAGTGCGGAATCGTATGAAATCAACGCAGGTTTGCTGAATCTTGTTATGAAAGAGCAATTCTCAGGCCTTCCTAGTGAAGATGCCGCATCCCATCTCAATACCTTCATTGAGCATTGCGATATGCAAAATAAAATAGATGTGGATAATGACGTGATTAAGTTGAAGCTTTTTCCTTTCTTGTTGCGAGATCGCGCAAAAACTTGGTTTTCTTCTTTGCCTAAAACTAGTATCGATTCTTGGGATAAGTGCAAAGATGCTTAGATATCCAAGTATTTTCCGCCGGCTAAGATCATCTCCTTACGTAACGATATCATGAATTTCAAGCAACTTGATCATGAACACATTGCACAATCTTGGGAGAGGATGAAGCTTATGATTAGAAATTGTCCCGCTCATGGCTTGAGTTTGTGGATGATTATACAAATCTTTTACGCTGGCTTGAATTTTGCCTCTCGCAATACCTTGGACTCCGCTTCAGGTGGAACGTTCATGGAAATCACGTTTGGAGACGCTACAAAACTCGTAGACAATATCATGACCAACTACTCTCAGTGGCACACTGAAAGGTCGCCTGCTAGCAAAAAGGTACACGCTATAGAAGAAATTAACTCGCTTAGTGCTAAGATGGACGAGTTGATGAATTTGGTTGCTAGTAGAAACAGTCCTTTAGATCCTAATGGCATGCCACTATCTTCCTTGATTGAGAGTAGCAACGCTAGTTTGGACGTGAATTTTGTTGGTAGGAACAATTTTGGCAACAACAATGCTTTTAGAGGAAAATACGTTCCTAGGCCTTTTCCCAGTAACTCCTCTAACAATTATGGAAATTCCTACAACAACACTTATGGAAATCACAACAAATTACCCTCTTATTTAGAGAGTAATATCAAAGAGTTCATCAACTCTCTAAAGATTTTCAATGCGTCCATAGAGGAAAAACTATTCAAAATTGACGATTTGGCTAAGAGCGTTGATAGGATGTCTTGTGATATTGATGCTTTGAAAGTTAGATGTGTTCCTCCCAAGGTCAACTTGGATGAAACTTTAAAAGCTATGCGTGTCTTCATGAATGAGAGCAAAGAAAGAACCGCCCAAATTCGCGCTAGGCATGAATGTTTTAAAAGGGTGGGTTCTAGTGATGCAAATCACGAAGCTCTTAAAGTGCTTGGTCTGACTCCTCTTGAATCTTTGTTTTCGCGTGTCAAACCTATTGATGAAGGGGCTGGATATGAATCCAGTTTGGTTGAAAAACGCCCCAATGATTCGGAGTCCACCCATCTTGATGATAAAGGTGTGGAGAGTGGAGTAGAAGAAATCAAAATTTTGGGTACTAATGAAACTCCCACTTTGGATTTCAAGGAATTCAATTATGATAATTGCTCCTTGTTTGAATGCATTTATTTGATGCAATCCATTGCAAACTCTCCACATGCTTATAGCCAAAGCAAAGCCTTTACCGCGCATATCGTAGATGCTATGAAGAAATCTCTTGAAGAGAAGCTCGAACTAGAAGTCTCTATACCTAGAAAACTTCATGATGAGTGGGAACCTACTATCAATATCAAGATAAAAAACTATGAGTGCAATGCTTTGTGTGATTTGGGTGCTAGTGTTTCCGCGATTCCAAAGTCTTTATGTGATATTCTTGGTTTTCATGAGATTGAAGAGTGTTCTCTTAATTTGCATCTTGCGGATTCTACTGTCAAGAAACCCATGGGAAGGATTGATGATGTTCTTATTGTTGCAAATAAGAACCATGTACCCGTGGATTTCATTGTACTTGACATAGATTGCAATCCTTCATGTCCCATTATTCTTGGTAGACCTTTCCTAAGGACTATTGGTGCTATCATCGATATGAAGGAAGGGAATATTAGATTTCAATTTCCTTTAAAGAAGGGCATGGAGCACTTTCCTAGAAAGAAAATAAGATTGCCTTATGAATCTATGATGAGGGCTACTTATGGTTTGAGCACCAAACATGACTATACGTGATTCCATCACCTTTTGCCTAGCTAAGGGCGTTAAACAAAAGCGCTTGTTGGGAGGCAACCCAACGAATCTATCCTTTTTCTTTCTGTTTTGTGTTTTACACACTTTCATAATTCTGTCATGATTGTGTTTTTTGTGTTCCTTTTTGCGTTTGTGCCAAGCAAAACCGTTATGATTAGTCTTGGGGATGATCGTTTGGTCATGCTGGAAACGACAGAAACTTTCGCCTCACGGAAAGTTATTTTTTTCTGTGAGAGCTTTTGAGTTGATTCTTTTTGCTGCTGATTGCTACGCAAATTATTCAGACTTTCGTAATGTTTCAGAATTTGTGAATACCAGAAGTATATGAAGTATACAGATTGCTACAGACTGGTCTGCTATTAACAGATTCTGTTTTTGTTGAGTTGGTTGCTTATTTTGATGAAACTATGGATAGTATCGGGGGGTATTAGCCATGGACGATTGAAAATACAGTAACCCTACATCAACATAAGTAGAATTTAAGTTTGCTACAGTACCTAAGGAAGTGGTGGTTTGCTTTCTTATACTAATGTTATCACGAGTTTCTGTTTAAGTTTTGTGTTGTGAAGTTTTCAAGTTTTGGGTGAAGTTCTTATGGACAAAAAGATAAAGAGTGGCAAGAGCTCAAGCTTGGGGATGCCCAAGGCACCCCAATAGATTCAAGGATGTCGTAAAATCCTAAGCTTGGGGATGCCCCGGGAAGGTATCCCCTCTTTTCGTCTTCAATCCATCGGTAACGTTACTTGGGGCTATATTTTTATTCACCACATGTTATGTGTTTTCCTTGGAGCGTCTTGTATCGTAGGAGTCTTTTATTTTTGTTGTGTCACAATCATCCTTTCTGCACACCTAGAGAGAGAGACATGCACTCATCGTGATTTTGTCGAGCTTCACTTATATCCTTTGGTAGACAATTCAGCTCACATGTGCTTCACTTATATCTTTTGAGCTAGTTGATTTTGCTCTATGTGCTTCACTTATATCTTTTAGAGCACAGCGGTGAGTGGCTTGGTAGTTGATCTATGCTTTGAAAGTAGTCTCAAAAGGGGTAGTTATCCAAAGGGATATGAAAACTTCCACTTTCATGTGCATTGAATAGTTAGAGAAGTTTGATTCATCTCAATTAGTTTTGAGTTGTGGTTGTGGTAATATTGAAGTTATGCTAGTAAGGTGTTGTGGATCTAGAAATACTTGTGTTGAAGTTAGTGATTCCCGTAGCATGCACGTATGGTGAACCGCTATGTGATGAAATCTGAGCATGATTAGTCTATTGATTGTCATACTTTGCGTGGCGGTCGGGATCGCGCGATGGTTTATACCTATCAACCCTTCCCCTAGGAGTATACGTTGAATGCTTTGTTTCGATTACTAATAAAACTTTCGCAACAAGTATATGAGTTCTTCATGACTAATGTTGAGTCCATGGTTTAGATGCACTTTCACCTTCCACCATCACTATCTTCTTTAGTGTCGTGCAACTTTCGCCGGTGCACAAAACCCACCATTAGCCTCCCTCAAAATAGCCCCCATACCTACCTACTATGGCTTTTTCAAAGTCATTCCAAGATATATGACCATGCAACTACCACCATGACATGTGCCACTGCTACTGCAACAAAAGACCTTCCAACGGCGCCAGAAATACGTGCTGACAGGAGACGTCTTGATTCTCCTCAGCAACGGCACCAGGAATCCTTCTGCTATGGCTACGACTTTAGGGACTTCCTAGGAAAATGTGCAAAGGATTTCCCCGCGGCCTTGGAGCCTTGCATTAGTGTTCCCTCGAAGCGAAAAGGGTGATTTAGCGCAGCGGTGGTAAGTATTTCCCTCAGTTTTGAGAACCAAGGTATTGATCCAGTGAAGGAGTCTCAAAAGTGCCTGCACAAATACAAAAAGCTTGCTCCCAACGCTATGAAGGGGTTGTCAATCCCTTATAGATTGTTCGCCAAGTGAGAACTAAAAGCAACAAAGTATGAAAGCAAAGTAAAAGCGAAAGTGGAAACGATAGGTGTGAATAGACCCGGGGGCCGTAGTGTTTACTAGTGGCTTCTCTCATGAAAGCAAGTAGACGGTGGGTGAACAAATTACTGTCGAGCAATTGATAGAACCGTGCAAAGTCGTGACGTCATCTACGGCAATGATTATATCTATAGGCATCACGTCCAAAACAAGTAGACCGATACTTTCTGCATCTACTACTATTACTCCACATGTCGACCGCTATCCAGCATGCACCTAGTGTATTAACTCCAAAAGAACAGAGTAACGCCTTAAGCAAGATGACATGATGTAGATGGACAATCTCATATCTATGACAAAGCCCGCCTTATTACCCTTGATGGCAACTACACGATGTGTGCCTTGATGCCCCTACTGTCACTGGGAAAGGTCACCACATGGTAAGAACCCAAAACCAAGCACTTCTCCCATTGCAAGAATCATAGATCTAGTTGGCCAAACAAAACCCAAGACTCAGAGAGAATTACAAGGATATCAAATCATGCATATAAGAAATCAGCAAAGACTCAAATATAAATCATAGATAATTTGATCACAAATCCACAATTCATCGGATCTTGACAAACACACCGCCAAAGAAGATTACATCGGATAGATCTCCATGAAGATCATGGAGAACTTTGTATTGAAGATCCAAGAGAGAGAAGAAGCCATCTAGCTACTAACTACGGACCCGTAGGTCTGAAGTGAACTACTCACGAGTCATTGGAGGGGCGATGATGTTGATGTAGAAGCCCTCCAACTCCAAAGTCCCCTCCAGCAGGGCACCGGGAAGGGTCTCCAGGTGAGATCTCGCGGAAACGGAAGCTTGCGGCGGCGGAAAAGTATTTTCGTGGATCCCTTGATTTTTTTCTGTATTTTAGGGAATATATAGGCGAAGGAGGTAGGTCAGGGGGCGCCAGGGAGGCCACAAGCCTGCTGGCCGCCGCCCCCTGGTGGCGGCTAGGGGGCTTGTGGGCCCCCTTTAGCCTTCCTGGCTTGGCCCTCAAGCCCCTGATCTTGTTCCGTCCGGGAAAAAATTATTTTGGGGATTTTATTCCGTTTGGACTCCGATCCAAAATCAGATCTGAAAAGAGCCGAAAACACAGAAAAACAGGAACTAGCACTTGGCACTGAATTAATAAGTTAGTCCCAAAAAAGATATAAAAGGTACATAAAACATCCAAAGATGACAAGATAACAGCATGAAACCATCAAAAATTATAAATATGTTTGAGACGTATCAAGCATCCCCAAGCTTAACTCCTGCTCGTCCTCGAGTAGGGAAGTGATAAAGAATGAATTTTTGATGATTTCATGCTACCTAGCATAGATGTCCTTTGTAACTCCTCTTATGTGACGTGAATGTTCAGATCCATTAGATTCAAAACAATAGTTTGCTATTGACGTGGAAACAATAATAATTCAGCAAACTAGCAAGGTAATCATGAACTTTCAAAATAACAAGGCCAAAAGAAAGTTATCCCTACAAAACCATATAGTCTGGCTATGCTCTATCATCATTGCACAACGAATTTAAATCATGCACAAAACCGATATTGGCCAAGTAATTGTTTCACACCTTTACTTTCTCAAACCTTTTCAACTCTCACGCAATACATGAGCGTGAGCCATGGTTTTAGCACTATAAGTGGTGTGGAGTGTGGTGGAGGTTGCAAGACAAAAAAGGAGAAGATGGTCACATTAACTAGGCATATCAATGAGCTGTGGAGATGCTCATCAATAGATATCAATGTGAATGAGTAGGGATTGCCATACAAATGATGCACTAGAGCTAAGAGTATGTGAAAGCTCTTAAAGAAAACTAGTGGGTGTGCATCCAACTTGCTTGCTCACGAAGACCTAAGGCAATTTTGAGGAAGCCTATCACTGGAATATACAAGCCAAGTTATGTAATGAAAATTTCCCACTAGCTATATGGTGGTGACAAAATGAGAGACTCTTAATCATGAAGATCATGGTGCTTAATATGCACAAGTGTGGAAAGGTGGTAGCATTGTCCCTTCTCTCTTTTTCTCTCATTTTTTTGGTGGGCTCTTTGGCCTTTTTTTTGGTGGGCATCTTTGGCCTCTTTTATTTCCTCACATGGGACAATGCTCCATCAATGATGATCATCACACTTTCAACTCAAAACTTAGAGCAACGATGACTCTATATGGAATGCCTTCTGTAGTGTACCGTGACAATGATCTAGCATGGCATAAACATTAATGGAAACATCATGCTAGCTATCTTACGATCATGAAATGTCAATTTAGACGTGGTGGCACATGTCATGGCGGTAGTTGCATGGAAATATATCTCGGAATGACTTTGAAAAAGCCATAGTAGGTAGGTATGGTGGCTGTTTTGAGGGAGGCTAATGGTGGGTTTTGTGCATCGGCAAAAGTTGCACGGCACTAAGAAGATAGTGATGGTGGAAGGTGAAAGTGCATCTAAACCATGGACTCAACATTAGTCATGAAGAACTCATATACTTGTTGCAAAAGTTTTATTAGTAATCGAAACAAAGCATTCAACGCATACTCCTAGGGGAAGGGTTGGTAGGTATAAACCATCGCGCGATCCCGACCGCCACGCAAAGGATGACAATCAATAGACTAATCATGCTCAGATTTCATCACATAGCGATTCACCATACATGCATGCTACGGGAATCACTAACTTCAACACAAGTATTTCTAGATCCACAACACCTTACTAGCATAACTTCAATATTACCACAACCACAACTCAAAACTAATTGAGATGAATCAAACTTCTCTAACTATTCAATGCACATGAAGGTGGAAGTTTTCATATCCCTTTCGATAACTACCCCTTTTGAGACTACTTTCAAAGCATAGATCAACTACCAAGACACGCACCGCTATGCTCTAAAAGATATAAGTCAAGCACATAGAGCAAAAGTATCTAGCTCAAAAAGATATAAGTGAAGCACAAGTGAGGTGAATTGTCTACCAAAGGATATAAGTGAAGCTCGACAAAATCACGGTGAGTGCATGTCTCTCTCTCTAGGTGCGCAGCAAGGATGATTTTGACACAACAAAAATAAAAGACTCATACGATACAATACGCTCCAAGAAAAAACACATAACATGTGGTGAATAAAAATATAGCCCCAAGTAACGTTACCGATGGATTGAAGACGAGAGAGGGGATGCCTTCCCGGGGCATCCCCAAGCTTTGGCTTTTACGGCATCCTTGAATCTCTTGGGGTGCCTTGGGCATCCCCAAGCTTGAGCTCTTGCCACTCTTTATTTTTTGTCCATAAGAACTTCATCCAAAACTTGAAAACTTCACAACATGAAACTTAAACAGAAACTCGTGATAACATTAGTATAAGAAAGCAAACCACCACTTCCTTAGGTACTGTAGCAAACTTAAATTCTACTTATGCTGATGTTGGGTTACTGTATCTTCAATATTCCATGGCTAATACCCCCCGATACTATCCATAGTTTCATCAAAATAAGCAACCAACACAACAAAAACATAATCTGTTAACAGCAGACCAGTCTGTAGCAATCTGTATATTTCGTATACTTCTGGTACTTCAAAAATTCTGAACAATTACGACAGTTTGAAGAATTTGCGTAGAAATCAGCAGAAAAAAGAATCAACTCAAAACATCTTACAGAACTTTTTCTTTCTTTTCGTGAGCAGAAAGTTTCTGTCTTTTCAGCATGACCAAACGATCATCCCCAAGACAAATCATAACGGTTTTGCTTGGCACAAACGCAAAAAGAAACACAAAAAACACAATCATAACAGAATTATGAAAGTGTGGAAAACACAAAACATAAAGAAAAAAGGATAGAGTCGTTGGGTTGCCTCCCAACAAGCGCTTTTGTTTAACGCCCTTAGCTAGGCGAAAGGTGATGGAATCACGTATAGTCATCTTTGGTGCTCAAACCATAAGTAGCCCTCATCATAGATTCATAAGGCAATCTTATTTTATTTCTAGGAAAGTGCTCCATGCCCTTTTTTTAAAGGAAATTGAAATCTAATATTCCCTTCCTTCATATCGATGATAGCACCAATAGTCCTTAGGAAAGGTCTACCAAGAATAATGGGACATGAAGGATTGCAATCTATGTCAAGTACAATGAAATCCACGGGTACATAGTTCTTATTTGCAACAATAAGAACATCATCGATCCTTCCCATGGGTTTCTTGACAGTAGAATCTGCAAGATGCAAATTAAGAGAACACTCTTCAATCTCACGAAAACCAAGAATATCACATAAAGACTTTGGAATCGCGGAAACACTAGAACCCAAATCACACAAAGCATTGCACTCATAGTTTTTGATCTTGATTTTGATAGTAGGTTCCCACTCATCATGAAGTTTTCTAGGTATAGAGACCTCTAATTCGAGCTTCTCTTGAAGAGATTTCATCATAGCATCTACGATATGCGCGGTAAAGGCTTTGCTTTGGCTATAAGCATGTGGAGAGTTCGCAATGGATTGCATCAAAGAAATGCATTCAAACAAGGAGCAATTATCATAATTGAATTCCTCGAAATCCAAAGTGGGAGTTTCATTACTACCCAAAATTTTGATTTCTTCTACTCCACTCTCCACACCTTTATCATCAAGATAGGTGGACTCCGAATCATTGGGGTGTTTTTCAATCAAAGTGGATTCATATCCAGCCCCTTCATCAATAGGTTTGACACGCGAAAACAAAGATTCAAGAGGAGACACACCAAGCACTTTAATATCTTCGTGATTTGCATCACTAGAACGCACCCTTTTAAACCATTCATGCCTAGCGCGATTGGGCGGTTCTTTCTTTGCTATCATTCATGGAGACACATATAGCTTTCAAAGTTTCATCCAAGTTTACCTTGGGAGGAGCACATCTAACTTTGAAAGCATCAATATCACAAGACATCCTATCAATGCTCTTAGCCAAATCGTCTATTCTGAGTAGTTTTTCCTCTATGGACGCATTGAAAAACTTTTGAGAGTTGATGAACTCTTAGATATTACTCTCTAAATCAGAGGGTAATTTGTTGTGATTTCCATAAGTGTTGTTGTAGGAATTGCCATAGTTGTTAGAGGAGTTACTAGGAAAAGGCCTAGGAACATAGTTTCCTCTAAAAGCATTGTTGTTGCCAAAATTGTTCCTACCAACAAAATTCACGTCCAAACTAGCGTTGCTACTCTCAATCAAAGAAGATAGTGGCATGTCATTAGGATCTACGGTAGCGTTTCTACTAGCAACCAAATTCATCAACTCGTCCATCTTAGCACTAAGCGAGTTAATTTCTTCTATAGCGTGTACCTTTTTGCTAGCAGGTGACCTTTCAGTGTGCCACTGAGAGTAGTTGGTCATGATATTGTCTAGGAGTTTTTTAGAGTCTCCTAACGTGATTTCCATGAACATTCCACCCGAGGCAGAGTCCAAGATATTGCGAGAAGAGAAATTCAAGCCAGCGTGAAAGATTTGTATAATCATCCACAAACTCAAGCCAGGAGCGGGACAATTTCTAATCATAAGCTTCATCCTCTCCCAAGATTGTGCAACGTGTTCATGATCAAGTTGCTTGAAATTCATGATATCGTTACGTAAGGAGATGATCTTAGCCGGCGGAAAATACTTGGATATGTAAGCATCTTTGCACTTATCCCAAGAATCGATAGTAGTTTTAGGCAAAGAAGAAAACCAAGTTTTTGCCAGATCTCGCAACAAGAAAGGAAAAAGCTTCAACTAAATCACGTCATTATCCATATCTATTTTCTTTTGCACATCGCAATGCTCAATGAAGGTATTGAGATGGGATGCGGCATCTTCACTAGGAAGGCCTGAGAATTGCTCTTTCATAACAAGATTCAGCAAACCTGCGTTGATTTCATATGATTCCGCACTAGTGGCGGAAGCAATCGGAGTACTAATAAAATCATTATTATTAGTTCTCGAGAAGTTGCAAAGTTTGGTGTTTTCAGCCATGATGACTTCAACAAACAAACAAGCACACAAGCAAGCATGAAAACTGACAAAGGGAAACGGCGAAGGCAATAGAAAACGACAAAGGAGAAAGGCAAATGAAAACGACAAATGTGAAGTGGGGGAGAGGAAAACGAGAGGCAACTGGCAAAAAAGTAAATGCAAGAGATGAGTTTGTGAGACCTACTTGGGTAGATTTCTCCTTCCCCGGCAACGGCGCCAGAAATACTTCTGTCACTGCAACAAAAGACCTTCCAACGGCGCCAGAAATACGTGCTGACGGGAGACGTCTTGATTCTCCTCAGCAACTGCACCAGGAATCCTTCTGCTACGGCTACGCCTTTAGGGACTTCCTAGGAAAATATGCAAAGGATTTCCCCGCGGCCTTGGAGCCTTGCGTTGGTGTTCCCTCGAACCAGAAAGGGTGATGTAGCACAGCGGTGGTAAGTATTTCCCTCAGTTTTGAGAACCAAGGTATCGATCCAGTGAAGGAGTACCACAAGTGCCTGCACAAACACAAAAAGCTTACTCCCAATGCTATGAAGGGGTTGTCAATCCCTTATAGATTGTTCGGCAAGTGAGAACTTAAAGCAACAAAGTAACAAAGCAAAGTAAAAGCGAAAGTGGAAACAATAGGTGTGAATAGACCCGCGGGCCGTAGTGTTTACTAGTGGCTTCTCTCATGAAAGCAAGTAGACGGTGGGTGAACAAATTACTGTCGAGCAATTGATAGAACCGCACAAAGTCGTGATGTCATCTATGGCAATGATTATATCTATAGGCATCATGTCCAAAACAAGTAGACCGATACTTTCTGCATCTACTACTATTACTCCACACGTCGACCGCTATCCAACATGCATCTAGTGTATTAAGTCCAAAAGAACAGAGTAATGCCTTAAGAAAGATGACATGATGTAGATGGACAATCTCATATCTCGACAAAGCCCACCTTGTCACCCTTGATGGCAACTACACGATGTGTGCCTTGCTGCCCCTACTGTCACTGGGAAAGGTCACCACACGGTAAGAACCCAAAACCAAGCACTTCTCCCATTGCAAGAATCATATATCTAGTTGGCCAAACAAAACCCAAGACTCGGAGAGACTTACAAGGATATCAAATCATGTATATAAGTAATCAGAAAAGACTCAAATATATATCATAGATAACCTGATCACAAATCCACAATTCATTGGATCTCGACAAACACACCGCCAAAGAAGATTACATCGGATAGATCTCGATGAAGATCATGGAGAACTTTGTATTGAAGATCTAAGAGAGAGAAGAAGCCATCTAGCTACTAACTACGGACCCGTAGGTCTGAAGTGAACTACTCACGAGTCATTGGAGGGGCGATGATGTTGATGTAGAAGCCCTCCAACTCCAAAGTCCCCTCCGGCAGGGCACCGGGAAGGGTCTCCAGATGAGATCTCACGGAAACGGAAGCTTGCGACGACGGAAAAGTATTTTTGTGGATCCCTTGTTTTTTATGTATTTTAGGGAATATATAGGCGAAGGAGCTAGGTCAGGGGGGCGCCAGGGAGGCCACAAGCCTGCTGGCCGCCCCCTGGTGGCGGATAGGGGCCTTGTGGGCTCTATTTAGCCCTCCTGGCTTGGCCCTCAAGCCCCCTGATCTTTTTTCGTTCGGGAAAAATTTATTTTGGGGATTTTATTCTGTTTGGACTCCGTTCCAAAATCAGATATGAAAAGAGCCAAAAACACAGAAAAACAGGAACTGGCATTTGGCACTGAATTAATAAGTTAGTCCCAAAAAAGATATAAAAGGTACATAAAACATCCAAAGATGACAAGATAACAACATGAAACCATCAAAAATTATAGATACGTTTGAGACGTATCAAGCATCCCCAAGCTTAACTCCTACTCGTCCTCGAGTAGGGAAGTGATAAAGAATGAATTTTTGATGCTTTTATGTTACCTAGCATAGATGTCCTTTGTAACTCCTCTTATGTGACGTGAATGTTCAGATCCATTAGATTCAAAACAATAGTTTGCTATTGACGTGGAAACAATAATAATTCAAGCAAACTAGCAAGGTAATCATGAAGTTTCGAAATAACAAGGCCAAAAGAAAGTTATCCCTACAAAAGCATATAGTCTGGCTATGCTCTATCATCATTGCACAACGAATGCGTCAGACTATATGCTTTTGTAGGGATAACTTTCTTTTGGCCTTGTTATTTTGAAAGTTCATGTCTACCTTGCTAGTGTGCTTGAATTATTATTGTTTCCACGTCAATAGCAACCTATTGTTTTGAATCTAATGGATCTGAATATTCAAGTCACATAAGAGGAGTTACAAAGGAGATCTATGCTAGGAGCATGAAAGCATCAAAAATTCATTCTTTATCACTTCCCTACTCGAGGACGAGTAGGAGTTAAGCTTGGGGATGCTTGATACGTCTCAAACGTATCTATAATTTTTGATGGTTTCATGCTTTTATCTTGTCATCTTTGGATGTTTTATGTACCTTTTATATCTTTTTTGGGACTAACTTATTAATTCATTGCCAAGTGCCAATTCTTGTTTTTCTGTGTTTTCGGCTCTTTTCTGATCTGATTTTGGAATGGAGTCCAAACGGAATAAAATCTCCGAAATAAATTTTTCCCGAACGGAAGAAGATCAGGGGGCTTGAGGGCCAAGGCAGGAGAGCTAAGACTCCATTCTCAGGAATAATGGAGAGAGCGACCGACTTATTGGAAATAATACATACTGATGTGTGTGGTCCAATGAACGTTGAAGCTCGCGGTGGCTATCGTTATGTCTCATTCTCACCGATGATTTAAGTAGGTATGGGTATATCTACTTGATGAAGCACAAATCTGAGACGTTTGAAAAGTTCATGGAATTTTAGAGTGAGGTTGAGAATCAACGTGACAGAAAAATTAAGTGTCTATGATCTGATCGTGGAGGAGAATATTTGAGTCACGAGTTTGGCACACTCCTAAGGAAGTGTGGAATCGTTTCACAACTGACGCTGCCTGGCACACCACTACGCAACGGAGTGTCTGAACGTCGTAATCGCACTTTATTAGATATGGTACGATCTATGATGTCTCTTACCGACTTACCGCTATCATTTTGGGGATACACATTAGAAACTGCAGCATTCACTTTAAATAGGGCACCATCTAAATCCGTTGAGACGACACCGTATGAACTATGGTTTGGCAAGAAACCTAAGTTGTTGTTTCTTAAAGTTTGGGGCTGCGATGCTTATGTGAAGAAACTTCAACCAGAGAAGCTCGAACCCAAAGCGGAGAAATGCGTATTCATAGGATACCCTAAGGAAACTATTGGGTATACCTTCTATCTTAGATCCGAAGGTAAAACCTTTGTTGCCAAGAACGGATCCTTTCTAGAGAAAGAGTTTCTCTCGAAAGAAGTAAGTGGGAGGAAAGTAGAACTTGATGAGGTAATTACACCCCCTCTCGAACAGGAAAATAGCGCAGCACGGTAAATTGTTCCTGTGGCGCCTACACAAACTAAAGAGGAAGTTAATGATAATGATCATGAAGCTTCGGATCAAGTTACCACTGAACCGCGAAGGTCCACAAGGGAACGCTCCGCACCAGAGTGGTACGGCAACCCTGTGATGGAAATCATGTTGTTAGACAATGGTGAACCTTCGAACTATGAAGAAGCAATGGCGAGCCCGGATTCCAGCAAATGGCTTGAGGCTATGAAATCCGAGATAGGATCCACGTATGAGAACAAAGTATGGACTTTGGTGGACTTGACCGATGACCGGCGAGCCATAGAAAATAAATGGATCTTCAAGAAGAAGACTGATGCAAACGGTAATGTGACCGTTTATAAAGCTCGACTTGACGCAAAGGGTTTTCGACAAATTCAAGGAGTTGACTACGAAGAGACTTTCTCTTCCGTAGCGAAGCTGAAGTCAGTCCGAATCATGTTTGCAATTGCCGCCTTTTACGATTATGAAATTTGACAAATGGACATCAAAACAACGTTCCTTAACGGGAATCTTAAGGAAGAGATGTATATGATGCAACTAGAAGGTTTTGTCGACCCTAAGGATGCTAACAAAGTGTGCAAGCTCCAGCGCTCCATCTATGGGCTGGTGCAAGCATCTCAGAGTTGGAACATTCGCTTTAATGAGGTGATTAAAGCGTTTGGGTTCGTATAGGTTTATGGAGAAGCCTGTCTGTACAAGAAAGTGAGTGGGAGCTCTGTAGCTTTCCTCATACTATATGTGGATGACATATTATTGATGGGGAATAATATAGAGATGTTGGAGAGCATAAAGGCCTATTTGAACAAGAGTTTTTCAATGAAGGACCTTGGAGAAGCGGCATACATATTAGGCATCATAGGTCTTTCGCAAAGTACATACCTTGACAAGATATTGAAGACGTTCAATATGGAAAACTCAAAGAAGGGGTTGTTGCTAGTTTTGCAAGGTATGAGATTGAGTAAGACTCAGTCACCGACCACGACAGCAGATAGAGAGAAGATGAGTACTGTCCCCTACGCTTCAGCCGTAGGCTCTCTAATGTATGCCATGCTGTGTACCAGACCTGATATAAACCTTGCCATAAGTTTGGTAGGGAGGTACCAAAGTGATCCCGGTATGGAACACTGGACAACGGTCAAGAATATCCTTAAGTACCTGAAGAGGACTAAGGAGATGTTTCTTGTTTATGGAGGTGACGAAGAGCTCATCGTAAAGGGTTACGTCGATGCTAGCTTCGACACAGATTCGGATGACTCTAAGTCACAGACCGGATACGTGTATGTTTTGAATGGTGGGGCAGTGAGCTGGTGCAGCAGCAAGCAAGAATTCGTGGCAGCATCTACATGTGAAGCGGAGTACATAGCTGCTTCAGAAGCGGCTCATGAAGGAATTTGGATGAAGGAGATCATCACCGACCTTGGAGTGGTTCCAAGTGTGCCGGGTCCAATGGCACTCTTCTGTGATAACACTGGGGCCATTGCCATAGGCAAGGAGCCTAGGTTTCACCGGAAGACGAAGCACATCAAACGCCGCTACAACTCCATCCAGGACCATGTCCAGAGTGGAGTAATAGAGATTTGTAAAGTACACACGGATCTGAATGTTGCAGACCCGTTGACTAAACCTCTTCCTCGAGCAAAACATGATCAACACCATAATGTAATGGGTGTCCGATACATCACAATGTAACTAGATTATTGACTCTAGTGCAAGTGGGAGACTGTTGGAAATATGCCCTGGAGGCAATAATAAAATGGTTATTATCATATTTCCTTGTTCATGATAATCGTCTATTGTTCATGCTATAATTGTATTAACAGGAAACAGTATTACATGTGTGAATAAATAGATCACAATGTGTCCCTAGCAAGCCTCTAGTTGGCTAGCTCGTTGATCAATAGATGATCATGGTTTCCTGATCATGGACATTAGATGTCATTGATAACGGGATCACATCATTGGGAGAATGATGTGATGGACAAGACCCAATCCTAAGCATAGCACTAGATCGTATTGTTCGTATGCTAAAGCTTTTCTAATGTCAAGTGTCTTTTGCTTCGACCGTGAGATTGTGCAACTCCCGGATACCGTAGGAGTGCTTTGGGTGTATCAAACGTCACAACGTAACTGGGTGACTATAAAGGTGCACTACGGGTACCTCTGAAAGTGTCTGTTGGGTTGGTACGAATCGAGATCGGGATTTGTCACTCCGTGTGAGGGAGAGGTATCTCTGGGCCCACTCGGTAGAAGATCATCATGAGCTCCATGTGACTAAGAAGTTACTCACACGATGACGTGCTACAAAACGAGTAAAGAGACTTACCAGTAACGAGACTGAACAAGGTATAGGTATACCGACGATCGAATCTCGGGCAAGTTCTATACCGACAAACAAAGGGAATTGTATATGGGATTGATTGAATCCTTGACATCGTGGTTCATCCGATGAGATCATCGTGGAACGTGTGGGAGACACCATGGGTATCTAGATCCCGCAGATGGTTATTGGCCGGAGAACGTCTCGGTCATGTCTGCATGCTTCCCGAACCCGTAGGGTCTACACACTTAAGGTTCGATGACGCTAGGGTTATAGGGAAATGTTATACGAGGTTACCGAAAGTTGTCCGGAGTCCCGGATGAGATCCCGGACGTCACAAGGATCTCCGCAATGGTCCGGAGGTAAAGATTGATATATAGGATGGATGGTTTTGGACACCGGAAATTTTTCGGGCATCACCGGTAGCGTACCGGGACCACCGGGACCATCGGAAATGGTCCCAGGGGACCACCAAGAGGGGCCACCTGCCCCAAGAGGTAGCATGGGCCAAAAGGTGGTGGGAAACCATCCCAAAGTGGTCTGGTGCGCCTCCCACAAAGGGGCCCAAGGCGCAGGAGGGAGAGAGGGGGGGGGGGTGGGAAACCCTGGCGCTGGTGGGCCTAAGGCCCACCTAGGGGTGCGTTACCCCCTCCCCTTGACCTAGCCGCCACACCTCCCATCTAGGGGCTGCCGCACCACCTAGGGGGGGGGAACCCTAGGGGTGGCACCCCCTCCCCTCCTCCTATATATATGGAGGGGTTTGGGGCTGTTTGGGGACACCGTTTACAATCCCATATACTTGTGGGTTATCAGGCCCCAACGGTACTACTGTTGATAACCCGCAAATGCAGTGGATTGTTTGTAGCCTTTTTCGATAAGTAAGAGGAACCCAAAGAGGAGCTAAAGGTAAAAATAATATTCTCTCAAGTTCTATCGACCACCAATGCAACTCTATGCACGCTAGCGCTTACTTTGCGTGCAACAAGTATGACATTACATTTCGAGAAGGAAACTAGAAATACTTAGTAGGTGTAATAGATAGCTTTGCAAGAAAATAAAGAGCAAGTAAATGAAAGTTAGGGGCTATTTAGATAAAGATTAATTAAGTTAGTTGTTTAGTAGAGAGCTTTTTTTTAACACAAGAGAAGGATTTGTCCCCAGGCAATCGATAACTAGGTCGGTAATCGTTGTTGCGGTTTTATATGAGGGAGAGGCATACACTAACATACTTTACATACTTGGATCATATGAACTTATGATTAAACCTCTAGAAAACATCTGCAACTACTAGAAATCATTAGGGTAAAGCCAAGTGCCGGGGATATGATCCCGTGGTATAACCCGTCGTTTCGGCCATGTTAGACTGTAGGCGACTCAAGAAGTACATACTCAATGGGCTGTAGAAAGGATAGAAGGACAATAGGAAGACTTACCAAGTGAGCCGCTCGGCGGCCCAGTACTCGAAGATGGTGACTCAAGGCCCACGAGGTGGAATACACCAGAAGATTTCCTGACTTGCGAAACAAGATGAGATAGAATTGTAATAGGTCACGTGCGTTTATTGACTTGGACTCTATTGTAAACTCGAGACCTCTACCTATATATAAAGGGGAGCCCTCGAGCCAGAGCGATCAAGCAAGAAACTTTCGAGAGCTAGGTTAGCTATTTCGCATCCTTCCAATCGACATCACCATTAATATATACACAAAAGGAAGACATAGGCTTTTACCTCCATTGGAGGGGTCGAATCTGGGTAAAATCCGTCTCTCTTTCCCGATCAAGCCCTTCTAGTCGCCACACAGCGACGATGGCCTCACCTCCAAGTCCTTTCATTAGGACTGATACATCTCCAACGTATCTATAATTTTTGATGGTTTCATGCTATTATCTTGTCAAACTTTGGATGTTTTGTATGCCTTTTATATCTTTTTGGGACTAACTTATTAACTCAGTGCCAAGTGCCAGTTCCTGTTTTTTCCGTGTTTTTGACCCTTTTCAGAGGAGGATTTTAAACGGAGTCCAAACGGAAAGAAACTTCCAAAAAGATTTTTTCCAAAATAGAAGACGATCGGGAGACTTGAGAACCAAGGCAGGGGGTCACCAGGGACCCCACAAGCCCCCTAGCCGCAGCCAGGGGGGCCCGCGCCTGCCAGGCTTATGGGCTCCCTGGGCCTCCTCTGCCCTAGGTCTTTCGCCTATATATTCCCTTAAATCCCAGAAAAAATAAGGAGATCCACGAAAATACTTTTCCACCGCCGCAAGCTTCTGTCTCCGCAAGATCCCATCTGGGGAACGTTCTGGTGCCCTGCCGGAGGGGGATTCAGATACGGAGGGCTTCTTCATCAACACCATGACCTCTCCGATGATGCGTGAGTAGTTCACCATAGACCTACGGGTCCATAACTAGTAGCTAGATGGCTTCTTCTCTCTCTTGGATCTTCAGTACAAAGTTCTCCATGATCTTCATGGAGATCTATCCGATGTAATCTTATTTTGCGGTGTGTTTGTCGAGATCCGATGAATTGTGGATTTATGATCAGATTATCTATGAATCTTATTTGAGTTTCTTCTGATCTCTTATATGCATGATTTCATATCCTTGTAATTCTCTTCGAGTTGTGGGTTTTGTTTGGCCAGCTTGATCTATGATTCTTGCAATGGGAGAAGTGCTTGGTTTTGGGTTCATACCGCGCGGTGACCTCATGTGATAGCCCGAGACCGACGCTCCAGAAGATTCCCCCTTTATTTCCGTTTCTGTCGTGTGGTTATTTTTGTTTGTTGCATCATCATTTAGTTTGGATCATCGCATCATGCATGGCATCATGTCAACTGTGTGTTGTCGGTGTTGATGTTGCGCCGTGTTGTTGCTTGTGAGTGCTTGTGAGTGTGGCGTTGTTCGTTGGCGTGACGAGAGTGGGTGCAATAGAGCTGATTCAAACCCTATTGCACCGCGGATCTAAAACCTCCTCTCCCCTCTTATTTCGTTTTTGTGGTTTTGCTAAAGTTCAGTTTTAACCCCCTTCAAAAGATTCGTCTTCTTTTAAAAGGTCCTTTTTATTAAATGTGGGTGCAACCCTTGGGTTTTATTTTATTTCTCCTCTTGTTTTATTTTAAAACAGTCTCATTTTCTTTTCTTCTTTAAAGACCTTTTATTTTATTCTTTAAATAAAAGAGGTTTTATTTTATTCTCTTGTCAAAAAGGAGTTTAGATTTTATTCTTTTGTGAAAGGGTTTTATTTTAATTCTTAAAAGAAGGTTTCATTTTTTTAATTGTTTTGAAAGGCCCAATCTATTTTAAAAGTTGGGGTGTATTTTTAAAGGAGTTAAAAAAAGAATTTTTTATTTTGTTTAAAACCTTTTTCTTTTGTGTTTGTTGTCTGATTTATTTATTTTTAAAAAAAGAACAATAGGGAGAGAGGAGGAGGCCTACCCAAGGCCCAGCCGGCCAAGGCCCAAGCCTCCTCCCCCTGCCCTAGCGACCGAACCCCAGCGTCGTTCTCCCCTCCCGAGCACCGTCCTCCTCGTCTCCCCCTCCTCTCGTGCCTTCCTCCTCCCACAGAGCTCTCCCTAGCACCGTCCGATTCCCCATGCCCTCGCCCCCCTCCTCGGGGCTCCGCCTCTCCGGCCTCTCCTCCGCCGCCCTGGCCTCCCGCGCCGCCCCGAGCCGCCTTCCCCGCGACCGCTTCGCCCGACCTCGCCATGGCCATCACCTCATGGCCCCACCATCGCGAGGAGCTCCGGCCGCCGCCGGCTACCCCCGTCGCAGGACCTCCATGGACGCAAGGAGCTCTGTGCTTGGCCTCCCGTCGCCAGTGTGCCGCTGCCATGGACTGACCTCTTGCTCCCCTGCGCCGTTCTCTCCAGGCCCTGTGCGCGCCAAGTCCTCCAGGCTCGGCCTCCTCTGCCTGCCGTTGCTACTGCCGGATGTAGCTTTGATGTTGCTGTGCTGCTTGCCTGCGCTTGCTGTAGCCGCTGCTCTGCTGCTTGCTGTGCCCTGATGCCTGGCTGCTACTTGCTGTTCGCTGTAGCTGCATGCTGTTGCTATTGCTATAGCTACCGCTGATGCCGTTGCTTGCCGTAGCTGCTTGCTAATGATGTTGCTTGCCTGCCATCTAGATGCTGCTACTGCTTGCTTGCCAGCTGCGCGCTGTTTGTTGTTGCTGCTATTTGTGCCTGCCTGCCGCTATATTGCTGCTGCTGCTAATTAGCTAGTTGTAGCTTGCTGCTAGCCTGCTGCTCTTGCTAGTGCCTGCCTGCCGCCAATGCTAGATGATGTAGGTTGCTTGCTGCTATAGTTAGTTGCTGCTTAGCTACTATGTGATGATGCTTGATGTCGTCGTCGCTATGGTCCGCTAGTTGGCGTAGCGTGCTGCTGTTGCTATTCCGCCGTTGTTGCTAGCTGATGCTGTTGTGTCGACTGCCATCCCCGCCTGCCGTGGATCCGACAAGATCGTTGAGTACCACGACGTCCTCGACGACCCTCGGACCCGTGTTCGACTACCGTCGCCGAAGACCCGTCTTCCGACGCCTAGTACACGACTACCGACGAGAAGACTGGTGTACCGACGCAAGAGTACGACTACCGTCGACGAGACCCGTGTACAACTACTTCCACGACGTGCACGAAGATCTTTGTTCACCTACACCGCACTGACTCGAACCGCTCCGTTTTGCACGCTTCAAAGGTATAGGTTGGAACGTTGTTGTGAACCGAGTGCATGTGATGTATGAGATGTAACCGTATGCTTGCGCCATATATGTTGCCTGCTGAGCGTTGTCTTCTTTCCGTCGCGCCCCGACACATGGGAACCCGATATACGGGATCACCTCATTCTTTATTTAGCGTTCCTGGACACGCTTCCAGATCGTGGCACCGATATCTCGTTGAGTATCGGGATAGGAACGTTGCCGTGGCATCGTTTCCGTCTTGCCGCCTTAGTTCCCCTTGCGCTCGCCGTGGCGACACCTGTTTCTTTCCCTTCTTGCCCGTGTTATGAACTCGCATGCATGACACATTCATGGCATGATATATTGTGTTGCATGTTTCTTGTGCCGTAGCTCCGATCCATGTTTCGTGTGTTACCCGACTAGGATGTCAGGTAGGATCATCGCTCACCCCTTGCCATGATAACAACAATTTAATATTGCCGTGTAAATACTTGGGAGTGAATTAAATAATTAATCGTGGAGTTTCATCGATATGCAACGGGCGTGTCGTGTTTGCGTGAGGTGAATTGCCATGCCATCCCTTGCATCTTTGAACTGATCATGCATCATAGTAGGTTATGCATCATGTTGTGCATCGTGTGGTGAATATTTGTGTTGATGTTTGTTTCCGGTTTGCTCCGTTCCGATAGAGTTCCGCAAGTGTGTCGGAATGTGAGGACCCGTTCGACTACGTTGGATCACCGACTTCTCGGAGTTGTTCTTCTTCCAAGCGGGATCTCAGGCAAGATGACCATTTCCCTAGATACCATTACTATCATTGCCATGCTAGTTTATCGCTTCTAACGTTATGTCTCGTTGCCTACCACATGTTAAATATCAGCCTCTCAACTATGCCATGATTACCTTCAACCTGTTTGACCTAGCAAACCACTGATTGGCTATGTTACCGCTTGCTTAACCCTGTTGTTAGCGTTGCTAGCTGCAGGTGTAGTTGCTTCCATGTGATAACATGGGTTCCTTGTTATATCACCATATTTATCTGCTATTGAATTTAATGCACCTATATACTTGGTAAAAGGTGGAGGGCTCGGCCTTTCTAGCCTGGTGTTTTGTTCCACCTTTGCCCCCTTAGTTTCGGCTACCGGTGTTATGTTCCATAAACGAGTGCTCCTAACACGATCGTGGTCGTTATGGGGACCCCCTTGATAATTCGTCTAAGATTAAAGCTGGTCTGGCAAGGCCCAACTTTGGTACTACATTTGCCTAATAACTAATGAACTGCATAGGGAGTAATTAACCTGAGGAAATTTAATCAACCCCCGGGCCAGTGCTCCTCATGAGTGTTGGTCCAAAACAGAGCAGCTTATTAATGCTACCCGGGGCAACTCGGCGTTTGGCGTGGTAACCATGGCTCATCCGTCGTGTCCTGAGAACGAGGTACGCGACTCCTATCGGGATCGTCGACACGTCGGGCGGCCTTGCTGGATTAGTTTTACCTTTGACGAAATATCTTGGGCATCGGGATTCCGGTGATGCTTTGGGTAATCTCAGAGTTGAGGTTTTCCACTAGGGAATCCGACGAGATCGCGAGCTTCGTGATGGAGGATTTCTATGCGGCTTGTGGTAATTTGTGATGGACTAGTTGGAGCACCCCTGCAGGGTTAAATCTTTTCGGAAAGCCGTGCCCGCGGTTATGTGGCAACATGGAAACTTTGTTTAACACTGGTTCTAGATAACTTGAAGTTAATTAATTAAAATATGCCAACTGTGTGCGTAACCGTGACCGTCTCTTTCGTGAGTTCCTTCTCCGATCGAAGACACGGTGGGGTTATGTCTGACGTAGGTAGGTGTTCAGGATCATTCGTTTGATCATCAGTAGACACGACCGTTATGCGTGGATCCTCCCCCTTTTATTTCTTGTACTCGTAAGTTTGGCCACCATATATATGCTTAGCCGCTGCTGCAACCTCACCACTTAACCTTACCTCACCCAATAAGCTTTGCTAGTCTTGATACCTTTGGAAATGAGATTGCTGAGTCCCCTGTGGCTCACAGATTACTACAGCACTAGTTGCAGGTACATGTAAAGATTATTTTACGCGAGCGCGTTGATTGTTCATTTGGAGTTGCTTTTCTTCTTCTTCATCGATCTAGGATGGGTTCCAGGCCGGCAGCCTGGGATAGAAAGGATGGACGTCGTACTTCTTTTCTCGTTTGTTTTCGTCCGTAGTCAGACCCTGATCTTACTCTTGATGATTATGTAATGTACTGGTGTGACACTGATGTAGCTTGTGGTGAGTGTAAGCCAATTCTATATATATATATCTCTTCTTTTCAGTACATGTACTTGTAACGATATCCATTCTTGCGACACGTCGAGATGTGCTTCTATCCCTGACGAGGCCTTCGTGCCAAATTGAGGATAGGGTCGCATCTTGGGCGTGACACCTCACCCAGTGACAGAAGGGGTAGCGAGGCACGCATCATGTTGTTGCCATCAAGGGTAAAAATATGGGGTTTTCATCATTGGTTTGAGTTTATCCCTCTACATCATGTCATCTTGCTTAAGGCGTTACCCTGTTCGTCATGAACTCAATACACTAGATGCATGCTGGATAGAGTTCGATGTGTGGAGTAATAGTAGTAGATGTAGAAAGTATCGGTCTACTTGTCTCGGACGTGATGCCTATATGTATGATCATTGCCTTAGATATCGTCATGACTTTGCGCGGTTCTATCAATTGCTCGACAGTAATTTTCTCACCAACCGTAATATTTGCTATTTTGACAGAAGCCTCTAGTGAACACTATGGCCCCGGGTCTACTTCACATCATATTTTCAGCCTTACACTTTTACTTCGTTGCACTTTCTGCTTTCAGTTCTCACTTTGCAATCAATCTTGAAGGGATTGACAACCCCTTTATAGCGTTGGGTGCAAGCTCTTTTGTGTTTGTGCAGGTACTCTGGACTTGACGCGATTCTCCTACTGGATTGATACCTTGGTTTTCAAACTGAGGGAAATACTTACTGCTCCTGTGCTGCATCGCCATTTCCTCTTCAAGGGAAAAACCAACGCAAGCTCAAGAGACGACAGAAGATTTCTGTCACCGTAGCAAGGACATCTGGCGTGACAAAACCACGAGTTGGCGCCCAGTGTGGGGCTATCATAAGGTGGAGTTGAGTTCTTGTAGGGAGGTCTTCTAGGGTTTGGGAGCTACGCGGTTGGTTTTATGACCAAGAGCCTCAGAGGCAAGCTTAGCATCGAAAAATCAGGTTGGGGCCCTGAGGCCAGCTCAATCGAGACGGGGTACCAGATCCCCTTTGGCAAGATCCACGTCTTCATCGGAAAAATTGGCGCACTAGTACCCGAGCCGGACACCTTCATCGACATCGTCGAGTCGGCTCGGTACGCCCAACCCAGCCGGCGTCACGTCTTCGACGGATTCACTCAAGGAATCGGCCTCCCGGATGAGTCTGCAGGTGGCATGGACACCCTCATCAGCACCGATGGCGAGTCGTCGATGGGAGACACCGAATCAATCTGTCCTCTATATGATGGGGGACTTAGGGGATTCCAGGAGACAAAAGGCGGCAAGGAATCTTGTGAGCCACCCCGACTGGTCACCGTCTACATGAAAGGAACCACGACGACTCTAGGCCCATCGGAGGCAGAAGTCGGTGCCGGTGCGAGTGGACCAGACAAAATGCCGACTCGGGTCATGAATGACTTAGTGGCTGAGATGACATAACTCTTGGAGGGTCCTGTCACTACAGATAACTAGGAAGAGCGCAACGCGAAACTAGTAAAGCTTCGTGCAGAGATGGTGAAGTTCCAACAAAAGCTCGAAACCGAAAACGCCCGGATGGTGGAGTTGCATGCTCATATCCATGACGAGTCGGAGCGCTTGAGGGCAGATGCTTGGCGGCTAGGGCTTCGGCCGGAGGCTTCTGAGGCGGTTCACCATAGGAGGCACCAGTCCCGGTTGCCGCCAAACATGACGCTGACTCGCTTGTTTGCTAGTACACACACACACACCAGGCGTTGTGCAAAATCCACCGCGCGGGCAGGAAGAGGCAGCTGAGCCCCCGCCGGCTCAGCCGTCGCCACAACATTTTCGTATGCTGTAGGGTCACTTCTCCAACCCCATTGACAATATGTGGCAGCAACACGTAATTTGGAGGGTCACTGCTTCCTATTCACTGAAATTCCCCGGTTGAGATCGAAGCTAGGAATGTCATTGAGATGCTGAAAATAGTAGTGGTCTAACAGGTGCAGTACTCGTACAGTCGAGATCGGATGCACTCTACACCGTATGCCAGCCGCCATGAAGATTCTCCGGTCGTTTCCAGCAGCGGACGATGACAGCAGCCTCGGGTTTCCGAACCCGGTTAGGATTACAAAATGCTCAAGATCTCGTTGATGCCGCGAGGGCCTCCTGACAGTCGGAGGCAGAAGCAGCGGCAAGGCGGGCAGCTCAACCACATGTAGTAGAGCCCATTCAGCAACAAAGTGGACTAGAATCAGCACCAGAACGATTGGCATCCCTTGCTTATCTTCGCCACTTTGTCGTGAGCCTATTCCTAGGGACTTCAAGGGTCCTCACAAGGTACCAAACTATACAACTGATCTCGAGCCGGTAGCATGGATTGAAAGTTACTAACAAGCCATTTATATGCTCGACGTGAGCAATGCGGTTTGCACGAAGTACTTAATCATGATGTTGGAAGGGCCGACTCGAACCTGGCTGAAAAACCTTCCACCCAACTCAATTAACACTTGGTCCGAGCTGAAGGAGGGGTTCATCAAGAATTTTCAAGGTACATGCAAACGCCCCATGACAATTGTGGACCTTCAACACTGTGTACAACGCACGGGCGAGTCAGCCCATCATTGGACTCGCAGGGTTGTAGAAATCATGCATTTGTCGGACAACATTATAGCTTCCCAAGCCGTCCTGATCTTGGAGAAAAATTGTCGCTTCCATCCGCTAGTCCTGAAGGTGGGTTGCTGATACGTCTCCAACGCATCTATAATTTTTGATGGTTCCATGCTATTATCTTGTCAAACTTTGGATGTTTGGTATGCCTTTTATATCTTTTTTGGGACTAACTTATTAACTCAGCGCCAAGTGCCAGTTCCTGTTTTTCCGTGTTTTTGACCCTTTTTAGAGGAGGATTTTAAACGGTCGCCAAACGGAATAAAACTTCCGAAAAGATTTTTTCCGGAACAGAAGATACACGCCAGACTTGAGAACCAAGGCAGGGGCCAGCAGGGGACCCCACAAGCCCCCTAGGCGCGGCCAGGGGGCCCCGCGCCTAGCAGGCTTGTGGGCCCCATGTGGCACGTCTGCCCTACCTCTTCCGCTTATAAATTCAGAAAAATTCCAAAACTGCGCGAGAGATCCACGAAAATACTTTTCCACCGCCGCAAGCTTCTATCTCCGCAAGATCCCATCTGGGGCACGTTCTTGTGCCCTGTCGGAGGGGGGATTCGGATACGGAGGGCTTCTTCATCAACACCATGACCTCTCCGATGATGCGTGAGTAGTTCACCATAGACCTTTGGGTCCATAGCTAGTAGCTAGATGGCTTCTTCTCTCTCTTGGATCTTCAATACAAAGTTCTCCATGATCTTCATGGAGAACTATCCGATGTAATCTTCTTTTGCGATGTGTTTGTCGAGATCCGATGAATTGTGGATTTATGATCAGATTATCTATGAATCTTATTTGAGTTTCTTCTGATCTCTCTTATGCATGATTTCATATCCTTGTAATTCTCTTCGAGTTGTGGGTTTTGTTTGGACAACTTGATCTATGATTCTTGCAATGGGAGAAGTGCTTGGTTTTGGGTTCATACCGTGCGGTGACCTCACCCAGTGACAGAAGGGGTAGCGAGGCACGCATCGTGTTGTTGCCATCAAGGGTAAAAAGATGGGGTTTTCATCATTGGTTTGAGTTTATCCCTCTACATCATGTCATATTGCTTAAAGCGTTACTCTGTTCGTCATGAACTCAATACACTAGATGCATGCTGGATAGCGGTTGATGTGTGGAGTAATAGTAGTAGATGCAGAAAGTATCGATCTACTTGTCTCGGACGGGATGCCTATATGTATGATCATTGCCTTAGATATCGTCATGACTTTGCGCGGTTCTATCAATTGCTCGACAGTAATTTGTTCACCCACCTTATTATTTGCTATTTTGAGAGAAGCCTGTAGTGAACACTATGGCCCCCGAGTCTACTTCACACCATATTATCAGCCTTACAATTTTACTTTGTTGCACTTTCCGCCTTCAGATCTCACTTTGCAATCAATCTTGAAGGGATTGACAACCCCTTTATAGCGTTGGGTGCAAGCTCTTTTGTGTTTGCGCAGGTACTTTGGACTTGACGCGATTATCCTACTGGATTGATACCTTGGTTCTCAAACTAAGGGAAATACTTACTGCTCCTGTGCTGCATCGCCCTTTCCTCTTCAACGGGAAAACCAACGCAAGCTCAAGAGACGACAGAAGGATTTCTGTCGCCGTAGCAGTTGCCTAAAGCTGAAGACTCCAGACATGGGCGATTTAATGGATGTTCTGACAAGGTATGGTGAGTCGGATGGTATGAAGGATCCCGACTCGAACAAGGAGAAAGCTGGCAAGAACAAGAAAGGAGAAGGTGCCAAGGGTAATTATCAAAGTGGAAACCATGCAAGTCGAAATAACAAACGAAAGCAGCCTGAGTCCCAGTCAAAATTTGTGGCCAATACCAATACTGGGTTTAAGAACCAGCACCGAAATAATCGCTCTGGAGGAGCTTACAATGGGAATAAGCCACACAATTGTGAGGAAGCACTCAAGGGGCCTTGCCCAAAGCATTGTGCACATGATGAGCCGTCTACTCACTCATGGGAGAATTGTTATATTACGTAGGAGTTCTGGAATCAAGCCTTCCAAAGTCACCACGGGAATAATGGTGGAGGACATCCAGGTTAGTATGGTCAAGCCGGCTCAGAGGGCGGCCCACCTGGCGGGTTCTCAAGATCAAGCTTCAATGAACCAGGCGGCTCGTGATCAGATTATCAGCACCAAGGAAATACTAGCAATGAGCAACATTCTGCTTTGGACAATCAGTAGCATAACAATCAATACCACATTTTGCTTCAGACCAACCCTAAGTAGTTGAATAATGGTCAATACCACATTTTCACCACGAACGCTTGCAAAGAGGACAAGAAACGCAAGCAAAGATCGATCAATATGATTGAGCCGGCGGTCCCAACGTATCTCAATAGGCCTGAGCAACTAATTATCTGGAGCAGAGAGGATCACCCTCCCCGGGTTGATAATGCGAGATATCTAGCTTTGGTGGTGGCGCCTCAGGTTGGTGGTTATACCCTCACAAAGGACCTCATGGATAGAGGAAGCAACATCAACATCTTATATTACTGCACTTTTTGACAGATGAACCTTTACCTCAAACTCAAGATGCTGGGTCCCAAAGGCACCATAATGGTGGGAGGTAGAAGGAAGATAGCCGAGGAATGCGAGGAAGGAGATGCAGCTTATGCTGAGCCAACCTACGCCGCCAAAAAATTAAAGTTCCTCACGGCCGATGTTGACCCGGCTGATAAGGGTCCCCTCAAGAAAGCCAACTATTGAGTAAGTCAACCCGACCAAACCTTTGGCCTTATCATACGAGAGCCATCGGCTCATTATTCGTGTATCGAACCCCAAAATTTTTTGTACATACTTCTATAAAAATTTGAATCTAACAAAGCTCGGTTGTATCTCATAAACTAAGCATGAGCCTTTAGTAGTTGAAAACATGTTACTTGGGAGCTTATGGCTCGAACAAATCATCAGATTATCAAATTATGATCAATGGAATCAAGTTGGCTTACCTGGACCCCATATTGTTTTACAGTAATAACATTGTCTTATGTATATCCTATGCGGAGCTTTTCCATGATCATAGGTCACTTGGGGGCTTCCAAATCATCGAGTTTAGCTTTCTCACACTCTTGATCCGGCAAAGACGCCACAAAATGATTAAACTTGCGTGTATGCTTGATGTGAATCCGATCAGGTGACCCCATGTACTCTTGACTAGTCAATCCGTTATGGACCCTGAACTGGCAATGTTAAAAGATTGGTTTAGGTCACGTGAGAGACGACATAGTGAAAGCTAGGATAAACCATGGGTTATCATACCCGCTTCATTGAAGCAAGACTTGAGCCTCGAAGATCTCTTTTTACCGTGTCTCACTGAGCCGGCCTATGAGTTATGTTTTATTATTTATTTCTGCGTCCTAATGTTTTAGGGACAATTATTATTTTTGTCGGTTCATCACGAATGACCGGGTTATGAAAACTGTAGTCACACTATGACCAGTTCAAATTGCAACATCTTCTACAACAATGTTGTGAGGAATTTAACTCAAAAGGTGGGCCTCGCAAATCAAGTTTGTTTGCCGGCTTAAAGTCCTACTCTTTTTACCGTGTCTCATTGAGTCGGCCTATTAGTTATACTCGATTTTCTGTGGGGTATTACGTCTTAACCTTTTAGGTACAAGTACTATTTTACCAGCTCATCATGAATAATCGGGTTATAAAACTGCGATCATATCAAGACCAATTTAAGTCATATGATTTCACAAACAATGTTGTGGAAGAATTCAATAAACAAGTGTCTGTGACAACTTGTTTTTGCCTATTTCAAAATTCAATCAAACATTTTGGTAAAAGGATCAAATGATAGAATATCATGACAAGTTTTACCACAACAAGCTAAGTGCAAACCAACGTGCACGATGGCACAACAAAACATTTCAGAGTTTCTACTACCCCTATTACAAATTCACTTCGGGATTTGTTAAATATTCAAGATTTTTGGTCTAAAAAGTGCTTGGAGCTAGTTCTCTCTCGGGCGAGTTATTTTGTTCTGAAAGGAACCCGCCTTCAATCTTTGTCGCCGGCTGATTCATCGTCCGATTCCTCCGGCTCATCATCATTAATGGCCTGTTGACCCTTTTGAAGCCACCGAATTGCCCTGAGCGACTCAAAAATTGAAGTTCCTTGAAACGTAGCAGAAGCATCAACTTTAGGAACATGTTTTCCTCTTGTAATGAGGCGGGACCAGCTCAGAGGGTTCATCTTTAGGCATTGGGATGCATTCATTATCAATGCTATACGCGGAGTAGTACTCGGATGTGTCAACTTGCTGTGCGAAAAGAGTCGCTAGTGGCCTGGTCTCTTTCATTACATGAGCAAAATCTTCACGACTAAAATCTGAGCCGTCCAACTTATATTCTAGAAATCCATCTTTCAGAGCCGCCAAATCGAGTTCAAGTAAATATGTCTTAGCACGCGCAAGAGCCGAATTTGCCCCGCCGCGAGCTGCCGACTTCCGGGTTGCGGAGACCCATTGTGGCATAGTGGAGAGTTGCTGTAGCATATCCTTGAGGGTCCGAGGCAGATATTCCATATTCTTGATGGCCACAATGGAATAAACAGACCCGGTGAATAGTTGTTCCACATAAGTGAATATCGCTTTCAGTTTCATAATGGGAAGATATTTCAAATTCTTAACGGCCATAATTGAATACCAAGGACTAATCTGTTCGGCCTACACATGAAAGACAAATACAACTTTGAGTCGCTCTTTTTTTCATATCAATGTGAGAATCTCAAGGGAATAAAGGTCACAAGGTCTTACCAAAGATGGTAGTTAGCATCTCGTTGAGTTTCTTCACGAGAATGACATAATTTTCTTTCAAGGGACCAAGTTTCCCCTCGGCCTTTTTGGCACAATTCAAGAGGGCATTCTTTTCTGCTTCAAAATATTTCACAGCTTGCTCAAAAGGGTCGTCCGCTTGACAAGCAGAATTCTCAAAATAAGCCACCGCCGATTCAGCCTTAGCCCTCAACTTCATCTCTTCCTTAAGACGCTTCTGCAGGTCTACGGCCACAAATTCAACATATCCTACATAGCTCTGATGGATGCATCAAGTTTATCAAAACTGTGATTATGACACGCCTTAAGAATGGCATATTATAAGGAATAAGAAGGACATGACAAGGAAATATTTTTTGAAGTCCCGAGCATATTGCACACAATATACTCAACACTTGGGGGCTAATGCATAGCACTTATTTTCAAAAGGGTATGAGGAAAAAGAGGAAGACGTGCCTCATATCACAGAATGAGCCAACCCTTGGGGGCTACATGTCGAATCTTCATAAAAAAATCCATTATGAAGAAGTACCGACTCGTTATCATCATAACGACTCTTTCTTTGGGGGCTACAGGTTGAATCTTCATAAAAAATTCCATCGTGCAGAAGTAGCGACTCATTATCATCATAACAACTCCGTCCTTGGGGGCTACAGATGCAAGTTCACATTTAACTAGTTTGAAGAGAGCCGACTTATCATATTTATAATAAACCGCCCCCTCGGGGCTAGTGATGATATATAAAGATAAGGAGTAGGTAAGCAAGAGTTTTTACCTCATATTTCTCCTTGAGAGCACAAATCATATTGGCTTCAATTTCCCGACTTTCAAATAGCCGAGTCAAGTATTGCTGGTGGATTTCTTCAACACTAAACACAGACATATTCGGGAGCTCCAACTGGGTTTTTCCCTTTTCCAAGTTCACTGGTTCGTCCTTGGCCACAATCTTAATAGGAGAGGTGGAAACAACAGGAGCTTGACACTTTTCTTTGACAAAAACAACATCCGGAGCTCTCTGGTCAGTCGGTGGAATAGGACCATTCACATGAGTCGTCAGACTAAAGTGACGAGCCAGACTTGGTGGATGAGCAGGAGGATCATCTGAAATGCGTGTAATATCTACTCGTGTGTTCATTAAAATTGGCTCATCTGATTTAGGCGTTTCAATAATGGTTCCTGGTTCGGTTGCAGCATCTGGAATGTTCCTTTCAGAAAGGTCAGCCTCGATGGCTGCTTTTTTTGATTAGGGTTCCAATTTTTTTTGCTTTTCAGCACATGGCCCGGTAGCGCGACTAGGCAAAGCGGCTTTCACCCTACACAAATCAGAAATCAAATATTATGCTAAGGAAGGTAAATATATGAAATGAGATTATAATCAGAAACTTGCCCGTGATTGACATTAAAGCTGGGAACTAGCGTCACAAATGAGGTGCCCGAAGATGGAGGAGATTACTAGTAAATGATTTTGAAGGACTAAGAGGTTGTTTAAAAAACCCACCTTAAGACAAGGATCATATTGCACGTCAACACGTGGCTTACGAACCAGGGGTGCGTGAGGCAAGCCTGGGTCTAGCTCGCCATGGTCACTTCAGGTTTAGCGTTTTGACTGACCAGCGAATTGCGTTTTCTTCAAAAGAAAATTGGGAACTAAATGGGCATCTTGATTTGACATTTTAACCTTACGGACGACTTGCCTTGTCCTTCTTGCAACAAATGTTTCTGAGGAACTGAAGAAATTGGAATTACGTCAACCTCGCTGGCTTTGCTAGCTTCAGAGTCACCCTGAGAATAAGGTGTGTCAGCGAGTTCAGTAAACAAATGGCCAAGTGAGTCGAGTTCTACCTTAGATGGTTCTCCTTAATATGAGTCGGGAGTCGGGTCATCACGGTCCAGATCATTTCCTTGACCCATGGAAAGAACAAGGATCTGAGGTGTGACTTTCCAAAAGCTGGAATCATCCTACAAATGAAGGAGCATGTTAAGGATTGCGGGTCAAAATAAAATCAACAAAGTAACAAAGTATACTTGATGGGAAAAGATCAGTACCGATGGCAAAGGATTTAGCAGATAAAATGGACCTAAACCAGTAATACTACACCTCTCCTTTAAGTCACACAAAAACCTCTTCGCCTCTTTCTGAAGAGCATCATCGGATAAATCTTTGGTGGAGAAGTGTTGATCATCGGATGAGTCGCCTCACTGGTCACACATTAAACTCATCCTCGCGCTCATAGGATGGATGCACCACTTTAGCGAGCAACGATCAAGTTGATACCGGTTAGGCCATGAGCAACCAAGGCTCTTTTTATATGATTATGAGCCATCATATACCTTTCTTCATTTGTTGGCCATCCCAAGAATTCTATGTTGTTGCCGATCATCTCCAATCTGTAACCCGACATCGGATTTTCTTCTGCCGGGGTAGTAATTCTGCAATAGAACTAGGTCTTGTACGATCCCTTCGGATGACTTGCCAATTTAGACTCATGGAACAAATTATTTTTCCTTTTCTGGAAGGAGATTCTGCCAAGTTCACAAGAGGCGTTGTTCTTGACTTCAGTCTGTCGATTGGCATAGAAGAACTCCCTAAACAGAGTCACTAACGGCTCAATCTGGAGATATACTTCGCATAAAACTTGAAATTGACATATGTTGGTCATAGAATTGGGACCAATATCCCGAGGCCTGAGATTGAAGAAGTGCAAAAGATCCCTGAAGAATTTAGAGTCAGGTGGTCAAAAACCTGTGCGTAAATGATGAGTGAAAATAACAACTTCTCCTTGTCGAGGCTGCGAGTAGGGCTCTTCTTTGGGAGCTCGCTAGTTTATCTCCTTTCAAGACAACAAGAATCCTAATCTGACAAGGTCTTCCAAAGTAAGTTTGGACTCCTCGGACCTGGCCCAGTTACAAGCGTTGGAGTTCTTGGGGGCCATTAGGCGGTATGAAACAACTACAAGGACAGTAAAATTAAATAAGGTGATGCATGATACCAGCAGCTCACTATGGTCGTTATTCAAGGGGTATTTAAGCCGCCAAAAATATTACACAACAGTGTTCTAAGTCCGCCAATGATACAACAAGGTGTTTTAAGCCCACAACAACAAGTATAAGATTTCGAAAGGTAAACTCCACGGGAGACTGTAACAGCTCGAAACCGACGCTCAAGAAGATTCCCCTTTTATTCTCTTGTTGTCGTGTTAATTATTTGGTTGTCACATTCATCATCACATGATGCACATCATCCACATTGCACCAACACTCCGTTGTTGTCTCTTTTCCAAACTTGCATCCGTTGTTAATTGCCCGTTCTCTCCGTTTTTATTGGCGACCTTTTCGAGACCGACCACACACGCACGCACCCACGACATCGTTAAAATATTGTTTTTAAAAGTGTGTATAAGACTTTCTCCGATTGGGTTGAAAGTTGGCGTGTGGTCTTGTTTTAGTGTAGGTAGGTGCCAGCCAAATTTCATTGCAGTTGGAGTCCGTTTGATACCTAAATCGTTAAACTATAGCCGATTTAATTATCTAACGTTTTCGCGTTTTAAAACTCTATCACGGGCCGCACCATTTCCCTCTCATCTCTGCCACCACCTCTACACAGCCCAACACAACCATCTAGCCTAAGCTCGCGACCGGAGCCGTCCGATCATGATCCTGCGGTTGGAATGGGATGCCAAAAACCCTAGACCTAGCCCCCTTCCATATATAACAACCCCTCCCTAATATGGGCAATCCCTAACCCCCGGTCTCATTTTCCATGCCCCTCCACTCAGCCGCCGCCACCAGATCACCTGCCTCCTCCCACCTTGAGCTAGGCCCGCCCGAGCCCATCGGAGCCCACATACGCGTGCGTGCAAACGTCGATGCTCGTGCAACCCCGTGCATCCCGCTCCTGCACATCCTTCGCTGCCCCGATCGACGACCGAACTGCCTCGACCCCGCCGCCCATGCTCGTCCTCATGACCACCAAAGCACGGCCGGACCTCTAGGGTAGGTCCCGTCACCCCCGACATCTCACTCCTTCCCACTGTCTCCTCCCTCTTCTCTCTTTTATCTCCCATCTCTCTCTCACCCACACATAGTGGTAACCCGTGGGGTCCGCGGTTGCTGCCGTTTTGTGTCGCCAGTGCTCTGATCCGGTGCAGAACAACTAGATACGCCTATTCTGGTGTCACGCCCAAGATGCGACCCTATCCTCAATTTGGCACGAAGGCCTCATCACGGATAGAAGCGCATCTCGTCGTGTCGCAAGAATGGATATCGTTACAAGTACATGTACTGAAAAGAAGATATATATATATATATATATAGAATTGGCTTACACTCGCCACAAGCTACATCAGAGTCACAGCAGTACAATACATAATCATCATGAAGAAGAGTAGGGTCCGACTACGGACGAAAACAAACGAGAAAAGAAGAACAATGTCCGTCCTTGCTATCCCAGGCTGCCGGCCTGGAACCCATCCTAGATCGATGAAGAAGAAGAAGCAACTCCAAATGAACAATCAACGCGCTCGCATCAAGTAACCTTTACCTGTACCTGCAATTGGTGTCGTAGTAATCTGTGAGCCACACGGGACTCAACAATCTCATTTCCAAAGGTATCAAGACTAGCAAAGCTTATTAGGTGAGGTATGGTCAAGTGGTGAGGTTGCAGCAGCGGCTAAGCATATATTTGGTGGCTAACTTACGAGTACAAGACATAAGAGAGGGAAGATCTACGCATAGCGGACGTGAACTACGGATGATCAAATGAATGATCCTGAACACCTACCTACGTCAGATATAACCCCACCGTGTCCTCGATCGGAGAAGGAACTCACAAAAGAGACAGTCACGGTTACAAACACATTTGTCAAGTTTTAATTAAGTTAACTTCAAGTTATCTAGAACCAGTGTTAAACAAAGTTTCCACGTTGCCACATAACCGCGGGCACGGCTTTCCGAAAAGATTTAACCCTGCAGGGGTGCTCCAACTAGTCCATCAAAAATTACCACAAGCCGCATAGAAATCCTCAATCACGAAGCTCGCGATCTCGTCGGATTCCCTAGTGGAAAACCTCAACTCTGAGATTACCCAAAGCATCACCGGAATCCCGATGCACAAGATACCTCGTCAAAGGTAAAACTAATCCAGCAAGGCCACCCGGTGTGTCGACGAACCCGATAGGAGCCGCGTATCTTGTTCTCTAGACACACCGTCTATGCATAGTGTACGGTAGCCAAACCTCGAGTTGCCCCAAGGTGGCACCGCCGACTGCTAGGTGGGTGGACCAACACTCATGCGAAGCACTGGCCCGGGGGGTTGATTAAATTATCCTCGGGGTCCGGAAAGTCCCTATGCAATTTATTAGGTGATTAGGCAAATGTAGTAATTATCTCATTTGAGGGTTGAAAATCATGGGTTTTAATTATCTCATTCTTGAAATAAAATCTCTTCGAGACTCCTACACTAACAAGAATGCTATGATACCACCTCAAACGATAAAGGAAGAACAAATGCATTTGGAAATGCAAGATAAAGGATACTTGAGGTTCTCCAACAATAATCTTGAAGAACACTTTGAGAATGAATTGATATCATGAGCCGCTCCGGAAGAAGAATTCAGATTGCTATGAACAAGAATAAGAATTATGTTATGCCTATCCTCCATCACGTTTAATTGATGACGAGCAACGGATTTAGCATACAACTTATTCTTCTAGAAATGATTGAGGAGATATATGAGCACAAACTAGACAAAGTCTTGAAGGAGACACCGATAGGAATTGAAATGAATGAGGAAACCCTCAATGAATGGAAATACATTAGATTGAAGAGATCATGAGCCACCTGAGAGAAAACTAGAACAAGGCGCCAGAATAATTGAGAGACGAACGAAGAGACAATAATTCAGAAGAATTGAGGATGAAAGCTGAACGCTGAGAACGAAGAATCTTCTAAAATGATGGCCTTCGGAGGATCGAGAATGAAACAACTCAGAAATGCACCGGATAGCAAGAAAGGGATTACTCATGATTGACCACAATTGAGAAGACAACACGAAGCTGAAATGATATCTTCAAGAGAATGGAGCAAGATTTGAGAGAAACACTCCTTCGGTCTTGAAAGAAGAGAATGATGAGAAGAACACCACCAAGAATTAATGAGACACTCCGGAATAAAGAAGAATGAAATGTTGAGCTAAAGAAGAGAATTAATTCAAATAGATCTTGAAGAAGTAATATGACTGATGGAAATCATACTTACGTCATAGTTGAAAAGATTTAATGATCTTCGGGAAAAGATTAAAAGAGCCAGGAAAGATCCTGGGAAAGAACCTGTGGGTTATGGGCCCACTCAAAGAAACCACCGTTGAAACAACTGATTATAAGGAGAGATATTGCACCGGTATAACGAGAACTAGATGAGGTTGGCACCTCGAAATAATGAACGATTTGAAAACAAGAAACTCTGAGACAACTTCAACACACCGGATAGAAAAGAGAAGAATGAATAAACAAGATAGGCTGACAAGAATTTTCACATGGGAAAGAATTTAAGTATGAAAAGGATATCATTAACACGGATAACTGAATTAAATTCACCGGTAAGGAACAAGATGAAGAAATGATGAACTCGACTCATGAGAATCTTCATAATGAATCACCGGCTACAAAAAGGAAGACGATATAGCGGAAGCATCACTGAATAAGAAGGCACTTGGATGAAATCCAAACACTGAAGAAAAGGGCGGGAGGGCGGGGAAAAACAAAGACAACTTGGGACAGATGAGATGAACTCCGGAATAAAGGGAGAATGATCTGCAAAAACTGGAGAAGATTGAATTCAGTTGCAGAGAAGCACACCGGTTGAAAAGAATTGATACGATGACTCCGGTTGAAAAGTAATTGACATGACAATCTGATTTGAGCAACAAAATTAGTACTCTCATAAAAATATGAGAACACCTCTTAGAAAAGATCTGAAATCACCACTTGACATCGAAGCAACACAAATTTGTTGGAAGATCGTCCTATAAGTAACTACTTGAATTCCCACCTATGAATTCCCGAAATATCTGGTCATGCAATCTGGTACACGGATACAAGGAGTAATAACACACAACTCCTATACTAACCCGTCACCTGTATCACATCCGTCAACACACGGCCAAAATCTCGGACCTTCATCTACAACAGACCCTCGTGATCACAACGATACAAAGTATGGAAGTACTCCCGAACAATATGCACCAGTACTGGGGACATCGGGGTTATCTCGCCACTACTAGTATTGAAGAAATTACGAACATCCTTCGTTCTAAGATACTAAGAAATCTGAATGATAACGATGTGCTCAAGAATCCCCTGGAGCTCAACTCCTGTGAAAATCAAAGAAGATAGGAGGCACCAAGACCGAACTCCATCACATCGGCATCATATAGATTCCAAAAATATCCGCGTGATCCTAAAAAAAGTTGAGTGAGAAGAGGAGTAGAATTAAAATATTACGTCAAGATTCCTCACCACATCATAGAAGAGGAGAAAAAAGAATCCTACTCTCCGATATATAACTAGACTCAAAGCAGTTTTTTCACTAGACTCGACTCGGCCAAGTTCGATCAATCAAGGGGGCTCCTAGGTCGATACTGCTCTGATACCAACTTGTCATGCCCAAGATGCGACCCTATCCTCAATTTGGCACGAAGGCCTCGTCAGGGATAGAAGCGCATCTCGTCATGTCGCAAGAATGGATATCGTTACAAGTACATGTACTGAAAAGAAGATATATATATATATATATATATATATATAGAATTGGCTTACACTCGCCACAAGCTACATCAGAGTCACAACATTACAATACATAATCATCATGAAGAAGAGCAGGGTTCGACTACGGACGAAAACAAACGAGAAAAGAAGAACGACGTCCATCCTTGCTATCCCAGGCTGCCGGCCTGGAACCCATCCTAGATCGATGAAGCAGAAGAAGAAGAAGAAGCAACTCCAAATGAACAATCAACGCTCTCGCATCAAGTAACCTTTACCTGTACCTGCAACTGGTGTTGTAGTAATCTGTGAGCCACAGGGGACTCAGCAATCTCATTTCCGAAGGTATCAAGACTAGCAAAGCTTATTAGGTGAGGTATGGTCAAGTGGTGAGGTTGCATCATCGGCTAAGCATATATTTGGTGGCTAACTTACGAGTACAAGAAATAAGAGAGGGAAGATCTACGCATAGCGGACGTGAACTACAGATGATCAAATGAATGATCCTGAACACCTACCTACGTAGGACATAACCCCACCGTGTCCTCGATCGGAGAAGGAACTCACGAAAGAGACAGTCACGGTTACGCACACAGTTGTCAAGTTTTAATTAAGTTAACTTCAAGTTATCTAGAACCAGTGTTAAACAAAGTTTCCACGTTGCCACATAACCGCGGGCACGGCTTTTCAAAAAGATTTAACCCTGCAGGGGTGCTCCAACTAGTCCATCACAAATTACCACAAGCCACATAGAAATCCTCAATCACGAAGCTCGCGGTCTCGTCGGATTCCCTAGTGGAAAACCTCAACTCTGAGATTACCCAAAGCATCACCAGAATCCCGATGCACAAGATATCTCGTCAAAGGTAAAACTAATCCAGCAAGGCCACCCGGTGTGTCGACGAATCTGATAGGAGCCGCGTATCTCGTTTTTAGGACACACCGTCTATGCATAGTGGACGGTAGCCAAACCTCGAGTTGCCCCGAGGTGGCACCGCCGACTGCTAGGTGGGTGGACCAACACTCATGCGGAGCACTGGCCCGGGGGGTTGATTAAATTATCCTCGGGGTCCGGAAAGTCCATATGCAATTTTATTAGGTGATTAGGCAAATGTGGTACCAAAGTTGGGCCTTGCCAGACCAACTTTAATCTAAAACAAATTATCAAGGGGGTCCCCATAACAACCCCGATCGTGTTAGGAGCGCTCAATTATGGAACATAGCACCGGTAGCCGAAACTAAGGGGGCAAAGGTGGAACTAAACACCAGGCTAGAAAGGCCGAGCCTTCCACCTTTTACCAAGTATATAGGTCCACTAAATTAAATAGCATTGATATGGTGATATGACAAGGGAACCATGTTAACACATGGAAGCAACTGCACCTGCAACTAGCAAAGCTAACAACATGGTTAAGCAAGCAGTAACATAGCCAATCAGTGGTTTGCTAGGTTGTGAACAGTTGATGGTTTCATGGCATTGTTGAGAGGTTCATATATAACATGTGGTAGGCAACGAGACGTAAACGGTAGCAACGGTAAGACTAGCATGGCAATGATAGTAATGGTATCTGGGGAAATGGTCATCTTGCCTGAGATCCCGCTTGGAAGAAGAATGCCTCCGTGAAGCAGACGAACCGACGTAGTCGAACGGGTCCTCACAATCCGGCACGCTGCGGAACTCTATCGAGACGAAGAAAATCGGAAACACAAATAAACACACGGAATTCACCACACGATGCACAACACATATGATGCATGAGCAGCTGAATACATGCAAGTCACGACATGGAAAATCACACAAACAAGCACTACACCTTAAGTGAAGTTCAATATGCAACGAGTTGCATATTGACGAAACTCCATGTTAATTATTTACTTCTATCCCGATTAGATACACGACAATATTAAATGTGGTTAAACATGGCAAGAGGTGAAGCGCAATTAATCTACCTATCTAGGCATTTTAAATGAGGTCGGAAACGACATATAGCATCTCCGAGACGACCTCACATGTTAATTTTCAATTCTGTCCAGATCTGAACTAACACATTTAATTATTTGTTAAACATCAAAACAAATAGGTTCACGTGATTCTACGCGTCATGGCAAGCAATCTACACATAGAGAACATCTCCAACGGAGCTACGGATCAAAAGATACGGACACCGCAAGATATGATGGCATGAATGCAATATGTGTGCAACGGCGGTCACGAGCACTTCAAAACATACAACCAGCAAGAGAAAAAGAAACTACACGAGATTCTAAGCAAGTTTCATGTAGGACATGATCAAATCGGAGCTACGGTTCAACAACTACGAGCAAAACAGGAAATGACTACAATCTACCAAAATCAGCCACATAGCATTTTCTACACCCCACAACTACGAGCTACTCAACTCAAATAAGCTCAAGCAAGGCATGACACGAAAGAGGGCAAGAAGCACTACTACAAACAACTAACAACAACTAGCATGGCAGCAAGGAACACTAGGGAAAGAAGTCACAAAATGGCATCTCACACACTATTTCAGACTTGGTGAAAATAACACTTCATGGAAGTGCAGTTTTCGATCTGAAGCCATATTGACAGCAGCAAAACCTATAGCTACAGGGATCCAAATGTCATGAAAATTCACAGCAAGCTAGAGAATCACAAGGTCTACAACTTACTCCATTGCACCAGCCTAAAAAGAGCTACAAATCAAAAGATAGAAGCAAGACAAGACAACAACAAAACATAACAGATTTCAGACTTAGAACTATTTCAGCACCTCCAAATCAGCACTATTTCTAGCAACTTGAGAGCAAGCAAACCACACCTAAACATGCATTTCTATTGCAACCAAAAATACCAGCGACAAGAGTAAACACCCAAGAACAACTCTCTAGTTGACCACTCCTTCAAACAAAGCACGGAATAATTCCTACGAAAAAGACAAGAGGGCAACATGGCAAAATATCGCACGAACTAACTTGCTCTAATGATAAAACTAATTGCACACAAAAATCCAATGGATTTTTCTACCCCGGAAACATATAACATATGTGGGGTTGCACAACATTAATTTCACGACACGTAAATGCGAGAGAACGTCCTAAACACGGAAAATAATCTGGCAACAAATCCCAACGTGCAAAAATACCACCGACTACTCTAAAATACATGGCAAATGGGTCCCTAGAGCATGAACATTTTATCTACGGCATACGAGCAACCCGGACACGCGCGAAAAATAGCTACGGGAAATAAACCTATCGAGACAGCACGCAAAACTAGGCATTAGGCACGCTAAACTAACTCGAACAAATATGCAAGTTGCACCAACGTAATCTGCATGCAAAACTACATGAAATCCATATGGTACACGTCTCAACCCGACTTACGGAATAAAAGATACAGACGAATAAATATCCGTCTAATTTTCTGGAATTAATATAATTCCGAAAATTCCTAATAAACTACACGGGCCGAAACTATTCCTAATGGGCTACACAGGGGCAAGCACGGTTTAACTAAAATGCGCACGGGCGCCGATTAAAGGGCAAAGGGAAGGAAAAAAAATCACCTCGGGCTGGATTGGATCGGCCTGGGCGCTGGAGAGTTGGAGTGGGCCTTGGGGTCGGTCGCGGTCCGGGCCGGCTGGAGCGCTGGGAATCGGCCCAGGGCGAGGGACTGGTGGTGCTGCCTGGAGCACCTCGTCCTCCTCGTGCCCCTCCAGGGTAGAGGCGAGGCGGCGGCCGACGGAGGGCCTCGGTCCGGCCTGGACCGAGATGACGGTGGTGGGGGCCGGCGGATCCTGGCGGCACCACCCAATTCCGGCGGCGGCGAGCTTCGCAAGGGAACCGCGTCTTGGGGCGCTCGAGACCATGGAGCTCCTGCCAGTGCCATGAACGAGAGAGAGAGGGAGGTGAGAGGAGGGAGTTGGGGGAAAGGACAGAGAGGAATGGGTGAGGGGCGACCTGGCCGGCGGCGGGAGGCGCTCCGGCGAGAGGAGGGGCCCCGGCGAGCGGTGAGAGAAGCTGCTGCCTCGGGCAGGGGCGCCATGGGGATGGACCCCGGGTCCTGGCGGCGGCTACGGTGCGATCCGGGCCCGGGCGGGCCTGATCTGGGCCTGGCGTGCCCGCTCGAGGAGAGAGGAGGGTAGGGTGGCGGCTAGGGTTTGGGAAGGCACGAGAAACGAGGAGAGAGGGGGTTTTGGCTGCCTTAAAAATAGGAGGTGGTCTATATATAGACAAATGGGGGGGGGGCTAGGTTAACCGGAATTCCGTTCCGGATCCAATCGTGGGGTCGAATTCGGATAATTCCGTACGCGGGAATGGGTAAGTGGTCGTGTAGGGTGGTTTACCGGAGACGAGAGGGAAAACGGGCGGCGCGAGAACAATTTTTAAAACACCGATGACCGTCCGACGGTAGACCGAATACGGTGCCGCTACGGTCGACCGTTCGGGTACCAGACAGTCTCCGATTGCGACGAAATTCGACACGCGGCCTAGCTATAACTAAACATGACCGCATGCCAAGTTTCACCCCGACCAGAGAAAGTTTTTAACACACTTTTAAAATAGGATTTTGACGATGCCGCGGGCGTGTGCATGTGTGGACGGGCTCAGCACGAACAACGACGAGAACCGGCAACTAACAACGGATGCATGTTTTGAAAACTGGCGGCAACGGAGATGCCGATGCAATGCAGATGATGCGCATGATGCGGCAAAAGAAAATAGACACACGACAAAAACAGAATAGAAGGGGAATCTTTTGGAACGTCGGTCTCGGGCTGTCACACCTGGGCAGTCATGTTGTCCCCTTCGTAGCTGCTGCCAGAGCACCGCCTTGCAGCTCCGCCGTCGGCCTCTACTGCCTCCTATTGGAGAGGCTCAAATATTCATCATCTTGCATTCTAAGTGCAATTCTTCCTCCATTTTCCTTTGAGGTGGTGTTATAGCATTCTTGACTCATGGGGAGTCTCAAAGAGAATTTGTTTCAAGAATGAGATAATTAAACCCTTCATTTGCCTTCCTTGAAGCTATCTTGGATTGGATTTAACCTAAAGCTTTTCCTAAGGATTGTGCTATCATGGTGATTATCGTTGATCCAAGTTTTGTATGCATCCTATTGGTGAAATAAGTTTTGAATATGTTGTTGCTCCCAAGTAATCAACTATTTCTGTTAGTGGCTGGTTGTCACCTCATAATTTTGAGATGGTTTCAATACGCAAATAACAAGCTTGTTCTTTTTGTTGTTGATTTTCCAACCACTCCGTTCAATTCTTCTTGTAAGGATGCATATCAATTCCAACTATGGTAGAAATTATCATTTTCTTCTCCGTTCTTTTCTCCACAATGATCTTGCTTCTATTCTTTTATTTTGTAGGCATTGTAATGTTGCTCTCTTTGAATCAATTATCTCGTTTTATCAAGATCATGTTCTGTCCTTGCTTGTTCATTTAACCGGGGTGTTGTGAAATATTTTCAAGATCTTTCCATCTTATCAAATGTTGCCTCTATTTCCTACCAAAGTGTTGTCGAATTTTCTTTTGAATTCTTGCTTGTTCTTCATATCATTCTTCAACTCTTTGCAACCTTCAAGATTCATTGGATTCACTTGTTAGTTAAGAATAAACTAAGTTTTACCTCTTGCTTTCTTATTCCTCTTCCCCTTTCATTCTAAGATCTCGGGGCGAGATCTCTTGTTAGTGTAGGAGAGTTGTAACAGCCCGGAACCGACGCTCTAGAAGATTCCCCTTTTATTCAGTTGTCGCTGTGTTAATTATTTGGTTTCCGTATTCATCATTGCAACATGCACATCATCTGCATTGCATGTACACTCCGTTGTCGTGTGTTTTCCAAACTTGCTTCCGTTGTCAACTGTAGGTTCTTTCAATTTTTGTTGTTGGCCGTTTCGAGACCAACCACACACGCACGCGCCCGTGGGATCATTAAAATATTGTTTTTAAAAGTATGTATAAGACTTTCTCAGAATGGGTTGAAAGTTGGCGTGCGGTCTTTGTTAGTGTAGGTAGACCACCTAGCAAATTTCATCGCAATCGGAGTCCGTTTGATACGTGAATCAGTAAACTATAGCCGGTTCAATTATCGGGCGTTTTCGCATTTTAAAACTCTGTCATGGGCGGCACCATTTCCCTCTCATCTCAGCCCACCACCTCTACACAGCTCAACACAACCACCAATCCTAAGCTTGCGACAAGAGCCATCTGATCGCGATAGCGCGGTCGAAATTGGATGAAAACCCCCTAAACCTAGCCTCCTTCCCTATATAACAACCCCCTCCCTAATATGGGCAATCCCTAACCCCCAGCCTCGTTTTCCGCACCCCTCTACTCAGCTGCCGCCACCAGATCACCTGCCTCCTCACACCTTGCACTAGGCCCGCCTGGGCCCGAGGGAGGCCCACCCGAACCCATTGGAACGAGTATAAGCCCGTGCGCAACCGCCGGCGCCCGTGCAGCCCCGTGCCTCCCGCTCCTGCGCGCCCTTCGCCGCCCCCAATGACGCCCGGACTGCCTCGACCCCGCCACCCGTGCTGGTCATCGTGATCGCTGGAGCACCGCCGGACCTCCAGGGTAGGTCCCGTCGCCCTCGACATCTCTCTCCTTCCCTTTGTATCCTCCCACTTATCTCTTTCATCTACCATCTCTCTCTCCCCCACATGTAGCAGCAACTAGTGGAGTCCATCATCGACGCTGTTTTGCGCCGCCAGTGCTCGGATCCGGTATGGAACGGCTAGATCCACCTATTCCGCCCAGTCCCGTCGGTCCTCTTCGCAGCTGCTACCGGAGCACCGCCCTACAGCTCCGCCACTGTAACGCCCAAGATGCGATCCTATCCTTATTTTCGGCGCGAGGGTCTCGACAGGGATAGAAGCGCATCTCGTCATTTCGCAAGAATTGATATCGTTACAAGTACAAGTACTGAAAAGATGAGCTATATGGAATTGGCTTACACTCGCCACAAGCTACATCAGAGTCACATAAGTACAATACATAAACATCATGAAGAAGAGCAGGGTATGACTACGGACGAAAACAAACGAGAAAAGAACAACGTCCATCCTTGCTATCCCAGGCTGCCGGCCTGGAACCCATCCTATATAGAAGAAGAAGAAGAAGAAGAAGAAACTCCAAATGAACAATCATCGCGCTCACGTCAAAGCAATCTTTACCTGTACCTGCAACTGGTGTTGTAGTAAACTATGAGCCACAGGGGACTCAGCAATCTCATTTCCAAAGGTATCAAGACTAGCAAAGCTTAATAGGTGAGATAGGGTTAAGCGGTGAGGCTGCACCAAGCGACTAAGCATTTGTTTAGTGGCTAACTTACGAGTACAAGAATAAAGAGGGGGAAGATCTACGCATAGCGGACGTGAACTACTGATTATCAAATGAATGATCCGGAAAACCTACTTACGTCAAACATAACCCCTCCATGTCCTCGATCGGAGAAGGAACTCGTGAAGGAGACAATCACGGTTACACACTCAGTTGGCATATTTTAATTAAGTTAACTTCAAGTTGTCTAGAACCAGTGTTAAACAAAGTTTCCACGTTGCCACATAACTGCGGGCACGACTTTCAGAAAGATTTAACCCTGCAGGAGTGCTCCAACTAGTCCATCACAAATTACCACAAGCCGCATAGAAATCCTCGATCACGAAAGTCGCGATCTCGTCAGACTTCTTATGGGCAAACCTCAACTCTGAGATTACCCAAAGTTTCACTGGAATTCCGATGCACAAGATATTTCGTCAAAGGTAAAACCAATCCAGCAAGGCCGCCCGACATATCGACGATCCCGATAGGAGCCGCGTATCTCGTTCTCAGGACACAACAGATAAGCACAGCGTACGGTGGCTTGATAGACATCTCCCGAGTTGCCCCGGGTTGGCCCCGCAAACGGCTCTAGTTTGGACCAGCACCAACAGCACTGGCCCCCCTGTATTATGTTGAATTACTCCTCCGGTAGTGGTAGCTCCCTATGCTTTTTAGTATTAACAGAATTATTATGTTGGGAAAATATAGTACCAATGTTGGGCCTTGCTAGACCAGCTTTAATCTAAAACGAATTATCAAGGGGGTCCCCATAACAACCCCGATAGTGTTAGGAGCGCTCAATTATGGAACATAACACCGGTAGCCGAAACTAAGGGGGCAAAGGTGGAACAAAACACTAGGCTATAAAGGCCGAGCCTTCCACCTTTTACCAAGTATATAGGTGCATTAAATTAAATAGCGTTACTATAGGGTGATATAACAAGGAACCCATGTTATCACATGGAAGCAATTGCACCTGCAACTAGCAACGCTAACACATGATTAAGCAAGCGGTAACATAGCCATTCAGTGGTTTGATAGGTTGTGAACAAGTTGAAGGTATTCATGACAATGTAGAGAGGCTGATATTTAACACGTGCTAGGCAGCGAGACATAACGATATAAACGGTAGAACTAGCATGGCAATGATAGTAATGGTATCTGGGGAAATGGTCATCTTTCCTGAGATCCCGCTTGGAAGAAGAACAACTCCGTGAAGTAGACGAACCGATCTAGTCGAACGGGTCCTCACTTTCCGACACGCTTGCGGAACTCTATCGAGACGAAGCAAACCGGAAACAAGCATCTACACAGATATTCACCACGACATATGCACGACAAGATGCAATCCTCATATGATGCATAACCAGTTGAATATATGCAAGACATGGCATGTCAATTCATAACAATCAAACACTACACATTAAGTGAAGTTCAATATGCAACGAGTTGCATATTGACGAAACTCCACATACGAATTACTTAGTTTTATCCCGATCAGGTACACGGCCGTATTAAATGTGGTTAAACATGGCAAGAGGTGAAGCATAGTTAAACTACCTATCTAGGCATTTTAAATGAGGTCGGAAACGACATATAGCATCTCCGAGATGACCTCATACATTAGTTTTTAATTCTTTCCAGATCTGAACTAACACGTTTTAATATTGGTTAAACAGCAAAATAAATAGGTCCACGTGAATCTACGCGTCGTTCCAATCAATTTACACATAGAGAACATCTACACCGGAGCTACGGTTCAAAAGATACGAACACTGCAAGATATGATGGCATGAATGCAATATGTGTGCAACGACGGTCACAAGCATCCCAAACCAAGAAGGCAACAACAAAATATGAAACTACACAGGACTCTAAGCAAGTTTCATATAGGACACGATCAGAACGGAGCAACGGTTCAACAAATACAAGATACACAAGAAATAGACATAATCTGCCAAAACAACATGTCATTTTCTACACCCCAAGACAACAAGCTACATAAATCCAAAATGCTCAAACAAGACATGAGACAGTAGAGGTCAAGATGAACTTCAACACCCTACTATTAACATTTAGCATGGCAGCATGGATCACTAGGAAAAGAAGTCACAAAATGGCATCTCACGCAACAGATTAGGACTTAGTGAAAATATTAGTTTTAGACCGTGCAGTTTTCGATCTGAAGGCGTATTGACAACAACAAAACTATATGCTACAGGGCTCTAAATGACATGAAAATTGACAGTATGCTAGAGAACCTTAAGGACTACAACTAACTCCATTGCACCAACCTCAAAAGAGCTACAGATCACTAGATGAACTCATGGCAAGACAACAACAAAATATAACATCTCCAAATCAACACTATTTTCTAGCATGTTGACAACAACCAAATAACACCTAAACATGGATTTCTATTGCAACCAAAATTACCACGGGCTAGCATACATATCCAAGGGCATATCTCTAGTTGACAACTCATTCATATCATGCACCGATCAAATCCCACAAAACAAACAAAAGGGCAACTTGGCAAAATATCACGCGCACTAACTTGCTCAAAAGCTAAAACTAAATGCACAGTTAAATTCTATGGATTTTTTTACCCCGAAAACATACATAACATGAGGGGTTGCAAAAATAAAAATACCGCCACACGTATATGCGAGATTATGTCCTAAACACGATATAATAAACTAGCGACGGAACCTACATGCAAAAATACAAACAACTACTCTAAAATACATGACAAAAGATCCCTAAAAACATGAGCATCTAAACTACGGGATTTGAGCAATCCGTACACGCACAAAAATAAATACAAGACAATCCCCTATTAGGACAACATGCAAAACTAGGCATACGGCGGTCAAACTACTTCAAACATGCATGCAAGTTGTAAAATATTAATCTACGAGAAATACTAATCAAGTTACATATTTAATTCGCCTCGATCCGACACACGGTTTGAAATCTACGGTCATTTTAAAATACGACATTTTCCTGAAATAAAACAAATCCAAAAACCTAAATAAACTAAACGGGCCGAGTTGTCTAATGGGCTCAACACGGCATGCGACATTTAATTAAACAGCGCCCGGGGCGGGAGATAGGCAACAAGCAGCTCACCCATGGGCTGGGCCCGGACTGTGCCGAGGCTGCAGCAGGCCGATGGGTCGGTGGCGCGGGGTGGAGGCCGATGGGCCCTGGGGCTGGCGAAGGAGGCGGCCCACGGGCGAGGCGGCTGGAGAAGGTGGCCCATCTGGCCAGCGCGGGTCAACGTGGGGTAGGTGCTACTGCGACAACAGACCTTCCCTGGCAACGGCGCCAGGAATCCTTCTGCTACGGGCTATGCCTATAGGGACTTCCTTGGCAAATATGCAAAGGATTTCCCTGCGGCCTTGGAGACTTGCGTTGGTGTTCCCTTGAAGAGGAAAGGGTGATGTAGCACAGCGGCGTTAAGTATTTCCCTCAGTTTGAGAACCAAGGTATCGATCTAGTAGGAGGATCGCGTCAAGTCACAAGTACCTGCACAAACACAAAGAGCTTGCACCCAACGCTATGCAGGGGTTGTCAATCCCTTATAGGTTGTTTGCAAAGTGAGAACTGAAAGCAAAAAGTAAACAAAGCAAAGTGAAAGTAAAAGTGGAGACGATAGTTGTGAATAGACTCGGGGGCCATAGTGTTCACTAGTGGCTTCTCTCATGAAAGCAAGTAGGCGGTGGGTGAACGAATTACTGTCGAGCAATTGATAGAACCGCGGAAAGTCATGACGTTATCTATGGCAATGATTATATCTATAGGCATCACGTCCAAAACAAGTAGACCGATACTTTCTACATCTACTACTATTACTCCACAAGTCGATCGCTATCCAGCATGCATCTAGTGTATTAAGTTCAAAAGAACAGAGTAACGCCTTAAGCAAGATGACATGATGTAGATGGACAATCTCAAATTTATGATGAAAGCCCATCATGTTTCCCTTGATGCCAACAACATGATGCGTGCCTTGCTGCCCCTTCTGTCACTGGGAAAGGTCACCGCACGGTATGAACCCAAAACCAAGGACTTCTCCCATTGCAAGAATCATAGATCTAGTTGGCCAAACAAAACCCAAGACTCGGAGAGACTTACAAGGATATCAAATCATGCATATAATAAATCAGGAAAGACTCAAATATAATTCGTAGATAATCTGATCACAAATCCACAATTCATCGGATCTCGACAAACACACCGCCAAAGAGGATTACATCGGATAGATCTCCATGAAGATAAGGAGAACTTTGCATTGAAGATCCGAGAGAGAGAAGAAGCCATCTAGCTACTAACTTCGGACCCGTAGGTCTGAAGTGGAATACTCACGAGTCATCGGAGAGGCGATGATGTTGATGTAGAAGCCCTCCAACTCCAAAGTACCCTCCGGCAGGGCACCGGGAAGGGTCTCCAGATGAGATCTCGCGGAAACGGAAGCTTGCGGCGGCGGAAAAGTGTTTTCGTGGATGCCCTGATTTGTTATGTGATTTTAGGGAATTTATAGGTCAAAGAGCTAGGGCACGGGAGCGCCAGCGAGGACACAAGCCTGGTTGCCGCGCCCCCCCCCCCCCCGGCCGCGGCAACATGGCTTGTGGGCTCCCTGTGGCCCCCCTCCCTTGGCCCTCAAGTCCCCCGATCTTCTTCTGTTCTGGGAAAATTTATTTCGGGGGTTTTATTCCGTTTGGACTCCGTTCCAAAATCAGATCTGAAAAGAGTCAAAAACACAGAAAACAGGAACTCACACTTGGCACTGAATTAATAAGTTAGTCCCAAAAAAGATATAAAAGGTATATAAAACATCCAAAGTTGACAAGATAACAGCGTGAAACCATCAAAAATTATAGATACGTTTGAGACGTATCAAGCATCCCAAGATTAACTCCTGCTCGTCCTCGAGTAGGGAAGTGATAAAGAATGAATTTTTTATGCTTCCATGCTACCTAGCATAGATGTCCTTTGTAACTCCTCTTATGTGACATGAATGTTCAGATCCATTAGATTCAAAACAATAGTTTGCTATTGACGTGGAGACAATAATACTTCAAGCAAACTAGCAAGGTAATCATGAACTTTCAAAATAACAAGGCCAAAAGAAAGTTATCCCTACAAAATCATATAGTCTGGCTATGCTCTATCATCCTTGCACAACGAATTTAAATCATGCACAACCTCGGTATTGGCCAAGTAATTGTTTTCACACCTTTACTTTCTCAAACTTTTTCAACTCTCACGCAATACATGAGCGTGAGCCATGGTTTTAACACTAAAAGTGGAGTGGAGTGTGGTGGAGGTTGCAAGGCAAACAAGGAGAAGACGGTCACATTGACTAGGCATATCAACGAGCTATGGAGATGCTCATCAATAGATATCAACGTGAATGAGTAGGGATTGCCATACAAATGATGCACTAGAGCTAAGAGTATGTGAAAGCTCCTAAAGAAAACTAGTGGGCGTGCATCCAACTTGCTTGCTCACGAAGACCTAAGGCAATTTTGAGGAAGCCTATCATTGGAATATACAAGCCAAGTTATATAATGAAAATTTCCCAATAGCTATATGGTGGTGACAAAACGAGAGACTCTCAATCATGAAGATCATGGTGCTTAATAAGCACAAGTGTGGAAAGGAGATAGTAGCATTGTCCCTTCTCTCTTTTTCTCTAATTTTTTTGGTGGGCTCTTTGGCATCTTTTTTTTGTTTGGTGGGCTCTTTGGCCTCTTTTATTTCCACACATGGGACAATGCTCCATCAATGATGATCATCACACTTACAACTCAAAACTTAGAGCAATGATGACTCTATATGGAATGCCTTCGGTAGTGTACCGTGACAATGATCTAGCATGGCATAGACATCAATGGAAACATCATGCTAGCTATCTTATGATCATGCAATGGCAATGTAGAAGTGGTGGCACATGTCATGGTGGTAGTTGCATGGCAATATATCTCGGAATGGCTTTGAAAAAGCCATAGTAGGTAGGTATGGTGGCTGTTTTGAGGGAGGCTAATGGTGGGTTTTGTGCACCGGCGAAAGTTGCACGACATTAAAGAAGATAGTGATGGTGGAAGGTGAAATTGCATCTAAACCATGGACTCAACATTAGTCATGAAGAACTCATATACTTGTTGCAAAAGTTTTAGTAGTAATCAAAACAAAGCATTCAAAGCATACTCCTAGGGGAAGGGTTGGTAGGTATAAACCATCGCGCGATCCCGACTGCCACACAAAGGATGACAATCAATAGACTAATCATGCTCAAACTTCATCACAGAACGGTTCACCATACGTGCATGCTACGGGAATCACTAACTTCAACACAAGTATTTCTAGATCCACAACAGATTACTAGTATAACTTCAATATTACCACAACCACAACTCAATACTAATTGAGATGAATCAAACTTGTCCAACTATTCAATGCACATGAAGGTGGAAATTTTCATATCCCTTTGGATAAATACCCCTTTTGAGACTACTTTCATAGCATAGATCAACTACCAAGCCACGCGCTCCCGTGCTCTAAAAGATATAAGTGAAGCACATAGAGCAAAACTAACTAGCTCTAAAGATATAAGTGAAACACATGTGAGCTGAATTGTTTAACCAAAGGATATAAGTGAAGCTCGACAAAATCATGGTGAGTGCATGCCTCTCTCTCTAGGTGAGCAGCAAGGAAGATTGTGACACAACAAAAATAAAAGACTCCTACGATACAAGACGCTCCAAGCAAAACACATAACATATGGTGAATAAAAATATAGCCCCAAGTAACGTTACCGATGGATTGAAGACGAAAGTGGGGATGCCTTCCGGGGGCATCCCCAAGCTTGGGCTTTTATGACATCCTTGAATAAACTTGGGGTGCCTTGGGCATCCCCAAGCTTGAGCTCATGCCACTCTTTATCTTTTTGTCCATAAGAACTTCACCCAAAACTTGAAAACTTCACAACACGAAACTTAAACAGAAACTCGTGATAACATTAGTATAAGAAAGCAAATCACCACTTCCATAGGTACTGTAGCAAACTTAAATTCTACTTATGTTGATGTTGGGTTACTGTATTTTGAATCTTCCATGGCTAATACCCCCGATACTATAGTTTCATCAAAATAAGCAACCAACTCAACAAAAAACAGAATCTGTTAACAGCAGACCAGTCTGTAGCAATCTGTATACTTCGTATACTTATGGTACTTCAACAATTCTGAAAATTTTTGAGAGTCTGATGAATTTGCATAGCAATCAGTAAAAAAAAGAATCAACTCAAAATCCCTCACAGAACAAAAATGAAAATTCTTTTCGTGAACAGAAAGTTTCCGTCTTTTCCAGCATGACCAAACGATCATCCCCCAGACTAATCATAACGGTTTTACTTGGCACAAACGCAAAAGAAACACAAAAAACACAAGCATAACAGAATTATGAAAGTGTGGAAAACACAAAACAGAAAGAAAAAGATAAATTCATTGGGTTGCCTCCCAACAAGCGCTATTGTTTAACGCCCTTAGCTAGGCATTGATAAACCAATGTTGCTCGCACAAAAGACAAGAATTGAAGCACAACGAGAGCATCATAAAGCATGTGAAAATCACATCTAAGTCTAACATATTTCCTATGCATAGGCATTTTGTAGGAAAACAAATTTCCAAGACAACCAATAGCAACCAAATGCAAGGAAGAAGAAAGAGACACGGGCAATCTCAACAAAGCGAGAGGTGATTTAGTGATATGAAAATTTCTACCACAATATTTTCCTCTCTCATAATAATTAAATGTGGGATCATACTCGAATTCAACGATATAGCTATCACATAGGATATTCTTTTCATGATCCACATGCATGCAAAGTTGACGCTCTTCAAAAATAGTGGGATTATCATCTAAAGTCATGACTTCTCCAAACCCACTTTCAATAATATTGCAAATATCATATTCATCTTGAGGCTTGAACAAATTTTCAAGATCAAAAGAAAAATCATCACCCCAATCATGATGTTTGCAACAATTAGTGGACATAGCAAGATTAGCATCCCCAAGCTTAGGGCTTTGCATAATTTTAGCATGATTGTCACTAATAGAATTTACAGTGAAACCATTGCAATCATGCTTTTTATCCAAGGAGCCCTTGTGAATCACTTCATAAATTTCTTCCTCACAATTTTCAGATTCACGCATCTCAAGAAAAACTCCATAAAGATAGTCAAATGCACTCAACTCACTAGCAATTGGATCAACATTATTGGATCTCTTAAAGAGATTAGCAAGTGGATGAGGATCCATATCACTAGATTTTCAGCAAGCGAAGATGCAAGCATATTGAAGGAACATGGCACACAAGCGAACAGAAAACAAGCGAGAGAAAAGGGCGAGCGAAAAAGGCAAACGAAAAAGGAAAATTGTGAAGTGGGGGAGAGGAAAATGAGAGGCAACTGGCAAACAAAGTAAATGCAAGAGATGAGTTTGTGACACTTACTTGGATAGATCTTGACTTAATCTCTCCTCCCCGGCAACGGCGCCAGAAATCCTTCTGCTACTACAACAACAGACCTTCCCTGGCAACGGCGCCAGGAATCCTTCTGCTACGAGCTACGCCTATAGGGACTTCCTTGGCAAATATGCAAAGGATTTCCCCGCGGCCTTGGAGACTTGCGTTGGTATTCCCTTGAAGAGGAAAGGGTGATGTAGCACAGCGGCGGTAAGTATTTCCCTCAGTTTGAGAACCAAGGTATCGATCTAGTAGGAGGATTGCGTCAAGTCACAAGTACCTGCACAAACACAAAGAGCTTGCACCCAACGCTATGAAGGGGTTGTCAATCCCTTATAGATTCTTTGCAAAGTGAGAACTGAAAGCAAAAAGTAAACAAAGCAAAGTGAAAGTAAAAGTGGAGACGATAGTTGTGAATAGACCTGGGGGCCGTAGTGTTCGCTAGTGGCTTCTCTCATGAAAGCAAGTAGAAGGTGGGTGAATGAGTTACTGTCGAGCAATTGATAGAACCGCGCAAAGTCATGACGTTATCTATGGCAATGATTATATCTATAGGCATCACGTCCAAAACAAGTAGACCGATACTTTCTACATCTACTACTATTACTCCACAAGTCGATCGCTATCCAGCATGCATCTAGTGTATTAAGTTCAAAAGAACAGAGTAACGCCTTAAGCAAGATGACATGATGTAGATGGACAATCTCAAATTTATGATGAAAGCCCATCATGTTTCCCTTGATGCCAACAACATGATGCGTGCCTTGCTGCCCCTTCTGTCACTGGGAAAGGTCACCGCACGGTATGAACCCAAAACCAAGGACTTCTCCCATTGCAAGAATCATAGATCTAGTTGGCCAAACAAAACCCAAGACTCGGAGAGACTTACAAGGATATCAAATCATGCATATAATAAATCAGGAAAGACTCAAATATAATTCGTAGATAATCTGATCACAAATCCACAATTCATCGGATCTCGACAAACACACCGCCAAAGAGGATTACATCGGATAGATCTCCATGAAGATCATGGAGAACTTTGCATTGAAGATCCGAGAGAGAGAAGAAGCCATCTAGCTACTAACTTCGGACCCGTAGGTCTGAAGTGGAATACTCACGAGTCATCGGAGAGGCGATGATGTTGATGTAGAAGCCCTCCAACTCCAAAGTACCCTCCGGCAGGGCACCGGGAAGGGTCTCCAGATGAGATCTCGCGGAAACGGAAGCTTGCGGCGGCGGAAAAGTGTTTTCGTGGATGCCCTGATTTTTTCTACGTTTTTAGGGAATTTATAGGCCAAACAGCTAGGGCAGGGGAGCGCGAGGGAGGACACAAGCCTGGTTGCCGCGGCCCCCCTTGCCGCGGCAACATGGCTTGTGGGCTCCCTGTGGCCCCCCTGCCTTGGCCCTCAAGTCCCCCGATCTTCTTCTGTTCTGGGAAAAAGTATTTTGGGGATTTTATTCCGTTTGGATTCTGTTCCGAAATCAGATCTGAAAAGAGTCAAAAACACAGAAAAAACAGGAACTGGCACTTGGCACTGAATTAATAAGTTAGTCCCAAAAAAAATATAAAAGGTATATAAAACATCCAAAGTTGACAAGATAACAGCGTGAAACCATAAAAAATAATAGATATGTTTGAGACGTATCAACAGGCGCGGTCGAGCGGGGAGGCTCCTCCTCGTCCCGCTCGAGGCACACGACATTGGCGGCGCTCCAATCTGAGGCGAGGGCGGGCCCGGACCGGATCTGGCCGGATCCGGCCGGCGGCCGCGCAAGAGGGTCCGGGGCGGTGATGCAGGACGGCTGAGACCGAGCCGGCGGTGCCCGGCGACGGAGCGAGGCGAGGCTGGCGAAGCGGCGGCGCGGGGAGACACTGGCTGGCTCGGGGGCGCCTCCCCACGACCTCGCGACAGACCGGGCCGGGAGGGCCAACCGTAGGCCTGGCGGGCCGGCAGCGCTGAGAGGAGGAGGTTGCGGTGGGGAGGAGAGAGGAGGCTAGGGTTTGCACGAGATTCGAGGAGGAGAGAGAGAGTGGCTGTCTATGTATAGACATAGGGGCTAGGTTATACAAATCCGAATCAGTTTTTGACCTGCAATCGCGATCAAACGGCCACAGACGCGGGAATGTCTCGGTGGCTGTGTAGAGTGGCTAGGCGGAGGTGACAGGGAAATAGGCGGCGCGGCAACACGATATTTTAAAACCCCAAAAACATCCGACCATAGCCGGAAGACGGTGCCGCTACGGTCGACCGTCCGGGTACCAGACGGACTCCGATTGCGACGAAAATTGGCAGGCAGCCTACCTACAACCAAACGATACCGCACGCCAAGTTTCAACCCAATCAGAGAAAGTTTTATACAAACTTTTAAAGACAAGGTTTTGACGATGCCGCGGGCGCGTGCGTGTGTGGTTGAGCTCAGAATGGGCAACGACGAACACGGAGAGAACCGGCAACTAATAACATATGCAAATTTGAAAACTGGCGGCAACAGGATGCCGATGCGATGCAGATGTTACGATGATGACGCGACAGACCAACGAACCACACGACGAGAACGGAAATAAAGGGGAATCTTCTGGAGTGCCAGTCTTGGGGTGTCACAGCCGCCAGCCTCCCTTGCCTCATGTCGATAGGAGGACAACAACGCCTATGCGGGTCGCCCCCAAGCCGGTGCCAAGGCCGAGTAGCGTGACCTCCTCCAGCCGGTCAACCGCGCTAGCCCAGTTCCGCCCCCGCCACGGCGTTGCGAGCGCCATACCATCCCAGCAACAACATCGGCCACGCAAAGCCCACCTCCCGCCTTGCCTTGGGCTACGGTCCGCAAGGTGAGCCTCTGCCGAGCCGCCCCTATGTGGCGCCCATGCAATATATTTCTATGTCGCGCCCACTTGTTCAGCGTAGTTTCAGCACATTCGGCCCGTAGACCCTTTTTGAGGTCAGTGAATTTGTCAATTATTCAGTGAATGTTTGTTTTTCACAATAACTTCATAGTTAATGCATTTGGTAACTCCACAACCGTGCATCGGATTAAAATGATTTCAACATGTAAAATGTTCCTAATTTTGTGTAAATTAATTATACTCCACTTTCATGCATGTTAAAAATATTTAAACGTGTTGTTTGCATTGTTTTGCGTGATGCATATTAAAATGATTTAATTCATAGCCAAATAACCGTGTATTCGATTTTAAAACTTTATACATGAAAAATGCTTAAAATTTTGTGTAGTTTCACAATATCCAACTTTCAACCATGTTAAAATATTTAACTTGTTGTTTTCATTTAAATTGCATAAATTCTATGTTAAAATCATTTGTTTCATAACTAATTAACTCTAGCTCCGACTAAAATGATCCACATATGTAACTTGACTAGAATAATGTGTAGAACAACATGGTAGCATTTATTTTGCTGTTTAACAACTCTAAATGTGTGTTATAGGCAGAACAATACCGAAATCTTAATTTGCATATGAGGACTTTCCGGAATTGTTATTCGTTGTCCGACCTCATTTAAACTTGCCTATAATTTCTTGTAGCTTCATAATATCTTGTTGCATCCGTGATTAACATGTTTGTGGTTGCCATTGCATATATTTTGCATTCATGGTAATATATCTTGTGATTGTAATATCTTTTTGACCTTAGCTCCGTTTTAAATGACATTGAATGCAAATCGACTAGAATGACGTGTAGAATCACATGGTCCACTTTATTTTTCTGTTTAATAAATATAAAATGTGTTTAGTACATATCTGATCCATTTTCAAAATTAACATATGGGGTCACTTCGGAAATGTTATATGTTGTTTCGACCTCATTTCAATGCCTAGATAGTGTAGTTTATGCTTCACCTCTTGCCATGTTCAACAACATTTAATATCGTAGTGTACCTAAACGAGAGTGAACTAGATATTTGAATGTGGAGTTTCGTCAATATGAAACTTGTTGCATATTGAGCTTTATTTAATGTGTAGTATTTGAATGTCGTGCTTTGTCATGCCTTGCATAATTGAAATGGACATACATCATATTTGATTGTGCATCTTGTCATGAATATGTTGTGGTGTTTATCGTGTGTTGATTGTTGTTTACGGATTGATTCTTCTCGATAGAGTTCCGCAAGCGTGTCAGAGTGTGAGGATTCGTTTGACCACGTTGGTTCGTCTACTTCACGAATTCATCTTCTTTGAAGCGGGATCACACGCAAGATGATCATTTCCCTAGATACCACTACTATCATTGCTATGCTAGTTGTCTCGTTTCTATCGCCATGTCTCGCTACCCACCACTTAAATGCCAACCTCCTTACATTGCCATGAAAAACCTCTACCCCCCTCCAGATCCTAGCAAACCTCTGTTTGGCTATGTTATCGCTTGCTCAACCTTCTTATAGCGTTGCTAGTTGCAGTTGCAGTTGCTTTCCATGTGACAACATGTATCATTTGTTATATCACCATACAATTGCTATTTAATTTGATGCACCTATATACTTGGTAAAATATGGAAGGCTTGGCCTTCTAGCTCGGTGTTCTATTCCAGCTTTTCAGCCCTAGTTACTTGTGTACTGGTGTTATGTTCCATATTGAGCACTCCTAACATGTTTGGGGTTGTTATGGGGACTCCCTTGACTTTTGTTTTGGCATAAAACTCTTCTGGCAAGGCCCAACATTGATACTACATTTGCCTAACAACTAATAAACTTGCATAGGGACCCGTCAACCCCCATGGATAATTAATCAACCCCCCGGGCCCATTCTCCTCACGAGTGTTGGTCCAACCCATAGAAGCTTATTAACGCTACCTGGAGCAACTCGATGTTTGGCTAGGTGGGTATTCAAGTAGTTACCTAGGATTATCTTCCAACAAATACATGATGTAAGGTTGGGGTTCGACATCTAGTGGATTTGTTTGTTCACAGTCTTTCTTACAGAGGACAGTGTCGGTATATGTCATCACATATGCTCCGTCAAGCCTTGTAGTTCGCTATGCCTAGGGAGCATATTCGACGTCATTTCAATATGACAATCCAATGTACGATCGAGCCCATGCGAACCTTACCACAAAAATATCGAACAAAATCTTTGTCATGAATTTGTTTTCGGCTTGTTTCGTAAGCCTAGCCTTTGTTTTGTTTGATTATGATAATTCAAGTCACTTCGATGTCAAGTGGTGATCTCATATCTTTCCGAAGCAGTGTTCTCATATATCTATGGGAGTGCTAATTAATTCTATTGCTCAATCAAGTTGTCTTATCAATTCATCTCAAACCGGAATCTTCATGTCGTTTCTTTTTCAAGCGGTGTGCTTCTCGTCAAGTAATTCAATTCTCTCCAATATTTGCAAGATCAATCCTGTTATTTCTTTACGGAGTTTGTCTCATCTGTCCCAAGTTGTGTTTGTTTTTCTCCACCCTCCTGCCATTTTCTTCAGTGATTTAATTATTATCCAAGTGCCTATCTTTTCATTTATGTTTCCTCTATCTTCTCTTGTGTGGTGTATCCGGTGATTCATTGTGAAGAGCTCCGGTGTTGAGTTCATCATTCTTCGTTCTTGTTTTCTTCTTTGGTGGATTCAATTCAAGATTTCGGTGTTCATCATATCCATTTCATTCGTTCAAATCTTTTCCGTGTGGAAATTCTTATTCAAGCCTCTCTTGTTTATTCATCTCTCTCCATTCTATCGATAGTGTAGAAGATATCTCGGAAGATTCATGTTTTCATCATATCCTTCAATTATTTCGAGGTTCTCACATCACCAAGTATCCATCTGTAGCGGTGCAATCTCTCTCTCTCTTCCTAATCAATTGATCCAACGGTGTTCTCTTTGAGTGGGCCCATAATCCACATGTGTTCCCATGATCTTACCTTGCTCTTCTAATCTTTTTTGGAGATATCAAGCTCTTTTCAATATGACGTAAGAATGATTTCATCAGCCATATTCCTTCTTCAATATCGTTTTCAAATTAATTTTCATCGTTGGCTTAAAATTTCTTTCTTCATCATTCTGGAGTGTCTCAGTAATTCATGGTGGTGTTATGTCATTGTTCTTAGCTTGGAAGCCAAAGAAGTGGTTCTCTTAAATCTTGTACATTCTTTTGAAGATTGTCATCTCATCTTTGTGTTCTCTCTCAAATTGTTTTTGATCATGAGACTTCCTTCCATATCTATCGATGCATTTCAGAGTTATTTTCATTCTCGATCCTTCGAAGGCCATCATTTTAGAAGATTTATTCATTCTCAGCTTTCAACTTTCGTTCTAAAATCCTTCTTAATTGTTGTATCTTCGTTCGTATCTCAATTATTCCGGTGCTTCAGTCAAGATTTCTTCTAGGTGGATCATGATATCTTCATTCTCACGTGTCTCCATTCATTCATGGTATCCTCATTCGTTCCAAATTCTTACCAGTGTTTCTTCCCAGACTTCTTCAAGCATGCAATATCTCTCCTCAATCTTTTCAAGAAGAATAAGTGGTATGCAAAATATGTTGCTTGTCATCAATTTAACTTGATGAAGGATAAGCCTAACATAATTCTTATTCTTGATTAATCAAGGAGATAACAATTCTTCTTCCGGAGTGGCACATGACATCAATTCTTGATTCTACGTTGTTCATCTTTTCTTTTTCCAGAGTCCCAAGCTTTTCTCAAGTATCTCTTCGCGAAGCTTCATCTAAATCTTTGCAAGGTCATAATCTTTTTCTTTCAACCTCCATTTCTTTTCATCATTCTTCTGTATACGGAGGTTCTTCATGGTGGTTCATAAAGGATTTTGTTCATTCTCGAAGTGTTCTTCAAGATTCTTGTTGGAGAGGCTCAAATATTCATCGTCTTGCATTCTAAGTGCAATTCTTCCTCCCTTTTCCTTTGAGGTGGTGTTATAACATTCTTGACTCATGGGGAGTCTCAAAGAGAATTTGTTTCAAGAATGAGATAATTAAACCAATCATTTCTGTTCCTTGAAGCTATCTTGGATTGGATTGCACCTAAATCTTTTCCTAAGGATTGTGCTATCATGGTGATTATCGTTGATCCAAGTTCTGCATGTATCCAATTGGTGAAAGAAGTTTCGAATATCTTGTTGCTCCCAAGTAATCAAATGTTTCTGTTAGTGGCTAGTTGTCACCTCATAATTTTGATATGGTTTCAATACTCACATAACGAGCTTGTTCTTTTTGTTGTTGATTTTCCAACAACTCCGTTCAATTCTTCCTGTAAGGATGCTTATCAATTCCAATTATGGTAGAAATTATCATTTTCTTCTCTGTGCTTTTCTCCACAATGATCTTTCTTCTATTCTTTTATTTTGTAGGCATTCTAATGTTACTCTATTTGGATCAATTATCTCGTTTTATCAAGATCGTGTTATTTCCTTGCTTGTCCATTTAACCGGAGTGTTGTGAAATATTTTCAAGATCTTTCCATCTTATCAAATTTTGCCTCTATTTCCTACCAAAGTGTTGTCAAAATTTCTTTTGAATTCTTGCTTGTTCTTCATATCATTCTTCAACTCTTTATAACCTTCAAGATTCATTGGATTCACTCGTTTGTTAAGAAGCAACTAAGTTTTACCTCTAGCTTTCTTATTCCTCTTCCCCTTTCATTCTAAGATCTCGGGGCGAGATCTCTTGTTAGTGTAGGAGAGCTGTAACAGCCCAGAACCGATCCTCTAGAAGATTCCCCTTTTATTCAGTTGTCGCTGTGTTAATTATTTGGTTTCCGCATTCATGATTGCGGCATGCACATCATCCGCATTGCATCTACACTCCGTTGTCGTATGTTTTCCAAACTTGCTTCCGTTGTTAATTGTCGGTTCTCTCCATTTTTGTCATCGACCGTTTTGAGACCAACCACACACGCACGCGCTCATGGAATAATTAAAAGATTGTTTTTAAAAGTGTGCATAAGACTTTCTCAGATTGGGTTGAAAGTTGGCGTGTTGTCTTTTTTAGTGTAGCTAGGCCGCCTGCCAAATTTCATCGCAATCGGAGTCCATATCAAACGTGAATCACTAAACTATAGTCGATTTAATTATAAGCGTTTTCGCGTTTTAAAACTCTGTCATGGGCGGCACCATTTCCCTCTCATCTCAGCCCACCACCTCTACACACCCCGATAGAACCACGTAGCCTAAGCTCGCGACTGGAGCCGTCCGATCGCGATTGCGCGGTCGAAATCGGATAAAACCCCCTAAACCTAGCCCACTTCCCAATATAACAACCCCTCCCTATTATGGGTAATCCCTAACCCGCGGCCTCGTTTTCCGCGCCTTCCACTCAACTACTGCCACCAGATCACCTCCCTCCTCCGATATTGCACTAGGCCTGCGTGGGCCCGAGGGAGGCCCGTCCGAGCCCATCACAGCCCGCACAAGCCCGCACGCAACCGCCGATGCCCGTGCAGCCCCGTGCCTCCCGCTCTCGCGCGCCCTACACCGCCACGAGCGACGGCTGGACTGCCTCGACCCCGCCACCCGTGCTGGTCATTGCGACTGCCGGAGCACCGCCGGACCTCCAGGACTAGCCTCGTCGCTCTCGACATCTCTCTCCTTCCCTTTGTAGCCTCCCTCTTCTCTCTTTCATCTACCGTCTCTCACTCCCCACACGTAGCAGCAACTCGTGGAGTCTGTCATCGCCGTCATTTTGTGCCGCCAGTGCTCGGATCCGATGCGGAACGACCAGATCCACCTGTTCTGGCCAGTCCCGTCGATCCCCTTCGGAGCTCCTACACGAGCACCGCCCTACAGCTCCGCCGACAACCTGTGTTGCCTCCTGTCGAGAGGAGGACAACAACACCCGTGTGGGCCGCCCCAAGCCGGCGCCAAGGCCCAGCAGCGCAACCTCCTCCAGCCAGCCAACCGCGCTTGCCCAGCTCCACCCGAGCCACGGCATCGCCAGCACCATGCCGACCTAGCAACAACCTCGGCCACACACAACTGATACGTCTCCAACGTATCTATAATTTTTTATTGTTCCATGCTATTATATTATCTGTTTTGGATGTTTTATATGCATTAATATGCTATTTTATATTATTGTTGGGACTAACCTATTAATCTAGAGCCTAGTGCCAGTTTCTGTTTTTCCATGTTTTTGAGTATTGCAAAGAAGGAATATTCAACGGAGTCCAAACGGAATAAAATCTCCGGAATGATTTTTCTTGGACTATAAGGAACCTTCCAGACTTGGAGAAGGTGGCAGGAGACCTACCGGGAGACAACAAGCATGCAGGGCGCGCCCTAGGGGGGCACCCCTTGCTTGTGGCCCCCCTGCAGGTCTCATAACCCTAATCTTCCTCCTATAAATTTCCAAATATTCCCCCAATACCAGAACGAGACAAAAAAATATTTTTCCATCGTCGGGAGCCTCTGTTCTTGTGAGATCCAATCTGGCAGCCTTTTCCGGTAATCTGCGGGAGAGGGAATCGATCACGGAGGGCATCTACATCAACTCCATTGCCCCTCCGATGATGCGTGAGTAGTTCACCACAAACCTAAGGGTCCATATCTAGTAGCCAGATGGCTTCTTCTCTCTCTTTGTTCTTCAATACCATGTTCTTCATGATCTTCGTGGAGATCTATCCGATGTAGTACTCTTTTGCGGTGTGTTTGTCGATATCCGAAGAATGGGTTTATATTCAGATTATCTATGAATATTATTTGAATCTTCTCTAAATTCTTATATGCATGATTTCATATCTTAGCAAGTCTCTTCAAATTCTTGCAATGGGAGAAGTGCTTAGTTTTGGGTTCAATCTTGCGGTGTCCTCGCCCTGTGACAAAGTAGGGGTAGCGAGGCACGTATTGCGTTGTTGCCATCGAGGATAAAAAAGATGGGGTTTTCATCATAGTGCTTGAGTTTATCGCTCTACATATGTCATCTTACCTAATGCGTTACTCTGTTCTTCATGAACTTAATACTCTAGATGCAGGCACGAGCGGTCGATGTGTGGAGTAACAGCAGTAGATGCAGAATCATTCAGTCTCATTGACAGGGATGTGATGCCTATATGCATAATCATTGCCTTGAATATCTTCATAATTATTCGTTTTTATATCAATTGCTCGACAGTAATTTGTTCACCCATCGTATTATTTTCCTTCATGAGATAAGCCTCTAGTGAAACCTATGGCCCCGGGGTCTATTTCCCATATTATACTTTCAGATCTATAAACCAAAAATACCAAAAATATATTGCTGCTATTTATTTACTTTTGTTTTAGTTCTAGTTCTAGCAATCTTTTATCTATCTCTATCAGATCTCATCCTTGCAAATAACTCTGAAGGGATTGACAACCCCTTTTTAGCGTTGGGTGCAAGTGTTTGATTGTTTGTGTAGGTGCTAAGATTGGGGTCTTGCTTGTTCCTCCTACTGGATTGATACCTTGGTTCTCAACAAACCGAGGGAAATACTTATTTACTTTGTTGCATCACCCTTTCCTCTTCAAGGGAAAACCAAAGCAAGCTCAAGAAGTAGCAAGAAGGATTTCTGGCGCCGTTGTCGGGGAGAATACATAGCAAGATAAAGCCTGCCAAGTACACATCACAAACTCATCTCTTGCATTTACTTTATTTTCCATTTGCCTCTGTTTTCCTCTCCCCCACTTCTAAAACGATTTTTAGAAAATACCAAAAAGATTTGCCTTTTTATTCGCGCTTGTTCCATTCGTCTTTTCGTTTGTTTACTTGTGTGAAAGCTTGCTTGCTTTGTCACAATGACTCAAGAGAATAACGAGTTATGTGATTTTTCCTCTACTAATAATAATGATTTTATTAGTACTCTGATTGCTCCAAGCACTAGTAAGGAATATTATGAAATTAATGCCTCTTTGCACAATTGTTATGAAAGAACAATTTTCTAGCCATCCTAGTGAAGATGCCCCATCCCATCTAAATATTTTCGTTGAGTTATGTGATATGCAAAAGAAGAATGATGTGGATAATGAAATTGTTAAACTGAAGCAATTTCCTTTCTCACTACGAGATCGTTCTAAAACTTGGTTTTCATCTTTACCTAAAAATAGTATTGATTCGTGGAATAAGTGTAAAGATGCTTTTATTTCCATGTACTTTCCGCCCGCTAAGATTATCTCCCTTAGGAACGATATAATGAATTTTAAGCAACTTGATCATGAGCATGTTGCACAATCTTGGGAGAGGATGAAACTAATGATTAGGAACTGCCCCGCGCATGGTTTGAGTTTATGGATGATTATACAATTTTTTATGCTGGATTGATTTTTCCTTCTAGAAATCTTTTCCTCGCCCATCTCTCTGTCTCTATCACCCGCTCTCTCCGCTCGTTCCCCGCCCGCCGGCCGCCTCCCCTCCGCTCGTCTGAGCGCCACGGCACCCCTCCTCCCTGCCCGCTGGCCGCCTCCCCTCCCCCCCGCCCACCGGTCGCCTCCCCTCCGCTTGTCCGAGCGCCGCGGCACCCCTCCTCCCCGCCGCAGCGCCGTCGCCACCCCTCCTCCCCGCCCCCTCCTCCCCGCGCCCCTCCTCCCCGGCTGCCCACCGCCCCAGCTACCCACCGCCCCGGCTGCCCCTCCTCCCCGGCTGCCCATCGCCCCGGTGGCCCACTGCTCCGGCTGCTCCTCCTCCCTGGCTACCCACCGCCCCGGCTGCCCCTCCTCCCCGGCTGCCCATCGTCCCGGTGGCCCACTGCCCCGGCTGCCCCTCCTCCCTGGCTACCCACCGCCCCGGCTGCCCACTACCCTCCTCCTAATAGGTGAGTTTGTTTTTTGTTATTTGATTAGATTTAGTTAGTTGATTTAGTTATTTGATTTAGTGGTAGTTTAGTTAGTTGTTTTAGTTAAATAGTAGATTTAGTCCTAGGTTTAGTTAATTAGTGCTAGGTTATTTGTTATTTGTTAATTTAGAGGTAGATTCTATTTTGTTAATTAGTGGTAGATTCTTTTTTAGTTAATGATTGGTAGATTCTGTTTTTGTTAATTTTTTTGTTGTTTAGTGCTATATAGGTTTAGCGATAGGCTTAGTGATAGGTTTAGATTCTACATAGTCATAATTGAAATAAGTAGAAAAAAGATGAAGAATAAAATAAGAATAAGTAGATAAGGGAAGAAGAATAAGAAGAGGAGGAGGAGGAGGAGGAGGAGGATAAAAAGAAGAAGAAGAAGAAGAAGAAGAAGAAGAAGAAAAAGAGGAGAGAGGAGAAGAATAAAGAAGATGAAAAAGGAAAAGAAGGAAGAAGAAGAAGAAGAGGGAAATGGAAAATAAGGAAGAAGAAGAAGAAGAAGAAAAGGAAGGAAGGAGGAAGAAGAAGAAGAAAAGGAAGAGGAGGAAAAAAAAGAAGATCATGAAGAAGAAAATGACACCCTGACACCCTGACACCCCGACACGACGCCCGAAACCCCGACATGACATCCTGACGACACCCTGGCAAAAAACTCCGCGCAGCTGTTAATACGCCGCCCCCGACGCCACTGACCCCAACCCCTGACCTCCGACACCTCTTTGGCCTCTTGTTGACCGAAAAGTCCTCCGACCACCGACCCCTGATGCCACTGACCCTGGACCCCCGACGACACTGACCCCCGACCACCGACGCCACTAACCCCCGAACCCCGACACCACCGACACCCGACACCACCGACCCTCGACGACACTGACTCCCGACGCCACTAACCCCCAACCCCCAACAACTCTTCTGCCTTCGGTTGAACGAGAAGGTGTTGTTCGGCCTTCCACAAACCGACGGGGTCATAGTTTTGTAAATTATGAGTTAGGTCACATATTTTCTGATTATGTTTTAAAAACATCATATTTATGTTGATCGTGTGAATTTCAATGTGCAGTTGTTCGACGACCTCCATGTGCGTTGGACGAGCTACGCCCCTGCGTTTGTTGGTGAGCAAAAATGACTTCTCCTCCTACCCCCTTAGTTTGCTCTGTTCCGGTCTTCGTGCCGATGAAACTTGCTAGATATAGGTTTCTTCAATCATGAGTATGCGTGACCAGTATGCGTCTCCCGTTCGAAAGGGCGACATCTATAAATATGCATGTCTTTGCATATTTATAACCACCATCCTTTTGAATTGTCCAACGCTATCCATGGACAGCCTGAGTATGTGTAGATTGGGTTCGTTTTCCCGTATGCTGTGCTCCGGATCCGATGCGGAATTTGATCAGTGCCTCCCTGTTGTTCTCCGGGTACACATCCTCTCTGCTTATTGCCGAGATGTGTATCAGGAGAACAACAGGGAGGTGCTGCCAAAATTCTGCATCGTATCTGGAGCAGAGCATGGGAAAACGAACCCAATCTACACATACTCGGGTGGGATTAGGACCTATCTTTACCTATTAGCGTGTAGGTTGCATGGACGTAATAAAACTGACAAACTTGATTAGCGGATGAATATAGATGGTGAATTATATATTTATTTCTTGTGCGCCCATAGGTAGCCAGGCAACATGAGTGATCATGCTTGGATGTACACTAGTCACCCTAGTCAGAAAGACATGACCAATGACTGGTTAACAAAAACCAGGGGGTTTGTGAGAGCCGCATTTGCAAATGGCTAGCAAAACACATGGCACCCCTGTCCAACTGCGACAACTGGAAAAAGTAGACATAGTTTGAAATGGGTAAACACCTGCAGAAGTGGCGTTTTACGCCTAATTATACAGTGTGGACTTTTCATGGTGAGTCTGACCAACCCGCCAGAGCTGAGGTGATTCGTCGTCGCACCAAAGAGCATGGTACCGGGATCGAAGGCATGGTGCAAGACTTTGATGATGCTCGGGATTCGGACGATGAGATGGAGGAATCTGCAAAGGCCTTCTATGAAATGTTGGAGTCTTCAAAACGTCCTCTCCATGAGCAGACCGAGCTTTGTAAGGTGGATGCCATCGCGCAAGTAATGGCTCTTAAGGCTCAATTCAACCTAGGCAGAGAATGCTACGACGCGATAAGACGATATTTGGACGCTTTCTACCCAAAGGCCATGTACTGTGTGCAAACATGTACCAGTCAGAGAAAATACTCCGTGTACTTAAGATGCCCTATGAGAAGATACATGCCGGTGACAATGGATGCGCCTTATTTAGGCTTGAGTATACGACCTTGAACTATTGCCCCATTTGCAATTCTTCCAGGTATATTGTGGTAGACAACGGTATGGCTGAGAAGAATCAGACCAAAATGCCCATTAGTGTTCTTCGGTATCTGCCAATCGTACCAAGACTTCAACGTCTTTTCATGCTCGAAGATAGGGCCAGACATATGACATGGCACAAATTGGGCAAAAGAACCGAACTAGATGCGGATGGGAACAAGATGTTGTATACACTTCAGATGGTTTTGCATGGAGGCACTTTGATGCATTACATATGGATAAATCGGAAGATCCAAGGCATCCTAGAGTTTTCATCAACACGGATGGGTTCAATGTGTATGGTATGACGGCAGCACAATGCAATTGTTGGCCTGTATTTGTCATTCCACTCAATTTGCCACCCGGAGAGAATATGAAAAGAAAGAACATTTTCCTGACGTTGATAATTCCAGGGCCCAACTATCCGGGGAAGAATAGGAATGTGTACATGCAGCCGCTTAAGGATGAGTTGCAAGAAGCTTGGGATAATGGCATCAAGACCTACGACGCGACTACCATTTTTTTTTTCAAAATGCATGTGTGGTACATGTACTCGACGCATAATTATCCGGCGTTTGCGCTATTCGCTGGCTGGTGTGTGCATGGAAGGTTCCCGTGCACCACATGCAAGGCAGCTCTTCAGTTCCGTTGGCTGCACGCTGGTCGCAAGTTTTCTTGCTTCGACATGCATAAACAATTCCTGGATCCTGACCATAAGTTCAGAAAAGACAAGAAGAATTTCATCAAAGGTAGACTTGTCAAAAACACTGCACCAGCTGCGTTGACAGGCCAACAGACCCTTGATCAGTTAAACGCTCTCGAGCCTGATCCTTTGCGTCCAGGATACTTCAAAGGGTATAATACGGAACACGCCTGGACTCACAAGTCATGCTTATGGGATCTGCCTTACTTCAAAGACCTCCTTTGTCCACACAACATCGAGGTGATGCACACTAAAAAGAATATTGTGCAGGCCATTTTTGGTACATTGTTCGGCATAGAGGGGAAGTCAAAAGATAATCCTAAGGCTAGAATCGACCTGGAGGCTTTATCTGATAGACCGTTGCAAAACTTGCGACAACGGAAAGGAAAGCAAAGCATAGCGAAGGCAAAGGCATGGTTCAATCTTGAAAGGCTAGCTATGAGGGATATGCTGTTGTGGGTGAAAATGCGGTTGATGTTCCCCGATGGGTATGCTGCGAATATAAAGAGGGGAGCGAATCTTGAGAAATTGAAAATATTTGGTCTCAAGAGTCATGATTGCCACATATGGATTGAGCGGGTAATGCTGGTGATGTTGCGTGGCTTTATCCCTGAGGATGAATGGCTAGTACTGGAAGAGCTCAACTATTTCTTTCATTCTCTTTGTGCGAAAGAACTATCGCCTGGCATGCTAGATGAAATGGAAGAGTTGGCGGCGGAGTTGATCTGCAAATTAGAAAAGATCTTTCCACCGGGCTTCTTTAATCCAATGCAGCATTTGATTTTGCATCTCCCGACCGAGGCAAGAATGGGGGGGGGGGCGTTAAAAATCGATGGTGCTACTCAACTAAGAGGATGCAGAAGAAGCTTCGAGCTAAGTGTAAAAATAAACGTAGAATTGAAGCATCGATGTCCGAGGCATTCATTACTGAGGAGGCGGCAAACTTTGTGACAGCACACTACGAAGCCAAAAATCATCATTTGCATAACCCGAAGCCTCCGTACAATGATGGCGATCCAAAAAAAGTTCGATCCAACTTCAGCCTATTCAAAGGTAAGCTCGCACCATCCGGTGCTTCGAAAGGGAAATCGTTGGATGTCGAAGAATGGCGGACCATTTCATTGTATATCTTCACCAACCTAACAGAAGTGCGGCCGTACATCGACTAAGTTCTCGGTAAATTATTGTTCCGCAACTTCTAATTCCTTTGAACTACTCTTATTCCCGGATATTTGATATAGTCGATACGTCGCCGAATTCTCGGATGGAGCGGTCATCGAAAAGGATTCCGTCGAAGAGTATGAGCTTCTCGCAAAGCATGGAGGCGACTATCCCGGTTTCATCTCTTGGTTCAAACAAAGGGTAATTAATTACCATTAAGGGCCCATTTGATTTCTTGGTCTAATTTGAGGCTAATGAATCCATTCTTTTGTATTAAACTTGTAGGCTGAGCAGAGTCTATGGACGCCGAGTTGAGACAAGTCGCTAATGGTTTTGACTATAAGGTCCATTCATTTAACAAATACAACATCAACGGGTATCACTTTCGTACCTTTGGCAAAGAGCTATCTATGCCCGACCTAAAGACTACAAATTGTTCTGTCTCTGCTATCAACGAAGGAGGCACCGAGTAGTATGAAAGAGTTGAAGCAATTTATGAACTTCTATTCTATGGTGAAAACCCATCGACCGTCGTAGTCTTCAAATGTGATTGGTTTGAGCCGAGGGAGACTAGAAGGACTATTGAACATATAGGACTAGTCGAAATCAACAAAAACACCCACTTAGATGTTCCCGATGTCTATATTACGGCTCAACAGGCGACACAAGTTTTCTATCTACCGTGGGCCTGCCAAACTGATCCAAATCTCAAAGGTTGGGATGTCGTTTATGAAGTGCCACCACATTTTAGACCACCTAGACTCAATGAAGAGGATTACAAACCTCACATTAACCCAGACACATATGAAGGAGAATTCTGCCAAGAAACACGTATGTCCAAGAAACGCTTCAAGAACAGCTCTACTTCACCCCAGAACATTGAAGTAGACAACGAGAGTGAATCCATCTTAACCCCTGAGCCCGAACAGGAAGAGCTGGAAGAAGAAGAGGTTACTGCTGCGGATGACCTGTCACTTCTTGACCGATTACATAATGGTGGCCTTCCACATGTTCTTCCTGATAATGATGATGATGATGCATTTATTGATGATAGTGATGACAATGATGTATTTATTGACCCCGAAGCATATATAGACGAGCACGATTGTTATTAGTTCATGTCAGGTATTCAACTATTACTATATATAAATTTTGAGTTCATGTTCGGTATTCAATTTTTATTAGTCATGTTGGTATTTATGACGATGATACACTTAAATTATATACATTTTATTACTCATGTTGGTATTTATATTGTACTAATTTGATTTACTCTTTGTCATGAGAGGTGTTGAAAGATGGTGGGAAAGGGTCGAAATCACTCCGCGGCTCCTTCTTCGTCGGTGGGTGGTGGGATGGGTACTTCCATTCCCGCATCGCCTCTTCGGAGAGTGTTGCTCTCTACTGTGCAAGGAGCGCCCCCCGTGAGAGGAGGTCGACCCCCCGCAAAGCCGAGATGTACCAAAGGTACACGTTGTATTCATGTTGGTATTTATGTTGTACTCATGTTGTATGCACGTTGGTATTTATATAAATTTTATTACTCATGTTGGTATTTATGTTGTACTAAAGGTACACGTGGCCGCGGGAGAGGTAGGGCGGTGGCTGCCACGCCTTCTGAGGTGGAGGCTACACGGTCTCCGCCACCACCCCAAGCTGATTCACCTGAGCATAGGACTTGTAAGGTGGATTCGTCTGAGGTGGAGGCTACACGGTTTCCGGTTCACGAGCCTCAGGTCGACGAGCCTTCGACCCATGAGACTCATGTCCCAGAGGCTTTGTTCCAGGCGACTCCGGAGCAAAGCAGGGATGAGGGTACGTCCCCAGAGACCCTGTGGGATACCTGGGCTGAGCCAAGTGGCCATGCTGATAGCGACGAGGAGCTGGGTGAGGGGGCTACGGTCTACCAGCGTGGTAGTTCGGGGCTCCCGCTCGTGCCGGCGACCCGCAAGTAGAGGTGGTCGATTAAGCCAAATGGGGACAAGTAAGTTAATTTACTCTTATTTAACCTTTTGCCTTCACATTTTCTCAAATATCTAATGTTTTGGCTTTAATCTGTCATACCGCAGGGGTTGGATTGTTGCCAAGGGTGTCTGCAAGCCCAACAACGTCCTTGGTGTGCTTTGCCGTCAAAACTTCCCAGGGTTTGTTACGTTGCCCGGTCAGGAGCGAGAGGTAGGAATGACCTGGGAGCACTACTTGGGTGCCCCGGCCCCGCCGGAGGTGGAGATCGACGGTGTTTTGTGCCACACGAGGGCCGACATGGTGATCGGACAGTTTTGGGCAATTTCTCCTTCACACAATTATAAATCAACCATAGCTAGTTATTGTACTAATCTGTGTTGTCTCATTTGCAGACCTACTACAGGTGTGAGGAGGGATACGAGGAGGACGCGGCAAAGGTTATCGAAACCGAATGTCGCCACCTACTGATACGTCTCAAACGTATCTACTCCCTCCATCACAGTTTGTAGGGCGCCTTTTCAAAAAGAGATTTTTTCACAATCCCATGGAAATATGGCGCACCTCCTTAACTACTCCCATTAATTGGATGCATTAGTACTACTCCTTCAAGCGCTGGTTAGTGGGAACGTGGTTTGCTTTGTCCTCCCGCATCAAGTGTGAACATGAGTGCATGTGAGGCATGCATGTGTGAACGCAAGTGCTAGTGGGAATTGTTTTGTCCTCGCATGCAAGTGTGAACATGAGTGCAATGTGAGGCATGCAAGTGTGAACATGAGTGCATGTGAGGCATCCTCTCTCTCTCCTTCGGCTGCCATGTGAGGTATAAAACCGGTGCCATGCGTGGTGGAGATTGCTCCCTTCCAGTTTCTCCCTCTCTCTCTCCTTCGGCTCCCTTGTGGTGGAGATTGCCATGAAGGAGGTGCAAGGCGTGGTGGATATTTCCATGGAGGAGGTGCAAGGCGTGGTGGAGGTTGCTGCCATGGAGGAGGTGCAAGGCGTGGTGGAAGTTGCTGCCATGGAGGAGGTTCAAGGTGTGGTGGAAGTTCATGCCGTGAAGGAGATGGTGCAAGAGCAAGAGATGGTACGCAAAACCTACTCCAACCCGACCTCAACTTGTGAGGTGTGCATTCATCCGGCTTTGTGCCTCAAGTGTGGCATCCGTGGTGAGGCTTCCATATTCCTTTGCCCGGGGTGTAGGCTACCGGTACCAAAAGATTTGCGTTCTTGCACCTCGTGTGGAAATCCTTGCCTCTGTGACAATTATTGGTGCAAGGATTGTGCGATTACGGCGGTGATAAACAAAGATGGGATATGCATAAGGTGCCGGCGCAAACCATCTATCTATGTGGAGGAGGAAAAGAAAGTGCATGATGTGCCGGATAGTCAAGTTTAGATTCGCCGGATGATGAAAAAAAAGTGAGTTGTAATGGTTATATATGCTTCAAGTTTATAACATGACATGATCTTATGTAAGAAAAATGAGTATGAATATGGTTTTATATGATCTTATGATCTTATATGAAGAGCTGTTTTATATGATTTTGTCATGTAATTTTATATGAAAACAGTCCACAATTTTTTTGATAAGGTTAGTGAAACTAATACTCGAATAGTACTAAATTAGCACCATCACAATATATGGAGTAGCACCATCACATGAGGTAGTACAAATTATGTTGAGTTCAAGAACTCAATTGCTTGCTAACATATTCTAGATCAATCGTCAAACGAACCGGGAGAAGTCCTTGTCTCTCTAATGCTTTTTTCTTCAAGTGAGGAACCGCGTAGTGGATAGACCCCTTGTGCTTGATGATCTCTCTCATGCACGCTTGATGACTCAACCAGATCCTATTGAGCTTTTGATGGGGATACTCAGCTAGGGATTGATTAACCTATGACACATGACAGCAAGAAAACTCAAATCAGTACATAAGCAAATGGAACATATAAATACTGAAATGGAACATTGCAAGACCTTTTGGACAATCTCGGCTAGGGTCTTGGGCATCTTTTTATGGAACATGGCTTGAATTGAGGCAAACCAACCAAGATCTAATATGTTTGTGTCGGGAGAATTAGGAGGTTGGTATATCATCCTAATATCCCAACCACCCCTAGCAGCTTCCTGTAAAAAAAGTGGATCATCTGGTTTTATATGAGTCCTAGCATTGTCCTGCTGTACATAGATGGTGTTCCATCTATCGCTCTCAGGCCACTTTTCCTTTATAGCCGGCAGTACGTATTTCACTAAGTATTCCCGACTTTTCTCCCTGTCCACTCTATGGCAAGGCTTCAGCTCCCATGTCCCTCTCAATCTGTGGATATAGAAACAAAGTACTCTAAGTAATGTGCGCATAAAAATTTAGAACAAAGTAGGAGTAGTAACAAGAACAAGTGCGGACCTGTTTTGGCTCTTCTTTTTAGCTTGCACCCACTCTGTGTAAGACCAAACCCCAATCTTGCCATCAAAAACACAATTGCCTTGAGCATCATACCTCGGTCTAGCCATTGCGGACAAGAACATAATTTTTTGAATGTGGTTTTTTATGTTTACATTCCCGGTGTGGTGCATTCTCTCTATGGCTCAAATACATGTTTTGGGTCTTCCACGTGCGATAAAACCATTTCTCATCTATATGAACCACATCCATATCAGCCCTAAATGTGGGATTGATACCGCCTAGGGACGTTAGGCTACATGGCTCAAGATGCTTTAGAGCATACTCCACACGAGCCCTTTCATTTGCAGCAGTCAAGGCAGGCTTCAATTCACTCGTTATTCGTCTAATTTCCTTCATCTTGAACCTACAAGAAAATATAACAACCAATATATCAATGACATACACATTTGACATTTAGAAAATTGACATATATCAATGTATAACACTCACCTTCGCCAAAGAGTGGAAGTAGACACGTTCATATGTCCAGCAACTTGTTCTAATGTTGTTCTCTCTACAGGTGGGATGGCCTCCAATGCATCTAAGTCAAAATTAATCTTCTTCCTTCCTGATTTGAGCTTCCGATTGTTTTTTACCCCAGTAATGCCGCCACCTTTTTTAGCCTGCTGCCATACCCTTTGCACTATCCTCCTAGGACATTTACAAGCTAGTGCAACAGCTTTAGAAACTCCATGCTTCAACCTATTACCCGTACCATTACGGGCAATGATCTCACTATATATGTGACGCCTGTCATCGATACGGTACTCTCTTCTTGTCTCCTTGTTCGACAAAACATCTAGATGCATTGGAAAAATAATTAGACAAACAAAAAATATGGAATGTTAGGGAAAGAAAAAAATGTGCTAAATGAGCTTACTCAAATCGATAGGTTGTCTTTGGGTTCGAACAACCTCTTGACTAGGAGGGTATTCATCGGCATGGGAAAAATTTGGGTTGTATCCAGACCCTCGGTAGCCAATGGTACCCTCATTTCCACCAATACCTTGTTGTAACAGAAAATGAAGCATATTAACCATGTTTTTTTGTTGATAATGTGCATGAATCTGTCAATACAGCAAATGATCTGTCTATACAGCAAATGATTTGTCGGTAGCCAATGATCTGTCTATACAGCAAAAACAGAAAAATCTCCAGCTTCCATTCTAATCAGTTAACAGAAAATCTATACAGCAAAAACAAAAAATCTCTAGGAGTACGTAGATTATGGTGGGGCTGTGGAAAGAAATCTCCAGCTTCCATTCTCATCAGTCAAGTCTGTTTATGGTGGAAAAAAATTGCATGATCTACGGCTTCTATACATGCATGATTTGTTTGCATACTCCCTCCATCACAGCTTCTATACATGCATGATCTACAGCAAAAAAAACTGCATGATCTACGGACTTTACGTGAAGCCCAGGGACTGCAAGATCTATGGCAAAAAAACTGCATGATCTACGGCAAAAAAACTGCATGATCTACGGCAAAAAAACTGCATGATCTACGGACTTTACGTGAAGCCCAGGGACTGCATGATCTACGGCAAAAAAAACTGCATGATCTACGGCAAAAAAAGTTGCATGATCACAACTTCTTTACATGCATGATCTACCTTCTGTGCTTCCATCATGGGAGGATCCTTCTCTCCGATTGCCACCGGCGCCGGTACTGAAAGTGAAGCCCAGGGACTCGCTGCCGCCGCCGCCAAACGAGATCACGCCGCCACCGCCACCGCCAAATGAGATCCCGCCGCTGCCATTGATGAGGTTAAACCCGACGAATGTAGAACTGCCGATCCCTCCGCTGCCTGTACCCGCCTCGCCGATGGAGGCACTCCAGTTCGAGGAACCAGCCTCTTTAGGTGCCGGAGCGCGAGATGGCCGTGCGAGGCCGACGCGCCGTCGAGTTAAAGTAGTCGGAGGAGGAAGACGCTCGAAACCAGCCGTGCCGATGGAGAAGGAAGAAGCACCCGAGCGTCCGGTGAGACCAAGAGGAGGAAGACCTCTGGGCGGCGGTGCTCTCGGCTGGAAAGCGACCCTAGAAAGCCCACGGAGGCCAAGAGGAGGAGGCTGGCGATCTTCTGCACCTTGCTGCGGCGGCGCCATTGGAGAGAGGAGAGAGGAGAAAAGATGGAGCCGTCTGTTCGTGTCCCTCCATAGCCGCAGCTACTTATACTCCGAAATCGGCGGGAGCTTTGTATGGAAACCGAGCGGGGGAGAAAGGAAAGAGCGCGGGGATATTTAGATAGAAACCGAGCGCGCGGGGGAGAAAGGAAAGCGCGCGGGGAGAAAGGAGGTCGCGGGAGGAAGAAGGAAACTGGCTACAATTTCGCTCCACCAATGCATGCGATCGGTTCCTTCCTTTATTGGAGGAGGAGGTTACGAAGCGTTGGTTTAACGCATCATTAGGCGCCTCTTCTTTACTTTCGCAGCGATGGAGGCTCACAAGCTCCCACCCCGCCACCAGGGGGAGGCGGCGGTGGGCAAGCTTGTGGCTTCCCTGGCCGCCTCCTGACCTAGGTCTTGCGCCTGTATATTCCCAAATATTCCGCAAAAAATCAGGGGAGCCTCGAAAATACTTTTCCGCCATCGCAAGCTTCCGTTTCCGTGAGATCTCATCTGGAGACCTTTCCTGGCGCCCTGCGGGAGGGGACTTTGGAGGTGGAGGGCTTCTTCATCATCATCATCGCCCCTCCAATGACTCGTGAGTAGTTCACTTCAGACCTACAGGTCCGTAGTTAGTAGCTAGATGGCTTCTTCTCTCTCTTGGATCTTCAATACAAAGTTCTCCATGATCTTCATGGAGATCTATCCGATGTAATCTTCTTTGGCGGTGTGTTTCTCGAAATGCGATGAATTGTGGACTTGTGATCAGATTATCTATGATATATATTTGAGTCTTTGCTGATTTCTTATATGCATGACTTTATATCCTTGTAAGTCTCTCCGAGTCTTGAGTTTTGTTTGGCCAACTAGATCTATGATTCTTGCAATGGGAGAAGTGCTTGGTTTTGGGTTCTGCCATGTGGTGACCTTTCCTAGTGACAGTAGGGGCAGCAAGGCACACATCAAGCAGTTGCCATCAAGGGTAAATAGATGGGGGTTTTATCATTGGTTTGAGATTATCCCTCTACATCATGTCATCTTGCTTAAGGCGTTACTCTATTCTTATGGACTTAATACACTAGATGCATGCTGGATAGCGGTCGATGTGTGGAGTAATAGTAGTAGATGCACACATTATCGGTCTACTTGTTTCGTTGTGATGCCTATAGAAATAATCATTGCATAGATATCATCACGACTCTGCATAGTTCTATCAATTGCTCAACAGTAATTTGTTCACCCACCGTCTACTTGCTTTCATGAGAGAAGCCACTAGTAAACACTACGACCCGCAGGTCTATTCACATCCATCGTTTACAACACCGCTTTTACTTTGCTTTGTTACTTTGTTGCTTTCAGTTCTCACTTGGCAAACAATCTATAAGGGATTGACAACCCCTTCATAGCGTTGGGTGCAAGCTTTTGTGTTTGTGCAGGATCTTGAGATACTCTTCCACCGGATTGATACCTTGGTTCTCAAACTGAGGGAAATACTTACCGTCGCTGTGCTACATCACCCTTTCCGCTTCGAGGAAACACCAACGCAAAGCTCCAAGGCCACGGGGGAAATCATTTGCATACTTGCCTAGGAAGTCCCTTAAGGCGTAGCCGTAGCTGAAGGATTCCTGGTGCTGTCGACACAACAATTTCCGGCGCCGTTGCCGGAGATCTTTTTGAGGTAGCAGAAGTATACCTGGATCCGTTGCAAGGGATACACAGCAAACATCAAAAGTATTTCTGGCGTCGTTGCCGGGGAGGAGAAATCAAGATCTATCCAAGTAGGTCTCACAAACTCTTCTCTTGCATTTACTTTTGTTGCCAGTGGCCTCTCGTTTTCCTCTGCTCCACTTCACATTTGCCGTTTTCTCCTTTGCCTTTTTCGTTTGCCCTTTTCTCTTGCTTGCTTTCTGTTTTCTTGTGTGCCATGTGCCCTCAATATGCTTGCATCTTCGCTTGCTGAAAATCTAGTGATATGGATCCTCATCCACTTGCTAGTCTCTTTAAGAGACCCACTCGTGTGGAACAAATTGCTATTGAGTTGAGGGAAATTGTCTATTCCTTTGGAGTTTTGCTTAAGATGCGTGAATTTGAAAATTGTGAGGAAGAAATTCATGAAGTGACTCACGAGGGCTCCTTGGATGAAAAGAATGATTTCAATGATTTCACTACAAATCCTGTTAGTGACAATCATGCTAAAAATATGCAAAACCCTAAGCTTGGGGATGCTAGTTTTGCTTTGTCCACTACTTGTTGCAATAATCATGATTGGGTTGATGATCTTTCTTATGATTTTGAAATGTTTTTCAAACCTCATGATGAATATGATATTTGCAACAATACTGAAAGTGGGATTGGAGAAGTCATGACTTTATTTGATGATAATCCCACTATTTTTGAAGAGTGTCAACTTTGCATGCATGTGGATCATGAAAAGAATATCCTATGGGATAGCTATATTGTTGAATTTGAATATGATCCCACATGTAATTGCTCTGAGAGAGGAAAATATTTTGGTAGAAACTTTCATGTTACCAAATTACCTCTCGTTATGTTGAGATTACTATTATCTCTTTCTTCTTTCTTGCATATGGCAACTATTAGTTGTCTTGACAATTTGTTTTACTACAAAATTTCTATGCATAGGAAGTATGTTAGACTTAGATGTGATTTTCACATGCTTTAGGATGCTCTCATTGTGCTTCAATTCTTGTCTTTTGTGTGAGCATCATTGAATGCCTAGCTAAGGGCGTTAAAAAAAGCGCTTGTTGGGAGGCAACCCAACGAATATATCATTTTTCTTTCTGTTTTGTGTTTTCCACACTTTCATAATTATGTTATGATTGTGTTTTTTGTGTTTCTTTTTGCGTTTGTGCCAAGCAAAACCGTTATGATTAGTCTTGAGGATGATCGTTTGGTCATGCTGGGAATGACAGAAACTTTCTGCTCACGAAAAGAATTTTCATTTTTTTCTGTAAGATATTTTGAGTTGATTCTTTTTGCTGCTGATTGCTACGCAAATTCTTCAAACTGTCGTAATGTTTCAGAATTTTGAAGTACTAGAGGTATACGAAACATACAGATTGCTACAAGACTGGTCTGCTGTTAACAGATTCTGTTTTTGTTGTGTTGGTTGCTTATTTTGATGAAACTATGGATAGTATCGGGGGGTATTAGCCATGGAAGATTGAAAGTACAGTAACCCAACATCAGCACAAGTAGAATTTAAGTTTGATACAGTACCTAAGGAAGTGGTGGTTTGCTTTCTTGTACTAATGATATCACGAGTTTCTGTTTAAGTTTCGTGTTGTGAAGTTTTCAAGTTTTGGGTGAAGTTCTTATGGACGAAAAGATAAAGAGTGGCAAGAGCTCAAGCTTGGGGATGCCCAAGGCACCCCAAGAGATTCAAGGATGCCGTAAAAGCCTAAGCTTGGGGATGCCCCGGGAAGGCATCCCCTCTCTCGTCTTCAATCCATCGGTAACCTTACTTGGGGCTATATTTTTATTCACCACATGTTATGTGTTTTTGCTTGGAGCGTCTTGTATCGTAGGAGTCCTTTATTTTTGTTGTGTCACAATCATCCTTGCTGCACACCTAGAGAGAGAGAGAGAGATGCACACACCGTTATTTTGTCGAGCTTCACTTATATCTTTTGGTAGACAATTCAGCTCACATGTGCTTCACTTATATCTTTTGAGCTAGATACTTTTGCTCTATGTGATTCACTTATATCTTTTAGAGCACAGCGGTGCATGGCTTGGTAGTTGATCTATGCTTTGAAAGTAGTCTCAAAAGGGGTAGTTATCCAAAGGGATACGAAAGCTTCCACCTTCATGTGCATTGAATAGTTAGAGAAGTTTGATTCATCTCAATTAGTTTTGAGTTGGGGTTATGGTAATATTGAAATCATGCTATTAAGGTGTTGTGGATCTAGAAATACTTGTGTTGAAGTTAGTGATTCCCGTAGCATGCACGTATGGTGAACCGCTATGTGATGAAATCTGAGCATGATTAGTATATTGATTGTCATCCTTTGCGTGGCGGTCGGGATCGCGCGATGGTTTATACCTACCAACCCTTCCCCTAGGAGTATGCGTTGAATGCTTTGTTTCGATTACTAATAAAACTTTTGCAACAAGTATATGAGTTCTTCATGACTAATGCTGAGTCCATGGTTTAGATGCACTTTCACCTTCCACCATCACTATCTTCTTAGTGCCGTGCAACTTTAGCCGGTGCACAAAACCCACCATTAGCCTCCCTCAAAACAGCCACCATACCTACCTACTATGGCTTTTTCAAAGTCATTCCGAGATATATTGCCATGCAACTACCACCATGATATGTGCCACCACGTCTATATTGCCTTTGCATGATCGTAAGATAGCTAGCATGATGTTTCCATTGATGTCTATGCCATGCTAGATCGTTGCCACGGTACACTACCGAAGGCATTCCATATAGAGTCATAATTGCTCTAAGTTTTGAGTTGAAAGTGTGATGATCATCATTATTGGAGCATTTTCCCATGTGAGGAAATAAAAGAGGCCAAAGAAGCCCATAAAAAAAGAGGCCAAAGAGCCCATCAAAATAAAAAAATAAAAAAATAAAAAAAATGAGACAATAAGAGAGAAGGGACAATGCTACCACTTTTTCCACACTTGTGCATTTTGAGCACCATGATCTTCATGATTGAGAGTCTCTCATTTTGTCACCACCATATAGCTAGTGGGAAATTCTCATTATATAACTTGGCTTGTATATTCCAATGATAGGCTTCCTCAAAATTGCCTTAGGTCTTCGTGAGCAATCAAGTTGGATGCACACCCACTAGTTTTCTTTAAGAGCTTTCACATACTTGTAGCATATCCACAGCTTTCACATCTTCGTCAGCAATCAAGTTGGATGCACACCCACTAGTTTTCTTTAAGAGCTTTCACCCACTAGCATCATTTGTATAGCAATCCCTACTCATTCACATTGATATCTATTGATGAGCATATCCACAGCTCATTAATTTGCCTAGTTAATGTGACTTTCTTCTCCTTTTTGTCTTGCAAACTCCACCACATTCCACACCATCTATAGTGCTATAACCATGGCTCACGCTCATGTATTGCGTGAGGATTGAAAATGTTTGAGAAAGTAAAGGTGTGAAACAATTACTTGGCCAATACCGGGGTTGTGCATGATTTAAATTCGTTGTGCAATGATGATAGAGCATAGCCAGACTATATGCTTTTGTAGGGATAACTTTCTTTTGGCCTTGTTATTTTGAAAGTTCATGATTACTTTGCTAGTTTGCTTGAATTACTATTGTTTCCACGTCAATAGCAAACTATTGTTTTGAATCTAATGGATCTTAACATTCACGTCACATAAGAGGAATTACAAAGGACTGTTGGGTTACGTAGCATAAATTCAAAATTTTCCTACGCATATTCAGATCTTCCTATGGAGACACCAGCAACGAGAGAGCGGTAAGAGCATCTTCATACCTTTGAAGATCGCTAAGCGGAAGCGTTACTAGAACGCGGTTGATGGAGTCGTACTCGCAGCGATTCGGATCGCAGTGTGATTCCGATCTAGTGCCGAACTACGACACCTCCTCGTTCAACACACGTGCAGCCCGGTGATGTCTCCCACACCATGATCCATCAAGGAGGAGGGAGAGGTTGGGGAAGAACTCCAGCAGCACAACGGCGTGGTGTCGATGGAGAGACGAGGTCTCCCGGCAGGGCTTCGCCAAGCACCGGCAGAGAGGAGGAGGAAGAAGGGCAGGGCTGCGCCGAGGGAGAGGGAGAAGTCTATCTCCCAAGGGCCAAAACCCCTCTCTATTTATAGGAGGAGGGGGAGGGGCTGCGCCACCCCCAGGGTTCCCTCCCTAGGGGCCGGCGGCCACCAGATGGGAAAGGGGGGCCGGCGGCTAGGGTGGGAGGGGGTGGCGCACCACCTGGTGGGCCTAAGGCCCACCTGCGCCTAGGGTTGCCCCCTCTCCCCACCACTTGTGCATTGGGCTGGGTTTGGGATGCTCACCAGCCCACGTAGGGGCTGGTTCCCTCCCGCACTTGGCCGATCTAGCCTCTTGGGGACGTTGCCCCCCTTCGGTGGACCCCGGGGTCACCTCCGGTGGCCCCGGTGGTCCCGGCACGTTAGCGGTGACGCCCGAAACACTTCCGGTGTCCAAAACCATCCGTCCTATATATCCATCTTTACCTCTGGACCATTTCGGAGCTCCTCTTGACTTCCGGGATCTCATTCGGGACTCCGAACAACTTTCGGTAACCTCGTATAACAATTCCTTATAACCCTAGCGTCACCGAACCTTAAGTGTGTAGACCCTACGGGTTCGGGAGACAGGCACACATGACCGAGACACCTCTCTGGCCAATAACCATTAGCGGGGTCTAGATACCCATGGTGGCTCCCACTTGCTCCACGATGATCTCATCGGACGAACCACGATGTCAAAGATTCAGTCAATCCCGTATACAATTCCCTTTGTCTGTCGGTATAGAACGTGCCCGAGATTCGTTCGTTGGTATACCAATACCTTGTTCAATCTCGTTACCGGTAAGTCTCTTTACTCGTTCCGTAGCGCGTCATCATGTGACTAACTCCTTAGTCACATTGAGCTCATGATGATGTTCTACCGAGTGGGCCCAGAGATACCTCTCCGTCACACAGAGTGACAAATCCCGATCTCGATTCGTACCAACCCAACAGACACTTTCAGAGATACCCATAGTGCACCTTTATAGTCACCCAGTTACGTTGTGACGTTTGATACACCCAAAGCACTCCTACGGTATCCGGGAGTTGCACAATCTCATGGTCGAAGGAAAAGGCACTTGACATTAGAAAAGCTTTAGCATATGAACAATACAATCTAGTGCTATGCTTAGGATTGGGTCTTGTCCATCACATCATTCTCCCAATGATATGATCCCGTTATCAATGACATCTAATGCCCATGATCAGGAAACCATGATCATCTATCGACTAACGAGCTAGCCAACTAGAGGATTGCTAGGGACACATTGTGATCTATTTATTCACACATATATTACTGTTTCCTATTAATACAGTTATAGCATGAACAATAGACGATTATCATGAACAAGGAAATATGATAATAACCATTTTATTATTGCCTCTAGGGCATATTTCCAACAGTCTCCTACTTGCACTAGAGTCAATAATCTAGTTACATTGTGATGTATCGAACACCCATAGCATTATGGTGTTGATCGTGTTTTGCTCGTGGAAGAGGTTTAGTCAAGGGGTCTGCAATATTCAAATCCGTGTGTACTTTACAAATATCTATCACTCCACTCTGGACATGGTCCTGGATGGAGTTGTAGCGGCGTTTGATGTGCTTCGTCTTTCGGTGAAATCTGGGCTCCTTGGCTATGGCAATGGCCCCAGTGTTATCACAGAAGAGTGTCATTGGCCCCGACGCGCTTGGAACCACTCCAAGGTCGGTGATGAGCTCCTTCATCCAAATTCCTTCATGAGCTGCTTCTGAAGCAGCTATGTACTCCGCTTCACATGTAGATGCTGTCACGACTTCTTGCTTGCTGCTGCACCAGCTGACTGCCCCACCATTCAACACATATACGTATCCGGTCTGTGACTTAGAGTCATCCGGATCTGTGTCGAAACTAGCGTCGACGTAACCCTTTATGACGCGCTCTTCGTCACCTCCATAAACGAGAAACATTTCCTTAGTCCTTTTCAGGTACTTAAGGATATTCTTGACCGCTGTCCAGTGTTCCATACCGGGATCACTTTGGTACCTCCCTACCAAACTTATGGCAAGGTTTATATCAGGTCTGGTACACAGCATGGCATACATTAGAGAGCCCACGGCTGATGCATAGGCGACAGAACTCATCTTCTCTCTATCTGCTACCGTGGTCGGCGACTGAGTCTTACTCAATCTCATACCTTGCAAAACTGGCAAGAACCCTTTCTTTGAGTTTTCCATATTGAATTTCTTCAATATCTTGTCAAGGTATGTACTTTGCGAAAGACCTATGAGGCGTCTTGATCTATCTCTATAGATCTTGATGCCTAATATGTATGCAGCTTCTCCAAGGTCCTTCATTGAAAAACTTTTGTTCAAATAGGCCTTTATGCTCTCCAACATCTCTATATTATTCCCCATCAATAATATGTCATCCACATATAGTATGAGGAAAGCTACAGAGCTCCCACTCACTTACTTGTACAGACAGGCTTCTCCATAAACCTGTATGAACCCAAACGCTTTAATAACCTCATTAAAGCGAATGTTCCAACTCCGAGATGCTTGCACCAGCCCATAGATAGAGCTTTGGACCTTGCACACTTTGTTAGCACCCTTAGGGTCGACAAAACCTTCTAGTTGCATCATATACAACTCTTCCTTGAGGTTCCCGTTAAGGAACGTTGTTTTGCGTCCATTTGCCAAATTTCATAATCATAAAAGGCGACAATTGCTAACATGATTCGGACTGATTTTAGCTTCTCTACGGGAGAGAAAGTGTCTTCGTAGTCAACTCCTTGAATTTGTCGAAAACCCTTTGCGACAAGTCGAGCTTTCTAAACGGTTACATTACCATTTGCATCAGTCTTCTTCTTGAAGATCCATTTATTTTCTATGGCTCGCCGGTCATCGGGCAAGTCCACCAAAGTCCATACTTTGTTCTCATACATGGATCCTATCTCGGATTTCATAGCCTCAAGCCATTTGTTGGAATCCGGACCCGCCATCGCTTCTTCAAAGTTCGAAGGTTCACCGTTGTCTAACAACATGATTTCCGTCACAGGGTTGTCGTACCACTCTGGTGCGGAGCGTGCCCTTGTGGACCTTCGTGGTTCAGTAGTAACTTGATCCGAAGCTTCATGATCATTATCATTAACTTCCTCTTGAGTTGGTGCAGGCCCCACAGGAACAACTTCCCGCGCTGTGCTACTATCCTGTTCGAGAGGGGGTGTAATTACCTCATCAAGTTCTACCTTCCTCCCACTTACTTCTTTCGAGAGAAACTCTTTCTCTAGAAAGGATCCGTTCTTGGCAAAGTATACCCAATAGTTTCCTTAGGGTATCCTATGAATATGCATTTCTCCGCTTTGGGTTCGAGCTTTTCTAGTTGAAGTTTCTTCACATAAGCATCGCAGCCCCAAACTTTAAGAAACGACAACTTAGGTTTCTTGCCAAACCATAGTTCATACGGTGTCGTCTCAACGGATTTAGATGGTGCCCTATTTAAAGTGAATGCTGCAGTTTCTAACGCGTATCCCCAAAATGATAGCGGTAAGTCGGTAAGAGACATCATAGATCGTACCATATCTAATAAAGTGCGATTACGACGTTCAGACACTCCGTTGCGTTGCGGTGTGCCAGGCGGCGTCAGTTGCGAAACGATTCCACACTTCCTTAGGTGTGTGCCAAACTCGTGACTCAAATATTCTCCTCCACGATCAGATCGTAGACACTTGATTTTTCTATCACGTTGATTCACGACCTCACTCTGAAATTCCTAGAACTTTTCAAATGTCTCAGATTTGTGCTTCATCAAGTAGATATACCCATACCTACTCAAATCATCGGTAAGAGTGAGAACATAACGATAGCCACCGCGAGCTTCAACGTTCATTGGACCACACACATCAGTATGTATTATTTCCAATAAGTCGGTTGCTCTCTCCATTATACCTGAGAATGGAGTCTTAGTCATCTTGCCCGTGAGGCACGGTTCTCATGTGTCAAATGATCCAAAATCAAGAGACTCTAATAGTCCATCAGTATGGAGCTTTTTCATGCGCTTAACACCGATATGACCAAGGTGGCAGTGCCACAAGTATGTGGGACTATCATTATCAACTTTACATCTTTAGGTACTCACACCATGAATATGTGTAACATCACGATCGAGATTCATCAAGAATAAACCATTCACGAACGGAGCATGACCATAAAACATATCACTCATATAAATAGAACAACCATTATCTCAGACTTAAATGAGTAGCCGTCTCGCATTAGGCAAGACCCTGATACAATGTGCATGCTTAAAGCTGGTACCAAATAACAATTATTAAGGTTTAAGACTAATCCCGACGGTAGATGTGGAGGTAGCGTGCCGACGGCGATCACATCGATCTTTGAACCATTGCCGACGTGCATCGTCACCTCGTCCTTGGCCAGTCTCCGCTTATTCCGCAGTTCCTGCTTTGAGTTGCAAATGTGAGCAACAACACCGGTATCAAATACCCAGGAGCTACTACGAGCGCTGGTAAGGTACACATCAATAACATGTATATCACATATACCTTTAACGTTGCCGGCCTTCTTGTCCGCTAAGTATTTGGGGCAGTTCCGCTTCCAGTGACCCTTTCACTTGCAATAGAAGCACTCAGTCTCGGGCTTGGGTCCATTCTTTTTCTTCTTCCCGGCATCTGGCTTACCGGGCGCGGCAACAGCTTTACCGTCTTTCTTGAAGTTCTTCTTAACCTTGCCTTTCTTGAAACTAGTGGTCTTGTTGACCATCAACACTTGATGCTCTTTCTTGATTTCTACTTCTGCAGACTTGAGCATCGAGTACAACTCGGGAATGGTCTTCTCCATCCCTTGCATGTTGTAGTTAAGCACAAAGCCTTTGTAGCTTGGTGGGAGAGACTGGAGGATTCTGTCAATTATAGCATCATCCGGAAGTTCGACTCCAAGTGAAGTCAGACGACCGTGTAACCTAGACATTTTGAGTATGTGCTCACTGACAGAACTGTTCTCCTCCATCTTACAGCTAAAGAACTTGTCGGAGACTTCATATCTCTTGACACGGGCATGAGCTTGAAAAACTAGCTGCAGCTCCTGGAACATCTCATATGCTCCGTGTTGCTCAAAACGCCTTTGGAGCCCCGTTTCTAAATTGTATAACATGTCACACCTAACCAGAGAGTAGTCATCACTCCGCGTTTGCCAGACGTTCAGAATGTCCTGGGCTGCTGCGGGAGCGGGAGGGTCACCTAGCGGCGCATCAAGGACATAAGCCTTTTTAGCTTCTTCAAGGATGAGCATCAAGTTGCGAACCTAGTCCGCATGGTTGCTACCATCATCTTTCAGCTTGTTTTTCTCTAGGAATGCGTTGAAATTGAGGTTGACGTTGGCCATCTACAATATTTATAAAGACAACTTTTAGACTAGGTTCATGACAATTAAGTTTATTTAATCAAATTAAGTATGAACTCCCATTAAATCGACATCCCTCTAGTCATCTAAGTGATACATGATCCATGTTGACTAACCCGTGTTCGATCATCACGTGAGACGGACTAGTCACCATGGTGAGCAACTTCATGCTGATCGTATTCAACCATACGACTCATGTTCGACCTTTCGTTCTCTTGTATTCGAGCTCATGTCTGTACATGCTAAGCTCGTCGAGTCAACCTAGGTGTTTCGCGTGTGTAAATCTGGCTTACACCCGTTGTATGCGAACGCTAGAATTTATCACACCCGATCATCACGTGGTGCTTCGAGACAACGAACCTTGGCAACGGTGCACACTTAGGGGAATACGTTCTCGAAATTTTAAGAGGGATCATCTTATTATGCTACCGCCGTTCTAAGCAATGAGATGTAAAACATGATAAACATCACAATGCAATCATATAGTGACATGATATGGGCATTATTATCTTTGCTATTTCGATCTCCATCTTCAGGCATCGCATGATCATCATCGTCACCGACGTGACACCATGATCTCCATCGTTATGATCTGCATCATCGTGTCTCCGTGAAGTCATCACGCCAACTACTACTATCACTACTACTATAACTAACCGTTAGCAATGAAGTAAAAGTGGTAAGCACATGGCGTTGCATCTCATACAATAAATTAAGACAACTCCTATGGCTCCTGCCGGTTGTCATACTCATCGACATGCAAGTCGTGAAACCTATTACAATAACATGATCATCTCATACATCATACATGCAACATCACAACTTTGGCCATATCACATGACATGTCAAACCCTGCAAAAACAAGTTAGACGTCCTCTAATTGTTGTTGCAAGTTTGACGTGGCTGATTTGGGTTTCTAGCAAGAACGCCTTCTTACCTACATGACAGCCACAACGATGATATGCCAAAGCAATTTACCCTTCATAAGGACCCTTTTCATCAAATCCAATCCGACTAGAGTAGGAGAGACAGACACCCGCTAGCCACCTTTATGCACGGTGTGCATGTCTGTCGGTGGAACCAGTCTCACGTAAGCGTACGTGTAAAGTCGGTCCGGGCCGCTTCATCCCACAATACCGCCGGAAAAGAATAAGACTAGTAGCGGCAAGCAAATTGACAAATCATCGCCCACAACTTTTGTGTTCTACTCGTGCATAGAATCTACGCATAGAAAACCTGGCTCTGATACCACTGTTGGGTTACGTAGCATAAATTCAAAATTTTCCTACGCATATTCAGATCTTCCTATGGAGAGACCAGAAACGAGAGAGTAGTAAGAGCATCTTCATGCCTTTGAAGATCTCTAAGCGGAAGCGTTACTAGAACGTGGTTGATGGAGTCGTACTCGCAGCGATTCGGATCGCGGTGTGATTCCGATCTAGTGCCGAACTACGGCACCTCCGCGTTCAACACACGTGCAACCCGGTGACGTCTCCCGCACCTTGATCCAGCAAGGAGGAGGGAGAGGTTGGGGAAGAACTCCAGCAACACGACGGCGTGGTGTCGATGGAGAGACGAGGTCTCCCGGCAGGGCTTCGCCAAGCACCGGCAGAGAGGAGGAGGAAGAAGGGCGGGGCTGCACCGAGGGAGAGGGAGAAGTCTATCTCCTAAGGGCCAAAACCCCTCTCTATTTATAGGAGGAGGGGGAGGGGCTGCGCCACCCCTAGGGTTCCCTCCCTAGGGGCCGGCGTCCACCAGATGGGAAAGGGGGGGCGGCGGTTAGGGTGGGAGGGGGGCGCACCACCTGGTGGGCCTCAGGCCTACCTGCGCCTAGGGTTGCCCCCTCTCCCCACCACTTGTGCATTGGGCTGGGTGTGGGAGGCGCACCAGCCCACATAGGGGCTGGTTCCCTCCCGCACTTGGCACATCTAGCCTCTTGGGCTTGTTGCCCCCCTTCGGTGGACCCCCGGGGCCACCTCCGGTGGTCCCGGTGGTCCCAGTACGTTACCGGTGACGCCCGAAACACTTCCATTGTCCAAAACCATCCGTCCTATATATCAATCTTTACCTCCGGACCATTCCGGAGCTCCTCGTGACGTCCGGGATCTCATCCGGGACTCCGAACAACTTTCGGTAACCTCGTATAACAATTCCTTATAATCCTAGTGTCACCGAACCTTAAGTGTGTAGACCCTACGGGTTCGGGAGACAGGCTGACATGACCGAGACACCTCTCTGGCCAATAACCATTAGCGGGGTCTGGATACCCATGGAGGCTCCCACTTGCTCCATGATGATCTCATCGGATGAACCACGATGTCAAAGATTCAATCAATCCCGTATACAATTCCCTTTGTGTGTCGGTATACCAATACCTTGTTCAATCTCGTTACCGGTAAGTCTCTTTACTCGTTTTGTAGCACGTCATCGTGTGACTAACTCCTTAGTCACATTGAGCTCATGATGATGTTCTACCGAGTGGGCCCGGAGATACCTCTCCGTCACACGGTGTGACAAATCCTGATCTCGATTCGTACCAACCCAACAGACACTTTCAGAGATACCCGTAGTGCACCTTTATAGTCACCCAGTTACGTTGTGACGTTTGATACACCCAAAGCACTCCTACGGTATCCGGGAGTTGCACAATCTCACGGTCGAAGGAAAAGGCACTTGACATTAGAAAAGCTTTAGCATACAAACAATACGATCTAGTGCTATGCTTAGGATTGGGTCTTGTCCATCACATCATTCTCCCAATGATATGATCCCGTTATCAATGACATCTAATGCCCATGATTAGGAAACCATGATCATCTATTGACTATCGAGCTAGCCAACTAGAGGCTTGCTAGGGACACATTGTGATCTATTTATTCACACATGTATTACTGTTTCCTGTTAATACAATTATAGCATGAACAATAGACGATTATCATGAACAAGGAAATATGATAATAACCATTTTATTATTGCCTCTAGGGCATATTTACAACAAGGACACCTATGCTAGGTAGCATGAAAGCATCAAAAATTCATTCTTACCACTTCCCTACTAGTGGACGAGCAGGAGTTAAGCTTGGGGATGCTTGATACGTCTCAAACGTATCTATAATTTTTGATGGTTTCACGCTGTTATCTTGTCTTCTTTGTATGTTTTATGTACCATTTTGTATATTTTTTGGGACTAACTTATTGATTCAGTGCCAAGTGCCAGTTCCTCTTTTTCCGTGTTTTTGACTCTTTTCAGATCTGATTTTGGAACGGAGTCCAAACGGAAGAAAAACCCCGAAATTATTTTTTCCGGAACGGAAGAAGTCCAGGGAGCCTTTGGGCAAGGCCAGGTGGGCCCCAGGGAGCCCACAAGCTCCCACCCCGCCATCAGGGGGAGGCGGCGGTGGGCAAGCTTGTGGCTTCCCTGGCCACCTCCTGACCTAGGTCTTGCGCCTATATATTCCCAAATATTCCGCAAAAAATCAGGGGAGCCTCGAAAATACTTTTCCGCCGCCCCAAGATTCCGTTTCCGCAAGATCTCATCTGGAGACCTTTCCCGGCGCCCTGCCGGAGGGGACTTTGGAGGTGGAGGGCTTTTTCATCATCATCATCGCCCCTCCAATGACTCGTGAGTAGTTCACATCAGACCAACGGGTCCGTAGTTAGTAGCTAGATGGCTTCTTCTCTCTCTTGGATCTTCAATACAAAGTTCTCCATGATCTTCATGGAGATCTATCCGATGTAATCTTCTTTGGCGGTGTGTTTGTCGAGATCCGATGAATTGTGGACTTGTGATCAGATTATCTATGATATATATTTGAGTCTTTGCTGATTTCTTATATGCATGATTTGATATACTTGTAAGTCTCTCCGAGTCTTGGGTTTTGTTTGGCCAACTAGATCTATGATTCTTGCAATGGGAGAAGTGCTTGGTTTTGGGTTCTGCCATGTGGTGACCTTTCCCAGTGACAGTAGGGATAGCAAGGCACACATCAAGCATTTGCCATCAAGGGTAAAAAGATGGGGTTTTTATCATTGGTTTGAGATTATCCCTCTACATCATGTCATCTTGCTTAAGACGTTACTCTGTTCTTATGGACTTAATACACTAGATGCATGCTCGATAGCGGTCGAAGTGTGGAGTAATAGTAGTAGATGCATACAGTATCGGTCTACTTGTTTCGGACGTGATGCCTCTAGAAATAATCATTGCATAGATATCGTCACAACTCTGCACAATTCTATTAACTGCTCGACAGTAATTTGTTCACCCACCGTCTACTTGTTTTCATGAGAGAAGCCACTAGTAAACACTACGGCCGTCGGGTCTATTCACATCCATCGTTTACAACTCCGCTTTTACTTTGCTTTGTTACTTTGTTGCTTTCAGTTCTCACTTGGCAAACAATCTATAAGGGATTGACAACCCCTTCATATCGTTGGGTGCAAGCTTTTGTGTTTGTGCAGGATCTTGAGATACTCTTCCGCCGGATTGATACCTTGGTTCTCAAACTGATGGAAATACTTACCGTCCATGTGCTACATCACCCTTTCCGCTTCGAGGGAACACCAACGCAAAGCTCGAAGGCCACGGGGGAAATCCTTTGCATACTTTCCTAGGAAGTCCCTTAAGGTGTAGCCGTAGCTGAAGGATTCCTGGTGCCGTCGACACAACAATTTCCAGCGCCGTTGCCGGAGATCTTTTTGAGGTAGCAGAAGTATACCTGGCGCCGTTGCAAGGGATACACAACAAACATCACCTACTTCAAAACTTTCGGCACGAGGCTCGGGTGCGGGCTGTTCGAGACTACTATGCCTCGCGGCGTATTAGGAAGGACAAGGCGAAGTGCCGTGATTCTAAGATGGAGAAGGAGCATTACATGAAGGTAATTACATATTATTAAGGCTTTGTAGTTAGTTTCCTTGATTTGGTTCTTACGCGCTCAAATTTCTCTTTATTAACTTAGGTGCCCCCGAGATGGTGTGTGGATAAGATGGATTGTTGGGAGGTTTGGTGGATCAGTGGTGCTCCGAAACGCGGGAGGCCAGCCACAACAACACCAAGGAGAGGCATGGCAAAATGGTTGGTGTGCCACACCATCAAGGGAGCGTCAACTTAATCCAATTCATGCCTCATGCAATTCATTCTTAATGCTATCTTGAGCCCTTTACTAATACAATTTTCCTCTCTCTCTCTTTTAGGCGCGTGACAATAAGACAGAGGTGCCACAGATGTACGACCTGTATGCGATGGCCCATACTGCCTCGTACAAGAAGGTCAAGGCATTCTTCGAGTCTGACCTCAAGCATCCAGAAAACTTCACCAACATCTCCTCCCACCACAAGCTTGTGAAGTACAAAGATCACGGGAAGGCGAGGAAAGGGGAGGAATTTAACCCAAGAGAGGGGCCTATTGATCCAGAGATGGTGATGATAGGTGGCAACGGGAGGCCCCATGGCTCGATGGCCATTGGAGACGGCCTTATACGTTGTCCTAGAACTCTCCGGCAGATAAAGGCACGCCAAACGAGCTCCCGTCCTGAGATAACACCTCGTCCACGGCCAGTCGAGCTCGCCATCGAGGTTAGTTTAATGGACTCAACTATCTTTCCGCATTATGTTGTGCGTTGGAACCAATATGATTACAATGCTAACAATGAGTTGTGTTGCAGGCTGCTATTCTGAAAGAGAGAGAGAGGCAATGCAGGCGGTTATGGCGGGGAAGCATAAGGAGATGAGGGAGCTGGAGGAGAGGAAGATTGCATTGGTGGAGGCGGAGAGGGCACGGAATGATGCGTCTAACAGGGCCATATACGAGCTCTTCGTGGTAAGTTTCTTCTTCATATTATTTCAAATCTTGCATTTTAATGTCCGTTTCATTAATAACTAAAAAGTTTGACTTGTCGAAACCAAATGTACAGTCTATGTGCGAGAAGACCGGCCAAGTCCCTCCGGTGATGCGAGTCATTAACATGGCGGGGACGGTGAGTTTCATTTGAGTGAAGTGATCTTAAGACTGTCCTCATGCTAACAACACATTGCAAACGATGTTTGGTGCAGAATATCTCCCGAAACGCATCGCACGACCCTTCTACAGTGGAGCCTTCTCGAGGGCAGCCTTCTCCACGTGAAACAAGCCAGAGCCACCGTGCTTCACCGCCGTGATGACGATAATGGTAAGTTATTTCTAGTGTTTTCCTGAACAACCGCATAATGGTCCAATATGGCTTAATAAGCACAGTTAGCTCCAAAATGACATATTTGACCCAAGTTAGCTCCAAAACGACATATAGTTAGCTTGGCTTCCACCTAAATGACATAATTACCTTAGTTAGCTCCAAAATGACCTATTTACTCAAAAATGACCTATAGTTAGCTAAGTTCTCTCATAAATGACATAATGAGGCTTACGTAGCTCCAATATGACCTATTCCCCCTAACTTAGGTATTAAATGGCCTATAATTAGCTTAGCTAGATCCAAAATGGCTTAATAAGCATAGTTTGCTCCGGAATGACCTACTTTACCCAAGTTAGCTCCGAAATGACCTATAGTTAGCTAGGCTTCCACCTAAATGACATAATTAGCTTAGTTAGCTCCAAAATGGTCTGTTTAATAAAAATGACGTATACTTAGCTAATTATCCTCCAAAATGACATAATTAGCTCCAAAAAGGCATAATTAGCTAATTTAGCCCGAAGAAGGGGACAAGAGGAGAATAAAGAGGAAAAATGAAAAGAAGGAAGAAGAAGAAGAAGAGAAGGAGAAGAGAAGAAGAAGCAGAAGGAGAAGGAGGAGAGAAGCTCCTTCTCCTTCTTGTACTTCTTCTTTTCTTCTTCTTCTCCTTCTCCTCCTCCTTCTTCTTTTACTTCTCCTTCTTCTTCTCTTCTTGCTTCTTCTCTTTTTCTTCTTCAACATAGCTTAGACTCATCCAACAAAGACTAAATTGGCTAATTATCCTACAAAATGACATAATTAGCTTAGTCAGGTGAAAACATCATAAGAACCTTGGTTAGCTCATTAAAATGACCAATTTAGCTCAAAAAATGAAATAATAACCTCAAAATGGCATAAGAACCTTGGTTAGCTCATGAATATTATATACTTAGCTTGGCTTCCACCTAAATGATATAATTAGCCAATTTAGCTCCAATATGGCTTAATAAGCATAGTTAGCTCCAAAATGACATATTTAACCCAAGTTAGCTCCAAAACGACATATAGTTAGCTTGGCTTCCACCTAAATGACATAATTAACTTAGTTAGCTCCAAAATGATCTATTTAATAAAAATGACCTATAGTTAGCTAAGTTCTCTCCTAAATGACATAATAAGGTTTACGTAGCTCCAAGATGACATATTCCCTCTAACTTAGGTATTAAATGGCCTATAATTAGCTTAGCTAGATCCAAAATGGCTTAATAAGCACAGTTTGCTCCGGAATGACCTATATTACCCAAGTTAGCTCCGAAATGACCTATAGTTAGCTAGGCTTCCACCCAAAATGACATAATTAGCTTAGTTAGCTCCAAAATGGTCTATTAATAAAAATGACATATACTTAGCTAATTATCCTCCAAAATGACATATTTAACCCAAGTTAGCTCCAAAACGACATATAATTAGCTTGGCTTCCACCTAAATGACATAATTAGCTTAGTTAGCTCCAAAATAACCTATTTAATAAAAAATGACCTATACTTAGCTAAGTTCTCTCCTAAATGACATAATAAGGCTAACTCAGCTCCAAGATGACCTATTCCCCCTAAGTTAGGTATTAAATAGCCTATAATTAGCTTAGCTAGATCCAAAATGGCTTAATAAGCACAGTTTGCTCCGGAATGACATATGTCACCCAAGTTAGCTCCGAAATGACCTATAGTTAGCTAGACTTCCACCTAAATGACATAATTAGCTTAGTTAGGTCCAAAATGGTCTATTTAATAAAAACATGACCTATACTTAGCTAATTATCCTCAAAATGACATAATTAGCTCCAAAAAGGCATAATTATCTAATTTATCCCGAAGAAGGGGACAAGAGGAGAAGAAAGAGGAAAAATGAAAAGAAGGAAGAAGAAGAAGAAGAGGAGAAGAGGAGAAGAAGAAGGAGAAGGTGAAGAAGGAGAAGGAGCCCTCCTTCTTCTTCTCTCCTCCTTCTTTTCCTTCTTCTTTTCCTTCTTCTTCTCCTCTTCGTCGTCCTCCTCCTTCTTCTTTTTATTCTCCTCTTCTTCTCTTTCTTCTTCTACGTAGCTTATTTTCCCCAACATAGACATACTTAGCTAATTATCCTCCAAAATGACATAATTAGCTTAGTTAGGTAAAAACATCATAAGAACCTTGGTTAGCTCATTAAAATGACTAATTTAGCTCCAAAATGACATAATAAGCTCATAATGGCATAAGAACCTTGGTTAGCTCATGAATATTATATACTTAGCTTGTTTTCCTCTAAAATGACATAATTATCCCATTTAGCTCCAAAGAGACATACTTAGATAATTTAGCTCCAAGAAGAGGAGAAGAGGAGAAATGAAAAGAAGGAAGAAGAAGAAGAAGAAGAGAAGAAGAAGAGAAGGAGAAGGAGGAGCCTTCTTCTCCTTCTTCTCCTCCTTCTCCTTCTTCTTCTCCTCCATCTTCTTCTCTTTCTTCTTCTTATTCTCTTCTTATTCTCTTGTTCTTCTTCTTCCTTCTTTTCATTTCTCCTCTTCTCCTCTTCTTGGAGCTAAATTAGCTAAGTATGTCTTTTTGGAGCTAAATGGATATGAAACTTACTTATTTCTTCTCCTCTTCATCTAGTCTTCTTCTTCTAACTTACTTATTTCCCATTTTGCACATTACATTCAATTCACGGAACCTTGGATTATATTGATGGAGTGCTTCAATATGGTTTCTTCTAAAGTGGCTTCACAGAAGCTTGGATTGAAACTATTGTAGTAAATGGATATGAAACTTTGTATGTATGGATGAAACTAGTGTAATATACGGTTTGGCACGGATGACATTTGCATAATATGTATGTATTGTGGATGAAACTTATTTTAATATGGTTATGAGTATGGGTAGTTTGTGTGAAATATATTATGTCATTTGGAGCCTTTGTGTGAAATATATTATGTCATTTGGGGCAGATTGTGTGAAATATATTCCTGATTTGTGTGAAAATTGCTGGCTATTATTAAAAATAAAATAAACAGTGGCAGTTTGGAGCCTTTGCCGTGTGCCCACCGACGGCAGAGGAGCTACAACAGACGGCAAAGGGCCCAAACTAGCCTGTTGAGTCAAATTGGGTGCCCCCTTTGCCATCTGTCGTGCTGGTGGGCGAACGACAAAGGTTAAAAGGGCAGACAACAAACGTTAGAAGGGCAGACGACAAAGGGGCAAGTGAGAGGGGCTTTGCTGGTACCTGTGTCGTCAGCCCACCAGCACGGCAGACAGCAAAGGGACAAAGGGCAGATGGCAAAGGGGCAAATGAGAGGGGCTTTGGCGGTGCCTTTGCCGTCAGTCCACCAGCACGGCAGACGGCACAGGGGCAAAGGGCGGACGGCAAACTATCTGTGGGCCCAGCAGGCCGCCGTTAGCACTTGACGGAGGTGCCCGCATATGTGTCGTCCCATATTCTTTGCCGTCAGCCCCCTCACGGCAAAGATCCTTTGACGTCAGCTGTCGCAATGTAGACGACAAAGAGGCCCTCCACCGGATTTTTGTTTGCCGTCCAGCTTGCCGTTTGCTGACGGACGGCAAAGGTCTTTGTCGTCCGGGGTGGCCCCCTTTGCCGTCTTCCATGGAAGGCGGCAAAATCTCAGATTCCTGTAGTGCAGGAGGACTCCTAGGATGAACAAGTAGGTGTCTTCCACCCTGGCGCTAGCAGAAGACATGGACCTGAACACACACAAATAACTTTGCTCCCAACGAGTACAGAGAGGTTGTCAATCTCCCCGGCCTTGTAGTTTGCAAAGGATCAAAACACAAGCGGGAAGGTAATAGTGATTGCAACGGAAAAGTAAATGAAAGCGGTAAATGATGGAGGTGTAAACAATGATGGTAATATGGACCAGAGTCACATGATGTTCACTAGTGATGTCTCTCTCCCAAAAGACGATAAACAACTATGCTTGGGTAAACAAATCACAGTTGGGCAATTGATAGAATTATGAACGCACCGTAATGCTAATTATGCTACTTGATAGTTAGAGGTTCAATAGTAATGGGCAGTACGCCAAGACAAGTAGACCGTTTATTCATCAGCATCTACTTACTAATCATCCACCTTGAGATATCTATCCAAAACATATCGCCGATATTAAGTTGCGAGCCCCACCCAAAGTATAAACGCAAAGCAACACACAACTACATTAACGAACTATGCGTAAGGTAAACAATCCTTGCAACCATGGTCACAAGCACCGTTGTTTTCTCCTTGGTGGCAACAACACATCCCCTAGTCTCATGATTCTGTCACTCAAGCTAGACATCGAGGGGCATGAACCCACAATCATGCATAACACTCCCTCTTGGAGTTACAATCTACTACTCGGCCAAAGCAATAAATTGCAACGGAGAACATGCATGAATAACTAAGGGACATAATATGAGAGGATAATCAAATATATAAGTCATAAAAATCTGAACATAATCTCATAATCCATCGGATCCTAACAAACCGAGCAAAGCAATAGCAAGAGGATTACATAGATGCCTTGATCATGTAGGGCAGCTCACAAGGACTAACCATCGAAGCACAAGATTGGAGAGAAGGCATCACATGGCTACTGGTCGTGGACGCATCGTCCAAGGTGGACTAATCACGGCACGTCCGGGAAGCGTCCATGGTGGTGGAGAAGCTCCCAGAGGACAATCCTCTCTCCGGCAGGGTGCCGGGAAGAGGTCTCCTGACGCTCCCGATCTCGAAAGCGCTGCGGCGGCGGAACGATGGAGAAATTTGCGGTTCTGGAAGTTGTGGAAGGGTTTCCTCTTGGAGGACTAAATATAGGCCAAAAGAGGGCACCCGAGGAGGTGGGGCCCACCAAGGCGGCCTCTAGGCACGGCCAGGGGGTAGGCCACGCCAGAAGGTTGCCTAGGCGGCCCCTGCCCCGAGTCTGGCCCATCTTCGGTGATCTCGAAGCTTCCGTTACGCTGATTTTTTATATATTTTTCCAGGAATTATTCGGGCTTCTGAAAATTGGGTAAAAGCCCCTGCAAAATAGACATCAGTAGACATAAACTAGCTTTGGGTGCACTAAGTTATTAGGTTAGTCCAAATATGTGTAAAATGATATAAAAGTGTAGCAAAATATATAACAATGTCACCCAAAAGATCATGGAACAAGCAGAAATTATAGATACGTTTGGGACGTATAAACATCCCCAAGCTTAATTTCTGCTCGTCCTCGAGTAGATAAATGAGAACACGATAAATTCTATGCTGACATGCTAACACACATATAAGAACTAAGCAAGTAAGATATGCAATTCAAGTCAAGACAATAACAAGCAAGAGTTTATATCTAGCATTGAGTTTAGCAAAGTAAGAACATAAAGGTGCAAGAGCTCTCGTTGTCTATGACTCGAATGTCTCCAAATGGTGTTTGTGTGAAAGAAGTGGGAGATGGGTTGAGATCATAAAATATATATTTTAATTGCGAACTCAGTCTACTAAATTTCACACTTGAGCTCCTTCAGAATCTTATTTTGACTCATCCCCAGACTACTAGTCAGGAACAAGTCAAAATGATCCCCTCCCTTTCGACTTTGAGCACTCATGCAATGGATGAGCGTAAGCAAGATATGTTGGCACTTAGGATGGTAAATAGAATAATGGTGGCGAAGGAAGACAAAAAGGTGTGAAAGGCTCACATCAATGAGGACAACCATAGGCGAGAGAAAGCCAAATGATAGATATGATGTGAGGAGTAGGAATTGCCATGTAACGGATGCACATATGAGCTAAGGTAAGCTCTCTAATGGAACTAGTGGGGGTGCATCCAACTTGTTTTCTCATGAAGACCTAGAGCTCATTTGAGGAGGCTCATCATTGGAATATGCAAACCAAGTTCTATAGTGTACGGGTCCCCACATAGTTATGCATGAATGATAATCTCTATGTAGTACAAATATAGCAGTGGAGTACGAGTGTGGATCTTTCAAAAGGAATAATAGTGTTGCCCCCTTCTCTTTTTCTTTTTTTCTCTTTTTTATTTTTATTTTTTGTGGCCTCTTTGGTTCTTTCTATTTATCTCTCATTTGTCCTCTTTGGGATCTTTTGTTTGTCCTCTTTGGGATCTTTTCCTCACTTAAGGGCAACACTCTATGTTTTACATGTATAAAAAGAAGATCATCACACTTTATAAGAAGTACTCAACATAAAGAAAAGTGAAAACTATCATGATGTATGCAAATGTATGCCTCTGCTAGTGTAGTAGGATATGCAATGATACTAGCGCGTCATGTAGCAATGATTGGGGCAAGGCCAAACTATCATGCGGCTCTACGATCAAGCAAAAGCATGTATGACATGAAGATCAAGTAATGAGATGGTGGATGTTGCATGGAAATGTATCTCGGAAAGGCTATGGAAATGCCTTAATAGGTGGGTATGGTGGCTGTTTTGAGGAAAGATATAATGAGGCTTATGTATGACAGAGTGTATCATGTCATCGGTTTGGATGCACCGGCAGAGTTTGCACCAACTCTCAATGTGAGAAAGGGCAATGCACGGTACCGAAGAGGCTTGCAACATATGGATGGTGGAAGTGCCAACAATCGAATACTCACATTAGTCCAAAGAACTCATACACTTATTATTGGTAACTCTCTATCTAGTTAGGAGGTTCACAAAGAGACAAGTACCCCGAGGAGGAGTGTTTGGGGGTTTGGTTATCCTTGCACATCCTCGACTCATGGTAACGTGAGGGTACTCTATATATTCCAACCCCTCCAGAGGTTAGCGATCAATTTAGTAGCTAGAGTTCTCAACTAATTTTTAGTTTAAGAAAACACACGGATTTCCCAAAATACGACACCTATCACTAATAGGCTCAAGCTCGTGGCACCAATAGTCCAAACATTACGCAAATCAATACCTCAAAACTATTGCAGGTTACTACTAAACTTAAATAGCAATCTTAATTACCTACTCATGCAAGACACACACTCAGTGCAACAAGCCTACTCACTAAACAAGAAAAGCATGATAACTCAAGGGAGTTCCGAAATCAATCTAAATAAAAGCTCTTAAAAAGATAAGCATGAAAACTAAGAGCTAAGTATGACATTAGCTAAGTAAAGATGAAGAACACACAAAAAAGATAAGCATGAAAACCTATGTTGTGTTCTAGAGTGGAATGGAGCGTGTATCTCTCCGAAACAAGGTAGGCTAGGTTCCAACTTGTTATGAATAGCAAGAAAAACTAAAACAAATTGAAAAGTAGCGGGACGCTCCAAGCATAGCACATAAGATATGAAGTGATAAAAATATAGCATGGAGATGGACGAACTGATGATTGTTGATAGAGAAGGGGATGCACGGGGGCATGCCCAAGCTTAGACGCTTGAGTCTCCTTGAATATTTATTGGGGTGGATGGGGGCATCCCCAAGCTTGAGCGCTTGACACTCTTGTATCTTCTTTCATCATCTCCCATCGCATACTTGAAAGCTCCCTTCATACGAAACTCATCATAAACTGATTAGAGTTGTTAGTACCCTTCATAAAATAATTCATTACCTACTCGAAACAAAGATTTTCATGAAAATATACTGCTTCTCATTATTTCCAAAAGGTTTTTGCAAATCAAAAGTAAGCTTAGGATTTGCAAAACAATGGAAACGCAAAACATGGTACAATCTGTGAAAAACAGAACAACAGGTAGTAAATAATTTATTCAGGGTACTTCTGCAACTCAAATCAAAAAACTCAGAACATATGTCCGAAAGACAATTATATATATCATGCTGTCAAAAAATTTAATATCAAAAGGATGATCTCGTGAGTTTTTGTGAATTTTTCCGTTAGGCAAACAGAATCTGTTTCTGGATAGCATGTCACAATTTTTGAACTTTCTTGCAATCGAGGCTATAACTTGGCACAAAGCTTGAAAATAATGATAAAATGATGTTGCTACAGTAACAAGCACCAAGACCACTAAAACAGAAAGTAAAAACTCAAAGTAAAGATAACAAGGGTTGTCTCCCTAGAGCTCTTTCTTTATAGCCATAAAGATAGGCTTAAGATTTTAATTATGCTCTCGTATGAATAAGAGTTATAGAACAAAAGAGAAGATCAAGAAGCAAATAACAAACACATTTAAGTCTAACATGCTTCCTATGCGTAGGAATATTGCAATAGAATAATTCATTGAAGCACAAAGTAATAAGCATAGGAAGGCAAAACAAGTGCAACTTCAAAACCTTCGACATAAAGGGAGGGAACTTGATGTTATTGAAATATCTATAAGCATATGTTCCCTTATCATAATAATTTTCAGTGGTATCATGAATAAACTCTACAATATAAGTATCACATAAAGCATTGTTACCATGATCCACATGGACTTCATGAAGAGGATAAAACTAGGTGTAAAGAAGAGACTGAATCTCTTCCCAATCCCGTAGGTGAGAATCATGTAGTAGCCTATACCATTCTAATGGTTTTCCTTTCAGTGACAAGACAAATAATTTCCGCATGACTCCATTTCTTGTCAAATCTGAAATCTTAAACAACTCACAAAGTGTCGTAGGATTCAAAAAATGAATACTAGGATTGACTGTTCCATCTCCTGCATAAGAATCATTCCTAATTATTTCTATTATCCCAAGTGGTATTTTGAATGGGATACATTAAGTAGGTGGAGGAGACTTCTCTACCACGCGTGTGGTAAAGCGGCCTTCCCCAAGCAGCGAACTAAGAGTGCAGTTTTCCACAAGCCTAACTAGTGAAGTCACACAACTTAGTGTTCTCACTGGAACCCATAGCAGCAACAAAAAGCAAGAACAAAGCAACTAATTTTTTTGTGGTTTTTGGTATAAGACTCTAAAGGAAAAACTAAAAAGCAAACTAACAAGATTGAAAAGCAAAGGTAAAGGATAGCGTGCAACTCCTTTATCTTGAAGACTGGAGTCCCCGCCAACGGCGCCCGAAAATTTTGCTTGATGACAAGATGATGTATATACTTCTCGCACCTTGTTGGTTACCTCAAGTGGAAGGTTGAGATGTAGTCAGCAATAAGTTCTCCCATACACGGGAACTGTAAGGTTTATCGAACCAGGAGGACTCCTAGGATCAACAATTAGGTGTCTTCCACCCTGGCACTAGCAGAAGTAGTGGACCTGCACACACACAAATAACTTTGCTCCCAACGAGTAGAGATAGGTTGTCAATCTCTCCGGCTTTGTAGTTTGCAAAGGATCAAAACACAAGTGGGAAGGTAATAGTGATTGCAACGGAAAAGTAAATGAAAGCGGTAAATGATGGAGGTGTAAACAATAATGGTCATATGGACCAGAGTCACATGATGTTCACTAGTGATGTCTCTCTCCCAAAAGATGATAAACAACTATGCTTGGGTAAACAAATCACAGTTGGGCAATTGACAGAATTATGAACGCACTGCAATGCTAATTATGCGACTTGATAGTTAGAGGTTCAATAGTAATGGGTAGTAGGCCAAGACAAGTAGACCGTTTATTCATTAGCATCTACTTACTAATCATCCACCTTGAGATATATATCGAGAACATCTCGCCGGTATTAAGTTGCGAGCCCCACCCAAAGTGTAAACTCAAAGCAACGGACAACTGCATTAACGAACTATGCATAAGGTAAACAATCCTTGCAACCGTGGTCACAAGCACCGTTGTTTTCTCCCTGGTGGCAACAACACATCCCCTAGTCTCATGTTTCTGTCACTCAAGCTAGACATCGAGGGGCATGAACCCACAATCATGCATAACGCTCCCTCTTGGAGGTACAATCTACTACTCGGCCAAAGGAATAAATAGCAACGGAGAACATGCATGAATCACTAAGGAACATAATATAAGAGGATAATAAAATATATAACTCATAACAGTCTGAACATAATCTCATAATCCATCGGATCCCATCAAACCGCGCATAGCAATAGAAAGAGAATTACATAGATGCCTTGATCATGTAGGGCAGCTCACAAGGACTAACCATTGAAGCACAAGATTGGAGAGAAGACATCACATAGCTACTGGTCATGGACCCATGGTCCAAGGAGGATTACCCACGACACGTCCAGGAAGCGTCCATGGCGGTGGAGAAGCTCCCGGAGGTCAATCCTCCCTCCGGCAGGGTGCCGGGAAGAGGTCTCCTGACCCTCCCGATCTCGGAAGCGCTGCAGCGGCGGAACGATGGAGAAATCCACGATTCTGGAAGTTGTGGAAGGGTTTCCTCTCGGAGGACTAAATATAGGCCAAAGGAGGGCACTGGAGGAGGTGGGGCCCACCCAGGCGGCCTCGTGGCGCGACCAGGGGGTAGGTCGCGCCAGCAGGTCACCTGGCGGCCCCTGGCCCTGCTCTGGCCCATCTTCGTTGATCTCGAAGCTTCCGTTATACTGATTTTTATATATTTTTCCTGGAATTTTTCGGGCTTCAGAAATTTGGGAAAAAGCCCCTGCAAAATAGACATCAGCCGACAGAAACTGGCACTGGGTGCACTGAGTTAGTAGGTTAGTCCAAATATCTGTAAAATGATATAAAAGTGTAGCAAAACATATAACAATGTCACCCAAAAGGTCATGGAACAAGCAGAAATTATAGATGCATTTGGGACGTATCAGCCTCACTGAGTGACTTTTGAACTTCTATAGTCGATTGGCTTCTAATTCCTCCGAGTGGAAGGCTTCATCGAGTGGAACAAGAAAGTCTTCGAGTGGATGCTCTATCGAGTGACTCATGACGAGTCAGTGGGAATCTTCCTTGACATCTTTAAGTCCTTAATGCTGTGTCCTTGGGTAGGACATGTAGGTAAGGCCTATGACCCTACCCTAGGTACATATCCTCATCATTAGCCCCTAAATGGATCGGGGTTCGAGTGGAAAGGGGTCAATGCAGATTCTGTGAAAAACACGTCGAACTCTGAATGCATGTCTAGGCTTGGCAGAAACGGGCGTCGATTGAATTATTTTGCCATTCACCTTGATCGATTCTATCCTGGAAGGTATCCAAGTGAATTTGAAGGTGAAAATTGGTCCGAGTGATCCACATGATCTTTTGATGTGACGGGTCGCTTTGTCAGGTCTGGTTTTCACGGGATTCGAAAATTTGGTAAGCGCGCGCCGCACGGTGATGATGCAACAACCAGGGAAAACAAGAGCTCGACGCCTCAATTATCATGCCACCCTTATCGCCACGTATCGCTCCCTATGATATCGGGATATACACAATTCCACGAGCCCATAGGTCAACGACTCACACGGGCAGCTACAAAACGAGCCGGTGCTTGGGTTGCAACAGTGCTCCTTCTCAATCCCCTCTTTTTCTCCATCTCATTTGCCTCTCGAGCACCGCTTAGATTTGTCTCTACCACCACCATCGAGATGACAAAGTCGAAGGCGGGGAAACTTGAGCGGGCCAAGAAGGGAGGAAGCGCCAAGAAGCCGTCGGGCGCTCGTGCTGCGGTGTCGCCGAGCTGGATCCTCGGGGATTTCCGCCCATCAACCGTCAAGGAGGTGGACGTCCTAAACCTCATCAATGATAGATTGATATCTGCCAAATCATGGAGGTTACCGGAGGGAGAAGTTGAGCCGGAGCCGCGTGACGGTGAGAGATTCCTCCTCACCACCCACGTAGAGTGAGGTTTTTCTTTGCCTCCCCACTCATTCATCCGCGGGTTCTTGAACTTTTTCGGTGCTCAACTCTATCACCTTCCTCCAAATGCAATTGCACACCTTGTTGCGTTCATAACATTGCGCGAGTGTTTCTTGGGATGTTCTCCTCATTGGAGACTGTTCAAGCATACCTTCACTGTTCATTCTCAGTTGGTTAAGAGAGCCAAACCCAAGGATAGTAGAACCAATGTCATCCAACTGTGTGGGGGTTTGGGGATCCAAAAGAGGAGTAAGAGTGCGTATCCACAAATTACCCTCCCCGAATCCGTTTGAGGCTGGCAATCGACCTGGTTTAATTGCGAAGATGCCGCGACCCCAAATATGTCGACTAGTCTTCCCCCCTTTACCTTGGAGTGACCTGCTGCTCCCAGAATGCTGACTGTGTTAGAGGGGGAACGGGTCCAGGTAGGGATTCTTGTGAATGCGTTAGTAGATCTGATCCGTGGCGGGGTGACTGGAATGGACCTGCTTGAGACACTCCTGAGTCGGCGTATCCAACCCCTCCAAGCGAGAGACCACGCCATGTGGCATTAATCAGGCCCTGAGGATTCCACTCGGTCGCACCCACAGGAGGTCTCCGAAGAAACCATGGCTCAGTGGCTCAGAGGCATCACTAGGCCTGCAACAATCCGCTAGGAGCCAAACAGGTCTGCCCTTCTCTGTTGAGAACAAACCGCCGAATGTGGTGAGTTACTTCCTTACCAATTACTTTCATATCTTTGTTGTGTGATTAAATCTCCAGCCGACTGACTTTGCTGTTTTCATATCTTGTAGAAGTTGACAAACAAGCATTTTCCCGTGCCGAAGGGGGAGCAACTTGACGCCGGTGGAGAGAGCGAAGGCGGCAGCACAGACAGTGACTACACTGAGGACAGCGAGGAAATCGAAGATGACTTGGAGGAGAGCGAAGAAGAGATTCGGTCTCCTCCGTGCAATGAGTCTCAATCCAAGCATCGCCACGATCCAACAACTACTCCAAGCAAGACCTTGGTGTCAATCACTAGGAATATGAAGCGCGACCGAGCCGCAACAACTGAGTCGTCAAAGAATGCTGCAAAACAACCCAAACCCGACGCTCCCAAGCCTCGGAAGGCTCTGTCCCGAATGAGGATTGATGTGCTAGTCGCTTCGGCATGAGTGTTTCTTTCTTTCTTTTGCCATTGTGAAATTTCATGCCCTTGATGTAAGATGGAATTCGCTTGCCAGAGCTGCTACCTCGATGACATCGCCGCTTGGCGATGAAGAGGATCCCATGGACTTGGATGTTGCACACGTGGTTACCTCCCAACGAGGTATAACAAACCTTCATTCTGTTGTGGTTTGTGGATAAGATTGGTCGATTGGATTAACTATTGTTACCAACTAACAGCTACTGACGTCATCCATCTGGAGGACGATGAAGAACCACGCCGGTCGACTGCTGAATTGCCTTTAGATTTGTCCTGAGCCAAAACTGGGCCCGAGATCCCGTTGTCGAGTGCCCCTCCAGCGAGTTCAGCTGTTGTGACTCCAGCGTCAATTGAACAACCTCTGATAAATCTGGTGACTTCAGCTGTAGTGCCGAATCTTCCAATGTCTGCATTCTCTTTGCAAAGTGTTCCAAAAGACCAAACTGGAGCGGGGAAGGAGGCCATGATCCAGGCTGAGCACATGATGTTGCGAACCAAGGAGGCGTATGATGCCAGCTCGACACTTCGTGCTAATGTTCGAGTAAGTGGGATTGTAAGTTCATTTCCAATTGCATTTTGTCAATCTTGACTTTACACCCACCAGGTGTTTTCTTTTGGCGCATGCATGCTTGTTTTTTTATCCAATGGGGGCACGCTTAGTGCACCCAGTGGGTGTAGTCCTCGAGGCCGTTGTCGAATGATGGTGACATCGGCACGGGTCTTTGATTGGTTTTTGATAATCAATAACACTCGACAGGGCAGACCTGCGTGAGTGGAAATAAGTCCAGTGGGGGCACACTGAGTGAACCCACTGGGTGTAGTCCCCGAAAACGCCGTCGAGTGCTTGCACCGACGGGGGTCTGATTAAAATGCATTCTCTTTGGCCTCCCTGGAGTGACTTCTGAACTTCTGCGATCGACTGGCTTCTAATTCCTCTGAGTGTAAGTCTTCGTCGAGTGGAAGAAGAAAGTCTCCAAGTGGATGCTCTACCGAGTGAACCATGACGAGTCAGTGGGAATCTTCCTTGACATCCTTAAGTCCTTAATGTCGTGTCCTTGGGTAGGATATGTAGGTCAGGCCTATGACCCTACCCTAGGTACATATCCACATCAGAAGCTACTAAACTCCTAGATAATATTATGGCAAATTACTCTCAATGGCATACCTAAAGATCTCCTACTAGTAAAAAAGTGCACGCTATTGAAGAAACAAAAACTTTGAGTGAAAAGATGGATGAATTGATGAAATTGTTTGCTAGTAAGGGCGTTGCGATTGATCCCAATGATATGCCTTTGTCTTCTTTGATTGGAAATAATAATGAATCTATTGATGTGAATTTTGTTGGTAGGAACATGTTGGCAATAACGCGTTTAGAGGTAATTTGAATCCTAGGCCGTTTCCTAGTAATTCCTTTGACAATTACGGTAATTCCTAAAACAATTCTTATGGAAATTATAATAAGATGCCCTCTGATCTTGAGAATAACATTACAGAATTCATTAGCTCGCAAAAAGGTTTGAATGCTATGATTGAAGAAAATAGCTCAAGATTGATGATTTGGCTAGGAACGTTGATAGAATTTCTCTTGAGATTGATTCTTTGAAAATTAGATCTATTCCACCCAAGCATGATATTAATGAGTCTTTTAAATCTATGAGAATTTCTATTGACTAGTGTAAGGAAAGAACCGCTAGAATACGTGCTAAGCGTGAATGGCTTGAAAAGGTGTTTTCTCGTGATAACATTGATCAAGATCTTAAAGTGATTGATGTGACTCCTATTGGATCTTTGTTTTCTAGTATAAATCTTGAAAAAGATGGGACTCGAGATGAGTCAACTTTAGTTAGAAGGTGTCCCAGTGATTCGGAGTTTATATATCCTAATGCTAAGATTGATAAAAGTGGGATTGAAGAGGTCATAACTTTAAATAGCAATGAACCCACTCTTTTGGATTTCAAGGACTTTAATTATGATAGTTGTCAAATGTCAAGCACCATGGTGTGCAAGTCAGGAAATTGGATCATACCTTTTCAATATGCATCAACTTTTTATTCTTCACGCAATACATGAGCGTGAACCGTTGGACATAGCATATAGGTGGAATAGAATAAGGTGGTAGGTTTCAAAGGGTTTGAAGAGTGGAGAAGATAGTCTCGTATCAACTAGGCGTACCAACGGGCTATGGAGATGCCCATCGATAGATATTGATACAAGGAGTAGATATTTCCATGCAAATGATGCACTAGAGCTATAAGTGCATGAAATCTCAAGTGAAGCTAGGTGGGGTGTGCGTCCAACTTGCTTGCTCATGAAGACCTCGGGCATTTGAGGAAGCCCGTCATCGAATATACAAGCCAAGTTTATAATTTTTTTTATTCCCACTAGCATATTAATGATATAACATGAGACTCTCTGTATGATGAACATGGTGCCACTTTGAAGCACAAGTGTGGTAAAGGATAATAGCAAAGTCACTTCTCTCTTTTTATCTCACATTTTTTTATATGGTGGGCTCATTTTACCTCCCCCATCTTTGTTCCCTCACTGCGACAATGCTCTAATAATTATAATGATTACACTTTTATTTACTTACAACTCATGGATAACTCGATACGATGAACTATGAAGCAACATGACTCAAATATGAATGCCTCTGGCAGTGTACGAGTATGTGCAATAATCTACCGTGGCAAGTATTCAACATATTATAATTGTTGGCTTTGCCACAAATGCTATTATGAACGGTGGTTTTGCCACAAATACCATGTCACCTCTATATGATCATGCAAATCAATATGATGATGGAAGAACTAGTCATGTGAAGTGCCGATGGAATTTGCATGGCAACATATCTCGGAATGTCTATGGAAATGCCAGAATAGGTAGGTATAGCGGCTGTTTTGAGGACGATATAATAAGACTTATGTGCAATAGAGTGTAACATATCATGGGGTTTGTATGCACCGGTGAAAGTTGCATCAATCCTCGAGGCGAGAATGGGCTATGTGTGCTACTCGAGAGGCTAGCAAATATGAGGAGGTGAGATTGCATATGTCCATGGTGTCATGTTAGTCATAAATAACTCATATACTCATTTCAAACTCTTATTAGTATTATCACAAATCCAAGTACTACTTGCATGCCTTGGGGGAGAGGGTTGGTAGGAATTAACCATCGCGCGACTCCAATTCAAAACAACACTAGGTTTTCAACAAGGAACAGAAATGCTCACACATCGTCACCATGCCCTTCTAATTTTTCAGATGTTCACAGATAGCCATCTAGGTACTGATATGTCCATTTTGCATCACGTTTTCATGTTGATATTTATCGCTTCTTTGGCTGTTATTTCACTTCATGATACTATTCTTATGCCTTTTTTTCTCTTATTTTGCAAGGTTTACATGAAGAGGGAGAATACCGGCAACTGGAATTCTGGCCTGTAAGTGGAGCAAAGTTGAGATACCTATTCTGCGCAACTCCAAACGCCGTGAAAATCAACGGGGATTTTTTCCTAATTTATAAAAAATACTGGGCCGAAGAAGTGCCAGAGGGGCACTAGGCAGTGCCCACAAGCCTGCACGGCGCGGCCACCCCCCCCCCAGGCCGTGCCATGGGAGCTTGTGGACAGCCCACTGGCCCACTGTCCCCCCTCTTTTGCTATATGGAGGGTTTCGTCTAGGAAAAAAGCACAAAAGGAGCTTTTTCGTGGTTTTGTCGCCGCCACGAGGCGGAACCTGAGCAGAACCAATCTCGAGCTCCGGCAGGACGATCCTGCCGGGGAAACTTCCCTCCCGGAGGGGGAAATCGTTGCCATCATCATCACCAACACTCCTCTCATCAGAGGGGACTCGTCACCATCAACATCTTCATCAGCACCATCTCATCTCCAAACCCTAGTTCATCACTTGTAACCAATCTCCGTCTCACGACTCCGATTGGTACTTGTAAGATTGCTAGTAGTGTTGATTACTCTTTGTAGTTGATGCCAGTTGGATTATTTGGTGGAAGAGTTTATGTTCAGATCCTTGATGCTACTCATTAGCTCTCTGATCATGAGTATGATTATGCTTTGTGAGTAGTTACTTTTGTTCCTGAGGACATGGGATAAGTCATGCTAATAATAGTCATGTGAATTTGGTATTCGTTCGGTATTTTGATATGTTGTATGTTGTTTTTCCTCTAGTGGTGTTATGTGAACGTCGACTACATAACACTTCACCATTATTTGGGCCTAGAGGAAGGCATTGGGAAGTAGTAAGTAGATGATGGGTTGCTAGAGTGATAGAAGCTTAAACCCTAGTTTATACGTTGCTTCGTAAGAGGCTGATTTGGATCCACTAGTTTAATGCTATGGTTAGACTTTGTCTTAATTCTTCCTTCATAGTTGCGGATGCTTGCAAGAGAGGATAATCATAAGTGGGATGCTTGTCCAAGTAAGGGCAGTACCCAAGCGCCGGTCCACCCACATATCAAACTATCAAAGTAACGAACGCGAATCATATGAACATGATGAAACTAGCATGAAAAAAATTCCCGTGTGTCCTCGGGAGCGTTTTTCCTCCTATAAGACTTTGTCCAGGCTTGTCCCTTGCTACAAAAGGGATTGGGCCACTTTGCTTCACCGTTGCTACTTTTGTTACTTGTTGCTTGCTACGAATCGTCTCACCACACAATCACTTGTTACCGATAATTTCAGTGCTTGTAGATATTTCCGTGCTGAAAACCACTTGTCAGATCCTTCTACTCCTCGTTGGGTTCGACACTCTTACTTATCGGAAGGACTACAATTGATCCCCTATACTTGTGGGTCATCAGGTACTAACTAAGAACCCGAAGGTCCGTGGTGTACTACTAAAACATCACCATGGGAGCAGCGAGGATGATGTGGAGGTCCTCCGTGATCGATCCCCTCTCCGACAGGGAACTAGAAAAGGGCTTGAGATGGGCACAAGGCGGAATAAAGACTTGTGGTGGCGGAAAAGTCTTTCGGGAGGCTCTCCAGGGTTTTTGGGATATATGTGAATTTATAGGACGAAGAGGTATGCTAGGAGGCAACCGAGGGGAGCACGAAGCAACAATGCGCGTGTCGTGGTTTTGTCACGGCAGATGTCCTAGTGAAAGGACTTAATGATGGAGCCATCGCACCTTGGTGGCGACTCAAAGGGGTTAAATGGGAGCGGGACTCAGATTTACCCAGGTTCAGCCCCTCGTGAGGAGGTAAAAACCTACGTCCTGCTTTGTGTTCTATTGATGATCTTTCGATTACAAGGAGGGCGTAACTCGCCTGACCTAGCTCTCTCCTCTCCAAGGACTCGCCTTTACATACAGGTCGAGACCCTAGGGTTTACAAGAGTCCATGGCTTAATACAAACCATGATTCTTTCTATCTCTAAGTCGCCGTGCTTTCCAAGACTGGAAACCTCCTCGACAACTTATCCTACATGTAGACTTTGAACCGCCATCCAGCTCCTGGGCCTTCTGGCCAAAGCCTGCCTCGCCAAAGGATGAGTCGCCCACTTAGTGACCCGGCCCATCTAGGGCGGGTCACACCGCAGGCAATATCCCCAACATTAGGCCCCAGATTGACTTCAACTTGTTCACGCCAATAAACTTTTGTCCAATTTAGGAGCGACTCATTCCACTCCTCTCATGCACCTTATGCTTAAACCGCCATTTCTCATGAAAACATCTAATTCGCTGAACCGTTTCTGATGACATCACCTTATCCCTTTAATTTCGGGAAAAGATGACGCAATCTCCAACGGATCCCACAACACAAATATCCCGAAAACCTTGGCGCCATAATTGGAAATATTTAACCTGTCCTTTCGGTTCCCGCGCGAGGCGCCTCGATCCAGCACCTGACCCATTAAATAGGCTCAGGAAGGGGAGAGAAAGGAATCTCCACCTACCCATTTCATCTGTCCCTTCTTCCTCGTGACCACGCGAAGAATTCCGCCGCTGCCCGAGGAGCTCCATTGCCGCCCGAAGAACTCCGCGACCGGTCGTCGCGTCCGACGCATCTCCGAACCAAACGAGGACGCCATCCTCGCCGCGGGTCCCTCACAACTGCTAACGGATGTCATCAATAGGTTAGCCCTTCTCCATAATAAACATATCTCAACTCCTCAGTGTTAGTCATTTGCTGCTTCGTAGAACTCCTCGAACGCCTCTTTTCGTATGCCAATCGATTAATAGTGGTAACAAGCATGGTAGTACTAGCCGTATCCCCAATCAATCAATCCTAGTTTGATGAACCAAGACGGTCTAGTCACCCATGCCGTAGTTACTTTTAGTCATGGCCTGTTTCACCTCATCCATGCCTTCTTTCCTCTTATTTTAGCTTCGTTTGTAGATCTATATCTCTCTGCTTGCCGCGTAGAAACTTGTTTGTAGATCTACACTTCACCACTTGCCGTTGAATGCCCTGGGATACCTCCTTTGGGTAACAAGAAATTCCTGAATCGCCCTTGTGCAATCTGGTCCCTTATTGGCGAGTTAATAGATTCTCTTAGCCACTCGACAAGTGTTTGTCGGGTTAATAGATTCTCTTAGCCACTCAACAAGTGTTTGGCGGGTTAACTTACCCATGACCTTTTCCTTTAACTTACCCAGCTCGATCAGCAACCTGTGCCAATTCCAGGTATTCTGTGAAGCTTACCTATGAATGGAACCGTGGTCAATTTGTTTTGGTACTTCTTCCACTTGAATCGCCAGACGGAGTTCTCCAACGGCCCTAGCTTAGAACTTGGAGGGGTTAACGTTCAACGACGCAGAGATAGCCCATTCCCATCACTCGCCATGCCCAGCCATCCCAAAGGCTGGGGCGAGTCTTGGTTTTATTGCCGGGACACTTCTCCTCCGGGTGAAAACAAACTCCTAGGCTATAGGAAGGAGCGTCTGCCCACAAACTTGAAACTTCCTGACAAGCTCACCAAAGAAGAAGAATCGGATTTCATTCCAGTGCTATCCGAGTTACGATCTTTGACAAACAATGGCCTTACTGGACTTGATATAATCCGTTGCTGGGTGGAATGGCGCATCCTTCCCTTGAGTCGCTGAGATGGCTTGATGTGCGAATTTGATGGTACTTTGACCCATCCCCAATGCTAATTCCACACAGCACTCACAGAGGAAGACATTGTGACCATCATCAAAAAGCAAACCGGCGAGCCTTTGGCCAAGTGTAGCCAAATAGGGCTTAAGCCATTTTGCAGAATTAACCCGGCTCCTAAGGTAAATAATTTGACCCGCCCTTGATTCACTCTTTCCGACTTACTCGGATTCTGACTTGCATAACGTCAATTCCATCTCAAAAAGGCGACCGATTCTGGTCACGAAGGCCGAAAAAGATTTCCCTGAAGCAAACCAGACCGCCTCCAAAAAGGAAGTCCAAGGGTAAAAACAAAACCGTCGTTGCCGAACCATCTGATGTGGACGAATCCCAAGTCGGCAAAGCGTCTTCAGAGGTAAAATTTTATCCTTTATGTCTTGACGCCCTTTTACTATAATTTGTGCTTATATATCTACATTTCCCTGTATAGAATGATGATAACGAAAGCCAAGATGACGTCGTAGAGGTAATTTCCATTCCTTCCGACTCAACTTCTCCTTCGCCTAAGCCGGCCAGGCGAGTTTGTGGGAAAGTTCCCATGTCTCACCCGAATGCTTGTCTGGACCCTAATTTCCTCTTGAAGAAGGCGCAACATACTTCCGTTCGGAAAACCCGAAGCCACTCAGGGGATTTGATGTCCGGGTTACGAGTAAAAACCCCTACCAAGAAACGGCAAAATGAGGTACCTTCTGTCAATTTCTACCTTCGTTTCCTTTTGGATCACACTTGTCACTCGCTCACATTTTGAGAAATTACTTTTGCAGACTTCTCCCCCTTCATCGGGCGACTCAGTGATGTCGGCCCTTCCGCCAATGATTCGCGTACAGGGGTAAGTCCTTATAATACTTATGTCTTTCCTAATGATAATGATGCTTGCTTTAAACATGCCCCTCTTTTCCTTAGAGCGCACGCAAAGAACAGGAAAACCAGCGGCTCAACTTCCACTCCTGCTCCAAAGCTTAAAGAAAACCCAGCACCAGCTCGTGCTGACCCGGCAAAGGATATACCTGATGACCAAATTGACCTTCCAAGTTCTCCCAAGGAAGGCATGGAAACACCCAACCCGCCAAGTCCGTTGAAGGCAGCTGAAGATCCTGATGTTGTGGTCATTACTGGTACTGGCTTCTCTAAGCCGGCTTCGGCAATCTTATCGAAGCATGTACCCACATCGTCACATCCGTCCACTAGACATGAGATCTCCAAGGCCAAACTTTCTCAATATGAAAAGCTTGAGTTTGATGAACTGTGCTCCGGCTTTGCAAGTCGCCTGGAAACAAGTTATGAAATGGAGAAGAACCTGCTCCATATTATGAAGAATAAACATGAGGTACACCTTAATGCATACCCTCCTCATTAGCCCCCAAGGGCCGGGTCATCTTTTGAAAAATGAGCCGGGACTTTTGATGTAGAAAAAACTTGCGACATATAACTCCAAAGGGCTGGGTCATCTTTTGAAAGATGAGCCGGGTCTTGATGTAGAAAAAACTTGCGACCTCTAACCCCCAAGGGCTGGGTCATCTTTTGAAAGATGAGTCAGGTCTTGCTTGTGGTATAATTTTGTATGTTTAAAAAATTATACATTAGCCACAAAGTGTCACGGATGTTGCTTGCAACAATTCTGAGACTTGTCCCTCCAAAATATGTTGACAGCAATCTCTGGCCCAAGCCGAGTCGATGTTGGGCGACTTAAAGAAAAGTTTAGCCGACCAGCAAGATGCGCGGGCTCAAGCAGAAGAAAAATACTAGGCGATCTTAGCTGATATGGAAAAGCTGAAAGCCGCCAACAAAAAATCTCAAGTTGATCAAGCCGCCGCGCTAAAGCGAGCTGAAATAGCTGAAACAAAACTGGGAGCCGCGCAACAAGAGCTGACCGGTTTAAAGATACATATTTCCAGCATGACACATTTCGGGACCCCGATCCTAAGCCATAGGAATCCAGCCTGTAACACATCGCATCTCTTTGCGGTCTCACGCACGGTTATCCCCACGGCTGCATCTTACCTTAGCCGGGACCGTTTGCGCCTTTTGACTCGCGTATGCAATTGTGTCGCTAGCAATCCAATGACAAAGAACCCGGATCAACATGTCTAGTGATAAACCAAAGCGGCAGTTCCGCACAGGGACAGGCATACATGACCCAACAAAGCAGGTGTCGATCACCAGCGAATGTAGATGAGTCGTAGCAAGCTACAAGGACTCCATTACATCGCGTGACATTTCCCCAAAGGGACATACACAGCAGCTAAGAAGGACATATGCCGATCAACCAATGTGTCTGAAGCAGTAGCGAACTACCATGGCTCGTTGGAATCACAAAGGGGCATTTCCCTGTAAGGAGTGCTAATAAAGCCTACGGCTAGGTATTCGAACCCCATACATATCAAGTACAACACACGTAGGCATGGCATACCGATATGTATAGATACATCGATGGCATCACAACATAACCATAAACATACAAACTTTATTTAGAAGGCTCGGAAGAGCCTCACACATAATATTACAAGGTAGGGGTCTCACGACTCATCATCACAAGTCATACACACAATTCTTACAAGCCAGCGGAAGATTTAAAACTGTCTGAGTACACAGATGGAAAGATAAAGGCACATGGCCTGACTATCTATAGACCCATCCTAGGGCCAGATCATAGCTCGGATACCAGCTACTCGTCGTCGTCGATGTCTAGGTAGAACCCTCCACTAGGGTCATTAACGACCTCTGCAACAATTATTAAGCAAACGTGAGTACAAAAGTACTCAGCAAGACTTTAGGAAATCTATCTACTCATGCAATGTATCAACAAGGAGTTGTGGGGTTTCATGCGGAAAGCCAGCATTTGACTCTTGGCTAGACAACTTGCATTTGCAAAATAGTTTTGACAACTTTGATTCCTCACACACGAGTCCACTAACACCACAACAAAACTCCATCGTGGAATCATTCTGTCTCCCTACGGAAATGTCGTCCACGACACTCACGCTTATCTTGACAATTTTATGAGTGGCCATTATAGTTATCTATGAACAACATATGTTTCCAAGTAGTCCATATCCGCGGACGCTGCTATTCGAATAGATCATAACCCTGCAGGGGTGTACTTCTTCACACACGCTCTCGCCACTTATCGCCATGTGCACGTCATGCACCTCGACAACCTTCAAGCGGAAGCCCAGCGAGGGAGTCGGCCACGACCGTTAACTACGCTAATACTTAGTCCAGGTCTATCGCCTATCTGAGGGTAACCCGCACAGATGTCCGGTCGAGGTTTCCGCCACGGCCCCAAACGATGTGCGCAGGGTTCCCAAGTCCACCATCCGGGTGCCACTTGGTACACCGTGCCACTGCCTACCGCGTCATAGCCCACCTCTAAGGTCAGCCCTACGCACGGCCGCCAGCATGACTATGAACACCAGAAACTACTTGCAACTCCTGGAATGAGTACTAAGCGATTAATAAGTTGAGCGGGGTCATATTTCAGGGCCCAGCATGTGGTAGTATCTCGTCTTGGATTACATACACGGAACTCAATTCCTAAGGACGGTTCCAATGAAACAACCCCACATGTACTCCTACATAGCCTTTCACCGGTACCTTTACCAAATCAGGTTCAACACACAACCTTTACCAACTGAACACATTCTCACGATTATGTTCATCTCCTAGATGTCAGACCATACACAACTCTAAGCATAGCATGCATAGCAGGATAAGGCTCATCATGGCTCAAGCATCTACCAGGTATGCTAGGTTGCAAGGTTCAGCTATTTACTGTGACAAGGACGGGTCATGCAAAGGAAGTGGGTTCAACCAACGTGATAAAAGCAGTGAAAGCATTTTGACCTAATGCAATAAACAAGAGCAGGAGCGAGAACTTGGGATTTATCGGGATGATCAAAATGGTTGCTTGCCTTGTTGCTCACGAGAGGGGTGATATCCGTTAGTCGGATAATCAGACGTATCTGGAGGGGCGGGGCCTACCGGAATAACAATAATCAATCAATAACAAACATATGCAACAAAATGATGCATGAAATGCAATGTAGCATGGTTTGAGATGAACAACAGAACCCTTTGGGGTGATCTTGATTTGAAATCAAAATTGAAATATCATTTGAATTATAATTTATTACATTCTTTTAATTGATTTGACCTGATATCAGGAATCACCTTCTTTGTCGTCTTCCATCACACACGGCAAAGACAAATACCCGGACGGCAAAGACAGTACCACAGACGGCAAAGATTGTCACGGCCGGCAAATTTTCTGCGTCAGCCTACGACGGCATAGGACCTTCTTTGCCGTCCGCCCCCCTAAAGCGGACGACAAAGCTCTTTGCCGTCAGCTTTCCTGAGGAGCAGTCGGCAAAGAGTTTGGGACGGCAGCCGAGAGGCCTTGCCTCGTTAGGGGTTAACAGAGCCTTTGCCGTCTGCCTCCTCGGCAATCTTTGTCGTCTGCCTCCCGGTCAAGCTTTGACGTCCGCCTTCTCCTCCCCTCCCCTCCCCCCTCCATCTTTGTCGTCTGCCCCCTTGACTATCTTTGCCGTCCGCCGTGTCCTCCCCTCTCCCCTCTCTCCACTTTTGTCTTCTGCCCCCTCCTCGGTGCCCTCTTCTTTGCCGTCTGCCCACCCAGCAGGTAGACGGCAAAGAGACTATATGGCCAGCTGCTACTGCCCAGGTTGCACAGCTGGGCGCCACGTGGCACCTTTGCCGTCTGCTGGCAGACGGCAAAGGCCTTTGCCATCAGCTGGTAGACGACAAAGATCCTATATTGTCCCATTTTTATTTATTTTTTCCATTTCACATCACATATACATATAATTCAGAGCACATATATCATAAGTAGATCACAACACATATATGATATACATATAAAGCTCATCAATGCCATTTGTTCATCAACGTACATCCCATATATCAAAAGAACCAACACATACGAAGTTTCATCCATATATACATACATATAGTTGCACATATATTTTTCATCAACACATTGTTCATCAACACATACAAAGAACCAACACATTGTTCATCAACTCAAATAAAAACGGAAACTAAAGCACTCCAACGCCAGCTTCCATGCATGTAGTACATCCAATCTGCAAAATGGGAATAAGAAAGTAAGTAGAAGAAGAACAACAACATATATATGACAAATAAGCTAAATTGAAGAAGAAAGAGAAGAAGCAATAAGAGAACAAGGAGAAGAAAAACAAGAAGGAGGAGGAGGAGGAGGGGAAGGGGAAGGAGAAGGAGAAGGAGGAGGAGAAGAAGAAAAAAGAAGAGAAGAAGAAGGAGAAGAAGGAGGAGAAGAAGGAGGAGAAGAAGGAGAGAAGAAGAAGGAGAAGGAGGACCCTCCTTCTCCTTCTTCTTCTCTTCTCCTCCTCCTCCTTCTTCTTCTTCTCCTCCTCCTCCTTATTCTTCCCCTTCTCCTTCTATTCTTCTTCTCTTCTTCTTCTTCTTCTTCCTTCTCCTTCTTTTTGAGCTAAATATTCCAATTATGTCATTTTAGAGGAAAACAAGCTAAGTATATAATATTCATGAGCTAACCAAGGTTCTTATGCCATTTTGAGCTTATTACGGTATTTTGGAGCTAAATGGGCTAATTATGTCATTGTTGGGTTAATTAAAGCAAGGATAATATGAAAGAGGAGAAGAAAGAGGAGGAGGAGGAGAAGAAGAAGAAATCAAGAAGAAGGAGGAGAAGGAGGAGGAGGAGAAGGATAGAAGGTCCTTGGCCTTCTCCTCCTCCTCCTCCTCCTCCTCCTCCTTCTTCTCTTCTTCTTCATCTCTTCTTCTTCTTTCTTTTCATTTTGCCTATTTCTTCTCCTCTTCTCCTCTTGTTGGAGCTAAATTACCTAATTATGTCTTTTTTGAGCTAACCGGGCTAATTATGTCATTTTAGAGAAAAACAAGCTAAGTATATAATATTCATGAGCTAACCAAGGTTCTTATGCCATTTTGAGCTTATTATGGTATTTTGGAGCTAAATGGGCTAATTATGTCATTGTTGGGTTAATAAAAGCAAGGATAATATGAAAGAGGACAAGAAAGAGGAGGAGGAGGAGAAGAAGAAGAAATCAAGAAGAAGGAGGAGGAGGAGGAGGAGAAGGAGGAGGAGGAGAAGGATAGAAGGTCCTTGGCCTTCTCCTCCTCCTCCTCCTCCTCCTCCTCCTCCTCCTTCTTCTCTTCTTCTTCATCTCTTCTTCTTCTTTCTTTTCATTTTGCCTATTTCTTCTCCTCTTGTTGGAGCTAAATTACCTAATTATGTCTTTTTTGAGCTAAATGGGCTAATTATGTCATTTTAGAGGAAAACAAGCTAAGTATATAATATTCATGAGCTAACCAAGGTTCTTATGCCATTTTGAGCTTATTATGGTATTTTCGAGCTAAATGGGCTAATTATGTCATTGTTGGGTTAATTAAAGCAAGGATAATATGAAAGAGGAGAAGAAAGAGGAGGAGGAGAAGAAGAAGAAATCAAGAAGAAGGAGGAGGAGGAGGAGAAGGAGGAGGAGGATAAGGATAGAAGGTCCTTGGCCTTCTCCTCCTCCTCCTCCTCCTCCTCCTCCTCCTTCTCTTCTTCTTCATCTCTTCTTCTTCTTTCTTTTCATTTTGCCTATTTCTTCTCCTCTTCTCCTCTTGTTGGAGCTAAATTACCTAATTATGTCTTTTTTGAGCTAAATATTCCAATTATGTCATTTTAGAGGAAAACAAGCTAAGTATATAATATTCATGAGCTAACCAAGGTTCTTATGCCATTTTGAGCTTATTATGGTATTTTGGAGCTAAATGGGCTAATTATGTCATTGTTGGGTTAATTAAAGCAAGGATAGTATGAAAGAGGAGAAGAAAGAGGAGGATGAGGATAAGAAGAAGAAATCAAGAAGAAGGAGGAGAAGGAGGAGGAGGAGAAGGATAGAAGGTCCTTGGCCTTCTCCTCCTCCTCCTCCTCCTCCTCCTCCTCCTCCTCTTCTTCTTCATCTCTTCTTCTACCTTCTTTTCATTTTGCCTATTTATTCTCCTCTTCTCCTCTTGTTGGAGCTAAATTACCTAATTATGTCTTTTTTGAGCTAAATGGGCTAATTATGTCATTTTAGAGAAAAACAAGCTAAGTATATAATATTGATGAGCTAACCAAGGTTCTTATGCCATTTTGAGCTTATTATGGTATTTTGGAGCTAAATGGGCTAATTATGTCATTGTTGGGTTAATTAAAGCAAGGATAATATGAAAGAGGAGAAGAAAGAGGAGGAGGAGGAGAAGAAGAAGAAATCAAGAAGAAGGAGGAGGAGGAGGAGGAGAAGGATAGAAGGTCCTTGGCCTTCTCCTCCTCCTCCTCCTCCTCCTCCTCCTCCTTCTTCTCTTCTTCTTCATCTCTTCTTCTTATTTCTTTTCATTTTGCCTATTTCTTCTCCTCTTCTCCTCTTGTTGGAGCTAAATTACCTAATTATGTCTTTTTTGAGCTAAATGGGCTAATTATGTCATTTTAGAGAAAAACAAGCTAAGTATATAATATTCATAAGCTAACCAAGGTTCTTATGCCATTTTGAGCTTATTATGGTATTTTGGAGCTAAATGGGCTAATTATGTCATTGTTGGGTTAATTAAAGCAAGGATAATATGAAAGAGGAGAAGAAAGAGGAGGAGGAGGAGAAGAAGAAGAAATCAAGAAGAAGGAGGAGGAGGAGGAGAAGGAGGGGGAGGAGAAGGATAGAAGGTCCTTGGCCTTATCCTCCTCGTCCTCCTCCTCCTCCTCCTCTGTTATGACCGGCTTGGCCTATGGCCGGCGTAGGCCCATTGGGTGTTAATATTAGCGGCTTGGCCCGCAAGTTATCTTAGGTAAATTACTTTAGGAAAGTTATCTTAGGCTCGAGTTATAAATACTAGTTGTAAGACATCAATTGAGATCAAGCAATAAAGATATTATCTTCTGTTGCCCGGCTCTCCAAGGAGGCGGAACCCTAGCCTACGCCGCACCTAACCCTAGCCGCGACGGCGCCATCTCGCCGGCGCGTCCGCTCCAGCCCTCGCTCCCCTCCTCACTGCCCTTACAACCTACGCCGGAGGCCCGGTAGGAACCCTAGTCCTACCAATTTGGTATCCAGAGATTCCAGGCTGATCATGTCGCTCCCTCCACCACCGCCGCCGCTCAACACCACCACCGCCCCACTGCCGCAAACCACCACCGTCCCACTGCCGCAAACCACCACCACCGCCCCGCCGCCGCTGCCGCTCACGTCCGGGACCGCTCCCTCGCCAGTGTCGATCATCACCGCGGAGGAGCCGCTCCCCATACTCTCGCCCGAGGCGATATCGGGCACCCTGCGGGAGCTTGTCCAAGCGGTCTGAGGCATCAGCCTCTACCTCGCTGGGACCCAACCCCCGCCGCCGAGCGTCGCCCCCACTACCTACGGGCCGCAGTCGCTGCCGTGGGCCACCCCGGCCTTCCAGCCACTCCACGGAGGGGCGCCACCGCCGCCGCCGCAGCTGCTGCTGCAGCACTACCACGCCGCGGGCACTCCCTAGCCGGTGTGGCCGGCCACCACCGCGCCGCTGGGGGGGCTGCCCCACCAGTCGCTACCGGCCACCACGGCGCAGGCTCCGGCGCCGCACCAGCAGCCGCCGCCTCCATCGACAGCAGCACCTCCAGCGCCCCGAACCACCGGTCGGCCCCTGCACCAGGTGCAATTCCCGTCATCGCCATCGCCAATTCCCGCGTGGGCAGCCAGATCATCTTCGGGTCCGATCTATACCCCGGCACCGGAACACCCGGCGCCCTCTCTGCCATTCTAGCGGTCCTCCAGCTCGGCGCCCTACGACCCGGAGTTTCCCGACCCGGCATACGCGAGGCCACCGACATCCGCGGCTCCCGGACACGGCGGGCCGACATCTCCTCGGTTTGCTAAGCTGAACTTCACCACTTACGACGGCGCGGAAGACCCCCTCAACTGGCTCAACCAGTGCGAGTAGTTCTTTCGGGGGCAGCGGACGCTCGCGTCGGATCGCACGTGGCTCGCATCCTATCATCTCCGTGGTACTGCCCAGACTTGGTACTACGCCCTCGAGCAGGACGAGGGCGGCATGCCACCGTGGGACCGCTTTCGCGAGCTCTGCCTTCTCCGGTTTGGCCCCCCCCATCCGTGGCAGCCGACTGGCAGCCCTCGGCCGCTTACCGTTTACCTCAACGGTCCAGGACTACGCCGACCGATTCCAAGCCCTAGCATGCCACGCGCCAGGCATATCCGCGTCTCAGCGCGCTGAGCTCTTTGTGGGTGGCCTACCGGACCATATTCACGTGGATGTCGAGCTCCGGGAACCCCCCGACCTTCAGTCCGCCATGTACTACGCCCGGGCCTTCGAGCAGCGGGCCCAGGCACTGCAGCAACCGCCCGGACGGGGCGGCCGCCAGCTCAGTCGACCCGTGCCGACCCTTCCAGCATCGGGCCGGCCTCCGCCAGCCGCAACGGCCGCACCTCCGGCCGCCACACGGACCTTCCGCAGGTTGTCCCCGGCCGAGCAGCAGGAGCGTCGACGTCAGGGTCTCTGCTTTAACTGCGATGAGCCCTACACGCCGACACATGTCTACCCCCGCCTCTTCTACTTGGAGACGGTCGACTACACCGAGGCGGACGAGACGAACGACGCACCAGACCCGGCCGCAGATTCTACGGCGACGGCCTGCGTCGTCTCTCTCCACGCCCTCGTCGGCATCCGCCATGAGCGGACCATGTTGCTGCCTGTGACGATCCATGGCGAGCAGTTGGTCGCCCTGCTGGATACGGGCTCCACTCATAACTTCCTGCCCGAGGCAACCATGCGTCGTCTAGCTATTCCGACCATGGGCCGGGAGCGCCTTCGGATCACGGTGGCCAACGGTGACCGCCTCCAGTGTCATGGACTCGCCCGCGACGTTCCCATCACCATCAGGGGCGAACACTTTTCCATTAACTGTGACGGCATCGACCTCAGCTGTTTCGACTTCATCCTCGGTGTGGACTTTCTCCGGACCCTCGGGCCCATCGTGTGGGACTTCGACGCCCTCACGATAATATTCTGGTGGCTGGGACGCCAAATTGGCCTTGGCCTCCTCCTCCTCCTCCTCCTCCTCCTGCTCCTCCTCCTCTTTATGTCTTTTTTGAGCTAAATTACCTAATTATGTCTTTTTTGAGCTAAATTACCTAATTATTTCTTCTTGGAGCTAAATTGGCTAATTATCTCATTTTAGAGGAAAACAAGCTAAGTTTGGAGGAGAAACTTACCGTAGTGGTCATCAAGGAGGAGAAACACCACGGTTGCTCGCGCCGGCTTCGTTTGGAGACGGTTGCCCTGGAGAAGGGTCGTGCGATGCCGCTCGGGAGTTATTCTGCAGAAAAGATATTTTGCAATGTCTCAGTTAGCATGATGACACTCAATTATTAATACTAGTTTATAATGAAACTCACCGTGCCAATCGAAGAGAAGACGGGCATCGGCGGAGGGACTTGACCGCTCTTCTCGCACAGACCCTGAAGAGTGGGTCGTATTAGTTAGTATTGAAACAGACATTACACACATGATTTGGCTAATGTGAAAAAAAACATACCACAAAAAGCTCGTACAGGGCCCGTTGACCCGCCTCATTCCGGGCCCTCTCCTCCTCAAGCAATCGTGCCGTGCTCTGGTCCCTCTCATCAAGAGCAGCCTGAAGAGCAGCCTGGCTTGCCAATCTCTCTTTCTCAAGAGCAGCCTGGTTTGCCGCTCTGTCTTTCTGAAGAGCAGCCTGAAAAACCATTCCTCGTTACCACAGTAATGATCTATGGTGACACACATAATGAAATGGATGAAAGTGTTCTTAGTCCGTACAACTAACCTCGATGGCAAGTTCGACTGGCCGTGGACGACGCGTTATCTCAGGACAGTTGCTCGACTAGCGCGCCTTGATCTCCGGAAGCGTGAGTGGACAACGTATTATCCCATATCCAATGGCTATCGAGCCATGGGGCCTCCCGCTACCAGATATCATCACCAGCTCTGGATCCAAAGGTTCCTGGCTAGGGTTAAAGTCATCCCCTTTCGTAGCCTTCCCCGCGTCCCTGTATGCCACGAGCTTCTGGTGGGATGATATGTTGGTGAAGTTACTGGGATCATCCAGGTCAGACTCAGAGAATGCCTTCGCCTTCTTGTACGAGGTAGTATGGGCCATGCCATAAAGGTCATACAAGTGTGGCATCTCAGTCTTATTGTGATGCGCCTAAAAGAGAGGAACAAAATATTAGCATAAGAATGAATTGCATGAATCATGAAGCAAATCACATACCCAGTTTCGTCCAAACTGAAGTAAGTTGGCGCTGCCTTGATGTTGTGTCACACCAACCATTTGGCTACGCCGATCCTTCGCATTATCGTGGACGGCTAGCCAGCTGCCTATGCACCACTAATCAACCAACGCCTCCCAACAATCCATCTTATCCGCACACCATCTCGGGGGCACCTGTAAGTTATTAGAAAGAATTTTCAGCGCTACGCCTATGAATGAAATCAAGAAAACTACGTAGAAGGACTTAAGAATAGGTAATTACCTTCATGTATTCCTCCTTCTTCAGAAACTTTCCGCGGCAATTCTTCTTCTCCTTCTTAATACCACGCGTGGCGTAGTAATCTCGAATAGCCTGCGGCCGAGCCTCGTGGCGCAAGTTCTGTAGTAACCGCCTACACTCGACCTCGAGAACCCTGGCCGCCGCCTCCTCATATCCATCCTCACACCTATAGAAGGTCTGCAATCAAACGTGAAAACACCGATTAGTACCATAATTAGCTATATTGTTAATTTTAGATTAATTAAAAGGATAATTTACCCAAAAGCTCCTGATCACCATCTCGGCCCTCGTGTGGCACAAGACACCATCTATAATTTCCTCCGGCGGGGCCTGCGCAGCCTGGTAGTGCTCCCAGGTAAATCCTAGTGTAGGAACCTGACCCTCACCAGGCAACGTGACAAACCCCGGGAAATTTGTCCGGCAAAGCACACCAAGGATGGAGTTCGGCCTACGGACTCCAAGAGGGTGTACCCATCCCCTGCAGTATGGTAAGGTCAGCGCATTAGATATTTGAACAAACTTGAAGGCAAAAGCTAAAAAAAGGGTAAATGTACTTACCTATCTCCTTCAGGTTTAATCACCGGCCTCTGCTCGCGGGTAGCCGGGGCGACCGGGAGACGTGTACTACCACGCTTGTACACGGTAGCCGGGGCTCCGTCCACCTGCACATCGCCCTCGCTATCCGTAAGCTCATCCCCGCCATCCCCGCCCCCTGAGCCAGCCGGACCCTCGGTCCAATCCGGCAACTCGGTACGATCCGGCCAAGACTCCCATCCGGACCTCTCCACGTCGGGTGAAGCCTCCGGAACCGTAGTCTCCTCCGGCTGCTCCTGGGCCGAGTGCACCTCGACCCGAGGCTGCTCCTGGACCGGAGTCTCATGGGACGAATGCCCGTGAACACCAGGCTCCTGGACCGGAGTCCCCGTAGCCTCCTCCGCAAACGGGTCGACCATACTAGTCCTATGCTCGGGTGAATGAGCCGGTGGTGGTGGCGAGGACGGCTCAACAGTCCTCCTGGATCTTCCGCGGCCACCACCTCTCCCTGTACCCTTCCCCTTCTTCCCTACCCGACCAGCACCTCTCCCAGCGAGCAATGCCGCCGACGAAGAAGAACCCACGGCTGGTGTCGAAAGACTGTCTGCCAAGTCTCTACGGAGACATAGGGGTGGAATGGAAGTACCACCCCTTGTGCGGGGCGCCTGGGAAGAACCCGTCGAGCGATCTGGACCCACGCCCACCATCTTTCAACACCTGCCATGATAAAGATTAAAAGAAATTAGTACAACATAAAAAAATTGAATGACTGACATGAATAATAATATGTACATGAATAATAAAGATTAAAATATATATAATTTAAGTTGTGAATCTTACAAACAAATAATCATCATCAATAAATGCATCATCATCATCACTATCACGCATGTCTTCATGAATGACGTGCTCATCGGGTTCAACGGCGTGAAGTTGTGAAATGCCTTCCTTTAATCGTTGAAGCATTGACAGGTCATCCGCATCAGTAACCTCTACGAGTTCCAGGTCTTCTAGTTCCGGCTCAGGGCTGGAGTCGGATTCATTGTCGTTGTCTACTTCCATGTTCTTGGATGAAGCACGGCGGTTCTTGAAACGTTTCTTGGAAAGACGTGTTTCTTGGAAGAATTCTCCATCATATGTGTCTGGGTTAATGTGAGGTTCATAATCCTGTTCATTTGGGAGAGGTGGTCTGACATGTGGCGGCACTTCATAAACAACATACCAACCTTCCAGATTCTTATCCGTTTGGCATGCCCACGGTAGGTAGAAAACTTGGGTCGCCTGTTGAGCCGTAATATAGACATCGGGAACATCTAAATGGGTGTTTGGATTGATTTCGACTAGTCCTATATGTTCATGAGTCCTTCTAGTCTCCTTCGGCTGGAACCAATAACATTTGAAGACTACGACGTTCGGTGGGTTTTCACCATAGAATTGAAGTTCATAAATTGCTTCAACTCTTCCATAATACTCGATAACACCTTCGCCGATAGCAGAGACACCACAATTTGTAGATTTCCGGTCGGGCATAGATAGCTCTTTGCCAAAGGTACGAAAGAGATACCCGTTGATGTTGTATTTCTCAAATGAACGGACCTTATAGTCAAAACCATTAGCGGCTTGTCTCAATTCGGCGTCCATAGACTCTGAATTAGCCTACAAGTTTAATACGAAACGGTTGTTGCATTAGCCGCAAGTTAGACCAAGAATGAAATGGTCCATTATTGATAATTACCGTTTGTTTGAACCAAGAGATGAAACCGGGATAGCCGCCTCCTGTCTTTGACAGAAGCTCATACTCTTCGACGGAATCATTTTCGATCACCGCTCCATCCGAGAATTTGACGACGTAACGGCTGTTTGAAATATCCGGGAATAAGAGCAGTTCAAATGAATTAGAAGTTACGGGAAAATGTGCCGAGAACTCACTCGATGTACGACCGCACTTCTGTTAGGTTGTTGAAGATATACAACGAAATGTTCCGCCATTCTTCGATATCCAACATTATTGGTTTCGAAGCACCGGCTGGTGCGAGCTTCCCTTTGAATAGGCTGAGGTTGGACCCACCTTTTTTAGGGTCTCCATCATTGTGCCGAGGCTTCGGATTATGCAAATGATGATTTTTGGCTTCGTAGTGTGCTGTCACAAAGTTTGCCACCTCCTCAGTAATGAATGCCTCAGCCATCGATGCTTCAATTCTACGCTTATTTTTACATTTAGCTCGAAGGGTCTTCTGCATCCTCTCAGTTGCAAAGAACCAACGATTTTGCACGGGCCCACCCAATCTTGCCTCGGTCGGTAGATGTAAAATCAAATGCTGCATTGGATTAAAGAAGCCTGGTGGAAAGATCTTCTCTAACTTGCACAACAACTCCGGTGCAAACTCCTCAATGTATTCTACCACGCCAGGCGACAATTTTTTCGCACAAAGAACACAGAAGAAATAGCTCAGCTCCGCAAGTACTAGCCATTCATCCTCAGGAATAAAGCCACGTAACATCACCGGCATTACCCGCTCTAGCCATATGTGCCAATCATGACTCTTGAGACCAAAGACTTTTAATTTTTCAAGACTCGCTCCCCTCTTTAGATTCGCTGCATACCCATCGGGGAACATCAAGTGCATTTTGACCCACAAGATAATTTCCCTCATAGCTGGCCTTCCAAGATTGAACCAGGCCTTTGGCTTCGACCACTTCTGCTTTCCTTTGCCTTCTCGCATGTTTTGTAACGGTCTATGACATAGTGTCTCTTGATCGACTCTAGCCTTAATATTATCCTTTGTCTTCCCATCTATGTCGAACAATGTACCAAAAATAGCCTCTCCGATATTCTTTTCAGTGTGCATCATGTCGATATTGTGTGGAAGAAGGAGGTCTTTGAAGTAAGGCAGATCCCAGAAGCATGGCTTGTGAGTCTAGGCATGTTTTGAATTATACCCCTTGAAATACCCTAGACGCTCTGGATCAGGCTCGAGGGCGTTTAACTGATCCAGGATCTGTTGGCCTGTGAACGCATGTGGTGCCAAGTTTTTGACAACTTTACCTTTGGTAAAGTTCTTCTTGTGTTTTCTGAACTGATGGTCAGGATCCAGGAACTGTCTATGCAAGTCAAAGCAAGAATACTTCCGACCCTCCTTCAACCAATGAAACTGAAGAGCGGCCTTGCATTGGGGGCACGGGAACCTTCCATGCACACACCATCCAGAGAATAGCGCATACGCTGGCAAGTCATGCATAGAGTACATGTACCACACATGCATTTTGAAGTTTTCTTTTCTAGCGGCATCGTATGTCTTGACCCCATTTTCCCAAGCTTCTTCCAATTCATCCTTAAGCGGTTGCAGGTACACATTCATATTCTTCCCCGGATAATTGGGCCCTAGAATTATCAACGTCAGAAATATGTTCTTTCTTTGCATAATCTGCCCGGGGGGGAGATTCAGTGGAATTACAAATACAGGCCAACAACTGTATTGGGTTGCCGTCATGCCGAAGGGATTAAAACCATCCGTGGCGGCGCAGACTCGAGGATTCCTTGGATCTGCCACTTTATCCTGATGCAATCCATCAAAATGTTTCCACGCTTCCCCATCCGATGTGTGTACCATCATCTTATTCCCATCCGCATCTAGTTCGGTTCTTTTGCCCAATTTGTGCCATGTCATCTGTCTGGCTGTCTCTTCGACCATGAAAAGACGTTGAAGTCTTGGTACGATTGGCATATACTGAAGAACACTAACTGCGATTTTGGCCTGCCTCTTCTCACCCATACCGTTGTCTACCACAAGATACCTGCAAGACTCGCAATTGGGACAATAGTCCAAGTGTGCATACTCCTTCCTAAATAAGACACATCCTTTCTCACATGCATCTATCTTCTCATAGGGCATCTTAAGTACACGAAGTATTTTGTCCGACTGGTACAGGTTTGCAGGCATGACATGGCCTTTGGGTAGGAAACGTCCAAATAGTGTCATCATCGCGTCGTAGCATTCTCTTCCCAAGTTGAACTGAGCCTTCAGAGCCATTACTTGTGCAATTGCATCCAGCTGACAGAGCTCGGTGTGCTCATGGAGAGGACGTTTTGAAGACTCCAACATTTCATAAAAGGCCTTTGCAGATTCCTCCATCTCATCTTCCGAATCTCGAGCATCATCAAAGTCTTGCACCATGTCTTCGATCCCAGTACCATGCTCGTCCGTGCGACCACGGACCACCTCAGCTCTTGTGCGTTGTATAGACTCACCATGAAATGTCCACATCGTATAATTAGGCTTAAAACCCCTCCTCTGCAGGTGTTTAATCATTACAGTCTCTCTCGTCTTTTTATAGTTGTCGCATCCAGGACAGGGGCAATAGTTTCTTTCCTGGCCATTTGCGAATGCGGCTTTCACAAATTCCTTTGCTTTTAAAAATCATTCTTTCGTCATCTCTTTCTGACTAGGGTGACCGGTATACATCCACGCACGATCACTCATCTTGCGTAGCTACTAAAGACAGAAGAAATATATTTATATATAATTTAGCATTTATATTCATCTTTCGCCATTTTTATTACGTCCAGGCAACCTACACGCTAATAGGTAAAGATAGGTCCTAATCCCACCCGAGTATGTGTAGATTGGGTTTTTTTCCCATGCTCTGCTCCGGATCCAACGCGAAATTTCGGTAGCACCTCCCCGCTATTCTCCTGATACACGTCTCCACAATAAACAGAGAGGATGTGCATCTGGAGAACAACAGGGAGGCACTGACGAAATTCCGCATCGGATCCAGAGCACAGCATACGGGAAAACGAACCCAATCTACACGTACTCGGGCTGTCCATGGATAATGTTGGACAATTCGAAAGGATGGCGGTTATAAATATGCAAAGACATGCATATTTATATATGTCACCCTTTCGAACGGGAGACACATACTAGTCACGCATACTGATAAATTAATTGAATTACCTAAATCTAGAAAGTTGCATCCGGAAACCGAGCCACAGTAAATGAAGGGGCGGGGAGGAGATGAAATTTGTACTGGCCCACGAATGCAGGGGCGGAGCTCGTACAACAATTACCTAATTATGTTGGAGCTAAATTACCTAATTATGTCTTTTTTGAGCTAAATGGGCTAATTATCCCATTTTACAGGAAAACAAGCTAAGTATATAATATTAATGAGCTGGGTTATGTCATTGTCCTATGCTACTTCTTTTCTTCTTCTCCTTCTTATTTTTGTCTTCTCCTCCTCCTCCTCTTCTTCTTCTTCTTCTTCTTCTTCTTCTCCTCCTCCTCTTCTCCTCTTCTCCTCCTCCTCCTCTTCTCCTCCTCCTCCTCTTCTTCTTCTTCCTATTCTTTCTATTAAGCAGGTCCAGAAGTTGCCCTTTTGGTCCAGAGGACTTTCCAGGTTACCTATACTACTTTTCAGGTTATGTCATTGTTTGGTTAATTAGCCCATTTTGCCTATTTCTTCTCTTCTTCTCTTCTTCTTCTCTTCTTCTTTTCTTCTTCTTTTATTCTACTAAATCTACTAATTAACTAACAGAATCTACCACTAAAACTACTAATTAACTACTAATCTACCACTAAACTACCTACTAAATCTACTAATTAACTAACAGAAACTACCTACTAAATCTACTAATTTATTCTTCTTCTTCTTCTTCTTATTTTATTTTTTCTTTTTTCCTCTTATTCTTCTTCTCCTTCTTCTTGTTTTCTTCTTCTCTTCTTCTTCTTCTTCTTCTTCTTCTTCTTCTTCTTATTTTCTTTTTTCCTCTTATTCTTCTCTTCCTCTCCTATTTTTCTTCTTCTTGGTTCTTCTCCTTCCCTTCCTTTTCCTTCTTCTTCTTTTCCTTCTTCTTCTTATTTTTTTTCTTCTCCTTTCTCCTTCTTCTTCATCTCCTTTCTCCTTCTTCTTCTTCTAAACCTAAACTAACTAAACATAAACTAAAACTGAAACTAAAACTAAAACTAAACTAAAACTGAAACTAACCTAACTAAAACTGAAACTAACCTAACTAAATCTGAAACTAACCTAACTAAAACTGAAACTAACTAAACTGAAACTGAAACTAACCTAACTAAACCTAAACTAAAACTGAAACTAAAACTAAACTAAAAGTAAGAACTAATTAAACAAAAACTATTGAAAAAAGAAGAAACAGAAACTTACCAGGGGGAGGAGGGCCGCAGGGGGAGGAGGGCGGCGGTGGAGGAGGGTGCAGGGCGGCGGTGGGGTGGGGTGGGGAGGTGGGGTGGGGGTGGCGTCGGCGGCGGTGGGGGAGGGGGCGCAGGGAGGAGGAGGAGGGCCGCAGGGGGGGCGCAGGGCGGCGGTGGGGTGGGGAGGTGGGGTGGGGGTGGCGTCGGCGACGGTGGCGGTGGGGCGGCGGCGGCGCTGGGGGCCGGGGGCTGCTGCGGCGGCGCTGAGGGGCTGCGGCGGTGCTGAGGGGAGAGCAGTGAGAGAGAGTGCGTGGGAGAGAGGAGAGAGGTGGGGCGCGCGGCGACCGTTAACGTTTGGGTGGTCCATCCCCTTTGCCGTCTGCCACGGACGACAAAGCTAGTCAGGCAGACGGCAAAGGGGTGGGTGGGGCCGGGGTGGGATGGGGAGAGAGGAGGGGTGGGGTGGGATAGCTTTGCCGTCTGCCATCCCTACCTTTGCCGTCTGTTGACAGACGGCAAAGAGGTGGCTGATGGCAAATATGTATTTTGCCATCAGCCTCCTCTTTACCGTCTGTTTTTTGCCAACACACGGTAAAGAGGTTCTTCGCCGTCAGCTGGCTGATGGCAAAGATTTGGCTGATGGCAAATATAGGAATTCCAGTAGTGGATTTTGTTTCATAACTATGTTTTTCATGCATGAAAATAGCACCATTGGATTTCTTGAATTTTTCTGATCCATTTACATATATTATTTGTCAAATTTGGAGTTATATTCAATTTTCTATGAATTTCCAAAGTTTTGAACTTATTCTGGAATTATTTTTAAATAGAAATAGCTTTATTGCATCAGCATGACATCAGCACGTCCAACTGGCCGTTGAAAGTCAAACCTGACTAGTGGGACCCACTGGTGAGTGACTCTGGCCAGTTTTTAGTTTAAATTTCACTTAATAAACTAATTATCAGGGATGGACCCACGTGTCAGTGACTGTTTAAGTTTTTATTTAATTAATTATTTTTATTAATCATAAACTTAATTAACCAGGGGCTGGCCCCACCTGTCATAGGCTTAGGCGGGTCAGATCCACCGGCGGCGAGGTCGTTCTCGCCGGCGGTGAGCCTCCGGCAACCACCAGAACGGCGGAGGGGCTCGGAAACGCATCTCCGATGACCAAACTTCACGCGGAGAGCACCAGACGAATGTCACTTCACCCGCGGCTCCATTTTTGCACGTAGCCGGGGATGAAATGGCCGGAGATGACGCCGGTGACGAGCTTGGCGGCGGCCGAAGCTCGGGCATCATCGGGGTCATCGAAACATAGGGCATCACGCGCGGGGCTAGGCTCCTACTGGACCTACGCGACGCACTGAAGCCATTGGTGGCCTCAGATGGACCAGCCGATCTCCGAAGAGCTACCGGCGACGAGGTCCTGCGACGGATCTCGTCGGGCTCTGATGGAATCGGGGTCTAGAGGAAGGGATCAAGGGGGAAATCTTAGGCGAAAGAACCCTGAGCTCACGGGGAGTGCAGAGGCGTCAAGAGTGGGTGCGGGGATGGCCTGAGGAGGGTGAACGATGGCGGCGAAGCTCCGGTGACCCGAGGAAGAAGACGACGGCTTCACAGTGTTCCAGGGCTTCTCGGCGTCGAGCGACTAGCTAGAGAGCTTCAGGGGGTCACAGCGAAGCTGATGCACGACGCAGGTGAGAGGGAGAGGGACAGGAGTGACGGCGAGCTCAAGCTTGAGCTTGCGGTCATGGGGGTCGAGAGGGGGAGAGAGTACAGAGCGAATGGGGGAGGGGATGAGCTCGAGGAGGCCTCAGGGAGCTTATCCCCGACCGCGCCAGCGCGACGAGACGGCCAGGCAGGCACGCAGGTGTGTGGGCGCGCCGGATCGAGCGGCGGCCACCTCCTGCTGTGACTGGCAGGAGGAAGACGACAGGCTAAGGTGGGCTGAGCTTCAGGTGAGCGTCAGGTAAGCCTTTTTCATTTCTTCCCTTTTCTGTTTTCTTCTTTATTCTTTCTGTTATTTGTTTTGTTTTATTTTTGGCTCCAAACTATTCCTAAAATAGTTTAAAAAATACTGTAGTGTTCGTTGGAATATTTCCAACCACTCATAAAGTTTTCAACATTTGTGGAAACTTTAAATTATATGAAATCAAATATATAATTGATTTCAGTAGCTTTTAACTTAATTTTAAAATGCCAAAAGTGGTTTTAAAATAAGTTTCATCTCTGATATCTTGTTTTCTATATTTATCAGAAAAGATGAACTTTTCTTAATGCCATTTTGGGTTCATTGATTTGACATCAATTTTGAAATGCTTTTGAATGAGGGGTTGCTAGGGTTTTGCTTTGGTTTCCTTGCTTTTATTTTGGGTTTTCATTTCATTTTCTTGGATGCATTGAAAGAAAACATGAGCACATCTTACTAAACCTAATAGGGACCAGGGATGTGACAACACAAGCCATCTTTGGTAAGAAGAAATTCCTGGTTTTGTATCTGCGAAAGTAAAGATTAGTGTGAAAAAAACAAAGTACTAACCATCATTGTCTTTCCCACGCAGGCCCGAGAGCCGCCAACCTTCAGGATGACTGCATCTTGAAGTTAAAGGCGATTTACACACTGATTGAGGACCTGTATACTGGGAGCATGCTATCCATGAAGGCAGTGATGGGCACCAAGGAAGCGATCACATCAATCAAAAAGATGCTTGGCTGCCTATCCACTCTTCCGCCTCTCATAGGTGAGCTAACCCAATCAGCCGCCCGGAAGGGGGCGCTGACTACCTTGAGTTGGTGTTTGGCATATGCTCCAGAACTGAAGCCCGAAGAGGTAGCAGCAGGCTTCCCACAGCTCAAGGATGATGAGTCACAATTCACTCAAGACGATTATCAACGCGTCGTCAAGGAGTCACGCTGGGCGGCGACTCAGCTAGCAGCAAGCTTGGCTTTATCAAAGTACCAAGCTGCTTGTGATAACAAGAACAAGAAAGTAAACCCGCCTGCATTTGTGAAAACCATCTTAACTCCTCGTCGACCCAAGAACCCTTTTGATTTGGAGTCGGATCTCTCGGGATTTTTAAATAATGAAGACGAATTTGCCGCCATGTCCAAGTGTAATTGTGTACTGGGCGATTTACAACTTGAAGTCGGCCAGAGCTCGAGGCAAGTTGACCCAGAGGCACCAGCAGAATAGGCCTTACTGATTTGGCCATCTGAGCCATGTAATAGGTCATTGTAGAAAACAATCCTTTGCTTATGTCAGTTGTGGAACTCTTCTGTGACCTTAGAAAAAACCTTGTGCCGCCCTTAGGGTGCCATGATGCTTGACCCGCCATGTCAGTAAATATTTAATCACCAACCTATTTGGCTGGCAAGAGCATATATCAAACCATCTCAATGAGTAATGAATGATGATAAATAATAACCGACTCAAGGTGTCTCGATGAACCGTATGAAGAAACCCGGCTCAACGAGACACAGCGAGTCTCATAAATCTGTGAAACCTTGTGGCAGTGCCAGGAAGGTGATAATAAGAATTTGTTGGCTCGTTCAAGTCGCGACAGGATAGGACGAGTTAGAAAAACTCAAGTGCTACCCAAAAGGAGACTTTATGTGTAAAAAAGCTCAAGTATTTAGATCGGCTGATCAGGCGCGAGTCAAGCTTCAGTGAAGCAGGTTCAATGAACCAATGGTTTCTCTATTTTCCATGTGGAGCTCTATCTGGTACCATGCATGTTTTAACCAAGGTGAGTTCAAGGTCCATATAGCAGACTGACTCGCCAAGAGTTCATGGGTCCATATGGCGATTTGGCCAGCACACACTCCAGTATAACCATTTGTAGTGCGGTAATTTTTCGCTAGCCAAATGGATAGTTAGGCTGATCTCACTGAGAGGAAGCCCCCAAGTGACCCATGATTAGGGGAAAGACCGGTCATAGGATTATAGAAGCGTATACGCTCTTACCACAAAACGACTTGGGAGCTGATAGCCCCCAAGTAAGCCGGCCTAATCCTCAGAATCATATAAGGCGCTCCTACTGCAACAAAAGACCTTCCAACGGCGCCAGAAATACGTGCTGACGAGAGACGTCTTGATTCTCCTCAGCAACGGCACTAGGAATCCTTCTCCTACGGCTACGCCTTTAGAGACTTCCTAGGCAAATATGCAAAGGATTTCCCCGCGGCCTTGCAGCCTTGCGTTGGTGTTCCCTCGAAGCGGAAAGGGTGATGTAGCGCAGCGGTGGTAAGTATTTCCCTCAGTTTTGAGAACCAAGGTATCGATCCAGTGAAGGAGTATCACAAGTGCCTGCACAAACACAAAAATCTTGCTCCCAACGCTATGAAGGGGTTGTCAATCCCTTATAGATTGTTCGCCAAGTGAGAACTGAAAGCAACAAAGTAACAAAGCAAAGTAAAAAAGCAAAAGTGAAAACGATTGGTGTGAATAGACCCGGGGGCCCTAGAGTTTACTAGTGGCTTCTCTCATGAAAGCAAGTAGACGGTGGGTGAACAAATTACTGTCGAGCAATTGATAGAACCACGCAAAGTCATGACGTCATCTATGGCAATGATTATATATATAGCCATCATGTCCAAAACAAGTAGACCGATACTTTCTGCATCTACTACTATTACTCCACACGTCGACCGCTATCCAGCATGCATCTAGTGTATTAAGTCCAAAAGAACAGAGTAACGCCTTAAGCAAGATGACATGATATAGATGGACAATCTCATATCTACGACAAAGCCCACCTTGTTACCCTTGATGGCAACTACACGATGTGTGTCTTGCTGCCCCTATTGTCACTGGGAAAGGTCACCACACGGTAAGAACCCAAAACCAAGCACTTCTCCCATTGCAAGAATCATAGATCTAGTTGGCCAAACAAAACCCAAGACTCGGAGAGACTTAGAAGTATATCAAATCATGCATATAAGAAATCAGCAAAGACTCAAATATATATCATAGATAATCTGATCACAAATCCACAATCCATCGGATCTCGACAAACACACCGCCAAAGAGGATTACATCGGATATATCTCCATGAAGATCATGGAGAGCTTTGTATTGAAGATCCAAGAGAGAGAAGAAGCCATCTAGCTACTAACTACGGATCCGTAGGTCTGAAGTGAGTTACTCACGAGTCATAGGAGGGGTGATGATGTTGATGTAGAAGCCCTCCAACTCCAAAGTCCCCTCCGGCAGGGCACCAGGAAGGGTGTCCAAATGAGATCCCGCGGAAACGGAAGCTTGCGGCGGCAGAAAAGTATTTTTGTGGATCCCTTGATTTTTTTCTGTATTTTAGGGAATATATAATCGAAGGAGCTAGGTTAGCGGGGCGCCACGGAGGCCACAAGCCTGCTGGCCGCCGCCACACTGGTGGCGGATAGGGGGCTTGTGGGCCCCTGTAGCCCTCCTAGCTTGGCCCTCAAGCCCCGTGATCTTCTTCCGTTCAGGAAAAATTATTGCGGTGATTTTATTCCATTTGGACTCCGTTCCAAAATCAGATATGAAAAGAGCCAAAAACACAGAAAAACAAGAACTGGCACTTGGCACTGAATTAATAAGTTAGTCCCAAAAAAGATATAAAAGGTACATAAAACATCCAAAGATGACAAGATAACGGCATGAAACCATCAAAAATTATAGATAGGTTTGAGACGTATCAAGCATCCCCAAGCTTAACTCCTGCTCGTCCTCGAGTAGGGAAGTGATAAAGAATGAATTTTTGATGCTTTCATGCTACCTATCATAGAAGTCCTTTGTAACTCCTCTTGTGTGACGTGAATGTTCAGATCCATTAGATTCAAAACAATAGTTTGCTATTGACGTGGAAACAATAATAATTCAAGCAAACTAGCAAGGTAATCATGAACTTTCAAAATAACAAGGCCAAAAGAAAGTTATCCCTACAAAAGCATATAGTGTGGCTATCCTCTATCATCATTGTACAATGAATTTAAATCATGCACAACCCCGGTATTGGCCAAGTAATTGTTTCACACCTTTACTTTCTCAAACCTATTCAACTCTCACGCAATACACGAGCGTGAGCCATGGTTTTAGCACTATAAGTGGTGTGGAGTGTGGTGGAGGTTGCAAGACAAAAAAGGAGAAGATGGTCACATTAAAAAGGCATATCAATGAGCTGTGGAGATGCTCATCAATAGATATCAATGTGAATGACTAGGGATTGCCATACAAATGATGCACTAGAGCTAAGAGTATGTGAAAGCTCCTAAAGAAAACTAGTGGGTGTGCATCCAACTTGCTTGCTCACGAAGACCTAAGGCAATTTTGAGGAATCCTATCATTGGAATATACAAGCCAAGTTATATAATGAAAATTTCCCACTAGCTATATGGTGGTGACAAAACGAGAGACTCTCAATCATGAAGATCATGGTGCTTAGTATGCACAAGTGTGGAAAGGTGGTAGCATTGTCCCTTCTCTCTTTTTCTCTCATTTTTTTGGTGGGCTCTTTGGCCTCTTTTTTTATTTTATTTTTATTTTGGTGGGCATATTTGGCCTCTTTTATTTCCTCACATGGGCCAATGCTCCATCAATGATGATCGTCACACTTTCAACTAAAAACTTAGAGCAACGATGACTCTATATGGAATGCCTTCGGTAGTGTACCGTGACAATGATCTAGCATGGCATAGACATTAATGGAAACATCATGCTAGCTATCTTACGATCATGCAATGGCAATGTAGACGTGGTGGCACATGTCATGGTGGTAGTTTCATGGCAATATATCTCCGAATGACTTTGAAAAAGCCATAGTAGGTAGGTATGGTGGCTGTTTTGAGGGAGGCTAATGGTGGGTTTTGTGCACCGGCGAAAGTTGCACGACACTAAGAAGATAGTGATGGTGGAAGGTGAAAGTGCATCTAAACCATGGACTCAACATTAGTCATGAAGAACTCATATACTTGTTGCAAAAGTTTTATTAGTAATCGAAACAAAGCATTCAACGCATACTCCTAGGGGAAGGGTTGGTAGGTATAAACCATCGCGCGATCCCGACCGCCACGCAAAGGATGACAATCAATAGACTAATCATGCTCAGATTTCATCACATAGTGGTTCACCATACGTGCATGCTACGGGAATCACTAACTTCAACACAAGTATTTCTTGATCCACAACACCTTACTAGCATAACTTCAATATTATCACAACCACAACTCAAAACTAATTGAGATGAATCAAACTTCTCTAACTATTCAATGCACATGAAGGTGGAAGTTTTCATATCCCTTTGGATAACTACCCCTTTTGAGACTACTTTCAAAGCATATATAAACTACCAAGCCACGCACTAATGTGCTCTAAAAGATATAAGTGAAGCACATAGAGCAAAATTATCTAACTCAAAAAGATACAAGTGAAGCACAAGTGAGCTGAATTGTCTACAAAAGGATATAAGTGAAGCTCGAAAAAATCACGGTGAGTGCATGTCTCTATCTCTAGGTGTGCAGCAAGGATGATTGTGACACAACAAAAATAAAAGACTCCTACGATACAAGACGCTCCAAGCAAAAACACATAACATGTGGTGAATAAAAATATAGCCCCAAGTAACGTTACCGATGGATTGAAGACGAGAGAGAGGATGCCTTCCCGGGGCATCCCCAAGCTTAGGCTTTTATGGCATCCTTGAATCTCTTGGGGTGCCTTTGGCATCCCCAAGCTTGAGCTCTTGCCACTCTTATCTTTTTGTCCATATGAACTTCACCCAAACTTGAAAACTTCACAACACGAAACTTAAACAGAAACTCGTGATAACATTAGTATAAGAAAGCAAACCACCACTTCCTTAGGTACTGTAGCACACTTAAATTCTACTTATGCTGATGTTGGGTTAATGTATCTTCAATCTTCCATGGTAATACCCCCCAATACTATCCATAGTTTCATCAAAATAAGCAACCAACACAACAAAAACAGAATCTGTTAACAGCAGACCAGTCTGTAGCAATATGTATATTTTGTATACTTCTGGTACTTCACAAATTCTGAAAACTTACGACAGTCTGAAGAATTTGCGTAGAAATCAGCAGAAAAAAGAATCAACTCAAAAGCTCTTACATAAAAAAATGAAAATTCTTTTCGTGAGCAGAAAGTTTCTGTCTTTTCCAGCATGACCAAACGATCATCCCCAAGACTAATCATAACGGTTTTGCTTGGCACAAACGCAAAAAGAAACACAAAAAACACAATCATAACAGAATTATGAAAGTATGGAAAACACAAAACAGAAATAAAAAGGATAGATTCGTTGGGTTGCCTCCCAACAAGCGCTATTGTTTAACGCCCTTAGCTAGGCATTGAATGATGCTCTCACAGAAGACAGGAGTTGAAGCACAACGAGAGCATCCTAAAGCATGTGAAAATCACATCTAAGTCTAACATACTTACTATGCATAGGCATTTTATAGGATAACAGATTGTCAAGACAACCAATAGTTGCCATAAGCAAGGAAGAAGAAAAAGACAAGAGCAATCTCAACATCACAAGAGGTGATTTGGTAACATGAAGGTTTCTACCACAATATTTTCCTCTCTCATAGCAATTACATGTGGGATCATATTCAAATTCAACAACATAGCTATCCCATAGTATATTCTTTTCATGATCCACATGCATGCAAAGTTCACGCTCTTCAAAAATACTGGGATTGTCATCAACTAAAGTCATGACTTCTCCAATCCCACTTTCAATATTGTTGCAAATATCATATTCATCATGAGGTTTGAACAAATTTTCAATATCATAAGAAAGATCATCACCCCAATCATGATTATTGCAACAAGTAGTGGACATAGCAAAACTAGCATCCCCAAGCTTAGGGTTTTGCATATTTTAAGCATGATTGTCACTAATAGAATTTATAGTGAAACCATTGCAATCATGCTTTTCATCCAAGGAGACCTCGTGAATTACTTCATAAATTTCTTCCTCACAATTTTCAGATTCACGCATCTCAAGCAAAACTCCATAAAGATAGTCAAGTGCCCTCAACTTATTAGCAATTGGATCAACATAATTGGATCTCTTAAAGAAATTAGCAAGTGGATGAGGATCCATATCACTAGATTTTCAACAAGCGAAGATGCAAACATATTGAAGGCACATGTCACACAAGCGAACAGAAAACAAGCGAGAAAAAAAGGTGAACGAAAAGGCAACCGAAAAAGGCAACCGAAAAAGGCAAAGGAGAAAGGCAAATGAAAACGGCAAATGTGAAGTGGGGGAGAGGAAAACGAGAGGCAACTGGCAAAAAAAAGTAAATGCAAGAGATGAGTTTGTGAGACCTACTTGGATAGATCTCTCCCTCCCCGGCAACGGCGCCAGAAATACTTCTGCAACTGCAACAAAAGACCTTCCAACGGCGCCAGAAATACGTGCTGACGGGAGACATCTTGATTCTCCTCAGCAACGGCACCAGGAATCCTTCTGCTATGGCTACGCCTTTAGGAAATTCCTAGGAAATATGCAAAGGATTTCCCCACGGCCTTGGAGCCTTGCGTTGGTGTTCCCTCGAAGCGGAAAGGGTGATCTAGCGCAGCGGTGGTAAGTATTTCCCTCAGTTTTGAGAACCAAGGTATCGATCCAGTGAAGGAGTATGAAAAGTGCCTGCACAAACACAAAAAACTTGCTCCCAACACTATGAAGGGGTTGTCAATCCCTTATAGATTGTTCGCCAAGTGAGAACTGAAAGAAACAAAGTAACAAAGCAAAGTAAAAGCGAAAGTGGAAACGATAGGTGTGAATAGACCCTGGGGCTGTAGTGTTTACTAGTGGCTTCTCTCATGAAAGCAAGTAGACGGTGGGTGAATAAATTACTGTCGAGCAATTGATAGAACCGCGCAAAGTCGTGACGTCATTTATGGCAATGATTATATCTATAGGCATCATGTCCAAAACAAGTAGACCAAAACTTTCTGCATCTACTACTATTACTCCACACGTCGACCGCTATCCAGCATGCATCTAGTGTATTAAGTCCAAAAGAACAGAATAACGCCTTAAGCTAGATGACATGATGTAGATGGACAATCTCATATCTACGACAAAGCCCACCTTGTTACCCTTGATGGCAACTACACGATGTGTGACTTCCTGCCCCTACTGTTACTGGGAAAGGTCACCACACGGTAAGAACCCAAAACCAAGCACTTCTCCCATTGCAAGAATCATAGATCTAGTTGGCCAAACAAAACCCAAGACTCGGAGAGACTTACAAGGATATCAAATCATGCATATAAGAAATCAGCAAAGACTCAAATATATATCATAGATAATCTGATCACAAATCCACAATTCATCGGATCTCGACAAACACACCGCCAAAGAGGATTACATCGGATAGATCTCCATGAAGATCATGGAGAACTTTGTATTGAAGATCCAAGAGAGAGAAGAAGCCATCTAGCTACTAACTACGGACCCGTAGGTCTGAAGTGAACTACTCACGAGTCATAGGAGGGGCGATGATGTTGATGTAGAACCCTCCAACTCCAAAGTCCCCTCCGACAGGGCACCGGGAAAGGTCTCCACATGAGATCTCGCGGATAAGGAAGCTTGCGGCGGCGGAAAAGTATTTTTGTGGATCCCTTGATTTTTTTCTGTATTTTAGGGAATATATAGGCGAAGGAGCTAGGTCAGGGCGCGCCAGGGAGGCCACAAGCCTGCTGGCCGCCGCCCCCTGGTGGCGGATAGGGGGCTTGTGGGCCCCCTGTAGCCCTCCTGGCTTGGCCCTCAAGCCCCCTCATCTTCTTCCGTTCGGGAAAATTTTATTTTGGGGATTTTATTCCATTTGGACACCGTTCCAAAATCAGATCTGAAAAGAGACAAAAACACAGAAAAAACAGGAACTGGCACTTGGCACTGAATTAATAAGTTTGTCCCAAAAAAAGATATAAAAGTTACGTAAAACATCCAAAGATGACAAGATAACAACATGGAACCATCAAAAATTATAGATACGTTTGAGACGTATTAGGCGCCCATGTTTGAATCGTGCACTTGTAGCGACTTGATCCTCTTTGGCTTATCGATACCGAGTGTTGTAATAAGTGCAGCATGGCGACTTATGCTCTCTGGTATTGATAGCGTCCATGCTTGGGCGACTTGTCGAAGAACAATAAAGATCCATGCTTTCAAGAAAATGAAGTGGCAGGAAAATCCAAGATTCGTGGGTATCGACTTTATTGCTTTATATAAACGAAGGACTTAAAATTTCCAAAAATGGGAGAGAAAGGAAAAAAGGGGAGCCAATAGCTCAAGTGTAGTAAGGCCGCAGATGGGCTATGTTCCAGGGGCGAGTTGACTCCGCCTCCGTGGTGGGCCGATCAGGCCGAAGATCTACCAAATAGTATGACCTGTTGCGAAGATTTTTGCTGACGACGAAAGGTCCTTCCCAAGGCGGTGAAACTTATGCATACCAGTGCGATCTTGGATCAACCAGACCACTAAGTCGCCCTCCTGAAAAGCTCGGCTCTTGACCCGGCGGCTATGATAACGCCACAAGTCTTGCTGATAGATAGCCGATCGGGAGGCAGCCAAATCGCGTGCTTCCTCCAAAGCATCCAAAGAATCCTGACGTGCCAACTCATTATCCTGTTCCACATAAGCAGCGACTCGGGGCGAGTCATGCCTAATGTCACTGGGACGAACTGCTTCTGCTCCGTACACCAAGAAGAAAGGAGTAAAGCCCGTAGAACGATTCGGGTGGTTCGACTGATCCATAATACCGAAGGCAACTCCTAAACCCAACACCCTGGGGTGCGCTCCAGGGGAACCATAAGTTGGGGCTTGATTCTCCGCATCACTTCCTGATTCGCTCGTCCTGCCTGCCCATTAGATTGTGGATGAGCAACCGCAGACACATCAAGCCGGATATGCTCCCGGTTGCAAAACTCCTGCATCCCCCTTGTGATAAGTTGGTACCATTATGAGTGATAATGCTGTGTGGGTATCCAAACCGGAATATCAACTTTTTCAAGAATTTGACGGCCGTTTCCGCGTCACAGCTGCCAACAGGCTCAACTTCGACCCACTTGGTGAATTTATCCACCGCCACCAGGAGATGAGTCTTTTTATTGGATGACATCTTAAAGGGACCAACCATATCTATCCCCGAGACCGCAAAAGGCCAAGTGATGGGAATCATCCTTAATTCTTGAGCCGGCACATGAGCATGTCGTCCAAAACATTGACAGCCATCACATCGATAAACTATCTCTTCTGCATCCGCATGAGCCGTTAACCAAAAGAACCCATGCCGGAACGCCTTGGAAACCAGGGAACGTGACCCGGCATGATGCCCGCAATCTCCTGCATGGATTTTGTTGAGAATTGTGCACCCTTCATCGGAAGAAACGCATCTTTGAAATACCTTGGAAGTACTTGGCTTGTATAACTCGCCATTGATGACGACCATGGATTTGCTCCGACGAACGATTTGACGGGCCAACACCTCATCCGAAGGTAACTCGCCTCGTGTGAGGTACGCCAAGTAAGGAAGAACCCAATCCGGCGTAACGCGTAGAGCCGCCACAAATTGAGACTCAGGATCAGGTATCGCCAACTCCTCTTCTGAAGGCAACCTTACAGAAGGATTATGTAGAATATCCAGAAACACATTAGGAGGAACCGGCTTACGTTGTGAGCCGAGACGCAAGAGGGCATCAGCCGCTTCGTTGAGTCGACGGTCGATATGATCAACTTGATAACCATGGAAATGACCCGCCACGTCAGACACAGCCCTTCTGTAAGCTGCCATCAGGGGGTCCCGGGAATCCCATGTACCTGAAACTTGTTGTGCCACCAGATCAGAATCGCCCAAGCACCTGACGCGTGTGAGGTTCATCTCCTGGGCGAGTCACAAACCATGAAGCAAGGCTTCATACTCCGCAGCGTTCTTGGTACACGGGAACATGAGTCGGAGAACATAACAGAACTTGTCTCCCTGGGGTGAAATCAACACCACGCCAGCCCCCGAGCCTTCCAACTGCCTAGACCCATCAAAGTAAATGGTCCAGTACGTGAGATCAGGCTTGTCCTCGGGAATCTGTAACTCGGTCCAATCATTGATGAAGTCGACCAATGCTTGGGACTTGATAGCCGTGCGAGGCGTATACCGCACGTGGTGTGGCCCGAGCTCAATTGCCCATTTGGCGATTCGCCCCGTTGCTTCTCGGTTCTGGATGATGTCCCAAGAGGGGCGGAGCTAACCACCGTGATAGGATGTTCTTGGAAATAATGTTTTAGCTTCCGACTAGGCATAAACACCCCATAAACCAACTTATACCAATGTGGATAACGTTGTTTGGAGAGGGTTAGCACCTCGCTGATAAAATACACCGGGCGCTGTACCGGGTATTCCTTTCCTTCTTCCTTCCGTTCAACAGCCACTGCCACGCTCACCGCCTTGGTATTCGCCGCGATGTACAAAAGCATAGGCTCCTTTTCAGTCGGGGCGGCCAGAACCGGCGGGTTGACCAGTTGCTACTTCAGGGCTTCAAAAGCTTCGTTGGCCTCGTCCGTGCAAACAAACTGATCAGCTTTCTTAAGCAACTGATATAGGGGAATGGCTTTCTCCGACAGGCGGACTATAAAGCGACTCAAGGCCGCAATACGACCCGCCATGCGTTGAACTTGATTAATATTCGTTGGTTTCCCAAGCGAGGTGATTGCTTCGATTTTGTCTGGGTTGGCCTCAATGCTGCGTTCGGACACCAGAAAACTCAAAAGCTTTCCTGCAGGAATGCAAAAGACACATTTGGTGGGATTAAGCTTCATCTGATACACACGCAGATTGTCAAAGGTTTCCTTGATATCCTCCAAGAGCGTCTCCTTCTTGAGAGATTTAACCACGATGTCATCAACGTAAGCATGGACATCGCGTCCGATTTGGCCGCGGAGACAGTTTTGAATACAACGCTAGTAAGTCGCCCCAACGCTCTTGAGCCCAAACGGCATGGATACATAGCAAAAAGCCCCAAACGGGGTTATGAAGGCTGTCTTCTCCTGATCTTCCACAGACATCTTGATTTGGTGATATCCGGAGTAGGCGTCCAAGAAACACAAACGCTCGCATCCCGCAACCGAATCAATGATTTGATCAATGCGGGGAAGGGCGAAAGGATCTTTTGGGCAAGCTCTGTTGAGGTTGGTATAGTCGATGCACATGTGGAAAGTGTCGTTCTTCTTGAGCACCAGTACCGGGTTAGCCAACCATTTAGGGTGGAAGACCTCAACGATGAATCCGGCGGCCAAAAGACGGGCGACTTCTTCTACGATCGCCTTGTGTCGCTCCTCATTAAACCTGCGAAGATATTGTTGAACCGGCTTTGCTTTAGGGTCAACATTAAGATTGTGCTCAGCAAATTGTCTCAGTGCACCAGGCATGTCAGAAGGTTTCCATGCGAAGATGTCCCGATTCTCACGGATGAATTCTATGAGCGCGCTTTCCTATTTGGGATCTAGACCCGCCCCGATAGTGAACTGCTTGGATGAATTGCCAGGAGTAAAGTCCGCCATCTTAGTGTCATCCGTCGGCTAAAACTTGAGGAGCGGCTCGACATCAGCTGTTGGCTTCTTGAGGGGCGACATATCCGCCGCGTCAACATTGGCTTGGTGATACTTGAGTTCTTCTGCAGCACAGGCGATTTCTGCGTAAGTCGCATCTCCTTCCTCACACTCCTTTGCTATCCTCCTGTCACCATCGACCGTGATGGGTCCCTTGGGGCCAGGCATCTTGCGTTTAAGGTAGACATAGCAGGGGCGAGCCATGAACCGGGCATAAGCCGTCCGCCCGAACAACACATGATAAGGGCTCTTTAGCTTGACCACCTCAAATATAAGCGACTCACTCCTGTGATTGGATGTTGTACCAAAAGCCACATTAAGTTTGACCCGCCCAATTGGATATGCCGACTTACCTGGGATGATACCATGGAATACCGTGGTTGACGGCATTACGTCTTTCTCCAAGAGGTTCATCCTTTGAAAGGTGTCGAAATATAGTATGTTGATGATGCTGCCACCATCCATAAGAACGTTTGAAAAGGGTATATCCCCCGACTTGGGGGGGCACGACCAATGCCAAGTCGCCGGGGTTGTCGATTCTGGGCGGGTGGTCCTCCCTACTCCACCAGATAGTCTGCTCAGACCAATGGAGGTACCTGGGGAGCGCCGGCTCGGACACGCTATACGTCTTGTGCTTCACCTTCTTGTCTCGCTTACAGGCACTGGTGGTGAACACATGGTATTGTCTGCTGTTTAATTGTTTGGGATTGCTGCGGAATCCGCCACTATCATCTTTCCCGTGGGGAGCCCCCTGTGGGGGTGGCTTCTGAAACACTCCGGGCGGGTTATACCACTGCTGGTTATGCACAGGGTACTGGCCACTGCTTGGTTGCGAGCCGCCCTGGGGCCCTGGTTCGGGAAAACCGCCGAATGGATTCTGGCGTTGATTAGGCGCACCGAACTGTTCCTGCCGTTGGCTCTAGTCACCGGTTTGGCCATTCTTGAGTGCCTCCGCCCGAAATTCCTGCATTACATAGCAATCTTCCCAAGAGTGGGTCGCCGGTCCTTCCGCCGTGGCGTGATGCGGGCAGGGGCCCTTAAGTATCTCATTGTAATTGCACGGCTTCCTGCCACTGTAACCCCTCTTCTTATGGCGTTGGTTGCCATTGTTAGCGTTGGTATTGGCGACGAAGTCCGTGGATCCTTCCTGCTGCCTTCTCTTGCCATTTCCACCATGATTATGGTGGCCGCGTCCCTGAAACCGGGAGTGATTCTTGGATGACTCGCCTTTCCTCGGCGAGCTGGCCTTGCTACCGTCCTCTCCTGGATCTTTAGTATTGTCTTCTTCGACGTACCGAGTGAGGGTATCCATCAATTCGCCCATATCCTGGACCTTGCGCTTGAGCCGCCCCAGCTTCTGTACCAAGGGCTCATAGTGGCAGCTTTGCTCCAGAATCAGCATGGCCTAAGCCGCCGTGATGCCGTCTGACGAGTGGATGATTTCCGCAACCCGCCACGTCCAATGATGGGCCGGCTCATCGGGGCGCTGAACGCAATGCTGTAAGTCGACGATCGTCATTGGTCGTTTGCAAGTACCCCGAAATTTTTTGATGAAACGCTCCTTCAGTTCAGCCCAAGTATGGATGGAGTTGGGTGGCAGGTTTTTCAACCAAGTGTGCGCCGTTCCTTCGAGCATCATTGTGAAGTACCTGGCACAGACCGCTTCACTCACGTCGAGCTTGTACATTGCAAGTTCGTAACTCTCAACCCATGATGCCGGCTCAAGATCCGGGGTGTAGTTGGGCACCTTCCTTGGTCCTTTAAAGTCCTTCGGCATTCGCTCGTTGCGCAGGGAAAGGGCCTAACAGGTCAACCCAACGTGCCTGCCGCTTCCGCTGAGTGACGCTGGGTGGGTTTGGATGTTGTCTTGATGATCCTGGCCCGTCGTACCAACAATGTTGCGGGCAGGAGGGTCCCGATGGTCGGGCGGGTTACCGTGAGGTAGGTGTCGCGTCCCACTGGTTATGGCGGGTTGGTCCTCCGGCCGGCTTCTGGTGCGGCTCGCCTAGGGGGTGGGGTGCAGCCGGTCGAGGATGTGTGAGAATTGCGCGTTCTGGACCACCACTATTTTCAACATCTCGATGGCGTTTCTCGCTTCTCTTTCAGCCGGGGTGTTGCCATAAATCGGAAGGGATTCTAAGTGGCGAGTCGCGGCGAGCACATTGTCCATGGGATTGGAAAAGTGGCCTGAGGCGTCTGGAAACGGGGAACAGGATCATCCACTGGCTGAGGCGGCGGGTTTGGTGGCTGAGCCGGCCCTCCCTCTGGAACGGTTCCCACCCCGGTGGTGCGCGGAGTGGCAAAAAGGCGGGTAGGGTTCAGATCAGAGAGTAAACGCCCCTGGTGCCTCCTCTGATGGACAGCGTCGGACGCGCGCTGATGTCTTTCAAGTCGCTAGTTCTCGGTGTTCAAGCGGGCCGTCTCCATGCTGATTTGAGCTTGCCGAGTCTCAATCCTAGCGGCTTCTGCCTGTGCATCTTGCTGGGCCTTCGCCATCTCATCTCGCAGCTTTGCCAACTCGGCGTTTGTTGTTCCTTGCTTTTCTGCCATCACACGGGTCGCCATGAGCCTCGTTATCTCCGCCGACAGGTCCACCAGGACCGCAGCTGCGCTTTTGGATGGTTCTCCAGCCTCGTTGTTGCCTGTAGGGTTTTGCTGGGACTGTGCTGCCCCGCCATGTATACGGCGATCTGACGGCGGGTCCGGTCGAGGACTTCGGGATCCATCGCCAGCGACAGATCACCGAGGCAGCCTTCGTGCAGGGACTGGATTGAATCTGTGCCGCCCATGGATGACTCGTCGTCAGTGTTGACCGGCGTAGTCTCCTGAGTCGCCGATCGCTCTAGCTCATCAGATCCCTGTGTGAAGCCGGCGAAAACTGGGCGCGTCAGGCTTGGCAGCGCGACGGGACGGACATACCTGGACGGCTCGACGGTGTCGGTGAAGATGTTCGGCTCGGCATGGGTGCATCGACTATGCCGATGAAGATGTTGACCTTGCCGAAGGGGACTCTGTAGCCGGATTCGATTGAATTGGCCTCGTGCCCCCACAGCAAGTTGTCCATGTAGTACTTTCCGCGATGGCTCCGGGTCATGAGCCCAGCCGCGTGGCTCCCTGACCCTGGTAGGGCTCCCTTCGAGAACTCAACTCCACCGTGCTTAGGCCCCACGGTGGGCGCCAACTGTCGTGGTTTTGTCACGGCAGATGTCCTAGTGAAAGGACTTAATGATGGAGCCATCGCACCTTGGTGGCGACTCAAAGGGGTTGAACGGGAGCGGGACTCAGATTTACCCAGGTTCGGCCCCTCGTGAGGAGGTAAAAGCCTACGTCCTGCTTTGTGTTGTATTGATGATCTCTCGATTACAAGGAGGGTGTAACTCGCCTGACCTAGCTCTCGATGATTTCTAACCTGCCTCTCCTCTCCAGGGACTCGCCTTTATATACAGGTCGAGACCCTAGGGTTTACAAGAGTCCATGCCTTAATACAAACCATGATTCTTTCTATCTCTAAGTCGCCGTGATTTCCAAGGCTAGAAACCTCCTCGACAATTTATCGTCCATGTAGACTTTGAACCGCCATCTAGCTCCTAGGCCTTCTGGCCAAAGCCTGCCTCGCCAAAGGATGAGTCGCCCACTTAGTGACCCGGCCCATCTAGGGCGGGTCACACCACAGGCAATATCCCCAACAGCGTGCCCTAGGCCCTGGTCATATCCTGTTGGGTCATACTCCACTCATGAGGCTTCTGGCCTCCGCCCGAGGCTTCCTGGCCTTCTTTTGATCCATAAAAAATCACCAAAGAGTTTCGTGGCAATTGGACTTTGTTTTGCTACTGTAAACCAGAAAAGCCAAAAACACGGAGAAAACAGGAACTGGCACTTGGCACTTGGTTAATAGGTTAGTGCTTAATAATAATAACTGGTGTATAAACTCCCCAAAATATCCTAGAATGATAATATAATAGCACTGAACAATAAAAAAATTATAGATACATTGGAGAAGTATCTCTTCACTTGGACTTGTGCATCGCAACCTTGATGATGATCACCACTTGATGTCATCCTCCATAGATTGTATGGATCTTCCTCTTGATGCAGGCCCATGGAAAAATACCTAACCCCACAAAGACCACTCACAAGGATTATGGGTTAGTAAACAAAGCGTAATAACTGGCGCAGCGACGTGCTATACAAACGGGTTTTAACCCCTTTCCGCGACATAGATTTAAACCGTCGCCTTGCATGTGTGGGCGATGGGTGGGTGTGAGTGTCAAAACCGAGTGATATCAAGTAGGGGGTCCGAACTATGGATCTAGGGTCGATGGGTAACAAGAGATGAAGAAGACGGTGTTTTACCCAGGTCCGGGCCCTCTTGATGGAGGTAAAACCCTACATCCTACTCTTCTTGTTATTGTTGGAGTAGTACGGAGTACAAAGTTGATCTACTGCGAGATCGGATGTTGTGGTCTAAACCCTAATCGTAATGAGCTTAATTTATCCTACAAACTATTACCATCTGGTTTATATAGATGCTAGTGGTACTAGGGTTACACAAGGTCGGTTACAATAGAGAAGGAATATGTCAATTACTACATCGCCTTGGATCGTGCGCCAAGTCTTCAAAAGAGTCCATCTTGAGTCTGATACTTCTACTCATGGTCGAACAGGCCTGGGAGTCCGGCCAATCAGAATAGGCAGACGGACCAAGTGAGGGAGTCCATGATTAAGGGGTCCTTAGGTGGTCGGCTTTTTTCTTATGGGATTGACTAATGGGCTGCTCTATTGAAGACCGGATTGCGGGACGACCTCGTATTCAAGAAGGAAAGCTGCAAAGACTGGCGTGTCATCCAAGTTAAGTATTCTAGGTGAGCGCATCTGCCCCCGGCTGGAGGTCGGTTATGTGTAAGCCTGATACGTCCATTTTGCATCATGTTTTCATGTTGATATTTATTGCTTCTTTGGCTGTTTTTTTCACTTCACGGTACTATTCTTATGCCTTTTCTCTCTTATTTTGCAAGGTTTACATGAAGAGGGAGAATACCGGCAACTGGAATTCTGGCCTGAAAGTGGAGCAAAGTTGAGATACCTATTCTGCGCAACTCCAAACGCCGTGAAAATCAACAGGGATTTTTTCCCAATTTATCAAAAATACTGGGCCGAAGAAGTGCCAGAGGGGCACCAGGAGGTGCCCACAAGCCTGCACGGCGTGGCCACCCCCCCCCCAGGCCGCGCCATGGGGGCTTGTGGGCAGCCCACTGGCCCACTAGCCCACTCGCCCCCCTCTTTTGCTATATGGAGGGTTTCATCTAGGAAAAAAATCAAGGAGGAGCTTTTTCGTGGTTTCGCCGCCGCCACGAGGCGGAACTTGAGGAGAACCAATCTAGAGCTCCGTCACGACGATCCTGCCGGGGAAACTTCCCTCCCGGAGGGGGAAATCGTCGCCATCGTCATCACCGTCACTCCTCTCATTGGAGGGGACTCATCACCATCAACATCTTCATCATCACCATCTCATCTCCAAACCCTAGTTCATCACTTGTAACCAATCTCCGTCTCACGACTCCGATTGGTACTTGTAAGGTTGCTAGTAGTGTTGATTACTCTTTTTAGTTGATGCTAGTTGGATTATTTGGTGGAAGAGTTTATGTTCAGATCCTTGATGCTACTCATTACCTCTCTGGTCATGAATATGATTATGCTTTGTGAGTAGTTACTTTTGTTCCTGAGGACATGGGATAAGTCATGCTAAAAGTAGTCATGTGAATTTGGTATTCCTTCGGTAATTTGATATGTTGTATGTTGTTTTTCCTCTAGTGGTGTTATGTGAACGTCGACTACATAACACATCACCATTATTTGGGCCTAGAGGAAGGCATTGGGAAGTAGTAAGTAGATGATTGGTTGCTAGAGTGACAGAAGCTTAAACCCTAGTTTATGCGTTGCTTCGTAAGGGGCTGATTTGGATCCACTAGTTTAATCCTATGGTTAGACTTTGTCTTAATTCTTCTTTCGTAGTTGCGGATGCTTGTGAGAGGGGTTAATAATAAGTGGGATGCTTGTCCAAGTAAGGGCAGTACCCAAGCGCCGGTCCACCCACATATCAAACTATCAAAGTAACGAACGTGAATCATATGAACATGATGAAACTAGCATGACAAAAGTTCGCGTGTGTCCTCGGGAGGGTTTTTCCTCCTGTAAGACTTTGTCCAGGCTTGTCCCTTGCTACAAAAGGGATTGGGCCACTTTGCTGCATCGTTGCTACTTTTGTTACTTGTTGCTCGCTATGAATCATCTCACCACACAATCACTTGTTACCGACAATTTCAGTGCCTGCAGATTTTACCTTGCTGAAAACCACTTGTCAGATCCTACTACTCCTTGTTGGGTTCGACACTCTTACTTATCGAAAGGACTACGATTGATCCCCTATACTTGTGGGTCATCAAACCCTAGGAACCCCTTGTGTCTACATAAACCGGAGGGTTTCATCCGTGTAGCCAGCTGACTCATCTAGGGTTTTAGCTCATACGATCTCGAGGTAGATCAACTCTGCAATCCTCATGCACATCAATATAATCAAGAAGGACGTAGGGTTTTACCTCCTCAAGAGGACTCGAACCTGGGTAAAGAATGTCTCCTTCGTCCCGTGTAACCCATCGATCCAAGGTCCACAACTCGGGAGCCCCTACCCAAGATCCGTCGGTTTTGACACCGACATTGGTGCTTTCATTGATAGTTCCGCTGTAGGATCGCATGAAGGATTGATGGCACACTTAGTCATGAGTGAAGAGATCCTTAACAAGGACGTATTTGTCCTTGGACAGATCTTCGCGTCTCGAAGCATCGTTCTGCATGCCGATCCGGTCGGCCGCCTTGGCCACGTCGAAAGCTTCATCCCCGGTCTGGAAGTAAGGATCGGGAGCCTAGAGTTCACCACCGACCCCTGGGAGATCTTGTGTTAACAAGGCTTGTAGCTCCTTTCGAGGAGCCCACGAGCAGTGATGCTTCGACTTTGGAAGCCTCGATCCCACTACTGGGACGACTTTTACACTTGGTCCGACCTTAGAGGCCGACGTGGTCGATACGTCCAGATTTTTCTCAGCCGAACATAGCCCGGGAGCATCCTCGAACGACCCCGGGGAGTCAATGCCGCGGGCCAACCCCAAGCACTCAAACGGTATGGACTCCGCCGAGACCCTATTGCTACACGAGTTACATGGCCGGATCCAATATAAGGGCATGATCGGCGACCAATCTTCGACTATGATCGAGTCGGGCTTAGACCCGATGATAGGGAAATTCTTGTCCCATCCATCATACATTTGGTCGCCATCGTGGAGTGCCCGGCTAAGGGATCCCCACATCAACCACGAGAACTAAGGACGGTTTACATCCCGGTTACCGGTCATCCGAACTCCCCCTATAATCCGAAATCCATATCTCATCCCGAGAATAACATGGGGCCAATCCAGCACGTGACCCAAAATCAACGCAGCAGGATCTCGTCGTAACCATGGATCCTGAGCCTGCCGTGCTACATCCCACTAGAGCGCGGGACGCGGTTGCCGAGATCTCAGACTCACATCTCATGGGAACACGAAATTTTATCCTACCCGCCACCCAACTCGATAAACCCACGGGAAAATCGGAAGAGTTCGGTTTATTTGGCCCATATAAGGTTATACAACGACCACGGGAATCAATACATCACTTCTGGGCCAGATTCCTCCTCAACAAGGATAGGGCAAAGGGCCGCTGCGAGCAGGAGATGACCAATGCCTTCTGGCATAACTGCCATGATGAGGGCATCCTCGACGCCCTCGCCCGTCACCAAATTCAAACCTTCGCCGAGGTGTCATACCTGATGCTCAAATATTGTGCCATGGAAAGCACTTGGGAAATGTAACAAATGTGTACGGAGCCTCGCAAGATCGAGCAAACCAAAGGAATCCGGAGAAGGCGCACACCCCCGTTCACGTGGCCGGTTACCCCCGCCCCGCAGAGAAAAAGGAACAAAACACATATGAGAGCCAGATCGGTAGTCGTCGTACTACTAGACAAGCCATGCCCATACATTCGACCACGCCTAACACAAGCTCCACCCACAGCCTTCGAGCATGTTGGGTCGTGAGGCAAGCTGCAAAAAGTGGAGAAGGCATCCTCAAGGCCCGAGTTACGAAAGATTGGTGAGGAACGTCGCGTGATAGCAACATAGAGATCCTAACGATCTACAGAATGTTTTCCTCAAAAAATCAAAGAAAGAGAGCCCTTCGATAACTCCATCAAATCCACCATGTAATGGCAGCAAACCCATGGTCGGACACACCAATTACTTTCGACAAGGACGGTTAGCCGATCACCAGCATAGAGCGAGCACCTATCGCCCTAGTCTTAAATCCCATAGTCGAAGGCTTCAGACTAAATAAGGTGCTAATGGACGGGGGCAGCGGTCTAAACCTCATTTATGAGGACACACTAGAAAAAATGCAGTTTGATAGGTCTCGAATTGAACAAAGCAATACCACCTTCCGAGGTATCGTCACCCGAAAGCAAGCACGTTGTACCGAACGAGTAACACTCGACGTGGTGTTTGGCACGCCCGAGAACTACCAATCCGAAGAACTTATTTTTCATATTGTACCCTTTCATAGTGGTTACCATGCCCTGTTAGGATGCAAAGCCTTCAAAAGGTTCCAGGCCATACGACATTGGGGATACATGAAGCTCAAAATGTCGGGGCCAAATGTTGTGATCACATTCATAAGTGACCCAACAGAGCCCTCTGAGCTGAAAATAAAACGGCATCCCTAGCCCTTGAGGTACTAGCGGAAACCCTCGCCGCAGAAGAACTCACTAGACTATTCCATAGTGGACAACGATGACGTGATCCTTGGTAAGCGGCCCAAGTCCACGTCCTTCAAACCTGCGGACGAGATCATCAAATTTCATGTGCACCCGATGGACCCCAATAAAACCGCGTCCATTGGAGCCCAGCTGGACCCTGCAATCGATGAAGCATTGCACACCTTTTTGTGCGAAAATTGGGACATATTCGTGTGGCACCCCTCAGACATGCCAGGAATCCCTCGGGGGTTGGCGGAACACAGCCTGAATATAATAGCCGGATTTAAGCCTGATAAGCAGTCCTTGAGCCAATTTTCCGAACCTTAGCGTCAAGCTATGCATGAAGAACTTGCCAAACTACTAGAAGTCGAGTTCATGAGAGAAATTACACATCTTGACTGTTTGGCAAACCTAGTTATGGTACCAAAGAAGGAAAAATCTTGGCGGCTATGTGTCGATTTCAAAGACCTCAATAAAGCCCGCCCCAAGGATCCTTTTCACTTACCCCGAATAGACCAAATTATCGATGCGATTGCCGGACACAACTCTGTGTGTTTCCTTGATGCTTACTCTGGATACCGTCATATTAAAATGAAGGAATCTTATCAGGCTGCAACCGCCTTCATAACCCCCTATGGGCCACTATGCTTTAACACAATGCCTTTCGGGTTAAAAAACGTGGGCGCCACTTATCAGCACATGATCCACACATGCTTGGAGAAACAAATCGGTAAAACAGTAGAGGCATATGTGGACGACGTGGTCGTCAAGACCAAGCACGCCACCTAGCTGGTAGACGACCTCAGGCATACCTTTGCCAACCTAGGAGAATACAACATACGACTTAACCCGAACAAGGGTCTCTTCGGAGTCCTAGCCGGAAAACTTCTCAGATTAATTGTGTCGCAAAGAGGAATAGAGGCCAATCCGGTCAAGGTCCGAGCCTTGCCACAACTCACGGTCCCTAAAAAGCTGAAGCACGTCCAAAAATGGGCAGGTTGCCTAGCGGCCTTTAGCTAGTTTATCTCTCGCCTCGGCGAGAAAGCCTTCCCACTTTACAGGTTGCTTAAGAACACCAAGAACTTCGAATGGACCGACGAGGCTGAGACGGCTCTGGAGGAAATCAAAACACTGATCGCCAGCAACCCCATTCTAGCAGCACCGTGCGTGGGGGAACCAATGTTGCTATACATCTGGACACCAATCAAGTGGTCATCATGGTCCTCGTCATAGAACGGGAGGCCGTGAGTCACCAACTACGGATACAAAGGCCGGTCTACTATGTATATGAGGTGCTTACCCCATGCAAAACGAGATACCCACACTATCAGAAGATTGCCCACACAATGGTTATGGCATCACGCAAGCTCGGGCACCATTTCTAAGAATGTGCAGTCATGGTAACACCCAAGGTACCCTTGAAGAACATCATTAACAACAAGGACACCACCGGCCGAATAGCTAAATGGGGCATTGAGCTCCTGTCATTCGATATCACTTACAAGCCACGATGAGCCATCAAATCTCAAGTGCTGGCCGACTTCGTCACCGAATGGACAGAGGCAGAGCTCCCAGAGAGTATAGCACTTACGCTCATTGGACCATGTACTTCGACGGGTCCAAAACTCTTGTTGGATTAGGGGCTGGGGTGATCCTCACGTCCCCTACTGGGGATAATGTCCTATACGTGCTACAGATCATGTACGTCGATTCAAATAACGTGGCAGAATATGAGGCACTACTACACGATCTTCATATGACAATCTCAATGGGGATACAACGACTAAAGTTGCGGGGGAACTCAAAACTCGCCATCTCACAAATCAATGGTGAATTCAATGCAAAAAATCCAAAAATGGCAGCATACAAAAACATCGTCCTTAAGATATCAGCATTGTTCGAGGGATTGGAATTCCATCACGTCTCGAGAGACAACAACCAAGTTGCGGACATCCTCGAACGCTTGGGCACAAAGCATGACCCCGTCCCTAGTAACACATTCCTAGAGAGGCTTTTTAAGCCATCCGTGGTATGGAAAGACGAGGTTAGTAGCACATGACGTGATGGTGTAGAACAGGTTGTACCCCCCACAGCCGAGCCGGACGATCAAATCATCGGCAGAACTACAATTGAAGAAACACCTTAGGCTCATGAGGTCATGTCAGTGATCGCGCCATGGACCGAGCCCTTCCTTGCTTACCTTCTACGCAAATAACTCCCTGATGACCATACCGAGGTGAGATGCATCATCCGTCAATCAAAGGCCTACAAGGTCCATGGGGTGAGCTATATAAGAAAAGCACCAGAGGAGTCCTCGAGTGGTGCAACTCCCAGGAAGAAGGGAGGCAGCTTTTGGCTGAAGTACACACATGTATGGGCGGCCACCATGCAGCAGCACGGGCCCTGGTCAGCAAGGCTTTCCGAGCTGGTTTCTTCTGGCCCAAAGCCCGATCGGACGCCCACACTCGTCCTGCATTGTGTGGGGTGTCAAGTTTTCACAAATCAGAGCCACATGCCCCCAATGGCTCTTCGGACAATTCCGATCACCTGCCCTTTGTGGTCTCGGGTCTGGACATGGTTGAACCACTTAAAGGGGGGACCAAGAAAAAGAAATACCTCCTGGTTATGGTTGACAAGTTAACCAAATGGATCGAAGCAAAGCGTGTAAGCTCCACCAAATCCGGTCCAGTCATTGACTTCATATTCGGCGTCGTACACGGTTATGGTGTCCCGCACATCATAATAATTGATAATGGATCCAATTTTACCGCCAAGGAGGTAAAAGATTGGTGTGCAAACTTGGGCATCAAGCTCGGCTATGCCTTGGTATATCACCCTCAGACCAATGGACAAGTCAAACAATTGAATGGGCACATTATGAGTGGTATCAAACCTCGGTTGTTCTGATATCTTGAAGAATCCGACTTTCATTGGGTGGAGGAGCTCGACTCCGTACTATGGGGACAACGTACGACCCCGAATCGTTCAACAGTGTACAAACAATTTTTCATCGTGTACGGGGCCGAAGCGGTCCTCCCTTGCGATATCATCCACGACGTGCTTCGTGTGCGCATGTACGAGGAAAGAGAGGCCGAGTTAGATCGGCAAGACGACTTAGACGCATTGGAAGGCGAGCGTGGTATAGCTTGGGCCCGGTCTACTTTTTTATCAACAGCAGGCTTGACGCTATCAAAGCACAGAAGTTCGGGCAAAAGCATACAATGTGGGTGAACTCATTCTACGCCTCCGAGAGAAGCAGAAGCATAAACTTAGCCCAAGTGGGAAGGCCCCTTCATAATTGATGAAGTCTTGATAGAAGGACCTTATCGCCTGTGCAACCGAGAGGACAACTGACTCGAGCCAAATGTAGCTCGCCTTCAGCGTTTCCGCGGCTATACCGATGTCGTTAGCTTCTTTATACCCTTGCATTTTTTTTCTTTTATCTAGTTTTCCTTGTTTACTTTTGTAGGATTACTTAGATTTTCCCAGGATATGTTCGGATCAACCGAACTACTTCAAGCATTTATCAAAACACATTCATGATAAATAGAATGTCCAAACCCGATAGCGCATGGGGGATTCATAGGGAAGTCGTTCAATGTATTTATTTCTCCTACATATTTCTGTACTATATGCCTCGACTGAACATAGATATATGCCACTATATGCATTAATTATACTTCAGATTCTTGCAATGTTGGGTTGCCTTGCTCCTATGCTTACCCTCTATGTTCGACTAGGGGTAAAGGGAGCACCTCTGCGATTGTTACGACTCGTTCACCCGGATACGTACCTTAGATGGGTGATGCCAAAAGCTATTGTTTCTTAAAATACAACTTGGTCGGCTACGAATGAGGTTCATATAATCGTCAATCTTCGCCACAAAAGGGTATCCTTCCTCCCGAAGTAGCAACTATCTGCACTGCATGGATGCATAGCTATAACATCTGCATTTTATGTAGTAGCCCGAACAAAGGAACCCATTGAGCAACTATTCTGTTTGGAAGATGTTTCTTATGTCGCATTGTAATATAACATAATCCTCCGTGCGCTCCCTCTCTCTTACCACAACATGGCCGGATTGCCTGGTTCTCCGAAATTAGTTCATGCTACCATAGGATACACAGTACGAAACACTCCCGAGTTATTAACACGGGAGGTACAAGTCGATGGCTGGTTAAAGACAGATTTTTCGAGTACGGAAGGAAGTGTCTTGATACACAATTACATATAATCACACGCTAGGCGATTTGTCGAGATGATATATTATGACATTTACGCTGCAGTCTTCTTGTGAAAGGCGGGCGGCGGGCATCACTTGATCATAGACCAGGTGAAGAGGAATCTCTTTACCATACGACCATGCCGACCCAACCCGGGATATGTGCTCTCGATTAAGTTGGGTAAATGGGTCTTCACCATAGCCCACGCTGTTGGGGAACTTTGCATGGGAAACAAAAAATTCCTACGCACACGCAAAACCTATCATGGTGATGATCATCTACGATAGGGGAGATCAGATCCACATACCCTTGTAGATCGCTAAGCGGGAAGCATTAAGAAATGCGGTTGATGTAACCGAACGTCTTCGCGATCCGAATCAGAAGCGTCCCACGAACTCCGTCCCGATCTAGCGCCGAACGGACGACACCTCCGCGTTCAGCACACGTACAGCTCGATGACGATCTTCGCCTTCTTAATCTAGCAAGAGAGATGAAGAGGTAGCTGAATTCTCCAGCAGCACGACGGGGTGGCGGTGATGGTGGTAGATCTACTCCGACAGGGCTTCGCCGTGTCGTACCGAACTAGCTACGGGGTGTCACGAAGTGGTGGAGGGAGAGAGGGCTGCACTGTGGCTTGGTGTGCCAAAAGCCTCTCAAACCTCCACTATACATAGGTGGAACAAGAGGGAGGGTTGCCTTGCCTCCTACTCAAAGTAGGAGGGTTCGGCCGAGCCAAGGGGAGGAGTCCTCCTCCAATTCGGTTTGGTGGAGGACTCCCTTCGCACTTGTCCACCTCCTTCCTTTTTTTTCTTTTTCCTTTTTTTGCCTTTGGACGAAATAAGTTATTGGGCTGGCCTCACCAGCCCACTAAGGACTGGTGCGCTACCAATAGGCCTATTAGGTTCTTTCCCGGGTGAGTGGCCCCTCTTGGTAAAACCCATAACCCATTCGTCACTTCTTGTACTTTACCGGCAATGCCCGAAATCTAGCCAAATGCAACATTCATATATATCAATCTTCGTCTCCGGACCATTCCAGAATCCCTCATGACGTCCAGGATCTCCTCGAGGACTCTGAACTACATTTGGTTTCGAACATCAATAATTCAACTATGCCGAAACGTCACCGAACCTTAAGTTAGCAGAACCTGCGGGTTCGAGAACTATGTAGACATGAACGAGACACTCTTCAGTCAATATCCAATAGCGGGACCTAGATGCCCATATTGGATCCTACATATTCTACAAAGATCTTACCGGTTGAACCTCAATGTCAAGGATTCAATTAATCCTGTATAACATTCCCTTTGTCCTTCAGTATGTTACTTGCCCGAGATTCGATCATCGGCATCTCTATAACTATTTCAATCTTGTTACCGGCAAGTCTCTTTACTCGTTCCATAATACAAGATCCCGTGGCTAACTCTTTAGTCACATTGCTTGAAAGGCTTGTTTGTGATGTTGTATTACGGAGTTGGCCCTGAGATACCTCTTCATCATATAGAGTGAAAAATCCGAGTCTCGATCCATGCTAACTGAACGGACACCTTAGGAGATACCTGTAGAGCACTTATATAGTCACCCAGTTATGTTGCGACGTTTGATACACACAAGGCATTCCTCCGGTGTCAGTGAGTTACATGATCTCATGGTCATAGGAACGTAAACTTGACATGCATAAAACAATAGCAACAAAATAACACGATCACATGCTACATTTATAGTTTGGGTCTTGTCCATCACATCATTCTCCTAATGATGTGATCCAGTTATCAACTCACAACACTTGTCTATGGATAGGAAACCTTAACCATCTTTGATCAATGAGCTAGTCAACTAGAGGCTCACTAGGGACATTGTTTTGTCTATATATCCACACATGCATTTATGTTTCCATTCAATACAATTATAGGATGGATAATAAACGATTGTCTTGAAACAGGAAATATAATAATAACTATTTTATCATTCCCTCTAGGGAATATTTCCAAGAGTCTCCCACTTGCACGAGAGTCAATAATCTAGCTTCACATCTCTATGTGATTTACAATGTAACGAATCTAACACCCATATAGTTCTGGTGTTGATCATGTTTTGCTCGTGGAAGAGATTTAGTCAGCGGATCTCCAACATTTAGATCCATGTGCACTTTGCAAATATTTATGTCCTCCTCCTTGATATAATCGCGGATGGCATTGAAGCGTCACTTCACGAGTCTGGTCCTCTTGTGAAACCAGTGTTGTCACAGAACAGATTTATTGGATCCAGTGCACTCGGCACAACTCCAAGATCTGACATGAACTGCTTCATCCAGACACCCTCCTTAGCCCCCTCTGAGGCAGCTATGTACCCGGTTCGCATGTAGAATCAGCTACGGCGCTTTGCTTGGAACTGCATCAGCTTACCGCACCCCATTAATAATAAATACGTATCCGATTTGTAACTTAGAGTCATCCGGATCAGTATTAAAGCTTGCATTGACGTAACCCTTTACGATGAGCTCTTCGTAACCTCCATAAAGGAGAAACATTTCTTTAGTCCTTTTCAGGTACTTCAGAATATTCTTGCCCGCTGTCCAGTGCTCATTCTTGGATTACTTTGAAACCTGCCTGCCATACTTATGGCAAGGCTCTCATCCGGTCTAGTGCACAACATTGCATACATGATAGACCCTATGGCTGAAGCATAGGGGACGACACTCATCGTTTCTCTATCTTCAGCAGTCACTCGGCATTGAGTATTACTCAACTTTATACCTTGTAACACAGGCAAGAACCCCTTCTTAGATTGTTCCATTTTGATATCCTTCAAAATCTTATCAAGGCATGTGCTTTGTGAAAGTCCTATTAGGCGTCATGATCTATCTCTTTAGATCTTAATGCCTAATATGTAAGTAGCTTCTCCCACGTTCTTCATTGAAAAACTTTTATTCAAGTAATCCTTTACGCTTCCCAAAAGTTCTATATTGTTTCAATCAGCAATATGTCATCCACATAATATATTAGAAATGCTATAGAGCGCCCACTGATACGTCTCCATCGTATCTACTTTTCCAAACTCTTTTGCCCTTGTTTTGGACTCTAATTTGCATGATTTGAATGGAACTAACCTGGACTAACGTTGTTTTCAGCAGAATTGCCATGGTGTTGTCTTTGCGCAGAAATAAAAGTTCTCGGAATGACCTGGAAATTTATGGAGAATTTTTGTGGAATATATAAAAAATACTGGCGCAAGAATCAACGAAGGAAGTGGAGCGTGGACCCCACAAGCCCACCAGGCGTAGGCCCCCCTGGTCGCGCCTCGCAGGCTTGTGGGTCCCATGTTGCTCCACCGCCTCCAATCTCAGCTCTATTTAGCCTCTTTCGTCTGGAAAAAATCGAGGAGAAGAGTTCATCGCGTTTTACGATACGGAGGCGCCGCCACCTCCTGTTTTTCCTCTGGAGGGCAGATCTGGAGTCCGTTCCGGGCTCCGGAGAGGGGAGATCATCGCCATCGTCATCACCAACCTTCCTTCATCGCCAATTCCATGATGCTCTTCACCGTTCGTGAGTAATCTCATCGTAGGCTTGCTGGACGGTGATGGGTTGGATGAGATCTATCATGTAATCAAGTTAGTTTTGACGGGGATTGATCCCTAGTATCCACTATGTTCTGAGATTGATGTTGCTACTACTTTTCCATGCTTAATGGTTGTCACTAGGGCCCGAGTGCCATGATTTCAGATCTGAATCTATTATGTTGTCGCCAATATATATGTGTTCTTGATCCTGGCTTGCAAGTTGTAGTCACCTACTATGTGTTATGACCCGGCAACCCCGGAGTGACAATAGCAGGAACCACTCCCGGAGATGACCATAGTATGAGGAGTTCATGTATTCACCAAGTGTTAATGCGTTGGTACGGTTCTTTATTAAAAGGAGAACCTTAATATCCCGTAGTTTCCATTAGGACCCCGCTGCCACGGGAGGGATGGACGATAGATGTCATGCAAGTTCTTTTCCCTCAGCACGTATGACTACATACGGAATACACGCCTACATTACATTGACGAACTGGAGCTAGTTACATATCTCTCCGTGTTATAACTGTTGCATGATGAATAACATCCGGCATAATCATCCATCACCGATCCAATGCCTACGAGTTTTTCCTACTTGTTCTTGCTATGTTACTTTGCTGCTACTGTTGTCACTGCTGCTACTATTACTGTGTTGCTACTGCTGTTACTTTGCTGCTACTGTTGTCACTTTGCTGCTACTGGTTACTGTTGCTACTGCTGCTATCATACTACCTTGCTACTGATACTTTGTTGCAGATACTAAATCTTTCAGGTGTGGTTGAATTGACATCTCAACTGCTAATACTTGAGAATATTCTTTGGCTTCCCCTTGTGTCGAATCAACAAATTTGGGTTGAATACTCTACCCTCGAAAACTGTTGTGACCCCCTATACTAGTGGGTTATCAAGACCTTTTTCTGGCGCCGTTGCCGGGGAAGCACAGCTATATTCTCTGAGTCACTTGGGATTTACGTCTGGTGATCACTATGAGGAATCCGAAAGATCCAAGAACTAAAGTCTTGCCCTCAACTATGAGGACAGGTAAGGAACTGCCATCTAGCTCTGCACTTGATTCACCTTCAGTTATGAGTAAATTTGCGACACCACCTCCTGCTAGAAATCTTGATATGTCGCATGTGCTTCAAGATGCTACTTCTGCTGTCCATGATGCTTATGATGATGCTATGCTTGATACTGCTTTGCCACCAGGTGCATTCCTTGATGCACAAATTGCTAGAGTTGTTGCTAGATGTGATGATACTTCTGAAACTGCTGATACTATAAGTAGAACCTGCTATTTTGCCTGATAGAACTAGCTCTCCTAGATATTAATTGCCTGATATGTCTGAGTGTTATGTTATGGAGGGAGAGATAGCTGAGGATTTTCTTGCGTGTGAATTTACTACGCAAGTGGAAAGAAAAATCTCTGAACGCTAGGATGAAATACGACTCGAAGTTTGCTACTTCGCCTATCTTTGTGACCGATAAGGATTATGAATTCTCTGTCGACCCTGAGTTAATCACTCCGGTCGAATCTGATCATTTTCACAGTTATGAGTCTGAAACGGTTGTAGCCCATCTTACCAAACTGCACGATATAGCCACCCTATTCACTAGTGAGGAAAAGATTCGCCACTACTATATCCTCAAGCTATTTCCTTTCTCGCTAAAGGATGAAGCTAAGACTTGGTTCACTTATCTTGCTCCTCGTTGTGTGCATAGCCCCCAGCATATGATCTACTACTTCTATGAGAAATATTTCCCTATCCATAAGAAGCATGCTGCCTTGCAGGAAATATACAATTTTATGCAAGTTGAAGAAGAGAGTCTCCCACAAGCTTGGGAGAGGCTCGTCCAGCTACTGAATGCTTTGCCTGATCGCCCTCTTGAGAAGAATGAAATACTTGATATCTTCTATAATGGACTTACCGATGCTTCTAGAGACCACCTAGATAGTTGTGTCGGTTGTGTTTTTAGGGAACGGACTGTAGAACAAGCTGAGATCCTACTAAATAATATATTGTGCAATGAGAATGCTTGGACTATTCCCGAACCACCTCCAAAGCCAACTCCAAAGAAAAGAGGTATTCTATTCCTCAGTTCTGAAGATATGCAAGAAGCTAAGAAATCTATGAAAGAGAAAGGCATTAAATCTTAAGATGTAAAAAATCTACCACCTATCGAAGAGATCCATGGTCTCGATAACCCAATACAGGTAGTTGAAGTAAATTCTCTTCGTAGGTTCGATGAGAGTGATATTCCTTTTGATAAACCTGCTAGCTTATGCCTGGATGAATTTGATAACTTTTTTGCCAAACAACAAAGTTTCAATGATTATGTTAGCAGACAACTGGAATAGAATGCTCGTATGCTTAGTCATTTAAGTGCTTGTGTGGACAGAAACGCCAATGATCTTAAGCTCTTGAGTAAACATGCCTCTATGGTTACTACTCGGGTAGAACAAGTACTTATGGCTCAGAATGACTTGCTCAATGAGTTGAATGACAATTCTGTCAGAGTCGTCACTAGAGGCGGTAGAATGACCCAGGAACCTTTGTATCCTGAGGGTCATCCTAAGAGAATTGAACAGGATTCTCAAGGAGTTAGCACTGATGCACCTAGTCATCCTAGAAAGAAGAAGAAAGATGATAGGAACTTGCACGCTAGCAACCCTGTTGCTGCTACACCTGAGAGTCCAAACGATGTCTGTGTCTCTGATGCCGAAACACAATCTGGTGATGAACATGAGCCTAATGATAATATCAATAGTGATGTTCAAGTTGATGCTCAACGTAGCAATGATAAGGATGTGGAGATTGAACCTGTTGATCTTGATAACCCACAGCCTAAGAATAAGAGATACGATAAGAACGACTTTGCTGCTAGGAAGCATGGTAAAGAAAGGGAACCATGGGTTCAGAAACCCATGCCCTTTCCTCCCAAACCATCCAAGAAAAAGGATGATGAGGATTTTGAGCGATTTGTTGAAATGATTGGACCTATCTTTCTGCAAATGCATTTGACTGATATGCTCAAAATTTCTCCGTATGCTAAGTACATGAAGGATATTGTGACTAATAAGAGGAGGATACGTGAGGTTGAGATTTCCACCATGCTCGCTAATTATACCTTCAAGGGTGGAACTCCTAAGAAACTAGGTGATCCCGGAGTGCCCACTATACCTTGCTCCATTAAAGGAAACTACGTTAGAACTGCTTTATGCGACCTTGGAGCCAATGTTAGTGTTATGCCTCTCTCTCTTTATCGTAGGCTTGAACTGGATAAGTTGACACCCACTCAAACCTCTCTGCAAATGGCCAACAAATTAACTGCTTTCCCTATCGGCATTTGCGAGGATGTGCCTGTTGTGGTTGCCAACGTCACTATCTTAACAGACTTTGTTATTCTGGATATTCCCGAGGATGATGCCATGGTGGTCATCCTCGGAAGACCCTTCTTAAACACTGCATGGGCTGTTATTGATTGCAACAAAGGAAATGTCACTTTCCATGTCAACGGCAATGAGCATACGGTGCACTTTCCGAAGAAACAATATCGAGTACATTGCATCAATGATATCGAAAAAAATTCATCGATTCTTATTGGGAGCTTTGAATGCCCTATACCTATTGTAAAGATGAAGTATGATTTGCTTGTTGGGGACATTCGCATCCCCATTGAGGTAACCTAGTGACTATTCGAAAATTCTCCGTTTCCTTTTGCGATTCAAAAATGTTTGTCAAGGAGACTTGATCAACCTCATTGACGGATTTCTTTCGATGACCATGAGATGGATGAATCGAGGAGTCACAAATCTATGTTCCAAGTTTTCACCTTCGGAAGCTTAGAAGAAAAATGATAGGTTTAGTTTAGTTTTCCCTGTTTTCTGTTTTAGCGTCCCGTAGAAAAGTACCTCGAAAATAAAAGTTCTCCAAATGCCGTGAAAATCACGTATGATTTTTTCTGGAATTTTTTAAAAATACTGAGACGAAGAGCTACTCAGGGGGCTGCACCAGTGCGCCACAAACCCTGGAGGCGCGGGCACCCCCCTGGCCGCACCACCCAGGGTTGTGGGGCCCACGTGTACCCCCTCCACACATTATAGCTCCCATCTGTTTCTCCTACCTGCAGAAAAAATTGTTTCGCATCTCAAACCCGTGTTCTTGCTCTTCTTGCTCGGATTTTCGGTCTCCTTGTGCAAAGCACCATTCACCAAACTGTTTTGGGGAAATTGCTCCCTGGTAAATGACTCCTCCATTGGTCCAATTAGTTTTTGCTCTAGTGCCTTATACTTCGCGTATTTTAGCTGCCTTGGTGACCCTGTTCTTGAGCTTTGCATGCTAATTTTAGCTGGTCCCAAGTAGTTTTGATGCGTAATATGGCCTCTAGGCACTTGTGGGAGTAGTTGCTATGAGTTTAGTTGAGCCTTGTTCACTTTTCCTTAGAGTCACCGAAAATTTCACAAAAGGAAGATGTTCAGGAGAAACTATCATGGTGGTTCCTCAAGCAAGAGAGGTCCCGTCTCGCGATTCGGGAGCCCGATCCTTACCAACAAGGAACGCACAAGTACAACCATGTGAATGGCCTTCTGATGAATTCATGATTGAGGCAGGTTTCAAAGACGAGTTTGATACACTTGTTCACAACGTCGGACTCGAAGAATTCATCTCCGACAAATGTGAATAGTATGTTACTCTCACTGCCTCTTTTGTTCGTAGATTCAAATTTTCAGCTGGCCGTGACACATCCGTACTGTTTGATCTCTATGACAAATCGTATACCATGGATTTAGAGGATTTCAATAGAATTTGTAAGATACCTGTTTGGGGTAGTCTCAATGATCCTCCTAAATCTTCGGTTAGAGATTTTTTCTCTGGTATAACTGTCGGAGAAACTAGAAATATTACACACGCTACCATGGGGAGCATTCATTTTCCTGCCTTGCATTATTTTGCCCTCTTCATAGGAAGATGCATTAATGGCAAGATTGAGCATTGTCACCTCTGTGCACCCGACCTTAGTATTCTTAAGAGCGCAGTTACGGGTGATAGAAGTTTCAACATGGGAGCTATAATAGCAAGGAGGCTGAATAATAATGCTAATGAAAGAGATTTCTTTTGTGCAATCTATGCCACTCGCATAGCAAATTTTCTTGGAGTACCCATCCGGAAGGACATCCCCCACTCCATACAGCTTTCCTTGATCACACCGCTTTGACACACTATCAGTTCCTTGAGAGGGATGATGAATCCCTCCTATACCGCTTAATATTTAACCGGCAGCGTGTTTTCCATATTACCCTTCCTGCTCCTGCCTTCTTTGAATTTCAGGTAAAACGGATATATTACATAACCAGAGAAGAGGCAGAAGAGTATGAGAGGGAGGCAAAGCTTGCTCGTCTCTGTGAGATTGCTATTCAGGCAGTGGCTGCAGCGCTCCCGTATAACCCCCATTATGATTTTGGGTATCGCCCGGACCATCCTTGGGAGTAGACCAACTTAGGCCAAAAGCCTAAGCTTGGGGTTTCTCACCGACTTTATATTCTTGCTTACACTTTCACTTTGTTAGTCGGTGTTCACACTTTGCCACTGTATCATCCGTGCTAGTTTATTTCTTTTTTCTCATTTTATTTTCGTGTGTTTGTCTAGTTTGAGAAAACCCAAAAAGATTTTCTTGTTCTTCTTTTGCTTGTTGGGAGCTTTCCCGTGTAAATAGTTTTCTTTTTCTTTGGGTCAAGGTAGAAGACCATGGTTACAATGTTTAGTGGCTCTCGCATGCATATCTGTTTATCTATCAAAGAGCCATATTACTTTGCCTTTCTTCTTTGTGTTTGCTTGCAGATTCCATCTTAGTCCAATGCACGAGCACTCTTATTATTGTTCACATCATTCGGTCGTGCAAGTGAAAGGCAATAATGACGATATATGATGAAGTGACTGAGCCTGGAAAAGCTGGTATGAACTCGATCTATTTTGATTTTGTAAATATGACTAGCTCATCGTTTCTAGTGCAGCTTTGTTGTGACAGAAACATGTTTGCAATGACAACTTAGAGATCATAGTTTCTGATGCCATGCTTAATTAGCTAGGAGCTTATAATGGTTTGCCTTGGATGCCAACATGAATCGAGAGATGATTATGATGTAGTATGATAGGATGGTATCCTCCTTTGAATGATTCAAGTGGCTTGACTTGGCGCATGTTTACGCATGTAGTTGAAACAAAATCAACATAGCCTCTATGATATTCATGTTCATGGTGATTTATGTCCTACTCATGTTTGCACTCAATGTTGGTTAATCTCAATGCATTTTGATGACTGTTGTCGCTCTCTAGTTCATCGCTTTCCAGTCTTTTGCTAGCCTTCACTTGTACTAAGCGGGAATATTGCTTGTGCATCCACTTCCATAAACCCAAAGTTGTTCCATATGAGTCCACCATACCTACCTATATGCGGTATCTACCTGCCGTTCCAAGTAAATTTGCATGTGCCACTCTCTAAACCTTCAAGAAATAATCTGTTTTGCATGACCGAACCGCTCAGGTGGTGACAGGGGGCTATCAGTATCTTCCATGCTAGGTGTGTTATCCTCGATATGTGTTTATTCACTATCATTCACGAGAAAGGGGCTGGTAATTAGAATGCCCAGTTCCATGCTCAAATCGAAAAGATAATTGCAAACAAAACTCCCCCTGGATTGATCTTGGTATGGACGACACCCGAGGAATCGGCTAGTCGTGGAGTGTGATTGATCGATGGTGGGGGAGTCAAAACTTTACTTTTCTGTTTGGGAACCTCCTATAGCATGTGTAGCATGGAAGATGGTGAGAATTATTAGTCATTGCATTGACAATGAAAGCATGCCACCCAAAATTATTATCTCTGTTTTCAAAGCTTGAGCTCTAGCACCTCTGCAAATCAATGCTTCCCTCTGTGAAGGGCCTGTCTATTTATGTTCCTATTGAGTCATCCTCTTCTTATAAAAGCACCAATTAGAGAGCACCTCTGTCATTTTTATGCTTTGCTTTTAAATGTGATTGAGTATGACTGTGACTAGATCTTCTTTGCCATGAATTATAATGTTTAGTCAGCCCTTGGTCTTTGAAGGTGCTCTGCATTTATGTTTTGCGGTCTCAGAAAGAGCTAGCGAGATACCATCTGTTCACACTGCTTCTTGATTGTTTTGATTGAAGTGTTGACGTTTGAGACTTATTATTATTGCTCGCTAGTTGATTATGCCATTGATATGAGTTTACCATGAGACCTAGATGTCATTTGCTTATGTGGTTAGCTTGTGATCTTGCTGAAATTATGGTTATGAGTTAGACATAGTTGCAACAACAAGATCAAACAGAGTTCGTAAAAGTTTTTCTTTTGTCTCTTTTAGTTTGTCAACTGAATTGCTTGAGGACAAGCAAGGTTTTAAGATTGGGGGAGTTGATACGTCTCCATCGTATCTACTTTTCCAAACTCTTTTGCCCTTGTTTTGGACTCTAATTTGCATGATTTGAATGGAACTAACCCGGACTAACGCTGTTTTCAGCAGAATTGCCATGGTGTTGTTTTTGCACAGAAATAAAAGTTCTCGGAATGACCTGGAAATTCACATAGAATTTTTGTGGAATATATAAAAATTACTGGCGCAAGAATCAACGGAGTAAGTGGAGCGTGGAGCCCACAAGCCCACCAGGCGCGGGCCCCCCTGGCCGTGCCTGGCAGGCTTGTGGGCCCACATTGCTCCACTGCCTCCAATCTCAGCTCTATTTAGCCTCTTTCGTCCGGAAAAAAAATCAAGGAGTAGAGTTCATCGCGTTTTACGATATGGAGGCGCCGCCACCTCCTGTTCTTCCTCTGGAGGGCAGATCTGCAGTCCGTTCTGGGCTCCGGAGAGGGGAGATCGTCGCCATCGTCATCACCAACCTTCCTTCATCGCCAATTCCATGATGCTCTTCACCGTTCGTGAGTAATCTCATCGTAGGCTTGCTGGACGGTGATGGGTTGGATGAGATCTATCATGTAATCGATTTAGTTTTCACGGGGATTGATCCCTAGTATCCACTATGTTCTGAGATTGATGTTGCTGCTACTTTGCCATGCTTAATGCTTTTCACTAGGGCCCGAGTGCCATGATTTCAGATCTGAACCTATTATGTTGTCGCCAATATATGTGTGTTCTTGATCCTATCTTGCAAGTTGTAGTCACCTACTATGTGTTATGACCCGGCAACCCCGGAGTGACAATAGTCGGAACCACTCCCGGAGATGACCATAGTATGAGGAGTTCATGTATTCACCAAGAGTTAATGTGTTGTTCCGGTTCTTTATTAAAAGGAGAACCTTAATATCCCGTAGTTTCCATTAGGACCCCGCTGCCACGGGAGGGATGGACAATAGATGTCATGCAAGTTCTTTTCCCTTAGCACGTATGACTACATACGGAATACATGCCTACATTACATTGACGAACTGGAGCTAGTTACATTTCTCTCCGTGTTATAACTGTTGCATGATGAATAACATCCGGGATAATAATCCATCACCGATCCAATGCCTACGAGTTTTTCCTACTGGTTCTTGCTACGTTACTTTGTTGCTACTGTTGTCACTACTGCTACTGTTACTCTGTTGCTACTGTTGTTACTTTGCTGCTACTGCTGTCACTTTGCTGCTACTGGTTACTGTTGCTACTACTGCTATCATACTACCTTGCTACTAATACTTTGCTGCAGATACTAAATCTTTCAGGTGTGGTTGAATTGACAACTCAACTGCTAATACTTGAGAATATTCTTTGGCTTCCCCTTGTGTTGAATCAACAAATTTGGGTTGAATACTCTACCCTCGAAAACTGTTGCGATCCCCTATACTTGTGGGTTATCACCCACTCACTTTCTTGTAAATACAAGCTTCTCCAACTCCGAGATGCTTGCACCAGTCCATAAATGGATCGCTAGAGCTTGCACACTTTGTCTGCATTCTCTAGATCGACAAAAGCTTCTGGTTGTATCATATACAACTCTTCCTTAAGAAACCCGTTAAGGAACGCTGTTTTGACATCCATCTGCCAAATTTCATAATCGAAAAATGTAGCTATTGCTAACATAATTCTGACGGACTTAAGCATCGCTACTGCTGAGAAAGTTTCATCATAGTCAACTCCTTGAACTTGTGAAAAACCCTTTGCCACAAGTCGAGGTTTATAGATGGTCACATTACCGTTTGCGTCCGTTTTCTTCTTAAAGATCCATTTGTTCTGAATGGCCTTTCGGCCTTCAGGTAATACTTCCAAAGTCCATACTTTGTTTTCATACATAGATCCTATCTCGGATTTCATAGCTTCTAACAATTTGTTGGAATCCGGACCCACCATTCCTTCTCCATAGCTCGCAGGTTCCTTGTTCTAACAACATGATTGATAAGATAGGATTCACGTACCACTCAGGAGAAATACGTGCCATTGTCGACCTATGAGGTTTGATAGCAACTTGATCTGAAGTTTCATGATCATCATCATTAGCTTCCTCTTCAACTGGTGTAGCCTCGACATAAACTTATTTCTGTCATGCGCCACCATCTTGTTGAAGCAAAGGTTCTACAAACTCATCAAGTTCTACGTTCCTCCCACTCAAATCTTTCGAGAGAAACTCTTTCTCAAGAAAATCTCCGTTCTTAGCGACAAACACTTTTCCCTCGGATGTGAGATAGAAGGTATACCCAACTGTCTCTTTTGGGTAACCTATGAAGACGCACTTTTCCGCTTTGGGTTCCAGCTTTTCAGGCTGAAGCTTTTTGACATAAGCATCACATCCCCAAACTTTAAGAAACGAAACTTTGGCTTCTTGCCATACCGCAGTTCATATGGTGTTGTCTCAACGGATTTTGATGGTGCCCTATTTAAAGTGAATGCAACAGTCTCTAATGCATAGCCCCAAAACGATAACGACAAATCGATAAGAGACATCATAGAACGCACCATGTCTAATAAAGTACGATTACGACGTTCGGGCACACCATTACGTTGTGGTGTTCCAGGCGGTGTCAACTGTGAAACCATTCCACGTTGTCTTAAGTGAGCATCAAACTCGTAACTCAGATACTCACCTCCTCGATCAGATCGTAGGAATGTGATCTTCTTGTTATGATGATTTTCAACTTGACTCTGAAATTGCTTGAAATTTTCAAACGTTTCAGACTTGTGCTTCATCAAGTAAATATAACCATATTTACTCAAATCATAAGTGAAGGTGAGAAAATAACGATATCCACCACACGCCTCTATGCTCATGGTCCGCATACAGTATGTATGATCTCCAACAAGTCACTTGCACGCTCCATTGTTCCGGAGAACGGAGTCTAAGTCATCTTGCCCATGAGGCATGGTTCACATGTGTCAAGTGATTCAAAATCAAGTGACTCCAAAAGTCCATCAGCATGGAGTTTCTTCATGTGTTTTACACCAATAAGACCTATGCGGCAGTGCCACAAGAAAGTGGTGCTATCATTACTAACTCTACAACTTTTGGTCTCAATGTTATGGATATGAGTGCCATCACTATCGAGATTCAACATGAACAAACCCCTCACATTGGGTGCATGACCATAAAAGATATTTCTCATATAAATATAACAACCATTATTCTATGACTTAAATGAGTAACCGACTCGCAATAAACAAGATCCAGATATAATGTTCATGCTCAACGCATGCACTAAATAACAATTATTTAAGTTCATCACTAATCCCGATGGTAACTGAAGTGTGATCGTGCCGACAGTGATCGCATCAACCTTGGAACCATTTCCCACGCGCATCATCCCTTCATCCTTTGTCAGCCTTCGTTTATTCCACAGTTGCGATTTCGAGTTGCAAAATGTGAGCAACAAAACCGGTATAAAATACTCAGGTACTACTACAAGAGCTGGTGAGGTTCACATCAATAACATGTATATCAAATATACCTTGTTTGGCATTGGCCGCCTTCTTATCGGCCAGATACTTGGAGCAATTTCGCTTCCAGTGGCCAGTCCCCTTGCAATAATAACACTCAATTTCCGGCTTGGGTCCAAAATTGGGTTTCTTCGTCGGAGGGGCAACAGCTTTGCCACTCTTCTTGGAGTTACCCTTCTTTTCCTTGTCGTTTTCCTCGAAACTGGTGGTCTTATTGACCATCAACACTTGATGCTCTTTCTGGATTTCTGACTCTGCGACTTTCAGCATCGCAAATAGCCCGGCGAGTGACTTATTCATCCCTTGCATGTTATAGCTCAACATGAAGATCTTATAGCTAGGTGGCAGTGATTGAAGAACTCTATCAGTGATAGCCTCTTGCGGGAGAGCAATCCCCAGCTCAGCTAGACGGTTAGAGTACCCTAACATTCTAAGTATGAGTTCACTAACAGACCCGTTCTCCTCCATTTTGCAAGCATAGAACTTATTGGAGGTTTCATACCTCTTGATCCGGGCATTCTTCTCAAAGATAAACTTCAACTCCTAGAACATCTCATATGCTCCATGCCGTTCAAAATGTCTTTGAAGTCCCGGTTCAAAGCCATAAAAACTGCACATTGAACTAATGAGTAGGCATCCTTATGTGACTGCCAAGCATTCAAAATTTCTTGGGTCGCCATATCGGGTGGTGCATCACCTAGCGTTGCATCAAGGACATATTGCTTTTGGGCAGCCGTGGGGATAAGCCTCAAATTAAGGTCCTAGTCAACAAAGTTGCTTCCATCATCTTTCAGCTTAGCTTTCTCTAGGAACGCATTAAAATTCAGGGTTGCTACTGCGCGAGCCATTGATCTACAACATAAAATTTTGCAAATATTACTTACACTATGTTCAAGATAATTGAGTTTAGCTAATCATATTACTAATAAACTCCCACTCAAATTGACATCCCTCTAGTCATTCAAGTGTCGCATGATCCAAATATACTAACTCAAGTCCGATCATCACGTGAGTTGAGTTTAGTTTCAATGGTGAACATCTCCATGTTGATCATATCAACTATATGATTCATGCTCGACCTTTCGGTCTCTAGTGTTCCGAGGCCATATCTGTACATGATAGGCTCGTCAACTTTAACCCGAGTGTTCCGTGTGTGCAACTGTTTTGCACCCGTTGTATATGAACGTAGAGTCTATCACACCCGATCATCACGTGGTGTCTCGAAATGATGAACTGTCGCAACAATGCACAGTTGGGGAGAACACAATTTCATCTTGAAATTTTAGTGAGGGATCACCTTATAATGCTATCGTCGTCCTAAGCAAAATAAGGTGCATAAAAGGATTATCATCACATGCATATCATAAGTGACATGATATGGCCATGAACTTGTGCTTCTTGATCTCCATTACCAAAGCACCGGCATGATCTCCATCTTCACCCGCGCCACACCATGATCTCCATCATCGTGCTTCCATCGAGGTTGTCGCGCTAACTATTATGTTACTACTGAAGCTACTACTAGCGATAAAGCAAAGCATCACCAAGCGCAAAATAATTAAAGACAACCCATGGCCCTTGCCGGTTGATGTAGCATCGACGTGCAAGTCGATATTTTAACTATTACAAGATGATCATCTCATACATCCAATATATCATATCATTTCTTTGGCCATATCACATCACATGCATACCCTGCAAAAATAAGTTAGACATCCTCTAATTTGTTGTTGCAAATTTTACATGGCTGCTATGGGTATCTAGTATGATCGCATCTTACTTCGCAAAGCCACAACGGTGATATGCAAATTGCTATTTAACCTTCTCCAAGGACCACCTCGTTCAAATCCGATTCAACTAAAGTTGAAGAAACAGACACCCGCCAGTCATCTTTATGCAACATGTTGCATGTTAGTCGACGAAACAGGTCTCTCATAAGCGTACGAGTAATGTTGGTCCCGATCGCTTCAATCCAACAATATTGTTGAATCAAGAAAAGACTAAGGACGGCAGCAAATTGAATATCAACACCCACAAACTCTTTTGTGTTCTACTCGAGATATCATCTACGCATGAACCTAGCTCATGATGCCATTGTTGGGAAATGTTGCATGGGAAACAAATATTTTCCTACGCACACGCAAAACCTATCATGGTGATGATCATCTACGAGAGGGGAGATAGGATCCACATACCCTTGTAGATTGCTAAGCGAGAAGCGTTAAGAAACGCGGTTGATGTAATCGAACGTCTTCGCGATCCGAATCGCAAGTGTCCCACGAACTTTGTCCCGATATAGCGCCGAACGGACGACACCTCCTCGTTCAACACACGTACAACTCGATGAGGATCTCCACCTTCTTGATCCAGCAAGAGAGATGAAGAGGTAGCTGAATTCTCCGGTAGCACGATGGCGTAGGGTGATGGTGGTGGAGCTACTCCGGCAGGGCTTCGTCGTGCCGTACCGAACTAGCTACGGGGTGTCACAAAGTGGTGGAGGGAGAGAGGGTTGCACTATGGCTTGGGGTGCCAAAAGAATCTCAAACCTCCACTATATATAGGTGGAACAAGAGGTAGGGTTGCCTTGCCTCCTACTCAAAGTAAGAGGGTTCGGTCGAGCCAAGGGGAGGAGTCCTCCTCCAATTCGGTTTGGTGGAGGACTCCCTTCCCACTTGTCCACCTCCTTCCTTTTTTCCTTTTTTTTGCCTTTGTACGAAATAGGTTATTGGGCTGGCCTCACCAGCCCACTAAGGGCTGGCGCGCCACTTATTGGCTTATTAGGTCCTCTCCCGGGTGAGTGGCCCCTCCCGGTAAAACCCCAGATCCCATTCGTTACTCCTGGTAAAGCCTAAAATCTTTCCGGAAGCCAAATGAAACATTCATGTATATCAATTATCTCTATCGTTTTGTTCACATGTTATTCACTGTGCAAATCCGGTATTGTCATCAATCCACCAAAAGGGGGGAGATTGTTAGGGCATAGTTTATGCCTAAGTAATTTTGGTGATTGATGACAGTACCGCAAAGGACTAACCGTGTGTGTTAAGATTTCTGATAACACACGTCAACGGCACAAGACGACTCGCCTCCTCTTTCATGGAACAGAAGCACGGTGTACTCTACGATTCTCTTTATTTGAGTCATAGGAACGACGTACTATTAAGAGGGGAACCGTAGTGGAAAGGTTTGGGTGGAATCAATTTTGCACGCGCACACTTTATCTTCTTTCCCCCTTGCCGGCAACTTTGGAGTGGCTCCCGCCTTTGAGTTTTTATCTTCTTGGCAAATGGTCCCTCAGTGGTAGTTCTGCTGTGTCTAGCGGTAGTACCGCTAGCCCTAGCGGTAGTACCGCTGGAGTGCGAGCGGTAGTACCACTGCAGCCAGCGGTAGTACCGCCCCTCGTCAGCGGTAGTACCGCTCCAGGAGCTTAGTACCGCCTTCCTAGCGGTTGTACTTGGATGGACCTTTTGCGAAGACTTTCTTGGCGGTGGTTGGCCCGGTAGTGCTTATGCACTACCATGGGCCCAGTGGTAGTACCGCTGCAGCCAGCGGTAGTGCCGCTGAGTGCCAGCGATAGTACCGCTAGGCACGGGCTGTGAGTGGGAAAACGGTTGGATTCCCCCCCCCCCCACTATATAAGGGGTTCTTCTAGCTGTGGAACCTTATCTCTTACCCTCCCAAGCTCCATTGTTGCTCCCTAAGCTTAAAAGTGCCTGATCTCTCTCCCTAGCCAATCAAACTTGTTGATTCTTTAGGGATTGGTTGAGAAGGCCTAGATCTACACTTCCACCAAGAGAAAAGTTGATTCCCCCACCAATCCCTTGCGGATCTTGTTACTCTTGGGTGTTTGAGCATCCTAGATGGTTGAGGTCACCTCGAAGCCACATTCCATTGTGGTGAAGCTTCGTGGTCTTGTTGGGAGCCTCCAAGCTTTGTGTGGAGTTTGCCCAACCTTGTTTGTAAAGGTTCGGTCGCCGCCTTCAAGGGCACCTATAGTGGAATCACGGTACCTTGCATCGTTTGAGGGCGTGAGGAGAATACGGTGGCCTTAGTGGCTTATTGTGGAGCATTGTGCCTCCACACCGCTCCAATGGAGACGTACTTCCTGTCAAAGGGAAGGAACTTCGGTAACACATCCTTGTCTTCATTGGTTCCACTTGTGGTTATCTCTAACCTTTACTTTGTGAATGCTTATGTTGTTGTCTATCTCTTACTTGTCTTAGTAGCTCTTGTTGTTAGCTTCATTACGGTTCACCCCATTGTTGTTATATTTGTGAACCCGTATATTGTTTACCCTAACTTGCTAAGATTATTTAAAAAGTGGTCGTTGCCCTCCCAAGCTCCATTGTTGCTCCCTAAGCTCAAAAGTGTCCGATCTCTCTCCCTAGCCAATCAAACTTGTTGATTCTTTAGGGATTGGTTGAGAAGGCCTAGATCTACACTTCCACCCAAACCTTTCCACTATGGTTCCCCTCTTAATAGTACGGCGTTCCTATGACTCAAATAAAGAGAATCATAGAGTACACCATGCTTCTGTTCCATGAAAGAGGAGGCGAGTCGTCTTGTGCCATTGACGTGTGTCATCTGAAATCTTAACACACACGGTTAGTCCTTTGCGGTACTGTCATCAATCACCAAAATTACTTAGGCATAAACTATGCCCTAACAATCTCCCCCTTTTTGGTGGATTGATGGAAATACCGGATTTGCACAGTGAATAACATGTGAACAAAAAGATAGAGATAAATGAAAATAAGGAGCATATGACTCACAGCATATGATGGAAATAAATCTCACACTAGTTCATGTCTCACGTCACACAAAGCAAAGATGGCAAAATAGAAGCAAACCAAGTTCAAAGCAAACACGAAAGATAAGCAAAGCTAAGCAAAGTTCAACTCTCAAATCCAACTCCTAGACTCTCTCCCCCTTTGGCACAAGACACCAAAAAGGGGCACAACTAACGACACAGGTGGTCACTCCTCATCCTCATCATCCCCAGACTCGTCTGTAGCATCCAGATCGTCCTGCTCCTCCTCAATGTCCTCCTCCTCCTCGGCATCAGACCACTGATAACCTTGAGCCCGCATCCAAGCCGACTCTGGAGTGATGTCGTCCTCTGAGCCGCTGGAGATCTCAACATCAAGTGTCCTCGGGACACGCTTGTGCCTCTGACGGTTCTCCTTCTGGGCCACATGAGTCTGATACTGTCCCTTAGCCTGCATACAAAAGAGAGTCTTCATTTTATCCTGCAGTTTCACGGCCCAAGATGGCATAGCAGAAGAGCGGGACTGGGAAGCGGTGCCTCTGTCAGCAGCAGTCTCTGTGTCAGTGTCCATGTGCTGAGATGAAGTTGATGGGTTGGCCCATTTGTCCTTGATGCGGAGCTTAATAGGATCATGCGCAAAGTAATCGGCCTGAAGGTGGAACTCCTCAAGCGGATAAGTGTCTTGCCACTTCTGGCGAATATAGGCAAACAAGTAGGGCCCGTAGATGGGAACCTTGCGCATCATGATGCAGTTCCAGAGCTCAGTGAACATGACGTCAGAGATATCAAGAGAGGCAGACTCCTTAGTCATAGCCTCTCACAAAGCAGAAGCATCTCAGCCAGAGAACCGTGTACCTCGTCGAAGTTGCCAATGCGAGGGAAGAGGGTGTTGCGAAAGATCCGATGCATGATATCCATATGCCTGGGGAGCACACCTTTCTTCACATAGAGTTGCTGCAACCTGTCCTTGGCGGGGGCCCTATCAGTGGAAGCTGCAGCATGAGGACGCGACCCAATTGGAGTGTCAGCTCCCTGAAAGTCAACCTTGAGAAATGCCATGAATTCACGCCAGGAACCTGTCATCTTCTGAGTCCCAGTCATCCAAACCAGGGAGCGCTCGTCATCAGGCGAGAAGTGAACCGTGACATAGAACTGGGCAACAACATCTGGATCAAAGTCTTTCTTGAAGGAGATGATCTCCTTAATGCCCAGCTTGTCAATAAGAGAGAGAGCATCACCAAAGTAATCCAGGTTCCGCTGAAGGTGAGCCAAGTCAATCCACTAAACTGGAACAAAACTCTTCTTGAAATGCTTGATGATGTCACGATAGATCCTGCAGTGATCCGTTGCCCAAACATGCTCGACATCCCTGATCACAGCCTTCTCTTGGAGATAGTGATTTTGGGTGCGGAACCACAGAAAATCCTTAGGGGGCATAGTGCGAACTTTGACCCCCTTGTCCTTGTGAGCGGCCTTTTTGAAGGACTTCTTATTGGGTTGCAGACCGGAAGTGGCGGAGCCCTCTGGAGCCTCTGGATTGCGATAATGCTTCGACTGTGTGTCCCGTGTGGGGTTCGAGCGACGAGCACCACCTGTGACACAAAACACACACCGAAAAAGAGCGACAGAAGGAGTCAAGGCAATGAACAAGAAGAGGCATAAAAGTAAACACACATTGCCAAGCAAATGAAAAGAAGAGACAGAATATCCTTCTGGCGGTAGTACCGCTACCCCTGGCGGTAGTACCGCTGGGGTCCTGGCGGTAGTACCGCTAGGGTTTGACTTTCATATCTGAATATGAAAAGGACCCATAGAGACGGCTACATGGAATTTACGAGGGCCATGGGATTGTGTATAATCACTAAAAAACTCCACCACAGCCTTAACCACATGAGGATCACAAGTACCATCTAAATAAGGACATGCCTAGTCAAGAGGATGCAAGTTTTAGATCTAATCCAAAAATAGACGAAGTGCTTGATCTAAAACATGAAAATCCTAGGGCATGGCAAGATAAAGGCAAAGAATCATAGGACCTACACTCCCCTCGAATATCTCCTTCATGTCATCCAAGAACAAAGCACAATACCATACACATGGATCCAAATCACCAATGCTCCTAACCCTAGAACAAGAAAACATCAACTAAGAGAAGAAAGAGAGGAGCTTTACCGGGGTCCATGGCACTTGGAGGAGGAAGGAGAAGTGCAGCAAACCCTCCAACTCAACAGAGAGAAGGGGCTCCATGGATAGAGATCCAAATAGGGGGAGTTCGGGGTTGGAGAGGGAGGAGCCACGAGGAAGAAGAAAAAGGCAGGAAAAAACGGGCTCCCCCTCCTTTATATAGCCCAAGGGGTACGGGCCAGCGGTAGTACCGCTGTGGTCCTGGCGGTAGTACCGCTACCTGGCGGTAGTACCGCTGGCTGCAGCGGTAGTACCGCTGGGGTCCTGGCGGTAGTATCGCTCCCCCTGGCGATAGTACCGCTCCCCCTTGAGACAGCCCTAAAAATATCCTAGTTAGGTCGTGGTAGACTCGGGTCCTAGCGGTAGTATCGCTGGGGTCCTGGCGGTAGTACCGCTACCCCCGGTGGTAGTACCGCTACCCCCGGCGGTAGTACCGCTACCCCCGGCGGTAGTACCGCTGGAGTCCTGGCGGTAGTACCGCTACCCCTGGCGATAGTACCGCTGCAAATGTCACAACGGGACCTAGGAGATGAGAAGAACGTGGGCAAATGACAAGTTAGTGAAAATAAGAAGATAGCATCAGCAAGATATACTGACTTGTCATTTTGTATCCTTTCTTCCATATGAGACAAAGGTGGGGGCGGTGGCCGAGGCCACCTATGTTTGAGACAAAGGTATGACACCGCAAAGAATTATCCTTGGGTTCATGACCAACGCTCGTCTTTGAAGTACAGGTGCCATTTGGCAATGGCTAAAGTGAAAGACTAGATCGATTTATGCATAATGGGGGGAGGAAGAGTTCATTGAGAGAACAACACTCCCCCTATGTCCATGCCTACATCTAGAACAAGATAGAATGCATAGTAAGGTGCAATGTGCCTAGTTTCAATCCAAATTACTTGAATCAATGATATTTAGCTCATGCCTTAACTCCCGGAACCTTGCTTCATCTAGGGGCTTAGTAAAAATATCTGCAAGTTGCTCTTCAGTGTGGATGAAGTGAACCTCAATATCACCTAGCTTGATATGTTCACAAATGAAGTGACGGCGAATATCAATATGCTTGGTCTTGCTATGTTGCACTGGGTTGAGGGAAATCTTGATAGCACCTTGATTGTCACATAGAAGAGGCACTTTGTCACAAGTGACACCGTAATCCTTTAAAGTTTGCCTCATCCATAGCAATTGTGCACAATAACTTGCAGCTGCCACATACTCAGCTTCGGTGGATGATAGAGAGACACAATTCTGCTTCTTTGAAGACCAACTTACCAGTGAGCGACCAAGGAATTGGCATCCTCCAGAAGTTGACTTCCTCTCCACACAATCTCCTGCCCAATCTGAGTCAGAATAGCCTACTAGGTTGAAGTTTGCTCCTTTGGGATACCATAGGCCAAAGTTTGGGGTATGAGCCAAATATCGAAAGATTCGCTTAACAGCCATATAATGACTTTCTTTTGGTGCGGATTGAAACCGTGCACATATCCCTACACTCAACATAATATCTGGTCTAGATGCACAAAGGTAAAGGAGGGATCCAATCATGGAGCGATATACCTTTTGATCCACTGCTTTACCATTGGGATCACTGTCAAGCTTGCATCTTGTTGGCATGGGGAACTTGACCGGCTTGACATCTTCAAGCTCGAACCGTTTGAGCATGTCTTGAGTGTACTTGGCTTGTTTGATGAAGGTCCCTTCTAGGCCTTGTTTAATCTCGAAGCCGAGGAAGAACTTCAACTCTCCCATCATGGACATCTCAAATTTCTCAGTCATTAGTGCAGCAAATTCTTCATTGAAAGAAATGTTAGGAGAGCCAAAGATAATATCATCAACATATAGTTGGCATATGAACAAATCCCCTTTAACCCTCTTAGTAAAAAGAGTGGGATCTATCTTCCCAATTTCAAACCCACGATCTTGTAACAACTCAGTAAGATACTCATACCACGCACGTGGGGCTTGTTTAAAGCCATAGAGTGCCTTATCAAGTTTGTACACATGATTGGGGAGCTTGGGATGTTCGAATCCCGGGGGTTGTTTGACATAGACCAACTCATTTAAAGGACCATTAAGAAAGGCACTTTTCACATCCATTTGTTGTAATTTGAAGTTATGATGAGAAGCAAATGCAAGCAACATGCGAATAGATTCTAGACGAGCAACAGGGGCAAAGGTTTCACCGTAGTCGATACCCTCGACTTGGGAGTAGCCTTGAGCCACCAATCTTGCCTTGTTTCGAATCACAATCCCATTGGCATCTTGCTTGTTCTTGAATATCCATTTGGTCCCGATGACATTATGTTCCTCCGTTGGCCTTGGCACTAAATCCCAGACTTGGTTACGCTCGAAGTTGTTAAGTTCTTCATGCATGGCCATAAGCCAATCCTCATCATCGAGCGCTTCCTGTACCTATTGAGGTTCACAATACAAAACAAATGCTGATGCTCACAATAATTCCAAATCTGTTGACGGGTGGATACTCCCCTTTTTAAACTGCCAAGTACATTCTTCATAAGATGTGACTTGACTCTCAGCTTGTTCGCAATCTTGGCTGCTCGACGCTCCAAGAGTTCTTCATTGGATAACTGGGGAGCATCGACCTGTTTACTTTGCTTGCCCTTGCGTCTTGAGCCTCCCTTGGCACTGGCTGTTGGTGCTGCAGAAGGGAATTGTGAGACCGTATCCTGATCATCTTGAATTTCGACTTGAGCAGGTTCACTTGTTTGTCCTTGTACTTGTGGTTGCTCTTGATCTTGATCTTGTGCTTCTACTTGGTCTGGATCTTGTGGTTGCACTTGATCTTGATCATGCGTAGGTTCGGAACCTTGGGTAAGTGGTTGAATATCATGGGACACATCATCATTGTTGGGCAATTTATCTTGACCTTGAGCTTGTTCATTTTGTTGAGAGTCTTCTCTTTGTTCATCGGAAGCGTGTGGGGCTTGTGGGGGTGATGGCTCCATTTGAGTAAAGCATTGTCCTTCTCCTTCGGCCACAAGGGTTCCTCAATGGGGAGTATTTGACCAATCCCCATTCTTCTTATGGCTTGGGGAGGAATTTCATCACCTACATCACAAAGACCACTTTGCTCCACTTGGGAGCCATTATTTTCATCAAACTCCACATTACACGTCTCCTCAATGAGTCTGGAGGACTTGTTGAGGACACGGTAAGCATGAGAGTTTGTAGCATAACCAACAAAGATGCCCTCATGTGCTCTAGAATCAAATTTAGCTAAACGTGCACCTTTCTTGAGAATGAAACACTTACAACCGAATACCCGGAAGTACTTGAGATTGGGGTTGTTTCCAGTTAGAATCTCATATGGAGTCTTGTTCAGGCCTTTGCGGATATAGAGCCGATTGGAGGCATGACATGCTGTGTTGATGGCCTCTGCCCAAAAGTTATATGGAGATTTGAATTCCGCCATCATTGTTCTTGCAGCGTCTATCAAGGTCCGGTTCTTCCTTTCTGCCACGCCGTTTTGTTGAGGGGTATATGGTGCTGAATATTGATGTTTTATTCCCTCATCACCTAGAAACTCATCCAAGGTGTAGTTCTTGAACTCGGTGCCGTTGTCACTTCTAATCATCAAGATCTTTGCTTCATGTTGACGTTGAGCTTCATTAGCAAAGTTGATGACAGTTTGTTGAGTTTCACTCTTCCTTTTGAAGAAATATACCCAGGTGTATCTTGAGTAGTCGTCAACAATCACCAAGCAGTACTTTCTGCCTCCAAGACTATCAAATGATGGAGGGCCGAAAAGATCCATATGGAGGAGCTCCAATGGCCTCTTAGTGTAGATGAGAGTCGTTGGATGACGAGCAGTTTCATGAATCTTTCCTCAATGCAGGCACTCCAAGCACGATCTTTAGCAAAACTCACATTTGTTAGTCCATGAATATGGTCCCCTGTAAGAAGACTTTGCAAAGATCTCATATTGACATGAGCTAATCGGCGATGCCAAAGCCAGCCGACATCAACTTTAGCCATTAAACACGTCGCGGTCTTAGTGGGTCGCTTTGAGAAGTTCACCACATAAAGACCATTTTCGACATATCCAACATAGGCTACTTTAAGAGTCTTGCTCCACAGGAGGACCACAGTATCAAGATTAAAGAATGTGGAAAACCCCATAATTGCAAGTTGACGAACCGAAAGTAAATTGTAGGCAAGAGACTCAACAAGCATGACCTTCTCAATAGATAACTCTTGAGAGACGACCACCTTACCAAATCCCAATATCTTTGACGAGGATGCATCGGCTAATTGGACATGGGTGGGCATAGATGGAGAAGGGTGCACATCCACCACTAAGTCCTTGCTTTCGGTCATATGATTTGTTGCTCCACTATCGAGCAACCATGACACCCCACCGGAAGCAAACTCCTGCAATAGATCAAGGCTTGGTTTTATGTAACCATTTTTTAATGGGTCCTTCCATGTTAGAGACAAGGGTCTTAGGAACCCAGATAGCCCATTCAATGTACTCATAGTAGGAACCAACAAATCTGGCATAAACATGCCCATCACTAGCATGACATAAGACATAAGAAGAATTGAGTTTGTCGGTTGTGTTAGTAGGAATGGTTTTACCCTTCCTGATGTTTCCATCGTCCACCTTGTTCCTGTTTGTTGGGGAACTTCGCATGGGAAACAAAAAAATTCCTACGCGCACGAAGACCTATCATGGTGATGTCCATCTACGAGAGGGGATTTCTGATCTACGTACCCTTGTAGATCGCATAGCAGAAGCGTTAAGAAACGCGGTTGATGTATTCGAACGTCCTCACGTCCCTCAATCCGCCCCGTGAACCGTCCCACGAACCGTCCCGCGATCCGTCCCACGATCCGCTTCGATCTAGTGCCGAACGGACGGCACCTCCGCGTTCAGCACACGTATAGCTCGACGATGATCTCGGCCTTCTTGATCCAGCAAGAGATACGGAGAGGTAGATGAGTTCTCCGGCAGCGTGACGGTGCTCCGGAGGTTGGTGGTGATCTAATCTCTGCAAGGCTCCGCCCGAGCTCCGCAGAAACGCGATCTAGAGGTAAAACCATGGAGGTATGTGGTCGGGCTGCCGTGGCAAAAGTTGTCTCAAATCAGCCCTAATAGCTCCATATATATAGGAGGAGGGGAGGGGAGGCTTGCCTTGAGGCTCAAGGAGCCCCAAGGGCTCCGCCACCAAGGGGAGGATGAGACCTCCAATCCTAGTCCAACTAGGATTGGAAGGTGGAGTCCTTCTCTTCCTTCCCACCTCCTTTTTTTTCTTTTCTCTTTGATTTTCTATCTATGGCGCATAGGGCCTTCTTGGGCTGTCCCACCAGCCCACCAAGGGCTGCTGCGCCACCCCCAAGGCCTATGGGCTTCCCCGGGGTGGGCTGCCCCCCCCCCCCCCCGGTGAACATCCGGAACCCATTCGTCATTCCCGGTACATTCCCGGTAACTCCGAAAACCTTCCGGTAATCAAATGAGGTCATCCTATATATCAATCTTCATTTCCGGACCATTCCGGAAACCCTCGTGACGTCCGTGATCTCATCCGGGACTCCGAAAAACATTCGGTAACCAACCATATAACTCAAATACGCATAAAACAACGTCGGACCTTAAGTGTGCAAACCCTGCGGGTTCGAGAACTATGTAGGCATGACCCGAGTGACTCCTCGGTCAATATCCAATAGCGGGACCTGGATGCCCATATTGGATCCTACATATTCTACTAAGATCTTATCGTTTGAACCTCAGTGCCAAGGATTCATATAATCCCGTATGTCATTCCCTTTGTCCTTCGGTATGTTACTTGCCCGAGTTTCGATCGTCAGTATCCGCATACCTATTTCAATCTCGTTTACTGGCAAGTCTCTTTACTCATTCCGTAATACAAGATCCCGCAACTTACACTAAGTCACATTGCTTGCAAGGCTTGTGTGTGATGTTGTATTACCGAGTGGGCTCCGAGATACCTCTCCGTCATACGGAGTGACAAATCCCAGTCTTGATCCATACTAACTCAATGAACACCTTCGGAGATACCTGTAGAGCATATTTATAGTCACCCAGTTACGTTGCGACGTTTGATACACACAAAGCATTCCTCCGGTGTCAGTGAGTTATATGATCTCATGGTCATAGGAACAAATACTTGACACGCAGAAAACAGTAGCAAGAAAATGACACGATCAACATGCTACGTCTATTAGTTTGGGTCTAGTCCATCACATGATTCTCCTAATGTGTGATCCCGTTATCAAGAAACAACACTTGCCTATGGCCAGGAAACCTTGACCATCTTTTATCAACGAGCTAGTCAACTAGAGGCTTACTAGGGACAGTGTTTTGTCTATCTATCCACACAAGTATTGTGTTTCCAATCAATACAATTATAGCATGGATAATAAACGATTATCATGAACAAAGAAATATAATAATAACTAATTATTATTGCCTCTAGGGCATATTTCCAACACTGTTCACCTCCTGAGTCCCCTCACCCTCTTTGACAAAGATGTCCATGAGGGTAGGAGATCGTTTGTTCCTGTTCCTCCTTTTACCTTTTGACTTGGAGGTAAGTCCAAGTCCCTCCTTTCCTACAACACCCTTTTGAGTGCTCAAGAGGTCGTTCAGGCTCTTCTCACCTTGTATGCATGCCACAAGGCCCTTCTCAAGTTTCTCCTTTAACTTGGCATTTTCCTCCACAAGATGTACATGCTCACAACAGGGATTAGTTGCACAAGCATTATCAATTAACACAAAGGGAGGACAAGTAGAGATGTCCTTGGTAAGCTTTGCTTGGAGTTGATCATGAGACTCTTTCAGAGAGAAATGAACACCTTTCAAGACCTTGTGGGCCTTGTCAAGTGTGTCAAACTCCACTTTGAGTCTGTCATGGCCAACCCCAAGAGCATACTTCTCAAACTTAAGCATACGAGTAAGAACAGTATCATGATCTAGTTTCTTTTGCATTTTAGCGCAGTCATCATTGCATGACTCCTCAAGAGCCAAACGAAGAGTGCGCTCCTTTTCTAGAGCAATAGATAATTCAGCAATTTCATCGGCATAGTCACGACTGTGTCCCTGAAGCTCGGAGATGGTCTCCTCATGCGACTCAATGAGGTCATTGGCCTCACCCAGTTGTTCCAAGAGAGCAACAAAGTGCTTCTTGGATTCTCCCTTAATAGTGCACAGAAACTTGTCAAGATCATTCTCATTAAGTTCCCCAACATCACTATCATCAACACAATTTAACAATGAAGGAGCAGTAGCGATGTTGGTCTTAATGATGGGGGTTACCTGATTTATACCTTTTGCCATGAGGCACTTGGTGATGTGGTTCTCGTTGGGGGCGTTGAAGAGAGACACCTTCTGGGGAGAGGTAGTGGCAATAGCAACAGTTGTCGTTGCCACTGTATCATCATCATCATCATCATCATCATCGGAAGGGTACTCTTCAAGAGCCACCATCCCTTTTGGGTGGGGTTTCTTCACAAAGTTGTTCTTGATTGGAAATGACTTGGTTTTGTCTTTGCGAATGAGCTTGCCCTCGTTGTCTTCCCTTTTCTCATAGGGACATTCAGCCACGAAGTGGCTCACGTTACCACAGTTATAACATGTCCTCACTCGTTGCTTGGGTTTGAACCCACTCAAGTTGTTCTTGGTGAAGGTGGGTCTTGAGTTCCTCTTGTTGCCCCAGAATTGCCTTGACGCAAGAGTCATGTGCTCATGATAGGCATACTTTGTGTCTTCAGGGCAGCTCTCCTCTTCCTCATCCTCTTCTTCTTCTTCAAACATTGCTTTTGCTTTTAACACAAGGTTCGGTGAAGTTGTCTTTGAGCGAACACGAGCAAGTGCATTGTCAGCTGTTTCGTTCATGATTGACATTGCAATAAATTCATCCAACACCTCACTGGAAGACAAGGAGTGGAAGTTTGGTCGCTGACGAATGACAGATGACATGGCTTTATTGAAAGGCATGATGGCTTTGAGAAACTTGCGCTTGACCCATGTGTCATCCACATCCTTGCTCCCATGATCCTTGAGTGCCACAGCAATAGCAGTCACCCTCCGATAAAGATTACGAGGGTCCTCGTCTTCCTTCATCACAAACTCATTGGCCTTATCAAGTATCACTTCATAGTTGGATCGTTGAATGCTTGAGCTTCCCTTGTACAACACCATAATATGCTCCCAACAATCCTTGGCCAAAGTGAAGGGACGCAAGTGAGGAAGATCTTCAGGTGGCACTGCGAACTGGAGAATAAACAAAGCGGAGTGATTCTATTGATTGTCTGCATCTTCTCTTGGAGTGAGGTTGCTTGGATCATGGGGATAATATCCTTGCTCGATGATTCTCCAGAAATTTGTTGAGTTGTGATTCAAATGAGACTTAATTGAAAATACCCAGTTAGCAAAGTCACCTTTCACAAGCTTAGGAGGAGGACCAACAGGGTTAAGACGCGGTGTGGGAACGGATCCTCCATAGACCATGGGAGGTGGAACTGAGGCATAGGTTCCAGTCCCATCCTTTTCGTGAGATGAGGAAGGTCGCATACCTTTAGCCGCTTCCTTAGAGGAATTGGCCTCCGAATCGGTGATGGTGGGTTTAACCACTAACGCCGGTTCGTGTGGACTTTTAAATCCCTCAATTAACTCTTTAAGCATGGTCTTGACTTCGTTCGTCAAGGACGTCTTGAGGGCGGCCATAGCCGTATTCAAGTCGTCCCTTGTGACCGAAGTCAAGTCCATGGCCTCGGGTTGCCCATTGGTAATTCCCTCTTTGCCTTCCATACTCTTCGGGTGGTGAAACCCTTAATAAAGAGACGTGGCTCTGATACCAATTGAAAGGATCGATATGGTTGACTAGAGGGTGGGTGAATAGGCAACGACCACTTTTTATCAATCTTCGTCTCCAAACCATTCCGGAAACCCTCGTGACGTCCAGGATCTTATATGGGACTCCAAACAACATTCGGTTACCAACATTAATAATTCAACTATACTGAAACGTCACCGAACCTTAAGTGTGCACACCCTACGGGTTCAAGAACTATGTAGACATGAACGAGACACTCTCTGGTCAATATCCAATAGCGGTACCTGGATGCCCATATTGGATCCTACATATTCTATGAAGATGTTATCGGTTGAACCTCTATGTCAAGGATTCAGTTAAACTCGTATAACATTCCCTTTGTCCTTCGGTATGTTAGTTGCCGAGATTCAATCGTTGGAATCTCTATACTTATTTCAATCTCTTTACCGACAAGTATCTTTACTCATTTTGTAATACAAGATCCCGTAGCTACCTCTTTAGTCACATTGCTTGCAAAGCTTGTTTGTGATGTTGTATTACCGAGTGGGCCTCGAGATAACTCTCTGTCATACAGAGTGACAAATCCCAGTCTCGATCCATGCTAACTCAACGAACACCTTCGGAGATACCTGTAGAGCACCTTTATAGTCACCCAGTTACGTTGCGACGTTTGATACCCACAAGGCATTCCTCTGGTGTGAGTGAGTTACATGATCTCATGGTCATAGGAACATATAGTTGACATGCAGAAAACAATAGCAACAAAATAACACGATCACATGCTACCTTATAGTTTGGGTCTTGTCCATCACATCATTATTCTAATGATGTGATCCCGTTATCAACTCACAACACTTGTCTATGGATAGGAAACCTTAACCATCTTTGATCAATGAGCTAGTCAACTAGAGGCTCACTAGGGACATTGTTTTGTCTATATATCCACACATGCATTTATGTTTCCATTCAATACAATTATAGCATGGATAATAAACGATTATCTTGAAATAGGAAATATAATAATAACTATTTTATTATTGCCTCTAGGGCATATTTCCAACACACACCTCCCAAGCTCCTTCTCGGCAGGCCGAAGTCTTCCACTGCTCAAAGCGACTCGAGACTCCTTTGAATCGCCCGGCAAGCTCGACCATTCCTTGTGTAGGATTTTCCTTTGGCCATAATGCTTTGATCATGCTCCTCATAGTCTTGCGAGCTTGCTAATGCACAATGGATAACTCCTTCAGCACACCCCCCCCCCCCCCCGTGAAAGAGCTAAATTCTTCCTCAAGACGTCCAGCCAAGAGAGCTGATCAGAAGAAGCTGCACGTTTTTACGATCAACGCAACAAAAAGTGATTTATCAAATTCCAGGTTCGGATTTTGCTTAGAGAATATGCCACCCTTTAATTTCTGATTCTCTTCATGGTTTTGCGCCAATTGAGATTTCAAATTCTAAATTTCTTTAGCTTGTCGTATATTCTCCTCCTTGAGTTGGTTATTTTCCTCACGACGTCGCTTTAATACGCAATGACCAGCTTGAAGCTCGAATTCGACATACCTCTAAGAATCTCGGTGAGGGAGTTCTGGATTAAGGGGTCCTCGGGTGGTCGGGTTATCCCCTATGGGCCGACCAAATGTGTTGCATCATTGAAGATCGGATTGTTTGACAATTTCGTAATCAAGATGGAAAGCTCCAAAGACTAGACATGCACTCCAAGCCAAGAGGAGCAGTTCAACCCATCTATCCCCGGCTAAGGTCGGTAACATGTAGCCCTAGGAACCATGGTGTCTATATAAACAAAAGGTTCTTATGCATAGAGGCAAGTTATCTCATCTAGGTTTTTAGGTCATACGATCTCGAGGTAGATCAACTCTGTAACCATCATTCCTCATCAATATAATCAAGCAGGACGTAGGGTTTTACCTCCTCAAGAGGGCCCGAACTTGGATAAATAATGTCTCCCCTTCTCTCATGCAACCCATCGATCCTAGGTCTACTGTTGGGCCTCCTACCCGAAGTCTGCCGGTTTTGACACTGACATTGGTGCTTTCATTAAGAGTTCCACCGTTGGATCAGTGGAAGGATCGATGGCTCGCATGCTCATCGGTGATCGAATCTGCAACGGGTGTATCTGCGCCCCCGGGCAGGTCCCCACGCTCGGCAACATCACGCTGCACGTGGACTCAACTGGCCTTCCCGGCTAGATTGGAGGTTTCATCCCCGGTCAACAAATAAGGTTTGGAGACTTTGCATTCTCCACCGACTCGCTGGCCAATCTGTTCCCCGCCGAAGTCACGCCCTCGGTCGGTGAAACTCAAAATCCCAAAGCCTTGACTCCTAGTCCCTTGTCCGGCCATGGCCTCGGTTCCCTCTTCACCAAAGAGTTAGCCTTGATCTCGGACCCGACCATCATGTCCAAACAACAGAACACGGCCATTGCCGAACTTGCATCCCTTGTGAAATCCACGGAGGTCAACTGCAAAAATACCAAAATGATGGATCGAGATAGCCTCTCGATGTTAAACGAAACACTCGACCAGATCCAACCACTTCAAATCTCATATAATCGGAGCCTGACCTATGCGAAGATCGGCTCCGAGGTGGATTATGAGGACTTTTACACGCCACCCACCATCCACTTGATCGCCACCGTGGAAGATCTAACCAATGCATTGGACTATGCCTCCGAAGAGCTCGACGACATGGGCGATGAGGCCTACTACCCCACCCTCATAAACATTGGGCGATGGACTGCAACGTCCACCTACAACGTTTACATGGTACACACGCCCCGTGACATGGGCGACATCACACCCAAGCAAAACGGTGATAAGCCCATGGAGGAGCCCTCAAAGCATCGAAAACTGCAAAAGTGTGCCAAGGAAAATAAGGGGAGGGGATCCGCACAAGCTACAGGGGAAAACATGACCCAAGAAGACCACGGCAACCCCGAAGCTCCCATGAAACAACCACAGGAACCGGCCAATGCCGACCCCGATGACCTCAACAATTCAGACAATGACAATTACATCCCCCCGTCGGCGACGAAGCCGACCTTGAAGTCGAAGACCTCGTAATCCCCGAAGACCCTGAAGGCCAGGAGCAGTTCAAGCAGCAGCTTATAGCCACCGCTCAGAGCCTAAAAGCAAAGCAACGGTAGCTCCAGGCCGAATAGAACACCATTAACAACAGGTGGACCAAAATCCCGACGGTCGAAGAAGGATACGACACAGAGTGGCCAGATCAAAAGAAAACCTACCCGCGCCAATGCCTGCTTCCTCAATTCGATGACGAGGCCCTAGAGCACGTGTTCGCCTCACACGCGGACTATGACCAGCTTGACCGCCCACCCCGAGGGCTCGATAGAGCGGCTGGAGAATGAGTATAGACCCGAACCTCCCGGGGGAAAGGCAAAGAACATATGCACCCTAGGGACATACCTGAACCTTGATACGTCAGATCAAGTTGCAACAGATCAATCTATGGATCTAGGAGGTACTCCCCCACTCGATGGTACGACGAACCACATCAGGTCGCTTACAAAAGCACATGTCGTGAACCATACCGGGCTCAAACCGGAGCTGATCTCTGGCATAGCATAGCCCGGATCAGAGGCATTGCTCACCCATTGTGTTTCACACATGAGGTCATGCATCACCAATTCGCGGAAGGGTTTAAACCCGTCAACATAAAGCAACACGGTAGGACGACAGACCATGCCGTGTGGATAGCAGATTTCCTTCTCCACATCCATATGGCCAGAGGATACGATCTCCACACCATAAAATACTTACCCTTAAAACTCAAAGGACCGACACTAGCTAAATAGCCTACCCGAAGACTCCATTGGAAGCTGGGAAGGCCTCGAGGAGGCTTTCCTATCAAACTTTCAGGGAACCTATGTTCGGCCACCAGATTCATCCGACCTAAGCAACGTCATCCAAAAGGCGGGAGAATCGGCCAGAGAACTCTGGAACCAATTCCTACCAAGAAGAATGAAATCGTGGATTATCCGGATGTCGAAGCAATTGCCTCTTTTAGGCACAACATCTGGGATGAATGGCTGGCCAGACAACTCAGACAGGACAAGCCGAGAACTATGTCCGCTCTTATTACCTCATGACCCGCTTTTGCGCGGGCGGAGATAATTGGCTAGCTCAGTGCAGCCACAATGCGGACGACCCCAGAACCTCTGAAGTTCGGGATGGAAACGACAAGCCAAGAAAAAACAAGAACAAATGCCACCACCGTAATGGTGATGCCGATGACACAACAGTAACTGCTCGATTTCGCAGTTCAAAACCTAGACACCGGAAGAAACACTTCAAAGGGAACAAGAACAGACCGACCCGATGGGATAAACTCATGGAACGGCCATGCCAGATTCATGGCACCCAAGAGAAGCCCGCCACCCACACCAACCATAATTGTTGGGTGTTCAAAGAGACTCGAAAGCTGGCCACCAACAAACAGAACACGGGCCCACGAAGTGAAGACGACGAGGAGCCCTGCGACCCAAACAATGGGGGCCAAAAATAGTTCCCTCCTGAGGTCAAAACCGTGAACATGATCTATGCCACTCATATACCCAAAAAAATAGAGGAAGCGGGACCTTCGGGAGGTATACATCGTAGATCCCGTAGCACCAAGATATAATCCATGGTTGTCCTGCCCAGTCACTTTCGACCATCGGGATCATCCGACGAGTATCCTTTATGGAGGGTCGGCCACCCTCGTCCTAGATCCCCTTGTAGATGGGTACCACCTCACTAGATTCCTCATGGAGGGAGGAAGTAGCCTTAATCTGATTTATTCAGATACGGTGAAAAAGATGGGCATAGAGCCATTAGGAATCAAACCAAGTCGCACCACCTTTAAGGGCGTGATTCCAAGCATTGAAGCCCGCTACTATGGTACGATAACAGTGCAGGTTGTGCTCGACTCACCCGACAACTTCCACAGCGAAGACTTGATCTTCGATATCGTCCCCTTTCGCAGTGGATACCACGCACTACTCGACCGCACAACTTTCACCCGCTTCAACGTTGTGCCCAACTACGCCTACATGAAGCTCAAAATGCTCGGACCCAAGGGAGTCATCACTGTCAACGGCAATACAGAGTGTTCTCTCCGGACCGAGCAACAAATGGTCACACTGGCAACTAAGTGCCAACATGACAGCGAAAAACCAAGCCATAAGCCGGAAATCAAGGCGCGGAAGGAAGGCAAGAGAGCCCGAGATCAGTCACATCTGTGGGATACCTCTTCGGCTCAGAGTAAATAGGGATACGCCTCCCACGGCACGGTCCGAATACTTTCAAGGTATGTCCCTCGTAGACACAATTTCATCCTTCAAATTCCATGGGCAGTCATGGGAGCCACCTGCTAGGGATCATGTGATCGGTTCAACTGAGCCATGGTCCAGAACACCTCTATGGACAAAAAGTAGGGTATCATGAAGAACCTTAAACGTTAAGCTTCTCCATTTCATGAGCAGTTTCTCAAGACCCTCTACACAAGGTCCGCATGCTGACAACAACTTCCTTCAAAGGACACTACCCCCACCTCTACCAAGTTTAATAGTTATAGTACAACCGAAAATAGGGTAGACGTCAAGCCGCCCATGGAAGGCCATTGGGAAAAGGTTGCTTTAAAAACCTGTATCTCAAGAAATGATAGTTACCTGTAACAACTCCCTTGGTGCCATGAGTTATAAAAATTCCTCACACACATTATTTATAAACCTTTTTACAATATTTTTGTATGCACATGTTTCATACTCATCAGCGCTGACATGTCAAATTTATTTCTACACATGCCAAAGTGCTATCAGCCAATAGACCGGGGCTTGGATGGTAATACCACCCCGAGCACTATGTCGTCACTACTTAAGTGTCTGGTCCCTCGGGTTTTGCATTATATGCATCGGTTCCGAATTATGTCTTGGGTCTATAGTTGGGTTGCCCTGCTCTTGTGCTTACATCCTTACGTTCCCCGAGTTCGGCTAAGGGGTAAAGGGAAAACCACTGCGATTGTATTACCAGCTAGTCTGTCTAAAAATACCTCACTGGAGAAAGCCAAAAACTGGCCGTCATAATAAGCGAGAACTGGTCTCCAACCCGAGCTCAAAAACAAAAACCTTCAGCGGTTATTCCGTGTTACATGAAGGGTTCACACCTTTGATGACCCTATGGTATCTATTTCGGAATTAGGCTTATCTGACTACCACCAAAAATTGGGGGCTTCCGATTAGCCCCCGAATTAAAACTCCTAAGGCTAAGTGAAAGCGATGAAGCCGCATGTTTGATTGCCTCGTTTCCGTAGTACACTACCACCTTCGGGCACCGACACATCGGCTAAGCGTAATAGTACGAATGATGAAACACCCCGAGTAGTCTCTACCTTGGGGCTGAAGCCGACGACTGGTAACTTTCAGATTAAAATGACCAAAAGAAAGGAGTCAAAATAATACACAAGTGCATCCCATTAAAATACTATCATCATTAATATAACTTGTTCGGAGGCACATGACACATTCACTCAAAGAGTACATCTTTTGAGCATTCGCTTCTATAACCCGAGCACCCTCCGTCGTGGAGGGAAAATACAGCCCGGGACGTCTGTAATCCTTCCTGGCATGCGGAGGTGTGGTTGCCATCGTAAGGGGCTTCAACCCCGGAAAATGCACCATGGTCCTCGCAAAGGCCATCCGAGCTCCTTCTATGCAGATGTAACACTTCAGGACCTCGATCTGGGGCACGACATCAACCAACTTCTGCACTAAGGCAAAGTAGCTACTCAGTAGAGGCTCGGTAGACCACAGCTAGACACATAGATCCTTCATGGCCGGCTCTGCCATCCTATGCACCTTCATGAGTTGTTTCATCTGATAGCTCACACTCGGGTTAACTTGAGGAGTCTGAAACTGAGCCCATAAAAGCCTCCGCTCAACATCCCCGTCATGGGCGCAGTAGTGCTTGGTTGCTTCCGCCACACTCCACGGGAGGTCCGTAAAAGCGCTTGCGGAATGCTACATCCAAGTAAGAAAGGCATACCTGTTTCCACCAAAGGCACATTGCAATAAGTATGGCTTATCATTTACCGTCAGCTTAGCCTAGCGTACCTTTTCTTCAAAGAACCTCAAATCCATCCGCTCTGATTTGAGCTTGATAGACAGCTTGGAAAAGCTCCTCTGCTCCCGAGATGGACTGACCCATTTAAGAATGTTGCATGCGTCGGTTAACAAAATGCACGTCTGCAGGGTCAAATAGAAAATGCCCTTGTTAGCTAGCAAGTCGTTGTCGCCGTGTGCACGTGCGCGTGCGTGCTCATGCAGCCGGCGGGCGGCACGGTGAGCGGCTAGCACGATGGGCGGCACGATGAGAGGCGAGCGCGATGGGCGGCGTCGCGGCTGAAGCACCACGCGGTGCGACGGGCGTGTCAGGCACATGGGACCACTGTGCGACGGGAGCACCGCGGGCGTGGAGCTCACCTGAGACAACAATAACCACCTAAAGTTCGACAATGCATGCTACGTGCCTGCGCACTTGACGTGTTTGAAAAAATGACAAAGCCAGACAAAACGAAGAGAGTTTGGGGCGTGTTGCTGCGTTGGACGCAGCCATGACAAAGCAGACACACACGTCCGTTTGTCATCCCAAATTCACCCCAAACAAACATACAAATCCGGACGAAAAGGGGTCATTTTGTGGTCTTGCGTAGGAGTTGGCCTCATGGCTGTCTATTGCATAGCTTCTGTTGCCATCCCAGGGCCGGAGCCACCACCCATTTCCTGCATCCCCCGTCCTATGCCACGAGCGATCTATCTGTCTAGCTAGTTTTCTCGCGAGGGAATCTGGCCGGCTAGGGAAGAACACAGGCACACGCTTCAGCACGCGCGCGATGAGGGGACGCGAAAATATGTGCCCAACCCAGCCTAGAAGCGCCCTTTGGGCGCCTAGATGGGTCGCTCGGCCCTTCGGCGGCCGCGCTCCCGCGTTTTGTTCGTTTGCTTGGCGCACCCCTAGAAAAGAGCATTTCTCTAAGTGATCAAGAATGATCAAGATTAGGAGAGTGAGGATTTCCATGCTTAAGACATCCCCCCACCAAGAAAATTAGGCAAATTGGTATCATTCAATCTCACCTAAGACGTCCCTTGAAATAAGGTACTATATACCCACCCTACCCATTTCTCACCAAAGCCCCTAGAAAGGAGCATTTCTCTAAGGAAATCCCAGTTGACTCAGTCATATGCTTTCTCATAGTCTAGCTTCAAAATGAGCCCACCACCCCTGGATTTATGAACCTCATGAATGACTTCATGGGCCATCACCACACTTTCCAGAATGGACCTCCCTTTAATAAAAGCAGTTTGGTTAGAGGAAATGACCTTTTCACAAGAGGGAAAGCCCTGGTGATCATGGTTTTGGAAAAAATTAACAACACAATTGCTAAGGCTTATAGGTCTAAAGTTCTTCATATCTCTAGCTTGAGGCACTTTGGAAATGAGGATACTATTACCAAAATTTATCCTATGAATATCTAAGGCGCCATTTTCGAAGTCCCTAACCATGCACACAAATGTACTCTTAATGAGATCGCAAAATTTCTGACAAAAAATAAATGATAAACCACCAGGACCAGGAGCGCCACAAGCATAAGAGATCATGATGGCCTGCTTGATCTCCTCCTCACAAAAGGATCTCTCGAAAGTGCATCTATCTGATTCAGATACCATGTGAGTATCATCCCAGAAATTAGCATCCATATGGATATCAGGCTTAGGTTCAAAAGCAAAAAAGGTTTTTATAAAAATGAGTAGCAACCTTAAGCATATATTGAGTGTCTGTGACCACACCTTCAGGCCCCATCAACTCAGACAAATGGTTTTTCATGTGCCTATGATTGTACAAAGCATGAAAGTATGCATTATTGTGATCACCCACCAAAATCCTCTTATCTCTAGATCTCTGCCAAAGAGCAGTATCCTCTTTCTTCCATATTTCATCCAAATCTTTTTTATTTTTTTTCATTGTATCAAAATCAGCAACAGAAAATTGTCGGGATTCAGCTAAGAAATCCACAATATCAAACTCCATAAGGAGGGCCTTTTTTCTTTTTTCATACCATCTTTAAGGTTGATACTCCAGCCCTTCACATATTTTCCCGAGGTTCTTAGTCCTGATCATTCAGTTATCAATAGAGTTAAATAGACAGATTTACCATTCCAGGCCTCATGAACAACCTATTCAAAACCAGGTTGTGAGAGCCAGCACTTATCAAATCTAAACATCCTAGGGCTAGGGTTTTTTCTAGCCCCGGTGTCCAAAACCAAAGGAGTATGGTCACTGCCAACCCTGGGGAGAGCAATCAGGGAAGACAATGGAAAGTGAGCATCCGAGTCTAGAAAAGTGAACACTCTACCTAGCAAATCAAAGATTGGGACCCCTTGATTATTGGACCAAGAATACCTTCTGTTAGAGATAGAAATCTCCATCGGTCCCCATTTGTCGATCCATTCATTAAAAAGAAAAGTATTATGTCCACTATTTTTTTCCTGATGTCCTCTAGCTAAGTTAAAGTCACCACAACAAAGGATAGGGTAAGAAGCAGCTTCCAGCATATCATGAAGTTCAGCAATGAATTCCATTTTAAATTCAGGATAAGCAAGCCCATACACCACCACCAGATGCCAAACAAAACCATCACTATTATTTTTGATAGTAGATCTAATGGAAAACCGGTTATTGGTGAAGCCAATAACTTGAAATACATATTTTTAACACCAAGAAGTATACCCCGAGCAGTGTTATCAGCTCGCAAAAATTGCCAAGTAAAGTCACCCATTCTATCCAAGCCCTTGAGGAAACCCTTAGAAATAATATCTCTTTTGGTTTCTTGAAAACCAATGAAATTTGGGTTAGTTTTAGCAATAGTACCACACAAGCACTAGATTTCACCATGTTGACCCAAACCCCTAATATTTCAAATCAACCCTATCTTAATTAAGCAATTATTAAAGGATGAGACAAGCCACAAGTCTTACTTTTGACATGGACAATAGGAGTCACCCTAACACCACCAGCAGGGCCAACTGGTATGTTAGGAGTACCTTCAATTGGGGATCCAACCAAATCATCATAACAAACATCAATGTTTTCACGTAAGACAGTCTAAGGATGGTCACTAGCAAATGATAAACATTTTTCATGTTCCCCAACTAACAAGTCCTCCACAATTGCAACTTTTGTTACCATATCCCCACCAAACACCAAACCAACTTTAGTGTTTGATCACGTAAAGCGCACATGTGTGTGGAAGAGAAGGATTTATCTTTAAATGTTTTTGGAATTTCTAGATTTTTTCATCTTTTATACAGTAGCTTTCTCCATAATGTTCACATTACCATATCCTCTGGTCCCATGTTTTGATGCCAACACACGTCCCCATTTAGCGTTCTCAGCACGAACTTGCACCACACACCGAAATTGGTTCAGGGAGTCCAGCAAAGATCTTTTAAGACTATTAGGTTGCAATATGTGTAATGCTTCAGGGGGAGAATCCCCATCTCTTCATCACCACCCTCATCATTTTCATCCTGAGAAACAACCATATCCACATCTTTAAGCAGTCTCTCACAATAATCCAAACTTCTAGATTTCTCTATATACATTGGACCTTTCAATCCTGGGACCTTAGGAGTAGACACCACATCATGAACTTTATTAGTTCTACAAACAGTCACACCAAGATGTGGCAAAGATGCAGCATCAACTATGGGGTCTAAGACAGTAGCATCAACCACACCTCCAGAAAGAGAGACATGGGAGGTACGTTTGCCAGCAGCAGCACATTCCATAATAAAGTTCTCTTGACAAGAGTCGGATTGATTCATATAGGAAAAGGCATAAGCCTTACATTTACCACAGTAACCACCATATTTTCCTTGGGGGAAATTAGCCCTATCCAACTCATCAATGGTTGGGTCCTCATCAAACAGATCCTTTTTATCATTATTCTCATGGTTATCATCTTCACGTCCATCTTGATCCTCTTCTATGTTGGAAATATGCCCTAGAGGCAATAATAAAATGGTTATTATCATATTTCCTTGTTCATGATAATCGTCTATTGTTCATGCTATAATTGTATTAACAGGAAACAGTAATACATGTGTGAATAAATAGATCACAATGTGTCCCTAGCAAGCCTCTTGTTGGCTAGCTCGTTAGTCAATAGATGATCATGGTTTCCTGGTCATGGGCATTAGATGTCATTAATAACGGGATCACATCATTGGGAGAATGATGTGATGGACAAGACCCAATCCTAAGCGTAGCACTAGATCGTATTGTTCATATGCTAAAGCTTTTCTAATGTCAAGTGTCTTTTCCTTCGACCGTGAGATTGTGCAACTCTCGAATACCGTACGAGTGCTTTGGGTGTATCAAACGTCACAACGTAACTGGGTGACTATAAAGGTGTACTACGGGTACCTCCGAAAGTGTCTGTTGGGTTGGTACGAATCGAGATCGGGATTTTTCACTCCGCGTGACGGAGAGGTATCTCTGGGCCCACTCGGTAGAACATCATCATGAGCTCAATGTGACTAAGGAGTTAGTCACACGATGACATGCTACGGAACGAGTAAAGAAACTTGCCGGTAATGAGATTGAACAAGGTATAGGTATACCGACGATCGAATCCCGGGCAAGTTCTATACCGACAGACAAAGGGAATTGTATACGGGATTGATTGAATCCTTGACATCGTGGTTCATCCGATGAGAGCATCGTGGAGCAAGTGTGTTGAGGCATAATTTATGCCTAAGTAATTTTGGTGATTGATGACAATTCCGTACAGGACTAATCGTGTGTGTCAAGGTTTCAGGCAACACTCGTCAACGGCACAAGACGACACGACTCCTCTCTTCTGGAACGGAAGCACGGCGCCCTCCTAGATTCTCTTTATTTGAGTCATAGGAAATCCGTACTATTAAGAGGGGATCCGTAGGGGAAAGGTTTGGGTGGAATCTATCTTTGCACACGGACACCTCTTTTCTCCCTCTCCTTTATCTTTGGAGCGGCCCTCGCCGTTTTGTTCTTTGCTTCTCTGCAAAATGGTCCCCAGCGGTAGTACCGCTGGTCCCAGTGGTAGTACCGCTGGACTGCTAGCGGTAGTACCGCTGCAGCCAGCGGTAGTACCGTTGGCCGGCGGTAGTACCGCCCCTGGTCAGCGGTAGTACCGCTGGCTGGCGGTAGTACCGCCCCTGGTCAGCGGTAGTACCGCTCCAGGTGCCCTGTTCCACCTACCTAGCGGTAGTTCGTGGACGGACCCTTTTGCGAAGACTTTCTCGGCGGTAGTAGTGCTTATGCACTACCAAGGGCCAGCGGTAGTACCGCTGGTGCCAGCGGTAGTACCGCTGGAAGCCCTAGCGGTAGTACCACTGCATCCAGTAGTAGTACCGCCAGGCAGCGGTAGTACCGCTCCTTACCAGCGGTAGTACCGCTGGATCTCGGACAGAGAGTGGGAAAACGGTCTGAATTTTCCCCCCACTATATAAAGTGTTCTTCTAGCTGAGGAACACTATCTCTTACCTCTCTATGCTCAAAGTTGCTCCACAAGCTTAAAAGTGCCCGATCTCTCTCCCTAGCCAATCAAACTTGTTGATTCTTTAGGGATTGGTTGAGAAGGCCTAGATCCACACTTTCACCAAGAGAAAAGTTGATTCCCCCACCAATCCCTCGCGGATCTTGTTACTCTTGGGTGTTTGAGCATCCTAGACGGTTGAGGTCACCTCGAAGCCATATTCCATTGTGGTGAAGCTTCGTGGTCTTGTTGGGAGCCTCCAAGCTTTGTGTGGAGTTTCCCCAACCTTGTTTGTAAAGGTTCGGTCACCGCCTTCAAGGGCACCTATAGTGGAATCACGGTACCTTGCATCGTGCGAGGGCGTGAGGAGAATACGGTCGCCTTAGTGGTTTTTGGGGAGTATTGTGCCTCCACACCGCTCCAACGGAGACGTACTTCCTGTCAAAGGGAAGGAACTTTGGTAACACATCCTCGTCTCCATCGGTTCCACTTGTGGTTATTTCTATCCTTTACTTTGTATTTGTTTTAGCATTGTGACTTTATCTCAGTTGGCTTAATAGCTCTCGTGGTTAGATTCTATCAGGTCATCTCTTTGTCATTTTATCTGTGTACCCACATAGTGTTTACCTTAACTTGCTAAGATTAATTAAAAAGTGGTCGTTGTCTATTCACCCCCCCCCCCTCTAGCCAACCATATCGATCCTTTCAATTGGTATCAGAGCCACGTCTCTTTATTAAGGGTTTAACCACCCGAAGAGTATGGAAGGCGAAGAGGAAGTGAACCATGGGCAACCCGAGGGCATGGACTTGACTTCGGTCACAAGGGACGACTTGAATACGGCTATGGCAGCCCTCAAGACGTCCTTGACGAGCGAAGTCAAAACCATGCTTAAGGAATTAATAGATGGTCTTAAAAGTTCACCCGAACCGGCTTTAGTGGTTAAACCCACCATTTCCGATTCGGAGGCCAACTCCTCTAAGGAAGCGGCTAAAGGTATGCAACCTGCTTCACCTCACGGAAAGGATGGGACTGGAACACATGCCTCTGTTCCACCTCCCATGACTTATGGAGGACCCGTTCTCGCACCTCGTCTTAATCCTGTTGGTCCTCCTCCTAAACTTGTGAAAGGTGACTTTGCTAACTGGGTATTTTCTATTACGTCTCATTTGAATCACAGCTCAACAAACTTGTGGAGAATTATCGAGCAAGGATATTACCCCCATGACCCAAGCAACCTCACTCCAAGAGAAGATGCAGACAATCAATATAATCACTCTGCGTTGTTTATCCTTCAGTCTGCTGTGCCACTGAAGATCTTCCCCACTTACGTCCCTTCACATTGGCCAAGGATTGTTGGGAGCATATTATGGTGTTGTATAAGGGAAGCTCAAGTATTCAACGATCCAACTATGAAGTGATACTTGATCAGGCCGATGAGTTTGTGATGAAGGAAGAAGAGGACCCTCGTGATCTCTATCGGAGGGTGACTGCTATTGTTGTGGCACTAAAGGATCATGGAAGTAAGGATGTGGATGACACTTGGGTCAAACGCAAGTTTCTCAAAGCCATCATGCCTTTCAACAAAGCCATGTCATCTGTCATTCGTCAGCGGCCAGACTTTCACTCTTTGTCTTCCAGTGAAGTGTTGGATGAGTTCATTGCAATGTCAATCATGAACGAAACAGCCGACAATGCACTTGCTCGTGTCCGATCAAAAACCACTTCACCCAAACTCGCGTTGAAAGCAAGAGTAATGCTTGAAGAAGAAGAAGAAGATGAGGAAGAGGAGAGCTGCCCGGAAGACACAAAGTATGCCTATCATGAGCACATGGCTCTTGCATCAAGGCAATTCTGGGGAAATAAAAGGAACTCAAGACCAACCTTCAACAAGAACAACTCAAGTGGTTTCAAACCCAAACAACGAGTAAGGACATGTTATAACTGTGGCAACGTGAGTCACTTCGTGGCAGAATGTCCCTATGAGAAGAGAGAAGACAATGGAGGCAAGCTCATTCGCAAAGACAAAACCAAATCATTTCCAATCAAGAACAACTTTGTGAAGAAATCTCACCCAAAAGGAATGGTGGCCCTGGAGGAGTACCCTTCTGATGATGATGATGATGATGATGATACAGTGGCAACGGCAACTGTTGCTATAGCCACTACCCCTTCCCAGAAGGTGTCTCTCTTCAACGCCCCCAACGAGAACCACATCACCAAGTGCCTCATGGCAAAAGGTACCAATCAGGTAACTTCTATCATTAAGACCAACATTACTTCTGCTCCTTCATTGTTAAATTGTGTAGAAGATAGTGATGTTGGAGAACTTAATGAGCATGATCTTGATAAGTTTCTATGCACTATTAAGGGAGAAACCAAGAAGCATTTTGTTGCTCTCTTGGAACAACTGGGTGAGGCCACTGACCTCATTGAGTCTCATGAGGAGACCATCTCCGAGCTTCATGGACATAGCCGTGACTATGCCGATCAAATTGCCGAATTATCTAGCACTCCAGAAGAGGAGCGCACTCTTCGTTTGGCTCTTGAGGAGTCATATAACGATGATTGCGCTAAAATGCAAAAGAAACTAGATCATGATGTTGTTCTTACTCGCATGCTTAAATCCGAAAAGTATGCTCTTGAGGTTGGACGTGACAGACTCAAAGAAGAGTTTGACATACTTGACAAGGCCCACAAAGCCTTGAAAGGTGTTCATTTCTCTCTAAAAGAGTCTCATGATCAACTCCAAGCAAAACTTACCAAAGAGATCTCTACTTGTCCTCCCTTTGTGTTAATTGATAATACTTGTGCAACTAACCCCTGTTGTGAGCATGTTCATCTTGTGGAGGAAAATGCCAAGTTAAAGGAGAAACTTGAGAAGGGCCTTGTGTCATGCAGACAAGGTGAGAAGAGTCTGAACGATCTCTTAAGCACTCAAAAGAGTGTCGTAGGAAAGGAAGGACTTGGACTTACCTCCAAGTCAAAAGCTAAAAGGAAGAACAAGCACAAACGATCTCTCACCCTCATGGACATCTTTGTCAAGGAGGGTGAGGGGACTCAGAAGGTGAACAGGAACAAGGTGGACTATGGGAACCCCAAGAAGGGCAAAATCGCTCCTACTAACACAGCCGGCGAACTTAATTCCTCTTATGTGTTATGTTGTGCTAGTGACGGGCATGTTTATGCCAGATTTGTTGGTTCCTACGATGAAGATATTGAATGGGCTATCTGGGTTCCTAAGACCCTTGTCTCTAACATGAAAGGACCCATTAAAAAATGGGTACCTAAAACCAAGCCTTGATCTATTGCAGGAGTTTGCTTCCGGTGGGGTGTCATGGTTGCTCGATAGTGGAGCAACAAATCATATGACCGGAAGCAAGGACTTAGTGGTGGATGTGCACCCTTCTCCATCTATGCCCACCCATGTCCAATTCGTCGATGCATCCTCGTCAAAGGTATTGGGATTTGGTAAGGTGGTCGTCTCTCAAAATTTGTCTATTGAGAAGGTCATGCTTGTTGAGTCTCTTGCCTACAATTTACTTTCTGTTCGTCAACTTGCAATCATGGGTTTTTCCACTTTCTTTAATATTGACTCTGTGGTCCTCCTAAGGAGCAAGACTCTTAAAGTAGCCTATGTTGGACATGTCGAAAATGGTCTCTATGTGGTAAACTTTTCGAAACGACCCACTAAGACTGCGACATGTTTAATGGCTAAAGTTGACGTGGGCTGGCTTTGGCATCGCCGTTTAGCTCATGTCAATATGAGATCTTTGCAAAGTCTTCTGACAGGGGACCATGTTCGTGGACTAACAAATGTGAGCTTTGTTAAAGATCGTGTTTGCAGTGCTTGCATTGAAGGAAAGATTCATGAAACTGCTCATCGTCCAACGACTCTTATCTACACTAAGAGGCCATTGGAACTTCTCCACATGGATCTGTTTGGTCCCCCAACATTTGATAGTCTTGGAGGCAGAAAGTATTGCTTAGTGATTGTTGACGATTACTCAAGATACACCTGGGTATATTTCTTCAAAAGGAAGAGTGAAACTCAACAAACAGTCATCAACTTTGCTAATGAAGCGCAACGTCAACATGGAGCAAAGATTTTGATGATTAGGAGTGACAACGGCACCGAGTTCAAGAACTACACTCTAGATGAGTTTCTAGGTGATGAGGGAATAAAGCACCAATACTCTGCACCATATACCCCTCAGCAAAACGGTGTGGCAGAAAGGAAGAACCGGACCTTGATAGATGATGCGAGAACAATGATGGCAGAATTCAAATCTCCATACAACTTCTGGGCAGAAGCCATCAACACAGCATGTCATGCGTCCAATCGGCTCTACATTCGCAAAGGTTTGAACAAGACTCTGTATGAGATTCTAACTGGAAACAAACCCAATCTCAAGTACTTCAGGGTATTCGGTTGTAAGTGTTTCATTCTTATAAAAGGAGCTAGGCTAGCTAAATTTGATTCTAGAGCACATGAGGGTATCTTTGTTGGTTATGCTACAAACTCTCATGCTTACCGTGTCCTCAACAAGTCCACCGGACTAATTGAGGAGACGTGTAACGTAGAGTTTGACAAAAATAATGGCTCCCAAGTGGAGCAAAGTGGTCTTTGTGATATAGGTGATGAAATTCCTCCCGAAGCCATAAGAAGAATGGGGATTGGTCAAATACTCCCCATTGAGGAACCCCTTGTGGCAGAAGGAGAAGGACAATGCTCTACTCAAGTGGAGCCATCACCCCCACAAGCCCCACACGCTTCCCATGAACAAAGAGAAGACTCTCAACAAGTTGATCAAGCTCTCGGTCAAGATCAATTGCCTAACAACGATGATGTGCCCACTCAAGCACTACCCCAAGACCCTGAACCAGCACGAGATCAAGATCAAGAGCAACCACTAATACAAGATCAAACCAGTGAACTTGCTCAAGTCGAAGGACAAGATGATCAGAAGACTGTCTCACAATTCCCGTCTGGAGCTCCAACAACCAGTTCAAGACGCAAGGGCAAACAAGTGAAACAAGGCGACGCTCCCCCGTTATCTAATGAAGAACTCTTGGAGCGTCGAGCAGCCAAGAATGCGAACAAGCTGAGAGTCAAGTCACACCTTATGAAGAATGTCCTTGGCAGCTTAAAAAGGGGAGTATCTACTCGTCAACAGCTTTGGAATTTTTGTGAGCATCACGCGTTTGTCTCGTATTGTGAACCTCAACAGGTACAGGAAGCGCTCGATGATGAGGATTGGCTTATGGCCATGCACGAAGGACTTAACAACTTCGAGCGCAACCAAGTCTGGGATTTAGTGCCCCGACCAACGAAGGAACATAATGTCATTGGGACCAAATGTATATTTAAGAACAAGCAAGATGCAAATGGAATTGTGATTCGAAACAAGGCAAGATTGGTGGCTCAAGGCTACTCCCAAGTCGAGGTTATCGACTACGGTGAAACCTTTGCCCATGTTGCTCGTCTAGAATCTATTCGCATGTTACTTGCATTTGCTTCTCATCATAACTTCAAATTACAGCAAATGGATGTGAAAAGTGCATTTCTTAATGGTCCTTTGAATGAGTTGGTATATGTCAAACAACCCCCGGGTTTCGAACATCCCAAGCTCCCCAATCATGTGTACAAACTCAATAAGGCACTCTATGGCCTTAAACAAGCCCCACACGCGTGGTATGAGTACCTTACTGAGTTGTTACAAGATCGTGGGTTTGAAATTGGAAAGATTGATCCCACTCTTTTTACTAAGAAGGTTAAAGGGGATTTGTTCATATGCCAACTATATGTTGATGATATTATCTTTGGCTCTCCTAACATTTCATTCAATGAAGAATTTGCTGCACTAATGACTGAGAAGTTTGAGATGTCCATGATGGGAGAGTTGAAGTTTTTCCTCGGGTTCGAGATTAAGCAAGGTCTAGAGGGGACATTCATCAAACAAGCCAAATACACTCAAGACATGCTCAAGCGGTTCGAGCTCGAAGATGTAAAATCAGTCAAGTTTCCCATGCCAACCAGATGCAAGCTTGACAGTGATCCCAATGGTAAAGCAGTGGATCAAAAGGTATACCGCTCCATGATTGGATCCCTCCTTTACCTCTGTGCATCTAGACCGGATATTATGTTGAGTGTAGGGATATGTGCACGGTTTCAATCCGCACCAAAAGAAAGTCATTACATGGTTGTCAAAAGAATCTTTCGATATTTGGCTCATACCCCAAACTTTGGCCTCTGGTATCCCAAAGGAGCAAACTTCAATCTAGTTGGCTATTCTGACTCAGACTGGGCTGGAGATTGTGTGGAGAGGAAGTCAACGTCTGGAGGATGCCAATTCCTTGGTCGCTCTTTGGTAAGTTGTTCTTCAAAGAAGCAGAACTGCGTCTCCCTATCATCCACCGAGGCTGAGTATGTGGCGGCTGCAAGTTGTTGTGCTCAACTACTGTGGATGAGGCAAACTTTAAAGGATTATGGTGTCACTTGTGACAAAGTGCCTCTTCTATGTGACAATCAAAGCGCCATCAAGATTTCCCTCAACCCAGTGCAACATAGCAAAACAAAACATATTGATATTCGTCATCACTTCATCCGTGAACATATCAAGCTACGTGATATTGAGGTTCATTTCATCCACACTGAAGAGCAACTTGCAGATATTTTCACCAAGCCACTAGATGAAGCAAGGTTCCGGGAGTTAAGGCATGAGCTAAATATCATTGACTCAAGTAATGTGGATTGAAACTAGGCATATTGCACCTCACTTCACATTCCATCTTGGTCTAGGTGTAGGCATGGACATAGGGGGAGTGTTGTTCTCACAGTGTACTTTCCCTCCCCCCATTATGCATAAATCACTCTAGTCTTTCACTTTAGCCATTGTCAAATGGCACTTGTGCTTCAAAGACGAGCATTGGTCATGAACCCAAGGATAATTCTTCGCGGTGTCATACCACTATCTCAAACATAGGTGGCCTCGGCCACCGCCCCTCCATCCTTTCTTTATATATAAAAGAAAGGATGCACTATGACAAGTGAGTACATTTTTCTACATGCTATCTCATCTTTTACTTACTTGTCGTATGCCCAAGTCCCTCTCTTTTCTTAAAAAGCCGCGCTGCGACATTTGCAGCGGTACTACCGCCAGGGTAGCGGTACTACCGCCAGGACCCCAGCGGTACTACCGCCAGGGGTAGCGGTACTACCGCCAGAGTTCAAAATCTAACTCGGCCGGCTGGAATATTTCTAAGGTTTCGAGGGGGAGCGGTACTACCGCCAGGGGGAGCGGTACTACCGCCAGGACCCCAGCGGTACTACCGCTGCACTCCAACGGTACTACCGCCAGGTAGCGGTACTACCGTTGCACCCCAGCGGTACTACCGCTGCCCGTACCCCTTGGGCTATATAAAGGGAGGGGGAGCCCGATTTTCAATCTGTTTCTTCTTCCTCGCGGCTCCTCCCTCCCCTACCCCGAAAATCCCCCGATTGGATCTCACTTTGTGGAGCTCTTTCTCCCCGTTTGTGTGGAAAGGCTGCTTCACTTCTTCTTCCTCCTCCAAAGCTATGAATCCCGGTAACAAAAGCTCCTCCCTTCTTCTATTTGGTTGTTCTTCATGTTCTAGGGTTAGGAGCATTGGGGATTGGATTCATCTTGTTGATCCTATGGTTAGTTATTGGATGGCATGAAGGAAATTTTTGAGGGGAGTATAGGTCCAATGGTTGTTGTTATGATTGCTGCCATGGTTTAGGATTTCACCGTCTTAGATCGAATATTTGAACTCTTGGACTAGATCTGAAACGTGCTCTCTCTTGCCTAGGCATGTTTGCACCTCGTATTACTATGTGTTCCTCTTGTCATTAGGGCTGGGGTGTACGCCTTAATGTTCATATTCAGTCCATGCCCTCGAAAACGAGTTTTATATGTGTAGATCTGAAAGTCAAACCCCCAGCGGTACTACCGCCAGGGGGTAGCGGTACTACCGCTAGGCCCCAGCGGTACTACCGCCAGGGGTAGCGGTACTACCGCTATGACCCCCAGCGGTACTACCGCCGGGGGTGGCGGTACTACCGCCAGAAGCATTCACGGTGTATTTTTCTTTTCGTTTTCTGCTCTTTCAAGATCCATTGCCTTGACTTTTCTTGTCGCCTCTTTTTCGCTTTGTGGTCTGTGTCACAGGTGGCTCTGCTCGCCGTTCGAACCCCCCACGGGACACGGCATCCAAACAGTTTCGCAACACAGAGGCGCCTGAGGGGTCTGCCACGTCTGGTCTCCCCCCTAAGAAGAAGTCCTTCAAGAAGGTCGCTCACAAGGACAAGAGGGTGAATATCCGCACAATGTCTCCGAAGGATTTTCTGCAATTTCACACCAAGAACCACTATCTCCAGGAGAGGGAGAAGATCGATGGTGTTGAAAATGTCTAGGTTAAGGACCATTGCAGGATATATCGAGATGTCATTGCAAACTTCAAGAAGAACTATGTCTCTGTCCAGTGGATTGATCTGGCACACCTTCAGCGGCACACAGAGTACTTTGGTGATGCCCTTGCTTTGATTGACAAGATGGGCCTCAAAAACATCATCACCTTCAGGACGGATTTTGATCCTACGGCAGTTGCTCAGTTCTATGTCACAGTTCACTTCTCCCATGATGAACAGCGCTCCATGATATGGATGACTGGGTCAAAGAAGATGACTGGTTCCTGGACAGAGTTCATGCAGTTCCTGCACGTTGATTTTCAGGGTGCTGACACCCCTCTTGGGCTGCGTCCTCACGCTCCAGTCCCCTCTGATAAGGGCCTCGCAAAGGACAAACTGCAGACACTATATCTGAGGAAGGGGGTGCTTCCCAAGCACCTAGACATCATGCACCGCATCTTTCGGAACACCCTCTTCCCTCGGAGTGGTAACTTCGATGAGGTCCATGGCTCCTTGGCTGAGATGTTGTTACTATGTGAGGAGGCTATGTCTGTGGAGTCTGCTCAACTGGATATTGCAGATGTGATGTTCACAGAACTATGGAACTGCATCATCAACCGTAAAGTCCCTATCTACGGGCCTTACCTGTTTGCATACATCTGCCATAAGTGGCAACAGGCGTTTCCGGATGAGGTGCTCTACGCACAGTCTGACTACATTGTGCATGACCCAATCAAGCTGCGCGTCAAGGACAGGTGGGCCAACCCATCTTCATCTTCTCAGCACATGGACACTGATACAGAGACGGCTGCTGGTAGAGGACCTGCCTCTCAGTCCCGCTCGTCTGCCATGCCATCTTGGGCTATCAAGTTGCAGGACAAGATGAAGACTCTATTTTTTATGCAGGCCAAGGGTCAGTATCAGACACACGTGGCTCAGAAGCAGAGCCGCCAGAGGCATAAGCGTGTTCTCAGGACCTTGGATGTGGACATCTCCAGTGGCTCAGAGGACGACATCACGCCTGAGGCTACTTGGATGCAGGCTCAGGGGTACCAGTGGTCGGGTGATGAGGCGCAAGAGGAGGAGGAGACTGACCAGGAGGGGACCGACGAGTCTGGTGATCCTGAAGACGAGGAGTAGCTACCTGTGACATTAGGTGTGCCCCCTTTTTGGTGTCTTGTGCCAAAGGGGGAGAGAGTCTAGGGATTTGATTTCATTCGAACTTTGCATTGCTTTGCTTTATCTCGTATGATTTGCTTCGAACTTGGTTTGCTTCGTTTGCTATCTTGTGTGAGACATGATCTTTCTTATGTGAGATTAGATTTATTTCCATCATATGCTGTGAGTCATATGTCATATATCTCTATCTTCTTTACTCTCATATTATTATCCATGCAAATCCGGTATTGTCATCAATCCACCAAAAAGGGGGAGATTGTTGAGGCATAATTTATGCCTAAGTAATTTTGGTGATTGATGACAATTCCGTACAGGACTAATCGTGTGTGTCAAGGTTTCAGGCAACACTCATCAACGGCACAAGACGACACGACTCCTCTCTTCTGGAACGGAAGCACGGCGCCCTCCTAGATTCTCTTTATTTGAGTCATAGGAAAGCCGTACTATTAAGAGGGGATCCGTAGGGGAAAGGTTTGGGTGGAATCTATCTTTGCACACGCACACCTCTTTTTCTCCCTGTCCTTTATCTTTGGAGCGGCCCTCGCCGTTTTGTTCTTTGCTTCTCTGCAAAATGGTCCCCAGCGGTAGTACCGCTGGTCCCAGCGGTAGTACCGCTGGACTGCTAGCGGTAGTACCGCTGCAGCCAGCGGTAGTACCGCTGGCCGGCGGTAGTACCGCCCCTGGTCAGCGGTAGTACCGCTCCAGGTGCCTTGTTCCACCTACCTAGCGGTAGTTCGTGGACGGACCCTTTTGCGAAGACTTTCTCGGCGGTAGTAGTGCTTATGCACTACCAAGGGCCAGCGGTAGTACCGCTGGTGCCAGCGGTAGTACCGCTGGAAGCCCCAACGGTAGTACCGCCAGGCAGCGGTAGTACCGCTCCTTACCAACGGTAGTACCGCAGGATCTCGGGCAGAGAGTGGGAAAACGGTCTGAATTTTCCCCCCACTATATAAAGTGTTCTTCTAGCTGAGGAACACTATCTCTTACCTCTCTATGCTCCATTGTTGCTCCACAAGCTTAAAAGTGCTCGATCTCTCTCCCTAGCCAATCAAACTTGTTGATTCTTTAGGGATTGGTTGAGAAGGCCTAGATCCACACTTTCACCAAGATAAAAGTTGATTCCCCCACCAATCCCTCGCGGATCTTGTTACTCTTGGGTGTTTGAGCATCCTAGACGGTTGAGGTCACCTCGAAGCCATATTCCATTGTGGTGAAGCTTCGTGGTCTTGTTGGGAGCCTCCAAGCTTTGTGTGGAGTTGCCCCAACCTTGTTTTTAAAGGTTCGGTCGCCGCCTTCAAGGGCACCTATAGTGGAATCACGGTACCTTGCATCGTGCGAGGGTGTGAGGAGAATACGGTGGCCTTAGTGGCTTTTTGGGGAGTATTTGCCTCCACACCGTTCCAACGGAGACGTACTTCCTGTCAAAGGGAAGGAACTTCGGTAACACATCCTCGTCTCCATCGGTTCCACTTGTGGTTATTTCTATCCTTTACTTTGTATTTGTTTTAGCATTGTGACTTTATCTCAGTCGGCTTAATAGCTCTCGTGGTTAGATTCTATGAGGTCATCTCTTTGTCATTTTATCTGTGTACCCACATAGTGTTTACCTTAACTTGCTAAGATTAATTAAAAAGTGGTCGTTGTCTATTCACCCCCCCCCCTCTAGCCAACCATATCGATCCTTTCAAAGTGGGAGCCACCATGAGTATCCAGACCCCGCTGATGGTTATTGGCTGGAAAAGTGTCTCGGTCATGTCTGCTTGTCTCCCGAACCCGTAGGGTCTACACACTTAAGGTTCGATGACGCTAGGGTTATAGGGAATTGTAATACGAGGTTACCTAAACTTGTTCGGAGTCCTGGATGAGAGCCCGGACATCACGAGGAGCTCCGGAATGGTCCGGAGGTAAATATTGATATATAGGATGGATGGTTTTGGACACCGGAAATGTTTCGGGCGTCACCGGTAATGTACCGGGACCACCGGAAATGGTCCCGGGGGTCCACCGGGAGGGGCCACCAGCCCGAGGAGGTAGCATGGGCCAAAATAGGGAGGGAAACCAGCCCAAAGTGGGCTGGTGTGCCTCCCACAAGGAGGCCCAAGGCGGGGGAGGTGGAGAGGGGGGGAAACCCTAGGCGCTGGTGGGCCTAAGGCCCACCTAGGGGTGCGCCACCCCCTCCCCTACCCTGGCCGCCACACCTCCCATCTGGGGGGGCTGCCGCACCACCTAGGGTGGGAACCCTAGGGGTGGCACCCCCCTCCCCTCCTCCTATATATAGTGGGGGTTTTGGGGCTGTTTTGCACACAATTTTTCATCCCCCTCGACGCAGCCCTGCCCCCCTTCTTCCTCCTCTCCCACGGTGCTTGGCGAAGCCATACTGGGAGACCTCGTCTCTCCATCGACACCACGCCGTCGTGCTGCCGGAGATCTTCCCCAACCTCTCCCTCCTCCTTGCTTGATCAAGGTGCGGGAGACGTCACCGGGTTGCACGTGTGTTGAACGCGGAGGTGCCGTGGTTCGGCACTAGATCGAAATCACACTGCGGTCTGAATCGCCACGAGTATGACTCCATCAACCGCGTTCTAGCAACGCTTCCGCTTAGCGATCTTCAAAGGTATGAAGATCCACTCACCCCTCTCTCGTTGCTGGTCTCTCCATAGGAAGATCTGAATATGGCGTAGGAAAATTTTGATGTATGCTACGTTACCCAATAGTGCCATCCGAGCCAGGTTTTCTATTCGTAGATTCTATGCACGAGTAGAACACAAAAGGTTGTGGGCGATGATTTGTCATTTGCTTGCCACTACTAGTCTTATTCTTTTCCGGCGGTATTGTGGGATGAATCGTCCCGGACCGACATTACACGTACGCTTACGTGAGACTGGTTCCACCGACAGACATGCACACCGTGCATAAAGGTGGCTAGCGGGTGTCTGCATCTCCTACTCTAGTCGGATTGGATTTGATGAAAAGGGTCCTTATCAAGGGTAAATAGCTTTGGCATATCATCGTTGTGGCTGTCACGTAGGTAAGAAAGTGTTCTTGCTAGAAACCCAAATCAGCCACGTAAAACTTGCAACAACAATTAGAGCACGTGTAACTTGTTTTTGCAGGGTTTGACATGTAATGTGATATGGCCAAAGTTGTGATATTGCATGTATGATGTATGACATGATCTTGTTATTGTAATAGGTTTCACGACTTGCATATCGATGAGTATGACAACCGGCAGGAGCCATAGGAGTTGTCTTAATTTATTGTATGAGATGCAACGACATGTGCTTACTACTTTTACTTCATTGCTAACGGTTAGCTATAGTAGTAGTGATAGTAGTAGTTGGCGTGATGCCTTCACGGAGGCACGATGACGGAGATCATGATGATGGAGATCATGGTTTCACGCCGGTGACAATGATGATCATGCGATGCCTGAAGATGGAGATCGAAAGAGCAAATATGATAATGGCCATATCATGTCACTATATGATTGCATTGTGATGTTTATCATGTTTTTAATCTTATTGCTTAGAACGACAGTAGCATAATAAGATGATCCCTCTTAAAATTTTGAGAACGTATTGCCCTAAGTGTGCACCGTTGCGAAGGATCGTTGTCTCGAAGCACCACGTGATGATCGGGTGTCATAGATTCTAACGTTCGCATACAACGGGTGTAAGCCAGATTTACACACGCGAAACACCTAGGTTGACTCGACGAGCTTAGCATGTACAGACATGACCTCGAATACAAGAGACTGAAAGGTCGAACATGAGTCGTATGGTTGAATACAATCAGCATGAAGTTTCTCACCATGGTGACTAGTCCGTCTCACGTGTTGATCGCACACGGGTTAGTCAACATGGATCATGTATCACTTAGATGACTAGAGGGATGTCGATTTAAGTGGGAGTTCATACTTAATTTGATTAAATGAACTTAATTGTCATGAACTTAGTCTAAAAGTTGTCTTTATAAATATTGTAGATGGCCAACGTCAACCTCAATTTCAATGCATTCCTAGAGAAAAACAAGCTGAAAGATGATGGTAGCAACTATGCGGACTGGGTTCGCAACTTGAAGCTCATCCTTGAAGCAGCTAAAAAGGCTTATGTCCTTGATGCGCCGCTAGGTGACCCTCCCGCTCCCGCAGCAGCCCAGGACATTCTGAACGTCTGGCAAACGCGGAGTGATGACTACTATCTGGTTAGGTGTGGCATGTTATACAGTTTGGAAACGGGGCTCCAAAGGCGTTTTGAGCAACACGGTGCATATGAGATGTTCTAAGAGCTGAAGCTAGTTTTTCAAGCTCATGTCCGTGTCGAGAGATATGAAGTCTCTGACAAGTTCTTTAGCTATAAGATGGAGGAGAACAGTTATGTCAGTGAGCACATATACTCAAAATGTCTGGGTTACACGGTCGTCTGACTTCACTTGAAGTCGAACTTCCGGATGATGCTATAATTGACAGAATCCTCCAGTCTCTCCCACCAAGCTACAAAGGTTTTGTGCTGAACTACAACATGTAAGGGATGGAGAAAACCATTTCCGAGTTGTACTCGATGCTCAAGTCTGCAGAAGTAGAAATCAAGAAAGAGCATCAAGTGTTGATGGTCAACAAGACCACTAGTTTCAAGAAGGGCAAGGGTAAGAAGAACTTCAAGAAAGACGGCAAAGCCGTTGCCACGGCCGGTAAGCCAGATGTCGGGAAGAAGAAAAAGAATGAACCCAAGCCTGAGACTGAGTGCTTCTATTGCAAGGGAAAAGGTCACTCGAAGCAGAACTGCCCCAAATACTTAGCGGACAAGAAGGCCGGCAACGTTAAAGGTATATGTGATATACATGTTATTGATGTGTACCTTACCAGCGCTCGTAGTAGCTCCTGGGTATTTGATACAGGTGTTGTTGCTCACATTTGCAACTCAAAGCTGGAACTGCGGAATAAGCGGAGACTGGCCAAGGACGAGGTGACGATGCGCGTCGGGAATGGCTCCAAGGTCGATGTGATCGCCGTCGGCACGCTACCTCTACATCTACCGTCGGGATTAATTTTAAACCTTAATAATTGTTATTTAGTACCAGCTTTGAGCATGAATATTGTATCAGGGTCTTGCTTAATGCGAGGCGGCTACTCATTTAAGTCAGAGAATAATGGTTGTTCTATTTATATGAGTGATATGTTCTATGGTCATGCTTCGCTGGTGAATGGTTTATTCTTGATAAATCTCGACCGTGATGTTACACATATTCATAGTGTGAGTACCAAAAGATGTAAAGTTGATAATGATAGTCCCACATACTTGTGGCACTGCCGCCTTGGTCATATCGGTGTTAAGCGCATGAAGAAGCTCCATACTGATGGACTATTAGAGTCTCTTGACTTTAAATCATTTGACACATGCGATCCGTGCCTCATGGGCAAGATGACTAAGACTCCATTCTCAGGAATAATGGAGAGAGCAACCGACTTATTGGAAATAATACATACTGATGTGTGTGATCCAATGAACATTGAAGCTCGCGGTAGCTATCGTTATGTTCTCGCTCTCACCGATGATTTGAGTAGGTATGGGTATATCTACTTGATGAAGCACAAATGTGAGACGTTTGAAAAGTTTAAGAAATTTCAGAGTGAGGTCGAGAATCAACGTGACAGAAAAATTAAGTGTCTACGATCTGATCATGGAGGAGAATATTTGAGTCACGAGTTTGGCACACACCTAAGGAAGTGTGGAATCGTTTCACAACTGATGCCGCCTGGCACACCGCAACGCAACGGAGTGTCTAAACGTCGTAATCGCACTTTATTAGATATGGTACGATCTATGATGTCTCTTACCGACTTACCGCTATCATTTTGGGGATACGCATTAGAAACTGCAACATTCACTTTAAATAGGGCACCGTCTAAATCCGTTGAGACGACACCGTATGAACTATGGTTTGGCAAGAAGCCTAAGTTGTCGTTTCTTAAAGTTTGGGACTGCGATGCTTATGTGAAGAAACTTCAACCAGAAAAGCTCGAACCCAAAGCGGAGAAATGCGTATTCATAGGATACCCTAAGGAAACTATTGGGTATACCTTCTATCTTAGATCCGAAGGTAAAACCTTTGTTGCCAAGAACGGATCCTTTCTAGAGAAAGAGTTTCTCTCGAAAGAAGTAAGTGGGAGGAAGGTAGAACTTGATGAGGTAATCACACCCCCTCTCAAACAGGAAAGTACCGCAGCGCGGGAAATTGTTCCTGTGACGCCTGCACCAACTGAAGAGGAAGTTAATGATAATGATCATGAAGCTTCGGATCAAGTTACTACTGAACCGCAAAGGTCCACAAGGGTACGCTCCGCACCAGAGTGGTACGGCAACCCTGTGATGGAAATCATGTTGTTAGACAACGGTGAACCTTCGAACTATGAAGAAGCGATGGCGGGCCCAGATTCCAACAAATGGCTTGAAGCTATGAAATCCGAGATAGGATCCATGTATGACAACAAAGTATGGACTTTGGTGGACTTGCCCGATGACCGGCGAGCCATAGAAAATAAATGGATCTTCAAGAAGAAGACCGATGCAAACGGTAATGTAACCGTTTATAAAGCTCGACTTGTCGCAAAGGGTTTTCGACAAATTCAAGGAATTGACTACGAAGAGACTTTCTCTCCCGTAGCGAAGCTGAAATCAGTCCGAATCATGTTAGCAATTCCCGCCTTTTATGATTATGAAATTTGGCAAATGGACGTCAAAACAGCGTTCCTTAACGGGAACCTTAAGGAAGAGTTGTATATGATGCAACCAGAAGGTTTTGTCAACCCTAAGGGTGCTAACAAAGTGTGCAAGATCCAGCGCTCCATCTATGGGCTGGTACAAGCATCTCGGAGTTAGAACATTTGCATTAATGAGGTGATTAAAGCGTTTGGGTTCATACAGGTTTATGGAGAAGCCTGTCTGTACAAGAAAGTGAATGGGAGCTCTGTAGCTTTCCTCATACTGTATGTGGACGACATATTATTGATGGGGAATAATATAGAGATGTTGGAGAGCATAAAGGCCTATTTGAACAAGATTTTTTCAATGAAGGACCTTGGAGAAACTGCATACATATTAGGCATCAAGATCTATAGAGATAGATCGAGACGCCTCATAGGTCTTTCGCAAAGTACATACCTTGACAAGATATTGAAGAAGTTCAATATAAAAAACTCAAAGAAAGGGTTCTTGCCAGTTTTGCAAGGTATGAGATTGAGTAAGACTCAGTCGCCGACCACGGCAGCAGATAGAGAGAAGATGAGTACTGTCCCCCACGCTTCAGCCGTAGGCTCTCTTATGTATGCCATGATGTGTACCAGACCTGATATAAACCTTGCCATAAGTTTGGTAGGGAGGTACCAAAGTGATCCCGGTATGAAACACTGGACAGCGGTCAAGAATATCCTTAAGTACCTGAAGAGGACTAAGGAAATGTTTCTCGTTTATGGAGGTGACGAAGAGCTCGTCGTAAAGGGTTACGTCGACGCTAGCTTTGACACAGATCCGAATGACTCTAAGTCACAGACCAGATACGTATATGTTTTGAATGGTGGGGCAGTGAGCTGGTGCAGCAGGAAACAAGAAGTCGTGGTAGCATCTACATGTGAAGCGAAGTACATAGCTGCTTCAGAAGCAGCTCATGAAGAAATTTGGATGAAGGAGCTCATCATCGACCTTGGAGTGGTTCCAAGCGCATCGGGTCCAATGACACTCTTCTGTGATAACACTGGGGCCATTGCCATAGCCAAGGAGCCCAGGTTTCACCGGAAGATGAATCACATCAAACGCCGCTACAACTCTATCCAGGACCATGTCCAGAGTGGAGTAAAAGAGATTTTTAAAGTACATACGGATCTGAATGTTGCACACCCGTTGACTAAACCTTTTCCACGAGCAAAACATGATCAACACCATAATGCTATGGGTGTTCGATACATCACAATGTAACTAGATTATTGACTCTAGTGCAAGTAGAAGACTGTTGGAAATATGCCCCAGAGGCAATAATAAAATGGTTATTATCATATTTCCTTGTTCATGATAATCGTCTATTATTTATGCTATAATTGTATTAACAGGAAACAGTAATACATGTGTGAATAAATAGATCACAATGTGTCCCTAGCAAGCCTCTAGTTGGCTAGCTCGTTAGTCAATAGATGATCATGGTTTCCTGGTCATGGGCATTAGATGTCATTGGTAACGGGATCACATCATTGGGAGAATGATGTGATGGACAAGACCCAATCCTAAGTGTAGCACTAGATCATATTGTTCATATGCTAAAGCTTTTCTAATGTCAAGTGTCTTTTCCTTCGACCGTGAGATTGTGCAACTCCCGGATACCGTAGAAGTGCTTTGGTTGTATCAAACTCCACAACGTAACTGGGTGACTATAAAGGTGCACTATGGGTACCTCCGAAAGTGTCTGTTGGGTTGGTACAAATCGAGATCGGGATTTGTCACTCCACGTGACGGAGAGATATCTCTGGGCCCACTTCGTAGAACATCATCATGAGCTCAATGTGACTAAGGAGTTAGTCACACGATGACGTGCTACGGAACGAGTAAAGAGACTTGCCGTTAACGAGATTGAATAAGGTATAGGTATACCGACGATCGAATCTCGGGCAAGTTCTATACCGGCAAACAAAGGGAATTGTATACGGGATTGATTGAATCCTTGACATCGTGGTTCATCCGATGAGATCATCGTGGAGCAAGTGGGAGCCACCATGGATATCCAGACCCCGCTGATGGTTATTGGCCGGAGAGGTGTCTCGGTCATGTCTGCCTGTCTCCCGAACCCGTAGGGTCTACACACTTAAGGTTCGATGATGCTAGGGTTATAGGGAGTTGTTATACGAGGTTACTGAAAGTTGTTTGGAGTCCCGGATGAGATCCCGGACGTCACGAGGTGCTCCGGAATGGTCCGGAGGTAAAGATCGATATATAGGATGGATGGTTTTGGACACCGGAAATGTTTCGGGCGTCACCGGTAATGATCCCGGGGGTCCACCGGGAGGGGCCACCAGCCCCAAGAGGTAGCATGGGCCAAAAGAGGGAGGGCAACCAGCCCAAAGTGCGTTGGTGCGCCTCCCACAAGGAGGCCCAAGGCGCAGGAGGTGGAGAGGGGGGAACCCTGGGCGCTGGTGGGCCGCACCTAGGGGTGCGCCACCCCCTCCCCCTGCCCTGGCCGCCGCACCTCCCATCTGGGGGGCTGCCGCACCACCTAGGGTGGGAACCCTAGGGGTGGCATCCCCCTCCCCTCCTCCTATATATAGTGGGGGTTTTGGGGCTGTTTTGCACAGTTTTCCATCCCCCTCGGCGCAGCCCTGCCTCCCATCTTCCTCCTCTCCCACGGTGCATGGCGATGCCCTGCCGGGAGACCTCGTCTCTCCATCGACACCACGCCGTCGTGCTGCCGGAGATCTTCCGCAACCTCTCCCTCCTCCTTGCTGGATCAAGGTGCGGGAGACGTCATCGGGCTACACGTGTGTTGAACGCGGAGGTGCCGTGCTTCGACACTAGATCGGAATCACACCGCGATCTGAATCGCCGCGAGTACGACTCCATAAACCGCGTTCTAGCAACGCTTCCGCTTAGCGATCTTCAAAGGTATGAGGATGCACTCACCCCTCTCTCGTTGCTGGTCTCTCCATAGGAAGATCTGAATATGGCGTAGGAAAATTTTGAATTTATGCTACGTTACCCAACATTCTGCACCATCTTCATCTCCTCCTTCGTCATCATTTTAAATGTTCATTATAGAATCAACACCCTTAATTCGTTCAAACCCTTCCACGGTAAAGCCAAGCAGGAATAACTTCTTTTTCATTTCAATCAACCTTTCAAAGGGGATTTTTATAGGATCCCTACAAGCAATCATGATTATGAAATTTTCAAAAAAGGTCCTAAACATACCATTCCAGTCAACATTAGTGAGTACACCAAACATAGAAGCAACCTAAGCAAACACCTTCGAGGTACACCACTTAGGAGGGATCCCTTCAATAACGACCCATATTTCAATCAACTCCACAAAAGAGTCACAAGCACATTTCCGTCCAGTCATTTTAACAGAAACATCTTGGGGTAGGCAAAAACTAGGGAGCTCAATCAGATCCTCTACCCTCTTCCATGGTGGAAATCTAACAAGGAAAGTTTTACTTGACAAGTCTCTAATCTGCCAAGGTCAATGCTTAGTTTCGCAAAAGGTATCACTCAGAAGACTCCTCAACAGAGTTTTATCCACCTCACCTTTCACAATGTTCACCACAGTACAATTTTGAAAGTTAAGCTAATTGGATTCATTGACCACAGGAACATCCACCTGGTAAAAACCAAGACCTCTAGCACCACTACCAAAAAGGCGGTTGTAGGTCGAACCTTGGACCAAGCAGCACAATTATTGACATTATGGTTTTGTGGACATATGAAACATGACTTAGGCTTCACAGAATTACCCACATAGTGTCGAGGACCACCACAATTAAAGAAAATCATATCCTTATACCTAGGATCTAGGACTTGTTCCACTTCCACTTCAGGAGTATGGGTGGATTGCACCTCAAAGGATCTCTGAGTAGAGGCAGTAGATTTTGTGGGCCTTGGAGCAGGGGCAGGCTCTTTAGGGACACGATTTGGAGCTTGCTTTCGTGCTCCTCCCGAGTTGGTTTTCTACAGAACGGCCCTGAACTGACCTTCCATACGTGCAGTCGAGCTCCCACCTCTACGTTCTGCCATCTCGGGCCCCTCCTCCACGACTTCTTCCAATGAGCGAGAGCTTGGACCCAAACCCTCGATGACCAAGTCGAACGATCTAGGGATAGGATCGAACAGTCTGAGAGTTGCACGGTGACAATCGGTAGCACTGAGCGATCCGAATTCAAGAAGATAATGCCGGATCCAAAAGAAACACCCAGAAGGGTTGGCTGCCAGCGGCTGGTGTGGATGAGATGATGGTTGGTGGTTGCGAGGGCGGGGAGAGAGGATGAGCGAGAGCTGGCCAAAGTGTTCCTCTACTCATAGGTTACCCACGGCACGAGAACACGTATTTGATTTATGAGTCTTCCCACCCGTGAAACGGGCTTTAAAGGTAGGTCCCACTAAATGAGGAGGAGAAGGAAAATCCCCCCCGCTTGCCGCCAGTGGAATCGACAAGCGCACGGCCAGCCGACACAGATAGTGAACTAGGGATTTGGACATCTATGCTACCACATTCCATAGAAATGGTGATGCCCTTGCCCAAATCACCAAAACCAGGAGGAGAACCTCCAGCATCATCATTCGAAGTAATACAAGGAGAGTCTAAATTCAAAACGTCGGATCTTCGAGGAGGAAAATCAATTAATCTCACCCGAAAACAAGCAGGAACAAGAATTGAGGATGTACCTCCGTCGCGAGGCCATGGAGGGGGTTTGATATCTCGATCCCGCACCTGGATTGAAAGGAGAGATGACCTCAAACATTGCGCGGGTAGGGGGAAGCACCCTAGCGGAAGCACACCTGGGAGAAAGCTGGCCAGCGTGTCCACCTGTGGTGGCCAGATATTAAGTCGGGAAGGGTTCTTCGTGCGGTAAAACACCCATCGCGCCTCCTGCGCCGGATCTCATGACTCGGCCTCTTGAATTGCCCAAAAGATGAGCTCTACATCCATACATCCATCGTCCCCCATGAACCGGGCGGACTTGGTGAACGTTGCGTATCTGATGATTCCGATGTGGATCTCCGACCACTCACTCCGGTCGGGAAACCGATCCACCACGACCCTTCTCATCTCCCCGCGGGCCTTCAGCGAGTTGGAGTTGATCACACGCAGTGGGGCTACCGTGGGAGACGGCAGCACCACCGGCTCTGCCCCTTGTGTCAACGGAGCGAGCCACCGGATCCAAAGCCGATGACGACGCAGCCCCGCCATGTGAAAGAGATGGTGGAGAGCAATGGGTTAGGGAGACTGACATGGTGTGTGGGTGGGGAGTGCGGCGGATGGATGGATATTTGTCACCATCGTGTGGTTCCCGGGGGGTGGGGGAGCGGAGACACAGAGAGACCATCTCCGCACGGTAGGTCAATTACGACCACCCGTTTTGCAAGTTGAATTCGTCGGGCTACTCTCCGGCAGCCGTCCGGTTTGATTGCCCAGTTCTGGTTTGCTATTTTAAAGTTGTTCTATCCCGTACTTGCAAATAACCAATGTTGTGAGCAAAGGAAACGATGCAATGCTCCCTCTGGTCTCATGCCAACTCCAATGCACGACCTCAAATTGTTCGGGTATGTCCATTCATGGGTAAACGGATAGACGGGACCATCTGCAAAAAAACGTCTGTTTTATGTGTGTGCGACCGCATTCTCGAAGCAAAACTGGACTGGACTTCGGGGAAGAAGTCCAAAACAAACCTTGAAGTTGTAGACGAAAGCTAAATCAAACTCTTAACTTTGAATCCCGTAAATTGACACTCTCAACTTGTAACTCCGGTCTATTTTGGACCCTAGACCTATTTGCCACGCTCGGAATACTACAATCCCGACCAGGATTACGTGCTACTCTCAAGAGCGAGAATTTAGGCCGGCACACTTTACCACAACAAAATTTTGTCAAGTTTAAAAAATGTTGGCTTTCTAAAATTGTCCAGAAGTTAAAAATTGTTCTTATTATTTCTATTTTTGGCACAAATTCAATTCACTTTTTGTTTCTAAAAAAATGTTTACAAGTTTCAAATTCTCAAAAAATCACATCTGTCAATAAACTTCTGAATTCCAACAGTTTTTCACATGCTACGAAAAATGATACGGATTTTCCAAAATTGTGTCACATTTTTAAATAATGTTTTTGCAATTTCTTAAATTATTTCTGTTTTGGAAAACACTGAAGCAATGAACTTCAAATTTATTTTTTGGCCAAACAAACATTTGAAATGTAAACAATTTCGGAACGTCCGAAGATTATATAAAGGGTGAGAACTTTTTGAAAATTCTGAATACTTTAAAAAGCAATTATTTTTCGAAAAACAATCAATTTCGAAAAAGCAAACACTTTCTGAAACAATTTTTTTGAAACCAGTTTTTTTAAAGTGTGAACACTTTTTCTAAACTTTAAAAATGGGAACAAAGTTTAAAACCTGAACAAATGTGTAAAGAAATATTTCTGACATCTGAAACATATCACGAGTTTAGAAAAAAAAATGTGGCATTTCAAAAAATTGTAACATTTGAAGACTGTTCACGAGTTTAAATAAATGTGCTTGTGACATTTTCAGAATGAAGTGTATACAATGTAAAAAAATTGCATGATGTAAAGAAATATGTCATACACTTAAAAGAACATACGCGACATGTATTTGAAAAAGTTTATATAATTTTAAAATGTGCAACAATGTAAAAAATCTTTGTGTAGTTTTATAAAAAATATTGTCATTAAAAAATGTAAAACGTGTATTTGAATAATATTACCGTGTATTAACTTTTTTGGAAAACATGCATCTAAAAAATGTAAACAAAGTTTATTAAAAATATATTTGCGCTAAAAACATGCATCTTATCCGAACATTTTTTTATGAGTAAGCTCGTTTTAGGCTAGGATCTGCTGACGTGGCAGCGTTAGAGGGTGGGATTACAAATTAATAATGCCACATGTGCTCGGGCAGTTCTCTTTTTAACAGCGGGCGGGGGTTAGAAAATTTTCTAGGGTTCGATGGTGTGAGAGGAAAGGGGGCGACTTTGATCCAGAGTAAGGCGACCAAGAGAGGGCGGTGATTGTCGGCTGCCGGGGTATGTCGTCGTCATCGATTGGTTCCGCCTGTTCACGCGGCAAAGCGATTCAACGGAGAGGCGTTGATGCTAGATAGCCGGTGCCGTATCGTGAGCAAGTATGCTCTGTTCTTCTGTGTGCTGTGCTGTGTCCTCCTCTGTTCTGTTCAGTTTCTTTGTCTTATAAACTTCTGTCTTTTGAACAACATGGGTTCATAAAGTGGCACGACGACCCAACATCTCCATTCCTACGTGTATTGCTGGGAGATCTTTGAGATAGGGTATGGAAGCTAGAGGATGATGATGCAACATTATCTACAGATGGAGATGTAGTTCCTGACGCATTGTGTGTGGAAATGCAGAAGAAAAGAGAACAAACTGCATGAGATGGTGGAGCTGGTGCATCAGATAGAGACAATTTAGTTAGGAAAGGGTTGATGCTCGTGTGTGACATTCTGATATTTGTGTGAGGTTTAATTCTAGGGATGATCTTTTCCTAGTCCATTTGCTACAAATGGATGTGAGGTCAAGTAGTGTATTTTGTCACAAAATGTATTGAATGAAATTCAGTTTGCAAAATTTGCCAGGCAATGTATTGAATTCAGTTTGCACAAATTTCAGGCAATGTACTGAATTCAGTTTGGAAAAATTGTGAGGAAATGTACTGAATTTTCAACAAACAGCATACTCGATTCACTTTGCAAAGATTTCAGGAAATGTACTGAATTTTGAAAGGCAATATACTGAAATCAGTTTGGAAAAATTGTGAGGAAATGTACTGAATTTTCAACAAATAGTATACTCGATTCAATTTGCAAATTTTTATCAGGTTTGAAGTGTCATTTTTGACAGCAACAAAATAAATTGTAGAAGAGCAACATTTACACACAGAGAATGTTCATAGTAATGAACTAAATTCATGCCCATTTTTGGCAGAACTAGAGAATCCACACTCAATCTTTAACAGCAACAAAATTAATTGAATCCATGGTCGGCGGCGGCTGCCGCGATCATCTGCTCGTCGCCGCTGTGGAAGAGGAACAGAGTCGCTCGTGGGGAGAGGAAGGGATGAACTGGAAAACGAGGGGGTCAACGAGTTGGTCCGGCTCGACCAGGTATAGCCTCAGACGCCACCCGTAGGTGCTGATTTAACCCGTTCCCAGCCACATACAGATCCCACCGTTTGGATACACACCCAAGGATAAAAAAAGTTCGGGGTCAAAAAGTTCAGGGTACAGAGTTTCGGGATTTGAAGGTTGGGGTTTATTTGCGACTGCGTCTACAACCACAAGGTTGATTTCAGACTTCACTCACGCTGCTGCGGGAGACCGAGCGCTTCTCCGGCAGTGGCGGCGCCAGAAAATGAAGGCTGACTATTCACCTAATTTTTCCCCTCTAAATGTAGTATATGAACCAAACAACACACAATTAGCAATATATGAACACAATAGCACTAGCATAACGGCAATAGTAATATTTCAATGTATCAGACCATAACGACATGAATATGTAAGTACCTTTTGATTGATAAAGTTATGATATCTTTCTTACAATATAACTCTGCGGTCGCCTTTTTGGAAAAGATTGATGACATGTTCATCCTTCACTTTATTGAAAAATTCTCTCTCAACAAATATAACCAAACAATTGTTCAAATATCCATCACCCATTTTGCTCCTTAGTTTATTCTTCACATATCTCATTGAAGAGAATACCCTTTCAACACTAGCAGTAGCTACTGACAGAATCAATACCAACTTAAGAAGCTTGTAAACAATATGATATCGTCTGTGCTTGTTTGTCTCAACAAGCATAACTGAAAGCTGACACAGATTGTTCAGGTTTTCAAACCTTTCATCTCTATGCATATTAGTAATATACATGTTTAGTTGTCATGAAAGTCTTGCCAGTTCATCACTTGTAAAATCAGAAGCGTAAAACTTTGTAGCAAGCCTAACCAACTTCTCTTGGTCATAAGCAGCAAATAGATGAAGTGGACAGAATGCTGCCATGCAAGAAAGTAGCTCTGTGTTTACCTCATGAAATCTGCCATCCAGCTCACCGATTTGACTATCAATGACACCCACAAACATATTAACCTTGAAGCGGTGATAATTGATCACACCATTACATAAACCCCTTCTAGGCCGGCCAATGGGTAAGTAAGGATCCTCCATATCTTTTTTTGCGGTAGTCCATATCAACAACTTTAATCTTATGCTTTGTACAAAAAGATGTGACCTTCGTGAGAAAATCATCCCATCCAGCATCGGTCCTCAAAGCCTCCAAGTAATACTTTGTGTCACTAACAAGCTTCATAGCATGAACAATATCTTCGTCTTTCTTTTGCAAAGCTCTACACAACTCATCTGTGTACCCAAATATTTATTGCATCAAGTGCTCGATGAAAACAAACTCAAATGATCGAAATGTTCTCTTTATGGATAGAGTCGCTCGTGCCTACGCACCATGGTACTCGTCTCCAATCTTGCGAAGGACTCGTCATAGTGCACCATACATAGAGATAACATGGTTCACAGTTTTGAAGCGAGAGCCCCAACGTGTATCACATGGCCTTCCAAATCCATTTCCTGATTCAGCCCACTCCCTGTTTCTACTTCTTCCAATTCCAATGCATCAATGAGTTCTTTAACCTGAGCTATCCGAAGCAAAGAACCAAACACGACAAAAACGACGCTCCTTTCCACTTTTATTTGTAAACTTGAACTTATGATTCTTTGGTTGACAATGACCCCATCTCAATATATCTCCTTCTTACTCTATCCTAGACATTGACAGCATACACTAAGGTGGGGATCCGCTTTCGAAGATCATGTTCGAGTGCCTCCAAATCTGCTTGCATCGGTTCATGATCTTCATCAATGGAATCATCATCTTCTACATGAGGTGTTGAGGTTTCTCCTCTACTCTTCGGTCCTTGCCATAACACCAATTGCAAATTGCTCTCAAAATGAACAGGAAAAGTACAAATACTAGATGCAGCTACTTCATCTGTTTTCCTTGCCTTTGAAGCCTTTCCCCCACATTGCAAATATGCTACTGCTCTTCAGTCTCTTCTTTATCTATGTTAGGAAAACAAGGCTGCATTTGTTAAATAAATAGACTACGGGCATCTAGTAAATTAGACCTAATCAAACAAATGGCATCTCGTAAATTCACACCTTGTGCGTCACGACATGGGGGCGAAGAGGAGGGGCAGACCTGGGGGGGGGGGGGGCTGGGCGCCACGGCGGCCCGCGCGACTGCTGCTCCCTTCGACCACCAGCGCTGGCCGCAGGGTGGTTCCGAGGCACGCAACGGGGGGCGGAGCCAGGGCATCGCCGCCAGCGCCAGGATCGCCTTCGACTCCGAGCATGGGGACGGGTCGACGGGGGAGGGGGGATGGGGCACTACAGCCCGTGCGGCTCTGCGTTGTGCATGTGGGATGCGAACGGGCAACGGGATGCGAGCGACGGAGCGAGACATGTATATTTTTTTATAAAAAATTAGGCAGTCCTGTGAATACACAGGCATAGCCCTGACGTCGCCGATGTGCTGCACACGCGCGAGGCCGGGCGCAGGCGAGGGCCACGCGCACACGTGGGCGGGTAGCAAGCAAACACTGCACACGCGGGCGAGCGTGCATGCAGGCGTGGCGCAAGGGCGGGCGCTGGTCGGGCATGCGTGCGTGCTTGCTAGCTACTCCCTCTGTACCATAATAATTGTTGTTGGAGAGAACTAGTCTAGTTTTCCGTAACAATAAATATTTAGGAACAGAGGGAGTAGGTAGCTAGCTTTGGACATGCCACCGTGTGCATGCGTGCCGGCGGGCTTGTTTGAGGGAGCCCTTTAACGATCTGACGCCTGAAGCGTAGCTGACGTGTCGGTCTACTACCACGATCGCGAGCTGTTAAATATTTTTTTGTGTTGACCGAGTAGAGAAAAACTGTTCGAATTTTCTATTTATTACGAAAATAAAATATGAAATATTTCTTTTACAGATTTACAGAAAAAGGTTCATTAATTTTGAAAAAAGTTCATAAATTGAAAAAAATATCATTGAAATCGAAAAAAAGTTCATCCAATTTGAAAAAAGTTCATTAAACTTGTAATTTTTTTATTAAATTCTAATTTATTTTATTGAAATTTAAAAAGTTCATGTCTTTTAAAATAAATTTAATTGAACTAAAAAAATTATAAATCTTAAAGAATTTCATAAACTTTGAAAATAATACATCCATTTTCAAAAAGATCTTCATCAATTTTCAATAAAGTTCATTAGTATTCAATAAAGTTCATTAGTATTCAATAAATTTCATAGAATTTTAATATTTTGAAAAAGGTTCATCGTTTTTAGAGAAAACTAGTTCATCAATTTTAAAAAATGATCTTTGATTTTTTTAAATCATCAATATTCTAAAAAGTTCATAGTATTTTTAAAAAAAAGTTCATCACCCAGCTTCTAGATGGACCGGCCCATTTAAGAACGCTGCATGCGCGAGTGAACAAAATGCGCGCGTGGAACGCCAAATAGGAATTGCTAGCAAGTCGCTGCCGCCGTGTGCGCGTGCGGGCTAGCTAGCCGCCGCGTGCGCGTGCGAGCTCATGCAGGCCGCGGGCGGCACAGTGAACGGCTAGCACGGCAGGTGGCGAGCGGCACGGCGAGAGGCAAGCGCGGCGGGCGGAGGCGCGGCTGAAGCACCACGCGGTGCGACGGGCGTGGCAGGCGCATGGGAGCACTGCGGGATGGGAGCACCGCGGGCGTGGAGCTCACCGGCGACGACAACGGCTACCTAAAATTCGACAATGCGTGCCACGTGCCCGTGCCCTTGACGTGTTCGAAAAAATGACAAAACCGGACAAAGCTAAGAGCGTTTGGGGCGAGTTGGTGCGTTGGACGCACCCACGACACAGCGGACACACTCGTCTGTTTGTCACCCCAAACAAACGTACAACGAAATTGGGTCATTTTGTGGTCTTTCGTAGCAGTTGGCCTCCTCATGGATGGCTGTTGGCCAGCTTCTGCTGCCACCCCCAGGGCCGGAGCCACCACCCATTTCCGGCATCCCCCGTCCTACGCGAGGGAATCTGGCCGACTAGGGAAGAACACAGGCGCACGCATCGATCGGCCGGCGCGCGCGACGAGGGGACGCGAAAACCTGTGCCCAGCCCAGCCCAGCAGCGCCCTTTGGGCGCCCAGATGGGTCGCTCGGCCCTCCGGCGGCCGCAGCGGCCGCGCTCCCGGGTTTTGTTCGTTTGCTTGGCGCGCGGACGTACGTAGGCAGCCGAATCCCCCCATAAACGCACCATAACTTATGGTTCCATCAGTCTCTCTCAATCCCTGATTTACCAACTCCGATGTGGAAAGGAAGTCAGCCGGGGCGCAGAAGAAGCAAGAAACCGGTGGTGGCAGATCGATCATGGGGCAACGAGACCGATCATTGATTCCCGTGGGCGGCCGCGCGCGCTCTTGGGTGCAGCAGGAAAAGAAGAAAAATGCTAGGAAAAGCGCATTGCCAGGTCGCGGCATCCATCGACCCCGATGATCGTTTTAGTTTGCTACGCCTTTTTGACCTTGTTTGTTTACGGACGTGGCTGAGCTCGAACAGAGCGCCCTTCTTGGATCACACCTGGTGGGCTGCTGGTGGAGCAGAGTGGAGTGTCATTCCGGGCTGTCTCCATGCAAGAATACACTTTGATAATTTCCTGTCCATGAGAGATCATGGGGATCCCGTAACCGCCCATCTGTACAGTCATCAGATACGAAACAGGACGCCATCCAATGTGTGTTGAGACTTGCAAGGCACACCGTCTTGGTCCTGCTTTCAGGAAAACAATGCAAAATCAGCATACGTATTTACTACTAGTAGAGTAGTACTCCCTCTGTAAACTAATATAAGACTGATTGTAATGGGTAGTATCATATACTAGTATCATGCATATCATACTAATGCATGAGACCACATCGGTAATGCATAGGCCCTGTTTGGATCCTAGGGTTAGAGTTAGATTGGGTTAGAGTTGAGCTATCTAACCGTAAAAAATCCAAACAGGTAGGGTTAAAGTTGGTTAGATGCATCTAACCCATCCAAAAAATCTAACCCACCCAAGAGGTGCTTTTTTGGGTTAGAGTTAGGTGGGGACAAAAATAAATAAAAAAAAGCACATCCTACCGCACCAGATCCCCCCCCACCTACCCCGCTCCCGTCCCTCCCGTCGCCCCTCCCTCCTCACCGTCCCGTCTCAGCCGTCGGCCGCCCCAGCCGCCAGCCACCCCAAACACGCGGGCTTCGGCCAACCGTTTCAAGCTTTCGCACGGCCCGCGTGTGTCTCAGCCAGGCAGAGGAACGGAACGCAGCTGTCAAGTTCCCCTGTGCGGTTTGTCGGCTTTTTGACACGTCAGAGTCAGACCGCTGGTGAGGAAGGAAGATGCACCTTTTGAATCCAACGTGCTCCGTGGTCTTGATTAAATAATTAAGCACGGACGTGATATTACATCGTGCGAGCGCGCGGTTTGGTAAAATGGTTAGTTTGACTTTTTTTAACACATTACAGATATATACGTACATATAATCACCTTCATGAGCCTACACATGCATACTTTATCCTACGGACATCTTCGAAAGTCATTGTAGACGCCTCGTCGTCGATGAAAACGTTTTCTTCTGTTGAAAATGTATCGTTGAAAATTTTAAAATAAATTTAGAAATAAAGCAAGCAACATGACTTGAACCCTCATAGGGTGAGAATATCATTGTCCCTCTAAACATCTAATCATAGGTTGGTTTGCTGGTTGATTTTTTTTTTTGATAGGTAGTACTTCACATGATCAACCTTTCGTTTGTGAAGGACACAAGGAACGTTGACATTTCTTGAGCCGGGCATAGGATATGGTAACTCTTACAAAAAAAAAATCCCCATTGGTAATGTCAAAATCGGAATCTCCATCACCCGGCCCACCGTGTGCATATCCATCCCTCTCAGACGCAGTGAACTTCAACTTCAGCGGAATTCAGTTTTTCCACGAGACAAGAAAATCCCTGTGACGACAAAGCGTCCCGCTCAGCGCTTGTGCCCGGCAACACGTGCCCCTCGTGCCACTTCCTACGCACGCTGTCGTTGCCTCATCTTTCAGCTTCAGGCTTCAGCACACCATAACCGTATCGCTGCTGCAGCAGCACACGGCCGAGGGGGACATTTCCTGTGTGCTGATGTGAACAAACCCACGACACGGAGAGCCGGGAGGCAGAAGCCATGATTTGTTTCTTCTTGCTCCCCAAGATAACCCCAACGACTTCCATGGAAGCTTTTCCACCGCGGCCGGCGCGCCGGCGCCAAATGCGATGAGGCAAGCCGACGACGTCGACGTAAGGGAGGAGCGATAAAGAAAACGGAGCGTTCTCGGGATGACAAAATGGCAACAGGGCAACGCCAACTTCGCTTCCCCGTTCCCCATGTCATGCATGTGATGTGATGTGATGTGAGCGTCTCTCTGCGCTTCGTCAAAGGAGTCGAACGTCCGGGCCTAGCAAGCTGCTCGTAGCTCTACAAACCCAGCTGCAAGATCCGTTGTATGATCGGCGGTTTTCCGTTGTATTTCGACCTTAGTACTGATTGATCGATCGACTGATTGACTATCGTTCGGCTCTTCTAGCTCTAGATGGGGCAAGCCGAAGCCGAGAAGGGAGGAATAAAGAAAAGAGGAGCACCAGGAGAATGTGGACTTGTTTGTTTGCTCGTTAGGACTTAGGAAAAGGTTAAGGATTGAATTGCGTTGCATGATAAGTCTGACTTGTCTTTCGTTATTGCAATAATACTACTACGGAGATCGACATGGGGTGGTCGTGGGCTCGTGGCCTGTCGTTTTCGCCGATCTTTCTCCAGGTCGATCAGGCCGGCCTTGTGGGTGCTAGGCATGCATATGACGTCGTGAGATCTGATGCGACAGTAATTATTTGCGTATGCATTGCTGCTGGTCGGACCTTGGCCACCTCACCTGCAGCTGCAAAGGATGAAGAGGCCGGTCTGAATTATACTGTACGTAATAGGCAAAATGGAGAGAATCTCCTCCCTGCGCACTCATCCAAGATAGAATCTCATAGTAAAACATGTGTATAATCTATGATTTAGTTGACAAAGCAATGCAGGATAGTGTGTACTGTATATGCTCTCGCCTCTCGGGGTAAAGGCTCGGTCGTGCATACTCTGAATAGAGTAGCTTGACAACGCTGAATATTTCCATCCACCCAACCAATTGGACTGGCAGCAGCAAGTCAGCAACTATCATATTCAAAATGATTAGCAATGCACCTGCAGAGCACAGAAAGGCGATCAAAACTATGGTCATCTTAATTCTCGCAGCGATCTGGAAGGAGAGAAACGAATGTACTTTCAGAAACAAGAAGGGACAAGCCCAAGACATCAAGGAGGAAATCAACAGAACCCTGAAACTGTGGCACGAGTCAGGCGCTATACACCTAGAGTACCCCTTTGGGGAACCACCATGAGAGTCTGCTTGCTAACCTACCCCCCCTTTTGTATTTCTTTCTCTTACTTCTTTGATCCACTGATCATCCTTCACCCTTTTATGTATCTTTTCTTCATGTGCTTCCTGCTATTTTAATACAAACCGGCCATCGTCGGATCTTAAAAAAAAAAACAACGCTGAATATACTAGGAGTAGGTGTTTACGTTTTGATATCCGCAAAGCCTTAGCTGGTTGGTGGACAAAACGGGACGTCTCCCCCGCGGAAAAGAGAACGAGACGAGGTGAGGGTGTGTGGATTCTACAAGATGCATTCCCGGATAGTTTTTTGCCAACACCAAAACAATCCGGTGAAACCAATACCATGTCCGGAATCTAGCAGGCTGATTGTGGCCACATGACATGAACCACGCTATATGGCAACCAGTCAGCCATCCATTGGCACGACTTTGCTCCCTGCATTTCCTGATGCTGACTTGACCGGAAAGAACGAAATAAAATGAAGCGGCATGAGCGAGAGTCGTCCATAATCAACCAATTCATCTTGCGGCGGTAATCGCCTTGAATACCGAGAGCTAGTCACAGGCAGGAGACCAAAGAAAGAAAGAAAGCAATACTGCAATAGAGTGCATGCGGCTTGGTCGAAATTGAAATACGGTCGAGAGCTAGTCACAGGCAGGAGGCCAAAGAAAGAAAGAAAGCAATAGAGTGCATGCGGGGGAAGCAAACTCCGGCTCTTCTTTCCTTGCCCATCTCGTGTCGATCGATGTCGCAGATTGTCTACCTGGCCGTTGCCCCGCCGAACCTTCCTTTGCGTTCGTGTAAGGACAACTTCAACGGGTCGATCCAAACAAACAGCGATTTCGTTCGTTTTTTGTTTTTTTGGAACGGCCAAACGAATACGAAGGTCTGTTTTCGCAAATGGATCGGCTCGTGCGTCCAACGTTGACTGGATCCTTTTTTACTGACGAGAAAAAAATATATATTAAATATAATTAAACAATAAAAGCCGGTCACGAAGGCCGGCGATAGTCCACGTGCCGCGTTCGTATTACATTAAATTAAAAAAAAAAACTAAAACTGCGTCCATGTAGCCCTAGGAGGCGTCGTCGTCGGGGCCGGTGAGGTCGACCAGCGTTGACGTAGGGCCGGCTCAGGGGAAGGCCGAGTTCCAGAGCGCAGTTGCATGCGCCTCCGTCGTGTGCCCCGCCGACGCAGGGTGTGGTGGTGGCAGTGGCAGCGCAACAGCGCGAGCACGCTCCTCCTCCTCCGCCTCCCGTCGCTCCTCCTCCACCTCCTTCTCCAGCTCTATGAGCCGCAGGCCTTTGACGTGCTCCGCCTGCAGGTGCACCGACCTCCAGTGCTCGAGCTAGGTCCGCTCCTGCTCCGGTGTCGCGCCCAGCCAGATGGGCGGCGCGCTGACGAACTCCTGGACGATGCCGGTCCACTGGTAGACCTGCATGGCAGCGCGGGCTCGGGCTCCGGCGGAGGTGACACGACGCAGTCGCCGGCCGCCTGGTAGGCGGCCTCAGCCTCCTGGTCCTCGTCGCTGACGACAGGCGGCGTCGACGAAGGGCCTCCTTGCTGCACTTGGCGCACACCACGGCGGCGCTGCTGCTCGTGCTCCACCACGAACCACACCTCCCAGTTAGGAGAGTCGGTCGCGTATGTGAGGTCTCCAGCTGCTCCGCCGTCAGTAGACGCCGTCGCTTCGTCACCTCCTCCAGATGCACCCGCGTCGACCGCGGCACGGCCGGCACCGGAATCCTGTCCGGATCCAGGTGCCAGCCGTGCGGCAGCGTGACGTCGGGGTAAGGGAGTGCGACGCGGTGCTTTAGTGCCACCGCGCTTGGTGCACCGGGACGCTCAAGCGCTGGCGAGGCCAGGCAGAAGATGATGGGGAGGTGGCGCGGGGGAAGAGCGGGGATTGCCCTTGTTTGGGAAGCCGCCGGCCATAGTGGGCTAGGGTTTCGGTCGCCGAGGAGGTGCCGAGGTGGGGACGGGGGCGGGTGGCGGAACCCACCGAATGCTCGGAATAAAAAAGGCCGGCCGCGGTCGCCGACGCGTGGGCCCGAGGATGGCGGCCGTCATAAATTAGGTTGATCGCGGTGGTTGGGGGCGGACACAGAGGGGGCGCGTGCGCCCCCTTCGCGTCCGCGCCGACGCATTTCAGTCCCAAATTTGGGCCGGAAATGGGTCGGCGCGGACGCGTTTTGGCAATGGGTCGGCGTGTTGGGCAATCTTTTTTGTCTGCGCCGACCCAAACGGACGGTGGCGGACGAAATGGGTCGCCCGTTGGAGTTGCCCTAACCAAAAGTCGGTGTCGTTGATCTAAAATCGAGCATCCTGTATCTCTAAGCCATCTTGTTACTCCATCTTGTTAATTAATGATGGTTGATTTAATGCAAAATTAATTTAAAAACTTAGTACACTAAATCAATGCCAATTAATATAGATCGAAGGAAGTAATTCTAAATGTATGGCCGGAATTATGGTTACAACACAGTGTGTCCTCTAGGGTTATTCCAACTCGATTCGTTTCCTTATCACTTATCATAGCTTGAATGTAGCAAGGTCGACTTATCAACAATAGCTGTGCTGAAGACCGCGTGCCATCACGTCCTCCACGATCTCGGTAGTATCAGTTTACAACCTTTTATTTTCCCCTAGGGCGACCTAGGGTTCCCAAGTTCCTCTTGTGGCGACGCGAGAGTTTACCCAGATTTAGTTGATTTTACGTTAAATCTCTGCATGTTCGAAGGCAAGGTCGAGTTCCTAACAGACCTGGCGACTGCAGAAGGCGATCTAATGTCGGGAACATCGAAGGAAGCACAGATGGACAAAAGTGGTTGCCGCGATGGTACCAGTGGCGGCGGCGGTGCGATGCCCCCGTCTGAACCCAAGCTGGAGAACAAGTTTGAAGGGCTGAATCTTTTGCGGAAAGGAGGAGGAGGATTTGGATCTGTCGGGAGAAGTGGAGGGATTACTGGAAGAGACGCGATGGTTAGGAGTGTTTAGGGTTCATACCCAAAGACCGTTCTCTCATGTAGCTTTGTTCAAATACATGCCTAATGCATGGTCATCTGCTCAGGTTGTGATCTTCAAAACAATGGGAGAGAATCAATTTATCATTCAGTTCATGTGCGTGGGTGACTGGAATAGGGTTATGAGCGGAAGACCTTGGCTTTTCCATCGGGAGGTGGCGGTGATAGAAGAATATGATGGTTTATCTGATGTCTATGACTACAAGCTCGATCGTATCCGAGTATGTGCAATGATTAAAGGTATCCCAGATGCGGTAATGCAAAAACCTGCGCTATTAGAGAAGATAGCAAACAAGGTTGGTGTTCGTCCGATTAAAGTATTCGTGAATGAGGGGCGTCTAAACCCAGCATAATACTTGAGGTCCCGTGTTTTTGTGAAGCTGGATACTCCCTTGGTACGGTTTGTGCCACTGACCCTGAAAGAGAAGAAAAGGTACCCTATGGAATACGAAAAGCTTCCTAAATTATGTTTATTTTGTGGTCTAATTGGACATGAGGTTACTGAATGCGGCAATGGAGGTTCATAGCCCGGAAACTTGGGGGTGGGGAGGCTGGCTACTGGTCGAGTTTGATAATGGTGGTGGGCATTGTTGGAAATATGCCCTAGAGGCAATAATAAATTAGTTATTATAATATTTCTTTGTTCATGATAATCGTTTATTATCCATGCTATAATTGTATTGATTGGAAACACAATACTTGTGTGGATACATAGACAAAACACTGTCCCTAGTAAGCCTCTAGTTGACTAGCTCGTTGATCAAAGATGGCCAAGGTTTCCTGGCCATAGGCAAGTGTTGTTACTTGATAACGGGATCACATCATTAGGAGAATCATGTGATGGACTAGACCCAAACTAATAGACATAGCATGTTGATCGTGTCATTTTGTTGCTACTGTTTTCTGCATGTCAAGTATTTGTTCCTATGACCATGAGATCATATAACTCACTGACACCGGAGGAATGCTTTGTGTGTATCAAACGTCGCAACGTAACAGGGTGACTATAAAGATGCTCTACAGGTATCTCCAAAGGTGTTCGTTGAGTTAGTATGGATCGAGACTGGGATTTGTCACTCTGTGTGACGGAGAGGTATCTCGGGGCCCACTCGGTAATACAACATCACACACAAGCCTTGCAAGCAATGTGACTTAGTGTAAGTTGCGGGATCTTGTATTACGGAACGAGTAAAGAGACTTGCCGGTAAACGAGATTGAAATAGGTATACCGATACTAACGATCGAATCTCGGGCAAGTAACATACCGAAGGACAAAGGGAATGACATACGGGATTATATGAATCCTTGGCACTGAGGTTCAAACGATAAGATCTTCATAGAATATGTAGGATTCAATATGGGCATCCAGGTCCCGCTATTGGATATTGACCGAGGAGTCTCTCGGGTCATGTCTACATAGTTCTCGAACCCGCAGGGTCTGCACACTTAAGGTTCGACGTTGTTTTATGCGTATTTGAGTTATATGGTTGGTTACCAAATGTTGTTCGGAGTCCCGGATGAGATCATGGACGTCACGAGGGTTTCCGGAATGGTCCGGAAACGAAGATTGATATATAGGATGACCTCATTTGATTATTGGAAGGTTTTCGGAGTTACCGGGAATGACGAATGGGTTCCGTGTGTTCACCGGGGGGGGGGGGGGCAACCCACCCCGGGGAACTCCATAGGCCTTGGGGGTGGCACACCAGCCCTTAGAGGGCTGGTGGGACAGCCCAAGAAGGCCCTATGCGCCATAGGAAGAAAATCAAAGAGAAAAGAAAAAAAGAGGAGGTGGGAAAAGGGGGAAGGACTCCTCCTTCCAAACCTAGTTGGACTCGGTTTCGAAGGGGAGGGCTGCCCCCCTTGGCTCGGCCGAAGCCCTTAGGGGTCCTTGGACCCCAAGGCAAGGCTCCCCCTCTTCCCCCTATATATACGGAGGTTTTAGGGCTGATTTGACACGACTTTTCCACGGCAGCCCGACCACATACCTCCACGGTTTTTCCTCCAGATCGCGTTTGTGCGGAGCTCGGGCGGAGCCGTGCTGAGATAAGATCACCACCAACCTCCGGAGCGCCGTCACGCTGCTGGAGAACTCTTCTACCTCTCTGTCTCTCTTGCTGGATCAAGAAGGCCGAGATCATCGTCGAGATGTACGTGTGCTGAACGCGGAGGTGCCGTCCGTTCGGCACTAGATCGTGGGACTGATCGCGGGACGGTTCGCGGGGGAGATCGAGGGACGTGAGGACGTTCCACTACATCAACCGCGTTCACTAACGCTTCTGCTGTGCGGTCTACAAGGGTACGTAGATTGAACATCCCCTCTCGTAGATGGACATCACCATGATAGGTTTTCGTGCGCGTAGGAAATTTTTTGTTTCCCATGCGACGTTCCCCAACAGTGGCATCATGAGCTAGGTTCATGCATAGATGTCTTCTCGAGTAGAACACAAAAGTTTTTGTGGGCGGTGATGTGCGTTTTGCTGCCCTCCTTAGTCTTTTCTTGATTCCGCGGTATTGTTGGATCGAAGCGGCTCGGACCGACATTACTCGTACGCTTACGAGAGACTGGTTTCATCGCTACGAGTAACTCCGTTGCTCAAAGATAACTGGCGGGTGTCAGTTTCTCCAACTTTAGGTGAATCGGAATTGACCGAGGAGATCCTTGGATGAGGTTAAATAGCAATTCATATATCTCCGTTGTGGTGTTTACGTAAGTAAGATGCGATCCTACTAGATACCCATGGTCACCACGTAAAACATGCAACAACAAAATTAGAGGACGTCTAACTTGTTTTTGCAGGGTATGCTTGTGATGTGATATGGCCAACGATGTGATGTGATATATTGGATGTACGAGATGATCATGTTGTAATAGTTAATATCGACTTGCACGTCGATGGTACGGCAACCGGCAGGAGCCATAGGGTTGTCTTTAAACTAATGTTTGTGCTTGCAGATGCGTTTACTATATTGCTAGGACGTAGCTTTAGTAGTAATAGCATGAGTAGCATGACAACCCCGATGGCGACACGTTGATGGAGATCATGATGATGGAGATCATGGTGTGACGCCGGTGACAAGAAGATCGTGCCGGTGCTTTGGTGATGGAGATCAATAAGCGCATGATGATGGCCATATCATGTCACTTATGAATTGCATGTGATGTTAATCCTTTTTGTACCTTATCTTGCATAGAACGGCGGTAGCATTATGAGGTGATCTCTCACTAAAATTTCAAGGCGAAATTGTGTTCTCCCCGACTGTGCACCGTTGCGACAGTTCTTCGTTTTGAGACACCACGTGATGATCGGGTCTGATAGACTCAACGTTCACATACAACGGGTGCAAAACAGTTGCACACGCGGAACACTCGGGTTAAGCTTGACGAGCCTAGCATGTGCAGACATGGCCTCGGAACACATGAGACCGAAAGGTCGAGCATGAATCGTATAGTTGATATGATTAGCATAGAGATGCTTACCACTGAAATTATTCTCGACTCACGTGATGATCGGACTTGAGATAGTGGATTTGGATCATGTACCACTCAAATGACTAGAGAGATGTACTTTTTGAGTGGGAGTTCTTAAGTAATATGATTAATTGAACTAATTGTCATGAACATAGTCTAATGGTCTTTGCGAATTACGATGTAGCTTGCGCTATAGCTCTACTGTTTTTATATGTTCCTAGAGAAAATTTAGTTGAAAGTTGATAGTAGCAAACTTTGCAGACTAAGTCTGTAAAACCGAGGATTGTCCTCGTTGCTGCGCAGAAGGCTTATGTCCTTAATGCACCACTCGGTGTGCTGCACCTCGAGCGTCGTCTGTGGATGCTGTGAACATCCGACATACACGTTTCTGATAACTACACGATAGTTCAGTGCAAAATACTTAATGGCTTAGAAGCAAGGCGCCGAAAACATTTTGCAACGTCACGGAACATAAGTGATGTTCTAAAGAGATGAAGTTGTGATTTCATGCTTGTGCCCTTGTTAAGAGGTACGAGACCTCCGACAAGATTCTTTGTCCACAAAGTAAAGGAGGAAAGATCAATCGTTGAGCGTGTGCTCAGATTGTTTGAGTACGACAATCACTTGAATCAAGTGGGAGTTAATCTTCGAGATGAGATAGTGATGGTTCTCCAAAGTCACTGCCACCAAGCTGTGAGAGCTTCGTGATGAACTATAACATATCAAGGATAGACACAATGATCCTTGAGCGATTCGCGATGTTTGACACTACGAAAGTAGAAATCAAGAAGGAGCATCAATAGTTGATGGTTAGTAAAACCACTAAGTTTCGAGAAAGGCAAGGGCTAGAAGGGATACTTCGTGAAATGGCAAAACAGTTGCTACACTAATGAAGAGACCCGAGATTAAACCCAAACCTGAGACTAAGTGCTTCTGTAATGAGGGGAACAGTCATTGAGGCGGAGCAACTCTAGATACTTGGTAGATAAGAAGGCTGGCAAAAGTCGAAAGAAGTATATTTGATATACATGATGTTGATGTGTACTTTACTAGTACTCCTAGTAGCATGAGGGTATTGGATACCGGTTCGGTTGCTAAGTGATTAGTAACACGAAATGAAAGCTACGACATAAACGGAGACTAGCTAAAGGCGAGGTGACGATACATGTTGGAAGTGTTTCCAAGGTTGATATGATCAAACGTCGCACGCTCCCTCTACCATCGGGATTGGTGTTAAACCTAAATAATTGTTATTTGGTGCTTGCGTTAAGCATGAACATGATTGGATCGTGTTTATTGCAATACAATTATTAATTTAAAGAGAATAACGGTTACTCTATTTTCTTGAATAATCACCTTCAATGGTTTATTGAATCTCGATCGTAGTGTTACACATGTTCATGATATTGGTGCCAAAAGATACGAGGTAATGATGTTAGTACCACTTACTTGTGGCACTGCCGCTTGAGTCATGTTAGTATAAATTGCATGAAGAGGCTCCATGCTGATGGATCTTTATATTCACTTGATTTTGAATCACTAGTGACATGCTAAATCATACCACATGAGCAAGGCCTTGTTTTCATTGAGATGAAACAAGATAGTAACTTGTTGGAAGTGATACATTTTGATGTATGCAGTCCAATGGGTGCTGAGGCACGCACTGGACATCATTATGTTCTTACTTCAATGACGATTTAAGTAGATGCAAGAGTATTTACTTAATGAATCACAAGTCTGAAATATTGAAAAGTTAAATTCTGTTTCAGAGTGAAGTTCGTCGTAACAAGAGGATAAACTGTCTACGATATGATCATAGAAATGAATGTCTGAGTTACGAGTTTTGGTACGCAGTTAAGACAATGTGGAAATTGTTTCGCAGTTCATGCCACCTGGAACATCATAGTGTGATGATGTATCTGAACGTCATAGCCATGCACTATTTGGTATGGTGCATGCTATGATGTCTCTTGTCGAATTACCACTATCGTTTATGGGTTTTGCATTAGAGACAACCGCATTCACTTTAAAAGGGCACCGCGTATCTCCGTTGAGATGACACAGTATAGACTGACGTTTAGAGAAATCTAAACTGCCGTTTCTTGAAAGTTTGGGGTTTCGACACTTATGTGAAAAAGTTTCAGTCTGATAAGCTCGAACCCAAAGCGGATAAATGCATCTTCATAGGATATCCAAAACAGTTGGGTACATCTCCTATCTCAGATCCGAAAGCAAAGTGTTTGTTTCTAGAAACGGATCCTTTCTCGAGGAAAGGTTTCTCTCGAAAGAATTGAGTGGGAGGGTGGTAGAACTTGATGAGGTTATTGAACCATCACTTCGACCAGTGTGTAGCAGGGCACAGGAAGTTGTTCCTGTGGCGCCTACACCAATTGAAGTGAAAGCTGATGATGGTGATCATCGAGCATCGGATCAAGTTACTACAAGCCTCGTAGGTTGACAAGGTCGCGTACTACTACAGAGTGGTACGGTAACCCTATCTTGGAGGTCATGTTGTTGAGCAACAGTGAACCTACGAGTTGTGGAGAAAGCAATGGTGGGCCCGGATTCCGACAAATGGCTGGAAGCCATGAAATCCGAGAGAGGATCCATGTATGAAAACAAAGTGTAGACTTTGGAAGAACTACTTGATGGTCATAGGACTATTGAGTAAAGATGGATCTTTAAAAGTAAGACAGACAATGATAGTGATAAGTCACTATTAAGAAAAGCTCGACTTGTCGCAAAGATGTTTCCGACAAGATCAAATAGTTGACTATGATGAGACTTTCTCACTCGTAGCGATGCTAAAAGTCTGTTAGAATTATGTTAGTAGTTGTTGCATTATTTATGAAATATTGCACGTAGGATGTCAAAACATTGTTTCCTCGACGGTTTCCTTGAGCAAACATTGTATGTGATACAACCAGGAGGTTTTGTCGATCCTAAAGATACTAGCAAGTATGCAAGCTCCAGTGATCCTTCAATGGACTGGTGCAAGCATGTCGGAGTTGGAATATACACTTTGATGAGATGATCAAAGATTTTGGGTTTGTACAAGGTTTATGAGAAACTTGCATTTCCAAAGAAGTGAGTGGGAGCACTATAGAATTTCTGATAAGTATATGTGGTTGACATATTGTGGATCAGAAGTAATGTAGAATTTCTGTAAAGCATACAAGGTTGTTTGAAAGGAGTTTTCAAAGGAATACCTGGATTGAGCTACTTGAACGTTGAGCATCAAAGATCTATGGAGATAGATCGAAAGCGCTTAATGGAAGTTTCAACAAGATGCATGCCTTGACAAGTTTTAAAGGAGTTCAAAATAGATCAGCAAAGAAGGAGTTCTTGGTTGCGTTGTAAGGTGTGAATTTGAGTAAGACTCAAAACCCGACCACGGCAGAATAAAGAGAATAGACAAAGGTCGTCTTCTATGCCTTAGCCGTAGACTCTAAAGTATGCCATGCTGAGTACCGCACCTGATGTGTGCCTTGCAGCAAGTCTGTTGAGAGGTACAGAGAGTGATCCATGATTGAATCACTAGCAGCGGTCAAAATTTATCCTTAGTAACTGATGGACTAAGGAATTTTTCTCAATTATGGAGGTGGTTAAAGAGTTCGTCGTAAAGGGTTACGTCGATGCAAGCTTTGACACTAATCCGAATAACTATGAGTAGTGAAACAGATTCGTATAGTAGAGTAGATATTTGGAGCATTTCCTAATAGCACGTAGTAGCAGCATCTATAAGATGACATAAAGATTTGTAAAGAACGCACGGATCTGAAAGTTTTAGAACCGTTGACTAAAACCTCTCTCATGAGCAAGACGTGATCAGACCCCATAACTATATTGGTGTTGGATTCGTTGGAATCACATGGTGATGTGAACTAGATTATTGACTCTAGTGCAAGTGGGAGACTGTTGGAAATATGCCCTAGAGGCAGTAATAAATTAGTTATTATTATATTTCTTTGTTCATGATAATCATTTATTATCCATGCTATAATTGTATTGATTGGAAACACAATACTTGTGTGGATACATAGACAAAACACTGTCCCTAGTAAGCCTCTAGTTGACTAGCTCGTTGATCAAAGATGGCCAAGGTTTCCTGGCCATAGGCAAGTGTTGTTACTTGATAACGGGATCACATCATTAGGAGAATCATGTGATGGACTAGACCCAAACTAATAGACGTAGCATGTTTATCGTGTCATTTTGTTGCTATTGTTTTTTGCGTGTCAAGTATTTGTTCCTATGACCATGAGATCATATAACTCACTGACACCGGAGGAATGCTTTGTGTGTATCAAACGTCGCAACGTAACTGGGTGACTATAAAGATGCTCTACAGGTATCTCCGAAGGTGTTCGTTGAGTTAGTATGGATCGAGACTGGGATTTGTCACTCCGTGTGACGGAGAGGTATCTCGGGGCCCACTCGGTAATACAACATCACACACAAGCCTTGCAAGCAATGTGACTTGGTGTAAGTTGCGGGATCTTGTATTACGGAACGAGTAAAGAGACTTGCCGGTAAACGAGATTGAAAGAGGTATACGGATACTGACGATCGAATCTCGGGAAAGTAACATACCGAAGGACAAAGGGAATGACATACGGGATTATATGAATCCTTGGCACTGAGGTTCAAACGATAAGATCTTCATAGAATATGTAGGATCCAATATGGGCATCCAGGTCCCGCTATTGGATATTGACCGAGGAGTCTCTCGGGTCATGTCTACATAGTTCTTGAACCCGCAGGGTCTGCACACTTAAGGTTCGACGTTGTTTTATGCATATTTGAGTTATATGGTTGGTTACCGAATGTTGTTCGGAGCCCCGGATGAGATCACGGACGTCACGAGGGTTTCCGGAATGGTCCGGAAACGAAGATTGATATATAGGATGACCTCATTTGATTACTGGAAGGTTTTCGGAGTTACCGGGAATGTACCGGGAATGACGAATGGGTTCCGGGTGTTCACCAGGGGGGGGGGGCGGGCAACCCACCCCGGCGAAGTCCATTGGCCTTGAGGGTGGCACACCAGCCCTTAGTGGGCTGGTGGGACAGCCCAAGAAGTCCCTATGCGCCATAGGAAGAAAATCAAAGAGAAAAGAAAAAAAGAGGAGGTGGGAAAAGGGGGAAGGACTCCTCCTTCCAAACCTAGTTGGACTCGGTTTCGAAGGGGAGGGCTGCCCCCCTTGGCTCGGCCGAAGCCCTTAGGGGTCCTTGGACCCCAAGGCAAGGCTCCCCCTCTTCCCCCTATATATACGGAGGTTTTAGGGCTGATTTGACACGACTTTTCCACGGCAGCCCGACCACATACCTCCACGGTTTTTCCTCTAGATCGCGTTTCTGCGGAGCTCGGGCGGAGCCCTGCTGAGATAAGATCACCACCAACCTCTGGAGTGTCGTCATGCTGCCGGAGAACTCTTCTACCTCTCCGTCTCTCTTGCTGGATCAACAAGGCCGAGATCATCGTCGAGCTGTACGTGTGCTGAACGCGGAGGTGTCGTCCGTTCGGCACTAGATCGTGGGACTGATCGCGGGACGGTTCGCGGGGCGGATCGAGGGACATGAGGATGTTCCACTACATCAACCGCGTTCACTAACGCTTCTGCTGTGCGGTCTACAAGGGTACGTAGATCGAACATCCCCTCTCGTAGATGGACATCACCATGATAGGTCTTCGTGCGCGTAGGAATTTTTTTGTTTCCCATGCGACGTTCCCCAACAGGTATGGGAATTCTAGTTTTCCAAGAGGTGGAGGAAGTATGGGAAGAGGAGAAGGCCTAGGGAGAGGAAGGGGAAACCCAGGTGATCCCAATGATAAGGAAGCTGAGGACATGGATGTGGGAGATAATATCGTCACCATGGTGCGAAAACGGCTCATGGAACACGAGAGGTTAATTGCCACTAGTTCACCTCTTGTGGGACATGTTAACGAGAAAGTATGGTTTATTGAGAATGGTAGCAACGAACTTGTCGACAATAACCTGCTTAATCCACCTCAAAAAGTTCATGACAATAAGCGGCTTAAGGCAGGGTCAGGAGTGGGAAAGATGCACGAAACTGCTCATCAGCGGCCTCCTTCGAGGAGGATCGCCGCGCCCAATGAAACTCATAAGTTGGAACTGTCGGGGTATCCTTGGTGCCCCCACAGTTCATTTGCTTCTGGAGATCAAGAGGTGGCATAAACCAGATGTGCTTTTCCTGTCAGAAACACATTTGGATGATGATAAGGCAAAAAGGGTGATGAGAAAATTAGTCATGGATGAGTGAATTGTGGCACCGTGATCTGATGGTAGGACGGGCGCTTTGCTAGTGGTATGGAAGAAGTAGGTGAGGATCTACTCCCAGACCATCGATCGTGGAGGAATGGATGTCCATGTTCATGAGGCAAACGGGGATATTTGGAGATTGACGAGCATCTACGGGGAACCAAGTAGGAAACACAAGGATCGTACATACCAATATATACGTGACTTGCATGCCCAGTCTAGGTTACATTGGGTCATGTTTGGAGACTGCTACTTCTCGAACAACAGTGCCAGAAATTGACACGTTGATGGAGACTTGCTTGCGTTGGTTTTTCCCTTGAAGAGGAAAGGGTGATGCAACACACGAGCAGTAAGTATTTCCCTCAGTTTGAGAACCAAGGTATCAATCCAGTAGGAGAATCTCGTCAAGTCCAGAGTACCTGCGCAAACACAAAAGAGCTTGCATCCAACGCTATAAAGGGGTTGTCAATCCCTTCAAGATTGATTGCAAAGTGAGATCTGAAGGCGGAAAGTGCAGCGAAGTAAAAGAGTAAGGCTGAAAATATGGTGTGGAGTAGACCCGGGGGCCATAGTGTTCACTAGAGGCTTCTCTCAAAATAGCAAATACTCCCTCCGTCCGGAAATACTTGTCCTGAAAATGCATATAATGGATGTATCCACAATTAAAATAAGTCTAGATACATTCATCTCTAGGACAAGTATTTCCGGACGGAGGTAGTAATACGGTGGGTGAACAAATTACTATCGAGCAATTGATAGAACCGCGCAAATTCATGATGATATCTAAGGCAATGATCATACATATAGGCATCACGTCCGAGACAAGTAGACCGATACTTTATGCATCTACTACTATTACTCCACACATAGATCGCTATCCAGCATGCATCTAGTGTATTGAGTTCATGACGAAGAAAGTAACGCCTTAAGCAAGATGACATGATGTAGAGGGATAAACTCAAACCAATGATGAAAACCCCATCTTTTTACCCTTGATGGCAACAACATGATGCGTGCCTCGCTACCCCTTCTGTCACCGGGTGAGGTCACCGCACGGTATGAACCCAAAACCAAGCACTTCTCCCATTGCAAGAATCATAGATCAAGCTGGCCAAACAAAACCCACAACTCGAAGAGAATTACAAGGATATGAAATCATGCATAAGAGAAATCAGAAGAAACTCAAATAAGATTCATAGATAATCTGATCATAAATCCACAATTCATCGGATCTCGACAAACACACCGCAAAAGAAGATTACATCGGATAGATCTCCATGAAGCTCATGGAGAACTTTGTATTGAAGATCCAAGAGAGAGAAGAAGCCATCTAGCTACTAGCTATGGACCCGTAGGTCTATGGTGAACTACTCACGCATCATTGGAGAGGTCATGGTGTTGATGAAGAAGCCCTCTGTATCCGAATCCCCCCTCCGGCAGGGCACCAAAACGTGTGCAGATGGGATCTTGCGGAGACAGAAGCTTGCGGCGGCGGAAAAGTACTTTCGATGATCTCCTGATTTTTTCTGGGATTTTAGGGAATATATAGGCAAAAGACCTAGGGCAGAGGTGGCCCAGGGAGCCCACAAGCCTGGGAGGCGCGGCCCCCCTGGACGCAGCTAGGGGGCTTGTGGGGTCCCTAGTGGCCCCTGCCTTGGTTCTCAAGTCCCCCGATCGTCTTCTGTTTCGGAAAAAATCTTTTTGGAAGTTTCGTTCCGTTTGGACTCCGTTTAAAATCCTCCTTTGCAAAGGGTCAAAAACACGGAAAAAACAGGAACTGACACTTGGCACTGAGTTAATAAGTTAGTCCCAAAAAATATGTAAAAGGCATACAAAGCATCCAAAGTTTGACAAGATAATAGCACGAAACCATCAAAAATTATAGATACGTTGGAGACGTATCAGAGACTTTAATGAGATCTTGTTTTGCTTAGAAAAGGAGGGAGGACCCGTGGATAACACTCTCGGATGCAAGCCTTCCAAGATTCCTTGACAGACTGTGCGCTGGAAGATCTGGGCTGTGTGGGAGACAAGTTCACGTGGTTTCGAGGTGGCCTAAAAGAATGTCTTGATCGAGGTGTAACTAATGCCGAGTGGATGAGCATGCATCCGCATGCAACCTGATGTAATCTGGAGATGGGAAAATTTGATCATAGACCCATCTTGCTGGATACCAAGTACCTTGCAGGGGTGGCAGCAAAACCACAGTATAAACGACAATTTGAAGCAAGAACGCTGGAAGAACAAACTGTGGAGGAAACCATAAAAACAACATGGGAGAAGGCTCATCATCAAGGTCTCCACACAAGTTTGTAGGAAAGAGTTAATGCTGTCCACCTTGACTTGCACGAGTGGGACAGAAGAGTCCTTAGAGGACCACGAATCTGGCTAAACAAAGCCCAAAAGGAGCTGCAAAAGATGATGCAGGCTCCATTTATTAATGAGGTTAGGACGAGGGAAAAAGAATTATCAATTCTAATCGAAAACTTACTAGACCAAGGGGAAATATTTTCGGCAAAGAGAGGCAATGTTAGATGGTTGCGCAAAGGTGATCGTAATAGCAAGTATTTTCGTCAGTTTGCATCCGCTAGGAGGAGGCGAAATTTGATTAAGAAACTGAAAGATAATAATAACAGTTGGGTGGAGGGCAATGATAACCTACGCCCACTTATTTCAATCTATCTCTCTAGTCTATTTTTTTATGATGCTGTAGAATTAGACAAAGGTTTGTTACATACGATAAAACCGAAAGTCACTGCAGAGATGAATACACTCTTGATGGCGCCATACTCACAAGAGGAGGTCTGCAAAGCCCTTTTTCACATTGGTGACATGAAGGCACCAGGACGTGATGGACTGCATGTTATCTTCTTCAAGCGGTTCTGACACATCCTAGGTGATGAACTTACGGATGAGGTGTTAGAGGGAGTTCATAATATGAAAATACCGGAAGGATGGAATCAAACGTCTATAGTGTTAATTCCAACAGTTGATAGTTCGGAGGTGATCACACTATTTAGACCTATCATCTTATGCAATGTTGTTTATAAAATCATTTCTAAAATGATTGCTAATAGGCTTAAGAAGATCCTTCCAGAGGTAATATCTCCAACACAGAGTGATTTTGTCCCTGGGCAACATATAACTGACAACGTGTTGGTAGCCTATGATTGTTTTCATTCTATAAAGAAGAAGACACATGGTTCTAATGGGATTTGTGGAGTGAAGTTGGATATGATGAAGGCATATGATCGAGTAGAATGGGGTTTTCTCAAACAAATGATGTTGAAATTGGGGTTTCACCCGCTTTGGGTGGAGATGATAATGCAATGTGTCTCATGAGTGACCTACATTGTAAGATTCAATGGAGTGGAAACGGATGAGATCACACCCTCAAGAAGTTAAGACAGGGAGACCCTCTCTCCCCCTATCTGTTTTTATTTTGTTCAGACGGGCTTTCTAGCTTATTAGCTCATGATGAAGAAGAAGTTGGAGGAATTGAAGGTATAAGAGTCTACCGAGATGGTCCATCTATATCCCACTTACTTTTTGTAGATGATTCTCCGATTCTTATGAAAGCAAATGTCCAAAACTCAAACACACTGAAGAGAGTCCTGCATGTTTATTGTGGAAATAGTGGGCAGTGTGTAAGTACACCTAAATCTAGCATTTTTTCAGTCCGAATACTGGTGTGTATGTTGGAGAAGAGGTTTGTTCAACTCTGGATATTCTAACTGAGGCATTAACAGATAAATATCTCGGTCTACCTACTATGGTAGGAGTGGATAAGAGGACTGTTTTCAGCAACTTATTGATAAAATTTATCAGAGAAATAAAGGTTGGAAGGAAAAGGTGTTATCAGTGAAGGGAAAATAGATATTGCTAAAGGCAATGGCCCAAGCAATCCCTTCTTATGCTATGTTTGTATTTAAGCTCCCAAAAAACATATGTAAGGAAATTACAGACGAGATATCAAGTTTTTGGTGGGGGGACAGCGAGGAAAAAAAAGATGCATTGGTTTGCATGGTGGAAGTTATGCATCCCGAAGGGTAAGGGTGGCTTGGGGTTTAGATACCTTCACAGTTTTAATCTTGCTTTATTTCCAAAACAGTGCTGATGTCTACTCCAGAACCCTGAATATTTGTATGCAAGAGCTCTAGTTGCAAAATACTACCCTGACGGCAACATAATCATGGCTGGCCCCAAGAATGGTTCTTCGTTTAATTGACAGACAATTGTATCTGGTATACAAACATTCAAGCGATGATGTATTTGGCAAGTGGGTACGGCCTCACACATCAATATCTAGAATGACCCTTGGATTCCTTCTAGTGAAACAAGGCAAGTTATAACTCCACGGGGAGCAACTATGTTCGCCAAGGTTGAGGAATTAATTGACCCATATACTAGTCAGTGGAATGAGAACCTGTTAAGGGATGTTTTCTGGCCAATTGATGTTCATAGGATCCTTCAAATCCCTCTCCCGGTGCAGGTTATGGAAGACTTTGTGTCGTGTCATCATAACTGATCGAGAGTCTTTACTGTTCGATCGGCCTATTATGTACAATTCCAACACCAATTTGGGCATATCAAAAATCAAAATACTGCTCAAGGGAGCCGGAAAAATGACATGTGGAAGCATGTTTGGGAACTTTGAATTCCTGGGAAGGTGAAGCACTTCATGTGGAAAGTTGTAAGAGGAGTCCTACCTTGTCATGGTACTCTTGCAAGTCGACATATTCCTATCTCGGGACAATGCCCGTTATGCCATACGGGGTTTGAAGATGCTCAACACTGTTTGTTTACATGACGAAGGGCGAGGGATATCTGGAAGGAGTTGGGGATTGAGGAAGATATTCAGAAAGCTGTAGCAAAAGACCGGTCGGGCTCTTTCACAATGGCTGCTCTTATGGAGCGTCATGACACAAAAGACACGTTGTTGGTGGCTGAACTAATTGCGGTTGGAAGCCGGTACATTTTGTGGTACCGAAGGCAAATTGTCAAAGGTGAGACTGTCCGTCAGCCGAACCAAACTGCTATATTGATAGGAGTCCTAGCGACTAGCTTCATCCATTCACTAACGCTTAACCAACCGGTGGTGAAGCGTGATCATATGTGGCTCAAGCCAAGGAGAGGAGTGGTTAAGATTAATGTTGATGCATCCTTTAGCGCAGAAAGAATGTCTACACTTGTAGGAGGAGTGGCAAGAGATGACTATAGTGAGTTTCTAACTGTTGCTAGCTGGTTCATACCGCATGTGGTGTCAACAGATGTGGCAGAGATAATTGCTATTCGGAATGGTCTCTATCTAGCAGCTAAGATTGGTTGTAAGAGTGTGCACATTAAGTGAGATAGCTCAAATTTAGTTGAAGCACTCCACACTGAACACTTCCTTAGGCAGTAAGCGGCTATTCTTCTCGAAAGCAAAGATTTGTCTCTAGATTATGCAAATTATGAAGTTCATAAGTGCCCTCGAGAAGCAAATTGTGTACCTAATTGCATAGGAAAATTATCTCTCACTAGTAGGTCTTCTGATACTTGCGAAGATGCTATCCCAGATTTTATTTCTCATCTTATTGTAAATGATCTCGCCATTATCTCAGAAATAAAGTTTGATTTGTCAAAAAAAAAACAATAATTGCGCTGAAGTCGCACATCTTAAGCATCTAAAAGTCACACCCCTTATATCCTCCTCAAACGTTCGGATAGGCCACCTGATCACTCTCCGATCATAAAAACTCGACCGAGATGGGCCTTTCAAACTGGCCAAGAATGCCTGGGCTGACCGACACCCCTCATTTTCACCTCAAATATGGAGCGGATATGGGGGAGCCCGGGCACGCCCGCCATGTCGAACTCACGACGTGGCCTCATGCGGACTCGTCGAAAACCCGACAGTCCGACGGGCACCTCGACCATAGGCGTGGTTTGAAGGCCGTGTGGCGCAGCTCCGTGGCGCCGCCCGAGGCCATAGCCGACTAATTAAGCTCTTACTCGACACACACGTGTGTGTGACACCCTCAACTTTTGCTACAGTATCTGGTGTAATTAAGCTACAGTAAACCTATGCAATGAATGCCACGTCATCGCAAATTATATCGTTTATCTCGCGTTAGTTCAAAGCAATTTGAATTCGAAATTTAAAAATAAAATAAAAGCAAGGAAATTATCGAATGCGAAGATTAAGATGTCGGGTGAGTTGTAAAAATGCCCTAATGATTTATAGAAATAAATCGGGCATTTTAGAATTTATTATAAACCCTATATATTTAAAAGAGAAACTATAAAACAAAAAAAGATAAATATATAAAAGAAAGTAATTAAAAAGAATAACAATAAAAGAAAATAAATTAATAATAAAATAAGAAAAAAACCTGGCCCGAATTGGGCCTGCTAGCCCACCATCCCGGCCCAACCCGTGGGTGGGGTATAAAGCCCCCCACCGGGCCAAACCCTAGCGTTCCCCACCCCCACTCCCTCTCCCTGCCCCGCCGCCAGGAGCCCCCTCGCTCGCTACTCCCTCTCCCTCCCTCGTCAGGCACCCTCCCGCACGACCCCCCCCCCCACGACGCCAAGGCCACCCAGCGATCCCCTGCCTCCTCCCGCCGAGCGTCTCCCTCCCCTCGTCTCGCCCCCCCCCACACACGAGCGCCTCCTCCCTGGCGCTCGCCCCCGTGCCCCCCACAGCCCTTGGCCCCGATCTCTCCCTCCTCCCGATCGCTCATCGCCCCCGCTCGCTCCCTCCCTGCCCGATCTCTCCCCAGATCGGCTCCAATCCACCTCATCCTCACGAGCTCCCTCGCCCCGTGGCCTCTTCCCCGCGAACGCCAGGTCCACCACTCCGGTCACCGGCGCGTGGAACCCCCCTCACTACCACCCCTCCACTCCCCTGGTTTGATCCCGAACCTCGAAGGCCCCCCTCTCCCCTCACAGCGCCGCCGTCATCCTTCTCCAGCACCGGCCAGGGGCCCTCCCAAGCGCCGGAACCGTCGACCGCCGCCACGCCGGCGACGCCTCCGCTCCCGTTCACACTGGAACTGCACCACCCCACGCCGGGGCCGCACCGGATCCGACCGCCGACCCCCGCGCCACCGACGGCCATCGCCGCCTCGGCCGGGACCCTCCTCATCGGGACAACACCGCCACCTCGGGCTCCTCCTCGTCGAAACCGCGCCACCGGCTTCCCCGTCCTCCTCCTCAGCGGCTCCACCGAGCCTCGCCGAACCCGCCCCCTACAACATGGGTGAGAACACCCCTCTCATCCTCTCTCCGTCCCGGTTCCATTCCGTCGATCGCCGCCGCGTTCCGACGACGTTTGGTTCCGGTAGGAGGAGGTGGAGTTTTCCTCCTCTCTTTTTTTAGAGGGTTCGTGTGAGTTGAGAGATGTCCAGGAGGTTAGAGAAAGAGTTAGAAAGAAAATAAAATAAAAATGAATTATGTATTTCGTATGTATGTATTATGTATGTATGTGTGTATGTAATGTGTATGCATGCATGTATGTATTAGAGAGAAATCCGTTATCTTTATGAATGCAAATATGTGTGTGTGTAAATTGTGGTGTGGCCGATGCCACTTACCGGTGGGGCCAACCCCCACTCCCAATGACAGGGAGGCCCCACACGCTGTTAAATAAAAATGATAATAAAAATAGGATAAAAAATAAAAATAAATAAATAGATGTATTATTTAATTAAATAAATGGATAATTAAGTAATTAAGATAATTAGAGTATGACACGTGGGTACCCCACTAAATTAATCTGATTAATTAATAATTAACCCTAATTAAAAACTGAGTCTATGACGCACGGGACCCACTAGTCAGTTGACCAGTTAACTGCTGATGTCAGCCTGACATCATGCTGATGTCATAATTGCATTGAATCAAATTAATTAAATCTGTTTTTAATTCCTAAATATTGAATAAAACTTTAAAAATTAATATTAAATAATCTGTAAGTTAGATCAAAATATTTTCAACGTGAAAGTTGATCAGCAGAATAAGACGAACTCGGATACACGGTCCATTCGTGTGCCATGCGTCCCTAGCATAGCAAACGTGGAACTTTTCCATCGTTTTTCATCTCTCCGGTAGTAGCCCGAGACCCGGAAAATATCATCAGATATTCTTCCGACCCGTCTATGACGGACGTTGCTGCGTTAGCTCATGCCTAGCTTGCATATTGCCATGTCATGCTTAGTGTTGCACATGTTGCTATTATTTATTGTTTCTCCCCCCTCTTCTTACCGGTAGACCTCGAGACTGACGTTGTTGCCGGGTACATCTATGACCCTGCCGACCAGCCTTTTTCCGCAGAGCAGCAAGGCAAGCAAACCCCCCTTGATCATCCCTATATCACCTATGTCTTTCTCCCTCATGCTTGCATTAGTATTTTGCTACTTTGTAGTTAGCTCCTATATCTGATGCATACCTGTTTTTGATGAACTGCTACTTTCAGTACTGTACCTTTAATTTGCTTAGTATAGGTGGAGCAGTCATCCCTTCTGACCCCGTAGTCCAGTTGCCCCGCTTTGTTTTCAAATCTCGATCCCTGATCGACGAGCCAGACCCGACACAGCACATACACCCCCTTAGTTGTACGATGCTACATAGATACTATCCGGTACCGAGGGTGACACCTCGCTAAGTACTCCTAATGATATCTCTGTAGTATAGCTAGTCGGTCGTGGTTATCGAGGGTGATTCCTCTTTCACCATTCCTGACAATGCCTTTGTCGTGCAACCCCTCAGGTGTGGAACCCCCAAGGGTGATTCCTCTAAGTCCACCTTGACGGATACATCGTTCGGAATCCAACAAGGGTGATACCTCGGATTCTCCCTGATGTTACAACCACACAGTTACTCGACCATGTTACTGGGATCATTGGTGATTAGTTGTTAGACGGGTGGATTCCCGCGAGATTGTGTCGTTGGCCTAATTAAAATGATAATGCATTTGGGTATTTGATCTGGGTTGGTCGGAAGGCCTTATTATGCACTAACCATCTGTGTGGGAAGAATTATGGGTACTCGACGTCGCGGTATCATCCGAAGCTCTTCAGACATCAGCGCTGTAGCGGCGCGCCCGAGTGGTCCCGAGATGGATCACTCTTGTATTCAGCGGTGCTAGGACTGACATAGGCCGCCCTCGCATCATGCAGGAGCGCGGAGGGCAAGTGGGCCCACGAACCCTCTGTGCTTAGGAGTTAGACCGGCGGGCTGGCCTCTCTGCTGAGCTTAGGTGGGGCTGCGACGTGTCGGTATTCCGAGGTCGGGCATGACCCAGAGAAGTGTGTCCGGCCAGAGTGTTATCGAGCGTGTCTGGGAATATGTTGTGCACCCCTGCAGGGAAGAACTTATCTATTCGAATAGCCGTGTCCACGGTTACAACACGACTTGGAGTTGTGCCCTGAACTTATACAACTACAATTGTTACTTAACTGGAAATAGTTGCTCCGGGATTGCTTCCCCGCAGGGAGTCGAGGGAGGATCTCTGGGTGTGACCTCATATTAATATTGCTGCAACAATATGACTATTTAATTGTGTAACCTTGCTCTACTCTCGTCTATTGTTGCAAGACCCTGAAGATGCTAGTCTTCGATAGGACTAGACCTTCTCTCTCTATTCTCGCATTGCTGCAGTCAGTCCACATATTAATCACCCCCCTTCTTTGATACTGATGCATACTTAGAATAGTTCTGATGTAAGTCTTGCAAGTACTTTGGATGAGTACTCACCGTTGATTTGCTTCCCCTTTGCCCCCTTGATCTGTTGCTGCGACCAGATGATGGAGCCCACGAGATGGAGTTTCCTGCCGACGCCTGTCACCCCGTTGGTGACTTCTTCATGGAGGCCGCTGAAGACCAGGAGTAGTTAGGAGGTTCCCATGCAGGAGGCCTCGCCTCGTTCGATCGTGTTTCTTTTGTGCTAGCCTTCTCTAAGGCACCTCATGTTTTATGTCTGTATTCATATATTGTTGCTTCCGCTGACTCGTGTGTTCATCGAGCTTCCGTATTCTAGCCCTCGAGGCCCGTGGCTTGTACTATGAAGCTGATATTGTTTTATTTGTGCCTAGAGTTGTGTTGTGATATCTTTCCGTGAGTCCTTGAGTTTGATCGTACGCATTTGCATGTAGGATTAGCGTACGATTAAATGGAGGGTGTCATAGTGTGCCATACACACATCGTGGTCCGCTCACTCGTAGCAGCCCTGGTATGGGAGCACATCATCTGGCCACGACTAGGACACGCTTAGGCATATCTCATGTCCTTCCTCTTCTTCGGCACGATCATGTGTCACACCGGCTGGGGTTCGCTCATATCTAGTGGCTCCTAGTGTGGATGCATTCGTCGTAGAGGCAGACTCGACATCATCGTCGGCACTTCGTGTGAGTGCTGCGTGATTGTTTTTTGCGTGCTTTTCCACTTTTCAGGTTCCAGTACCAAACAAGGCCTAATTGACCTGAAACTTTTGTGAATTTTTTCTGGACCAAAACAAGACCGTGGAGCATCACAAGGAGGCTGGGAGGTGCACGAGCGGCCCACAAGCTAACGTGGTGCGACTTTGGGGGGGCTGATGGCTTGTGCCCCCCTTGTGGCTCTCCCAACTACGTTCACTCGCCTATAAATTCTCGTCTACCCTTAAAACATCAAGGGACGTCCCGGAACACTTTTTACGCCGCCGCAAGTCTGTGTGCCAACGGGAGGCCATCTAGAGCTCCATTCCGGCATCCTGTCGTAGGGGGGACCGACCACGTCCCCCGGCTCTAGCATATCCTCCTCATCCCCCCCCCCCCGCCGTCACCCGAGCCCATTTGCCTCTTATTGCACTTCCCTCGCCGTTAGGATGGTCCGGTGCCTCAACACCACCCGAGTACAGCTCACTCCGGAGCGGCACCTGCAAATCGAGACGAAGATAGAGGCTTGCTGCGTTGCCTGTATCGCTGCGGGTCTCCCTCTAGACTTCATGGAGACGGAGGAGGAGGAGGAGGAGCAGTAGCAGTAAGAGGAGGAGGAGCAGTAGCAGGAGGAGGAGGAGGAGGAGGAGCGGAGCCCATGGAGGAGGACAACCCGGAGGCGGAGGCGGAGTTCGCCTTCGCCCAATCAAAGGAGATGACGGAGCACCAGACCATCCTGGATTCCATCTAGGATGAGGCCGAGGTGGAGGCCAACCGCCTATTGGAAATATGAGCAATTAACCATCGGATTTTATTAACAGAAAAGGTAGATAAAACATGACTATCATAATAGAGATGCAGCAAGCCAGGTAATATAAAGATGAGACGGCAAAATACATGTGCACATATGATGTAGAAGAGAACATATATAGAGCCGTTCTACACACACAAGAAGGCATCTCAAAAGATGAGTAGAAATGGAACATATCTAGAAGAGAAACTAGAGAAAGAAGTTGCGGCAAGAACTCAAACGAAAGGAACAGAAGCACGTACTGAGTTGCAGCAGCAACAGTAGGGTTCGTGTTGGCGTTGTGAGTGGACATGTTACCAAAGAGGTGGTCGACATCAAGGAACAAGTCGTCGTTTGGGAAGTGGTCGTCGATGTCCGCGATGAACGCTAGTAGTCACGTTGAGCGCTCCCCAAAAACCTTATCGCCCTTCTCCCATACAGGACTCGAAGAGATGGAGTTTCGGAAGCCTACTGTCCTGACCTACGGTGCACGCCGCAAGTCGGGATGAGGAAGAACGTAGCAGCAACACAGAGAATGGAACTGGTGGTGAGAGGAAGTTCTCGTGCGTGTCTCTGGAAAGGAGCGACCTCCCTTTTATAGACTCTAGAGAAGGAGGCGAGAGGCTGCTACTTCTCAAACAACAGCGCCAGAAATTGACACGTTGATGGAGACTTGCTTGCGTTGGTTTTTCCCTTGAAGAGGAAAGAGTGATACAGCACAGGAGTAGTAAGTATTTCCCTCAATTTGATAACCAAGGTATCAATCCAGTAGGAGAATCTCGTCAAGTCCACAGTACCTGCGCAAACACAAAAGAGCTTGCACCCAACGCTATAAAGGGGTTGTCAATCCCTTCAAGATTAACTGCAAAGTGAGATTTGAAGGCGGAAAGTGCAACGAAGAAAAAGAGTAAGGCTGAAAATATGGTGTGCAGTAGACCCCGGGGCCATAGTGTTCACTAGAGGTTTCTCTCAAAATAGCAAATAATACGGTGGGTGAACAAATTACCGTCGAGCAATTTATAGAACCGCGCAAAGTCATGACGATATCTAAGGCAATGATGATACATATATGCATCACGTCCAAGACAAGTAGACCGATACTTTCTGCATCTACTACTATTACTCCACACATCGACCGCTATCCAGCATGCATCTAGTGTATTGAGTTCATGACGAACAGAGCAACGCCTTAAGCAAGATGACATGATGTAGAGGGATAAACTCAAACCAATGATGAAAACCCCATCTTTTTACCCTTGATGGCAACAACATGATGCGTGCCTCGCTACCCCTTCTGTCACTAGGTGAGGTCACCGCACGGTATGAACCCAAAATCAAGCATTTCTCCCATTGCAAGAATCATAGATCAAGCTGGCCAAACAAATCCCACAACTCGAAGAGAATTACGAGGATATGAAATCATGCATAAGAGAGATCAGAAGATACTCAAATAAGATTCATAGATAATCTGATCATAAATCCACAATTCATTGGATCTCGACAAACACACCGCAAAAGAAGATTACATCGGATAGATATTGAAGATCCAAGAGAGAGAAGAAGCCATCTAGCTACTAGCTACGGACCCGTAGGTCTATGGTGAACTACTCACGCATCATCGGAGAGGTCATGGTGTTGATGAAGAAGCCTTCCGTATCCGAATCCCCCCTCCGGCAGGGCACCAGAACGTGCCCCAGATGGGATCTTGCGGAGACAGAAGCTTGCGGCGGCGGAAAAGTACTTTCGATGATCTCCTTTTTTTCTAGGATTTTAGGGAATATATAGGCGAAAGACCTAGGGCAGAGGTGGCCCAGGGAGCCCATAAGCCTGGGAGGCGTGGGCACCCATGGCCGCGGCTAGGGGGCTTGTGGGGTCCCTGGTGGCCCCCTGCCTTGGTTCTCAAGTCCCCCGATCGTCATCTATTTCGGAAAAAATCTTTCTGGAAGTTTCGTTCCGTTTGGACTCCGCTTAAAATCCTCCTCTGAAAAGGGTCAAAACACGAAAAAACAGGAACTGGCACTTGGCACTGAGTTAAGAAGTTAGTCCCAAAAAGATATAAAAGGCATACAAAGCATCCAAAGTTTGACAAGATAATAGCATGAAACCATCAAAAATTATAGATACGTTGGAGACGTATCAGAGGCCAGCGACGGGAGCCAAAGAAATTAGGGATACGAAACGAACAAACAGGTGCAGCGTTCGTGTTCAATTTCAAAACGTCCGGCTTCCAAGTGACCTTTCGTAAACTAGTCATGCGCGGGAAAATTTTAGTGCGACTTAGCTCATTCCCGTAACCCGCGGCATGGCGTGGCGCGGCGCGACGTGGTGAGGTGGGCGGCGGAGTAGGAGGACCGCGTGTGTATGTCTCTCTTGTTCTCAAGCTCATACATGTGTGGAAACATCCTCCCTAATAAGGAGGTCCAACTCCCACTAAACTAGCAATGTGGGACTAAACTTTTCCACCTCTTGCCTTGCACGAATGGGCTGCGTGGGCCTCTAGGATTTATTATGAATTTTTGAAATTATTATTGGGCTGGCACAAAATAGATAAAATTCCAGCAATCCCCCACTAGATCCTAGAGGCACACAAAATTTGCCTTTGGTTCCAAAACACTGTTTTATATACCAATACTACAGTGGAGACTGTTAAGTTGAACTTCCACCTAGAACTCCATGCTACACTAGTAAGCAACTTGAATAGTGGACTAGGCCTTGAACTGCAACTTTTCTGCGAATCTAGCTTCACACATAGCCTTGACCGTTACTAGGCTACCGTGGGACTTCCTCATGGGTGGAGCTTATGCGTCATACTCCGAGACCTTTCATGAGTTTACTAGAGAGCACCCTACTCTCGTAGATTACGATGTTAACAATCAGACTCATATAGGTGTGTTCTTCAAAAGATGTTCTGCGGGACAACATCTCTGCTTCAGTAAGCCACTTAGAACATATTAAGATGTATATCAACATGCCATGTAGTTTAGAAAAGTATTGCATCTTCATGGAGTGGTATTATCAATGATAAGGATACTTTCTTCTCAATTGACCAACAACTTGTCTTCCACATATAATTCACGAGATCTCCAATCACAAAGAATAGGTTACCACTGTGAACACCTCATATTGTGGGTCTCATACCCATCTCCTTTGATGCATTATCTATCATATTACGTGATAGACCCTTAGTAAAAGGGTCTACCATATTTTTAGATGTTTGGATAAAACCCAATGCAATAACTCCAGAGTTTCTCATTTTCCTGACAGATTTTAACCTTATCTAAACGTGTCTTGATGAATTCATGTTATGCTTTGAGCTGCTCACTTTCATGATCACAGTTTGATTGTCATAGTTCATAAGGATACCCGGTACAAGCTTCTCAACAACCGACAAGTCAATCAAGAGCCGGCGAAGCCAATCTGCTTCGACCGTAGCTGTATCTAGTGATGTGAGTCCTGCTTCCATTGTTGACCTTGTTAAGATCGTTTGCTTGCAAGACTTCCAAGAAAAAGCGCCACCTCCATGAGTGAATACATATCCGCTCATGGCATTTATCTCATCCGCATCAGAGATCCAGTTTGAATCACTATACCCTTCAAGCACCTTTGGGTGTCCAGTATAGTGAATTCCATAATTTGCAGTGCCTTTCAAATAATGCAAAACTATCTCTAGAGCTTTCCAATGCACATCTCCTGGTTTTGAGGCAAATCGACTCAGTTTGCTAACAACAAAAGAGATGGCAGGTCTTGTAGCACTGGCTAAGTACATAAGCGAGCCAATAATCTGAGAGTATTTCAATTGATCTCTAGCAATTCTTCGGTTCTTTCGAAGAAGCACGCTGGCATCATATGGTGTTGGAGAGGGCTTGCAATCACTATATCCAAAGCGACTCAAGATCTTTTCCACATAGTGATATTGAAGCAATGTAATCCCACCATCATCGTCTCTCAACAACTTGATGTTCAGAATGACACCAACCAATCCTAAATCCTTCATCTCAAAACAGGGAGAAAAGGAACTCCTTGACCTCCTTAACAACATTCAGATTTGTCCCAAAAATCAGTATGTCATCAACATACAAGCAAAGGATAACTCCCTCGCCCCCACCATGGCGATAGTACACACATTTATTGGCTTCGTTTATAACAATGCGTGCAGCTATTAAAGTTCTTTCAAACTTCTCATGCCACTGCTTGGCTGCTTGCTTAAGTCCATATAAATACTTCAACAACTTGCACACTTTATCTTCCTTACCATCTACTACAAACCCATTTGGTTGTTCCATGTAAATTTCCTCATCCAACTCTCCATTTAGGAAAGCAGTCTTAACATCCATTTTATGAACGAGAAGACCACGTTAGGCGGCTAGTGAAAGCAGTACTCGAATAGTGGTCAGTCGAGCCACATGTGAGTAAGTATAAAAAAAGTCTTCACCTTCCTTTTGGGTATAACCCTTAGCCATGAGTCGTGACTTGTACTTCTCGATAGTACCATCAGGCCTAAGCTTCTTTTTGAATACACATTTGCATCCTATAGGTTTGCACCCATAAGGACGATCAGTGATCTCCCAAGTTTCATCTGCCAAGATGGAATCCATCTCACTACGGACCACTTCCTTCTAGTAGTCAGCATCTTCAAATGCATAGGCCTCGGAAATAGAAAGTGTCAACTATGGGATGCACAAGAAAATAATCACCAAAGGACTTTGCAATCCTCTGTCTCTTGCTCCTGGTAGGAACTTCATTGTTCTCCTCCACAGAATTTTCAAAGTGTTCCATCGAAATGGTAGGTTCAGTAATTGTAACTAATTCATGATTCGATGAATTAGGCATCTCCTGATTAGATGAGGTAGCCATATCCTTCATGGGAAAGATATCTTCGAAGAAAGTCGCATCATTCGACTCCATGATTGTACCGACATGCATGTCAGATACCTCAGATTTTACAACTAAGAATCTTTATCCAATGTTATGAAAAGCATATCCCACGAAAACACAATCCACAATTTTTGGTCCTAGCATGCGCTTATTTGGAATTGGCATATTGACTTTCGCCAAACAACCCCAGGTTCGTGTTGGAAATATGCCCTAGAGGCAATAATAAAGTGGTTATTGTTATATTTTCTTGTTCATGATAATTGTCTATTATTCATGCTATAATTGTATTAACCAGAAACCGTAATACATGTGGGAATACATAGATCACAACATGTCCCTAGTGAGCCTCTAGTTGGCTAGCTCGTTGATCAATAGATGGTTATGGTTTCCTAGCCATGGACATTGGATGTCATTGATAACGGGATCACATCATTAGGAGAATGATGAGATGGACAAGACCCAATCCTAAGCATATCACAAGATTGTGTAGTTTGTCTGCTAGAGCTTTTATAATGTCAAGTATAATTTCCTTAGACCATGAGATTGTGCAACCCCCGGATACCGTAGGAGTGCTTTGGGTGTATCAAACGTCACAAAGTAACTGGGTGTTTATAAAGGTGCACTATAGGTATCTCCGGAAGTATCTGTTGGGTTGGTACAAATCGAGACTCGAATTTGTCACTCCGTGTGACGGAAAGGTATCTCTGGGCCCACTCGGTACTCCATCATCCTAATGAGTTCAATGTGACTAAGGAGTTAGTCACGGGATGATGGTCTACGAAACGAGTAAAGAGACTTGTCGGTAGCGAGATTTAACAAGGTATAGGAATACTGATGATTGAATCTCGGGCAAGTATCATACCAGTTGGGGATATTATCTGCGGTGTGACCCGCCCTAATTGGGCCGGGTCACCAAGTGGGCGACTCATCCTTTGGCGGTTCAAGCTTTGGTCCAGAAGGCCGAGGAGCTGGATGGCGGTTCAAGATCCACATTGAGGATAAATTATCCGGGAGTTCTCCAGTCTTGGAAAGCACGGCGACTTAGAGATAGAAAGAATCATGGTTTGTATTAAGGCATGGACTCTTGTAAACCCTAGGGTCTTGACCTGTATATAAATCATCGAGAGCTAGGTCAGGCGAGTTACGCCCTCCTTGTAATCGAGACATCATCAATACAACACAAAGCAGGACATAGGCTTTTACCTCATCACGAGGGGCCGAACGTGGGTAAATCTGAGTCCTGCTTCCGCTTAACCCCTTTGAGTCGCCACCAAGGTGCGATGGCTCCATCACTAAGTCCTTTCACTAGGACATCTGCCGTGAGAAAACCACGACAGTTGGCGCCAACCATGGAAGGGCGAAAGGATCTTTTGGGTGCCTACTCTGGATATCACCAAATCAAGATGGCTGTGGAAGATCAGGAGAAGACAACCTTCATAACCCCATTTGGGGCTTTTTGCTATGTATCCATGCCATTTGGGCTCAAGAGCACTGGGGCGACTTACCAGTGTTGTATTCAAAACTGTCTCCACGGCCAAATCGGACGCAATGTCCATGCTTACGTTGATGACATCGTGGTAAAATCTCGCAAGAAGGAGACACTCTTGGAGGATCTCAAGGAAACCTTTGACAATCTGCGTGTGTATTAGATGAAGCATAATCCCTCCAAATGTGTCTTTGGCGTTCCTGCAGGAAAGCTTTTGGGTTTTCTGGTGTCCGAACGCGGCATTGAGGCCAACCCGGACAAAATCGAAGCAATCACCTCGCTCGGGAAACCAGCGAATATTAATCAAGTTCAACGCATGGCGGGTCGTATTGCGGCCTTGAGTCGCTTTATAAGCCGCCTGGGGGAGAAAGCCATTCCCCTCTATCAGTTGCTTAAGAAAGCTGATCAGTTTGTTTGGACGGACGAGGCCAACGAAGCTTTTGAAGCCCTGAAGCAGCAACTGGTCAACCCGCCGGTTCTGGCCGCCCCGACTGAAAAGGAGCCTATGCTTTTGTACATCGCGGCGAATACCAAGGCGGTGAGCGTGGCAGTGGCTGTTGAACGGAAGGAAGAAGGAAAGGAATACCCGGTACAACGCCCGGTGTATTTTATCAGCGAGGTGCTAACCCTCTCCAAACAACGTTAACCACATTGGCAGAAGTTGGTTTATGGGGTGTTTATGGCGAGTCGGAAGCTAAAACATTATTTCCAAGAACATCCTATCACGGTGGTTAGCTCCGCTCCTCTTGGGGACATCATCCAGAACTGCGAAGCAACAGGACGAATCGCCAAATGGGCAATTGAGCTCGGGCCACACCACGTGCGGTATACGCCTCGCACGGCTATCAAATCCCACGCATTGGTCGACTTCATCAATGATTGGACCGAGTTACAGATTCCTGAGGACATGCCTGATCTCACGTACTGGACCATTTAGTTTGACGGGTCTAGGCAGTTGGAAGGCTCGGGGGCTGACGTGATGTTGATTTCGCCCCAGGGAGACAAGTTCTATTATGTTTTCCGACTCATGTTCCCGTGTACCAACAACGCTGAGGAGTATGAAGCCTTGCTTCATGTTTTGCGACTCGCCAAGGAGATGAACCTCACACGCGTCAGGTGCTTGGGCGATTCTGATCTGGTGGGACAACAAGTTTCAGGTACATGGGATTCCCGGGACCCCCTGATGGCGGCTTACAGAAGGGTTGTGTCTGATGTGGCGGGTCATTTCCATGGTTATCAAGTCGATCATATCGACCGGCGACTCAACGAAGCGGCTGATGCCCTCTCGCATCTCGGCTCACAACATAAGCCGGTCCCTCCTAATGTCTTTCTGGATATTCTACATAATCCTTCTATGAGGTTGCCTTCAAAAGAGGAGTTGGCCATAACAGATCCTGAGTCTCAGTTTGTGGCGGCTCTACGCGTTACACCGGATTGGGTTCTTCCTTACTTGGCGTGCCTCACACGAGGTGAGTTACCTTCGGATGAGGTGTTGGCCTGTCAAATCGTTCGTCGGAGAAAATCCATGGTCGTCATCAATGGCGAGTTATACAAGCGAAGTACTTCTGGGGTATTTCAAAGATGCCTTTCTTCTGATGAAGGGTGCACAATTCTCAACAAAATTCATGCAGGAGATTGCGGGCATCATGCCGGGTCACGTTCCCTGGTTTCCAAGGCGTTCCGACATGGTTTCTTTTGGTTAACGGCTCATGCGGATGCAGAAGAGATAGTTCGTCGATGTGATGGCTGTCAACGTTTTGGACGACAGGCTCATGTGCCGGCTCAAGAATTAAGGATGATTCCCATCACTTGGCCTTTTTCGGTCTGGGGGATAGATATGGTTGGTCCCTTTAAGATGTCATCCAATAAAAAGACTCATCTCCTGGTGGTGGTGGATAAATTCACCAAGTGGGTCGAAGCAGAGCCTATTGGCAGCTGTGATGCGGAAACGGCCGTCAAATTCTTGAAAAAGTTGATATTCCGGTTTGGATACCCACACAACATTATCACTGATAATGGTACCAACTTATCACAAGGGGCGATGCAGGAGTTTTGCAACCGGGAGCATATCCGGCTTGATGTATCTGCGGTTGCTCATCCACAATCTAATGGGCAGGCAGAACGGGCGAATCAGGAAGTGTTGCGGGGAATCAAGCCCCGACTTATGGTTCCCCTAGAGCGCACCCTGGGGTGTTGGGTTGAGGAGTTGCCTTCGGTATTATGGAGCATACGAACCACCCCGAATCGTTCTACGAGCTTTACTCCTTTCTTCTTGGTGTACACAGCAGAAGCCGTTCTCCCCAGTGACATTAGGCATGACTCGCCCCGAGTCGCTGCTTATGTAGAACAGGATAATGAATTGGCACGTCAGGATTCTTTGGATGCTTTGGAGGAAGCACGCGATTTGGCTGCCTCCCGATCGGCTATCTATCAGCAAGACTTGCGGCGTTATCATAGCCGCCGGGTCAAGAGCTGAGCTTTTCAGGAGGGCGACTTAGTGCTCCGGTTGATCCAAGATCGCACTGGTATGCATAAGTTGTCACCGCCTTGGGAAGGACCCTTCGTCGTCAGCAAAAATCTTCGCAACGGGTCATAATATTTGGTAGATCTTCGGCCTGACTACACTTGAGCTATTGGCTCCCCTTTTTTCCTTTCTCTTCCATTTTTGGAAATTGTAAGTCCTTCATTTATATAAAGCAATAAAGTCGATACCCACGAATCTTGGGTTTTCCTGCCACTTCATTTTCTTGAAAGCATGGATCTTTATTGTTCTTCGACAAGTCGCCCAAGCATGGACGCTATCAATACCAGAGAGCATAAGTCGCCATGCTGTACTTATTACAACACTGGGTATCGATGAGCCAAAGAGGATCAAGTCGCTACAAGCGCACGATTCAAACATGGGCGCCTTATATGATTCTGAGGATTAGGCCGACTTACTTGGGGGCTATCAGCTCCCAATTCGTTTTGTGGTAAGAGCGTATACGCTTCTACAATCCTATGACCGGTCTTTCCCCTAATCATAGGTCACTTGTGGGCTTCCTGTCATTGAGATCATCCTAACTACCCATTTGGCTAGCGAAAAATTACCACACTACAAAAGGTTATACTGGACTGTGTGTTGGCCAAATCGCCATATGGACCCATGAACTCTTGGCGAGTCAATCCGCTAAATGGACCTTGAACTCACCTTGGTTAAAACATGCATGGTACCGGCTAGCGCCCCACATGGAGAATAGAGAAACCATTGGTTCATTGAACCTGCTTCACTGAAGCTTGACTCGCGCCTGATCAGCCGGTCTAAATACTTGAGCATTTTTACACAAAAAGTCTCCTTTGGGGTAGCACTTGAGTTTTTTAACTCGTCCTATCCTGTCGCGACTTGAACGAGCCAACGAAATTCTTATTATCACCTTCCTGGCATTGCCACAAGGTTCCACAGATTTATGAGACTCGTCGTGTCTCGTTAAGACACCTTGAGTCGGTTATTATTTATCATCATCCACTACTCATTGAGATGGTTTGATATATGCTTTTTGCTAGCCAAACAGGTTGGTGATCAAATCTTTACTGACATGGCGGGTCGAGCATCATGGCACCCCAAGGGCGGCACAAGGTTTTTTTCAAAGGTCACAGAAGAGTTCCACAACAGACATAAGCAAAGGATTGTTTTCCACAATAACCTATTACATGGCTCAGATGGCCAAATCAGTAAGGTCTATTCTGCTGGCGCCTCCGGGTCAACTTGCCTCGAGCTCTCGCCGACTTCAAGTTGTAAATCGCCCAGTAGCCAATTACACTTGGATAGAGCGGCAAATTCGTCTTCATCGTGCAAAAATGCCGAGAGATCCGCCTCCAAATCAAAAGGGTTTTTGGGCCGACGAGGAGTCAAGCTGGTTGTCACAAATGTTGGCGGGTTTACTTTCTTGTTCTTGTCATCATAAGCGGCTTGGTACTTTGATAAATCCAAGCTTGCTGCTAGCTGAGTCACCGCCGAGCGTGATTCCCCGACGACGCGCTGATAATCATCTTGAGTAAACTCTGACTCGTCATCCTTGAGCTGTGGGAAGCCTGCTGCTACTCCTTCCGGTTTCAGTTCTGGAGCATACGCCAAACACCGACTCAACGTAGTCAGCGCCCCCTTCCGGGCGGCTGATCGGGTTAGCTCACCTATCTGAGGCGGAAGGGTGGATAAGCAGCCAAGCATCTTTTTGATTGATGTGATTGGTTCCTTGGTGCCCATAACTGCCTTCACGGTCAACATCCTCCCAGTGTACAGCTGCTCAGGCAGTGTGTAAATCGCCTTAAATTCAAGATACAGTCATCCTGAAGGTTGGCGGCTCTCGGGCATGCGTGAGAGACAATAATGGTTAGTACTTTTTTCACACTAATTTTTTCTTTTAAAATATACAAAACGAGGGATTCCTTCTTACCAAAGATGGCCTGTGTCATGCTGGAAATATGTTTCTTTAAGCCGGCCAGCTCTTGTTGCACGACTCCTAGTTTTATTTTAGTCATTTCGGCTCGCTTTAGCGGAGTAGCTTGATCAGCTTGAGATTTCTTGTTGGCGGCTTTCAGCTTTTCCATATCAGCTAAGATCGCCTAGTATTTTTCTTCTGCTTGAGCCCGCGTCTCTTGCTGGTCGGCTAAACTTTTCTTTAAGTCACCCAACATTGACTCGGCTCGGGCGAGAGATTCCTGTCAACATATTATCAAGGGACAAGTCTCAGAATTGTTGCAAGCAACATCCGTGACACTTGGGGGCTAATGTATAATTTTTTAGACAAAATTATACCACAAACAAGACCCGGCTCATCTTTCAAAAGATGACCTGCCCCTTGGGGGTTACAGGTCGAAGGTTTTTTCTACATCAAGACCCGACTCATCTTTCAAAAGATGACCCGGCCCTTGGGGGTTACAGGTCGAAGGTTTTTTCTACATCAAGACCCAACTCATCTTTCAAAAGATGACCCGGCCCTTGGGGGTTATAGGTCGAAGGTTTTTTCTACATCAAGACCCGGCTCATCTTTCAAAGATGACCCGACCCTTGGGGGTTACAGGTCGAAGGTTTTTTTCTACATCAAGACTCGGGTCATCTTTCAAAAGATGACCCGGCCCTTGGGGGTTACAGGTAGAAGGTTTTTCTCCATCAAGACCTGGCTCATCTTTCAAAAGATGACCCGACCCTTGGGGGCTAATGAGGAGGGTATGCATTAAGGAGTACCTCATGATTATTCTTCATCATATGGAATAGGTTCTTCTCCATTTCATAACTTGTCTCGAGGCGACTTGCGAAGCCGGAGCACAGTTCATCGAACTCAAGCTTTTCATATTGAGGAAGTTTGGCCTTGGAAATCTTATGTCTGGTGGAAGGATGGGACGATGTTGATACATGCTTCGATAAGATTGCCGAAGCCGGCTTAGAGAAGCCGGTACCAGTAATGACCACAACATCAGGATCTTCAGCCGCCTTCAAAGGACTTCGCGGGTTGGGCGCTTCCATGCCTTCCTTGGGAGAACTTGGAAGGTCAACTCGGTCATCAGTTATATCTTTTTCCGGGTCAGCACGAGCCGGTGTTGGGTTTTCCTTAAGTTCTGGAGCAGGAGCGGAAGTTGAGACACCGGTTTTCATCTTCTTCGCTTGCGCTCTAAGAAAAAGATGGTAATGTTTAAAGCAAGTATCATTATCGTCAAGAAAAGACATAAGTATTATAAGGACTTACCCTTGTACGCGAATCATGGGCGAAAGGGCCGACATCACTGAGTCGCCCGATGAAGAGGGAGAGGTCTGCAAAAGTAATATCTCAAAATGTGAGCGAGTTACAAGTGTGATCCAAAAGGAAACGAAGGTAGAAATTGATAGAGGGTACCTCATTCTGCCGTTTCTTGGTAGGGGTTTCTACCGGTAACCCGGACATCAAATCCCCTGAGTGGCTTCGAGTTTTCCGAAAGGAAGTATGTTGCACCTTCTTTAAGAGGAAATTAGAGTCCAGACAAACATTCGGGTGAGACATGGAAACTTTCCCACAAACTCGCCTGGCCGGCTTAGGCGAAGGAGAAGTTGAGTCGGAAGAAATGGAAATTACCTCTACGACGTCATCTTGGCTTTTGTTATCATCATTCTATAGAGGGATATGCAGAGATATAAGCACAAATTAGAGTGAAAAGGCGTCAAGACATAAAGGATAAAATTTTACCTCTGAAGACGCTTCGCCGACTTGGGATTCGTCCACATAAGATGATTCAGCAACGACGCTTTTTTTTACCCTTGGACTTCCTTTTTGGAGGCGGTCTGGTTTGCTTCAGGGCTATCTTTTTCGGCCTTCATGACCAGAATCGGTCGCCTTTCTGAGATGGAATCGACGTTATGCAAGTCAGAATCCAAGTAAGTCGGAAAGAGTGAATTAAGGGTGGGTCAAATTATTTACCTTAAGAGCCGGGTTAATTTTGCAAAATGGCTTAAGCCCTATTTGGCTACACTTGGCCAAAGGCTCGCCGGTTTGCTTTTTGATGATGGTCACAATGTCTTCCTCTGTGAGTGTTGTGTGGAAGTAGCACTGGGGATGGGTCAAAGTACCATCAAATTCGCACATCAAGCCGTCTCGATGACTCAAGGGAAGGATGCGCCATTCCACCCAGCAGCGGATCAGATCAACTCCAGTAAGGCCATTGTTTGTTAAAGATCGTAACTCGGATAGCACTGGAATGAAATCTGATTCTTATTCTTCGGTGAGCTTGTCAGGAAGTTTGAAGTTTGTGGGAAGATGCTCCTTCCTGTAGCCTAGGAGTTTGTTTTCACCCGGAGGAGAAGTGTCCCGGCAATAAAACCAAGACTCGCCCCAGCCTTTGGGGTGGCTGGGCATGGCGAGTGATGGGAATGGGTTGTCTCTGCGTCGTTGAACGTTAACCCCTCCAAGTTCTAAGCTAGGGCCATTGGAGAACTTGGTCTGGCGATTCAGGTGGAAGAAGTACCAAAACAAATTGACTGACGGTTCCATTCGTAGGTAAGCTTCACAGAATACCTGGAATTGGCACATGTTGCTGATCGAGTTGGGGCCCAGGTCTTGGAGGCGGACGTTCATGAAGGCCATAGCATCTCTGAGGAACTTTGATCCTGGCGGCTTAAACCCTCATTCAAGGTGTTCAGCAAAAACAACTATTTCCCCTTCCTTCGGGTTGGGAATTTCATCGCCTAGTCCAAATCACCATCCGATGACTTCCTTCGGATCAAGGTTCCCTGTCTTTACGCAGTCCTCGAGGAAGGCGTCGTCAACTTTGGTCGGGAGCCAGTCGTCCTTGAAAACGGTACCCATAGCTACAGAGGAAAAGGTCACGGGTAAGTTAACCCGCCAAACACTTGTTCAGTGGCTAAGAGAATCTATTAACCCGCCGAACACTTGTTGAGTGGCTAAGAGAATCTATTAACCCGCCGAACACTTGTCGAGTAGCTAAGAGAATCTATTAACTCGCCAATAAGGGACCAGATTTGGGCACGAGGGCGACTTAGGAATTTCTTATTACTCAGAGAAGGTATCCCAGGGCATCGAAGACGTGCGGTAAAATGATGAAGTCGGAATCTACAAACAGTTTTCTACACAGTAAGCAGTGCAATGCGGATCTACGAGCAAGATAAAATAACGGAAAAAGGTTTGGATGAAGCAAAATGGGCTGTGACTAAAAATGAATATGGCAGAGATGATTTGCCCGAAGCTTTTTTGGTTTTCGAATAGGAAACTATTTAGTCAAGGATGCGGTTAACGCTATTACATCAGCTATTACCATTGATCTATCAACATGCAAAGGGAAGCTCGAAGTGTTCTAAGAACATGGGGGTGGAGAATGCCGAAGGATCAGGATCTGATCGCAACTGATGAAGAACTGACCTGCTAATGGCGTCTGGAAGCGGCTGTGCGGGTCCGCGGCAAAGACGGCGTTCTCGCTAGGTTGAAGATACGTTAGACGCAGTGGGCGGCGATGGAATCCCTCGAGCGGCGACAGAACTTCGCAGGCGGCGACGAAGTCCCTTGAGCGGCAGCAGAGCTCCGCAGGCGGCGGCGGAGTCCCTTGGGCGGTGCAGAAGTCCTTCGGGCGGTGCAGAAGTCCTTCGGGCAGTGACGGAGCTCTTCGGGTGGTGTCGGATTTCTTTGTGTGGTCACGAGGAAGAAGAAGCTGATGGGACGAGTAGGTGAATATTCCCTCTGCTCCTGTTCTCGGGCCTATTTACTAGGTCGGGTGCGGGGATCGAGGCGCCTCGTGCGGGAACCAAAAGGGTAGACTAAAGATTCACACTTAAGGCGCCAAGATTTTCGGGATATTTGCGCCACGAGATCCGCTGGAGATTGCGTCATCATTTTCCGAGGATAAAGGGATAAGGTGATGTCATCAAGAAACGGTTCGGCGACTTGGATATTTCCATGGAGGATGGCGTCTTAAGCGTATGATGCATGAAAGGAGTGGACTGAGTCGCTCCTAAACTAGGTAAGAGTTTATTGGCATGAACAGGTTCAAGTCAATCTGGGGCCTAATGTTGGGGATATTATCTGCGGTGTGACCCGCCCTAGTTGGGCTGGGTCACCAAGTGGGCGACTCATCCTTTGGCGGTTCAAGCTTTGGCCCAGAAGGCCCAGGAGGTGGATGGCGGTTCAAGATCCACATGGAGGATAAATTTTCGGGGAGTTCTCCAGTCTTGGAAAGCACGACGACTTAGAGATAGAAAGAACCATGGTTTGTATTAAGGCATGGACTCTTGTAAACCCTAGGGTCTCGACCTGTATATAAAGGCGATTCCCTGGAGAGGAGAGGCATGTGAGAAATCATCGAGAGCAAGGTCAGGCGAGTTACGCCCTCCTTGTAATCGAGACATCATCAATACAACACAAAGCAGGACGTAGGCTTTTACCTCATCACGAGGGGCCGAACCTGGGTAAATCTGAGTCCCGCTTCCGCTTAACCCCTTTGAGTCGCCACCAAGGTGCGATGGCTCCATCACTAAGTCCTTTCACTAGGACATCTGCCGAGAGAAAACAACGACAATACCGGTAGACAAAGGAAATTGCATACGGAATTGAGTGAATCTTCGACATCGTGGTTCATCGAGTGAAATCATTGTGGAACATGTGGGAGCCAACATGGGTATCCAGATCCCGTTGTTGGTAATTGGCCGGAGGGATGTCTCGGTCATGTCTGCATGGTTCCTGAACCCGTAGGGTCTACACACTTAAGGTTCGGTGATGCTAGAGTTGTTATGGGAATTGTATATGTGGTTACCAAAGGTTGTTCGGAGTCCCGGATGATATCCCGGATGTCACGAGGAGTTCCGGAATGGTCCGGAGGTAAAGATTTATATATGGGAAGTCCAGTTTCGATCGCCAGAAAAGTTTCGGGGTTTATCGGTATTGTACCGGGAGCACCGAAAGGGTAACGGGGGTCCACCGGGAGGCTCCACCAGTCCCAGAGGGCTACATGGGCTGAAAGGGGAAGGTAACCAGCCCTTGGTGGTCTGGTGCGAGCGAAGGGAAGAGGCCCAAGGTGCAAGGAGCCAAACCCTAAGGCATGATGGCTGCCTTGGGTGGCAAGCCACCCCCTAGGTCGTTGCCCCCTCCTCCTCCTAGGGCTGCCGCACCACCTAGGGTTTCCCTAAGGGTGGCCGCACCCCCTCTCCCTCCCTCCTATGAATAGTGGAGGAATTTGTATGGCTTCACACACACATCTCTCTCTTCCTCGTGGCAGCCCTACCTCTCCACCTCTCTTCCTCCGCGGTGCTTGGCAAAGCCCTGCTGGAGAGCCACAAACTCCATTGCCACCACGCCGTCGTGCTACCTGAGTTCTCCCTCAACTTCTCCTCCCTCCTTGCTGGATCAAGAAGGAGGAGACATCCCCGGGCTGTAGGTGTGTTGAACGCGGAGACACCGAATGTTCGGTGTTTGGATCGGATCACGGCGAGTACGACTCCGTCAACCGCGTTCATAGTAACGCTTTCGCTTTGCGATCTTCAACGGTATGAAGATGCTATACCTTTATCGTTGCTGGTTTCTCCTAGTTAGATCTTGGCGTGAAGTAGGATTTTTTGAATTATTACTATGACCCCCAACAGTGGCATCCAAGCTAGGTCTATGCGTAAATTATATGCACAAGTAGAACACAAGTAGTTGTGGGCGATGATTTGGTCAATTTGCCTACCGTTACTAGTATTATCTTGATTCGGCGGCATCGTGCGATGAAGCGTCCCGGACCGACTTTACACGTACTCTTATGTGAGACTAATTCCACCACCCTACATGCACTTGTTCCATAAGGTGGCTAGCGGGTGTGTGTCTCTCCCACTTTAATCGGATCGGGTTCGATGAAGAGGGTCCTTATGAAGGGTAAATAGCAATTGGAATATCACCATTGTGGCTATGACATAGGTAAGAAACGTTCTTGTGAGAAACCCATAGCGGCCACATAAAACTTGCAACAACAATTAGAGGATGTCTAACTTTTTTTTGCAGGGTATGTTATGTGATGTGATATGGCCAAAAGGACATGATGATATATATGTGATGTATGAGATTGATCATGTTCTTGTAATAGGATTCACAACTTGCATGTCGATGAGTACAACAACCGGCAGGAGCCATAGGGGTTGTCTTAATTTATTGTATGAGATGCAACGCCATGTGATTACTGTACTTTATTGCTAACCGTTAGCCATAGTAGTAGAAGTAATAGTTGGCGATACGACTTCAAGAAGACACAATGATGGAGATCATGAGCATGGAGATCATGGTGTCATGCCGGTGACAATGATGATCATGCCGCGCCCCGAAGATGGAGATCAAAGGCGCAAGATGACAATGGCCATATCATGTCACTATATGATTTGCATGTGATGTTTATCATGTTTCTATATCTTACTTTCTTAGAATATCCTCACTAAGATTTCAAGAAAAGTGTTCCCCCTAAGTGTGCACTATTGCGAAGGATTGTTGTTTCGAAGTACCACGTGATGATCAGGTGTGATAGATTCCAGCATTCGCATACAACGGGTGTAAGCCAGATTTACACACGCAAAACACTTAGGTTGACTTGACAAGACTAGCATGTACAGACATGGACTCGGAACACGAGAGACAGAAAGGTCGAATATGAGTCGTATGGAGATACGATCAACTTGGAGATGTTCACCATTGATGACTAGTCCATCTCACATGATGATCGGACACGGCCTAGTCGATGTGGATCATGTATCACTTGGATGACTATAGGGATGTCTATCTGAGTGGGAGTTCATTAAATAATTTGATTAGATGAAGTTAATTATCATGAACTTAGTCTAAAATTGTCTGTACAATCTATATTGTAGATCCAATGGCCAATGCACATGTCCCACTGAACTTCAACGCGTTCCTAGAGAAAACCAACCTGAAAGACGATGGAAGCAACTATGCGTACTTGGGTTCGTAACTTGAGGCTCATCCTCATAGCTTCCAAGAAAATGTATGTCCTTGATGCACCGCTAGGTGAAGCACCCGTTTTCCCGGCGGCTCAAGACGTTACGAACGCGTGGCAGTCGCGTAGTGATGATTACTACCTGGTTCAGTGCGGCATGTTTACAGTTTAGAACTGGGGCTTCAAAAGCGTTTTGAGCAACATGGATCTTATGAGATGTTCCAAGACCTAAAACTGGTTTTCCAAGATCATGCCCGGGTCGAGAGATATGAAGTCTCCGACAAGTTCTTCAGTTGTAAGATGGAGGAGAATGGGTATGTCAGCGAGCACATACTCAGAATGTCCGGGTTGCACAACCTCTTGTCTCAGCTGGGAGTTAACCTTCCGGATGACTCGGTTATTGACAGAATTCTCCAGTCGCTTCCACCTAGCTATAAGAGCTTTTGATGAACTACAACATGCAAGGGATGGAGAAGACCATTCCCGAGTTGTATTCAATGCTGAAATCAGTGGAGGTGGAAATCAAGAAAGAACATCAAGTGTTGATGGTGAATAAGACCACCAGTTTCGAGAAAGGGAAGGGTAAAAAGAACTTCAACAAGGACAGCAAAGTAGTTGCCATGCCCGGTAAACAAGCTGCCGGGAAGAAGCCAAAGAATGGACCCAAGCCTGAGACTGAGTGCTATTATTGCAAGGGAAACGGTCACTCGAAGCGGAGCTGCCCCAAGTACTTAGCGGATAAGAAGGCCGGCAACGTCAAAGGTATATATGATATACATGTTATTGATGTGTACCTTACCAGCGCTCGTAGTAGCTCCTGGGTATTTGATACCGGTGCAGTTGCTCACATTTGTAACTCAAAACAGGAGCTGCGGAATAAGCGGAGGCTCACAAAGGACGAGGTGATGATGCGCGGAGGGAATGGTTCCAAGGTCGATGTGATCGCTGTCGGCACGCTGCCTCTACATCTACCTTCAGGATTAGTTTTTAAACCTTAATAATTGTTATTTAGTACCAACTTTGGGCATGAACATTGTATCGGGATCTCGTTTGATGCGAGATGGCTACTCATTTAAATCTGAGAATAATGGTTGTTCTATTTATATGAGAGATATGTTTTATAGTCATGCCCCGCTAGTCAATGGTTTATTCTTAATGAATCTCGAACGTGATGTTACACATATTCATAGTGTGAGTACCAAAAGATGTAAGGTTCATAATGATAGTCCCACATATTTGTGACACTACGCTTTGGTCATGTCGGTGTCAAACGCATGAAGAAACTCCATACAAATGGACTTTTGGAGTCTCTTAACTTTGAATCATTTGACACATGCGAACCGTGCCTCATGCGTAAGATGACCAAGACTCCATTCTCTGGAACAATGGAGCGAGCGACCAACTTGTTGGAAATAATACATACCGATGTATGCGGTCCAGTGAGAGTTGAGGCTCGCGGTGGCTATCATTATGTTCTCACCCTCACCGATGACTTAAGTAGATATGGGTATGTCTACTTAATGAAACACAAGTCTGAAACCTTTGAAAGGTTCAAAGAAATTCAGAGTGAGGTAGAGAATCAACGTGACAAGAAAATAAAGTTCATGCAATCTGATTGTGGAGGAGAATATTTGAGTCACAAGTTTGGCACACACACTTAAGAAAATGTAGAATTGTTTCACAACTCACGCCGCCTGGCACACCTCAGCGTAATGATGTGTCTGAACGTCGTAATAGCACTCTATTAGATATGGTGTGATCTATGATGTCTTTTACTGATCTACCTCTATCATATTGGGGATATGCATTGGAGACTGCCGCATTCACTTTAAATAGGGCACCGTCTAAATCCGTTGAGACGACACCGTATGAATTATGGTTTGGCAAGAAACCTAAGCTGTCGTTTCTGAAAGTTTTGGGATGCGATGCTTATGCGAAGAAACTTCAACCTGAAAAGCTCGAATCCAAATCGGAGAAGTGCGTCTTCATAGGATACCCTAAGGAACCTATTGTGTATACCTTCTATCTCAGATCCGAAGGCAAGGTCTTTGTTGCCAAGAATGAATCCTTTCTGGCGAAAGAGTTTCTCTCGAAAGAAGTGAGTGGGAGGAAAGTAGAACTTGATGAGGTAATTGTACCTCCTCTCAAACCAGAGAGTAGAGTAACGCTGGAAAATGTTTGTGGGGTGCCTGCAATGGCTAGGGAGGAAGTTAATGATGATGATCATGAAACTTCGGATCAAGTCACTACTAAACTTCGTAGGTCCACGAGGACACGTTCTGCACCAGAGTGGCACGACAACCCTGTCATGGAAATCATGTTGTTGGACAACAGTGAACCTTCGAACTATGAAGAAGCGATGGCGGGCCCGGATTCCAACAAATGGTTTGAAGCCATGAAATCCGTGATAGGATCCATGTATGAGAACAAAGTATGGACTTTGGTGGACTTGCCCGATGATCGGCGAGCCATAGAAAATAAATGGATCTTTAAGAACAAGACTGGCGCGGATGGTAATGTGACCATCTATAAGGCTCGACTTGTCACTAAATGTTATCGACAAGTTCAAGGAATTGACTACGATGAGACTTTCTCACCCGTAGCGATGCTCAAGTCCGTCTGAATAATGTTAGCAGCTGCCGCATTTTATGATTATGAGATCTGGCAAATGGACGTCAAAACGACATTCCTTAAGGACTTTCTTAAGGAAGAATTGTATATGATACAACAAGAAGGTTTTGTCAATCCTAACAATGCTGACAAGGTATGCAAGCTGCAACGCTCCATCTATGGGCTGGTGCAAGCATCCGAGACTTGGAACATTCGATTTGATGAGGTGATCCAAGCGTTTGGGTTTGTACACACGTATCGAGAAGCCTGTATTTACAATAAAGTGAGTGGGAGCTCTGTAGCATTTCTCATATTATATGTGGCTGACATATTGTTGATGGGAAATGATATATAATTTTTGGAAAGCATAAAGGCCTATTTGAATAAGTGTTTTTCAATGAAGGACCTTGGAGAAGATTCTTACATATTAAGCATCAAGATCTATAGAGATAGATCGAGACGCCTCATTGGTCTTTCACAAAGCAAATACGTTGAAAAGATATTGACGAAGTTCAATACGGATAAGGCCAAGAAGGGGTTCTCGCCTGTATTACAAGGTGTGAGGTTGAGCACAACTCAACGCTCAACCACGGCAGAAGATAGAGAAAAGATGAGTACCGTCCCCTATGCTTCAACCATAGGCTCACCATGCTGTGTACCAGACCTGATGTGAACCTTGCCATAAGTTTGGTAGGGAGGTACCAAAGTGATCCAGGAGTGGATGAGTGGACAGCGGTCAAGAATATCCTTAAGTACCTCAAAAGGACTAAAGATATGTTTCTCGTTTATGGAGATGCCGAAGAGCTCGTCGTAAAGGGTTACGTCGATGCTAGCTTCGACACAGATCTGGATGACTCCAAGTCACAAAATCGGATACATGTATATTTTGAATGGTGGGGCAGTCAGCTGGTGCAGTTGCAAGCAAAGCGTCGTGGCGGCATCTACATGTGAAGCGGAGTACATAGCTGCTTCGGAAGCATCACAAGAAGGAGTCTGGATGAAGGAGTTCATCACCGACCTAGGAGTGATTCCGAGTGTGTTGGGCCCGATGAATCTCTTCTCTGACAATACTGGAGTTATTGCCATTGCCAAGGAGCCCATGTTTCACAAGAAGACCAAGCACATCAAGCGCCGCCTCAACTCCAGTCATGGATACATCCAAGATGGAGATATAGATATTTGTAAATTACATACAGATCAAAATGCCGCAGATCCATTGACTAAACATCTTCCACGAGCGAAACATGATCAACACCAGAACTCTATGGGTGTTCGATTCATCACAATGTAACTAGATTATTGGCTCTAGTGCAAGTGGGAGACTGTTGGAAATATGCCATAGAGGAAATAATAAAGTGGTTATTATTATATTTCCTTGTTCATGATAATTGTCTATTATTCATGCTATAATTGTATTAACCGTAAACCGTAATACATGTGTGAATATATAGACCACAACATGTCCATAGTGAGCCTCTAGTTGGCTAGCTCGTTGATCAGTAGATGGTTATGGTTTCCTATACATGGTCATTGGATGTCATTGATAACGGGATCACATCATTAGGAGAATAATGTGATGGACAAGACCCAATCCTAAGCATAGCACAAGATTGTGTAGTTCATCTGCTAGAGCTTTTATAATGTCAGGTATAATTTCCTTAGACCATGAGATTGTGCAACCCCCATATACCGTAGGAGTGCTTTGGGTGTATCAAACGTCGCAACATAACTGGATGATTGTAAAGGTGCACTACAGGTATATCCGAAAGTACCTGTTGGGTTGGTATGAATCGAGACTGAGATTTATCACTCCGTGTGACGGAGAGGTATCTCTAGGACCACTCGGTAATTTATCATCATAATGAGCTCAATGTGAATAAGGAGTTAGCCACGGGATCATGGGTTACTGAATGAGTAAAGAGACTTGCCGGTAACGAGATTGAACAAGGTATAGGAATACCGACGATCGAATCTCGGGCAAGTATCATACCAGTAGACAAAGGGAATTGCATACGGGATTGAGTGAATCCTCAAAATCGTGGTCCATACTATGAAATCATTGTGGAACATGTGGGAGCCAACATGGGTATCCAGATCCTGCTGTTGGTAATGGGCCGGAGGGATGTCTCGGTCATGTCTGCATGGTTCCCGAACTCGTAGGGTTTACACACTTAAGGTTCGGTGATGCTAGAGTTGTTATGGGAATTGTATATGTAGTTAACAAAGGTTGTTCGGAGTCCCGGATGAGATCCAGGATGTCACGAGGAGTTCTGGAATGGTCCGGAGGTAAAGATTTATATATGGGAAGTCCAGTTTCGGTCGCCGGAAAAGTTTCGGGGTTTATCGGTATTGTAGCAGGACCACCGAAAGGGTACCGGGGGTCCACCAGGAGGGTCCACATGTCCTGGAGGGCTACATGAGCTGAAAGGGGAAGGGATCCATCCCCTGGTGGGCTGGTAAGAGGCAAGGGAGGAGGCCCAAGGCGCAAGGGGCAAAACCCTAGGGCGTGGTGGCTGCCTTGGGTGGCAAGCCACCCCCCTAGGGTGCCGCCCCCTCCTCCTCCTAGGGTTGCCGCACCACCTAGGGTTTCTCCAAGGGTGGAAGCACCCCCTCTCCCTCCCTCCTATAAATAGTGGAGGAATTGGAAGGGCTGCACAGACACGTCTCTCTCTCCCTCGATGCAGCCCTACCTCTCCACCTCTCCTCCTCCGCGGTGCTTGGCGAAGCCGTGCCCGAGAGCCACAAACTCCATCGCCACCACGTCATCGTGCTGCCGGAGTTCTCCCTTAACATCTCCTCCCTCCTTGTTGGATAAAGAAGGAGGAGACGTCCCCGGACTGTAGGTGTGTTGAACGTGGAGACACCAAACGTTAGATGTTTGGATCAGATCGTCGCGAGTACGACTCCATCAACCGCGTTCTTAGTAACGCTTCCGCTTTGCGATCTTCAACGGTATGAAGATGCTCTACCTCTCTCACTGTTGGTTTCTCCTAGTTAGATCTTGGGGTGACGTAGGAATTTTTTTGAATTATTACTACGATCCCCAACAGTTCGTAGATAAGAGAGTTTTAACCTTTTCTTCTCCCATTCCTCGAATGGAGTTATCTTTTTGTTCTTTGTGGGAACTCGGTTTAGGACATGAAATGCAATCAATATCGCCTCCCCCACCATGCCTTGGAGAGACTCGATGTGTCTAACATGGCGTTAACCAAATCAGTTACAGTACGGTTCTTTCTTTCGGCTACCCCATTTGACTAAGGTGAATAGGGAGGCGTCCTCTCATGGATTATACCATGTTCCGCACAGAAAGAATCAAATTCATTTGAGAAGTACTCTCCACCACGATCGGACCTAAGCCTCTTGATCTTTCGATCAAGTTGGTTTTCAACTTCAGCTTTATAGATCTTGAAATAGTTCAAAGCCTCATCCTTAGATTTCAGAAGATACACTTCGCAGTATCTAGTGGAGTCATCAACTAACGTCATGAAATATTTCTTTCCACCTTTTGTCAAAATGTCATTCATTTCACATAGATCTGAATGTATGAGCTCTAGTAGTGCAAGGTTTCTCGTTTCGGCAGTCGTGTGAGACTTACGAGGTTGCTTGGCTTGCACACAAACTTAATACTTAGATCCCTTGACGGTGGTGAAACTAGGGATCAAGTTCAATTTGGCTAGTCGTGACATGCAACCAAAATTAACATGACAGAGACGCGAATGCCACATATTTGATTCACTATTGTTGCAAACATGATTGACAAATTTATTGCAAACATCTGCCAAGGATAAGCGGAACATGCCTCCTGATTCATAGCCTTTACCAACAAAAGTTCCATACTTGTACATTACAAATTTATTCGACTCAAAGACAAGCTTGTAGCAGTCTCTACACAGAAGAGATCCGCTAAAAAGATTTTTATTGACGGAGGGGACATAATGCACGTTCTTCAATTGTACGATCTTCCCTGAAGTGAACTTTAGATCGACCGTGCCAACACCACGAACAAAAGCACTTGAACCATTGCCCATCAGCACGGTGGAAGTCCCTGCGGTCTGATAAGACGAAAACATGGAAATATCACTGCATACATGCACATTAGCACCTGTGTCAGTCAACCAATCGGGGAAATGACATACTGAAAGGATAGTGGGAAATATACCATACACATCATCCTTCATGTCAGTGTCACCAATGACAACATTAGCGGTCTTGCCACCTTTCCCATGTTGACGGTTGTCATAACGGTTAGGGCAGTTGGGTGCCCAATGATCAGGATCTACGCAGACATGGCAAACACCTTTCTTCTTGTCAGTCTTCTTCTTGAAGTTGGTGTGCCGCGAAGCCTTATTTATCCCATCAAACTTTCCCTTACCATCAAACTTGCCCTTGTTCTTGAAATTGTGTGGCTGGAAGTTTTTCTTCTATACCAGATTGGCACTAGATCCTCCCTCAATACCTCGAGCACGTGTGTCTTTTTCTCTCGCCTTTTCTTCCAGATCAAGAGTACCAATGAGATCCGGAACAGAAAACTCCTGCCTCTTATGCTTTAGTAAGGTAACAAAGTTCCTCCACGACGGAGGAAGCTTAGTGATGATGCCTCCGACAACAAACTTGTCCAGTAGAATACAACTCAAGTGCTCAAGATCTCTAGCAAATCACTATATCTCGTGAGCTTGCTCAACCATGGAGCGCTCTTCAGTCATCGTGTAGTCATAGAATTGTTCCATGATGTACAACTCAGTGTCAGCATCTGAAACCCCAAACTTGGCCCCGAGTGCATCCCACATATATTTTCCATTATCAATTGACGCATAAGCATCAACTATGTTATGACCAAGAACACTCAAGAGAGCAGCCTTAAATAGGGTATCCATTTTTTAAAAAGCTTGTTCATGTTGAGCATCATGATCTCCTTCAGGTTTGCCAAGAGTGGTGTCATAGCAGCTCATGGTTTGAAACCATACAACGGCTCTCACGCGCCACCTCTTATAGTGGATACCCTCAAACCTAGGAGGTCTCATGGAAGCAGCAAAATCACTCGGAGTAAATTGCCTATAATAAGGTTTTTGGATTGTTGGAAATATGAGCAATTTACCATAGAATTTTATTAACAGAAAAGGTAGATAAAACATGACTATCATAATAGAGATGAAACAAGACAAGTAATATAAAGATGAGACAAAAAAAGGCATGTGCACATATGATGTAAAAGAGAACATATATAGAGTTGTTCTACACACGCAAGAAGGCATCTCGAAAGATGAGTAGAAACGGAACATATCTAGAAGAGAAACTAGAGCAAGAAGTTGCAGCAAGAACTCAAACGAAAGGAACAGAAGCATGTACTAAGTTGCAGCAGCAACAGTAGGTTCATGTTGGCGTTGTTAGTGGCCATGTTACCGAAGAGGTGGTCGACGTCGGGGAAGAAGTCGTCGTCCAGGAAGTGGTCCTCGATGTCCGTGATGAACGCCAGTAGTCGCGCTGAGCACTCCCCAAAAACCTTATCGCCCTTCTCTTGTACAGGACTCGAAGAGACGGAGTTTAGGAGGCCTACTGTCCCGACCAACGGTGCACGTCGCAAGTCGGGATGGGGAAGAACGTAGCAGCAGCACAGAGAATGGAACCAATGGCGAGAGGAAGTTCTGGTGCGTGTCTCCGGAGAGGAGCAACGGGAGCCAAAGAAAACGAGGGAGACAAAACGAACATGCATGTGCAGTGTTCGTGTTCAATTTCAAAACGTTCGGCTTCCGAGTGACGTTCGGCTCGGCTCATTCCCGCAACCCGCGACGCGTCATGACGTGGCGAGGCGGGCGGCAGAGGATGAGCGCGTGTGTATGTCTCTCTTGTTCTCAAGTTCATACATGTGTGGAAACATCCTCCCTTATAAGAAGGTCCAACTTCCACTAAACTAGCAATGTAGGGCTAAACTTTTCGGCCTCTTGCCTTGCACGAATGGGCTACGTGGGCCTCTAGGGTTTATTATGAATTTCTAAAATTATTATTGGGCTCACCCAAAATAGATAAAATTCTAGCACCGTCGGCTCATCCGGTAGAGGCACGCGGAGGCCGACACCCTCTTCGACGAGCTCGAGGCGGAGATAGAGGCAGCAGTCGAGCAGCCGTAGGCACTGGAGCTGCGGAAGGAGGCCATCTATCCGCCAGAGGGCACATAAATCGTCGACATCTCCCACGAAGAGTAGATAGGTTCTATGTAGTACATATATTTTACATATTGCATGATTTTGTATGTATTTGAGGTTTTCTAATATGAGATGTCCCACTGTAGAATGAATTTTTTGAATCGTATCCGGTCAGTGTCCGCGGACGCGCCCAGGCGTGTCTGCGGGCGTTTAAGAAGACGGATTTGTAAGGTCCGACTGTAGATACTCTTAGCAGCTGATAAATCGACCTTACCGGACCAAAATTGAGCATTTAATCAACACGCAATAGCAAAATAAGCATCATAAGAGCAAGTCCAACCGGGCAACCCAAACGGACGTGTGGTTTGTCCTTTTTTGTCCGTTTGAGTCGCTCGTTCGCCTGTCTATGTCTGCTTTTCTAAATAGGTCAGCTGGTGCACCCAATGTGAAGCAAGTGGACGGGGGCACTGTGACAGTAAAATAATAGAAAAAAGTGAGTGAAGGTGGGCCAACAAATTAAATAAATAGGGAGAGGTGGGTGGGTGGGCGGGAGACAAGTGGGTTAGGCCGGACACGGGCGGACGACGTAGACAGAGAAAACGTCTGTTTTGTATCCGCATGCAATCCAAACATGGCCCAAATTTAAGCTAGAAATGGATCTGCGTGGACGCAAAATGAAAATGAATTGCTGCGTTGGGTCATCTTATTTGTCTGCGCGGACCAAAATAGACATGGACGAACGAAATGGATCCTCCATTGGACTTGCGTGTTACACTTAGGTCACTTTAGAGCATCTCTAGCAGACTTGTATAATCGTTGGAATTATAAAATTCCAGCAACTATACAGGTTTGGGCTGTTTTTTGTGCCATACCAGGTGTTGTAAATGCGCACCGGCCCGTAATTTGTTTGCGGTGGCCCGTAAACATGACCGCTTGACTGTTGTATCTGCGGGTTCGACTGCTGGATGCGGGTCAAAACCCTATCCCTCCGCCACCGTGAAAAGTCCCCACACCTCATCATCGGCGCCTCAGATCCGCCGCCGTGCGTCTCCATTCCACCGCATAGCCACTCCATTCCACAACCCTTGATGGCCAACTCCGGTGGCCGTAGGAACGATGACCCCGAAAGGGCTCGTTGCGTCAGATCCGACGCTGCCCGGAAGCGCGCCGCCCGGCGGTACACGCAATGGGGCATGACGCCGCCGACGTCGCTCCTCCGTCGCGAGACAGAGGAGTACGACCGCGCGCGCGACCGCCTCTTCTCCGGCAGCTCCTCCGAGGCATCGAGCTCGCGCTCCTCCCTCCCCACGGTGAATATGAAGCCGGAGGCCGATGCGGTGCCGGAGCGACGTGCCGAGGGCGTTGTCGGACCGGAGGATTTCCTCCCCCGGCGGAGGCGGATAGCCTTTTGCCCACACCCCTCGCGCGGAGTGCGCGGGAGGCGGAAGAGGACCAACAACGCCGCCGGAGGGAAGAGGAGATCGACACCGTGCTCTATGAGAAGGGTGTCGCCTCGGCCCTCACGTTTGGCCACAAGGTGGAGGAGTGGTGCTGTGAAGCGACTGCACAGGAGCGCATCTATGTCGAGCTCTCCTTCGACGAGGAGGACGGCTGAGCGCACTCTGCATCTAGTACCGCACGAGCTTGACTCTAGTGAGCTCAATTTTGCGTAGTGCGGTAGGATAGCTAGTAGCTCCGGTGAACTCCGGTAGGTTAGCTTACGTCTACCCCCTCTAGTAAGTGATGCATTCTGAAGGTAGTTTGTATGATTGTTTACTATGTAATGAACTATGAATGACTGGTGGTTTCAATTTCGCCATTGAATGTTTTTTTTTAAATTATGCAGTTTGATTATATGGGATCTGTTCTGCAGCGCAACATTTCGCTCCGTAAAATCTCACTTCGTTGAACTGTAAAGGGCTTTTACAGATCGCAAATATGCAGGGTTCGTGAGAGATGCTCTTTCTCGTATCCATGTGGAATCTTGCTACTCCATAGAACAAGTCGAGAATCAATATATGCTTTAGGGCATCCATTACTCGAGTTGGGGACCCGAAGTGATCATTGCACCGACCTGGTGGTGCCCCCCAATTTACAAGTGCATTCGGGAATCAGGACCTGAGGAGGGCACGGTGCACTTTCAAGTGGCAAGTGTTGCCATAGACACCATTAATCACAGACCGAAATAGGTGTAGACCCTGAAATGTCCCCCTAAAGTTAAAGAAGATCCAAACTTGCAAGCCAAGGACCGAATAAAATTGTACCACAACAAGAAAACAATCTCTGAACATCATTGGGCCACCCCAAAAAACAATTTATTTTCTCTTTTCAAAGTGGCATCGCGTTCTTTCTCCCCCAAGGTGGCACCTCGGCTTTGTGTGATGGACTTTGGCTCCATGGCTGAAACACGTTGCGATAGATAAATTAAGCCCGAATCATCGATTCACAAATAGATTTGAAATAACAAAGGGCACATCGCTTTTGATTGTGGAGAGTTGCATTTTCGCCGGTTGTTGCTTTCCTCCACTTACTGCTGGCATCTTCGAAAGCTCGTTCTCTTTCTTCTAAATGAACATGGAACATTGTAAGGAGAGAGAGACTTAGATTTCCTTTCGTAGTTTGTTTTAAAAAAAATGCGAGAGCAATCCATGCATTTTACATGTTCGCTGTGAGTTCTTAACTTTCAGAGTAAAGTTCAGTTATCTTTTAAGAAAGAGTGTAAACTCCAGCATATTTGAATGTTGCACCAGGTATTTTTTTTCCTAAAGAAAATCAACATATCCTACTTGAAAATTCAATTGCCTTAGTATACCCCTTTCAACCATTTTATATCGAAATTGACATGGACCTTTATTCTAGGTTCACGTATCATGTCATATAATTTCGTAAAAGCATCTCGAAGATGGCAAGATTTGGTTGGTTCAGGTTCTATCGAACTAGGCTGGGCGTAAGGGCATCTCCAACGGTGATCCATATTTTTTCCCCGCATTTATCCGTGAATAGGGATGTGGAAGATCGTCATCCAAACGTAACCGTTTATATGTCTATCAGTAAATTCAAATTTAAATGTACTCCAATTCACATAGCATATCGGATCGCATCAGCGCCGGATTGCATGCCCGATCACACCAAAAAAAAAAGTAAATATGCTTAGTTTTTACATGTACGAATTCAAAAGAACATCAATCCGGCATTCTGTGCATTTCTGCTATGTTGGACCGGCAATCCCACTTGTGTGCTGCCCGATCAAGGAGGTGTCGTCGCTGCGACATAGGTCACCTCCGCGTCCGCCGCGTCCTCATAGTCCACCACCGTCAACTCATCTTTCTGTCGCTGCAATATCTTGTAGCGAAGGAATTGCACGATCATTCTTGCATCGACATCCCAAAAGCCGACATCAAGGTCAACATCTTGGCGTCCTACGCATTGGCGGTGATCTTCATCCTCTTTTCCTCGAGCACGGTCTTCCTCTCTTCGATCATGGCCCTCCTCTCTTGAAGCTTGAACTTCTTGTCCATCGCCTTCATCAACAGTTTGAACATCTCCGCCTTCTTCTCCTCCTTGATGTCCGAGCACCTCATGCATGCCTCCTCCTTCTTCGCCAAGATGTCCCTGAATCTCTTCGTCAGCTTGGCCGCCAAACCTTCTCGCTTCGCCCTCTCCTCCTCCCACTTCTCCCCCCATAAATTTCTTCTAAATTATTTTGGCGGTTCTTGCGTTGGGTTTGTAGGGCCATCAGTTTCTTCCTGCTTGGCTTGGTCGGCAGTCTTGGCAATGAAAAGGTTCCATTTCGATTGCCCATTCAACTTCAACCAACAACGCATTACGGTGAAGGACTTCTTTTCTAATTTCTTGTACACCACACAAACACGAATAGGCTACAAAGTAAAACAATGCCGACAATGAATATCCATCTAGTGAGCAACAAAACAATACATGTTCGGCCAGTGATCAACAAAACTAAAGCATATCCGGCTAGTGATCAACTTACTTGCTTGGTGATCTCTGCACTGCTAGGTCACCATGCGATGAGATGCTTCAAGTGTCCGCTATACTTGGACATGGCCTCTTGGATGGTGTACCATCGATGGATGAGGTACTGTGATAGCCCGATGCCGACGTTCCACAAGATTCCCCTTTTCTTTCCGTTTCCGTCGTGTGTCTATTTTTTATTTGTCGCGTCATCATCGCATCATGCACATCATCTGCATTGCATCGGCATCTCCGTTGCCGTCAGGTTTCAAAACTTGCATCCGTTAGTAGCTGCCGGTTCTCGACGTTGCCCGTTCTGAGTCCGACCGCACACGCACGCGCCCGCGGCACCGTCGAAACCCTTTTTTTTATAGTGTGCGTAAAACTTTCTCTGATCGGGGTGAAACTTGGCATGCGGTCGTGATTAGTTCTAGATCGCCTATCGAATTTCGTCGCGATCGGAGACCGTCTGGTACCCGAACGGTCGACCGTAGCGGCACCGTATTCGGTCTACCGTCGGACGTCTGTCGGTGTTTTAAAATTCATGCCGCGCCGCCCGTTCTCCCTCTCGTCTCCGGATATCCCCTCTACACGGCCGCGTACCCATACCCGCATTCGGAATCGTCCTAATCCGACCCCGCGGTTGGATCCGGAACGCGATTCCGGCTAACCCTAGCCCCCCGTTTGTCTATATATACCCCCTCCATCATATTTTTAGACAGCCCCCTCCTCCACCTCGAAATCCGTGCAAAACATAACCCTAGCGCAGCCAACCCTCCTCTCTCTCCTCCTCCTCGCGCCGCCGGGCCCGCGAGCCCACGCGAGGCCCGCCAAGCCCATCCGGGCGCCGCCGCCCCGTCCTGCCCGGATCTCCCCAGCCAAGCAAGCTCCTCCCCGTGCTCACGAGCCCGTGGTGGCGAGCCGCCGCCGGCCTGCCCGCCGCCGGCTGTAGCTCGCGGAGAGCCGAGCCCGCAGCTCCTCGCCGCCTCGCTGTCCCGTTCTGCGCCGCCCTCTGGCCGCCGCGTCGCTCCTCGAGCCGCCGGCCAGCCTTGCCGGATTCCGCCACCGCCATGCACCGCCGTCTTGCGCCGCCAACTGCGCCCCGTTCTGCGCAGCCGCCGGGATATGGCTCCCTTGCCCCGCCGCCGGGTTCCCATGCTCGATCCGCCGGCCGCCGCCAGGCCGTGCCCTCGGGCACGACGAGGAGGTCGCTCCGAGCGCTCGAGACGCCCATGTGGGCCTCCCAGCACCAGCTCCCCACGCGGCCCAGCGACCAGGCCTCGGCCCAGCTCCAACGCCCACACCAGATCCGGCCCAAGGTGAGCAGCTCCAGCGCCGGCCCTCTGCTTTTCTTCTACGCCTAGGCGACGTGAAGCTAAGTTGCGCCCCCTGATCGGCCCAGTAGAAATTTAATTATTTTCTCCGTAGTTAATTTATTTCAGGAAAATAGACGTATATTCAAATGCCCGTAGTTTATTTTCCGTTAGTTGGATCGAGACGTGTAATATATGTTTTTCGTGTAGAATTTCGCGTAGTATCCGTTTTTGCAACTTGCATAATTATTTGAGGTCATTTAGCGTGCCGTATGCCTAGAAACACGTGTTGTCCTATTATGTTTCCGACCCGTATGATTTCTCGTAAGTGTCCGGACTGCCCGTATACCGTAGATTAAATGTCCACGTTTTAGGAATCATTTTTGCATGTATTTTAGAGCGGTCATTGGTATTTTTGCGTGTAGGGATTGCCGCTAATTGATTTTCCCGTGTATAGGTTATTTCCCCGCATTTACGTGTGGTATTATTTTGTTGTGCAACCCCACATATTTTATATGATTCCGGGGTAGAAAAATCCATGGGATTTTTCTGTGCAATTAGTTTTAGCTTTTGAGTAAGTTAGTTCGCGCGATATTTTGCCATGTTGCCCTCTTGTCTTTTTCGTAGGATTTATTCCGTGCTTCGTTTGACGGAGTTGTCAACTAGGGAGTTGTTCTTGGGTGTTTAGACTAGCCCCTGGTATTTTGGTTGCAATAGAAATGCATGTTTAGGTGTGGTTTGCTTGCTCTCAAGTTGCTAGAAATAGTGCTGATTTGGAGGAGCTGAAATATTTCTAAGTCTGGAATCTGTGATATTTTGTTGCTGTCTTGTTTTGCTTCTAGCTTGTGATCTGTAGCTCTTTTGAGGTTGGTCCAATGGAGTTAGTTGTAGCCCTTGTGTTTCTCTAGCATGCTGTAAATTTTCATGCCATTTGGAGTCCCGTAGCTATAGGTTTTTGCTGCTGTCAATATTGCTTCAGATCGAAAACTGCACTTTCATGAGGTGTAATTTTCACGAAGTGTGAAAAAGTGTGCGAGATGCCATTTTGTGACTTCTTTTCCTAGTGTTCCTTGCTGCCATGGTAGTTGTTGTTAGTTGTTTGTAGTAGTGCTTCTTGCCCTCTTCCGTGTCATGCCTTGATTGAGCATATCGGAGTTGTGAAGCTCGTAGTTGTGGGGTGTAGAATATGCTATGTGGCTGATTTTGGCAGATTGTAGTATTTTCTTGTTTTGCTCGTAGTTGTTGAACCGTAGCTCCGATTTAATCGTGTCCTACATGAAACTTGCTTAGAATCTCGTGTAGTTTCATTTTCTCTTCTTGTCTGTATGTTTTGAAGTGCTCGTGACCGTCGTTGCACACATATTGCATTCATGACATCATATCCTGCGATGCTTGTATCTTTTGAACCGTAGCTTCGTTGGAGATGTTTTTTATGTGTAGATTGCTTGCCATGACGCATAGAATCACATGAACCTATTTGTTTTGCTGTTTAACAAATAACTAAATGTGTTAATTCAGATCTGGACAGAATTGTAAATTAACATGTGAGGTCGTCTCGGAGATGCTATATGTCATTTCCGACCTCATTTAAAATGTCTAGATAGGTAGTTTTATGTCCGCTTCACCTCTTGCATGTTTGACAACATTAATATTGCCGTGTAAATAACCAGGAGTGAACTGAATAATTCATATGTGGAGTTTCGTCAATATGCAACTCGTTGCATATTGAACTTCACTTAATGTGTAGTGTTTGATTGTGTGAATTGTCATGCCTTGACTTGCATGTATTCAACTGCTCATGCATCATATGTGTTATGCATCGTGTGGTGAATTCCGTGTGTTGATTTGTGTTTCCGGTTTTCCCCGTCTCGTTAGAGTTCCGCAAGCGTGTCGGATGTGAGGACCCGTTCGACTACGTCGGTTCGTCTGCTTCACGGAGGCATTCTTCTTCCAAGCGGGATCTCAGGCAAGATGATCATTTCCCCAGATACCATTACTATCATTGCCATGCTAGTTTTATCGCTTCTATCGATTATGTCTCGTTGCCTACCACATGTTAAATACCAGCCTCTCAACAATGCCATGATAACCTTCAACCTGTTCGACCTAGCAAACCACTGATTGGCTATGTTACCGCTTGCTTATCCATGTTGTTAGCGTTGCTAGTTGCAGGTGCAGTTGCTTCCATGTGAAAACATGGGTTCCTTGTTATATCACCATATTAAATGCTATTTAATTTAATGCACCTATATACTTGGTAAAAGGTGGATTGCTCGGCCTTTCTAGCCTGGTGTTTTGTTCCACCTTTGCCCCCTTAGTTTCGGCTACCGGTGTTATGTTCCATAATTGAGCGCTCCTAACACGATCGGGGTTGTTATGGGGACCCCCTTGATAATTCGTTTTAGATTAAAGCTGCTCTGGCAAGGCCCAACATTGGTACTATTTGCCCAACATAATAATTCTGTTAATTTGAAATGCATAGGGAGTTAGCGCTATCCGAGGAGTAATTCAACATAATACAGGGAGGCAGTGCTGTTGGTGTTGGTCCAAAACTAGAGCCGTTTGCGGGGCCAACCCGGGGCAACTCGGGAGATTTCTATCAGGCCACCGTACGCTGTGCTTATCCGTCGTGTCCTGAGAACGAGATACGCGGCTCCTATCGGGATCGTCGACACGCCGGGCGGCCTTGCTGGATTAGTTTTACCTTTGACGAGATATCTTGTGCATCGGGATTCCGGTGATGCTTTGGGTAATCTCAGAGTTGAGGTTTTCCACTAGGGAATCCGACGAGATCGCGAGCTTCGTGATTGAGGATTTCTATGCGGCTTGTGGTAATTTGTGATGGACTAGTTGGAGCACCCCTTCAGGGTTAAATCTTTTCGGAAAGCCGTGCCCGCGGTTATGTGGCAACGTGGATATTTTGTTTAACACTAGTTCTAGATAACTTGAAGTAACTTAATTAAAACATGCCAACTGTGTGCGTAACCGTGAATGTCTCTTTCGTGAGTTCTTTCTCCGATCGAGGACACGGTGGGGTTATGTCTGACGTAGGTAGGTGTTCAGGATCATTCATTTGATCATCAGTAGCTCACGTCCGTTATGCGTAGATCTTCCCCCTCTTATTTCTTGTACTCGTAAGTTTAGCCACCAAATATGTGCTTAGCCGCTGCTGCAACCTCGCCACTTAACCATACCTCACCCATTAAGCTTTGCTAGTCTTGATACCTTTGGAAATGAGATTGCTGAGTCCCCAGTGGCTCACAGATTATTACAACACCAGTTGCAGGTACAGGTAAAGGTTACTCGACGCGAGCGCGTTGTTTGTTCATCTGGAGTTGCTTCTTCATCGATCTAGGATGGGTTCCTGGCCGGAAGCCTTGGATAGCAAGGATAGACGTCGTTCTTCTTTTGTCGTTGTTTTCGTCCGTAGTCGGACCCTGCTCTTACTCTTGATGATTATGTAATGTACTGATGTGACTCTGATGTAGCTTGTGGCGAGTGTAAGCCAAATCTATATATGTATCTCTTCTTTTCAGTACATGTACTTGTAACGATATCCATTCTTGCGACACGACGAGATGCGCTTCTATCCAAGACGAGGCCTTCGTGCCAAATTGAGGATAGGGTCGCATCTTGGGCGTGATAGGTACTTTCATTCAGGGTTGCAAATGAGCGCTTCGGAGTAGGATGCAAAATGTTTATGTTCATGGAACAATATGTGCAAGTTCCTTTAAAAGGTTGTGCCCTTTTCCCCCGTGCCATGGAGCAGGTAAATGCTAGTGGCCAACCATGGTCGCACAACACCTCATCCTCCCACATGTTGAAGCTTTCTCCTATATCCTTCTTCTTCGAATCACCGGTTGTATCATATGGATCATCATTATCACCCTCCTCCTTCTCCTCCCCTTTCGGCTACTGCTCTTCGGCAGCCCCATGCCGATGTTGTTGTTGCCATCGTCGGTCTGGATGTAGAAATGTTGTGTGGCCATATGGGTGTAGGACTGGTGGTAGTAGTTGCTGGACTTGGTGGGATCCAAGACTTTCACCAGCCCGTCCTCATAGCCCCCTCCTCCTCTCTCGCCTCTATCATGGATGTTATTGAGCATCTCCTTGTCTATGTCATACGCCAGCCCCCCGCTCTAGGCATTGGAGCGAACAACGTGCTTGGCGACGTAGTAGTACGGAGCTTTGTAAGGCTCCGACCACGGCGCCGTACCAGCGGGGGTTCCAAGCTGCTTGGCGATGTAGTAGTACGGAGGTTTGTAAGGCTTCGGCCATGGCACCGTCTGTACCGTGGTTGCACCCGTCTAGCTACGTCCGCGACGATTGCGTCGATCGCTTCGTCCACCACAACCTCCACGGCCATCATCATCTCCAGGCCCACCAATGGCAAACCACTTCTTGTTCTTCTATTCCTTTGCGACCTTCATTTTGACGCAGCGAGTTTTCCGCGTCGCCGAGCTAATATTCCGGGCGAGCGTATGCTCGGATCCTCCGGCGCCTCCATCGTCCCCATCTCCGACGGTTCCATGCTTCGACGATGGAAGGAAGGAAAGGGCGGGAGAAAAGAGAGTGAATTGAGCGGAGGGCGACGGATAATGGAACAAGAGTGGTGGATTTTGGCTCTGAATCAGTGCGGGATGCTGAGGCCACATAGTGATGTTCGGATCTATTTTACCATCCAACAGACACCCTTAAACGATTGTGGACTAGTCCTTCGTTTTTCACTATATTTGAAGCAAACCTATCGAAGCTTCAAATATTTTTTATTTTTTATTTCCTACCCCAAGCTATTTTTCTCGAAATGGTCCACCCCAAGTTATCGTGGAGCTGTAGATTTTTTTTGAGAGAAAGCCTTCATGGCGCAATTTATTGCAAAATAAACAGTGATACATGATTTGTTATATCTGAAACAATAAAACCAAGGGGGACATCATCCCAACAGGAGTAGAATTTGAAACAAAACCATATTTAGCTAAATTGTGTGCCACGTAATTCGCCTCCCGCTTACAATGCCGCACCGATATTGATCCAATCCTGGAGGCAATCTGAAAACAATCCGCAAGTACAACTGCATATGGGGACCATATTTGAATTGTTCCATTAAACGCTTCGACGAGTTCCAAATAATATGTTTCGACACTAACATGAACACATTGAAGACCTTCGATGAGAGATGATCCTTTCTAGAGAGCTATTGCTTCTATTGTTGGCGCATCAAAAATATTACGGAGAGGCCAACAAGCACCAACAATTGCCTCCCCTCTATCATTCCTTAATACAGCACCTGCACCACCAGATCTATTTTCTGAAAACGAAGCATCGACATTATGTTTATATGTGTTCCTCGATGGCTTTGCCCACATAACTTGTCAAGGTTCAGATTTACATTGTGCTGCAACAAAATTGCATGTGAGGGCATGGATAGAAAAAGGCGTGCGTGTGGGATCAGCCACACCTTCTCCCTTGCCACCATATATACCATGCTCCCACAAGAATTAATTCCTTGAGACCAACATTACCAAGAGCTGGCGATCTGGTTCTGGGCTGTCGAAGCAACTCTTCCAGAACAATAGAACCTGACCTATCAACAGTCGTTAACTCATCAATGTAATCTAAGAGTCCCAAACTATGCCATACATTCCTTGCTCGACTGCACGTGAATGTGAGATGTTTTATATCTTCTGCACCACTCTCACAAACTGGACACTGTGAAGTCGTTGGAATATGTCTGTTCATAAGAATTGCCAATCCTGGGATCATACCATGTAGGGATTTCCATCCAAAAATCTTAACTTTACTCGACACTTGCAATTTCCAAAGGATTTCCCACACTGGGTTACGCTCAGATGGTCCTTGGCCATCTTCCCGAGTGAGTGTATGTCTATGTGAATGATCCCATTCTATGTAGTATGACGAACGCACTGAATGTATATATGATTTTGTGAAGTGCCATGCTACGAAATCCTCATCAAGGTGCACACTCAAGGGGATGCTAAGAATTCTGTGCACCTCGATTGGAGAGAAAACATCTCTCAATAGAACCGCATCCCACTTTCGTCTATTCGGGTCAATTAATCATTAACAGTTTGCAACAAGGTGTTTCCTCTTGGTGTTTGGACCATACGAGATGGACCGCGAGGAACCCAATGGTCTTCCTAAATGTTAATCATTTCCCCCGTGCTGACACACCAAATATAACCTCTTCGAAAAGTGCTTAAAGTTGCCACAATGCTTTGCCATGTAAAGGAAGACCCTTTCCTCGGACCTGCTCTAATCAATGAATAGTTCGGGGAATACTTCCCTTTCAGAACTTGCGCACAAAGAGTGTTCGTATTTGAGAGTAGCCTCCAAGGCTGCTTTGCAAGCATAGCTAAACTCAAAGAATGTAGATCACGGAACCCCATACCTCCATCCCTCTTCGGGATACACATTCTCCACCATGCCATCCAATACATACGTTTATGGTTTTCCGAATCGCCCCATCATAATTCAGCCATTGCATCTGCCATCTCTTTACACAATTTCTTTGGGATATTGAACACACACGTAGCAAAACCAGAAATGGATTGAATGACCGCTTTTAATAACATTTCCTTCCCACCCATAGACAGGAACTTTTCCTTCCAACTCTTTAAGTCTGGTTATGATCCTTTCTAATAAATGAACAAAGCTGTCACTTCTGTCCACACCCACCATAGGAGGCAATCCCAAGTACTTCTCTCAGAGGGCTTCCGACATTATATTAAGTTGAGTACAAATGTCAGCCTTTACATCATCACTTACATTGGGGCTGAAGAATATACTACATTTTGCTTCACTCAGCAGTTGCCGAGAACTTGCACAATAGTGATCCAGAGTTTGTCTCAGTGAGGTTACATTAATCATATTTGCCTTCATAAGGATAAGGAATCATCAGCAAATAGTAATTGTGAAACTGATGGTGCATTTCTGCTAACCCTTACTCCTTCTCTGCCACGGACCTCCTCTTTATGAGCCAATAATCTGGAAAGACACTCTACACAAATTAGAAACAGCTAAGGAGATAAAGGATCTCCCTGCCTAAGTCCTCTTCCAGGTATAAAAGTATTTGTTTCTTGATTATTAAATCGAACCTTATATCTTACAGATTGGATACATGCCATCAACAATTCCACGAACTCCACACGAAACCCCAATTTACCCATCATGTTGCGGAGAGATCTCCATTCCACACGATCATATGCCTTGTGCATGTCCAACTTCACCGTACAATAACCATTCATACCCGTCTTTTTGTTCTTTATTGCATGAATACTCTCATAGGCCAAGAGTATGCTATCAGTAATTAATTTTCCTGGGACAAAAGCGCTCTAAACTGGCGAGATAATATCATCCAAAACACACTTGAGACGAAAAGCAATCATTTTGGAAATTACCTTATACAATACATTGCATAAACTGATGGGCCGATATTGTGTGATTGATGCTGGATTTTCCACCTTCGGGACTAGGACAATAATCATGGCATTCCTCCCATCCGGAATCACTTTATTATTTATGACATCCAACACTTCCAATGTAATGAAGACTCCTAAGAGCATGATTAATAGTATAACCAACTGCTGGCTATAAGCAGTCTTATAGCCTATCTTATAGCTAGCTTGTACAATAGCTAGCTACAAAAAAGGACTACTTTTATTATATATGGCACATCTTTTATTCTTGCAAAGCACATAGGAGCACGTGCTAGAGCTGGTTCATTACGAAGAGTCCGCTTTCCTTCTCTCTCCTCTTATCTTTCATCCAATTCAACAAAAATATAGTATTTTAATTCTTACAGTCTGCTGATTATACCTTATTATACTTGCTCTAAAACATCCCAGCATTTCTTAAAAAAATATTACATGTAAGCCGTCCGCCCTCCGTGCTTTCACGTCTCCTATAGAGAAAAGCGTCTTTTTCACCTCCCTAGCCGAATTTGGAGCGGTAGGTGGTAGCACGAAGGTAAACACGGCATTGATATAAATGAGATGGAAACTTATGATCGTGATTAACGAGTCAATCTCTTCTTAAAGGATATAATCTGAAGTGAATCCCTCACTTAAAAAAAAGGATTGTTCTCTCGCTGTCAAAAAGATCTAGTGAATCTCTTAGACATGTGAAAACATGTGTAGTTCGAACTTGGCTTCTACTCCCTCCATCACAAAATATAAAAATGTTTAAATCATTAAAGTAGTGATCTATATATTTTAATATTTATTTATAGAAGGAGTCATTAATAAAAAGGTAATCATCAATCCTAATAATAAAGGAGATATTGCTTCTGCTGTACGTTATAATATATATCCTGAAGTTGCGAATAATTACCCACCATGCCACCCGCAAGTGAGAAAAACGAATCGATTGTTCACACCGGCTGTTTGGGTTGGTTAAGAGCAGGCAATCCTCAATATTATCATGACTACAAAGATGTCCTGGTGGTTTGACTGGTGTGCCTCTAGCCAGGCAGCCTGGGTACGAATACCATCCTTGCTTTTTTATTTTGCCCTCTTTCTCTTCCATTTTTTGATGGGTGTAGGAGCAGATTCAAAATGTTTTAGCTTTTTTATTTCTGTCCTCTTTTCTCTTTGATTTTTTGATGGTGTAGGAGCAGATTCAAAATGTTTTAGCTTTTTTATTTTTGCCCTCTTTTCTCTTTGATTTTTTGTGGGTGTAGGAGCAGATTCAAAATGTTTTTCGAAATATTCATATCATTTAAATCAGGAATTCAAATCTAACATGTTTTTATAATTATGTTTTGGTTGCAACCTTAATTAATATTTTAATACCTTCTTTATATATGGTATTCTGAAAATGTCTATTGTTTATGTTTCATACTCATTTAAATGCCGTAAATATGATTATTTGATGCTCTCACAATAGCAATTATTGGCATTATATGGGATGTTCATTCCTATCGGATACTGTACCTTCTTTATATGTTATATATGAAATTTGATTAAAGAAATGTGTAGAATTTGAATAAGATGTTATTTTTAACTGTTGAATACTTCTTAAATATTATTTTTAGTGCAAACTTAATCTGTAGTGCACGGTTCTTTTTTTCTCTATTTCCGACGACGATATGAATTGCAATATATATTCATTAAATTAAAACCAAATTGAGAGAAAAGAAAACATCGTTAATCACACATGCACACCTTTGGAAAACCTCGTGGGGGGAAATAACATATTTCTCATCTTATTTCGAGTGACTGTACATTCAAACGCGTTTTCGTTGTGTGAACACTAAGACCATCGTCGACAACACAAATGTGATGTCATGTGAAAATATATTACGTTCAGAGCGTGTGTTATTTTTTCTTCCGTTGCAACGCACGGGCTCTTTTGCTAGTACAGTTCGTAAGTTCGGAGTCGCGACTGGAAACAAAGGTCGTTCTACTCTTTGAAGACGACATGGTATCTTGTCGGGCCACAGATTCTCCACCCACCAAAACTTGTCCACGAACCTATCTTTTGCTTGCCACAGATTCCTCGCGCACCAAAACTTGTCCGCGAATTGTGATTCACGGGGTGACAGGTGTCTAACCAGATCTCCTGGAATGCAGCTAAAGAAAATCTACTCGAATAAAACTGAGGTGTACTAGAAATTGGAGTGTATAACAACTAATCACAACGATCTGACATTGCGGTTGGTGTGCACATTCATCCATGGGTACCAACCACATACAATCAATCCCAGCTCCAGCTTTTTGACAAACCATATGTTAGTCCAATTTGGTGGCACACGTCCAGTACCATTTACTAGTGACATGGAGTAATCACCAACCAGCAATGAGTAGGACGGCTTTGCTGCTGATAACTCAATTTGCTAGATGTGGAAGCAATCTTAGAGCATCTCTATTACATCCCTGAAACCTATATTAAAGGGGGAAATCGTTTAAAAAATTAACAGGCTCCTGACATATTTTGAGCCGAAGTTTGACCATACATTTTATGAATTATACGTAGCAAATTGGTACCGTTCAAAACTTCTTTCAAATATGAATTAAGCAATTTTTATGACATATCATATTTATTTTGCAAATCAAATCTTGGTCAAAGTTTGACTCACAATACAAGGGGGGCAAATAAACCCGAACGAAGGGAGTAGTTCGCATATCCCTGAACACATAACTCCTTATAATTATATCTTTGCTTCCCTTAAAAGGCTACCTTTTGGACTATTTTTAGTCCAATGAGAGAACTCTAAGGATATTTCGGCTGTTCGAGCGGTGCCCCACTGTTGCCGGCTTCGTTGACGCTAGGGAGGTAACAGTGCTGGAATCAATTCATGCCTTCCTTCTCCAACCCAGCCTTCTTTCCCCTACCTTCTCTTCGTCGCTGGTGGCAAATTCATCGTGGTCATCGCCGACGTTGGAATGCTTCAATAAGTCGTTGGGTGAATCATGGTGTGGTCGAGAACGAAGCCGTATGAGATTGGGGAAGCGTCTGGAGCCCCGCATGCTACCCCTACCGCGTGTTACCGGTCCTTCTTTACGTTCGTTGCAGTCGAGTTGCCGACGGCTTGTAACGCCCAAGATGAAGTCCTATCCTTATTTTGGCTCGAGGGCGTCGACAGAGATAGAAGCGCATCTCATCGTTTTGCAAGAATGGATATCGTAACAAGTACATGTAAAGAAGAGAAGAGTATAAGGAATTGACTTACATTCCCACAAGCTAATCATGATCATTTCAATACAAACATACATTCAATCACCATTCAGAAGAGGAGGGTCTGACTATGGATGAAATCAAACAATAAAAACGACGTCCACCCTTGCCATCCCGGGCTACCGACGTGGAACCATCCTATGATCGACGAAGAAGAAGAAGAAGAACTCCAAATCAAGCAAGCATCGCTCTCACATCAAATCATCGCATTACATGTGCCTGCAACTGTTGTTGTAGTAATCTGTGAGTCACGGGGGCTCAACAATCTCATTTTCATGGGTATCAAGACTAGCAAAGCTTAAAAGGTGAGGTATGGTTAAGTTGTGGGGCCGCAACAAGCACTAAGCATCTGTTTGAGTGGCTAACTTACAAGTACAAGAATAAGAAGGGTGACCTATGCATAATCAGACATGACCTAGTAATGATCAAGAAGTGATCCTGAACACCTACTTACGAGTCAAACATAGCTCCACCATGTTCTCAAACAGAACTCGCGAGTAAAGACATCCATGGTTACACACACGGTTGGTGTATTTTATTTGAGTTTACTTCAAGTTTGCCATGACCGGGTGTTAAACAAATTTCAAAGTTGCCACATAACCACGAGCATGGCTTTCCGAAAGATTTAACCCTACAGGGGGTGCTCCAACTCATCCATCACAAACTAGCCGTAAAGCTGCATGGAAAACCTCAACCACAGAAAACCAGTAATCTCCTCGGAATCCCTGTGGAAAACCTCAACCTCGAGATAGCCAAAATTATCCTTGGAATCCCGTGCACAAGACGTTCGAGAAAGGTAAAACAAATCCAGCAAGGCCGCCCGACAGGCCAGATCCCAATAGGATCCGCGTGTATCTCTTTCTCAAGGCATTACGAGATGGTCTAGATGTCACGTTGGCTGAAACACCGAGTTACGAAGGGGCGTCAAACATCGCCCGGTTCGGACCAACACTCGCCCCCGTGGGGGTGATTAATTATCCACGGGGTGATCAGTGCCCTATGCAAATTTTATTAGTTATTATTAACCAAATAGTACCAATGTTGGCCCTTATTGGAAGAGTTTCATCCCAAAAGAAAAATCAAGGGGGTCCCTATAACAACACAAAGCAAGTTAGGAGCGCTCAATATGGAACATAACACCGGTACACATGTAACTAGGGCGGCAAAGGTGGAACAAAACACTGAGCAAAAGTCTAAGCCTTCCAACCTTTACCAAGTATATATGTGCATTAAATTAAATAACAATAATATTTTTATATATCAAGATATCCATGTTGTCACATGGGAACAACATGCACGTGCAACTAACAACGCTATAAGAAGGGTGAGCAAGTGATGACGAGATGATGTATATACTTCTCGCCCCTCGTTGGATACCCCAAATGGGAGGTGGAGATGTAGTCAGCAGCAAATTTCCCTTACATGGAGATTGTAATGTTTAACGAACCAGGAGGACTCCTAGGCTCAACAAGTAGGTGTCTTCCACCCTAGCGCTAGCAAAAGACGTGGACCTGCACACACAACAAATAATTTTGCTCCCAACGAGTACATAGAGGTTGTCAATCTCTCCGGCCTTGTAGTTTGCAAAGGATCAAAACACAAGCGGGAAGGTAATTGTGATTGCAACGGAAAGTTAAAGGAAAGCGATAAATGATGGAGGTGTAAACAATGATGGTGAAATGGATCGGAGTCACATGATGTTCACTAGTGATGTCTCTCTCCCAAAAGACGTCAAACAACTATGCTAGGGTAAACAAATCACAGTTGGGCAATTGACAGAATTTTGACCGCACAGCAATGCTAATTATGCTCCTTGATAGTATGAGGTTCAATAGTAATGGGCCGTACGCCAAGACAAGTAGATCGTTTATTCATCAGCATCTACTTACTAATCATCCACCTTGAGATATCTGTCCAGAACATCTCTCAGGTATTAAGTTGCGAGCCCCACCCAAAGTGTAAACTCGAAGCAACAGACAACTGCATTAATGAACTATGGGTAAGGTAAACAATCCTTGCAACCATGGTCACAAGCACCGTTGTTTTCTCCCTAGTGGCAACAAGCACATCCCCTAGTTTCATGTTTCTATCACTCAAGCTAGACATCGAAGGGCCCGAACCCACAATCATGCATAACGCTCCCTCTTGGAGTTACGATCTACTACTTGGCCAAAGCAATAAAAAGCAAAGGAGAACATGCAAGAATCACGAAGGAACATAATATAAAAGGATAATCAAATATATAACTCATAACAATCTGAACATAACCTCATAATCCATTGGATCCCAACAAACCGAGCATAGCAAAAGCAAGAGAATTACATAGATGCCTTGATCATGTAGGGCAGCTCACAAGTACTAACCATTGAAGCACAAAATTGGAGAGAAGACATCACATAGCTACTGGTCATGGACCCATGGTCCAAGGAGGACTACTCACGACACGTCCGGGAAGCGTCCATGGTGTTGAAGAAGCTTTCGAGGTCAATCCTCCCTCCGCCAGGGTGCCGGGAAGAGGCCTCCTCACGCTCCCGATCTTGGAAGTGTTGCGGTGGCGGAAAGATGGAGAAATTCACGATTCCAGAAAGTCTGCGAGGCTTTCCTCACGGATCTCTAAATATAGGCCAAAGGAGGGCACCGGAGGAGATGGGACCCACCCACGCAACCTCCTGACGCGGCCTAGGGCCTGGCCACACCAGCAGGCCACCTGGGAGGCCCCTGTCCCCCCTCCGTCCCTCCTTCGGTGACCTCGAAGCTTCTGTTTCGCTGATTTTTTTATATATTTTCTAGATTTTTTCGGCTTCGGAAAATTGGGTAAAAGCCCGTGCAAAATAGACATCAGCACACAGAAACTGGCACTGGGTGCACTGAGTTAGTAGGTTAGTCCAAATATGTGTAAAATGATATAAAAGTGTAGAAAAACATATAACATTGTTACCCAAGAGATCATGGAACAAACAGAAATTATAGATACATTTGGGACGTATCAACATCCCCAAGCTTAATTTCTGCTCGTCCTCGAGTAGATAAATGATAACACAATAATTTATGTGGTGACATGCTAACACACATATAAGAACTTCAAAGTAAATCAAGTGAGATATGCAATTCAAGTCAAGACAATAACAAGCAAGAGTCTATATCTAGTATTGAATTTAGCAAAGTAAGAACATAAAGGGGCAAGAGCTCTCGCTGTCCGCGACTCGAATGTCTCCAAATGGTGTTTGCATGCAAGAAGTGGGAGATGGGTTCAGAGATAAAATATTTTTTAATTGAGAACTCAATCTACGAAACCTCACACTTAGTCTCCTTCGGAATCTTATTTTGAATCATCCCGAGACCACTTGTCAGGCACAAGTCAAAATGATCCTCTCCCTTTCGATTTTGAGCACTCATGCAATGAATGAGCGTAAGCAAGATATGTTGGCACTTAGGATGGCAAATAGAATAATGACATGGAAGGAAGACAAAAAGGTGTGAAAGGCTCACATCAATGAGGACAACCATATGCGAGAGAAAGCCAAATGATAGATATGATGTGAGGAGTAGGGATTGCCATGTAACAGATGCACATACGAGCTAAGGTAAGCTCTCCAATGGAACTAATGGGGGTGCATCCAATTTGTTTGCTCATGAATACCTATAGCTCATTTGAGGAGGCTCATCATTGGAATATGCAAACCAAGATCTATAGTGTAAGGGTCCCCACATAGTTATGCATGAATGATAATCCCTATGTAGTACCAATATAACAATGGAGTACGAGTGTGGATCTTTCAAAAGGAATAGCAATGTTGCCCCTTCTCTATTTTTATTTCTTTTATTTTTTTTCTTTTTCTTTTTCTTTTTCTTTTTATTTTTGTGGCCTCTTTGGCTCTTTCTTTTTATCTCTCATTTGTCCTCTTTGGGATCTTTTGTTTGTCCACCTTGGGATCTTTTCCTCTCTTAAGGGCAACACTCTATGTTTTACATGAATAGAAAGAAAAATCATCACAATTTATAAGAAGTACTCAACATAAAGACAAGTGAAAACTATCATGATGTATGCAAATGTATGTCTCTGCCAGTGTAGCAGGATATGCAATGATACTAGCGCGTCATGTAGCAGTAATTTTGAGCAAGGCTCAACTATCATGCGACTCTATTATCAAGCAAAAGCATGTATGACATGAACATCAAGCCATGAGATGATGTATGTTGCATGGCAATGTATCTCGGAAAGGCTATGGAAATGCCTTAATAGGTAGGTATAGTGCTGGTTTGAGGAAAGATATAATGAGGCTTATGTATGACAGAGCGTATCATGTCATGGGTTTGGATGCACCGGCGAAGTTCGCACCAACTCTCAATGTGATAAAGGGCAATGCACAGTACCAAAGAGGCTAGCAAAATATGGATGGTGAAAGTGCCAACAATCGAATACTCACATTAGTTCGAAGAACTCATACACTTATTATCGATAACTCTCTATCTAGTTAGGAAATTCACAAAGAGACAAGTACCTCGAGGAGGAATGTTTGGGGGTTTGGTTATCCTTGCGCATCCTCGACTCATGGTAACGTGAGGGTACTCTATATATTCCAACCCCTATAGAGGTTAGCGATCAATTTAGTAGCTAGAGTTCTCAACTAATTTTTAGTTTTTGAAAAACACACGGATTTCCCAAAATACGACACCTATCACTAATAGGCTCAACCTCTTGGCACCAATAGTCCAAACATTACTCAAATCAATACCTCAAAACTATTGCAAGTTATTACTATACTTAAATAGCAACCTCAATTACCTACTCATGCAAGACACACAACTCAGTGCATCAAGCCAACTCTCTAAACAAGATAAGCATGATAACTCAAGAGAGTTCCAAAATCAACCTAAATAATATCTCTTAAAAAGATAAGCATGAAAACTAAGAGCTAAGCATGATAGTAGCTATGAAAAGATGAAGAACACACAAAAAGATAGGCATGAAAAGCTATGTTGTTTTCTATAGTGGAATGGAGTGTGTCTCTCTCCCAAACAAGGTAGGCTAGGTTCCGACTTGTTATGACCAGAAAACAAAACTAAAGAAACTAAAAATTAAATAGCGGGACGCTCCAAGCATAACACATATCATATGAAGTGATAAAAATATAGCATGGAGATGGACGAACTGATGATTGTTGATAGAGAAGGGGATGCACGGGGGCATCCCCAAGCTTAGAAGCTTGAGTCTCCTTGAACATTTCTTGGGGTGCATGGGGGCATCCCCAAGCTTGAGCGTTTGACACTCCTTTATCTTCTTTCATCATCTCTCCCATCACATACTTGAAAACTCCCTTCATAGAAAACTGATCATAAGCTGATTAGAGTGGTTAGTTCCCTTAATAAAATAATTCAATACCTGTTGGAAATAAAGATTTTCATGAAAACCTACTGCTTCTCATGATTGACAAAAGTGTTTTGAAAATTAAAAGCAAGCTTAGGATTCGCAAAACATTGAACACACAAAACATGGCAGAATCTGTGAAAAACAGAACAACAAGTAGTAAATAATTTATTCGGGGAACTTCTGCAACTCAAATCAAAAATCTGAGCACATATTCCAGAAGTAACATTATATAGAGCATTCTGTCAAAAAAATCAGATCAAAAATATGTTCTGGTGATTTTTTGCGAATTTTTCCGTTAGGCAGACAGAATCTGTTTGTGGACAACATGTCACAACTTTTGAACTTTCTTGCAATCGGAGGCTATAACTTGTCACAAAGCTTAAAAATAAAGATACAATGATGTTGCTACAGTAGTAAAAAAGCATCAAGATCACTAAAACTGAAAGTAAAAACTCAAAGTAAATATAACAAGGGTTGTCTCCCTAGAGCTCTTTCTTTATAGCCATAAAGATAGGCTTAAGATTTTAACGATGCTATCATAGGAATAAGAGTTGTAGAACAAAAGAGATCATAAAGAAGCAAATATCAAACACATTTAAGTCTAACATGCTTCCTATGCATAGGAATATTACAATAGAATAATTTATTGAAGCACAAAGCAATAAGAATAGGAAGGAAAAACAAGTGCAGCTTCGAAACCTTCAACATAAAGAGAGGGAACTTGATATTATTGAAATATCTATAAGCATATGTTCCCTTCTCATAATAATTTTCAGTGGGATCATGAATAAACTCAACAATATAAGTATCACATAAAGCATTGTTACCATGATCCACATGGACTTCATTAAGATGATAAAACTTGGAGCAAAAGAAAGACTGAATCTCTTCCCAACCCTGTAGGTGAGAATCATCTAGTAGCCTATACCATTCCAATGCTTTTCCTTTTAGTGACAAGGCAAATAATTTCCTCATGACTCCATCTCTTGTCAAACCTGAAATCGTAAACAACTCACAAAGTTCTGTAAGTTTCAACAAATGAATACTAGGATTGACTGTTCCATCTCCTGCATAACAATCATTCCTAATTATTTCAATTATCCCAAGTGGTATTTTTAATGGGATACATTCATTGGGTGGAGGAGAATTCTCTAGCACGGTGTGGTAAGGCGGCCTTCCCCGAGCAGAGAACTAAGAGTGCAGTTTTCCATAAGCCTAACTAGTGAAGTCACACAACTTAGTGTTCTCAGTGGAACCCATAGCAACGGCAACAAGCAAGAACAAAGTAACTAATTTTTTTGTGGTTTTTGGTATAGGACTCTAAAGCAAAAACTAGAAAGCAAACTAACAAGACTAAAAAGCAAATATAAAAGATAGTGTGCAACTCCCCTATCTCGAAGATTGGAGTCCCCGGCAAGGGCGCCAGAAATTTGCTTGATGACGAGATGATGTATATACTTCTCACCCCTCGTTGGATACCCCGAGTGGAAGGTGGAGATGTAGTTAGCAACAAATTTCCCTTACACTGAGACTGTAAGGTTTATCGAACCAGGAGGAATCCTAGGCTCAACAAGTAGGTGTCTTCCACCCTGGCGCCAGCAGAAGACGTGGACCTGCACACACAACAAATATATTTGCTCCCAACGGGTAGAGAGAGGTTGTCAATCTCTCCGGCCTTGTAGTTTGCAAAGGATGAAAACACAAGCGGGAAAGTAATAGTGATTGCAACGGAAAAGTAAAGGAAAACGGTAAATGATGGAGGTGTAAACAATGATGGTGATATGGACCGGAGTCGCATGATGTTGACTAGTGATGTCTCTCTCCCAAAAGACGATAAACAACTATGCTAGGGTAAACAAATCACAGTTGGGCAATTGACAGAATTATGATCGCACCGCAATCTTAATTATGCTCCTTCATAGTATGAGGTTCAATAGTAATGGGCAGTACGCCAAGACAAGTAGACTGTTTATTCATCAACATCTACTTACTAATCATCCACCTTGAGATATCTATCCAGAATATCTCTTCGGTATTAAGTTGCGAGCCCCACACAAAGTGTAAACTCAAAGCAACGGACAACTGCATTAACGAACTATGCATAAGGTAAACAATCCTTGCAACCATGGTCACAAGCACCGTTGTTTTCTCCCTGGTGGAAATAAGCACATCCCCTAGTCTTATGTTTCTATCACTCAAGCGAGACATCGAGGGCCCCGACAAATCTGAACATAATCTCATAATCCATCGGATCCCAACAAACCGAACGTAGCAAAAGCAAGAGAATTACATAGATGCCTTGATCATGTAGGCAGCTCACAAGGACTAACCATTGAAGCACAAGATTGGAGAGAAGACATCACATAACTACTTGTCATGGACCCATGGTCCAAGGAGGACTACTCCCGGCACGTCCGGGAAGCGTCCATGGCGGTGGCAATGCTCCTGGAGGTTAATCCTCCCTCTGACAGTGTGACGGGAAGAGGTCTCCTGACGCTCCCGATCTTGGAAGCGCTGCGACGGCGGAACGATGGAGAAATTCGCGATTCCAGAAAGTCTACGAGGGTTTCCTCACGGATCTCTAAATATAGGCCAAAGGAGGGCACCGAAGGAGGTGGGACCCACCCAGGCGACCTCCTGGCGCGGCCTAGGGCCTGGCCGCGCCAGCAAGCCGCCTGGGAGGCCCCTGGCCCCCCTCTGGCCCTCTTTCGGTGATCCCAAAGCTTCTGTTTCGCTGATTTTTTATATATTTTTCTGGATTTTTTCGGGCTTCGGAAAATTGGGTAAAAGCCCCTACAAAATAGACATCAGCAGACAGAAACTGGCACTGGGTGCACTGAGTTAGTAGGTTAGTCCAAATATGTGTAAAATGATATAAAAGTGTAGCAAAACATATAACATTGTCACCAAAAGGACCGTGGAACAAGCAGAAATTATAGATACGTTTGGGACGTATCAGCAAGCTGTAACATAGTCAAAAAATGGTTTGCTGGGATGTGGAGGGGTTAGAGGCTTTTCATGGCAATGTTGGGAGGCTTGACATACAACTGGTAGGTAACGTGGCATAACGATAGAAGCATGACAACTAGCATAACAATGATAGTTGTGGTATCCAAGGAAATGATTATCTTGCGTGTGATCCTGCTTGGAAGAAGAATGAATTCGTGAAGTAGAGGAACCAACGTAGTCGAACGAGTCCTCAACTCCGAATCGGTTTAGGAACTCCATTGAGAAGAAACAATCTAGAAATAAACAATCAACACACGATAAACACCACATGATATACATGGCATGATGCGCAAAACATATGATGCATGTCCGGTTTAAATATGCAAAGCATGGTAATCAGAACAATCAAATACTACATATTAAGTGAAGCTCAATATGCAACGAGTTGCATATTGATGAAACTCCACATTTGAATTACTTAGTTCACTTTTGCTTAGGTACACGAAAATATTAAATGTTGTTAAACATGGAAAGAGGTGAAACATAAATGAGCTCTATATCTAGGCATTTTAAATGATGTCGGAAAACAGCATATAGCATTTCCGAAACAAATCCATATGTTCATTTCAAAATTGGTCCAGATCTATACTAAACATATTATATATTTTTTAAATAGGGAAAAACATTTATCATGTGATTCTACATGACATTCTAGTCATTTACATATATAGGTCATGCAAAACAGAGTTACGGTCTAAAAGATATGACCATCACAAGATAATATGTGATGAATGAAAAATGTATGCAAATAACAACCAAAAACATTCCAAATCATGGATGCACGAGGATATTATGAAACTACATGAGATTCTAGGCAAGTTTTATATATGGCATGTTCAAAACGGAGCAGCGGTTCAACAAATAAAACCAATACAAGTTATAGTGGTAATCTCCCCAAAACAGCAACATGACATTTTGCACACACCAAATCAACAAGCTACAGGAATCTAAAATGCACAAACAAGACATGGGGAAGTAATTAACATGATGCACAACAATTCATCTCATAGCAACAAAATTGAATAGAAGCACGGATCAATAGGAAATGACCTCACAAGATGGCTACTTGAACATAGTTTTAGACTTAGTGAAAATAACAGTTTTTAAGATAGTAGTTTTATTCTGAAGGCATATTGGTAGCAAGAAAACATATGCTACAGGACATATAATGGCAAGAAAATGTATAGCATGGTATTAGGCATGGCACACTTTATTTTATTCCATACTAGCACAGTATAATTATGCACACAATCATAGCTAGCATCACCACGACATGGCATACTACAAATCGCTCCATTGGCACACATTCATAGGAGGCATGGTTTGCTTAATTTGAGCTCCGCAAAATGGAACTCAACGTTAACAGATTAACAGTTTTAACATGATAACACCTTTAGAGCTACAACTGAACAATCTAATGATGGTCAACATGGCAGCCATAAGCATGGTATCAAGGTAGACATATCACAGAGCAAAATCCCAGAAGGTACCACATGCAAAAGAACTACGGATTAGATGCAATCATCCATGCAAGTTTGAATAAAATAATAGTTTTAGACTTATTCATGACGCACTTACAACAGATATTTAAGCATGTAGATGCAACCTATTATGCATGCAAAATGCCACAATCATGTAGAGCACGGATAGTATATGATTTTTCATATAAAGTTTAATTAATTTGGGGCTACGGTTATTTTGTTATGAAATAAATAATTTTCGCATGGTATTTATGCAAACTTGATCAAACGGCAAGCTTATACATTTTAATCATTCATGAAAGTAGGATATTGCCAATCTACATGAAATTCCAATCATTTTACATATATAAAACATTTTAATCCAATGCACAGTTATTCATCTATTAGCATTTTGAAACAATGTCATTTCTATAATTTGCAATGCACTCGATAATTGCTAAATTCATGTGAGGAAGAAATAACACATGAGCCGAATCTGTTGTAATGGCTAAATAGGGTGTGTGCAAGATAGCAAAGCAATGCACATGGCACGGAATAGCAGGCGATGCTCACCTCGCGGCTTGGCTGGGCCAGGGCGGAACTGGGGAGGATCTGGGCCGAGGGCTCACGGTTGGGCCCACGGAGGCGACACGAGGTGAGGCTGGATCGGGCACCTCGTCCTCCCCTGGTCATGGCACAGATGGTGCAGGTCAACGACAACACAACGCCAGCAAGGAGGCACGGAGGACGTGGGGTAGGAGAAAACGGGGTGGAGGAAACTGGATCCGGGTGTGGTGGTCTGGTCAGCGGAGCTTGTGTGCGATGGTGGGGCGTCCATGGTGGGCACTTGGTGCAGCGGCGCGGTGAGTCCAAACGTTGGTGAAGCTCGTGGCGAGTGAGGAGGGAGGCGGCGGCACCGCGGCTGCGGCGAAGGCGAGAAGGGTCTGCCGAGCAAGGGCGACGGGGTCAAGAGTCGCGTGCGGCTGTAACGCAAGGGGCTCGGGAGCTCGGGGCTCTCCGGCAAGCAGGGCTCGGGCGAGTGGCTTCGGATCGGGCGGATGATGATGGTGGTTTCGACGCCCAAGCGGGCTCCATATGGGCTCGACAGGCCCTACACGTTGGAGGAGAGAGGAGGTTGGAGAAGGTGGCGGCGACTGAGCTGGTTGGCTGAGCGTGAATCCCAAGGAGGCTAGGGTTAGGCTAGATTAGGAGGGGCTAGCCATCCTTTTATAGTAGGGGTAACTATGTTAGGGGGGATCTTGCTCCGTTTTATAGTCGTTCGATGGCGATTGAACGACCCCGAACGGAAGGGGCTTAGGCTAGGTGGTAGTGGTTTGAGAAGAGAGGGAAGTTTTTGTGGCACGTGTCAAGTTTTACAACCAAAATATCCGACAAATAAACTTGCTAGTGCTACTATATGTTTAACGGTTTGGGTATCAAACAATCTCCGAATGTGACAAAATTTGGTAAGCAGTCTACCTACACTATATTAAGATCGACGCCAACTTTTGACCCATTTCGAGAAAGTTTTATACACACTTTTTAAAACATCATTTTAAAGATGCCTCGGGCGCGTGCGTCTGTGGTTGGTCTAGAAACGTTCGTCGACGAGAAGAGAGAGAACCGGCAACTAATAACGGATGCAAGTTTCAAAAATGACGGCAAGAGAGTGTCGATGCAATGCGGATGATGCGCATGATGCGATAATGAATGTGACAATCAAATAATTCACACGACTATAATGATATGAAAAGGGAATCTTCTAGAGCATCGATCTCGGGCTTTTAGCACTCTGCTCCACTAACACGAGATCTCAACCCGAGATCTTATAATGAAAAGAGGAAGAGAAAGAGTAAAACGAAGAGGTAAGACTTAGTTGCTTGTTTGACAAACGAGTCAAATCAACATAGCTTGAAGGTTCCAAAGAGATGAAGAATGGCACGCCAAACAAGACAGAATTCAAAAGAAATTTGGGCAGCACTTCGGTAGGAAATAGAGGCAAAATTTGATAATGTGGAAAGAACTTGAAAAGATTTCACAACACGCTAGTTACATTGACAAGTAAGGAAAAAGAACATAATCTTGATAAACAAGATGATGGATCAAAGAGAGCAACCTCTCTAAAAAAAGGATGATAAAAAATAATTGAAGGTTGAAAAGAATAAGATTATGACCTTGAAAGATTTGGATGAAGCTTTGGGACGAGATACTTGAGCAAAAAAACTTGAAAGTCCACAGAACAAAAGATGAACAACTTAGAATTGATAATTTGATATCATGAACTGCTCCGAAAAGGATTCAAACCACTTTGATGAAACAAGAATAAGAATTATGTTATGCTTATCCTTCATCAAGTTAAGTTGATTACAATCAACGGATTTGGCATACGACTTATTCTTCTTGAAAAGATTGAAGAGAGATACCACAAAATTGAAGAAGTCTTCAACAAAACACCGGTAAGAATCTGGAACGAATGGGGATATTAAAAATGAATGGAATATTTGAGAACGAAGAGATCATGATCCATCTAGCGGAACTTTCAACAAGGCACCATAAAGAGGTTAGATACAAACGAAGAGACAAGAGTTGAGAAGAATTTCTGAATGAAAGCTAAAATCTGAGAACGAAGAAATCTTCTGAAGTGGGGGCCTTTGGAGGACCGAAAATGAAAACAACTCTGAAATTCTCCGAATATATATGGAAGGAATTACTCATGATCAAAAACAATTTAAGAGGATCACTACAAGCTGAGAAGACAAATCTTCAAAAGAACGGAGAAAGATTTAAGAGAAACTCTTCTTCGGTCTTCAAGTTGAGATTGATGACGAGAAACGCTACCAAGAATTACTAATACACTCCATGATAATGAATAAAGAAAGGTTGAGCCCATGATGAAAATGATTTTAAAGCAACCTTAAAGAAGGAATATGACTAATGGAATTCATTCTTACATCATATTTGAAAAGAACTTGAGGTCTACGAAAAAGATTAGAAGAACAAGGTAAGATCCTCGCAAAATCCGTGGGTTATGGGCTCACTCAAAAGAAACCACCGTTGAATTGATTGATTAGAAGGAGAGATTGCACTTGTACAATACTAAAAACGTGATGAGGTGAGACCCTCAAAATAATTTGAAAGGACTTGAATGAAAACACGAATCTTCTAAGATGTCTTTAGCACTCCGGATAGAATTGAGAGGGATGAATAAACAAGAGAGGTTTGGATAAGAATTTCCAACACAAGAAAGCATTTAAAGGATGAAAAGTATATGATGAACACCAAAACTTGAATTGAATCAACCATATAGAAAACAAGAACGAAGAATGATGAATTCAACACCTAAGTATCTTCACAATAAATCACCAGATACAATACAGAAGAAAATATAGTGGAAGCATCAATGAAAAGAAAGGCACTTGGATGCGAACTTAATTATTGAAGAAAAAGGGAGGGAGTGTGGGGAAAACAAAGAAAACTTGGGACAGATGAGACAAACTCCGAAAAGAAATATGAGGATGGATCTTCCAAGGATTGAATTAACTTGAAGAGAAGCACACCGGTTGGAAATAATTTGACATGACAATTTGATTGAGCAAAAGAATTAATACTCTCATAGAAATATGAGAACATTGCTTAGGAAAGATATGAAATCAACACTTGACACTGAAGCAACTCGAATTACCATACTCCAACAAAATGAAGGAAGAGGCTTAGGAAACAAGCGAGAAACATATTAATGACAAAGATTTCGTTTGATATTTTTGTGGGAAGGTCCGCACGGGTTCGATCTTATAGTAGCCATCATGTACAAGGGACTACACACAATATATGAAGCATCACCGAGTCATAGCAAGCTACAAGGACTCTTTAAGACACAATGGGAACCGCTATAATAAAGGCAGTTAACAAACGAACAACTAGATGTCAAACCCCAACCTCACATAGATGACACCTAAGGAAAAAAAGATGATGTCACACCTAATTAATGAGAAGAGAAACAAATTGAGTAACATAGCTAGTTACACATACACTATGAGTAACATCACACATACCAACACAAGATGAGTCTATAACCTAATAAATGAAATGTTGCATGACACCACACATATGTTACTCCCCACTATAGAGGTGGTGACATATGTTCCCCCTACATGTTACTAGTCTAAGTTACTCCCCACTATGACTAGTCTCAAAAGGAACCCATGACATGGTAAAACTCCATCCAACATTTTCCATGCTTTTTTTATCTTCCCTAGAACTCTTAACATCGAGACTTCTTTCCAGATTGAATTCAAGTTGACCCCGCTTTGATCATCTATTATGTACCCTCGCTGCCCATGTTGTTGTTCCCACTCACGTTGATACGTAGAACATATGAAAAACGCTCCGTGTCTTCTGTAATTCCATCCTATAAAATCCTCCATGCTATGCACATTCAAAGGGATTTGTAGTACACATCAAGCATCAATAGGTGAAAAAACGTCCCGAATTACCACGAACCAAATTGGGGTCAACGAGCTCATAAACCTTAGATAGGATGATGTTCCCTTTAGGAGTTATAACTTTGTTGCTCGGGCCACATGAAATCCATGCGTCGCTCTAAATATTAATTTCAGCTCCAGATCCAACTCTTGAAATGCATACCCTGTTAAAGGTTTGAATTCCCGAGACAATACCGTGCCAGGTATATGAGGAACCCTTCTTTGGTCCAGCCTTTAGGATATTTCCATCGAGATAGTACTCAACCCTTAACACACACGCACACAAAGAATCTGGGTTCTGGATTAGACGCCAACACTATTTTGCTAACATAGAAAACGATGGTTAATTTTTTAAGCTGAAGAAAAATATGATTAACTTCACTTAATTATTTCAAATTCATATATTATAGTTTTGCACTTAAATATGTCTAATGCATATGTATATGTGATACAAACGGTAGGTTTGTCTAAATTATTTATATACTACTTTGTCTGTCCAATATAAGACTAGGTATAAAAACGCTTTTGTGGTATAGGACGGAGGAGGTACATGACTGGTATATAATGAGGGTATTCTATTAATTTTGAAAACACGCACTACAATATATTCTTTTCGTTCGGAATTACTTGCACACAAATGTATAAAAAAAAATATCTAGATACTTTCATTTCGGTGACAAGTATTTTAGGACGAAGGTAGTATTTTTTTATGTTTTTAATTACACATGCCCGAGCTTCTCTTCATCGGTGTAATTTTTCCGAAAGAGGGTCATTACTAGGACAAAGGTGAATGGTGATAATCAAATGTGCTTATATAAGCAGTTACTAGATCAGCTCATCGATCTGTGGTCGAGTGGCTTTCTTTTTCAACAACTTGCACAGACGCAAAATGGTTGGTCCCCCAGGAGAGCAGCACATGGAGGGGCGCAATTGGACTTCCCCTGCGGTCCAATCGTCGTCCACCCACTGCTCCACGCCTTCAAGCGACCCCCTCCTGTGGCGCTCGCCATCAGCTTGCTGGTTGCTGGTTGCTGGTTGCAACAGTCACATTTTCCTGGCGTGTGTATATGTAAGAGCAACTACGTGTATATGCATTTCATTTCACTGCGAAAAGAAAAGCGTGTACTGTATATATCTTCGTAGTACTACTCCGCGTTACACGAGCACTTGATCCGTGTGAGGTGTGCAGCGATGGTGTGGTCCAAGGAAGAGTAGTTTGGGGACAAAGCCGGGTGAGGAAAGCAAGACGGAAATGGAGCCACCGAGCCAGGCAAGGCGGGAGGGAGTCACGTGTGTGCGCATCGGGCTATCCTCCGACCCTACTGCGAGCGTCCTACACACACCTTGCAAGCAAAGTGTGGTCAACTACGCATCGTACAACGCTTGCCGTTTTCCCAGAATACTCACTCTTGCCATCTGGACCCCGGGCCACCGTGGAGCCCATCATAAACTTTTTTCCTGGCAGCCAGGGATACTGCCATGCCATGTGTTGCTGCATGGGACCCCCGGTATGGTGACATGGGGTCCAAGAAAGCAAGCCCTGGGAACGCCCTCTGGCTCTACTCATTGCTCAAGGGCCAATACAACAGTTGACGGTTTTGTCAGAATTGTAGAAACATGCAGCCATAATGGCCGCTGTGATGGCGCACCCGCCATGTTTTGTCACATGGGATACGCTGTTCGGTACAGGTAGGCGGGCCTTCATGTCCACGAATCCATCGGGAAACCTTTCTAACACCTTTTTGGTCACGTATTGTGCAATCTTCTCTCGTTTAGACAATAAGAAATCCGCGCTTATCAAAGCCAAATGTGCTAGCACTCAATATTTTTCTCTCACGAATGCCGGGGAAGGATTAGCGTTGAATAACTAAAACTATCGGAAAGAAAGAAGTGCTAGCAATTTGCTTCCGCCCTTCCCGTCTTCCGCAACCTCCCGCGTTTGATGCAAGACACGGCTTTGCGTACAAAGGAATATACCCCTATTTTTTTTACTGCTTTGACGTTGTTTTGCTAAGAACTTTTCAGTCGTCCACCGAGCGTGTGACAATATCGTGTGCGTACATCCCTATATATGCATTAGATGGGCTTAAACTACTTAGGTTGGTTTAACCCATTGTCAATTTGTCATAGTATGCGCTAGCACATTGTTTCTGTCCTACCATATACTACTACTACAAGTATACTAGTGCTCATCGCCTTAGTAGTTCACAACTTTGTGTCCTAGGCTTAATTATGCCAAGAAATAAAATACTAATCCGTTGATACAGCTGTAGTAATCATGGTTGATGTACTAGTTTCGAATCTTTATTGATGTGCCAGGAGTGCAAAACCCCTCTGCCATTGGTTTCTCAGGATCTCTATCCCTTGGCGTCATGTTAGAAACAATGCCATTTAGCTATAAAGATACATACATTGACATGCCGCGTTGCCGCATACTCTTATAACAAAAAGAATGATGCATGTTCAAGAAAAAAAAGACGATCATATCAGAATTGTTTACTCCCTCCGTTCTCGGTATATAGAACACACGTGTAGTCCTAGGTCATCGATTTAACTAACTAAATATAAGTTATATGTCATAAAAAAAATGTCGTTGGATTCTTAAGCGGATGTACTTTCTAAATATATATTTTTATCAAATATAATACATACTTAACCAGTTAAATTATTAACCTAAAACGACGCGTATGTCTTATAAACCAAGACAGAGGAAGTGGTGTAGTTTCATATACACCAAAAAAGCTTTTGAGATTCATAAAAGTATCTACACTCGGACTTGAAAAATCCGTCCTCCTATACGCCCGCTGGCGCGTCCGGGAAATTCCATGGACAGCGTCCGCCGACCCCTTATATGTTGTGCCGCATATCCGCATACCTCAAATTTCGATTCTTAAATCCATGCACATCAATCATCTGATATAAATTATCCGAATTCAACAGTTTGAAACAAAGCAAACCAAATCAGAGTTCAACAATCGGACATGCCAAACAAAATCAATGTCCGGGTGTGATGGATGACTCGCTTGTCGGATCACTCGTCGAACGCGACCATCCAAGCCGCATGCTCGTCCTGCTCCGCCTGGGCACACAGCTCCGCTGCATCCGGACTGTGTTCTCTGCATGCATCCTGGCCACATGATCCGTTGCCGATCCCGCCCTTGCCGCCTCGTGCTTCCTACACTCGTTGATCTTCTTCTTCTTCTTATCCGCAAGCCACTCCTTTGCATGCTCATCAAGAGGATTTCACTCGCCAACATGATGTTCGCATCTTCGACGTCCCGTGCAAGTTTCAATCTCTCCTTCTCAAGCTCAATCTCTCCAAAATGTCTTGGCCTTCTCAAGTTCTCATTTGATCACCGCCTCTTGTGTCTCCAACTCGATCTTCTCCCTCACAGTTTCCAGCCTCTTCTCCGCCCTCGTCCGGCCCCATTCCATCCTCTCCTTTTACGCATCCAACATGAGCTTGCACCTCTCCTTTTTCTTGTTCTTCCTTGCCGAAAAATGCCCGTCCATGTGGACGACATTTTGGTAGTCGTGGCCCAGCCAGTCATCGAATCCTCCTCTCTCCCAACGGTGTCGCGCGACATAATCCGCTTCGGTGCTCAGATGGATGTGGAGCGGGGTGCCAGGCGCGGTGGGGGAGACATCTCCTCAAGCATGTCCGTACCTACGAGTGATGCCGCCACCGCCTCCCTCTCTCACTGTTGGTGATTGCTGACGTGCAACTATTCCTGACTTGATGCCTCCACGACAACGGAGCCAGAAAAGAGCTTGTCCGAGTTGCTCAACAATTAGCAATTGTCTTGCAATGGCCCACCAGCGCGTGGGATCGCGGCAGTTTTCGAGGGTAGAGTATTCAACCCAAATTTGTTGGTTCGCACGACGGGAAGTGAAAGAATATTCTCAAGTACTAGCAGCTCAATGTGTGAGATTCAACCACACCTGAAAGATTAGTATCTGCAAGCAAAGTATCAACAGCAAAGTAGTATGATGACAACGGTGCCAGAAACGATCTGTTGACGGCAGACTATTCCTAACTGTTGTATCAATGGCGCCAGAAAAGTATTGTAGCAGGTAGGAGCAGTGTAACGAGTAACAGTAGTGGCAAGGAACAACAGTAGTGACAGCAGTAGCAAGTAGCAACAGTATCAAGTAACAATAGTAGCAACAGTAGTGGCAGCAGCAGCAGGACAAAGCAAGTAACAGTAGCAGCAAGTAACAGTAACAGCAACAGTAGTAACAGCAGCAGAGCAAAACAAGTAACCGCAACAGCAAGTAACAGTAGCAGCAACAGTAGTAACAGCAGCAGAGCAAAGCAAGTAACAGCAGCACTGGGACAAACTCGTAGGCAATGGGTCGGCGATTCGTTGGATGACATTCATCATGCAGCAGTTATAACACGGAGAGATATCTGGCTAGCTCCCGTTCTTCAATGTGATGTAGGCATGCATTCCGTGTGTCGTCACACATGCTTAGGGAGGAGAACTTGCATGACATCTATTGTCCATCCCTCCCGTGGCAGCGGGGTCCAATTGGATACTACGGGATATTAAGGTTCTCCTTTTAATAAAGAACCGGACCAACGCATTAGCACTTGGTGAACACATGAACTCCTCAAACTATGGTCATCACCGGGAGTGGTTCCGGTTATTGTCACTCCGGGGTTGCCGGATCATAACACATAGTAGGTAACTACAACTTGCAAGATCGGATCTAAAACACACATATATTGGTGACAACATAATAATTTCAGATCTGAAATCATGGCACTCGGGCCCTAGTGACAAGCATTAAGCATGGCAAGGTAGTAGCAACATCAACCTCAGAACATAGTGGATACTAGGGATCAATCCTCGTCAAAACTAACTCGATTACATGATAGATCTCATCCTACTCATCACCGCCCAGCGAGCCTACGAATAGATTACTCACGAACGATGAAGAGCTTCATGGAATTGGAGAGGGAAGAAGGTTAATGATGACGATGGCGATGATATCCCTGATCCGGAGCCCAAAACGGACTCCTTTTCTGCCCTCTAGATGAAGAACAGGATGTGGCGGCACCTCTGGATCGGAAACACAATGAAATCTTCTCTCTTGATTTTTTTTCGGGACGAAAGGGAATAAATAGAGCTGGAGTTGGGGGCGGCAGGGCCACGTGGGCCCCACAAGCTTGGTTGCCGCGGCAAGGGGGGCCGCGGCGTCAGGGCTTGTGGCCCACTGGCCCGTCCCCTCCGGTGGATCTTTGCGCATGTATTTTTCATATTTTCCAAAAATATTCTCTATAAATTTTCAGGACGTTCCGAGAACTTTCATTTCTGCACAAAAACAACACCCTGGCAATTTTGCTGAAAACAGCGTCAGTCCGGGTTAGTTCCTTACAAATCATGCAAGTTAGAGTCCAAAACAAGGGCAAGAGAGTTTGGAGAAGTAGATACGATGGAGACGTATCAACTCCCCCAAGCTTAAAACCTTGCTTGTCCTCAAGCAACTCAGTTGACAAACTGAAAGAGAAAGAAAAACTTTGACAAACTGTGTTTGATCTTGTTGTTGCAACTATGTCTAAGTCATAACCAGAATTTCAGCAAGATCACAAGTTAACCACATAAGCAAGTGACACATATGTCTCACGGTAAACTAATATCAATGGCATAATCAGCTAGCGAGCAAATAATAACGAGTTTTAGATACCAACAATTCAATCAAAACAAACATAAAGCAATATGAATAGGTGGTATCTTGCTAGCTCTTTCTGAGACCACAAAACATAAATGCAGAGCACTTTCAAAGATCAAGGGCTGACTAAACATTATAATTCATGGCAAAGAAGATCCAGTCACACCCATACTCAATATCAATCAAAAGCAAAGCATAAAAATGACAGAGGTGCTCTCTAATTGGTGCTTATATAAGAAGAGGATGACTCAACAGGAAAATAAATAGACATGCCCTTCGCAGAGGGAAGCATTGATTTGCAGAGGTGCCAGAGCTCAAGCTTTGAAAATAGAGATAATAATTTTGGGTGGCATGCTTTCATTGTCAACGCAATGACCAAGAGTTCTCAATATCTTCCATGCTACTCATGCTATAGGCGGTTCCCAAACAGAAAAGTAAAGTTTTAACTCCCCCACCACCAATCAATCACACTCCACGGCTAGCCGAATCCTCGGGTACCATCCATACTAACATCAATCCAGGGGGAGTCTTGTTTTGCAGTTATGTTTTCGATTTAAGCGTGGAACTGGGCATTTCAATTATCGGCCCCTTTCTCGTGAATGACAGTGAATAAACACCTGTCGAGGATAACACGCCTAACATGGAAGATCCCAATAGCCCCCTGTCACCACATGAGCGGTTCGGGCATGCAAAACAGATTATTTCTTGAAGGTTTAGAGAATGGCACATCCAAATTTACATGGAACGGCAGGTAGATACCGCAAATACGTAGGTATGGTGGACTCTCATGGAAAAACTTTTGGGTTTATGGAAGTGGATGCACAAGCAGTATTCCGCTTAGTACAAGTGAAGGCTAGCAAAAGAATCGGAAGCGACCAACTAGAGAGCGACAACAGTCATCAAGATGCAATGAGTTTGACTAACATGGACTGCAAGCATGAACAGGATATAAATCACCATGAACACGAACATCATAGAGGCTATGTTGATTTTGTTTCAACTACATGCATGAACATGCGCCAAGTCAAGCCACTTGAATCATTCAAAGGAGAATACCATCCTATCATACTACATCATAGTCATCTCAAAATCTATGTTGGCATTCAAGACAAACCATTATAAGCTCCTAGCTAATTAAGCATGGCTTCAGAAACTATGATCTCTAAGTTGTCATTGCAAACATGGTTCTCTCTCAACAAAGCTGAATCTGGAATGACAAGCTAGTCATATTTACAAAAACAAAATAGATAGAGTTCATACCAGCTTTTCCAGTCTCAGTCACTTCATCATATATCATCATTATTGCCTTTTACTTGCACGATCGAACGATGTGAACAATAATAAGAGTGCTCATGCATTGGACTAAGCTGAAATCTGCAGGCAAACACAAAGGAGAAGACAAAGTAATATGGTTCTTTGAAACCTAAACAGGTATGCATACAAGAGCCACTAAACATTGTAACCAATATCTTCTACCTTGACCCAAAGAAAAAGAAAACTATTTACACAGGAAAGCTCCCAACAAGCAAAAGAAGAAAGGAAAATCTTTTTGGGTTTTCTCAAAAGGACACAAAACAAGAAAACAAGAAAACGAAAATAAACTAGCATGTATAATACAGTGGCAAAGTGTAAACACCGGCTAACAAAGTGAAAGCATAAGCATGAATGTAAAGTCGGTGAGAACACGTACTCCCCAAAGCTTAGGCTTTTGGCCTAGCTTGGTCTACTCCCAAGGCGGGAAATAACGAGCTCCGGGATACTCCGGAGCGGACTATGGGTGCCACTGCTGTGTGAGCTCCTCTGGCTCCCACTGATAAACTGGCGTCTGGTACTCGACTGGCGGCTCGGGCACGGGCACCTGTGGTTGGGCTAAGCCCCAATATGCATAGATGTCCGAGGGCATAATAGCGTCCCTGCCTGCATGAAGATCGAACAAAGAAGGAGCAGGCAAAGTAATAGTCTCTGGAGTACCCTGACTAAATACCAGGTTATAAATCATCCGTCTACTAGCATCTCTATCCAGAAAATCATGGCAAACCATGCTGTCATAATCCATATATTTCTTAGGAAGAAGCATTTCTTCTTCCTCGCGAAGTCTAATAGGTATCTCAAAGTGTCTAGCAAGACGAGTAGCGTAGATACCTCCATAGATGACACCTTTGGAACGGTTTGTGTTCAACCGCTGAGCTACTATAGCACCTAGGCTATAAGTAATATCGTTGTAAAGGCCTTCGCGCAAAACCGCAAGGTCTGGAGAGCTAAGTGATCCAGCCTCCCCACGGCCAATCAAACATTTTCCTACAAATAATGAGAAGTACCGAAGCACAGGAAAATGTATGCTAGCTATTCTAGCGCGAGACACTCCTCTCTCCTCTCCAACAACAATAGTACCTATGCAATCCTCCAAGTCCCGTGGACGAGGATCATGAATATCCCCAACATAAGGTAATTTGCATGCATTGCAAAAATCTTGTAGTGTCATGCAATGAGGGATATCGTATGACATGAACTCAACCATGGGAGGATTCTTCCTCGGATAAAAGTTGAAGTTTTGAACGAAAATATTGGTGAGGAGGAGGTATTGTGGGCACTTATCTTCAACGAACGCGGTAAGACCTGCGTTCTCCACCAAGTAATAAAAGTCTTCATAAAGCCCAGCGGTGCGCAAAAATTCATCACTTGGCCATTCGCACGCTCGAACTTCTGTGACTCGCGGAACCACATACTTGGGGTGGTTCTTCTCATCCTCCTTGGGGTTACGGCTTGAAGAGCCTCTCAAGAACCTCCTCATCTTTTCCTTTTTCTAACTCTGAAAAGTTCTGAAATTTTTAGAGACTTCGAAAGAAAAGTGAGTAAGGATTAACCCAACTCGTAGCAACTACTCCTACTAGTGCCTAGAGACCATATCACGCGCTAAAACTACTTGGGACCAGCTAAAATCAACATTTCAAGCTCAAGAACAGGGTCACCAAGGTAGCAAGAATACACGAAGGATAAAGTACTAGAGCAAAAACTAATTGGACCAATGGAGGAGTCACTTACCAAGGAGTAATTTCCCCAAAACGGTTCGGAGAATGGTGCTTTGAGCAAGGAGATCAAAAATCACAGCCAAATGAGCAAGAACACGGGTTTGAGCTGCGAAACGATTTTTTCTATAGGTAGAAGAAGAGGATGGGAGCTGGAATGAGTGGAGGGGGTCCCTGTGGGCCCCACAAGCTTGGTTGCCGTGGCCAGGGGAGGCCCCAGTGACAGGGCTTGTGTCCCACTGGTGTGGCCCCCAAGCCAGCTCTCAGTCCCAGTATTTTTCAAAAAAATTCAGAAAAAATCATACTAGATTTCCAGGACCATCGGATAACTTTTATTTTCGGGGTACTTTTCTCCGGGACGCTAAAACAGGAAACAGGGAAAACTAAATTAAATCTATCATTTTTCTTCCAAGCAAGAGAAAGTGAAAGATTAAAACAAAGGTATGTGACTCCTTGATTCATCCATCTCATGGTCATCGAAAGAAATCCGTCAATGGGGTTGATCAAATCCTCATGACAAAACCTTTTCAAATCGAAAAAGGAAACGGAGAATTGTCGAATAGCCACTAAGTCACATCAATGGGGATATGTATCTCCCCAACAAGAAAATCATACTTCATCTTAACACGAGGAATAGGGCATTCAAAGCTCCCAATAAGAATCGATGAAGTTTTTTCGATAGCATTGATGCAATGTACTTGATATCGTTTCTTCAGAAAGTGCAGTGTATGCTCATTACCATTGACATGGAAAGTGACATTGCCTTTGTTGCAATCTATAACAGCCCCTGCCGTGTTTAAAAAAGGGTCTTCCCAGGATGAAAGCCATGGCATCGTCCTCGGGAATATCCAAGATAACAAAGTCTGTTAAGATAGTGGTGTTAGCAACCACAACAGGCACATCCTCCCAATGCCGACAGGGAAAGCAGTTGATTTGTCGGCCATTTGCAGAGAAATTTCAGTGGGTGTCAACTTATCGAGTTCAAGTCTACGATAAAAGAGAGAGAGGCATAGCACTAACACCGGCTCCAAGGTCACATAAGGTAGTTCTTACGTAGTTTCATTTAATGGAGCAAGGTATAGTGGGCACTCCGAGATCACCAAGTTTCTTAGGAGTTCCACCTTTGAAAGTGTAATTGGCAAGCATGGTGGAGATCTCAAGATCTGGTATCTTCCGTTTATTGGTCACAATATCTTTCATGTACTTGGCATACAGAGACAATTTGAGCATATCAATTAACCGCATCTGCAGAAAGACGAGTCTTAACATTTCAATAAAGCGCTCAAAATCCTCATCATCCTTTTTCTTGGATGTCTTAGGAGGAAAGGGCATGGGTCTCTGAACCCATGGCTCCCTTTCTTTACCATGCTTCCTAGCAGTGAAGTCATTCTTATCGTATCTCTTAGGTTGTGGGTTATCAGGATTAACCGTAGGTTCAATCTCCACATCCTCATCATTGCTAAGTTGAGCAATATTACGAACATCGTTGTCCTTATTGTCACCAGGTTCATGTTCATCACCATATTGTGTTTCTGCATCAGACGCAGAAATATCATTTGGTTCTTCAGGTGCGACAGTATTTGGAGAACTGACATGTAGGTTTCTATCATCCTTCGCCTTCTTCTTAGGATGACTCGGTGTATCAGCATTAATTCCTTGAGAATCTTGCTCAATTCTCTTAGGATGGCCTTTAGGATACAAAGGTTCCTGAGTCATTTTCCCTCCTCTAGTAATGACTCTGACAGAGTTATCATTTAATTCATGGAGCAAGTCATTACGAGCTTTAAGTACTTGTTCTACCTGAGTAGTAATCATAGAGGCATGTTTACTCAGAAGCTTCAGATCATTGACATTTCTGTCTACACAAACACTTAAATGACTAAGCATACGAGTACTTTGCTCCAAATGTCTGCTAACATAATCATTGAAACTCTGTTGTTTGGCAACAAAGTTGTCAAATTCATCAAAGCATAAGCTAGCAGGTTTGTCAAAAGGAATATCACACTCATCAAACCTATGCAGAGAATTTACTTCTACTACCTGTATCGGGTTATCGAGACCACGGATCTCTTTGATAGGTGGTAGGTTTTTGACATCTTCAGAATTAATGCCTTTCTCTTGCATATATATCTTGTCTTCTTGCATATCTTCAGGACTGAGGAATAGAATACCTCTTTTCTTCGGAGTTGGCTTAGGAGGTGGTTCGGGAATAGTCCAAGCATTATCGTTGATCAAGATGTTATTCAGTAGAATCTCAGCTTGTTCTATAGTTCGTTCCCTTAAAACACAACCGACACAACTATCTAGGTGGTCTCTAGAAGCATCGGTAAGTCCGTTATAGAAGATATCAAGTATCTCGTTCTTCTTAAGAGGGTGATCAGGCAAAGCATTCTGTAGCTGGATGAGCCTCCCCCAAGCTTGTGGGAGACTCTCTTCTTTGAGTTGAGAAAAGTTGTATATTTCCTGCAAGGCAGCTTGCTTCTTATGGGCAGGGAAATATTTCTCACAGAAGTAATAGACCATATCCTGGGGACTACTCACACATCCAGGAGCAAGAGAAGTGAACCAGGCTTTAGCGTCATCCTTTAGAGAGAAATGAAACATCTTAAGGATATAGTAGTAGCGGATCTTCTCCTCACTAGTGAAAAGGGTGGCTATACCGTGTAGGTTGGTAAGATGGCTACGACCGTCTCAGACTCATAACCGTGGAAAGGATCAGATTCGACTAGAGAGATTATCTCAGGGTCGACAGAGAATTCATAATCCTCATCGGTGATAAAGATAGGTGAAGTGGCAAACTTTAGGTTGTATTTCATCCTAGCTTTCAGAGTTTTTTCCTTCCACTTGAGAAGTAATTTCTCGGCGTCATAGCCATCCTTACACGCAAGAAAATCCTCAGCTATCTCTCCCTCCATAACATAACCCTCAGGTATATCAGGAAATTCGTATCTAGGAGAGCTAGATCTAGCAGGAGCAAAAGCAGGTTCTATCTCAATAGTATCGGCAGTTTCAGAAGCATCACGAGCATTGGCAGTAACTCTAGCAATATGAGCATGAAGGAATGCCCCTAGTGGCATATCAGGCAAAGTAGTATCTCTAGTAGTATCAAGCATAGCATCATCAGGCAAAATAGCATCTCTAGCATCATCAGGCAAAGCAGTATCAAGCATAGCATCTCTAGCAGTATTAGGCATAGCATCTCTAACAGTATCAGGCATAGCATCTCTAGCAGTATCAGGCATAACATCTCTAGCAGTATCAGGCATAACATCTCTAGCAGTATCAGGCATAGTATCTCTAGCAGTATGAGGCATAACATCTCTAGCAGTATCAGGCATAGTATCTGTAGCAGTATCACGCATAGTAGAATCATAAGCATCATCAAGCACAGGCGACATATCAAGATTTCTAGCAGGAGGTGATGTCGCAAACTTACTCATAACTGAAGGTGAATCAAGTGCAGAGCTAGATGGAAGTTCCTTACCTCCCCTCTTAGTTGAGGGCAAGACTTTGGTTTTTGGATCTTTCAGATTCTTCATAGTGATCAACAGATATAAATCCCAAGTGACTCAGAGAATATATCAACCTCTTCCCCGGCAACGGCGCCCGAAAAATGCTGCTGACGTGCAACTATTCCTGACTTGATGCCTCCACGGCAACGGAGCCAGAAAAGAGCTTGTCCTAGTTTCTCAACAATTAGCAATTGTCTTGCAATGGCCCACCAGCGCGTGGGATTGCGGCAGTTTTCGAGGGTAGAGTATTCAACCCAAATTTGTTGGTTCGCGCGACGGGAAGTGAAAGAATATTCTCAAGTATTAGCAGCTGAATGTGTGAGATTCAACCACACCTGAAAGATTAGTATCTGCAAGCAAAGTATCAACAACAAAGTAGTATTATGACAATGGTGCCAGAAACGATCTGTTGACGGCAGACTATTCCTAACTGCTGTATCAATGGCGCCAGAAAAGTATTGTAGCAGGTAGCAGTGTAACGAGTAATAGCAGTGGCAAGGAACAACAGTAGCGACAACAGTAGCAAGTAGCAACAGTAGCAAGTAACATCAGTAGCAACAGTAGTGTCAGCAGCAGCAGGGCAAAGGAAGTAACAGTAGCAGCAAGTAACAGTAGCAGCAACAGTCGTAACAGCAGCAGAGCAAAACAAGTAACCGCAGCAGCAAGTAACAGTAGCAGCAACAGTAGTAACAGCAGCAGAGCAAAGCAAGTAACAGCAGCACTGGGACAAACTCGTAGGCAATGGGTCGGCGATTCGTTGGATGACATTCATCATGCAGCAGTTATAACACGGAGAGACATGTGGCTAGCTCCCGTTCTTCAATGTGATGTAGGCATGCATTTCGTGTGTCGTCACACATGCTTAGGGAGGAGAACTTGCATGACATCTATTGTCCATCCCTCCCGTGGCAGCGGGGTCCAATTGGATACTATGGGATATTAAGGTTCTCCTTTTAATAAAGAACCGGACCAACGCATTAGCACTTGGTGAACACATGAAATCCTCAAACTATGGTCATCACCGGGAGTGGTTCTGGTTATTCTCACTCCGGGGTTGCCGGATCATAACACATAGTAGGTAACTACAACTTGCAAGACCGGATCTAAAACACACATATATTGGTGACAACATAATAATTTCAGATCTGAAATCATGGCACTCGGGCCCTAGTGACAAGCATTAAGCATGGCAAAGTAGTAGCAACATCAATCTCAGAACATAGTGGATACTAGGGATCAATCCCCGTCAAAACTAACTCGATTACATGATAGATCTCATCCTACTCATCACCGTCCAGCGAGCCTGCGAATAGATTACTCACGAACGATGAAGGGCTTCATGGAATTGGAGAGGGAAGAAGGTTGATGATGACGATGGCGACGATCTCCCTAATCCGGAGCCCAAAAACGGACTCCAGATTTGCCCTCCAGATGAAGAACAGGATGTGGCGGTGCCTCTGGATCGGAAACGCGATGAAATCTTCTCTCTTGATTTTTTTCGGGACGAAAGGGAATAAATAGAGCTGGAGTTGGGGGCGGCAGGGCCACGTGGGCCCCACAAGCTTGATTGCCGCGGCCAGGGGGGCCACGGCGTCAGGGCTTGTGGCCCACTGGCCCGTCCCCTCTGGTGGATCTTTGTGTAGGTTTTTTTCATATTTTACCGAAATATTCTCAGTAAATTTTTAGGACGTTCCGAGAACTTTCATTTCTGCACAAAACAACACCATGGCAATTCTACTGAAAACAGTGTTAGTCTGGGTTAGTTCCATTCAAATCATGCATGTTAGAGTCCAAAACAAGGGAAAAAGAGTTTGGAAGAGTAGATACGATGGAGACGTATTAGTGATGTCGCATCTTCTAGGTGATGTTCTCCACCTTGCAAGCCAAACAGAGGAAGGGATGCCAACGAACTAGGCTGACTGCGTATCCATCACGACGATCGGGGACGGGCTGGACGACATCTACTATAGTGGATCGGGACAAGTGGTGAGGATGGGGAGCCAGGGTGGCGAACGAGGAGGGCTCGAGCACGGGGAAAGGCTGGAGGGTGGCGGGAGAAGGAGGAAGGGTTTGGAGGATTTGGTTCAATTTGCGGTGTGGTCAGACTATCACGTCCAACATGGCGAGTGCGCCCGGGTGCCCTCATATCCACCCCATATTTGAGCTGGATATGAGGGGTGCCGGTCAGCCTAGGCATTGAAGGCTCATTTAAGAAGTCCGTCTAGGTCGAAATTTTGTGACCGATTAGTGACCAGGCGGCCCGCCCGAGCGTATGAGGCGGGTTTGAGGCGCACAATTGTAGATGCTCTAACTCCACCAAGTAGATCTCATGACATAATTGAGCATATCAACCCCGATGGTACATACACACCCACCCTAACTTCAGGTCTCCACATAGACAATGTTTGTTTCAACTTTCGGAGGAAGTTTTAACTGGTAAAGTTGAAGCTGAAACAAACGGCTAACCAGTTGTGGAATCATAGCCCTAAACTGATTTATGTTATTTCGAGTGTAACAACCCAAAGCACATCTGAGTGTTCTTCATATCCAAAGTAGTTTCCCTAGCCTCCCTCATTCCCTTGACATTTGGTCATAATTATGTCATAAATGACACAACAGGCATGAGCTATCTCTCCCTCCGCCCCTCCTCCTGAAACAATGTTTTCATTAGCTCATAGTTCTTTCCACAACTACGTTGTCAAACAATTAACCTTCACCGTAACAGCTTCCTCGGCACGCCAAGTCCACAACTGAATTTGTCAAAGTTGCAGCCCAAGAAACAAGGTCCTTAAATCCTACCTTGCGCGTTTCATTGTAGTTGTTGTCATCGACGATAACAAGACTTCGGTTTTTCCACAACTGGCAGAGCTGGAAGATGCATCGGCTACTTGATAGTGTATCATTGAGTCTAAAAGAGGTATTGAAGACCTTTGAGCCCCTTTTCACATTATCAAGGTTGGATATGCTCCACATTATGGTAGGCAATAAGGGCAGGTGAAGATTTCAAAGTGTCATGTGCTAACTTGCATGGCAGCTATGCCGATGAAGAGCGATGGTTTGGTTCTAGGGGGACTTTGGTAGTTGACTTATTGACTTGTCTGATGCATTCACATGCGTCCTTTTCTTTATGTGAAAATAGAGTTGTTATGGCTTCCTTTAGGTAGTGATGATGAATGTTGACCGATGGTCGACGGTGAATGCCTAGTTTGACGCGAGTCTTCATATTTCATCTTCGAAGATCAACACCAATATCAAAAATTGTAGTACGCACGAGCAGTCGACTATTTAGCACAGGAAAATATATACTTCACATGGCCCTAGCAATGCAAGCTTTGTTGGTGGTCCTTTTTGTAGTGAAATCAGAGTTGGTGGTTCGAGGAGGAGTGATGTTGAGGGCACTTGTGGGTATGTTCGAAGATGGCTTTTGTTTTGGTTATGTATATATGGTTTATGATGACAGCCTTGTGAGTTGATGGTGTTGTTTGTATCTCATGTTCCATGAAAGTCGTAGGTGTGTTGTAATAGCTTTTCTTGTGGTTTTATCCAAATTAACTAGCCTATTATCTTCTTATTGAAAGTGCATTCTTAGTGTTTATGACCACAGGGTTAGTGTTTCCATTGGGACGCTTTGACCACATAGAGGGACCTGCATGGGCCACCAATGACGGAACCGAATCTGGCATATCTCGGGTAGGGGGTCCTACTTGTGATGGCTATGGGATTTCTTAGAAGAGGAAGGGTGATGTAGTAAAGTAGTGGAAAGTATTTTCCTCAGTTAAGAAACAAGGTTAATCGAACCGATAGGAGAATCGAGCAAGCAACCATCAACAACACCTATGCACAAAAGAGAAAATACTTTCACCCAACAAGGGCGAGAGGGTTGGCAATCCCCTTGTACTCGTCAGCGACAAGATTAGATCTCATAGTACTAGATTTGTAAATTACAAAGTGAAATAAAAGTAAATAAATTACATCAATATATTTTTAGTTTTTGTAATATGATTGAAGTAGACCCACGGGCCATAGTTTTCATTTGAAGCTTCTCTCTTAATAGCATGGCATAAGGTGGGTAGGCAAATTACTCTTGTGCAATTGATATAAAAGCACATAGTTATGACATTATTCATGGCATGATCAAATATATAGGCATTACGTCCATGACAGGTAGACCGACTCGTGCCTCCATCTACTACTATTACTCCACTAATTGACTGGCTCCTGCGTGCATCTATGGCAATTAAGTTTATACGAATAGAGTAACACTTTAAGAAAGATGACATAATGTAGAAAAAATAAAACCAATCAATAGGATTAAACCCTTTTTAAAAGATTGATAGGTTGACTAGAGGGGGGTGAATAGGAAACTAACAAAGTTTAATCTTTTCTTTAGACAAATTAGGTTTAGCACCAAATAGGTTGTCTAGATATGAAACTAGGAGAGCAACCTATATGACGCTAACAACAACAATTAGAAGCAATAAATAAATACAAGTAAAGGTAAGAAATAACCACAAGTGGAACCGATGAAGACAACGATGTGTTTTTGAAGTTCCTTCCCTTTAAGGGGAAGTACGTCTCTGTTGGCGCGGTGGGGAGGCACAATGCTCCCCAAGATGCCACTAAGGCCACCTTATTCACCTCATGCCCTCACACGATGCGAGGTGTCGTGATTCCACTAAGTGGTGACTTTGAAGGCGGCGACCGAACCTTTACAAACAGGGTTGGTGCAATCTCCACAACCTAATTGGAGGCTCCCAATGAGACCACGAAGCTTCACCACAATGGAATATGGCTTCGAGGTGACCTCAACCATCTACGGTGCTCAAACACCCAAGAGTAACAAGATCCGCAAGGTATTAGTGGGGGGAATAAAATTTCTCTTGGTGGAAGTGTAGATCAAAGCCCTCTCAATCAAAGCCTAGAATATCAACCAGTTTTGTTGGCTAGGGAGAGAGAACGGGCTAAAATGGAGCTTGGAGAAAAATTGGAGCTTCGGGGGGGGGGGGGGCAAAGGTAGAGTTCTCAGGGAAGCAGAACCCCCTTATATAGTGTGTGAGGGAATCTGCCCGTTACCCATCCCTTGTGCACGAGATAGAGCGGTACTACCACTCCTCGGAGCGGTACTACCGATGATAAGAGGTAGTACCGCTCATGGGAGCGGTAGTACCTCTCAGGAAAAAGGAGATGGGCCAAAACCGAGGCAGAGATGCTAGTACCGCTGAGGGCAGTAGTAAAAATCGCTAGTACCGTGCTACGGGTGGACTACCACCCTGTACTACCGCAAAACAGGCCCATAAAAAGTGTTTGCACTTTTGAGAGCGGTACACGCAAGTGGAACTAGCAGAAAACTACCGCATTGAGCGGTACTACGCCCAGCAGGTCGGTACTACGAGTGATAAGAGGTAGTACCGGGAGCGGTACTACCGCTTGAAAAGTGCAAGGCAGGTTTAGGCGGGGTAGAAAAGCTCCATCGAAGCGGAAAAGGGGTGAGGGAGACGTGTACGTGATGATTCCACTGAGACTTTTCCAAAGCAGATCCCGTCTTAATAGTACAACTTTTCCTACGACCCAAGTCCACCGAGAACGAAGGTAAGAGCGAAAACCGTCTTCAGATCAAAACACCGAGGGGCAGGAATTGTCTTTGTGCAAACTAGAAAATACGTGAAAGGCTTATTGCACATGATTAGTCCGCAAAAGTGCCGTCATTAATCACCAAAATCACACGGGTAGAAATATGCTCTTACAATCTCCCCCTTTTTGGTGGACTGATGACAACAAGTGATTTGCATAGAGGATAAAACCTGAGACAGAATGCAACCCCATAGTCTACAGAATATAGGCAGGCTCCCCCTAAGTGTGTGCACTATTTAAGTATGCTTTTGGAATGCAAAGTGCACACACTAGGATTAACACCCCCCTATATTTTATAGACACACACTACTTGCATATTAGAAACAACTGAGAGTAATGTACTTCAGGAAGTGAAGTGAGCATGAACATAAGGGCACAATTTAAGCATCTCACGAAACTAAAGACATATGATAAAGCTAAGGTAGCATATGTCTCACACCATATGACATAGTCTCACAGGAGTCTCACACACATTAAAAACGCAAACCAACAAGTTCCACACCACACAACTTAGTCTTGTAAGCAAATCAAATGATAAAAGAGATCACAAGTGAAAAGATGAGCAATGAAAGAACACTTGTGATATGCAAATCCCAACACTCCCCCCCTTTGGCAGCAAGATGCCAAAAAGGGCAGAGAAGACACATTAGTAGTTAGCAGACTCAGAGCTATGATGAATGGTGCCAGGAGGAGCAGGAGAGCCAGGTAACTCAACATCGGAATCTCATGGGAAGTGGCGAGCAATCCGGGTGTCCTCGTCAGCAAGAAAATCCTTAGAACCACAATCAATAGTTAAGACAAGATGCCTCCCAAGAGCCTTGTGATGACTGATAGCCGCCTTGTCGGCCGCGTGAGCCCAGTACTGACCCTTATCCTGCATACAGAGAGCTTCTGGGCCCAAGAAGGTTCTCCAGTGGTGGGCGCAGCAGGGGAAGTAGTGTCCTCGTCATCTACAAAGTCCTCATCAGCCTCGTCATCAGCACAATCTTCATCCGTGTCATCAGGCATATCTTATTCATGGGCATGGTGCGTAGCCCACTTGTCCTTCTGCCTAAGTTGCACAATCTTATGAGAAACCAACTCCCCAGTTTCAAACAACTCACCAGGAAAGGAGGCTTCCCAAGTCTTCTCAATCAGATGCATCACAAAGGGGCCATCCATGGGGCACTTATGCTGAGACACTGTAGAACGGAGCTCACACCACATAACATGAAAGATATCCAAGGGTTGCACCTCACTCTTGAACTTGTGCTACTAATAGAACAAAAGCATGTCGACGAGATAGGAGTGGACCTCATCCACATTGCCAAAACGGGGAAATAAAGTGGCGCGAAAGACGTGGTGCATGATATTGATACGTCCATTTTGCATCATGCTTTCATGTTGATATTTATCGCTTTTTGGGCTGTTATTACACTTCAAGGTACAATACTTATGCCTTTTCTCTCTTATTTTGCAAGGTTTACATGAAGAGGGAGAATGCCGGCAGCTGGAATTCTGGCCAAAAAAAGGAGCAAGTTTGAGATACCTATTCTGCGCAACTCCAAAAGCCATGAAAATCAACGAGGATTTTTTTGGGATTTATAAAAAATACTGGGCCGAAGAAGTACCAGAGGGGCGGCAGCAGGAGGCCACAAGCCTGCTAGCCCCCCCCCACAACCGCACCTAGGGGCTTGTGGGATCCCACTTGGCCCTCTGGCTCCCCCCTTTTGCTACAAGAAGGGTTTCGTTCCAGAAAAATTAAAGAGGAGGCTTTTCGGAGGATTCGCCGCCGCCACGAGGCGGAACTTGACCAGAACGAATCTAGAGCTCCGACAGGACGATCCTGCCGGGGAAACTTCCATCCCGAAGGGGGACATCGTCGCCATAATCATCACCAACACTCCTCTCATCGGAGGGGACTCATCACCATCAACATCTTCATCAGCACCATCTCATCTCCAAACCCTAGTTCATCTCTTGTAACCAATCTCCATCTCGCGACTCCGATTGGTACTTGTAAGGTTGCTAGTAGTGATAATTACTCTTTGTAGTTGATGCTAGTTCGATTACTTGGTGGAAGATTATATGTTCAGATCCTTGATGCTATTCATTACCTCTCTGGTCATGAATATTATTAAGCTTTGTGCGTAGTTACTTTTGTTCATGAGGACGTGGGATAAGTCATGCTATAAGTAGTCATGTGAATTTGGTATTGGTTCGGTATTTTGATGTGTTGTATGTTGTTTTTCCTCTAGTGGTGTTATGTGAACTTCGACTACATAACACTTCACCATTATTTGGGCCTAGAGGAAGGCATTGGGAAGTAGTAAGTAGATGATGGGTTGCTAGAGTGACAGAAGCTTAAACCCTAGTTTATGCGTTGCTTCGTAAGGGGCTGGTTTGGATCCACTAGTTTAATGCTATGGTTAGACTTTGTCTTAATTCTTCTTTTGTAGTTGCGTATGCTTGCAAGAGGGGTTAATCATAAGTGGGATGCTTGTCCAAGTAAGGTCAGTACCCAAGCGCCAGTTCACCCACATATCAAACTATCAAAGTAACGAACGTGAATCATATGAACATGATGAAAACTAGCTTGACAGAAATTCACATGTGTCCTCGGGAGCGTTTTACCTCCTATAAGACTTTGTCCAGGCTTGTCCCTTGCTACAAAAGGGATTTGGCCACTTTGCTGCACTGTTGTTACTTTTGTTACTTGCTACTTGCTACGAATCATCTCACCACACAAGTACTTGTTACCGATAATTTCAGTGCTTGCGGATATTACCTTGCTGAAAACCACTAGTGAGATCCTTCTGCTCCTCGTTGGGTTCAACACTCTTACTTATTGAAACGACTACGATAGATCCCCTATACTTGTGGGTCATCAAGACTCTTTTCTGGCGCCGTTGCCGGGGAGTGAAGCGCCTTTGGTAAGTGGAAATTGGTAAGGAAACATTTATATAGTGTGCTGAAATTTATTGTCAGTTGTCACTATGGAAACTAATCCTTTGAGGGGCTTGTTCGGGGTATCTTCACCTCGAACGGAAGCACAAAGAGTGGCTCCTCAACCTGTTGCACCTACTGAAAATATTTGCTATGAATTTCCTTCGGGTATGCTTGAGAAACTGCTGGCTAATCCTTTTACAAGAGATGGAACATCACATCCAGACCTGCATCTAATCTATGTAGATGAAGTTTGTGGTTTATTTAAGCTTGCAGGTTTGCTCGAGGATGAGGTCAAGAAGAAGGTCTTTCCCTTATCTTTGAGGGATAAGGTGTTGACATGGTATAGGCTATGTGATGATAATGGATCATGGAACTACAATCGGTCGAAATTGGAATTTCATCAAAAGTTTTATCCTATGCATCTAGTACATCGTGATCGGAATTATATTTATAATTTTTTGCCTAGTGACAGAGAAAGCATCACTCAAGCTCGGGGGAGGCTTAAATCAATGTTATATTCATCCCCCAACCATGAGCTCTCGAGAGAAATTATCATTTAGAACTTCTATGCTCGGCTTTCTCATGATGATCGCACCATGCTTGACACTTCTTGTACCGGTTCTTTTATGAAGATAGATATTGACTTCAAATGGAATTTATTGGAGAGAATTAAACGCAACTCTGAAGATTGGGAGCTTGATGAACGTAAGGAGTCAGGTATGAATTTCAAGTTTGATTGCGTTAAATGCTTTGTTGAAACGGATACTTTTTGTGATTTTAGCGCTAAGTATGGACTTGACTCTGAGATAGTAGCTTCATTGTGTGAATACTTAGCTGCTCATATTGATCTCCCCGAAGAGAAGTGGTTTAAATATCATCCTCCCTTAGAAGTCAATGTAGTTAAACCCAATCCAGCTGAAGAGAAAGTCATTGCCTATAATGATCCTATTGTTCCCATTGAATACATTGAGAAACCACCTTTCCCTGTTAGGATAAAGGATCATTCTAAAGCTTCAACTGTGATACGTAGAGGCTACATTAGAACATCTACTGCCCCTGAGCAAATTAGAGTTGAACCTATTATCAAAGATCTCCTGTCCGACAATGTTGATGGCCATGATATTCACTTCTGTGAAGATGCTGCTAGAATTGCTAAACCACACGCTAGAGACAAACATAGGCTTGTTGTTGGCACGCCTGTTGTTTCTGCTAAGATAGGAGATCATTGTTATCATGGTTTATGTGACATGGGTGCTAGTGTTAGTGCAATACCTCAATCCTTATATGATGAAATTAAAGACGAGATTGCACCTGTCGAGATAGAACCCATTGATGTCACTATTCAACTTGCCAGTAGAGATACTATCTCCCCTGTGGGAATTGTTAGGGATGTTGAAGTCTTGTGTGGTAAAACGAAGTATCCTGCCGATTTCCTCTTTCTTGCTACCACACAAGATAGCTTTTGTCCCATCATATTTGGCAGACTTTTTCTCAATACTGTCAATGCTCATATTGACTGTGAGAAGCAAACTGTCACTGTTGGCTTTGAAGGTGTGTCACATGAGTTCAATTTCTCCAAGTTTTGTAGACAACCTCATGAAAAAGAGTTGCCCAGTAAGGATGAAACTATTGCCTTAGCTTCTATTGCCGTGCTTCCTACTGATCCCTTAGAGCAATACTTGCTTGAGCATGAAAATGATATGCATATGGATGAAAGGGATGAGATAGATAGAGTTGTCTTAGAACAACATCCTATCCTCAAGAATAATCTGCCTGTTGAACTGCTTGGGGATCCACCCCCACCAAAGGGTGATCCTGTGTTCGAGCTTAAAGAGATACTCCTAAGTATGCTTATCTTGATGAAAAAGAGATATATCCTGTTATTATTAGTGCTAGCCTAGAGCATGAAGAAAAGAAGTTACTAAAAACTCTGAGGAAGCATTGTGCTGCTATTGGATATACTCTAGATGATCTTAAGGGCATTAGTCCCACTCTATGCCAGCATAAGATTAAAACTGATCTTGATTCCAAGCGAGTTGCTGATCATCAACGTAGATTAAATCCTAAGATGAAAGAGGTAGTTAGAAAATAAATACTAAAGCTCCTGGAAGCGGGTATTATCTATCTTGTTGCTCATAGTGATTGGGTGAGTCCGGTGCATTGCGTCCCTAAGAAGGGAGGTATTACCGTTGTCCCTAATCATAAGGATGAATTGATCCCACAGAGGATTATTACTGGCCATAGGATGGTGATCGATTTCAGGAAACTGAATAAAGCCACTAGGAAAGATCATTACCCTCTGCCTTTTATCGGCCAAATGCTAGAAATGTTGTCTAAACACACACACTTATGCTTTCTAGATGGTTATTCTGGTTTCTCCCAAATACCAGTTGCACAAGCTCATCAAGAGAAAACCACTTTCACCTTCCCTTTCGGTACCTTTGCTTACAGACATATGCCTTTTGGCTTATGTAATGCACCTGCCACCTTTTAAAGATGTATGATGGCTATATTCTCTCACTTCTGTGAAAAGATTGTTGAGGTTTTCATGGATGACTTCTCCGTTTGCGGGTCTTCTTTTGATGATTGCCTTAGCAACCTTGATCGGGTCTTGCAGAGATGTAAAGACACCAATCTTGTCTTGAATTGGGAGAAGTGCCACTTTATGGTTAATGAAGGCATTGTCTTACGACATAATTTTTTTGAAAGAGGTATTGAAGTCGATAGCGCTAAGGTTAATGCAATCGAGAAAATGCCATACCCCACAGATATCAAAGGTATAAGAAGTTTCCTTGGTCATGTTGGTTTCTATAGAAGGTTCATTAAAGACTTCTCTAAGATTTCTAGGCCTCTTACCAATCTCTTGCAAAAGGATATTCCTTTTGTCTTTGACGATGATTGTGAGGAAGCCTTCGAAATACTTAGGAAGGCTTTGATAACTGCACGTGTTGTTCAACCACCTGATTGGAACTTACCTTTTGAAATCATGTGTGATTCTAGTGATTATGCTGTTGGTGCTGTCCTAGGGCAAAGAGTTGATACTAAGTTGAATGTTATTCACTATGCTAGTAAAACTCTAGACAGTGCCCAAAGAAACTATGCTACTATGGAAAAGGAATTTTTAGCAGTCATGTTTGCATGTGAAAAGTTCAGGTCTTACATAGTTGATTCCAAAGTCACTATTCACAATGATCATGCTGCTATTAAGTACCTCATGGAGAAGAAAGACGCTAAACCTAGACTTATCAGATGGGTTCTCTTGCTACAAGAATTTGATTTGCATGTTGTCGACAGAAAGGGTGCTGATAAGCCAGTAGCAGATAACTTGTCTAGGTTGGAGAATATTCTTGATGACCCACAACCTATTGATGATAGCTTTCCTGGTGAGCAACTGAATGTCATCAATAATTCACGTAGTGCACCGTGGTATGCTGATTATGCAAACTATATCGTTGCCAAATATATTCCACCTAGTTTCACATACCAACAAAAGAAGAAATTCTTCTTTGACTTGAGACATTAGTTTTGGGATGATCCTTACCTTTATAAGGAAGGAGTAGATGGTGTTATTAGACATTGTGTAGCTGAACATGAACAGGGACATATCCTACAGAAGTGTCACTCCGAGGCCTACGGAGGACACCATGCGGGAGATAGAACCGCACACAAGGTATTGCAATCAGGTTTCTATTGGCCCACTCTCTTCAAGGATGCCCGTAAGTTTGTCTTGTCTTGTGACGAATGTCAAAGAATAGGTAATATCGGTAAACGTCAGGAAATGCATATGACCTATTCACTTGTTATTGAACCATTTGATGTTTGGGGCTTTGATTATATGGGACCTTTTCCAAAATCCAACGGGTATACTCATATCCTAGTTGCTGTTGATTACGTCACTAAGTGGGTAGAAGATATCCCAACTAGTAGTGCTGATCACAACACCTCTATGAGGATGCTTAAAGAAGTTATTTTCCCTAGATTTGGAGTCCCTCGATATCTAATGACCGACGGTGGTTCACATTTCATTCAGGGTGCTTTCTGTAAAACGCGTGCTAAGTACGATGTCAACCATAGAATTGTGTCCCCTATCACCCTCAGTCCAGTGGTCAAGTAGAGCTAAGCAATAGAGAGATTAAACTAATTCTGCAAAAGACTGTCAATAGGTCTAGAAAGAATTGGCCTAAGAAGCTCCATGATGCATTGTGGGCTTATAGAACTACGTGTAAGAATCCCATGGGCATGTCTCCGTACAAAATGGTGTACGGTAAAGCATGTCATTTACCTCTTGAGCTAGAGCATAAAGCTTATTGGGCAATCAATGAGCTCAACTTTGATTTCAAACTTGCTGGTGAGAAGAGGTTATTTGATTATTAGCTCGCTTGATGAATGGAGAACTCACGCATCTGAGAATGCCAAGTTGTTCAAAGAAAAGGTTAAGAGGTGGCATGATAAAAGGATACAAAAGAGTGAGTTCAATGTAGGTGATTTTGTCTTGCTATATAATTCTCGTTTAAGATTTTTTGCACACAAGTTTCTCTCTAAATGGGAAGGTCCCTATATTGTTGAGGAAGTATATCATTCCGGTGCTAGAAAGATCAACAACACAGAAGGTAATTGTCCGAGAGTGGTAAATGGGCAGAGAATCAAGCATTATATCTCACGTACTCCCATAAATGTTGAAAGCAATATTATCAATACAATAACTCCGGAGGAGTACCTAAGGGATATATATCAGCCTGTTTCAGACTCCAAAAACGAAGAGGTACGTGATTCGGTAAGTAAACAGACTCCAAAACTTTTCCAGTAGAATTTTTCTCCGTTTTGGAATATTTAGAAAAATAGAAAATTTTGAAGTAGTCCGGAAAGCGCACGAGGAGGCGACAAGCCTGCCAGGTGCGGGCCACCCCCTGGCCGCGCCTGGGGGCTTGTGGCCACCTCGTGTGCCTCCCGGACTCCGTTTCCTTGTGGAGTACTCCTTCTGGTCTAGAAAAAGTCATTATATATTCTCCCGAAAGGTCTGACCCTCGAATCACGCACATTTCCTCTGTTTTCGTTTTGAGTCCTGTTTTCTGCCGCAGATTTGGGGCAGGTTGTCTTCTCAAGATTCAGAGGGGGAGAGCTACGTGGCTGATTACCTTGCTAACCCCAAGGTCTATGGGGACTTGGATCCTTATGGCTGGATCACTGATGAGGAAGAAGATTATGATCCCAAGGGGAAGGAACAAACAAGTTCCGATGAGGAGGAGGATCCTCTACCTCAACCTGGACACACACATGTGGAGTTCAAGAAGTCAAGCCTCCCTGAATCAAGGAAGAAGCCTAAGACTTCGTTTATCCCTTCTCGTTTCTTGCATGAGAGTAAGCAGGAGTTATGCAAAAGGGTGTTGAGGCTTGAAGAGGAAATTGATGATCTGAAGGAGCAGAATATTATGCTCAAGTGGAAATTAAACAAGTTCAAGGCCTCTGCAACAACTCCACCACCATCACCTCAAAAGGACGACAACTAAGCATGGGTATGGGCAATACCCTTGGCTTGTGCCAAGCTTGGGGGAGTTGCCCCGGTATCGTATCACCATCATATCCTTTGCCTTTACCTTTGTTTTAGTTTGTTCCTTTTCAGTTTTCTCTTTCTCTAGTAGATTACAGGTCTTAGTGTTTTAGGCTTGAGTTTTGCTTTGTGTCACCCCCGATGTATTCGAGCTCGTGAGCCATATAATAAAGAGTGTCTTAGTTAAGGGCCTTGCCTCATGCCATAATCAAGATAATGAGAAAAGAACAAAAGCATGAAAGATCATGTAATGATCTTATGGGAAGTGATGGCTTCCCATATAAATGAATGTTGATTGAAACTTGTTGAGGGTAGACAAACGTATACCTTGGTCATTGTTGCAATTAATAGGAAGTGATAAAGAAGGAGAGGTTCACATATAAATATATCATCTTTGACACCATCTATGATTGTGAACACTCACTACACTATTACATGCTTAGAAGTGGATGTTGGACAAGGAAGACAACATAATAAATTGTGTTTTCTTGGTTACGAACAATGTTATATGACTAGAGATCTCTTAGCATGTGACGATTGCTTCCACCTCATATTAGCCAAAACTCCCGCACCAAGTAGAGATACTACTTGTGAATCCATCGACCTTTAACCCAGTTTTGCCATGAGAGTCCACCATACCTACCTATGGATAGAATAAGATCCTTCAAGTAAGTTGTCAACGATGCAAGCAATAAAAATTTCTCCCTAAATATGTATGATCTATTAGTGTGTGGAAAATAAGCTTTGTACGAACCTGTGATGAGGAAGTCATAAAAGCGACAGACTCCATAATAAAGTTCTTTATCATAGGAGGCAATATAAAGTGACGTTCCTCCACACTAAGAGGACACACATCCAAACCTCAAAAGCTCATGACAACCTCTCCTTCCCTCTGCGAAGGGCCTATCTTGTACCTTTACTTTTTGCCCTTGAAAGAGTCATGGTGATCTTCACCAATTCCTTATTTCGCCTTTATCTTGGCTAACGTCATATGCTTGGGAAAGATCTATATTCATATGTCAACTTGGAAATAAATATTCATGAATTATTGTTGTTGACATTACCCTTGAGGTAAGTGGCTGGGAGGCGAAACTATAAGCCCCTATCTTTCTCTGTGTCCGATTGGAACTTTGATCTCATGAGTACCACGTGAGTTGTAGCAATTGTAGAAGACAAAAGGATGATTGAGTATGTGGATTTGCTTTACAAGCTCTTATTTGTCTCTTTCCGATGTTGGGATAAATTGCAATTGCTTCAATGACTAAAGGCTATCGGTTGTTAATTCTCGGTAAGGCTCTTGATCCATACTTTACTTTGTGAAGGAATTATCACTTTAGCATGAAAGATTATATGTTCGTATTGCTGTTCTGAGTATGATCATGATGCCTGCATGGTCGTATCTTGTTTCGTCGACATCTCTCTTCCTAAACATGTGGGCATATTTATTGATCTCGGATTTCACTTGAGGACAAGCAAGGTCTAAGCTTGGGGGAGTTGATTCGTCCATTTTGCATCATGCTTTCATGTTGATATTTATTGCTTTTTGGGTTGTTATTACACTTCAAGGTACAATACTTATGCCTTTTCTCTCTTATTTTGCAAGGTTTAAATGAAGAGGGAGAATGCCGGCAGCTGGAATTCTGGCCTGAAAAAGGAGCAAGTTTGAGATAACTGTTCTGCGCAATTCCAAAAGCCGTGAAATCAACGAGGATTTTTTGGGATTTATAAAAAATACTGGGCCGAAGAAGTATCAGAGAGGCGCCAGCAGGAGGCCACAAGCCTGCTAGGCGCGGCCCCCCTGGCCGCACCTAGGGGGCTTGTGGGCTCCCACTTGGCCCTCTGGCTCCCCCCTTTTGCTACAAGAAGGGTTTTGTTCCAGAAAAAATCAAGAGGAGGCTTTTTAGAGGATTCGCCGCCGCCACGAGGCGGAACTTGAGCAGAACCAATCTAGAGCTCCCGAAGGCGATCCTGCCGGGGAAACTTCCCTCCCGGAGGGGGAAATCGTCGCCATCGTCATCACCAACACTCCTCTCATCGGAGGGGACTAATCACCATCAACATCTTCATCATAACCATCTCATCTCCAAACCCTACTTCATCTCTTGTAACCAATCTCCGTCTCGCGACTCCGATTGGTACTTGTAAGGTTGCTAGTAGTGTTAATTACTCTTTGTAGTTGATGCTAGTTGGATTACATGGTGGGAGATTATATGTTCAGATCCTTGATGCTATTCATTACCTCTCTGGTCATGAATATGATTATGCTTTGTGAGTAGTTACTTTTGTTCCTGAGGACGTGGGATAAGTCATGCTATAAGTAGTCATGTGAATTTGGTATTCGTTCGGTATTTTGATGTGTTGTATGCTGTTTTTCCTCTAGTGGTGTTATGTGAACGTCGACTACATAACACTTCACCATTATTTGGGCCTAGAGGAAGGCATTGGGAAGTAGTAAGTAGATGATGGGTTTCTAGAGTGACAGAAGCTTCAACCCTAGTTTATGCGGTGCTTCGTAAGGGGCTGATTTGGATCCACTAGTTTAATGCTATGGCTAGGCTTTGTCTTAATTCTTCTTTCGTAGTTGCGGATGCTTGCGAGAGAGGTTAATCATAAGTGGATGCTTGTCCAAGTAAGGGCAGTACCCAAGCGCCGGTCTACCCACATATCAAACTATCAAAGTAACGAACATGAATCATATGAACATGATGAAAACTAGCTTGACAGAAATTCCCATGTGTCCTCGGGAGTGTTTTACCTCCTACAAGACTTTGTCCAGGCTTGTCCTTTGCTACAAAAGGGATTGGGCCACTTTGCTGCACCGTTGTTACTTTTGTTACTTGCTACTTGCTACGAATCATCTCACCGCACAACTACTTGTTACCGATAATTTCAGTGCTAGCAGATATTACCTTGCTGAAAACCACTTGTTAGATCCTTCTGCTCCTCATTGGGTTCGACACTCTTACTTATCGAAAGGACTACGATAAATCCGTTATACTTGTGGGTCATCAGATATCAAAGAAGGGTTCCAACACCCAAGTGGACTTTTCTATAGTAGAGGAGATCTTCTCAGTGCTGAACTTGTACAGGGCTTGGTTGTGGGTAGCAGCATACTCATGGTGAGGACGGAATCCCAGAGGGGTCTCAAGACCCTTGTCCTCAATGTGGAGAAGATCCATAAAGGATTTCCAGGGAGCAGAAAGCAGCCTACCATTGGTCATCCATTGAAGAGTCCGGGCCTCGTTAGTACCCAGGTGAACCATGGCAAAGAACACCGCAATAATCTCGGCATCAAAGTCTTTGTTGAACTACATAATACCAAGGATGTCGTGCTTCTCACAAAGGGAGAGACCAGTCCTGAAATACCTTTCATTGTGCTGCATATGTTCAACATCAATAAACTTGACATGAGGAACATACATGTTCTCCCTTGGCTTTAGAATGTCATTGTAGATGGACAGTTGCTTCCGGGTCCAGAAGGGACGGTTGAGCATTGAAGGCTCCTGAGGATCCACATAGGGATTAAGCTTGCGGGACATCCAGAATTCCTTAGCGATCAGACTAGCCATGGATTGGGACTTCAAGGGCGTGACAACAGGGCAGTTCCCCTTGGATTTTGAAGCGGACTGCCTAACTTGCATGGCAGGAACAACCTCCTGTGGTTGGATGGAGTTGTCATCCTCAAAAGAACGGTACCTCTTTGTGTTGCCACGCTTGGGGTTCGCCTACGCTCCTGAGCAGCTGAGATGCCACCTCCTAGGATAAAAAATACATCAAGATGAAAGCACGAGAGAACACCGATGAGAACACGACAGCAAGACACAATGATAGTCGAGAAAGAAATGATGAACAAGAAGAAAAAGAGGGAAAAGGCCAGCCCAGGGTGGTATTACCGCTCACAGGGGTGGTGCTACCTATAATGAGCGGTTGTACCACTTAGGACTGGAACCGTGGGAAAAAAACCACCACAGGCCAGATCCGGTACTATTGTGGGTGCCTTGACCACAAAATTTCTAAAATATCAACATATCTAAACTCAAGCTATCATCCACTCCCCTCACATGCCACAAATCGGACCCAAAAATACCTAGGTACATCACATATTGTCCAAGACCTAGATCTGAAAAAGAGACCAAAGGAGGAGGAGAACGGGGACAATACCGGTATCCATGGCAAGAGGAGAGGGTGGAGAACGATCCCTCTGGTTGAAATTGCAAATGGGTGGTCGAAAACGGAGATCGGGGACGGCCAACGGAGCCTAGGGGTCGCCTGGAGAGATACCCCCATGAGGAGGAGTGGGGATGAATGGGAAGGGGGAGAGAAACTGCCCCTGCGCGGCCCCGTAACACCCCATGGGAGACACGAAGTGGTAGTACCGCTGCCCTAGCGGTAGTACCGCCTAGTGGTACAACCTCTTATCATCGGTAGTACTGCTAGGGCAGTGATACGTCCATTTTGCATCATGTTTTCATGTTGATATTTATCGCTTCTTGGGCTGTTAGTTCACTTCACGGTACAATACTTATGCCTTTTCTCTCTTATTTTGGAAGGTTTACATGAAGAGGGAGAATGCCGACAGCTGGAATTCTGGCCTAAAAGTGGAGCAAGTTTGAGATGCCTATTCTGCGCAACTCCAAACGCCGTAAAAATTAACGAGGATTTTTTTCGGGAATTATAAAAAATGCTGGACAGAAGAAGTGCCAGAGGGGCGCCAGCACGTGGCCACAAGCCTGCTAGGCGCGGCCACCCCCCTGGCCGCGCCTAGGGGGCTTGTGGGCACCCAGCTGTCCCTCTGGCTCCCCCTTTTGCTACAAGAAGGGTTTCGTCCGGAAAAAAAATCAAGAGGAGGCTTTTCGGAGGATTCACCTCCGCCACGAGGCGGAACTTGAGCAGAACCAATCTAGAGCTCTGACACGACGATCATGCCGGGGAAACTTCCCTCCCGGAGGGGGAAATCGTCGCCATCGTCATCACCAACACTCCTCTCATCGGAGGGGACTCATCACCATCAACATCTTCATCATAACCATCTCATCTCCAAACCCTACTTCATCTCTTGTAACCAATCTCCGTCTCGCGGCTCCGATTGGTACTTGTAAGGTTGCTAGTAGTGTTAATTACTCTTTGTAGTTGATGCTAGTTGGATTACTTGGTGGAAGAGTTTATGTTCAGATCCTTGATGCTACTCATTAGCTCTCTGGTCATGAATATGATTATGCTTTGTGAGTAGTTACTTTTGTTCCTGAGGACATGGGATAAGTCATGCTAATAGTAGTCATGTGAATTCGGTATTCGTTCGATATTTTGATGTGTTGTATGTTTTTTTTCCTTTAGTGGTGTGCTACTTCAACAAAAGACCTTCCAACGGAGCCAGAAATAGGAGTGTTGCTTGATACTCCTCAACAACGGCACCAGGAATCCATCTGCTACGGCTACGCCTTGAGGGACTTCCTAGGCAAATATGCAAAGGATTTCCCCCATGGCCTTGGAGCCTTGCGTTGGTGTTCCCTCGAAGCGGGAAGGGTGATGTAGCACAGCGGTGGTAAGTATTTCCCTCAGTTTGAGAACCAAGGTATCGATCCAGTGAAGGAGTATCACAAGTGCCTGCACGAACACAAAAAAGCTTGCTCCCAACGCTATGAAGGGGTTGTCAGTCGCTTATAGATTGTTCGCCAAGTGAGAACTGAAAGCAGAAAAGTAACAAAGCAAAGTAAAAACGAAAGTGGAAACGATAGATGTGAATAGACCCGGGGGCCGTAGTGTTTACTACTGGCTTCTCTCATGAAAGCAAGTAGACGGTGGGTGAACAAATTACTGTCGAGCAATTGATAGAACCGCGCAAAGTCGTGACGATATCTATGGCAATGATTATATCTATAGGCATCACGTCCAAAACAAGTAGACCGGTACTTTCTGCATCTACTACTATTACTCCACACGTCGACCGCTATCCAGCATGCATCTAGTGTATTAAGTCCAAAACAACAGAGTAACGCCTTAAGCAAGATGGCATGATGTAGATGGACAATCTCATATCTACGACCGAGCCCACCTTGTTACCCTTGATGGCAACTCCACAATGTGTGCCTTGCTGCCCCTACTGTCACCGGAAAAGGTCACCACACGGTAAGAACCCAAAACCAAGCACTTCTCCCATTGCAAGAATCATAGATCTAGTTGGACAAACAAAACTCAAGACTCCGAGAGACTTACAAGGATATCAAATCATGCATATAAGAAATCAGCAAAGACTCAAATACTCCCTCCGTCCTAAAATAAGTGTCTCAAGCTTAGTACTTTTTTGTACTAGAGCTAGTACAAAGTTGAGACACTTATTTTGGGACAGAGGGAGTATATATCATAGATAATCTGATCACAAATCCACAATTCATCGGATCTCGACAAACACACCGCCAAAGAAGATTACATCGGATAGATCTCCATGAAGATCATGGAGAACTTTGTATTGAAGATCCAAGAGAGAGAAGAAGCCATCTAGCTACTAACTACGGACCCGTAGGTCTGAAGTGAACTACTCACGAGTCATTGGAGGGGCGATGATGATGATGAAGAAGCCCTCCAACTCCAAAGTCCCCTCCGGCAAGGCGCCGGGAAGGGTCTCCAGATGAGATCTCGTGGAAACGGAAGCTTGCGGCGGCGGAAAAGTATTTTTGAAGCTCTCTTGATTTTTTTCTGATTTTTAGGGAATATATAGGCACAAGATCTAGGTCAGGGGGCACTAGGGAGGCCACAAGCCTGCCCACCGCCGCCTCCCCGCTGGTGGCGGAGTGGGAGCTTGTGGGCTCCTTGTAGCCCTCCTGGCTTGGCCCACATGCCCCCTGATCTTCTTTCGTTCTGGAAAAAATCATTTCGGGGATTTTATTCCGTTTGGACTCCGTTCCAAAATCAGATCTGAAAAGAGCCAAAAACACACACAAAAAACAGGAACTAGCACTTGGCACTGAATTAATAAGGTAGTCCCAAAAAAGATATAAAAGGTACATAAAACATCCAAAGATGACAAGATAACAGCATGAAACCATCAAAAATTATAGATACGTTTGAGACATATCAAGCATCCCCAAGCTTAACTCCTGCTCGTCCTCGAGTAGGGAAGTGATAAAGAATGAATTTTTGATGCTTTCATGCTACCTAGCATAGATGTCCTCTGCAACTCCTCTTATGTGACGTGAATGTTCAGATCCGTTAGATTCAAAACAATAGTTTGCTATTGACGTGGAAACAATAATAATTCAAGCAAACTAGCAAGGTAATCATGAACTTTCAAAATTACAAGGCCAAAAGAAAGTTATCCCTATAAAATCATATAGTCTGGCTATGCTCTATCATCATTGCACAATGAATTTAAATCATGCACAACCCCGGTATTGGCCAAGTAATTGTTTCACACCTTTACTTTCTCAAACCTTTTCAACTCTCATGCAATACATGAGCGTGAGCCATGGTTATAGCGCTATAGATGGTGTGGAGTGTGGTGGAGGTTGCAAGACAAAACAAGGAGAAGATGGTGACATTAACTAGGCATATCAATGAGCTGTGGAGATGCTCATCAATAGATATCAATGTGAATGAATAGGGATTGCCATACAAATGATGCACTAGAGCTAAGAGTATGTGAAAGCTCTTAAAGAAAACTAGTGGGTGTGCATCCAACTTGCTTGCTCACGAAGACCTAAGGCAATTTTGAGGAAGCCTATCATTTCAATACAAGCCAAGTTATATAATTAAAATTTCCCACTAGCTATATGGTGGTGACAAAATGAGAAACTCTCAATCATGAAGATCATGGTGCTTAATATGCACAAGTGTGGAAAAGTGGTAGCATTCTCCCTTCTCTCTTTTTCTCTCTTTTTTTTGGTGGGCTCTTTGTCCTCTTTTTTTTGGTGGGCATCTTTGGCCTGTTTTATTTCCTCACATGGGACAATGCTCCATTAATGATGATCATCACACTTTCAACTCAAAACTTAGAGCAACGATGACTCTATATGGAATTCCTTCGGTAGTGTACCGTGACAATGATCTAGCATGGCATAGACATTAATGGAAACATCATGCTAGCTATCTTACGATCATGCAATGGCAATGTAGACGTGGTTGCACATGTCATGGTGGTAGTTGCATGTTAATATATCTAGGAATGACTCTAAAAAGCCATAGTAGGTAGGTATGGTGGCTGTTTCGAGGGAGGCTAATGGTGGGTTTTGTGCACCGGCGAAAGTTGCACGTCACTAAGAAGATGGTGATGGTGGAAGGTGAAAGTGCATTTAAACCATGGACTCAACATTAGTCATGAAGAACTCATATACTTGTTGCAAAAGTTTTATTAGTAATCAAAACAAAGCATTCAACGCATACTCCTTGGGGAAGGGTTGGTAGGTATAAACCATCGCGCGATCCTGACCGCCACGCAAAGGATGACAATCAATAGACTAATCATGCTCAGATTTCATCACATAGCGGTACACTATACGTGCATGCTACGGGAATCACTAACTTTAACACAAGTATTTCTAGATCCACAACACCTTATTTTCATAACATCAATATTACCATAACCACAACTCAAAACTAATTGAGATGAATCAAACTTCTCTAACTATTCAATGCACATGAAGGTGGAAGTTTTCGTATCCCTTTGGATAACTACCCCTTTTGAGACTACTTTCAAAGCATAGATCAACTACCAAGCCACGCACCGTTGTGCTCTAAAATATATAAGTGAAGCACACAGAGAAAAAGTATCTAGCTCAAAAGATATAAGTGAAGCATATGTGAGCTGAATTATCTACCAAAAGATATAAGTGAAGCTCAACAGAATCACGGTGAGTGCATGTCTCTCTCTCTAGGTGTGCAGCAAGGGTGATTGTGACACAACAAAAATAAAATACTCCTACGAAACAAGACGCTCCAAGCAAAAACACATAACATGTGGTGAATAAAAATATAGCCCCAAGTAACGTTACCGATGGATTAAAGACGAGAGAGGGGATGCCTTCCCGGGGCATCCCCAAGCTTAGGCTTTTACGGCATCCTTGAATCTCTTGGGGTGCCTTGGGCATCCCCAAGCTTGAGCTCTTGCCACTCTTTATCTCTTTGTCCTTAAGAACTTCACCCAAAACGTGAAAACTTCACAACACGAAACTTAAACAGAAACTCGTGATAACATTAGTATGAGAAAGCAAACCACCACTTCCTTAGGTACTGTAGCAAACTTAAATTCTACTTGTGCTGATGTTGGGTTACTCTATTTTCAATCTTCCATGGCTAATACCCCCCGATACTATCCATAGTTTCATCAAAATAAGCAACCAACACAACAAAAATAGAATCTGTTAACAGCAGACCAGTCTGTAGAATCTGTATATTTCGTATACTTATGGTACTTCAAAAATTCTGAAACATTACGATAGTCTGAAGAATTTGCGTATCAATCAACATCATAAAGAATCAACTCAAAAGCTCTTACAGAAAAAATGAAAATTCTTTTCGTGAGCAGAAAGTTTGTGTCTTTTCCAGCATGACCAAACGATCATCCCCAAGACTAATCATAACGGTTTTGCTTGGCACAAACGCAAAAAGAAACACAAAAAACACAATCATAGCAGAATTATGAAAGTGTGGAAAACACAAAACAGAAAGAAAAAGGATAGATTCGTTGGGTTGCCTCCCAACAAGCGCTATTGTTTAACGCCCTTAGCTATGCATTGATTTCAATGATGCTCACACAAAAGACAAGAATTGAGGCACAACGAGAGCATCATGGAGCATATGGCTAGCACATTTAAGTCTAACCCACTTCCTATGCATTGGGATTTTGTGAACAACAACTTGCTGGAGCAAGAATCAACTAGCATAGGAAGGCAAAACAAGCATAGCTTCAAAAATTTCAACACATAGAGAGGAACCTTGATACTATTGCAATAAGTAGAAGCATATGATCCTTTCTCATAGTAATTTTCAGTAGCATACTAAATGAATTCAACAATATAACCAGCACCTAAGGCTTTCTTTTCATGATCTCCAAGCATGCAAAGTTGACGCTCTTCAAAAATAGTGGGATTATCATCAACTAAAGTCATGACGTCTCCAAACCCACTTTCACTATTATTGCAAATATCATATTCATCATGAGTTTTGAACAAATTTTCAAGATCATAAGAAAGATCATCAACCCAATCATGATTATTGCAATAAGTAGTGGACAAAGCAAAACTAGCATGCCCAAGCTTAGGGTTTTGCATAATTTTAGCATGATTATCACTAATAGAATTTATAGTGAAACCATTGCAATCATGCTTTTCATCCAAGGAGACCTCGTGAATCACTTCATAAATTTCTTCCTCACAATTTAGAGATTCATGCATCTCAAGCAAAACTCCATAAAAATAGTCAAGTGCCCTCAACTTACTAGCAATTCGTTCCACATAAGTGGGTCTCTTAAAGAGATTAGCTAGTGGATGAGGATCCATATCACTAGATTTTCAGCAAGCGAAGATGCAAGCATATTGAAGGCACATGGCACACAAGAAAACAAAAAGCAAGCGAGAGAAAAGGGCGAACGAAAAAGGCAAAAGGCAAAAGAAAACGGCAAAGGAGAAAAGCAAATGAAAACGGCAAATGTGAAGTGGGGGAGAGGAAAACGAGAGGCAACTGGCAAAAAATGTAAATGCAAGAGATGAGTTTGTGAGACCTACTTGGATAGATCTCTCCTCCCCGGCAACATCGCCATAAAAACTTCTGCTACTGCAACAAAAGACCTTCCAACGGCGCCAGAAATAGGAGTGTTGCTTGATACTCCTCAGCAACGGCACCAGGAATCCTTCTGCTACGGCTACGCCTTGAGGGACTTCCTAGGCAAATATGCAAAGGATTTCCCCCGTGGCCTTGGAGCCTTGCGTTGGTGTTCCCTCGAAGCGGAAAGGGTGATGTAGCACAGCGGTGGTAAGTATTTCCCTCAGTTTGAGAACCAAGGTATCGGTCGAGTGAAGGAGTATCACAAGTGCCTGCACAAACACAAAAATCTTGCTCCCAACGCTATGAAGGGGTTGTCAATCCCTTATAGATTGTTCGCCAAGTGAGAACTGAAAGCAGCAAAGTAAGAAAGCAAAGTAAAAACGAAAGTGGAAACGATAGATGTGAATAGACCCGGGGGCCGTAGTGTTTACTAGTGGCTTCTCTCATGAAAGCAAGTAGACGGTGGGTGAACAAATTACTGTCGAGCAATTGATAGAACCGCACAAAGTCGTGACGATATCTATGGCCATGATTATATCTATAGGCATCACGTCCAAAACAAGTAGACCGATACTTTCTGCATCTACTACTATTACTCCACACGTCGACCGCTATCCAGCATGCATCTAGTGTATTAAGTCCAAAAGAACAGAGTAACGCCTTAAGCAAGATGACATGATGTAGATGGACAATCTCATATCTACGACAGAGCTTTTCATACACCATTATTAGCATTTAAGGCATACGTTACGTATAACGTAGGCATTTATTCGCCACTACTCCACCCCTGTCCACCGGACCGTTGTGAAGGGCAGCGCACTCTATATAAGCCGCCCTTCCCCACTGGTGGAGGGGTTGGCATTTACTGTAACCACATATTCCACTCGACACTAAGCTCCCAAGAGCACTGAGACGTAGGGCTTTTACCTCCACCGTAGAGGGGTCTGAACACATACATCCTCGCCGTAGCTAAGGCTCTGCCCATCCTTTCGTACCCTACACATCTACTGTCAGACTTATACCCACGACACCCACCTTGTTACCATTGATGGCAACTACACATTGTGTGCCTTGCTGCCCCTACTGTCACTGGGAAAGGTCACCACACGGTAAGAACCCAAAACCAAGAACTTCTCCCATTGCAAGAATCATAGATCTAGTTGGCCAAACAAAACCCAAGACTCGGAGAGACTTACAAGGATATCAAATCATGCATATAAGAAATCAGCGAAGACTCAAATATATATATCATAGGTAATTTGATCACAAATCCACAATTCATCGGATCTCGACAAACACACCGCCAAAGAAGATTACCTCGGATAGATCTCCATGAAGATCATGGAGAACTTTCTATTGAAGATCCAAGAGAGAGAAGAAGCCATCTAGCTACTAACTACGGACCCGTAGGTCTGAAGTGAACTACTAACGAGTCATTGGAGGGGCGATGATGATGATGAAGAAGCCCTCCAACTCCAAAGTCCCCTTCGGTAGGGCACCGGGAAGGGTCTCCAGATGAGATCTCGCGGAAACGGAAGCTTGCGGCGGCGGAAAAGTATTTTCGAAGCTCTCTTGATTTTTTTGATTTTTAGGGAATATATATGCGCAAGATCTAGGTCAAGGGGCGCCAGGGAGGCCACAAGCCTGCCCACCGCCACCTCCCCCCTGGTGGCGGAGTGGGGGCTTGTGGGCTCCATGTAGTCCTCATGGCTTGGCCCACATGCCCCCTGATCTTCTTTCGTTTGGGAAAAAATCATTTCGGGGATTTTATTCCGTTTGGACTCCGTTCCAAAATCAGATCTGAAAAGATCCAAAAACATAGAAAAAGAGGAACTGGCACTTGGCACTGAATTAATAAGTTAGTCCCAAAACAAGATATAAAGGTACATAAAACATCCAAAGATGACAAGATAACAGCGTGAAACCATAAAAAATTATATATACGTTTGAGACGTATCATGGTGTTATGTGAACGTCGACTACATAACACTTCACCTTTATTTGGGCCTAGAGGAAGGCATTGGGAAGTAGTAAGTAGATGATGGGTTGCTAGAGTGACAGAAGCTTAAACCCTAGTTTTTGTGTTGCTTCGTAAGGGGCTGATTTGGATCCACTAGTTTAATGTTATGGTTAGACTTTTTCTTAATTCTTCTTTCGTAGTTGTGGATGCTAGCGAGAGGGGTTAATCATAAGTGGGATGCTTGTCCAAGTAAGGGCAGAATCCAAGCGCCGGTCTACCCACATATCAAACTATCAAAGTAACGAACGCGAATCATATGAACATGATGAAAACTAGCATGACAGAAATTCCAGTGTGTCCTCGGGAGCGTTTTTCCTCCTATAAGACTTTGTCCAGGCTTGTCCCTTTCTACAAAAGGGATTGGGCCACTTTGCTGCACCGTTGTTACTTTTGTTACTTGTTGCTTGCTATGAATCATCTTACGACACAACTATCTGTTACCGATAATTTCAGTGCTTGCAGATTTTACCTTGCTGAAAACCACTTGTCAGATCCTTCTGCTCCTCGTTGGGTTCGACACTCTTACTTATCGAAAGGACTACGATTGATCCCCTATACTTGTGGGTCATCAAGACTCTTTTCTGGCGCCATTGCCGGGGAGTGAAGCGCCTTTGGTGAGTGGAAATTGGTAAGGAAACATTCATATAATGTGCTGAAATTATTGTCACTTGTCACTATGGATACTCATCCTTTGAGGGGCTTGTTCGGGGTATCTTCACCTCGAACGGAAGTGCAAAGAGTTGCTCCTCAACCTGCTGCACCTACTGAAAATATTTGCTTTGAATTTCCTTCGGGTATGCTTGAGAAACTGCTGGCTAATCCTTTTAAGGGAGATGGAACATCACATCCGGACTTGCATCTAATCTACGTAGATGAAGTTTGTGGTTTATTTAAGCTTGCAGGTTTGCCCGAGGATGAGGTCAATAAGAAGGTCTTTCCTTTATCTTTGAAGGATAAGGCGTTGACATGGTATAGGCTATGTGATGATACTGGATCATGGGACTACAATCAGTTGAAATTGGAATTTCATCAAAAGATTTATCCTATGCATTTAGTACATCATGATCGGAATTATATTTATAATTTTTGGCCTCGTGACAGAGAAAGCATCGCTCAAGCTTGGGGAAGGCTTAAATCAATGTTATATTCATGCCCCATTCATGAGCTCTTGACAGAAATTATCATTCAGAACTTCTATGCTCTGCTTTCTCATGATGATCGCACCATGCTTGACACTTCTTGTACCGGTTCTTTTATGAAGAGAGACATTGACTTCAGATGGAATTTATTGGAGAGAATTAAACGCAACTCTGAAGATTGGGAGCTTGAAGAAGGTAAGGAGTCAGGTATGAATTTCAAGTTTGATTGCGTTAAATCCTTTGTTGGAACAAATACTTTTTGTGACTTTAGCGCTAAGTATGGACTTGCCTCTGAGATAGTAGCTTCATTGTGTGAATCATTTTCTGCTCATATTGATCTCCCCAGAGAGAAGTGGTTTAAATATCATCCTCCCTTAGAAGTCAATGTAGTTAAACCCAATCCAGTTGAAGAGAGAGTCATTCCTTATAATGATCCTGTTGTTCCCAGTGCTTACATTGAGAAACCACCTTTCCCTTTTAGGATAAAGGATCATTCTAAAGCTTCAACTGTGATACGTAGAGGCTACATTAGAAGACATACACCCCCTGAGCAAATTAGAGTTGAACCTAGCATTGCTATTATCAAAGATCTTCTGTCCGATGATGTTGAGGGACATAACATTCACTTCTATGAAGATGCTGCTAGAATTGCTAAACCTCACGCTAGAGACAATCATAGGCCTGTTGTTGGCACACCTGTTGTTTCTGTTAAGATAGAAGATCATTGCTATCATGGTTTATGTGACGTGGGTGCTAGTGTTAGTGAAATACCTCAATCCTTATATGATGAAATTAAAGACGAGATTGCACCTATTGAGATAGAGCATATTGATGTCACTATCCAACTTGCCAATAGAGATACTATCTCCCCTGTGGGAATTGTTAGGGATGTTGACGTCTTGTGTGGTAAAACGAATTATCCTGCTGATTTCCTCGTTCTTGCTACCATCCAAGATAGCTTTTGTCCCATCATATTTGGCAGACCCTTCCTCAATACCGTCAATGCTCATATTGACTGTGAGAAGCAAACTATCACTGTTGGCTTTGAAGGTGTGTCACACGAGTTCAATTTCTCCAAGTTTGGTAGACAACCTCATGATAAGCAGTTGCCCAGTAAGGATGAAACTATTGCCTTAGCTTCTATTGCCGTGCCTCCTACTGATCCCTTAGAGCAATACTTGCTTGAGTATGAAAATGATATGCATATGGATGAAAGGGATGAAATAGATAGAGTTGTCTTAGAACAATATCCTAACCTTAAGAATAATCTGCATGTTGAACTGCTTGGAGATCCACCCCCACCAAAGGGTGAACCTGTGTTCGAGCTTAAACAGTTGCCGGATACTCTTAAGTATGCTTATCTGGATGAAAAAGAGATATATCCTGTCATAATTAGTGATAGCCTCTGAGAACATGAAGAAAACAAGTTACTAAAAACACCGAGGAAGCACCATGGTGCTATTGGATATACTCTATGCCAGCACAACATTAAAACTGATCCTGATTCCAAACCAGTTGTTGATCATCAAAGGAGATTAAATCCTAAGATGAAAGAGGTAGTAAGAAAAGAAATACTAAAGCTCCTGGAAGCGGGTATTATCTATCTTGTTGCTCATAGTGATTGGGTGAGTCCGGTGCATTGCGTCCCTAAGAAGGGAGGCATTACCGTTATCCCTAATGATAAGGATGAATTGATCCCACAAAGGATTATTACTGGCTATAGGATGGTGATCGATTTTAGGAAATTGAATAAATCCACTAGGAAAGATCATTACCCTTTGCCTTTTATCGACCAAATGCTAGAAAGACTGTCTAAACACACACACTTCTGCTTTCTAGACGGTTATTCTGGTTTCTCCCAAATACCAGTTGCGCAATCTGATCAGGAGAAAACCACTTTCACCTGGCCTTTCGGTACCTTTGCTTATATACGTATGCCTTTTGGCTTATGTAATGCACCTGCCACCTTTCAAAGATGTATAATGGCTATATTCTCTGACTTTTCTGAAAAGATTGTTGAGGTTTTCATGGATGACTTCTCCGTTTACGGGTCTTCTTTTGATGATTGCCTCAGCAACCTTGATCGAGTCTTGCAGAGATGTAAAGATACCAATCTTGTCTTGAATTGGGAGAAGTGCCACTTTATGGTTAATGAAGGCATCGTCTTAGGACATAATTTTTTTGAAAGAGGTATTGAAGTCGATAAGGCTAAGGTTGATGCAATCGAGAAAATGCCATACCCCACAGATATCAAAGGTATAAGAAGTTTCCTTGGTCATGCTGGTTTCTATAGTAGGTTCATTAAAGACTTCTCTAAGATTTCTAGGCCTCTTACCAATATCTTGCAAAAGGATATTCCTTTTGTTTTTGACGATGATTGTGAGGAAGCCTTCGAAATACTTAAGAAGGCTTTGATAACTGCACCTATTGAAATCATGTGTGACGCTAGTGATTATGCTGTTGGTGTTGTTCTAGGGCAAAGAGTTGATAAGAAGTTGAATGTTATTCACTATGCTAGTAAAACTCTAGACATTGCCCAAAGAAACTATGCTACTACGGAAAAGGAATTTTTAGCAGTCGTGTTTGCATGTGAAAAGTTCAGGTCTTACATAGTTGATTCCAAAGTCACTATTCACACCGATCACGCTGCTATTAAGTACCTAATGGAGAAGAAGGACGCTAAACCTAGACTTATCAGATGGGTTCTCTTGCTACAAGAATTTGATTTGCACGTTGTCGACAGGAAGGGTGCTGATAACCCCGTAGCAGATAACTTGTCTAGGTTGGAGAACGTTCATGATGACCCACAACCTATTGATGATAGCTTTCCCGGTGAGCAATTGAATGTCATCAACGCTTCACGTAGTGCACCGTGGTATGCTAATTATGCAAACTATATCGTTGCCGAATATATACCACCTAGTTTCACATACGAGCAAAATAAGAAATTCTTCTTTGAATTGAGACATTACTTTTGGGATGATCCTCACTTTTATAAGGAAGGAGTAGATGGTACCTGAACATGAACAGGGATAGATCCTATAGAAGTGTCACTCCGAGGCCTACGGAGGACACCATGCTGGAGATAGAACTGCACACAAGGTATTGCAATCAGGTTTCTATTGGCCCACTCTCTTCAAGGATGCCCGTAAGTTTGTCTTGTCTTGTGACGAATGTCAAAGAATAGGTAATATCGGTAAACATCAGGAAATGCCTATGAACTATTCACTTTTGATTGAACCATTTGATATTTGGGGCTTTGATTATATGGGACCTTTTCCAAAATCCAAGGGGTATACTCATATCCTAGTTGCTGTTGATTACGTCACTAAGTGGGTAGAAGCTATCCCTACTAGTAGTGTTGATCACAACACCTCTATCAAGATGCTTAAAGAAGTTATTGTCCCTAAATTTGGAGTCCCTAGATATCTAATGACCGACGGTGGTTCACATTTCATTCATGGTGCTTTCCGTAAAACGCTTGCTAAGTACGATGTCAACCATAGAATTGCGTCTCCCTATCACCCTCAGTCCAGTGGTCAAGTAGAGCTAAGCAACAGATAGATTAAACTAATTCTGCAAAAGACTATCAAGAGGTCTAGAAAGAATTGGTCTAAGAAGCTCGATGATGCACCGTGGGCTTATAGAACTGCCTATAAGAATCCCATGGGCATCTCTCCGTACAAAATGGTGTACGGTAAAGCATGTCATTTACCTCTTGAGCTAGAGCATAAGGCTTATTGGGCAATCAAAGATCTCAACTTTGATTTCAAACTTGCTGGTGAGAAGAGGTTATTTGCTATTAGCTCGCTTGATAAATGGAGAACTCAGGCATACGAGAATGCCAAGTTGTTCAAAGAAAAGGTTAAGAGGTGGCATGATAAGAGGATACAAAAGCGTGAGTTCAATGTAGGTGATTATGTCTTGCTATATAATTCTCGTTTAAGATTCTTTGCAGGCAAGCTTCTCTCTAAATGGGAAGGTCCCTATATTGTTGAGGAAGTATATCGTTCCGGTGCTACCAAGATCCACAACACGGAAGGTAATTGTCCGAGAGTTGTAAATGGGCAGAGAATCAAGAAATATATCTCAGGTACTCCCATAAATGTTGAAAGCAATATTATCAATACCATAACTCCGGAAGAATACCTAAGGGATATTTATCAGCCTGTTTCAGACTCCGAAAACGAAGAGGTATGTGATTCGGTAAGAAAAAAACTCCAAAACTTTTCCACTAGGAATTTTTCTCCGTTTTGGAATATTTGAAAAATAGAAAAATTGGAAGTAGTCCGGAAAGCGCGCGAGGAGGCGACAAGCCTGCCAGGCGCGGGCCCACCCCGTGGTCGTGCCTGGGGGGCTTGTGGCCACCTTGTGCGCCTCCCGGACTCCGTTTTTGTGCGGAGTACTCCTTCTGGTCTGGAAAAAATCAATATATATTCTCCCGTAAGGTCTGACCCTCCTATCACGCAGATTTCCTGTGTTTTCGTTTTGAGCCTATTTCCTGTCGCAGAATTAGGGAAGATGTCTTCTCACGATTCAGAGGGGGAGAGCAATGTGGCAGATTACCTTGCTGACCCCAAGGTCTATGGGGACTTGGATCCTTATGGTTGGACCACTGATGAGGAAGAAGATTATGATCCTAAGGGGAAGGAACAAACAAGTTCCGATGAAGAGGAGGCTCCTCTACCTCAACCTGGACACACGCATGTGGATTTCAAGAAGTCGAGCCTCCCTGACTCAAGGAAGAAGCCGAAGACTTTGTTTATCCCTTCTCATTTATTGCAGGAGAGTAAGCAGGAATTATGCCAAAGGGTGTTGAAGCTTGAAGAGGAAAATGATGATCTGAGGGAGCAGAATTTTATGCTCTAGTGGAAATTAAACAAGCTCAAGACCTCTGCAACAACTCCACCACCATCACCTCCAAAGGAAGTCAACTAAGCATGGGTATGGGCAATCCCCTTGGCTTGTGCCAAGCTTGGGGGAGTTGCCCCGGTATCATATCACCATCACATCTTTTGCCTTTACCTTTGTTTTAGTTTGTTTCTTTTCTGTTTTCTCTTTCTCTAGTAGAATAAAGGTCTTGGTGTTTCAGTCTTGAGTTTTGCTTTGAGTCACCCCCGATGTATTCAAGCTCGTGAGCCATATAAGAAAGAGTGTCTTAGTTGAAGGGCTTTGCCTCTTGCCATGATCAAAAGATTGAGAAAGAACAAAAGCATGAAAGATCATGTAATGATCTTATGGGAAGTGATGGCTTCCCATATAAATGAATGTTGATTGAAAGAGTCATGGTGATCTTCACCAATTCCTTGTTTCGCCTTTATCTTGGCTAACGTCATATGCTTGGGAAAGATCTATATTCATATGTCAACTTGGAAGTAAGTATTCATGAATTATTATTGTTGACATTATCCTCGAGGTAAGCAGTTGGGAGACAAAACTACAAGCCCCTATCTTTCTCTGTGTCGAGCTGAAACTATGATCTCATGAGTACCACGTGAGTTGTAGCAATTGTAGAGAACGAAAGGATGATTGAGTATGTGGATTTGCTTTACAAGCTCTTATTTGACTCTTTCTGATGTTGTGATAAATTGCAATTGATTCAATGACTAAAGGCTATCGGTTGTTAGTTCTCGGTAAGGTTCTTGATCCATGCTTTACTTTGTGAAGGAATTATCACTTTAGCATGAGAGTTTATATGTTGGTATTGCTGTTCTGATCATGGTCATGATGCCTGCATGTTCGTATCTTGTTTTGTCGACACGTCTCTCCCTAAATATGTGGACATATTTATTGAGCTAGGCTTTCGCTTGAGGACAAGTGAGTTCTAAGCTTCGGGGAGTTGATACGTCCATTTTGCATCATGTTTTCATGTTGATATTTATCGCTTCTTGGGCTGTTATTTCACTTCACGGTACAGTACTTATGCCTTTCCTCTCTTATTTTGCAAGGTTTACATGAAGAGGGAGAATGTCGGCAGCTAGAATTCTGGCCTGAAAGTGGAGCAAGTTTGAGATACCTATTCTACGCAACTCCAAATGCCGTAAAAATCAACGAGGATTTTTTTCGGGAATTATAAAAAAATACTGGGCCGAAGAAGTGCCAGAGGGGCGCCAGCAGGTGGCCACAAGCGTGCTAGGCGCGGCCACCCCCTGGCCGCGCCTAGGGGGCTTGTGGGCACCCAGCTAGCCCTCTGGCTCCCCCCTTTTTCTACAAGAAGGGTTTCATCCGAAATAAAAACAAGAGGAGGCTTTTCGGAGGATTCACCGCCGCCACGAGGCGGAACTTGAGCAGAACCAATCTAGAGCTCCGGCAGGACAATCGTGCCGGGGAAACTTCCCTCCCGGAGGGGGAATCGTCGCCATCGTCATCACCAACACTCCTCTCATCGGAGGGGACTCGTCACCGTCAACATCTTCATCAGCACCATCTCATCTCCAAACCCTAGTTCATCACTTGTAACCAATCTCCGTCTCTCGACTCCGATTGGTACTTGTAAGGTTGCTAGTAGTGTTAATTACTCTTTGTAGTTGATGCTAGTTGGATTACTTGGTGGAAGAGTTTATGTTCAGATCCTTGATGCTACTCATTACCTCTCGTCATGAATATGATTATGCTTTGTGAGTAGTTACTTTTTTCCTGAGGACATGGGATAAGTCATGCTAATAGTAGTCATGTGAATTTGGTATTCGTTCGATATTTTGATGTGTTGTATGTTGTTTTTCCTCTAGTGGTGTTATGTGAACGTCTACTACATAACACTTCACCTTTATTTGGGCCTAGAGGAAGGCATTGGGAAGTAGTAAGTAGAGGATGGGTTGCTAGAGTGACAAAAGCTTAAACCCTAGTTTATGTGTTGCTTCGTAAGGGGTTGATTTGGATCCACTAGTTTCATGCTATGGTTAGGCTTTGTCTTAATTCTTCTTTCATAGTTGCGGATGCTTGCAAGAGGGGTTAATTATAAGTGGCATGCTTGTCCAAGTAAGGGCAGTACCCAAGCGCCGGTCCACCCACATATCAAACTATCAAAGTAACGAACGTGAATCATATGAACATGACGAAAACTAGCATGACAGAAATTCCCGTGTGTCCTCGGGAGCGTTTTTCCTCCTATAAGACTTTGTCCAGGCTTGTCCCTTGCTACAAAAGAGATTGGGCCACTTTGCTGCACCGTTGTCACTTTTGTTACTTGTTGCTTGCTACGAATCAGCTTACCACACAACTATCTGTTACCTTTAATTTCAGTCTTGCAGATTTTACCTTGCTGAAAACCACTCGTCAGATCCTTCCGCTCGTCGTTGGGTTCGACACTCTTACTTATCGAAAGGACTACGATTGATCCCCTATACATGTGGGTCATTAGGCAGCGGTAGTAACGATCGAGAAGGCCCCAAAACGTCCAAAATATCAGCAAAAAATCAAACTTTGATGAAGAAAAATATAGAAGGCCATGCTAACTAGGTGAGTTCACTCCAAAATGAAAAGAAACATAGAGAGATAATAACTTGGAGTGAAAGAGACAAACATGAGAAATAGCCGTGAGACAAATGCCATAAGGAATGGGGGGCGGTGGCCGAAGCCACCTATGTTTGAGTTGGTAGGTATGGAACCGTGAAGATTTTAACCATGGGCCCAAAACTATAACTCGTCGTTGAAGCACAAGTGTCATCGAAGATGACTAAAGTGAATGACAGAATCGTTTTATGGATAATAGGGGGAGAGTTCATTGAGAGAACTACACTCCCCCTGAATCTATGCCTACACCTAAACACGATAATATGATGAGAGTGGTAGGGTGTGCCTAGTTTGAATCCACATTGCTGAAACCAATGATATTTAGCTCATGTCGTAACTCGCAAAATCTTGCTTCATTCAATGGATTTGTGAAGATATCTACAAGCTGTTCATTAGTGTTGAGGTAAACGAGATCAATCTCCTGAGGCTTGATATGCTCCTGGATGAAGTGGTGACGAATACTGATGTGCTTCGTCTTGCAATGTTGAACCGGGTTGTTGGAGATAGAGATGTCACTAATATTATCACAGTAAAGAGGCACTTTGTCACAAGTGGCACCGTAATCCTCTAAAGTTTGCCTCATCCATAGAAACTGAGCACAACAACTTGCAGCAGCTACATATTCACCCTCAGTGCACGAGAGAGAAACACAATTTGGTTCCTTGGAAGACCAACTTACCAGAGAGCGGCCAAGGAATTGGCAACCTCCGGGAGTTGACTTCCTATCCACATGGTCTCCCGCCCAATCCAAATCCGAATATCATGTCAGATCAAATGAAGCCCCTTTGGGATACCATAAGCCAAAGTTTGGGGGATGAGCTAAATATCGAAAGGTTTTCTTGACTGCCACATAGTGACTTTCCTTAGGTGCGGATTGAAATTGTGCACAAATTCCCACACTCAACATAATTTCTGGTCTCGATGCACAAAGTAAAGCAGAGATACGATCATAGAGCGGTATACCATTTGATCCACAGCTTTACCATTGGGATCAAGGTCAAGATGGCAGTTGAGAGGCATGAGAGTGTTGGCCTTGGCTGTTTTGAGATCATCCATCTTGAAACTTTTGAGCATGTCTTGAGTGTATTTTGCTTGATTGATGAAGGTTCCATGACTCCACTGCTGGACTTCGAATCCAAGGTAAAACTTCAACTCTCCCATCATAGACATCTCAAACTTTTTAGTCATTAGTGTAGCCAATTCTTCATTAAAAGCTTTGTTAGGAGAACCAAAGATAATATCATCTACATATAGTTGGCATATGAACAAGGTCAACTTGACTTTCTTAGTAAAAAGAGTGGGGTCAATTTTCCCAACTTAAAATCCACAGTCATGTAACATCTCGGTAAGATGCTCATACCACACGCGTGGGGCTTGTTTAAGGCCATAAAGTGCCTTATAGAGAACATACACATGATTAGGGAACTTCAGGTCCTAGAACCCTAGGGGTTGATTGACATAAACCAACTCCTTAAGGGGACCATTAAGAAATTCCCTCTTCACATCAATTTGGTATAATTTGAAGTTATGCTGAGAAGCAAATGCAAGCAGCATGCGAATAGATTCAAGGCGAGCGACAGGAAGAAAGGTTTCATCGTAGTCGATACCTTCAACTTGGGAGTAGCCTTGTTCTACCAATCTTGCATTGTTACGAGTGACGAAACCGTTCGCATCTTGCTTGTTCTTAAAGATCAACTTTGTCCCAATGACATTGTGGTTCTCCTTTGGTCTTGGCACTAGACGCCACACTTTGTTGCGCTCGAAGTTATTGAGTTCTTCATGGAGGGCTTCAACACAATCCATGTCTTCGATAGCCTCTTGTACCTTTAGTGGTTCAATGCAAGAAACAAGCACATGATGGGCACTAAAGTTTGATAATTGACGACGCGTGGTTACCCCTCTCTGTAAGCCGTCGTAGACATTATCCAGCACATGAGAAAGATTTTTGAGTGTTTTGGCAGTCTTGGCAGCGCATCTTTCTTGAATCTCCTCATGGGTAAGCTGAGAAGCATATTTGAGACTTTTACTACCTTTTTGAGTTTCCCCTTAATCTTGAGCTTGATTTTGTTCTTGCGCTTGCTCTTGATCTTGAACTTGGTCTTGATCTTGAGCTTGCTCTTGATCTCGAGCACTCTCGGAGGGGTGAGCAGAATCAAGTGCATCATTTGGTGCAGCACCATCATGAAGTTGATCTTCGCCTTGATCGAGATCACGGGGATGAGGGCCTTCAGAGCGTTCTTCGGAAGCGTGTTTAACTTGAGTCGGTGATGGTTCCACATGAGTAGAACATTGTCCTTCTCCTTCAGCCACAAGGGGTTCCTCAACAGGCAGGAAGTATCCCACGCACATTCTTCTTGTGGCTTGGGGAGGAATTTCGTCACCTACATCACAAAGACCACTTTGCTACACTTGGGAGCCATTATTCTCGTCAAACTCCATGTTACACGTGTCCTCAATGAGTCTCAAGGAGTTGTTGAGGACACGGTAAGCGCGAGAGTTTGTAGCATAACCAACAAATATGCCCTCTTGAGCTCTAGGTTCAAATTTAGACAAACGGGCACCTTTCTTAAAAATGAAACACTTACAGCCAAACACCCGAAAGTAATTGAGGTTGGGCTAGTTGCCGGTAAGAATTTCATATGAAGTCTTGTTCAAGCCTTTGTGAAGGTAGGGCCGATTGGATGCATGATATGCGGTGTTAATGGCTTCGACCAAAAAGTTATACGGATATTTAAACTCCGCCATCATGGTTCTTGGCGCATCCATTAACGTCTGATTCTTCCTCTGTGCCACACCATTTTGTTGAGGAGTGTAAGGAGCAGAGTATTGATGCTTTATTACTTCATCACTCAGAAATTCATTTAGGATGTAGTTCTTTAACTCGGTGCCATTGTCACCTCTCACCATCAATATCTTTGCATTATGTTGACGTTGAGCTTAGTTAGCAAAGTCGATGATGGTTTGTTGAGTCTCACTCTTTCTCTTGAAAAAGTATAACGAGGTATATCTTGAGTAATCATCCACTATCACCAAGAAATAGTTTCTTCCCCCAAGACTATCATAAAATGGAGGACCAAAGAGATACATGTGAAGGAGTTCCAAGGTCCTTTTTGTGTAGATGATAGTTGTGGGACGGTGAGCTGTCTCATGAATATTTCCTTCAATACATCCACTACAAGCACGATCTCTGGCGAAACTCGCATTGGTTAGTCCAAGAACATGATCCCCTTTGAGGAGACTTTGCAAAGATCTCATATTGGCATGGGCTAGCCGGCGATGCCAAAGCCACCCCACATCATCTTTAGCCATTAAGCAAGTCACGGTTTCACTGGGTCGCTCTGAAAAGTTAACCACATAGAGACCATTCTCGACATGCGCAACAAAGGCTACTTTAAGAGTCTTGCTCCACAAAAGAGCCACAGAGTTAATGCCAAATAAAGTACTAAAGCCCATAAGTTCAAGTTGATGAACGGAAAGTAAATTGTATGCGAGGGTCTCAACAAGCATAACCTTTTCAATGGTATGTTTCGGAGAAATTACCACCTTGCCGAGACCCAATACCTTTGAAATTGCATCATCGCCAAAGGAGACTTGGGTGGCAATGGATGGGTCAGGTTGAACGTCCACCACAAAGTCCTTGCTTCTAGTCATATGATTTTTTGCTCCACTATCGAGCAACCATGACACCCCACCGGAAGCAAACTCCTGCATAAGATCAATGCTTGGATTTAGGTACCCATTTTTTAATGGGTCGTCTTATGTTAGCAACAAGGGTCTTAGGAACCCAAATGGAACATGCAATGTACTCATCATAAGAACCAACAAACTTAGCAAAAACATTTCCATCATTGGCATGGCACAACACATAGGAGGGATTAAAGTGTCGGCTGTGTTGGGTAGAGGGGTATTGCCCTTCGCGGCATTACCACCCTTAGCTTGGTCCTTCTTCTTCCCATGAGTACCCTCCCCTGTTTTAACAAATGTTTCCATAAGCTAGGGAGGTTGCTTGGTCTTATTCTTCTTGTTGTTCTTCTTGGACTTAGGCGAAAACCCAACTCCTTCCTTTGCAACCACTTCCTTTTGACTGCTCAAAAGGTCATTAAGATTCTTTTCACCTTGGATGCATGTCACAAGGCCTTTCTCAAGGTGCTCTTTTAATTTTGAGTTCTCCTCCACAAGATGTGCATGCTCACAACAGGGGTTAGTAGCATGGACATTATCAACTAAAACAAATGGAGAGCAAGTGGCTATTTCCTTAGTGAATTTTACTTGGAGTTAAGCATGATAATATATTAAAAAGACATGACCACTCTTCAAGGCCTTGTGAGCCTTGTCAAGTGTTGCAAGCTCTTTCTTGAGTCTATCATGATCAATCCCAAGTGCACTCTTTTCGGATTGAAGCATACGGTAAGAACAAGAGCATGATCAAGATCCTTTTTTATCTTAGCAAGGTCATCGTTAGGTGAATCCTCAAGAATCAAACGAAGTCCTTGATCTTTTTCAAGAGCAATGGAAAGATCCACAATCTCACCGGCTATGGCCTTGTAGCATAGAGACAGTATCTTCATGCGATTCAATGAGGTCATTAGCCTCACCGAGTTGTTCCAAGAGACAAACAACATGCTTCTTGTATTTACCGTTGAGTTTCTCATGAAATTACCGAAGGAGTTTTCCTCCTCCTCTACCTCTTCCTTTTCATCTCCGCTAACCACGGTAGCGGAAATGATAGCTTTGATGTTGGAAATTTGAGCGTTAGATGTTACCTTGTTGGATGCCTTGGCCATCAAACACTTGGCAACACAGTCCTCGTTGGGGGCCTTGAAGAGAGACACCTTGCTTGGAGAAGAAGATGCAATGGCCACCGTGGCCATTCCCATTGCTTCACCACTTGTCTCATGGACACCATCCTCATTGGAGAGGTACTCTTCTTGAGCCACCAACCCCTTAGGGGGCATCTTCTTAGGGAAGTTGTTCTTGTTTCAGAAAGATTTGGTCTTGTCTTTGCAAATGAGCTTGCCACCATTGTCTTCCCTCTGCTCTTAGGGACAATCTGCCACAAAGTGACTCACATTGCCACAGTTGTACCAAGTTCTCACGCGTTGCTTTCCCTTAGACCTGCTTGAGTTGTTCTTGGATAAGTTGGGCCTTGAGTTTTCTTGTTGCCCCAAAATTGCCTTGATGCAAGAACCATGTGCTCGTCGTAGGCATACTTGGTGTCTTCAGGACAAAATTCTTCTTCGTCTTCCTCAACTTCCTCCACATCAGCCTTGGCCTACAAAGGAAGGTTGGGGGGTCTTTTCTAGACCATTTAACTCGGGCTAGAGCATTGTTAGCGGTCTTGTTCAATATGTTCATGGCAATAAACTTATCCAACATATCGCTTGAGGACACGGAGTGAAAGTCCGGCCTTTGAAGGATGACGGAGGACATGGACTTGTTGAAGGGCATGATGGACTTGAGAAACTTATGCTTAATCCAATTGTCATCCACATATTTGCTTCCGTGATATTGGAGAGCAACAACAAGAGTTGTAACTCTTCGGTAGAGCTCGCGAGGTTCCTCATCCTCGATCCTAGCAAAATCATCGGACTTATCAAGAACCTCTTCACAGTTAGACCGTTGAATGCTTGAGCTTCCCTTCTACATGGAGGTGATGTGATCCCAACAATCTTTGGCACGAGTGAAGGGATGCAAGTGAGGAAGGTCTTCAACGGGGACTGATTCTTGAAGGATGAACAAAGCAGAGTGATTGAGCTGATTGTCAACCTCTTCTCTTGGCGTGAGAATTCTTGGATCATGCTAGTAGAACCCCTGCTCAATAATTCTCCAAAGTTGTGTTGAGCTGTGGTTCAAATGAGACTTGATACGAAAAATCCCATTAGCAAAATCATTTTTAACAAGTTTAGGAGGAGCACCGTGATTAACAATATGCGGGGAGTGAACTGGTCCACCATAGTCCATGGGAGGTGGGCCAAATGCAAAGGTATTTTCCCCACTCGTCCTTTGAGGAAATTTGTTTCTATCGGTACTAGCATGTTACTTTTCAAGATTGGTCTCCAAACTAGACGCAATGGGATTAACCATAGGCAATGGTTTGGAAGAAGGCTTCAAACCCTCAAGGAAATCTTTGAGCATGTTTTTGACCTCGATAGTCATTGAGGACTTAAATGTGGACATGACCTCATTTAACTCCTCACAAGTGACCGAGTTCGCAGTAGCTCCCTCGGACACCTCCCCAACCTGGTCCTCGTCGCCAACCATACTATTTGGGTGGTGAAACCCTTAATAAAGAGACGAGGCTCTAAAACCAATTGAAAGGATCAATGTGGTTGACTCGAGGGGGCTGAATAGGCAACTAACAAATTTTAAGCTTTTCTTTAAACAAATTATGTTTAGAAACAAATAGGTTGTCTAGATATGCAACTAGGAGAGCAACCTATATGATGCTAACAACAATAGTAAGAAGCAATAAGTAAATACAAGTAAAGGTAAGAAATAACCACAAGTGGAATTGATGAAGACGAGGATGTTTTTTCAAAGTTCCTTCCCTTTGAGGGGAAGTGCGTCTCCGTTGGAGCGGTGTGGAGGCATGATATGCCTCCGTCGTATCTACTTTTCTGAACTCTTTTGCCCTTGTTTTGGACTCTAATTTGTATGATTTGAATGGAACTAACCCGGACTGACATTGTTTTCAGGAGAATTGCCATGGTGTTGTTTTTGTGCAGAAATGAAAGTTCTCGGAACGTCCTGAAAATTTACGGAGATTTTTTATGGAATAAAAGAAAAATACCTGCGCAAAGATCCACGTGAGGGGCCGTGCCAGTGGGCTGCAAGCCCTCGGCCGCGGCCACCCCCTATGGCCGCGCCATGAGGGATTATGGGGCCCACGTGGCACCACTGCCCCCAATCTCAGTTCTATATCTTCCGTTTTGCGTGGAAAAAAATCAGAGAGAAGGTTTCATCGCGTTTTCTGATACGGAGGCGCCGCCACATCCTGTTCTTAATCTGGAGGGCAGATCTGGAGTCCGTTTCGGGCTCCGGAGAGGGGAAATCGTCGCCATCATCATCATCAACCTTTCTCCATCGACAATTCCAAGATGCTCTTCATCGTTCGTGAGTAATCTCGTCGTAGGCTTGTTAGACGGTGATGAGTTGGATGAGATCTATCATGTAATCAAGTTAGTTTTTTACGGGGATTGATCCCTAGTATCCTATGTTCTAGATTGATGTTGCTACTACTTGGCTATGCTTAATGCTTGTCACTAGGGCCCGAGTGCCATGATTTCAGATCTGAACCTATTATGTTGTCGCCAATATATGTGTGTTTTAGATCCTATCTTGCAAGTTGTAGTCACCTACTATGTGTTATGACCCGGCAACCCCGGAGTGACAATAGCCGGAACCACTCCCGGAGATGACCATAGTATGGGGAGTTTATGTATTCACCGCGTGTTAATGCGTTGGTCCGGTTCTTTACTAAAAGGAGAACCTTAATATCCTGTAGTTTACATTAGGACCCCGCTGCCACGGGAGGGATGGACAATAGATGCCATGCAAGTTCTTTTCCCTAAGCACGTATGACTACATTAGGAATACATGCCTACATTAGATCGACGAACGGAAGCTAGTCACATATATCTCTGTGTTATAGCTGTTACATGATGAAGCACATCCTTCACACTCATCCATCACCGATTCACTGCCTATGAGTCTTTTACTAGTGGTTCTCGATACGTTACTTTACCTAGGCTTGTCCCTTGCTACAAGAGGGATTGGGCCACTTTGCTGTTGTCACTTTGTTGCTACTGTTGCTACTGTTGTTACTTGTTAGTTTGTTGTTGCTGCTGCTACTGTTCCTTGCTACCCTGTTGTTACTTGTTGCAAGACTTTGTTGGCGCCGTTGCCGAGGCTAGGTAAGCGGTACTGACAATCCCGTCAACCAAGGCTTTTTCTGGCACCGTTGCTATCATACTACCTTGCTACTGATACTTTGCTTGCACACACTAATCTTTCAGGTGTGGTTGAATTGACAACTCAACTGCTAATACTTGAGAATATTCTTTCGCTTCCCCTTGAGTCGAATCAATAAATTTGGGTTGAATACTCTACCCTCGAACACTGCTGCGATCCCATACGCTTGTGGGACATCAAGGCTTTTTCTGGCGCCGTTGCCGGGGAAGCACAGCTATATTCTCTGAGTCACTTGGGATTGACGTCTGTTGATCACTATGAGGAATCCAAAAGATCCAAGAACTAAAATCCCACCTTCCACTACGAGGAGAGGTAAGGAACTGCCATCTAGCTCTACACTTGATTCACCTTCAGTTCTGAGTAAGTTTGCGACTTCACCTCCTGCTAGAAATCTTGATATGTCGCCTATGCCTGATGATGCTATGCTTGATACTATGCCTGATGATGCTATGCTAGACACTATGCCTGTTATGCCTGATACTGCTTTGCCACTTGGTGCATTCCTTGATGCACATATTGCTAGAGCTGCTGCTTGATGTGATGATACTTCTGAAACTGCTGATACTATTGAAGTAGAACCTCCTACTATGCATGAATTGCCTCCTATGCCTGATACGTGCTATGTTATGGAGGGAGAGATAGCTGAGGATTTTCTTGCGTGTAAGGATAGCTATGATGTTGAGAAACTTCTGCGCAAGTGGAAAGAAAAATCTCTGAACGCTAGGATGAAATACGACCCAAAGTTCGCCACTTCGCCTATCTTTGTGACCGATAAGGATTATGAATTCTTTGTCGACCCTGAGTTAATCACTCTAGTCGAATCTGATCCTTTTCACGGTTATGAGTCTGAAATGGTTGTAGCCCATCTTACCAAACTGCACGATATAGCCACCCTATTCACTAGTGAGGAAAATATCCGCCACTACTATATGCTCAAGTTGTTTCCTTTCTCGCTAAAGGATGATGCTAAGACCTGGTTCACTTCTCTTGCTCCTTGTTGTGTGCGTAGCCCCCAGGATATGGTCTACTACTTCTCTGATAAATATTTCCCTGCCCATAAGAAGCAAGGTGCCTTGCAGGAAATATACAACTTTTCTCAAGCTGAAGAAGAGAGTCTCCCACAAGCTTGGGGGAGGCTCATCCAGCTATTGAATGCTTTGCCCGATCACCCTCTTGAGAAGAATGAAATACTTGATATCTTCTATAATGGACTTACCGATGCTTCCAAAGACCACTTAGATAGTTGTGTCGGTAGTGTTTTTAGGGAACGAACCGTAGAACAAGCGGAGATTCTGTTGAATAACATCTTGTGCAATGAGAATGCTTGGACTATTCCCGAACCACCTCCTAAGCCAAATCCGAAGAAAAGAGGTGTTCTATTCCTCAGTCCTGAAGATATGAAAGAAGCTAAGAAATCTATGCGAGAGAAAGGCATTAAATTTGAAGATGTAAAAAATCTACCATCTATCGAAGAGATCCATGGTACCGATAACCCGATACAGGTAGTAGAAGTAAATTCTCTGCATAGGTTTGATGAGAGTGATATTCCTTTTGATAAACCTGCTAGATTATGCATTGATGAATTTGATAACTTCGTTGCCCAACAACAGAGTTTCAATGATTATGTTAGCAGACAATTGGAACAAAATGCTCGTATGCTTAGTCATTTAAGTGCTTGTGTGGACAGAAACGTCAACGATCTTAAACTTCTGAGTAAACATTCTTCTATGGTTACTACTCAGGTAGAACAAGTACTTAAAGCTCAAAATGACTTGCTTAATGAGTTGAATGACAATTCCGTCAGAGTCGTTACTAGAGGCGGTAGAATGACCCAGTAACTTTTGTATCCTGAGGGTCGTCCAAAGAGAATTGAACAAGATTCCCAAGGAGTTAGCACAGATGCACCTAGTCATCCTAGAAAGAAGAAGAAAGATGATAGGAACCTGCACGCTAGCAACCCTGTTGCTGTACCCCTGAGAGTCCAAACGATGTCTCTGTCTCTGATGTTGAAACACAATCTGGTGATGAACATGAGCCTAATGATAATATCAATAGTGATGTTCATGAAGATGTTCAACCTAGCAATGAAAAGGATGTGGAGATTGAACCTAGTGTTGATCTTGATAACCCACAACCTAAGACTAAGAGATACGATAAGAATGACTTTGCTGCTAGGAAGCCTGGTAAAGAAAGCGAACCATGGGTCCAGAAACCTATGCCCTTTCCTCCCAAACCATCCAAGAAAAAGGATGATGAGGATTTTGAGCGATTTGTTGAAATGATCAGACCTGTCTTTCTGCAAATGCGTTTGACAGATATGCTCAAAATGTCTATGTATGCTAAGTACATGAGAGATATTGTGACTAATATTCTTTCGCTACTGATACTTTGCTTGGAGACACTAATCTTTCAGGTGTGGCTGAATTGACAACTCAACTGTGATACTTGAGAATATTCTTTCGCTTCCCCTTGAGTCGAATCAATAAATTTGGGTTGAATACTCTACCCTCGAAAACTGCTGCGATCCCATACGCTTGTGGGACATCAAGGCACAATGCTCCTCAAGATGCCACTAAGGCCACCGTATTCTCCTCACGCCCTCACACGATGCGAGGTGTCGTGATTCCACTAAGTGGTGCCCTTGAAGGCGGCGAATGAACCTTTACAAACAAGGTTTGGGCAACCTCCACAACCTAATGGGAGGCTCCCAACGCGACCACAAAGCTTCACCACAATGGAATATGGCTTCGAGGTGACCTCAACCGTCTAGGGTGCTCAAACACCCAAGAGTAACAAGATTGGCAAGGGATTAGTGGGGGGAATCAAATTTCTCTTGGTGGAAGTGTAGACCAAGGCCTTCTCAACCAAACCCAGTTTTGTTGGCTAGGGAGAGAGATCGGGCTAAAATGGAGCTTCGAGAAACAATGGAGCTTCGGGGGCAAAGGTGGAGTTCTCAGGGAAGAAAAACACCCTTTTATAGTGTGGGAGGGAATCTGCCTGTTACCCACCCCTTGTGCACGAGACAAAAGCGATACTACCGCTCTTGGGAACGGTACTACCAACGATAAGAGGTAGTACCGCTTAGGCAAAAGGAGACACGCCAAAACTGAGGCACAGACGCTAGTACCACTGAGGGCGGTAGTAACAAGCGGTAGTACCACGCTATGGGCGGTACTACCGCCCTGTAGTACCACAAAAGGCACCCACAAAAAGTGTTCGCACTTTTGAGAGAGGTACAGGCCAGCGGCACCAGTAGAAAACTACTGCACTGAGCGGTACTACCGCCCGCATGGTAGTACTATCGGTGATAAGAGGTAGTACCGCTCCTCGGAGCAGTACTACATCTTGAAAAGTGCAAGGCAGGTTTAGGAAAGGTAGAAAAGCTCCATCGAAGCGGAAAAGGGGTGAGGGAGACGTGTACGGGATGATTTCACCCAGACTTTTCCAAAGCGGATCCCCTCTTAATAGTATGGATTTTCCTACAACCCAAGTCTACCAACAACGAACCGTAAGAGCGAAAACGGTCTTCACATCAAAACAGTGAGGGGCAAGAATCGTCTTTGTGGAAACCTAGGAAATACCTGAAAGGCTTATTGCACATGATTAGTCCGCAAAAGTGTCGCCATCAGTCACCAATATCAAAGGGGTAGAAGTATGCCCTTACACCTTTGTTTTATCCATAGTAGCAAAAATACAATATGTGCCTCACTACCCCTTATGTCACTTGGTGAGGACACCGCAAGATTGAACCCACTACTATGCACCACTTGCACTGAAGATCGTTTGGTCAACTTGGCCAAAGTAAACCCATAGATCAAAAGGCATTGCATAGCTATATAAATCATGCGTAATAGAATTCAGAGAGTATTCAATTAAGAATTTATAAAAGATTCATTTACTGCCAATGAATAATCCGATCATTAACCCACAATTCATTGGATCCGAGTGAACACATCGCACAAAAGAGTTACAACGAATAGATCTCCGGATAGAACATGGTATTGAAGATAAAAGAGAGAGAAGAAGCCATCTAGACAATCACTATGGTCCCATAGGTTCGAGGTAGACTTCTCAAATATCATCATGGAGGCAGCAAGGTTGATGAAGACGGCCTTCGTGATATCGGAAAAGGCCTCCAGATGGTATCGCATAAGAATAGAGACATGCGGCGATGGAAAAATTGTTTTTGTATTGCTCTAGGGGTTTTGTAATAAATGGGAATTTATAGAGTTGGAATTAGGCCACGCGGACCTACTACGGGCCCACAAAACATCAGGGAGCGCCTACCCCCCAAGGCGTTCCCTATTGTCTTGTCATCTCCTCGAACGTCTTGTGCTCTTTGCCAAAAGCTTCTAGGGTGTCTTCTCGTATAGAAAAAAATCATCAAAAAGTTTCATCATGGTTGGACTATATTTGGTATTCATTTCTCAAAAATAGGAAAACAGGGAAAAAACAGCAAATGGCATTGGACACCGCATTAATATCTTAGTCCCAAAAATGATATAAAAATTTATATAAAGTATACAAGATTGAAAAAATAATAGCTTTACACAATAAAAAATTATATACATTGGAGACATATTGATAATTGTGATCTCGTTCGGTTTTCCATGAAGAGGAACAGGTTATCGCAGTACAATGTGGGTAAGTATCCCCTCAGTTATGAAACCAAGGTTTATCAAACCAATAGGAATAAACCGTGTTGAGCATCTGCACAAAAAATAACAAACAAATTGCACACAATGCGGGCAAGAGGGTTGTCAATCCTCTTGTCTTGTTATTTGCAAGCGAATGAGGTGTGTATATAATTGTAGAAAGCAAGATAAAATAAAAACAAGTAAATGGCAGCAATGTATTGAAGGTCTTATCAATATGTTGTGAATAGACCCGGGGGGCATAGTTTTCCGTAATGGCATCTCTCATGAAAAATAGCATACGGTGGGTAAACAAATTACTATTGGGCAATTGACAGAAAAGTAGATAGTTATGCGATATTCACGGCAATGATCATGTGTATATAGGCATCACGTCCATAAACAAATAGGCCGACTCCTGTCTGCACCTATTACTATTACTCCACTCATCGACCGCTATCCAGCATGCATCTAGAGTATTAAGTAAAAGAGAGTAATGCATGAAGAACAATGACATGATGTAGACAAAGTAAACTCAAGCAATATGAATAAACCCCATCATTTTATCCTTAGTAGCAGCAACACAAAGATGAATCTTTCCCCTTCTGTCATTGGGATATATAAATTTTACAGTTTGCACCTACTATTAGTCACCTCTCTCACCGAAGAAATATCGATCAAGTTAGCCAAACTATTTCAATGGATCGGAGAGAATTACAAAGGTATCATAATCATGCATATAAGAATCATATAAGTATTCAAATGAGACTCAAATATTTATCATCAATAATCTGAACATAAACCCACAATTCATCGGATCCCAACAAACGCATCAGACAAAAGGAATTACATCATGTGGATCAAAGCGAAGATGCGAGGATCATTGTATTGAAGATTAAAGATAGAGAGAGATTGCCGCATAGGTATTGGCCATGGTCCAATAGGTCTCTGGTGAAGTACTCACACATCATCGTGAGGGCAGCAAGGTTGATGAACAGGCCCTCCGTGATTGATCCCCCTCCGACAGGGTGTCGGAACGTAGCTCCAGATGGCCTCCAGTCGGAAAAGAGGCTTGTGATGGTGTAAAAAGTGTTTCGGGACTCATTCTAATGTTTTTTGGGTATAAGAGAATTTATTAGCGAGAGAATGGAGTCGGGAGGGCCACGAGGGAGGCACAAACCATCAAGGCGCCCTCTCCCCCAGGTCGCGCCTAGTTGGCTTGTGGCGCCCTCGTGCGGCCTCCATCCACCCTTCTTCCGATACTCGTTGGTCTTGTTTTGGTCCAGAAAAAATCACCAAATTTTTTGAGGTCAATTGGGCTTCGTTTGGTATGGAAAACCTGAAAAGTGAAAAACATGCAGAAAACAACAATTGGCACTAGGTCAATAGCTTAGTGCTCTAAAATTATATAAATTGGTAAATAATACCCCAAAAGTATTCTAAAATGATAATATATCGACATGGAACAATAAAAAATTATAGATACTTTCGAGACGTATCAAGCATCCCCAAGCTAAATTCGTGTCTGTCCTCAAGTAGATAAATGATAAAAATAGAAATTTGATGTGGCATGCTATCCATGATGTAACCTTATGCATGTATGCTCATAGAGAAATGATGAATTAACAAATATTAACACAACAATACTTATAGGTATATCCATCAAAATCATTAATTGTTCAAAGTATACGATCCTCAAAGATTGTTTCACCACATTAATGCAAATGTCAAGCACCACGGTGTCCAAGTTAGACATTTGGATCGTACCTTTTCAATATGCGTCAACTTTTTATTATTCACGCAATACATGAGCGTGAACCATTGGACAAAGCATAAAGGTGGAATAGAATATGTTGGTTAGTTTCAAAGGGGTAAAAGTGGAGAAGATAGTCTCACATCAACTAGGTGTACCAACGGGTTATGGAGATGCCCATCGGTAGATATCGATGCAAGGAGTAGGGATTGCCATGCAAATGAGGCACTTGAGCTATAAGTGTATGAAAGATCCACTGAAGCTAAGTGGCGTGTGCATCCAACTTGCTTGATCATGAAGACCTTGGGCATTTGAGGAAGCCCGTCATCATTATATACAAGCCAATTTTATGAGAAGTGATTCCCACTAGCATACGAATGATTGCACATGAGACTCTCTATATGAAGAACAAGGTGCCACTTTGAGGCAAGAGTGTAGTAAAAGATAGTAGCAAAGTCCCTTCTCTATTTTTCTCTAATTCATTTTTTTATGGTGGGATCACTTGGCCTCCTCAATTTTTATTTCCTCACTAGGACAATGCTCTAATAATGATGATCATCACACTTTTATTTACTTACAACTCAATATGAAAACTGATAGGACGATATGACTATGTATGAATGCCTCTCATAGTGTACCAGGATGTGCATAGATCTAGCGGACTTGTATAAAAATATAATGAACGGTGGATTCCCCACAAATACTATGTCAGCTCTATATTATCATGCAAAACAATATGATGATGAACGAACTAGTCATGTGAAGTGATGATGGCATTTGCATGGCAATATATCTCGGAATGGATATGGAAATGCCATGACAGGTAGGTATGGTGTCTGTTTTGAGGAGGATATAAAAAGGTTTATCTAAAACATAGCGTGTCCTGTCACGGTGTTTGGATGCACCGGCGAAATTAGCATCGATCCTCAAGGTGAGAACGGGCGATGCACGGTACCAAAGAGGCTAGAAAACATGAGGAGGTGAGATTGCGTATGTCCATGGTGTCACATTAGTCATGAAGAACTCATGTACTTATCACAAAGTTTTATTAGCTTTATCACAAACCAAAGTACTACTCGCATGCCCCGAGGGAGAGGGTTGGTAGGAATTAACCATCGCGCGACTCCCACTCAAAACAACACTAGGATTTCAACAAGGAATAGAAATGCTCAAACATCATCACCATGCCCTTTAATTGTTTAGATGAACAAGAAGTTTAACATCTCTTAATATCTACGCCTCTCTAAATTAATAATAATGCACTCATACCTTTTTCATATCACCACGTCAATATCATTAACCCACAATTTCTCTATATGTGCTACATGATGGTTTTAATTACCACTCATTGAATACTAATTATTATTTATCTAGTCTTATGACCCATGAAATAACCTTCACTATTTTTACATCTCTCAAACAATTATAAGTGAAGAACGAGAGCATAATATTTCTGTAAAATCTACACGCCACCATGCTCAAAAAGATATAAGTGAAGTACAAGGGCAACTGTTAATCTCAAAAGATATAAGTGAAGCACATAGAGTATTCCAACAAATTGTGATGATGTAGTATCTCTCTCAAATAGGTGTGTACAGCAAAAAATAATAGTTGAAAAATTAAAATAAAATAAAACAAAAGCAAACGATGTGCCAAGCAAAACTCGTATCATGTGATGAATAAAAATATAGCTCCAAGTGACATACCGATGGATTGAGACGAAAAGAGGGGATGCCTTTCGGGGCATCCCCAAGATTATACGCTTGAGTATTTCTAGAATATTACCTTGGGGTGCCTTAGGCATCCCCAAGTTAAGGTTTTTGCTGCTCCTCAATCCTTTGTCCACCGGGATAATACCCATAACTTGAAAACTTCAATCACATAAAACTAAACACAACTTCGTGAGATCCGTTAGTATAAGCAACATATCAAATACTTTCAGGTGCTGTTATAAGTTGATTCTTATTTTATTGTAACATAGGTTATTGTATTCTAACTTCACCATGGCTTATCCCCCCCAATACAATCCATAACATCATCAAAACAAGCAAACTACGCAAGCAAGAACAGAATCTAACCGAAACAAAATAGTCTCTAGGAATATGTAATGAACCTATACTTATGTAACTCCAAAAATTCTGAATAATTAGGACAACCTGAGGAATTTGTATAGAAATATTATGTAAAACGTTAAGCTCAAAATGATGTTCCAGTAAAACCATAGAAATTCTGCACTCGACGTCAAAGTTTCTGCTTTTGCATCGTATCAATTCTACTCATCATGCAAATCATCCCAAAGGCTTTACTTGGCACAAATTCTAATCAAAACATAAAAACACTAGATATCTAGCATGATATTTTCCTGGCTTGTCCGTTTTCGATATGATATGCGAGATCATTGCACATGCTGGTGCACTGCGAGAGGCATTCATATAGATTCATCTTGTATAGTTTTTATCGAGTTGTAATTTCAAGTTGTAAGTAAATAAAAGTGTGACGATCATCATTATTAGAGCATTGTCCCAAGTGAGGAAAGGATAATGGAAACTAAGATTCCACCACAAGTCGGGATGAGCCTCCAGATGCAAAAAAATGAAAAAAGGGAAAAGGGGGGAGGCAAAAATAGCGCACCATAATAAAGAAAAATGAGGGAGGCCAAATGAGACCACCATAAAAAAGAAAAACAAATATTAGAGAAAAGGAGAGAAGTGGAAATGTTACTATCGTTTTACCAAACTTGTGCTTCAAAGTAGCACCATGTTCTTCATATAGAGAATCTCTTGAGTTGTCACTTTCACATGCTATTGGGAATTTTTCATTATATAACTTAGCTTGTATATTCCGGTGACAGACTTCCTCAAATGCCCAAGGTATTCATGAGTGATACGTCTCCAACGTATCTATAATTTTTGATTGTTCCATGCTATTATATTATCAACTTGGGATATTTTATATGCATTTATATGCTATTTTATATCATTTTTGGGACTAACCTATTAACTGAGTGCCCAGTGCCAGTTTCTGTTTTTTACGTGTTTTTGACCTTTTTCAGATAAGAATATTAAACGGAGTCCAAACGGAATAAAACCTTCGGGATGATTTTTTTCCATAACAGAAGGGATCTAGAAGACTTTAGAACCAAGGAAGAGGGCCACGGAGGAGGCCACGAGCCCCCTAGGCGCGCCCCGGGGGGCGCCTAGCAGGCTCGTGGGCCCCCCGTGCCTCCTTTGGCCTACCTCTTTCGCCTATAAATTCCCGAAAATCCCCAAACCAACACAGAGAGCCACAAAAATACTTTTCCGCCACCGCAAGCTTCTGTTTCCGCGAGATCCCATCTGGGGACAGTTCTGGTACCCTGCCGGAGGGGGATTCCGACACGGAGGGCTTCTTCATCAACACCACTGCCTCTCTAGTTCACCACAGACCTTTGGGTCCATAGCTAGTAGCTAGATGGCTTCTTCACTCTTTTGGATCTTCAATACAAAGTTCTCCATGATCTTCATGGAGATCTATCCGATGTAAATTTCTTTTGCGGTGTGTTTGTCGAGATCCGATGAATTGTGGATTTATGATCAGATTATCTATGAATATTATTTGAGTCTCCTCTGATTTCTTATATGCATGATTTTGTATCCTTGTAATTCTCTTCGAGTTATGGGTTTCATTTGGCCAACTTGATCTATAATTCATGCAATGGGAGAAGTGCTTGCTTTTGGGTTCATACCGTGCGGTGTCCTCACCTAGTGACAGAGGGGGTAGCGAGGCACGGATCATGTTGTTGCCATCAAGGGAAAAAAATGGGGTTTATATCATATTGCATGAATTTATCCCTCTACATCATGTCATCTTGCTTAAGGCGTTACTCTGTTTGTTATGAACTTAATACACTAGATGCATGCCGGATAGCGGTCGATGTGTGGAGTAATAGTAGTAGATGCAGAAAGTATCAGTCTACTTGTCTCGGACGTGATGCCTATATGTATGATCATTGCCTTAGATATCATTATGACTTTGCGCGATTCTATCAATTGCTCGACAGTAATTCGTTCACCCACCGTAATACTTGCTATCACGAGAGAAGCCTCTAGTGAACACTATGGCCCCGGGGTCTATTTTACACATTATATATTCAGATCTACATACAAAAATACCAAAAATACCTTGCTGCACTTTTATTTATTTATTTATATTTACCTATTATCACTATCAGATCTCACTTTGCAAGTAATCGTAAAGGGATTGACAACCCCTTTATCGCGTTGGGTGCAAGTTTGTTTGTCTTTGCGCAGGTGCCTTGGTGCCTCATGTTGATACTCCTACTGGATTGATACCTTGGTTCTCAAACTGAGGGAAATACTTATCTCTACTTTGCTGCATCACCCTTTCCTCTTCAAGGGAAAAATCAATGCAAGCTCAAGAAGTAGCAATGAGCAAGCAAGTTCATGCAGACCAACTTAATTTCATTCAAGCTTTCATATACTTATATCCCTTAGCACATTCATTGCATGGCAATCCCTACTCCTTGAATTGATATAAATTGATGGGCATCTCCATAGCCCAGTAATCCGCCGAGTTGATGCGAGCCTTTCTTCCTTTTTGATTTCTCATATTGATCTCTACCACCATCTTCTATTCCACATGTAATTCTATGTCGATGGCTCATACTCATGTATTGGGTGTAGTTGAAAATGATGAAGCACGTGAAAAATATGAACCAAATACCTGACTTGACACTAGGTTGATCATGACATGTACTTGTGTTAGGAAGACGGAGTCATGCCATGATTACATAATTAAATGTGTAGGGATAACGTTCTTTAGCATCGTTTGTTTTGAATGGCATGCTTGTTTATTTAGTAAACCTAAGTATGGATGTATTTTTGTTAAATGACAGACTATTGCCCTGAATCACTTGTATCTTAATATTCATGCCATGATTAGATATTTGTTCAAAATTAGGTTAGGTAGCATTTCATATAAAAAATATATTTTTATTATTAACCTACTCGAGGATGAGCAGGAATTGAGCTTGGGGATGCTGATACGTCTATGTCATATCTATAATTTTTGAATAATTAATGCGATTATTTTACTACTTTTATATACTTTTGGCAACAATTATATGATTTTATTGGACTAACATATTGATCCACTGCCCAATGCGAGTTCCTGTTTGTTGTATATTTTTCGTTTCACAACAAATCCTATATCAAACGAAGTCGAAACGCTATATTTTTTTCAAATATTTACTTTATAATATATGCGATTTTTGGCAAAAAAGAGTCAACACTACGCGATGCTCGAGGGGCCCACAAACTCGGTGGGCGCACCTAGGGGGTAGGGCATGCCCTTGAGCATGTAGCCACCTTGGAGGTTGGTTGATGGTGTCATTCGGGCGCAAAGAAGCTAATATATTGATAAAAATGCCCTCAAAATTTTAGCCCAATCAGTGTTAGGGGTCTCCGGGAATATAAGAAACGATGAAATGCCAGAAATCAGGAATGCGAAACACAAGAGAAACAAAGAGAGATCCAATCGGAGGGCCTGTGTCCTCCAGGAGCCATAGCAGACATGGACTAGAGGGGAAACCCTCCTCCCATCCAAGGGGGAGGCCAAGAAACAAGACGAAGGAGGGGGCGCTCTCCCCCTCTCTACCATTGGCGCCGAAACACCGTCGGGGGAACCATCATGACGACGATCTACACCAACAACTTTGCCGTCTTCCTCAACATGACCATCACCTTCCATTGTACATTATTAGAGGCCCACTCTCCCACAACCCATTATACCCCACACCTACTTGAACAGGGTGCTTTATGTTTCATAATATTATCCAATGATGTGATGCAATCCTATGATGTTTGAGTTGATTTCTTTTGCCATATGGGTTGAGTGATGATCCTGATTGTTTTAAGTTGCATGTTTTATTTTGGTGTTGTCCTATGGTTCCTTTCGTACCGCGCATACATGAGGGGTTCCCGTTGTATAGTGTTGCTATATGTTCATGATTCGCTTATAGTGGGTAGCAAGAATGACAAAAGCTTATACCCGAGTAAGAGGGTTGTTGCATATGGGAGTAAACGGTACTTGTTACTTAATGATATGGTTAAATTTTACCTTAATAATTCTAGTAGTTTCAGATGTTTGCTAGATGTCGAATCATAAGTTCATATGATCCAAGTACGGAAAGTATATTAACTCATGCCTCTACCTCATATAAAATTGCAAAAATGATTACGAGTCTTGGTATAAATTTCCTAGGACAATCTCCCAAATCCTATCACCATTTTCCACACGCTCTACAATTGTTCTTTTATTAAAATAGCACCTATGTTTTATTTCCATGTTCTTTATTATCTTCCAAACCTATCATTTACACCTACAAAGAACTTCTAGTTTTATTCCTACAAAGTAGTTTATTTCTTGTACTAGGTAAAGTGAACATTGTTGTGTGTAGAGTTGTATTAGTGGTCGATAGAACTTGAGAGAATATTAATTCTACTTTTAGCTCCTCGTTGGGTTTGACATTCTTACTTAACGAAAAAGGCTAGAAATGATCTTGTGGGTTATCACAACCCCACGAAGCGCAGCCTCTCACCTCAACCTCCTCAACAAGGAAACAAATCTGGTGCAGGTGCAATAACCCATCGAGGCCGAGGGTGTCCTTGGAAAAGCGCGAGACAACGTTGTGCTGCACGTCATCGCCATGCTTATGTAGAGCCTTCCAGAGGCTTCAGCGTGCCTCACAACAATATCATCGATGGTGCGCCATAGAGGACAAGGCGTGTTGAACAACAAGATTTATGGAGGTCCGCAAAGCGATAGGCGCGACACATGGTAGAGAAAGAGAGGATCCATCGTTGCTTGCCTCGTGTCCCACCCAACATGACGTTGTAGATGTGTCCACCAACCATTAGTAGCCCGATTCCTTGCCAGGAATGGGCAGCGGCCATCTGCCTCGTACTTGCACCAGAGTGCGGCTGCATCGTACTTACACGGGACGCCGGCCACATTGTTTGCATGGGTCCCGCCATTCGCCTTGTCCGAGGCCGCCACCATGCCAACGCGCTGGTTAGTAAGCTCAAGTGCCTCCTTGCCCCAGGTGTCCACCGAGTATTAATAGAAGAACATGGTCGTCGCATCATCGACATGATCATCTCCGATGAAATACCAGCTTGGAGCTCAAAATTGCGCTCGAGATGTACCGCGAGTGTGTCAACCACTTGGACGAATGCATGCACAATTTCAAGTAGAGCCAAGAGCTTCTATAGTCAAGGGTGCTACTCATGGATGCGTTTTTATGTTGTTGAATCTCGTTTCAATGTCGACCGTAATGCGTGGTTCATAATTTTGCTATGTTATAGTGTGTGGATGATTTTTGTTCTGCTGTTACACATAGAGCAAGAAAAGAGTTGGAAAACAAATATAAATGTGAAATTAATAACAAACACACACACACACACATACACACATGGACACACACACACACATATATAGTAATACTATTCATCATCCAGGTGGCAGAATAAGTTATTCTTCACCCGAGGTAGTCTTACGATTGTTTCATAAATAAACTTTGTTTAATATACCAATAGTTGCATGACAATTGACTCATTATGGAAAATTTGGTGTAAGAAAACAAAAATATAGATCATAAGACGAGAAAAATGCATTTTATGTATATTTACACTATGTTTTTACGTTTGTAACTTTACGTAGCGTAAAATATCTTTTACGACGATTTTATATTTTTTTTACGTTATCTTTTTAGGTATGAAGTAAGAAAATAATTACGAAACATAAAAATATGGTGCATTGATGGTAAAATAGTGGGGGTGAAAAATAACTATTTCTCACCGAGGGTGACGAATAGTGTGGCCCTATATATATATATATATACACACACACATTAATTTTTCACATAGTTCATTGCAGATATAATATATCATCACATATGCTTGATGATACTTAACTACTTCCTTGATGAGTGAGTATTCCGGTGGACGCTCGCAATTAGCCCCCTGGTGCACAAAGGCTTCCCAACAAGGAGGGAGTTCACCGCCCCCTCTACCTCGTAGCGCTTAACGCGTCGACCGCCTCTTGCTAGCGGACATGCGCAACAGTACCGACGATTTCTCTGGGCGCCCACCGGTGGTGGCACGCGTGGACGTACTTCGATGGTGGCACGCGTGATACGTCCATTTTACATCATGTTTTCCTACTGATATTTGGTACATCTCTAACGTATCTACTTTTCCAAACACTTTTACTCTGGTTTTGGACTCCAATTTGCATGATTTGAATGGAACTAACCCGGGCTGACGTTGTTTTCAGCAAAACTACCTTGGTGTTATTTTTGTGCGGAAATAAAAGTTTTCGGAATTGGACGAAACTTGTTGTGAATTATTTCCAGAATATACAACAAATTATGGAGCAAAAATCCACAAGAGGAGCGCTGCCTGTGGGCATCAAGCCAACAGGGCGCACCCACCCCCTAGGCGCACCCTAATGTCTTGAGGGGCGCACATGGCTCCTCCGACCCTAATTCCATTCCTATAAATTCACATCTCTGGAGAAAAATCACAGAGAAGATTCTATCGCGTTTTACAAGATGGAGCCATTGCCACCTCCCGTTCTACCTCGGGAGGGCTGATCTGGAGTCCGTTCGGGGCTCCGGAGAGGGGGATTCATCGCCTCGTCATCACCAACCCTTCTCCATCAACAATTCCATGATGCTCACCATTGGGAGCGAGTAATTCCTTAGTACGCTTGCTGGAGGGTGATGAGGTTAGGTTGAGATTGATCATGTGATTGAGTTAAGTTGATAGGGCTTGATTCCCGGTATCCACTATGTTCCGAGATTGATGTTGTTATCACTTTCCTATGCTTAATGCTTTTCACTAGGGCCCGAGTGCCATGATTTCAGACCTAAACTCATTATGTTCTCTCTGAATATGAAAAGTATTTATATCCTATCGTGCAAGTTGTATGCACCTATTACGTGTCTTGATACGCATACACCAAGGTGAAAATAATTGGGAATCTTTCTGGTGATTGTCGTAGTATGAGGAGTTCATGTATTGACTATGTGTTAATGCTTTGTTCTGGCTCTCTATTAAAAGGAGGCATAATATTCCTAAGTTTCCAATAGTACTCCTCTTCCATGGGAGGGTAGGACAAAAGATTTCATGAAAGTTCTTATCGCAAGCACGTATGACTATAAATGGAATACATGCCTACATTATATTGATGAATTGGAGCTAGTATTGTGTTGCTCTAATGTATAACTGTTACATGATTGATATCATCCATATCTTTCCATCGTTGATCCATGTGCTTGTGCTTTACACATACTAAATCTTGCTAAGTTACTACTGCTGCTGTTACTATCACACCTGTTATCACACCTGTTACTCAATCGCTACTGTTACTACCGTTACGAAAATTGCTTCTATCATTGTTACTACGACTACTATCATTTGTCGTGTAACTAAACCCTTGTTGGGGAGAGATATCCCAGGTGTGGTTGAATTGACAACTCAACTATGAAGGCCAATAAATATTATTTGGCTCCCCTTGTGTCGAATCAATAAATTAGAGTCAAATACTACCCGTGAAGACTGTCGTGATCCCATGTATCTATGGGTTATCAAGACCTTTTTCTGGTGCCGTTGTTGGGGAGCATAGCTATATTTATTTTCTTAGCTTCAGGATATCCAATTGACACTATGAAGAATCTGAAAGATACTCGAACTAAGGTCATCCCCTCTCGCACGAGAGGAGAGAAGGAACTGCCATCTTGTTGTGCTTTTGATTTACCTACTGTTTTGAATCAGTGTGTTACACCATCGCGCGTTGATCATTCCAACATGTCACATGAACTTTATGATGTTACTTTTAAAAGTGGTGATGATACTATTGATACACATGCTGAAACAGAAACTATGCTAGTGAGTAAATTACTTGATGCTCATATTGCTAAAGCTAGAGAACTTGAAAATGTTGGAACTGATGAAAATTTTGAATCGCCTATTACACATCGCTCTCCTAATGGATATGAATTTCCTTATGTACTTGAAGGTTATGTTATGGATGGGCAAGTAGCTAGGGAGTTTCTTGCTTGTGAAAATAGAGATGATTTGAAGAAACTACTATGCAAACTAAAACAAAAATCTATGATGAAGAAAATGAAACATGATCCTGAATTTGCCACTTCTCCTATATTTGTCACACACAAGGACTATGAATTATCTATAGACCCTAAATTGATTCCTATATTAGACTGTGATCCTTTTCATGGCTATAAAAATGAAACTATTGTCGAACACCTCATGAAGCTGAATGATATTGCTGCTTTGTTTACTATTGATGAAAAGATACACTACTATCCTTAAGCCTTTTTCCTTTATCACTAAATTGCAAGGCGAAGGAATGGTTCCTTTTTCTAGCTCCTTGTTGTACGTGTAGTCCCCAGGATATGCTTTATTACTTTTTTGAAAAATATTTTCCTCCTCATAAGAAATGAGCTGTCTTACAGAACTTTGTGCAAATTGAAGAAGATAATCTCCCTCAAGCTTGGGGAGGCTTCTCATGTTACTTAGAGCTTTGCCTGATCATCCTCTTAAGAAAAAATGAAATTATTTATAGCTTTTATAATGGGATAACCGATTCCTCTAGGGACTTCCTAGATAGTTGTGTTGGTTGTGTTTTTAGGGAAAGAACTGTTGGACAAGGTGAAGAATTATTGAATAGCATATTGCAAAATACTGATAATTGGACACTCCGTGAACCACCTCCGGAACCTATTCAACACAAGAGAGGTATTCTATTCCTAAGCCCTCAAGATATGCAAGAAGCAAAAAAGATCTATGAAAGAGAAAGGTATTAAAACAGAAGATGTCAATAAACTACCACCTATGAAAGAAATACATGGACTTGATATCCCAACATAGGTAACAGAGGTAAATTCTGTCCGTTCCTTTAATGAAAGTGATATACCTTATACTAAGACTTCGGATCAATGCATGGATGAATTTAATAATTACATTGTTAATCAAAAACACTTCAATAATCATGTTAAGGATCAATTAAGACATAATGCCATGCTGATACACTGCTTAAGTGGCTTGATGTTTAGAATTGCTAATGATGTTAAACTTCTAGGTAAACATGATTCTATGGTTCACACCCAAATAAACCAAGTTGCTAAGTCACAAAATGATTTGGTTTCTGAAATAAATGATAATATGAATGATCATCATGTTAGAGTAATGACTAGAGGAGATAGGATGACTCGGGAACCTCTTTATCCTGACGGTTACCCCACAAGAATTGAACAAGATTCTCAAAGAATTAATGAAAATGCATGTGGCTCATCTAATAAGAGAAAGAAAAGGAAGGATGATAGGGCTTTGCATGGTTCTAGTGAACCTGTTGAGACACATAATTATGTTTCTATTTTTGATGGTGAGACACAATTTGTTAGTGGACATGAACTTAGTGATAATGATAGTGATATTAATGATGGTCATGTAGAAGCTCCACCAGATAGTAATAAGGATCCTAATAATGATGTGGAAATAGAACCTGCTGAAAATCTTGATAACCCACACACTAAGAATGAACTCTATGATAAAAGAGACTTTGTTGCTAGAAAACATGGAAAATAAAAAGAACCATGGGTTCAAATATCCATGCCCTTCCATCGTAAGCCTTCTAAAATTAAGGACGGGGAAGAATTTGAATGCTTTGCTGAAATGATTAGACCTATCTTTTTGTGCACTCGCTTAACTGGTATATTGAAAATGGCTTTGTAAGTTAAGTATATGAATGATATTATTACCAACAAAAGAAAAATACCTGAAACTGAAATTGCTACTACTTTTACTAATTATTCTTTTTATGGTGCAGTACCTAAGAAGTTGAGAGATCCTGGCATACCCACTATATCTTGCTCAATTAAAAGTAATTATGTTAAAACAACTCTATTTGATTTAGGAGCCGGTGTTAGTGTTATGAATTTCTCTCTTTATAAAAGACTGGATTTGAATAAGCTTACACCCGCTGAGATATCTTTGCAGATGGCTCATAAATCCACTCCTTTACCTATTGGAATTTGCGAGGATGTTCCTATCGTGCTCGCAAATGTTACTTTCATAACAGACATTGTTATTCTTGATAAGCCCGAGGACGTCAATATGTTGATCATCTTTGGTAGACCCATTATAAACACTGTGGGGGCTGTTATTGATTGCAACAAAAGCAAGGTTACTTTTCATGTCAATGGCAAGCAACATATCGTGCATTTCCCGAAGAAGCAAACTTTTGTTAATAATATTAATGTCACTGAGCCTAGTGCCACGGTTATCATTGGAGATTTTAAAGTCCCTCTACCTACTTCCAAGAAAAGATATTACAGTCTTGTTGTTGGGGAGATGCAAATCCCCATTGAGGTAACCTAGTGTATACGAAAATTCATTGGTTTCATGTCAATTGGAAACGGTTGTTAATAAGACTTGATCAACCTTATTAATGGATCCTTTTTGAAAGACATGTGATTGATAAATTGAGTGTTCAAAACTTTGTGTATTAGAAGTATCTTATCCCTTATTCTTAGTTAAGAAAAATAAAATGCCATGATTATCCTGTTTTTTGAGTTTTTCGTGCAATAGAAAAATGGCACAAAAATAAGAAGTCTCAGATTGCCACAAAATGTTAACATGAATTTTTCTGGATTATATAAGAAGTTTTGGCATATAAATTACAGCAGGGAGGTGCACCTGTGGGCCACAATCTAACAGGGCACGCGCACATGGCTTGTGGGGGCCACACGCACCCTACCTTATCCCTTCACCTCACTTCATCACTTACCTCCAGAAAAAATTCTCTAGCTCTCTCCCTCTCGTGTTCTTCCTCTAGAAACTGAAATTGTCGATCTCTCTGCTCGAAACTATGTTTCCAAAACTGTTCTGAGGAATTGTTCCTTGGTATGTGACTCCTCCATTCCACCGATTAGTTTTTGGTTTAGTGGTTTATATTTTGCATATTTTGCTGCACTTGGTGCTACTTAAAATGAGCCTCCATGTCTAATTATTTGAGTTCCAAGTAGTGGGAGTGCTTGATATGTCCTCTAGGCATCCATATGAGTAGTTGCTACCAATCTTACAAAGTTTTGTTGGCATAATTTTGTGGTCCAAAATTTTCTGACATTTGTGTCTAGGAAAGTGAACTTATTTAGGAGAATTTCCTCAAGGAGACATTCTTTGGGTGAGTCATCGAGCGAGGGCTCGGTACGACAGGATTATGGGGACCCATAGCAAGCCCGATAGTCATGTGAGATGCTAAATCATGTCGTTGGCCATGCGATGAGTTCATGAGCGGTGCACACATTAAGTAAGAATTCAATCAGTACATTTAGAATACCAGCCTCACCGACTTCCTTGGAGATAAGTGTGTACAACACTATAATCTAACTCGTACCTTCATGCATGGATTTTTATATCGTCCTCGTACTTTTAGAGTGTTGTTTAATCTCTATGATAGGTCTTATAGTCTATCTTTAGAGGAATTTTGCGAGGCATGCAAACTCCCCTATTGGGAATCGCTAGAAAAACCGCGAAAATCTGATTATAATTTGTTCCTATTAAGTCTTTGCGTTGGAGAAGACAGAGGGGTGACACAAGCTAGAATAAAAATTATTCATTTTCCCTCTATTCGCCACTTTGCATTGTTTAATGGGAAATGTGTAGTGTGTAAGAAGGATTGTAGTGCATTATATGCGTGCGATTTGAGCCTTATCCACACTGTGGTGACTCGCAAGAGACATTATAACGTCGGTGCCATTGTTGGCCAGAGGCTGCATTCTAATGGCAGGTAGTGGCGACTTATATTGAGGCATTTATGCTGCCCGTGTAGACGCAAGACTGAACAGTTCACGCCAACCTAATGACCCTATGTTGCGTGAGAGATATCTAGACTTTGAAGCCATGCATCATCATCACTTCATTATGGATAGTGCCAGAGGATATGAGTATAACTTAATATTTAAAAAATATAATCATGTTTCTGTCACTTACGTGTGCTTGCTCTCTTTGATTTTCAAAATAAATGGAGATACTATGTTCTTGAGAGCGAGGTGCAAGAGTACAATGCTGCACTGGTGGCAGCTCGCTTGGCACAGGAGGCGGCACAGAATGCCTCCTCGAGCTACCACTTCAACTACTATCCAGACCAGCGATGGTGATCACCAAGCTAGGAAAACGCCTATGCTTGGGGAGTACGTATTTCTCACCGACATTACATTTATGTTCACACGCTTCATATAAATTGTCGGTGTTCATCCTCTTTCATTGTAAATCCATGTTACTTTTCTCCATTTATTCTTGTGTGTTTGGAAAACTTTATAAAATCAAAAAATATTTCTTGGTTATTTTAAAATTTCCTTTTTCATCCATTTAGTTGTAGTACTAAAAACAAAACCCAAAAAGATATCCTTTGCATGTTGGGAGTTTCCCGTGTAAATAAATTTTACAGTTCTTGTTTTCCTGGGTTTATTTTCTTTCTTGAGAAAAAACAAAAACTACAAAAATATTTTAGTGTGTTCCTCTGAATTTTTGTTCTTTTCTTTGATTCATTGAAAGGAGAAGACCATGATGGAAATGTTGAATGGCTCTCATGTGCATTATTGTTGATCTAGCAAAGTGCCAATATTGCCATGTCTTCTCCTTTGCACAAATACCTTATAAATTCTAGCTTAGTCCACAACACTCTTGCACTATTAATATTATCACATCATTCGCTCGTGCAAGTGAAAGGCAATAATGATAATATTTGATGAAGTGATCGTGACAAAGGAAACTCGTATGAACTCTTCTTGATTTTCATTTTTGTAAATATGGTTAGCTCGTTCGATCTTGATTCAGTATGTCATGGATGAACATGTTTGTGATGAAAATTAGATATTATAGTTTCTCATGCCATGCTTAAAAAGGTTGGAGTTGATAATGATTTATCTTGTATGACAACATGCATTAAAATAGTTATGATGTGGTATGGTAGTATGGTATTTCCCTCTGATTAGTTCGAGCGGCTTGACTTGGCCCATGTGCAAACATGTAGTTGATTCAAAACAAATGCAACTTTCATGATGTTTAAATTCAGAGTGTCCATATCCTACTCAAGCTAATGTATAATGTTACTTATTCATGATGCATGCTTATGACCGTTTTGCTCCATAGCTGGTTGCTTCCCAATCTATTGCTCGCATTCACCTATACTAAGTAGAAATGCTGCTTGTGCATACAAAATCCTTAAATCAAGTTATCCCACATGAGTCCACCATACCTACCTATATGCGGTATTGCCCTATCGTTCCAAGTAAATTTGCATGTGCCACCTCTAATATTCAAATAAACTTTTGTTTTGTGCACCTGTACGACTCATGGAGCGACGAACCGTTTCATATCTTCCATGCTAAGCAAGTTATTACCAAGACAGTCATTTTTTCACCATCATTGCACGAGAGAGGTTGGTAAAAAGGATGCCCAGTCTTGAATAATCAAAATTAAATTAAAAAAACTCGTTGTGACAGTTGATATGTTGGAGGGCACCTGCGAATTCGGCTAGCCCTGGTTTGTGTATGGATGGTGGATAGGAGTAAACTTTACAATTCTATTTGGGAACCAACAACAATGAGTTTAGCACGGAAGATACTGAAAACCTTTGTCGTAAAGTTAACAGTAAAGTACACCACGCAAAAAATATATTTTCAATCCACTTTTAAAACTTGAGCTCTGGTAGCTCTGCAAATCAATGCATCCCTCTGCGAAGGGCCTATCTATTTACTTTTATGTTGAGTCATAACCCTCTTACCAACAACACCACACCGGAGAGCACTATTGTCATTCTGATGCATTGAGTCTAGTTAATATTGGATGTGAGCATGAACTAGATCTTTTATGCCCTAAATTATAATGTTTAGTCGTTGCTTGAACCTTAGAGGTTCTCTGCATTTATGTTTTGCCATCTCATAAAGGGCTAGCGAGATACCATTTCACCATATTATATCATGATTGTTTAGAAAAATTGTTGGCATGTGTGATATCTTATTATTGCTTGCTAGTTGGTTATTGATAACCCACAAGTGTAGGGATCGCAACAGTTTTCGCGGGTAAGATAACCCAATTTATTGATTCGACACAAGGGGAGCCAAAGAATATTTATAAGCTTTAGCATTTGAGTTGTCAATTCAACCGCACCTGAAAGATACTTGCTTGGCAACGAAATATTAGTAGCAACGGTGATATGGAGATGATGGTGGCAATGGAAATAGTAGTGGCAAAGCAACGAAAGTAAAACAGCGAAAGTAAAGCAACTTATGACCAGCAGGATTAAAACACTGTAGGCTAAGGAGATGGATGGTTGGTCATGGATGAGAGATATCATGTATTTAACTTGGGGCAAGGCACATAGAAAAGTAATGATCATCTAGGCATATATCAAATATTAGGCATGTATCCCGAGGTAGTCGTGCGTGCTTGCAATAAGAACTTGCACAACATCTTTTGTCCTACCATCCCGCTATCAACGGGGCCAAAAGGAGCTTACGGAGATTAAGGTGCTCCTGTCAAAGAGCACCGGAACAAAGCATTAACAATCAATGGATACATGGAATCCTCAAACTATAGTCTATCCCCTTTGGTGTCCCAAGCTGTCACCATTGGGATCGCCGGTTTCGGACTATCATAGGTGTAGACTACTCATAGCTAGGATCTAGAACACAAATATATTCATGAAAACATAAGGTATTCAAATCTGAAATCATGGCACTCGGGCCCAAAGTGACAAGCATTAAGAGTAACAAGCAATAGCAAAGATGATAAACACCATAGTAGATGATAGGCAACATGTCCCCAACAATCCGACGAACTATTAGATGATCTATCTCATCCAATCTCTCCCATCCCCTTCACCTACAGCAGGAAATTACTCACACATGATGGGAGAAGTTATGGAAGGATTATGGAGTGGTGATGGTGATGACGATGGCGACGATTTCCCCTCTCTGGAGGCCAAAACAACCTCCAGATTAGGTCTCCCAAAGAAGAACCGAGGTTGGCGGCGGCTCTGCCTCAGGAACTTGCAAAACGACTTCTGTTCTGGGATTTCTCCGTCACAGGTAAAAATAGGAGCCAAAGTAGGGCACCAAAGGGGGTGGGCCCCACCCAGGCGGCCTCCCGGCGCGACCATGGGGCACGCCGCGCGAGCAGGTCGCTTGGGGGCCCTGTGGCTCCCCTCTGGCCCATCTTCTGGCCATGGTTCCTCCCGGTGCATGGATTTTCTCTATTTTTTATGGGAATTTTCACGGACGTCTAAATATCCATTTTGCCTTGCACAAGAAAACCATACAAACAACTATGCTGAAAAAAACATCAGTCTGGGTTAGTTTCATTCAAATCATGCAAGAATGAGGCCAAAACATTAGCAAAAGTGTTTGGAAAAGTCAATACGTTTGAGACGTATCAGCTCCCCCAAGCTTAGCATATTGCTTGTCCTCAAGCAATTTAGTTCAATCGAACTGAACGCGACAAAGAAAACTTTGACAAACTCTTTTGCTTCATCAGATGTATATAAGAATGCACGAAGCGATCCTTCGATCATGTGAAGAGTTTCAAACAACTAAGAATGAAAAATATGTAACTAAAAATCATAACGAGATCACCATGCACATGACTAGGATATACTAGAGTGGTATTTCACTAGCCCCCAAGAGTGAAGCAAAACATAAATGCAGACGCTCCTTCGGAGTATTAAGGGAGACTAGAAATAAACATTTCAGATTAAGCAATATCACAATCATGTAGAAGACAATGTGGTGCTTTGGGACAATGCACATTACACTCACAATGACAATTATGCCATCTATAGTTGGTGCTTTTTATAAGAAGAAGACGACTCAACAGAAAAGTAAAATAGATAGGCCCTTCGCAGAGGGAAGCATTGATTTGCATATGTGCCAGAGCTTGAGCTTTAAAACAGAGATAAATCAAAATTTTGGGTGGTATGCTTTCATTGTCAACATAACAACTAAGAGATATCAATATCTTCCATGCTAAATACATTATAGCCGGTTCCCAAACAGAAAAGTAAAGTTTTAACTCCCCCACCACCAATCGATCACACTCCACGGCGGGCCGAATCCACGGGTACCGTCCATACAAACAACAATCCTGGGGGAGTTTTGTTTCATTAAATTTAATTTGACTCTGAGCATGGAACTGGGCATCCCGGTTACCAGCCACTTTCTCGTGAATGATAGTGAATCAACACATATCTTGAGAATAACCTACTTAGCATGGAAGATACTGATAGACCCTAGTCACTACATGAGCGATTTGGGCATACAAAACAAAATATTTATTTGAAAATTTAGAACACGACACATGCAAATTTACTTAAGATGGCACAGACATACCGCATATAGGTAGGTATGGTGGACTCATATGGCGCAACTCGTTTCAAGGATTTTGGATGCACAAGCAGTCAGTCCGCTTAGTATAGGTGAACGCTAGCAAAAGACACGGAAACGACCAACTAGAGAGCAATAACGGTCATAATCATTCAAAGCGGCAAAGCAACGTTGAATCAGGCATGAAAGCGATATAACTATTCTGAAATAAAAGATCGTCAAGGCTTGATAGACTTCTAGTCATAAACATGTGTAAGCATGTGCCAAGTTAATCCAAAAACTCTCTCAAGGGAAATACCACTCTAATAGGCCAAGCCATGAACAACGCAATGCATGCTAAACATTTAAATAACACATTATGCACTCCAGCTATTTGAGACTAGTCACAAAGAAAGCATGAACTTCTGGGAAAGCATTGTAATCATAGCACTATGTCGCTACAAGCTCGTCTCTAGATCATAAGTACAAGCATATGTACAAAAGTAGAAACAAATAGAGTTCATACCGGCTTTCCTTGTTGCATTCCTTCCGTCGATCTTCGTCATTATTGCATCATCACTTGCACGATCGAACATAGAAAGATATAATCAAGTGCTATTGCAACCATGGACGTGAGCTGAACTCTGCAAACAAAGCAAACTAAAGGGAGAAAATAAATCTTTTTGGGTTTTCCAATGGTTAAACGAAAGCAAAAGAAAAGAGAAATCTTTTTGTTGTTTTTGCAAAGAAAGAACAAAGAAGAATAGGTGAAAACTCTGAAAGGGGAGAAGGATACGTACTCCCCCAAGCTTAGGCTTTTGGCCTAAGTTGAGCTCGGCTACTGAGGGCTCCAGGAGCTTCCTTCGGCTTCGGGGTGGTACTGGTGGCTCCAAAAATCATACGAGGCCTCGGGCGCGTACACAGATGCCCGACTGGCCTCCCAAAGAGAAGTCTCTTCTTCCTCGGGAACAACCTCCTCCATGGGGTTGTGGAACTGCTGCTGGATCACGAACTCGTCCAGCTCAATCGAGGTGAAAGACCACCAATTCCTGCTAGTGTAATCAAACAAAAGTGGTGCACGTAGACGGATCTCGCGAGTAGTAAGCTCTCCAAACCTCATAATATAAAAAAGGTTACCAAACTCGGAAGACCTAGTAACAAACTCATGCCTCTTCATAGCGGTAAGATGAAAGCTTATGAATGAAAAAGGCGTATCATCCGTGCACACTGTGTGCCCGAGGTGCTCGAGGATAAGCATCGCATAAATGACACAAAAGTGAGGCCCTTTGCCACTGTTAGCGACGAGGCGACGAGCAATCAAAGCACCAATATTATACGTGTTATCTCCTAAGAGGGCGGCTGCCAAGATAGCGAGATCCGGAGCCAAAATGTTACTCGTGTTTTCATGAGCTAGCACCCCTCGAGCAATGTAGTATGAGAAATACCTGATGTGAGGAAACAAGATGCTGGAGATCTTCCCCCGGTGAATTTCTCGCGGGTCCTTACTGCAAAGGGAAGCGAATAAGGATTTCAGCTCGTATGGATGAACGTTCATCTTGGTCGTCTTCCCTACATTTTGCACACCTATAATATCACAAAATTCTGCCAAAGACATGGTAAAGATATCCCCATATAATCTGAATTCAATCATGGAAGTTTTATCATTATATCTAAACCAGTTGACAAAATAATAGGTGAGTTTTGGATATTGTTGCACACGTTGTGTTACGAGATGTGTCAAACCTGCAGCTTCATAGAGGTTATCAAACTCATCCTTAATATGTGCCGCCATAAGGAAATCTGAACATGGGTATGCCATGGCAGGTGTCGTGTCCGTCTCGTGGAACAACTCTGGTGGCACAATATCATCATTGCAACTTGTCCTCACAGTAGAGGATGAAGCTGCAGCTCTAGTTAGTCTATGAGTAGACTCGGGTCTCTTCTTCCCAAGCCATCCTTTTGCTTTTCCAAACAAGCTCATTTCTATAAAAAAACATGTTCAACACAAAAATGGAGGTTTAAGTAAAAATGAGTTGGAGCAAACTATTCTACTCACTCCTCTCATGCATAAGCTTGCACCAAAACTTCACAAATAAATTTCTAAGCATGCATGCAAGCTCATATGAACAACACCAAGAGCTCCTAAATACTCACAAATAAGACCACCAATCAAAATTTTAATTGGAGGAGTCACATACCAGGGAGCAAATGCTCAAATTCTCAATGCAAATGATGGGTTGTAGAGAGAGATCGAAATTTGCCACCAAGAACAGTAAGAACTCAAGCTCGAGGAGAAAAACCGGGTTTTTTGGAGTGAGGGAGAGAAGGGAGGAAGAAGTACGAGGAGAGGAGCCCAGGTGGGCCGAGGCTTCATGTGGGCGCGGCCAGGGGGCAGGTCGCGCCAGCTGGCCGCCTGGATGAATGGTGGCCCCCCTGGTTGGCTCCAGGTGCCCCCGCGTCTCTTTTTTGATGGAAATTTTTATTTTATTTTTTCTCGAATTTTTCTGATAACTTCACTTTTGAAAAAAAAATCGAAATACTCAAAGCTGCAAATTGGCTTTGAATCCGCTCATTAAAGTGATTTTGCTTGACAATGCAATTATCAAGCTCATCTAAACATTGATCAGGAGGCTACCATGACGGGCATCACTTGCGTTGAATTCTCGAAGAGAGTGTACCTCTACCATAGGTGAGTGAGTGGTAGGCTCATATAATTTCTCAATAGGAGGTAGCTTATTCACATCTTTAGTTTTAATACCTCTCTCTTTCATAGACTTCTTGGCTTCTTGCATAACTTCTAGGCTCAAGAAAAGCACTTCACCAAACTCTTTTGCCCTTGTTTTAGAGTCTAATTTGCATGATTTGAATGGAACTAACCCGGACTAACGCTGTTTTCAGCAGAATTGCCATGGTGTTGTTTTTGCGCAGAAATAAAAGTTCTCGGAATGACCTGGAAATTTACGAGGACTTTTTGTGGAATATATAAAAAATACCGGCGCAAGAATCAACCGGAGGAGTGGAGCGAGGAGCCCACAAGCCCAGAAAGCGCACCCCCCTAGCCGCGTCTAGCAGGCTTGTGGGGCCCTCGGGGCTACGCCGCCTCCAACTCCAGCTCTATTTAGTCCCTTTCGTCCGGAAAAAATCAAGCAGGAGAGTTCATCGCGTTTTACGATATGGAGGCGTCGCCACCACCTGTTCTTCCTCTGAAGGGCAGATCTGGAGTCTGTTCTAGGCTCCGAAGAGGGGAGATCGTCGCCATCGTCATCACCAACCTTCCTTCATCACCAATTCCATGATGCTCTTCACCATTCGTGAGTAATCTCATCGTAGACTTGCTGGACGGTGATGGGTTGGATGAGATCTATAATGTAATCGAGTTAGTTTTGATGGGATTGATCCCTAGTATCCACTAAGTTCTGAGTTTGATGTTTCTACTACTTTGCCATGCTTAATGCTTGTCACTAGGGCCCGAGTGCCATGATTTCAGATCTGAACCTATTATGTTCTCGTCAATATATGTGTGTTCTTGATCCTATCTTGCAAGTTGTAGTCACCTACTATGTGTCATGACCCGGCAACCCCGGAGTGACAATAACCGGAACCACTCCCGGAGATGACCATAGTATGAGGAGTTCATGTATTCACTAAGTGCCAATGCTTTGTTCCGGTTCTCTATTAAAAGGAGAACCTTAGTATCCCTTAGTTTCCGTTAGGACCCCGCTGCCATGGGAGCGATGGACAATAGATGTCATGAAAGTTCTTTTCCTTAAGCATGTATGACTATATACGGAATACATGCCTATATTACATTGACGAACTGGAGGTAGTTACATAGAACCCCATGTTATAACTGTTACATGATGAATGTCATCCGGCATAATTATCCATCACCGATCCAATGCCTATGAGTTTTTCCTACTGATCCCTGCTATGTTACTTTGCCGCTACTGCTGTAACTGCTGCTACTGTTACTCTGTCGCTACTGTTGTCATTGTTGCTACTATTACCGTTGCTAATGTTGCTATCACACCACTTTGCTACTGATACTTTGCTGCAGATACAGTCTTTCAGGTGTGGTTGAATCGACAACTCAACTCCTAATACTCGAGAATATTCTTTGGCTTCCCCTTGTGTCGAATCAACAAATTTGGGTTGAATACTCTACCCTCGAAAACTGTTGCGATCCCCTATACTTGTGGGTTATCAAGAGTATTTTCGAGCGCCGTTGGCGGGGAGGCATAGCTCTATTCTCTGAGTCACTTGGGAGTTACGTCTGTTGATCACTATGAGGAATCTGAGGGATCCAAAAACTAAAGTCTTTCCCTCAACTACGAGGACAGGTATGGAACTGCCATCTAGCTCTGCACTTGATTCACCTTCAGTTATGAGTAAGTTTGCGACACCACCTCCTGCTAGAAATTTTGATGTGTCGCCTGTGCTTGATGATGCTACTTATGCTATCCATGATGCTTGTGATGATGCTTTGCTTGATACTGCTTTGCCATTAGGTGTATTCCTTGATGCACAAATTGCTAGAGTTGCTGCTGAATGTGATGATACTTCTAAAACTGCTGAGATTATTGAAGTAGAACCTGCTATTTCGCCTATTAGAACTAGCTCTCCTAGATATGAATTGCCTGATATACCCGAGGGTTATGTTATGGAGGGAGAGATAGCTGAGGACTTTCTTGCTTGTAAGGATAGCTATGATCTTGAGAAATTACTAAGCAAGTGGAAAAAATCTTTGAACACTAGGATGAAATACGACCCGAAGTTTGCTACTTCGCCTATCTTTGTGACCGATAAGGATTATGAATTCTCTGTCGATCTTGAGTTAATCACTTTGGTCGAATCTGATCCTTTTCATGGTTATGAGTCTGAAACGGTTGTAGCACATCTTACTAAGCTGCACGATATAGCCACCCTATTCATGAGTGAGGAAAAGATCCGCCACTACTATATCCTTAAGTTGTTTCCTCTCTCGCTAAAGGATGACGCTAAGATTTGGTTCACTTCTCTTGCTCCTGGTTGTGTGCGTAGTCCCCAGGATATGATCTACTACTTCTCTGAGAAATATTTTCCTACCCATAAGAAGCAAGCTGCCTTGCAGGAAATATATAACTTTGTGCAAGTTGAAGAAGAGAGTCTCCCACAAGCTTGGGGGAGGCTTGTCCAGCTACTGAATGCTTTACCTGATCACCCTCTTGAGAAGAATGAAATACTTGATATCTTCTATAATGGACTAACCGATACTTCTAGGGACCACCTAGATAGTTGTGTTGGTTGTGTTTTCAAAGAACAAACTGTGGAACAAGCTGGGATTCTATTGAATAATATCTTGTGCAATGAGAATGCTTGGACTATTCCCTAACCACCTCCAAAGCCAACTCTGAAGAAAAGAGGTATTCTATTCCTCGGTCCTGAAGATATGCAAGAAGCTAAGAAAACTATGAAAGAGAAAGGCATTAAATCAGAAGATGTTAAAAATCTACCACCTATCGAAGAGATCCATGGTCTTGATAACCCGACACAGGTAGTAGAGGTAAATTCTCTTCGTAGATTCAACGAGAGTGATATTCCTTTTGAGAAACCTGCTAGCTTATGCCTAGATGAATTTGATAACTTTGTTGCCAAACAACAAAGTTTCAATGATTATGTAAGCACACAATTGGAACAGAATGCTCGTATGCTTAGTCATTTAAGTGCTTGTGTGGATAGAAATGTCAATGATCTTAAGCTTTTGAGTAAACATGCCTCTATGGTTACTACTCAAGTAGAACAAGTACTTAAGGCTCAAAATGACTTGCTCAATGAGTTGAATGAAAATTCTGTCAGAGTCGTCACTAGAGGTGGTAGAATGACCCACGAACCTTTGTATCCTGAGGATCATCCTAAGAGAATTGAACAAGATTCTCAAGGAGTTAACACTGATGCACCTAGTCATCCTAGAAAGAAAAAGAAAGATGATAGGAACTTGCATGCTAGCAAACCTGCTGCTGTTACACCTGAGAATCCAAATGATGTCTCTGTTTCTTATGCCGAAACACAATCTGGTGATGAACATGAGCATAGTGATAATATCGATAGTGGTGTTCATGATGATGCTCAACCTAGAAATGATAAGGATGTGGAGATTGAACCTATTGATCTTGATAACCCACAACCTAAGAATAGGAGATACGATAAGAACAACTTCATTGCTAGGAAGCATGGTAAGGAAAGGGAACCATGGGTTTAGAAACCCATGCCCTTTCCTCCCAAAACATCCAAGAAAAAGGATGATGAGGATTTTGAGCGCTTTGTTGAAATGATTAGACCTGTCTTTCTGCAAATGTGTTTGACAGATATGCTCAAAATGCCTCCTTATGCAAAGTACATGAAAGATATTGTGACCAATAAAAGGAGGATACCTGAGGTAGAGATTTCCACCATGCTCGCTAATTACACCTTCAAGGGTGGAACTCCTAAGAAACTAGGTGATCCCGGAGTGCCCACTATACCTTGCTCCATTAAAGGCAACTATGTTAGAACTTCTTTATGCGATCTTGGAGCTGGTGTTAGTGTTGTACCTCTCTCTCTTTATCATAGACTTGAATGGGATAAGTTGACACCCACTGAAATCTACTTGCAAATGGCCAACAAATCAACTGCTTTCCCTATCGGCATTTGCGAGGATGTGCCTGTTGTGGTTGCTAACGTTACTATCTTGACGGACTTTGTTATTCTGGATATTCCCGAGGATGATGCCATGGCGGTCATCCTTGGAAGACCCTTTTTAAATACTGCAGGGGCTGTTATTGATTGCAACAAAGCCAATGTCACTTTCCATGCCAATGGTAATAAGCATACGGTGCACTTTCCGAAGAAACAATATTGAGTACATTGCATCAATGCTATTGAAAAAACTTCATCAATTCTTATTGGGAGCTTTGAATGCCCTATACCTACTGTTAAGATGAAGTGCGATTTGCTTGTTGGGGATATGCACATCCCCATTGAGGTAACCTAGTGACTATTCAAAAATTCTCCGTTTTTACGCGATTCGAAAAAAGTTTGTCAAGGAGACTTGATCAACCTCATTGACAGATTTCTTTCGATGACCATGAGATGGATGAATCTGAGAGTCACAGCCCTCTGTTCCAAACCTTTACCTTCGGTTGCTTAGAAGAAAAATAATAGATTTAGCTTTAGTTTCACCTATTTTCTGCTTTTTGCGTCCCGTAGAAAAGCGTACCGAAAATAAAAGTTACCCAAATGCCCTGAAAATCAAGTATGAGTTTTTCTGGAATTTTTGAAAAATTCTGAGACGGAGAGCTAGTCACGGGGATGCACCAGTGGGCCACAAGCCCAGGAGGCGCGAGCACCCCCCTGGCCGCGCCTACCAGGCTTGTGGGGCCCACATGCCCCCCTCCACTTATTCCAGCTCCCATCTCCTTCTCCTACCTCCAGAAAAATTCATTCTACAGCTCAAACCCGTGTTCTTGCTCTTCTTGCTGCGATTTTCGATCTCCTTGTGCAAAGCCCCATTCACCAAACTGTTTTGGGGGAATTGTTCCTTGGTATGTGACTCCTCCATTGGTCCAATTAGTTTTTGCTCTAGTGCCTTATTCGTTGCGTATTTCTGTTGTCTTGGTGACCCTGTTCTTGAGCTTTGCATGCTAATTTTAGTTGGTCCCAAGTAGTTTTGATGCGTGATATTGCCTCTAGGCGCTTGTAGGAGTAGTTGCTACGAGTTTCGTTGGGCCTTGTTCACTTTTTCTTAGAGTCACTAAAAATTTCAGAAATTTTCAGAGAAAGAAAAAGGAAAAGATGAGGAGGTTCCTAAGAGTCTCTTCAAGTCGTGATCCCAAGCATGATGAAAATGATAAGAAGAAACCCAAGTATCTGGTCCCCCGAGTTGCAGAAGTTCGAGCGTGCGAGTGGCCAAGCGATGTGTTCTTACGCGTCGTCGGACTTTATGAGGACTTTTACTACTTGGTGGAGAACGCCGGCCTTACCGCCTTCGTTGAATATAAGTGTCCGCAATACCTCCCCCTCACTAATATTTTCGTGCAAATCTTTAATTTCTATCCAAGGAAGAGTCCTCCTATGGTTGAGTTCAAGCTATATGATATCCCCCAGCGCATGTCACTTTAGGATTTTTGCAATGTTTATAAATTACCTTATGTTGGGGATATTCATGAACCTCGTCCACGGGACTTGGAGGCTTTCATAGATACTATTGTTGTAGGAGAGGAGAGAGGAGTGTCTTGTGCTAGAGCTGCTAGCATACATTTTCCCGTGCTTCTGTACTTCTCATTATTCGTGGGAAAATGTTTGATTGGCCGTGGGAAAGCTGGGGCCCTTAGCTCCCCGGATCTTGCGGTTTTGCGCGAAGCCCTTTATAATGATAAAACTTATAGCTTGGGCGCTATAGTAGCTCAACGGTTGAACACGAACCGTTCTGAAGGCATTGTTTATGGAGGTATCTATGCTACCCGTCTTGCTAGAGATTTTGAGATACCTATTAGACTGCACGAGGAAGAAGAGATTCTTCTTCGTGAGAGATATCTACATTATGATAGCATGGTTCGCCATGACTTTCTTCATAAAGATATAAATAAGAGGATGATTTATAACCTGGTATTTAGTCAGGGTACTCGTGAGACTATTACTTTCCTTGCTCCTTATTTGTTCAATCTTCATTTAGACAGGTACATTATTATGCCCTCGGACATCTACGCATATTGGGGCATAGTACCACCAGAGGCGCCCGTGCCCAAGATACCAGTCGAGTACCACACACCAGTTTATCAGTGGGAGCCAGAGGAGCTCACACAACAGTGGCACCCTTAGTACACTCCAGAGTACCCTGGAGACGGTTATTTCCCTCCTTGGGAGTAGACCAACTTAGGCCAAAAGCCTAAGCTTGCGGGAGTACGTGTTTCTCACCGACTTTATATTCATGCTTACGCTTTCACTTTATTAGTCGGTGTTCACATCTTGCCACTGTATCATCCATGCTAGTTTGTTTCTTTTTCTCGCTCTCTTCTCGTGTGTTTTTCTAGTTTGAGAAAACCCAAAAAGATTTCTCGTTCTTCTTTTGCTTGTTGGGAGCTTTCCCGTGTAAATAGTTTTCTTTTTCTTTGGGTCAAGGTAGAAGACCATGGTTACAATGTTTAGTGGCTCTTGCATGCATATCTGTTTATCTGTCAAAGAGCCATATTACTTTGTCTTCTCCTTTGTGTTTGCTTGCAGATTCCAGCATAGTCCATTGCACGAACACTCTCATTATTGTTCACATCATTCGGTCGTGCAAGTGAAAGGCAATAATGACGATAGATGATGAAGTGACTGAGCCTGGAAAAGCTGGTATGAACTCGATCTATTTTGTTTTTGTAAATATGACTAGCTCACCGTTCCTAATTCAGCTTGTTGTGAGAGAAACATGTTTGCAATGACAACTTAGAGATCATAGTTTCTGATGCCATGCTTAATTAGCTAGGAGCTTATAATGGTTTGTCTTGGATGCCAACATGAATTTTGAGATGATTATAATGTAGTATGATAGGATGGTATCCTCCTTTGAATTATTCAAGTGGCTTGACTTGGCGCATGTTTACGCATGTAGTTGAAACAAAATCAACATAGCCTCTATGATATTCATGTTTATGGTGATTTATGTCCTACTCATGCTTGCACTCAATGTTGGTTAATCTCAATGCATATTGATGACTGTTGTCGCTCTCTAGTTGGTCGCTTCCCAGTCTTTTGCTAGCCTTCACTTGTACTAAGCGGGAATACTGCTTGTGCATCCACTTCCATAAACCCAAAGTTGTTCCATATGAGTCCACCATACCTACCTATATGCGGTATCTACCTGCCGTTCCAAGTAAATTTGCATGTGCCACTCTCTAAACCTTCAAGTAATAATCTGTTTTGCATGCCCGAACCGTTCATGTGGTGACAAGGGTGTTAGAGCATATATATCCATATGTGGTTTTGGTACTTGATGACAATTCCTATGGACTAATGGTTGCCTTAAGTTATATTTATAGGATTTGTCCATAGGCACTTCTTGAAGTCCATCTGTTGGGTTCAAGGAGTTTATATGATGACCAAGGTGGTATTCAAGGTATTATCCAAAGAATGGTCATAGAGACACAAGGTTGATCAAGATCGTCAGACAAAGAGTAAATCAAGATGATCAACACACAAAGCATACAAGATGTACCGAGAAGGATCAAGTGATCCCATGGTATGAGGAAGATCTCATACAACCCATGAAGGATGACGTCAAGTGGTGATCGTCATCAAGATTGCGGTGTGCAAGTTCAAGAGGATCAGCATGAATATATCGTGCTTGAAGCTTGCCGTCCATTGTGGTGGCAATGGACTTGTGAAGATATGCTGAACAGTGGCTCACCCATAGTAAGTATGGGGGAGCAATCAACTAGTCTTCATCAAGCCAACGCAATCAAGAAAGGTGGTCCATCTTGAGGAAGCCAAGATCATCATCATCTAGCTCAAGAGGACGAGGTGCAAGGCATAGGTTTGCCCTTGATAGGTTTTCTGTTTAGGATAGATTGTTGTACTATCAAGGGGGGCTCTCAAGTGAGTAGCTTGATCGTATCGTTCGTTGAGAGCTCAAACCATTTGCATCCTTGCATCATACTTCTTGGTTCTTGTTTGGTGTTTCTCTTTGTGAGTTTTAGAGCTTATGGTCATCTTCGTGACAAGCTCGAGTTCATCGAAAACGGAGTCCATATGCATCTACTATGATGTTTTTGATGTTGGAGTTTTTGCCGGTTCTTCATTCATAGAGGACTCACATCTCTATATCATTTGCATTTTCATATCTACATGGTCGCTGTTTTGATAGCTCTTGTTGTCCTGAATCCAACAAACTTGGTTTTGCTCGATTCGGAGCTCGTATGCGAAAGTTATGGTTGTTTCAGTGGCGACCAATAGTACCGCTGGACCTAGCGGTAGTACCGCTAGAGGTGGCGGTAGTACCGCTAGAGCTGGCGGTAGTACCGCTGTCCCGGCGGTAATACCGCCCCTAGTCAGTGGTGGTACCGCTCCAAGATTTTAGTACCGTCATCTTTGCGGTTGTACTGCGTCGGACATTTTTGCGAAGACTTTCTTGGCGGTGGTTGGCCCGGTAGTATCTTTGCGCTACCTTGGGCTCAGCAGTAGTACCGCTGCAGCCAGCGGTAGTACCGCTGGAGGGTTAGCGGTAGTACCGCTGCAGCCAGCGGTAGTACCGCCGGAGGGTAAGCGGTAGTACCGCTGGAGCCAGCGGTACTACCGCTAGGCTCGAGATGTAAGTGGGGGTAACGGTCTGATTCCTTCCCCCACTATATAAAGGGGGTCTTCTTCCCCCTTGGTCTTATCCATCCGCTGAGCTCTTGTTCTACCTCCATTGTTGACATTCTTAGAGCTTGCTAACTCTCAATCCCTCCAATGATTCTTGCTTGTTCTTGAAGGAAAAGAGAGAGGAGATCTAGATCCACATCTCCACCAATCACTCTCTCCTCTAAGTGAGGGGAACCCCTTGGATCTAGATCTTGGAGTTCTTTGTGAGCCCCTTGTTCTTCCTCTCATATTTCTCCATAGCTTTCATTGTTGTGGAGGGATTTGAGTGTGAGGGACTTGACCACTTCATGTGTTCTTGCCATTGCATTAGTTGCATCAGTTTGAGTTCTCCACGGTGATACGTGGAAGTGAGAAGTTGAGAAGCTTACTACCTTTGGTACTTAGTACCCTAGATATTGTTCTTCGTGGATGCTTTGGCGTCCTAGAAGCTTGGTGGTGTCTCGGAGCTTAATCATTGTGGTGTGGAGCTCCGGGAAAGCGTCGGGGTCTCCAATTAGGTTGTGGAGATTGTCCCGAGCAATTTCTACGGGTACCGGTAACCTCCCCCAAGGGTTGCCACGTGTACGGGTTCAGTGACCGCCCCCAAGGTTTGCCATTTGTACGGGTTCGGTGACCGCCCTCAAGGGTCCCTTAGTGGAATCACGGCATCTTGCATTGTGCGAGGGAGAGAGGAGATTACGGTGGCCTTAGTGGCATCTTGGGGAGCATTGTGCCTCCACACCGCTCCAACGGAGATTAGCATCCGCAAGGGTGTGAACTGCGGGATACATCATCGTATCCCCGTGCCTCGGTTATCTCTTACCCGAACCGGCGAACCCTTTACTTATGCACTTTACTTTGTGATAGACATATTGTTTATTGTAATATATCTTGCTATTACTTAGTTGTTTATCTTGCTTAGCATAAGTTGTTGGTGCACATAGGTGAGCCTAGTTGTTTGTAGGTTTTGTGCTTGACAAATTAAACGTTAGTTTTATTCCGCATTTGCTCAAGCCTAAACCTTAATTATTTTCAAGCGCCTATTCACCCTCCCCCCTCTAGGGGACATCCACGTCCTTTCAAAGGGGTAATCAGTATCTTCCATGCTAGGCGTGTTATCCTCGATACGTGTTTATTCACTATCATTCATGAGAAAGGGGCTGGTAATTGGAATGCCCACTTCCATGCTCAAATCGAAAAGATAATTGCAAACAAAACTCCCCCTCGATTGTTGTTGGTATGGACGGCACCCGAGTATTCGGCTAGTCGTGGAGTGTGATTGATCGCTGGTGGGGGAGTCAAAACTTTACTTTTCTATTTGGGAACCGCCTATAGTATGTGTAGCATGAAAGATTGTGAAAACTCTTGGTCATTGCGTTGACAATGAAAGCATGCCACCCAAAAGTATTTATCTCTGTCTTCAAAGCTTAAGCTCTGGCACCTCTGCAAATCAATGCTTCCCTCGGCGAAGGGCCTATCTATTTATGTTTCGGTTGAGTCATCCTCTTCTTATAAAAGCACCAATTAGAGAGCACCTCTGTCATTTTTATGCTTTGCTTTTAATTGTTACTGAGTATGACTGTGACTGGATCTTCTTTTCCATGAATTACAATGTTCAGTCAACCCTTGGTCTTTGAAGGTGCTCTGCATTTATGTTTTGCGGTCTCAGACAGAGCTAGCGAGATACCATCTGTTCATATTGCTTCATGATTGTTTTGATTGAAGTGTTGACCTTTGAAACTTATTATTATTGCTTGCTAGTTGATTATGCCATTGATATGAGTTCCTCTTGAGATATAAATGGCATTGCTTATGTGGTTTGCTTTTGATCTTGCTGGAAATCTGAATATGAGTTAGACATAATTACAACAACAAGATCAAACAGAATTCGTAAAAGTTTTTGTTTTGTCTCTTTCAGTTTGTCAACTGAATTGCTTGAGGACAAGCAAGGCTTTAAGCTTGGGGGAGTTGATACGTCTCCGTCCTATATACTTTTCCAAACTCTTTTGCCCTTGTTTTGGACTCTAATTTGCATGATTTGAATGGAACTAACCCGGACTAACGTTGTTTTCAGCAGAATTGCCATGGTGTTGTTTTTGCGTAGAAATAAAAGTTCTCGGAATGACCTGGAAATTTACGAGGATTTTTTGTGGAATATATAAAAAATACTGGTGCAAGAATCAACCGGAGGAGTGGAGCAAGGAGGCCACAAGCCCAGGAGGCGCGGCCCCCCTGGTCGCGCCTAGCAGGCTTGTGGGGCCCTCGGGGCTCCGCCTCCTCCAACTCCAACTCTATTTAGCCCCTTTCATCCGGAAAAAAATCAAGGAGGAGAGTTCATCGCGATTTACGATACGGAGGCGCCGCCACCACCTGTTCTTCCTGTGGAGGGCAGATCTGGAGTCTGTTCTGGGCTCTGGAGAGGGGAGATCGTCGCCATCGTCATCACCAACCTTCCTTCATCACCAATTCCATGATGCTCTGCACTATTCGTGAGTAATCTCATTGTAGGCTTCGTGGACGGTGATGGGTTGGATGAGATCTATCATGTAATCGAGTTAGTTCTGATGGGGATTGATCCTTAGTATCCACTATGTTCTGAGATTGATGTTGCTACTACTTTGCCATGATTAATGCTTGTCACTAGGGCCCGAGTGCCATGATTTCAGATCTGAACCTATTATGTTCTCGTCAATATATGTGTGTTCTTGATCCTATCTTGCAAGTTGTAGTCACCTACTATGTGTTATGACCCGGCCACCCCGGAGTGACAATAACCGGAACCACTCCCGGAGATGACCATAGTATGAGGAGTTCATGTATTCACTAAGTGCTAATGCTTCATTCTGGTTCTCTATTAAAAGGAGAACCTTAATATCCCTTAGTTTCCGTTAGGACCCCGCTGCCACGGGAGGGATGGACAATATACGTCATGCAAGTTCTTTTCCTTAAGCACGTATGATTATATACGGAATACATGCCTACATTACATTGACGAACTGGAGCTAGTTACATAGCATCCCATGTTATAACTGTTACATGAAGAATATCATCTGGCATAATTATACACCACCGATCCAATGCCTACAAGTTTGTCCTACTGGTCCTTGATACGTTACTTTGCCGCTACTGTTGTCACTGCTGCTACCGTTACTCTGTCGCTATTGTTACTCTGTCGCTACTGTTGTCATTGCTGCTACTATTACCGTTGCTACTGTTGCTATCACACCACTTTGCTACTGATACTTTGCTGCAGATACTAAGTCTTTTAGGTGTGGTTGAATTGACAACTCAACTGCTAATACTCGAGAATATTCTTTGGCTTCCCCTTGTGTCGAATCAACAAATTTGGGTTGAATACTCTACCCTCGAAAATTGTTGCGACCCCCTATACTTGTGGGTTATCAGTCCCCATAACAACCTCGATCATGTTAGGAGCGCTCAATTATGAAATATAACACCGGTAGCTAAAACTAAGGCGGGCATGGTGGAACAAAACACCGGGCTAGAAAGGTCAAGCCTTCTACCTTTTACCAAGTATATAGGTGCACTAACTTAATTATCAATTATATGGTGATATAACAAGGAAGCCATGTTATCACATGGAAGCAATGGCACCTGCAACTAGAAATGCTAACACATGGTTAAGCAAGCGGTAACATAGCCAATCAGTGGTTTGATAGGTTGTAGAAAGGTTGAAGGTTCCATAGCAATGTTGAGAGGCTGACATTTAACACGTGGTAGGTAGCGAGACATAACAAAAGAAATGAGATAACTAGCATGGCATTGATAGTAATGGTACCTAGGTAAACGATCATCTTGCCTGTGATCCCGCTTGGAAGAAGAACGACTTCGTGAAGCAGACGAACCGACGTAGTCGAATGGATCCTCACATTCTGACACAGTTGCGGAACTCTATCGAGACAAAGCAAACCGGAAACAAGAATCACTACACGGTATTCACCATGGCACATGCACGATATGATAAACAACCTAATATGATGCATGTCCATTTCAATTATGCAAGGCATGGCATGGCAATTCACAACAATCAAACACTACTCATTATGTGAAGCTCAATATGCAAAGAATTGCATATTGACGAAACTCCACATACAAATTATTTTGTTCACTCCTGTTTAGGTACAAGGCAATATTAAAATGTTGTTAACATGGCAAGAGGTGAAGCATGTGATCCTACATGACATCCTAGTCGGTCACATATATAGCTCATTGAACAGAGCTACGGCTAAAGGATACTTGCAACACAAGATATTATGCCGTGAATGCAACATGCATGCAATTTTATGAAAACACGAGCAAGAAGGACATGAAGCATGTGTCGTCATGGCAAACGAAAGGGGACCATGGCGGAAAAACGAAAACAATGCCACGACAATGTTTTGGTTCTGACAACTCGATGAGATACCGGTTCCAACGAATTGTGAGCGTGTGCGTGTCATGTCAAAAAATGATGGGGTGATCCCGGTTACCGGGTTCCCATGTGTCGGTGCACGACAAAAGAGGGACAACATGCAAATAGCATGACATCAACAAAACAGACATCATCGACTTCCATACAACAATGCATTCAGTCCACGGGCATCGTCTCAACGGTTATACCTTCGAAGTGTTCAATTCGGAGCGGGTGGAGTCGTTGCGGACGTAGCGGAAGTAGTCGTTCACGGGTCTTGGCGACAATAGTGGTACACGCTGTGTAGATGTTTGGGGTCGTCGAGGATGTTGTGGAAGTAGATGTACATGACGACGATAGTGGTTCCAGCGTCGCGGTACCTGGCGCTTGTAGGGGTCATTCGTACAAAACCCATGATGTGGACAGGAGGCAAATGACTCGAAATCTCCATACATGCGGTTCACCAAGATGCTCCTGTTACACGGAGGTTGTGACCACAACCACTCATATCCAATGGTAGCAGCGCAAGACGACAGGCTCCATCTTCGAGCTTCGGTAGGGGCACGGGATTTGCGGGTTGAGGCGGGGAAGAGCTGGGACGCCTGAGCGCCGGAGCAGGCCCACGCACGTGGGCACGCGGTCAACGGCCATGACATGACCTGCTCGTTCGTCCCTAGAGTGAAGGAAGGCCGACGGCGCAGGGGCACTACGACCTGGCTTGGATGAAGCGGGCAAGGGGCGACCGGATCGGGCCTCGCGGCAGCTACATGCACCTGCAGGTCTTCGGCAACGCACAGAGGCGGGGTTGGGTGGCGAAAGGGAGGAGCTAGGCAGGCGACGGCGTATGACGCAGGGCGGAGTGGACCTGTTGCGTTGCGGTCGAGCGAGAGGTCACACCAGAGGCGGGCGACGAGCTCGGGGCTCCGGCCAATGGCAGGACGGGCGAGGCACCGCTGGTCGTGGCTCCTGCCGGCGGGGTGCAGCGAGGAGGCTCGGGAGCGGCAAGGCTCTCGGGAGAACCGTGCGGGTGGAGCTCGAGGGCTCACGGGGCAGGTACCTGGGGGCGGCGGCTGGCTCTCGACAGCGGGCTCAAGGCCATGGGAGGGTCGAGGGGCACTGCCCCTCTCTCTATGCAGGTCTGCTGCGGTGCGAGGTGAGGGACACAATGGGAACGAGAGGAGTGATATGTGGATCGGGCACGAGATTAGGGAGAGGATAGGGTTTCGGTGGTGGGGTGGCTGGGCCTTGGGCCAGCTTTGCAACAGGCCGGGCTTCCCTCTCAAAAATCCCTCTCTCTACTCTAACTATCTCTAGAAATTAGCAAAGAAAGGAAAGTGAGGGTTAGAAAAAGAATTTGAGCATGGGATTTAAAATGTAATTGTGTTCATGGGTGATTCCAAAAAAAATATGGAATAATTTTTATAGTAGCTCCCTAAAACATTGGGAGGATATGTTATAAAGAGAATCATCATGCGAATCCCTCAATTTAAATAAATCCATAGATCCATGCAATTTATTTATATGAGTTGCACACAAACTTAATGGCATGATGACATGATGAATGCAACAAACCAATAATTAATACGACGACAACGGAATCAAAGGGGAATCTTCTGGAGCGTCGGTCATGGGCTGTTACAACTCTCATACACTAATAAGAGATCTCGCCCCGAGATCTAAGAATGAAAGGTGAAGAGGATGAGAAATAGCAAGAGGTAAAACTTAGTCGCTTCTTTGACAAACGAGTGAAACCAACGATCCTTGAAGGTTGCAAAGAGATGAAGAATGATATGAGAAACAAGCAAGAATTCACAAAAAAAATCTTCAGCACTTCGATAGGAAATTGAAGACAATTTTTTTGATAAGATGGAAAGATCTTGACAAGATTCACAACAAACCAACTAAATTGATAAGAAAGGAAAGAACATGAAAGAAAACACAACACTCTAGTTAATGAATAAAAAAGGAAAGGACACGATCTTGACAAAACTAGATAATGGATAAAATAGAGCAACATCACAACAACTACAGAACAAAAGAATATAAACTAGATCATTGGGAAGTTAGAATTAAGAAGAAAATGACAACTACTACCACAATTGAATTTGACAAGCAGCCTTGCAAGAAGAATTGAATGGAGTTGTTGGCAAACCAACAACGGAAAGAACAAGCTTGTAGTGGACTGATACGTCTCAAACGTATCTATAATTTTTGATGGTTTCACGCTGTTATCTTGTCTTCTTTGGTTGTTTTATGTACCTTTTATATCTTTTTTGGACTAACTTATTAATTCAGTGCCAAGTGCGAGTTCCTGTTTTTCCGTGTTTTTGACTCTTTTCAGATCTAATTTTGGAACGGAGTCCAAACACAAGAAAAACCCAAAATGATTTTTTCCCGAACGAAAGAAGATCAGGGGGGCTTTGGGCCAAGCCAGGTGGGCTCTAGGGAGCCCACAAGCCCCCACTCCGCCACCAGGGGGAGGCCGCGGTGGGCAGGCTTGTGGCCTCCCAGGCCGCCCCCTGACCTAGATCTTTGGCCTATAAATTCCCAAATATTCCGCAAAAAATCACGGGAGCCTCAAAAATACTTTTCCGCCGCCGCAAGCTTCCGTTTCCGCGAGATCTCATCTGGAGACCCTTCCCGGCACCGTGCCGGAGGGGACTTTGGAGTTGGAGGGCTTCTTCATCATCATCATCGCCCCTCCAATGACTCGTGAGTAGTTCACTTCAGACCTAGGGGTCCGTAGTTAGTAGCTAGATGGCTTCTTCTCTCTCTTGGATCTTCAATACAAAGTTCTCCATGATCTTCATGGAGATCTATCCGATGTAATCTTCTTTGGCGGTGTGTTTGTCGAGATCCGATGAATTGTGGATTTGTGATCAGATTATCTATGATATATATTTGAGTCTTCTCTGATTTCTTATATGCATGATTTGATATCCTTGTAAGTCTCTTCAAGTCTTGGGTTTTGTTTGGCCAACTAGATATATGATTCTTGCAATGGGAGAAGTGCTTGGTTTTGGGTTCTGCCATGTGGTGACCTTTCCGAGTGATAGTAGGGGCAGCAAGGCACACATCAAGTAGTTGCCATCAAGGGTAAAAAGATGGGGGTTTTTATCATTGGTTTGAGATTATCCCTCTACATCATGTCATCTTGCTTAAGGCGTTACTCTGTTCTTATGGACTTAATACACTAGATGCATGCTGGATAGCGGTCGACGTGTGGAGTAATAGTAGTAGATGCAGACAGTATCGGTCTACTTGTTTTGGACGTGATGCCTATAGAAATAATCATTGCATAGATATCGTCATGACTTTGCGCGGTTCTATCAATTACTCGACACTAATTTGTTCACCCACCGTCTACTTGATTTCATGAGTGAAGCCACTGGTAAACTCTACGGCCCCCGGGTCTATTCACATCCATCGTTTACATCTCCGCTTTTACTTTGCTTTGTTACTTTGTTGCTTTCAGTTCTCACTTGGCAAACAATCTATAAGGGATTGACAACCCCTTCATAGCGTTGGGAGCAAGTTTTTGTGTTTGTGCAGGATCTTGAGATACTCCTCCACTGGATTGATACCTTGGTTGTCAAACTGAGGGAAATGCTTACCACCGCTAAGCTACATCACCCTTTCCGTTTTGAGGGAACACCAACGCAAGGCTCCAAGGCCACGGGGGAAATCCTTTGCATACTTTCCTAGGAAGTCCCTTAAGGCGTAGCCGCAGGAGAAAGATCAAGCCAAGTATTCTCCCGTCGACGTGCCTATTTCTGGCGCCTTTGGAAGGTCTTTTGTTGCTGTAGCATGGACTTATGAAAACCCTCTCAACAATGAGGTGACAACCATCCACAATTGGAAAACAATTGCTTCATTGGGCGCAACAAGATATGAAAGCTTCTTACACCAAGAGGAAACATTGAAAACTTGGATTAATGGCAACACCATAATAGCAACAATCCTTAGCGAAAGCTTTAGGTGTAGTCTCAACCAAGATAGCTCAATGAAGAAATCATGGGTTGAAATATCTCATGATTGAAGGAATTGGTGGGTTTAATTATCTCATTCTTGAAACAAATTCTCTTTGAGACTCCTCCACTAACAAGAATACTATAACACCACATCAAAGGATAAAGGAGGGAGAATTGCACTTGGAATGCAAAACGCGGGATATTTGAGCCTCTCCAACAATAATGTTGAAGAACACTTCGAGAAAGAATTGAAACCTATGAAGAACCACCATGATGCACCTCTGTCTACAAAAGAATGATGCAAAGACATGAAGGATGAAAGAATAAGATTCAGGCCCTGCCATGACTTATATGAAGCTTCACAAAGAGATACTTGAGAAAACTTGACCTCCGGAAAAGAAAGATGAAGCACTTGGGATAAATAATTTGATATCATGAGCAACCCCGAAGAACAATTGAAATCACATTGACGAAAACAAGACTAAGAATTATGTTATGCTCATCCTTTCATCAAATTAAATTGATGACAGGCAATGGATTTAGCGCACCACTTATCCTTAAAAAGATTAGAGAGAGAGAGATAGCGCATAACTGAAGAAGTCTTGAAGAAACACCGGAGAATTTGAATGAAGGCGGATGCCAATAATGAATGGAGATACATGAGAATGAAGACATCATGATCCACCCGACAGAAAACTTGAACAAGGCACCGGAATAATTAAGAGACGAATGAATAGACAACAAATGAGAAGAATTTGAGAATGAAAGTTGAAAGATGGGGGCGAAGAAATCTTCTCAAATGATGGCCTTCGGAGGATCGAGAAATGAACACAACACTGAAATGAACCATATATATATGGAAATAATTACTCATGATCGACAACAATTGAGAAGATAGCACGAGCTGAGATGACAATCTTCAAAAGAATGGAGAAAGATTTGAGAGAAACACTCGTTCGGTCTTCCAAGCTGAAAATGATGAGAACACCACAAAGAATAACTAAGACACTCTGAATAAGAATAAGGAAAAGGTTAAGCCAACGATGAAAATGAATTGAAGCAATCTTGAAGAAGGAATATGACTGATGGAATCATTCTTACATCACCTTGAAAAGGTTCAGAGATCTCTGGAAAAGATTAGAATAGCCAGGTAAGATCGTGGAGAAGAACGTGTGGGTTATGGGCCCACTCAAAGAAACCACCATTAAAACAATTGATTACAAAAAAAAGAGATTGCGTCGGTACCAAATGAGAACTTGATGAGGTCAAGAGCCTTGAAACAATTGAATGGACTGAAAGAGAACATGAAACTGATGAGATATCTTCAACACTCCAGATAGAACAGAGAGATTACTAAACAAGAGAGGCTAGAATAAGAATTTCCAACATAGGAATCATTGAACAAATAGAAGGATATGGTGAACCCTGAAATCTTGAATTGAATCCATCGGGTAAGAAAATGAGAATGAAGAATGATGAACTCTGCACTGAAGCATCTTCACAATGAATCACCGGAAACAATACGGAAGAAAAGAGAGCAGAAGCAAAATGAAAAGAAAGGCACATGGATGATAATTGAATCACTGAAGAAAAGGGCGGGAGGGTGGGGAAAACAAAGACAACTTGGGACAGATGAGGCGAACTCCGGACAAAAATGAGAGATCGATCTTGCAAACATTGGAGAGGATAGAATTCACTTGAAGAGAAGCATACCAGTTGAAAAGGTTTGACATGATAACTCCAGTTGAAAAGAATTGATAAGACAATTTCATTGAGCAAAAGAATTAGCACTCCCATACATATATGAGAACACCTCTTGGAAAGATATGAATTCACCACTTGACATTGAAGCAACTCGAATTACCATACTACAACAAAACAAAGGATGCGTCTTACAAAACAAGCCAGAACAAATTCATGACAGAGATTTTGTCCGATATTTCCGTGGTACTCCACTAGATATCGAACCCCAACCTCACATCATGCATCTGTTGGAAGGTTGTCCTATAAGTAACTACTTGAATTCCCACCTAAGAACTCCCGAAATTTTCTGGTCATGCAATCGGGGTCCACGGATACAAGGAGAAATTCATCACTCAACTCCTAGTATCTAACCCGTCCAGTGTATCACCTCCGTCAACACATAACCAGAATCTCGGAACCTCATCTATCTCAAACCCTCGTAATCACAACAATACTAAGTATGGCGATACATCCGGACCTATCTGCACCAGTATTGGGGAAGCCTGACTCCTCTCGCCACTACTAGTATTAAAGCAATTTCGAGCATCCTCCGTCCTGAGATACTAAGAAATCTGAACGATAACGATGTGCTCAAGAATTCCCTCGAGCTCAACTCCCCGGGATAAAATCAACACAACAGGAGGCACCAAGTCAGAACTCCGTCACATCGACATCATATAGATTCCAAAATATCCGCATGATCCTAATTTTTTTTGAGTGAGAAGAGGAGTAGAATTAAAATTATTACGTCAAGATTCCTCACCAGAGCATAGAAGGGGAGAAAAAGAATCCTATTCTCCGATATATAACTAGACTCAAAGTAGTTTTTCACTAGACTCGACTTGGCCAAGTTCGATCAATCAAGGGGGCTCCTAGGTCGGTGCTGCTCTGATACCAACTTGTAAAGCCCAACATGCGATCCTATCCTTATTTTGGCGCGAGGGCCTCGACGGGGATAGAAACACATCTCATCATTTTGCAAGAATGGATATCGTTACAAGTACATGTACTGAAAAGATGAGTATAAGGAGTTGGCTTATACTCGCCACAAGTTACATGAGTTTCACATCAATACAACAATATAAAGTCATCATGAAGAAGAGCAGGGTACGACTACGGACGAAAACAAATGATAAAATAACGACGTCCATCCTTGCTATCCCAGGCTGCCGCCCTGGAACCCATCCTAGATCGATGATGAAGAAGAAGAAGAAACTCCAAATAGCACAATCAGCGCGCTCACGTCAAAATAACTCTTTACTTGTACCTGCAACTGGTGTTGTAGTAATCTATGAGCCACAGGGAACTCATCTATCTCATTTCCAAAGGTATCAAGACTAGCAAAGCTTAATGTGAGGTATGGTTAAGTGGTGAGGCTGCAGCAAGCGACTAAGCATTTATTTGAGGTGGCTAACTTATGAGTAAAATAATAAAAGAGGGGGGGTGATTGATGATCCACAAGTATAGGGGATCAATCGTAGTCCTTTCGACAAGTATAGAAATCTTAGAGAAGTCTTTAATGAACCTTCTATAGAAACCAGCATGACCTAGGAAACTTCATATACCTCTGATATCTGTGGGGCAAGGCATTTTCTCAATTGCATCAACCTTAGCGTTATCAACTTCAATGCCTCTTTCAGAGATTTTGTGTCCTAAGACGATACCTTCATTAACCATAAAGTGGCACTTCTCCCAATTCAAGACGAGGTTGGTATCTTCGCATCTCTGTAAGACTCGATCAAGGTTGCTGAGGCAATCATCAAAGGAAGACTCGTAAACGGAGAAGTCATCCATGAAAACCTCGACAATCTTTTCACAAAAATCGGAGAATATAGCCATCATACGTCTTTGGAAGGTGGCAGGTGCATTGGATAAGCCAAAAGGCATACGTCTATAGGCAAAGGTACCGTAGGGGAAGGTGAAAGTGGTTTTCTCCTGATCAGATTGTGCAACAGGTATTTGCGAGAAACCTGAATAACTGTCTAGAAAGCAGAAGTGTGTGTGTTTTGATAGCCTTTCTAGCATTTGGTCAATAAACGGCAAAGGATAATGATCTTTCCTGGTTGCCTTGTTCAGTTTCCGGAAGTCTATCACCATCCTATAGCCGGTAATAATCCTTTGTGGGATTAGTTCATCCTTATCATTAGGAACGACGGTGATACCTCCCTTCTTAGGTACGCAATGTACTGAACTTACCCAATCACTATGAGCAACAGGATAAATGATTCCTGCTTCCAGAAGCTTTCATGTTTGTTTTCTAACGACCTCTTTCAACTTAGGATTCAATCTCCTTTGATGATCAACAACTGGTTTGAAGTCAGGATCAGTTTTAATCTTGTGCTGACAGAGAGTAGGACTAATACCCTTAAGATCATCAAGAGTATATCCAATAGCAGCACGGTGCTTCCTCAGAGTTCTTAGTAACTTCTTCTCTTCGTGCTCTGAGAGGAGAGCACTAATAATGACAGGATATATCTCCTTCTCATCAAGATAGGCATACTTAAGAGTATCAGGCAACTGTTTAAGCTCGAACATAGGATCACCCTTTGGTGGGGGAGGATCCCCAAGTAGTTCAACAGGCAGATTATTCTTGAGAATAGGATATTGTTCTAAGACAATTTTATCTATGTCATCTCTCTCCTCCATATGCATAACATTTTCATGCTCAAGAAGATATTGCACTAAAGGATCCGTAGGAGGTACGACAATAGAGGCACGAGCAATGATTTCATCCCTACCAGACGACTGTTTTTCATGGGGTTGTCTTCCAAACTTGGAGAAGTTAAATTCATGAGACACACCCTCGAAACTAACCATGACGGTCAGCTTAGTGCAATCAATGTGAGCATTGATAGTGTTGAGAAAGGGTTTATCGAATATGATGGGACAAAAGCTATCTTGTGCAGTACCAAGGACGAGGAAATCAGTAGGATACTTCGTCTTACCACACATGACTTCTACGTCTCTCACAATTCCCAGAGGGCAGATAGTGTCTCTATTAGCTAGCGTAATAGTGACATCAATGGGTTCTAACTCAGCAGGTGCAATCTCATCTTTGATTTCATCATATAGATAACGGGGTATTGCACTAACACTAGCTCCCATATCACATAAACCATGGTAACAGTGATCTCCTATCTTGACAGAGACAACGGGCAGGCCAACTACAGGTCCGTGTTGGTCTTTCGCGTGAGGTTTAGCAATTCTAACGGAGTCCTCACAGAATTTGATAACATGCCCATCTATGTCTTCGGCTAAGAGATCTTTGATAATAGCAACACTAGGTTCAACTCTAATCTCCTCAGGGGGTGAAAGTGGTCTAATGTAACCCCTACGTATCACAATTTGAGCTTTAGAATAATCCTTTATCCTAGCAGGGTATGGTGGTTTCTCAGTGTAAGCACAAGGAACAACAGGATCACTAAAAGCAATGACTTTCTCCTCAACTAGATTGGTTTTGGCTATGTTGCTTTCTACAGGAGGATGATATTTAAACCACTTCTCTTTGGGAAGATCAACATGAGCAGCAAAAGATTCACATAGAGAAGCTACTATCTCAGAGTCAAGTCCATACTTAGCGCTAAAATCTCTAAAAGTGTTTGTCTCAACAAAATATTTAACGCAATCAAACTGGAAATTCATACCTGACTCCTTACCTTCCTCTAGCTCCCAATTTTCAGAGTTGTGTTTGATTCTCTCCAATAAATTCCACTTGTGATCAATATCCTTCTTCATAAAAGAACCGGTACAAGAAGTGTCAAGCATGGTACGATCTTCATGAGAAAGCCGAGCATAAAAGTTTTGAGTGATGATTTCTCTCGAGAGCTCATGATTGGGGCATGATTATAGCATTGATTTAAGCCTCCCCCAAGCTTGAGCTATGCTTTCCCTGTCACGAGGCCAAAATTTATAAATAAAGTTCCGATCACGATGTACTAAATGCATAGGATAGAACTTTTGATGAAATTCCAATTTCAACCGATTGTAGCCCCATGATCCAGTATCATCACATAGCATATACCATGTCAACGCCTTATCCTTCAAAGATAAAGGAAAGACTTTCTTCTTTACCTCATCCTCGGGCAAACCTGCAAGCTTAAATAAACCAGAAACTTCATCTACATAGATTAGATGCAAGTCTGGATGTGAAGATCCATCTCCTGTAAAAGGATTAGCCAGTAGTTTCTCAAGCATACCCGAAGGAATTTCATAAAATATATTTTCAGTAGGTACCTCGGGTTGAGGAACAACTCCTCGTGCTTCCGTTCATGGTGAAGATACCCCGAACAAACTCCTCAAAGGAACAGTTTCCATAGTGACAAGTGACAATAAATTTCAGCACAGTATATAAATGTTTGCTTACCAATTTCCACTTACCAAAGGCGCTTTACCTCCCCGGAAACGGCGCCAGAAAAGAGTCTTGATGACCCACAAGTATAGGGGATCAATCTTAGTCCTTTCGATAAGTAAGAGTGTCAAACCCAACGAGGAGCAGAAGGCTCTGATAAACGGTTTTCAGCAAGGTAATAACTGCAAGCACTGAAAGTAGCAATGACAAGTGATTGTGTAGCGAGGTGAAACGTAGCAAGAAAAAAGTAACAAGTAACAAGTAGTAGCAACGGTGCAGCAAGTGGCCCAATCCCTTTTGTAGCAAGGGACAAGCCTGAACAAAGTCTTATAGGAGGAAAAATGCTCCCGAGGACACACGGGAATTTCTGTCATGCTAGTTTCATCATGTTCATATGATTCGCGTTCGTTACTTTGATAGTTTGATATGTGGGTGGACCGGCGCTTGGGTACTGCCCTTACTTGGACAAGTATCCCACTTATGATTAACCTCTCTCGCAAGCATCCGCAACTACAAAAGAAGAATTAAGACAAAGTCTAACCATAGCATTAAACTAGTGGATCCAAATCAGCCCATCACGAAGCAACGCATAGACTGGGGTTTAAGCTTCTGTCACTCCAGCAACCCATCATCTACTTACTACTCCTCAATGCCTTCCTCTAGGCCCAAATATGGTGATGCGTTATGTAGTCGATGTTCACATAACACCACTAGAGGAAAAGACAACATACAACATATCAAAATACCGAACGAATATCAAATTCACATGACTATTATCAGCATGACTTATCCCATGTCCTCAGGAACAAAAGTAACTACTCACAAAGCATAATCATAATCATGATCAGAGGTGTAATGAATAGCATCAAGGATCTGAACATAAACTCTTCCACCAAGTAATCCAACTAGCATCAACTACAAAGAGTAATCAACACTACTAGCAACCTTACAAGTACCAATCGGAGTCGTGAGACGGAGATTGATTACAAGAGATGAACTAGGGATTGGAGAGGAGATGGTGCTGATGAAGATGCCTCCCCTCTGACGAGAGGAGTGTAGGTGACGGCGATGGTGACGATTTCCCCCTCCAGGAGGGAAGTTTCCCCGGCAAGATCGTCATGCCGGAGCTCTAGATTGGATCTGCTCAAGTTCCGCCTCGTGGCGGCGGCAAAACCACGAAAAAGCCCCCGAATGATTTTTTATGGACCAAAACCCTTCATATAGCAAAAGAGGGGGGCTAGTGGGCCGTCAGGGAGCCCACAAGCCCCCACTCCGCTACCAGGGGGTGGCGGTGGCAGGGCTTGTGGCGCCCTGGCAGCCCCCCTCCGGTACTTCTTTCGCCCAGTATTTTTTATGTAATCTCAAAAAAATCCACGTAACTTTTGAGGGCATTTGGAGATGTGAAGAATAGTGGACTAAGATTTGCTCCTTTTTCAGTCCAGAATTCCAGCTGCCTGAATTCTCCCTCTTAAAATAAACCTTGCAAAATAAGAGAGAAAAGGCATAAATATGGTACCACAAAGTAATATAACATCCCATGAAGCAATAAATATCAACATGAAAGCATGATGCAAAATGGACATATCAGTGATCTACGCATAGTCGGATGTGAACTGATAATGATCAAATGAATGATCCTGAACACCTACTTACATCAAACATAACCCCACCGTGTCCTCAGCTCGAGAAGGAGCTCACGAAAGAGACAGACATGGTTACGGACACAGCTGGCAAGTTTTAATTAAGTTTACTTCATGTCGTCTAGAGCCGGATGTTAAACAAAGTTTCCGCATTGCCACATAACGGCGGGCACGGCTTTTCGAAATATTTAACCGTGCAGGGGTGGTCCAACTAGTCCATCACAAATTACCACAGGCCGCATAGAAAATCTCATTCACGAAACTCGTGATCTGCACGAATTCCTTAGTGGAAAACCTCAACTCTGAGATAGCCCAAGTAATCACCGCAATCTCGATGTGTAAGATATTTCGTCGAAGGTAAAACTAATCCAGCAAGGCCACCCAACGTGCCGATGAACCCGACAGGAGCCACGTATATCATTCTCAGGACACAACCGGATAAGCGAAGCGTATGGTGGCCTGATAGACATCTCCCGAGTTGCCCCGGGTTGGCCCCACACGGCGCCCTAGTTTGGACCAACACTCATGAGCACTGGCCCGAGGGTTGATTAAGTGTCCTCGGGTTAATTACTCCCTATGTGGTTCGTTAGTTATTAGGCAAATAGTACCAAAGTTGGTGAAAGGACGTGGATGTCGCCTAGAGGGGGGTGAATAGGCGATATAAAATAATTACGGTTTAGGCTTGAACAAATGCGGAATAAAACTAACGTTTAATTTGTCAAGCACAAACCCTAAAACAACTAGGCTCAACTATGTGCACCAACAACTTATGCTAAGCAAGATAAACAACTAAGTTATATCAAGATATATGACAAGAAACAATATGGCTATCACAAGGTAAAGTGCATAAGTAAAGGGTTCGGGTAAGAGATAACCGAGGCACGCAGAGACGATGATGTATCCCGAAGTTCATACCCTTGCGGATGCTAATCTCCGTTGGAGCGGTGTGGAGGCACAATGCTCCCCAAGATGCCACTAAGGCCACCGTAATCTCCTCATGCCCTCACACAATGCAAGATGTAGTGATTCCACTAAGGGACCCTTGAGGGCGGTCGCCGAACCCGTACAAATGGGAAACCTTGGGGGCGGTCACCGGTACCCGTACAAATTGCTCGGGGAAATCTCTAGAACCTAATTGGAGACCCCGAGGCTCGCCCGGAGCTTTACACCACAATGATTGAGCTCCGGAACACCACCAAGCTTCTAGGACGCCAAATCATCCACGAAGAACAATATCTAGGGTACTAAGTACCAAAGGTAATAAGCTTCTCAAACTTCACTTCCACGTATCACCGTGGAGAACTCAAACCGATGCAACTAATGCAATGGCAAGAACACACGAAGTGGAAAAGTCCCTCACACTCAAATCCCTCCACAACAACAAAAGTTATGGAGAAATATAAGAGGAAGAACAAGGAGCTCACAAAGAACTCCAAGATCTAGACACAAGGGGTTCCCCTCACATAGAGGAGAAAGTGATTGGTGGAGATGTGGATCTAGATCTCCTCTCTCTTTTCCCTCAAGAACAAGCAAGAATCATTGGAGGGACTGAGAGTAAGCAAGCTCTAAGAAGGTCAACAATGGGAGAAGAACACGAGCTCAACGGATAGATCAGTCCAAGGGGGAAGAACAACCCCTTTATATAGTGGGGGAAGAAATCAGACCGTTACCCCCACTTACAGCCCGAGCACAGCGGTACTGCCGCTAGCCCCTGGCGGTACTACCACTAGACCGTGGAGGTACTACAGCTAGACCCTGGCGGTACTACCTCTAGAGAAAGTCTTCGCAAAAAGTCCCACAAAGAACAACCACTCAGAGAGAGGTACTACCGTCCCGAAGCGGTACTACCACCCACCCGGAGCGGTACTACCGCTCCGGGGGCGGTACTACAGCTCCAGGGGCGGTACTACCGCTACAGGAGCGGTACTACCGCTCGCACGAGGAGCGGTACTACCGCTCGCACGAGGAGCGGTACTACCGCTGAATACTGAATCTGCTCTAAGTTTCGCATACGGACTCCGATTTCCACGAAACCAAGTTTGTTGGAAAGCTAACGACACAGGCTAACACAATCTTGATAAAAAATATCAATAAGAAGCAAGTGAGAAAAGGCCCATAAGAAAATGGTGAGAACCCTTCTTCGAATAAGACCTGTAAAACTCCCAACATCGAAAACATCATAGAAGATGCATATGGACTCCGTTTTCGATGAACTCGAGCGTGTCATAAATATGACCATAAGCTCTAAAACTCACAAAGAGAAACACCAAACAAGAACCAAGAAGTATGATGCAAGGATGCAAATGGTTTGAGCTCTCAACGAACAATACGATCAAGCTACTCACTTCACAGCCCCCCTTGACAGTACAACAATCTATCCTAAAACAGAAAACCTATCAAGGGCAAACCTATACCTTGCACCTCATCCTCTTGAGCTAGATGATGATGATCTTGGCTTCCTCAATGGACCACCTTTCTTGATTGCGTTGGCTTGATGAATACTAGTTGATTACTCCCCCATACTCACTATGGGTGAGCCACTATTCAACATATCTTCACAAGTCCATTGCCACCACAATTGACGGCAAGCTTCAAGCATGATATATTCGTGTTGATCCACTTGAACTTGCACACCGCAATCTTGATGATGATCACCACTTGACGTCATCCTTCATGGGTTGTATGAGATCTTCCTTTTGACGCAAGCCCATGGAAACACACCTAACCCCCACATAGAACTCTCACGAAGACCATGGGTTAGTACACAAACACGTAATGGACAATGCTTACCATACCATGGGATCACTTGATCTCTCTCGGTACATCTTGTACACTTTGTGTGTTGATCATCTTGATTTACTCTTTGTCTGACCATCTTGATCAACCTTGTGTCTCTATGACCATTCTTTGGATAATATCTTGAATACCATCTTGGTCATCATATAAACTCCTTGAACCCAACAGATGGACTTCAAGAAGTGCCTATGGACAAATCCTATAAATATAACTTAAGGCAACCATTAATCCATAGAAATTGTCATCAATTACCAAAACCACATATGGAGAAACATACTCTAACAATCTCCCCCATTTCGGTAATTGATGACAACCACTTAAAGAGAGTTTATATAAGGAAATAAGCATAACCAAGCACACACATGCAAAGCAATAATGCACGCGTTCAAGATGTAAATGCTTATGCAATAAAAGCAAAACCCTCTAAGCATAACCAAACTAAACTCTCTAAACTTCTCCCCCATTGGCATCGATTGCCAAAATGGACAAAAAGTTTAGAAAGCCAATATAGTAGGTGGTCCTCCAAAAAGTGTGCACTTCTCAACAAATGAGTGAAGAGAAATACACATATACAATGAGAAGAAGTTGGAGGAAAACGAACTATATCGAGGACCCAAAGATTGCAAATAAAAGGATCGTATGCCACGAGCACATACAAAAATAGAGGCAAGTAATCAAAAGATACCAGATGGAACAAACAATCATATGGTCCTTCGAACCACATGAATAAAATATATTATGATAAAGGCAACGAAGTGTTTTATCAAAACTAGAGAAGCTCCCCATGATTTGTGCACTAATAAGAGATTTTTGTATTTGATACAAGTGCACAAAATAGGATCGTTGTTCCCCAAAATTAATAAAAACACACAACGAGTGCAAGAATATAGATGAGACAATAAGCATACCACTTGCACAAAACAAATGGTTGAGCAACATGTAAAAGAAGCAACTTAAGAATAGGCTCAACCAAAATAATGTGCGTGAGTCATGGCAAAACACTTGAGAAGACTAAGATAAGGATGAGCATTACTCATCAACATAGTCTTGATGAAATGAGAAAGAAAGTGCAAGACATATCATTCCCACACACACATACTAGAAAATGGGTTCACAAGCTTACTAATAAACAAAATAAGAACCAACGCTTGTCACAACCCATGGTGAAGATAGGAAATAAGAACTTTGTCAAGAGGAGGGATATCAATCGAAATGGCAAAACCCTCATCAAGACAAGCATGAGGAAAAATAATCTTCACGGCCAAAGAGTGCATCAAGATGTAGGAAAATACGATACGCACTCAAGACAAATCCTTTCACGAAGCCACCAAAACTGAAAAAGGAAATGCAACGGTGGACGTGAAAGAAAAGAGGATATCAATTAGAGATGTAACTTCTCTCATGTGCAAAAGATTCTAAGTAGAAGACAATCATGATGATATATATCCACAAAGAAGGATGTACACACGAAATGGTTACAAGAAGGAACAAACAACATATCCAAATGGAAGTCATAAATATATCAATAAGATCTTTGCTTGGAAGCATAGCACATGGCCTAATATTTTCTTATTGTACAGTATGAACTTCCAACATACGAACATCAAAGACATCCCAACTAGCAATAAGACATCATCATTCGGATGCTTTGAGAAAGGAAACAAGTACTACAAGAACGAATCAAGAGATTTATGCCATGATGCAACTTGGAAAAGAAAAGACATGATTGGGCCTTTGCAAAAAATGAATGCATGAAGTAGATACTTGTTACCGAGATAACATTGGATTGATGTAGTAGATAGTTGTTCGTTGATCATCCTAACTTGGCTCCAATAATCACATGGTCTCAACACCTTCCTTATAGGTGAGCCGAGCATCCAACGCATCTCCAATTGTTCCTGGAACAACAAAACAAACAAAATGGTGCCCATGCTCATTGGGATCAAAGAGTTAGAAAACCAACAATACATAGGACAAACTCCACATACATATGTGCACATAGATATGAATTTGAATTTCATGCACACTTTAGCTAATTTATGACAAGGTGGAGTTTCCCCTATATATTGGGTCAAAGAAAGAAAGAAAGCAAAGAAGTTATATATAGTAAATATGCATGCTCAAGGCTTTCAAGAATCAACTCAACACAAAGTTGATAATACACCAAAATACAATGTATCAAGTGATAATAAGATACCAAACGAAAACCATCACTTGGAGGATATCAATTAAAAGATACCTCAAGGAATGAGATATCCATTGACACATGCCAAATAAAAGGAAACAAGATACCAATTGAAGGAAAACAAACACGAGGTATCTAGTTTCCAAAAGAGAGATAGGTTCCAACAAACCAAACCCTCGACAAATCTTCATGATGGCACAAAGCATCATAAAGAGCAAAACTTGCCTCCCATCAAAACACACTTGATGGAGATAAAAAGATTTTATGATGGGCGAGTAAAGAGAGTGTTCTAAAGAAAATATGACAGCTCCCCCAAGAGATGTGCATTATCTAGAATTTGCATTTAAATACAAAATGCACAAGATGGGATCATCACTTTCTCTATATCTATAAAAACACTAGACATGTTAAAATAGATCCACAAGATGCAAGGAAGACAAACGAAACACAAAATCCAATGTAAAGACGATTAGCAATTCCTACCACATGATGGGAATACCAATTGTCAAGGACAAGAAGTATTTTGGAAATAATACTCATTGGTAGATCACAAATATATCCAACATCATCTTTACCCATAAAACGCAAGCAAATGACACTTGTAGAGCTAACATGCCACCTAGGAACAAGATAATTTACAATATCAACACTAAGTGGCAATACCTCAAATGTACACATTTTCTAGGCTTGTAATATGCACATAGCATATTACTCCCCCATAATGTGATAACCCGACAATATTAACAAGTGGCAAATTAAAACCAACAAGAGATAATTAATGGACAATATAGAATTTGAATTTCTCATGAGTAAGACATACCACATAGAAACTAGATAATCTTGAAATATCAATACTAAGTGGTATTCCCCATGTATACACATTTATAGGATTGTGAGGTGTGCAAAGAACATCACTCCCCCACAATGGAATAATCCATTAATCTCTCACAAGAGCCATCAAAGATACAAACAAGATGCAATAAGGCTCAATACAAGACTCACATGTACACGATATGCAAACCAACATACACATACTCGATTACTCAAGATAAGAAAGTTGGAAGCACAACATATACAAACACATGCAAGGTACAAAACCACAACATGCAAAGGGGCAAGCAACTAACAATGTAAACAGTTTAAGTACAAGTTACCGTAAGGAGGCACATTGGATATAAGATAGAAACTCGATAATCCAAATGACTTGGCTTGAGATAATATGAATGATGAAGACCCCTTCATTCTTCATTATGTATCCAAGTCTCTAATGTCCTCCACATTCACATATTGATCAAGTATGAGCTTGTTGGTCCCCAACCACGTTGGGTCCTAAGAGGTTAGTCACAATAGGCTTGGCAACCCAAACGGTACTTTTCTTGACACCACTTTGAGTACCAACAAACTTGGCAAACAGATTGCCAACCTTATCCTTCCCAAGAGAATAGATATCATCAATAATGATTGGGTTGGATAAATTACCTCTCGTGCAAGAAGAAGCAAAGTGACCCTTCTCACGACATAAGTAGCAACATCTACCCTTTAATTTCTTCCCTAGTGATTTCTCAACATGAAGAGCGTTGGCTTGGGTCTTCTTGGGAAGGGGCCTTTCTTCAACTTGTAGTTGAGTATGTGATTGAACTTGTGGTCGCTTCCCTTGTTGCTTGTGACTTTGGGGCTTATTCTTTAGTGGGCAAGATCTAACATGGTGCCCTTCAATTTTGCACTTGAAGCAAATAATCTTGGCCAAATTCTTGACTTGTTCTTGGACCTTCGTCTTGAAGTTGTTGGACTTATTCTTCTTGTTGGAGTTGAATACAAGTCCATCTTTGTCATTTGGGGATTTTTGCCCACACAATACATTGTTTAGTGTGGACATTCCTTCATGACTCTTTTCTAAGTCTTTCTTCAAGGAAGTGACTTGGGCCTTGAGCTCTTTGATTTCCTCTACATGGTTAGTATCAACACAAGTACTAGAGGAAGTATAAGCTTCATTGTTAGAGCAACAAGGCATGGAAAGTAACTCATCACAAGATGTAGCAACATTATGAGTAGATGAATTATTAGGACTAGCACATGGCAATATAGCTTTTTGACTAGAAGTAGTGCTAATGTCCACATGAGGCTCACTCGATGTTACCTTGGTAGTAATAGCCTCATGAGCTAATTTTAGCACATTATGGGATACTATAAGATCATCATGTGAGCTTGTGAGAATTACATGACTTTCTTCCAATTTCCCATAATTGCTAGATAGCAACTAAAGTTGAGCCCTTAGCTCAACATTCTCCTTTAAAATGGATTCTTCATAAGAAGTAGAGTTAGTAGCACAAGCATCATTATTAACAATAAGAGGAGAAGGCAAATTGGCAAGCTCTTTCGCATATGAAGCTTCAAGTTGAGCATGAGACTCGGTGAGTTTGATGAGCGAACTCTTAATAGCCCTTGAGCCATTTTCGAGGTGCTCATAGTCCTCAACGAGTTTAGCATATGCAACTTCAAGCTTATCGTATTTAGTTCTAAAATCAATAGCCACCTTGAGAGCTCTATCATGGGATTCCTTTAATCTAGATAATTCTATAACAAAGGTTTCCTCAAGAGATTCCTTGGTGGTTTGTTCTTTTTCAAGAGCTTGAGATAGCTCCGCGATCTCGTTAGCGTAATCACGCTCATGACCTTCCATTGTCTCAATGGTGGCCTCATGCTCCTCGAGATGAGCTTCCAACTCCTCAATGTATTTCTTGCCCTCAGTGGCAATAGACATGATTTCCAAGAAGTTGGAACAAGCAAGTTTATTTTTATAAATAGATTGAAAAATAATTTCACCCTTAACTTTTAAGGATGCAATAATATCACTCTCTTCATCATTATTCTCATCCTCATTATCATCAACATCATCATCATGAGATACATTGGGATTCAAAGTAGGAGATACCTTTGAAGCCTTAGCCACAAGGCAAAAGTGAGTAACAATAGATGATGATGTAGGATCCCTTGAAGCATCATTCAAGGACACATCTTGTTCCATGGAGTGATGAATTTCCTCTACATTTTTAGCACAAAAACTCGAGGAAATATATACATTTTTATCATGGCAACAAGATATAGGAAGCATATCATCATGAGATTTAGTCAAGCAGTTTTTACATGATATGCAAGGACTATCAACACAAGCATGTAAAACATTTAGAGTGCTCGAAGTGTTAATGCCCAAAGATGAAGCATTGCAATAATATAGTGATGAAGGATCATCAACAATAAGCCCACTATCATCATTGCAATGATCTCCACTACTCACCATATCATTACCTTGTGGCAATCCACATGTAGGTGAAGTAGATGAAGTTGAGAAGACCACACGACCGGAGGTGGAGGGAGAACAATCATTCCCAAAAATCTTGGATATACCATGTTTATCTTGAAGCTTTGTCCACAACTCATGAGCATCCCGGAATGGCATGAGTTGAAATATAACTACATTGCTCAAAGCATCAAAAAGCACATTAGAAGCTTGAGCATTGAGATAAGAGTTTTTCTCATCCTATAAAGATATATTTTGAGAATCCTTTGGAGAAGAAAAACCCATATCTACAATTCGCTCTAAATTTGGGTCCAAGACCCGAAAGTAATTAAGCATGCGAATTACCAAAACATCAAAATTTGTGCCATTGAAACTAAGGGTGTAAGTGGATCCTAAACCCCTAGTCGACATCCTTACTCTCTAGGTGGTTAAACCTAATAAAGAGAGACCTAGCTCCGATACCAATTGAAAGGATGTGGATGTCGCCTAGGGGGGGGGGGTGAATAGGCGATATAAAATAATTATGTTTTAGGCTTGAACAAATGCGGAATAAAACTAATGTTTAATTTGTCAAGCACAAAACCTAAAACAACTAGGCTCAACTGTGTGCACCAACAACTTATGCTAAGCAAGATAAACAACTAAGTGATAGAAAGATATATGACAAGAAACAATATGGCTATCACAAGGTAAAGTGCATAAGTAAAGGGTTCGGGTAAGAGATAACCGAGACACGCGGAGACGATAATGTATCCCGAAGTTCACACCCTTGCGGATGCTAATCTCCGTAGGAGCGGTGTGGAGGCACAATGCTCCCCAAGATGCCACTAAGGCCACCGTAATCTCCTCACGCCCTCGCACAATTCAAGATGTCGTGATTCCACTAAGGGACCCTTGAGGGCGGTCATCGAACCCTTACAAATGGCAAACCTTGGGGGCGGTCACCGGTACCCGTAAAAATTGCTCGGGGCAATCTCCACAACCTAATTGGAGACCCCGACGCTTGCCCGGAGCTTTACACCACAACGATTGAGCTTCGAGACACCACCAAGCTTCTAGGACGCCAAAGCATCCACGAAGAACAATATCTAGGGTACAAAGTACCAAAGGTAATAAGCTTCTCAAACTTCACTTCCACGTATCACCGTGGAGAACTCAAACCGATGCAACTAATGCAATGGCAAGAACACACGAAGTGGACAAGACCCTCACACTAAAATCCCTCCACAACAACAAAAGCTATGGAGAAATATAAGAGGAAGAACAAGGAGCTCACAAAGAACTCCAAGATCTAGATCCAAGGGGTTCCCCTCACATAGAGGAGAAAGTGATTGGTGGAGATGTGGATCTAGATCTCCTCTCTCTTTTCCCTCAAGAACAAGCAAGAATCATTGGATAGATTGAGAGTAAGCAAGCTCTAAGAAGGTCAACAATGGGGGAAGAACACGAGCTCAATGGATAGATCAGTCCAAGGGGGAAGAAGACCCCCTTTATATAGCAGGGGAAGAAATCAGACCGTTACCCCCACTTACACCCCGAGCACAACGGTACTACTGCTAGCCCTGGCGGTACTACCGCTAGACCCTGGCGGTACTACCTCTGTCCCTGACGGTACTACCTCTAGAGGAAGTCTTCGCAAAAAGTTCGACGAAGAACAACCGCTCAGAGAGAGGTACTACCGTCCCGAAGCGGTACTATCGCCCACCCGGAGCGGTACTACCGCTAGGGAGCAGTAGTAAGAAATTACTACCGCTCCGGGGGCGGTACTACAACTCCGGAAGCGGTACTACCGCTCACACCAGGAGCGGTACTACCGCTGAATACTGAATCTGCTCTAAGTTTCGCATACGGACTCCGATTTCCACAAAACCAAGTTTGTTGGAAAGTTAACGACACGGGCTAACACAATCTTGATAGAAATATAAATAATAAGCAAGTGAGAAAAGACCCATAAGAAAATGGTGAGAACCCTTCTTCGAATAAGACCGGTAAAAACTCCCAACATCAAAAACATCATAGAAGATGCATATGGACTCCGTTTTCGATGAACTCGAGCTTGTCATGAAGATGACCATAAGCTCTAAAACTCACAAAGAGAAACACCAAACAAGAACCAAGAAGTATGATGCAAGGATGCAAATGGTTTGAGCTCTCAACGAACGATACGATCAAGCTACTCACTTGAGAGCCCCCCTTGACAGTATATCAATCTATCCTAAAACAGAAAACCTATCAAGGGCAAACCTATACCTTGCACCTCGTCCTCTTGAGCTAGATGATGATGATCTTGGATTCCTCAAGATGGACCACCTTTCTTGATTGCGTTGGCTTGATGAAGACTAGTTGATTGCTCCCCCATACTCACTATGGGTGAGCCACTCTTCAGCATATCTTCACAAGTTCATTGCCACCACAATGGACGACAAGCTTCAAGCATGATATATTCGTGCTGATCCACTTGAACTTGCACACCGCAATCTTGATGACGATCACCACTTGACGTCATCCTTCATGGGTTGTATGAGATCTTCCTTTTGATGCAAGCCCATGGAAATACACCTAACCCCCACATAGAACTCTCACGAAGACCATGGGTTAGTACACAAAAACGTAATGGACAATGCTTACCATACCATGGGATCACTTGATATCTCTCGGTACATCTTGTATGCTTTGTGTGTTGATCATCTTGATTTACTCTTTGTCTGTCGATCTTGATCAACCTTGTGTCTCTACGACCATTCTGTGGATATTACCTTGAATACCATCTTGGTCATCATATAAACTCGTTGAACCCAACAAATGGACTTCAAGAAGTGCCTATGGACAAATCCTATAAATATAACTTAAGGCAACCATTAGTCCATAGGAATTGTCATCAATTACCAAAACCACATATGGAGAAATATGCTCCTACAATCTCCTCTATTTTGGTAATTGATGACAACCACTTAAAGAGAGTTTATATAAGGAAATAAGCATAACCAAGCACACACATGCAAAGCAATAATGCACTCGTTCAAGATGTAAATGCTTATGCAATAAAAGCAAAACCCTCTAAGCATAACCAAGCTAAACTCTCTAAACTTCTCCCCCATTGGCAACTATTGCCAAAATGGACAAAAAGTTTAGAAAGCCAATAAAGTAGGTGGTCCTCCAAAAAGTGTGTACTTCTCAACAAATGAGTGCAGAGAAACACACATATACAATGATAAGAAGTTGGAGGAAAACAAACTATATCAAGGACCCAAAGATTGCAAATAAAAGGATTGTATGCCAGAAGGACATACAAAAATAGAGGCAAGTAATCAAAAGATACCAGATGGAACAAACAATCATATGGTCCTTCGAACCACATGAATAAAAGATATTATGATAAAGGCAACAGAGTGTTTTTATCAAAACTAGTGAAGCTGCCCACGATTTGTGCACTAATAAGAGATTTTTGTATTTGATACAAGTGCACAAAATAGGATCGTTGTTCTCCCAAAATTAATAAAAACACACAACGAGTCTAAGAATATAGACGAGACAATAAGCATACCACTTGCACAAAACAAATGGTTGAGCAACATGTAAAAGAAGTAACTTAAGAATAGGCTCAACCAAAATAATGTGTGTGAGTCATGGCAAAACACTTGAGAAGACTAAGATAAGGATGAGCATTACTCATCAACATAGTCTTGATGAACTGAGAAAGAAAGTGCAAGACATATCATTCCCACACACACATACTAGAAAATGGGTTCACAAGCTTACTAATAAACAAAATAAGAACCAACGCTTGTCACAACCCATGGTGAAGATAGGAAATAAGAACCTTGGCAAGAGGAGGGATATCAATCGAAATGGCAAAACCCTCATCAAGACAAGCATGAGGAAAAATAATCTTCACGGCCAAAGAGTGCATCAATATGTAGGAAAATAAGATACGCACTCAAGACAAATCCTTTCACGAATCCACCAAAACTGAAAAAGGAAATGCAACGGTGGACGTGAAAGAAAAGAGGATATCAATTAGAGATGTAACGTCTCTCATGTGTAAAAGATTCTAAGTAGAAGACAATCATGATGATATATATCCACAAAGAAAGATGTACACACGAAATGGTTACAAGAAGGAACAAACAAGATATCCAAAACTAAGGCGACTAAGGTGGGACAAAACACCAGGCTAGAAAGGTCGAGCCTTCCACCTTTTACCAAGTATATAGGTGCATTAAATTAATTAGCAATTATATGGTGATATAACAAGGAAGCCATGTTATCACATGGAAGCAATGGCACCTGCAACTAGCAATGCTAACACATGGTTAAGCAAGCGGTAACATAGCCAATCAGTGGTTTGCTAGGTTGTAGAAAGGTTGAAGGTTCCATGGCAATGTTGAGAGGCTGACATTTAACAGGTGGTAGGTAGCGAGACATAACGAAAGAAACAAGACAACTAGCATGGAATCGATAGTAATGGTATCTAGGGAAACAATCATCTTGCCTCTGATGCCGCTTGGAACAAGAACGACTCCGTGAAGCAAAAGAACCGGCGTAGTCGAACGGATCCTCACATTCGGACACGCTTGTAGAACTCTATCGATACGAAGCAAACCGGAAACAAGAATCAACACATGGTATTCACGATGGCACATGCATGATATGATGCACAACCTAATATGATGCATGTCCATTTCAATTATGCAAGGCATGGCATGGCAATTCACAACAATCAAACACTACACATTAAGTGAAGCTCAATATGCAACGAGTTGCATATTGACGAAACTCCACATACGAATTATTCACTGCACTCCCGTTTAGGTACACGACAATATTAAAATGTTGTTAACTTGGCAAGAGGTGAAGCATGTGATCCTACACGACATCCTAGTCGGTTACATATATAGCTCATTGAACAGTGCTACGACTAAAGGATATGTACAACATAGGATATTATCCCATGAATGCAACATGCATGCAATTTTATGAAAACACTGGCAAGAAGGACATGAAGCACGTGTCGCCATGGTGAACGAAAGGGAACCATGGCGGCAAAACTGAAATGATGCCATGACAACATCTCGGTTCCGACAACTCGATGAGATACCGGTGCCAACGAATTGTGAACATGTGTGTGTGTCATGCAAAAAAATGATGGGGTGATCCCGGTTACCGGGTTCCCATGTGTTGGTGCACTACAAAAGTGGGACAATGTGCAACTAGCATGGCATCTGCGAAACAGACAACACCGACTTCCATACAACAATGCATTCGGTCCACGGGCACCGTCTCAACGGTTAAACCTTCAAAGCATGCAATTCGAAGCGGATGGAGTTATTGCGGACGTAGTGGAAGTAGTCGTTCACGGGTCTTGGCAACGGTAGTGGTACACGCTCCATAGATGTTCGGGGTCGTCGAGGATGTCGTGGAAGTAGATGTACATGACGACGATATTGGTTTCAGCGACGAGCGTCGCGGTACTTGGCGCTTGCATGGGTCATTCGTACAAAACCCACGATGTGGAGAGGAGGCAAACAACTCGAAATCTCCATATATGCGGTTGACCAAGGTGCTCGTGTTACAGGGAGGTTGTGACCACAACCACTCATATCCGATGGCAGCAGCGCAAGACGACGGGCTGTAGCTTCGAGCTTTGGTAGGGGCGCGGGATCTGCGGGTCGAGGCGGGGAAGAGCTGGGACGCTTGAGCGCTCGAGCAGGCCCACGCACGCGGGCACGCAGTCAACGACCACGACACGACCTGCTCGTTTGTCCCCAGACCAAAGCAAGGCCGATAGCGCAGGGGCGGCTGCGACCTGGCATGGTTGAAGCGGGCAAGGGGCGGCTGGATCGGGCCTCGTGGCGGCTACATGCACCCGCAGGTCTTCGGCGATGCACAAAGGCGGGGTTGGGGCGACGAAAGGGACGAGCTGGGCAGGCAACGACGTATGGCGCGGGGCGAGTGGACCTGGCGCGTTGGGGTCGAGCGGGAGGTCGGAGCAGAGGCGGGCGACGAGCTCGGGGCTCCGGCCGATGGTAGGGCGGGCGAGGCGGTGCTAGTCGTGGCTGCTGGCGGCGGGGCACGGCGAGGAGGCGCGCTCAACGCTCGGGAGTGGTGAGGTTCTCGGGAGAAGCGCACGGGTGGAGCTTAAGGGCTCGCGGGGCAGGTACCTGGGCGCGGCAGCTGGCTTTCGGCAGCGGGCTCAAAGCCATGTCGGGGTCGAGGGTCACTGCTCCTCCCTCTACGTGGGTGTGTTGTGAGGCGAGGTGAGGGACGCGACGGGAATGAGAGGAGTGACGAGATCAGGGAGAGGCTAGGGTTTCGGTGGTGGGGTGGTTGGGCCTTGGGCCAGCTTTGCAACACGCTCGGCTTCCCTCTCACAAATCCCTCTCTCTACTCTAACTATCTCTAGAAATTAGCAAAGAAAGAAAAGAAAGGAAAGCGAGGGTAATTTGAGCATGGGGTTTAAAATGTAATTGTGTTCATGGGTGATTCCAAAACAAATATGGAATAATTTTTATAGTAGCTCCCTAAAACATTGGGAGGATATGTTATCAAGAGAATCATCATGTGAATCCCTCAATTTAAATAGATCTAAAGATCCATGCAATTTATTTATATGAGATGCAAAAAAACTTAATGGCATGATGGCAATGATGACATGATGAATGCAACAAACCAATAATTAACACGGCGACAACGAAATAAAAGGGGAATCTTCTCGAGCGTCGGTCTCGGGCTGTTACACTAAATTAGTTATCCCATAACTAGTTTAGAAGTTTCAATGAATATGAGAGGTAGCTTATCGAAAAAACTAGGAAGATGGCGACTTATTTTTTAAGCCATGAGAGCAACTCCAATGGGGCGACCGATTTCGTCCGTAGCTGTTCGTTTGGGTTCGCGCGGACGAAGGTGATGGCCCAATGCACAGATTCATTGCCAAAATGCGTCCGCTTTGCGTCCGCGTCGACCCATTTCCTGCCCAAATTCAGGGCTGAAATGCGTCGGTGCGGACGCGCGTGTGCCCTCTCGATGGCCGCCCCAACTACCCGCGGTCAACATAATTAATGACGGTCGCCCTCCACGGGCTCACACGTCAGCGATCGCGGTCAGCCTTTTTTAATCCGAGCGTGCGGTGGGGTTCGGCCTCATCTGTTTCCAGACCCCCGTCCCCATCTCGCCACCTCTCTGCTCCCTCGTGGGCGACCAAATCCTAGCCAGCACCCATGGTCGGCTTCTCCGCCCAAAATAGGGGCAAGCCCCCCGCCGTCCATCCCCCCGCGCTCCCCCTGTCGGCGTCTTGCCGCCGGCCTCGCCATCGTATCAGCGTCCTGGTGCACCAAGCACAGTGGCACTGGGAGCACCGCATCCCGCCCGCCATACCCAGACGTGACCCTTCCCCACGACAGGCATCTGGATTCGAAGAGGATCCCGATGTTGGCTGTACCGCGGTCGGCATGGGCGCACGCGGAGGAGGTGAGTCGCCGGCAACGGCAGCTGACGCCGGAGCAGCGACTCAACCCCATTTACGCGACCGACTCTCCCGACTAGGAGGTATGGTTCGCGCTCGAGCACGAGGAGCAGCACCGACGCGGCGTGTGCGACGTGCAGCCAGGCCCTGCGCCGCCCCCGTTCGTCATTCGCACGAGGACCAGGAGGCGAAGGCCGCCTACCAGACGGTGCTGGCAGCCGTTCTCCGCGAGAGTGAGGAAGAAGAGCGGTGTAAGGACGAGGAGGATGATGCGGCGTATGAGGCGCAGCTCGCGGAGGCCATCACGCTATCCGCCGCAGGCGACTGCGTCGTGCCCCTTCCGTCGAAGACTGAGTTGCAGCCGGAGGTCTACCAGTAGACCGGCTGCCTCCGCGAGCGGGTGAGCGCGCCGTCCATCTGGTTGGCGCGACAACGCAGCAGGAGGCTGCCTACCTCCAGCATTGGACTCTCGCCGACCTTCGTGACCGGCTTTAAAATTTAATTTTACTTTCAAAAATGTTTGCACATTTTTTTTTCACGCATCGTCAAAATGGATCGGGCCAGCGTCGACGCGTGCGTCGACTCAAACGCAAAAGCGAGTGTTCTTATCCGCCGAACCGATTCAAACGGACAAAAAACGGACAAATAAACCGTTCCGTCGGAGTTGCTCTCGAAAAAACCGGCCTTAGAAAAAAAATGATGTGCACGTATAGCATTGCAGGGAATCCACGGTGTCAATGGACACGTGCAGAAGAAGCTTTCCCCAGAAAGCGCCTACCTCGGCCGACACGTGGGCCCACTCTGCTTCGCAAGGCCGCCCCTCGACGAGGTAGGCGTGGTGGCATCGGACCAATCAAATCGAGACGACCGGCAGCGTCATAAAAATAATAATCGAGGCAACCGGATCTGGATTTTGCTTCTACGGTGGTGGGATTGGAAATTCAAACCCAAAATCCACGCATCAACCAGAGATTGATTTACCTACCAGATAAAGGCAGTAGATAAATACAAGAAGGAAACCAGGTAGTACGCACTACTAACCGCCAAAGCGGCTGTGGCTCTCCGCGTGAGCGGCTGCAGCGGCCGCGGCCCGGGCCGTCCGATCAGAGGCCGGACGTGGCCCCCACGCGCCACGGGCGGCTCCCGCTCGCCCGCCCGTCGTGGGTCGCGGTCGCGGCTGATCTGGCCGGCGGGCCTCGCTTGGACTGGAGCAGCGCCAACGGGGACTAGGAAACACGAACCAACTCCAACCCCTTTCCGGTTTTATTTAAAAAAATCGGTGCCTGCCCCAAAAGAGATTCTTCCTCACGGGTCCTCGGAGATCAAGGGAGTCACACGATGGGCTCACGAGAAGCTGTAGGCTACACGTGACATGGAATTCCTCTTCTCCATGGGGGCGGATACGCAAATGGGGAAGATACCGTCGGTTGGCAACGACCTGTAATATAGGAGCAAGAGAGAAAAAAAAAAAGAATTGCTAAAAGGAGATTTGGAGGAGGGAGCCACACAGGGGGCGGAAATATAGTGGGTGTGTGGGGACGAGGCGAGGGGTTGGCAGGCACGGCGAGCGAGCTCCGCCTCTATAAATGCAGGGCCAAGCATCGCCTTAAACGCCCCAATACTCCGAGGAGAGGTCAGGGAGGGATAGAGAGAGAGAGAGGCGACGGAGGCGGCGCGCTTCCAATCTGCACGCACGTACGTTCGCACGCCCTCCGCCAGCCCTTCCCCGTCGCTAGCCGCCGGTCGGCCGCCCGGCGAGGGACACGAGACCCGCGGGGTCAGGCGGCGACACTTGCGAGATCGCGCATCGGTCCCATCATCGTCCCCAGGCCTGCCCAGGCGGCTGAGAGCGCTATAAGACCGAGAGGTACCCGTCCGTCCTGCGCCCCTCCCAGCTTTTGCCAGGACGAGAATCCGTAGGTGGATAGATGGGTAGATAGATACATGGACGCATAGAGAGAGAGAGCAACTGGTTTGGCTCTGTCCGCGCGGGCGTGCGTGCGTAGTAGGTGGCCGTTTCCCCTTATTTTTATTCGATCTGCTGTTGGTGTTTCGATTCTGCGCCCCCGGGCGCGCGTGCGTGCGTGCGGTCTCTGAATCTTCCTTCCTCCCCTGTCCAGCAGGCGGCGGCGGCGCCGTGCGGGGGGGTTGGTAGATCTGTTCGTCTCTGGCCGGCCCCGTCGCTGAGGCGTTTGGTCTGGTGATTGTTTTTCCATCTCTGTTCCATCGCAGCCAGCGTGGGCAGGCTGTTTGTTTCTCCTTGCTTTTGGTCGTGACATGTGGGGAAGGGGACAACTTCGAGCTTTCTGTTGCTCTTGTTTTTAAGTATTTATATTGATTCCTTTGTTCGCCATGTATTTCTACTACTTTTTTGTGCTCGCCTGCAGTAGGAGATTGGTTTTATGCGCGCCGTCTAATGCTCGTCGCATGGTTGATTGTTGCATGACAGGTGATAGACTGAGGCGTGGGGTGCAGCCATGCCGACGGCGCAGGGGATTGGTTTGAAGCACGCGGCGCCGCCGGGCGCCGGTCGCAGGGCACGGCGCAGCCACTCGGCGGCCGCGCCGGGCCGCTCCGCGAGGCAGGCGCACGGCGCCATGTCCCTTGAGGGCGGGTTCCTCGGCGGCCCGCAGCGCACCGAGGAACGCGTTGCGCCACGCCCGCCTCGGGCCGCGGCGCGCGACGCCGAATCGATCAGGCCCTTGTCCCTGCTACCCGAGAGCAGCATTGGGCTATACGACCCGGCGTTCGAGCGCGACTCGTGCGGCGTTGGCTTCGTCGCCGAGCTGTCGGGCGTTGACAACCGGGCGACCGTGAGTTCTTTGCACCAAGGACACCGCCGCAGTTTCTCTCTTTTATATCTACCACGTTGAGATATTGATTTTGCTGTGATTTACTTTACAGGTCGTCGATGCCATTCAGATGCTCGAGAGAATGGCCCACCGTGGTGCATGCGGCTGTGAGAAAAACACTGGTGATGGTGCCGGCATTCTCGTTGCTCTACCACACAACTTCTTCCGTGAGGTGAATCAACGATAATTGCAAGCAAACTCAGTTTACCTTACAGAGTTATTCATCTTGGGTGTTGCTATGCTATTTCCTCAGGTGACAAAGGATGCCGGATTTGAGTTACCACCACCGGGTGAGTATGCTGTTGGAATGGTCTTCCTGCCAACCGATGAGAAGCGCCGCGAGAGGAGCAAAACTGAGTTTACAAAGGTTGGTGGGTTGCTGTATAGACAATTAGAGAGCGTGTGAGGCGAGTCTGCGATTATAAGCTCATGTCTTGAATTGTTTTTATTAATGCAGGTTGCGGAGTCGCTAGGACATTCCATACTTGGATGGCGCCAGGTTCCCACTGACAATTCAGACTTGGGCCAATCTGCGCTCGACACTGAACCAGCGATTGAGCAGGTTTTCCTCACCAAGAGTTCAAAATCCAAGGCTGACTTCGAACAGCAGGTCCTCCATGCGTTTAATTTTCTCTAAACACATGTAATGAGCTTTCCTCTTAACTAACACATCAATTATCACAGTTGTTTATCCTGAGGAGGCTCTCAATTGTGTCTATTCGAGCCGCGCTGAATCTTAAGCGTGGAGGAGAGAGAGATTTCTACATGTGCTCTCTATCTTCAAGGTCCTTACTTCTTCTGAATTTCATTTTCACTACAAACTGATGAAGTTGAGATCAGGGAGCCCAGTTAAGCTCCTCACTGTAATGGAATATTACCAACACCACAAAAAACGATAGGAACGCAGACCAGGGAAAACAATCCTGGACTATTTCTTAAGCGTTAGAAATCTGTAATGCAAGGACATTCATTTTTTGTTGTATTCATGTGAATAATAATTATTGTTAAATCTTCTTACTGTGGTTTTCCAGGACCATTGTCTACAAGGGCCAGCTTATGCCGTCTCAGCTTCAGGGGTACTACTATGCGGATATAGGTCATGAAAACTTCTCCAGTTATATGGCTCTGGTAAATACAAAACCTTGATACTCTTACAGCAAAAGTCATGGTCGTAGTCAGCGGATGGGAACCAATAATAGCAAGCCAGTTGTAAGATCAAGACTCGCTCCTGTGCGGACATCAAATTTGAGTTGTCTATTCATATGCTATTTCAGTCCTGGTTCGTGATGCCTTAAGTGAAGTACTAGAAACTTCTTTTAGTTGATACCCGATAACCATGTTGCAGAGTCCAGCTGCAGTTCTGCTATGGCCGACTGCTTGCCGACTCTTCAGGATGTGACCGAAGAAATTGTGTTTGGTTTGAGGTAGCTTAGGGCTCCCAACTGTTTTGCATGAAATTGTATGCATCTAACGTTTTTTTTTACAAAATTCGTTCTTCACTAGGAAGATATGTTTTGAATACCTGCAAAAGATTGATTATAATATGATTTCTGAAAGTCATTTATTGAAACAGGTTCATTCAAGGTTCTCCACCAACACCTTCCCCAGTTGGGACCGAGCACAGCCCATGCGTGTCTTAGGCCACAATGGAGAGATCAATACTCTCAAAGGGAACAAGAACTGGTAATCTTGTCAAACCTTTTCGTCTCTGCTATAACCATTTCTAGGTAGACACAATCATCTCAATATGCACTTGTCGTCTGGATTTATGATGCCTATTGCATATCTGGCAGGATGAAAGCTCGTGAGGGTCTCTTGAAGTGTGAGAAGCTTGGCCTATCACAGGATGAAATGTCAAAAATTCTTCCAATTGTGGATGCCACTTCTTCAGATTCAGGTCCGCAGCCTAATATACAGCATGAATTCCACTAGGCAAATAAAAATTCATGTTGGTTTTGCGAGTTACTAAGTGTGAAGAAACATGTGAATTCTAGGTGCATTTGATGGTGTTCTTGAGCTCCTTATCCGAGGTGGAAGAAGCCTGCCAGAAGCTGTGATGATGATGATCCCTGAGGCGTGGCAGAATGATGTAAACATGGACCCTGAGAAGAAAGCTCTGTACGAGTTCTTGTCAGCCCTTATGGAGCCTTGGGATGGACCTGCTCTCATATCTTGTAAAAAACTTAAACCCGTTTCCTATTTTTTTTATCATACTTCTGACTGATTACTTAAGCTAACATGGGCACCACCTGTAGTTACTGATGGCCGTTACCTTGGAGCTACCCTGGATCGGAATGGCCTTAGGCCTGGTCGATTTTATGTGACCCACAGTGGGCGTGTGGTCATGGGTAGTGAAGTTGGTGTTGTGGATATTCCTGCCCAAGATGTGTTGAGAAAGGGTCGGCTTAACCCTGGAATGATGTTACTCGTTGACTTTGACAACCACACTGTAGTAGATGATGAAGCACTCAAGGCACAGTACTCCAAAGCTCACCCCTATGGAGAATGGCTCAAGAGACAAAAGATATACCTCAAAGACATTGTAGAATCTGTCCCAGAAACTGACAGAGTTGCTCCAAGCATTTCTGGTTCTATTCCGGTAAGTACTTGCGTGTTCCAACAGACTCATTCACTGGATTACAAACTCGACTGGATTATTTGTGATGAAAATCTGTAAACCATAATTAACATGGTGATTTTGATTTTCTTTTACAATTTGGTGTAGCAAACAAACGAGAACAAGGAATGTGTAGGCATCAATGGAATTGTGAATCCACTAAAGGCGTTTGGGTAAGCAAGGATTGAACATTGTCGTCTATCACTCATGTTTCAATTTCTGCTGGCTAATGATCCTACCGATTAACTACAGATACACAGTGGAAGCCCTAGAAATGTTGCTGCTGCCAATGGCTAAAGATGGAGTGGAAGCTCTTGGATCAATGGGAAATGATGCACCCCTAGCAGTGATGTCAAACAGAGAGAAGCTGACTTTTGAGTACTTCAAGCAGATGTTTGCACAAGTAACAAATCCTCCAATTGACCCAATTAGGGAGAAGATTGTTACATCTATGGAATGTATGATTGGGCCAGAAGGAGATTTGTTGGAAATAACAGAAAAGCAATGCAACCGCCTTGCACTTAAAGGTCCGTTGGTGTCAATCGATGAAATTGAATCTATCAAGAAGATGGACTACCGTGGTTGGCGCAGCAAGGTGCTTGACATAACTTATCCTAAGAAGTCTGGAAGGAAGGGCTTGGAAGAAACTTTGAATAGAATTTGTGCTGAAGCCCGGGAAGCTATCCGCAAGGGATACAAAATTTTAGTTCTCTCAGACAGAGGTTAGTGACAGTTCACTTTATACTTGCCATCCCATTGTTTGATGGTACTAATTATTCACAAGGTGGCAAAACAATTCTAACAGATGGGTCAAGTGTATAACTTTATGCAGTTCAATACCTTTCAATATCTGAAATTTGTTGTATTTTCTTGATTCAGGATTTTCTTCAGACCGTGTTGCTGTCAGTTCCCTCTTAGCAGTTGGAGCAGTACATCAACACCTCGTTGCAAATCTTGAGAGGACACGCGTAGGATTGTTGGTTGAGTCTGCTGAACCTCGTGAAGTGCACCATTTCTGTACACTCGTTGGATTTGGTGCAGATGCTATATGCCCTTATTTGGCCATTGAAGCAATTTGGTGCTTGCAGACTGATGGGAAGATTGCTCCCACTGACTCAAAGGAGGAACTTGTTGAAAAATATTTTTATGCTTCCATCTATGGAATGATGAAAGTTCTTGCAAAGATGGGAATATCCACCCTTGCATCTTACAAAGGGGCACAAATTTTTGAAGCTCTTGGACTTTCTTCTGAAGTGATTCAAAAGTGTTTTGAAGGCACTCCTAGCAGAATTGAGGGCGCAACATTTGAAATGCTTGCTCGTGATGCTCTCCGTCTTCACGAGTTGGCTTTCCCATCAAGAACACCTCCGCCTGGCAGCGCAGATGCAAAAGCCCTTCCCAATCCAGGGGATTACCACTGGAGGAAAAATGGCGAAGTCCATTTAAATGATCCTCTTGCAATGGCAAAATTGCAAGAAGCAGCCAAAGTAAACAGCCGTGCAGCATACAAAGAATATTCTAAGCGAATTCAAGAGCTCAACAAGGCGTGCAATCTGCGTGGTATGCTGAAATTTATAGATAGCACTAGCAAGATTTCTTTGGATGAGGTTGAACCTGCAAGTGAGATAGTGAAACGCTTTTGTACTGGAGCAATGAGTTATGGATCTATTTCGTTGGAGGCACATACTGCCCTTGCCGTGGCCATGAACAAACTTGGAGGCAAATCTAACACAGGTATGTCATGCATGTGTGACATTTAGCCTTTGGCTTTTTGTTACCTTATGATGAAATCATGTAGCTTTACTTGCACATCAGCTCTTAGAGCCTTGTTGCATAACATATTTTTCTTATTATTTGTGCTATTAGTGGTGTCTACGTTTCTACTGTTTAAATATGCCCTTGAAGTCAGTGCTTTATTCATGACCATGTCAAAAAATATACTACTTATTTTGATGTTATCAGATGAAAACTATACTCTTGTCATATTTACTTGTGGACATACTTGTATATATACTACACCTAATGCGCTAAGCTTTTCATCTTCCTGTTGATGTTGAATGCACTTCTGGAAACAAATTATCCTAGTTCATAGCAAGAGTTAACTTCTAAGCTTTCCATCTATCTGTGGATGTTGAATGCACTTCTCAAAGCAAATTATTCTATTTCATCATAGCATGATTTAACTTCTGCTTGCATAGAATACATCCCTGCAGACAGCTTGCACACAGCATTCTTCTTTGGGGACCCTTTGATTTGTTTGTATTACACAGTTAATATATATATATATATATATATAGTATTTATTATCTTCACTCCTAAACTATACTCATTTTACCCATCTGCTAATTTAGGGGAGGGAGGGGAGCAGCCTTCTCGGATGGAACCTCTTTCTGATGGGTCGATGAATCCAAAACGAAGTGCAATCAAGCAAGTTGCCAGTGGACGATTTGGAGTTTCCAGCTATTATCTGACTAATGCAGATGAGCTGCAGATAAAAATGGCTCAGGTACTTGACAATTTTGCACATTCTGCAATCACGAGAATGACACCAGTTTATAGAAAGCAACTGTATTCAATGTTACGTGGTTGACATTCATTCCTTTTTTTGTATCTTATATGTATAGGGTGCTAAGCCTGGTGAAGGTGGTGAGCTTCCAGGTCACAAGGTTATCGGTGACATTGCAGTTACCAGACATTCTACAGCCGGCGTCGGGCTTATTAGTCCACCTCCTCACCATGATATATATTCTATCGAGGATCTTGCACAGCTTATCCATGACCTTAAGGTACATTACCTGATGCTCTTCTATAGCCAAGGAATCTGTGTCTATTAATGTATGGTTGTTAGTCGTTACTTCTAGATTATATTAGTTCTCTATAAACACTGTGATGGTCTAACCCTTCTGAGAAGGTAGAATCACTTTTGCTAAACTGGTACAATTGATCTTGCACATATGCATGTGTCTCCATTTGGGGGTTTACTCTCCTTTTTGAAAAACTCATTTTGCAAATGTTACCTGCTGATGCAGTGATATTCATGTGTGTCTTCTCTGTAGAATTCAAATCCTCGAGCTCGAATCAGCGTGAAACTAGTGTCTGAGGCTGGTGTAGGAGTTGTAGCTAGCGGTGTTGTAAAAGGACATGCAGACCACGTTCTTATTTCTGGCCATGATGGTGGCACCGGTGCATCAAGATGGACAGGTATCAAGAATGCTGGACTTCCATGGGAACTAGGATTGGCCGAGACACATCAAACTTTAGTGGCAAATGGACTTCGTGGTCGAGCTGTCCTACAAACAGATGGCCAGTTAAAAACTGGTAGAGATGTTGCTGTGGCATGCTTACTTGGTGCAGAGGAATTTGGTTTCAGCACTGCTCCACTGATCACACTTGGCTGCATTATGATGCGGAAATGTCATACCAACACTTGCCCTGTTGGTATAGCTACTCAAGATCCAGTGCTCCGAGAAAAATTTGCTGGAGAACCAGAGCATGTCATTAATTTTTTCTTCATGCTTGCTGAGGAGCTAAGAGAAATTATGGCTCAGCTTGGCCTCCGTACAATTAATGAAATGGTTGGACGCTCTGATATGCTTGAAGTTGATCCAGAAGTAGTGAAGAGCAATGAGAAACTTGAGAATATTGATCTCTCACTGATCTTAACACCAGCTGCAAAGATTCGTCCTGGGGCTGCTCAGTACTGTGTTGAAAAGCAAGACCATGGCCTTGACTTGGCTTTGGATAACAAACTCATAGCTTTATCAACGGCCGCGCTTGAAAAGGAAGTTCGTGTTTTCATCGAGACTCCAATCAAGAACACTAATCGGGCAGTTGGCACTACCCTTAGCCATGAAGTCACAAAACGTTATCACATGAAGGGATTAGATCCTGGAACCATTCATGTGAAACTCACTGGAAGTGCTGGTCAGAGTCTTGGTGCTTTTCTCTGTCCTGGAATAACCCTTGAGCTTGAAGGAGACAGCAATGATTACGTTGGCAAAGGATTATCTGGTGGAAAGATTGTTGTGTACCCACCCAGGAACAGTACATTTAGTCCAGAAGACAATATTGTCATTGGTAATGTGGCCCTGTATGGTGCTACCAAGGGAGAAGCATATTTCAATGGAATGGCAGCAGAAAGGTTTTGTGTTCGTAATTCTGGTGCTCGGACAGTGGTTGAAGGAATTGGCGATCATGGATGTGAGTACATGACAGGGGGTATTGTAGTCATCCTTGGTAAAACAGGAAGAAATTTTGCTGCTGGGATGAGTGGAGGCATCGCTTATGTTTATGATGTTGATGGGACATTCAGTGCACGCTGTAACCCTGAGTTAGTTGATCTATATCATGTGGAGGAAGAGGATGATATAACCACTTTGAAAATGATGATAGAGCAACATCGACTTCACACAGAGAGTGTCCTGGCTAAAGACATCCTCTCTAAATTCGACAGCCTTCTTCCAAAATTTGTAAAAGTATATCCAAGGGATTATAAGAGGGTTCTGGAAGAAATGAAGGCAGAAAAGGCTGCAGCTAGGTCTACAAAGGAACCTAAGGTGGCAAATGGTGTTTCTGTGACAACTAAGGTAATATATGATTTAAGTAATAATTCTTCTGCATACCTTTTCAATTTAAATTTATAGCAGAGACAGCATTCTCCATTTAAGTTTATCTATCACAAATTGCAATGATACACATTGCCACTACTGTGTGAACTTTTATTTCCCCCCTAATTAGATTAACTTTGATCTACAGAAAATACAAACAGAGAAGTCATCCAGCCGACCAACACGTGTTGCCAATGCCAAAAAGTACCGGGGTTTTATAACATATGAGCGAGAGGGTGTTTCTTACCGTGATCCAAATGAGCGTGTTAAAGATTGGAACGAGGTTGCCATTGAGTCAGTTCCAGGGCCACTGATAAGTACACAGTCTGCTCGTTGCATGGATTGTGGCACTCCTTACTGTCATCAGGTGACGCTGACTTTTCTATTTAACATTGTTGATTGTACTAGTTAGATTTATCGTGGGTTTAAGGTGATATGTTTAATCATTGACTACATATTACATTGAGATGCTAAATTTTATGATTATTTGTACAGGAAAGCTCAGGTGCTGGTTGTCCCCTTGGAAATAAGATCCCAGAGTTCAATGAATTAGTTCACCAGAATAGATGGCGTGAAGCATTGGATCGCCTACTCGAGACAAACAACTTCCCTGAATTTACTGGACGTGTGTGCCCTGCTCCTTGTGAGGGTTCTTGTGTTCTTGGCATTAATCAGAACCCAGTATCAATCAAAAGCATAGAATGCTCAATTATAGACAAGGGTTTTGAAGAGGGATGGATGGTACCACGACCACCACTTCAAAGAACAGGGTATATCTTTTTTACCATCTAGTTCGGTTTATATCCTTATTTATTTGCTTTTGTTTCATTAATAGGTACATTTGACTTACACTTGCTGATATAAACTGTTTCTTTTGCAGAAAGAAAATTGCTATAGTTGGCAGTGGTCCTGCTGGTTTGGCCGCTGCTGATCAACTAAATAAAATGGGCCATTTTGTAACAGTATTTGAACGTTCAGATCGTATAGGAGGTCTTATGATGTATGGAGTACCAAACATGAAGACAGACAAGATTGGTGTTGTCCAACGCCGTGTCAATTTAATGGCCGAAGAGGGTGTAACATTTGTGGTGAATGCTAATGTAGGGAGTGATCCTTTGTACTCAATTGAACGTCTCCGTTCTGAGAACAATGCAGTTATTTTGGCTTGTGGAGCCACAAAACCAAGGTAACTAATTGGAATGAGGATTTCTATTTTTCTAGTTTACTAGTATAAGAGTAGCAACAATCTCAAAAGAACTTGCATATATCTTTTGATGCTAACATCGCGTGGGATATCCTTGAACAGGGACCTCAGTATTCCTGGCCGTGATCTAGCTGGAGTTCATTTTGCCATGGAATTTCTCCACGCAAATACCAAAAGCTTGCTTGATAGCAACTTGGAGGACGGAAGATACATATCTGCCCAGGGGAAGAAGGTGGTGGTCATTGGTGGTGGAGACACAGGCACAGATTGCATCGGTACATCTGTTAGGCATGGTTGCAGCAGGGTTGTAAATCTGGAGCTTCTTACCAAACCACCAAGCAAGAGAGCTGCTGACAACCCCTGGCCCCAGGTAAATACAAAAAAAAAAACCCGATATTGCCTTGCACATGAATTTGGCCATATCATTTCCAGCTTGGAATAAGCTCTTACGCCGACATTCTGTTTCTGCGTGCAGTGGCCTAGAGTCTTCCGAGTGGACTATGGACATCAGGAAGCATCTACCAAGTTTGGAAATGATCCAAGGACTTACGAAGTCTTGACCAAGCGTTTCATTGGTGATGAAAATGGAAAATTAAAGGCCCTTGAGGTGGTGCGTGTGAAGTGGGAGAAAGTAGATGGAAGGTTCCAATTCAAGGAGATTGAAGGATCACAAGAGATCATCGAGGCAGACCTTGTTCTCCTTGCCATGGGATTCCTGGGCCCTGAGGAGGTTAGTTATGCGGACTACTGTAACGCCTGAGTTTTACCTTCATGGTAAATGCTGGACAACCAAACTCACTGTTTTATTTCTCTGCAGAAAATCGCTGACCAATTGGGTTTAGAGAAAGACAACCGGTCCAACTTCAAAGCTCAATTTGGACACTTCGCGACCAGTGTGGATGGCATTTTCGCTGCTGGGGATTGCAGGCGTGGGCAATCACTGGTTGTTTGGGCCATCACTGAAGGACGTGAAGCTGCTGCCGCGGTTGACAAGTACTTGTCAAGGGATGAACAAAATGCCGCAGAAGGCATCACTGCCTTGGGTGCAGGTCTGGTTCAGCGAATTGCTGCATAAATATCGCAGGCCTTGCATAGGTTTGTGGTGCTGGTAGCAACATAATTTAGGATTGGTGATTTTATCTATTGGTGATAGCAAATTGTGCTAAGGCTGGGCTCAATAGGGAAAGAAAGAGAGGGCCCTTTTATACTTGGGGATAGGCATACCATGGAAAATTTTGGTTGGCTATTGTTTGTTGGTTTATTGTCTAGCTATAATATTTTGATTCGCTGCCTAAATGCGGCTTTGTAGCCTGAATAATGTACAGTATTTTTGGTTGCTCAATGATTGTAAAGTCGTCTGAGTAATATGGAGTATTACTTTTATTTTCTGTGCACACTCGTGACATTGGATCTTCGCTGTGACCCCAATAGTTGGCGATCATCATCTCCAGATGAACTGGGCGAATGATAACTCCTCCCAACGAGGTGGGATCGAGCGAACACTCACCTTTGGGGCGTCCGCTACATCGGTTGTTCACGTGAACACTCACCTGGCTCATGAAGCGCCAAGGAATAAACGAGGAAGACTCAATTGGCTCAAATGCCACAGAAAACACAAAATTCCGATGCATAAGGGTGAGAAACAATACTTTACTAGCAGAATGTGACTTGTTTTTCGATTAATGAAACATGTGCTTGCTAAAATAAAAAAAATGCTCCTGCGATTTTAGCACAAAACCATCATCCCACGACACATCTTTCCTTTTTTTGTCATAACCTTCCCCTCCCGTTCGGTTTTTTCGTAGTGATACATTTCTTGTTGGAGGCACCTCTTTTAAAATCAAAAGACGTACATCTCATCTTCACCATGCATTGCAACAACGATAACTTTTTTCATGTTAATAATATAGAGTGGGTTAAAATAACACATAATATTGACAACAACAAATAATTATTGTCACTGACATTGGAAACACATACCGACATTGGAAGTGAGTGGCAACGTGAACGTATTCGTATAGTCACCAACAAGTTTCACCTTCATCCCACGTACCATTCATTGCTAGAAGAGATAATTATCGTTGTTATCTTACTCGTCCAACTCTACAACTTCTACTTCTAGCCTATTCGTTAACCCGTTTCATTGGCGCCAACCAACACCATGTCAATATTCGTGTGATCGCTGTCGACGCCTCATCTTCTTCTTTCTCATTCCTATTTAAATGGAACTAATTAATTGCACATGTAATTAAATTTCTAGCTAATAAATTGCATTAAAGGTTTGATTTTCAAATTGATATAGTGCCCGATTTATGAAATATTTCCGCATGAATGGCTGTTATGAACGTCGACGACGACAATCGAGTATCATAGGATACATTTTGTTAACGAATTTCTTGACATTTGAATGAACACGTTTGATTTGAGAATGTAGCATGTGTGGCTTGTTGGAAATATGCCCTAGAGGCAATAATACAGTGGTTATTATTATATTTCCTTGTTCATAATAATTGTTTACTATCCATGCTATAATTGTATTGATTGGAAACTGAAATACATGTGTGGGTACTTAGACAACAAAGTGTCCCTAGTATGCCTTTACTGGACTAGCTCGTGGATCAAAGATGGCTAAGGTTTCCTAGCCATAGACATGAGTTATCATTTGATAACGGATCACATCATTAGAAGAATGATGTGATGGATAAGACCCAAACCTTAAGCATGGCGTTTGACCGTATCCAGTTTACTGCTATTGCTTTCTGCATGTCAATGTATCTGTTCCTATGACCATGAGATCATGCAACCCACTGACACCGGAGGAATGCCTTGTGAGTATCAAACGTCACAACGTAACTGGGTGACTATAAAGATGCTCTACAGTTATCTCCGAGGGTGTCCGTGGAGTTGGCATGGATTGAGACCGGGATTTGTTACTCGGTGTGATGGAGAGGTATCTCAGGGCCCACAAGGTAATACAACATCACACTAAGCTTGCAAGCAATGTGGCTAGGGAGTTAGTCACGGGATCTTGTATTACGAAACGCGTAAAGAGACTTGTCGACAATGAGATTGAACTAGGTATGGAGATACAGACAATCAAATCTCGGGCAAGTAACATATCGATGGACAAAGGGAACAACATACAAGATTGGTTGAATACTTGACATCGTTGGTTCGACCGATATAAATCTTCGTAGAATATGTGGGAACCAATATGGGCATCTAGTCCCTCTATCGGGTATTGACCGTAGAGGTGTCTCGGTCATGTCTGCATAGTTCTCGAAACCGTAGGGTCTGCACACTTAACATTCGATGACGATATGAACATAGTTGTGTTATCGTAGTGGTGATCGAAGGTTGTTTAGAGCCCCGGATGAGATACCGTACATGACGAAGAGCTTCGGAATGGTCTGGAGGTAAAGATTGATATATGGGAAGTTCCGTTTTGACAACTGGAAAAGTTTCGGGCGTCACCGGTATTGTGTGGGAAGGGTTCCGGGACCCACCGGAAGGGGTCCACCCACCTAGGGGGGCCACATGGGCTGAGAGGGATGCGCACCAGCCCCTGGTGGGCTAGGCGCCCCTCCCAACTAGGCCCATGCGGCCAAAGGAGTTGGTGGGGGGCAAACCCTAGGGGGCCGCTCGCCCTAACTTGGGGCCAAGCCACCCTTCACCGTCGCCCCACCTCTTGGGCACAACCCTAGGGCTGGCCGCCTCCACCCCTCCCTCCTATATATATGAGAGGAGAGGGAGGGCAGCCCCACGATAAGCCACGACGCAGCCATTCTCTCTCTCTCTCTCTCTCTCTCTCTCTTAGTGCTTCTCCTCCGTCGCGATCGCTGCAGCGCTTGGCGAAGCCCTGCTAAGATCGCACCACCACCACCACCACCACGCCGTTGTGATGTAGGAGAACTTAGCCTCTACTTCACCGTCGCTCGCTGGATTGAGGAGGTGAAGGCGCCATCGAGCTGCACGTGTACCAAATGCAGAGGTGCCGTCCGTTCGGCACTTGATCGGGACGTTCATGATCGGATCGCGAGACGGATCACGATTGGATCACGAAGACATTTGACTACATCAACTATGTTTCTCAACGCTTCCGCTTAGTGATCTATAAGGGTATGTAATGCACTCCCCTCTCGTAGATGTTGATCTCCAAAGATTGACCTTGGTGAGCGTAGGATTTTTTTGTTTCCCATGCAACGTTCCCCAACAGTGGTATCAGAGCCAGGTTTATTCGTAGATAACATGCACGAGTGTAGAACACAAAAGAGTTTATGGGCGTTGATGGTCAGATTGCTTTATTCCTTAGTCTTATTTTGATTCGGCGGTATTGTGGGATGAAGTGGCCCGGACCAACCTTACTCGTCCACGTACGAGAGACCGGTTCCATAGACTAACATGCAACTTGTTGCACAAAGATGGCTGGCGGGTGTCTATCTCGGATTTCATGGCCTCAAGCCATTTGTTGGAATCCGGGCCCGCCATCGCTTCTTCATAGTTCGAAGGTTCACTATTGTCCAACAACATGATTTCCATGACAGGGTTGCCGTACCATTCTGGTGCGGTACATACCCTTGTCGACCTTCGAGGTTCAATAGCAACTTGATCCGAAGTGTCATGATCATCATCATTAACTTCATCTCTAGCCGGTGCAGGCACCTCAGAAACATTTTCTTGCGCTGCGCTACTCTCCGGTTCGTGAGGAGGTACAATTACCTCATCAAGTTCTATTTTCCTCCCACTTACTTCTTTCGAGAGAAACTCTTTCTCTAGAAAGGATCCATTCCTAGCAACAAAGATCTTGCCTTCAGATCTAAGATAGAAGGTGTACCCAATAGTTTCCTTAGGGTATCCTATGAAGACACATTTTTCCGCTTTGGGTTCGAGCTTCTGTGGTTGAAGTTTCTTCGTATAAGCATCACAACCCGAAACTTTCAGAAATGACAGCTTAGGTTTCTTGCCAAACCATAATTCATACGGTGTCGTCTCAACGGATTTAGACGGTGCCCTATTTAAAGTGAATGCGGCAGTTTCCAATGCATAGCCCCAAAATGATAGCGGTAAATCGGTAAGAGACATCATAGATCGTACCATATCCAATAGAGTGCGATTACGACGTTCATACACACCGTTATGCTGTGGTGTGCCAGGCGGCGTGAGTTGTGAAACAATTCCACATTTCCTTAGGTGTGTGCCAAACTCATGACTCAAATATTCTCCTCCACGATCAGATCGTAGAAACTTTATTTTCTTGTCACGTTGATTCTCCACCTCATTATGCAATTCCTTGAACTTTTCAAAGGTTTCAGACTTGTGCTTCATTAAGTAGACATACCCATATCTACTCAAATTATCAGTGAGGGTGAGAACATAACGATAGCCTCCGCGAGCTTCAACGCTCATTGGACCACATACATCGGTATGTATTATTTCCAATAAGTTGGTCGCTCGCTCCATTATTCCGGAGAATGGTGTCTTGGTCATCTTGTCCATGAGCCACGGCTCGCATGTGTCAAATGATTCAAAATCAAGAGACTCCAAAAGTCCATCTGTATGGAGTTTCTTCATGCGCTTTACACCGATATGACCAAGGCGGCAGTGCCACAAGTATGTGGAATTATCATTATCAACCTTGCATCTTTTATCCCTCACACTATGAATATGTGTATCATCACGATCAATATTCATTAGGAATAAACCATTAACCAGTGGGGCATGACCATAAAACATACCACTCATATAAATAGAACAACCATTATTCTCAGATTTAAATGAGTAGCCATCTTGCATCAAGCGAGATCCCGATACAATGTTCATGCTTAAAGCTGGTACTAAATAACAATTATTAAGGTTTATAACTAATCCTAAAGGTAGATGTAGAGGTAGCATGCCGACGCCGATCACATCGACCTTGAAACCATTCCCGACGCGTATCGTTACCTCGTCCTTAGCCAGCCTTCGCTTGTTCCGCAGTTCATGCTTAGAGTTGCAAACGTGAGCAACAACACCGGTATCAAATACCCAGGAGCTACTACGAGCGCTAGTAAGGTACAATCAATAACAAGTATATCACATATACCTTTAATGTTGCCGGCCTTCTTGTCCGCTAAGTACTTGGGGCACTTCCGCTTCCAGTGACCGGTTCCCTTGCAGTAATAACACTCGGTCTCAGGCTTGAGTCCTTTCTTTGACCTCTTCCCGGAAACTGGCTTACCGAGCGCGGAAACAACTTTGTCGTCTTTCTTGAAGCTTTTCTTACCCTTGCCCTTCTTGAAGCTGGTGGTCTTATTGACCATCAACACTTGATGCTCTTTCTTGATTTCTACCTCTGCGGATTTCAGCATTGAATACAACTCGGGAATAGTCTTTTCCATCCCTTTCATGTTGTAATTCATCAAAAAGCCTTTATAGCTAGGTGGAAGCGACTGGAGGATTCTGTCAATGACCGCATCATCCGGAAGTTCAAGTCCCAGCTGAGTCAAGCGGTTGTGCAACCCAGACATTCTTAGTATGTGCTCACTGACATAACTATTCTCCTCCATCTTACAACTAAAGAACTTGTCGGAGACTTCATATCTCTCGACCCGGGCATGAGCTTGAAAAACAAGTTTCAGCTCCTCGAACATCTCATATGCGCCGTGTTGCTCAAAACGCCTTTGGAGCCCCGGTTCTAAACTGTAAAGCATGCCGCACTGAATGAGAGAGTAGTCATCACTTCGTGACTGCCAGGCATTCCTAGCGTCCTGGTCTGCCGCGGGAACGGGAGGATCACCTATCGGTGCATCAAGGACATATGCCTTCTTGGAAGCCATGAGGATGAGCTTTAAGTTACGAGCCCAGTCCGCATAGTTGCTCCCATCGTCTTTCATCTTGGTTTTCTCTAGGAACGCGTTGAAGTTGAATGGGACATTTGTGTTGGCCATTGGATCTACAATAGTTGTAATGACACTTTTAGACTAAGTTCATGATAATTAAGTTCATCTAATCAAATTACTAATGAACTCCCACTTAGATTGACATCCCTCTAGTCATCCAAGCGACACATGATCCACGTCGACTAGCCCGTGTCCGATCATTAGGTGAGTGATACGTCCATTTTGCATCATGCTTTCATGTTGATATTTATCGCTTTATGGGCTGTTATATTACCTTGTGGTACCATAATTATGCCTTTTCTCTCTTATTTTGCAAGGTTTATTTGAAGAGGGAGAATACCGGCAGCCGTAATTCTGGACTGGAAAAGGAGCAAGTCTGAGTCCTCTATTTTGCACAACTCCAAATGCCCTGAAAATCAATGTGGAATTTTTTGGGAATATATAAAAAATACTGGGCGAAAGAAGTACCAGAGGGGAGCTACCAGGGCCCCACAAGCCTAGTAGCCGCCACCCCCTGGTGGCAGCTACAGGGCTTGTGGGCACCCTGACGGCCCACTGCTCCCCCTCTTTTTCTATATGAAGGGTTTCGTTCCAGAAAAAAATCAAGGACGAGCTTTTTCGTGGATTCTCCGCCACCACGAGGCGGAACTTGAGAAGATCCAATCTAGAGCTCCGGCAGGACGGTCCTGCCGGGGAAACTTCCCTCTCGGAGGGGGAAATCGTCGCCATCGTCATCACCAACACTCCTCTCGTCGGAGGGGAGTTATCTCCATCAACATCTTCATCAGCACCATCTCCTCTCCAAACCCTAGTTCATCTCTTGTAACCAATCTCCATCTCGCGACTCCGATTGGCACTTATAAGGTTGCTAGTAGTGTTGATTACTCTTTGTAGTTGATGCTAGTTGGATTACTTGGTGGAAGAGTTTATGTTCAGATCCTTGATGCTACTAATTACACCTCTGATCATGATTATGCTTATTCTTTGTGAGTAGTTAATTTTTTTCCTGAGGACATGGGATAAGTCATGCTGATAATAGTCATGTGAATTTGGTATTCGTTCGGTATTTTTATATGTTGTATGTTGTCTTTTCCTCTAGTGGTGTTATGTGAACGTCGACTACATAACACTTCACCATATTTGGGCCTAGAGGAAGGCATTGGGGAGTAGTAAGCAGATGATGGGTTGCTAGAGTGACAGAAGCTTAAACCCGAGTCTATGCGTTGCTTCGTAAGGGGCTGATTTGGATCCACTAGTTTAATGATATGGTTAGACGTTGTCTTAATTCTTATTTTGTAGTTTCGGATGCTTGTGAGAGGGGTTAATCATAAGTGGGATGCTTGTCCAAGTAAGGGCAGTACCCAAGCGCCGGTCCACCCACATATCAAACTATCAAAGTAACGAACGCGAATCACATGAACATGATGAAACTAGCATGACAGAAATTCCCGTGTGTCCTCGGGAGCGTTTTTCCTCCTATAAGACTTTGTTCAGGCTTGTCCCTTGCTACAAAAGGGATTGGGCCACTTTTCTGCACCGTTGCTACTACTTGTTACTTGTTACTTTTCACTTGCTACGTTTCACCTCGTTACACCATCACTTGTTACCGCTACTTTTAGTGCTTGCAGTTATTACCTTGGTGAAAACTGTTTATCAGAGCCTTCTGCTCCTCGTTGGGTTTGACACTCTTACTTATCGAAAGGAATACGATTGATTCCCTATACTTGTGGGTCATCAAGACTCTTTTCTGGCGCCATTGCCGGGGAGTGAAGCGCCTTTGGTAAGTGGAATTTGGTAAGGAAACATTTAAATACTGTGCTGAAATTTATTGTCACTTGTCACTATGGAAACTGTTCCTTTGAGGAGTTTGTTCGGGGTATCTTCACCACGAACGGAAGCACGAGGAGTTGTTCCTCAACCTGAGGTACCTACTGAAAATATCTTTTATGAAATTCCTTCGGGTATGCTTGAGAAACTGCTGGCTAATCCTTTTACAGGAGATGGATCTACACATCGAGACTTGCATCTGATCTATGTAGATGAAGTTTGTGGTTTATTTAAGCTTGCAGGTTTGCCCGAGGATGAGGTAAAGAAGAAAGTCTTTCCTTTATATTTGAAGGATAAGGCGTTGACATGGTACATGCTATGTGATGATACTGGATCATGGGACTACAACCGGTTGAAATTGGAATTTCATCAAAAGTTTTATCCTATGCATTTAGTACATCGTGATCGGAATTATATTTATAACTTTTGGCCTCGTGACAGGGAAAGCATAGCTCAAGCTTGGGGGAGGCTTAAATCAATGCTATATTCATGCCCCAATCATGAGCTCTCGAGAGAAATTATCACTCAAAACTTTTATGCTCAGCTTTCTCAAGATGATCGTACCATGCTTGACTCTTCTTGTACCGGTTCTTTTATGAAGAAGGATATTGACCACAAGTGGAATTTATTGGAAAGAATCAAACGTAACTCTGAAGATTGGGAGCTTGAAGTAGGTAAGGAGTCAGGTATGAATTTCCAGTTTGATTGTGTTAAATCTTTTGTTGAAACAAACACTTCTAGAGATTTTAGCGCTAAGTATGGACTTGACTCTGAGATAGTAGCTTCTCTATGTGATTCTTTTGCTGCCCATGTTGATCTTCCCAAAGAGAAGTGGTTTAAATATCATCCCCCTGTAGAAGTCAATATAGCTAAACCCAATATAGTTGAGGAGAAAGTCACTGCCTTTAGTGATCCTATTGTTCCTTGTGCCTACACTGAGAAACCACCATACCCTGCTAGGAAAAAGGATTATTCTAAAGCTCCAACTGTGATACGTAGGGGTTACATTAGACCACTTGCACCCCTGTCACATCCCTGACACCTTAAGCAAGTTAGTCTTGTGCTCATGTCTTCTTTGCATTGCATCTAAGAAATCTTCAACAAGAACAAAGAAAGAGGTGAAGGAAAAACTCAAACCCTAGGCACTTCTTCAAATAAAGGAAATCTCAAAACTAGTTAAAATCAATGAACCCAAAATGGCCTCAAGAAAAGTTCAAACTTTCTGATAAATCATGAAAGTAAATGAGCAATGAAGAACACCATTTTCTTGACACTTTAAGCATATTAAATAAATGCAAAAAGCTTCTGGTTTCAAGTTTTAAATTTGAAATAAGAAACTTTAAATTTTCAAAAATGTTGAAAACTTTGGAAATGGTTGGAAATATTCCAACAAATATTCTAGGGTGCTCAGCATAGTTTTTACAATTTATTTGGGAGTTGAAATAAATAGAAAACCAGTGAAATAGCAAAACAGAAACAAAAACAGAAAGAAAATGAAAAAATCCTTACCTGTCGCCTAACCTGGCCCGGCCCAGCAATTCCTGTCGTCTTCCTCCCCCGCCAGTGGGCAGAGGAGGTGGCCGCCGCGTACTCCAGTGCGGCCACGCACCTGTGCGCTTGCCTGGCCGCCGTCTCGCGCTGGCAAGCCCGGGGATAAGATCCCCGAGCCCGTGGCTATCCATTCCCAGCGCCAGTTCCCCCTCCTCTCGGATCTCTCCTCCCTCCTTCTGCCGCCATTGGAGCCCGAGCAGAGCTCAAGCTCGCCGTCGTTCTAGCCTCCCCTCTTTCCTTCTGAGCCGCGCATTAGCTCCGCCGCAACCCCCTGAAGCTTCCTAGCCACGAGCCCGACGCCCAGATGCAGTGAATCGACGAGCAGCTGTCATCTTCTTCCTCGGGTCACCGAAGATCGTCGCCGGCGTTCTCCCTCTCCAGGCCGTCCCCGAGCAGACTAGCGCCACCACTGCACTCCCCGCGAGCATGCATTCATTTCCCCTAAGCTCTCCCCGTCGATCCCCTCCTCTAGGCTTAGTTCCATCGGAGCCCGACGAGGACCGCCGCTGCAGCTCGTCGCCGGTAGCCCTCCGGTGACGGGTTGGTCTGCCTGAGGCCACCAACAGCCTCAGGAAATCATGTAGATGCGCTAGGTGCCCAGCCCCGCGTGTTTTGGCCCCGTATTCGATGGCTTCGACGATGGCCGAACTTGGTCGCCGCCAAGCTCGTCGCCGGCGTTGATTCCGTCCACCCCAGCCCCTGGGGCTTGTCCCATCGTGCTCGCCATCGAGTGGCCGCTCCTCTGGTGCTCTCCGCACCGAGTTTGGCCCTCTGTGCGCCATTTCCGATGCCCCCCGACGTTCTGGTGCTCGCCGGAGGCTCCCCGCCGACGAGGACGACCTCGCCGCGCGGTGGGTCTCAGCTGGCCTGAGCCACTGACGGGTGGGGCCAGCCTCTGGATAGTTTAGAAATAATAGAAATAAATCAGATAAGTTAATAAGTCACTGATATGTGGGACCAGTAAGATTAATCAGCTAATTAAGTTTAAACTTAATCTAAAACTGACCAGAGACACTGACCAGTGGGTCCCACTGGTCAGGTTTGACTTTCAACGGCCAGATGGACCTGTTGATGTCATGCTGATGCAGTAAAAGTATTTTCCAGTATAAAATACATTCCAGAAATGTTTAAAACTTCAAAAATTCATAGAAATTAATCTGTAACTCCAATGAAAATAAATTATATATGAAAAAGTATCAGAAAAATTCAAGGAATCTGAATATACTATTTTCATTCATGTTTGAAAAAGTTACAGAACCCAAACATGTAGATTAATGAATAAGTCAATTCTTATAAATATTTTATAAATGGAATTTGGAAAGTATTCAAATTTCATTATGAATGACATGATCAAACAATGTTCTAATAACAAACCAGTACCTTAACATGACATCTCATGCATGCTAACATCAAGTTGATCTGAGCATCAGGTCGAATCAATTATCGGTATCCGAGAATACCTCGTTTGAATTGATATTTGCATATGATTGTTATTGATTGTTGCCATTCATTTCGGTAGGCTCCGCACCCCCGGATTCCACCGAATATCCATCTGACGGATATTGTCCCTCCTTTGAGCAACAAGGCAAGCAACCATTTTGATCATCCCGATAAATCCCATGTTCTTGCTCCTGCACTTGTTTATTGCACTAGGATCAAATGCTTCAACTGCTTTTGCTACGTTAGTTGAACCCACTTCCTTTGCATGACCTATCCTTGTCACAGTAAATAGCCGAACCTTGCAACCTAGCATACCTGGTAGTTGCTTGAGCCATGATGTGCCTTATCCTGCTATGCATGCTATGCCTAGAGTTGTGTATGGTCTGTCATCTGGGAGATGAACAGAATTGTGAGAATGCGTTCGGTAAGCAAAGGTTGTGTGTTGAATCTGATTTGGTAAAGGTACCGGTGAAAGGCTGTGTAGGAGTACATGGCGGGTTGTTTCATTGGAACCGTCCTTAGGAACTGAGTTCCATGTATGTAATCCAAGACTAGATACTACCACATGCTGGGCCCTGAAATATGACCCCGCTCGGCCTATTAATCGCTTAGTACTCGGTCCAGGAGTTGCAAGTAGTTTCTGGTGTTTATAGTAATGCTGGAGGCCGTGCATGGTGCTGACCTGAGAGGTGGGCCGTGATACGGTAGGAAGTGGCACGGTGTACCAAGTGGCACCGAGATGGTGGGCTTGGGAACCCTGCGCACATCGTTTGAGGCCGTGGCGGAAACCTCGGCCGGACTTCCGTACGGGTTACTCTCAGATAGGCGATAAACCTGGACTAGGTACTAGTGTGGTTAACGGTCATGGCCGACTCCCTCGCTGGGCTTCCGCTTGAAGGTTGCCGAGGTGCATGACGTGCACATGGCGATAAGTGGCGAGAGCGTGTGTGACGAAGTACACCCCTGCAGGGTTATGATCTATTCGAATAGCCGCGTCCGCGGATATGGACTACTTGGAGACATATGTTGTTCATAGATAACTTCAATGGCTACTCATAAAATTGTCAAGATAAGCGTGAGTGTCGTGGACGGCAATTCCGTATGGAGACGGAATGATTCCACGATAGCGTATTGTTGTGGTGTTAATGGACTCGTGTGCGAGAAATCAAGTTGTCAAAATTATTTAAAAATGCAAGTTGTTTAGCCACGAGTCAGATGCTGGCTTTCCGCATGAAACCCCACAATACTCTTTTGATACCTTGCATGAGTAGTTAGATATCCTAAAGTCTTGCTGAGTACCTTCGTACTCATGTTTGCTTAATAAATGTTGCAGAGGTTGCTAATGACCCTAATGGAGGGTTCTTCGTAGACATCGACGACGACGAGTAGCTGGTGTCCCAGCTACGATCTGGCCCTACGTTGGATCTGTAGTATAGTCAGGCCATGTGCCTTCTAGTTGCCCTGTCTGTACTCAGACAGTTTTAAACTCTTCCGCTGGCTTGTAACTGAATGATTGCTATTATGGGTCATGAGACCCTTAATGTGTAATATTATGTGTGTGGCTCTTCCGAGCCTCTTAAATAAAGCTTGTATGTTATGGTTATGTTGTGATGCCATCGATGTATCTATACATATCAGTACGCCATGCATACGTGTGTCGTACTTGATATGTATGTGGTTCGATTACCTAGTCATGAACTTTAGTAGCACCCCTTACAAGGAAATGCCCCTTTGTGATCCAACGAGCCCTGGTAGTTCGCTACTGCTCCGGACACATTGGTTGACCGGCATGTGTCCTTCTTAGCTGCCGTGGCTGTCCCCTTTGGGGAAATGTCACGCGATGTAATGGAGTCCTTGTAGCTTGCTACGACTCGTCTACACTCGCTGGTGACCGACACCTGCTTTGCTGGGTCATGTATGCCTGTCCTTGTGCGGTACTGCCACTTTGGTTTGTGACTAGACTTGTCGATCCGGGTTCTTTGACATTGGAATGCTAGCGACACTATTGCATAAGTGAGTCAAAAGACGCAAACGGTCCTGGCTAAGGTAAGGCTGCAGCCGTGGAGTTAACCGTGCGTGAGACCGCAAAGAGATGTAATGTGTTATAGGCTGGATTCCTATGACTTAAGATCGGGGTCCCGACAGCATTGGTATCAGAGCCTGACTGACTGTAGGATTACTAAGCCAAACTGGTCGAAGTTGAGTCTAGAATTGCTTTAGTTATATATAAGGGAATTGTTTGTGGAAGGGAACGTAAGACTCTTGTTCTCTTCTCAAGTTATTCTATTCTGGTCATCCTCGTCTTTTCTGCGGGAATTAAGGACTAGGCTACTCATATTCTTCTAGGCTCGTGTTTCCGATCGGTAGATTATAGGACTACGGGTCAAGAGATATTTGGGTTTCTTTCTTTCCTAAGAAAAAGGTAGTAAGTTTGATGACCAGAGAGTGGAACTTGATAGTTGAGTGGTTACGCTATTCCATTTTGGGTTGTCTCAAAATTTGTTTCTGAGCATTTACAACCGTTATGCTGCCCAATTTTGCATTCGAAGCTCTAATGCTTTTTGCATTACTCTCTATTTACAGATGCCTGGCCATCCTTCTCGTCAGGTGGTACGTCTGACCAGGTGCATTGATGTGCCGGGTCATACGGCCATGCTGGTCAGGGTGATGTCGGTGTGCGGTTACCGCTGGTACCCCGAGTACACAGTGGAGGAACAGTACCGAGACTTCAATCAGAGCCAGTACATCTGCACTGTTAGGGTATTTCCAGACTACCCTGGAGCTGAGGAGCCAATCCATTGGTACTATGGGTTGGGAGTCATTGTTGACATGGCAGTACAAGATGCTGCCTATTCAATGCTGACCATTATGAGAGCGAGACATGCACTGCTGCAGAATTCAGAGTTCTGCTATGTTCCGGCCTCTCAGACTGGTGAAGAGGGATACCTCAGTGGAGTCTATTTTGATTCTTCTATGGAGGATCCACTATTGCAGTCCACTGTTGAGATGCTAGAGAACAGAGACAGGGATGCTCGTGCTCTCCGCATGGAGCTTTATGCTACCCGTGCCCGTTTGTGGACGGCTTTGACGCAGCTGGCACCGGTAGTCCAGACGGGGTATGGAGATATGGAGATGCTGAACCCTGTCAGGACTCATCTTCCGGCCCACGTTGACTGGCCAGCTATAGGAGGAGTCACACCTCTTCGGGGACCCCTCTTACCACCAGTCAGGGGACCAAGGCCACATCCGTGTCCTTATGGATCCCAGGGATCTCAGGGTAGAGTGTTTCCTGATCCGCAGGTTGAGCTTCCAGGTCATGGAGGTAATCTCTATGAGATGTTCTATGCGGATGCCTGAGCTGTGAGCGGAAGGATAGTATGGTAGTAGCCGTACGTTCACAGTCCTGCGTGACTTGTGAAGTATGCCTATAATGTGAAATGAATTCCGGAGGCTTAGATAAATAATGTATAGGAAGCTTGTAAGCCTCTGATGAGTAGTTTCATAATCTCAGTAGTTTGCTCTTCGGTTAAGGTTGTACTAAACTATGTAAGGGTGTGTATGAACCATGGTGTATATATAGCAGTTGCTTGTTACCATGCTGTTCGGATATTCATTTCCGCATTCCGTTTGTTCAGTACATTCTTAATCCATAGCTAGTATTGATATGATATTGGTCTAAGCTGTGAGTTTGTTTGTCAGGATGGTGTTCACCAGGTTGAACCGTGCCCCTGCTCATGAGCAAGGCGAGGGTAGTCAAGCGTCGCAGGAAGACCTGCCTCACCCGCCTTCTCTGGCGGAAGTGATGCTTGAGGCAGAGAGAAACAAAAGGGAGACCAACCGACTGTTAGAGCGTATTGAGCAGAATACGGCTCGTCAGCCTAGGAATGCTGCAGTGTCCCTCAATGACTTTGTGAAGCTGAATCCTCCAAAGTTTCATCATTCCGTCGATCCCCTCGACGCTGATGACTGGCTGTGCAGCATCTCACGCAAGATTCGCTCTACGAATGTGTCTGAGGCCGACAAGGTAACCTTTGCGGCTTATTTCCTGGAAGGACCCGCCAATTTGTGGTGGGAGAACTTTGAAGCTATGCGTCCCGCTGAACCAGTAGCCACATGGGCAGACTTCAGTGCATCTTTTCGTCTGCACCATATTCCAGAGGGCCTGATGGACAGAAAGAGAGAGGAGTTCTGTGCCTTCACTCAGGGCAAGTTGTCTGTGGATGCCTATAGCCGCGAGTTCGGTAACCTCGCCCGCTATGCAACAGAGGAGGTGTCTACTGACGCCAAGAAGCAAGCAAGGTTCCATAAGGGTCTGAGCCCTCAGCTCCGTCGTGATCTGCGCCTCCATGAGTGTGCAAGCTTTCAAGCCCTGGTCAACAAAGCGATCAGTGCCGAGACTGGTCATACTGACTTCGAAGCCACAAGGAAGCACTCCCGTGACTTCGGCTCGTCTTCTGGTTCCGTGTTTCCAAAACGCAGGCTGTGGGTTCCGAACAGTTCTCTGCCGCCAAGATACACTCCGAGGCCATCCTACGTGGCGCCTCAGACGAATCAGGCGAACTCTCCAGCAAAAGCTTATGGTGGTCCAGCTAGCAATGCTGCACCACGTGCCAACCAAGTGATATGCTACAAGTGTGGAGAACCCGGGCACTATTCCCGTGAGTGTCCTCAGAATGTGGGTGCCAAGCAACCCGGAAAGTCCGTCGAGCAAGCCAAGTCGGGCAAAGCTTACTATGTGAAGCCAACTCCTGCACGTGGCCGTGTGAACTATGTGTCAGCAGAAGAAGCTGCAGAGGATCCCGACGTCATGCTGGGTACGCTTCTTGTTAATCATCACCCAGCGTCCGTTCTCTTTGACACTGGGTCTTCCCATTCCTTCATTTCAGAAAGTTATGCACAGTTGCATAACATGTCTTTTTGTGATATGCCAATCCCATTGGTTGTCCAAACTCCTGGTAGTAAATGGCAAACCTCTAGGATAACCTATGACAATGAAATTCTAGTAGACAGGCTAGTTTTTCTAGCCTCATTGATAGCATTGAAATCTTCGGATATTAATATCATCTTGGGCATGGACTGGATGTCAGCTCACTATGCCAAGATTGATACCCATTCTAGACATGTCCAGCTTACCCATCCCTCGGGTGAGATAGTAAATGTCTCTACTCGAGTTGCCAAATGCCAACTCTATTCCCTAAATGCCAACCCTCTTCCGGAACTTGAAGACATTCCGGTAGTCCGTGACTTCCCGGATGTCTTTCCAGAGGAACTGCCAGGAATTCCACCTGACAGAGATGTGGAGTTTGTGATAGATCTTGTTCCCGGAACTGTCCCAATAGCCAGAAGACCTTATAAGATGGCACCCCTGGAGCTAGCCGAACTTAAGAAGCAATTAAATGAGGCCTTGAATAAAGGTTTCATTCATCCTAGCTCTTCTCCTTGGGCTTGCCCCGTCCTCTTCGTCAAGAAGAAAGACGGAACGGATCGGATGGTTGTAGATTACCGACCAGTTAATCTGGTCACCATAAAGAACAAGTATCCGCTCCCCAGGATCAACGACCTGTACGATCAGCTCGCTGGATCCTCAGTCTTCTCCAAAATGGATTTGAGGTTGGGATACCATCAAATCAAGATCAAGAACGGGGACATTCCAAAAACGGCTTTTGTTACTCGTTATGGCCAATACGAGTACACCATCATGTCTTTCGGTTTAACCAATGCCCCAGCCACCTTCTCTCGTCTGATGAATTCAATCTTCATGGAGTATTTGGATAAATTCGTTGTGGTATACCTCGTTGATATTCTCATCTACTCGAAGAACAAACAAGAACATGCCGAGCATCTAAGCCTGGTATTGATGAAACTTCGAGAGCATCGCCTTTATGCCAAATTTTCAAAATGTGAATTCTGGTTACCAGAAGTGACCTGTCTAGGACACGTAATCTCTTGTAAGGGTATTGCTGTCAATCCCGAGAGAGTTCAAGCTGTCCTTGATTGGACTCAACCTGAATCGGTTAAGCAAGTTAGGAGTTTTCTTGGTCTAGCGAGCTATTGTCGCCGCTTTGTCGAGAATTTCTCCAAGTTTGCAAAGCCTCTAACTGAACTCCTCAATAAAGATAAAAAGTTCGAGTGGACACCACAGTGTGAGCATAGTTTTCAGGAATTGAAAAGACGCCTGACTTCCGCACCTGTGTTGCTACCACCAGATTTTTCTAAGGACTTTGTTATCTATTGCGACGCCTCGCGACAAGGATTAGGTTGCATTCTCATGCAAGATCGTCATGTGATCGCATACGCATCTCGACAGTTGCGTCCACATGAGGATAATTATCCCACACATGACCTTGAGCTTGCAGCTGTGGTCCATGCACTAAAAACCTGGCGACATTACCTTCTAGGTAATCGTTGCGAAATATTCACGGATCACCAAAGTCTGAAATATATCTTCACCCAGCCGGATTTGAATCTCAGGCAAAGACGGTGGGTTGAGTTGATCTCGGATTACGACTTAGGGATAACTTACACCCCGGGGAAGGCCAATGTTATGGCCGATGCGCTAAGTCGTAAATCTTATTGTAACAATTTGATGCTACAACAAGGTCAACCACATCTCCATGAGGACTTTCGGAAGTTGAATCTCCATATTGTTCCTCAAGGATTCCTTTCTACCCTGGTGGCGAAGCCTACTCTTAAGGATCAAATTATAGCTGGCCAAAAGCGTGACAAGGGTATATCACGGATCAAGGAGAATATTTTTAGCGGAAACGCTAAAGAATTTTCCATGAATGATCAAGGTGTTGTGTTCTTTCAGAATCGTCTAGTGGTTCCTAAGAACCCACATCTAAGGCAGTTAATCCTTAAGGAGGCTCATGATTCTCCTCTCACCATTCATCCCGGTAGTACTAAGATGTATCAGGACCTACGCCAGAGGTTCTGGTGGACTAGGATGAAGAGAGAAATTGCTGAGTTCGTTGCTAAGTGCGACGTTTGTCGTCGAGTTAAGGCAGAACATCAAAGGCCTGCTGGCAGCCTTCAACCTCTAGCTATTCCTGAATGGAAATGGGATAAAGTTAGCATGGATTTCATTACCGGATTTCCCAAGACCAAGAAAGGAAATAATGCTATCTTTGTGGTCATTGACCGTCTTTCCAAAGTGGCTCATTTTCTTCCTGTTCGTGAGAGCATAACAGCTAGCCAGCTAGCAGAGTTATATATCTCCCGAATAGTGTCTCTTCATGGCGTTCCCCTGGAGATTAACTCAGACCGTGGAGGTATCTTCGCTTCTCGCTTCTGGGAAAGTTTTCAGAATGCCATGGGGACTCACTTATCTTTTAGCACTGCTTTCCATCCCCAATCAAGTGGTCAAGTAGAAAGAGTGAATCAAATCCTAGAAGATATGCTCCGAGCTTGTGTTATATCGTTCGGTACGAATTGGGAGAAGTGCCTTCCATTCGTCGAATTCGCTTATAACAATAGTTACCAATCAAGCTTGGGCAAAGCCCCTTTTGAAGTTCTCTATGGACGAAGATGTCGAACACCTCTTAATTGGTCAGAAACCGGAGAGAGGCAACTCTTTGGCCCGGACATGATCCAGGATGCAGAAGAGCAGGTTCGCATTATTCGTGAAAAGTTGAAAACAGCCCAGTCTCGTCAAAAGAGCCAATATGATCGTCATCATAAGGCTGTGACCTTTGAAGTTGACGAGAAGGCTTACCTTCGGGTTACACCTTTGAAGGGTACCCATCGATTCGGTATCAAGGGCAAGTTGGCTCCTCGTTACATTGGTCCTTTTCGCATTCTTGCCAAACGAGGAGAAGTTTCCTACCAGTTGGAACTTCCTCCGCATCTTTCCAAGGTTCATGATGTTTTCCACGTCTCGCAACTCAGGCGTTGCTTTTCGGATCCTATCCGTGAAGTGGACCACGAAACGCTTGATCTCCAAGATAACCTTTCATACCGAGAATACCCCGTGTGTATTCTTGATCAAGCTGAGCGTACCACTCGACATCGAAACCTCAAGTTTCTTAAAGTTCAATGGTCAAATCATTCTGAAAAGGAGGCAACTTGGGAAAGAGAGGATCGTCTCCGACTTGAGTATCCTGCGTTATTCCCGACGACTTCTAAATCTCGGGACGAGATTCCTTTGAGTGGGGGTGAGTTGTCACATCCCTGACACCTTAAGCAAGTTAGTCTTGTGCTCATGCCTTCTTTGCATTGCATCTAAGAAATCTTCAACAAGAACAAAGAAAGAGGTGAAGGAAAAACTCAAACCCTAGCCACTTCTTCAAATAAAGGAAATCTCAAAACTAGTTAAAATCAATGAACCCAAAATGGCCTCAAGAAAAGTTCAAACTTTCTGATAAATCATGAAAGTAAATGAGCAATGAAGAACACCATTTTCTTGACACTTTAAGCATATTAAATAAATGCAAAAAGCTTCTGGTTTCAAGTTTTAAATTTGAAATAAGAAACTTTAAATTTTCAAAAATGTTGAAAACTTTGGAAATGGTTGGAAATATTCCAACAAATATTCTAGGGTGCTCAGCATAGTTTTTACAATTTATTTGGGAGTTGAAATAAATAGAAAACCAGTGAAATAGCAAAACAGAAACAAAAACAGAAAGAAAATGAAAAAATCCTTACCTGTCGCCTAACCTGGCCCGGCCCAGCAATTCCTGTCGTCTTCCTCCCCCGCCAGTGGGCAACAGGAGGTGGCCGCCGCGTACTCCGGCGCGGCCACAAACCTGTGCGCCTCCCTGGCCGCCGTCTCACGCTGGCAAGCCCGGGGATAAGCTCCCCGAGCCCGTGGCTATCCATTCCCAGCGCCAGTTCCCCCTCCTCTCGGATCTCTCCTCCCTCCTTCTGCCGCCATTGGAGCCCGAGCAGAGCTCGAGCTCGCCGTCGTTCTAGCCTCCCCTCTTTCCTTCTGAGCCGCGCATTAGCTCCGCCGCAACCCCCTGAAGCTTCCTAGCCACGAGCCCGACGCCCAGATGCAGTGAATCGACGAGCAGGTGTCGTCTTCTTCCTCGGGTCACACTTCACATAGTGCACCGTGGTATGCTGATTACGCAAATTATATCGTAGCCAAATACATACCACCCAGTTTCACCTACCAGCAAAAGAAGAAATTCTTATTTGATTTGAGACACTACTTTTGGGATGATCCTCACCTTTATAAGGAAGGACTAGATGGTGTTATTAGACGTTGTGTGCTTGAACATGAACAGGGACAAATCCTGCAGAAGTGTCATTCCGAAGCCTACGGAGGACACCATGCTGGAGATAGAACTCCTCATAAGGTATTACAATTAGGGTTCTATTGACCCACTCTCTTCAAGGATGCGCGTAAGTTTGTCTTGTCTTGTGACGAATGCCAAAGAATAGGGAACATCAGTAAACGTCAGGAAATGCCTATGAACTATTCACTTGTCATTGAACCATTTGATGTCTGGGGCTTTGATTATATGGGACCCTTCCCGAGTTCCAATGGGTACACTCACATCTTAGTTGCTGTGGATTACGTCACTAAGTGGGTAGAAGCTATCCCCACTAAAAATGCTGATCACCACACCTCTATTAAGATGCTTAAAGAAGTCATTTTCCCAAGATTTGGAGTCCCTAGATATCTGATGATTGATGGCGGTTCACACTTGATTCATGGTGTTTTCCGCAAGATGCTTGCTAAGTATGATGTCAACCATAGAGTTGCATCTCCTTATCATCCTCAGTCTAGTGATCAAGTGGAGTTGAGTAATAGGGAGATCAAATTGATCTTACAAAAGACTGTCAATTGATCTCGAAAGAATTGGTCTAGTAAACTTGACGATGCACTATGGGCTTATAGGACTACTTATACGAATCCCATGGGCATGTCGCCGTATAAAATGGTTTACGGTAAGGCCTGTCATTTACCTCTTGAGCTAGAACACAAGGCTTATTGGGCAATCAAAGAGCTTAACTTCGATTTCAAACTTTCCGGTGAGAAGCGGTTGTTTGATATCAGCTCATTAGATGAATGGAGGGCCCAGGCATATGAGAATGCCAAGTTGTTGAAGGAAAAGGTTAAGAGATGGCACGATAAAAGAATACAGAAACGAGAGTTCAATGTAGGTGATTATGTCCTGCTATACAATTCTCGCTTAAGATTCTTCGCAGGCAAGCTTCTCTCTAAATGGGAAGGTCCTTACGCTGTCGAGGAAGTATATCGTTCCGGTGCCATCAAAATCAATAGCACGGAAGGACATTTTCCTAGAGTGGTAAATGGGCAAAGAATCAAGCATTATATCTCTGGTACTCCCATAAATGTTGAGACCAATATCATAACTCCAAAGGAGTACATAAGGGATGTTTATCAGCCTGTTTTTGACCCTGAAAACGAATAGGTATGTGTTTCGGTAAGTAATTGGACTCCGAAGGTTTTCCAATAGGAAATTTCCTCTGTTTTGGAATTTTTGGAAAATTAGAAAAATAAAAAGAAGTCAGGAGAGCGCACGAGGCGGCTGCTACTGCAACAAAAGACCTTCCAATGGCGCCAGAAATAGGCACGTCGACGGGAGAATACTTGGCTTGATCCTTCTGCTGCAGCTACGCCTTAAGGGACTTCCTGGGCAAGTATGCAAAGGATTTGCCCCATGGCCTTGGAGCCTTGCGTTGGTGTTCCCTCGAAGCGGAAAGGGTGATGTACCGTAGCGGTGGTAAGTATTTCCCTCAGTTTGAGAACCAAGGTATCAATCGAGTGGAGGAGTATCTCAAGATCCTCCACAAACACAAAAGCTTGCTCCCAACGCTATGAAGGGGTTGTCAATCCCTTATAGATTGTTTGCCAAGTGAGAACTGAAAGAAACAAAGTAACAAAGCAAAGTAAAAGCGGAGGTGTAAACGATGGATGTGAATAGACCTGGGGGCTGTAGTGTTTACTAGTGGCTTCTTTCATGAAAGCAAGTAGACGGTGGGTGAACAAATTACTGTCGAGCAATTGATAGAACCGCGCAAAGTCGTGACGATACCTATGCAATGATTATATCTATAGGCATCACGTCCAAAACAAGTAGACCGATAATTTCTGCATCTACAACTATTACTCCACACGTCGACCGCTATCCAGCATGCATCTAGTGTATTAAGTCCATAAGAACAGATTAACGCCTTAAGCAAGATGACATGATGTAGAGGGATAATCTCAAACCAATGATAAAACCCCAATCTTTTTACCCTTGATGGCAACTACTTGATGTGTGCCTTGCTATCCCTACTGTCACTGGGAAAGGTCACCACATGGTAGACCCCAAAACCAAGCACTTCTCCCATTGCAAGAATCATAGATCTAGTTGGCCAAACAAAACCCAAGACTCGAAGAGACTTACAAGGATATCAAATCATTCATATAAGAAATCAACAAAGACTCAAATATATATCATAGATAATCTGATCACAAATCCACAATTCATCGGATCTCGACAAACACACCGCCAAAGAAGATTACATCAGATAGATCTCCATGAAGATCATGGAGAACTTTGTATTGAAGATCCAAGAGAGAGAATAAGCCATCTAGCTACAAACTACGGACCCGTAGGTCTGAAGTGAACTACTCACGAGTCATTGGAGGGGCGATGATGATGATGAAGAAGCCCTCCAACTCCAAAGTCCCCTCCGGCAGGGCGCCGTGAAGGGTCTCCAGATGAGATCTCACGGAAACGGAAGCTTGCAGCGGCGGAAAAGTATTTTCAAGGCTCCCCTGATTTTTTGCTGAATATTTGGGAATATATAGGCCAAGGATCTAGGTCAGGGGGCGGCCAGGGAGGCCAGAATCCCTGACACCGCCGCCTCCCCCTGGTGGCGGAGTGGGAGCTTGTGGGCTCCCTGGAGGCCACCTGGCTTGGCTCACAGGCCCCCTGATCTTCTTCCGTTCGGGAAAAAATTATTTCGGGGTTTTTATTCTGTTTGGACTCCGTTCCAAAATCAGATCTGAAAAGAGTCAAAAACATAGAAAAAACAGGAACTGGCACTTGGCACCGAGTTAATAAGTTAGTCCCCAAAAAGATATAAAAGGTACATAAAACATCCAAAGAAGACAAGATAACATCATGAAACCATCAAAAATTATAGATACGTTTGAGACGTATCAAGCATCCCCAAGCTTAACTCCTGCTCGTCCTCGAGTAGGGAAGTGATAAAGAATGAATTTTTGCTGCTTTCATGCTACCTAGCATAGATGTCCTTTGTAATTCCTCTTATGTGACGTGAATGTTCAGACCCATTAGATTCAAAACAATAGTTTGCTATTGACGTGGAAACAATAATAATTCAAGCAAACTAGCAAGGTAATCATGAACTTTCAAAATAACAAGGCCAAAAGAAAGTTATCCCTACAAAAGCATATAGTCTGGCTATGCTCTATCATCATTGCACAACGAATTTAAGTCATGCACAACCCCGGTATTGGCCAAGTAATTGTTTCACACCTTTACTTTCTCAAACCTTTTCAACTCTCACGCAATACATGAGCGTGAGCCATGGTTATAGAACTATAGATGGTGTGGAATGTGGTGGAGGTTGCAAGACAAAAAAGGAGAAGATAGTCACATTAACTAGGCATATCAATGAGCTGTGGAGATGCTCACCAATAGATATCAATGTGAATGAGTAGGGATTGCCATACTAATGATGCACTAGGGCTACGAGTATGTGAAAGCTCTTAAAGAAAACTAGTGGGTGTGCACCCAACTTGCTTGCTCATGAAGACCTAAGGCAATTTTGAGGAAGCCTATCATTGGAATATACAAGCCAAGTTATATAATGAAAATTTCCCACTAGCTATATGGTGGTGACAAAATGAGAGAATCTAAATCATGAAGATCATGGTGCTTAATATGCACAAGTGTGGGAAAAGTGGTAGCATTGTCCCTTCTCTCTTTTTCTCTCATTTTTTTATTTTTTTATTTTTTTGGTGGGCTCTTTGGCCTCTTTTTTTATTTTTATTTTGGTGGGATTTTTTGGCCTCTTTTATTTCCTCACATGGGACAATGATCCATTAATGATGACCATCACACTGTCAACTCAAAACTTAGAGCAACTATGACTATATGGAATGCCTTCGGTAGTGTACCGTGGCAACGATCTAGCATGGCATAGACATTAATGGAAACATCATGCTAGCTATCGTACAATCATGCAATGGCGATGTAGACGTGGTGGCACATGTCATGGTGGTAGTTTCATGGCAATATATCTCGGAATGACTTTGAAAAAGCCATAGTAGGTAGGTATGGTGGCTGTTTTGAGGGAGGCTAATGGTGGGTTTTGTGCACCGGCGAAAGTTGCACGGCACTAAGAAGATAGTGATGGTGGCAGGTGAAAGTGCATCTAAACCATGGACTCAACATTAGTCATGAAGAACTCATATACTTGTTGCAAAAGTTTTATTAGTAATCGAAACAAAGCATTCAACGCATACTCCTAGGCGAAGGGTTGGTAGGTATAAACCATCGCGCGATCCCGACCGCCACACAAAGGATGACAATCAATAGACTAATCATGCTCAGATTTCATCACATAGAGGTTCACCATACGTGCATGCTACGGGAATCACTAACTTCAACACAAGTATTTCTAGATCCACAACACCTTACTAGCATGACTTCAATATTACCATAACCACAACTCAAAACTAATTGAGATAAATCAAACTTCTCTAACTATTCAATGCACATGAAGGTGGAAGTTTTCGTATCCCTTTGGATAACTACCCCTTTTGAGACTACTTTCAAAGCATAGATAAACTACCAAGCCACGCACCGCTGTGCTCTAAAAGATATAAGTGAAGCACATAGAGCAAAAGTATCTAGCTCACAAGATATAAGTGAAGCACATGTGAGCTGAATTGTCTACCAAAAGATATAAGTGAAGCTCGACAAAATCACGGTGAGTGCATGTCTCTCTCTCTAGGTGTGCAGCAAGGATGATTGTGACACAACAAAAATAAAAGACTCCTATGATACAAGACGCTCCAAGCAAAAACACATAACATGTGGTGAATAAAAATATAGCCCCAAGTAACGTTACCGATGGATTGAAGACGAGAGAGGGGATGCCTTCCCGGGGCATCCCCAAGCTTAGGATTTTACGACATCCTTGAATCTCTTGGGGTGCCTTGGGCATCCCCAATTTTGAGCTCTTGCCACTCTTTATCTCTTTGTCCATAAGAACTTCACCCAAAACTTGAAAACTTCACAACACGAAACTTAAAAGAAACTCGTGATAACATTAGTACAAGAAAGCAAACCACCACTTCCTTAGGTATAGTGGAAAACTTAAATTCTACTTGTGCTGATGTTGGGTTACTGTATTTTCAATCTTCCATGGCTAATACCCCCCGAAACTATCCATAGTTTCATCAAAATAAGCAACCAACACAACAAAAACAGAATCTGTTAACAACAGACCAGTCTGTAGCAATATGTATATTTTGTATACCTATGGTACTTCAAAAATTCTAAAAAATTACGACAGTCTGAAGAACTTGTGTAGCAATCAGCAGAAAAAAAGAATCAACTCAAAAGCTCTTACAGAAAAAAATGAAAATTCTTTTCGTGAGTAGAAAGTTTCTGTCTTTTCCAGCATGACCAAACGATCACCCCCAAGACTAATCATAACGGTTTTGCTTGGCACAAACGCAAAAAGAAACACAAAAACACAATCATAACAGAATTATGAAAGTGTGGAAAACACAAAACATAAAGAAAAATGATAGATTCGTTGGGTTGCCTCCCAACAAGCGCTTTTGTTTAACGCCCTTAGCTAGGCATTCAATGATGCTCTCACAAAAGACAAGAATTGAAGCACAACGAGAGCATCCTAAAGCATGTGAAAATCACACCTAAGTCTAACATACTTCCTATGCATAGGCATTTTATAGGAAAACAAATTGTCAAGACAACCAATAGCTGCCATATGCAAGGAAGAAGAAAGAGACAAGAACAATCTCAACATAACGAGAGGTAAATTGGTTACATGAAAGTTTCTACCACAATATTTTCCTCTCTCATAGCAATTACATGTGGGATCATATTCGAATTCAACAATGTAACTACCACAAAGGATATTCTTTTCATGATCCACATGCATGCAAAGTTGACGCTTTTCAAAAATAGTGGGATTATTATCAAATAAAGTCATGACTTATCCAATCCCACTTTCAATATTGTCGCAAATATCATATTCATCATGAGGTTTGAACAAATTTTCAAGATCATAAGAAAGATCATCACCCCAATCATGATTATTGCAACAATTAGTGGACATAGCAAAACTAGCATCCGCAAGCTTAGGGTTTTGCGTAATTTCAGCATGATTATCACTAATAGAATTTATAGTGAAACCATTGCAATCATGCTTCTCATCCAAGGAACCCTCGTGAATCAGTTCATAATTTTCTTCCACACAATTTTCAGATTCACGCCTGTCAAGCAAAACTCCATAAAGATAGTCAAGTGTCCTCAACTCACTAGCAATTCGTTCAACAATAGTGGGTCTCTTAAAGAGACTAGCTAGTGGATGAGGATCCATATCAATAGATTTTCAGCAAGCGAAGATGCAAGCATATTGAAGGCACATGGCACACAAGCGAACAGAAAGCAAGCGAGAGAAAAGGTCGAACGAAAAGGCAAACAAAAAGGCAAAGGAGAAAGGCAAATGAAAACGGCAAATGTGAAGTGGGGGAGAGGAAAACGAGAGGCAACTGGCAACAAAAGTAAATGCAAGAGATGAGTTTGTGAGACCTACTTGGATAGATCTTGATTTCTCCTCCCCGGCAATGGCGCCAGAAATACTTCTGCTACTGCAACAAAAGACCTTCCAATGGTGCCAGAAATAGGCACATCGATGGGAGAATACTTGGCTTGATCCTTCTGCTGCGGCTACGCCTTAAGGGACTTCCTGGGCAAGTATGCAAAGGATTTCCCCCGTGGCCTTAGAGCCTTGCGTTGGTGTTCCCTCGAAGCGGAAAGGGTGATGTAGCGTAGCGGTGGTAAGTATTTCCCTCAGTTTGAGAACCAAGGTATCAATCCAGTGGAGGAGTATCTCAAGATCCTGCACAAACACAAAAGCTTGCTCCCAACTCTATGAAGGGGTTGTCAATCTCTTATAGATTGTTTGCCAAGTGATAACTGAAAGCAACAAAGTAACAAAGCAAAGTAAAAGCGGAGGTGTAAATGATGGATGTGAATAGACCCGGGGGCCGTAGTGTTTACTAGTGGCTTCTCTCATGAAAGCAAGTAGACGGTGGGTGAACAAATTACTGTCGAGCAATTGATAGAATCGCGCAAAGTCATGACGATATCTATGCAATGATTATATCTATAGGCATCATGTCCAAAACAAGTAGACCGATACTTTCTGCATCTACTACTATTACTCCACACATCGACCGCTATCCAGCATGCATCTAGTGTATTAAGTCCATAAGAACAGAGTAACGCCTTAAGCAAGATGACATGATGTAGAGGGATAATCTCAAACCAATGATAAAAACCCCATCTTTTTACCCTTGATGGCAACTACTTGATGTGTGCCTTGCTTCCCCTACTGTCACTGGGAAAGGTCACCACATGGTAGAACCCAAAACCTAGCACTTCTCCCATTGCAAGAATCATAGATCTAGTTGGCCAAACAAAAACCAAGACTCGGTGAGACTTACAAGGATATCAAATCATGCATATAAGAAATCAGCAAAGACTCAAATATATATCATAGATAATCTGATCACAAATCCACAATTCATCGGATCTCGACAAACACACCGCCAAAGAAGATTACATCGGATAGATCTCCATGAAGATCATGGAGAACTTTGTATTGAAGATCCAAGAGAGAGAAGAAGCCATCTTGCTACTAACTACGGACCCGTAGGTCTGAAGTGAACTACTCATGAGTCATTGGAGGGGCGATGATGATGATGAAGAAGCCCTCCAACTCCAAAGTCCCCTCCGGCAGGGTGCCGGGAAGGGTCTCCAGATGAGATCTCGTGGAAACGAAAGCTTGCGGCGGCGGAAAAGTATTTTCGAGGCTCCCCTGATTTTTTGCTGAATATTTGGGAATATATAGGAAAGGATCTAGGTCAGGGGGAGGCCAGGGAGGCCACAAGCCCTGACACCGCTGCCTCCCCCTGGTGGCGGAGTGGGAGCTTGTGGGCTCCCTAGAGCCCACCTGGCTTGGCCCAGAGGGCTCCTGATCTTCTTCCGTACAGGAAAAAATCATTTCGGGGTTTTTATTCCGTTTGGACTCCGTTCCAAAATCAGATCTGAAAAGAGTCAAAAACACAGAAAAACATGAACTGGCACTTGGCACTAAATTAATAAGTTAGTCCCAAAAAAGATATAAAAGGTACATAAAACATCCAAAGAAGACAAGATAACAACATGGAATCATCAAAAATTATAGATACGTTTGAGACGTATCAGCGGCCACAAGCTTGGTAGCCGCCACCTACCCCCCTGGCGGCGGCTACAGGGCTTGTGGGCACCTCGTGTGCCTCCCGGACTCCGTTTTCTTGCGGAGCACTCCTTCTGGTCCAGAAAAAATCATTATATATACGCCCGAGGGTTTTGATCTCCGTATCGCGCAGTTTTTCTCTGTTTTCGTTTCGACCTATTGTCTGCCGCAGATTTAGAGCAAAGATGTCTCAGGAATCTGTTGGGGAGAATGATCTCCCCCAAGTTCGTGAAGAAGTTGATGCTGATCTGAAAAGAGTAGAAGTCACGGAAGCCAAAGACAAAGCTAAGGATAAAACCCAAGCTAGGGAGGAAGTTCAACCTATGTTCAACATTGAAGACATTGAAGGAGTAGATTTTCTCCAACCCTTCCTCCACGTGCTGTCTCCATCCTTGACTGAACTCTTGAGGTTTTGCGAAACAACTCGTGCTCGCAATATTTCCCTTTGTCGTGAAGTTGTTTTGCTGGAAAACCATGTCGCAGATCTCAAAGGTATAAATCAAAGATTGATAGCTCTCTTGGAATCAAAGGCAAGGACACCACCACCATCACCACCAAAGGAAGACACCTAAGCATTGGTATGGGCAATCCCCTTGGCTTTTGCGAAGCTTGGGGGAGTTGCCCTGGTATCGTATCACCTTTATATCTTTTGCTTTTACCTTTGTTTTAGTTCTTGCCTTTTCAGTTTTTATTTCTTCTCTTAGTGGAATAAGTCTTTAGTGTTTAGTTTGAGTCTTTCGCTTTGTGTCTCCCCCGATGTATTGGAGCTTGCGAGCTATATAATAAAGAGTATCTTAGTCAAGGGCTTTGTTTTGTGCCATGATCAAAAGTATGAAAAAACGATAGCATGAAAGATCATGAGATGATCTTATGGAAAGTGATAGCTTCACATATAACAAGTATGATGATTGAAACTTGTTGAGAATAAACCAACATAGACCTCACTCATTGTTGCAATTAATAAGAAGTAATAAGGAAAGAGAGGTTCACATATAAATATATCATCTCACACACTTTTTACAATTGTGAGCACTCACCAAACTATTACATGCTTAGAAGTAGATGTTGGACAAGGAAGACAACATAATGAATTGTGTTTTCTTGGTTCCAAACCATGTTATATGATTAGAGATCCCTTAGCATGTGAAGATTGCTTCCACCTCATATTAGCCAAAACTCCGGCACCAAGTAGAGATACTACTTGTGCATCCATAAACCTCCAACCCAGTTTTGCCATGAGAGTCCACCATACCTACCTATGGATTGAATAAGATCCCTCAAGTAAGTTGTCATCGGTGCAAGCAATAAAAATTGCTCTCTAATATGTATGATCTATTAGTGTGTGGAAAATAAGCTTTATACGAACCGGTGATGAGGAAGACATAAAAGCGACAGACTGCATAATAAAGGTCTTTATCACAGGAGGAAATATAAAGTGACGTTCCTCCGCACTAAGAGGACACACATCTGAACCTCAAAAGCGCATGACAACCTCTGATTCCCTCTGCGAAGGGCCTATCTTGTACCTTTACTTTTTGCCCTTGTAAGAGTCATGGTGATCTTCACCAATTCCCTATTTTTCCTTTGTCTTGGCTACCGTCACATGCTTGGGAAAGATCTATATTCATATATCAACTTGGAGATGAGTACTTATGCTTTATGATTGTTGACTTTACCCTTGAGGTAAATGGTTGGGAGGCAAAACTATAAGCCCCTATCTTCCTCTGTGTCCAGCTGAAACTTTGATACCATGAGTACCACGTGAGTTGTAGAAATTGTGGAAAACAAAAGAGATGGTTGAGTATGTGGGTTTGCTTTACAAGCTCTTATTTGACTCTTTCTGATGTTATGATAAATTGCAATTGCTTCAATGACTATGGACTGTTGTTGGCTACTTCTCGGTAAGGTTTTTGCTTCATACTTTGGTTTGTGAAGGAATTGTTACTTTCCCATAAGAATCTTTATGATGTATTGCCGTTCTATGTGTGATCATGATGCCCTCATGTTCGTATTATGTTTTATCGACACCTTCATCCCTAAACATGTGGACATGTTTATGGAACTTGGTTTTCGCTTGAGGACAAGCAAGGTCTAAGCTTGGGGGAGTTGATACGTCCATTTTGCATCATGCTTTCATGTTGATATTTATCGCTTTATGGGCTGTTATATTACCTTGTGGTACCATACTTATGCCTTTTCTCTCTTATTTTGCAAGGTTTATTTGAAGAGGGAGAATACCGGCAACTGGAATTCTAGACTGGAAAAGGAGCAAGTTTGAGTCCTCTATTCTGCACAACTCCAAATGCCGTGAAAATCTACGTGGAATTTTTTGGGAATATATAAAAAATACTGGGTGAAAGAAGTATCAGAGGGGAGCTACCAGGGCCCCACAAGCCTGGTAGCCGCCACCCCCTGGTGGCGGCTACAGGGCTTGTGGGCACCCTGACGGCCCACTGCCCCCCTCTTTTGCTAGATGAAGGGTTTCGTTCCAAATCAAGGAGGAGCTTTTTCATGGATTCACCGCCGCCACGAGGTTGAACTTGAGTAGATCCAATTTAGAGCTCCGACAGGACGATCGTGCCGGGGAAACTTCCCTCCCGGAGGGGGAAATCGTCGCCATCGTCATCACAAACACTCCTCTCATCGGAGGGGAGTCATCTCCATCAACATCTTCATCAGCACCAGCTCCTCTCCAAACCCTAGTTCATCTCTTGTAACCAATCTCCGTCTCGCGACTCCGATTGGCACTTGTAAGGTTGCTAGTAGTGTTGATTACTCTTTGTAGTTGATGCTAGTTGGATTACTTGGTGGAAGAGTTTATGTTCAGATCCTTGATGCTACTCATTACACCTCTGATCATGATTATGATTATGCTTTGTGAGTAGTTACTTTTGTTCCTGAGGACATGGGATAAGTCATGCTCATAATAGTCATGTGAATTTGGTATTCGTTCGGTATTTTGATATGCTGTATGTTGTCTTTTCCTCTAGTGGTGTTATGTGAATGTCAACTACATAACACTTCACCATATTTGGGCCTAGAGGAAGGCATTGGGGAGTAGTAAGTAGATGATGGGTTGCTAGAGTGACAGAAGCTTAAACCCCAGTCTATGCGTTGCTTCGTAAGGGGCTGATTTGGATCCACTAGTTTAATGCTATGGTTAGACGTTGTCTTAATTCTTCTTTCATAGTTGCGGATGCTTGTGAGAGGGGTTAATCATAAGTGGTATGCTTGTCCAAGTAAGGGCAGTACCCAAGCGCCGGTCCACCCACATATCAAACTATCAAAGTAACGAACGCGAATCACATGAACATGATGAAACTAGCATGACAGAAATTCCTGTGTGTCCTCGGGAGCGTTTTTCCTCCTATAAGACTTTGTTCAAGCTTGTCCCTTGCTACAAAAGGGATTGGGCCACTTTGCTGCACCGTTGCTACTACTTGTTACTTGTTACTTTTCACTTGCTACGTTTCACCTCGTTACACCATTACTTGTTACCGCTACTTTCAGTGCTTGCAGTTATTACCTTGCTGAAAACTGTTTATCAAAGCCTTCTGGTCCTTGTTGGGTTCGACACAATTGATCCCCTATAATTGATCCCCTATGCTTGTGGGTCATCAGTGAGACGGACTAGTCATCAATGGTGAGCATCTCTATGCTAATCGTATAAACCATACGACTCATGTTCGACCTTTCGGTCTCCTGTATTCGAGGCCATGTCTGTACATGCTAGGCTCATCGAGCCAACCTAAGTGTTCTGCGTGTGTAAACTGGCTTACAACCGTTGTATGCGAACGTTATAATCTATCACACCCGATCAACACGTGGTGCTTCGAAACAACGGACCTTCGCAACGGTGCACACTTAGGGGAATACATATCTCAAAATTTTAATGAGGGATCATCTAATTTTGCTACCGTCGTTCTAAACAATAAGATGTACAACATGATAAACATCACATGCAATCATATAGTGACATTACGTGGCGAATATCATCTTCCTCCTTTGATCACCATCTTCGAGGCACCATGATCATCATCGTCACCGGCATGACACCATGATCTCCATCATAATGATCTCCATCATTGTGTCGTCGCAAAGTCGTCTCGCCAACTATTACTTCTACTACTATAGCTAACCGTTAGCGATAAAGTAAAGTAATCAACATGGCGTTGCATCTCAGACAATAAATTAAGACAACTCCTATGGCTCCTGTCGGTTGTCATACTCATCGACATGCAAGTCGTGAATCCTATTACAAGAACACGATCAATCTCATACATCACATCACACCCTTTTGGCCATATCACGTCACATAGCATACCCTGCAAAAACAAGTTAGACATCCTCTAATTGTTGTTGCAAGTTTTACGTGGCTGATTTGGGTTTCTAGCAAGAACGCTTCTTACCTACGTGACAACCACAACGTTATTATGCCAATGCTATTTACCCTTCATAAGGACCCTCTTCATCGAATCCGATCCGACTAAAGTGGGAGAGACACACACCCGTTAGCCACCCAAGTGCATGTCAGGCCGTGGAACCAGTCTCACGTAAGAGTACGTGTAAAGTTGGTTCGGACCGCTTCATCCCACGATGCCGCCGAATCAAGATAATACTAGTAACGACAAGCAAATTGACAAATCAGCGCCCACAACTTTTGTGTTCTACTCGTGCATAGAATCTACGTATAGAACCTTGGCTCGGATGCCACTGTTGGAGATCGTAGTAAATCCAAAAAATTTCTACGCCATGCAAGGATCTATCTATGGAGAAACCAGCAACGAGAGAGGTTGTAGAGCATCTTCATACCTTTGAAGATCGCTAAGCGGAGACATTACTATGAACACAGTTGATGGAGTCGTACTCACAGCGATTCAGATTGCGTTGGACTCAGATCTATGTGCCGAATCACGGCACCTCCGGGTTCAACACACGTACAACCTGATGACGTCTCCTCCTTCTTGATCCAGCAAGGAGAAAGGAGAAGTTGAGGGAGAGCTCCGGCAGCACGACGGCGTGGTGACGGTGGAGCTATGTGGTTCTCCGGCAGGGCTTCGCCAAGCGCTGCGGAGGAGGAAGAAGAGGGAGAGAGGGCTGCGCCTTGGGAGAGATTAATTGTTTGTTCCCAAAAGGCCAAAACCTCAAGTATATATAGGAGGAGGGAGAGGGAGGCTGCCTTGGCCCCTCCTCCAAGGAGAAGGAGGTTCGGCCGAAGCTAGGGAGGAGTCCTCCTCCCACAAGGGAGGTGGACTCCCTTGGAAGGACTATTTTCCCTTTCCTTTTAAGCCTTTTTGCCTTATCCCTTTATCCCTATGCGCATGGGCCCTTAGGAAAGGCCTTGGCCAGCCCAATAAGGGCTGGTCCACCTCCCTAACAGCCCATGAGCTCCTTTGGTCGTCACACCCCTCCGGGGCGTCCTCCGACACCCTCCGACACTCCCGGTACACTACCGATGAGCCCGCGACTTTTCCGGTGACCAAAACAGGACTTCCTATATATCAATCTCTACCTCCGGGACATTACGGAGCTCCTTGTTACGTTCGGGATCTCATCTGGGACTCCGAACAACCTTCGGTAACCACATACTATCCCCTTTACAACTCTAGCGTCATCGAACCTTAAGTGTGTAGACCCTACGGGTTCGGGAGACATGCAAATATGACCGAGATATCTCTCCGGCCAATAACCAACAACAGAGTATGGATATCATGTTAATTCCCACATGTTCCACGATGATCTCATCGGATGAACCACAATGTCAAGGATTCAATCAACCCCGTATGCAATTCCCTTTGTCTATCAGTATGATAGTTGCCCAAGATTCGATCGTCGGTATCCCCATACCTTGTTCAATCTCGTTACCGACAAGCCTCTTTACTCATTCTGTAACACATCATCCCGTGGCTAACTCCTTAGTCATACTAAGCTCAATATGATGGTGGATTACCGAGTGGGCCGAGAGATACCTCTCCGTCACACGGAGTGACAAATCCTAGTCTCAATTCGTACAAACCAACAGACACTTTCGGAGATACCCGTAGTTCACCTTTATAATCACCCAGTTACATTGTGACGTTTGGTACACCCAAAGCACTGCTACGTTATCCGGGAGTTGCACAATCTCATGGTCTAAGGAAATGATACTCGACATTTAAAAAGCTTTAGCAGATGAACAACACGATCTAGTGCTATGCTTAGGATTGGGTCTTGTCCATCACATCATTCCCAATGATGTGATCCCGTTATCAATGACATCCAATGTCCATGATCAGGAAACCATGATCATCTATTGATCAATGAGCTAGCCAACTAGAGGCTCACTAGGGACACATTGTGATCTATATATTCACACATGTATTACGGTTTTCGGTTAATACAACTATAGCATGAATAATAGACAATTACCATGAACTAGGAAATATAATAATAACCACTTTATTATTGCCTCTAGGGCATATTTCCAACAACTGCCACCTAGCTACAAGGGCTTTGTGATGAACTATAACATGCAAGGGATGAACAAGTTTGTCTCCGAGCTGTTCGCGATGCTGAAAGTCGCCAAAGTAGAAATAAAGAAGGATCAGCAAGTGTTGATGGTCAATAAAACCATCAGTTTCAAGAAGGTCAAGGGAAAGAAGGGTAACTTCAAGAAGAACGCAAAGCAGTTGCCGCTCCCATGAAGAAACCCAAGGATGGACCCAAGCCTGAGACTGAGTGCAACTATTGCAAGGGAATTGGACACTAGAAGCAGAACTACCCCGAGTATCTTGCCGATAAGAAGGATGGCAACGTCAACAAAGGTATATATGATATACATGTTATTGATGTTGTCGGGACCCCGATCCTAAGTCATAAGAACCCAGCCTGTAACACATCACATCACTTTGCGGCCTCACGCACGGTAAACTCCACGGCTGCCACCTTACCTTGGCCGGGACCGTTCGCGTCTTTTGGCTCACGTATATGAATATGTTGCTAGCGTTCAAACGACAAAGAACCCGGGTCGACATGACTAGTTATAAACCCAAGCGGTACATCCGTACAGGGACAGGCATACATAACCCAACAAGGCAGGTGTCGATCAACAACGTGTGTAGACGAGTCGTAGCAAGCTACAAGGACTCCATTACACCGCGTGACATTTCCCCGAGGGGACATACACAACAACAAAGAATGATACACGCCGGTCAATCAATGTGTCTAGAGCAGTAGCAAGCTACCAAGGCTCAATAGAATCACAAAGAGGCATTTCCCTGTAAAGAGTACTACTAAAGGCACACAACTAGGTGTCGAATCCCACACATATAATGCATTTCATAACATACACACAATATGCACGATATGTGTAGATACAACATGGCATCACAACATAACTCTATGGCTCAAGCTTTTATTAAGGACTCATAAGAATCAACATAGTGTGTTATTACAAAGAGGGGTCTCGTGACCCGACACTCAAGTCATACAAACAACAAGCGGAAGCAAATCATGTCTGGGTACAGACATCTACTAAAAGTGGCTGGAAGAGCCTGAAAAGCTACTACGACCCTACCAAAGGAGCCAGACCTCTGTCTGGGACTCCCAAGCTATTCCGTTATACATCGAACACATCGTGTAGAAACCTTTAATGAGACTAAATCTTCTCTGCAAAACATAAATAAAGCAACCGTGAGTACAAAGGTACTCAGCAAGACTTACATCAGAACTATCTACATATGCATCATGTTTCAATGAAAGATTTGTGAGGTTTGATTGCTGACTCTTGGCTAACCTGTACTACGACTACAAGTTCTTTATTTGAGGTGGGATAGCGCACACGAGTCCACATATTCACCAATTCAATACACCACTATGGATCCACTCTCGTTTCCCTACGAGAAGGCCTTCCATAGCACTCACACTTATTTTGCATGTTTTAGAGTATCCATTTAAATTGTCTATGTACCACGTAATGCTTCCAAGTAGTCCATATCCGAGGACGCGGCTATTCGAACAGATTAAATCACCATGCAGGGGTATACTTCTTCACACATGCTCCCACCACTTATCACCATGTGCACGTCATGCATCTCGGCAACCTTCAAGCGGAAGCACTGGCGCGGGTGTCGGCCACGACCATTAACCACACAAGACCCTAGTGCAGGTTTATCGCCTATTTGAGACTGAACCCGCACGGAAGTCCGACCGAGGTTTCCTCTATGACCCCAAACGATGTGCGCAGGGTTCCCAAGCCCACCATCCGGGTGCCACTTGGTACACCGTGCCACTATGTATCTACCGCAGATAAGCCTACCCCGTCGGGCAGAGCTAAACACGGCCGCCAACACTTTTCCTACAAACACCAGAAACTAGTTGCAACTCCTGGACAGAGATCTAGGCGATTAATAAGCCAAGAGGGTCAATTAAGTATCCCAATGTGTGGTAGTATCTTGTCTTGGATAACATACACAGAACTCAGTTCTTAAGGACGGTCCCAATGAGACAACCCACCATGTACTCCTACATGGCCTCTCATCGCTACCTTTACCAAATCGGATTCACTCTTTTACTCTCACACTATAGGACATGAACACAACCATTCCGATTCATCATCCAGATGGATCAGACCCGACACGACTCTAAGCATAGCAGGCATTGTAAACAAACATGGATGAGTAAGCACAACAAGGCTCAAGCAGTTGCTACTCATGCTAAGTGGTTTCAACTATTTACTGTGACAAAATCAGGTCATGCACAGGAATGGGTTCAACTACCGATAACATGTACAGTTGAATCGTGTTTGTCCTAATGCAGTAAAAGAGAGCAGGAGCGAGAGAGTGGGTTTATATCAATATGCTCAAGGGGGGGGGGGGGTTTGCCTGACACGTCTGAAGATAGCAATGAGTCTTCATCAATGTCAACGATCACATCGTCTACCGAGAGGGAACAACACCGGCACACAAGAAAAGAACAACAATTACTTCACGGAAATGAAACACTATGATGCATGATCAAGAAATGGAGATGAAATGTGGCAGGGCCAATATAGCTACCATTTCTTAGGTTGAAGCTGGGTTTGAATCAGGATTCAAACGTCACTTCAACAAGGTATTTTCCGGATACCCTTTTAATTGATTCGACCAGATGCTGAGGTATAACTTGTTTTTAACATGCATGAGGATGGCATTTTGGGGTGCTGAGTTTCCTAGATCATTGTTTGGTCATAGTAATTGAAGTGGAATTCAAATAGGAATCAAATTCCAACTCCAAACTATTTATTAAATTTACCCTATTTATCATTTTGCCTATTTGGTGTTGTTAACTTTCTCAAACAAGCATGAATATGCCATAATCAGATTCTTTGGATTTTTCTGATCCTTTTTCATATACAAATTTATTTCATCCGAGTTATATTTTAATTTCTATGATTTTTACAAGTTTTAGCAATTTCCTGGATTTATTTTATAATAGAAAATCAATTACTACGTCAGCATTGCGTCAGCAGTCAACTGGCCTGGTCATAGTCAAACCTGACGTGTGGGGGCCACACGTTAGTGAGCCAGGGCTAATCCCGAGTTGACTCGCACTAAGTGGGGTTTGACCCACGCGTGGGGGCCCTCTGTCAGTGGCTTTGGGGGGGGGTTCGTTAGGCTAATTAGGCTGGCCACGACAGGGGCTCCCGAAGCCTGGCCGTTGGCAACCACGCGCGTGGCGGAGGCTCGCCGGAGTTGGTTAAAAATGCGCTATACGGCTTGGATTCGAGGGCCGAGAGCACTGGGGCGTAGCCCAGGCTCGACCTCGTCCGCCAGACCCATCCAGGGCCAGGGAAGGTGGACGGAGCAAGGCCGGCGACGTGCTCTTGCGGTGGCCGGAGCTCGGCCGATGCGGGGAGCGGCCTACAGGGCACGACAGAGCATGGGAGGAGAGGGAAAAGAGTCAGCGGCTCACGGGGGTTCCATTCCTGGCATCGGCGAGGTTGGAATGGCTCTCTGGCAGTGGATCGACGGCGGCGGATCTCGGTGACCGAAGGTTGAAGACGACGATGGCATCGGCGATACAAGGGCTTCGGCTCGAATCCTTTTGACGGGGAGGCGCTGCTCGAGGAGGCGGAACCAGTGAGAAGCTCAACGGGGCGAGAGGAGGACGGAGGCCGGGGTGGCGAGCTCGAGCTCTAGCTCGGCAATGGCGGCAGGAGAGGAGAGCAGAGCGGAGGAGAGAGGGAGAAATGGAGAGGAGGAGGAGATAAGGGAGAGCTCGACGTCGCGCTGGCGAGAGAGCAAGGGGGAGGCGACACGGCCAGCAGGAGGTGGCTCCTGGGGACGCCGCCGTGCCCAACTTCTCCCCTGCCTTCTGGCAGGAGGAAGAAGACAGGGGTGCCCCCCTGGTGGGCTGGGCCAACCGGGTGAGCGCCAGGTAAGTCTTCCCTCTGTTTTTTCTTTTTCTGCTTTGTTTGTTTTCCGACATTTAAGTTTAGGGTTAAAATAAAATGTTTAGATATTTTATAAAACCCTGATAATAAATGTGGGGTATATTTGGAATATTTCCAATCCCATATATAGTTTTCAACATTTTATAAAACTAAGAAATATTTGAAATCAATTATTTAATTGATTTCAGTGGTTTTTGAGTTTAAAATAAAATGCCAAAAGTATTTTTAAAAAGAAAACCAACCCTGAATTGTGTTTTCCAAGATTTATCAAAAATGATGGACTTTTATGACGGCCATTTTGGGTTCATTGATTTGTCACAAGTTTGAATTGTTTTTGATTATAGAGTTGTTGGAGTTTTGCTTTGATTTCACTTCTTTCTTGAGTTCAATTCATTTTCTTAGAATGCAAAGAAAGAAAACATGAGCTCAAACTTGCTAGGCTCTACTAGAGATTTCAGGGATGTGACAGATATGTACCTTACCATCTCTCGTAGTATTACCTGGGTATTTGATACAGGTTTCGTTGCTCATATTTGTAACTCTAGGCAGGCACTACAGAATAAACATAGGTTGGCAAAGGATGAAGTGACGATGAGCGTGGGAAATGGTTCCATGGTTAATGTGATCGCCGTCGGCACGCTCGATCTTCGATTACCATCGGGATTAGTGAAGAACCTAAATTGTTAGTTGGTGCCTACGTTAAGCATGAACATTATATCTGGATCTTGTTTAATGCAAGACGGTTACTCATTTAAATCAGAGAATAATGGTTGTTCTATTTATATGATTACTATCTTTTATGGTCATGCACCCAATGTGAATGGTTTGTTCTTGTTGAATCTCGATAGTGATGATATACATATTTATAACATTGATACCAAAATATGTAGAGTTAATAATGATAGTACCACTTTCTTGTGGCACTGCCACTTAGGTCATATTGGTGTAAAACACACGAGGAAGCTCCATGGTGATGGACTTTTGGAGTCACTTGATTTTGAATCACTTGACACATGTGAACCATGCCTCATGGGCAAGATGACTAAAACCCATTTTGCTAGTACAATGAAACGGGCAAGTGACTTGTTGGAAATCATACATACTGATGTGTATGGTCCAATGAGTGTTGATGCACACGGTGGATATCTTTACTTTCTCACCTTCACCAATGATTTAAGTAGATATATGCATATTTACTTGATGAAGCACAAGTCTAAAACTTTTAAAAAGTTCAAGCAATTTCAGAGTGAAGTTGAGAATAATTAACAAAATAGGTAGTACGTAGTTTAAGCAACACCACCCAACTCCTTGGTTTATCCAGAAACTCAGGACGTAGTTTAAGCAGCACCACCCAACTGTCCTTGACCGTGGGCACGGCTATTCGAATAGTTTACACTCTGCAGAGGTAGTACGCTGGACCCATGAGAAACAGAATACTTCCGTGTCATCCACGACTCGCGGTATATCACATATACCCGAGGTAAGTACCCGATCATCATCTTTCCCCTGACGATACTAGACAAAGAGATCTACTCGATTGGTACCCAGCCCACATGTTGTACGTCTTACGAGCACCGACTCTGGACTGTATCCACCATGGAGGGACCAACGGTGTGCCTGGAACTCATAATAATGGCATAGTCGTCCTACCTGGCACGACCCCGTCACGAGAGTGACACCGATCACTCCCGCCACTAGTAATGTGGCTCTTTGCTAGCACCGACCAGAGTAATCAACAAAGCCCCGTCCCATAAAGGGGTATCGTGGTCGTACTGGTAAGGTTGGGACGGTCGACACATCATAAATCTAATCCATTTCCGAAACCATACTCACACCAAAATCACCGGTGCATCACTTCACCAAAAGTGATCACCAACTCATCATCACCCTCGGGCATTAGTGGCACCCTACGGGGTTTTCATAAACTCTTTATTTAACTCAACATTATGCTTGAGATAATATGCTCTATTATTACTTGTCAACATGATATTAACATGACCCTCACGGGGTAGGGTCAAGTTCAATGCAGTGATTCTACTCTACTAGACAACATGAGAGTAGCATGATCCTCGTAGATGGTAGGGTCAGCTCATCATGTTTGCGCTCCGAGGAGCCATGTGAATATCACTACTATCAATGCAAGTGCTTCGAAGAAGCCTTCGGTACCGTCACATCAATGATGAACCGGCATCGTGATCACATGCAACGGAAAATACTTGCTATTCTAGCATGCATCATTTTATATACTTACGTCATGGCAAAAGGGCATGCTTGCCTTGGTCAGCTAGGTATCCGGGGTCTTCGAGGTCTTCCGCTCCGGATCCTCCGTCACTCGGTAACTCTACCGTCGAGAAAGGAATAAATAAATACTAGCTCTCACTAAAACAGATCACAAAGTGCTTTTAAAAATATGTTGCAAGGCTTGAATAAATTCAGGATATTATTTTGAAAAATGTTTCCTATTGTTTTATTAGCTAAGCATATTTATTTAAAAGCAAACAGAAGCAAACAAGTGCTTTTTAGTATCATTTTATTATACCAAAATAGTTTTTGTTTTTGATAAATGTCAACTATTACAGAATCAAATACTACTCATTTTTAGAAAAATACTCGTGGAAGAATTATATTTTTCTACTCGCTAAATCTTTTTATAAAAATGATTTAGTTTCTGGATTAAAACAAAAGAAAAAGGCCAGGGGAAACAGATCCAGCCGGCCCAGCCAGCAGGCCTGGCCACTAGGCGCGCGCGGGCCAGGTTCAAACCTGACCTGCGGGCCCCTGGGGTCAGCGTTAGCGGCTGCGCGCGCTGGCTGCCCCAGGACACTGACAGGTGGGCTCCACCTGTCGGGTCCTTCTCCTACCTCCAGCCAGAGAGGTGGAGATGGATGCCGGCGAGGCTGCCATTGTCCTCGGGCCTAACTAGGAACGAGAACGGGTTCCTCGTGCCTCCGCCTACCTGCTCGTGGTCGGGACATCACCGGAGGTGGTCTGGGTCGCCGGCGACGAGGTACTCGTGGCGGAAGGGTTTTGGGTTCGTGATGAACTAGGGGCTAGGGGTATGGATTTGCTTGGGAGAGTTAGGGGAAACGTTCCTGGTGTCGAGGGGAGTGTAATGAGAGGTCGGGCAGTGCAGGAGCCGACGTGTAGCCGGAGATCGACCGGAGCTCCGAGGCGGAGGGGCCTCGGTCGATCTCGAGCACCGGGGCTCTACGAGCTCGATTGGGTGGCTAGGGAGTGTCTACTGGTTGTGCTGAAGCTGCTTGGAGGGTGCTGGAGTGCCGGGGGACCTATTTATAGGCCAACGACGGTGACCCGACTCGGGCGCGCCGGTGGCTCACCGTGGCACGCGTGCAAGCACAGTGAGGTGCTGGCCACGAAACCACGGGTTCGGGACGTGGTTTAGGGCCTCCTGGTGCAACGACCGCAGAGGGAAAGCGAGTGGGGACGAGCTGCAGCGACCGTGCATGCTCGGCCGCGTCGGGCGCGCACGAGCATGCGTCGCCCGAGCTCTTGCGCGAGGGGGAGAGGGTCCCTGGGGTAGCTTTGCACTGAATGGTTGTCGGGGGAGCGCTTGGACATAACTGGGGAGACTGGGACCGGCCGGAGCGTCGGCCCCTTGCGGGTGGCTCTCTGCAGCGCGCCGAGAGCGCAGTTTTGGCGTGCCACGGCATGCTGGCTCGCTCTGGGGCAGTTGGGACGTGTCCTCCATGTCCTGAGTGTTGCTGGGAGTGTGCCTAGCTGTTATGGTTTAGTGGGAGCTCGAGCTGGTCAAGGGAGCAAGGAACACTAGTGTTGCCAGTACTGCCCTGCAGCTCAAATTGGAGTTCTTGTCACTTGTGCTTGGAGTTGGGGAGGGGCTGATTGACTAGGTGTTCAGGGTGTTCTGGTGCTCTAACCCACCAAGTTTTGGGCCTTGACATTGGGTAAAACAATGGCTAGGAAGGTTTTTACCTTCGTGTCAGTAGGTGTTCGATAGTGACTTGGGGTGCTTCCACTCCACCATTGTAAATGAAACTTAACAGGTTTGGTCTTGGGGTAAAAATATGGGGTTCCACCAAATCTGAGCTCCATTGAACAAGTTTGGCTTTGCAAACTTGAAAATGTCTCTAAATGACCAGTACTGTCCTTTACCAAGGAAGTGTGGCCAAACAGAGTCTCACAAATCCCATTTTTGGTGTGGAGTCCTCATTTGGGGTGTTAAACACCTCTGCAAAGTTTCAGCTCTATTGGAGAAACTTTGCAATGTAGAGTTGTTCCAACTCTACTCTGGACAGAGAGGGTTTTGGGCTCTTTAAGTGCACTTCCGCACCTTGGATCAAGGTGAGATTTTAGGTGAGCACCTAATATGGTTTGGGAGGGCTCGTGTAATTTTATGGGAATTTACTGAGATAATTTCCTTTGGAAACATCTCAAAAAGCTAAAACAGACAGAAATGGTTTTCAGGGTTTTACTCAAATAATATTAATATAAAATAGGGTTGAGAATATTATATATGGAAAATATATGTCGTTCTGAGCTTCCATGAATTTACTCAGAATTTTCTAAGGCAGGAAAGTAATTTTCCTTGTGGAAATATCATTACTGGCGTTAGAAATAGACATAGATATAAAATAGGAAAATAATATTTTAAATCACCAATTAATGTTTTTAGAGAATGAAAATAACATTTGGATCAGATCACCAACTTTGGTTGGAAGTGTCACTTGGCTTCATGAGCTGGTAGTGTATCCCAACATGATGAAGGTGATCTTGATATAAAGGAAAAAGGGTTTTTGAAGAGAGCAAAATAATAAGTTTTTCATGGGTTGGAGTCATCAAACAAGCAAGCATACACTCAAACAATGGCTCACATTGCACTCACAACATTATTTGAAAAAGTTTTAACAAGCTCTGATTTTTGCAACACAGAAAACTTGGGGTGAAAAACAGGGTGTGACAAAACAGAAAAGCTTTTATTGCATCAGCATGACATCAGCAGGTCCAACTGGCCGTTCAAAGTCAAACCTGACCAGTGGGACCCATTGGTCAGTGACTCTGGCTAGTTTTGATTTAGATTTATCTTAATTAGTTAATTAACAGAGTAGGACCCACCTATCAGTGCCTGTTTAAGTTAATTAAATAAGTTATTTTTATTTTCACTAAACTTAATTAGCCAGGGGCTGGCCCCACCTGTCATAGGCTCAGGGGGGTCAGTTCCACCGGCGGAAAGGTCGATCTCGCCGGCGGTGAGCCTCCGGCGACCACCAGAATAGCGGGGGGGGGGGGGGGCTCGGAAATGCATCTCTGATGACCAAATGCACGACGGAGGGCACCAAACGAACCAACGCACAACCGCAGTTCCATTTCTGCAAAGACCCGAGGCTAAGATGGCCGGAGATGACGTCGGCGACGAGGTTGGCGGCGGCCGAAGCTCGGGCATCATCGGGGTCATCGAAACAGATGGCAAAATGAGCGGGGCTTAGCTCCTAGAGCACCTACGCGACGCAGTGAAGCCATTGGTGGCCTCAGATGGACCAGCCGGTCACCGGGGAGCTACCGGCGCCGAGGTCCCGCGGCGGATCTCGTCTGGCTCCGGTGGAATCGGGGTCTAGAGGAAGTGATCGAGGGGGAAAACTTAGGGGAAATGACCCTGTGCTCACGGGGAGTGCAGAGGCGTCGAGAGTGAGCGCGGGGATGGCCTGAGGAGGAAGAATGACGGCGGCGAACTCTGATGACCCGAGGAGGAAGATGACGGTGTCACGGCGTCTCAGGGGTTCTTGGCGTCGCGCGACTAGCTGGAGAGCTTGAGAAGATCACGGCGAAGCTGTTGCACTGCTCAGGTGAGAGGGAGAGGGGCAGGAGAGACGGCGAGCTTGAGCTCAAGCTTCGGTCATGGCGGCCGAGAGGGGGAGAAGAGAGCAGGGGAGAATGAGGAGGGGATGAGCTCGGGGAGGCCTCGGGGAGCTTATCCCCGTTCGCGCCAGCGTGACGCGGTGGCCAGGCAGGCACCCAGCTGCGTGGGCGCGCCGGGGAACGCGACGGCCACCTCGTGCTGCTCGCTGGCAAGGAGGAAGACGACATGCGCTAGGAGGGCTGGGCCTTAGGTTAGCGAGAGGGAAGCTTCTTTCCTTTTTCTTCTTTTCTGTTTTCTGTTTATTCTTTCTTTTATTTGTTTTTTTATTTTTGGCTCCAAACTATTCCTAAAATAGTTTTAAAAATACTAGAGTGTTATTTCGAATATTTCCAACCACTCATAAAGTTTTCAACATTTTTGGAAACTTTGAATTATTTGAAATCAAATATATAATTGATTTCAATAGCTTTTAACTAAAATTTAAAATGCCAAAAACACTTTGAAAATATATTTTACCCCTGATATTTTGTTTTCAACATTTATCAGAAAAGGTGAACTTTTCTTAAGGCCATTTTGGGTTCATTGATTTGACATCAATTTTGAAATGCTTTTGAATGAGGGGTTGCTAGGGTTTTGCTTTGGTTTTCTTGCTTTTCTTTTGGGTTTTCATTTCATTTCCTTGGATGCATTGAAAGAAAACATGAGCACATCTTACTAAACCTAATAGGGATCGGGGATGTGACACCGATCCAAGGACCCAAAGTGAGCGTCATCCCGCTATTCCTCACCCGTGTGTGATATAATATTCAACGCTGAACCATTTTCTGACCATGTCCATTTTTCCTCCCTCCGAATTTGTCCAATTATCTAGACAAAATAGATTTTATGGAAAAGTCCCTCTTATTCATTCATATAATAAGTCCACAACCAGGCATCGAATTAAAATGTTTTATATATGTAAAATGGTTAGAATTTTGTGTATATTCATAATATGAAATTCGCACATGTGTTAAAAATATTTAAGTTGTTGTTTGCATTAAAATTGCCTAATGACTTGCTAAAAGGGTTTATTTCATAACTAAATAACCGTAGCTCTGAACTAAATGAACTACATATGTAAATGGGTTACAAAAATGTGTAGAATAACATGGTGCACTTACTTTTCCTGTTTAACAATAATAAAATTGTGTTTGGGGTAGAACAATACCAAATTCGAAATTCACATATGCGGAATTCCTGGAATTGTTATATGTTGTTTCCGACCTCATTGAAATTGCCTAGATAGTTAGTTTACTTTCAGTTCATCTCTTTCCATGATAACCAACGTATGATAGTGTTGAGTACATTATCGGGATTGAACTCGATAATTATATGTGAATTTTCGTCAATATGCAACTCGTTGCATATTGAGCTCCACTTAATGTTATAGTATTTGTTTGTTTCACTTTGTAATTCCATGCCTCTTTAAACATGACATACATCATATTCGGTTGTGAATTATGCCATGATTATGCTTGTTTGTTTACCATGGGTTGTTTGCTTCTTTCCGGGTTTTCTTCTTCTTGTTAGTTTCAGGTAACATTTTAGAGTTGCAAGGATTAGTTTGACTATGCTTTGTTTGACCACTTAACGAATTAGATCTTCTTCAAAGTGGGATTGCTGGAAAGATGATCATTACCTTGGACATCATTACTAAATTTGCATGCTACTTGTCTTGATGCTATCATATAGTCTCGCTGCATACACTTGTTTACAGGCCTTCTAATAGCCATGATAGAGCCTCTAACCTCCACTAACCTAGCAAATTGTTGTTTGGCTATGTTACTACTTGCTCAACCCTTGTTATAGCATTGATGGTTGCAGGTGCAGTTTGTTCCATGTTGGGAAATGGATATCATGAGATATTACTATATCATACTTATTTGAATAATCCGTCTATACACTTGGTAAAGGATGGAAGGCATGCCATTTTCCTTGGTGTTTTATTCATTCTTGTCGCCCTAGTTTCTGTAATACGAGTGTTATGTTCCTTGATGTGCGCTCCTAACATATTTGGGGTTTATACGACCCCTTCATCTCTTTGTCTTTGCGTCAAACTTTTTCAGCGAGGCCCAACATTGATTCTAATACTTTCCAACAAAATAATAATAATAAATTGGACGCACATAGAGTTAGAGCTAAATGTTGATTTTAATTCCACATAAGAAGGTGGTCCAGCTTCAATGGTGTTGGTCCAAAATATAGTCATGTGCGGCTTACCCATGGAAACGAGTTGTCGTACGCTGCACTCATCCAGTTGTGTCCTGGCTATGAGATGCACGTGACTCCAATCGGGGTGAAAATACGCCAAGCGGTCTTGCTGGATTAGTTTTACCTTAGGTGTGGCACTTATTACTATGAACTCCTCGAATGCACATGGCTATACACGGGGGCTATAACAACATATTTGAATTTGGAGGAGCGGGTATGCTTACGATAGTTTTGTAATTGGACGAGTTCGAGCACCCTATAGGGTTAAATCTATCACAAAGCCGTGCATGTTGAAAGCATAATTGCTCCCTAGGGTGGTTTTGATAATTGATCACAACATATGCATCATTGGACTAATATGTTTATCCAAGTATATTTCAGAAAAGTTCAAAAGATGCATTGGCAAAAGGGTTATGTCGAGATGCCCCTTGATGTAAGAAAGGAATGAGATTGGCCCAAGCTTCAAGCTAGAAGAATCTACATTTTATATTTGTGAGAAATCACTTTTGAGTCCATAGGAAAGCCAATACTATTAAAAAGGGGGTGAGGTATTAAAATGAACTGATTGCTCAAGTGCTCAGAGATAGCCACCAAAAATACTCAGTCATTTTCCCACATAATCATTCTCTACAAAGCCGCATACACAAAATTGGTGCCACCAACTTTCTCAATTTGGCCCAACCGATTTTCACCCCAGACAGAACCCTAGCCATAGTCATCAAATTGATGCAACTGAAACTGTGTCGGTGCTACCGAGTTTGGGTGACCAACTTTCTGTTGCCTCGGTACACAAAATCAGAATTTCCGAGTTTGGGTATCGGTGTCACTAAGTTGTCTCATCTGACCCTTATCCACCTTTTCGGTGTCACCGGCTTGTATATATCGGTTCCACCGGGATTCAAAAGTTGCTCCCTTTAGTGCAAGTCAGTACCACCGAGTTCATGACTTCGATGTCACCGAGTTGGTCATTTTAGGTGTAAGGTTGGATTTTGAGTGCTGGCTATTGATGACGAGCTGATGGATATACTTCTCGCCCCTCGTTGGTTACACCAAGTGGAAGGTGGAGATGTAGTCAGCAGCAAATTCCCTTACACAGAGACTGTAAGGTTTATCGAACCAGGATGACTCCTAGGCTCAACAAGTAGGTGTGTTCCACACTGGCGCTAGCAAAAGACGTGGACCTGCACCCACAACAAATAACTTTGCTCCCAACAAGTACAGAGAGGTTGTCAATCTCTCCGGCCATGTAGTTTGCAAAGGATCAAAACACAAGCGGGAAAGTAATAGTGATTGCAACGGAAAAGTAAATGAAAGCGGTAAATGATGGAGGTGTAAACAATGATGGTGATATGGACCGGAGTCACATGATGTTCACTAGTGACGTCTCTCTCCCAAAAGACGATAAACAACTATGCTAGGGTAAACAAATCATAGTTGGGCAATTGACAAAACTATGATCGCACCGCAATGCTAATTATGCTCCTTGATAGTTAGAGGATCAATAGTAATGGGAAGTACGCCAAGTCAAGTAGGCCATTTATTCATCATCATCTACTTACTAATCATCCACCTTGAGATAACTATCCAAAACATCTCTCCAGTATTAAGTTGCGAGCCCCACCCAAAGTATAAACTCAAAGCAACGGACAACTGCATTAAGGAACTATGCGTAAGGTAAACAATCCTTGCACTCGTGGTCACAAGCACCATTGTTTTCTCCCTAGTGGCAACAAGCACATCCCCTAGTCTCATGTTTTTGTAACTCAAGCTAGACATCGAGGGGCATGAACCCATAATCATGCATACCGCTCCCTCTTGGAGTTACGATCTACTACTCGGCCAAAGCAATAAAGAGCAACAGAGAACATGCATGAATCACTAAGGAACATAATATAAAAGGGTAATCAAATATATAACTCATAACAATCTGAACATAATCTCATAATCCATCGGATCCCAACAAACCGAGCATAGCAATAGCAAGAGAATTACATAGGTGCCTTCATCATGTAGGGAAGCTCACAAGGACTAACCATTGAAGCAGAAGATTGGAGAGAAGACATCACATAGCTACTGGTCATGGACTCATGGTCCAAGGAGGACTACTCACGACACGTCCCGGAAGTGTCCATGGCGGTGGAGAAGCTCCCGGAGGTCAATCCTCCCTCCGACAGGGTGCCGGAAAGATGTCTCCTGACGCTCCCAATTTCGGAAGCGCTACGACGGCGGAACGATGGACAAATTCGCGATTCCAGATAGTGTGCGAGGGTTTCCTCTCGGAACTCCAAATATAGGCCAAATGAGGGATCCGGAAGAGGTGGGACCCACCCAAGCGACCTCCTGGCGTGACCTAGGTCCTGGCCGCGCCAGCAGGCCGCTGGGAGTCCCCTGCCCCCCTATGGCCCTCCTTCGGTGATCCGGAAGCTTCCGTTTTGCTGATTTTTTATATATTTTTTCTGGATTTTTTCGGGCTTCGGAAAATTGGGTAAAAGCCCCTGCAAAATAGACATCAACACACATAAACTGGCACTGGGTGCACTAAGTTAGTAGGTTTGTCCAAATATGTGTAAAATGATATAAAAGTGTAGCAAAACATATAACAATGTCACCCAAAAGATCATGGAACAAGCATAAATTATAGATACTTTGGGACGTATCAACATCCCCAAGCTTAATTTGTGCTCGTCCTCAAGTAGATAAATGATAACACAATAATTTTTGTGGTGACATGCTAACACACATATAAGAACTTCAAAGTAAATCAAGTGAGATATGCAATTCAAGTCAAGACAATAACAAGCAAGAGTCTATATCTATTATTGAATTTAGCATGGTAAGAACATAAAGGTGCAAGAGCTCTCGCTGTCCGTTACTCAAATGTCCCCAAATGGTGTTTGCGTGCAAGAAGTGGGAGATGGGGTGAGATCATAAAATGATTTTTTAATTGAGAACTCAATCTACTAAACCTCACACTTAGTCTCCTTCGGAATCTTATTTTGACTCATCCCCAGACCACTAGTCACGTACAAGTCAAAATGATCCTCTCCCTTTCGACTTTGAGCACTCATGCAATGGATGAGCGTAAGCAAGATATGTTGGCACTTAGGATGGCAAATAGAATAATGATTGGGAAGGAAGACAAAAAGGTGTGAAAGGCTCACATCAATGAGGACAACCATAGGCGAGAGAAAGCCAAATGATAGATATGATGTGAGGAGTAGGGATTGCCATGTAACGGACGCACATATGAGCTAAGGTAAGCTCTCCAATGGAACTAGTGGGGGTGCATCCAACTTGTTTGCTCATGAAGACCTAGAGATCATTTGAGGAGGCTCATTATTGGAATATGCAAAACAAGTTCTATAGTGTAAGGATCCCCACATAGTTATGCATGAATGATAATCTCTATGTAGTACCTATATAGTAATGGAGTACGAGTGTGGATCTTTCAAAACGAATAGTAGTGTTGCCCCCTTCTCTCTTTTTATTTCTTTATTTATTTTTCTTTATTTCTTTATTTTTTGTGGCCTCTTTGGCTCTTTCTTTATATCTCTCATTTGTCCTCTTTGGGATATTATTTTTGTCCTCTTTGGGATCTTTTCCTCGCTTAAGGGCAACACACTATGTTTTTACATGAATAAAATAAAAATCACCACACTTCATAAGAAGTACTCAACATAAAGACAAGTGAAAACTATCATGATGTATGCAAATGTATGCCTCTGCGAGTGTAGCAGGATATGCAATGATACTAGCGCGTCATGTAGTAGTAATAAGGGCAAGGCCCAACTAGCATGAGGCTCTATCATCAAGCAAAAGCATATATGACATGAAGATCAAGTCATGAGATGGTGGATGTTGCATGGCAATGTATCTCGGAAAGGCTATGGAAATGCCTTAATAGGTAGGTATGGTGGCTGTTTTGAGGAAATATATAATGAGGCTTATGTATGACAGAGCGTATCATGTCATGGGTTTGGATGCACCGGCGGAGTTTGGACCAACTCTCGATGTGAGAAAGGGCAATGCACGGTACCGAAGAGGCTAGCAAAATATGGATGGTGGAAGAGCCAACAATTGAATACTCACATTAGTCCAAAGAATTCATAGACTTATTATTGGTAACTGTCGATCTAGTTAGGAAATTCAGAAAGAGACAAGTACTCCGAGGAGGAGTGTTTGGGGGTTTGGTTATCCTCGCGCATCCTCGACTAATGGTAACGTGAGGGTACTCTATATATTTCAACCCCTCCAGAGGTTAGCGATCAATTTAGTAGCTAGAGTTCTCAACTAATTTTTAGTTTTTGAAAAACACACGGATTTCCCAAAATACAACACCTATCACTAATAGGCTCAAGATCTTGGCACCAATAGTCCAAACATTACTCAAATCAATACCTCAAAAGTATTGCAAGTTACTACTATACTTAAATAACAACCTCAATTACCTACTCATGCAAGACACACAACTCAGTGCAACGATCCAACTATCTAAACAAGATAAGCATGATAACTCAAGAGAGTTCCAAAATCAACCTAAATAATAGATCTTAAAAAGATAAGCATGAAAACTAAGAGCTAAGCATGACAGTAGCTACGAAAAGATGAAGAACACACAAAAAGAATAAGCATGAAAACCTATGTTGTATTCTATGGTGGAATGGAGCGTGTCTCTCTCCCAAACAAGGTAGGCTAGGTTATGACTTTTTATGAACATCAAGCAAAACTAAAACAAACTAAGAAGCAAATAGCGGGACGCTCCAAGCATAGCACATATCATATGAAGTGATAAAAATGTAGCATGGAGATGGACGACCTGATGATTGTTGACATAGAAGGGGATGCACGGGGGCATACCCAAGCTTAGACGCTTGAGTCTCCTTGAATATTTCTTGGGATGCACGGGGGCATCCCCAAGCTTGAGCGCTTGACACTCCTGCATCTTCTTTCATCATCTCTCCCATCGCATACTTGAAAACTCCCTTCATATGAAACTCATCATAAGCTGATTAGAGTGGTTAGTACCCTTAATAAAGTAATTCATTATCTGCTGGAAATAAAGATTTTCATGAAAAGCTACTGCTTCTCATGATTGCCAAAAGATTTTCGCAAATAAAAAGCAAGCTTAGGATTCCCAAAACAATGAAAACACAAAATATGGCAGAATCTGTGAAAAACAGAACAACAGGTAGTAAATAATTTATTCGGGGCACTTCTGCACCTCAAATCAAAAAAAAAACTCAGAACAGATTCCAGAAAGGAAATTATATAGAACCCGCTGTCAAAAAAATTCAGATCAAAAAGATGATCTGGTGATTTTTGGCGAATTTTTTCGTGTGTGACAAAATCTGATTCTGGACATCATGTCACAATTTTTGAACTTTCTTGCAATCGGAAGCTATAACTTGGCACAAAGCTTAAAAATAAAGATACAATGATGTTTCTACAGTAGTAACAAGCATCAATACCACTAAAAACTGAAAGTAAAAACTCAAAGTAGAGATAACAAGGGTTGTCTCCCTAGAGCTCTTTCTTTATAGCCATAAAGATAGGCTTAAGATTTTAATGATGTTCTCGTAGGAATAAAAGTTGTAGAACAAAAGAGAGCATCAAGAAGAAAATACCAAACACATTTAAGTATAACATGCTTGCTATGCATAGGAATATTGCAATAGAATAATTTATTGAAGCACAAAGCAATAAGCATAGGAAGGAAACACAAGTGCGGCTTCAAAACCTTCAACATAAAGAGAGGGAAGTTGATATTATTGAAATATCTATAACCATATGTTCCCTTCTCATAATAATTTTCAGTGGGATCATGAATAAACTCAACAATAGAAGTACCACATAAAGCATTGTTACCATGATCCACATGGACTTCATGAAGAGGATAAAACTTGGAGTAAAAGAGAGACCGAATCTCATCCCAACCCCGTAGGTGAGAATCATCTAGTAGCCTATACCGTTCCAATGCTTTTTCTTTCAGTGACAAGGCAAATAATTTCCTCATGAGTCCATCTCTTGTCAAACCTGAAATCTTAAACAACTCACAAAGTTCTGTAAGTTGCAACAAATGAATACTAGGATTGACTGTTCCATCTCCTGCATAACAATCATTCCTAATTATTTCAATTACCCCAAGTGGTATTTTGAATGGGATACATTCAATAGGTGGAGGAGACTTCTCTACAACGAGTGTGGTAAAGCGGCCTTCCCCAAGCAGCGAACTAAGAGTGCAGTTTTCCATAAGCCTGACTAGCTCATGGCAAACTAACAATACTAAAAGCAAAGGTAAAAGATAGTGTGCAACTCCCCTATCTTGAGGACTCGAGTCCCCGGCAACGGCGCTAGAAATTCGCTTGATGGTGAGTTGATGGATATACTTCTCGCCCCTCGTTGGTTACCCCAAGTGGAAGGTGGAGATGTAGTCAGCAGAAAATTTCCCTTACACGGAGACTGTAAGGTTTATCGAACCAGGAGGACTCTTAGGCTCAACAAGTAGGTATCTTCCACCCTAGCGCTAGCAGAAGATGTGGACCTGCACACACAAGAAATAACTTTGCTCCTAATGAGTACAGAGAGGTTGTCAATCTCTCAGGCCTTGTAGTTTGCAAAGGATCAAAAAACAAGCGGGAAAGTAGTAATGATTGCAACGCAAAAGTAAATGACAGCGGTAAATGATGGAGGTGTAAACAATGATGGTGATATGGACCGGAGTCACATGATGTTCACTAGTGATGTCTCTCTCCCAAAAGACAATAAACAACTATGCTAGGGTAAAAAAAATCACAGTTGGGCAATTGACAGAATTATGATCGCGCCGCAATGCTAATTATGCTCCTTGATAGTTAGAGGTTCAATACTAATGGGCAGTACGCCAAGACAAGTAGACCGTTTATTCATCAACATCTACTTACTAATCATCCACCTTGATATATCTATCCAGAATATCTCTCCAGTATTAAGTTGCGAGCCCCACCCAAAGAGTAAACTCAAAGCAACAAACAACTGCATTAACGAACTATGTGTAAGGTAAACAATCCTTGCAACCATGGTCACAAGCACCATTGTTTTCTCCCTGGTGGCAACAAGCACATCCTCTAGTCTCATGTTTCTGTCACTCAAGTTAGACATCGAGGGGCATGAACCCACAATCATGCATAACACTCCCTCTTGGAGTTATGATCTACTACTCGACCAAAGCAATAAAAAGCAATGGAGAACATGCATGAATCACTAAGGAACATAATATAAAAGGATAATCAAATATATATCTCATAACAATCTGAACATAATCTCATAATCCATCGGATCCCAACAAACCGAGCATAGCAATAGCAAGAGAATTACATAGATGCCTTGATCATGTAGGGCAGCTCACAAGGACTAACCATTGAAGCACAAGAGACATCACATAGCTACTGGTCATGGACTCATGGTCCAAGGAGGACTACTCACGGCACGTCCGGAAAGCGTCCATGGCAGTGGAGAAGCTCCCGGAGGTCAATCCTCCCTCCGACAGGGTGCCGGGAAGAGGTCTCTTGATGCTCCCGATCTCGAAAGCGCTGCGGCGGGGAACGATGGAGAAATTTGCGATTCCAGATAGTTTGCGAGGGTTTCCTCTCGGGACTCTAAATATAGGTCAAAGGAGGGCACCGGAGGAGGTGGGACCCACCCGGGCGACCTCCTGGCGCGGCCTAGGGCCTGGCCGCCCCAGCAGGCCGCCTGGGAGGCCCCTGGCCCCCTCTCGCCCTCCTTCCGTGATCCGAAAGCTTCTGTTTCACTCATTTTTTATATATTTTTTCTGGATTTTTTCGGGCTTTGGAAAATTGGGTGAAAGCCCGTGCAAAATAGACATCAGCAGACAGAAACTGGCAGTGGGTGCACTGAGTTAGTAAGTTAGTCCAAATATGTTGTAAAATGATATAAAAGTGTAGCAAAACATATAACAATTTCACCCAAATATCATGGAACAAGCAGAAATCATAGATACGTTTGGGACGTATCACCTATATATACCCCTCCACCCATCTCTCATTCATGGGAGAAGCACTCTGAACACACACTTCATTGCCAGATCCATTTTTCTGAGAGAGAGCCACCTACTCATGTGTTGAGATCAAGATATTCCAATCCAACCATTTGAAACTTGATATCTAGCCTCCCCGAGTTGCTTTCCACGAAATCAATCTCTCCTACCCATGCCTATTTTGTGAGGGAGTGATTGTATGTTGAGGAGACTATCTTTAGAAGCACAAGTGCAAGGAGTTCATCGTTCCACCACATCTATTACCTTTTAGAGGGTGGTTCCTCCTAGATTGGATAGGTGTCTCTTGGGAGCGTCCTACTTCTTGTTGTGGAGTTGAACCAAGATGTTCGTAAGGGCAAGGAGATTTCCTACTTCGTGAAGATCTACCATGAGTTAGGCTAGTCCTGTGTGGATGGAAGCCATGGTGGAATAGACAAGGCCGCTTCTTCGTGGACCCCTTGTGGGTGGAGCCCTCCGTGGACTCTCGCAGCCGTTACCCTGCGTGGGTTGAAGTCTCCACTAACATGGACGTACGATAGAGCCACCTATCGGAACCATGCCAAAAATTGTCGTCTCAACCTTCTGGATTTGATTCCCTACCTTAATCCTTTACTTTACACTTGCATGTTTTACATTCCGCTGCTACACTCTTAGAACTACATGTGCACGATGTACCTGACTTGACATAATTGCCAAAACTGACCCTAAACTAAAATTCAGAAAAGGCTAAGTTTTTATCCTGTCAAGCAATCTAATCCCCCTCTAGACATACTTTCGATCCTACATATGTGGTTATGTGGTGACTTGGAAATTTATAACATCTACTTGTAGAGAACTTCAAACTTAAGTAACTAAAACTTGCCAATAGTGTGTAAAACCGTGATCGTCTATTCTTGTGACGTTGGATCAAGAAGAGAACATAGTGGGGTTATGATTGACTCGTAAGTAGATGCTTAGGATCACTTCTTGATTATTCGAGTTGCGCCCGCTTATGCATAGGAATTACTCTTCTTGTTCTAGTACTTCTAAGATTAGTTGGTGGACAAATACTTAGTGCTTGTTGCAACTTCAACACTTAACCATTCCATACCTATCAAAGCATTGTTGGTTTTTATACCCATGGTAATGAGATAGCTAGGTCCCAAAAGGCTCATAGATACTACAACAACAGATGTAGGTACATGTAAAGGGATGCATTAACATGAGAGCGATGCATGTTTTTTATATGGAGTTATTCTACTTCTTCTTTGATGATCACAAGATGAGTTCCCGGTTGACAGCCTCAGATTAGCACGGTGGACGTTGCTTTGTTTATTTGGGGCTTCTCTAGGCCAATTTGCTTCTTATTCGCAGTCGAATCATGTCTTATTATTTGATGATTGTATTGGTGGATTGTGATACTTATGTTGTAGACCACCTTTGTTGTGGCGAGTGTAAGCCAACTTAAACGCCTATATCTCATATCTGCTTGTATGGTATTATGTTGTGATATTCACCTTGTTACTAACATGTGACACTTGTGAGTATGATATTAGTCACATGTTGGGGCATATCGAATATGCACTTCTATCCTTAGTAAGGCTTGCACAGGGCTTCGTTCGGGCTAGGATCACATGTTGAGTGTTATAAAAGTACTTAACAAAACTCAAAGTGAGATCTATCCAAATCCCATGAACTAACAAATTGAACACTGATGGGAGATAACCCCGGGGTAGGCCAAAAGCAAGCACTTCCCCATTCCCCTTCAAAAAACATACACAAGACGACCGCTTCTCCGTGAAGGGTCAGTTTCTCTTGGCTGGCTGCACGGTCGAGCCGGCTCGGACAAGGCCGCTCTCCATCCAGCTCGACTGCATCGCTCTAGCTGGCGGGTCAGCTCCAGTCACATCACCCTGACAAACCGCGTCAGGGGCATCATCATCAAAGGCATAGCTATAGCGGTTCCGGTACCACTAACCTGAGCGCATGTGGCTATAGTGGAGGGGGCGTACCATAGACCATCGCCAACTCCGACTAGCCGAGGCTGTACAATGACGAGCATGCCCCCGTCCACTCCATTACCTGCCCCGGCGTGGCAATAGTGTAGCCGGCCATACCGCTGACTGAAGGCGATTACACAAGACAACGCTGCAGAGTGCGGCGCACGCCGCTGTGTAACAAGCACGCACCAATGGCGACGCCTGGCTAGTAGGCACCAGCTCCTGGCGGGACCCAGCAGCAGGTGGACCCTACATGCGACAAGACTTCTCCATCCGGTGGGCCCCCTGACTGACTTGAGAGACTGCCAACCGGGTCCCAGCCGATACCCTTTATACCTATTGTAAGCCAGGGGGTTGACATATAAAAACCCCTCGTACTACCCCATGCAAGGGGTCGACCGAACACACGCACACACCACACAAGAGAGCCAAAGAGAGCTCTTAGCTCCTTCCTCCTCCTCCATCATACAACTCAAGGAGCATATGGTAGCCTGATACGTCCATTTCGCATCATGCTTTCATGTTGATATTTATCGCTTTATGGACTGTTATTATACTTTGTGGAACCATACTTACGCTTTTTCTCTCTTATTTTGCAAGGTTTATTTGAAGAGGGAGAATACCGGCAGCTGGAATTCTGGACTGGAAAAGGAGCAAGTCTGAGTCCTCTATTCTGCACAACTCCAAATGCCCTGAAAATCAACGGGGATTTCTTTGGGAATATATAAAAAATACTGGGTGAAAGAAGCGTCAGAGGGGAGCAACTAGGGGCCCACAAGCCTGGTTGCTGCGACCTACCCCCCTGGCTGCGGCAACAGGGCTTGTGGGCAACCTGGTGGCCCACTGGCCCCCCTCTTTTGCTATATGAAGGGTTTCATCCGAGAAAAAAAATCAAGGTGGAGCTTTTTCGTGGATTCGCCGCTGCCACGAGGCCGAACTTGAGCAGAACCAATCTAGGGTTCCGACAGGACGATCCTGCCGGGGAAACTTCCCTCCCGGAGGGGAAAATCGTTGCCATCGTCATCACCAACACTCCTCTCGTCCCCTGGGAGTCATCTCCACCAACATCTTCATCAGCACCATCTCCTCTCCAAACCCTAGTTCATCTCTTGTAACCAATCTCCGTCTCGCGACTCCGATTGGTACTTGTAAGGTTGCTAGTAGTGTTGATTACTCTTTGTAGTTGATGCTAGTTGGATTACTTGGTGGAAGAGTTTATGTTCAGATCCTTGATGCTATTCATTACACCTCTGATCATGATTATGATTATGCTTTGTGAGTAGTTACTTTTGTTCCTGAGGACATGTGATAAGTCATGCTAATAATAGTCATGCGAATTTGGTATTCGTTCAGTATTTTGATATGTTGTATGTTGTTTTTCCTCTAGTGGTGTTATGTGAACATCGACTACATAAAACTTCACCATATTTGGGCCTAGAGGAAGGCATTGGGGAGTAGTAAGTAGATGATGGGTTGCTAGAGTGACAGAAGCTTAAACCCCAGTCTATGCGTTGCTTCGTAAGGGGCTGATTTGGATCCACTAGTTTAATGCTATGGTTAGACGTTGTCTTAATTCTTCTTTCGTAGTTGCGGATGCTTGCGAGAGGGGTTAATCATAAGTGGGATGCTTGTCCAAGTAAGGGCAGTACCCAAGCGCCGGTCCACCCACATATCAAACTATCAAAGTAACGAACGCGAATCATATGAACATGATGAAACTAGCATGACAGAAATTCCCGTGTGTCCTTGGGAGCGTTTTTCCTCTTATAAGACTTTGTTTAGGCTTGTCCCTTGCTACAAAAGGGATTGGGCCACTCTCTTCAAGGATGCCCGTAAGTTTGTCTTGTCTTGTGACGAATGCCAAAGAATAGGGAATATCAGTAAGCGTCAGGAAATGCCTATGAACTATTCACTTGGCATTGAACCATTTGATATCTGGGGCTTTGATTATATGGGACCTTTCCCGAGTTCCAATGGGTATATTCACATCTTAGTTGTTGTGGATTATGTCACTAAGTGGGTAGAAGCTATCCCCACTAAAAATGCTGATTACCACACCTCTATTAAGATGCTTAAAGAAGTCATTTTCCCAAGATTTGGAATCCCTAGATATCTGATGACTGATGGCGGTTCACACTTCATTGATGGTGTTTTCCGTAAGATGCTCGCTAAGTATGATGTCAACCATAGGGTTGCATCTCCTTATCATCCTCAGTCTAGTGGTCAAGTGGAGTTGAGTAATAGGGAGATCAAATTGATCTTACAAAAGACCGTCAATAGATCTCAAAAGAATTGGTCTAGCAAACTTGACGATGCACTATGGGCTTATAGGACTGCTTATAAGAATCCCATGGGCATGTCGCCGTATAAAATGGTTTACAGTAAGGCCTGTCATTTACCCCTTGATCTAGAACACAAAGCTTATTGGGCAATCAAAGAGCTCAACTTCGATTTCAAACTTGCCGGTGAGAAGCGGTTGTTTGATATCAGCTCATTAGATGAATGAAGGGCCCAGGCATATGAGAATGCTAAGTTGTTCAAGGAAAAGGTTAAGAGATGGCACGATAAAAGAATACAAACGAGAGTTCAATGTAGGTGACTATGTCCTGCTATACAATTCTCGTTTAAGATTCTTCGCAGGCAAGCTTCTCTCTAAGTGGGAAGGTCCCTACGTTGTCGAGGAAGTATATCGTTCCGGTGCCATCAAAATCAATAACACGAAAGGTAATTTTCCTAGAGTGGTAAATGGGCAAAGAATCAAGCATTACATCTCTGGTACTCCCATAAATGTTGAGACCAATATCATCAATATCATAACTCCAGAGGGGTACATAAGGGATGTTTATCAGCCTGTTTCAGACCCTGAAAACGAAGAGGTATCTGTTTCGGTAAGTAATTGGACTCCGAAACTTTTCCAATAGGAAAGTTTCTCCGTTTTGGAATTTATGGAAAATTAGAAAAATAAAAAGCAGCCCGGAGAGCGCACGAGGCGGCCACAAGGTTAGTTGCCGCGGCCTCCCCCTGGCCGCGGCAACAGGGCTTGTGGGCACCTCGTGTGCCTCCCGGACTCCGTTTTCTTGTGGAGCACTCTTTCTGGTCCAGAAAAAATCATTATATATACGCCCGAGGGTTTTGATCTTCGTATCACGTAGTTTTCCTCTGTTTTCGTTTCGAGCCTATTTCTGTTGCAGATCTAGATCGTCATGACTTCCCCAAAAGTTCCTAAGGACAAGATCTTCGAGAAGGTCATCAATCCCTACCTCACGGAACTATTGCAGCACCCTCAATCTATCAAGATGAGCGAGGGGATGTTGCACATCCATGATGTTGAGGGCCCTAAGAACACCAGAAGCATGGAGATGAGGCTCAAAGCAATGGAGCAACAAGTCTTCAAGTGCCAAGGGATGGTGGAGCATGGACTTAACGCCAACCACATGATGATCACGGAGTTCACCAGCAATCACAAGATGGATGCCATTGACATTGGGAAGCACCTCTCCAGGCTCTATGACAGGGTTGATCAACTCCAGGGCCAGATCTATGACCTGCAGAACCAAAACTGTGAGTATGAGTATTGATTTAAATCAATACGGTTGGCTGTAGATTTGAGGATTTCGACGACTCGTTCATCCTGCCATGATGGAGCACGTATGCCTTGGAAGACGGAGGATCAAACTCATGCTGCAATTTCACCTCCATCACCACCAAAGGAAGACAACTAAGCATTGGTATGGGAAATCCCCTTGGCTTATGCCAAGCTTGGGGGAGTTGCCCTGGTATCGTATCACCTTTATATCTTTTGCTTTTACCGTTGTTTTAGTTCTTTCCTTTTCAGTTTTTATTTCTTCTCTTAGTGGAATAAGTCTTTAGTGTTTAGTTTGAGTCTTTTGCCTTGTGTCTCCCCCGATGTATTCGATCTTGCGAGCTATATAATAAAGAGTATCTTAGTTAAGGGCTTTGCTTTGTGCCATGATCAAAAGTATGAAAAGAACGATAGCATGAAAGATCAGGAGATGACCTTATGGAAAGTGATAGCTTCACATATAACAAGTATAATGATTGAAACTTGTTGAGAGTAGATCAACATAGACCCCAATCATTGTAGCAATTAATAAGAAGTAATAAGGAAAGAGAGGTTCACATATAAATATATCATCTTAGACACTTTCTACAATTATGAGCACTCACCAAACTATCACATGCTTAGAAGTAGATGTTGGACAAGGAAGACAACATAATGAATTGTGTTTGCTTGGTTCCAAACAATGATATATGATTAGAGATCCCTTAGCATGTGACGATTGCTCCGACCTCATATTAGCCAAAACTCCCGCACCAAGTAGAGATACTACTTGTGCATCCATAAACCTTCAACCCAGTTTTGCCATGAGTGTCCACCATACCTACCCATGGATTGAATAAGATCCCTCAAGTAAGTTGTCATCGGTGCAAGAAATAAAAATTGCTCTCTAATATGTATGATTTATTAGTGTGTGGAAAATAAGCTTTGTACGAACCTGTGATGAGGAAGACATAAAAGCGACAGACTGCATAATAAAGTTGTTTATAACAGGAGGCAATATAAAGTGACGTTCCTCCGCACTAAGAGGACGCACATCGAAACCTCAAAAGCGCATGACAACCTCTACTTCCCTCTGCGAAGTGCCTATCTTGTACCTTTACTTTTTGCCTTTGTAAGAGTCATGGTGATCTTCACCAATTCCTTATTTAGCCTTTTTCTTGGTGAACGTCATATGCTTGGGAAAGATCTATATTCATATATCAACTTGGAGCAGAGTACTTATGCTTTATTATTGTCGACTTTACCCTTGAGGTAAATGGTTGGGAGGCAAAATTATAAGCCCTTATCTTTATCTGTGTCCAACTGAAACTTTGATATCATGAGTACCACGTGAATTGTAACAATTGTGGAAAACAAAAGAGATGATTGAGTATGTGGATTTGCCTTACAAGCTCTTATTTGACTCTTTCTGGTAATATGATAAATTGCAATTGCTTCAATGACTATGGACTATTGTTGGCTATTTCTCGGTAAGGTTTTTGTTTCATACTTTGCTTTGTGAAGGAATTGTTACTTTCCCATAAGAATCTCTATGTTGTATTGCTGTTCTATGTGTGATCATGATGCCCTCATGTCCGTATTATGTTTTATCGACACCTTCATCCCTAAACATGTGGACATGTTTTGGGTCTTGGTTTTTTGCTGGAGAGCAAGCGAGGTCTAAGCTTGGGGGAGTTGATACATCCATTTTGCATCATGCTTTCATGTTGATATTTATCGCTTTATGGATTGTTATTATACTTTGTGGAACCATACATATGCCTTTTCTCTCTTATTTTGCAAGGTTTATTTGAAGAGGGAGAATACCGACAGCTGGAATTCTGGACTAGAAAAGGAGCAAGTCTGAGTCCTCTATTCTGCGCAACTCCAAATGCCCTGAAAATGAATGTGGATTTTTTTGGGAATATACAAAAAATACTGGGCGAAAGAAGTGTCAGAGGGGAGTAGCCAGGGGCCCACAAGCCTGGTTGCCGCGGCCTACCCCCTGGCCGTGGCAACAGGGCTTGTGGGCACCCTGGTGGCCCACTGGACCCCCTCTTTTGCTATATGAAGGGTTTCGTCCGAGAAAAAAAATCAAGGTGGAGCTTTTTCGTGGATTCGCCGCCGCCACGAGGCGGAACTTGAGCAGAACCAACCTAGGGCTCCGGTATGACGATCCTGCCGGGGAAACTTCCCTCCCGGAGGGGGAAATCATCGCCATCGTCATCAGCAACACCCCTCTCGTCGGAGGGGAGTCATCTCCATGAAAATTTTCATCAACACCATCTCCTCTCCAAACCCTAGTTCTTCTCTTGTAACCAATCTCCGTCTCGCGACTCCGATTGGTACTTGTAAGGTTGCTAGTAGTGTTGATTACTCTTTGTAGTTGATGCTAGTTGGATTACTTGGTGGAAGAGTTTATGTTCAGATCCTTGATGCTATTCATTACACCTCTGATCATGATTATGATTATGAATTTGGTATTCGTTCGGTATTTTGATATGTTGTATGTTTTTTTTCCTCTAGTGGTGTTATGTGAATGTCGACTACATAACACTTCACCATATTTGGGCCTAGAGGAAGGCATTGGGGAGTAGTAAGTAGATGATGGGTTGCAAGAGTGACAGAAGCTTAAACCCCAGTCTATGCGTTGCTTCGTAAGGGGCTGATTTGGATCCACTAGTTTAATGCTATGGTTAGACGTTGTCTTAATTCTTCTTTCCTAGTTGCGGATGCTTGCGAGAGGGGTTAATCATAAGTGGGATGCTTGTCCAAGTAAGGGCAGTACCCAAGCAGCGGTCCACCCACATATCAAACTATCAAAGTAACGAACGCGAATCGTATGAACATGATGAAACTAGCATGACAGAAATTCCCGTGTGTCCTCGGGAGCGTTTTTCCTCTTGTAAGACTTTGTTCAGGCTTGTCCCTTGCTACAAAAGGGATTGGGCCACTTGCTTCACCGTTGCTACTACTTGTTACTTGTTACTTTTCGCTTGCTACGTTTCACCTCACTACACCATCACTTGTTACCACTACTTTCAGTGCTTGCAGTTATTACCTTGCTGAAAACCGTTTATCAGAGCCTTCTTCTCCTCGTTGGGTTCGACACTCTTACTTATCGAAAGGACTACGATTGATCCCCTATACTTGTGGGTCATCATAGCCCCATCCAGTTTATCAACCAACACAAGCAGGATTAGGGGTGTTGCCTCCCACGGAGGGGCCTGAACCTCGGTACATCGTCTGCCTCGCACCCCTTGTCCCCAATCCCGTTTCTGGAGCCCGCCAGCGTTCTTATGGCCCCAACCATGTCCAATTAGCCACCTCATGGAATATATCGTGAGAAATCAACGACAGTTGGCGCCCACTGTGGGGCCGTCCGTGATGCCGGCCGGAGTCACGCTCCGAGCAAGATCCCTCGCGAACTCCGCCAGACGCATCGCGTCCGGACTGATCAGCACGCCCGTGGAGCTGTCCCTCGTGGAAACTTCCGCGACATTGAGTCCCGGCTCCACTTGCTCTGCAGGCCTCGCTGTCGCTTCTCCTCACAAGGTGTGCCATAGCCACGCCTTGCGCGACATCAACGACCTCTTCGAGCGCTCCAGCAAGCTACGACTTGACGACACGCCTGCGTTCGACGAGTACCCGAGAGAGGTGCGACTGCACCGACCCGACATCATTCGTGGGAGCGACCATCTCGAGTGGTGCCTGCGACCTTCGCATCCTCGTGGAGGTAATGGTCACCGGCTCCACCACGAGCTCCGGTCGCGCCAGGGCGTAGGCACACACAGTCGTTGTCGCGGCTCGCGGCATAGCCGAGGCGCACGTGACCGCCAACGCTGCTCGCCCTCGTACCTCTGATCCTATCCGCTCCACACTTCCGGATTTTGCACCCCCATAACACCGACGGCTAATCCATCCACAAACACGACTGAGCTGGAAACGGACCGCGTGCAGCTGCTCGCGGAGGCCACCACCCTCGCATCCACCCGATGCTAGATGGAGGCTACCCAGCGCGAGTACAACTCCGCCTACGGCCTCACCCCGGCTGGCAACGAGCCCCGCCGACGCAGTGAGATACTCGGTGGGAGGCTTCCCACTTACGACAATCCTGCGGCCAACATGAGGGCCACCCAGGTGGCCTATGAGGAGTTGGCCACCATGGAGGGCGAAGAACGTGTGCAGCAAACAAAGGACATACCAGACCTCATCGTTGCTGTCAACTCGCAGCAGGCTCGGTTCGACCCAAACTACGCCGTCACTGAGTCACCTCCCCGCGGAGACAAGGGCGTGCGGGCGGGCTTCGGCAGCCAGCAGGGCCAACACTCTTCCTCTCCCCGCGGCTCCGGTCGACGCACCGATGGGAGCCACGGCGGGCGCTCCGAGCACACGGACGAGCAACCGGCAGTCTTGAGCCGGCATTACGTCGCTCCCGAGGGGGCGACCAATCGGCTCGCACCCACACCTTGCCTCCGCAGCGGGAGGAAACACACTCGCCAACTCCATCTGTCGGGGCCGAGCTCGCTCGCTGGCTTGGACCGCGCGTCCCTCGAAGTGAGAATGACGCCCACTGATGGATCGACCGTTTGGCTCAATCTGCCCTCCTCGAGGAGGAGGGCCCGATCGGCCCGGCCTGCTTCGATCCCCAGATCCGCTAAGAGCCGTTTACCACTGGCTTCACTCTTCCCCGAGACACCCCAAAGTACAACAGGATGGTCAAGCCAGAAGACTGATTGATTGACTACACCACCGCAGTCGGCATCGGCACGGGCAACAAGCGCATCGTGGTGCACTACATCCTGCCCATGCTGACCGGGTTGACACGAATCTGGCTTAACAACATGTCGGTCGGTAGCATCAACGCGTGGGTTCATTTCGAGAAAGCGTTCGTCCGCAACTTCACCGGCACCTACAAGCATCCGGTTATCCCCACGAGCTCGCTATGTGCGTCCACGCAAAGCAGGAACCCCTCCGCGGCAACCTCACACACTGGACCAAACTGCACAACTCCTGCGAAGGGGTGCACAAGGTTCAAGCCATCCAATACTTCGTCGAGGGTTGCCGAGGCGGCACCCTCCTCAAGCACAAGCTCATGTTCTTAGAGCCGGCCACTCTAGCCAAGCTCATGGCCAAGGCGGACATGTACGCCACGATCGACTCTGTGATGCGGATCAAGGTCACCGCAACAGGCTACCTCGTGGCCCGCTGTCGACGACCGGGGACATCAGAACAACAACCGGAAGTCTGACCTGCCGGACCCCTGGTACGAAAGCAAGCAGGTCGCCATTATGGAGGAAGAGAAGCCGGCTGCCCTGGCAGCCAGCCAGCGCCGGCATGGCCGGAAGGGCGCCTAGCATCCCAAGCTTACCTTCGAGCAGATGCTCGACGTCCCCTAGCAAGATACACACCGGAGCGAAGCCGGCTATGCACACGCTCCGACAGTGTAGCTTCTCCCAGCGATTGGCCCGAGGTGAGGGCCTTCCGGCTCCTCCGCCTCCATCTCCTCAAGATCCGGCTCCTACAACGGCTCCAGCTCTGTCTCCCCCCAACGACGACCGTCTTCGTGACCAATTCCCCAACCAGGATGGGCCTTACGTCGTCTTCACCAGCGAAGGCAGCGACAAGCATAGCCAGCATCAGCACCGACATGAGGTGAATGCCACCATGCCCTCGGTCCCGCAGTACATTCACTGGTCCGAGAAGTCGGTCACCTGGAGTCGGGATGACCACCCGATCGTGATGCTAAACCCTGGCAACTACGCTCTCATCCTCGATGCCACCATTGCCTCGAAGAGGCTCACCTGCCAGTTCGCACATGTGTTGGTCGACGGTAGCAGCAGCATCAACATCCTCTACCACGACACACTGCTCAAGCTGGGGCTTAGGGAGAAAGACCTGCAGCCGACCCGGACGGTGTTCCACGACATTGTGTCGGGGCAATCCTGCTCCCCCATCGGGAAAATCCAACTTGACGTCCTCTTCGGTGACAAGGCCCACTTCCATTGTGAGTCGGTATGGTTCGAGATGGTGGACCTCGACAGCACCTATCACACGCTCCTGGGAAGGCCGACGCTCGCCAAGTTCATGGCGATCCCGAACTATGCTTACCTCAAGATGAAGATGCCGCATACCAAAGGCATGATCACCGTAGCCGGCAACTACAATAAGTTAATCGAGTGCACGCGCGACGGCAGCCGGCTGGCCGAGGTGCTATTGATCGCAGAGGAAAAACATCAACTCGACCGGCTCGTGGCCCAGTCCACCGAGCAGTAGGTCGTGCCGACTCCCCCGTCCCAGCTGGCCAGTGAGGCGACTTTCCAGTCGTCAAAGACACCAAGTAAGTGCCACTCGACCCGTCTAACCCCAACCAGTGCATCACCATCGGAGCCACCCTCAACCGCAAATAGGAAGGCGAGCTCGTCGACTTCTTCCCTGAGAATCGGGACATCTTCGCATGGTCTCCCAAGGACATTCCGGGTGTTCCAAGGAAGTTCTCCGAGCACAAGCTTCATGTGCGACCAGATGCAAAGCCGGTCAAGCAACCCTTGTGTTGTTTCTCTGAGGAGAAGTGGCCTGCTATAGGAGAAGAGATTGTCTGACTTCTCGCAGCCAGCTTCATCATGGAAGTTTTCCACCCGGACTGGCTGGCCAACCCGGTCCTGGAGCTGAAAAAACAAAACTTGGAGCATGTTTATCGACTACACTAGCCTCAACAAGGCTTGTCCAAAGGATCCATTCGCCCTGCCCCGGATCGATCAAGCGATCGACTCCACGCCCGGCTGGACTTGTTGTCCTTCCTGGACGCCTATTCCGGCTACCACCAAATCAAGCTGGATTCGGCCGATCGACTAATGACCTCCTTCATCACCCCATTCGGAGCCTACTACCATGTCACCATGCCGTTCGGCTTGAAGAACGCAGTGCCACCTTCCGTTGCTGCATGCAAAGGTGTCTCCTACCCCAAATCAGCAGGAATTTGCATGTCTACGTTGACAACATCATCGTCAAATCCAAGAAGCACGCCAGCCTCCTCGACGATCTCCAGGAGACCTTCGCCAACCTCCGCGAGTACAAGATCCGACTCAACCGGGAGAAATGTGTCTTCAACATCTCAGTCAGTAGCACATGGGTTTCTTCGTGTCCGCACGCGGCATCGAAGCTAACCCGAAGAAGATCAAGGCCAATGAGCGCATGCACAAGCCTACGAAGCTCCGCGACCTCCAGAAGTTTGCCGGCTGCCTGATCTTCCTCAGTAGGTTTGTCCGCTTGCTCGGCGAGAAGGTGCTACCCCTCTATCATCTCATGAAGAAGATGACCACTGATTAGGCGGATGAGGCCTTCCACGACCTCAAGCGTGCCCTCTCCAGCGCACCCGTCTTGGCCGCGCCAACCAACGAAGAGCTCATGATTGCTTACATTGCGATAACCACGCGGGTGTACGATCGAAAGAAGGTGTGTCTAGGGGAGTGAATAGACTACTTGTCAAGATAAAAAAATCCCAGCCTCACCAAATCTTATGGAGGGCAGAATTTCAGCAATACTAACAAGTCTAGTACACCTCACACATGGTAGTCAACATATATGGCAGCGGAAAAGTAAAGACTTTGCACATGTAATAAGAAGTGGAGTTTAGGAGATCAAATGCAAAGAGGTTGACACGGTGATTTTTGGCATGGTTCTGATAGGTGGTGCTATCGTACGTCCATGTTAGTGGAGACTTCAAACCACAGAGGATAACGGCTCGTGAGTCCACGGAGGGCTCCACCCATGAAGGGTCCACGAAGAAGCGGCCTTGACTATTCCACCACGGCTTCTGTCCACGAAGTACTAGCCTTACTCACGGTAGATATTCATGAAGTAGGCGATCTGCTTGCCCTTACAAACATCTTGGTTCAACTCCACAACGCGAAGTAGGAGGCTCCCAAGTGACACCTAACCAATCTAGGAGGCACCACCTTACAAAAGGTAATAGATGTGGTAGAATGATGAACTCCTTGCTCTTGTGCTTCTAAAGATAGTCTCCACAACACAAAATCACTCTCTCATAGAATAGGCATGGGTAGGACAAATTGATTTGGTGGAAAGCAACTTGGGTAGGCTAGAGATCAAGTTTCAAATGACTGGAATGGAATATCTTGGTCTCAACACATGAGTAGGTGGCTCTCTCTCAGAAAAATGGAACTGGCAATGAAGTTTGTGTTCTGAGTGCTTCTCCCATGAATGAGAGGTGGGTGAAGAGGTATATATAGGCAGCACACGAAATCCAATCGTTACACCAAAGTGGCAATCTAAGTGACATCGAAGTCATAAACTTGGCGGTACCGACCTGAACAAAAGGTAACAACTCTTGAATTTTGGTGGAACCAATATACGAAGCTCATGGGCACCGAAAAGGTGGCTAATAGTCAAATGACTAAACTCGGTGACACCGGTACTCAAACTCGGTAATTCCAATTTTGTGTACCGAGGCAATAGAATGTTGGTCCCCAAACTTGGTAGCACCAACATGGTTTCGGTTGCACCGATTTGATGGGAATGTCTAGGGTTCTGTCTGAGATCAAACTCGATGAGGCCGAAATAGGAAAGTTGGTGTCACCAATTTTGAGTGTGAGGTTTTGGACAAAATGGTTATGTGGGAAAAAATAACCGAGTATTTTGGTGGCTAACTTAGAGTAGTTGAGAAACCAGTTCATTTTAATACCTTACCCCCTTTTAATAATATTGGCTTTCCTATGGACTCAAATGTGATTTCTCACAAATATAAAATGAAGAGTCTTCTAGCTTGAAGCTTGGGCCAGTCATATTCCTTCATTGCATCAAAGGGGCATCTCCACATAAGCATTTAGCTAATGCTCTGTATGGACTATTCTGAAATATACTCGATAAAAGTGTTAGTCCAAGAGACAATGTATGTTGTCATGAATTATCAAAACCACCACTGGAGCATATGTGCTTCCAATCTCCCCCTTTTTGGTAATTGATGACAATATACAATCAAAGCTTCAAATAAAGATAGGCAATAGAATATGACGGCTTTGAAAGATACATGGCTAGCACAAGGTCCCCTTAAATGTATGTTATCCCTTTTTAAAGGATAGTTGATTTGGACGGCATGGGGACACATATGGTAGAAGGACAAGACAAGTCATATAGATCTTGGCTATATGCATCAAACATAAGTGAATTAAGAGCTTCCATGTTCAAGACTCCCTTTTGCAAACAATATGTGCAAGAAACAAGAGATCATCATGAATAAGGATGTGATGCATATACTTACCTTGAGGATCTTGAGCATCTTTGTAGTAGGAGCACACTTGGGAAAACAAATGTTAGAAAACACAAGAGTATTCTATTGTAAATATGCAAAGAGCTTCAAAGGTACCAAGATATTGTAGACATATTTCAAATAGGATTTGATAATAGATATGTCTCTAAAAGAAATAAGAACTTTCTCCCTTAATGACGAATATGTAAGAATTTGCTCTCCCCCTGAATCATAGCATGTAGATATTGGGAGTAGGTAGGGTAAAATAAGTTCAATCTCTTAACAGTTTTATCTTTTGATTGAACGAAAATGTAAAGCAATGATAGAAACAATTTTATCTCTCCCCCCCTTAATATGTAAGGTTTGATACATCTTCCCTCAGATAGATCTCCCCTTAGGCAAACCGTCCCATAGGAACATATATCTCCCACTATTGATATTTCTCCCTCTTTTGTGATATTTCTCCCCTTTATATAGGTTCATTGGAAGCTTTGATATTTCTCCCCTTTGGCAGTAATTGCCAAAATGGACAGAGGGTAAGGGCTCATTGAGAGAAAGGGATCCTTGATACTTCTCTCTTGGATAAGGGTTCCTTGAAATTTCTCCCCCTTATGTGTGAATAAGAGTTCTCTGAAATCCCCCCCTTAAAATGAATTAGAGTTCCTTGAACTATCTCCGCCCATGATAGGGATCCTGGATAATTCTCCCTCTTATAATGTATGGGGTCACACAGGTTTTATCCTCCTAGAGAAGTTTTCTCCCCCTAGAAAACAATGCTAAGACTGATTTTGTTTCATAAAATGTTTAGTAAAAACTTAGAAGGCAATGAAACATGGGATCATTGATAATGTTTCTCCCCTTAAAGCAAAAGTCTAGAAAATATCAGAAAGACGAAGGAAGTGATAATATCAGAGTCACTGAGGCAAAGTGGTTTGGTAGAAACGAGAATGAGATTCAGGCCTCTGGGAGAGATCGGTTGGACCGAGTTTCCCAGATCGGTGAGACCAAGTTGCAAAGAAAGTCAAGTCCTTAACTTAACATGAAAAGAATTTTTTCTCCGACTTTAAAAGTAAAGAAAATAATATACCAAATGTGAAAGAAAACGTAAAATAACACCAAAAAATAAGTTTTCTGAAACCAATTGTAAAAGGAAATAAGAGAAAACATTTTTTTTGAAAATATACATACATATAGATGAGAGTTGAATTGTTCCAAGAAGGTATGCAATGAAAAATGTGAACCATACAAGAATCTCCATCTAGATGTGCGGCGGTGACTAGGTCAGCTAAATTAGAGTATTTGACTTGAGGAGTCAAGCAAGGTTGCTTGATCATTGGTCATACTCATTGTTAAGCGCGAAATGGGGTTACCATTTTTCGATTAACCTTTTATTGTATTCATATCACTTGAGCTTCTTTACCTCAGAAGTTGGTGTAAAGTTTTATCAAGGATATGAGTACATACCTCCGAAAGATGTTGATGACATGGCATGTAGGTGAACTTGTTCTGGATGCTAAAAGTTGATGAAGATCATCTCGAGTTGCGAGCTATTCATGTTGTTTTGGTTCATTTTTCACCTACAATAGTTAGTCATGCAAGGAACACCATAATATATCCGAATGACATGAGTGAATAACTTCATCAAATGATAGTCAAGGATATGTTTTTGTTTTCTTCTTCCTCCATCTCCAAAGAAGGGCTTGTTGATACTTGGCCATATCAAGATTTCTTTTGATGTGAGTTGATTGCAATCTTGTGAAGTGTATTTCTTCCAAGTACCTGCAAAAGGATAGATGCAATACAATAGAGCATGGATTCCATGATATAAGACAGTCATATCAATGGCATCAAGGAATATTTAGTCGAGCTCATACCCTTGCATGCATCTGAGTGAGTCTAGTTCAGGTTTGCAGCATCAGCGATGTTCAACTCACTCCTCAAATGACAGAACACTTTCTCATCAAGTGCTTTGGTAAAGATATCAGCTAACTGTTTGTAAGTACGAACATGCTTGAGATTTATATCTCCTTTACCAACATGATCACGAATGAAATGACGTCGCACTTGGATATGTTTTGTTCGAGAATGTTGCACAGGATTATAGGAATTTTTATTAGCACTTTCATTGTCACATAAGAATGGAACTTTTTATAACATGAATCTCATAATCCTGAAGAGTTTGAGTCATCCAAAGTAATTGCTCATAACATGATCCAGCGGCAATGTATTCAGCTTCGTCAGTTGACGAAGATACCGAGTTTTGTTTCTTGGATGACGAAGACACAAGAGATATCCCAAGAAATTGACATGTACCCAAGGTGGATTTTCTGTCAACCTTGTCTCCGACATAGTCTGAGTCGGAATAGCCAACAAGATTAAAATAAGATCCCTTGGGATACCATATGCCAAAGTTTGGTGTATGCATGAGGTATATCACTATCCTTTTCACAGCCAATAGATGACACTATTTAGGTGTAGCTTGGTACCGGGCACACATGTAAACACTCAACATGATGTCAAGATGGGAGGCACATAGATAGCAATGAACCAATCATTGATCGACAAAGCTTTGGATCAACTGATTTGTCCTCCTTAGTGAGGTCAAGATGTCCACTAGTAGGCATGGGGGGTTCTCATACCTTTACATTCTTGCATGTTGAACTTCTTGCTTAAGTCCCTGGTGTACTTGTTTTGAGAGATAAACATACCTTCTCTCGATTGTTTGATTTGCAGTCTAAGGAAGAATTTCAGCTCACACATCATAGACATCTCATACTTATCTGACATCAACCTCCCAAACTTTTCACTAAAATGTGGGTTAGTAGAACCAAAGATAATATCATCCACATAAATTTGGCATACAAGCAGTTCTCCATTAAATATTTTAGTGTATAAGGTTGCATCAATCTTACCAATCTCAAAGCTCTTTTTAATGAGAAACTTCGTTAGGCATTTGTACCAAGCTCTAGGGGCTAGTTTAAGACCATATAAAGCTTTACGAAGTTTGTAAAAATGATTAGGTATCTTAGGGTTTACAAAGCCGGGAGGTTGTTTAACATAAACTTCCTCCTCAATTTCTCCATTAAGAAAATCACTTTTGATATCAATTTGGTAAAGAGTAATAGCATGGTGATTAGCATGAGCGAGAAGAATGTGAATGGCTTCAAGTCTAGCGACATGTGCATAAGTCTCACCGTAGTCCATACCTTCGACTTGCGTGTATCCTTGGGCTACGAGACACACCTTGTTGCGTACAACTTGTCCATCTTCATCTTGATTGTTCCAAAACACCCATCTTGTACCAATGATGTTCTGCTCGCCTTCGGGCTTTTCAACAAGTGTCCACACTTCGTTCCTCTAAAAGTTGTGTAGCTCTTCGTGCATGGCATTTACCCAATCCGGGTATTGAAGGGCTTCTTTAACCTTCAAGGGTTCAATGCTAGAGATGAAAGAATAATGCTCACAAAAGTTAGCTAAACCAGATTTAGAGCGAGTGATTCTCCTAGTTTTTATGTCACCGTATATTTGATTCAACCATTGTTGAGGAAATTGTTAACTGGTAACTGCTCGGTTGCCTGGAGAGTAGGGGATTAATAGGCTAATCGACAAGTTAATCGGCGAAATAATCCATTAATCGGGCGATTTATCAGTTAATAGGCTACTCGACGACCCTACGAGTAGGGATTAATCGGCAAGTTAACTGGTTAATCGGACGAATTCTGGAACAAGGGATTCAACGGATGATCTCTACCCATTCTTTCTCTAACTCTTGACAGCTTCTTTTTGTTGGATGGTGGACTTCTTATTTATTATCATCATCTTGCATGTTGTGGTTGACGCCATCATCTCCTTGAGGTGGTGGTGAGGAAGGTTGATTTGGATCTTCATGATGTAGTTCTTCCTCTTCTTCATCATGTCATGTACCGCTTGTGGATGCTTCCATGTTGTTTTGTGGTTCGCCTTGACGTGAAGTAGGAGCTTCCACTTGAGTTGATGAAATACTTTCCTTCACCTCCATGGGATGAATCTTGCAAATAGATGATAACTCTTTGATGGCTTGCAAAGGTTCCTTATCTCCTACGTCATTTGGCAATAGTTCGACTTGTGAACCATTAGTCTCATGAAACTTCACATCTACCGTCTCTTCAACTTTTTGAGTGAAGTTGTCGTATACACAGTAAGTGTGAGAGTTCGATCCGTAACCGAGTAGGAAACCTTCATAAGATTTAGGAGAAAATTTAGAGCGACAATGCTTATCAACAATATAGTACTTAGAGACGAATACCCGAAAGTATCCAACTTGGGGTTTGTTACTGGTGAGTAGCTCGTATGCCATTTTACCGAGAAGCTTGTGTGGGTAAAGTCGGTGTATGGCATGGCAAGATGTTTCCACGGCTTCTGCCCAAAAGTGTCTTGGAGTCTTGTATTCGTCAAGCATAGTTCTGGCCATCTCTATAAGAGTCCGATTTTTCCTCTCAACAACTCCATTTTGTTGAGGTGTGTAAGTCGCCGAGAACTCATGTGAGATACCTTCTTCGTTAAGAAAAGTATCTACATTAGTGTTCTTGAACTCCATTCCGTTGTTGCTCCGAGCCTTCTTGATCTTCACTTTGAACTGATTTTGAGCTTTTCGAGTGAAGTTTTTGAAGATCTTTTGTACCTGCAACTTATCATCAAGAATGAATACCCACGTAAATCTGAAAAACCATCAACAATGACTAAACCATAAGAATTTCCATCGAGGCTCTTGTAAACATTGGGACCAAAGAGATCCATGCGAAGCAGCTCGAGTGGTCTTCTTGTAGTCATGATGGTCTTCACGGGATGACTTCCACCAACTTACTTTCCTTCTTGACAGGCACTACAAATTCTATCTTTGTGAAATATAACATCTTTAACACCAAGAATATGATCACCCGTGATAAGTTTGTCAAGATTACGCATACCTACATGTCCTAACCTTCTATGCCATAACCAACCTTTAGAAGATTTAGCAATAAGACATGTACGGGGTTTGGATATTTTAGAGAAATCAACAATGTATAGATCACCTCTAGGGAAAAATGTAAAGGCAGTTTTATGGTTGTCGCTACGAAACACTCGGCAGTCAACTTTCATAAATAGCGCATCGAAACCAAAGTCTGCTAGTCTAGATACCGAAAGAAGATTGTAACCAAGGGATTCAACAAGCATGGCATTTTGATTGGAACTGTCATGAGATACGGCCACCTTACCAAGACCAAGTACCTTACCTTTTGACTTGTCTCCAAAAGTCACATACTTCTGAGGTCCACGGTTTGGTATAATCTCATGGAACATGTCTTTATCTCCGATAATGCGATCGGTGCATCCACTGTCGAGAACCCACTCCTTTCGACCGGCCATGTAGTCTCTAAGGTTAGCCATACAACTAAGGTTCCTCATGGTCTTGTCATACTCGATGTCAAACTTTTCATCTTCATTGTAGTAGCCATGCTCCACATTGTCATCATCGGATGAAGTTACCTCATAATAAGAAACAAGAGTTTCATCAGCAATTTGACTATCACAATATTCATATTTGTGCATGCGAATGGCTTCAACAATGATATTATTAATACTAATGACATCTCCTTTAGCACGCATGAGGTCACGAAGCTCAAATAGACATTTATCAAAATTAGGATCGGTTGGCTTCATTTTTTGAAGGGATATTTAAATTAGTGCCCCTGGTTCCTTAGTTGTGCTCACTTTTCCCCACGCTCCAAACGTTTGCTCACTTTTCCCCTCTTCCTTAGTTGAAACTCTCACAAATGCTCATACCGGCCGTTTGTTGTCTTGACCGTCCATTGACCGTTAATTGCTGACGAATGGGGCCGAGTCTTCGGCTGACTGTGGCTTGCTGACGGGTGGGACCGCAAGGAGACACGTATTGGGCAGCTTGTCTAAATCTAAAACATATCTAGACATGCTGCACTGCACCGCGCCGCTCCGCCTCCTCCGCCGGCGTCGTGCCGCGTCCACCGCAGTTGTTTCCTCCACCCTATGCCCCTATTCCGTTCGTCGGTGACGTCGCGTCTCCGCCAGATATAGCCCACCTCCCCATCTAGGATTACATGGCGATGTTGAGTGAGGACGCCCGGAATGCAGTCGCCCGTGGAGAGGATTGGGTCGAATCCGTGGCAGATAATTCATGGATTAAATCTAGGTAAGCATTGTTTCCTCTCGACTTGACGTTCTAGGCCGTATTTGACTTCTGTTTGCTTGAATCGTTCGAATCTGTGCTCGATTTTACCCGGCTAACTGAAGCCTTTATTTCCTTCAACAAAATAGGATTGATCCCGCGCTGGCTTTCCGGCTGGCGATTAGAATGGAAACTAGTGTGCTGCGTGGTACTAAACCGCATTTGATTTCATCATTTTTCTATCCCGAAGTGGTAGAAACCAGCATATATTTCAAAGATTTGCAAGCTGAGCTAAGAAACACCTATCCCTGGAGTGATGCCGATGCTGTTGCACTGAATTACTTCAGCAGTAACGAGCAAAGATTTCTCCCACTAACTTGCGACGATCATATGCCATTGCTTTTTGCTGGGATTGCTGGCTGCCGATTCGGTAAACTCCAAATCGATGTGCTTCAGCCATGCGCAAAACGGGTGAAGGGGAAGGGAGTTCAGACATCATCTGTCTGTGCTAACAGCCAGCACCCCGGCACTCCTTGTAGGTCGACACCAAGTAAAGCAAGTGGTTCATGGAGCCACAACATGCCTGCTGCCAATTGTGGTTCCGATTCAGCTGCTGCTTCTCGTGTACCTTCTGCAGTTGGTGTAGAAGAGGATGCAGAACCTGACGAGGCAGTGCCTACAAATGATGATGAAGACGAGATGATGTTTCCTGAACTGGTCGATGTAGCCAGTCAGCAAGCAGTGGATGACGAATATATGGAGGAGCCCATCAGCCAAGCTAGGTTTGATGACACTGACGATGAAGAGAAGGTGGAGAACATGGACAGCTTAATCGAGGATGAATACGATGGTGATGACATGCCAACAATTGAGTGGAACAGGGAAAAACCTGAGCTTAGTGTAGATACCATTTTCCAATCAATGGTGGACTGTCGGAATGCAGTGACAACATGGTGCATTATATGTGAAAACACCTATAAGATTAAAAGGAGTGAGACAGCAAGGTTCATAGTTTTTTGTCCATATCCTAGGTGTAGGTGGAAGTTGCATGCATCTCGTATGAGAAAGAGCAAATATATTCAGGTAATCCAAGTTCAGTTAGTAATTTAGTTTCAGATTGTTGAGTAAGGTTTCTTAACTGTTTTTTACCCTTTTATTTTGTTTCAGATAAAGAAAAACCCACACAAGCACACCTGTCCACCTGGAGGGGCAGGGGGGAAGGCCAAAACCAAGCTAGCAAAAACTAGGTGGGTGGCAGATGCTATATTGGATTGGCTGAGAGAAGAACCTGGACTTGGTCCAATAGCACTCCATGGGAAGCTTTTTGAGAAGTACAAGATAGAAATTCCTTACATGAGAATTTTCAATGCTAGGGAAAAGGCTCTTGACAGAATTAATGGTCAATGGAATGACAGTTTTCAGCTGCTTTACACTTTCAAAGCTGAAGTGGAGATGGCAAGTCCAGGGAGTGTTGTAGAGATTGACAAGCATACAGTTCAATTCAAAATAATAGGGAAGTCATTTCAGAAGGAGTGCTTCAGAAGGGCTTTTGTTTGTTTCAAGGCTTGCTGACAGGGGTTTCTAGATGGTTGCAGGCCCTATTTGGCTGTAGATGCTACACATTTGACTGGAAGATGGAGAGGACAGCTAGTAGCAGCTTCTGCAGTTGATGGACACAACTAGCTATTCCCAGTTGCATTTGGTGCGGTGGAGGCAGAGTCTGAGGAAAGTTGGGTCTGGTTTCTGCAGCAGTTGCGCAACATGATAGACACACCCCCAGGTTTGGTTATACACACAGATGCTTGCAAGGGTTTAGAGAGTGCAGTGGAAATTGTATTCCCTGGAGTGGAGCATAGGGAATGTATGCGACACCTAGCGCATAATTTCAAAAAGAAGTTCAAAGGTAAAGTTTATGATGAGAACTTATGGCCAGCATCATACACATGCAACAAAAGGAAGCATGAACACCATTTGGGAGTGTTGTATGCTCAAAATCCTCTTGTGAAGGAGTACATGGATGCACATCATGATAAGGTGTGGTCAAGAAGCAAATTCAACGAAATCTGCAAAGTAGATTATGTGACCAGTAACCTTGCAGAGTGCTTCAATTCAAAGTTCAAGTCAGTGAAAGGGCTCTTGTTGTGGCAAGCATTTGACAAGATGAGGCAAATGATCATGATAAAGATGGCTCTTCGCAAAAGAATTGCAGAAACACAATATGTTGGTCATCAAATGCTCCCATCACTGATTAAGGCATTGCACTTGAAGGCAAGAGGCCTGAAGATGAAATGTAATCGATCTGGTACATATGAGGGAGAGGTTACCTACACTGACACTAAAAATAGGGTATGGAGGTATCCTGTGAACCTAAGTACTAGAGAATGTACTTGTAGGTAATGGCAGATCCGTGGGAAGCCATGCATACATGCCCTACATCTGATGACCGTTACACGGGGTGCAGATGGTGAAGTTGATCAATATTGCTCTGAGTATTTCTCTGTTGCCAAATTTATGGCTGCTTATGCTGACAATGTGCCTGCACTACTGGGGAAAGATCAATGGAACATAGTAGATCCAGGGTTCAAACTTCACGCTCCTGTCATTACTAGACCACCAGGAAGACCAAGGAACCAGAGGATTAGAGCAGGTGAGGAGGGTCGTCTACCAAAGAAGCGTGCTTGCAAAAAGTGTGGAGTTCTGGGGCATATTGCTAGGCTTTGTACCAATGCAGTGGATGCATCATTTGGAGAGGAGGAAAGATGGACATCAGCCAATGCTGAGGAGAATGCAACAGCAATGGAGATTGAAGATGAAGTGGAGAATGCAGCAGCAATGGAGATTGAAGATGCAGTGGAGAATGCAACAGCAAATGAAGCAGAAGATTTTGAAACCATGGCCTTTGATGGTTTTGAAGCTATAAGAGAGGAAAAGGAGGGGGTAATTGTTCCAATTGTGCCTTTAAAGATTACTGAACCCATAGATGACCGTCAAATGGTCGTCAAGTGCTCGGCGAGCGGAACTACTCCATCAGGACCTCCACGGGGAAAACACCAAGTAAAGCCCAAGATCAAAAGGAACAAGAGTCTGAAAGAAAAGAGCATCTCAACTAGGGAAACCAGGAGCAAGACGGTGAAGCCAGCTGCAAACACAAGGAGCAAGTCAAAAATTTGAATTAAGTTGTTGAAAAATGGTTGTGTTGTCAATTGAGGGAGAGTCGATCGCTTAAAACTTGGTAGATTTGTATTAAGATGTTGGCATCTTAAAACTTGGTAGCTTTGGGCTACTGTAATAATGTTGGCATCAGTTGTAATAATGTTGGCATCAGTTGTAATAATGTTGCTTCTACTTTGGTTCCTTATTTGAGTCAAAATTCAAATTTCCATCAAAATTTGAATTTAAATCAATATTTGAATTTGGGCCAAAATTTGGATTCGAGCCAAAGTTGAAGTTGAATATTGGAGGTTCATTGCTCTGCGCGGTGTATTTGATCGAGCATTTCAAGTCCAATATTCTTAGGTGAACACTCTGAATGAGAAATGTGGTAGAAACGAGCTCGAAAGCTAGGGTAAACAACCCTATTTGAAATCAAGTTTTTTTTACCTTCCCTAAATGAGACATATATATTTTTATTAACACTTGTTCCATATATATAGGGTAAAAACGAAGTCTCACTATTTATTGATTAATATTCATATTACTACATTTTTTTGGAAAAATATGCTTTTAATTCAAAACTGTCAAATAACACGTTTTAGATATGAAAATGAAAAAGTAACTTCAGATCCTTCTTATTCACTCCAAAATGAAGCTATGGAGATTTTTCTGATTTTTTTTTAATTTTGTTTTTCAAACCCTAAACCCTCTCTCCCTATTCTACGAACTCTAAAAATGTTCATAGGTGATAGGTCATTTTTGTGAAGGCTTTTTGCATGAAAATGACCTACACCAAGTTTATATTTTTTTCTCATAACCTTGTCACATATGACGGCTATGTGCGCAAGAATTACAACATTTTGATTTTTTTTGAATTTCTTAAAAACATTTGAACTTGATTTCGACACGTCACTTCAAAAAATGACTTTTTAAAAAAACGCCCCTATACCGAGTTTATATTTTTTATGGTAACTAGGTCTCATAAACAGACGAACTACGTTTGTTTTATATTTTTGCGATTTTTTCTAATTTAGTTATGGCCATTTGGAATCTGGTCAAACCCTAATAACCCCGTTGACTCGCTCATAACCCCGCAGAAATGCTCCAAACCCTAGCGTCCAACATCCGCCGTCGGATCATACCCTAGCGCCAAACACCACCCGTCAGATGTGGGCAGTCATGCGCGATCCGCGTGATGCATCCTGATTGGCTACTGCACTGTCCTTCTCGGATTTTTACGATCTGCCCCACTTTGCATATGAAATTGTATTTTTCGCACATGACCACCATATGTCAGTGTTAAGAGTTGGTTCAAATATTCAAACTGCAAAATACAATGTGGCAAATCGTCAATATAGCTTCCCCTTCTCCTCTTCTCCATGTGACAAACAAAGGCATCGAGCAGATCGAGCAATTCCTCTGTTTCTTTCCCCATCTTCTCGTTCTTCTTCCTCTCGACCAATTCCTCTGTTTTTTCCTCTCGGGCGATATGTCGACCTCCTCGTCAGCCCCCCGTTCCACATGGCCGGTGTATGGTCCAGTGCCGATGACTCGATTCACTGACTGCCCACGGATTGCGCCACTGAAGCGGTTGACTTCGAAGGAGGAGAAGAATGGGAACTTTGGGCGCGAGTTCGTCAAATGCGAGAGCAAGCCGAAGGGGCAGGTTAGATCTGAGTTTTCCTCGCATCCTTTATCTCTGTCAGATTTGGATTTAGGTTACATGATTTCGTTTTCAGATCGTGAAGAAATGCCATCATTTCGAGTGGATGGATGATTACATCCAGAGGCTTCAAGGGTTGGGCTTGCTGGATTCGAGGGGGGATGCAATCCGCGAGTTCAATCTGCCCCATGACAGTGCCACTCCGGCAGCAGCAGCGCGTCCGGGATACCCGATGGTGGTAGATGTCGAACTGAAGACAGAATTGAAGAAGATGAACAAGAACTTCAAGCAGCCGATTGAGTTGAAGAAGCAATCCAATCTGATAGCTTTAGGAATACTTGCTCTAGGAATTTTTTACTTGATGGCCATCTCTCGTTAGAGATGTTTGTCTACTGTTGTTGCCACTGTTTAGCAATCCTCGTCTGTTTATCTCAAATGCAACTCTGTTTAGTGCAACTGTCGATCTCTGAATGTATGCAGTTTACTGTTAAGTTTCGACACTTTCAGTTTTGACAGAAGACAACTACTAGTTCAGTGATAGGATTATTTTGTTAGCTAATAACCTCGAGTGTTGGGTCATACCCTAGCTCGTCAGATGACAGTAAGCAGTACTTGAGCAGCACGAGGGATATACATCAATTCATCTCTTCTCTCTCGCACTTGCCAAACTTTTGTCCTCGAGTTCGTCAGTTCTGCTAGACAAAAAACCTAGTTTGCGGGCCCAAAGAGAATCAAGCTGCAATAGGCCCACAAAGGATAAATGAGGCCCAGAAACAAGTGATGTTTCTTTTTTTGTTTAGGAACGATTGCTTTGTTCTTTTTTGTTTTTGATTGATTTTTTCATTAATTTGATTACCCAAACTCTTCTATCTCATTGAGGAATTTTTTGGCTTTCCTTTATGGGTCCCTTCATTTATCCTTTTGACTAAAGCCAAACATCTCAAAGTGTAGTTTTCTACATAGTGTAATTTATACTTCATGATTGGAAAAAGAGGTCCAACCATACTTCAAACATAGTGTAGTTTTCTACATATTAAAGTAGGGATTAAAGTATACAAAACTACACTTTTGACTAAAGCCAAACATCTCAAAGTATTTGATACTTCAATATTTCTAAAAACCAAAGTATTCTTGGAATACCTAAAAAATACAGAGCTCAGCAAACCAAAGCCGTGTACAAATGTACAATATGTTCTTATTTTTAGAAGGCATCTATAAACACATCATTTTTAGTTAGTTTGGTTAATTTTTCCCACGCCAATTAGCCGTGTCTAAACTTGGGACAAACAAAATACAAACATAACAAAGCATTAATATAACACACATAACTTAACTTAGATAGGGTTGCTAGGGCAACATAAGTTCTTGGGACATATAACACGACACCAATTTCTTACATAGATAATAATAATTAGGGTAGCTAGGTCGGGCAACACACACACCAAACTAATACTACATACTAGATAGGGTAGCTAGGGCAACACCGCCATGTCTTCACCGTCGTCTTCACCTTAACCGCCGGCTTCACCGTCTTCTTCGCCGCCGGCTTCAGTACTCCTCCTCCTCAAGGCCGTTGTCGCCGAGGTAGTACGGGAGGTTGTGCATGCGGTCGCGAGCGGGGAAGATGCTCTCGAACTCGGTGAAGATGTTATTGGTGGTGGATGCGATGAACTCACACCCACACCAATACACCTTGCCGAGCAGGTGGTAGGCATCGAACCTGTTGGTGAAGTGGACGACGAGCCTTACCAGTGGAGCGTTCGCGTGGGGACGCTGCTCCACGAGGTTGAACATGGGCGGCACGGAGGAACCCCCATGCAAGCTCAGTGCTACCCCTCCAGCGTGAGAACGCCCACACGCGGAGCGATTCCTCGACGACGACGTTGGCGGGGTACCGCCGTTCCGGCACGGTGGGAGGCTCTTGGAACGTTGGGCCGTAGAATTGCATCTTGAACGCTTCACTGAGTGGAACCACCCTGCCTTTTGGGGGAAGAAGAGAAGTGGGAGGCGCAGATGGATCTGTAGAAGAAGAGGCAATGAAGGGCAGTTTAAATAGCCGGGGGAGACGAAGTGGGTACATGCGCAAACGGCATAGATCGTGACTCAGTGCTGTTGTGTGAACCGATGCGATCATCAATGTGTGAACGTGAATCGAAGCGAGCGTGCTCTGCGTTGGCGGCTGTGCGTGCTCTGCGTTGGCGGCTGCCTCCCCCTGCTGCGTTGGCGGCTGCCTGCCACCCCCTTCTGCGTGCTCTGCGTTGGCGGCTGCCCCTTCTGCATGCCCCTTCTGCCACCGGCACAACAGAATTGAGCGGCAGCCGTGCGGCGTGAACTGATGCCTCCACATATGGACGCGAGCGTGCGAGCATGCGTGCAGCCTGCCCCTTCTGCCAACGTCACGTATGCCTGCGACGCGTGAAACGACGTTGCGGAGCGACTGAATCCACTGGCAACCGTGCGACACGGATCGATGTGTGCGTGTCGGCGTGCATGGCGGTGTTTGCATGCATAGCAGGCTACATCGATGCCAAAGACGGGCATGCATAGCAAGCTGCATCCATCGATAGTAGGCTTTTTTAATTTATTACCAACAAACTAACGGGCCCGTCCTATGAACACAAACACGGCCCAACCAGCGAAGCCACAACCACAGTCAACAGAGTTCAACATGGCCCCACAAGTCAGTTAACGGCCAAGACGGCAAACGCCTATTATCAACATTTGTGAGAGTTTCAGCTAAGGGAGAGGGGAAAAGTGAGCAAAAGTTTGAAGCGTGGGGAAAACTAAGCACAACTAAGGAATTGGGGGCACAGATGGAATAATCCCTTTTTGGAAAGGCAATGCATTTGTGGATAATGATATCAAGATTTTTCAAGGAATTATTTGGATATCTTTTCTCTAAGTCTTTCCACAAGGTATGATCACACTCAAAATCTTGCATTTGATTAAGCACATTTCTTGGTAGTCCTCTAATGATTAGATTAACAACTTGAAGATTACCATGCATATCAATTTCATCATCATGAGAAGGATGTATGGGATCAAAGGGAGGCACATAGGTATATTCAACATACTTGCGTAAATGGAACTCATCAAATATATCAAGCATTTCATCTTTCCATTGTCTAAAATATTCCACATCAAGAATAGGTACTCTACAACTAAAAATCCCAGAACTAGTCACATTCATCTTCCTCCAACGGAGATTAAACCAAGATTTTGGAGACCTTGCTCTGATACCAAATGTAGGATTGAAATAAGGTGTGTCTAGAGGGGTGGGGAGAATAGACTACTTGTCAAGATAAAAATCCTAGCCTCACCAAATCATATGGAGGGCAGAATTTCAGCAATACTAACAAGTCTAGTACACCCTACGCATGCTAGTCAACATATATGACATCGGAAAAGTAAAGACTTCACACATGTAATAAAGTGTAGAGTTTAGGAGATCAAACGGAGAGAGGTTGACATGACGATTTTTGGCGTGGTTCCGATAGGTGGTGCTATCGTACGTCCATGTTAGTGGAGAGTTCAACCCACGGAGGGTAACGACTGCGAGAGTCCATGGAGGGCTCCCCACACGAAGGGTCCATGAAGAAGCGACCTTGTCTATTCCACCACAGCTTCCGTCCACGAAGGACTAGCCTTACTCACAGTAGATCATCACGAAGTAGGCGATCTGCTTGCCCTTACAAACATCTTGGTTCAACCCCACAGCATGAAGTAGGAGGCTCCCAAGCGACACCTAACCAATCTAGGAGGCACCACCCTCCAAAAGGTAATAGATGTGGTAGAACAATGAACTCCTTGCTCTTGTGCTTCTAAAGATAGTCTCCTCAACACAAAATCACTCTCTCACAGAATAGGCACGGGTAGGACAGATTGATTTGGTGGAAAGCAACTTGGGGAGGCTAGAGATCAAGTTTCAAATGATTGGAATGGAATATCTTGGTCTCAACACATGAGTAGGTGGCTCTCTCTAAGAAAAATAGATCTGGCAATGAAGTTTGTGTTCTGAGTGCTTCTCCCACGAATGATAGGTGGGTGAAGGGGTATATATAGACAAAAATAAAATCCAACTGTTACACCTAAAGTGGCAAACTCGGTAAGACCGAAGTCATAAACTCGGTGCTACCGACCTACACAAAAGGTTGCAACTTTTAATCTCAGTGGAACTGATGTATGAAACTCGGTGGCACCAAAAATCTGGCTAACAGTCTGATGACCAAACTCAGTGACACCGATACTCAAACTCGGAAATTCCAATTTTGTGTATCGAGGCAAGAGAATGTTAGTCACCCAAACTCGGTAGCACTGACATGGTTTCGGTTGCACCGATTTGGTGGGAATGTCTAGGGTTCAGTTGGAGATCAAACTTGGTGAGGCCGAAATGGGAAACTTGGTGTCACCAATTTTGAGTTGAGGTTTTGGATAGAATGGTTATGTGGGAAAAATGGCTGAGTATTTTGGTGGCTAACTTAGAGTACTTGAGAAACGAGTTCATTTTAATACCTCACCCCCTTTTAATAGTATTGGCTTTCCTATGGACTCAAATGTGATTTCTCACAAATATAAAATGAAGAGTCTTCTAGCTTGAAGCTTGGGAAAATCCTATTCCTTCCTTGCATCAAAGGGGCATCTCCACGTATGCCTTTAGCCAATGCTCTCTATGGACTATTCTGAAATATACTTGGTAAAAGTGTTAGTCCAAGAGACAATGTATGTTTTCATGAATTATCAAAACCACCAAGGGAGTACATGTGCTTTCAGGGGGTGGTCAGCGTCGTTCTGGTGGTGGAACGACCTGAGGAGGGCAAGGAGTTACCGGTTCAGTGCCCTGTCTACTATCAAAGCGAGGTCCTCTGCGCCTCCAAGCAAAACTACCCCCACTACAAGAAGATGTGCTATGGCATATACTTCGCCGCCAAGAAGCTAAAGCAATACTTCTAGGAGCACACAGTCACCGTGGTGAGCACGGCTCCGCTTTCGGAGATCAGGGGCAACCGGGACGCCACCGGTCGAATCGCCAAGTAGACCATCGCCATGGCCGACCACGACATCCAGTACGAGCCGCGCACGGCCATTAAGTCTCGGACGGTGGCCAACTTCCTTGTCGACTGGGCCGAGACCCAGTTCATGCCGGCACCTCCGGATGCCACGCATTGGCGCATGCACTTCGACGGATCCAATATGCGAACTGGTTTGGGAGTCGGCATTGTCCTGTCATCCTTAAAAGGGGACCAACACAAGTACACCCTCCAAATCCACTTCGCCGCCACCAACAACGTGGCCGAGTACGAGGCGCTCGTCCAGGACCTCCGGCTAGCCACGGAGATCAGCATCCGGCGAATCCTCTGCTTTGGAAAGTCGGATCTCATGGTGCAGTAGGTCTCTAGCGAATGGGACGCGAGGGACGCCAACATGGCCAGCTACCGCTTCCTCATCCAACAGCTCTCCGGCTCCTTCAAGGCTAGTGAGTTCCATCATGTTCCCCGAGCGGACAATGAGGCGACGGATGCACTAGCAAAAATCGGCTCCACCCAGCAGGCGATCCTAGACGGCATCTCCTTCGAGCAACTGCACAAGCCGTCAATCAAGTCATCTCCAGAGTTGACATCCATCTTCGTGCCCGCAGATCTGTCCGGTTCAACCTCGGGCCCGGGGGCTCCTCCGGCTTCGCCCATGGTGCCGGCTCCGGACAGGCCTGTGGCGGCCGGATCCATACCCGTAGCCGTCATGACAGTGGAAGGCGCATCTGCCTCCGCCGTGGTCCCGGGGGCTGACGGTTCTGCCTCGGGGACTCCGATCAGAAACCCGGGGGCTCCGACTCCCCCGGTTCCTCTGCTCGATCCGGCTCTGGCTCCCGTCTCGGTCCCGGTTTGGGCTCAGCTAATCCTTAGGTACGTCATGCATGGCGAGCTTCCTCCGGACGAAGCCGAAGCCCGACATATCCAACGCTGGCCCACTGCCTACGCCATCGTCAACCACGAGTTGGTTCATCGCAGCGCAACCGACGTCTTTCAGCGTTGCGTCTAATCGGAGAAGGGACAAGAGATGCTCAGAGATATCCACCAGGGCGAGTGCGGACACCACGCTGCCTCGAGAACCTTGGTGGCTAAGGCCTTTCGCCACGGGCTCTATTTTCCAACAGCCCTGCAAGAAGCTAAGCAGCTCGTCGAAGAGTGCGAGGGGTGCCAGCGCTTTAGCACACAGAGCCACCTTCCGGCTACGGCCCTCAAGACCATCCCTCTCTCATGGCCTTTCACCGTCTGGGAGCTCGACATGGTGGGACCATTCAAGACCGCTTGAGGAAGCATGACACACCTCCTCGTAGTCATCAACAAGTTCACGAAGTGGATCGAGGCAAGACCAATCAAGAAGCTAGACGGCCCCATGGCCGTCCGATTTACCAAGGATATCACCGTCCGCTATGGCGTCCCCCACAACATCATCACGGACAATGCTTCGCCAAAGGAGCGATGGCACTTTTGTGCTCCAAAGAAGGCATCTCACTCGACCTTGCTTCAGTGGCCCACCCGCAGTCAAATGGCCAGGCGGAAAGAGCAAACGTATTGATCCTAGACGGCATCAAGCCACGACTGCTGGATCCGGTCCGGTCGGCCGGCTGCTGGATCGAAGAGTTGCCAGTCGTTTTGTGGAGCCTCCGCACCACGCCGAACCGGTCAACTGGTTTCACTCTGTTCTTCCTCGTGTACGGGTCCGAGGCGGTCATCTCAATGGACATCGAGTTCGACTCGCCTCGCATAACCTTGTACACGAAGACATGTGCAAGAGAAGCAAGAGAAGACGACGTTGACCTGCTCGAGGAGGCATGCGAGCTGGCCTTGAGCTGGACGGCCATCTACCAACAGAAGCTTCGCCACTCCCACAGCAAGCGTATCAGGCCCCTTTCCTTCCGTGAAGGGGACCTTGTACTCAGGCGAATCGAACAAACCGTCGGCGAGCACAAGCTATCCTCCCCATGAGAGGGGCCTTTCATCATCAGCAAGGCGTTGCACAACAACGCATACTATCTGATAGACGCCCACAAGCCGCAGAAGCGGAACAGAGATGCATCCGACAAGGAGTCGGAGCATCCATGGAACGCAGCACTCCTTTGTCTGTTCTATTGCTAAGAAAGAAAGAACTAGTGTACGTATGTATCCCCTACCATTTTGGGCTTAATGAATGCAGCGGGTGCCCCAAGCCAACGTTTGGAGCATACCTTTTCGATTCCCTCAAAACATGTTGTTTATTGAGCAATCTCCCCGATTCGAATCCTCTGATCCGGGGGCTCGCTGGCCGGCCCGAGCCACTTTCTATTTGAAGCCGGTCAAATAGTGTGTGCCGAGCAGAAAACCTTACCACCCTAGCTAGCTACAGACCGGCTCCTGACTGTCCAGCTAGTGGAGCCGTGGATGGAAAGCTTCACGCATGCAAACAACGACTACGAAGGAGCAACCCGCTCGGGCTAGTCAAACCCTCCGCGGTTATTTTTAGCCGTCCTCTATCGTGCTCATTCTAAGTCTAATTGTTCCCGCGGCTCCAGAAATCCATGGCCAACCCCCAAAGGCAGATGCCCCGTCCCAGTCACAGGCCGGCTCCCGGCTGTCCGGCTGGCGGGGCGGAAGCCCGAGAGGGAAAGGCTTTGGGTAGCCAGAAACCAAAGGAACAGAAGACTAAAAGCGAGTCGGCAAGCACAATTTATTTTTGAACAAACTTCGAAGCTTGCATATATCACACAAAAAGCATAAAAGGCCCACGACCATAGGTTCATTACATCATGCCCCCAGTGCACGGAACTACGAACTAACTAAATGTAGAAAAAGGAAAAGCTCTAGCCGGGGGCCGCTCCACCCTCCGCTTCGGCGTCGCTCGCGGCAGTCGAGGCGGATGCCCCAGCACGCCCAGTTGAGCCAAGGTGGACACCCCATCTCCGGCTTCGATGCCTCCCCGTCGGCCATCGCGAATGTGTCCTCCTCCAGAAGTGGATCGTCATATACATCTTCACCGGAGTCGGTGCCCTCGAGATCCATCTCCCCAGTGCTGTCTTCGGGGTCGTCAAGGGCCAACCAGCTGTCTTCGGTGATGCCCTCAAGAACCGCGCTGCCGTCGGCTCTCTGCTCCGGGACGTACTCATCCCACGGGGCAAAAGATGCAAGGTCGCTGGCCCCATGAGCAGCTCACCCTTGACCGCCGCTAGCTCCGCTTCCGTGTCGGCGCGTTGGGACGCGAGCAGGCCCAAGTCCAGGTACGAGTACCGCAACTTGGCTACCCAGATTGCCATATACATGCTGGCTCGCGCCGTCGAGGCGCGCCAGGCTCCCACCTACGCGCTCCCAGCCTCCAGCCACCGCGATAGCCGGCTCATGGACTCCGGCTCCACCGCACCCGGCAAGATGGTGCGGACGACGGCCAACCCGGCCTCCTGGAGCAGCCCTAGGGCTCACTCCATCTCCTTCAGGCGGGCCCTAGCGGCAATCCCAAGCTCGTCCATGGTCCAGCCGGCAAACGCCGCAATATGGACGCTTGCATCCCGCTGCTCCTTGCGATGGGCCATCATGGCCGCATCCGCCACATCCTGCATCCCTGGGGAGATATTTTGGGGAGGAAAGCGGATGCGCGGCGTAAGAAAAGAAAAGAAGGGGCCAGGACCAAAATGGCGCAAGAAGAATAAATCAAGACGAAGAAGACTTACTCGAGAGGAGCGTGTCCACCTCATATGCCTCCTCCACCAGCTCATGCTCCTTGGTCGCAAACGCCTTGACCTGGTTGGGAGCTCGGTCTGTGCAACCCGCGTCGTGTGGACCGTCTCCAGCAGCCGGTCGTCCTTGGCCTTTAGCTCCCCACCATGGACCGTGTCCAATCACTCCAGCTCCACGTGGTGGGCTACATCCCGCTGCCCTAGGGCCACGCGGTGAGCCACATCCCGCTGCTCCAGGGCCTCGTGGTGAGCCTCGTCTCGCTGCTCCAGATCTGCATGCTGGGCCGCCTCACGGTCCTTCTTCTCTGTCTGGAGAAGGTCCGCCTCCTTGCGCAGCCGGACACACTCTTGCTGGGCATCCCGCTGTTGGCCGGCTTGGGCCAGCCGACTCCGAATATCGGCCAACTCGCTCTCCACCTCCTTGTACCAGCCCAATAGCGTGTTGTGGGCGGTCACCCGGCGGTCAAGATAATCTTGCAAAGAAAAAGAAAGAATTCACTGCGGGTAAGACTCGACCCGGTGATTCCCAGCCACTCTGCCTCTCGGGGGGCTAAACCCAGTGGGTGCACTGGCGCACCCTCACTAAAGGAAAAATAAAAATTCCGAAGAAGAAAGAACAAAGGGTTAGAAAGCTTACCCCGGCCGATTGCTCAAGGTGAGCAGCCACTCCTGCGTTGCTTGGGCCACCTGGAGCGCATGGTTGCGACATTCAACGAACTGCGCGATCAACACGGGTACCCCACTTACTTGTGCATCGGGGACTCCTCCTCCGAGGTTCCTGCCGGCTGCGACCCAGGTCTCCATCTGCCGGTTCCCGACATTGGAGCCGGCTTTGGTTAAATCTGGGTCGCGCGTGGACACAACCATGGTCTCGGCTCCCGAAGGCGCGCCCCCGACCGACTCCTTCGACGAGTCAGGCTGGAAGGGACCTCAACTTCTAAGGCTCCGCCTCCTACATTCGCAGCCGGATCGCTGGCGGTCTTCGCATTGCCGCTCGCAGCCTCCGTCCCGATTGGCGGAAACTCGACCTCCGGCGCGGCTTCGGGCGCCTCCGGCACGACATTCGGCGCGACTTTGGGAGCCGCCTCGGGCGCCTCCGACGCATTGTTGGGCCCCTTCTCGGGCCCCTTGGTGGCATCCATCTTGCTCGCATCCGTGTGCACCACCTCGTCGGTCCGTGCGTCCGCCTCCCGCCACCGCACGGGGTCGTGCATCCTCCAGGACCGCTTCTCCTTGGCCGGCGGCTCTTCTATAGAGTCGTCCGCATGTGCCTCCACGCGGGTCCCTCCGACCGCCATCTTCCGGGCCGCCTCCTCCCACGGATGTCGCTCCTGTTGGATCAACATCATCTGCGAAGATTCCATCTCGGCCCAGCCGGCGCGCCCCTTCTTGGTGCCCCCTCCACCCTCCAACGTTGCCGTCCATGTCGACTTTGCCAAGGTGCTGAGGGCCCTTCTTGTCATCCTCTAATAGGCATGACCTCTCACGAAGAAAATACGATAAAGGGGAACGGGCTGGTCGGAGAGCTTTCCCGATGCTGACGGGAACCGACCGCCTGTAAGGCCCCGCCGGTAGGACCCGCTACTTCTTCACGCCGCCTCCACAGCCGCCTACCGAAGGTCCATCGGCTGCTCGCTTCGGATCCGGGGAAACACCCACCAGCTTCTTGCCCCGCTTCTTCGCCTCCACCTCGTCTTCGGCGGAGCCACGGCCGGCTCGGCACGCTTGTGTCGTCCTCCGATACCTCCAGATCCTCCACGGTGTCTACATCGCGTGACTTTGGTGACTCAGCATCATCACCAGACCAACCCAGCAACACAGACTTGAGAAACTCACCAGCTAGCTCGGAGCCCTCCGACTCCTCTGCGTCATCTCCCGACGCCTCATCTCTGATGCGGGCCATCTCCCTCGGCTGTGTTGGAAATATGCCCTAGAGGCAATGATAAATAGTTATTATTATATTTCCTGTTACAAGATAATCGCTTATTATCCATGCTATAATTGTATTGAATGAAAACATAGATACATGTGTGGATACATAGACAAAAGAATGTCCCTAGCAAGCCTCTAGTTGGCTAGCTAGTTGATAAAGGATAGTCAAGGTTTTCTGACTATGTGCAAGTGTTGTCACTTGATTGCTGGATCACATCATTAGGAGAATCATGTGATGGACTAGACCCAAACGATGATCATAGCATATTGATCGTGTCATTTTATTACTATTTTTTCTGCATGTCAAGTATTTATTCCTATGACCATGAGATCATATAACTCACTGGCACCGGAGGAATACCTTGTGTGTATCAAACGTCGCAACGTAACTAGGTGACTATAAAGATGCTCTACAGGTATCTCCGAAGGTTTTCTTTGAGTTAGTATGGATTGAGACTGGGCTTTGTCACTCCGTGTGACGGAGAGGTATCTCGGGGCCCACTCGGTAATACAACATCACACACAAGCCTTGCAAGCAATGTGACTAAGTGTAAGTCAAGGGATCTTGTATTACGGAATGAGTAAAGAGACTTGCCGGTAACGAGATTGAAATAGGTATGCGGATACCGACGATCGAATCTCGGGCAAGTAACATATCGAAGAACAAAGGGAATGACATACGAGATTATAGGAATCCATGGCACTGAGGTTCAACCGATAAGATATTTGGAGAATATGTAGGATCCAACATGGGTATCGAGGTCCCGCTATTGGATATTGACCAAGGAGTGTCTCGGGTCATGTCTACATAGTTCTTGAACCCGCGGGGTGTGCACACATAAGGTTCGATGAGGTTTTAGTATAGTTGAGTTATATGTGTGGTTACCGAATGCTGTTCGGATTCCCGGATGAGATCACGGATGTCACGAGGGTTTCCGGAATGGTCCGGAAACAAAGATTGATATATATAGGATGGTTTCATTTGGTCACCGGAAAGTTTCGGGCAATTCTGGCAGTGTGCCGGGAGGGACGAATGGATTCCGAGTGTTTAACAGGAGGGGCCCACCTACCCGGGAGTGAGCCCAGGGCCCTAGGGTGGCGCACCAAGTCCTTATTGGGCTGGTGGAGTCAGCCCAAGAGGGCTATGGTGCCACATGTAAAAATACCAAAGGAAAAGAAGAAAAAAAGGAAAGAGGGAGGTCGGAAGGAAGAGGAGGACTCCTCCTTCCCAAACCGAATTGGAGGAAGAGTCCTCGTCCTCCCTGGCGGCCGGCGCACCTTGGGACCTTGTGGCCCAAGGCTAGCCCCTCCCCTCCTGCTATATATATTGGTGGTTTAGGGCTTTTTGAGACACAACTTTGCCACGTGTAACTCAAGGCTATTCCACATAGTTTTACCTCTAGATCGGATTTCTGCGGAGCTCGGGTGGAGCCCCGCAGGACTAGATCGTCACCACCACCGGAGCTCCGTCACGCTGCCGGAGAACTCATCTACTTCTCCGTCTTGCTTGCTGGATCAAGAAGGCCGAGATCATCGTCGAGCTGTACGTGTGCTGAACGCGGAGGTGTCGTCTGCTACGGTAACAAAAGTCCTTCCTTGGCGCTAGGAATTCTTCTTGCTACTTCTCTGGTTTGCGTCGGTTTTTTCCCTTGAAGAGGAAAGGGTTATGCAGCACATGAGCAGTAAGTATTTCCCTCAGTTTGAGAACCAAGTATCGATCCAGAAGGAGGGTCTCATCAAGTCCAGAGTACCTGCGCAAACACAAACAAGCTTGCACCCAACGCATTCAAAGGGGTTGTTAATCCCTTCAAGATTGTTTGCAAAGTGAGATCTGAAGGCAGAAAGTGCAACGAAGTAAAAAGTGTAAGGCTGAAAATATGGTGTGGAGTAGACCCGGGGGCCATAGTGTTCACTAGAGGCTTCTCTCAAAATAGCAAATATCACGGTGGGTGAACAAATTACTGTCGAGCAATTGATAGAACCACGCAAAGTCATGACGATATCTAAGGCAATGATCATACATATAGGCATCACGTCCGAGACAAGTAGACCGATACTTTCTGGATCTACTACTATTACTCCACACATCGACCGCTATCCAGCATGCATCTAGTGTATTGAGTTCATGACGAACAGAGTAACGCCTTAAGCAAGATTACATGATGTAGAAGGATAATCTCAAACCAATGATGAAAACCCCATCTTTTTACCCTTGATGGCAACAACACGATGCGTGCCTCGCTACCCCTTCTGTCACTGGGTGAGGTCACCACACGGTATGAACCCAAAACCAAGCACTTCTCCCATTGCAAGAATCATAGATCTAGTTGGCCAAAAAAAACCCACAACTCGAAGAGAATTACAAGGGTATGAAATCATGCAAAAGAGAGATCAGAAGAAACTCAAATAAGATTCATAGTTAATCTGATCATAAATCCACAATTCATCGGATCTCGACAAACACACCGCAAAAGAAGATTACATCAGATAGATATCCATGAAGATCATGGAGAACTATGTATTGAAGATCCAAGAGAGAGAAGAAGCCATCTAGCTACTAGCTATGGACCCGTAGGTCTATGGTGAACTACTCACGCATCATCGGAGAGGTCATGGTGTTGATGAAGAAGCCCTCCGTATCCGAATCCCCCCTCCGGCAGGGCACCGGAACGTGCCCCAGATGGGATCTTGCGGAGACAGAAGCTTGCGGCGGCGGAAAAGTACTTTCGGTGATCTCCTGATTTTTTTGGGATTTTTAGGGAATATATACTTCCAGCAAGTTACTTTCTTGTTTCATGTGGTATGGTTTGCATGTGTGAAGTGATTCAAAATCAAGAGTCCAAACGATCCATCTGCATGGCGTTTCTTCATGCGTTCATACCAATAGGTATGGTTTGCATGTCTCAAACGTTTCAAAAATGAGTGAGTACAAAGATCCATCATTATGGAGCTTCTTCATGCACTTTATATCGACATGACTCAAGCGGCAGTGCCACAAGTAAGTGGTACTATCATTACTACTTTGTATCTTTTGGCATCAATATCATGAACATGTGTATCACTACGATCGAGATTCAATAAACCATTGAAGGTAATCATTCAAACAAATAGAATAACCATTATTCTCTTTAAATGAATAATCTTGTTGCAATAAACACGGTCCAATCATGTTCATGCTCAACGCAAACACGAAATAACATTTATTTAGTTTTAACACCAATCCCGATGGTAGAGGGAGCATGCGGTGTTTTTGATCACATCAACCTTGGAAACACTTTCAACACGTGTCGTCACCTCGCCTTTAGCTAGTCTTCGTTTATTCCGGAGCTTTCATTTTGAGTCACTAATCACTTAGAAACCAAACCGGTATCCAATACCCTCGTGCGACTAGGAGTACTAGTAAACTACACATCAATATCATGTATATCAAATATACTTCTGTCGACTTTGCCAACCTTCTTATCTACCAAGCATCTAGGGTAGCTCCACCTCGGTGACCGTTCCCCTCATAACAGAAGCACTTAGTCTCGGGTTTGGGTTCAATCTGGGGTTTCTTCATTAGAGCAGCAATTGGTTTGTCGTTTCATGAAGTATCCCTTCTAACCCTTGCCCTTCTTGAAACTAGTGGTTTTACTAACCATCAACAATTGATGCTCCTTCTTGATTTCTACTTCCGCAGTGTTAAACATTACGAATCGCTCAAGGATCATCATATTTATCCTTGATATGTTATAGTTCATCACGAAGCTCTAGCAGCTTGGTGGCAGTGACTTTGAAGAACCATCACTATCTCATCTGGAAGATTAACTCCCACTTGATTCAAGCGAATGTTCTACTCAGACAATCTGAGCACTCATCTCAGTTGTGCTTCCCTTGCAACGGCCCCAGAAATTGTCGGGTTGACGGCACCAGGAATCCTTCAGCTGCGGCTACGCCTTAAGGGACTTCCTAGGCAAGTATGCAAAGGATTTTCCCCGTGGCCTTGGAGCCTTGCGTTGGTGTTCCCTCGAAGCAGAAAGGGTGATGTAGCACAGCGGTGGTAAGTATTTCACTCAGTTTGAGAACCAAGGTATCAATCTAGTGGAGGAGTATCACAAGATCCTGCACAAACACAAAAGCTTGCTCGCAACGCTATGAAGGGGTTGTCAATCCCTTATAGATTGTTTGCCAAGTGAGAACTGAAAGCAACAAAGTAACAAAGCAAAGTAAAAGCGGAGATGTAAACGATGGATGTGAATAGACCCGGGGGGCGTAGTGTTTACTAGTGGCTTCTCTCATGAAAGCAAGTAGACGGTGGGTGAACAAATTACTGTCGAGCAATTGATAGAACCGCGCAAAGTCGTGACGATATCTATGCAATGATTATTTCTATAGGCATCACGTCCAAAACAAGTAGAACGATACTGTCTGCATCTACTACTATTACTCCACACGTCGACCGCTATCCAGCATGCATCTAGTGTATTAAGTCCATAAGAACAGAGTAACGCCTTAAGCAAGATGACATGATGTAGAGGGATAATCTCAAACCAATGATAAAAACCCCATCCTTTTACCCTTGATGGCAACTACTTGATGTGTGCCTTGCTGCCCCTACTGTCACTGGGAAAGGTCACCACATGGTAGAACCCAAAACCAAGCACTTCTCCCATTGCAAGAATCATAGATCTAGTTGGCCAAACAAAACCCAAGACTCGGAGAGACTTACAAGGATATCAAATCGTGCATATAATAAATCAGCAAAGACTCAAATATATATCATAGATAATCTGATCAAAAATCCACAATTCATCGGATCTCGACAAACACACCGCCAAAGAAGATTACATTGGATAGATCTCCATGAAGATCATGGAGAACTTTGTATTGAAGATCCAACAGAGAGAAGAAGCCATCTAGCTACTAACTACGGACCCGTAGGTCTGAAGTGGACTACTCACGAGTCATTGGAGGGGCAATGATGATGATGAAGAAGCCCTCCAACTCGAAAGTCCCCTCCGGCAGGGTGCCGGGAAGGGTCTCTAGATGAGATCTCGCGGAAACGGAAGCTTGTGGCGGCGGAAAAGTATTTTCGAGGCTCCCCTGATATTTTGCGGAATATTTGGGAATTTATAGACAAAGACCTAGGTCAGGGGCGGCCAGGGAGGCCACAAGCCTGCCCCCCTCCACCTCCCCCTTGTGGCGGAGTGGGGGCTTGTGGGCTCCCTGGAGCCCACCTGGCTTGGCCCAAAAGCCCCCTGGTCTTCTTCCGTTCGGGAAAAAATCATTTCGGGTTTTTTCTTCCGTTTGGACTCCGTTCCAAAATCAGATCTGAAAAGAGTCAAAAACACGGAAAAACAAGAACTGGCACTTGGCAATGAATTAATAAGTTAGTCCCAAAAAAAGATATAAAAGGTACGTAAAACAACCAAAGAAGACAAGATAACAGCGTGAAACCATAAAAAATAATAGATACGTTTGGGACGTATCAAGCACATGCTCAACGATTGAGCTTTTCTCCTTTACTTTGTAGACAAAGGATCTTGTCGGAGATCTCATACTTCTCAACAAGGGCACAAGCATGAAATCTCAATTTCATCTCTTAGAACATCTCTTATGTTCCGTGACATTTCAAAACGTTTTTGGCGCCTTGCTTCTAAGCCATTAAGTATTACGCACTAAACTATCACGTAGTCATAAAAATGTGTATGTTAGATGTTCGCAACATCCACAGACGACGCTCGAGGTGCAGTACACCGAGTGGTGCATTAAGGACATAAGCCTTCTGTGCAGCAATGAGGACAATCCTCAGTTTTACGGACTTAGACCGCAAAGTTCCTACTATCATCTTTCAACTAAATTTTCTCTAGGAACATATAAAAAACTGTAGAGCTATAGCGCAAGCTACATCATAATTCACAAAGAACTTTTAACTATGTTCATGATAATTAGTTCAATTAATCATATTACTTAAGAACTCCCACACAAAAAATACATACCTCTAGTCAATTGAGTGGTGCATGATCCAAATCCACTAACTCAAGTCCGATCATCTCTATGCTAATCATATCAACTATAAGATTCATGCTCGACCTTTCGGTCTCTTTTGTTCCGAGGTCATGTCTGCACATGCTAGGCTCGTCAAGTTTAACCCGAGTGTTCCGCGTGTGCAACTGTTTAGCACCCGTTGTATGTGAACGTTGAGTCTATCACACCTGATCATCATGTTGTGTCTCGAAACGACGAACTGTCGCAATGGTGCACACTCGAGGAGAACACAATTTCATCTTGAAATTTTAGTGAGGGATCACCTTATAATGCTACCGCTGTTCTAAGCAAGATAAGGTGCATAAAAGGATTAACATCACATGCAATTCATAAGTGACACGATATGGTCATGATCTTGTGCTTCTTGATCTCCATCACCAAAGCACCGGCATGATCTTCATCGTCACCGGCGCCACACCATGATCTCCATCATCGTGCCGCCATCGAGGTTGTCGTGCTATCTATGATATTACTACTAAAGCTACGACCTAGCAATATAGTAAACACATCTGCAAACACAAACATTAGTTTAAAGACAACCCTATGGCTCCTGTCGGTTGCCGAAGCATCGACGTGCAAGTCAATATTAATTATTACAACATGATCATCTCATACATCCAATATATCACATCATGTCTTTGGCCATATCACATCACAAGCATACCCTGCAAAAACAAGTTAGACATCCTCTAATTTGTTGTTGCATGTTTTACGTGGCTACTATGGGTATCTAGTATGATCGCATCTTACTTACGCAAACACCACAACGGTGATTTGCAAATTGCTATTAAACCTCGCTCCAAGGACTGCCTCCATCAAATCCAATTCAACTAAAGTTGAAGAAACATGCACCCGCCAGACATCTTTATGCAACGAGTTGCATGTTAGTCGATGAAACCAGTCTCTTGTAAGCGTACGAGTAATGTCGGTCCGGGCCGCTTCAATCCAACAATACCGCCAAATCGAGAAAATACTAAGGAGGGCAGCAAATCGAACATCAACGCCCACAAAACCTTTTGTGTTCTACTCGAGATAACATCTACACATAAACCTAGCTCATGATGCCACTGCTGGGGCAGGATGCATGGGAAACAAAAAATTTCCTACGCACACGAAGACCTATCATGGTGATGTTCATCTACGAGAGGGAGATTTCATCCACATACCCTTGTAGATCACTAAGAGGGAAGCATTAAGAAACGCGGTTGATGTAGTTGTACAACTTCGTGATTCAAATCACCGTCGTCCCATGATCGTTCCATGATTCGTTCCGATCTAGCGCCAAACGGACGGCACCTCCGCGTTCTACACACGTACAGCTCGATGATGATCTCGGCCTTCTTGATCCAGCAAGAGAGACGGAGAATTAGATGAGTTCTCCGGAAGCGTGATGGCGTGCCGGTGTTGGTGATGATTGACTCCGTAACAGCAGACCTTCCCTTGCAACGGCACTAGAAGAATGCTGCTAGCACTCTCCGGTAATCGAAACTAGAAGAATGTTGTTGACGGCCCACCAGCGCGTGGGATCGTAGCAGTTTTCGAGGGTAGAGTATTCAACCCAAATTTGTTGGTTCGCCAGACAGGAGGTGAGAGGATACTCTCAAGTATTAGTAGTTGAATCTATCAGATTCAAGCACACCTGAAAGATTAGTATCTGCAAGCAAAGTATCAGTAGCAAAGTAGCAAAAGTAACAAGCGACAGTAGTAGCAACAGTAGCAGCAGAGCAAGACAAGTAACAGCAGCAGTAGGACAAACTCGTAGCCAATGGGTGGGTGATTTGTATGGATGATATTCATCATGCAACAGTTATAACACGGTGAGATATGTGGCTAGCTCCCATTCGTCAATGTGATGTAGGCATGCATTCTGTGTGTCGTCATACGTGCTTAGGGAAAAGAACATGCATGACATCTATTGTCCATCCCTCCCGTGGCAGCGGGGTCCAAAAGGGAACCACGGGATATTAAGGTTCTCCTTTCAATAAAGAACCGGACCAACGCATTAGCACTCGGTGAACACATGAACTCCTCAAACTATGGTCATCACAGGGAGTGATTCTAGTTATTGTCACTCCGAGGTTGCCGGATCATAACACAAAGTAGGTAACTACAACTTGCAAGATCGTATCTAAAACACACATATATTGGTGACAACATAATAATTTCAGATCTGAAATCATGGCACTCGGGCACTAGTGACAAGCATTAAGCATGGCAAAGTAGTAGCAACATCAATCTCAGAACATAGTGGATACTAGGGATCAATGCCCATCAAAACTAACTCGATTACATGATAGATCTCATCCTACTCATCACCGCCCAGTGAGCCTACGAATAGATTACTCACGAACGACGAAGAGCTTCATGGATTTGGAGAGGGAAGAAGGTTGATGATGACGATGGCGACGATTTCCCCTCTCCGGAGCCTAGAACGGACTCCAGATCTGCCCTCCACATGAAGAACAGGTTGTGGCGGCGCCTCCGTATCGTAAATGCGATGAAATCTTCTCTTTTTATTTTTTCTGGGACGAAAGTGAACTTATAGACCTGAGATTGGGGGCGGCAGAGCCGTGTGGGCCCCACAAGCTTGTCCACCGCCACCAGGAGGGTGGCGGTGGCGGGGCTTGTGGCCCACTGGCCCACCCCCTCAGGTGGATCTTCGCGCAGGTATTTTTCATATTTTCCAAAAATGCTCCCCGTAAATTTTCGGGACGTTTGGAGAACTTTGATTTCTACACAAAAATAACACCAAGGCAATTCTGCTGAAAACAGCGTCAGTCCAGGTTAGTTCCATTCAAATCATGCGAATTAGAGTCCAAAACAAGGGCAGAAGAGTTTGGAAAAGTAGATACGATGGAGACGTATCAACTCCCCCAAGCTTAAAACCTTGCTTGTCCTCAAGCAACTCAGTTGAGAAACTGAGAGAGAAAGAAAAACTTTGACAAACTCTGTTTGATCTTGTTGTTGCAACTATGTCTAACTCATAACTAGGATTTCAGCAAGATCACAAGTTAACCACATAAGCAAGTGACACAACGGTCTCACCTAAACTAATATCAATGGCATAATCATCTAACGAGAAAATAATAACGAGTTTCAAATACCAACAATTCAATCAAAACAAGCATGAAGCAATATGAATAGGTGGTATCTCGCTAGCTCTTTCTGAGACCGCAAAACATAAATGCATAGCACTTTCAAAGATCAAGGGCTCACTAAACATTGTAATTCATAGCAACGAAGATCCAGTCATAATCATACTCAATATCAATCATAAGCAAAGCATAAAAATGACAGAGGTGCTCTCTAATTGGTGCTTGTGAAAGAAGAGGATGACTCAATAGGAAAATAAATAGGCAGGCCCTTCGCAGGGGGAAGCATTGATTTGCAGAGGTGCCAGAGCTCAAGCTTTGAAAACAAAGATAATAATTTTGGGTGGCATGCTTTCATTGTCAAAGCAATGACCAAGAGTTCTCAATATCTTCCATGCTACTCATGCTATAGGCGGTTCCCAAACAGAAAATTAAAGTTTTAACTCCCCCACCACCAAACAATCACACTCCACGGCTAGCCGAATCATCGGGTACCGTCGATACTAACATCAATCCAGGGAGAGTCTTGTTTTATAGTTATGTTTTCGATTTAAGCGTGGAACTGGGCATTCCATTTACCGGCTCCTTTCTCGTGAATGACAGTGAATAAACACATGTTGAGAATAACACTCCTAGCATGGAAGATACCAATAGCCCCCTGTCACCACATGAGCGGTTCGGGCATGCAAAACAGATTATTTCTTGAATGTTTAGAGAGTGGCACATGCAAATTTACTTGGAACGGCAGGTTGATACCGCAAATAGGTAGGTATGGTGGACTCTCATGGAAAAAAATTTAGGTTTATTGAAGTGGATGCACAAGCAGTATTCCACTTAGTACAAGTGAAGGCTAGCAAATGACTGGGAATCGACCAACTAGAGAGCGACAATTGTTGTCAAGATGCAATGAGTTTGACTAACATTGAATGCAAGCATGAACAAGATATAAATCACCGTGAACACGAACATCATAGAGGCTATGTTGATTTTGTTTCAACTACATGCATGAACATGCGCCAAGTCAAGCCACTTGAAACATTCAAAGAAGAATACCATCCTATCATACTACATCATAGTCATCTCAAAATCTATGTTGGCATTCAAGACAAACCATTATAAGCTCTCAGCTAAATAAGCATGGCATCAGAAACTATGATCTCTAAGTTGTCATTGCAAACATGGTTTTCTCACAACAAAGTTGAATCTAGGTCGACAAGCTAGTCATATTTACAAAAACAAAATAGATAGAGTTCATACCAGCTTTTCAGTCTGAGTCACTTCATCATATATTATCATTATTGCCTTTCACTTGCACGATCGAACGATGTGAACAATAATAATAGTGCTTGTGCATTGGACTAAGCTGAATCTACAGGCAAACACAAAGGAGAAGACAAAGTAATATGGCTCTTTGAAAGCTAAATAGGTATGCATGCAAGAACCACTAAACATTGTAACCAACATCTTCTACCTTGACCCAAAGAAAAAGAAAACTATTTACACGAGAAAGCTCCCAACAAGCAAAAGAAGAAAGAAAAATCTTCTTGGGTTTTCTCAAAAGGACACAAAACAAGAAAACAAAAATAAACTAACATGGATAATACAGTGGCAAAGTGTAAACACCGGCTAACAAAGTGAAAGCATAAGCATGAATGTAAGGACGGTGAGAAAACGTACTCCCCCAAGCTTAGGCTTTTGTCCTAGCTTGATCTACTCCCATGGTGGGAAATAACCAGCTCCAGGATACTCCGGAGCAGACTGTGGATGCCACTGCTGTGTGAGCTCCTCTGGCTCCCACTGATAAACTGGCGCCTGGTACTCGACCGGAGGCTCGGGCACGGGCGCCTGTGGTTGGGCCAAGCCCCAATCTGCGTAGATGTATGAGGGAATAATAGTGTACCTGCCTGCATGAAGATCGAACAAAGAAGGAGCAGGCAAAGTAATAGTCACTCGAGTACCCTGACTAAATACTAGGTTATAAATCATCCGTCTACTAGCATCTCTATCCAGAAAATCATGGCGAACCATGCTGTCATAATCCAGATATTTCTCAGGGAGAAGCATCTCTCCTTCCTCTCCCAGTGTAACGAGTATCTCAAAGTGTCTGGCAAGACGGGTAGCATAGATACCTCCATAGACGACACCCTTGGAACGGTTGGTGTTCAACCGCTGGGCCACTATAGCACCGAGGTTGTAAGTCTTATCGTTATAAAGGCCTTCGTGAAAAACCGCAAGGTCTCGAGAACTAAGTGATCTAGCCTCCCCACGGCCAATCAAACATTTTCCCACAAATAGTGAGAAGTACCGAAGCACAGGAAAATGTATGCTAGCAATTCTAGCGCGAGACACTCCTCTCTCCTCTCCAACAACAATAGTACCAATGAAATCCTCCAATTCCCATGGAGGAGGGTCACGGATATCCCCAATATAAGGTAATTTGCATACATTGCAAAAATCTTGTAGTGTCATGTACTGGGGAACATCGTATATCATGAACTCAACCATGGGAGGATTATTCCTCGGATAAAAGTTGAAGCTTTGAACGAAAATATTGGTGAGGAGGAGGTATTGTGAGCACTTATCTTCAACGAACGTAGTAAGACCTGCGTTCTCCACCAAGTAATAAAAGTCTTCATAAAGTTCGGCGGCGCGCAAAAAATCATCACTTGGCCACTCGCACGCTCGAACTTCTGTGACTCGAGGGACTACGTACTTGGGGTGGTTCTTCTCATCCTCCTTGGGGTGATGGCTTGAAGAGCCTCTCAAGAACCTCCTCATCTTTTCCTTTTTCTAGCTCTGAAAAATTCTGAAATTTTTAGAGACTTCGAAAGAAAAGTGAATAAAGATTAACCCAACTTGTAGCAACTACTCCTACTAGTGCCTAGAGACCGTATCACGCGCTAAAACTATTTGGGACCAGCTAAAATCAACCTTCTAGCTCAAGAACAGGGTCACCAAGGTAGCAAGAATACGCGAAAGATAAAGCACTAGAGCAAAAACTAATTGGACCAATGGAGGAGTCACTTACCAAGGAGTAATTTCCCCAAAATGGTTCAGAAAATGGTGCTTTGAGCAAGGAGATCGAAAATCACAGCCAAATGAGCAAGAACACGGGTTTGAGCTGCGAAACAATTTTTCTGGAGGTGGAAGAAGAGGCTCGGAGCTGGAATGAGTGGAGGGGGTCCCTGTGGGCCCCACAAGCTTGCTCTCCGCCACCAGGGGGTGTCGGTGGCAGGGCTTGTGGCCCACTGGTCTGGCCCCCAAGCCAGCTCTCAGGCCCAGTAATTTTCAAAAATTCCAGAAAAAATCATACTAAATTTTGAGGACCATCGGAGAACTTTTATTTTCGAGGTATTTTTCTCCGGGACGCTAAAACAGAAAACAGGAAAAGCTAAACTAAATCTATCATTTTTCTTCTAAGCAACAGAAAATGAAAGCTCAAAACAGAGGTATGTGACTCTTTGATTCATCCATTTCATGGTCATCGAAAGAAATCCGTCAATGGGGTTGATCAAGTCCTCAAGACAAAACCTTCTCGAATCACAAGAGAGAGTGGAGAATTTTCGAATAGCCACTAAGTCACCTCAATGGGGATATGTATCTCCCCAACAAGCAAATCATACTTCATCTTGACACGAGGAATAGGGCATTCAAAGCTCCCAATAAGAATCGATGAAGTCTTTTCGATAGCATTGATGCAATGTACTTGATATCGTTTCTTCGGAAAGTGCACGGTATGCTCATTACCGTTGACATGGAAAGTGACATTGCCTTTGTTGAAATCTATAACAGCCCCTGCAGTGTTTAAAAAGGGTCTTCCGAGGATGACAGCCATGGCATCGTCCTCGGGAATATCCAAGATAACAAAGTTTGTTAAGATAGTGGTATTAGCAACCACAACAGGCACATCCTCGCAAATGTCGATAGGGAAGGCAGTTGATTTGTCGGCCATTTGCAGAGAAATTTCAGTGGGTGTTAACTTATCCAATTCAAGTCTACAATAAAGAGAGAGCGGCATAACACTAACACCGGCTCCAAGGTCACATGAGGCAGTTCTTATGTAGTTTCCTTTAATGAGCAAGGTATAGTGGGCACTCCGGGATCACCAAGTTTCTTAGGAGTTCCACCTTTGAAAGTGTAGTTAGCAAGCATGGTGGAGATCTCAAGATCTGGTATCTTCCGTTTATTAGTCACGATATCTTTCATATACTTGGCATACGGAGACATTTTGAGCATATCAGTTAACCACATCTGCAGAAAGATGGGTCTTATCATCTCAACGAAACGCTCAAAATCCTCATCATCCTTTCTTTTGGATGGCTTATGAGGAAAGGGCATAGATCTCTGAACCCATGGTTCCCTTTCTTTACCATGCTTCCTAGCAGTGAAGTCATTCTTATCGTATCTCTTAGGTTGTTGGTTATCAGGATTAACCGCAGGTTCAATATCCACATCCTCATCATTGCTAGGTTGAGCATCATTATGAACATCACTGTCCATTTTGTCACCAGGTTCATGTTCATCACCAGATTGTGTTTCTGCATCAGACGCATAAATATCATTAGGTTCTTTAGGTGTGACAGTATTTGGTGAACTGGCATGTAGGTTTCTATCATCCTTCTTCTTCTCCTTAGGATGACTGGGTGTATCAGCATTGATTCCTTGAGAATCTTGATCAATTCTCTTAGGATGACCTTCAGGATACAAAGGTTCCTGAGTCATTTTGCGTCCTCTAGTAATGACTCTGACAGAGTTCTCATTTAATTCATTGAGCAAGTCATTCTGAGCTTTAAGTGCTTGTTCTACCTGAGTACTAATCATAGAGGCATGTTTACTCAGAAGCTTCAGGTCGTTGACATTTCTACCTACACAAGCACTTAAATGGCTAAGCATACGAGTACTTTGTTCCAAATGTCTTCTAACATAATCATTGAAACTCTGTTGTTTGGCAACAAAGTTGACAAATTCATCAAAGCATAGGCTAGCAGGTTTGTCCAAAGGAATATCACTCTCATCAAACCTACGCAGAGAATTCACTTCTACTACCTGTATCGGGTTATCGAGACCATGGATCTCTTTGATGGGTGGTAGATTTTTGACATCTTCAAATCTAATGCCTTTCTCTTGCATAGATTTCTTGGCTTCTTGCATATCTTCGGGACTGAGGAATAGAATACCTCTTTTCTTAGGAGTTGGCTTAGGAGGTGGTTCGGGAATAGTCCAAGCATTATCGTTGATCAAGATGTTATTCAGTAGAGTCTCAGCTTGTTCTACAATTCGTTCCCTAAAAACACAACCGGCACAACTATCTAGGTGGTCTCTAGAGGCATCGGTAAGTCCGTTATAGAGGATATCAAGTATCTCGTTCTTCTTAAGTGGGTGATCAGGCAAAGCATTTTGTAGCTGGATGAGCGTCCCCCAAGCTTGTGGGAGACTCTCTTCTTGGAGTTGAGCAAAGTTGTATATTTCCTGCAAGGCAGCTTGCTTCTTATGGGCAGGGAAATATTTCTCACAGAATTTATAGACCATATCCTGGGGACTACTCACACATCCAGGAGCAAGAGAGGTGAACCAGGCTTTAACGTCATCCTTTAGAGAGAAAGGAAACAGCTTAAGGATATAGTAGTGGCGGATCTTCTCCTAAATAGTGAAAAGGGTGGCTATATCCTGTAGTTTGGCAAGATGGGCTACGACCGTCTCAGACTCATAACCATGAAAAGGATCAGATTCGACTAGAGAGATTATCTCAGGATCGACAAAGAATTCATAATCCTTATTGGTGATAAAGATAGGTGAAGTGGCAAACTTCGGGTCGTATATCATCCTAGCTTTCAGAGATTTTTCGTTCCACTTGAGAAGTAATTTCTCACCGTCATAGGCATCCTTACACGCAAAAAAATCCTTAGCTATCTCTCCCTCCATAACGTAACCCTCAGGTATATCAGGCAATTCATATCTAGGAGAGCTAGATCTAGCAGGAGCAAAAGAAGGTTCTATCTCAATAGTATCGGCAGTTTCAGAAGCATCACGAGCATTGGCAGTAACTCTAGCAATATGAGCAACAAGGAACACCCCTAGTGGAACATCAGGCAAAGTAGCATCTCTAGCAGTATCAAGCATAGCATCATCAGGCATAGCATCTCTAGCAGTATCAAGCATAGCATCTCTAGCAGTATCAGACAAAGCAACATCAGGCATAGTATCAAGCATAGCATCTCTAGCAGTAGCATCGTAAGCATCATCAAGCACAGGCGACATATCAAGATTTCTAGCAGGAGGTGATGTCGCAAACTTACTCATAACTGAAGGTGAATCAAGTGCTGAGCTAGATGGCAGTTCATTACCTCCCCTCGTAGTTGAGGGCAAGACTTTGGTTTTTGGATCCTTCAGATTCTTCATAGTGATCAGCAGATGTGAATCACAAGTAACTCAGAGAATATAGCAATACCTCCCTGGCAACGGCGCAAGAAAAATGCTGACTCCGTAACAGCAGACCTTCCCTTGCAACGGCACCAGAAGAATGCTACTAGCACTCTCCGGCAGTCGAAACTAGAAGAATGTTGTTGACGGCACACCAGCGCGTGGGATCGTAGCAGTTTTCGAGGGTAGAGTATTCAACCCAAATTTGTTGGTTCGCCAAAGAGGAGGTGGGAGGATACTCGCAAGTATTAGCAGTTGAATTTATCAGATTCAACCACACCTGAAAGATTAGTATCTGCAAGCAAAGTATCAGTAGCAAAGTAGCAACAGTAACAAGCGACAGTAGTAGCAACAGTAGCAGCAGAGCAAGACAAGTAACAACAGCAGTAGGACCAACTCGTAGGCAATGGGTCAGTGATTTGTTTGGATGATATTCATCATGCAACAGTTATAACACTGAGAGATATGTGGCTATCTCCCGTTTGTCAATGTGATGTGTGCATGCATTCCGTGTGTCATCATACGTTCTTAAGGAAAAGAACTTGCATGACATCTATTGTCCATCCCTCCCGTGGCAGTGGGGTCCAAAAGGAAACTACGGGATATTAAGGTTCTCCTTTTAATAAAGAACCGGACCAACGCATTAGCACTCGGTGAACACATGAACTCCTCAAACTATGGTCATCACCGGGAGTGGTTCCGGTTATTGTCAATCCGGGGTTGCTGGATCATAACACATAGTAGGTAACTACAACTTGCAAGATCGGATCTAAAACACACATATATTGGTGACAACATAATAATTTCAGATCTGAAATCATGGCACTCAGGCTCTAGTGACAAGCATTAAGCAAGGAAAAGTAGTAGCAACATCAATCTCAGAACATAGTGGATACTAGGGATCAATCCCCATCAAAACTAACTCGATTACATGATAATCTCATCCTACTCATCACCGCCCAGCGAGCCTACGAATAGATTACTCACGAACGACGAAGAGCTTCATGGAATTGGAGAGGGAAGAAGATTGATGATGACGATGGCGACGATTTCCCCTCTCCGGAGCCCAAAACGGACTCCAGATATGCCCTCCAGTTGAAGAACAGATTGCGGCAGCGCCTCCATATCATAAACGCGACGAAATCTTCTCTTTTTATTTTTTCTGGGACGAAAGTGAACTTATAGACCTGAGATTGGGGCGGCAGAGCTGTGTGGGCCTCACAAGCTTGCCCACCGCCACCAGGGGGTGGCGGCGGCAGGGCTTGTGGCTTACTGGCCCACCCCCTCAGGTGGATCTTTGCGCAGGTATTTTTCATATTTTCCAAAAATGCTCCCCGTAAATTTTCAGGACGTTTGGAGAACTTTGATTTCTGCACAAAAATAACACCAAGGCAATTCTGCTGAAAACAGCTTGAGTCCAGGTTAGTTCCATTCAAATCATGCAAATTAGAGTCCAAAATAAGGGCAAAAGAGTTTGGAAAAGTAGATACGATGGAGACGTATCAATGATCTATTCCTGCAGGGCTCCGCCCGAGCTCCGCAGAAATCTAATCTAGAGGAAGAATTACGAGCTGTAGGTTTGAGTTGCACGTGGCAAAGTTGTGTCTCAAACATCCCTAAACCTCATGTATATATATGAGGAGCCAAGGGGTGGGGCATGCCCTTAGGGCGCCGGCCAAGAAGGCCTCCTTGGGTCGACCGACTTGGGAAAGGGAGGAGTCCTTCTCCAATCCCACTTGGATTAGGACTCCTTCCTTATTTTCCTTATATGAGGAGCCAAGTTTTGTTTTGAGCCTCATGGTTATCAATGACTTGACAACCATTGCATTTATAGTACAGAACAAAAACATTAATTACAAACTTGGAAATTAATAATAACATTTACTATTGCCTCCAGGGCATATTTCCAACAGACATCTGTAGCAAGTCTCGTGTGTAAAAAAATAACAGGGGAGAGGTGCTCAGGGACTAACCTTATCAGAGATGTACCATTTCGCATTGCTGTCGCCCACTAATACGTCCATTTTGCATCAAGATTTTATGTTGTTATTTATCGCTTTATGGCTGTTATTACACTTCACAATACAATACTTATGCCTTTTCTCTCTTATTTTACAAGGTTCACATGAAGAGGGAGAATGCCGGCACCTGGAATTCTGGCCTGAAAAAGGAGCAAGTTTGAGATACCTATTCTGCGCAACTCCAAAAGCCATGAAAATCAACAAGGAATTATTTTGGAATTTATAAAAAATACTGGGCGGAAGAAGTACCGGAGGGGAGCCACCAGCAGGCCACGAGCCTGCTAGGCGCGGCCTACCCCCTGTTCGCGCCTAGGGGGCTTGTGGGCTCCCTGTTGGCCCTCTGGCTCCCATCTTTTGCTATAAGGAGGGTTTTGTTCCAGAAAAAATCAGGAGGAGGATTTCGGGAGGAATCGCCGCCGCCACGAGGCGGAACTTGAGCAGAACCAATCTAGAGCTCCCGCAGGGTTGTCCTGCCGGGGAAACTTCCCTCCGAGAGGGGGAAATCGCGCCATCATCATCACCAACACTCCTCTCATCGGAGGGGACTCATCACCATCAAGATCTTCATCAGCACCATATCATCTCCAAACCCTATTTCATCTCTTGTAACCAATCTCCGTCTCGCGACTCCGATTGGTACTTGTAAGGTTGCTAGTAGTGTTAATTACTCTTTGTAGTTGATGCTAGTTGGATTACTCGGTGGAACATTATATGTCCAGATCCTTGATGCTATTCAATACCTCTCTGGTCATGAATATAATTATACTTTGTGAGTAGTCACTTTTGTTCCCGAGGACATGGGATAAGTCTTGCTATAAGTAGTCATGTGAATTTGGTATTCGTTCGATATTTCGATGTGTTGTATGTTGTTTTTCCTCTAGTGGTGTTATGTGAATGTCGACTACATAACACTTCACCATTATTTGGGCCTAGAGGAAGGCATTGGGAAGTAGTAAGTAGATGATGGGTTGCTAGAGTGACAGAAGCTTAAACCCTAGTTTATGCGTTGCTTCGTAAGGGGCTGATTTGGATCCACTAGTTTAATGCTATGGTTAGACTTTGTCTTAATGCTTCTTTCGTAGTTGTGGATGCTTGCAAAAGGGGTTAATCATAAGTGGGATGTTTGTCCAAGTAAGGGCAGCACCCAAGCACCGGTCCACCCACATATCAAACTATCAAAGTAGCGAACGTGAATCATATGAACATGATGAAAACTAGCTTGACAGAAATTCCCATGTGTCCTCGGGAGCGCTTTACCTCCTATAAGAGTTTGTCCAGGCTTGTACCTTGCTACAAAAGGGATTGGGCCACTTTTCTGTACCTTTGTTACTATTGTTACTTGCTACTTGTTACGAATCATCTCATGACACAACTATCTGTTACCGATAATTTCAGTGCTTGCGGAGAATACCTTGCTGAAAACCACTTGTCAGATCCTTCTGCTTCTCGTTGGGTTCGACACTCTTACTTATCGAAAGAACTATGATAGATACCCTACACTTGTGGGCCATCAAGACTCTTTTCTGGCGCCGTTGCCGGGGAGTGAAGCGCCTTTGGTAAGTGGAATTTGGTAATGAAACATTTAAATAGTGTGCTGAAATTTATTGTCACTTGTCACTATGGAAACTAATCCTTTGTGGAGCTTGTTCGGGGTATCTTCACCTCGAAGGGAAGCAGAAGGAGTTTCTCCTCAACCTGCTGCACCTACTGAAAATATTTTTTATGAAATTCCTTTGGGTATGCTTGAGAAACTGCTGGCTAATCCTTTTACAGGAGATGGAACATCACATCCCGACTTGCATCTAATCTATGTAGCTGAAGTTTGTGGTTTATTTAAGCTTGCAGGTTTTCCCGAGGATGAGGTCAAGAAGAAGATCGTTCCCTTTTCTTTGGGGGATAAAGAATTGACATGGTATAGGCTATGTGATGATACTGGATCATGGAACTACAACCGATTGAAATTGGAATTTCATCAAAAGTTTTATCCTATGCATCTCGTACATCGTGATCAGAATTATATCTATAATTTTTGGCCTCGTGACAGAGAAAGTATCGCTCAAGCTTGGGGGAGGCTTAAGTCTATGTCATATTCATGCCCCAACCATGAGCTCTAGAGAGAAGTTATTATTCAGGACTTTTATGCTCGGCTTTCTCATGATAATCGCACCATGCTTGACACTTCTTGTAGCGACTCTTTTATGAAGAGAGATAGTGACTTCAAATGGAATTTATTGGAAAGAATTAAACGCAACTCTGAAGATTGGGAGTTTCATGAAGGTAAGGAGTCAGGTATGAATCTTAAGTTCGATTGCGTTAAATCCTTTGTTGAAACAAATACTTTTTGTGATTTTAGCGCTAAATATGGACTTGACTCTGAGATAGTAGCTTCATTTTGTGAATCATTTGCTGCTCATATTGATCTTCCTAAAGAGAAGTGGTTTAAATATCATACTCCCTTAGAAGTCAATGTAGTTAAACCCAATCCAGTTGAAGAGAAAGTCATTGCTTATAATGATCCTATTGTTCCTAGTGCTTACATTGAGAGACCACCTTTCCCTGTTAGAATAAAGGATCATTTGAAAGCTTCAACTGTGATACGTAGGGGCTACATTATAACACCTACACCCCTGAGCAAATTAGAGTTGAACCTAGCATTGCTATTATCAAAGATCTCCTGTCCTTTAATGTTGATGGCCATGATATTCACTTCTATGAAGATGCTGCTAGAATTACTAAACCTCATGCTAGAGACAAACATAGGCCTGTTGTTGGCACGCCTGTTGTTTCTGTCAAGATAGGAGATCATTTTTATCATGGTTTATGTGACGTGGGTGCTAGTGTTAGTGCAATACCTCAAGTTTATATGATGAAATTAAAGACGAGATTGCACCTGTCGAGATGGAACCTATTGATGTCACTATTCAGCTTGCCAATAGAGATAATATCTGCCCTTTGGGAATAGTTAGAGATGTCGAAGTCTTGTGTGGTAAAACTAAGTATCCTGCTGATTTCGTCGTTCTTGCTACCACACAAGATAGCTTTTGTCCCATCATATTTGGCAAACCTTTCCTCAATACTGTCAATGCTCATATTGACTCTGAGAAGCAAACTGTCACTGTTGGCTTTGAAGGTGTGTCACATGAGTTCAGTTTCTCCAAGTTTGGTAGCCAACCTCATGAAAAAGAGTTGCCTAGTAAGGATGAAATTATTGCCCTAGCTTCTATTGTTGTGCCTCCTACTGATCCTTTAGAGCAATACTTGCTTGAGCACGAAAATGATATGCATATGGATGAAAGGAATGAGATAGATAGAGTTATCTTTGAACAACATCCTATCCTTAAGAATAATTTGCCTGTTGAACTTCTTGGAGATCCACCCCCACCAAAGGGTGATCCTGTGTTCAAGCTTAAACAGTTGCCCGATACTCTTAAGTATGCTTATCTTGATGAAAAAGAGATACATCATGTTATTATTAGTGCTAGCCTTTCACAGCATGAAGAAAAGAAATTATTGAAAACTCTGAGAAAGCACCGTGCTGCTATTGGATATACTCTTGATGATCTTAAGGGCATTAGTCCCACTCTATGCCAGCACAAAATTAAAACCGATCCTGATTCCAAATCAGTTGCTGATCATCAACGGAGATCAAATCCTAAGATGAAAGAGGTAGTAAGAAAAGAAATACTAAAGCTCCTGGAAGCATGTATTATCTATCCTGTTGCTCATAGTGATTGGGTTAGTCCGGTGCATTGCGTCCCTAAGAAGGGAGGTATTACCGTTGTCCCTAATGATAAAGATGAATTGATCCCAGAGAAGATTATTACTGGCTATAGGATGGTGATTGATTTTAGGAAATTGAATAAAGCCACTAGGAAAGATCATTACCCTTTGCCTTTTATCGACCAAATGCTAGAAATATTGTCTAAACACACACACTTCTGCTTTCTAGATGGTTATTCTGGTTTCTCCCAAATACCTGTTGCACAATCTGATTAGGAGAAAACCACTTTCACCTGCCCTTTCGGTACCTTTGCTTACAGACGTATGCCTTTTGGCTTATGTAATGCACCTGCTACCTTTCAAAGATGTATGATGGCTATATTCTCTGACTTTTGTGAAAAGATTGTTGAGGTTTTCATGGATGACTTCTCCGTTTACGGGTCTTCTTTTGATGATTGTCTCGGCAACCTTGATCGACTTTTGCAGAGATGTAAAGATACCAATCTTGTCTTGAATTGGGAGAAGTGCCACGTTATGGTTAATGAAGGCATCGTCTTAGGACATAAAATTTCTAAAAGAGGTATTGAAGTCGATAAGGCTAAAGTTGATGCGATCGAGAAAATGCCATGCCCTACAGATATCAAAGGTATAAGAAGTTTCCTTGGTCATGTTGGTTTCTGTAGAAGGTTCATTAAGGACTTTTCTAAGATTTCTAGGCCTCTTACCAATCTCTTGCAAAAGGATATTCCTTTTGTTCTTGATGATGATTGTGAGCAAGCCCTCGAAATACTTAAGAAGGCCTTGATAACTACGCCTATCGTTCAACCACCTGATTGGAACTTACCTTTTGAAATCATGTGTGATGCTAGTGATTATGTTGTTGGTGCTGTTCTAGGACAAAGAGTTGATAAGAAGTTGAATGTTATTCACTATGCTAGGAAAACTCTAGACAGTGCCCAAAGAAACTATGCTACTCCTGAAAAGGAATTTTTAGCAGTCGTGTTTGCATGTGAAAGGTTCAGATCTTACATAGTTGATTCCAAGGTTACTATTCACACTGATCATGCTGCTATTAAGTACCTCATGGAGAAGAAAGATGCTAAACCTAGACTTATCAGATGGGTTCTCTTGCTACAAGAATTTGATTTGCATGTTGTTGATAGGAAGGGTGTTGAGAACCCCATAGCAGATAACTTGTCTAGGTTGGAGAATGTTCTTGATGACCCACAACCTATTGATGATAGCTTTCCTGATGAGCAATTGAATGTCATCAATGCTTGACGTAGTACACCGTGGTATGCTGATTATGCAAACTATATCGTTGCCAAATATATACCACCTAGTTTCACATACCAGCAAAAGAAGAAATTCTTCTTTGATTTCAGACATTACTTTTGGGATGATCCTCACATTTGTAAAGAAGTAGTAGATGGTGTTATTAGACGTTGTGTACGTGAGCATGAACAGGGACAGATCCTACATAAGTGTCACTCCGAAGCTTACGGAGGACACCATGCGGGAGATAGAACTGCACACAAGGTATTGCAATCAGGTTTCTATTAGCCCACTATCTTCAAGGACGCCCGTAAGTTTGTCTTGTCTTGTGACGAATGCCAAAGAATAGGTAATATCAGTAAACGTTAGGAAATGCCTATGAATTATTCACTTGTCATTGAACCATTTGATGTTTGGGGTTTTGATTATATGGGACCTTTTCCAAAGTCCAAGGGGTATACTCATATCCTAGTTGTTGTTGATTACGTTACTAAGTGGGTAGAAGCTATCCCAACAAGTACTACTGATCACAACACCTCTGTTAGGATGCTTAAAGAAGTTATTTTCGCTAGATTTGGAGTCCCTAGATATCTAATGACTGATGGTGGTTCACATTTCATTCATGGTGCTTTCCGTAAAATGCTTGCTAAGTATGATGTCAATCACAGAATTACATCTCCCTATCATCCTCAGTCTAGTGGTCAATTAGAGCTAAGCAATACAGAGATTAAACTAATTATGCAAAAGACTGTCAATAGGTCTAGAAAGAATTGGTCTAAGAAGCTTGATGATGCACTGTGGGCTTATAGAACTGCTTATAAGAATCCCATGGGCATGTCTTCATATAAAATGGTTTACGGTAAAGCATGTCATTTACCTCTTGAGCTAGAGCATAAGGCTTATTGGGCAATCAAAGAGCTCAACTTTGATTTCAAACTTGCTGGTGAGAAGAGGTTATTTGATATTAGCTCACTTGATGAATAGAGAACTCAGGCATATGAAAATGCCAAGTTGTTCAAAGAAAAAGTTAAGAGGTGGCATGATAAAAGGATACAAAAACGTGAGTTCAATGTAGGTGATTATGTCTTGATATACAATTGTCGTTTAAGATTGTTTGCAGGCAAGCTTCTCTCCAAATGGGAAGGTCCTTATATTGTTGAGGAAGTATATCGTTCTGGTGCCATCAAGATCAACAACACGGAAGGTAATTTTCCAATAGTGGTAAATGGGCAAAGAATCGAGCATTATATCTCAAGTACTCCCATAAATGTTGAAAGCAATATTATCAATACCATAACTCCGGAGGAGTACATAAGGGATATTTATCAGCCTATTTCAGACTCCGAAAACGAACAGATTTAGAGCAAGATGTCTTCTCAAGATTCAGAAGGGGAGAGCTATGTGGCCGATTACCTTGCTAACCCTAAGGTCTATGGGGACTCGGATCATTATGGTTGGACAACTGATGAGGAAGAAGATTATGATCCCAAGGGGAAGGAAGGAACAAGTTCCAATGAAGAGGAGTCTCCTTTACCCCAATCTGGATGCACACATGTGGAGTTCAAGAAGTCAAGCCTCCCTGACTCAAAGAAGAAGCTTAAGATTTTGTTTACCCCTTCTCGTCTTTTGCAGGAGAGTAAGCAAGAATTATGCCAAAGGGTGTTCAGGCTTGAAGAGGAAATTAATGATTTGAAGGAGAAGAATTTTGTGCTCAAGAGGAAATTAAACAAGTTCAAGAACTTTGCAACAACCCCACCACCATCACCTCCGAAGGAAGACAACTAAGCACGGGTATGGGCCATCCCCTTGGCTTGTGCCAAGCTTGGGGGAGTTGCCCCGATATCATATCACCATCACATCTTTTGCCTTTACCTTTTCTTAGTTCGATCCTTTTTGGTTTTATCTTTCTCTAGTAGAATAAAGTTCTTAGTGTTCTAAGCTCGAGTTTTGCTTTGTGTCACCCCCGATGTATTCGAGTTCGCGAGTCATATAATAAAGAGTGTTTTTGTTAAGGGCCTTGCTTCATGCCATGATCTAAAGAAAGAATGATGAAAGAACAAAAGCATGAAAGATCATGTAATGATCTTATGGGAAGTGATGGCTTCACAAAATAAGAAGTATGTTGATTGAAACTTGTTAAGGGTGGACAAACGTAGACCTTGGTCATTGCTGCAATTAATAAGAAGTAATAAAGAAAGAGAGGTTCACATATAAATATATCATCTTGGACACCATCTATGATTGTGAACATTCATTAAACTATTACATGATTAGAAGTAGATGTTGGACAAGGAAGAGAACATAATGAATTATGTTTGCTTGGTTCCGAACAATGTTATATGACTAGAGATCCCTTAGCATGTGACGATTGCTTCCACCTCTTATCAGCCAAAACTTCTACACTAAGTAGAGATACTACTTGTGCATCCATAAACCTTCAACCCAGTTTTGCCGTGAGAGTCCACCATACCTACCTATGGATTGAATAAGATCCCTCAAGTAAGTTGTCATCGGTGCAAGCAATAAAAATTGCTCCCTAAATATGTATGATCTATTAGTGTCTGGAAAATAAGCTTTGTATGAACATGTGATGAGGAAGACATAAAAGCGACAGACTGCATAATAAAGATCTTCATCACAGGAGGCAATATAAAGTGATGTTCCTTCACACTAAGAGGTCACACGTCCAAACCTCAAAAGCGCATGACAACCTCTGCTTCCCTTTACGAAGGGCCTATCTTGTACCTTTACTTTTTGTCCTTAAAAGTGTCATGGTGATCGACACCAATTCCTCATTTCGCCTTTATCTTGGCTAACGTCACGTGCTAGGGAAAGATCTATATTCATATGTCAACTTGGAAGTAAGTACTCATGAATTATTATTGTTGACATTACCCTTGAGGTAAGTAGTTGAGAGGCGAAACTATAAGCCCCTATCTTTCTCTGTGTCCAACTGAAACTTTGATCTCATGAGTACCACGTGAGTTTTAGCAATTGTAGAAGACGAGAGGATGATTGAGTATGTGGATTTGCTTTACAAGCTCTTATTTGACTCTTTCCGACGTTATGATATATTGCAATTGCTTCAATGACTAAAGGCTATTGGTTGTTAATTCTCAATAAGTTTCTTGATCCATACTTTACTTTGTGATGGAATTATCACTTTAGCATAAGAGATTATATGATGATATTGTTGTTCTAATTATGATCGTGATGCCTGCATGTCCCTATCTTGTTTGTTCGACACCTCTATCTCTAAACATGTGGGCATATTTATTGATCTCGGCTTCTGCTTGAGGACAAGCGAGGTCTAAGCTTGGGGGAGTTGATACGTCCAATTTGCATCATGCTTTTATGTTGTTATTTACAGCTTTATGGGCTGTTATTACACTTCACGGTACAATACTTATGCCTTTTCTCTCTTATTTTACAAGGTTTACATGAAGAGGGAGAATGCCGGCAGCTGGAATTCTGGCCTAAAAAAGGAGCAAGTTTGAGATACCTATTATGTGCAACTCCAAAAGCCATGAAAATCAACGAGGAACTATTTTGGAATTTATAAAAAATACTAGGCGGAAGAAGTACCACAGGGGAGCCACCAGGAGGCCACAAGCATGCTAGTCCCGGCCTACCCCCCTGGCCGCGCCTAGGGGGCTTGTGGGCTCCCTGTTGGCCCTCTGGCTCCCATCTTTTGCTATAAGGAGGGTTTTGTTCCAGAAAAAATCAGGAGGAGGCTCTCGGGAGGAATCGCCGCCGCCACGAGGCGGAACTTGAGCAGAACCAATCTATAGCTCTGACAGGGTTGTCCTGCCGGGGAAACTTCCCTCCCGGAGGGGGAAATCGTCGCCATCGTCATCACCAACACTCCTCTCATCGGAGGGGACTCATCACCATCAAGATCTTCATCAGCACCATATCATCTCCAAACCCTATTTCATCTCTTGTAACCAATCTCCGTCTCGCGACTCCGATTGGTACTTGTAAGGTTGCTAGTAGTGTTAATTACTCTTTGTAGTTGATGCTAGTTGGATTACTCGGTGGAACATTATATGTCCAGATCCTTGATGCTATTCAATACCTCTCTGGTCATGAATATAATTATACTTTGTGAGTAGTCACTTTTGTTCCCGAGGACATGGGATAAGTCTTGCTATAAGTAGTCATGTGAATTTGGTATTCGTTCGATATTTCGATGTGTTGTATGTTGTTTTTCCTCTAGTGGTGTTATGTGAACGTCGACTACATAACACTTCACCATTATTTGGGCCTAGAGGAAGGCATTGGGAAGTAGTAATTAGATGATGGGTTGCTAGAGTGACAGAAGCTTAAACCCTAGTTTATGCGTTGCTTCGTAAGGGGCTGATTTGGATCCACTAGTTTAATGCTATGGTTAGACTTTGTCTTAATGCTTCTTTCGTAGTTGTGGATGCTTGCAAAAGGGGTTAATCATAAGTGGGATGTTTGTCCAAGTAAGGGCAGCACCCAAGCACCGGTCCACCCACATATCAAACTATCAAAGTAGCGAACGTGAATCATATGAACATGATGAAAACTAGCTTGACAGAAATTCCCATGTGTCCTCGGGAGCGCTTTACCTCCTATAAGAGTTTGTCCAGGCTTGTCCCTTGCTACAAAAGGGATTGGGCCACTTTTCTGTACCTTTGTTACTATTGTTACTTGCTACTTGCTACGAATCATCTCATCACACAACTATCTGTTACCGATAATTTCAGTGCTTGCAGAGAATACCTTGCTGAAAACCACTTGTCAGATCCTCGTTGGGTTCGACACTCTTACTTATCGAAAGGACTACGATAGATCCCCTACACTTGTGGGTCATCACCCGCTGCTTCGTGTGACCGACAAATCCTTCTATCATCACACACGTTGCTTTATCAATGTGTTTCCTTGCCGTCAAAGTGGTTCTCGTTTTTGTGAGTTCACGCCTGATACGTCTCAAACGTATCTATAATTTTTTATGGTTTCATGCTGTTATCTTGTCATCTTTGGATGTTTTATGTACCTTTTATATCTTTTTTGGGTCTAACTTATTAATTTAGTGCCAAGTGTCAGTTCCTGTTTTTTCTATGTTTTTGGCTCTTTTCAGATCTGATTTTGGAACGGAGTCCAAACGGAATAAAATCCCTGAAATGATTTTTTCCCGAACGGAAGAAGATCAGGGGGCCTATGGTCCAAGCCAGGAGGGCTCCAGGGAGCCCACAAGCCCCCACTCCGCCACCAGGGGGGAGGCGGCGGTGGCAAGGCTTGTGGCCTCCCTGGCTCCCCCCTGACCTAGATCTTTGGCCTATATATTCCCTAAAATACAGCAAAAAATCAGGGGAGCCTCGAAAATACTTTTCCGCCGCCGCAAGCTTCCGTTTCCACGAGATCTCATCTGGAGAGCCTTCCCGGCGCCTTGTCGGAGGGGACTTTGGAGTTGGACGGCTTCTTCATCATCATAATGGCCCCTCCAATGACTTGTGAGTAGTTCACTTCAGACCTACGGGTCCGTAGTTAGTAGCTAGATGGCCTTTTCTCTCTCTTGGATCTTCAATACAAAGTTCTCCATGATCTTCATGGAGATCTATCCGATGTAATCTTCTTTGGCGGTGTGTTTGTCGAGATCTGATGAATTGTGGATTTGTGATCAGATTATCTATGATATATATTTGAGTCTTTGCTGATTTCTTATATGCATGATTTGATATCCTTGTAAGTCTCTCTGAGTCTTGGGTTTTGTTTGGCCAACTAGATCTATGATTCTTGCAATGGGAGAAGTGCTTGGTTTTGGGTTCTTACCATGTGGTTACCTTTCCAGTGACAATAGGGGCAGCAAGGCACACATTGAGTGGTTGCCATCAAGGGTAACAAGGTGGGCTCTGTCGTTGATATGAGATTGTCCATCTACATCATGTCATCTTGCTTAAGGCGTTACTCTGTTCTTTTGGAGTTAATACACTAGATGCATGCTGGATAGCGGTTGACGTGTGGAGTAATAGTAGTAGATGCAGAAATTATCGGTCTACTTGTTTTGGACGTGATGCCTATAGATTTATCATTGCCATAGATATCGTCATGACTTTGCGCGGTTCTATCAGTTGCTCGACAGTAATTTGTTCACCCACCGTCTACTGGCTTTCATGAGAGAAGCCACTAGTAAACACTACGGCCCCCGGGTCTATTCACAAATATCGTTTACACCTCCGCTTTTACTTTGCTTTGTTACTTTGTTGCTTTCAGTTCTCACTTGGCGAACAATCTATAAGGGATTGACAACCCCTTCATAGCGTTGGGAGCAGGTTCTTTGTGTTTGTGCAGGCTCTTGTGATACTCCTTCACTTGATCGATACCTTGGTTCTCAAACTGAGGGAAATACTTACCATCGCCACGCTACATCACCCTTTTCGCTTCGAGGGAACACCAATGCAAGGCTCCAAGGCCACGGGGGAAATCCTTTGCATATTTGCCTAGGAAGTCCCTTAAGGCGTAGCCGTAGCGGAAGGATTCCTGGTGCCGTCGACACACCTATTTCTGGCGCCATTGGAAGGTCTTCTGTTGCAGTAGCATAGCTGACATCAACGTCCATCTCCCTACTGTTATCGTCGGCTCCCACTGGTCATGCTCGCTGGCGCAGACCCTGGGCAATATCCTTGATACGTCCACTTTGCATCATGATTTCCTATTTATATTTATGTTATTCTTGTCCATTATTCCTCATTATGATACAATTCTTATGCCCTTTCTCTCTGAATTTGCAAGGTACATCAAAAAGAGGCAAATTGCCGGAAACTGGAATTCTCGACCGGAAAACCAAGACAAAGGCTGGAAAATCACTTAACTCCAAATGACTTAAAACTTCATGGAATTTGTTTAGAGAATATATAAGAATTATGGGGGCACAAATATGCCCGAGGGGGCCACCTGCTGGCCACAAGCTAACAAGGTGCACCTAGGGGGTGGGAGCACCGCCTTCTCGAGGTGAAAACCTAGGTAGATGCCTTTTTTCTCTCCAATAAAGCGATTCTGCCAAGGAAAATTCCCTCCGGGAGGGGGAGATCGAAACCATGAATATCACCAACGCTTCCCCCTTTGTTGGAGGACCAATCTTTATCAAGATCTTCACCAGCGCCATCTCATCTCAAACCCTTGTTCATCTCTTGTATTAAATCTTTGTCTCAAAACCTCAGATTGGTACGTGTGGGTTACTAATAGTGTTGATTAAATCTCGTAGTTGATGCTTGTTGGTTTACTTGGTGGAAGATATTATGTTTAGATCCTTAATTATCATTATTACACCTCTGATCTTGAACATGTTGATTATGTGTGAGTAGTTACTTTTGTTCTTGAGGACATGGGAGAAGTTTTGTTATAAGTAATCGTGTGAAGTTGGTATTCGTTTGATAATTTGATGATATGAGCGTTGTTGCTTCTCTTAATGGTGTCGTGTGAACATCGAGTACATGACACTTCACCATGTTATGGGCCTAAGGGAAGGCATTGTGGAGTAATCAGTATATGATCGGTTGCGAGAGTGACAGAAGGTCAAACCCTATTTTGTGCGTATCTTGCGAGAGGGGGTAATCATGAATCAGTATCTTGTTCAAGTATGAACAACACCTTAGCACCGGTCCACCCACATATAAAATTATCAAAGTAACAAACGTGAATCAACTAAACATGATGAGCACGACTATACACAAATTCCCATGTGTCCTTGGGAGTGCTTGCTTCATATAGGAGTACTTTCAGACCTGTTCTTTGCTATCAAAAGGTTTGGGATATCTTGCTACACACTTGTTACTATTGTTACTTGTCACTTGTTACGAATTATCTTACTACAAAACTATCTATCATTGTTACTCACAACACTTGCAGAAAATTCCTTGGTGAAACTGCTTATCATTTCCTTCTACTCCTCATTGGGTTCGACACTCTTACTTATTGCAAGGACTACGATTGATCCCCTGTAGTTATGGGTCATCAATCCCCCCTTGTCGCCATGTGGAGTGTTAGTGAGAAAGAAATGAAAGATTGATTGGAACAAGAAAAACACCAACTTCTCTTCCTTACCCCTAGATAGGTTCACCTCCCACGTGGCATTAATTTAGAGATGATGAACGGCTGGCATGAGGCCACTTGCGAGCTGTTGGGGATGTTACCTGCGGTGTAACCCGCCCTAGCTGGGTTGGGTCACTAAGGGGGCGGCTCATTCATTGGGCATACATGCCTTGGCCCAGGAGCCGGATGATGGTTCAGAAGCTATACAGAGGATAGACCGCCAAGGAGGTTTCCAGTCTTGGAAAACACGACAACTTAGAGATAAGGAAAGCTACAATTTGTAGCATAGCCAGGACTCTTGTAAATCCTAGGGCCTCGACCTGTATATAAAGGCGAGTCCCTGGGAAAGATAGGGCAAGTTAGAAATCATCGAGAGCCAGGTCAAGCGAGTTACGCCCTCCTTCTAATCGAAACCATCATCAATCTACACAAAGCAAGACGTAGGCTTTTACCTCCACACGAGGGGCCCAACCTGGGAAAATCTAAGTCTCACTTTCGCTCACCCCCTTTGAGTCGCCACCAAGGTGCGATGGCTCCATCTTTAAGTCCTTTCACGAGGACATCTGCCGTGACAAAACCACGACAGTTGGCGCCCACCGTGAGGCTAGCGCACGGTGGAGTTGAGTTCTCAAAGGGATCCCTAACAGGGTCAGAAAGCTATGCGGTCGGCATCATGACGAAGAGCCGCCACGGAAAGTACTACATCGACAACTCGCTGCGGGGGGCGAAAGCCGATTCAGTCGAATCTGGTTACAAAGTCCCCTTCAGCAAGGTCAACATCTTCATCGGCATGATTGGAAGACCTGTGCCTGAGCCGGACATCTCGACCGACATCGTCGAGCCGGCCAGGTACGTCCTCCCCATCACACGACAGGACAAGAGACACCATGTTTTTGTTGGTTTTACGCAGGGAGCCAGCGTACAAGACGAACCGGTGATCCAGGAGGTCACCCCTGTCAATTCTGACGACGAGTCATCCATGGGCGAGACAGATTCAATTCATCCCCTTCACGAAGGACAACTCGGGGGGCTGTCACTGGCAATGGACCCCGAGATCCTTGAGAGATCCCATCGACAAATCGTCATCTATATGGAAGGGGCGGCACAGCCTCAGCAAAACCCGGCCGGAACAATGAGACCGGCGAGATGCCAAAAACCCCGGCTCAAGCCATGGCGGATTTAACGGCGGAGGTCACCAAGCTCATGGCAACCGCTGTGACGCCCAAGAATCAAGAATCGATCAACGTCGAGATGGCAAAGCTGCAGGAGGCGATGTCCAAAGCCCAGCGAGACGTGGAAGCGGAAGCCGCCAGGATAGAGACGTAGCAGGCCATGATCGTAGCAGAGACGGAACGGCTGAACACCGAAGGCTGGCGGCTCGAAAGACAACAGCGCGCGTGCGACGCCATTCACCAAAGGAGACACCACGGGTGCATCCCGCCGACTTACATCCAACTCACCTCTTCGACACCCCCGCACCCCAGGGGCGGGTTTTCATTGACCCTTGCAAGCTGTTACGGGGGGAGGAGCGGTCCAACCACCTAACCCGCCGTCGCCTCAACCAATGAATGCCCACGCAACTCGCTTCCAGACACCACGAGGCCACTTCTCAAATCCAGTGGATAATGTGCTGGCAGCAATCCGCCACCTGGAGTCCCTCCCGATTTACGGAAACTCCCCGGCCGAGATAGAAGCAAGAAACGTCATCGAGATGTTGAAGACAGCAGTGGTCCAACATGCGCAATATTCATACAGCCTTGACCAGTTACACTCCACGCCCCAGGCGAGTCACACCAGGAGTCGCCACAAGGACCTACCTGCAGTGATCCACGGGAAACGACGTCTTCCTCAGACCAACCCACTTGGGATGACCGACACGCGAGCCCAAGACATTGTGGACGCAGTGCGAGCCACGCATCAGATGGAAACGGCAGTCGCGGCGGGTCAGGGTTATCTGACTTACACACAGACACCTCCCGCACCTCTCGATGCCGGACGCAAGCACATTGGGGTGTCATGTCTCATGCCCGCTCTATGCAATGACCGGATGCCGAAGGACTTCAAAGGACCCAGGAAGGTGCCCAATTACACGCTAGATCTCGAACCAGGGTCATGGATCGAGAGTTACGAACTTGCGATGGACATGCTCGACGTAAACGAGGCGGTTTGCGCCAAGTATTTCACTATGATGCTTGAAGGAACAGTGCATGCGTGGTTAAAAAACTTTCCACCTAACTCCATCAACACTTGGGCAGAGTTAAAGGAGCGCTTCATCAAGAATTTCAGAGGGACTTGCAAACGCCCGGTGACCATTGTCGACCTACAACACTGCGTCCAGCGGCCGGATGAGTCGGCCCATCATTGGACTCGGCAAGTCGTAGAAGTTATTCATTCATCAGATGGCATCTCGGCCGCTCAGATAGTGTTGATCCTGGAGAAAAACTGCCATTACGAGCCTCTGGTGCTGAAGCTGGGGCGACTTAAGCGTAAAGTGCAGGACATGGGCGAGTTGATGGATACCCTCACCAGATATGCCGAGTCAGATGACACCAAGGATCCTGGAGAGGACGACGACAAGGCTAGCACCGCCAGGAGGGGTGAGTCGTCGAAGGGACATTCTCAGTTTCAGGGCCAGGGAAACCACCATCATGGTGGGCAAGGCAAAAAGAGACAACAGGAAGGTCCCACAGATTTCGTTGCTAATATCAATACCGGCAACGGAAACCAACGCCAGAAGAAGCGGGGTTTCAGTGGGAAGAAGCCGCGCAATTATCATGAGATGCTGAAAGGCCCCTACCCGCAACATGCTACGGCCGAGGGACCGGCGACTCACTCTTGGGAGGATTGCTACGTGATGCAGGAGTTTTGAGCTGAGGCACTCAAGAAAGGCCAGGGAGGTGATCAGGGCAAGCGACAGGAACAGTTCAGCGCACCCGGGTCACGCTAGAGCCCGTTCGGCGGTTTTCCTGACCTGGGTCCTCAGGGCGGGTCACAACCCAATAGTGGACAGTACCAAGTTCACAACCAACAGCAGTACAACCTGCCGGGAGTGTTTCAGCAACCACTCCCGCAAGGGGATCTCTAATGACTGGATGATCGTGGCGGTTTCCAGAATAACCCCAAGCAACTGAACAGCGGGCAGTATCATGTGTTCACCACCAGCACCTGCAAACGGGATTAGAAGGTGAATCATAGAGCCTTCCGCGTGGTTGAGCCGACGCTCCCCAGGTACCTTCACTGGATACCTTTTGAAGGATGGAGGCAGCAGCACTAACATCCTATACTTTGATACCTTTTGAAGGATGAATATCTTGGAGAAAGACTTGATGCCATCGTCCACGGTCTTCCACGGCATCATTACCGGTAAGTCCGCGTATCCAATTGGGCGGATTAAACTTAACGTGGCTTTTGGCATAGAGTCCAATTACAGGAGCGAATCTCTCATGTTTGAGGTTGTCAAAATCAAGAGCCCCTACCACGCGTTGTTTGGAAGGCCGACTTACGCCCGATTCATGGCCCGCCCATGTTATGTTTATCTCAAGCTCAAGATTCATGGTCCTAAGGGACCTATTACAATTAGCGGGAACAGGAAGATAGCCCAAGAGTGTGAAGAGGGGGACGCAGCTTATGCCGAGTCGGCTTGCGTGGCCGAAGAGCTCATGTTTCACCAAGCCAATGTTGATCCGGCAGACATGACGCTGCTCAAGAGGCCAACAATCGAATCTGAGCAGCCCCTCAAGTTTAAGCCAACGGACGACACCAAGGTCATAGACTTCATGCCTCGCGACTCAACCAAGCAGTTCACTATTGGGACGGGTCTGGATCCCAAATAGGAAAGCGCGCTCATCGACTTCATCCGTGATAATCGGGACATCTTCCCATGGAAACCTTCTGACATGCAAGTGTACCGAGAGAATTCGCCGAGCACCATATTAATACTGACCCCAAAGTAAAAACAGTCCGACAGTACCTTCACAGGTTTAATGAGGAGCGACGTAAGGCCGTCAGAGAGGAAGTCGCCCAACTTTTGGCCGCCGGGTTCACCATCGAGGTTTTCCATTGTGAATGGTTGGATAACCCGGCCCTGGTGCTAAAAAAGAACGACACTTTCCTCATGTGCATCGACTACACTGACCTCAACAGAGCCTGTCCGAAGGATCCCTTCGCCCTACCCCACATTGATCAAATCATCGACTCAACAGCGGGTTGCGAGCGTTTGTGTTTCTTGGACACTTATTCAGGGTACCACCACTCAAGATGGCGGTGGCTGACCAGGAGAAAACATCCTTCATAACCCCCTTCGGAGCCTTCTGTTACGTGTCTATGCCGTTCGGGCTCAAGAGTGCGGGGGCGACTTATCAGTGTTGCATCCAAAATTGTTTGCATAACCAGATCGGTCGTAATGTCCATGCTTATGTGGACGACATCGTAGTCAGATCTCGGAAGAAAGAGTCACTCTTGGAGGATCTCAAGGAGACTTTTGACAACTTGCGCGTCTACCAGATGAGTCTTAACCCCACCAAGTGTGTGTTTGGTGTTCCTGCAGGAAAGTTATTGGGTTTTCTGGTGTCATAACGCGGCATTGAAGCTAACCCGGACAAAATCAAAGCGATTACTTCGCTAGGAAAGCCGGCTAATATTAACCAAGTCCAGCGCATGGCGGGTCGTATCGCGGCTCTAAGTCGCTTTATAAGTCGCCTTGGGGAGAAGGCCATCCCTCTCTATCAGCTGCTCAAGAAAACTGATCAGTTCGTATGGACGGACGAAGCCAACGAAGCCTTTGAAGCCTTAAAGCGACAATTGGTTAAGCCGCCAGTACTGGCGGCTTCGACGGACAAGGATCCTATGCTTTTGTACATCGCGGCCAATTCCAAGGCAGTGAGTGTGGTAGTGGTTGTCAAGCGGAAGGAAGAAGGAAAGGAATACCCGGTTCAGTGACCAGTGTATTTTATCAGCAAAGTCCTGACCCTCTCCAAACAACGCTACCCGCATTGGCAGAAGCTGGTCTTTGGGGGTGTTTATGGCGAGTCGGAAGTTGAAGCACTACTTCCAAGAACATCCCATCACGGTAGTCAGTTCTTCCCCCCTTGGCGACATTATGCAAAATCGAGAAGCAACGGGACGGATTGCTAAGTGGGCCGTCGAGTTGGGGCCTCATCATGTACGATATACTCCCCGCACGGCTATTAAGTCTCAAGCATTGGTGGACTTCATCAACGACTGGACCAAGTTGCAAATTCCACAGGATAGGCCCGATCATACCTATTGGACCATCTATTTCGACGGATCCAGGCAATTGGAAGGCTCGGGAGCTGGTGTGGTAATAACGTCGCCTCAGGGTGACAAGTTTTGCTATGTCCTCCGGCTCATGTTTCCATGTACCAACAATGCAACAGAGTATGAAGCCTTGCTCCATGGATTGTGACTCGTCAAAGATATGAGCCTCACGCGAGTCATATGTTTAGGCGACTTAGATTTGGTGGCACAGCGGGTTTCTGGCACCTGGGATTCTAGAGATCCCTTGATGGAGGCCTACAAACGAGCTATGTCGGATGTGGCGGGTCACTTTCATGGTTATCAAGTGGATCACATCGACCGGCGACTCAATGAAGTAGCAGATGTTCTTTCCCGTCTCGGTTCACAGCGTAAGCCGGTTCCCCCCAATGTCTTTTCGGATGTATTACATAACCCTTCGGTGAGGTTACCCTCAGAGGTAGATTTGGCGGTGCCAGACCCCGAGTCTCAACTTGTGGCGGCTCTTCGTGCCACTCCGGATTGGGCGATTCCCTACATGGCGTATCTTATACGAGGCGAGTTACCCACGGATGAGTTCTTGGCTCATCAAATCGTCCGACGGTGCAAATCCATGGTCATACACAACGGCGAGTTGCACAAGCGAAGCACGTGAGGGGTATTTCAAAGGTGTGTCTCTTCTGAGGAAGGATCTATGATCCTCAATGAGATTCATGCAGGCGACTGTGGTCATCGTGTCGGGTCACGATCTTCGGTTTCTAAGGCCTTTAGACATGGGTTCTATTGGCTGACGGCTCATGCAGACGCAGAAGAGATAGTTCGCCGATGTGATGGTTGCCAGAAATTTGGACATCGGATGCACGTGCCCGCTCAGGAGTTGCGAATGATACCAATCACTTGGCCGTTTGCATTCTGGGGGCTAGACATGGTTGGCCCTTTCAAGATGTCGTCCAATAAAAAGACTCACCTATTGGTGGCGGTTGACAAGTTTACTAAGTGGGTCGAGGCAGAGACCGTTAGTAGCTGTGATGCAGATACGACTGTCAAATTCTTGAAAAAATTGATTTTCTGGTTTGGATACCCTCATAGTATCATTACTCACAATGGTACTAATGTATCGAAGGGCGCAATGCAAGAGTTTTGCAGTCGAGAAAATATCTGGCTTGACGTTTCTGCAGTCGCACATCCCGAGTCTAATGGGCAGGCAGAAAGGACGAATCAGGAAATATTGTGGGGAATAAAGCCCCGGCTTATGGAGCCTTTGGAACGTACTCCAGGATGTTGGGTGGAAGAATTGCCCTCAGTATTATGGAGCATCAGGACCACTCCAAATCACTCCACGGGTTTTACTCCTTTCTTTCTGGTCTACAGGGCAGAGGCGGTGTTGCCAAGTGACATCAGACACGATTCACCGCGAGTCGCTACCTATGTGGAAGAATACAATGAGTTGGCATGACATGATTTGTTGGATGCTTTGGAGGAAGAGCGTGACTTGGTGCATCACGGTCGGCGATCTACCAACAAGGCTTGCGACGTTACCACAGCCACCGTGTCAAGAGCCGGACTTTCCAAGAGGGCAACTTAGTGCTCCGACTGATTCAGGATCACACTGGTCTGCATAAGTTATCACCTCCATGGGAAGGACCGTTTGTCATCAGCAAGAATCTCCGGAACGACTCATACTATTTGGTGGATCTTCGCCCAGATAGGCCAACTATAGAGGTTGAGACAACTCGCCCCTAGAATATAGCCCACCTACGGCCTTACTACACCTAGAGCCATGGCCTCCTTTCTTTTTTACAAATCTTAGAACTTGTAATCTTTTATTTATAAAGCAATAAAGCCGGTACCCACGAACTTCAGGGTCCTTTGCCGTTTCAGCTTCTGGAAAGCATGAGTCTTTATTGTTCTATGATTCGTCCAAACATGGACGCTATCAAGGCCAAAGAGCATAAGTCGCCATGCTGCACTTATTTCAAAACTGGGCCCTGGTAAGCCAAAGAGGACCAGTCGCCACGTTGCACGGTTCAAACATAGGCGCCTTATATGATTTTGAGAATTAAGCTGGCTTACTTTGGGGCTACAAGTTCCCAAGTCGTTTTGCAGTAAGAGCGTACACACTTCTGCAATCCTACGTCCAACTTTTCCTAATCATAGGTCACTTGGGGGCTTCCACTCACTGAGTTCAGCCTGAATACCCTCTTGGTTAGCGAAAAATTACCGCATTACAAACGGTTATACTGGACTATGTGTTGGACAAGTCGCCACATGGACCTATGTACTCTCAACGAGTCAATCCATTATTTAGACCCTGAACTCGCCTTGGTTAAAACATAAAAGGTACCGGCCGGAGCCACACATGGAAAATAGAGAAACCATTGGTTCACTGAACCTGCTTCACTGAAGCTTGACTCGCACTTGATCAGCCGGTCTAAACAATATGGGCTATTGCAAAAGCCTTCATGGGTAACACTACAGTTTTGCAAACTCGTCTTATCCTGTCGTAGCTCATTGAGCCGACGAATTTTCTATCTTGGTGGCACTGGCACAAGGTTTCATAAAACCCTTGTATAACTCGCCACGAATCATTCAGTCGGCTTTTGTTCATGACTCGCCGTAACTCATTGGGCCGTTTTTGAACTATTATTTGCCATAACCCAGGGGGCTGACTTATGGTCTGCCATAACTCACCCACGGGGCTGGCTTATGTTCATAAGACACACAGGTTGAAGATTTTTTATGTCGAACTATGACACTTCCTAGCTTACTAAGCACAAGGATTATAAAAGTCGATTCATGATTCGCAGAAAGAATAAATTATCCAGCAGTGTCAAGCAAAAGGCATGGGCGGAAGACTGTTTTCTTACAATCCAGCAACCTATTACATAGCTCACACAGCCAAGTCAGGCGTCATCTCCCGATTAAAAGAAATCAGATTGTTTTTAAAGCAATGGTTACATCCCAAGAAGACTCAAGCTGCTTCTAGGTCGCCTTGCCTCGAGCTCTCTCCACCTTCCATTTGTAAGTCGCCCAGCTTCCAGTTACACTTGGCCAAGGCGACGAACTTATCTTCATCATCAAGGAAGGTAGACAGATCTGCTTCGAAGTCAAAGAGATTCTTGGGTCGGCGAGGAGACAGACTGGTAGTTTCATGCGATGGAGGAGTCACCCTCTTGTTATTACCATCATACGCAGCTTGGTATTTGTTTAAATCCAAGTTGGCTGCTAGTTGAGTCGCCGTAAAGCGGGACTCTTTGATTACTCGATGGTAGTCATCTTCGGAGAACTCTGACCCGTCGTCTTTCAGTTCAGGATAGCCAGCAGTTACCTCCTCTGGTTTCAGCTCGGGAGCATAGGCCAGGCACCGTCTTAGGGTATTCAGGACTCCCCTCCGGGCGGCTAATCTCTTCAGCTCCTCCACTTGAGGAGGCAATGTGGACAGGAAGCCAAGCATGCTCTTGATGGACTTAAATGGCTTTTTGTTGCCCATCACTGCTTTTATTGTCAGCACGCCTCCTATATACAACTGTTCGGTGAAGGTACACATTGCCTTTAGTTTCAGCATGCAGTCGTCTTGGAGATTGGCGGCTCATAGACCTACCCAGGATAAATCCGTGTTTGTTAGTATTGACAAAATAGACTGATTTTTCGATGAAGGAAATTGATCCTTACCAAACATGGCTTCAGTCATGTTGGAGATGTGTTTTTTCAAGCCGGAGATGTTGGGCGGCTTCCAGTTTCTCCTCGGCTTGCTCGGCCCGCTTCAGGAGGGTGGCTTGGTCAGCTTTGGCTTTCTTTTCAAGCTTCTGGTGATCAGCCTTCATTCTTTCCATTTCAACCAGGACCACCTAATACTTTTTCTCAGACTCAGATCGAGCATTCTGCTGTTCGCCTAACTTTTTCCTTAAATCAGCCACGGATGACTCGACCTGGGTCACAGATTCATGCAAAGCAAAAATTGGGGAGGCAAGTCTCAAAACTATTGCAAGCAATATTCGTGACACTTGGGGGCTAATGTATGATTCTATTCAAATTCATACAAAATACAAGACCCGGCTCATCTTTCAAAAAGATGAGCCGGCCCTTGGGGGCTACAGGTTGAAGTTTTCTTTAACAACAAGACCCAACTCATCTTTCAAAAGATGACCCGGCCCTTGGGGGCTACAGGTTGAAGTTTTCTTTAACAACAATACCCGGCTCATCTTTCAAAAGATGACCCGGCCCTTGGGGCTACAGGTTGAAGGTTTCTTTAACAACAAGACCCGGCTCATCTTTCAAAAGATGACCCGACCCTTGGGGGCTACATGTTGAAGTTTTCTTTAACAACAAGACCCGGCTCATCTTTCAAAAGTTGACCCGGCCCTCGGGGGCTATAGGTTGAAGTTTTTCTTTAACTACAAAGACCCGAGTCATCTTTCAAAAGATGACCCGGCCCTTGGGGGCTACAGGTAGACGTTTTTTTAAAACTACAAAGAGCTGTCTCATCTTTCAAAAGATGACCCGGCCCTTGGAGGCTACAGGTTCAAGATTTGAATATATACAAGACCCGACTCATCTTTCAAAAGATAACCCGATCCTTGGGGGCTATGGATGGATACGGGTCTAATATATATTGCAACAAAAATTACTTCATCAAGCAAGACTAGTCTATTGGAAGGCTAATGGGTGGAAGAGAATACATAATAGACGTACCTCATGTTTAACTCTCATCAGGTGGATCAAGATTTTATTCATTTCATAACTCATCTCCACGCGACTTGAGAAGCCAGAGCAGAGTTGGTCAAATTAGAGCTTCTCGTAATGAGGAAGCTTCAACTTACCAACATCTTGATCTGCGGAGGGATGAGATTCCTTTGAGGAGTGTATGGATATAACCACCGCTGCAGGTTTGGAGTAGCCAGTGCCAGTGATAATGACGGCCTCTAGATCCTCAGTCGCCTTGGAAGGGTTCGGCGGGTTAACATTGTCAGCAGTTTCCTTTAAGATGCCTGGCGAGTCATCCCGGACGTCAGGGATGTCATCCATAGGAACATCATGAGCCGCCACTTGGTCCTCATCAAGCTCTGGGACAGAGACGCTCGTGCCTAAGACTTCAGTCGTCTTAGGAGTGGAGCACAAGTCGCCGGTCTTTCTCTTCTTTGCTTGTGCTCTGAGATGAAGGCACCAAAATTAGGGCAAATATCATTATTGGGAAGAGAAAGAGTTAATGAAAGAACTCATCCTTGTACACGAATCATTGGCGGAAGGGCTGACATCGCTGAGTCGCCAGTTGAAGGAGGAGAGGTCTAAAAGAATAAAAGTTTGAAGACTGAGGGAGTTGTGAATCGCATTTTCCACAAGGAAGAGTGTGTTTAAACAAGAGTATACCTCGCTTGTGCGCTTCCGACCGGTTGTCTTTTCAGTCAACCCGGAAATTAAGTCGCCAGAGCGGCTCCGGATTTTACGCTTGGGAGTATATTTTGCCTTTCTTCAAAAGGAAATCATGATCCATATAAGCATTTGGGTGCGACATGGGAACTTCCCACAAATCCGCCGGGCTGGCCTAGGTGAAGAGGAAGGTGAGTCGGAAGAAATAGAAATTACCTCAACCGCATCATCTTGGCTTTCATAGTCATCACCCTACGTATAAAGGCACAGGGTATAAGCATGGGTCGGAACATAAGGGTGATAAGTAAAGGAGAAGTTTTTACCTCTGATTGTTCTTCGACGGCTTGTGACTCGCCGACAACGGATGAATCCTTGGCGGCGGCTTTGCCTTTGCTTGTTTTCTTCTTCTTCTTCGGTTGCGGCTTGGTTGTTTTCTGGGCGGTCACCTTGGGTCCCCTTCGCCAAAAGGGATCACTTTTCTGGTGGATAGAATAAAATGTCAAACCCGGAGCATTGGCACGTATATTTAAAAAGTAAAAGAAGGCGGCTTGGATAGTTACCGGTGGAGCCGGGTTGGAGCGACAGAAGGGCTTGAGCCCGATCTTCGCACAGTCTTCCAAAGACTCGCCGGTTAACTTATTGATTATCCCAACAATGTCTCTCTCTGCAAGTTTTTTATGATGGAAGCATTGCGGATGGTTCACGCTGCCATCATATTCACACATCAGACCATCCCGGCGACTCAAAGGAAGGATGTCCCATTCCACCCAGCAACGGAATAGATCAACACCGGGGAGCCCGTTATTGGTCAGTGATCGCAACTCGGAGAAGACTGGGATGGATTCCAATTCTTCTTCTTCTGTAAGCTTATCGGGCAGCTTGAAGTCCATGGACAGGCGATCTTCTCTATAACCCCGAAGTGGGTTCTCGCCAGGAGGAGAAGTGTCCCGATAGTAAAACCAAGACTCGGCCCAGCCTTTGGGATGGTTGGGCAGAAGGACATTTGGAAATCCCCGTTCGTGGCGCCTCTGGATGTTGACTCCACCAAGTTCATGATTGGGCCCGTTGGAAAATTCGGTCTGGCGATTCAGATGAAAGAAGTTCCAAAATAATGGAACTGTGGGCTCTCTTTGCAGGTATACCTCGTAGAATACTTGAAATTGGCACAGGTTACTCATAGAGTTGGGTCCCAGGTCTTGAGGATGAACATTGAGGAAATGAAGAGTGTCTTTGAAGAACTTCGACCCGGGCGGTTTGAAACCTCGTTTATAGGTGGTCAGTGAAGACGACTATTTCCCCTTCGGCAGGGTTGGGGATTACCTCGCCTGGGGCAGTTTGCCAACCGATGACTTCCTTACTGTCGATATGACCCAACTTGACAAACTTCTCAATAATAGTGGCATCAATCTTGGTTGGTAACCAATCGCATTTTGAGACGCCAACCATGACTACAAAAGGAGGAAACAAGGCGGCTCAGTAAGGACCATGAAATATGGTGACTCGACAGTTGGAGATCTACGATGTATCTGTGAAGACCTTATGACTCGTCCTTCGGTAGCTAAAGGTATCGATATGAAGGCATTCTAACTCGCCAGATGAGCAATTTATGGTAATAGGAGGGTATTATGACTCGCCCCTCGACCGACAAAAGGCGTAGCTATGGTGATAATCTAACTCGCCGTGGTGGAAGAAGGTGAGCGGCGACTCTCAAAGGATTTCTTCCTTAGGGATATTCCCGGGAAAGGGACAAACATGTTTCTCAAAACGGACAGTAAATTACAGATCTACGGATGGATCGAATTAAAAGGATAATACTTGGTAAAATGGAGAAGGCTATGAACACAAAGATGATGCAGTGCTATCATCTGGGTCTAAGGAGTAAAAACTCAAATGGTCGAGAAATGCAATGAGACTACCACAATTTGCTACTACACAGGACCTACCCACAAGAGTATTAAGCGGATCTGGAGCAAAGAAAGATGTTCGTTGCGTTTCAGAGCTAACCTACATGAGCAATGGAGTCCTCAGTCTAACCCTAATGGAGGATAGCGTTTACCTGAAAGAGGAGGACGACGCCGGAAGCGGACGCGGAGAGCTTCGCGCCTTCGACTGGCTCGAAGACGCCCAGGGTGCGGCGGCAGGCGATGAAGCTTCGGGGACCGGCAAGGAGGCCGAGGTGCTGGCACGAGGAAGAAGAAGGACGCGAGGAAGCCGAAGTGGGGGCAGGTAATAGAACCCCCACTCCTTCGTGCGACTATTTAAAAGGGCCGGAGCTAGAATCGAGGCGGCGGGCACGCGAAGAGAGGCGTCAAAACTGAAAATTTGCAATAATGGTGCCTAGATTTTCGGGATAAGTAAATGGCGGTGCAAACAATCCATTGGGTGGTTACGGCATTAAAATCCTGAAATTGAAGGGATAAGGCGATGTCATCAAAAACTGCATGGCGGCTGAGACAGTTCATGATGGACGGCAGCTTATCATCCGTCAAAAGATAGGAGTGATACAAGTCGCCCCAAAATGAGTGAAGGTTTATTGGCATGAATAAATCCAGGACAATCTGGGGCCTAATGTTGGGGATGTTACCTGCGGTGTAACCCGCCCTAGCTGGGCCGGGTCACTAAGGGGGCGACTCATTCATTGGGCATACATGCCTTGGCCCAGGAGCCGGATGGCGGTTTAGAAGCTATACAGAGGATAGACCGCCAAGGAGGTTTCCAGTCTTGGAAAACACGGGGACTTAGAGATAAGGAAAGCTACAATTTGTAGCTAGCCAGGACTCTTGTAAATCCTAGGGCCTCGACCAGTATATAAAGGCGAGTCCCTGGGAAAGATAGGTCAAGTTAGAAATCATCGAGAGCCAGGTCAGGCGAGTTACGCCCTCCTTGTAATCGAAACCATCATCAATCTACACAAAGCAGGACTTAAGCTTTTACCTTCACACGAGTGGCCAAACCTGGGTAAATCTGAGTCTCGCTTTCGCTCACCCCCTTTGAGTCGCCACCAAGGTGCGATGGCTCCATCTTTAAGTCCTTTCACGAAGACATCTGCCGTGACAAAACCACGACATGAGCCGTCTATCATGCAGGCTCACCATCTAGTGTTTCGGTTGTTTGTTGCGAAACACTTCTTTTCCATTTGGCTCATTTCTGGAGAAAGAAATCAGTTGCGTCCCTCACACTACATGCATACTTATAGGAAACACACATCACTATCCCTTTCAACCCTATGTCTAAGAGGTTCACGGGGACACACGCACCGCCGCCGCCTCCAGCCAGTCATTTTTGTCTTCCCCCTCTCCGTCTTCTACCTCTGTCGCATCTCCTATCGTGGCCCTCTTTCTTCTCGGTTCCAGCATTGCCAAATGCGGTTGTACAATTTGGATCACCCAACGTCGTCTCGCTGCATGTACCCATCATGTAGCCGGTGGTAGCATAAGAGAAGGCCGGTTTTAGCTTCTTATGCTTATGGGCGCATGCTCGCACCTCGACTCATCTCATGTTCCAGCAACACAAATAGCCAGTTATATCATAAGAGATGGGTCGTTCCAGCATATCATGCCTACAGTTGCAGCACCGAACAACTCCATCCATGCATCGTTTCCCATCTCCCAACGTGGCTAGTTACAGCTCCTCCTTCGATCGGTTCTAGCATCCACTCAAGCCGGTTATACCTTCCACCAATGCTAGTGGTGACAAATCTTGGCTCCAGAGCGATGCCCATTGTACCTTCTGGTATCGCTGGTTAAAACTCCAAGACAACGGGTTTCAGCATGCAGCGCCGCAGGTTGCAACACAACCTCACACGGCCGACGTGCTTCCAGCCCACCACACCTCCAGTTGTAGTACGCTACGTGTCTTTCCCGCGCTACACCAGTTGCAGCAAGGGCGTGGGGACAGGGAGGATGTGCTCCTTGCGGCAACGACACCGTTGGGGTGCATAGAGAGGAGAGGGGGACATGAAAAATCCAGGAAAACGCGAGAGGAATAGAGCGGTCAAACATTGGGAGAGAGAAAACATTGTGAGGAAGAATATGGGTCACGAATGGTCGTGGAGCTTCGGGACTGCATGGGGACAAAAAGAAAATAGATGGGGCTAGATAGAGCGGTGCGGAGGACGAGTGGCAGCAGATGGGCATACGGTTTCAATTCAGATCTACGACCCGCACGCGTCCGGGTTGCCCTGCTGACGATAAACATTTTCCTTGTTTGTTTGCCTTCTTACTCGTGTACACCTCTTTGTGTATATATATATATGATGTATGCACTCTAGTTTAGAATAAAAAAGAACTTGATGAGTATCACATGTGTGATGCGAACACATAACAACTTCGAACGTGTTTTACTATAAATTTAGTGAGATGAGAATAATAATTATTTTTTCGTATGACAAGTTTTTTTAATAACAATTATAATCGTAAAATACGTCAGGACGAGAGTGTTCCATGTCACGTGTGACAATTACCATTTGGCAACCATAAATCTCCACCCGATGACTGATCCGCGGTCGAGAATGAACACGATGCCTACCTTTGGTATCTGTTAGGATTTAATTAGTAGATTAAATAAAAGGGATAATCCTCCCATGTAATAATCTATGTCGGTTAGTAGAATGGCAACCGACATACCACACACCCCTTCACGAACGGATGCATCTCTTCATCGCGTCCCTTCTCCTTGTATAAATATGTTGAACATCAATGGAATAAGACAAGAGTTGATTCATTTCTTTCTCTCTCGCTCGCTTTACATCTCGAATCGAAACACGTTATCAACACTGCTCTCCAGCGAAAGCGGTTCCGACGAAAAGAAGGCAGAATGTGAGGAATAGATAATGCCTGGCGACTCTGTTTCTTCGCCTTCTTCGCGACAAAGGTCGTCGCCGCTGCTTCGTTGCTGGCTATCGCCTCATGGTTTGGGCGGACTCCGCCGCTTCCGACGTGGAGGTTGGAATCGGCGCCGCCTGGATCCCCGTCGCCATCACCAGAATGATGGGGGCCCTTGAATCAGCCCGCGCAGGCACCGGCGCCGCCGCATCCTGAAGTGCCCGCCTGGATTCCCGCCACTTCGGCCGCATCAAGGCCTCGCCACCTGGCTGCGCTCGCCCTCGCCCGTCCGTGCTGTGGCCGGCAACGCCAGGCCGTGACCGCCTCTGGCCACACCCTCCCAGCCGCCTGTGTCACGCGCCCGCGCCACGCGAGGAGGATGCCGAGAACCGCCGCCTCGCCAAGGCCGAGGCCGCCGCCCGCAAGGCCGAGAACCGCCGCCTCGCCAAGGTCGAGGTCGCCGCCCGCAAGGCCGAGGCCTCGCCCTTGCGACGCGCCCACCCGCACCGAGGTCGCGCGCCGCGCCACGCTCGCATGCGCCGAGGCCGCCCACCTCTCCCCGCACGCGTCGCGACGCGCCCGCCGCCCATCTGCACGTCCGCCGGTCGTGCGCTGCGCCTGCTTGCATCGTGTTGCGCTCGCACTAGCCCACCCGCACCATGGCCGGCAGCGTCGTGTTGTGGTCGTACTCCCGTGTGCCTCCCAGCGCCCGCACCGTGGCCGGCAAAGCCGTGCTGTAGTCGTGCTCCCACGCGACTCCCAGCGCCCGCACCGTGCTACTCGGCGCCCTGCGTCCCGTAGCCGCAGAATCCGGCCTCGACTGGCCGCCGCTCGGCTGCAGCCATGGCTCCTCGCGGTTTTGATATTCAGCAGTAGTTGGTGCCCATGGCGCAACAGCCAACGGTGCCCTCGTACGGGGAAAATCCCCACCAAGGGAATGGATGGGTGATTCCTATACCCATACGGGAGAGGAGAAAGGAAGAAGCAACCTTATCTCTTCATAGTTTGCACTTTAGTCCTTGCGGCTTTGCCTATTCTTGAATAGGCCAAAACTTGTGTTAGTTATGATTTTACGGTTAATTCTAGCAGAGATTTTATTACTATTTAAACTGTTAAATCTGGTACATATAATTATGTGCCATTTTATGTTGAGTACTAATATACTCAAGATCCTAAATTGATCTTATGTATCTCCATGTTCGCTACATGTCGAGATTAATACGTTTATTTGCAATTGGGATTTTTGTTTTCTTGGAAATAAAAATCAATTCATTTTAATTGAGCATTTGGCCTGATACAAGCATGAATTGATATGCAAAATTCCAAGTGTTTTTTTTTAAATTGATGTTTTGGGATCATAAGGTAGTGTGTAGATCTACTGCACCATTTGCATATTATTCACCATTACTGTGAGGTCTTCATCTTGTCAATTTTACAAGATGATTACCTTCAAAGTGCTCTTCCAAATATTAATATTAGATGTGGCTACCTCAAGAAATCATAAGTTAATATTGGCATCTACTGCAAAATTTTGCAGACTATCGATTATTACTGCAAGGTCTACATCATGTCATTCTGACATATGATTATCTTTAAAGTGATTTTCTTAAATATAGCATAACATAAGGTAATAGAATTATGAACATCTACTGACAAAAGCCAGACTATGTTTTCCATTACTGCGAGATCTACACCATATTGGTGATTATCTTCAAAGTGTTATTCTATATCAATTGAGGTCTACACATATGGCTATATGGCATCGGTCGTACTAAAATTTGCTCCTCTGAAGCAATTGTTGTTGTTCACTAAAATGATTTACTATCATAGTAATTTCATGCATGATTATTGCATGTTGAATGGTATTATCTACCAATATCAATTATCCAAACCACATTTTGTTTGAATATGTCATAGAGAATTATGCAAATATTTGCATACTCTAATGATTACCTTCTATTACATTGGTAAAATACATGGCAACGGAGCCTACGCCACTATTTTTAATTATAGTGTCATCCATCCATCTAGATGGATGCCATAATTTATAGCGAGTGTCTCAAACACTATTGGTTGTTATTTTCATAGTGACCCAGCAATGTTAAAATTGCAAAGTCTATGTTTTGGCCGTGACTCTAAAGTCACACTTTTCTCACGAATGAAGCCCAAAATATTAGCAACGATTTTATCGCATGCACTATATTGAAGGTTTACACCCCATGTTCACCAAGCATCACCTTGGCGGATTGTGCTCAACAAGATCATTTCATCCATATATTTTATTTTACTCCTAGAAGTAAATAAAATAAATGCATTAGCATTTTTTTAAGTAATGCATGATTGTCATTTCCAAATATAGTAAATGCATGATTTGGTGGGAGTATTTATTGTAAGATGATTCATGACATCAGTCATTGTATCCACATGCGGCATTTGTGGCCACTATAACTCCACCTTCGGAATATGTGCCATGGCTATTCTCTTAATAGCTAATTATGTCCATATGTATTTCGTCTGTCACCAACTTCACTTAGTTCTCAAACTAAGTACATAATGGGCGAATATTTATTCACCTTGAATATTTCCCTTAAGAAAACATGCTGCCATGAGCATATTTCGAATGATCACCCAATAATTTTTCAAGGCATCAAGTCTACCGCACCTTACAATTTTGGTAATTATACAATCAACTTGAAATTGAGATTTTGTGATCAGATATTTTTCATATTTGAATCCGATTGAATATCCCATAATACACTTTACATCCTCTTATGATGGCATTACCATTTTCATGGTAAAGAAACATATTATTTCTTAAATCATCATATTCACCCAACGGGTGCTATAAAATTATTTGAAAATATTTGCTAGTATTGAGAAGCAAGTCAATGGTCACAAAATAGAACCATGAGGAATTCAAAGTAAAGTGGAGGCTAAAGACAACCAATGACAGAATTACCTTTTAATTGGGAATTGATCATTTCCAGATGAAAAAAAGATAACTCTCAAGTTTGTCAAATGTGTGATTACATAAATATCGTACATATGATTACTAAACCCTCAAACATATGGTCAAACCATACTACGAATTTATTAAAAGGCAAATAAGTTCATTGGGATATTTGAAAAATTGCAAACGTACGACCAATAACTATTCTGGTAAATGATGTTCTCAAATCTTCATCAGAAGGAGAACCAAAAATATAATGCAATAAAAGAATGATCAATTCGTTTGCGCCTATGATATGTTTGCATAATTCATTTTTCAGTAATATGGGAGACGTCATGTAATATCCCGATTATTCCCAAAAATATTGTTTGCATATAGTTGTACTACTACATGTAATGTAATGTCCAACATCCTATTTCTTGGACATCATGTTTGATAAATTTTGAATGTATGAATCAATTCATACTTAGTTTTGTTGCGTACAAAATAATTTTCTAATTCTTACAAAATATTTGGTTATAAGCCTTACAATCCTGGTTTGGGGTTGATTAGAAAATTATGGACAATTCTGTTGGTCACAACTTAACAAGTTGCAAAATTTCCCAAATCATCAGATTTTATGTGCACCACATGTGTGATAGGGGAAATTAATTTAAGGCACTCTCACCTTACAATTCTATATGAGCAACTCATTCTTCCTTGAACACATTCAGAAAATATGTGGATTACTCAACCATTATGTGGTATATATTATATAGATACTTCATGGTACTCATGGAAATATTTATAAAATGATTTCCAGTGTGTCTCTTGTCACACAAACCATGAATGAAATAACTAAATTAATTGCTTAAATTCTCAAAGTAAGAGCAAGTTATCCTAAGCAAGGGATAAATCCAATTGAATGGACAACTTCGTTGAACTCATTTCACAAGCAATGTCTGATTATACATAATACATTATGTAATACACATAATGGTTTAGTTCAATATCTTAACAAAGATAATGAAACTAATAATATGACCAAACTTATAGAATCGTAATTTACTAGCCTCATGCTAGACAAATACGACATTAGACACTGTAAGTATGATATAAATCATACCAACTGCATAGCATACTACTTTCCCCTTGTAGTAATTACGTGAAAATCAACAAAGTATTTCCTATCTGCGATAATTCGGTTACATACCGATATCACCACTCCAGCATACATCAATGGACTCTCACAGAAAATTAGGGATCTATGTGAGGAATAACAATTTATTCGTCAATCAAAATTATTCATAGCCCGTATGCTGATTGCATCAGCAATAAGGACATTTCTGGCATTAGGGGGAGATAAGTATCACAAAGAATGTCAATAAATAAATTAGAAATGTTATTCACATTCAGTCCTTATATCCACGTACTCAAAGGATCTAAACTAAAAGTTTAGAATTACATATTTGCAACTCATTGCAAATCTGCCACATACGTTTACTAATAACAAAGGTGTCACCCAATTTTATATTCTTGCAGTAAAGTGTCAGAAAGAGTGGAGGTACCTGATAAACCACTCTTCTCCCCAAATGAGAGCAATAGGGGGAGAAATCTAACCACACGAGATATAATCTCGCATATGCTTCCGCGGAAACAGAGGAAATCAAATCCTCAACCCAGTAAATGTAATTCAACATCAAGTTGAAAGACACCTCACGGGATGCTCATAATCCAAAGCCCGACATAAATGTGCACAAATGTTTTGGTGTCGGGACATCGAAACACCTTGACTCCATTGTTGTAGGAAATCACAAGGAGTTCAAAGGAATAAATACATTTTCACAAATTTCATTGATTCCTCCAGAATCATATAACATAAGTCTACATTTGTCGACATATATTTCTTCTGAAAATTGCTAAAACCTTTTGGGCCCTGAACCAAAATCCATGGTAGAGTGCCTCTTGTACTCATATTGGTTCACATAAAAGGAATCAAGTAATGAAGAATAGCACCCGCTCTACAAACGAGTGGTATTTACCACAGTAATACCTACTCCTCATAAGTATCTTCCATATGGAATACTAAAAACTTCTCATTCATAGACAAAGTCAGTGAGGTGGTGAGAAAGCGAGGTTTGTAGCAAAAGGGTTCACGCAGAGACCTGACATCAAATTATGATGTAACATACCTTCTTGGTATGAGTGGAACTATGTTTCGATAATAAATACCATTGGCAGTATAAATAATATTATCCATGCAGTTGATGGATGAAGTGGCTACATACTCATATGAGACTCATTTCGGAAATATATATTAAAGTCCCTGAAGGGCTTACAATTCCAAATCCAAAATAAATCGCAACATATTTGTGTAAAATTTCAGAAGACACTCTATGGCTTGATATAGTCGAAAATCATATGGTACTACTGACTAAATGATTTTTCTTCTTCCGAAGGATTACTCAATGATGATTGTTTATGTGTTAACAAAGGAATACCAAATTTGAATTCCTTATATCACCTCAGTGTATATCGATGATTTCATCATCAATGTCTCTACAAGACCTAAACATACATAAAATCATCTCAAGACGAAAAATTTGGATTCAACCAAATTAAGCATAAGTTTACAACTTGAGCATTATATCAAGAATACGTATCAGTCTACATATATCCAAAACATATACGAGAAATTCAGTGTGGATACATCATAACAACAAAAGATATGTATGGTCATACTACCTTTGATAAGGTACAAATCCATTCATACCTAGGGGTGATAATGAAGTGATACTAGGACCTGAAGTTCTATATTTCACTAATGTCAAAGCACCCATATACTTGCAAACTACGTCAGGCCTGACACTATATTTGCTATCTTTATTCAGAGTGCAACTCCCAACAAAAGGTATATGGTTGATATAAGTACTATCATCTTACATCTGAAGATTACAATAAATCTTGGATATTTTCATCAGGAAATAGAAGATATGACCATGATATGATGTAATGATATTGGCTTTTTATTTGATCCCAATGACGCCATATCAATGACTGAATTTGCTGGAATAGCCTTCACATGGAAGTCATATAAATAAATTTTAATGGTTATTTCCAATTATCATTCTAACATAATTGCTTTATCTAAAGGCATTGCAAAATATGCATAACTTAGTAGAATGGTTAACCACACTCAAAATCATGTGGTTGAGATTCATGAGAATCACATAACTTGATTTATCAAGATACTTCCACTTATGTTACTCAATACCTATAGGTTATATGAAGAGCAATATCATAAATCACATTGTTCGGAAATTACTTATCCTCACGAATTATAGGAAATTGAGGAAATAATTTGCAAACAAAATATTATTATAATCCAACAGTTTATACACAATCTCATGTTCATGTCAATGGTAATCGTATGAGACATCCTCCATATTTGTAAAGTTCAGGGGGAGTAATCTCCCAAACTATAACCTATTGGCAATCATCAGATTGCATATATTGTACTCTTTTTCCCTTGATGAGTTTTCCCTAACGGTTTCTCATAAAAGGTTTGTAACGAGATAATATAAACACAAGTATCTATATATGTCATATTATTTTCTTCTTATATTTTTCTCACTGGGTTTTAAAGGAGTTTTCAATGGCATGTATGATTGCACTTTTTCCCTTATGAGTTTTCTCTCAAGTTTCTCATAATGGTTTTTAGTGAGGCAATATCTTCTCAAAGATCATATGTCATACTTTCTATTTTCCCTGCTAGGGTTTTTAAAGGAAGTATTCAAGACATATTAATTGTTCTCTAAACTTATCAATGAGTTTTCTCCTTCTTCAAAGGTTTTTTCATATGAGTTACCAAGAGACAATAATCACTATATGTTGCATCATTTTCTCCTTATCATTTCCCAATGGGTTTAGAGGAGTTTTAGCAACATATCATACACACTACTCCTTGCATTTTTCCCCACAGGATTTTTGGAAGAGAGATGATTTCAAAGATGTTTGATCGCAAATACAAGGAAGGATTAGGGGGGTGTTAGGATTTAATTAGTAGATTAAATAAAAAAGATAATCCTCTCATGTAATAATCTATGTCGGTTAGTAGAATGGCAACCAACATACCACGCACCCCTTTACGAACGGACGCATCTCTTCATCACGTCTCTTCTCCTTGTATAAATATGTTGGCGAAACGGGACCTAGGAAATTAGGAATCACGTCCTCGACGGATCAGGGACTTAGCTTGAATGGCCGAAGTCGGTCAAGGACGTACTACTGACACCGCATGTCTCATGGAAACGAAACAAGAGGATCGTATCAGTCCACGCCCCGATGAAGGTCCAGACCGAGCCCGCTCGCGTACTGCATGCGTCCACCGCGGGAGCCCTTCCCCGGTCTACACGCTCGACTCTCCAGTCCACCGCACGCGCACGTCATTTCTACTACCCCTTTTGAACCAGTCCTCCTTCAGTAGCTCTTCGCCACGCACGCGCTGCACGCTATAAATCGCCGCGCGCACAAGGCACCGCGCATCCTGTCTATCACTCGAGCAAGCCAACTGTTCACTCCGCCCGCAGCTGCGCACATACGTTCACGGAGCTAGCGCACACATGGGCAACGCCGTGCCGCGCAATATGCGCCACGAGGGGACGCCGGCTGTTCCACTTCCATCCGGACGCGCGAGCTCGGCGGCACGCATGCATGGCGGGAAGGTGGCGCGGGCCGCCGGGGACCGACGCGGGGCCGAGGGGCAGCAGGCGGGCGGCAGCGGCAGCGGGTCCGCCGTCGTGATGACGGTGAAGGTGGTGGTCACGAGGAAGGAGGCGGCGAAGCTGATCGCGCGGCTGGAGGAGCAGAGCGCGAGGGCGCGCAAGGCCAGGATCGCCGAGCTCACGGGCCAGCTCAGGGCGGGGGACGGCGGCGGCGGCGGAAGGAGCTCGGTGACGTGCGGGGCCTCGCGGGCGCCGAGGCTCGCCGCGATACAGGAGAGCTAGCTCCGCGTATTTGCATGTCCTGGCCTGGGCTCACGCGCAGTAGCCACCGGCGGACTTGTCTGTAGTTTACGAGTTTTAGTACGTACGCAGTGTCTTAAACACTGGTCACTCGCCACTCGGCCCTGTGCTCTGTTCAGTTGTTGCATATAGTTGTAGTTGGAAGAGGTGGCAACTTAGCTAAGATCACGACAGTTCATTTTTCTTACTGGTGCCGTTCTATACACAAACACGATCAAGCCCATCTCGCCCCATTAGCTTGGCCCCAAAGCTCGCACCATTGCGATAAGAACGCCCATGCATTCTTATTCTTGGCCGTGCGGCGGCCGTCTTCTTAACAGGAAAAGAGGCAAGCAGGCGACTCGGTCGCCCAGCCACTGAAGACTGAACTAGTGCCATCCGAGCGGAAGCCGGAAGGAAAGCAACCCGACGGCCCGAATGCGGCCAATCTCGCATCGACGATGCGTTCGCCGCGCCACTTACGGCATGCCCGTGCATCATTCTGTCCAGAGGAATGACGCGCCGTGACTGCACGGCGCACGCGTCACCGCCCGGTGCAGTCCGCCACGATCTGTCGATCGCCCACGCGATTTTCTCGCATTTTTCTGCCTTGTCTTTAACCTCCACCAATCGGCGATGCAAGCGACTTTTACCTCTGAATTTCCACCACACCTTTGAACTTGGCCACGTAGAATGATTGTGTTCTGGACTTCCCAGTGACCCAATGGCTGGATTCCGTGAAAGCCAGGGGCTGAGGGGGCTTTGGCCACTTGATAAAATACGGTCGCCACCTGACCTCAGTGAAGAGATTCTTACCTCCATGACCTGAGGCCGCTATCAGACCGTCGCCATTGCAGACCGGCTCAAAGTTATCGTGCGTGAATTAAGAAGGCAACGTCAGGCCTATCCAAGACCGTTTCGGACAAGGTAAAGAGAGGAAGCAAAAGCGAAACTGAGACATGGGCACATGAAATAGTGCCCACGCCGCGCTAAGTAGCCATAGGAGGAGTTCACTTGATTTGGTCAGAAATTTAGCACAGCGACTTGCCAAGCAATCTTGTGCAAACTCCACGACGTATTCAAAAGTAGAAGCCTAGAAGGTGGTGTGACCATCAACTATAAAATAGGTGATCCCACTGACGTGCCACTCAGTACACATGCATACATACATGAAGATATGAAGATACTACCATATATAAATATTTTGCAGTTACATAAGTTCTTATATCATTAATCCAAATATTCATGAAACAAAATACCACTATATTACAACCAAAATCGAGTTTTTTTTTACAAAAAGCAACAGGGGTTGCATTTCTATGGATGTAGAAGAGCACACTAGAGCATTTACAGATGGACTTGGGCAATTCCGGCCCTCTAAACCCAGCGACTCGATCGGGCGCGTCCGCAGCTGGACGACCCCTCATTTGACCTGTTGGACAAGCACACACCTCAAATGTGAATTGTCAAATCCATGCACGTGGATCATAGAACACAAATTTAACTGTTCAACAACGTGACAAAGCAAAATAAATCATAAATAATTCAAACATTCCAAAACAGAATTCAAGTTTGAGCATGACAGATCACTCGTCGGATGCCATCCATGGGGCCTCCGTCACTTGTCATCGCCGTTCTCGCCACCTCGTGCTCCCTGTGTTCATTGATCTTCTTTTTCACCCCACAAATCAGTTATTTGCATGCTCATGAGGATTTCATCTGTCAACATGATCTTAGCATCCTCCGCGTCTCAAGCAAGTTGCGAGCTCACCTTCTCATGCACCATCTCTCCAAATGTCTGGGCCTTCTCGAGCTCTCGTTTGATCGTCGTCTCTTTCTTCTCCAAGTCATCTTCTCCTCTCAATTTGCGGTTTATTATTTGCCCTCTCCCGGTCCCAATCCATCATCTAATTTTGTACATCCAACATGAGCTTGTACCTCTTTCTTTCTTATTCACCCTTACGGGAAAGAATGCTCATCCATGTGGAGGACATTTTTGTCACCGCGACATCTGTTGGAAATATGCCCTCGAGGCAATAGTATTGTATTATTTATTTCCATGTTTATAATTAAGAGTTTCTATTATGTGTTATAACTGCTAAGATTCTGGAATATATGATTCAGCGGGAAACTCATTAGAACGCGTGGAATGATAAATGGTAAAATCCGATTCCTAGTCTCGCCTCTAGAACTAGAACTAGCTCAAGTGTTGTATGCTTGTTATGTTTCCCGGATCTTGGGATCCCATTAAGTAATGATAGTCCCAAAACAACATTGGGAATATGACGTTAGAAGAACAATCATACAAAATTGACCCAACTTGGTTGTTATACTTTAAGATAATATCATGACAAGTCAATCGATATAACATGGAGAGTTAACATATGCTTTAGTTCCTTATACAATGAGTATCGTAGTCACTTCTTACCATATGGTAGACTTTAGGGTTGCTCAAACGTCATATGTAACACGGTGATTATAATGACAACTTGCAGGTTCATCGAAAACTTTTGCAAGGGGCTAGATTTCTCAAGAGTGGGATTTGTTCATATGACGATGAAGAGATATTCTTAGGGCCCTCTCGGCGTGACGACATCCATCATGGTCTAGCCAGACACGTGTGACTAGGACACATGGATGTCGGAACATGTCAATGAGAAAGAAAAACAACATCGGTAATGAGGAGATCGGTATAGTGAGAATGAGAATGACTCAAGAGGATAATGATAAATCACACCTCGGGTTTTGTAAAGTATCGCAAAACAAAGGAAATAGCACATGATAACCAAAGGTTCACTCGTGTATTCATAGGTATCAATATGGATGTCCATGGTTCCGTTCGACATCGTCCCTGTTCGACATGGCGTCATCGATATTTCAGTGTCGGCATCTTTGCGTGCATTCTGGTCATCAACGCCATCTGGAGTAGCTCTGTTCCATGTGGTGTGCCGTTATCCATAATGTCATGGCTAGAATTGCCAATGCTCGCACATTTACCACGACGTCTCCTGCATCGGCATTTGCGCGGCTGTTTGTCTCCTTCATCATCCCTGGGAGTATCTACCATTTAGACGTCATAGGTGGAGGTGGTTGCCCAATTGTCGATATTGGTGGTGGTTATCGATGATGTGGTATACGACATGTCTTCAACATCTTCAGCCATGTCGTGCACCTCTTCGGAGGCATAGTACAATACATAAGTTAAGTCATCGACAGTAGTGACTAGGTGGGTGGAGGGTGGGGAAAACATTCTCGCTCTCCTAGGTTTATCTATGATTCGACCGTTGACCAAGGTTTGATCGTTCGAGCTTCTGAATTAAATCTATCATCTCATTCAGGAGCGTGAGGTTGGCCTCGCCCATCTCTTGAGAGTAGGCGGGGCTCACCTGAAGTTTTCCCAAGGTGCCACTTGACATAATCTCAGGATTTCCCCTAGTCAGGCTTGATGCATAATCCATTAGTGCAGAGCTCGAATCTAATCTTGAAGCCAGATCTGAGGAGCCGATTGTTCCACGACCTCGGTTCAAGATTGTAAATGGCGCCAAGGCAGCATCGTTTGTAGGCTCCTTGGGCTGGTATGTGTGGCATCTCGACTCAGAGCAACCAGAACACCCCGTATTCCAGCCCACATCTAGTCTTTTGGAATACAACACTACTTGGCATAGAACAAATCAGCTCTTTATTACAAATAATCGAGGTACAAGGGTTCGGGAATTACAAAGGATTACATCGGCACGACAACATTAGCTTGCTAAGGTAGCTCTATGCTAGCAGCAAAACAACTCGTAGCACTGGAATAACTTCTAGCAGCGGAACAATGATGACGGTGATGGACACCACTCCACAGGGACTCTGGATGGGACATGTCCTAGAGTTCAAACTCGGGATCCTCGACAATAAATCAATCACCGCATCACCTGCAATTTGACATGATGTGCTAGGTGAGCACTTGGCAATAAAAGCATGTATACACTTATCCCATGTTCCAATACTATTACGTGGTAAAGATGAAAACCAAGCTTTAGCTTTTTCTCTTAGTGAAAAAGGAAACCGTTTTATTTCACAATATCATTATCCATATCCTTTTCTTTTGAATATCACAAAGTTAAACAATTGTACTCAGATGTTAAGCGGGATCCTCATTAGGACTTCCCAAAAATTGCTCTTTAATGACAAGATTTAGTAGTGCATCATTAATATCAAAAGCATCAACACTAGTTGCGGGTGGTATAGGAGTACTAATAAAATCATCATTATTATTATTTGAGAAGTCACACAACTTAGTAGTATCTTGAGACATGGTGATCGAGCAAGCTAAGTAACAAGCAAGACAAGCAAACTAGAGAGCGAAGATGCAATCTAATCACGAGCTAAGCAAGCAAAGATAAATATTTTCGTATTTTTACTTTTTATGAGACAAACTAAATATACCATCAAATAAAAAGAGGAACAAGTGAATGAAATTTTATGTGGAGTTACTTGGTAGTTGGTGATGATATTTCCTAGCAACGGCGCGAGAAATTTTATGTGGAATTTCTTGATACTTGTAATCTGCATTGGGTTTTCTGTGAAGAGGAACGGGTTATGAAACCAAGGTTTATCAAATGAATATGTATATCAACAACAAATGTCTTCTGCGGTGCTAAGGGAGTCCGAGACTGAGGGTCCTCGGGCTGCCTATCTATCCTCATGGGTTGGACTCCCGGGCCTGTTCGATCATCATTAGGAGTATCAAAATCAAGATGGACTCTTCCGAAGACTTGGCATACGATCCAAGGCCGCTGTGGCACCCCGCCTGATTACCACTGTAGCCAGACGGTCGCCACACATACCAGCCGAGGAAATCATTCTCGCATGCACGTTTACAACTCGTATCATGAACACAGACATTTCTATTAATAGATATAAGTGTCTTACATGGGATATTAAAAGGGTGAAGGCAGCGAAGAAGCTCTATCTAAGGCAGCATGGTCTTAGTGCGGCTCCACTCCACAGGGATCTGACTAGGTTACTCCTCTAGCCTGCGAACACTCCAACTCCTTGACGACGAACGACGGATCCTTATGTGAACATGGCCACGTTAAAGGCCGCTGAGTACTTTTGAATGTACTCGCAAGCAAACCAAACTAACATATACACTAATCAATGCAATTCATGGTATTCAAGCATGCATTTGTTATTAGAGCAATATTAGTTATTATGGCATTTCTTACCTATCTAGCAGGATTAAATATCATGATATAATAGGATTATTCAGCAAGATAACTACTAAAGTAAATACGATAAGGTAAAGCATATTAAGTAACTAAATTATACTATGAATATTCTCATGATCCAATCTGAATGTGATCCAAATCAAATCCAACTCATGTGGTCATCCAACCACTCATATCATAGCCATCCCATGGCTAACATATCATATTCGTGACATCATCTGATGTCTGCACAAGACGAGTTCTTCCATCATTATTATCACTGATATGGTTGACCACCTACTGATGTATGGACGGGCTCTCCAATACCGTGCACGCGGATATTCGAATAGATTTTACACTCTGTAGAGATTGCATACTTTACCCACACCATGGAGCATCTGACCTCCTGATCCCATTCAGGCGAACTAGTGTTGCACCAACGAAACTTGCCTGACCCGTGACTCTCCCATCGTACCACCGGCATTTGTCCTCCCCCGGAGTCCTTCCATGGGTGGCCTTGTGTCCTCTTGACACCTACCACCGTCGTGGCCAAACTAAACTGTCCCAAACGGGGACTCCCGGGTTAAACAATCAACTCGGCTCACAAGGCTATCACCGCCTATCTGATCAGGGTAGCGCGCGTGCATAACTCTCCATCTTTGGAGGTACCGGTGAAAGAGCATGCAATCAGACCAAGTCAAGGCCATCCCATACCGGCAGATGTGGCTGCATGGATAAGCCCGGACAGGTGACTCTAGATCAACCGACTAGATTTAGTGTTAGCCAGTATTTCACAAGCATGGTTTTTATCACAGTAACTTGAGATGGCAGTAGCTAAGTGAAAGTGCGTTATATCGACTAGAGGGGGGGTGAATAGGAGATTTTTAGAATTTCATCACTGAGGAAATTCCTTTTGAGGAAATTCCTCACTGATGACTAACTTACAGCGGAAACAGTAAAGGATCAGGAGTGCAAAGTTTCACAACATCAGTTTTTCAGTGTGAGGAATGTGAAAACAGATTGCACAGTGAGCAAGCACGCAGAAAACAGATGAGGATTAACTAGCGTGAAGAATTTGGGGTTGAGGAATTTCAGAGAAAGTCTTCAGCAAAGTCTTCAAACAATGACAGTGAAAGTCATCAACACATAATCTGAGGAATGTAAGGAGTTGAGGAATTAGAACCCGTTTCACAGCGAAGACAGCAGTTGATGACCCAGTTCCAACTGTTGTGACATTTGTACATCTGGTTTGGAGCGGCTTGGTATTGAAACCAAAAGACACACAGTCCCTACCGTATTCTCCTTGGGTTAAGAACACACAGTCGTCGCCCAACACTCGTGGTAAGTCTTGAGGGCAGACTTCCAAGCCCTCACAAACTTGGTCACCCGGCGATCCACAATTGACTACTGGATTGCTCTAGACCATGACGCCTAACCATCTCGAGGATGCACATTCCTCAAAGGTAAAAGGCTTCAGTCCCACACAGGAACAACTTCTTCAGTGATGCTCAATCACTTGGTTCTAGGTTTGTGGTTTGGTGTTTGGGGTATTTCCTCACTGATGAATTACTCTCGAAGACTCTGAGGAATTGGGTTGCTCTTATACAAGTGTCAATTTCCAACGGAGCAGCCAACCAGCTAATGGTTGTGGGGGGCGGCTATTTACAGCCTGGGAGCATCCAGACATGATTTGACACTAATGCCCTTAAATATTATGACCGTTGGTATGGACAAGACCAATGATGTGGCGTGGCTATCGAAACGGTCGGAACCCTCAACTGTGAGAGTCCTCATGTCACTCGTATTCCTCACTTGAGGCTTTTGGTAGGATTTGGCTTGGGTTGAGCATCATGAGGAAATTCATTCCAAAGTGTAACTTCGACCCCCTTTAACAGTACGGTGTTCCTATTACTCAAGTGTGAAGAAAATAAAACAGAAAGAGTAAATCTTCATGCTTCAAAGTCTTCAGAATGGTTTTCTTCAGGACACACGAATTCCTCAATTTCAATATCTTCATGAGGAATATCAAGTTCATCGCAGATTCTGCGCGATTCAATTCTTAAGCTTCAGACCAATTTCTTCAACCGAAGATATACATTTTTAGGGGTCGATATTCATCAAATATTTCAAACTCCTCAGTGACTTATAGATCCTGTGTACACTCATGAACACATTAGATACTTAACCTATAAGTCTTCAAACCACCAAAATCACTAAGGGGCACTAGATGCACTTACAATCTCCCCCTTTTTGGTGGTTGATGACAATTAGGTTAAGTCTTCAACAGGGATAAAAACATGAAGTGTAAATACTCATTTGAGGAATTTGAAATCAAGATTCAGAGAGACTCCCCCTGAAGATGTGCATATCTTGAGGATTTTGCTTTTCACAGCAAATGCACATTGATGATTTATATCATGGAGATCTCCCCCTGAGTCTTGTAAATCATGCATACATATGACATATAGTATGAAGAAATTGAGGATGCCTGATGACAAATGGTATCTGACGAATTTCAGCATGCGTGCATTAAAATTTTGAGGAATAAGCATGCGAAGAAAAACGTTCAAAAGCGTCAGAGTACCATCGGGCTTAAGTTACAACTCATTACATAAAAACTTCAGAAGAGCCAAGAGTTTGTAACTTAAATATAGTTCATAAGCCCCAAAATATCCCGCTTGAAGACTAAATCTCAAGTTTCTCCCCCTTTGTCATCAAGTGACAAAAAGGGACAAACTGAGGACTAACGCCCGTGAAGACTTCACTACTTGGCGGTTGATGAAGATGCGTGGTGCTTCTTGGGAGTAGTCTTCTTCCTTGGACCGGTGGCAGTGTCGTGTTGTTCTTCATCAGATTCAGCAGTGCGGAATGAAGAAAAGGAGCTGTCTTCAAGGTCTGGAACTGGAATTGGCCTGAACTTCTTCTTGGGCGGCCACGACCAGTCAAAGTCACGCTCGAACTCCAATTCTTCAAGTTCTGTCTGAGTCTTCAGATGAGCAAGTGTAGCCCAGGTGCGATCAAAAACCTCATGCAGATAGTGATGGTTAAGCTTCATAGAGTTCTGTGTTTCAGTGAGGGTTTTCACAATGGCGCCGAACTGGCGTTTGACCCACTTGTGATTGCGATCCACCTTTTGGTGAAGACTGAGGAGAAACTCTCTTGTATTCAGCACGCGAGGAGCAACAGGGCTTGGAGGGTGAGTCTCAGTATCATCCCATGACGAATAAGCTTCCCGCTCTCTGAACTGGCCATCAAGGGGCCTACGGCCTTCATCAATCACTGATTTGCCTTTTCCTTCAACTGACTCGAAAGTCTTCTTGTTGACCCTGATAGGAGGCATATAACCAACATGGTTGTTGAAATCAGCGTGGAAGTTGATGCCTGTCCTTGTCCTGATGAATCTCATGATCCATGGGGCATATATCTTGTGATCAAATGGACACATGGCATTGTCGGCCAAAGTCCTCAAGAAGAAATCATGTATGTTGATAGGAATACCATGGATGATGTTGAAGAGGATATTCTTCATGATGCCTACGACATCTTCTTCATCATCATGGCCTTTGATCGGCGCAAGAACATTGCAGAGGATTCTGTAAACTGACCTTGGTGTATATTTGAGCTCATGGACGAGGAAGGTTTTTCTCGGTGGTTGCCCTTTAGCCAAAGGCTTCATGAGGACTTCCATCATCCCGTTGGGCAGCGCAAGCTCACCGTAAAGCTTCACGGCCTCCTCTGAGGGAATTGATACTGGCAGTTCACGCAGTAGCTCAGTAGCAGGAGCCTTGTAGTGAGTGTTTTGCGTCATCCAGTCAAACACCCACGTGTTAATGTCTTCAGGATCGCCATATCTGTGAAGAGTGGCATAAAATTGAAGAATGAGCTCACTGTTCCAATCAGAGATGTCTGAGCACATTGGGAGTAGTCCAGCTTCATGAAGGACGTTGAGGACTGGAGCCAGGCATGGTATTGCTTCAAGTTCAACATGAGGAATATGCCTGTGCTGGAATATCTTATTTCTTCCACACAGCACAGAGGCATAGTAATTCAGCTGTGTACTCGTCCAAAACTTTAGATGCCTGATTTGAGGCTTATCATAGGGATTTTCTCCAATGAAGTACATGTGTTCTTCAAAGAAGTTCTCCTTTTGAAACTGTGGTCGCTTGGAGAATGGCTGACGCTGCATTGGCTGAAGATTTTGCTGAGGAACTGGAGGGGAGACAACAATTGCAGTCTCTGGGTTGAGCACGACGAAAGCATTGTCTTGGTCTGGTGCATTTTCCTCAGCATTGTCCTCAGCGTGAGGAATTTCATCAGCTTGGGCTTCAGGCTGAGGAGCTTGCTCATGTTGTGCTTCATGTTGAGGAATGGGATCTGGCTGGGCATCAGGCTGAGGAGTTTCATCAACTGGAGCATCCTGTTGAGGGTTCTGCTCCGGAGGAGGAATAGGTTCATTCTGAGCCTGAGTGTGAAGATCTTGCTCAGGAGGAGGAGTTGGGTCAGCCTGGTCCTCAACTTGAGGATTTTTCTCAGGACTCTGAATTTCATCAGCTTGAGGAATTTCACTTTGCTCTTCCTCAGCTTGCTTGGTGAAGAGGCAGATTCATCAGCTGGTGCAGCTGATCCTTGTGCTGTGTCTTCCTGGGGAATGGAGGGCTGAGGACTGTCGTCACTATGAATTTCTTCACCAGTGTGTTCCTCAGATGCAGCATCCTTCATTTCCTCATCTGGCCCTTTCTCCTGGTCTTCAAAGGTGACCATTTCATAAGATGGAGCGACGTTGAGAGGCACAGGGTCCAGTGGAGCATTTTCTTCAAGCGCTTTGAGGCGCTTGGCCTTAGTGTTTTCTTCTGCTGAGGAGGCCTTTCTCTTTTTTGCTTCGTTCTCAACAGCCCTTGTCTTCCTCGCGTCTGATGCAGACAGAGTCACCTTCTTCACCTTTGAAGCTTTTGGTGAAGGTGTTTTCTCAACAGATTCATCAGCTGGCTTTGAAGAACCAGCTGGAACAGAGTCATCTGCTGGCTTTGAAGCAGCAGCTGGATCAGGGGCAGTCTCACCAGCTGTAGCAGATTCAGCAGCTGGATTTTCCGTGGTGATTTCTTCAATTGCCGGTACGTCCACACGGCTTTCTTGAGGTATTTCCTCAGCTTGAGGAGTTTCATCAGCCTGAGGAGTTTAATCAGCTGGTTCTTCAATCAGAGGCTGAGGACTTGGTACTGGAGGGGCAGCCTTCTTGTTGTAGTCGTCAACAGCTTTAGTGGAAAATTTGATAAAACTGCTTTTGAGAAACTGACGATCAGATAGCTTGGAGTACTTATCTGTCAAAGTCTTCAACTCAGCCTGTGTTGACACCAGTGCATCAGGTGTCAGGTTGAGGAGATTCTGCTTGAGGAATTTCTCCTTCTTGAGCTTAGCAACTTTGGCCTGTTTGGCTTGCTGCTCCTTCCATTTGGCCTCGTTGATGAATGTGGCCACCATGTGGCTGATGCCAGGGGGAAGTTTCAAATCATCAAGCAGAGTGTTGGGGTCCTCATACCAGATGTTTATGTAGTCTAGGAGGACTTTGGTGTCCATGGCCAGAGGAATGGCGCTACGAGAAGCTTGAGCTACCCTCTCCTGCTTGTTTCTTATTATAGCTTGCAGGGTTTCATCATCATATTCATCACTACCCTCTGATGCAGAAGGAACTGTGATGATTTTGCTGGGACTTGGTTTTGTTCCTCTTTCAGCAGACACCTGCGTCTTCATCGGAGGTGGTGAAGACTTTGTCTCCGAGCTGGTTGCAGCTGGGAGTGAGGAGCTGGAGGTAGCGGGTAGTGGCTTCATGACCGACTTCAGTTCTGGTTTTGAAACCTGTGGTGGCGCTAAGGATTTTGGTGCTGAGGGTTTTGTAACTGATGCCAGAGCTGGTTTCTCTTGAGGCTTTGGAGCCTTTGGTTTTGACGGCACAGACTTTTGTTGAGGAATTGCTGAACTAGAGGTCTCAGCGGCAGAGGAAGTAGCTACAATTAAAGCTGCAGCAGATGATTCATTGAATTTCCTCACAGCAGCTTCTGCCTGCTTCTTAAGTTTAGCCAAGTGCTTGTCCTTTTCATCAGATAGTCATCAAGGGTCTTGAGGCTTGAGGGATGTGCTACTTGATGTTCCTCAAGTGGAGCCCGTTTGCCACGAGGCTTCAGTGCGAATTTCTTCGCATATTTGGGAGTGACAAATCTGTATTCCTTCAACTCCTTAGCCCATCGGCGTTCTATCTTCTGAAGCCGAATCTTTCTCTTGGCCATTGTTTCATTTTCATCAGGTGTGCAATAGTCCAAGTAAATATCCTCAGGGATATCCAAAGCTGTATTCTGCTCAAGTTTCTTGCCTCCCTTCTGTTTCCTGTCATCCTCCATTTTCTTCAGCTGAGGATTTTGCTGATGAGATTGAACTCTTGAGGATTCTGATGAGACTTGAAGATTTTCTTCAAGAAACGCTGCAAATGAGTCAATGTGATGAGAACCGAGAGATTCATCAGCTGACATGTGTGTACCTGTGAACAGAGTATAGTTGCGAGGAATTTGGAGAGGTTATATGCGTTCTCAGATTTGAAGAAAATGAAAAAGTTTGACAGTTGAGGAATTTAACCAGTGGTTGAGGAATTTGCCTAAGCATACTGTTCTTGGGTTCCAGAGTTGTACAGATCCGAAAATTCGCACAATTGAGGAATCTCGTGAAAATCTTAGATGCTTAGTGAAGTTCATCAATAGTGTGGTGATAGGCAGTGTTCGAGGAATCAGATGCGTATTGATTCTTGAGGAAAAACAGATTTCACATCTGAGATGTAAAATAGTAGATCTAACTTGCTGTAAAAATAGGGTTTTTATTTACCCTAGATGGCGCGCATGAAGAACAGAGAAGAGTTGCAGGGAGAAGCTCTTCGGTGCGTGTCCAATGCGCCCTAACCCGGCAGCAGAGGACGTCTACGGCGGCGGCGGACGAAGATGGTCCGACTCTGGCGTGATTTCGGCGACGGAAAAGTCGAGGCTGTGAAGCTCTTCTTCACCGGCGACGAGACTTCCAGCGGTGGCGCTAGGGTTCGGGGCTTTTGCTGTAGCAGGAGAGCGATGGAGCAAAGAAGTGTTTGCCGAGGGGGATAAGGACATATGTATAGCCAGGCAGTTACTCTTGGCATGAAGAAATCGGACCAAATAGCCCCTGCCTCTACGTCTCCGCAGGACACGTGTAGCTCCCGAGCAAGGCGGTGGAGATAGTGAAGGTCGTGGTTATCCGAACGTGGGAAGTGGGGTTCAGTTACTGTGCATTAAAGAAACATTTTTGAAGATTTGAGGATTTTGTTACAAAATCATCAGCTAACAAGGATGCGGTGAGGATTTTGAACAAAGTTTCAAGTAGAAAGCATATGAAGAATTGAATAGACTGGATGAGAATAGCATAGAGGGAAAGTAGGGTCCGATCACATTCACTTAGATGAAATATCAACTTGAAGAAATAGCTATAAGTGAATGATGTCGAGGACTTGAAATCACAGTCTATCTAGATAAACGAAAGTCATCAAGTGTTTTTGAAGATTTGACTAATCTTGAGGATTTTGTGATAAATCATCACAATGAAGAACAACTGTTTTGAAGAAAAACAAGTTTTGAGGAAATGGAACTTTGAAGAAAATCAACTTGAGGAATTTCATGTTGGGCGGTGGCGTGACCCACCATATAAGAAAGTTGATTACAGACGCCGCGTACAATTGTCATAGGGCCCTGAGAATCAATTTCTTCGTTTATTTCTTCACATTCAGAGTGATATTCTTCATCAGTTGAAGAAAATCGATTCATCATGTGTTGCACATCTAAGTCATCAATTTTGCATAAGTGTTAGGATGTGTGCATGTTTTACAAAACATTTGAAGATTCTAAGATATTTAGCTCACACAGCAACTTCAAAACCTTTTCTCATCCAAGGGCTTAGTGAAGATATCTGTCAGTTGATCATCAGTCTTCACATGGTCGATGAGGATATTGCCCTTGAGGACATGGTCCCGAAGAAAATGATGACGAATCTGGATGTGCTTAGTCTTCGAGTGCTGTACTGGGTTGTATGCAATCTTGATTGCACTCTCATTGTCGCAGTAGAGAGGCACATTCTTCATGTTGATGCTGTAGTCCTTGAGGGTTTGCTTCATCCATAGTAGTTGAGCACAACATGAACCAACATCAATGTACTAAGCTTCGGCAGTGGAGAGTGATACGCAGTTCTGCTTCTCTGAGGACCAGAAAACTAGTGATCTTCCGAGGATATGGCATGCGCTAGAAGTTGACTTGCGATCCACACGGTCACCAGCATAGTCAGAATCAGAATACCCTACCAAATGAAGATTTGAGCCCTTGGGATACCATAATCCTAGTGTTGGTGTGTGAGCTAAGTACCGAAGAATATGCTTCACAGCCTTATGGTGTGATTCCTTCGGTTTTGCTTGAAAACATGCACACATGCAAACACTAAGCATTATATCTGGCCTAGATGCACATAGATACAATAAAGAGCCAATCATAGAGCGATATACGTGCTGATCGAATTCTTTACCATTTTCATCAGTGCCGAGGTGGCCGTTGGTAGGCATTGGAGTCTTGGCACCTTTGCATTCATGCATGTCGAATTTCCTCAGAACATCCTTGAGGTATTTCTCCTGTGATATGAAGATTCCATTGCGTTGTTGACGAATTTGAAGACCTAAGAAGAATTTCAGCTCCCCCATCATAGACATCTGATATTCTTCACTCATCATGTAAGCAAATTCATCACTGTATCATTTGTCAGTACAGCCAAATATGATATCATCGACATATATTTGGCACACAAATAGCTCATTATCATAGGATTTAGTGAATAGAGTTGGATCGAGTGAACTAGGTTTGAAGCCTTTCTTCATGATGAATTCCTTCAATGTATCATACCATGCCCGAGGGGCTTGGTTGAGACCATAGAGCGCCTTTTTGAGTTTGAAGACTTTGTCTGGATTCTTTGGATCCTCAAAACCTGGGGGCTGAGCAACATATTCTTCTTCCTCAAGCTTACCATTGAGGAATGCACTTTTCACATCCATTTGATATAAGATGATGTTATGATGATTAGCATAAGCAAGTAGTATTCGAATAGCTTCAAGTCTAGCAATAGGTGCAAAAGTTTCCTCGAAATCTATTCCTTCAACCTGGGTGTAGCCTTGGGCTACGAGTCGTGCCTTATTCCTCACCACTTGACCATCCTCATCTTGCTTGTTTCGGAAAATCCACTTGGTTTCGATGATGTTGTGCTTGCGAGGATATGGTCGTTTGACTAGCTCCCATACATCATTCAGCTTGAATCGAAGAAGTTCTTCTTGCATAGCTAGGATCCATGCCGGTTCCAAGAAAGCCTCAGCAACTTTTGAGGGTTCTGTGATAGATACAAAGGAAAAATGCCCACAAAAGTTAACTAAGTGTGAAGCTTTTGAGCGAGTGAGAGGACATGGCGCGTTGATGTCATTGAGGATTTTGTCAAGTTCTACTTCATTTGCATTCCTCGGATGAGCTGGTTGAGGATTTCGTCTGGGCTGAGGAAGTGGTTCTGGAGCAATTTCCTCAGGAGCACCTTCTTGATTTTCATCAGTGATGGGGATGGTTTCTTCATCAATTTCCTCAGTGGGAACAATGTCTTCAGTAGGCTTGAGCTTTATTGCTTCCTCAGGAGACAACTTATCTGGATCAGAAGGCAATTGCTCTCTTTGCGAGCCATTAGTTTCATCGAACCGCACATCTACAGTCTCAACAACTTTGTTGTGATAGTTGTTGAAGACTCTGTAGGTGTGCGAGTCCTTTCCATAACCGAGCATAAAACCCTCATGTGCCTTAGGTGCAAATTTTGAGCTATGGTGAGGATCTCTAACCCAACATTTTGCACCGAAGACTTTGAAATAACTTACATTGGGTTTCTTATCAGTGAGGAGTTCATATGAGGTTTTCTTGAGGAATTTTTGAAGATATACCGTGTTGAGGATATGGCATGCAGTGTTGATTGCTTCAGGCCAAAAGCGACGAGGAGTCTAATATTCTTCAAGCATAGTTCTTGCCATCTCAACCAGAGTCCTGTTCTTCCTTTCGACGACACCGTTCTGCTGAGGAGTATAAGGAGCAGATAATTCGTGAGTAATACCAAGTTCATCAAGATAATCATCAAGAGCAGTGTTTTTGAACTCTGTTTCATTATCACTCCTGATATGTTTGATCTTGATGCCAAAGTTCGTCGAGGCCCTTGAAGAAAATCGTTTGAAGATTTCCTGCATTTTAGTTTTATATACGATGATATGCACCCATGTATATGTGAAATAATCATCAACTATGACGAAGCCATATAAAGATGCTGCATTGGTTAGTGTGGCATAGTGAGTAGGTCCAAATAGATCCATATGAAGCAATTCGAAGGGACGTGTAGTGGTCATGAGAGTCTTCAAATTCGAAGGGACATGTAGTGGTCATGAGAGTATTCAAGGGATGCTTGGATCTGGTCATTTTCCCAGATTCACATGCACCGCAGAGATGATCCTTGAGGAATTTGACTGATTCGATGCCGATGACATGCTTCCTCTTCACGAGCGTGTGCAAATTCCTCATGCCTGCATGACCTAGTCTTCGGTGCCACAGCCATCCTTCTGAGGTTTTTGCTAGTAAGCAAGTGGTTGGTTGAGGACCTGTAGAGAAATCAACAATGTACAAATCCCCTCTTCTTACACCTTCGAAGACTTTGGATCTGTCAGATTCCATGATGACTACACATCTATATCTACCAAAGATAACAATCATATCAAGGTCCCAAAGCATCGAGACTGACATGAGGTTAAAACCAAGGGATTCAACAAGCATCACTTTGTCCATATGCCTATCCTTGGAAATAGTCATTTTGCCAAGTCCCAATACCTTGCTTTTACCTTTGTCAGCATATGTGATTTGCTTCAGAGGTGATGGAGTTAGCGGCATATTCATCAACAAGCTTTTATCACCAGTCATGTGATGTGTGCAGCAACTATCAAGAACCCACTCAGTAGTCTTGGGTTTGTCATCCTGCAGATGAATTAGTACAGCTTACCATCTCATATGCTTCATATTTGAAGAATATGATATCAATTTCATCAGATAAAAATTTCATCACAACAGAAATATAAGGACGTGTGAAATATTTCTATTTCATCAATATTGGCTTGCGTCCTATCAAGCATTTCCTCAGGTCTCCAGCAAATTCTTCAGATGATGATTTTCATCTGGAGACCTGTCCTGCAGAAGTGATTAGTTCGATTTCCTTACCACCCACATCTGAAGGGGTGGTGAAGCATTCATCATCCTTCGAGCACCATATGAGAAAGGTGGCATTGAAGCTAATGCACTTCTCTTAACAGTAGGGGGGGGGGTTAAAGTACTCATATGAATATGTAGAGAACTGGTTTGACGACTTATGAACATAATGATTTGAAGAGTAAGGCTCATATTCATATTCCTTGTAGTTTCCCTGCATGTTAGAAGTATTAGCACGGGAACGAGCATAATTTGACCAGATGAGGATTTTGATCCTCTTGAAGACTTTGGTCCTCCTGAGGATTTTGATCTAGGGTTCAGATTCTTCATTGGTGGTGTCATGAGGACATTCACCTGAAGATTTTCAAGACAACCTTTGGGAACCCAGATTTTCCTCAAAGGAGGGCCATTCCTGCAGTTAGTTCCAACATATCGAGCAAATACTTCACCAGATTGATTTTTGCACAGTTTATAGTTGGAGTCAAATGACTCATCAGAGGAATAGGATAATTCACATGAAAAGCCAGTTAAATTGGATGGATCGAAAAGAGGCCCAGTAGCAGCAACCCATGAGGTTTTGGGATACTGCTTAGGTTTCCAATAAGATCCATCAGCATTCAATTTCCTCTCAAAGGCAATTCCTTCTTTCCTCGGGTTCCTGTTCAAGATCTGCTTTTGAGCACATCACAAAGGGTTTGATGTCCTTTGAGGCTTTTGTATATGCCTGCCACATACAATTCCTTCAACCCTACATTTTCATCAGTAACGTTTGTGTTTTCCTCAAGTGAGGAAATAGACACTACAGGTGCATTTGAAGAATTTGTAGCAATAGAAGCATTTGATGATTCTGGTGAAGAATTAGCAGTTTCGCGTTCAATGCATTTAAGACATGGAGGAATGAATTCATCTTGAGCAGCGCTGATCTGTTGAGCTAGTAATGAATCATTTTCCATACGAAGATCATCATGAGAAATCCTCAGCTTCTCTAGATCAAGCTTCCTTTGAAGAAATTCATAGGAAAGTTTCTCATGATCAGCGAGGAGTGTATCATAACGATCTTGAAGATTATCAAATCTAGACTGAAGACTTTTCACATCTTCAGGGAGGATTTGGGTAAGATTCATTTCATCATTCAACAGATCATCACTTCTATCTAGCAGTTTCTGAAGCTTTTCCAGGGCAGTTTGTTGTTTAGTGGCAATGATAGCAAGTTTACTGTAACTGGGTTTTTTATAATCATCAGGTTCACAGTCACTTGAATCCGAGGAGGAAGCATCATTCAGTACCTTTGAACCTTTTGCCATGAAGCAATAGGTTGGAGCGAAGTCATCAACATAGTCATCAGTGTGGATGGTGTTATCATATTCTTCAAGGTTGAAGATTGACTTGCTGACGGAAGTGGTAGAAAGTGCAAGACTGGCCTGTCCGGATTCTAAGTCTTCATCAGAACCCTCTTCCTCATCACATTCCTCTGATTCTGCCTCGGAATCCATTTCCTTGCCAATAATTGCCCGAGCCTTTCTGAAACTAGTCTTCTTGTGCGATGATGACTTTGAAGATGAGGATTTTGAAGATTTCTTCTTCTTCTTCGAGTCATCAGAACTGTCATCCTTGTATTTCTTCTTCTTCGATTCCTTTCCCCAACGGGGACAGTCAGCAATGTAATGACCTGATTTCTTGCATTTGTGGAAGGTTCTTTTCTTGTAGTCCTCAGATGAAGATTCTGATTTCCTCATGTCTCTTCTCGAAGATTTACCGAACTGGCCACGTCGTGTAAACCTGTGGAATTTCCTCACAAGCATTGCAAGCTCCTGTCCAAATTCTTCAGGGTCACCAATGTTGTCATCTGAGTCTTCTCCTTCAGATGAGGAAATTGCTCTAGCCTTCAGTGCACGTGGTCTAGAATAGCTTGGTCCATATAGATCTTTCTTTTCTTCTTGCTGGAATTCATGAGTATTGAGCCTTTCGAGTATATCATCTGGATCAAGCATCTTGTAGTCTGGTCTGTCTTGAATCATCAGGACTAAAGTATCAAATGAAGAATCCAAAGATCTTAGCAGTTTCTGCACAACTTCGTGACCAGTGTTGTCTCGAGCTCCCAGTGCTTGCAGTTCATTTGATATGTCAGTGAGGCGATCAAAGGTATCTTGGCAACATTCATTGTCATGCCTCTTGAAGTGATTGAATAGATTGCGAAGAACATCAACACGAGAGTCACGCTGGGTTGATACTCCTTCATTTACTTTGCATAGTCTCTCCCAAATAAGTGTTGCAAAGCCCAAAGCACTCACTCTTCCAAACTGGCCTGGGCTCAGATGGCCACAGATGATATTCTTCGCTTGAGAATCAAGTTGCTTGAATTTCTTCACATCAGTAGCAGAGACACTAGCAGAGATGATGGGGACGCCATGTTCCACAATATACCAGAGATCATTATCAATAGCTTGTAGATGCATTTGCATCTTGTTCTTCCAGAAGGGTAAGTTCTTTCCTTCGAAGGTAGGACATGCTGCAATAACCTTAAACATGCCTGCAGTCGACATAACTAAAACTCCAGGTGGTTAAACCAAAATCACACAGAACAAGGGAGTACCTTGCTCTGATACCAATTGAAAGTGCGTTATATCGACTAGAGGGGGGTGAATAGGAGATTTTTAGAATTTCATCAACGCATAATCTGAGGAATGTAAGGAGTTGAGGAATTAGAACCCGTTTCATAGCGAAGACAGTAGTTGATGACCCAGTTCCAACTGCTGTGACAGTTGTACATCTGGTTTGGAGTGGCTTGGTATTGAAACCAAAAGACACACAATCCCGGGACACAGAGTCCCTACCGTATTCTCCTTGGGCTAAGAACACACAGTCCTCGCCCAACACTCGTGGTAAGTCTTCAGGGCAGACTTCCAAACCCTCACAAACTTGGTCACCCGGCGATCCACAATTGACTGCTGGATTGTTCTAGACCATAACGCCTAACCGTCTGGAGGATGCACAATCCTCAAAGGTAAAAGGCTTCAGTCCCACACAGGAACAACTTCTTCAGTGATGCTCAATCACTTGGTTCTAGGTTTGTGGTTTGGTGTTTGGGGTATTTCCTCACTGATGAATTACTCTCGAAGACTCTGAGGAATTGGGTTGCTCTTATGACAAGTGTCAGTTTCTAACGAAGCAGCCAACCAGCTAATGGTTGTGGGGGGCGGCTATTTATAGCCTCGGAGCATCCCTACATGATTTGAAACTAATGCCCTTAAATAATATGACCGTTGGTATGGATAAGACCAATGAAGTGGCGTGGCTATTGAAACGGTCGGAACCCTCAACTGTGAGAGTCCTCATGTCACTCGTATTCCTCACTTGAGGCTTTTGGTAGGATTTGGCTCGGGTTGAGCATCATGAGGAAATTCATTCCAAAGTGTAACTTCAACCCCCTTTAACAGTACGATGTTCCTATTACTCAAGTGTGAAGAAAATAAAACAGAAAGAGTAAATCTTCATGCTTCAAAGTCTTCAGAATGATTTTCTTCAGGACACACCGAATTCCTCAATTTCAATATCTTCATGAGGAGTATCAAGTTCATCGCAGATTCTTCGCGATTCAACTCTTCAGCTTCAGACCAATTTCTTCAACCGAAGATATACATTTTTAGGGGTCGATATTCATCAAATATTTCAAACTCCTCAGTGACTTATACATCCTGTGTACACTCATGAACACATTAGATACTTAACCTATAAGTCTTCAAACCACCAAAATCACTAAGGGGCACTAGATGCACTTACACTAAGCATGATAAAAACATAATCACATATCTCCATATAATATCACGACAAGTCATTAATGCAATGATAAGATGAGCAGTAGCAGGTAATATAAATGATAATATCGAAATGGCAGGGGTTTAATTATTTCTAGCACAAGCATATCTTTAATTAAACATGCACAAATAACACAGAGCAATGCTTTAGGGCATATATGAGAAATTAGGCTTGCCTCGGGTCGAAGAATACTTCGGGAAGAAGTGCGGAGAGTCCGCGGAAGGAATCGCCGGAAACCGTTCTCCCTCAGAGAGGGCTATTTAGAGGCAAGGGTAAAATGGTCATTTTAGGAATCTGAACACATAATGAGAATGATACCAACATGACGGGATTGACGAGACGAAGACGTGGGCGTTGGTTTCACCTGAATCGCTGTCACAGTTGCAAAGATACGAGGGTTTCTCTGTCACGGACCTATCTATAAACAAATATATTCATGGAAGGGTCCTTGACAGCACGGCTGGTCGCGCACTATATAAGAATACGTTTCCTAGCAGGGGAAACGTATTGCAGGGCGCGTCCACTTATCCGAGCTGGCGGGCCTCCTCTTGCCGACAGGTGGGGTCGGGGTCCACCTGTCGGGTCCTTCTCTCTCCTCCTTCCCTTCTCTTCTTCCTCCTCCCACCTCCTCCTCCCCGATGCCGCAGCAGACGCTAGGCTCCGGCAGCCATCTGGCACTCCGGTGGTCCAAGGATAGGGACGAGAGCTAGGATGGGATCATCAGTAACCGCCGCGTCTAGAGGTGAGTAATGCGGGCCTTGGGGATGGCAGGAGATGCGGTGACGAGTCGAGGAAGCGGGCGGATGCTCCGGTCGATTGGAGGGCTCCGGTGATGGATTCGACCAGGAGAGGATGCGGGAGTAAGCCAGAGCGAGAGGGAAGGGGTTTGGGAGAGGCGTAGGTCCTCGGGGAGGGCTCGCCCATGGCTATTTATAGTCGATCGATGCGAGGTGATATGCATGGCCACCCTGGCAGCCCTATCCCTGTTGGGAAACGTTGCATGGGAAACAAAAAAATTCCTACGCACACGAAGACCTATCATGGTGATGTTCATCTAGGAGAGGGAGATCGGATCCACATACCCTTGTAGATCGCTAAGCGGGAAGCGTTAATAAATGCGATTGACGTAGTGGTACAACTTCGTGATTCAAATCACCGTCATCCGCGTTCTGCACACGTACAACTCGATGACGATCTCCACCTTCTTGATCCAACACGAGATACGGGGAAGTAGATGAGTTCTCCCGCAGCGTGACGGCACGCCGGTGATGGTTATGATCTATTCCTGCAGGGCTCCGCCCGAGCTCCACAAAAAACCGATCTAGAGGAAGAACTACGAAGTAGAGGTTTGAGTTGCACGTGGCAATGTTGTGTCTCAAGAAACCCTAAAACCTCTAGTATATATAAGAGGAGGGGAGGGGCTAGCCTTGGGGCTCATGGGAGCCCCAAGGGCGCCGGTCGAGAGAGGAGAGGAGGACTCCAACTCCAATTCGGTTTGGGGAAGGAGGAGTCCTCCTCTTCCTTCCCACCTCCCTCTTTTTTTTTCTTTTGGTTTTTCTTTCCTATGGCCATAGCCCACTTGGACTGGTGCGCCACCCTTGGACTATTGGGCTGGTGCACCACCCTTGGGTTATTGGGCTCACTCCCGGGTGGGTGGGCCCCTCCCGGTGAAGACCCAGAACCCATTCATCACTCCCGGTACAGTGCCGGTAATGCCCGAAATATTTCCGGAGACGAAATGAAACCATCCTATATCTCAATCTTCGTTTTCGTACCATTCCGGAAACCCTCGTGACGTCTGTGATCTCACCCGGGACTCCGAACAACCTTCGGTCACCAACACCTATAACTCAACTATACCGAAACGTCACCGAACCTTAAGTGTGCAGACCTTGCGGGTTCGAGAACTATGCAGACATGACCTGAGACACTCCCCGGTCAATATCCAATATCGGGACCTGGATGTCCATATTTGATCCTACATATTCTACGAAGATCTTATCGGTTGAACCTCTGTGCCAAGGATTCATATAATCCCGTATACCATTCCCCTTGTCCGTGGGTATGTTGCTTGCCCGAGATTTGATCGTCGGTATCCCTATACCTATTTCAATCTCATTACCGGCAAGTCTCTTTACTCGTTTCGTAATATGAGATCTCGTGACTAACACTTTAGTCACATTGCTGGCAAGGCTTATATGTGATGTTGTATTACCGAGTGGGCCCCGAGATACCTCTCTGTCACACGGAGTGACAAATCCCAGTCTTGATCCATGCTAACTCAATGGACACCTTCGGAGATACCTGTAGAGCACCTTTATAGTCAACCAGTTGACGTTCGATACACACAAGGCATTCCTCCGGTGTCAGCGAGTTACATGATCTCATGGTCATAGGAATGAATACTTGACACGCAGAAAACAATAGCATCAAAATGACACGATCACATGCTATGTTTATTATTTGGATCTTGTCCACCACATCATTCTCCTAATGATGTGATCGAGTTATCAAGTGACAACACTTGCGTATGGTCAGAAAACATTAATCATCCTTGATCAACTGACTAGTCAACTAGAGGCTTACTAGGGACATTATTTTCTCTATATATCCACACATGTATCTATGCTTTCATTCAATACAATTATGGCATGGATAATAAACGATTATCTTGAAACAGGAAATATAATAATTACTATTTTATCATTGCCTCTAGGGAAAATTTCCAACAATCCCCACACTGGAGCTCGCGGTGAGCTGGCCGTGGACGCGAGCGTGGCCGACCTGACGAGCATTGAATGCGACGCAACGGCTTGGAGAAGAAGAGGCCAAGGGAGGGAAAGACGGCAATGCTCACGGATGGGACAGTGCCGCGGCGGCGACTACCGTGGCGTGAGGAGGAGGAAATAGGAGAGGTGAAGGTTCTGGAGCGTGTAAGGTGGACGTAACATATCTATTTGACACTCTCAGACAAGCAGAGGCCAGTTGGAGCTAGATGGTTGCTACGGCGACAGAAATATTCTATCGTCTCTTGAGCTTGCGTTGGTTTTTCCCTTGAAGAGGAAAGGGCGATGCATCACAGGAGCAGTAAGTATTTCCCTCAGTTTGAGAACCATGGTATCAATCCAGTTGGAGAATCGCGTCAAGTCCAGAGTACCTGCATAAACACAAAAGAGCTATCACCCAACGCTATAAAGGGGTTGTCAATTCCTTCAAGATTGATTGCAAAGTGAGATCTGAAGGCAGAAAGTGCAGCGAAGTAAAAGTGTAAGGCTGAAAATATGGTGTGAAGTAGACCCGGGGGCCAGAGTGTTAACTAGAGGCTTCTCTCAGAATAGAAAATATTATGGTGGGTGAACAAATTACTGTCGAGCAATTGATAGAACCGCGCAAAGTCATTACGATATCTAAGGCAATGATCATACATATAGGCATCACGTCCGAGACAAGTAAACCGATACTTTCTGCATCTACTACTATTACTCCACACATCGACCGCTGTCCAACAAACATCTAGTGTATTGAGTTCATGACGAACAGAGTAATGCCTTAAGCAAGATGACATGATATAGAGGGATAAACACAAACCGATGATGAAAACACCATCTTTTTACCCTTGATGGCAGCAACACGATGCGTGCCTCGCTACCCCTTCTGTCACTGGGTGAGGTCACCGCACGGTATGAACCCAAAACCAAGCACTTCTCCCATTGCAAGAATCATAGATCAAGTTGGCCAAACAAAACCCACAACTTGAAGAGAATTACAAGGATATGAAATCATTTATATAAGAGATCAGAAGAAACTCAAATAAGATTCATAGATAATCTGATCATAAATCCACAATTCATCTGATCTCGACAAACACACCGCAAAAGAAGATTACATCGGATAGATCTCGATGAAGATCATGGAGAACTTTGTATTGAAGATCCAAGAGAGAGAAGAAGCCATCTAGCTACTAGCTATGGACCCGAAGGTCTATGGTGAACTACTCAAGCATCATCGGAGAGGTCATGGTGTTGATGAAGAAGCCCTCCTTATCCGAATCCCCCCTCTGGCAGGGCACCAGAACGTGCCCCAGAAGTTGAAAATATGCCCTAGAGGTAATAATAAATTAGTTATTATTATATTTCTTTGTTCATGATAATCGTTTATTATCCATGCTATAATTGTATTGATTGGAAACACAATACTTGTGTGGATACGTAGACAAAACACTGTCCCTAGTAAGCCTCTAGTTGACTAGCTCGTTGATCAAACATGGTCAAGGTTTCCTGACCATAGGCAAGTGTTGTCACTTGATAACAGGACCACATCATTAGGAGAATCATGTGATGGACTAGACCCAAACTAATGAACGTAGCATGTTGATCGTGTCATTTTGTTGCTACTGTTTTTCTGCGTGTCAAGTATTTGTTCCTATGACCATGAGATCATATAACTCACTGGCACCGGAGGAATACCTTGTGTGTATCAAACGTCACAACGTAACTGGGCAACTATAAAGATGCTCTACAGGTATCTCCGAAGGTGTCCATTGAGTTAGTATGGATCAAGACTGGGATTTGTCACTCCGTGTGACGGAGAGGTATCTCGGGGCCCACTCGGTAATACAACATCACACACAAGCCTTGCAAGCAATGTGACTTAGTGTAAGTTGCGGGATCTTGTATTACGGAACGAGTAAAGAGACTTGCCGGTAAACAAGATTGAAATAGGTATGCGGATACTGACGATCGAATCTCGGGCAAGTAACATACCGAAGGACAAAGGGAATGACATACGGGATTAAATGTATCCTTGGCACTAAGGTTCAAACGATAAAGATCTTCGTAGAATATGAAGGATCCAATATGGGCATCCAGGTCCCGCTATTGGATATTGACCAAGGAGTCCCTCAGGTCATGTCTACATAGTTCTCGAACCCGCAGGGTCTGCGCACTTAAGGTTTGACATTGTTTTATGCGTATTTGAGTTATATGGTTGGTTACCGAATGTTGTTCGGAGTCCCGGATGAGATCATGGACGTCACGAGGGTTTCCGGAATGGTCCGAAGACGAAGATTTATATATAGGATGACCTCATTTGATTACGGAAAGTTTTCGGAGTTACCGGGAATGTACCGGGAATGACAAATGGGTTCCGGATGTTCACCAGGGGGAGGGGGCAAGCCCAGCCGGGGGAAACCCATAGGACTTAGAGGTGCCACACCAGCCCTCACTGGGCTGGTGGGACAGCCCAAGAAGCCCTATGCGCAGGAGAAAGAAAAATCAAAGAGAAAAGGAAAAAAAGGGGGAAGTGGGAAAGTGGAGAAGGACTCCACCTTCCAATCCTAGTTGGACTAGGATTGGAAGGGGAGGACTTCCCCCCTTGCTTCGGCCGAACCCCTTGGGGCTCCTTGAGCCCCAAGGTAAGGCGCCTCCCCTCCCACCTATATATACGGAGGTTTTAGGGCTGATTTGAGACAACTTTGCCACGGCAGCCCGACCACATACCTCCACGGTTTTTCCTCCAGATCATATTTCTACGGAGCTCGGGCGGAGCCCTGCTGGGATAGATCACCACCAACCTCCGGAGCGCCGTCACGCTGCTGGAGAACTCATCTACCTCTCCGTCTCTCTTGCTGGATCAAGAAGGCCGAGATCATCGTCGAGCTGTACGTGTGCTGAACGCGGAGCTACCATCCGTTCGACACTAGATCGGAGCGGATCGTGGGACGGATCGCGGGACGGTTCGTGGGACGCTTCACGGGGTGGATCGAGGGACGTGAGGACGTTCCACTACATCAACCGTGTTTCTTAACGCTTCTACTGTGCGATCTATAAGGGTACGTAGATCAGAAATCCCCTCTCGTAGATGGACATCACCATGATATTTCTTCGTGCGCGTAGGAAAATTTTTGTTTCTCATGAGACGTTCCCCAACAGTGGCATCATGAGCTAGGTTCATGCGTAGATGTTATCTTGAGTAGAACACAAAAGTTTTTGTGGGCGGTGATGTGCGATTTTCTGCCCTCCTTAGTCTTTTCTGGATTCCACGGTATTGTTGGATCGAAGCGGCTCGGACTGACATTACCTGTACGCTTACGAGAGACTGGTTTCATCGCTACGAGCAACCCCGTTGCTCAAAGATGACTGGCGAGTGTCGGTTTCTCCAACTTTAGTTGAATCGGATTTGACCGAGGAGGTCCTTGGATGAGGTTAAATAGCAATTCATATATCTCCTTTGTGGTGTTTGCGTAAGTAAGATGCGATCCTACTAGATACCCATGGTCACCACGTAAAACATGCAACAACAATTAGAGGACGTCTAACTTGTTTTTGCAGGGTATGCTTGTGATGTGATATGGCCAACGACGTGATGTGATATATTGTATGTATGAGATGATCATGTTGTAATAGTTAATATCGACTTGCACGTCGATGGTACGGCAACCGGTAGGAGCAATAGGGTTATCTTTTGACTAACGTTTGTGCTTGCAGATGCGTTTACTATATTGCTAGCATGTAGCTTTAGTAGTAATAGCATGAGTAGCACGAAAACCCCGATGGCGACACGTTGATGCAGATCATGATGATGGAGATCATGGTGTGACGCCGGTGACAAGAAGATCGTGTCGGTGCTTTGGTGATGGAGATCAAGAAGCACATGATGATGGCCATATCATGTCACTTATGAATTGCATGTGATGTTAATCCTTTATGCACCTTATTATGCTTAGAACGACGATAGCATTATGAGGTGATCACTCACTAAAATTTCAAGCTCAAATTGTGTTCTCCCCGACTGTGCACCGTTGCGACAGTTTGTCATTTCGAGACACCACGTGATGACCGGGTGTGATAGACTCAACGTTCACAAACAACGGGTGCAAAACAGTTGCACACGCGGAACACTCAGGTTAAACTTGATGAGCCTAGCATGTGCAGACATGGCCTCGGAACACATGAGACCGAAAGGTCGAGCATGAATCGTATAGTTGATATGATTAGCATAGAGATGCTTACCACTGAAATATTCTTGACTCACGTGATGATCGGACTTGAGATAGTGGATTTGGATCATATACCACTCAAATGACTAGAGAGATGTACTTTTTGAGTGGGAGTTCTTAAGTAATATGATTAATTGAACTAATTATCATGAACATAGTCTAATGGTCTTTGCGAATTACGATGTAGCTTGCGCTATAGCTCTACTGTTTTTATATGTTCCTAGAGAAAATTTAGTTGAAAGTTGATAGTAGCAACTTTGCAGACTGAGTTCGTAAAACTGAGGATTGTCCTCGTTGCTACGCAGCAGGCTTATGTCCTTAATGCACCACTCAGTGTGCTGCACCTCGAGCGTCGTCTGTGGATGATGTGAACATCCGACATACACGTTTATGATGACTACGCCATAGTTCAGTGCAAAATACTTAATGGCTTAGAAGCAAGGTGCCGAAGACGTTTTGAAACGTCACGGAACATAAGAGATGTTCTAAAGAGATGAAATTGTGATTTCATGCTTGTGCCATTGTTAAGAGGTATGAGACCTCTGACAAGATTCTTTGTCCACGAAGTAAAGGAGAAAAGCTCAATCGTTGAGCGTGTACTCAGATTGTCTGAGTACGACAATCGCTTGAATCAAGTGGGAGTTAATCTTCCAGATGAGATAGTGATGGTTCTCGAAAGTCACTGCCACCAAGCTGTGAGAGCTTTGTGATAAACTATAACATATCAAGGATAGATACAATGATCCTTGAGCGATTCGCGATGTTTGACACTGCGAAAGTAGAAATCAAGAAGGAGCATCAATAGTTGATGGTTAGTAAATCCACTAAGTTTCAAGAAAGGCAAGGGCTAGAAGGGATAGTTCGTGAAACGGCAAAATAGTTGCTGCACTAATGAAGATACCCAAGAATAAACCCAAACCTGAAACTAAGTGCTTCTGTTATAAGGGGAACAGTCACTGAGGCGGAGCAACTCTAGATACTTGGTAGATAAGAAGGCTGGCAAAGTCGAAAGAAGTATATTTGATATACATGAAGTTGATGTGTACTTTACTAGTACTCCTAGTAGCATGAGGGTATTGGATACTAGTTCGATTGCTAAGTGATTAGTAACACGAAATGAAATCTACGGTATAAACGGAGACCAGCTGAAGGCAAGGTGACGATAAGTGTTGAAAGTGTTTCCAAGTTGATGTGATCAAACGTCACACGCTCCCTCTATCATCGGGATTGGTGGTAAAACGATTATTCATTTGACGAGAATAATAGTTGGTGTTTGCGTTGAGCATGAACATGATTGGATCATGTTTATTGCAATACGATTATTCATTTGACGAGAATAATAGTTGTTCTATTTGTTTGAATAATTACCCTCAATGGTTTATTGAATCTCGATCGTAGTGTTACACATGTTCATGATATTAGTGCCAAAGATACAAAGTAATAATGATAGTACCACTTAGTTGTGGCACTGCCACTTGAGTCATGTTCGTATAAAATGCATGTAGAAGCTCCATGCTGATGGATCTTTGTACTCACTCATTTTTGAAACGTTTGAGACATGCAAACCATACCTGTTGGTATAAATGCATGAAGAAACTCCATGAGAGATGGATCGTTTGGACTCGCTTGATTTTGAATCACTTGAGACATGCAAAACATGCCACATGAAACAAGAGAGTAACTTGTTGGGAATAATACATTTTTGATGTGTGCAGTCCAATGAGTGCTAAAGCACACAGTGGATATCGTTATGTTCTTACTTCACTGACGATTTGAGTAGATACAGGAGTATTTACTTGATGAATCACAAAGTCTGAAATATTGAGAAGTTCAATTCTGTTTCAGAGTGAAGTTCATCGTAACAAGAGGATCAACTATCTATGATATGATCATAGAAATGAATATCAGAGTTACGAGTTTTGGTACGCAGTTAAGACAATGTGGAAATTGTTTCGCAGTTCATGCCACCTGGAACACCATAGTGTGATGATGTGTCTGAACGTCATAGCCACGCCCTATTTGATATGGTGCATACTATGATGTCTCTTATCGAATTACCACTATCGATTATGGGTTATGCATTAGAGACAACCGCATTCACTTTAAATAGGGTACCGCGTATTTCCGTTGAGATGACACAGTATAGACCGAGGTTTAGAGAAATCTAAGCTGTCGTTTCTTGAAAGTTTGGGGCTGCGATGCTTATGTGAAAAAGGTTTCAGTCTGATAAGCTCGAACCCAAAGCGGATGAAAGAATCTTCATAGGATATCCAAAATAGTCGGATACATCTCCTATCTCAGATCCGGAAGCAAAGTGTTTGTTTCTAGAAACAGATCCTTTCTCGAGGAAAGGCTTCTCTCGAAAGAGTTGAGTGGGAGAGTGGTGGAACTTGATGAGGTTATTGAACCGTCACTTCAACCAGTGTGTAGCAGGGTGCAGGAAGTTGTTCCTATGGCGCCTAGACCAATTGAAGTGGAAGCTGGTGATAGTGATCATTAGAGCTTCGGATCAAGTTACTACAAACCTCATAGGTCGACAAAGGTCGCGTACTGCTATAGAGTGGTATGGTAACCCTGTCTTAGAGGTCATGTTGTTGAGCAACAATGAACCTACGAGTTATGGAGAAGCAATGGTGGGCCCGGATTCCGACAAATGGCTGGAGGCCATGAAATCCGAGAGAGAATCCATGTGTGAGAACAAAGTGTAGACTTTGGAGGAACTGCTTAATGGTAGTAAGACTATTAAGTAAAGATGGATCTTTAAAAGGAAGACAGACGATTATGGTGATAAGTCACTATTAAGAAAAGCTCGACTTGTCGCAAAGATGTTTCCGACAAGATCAAATAAGTTGACTATGATGAGACTTTCTCACTCGTAGCGATGCTAAAAATCTGTTAGAATTATGTTAGTAGTTGTTGCATTATTTATGAAATATTGCACATAGGATGTCAAAACATTGTTTCCTCGACGGTTTCCTTGAGGGAAGATTGTATGTGATACAACCAGAAGGTTTTATCGATCCTAAAGATACTAACAAGTATGCAAGCTCCAGCGATCCTTCAATGGACTGGTGCAAGCATCTCGGAGTTGGAATATACACTTTGATGAGATCATCAAAGATTTTGGGTTTGTACAAGGTTTATGAGAAACCTGTATTTCCAAAGAAGTGAGTGGGAGCGCTATAGAATTTCTGATAAGTATATGTGGTTGACATATTGCGGATCAGAAGTAATGTAGAATTTCTGTAAAGCATAAAAGGTTGTTTGAAAGGAGTTTTTCAAAGGAATCCTAGGATTGAGCTACTTGAACGTTGAGCGTCAAGATCTATGGAGATAGATCGAAACGCTTAATAGAAGTTTCAACAAGATGCATGCTTTGACAAGTTTTTGAAGGAGTTCAAAATAGATCAGCAAAGAAGGAGTTCTTGTGTAGCGACCCAACTCAAGACGAGTCAAGCCTCTGTGTTCCTGTGCCATCCCTGGATTAGTATGCTGGCACACACAGTACATCAATGTATATATCAAAGTGCAATGACATGTAAATAGCGTAAAACTGATATATACCTTAAATATCTCAGCGGAAGCAGTCAAGGGAGTGGAGTCCCAATAAACACCAAGGACAAGTTGAGTGTAGACCGTAACCCTGAATCGTACTCTTACTCGTCGAAGAAAAATATCTGCAACATAAGACGTTGCAGCCGTGTAGGTCAGCATATTGAATATGCTGGCAAGTCACATAAGAGAGGGGTAAAATGTCATCTATACTGCATATATGGTAGGTGGGGTTGTAAGTTTTAGCGTAAAGCAAATTTTTCTCCTACAACAAGAGAGGGCTAAAAGCAAAATGTTACTACAAAGGTTGGTTGTTAACGAGACGGTTCCGCCAACCAGTTCTCGTACCCGAGTTGTCAATAATTACCCTCATCAAATATATATAATGGTGTTGGGAAATCCAGATAACTTCGGTTCCTTTGGCTCAAGTTGTCCATGACCGTGGACACGGCTAATCGATTAGGTTTGAGTACTCTGCAGAGTTTTGCACACGTTCCCCACAAGATTTGATCGCCTCCGTGTATGTCCTCGCACTTCAGGGTGTTTGAAGACCGGATGATCAAAACATGGTCTTTCAACGGGTCCCTCTGAATCCCTGTCGGTGCCCATCCAATCCTACCGTTCTTCTACATCTGCTAGCACCGCCTGTCCAGAGTCGCCGCGTTGTCCAACCAAGCAAGAGCCCATAATGACTTGTGGCTATGCAGGTAATCCTTGGGTCTTGAAAATATCCGTCTGTCTCTTTGAGCCTGGGTGAAGCTTTCCGCAGGATGTCATGGCCTCTCCAGCATCCCGGGTCATCCACTGGGTTCTCCAGGGAGCCGATCAACCGTCCTTCACCCAGAGATGCATTGCGTCCGAGGTCTTGAAAATCTTGTCTTAACCGGTCTTGATTATTTAATCAACCTCGCATCACTCGTGTTATGCACTCAACCGAAATCCCGTCTACTCAAGCATAGCAATATGAAATTTGTCGTCCCGGGGCCAAGTATCGGGGTTGTTGTGTGCCTACCACATGATACTACAATCTATACTAAATTTTCCAAGTACCTAAGCAGCACGCAATTGGGCATAGGATGGTAGAACTACGATGCATAAAACATAGGTGATAGTATGATCAAGGTGACTTGCCTGGTATTACTTGATGAAGATAGTCGCTCTCAAAATCCTGATAATTCTACTCGCCACAATCCGAGCAATCTATCGTAAACGAATAGCATTCAATAAACATTCATGCCAAAAAGGAAGAACCAAAAGAACATAAGAACAAAACATGTCTTTGTGCAAAATAACAACATACTAAGGTTTAATAAAAAAATAGGTTCTAAGTGTGTTGTAAAGTGAAGGTGCAGGAATGAGATCAAAAGAGGTAATGGACGATGAACTATTGCTATATAAGCTCGACTTGCATACACTATGGGAGATGATCAAAAATATTGGGAGAACAACATGAATGTTGTTTGACAAATAGTATAAGACATAAGAATTTATTTGTAGAAAGAATTTCTTGAAATGGAGCACTACAACACAAGTTATAGCGAATTGAAGTATGAATTGAATTTGCATTCAAAAGGTCAGGAGATGTTGAACTGAAGTACGATGGTTACGTACAAAAATATATGACATGAGTGTTTAGGGGTAAAAGGAATCAATTGAAAAGGTGGTACGATTTGCAAGATAAGATCAAATGCATGTTCGAATACAAATTTGAATCGCTCAAATTTGTAAGGTTCAAAGGTCGAAACTAATGATGCTACTGGATATAGGAGATCAATATGAGCGTGTAGAAAAAAGAATTACTAGATTTGAACTAGCGGATCAAAAGATACAAATACGTCAATATAACATTGCGGCTTAAAACGATGTGAACACTTTTGGGCACTAATAGATAAATCTGATTTGATCAAAATTATAACTTGAAAAGTTAAAACTAATGATACAAACGGAAATATTACTTTGATACGAATCCGATGCAATTGAATTCATCTAAAACGGAGCTACAGATAAAAAGATATGATCAAAAGAAGTTTGAATATTAGTATGAACAAATTTCGAAATTTGAAAATTTTAAAAAGTTGATATGATAGGTTCACCGGATAGGTGAGATCAAGACGAAACTCTAGGTGTTGGTTTCATCTAATTCGGACAAACGAGTAAAAAGTTATGGCTATTTGAAAAATCAGGGCCAAGCTGTTTTACGGAAGAAAAGTGCTATGTCTAAAAGAATTCTACTACTAATGTGGAAATACGAAGACTAATTAATATATCTAATTACTCTACCGTATACTAGTGTAGGAATACTAGTCTAGAAATAATAAACTACGGGAGTATAAAAAAAATATGAAGAGAAAAACCTTTAGAATGCAGAGTAAGAATTAATTCCAATGAGGAGACGACTTCGAGAAATCCCGCCGAAGAGAAGAAAAAAATATTTTTATTTAATAAATCTAGTTAAACCAAAAGATTGATTTAACCCGAAATAGATGATTTTTGGATGCTCCTATGGGTCTATACTTATAGGTGGAAGGGAGGTCTAATGGTCCATAGATAGGCAATGTGGGACTAAACATATACGTAACGTGGAGATAAAAGAAACAAAGCCTCTCATGGGCCAGGTAAAGGTTCGGCCGGCCGCAAGAGGCGATTCATGCGAGCCGTGCCTTTTGTTTTGTTTTTTTGGTTTTTTTGAACAATGTTTTTTTCTTTAAAAAAACAAAGTGAAGAAAACGTAAAAAACGGAAATAGAGAGAACATTTTATATAGGCATATTATATATCAAAATTTTCAGTATAAAATTTTCTAAAACATGAACATATTTTCAAAACCAAAAAAATACTTCTTTAAAAAAATTATTTTTTTGCAATAACTTTAAAATGAAAAGGAATTTGAATTTCAAATAAATTGCAAATACTTAAAATTTGAATCAAGACATAGTCTCTGATTTTTGGAGGGTCATTTTCCTCCTCTGGTTTGATTTTTTTTATCAAAGGGTTTTGAAAATATTCAAACTCAAAATTGAAAAGGGATTCAAAATAGAAAATTTTGGGAAAGTCATTTTATTCCCTCTCATTTTTTTGAGAAGTTTCAAATTCCACTCAAGTTTCAATCACTCAAACAAACAAACAATCAATCTAATAATTATATTAACATTCCAAAATTTAAAATTTTGGGATGTTACAAACTACCACACTTAAAATGAATCTCGTCCTCGAGATTCGAAGAGGCTAGAAAGAAAAGGTTATGGTTTGGGGGGTCTTCTAACAAATATAGTCTCCTGCAAAGTGGGGTGCTACCACACTTAAAATGAGAGTTACTGGTCGCTCAAATTTTTAACAATCCTCTAGGGTCTTGGCATCTCGCTCGTCACATTCTTCATATCTTCCGTTATATTCATAACGTCTCCATAAAAAACGAGGGCTCTTCCGTTGATATAAGCTTCTTCCGTTACTGGGTCTTCTTAACTGACAGTCCCGTGGTCAATTCTAAATAACATATCGATGGTTCTCATGGTGGTCTACCATTTGTGGTTATCCTGCAGAGAGAAGGGTCTTGTCTTCCTCCTCACCGTCAAATTTCCTACGCGTGACAACAAATGCCATGTACTTGGGGCTTTCCTTGTACCATTCTAAGGCTTAAACAAAAGCTTCAAAGAACGTCGTCTCTCTATATGGGTAAGTCTCTCAGATTTACCATTCCGAATAGCAAGATAAATGATAAGAGTAAGTCGTCATGGTGATCAATCCATGTCGCACTGAAATCATTACCTTGTATAAGGCTTAGTGAATCTCGTATTCTAACACTTGGGCATCCTCACAAGCGTTGCAGAATTTCTCTTGTCCACGAACGAAGTTCGGATAAATCCAATGATTCTGCAAGCTGAACAAACATCTATCGTTTCTTCACAACTCTCAGGTTTTCGTATGCTCCTAAGAAAACGTTTGTTGATACAAGTTTCCTTCTCCAAAAGATAGTACTTGATCCTTGTTAGTCCCGGGGTCTATGGGTTTCAGGCATACTTGGGGTAAATGTGACACGCCGCTGGGTAGTGGGTGGTTCCTTCACACAAGAAACAAGTCACCTGACTAGTTGGGCATTCCTTAGCTGGGTGATTTTCTTCACAATGAGTGCATCCATCCTTGTGTTCCTCCTGGGTGTGTCCTATTTCTCCACAGATCTTGCATGCACAAGTCTTCTTCTTCGAATTATCATAGCACTTCTGAATAAGACGGGATCTTAACAGAGTCTTCTTGAATTCGTCCCAAGTTTCTGCTCCACTAAATCCTTGTATGGAATGATGCATTTTCCACCAGATTGCAGCACTTTGTGTAAAGTACTAAAGAGCGTGTCCACTTCATACTTCCTTGAGATCAAGTTGCTCCCGAAGTGGTTCTCCATGTTCTGAATCCATATTTCAGCCTCCAGTTGGGTCATTGGTCCAGAGACTACAAGTCCAGCTTCATACTCCATCTGGTAGGGTTGAGGTTTTGGGGATGAGACGAGTAAGAGAGGGAGATACACACAATACAAACAATATTTTTGAGAATAGGTTTTATTTGTGGCTGTCGAAAAACACACACCAATGACGGCTCACAAATCATCGTATCTAACGTGGGTACGTAAAAGGGGTGTGGACTTCTAATGGTCATATAAACATTCGAACACTTTAGGGTCTTTGAATTCTTCGGGTCTTGAGAGTCTTCAATTGGCGCAGCTTCAATTCTTCAAATGCATGATGAAATCCTCTTTACTTTGAAGTAGAACTCCGTTGATTCTTCATGAGGTCAAAGGGGTAAGGGTATTGTCTAACTATTGGAGGTGAGGGAGAACATTTGATGAAGTCAGAAGAGATGAGAAGTAAAAGGTGTTCTTGAAAATAAATTTTTTGAGAGATCCTTTCCTAAGAGATTTCCATTTTCTAGGGTCACGTCCTACAGTCAACATGTGCTCTGATACCATTTCTGTAGCGACCCGACTCAAGACGAGTCAAGCCTCTGTGTTTGTGTGCCATCACTGGATCAGTATGCTGGCACACACAGTACATCAATGTATATATCAAAGTGCAATCACATGTAAATAGCGTAAAACAGATATATACCTTAAATATCTCAACGGAAGCAGTCAAGGGAGTGGAGTCCCAATAAACACCAACGGCAATTTGAGTGTAGACCGTAACCCTGAATCGTACTCTTACTCGTCGAAGAAAAATATCTACAACATAAGACGTTGCAGCCGTGTAGGTCAGCATATTGAATATGCTGGCAAGTCACATAAGAGAGGGGTAAAATGTCATCTATACTATATGCATATATGGCAGGTGGGGTTGTAAGTTTTAGTGTACAGCAAATTTTTCTCCTACAACAAGAGAGGGCTAAAAGCAAAATGTTACTACAAAGGTTGGTTGTTAACAAGACGGTTCCGCCAACCAGTTCTCGTACCCGAGTTGTCAATAATTACCCTCATCAAATATATATAATGGTGTTGAGAAATCCAGATAACTTCAGTTCCTTTGGCTCAAGTAGTCCATGACCGTGGATACGGCTAATCGATTAGGTTTGAGTACTCTGCAGAGTTTTGCACACGTTCCCCACAAGATTTGATCGCCTCCGTGTATGTCCTCGCACTTCAGGGTGTTTGAGGACCGGATGATCAAAACATGGTCTTTCAACGGGTCCCTCTGAATCCCTGTCGGTGCCCATCCAATCCTACCGTTCTTCTACATCTGCTAGCACCGCCTGTCCAGAGTCGCCGCGTTGTCCAACCAAGCCAGAGCCCATAATGACTTGTGGCTGTGCAGGTAATCCTTGGGTCTTGAAAATATCCGTCTGTCTCTTTGAGCCTGGGTGAAGCTTTCCGCAGGATGTCATGGCCTCTCCAGCATCCCGGGTCATCCACTGGGTTCTCCAGCGAGCCGATCAACCGTCCTTCACCCAGAGTTGCATTGCGTCCGAGGTCTTGAAAATCTTGTCTTAACCGGTCTTGATTATTTAATCAACCTCGCAGCACTCGTGTTATGCACTCAACCGAAATCCCGTCTACTCAAGCATAGCAATATGAAATTTGTCGTCCCGGGGCCAAGTATCGGGGTTGTTGTGTGCCTACCACATGATACTACAATCTATACTAAAATTTCCAAGTACCTAAGCAGCATGCAATTGGGCATAGGATGGTAGAACTACGATGCATAAAACATAGGTGATAGTATGATCAAAGTGACTTGCCTGGTATTACTTGATGAAGATAGTCGCTCTCAAAATCCTGATAATTCTACTCGCCACACTCCGAGCAATCTATCGTAAACGAGTAGCATTCAATAAACATTCATGCCAAAAAGGAAGAACCAAAAGAACATAAGAACAAAACATGTCTTTGTGCAAAATAACAACATACTAAGTCTTAATAAAAAAATAGGTTCTAAGTGTGTTGTAAAGTGAAGGTGCAGGAATGAGATCAAAAGAGGTAATGGACGATGAACTATTGCTATATAAGCTCGACTTGCATACACTATGGGAGATGATCAAAAATATTGGGAGAACAACATGAATGTTGTTTGACAAATAGTATAAGACATAAGAATTTATTTGTAGAAAGAATTTCTTGAAATGGAGCACTACAACGCAAGTTATAGCGAATTGAAGTATGAATTGAATTTGCATTCAAAAGGTCAAGAGAAGTTGAACTGAAGTACGATGGTTACGTACAAAAATATATGACATGAGTGTTTAGGGGTAAAAGGAATCAATTGAAAAGGTGGTACGATTTGCAAGATAAGATCAAATGCATGTTCGAATACAAATTTGAATCGCTCAAATTTGTAAGGTTCAAAGGGCGAAACTAATGATGCTACTGGATATAGGAGATCAATATGAGCGTGTAGAAAAAATAATCACTAGATTTGAACTAGCGGATCAAAAGATACAAATACGTCAATATAACATTGAATCGGCTTAAAACGATGTGAACACATTTGGGCACTAATAGATAAATCTGATTTGATCAAAATTATAAGTTGAAAAGTTTACACTAATGATACAAACGGAAAGATTACTTTGATACGAATCCGACGCAATTGAATTCATCTAAAACGGAGCTACGGATAAAAAAGATATGATCAAAAGAAGTTTGAATATCAGTATGAACAAATTTCGAAATTTGAAAATTTTAAAAAGTTGATATGATAGGTTCACCGGATAGGTGGGATCAAGACGAAACTCTAGGCGTTGGTTTCATCTAATTCGGACAAACGAGTAAAAAGTTATGGCTATTTGAAAAATCAGGGTCAAGCTGTTTTACGGAAGAAAAGTGCTATGTCTAAAAGAATTCTAGTACTAATGTGGAAATACGAAGACTAATTAATATATCTAATTACTCTACCATATACTAGTGTAGGAATACTAGTCTAGAAATAATAAACTACGGGAGTATAAAAAACATACGAAGAGAAATACCTTTAGAATGCAGAGTAAGAATTAATTCCAACGAGGAGACGACTTCGAGAAATCGCGCCGAAGAGAAGAAAAAATATTTTATTTAATAAATCTAGTTAAACCAAAAGATTAATTTAACCCGAAATAGATGATTTTTGGGTGCTCCTATGGGTCTATACTTATAGGTGGAAGGGAGGTCTAATGGTCCATAGATAGGCAATGTGGGACTAAACATATACGTAACGTGGAGATAAAAGAAACAAAGCCTCTCATGGGCCAGGTAAAGGTTCGGCCGGCCGCAAGAGGCGATTCATGCGAGCCGTGCCTTTTGTTTTGTTTTTTTTTTGGTTTTTTTGAACAATGTTTTTTTCTTTTAAAAAAACAAAGTGAAGAAACCGTAAAAAACGAAAATAGAGAGAACATTTTATATAGGCATATTCTATATCAAAATTTTCAGAATAAAATTTTCTAAAACATGAACATATTTTCAAAACCAAAAAAATACTTTTTGAAAAAAATATTTTTTTTTGCAATAACTTTAAAATGAAAAGGAATTTGAATTTCAAATAAATTGCAAATACTTAAAATTTGAATCAAGACATAGTCTCTGATTTTTGGAGGGTCATTTTCCTCCTCTGGTTTGATTTTTTTTATCAAAGGGTTTTGAAAATATTCAAACTCAAAATTGAAAAGGGATTCAAAATAGAAAATTTTGGGAAAGTCATTTTATTCCCTCTCATTTTTTTGAGAAGTTTCAAATTCCACTCAATTTTCAATCACTCAAACAAACATAACAATCAATCTAATAATTATATTAACATTCCAAAATTTAAAATTTTGGGATGTTACATCTTGACTGTGTTGTAAGGTGTGAATTTGAGTAAGACTCAAAACCCGACCACGGGAGAATAAAGAGAATAGACGAAGGTTGTGTTCTATGCCTTAGCCGTAGACTCTAAAGTATGCCATGCTGAGTACCGCACCTGATGTGTCCCTTGCCTCAAGTCTGTTAAGAGGTACAGAGAGTGATCCAGGATTGAATCACTAAACAGCGGTCAAAGTTATCCTTAGTAACTAATGGACTAAGGAATTTTTCTCGATTATGGAGGTGGTTAAAAGAGTTCGTCGTAAAGGGTTACGTCGATGCAAGCTTTAACACTAATTTGAATAACTATGAGTAGTGAAACAGATTCGTATAGTAGAGTAGATATTTCGAGTATTTCCGAATAGCACGTAGTAGCAGCATCTATAAGATGACATAAAGATTTGTAAAGAACACACAGTTTTGAAAGTTTTCAGAACCGCTGACTAAAACCTCTCTCACGAGCAAGACGTGATCAGACCCCAGAACTATACGGGTGTTGGATTCGTTAGAATCACATGGTGATGTGAACTAGATTATTGACTCTAGTGCAAGTGGGAGACTGTTGGAAATATGCCCTAGAGGCAATAATAAATTAGTTATTATTATATTTATTTGTTCATGATAATCGTTTATTATCCATGCTGTAATTGTATTGATTGGAAACATAATACTTGTGTGGATACATAGACAAAACACTATCCCTAGTAAGCCTCTAGTTGAGTAGCTCGTTGATCAAAGATGGTCAAGGTTTCCTGACCATAGGCAAGTGTTGTCACTTAATAACGGGACCACATCATTAGGAGAATCATGTGATGGACTAGATCCAAATTAATGAACATAGGATGTTGATCGTGTCATTTTGTTGCTTCTGTTTTTCTGCGTGTCAAGTATTTGTTCCTATGACCATGAGATCATATAACTCACTTGCACCGAAGGAATACCTTGTGTGTATCAAACGTCACAGCGTAACTGGGTGACTATAAAGATGCTCTACAGGTATCTCCGAATGTGTCCGTTGAGTTAGTATGGATCAAGACTGGGATTTGTCACTCCGTGTGACAAAGAGGTATCTCGGGGCCCACTTGGTAATACAACATCGCACACAAGCCTTGCAAGCAATGTGACTTAGTGTAAGTTGCGGGATCCTGTATTACGGAACGAGTAAAGACACTTGCTGGTAAACAAGATTGAAATAGGTATGCGGATACTAACGATCGAATCTCGGGCAAGTAACATACCGAAGGACAAAGGGAATGACATACGGGATTATATGAATCCTTGGCACTAAGGTTCAAACGATAAAGATCTTCGTAGAATATGAAGGATCCAATATGGGCATCCAGGTCCCGCTATTGGATATTGACCGAGGAGTCCCTCAGGTCATGTCTACATAGTTCTCGAACCCGCAGGGTCTGCACACTTAAGGTTCGACGTTGTTTTATGCGTATTTGAGTTATATGGTTGGTTACCGAATGTTGTTCGGAGTCCCGGATGAGATTACAGACATCACGAGGGTTTCCGGAATGGTCCGGAGACGAAGATTGATATATAGGATGACCTCATTTGTTTACCGGAAGGTTTTCGGAGTTACCGGGAATGACGAATGGGTTCCGGATGTTCATCGGGGGAGGGGGGCAAGCCCACCCGGGGGAAGCCAATAGGACTTAGGGGTGCCACACCAGCCCTTAGTGGGCTGGTGGGACAGCCCAAGAAGCCCTATGCGCAGGAGAAAGAAAAATCAAAGAGAAAAGGAAAAAAAAGGGGGGAAGTGGGAAAGTGGAGAAGGACTCCACCTTCCAATCCTAGTTGGACTAGGATTGGAAGGGGAGGACTTCCCCCCTTGCTTCGGCCGAACCCCTTGGGGCTCCTTGAGCCCCAAGGTAAAACTCCTCCCCTCCCAACTATATATACGGAGGTTTTAGGGTTGATTTCAGACAACTTTGCCACGGCAGCTCGACCACATACCTCCACGGTTTTTCCTCTAGATCGTATTTCTGCGGAACCCTGCTGGGATAGATCACCACCAACCTCCGGAGCGCCGTCACTCTGTCAGAGAACTCATCTACCTCTCAGTCTCTCTTGCTGGATCAAGAAGGCCGAGATCATCGTCGAGCGGTACGTGTGCTGAACGCGGAGGTGCCGTCCGTTCGGCACTAGATCAGAGCAGATCGTGGGACGGATCGCGGGACGGTTCATGGGACGGTTCGCGGGGCGGATCGAGGGACGTGAGGACTTTCCAGTACATCAACCGCGTTTCTTGATGCTTCTGTTGTGCGATCTACAAGGGTACGTAGATCGGAAATCCCCTCTCGTAGATGGACATCACCATGATAGGTCTTCGTTCACATAGGAAAATTTTTGTTTCTCATACGATGTTCCCCAACACCAGATGGGATCTTGCGGAGACAGAAGCTTGCGGCGATGGAAAAGTATTTTCGTTGATCTCTTGATTTTTTTGGGGATTTTAGATAATATATAGGCGAAAGACCTAGGGCAGAGGAGGCCCAAGGAGCCCACAACCCTGGGAGGTGCGGGCCCCCCTGGCCGCACCATCAGGGCTTGTGGGGTCCCTAGTGACCATCTGCCTTGGTTCTCAAGTCCCCCGATCGTCTTCTGTTTTGGAAAAAATCTTTTCGGAAGTTTTATTCCGTTTGGACTCCGTTTAAAATCCTCGTGTGAAAAGGGTCAAAAATACGGAAAAAACAGGAACTGGCACTTGTCACTGAGTTAATAAGTTAGTCCCAAAAAGGATATAAAAGGCATACAAAACATCCAAAGTTTGACAAGATAATAACATGAAACCATAAAAAATTATAGATACGTTGGAGACGTATCTCTGGCCGATGAGGACAGCACGCGGAGCACCATTTCTGCCTACTGTCCACGCGGTCACCATGTGCATGGCTGGCTCTAGAAGGCTCATGCATGTCCAAGCTTGTCCAACAAGCTCCTCGATGCTCAAATAGAGAATATGTGAGTCTGGAATCAACAGAAAGGCTCTGGGTGGGAGAAACTTGCAAAACCAGGATTTAACAGCAACTTGTTTGTGATGGTTTCTGGACAATTGGCTAAGGGAAATAAGCTGAAGTTATGTGTGTGGCAATGGTTTGCTAAGATGAGTTCCTTGGCAAATATTCAAGACAAATGAACCACCCTAGCTAGCATTTCCTTCACACCATGACAAACTGGACAGAAATGAACATGTTGATATTGTGCTCAAATGGCTGAAGGAAATTGGATGGAGTTTGGTGTAGGGTTATCATATGGACATACAGAGATACTGGAAAAGTTTCAACTCATTTGGATGAAGATGAAGGATGATCACTGAGAACCATTTGGGAGGCAATAGATCAAAGGAAATTGGGGTTCCTTTGAAACAGGACAGCTGAGGGTTTCCCTTCCGGCAACTCCGAAGGTTGCGTTTCGGCAGCAAAACCCTAAGAAAAGATATTAGGTGGCAAGGTTAGACTAAGGAGAATCTTTGGTTGGATGGGGAAGGCAAAGCTAGACGACCATCTTCATAAACCCAGGAGTGGAAGAAATCCGATAACATAGAGAAAAAAGACGGGAGACAAATTCCGCAAAGGAAAAAAACAGGAGCGAAAACCAGGGTGTTACAAACCTACCCCCCTTAAGAAAATCTCGTCCTCGAGATTTTCGGGCTTACCTCCAAGTGAAGGGGGACTTACCTGTGTGCGGCTTGGATCCATCAGCGATCTTGTCTTTGTTGGTTCACTGACCCTTTAACTGGCTCTTCTGATGGACCATGTGTTGTCTCTGCATCTAGCTTTCTCGAATCCTTCTCTTTCCTGTCAGGTGTACCCTTTATTCTGATAGTGGTGTTGTTGGGTGGGGTAGCAGTTAATACCAACAAACAACTCGGTTTCCATGTCCTGGAAGTGACTATTTCGGGTTTTATTGCGATACTTCATACTCTGACTATTGTGGCCAAGACATATTTTTCTGGTACCAGGCTTACGTGCTCGTATGGTCTTGAGTGAACGGGAGTGGCTTTCTTTTGCCGTGTCAGAATGCTCAGTCTAGCTGTGGGTTCCATTCTGATGTTCCCTTCTGGCTTATGCATCCTGACATTGTCCTTAGGTGATCCGTAACTCAAGGAATCAACATGACCGAGCTATTACTGCTATATCCTCAACTGAAATGTCAGGCATGATCACAAACTAATCATAGACAGTAATCTCGTATTCCAATGATGTCATGATGTCTATGAGATGTTGCTACTGACGTGCTTTGGACCATTTTATTTAAATGTCTTGTTTCAAACTTTGTCGCTTCTGGAGATAATTTTGTTATATATAGCTCTTGTAGACCATGTTATGACCACTGAGTTGAGCATAATATCACTATCATCTGGTGTATCTTTCGGTGCATAGTCTCTTATGTTGGTTGATAGTCCATATTCATGAGGAGTGCGGCAAGCTCGTTGGTAGCCATGGGTAGGGCATTACTGCGGCCGCATATGCAAGAGTCTGATAAAGGTTGGTAATACCACCCTATTCGTGAAGCTTTATCTTGTTGACCGTCACAGAGGTTGTTTGTCCACAACTTCTTTGGTTCTTGAAGGTTCCTTTGATGGACCTGTCATGTCCTGCCAACACTATTCCTTGATTGTTTTCCCTATTCGTTGGCTTATTTTCACAACTTACTCTTGCATATCTCGTAGGGGTTGTTGTGCTCATATTCTTCCTTGAAGTATGGGGCCACTGTTTCTCTAGACATAGTCATTCCCGTGTATGAGTGGCTCGCATGAACTGATCCACTATATTGCATGCTCACAACATATGTAGGTGTAGGATAAATCCTTTCATAACCACTTGGTTCTGAGGCGGAGGTGTGTCCAGACTAGATCGTGCTCCTGACAAGCTTGTTGCAGGCACGATGGCGTGTTGAAGAAGACTGAATTCCTTATGCTCGAAGCTTCTGTTGGAGTTGCATGATGAAGAAGTCTGGGTATCGTACCTCAGAAGCTTTCCTTCATGTGGCTTGCTGAGGAAGGTCGGGTGCCTTATGCCAGAAGTTTTCCATGGTAGCACGCTGTGGAAGATGGGAGTGCCGTATCATAGAAGGATCTCTCACCGAGTGGCATACCGAGGAATATTGGCAGTCTGGTAAGCTCTTCTCGGTAGCTTGCCGGGAAAGGTTGGGTTCCTTATATCAAAAGCCTTTTGTTGTGACGTATAGTCGGATCTATGGCCGGTTCTGACTTCCTTCCGAAGTATCCAAAATTTTACCCATAGTGGAGCCAAACCGGGTATAGGCCATACTTTGACTAAGGATATTCCATTGGTCACACACACCGTTGGTCCTTCTGCTGGTCTGATCATTGCTATTGTAAAGGCTGCAAAACTGATGTAGGCTTCATGTTGATAATTAATTCAGAATACCCTTTGCATTCAACCTAGGTGTTGCCGATAATAAGCAGTTGACAGACAACTCCATTCGGTTCAGCTGAGCTTCCAAGCATGTTAGGTGCTCCTTGATTCGGACAATCGTGAACTTATCCATATTCCCTGCGAACCGGAGTTTGGTTGCTACTTTTGGCTTATTCATATTCTTGAAATATGTCCTTGGTGGGTGATAACTGATTCTTGGGTTCACTGAGAAAAGACTCAAGGTTCACTTCACTGACTGAAATAATCCCTATATCACGGACGGAATAATTTGTCCCTACTGATGTTCATTCTTGGCAGCTCATCTGCCTGTTCCTTAGGCGTGATTTGTTCTGAGGCAAGCTCTCTTAGGAATATTCTGGCCTTCTCTATTGCACATATACTCTGCCTTTGACTCATTCTTCATTCCTGACATATCCGGTGCTACTATTCTGAATATCAGGCATTTGGCTTGGCTTGACTTTTGTTGAATCTGGATTATTGGGTATTATCCAAGTTGTATGCTGATCTTCTTGGGTAACTCTTGTAGATGGATCCAATCGGAGCGGAAAAACAGAATCGACAGAAGAAACAAGAACCGCAAAAAACCAAAAAGAAAATAAAGCTCAACTGTTGCGGACCTTACACACATGGCCAAGGATCCACTAGTATAACTATTATAGCGCACTCGATGCACCTCTAAGGATTTAGAATCGAAATGGCACAATGCTCCTGGTAGCACTGGTGTCACGCTCCTACTACTTCCTTAGAGAACATCACACTCGACGCAGGACCATATTCAAAGTGGCTTAGTCAACATTGCTAAGGTTGTCATGGAGAGATAGAATTTATAAGAGTTTCCCAAAGGAAACTAGAGTAAGAAGGGAAATGCCATGGTTAGCAAGAAGGGTTAGGATATATGGTTTACCTAGGGGTTTCAGGGCTCACGGGTCGTTGCCGGGTGCGAGCGTTTCACACCGGAGGCAAGGGCCACGAGAGTTAGGGTCTAATGGAGCCGAAAACCTATGGGGTTGCCTTATGATCAATAGTAGTCGTGCCAGGTGGCGAAGATGGCTGAAATCCATCTGGGCTTTCTACTGAACACAAGACAGTGAAGTCTGTCTAGGGTAACCTATAGTCAGCCTGGCTGCTCTAATACCATTGCTTGTGGCACCCCGCCTGATTACCACTGTAGCCAGACGGTCGCCACATATACTAGCCCAGGAAATCACTCTGGCATGCGCGTTTACAACATGTATCATCAATATAGGCATTTCTGTTAATAGATATAAGGGTCTTACATGGTATATTACAAGGGTGAAGGCAGCGGAGAAGCTCTATCTAAGGCAGCATGGTCTTAGTGTGGCTCCAATCCAGAGGGATCTGACTAGGTTACTCCTCTAGCCCGCGAACACTCCAGTTCCTTGACGACGAACGACGGATCCTTATGTGAACCTGGCCACGTTAAAGGCCGTCGAGTACTTTTGAATGTACTTGCAAGCAAACCAAACTAACATATACACTAAGCAATGCAATTCATGGTATTCAAGCATGCATTTGTTATTAGAGCAATATTATTTATTATGGCATATCTTACCTATCTAGCAGGATTAAATATCATGATATAATAAGATTATCCAACAAGATAACTACTAAAGTAAATACGATAAGTAAAACATATTAAGTAACTAAATTATACTCCGAATATTCTCACGATCCAATCTGAATGTGATCCAAATCCAATCCAACTCATGTGGTCATCCGACCACTCATGTCATAGCCATCCCATGGCTAACATATCATATTCGTGTCATCATCTGATGTCTCCACAAGGCGAGTTTTCCATCATTATTATCATTGATATGGTTGACCACCTACTGAGGTCTGGACGGGTTGTCCAATACTGTGGACGCGGCTATTCGAATAGATTTTACACTCTGCAGAGGTTGCACACTTTACCAATGCCATGGAGCGTCTGACCTCGTGATCCCATTCGGGTGGACCAGTGTTGCTCCAACCAAACTTGTCTGGCCTGTGACTCTCCCATCATACCACCGGCATTCATCCTCCCCCGGAGTCCTGCCCTGGGTGGCCTTGTGTCCTCTTGATACCTACCACTGTCGTGGCCAAACTAAACTGTCCCAAAAGGGGACTCTCGGGTTAAACAATCAACTGGGCTCACAAGGTTATCACCGCCAACCTGATTAGGGTAGCGCGCGTGCATAACCCTCCCTCTTTGGAGGTACCGCTGAAAGAGCATGCAATCACACCAAGTCAAGGCCGTCCCATACCGGCAAATGTGGTTGCACGGATAAGCCCACACAGGTGACTCTAGATCAACCGACTAGATTTAGTGTTAGCAAGTATTTCACAAGCTTGGTTGTTTATCAAAATAACTTGAGATAGTAGTAGCTAAGCATGATAAAAACATAATCACCTATCTCCATATAATATCACGACAAGTCATTAATGCAATGATAAGATGAGCAGTAGCAGGTAATGTAAATGATAGTATGGAAATGGAAGGGGTTTAATTATTTCTAGCACAAGCATATCGTTAATTAAACACGCATGAATAACACAAAACAATGCTTTAGGGCATATATCAGAAGGTCAGCTTGCCTGGGGTCGAAGAATACTCTGGGAAGAAGTGCGGAGAGCCCGCGGAAGGAAACGCCGGAAACCGTTCTCCCTCGGAGAGGGCTATTTAGAGGCAAGGGCAAAATAGTCATTTTTAGAATGTGAACACATAATGAAAATGATACCAACATGACGGGCTTGACGAGACGAAGACGTGGGCGTTGGTTTCACCTGAATCGGAGTACGGATGCAAAGATATGAGGGTTTCTCTATTAGGGACCTATCTGTAAACAAATATATTCACGGAAGGGTCCTTGACAGCACGGCTGGTCACGCACTAGATAAGAATACATTTCCTAGCAGGGGAAACGTACTCCAGGGCGGGGCGCGTCCACTTATCCGAGCTGGCGGGCCTCCTCTCGCCGACAAGTGGGTCGGGGTCCACCTGTCGGGTCCCTCTCTCTCCTCCTTCCCTCCTCTTCTTCCTCCTCCCTTCTCCTCCTCCCCAATGCCGCAACAGACGTTCGGCTCTGGGAGCCCTCCGGCGCTCCGGTGGTCCAAGGATAGGGGCGAGAGCGTGGATGGGATCACCGGTAACCGCCGCATCTACAGGTGAGCAACGCGGGCCTTGGGGATGGTAGGAGATGCGGTGGCGAGCCGAGGCGGTGGGCGGATGCTCCGGTTGATTGGAGGGCACCGGTTATGGATTCAACCAAGAGAGGATGCGGGAGTAAGCCAGAGGGAGAGGGAAGGGGTTTGGGAGAGTCGTAGGTCCTCGGGGAGGCTCGGCCATGGCTATTTATAGTCGGCCGATGCGAGGTGATAAGCATGGCCGCCGTGGCGGCCCTATCCCCGCACTGGAACTCGCGGTGAGCTGGCCGTGGACGCGAGCCTGGCAGACGTGACGAGCATTGAATGCGACATGACGGCTTGGAGAAGAAGAGGCCAAGGGAGGGAAAGACGACGATGCTCACAGACGGGACAGTGCTGCGGCGGCGACTGTCGTGGCGTGAGGAGGAGGAAATAGGTGAGGAGAAGGTTCTGGAGTGGGGAAGGTGGACGCCGCATAGCTATTTGATACTCTCACACAAGTAGAGGCCGCCCATAGCTAGCTGGCAGACGAGGACAACACGTGGAGCACAATTTCTGCCTACTGTCCACGTGGTCACCACATGCATGGCTGGCTCTAGAAGGCTCGTGCTTGTCCAAGCTTGTCCACCAACCTCCTCGGTGCTCAAATAGAGGATATGTGAGTCTGGAATCAACTGAAAGGCTCTAGGTGGGAGAAACTTGCAAAAACAGTTTTTAACAACAACCTGTTTGTGATGGTTTCTGGACAATTGGCTGAGGGAAATAAGCTGAAGTTTGGTGTGTGGCAACGGTTTGCTAAGATGAGTTCCTTGGCAAATTTTGAAGACAAATGAACCACCCTAGCTAGCATTTCCTTCACACCATGAAAAACTGGACAGAAATGAACATGTTGATACTGTGCTCAAATGGTTGAAGGAAATTGGATGGAGTTTGGTGTAGGGTGATCATATGGACATATGGAGATACTGGAAAAGTTTCAGCTCATTTAGAAATGCCAAAGTGGTATTTCCTTCACAACACTTCCAAATGAACAGAAACTTGAGAAAAATACTGAGGGAAAATGGATAGATGGATTGAGCTGATTTTTAGAATCCATGGGTTATTTATCAATTTTAAATTTCAGCTCAAATAGATCAAGGGTTCAAGCACTTCCTTTGCAAATTGCCCAACTGGACAGAATTTGCAAATTGATGTTGTGCTCAAACTTTGGACTATGGAACTTGGGTTCTTGGTGGAAATGGGGAAGATATGGATATTTGAAGCTCCAAAAATTATTTGGGATTTTTCCTGGCTACCAAGATGGTAGTTCCTTTAGAAAGTGCCCAAAATGCAATATTGGCATTAAATAGGAAAATGCAATTTCTCCTATTTAATTATGTCCAATATTTTTATGGGGGCTCAATATGATCACAAAGAATATCTCCACAAGTTTTCATGAACTTTGGAGATGAATAGATATTTTCCTGGATTTAATTCCTTTAAACTGATAGAAAAAAGAATTAATTATAAATGAAAATTATTGCAAATTACATGGCAATATTTTTGCATATCCAGGGTTTAAAGATGAAGGATGATCACTGGGAACCATTTGGGAGGCAACTGATCAAAGGAAATTGGGGTTCCTTTGAAACAAGAGAGATCAGGGTTTCCCTTCCGGCAACTCGGAAGGTTGGGTTTCGGCAGCAAAACCCTAAGAAAATATCTTAGGTGGCAAGGTTAGACTGAGGAGAATCTTTGGTTGGATGGGGAAGTCAAGGCTAGATGACCATATTCATATACCCAGGAGTGAAAGAAATCCAATAACACTGAGAAAAAACATGGGAGCCAAATCCCGCAAAGGAAAAAAACAGGAGCAAAAACCAGGGTGTTAGAGCAGCGTAGTAATCGGCATATTCCTTCCCTATTGTAACCGACTTTGTGTAACCCTAGCACCCCTGGTATCTATATAAACCAGGGGTGCCTCTTGATAACCCACAAGAATAGGGGATCACAACAGTCTTCGAGGGTAGAGTATTCAACCCAAATTTATTGATTCGACTCAAGGGGAGCCAAAGAATATTCTCGAGTCTTAGCAGCTGAGTTGTCAATTAAACCACACCTGAAAGACTTAATATCTGTAGCAAAATATTTAGTAGCAAAGTAGTATCGAAGTACGATAACGGTGGCAAACGTGACAGTAGCAGTTTTGTAGTGATTGTAACAATAGCAACGGAAAAGTAACTTAGCAAAGATCAATATGTGAAAAGGTCCTAGGTGATACGTCTCCAACGTATCTATAATTTTTTATGGTTTCATGCTATTATCCTGTCGAACTTTGGATGTTTTCTATGCCTTTTATATCTTTTTGGGACTAACTTGTTAACTCAGTGCCAAGTGCGAGTTCCTGTTTTTTCCGTGTTTTTGACCCCTTTCAGAGGAGGATTTTAAACGGAGTCCAAACGGAAGGAAACCTCCAAAAAGAATTTTTCCGGAACAGAAGAAGATCGGGAAGCTTGAGAACCAAGGCAGGGGGCCACCAGGGACCCCACAAGCCCCCTAGCCACGGCCAGGGGGGCCCGCACCTCCCAGGCTTGTGGGCTCCCTGGGCCACCTCTGCCCTAGGTCTTTCGCCTATATATTCCCAAAAATCCCAGAAAAAATCAAGAGATCATCAAAAGTACTTTTCCTCCGCCGCAAGCTTTTGTCTCCGCAAGATCCCATCTGGGGCACGTTTTGGTGCCCTGCCGAAGGGGGGATTCGGATATGGAGGGCTTCTTCATCAACACCATGACCTCTCCGATGATGCGTGAGTAGTTCACCATAGACCTACGAGTCCATAGCTAGTAGCTAGATGGCTTCTTCTCTCTCTTGGATCTTCAATACAAAGTTCTCCATGATCTTCATGTAGATCTATTCAATGTAATCTTCTTTTGTAGTGTGTTTGTCGAGATCCGATGAATTTTGGATTTATGATCAGATTATCTATGAATCTTATTTGAGTTTCTTCTGATCTCTCTTATGCATGATTTCATATCCTTGTAATTCTCTTCAAGTTGTGGGTTTTGTTTGCCAGCTTGATCTATGATTCTTGCAATGGGAGAAGTGCTTGGTTTTGGGTTCATACCGTGTGGTGACCTCACCTAGTGACAGAAGGGGTAGCTAGGCACGCATCGTGTTGTTGCTATCAAGGGTAAAAAGATGGTGTTTTCATCATTGGTTTGAGTTTATCCCTCTACATCATGTCATCTTGCTTAAGGCGTTACTTTGTTCGTCATAAACTCAATACACTACATGCATGCTGGATAGCGGTCGATGCATGGAGTAATAGTAGTAGATGCAGAAAGTATCGGTCTACTTGTCTCGGACGTGATGCCTATATGTATGATCATTGCCTTAGATATCATCATGACTTTGCGCGGTTCTATCAATTGCTCGACAGTAATTTGTTCACCCACCGTAATATTTTCTATTTTGAGAGAAGCCTCTAGTGAACACTATGGCCCCGGGGTCTACTTCACATCATATTTCCAGCCTTACACTTTTACTTCGTTGCACTTTTCGCCTTCCGATCTCACTTTGCAATCAATGTTGAAGGGATTGACAACCCCTTTATAGCGTTTGGTGCAAGCTCTTTTGTGTTTGTGCAGGTACTCTGGACTTGACGAGATTCTCCTACTGGATTGATACATTGGTTCTCAAACTGAGGGAAATACTTACTGCTCCTGTGCTACATCACCCTTTCCTCATCAAGGGAAAAACCAGCGCAAGACAAGTCTCCGTCAATGTGCCAATTTCTGGCGCTGTTGTCTGTTGCCGTAGCAGAAGAATTTGTGGCGCCGTTGCCGGGGAGGATCAAGTCAAGAACTCATCCAAGTAAGTGTTGCAAACTCATCTCTTTCATTTCTTTTTTTGCCTCTCGTTTTCCTCTCCCCCACTTCTGAAAAACAAAAATTTACAATTTTTTTGCCGTTTTCTTTGTTTGCCTTTTCCATTCGCCCTGTTTTCTCGCTTGCTCTCTCTTCACTTGTGTGCTATGTGCCTTCAATATACTTGCATCTTCGCTTGCTGAAAATCTAGTGATATGGATCCTCATCCACTTGCTAATCTCTTTAAGAGATCCAATTATGTTGAACCAATTGCTAGTGAGTTGAGTGCACTTGACTTTCTCTATGGAGTTTTGCTTGAGATGCGTGAATCTGAAAATTGTGATGAAGAAATTTATGAAGTGATTCACGAGGCTCCTTGAATGAAAAGCATGATTGCAATGGTTTCACTATAAATCCTATTAGTGACAATCATGCTAAGAATATGCAAAACCTTAAGCTTGGGGATGCTATTTTTGCTATGTCCACTACTTGTTGCAATGATCATGATTGGGGTAATGATTTCTCTTATGATCTTGAAAATTTGTTTAAGCCTCATGATGATTATGATGTTTGCAATAAGATTGAAAGTGGGTTTGGAGAAGTCATGACTTTAGTTGATGATAATCCCACTATTTCTGAAGAGCGTCAACTTTGCATGCATGTGGATCATGAAAAGAATATCCTTTGTGATAGCTATATTGTTAAATTTGATTATGATCCCACATGTAATTGCTATGAGAGAGGAAAATATTGTGGTAGAAACTTTCATGTTACCAAATTACCTCTCATTATGTTGAGATTGCTATTGTCTCTTTCTTCTTCCTTGCATTTGGTAACTATTGGTTGTCTTGCCAATTTGTTTTCCTATAAAATGCCTATGCATAGGAAGTATGTTAGACGTAGATATGTTTGTCACAAGTTTCATGATGCTCTCTTCATGTCCGATTGCTATCTTTTATGTGAGCATCATTGAATTATCAATGCCTAGCTAAGGGCGTTAAACAATAGCGCTTGTTGGGAGGCAACCCAATGAATTTATATTTTTATTTATGTTTTTTTGCGTCCAAACCATCATAATTCTTTTATGATAGTGTCTTTTATGTTTCTTTTTGTGTTTGAGCCAAGCAAAATGTTTATGACTAGTCTTGGTGATGGTTGTTTGATCCTGCTTGAAAAAGACAGAAACTTTTTGCTCACGAGATTATTTTTCATTTTTATTCAGACAGAGATTTTGAGTTGATTCTTTTTGCTTATAGTTGATATGCCTTTTTCCCAGGCAGTCGTAATTTTTTAGAATTTTGAGGTACCAAAAGTATACGAAGTATACAGATTGCTACAGACTGGTCTGTTTTTGACAGATTCCGTTTTTGTTGAGTTGTTTGTTTGTTTTGATGAAACTATGGATAGTATCGGGGGGTATTTGCCATGGAAAAGTGATAATACAGTAATCTAACACCAATATAAATATAAATCAAGATTGCTAAAGTACTTAAAGAGGTGGTAGTTTGTTTTCTTGTGCTAATGATATCACGAGTTTCTGTTTAAGTTTTGTGTTAAGAAGTTTTCAAGTTTTGGGTGATGTTCTCATGGACAAAGGGATATAGAGTGGAAAGAGCTCAAGCTTGGGGATGCCCAAGGCATCCCAAGCCAAACTAAAGGCATCCCTGGAGCCCACCTGGCTTGGCCCAAAAGCCCCCTAGATTTCTTCCGCTCGGAAAAAAATCATTTTGGGTTTTTCTTCCGTTTGGACTCCGTTCCAAAATTAGATCTGCAAAGAGTCAAAAACACGGAAAAAACAGGAACTGGCACTGAATTAATAAGTTAGTCCAAAAAAAATATAAAAAGGTACATAAAACATACAAAAAAGGCAAGATAACAACGTGAAACCATAAAAAATATAGATACATTTGAGACGTATCAGGTTTATTTAAGCTTGCAGGTTTTCCCGAGGATGAGGTAAATAAGAAAGTATTTCCTTTATCTTTGAAGGATAAGGCATTGATACGGTATAGGCTATGTGATGATACTGGATCATGGGACTACAATCGGTTGAAATTGGAATTTCATCAAAAGTTTTATCCTATGCATTTAGTACATCGTGATCGGAATTATATTCATAACTTTTGGCCTCGTGATAGGGAAAGCATAGCTCAAGATTGGGGGATGCTTAAATCAATGCTATATTAGTGCCCCAATCATGAGCTCTCGAGAGAAAATATTACTCAAAACTTTTATGCTCGGCTTTCTCATGAAGATCGTACCATGCTTGACACTTCTTGTACCGGTTCTTTTATGAAGAAGGATATTGACCAGAAGTGGAATTTATTGGAAAGAATCAAACGTAACTCTAAGAATTGGGAGCTTGAAGAAGGTTAGGAGTCAGGTATGAATTTCCAGTTTGATTGCGTTAAATCTTTTGTTGAAACAAACACTTCTAGAGATTTTAGCGCTAAGTATGGACTTGACTTTGAGATAGTAGCTTCTCTATGTGAACCTTTTGCTGCTCATGTTGATCTTCCCAAAGAGAAGTGGTTTAAGTATCATCCTCCTGTAGAAGTCAACATAGTTAAACCCAACCTAGTTGAAGAGAAAGTCATTGCCTTTAGTGATCCTATTGTTCCTTGTGCCTACGCTGAGAAACCACCTTACCATACTAGGAAAAAGGATTATTCTAAAGCTCCAACTGTGATACGTAGGGGTTACATTAGACGACGTGCACACCCTGAGGAAATTAGAGTTGAACCTAGTGTTGCTATTATCAAAGATCTCTTAGCCGAACACATAGACGAGCATGTTATCAAATTCTGTGAGGACTCTGCTAGAATTGCTAAACCTCACGCGAAAGACAAATACAGGCCTGTAGTTGGGCTGCCCGATGTTTCTGTCAAGATAGGAGATCACCGTTATCATGGTTTATGTGATATGGGTGCTAGTGTTAGTGCAATACCCCGGTCCCTATATGATGAAATCAAAGATGAGATTGCACCTGCTGAGTTAGAACCCATTGATGTCACTATTACGCTAGCTAATAGAGACACTATCTGCCATGTGGGAATTGTGAGAGACGTAGAAGTCCTTTGTGGTAAGACGAAGTATCCTACTGATTTCCTCGTCCTTGCTACTGCACAAGATAGCTTTTGTCCCATCATATTTGGTAGACCCTTTCTCAACACTGTGAATTCTCATATTGATTGCGTTAAACAGACTGTCACTGTTAGTTTCGAGGGTGTGTCTCATGTCTCCAAGTTTGGAAGACAACCCCATGAAAAAGAGTCGTCTGGTAGCGATGAAATCATTGCTCTTGCCTCTATTGACGTGCCTCCTACGAATCCTTTAGAGCAATGTCTGCTTGAGCATGAGAATGATATGCATATGGATGAAAGAGATGAGATAGATAAAATTGTTTTAGAAAATTATCCTATTCTCAAGAATAATCTGCGTGTTGAACTGCTTTGGGATACTCCCCCACCAAAGGGTGATCATGTGTTCGAGCTAAAACAATTACCAGATACTCTTAAGTATGCCTATCTTGATGAGAAGGAGATATATCCTGTTATTATTAGTGCTCACCTATCGAACCATGAAGAGAAGAAGTTATTAAAAACTTTGAGGAACACCGTGCTGCTATTGGATATACTCTTGATGATCTTAAGGGTATTAGTCCCACTCTATGTCAGCACAAGATTAAAACCGATCTTGATTCTAAGCCAGTTGCTGATCATCAACGAAGATTAAATCTGAGGATGAAAGAGGTCGTGAGAAAAGAAATATTAAAACTTCTGGAAGCAGGAATCATTTATCATGTTGCTCATAGTGATTGGGTAAGTCTAGTACATTGCGTACCTAAGAAGGGAGGTATCACCGTCGTTCCTAATGATAAGAATGAACTAATCCCACAAAGGATTATTACTGGCTATAGGATGGTAATAGACTTCCGGAAAATGAACAAGGCAACCTCGAAAGACCATTATCCTTTGTCGTTTATTGACCAAATGCTAGAAAGGCTATCAAAACACACACACTTCTGCATTCTAGACGGTTATTCAGGTTTCTCGCAAATACCTGTTGCACAATCTGATCAAGAGAAAACCACTTTCACCTGCCCCTTCGGTACATTTTCTTATAGACGTATGCCTTTTGGCTTATGCAATGCACCTGCCACCTTTCAAAGATGTATGATGGCTATATTCTCTGACTTTTGTGAAAAGATTGTTGAGGTTTTCATGGATAATTTCTCCGTTTACGGTTCTTCCTTTGACGATTGCCTCGGCAACCTTGATCGAGTCTTACAGAGATGCAAAGATACCAACCTCGTCTTGAACTGGGAGAAGTGACACTTCATGGTTAATGAAGGCATCGTCTTAGGACACAAAATCTCTGAGAAAGGTATTGAAGTTGATAAGGCTAAGGTTGATGCAATTGAGAAAATGCCTTGCCCCACAGATATCAGAGGTATATGAAGTTTCCTAGGTCATGCTGGTTTCTATAGAAGGTTCATTAAAGACTTCTCTAAGATTTCTAGGCCTCTTAGAAACCTCTTGCAGAAGGATGTTCCGTTTGTTTTTGATGAGGATTGCGAGGAAGCTTTCGAAATACTTAAGAAGGCCTTGATAACCGCACCTATTGTTCAACCACCTGATTGGAACTTGCCCTTTGAAATCATGTGCGATGCTAGTGATTATGCTGTTGGTGATGTTCTAGGACAAAGAGTTGACAAGAAGTTGAATGTCATTCACTACGCTAGTAAAACTCTAGACAGTGCCCAAAGAAACTATGCCACTACGGAGAAGGAGTTTTTAGCAGTCGTGTTTGCATGTGAAAAGTTCAGATCTTATATAGTTGACTCCAAAGTCACTATTCACTCTGATAATGCTGCTATTAAGTACCTTATGGAGAAGAAGGACACTAATCCTAGGCTAATTAGAAGGGTTCTCCTGCTACAGGAATTTGATCTGCACGTTGTTGACCGAAAGGGTGCTGATAACCCTATAGCAGATAACTTGTCCAGGCTAGAGAATGTCATTGATGACCCATGACCTATTGATGACAGCTTTCCTCATGAGCAATTAAATGTCATCCACACTTCACATAGTGCACCGTGGTATGCTGATTACGCAAACTATATCGTAGCCAAATACATACCACCCAGTTTCACCTACCAGCAAAAGAAGAAATTCTTCTTTGATTTGAGACACTATTTTTGGGATGATCCTCACCTTTATAAGGAAGGAGTAGATGGTGTTATTAGATGTTGTGTGCCTGAACATGAACAGGGACAGATCTTGCAGAAGTGTCATTCCGAGGCCTACGGAGGATACCATGCTGGAGACAGAACTGCTCATAAGGTATTGCAATCAGGTTTCTATTGGCCCACTCTCTTTAAGGATGCCCGTAAGTTTGTCTTGTCTTGTGACGAATGCCAAAGAACAGGGAACATCAGTAAGCGTCAGGAAATGCCTATGAACTATTCACCTGTCATTGAACCATTTGATGTCTGGGACTTTGATTATATGGGACCCTTCCCGAGTTCCAATGGGTATACTCACATCTTAGTTGCTGTGGATTACATCACTAAGCGGGTAGAAGCTATCCTCACTAGAAAGCTGATCACCACACCTCTATCAAGATGCTTAAAGAAGTCATTTTCCTAAGATTTGGAGTCCCTAGATATCTGATGACTGATGGCGGTTCATACTTCATTCATGGTGTTTTTCGCAAGATGCTCGCTAAGTATGATGTCAACCCTGGAGTTGCATCCCCTTATCATCCTTAGTCTAGTGGTCAAGTGGAGTTGAGTAATAGGGAGATCAAATTGATCGTACAAAAGACTGTCAATAGATCTCGAAAGAATTGGTCTAGAAAACTTGACGATGCACTATGGGATTATAGGAGTGCTTATAAGAATCCCATGGGCATGTTTCCATATAAAATGGTTTACGGTAAGGCCTGTCATTCACCTCTTGAGCTGGAACACAAAGCTTATTGGGCAATCAAAGAGCTCAACTTCGATTTCAAACTTGCCGGTGAGAAGCGGTTATTTGTTATCAGCTCATTAGATGAATGGAGGGCCGAGGCATATGAGAATGCCAAGTTGTTCAAGGAAAAGGTTAAGAGATGGCACGATAAAAGAATACAAAAACGAGAGTTCAATGTAGGTGATTATGTCCTGCTATACAATTCTCGCTTAAGATTCTTTGCAGGCAAGCTTCTCTCTAAATGGGAAGGTCCCTACGTTGTCGAGGAAGTATATCATTCCGGTGCCATCAAAATCAATAACACGGAAGGTAATTTTCCTAGAGTGGTAAATGGTTAAAGAATCAAGCATTATATCTCTGGTACTCCCATAAATGTTGAGACCAATATCATCAATATCATAACTCCAGAGGAGTACATAAGGGATGTTTATCAGCCTGTTTTAGACCCTGAAAACGAAGAGGTATGTGTTTCGGTAAATAAATGGACTCCGAAACTTCTCCAGTAGGAAATTTTCTCCGTTTTGGAATTTATGGAAAAATAGAAAAATAAAAAACAGTCCGGAGAGCGCATGAGGCGGCCACAAGCTTGGTTGCCGCGACGTCCCCCCTGGCCGCGACAACAGTCTTGTGGGCACCTCGTGTGCCTCCCGGACTCCGTTTTCTTGCGGAGCACTCCTTCTGGTCGAGAAAAAATCATTATATATATGCCCGAGGGTTTTGATCTCCGTATCGCGCAGTTTCCCTCTGTTTTCGTTTCGAGCCTGTTTTCTGCCGCAGATCTAGGTCAAGATGTCTTCTCAGGATTCAGAGGGGGAGAGCTATGTGGCTGATTACCTTAGTAACCCCAAGGTCTATGGGGACTTGGAACCATATGGATGGACCACTAACGAGGAAGAGGACTATGATCCCAAGGGGAAGGAACAAACCAGTTCCGATGAAGAGGAGGCTCCTCTACCTCAACCTGGACGCACTCATGTGGAGTTCAAGAAGTCAAGCCTCCCTGACCAAAGGAAGAAGCCTAAGACCTTGTTTATCTCTTCTCGTTTCTTGCAGGAGAGTAAGCAGGAACTTTGCCATAGAGTCTTGAAGCTTGAGGAGGAAAATGACGATCTAAGGGAGCAGAACTTTATGCTCTAGAGGAAATTAGACAAGCTCAAGACTGCTTCAACAACTCCACCACCATCACCACCAAAGGAAGGCAACTATGGACTGGTATGGGCAACTCCCTTGGCTTGTGCCAAGCTTGGGGGAGTTGCCCTGGTATCGTATCACCTTTATATCTTTTGCTTTTACCTTTGTTTTAGTTCTTTCTTTTTTCAGTTTTTTACTTTCTTCTCTTAGTGGAATAAGTCTTTAGTGTTTGGTTTGAGTCTTTTGCCGTGTGTCTCCCCCGATGTATTCGAGCTTGCGAGCTATATAATAAAGAGTATCTTAGTCAAGGGCTTTGCTTTGTGCCGTGATCAAAAGTATGACAAGAACGATAGCATGAAAGATCATGAGATGATCTTATGGAAAGTGATAGCTTCACATATAACAAGTATGATGATTGAAACTTGTTGAGAATAGACCAACATAGACCTCAGACATTGTTGCAATTAATAAGAAGTAATAAGGAAAGAGAGGTTCACATATAAATATATCATCTTAGACACTTTGTATAATTGTTAGCACTCACCAAACTAATACATGCTTAGAAGTAGATGTTGGACAAGGAAGACAACATAATGAATTATGTTTTCTTGATTCCAAACAATGTTATATGATTAGAGATCCCTTAGCATGTGACAATTGCTTCCACCTCATATTAGCCAAAACTCCCGCACCAAGTAGAGATACTACTTGTGCATCCATAAGCCTTCAAACCAGTTTTGCCATGAGTGTCCACCATACCTACCTATGGATTGAATAAGATCCCTCAAGTAAGTTGTCATCGGTGCAAGCAATAAAAATTGCTCTCTAATATGTATGATCTATTAGTGTGTGGAAAATAAGCTTTATACGAACCTGTGACGAGGAAGACATAAAAGCGACAGACTGCATAATAAAGTTCTTTATCATAGGAGGCAATATAAAGTGACGTTCCTCCGCACTAAGAGGACACGCATCCAAACCTCAAAGCGCATGACAACATCTGCTTCCCTCTGCGAAGGGCCTATCTTGTACCTTTACTTTTTGCCCTTGAAAGAGTCATGGTGATCTTCACCAATTCCTTTTTTCTCCTATATCTTGGTGAACGTCATATGCTAGGGAAAGATCTATATTCATATATCAACTTGGAGATGAGTATTTATGCTTTATTATTGTTGACTTTACCCTTGAGGTAAATGGTTGAGAGGCAAAATTATAAGCCCCTATCTTTCTGTGTGTCCAACTGAAACTTTGATACCATGAGTACCACGTGAGTTGTAACAATTGTGGAAAACAAAAGAGATGATTGAGTATGTGGATTTGCCTTACAACCTCTTATTTGACTCTTTCTGATGATATGATAAATTGCAATTGCTTGAATGAGTATGGATTGTTGTTGGCTACTTCTCGGTAAGGTTTTTGTTTCATACTTTGCTTTGTGAAGGAATTGTTACTTTCCCATAAGAATCTTTATGATGTATTGTTGTTCTATGTGTGATCATGATTCCCTCATGTCCGTATTATGTTTTATCGACACCTTCATCCCTAAACATGTGGACATGTTTATGGATCTTTGTTTTCGCTTGAGGACAAGCAATGTCTAACCTTGGGGGAGTTGATACGTCCATTTTGCATCATGCTTTCATGTTGATATTTATCGCTTTATGTACTGTTATTATACTTTGTGGTACCATACTTATGCCTTTTCTCTCTTATTTTGCAAGGTTTATTTGAAGAGGGAGAATACCAGCAGCTGGAATTCTGGACTGGAAAAGGAGTAAGTCTGAGTCCTCTATTCTGCGCAACTCCAAATGCCCTGAAAATCAACGTGGAATTTTTTGGGAATATATAAAAAATACTGGGCCAAAGAAGTGTCAGAGGGGAGCTGCCAGGGGCCCACAAGCCTGGTGCCCGCGGCCTACCCCCTGGCCGCGGCAACAGGGCTTGTGGGCACCCTGGTGGCCCATTGGCCCCCCTCTTTTGCTGTATGAAGGGTTTCGTCCGGAAAAAAAATTAGGGTGGAGCCTTTTCGTGGATTCTACGCCGCCACGAGGCGAAACTTGAGCAGAACCAATCTAGAGCTCCGACAGGACGATGCTGCCAGGGAAACTTCCCTCCCGGAGGGGGAAATCGTCGCCATCGTCATCACCAACACTCCTCTCGTCGGAGGGGACTCATCTCCATCAACATCTTCATCAGCACCATCTCCTCTCCAAACCCTAGTTCAGCTCTTGTAACCAATCTCCATCTCGCGACTCCAATTGGTACTTGTAAGGTTGCTAGTAGTGTTGATTACTCTTTGTAGTTGATGCTAGTTGGATTACTTGGTGGAAGAGTTTATGTTCAGATCCTTGATGCTACTCATTACACCTCTGATCATGATTAGTTGTATGTTATTAGTGTTGATTACTCTTTGTAGTTGATGCTAATAATAGTCATGTGAATTTGGTATTCGTTCGGTATTTTGATATGTTGTATGTTGTTTTTCCTCTAGTGGTGTTATGTGAACGTCGACTACATAACACTTCACCATATTTGGGCCTAGAGGAATGCATTGGGGAGAAGTAAGTAGATGATGGGTTGCTAGAGTGACAGAAGCTTAAACCCCATTCTATGTGTTGCTTCGTAAGGGGCTGATTTGGATCCACTAGTTTAATGCTATGGTTAGACGTTGTCTTAATTCTTCTTCCGTAGTTGCGGATGCTTGCGAGAGGGGTTAAGCATAAGTGGGATGCTTGTCCAAGTAAGGGCAGTACCCAAGCGCCGGTCCACCCACATATCAAACTATCACAGTAACGAACGCGAATCATATGAGCATGATGAAACTAGCATGACAGAAATTCCCGTGTGTCCTCGGGAGCGTTTTTCCTCTTATAAGATTTTGTTCAGGCTTGTCCCTTGCTACAAAAGGGATTGGGCCACTTTGCTACACCGTCTCTACTACTTGTTACTTGTTACTTTTCACTTGCTACGTTTCACCTCACTACACCATCACTTGTTACCGCTACTTTCAGTGCTTGTAGTTATTACCTTGGTGAAAACCGTTTATCAAGGCCTTCCACTCCTCGTTGGGTTCGGCACTCTTAATTATCGAAAGGACTACAATTGATCCCCTATACTTGTGGGTCATCAATGAGTCCCGGGCTACCTACAAACAGGTTGTTGAGTCCCGGGCTACTTACAACCGGATTGCTGAGTCCCGGGCTACTTACAAACAGGTTGCTGAGTCCCGGGCTACTTACGACCGGATTGCTTACAACCGGGCTTCTCTTCAAGACTCATCTTCAGGGAATCATCTCCAGAACTAGACTGTCTGGCGGGTTATAACTGTCTGCTGAGCCATAACTATCTGCCCAGTCATAACCGTCTGTCGGGTCATACCGCGGGGTATATCCCCGACAGACCACCTGCTCAAGATCAGCCGGTTTTGACACCCACATTAGTGATTTCATCGAGAGCTCCACTATGATATTGCAAAAAGGATTGATGGCTCGCGTGGTCACCAAAAAAACATCAAGGCCGGGGATATCTTCCTCTTCGACCAATCCCCTACTTTCAGGAGTATCACCCCGTACATCAAGGTGGTTCATCACCAGATCAATGGGCTCACCTCGGGCCAGGGATTCATGTTCAGATATTTGGAATTCGTTGCCGACACCTAGGGAGATCTGATCCTCTCTGAGGTTTTGGCTTTGGCCAAAGAGCTCGAAAACTCCAAAGCCTTAATTTTGGGTCTTCTTCCCGACCTTGTGTTTGGGATAGATTCTAACCGTGATTCGGCCTCGAGCTAGGATCTGACCATGGTGTTCGGAGGCCCGAGGGTAATCCCACACGAACACACTCTCTACGCTGAAGCACGAGAGTTCTACTCTGCCAGGGTTCCGGAAATCAGTCCGACAAATCTCTCGTGGCCAAATGGGATGATGACCCAAACCCAAATCGTTGACGGTTCAGACGGATCGATCCCGATCCAGGACCCTTCCGGTGCTAGGACTAGGTGCGTGAAAATTTATTCCCCACCGACCACCCACTTCATCGCCACTATTGAAGATCTAACCGATCTGTTAGACTTCTCCTCCGAAGAAGCCAAAGATATGGACACGTCTATTCAATCACCCAATCCTCTCATAAAGGGACGATGGACCACCACCTCCACGTATGATGTTTATATGGTGAACACTCCTAGGGACAAGGGCTCCACAGGGAAAACCGATGATAATACCCCGACCAAAAACAGCGGCGACGAACCCTTCAAGCGCCATTGCCAATGCAAAAATCCTAAAGCTCGTAAGGCAAAGTAAAGCAATGCGGGAATCGGGGATAACTTAAACCCTCAGGATACGGAAAATCGAGCCGAATCCCCAAAACCCGCAAACCCCGAGTACGATCCTGACCTACCAGGTTACATGGATACAAATAAGCGTGAGGATCTTGGCGATTTCAAAGACATCAACTACATTCCCTCAAAGAGGAGGAGAGCTTGGGAGACGAGGATTTCATCGTCCCCGAAGACCAACTGTATCAAGAAGTATTCAGGCGGCAGCTCATTGCCACTGCTCGGGGTCTTAAGCTAAAGCAGATGCAACTCAAAGCCGAACTTAACTCCATCACTAAGAGATGGACAAAAGTCCTGGCCACCGAAGAGGGGTATGGACAAGAACGACACAGACAAACTAAAAGCTACCCACGTTGCCACTTGTTTCCAGAATTTGAAGATGACGCCATGGAGCCTGCACCACCCAGATTTGCACAAGACGATAAGCGAGACCATCCACCTCGAGGACGGGACACAAGAAAGGAACTAATTCAACCCAGAGACCCATTTGATCTACTACACAACATTAAGTCTAAAGCAGGACAAACTAGATCTATTTACGGATCCAGAAGTCACACTCCCGTGAGACAAGAAACATACCAAGCTCGGCCTAATCAGAACGATGGAGTATGGGATCAAGAGCGCGGTAGGACCTTGTCCGATCTCCAGCATGACACAGCTCGTATAAGGTGCACCGCCGACCCAATCTGCTTCACGGATGAGGTGGTGCGGCATTAGTTCCCCGAAGGGTTTAAACCCGTAAATATCGAGCAGCACGATGGGACAACAAACTCAGCCGTATGGATTGAAGATTTCCTCCTCCACATTCACATGGCCCGCGGAGATGATCTCCACACCATCAAATACTAACCACTAAAGCTCAATGGGCCAGCTAGGCACTGGTTGAATGGCCTCCCTAAAAACTCCATCGGGAGTTGGGAGGATCTCGAAGATGCCTTTCGAGACAACTTTCACGGCACTTATGTTCATCCACTTGGGTCTGCTTTCTTAAGCCACATCATCCAGCAGCCCAATGAGTCATGTCGGCAATTCTGGAACACATTCCTCACCAAGAAAAATCTCATTGTTGATTGTTTGGACACTGAGGCACTAGCTTCCTTCCGCAACAACATACGAGACAAATGGCTAGCCCGAACACTTGGATAGGAAAGCCCATGGACAATGGCTGCCCTTACCTCTCTCATGACCCACCATTGCGCGGGTGAGGATACTTGGCTAGCCCGTATGAACAACCCTCCCTCATACCCCGGCACTTCCACAGTCCGGGACGATAATGGAAAGTCGCGACGCAACAAGAATAAGCGTTGGCACAGCAGTAGTGAAGCCAATGACACGACAGTCAATACCGGGTACATCAACTCCAACCCCGGACCCAAAAAGAAGCCTTTCAAACGAAATCGGGACGACCGAACCGCGCTGGACAAAATACTTAAGAGGCCCTGTCAGATACACGACACTCAGAACAAGCCTGCTACTCACACCAACCATAACTGCTAGGTGATCAAGGCGGCAAGCAAGAGCATGGCCGAAGACCAGGCCAAGAGACCCCGTAGCAAGGACAACGAAGAACCTCGTCTCCGGAACAACGGGGGCCAAAAGCAGTTCCCCCTGAAGTAAAGACTGTGAACATGATCTATGTCACCCACTTGCCAAAAATGGAGAGGAAATGGCCACTTATGGATGTATATGCCATAGAGCTAGTAGCCCCAAAGTACAACCCATGGTCGGCATGTCCGATCACCTATGATCGCACGAATCACCCTCCGATATTCGACATGGGGGATCAACGGCCTTGGTACTCGACCCCATCATTGATGGGTACCATCTCATGTGAGTCCTCTTGGATAGAGGTAGCAGCCTCAATCTCATCTATGAGGACATGGTACGAAAATGACATTGATCCGTCAAGAATCAAACGCGGAAAAACCACCTTCAAAGGAGTAATTCCTGGCGTCGAGGCTTGCTATTCAGGCACGGTAACCTTAGAGGTAGTGTTCGGTTCACCCGACAACTTTCACATCGAAGATTTGATCTTCGACATTGTCCCCTTCCACAGCGGGTACCATGCACTCCTCGGTCATACGATGTTCGCTCGCTTCAATGTCGTACCCCATTATGCACACCTCAAGTTGAAGATGCTAGGACCTAAGGATGTCATTACAGTGAATGGTAACACCGAGGGATTCCTACGGACTGAGGAACACACTACGGCTTTGGCAGTTGAAGTACAGGCCGAAGACGCGACTCTCAAGTCCAAGCTAACCGTCAAGGAGCATAGACAAGCTCGTGCCCCATCATAGTTACATATAACACCAGCTAAATAGGGATATGCTCCCCATAGCAGCACCTCGCCTCTAGAAAAGTATGTACCTCGAAGACAGAATTTTACGCGTAAGATACCATGGGTAGCTATGGGGATTAATAATATACAGCTTAGTGTTCAGGTAAACCGAACCATGGCCAGTGTAGTCTTCGCACACATATAGGTACTGTTAAAGACTGATCTCTGCGTTAAACAACCCATACATGAGCGACTTCTCATGACCGTCATTGTTTAAAGAATTATTCATTAAAGTTATCCCCTTCCAAGGAATATTTCTCGAAGAGTGAAGGTGCAGACGTGCAGCACGGCGTTTAAGGAACATCAAGCCAGCTATACCAAACTCTGTGTAGACCTCTACCCTGTAAACTTTACTTCTTTATATATAAATATATATATACACACATATATATACAGCTGTTTGCTGAGTTCGAATTGTATGATTAAAAGTTTTTCAAAAGTAAGGAACGCTCTTTATGGTTCACGAGCTTCGCAGTGTCTTTAGCCTCCTGTTTTTTCCAAACTGTTTTTCAAACACCAACACAAGCCTGTTTTCATGCACATCTTAGATATTGGCTAAATTAACGGGGGGCTTGGCTTCCATGACCACCCCTTCAAACCATTACAATACTATTTGGCATTTCACATGTGTAGAGTCTTGGATTCGCGTTATATGCATGGCTCCGAATTATGTTTTTTGTCTAAAGATGGGTTGCCCCGCTCGTGTGCTTACCCATTTATGTTCCGCTAATTCGGCTAAAAGGGTAATGGGAGAACCACTGCGATTGTATTTCCAGCTAGTCTGGTTAAGTACCTCAATTGAGAAAGTCAAAAACTGTCCGATATGATAAGCGAGAACTGGCATGTGATCTGAAGACGAGTGCTAAACTAAGAACCAATCGGGGTTCATCGCATTCTATGAAGGTTTGAAATCATTCATAACAAGTGATTACATGTTTTTACACCACAGCATAAGCCGAACAACACAATTTACAAAGGGATTCTAATTAGCACCCGCAATCAAGCTCCTATGGTTAAATGAAAGCCTTAAATCCGAATCTCTGATTGCCTGGTTTTCTCCCGCATTACTGTCTTAGGGTGCCAAGACGTTGGCTAAGGGTAACAATGCAGAAGCCGAAAACACCGCTGCTAGTATCTGGCACGGGGCTGAAGTCGACGACTGGTAACTTTCAACATCAAAAGAACCAAAACAGGAGTTGCAATTAAAAAGACATGGTCTGCCATGCAAAAATTAAAAGGCATTGTATCATACAACCACTTTTACAGGATAAGATTTTTACTCAAAGACTAAGTCTATGGAGCATTGAGCTTCTACAAGCCGAGCACCTTCCATGGCAGTGGGGAAATATAGCTCACGGTGCTGATGACGACTTGATGGATATACTTCTCGCCCCTTGTTTGTTACCCCAAGTGGAAGGTGGAGATGTAGTCAGCAGTAGACTTCCCTTACACGGGGACTGTAAGGTTTATCGAACCAGGAGGACTCTGAGGATCCACAAATAGGTGTCCGCTACTCTCGCGCTAGCAGAACAAATGGACCTGCACACACAACAAATAACTTTGCTCCCAACGAGTATAGAGAGGTCCTTGTCAATCTCTCCGGCCTTGTAGTTTGCAAAGGATCAAAACACAAGCGGGAATAGTGATAGTGATTGCAACGGAAAAGTAAATGAAAGAAGTAAATGGTAGAGGTGTAGGCAATATGGTGATATGGACCTGAGTCACATGATGTTCACTAGTGATGTCTCTCTCCCAAAAGACGGTAAACAACTATGCAAGGGTAAACAAATTACAGCTGATCAATTGACATAATTATAAACGCACCAGAATGCTAATTATGCTACTTGAAATTTAATGCTCAATAGTAATGGGTAGTACACCAAGACAAGTAGACCGTTTATTCATCAGCATCTAGTTACTAATCATCCACCTTGAGATATTTATCCAGAACATCTTGGTGGTATTAAGTTGCGAGCCCCACACAAAGTGTAAACTCAAAGCAACGGACAACTGCATTAACGAAGTTTGTGTAAGGTAAACAATCCTTGCAACCGTGGTCACAAGCATCGTTGTTTGTCCTTGGTGGCAACAACACCTCCCCTAGTCTCATGTTTCTGTCACTCAACCTAGACATCAGGGGGAATGAACCCACAATCATGCATAACGCTCCCTCTTGGACTTACAATCTACTACTCGACCAAAGCAATATAGAGCAACGGAGAACATGTATGAATCACTAAAGAACATAATATAAAAATATAATTAAATATATAACTCATCACAATCTGAACATAATCTCATAACCCATCGGATCCCAACAAACCAAGCATAGCAATAGCAGGACAATTACATAGATGACTTGATCATGTAGGACAGCTCACAAGGGCTAATCATTGAAGCACAAGATTGGAGAGAATACGTCACATAGCTACTGGTCATGGACTCATGTCCAAGGAGGACTACTCATGGCTCGTTCGGGAAGCGTCCATGGTAGTGGAGAAGCTCCCGGAGGTCAATCCTCCCTCTGACAAGGTGCCGGGAAGAGGTCTTCGAGGATCAACAGGTAGGTGTCCGCTGCTCTCGCGCTATCAGAAGACGTGGACCTGCACACACAACAAATAACTTTTCCCCCAACGAGTACAGAGAGGTTGTCAATCTCGCCGGCCTTGTAGTTTGCAAAGGATCAAAACACAAGCGGGAATACTGATAGTGATTGCAACGGAAAAGGAAACGAAAGCAGAAAATGGTGGAGGTGTAAGCAATCATGGTGATATGGACCTGAGTCACATGATGTTCACTAGTGATGTCTCTCTCCCAAAAGACGATAAAGAACTATGCAAGGGTAAACAAATTACAGCTGGGCAATTGACAGAATTATAAACACACCGCAATGCTAATTATGCTAATTGAAAGTTAGAGGCTCAATAGTAATGGGCAGTATGCCAAGACAAGTAGAACGTTTATTCATCAGCATCTACTTACTAATCATCCACCTTGAGATATCTATCCAGAACATCTCGCTGGTATTAAGTTGCGAGCCCCACCCAAAGTGTAAACTCAAAGAAACGGACAAACATTAACGAACTTTGCATAAGGTAAACAATCCTTGCAACCGCGGTCACAAGCACCGTTGTTTTCTCCCTGGTGGCAACAACACATCCCCTAGTCTCATGTTTCTGTCACTCAAGCTAGACATCAGGGGGCATGAACCCACAATCATGCATAACGCTCCCTCTTGGAGTTACAATCTACTACTCGTCCAAAGCAATAAAGAGCAACAGAGAATATCCATGAATCACTAAAGAATATAATATAAAAGGATAATCAAATATATAACTCATCATAATCTGAACATAATCTCATAATCCATCGGATCCCAACAAACCAAGCATAGCAATAGCATGAAAATTACATAGATGCCTTGATCATGTAGGGGCAGGTCACAAGGGCTAATCGTTGAAGCACAAGATTGGAGAGAAGACATCACATAGCTACTGGTCATGGACTCATGGTCCAAGGAGGACTACTCACGGCACGTCCGGGAAGCGTCCATGGCGGTGGAGAAGCTCCCGGAGGTCAATCCTCCCTCCGGAAGGGTGCCGGTAATAGGTCTCCTGACGCTCCCGATCTCGGAAGCGCTGCGGTGGTGGAAAGATGGAGAAATTCACGATTCTGGATATGGTGGAAGGGTTTCCGATCGGAGGGGTAAATATAGGCCAAAGGAGGGCGTCAGAGGAGGTGGGGCCCACCCAGGTGACCTGTGGGCGTGGCCAGGGGCAAGGCCGCGCAGGGAGGCCGCCTGGGCGAGCCCTGGCTCCCGTCTGGACCACCCTTGGTGCTCCGGAAGCTTCCGTCATGCTAATTTTTATATATTTTTCTCAGGATTTTTGGGACTCTGGAAATTTGGGTAAAAGTCGCTCCAAAAAAAAGACGTCAGCACACAAAAACTGGCATTGGGTGCACTGGGTTGTTAGTCCAAATATGTGTAAAAATATATAAAAGTGTAGCAAAACATATAACAATGTCACCCAAAAGGTCATGGCACAAGCAGAAATTATAGATACGTTTGAGACGTATCAGGCGTCTGTGCTCCTTCCCGGGTGGCAGAGGCGCGGTGGCTATTTACAAAGGCTCTACCTTTGTGAGTGTATCATCATCCTCGCAAAGGCCATCTGAGCTCCCACGATGCAGATGGAACGCTTCATAATGTCAATTTGGGGCGCAACGGCAATCAAATTTGCACCAGGCCAAAATAATTTCTAGAGAGCGGCTCTATCGGCGAGAGCGTGATGCAAAGGTCTTTCATGGCTGTCTCTAACATCTTGTGCAGTTCCATCAGTTGTTTCAACTAATCGTAGACAAGCAAGGGATGCTCGGGGTTTGGAATTGCACCCAGAACAGACTTTTCTTAGTCGAGCCCTCGTGGGAAGCAAAGTACGTCCAAACTTCTGCAGCATTCTTCGGGAGATTTGCGATCACACCTGAAGAACTCCACACTCGAGTAAGCAATGCAAATCTTCGTGCGCCGAATGTACACTGTAGTAAATATCTCTTACCATCTGCGATTTGCTTGATTTGATGGATCTATTTACGAAGATCGTGTGCCTCCTTCCGTGCTTCTTGGAGTATGGCGGTTACTGATATAAGCTCGGAAGTGTTTTTTGTTCTTCTACTCGAGGGCCTCATTTTTTGTGATGGCCTCCTTGATCTCTTTCTCAACTTCACTAACCCGGTCCTCAGATTTCTTGCTAGAAGCCTTGGCATGTACGACCACCACTCTTTGTTTGGCGGCCTCTTGCTTGGCCTTGTCCATTTCGGCTTTAAGACGATCAACGTTAACAGCAACAGTTGTGATCGTCATTCAAATCAAATACACTTAGAGACAAAAAGAGCAAACAACTCAATGAGAGAGCTATGGATTGAACACTTACTTTGTGCGTCTTCAAACCGCTTGTTGATGCGGTCCAACTCCTCCTTGAAAACCTTTAGTTTCTAGTTCATTTCTGCCAACTCCACGGAGTTGGGGGCTTGGGCTAGTGTAGAAGCCTGTAGAAGACCATTTTTCAAACTTTTATAGTTCTTAGAATTTTTTTGAAATCCTATGGTAGGTTGTTTCTTATCAACCCACCAGAGCTTTGGGGGCTACACGCAACTTTTTCCAAACTGTTCTAACCCCCACATGAGTTTTTCTCACTCACACATGGCTTGGGGGCTACTGAGCATAAGATTGCTTCCAGACAATGCAAAAACAAAATCACTTTGTATAGGAAAAGTATGCGGATTACCTTGATGCCTGCCAGCAACGCGTCAAAAGCTTCTTTCAGACTGTTATCAACAAACTGAATGCTTTGCAATACCACACTTAGATGAGTGTGGCACTCTTCAGTAGCGGAAGATTCATTGAGACCCGCTTTCCTTAGGGATGGCCACCCAGTTCGGAGTTGCTCCATTGTGGATGGCTCCGGATGCACCGTAGCAGTCTCCCTTCGCGGAGAGACTACTACTGTGGTGCCAAAGAGGGAGGAGCCTCCGGAGTTCTCTTTGGAGGAGACCTAGAAGGTCCGAACCCTCCCGCCTTTCTTCTTTAGAGGGATTCATCCTCCTGGTCATTTGTGGCCGAGGTGTGAACCTCGGCAATAATGTTGCCGCCCCTGTCCATAGTTTCCTGCACACATGGGACCTATTTAGATACCACCTCACCGATCTCATCGGTAGAAGGGGAGGTGTGTGGGGGCGAGCCAGTCCCGCTTTCAGCCAGGTTGGCTGTCAAAGAACCCCCTATGAAATTTGATAGGTGGGGAAGTCACGCTATGGACTGCAATACGGAAACTCAGCCTAGTTAGATTCATGACACTTAAAGGAATGGAGCGTTCAGATTTTCTATAAGTACCTTTGTGCTCGGGGTTTCACCTTGAGGGTCCTCCGAGGGGCCAGTGCTTCATGCTCGGACTCCTGTCCGAGTCCGGAATATCTTCAAATAGGGCCATGGGGCCCCTATGTTGATTCTTCGGAGCAACATGAGTTGGATCTCCCTCGGCGTCTTCGGATGCTGCTCTTTTCTTCGTGTGGGAGGAGTCGCTCACCTCCTCCTCTTCATCTTATTTTTCTCCCTCCATGTTGGAGGGAGCCAACGTCTCTTCGAACCTAGTGTCCAGTGGACCTTTTGACTCAAGACCCTCTCGGATCTTCTTCTTTCCTTTCTTATGCTCCTCCTTTTCCCCCGGAGCCGTGTACGACTTCTCGACCAACATGGCCGCCAGCAGTGGCATCATGTCGTCTTCCGGCAAAGACGTCAGACAGTTGATCTGCAAGCATGAGAGATGGAAGAAGTGAGAACCTTGTCAAAAGGAAATGATGAAAACTAAAAATACGATAAAAATCTTACCGGCACGGAAGAGTTAAAGATGGAAAGGACTACGTCTTCCTCATCAGCGGGCCAAACCTTTTTGAGGCTTGAAAAGTGCCTTCCACATCTTCTCGTGAGTAATGCGGAAATTATTCCACACACGGCCTACCTCACTATCTGAATCCTCTGGATTGAAGTTCCACATTGGGATGGGCCGACGCTGGCACGGGAGAAGGCGGCGATGCAGCATCACCTGGATTACATTGGTGAGCTCGATCATCTTCTCTAGTAGATTGGAGATCTTCTTCGTGAGATCCTTAGCTTTCATAGCCTCCCCCAATCTAGGGCCTTTTCTATCCAGGACACAAGACCAGTGGGTGCTAGATCTAAATGCGGGAGGATCAATCTCACCTACGTTGAATGGCTTTGTGATGTAGAACCACTCTTTATGCCATGCCTTGACAGTATCTATGAATGTGCCCTTTGGCCATTTGGCCCCACTAAGCTTGCTGACCATCGACCCTCCAAAGTCAGCCTGCTCATCGTTGACGACCTTGGGCTTGACGTTGAGAACCTTCGGCCATAGGCCAAAGTGGGTTTGAAGCCACAAGAATGCTTCATAGAATGTGATGAAGGATGAGAGGTGGGTGATGGAGTTCTGGGGGAGATCATTGTTGGTGAATACTCACAACATAAGCGATGGATAGGCTCAAGAAGGTAGGAACCAAAGTGGCAACGGAGGGCGCTCGGGGCGAGGTTGGTACAAGCATGGAACGCACGATGTACCCAGCTTCACGGCTCTCCATAGAGATAATACCCCTAGTCTTGCGGGAGGGTATGATATGTATGGATGGGATTACAAGGTTGCTCCTGGAGCTGTATTGCGGAGGAGGAAGAAGGAGCAGCCGGCTCGTCTCTGCCTCTCCTATGTGGTTGGTGTATGTGTGTGTGATCAGTTGACCGACCCTCTGCATGGAGGGGGGCGGGGGGTTTCATAGATGAACCCACCAGCCTACAATATGGATAAAGGGTACAAGCGTGGGACTCGGCTGATAGCCTCGCTGGCTGGCCAAGGGGCCCACGGGGGTCTTGTCTTGTCGCTTGAGGGGCCCGCCGGCTGCGAGGTCCCGTCGGGCCGTGGGACTCGCCGGCTAGCCAATGAGGCTCTCGCGTAAGGTTGATGCAGGACACGTGTTGTACGTCTGGCGTCGTCCAGCGAGATTCGTCATGGGCAGATGGTACGGCCGCCTCCACTATTCCCACGCCGAGTGCAGTAATGGAGTGGGAGTTTGACGACCGACACTATGCTGGGTGATGGATCAGAGCCGGGGGAGGTCAGCGGTGTGGGCGCCGACGCTGGTACCCGACGTGCACTCTGATCCAGTACCTTTGCTGACGCATAGCCACCTTTAATCGTAGGGTCTCGTCATGACCTATGATCTGATGTGACTTGAGATCCCCGGCCGGCTAGCCTGCTTGACTAGCCGGCTTGGGCATGGCCGCCTCGTCCCTAGCCAGCTGGCTTGGCCTAGGCGTCCAGGAAGAGGTAGGCGTCTTGCTTCTAGCCGGCACGTGCTGCCTGGCTGACAAGAGAGTTGGCCGTCTCGCCCCCTAGCCGGTAGGTGTCGCCTAGCTGGCCAGAGGAGTTGGGCCTTGTAAAATTGTTCTTGGTCATTCCTTTTGGGCCGGAGATAAAGAAGCAGGCTCGTTGAGTCTACCCCGGGGTTATCGCCCCGATAGTAGTCCCCGAAGCTGGAGAGGCCCACCACCTGGTCGCGGGTGGTCTCACCGGCTTGATTTTTTGTCGTTGTATTCCTGCCGCCACGTGCGGCAGGGGTCGCCGGCTCGAAAGCCGGCTGGCTTCGAAGCGACGCCTCGGCTTCATCGTAGGCTGCGCAAATCGCGCCACGTGCCAGGTCCGGCCTGACGTGATGATTGTTTATACTGGTGACGGGACCGGGCCTGGGCCCTGGGTCCTGCTACGATGCCCCCTCGGCCGCCGCGCGGAGGATCCTCTGTGAATTTACTCCACGACGGTTGGGTTTCAGGAAACGCTACTGCTGGTAATACACGGGATTAGTGGGGCTCCGCACGCACCGGATCCCCTCCCTACGATCCTTCGTGGGGTTTAAATGGGATGCGGGGGTACCGAGGAGGACATTCGCCCCCTTCTCGCCCCGCATCGACGCCCTCTTCCTCCCTGAGCCTAGAGAGAAAGAGTCTGTCCACCTTCGTCTTCTTCCTCTCCATCGCCATTGCGCCACCAGTCTTCCCGAGCATCCGTCGCCCGTAGTCATGGCGAGCGGTTCCTCGAAGAATACCTCGTCCCATGGAGCTTGGCTCGGCAGTGAGATCTGCAACGGCCACATCGAGGCGCTCCACCACCATCGGATGTTGCCCTGGCTCTCTCGTGTCGGTGCGGATCTCCAGCGCCGAGACAACCCCGATGCCGCAGGAAGTAGAGATCGTCGTATTCGACGAGCACTTATACAGTGGCTTCAGGCTCCCGGCGAGCACCTTCTTTTCCAACTGGCTCATCTTCTTTGGCCTGCAGCCGCACCACCTGGCGCCGAACGCCATCCTTCAGCTGTCGGCCTTCGTCGTCCTATGCGAGGGCTTTCTGGGGATCGAGCCTCGCCTCGACCTCTGGCAGAGCTTGTTCTTCTTCAAGCAGCAGTCCACGAAGATGGAGAAGGCCGAGCTGGAGAAGATCGACGGGCCTTGCCCGATGACGCCGTGTGGAGCCGCACTGGTGCATCACCGGTCGAAATCCGACTTCCCCAAGATGCCACTACAAGAGTCCATCAAGAAGTGGCAGAAAGGCTTCTTCTATGTGAAGAACGCCAACCCCGCACACGACGCCCTCAACATGCCCCCTTCAAAATCGATCCTCCGATGGAGAATTTGAACTGGGGAGCGAAGTATCCAAAGCCGATTCCTGAGGTGGCGCAGATCGACGCCTACCTCGATAGCCCGAAGGATCGCGGCCTCCTTGGCCGTGACCTGCTTACCACCATGGTCTCCCGCAGGATCCTGCCTCTGCAGAGGCGGCCCCATTTGGTCTGCCAGATGAGTGGCTGGTATGATCCCTGCTGGACCTCCACCAAGAGCTTCACAGCCAGCGCGGTGGCACGGGGGGGGGGGGGGGGGGGGGTGAACCAGATTTCCACTGCCCATACGGACGACAGTGGGAACTGGGTGTGGGGGATGGCCCCCTACAACAGGTCACGTCCGCCTCCGATGGTAAGCACTCTCATTGCGTCTGTTCTTGTTGTTTTTCTTGTGGTCGGTCATATTTTTGAGCCGGCCGCCGACTCCATCGCGCAGATGTTCGAGAAGCTGTAGGCACTCAACTCGCCTGCTCCCGACGTGGTGACGTCTGACGCCTCAGAGATCGAGGACGAGGGCATGACTGAGTCTCGCTCTGTCGCCTCCGAAGGATCGGAGGATGCGCTGGAGTCGGAGGGGACGAAGCCGTCTGGTGAGCATCTGAAGCCCTCCATTGTTGATTGGACGGATGATGATGAGACTCCATCCTCCCTATCTGATGTAGCCTTCGAGGAAGAATCTGAACGGGTGGAGGATGTCACCAGCCCGCCTCTAACGCGCGGACGGCGCCATAAGGCCGAGGCGGCTGGTCTTGGCGAGGCGGCCCGGAGGAAGGCCAGGGGTGCCACAGCTTCCAGGCCGGCTCCCAAGCGAGCCGCGACGGGTCCTCCAACCAGAGCATGAGCAGGCGGCACTAAGAAGCGCCGTGCTGGTGGTGGTAGGAGGCACGTGCCCATCATCGCGGGATAAGGGTTCCCTTTCACTCTTTTTACTTTGTCTTGCGTGAAGATTTGTTCCTCAAAGTGTCACTTGGCACGGAGGTGGAGGATGTAGAGGAAGACACCGCCTCCGCCACGGAGCGAGCCGGCTGGGTGATACGTCTCCAACGTATCTATTATTTTTGATGGTTTCATGCCATTATCTTGTCAAACTTTGGATGTTTTGCATGCTTTTTATTTATTTTCTCGGACTAACTTATTAACTCAGTGGCAAGTGCCAGTTCCTGTTTTTTCCATTTTTTGACCCCTTTCAGAGGAGATTTTGAAACAGAGTCCAAACGGAAGAAAATCCCCGAAAAGATTTTTTTTGGAACGGAAGAAGATCGGAGAACTTGGGAGCCAAGCAAGAGGAGCTCCAAGGGCCCCACAAGCCCCCACCCCGCGGCCAGGGGGCGCGCCATCCAGGCTTGTGGGCTCCCAGGAGGTCCCCTGACCTAGATCTTTCGCCTATATAATCCCATAAATTCCAGAAAAAAACAAGAGATCATCGCAATTGCTTTTCCGTCGTCGAAAGCTTCTGTCTCCGCAAGATCCCATCTCAGGCACGTCCTGGTGCCCTGCTGGAGGGGGCATTCAGATACGGAGGGCTTCTTCATCAACACCATGACCTCTCCGATGATGCGTGAGTAGTTCACCATAGACCTACGGGTCCATAGCTAGTAGCTAGATGGCTTCTTCTCTCTCTTGGATCTTCAATGCAAAGTTTTCCATGATCTTCATGGAGATCTATCCGATATAATCTTCTTTTGCGGTGTGTTTGTCGAGATCCGATGAATTGTGGATTTATGATCAGATTATCTATGAATCTTATTTGAGTTTCTTCTGATCTCTCTTATGCATGATTTCATATCCTTGTAATTCTCTTCGAGTTGTGGGTTTGTGTGGCCAACTAGATCTATGGGTATTACAATGGGAGAAGTGCTTGGTTTTGGTTTCATACCGTGCGGTGACCTCACCCAGTGATAGAAGGGGTAGCGAGGCACACATCATGTTGTTGCCATCATGGGTAAAAAGAAGGGGTTTTCATCATTGGTTTAAGATTATCCCTCTACATCATGTCATCTTGCTTAAAGCGTTACTCTGTTCGTCACGAACTCAATACACTAGATGCATGCTGGATAGCGGTCGATGTGTGGATTAATAGTAGTAGATGCAGAAAGTATCGGTCTACCTTTCTCGGACGTGATGCCTATATGCATGATCATTGCCTTAGATATCGTCATGACTTTGCGCGGTTCTATCAATTGCTCGACAGTAATTTGTTCACCCACCGTGATATTTGCTATTATGAGAGAAGCCTCTAGTGAACACTATGGCCCCCAGGGTCTACTCCACACCATATTTTCAGACATACACTTTTTACTTCGTTGCACTTTCCGCCTTCAGTTCTCACTTTGCAAACAATCTTGAAGGGATTGACAACCCCTTTGAAGCGTTGGGTGCAAGCTTGTTTGTGTTTGCCCACGTACTTTGGACTTGACGAGGCCCTCCTTCTGGATCGATACCTTGGTTCTCAAACTGAGGGAAATACTTACTGCCCCTGTGTTGCATCACCCTTTCCTCTTCAAGGGAAAAACCGACGCAAACCAGAGAAGTAACAAGAAGAATTCCTAAACGCCAGGGAAGGACTTTTGTTGCTGTAGCACTGGGCAGCGGATGATGCTGCCCAGAAGGAACTCGAGGAACAATCCGCCCGCCGCTGGGATGCGGCCATGGAGAATATGGCCGAGGGCCAGTCTCGGCCCAGCCGGGCCGAGAAGCCTGTGGAGAGGCGTACGAAGGCTTGACCCCTCCACGCGTGCTCGCGTGGAGGAGCCAGCTAGCGAGGCGGCCCCGAGGCGCGCCCGGAGGACCGAGGCGACCAAGCCATCCGAGCTGGACGCATGTGTGCCGGTGGATCTTGAGGAGATCCCTGAGTCACCGGAGGCCGAGGTGGCGGCCAACGTGTCGGAACTGAACCTGGACACGCCAGATGTGGCCCTGGGCGCTCCAGAGGTGAACATGGATGCGCCGGACGCGACCCATCCACCTCCTGCTGTGGAAACAGCTGTACTGCCCCAAGAATGTAGCTTACCATATTTGGAACCTTCTCTATGTCGGTCCAACTTGTCTTTGATATGAGAGCCCAATGCATATGATTTCATGTGATGTCACCTTGATTTGTGTTCCTTTACATGCATGCATCACTATCATTTCATGTCATTGTGTTGTTGCCTTGTGATGATATGATGTGATGTGATATCATGTGTTGATATGTGGTTTATGTGAACTGTGTGGTGTGGTGCAACTCTAGTAGGAAGCTTGTGGGTTTCAACTAGGTCTATAAAACCTTCTTCCTCTCATTTATCTCAAGCCCATTATTTTACTTGCCCCATCCCGATTTCTAAAATGTCCATGATTTAGCATGTATTGTGGTGATTGTGAGGATGTGAAGTTGCTGTTTTGAACTTTGTTTGAGAGGTGCTATATATTCACAAAACAATGGAATAAATACTGTTTTTTAAATATTTACTTGCTCCTAAAATCCCTTTTCTATTTTATTCAATTAGGTCATAATTTCTTATGACCAGGGGTATTTTATTTTTATTTTTGGTGCCATAGATTTCCCTGGGAGTTTAGTTGTTTTCTGGTTTTGGATTTAAATAAGAAACCCCAGGGTTTCTTTCCTCTAATAGGCGCCAGCTTGGGCCACTCCTTCCGTTCCCGAGGCCCAATCCATTCCCGCTGTCCCCCCGCGGCAGCCCACCTTGCGCGTCCGTCCCCTACCTCCTGATGCCGTAGCCCCGTGTCTGCTTTCCGTCTGGGCATCAGAGAAAGAGACCGAGAGGCATGACGCCGTCCATCCCATCCGCGGCCCCATAAAGCCTTGGCGTCCATGCCCCCTTGCCCTAGGGTTCCTCCATGCCCTCAGTGCGCCACCACCATCTCCCTCCATCTACTCCTTCCCCCCTAGTAAGTTCTTTGTAGATAGGTAACACAGAGAGAGAGGTAGCATGCCACCGTCGATCCCGTGCATCCGTCGCCTCCGGTGTCGGCCACCATGTCCGGGGGCTCGGGGCAGAACCCCGCATTCCATTCCCGCCGTCATTGAGGTCAGGGCGCGACCACAGCGACGGGCAGGAGCTCGTCATCGGCGTGTTCCTGGCGGCCCTGCTCTTCCTCGGTTCTGCACAGCGCGACTACAGCGTTCTTCAGATCGGCACCATTTCTTCGCCATGCTCCTGCTTCCCGATCAGCGACCCCTTCTTCTTCCCTAGGTGAGCCTAGCTCCTCCTCCCTTCCCCCTCAGTAGATGCAAGTAGAGCTCCTGCCCGGGTCTCTCTTATCGGAGATGTGCTCGACAGTTAGTGTGGTTGGTCCTGTGTGTGGTGAGCTCGGCTCGTGGTTGCTCGGGCTTGTGCAGGTAGAAGTAGCAGTAGTGGTAGCATAGGTGTACTCCTCCTCTCTGGCGTAGTAGTAGCAGTAGCAAGGCCATGCTCTAGTGACATCTCTGCCGGCATTGCCGTGCAGAGAAGAGCAGGGCGTCGTGGTAGTTCACCTTGTAGAGATCCCCTATTCTGTCAAGTCACTGATCGTAGAAGTGGTAGGTGATGTGGTGTGTTGTTCAATCAGGTGTGGTTCAAGTCCCAGCGGAAACACCCCCTTTTGGCTAAGTTTTCGGCACAGTAGCAAGCAGTGGCTTCAGTAGCAGCTTAACCTATTAGCCATCCCTGTTCTGTCAAGCTTATGGACAATAGCAGAGTGTTGGCTTGTTTGTTGGTGGATCAGGGGCTCTCGGGTTCGACCCCCCCCCCAAAACCATTTATATTTTTTTGCCTTTTTTCTCCCTGTTTTGCATATGCTCACTTGCATCCTTGCTGTGGTAGGCTTGGCACCCTTGTGGTATTGATTTTCTACCCATAGCAAGTAGGTGTGACTAGTTACTGTTGTTGCTAGCATGATAGCAGTGCTATGGTAGGCTTGTGTGGTAGTGTATGTGGAGCTATACCATGTGTGGGTGTGTTCAATTGTGTGTGCTTGCTATAAGCTAGTGGTGCTTGTGTAGTTATTTTGCTTGCCTCCAAATAGTAGGTGTGTTAGTTATTTTGCTAGATTGAGTAGAATGCATGTGTAGGTTTGAGTGCAAGTATTTTGGTGAGCTAGATGCCTTGTATGTGAGTGTGTTTAGCATGTGTGTGAGTGTGATATTGTGTGTGCTTGTGTGTGTGTGTGCCACACACATGCCCAAGACATGACTGCATTGATAAGCACTTGTGCAAGTTATATGTGTGGTGTAGAAGTGCATATGTGAGTGAAGCTAAGATGTGTGTTAAACTATCATGGTAGGTGTTATTATATGTGGTGCTTCATGTATGTGGTGTGTGATGGTGTGCTAAGGCACATGAGCATGAGTTCTACCCCTCATGTGCACCATTGGTGTTGTGGACATGTGCAAGAGCATGTATAAGTGATGAGCTAGTGGAAGCACATGTGATGATGCACTATTCTCTCTATGTGATTCCATGTAGATTTTCTTTTCAAGTTTGTGCCCAATTGTTCTATGCAAGTGCCGATGTATTATATATGTTTTTGGGCTAGAATCATCCCAGGAATCCAACGGTGGGTTCAGATTCCACTTTGGAAGACTTTCTGGGAATGTCATATTTCAGTTATGTTCCATGTTTAGAGCTTGGTTTCATGTTATGTGATGAGCCCAAGAGGTTGATTCTTTGTTGTGGCATTAGAGGGGGACCCCCTCTATAGCATGTTGGTTTTGTTTCCGGCTTAGGAATTCATATGTGCAAGTTGTGCCTAGTCAAAGTAGGCATGTGGCTGAAATTTCAGTTTAGTGAAAATCTGTGATTTTCACTAAGTCTGAGAATGTGCTTATATTTTCTTCTCCTGTTGTTGTGCTTGTAGAAGTCCATGTGTTGGGAATCAGCCTTTGCTATCAACTGGAAAGTTGTAGCTTTTGTGTTTTTCTAGCTCTTTGTCAATGTTCATTCCATTTGGAATCCTGTAGATAATGTTTTGGGTGCTGTCAAAATGCTTCAGAGCATAAGCGGCTAGTGAGAATCTGGAATTTTCACTAAGTCCCTGAAAACTGATATTTTTTGGCCAAGTTAGCAACCGTGTAAATTTCTGTGTGAAACCCCTTTGAATTAGATTTTTTCTCATGCTTGTAGTACTCTTGGATAGCTTATGAATCATATGTTATATGGCCTATTTGGGTGGCTGTAGGTGCTTTGCATGTAGCTCACAAACTGCTATGATGCTGTTTATGGCAACATGTAGAGTTTTGATGTTTTGATGCTTGTCAGTGCATAGTTGATGGTGTGGTGATATTCCTTGCACCACCCCATCCATACTTGTTTGTTTTATGTCTTGGCAACCTGGCAATACTAGTGGAATGCCATTGGAGTGTGTTGTGATGATCTTGTTACGTAGGACTTCATTTCTTGATTCGTTGTTTCCCGTTGATCCATAGCCTCGATCGTTATGTTCTTTATATGTTTTTGCATCATTTTCACGTGACGCATATGTTTATGTCATCCTCATGCATGTCAAGTTAGATTAGAGTGCAGTTCTGTCCAGGCACTTGTAGTTTCTTCTCGTGCATGTGCTAGTAGCTAGAATAGAGATGCATGTTCATTTTCATCTCATGCATCATGTGTTTGTTGCATCTTGTCGTCATGTTGTTCATTGGATGTTATTCTTATGTTGGGTAGCAACGAGATCGGAGAGCGAGTACGTGGATCCGGGAGAGTACGTGCAGGACGAACAAGAGCAGTTCCAAGCTGAGGACATCACATGCAAGATGATATGACCTTGATTCCATCTCTAGACTTGTTATGCTAGATTCACGTTTCCTTCGTCATATGCTCGCTGCCTATCATTGAAACAATTACCTCCTGATATTTCCATGAAACCCAAACACTTATCCCTTCCAAGCAAATCTTGAATGTCTAAGTAGGCTTTGCTCAGCTACTAATGTTAGCGTTGCTAGTTGCAGGTGCTTTTTCTCATGTGACAACATCAGTTTGATATCATTATGTTAACTCTGTTATTTAATTAATGCACCTATATACTTGGTAAATAACGGAAGGCCTAGCCTTTTGCCGGGTGTTTTGTTCCGTTATTGCCGCCATAGTTACCGGCTTCCGGTGTTTGATTCCATAACCGATCGCTCCTAACACGTTTGGGGTTGTTATGGGGACCCCTTGATAAATCATGTAGTGTTAAGACTTGTCCGGCAGGACCCGACATTGGTGTTAATTTGCTAATCACTTAATAATAATCTGCATAGGGAATAGCTACCCCGAGGAATTAATCAACAACCCAGGCCAGTGCTCCTCATGAGTGTTGGTCCAAATTGAGAAGACTATGGGGCCACCACAGGGCAACCTGAGGTTTGGTATACTTGTAGTGTGACTCATCCGTCGTGTCCTGAGACTGAGATACGCGGCTCTTATCGGGGTCGTCGACACGACGGGAGGTCCTGCTAGTCTAGTCATACCTTAGCGATATATCTTGCATATAGGAATCCTGGTGAAGCATTGGTTCTCCCAAGAGTTGAGGTTTTCCTCTAAGGAATCCCACGAGATCACGAGATTCGTGATAGAGGATTACTTTCCGGCCCGTGACCGTTTGTGATGGACTAGTTGGAGCTCCCCTGCAGGGTTTAATCTTTCGTAAAGCCGTGCCCGCGGTTATGTGGCAACTTGGAATACTTGTTAACATTCGGTTATAGATAACTTTAACATAATATAATAAAATTGCCAACTGCGTGCGTAACCGTGATTTTCCCCTTCGAAGACCTCTCTTCGATCGGGAACACGGTGGGGTTATGATTGACGTAAGTAGGTGATTAGGGTCACTTAGTAATCAGCTAGTCATCGATCGCTAGCATAGACCACCTTAAATACTTGTTCTATGTAAGTTAGCCACCATAATGCTTAGGATGCTGCAACCTAAACACTAAACCTTCCTTACGTAATAACTTGGCTAGTTCTCGCACCAAGGTTATAGATTGTTGGGTCCCATGGCTCACAGATTCATTCAACACCCCAACAGGTACAGGTACGCCCGACACAGGTGATCCCGATGGCACACAACTGGCGTGGCAGTACGATGAGGAGACCGACCGCTTGTACGTGAACTATCCAGACGACTGAGGCATGGTCGTGATCGTGGGCAAGCATGCAGGGTAGCATAGTCATTTCTCATGTTTTGTAGTCTCTAGAGGAACTACCTTGTCTGAATATTTCCGTGATGTAAACTCTGATATTATGTATGAGATGGCAGTTGAATCCCTAATTGTCATTCTATTATTATGTATGTGCTATGTTATCGTGCTTGCGAAACGCTTAGATGCGCTTCTTTCCAATTCGGGGCCTCGTTCCCTAAATCGGAAAGGACCGCATCTTAGTCGTTACAACAACGTCGGCTGATACGTCCATTTTGCATCATGCTTTCATGTTGATATTTATCGCTTTATGGGCTGTTATATTACCTTGTGGTACCATATTTATGCCTTTTCTCTCTTATTTTGCAAGGTTTATTTGAAGAGGGAGAATTCAGGCAGCTGGAATTCTGGACTAGAAAAGGAGCAAATCTGAGTCCTCTATTCTGCACAACTCCAAATGCCCTGAAAATTTACGTGGAATTTTTTGGGAATATATAAAAAATACTGGGTGAAAGAAGTACGATAGGGGAGCTACCAGGGCCCCACAAGCCTGGTAGCCGCCACCCCCCTGGTGGCGGCTCGAGGGCTTGTGGGCTCCCTGACGGCCCACTGGCCCCCCTCTTTTGCTATATGAAGGGTTTCGTTCCAGAAAAAAAATCAAGGAGGAGCTTTTTCGTGGTTTCGCCGCCGCCACGAGGCGGAACTTGAGTAGATCCAATCTAGAGCTCCAGCAGGACGATCCTGCTGGGGAAACTTCCCTCCCGAAGGGGGAAATCGTCGCCATCGTCATCACCAACACTCCTCTCGTCAGAGGGGAGGCATATTCATCAAGATCTTCATCTGCACCATCTCCTCTCCAATCCCTAGTTCATCTCTTGTAACCAATCTCCGTCTCGCGACTCCGATTGGTACTTATAAGGTTGCTAGTAGTGTTGATTACTCTTTGTAGTCGATGCTAGTTGGATTACTTGGTGGAAGAGTTTATGTTCAGATCCTTGATGTTATTCATTACACCTCTAATAATGATTATGATTATGCTTTGTGAGTAGTTACTTTTGTTCCTAAGGAAATGGGATAAGTCATGCTAATAATAGTCATGTGAATTTGGTATTCGTTCGGTATTTTGATATGTTGTATGTTGTCTTTTCCTCTAGTGGTGTTATGTGAACGTCGACTACATAACAGTTCACCATACTTGGGCCTAGAGGAAGGCATTGGGGAGTAGTGAGTAGATGATGGGTTGCTGGAGTGACAGAAGCTTAAACCCCAGTCTATGCGTTGCTTCGTAAGGGGCTGATTTGGATCCACTAGTTTAATGCTATGGTTAGACGTTGTCTTAATTCTTCTTCCGTAGTTGCGGATGCTTGCGAGAGGGGTTAATCATAAGTGGGATGCTTGTCCAAGTAAGGGAAGTACCCAAGCGCCGGTCCACCCACATATCAAACTATCAAAGTAACGAAGGTGGATCACATGAACATGATGAAACTAGGATGACAGAAATTCCCGTGTGTCCTCGGGAGCGTTTTTTCTCCTATAAGACTTTGTTCAGGCTTGTCCCTTGCTACAAAATGGATTGGGCCACTTGCTGCACCGTTGCTACTACTTGTTACTTGTTACTTTTCGCTTGCTACGTTTCACCCTCACTACACCATCACTTGTTACCGCTACTTTCAGTGCTTGCAGTTATTACCTTGCTGAAAACCGTTTATCAGAGCCTTCTGCTCCTCGTTGGGTTCGACACTCTTACTTATCGAAAGAATACGATTGATCCCCTATACTTGTGGGTCATCAAGACTCTTTTCTGGCGCCGTTGCCGAGGAGTGAAGCGCCTTTGGTAAGTGGAATTTGGTAAGGAAACATTTATATACTGTGCTGAAATTTATTGTCACTTGTCACTATGGAAAATGTTCCTTTGAGGAGTTTGTTCGGGGTATCTTCACCATGAACAGAAGCACGAGGAGTTGTTACTCAACCTGAGGTACCCACTAAAAATATATTTTATGAAATTCCTTTAGGTATGCTTGAGAAACTGCTGGCTAATCCTTTTACAGGAGATGGATCTTCACATCCAGACTTGCATCTGATCTATGTAGATGAAGTTTGTGGTGTATTTAAGCTTGCAGGTTTTCCCGAGGATGAGGTTAATAAGAAAGTCTTCCCTTTATCTTTGAAGGATAAGGCGTTTACATGGTACAGGCTATGTGATGATACTGGATCATGGGACTACAATCGGTTGAAATTGGAATTTCATCAAAAGTTCTATCCTATGCATTTAGTACATCGTGATCGGAATTATATTTATAACTTTTGGCCTCGTGACAGGGAAAGCATAGCTCAAGCTTGGGGGAGGCTTAAATCAATGCTATATTCATGCCCCAATCATGAGCTCTCGAGAGAAATTATCACTCAAAACTTTTATGCTCGGCTTTCTCATGAAGATGGTACCATGCTTGACACTTCTTGTACCGGTTCTTTTATGAAGAAGGATATTGACCACAAGTGGAATTTATTGGAAAGAATCAAACGTAACTCTGAAGATTGGGAGCTAGAGGAAGGTAAGGAGTCAGGTATGAATTTCCAGTTTGGTTGCGTTAAATCTTTTGTTGAAACAAACACTTCTAGATATTTTAGCGCTAAGTATGGACTTGACTCTGAGATAGTAGCTTCTCTATGTGAATCTTTTGTTGCTCATCTTGATCTTCCCAAAGAGAAGTGGTTTAAGTATCATCCTCTTGTAGAAAGAAACATAGTCAAAACCAATCTAGTTGAGGAGGAAGTCATTACTTTTAGTGATCCTCTTGTTCCTTGTGCCTACGCTGAGAAACCACCTTACCCTGCTAGGAAAAAGGATTATTATAAAGCTCCAACTGTGATACGTAGGGGTTACATTAGACCACTTGCACCCCCTGAGGAGATTAGAGTTGAACCTAGTGTTGCTATTATCAAATATCTCTTAGCCGAAGACATAGATGGACATGTTATCAAATTCTGTGAGGACTCCGCTCGAATTGCTAAACCTCACACGAAAGACAAATACGGACCGGTAGTTAGCCTGCCCGTTGTTTCTATCAAGATAGGAGATCACTTTTACCATGGTTTATGTTATATGGGAGCTAGTGTTAGTGCACTACCCCGTTCCTTATATGATGAAATCAGAGATGAGATTGCACCTGCTGAGCTAGAACCCATTGATGTCACTATTACGCTAGCTAATAGAGACACTATCTGCCCTCTGGGAATTGTGAGAGACGTAGAAGGCATGTGTGGTAAGACGAAGTATCCTACTGATTTCCTCTTCTTTGGTACTGCACAGGATAGCTTTTGTCCCATCATATTGGGTTGACCCTTTCTGAACACTGTCAATGCTCACATTGATTGCATTAAGCACACTGTCACTGCTAGTTTCGAGGGTGTGTCTCATGAATTTAACTTCTCCAAGTTTGGAAGACAACCCCATGAAAAAGAGTCATCTGGTAGGGATGAAATCATTGCTCTTGCCTCTATTGCCGTACCTCCTACGGATCCCTTAGAGCAATATCTGCATGAGCATGAAAACGATATGCATATGGAGGAAAGAAATGAGATAGATAAAATTGTCTTAGAACAATATCCTATTCTCAAGAATAATCTGCCTGTTGAACTGCTTGGGGATCCTCCCCCACCAAAGGGTGATCCTGTGTTTGAGCTTAAATAGTTGCCTGATACTCTTAAGTATGCCTATCTTGATGAGAAGGAGATATATCCTGTTATTATTAGTGCTCTCCTCTCAGAGCACGAAGAGAAGAAGTTACTAAAAACTCTGAGGAAGCACCGTGCTGCTATTGGATATACTCTTGATGATCTTAAGGGTATTAGTCCCACTCTATGTCAGCACAAGATTAAAACCGATCCTGATTCTAAACCAGTTGTTGATCATCAAAGGAGATTGAATCCTATGATGAAAGAGGTCGTTAGAAAAGAAATATTAAAGCTTCTGGAAGCAGGAATCATTTATCCGGTTTCTCATAGTTATTGGGTAAGTCCAGTACATTGCGTACCTAAGAAGGGATGTATCACCGTCGTTCCTAATGATAAGAATGAATTGATCCCACAAAGGATTATTACTTGCTATAGGATGGTGATAGACTTCCGGAAACTGAACAAGGCAACAAGGAAAGACCATTATCCTTTTGCCGTTTATCGACCAAATGCTAGAAAGGCTATCCAAACATACACACTTCTGCTTTCTAGACAGTTATTCAGGTTTCTCGCAAATAACTGTTGCACAATATGATAAGGAGAAAACAACTTTCACCTGGCCCTTCGGTACCTTTGCTTATAGACGTATGCCTTTTGGCTTATGCAATGCGTCTGCCACCTTTCAAAGATGTATGATGGCTATATTCTCTGACTTTTGTGAAAAGATTGTCGAGGTTTTCATGGATGACTTCTCCGTTTACGGGTCTTCCTTTGATGATTTCCTCAGCAACCTTGATTGAGTCTTACAGAGATGCAAAGATACCAACCTCGTCTTGAATTGGGAGAAGTGCCACTTTATGGTTAATGAAGGCATCGTCTTAGGACACAAAATCTCTGAAAGAGGCACTGAGGTTGATAAGGCTAAGGTTTATGCAATTGAGAAAATGCCTTGCCCCACAGATATCAGAGGTATACGAAGTTTCCAAGGTAATGCTGGTTTCTATAGAAGGTTCATTAAAGACTTCTCTAAGATTTCTAGGCCTCTTACCAACCTCTTGCAGAAGGATGTTCCATTTGTTTTTGATGAGGATTGTGAGGAAGCTTTTGAAATACTTAAGAAGGCTTTGATAACTGCACCAATTGTTCAACCACCTGACTGGAACTTGCCCTTTGAAATCATGTGCGACGCTAGTGATTATGTTGTTGGTGTTGTTCTAGGACAAAGAGTTGACAACAAGTTGAATGTTATTCACTACGCTAGTAAAACTCTAGACAGTGCCCAAATAAACTATGCCACTACGGAAAAGGAGTTTTTAGCAGTCGTGTTTGCATGTGAAAAGTTCAGATCTTATATAGTTGACTCCAAAGTCACTATTCACTCTAATCATGCTGCTATTAAGTACCTTATGGAGAAGAAGGACGCTAAGCCTAGGCTAATCAGATGGGTTCTCCTGCTACAGGAATTTGATTTGCACGTCGTTGACCGAAAGGGTGCTGATAACCCTGTAGCAGATAACTTGTCCAGGCTAGAGAATGTCCTTGATGACCCACGACCTATTGATGATAGCTTTCCTGATGAGCAATTAAATGTCGTCCACACTTCACATAGTGCATCGTGGTATGCTGATTACGCAAATTATATCGTAGCCAAATACATACCACCCAGTTTCACCTATCAGCAAAAGAAGAAATTCTTCTTTGACTTGAGACACTACTTTTGGGATGATCCTCACCTTTATAAGGAAGGAGAAGATGGTGTTATTAGACGTTGTGTGCCTGAACATGAACAGGGATAGATCTTGCAGAAGTGTCATTCCGAAGCCTACGGAGGACACCATGCTGGAGATAGAACTGCTCATAAGGTATTGCAATCAGGTTTCTATTGGCCCACTCTCTTCAAGGAGAACCGTAAGTTTGTCTTATCTTGTGATGAATGCCAAAGAATAGGGAATATCAGTAAGCATGAGGAAATGCCTATGAACTATTTACTTGTCATTGAACCATTTGATGTCTGGGGCTTTGATTATATGGGACCCTTCCCGAGTTCCAATGGGTACACTCACATCTTAGTTGTTGTGGATTATGTCACTAAGTGGGTAGAGGCTATCCCCACCAAAAATGCTGATCACCACACCTCCATTAAGATGCTTAAAGAAGTCATTTCCCCAAGATTTGGAGTCCCTAGATATTTGATGACTGATGGCGGTTCACACTTCATTCATGGTGTTCTCCGCAAGATGCTCGCTAAGTATGATGTCAACCATAGAGTTGCATCTCCCTATCATCCTCAGTCTAGTGGTCAAGTGGAGTTGAGTAATAGGGAGATCAAATTGATCCTACAAACGACTGTCAATAGAACTCGAAAAAATTGGTCTAGCAAACTTGACGATGCACTATGGGCTTATAGGACTGCTTATAAGAATCCCATGGGCATGTCGCCGTATAAAATGGTTTACGGTAAGGCATGTCATTTACCTCTTGAGCTGGAACACAAAGCTTATTGGGCAATCAAAGAGCTCAACTTTGATTTCAAACTTGCCGGTGAGAAGCGGTTGTTTGATATCAGCTCGTTAGATGAATGGAGGGCTCAGTCATATGAGAATGCCAAGTTGTTCAAGGAAAAGGTTAAGAGATGGCATGATAAACAAATACAGAAACGAGAGTTCAATGTAGGTGATTATGTCCTTCTATACAATTCTCGCTTGAGATTCTTCGCAGGCAAGCTTCTCTCTAAATGGGAAGGTCCTTACGTTATCAAGGAAGTATATCGTTCCGGTGCCATCAAAATTAATAACACGGAAGGAAATTTTCCTAGAGTGGTAAATGGGCGAAGAATTAAGCATTATATCTCCGATACTCCCATAAATGTTGAGACCAATATCATCAATATCATAACTCCAAAGGAGTACATATGGGAGGTTTATCAGCCTGTTTCAGACCATGAAAACGAAGAGGTATCTGTTTCAGTAAGTAATTGGACTCCGAAGCTTTTCCAATAGGAAATTTCCTCCGTTTTGGAATTTTTGGAAAATTAGAAAAATAAAAATCAGTCCGAAGAGCGCACGAGGCGGCCACAAGCTTGGTAGCCGCCACCTATCCCCCTAGTGGCGGCTAGAGGGCTTGTGGGCACCTCGTGTGCCTCCCGGACTCCGTTTTCGTGCGGAGCACTCCTTCTGGTCCAGAAAAAATCATTATATATACACCCGAAGGTTTTGATCTCCGTATCGCGCAGTATTCCTCTGTTTTCGTTTCGAGCTTGTTGTGTGCCTCAGATTTAGAGCAAAGATGTCCCAGGAATCTGTTGGGAGAATGATCTTCCCCAAGTTCATGAAGAAGTAGATGCTGATCTGAAAAGAGTAGAAGTCACAGAATCCAGGGACAAAGCTAAGGAGAAAACCCAAGCTAGGGAGGAAGTTCAACCTATGTTCAACATTGAAGACGTTGAAGGAATAGATTTTCTCCAGCCCTTCCTCCACGTGTTGTCTCCATCCTTGATTGAACTCTTGAGGTTTTGCGAAACAACTCGTGCTCGCAATATTTCCCTTTCTCGTGAAGTTGTTTTGCTGGAAAACGATGTCGCAGATCTCAAAGGTATAAATCAAAGATTGATAGCTCTCTTGGAATCAAAGGCAACAACACCACCACCTTCACCACCAAAGGAAGACAACTAAGCATTGCTATGGGCAATCCCCTTGGCTTCTGGCAAACTTGGGGGAGTTGCCCTAGTATCGTATCACCTTTATATATTTTGCCTTTACCTTTGTTTTAGTTCTTTCCTTTTTAGTTTTTATTTCTTCTCTTAGAGGAATAAGTCTTTAGTGTTTAGTTTGAGTCTTTTGCTTTGTGTCTCCCCCGATGTATTCGAGCTTGCGAGCTATATAATAAAGAATATCTTAATCAAGGGCTTTGCTTTACGTTGTGATCAAAAGTATGAAAAGAACAACAGCATGAAAGATCATGAGATGATCTTATGGAAAGTGATAGCTTCACATATGACACGTATGATGATTGAAACTTGTTGAGAATAAATCAACATAGACCTCAGTCATTGTTGTAATTAATAAGAATTAATAAGGAAAGAGAGGTTCACATATAAATATATCATCTTAGACACCTTTTACAATTATGAGCACTCACCAAACTATTACATGCTTAGGAGTAGATGTTGGACAAGGAAGACAACATAATGAATTGTGTTTGCTTGGTTCCAAACAATGTTATATGATTAGAGATCCCTTAGCATGTGACGATTGCTTCCACCTCATACTAGCCAAAACTCCCACACCAAGTAGAGATACTACTTGTGCATCCATAAACCTTCAACCCAGTTTTGCCATGAGAGTCCACCATACCTACCTATGGATTGAATAAGATCCCTCAAGTAAGTTGTCATCGGTGCAAGCAATAAAAGTTGCTCTCTAATATGTATGATCTATTAGTGTGTGGAAAATAAGCTTTGTACGAACCTATGATGAGGAAGACATAAAAGAGACAGACTGCATAATAAAGTTCTTTGTCACAGGAGGCAATATAAAGTGACATTCCTCCGCACTAAGAGGACACGCATTCAAACCTCAAAAGCGCATGACAACCTCTGCTTCCCTCTGCGAAGGGCCTATCTTGTACCTTTACTTTTTGCCCTTGTAAGAGTCATGGTGATCTTCACCAATTCCCTATTTTTTCCTTTGTCTTGGCTACCGTCACATGCTTGGGAAAGATCTATATTCATATATCAACTTGGAGCTGAGTACTTATGCTTTATTATTGTTGACTTTACCCTTGAGGTAAATGGTTAGGAGGCAAAACTATAAGCCCCTATCTTCCTGTGTGTCCAGCTGAAACTTTGATACCATGAATACCACGTGAGTTATAACAATTGTGGAAAATAAAAGAGATAATTGAGTATGTGGGTTTGCCTTACAAGCTCTTATTTGACTCTTTCTGATGTTATGATAAATTGCAATTGCTTCATTGACTTTGGACTGTTGATGGTTACTTCTCGGTAAGGTTTTTGCTTCATACTTTGCTTTGTGAAGGAATTGTTACTTTCCCATAAGAATCTTTATGATGTATTGTTGTTATATGTGTGATCATGATGCCCTCATGTTCGTATTATGTTTTATCGACACCTTCGTCCCTAAACAAGTGGACATGTTTATGGAACTTGGTTTTCGCTTGAGGACAAGCAAGGTCTAAGCTTGGGGGAGTTGATACGTCAGTTTTGCATCATGCTTTCATGTTGATATTTATCTCTTTATGGGCTGTTATATTACCTTGTGGTACTGCTACTGCAACAAAAGACCTTCCAACAGCGCCAGAAATAGGAGTGTTACTTGATACTCCTCAGCAACGGCACCAGGAATCCTTCTGCTACGGCTACGCCTTAAGGGACTTCCTAGGCAAATATGCAAAGGATTTCCCTCGTGGCCTTGGAGCCTTCCGTTGGTGTTCCCTCGAAGCGGAAAGGGTGATGTAGCACAACAGTGGTAAGTATTTCCCTCAGTTTGAGAACCAAGGTATCGATCCAGTGAAGGAGTATCACAAGTGCCTGCACAAACACAAAAAGCTTGCTCCCAACGCTATGAAGGGGTTGTCAATCCCTTATAGATTGTTCGCCAAGTGAGAACTGAAAGCATCAAAGTAACAAAGCAAAGTAAAAAACGGAAGTGGAAACGATAGATGTGAATAGACCCAGGGGCCGTATTGTTTACTAGTAGCTTCTCTCATGAAAGCAAGTAGACAGTGGGTGAACAAATTACTGTCAAGCAATTGATAGAACCGCGCAAAGTCGTGACGATATCTATGGCAATGATTATATCTATAGGCATCACGTCCAAATAAAGTAGACCGATACTTTCTGCATCTACTACTATTACTCCACACGTCGACCGCTATCTAGCATGCATCTAGTGTATTAAGTCCAAAAGAACAGAGTAACGCCTTAAGCAAGATGACATGATGTAGATGGACAATCTCATATCTACGACAGAGCCCACCTTGTTACCCTTGATGGCAGCTACACAATGTGTGCCTTGCTGCCCCTACTGTCACTGGGAAAGGTCCCACACGGTAAGAACCCAAAACCAAGCACTTCTCCCATTGCAAGAATCATAGATCTAGTTGGCCAAACAAAACCCAAGACTCGGAGAGACTTAAAAGGATATCAAATCATGCATATAAGAAATCAGCAAAGACTCAAATATATATCATAGATAATCTGATCACAAATCCACAATTCATTGGATCTCAACAAACACAGCGCCAAAGAAGATTACATCGGATAGATCTCCATGAAGATCATGGAGAACTTTGTATTGAAGATCCAAGAGAGAGAAGAAGCCATCTAGCTACTAACTACAGACTCGTAGGTCTGAAGTGAACTACTCACGAGTCATTGGAAGGGCGATGATGATGATGAAGAAGCCCTCCAACACCAAAGTCCCCTCCGGCAGGGCGCCGGGAAGGGTCTCCAGATGAGATCTCGCGGAAATGGAAGCTTGCGGCGGCGGAAAAGTATTTTCGTGGCTCCCTTGATTTTTTTCTGATTTTTAGGGAATATATAGGCGCAAGATCTAGGTCAGGGGGCGCCAGGGAGGCCACAAGCCTGCCCACCGCCGCCCCCTGGTGGCGGAGTGGGGGCTTGTGGGATCCTTGTAGCCCTCCTGACTTGGCCCACAGGCCCCCTGATCTTCTTTCGTTCGGGAAAAAATCATTTCGGGGATTTTATTCCGTTTGGACTCCGTTCCAAAATCAGATCTGAAAAGAGCCAAAAACACAGAAAAAACAGGAACTGGCACTTGGCACTGAATTAATAAGTTAGTCCCAAAAAAGATATAGAAGGTAAATAAAACATCCAAAGATGACAAGATAACAGCGTGAAACCATCAAAAATTATAGGTACGTTTGAGACGTATCAAGCATCCCCAAGCTTAACTCTTGCTTGTCCTCGAGTAGGGAAGTGATAAAGAATGAATTTTTGATGCTTTGATGCTACCTAGCATAGATGTCCTTTGTAACTCCTCTTATGTGATGTGAATGTTCAGATCCATTAGATTCAAAACAATAGTTTGCTATTGACGTGGAAACAATAATAATTCAAGCAAACTAGCACGGTAATCATGAACTTTCAAAATAACAAGGCCAAAAGAAAGTTATCCCTACAAAAGCATACAGTCTGGCTATGCTCTATCATCATTGCACAATGAATTTAAATCATGCACAACCCCGGTATTGGCCAAGTAATTGTTTCACACCTTTACTTTCTCAAACCTTTGCAACTCTCATGCAATACATGAGCGTGAGCCATGGTTATAGCACTATAGATGGTGTGGAGTGCGGTGGAGGTTGCAAGACAAAACAAGGAGAAGATGGTCACATTAACTAGGCATATCAATGAGCTGTGGAGATGCTCATAAATAGATATCAATGCGAATGAGTAGGGATTGCCATACAAATGACGCACTAGAGCTAAGAGTATGTGAAAGCTCTTAAAGAAAACTAGTGGGTGTGCATCCAGCTTGCTTCCTCACGAAGACCTAAGGCAATTTTGAGGAAGCCTATCATTGAATCTACAAGCCAAGTTATATAATGAAAATTTCCCACTAGCTATATGGTGGTGACAAAACGAAAAACTCACAATCATGAAGATCATGGTGCTTAATATGCACAAGTGTGGAAAAGTGGTAACATTGTCCCTTCTCTCATTTTCTCTCATTTTTTTTTATTTTTTTTGGTGGGCTCTTTGGCCTCTTTTTTTGGTGGGCTTCTTTGGCCTCTTTTATTTCCTCACATGGGACAATGCTCCATTACTGATGATCATCACACTTTCAACTCAAAACTTAGAGCAACAATGACTCTATATGGAATGTCTTCGGTAGTGTACCATGACAATGATCTAGCATGACATAGACATTAATGGAAACATCATGCTAGCTATTTTACGATCGTGCAATGGCAATGTAGACGTGGTGGCACATGTCATGGTGGTAGTTGCATGGCAATATATCTCGGAATGACTTTGAAAAATCCATAGTAGGTAGGTATGGTGGTTGTTTTGAAGGAGCCTAATGGTGGGTTTTGTGCACCGGCGAAAGTTGCACGGCACTAAGAAGATAGTGATGGTGGAAGGTGAAAGTGCATCTAAAACATGGACTCAACATTAGTCATGAAGAACTCATATACTTGTTGCAAAAGTTTTATTAGTAATCGAAACAAAGCATTCAACACATACTCCTAGGGGAAGGGTTGGTAGCTATAAACCATCGCGCGATCCCGACCGCCACGCAAAGGATGGCAATCAATAGACTAATCATGCTCAGATTTCATCACATAGCGGTTCACCATACGTGCATGCTACGGGAATCACTAACTTCAACACAAGTATTTCTAGATCCACAACACCTTACTAACGTGACTTCAATATTACCAAAACCACAACTCAAAACTAATTGAGATGAATCAAACTTCTCTAACTATTCAATGCACATGCAGGTGGAAGTTTTTGTATCCCTTTGGATAACTACCCCTTTTGAGACTACTTTCAAAGCATAGATCAACTACCAAGCCACGCACCACTGTGCTCTAAAAGATATAAGTGAAGCACATAGAAAAAAAGTATCTAGCTCAAAAGATATAAGTGAAGCACATGTGAGTTGAATTGTCTACCAAAAGATATAAGTGAAGCTCGACAAAATCACGGTGAGTGCATGTCTCTCTCTCTAGGTGTGCAGCAAGGATGATTGTGACACCACAAAAATAAAAGACTCCTACGATACAAGACTCTCCAAGCAAAAACACATAACATGTGGTGAATAAAAATATAGCCCCAAGTAACGTTACCGATGGATTGAAGACGAGAGAGGGGATGCCTTCCCGGGGCATCCCCAAGCTTTGAATTTTACGGCATCCTTGAATCTCTTGGGGTGCCTTGGGCATCCCCAAGCTTGAGCTCTTGCCACTCTTTGTCTTTTTGTCCATAAGAACTTCACCCAAAACTTGAGAACTTCACAACACGAAACTTAAACAGAAACTCGTGATAACATTAGTATGACAAACAAAGCACCACTTCCTTAGGTACTGTAGCAAACTTAAATTCTACTTATGCTGATGTTGGGTTACTGTATTTTCAATATTCCATGGCTAATACCCCCCGATACTATCCATAGTTTCATCAAAATAAGCAACCAACACAACAAAAACAGAATCTGTTAACAACATTCCAGTCTGTAGCAATCTGTCTGTTTCGTATACTTAGGGTATTCCAAAAATTCTGAAACATTACTACAGTCTGAAGAATTTGCGTAGAAATCAGTAGCAAAAAGAATCAACTCAAAATCTCTTACAGAACAAAAATAAAAATTCTTTTCGTGAGCGGAAAGTTTCTGTCTTTTCCAGCATGACCAAACGATCATCCCCAAGACTAATCATAACGGTTTTGCTTGGCACAAACGCAAAAATAAACACAAAACACACAATCGTAACAGAATTATGAAAGTGTGGAAAACAAAAAACAGAAAGAAAAAGGATAGATTCGTTTGGTTGCCTCCCAACAAGCGCTTTTGTTTAACGCCCTTAGCTAGGCAAAAGCAGATGGAATCACGTATAGTCATCTTTGGTGCTCAAACCATAAGTAGTGTGATCATTTATCATCTTAAGATCTTCATATTTATTGGATGACTCGCCACTAGCTTTAGGAACAAAAACAGACTTGACGGTATTTTTGAGAGTGAGATTTGGAGTATTTTGCACAGCGGCAAAAGCGGAACCCAAGTTGGTTATGACATCTTCTAATTTGCCAATTCTAGAAGAATAATTAACTATAAGTTCCTTCCCCCTTAAATTTTTCAAACAAAATCCCACTTTGGATCCGTACTGAGTAATTTGATTGTGAATCTTTCTATCCAAACCCTCAATAAGTTCAACTGTGGCAATTTTGCTTTCAATAGCGTCAAGCCTTTGCATCACGTGTTCCAAGGTCAAGGTAGTTCCACTAACCATGAGCGGGGGTGAACCTACCAAATTCATGATAGCTCTATAGGTGTCAACAGTATGGCTCCCCAGAAAATTCCCGCCTACAATGGTGTCAAGGATATACCTATTCCAAGGAGAAATCCCAACATAGAAACTGCGAAGGAGGACGGTAGTGGATTGCTAATGAGTTGATCTACTTTGAGCATTGCAAATCCTGTACCAAACGTCCTTTAAATTTTCTTCCTCATTCTGCCTGAAATTGAGAACTTCATTCTCAAGGGTGTCGTTTGGAGTGCTGGGTCTAGCCATTGATAGACTATCTCACACACAAACGAGCAGGAAGAGAGAGTGCAATGGGCAAAAGAAAATGGCAAAGGAGAAAGGCAAAAAAATGGAAAAGGAAAAAGGCAAATGAAAACGGCAAATGTGAAGTGGGCGAGAGGAAAACGAGAGGCAACTGGCAAAAAGGTAAATGCAAGAGATGAGTTTGTGAGACCTACTTGGATAGATCTCTCCTGCCCGGCAACGGCGCCAGAAATACTTCTGCTACTGCAACAAAAGACCTTCCAACGGCGCCAGAAATAGGAGTGTTGCTTGATACTCCTCAGCAACGGCGCCAGGAATCCTTCTGATACGGCTACGCCTTACGGGACTTCCTAGGCAAAGATGCAAAGGATTCCCCCGTGGCCTTGGAGCCTTGCGTTGGTGTTCCCTCGAAGCGGAAAGGGTGATGTAGCACAGCGATGGTAAGTATTTCCCTCAGTTTGAGAACCAAGGTATCGATCCAGTGAAGGAGTATCACTAGTGCCTGCACAAACACAAAAAGCTTACTCCCAACGCCATTAAGGGGTTGTCAATCCCTTATAGATTGTTTTTTCAAGTGAGAACTGAAAGCAGCAAAGTAACAAAACAAAGTAAAAACGATAGTGGAAGCGATAGATGTTAATAGACCCGGGGGCCGTAGTGTTTACCAGTGGCTTCTCTCATGAAAGCAAGTAGACGGTGGTTGAACAAATTACTGTCGAGCAATTGATAGAACCACGCAATGTCGTGACGATATCTATGGCAATGATTATATCTATAGGCATCACGTCCAAAATAAGTAGACCGATACTTTCTGCATCTACTACTATTACTCCACACGTCGATCGCTATCCAGCATGCATCTAGTGTATTAAGTCCAAAAGTACGGAGTAACGCCTTAAGCAAGATGACATGATGTAGATGGACAATCTCATATCTACGACAGAGCCCACCTTGTTACCCTTGATGTCAACTACACAATATGTGCCTTGCTGCCCCTACTGTCACTCGGAAAGGTCACCACACGGTAAGAACCCAAAACCAAGCACTTCTCCCATTGCAAGAATCATAGATCTAGTTGGCCAAACAAAACCCAAGACTCGGAGAGACCTACAAGGATATCAAATCATGCATATAAGAAATCAACAAAGACTCAAATATATATCATAGATAATCTGATCAAAAATCCACAATTCATCGAATCTCGACAAACACACCGCCAAAGAAGATTACATCGGATAGATCTCCATGAAGATCATGGAGAACTTTGTATTGAAGATCCAAGAGAGAGAAGAAGCCAACTAGCTACTAACTACGGACCCGTAGGTCTGAAGTGAACTACTCACGAGTCATTGGACGGGCGATGATGATGATGAAGGAGCCCTCAAACTCCAAAGTCCCCTCCGGCAGGGCGCCGGGAAGGGTCTCCAAATGAGATCTCGCGGAAACGGAAGATTGCGGCGGCGGAAAAGTATTTTTGTGGCTCTCTTGATTTTTTTCTGATTTTTAGGGAATATATAGGCGCAAGATCTAGGTCAGGGGGGCGCCAGGGAGGCCACAAGCCTGCCCACCCCCGCCCCCCTGGGGGCGGAGTGGGGGCTTGTGGGATCCATGTAGCCCTCCTGGCTTGGCCCACAGGCCCATAGATCTTCTTTGTTCGGAAAAAATCATTTCAGGGATTTTATTCCTTTTGGACTCAGTTCCAAAATCAGATCTGAAAAGAGCCAAAAACATAGAAAAAACAGGAACTGACACTTGGCACTGAATTAATAAGTTAGTCCCAAAAAAGATATAAAAGGTACATAATACATCCAAAGATGACAATATAACAGCGTGAAACCATCAAAAATTATAGATACGTTTGAGACGTATCAGGTACCATATGTATGCCTTTTCTCTCTTGTTTTGCAAGGTTTTTTTGAAGAGGGAGAATTCAGGCAGCTGGAATTCTGGACTGGAAAAGGAGGAAATCTGAGTCCTCTATTCTGCACAACTCGAAATGCCATGAAAATTTACATGGAATTTTTTGGGATATATAAAAAATACTGGGCGAAAGAAGTACCAAAGGGGAGCTACCAGGGCCCCACAAGCCTGGTAGCCGCCCCCCTGGTGGTGGCTACAGGGCTTGTGGGCTCCCTAACGGCCCACTGGCCCCCTCTTTTGCTATATGAAGGGTTTTGTTCCAGAAAAAAATCAAGGAGGAGCTTTTTCGTGGTTTCGCCGCCGCCATGAGGCGGAACTTGAGCAGATCCAATCTAGAGCTCCGGCAGGACGATCCCTGGTGGGGAACTTCCCTCCCGGAGGGGGAAATCATCGCCATCGTCATCACCAACACTCCTCTCGTCGGTGGGGAGGCATCTTCATCAACATATTCATCAGCACCATCTCCTCTCCAATCCCTAGTTCATTTCTTGTAACCAATCTCCGTCTCGCGACTCCGAATGGTACTTGTAAGGTTGCTAGTAGTGTTGATTACTCTTTGTAGTTGATGCTAGTTGGATTACTTGGTGGAAGAGTTTATGTTCAGATCCTTGATGCTGTTCATTACACCTCAGATCAAGATTATGATTATGCTTTGTGAGTAGTAACTTTTGTTCCTGAGGACGTGGGATAAGTCATGCTAATAGTAGTCATGTGAATTTGGTATTCGTTCGGTATTTTGATATGTTGTATGTTGTCTTTTCCTCTAGTGGTCTTATGTGAACGTCGACTACATAACACTTCACCATACTTGGGCCTAGAGGAAGGCATTGGGGAGTAGTAAGTAGATGATGGGTAGCTGGAGTGACAAAAGCTTAAACCCCAGTCTATGCATTGCTTCGTAAGGGGCTGATTTGGATCCACTAGTTTAATGTTGTGGTTAGACATTGTCTTAATTCTTCTTTCGTAGTTGCGGATGCTTGCGAGAGGGGTTAATCGTAAGTGGGATGTTTGTCCAAGTAAGGGCCGTACCCAAGCACTGGTCCACCCACATATCAAACTATCAAAGTAACGAACACGAATCACATGAACATGATGAAACTAGCATGATAGAAATTCCCGTGTGTCCTCAGGAGCGTTTTTCCTCCTATAAGACTTTGTTCGGGCTTGTCCCTTGATAGAAAAGGGATTGGGCCACTTGCTGCACTGGTTCTACTACTTATTACTTGTTACTTTTCGCTTGCAACATTTCACCTCACTACACCATCACTTGTTACCGCTACTTTTAGTGCTTGCGGTTATTACCTTGCTGAAAACCGTTTATCACAGCCTTCTACTCCTCGTTGGGTTCGACACTCTTACTTATCGAAAGGACTATGATTGATCCCCTATACTTGTGGGTCATCATCGGCTGAGACGTCGGTGGAGCCGCCCGCCATACCGACGCCTGGAGACGGCACCATCGTTGTCTCCAACCCTGGCCCGGCTGCTCCATGAGCCGGCCCCAGAGCCGGGAGTTGGCCCATGAAGGCTTGACGAGCGGCCAATCTTGAGCGCCAGAAGCTGCCCGTAGGCAGCATACGCCAAGGTGTCCTGGAGCTGGTGTCGATGTTCACCAACAGCCGACACAAGGTGGAGCAGGCGGCCCACGTGGCGGGCAGCGAGCTGGAGCGCTTGGAGGACCGCACCAGGGTAAGTGCCTCGTCTTTGTCTTCAATTTTTTCTTCTTCTTCTTCTTGAATCAGTGGGATCGCGCCAGCACACCCACTGGGTGTAGCCCCCGAGAATCGGGCTGGTCATGAATTAACCAGGCCGAATCTTACTTTTGCTTCTTCATTGCTTGTAGGATCATTGTGATGCCTAGGTGCAAGCCTACAACATGCTGCGGGGTCAGAACCAGGCGGCTGATGGCCAGGTCGCCGAATTAAGGCCCGGCTGGGCGAGGTTGCCGTGGAGCGGGATGCCCTGCGCGAGGCGAACGGCCGGCTCCAGCAGCAGCTGGCTCTTCTCCAGGCGGACAAGAAGGAGCTCGAGGCGGCCCACCAGGCAGAGCAGGAGCGGTTGTGTGCTTCCCTGCAGGAGAAGGACGCCTCCCATGCTGCCGACGTGGAGCGTCTTGAGACGGTTCATCTCGAGGAGATGAAGCTCAAGGACATTGGCTTGAAGGAGAAGGAGGAAGCCCTGATCCAAAAGCACGCGCAGTTGGCCAAGGCACTGGATACGGTCGCGGCCCTCCAGGAAGAAGTCACCCGCATCGCCCAAGCGAGCAAGGTGTGGGGTCTTGAGGCCTTGGAGAGTGCTCACAAGACTGACGGCCACTTCGACCGTGAGTCCTCTTTGTTTTTCCTTGAATTTTCTTCTTTGCCGCCTCCTCTTCTTACTCTTCTTTGCACCCCTTTCCCTATCTCAAGTATCTTCCCTGAGACACAGGACGCAGCCGAGACGGCCATCAAGATGAGCCGCGAGGAACGTCGCGTGTCCGGGCAGGAGGTAGACGATGCCTCCGGCTGGAAAGTGGAGGAGATCGGGGTGGGCCTCAGAGCCCGCCTGCATGCCCTGGGCGAGTCCATGGCTCGACTCCAGGTTGTAGGCTCGTCGATGGTGAAGGCTCTATGGTCTGATGGCGTGGAGCCGGCGTCGATGAGCCGGCTCTCCCACTGGCTTGCGGCTGGCGATGAACGCCTTGTCGTCTGGCGTGCTTCGGCCGCGTGTGCTGGAGCCTACATGGCCCTGCGCTTGGCCAAGTCCTGGTACCGAAACCTGGACCTGGGCAAGCTCGTTGCTCAACGCGATGGCTCGGAGGGGGAGCTGCAGGCCGTGGAGGAGGAGCTGCGCGTGAGGGCCGGCGACATCGCCTCATACGCCGCCTGGGATGAGCTCAACTTGTAGCGGGGTGAAGGCGGAAATGTGATCCCTGAGGATCTGCACGGCCTTCAGCCCTATGATGCCGATGGCAGCTCCGACGAGGCGACCCGTGAGGTGGTAAATGCCGCCTCCAGCGATAAGGCATAGGCCGACTCCTCCATGGACGGAGCCGAAAGCCCTCGCGGAGGAGACGGCGCCGCCGCCTTGGGAGCAGCCGACGATGGTGAAGCCACCACTTCAGGAGCAGCAGCTGGGGCAACAAACGAGGCCGCTGCCCCTTAGTCGATCCTGTTTTTCTTTTCGTTGTCTGCAATATTTTGTCAGTCCAACAGTTCAACAATCTAGGGGATGTAATGAACTTCGGCCGTGGGCCAATGCTTTTGAATGTATGGATTCTGCATTATATTCGTAATGCCATGCGTGCTGTTTTATATCTTCGTCTTTTGATTCCTGCTTGACTTCTTTTTCTCCAACCCTTCTACTCCCCTCGCTTCCACCCCGCCAGCCCGACAGCCGGGAACCGGTCTGTGGCTGGGTCGAGGTTTCTGACTTTGGGAATATAGGACTTAGATTTTTCGAAGCCATCAAGACTTAAAGATTCAAACATAAACGAGCAGAGGCCGGCTAGAACGGGATCGTGAAAAGATCAAACCAACCCGAGTCGGCAACCTTTTCGTAGTCAAACTTTTCATGTATCCGGCCTTACCTGCCGTCGCCTCGCTAGCCGGACAGCCGGGAGCCGGTCTGTAGCTATTACGAGGTGACCAGGGATCGGTTCGGCGTACACTATGTGTTTTTCCACAACATAAGGAAGTCGTACGGGCGGCTAGCGAGCCCCCGAGCTTATTAGAGTCGGCTAGGGACTCACGGAGTGAGTGAAAACTCTAGATATGAATCTAAAAAGAGGCATATGTGCATGCTCTTTTCATTGCATTCATTAGAAATCCCTGAAAAGGGAGAAAGATACATACGTGCATGCTCTTTCCATGTTTGATACTTTCCTTCTAACAATAGAACGGGCGAAGCAACGCCGCATTCCATGGACGTTCCATCCCTTGGCAGGAGTGGTCCCTCTTGCGCTTCCTTGGCTTCTGGGCATCGATCAAGTAGTATTGCTACTGCAACAAAAGACCCTCCAACGGCGCCAGAAACAAGCGTGCTGACGGGAGACTATTCTTGTCTTGATTCTACTCAGCAACGGCACCAGGAATCCTTCTCAACGGCTACGCCTTTAGGGACTTTCTAGGAAAATATGAAAAGCATTCCCCCGTGGCCCTAGAGCCTTGCGTTGGTGTTCCCTCGAAGCGGAAAGGGTGATGTAGCACAGCGGTGCTAAGTATTTCCCTCAGTTTTGAGAACCAAGGTATCGATCCAGCGAAGGAGTATCACAAGTGCCTGCACAAACACAAAGAGCTTGCTCCCAACGCTATGAAGGGGTTGTCAATCCCTTATAGATTGTTTGCCAAGTGAGAAATGAAAGCAACAAAGTAAGAAAGCAAAGTAAAAGCGAAAGTGGAAACGATAGGTGTGAATAGAACCGGGGGTCGTAGTGTTCACTAGTGGATTCTCTCATGAAAGCAAGTAGACGGTGGGTGAACGAATTACTGTCGAGTAATTGATAGAACCGCGCAAATTCGTGAAGATATCTATGGCAATGATTATATCTATAGGCATCACGTCCAAAACAAGTAGACCGATACTTTCTGCATCTACTACTATTACTCCACACGTCGACCGCTATCCAGCATGCATCTAGTGTATTAAGTCCAAAAGAACAGAGTAACGCCTTAAGCAAGATGACATGATGTAGATGGACAATCTCATATCTAAGACAGAGCCCACCTTGTTAGCCTTGATGTCAACTACACAATGTGTGCCTTGCTGCCCCTACTGTCACTCGGAAAGGTCACCACACGGTAAGAACCCAAAACCAAGCACTTCTCCCATTGCAAGAATCATAGATCTAGTTGGCCAAACAAAACCCAAGACTCGGAGAGACTTACAAGGATATCAAATCATGCATATAAGAAATCAACAAAGACTCAAATATATATCATAGATAATCTGATTAAAAATCCACAATTCATCGGATCTCGAGAATCACACCGCCAAAGAGGATTACATCGGATAGATCTCCATGAAGATCATGGAGAACTTTGTATTGAAGATCCAAGAGAGAGAAGAAGCCATCTAGCTACTAACTACTTACCCGTAGCTCTGAAGTGAACTACTCACGAGTCATTGGAGGGGCGATGATGTTGATGAAGAAGCCCTCCAACTCCAAAGTCCCCTCCGGCATGGCACCGGGAAGGGTCTCCAGATGAAATCTCGTGGAAACGGAAGCTTGCGGCGGCGGAAAATTGTTTTCGTGGACACCCTGATTTTTTCTGGATTTTTAGGGAATTTATAGGCCAAAGCCCTAGGGCAGGGGGTGCCAGGGAGGCCACAAGCTTGGGTGCCGCGGCCTCCCCCCTGGCCGCGGCAACAGGGCTAGTGGGCTCCCTGTGGGCCCACTTTCTTTGCCCTCAAGCCTCCCGATCTTCTTCCATTCTGGATTAAAATCATTTTGGGGATTCTATTCGGTTTGGACTCCGTTCCAAAATCAGATATGAAAAGAGTCAAAAACACAGAAAAAATGGCACTTGGCACTGAGTTAATAAGTTAGTCCCAAAAAAGATATAAAAGGTAAACAAAATATCCAAAGTTGACAAGATAACAACGTGAAACCATCAAAAATTATAGATACGTTTGAGACATATCAAGCATACCAAGCTTAACTCCTACTCGTCCTCGAGTAGGGAAGTGATAAAGAATGAATTTTTGATGCTTTCATGCTACCTAGCATAGATGTCCGCTGTAACTCCTCTTATGTGACGTGAATGTTCAGATCCATTAGATTCAAAACAATAGCTTGCTATTGACGTGGAAACAATAATACTTCAAGCAAACTAGCAAAGTAATCATGAACTTTCAAAATAACAAGGCCAAAAGAAAGTTATCCCTACAAAATCATATAGTCTGGCTATGCTCTATCATCATTGCACAACGGATTTAAATCATGCACAACCCCGGTATTGGCCAAGTAATTGTTTTCACACCTTTACTTTCTCAAACTTTTTCAACTCTCACGCAATACATGAGCGTGAGCCATGGTTTTAGCACTGTAAGTGGTGTGGAGTGTGGTGGAGGTTGCAAGAAAAACAAGGAGAAGATGGTCACATCAACTAGGAATATCAATGAGGTGTGGAGATGCTCATCAATAGATATCAATGTGAATGAGTAGGGATTGCCATACAAATGATGCACTAGAGCTAAGAGTATGTGAAAGCTCTTAAAGAAAACTAGTGGGTGTGCATCCAACTTGCTTGCTGACAAAGACCTAAGGCAATTTTGAGGAAGCCTATCATTGGAATATACAAGCCAAGTTATATAATGAAAATTTCCAACTAGCTATATGGTGGTGACAAAACGAGAGACTCTCAATCATGAAGATCATGGTGCTTAATATGCACAAGTGCGGAAAGGTGGTAGCATTGTCCCTTCTCTCTTTTTATCTCATTTTTTTGGATGGGCTCTTTGGCCTCTTTTTTTATATTTTTTATATTTTGGTGGGCATTTTTGGCCTCTTTTATTTCTTCACATGGGATAATGCTCCATCAATGATGATTATCACACTTACAACTCAAAACTTAGAGCAACGATGACTCTATATGATCTAGCATGGCATGGACATTAATGGAAACATCATGCTAGCTATCTTACGATCATGCAATGGAAATGTAGACGTGGTGGCAAATGTCATGGTGGTAGTTGCATGGCAATATATCTCAACATTAGTTATAGTAGGTAGGTATGGTGGCTGTTTTGAGGGAGGCTAATGGTGGGTTTTGTGCAGCGGCGAAAATTGCACGGCACTAAAGAAGATAGTGATGGTGGAAGGTGAAAGTGAATCTAAACCATGGACTCAACATTAGTCGTGAAGAACTCATATACTTGTTGAAAAAAATTTATTAGTAATCGAAACAAAGCATTTAACGCATACTCCTAGGGGAAGGGTTGGTAGGAATAAACCATCGCGCGATCCCGACCGCCACACAAAGGATGACAATCAATAGACTAATCATGCTCAGACTTCATCACATAGCGGTTCACCATACGTGCATGCTACGGGAATCACTAACTTCAACACAAGTATTTCTAGATCCACAACACCTTACTAGCATAACTTCAATATTACCATAACCACAACTCAAAACTAGTTGAGATGAATCAAACTTCTCTAGCTATTCAAGGCACATGAAGGTGGAAGTTTTCGTATCCCTTTGGATAACTACCCCTTTTGAGACTACTTTCACATAGATCAACTACTAAGCCACGCACCTCCGTGCTCTAAAAGATATAAGTGAAGCACATAGAACAAAATCAACTAGCTCAAAAGATATAAGTGAAGCACATGTGAGCTAAATTGTCTAACCAAAGGATATAAGTGGAGCTCGACAAAATCACCGTGAGTGCATGTCTCTCTCTCCAGGTGTGCAGCAAGGATGATTGTGACACAACAAAAATAAAAGACTCCTACGATACAATACGCTCCAAGCAAAACACATAACATGTGGTGAATAAAAGTATTGCCCTAAGTAACGTTACCGATGGATTGAAGACAAAAGAGGGGATGCCTTCCCGGGGCATCCCCAAGCTTAGGCTTTTACGGCATCCTTGAATCATCTTGGGGTGCCTTGGGCATACCCAAGCTTGAGCTCTTGCCAATCTTTATCTTTTTGTCCATAAGAACTTCACCCAAAACTTGAAAACTTCACAACACGAAACTTAAACAGAAACTCGTGATAACATTAGTATAAGAAAGCAAACCACCACTTCCTTAGGTACTGTAGCAAACTTGAATTCTACTTATTTTGATGTTTGGTTACTGTATTTTCAATCTTCCATGGCTAATACCCCCCGATACTATCCATAGTTTCATCAAAATAAGCAACCAACACAACAAAAACAGAATCTGTTAACAGCAGACCAGTCTGTAGCAATCTGTATACTTCGTATACTTGTGGTACTTCAAAAATTCTGAACAATTACGACAGTCTTAAGAATTGGTGTAGCAATCAGCAGCAGAAAGAATTAACTCAAAATCTCTTACAGAAAAAACATTAAAATTCTTTTCGTGAGCAGAAAGTTTCTGTCTTTTCCATCATGACCAAACGATCATCCCCAAGACTTATCATAACCGTTTTGCTTGGCACAAACGCAAAAAGAAACACAAAAAACACAATCATAACAGAATTATGAAAGTGTGGAAAACACAAAACAGAAAGAAAAAGGATAGATTCATTGGGTTGTCTCCCAACAAGCGCTATTGTTTAACGCCCTTAGCTAGGCAAAAGGTGATGGAATCACGTATAGTCATCTTTAGTGCTCAAACCATAAGTAGCCCTCATCATAGATTCATAAGGCAATCTTATTTTCTTTCTAGGAAAGTGATCCATGCCCTTCTTTAGGGGAAACTGAAATCTAATATTCCCTTCCTTCATATCGATGATAGCACCAATAGTCCTTAGGAAAGGTCTACCAAGAATAATGGGACATGAAGGATTGCAATCTATGTCAAGTACAATGAAATCCACGGGTACATAGTTCTTATTTGCAACAATAAGAACATCATCGATCCTTCCCATGGGTTTCTTGACAGTAGAATCCGCAAGATGCAAATTAAGAGAACACTCTTCGATCTCATGAAAACCAAGAATATCACATAAAGACTTTGGAATCGCGGAAACACTAGCACCCAAATCACACAAAGCATTGCACTCATAGTTTTTTATCTTGATTTTGATAGTAGGTTCCCACTCATCATGAAGTTTTCTTGGTATAGAGACTTCTAGTTCGAGCTTCTCTTCAAGAGATTTCATCATAGCATCTACGATATGCGCGGTAAAGGCTTTGCTTTAGCTATAAGCATGTGGAGAGTTTGCAATGGATTGCATCAAAGAAATGCATTCAAACAAGGAGCAATTATCGTAATTGTATTCCTTGAAATCCAAAGTGGGAGTTTCATTACTACCCAAAATTTTGACTTCTTCTACTCAACTCTCCACACCTTTATCATCAAGATAGGTGGAAACCGAATCATTGGGGCGTTTTTCAACCAAAGTGGATTCATATCCAGCCCCTTCATCAATAGGTTTGACACGCAAAAACAAAGATTCAAGACGAGACACACCAAGCACTTTAAGATCTTTGTGATTTGCATCACTAGAACGCAGCCTTTTAAACCATTCATGCCTAGCGCGAATTTGGGCGGTTCTTTCTTTGCTATCATGCATGGAGACACGCATAGCTTTAAAAGTTTCATCCAAGTTGACCTTGGGAGGAGCACATCTAACTTTCAAAGCATCAATATCACAAGACATCCTATCAACGCTCTTAGCCAAATCGTCAATTTTGAGTAGTTTTTCCTCTATGGACGCATTGAAAATCTTTTGAGAGTTGATGAACTCTTTGATATTACTCTCTAAATCAGAGGGTAATTTGTTGTGATTTCCATAAGTGTTGTTGTAGGAATTGCCATAATTGTTAGAGGAGTTACTAGGGAAAGGCCTAGGAACATAGTTTCCTCTAAAAGCATTGTTGTTGCCAAAATTGTTCCTACCAACAAAGTTAACGTCCAAACTAGCGTTGCTACTCTCAATCAAGGAAGATAGTGGCATGTCATTAGGATCTAAAGGAGCGTTTCTTCTAGCAACCAAATTCATCAACTCGTCCATCTTAGCACTAAGCGAGTTAATTTCTTCTATAGCGTGTACCTTTTTGCTAGCAGGTGACCTTTCAGTATGCCGTTGAGATTAGTTGGTCATGATATTGTCTAGGAGTTTTCTAGCGTATCCTAACGTGATTTCCATGAACGTTCCACCTAAGGCGGAGTCCAAGATATTGCGAGAAGCGAAATTCAAACCAGCGTAAAAGATTTGTATAATCATCCACAAACTCAAGCCATGAGCGGGACAATTTCTAATCATTAACTTCATCCTCTCCCAAGATTGTGCAACGTGTTCATGATCAAGTTGCTTGAAATTCATGATATCGTTACGTAAGGAGATAATCTTAGCCGGCGGAAAATACTTGGATATGTAAGCATGTTTGCACTTATCCCAAGAATCGATACTATTTTTAGGCAAAGAAGAAAACCAAGTTTTTGCGCGATCTCGCAACGAGAAAGGAAAAAGCTTCAACTTAATCACGTCATTATCCACATCTCTTTTCTTTTGCATATCGCAAAGCTCAATGAAGGTATTGAGATTTGATGCGGCATCTTCACTAGGAAGGCCAGAGAATTGCTCTTTCATAACAAGATTCAGCAAAGTTGTGTTGATTTCATACGATTCCGCACTAGTGGCGGGAGCAATCGGAGTACTAATAAAATCATTATTATTGGCACTCGAGAAGTCGCAAAGTTTGGTGTTTTCAGCCATGATGACTTCAACAAACAAACAAGCACACAAGCAAGCAAGACAACCGGCAAAGGAAGACGGCAAAAAGGAAAAAGGCAAAAGAAAACGGCAAATGTGAAGTGGGGGAGAGGAAAACGAGAGGCAACTGGAAAAAAGTAAATGCAAGAGATGAGTTTGTGAGACCTACTTGGATAGATCTCTCCGTCCCCGGCAACGGCGCCAGGAATTCTTCTTGCTACTGCAACAAAAGATCCTCAAACGGCGCCAGAAACAAGCGTGCTGACGGGAGACTATTCTTGTCTTGATTCTCCTCAGCAACGGCACCAGGAATCCTTCTGGTACGGCTACGCCTTTAGGGACTTCCTAGGAAAATATGCGAAGGATTCCCCCGTGGCCTTGGAGCCTTGTGTTGGTGTTCCCTCGAAGTGGAAAGGGTGATGTAGCACAGCGGCAGTAAGTATTTCCCTCAGTTTTGAGAACCAAGGTATCGATCGAGTGAAGGAGTATCACAAGTGCGTGCACAAACACAAAGAGCTTGCTCCAAACGCTATGAAGGGGTTGTCAATCCCTTATAGATTGTTGGCCAAGTGAGAACTGAAAGCAACAAAGTAACAAAGCAAAGTAAAAGCGAAAGTGGAAACGATAGGTGTGAATAGACCCGGGGGCCGTAGTGTTCACTAGTGGCTTCTCTCATGAAAGCAAGTAGACGGTGGGTGAACGAATTACTGTCGAGCAATTGATAGAACCGCGCAAAGTCATGAGGATATCTATGGCAATGATTATATCTATAGGCATCATGTCCAAAACAAGTAGGCCGATACTTTCTGCATCTACTACTATTACTCCACACGTCGACCGATATCCAGCATGCATCTAGTGTATTAAGTCCAAAAGAACAGAGTAACGCCTTAAGCAAGACGACATGATGTAGATGGACAATCTCATATCTACGACACAGCCCACCTTGTTACCCTTGATGGCAACTACACGATGTGTGCCTTGCTGCCCCTATTGTCACTGGGAAAGGTCACCACACAATAAGAACCCAAAACCAAGCACTTCTCCCATTGCAAGAATCACAGATCTAGTTGGCCAAACAAAACCCAAGACTCGGAGAGACTTACAAGGATATCAAATCATGCATACAAGAAACCAGCAAAGACTCAAATATATATCATAGATAATCTGATCAGAAATCCAAAATTCATTGGATCTCGACAAACACACCGCCAAAGAGGATTACATCGGATAGATCTCCATGAAGATCATGGAGAACTTTGTATTGAAGATCCAAGAGAGAGAAGAAGCCATCTAGCTGCTAACTACGGACCCGTAGGTCTGAAGTGAATTACTCACGAGTCATTGGAGGGGCGATCATGTTAATGAAGAAGCGCTCCAACTCCAAAGTCCCCTCCGGCAGGGCACCGGGAAGGGTCTCCAGATGAGATCTCGCGGAAACGGAAGCTTGCGGCGGCGGAAAAGTGTTTTCGTGGACGCCCTGATTTTTTCTAGATTTTTAGGGAATTTATAGGCCAAAGACCTAGGGCAGGGGGTGCCAGGGAGGCCACAAGCTTGGTTGCCGCGGCCTCCCCCCTGGCCGCGGCAACAGGGCTTGTGGGCTCCCTGTGGCCACTTGCTTGGCCCTCAAGCCTCCCGATCTTCTTCCGTTCTGGAAAAAATCATTTTGGGGATTTTATTCCGTTTGGACTCCGTTCCAAAATCAGATCTGAAAAGAGTCAAAAACACAGAAAAATATGAACTGGCACTTGGCGCTGAGTTAATAAGTTAGTCCCAAAGAAGATATAAAAGGTAAACAAAACATCCAAAGTTGACAAGATAACAGCGTGAAACCATCAAATATTATAGATACGTTTGAGACGTATCAAGTATGCACTGTTGTGCAATGCCCGACTGATGATGAAGGGTCCCTCCCATGGGGATGAGAGCTTGTGTTGGCCAGCTGTGCGCTGGATTCTTCTGAGCACCAAGTCTCCCTCTCTGAAAGAGAGGGGCTTGATCTTCTTGTTGTGGTAGTACCTCAGCTTCTGTTGATAGATTTTCGTCCGGCTCAAGGCTAGGTCCCTTGCCTCCTCGAGGATATCAACACCATCTTCTCTTGCCTCCTTTGCCTCCGTTCTGTGTACAAGGTGATCCGAGGCGAGTCGAAATCGATATCCGTGGGGATGATGGCCTCGGATCCGTATACCAGAATGAACGGGGTGAAACCGGTTGACTGGTTGGGCATGGTGCGGAGGCTCCACAGTACTGTCGGCAACTCTTCGATCCAGCAGCGGCTGCCCTGACAAGTGGTGCCACCAGTCTTGGCTTGATGTCGGCCAGGATTAGGCCGTTGGCCCTCTCCACCTGGCCATTGGACTGGGGATGTGCCACTGACGCCAAGTCGAGCCGGATGCCTACCTTGGAGCAGTAAAGCGCCAAAGTGCCCTTGGCGAAGTTAGTGTCGTTGTCGGTGATGATGTTGTGGGGGATGCCGTATCGGACAGAGATGTCCGTGATGAACTTGACGGTCGTGGGGCCATCAAGCTTCTTGATGGGCCTAGACTCGATCCACTTGGTAAATTTGTCGATGGCCACCAAGAGGTGAGTCATGCCATCGTGAGCCGTCTTGAAAGGCCCCACCATGTCCAACCCCCAGAACGAGAAAGGCCATGACAAGGGGATGGTTTTGAGGGCCGAAGGCGGCATGTGGCTCTGCGCGCCAAAGCGTTGGCAGCCCTAGCATTTGTTGACCATGTCCACGGCCTCCTCGAGGGTCGTGGGCCAGTAGAATCCGTGGCGGAATGCCTTGGCCACCAGGGTTCTAGAGGCGGCATGATGCCCGCACTCCCCTTGGTGAGTGTCTTTGAGGATCTCCTGTCCCTTTTCTGATTCGACACAACGCTCGAACATGCCAGTCACGCTACGCCAAACCAGCTCGCGATTGATGATGGCGTAGGCTGCAGATCTGTGTTGGATCTGCCTCGCCTCCACCTCCTCTTGAGGAAGTTCGCCATGAAGAAGGAAGGCCAGGATGGGTTGAGCCCATGATGGAGCCGACACAAGGGTTGGCTCCGTCTCGACCTGATTGTCGAGGGCTTCTGCAGTCCCCGCGCTTGATGAAGCAGTCACGAGCTCCAGACATTGTGTCTCTGATGCGGTTGTGGCAGTCGGCTCGCCGTCTATCTCCATGACGTCCACCTACTAGGTGTCGAGACGACAGGATTCGAGGCCTGGCGGAGCCAGATTTGTTGATGTAGCCGGCAAAGTAGTTGTAGCCAGTGCCGCAATTGGAGTCGGCAGAGCCAGCGTAGCCGGCACAGGATCTGTAGTCGGCGTAGCTGGTGTAGTCGACGATGCTTGCACCAAAGAATCAGTCAGCACGAAAATTGATGCTGACTCTGGAGACGACCTGATAGACGGCTTGTGCAGCTGCTCGAGGGAGAAGCCGGCTGGGATAGCTTGTCTCATGGAGCCAATCTTAGACAATGTATCGGACGCCTCGTTGTCCGCCCTGGGAACGTGGTGGAACACGCAACCCTCGAATGGGCCGCTAAGCTGGTGGATGAGGAAGCGGTAGCTTGCCATGTTGGCATCCCTGGCATCCCTTCGCCAGAAACTTGCTACACCACGAGGTCTGAGTCGCCGAAGCAGATGAGTTGCCGGATGCCAATCTCCTTGGCGAGCCGAAGGCCATGAGCGAGTGCTTCGTATTCGGCAATGTTGTTGGAGGCGGCGAAGTGAATCTGGAGAGCATACTTGAGCTGGTCTCCTTTCGGAGACGTCAAGACGATGCTGGCTCCCAGACCAATTTGCATATTCGAGCCATCGAAGTGCATCCGCCAATGAGTGCAGTCTGGAGGTGGCGGCTCAAACTGGGTTTTAGCCCAGTCGACCAGGAAGTCGGCCACCACCTGAGACTTGATGGCAGTGTGAGGCTCGTAGCGGATGTCGTGATCCGCCATGGCAATGGACCACTTAGCGGTCATGCCCGTCCCGTCACGGTTGCCCATGATTTTTGAAAGTGGAGCGGTGCTCACCACAGTGATGGCATGCTCTTGGAAGTATTGCTTCAACTTCTTTGCAGCAAGTAAACACCATAACACATTTTTTGGTAATGGGGATAGTTTTGCATGGAGGCGGACAAGACCTCACTGAGGTAGTTGATAGGGCGTTGCACTAACAGTACCTTGCCCTCCTCCTTGCGTTCAACTACAAGCACTACACTAACCACGCAAGTGGTCGCTGCAATGTATATGAGTATGGGTTCTCTTTCAGCCGGCGTTGCCAAGATTGGTAGGCTTGAGATGACGCGCTTGAGGTCGCGGAAGGCTTCGTCCGCCTGGTCGTTCCACTCAAATTTTGTCGTCTTCTTCATGAGCTGGTAGAGTGGAAGGGCCTTCTCGCCGAGCCGGCTGCCGAATCGGCTAAGGGACGCCAGGCAGCCGACGAACTTCTGGACGTCTAGGATTCGAGCTGGCTTCACCATCCGTTCGGTGGTGCCGATCTTCTCGGGGTTCGCCTCGATGCCACGAGCGGACACGAAGAACCCCAAGAGCTTGCCGCCTGGAACCCCAAAGATGCACTTCTCCGGGTTGAGCCGGATCTTGTACTCGCGCAGGTTGGCGAACGTCTCCCGCAAGTCGTCGAGGAGGCTGAAGTGCTGCTTGGTCTTGACGACAATGTCATCCACATAGACGTGGATGTTTCTGCCAATCTGTGGCAGTAAGCACTGCTGCATGCAGCGTTGGAATGTTGCACCAGCATTCTTCAGACTAAACGTCATGGTGGTGTAGCAGTAGGCCCCGAAGGGCGTGATGAAGGAGGTCTTTAGGCGATCAGCTAGATCCATCTTGATTTGATGGTAGCCTGAATAAGCATCCAGAAACGACAGCATTTCGCAGCCAGCAGTGGAGTCGATCACTTGATCTATCCGTGGCAACGCGAAAGGGTCTTTCGGACAGGCCTTATTCAGGCTTGTGTAGTCGATACACATTCACCATGTGTTGTTTTTCTTCAGCACCAGGACTGGATTAGCTAACCAGTCCGGGTCAAAAACCTCCATGATGAAGCCGGCTGCAAGGAGCCGGGTAATCTCTTCTCCGATTGTACGCCGCTTTCCCTCAGCGAAGCGGCGCAAAGGTTGTACCGGCTTTGCATCCGGTCGCACGTGAAGTTTGTGCTCGACGTACTTCCTCGGAACACCCGACATGTCTTTGGGAGACAATGCAAAGATGTCCCAATTCTCACGGAGGAAGTCGACGATCTCGCCTTCCTATTTGGGGCTGAGGCCAGCCCCGATGATGATGCATTGCTTGGGGTTTGCAGGATCGAGTGGCACCTGCTTGGTTTCTTTAGCCGACTGGGATGGACGAGAAGGGATCGCCGGCTGCTCGGTAGCCTGAGCCATGAGCCGGTCAATCTGTCTCGTTTCCTCAGCAATCACCAGGGCGTCGGCCAGGTGGCTGTTGTCCTGTGTAGACTCGAGCGACTTCTTGTAGTCGCCAGCAATGGTGATGATGCCCTTTGGACCCAGCATCTTCATATTTAGGTAGGCGTAGTGGGGGTAGCCATGAACTTGGCCAGAGCCGGTCTTCCCAGCATCGCGTGATACGGGCTGCTGAGGTCCATGATACGTCTCCAACGTATCTATAATTTTTGATGGTTCCATGCTATTATCATGTCAACTTTGGATGTTTCATATGCATGAGTATGCTATTTTATATCTTTTTTGGGACTAACCTATTAACTCAGTGTCAAGTGCCAGTTTCTGTTTTTTCCGTATTTTTGACCTTTTCCAGAGAAGAATATTAAATGGAGTCCAAACGGAATAAAACAAGCGGGATGATTTTTTCCATAACAGAAGATACGCAGGGGACTTGAGAACCAAGGCACGAGACCTCGGGGGAGGTCACAAGCTCCCTAGCTGCGGCCTGGGGGTGCCGCGCCTGGCAGGCTTGTGGGCCCCACATGGCTCCTTTGCCCTACCTCTTTCGCCTATAAATTCTCTAAAATCCCAAAACCAAAGAAGAGAGCCACAAAAATACTTTTCCGCCGCCACAAGCTTCTGTCTTCGCAAGATCCCATCTGGGGACCGTTCTGGTGCCCTGCCGGAGGGGGGATTCCGACACGGAGGGCTTCTTCATCAACAACATTGCCTCTCCACGATGTGTGAGTAGTTCACCACACACATTCGGGTCCATAGCTAGTAGCTAGATGGCTTCTTCTCTCTCTTGGATTTTCAATACAAAGTTCTTGTCGTTGTTTTCATATAGGGGGTACCCTGACGGCATATGCCATGGGATGGCTAATCGAGGTGAGGGCAAGGCTGTCGTGGAGGATCCGGGACGGGATAGGGTAATAACATGCGGTGGTTTACCCAGGTTCGGGGCTCTCTAGAGAGATAATACCCCTACTCCTGCATGTGTGTATATGACGTATATTGGCAGTACAAGGTTGCTCCCGGAGCTGTATTGGAGGAGGAAGGGAGCTGAGCGCCTTCTCCTTGGCCTCATGTCTGGGTGTGTGTATGTGGGGGGTTGAGAGCTTGAGAGGATGAGATGGCAGCCTAAGGCCTTTTGTATGGATGCGTAGCTTGGTATGTAAGCTACGATGGGTCGCTTACATACCAAGCTGCTTGGCATGTAAGCTACGGTGGGTCGCTTACATGCCAAGCTATATGTAGCTTTGGAGCTAAGCTATGCTTGTCCCCAGGGGCACTTTATAAACCAGCGCCCAGGGGACAAGTTACACTGTAGATGAAGCAGTACGATGCCCGGGGGGACGTCGTAGTTGACTCCGGGCAGCCGTCTGGCTGGCGTAGCCGGCTGGTCAGAGGAGCCGGCCGTGCCCGCAATGGGAGGCGGAAGTTGTTGATGACAGTCGATTGCAAGCCGGGGACGGCGTGGCTTGTTTTCAGCGTGGGCGCTCCAACTCGAGCTTGTTAAAGCCAGCAAGGGGCGTGCGCTGCGTAGCCTCCGAGCCCAAGCCGGCGACCCTTTGTAGCCGAACTTTGCATGCGTCCGGCCTTACCTGGCGTCACCTCGCAAGCCAGACCACCGGAGCCAGTCCGCAAGCTCGTACAGGGTGACCAGGGATCAGTGGGCTTAAACTATGTGTTCTTTTACAATAGGGAGGGCGTCCGAGCGGCCAGCGAGCCCCCGAGCATGTTAAAGCCAGCAAGGGGTGTGCGCTGCGTAGCCTCCGAGCCCCGGCCGGCGACCCTTTGTAGCCGAACTTTGCATGCATCCGGCCTTACCTGGCGTCACCTCGCAAGCCAGACGGCCGGAGCCAGTCCGCAAGCTCGTACGGGGTGACCAGGGATCAGCCAACTTACACTATGTGTTCTTTTACAATAGGGAGGGCGTGGCTTGTTTTCAGCGGGGGCGCGCCAGCGCACCCGCTGGGTGTTGCCTCCGGGCCTCCGGGCGACTCGAAGAGTTGGGCGGAGGGTCTTTGCTGTTGTTGGAGTAGACGGTAGCATCGGGGATGTCGGGCGCAGACGCAATGTCCGCCGACTGGTGCGCGCGAGGCGCTGCCGGGCGCGGACGCGGGGTCCGCTGGCTGGTGCGTGCGAGGCGCTGCCGAGCACGGACGCAGAGTCCATCGTCTGACTGTTTCCATCGGGGGCGCGCAAGCGCACCCGCTGGGTGTAGCCTCCAAGCCTCTGGGCAACTTGGAGAGTCTTGCAGAGGCTTCTTGCTATTGTTGTAGCAGATGTTGATGATGTTGGCTGGCTACGTGCCATAGCCGGCAATGCCCTAGCCGGACAGGAGTAGCCAGCGGCCGGAGGTCGGCCGAGCTCCAACCAGCGGGGTGATGGGAGGTTCCCGCCAAGATGATCATGCAAAAGACAAGGTTAATCGACGCAGACATGTCTAATATTTGGTTTTGGGAGTGCAAGTTTGTGCAAAGGGCGTCGGCTCGGTTTCAACCGAGCCCCCTTAAGTCTTTTTCATGTTCTCCCCGCTCTTTGGCTTTTGCTCTAGCTAGCCGGACAGCAGCGAGCCGGTCTGTAGCTGAGGCGAAGATTGGGCTGTGGAATGGTGCGTACAGTACTCGGACTCTGGGAGCACACTCGACCGAGCAGATACTCACAAATGAAACGACCGTGTCGCCCAAGCCGTCTTCTCCCTGGGCGTTTTTCGCGTGTGGTGACCTCCGGCTTTTGCTCTCGCTAGCCGGACAGCCGGGGTGCGGTCTGTAGCTGAGACAAAGAGTGGGCCTTCGGTACCGTACATGCTACTAAGTCGTCCCGTGGAAACAAACGTATCGGGCCAAACGGCCAACCCCGGGCCGAGACTAGCTCGCACCGGGGTGAACAGTAAAGCAACTGAAACAGATGCAGGGATGGCCTCCGAGGGTCGCTCGGGGTATCCATATTCTGTGCATGGTGTAAAAATATGTGGATGAACATATCACATTGTTTTTTTGAAGTCGGCAAGGCTGTTGTTGTAGCCTTTTCCCAACGGAGCGCGTCGGGGCACCTGCTGGATGTAGCCGCCGAGTCTCTGGCGGTCGGTGGTTATGCCAGCACGCCGGGAGTCAAAGAAGATGGGCGATCGGAGTCGGCCCGTTGTTGAAGCAGATGGGCGACCTGAATCGGCCCGGCGTCGAAGTAGACGGGCAATCGGAGTCAGCCCTGTGTCGAAGTAGACAGACGACCCGAGTCGGTCCGGCGCCCACTCCATATTTTTTTCTTCTAGCCGGCTCACAGAGCCAATAGTTGTAGTAGAGGAGCGGTCCGCGATCACAGAGCTGAAGGAACGAGGCGGTGCGGGCGGGGCCAGCGTGCGCACGGACCAGCGTGTGAAGGCCGGCCTGAACGGCGAGCCGGTGCGCGGCTGACGGTGGTCGGAGCTAGCCCGACGGAGGCGCGGAGGAGACCCTCCGTGAGGTCGGGCCGTGCACGTATGTAGCACCGCCGGCCAGGCCTGCACCCGATCAAACGGGCAGCCGGCCAGGCAGGCGAGCACACAGCCGGCCGGCCAGGCCATGCAGTCGGCCAGAGCTCGCTGGCCACGTAGGCTACGCACGCATGAGAGCCATGCCCGCACCACACATCACGTCCATGCATGCATCATACTTCTTTACTTTCATTGCTTTATCCGCCTAAGCCAGACTTGGACGACCAACTCCCTCTTGCGCCATCCGGTTACGAGCCGACATATGGACGGTCGGAGCCGACGGGGGCGTGGCCGGAGCCGGCGAAAGGCGCGACAACGATCGATGGCGCGGGGGAGAGGAGCCGACAACGCGCTGAGGCGGAGCTGAGGCGTGCTCGGGGGCGCAGCCGGGGCTGCACCAGGGTGGTGTGGAGGCCGGGCGCCATGGTGGCAAACGTGGGTGTGGAGCCGGCGCCCGGGGCACAGCCGTAGGTGGCCGAGTCGGCAACGACGCGAACCGGCAACACGCAGGCAGAGTGGTGGACGGAGCCGGATGACTAGACTTAAGCATGCAATGGCCAGGATAGCCGGCTAGTTCAGCCAGCCAAAGCATGCCAAACATCCAGCCGTACGCGCATACATGCGCCCAACCCATGCAGCCACCAGATACATGCACGCCCAGCCGGCCAGCGGACGTGTGCGGGGAGCCATCCGCGGGAGCGTGGGAAGGCGGAATGGAGCCAATATACGGAACATCGACTGGCCTGGAGAGGGAGCCGACGATCGCAGGAGCGGTCCGAAGGCGAATGACACGAACGCGCCACCCTGCACGGTGCGCCGGGGGCGTGCCGATGTCGAGCCCTCGAGCAACGCCGGAGAGATGGCGGCGACGTCGCGGTGGTGATGATGAAGAGGGTCTCGCCCGGACCGCGGTTCCAGCAGCAGCTGGCCCCATGGTGGGCGCCAAATGTCGTTGTTTTCATATATGGGGTACCCTGACGGCATATTCCATGGGATGGCTAATCGAGGTGAGGGCAAGGCTGTCGTGGAGGATCCGGGACGGGATAGGGTAATAACATGCGGTGGTTTACCCAGGTTCGGGGCTCTCTAGAGAGATAATACCCCTACTCCTGCATGTGTGTATATGACGTATATTGGCAGTACAAGGTTGCTCCCGGAGCTGTATTGGAGGAGGAAGGGAGCTGAGCGCCTTCTCCTTGGCCTCATGTCTGGGTGTGTGTATGTGGGGGGTTGAGAGCTTGAGAGGATGAGAGGGCAGCCTAAGGCCTTTTGTATGGATGCGTAGCTTGGTATGTAAGCTACGGTGGGTAGCTTACATCCCAAGCTACTTGGCATGTAGGCTATCGTGGGTAGCTTACATGCCAAGCTATATGTAGCTTTGGAGCTAAGCTATGCTTGTCCCCTGGGGCACTTTATAAACCAGCGCCCAGGGGACAAGTTACACTGTAGATGAAATAGTACGATGCCCGGAGGGATGTCGTAGTTGACTCCGGGCAGCCGTCTGGCTGGCGTAGCCGGCTAGTCAGAGGAGCCGTCCGTGGGAGGAATGGGAGCAGCCGGCCTGGGCGGGCAGGCACCCCGCTCGACTCTGCGTCTTTGGGGTACCTGGGGATCATTCCCCCGACAGTTCTCCATGATCTTCATGGAGATCTATCCGATGTAATTTTCTTTTGCGGTGTGTTTGTCAAGATCCGATGAATTATGGATTTATGATCAGATTATCTATGAATATTATTTGAGTCTCCTCTGATCTCTTATATGCATGATTTCGTATCCTGGTAATTCTCTTTGAGTTATAGGTTTCGTTTGTCCAACTTGATCTATAATTCTTGCAATGGGAGAAGTGCTTGGTTTTGGGTTCATACCGTGCGGTGTCCTCACCTAGTGACAGAAGGGGTAGCAAGGCACGCATCATGTTGTTGCCATCAAGGGTAAAAAGATGGGGTTTATATCATATTGCATGAATTTATCCCTCTACATCATGTCATCTTGCTTAAAGCGTTACTCTGTTTGTTATGAACTCAATACACTAGATGCATGCTGGATAGCGGTCGATGTATGGAGTAATAGTAGTAGATGCAGAAAGTATCGGTCTACTTGTCTCGGACGTGATGCCTATATGTATGATCATTGCCTTAGATATCGTCATGACTTTGCGCGATTCTATCAATTGCTCGACAGTAATTCGTTCACCCACCGTAATACTTGCTATCATGAGAGAAGCCTCTAGTGAACACTATGGCCCCCGGGTCTACTTCACATCATATATTCAGATCTACAAAATTACGTTGTTGCACTTTTCACCTTCAGATCTCACCTTGCAAATAATCATGAAGGGATTGACAACCCCTTTATAGCGTTGGGTGCAAGTTTGTTTGTTTTTGCGCAGGTACATTGGTGCCTCATCTTGCTACTCCTACTAGATTGATACCTTGGTTCTCAAACCGAGGGAAATACTTATCGCTACTGTGCTCCATCACCCTTTCCTCTTCAAGGGAAAAACCAATGCAAGCTCAAGAGGTAGCAGTCCACCACCTCGAACCATATGGACTCGAGGCGGAAGTGAGCCTTGTCGCCGAAGAGGACGTCTAGCTAGATTTTGCCGATGGGCAAGCAGGACTGCCCCGACACGATCACGTGGAAGACGGTGCTGGTCGGCAAGACGTCCATCTCCTTGAGCCCAAGCTTCAGGAGGGTGTCGAGGTAGAGGATGTTGATGCTGCTACCGCCGTTGACCAATACCTGGAGAACCGGCAGGTGAGCCTCTTGGAGGTGAAGGTGGGGTCGAGGACGAGCGCATCTGAGCCCGGGTTGGGCATCACCGCAGGATGGTCGACCCGGCTCCATGTGATGGGCTTTTCAGACCAATGCATGTATTATGGAATTGGGGGGACCGTGGCATTCACCTCACGCCGTCGCTGGCTATGCTTGTCGTCGCCTTCACTGGTGAAGACGACAAACGCTCCGTCTTGATGGGGGTAGTCATTGTGGAGGCGGCCGTTGTCGCGAGGCGGCGGCGGTGGAGCTGGAGTAGGACCGGGAGCCGGAGCTTGAGGCGCAGCCTGTGCACCTGGGGCAGCCGGCAAACCCTCCCACTACGACAGCCGTCGTGCAAAGCTGCACTGTCGAAGGGTATGGGTAGAAGGTTGTGCCCCAGAATGTATTTTGCAGGGTGTGTCAAGAATCTGCTCGAAAGTCTGCCTAGGCAACCAGTTGCTCTTGTTGGGCCTCTTCCGTTGAGGGCCGGCCCGAGTAGCCGACGCCTCACCCTTCATGCTGGCTACCAACTTGTTGTTGGAGCGCGAATCTAGCTGATCCGCCTTGCGTTTGTTGTTGTTCTGGCCACCTCGATTGTCTCCAGCCGGCTTGGGAGTAGCCGGCGTGGGGACAGCCTTGTCTGAGGCGGTCTGCTACGTCTCAAACAACAGCGCCAGAATTGACACGTTGATGGAGATTGGGCTTGCGTTGGTTTTTCCCTTGAAGAGGAAAGGGTGATGCAGCACAGGAGCAGTAAGTATTTCCCTCAGTTTGAGAACCAAGGTATCGATCCAGAATGAGGGTCTCGTCAAGTCTAGAGTACCAGCGCAAACACAAACAAGCTTGCACCCAACGTTTCAAAGGGGTGGTCAATCCCTTCAAGATTGTTTGCAAAGTGAGATCTAAAGGCGGAAAGTGCAACGAAGTAAAAAGGGGAAGGCTGAAAATATGGTGTGGAGTAGACCCTGGGGGGCATAGTATTCACTAGAGGCTTCTCTCAAAATAGCAAGTATTACGGTGGGTGAACAAATTACTGTCGAGCAATTGATAGAACCGCGCAAAGTCATGACGATATCTAAGGCAATGATCTAGCATATAGGCATCACGTCCGAGACAAGTAGACCGATACTTTCTGCATCTACTACTATTACTCCACACATCGACCGCTATCCAGCATGCATCTAGTGTATTGAGTTCATGACGAACAGAGTAACGCTTTAAGCAAGATGACATGATGTAGAGGGATAATCTCAAACCAATGATGAAAACCCCATCTTTTTACCCTTGATAGCAACAACACGATGCGTGCCTCGCTACCCCTTCTGTCACTGGGTGAGGTCACCGCATGGTATGAACCCAAAACCAAGAACTTCTCCCATTGCAAGAATCATAGATCTAGTTGACGAGACAAAACCCACAACTCGAAGAGAATTACAAGGATATGAAATCATGCATAAGAGAGATCAAAAGAAACTCAAATAAGATTCATAGATAATCTGATCATAAATCCACAATTCATCGGATCTCGACAAACACACCGCAAAATAAGATTACATCGGATAGATCTCCATGAAGATCATGGAGAACTTTGTATTGAAGATCCAAGAGAGAGAAGAAGCCATCTAGTTACTAGCTATGGACCCGTAGGTCTATGGTGAACTACTCACGCATCATCGGAGAGGTCATGGTGTTGATGAAGAAGCCCTCCGTGTCCGAATCTCCCCTCCGGCAGGCACTAGAATGTGCCCCAGATGGGATCTTGCGGAAACAGAAGCTTGCGGCAGCGGAAAAGTGATTATGATGCTCCTCTGATTTTTTGGGAATATTTGGTAATTTATAGGCGCAAGATCTAGGTCAGGGGACCTCCAGGGGGCCCACAAGCATGCATGGCGCGGCCCCCCTGGCCGCGGGGTGGGGGCTTGTGGGGCCCCTGGGGCTCTTCTGGCTTGGCCCCCAAGCTCTCCGATCTTCTTCCGTTCCAAAAAAAATCTTTTCTGGGATTTTCTTCCATTTGGACTCCGTTTCAAAATCTCCTCTGAAGGGGGTCAAAAACATGGAAAACAGGAACTGGCACTTGGCACTAAGTTAATAAGTTAGTCCCAGAAAATAAATAAAAGTCATGCAAAACATCCAAAGTTTGACAAGATAATAGCATGAAACCATCAAAAATTATAGATACGTTGGAGACGTATCACGGTCACCTTGACTCGCATCGCGAAGTCGGCCGTGGCGTACTTGTCCGCCTTGGCCATGAGCACTGCCAGAGAGGTGGGCTCGGAGCACATGAGCTTGTGCTTGAGGAGAGTGCCCTCTCGGCAACCGTCGATGAAGTACTGGATGGCGTGTACCTCATGCACTCCCTCGCAGGAGTTGCGAAGCTCCATCCAGCGAGTGACATAGTCGCAAAGGGGTTCGTCGGGCCTCTGGACGCACATGGATAGCTCGCGAGGCCGGCCCGGGCGCTTGTAGGTGCCAGTGAAGTTGCGGATGAACGCCTCCTCAAAGTCCACCCATGAGTTGACGCTGCCGGCTGGAAGGCTGTTAAGCCAAGTCCGAGCCAAGCCGGCCAAAATGAGTAGCACGTAGCGGACTGCTACGCGTTTGTTGCCCTGGCAATGCCAACTGCGGTTGTGTAGTCGATCAGCCAATCCTCTGGCTTGGCGGTGCCGTTGTACTTGGGAGTATCCCGAGGCAAGGTGAAGCCTCGGGGAAACGGCTCCCCTCGGATCCGGGGGCCGAAGTAGGCTGGACCGATGTGACCGTCTTCCTCCAGAAGGGCTGACTGGGCCAGGGCGATGAGACGCCTGCGGGTGTCCTGATCGCCCTAGGGAACGCAAACACCGATCCGAGATGCGATCGGAAGGGCACCTTGCGAACCGGTGGCATGGGTCCTCCCCTGATGAGGAACCTCATACACCAAGTCGCTCTCGTCACCTCCACGACATCGGCTCGAAGTATGCTCGCTCTGGCGCTGAGAGCGCATGTCGTGGCTTCCCTCGCACTTCCGGCCGGAAGGGCGATGCAAGGAAGATCCCTCACCATGCTGATGACCGCTTGGGTTGCGGCACACTCCGGGATTGGGTCCCGGAGACTCTGATTGGGCTTGACCGGGGTCAAGCCATGTCTGCTGCTCGTTGGCGGCATCAAGGAGATCCTTGACCCGCTTCTCCTAGAAGGCGCGCTCCTCTCCCTCCAAACTCGGCATTTCTGCCATGGCCGCCTGGGCCGCCTACAAGTTGGCTGCAGGAGTCTCGTAGATGGGCTGCTTGCCGCCTAGAATCTCGGCAATGACCCGGCCGCGGCCTTGGACCGAGCCAAGCCGGCTAGGGACCTCGGAAACCGGAGTGAGGCCGTATGCGGAGTTATACTCTCGCTGTGTGGCCTCCATCCGGCATTTCGCCGAAGCGATGGCGATGCCCTCCTCCAAGATCTGCCTGCGAGCCTCCTCCAGCGAAGCTCACATGGCGTTAGGGTTCGTCGAGGCGGCGATGGGCATCTTCAGGCCGGTAAGTGCAGCCTGAAGAGTGTCAGCGGCGACGGCAGCAGGATCAGCAGCATCTACTGACGCTTTGCCTTGAGCCGTGCTGGTGCCGGCGCCGTTGACCATCACCTCCACCACGTTGGAGACGGTGGAAACATGGTATGAGGTGAAGAACCCCACAGACAGCGGAGGGCCGTCGATGACGAGTACGTTGCTGGGGTACACGTCGTGCGTAGGCGTCTCAGCGATAGAGAGCCTATGGAAGATGGCGCACAATGCCTCGACATCGAAGTCCTCACCAAAGTAGCGAGGACCATCATTGAGGCGCAGGTCGCTAAAGAGAACGCTGAGGTTCTCCATAGCAGCGATGACGACGCTGGGAGGCACCTCGTCATTGGACTCCTCATCCGAATCCGCATGGCGGACAGGGACGTCGATCATCATCGGTGTTGCCTCATCGAAGGCAGGCTCCATGGGCATGCAGATCGGCCGGACGCGATGCATCCGGTGTTGTAGGTGCGGGGCCCCGCCCAGCGCATAAAGCCAGTCGATGCCTCGATCGGCCCCACGGTGGGCGCCAAATGTCGGTGAATACTCACAACATAAGCCATGGGTAGGCTAAAGAAGGTACGAACCGAAGTGGCAACAGAGGGCACTGGGGGCGAGGTTGGTACAAGCATGGAACGCACGATGTACCCAAGTTCAGGGCTCTCCGTAGAGATAACACCCCTAGTCCTGCTAGAGTGTATGACATGTATGGATGGGATTACAAGGTTGCTCCTCGAGCTGTACTGCGGAGGAGGAAGGAGCAGCCGGCTCGTCTCTGCCTCTCATATGTTGTTGGTGTGTGTTTGTGTGATCAGTTGACCGACCCTCTGCATGGAGGGGACCAGGGGGTTTTATAGATGAACCCACCGGCCTACAATATGGATAAAGGGTACAAGAGTGGGACCTGGCTGGCAGCCTCGCCGGCTGGCCAGGGGGCCTATGGGGGTCTTGTCTTGTCGCTTGAGGGGCCCACCAGCTGTGAGGTCCTGTCTGGCCATGGGACCCGCCGGCTAGCCAATGAGGCTCTCGCGTAAAGTTGACACAGGACACATGTGGTACGTCCGGCATCGTCCAGCGAGATTCGTCATGGGCAGACGGTACGACCGCCTCCACTATTCCCACGCCGAGTGCAGTAATGGAGTGGGAGTTTGACGACCGACACTGTGCTGGGTGATGGATCAGAGCCGGGGGAGGTCAGCGGTGTGTCCACCGATGCTGGTACCCACCGTGCACTCCGATCTAGTACCTTTGCTGAAGCATAGCCACCTTTAATCGTAGGGTCTCGTCATGACCTATGATCTGATGTGACTTGACATCCCCGGTCGGCTAGCCTACTTGACTAGACGGCTTGGGCACGGTCGCCTCGTCCCTAGCCGGCTGGCTTGGCCTAGGCGGCCAAGAAGAGGTAACCATCTTGCTTCTAGCCAGTAGGTGTTGCCTGGCTGGCCAGAGAGTTGGCCGGCTCGCCCCCTAGCCGGTAGGTGTCGCCTAGCCGGCCAGAGGACTTGGGCCTTGTAAAATTGTTCTTGGTCATTCCTTTTGGGCCGGAGATAAAGGAGCAGGCTCGTTGAGCCTACCCCGGGGTTATCCCTCCGACAATCATGGATGTCAAGTCCATAGTAGAACATGATGCCTCGAACAAATGGATGGAGGAGAAAGCCTACACCATGGATAAAATGAGGAATAAGAACTACTCTCTCCCCATCTTTTGGTGTGGGTATAACATGCCCCTTCTCTGAAGCACGATGGACTATGTTCTCCAGCAGGTAGTCGGACTCTTCAGCTCGAGGATGTCCTTCTCGTTGACGGAGGTGCCTCCCACTTGCCCTTGGATCTGGAGCTTTCCATCGCCGGATTGATGGAAGGATTCAAAAGGATGAGAGGAGAAGGAAAGCTTGAGAGCTGGTGCTTTGGAGGCATGGAATGACAATGATGTTCTGAAATCTCAGGTGCGTGAAGGGGCTATTGTGATGGTTTTACCTTTTATGGCTCGCCAAAATACCAAGCAGCCCACCACTACACCGTAAACTCCGTCGTTTCATGATAAAATCATGTGATTATGGGCACATGGGATAACCCAAATCATAAACCATATCCCTGGAAAAACGGTCTCGAACCGCTCTTTCATAAAAGGTTATAAGCCTTGGCCAACCGTGATCTTTCGGATAGGGGAGGAAAAGACACTATTCATTGTCCAACGGTCGTCCTGGAAATTGAAATATTTATATATATATATATATATATATATACATGTGTGTGTGTGTGTGTGTGTGTGTGTGTGCATTTGAAGGAGGGAAGGCCATCGGCAGCCGAACTATTATCAATTAAAGGAAGAGAAGAACTCGCCTCACAAGCCAAAGTCTCTATGAAGCAACCAAAGGTGGAATGTTTCGGCGTTGGAGGCTAGTTCGGGGGCTACTGAGGGAGTCCGGGACTAAGGGGTCCTCGGCCGCCTATCTATCCCCATGGGTCGGACTCCTGGGCATCTTTGATCATCATTAGGAGTATCGGAATCAAGATGGACTCTTCCAAAGACTTGGCGTATGATCTAAGGTGGCTTAGTAATCGGCATATTCCTCCCCTATTGTAACCGACTTTGTGTAACCCTAGAAGCCCTGGTATCTATATATACCAGGAGTGCCATAGTTCGTAGGACACATTAAGCTCATTACAATTAGGGTTTAGACCACAACGGTGTGATCTCGAGATAGATCAACTCTGTACTATGTACTACTCCATCAATACCAGCAAGAGCGGGACATAGAATTTTACCTCCATCAAGAGGGGCCGAACCTGGGTAAAACATAGTCTCCTTCATTTCTTGTTACCCATCAACCCAATATCCATAGTTCAGACCCCCTACTCAAGAACAGCCTATTTTAGCACCGACAGCGGCTGCACACAAAAAAACAAACAACTTGCACCCAACGCGGGCAAGAGAGTTGTCAATCCTCTTGTCTTGTTATTTTCAAGCAAGTGTAGTGTGTAGAAAATTTTACATAGCAAGATAAAAAAATAAGTTAATGGCAGCAAGGTATTAAAGGTTTTATCAATATGTTGTGAATAGACCCGGGGCCATAGTTTTCGCTAATGGCATCTCTCATGAAAAATGGCATACGGTGGGTAAACAAACTACTCTTGGGCAATTGACAGAAAAGCAGATCATTATGTGATATTCACGGCAATGATCGTGTGTATATAGGCATCACATCCATACACAAATTGGTCGGCCCCTGCCTACACCTATTACTATTACTCCACTCATCAAGTGCTATCGTGCATGCATCTAGAGTATTAACTAAAACAGAGTAATGCACGGGGAACAATGCCATGATGTAGACAAAGTAAACTCAAGCAATATGAATAAACCCCATTGTTTTATCCTTAGTAGAAGCAACACAAAGACGCATCTTGTCCCCTTCTGTCAATACGGTATAGAAATTATCCAGGTTGAACTTACCACAACGCACCTCTCTCACCGAAGAAATATCAATCTAGTTGGCCAAACTATTACAATAGATCGGAGAGAATTACGAAGCTATCATAACCATGCACATAAGAATCATATAAGTATTCAGAGGAGACTCAAATGTTTATCATGAATAATGTGAACATAAACCCACAATTCATCGAATCCTAACAACGCACCGCACAAAAGGAATTACATCTTCTCAATCAAAGCGAACATGTGATGATCATTGTACTGAAAATCAGAGAGAGAGAGAGAGAGATTGTCATCTAGGTACTAGCTATGGACTCGTAGGTCTGTGGTGAACTACTGACACATCATTGTGAGGACAACAAGGTTAGTGAAGAGGCCCTCCGTGATGGATCCCCCCACTGGCAGGGTGTCGAAACGGAGCTCCACATGGCCTCCCTTCAGAACAGAGACTTGCGGAGGCATAAAAGTGTTTCATGACTCCCCATGATATTTTTAGGGTAGAAGAGAATTTATAAGCCAGAGAACAGAGTCGGGAGTGTCACAAGGGAGGCACAAGCCATGAGGGCGCCCCCAGGCCACGCCATGTTGGCTTGTGGGGACCTCGTGCGGCCTCCAGCCTTTTTTCGATATCCATGATCTTCTTTTGGTCTATAAAAATCACCAAAACATTTCAGGTCAATTGGATTTTGTTTGGTATGGAAAACCTGAAAAGTGAAAAACATGCAGAAAACAGCAACTGGCACTGGGCACTGTGTTAATAGGTTAGTTCTCAAAAATGATATAAATTGGTAAATAAATAATCCAAAGGTATTCTAGAATTATAATATATCAGCATGGAACAATAAAAAATTATAGATACATTGGAGACATATCAAGCATCCCCAAGCTTAATTCCTGCTCGTCCTCGAGTAGGTAAATGACAAAAACAGAATTTTTGATGTGACATGCTATCCATGATGTAACCTTATGCACATATGTTCATTGAGAAACAATGAATTAATAAATATTAACACATCAATACTTATAGGTATAAGCAGCAAATCATTAATCTTTCAAAGTATACATCCTCAAAGATTCTTTTACCCCCATCCATCTTTATTATATTAGCAAGGCATGGCTCCATATTCACCACATTAATACAAATGTCAAGCACCACGATGCCCAAGTCACGCAATTGGATCATAGTTTTTCAATGTTCATCAACTTTTTATTCTTCACACAATTAATGAGCGTGAACCATTGGACATAGCATAAAGGTGGAATAGAATATGGTGGTAAGTTTCAAAGGGGTAAAAGTGGAGAAGATAGTCTCACAACAACTAGGCGTACCAAAGGGCTACGGAGATGCCCGTCGATTGATATTGATGCAAGGAGTATAGATTTACATGCAAATGATGCACAAGAGCTATAAGTGTATGAAAGCTCCACTTAAGCTAAGTGGGGTGTGCATCCAACTTGCTTGCTCATGAAGACCTCGAGCGTTTGAGGAAGTCCGGCACCGGAATATACAAGCCAAATTTATGAAAAAGTGATTCCCACTAGAATATGAATGGTACAACATGAGACTCTCTATATGAAGAACGAGGTGCCACTTTGAGGCACAAGTGTGGTAAAGGATAGTAGCAATGTCCCTTCTCTCTTTTTCTCTCATTCATTTTTTCTTTTTGTTATTATGGTGGGCTCATTTGGCCTCCCCCATTTTTATTTCCTCGCTCGGACAATGCTCTAGTAATGATGATCAACACACTTTTATTTACTTACAACTCAATATGAGCATTATATTGCAACATCTTCAATTCTTCCGCTATCGCATCACGAACCGGTTCTCTTCCTTCTCTAAACAAATCACCTTGCACACTAACATGAACAACAACCCAAACAGTAGGATTATGACCAAGAATATGCATTTTCATCTTATGCTTCCAACTAGCAAAGTTTGTACCATCAAAATATGGACATGTATGGAGATAATTTACCTCACTAGTCTCCATACTCTCCTAGGTTGTGAAACCAATGCACTAGAGACCAAAGCTCTGATACCACTTGTGGGATCTGAAGTATGTCTAGAGGGGGTGATTAGACTACTTGACAAAATAAAAACTTAGCATTTTCCCAGTTTTAGTTGTGGGTCATTTTTAGCAATTATGATTAGTCAAGTTCACCCTACACATGCATATCTAAGATTATAGCAGCGGAAAGTAAATACATGCAAATGTAATCTAGAGGGTAGGGAAGGAATATCAAACGCAAAGGTTGACACGGTAATTATTGGCATGGTTCCGATAGGTGGTGCTATCGTACGTCCACGTTAGTGGAGGCTTCAACCCACGGAGGGTAACGGCTGTGAGAGTCCACGGAGGGCTCCATGCACAAGGGGTCCACGAAAAAGCGGATTTCTCTATTCCACCATGGCTTACGATCACACATGACTAGCCTCGCTCACGGTAGATATTCACGAAGTAGGCGATCTCCTTTCCCGTACAAACTTCTTGTTTCAACTCCACAACACAAAGTAGGAGGCTCCCATGCGACACCTAACCGATCTAGGAGGCACCCTCCAAAAGGTAACAGATGTGGTAGAACGATGAACTCCTTGCTCTTGTGCTTCAAAAGATAATCTCCTCAACACTCAACCACTCTCTCACGGATTTGGAATGGGTAGGAGAGATTGATTTTGTTTAAAGCAACTTGGGGAGGCTAGAGATCAAGTTTTAAATGGTTGGATTGGAATCTCTCGATCTCAACAAATGAGTAGGTGGCTCTCTCTCAGAAAAATGGATTTGGCAAGTGGGTGTGTGTTCTGGGTGCTTCATGTGCGAATGAGAGGAGGTGGAGGGGTATATATAAGCATCCCCCAAAATTCAACTATTACAACATTATTACCCAACTCGGTGACACCGAAATGAATCTCGGTGGTATCGAGTTGCACTAAATGTGGCAACTTTTGAATTCTCGGTGAGACCGATATATGAATCTTGGTGGTGCTCATACGAAGACCTAGAGTAGTTTCCAAATGTCGGTGAGACCGATTCTTATCTCGGAAATTACGATTCTTGGAATTTCCTCAACAGAAAGGTGGTCACACGCTTTCGGTGGTACCGTGAGATTAGGTTTTGGCAAAGGATCTGTCAGTGGAAAAATTGGTAGGGCCGAGTGGGAAAAGTTGGTGGCACCGATTTTTCTCTTTTGGCTTGGGACAAAGATATTTGTGGGAGAATGAGTGAATATTTTTGGTGGCTATCTCTAAGAACTTGAGCAATCAATTCATCATAATACCTCACCCCCTTTTAATAGTATTGGCTTTCCTATGGACTCAAAAGTGTTTTCTCACAAATATAAAATGTAGAGTCCTCTTTCTTGAAGTTGGAGCCAATCCTATTCCTTTCCTTGCATAAGGGGTTTCTCCTCACAATCCTTTGGCCAATGCATCTTTGAAATTTTCTGAAATAAACTTGGATAAGATCATTAGTTCAGTGATACATATGTTGTGATTAATTACCAAAACCACCTTAGGGAGCAATTGTGCTTTCAAGGACTTTTTGGCCTTGGAACCATGCAAAACGGAGTTACGAGGGTCCCACAAGATAACAAGGCCCTTTGACCACCCTAGTGGTCAACAGGGAGCCCCCCTCTGGCGGACCTTTGCTCCAATGTTGCTTATGTGTCCCAGAAAAAACACTACAAAGTTTTGGGCTATTCTGAGAACTTTCATTTTCTGCACAAAAAATGACACCACAATAATTCTGCTGAAAACAGCATCAGTCCCGGTTAGTTATAATTAAATCAAAAAAGTGCATCAAATACATATAAAAGTATTGTAAGCATAGGTGAATATGGCATGAATACTTCATAAATTGCATATACGTTGGAGATGTATCAACATCCCCAAGCTTACATCCTCCTCGTCCTCGAGTAGGTAAATGATAAAAGAAATAACTTATGAAGTGTGAATGCTAGCATAGTATATAAGTTTGATCAATGTTACTTCCAATCACTTTTTCTAGCATCATAAAACAACAACTCTTTTCTCATAGAACTTCTCATGATCAAGTAACAAACTATTCACATGTTAAAGTATAAACCATAAACTTTCTTGAAAACTAGGAAACTATGTTTTCAGTCATCAAACAATTACAATTCATCTTATTTTCACGAAGGGCCTATGTAAGAGATTTGAATTAGAAAATTCCACATACTCAACTATCATTTAGTCTTCTATGATTGTTGACACTCAAGGCATAATTTTAGAAGAAGTTGTTTCAAGCAAACACATAAGAAGATAGGGGCATAATGTTCCGCCTCCCAACTTATTTATCTTAGACATAATGTCACAATAATTAACCATGATCACCTATATCCAACTCGATATATGTGGCTCGACGTTTCCCCAGCACATGATGCTTGCTGACTAAATAATTAATAGATTGGAATAGGGATGAACATATTGACTCTTGCACAAAACTGAATGTAGAAATAAATAAAAGTAAAAGATAGGCCCTTCGCATAGGGAAGCAAAGGTTGTCATGTGCTTTTTATCTTTGGATATGGAATGTTATAATGAAAAGGAATGTCACTCTATATTGCCCCTTGTGATAGCAAACTTTATTATGCACTATGTCATTTTTAATTCTTTGCCATCACAAGAACGTACAAAGCTTATTTTCCCTTAAAATAAAATATCATACATGTTTAGGAGCAATTTTAATTGCTTTGTGCACCGATGAGAACTTACTTGAAGGATCTTATTCAATCCATAGGTAGGTATGGTGACTCTCATGGCAAGAAACTGGGTTTAAGGGTTATGGATGCACAAGTAGTATCTCTACTTAGTGCAAAATTTTGGGATAGCAGAGGATCTAAAGCAAGCACCACATGTTAGAGGATCCATGACAATATAACTTATAAGTGAATATAAGAAAACATGACCATTACGTTGTCTTCCTTGTCCAACATCAACTACTGGATCGAGTTTGAAATTAATTAATGGGGGCTCACAATCATAGAAAATGTCTAAGACAGTATATTTATATGTGAAATATCTCTAACTTCAATATTCTTTCATGAATTGTTCAAGTTACCATTGTTATGTTCGCTAAATTCCATTAAATTTTACTGCTTATACTTCTAGTGTGTGAAGTCATTACTCTCCATAGGACAAGCATATGAAACATATATAATTTCACATTTATGACATTCAATTCATTTAATATTTTCTCTTAGGATATAAGTGAAGCACAAGAGTGACCATCAAAATACTCTCAAAAATATATAAGTGGAGTTCATAGACCATTCTTCAATGAATATAGAGAGATTGATATCCAAGCTCAGAATATATAAGTGAAGCACACGACACATTCTATAAAGCCATACTCGAAAGATTTAAGTGAATCACATGACACATTCTATAAATAAACCAAGGATTATCTCATACCAGCGTGGTACATAAAATAAAAGGGAATAATAGACACAAAATATGTTCCAAGAATAGCACATGTGAACGAATGAAGACTTAGGATCAACAACGGCTAAGCGATAATTGTTGACGAAGAGAGGTGAGATGCGTAGCATACCCAAGCTTAGATGCTTGATAAATCTTGTAATATTTACATGGGGAGACTTGGACATCCCCAAGATTGAGCTTTTGTGTCCCGTTCAATACTCTCATATCCCGGTTTCACCTAAGTCTCAAAGCTTCGTCCACACAAAACTTGAAAAGAACTCGTGAGATAGGTTGGTACACATAAGAATAAATCAACACTTCATGTACTGCCAATACAAGTTGCATAATAGTTTTAGAACATTAGGTACTGTATAATATCATTTTCACAATCTATATTTACCAACATAAGCCATCAAAACTCTAGGATAAGTAGATAACAAAACTATGACATCAATCTGACCAAACAGAATAGTTTGTAGTAATAAATTCAAAAAGTGTAATTATGTATCTCCAAAAATTCTGAAAATTTAGAAAACCTATAGAATTTGTATGAAAGTACTTTTAAAAAATAGAAAATTCCCACATTCTAGTAAAATCATATAATTCAAATACTACAGAAAAAGTTTCTATTTTTTATACAGCACTCCTCACACATGCAATTGAAGCATTCTATAGGCAATTCTTGGAACTTTTTATTGAAAACATGATCATGAATAACATATAAAAGAGAATAAAAAAATAAAATGATGCTCCAAGCAAACCATTTATTATGTGATGAATAAAAATATAGCTCCAAGTAAGGTATACGATAGTATTGAAGACGAAAGAGGGGATGACTTTCGGGGCATCCCAAAGCTTAGAAGCATGAGTCTTACTTTTATATTACCTTAGGGGGTCTAGGGAATCCCCAATATTACGGTATTAATGCTCCTTATTCTCATCATATAGGTATCTTACCCAAAACTTGAAAATTTCAATCACACAAAACTTAACAGAAACCTCATGAGATCTGTTAGTATAAAAGGCAAATCATAAAATTTAGGTACTATTATAAATTGATTCATATTTAATTATTTCATAAGGTAATATATTCTAAATTCTCCATGGCTTATACCCCCGATATAATCCATAGCATCATCAAAACAAGCAAACAATGCAAGGAGAAACAGAATTTGTCTAAAACAGAACCGTTCGTAATGATCATCACAAACACCATACTTTTATAAATTCAAAATTTATAAAAAATTAGGACAACCTGGGGAATTTCTATACCAATACTGTTTAAACAAATCACATCAAAAATATGTTCCAATAAAATTAGAGAAAATCTGCACTGGAGGCAAAAGGTTTTGTTTTTTGCACAAGATCAAATCTACTATCATTCCAAAGGCTTTAATTGTCACATTATTGAAATAGAAGACACAAAACATGATTAATAAAGTAGATTAATCATGTGGACACACAAAAGCACAAAGGATACTCATATGTCTCCAATGTATCTATATTTTTTTATTGTTCCATGGTGATATATTATCATTCTTGAATACTTTTGGGGTATGTATTTACCAATTTATATTATTTTTTAGCAATAACATATTGTCCCAATGCCCAATGTGAGTTGTTGTCTTCTACATGTTTTTAACTTTTCAAGTTTACCATACCAAACGAAGTCCAATCGACCTGAAACTTTTTGGATATTTTTTCCAGACCAAAAGAAGACCAACAAGCATCTGAGGAAGGTTGAGGGCCACATGAGGGCCCCACAAGCCAACCCGGCATGGTGTGGAGGCGCCCTGTTGGCTTGTCGTCCCCTTGAGGCCCTCTTAACTCCGTTATGTGGCTTATTAATTTTTGGATAACCTAAAAAAACCCAGAAGCATTCCCAAAACACTTTTTACGCCGCTGCAAGTCTCTGTTCTGATGGGCGGCCATATGGAGCTCTGTTATGGCACCCTGTCAAAGGGGGGATCGATCACGGAGGGCCTCTTCATCAACCTTGTTGCCCTCATGATGATGTGTGAGTAGTTCACCACAGGCCTACGGGTCCATAGCTAGTACCTAGATGGCAATCTCTCTCTCTCTCTTGATCTTCAATACAATGATCATCGCATCTTCACTTTGATCCATATGATGTAATTCCTTTTGTGTGGTGCGTTTGTTGGGATCTGATGAATTGTGGGTTTATTATTCATGATAAATATTTGAGTCTTCTCTGAATACTTATATGATTCTTATGTGCATGATTGTGATAGCTTTGTAATTCTCTCCAATCTATTGAAATAGTTTGGCCAACTAAATTGATATTTCTTCGGTGAGAGAGGTGCGTTGTAGTAGGTTCAACCTGGTGAATTTCTATATCCAAGTGATAGAAGGGGATAAGATGGTCTTTGTGTTGCTGCTACTAAGGATAAAATGATGGGGTTTATTCATATTGCTTGTGTTTACTTTGTCTAGATCGTGTCATTGTTCTCCATGCATTACTCTGTTTTACTTAATACTCTAGATGCATGGTGGATAGCGGTCGATGAGTAGAGTAATAGTAATAGGTGCAGGTAGGACTCGGCCTATATGTTTACGGACGTGATGCCTATATACACATGATCATTTCCATGAGTATCACATAACTATCCGCTTTTTTGTGAATTCCCCAATAGTAATTTGCTTACCCACCGTATTCTATTTTTCATGAGAGATGCCATTAGGGAAAATTATGGCCCCAATAGTAATTTTCTTACCCATCGTATTCTATTCACAACATATTTACAAAAACTTCAATACCTTGCTGCCACTTACTTGTTTTTATTTTTTCTTGCTATCTACAATTATCTACTCACGTCACTTGCTTGCAAATAACAAGTACAAGGGGATTGATAACCGTCTTGCCCGCGTTGGGTGGAAGTTATTTGTTCTTTTGTGTGCGGCCGCTGAAGACGGTTGTGGTTGATATTCCTATTGGTTCGATAAACCTTGGATTTATAACTGATGGAAATACTTACCCACATTGTGTTGCGGCAACCTGTTCCTCTTAACGGAAAACCCAACGCAGATCACAAGTATCAAATACATGTTGGGTTGTCTCCCAACAAGCGTTTTCCTTTGAAGCCTTTTAGCTAGGCATGATGATTTTAATGATGCTTACATAAGAATAGTGGATGATAAATGCAAAATAGCATCATGAATATTATGACAAACACATTATTTGTATGGTAGAGTGGTATATACAAGGGGATAATTATTTTTATGAGAAACTTCCATGAAAAATTATACATTGTTTCCATGAGCATGAACAGAAGTGTTCAAGGTCGGCCCTCACTTCTTCAATGCATAACTTTCCAATCACTTCTCTTTTAAGAGGCAAGTAATTTTTTGTGTTTTAAATTTTTCATTTTTTTCTTGTTAGACGAACAAAAGGAAAACAAAATCTTCTTAATGATAAAAGCAAACAAGCATACACTAAAATATTAATCCCACATTATTGCTCACCGACAACACCACGAGAAAAGAGCTTGATAATCCCCAAGTGTAAGGAATCATCATAGCACTTTCCAAAGATGGCACTGATAAGTATGCAGTGTCGAACCCTTAAGGAGCTAAATGTAAGATCACTATTCTCTAAAGTCCTACCTGCCATCGGTATGACTCTACGTACACCGAACGTTTGCTTCTATCTAGTAACAAGAAATAAAATTGTGTTGTGGGTATAAAGAGGATATCTATGTATGATATTGGAGTAAAACAATATGAAAATAGTCGCTTCCTAAATAAAGTTAGAATACATTACAATATATTACAAATAGCAAGGGTGGAATAATTATGGTATGGTGTGCGGAATTATCCTAGGCAACTGATAACAAGATTAGGAATCACTCTTGTGATTTTATATGAGGGAGAGGCATGAGCTAACATACTTTCTGTACTTGTATCATATGGATTTATGATTGGATTTCTAGCAAGCATCCGCAAATACTAGAAATAATTAAGGTAAACCCAACCATAGCATTAAACAGCAAGTCCCCTTTACTCCCATATGCAACAATCCCCTTACTCGGGTGTAAGCTTTTGTCACTCTAGCCATGCACTATAAGGGAATCATGAACATATTGGAACAACCTATAGCAAGAATCCCCCGCATGTGCATGGCACGGAGGGCATCATAGGAGAGCACCAAAATAAAACATACACTCAAACCAATAAAGATCATCAATCAACCCAAAAGACAACATAAATCTACTCAAACATCATAGGATGGCAACACATCACTAATTAATAATATGTGGCATTAAGCACCATGTTCAAGTAGGGGATTACATCCGGGTGCAGGAGAGTGGACCGCTGAAAGAGATGAGGAAGTTGATGAAGAGGGTAATGTTGATGAAGATGATCACAACGGGATAGTTCCCCCAGCGGCACTCCGACACCACCGGCACAGAGGGAGAGAGAGTCTCCCCCCTTAGGATTCCTCCTCCATGGCATTTTCCGAGATGGGGACAGGTTCTCCCTGTGGTCCTTGGCCTCCATGGCTCCCGGAGGGGCGAGAGTCCATCCGAGATTGAATCTCTCTCTCTAACTTTGCTACTGTTTACTGTCCAGATTGGTTTTTCATCCATACAGAGAGTTGCGGCATCGAGGCGGAGAGTCTCTCTTAATTTCTTAGGATTTCTCTATTTATAGGATTTTTTGGCGTTGGAATCATGAAAAACAGAGTTAAGAGGCTCTCACAAGCTAAGAGGGCCCTTTGACCCCCCCCCCCCTTGGCGCGCCCTGTTGGCTTGTGGCTAGCACGGAGCCCCATCCGGTGGTTCTTCGCTCCAATGTTGCTCATACTTCCGAGAAAAAATCACCAAATGTTTCGACCGATTCTTAGAACTTCCATTTTTGCACACAAGAATGACTCCATGATAATTCTCGTGAAAACAACGCAAGTCCAGGTTAGTTCTAATTAAATCATAAAAAGTGCATCAAAGACATATAAAACTATTATAAACATATTGATATGTTGGAGACGTAATAGTGCTTAGTACATATAATTCCATAAGATTTGTATCTCTCATATTGGGTAAATTGCCATTTGTCACATTGGAAACATTGACATTTGCCGATCTAGTAACATTGGCATTTGTCAACATTGTAAAACTTACAGTTCACAAAAATTACAGGAACAGAAAAACTATTGCGATGTAATTTTGCAACTAAAATTCACTACACATATATTTCATTCATAGATTAAGCAGTCTTTTTTGTACATAATAGTTCAACTCGTTAGTTGAATCGAACAAACTTCTCTAAAATCATTGCCAACCACATACTAAAATAGCTATTTGAACTATATATACTAGCTAATTTAAAGTATGTAGTACAGTTAAACCATATCTATAGTTAGATGAACTGAACAAAATACCCCCTAAATAGTACTCCCTCCATCCCAAAATAAGTGTCGTTGCTCTAGTACAAAATTTGTACTAACTTAGTGTTAAATGTGCGACGCTTATTTTGGGACGGAGGGAGTACTACGGATGGGTTGTGTACTACTTAGAGCAGCCTCTCATTTGTCGAGCGTGTTCAATAAGATGCAGATGAGGAGGAGCATGCCACGAGCTGGAGGAGTCGAATCTGTCGCATCAGTTGATGTCCTCCGCCACTCCTGATCCGCCTCCTTGAAGCGACGGGACTCATCGTAGATCTTCTCACCCTGCGCCATTGTCGCGGCTTCTGATGTGGCCATGCCGGCGGTGAGCTTCTTTACATACTCGAACTGGTGCTCCTCCTCATCATCTAGGAAGGTTATATAGCGTGCAAGGGCGGTCACGCAAAAGTCGAGTAGCTGGCCTTTAACGACCTCCTCCTCCCGCCTTCGTGCCATGATGGCGGAACGGGTGATGGCCTCGGTGACTGATGGTTGGGGCGGCCAAGGTGAACGGCGGTGTGGTGGCGTCCAAGCCCGCCGCTGGTAGGGTGGCGACAACGACATCCCGCAATGGGGTGACGGCCACGGCGGCCGCCAGCAGCTCCTGCCTTCGGGCAACGGTGGCAGAGCTTGTGGTGGGCGGCGTGTGCATACCAAACAAGGTTGCCACACGAACTACATGCTTTCGGGGTCTGCCCCACTGACGCAGTGTAGCCTCCCAGCTGGATCTGCCCTATGGCGGAGTGGAAGAGCGATGACGACAGACCGATGCCATTGGCAATTGGGAGAGAAGCAAACTAGACAAGCTACGGGGAGGGAGGGTATGAATGTGATATGGAGTCTCCGGTCGTGAGGGTTTATAAAAGCATGCCGCCAAGCATTGGGACTTTGGAGGATTTCACCGAGACGTGCGGGAATCTTGCATGGATGTGCGCGGGGACCTGCACGGTTCCATGCGAATGGGATCACCGACGCATCTTTGAACCGACACATGGACAAACGAAATGCTTGTACGGTGTCGAAGCATGCACTGGAATCCTCGGGCGGCAATCCGGTGACAAGACAGTACAAAGGAGGAATAAATGATAAATACACAAAAGTTTACTAATAAAAAAATGTTTGCATATATTTATATAGAAAACAGTCATTCTCTATGCACCCTCGCGAACAACTCTACACATGAGGTTCCTTGCGGTTGAGGCGGTAGCGGCGTGCTCTGCTCGCATCTCTACATGTGCGCTCTGCCAGCGTCCCTCCACACGCAAACGATCACGTGCGTTTGGGGTACCATAAGCATGTGGTTGCACCGGACCTGGCACCACCATGCAGTTACGCGCGCCACCATGTAGTTAAGCGCTGCAAAAGCTGCCATGAAGACAAGCTGGAATTTTAGGCCGTACGACACCCACCCATTTATTCATGCGGCCATTTACCTTCAACTCTTAAACCTTCCAATCACGCCACACAACACAAGAAGCACACCCATGATGACAAATAGAGAGAGTATACACATCTCTTCATCTCTTGAGCCTCTCCGCATGGATCCAATGGTGGCAATTCTAGCTATTAACGGTGTCGAGCGATAGTTCACCATTATTGCCAAAGTGGACACCCACATCAGGAAGACGGACCTCTCGGTGGTGTACATCAACGACCCTATCATGGTGGAGAACTCCATCAACACTATTGAGCAGTTGCTTGCTGAGGATGACAAATACAAAGTGGTCGTCTTCAACCTCGAGCACACTAACGGTCGTGCTGGGTATGATCAGAAGGTTGTTGTCACCTAGTTGTGTGTGCACCATCACGTCCTCGTCTACCACTACTACGTGGCCACAAGGCCTTGTGAGCGTTTCGCCGGGTTTGTCAATAGCCCCGACTATAGGTTCGCAACGGCATACACCACCAGCGATCTAAAGATGCTCAAGATTTTGAGCTTGTCCTGCTAGAAGCTTGTCGACATCCAAGGGAAGTGTCGGGTCTGGGGCAGATATTCACCTCCACAATCACATCGTAGACATATTACCCTCTTGCCACGACGATCTTCAACTTCACTCTGAAATTGCTTGACTTTTTCAACATTTCAGACTTGTGATTCAAATACACTTGTATCTTCTCAAATCATGAGTGAAATAAGAACATAATGATATCCACTGCGTTCCTCGGCACTCATTGGACTGCATACATCAAAATGTATTATTTCCAATAAGTCACTTTCTCCTTCCATCTCACTGGAAAATGAGGCCTTCAGCCATATTGCCCATGTGGCATAATTTGCATGTTTCAAGTGAGTCCAAAAGATCCATCTGCATGGAGTTTCTTCATGCGTTTACACTAATAGATATGGTTCGCATGCTCAAATGATTCAAAAATGAGTGAGTCCAAAGATCCATCAGCATGGAGCTTCTTCACGCGTTTTATACCAATATGACTTAAGCGATAGTGCCACAAGTAAGTGGTACTATCATTACTACTTTGTATCTTTTAGCATCGGTATTATGAACATGTGTATCACTATGATCGAGATTCAATAAACCATTCATATTAGGTACATGACAATTGAAGGTATTGTTCAAGTAAATAGAGTAACCATTATTCTCTTTAAATGGATAATCGTATTGCAATAAACACGATCCAATCATGTTCATGCTCAACGCAAACACCAAACAACATTTAGGTTTAACACTAATCCCGAAGGTAGAGGGACCGTGCGATGGTGATCACATAAACCTTGGAAACACTTCCCAACACACATTGTCACATCGCCTTTAGCTACTCTTCGCCTACTCCATAGATTTTGTTTCGAGTTACTAACATTTAGCAACTGGACCGGTATCTAATACCCACATGCTACTAGGAGTACTAGTCAAGTACACATCAATAACACATATATCTAATATACTTCTGTTGACGTTGCCAGCCTTCTTATCTACCAAATGTCTAGGGCATTTTTGACTCAATGATCATTCCCCTCATCATAGAAGCACATAGTCTTGGTTTTGGGTTCAACCTTGGTTTTCTTCATTGGAGTGACAACTGAATTGTCATTCTCGAAGTTTCCCTTCTTCCCCTTTCCATTCTTGAAACTAGTGGTTTTACTAACATCAACACTTGATTCTCCTTCTTGATTTCTACCTTCGCGGTGTCAAACATCATGAATAGCTTAGGGATCATCTTATCCATCCCTAGTATGCTATAGTTCACCATGGAGCTGAGTAGCTTGGTGGGAGTGACTTTGCAGAACTATGCCAATCACTATCTCATCTGGAAGATCAACTCCCACTCGATTCAAGTAATTGTAGCACACGGACAATCTAAACACATGCTCAACAATTGGGCTTTTCTCCTTGTAAGTGCATCTAGTGCCCCTTAGTGATTTTGGTGGTTTGAAGACTTATAGGTTAAGTATCTAATGTGTTCATGAGTGTACACAGGATCTATAAGTCGATGAGGAGTTTGAAATATACGATGAATATCGACCCCTAAAAATGTATATCTTCGGCTGAAGAAATTGGTCTTCTACTGAAGACTTTGATCGCGAAGAAATTGCGATGAAATTTATATTCCTCATGAATATATTGAAGATGAGGAATTCGGTGTGTCCTGAAGAAAAACGATCCGAAGACTTTGAAGCATGAAGATTTATTCTTTCTGTTTCATTTTCTTCACTCTTGAGTCATAGGAACAACGTACAGTTAAAGGGGGTCGAGGTAACACTTCGGAATGAATTTCCTCATGATGCTCAACCCAAGCCTAATCCTACCAAAAGCCTCAAGTGAGGAATATGAGAGACATGAGGACTCTCACAGTTGAGGGACCCGACCGTTGCCGCAATTTGCGCCACATCACCGATCTTATCCATACCAACGGTCATAATATTTAAGGGCATTAATGTCAAATCATGTCGGATGCTCCCAGGCTATAAATAGCCGCCCCCACAACCATTAGCTAGTTGGCTACTCTGCGAGAAACAGACACTTGTCATTTAGAGCAACCTAAATTCCTCAGAGAGTTCGAGAGTAGATCATCAGTGAGGAAATACCCCAAACACCAAACCACAAACCAAAAACCAAGTGATTGAGCATCACTAAAGAATTTTTTCATGTGTATAACTAAAGCCTTTTACCTTTGAGGACTGTGCATCCTCCAGACGGTTAGGCATCATTGTCTAGAGCAGTCCAGAAGTAAATTGTGGATCGCCGGGTGACCAAGTTTGTGAGGTTTTGGAAGTCTGCCCTGAAGACTTAGCACGAGTGTCGAGCGAGGACTGAGTGTTCTTAGCTCAAGGAGAATACGGTAGGGACTGTGTGTCCCGGGACAGTGTGTCTTTTGGTTTCAATACCAAGCCGCTCCAAACCAGACGTACGACTCTCACAACAGTTGGAACTGGGTCATCAATCACTGTCTTCACTGTGATACGGGTTCTATTTCTTCAACTCATTCAATTCCTCAATATTGTATGTTGAAGATTTTCATTGTCTGTGTTTGAAGAATTTGCTGAAGACTTTCTCTGAATTTTCTCAACCTCAAATTCTTCACGCTAGTTAATCCTCACCTGTTTAATTTGTGCCTGCGTACTGTGCAATCTGTTTTCCATGTTCCTCATCTAGAAAACTGTTGTAGTGATATTTTGCACACCTGATCCTTTGCTGTTTCCGCTGCAAGTTATTCATCAGTGAGGAATTTTCTCAGAAGGAATTTCCTCAGCGATGAAATTCTAAAATTCTCATATTCACCCCCCTCTAGTCGATATAACGCACTTTCAATTGGTATCACAGCAAGGTACTCCCTTGTTCTGTGTGATTTTGGTTTAACCACCTGGAGTTTTAGTTATGTCGACTACAGGCATGATCAAGGTTGCTGTAGGATGTCCTACTTTCGAAGGAAAGGACTTTCCCTTCTGGAAGACCAAGATGCAGATGCATCTACAAGCTATTGACAATGATCTCTGGTATATTGTGGAACATGGTGTTTCCCTCATCACTACTACTGTCTCTGCCGCTGATGTGAAGAAATTCAAGCAACTTGATTCTCAAGCGAAGAATGTCATTTGTGGCCATCTCAGCAAAGGTCAGTATGGCAGAGTGAGTGCTTTGTGCTCAGCAAAACTAATCTGGGAAAGGTTGTCCAAAGTCAATGAAGGACTATCAACTCAGCGTGACTCTCATGTTGATGTTCTTCACAATCTCTTCAATCGTTTCAAGAGGCTTGACAATGAAAGCTACCAAGATACCTTTGATCGCCTCACTAACATATCAAACGAAGTGCAAGCACTTGGAGCTCGAGACATTACTGACCATGAAGTTGTGAAGAAACTGCTAAAATCTTTGGATTCATCATTTGATACTTTGGTTCTGATGATTCAAGAAAGACCAGATTACAAGATGCTTGATCCTGCTGACATACTTGAAAGACTCAATACTCATGAATTCCAACAAGAAGAAAAGAGAGATCTATATGGACCAAGCTATTCTAGATCTCGTGCGCTGAAGGCCAAAGGAATTTCCTCATCTGAAGAAGAAGACTCGGATTGCAGCATTGGTGATCCTAAAGAACTAGGACAGGAGCTTGCAATGCTCGTGAGGAAATTCCAGAAGTTTACATGACGTGGCCAGTTTGGTAAATTGTGACACCCCGATGCCGACGTTCCAGAAGCTTCCCCTTTTCTTTCTGTTTTCGTCGCGTGTCTATTTTCAGTTGCCGCATCATCATCGCATCATGCACATCATCTGCATTGCATCAGTGTCTCCGTTGCCGCCCGTTTTCAAACTTGAATTCGTTGTTAGTTGCCGCTTCTCTTCGCGTTCGTCGTTGTTCGTTCCGAGTCTGACCGCACACGCACGCGCTCGCGGCACCGTCGAAACCCTGTTTTAAAAGCGCGTTTAAAACTCTCTCTGTTTGAGGTGAAACTTGGCACGCGGTCGCGATTAGATATAGCCAGGCCGCCTGTCGAATTTCGTCGCGATCGGAATCCGTCTACTACCCGAACGGTCGACCATAGCGGCACCGTCTTCGGCTATTCGTAGGATGTCTGTCGATGTTTTAAAAACTCGTGCCGCGCCGCCCGTTTCCCCTCTCGTCTCCGGACATCTACACAACGCGGCCGCTTAGCACGCCCCGCGTTCGGAATCGTTCGAATCCGACCCCGCGGTTGGATCCGGATCGCGATTCCGGTTAACCGAGCCCCCTTTTCCTTATAAATAGCCCCTCCTCCTTAACTTGTAGACAGCGTTCCTCAAATTCCTCCTCAATTTCCGCACACCACCAAACCCTAGTCTCTCTCCTCCCACCTGTCTCCCTCCTCCCGCCGCCGGCCCGCTAGGCCCGCGCGCGGCCCGTCCCGGGCCCATCCGGGGCGCCGCCGCCCGCTGCCGCCTCCTGCGCTCCTGTGCGCCCCGCGCCTCCTGCCCGCAGCGAGCCGCCGCCAGGAGCCGGCGGTACCCGAGCCTCTCGCCGGAGCCCGCGCTCCACCGCCGGCCGTCGGTCTTCCCCCGCCGTCGCCGCCTTGCACCTCGCCGCCGCCTCTCCCTGCCCCAGCGCCGCCGTGCCGTTCCCGCCGCGTTACCCGTCGCTGCGCCAGCCCCACGTCCAGATCCGACGACCTCGAGGCCGGATCCGCCGCCGACGGCCTTGGCCGGCAGGTCCCTCGCCGGAATCCGGGGCAGCCGCATGCCCTAGCTGCGCCGCCGTCGCTGCGTCGGGAGCACGGCAGAGCTGCTGCCTCGACCGAGCCAGCCCCGCTCGGCTGGGCCCCGAGCAGGCCCCGGCTCCCGCAGCGCCTCCTCCAGGCCGGCCTCGGCCGAGCGCCTCCCCAAGCCGCTCCGACCTCCAGCGCCCGCCAGTGGGCCCCGCGGCCGGCCCAGCTCGCGAGTCCATCGGCCAAGTGGCCACGCAGGTGAGCCCAGCAAGCCTATCCCTCGCCCAGGGCGTGAATTAACTATGATGCGCCTCCAATTCGGCCCGTTAGGATTTTAGGTTGTTTTCGGAATTGTTTATATTCCAGAAAGTAGGTATATCTTAGAACGTCCATAGTTTCTAAACCGTAGATCGGAACGACGCGTGTTATATATCGTTTTGGGGTAGCTTCGCGAGTAGAATACGTTTATCCAACATGCATAATTGTTTAACGCTGTTTAGGGTGCCTAATGCTTTGTTTTGCGTGCTGTTATAATAGGTTCCGATCCGTAGTTATTTTTCGCGCGTGTCCGGACTGCCCGTATGCCATAGATTTAATGTCCATGTTTTAGGGACCATATTTCTACGTATTTTAGAGCAGTCACTCGTATTTTTCCGTGTAGGGTTTTGCCGGTAGTTTATTTTCCCGTTTAGAGGTTTTATCTCGCATTATTGTGTGGCGTTATTTCGTGTTGCAAACCCCACATATTATATATGTTTCCGGGGTAGAAAAATCCCGTGGATTTTTCTGTGCAATTAGTTTTAGTTTTTGAGGAAGTTAGTTCGCGAGAGATTTTGTCGTGAAGCCCTTTTGTTTAATCCGTAGGTTTTATTCCGGGCCTCGTTTGAATTAGTTGTCAACTGGAGAGTTGATCTTGGGTGTTTTGTTTAGGCTCTGGTATTTTTCATTGCAATAGAAATGCATGTTTAGGTGTTGTTTGCTTGCTCTCAAGTTGCTTGAATAGTGCTGTTTTAGAGGAGCTGAAATGTTTCTAAGTCTGGAGTCTGCTATTATTTTGTTGCTGTTTTGTTTTGCTTCTAGCTTGTGACCTGTAGCTCTTTTGGGGTTGGTCCAATGGAGTTATATGTACCCCTTATGTTTCTTTAGCATGCTGTGAAGTTTCATGCCTTTTGGACTCCTATAGCTATAGGTTTTGCTGCTGTCAACATTGCTTCAGGCTGAAAAGTGCACTTTCAGGAGGTGTTATTTTCACTAAGTCTGAAATAGTGCGTGAGGTGCCATTTTGTGTCTTCTTTTCCTAGTGCTCCTTGCTGCCATGCTAGTTGTTGTTAGTTGTTTGTAGTAGTTCTTCTTGCCCTCTTCCGTGCCATGCCTTGGTTGAGCTCATCGGTGTTGTGTAGCCAAAGTTGTGAGGCGTAGAAAGTGCTATGTGGCTGTTTTTGGCAGATTGTAGCGTTTTCTTGTTTTGCTCGTAGTTTCCGAACCGTAGCTCCGTTTTGATCGTGTCCTACATGAAACTTGCTTAGAATCTTGTGTAGTTTCATTTTCTCTTGTGGGTTGTTTGTTTTGAAGCGCTCGTAGCCGTCGTTGCACACATATCGCATTCATGTCATCATATCTTGCGGTGCTCGTAACTTTTGATCCGTAGCTCCGTTGGAGATGTTCTCTACGTGTAGGTTGCTTGCCTTGACGCGTAGAATCACGTAAACCTATTTGTTTTTCTGTTTAACAACCAATTAAATGCATAAGTTCAGATCTGGAGAGAATTGTAAATTAACTTGTGAGGTCGTCTCGGAGATGCTATATATCATTTCCGACCTCATTTAAAATGCCTAGATAGGTAGTTTATTTTCCGCTTCACCTCTTGCATGTTTGACAACATTAAAATTTCCGTGTAAATAACCGGGAGTGAACTAAATATTTAACGTGGAGTTTCGTCAATATGCAACTCGTGCATAGTGAACTTCACTTAAGGTGTAGGTGTGATTGTGTGATTTGTCATGCCGTGACTTGCATGTATCCAGTAGCTCATGCATCATATGTGTTGTGCATCGTGTGGTGAATATCTTGTGTTGATGCTTGTTTCCGGTTTCCCCGTCTCGATAGAGTTCCGCAAGCGTGCCGGGTTGTGAGGACCCGTTCGACTACGTCGGTTCGTCTGCTTCACGGAGGCATCCTTCTTCCAAGCGGGATCTCAGGCAAGATGATCATTTCCCCAGATACCATTACTATCATTGCCATGCTAGTTTTACCGTTGCTATCGTTTACGTCTCGTTGCCTACCACCTGTTAAATATCAGCCTCTCTACAATGCCATGAAACCATCAACCTGTTCACCCTAGCAAACCACTGATTGGCTATGTTACTGCTTGCTTAACCCTGTTGATAGCGTTGCTAGTTGCAGGTGCATTGCTTCCATGCTAAGCATGGGTTCCTTGTTATATCACCATATTTTATGCTTTCTATTTTAATGCACCTATATACCTGGTAAAAGGTGGAAGGCTCGGTCTTTCTAGCCTGGTGTTTTGTTCCACCTTTGCCCCCTTAGTTTCGGCTACCGGTGTTATGTTCCATAATTGAGCGCTCCTAACACGATCGGGGTTGTTATGGGGACCCCCTTGATAATTCGTTTTAGATTAAAGCTGGTCTGGGAAGGCCCAACTTTGGTACTACATTTGCCTAAACACCTAATAAAATTGCATAGGGACTTTCTGGACCCCGAGGATAATTTAATCAACCCCCAGGCCAGTGCTCCTCATGAGTGTTGGCCCCACCTGAGCGATGTCCGGCGCCCCTCTGGTCACCCGGAGGTTTAGCGATCCCGACGTCTAGCTCATCCGCCGTGTCCTGAGAACGAGGTACGCGACTCCTATCGGGATCGTCGACACGCCGGGCGGCCTTGCTGGATTAGTTTTACCTTTGACGAGATATCTTGTGCATCGGGATTCCGGTGATGCTTTGGGTAATCTCAGAGTTGAGGTCTTCCACTAGGGAATCCGACGAGATCGCGAGCTTCGTGATTGAGGATTTCTATGCGGCTTGTGGTTATTTGTGATGGACTAGTTGGAGCACCCCTGCAGGGTTAAATCTTTCGGAAAGCCGTGCCCGCGGTTATGTGGCAATGTGGAAGCTTTGTTTAACACTGGTTCTAGATAACTTGAAGTTAACTTAATTAAAACATGCCAACTGTGTGCGTAACCGTGACTGTCTCTTTCGTGAGTTCCTTCTCCGATCGAGGACACGGTGGGGTTATGTCTGACGTAGGTAGGTGTTCAGGATCATTCTTTTGATCATCTGTAGTGACGTCCGTTATGCGTAGATCTTTCCCCTCTTACTTCTTGTACTCGTAAGTTAGCCACCAAATAAATGCTTAGGCGCTGCTGCAACCTTACCACTTAACCATACCTTACCCATTAAGCTTTGCTAGTCGTGATACCTTTGGAAATGAGATTGCTGAGTCCCCTGTGGCTCACAGATTACTACAACACCAGTTGCAGGTACAGGTAAAGGTTACGTGACGCGAGCGCGTTGATTGTTCATTTGGAGTTGCTTCTTCTTCTTCTTCTTCTTCTTCTTCGATCTAGGATGGGTTCCAGGCCGGCAGCCTGGGATAGCAAGGATGGACGTCGTTCTTCTTTTGTCGTTTGTTTTCGTCCGTAGACGGACCTTGCTCTTACTCTTGATGATTATGTAATGTACTGATGTGACTCTGATGTAGCTTGTGGCGAGCTTAAGCCAACTCTTTATATATCTCTCCTTTTCAGTACATGTACTTGTAACGATATCCATTCTTGCGACATGACGAGATGCGCTTCTATCCCTGACGAGGCCCTCGTGCCAAATTGAGGATAGGTTCGCATCTTGGGTGTGACAAGTTGGTATCAGAGCAAGGACCGACCTAGGAGCCCCCTTGATTGATCGAACTTTGCCGAGTCGAGTCTAGTGAAAAACTATTTGAGTCTAGTTATATATCGGAGAGTAGGATTATTTTTTCTCCTCTTCTATGCTCTGGTGAGGAATCTTGACGTAATAATTTATTCTACTCCTTTTCTCACTCAAAAAATTTTTAGGATCACGCGGATATTCTTGGGATCTATATGATGCCGATGTGACGGAGTTCTGTCTTGGTGCCTCCTGTCTGACTTGATCTTCTTCCGGGGAGTTGAGCTCCAGGGGATTCTTGAGCACATCGTTATCATTCAGATTTCTTGGTATCCTAGTACGAAGGATGTTCGTAATTGCTTCAATACTAGTAGTGGCGAGATAACCCCGATGTCCCCAGTACTGGTGCAGATTGTTCGGGAGTATTGTCATACTTTGTATCGTTGTGATCACGAGGGTCTGTTGTAGATGAAGGTCCGAGATTCTGGTTGTGTGTTGACGGATGTGATACAAGTGATGGTTTAGTATAGGAGTTGTGTGATATTACTCCTTGTATCCGTGTACCAGATTGCATGACCAGATATTTCGGGAATTCATAGGTGGGAATTCAAGTAGTTGCTTATAGGACAATCTTCCAACAAATGCATGATGTTAGGTTGGGGTTCGACATCTAGTGGATTCGTTTGTTCACGGTTGACTTACAGCAGTACACGTTGTGTCTTAAAGAGTCCTTGTAGCTTGCTACGACTCGGGGACGCTTCGTATGTCAGGTGCACTGCCTTGCACTTGGTGGCTACTGTAAATCGTGCCCCTGCGATCCTGTCCACGAAAATATCGAACGGAAATCTTTCTCATGAGTTTGTTCGGGCTTGTTTCATAAGCCTCATCCTTTGTTTTGTTGGATATGGTAATTCAGTTGCTTCGATGTCAAGTGGTGATTTTAGATCTTTCCTAAGAGGTGTTCTCATATTTTTATGTGAGAATGCAAATCCTTTTGCTTAATCAGTTGTATTATCAATTCCTTTCAACCGGAGTCATCGTATCAAGTCTTTTCAATCGATGTGTTTCTCTCCAAGTGGATTCAACCCTCTCCAATTTGCAAGATCGTTCCCTCATTTCATCCGGAGTTCATCTCATCTGTCCCATGTCGTCTTTGTTTTTCCCCACCCTCCCGCCCTTGTTCTTCGGTGATTGGTTTTCATCCAAGTGCATTCATTTCATTGTGCTTTGGCTGTCTGTTCTTTTCTCTCCTACCCGGTGATTCGTTGTGAAGATTCTCAAGAGCTTCGTGTTCATCTTTGTTCAATCTTGTTATCTTTCGGCGAATTTAATTCAGTTGTCCGTGTTCTTCATATCCTTTTTCATCCTTGTAGTTCTTTCCGATGTTGGAGATTCTTTCAGCCTATCTTGGGTTTTCATCCCTCTCTTTTCTTCCGGAGTGTTGAAGATATCTCGGAAGTTTCGTGTTTTCAATTCTTTTAATTATTTCGAGGTGCTCAACCTCATCTAGTTCTCTTCATACCGGTGCTATATCAATCTTTCTAGTAATCTTTTCTACGGTGATTTCGTTGAGTGGGCCCATAACCCACAGGTTCTTTCCCAGGATCTTACCTAACTCTTTCAATCATCTCCGGAGATCTTTAATTCTTTTCAACTATGACGTAAGTATGATTTTCATCGGTCATATTCATTCTTCCAGATCAATTTGAATTAATTCTCATATTTGGCTCAACCTTGCAATTTTTCTTTAGTCCGGAGTGTCTCAGCTAATTCTTGGTGGGTTCTCTTCCTCATTCTCAGCTTGCTATCCGAAGGAGTGTTTTTCTTAATCTTTGTCCATTATCTTCATGATTCTTCGTTTTAGCCTTCTGGCATCGCCTTGAATTATTCCAATCATGAGTATCGCTTTCTTGCTATCCGGTGCATTTCTGAATTGTTTCATTCTCGATTCTCCGAAGGCCATCATTTTAGAAGATTCTTCGTTCTCAGCTTTCAGCTTCATCCTCAAGTCTTCTCAATTGTTGTCTCTTCGTTCGTCTCTCGATTATCCGGTGCCTTGTTCAAGTTTTCTGTTAGGTGGCTTATGATCTTTTCATTCTCTTGTATATCCATTAATTCGTGGTGTTCCAGTCATTTGTGAATTCTTACCGGTGCGTCCTTCAATCATGCCTCAAGTGGTGCTTATCTCTCTGTCTCTTCAAGATTCTTCCAAGAGGAATAAGCTGTATGCTAAATTCGTTGCTTGTCATCGATTTTACTTGATGAAGGATAAGCATAACATAATTATTATTCTTGTTCATAGTAATCTGAATTCTTCTTCTGGAGTGGCTCTTGATATCAATTCTTTTCGCAAGTGCTTATCTTTCTTTTCCGGAGTTCCAAGTCTTTCAGTATCTTCTTGTGAGACCTCATCTAAATCTTGGTAAGGCCTTTAATCTAATTCATTTCTACATTCATATCTTTGCATCGTTCATTGGTATACGGAGGTCCTTCTTCGTGGTTCATCAAGGATGTGATTCATTCTCTTGTGTTCTTCAAGATTCTGTTTCAATACCTCAAGTATTCTTTCTCTTCCATTTTCGGTGCATTTGTTATTCCGTTATCCTTGGAGGTGGTATTATAGCCTTCTTGTTAGTGTAGGAGCCTCGAAGAGTTTTCCTCTCAAGAATGAGATAATTAAATCCACCAATTCTATGATCATGAGATATTTCAACCCATGATTTCTTCTTTGAGCTAGCTGGGCTTAGTTTTCACCTGAAGCTTTTCCTAGGGATTGTGCTATCATGGTGCTTGTCTTTAATCCCAGTTCTCAATGTATCCTCTTCGTGTTAGAGTTGTTCTTATCTTGTTTCTCCCAATCAATCCTTGTTTCTTTTAGTGGGTGGTTGTCACCTCATAGATGTTGAGATGATTTTCATAAGCCCACAACTATCTTGTCCTTTTCGTTGTTGGTTTTCCAACTACTCCGTCTATTCTTCTATCCGGAGGCTCTTCAATTCTATTGTGATGATAGTTCTCATTCTTTTGCTTCATTCTCTTCTCCCGCTTGAGTTAGTTCCTATTCTATTGTTCCGGAGGCTTTGTGATGTTGCTCTTTTGGGTCTATTATGTTGTGCCACCAAGATCATGGTGTTCTCTTGTTCTATTTACTTGTTGGTGGTGGATATTGTCTATTTCGTCCACCTTTTCGAATCTTTTGCCCCTTTTTCCTACCGAAGTACTGCCGAAATTTTCCGTGAATTCTGGCTTCTTTCTCATGTCATTCTTCATCTCCTTGCAACCTTCAAGGATCGTTGGTTTCACTCGTTTGTCAAAGAAGCGACTAAGTTTTTACCTCTTGTTCTTTCTCTTCCTCTCCCCCTTTCATTCTTGGATCTCGGGGCGAGATCCTCTTGTAGTGTAGGAGTGTTGTGACACCCCGATGCCGACGTTCCAGAAGCTTCCCCTTTTCTTTCTGTTTTCGTCGCGTGTCTATTTTCAGTTGCCGCATCATCATCGCATCATGCACATCATCTGCATTGCATCGGTGTCTCCGTTGCCGCCCGTTTTCAAACTTGCATTCGTTGTTAGTTGCCGCTTCTCTTCGCGTTCGTCGTTGTTCGTTCCGAGTCCGACCGCACACGCACGCGCCCGCGGCACCGTCGAAACCCTGTTTTAAAAGCGCGTTTAAAACTCTCTCTGTTCGAGGTGAAACTTGGCACGCGGTCGCGATTAGATATAGCCAGGCCGCATGTCGAATTTCGTCGCGATCGGAATCCGTCTACTACCCGAACGGTCGACCATAGCGGCACCGTCTTCGGCTATTCGTAGGACGTTTGTCGATGTTTTAAAAACTCGTGCCGCGCCGCCCGTTTCCCCTCTCGTCTCCGGACATCTACACAACGCGGCCGCTTAGCACGCCCCGCGTTCGGAATCGTCCGAATCCGACCCCGCGGTTGGATCCGGATCGCGATTCCGGTTAACCGAGCCCCCTTTTCCTTATAAATACCCCCTCCTCCTTAATTTTTAGACAGCCTTCCTCAGATTCCTCCTCAATTTCCGCACCCCACCAAACCCTAGTCTCTCTCCTCCCACCTGTCTCCCTCCTCCCGCCGCCGGCCCGCTAGGCCCGCGCGCGGCCCGTCCCGGGCCCATCCGGCGCCGCCGCCCGCTGCCGCCTCCTGCGCTCCTGTGCGCCCCGCGCCTCCTGCCCGCAGCGAGCCGCCGCCAGGAGCCGGCGGTACCCGAGCCTCCCGCCGGAGCCCGCGCTCCACCGCCGGCCGTCGGTCTTCCCCCGCCGCCGCCGCCTTGCACCTCGCCGCCGCATCTCCCTGCCCCAGCGCCGCCGTGCCGTTCCCGCCGCGTTACCCGTCGCTGCGCCAGCCCCACGTCCAGATCCGACGACCTCGAGGCCGGATCCGCCGCCGACGGCCTTGGTCGGCAGGTCCCTTGCCGGAATCCGGGGCAGCCGCGTGCCCTAGCTGCGCCGCCGTCGCTGCGTCGGGAGCACGGCAGAGCTGCTGCCTCGACCGAGCCAGCCCCGCTCGGCTGGGCCCCGAGCAGGCCCCGGCTCCCGCAGCGCCTCCTCCAGGCCGGCCTTGGCCGAGCGCCTCCCCAGGCCGCTCCGACCTCCAGCGCCCGCCAGTGGGCCCCGCGGCCGGCCCAGCTCGCGAGTCCATCGGCCCAAGTGGCCACGTAGGTGAGCCCAGCAAGCCTATCCCTCGCCCAGGGCGTGAATTAACTATGATGCGCCTCCAATTCGGCCCGTTAGGATTTTAGGTTGTTTTCGGAATTGTTCATATTCCAGAAAGTAGGTATATCTTAGAACGTCCATAGTTTCTAAACCGTAGATCGGAACGACGCGTGTTATATATCGTTTTGGGGTAGCTTCACGAGTAGAATACGTTTATCCAACATGCATAATTGTTTAACGCTGTTTAGGATGCCTAATGCTTTGTTTTGCGTGCTGTTATAATAGGTTCCGATCCGTAGTTATTTTTCGCGCGTGTCCGGACTGCCCGTATGCCATAGATTTAATGTCCATGTTTTAGGGACCATATTTCTACGTATTTTAGAGCAGTCACTCGTATTTTTCCGTGTAGGGTTTTGCCGGTAGTTTATTTTCCCGTTTAGAGGTTTTATCTCGCATTATTGTGTGGCGTTATTTCGTGTTGCAAACCCCACATATTATATATGTTTCCGGGGTAGAAAAATCCCGTGGATTTTTCTGTGCAATTAGTTTTAGTTTTTGAGGAAGTTAGTTCGCGAGAGATTTTGTCGTGAAGCCCTTTTGTTTAATCCGTAGGTTTTATTCCGGGCCTCGTTTGAATTAGTTGTCAACTGGAGAGTTGATCTTGGGTGTTTTGTTTAGGCTCTGGTATTTTTAGTTGCAATAGAAATGCATGTTTAGGTGTTGTTTGCTTGCTCTCAAGTTGCTTGAATAGTGCTGTTTTAGAGGAGCTGAAATGTTTCTAAGTCTGGAGTCTGCTATTATTTTGTTGCTGTTTTGTTTTGCTTCTAGCTTGTGACCTGTAGCTCTTTTGGGGTTGGTCCAATGGAGTTATATGTACCCCTTATGTTTCTTTAGCATGCTGTGAAGTTTCATGCCGTTTGGACTCCTGTAGCTATAGGTTTTGCTGCTGTCAATATTGCTTCAGGCTGAAAAGTGCACTTTCAGGAGGTGTTATTTTCACTAAGTCTGAAATAGTGCGTGAGGTGCCATTTTGTGTCTTCTTTTCCTAGTGCTCCTTGCTGCCATGCTAGTTGTTGTTAGTTGTTTGTAGTAGTTCTTCTTGCCCTCTTCCGTGCCATGCCTTGGTTGAGCTCATCGGAGTTGTGTAGCCGAAGTTGTGAGGCGTAGAAAGTGCTATGGGGCTGTTTTTGGCAGATTGTAGCGTTTTCTTGTTTTGCTCGTAGTTTCCGAACCGTAGCTCCGTTTTGATCGTGTTCTACATGAAACTTGCTTAGAATCTTGTGTAGTTTCATTTTCTCTTGTGGGTTGTTTGTTTTGAAGCGCTCGTAGCCGTCGTTGCACACATATCGCATTCATGTCATCATATCTTGCGGTGCTCGTAACTTTTGATCCGTAGCTCCGTTGGAGATGTTCTCTACGTGTAGGTTGCTTGCCTTGATGCGTAGAATCACGTAAACCTAGTTGTTTTGCTGTTTAACAACCAATCAAATGCATAAGTTCAGATCTGGAGAGAATTGTAAATTAACTTGTGAGGTCGTCTCGGAGATGCTATATATCATTTCCGACCTCATTTAAAATGCCTAGATAGGTAGTTTATTTTCCGCTTCACCTCCTGCATGTTTGACAACATTAAAATTTCCGTGTAAATAACCGGGAGTGAACTAAATATTTAACGTGGAGTTTCGTCAATATGCAACTCGTGCATAGTGAACTTCACTTAAGGTGTAGGTGTGATTGTGTGATTTGTCATGCCGTGACTTGCATGTATCCAGTAGCTCATGCATCATATGTGTTGTGCATCGTGTGGTGAATATCGTGTGTTGATGCTTGTTTCCGGTTTCCCCGTCTCGATAGAGTTCCGCAAGCGTGCCGGGTTGTGAGGACCCGTTCGACTACGTCGGTTCGTCTGCTTCACGGAGGCATCCTTCTTCCAAGCGGGATCTCAGGCAAGATGATCATTTCCCCAGATACCATTACTATCATTGCCATGCTAGTTTTACTGTTGCTATCGTTTACGTCTCATTGCCTACCACCTGTTAAATATCAGCCTCTCTACAATGCCATGAAACCATCAACCTGTTCACCCTAGCAAACCACTGATTGGCTATGTTACTGCTTGCTTAACCCTGTTGATAGCGTTGCTAGTTGCAGGTGCATTGCTTCCATGCAAAGCATGGGTTCCTTGTTATATCACCATATTTTATGCTTTCTATTTTAATGCACCTATATACCTGGTAAAAGGTGGAAGGCTCGGTCTTTCTAGCCTGGTGTTTTGTTCCACCTTTGCCCCCTTAGTTTCGGCTACCGGTGTTATGTTCCATAAATGAGCGCTCCTAACACGATCGGGGTTGTTATGGGGACCCCCTTGATAATTCGTTTTAGATTAAAGCTGGTCTGGGAAGGCCCAACTTTGGTACTACATTTGCCTAAACACCTAATAAAATTGCATAGGGACTTTCCGGACCCCGAGGATAATTTAATCAACCCCCGGGCCAGTGCTCCTCATGAGTGTTGGCCCCACCTGAGCGATGTCCGGCGCCCCTCTGGTCACCCGGAGGTTTAGCGATCCCGACGTCTAGCTCATCCGCCGTGTCCTGAGAACGAGGTACGTGACTCCTATCGGGATCGTCGACACGTCGGGCGGCCTTGCTGGATTAGTTTTACCTTTGACGAGATATCTTGTGCATCGGGATTCCGGTGATACTTTGGGTAATCTCAGAGTTGAGGTTTTCCACTAGGGAATCCGACGAGATCGCGAGCTTCGTGATTGAGGATTTCTATGCGGCTTGTGGTTATTTGTGATGGACTAGTTGGAGCACCCCTGCAGGGTTAAATCTTTCGGAAAGCCGTGCCCGCGGTTATGTGGCAACGTGGAAGCTTTGTTTAACACTGGTTCTAGATAACTTGAAGTTAACTTAATTAAAACATGCCAACTGTGTGCGTAACCGTGACTGTCTCTTTCGTGAGTTCCTTCTCCGATCGAGGACACGGTGGGGTTATGTCTTACGTAGGTAGGTGTTCAGGATCATTCTTTTGATCATCTGTAGTGACGTCCGTTATGCGTAGATCTTTCCCCTCTTACTTCTTGTACTCGTAAGTTAGCCACCAAATAAATGCTTAGGCGCTGCTGCAACCTTACCACTTAACCATACCTTACCCATTAAGCTTTGCTAGTCGTGATACCTTTGGAAATGAGATTGCTGAGTCCCCTGTGGCTCACAGATTACTACAACACCAGTTGCAGGTACAGGTAAAGGTTACGTGACGCGAGCGCGTTGATTGTTCATTTGGAGTTGCTTCTTCTTCTTCTTCTTCGATCTAGGATGGGTTCCAGGCCGGCAGCCTGGGATAGCAAGGATGGACGTCGTTCTTCTTTTGTCGTTTGTTTTCGTCCGTAGACGGACCCTGCTCTTACTCTTGATGATTATGTAATGTACTGATGTGACTCTGATGTAGCTTGTGGCGAGTGTAAGCCAACTCTTTATATATCTCTCCTTTTCAGTACATGTACTTGTAACGATATCCATTCTTGCGACATGACGAGATGCGCTTCTATCCCTGACGAGGCCCTCGTGCCAAATTGAGGATAGGGTCGCATCTTGGGTGTGACATAAATCTTCAAGAAAAGATATGAGGAAATCAGAATCTTCATCTAAGGACTACAAGAAAAGAACTTGCCACAAATGCAAGACATCAGGTCACTATATTGTTGACTGTCTTCGTTGGGTGAAGGAATCAAAGAAAAAGAAATACAAGGATGAAAGTTCTAACGACTCAAAGAAAAGGAAGAAATCTTCAAAATCCTCATCCTCAAAGTCCTCATCGCACAAGAATACTAGTTTTAGAAAGGCTCGGGCACTTATTGGAAAGGAAATGGATTCTGAGGCAGAATCTAAGGAATGTGATGAAGAGGAGGGTTCTGAAGAAGACTCAGAATCTAGACAGGCTAGTCTTGCACTAGCTACCACATTCGCGAGCAAGCAAATCTTCAACCTTGAAGAAAACGACAATGCCATCCACAATGATGACTATGCTGATGAATTCGCTCCAACCTATTTCTTCATGGCAAAAGGTTCAAAGGTACCGAATGATACTTCCTCCTCTAATTCAAGTGACTGTGAACCTGATGATTATAAAAAAAACTAGTTATAGTAAACTTGCCAACATTGCAACGAAACAACAAACTGCCCTTGAAAAACTTCAAAAACTGATAGACAGAAGCGATGACCTGTTGAATGATGAAATGAATCTTACCCAAATCCTCACTGAAGATATGAAAAGTCTTCAGTCCGTATTTGATAATCTTCAAGATCGTCATGGCACACTCTTGACTGATCATGAGAAACTTTCCTATGAATTTCTTCAAAGGAAACTTGATCTTGAGAATTTGAGGATGTCTCATGATGATCCTCGAATGGAAAACGATCCATTACTTGCTCAATAGATCAGTGCCGCTCAGGTTGAACTCATTCCACCATGTCTCAAATGCATCGAACCTGAAACTGCCAATTCTTCACCTGAATCATCAAATGCTTCCATTGCTACAAAATCTTCAACTACTCATGTGGTATCAAATTCCTCACTTGAGGAAACCACAAATGTCACTGACAAAAATGCAAGGCTGAAAAAATTATATGTGGCAGGCATGTACAAAAGTCTCAAAGGGCATCAAACCCTTTGCGATGTGCTCAAAAAGCAGATTTTGAACAGGAACCCGAGGAAAGAAGGAATTGCTTTTGAAAGGAAACTGAATGCTGATGGATCATACTGGAAACCTGAGCAGTATCCCAAAACCTCATGGGTTGCTGCTAAAGGGCCTCCTGTTGATCCATCCAATCTAACAGGCTTTGCATGTGAATTATCATATTCCTCACATGAGTCATTTGACTCCAACTATAAGCTATTCAAAAATCAATCTGGTGAATTATTTTCTCGATATGTTGGAACTAATTGCAAGAATGGACCACCCCTGAGGAAAATCTGGGTCCCCAAAAGTTCTTATGAAAACCTTTAGGTGAATGTCCTCATGACACCACCTATGAAGAATATGAACCCCAGATAAAATTCCTCAGGAAGACCAAAGTCTTCAAAAGGATCAAAATCCTTAACTCGTCAAAACTATGCTCGTACTCATGCTAATGCTTCTGGTATGCAGGGAAAGTTCAAGGGATATGAATATGAGCATTACTCATCAAATCATTATGTTCATAAATCCTCAAAGAACTTCTCTGCCTATTCATTTGAGTACTCTAACCCCCCTACTGTGAAGAGAAGTGCATTAGCTTCAATGCCCCCTTTCTCATATGGTGCCCATAGGGTGATGAACTCTTTACCACCCCTTCAAATGTGGGTGGTGAAGAAATTGAACTAATCACTTCCGCAGGTCAGGTCTCGAGATGAAAATCATCATCTGAAGAATTTGCTGGAGACGTGAGGAAAATGCTTGATTGGACGCAAGCTAACATTGATGAAATGATAACATTTCACACGTCCTCAAATCTACTGTTTATGATGAAATTCCTATCCGATGGAATTGATATCATATACTTCAAGTCTGAAGCATATGAGATGGTAAGTTCTACTAATTCATCTACAGGATGACAGACCCTAGAGGACTGAGTGGGTTCTTAATAGTGGTTGCACACACCACATGATTGGTGACAAAATCTTGTTGATGAATATGCCACTGACCCCATCACCACTTAAGAAAAACACTTATGCTGACAAAGGTAAAAGCAAGGTATTGGGACTTGGCAAAGTAGCTATTTCCAAGGACAGGCATATGGACAAAGTGATGCTTGTTGAATCCCTTGGGTTTAACCTCATGTCAGTCTTAATGCTTTGTGATCTTGATATGGTTGTTATCTTTGGAAAATATAGATGTGTTGTCATCATGGAATCTGACAGATCCAAAGTCTTCGAAGGTGTTAGAAGAGGGGATTTGTACATTGTTGATTTCTCTACAGGTCCTCAACCAGCCACATGCTTACTAGCAAAAACCTCAGATGGCTGGCTATGGCATCGAAGACTTGGTCATGCAGGTATGAGGAATTTGCACACGCTCGCGAAGAATAAGCATGTCATTGGCATCGAATCAGTCAAATTCCTCAAGGACCACCTCTGCGGTGCTTGTGAATCTGGAAAATGACCAGATCCAAACACCCCTCGAAGACTATTATGACTACTACTCGTCCATTTGAATTGCTTCACATGGATTTATTTGGACCTACCCATTATGCCACTCTAACAAATGCAGCATATTTAACCGGCTTTGTCATAGTTGATGATTATTCTAGATACACTTGGGTGCATATCATTCTGTATAAAACTGAAGTGCAGGAAGTCTTCAAACGATTCTCCTCAAGGGCCTCGACGAACTTTGGCGTCAAGATCAAACACATCAGGAGTGATAATGGGACATAATTCAAAAACACTGGTCTTGATGCTTATCTTGATGAACTTGGTATTACTCACAAATTGTCTGCTCCTTATACTCCTCAACATAATGGCGTCGTTGAAAGAAAGAACAGGACAATGGTTGAAATGGCACTGACCATGCTTGAAGAATATTATACTCCTCGTTGTTTCTGGCCTGAAGCAATCAACACTGCTTGCCATATCATCAACAGGGTATATCTTCACAAATTCCTCAAGAAAACCTCATATGAACCCCTCACTAACAAGAAACCCAATGTAAGTTATTTCAAAGTCTTCGGTGCAAAATGTTGGATTAGAGATCCTCACTGACAAGAAAGGCTTCAAACCTGGTTCACTCGATCCAACTCTTTTCACAAAATCCTATGACAATGAATGCTACGGCAACAGACAACAACGCATGAAATTGGCACGTTGACGGAGACTTGTCTTGCGCTGGTTTTTCCCTTGAAGGGAAAGGGTGATTTCCCTTGAAGAACACTTGAGAATGGATTGAAACCTTGATGAACCACCATGAAGGACCACCGTATACAACTGAATGGTGCAAAGATATGTAGGTAGAAAGAATAAGATTATGACCTTGCCAAGATTTAGATGAAGCCTCACAAAGAGATACTAAAAGAAATTGAAACTCCGAAAAAGAAAGATAAGAACACTTGAGAAAAAGGAATTGATATTATGAGCCACTCCGGAAGAAGAATTGAAATCTCTTGGAAGAAGGAAGAACAAGAATAAGAATTATGTTATACTCATCCTTCATCAATTTAAATTGATGACAAGCAACGGATTTAGCATACAACTTATTCCTCTCGAAAGAATCTTGAAGAGACAGAGAGATAAGCACCACTTGAAGCAAAATTGAAGGAAGCACCGGTAAGAATCCACAATTGAATGGGAAAACCAAGAATTAATGGAGATACATGAGAATGAAGAGCTCATGAGCCACATGAGAGAAAACTTGAACAAGGCGCCTGAATAATCGAGAGACGAATGAAGAGACAACAATTGAGAAGAATTGAGGGTGAAAGGTGAAAGCTGAGAACGAAGAATCTTTTGAAATGATGGCCATCGGAGGATCGACAATGAAAACAACTCAGAAAAGCACCGGATAGCAAGAAACGAATCACTCATGATTGGGAATAATGAGAGGATAACACGAAGCTGAGATGACAATCTTCACAAGAATGGAGCAAGATTTATGAGGAACACTCCTTCGAATTTGCAAGCTGAGAATGATGACGAGGAACAATACCAAGAATAGCTGAGACACTCCAGAATAAAGAAGAATGAAAGGTTCAGCCAATATGAGAATTAAATTCCAATAGATCTTGGAGAAGGGATATGACTGATGAAATTCATACTTACGTCATAGTTGAAAAGAATTAAAGATCTCCGGATGATTACAAGAGCCAGACAAGATCCTGGGAAAAGCTGTGGGTTATGGGCCCACTCAAAGAAATCTCCGTTGAAACAATTGCTAGAATGAGAGATATTGCACCGGTATAAGAAAACTAGATGAGGTTAGCACCTCAAAGTAACTGCAAGATTGAAAATCAGAACTTCTAAAATATCTTTAACACTCCGGATAGAAAGAGAGAGGAATTAATAAACAAGATAGGCTGAAAGAATTTCCAACGTTGGAAAGAATTTAATGGTTGAAAAGGATATGATGACCATGGATAACTGAACTGAATTCACCGGTAAGGATGACAAGAATGAATAAAGATGAACATGAAGCTCCTGAGAATCTTCACAACGAATCACCGGGTAAGAGAGAAAAGAACACACAGTGGAAGCACAATGAAAAGAAAACTCTTGGATGAAAATTGAATCACTGAAGAAAAGGGTGGGAGGGCGGGGAAAAAAACAAAGACAACATGGGACAGATGAGATGAACTCCGGAATAAAATGAGAGAATGATCTATAACAACTGGAGAAGATTGAATTCAGTTGCACAGAAGCACACCGGTAAAATGGAATTGATACGACGACTCCGGTTGACAAGAATTGATAAGACAACTGATTGAGCAAAAGAATTAGCATTCACATGAAAATATGAGAACACCTCTTAGGAAAGATCTGAAATCACCACTTGACATCAAAGCAACTTGAATTACCATATTCCAACAAAACAAAGGGTGAGGCTTACGAAACAAGCCAAAACAAACTCATGAGAAAGATTTTGTCCGATATTTTCGTGGACAGGATCGCACGGGCTCGATTTTAGAGTAGCCATCAAGTGCAAGGCACTGCACCCAACATACGAAGCATCCCCGAGTCGTAGCAAGCTACAAGGACTCTTTAAGACACAACGTGTACCGCTGTAAGTCGAAAGTGAACAAACGGATCCACTAGATGACGAACCCCAACCTAACATCATGCATTTGTTGGAAGAATGTCCTATAAGTAACTACTTGAATTCCCACCTATGAATTCCCAAAATATCTAGCCATGCAATCTGGTACACGGATACAAGGATTAATAACACACAACTCCTATACTAACCCGTCACCTGTATCACATCCGTCAACACACGGCCAGAATCTCGGACCTTCATCTACAACAGATCCTCGTGATCACAACAACAAAGTATGGCAGTACTCCCGAACAATCTGCACCAGTACTGGGGACATCGGGGTTATCTCACCACTACTAGTATTGAAGCAATTACGAACATCCTTAGTTCTGAGATACTAAGAAATCTGAATGATAACGATGTGCTCAAGAATCCCCTAGAGCTCAACTCCCCTAAAACTCAAAGCAAATAGGAGGCACCAAGACAGAACTCCATCACATCGGCATCATATAGATTCCAAAAATATCTGTGTGATCCTAAAAAAAAAGTTCAGTGAGGAGAGGAGTAGAATTAAATTATTACGTCAAGATTCCTCACCAGAGCATAGAAGAGGAGAAAAAAGAATCCTACTCTCCGATATATAACTAGACTCAAAGTAGTTTTTCACTAGACTCGACTCGGCCAAGTTCGATCAATCAAGGGGGCTCCTAGGTCGGTACTGTTCTGATACCAACTTGTCACGCCCAAGATGCGACCCTATCCTCAATTTGGCACGAAGGCCTCGTCAGGGATAGAAGCGCATCTCGTCGTGTCGCAAGAATGGATATCGTTACAAGTACATGTACTGAAAAGAAGAGATATATGTACAGAATTGGCTTACACTCGCCACAAGCTACATCAGAGTCACATCAGTACAATACATAAACATCATGATGAAGAGCAGGGTCCGACTACGGACGAAAACAAACGAGAAAAGAAGAACGAAGTCCATCCTTGCTATCCCAGGCTGCCGGCCTCGAACCCATCCTAGATCGATGAAGAAGAAGAAGAAGAAGCAACTCCAAATGAACAATCAACGCGCTCGCGTCAAGTAACCTTTACCTGTACCTGCAACTAGTATTGTAGTAATCTGTGAGCCACAGGGGACTCAGCAATCTCATTTCCAAAGGTATCAAGACTAGCAAAGCTTAATGGGTGAGGTATGGTTAAGTGGTGAGGTTGCAGCAACGGCTAAGCATATATTTGGTGGCTAAACTTACGAGTACCAGAAATAAGAGGGGGAAGATCTACGCATAACGAACGTGAACTACTGATGATCATTAGAATGATCCTGAACACCTACCTACGTTAGACATAACCCCACCGTGTCCTCGATTGGAGAAAGAACTCACGAAAGAGACAGACACGGTTACACACACAGTTGGCATATTTGAATTAAGTTAACTTCAAGTTATCTAGAACCAGTGTTAAACAAAGTTTCCACGTTGCCACATAACCGCGGGCACGGCTTTCCGAAAGATTTAACCCTGCAGGGGTGCTCCAACTAGTCCATCACAAATTACCACAAGCCGCATAGAAATCCTCAATCACGAAGCTCGAGATCTCGTCGGATTCCCTAGTGGAAAACCTCAACTCTGAGATTACCCAAAGCATCACCAGAATCCCGATGCACAAGATATCTCGTCAAAGGTAAAACTAATCCAGCAAGGCCGCCCGACGTGTCCACGATCCCGATAGGAGCCGCGTATCTCGTTCTCAGGACACGACGGATGAGCTAGACGTCGGGATCGCTAATCCTCTGGGTGACCAGAGGGGCGCCGGACATCGCTCAGGTGGGACCAACACTCATGAGCACTGGCCCGAGGGTTGATTAAATTACTCCGCGGGTGCCGGCGGGTCCCTATGCATTATTATTAGGTTATTAGGCAAATGTAGTACCAAAGTTGGGCCTTGCCAGATCAGCTTTAATCTCAAACGAATTATCAAGGAGGTCCCCATAACAACCCCGATCGTGTTAGGAGCGCTCAATTATGGAACATAACACCGGTAGCCGAAACTAAGGGGGCAAAGGTGGAACAAAATACCAGGCTAGAAAGGCCGAGCCTTCCACCTTTTACCAAGTATATAGGTGCATTAAATTAAATAGCATTTAAATATGGTGATATAACAAGGAACCCATGTTATCACATGGAAGCAATGCACCTGCAACTAACAACGCTAACACAGGGTTAAGCAAGCAGTAACATAGCCAATCAGTGGTTTGCTAGATTGAACAGGTTGAAGGTTTTCATGGCATTGTTGAGAGGCTGATATTTAACATGTGGTAGGCAACGAGACATAATCGATAGAAGCGATAAAACTAGCATGGCAATGATAGTAATGGTATCTGGGGAAGTGGTCATCTTGCCTGAGATCCCGCTTGGAAGAAGAATGACTCGATGAAGCAAACGAACCGACGTAGTCAAACGGGTCCTCACAATCCGACACTCTTGCAGATCTCTATCGAGATGGAGCAAACCGGAAACAAGCATCAACACAGATATTCACCACACGATGCACAACATGATGCACAACCTAATATGATGCATGAGCAGTTCAAAGATGCAAGGCATGGTATGACAATTCACCTCACACCAACACTACACATTAAGTGAAGCTTGATATGCAACGAGTTGCATATCGACGAAACTCCACGTTTAATTATTTAGTTCACTCCCGGTTATTTACACGACAATATTAAAATGTTGTTAACATGGCACGGGGTGAAGCACAAATTAATCTACCTATCTAGGCATTTTAAATGAGGCCGGATACGACATATAGCATCTCCGAAATGACCGCATGCGTTAAATTCTAATTCTATCCAGATTTGTCCTAATCATATTTTATGTTTGTTAAACGGCAAAACAAAGTGATTCACATGATTCTACTCGTCGTTCTGGCCCATCTACATATATGGTACATCTCAAACGAAGCTATGGTTAAATAACTACGACCTAAACCGCTTCTAACATATCGACACGCAAACCGAAGCAAACAACACATTAAACAGTTTTTTAATTATGCATGAAAGTTGGAAAAAAATTAATCTACGCAAAATTCTATCCAAGTTACATATCTAACTTGTCGAAATCCGACGCACCGAATAGATTCCACGGGCGTTTGAAAATATACCTATATCCTATATCCTGAAATAGCAAAATTCCTAGCGTGGATAAAAAAAAGAACTGGGCCGAATCTGAAGACACAGTACAATAGGTCAGGCCCAAGCGTGACAGCATTTAAAAGAAGAAAAAAATACAAGGACAAACAACAAATATGGGGCAGCTGGGATTTGAAACAAGGACCCCTTGCAACCAGAGCGGCTGCGCTAGCCAACTTTCCTAGCACTCTGTTTTGATATAGCACAGGATTCTTTCAAAATGAAGTAGCAGTACCATGGCGCATGCACATCAACAAGAAAAACAGAGAAAAAAATATATAGCCACGGGTGGGATTCGAACCCCAGACCTGAGCGTCTTGGTTCACATGGTTTACCAGCTGGGCGAGGTGGGCGCTTGTGATTAAATTGGATTCCTTCCTAAATGAGCATACCATACTCTGAACCTGATCCTAAACCAACTGAAACTGAAACGGGACTATGTCTGAACCTGTCGGAAACTGGTTCGGCCATGGCTGTGCGCGCAGCAGCGCTAGGTGGTCGAAGATGCGGATCGGTTGTCCAAAACCGGCTGGAGACGCGGGAAACAACCGGATCCAGGACTGGGGGCTCCATTCCCGGCGACGAGGTGGCTTGGGGCGGCATGAACGCGGAGATCGAGCGACCGGCTGCAGGTCCTCTCCATGGTTGTTTCCCTGAAGAAAAGAACAAGAGGACACAGCTGAGCGACATTAGAGAGAGGGAGAGCACTAACGAGGGGAAGGGAGCAGGAAGGAGATGGGGACGGGAGAGGCTCGGCCTTGAGTGGCTCCTAGCGGTGGGGGGCCACCGGCTCCGACCTCCGGCGAGGTGCTGGCCGGACGAGGCTGCAGCTTGAGGTAGGGCTCTCCTGCTCGAGCGCCTTGGTTGCGCACTCACGTACAAGCGCGGGAGGAGGCAAGGCGAGGAGAGGCGGCGCGTCATACCCTCACGGTCGGCTCACCGGCTGCTGGCGGCACGGTGCTTTGGCATCGAGCGACCGCACGCTCCTCTTGGGCATACGACAAAGGTAGGGAGGAGGGGTTCTCAGCTGTGGGAGGGGTGGACGCGTCCATGGGCTGGCGGCGGCTGGATCAAGGGGAGAATCGGGGGAGCGCTGCTGGTTGGAGGAAATAGATCCGGGATGATCCCGAGGAGACTGGGTGGAGAGTGGCGGCGGTGGGTGGATGGGACAGGGGAAATTGTCCCTGAATTTTAGGGTTTGGGTCTGAGATTTAACAAGGGGCCTTTTAAATAGGAAGAGGGACAAACTTTTGACCATCAGATCATGATCGGGTAGCTTCGATTAGAGGAGGTTAGGGTTAGGTGGGTTGTGAGCTATGTAGAGTGGCTAGTCGGAGATGAGAGGGAAAACGGGCGGCGCGCAACGAGTTTTAAAACACCGACAAACGTCCGATGAATAACCGAAGACGGTGCCGCTACAGTCGACCGTTCGGGTACCAGACGGACTCCGATCGCGACGGAATTCGACAGGCGGCCTACCTATATTAAAATAAGACCGCACGTCAAATCTCACCCCAAACGGAGAAAGTTTTACGCACACTTTGAAAACAAGGTTTGACGATGCCGCGGGCGCGTGCGAGTGTGGTCGGACTCGGAACGAACAACAACGATAACCGGCAACTAACAACGGTTGCAACTTTTCAAAACTGGTGGCAACAAGGTGCCGATGCAATGCTGATGATGCGCATGATGCGATGATGATGCGACAGAAGAAAATAGACACACGACGAAAACGGAATAAAGGGGGGAATCTTCTGGAACGTCGGTCTCAGGCTGTCACACAATCCCTTCAAGATTGATTGCAAAGTGGGATCTGAAGGCGAAAAGTGCAACGAAGTAAAAGTGTAAGGCTGAAAATATGATGTGAAGTAGACCCGGGGGCCATAGTGTTTACTAGAGGCTTCTCTCAAAATAGCAAATATTACGGTGGGTGAACAAATTACTGTCGAGCAATTGATGAACCGCGCAAAGTCATGACGATATCTAAGGCAATGATCATACATATAGGCATCACGTCCGAGACAAGTAGACCGATACTTTCTGCATCTACTACTATTACTCCACATATCGACTGCTATCCAGCATGCATCTAGTGTATTGAGTTCATGACGAACAGAGTAATGCCTTAAGCAAGATGACATGATGTAGAGCGATAAACTCAAACCAATGATGAAAACCCCATCTTTTTACCCTTGATGGCAACAACATGACGCGTGCCTCGCTACCCCTTCTGTCACTGGGTGAGGTCACCGCACTGTATGAACCCAAAACCAAGCACTTCTCCCATTGCAAGAATCATAGATCAAGCTGGCCAAACAAAACCCACAACTCTAAGAGAATTATAAGGATATGAAATCATGCATAAGAGAGATCAGAAGAAACTCAAATAAGATTCTTAGATAATCTGATCATAAATCCACAATTCATCGGATCTCGACAAACACACCGCAAAAGAATATTACATCGGATAGATCTCCATGAAGATCATGGAGAACTTTGTATTGAAGATCCAAGAGAGAGAAGAAGCCATCTAGCTACTAGCTATGGACCCGTAGGTCTGTGTTGAACTACTCACGCATCATCGGAGAGGTCATGGTGCTGATGAAGAAGCCCTCCGTATCCAAATCCGCCCTCTGGCAGGGCACCAGAACGTGCCCCAGATGGGATCTTGCGGAGACAGAAGCTTGTGGCGGCGAAAAAGTACTTTGGATGATCTCTTGATTTTTTCTGGGATTTTAGGGAATATATAAGTGAAAGACCTAGGGCAGAGGTGGCTCAGGGAGCCCACAAGCCTGGGAGGCACGGGCCCCCCTGGCCGCGGCTAGGGGGCTTGTGGGGTCCTTGGTGGACCCCTGCCTTGGTTCTCAAGCATCCCGATCTTGTTCTGTTTCAGAAAAAATATTTTTGGAGGTTTCATTCCATTTGGACTCCGTTTAAAATCCTCCTCTGAAAGGGGTCAAAAACACGGAAAAAACAGGAACTAGCACTTGGCACTGAGTTAATAAGTTAGTCCCAAAAAGATATAAAAGGCATGCGAAACATCCAAAGTTTGACAGGATAATAGCATGAAACCATCAAAAATTATTGATACGTTGGAGACGTATCAAGCATCCCCAAGCTTAACTCCTGCTCGTCCTCGAGTAGGGAAGTGATAAAGACTGAATTTTTGATGTGGAATGCAACCTAGCATAGTTGTCCTTTGCAACTTCTTTCGTGTGACATGAATGTTCAGGTCCGTAAGATTCAAAACAATAGTTTGATATTGACATGAAAAACATAATACTTAAAGCAAACTAGCAAGGTAATCATGAACTTTCGAAATAACAAGGCCAAAGAAAGTTATCCCTACAAAATCATATAGTCTGGCTATGCTCCATCATCCCCACACAACTAATTTAAATCGTGCACAACCCCAGTATTGGCCAAGTAATTGTTTTCGCACTCTTACTTTCTCAAACCTTTTATAACTATCACGCAATACATGAGCGTGAGCCATGGATATAGCACTATAGGTCGAATAGAGTGTGGTGGTGGTTGTGAGACAAAAAGGGAGGAGATGGTCACCTTGACTCGGCGTATCAAAGGGCTATGGAGATGCCCATTAATAGATATCAATGTGAATGAGTAGGGATTCCCATACAAAGGATGCACTAGAGCTATAAGTATGTGAAAGCTCAAAAGGAGAACTAGTGGGTGTGCATCCAACTTGCTTGCTCATGAAGACCTAGGGCAATTTTGAGGAAGCCCATCATTGGAATATACAAGCCAAGTTATATAATGAAGATTCCCACTAGAATATGGTTGTGACGAAACGAGAGGCTCTCAATCATAAAGAACATGGTGCTATTATGAAGCACACAAGTGTGGAAAAAGATAGTAGCATTGTCCCTTCTCTCTTTTTCTCTCTTTTTTTTATTTGGGCTCTTGGGCCTCTTTTTCTCCCTTTTTTTATTTGGGCTCTTTGGCCTCTTTTTTTTTATTTCCTCACATGGGACAATTCTCTGATAATGATGATCATCACACTTTTAGTTACTCACAGCTCAAAGCTCAGAACGATAATGACTCTATAGGAAATGCCTCCGGCTATGTACTGGGATGTGCAACGATCTAGCTTGGCGTATGACGTTGAAACATCTCGCTAGCTATCTTACGATCATGCAATGGCAATATGAGAGTGACGCACAAGTCATGAGATGGAACGGTGGGAGTAGCATGGCAATATATCTCGGAATGGCTATGAAAATGACATAGTAGGTAGGTATGGTGGTTGTTTCAAGGAAGGCATACGGTGGGTTTGTGCACCGGCGAGAATTGCGCGGCACTAGAGAGGCTAGCAATGGTGGAAGGTGAAAGTGCATCTATATCGTGGACTCACATTAGTCATGAAGAACTCACATACTTGTTGCGAAAGTTTTTATTAGTAATTGAAACAAACTGCTAAACGCATACTCGTAGGGGAAGAGTTGGTAGGTGTTAACCATCGCGCGATCGCGACCACAACACAAAGGATGACAATCAATAGATCAATTATGCTCCGACTTCCTAACATAGTGGTTCACCATACGTGCATGCTACAGGAATCACTAACTTCAACACAAGTATTTCTAGAATCACAACACCCTACTAACATAACTCTTAATATTACCAGATCCACGTCTCAAAACTAATTGAGAGGAATCAAAACTTCTCTGTCTACTCAATGCACATGAAGATGGAGGTTTTTGTATCCTCTTTGGGTACCTATCACCTTTGGGGCTACTTTCGTAGCACAAGCCAACTACCAAGTCACGCACCGTCGTGCTCGAAAAGATCTAAGTGAAGCACAAAGAGCAAAATTATCTAGCTCAAAAGATATAAGTGAAGCACGATGAGCATTCTAGCAAAATCACGATGAGTGTGTGTCTCTCTCAAAAGGTGTGCAGCAAGGATGATTGTGACACAACAAAAAGAAAAGACTCCTACGATACAAGACGCTCCAAGCAAAACACATATCATGTGGTGAATAAAAATATAGCTCCAAGTAATATTACCGATGGATTGGAGACGAAAGAGGGGATGCCTTCCCGGGGCATCCCCAATCTTAGGCTTTTTGATGTCCTTGAATTTGGCTTGGGATGCCTTGGGCATCCCCAAGCTTGAGATCTTTACACTCTTTATCCCTTTGTCCATGAGAACATCACCCAGAACTTGAAAACTTCACAACACAAAACTTAAACACAAACTCGTGATATCATTAGCACAAGAAAACAAACTACCACCTCTTTAGGTACTGTAGAGTCGGGACTCCAATCCTAAGCCATAGAAATCCAGCATGTAACACATCGCATCCCTTTGCGGTCTCACGCACGGTTAACCCTACGGCTGCAGCCTTACCTTAGCCGGGACCGTTTGCGCCTTTTGACTCATGTATGCATTTGTGTCGCTAGCATTCCAATGACAAAGAACCCGGATCGACATGTCTAGTCATAAACCAAAGTGGCAGTTCCGCATAGGGACAGGCATACATGACCCAACAATGCAGGTGTCGGTCCACAGCGAATGTAGACGAGTCGTAGCAAGCTACAAGGACTCCATTACATCGCGTGACATTTCCCCAAAGGGGGACAGACACAGCAGCTAAGAAGGACACACGCCGGTCAGCCAATGTGTCCGGAGCAGTAGCGAGCTACCGTGCCTCGTTGGATCACAAAGAGGCATTTCCCTGTAAGGAGTGCTACTAAAGTTTACGGCTAGGTAAACGAACCCCATACATATCAAGTACGACACACGTACGCATGGCATACCGATATGTATAGATACATCGATGGCATCACAACATAACCATAAACATACAAGCTTTATTTAGGAGGCTCGGAAGAGCCACACACACAATATTACACAGTAAGGGTCTCACGACCCATCATAGCAGTCATTCAGTTAGAAGCCAGCGGAGGTGATTAAACTGTCTAAGTACAGACAGTTGAGACTAGAAGGCACATGGCCTGACTATACTACAGACCCAACCTAGGGCCAGATCGTAGCTAGGACACCAGCTACTCGTCGTCGTCGATGTCTAGGAAGAACCCTCCGTTAGGGTCATTAACAATCTCTGCAACAATTATTAAGAAAACATGAGTATGGAGGTACTTAGCAAGACTTTAGGATAACTATCTACTCATGCAATGTATAAATAAGGAATTGTGGGGTTCCATGCGGAAAGCCAGCATTTCACTCGTGGCTAGACAACTAGCATTTGAAAACAATTTTGGACAACTTGATTTCTCGCACACAAGTCCACTAACACCACAACAATACTCCATCGTGGAATCATTCCGTCTCCATATGGAAATGCCGTCCATTACACTCACGCTTATCTTGACAATTTTATGAGTAGCCATTGAAGTTATCTATGAACAACATATGTCTCCAAGTAGTCCATATCCGCGGACGCGGCTATTCGAATAGATCATAACCCTGCAGGGGTGTACTTAGTCACACACGCTCTCGCCACTTATCGCCATGTGCACGTCATGCACTTCGGCAACCTTCAAGCGGAAGCCCAGCGAGGGAGTCGGCCATGATCGTTAACCACACTAGTACCTAGTCCAGGTCTATCGCCTATCTGAGGGTAACCCGCACGGAAGTCCGCCCGAGGTTTCCGCCACGGCCTCAAACGATGTGCGCAGGGTTCCCAAGCCCACCATCCGGGTGCCACTTGGTACACCGTGCCACTGCCTACCGCATCACATCCCACCTCTCAGGTCAGCACTATGCACGGCCTCCAGCATGACTATAAACACCAGAAACTACTTGCAACTCCTGGACCGAGTACTAAGCGATTAATAAGCCGAGCGGGGTCATATTTCAGGGCCCAGCATGTGGTAGTATCTCATCTTGGATTACATACACGGAACTCAATTCCTAAGGACGGTTCCAATGAAACAACCCGCCATGTACTCCTACATAGCCTTTCACCGGTACCTTTACCAAATCAGGTTCAACTCACAACCTTTACTTACTGAACACATTATCACAATTCTGTTCATCTCCCAGATGACAGACCATACACAACTCTAAGCATAGCATGCATAGCAGGATAAGGCACATCATGGCTCAAGCAACTACCAGGTAGGTTGCAAGGTTCAGCTATTTACTGTGACAAGGACAGGTCATGCAAAGGAAGTGGGTTCAACTAACATGGCAAAAGCATTTGAAGCATTTGATCCTAATGCAATAAGTAAGTGCAGGAGCGAGAACATGGTATTTATCGGGATGATCAAAATGGTTGCTTGCCTTGTTGCTCAGAGGAGGTACAATATCCGTCAGTCGGATATTCGGTGGAATCCGGAGGAGCGGAGCCTACCGAAAAGAGTGACAACAATCAATAACAAGCATATGCAACAAGATGATGCATGAGCATGGCATGAGGATGCAAAGTGGTATACTATTATGGCTAACATTTATTAGGTTTGAAGTTGATTTGAATCAAATTCAAATATCACTTCAAACGAGGTATTCTCGGATACCATTTTAATTGAATCGACCTGATGCTGAGATCAACTTGCTTTTAACATGCATGGAATGACATGTTAGGTTGCTGGTTTGTGATTTGGACAGTGTTTGATCATATCATTTGAAGTGGAATTTAAATAATTTCCAAATTCCATCCCCAAAGTATTTATAAGAGTTAACTTATTCATTAATCTATATGTTTGGGTTCAGTAACATTTTCAAACATGTTTGAAAATGACATATTCAGATTCCTTGAATTTGTCTGATCTTTTTCATATATAAATTATTTTCATTGGACTTACAGATTATTTTCTGTGATTTTTAGAAGTTTTAGACATTTTTGGAATTATTTTCATATTAGAAATTCCTTTATTGCGTCACAGTGACGTCTCTGGTCAACAGGGGCTGGGCCAGGTCAAACCTGACCAGTGGGGTCCACTGGTCAGTGACCAGGGGCTAATCCCCGAGTTGACCAGCCGCTGACTGGGGTTTGACCCACCCTGGGGCCCACTGTTAGTGGCTAGGGGGGTGTTTAGTGGGTAATTAGGTTGACCACGTCGGCCCCACCGGAATATGGCCGGCAGCGACCACGGGCGCGGCGGAGGACTCGCCGGAGTTGAGCTAAACGGCGCTACAGGCATCGGTTTTGGGCGTGGTTTAGTTCTACGGCTAGCTAGCGAAGCACCGCATCTAAAGGGGAAGGAGCTGGACCTAGTGGTCACCGGAATCCACGCCGGCGACGAGGTCAGCGGCGGCTGCGGCTCGGGCATCGTCGGGAGTGGCGTTGCGAGACGCTAGCGAGCTAGGAGAGGGGCTCTACGGCATCTACAGAGCTCCAGGAGCTCATTTCTGAGCTCGGTCTCGCGAACGGGGTACCACAACGACGGCAACGACATGGCCGGCGACGAGGTCCTTCGGGCTCCGGCAGCTAACGGGGTTAGAGGAGGGGAATGTCCTCGGGAAGAGGGGGAATGGGAAGAGGAGCTCACGGCGGTTCTTCTGAGGCGGACGGCAGGGTCGGGGAGGTCCGGGAGGCGACGGATCGCCGGCGACCGGAGCTTCGGGGAGAGAGAGATGAGAGGGGGAGGGGAACGAGAGGCAGAGGGGAGGAGATAAGGCAGGGGGAGGAGGAGAAGAAGGCTCGGGGCGTCGCGCTGGCGCTCCTGGGGGCCTCCAGCGGCGAGCAGGCAGGCAGGAGGTGGCCGGGGCTGGCCGACGTGCTCATCTTCCCCTGTGCCTACTGGCAGGAGGAGGAAGATGACCGGGGAGCCCCTGGTGGGCTGGGCCGGCGACAGATAGAAGGTAAGCTTCTCTTTTCTCTTTTCCTTCTATTTTGTTCTGATTTATTTACTGACAATGTTTCCCATTTATTTTGGCTTCAAAATCAAACTATAAATAGTTTGAAAAATGTTGAGGTGTTAGTTGGAATATTTCCAATCACCCATAAAGTTTTCAGCATTTTTGAAAGCTATAAATATTTGAATTCAAATTTAAAACTTCAAAACCAGTAGTCTTGTTGGGGATATTGCCTCTTAAGTGACCCGCCGAATATGGGCCGGGTTACAGTTAAGGCGATTCATCCTTTAGGGCTAGTTGGGCCTCAGCCTGGGCGGTTCAAAGTCGCAGGATGGTTATGATTTATGGAAGGACTCTGGGTTTTGCAAGACGGCGACTTAGAGACCGCGGTGGTCACGATTTGTAAAAAGGAAGGGACTCTTGTAAACCCTAAGGCTTCGACCTATATATAAAGGCGAGTCTGGAGGGGGAGAGGCAGGTTAGAAATCATCGAGTGCTAGGTTTAGGCGAGTTACGCCTTCCTTGTAATCGAATCCATAACAATACACACAAAGCAGGACGTAGGCTATTACCTCCTCTCGAGGGGCCGAACCTGGATAAATCGTCGTGTCTCTTCTGCTTAACCCCTTTGAGTCGCCACCAAGGTGCGATGGCTCCAGTATCAAGTCCTTTCACGAGGACATCTGCCGTGACAAAACCACGATAGTTGGCGCCCACCGTGGGGCATGCGCACGGTGGAGTTGAGTTCTCAAAGGGAGCCCTATCAGGGTCTGGGAGTTATGCGGCGGCGCTCATGACTTGGAGCCGACGCGGCATAGCCTACATCGACAACCGGCGATGGGGACCTGAAGCAAATTCTCTCGAATCAGGCTACAGGGTCCCCTTCGGCAAGATCAACGTCTTCATCGGCATGATCGGGTCATCCGTCCCTGAGCCGGACATCTCCTCCGACATCGTCGAGCCGGCCAGGTACGTTCATCCAGTCGTAACCCGGAATCTGACCCACCCGGTCTTTGTGGGTTTCACGCAGGGGTCGGAGGAGCCAGAGCACGCGGCGGCTCAAGAGGTTACCCCCATCAACTCTGACGACGAATCATCCATGGGCGATTCCGATTCCATCCAGTCCCTCCACGGAGACGGTCTTGGGGGCTTGTCATTGGCCATGGATCCGGAAATCCTCGATCGAACCCGCCGCCAGATCGCCATCTACATGGCTGGGGCGACTCAACCCGCACAGAATCCCGCCGGAGGCGATGGAACCGGCGGGACGTCCAGAAGTGCGTCAGCAGTCCTGGTGGATTTAGCGGCGGAAATCACAAGACTAATGTCAACCCCCCTCATGCCAGAGAACCAAGAAGAGATAAATGCGGAGTTAGCAAAACTGAGGGAGGCGGTGGCAAAGGCCCATCAGGATGCTGAGACGGAGTCCGCCAGGATGGAAACTCGACAGGCCCAGATTACGGCCGAAAGGATGCGGTTGAACACCGACAATTGGCGGCTTGAAAGACAGCAGCGCGCATCCGACGCCGTCCATCAGCGGAGGCACCAGGGACGCCTGCCCCATGATCTCAATCCGACTCGCCTGTTCGACACTCCCCAAACACCCGGGATGGGAGCTGCTCCAGCAGGAGGGCTGGGACGCCCTCCTAACCCGCCGATTCAGCCGACTAAGGGTCAAATTCCTCGTTTCCGTACCCCCCGAGGCCACTTCTCTAACCCGGTGGATAACGTGCTTGCCGCAACTCGCCATCTGGAGTCTCTCCCGATCCACGGCAACACCCCAGCTGAGATCGAAGCAAGGAACGCCATCGAGATGTTGAAAACGGCGGTGGTCCAAAACGCGCAGTTCTCACACAGCCCCAAGCGATTGCACTCCACCCCCAGGCGAGCTATACCAGGGGTTGGCCGGAGGATCAGCCAGCCGTAAACAGCGCCCCGCGACACCTCCCGCAGGACAACCCGCCCGAGCGGGACCCGCCAGGCAAAGGTCCACCCAACATTCAAGAGGCTCAGACTCCTCCCGCGGGGACCGGAGGGCGAGTTGGGGTGCCCTGCTTGTCCCTGGCCCTTCGAAACGAAAGAATGCCCAAGGATTTCAAAGGATCGAGAAAGGTGCCTAATTACACACCAGATCTCGAACCAACATCTTGGATCGAGGGCTATGAGATCGCCATGGACATGCTCGACGTAAACGAGGCGGTTTGCGCCAGATATTTCACCATGATGCTCGAGGGATCGGCACGGACCTGGTTGAAAAATTTACCCCCCAATTCTATCCAGTCCTGGGCCGAGTTGAAGGAGCGTTTCATCAAAAACTTCCGGGGAACCTGTAAACGGCCGATGACAATCGTCGACTTGCAACACTGCGTGCAACGCCCGGATGAGTCGGCGCATCATTGGTCGCGGCGAGTCACGGAAATTATCCATTCATCGGATGGCATCACGGCAGCGCAAGCTGTGCTTATCCTCGAACACAACTGCCACTACGAACCGCTGGTCCAGAAACTGGGGCGACTCAAACGGAAAGTTCAGGATATGGGCGAGCTGATGGATACCCTCACTAGGTACGCCGAAGCCGATGATACCAAGGATCCCGGCGAGGATGGTAAGGGTAACTCGCCCAAGAAGGGCGATTCAACGAATAAGCACACCCGCGTCCAAGGCCGCAACCGTCATAACCAGGGGACCAACGGCAAGCGTAGGCCACATGAGGAGCCCTCGGACCTGGTTGCCAACACCAACTCCAATGACGGCAAAAAGAAGAATCGAGGCTTCAGTGGGAAAAGACCACGTAACTACGAAGAGCTGCTCAAAGGCCCTTGCCCGCACCACGCCACGGCCGACGGCCCGGCGGCCCACTCCTGGGAAAACTGCTTCGTGATGCGAGAATTTCGGGCCGAGGCAATCAAGAAGAGCCAAAGCGAAGATCCAAACCGTCGCCAAGACCAACTCACCGCGCCCAACCAAAGGCGCAACCCCTTCGGTGGTTTTCGCGAACAAGAGGCACAGGGGGGCCCGCAGCCAGGCGGCGGCCAGTACCCGGTGCACCACCAACGGCGGTACAACCCGCCGGGACTTTTCCAACAGCCGCCCCCACAGGGGGCTCCGCAGGACCAGGATGACCATGGGGGCTTCCGCAACAATCCTAAACAGCTAAGTAATGGGCAATATCATGTTTTCACCACTAATGCTTGCAGACGTGATAAAAAGGTAAATCACCGGGCATACAGCGTAATTGAGCCGGCGGTTCCCAGATATCTCCACTGGTCCGAACAGACCATAACATGGAGTAGAGAGGATCACCCGCCAAGAATAGATAACCCGGGCGACCTGGCATTGGTCGTGGCTCCCCAAGTCGCAGGTTACACTCTATCGAAAGTACTAATGGATGGCGGCGGCAGCATTAATATCCTATACTTCGACACCTTCCGGAGGATGAATCTATTAGAGAAAGACTTGATGCCTTCAACCACGGTCTTCCACGGCATCGTCCCGGGCAAATCGGCTTATCCGATAGGCCGGGTCAGGCTCTCAGTAGCGTTTGGAACTGCGCAGAATTACAGGTCGGAGTTTCTGGTCTTCGAGGTGGTCAAACTAAAAAGCCCGTACCATGCGCTGTTCGGGCGACCGGCTTACGCTTGCTTCATGGCCTGCCCGTGCTACGTCTACCTCAAGCTCAAAATGCCTGGTCCTAAAGGGCCCATCACAATCGACGGAGATAGAAGAATTGCAAAGGAGTGTGAGGAAGGAGACGCGGCCTATGCGGAAGTCGCCTGCGCGGCTGAAGAGCTCAAAAACCACCGGGCCAATGTTGACCCGGCAGACATGTCACCACTCAAGAAACCAACTACAGATTCCGAGTCGCCCCTCAAGTTCAAACCAACGGATGACACGAAGACGGTCGACTTCGTCCCTGGCGACTCATCCAAGCAGTTTACCATTGGAACGGGTCTGGACCCCAAATAGGAAAGCGCGCTCATCGAATTCATCCGTGAGAATCGGGACATCTTCGCATGGAAACCCTCGGACATGCCGGGTGTACCGAGAGAATTCGCTAAGCACCATCTTAATATTGACCCAAAATGCAAACCTGTCCAACAATACCTTCGCAGGTATAACGAGGAGCGACGGAAGGCGATTGGAGAGGAAGTCGCCCGTCTTTTAGCCGCCGGGTTCATCGTGGAAGTCTTTCACCCCAAATGGCTAGCTAACCCGGTGTTGGTACTCAAGAATAATGGCACGTTCCGTATGTGTATTGACTATACGGACCTCAACAGAGCTTGCCCCAAGGATCCTTTCGCTCTTCCCCGCATTGACCAAATCATTGACTCGGTGGCGGGATGCGAACGATTGTGCTTTTTGGACGCTTATTCAGGTTATCATCAGATCAAAATGGTTGTGGAAGATCAGGAGAAGACTGCTTTCATAACCCCCTTCGGGGCCTTTTGCTATGTGTCCATGCCGTTCGGGCTCAAGAGCGCAGGAGCGACTTACCAACGCTGCATCCAGAATTGTCTTCATAGCCAAATTGGCCGCAACGTCCATGCTTATGTTGACGACATAGTGATCAAGACCCGTCGGGACGAGACACTTCTGGAAGACCTTAAGGAAACCTTTGATAATTTACGGGTATATCAGATGAAGCTAAATCCTACCAAGTGCGTTTTCGGCGTACCTGCGGGAAATCTACTGGGTTTCTTGGTATCGGAGCGCGGCATCGAGGCTAACCCGGACAAAATTGAAGCGGTTACTTCCCTCAGCAAGCCGACGAATGTTAACCATGTTCAGCGATTGGCGGGTCGCATTGCGGCTCTCGGTCGTTTTGTGAGCCGCCTCGGAGAAAAGGCGATTCCTCTTTATCAATTATTGAGAAAGTCCGACCGATTCGTGTGGACAGAGGAGGCTGACGAGGCACTTCAGGCCTTGAAACATCAATTGGTTAACCCGCCGGTCCTGGCGGCCCCGACTGAAAAGGAGCCTATGCTCCTGTATATCGCCGCGAATTCCAAAGCGGTCAGCGTGGCTGTGGTCGTCGAAAGAAAGGAGGAAGGAAGGGAACACCCGGTACAACGCCCGGTGTACTTTATCAGTGAGGTGTTAACTCTCTCCAAACAGCGATACCCACATTGGCAGAAACTAGTCTACGGGGTGTTCATGGCGAGTCGAAAGCTTAAACATTATTTCCAGGAACACCCGATCACCGTGGTCAGTTCCGCGCCCCTCAGCGACATCATCCAAAACCGCGAGGCAACAAGGCGAATCGCCAAATGGGCAATAGAACTTGGGTCACATCACATACAGTATACCCCCCGCACGGCCATCAAGTCCCAGGCACTAGTTGATTTCGTCAATGATTGGACGGAGCTTCAGGCTCCGGAAGATCGGCCTGACCTTACCTATTGGACTATTTATTTTGATGGATCCAGGCAGTTGGAGGGCTCGGGGGCGGGTGTGGTGTTGATATCCCCTCAAGGAGATAAGTTCTGCTACGTCCTCCGGCTCATGTTCCCTTGTACAAATAATGCAGCAGAGTATGAAGCTCTGCTTCACGGTTTGCGACTAGCAAAAGAGATGAACCTAACCCGAGTCAGATGTTTTGGGGACTCAGATTTGGTGGCGCAACAGGTTTCGGGCACCTGGGACTCTCGAGATCCTATGATGGCGGCTTACAGGCGAGCCGTATCTGACGTGGGGGGCTATTTTCATGGGTACCAGGTTGATCATGTTGATCGGTGACTCAACGAAGCAGCTGATGCCCTCTCGCGACTCGGCTCACAGAGAAAACCGGTCCCCCCCTAATGTCTTCTTGGATGTCCTGCATAAACCGTCCGTAACTGTACCCACGGAGGAGGAATTGGCGATACCAGATCCCGAGTCTCAGCTTGTGGCGGCTCTCCATGTCGCTCCGGATTGGGCTCTTCCTTATCTAGCGTATCTTGCTCGTGGCGAGTTACCCAATGACGAAGTTTTGGCTCGCCAGGTTGTTCGGCGTAGCAAGTCCATGGTTATCATTAATGACGAGCTATATAAATGAAGTGCTTCAGGGGTCTTTCAGCGGTGCGTTTCCTCCGAGGAAGGATGCATAATCCTAAATGACATCCATTCTGGAGACTGCGGACATCACGCCGGGTCACGTTCTTTGGTATCAAAAGCCTTTCGACACGGTTTCTTCTGGTTGACGGCTCACGCAGATGCAGAAGATATAGTACGGCAGTGTGAGGGGTGCCAACGATATGGGAGACAGGCTCATGTGCCGGCTCAAGAATTGAGGATGATCCCCATTACTTGGCCTTTCGCGGTCTGGGGGCTAGACATGGTCGGTCCCTTTAAGATGTCCTCCAACAAGAAAACTCACTTATTGGTGGCGGTTGATAAATTCACTAAATGGATTGAGGCGGAGCCTGTTGGGACTTGCGATGCGGAGACTGCGGTAAAATTTCTGAAGAAGCTGATTTTCCGTTTTGGATATCCACACAGTATCATCACGGACAATGGTACTAACCTGTCCCAAGGAGCGATGTTGGATTTCTGTCGCCGTGAACATATCCGGCTTGATATCTCTGCAGTTGCTCACCCGCAGTCAAACGGACAGGCCGAGCGGGCGAATCAGGAAGTTTTGCGAGGGATCAAACCTCGGCTCATAATTCCCCTGGAAAGAACTCCAGGATGTTGGGTGGAGGAGTTACCTTCGGTATTATGGAGCATCCGGACCACCCCGAATCGGTCCACGGGGTTCACCCCTTTTTTCTTGGTCTATGGTGCAGAGGCCGTCCTCCCTACCGACATAAGGCATGATTCTCTTAGAGTCACCGCATATGTGGAGCGAGACAACGAGCTGGCGCGTCAGGACTCTTTGGATGCCTTGGAAGAGGCACGTGACTTAGCAGCGGCTCGTTCGGCGATCTATCAGCAAGATCTGCGGCGTTATCATAGTCGCCGGGTGAAGAGTCGGACCTTCCAGGAAGGCGATTTGGTGCTTCGACTGATACAAGATCGGGCAGGCATGCACAAGCTTTCGCCCCCTTGGGAGGGACCTTTTGTTGTCAGCAAGAGCCTCCGCAATGGTTCTTACTACTTGATGGATCTTCGGCCTGATCGACCGACTACGGGGGCTGAGTCAACTCGCCCTTGGAATATTGCCCATTTGCGGCCTTATTACACTTGAGTTCCTAAAACTCCATGCTTTATAAGTTTTTCAATTTTCATTATGGAATAATATAATGTTTCCATGACTCGGGGGCTTCTTCTTTAAGAAAAAGAGAGAGCAATTTCATGACATCCTGTTGCGACCTTATGAGCCGACAGAACATGCATTAAGGGTGGGTGCACGAGCTTTCTGACTCGCCTCCCCCTGTCGCGACCGTATGAGCTGACGAAACCTGCATTAAGGGTGGGTGCACGAGCTTTCTGACTCGCCTCCCCCTGTCGCAACCGTATGAGCCGACGAAACCTGCATTAAGGGTGGGTGCACGAGCTTTCTGACTCGCCTCCCCCTGTCGCGACCGTATGAGCCGACGAAACCTGCATTAAGGGTGGGTGCACGAGCTTTTTGACTCGCCTCCCCCTGTCGCGACCGTATGAGCCGACGAAACCTGCATTAAGGGTGGGTGCACGAGCTTTTTGACTCGCCTCCCCCTGTCACGACCGTATGAGCCGACGAAACCTACATTAAGGGTGGGTGCATGAGCTTTTTGACTCGCCTCCCCCTGTCGCGACCGTATGAGCCGACGAAACCTGCATTAAGGGTGGGTGCACGAGCTTTTTGACTCGCCTCCTCCTGTCGCGATCGTATGAGCCGACGAAACCTGCATTAAGGGTGGGTGCACGAGCTTTTTGACTCGCCTCCCCCTGTCGCGACCGTATGAGCCGACGAAACCTGCATTAAGGGTGGGTGCACTAGCTTTCTCACTCGCATCCTCCTGTCGCGACCGTATGAGCCGACGAAACCTGCATTAAGGGTGGGTGCACGAGTTTTCTGACTCGCCTCCTCCTGTCGCGACCGTATGAGCCGACAAAATTACTCGTGTTATGATTTGACCTTGGAGATTTTTATCCTCACTACTTATTCGTTGAAACTGTTTGTAGTTCTTTTATTTTCACAGATAAATGTGCTCAAGGTTTTCATCCTTGGCGAATTGAGCGTTTCAGGCGATTCTGATAAGGATTAACAAAATATTTTAAACCGCTTCAAAAGCGGTACAAGGGTTTTTGCAGAAGATGTCATCAAAACATGGTACTGACTATTACATGGCTCTTGGGCCAAATTCAAGGAAAATCTATTCCGCTAAGTCCTGGCGTGAGCTCTGACCAGCTTCGATTTGTAAATCGCCCAAGACCCAATTGCATCTGGACAAAGAGGCAAAGTCGTCTTCATCGGTTAAGATTGATGCCAGGTCTGTTTCCCAGTCGAAGGGATTCTTGGGTCGCCGAGGGATAAGGTTGGTCACCACGAAGGTTGGCGGGTTGATTTTCTTATTCTTATCATCGTAAGCCGCCTGATATTTTGTCAAGTCAAGGCTGGCGGCGAGTTCAGTCGCGGCCAGTCGAGAATCCTTGACAACCTTCTGGTAGTCTTCTTCCATGCACTCCGAGCCGTCATCTTTAAGCTGAGGGAAGCCGGCAGCTACTTCTTCCAAATTAATTTCTTGAGCATACGCCAGGAAGCAACTCAGAGCCGTCAGGACACCCTTCCGGGCGGCTGATCGGGTTAACTCGCCGATCTGGGGAGGCAGTGTGGATAGATATCCAAGCACCTTCTTGATGGAAGTTATGGGCTCCTTTGCACCTATCACAGCTTTGACGGTCAGCACACTGCCTGTGTATAGTTGTTCCGTTAGTGTATAGATCGCCTTCAGCATCAACACGCTGTCGTCTTGCAGATTGGCGACTCTCGAGCCTGTGATTAAATAACCGGTAAGTTAAACATTAAGGAATTTGCCCAAGGAAGAGGATAAGATTGGAGAGTTAGGTAAAGCTTACCAAAGATGGCTTGTGTCATGTTGGAAATATGGCGCTTTCAGCCGGATAGCTCCTGCTGCACAGTTGCCAGCTTTGCTTCTGCTTTTTCGGCTCTCTTCAAAACCGCGCTGCGGTTAGCCTGAGTTCTTTCTAACTCGGCTTTGAGCTTTTCCAGTTCAACCAGAGCCAACTTATATTTGTCTTCCGACTGAGTTCGGGCATCTTGTTGGTCAGCCAAGTTTTTCCTTAAATCGCCTAGGGCCAGTTCGGTCTGGGCAAGACTTTCCTGTTCAAAATTTAAAACAAAGACAAGTCTCAGAATTATTGCAAGGCAATACCCCTGACACTTGGGGGCTAATGTATAATTTCTGAAGGGAAATTATACAGAAAACAAGACCCGGCTCATCATTTTACTGATAACCCGGCCCTTGGGGGTTACTGGCCGTGAAGCTTTTAAAAGACCCGGCTCATCATTTTACTGATGACCCGGCCCTTGGGGGTTACTGGGGATAATATAGAGTATAAATTTTACCTCATGCTTGTTATTTAACATCTTCAGCAGATTCTTTTCCATCTCGTAACTCGCTTCCACGCGACTTGCGAAGCCAGAACAGAATTCTTTAAATTCCAGACCTGCATAGTCAGAAAGTTTCGCCTTGGAAGGCCCAGACTCGGGAATTGATGGAGAAGGGGATGCTATATGTTTGGAGAGGATTGTCACTGCCGGCTCGGAGAAACCAAAACCAGTAATGACCACAGCATTTGGGTCATCAGCTGTCGCCATTACGACCGGTGATCTAGGGGCATCCGTTGATCCTTTGGGCGACTCAGGAGGGTTTGCTTGAATTGTCGGCTCGTTTTGACTCGGATCTTCTTGAGTCGGAGTTGCTTTCCTCGGAGGTTCAGAAGTGGCGTCAGGGATTGATCCACTGGTTTTCCTCTTTTTGGCTTGCGCCCTAATGAATGAGATAGGCGTGTTAAAAAATTAAAAAGAGTGCTATTCTCAAGGATCAGGACAAGAAACTTACCCCGGGACTCGGATCATTGGTGGAAGGGTCGACATCACTGAGTCGCCAGAAGTAGGGGGAGAATCCTGTAGAATTTGTACATCGATAATACAGGCGGGTTATGACTGTGATCCAAAGCAACACGAACAATGGTTGCTCAAATAAAAGAAAAAGGAGGTACCTCGCTTGGTTTTCTTTTGTTCGTTGTTGGCAAGCCAGGTGTTAGGTCGCCAGAATGACTTCGCGTTTTCCGTTTCGAGGCGTGCTGCGTTTTCTTCAGTAAGAAATTTGGGTCCAAATGGGCATTTGGATGTGAGAGAGGTACTTTTCCACATATTCGCCGGGCCGGCTTAGGTGGAGAAGGAGATGAATCGGAGGAGACGGAAATTACCTCGACAGAATCTTCCTGGCTTTCGTTATCTTCATTCTATTATAAGAGGAGTGAGAGATAAATAAAAGTTAAAAGGTAATAGGTGGCGAGTAAAAAAGAGGACGGATTGGTACCTCGGAGAGTGCGTCGCCAGCTTGAGATTCGTCGACTTCAGATGGCTCGGCTGCAGCCGATTTACCTTTGCCTTTGTTTTTCTTGGAAGGCGGCTTAGCACTCTTCATGGCTTGTTTCTTAGGTCTCCGAGACCAGAACTTGTCGCCTTTCTGGAAAGGGATGTGGCATGAAGTCACGATGACAGTAAAACAGATGGAATAAAAATTGAGGGCGAGTTAGCCTTGGTTACCTTGGGCGCCGGGTTAATCTTGCAGAAGGGCTTAAGGCCGATTTGGGCGCACTTTGCTGTAGGCTCGCCGGTCAGCTTCTTGATGATAGCGATGATGTCTTTTTCTGTTAATGCTGTGTGAAAGTAGCATTGGGGATGATCCAGAGTACCGTCAAATTCACACATCAAGCCTTCTCGGCGGCTCAGAGGAAGGATCCGCCATTCGACCCAGCAGCGGATCAGGTCAACCCCGGTGAGACCGTTGTTAGTCAAGGATCTCAGTTCAGACAGAATTCGGACAAATTCCGACTCTTCTTCCTCGGTGAGCTTGTCAGGGAGCTTGAAGTTGACCGGAAGGCGGCTTGGCCTGTAGCCCTGAAGTTTGTTCTCGCCGGCAGGGGATGTTTCTTTGCAGTAAAACCAAGATTCACCCCAGCCTTTGGGATGGCTAGGCATAGTGAGTGAAGGGAACGGACTGTCCCTGCGACGCTGGACGTTGACCCCGCCGAGTTCCAAACTGGGGCCATTGTGGAATTCCGTCTGGCGATTCAAGTGGAAAAAGTACCAAAACAGAGGGACGGAAGGCTCGATCCGCAAATAAGCTTCGCAAAGGACTTGGAATTGACTTAGGTTGCTTATGGAATTGGGTCCCAAATCCTGGAGTCGGACGTTCATAAAATTCAGGGCGTCCCTAAGGAATTTAGATCCGGGCGGCTTAAAACCCCGTTCTAAGTGTTCCACAAAAACTACTATCTCCCCTTCCTTGGGGTTGGGTAGGTCTTCTCCTAACCCGGTGCGCCATCCGATGACGTCTTGAGGATCCAAGCAGCCCGCTTTCACGTAATTCGCCAAAACAGCATCATCGACTTTGGTGGGAAGCCAATCGCTCTTGAAAACGGCACCCATGCTACAAATAGGCAAGAAAATGGTATTACATGTCTCGAACATTTACTATGTGAGTCGGGACTAGCTTCTGCTTAACCCGCCGGATTGGGAGGCCGGGTTGGGCTGATGTGGCGACCTATCGGAGCAGGGCTATTCTCAGAAGCGACGCTACTGTGGGTGGTAAAATTTATTCTTTCCGAAACACTAAGGGAAGGACGAGGTTCCCAAACAGCTTTTTGCAAACAATGAAAGAGGAATGGATCTATTCAACAGATATAAAAGCTTACGGACGTGGCTAAAACATGAACGATGTGTGATCAGGATGGTGCCTCATGTTTGAAAAGACTAGTCTATTTAGAAAATTCGCAAGGGCACAGATGGATAGGATTGTTCGAAGCACTGGGTGCCCTAATGGCGCTCAGACTAATCAGTTCGACAGTTAAGATGGTGACGAGCATAGAGCTTCGGAACTATGGCAATGGCGGCAGCAAGAACAAGAAATAAATCTACCCTTAAAGAAGGGGAAACAGTGGCCTAACCTGAAGATCTTGGTCAAAGAAGATCGGCGATGATGGAGGTTGTTGGAGAAGGAGGGGACCCTCGGCGGCGGCGGAGCCTGGCGACGGCGACGACGTGCGGGCGGCGCTGGAGCTCCTCGAACGGCGCCGGAGCTCTTCGAACGGCAGCGGCTTGCGGGCGACGCCGAAGCTCCTCGAACGGCGACGGCTTGCGGGCGGCGCCGGAGCTCCTCGAACAGCAACGGCTGGCCGGCAGCACTGGAGTTCTTCGGACGGGAGTGGAGTTTGCGGCCGGCGGCGAAGCCTTCGGGATGCGGAGCGTTTCTTCTCGCTGAGATGATGGTGGAGGGATTGACGAGACTGGTGGGTGGCCGGTGTCAGCCCTGTCCCTTCCGCCTATTTATCAGGACGGGCGCGGGGATCGAGGCGCTATGAGCGGGAACCATCGAGGAAGGAAAGATTCGCCATGATGACGTCCGAAAATTTTGGGATAATGATGCACTAAAAGATCCGTTGGGATTGTGTTGGAGTTCCCGAAAATCGAGGCCTGAGGAAAGTACTGATGGGAAATGCGTTGGCGGCTCAGACACTTTTTCCGGTACCAGTTGGCGAGTTAAGACTTCTGGTGTACGGAGGAACACAGAGGAGTGAATCGCCTTCAACTAAAATGGAAGCATTGGCATGAAGATTCAAGTCAATTTGGGGCCTAATGTTGGGGATATTGCCTGTTAAGTGACCCGCTGAATATGGGCCGGGTTACAGTTAAGGCGATTCATCCTTTAGGGCTAGTTGGGCCTCAGCCTGGGCGGTTCAAAGTCGCAGGATGGTTATGATTTATGGAAGGACTCTGGGTTTTGCAAGACGGTGACTTAGAGACCGCGGTGGTCACGATTTGTAAAAAGGAAGGGACTCTTGTAAACCCTAAGGCTTCGACCTATATATAAAGGCGAGTCTGGAGGGGGAGAGGCAGGTTAGAAATCATCGAGTGCTAGGTTTAGGCGAGTTACGCCTTCCTTGTAATCGAATCCATAACAATACACACAAAGCAGGACGTAGGCTATTACCTCCTCTCGAGGGGCCGAACCTGGATAAATCGCCGTGTCTCTTCCGCTTAACCCCTTTGACTCGCCACCAAGGTGCGATGGCTCCAGTATCAAGTCCTTTCACGAGGACATCTGCCGTGACAAAACCACGACAAGTCTTTTGCATTTATTTAAAATGCCAAAAGTATAAAGGAAATGGTTTCCTTCATTGTTTATTTGTTTTCAAGAATTATCAGAAAAGTTGAACTTTTCTTGAGGCCATTTTGGGTTCATTGATTTGAATAAGTTTATAATTCTTTTGAATTTGAGAAGTGGCTAGGGTTTTTGAGTTTTCCTTCACCACTTACTTTGATCTTGTTGCAATTTTCTTGGATGCAATGCAAAGATGATATGAGCACAATGCTAAACCTTCGTTAGAGTTCCAGGGATGTGAAAACTCACCCCCACTCAAAAGAATCTCGTCCCGAGATTTAGAAGTCGTCGGGAATAGCGCGGGATACTCTTGTCGAAGACGATCCTCTCTTTCCCATGTTGCCTCTTTCTCAGAATGATTTGACCATTGAACTTTAAGAAATTTAATGTTCCGACGTCTAGTAGTACGCTCAGCTTGGTCGAGAATACGAACAGGGTATTCTCGATAAGAAAGGTTATCTTGGAGATCAAGCGTTTCGTGGTCCACTTTACGGATAGGATCCAAAAAGCAACGCCTGAGTTGCGAGACGTGGAAGACATCATGAACCTTGGAAAGATGCGGAGGAATTTCCAACTGGTAGGCAACTTCTCCTCATTTGGCAAGAATGCGAAAAAGACCAATGTAACGAGGATCCAACTTGCCCTTGATACCGAATCGATGGGTGCCCTTCAAAGGTGTAACCCGAAGGTAAGCCTTCTCGTCAACTTCAAAGGTCACAGCCTTATGATGACGATTATAATGGCTCTTTTGACGAGACTGGGCTGTTTTCAACTTTTCACGAATAATGCGAACCTGCTCTTCTGCATCCTGGATCATATCCAGGCCAAAGAGTTGCCTCTCTCCGGTTTCTGACCAATTAAGAGGTGTTCGACATCTTCGTCCATAGAGAACTTCAAAAGGGGCTTTGCCCAAGCTTGATTGATAACTATTGTTATAAGCAAATTCGGCGAATGGAAGGCACTTCTCCCAATTCATACCGAATGATATAACACAAGCTCGGAGCATATCTTCAAGGATTTGATTCACTCTTTCTACTTGACCACTTGATTGAGGATGCAAAGCAGTGCTAAAAGATAAGTGAGTCCCCATAGCATTCTGAAAACTTTCCCAGAATCGAGAAGTAAAGATACTCCCACGGTCTGAGTTAATCTCCAGGGGAACACCATGAAGAGACACTATTCGAGAGATATATAACTCTGCTAGCTGGCTAGCTGTTATACTCTCACAAACTAGAAGAAAATGAGCAACTTTGGAAAGACGGTCAATGACCACAAAGATAGCGTTATTTCCTTTCTTGGTCTTGGGAAATCCGGTAATGAAATCCATACTAACTTTATCCCATTTCCATTCAGGAATAGCTAAAGGTTGAAGAGTGCCAGCAGGCCTTTGATGTTCTGCCTTAACTCGACGACAAACGTCGCAGTTAGCAACAAACTCAGCAATTTCTCTCTTCATCCTAGTCCACCAGAACCTCTGGCGTAGGTCCTGATACATCTTAGTACTACCGGGATGAATGGTGAGAGGAGAATCATGGGCCTCCTTAAGAATTAACTGCCTTAGATGTAGGTTCTTAGGAACCACTAGACGATTCTGGAAGAACACAACACCTTGATCATTCATGGAAAATTCTTTAGCGTTTCCGCTAATAATATTCTCCTTGATCCGTGATATACCCTTGTCACGCTTCTGGCCAGCTATAATTTGATCCTTAAGGGTAGGCTTCGCCACTAGGGTAGAAAGGAATCCTTGAGGAACAATATGAAGATTCAACTTCCGAAAGTCCTCATAGAGATGTGGTTGACCTTGTTGTAACATCAAATTGTTACAATAAGATTTACGACTTAGTGCATCAGCCATAACATTGGCCTTCCCCGGGGTGTAAGTTATCCCTAAGTCGTAATCCGAGATCAACTCAACCCACTGTCTTTGCCTGAGATTCAAATCCGGCTGGGTGAAGATATATTTCAAACTTTGGTGATCAGTGAATATTTCGCAACGATTACCCAGAAGGTAATGTCACCAGGTTTTTAGTGCATGGACCACAGCTGCAAGCTCAAGGTCATGTGTGGGATAATTATCCTCATGTGGACGCAACTGTCGAGATGCGTATGCGATCACATGACGATCTTGCATGAGAATGCAACCTAATCCTTGTCGCGAGGCGTCGCAATAGATAACAAAGTCTTTAGAAAAATCTGGTGGTAGCAACACAGGTGCGGAAGTCATGCGTCTTTTCAGTTCCTGAAAACTATGCTCACACTATGGTGTCCACTCGAACTTTTTTTCCTTCTTGAGGAGTTCAGTTAGAGGCTTTGCAACCTTGGAGAAATTCTCGACAAAGCGACGACAATAGCTCGCTAGACCAAGAAAACTCCTAACTTGCTTAATCGATTCAGGTTGAGTCCAATCAAGGACGGCTTGAACTCTCTCGGGATTGACAGCAATACCCTTACCAGAGATTACGTGAGCTAGATAGGTCACTTCTGGTAACCAAAATTCACATTTTGAAAACTTGGCATAAAGGCGATGCTCTCGAAGTTTCGTCAATACCAGCCTTAGATGCTCGGCATGTTCTTGTTCGTTCTTCGAGTAGATGAGAATATCATCGAGGTATACCACAACGAATCTATCCAAATACTCCATGAAGATTGAATTCATCAGACGAGAGAAGGTGGCTGGGGCATTGGTTAAACCGAAGGACATGACGGTGTACTCGTATTGGCCATAACGAGTAACAAAGGCCGTTTTTGGAATGTCCCCGTTCCTGATCTTGATTTGATGGTATCCCAACCTCAAATCCATTTTTTAGAAGACTGAGGATCCAGCGAGCTGATCATACAGGTCATTGATCCTGGGGAGCGGATACTTGTTCTTTATGGTGACCAGATTAATTGGTCGGTAATCTACAACCATCCGATCCGTTCTGTCTTTCTTCTTGACGAAGAGGACGGGGCAAGCCCAAGGAGAAGAGCTAGGACGAATGAAACATTTATTCAAGGCCTCATCTAGTTGCTTCTTAAGTTCGGCTAGCTCCAGGGGTGCCATCTTATATGGTCTCCTGACTATTGGAATAGTTCCCGGAACAAGATCTATCCCGAACTCTACATCTCTGTCAGGTGGAATTCCTGGCAGTTCCTGTGGAGAAACATCGGAGAAGTCACGGACAATCGGGATGTCTTCAAGTTCCGGAAGAGGGTTGGCATTTAGGGAATAGAGTTGGCATTTGGCAACTCGAGTAGAGACATTGACTATCTCACCCGAGGGATGGGTAAGCTGAACATTTATAGAATGAGTATCAATCTTGGCATAATGAGCTGACATCCAGTCCATACCCAAGATGATATTAATATCCGAAGATTTCAGGGCTATCAATGAGGCTAGAAAAACTAGCCGGTCTACTAGAATTTCATTGTCATAGGTTATCCTAGAGGTTTGCCATTTACTACCAGGAGTTTGGACAACCAATGGAATTGGCATATCACAAAAGACATGTTATGCAACTGTGCATAACTTTCTGAAATGAAGGAATGAGAAGACCCAGTGTCAAAGAGAACAGATGCTGGGTGATGATTAACAAGAAGCGTACCCAGTATGACGTCGGGATCCTCTGCAGCTTCTTCTGCTGATACATAGTTCACACAGCCACGTGCAGGAGTTGGCTTCACATAGAAAGCTTTGCCCGACTTGCCTTGCCCGACGGACTTTCCGGGTTGCTTGGCACCCACATTTTGAGGACACTCACGGGAATAGTGCCCTGGTTCTCCACACTTGTAGCATATCACTTGGTTGGCACGTGGTGCAGCATTGCTAGCTGGACCACCATAAGTTTTTGCTGGAGGGTTGGTCTGATTCGTCTGAGGCGCCACGTAGGATGGCCTCGGAGTGTATCTTGGTGGCAGAGAACTGTTCAGAACCCACAGCCTGCGTTTTGGAAACGCGAAACCAGATGACGAGCCAAATTCACGGGAGTGCTTCCTTGTGGCTTCAAAGTCGGTATGGCCAGTCTCGGCACTGATCTCCTTGTTGACCAGGGCTTGGAAACTTGCACACTCGTGGAGGCGCAGATCACGACGAAGCTCAGGGCTCAGACCCTTACGGAATCTTGCTTGCTTCTTGGCGTGAGTAGACACCTCCTTTGTTGCATAACGGGCGAGGTTACCGAACTCGCGGCTATAGGCATCCGTGGTCAACTTGCCCTGGGTGAAAGCACAGAACTCCTCTCTCTTTCTGTCCATCAGGCCCTCTGGAATATGGTGCGGACAGAAGGCTGCACTGAAGTCTGCCCATGTGGCTGCTGGTTCAGCAGGACGCATAGCTTCAAAGTTCTCCCACCACAGATTGGCGGGTCCTTCCAGGCAATACGCCGCAAAGGTCACCTTGTCGGCCTCAGAAACATTCGCAGAGCGAATCTTGCGTGAGATGCTGCACAACCAGTCATCAGCATCGAGGGGATCGACGGAGTGATGGAACTTTGGAGGATTCAGCTTCACAAAGTCGTTGAGGGACACTACAGCATTCCTAGGCTGACGAGCCATATTCTGCTCAATACGCTCTAACAGTCGGTTGGTCTCTCTTTTGTTCCTCTCTGCCTCAAGCATAACTTCCGCCAGAGAGGGCGGGTGGGGCAGGTCTTCCTGCGACGCTTGACTACCCTCGCCTTGCTCATGAGCAGGGGCACGGTTCAACCTGGTGAACACCATCCTGACAAACAAACTCACAGCTTAGACCAATATCATATCAATACTAGCTATGGATTAAGAATGTACTGAACACACGGAATGTGGAAATGAATATCCGAACAACATGGTAACAAGCAACTGCTATATATACACCATGGTTCATACACACCCTTACATAGTTCAGTACAACCTTAACCGAAGAGCAAACTACTGAAATTATGAAACTACTCATCAGAGGCTTACAAGCTTCCTACACATTATTTATCTAGACCTCCGGAATTCATTTCACATCACAAGCATACTTCACAAGTCACGCAGGACTGTGAACGTACGCCTACTACCATACTATCCTTCCACTCACAGCTCAGGCATCCGCATAGAACATCTCATAGAGATTACCTCCATGGCCTGGAAGCTCAACCTGCGGATCAGGAAACACTCTGGCCTCAGATCCCTGGGATCCATAAGGACACGGATGTGGCCTTGGTCCCCTGACTGGTGGTAGTAGGGGTCCCCGAAGAGGGGTGACTCCTCCTATAGCTGGCCAGTCAACATGGGCCGGAAGATGGGTCCTAACAGGGTTCAGCATCTCCATATCTCCGTACCCTGTCTGGACTACCGGTGCCAGTTGCGTCAAAGCCGTCCACAGACGGGCACGGGTAGCATACAGCTCCATGCGGAGAGCACGAGCATCCCTGTCTCTGTTCTCTAGCATCTCAGCAGTGGACTGCAGTAGCGGATCCTCCATAGAAGAATCAAAATAGGCTCCGCTGAGGTATCCCTCTTCACGAGGCTGAGAGGCAGGAACATAGCAGAATTCTGAATTCTACAGCAGTGCATGTCTCGCCCTCATAATGGTCAGCATTGAATAGGCAGCATCTTGTACTGCCATGTCAACAGTGACTCCCAACCCATAGGACCAATGGATTGGCTCCGCAGCTCGAGGGTAGTCTGGAAATACCCTAACAGTGCAGATATACTGGCTCTGGTTGAAGTCTCGGTACTGTTCCTCCACTGTGTACTCGGGGTACCAGCGGTAACCGCACACCGACATCACCCTGACCAGCATGGCCGTATGACCCGGCACATCAATGCACCTGGTCAGACGTATCACCTGACGAGAAGGACGGACAGGCATCTAAAAATAGAGAGTAATGCAAAAGCATTAGAGCTCTGAAAGCAAAATTGGGCAGCATAACGGCTGTAAATGCTCAAAAACAAATTTTGAGACAACCCAAAAATGGAATAGCGTAACCACTCAACTATCAAGTTCAACTCTCTAATCATCAAACTTACTTCCTTTTTCCTAGGGATAAAAGTAACCCAATATAACTCTCGACCCGTAGTCTTATAATCTACCGATCAAAAACACGAGCCTAGAAGAAGATGAGTAACCTAGTCCTTAATTCCCGCAGAAAAGACGAGGATGACCAGAATAGAATAACTTGAGAAGAGAACAAGAGTCTTACGTTCCCTTCCACAAAAAATTCCCTTATATATAACTAAAGCAATTCTAGACTCAACTTCGACCAGTTTGGCTTAGTAGTCCTACAGTCAGTCAGGCTCTGATACCAACGCTATCGGGACCCCGATCCTAAGCCATAGAAAACCAGCCTGTAACACATTGCATCCCTTTGCGGTCTCATGCACGGTTAACCCCACGGCTGCAGCCTTACCTTAGCCGGGACCGTTTGCGCCTTTTGACTCACGTATGCATTTGTATCGCTAGCATTCCAATGACAAAGAACCCGGATCGACATGTCTAGTCATAAACCAAAGTGGCAGTTCCGCACAGGGACAGGCATACATGACCCAACAACGTAGGTGTCGGTCACCAGCGAATGTAGACGAGTCATAGCAAGCTACAAGGACTCCATTACATCGCGTGACATTTCCCCAAAGGGGGACACACACAGCAGCTAAGAAGGACACACGTCGGTCAACCAATGTGTCCGGAGCAGTAGCGAGCTATCGTGGCTCGTTGGATCACAAAGGGGCATTTCCCTGTAAGGAGTGCTACTACAGTTTACGGCTAGGTAATCGAACCCCATACATATCAAGTACGACACACGTACGCATGGCATACCGATATGTATAGATACATCGATGGCATCACAACATAACCATAAACATACAAGCTTTATTTAAGAGGCTCGGAAGAGCCACACACATAATATTACACAGTAAGGGTCTCACGACCCATCATAGCAGTCATTCAGTTACAAGCCAGCGGAAGTGATTAAACTGTCTGAGTACAGACAGGTGAGACTAGAAGGCACATGGCCTGACTATACTACAGACCCAACCTAGGGCCAGATCATAGCTGGGACACCAGCTACTCGTCGTCGTCGATGTCTAGGAAGAACCCTCCGTTAGGGTCATTAACAATCTCTGCAACAATTATTAAGCAAACATGAGTATGGAGGTACTTAGCAAGACTTTAGGATAACTATCTACTCATGCAATGTATAAATAAGGAATTGTGGGGTTCCATGCGGATAGCCAGCATTTGACTCATGGCTAGACAACTAGCATTTGAAAACAATTTTTGACAACTTGATTTCTCGCACACGAGTCCACTAACACCACAACAATACTCCATCGTGGAATCATTCCGTCTCCATACGGAAATGCCGTCCATGACACTCACGCTTATCTTGGCAATTTTATGAGTAGCCATTGAAGTTATCTATGAACAACATATGTCTCCAAGTAGTCCATATCCGCGGACGCGGCTATTCGAATAGATCATAACCCTGCAGGGGTGTACTTCGTCACACACGCTCTCACCACTTATCGACATGTGCACGTCATGCACCTCGGCAACCTTCAAGCGGAAGCCCAACGAGGGAGTCGGCCACGACCGTTAACCACACTAGTACCTAGTCCAGGTCTATCGCCTATCTGAGGGTAACCTGCACGGAAGTCCGGCCGAGGTTTCCGCCACGGCCTCAAACGATGTGCGCAGGGTTCCCAAGCCCACCATCCGGGTTCCACTTGGTACACCGTGCCACTGCCTACCGCATCACAGCCCACCTCTCAGGTTAGCACTATGCACGGCCTCCAGCATGACTATAAACACCAGAAACTACTTGCAACTCCTGGACCAAGTACTAAGCGATTAATAAGCCGAGCGGGGTCATATTTCAGGGCCCAGCATGTGGTAGTATCTCATCTTGGATTACATACACGGAACTCAGTTCCTAAGGACAGTTCCAATGAAACAACCCGCCATGTACTCCTACATAGCATTTCACCGGTACCTTTACCAAATCAGGTTCAACTCACAACCTTTACTTACTGAACACATTATCACAATTCTGTTCATCTCCCAGATGACAGACCATACACAACTCTAAGCATAGCATGCATAGCAGGATAAGGCACATCATGGCTCAAGCAACTACCAGGTATGCTAGGTTGCAAGGTTCAGCTATTTACTGTGACAAGCACAGGTCATGCAAAGGAAGTGAGTTCAACTAACGTGGCAAAAGCATTTGAAGCATTTGATCCTAATGCAATAAGTAATTGCAGGAGCGAGAACATGGGATTTATCGGGATGATCAAAGTGGTTGCTTGCCTTGTTGCTCAGAGGAGGGACAATATCCGTCAATCGGATATTCGGTGGAATCCGGAGGAGCGGAGCCTACCGAAAAGAGTGACAACAATCAATAACAAGCATATGCAACAAGATGATGCATGAGCATGGCATGAGGATGCAAAGTGGTATACTATTATGGCTAACATTTATTAGGTTTGAAGTTGATTTGAATCAAATTCAAATATCACTTCAAACGAGGTATTCTCGGATACCATTTTAATTGATTCGACCTGATGCTCAGATCAACTTGCTTTTAACATTCATGGAATGACATGTTAGGTTGCTGGTTTGTGATTTGGACAGTGTTTGATCATATCATTTGAAGTGGAATTTAAATAATTTCCAAATTCCATCCCCAAAGTATTTATAAGAGTTAATTATTCATTATTCTATATGTTTGGGTTCAGTAACATCTTCAAACATGTTTGAAAATGACATATTCAGATTCCTTGAATTTGTCCGATACTTTTTCATATATAAATTATTTTCATTGGACTTACAAATTATTTTCTATGATTTTTAGAAGTTTTAGACATTTCTGGAATTATTTTAATTAGAAATTCCTTTATTGCATCACAGTGACGTCTCTGGTCAATAGGGGCTGGGCCAGGTCAAACCTGACCACTGGGGTCCACTGGTTAATGACCAGGGGCTAATCCTCGAGTTGACCAGCCCCTGACTGGGGTTTGACCCACCCTGGGGCCCACTGTCAGTGGCTAGGGGGGTGTTTAGTGGGTAATTAGGTTGACCACGTCGGCCCCCACCGGAATATGGCCGGCGGCGACCACGGGCGCGGCAGAGGACTCGCCGGAGTTGAGCTAAACGGCGCTACAGGCATCGGTTTTGGGCGTGGTTTAGTTCTACGACTAGCTAGCGAAGCACCGCATCTAAAGGGGAAGGAGCTAGACCTAGTGGTCACCGGAATCCACGCCGACGACGAGGTCAGCGGCGGCTGCGGCTCGGGCATCGTCGGGAGTGGCGTTGCGAGACGCTAGCGAGCTGGGAGAGGGGCTCTACGGCATCTACAGAGCTCCAGGAGCTCATTTCTGAGCTCGGTCTCGCGAACGGGGTACCACAACGACGGCAACGACATGGCCGGCGACGAGGTCCTTCGGGCTCCGGCAGCTAACGGGGTTAGAGGAGGGGAATGTCCTCGGGAAGAGGGGGAATGGGAAGAGGAGCTCACGGCGGTTCTTCTGAGGCGGATGGCAGGGTCGGGGAGGTCCGGGAGGCGACGGATCGCCGGCGACCGGAGCTTCGAGGAGAGAGAGATGAGAGGGGGAGGGGAACGAGAGGCAGAGGGGAGGAGATAAGGCAGGGGGAGGAGGAGAAGAAGGCTCGGGGCGTCGCGCTGGCGCTCCTGGGGGCCTCCAGCGGCGAGCAGGCAGGCAGGAGGTGGCCGGCGCTGGCCGACGTGCTCATCTTCCCCTGTGCCTACTGGCAAGAGGAGGAAGATGACCGGGGAGCCCCTGGTGGGCTGGGCCGGCGACAGATAGAAGGTAAGCTTCTCTTTTCTCTTTTCCTTCTATTTTGTTCTGTTTTATTTACTGACATTGTTTCCCATTTATTTTGGCTTCAAAATCAAACTATAAATAGTTTGAAAAATGCTGGGATATTAGTTGGAATATTTCCAATCACCCATAAAGTTTTCAGCATTTTTGAAAGCTATAAATCTTTGAATTCAAATTTAAAACTTGAAACCAGTAGTCTTTTGCATTTATTTAAAATGCCAAAAGTATAAAGGAAATGGTTTCCTTCATTGCTTATTTGTTTTCAATAATTATCAGAAAAGTTGAACCTTTCTTGAGGCCATTTTGGGTTCATTGATTTGAATAAGTTTATAATTCCTTTGAATTTGAGAAGTGCCTAGGGTTTTTGAGTTTTCCTTCACCACTTACTTTGATCTTGTTGCAATTTTCTTGGATGCAATGCAAAGAAGATATGAGCACAATGCTAAACCTTGGTTAGAGTTCCAGGGATATGACATGTAGCAATCTTTATTTCTATTTATATTGGTGTTAGATTACTGTATTCTCACTTTTCCCTGGTAATACCCACCGATACTATCCATAGTTTCATCAAAACAAGCAACCAACTCAACAAAAACAGAATCTGTCAAAAACAGACCAGTCTGTAACAATCTGTATACTTCGTATACTTCTGGTACCTCAAAATTCTGAAAAACTACGACTGCCTGGGAAAAGGCATATCAACCAGCAGCAAAAAGAATCAACTCAAAAGCTCTTTCTGAATAAAAATGAAAAATAATCTCATGAGTGAAAAGTTTCTGTCTTTTCCAGCAGGATCAAACAACCATCACCAAGACTAGTCATAAAGGTTTTTCTTGGCTCAAACACAAAAAGGAACACAAAAGATACTATCATAACAGAATTATGATGCTCTGGACGCAACAAAACAGAAACAAAAAGATAAATTCATTGGGTTGCCTCCCAACAAGCGCTATTGTTTAACGCCCTTAGCTAGGCATTGATAAGTCAATGGTGCTCACATAAAAGATAGCAATCGGACATGAAGAGAGCATCATGAAACTTGTGACAAACATATCTAAGTCTAACATACTTCCTATGCATAGGCATTTTATAGGAAAACAAATTGGCAAGACAACCAATAGTTACCAAATGCAAGGAAGAAGAAAGAGACAATAGCAATCTCAACATAACGAGAGGTAATTTTATAACATGAAAGTTTCTACCACAATATTTTTCTCTCTCATAGCAATTACATGTGGGATCATAATCAAATTCAACAATATAGCTATCACAAAGGATATTCTTTTCAAGATCCACATGCATGCAAAGTTGACGCTCTTCAGAAATAGTGGGATTATCATCAACTAAGTCATGACTTCTCCAAACCCACTTTCAATCTTATTGCAAACATCATATTCATCATGAAGCTTAAACAAATTTTCCAGATCATAAGAAAATCATTATCCCAATCATGATCATTGCAACAAGTAGTGGACATAGCAAAACTAGCATCCCCAAGCTTAGGGTTTTGCATATTCTTAGCATGATTGTCACTAATAGGATTTTGTAGTGAAACCATTGCAATCATGCTTTTCATTCAAGCAGCCATCGTGACTCACTTCATAAATTTCTTCATCGCGATTTTCAGATTACGCATCTCAAGAAAAACTCTATAGAGAAAGTCAAGTACACTCAACTCACTAGCAATTGGTTCAACATAATTGGATCTCTTAAAGAGATTAGCAAGTGGATGAGGATCCACATCACTAGATTTTCGGCAAGCGAAGATGCAAGCATATTGAAGGCACATAGTACACAAGCGAAGAGAGAGCAAGCGAGAGAAGAGGGCGAACAAAAAAGGCAAACGAAGAAAAGGGCAAAAAAATTGTAATTTTTTGTTTTTCAGAAGTGGGGGAGAGGAAAACGAGAGGAAAAAAAGTAAATGCAAGAGATGAGTTTGCAACACTTACTTGGATGAGTTCTTGACTTGATCCTCCCCGGCAACGGCGCCAGAAATTCTTCTGCTACGGCAACAGACAACAGCGCCAGAAATTGGCACGTTGACGGAGACATATCTTGCGCTGGTTTTTCCCTTGAAGAGGAAAGGGTGATGCAGCACAGGAGCAGTAAGTATTTCCCTCAGTTTGAGAACCAAGGTATCAATCTAGTAGAAGAATCTCATCAAGTCCAGAGTACCTGCACAAACACAAAAGAGCTTGCACCCAACGGTATAAAGGGGTTGTCCATCCCTTCAAGATTGATTGCAAAGTGAGATCTGAAGGCGAAAAGTGCAACAAAGTAAAACTATAAGGCTGAAAATATGATGTGAAGTAGACCCGGGGGCCATAGTGTTCACTAGAGGCTTCTCTCAAAATAGAAAATATTATGGTGGGTGAACAAATTACTGTCGAGCAATTGATAGAACCGCGCAAATTCATGACGATACCTAAGGCAATGATCATACATATAGGCATCACGTCCGAGACAAGTAGACCAATACTTTCTGCATCTACTACTATTACTCCACACATCGACCGCTATCCAGCATGCATCTACTGTATTGAGTTCATGACGAACAGAGTAATGCCTTAAGCAAGATGACATGATGTAGAGGGATAAACTCAAACCAATGATGAAAACCCATCTTTTTACCCTTGATGGCAACAACATGATGCGTGCCTCGCTACCCCCTTTTTCACTGGGTGAGGTCACCGCACGGTATGAACCCAAAACCAAGCACTTATCCCATTGCAAGAATCATAGATCAAGCTGGCCAAACAAAACCCACAACTCGAAGAGAATTACAAGGATATGAAACCTTGCATAAGAGAGATCAGAAGAAACTCAAATAAGATTCATAGATAATCTGATCATAAATCCACAATTCATCGGATCTCGACAAACACACCGCAAAACAAGATTACATCGGATAGATCTCCATGAAGATCATGGAGAACTTTGTATTGAAAATCCAAGAGAGAGAAGAAGCCATCTAGATACTAGCTATGGACCCGTAGGTCTGTGGTGAACTACTCACGCATCATCGGAGAGGTCATGGTGTTGATGAAGAAGCCCTTCGTATCCGAATCCCCCCTCCGGCAGGGCACCAGAACGTGCCCCAGATGGGATCTTGCGGAGACAGAAGCTTGCGGCGGCGGAAAAGTACTTTCGATGATCTCTTGATTTTTCTCTAGGATTTTAGGGAATATATAGGCGAAAGACCTAGGGCAGAGGTGGCCTAGGGAGCCCACAAGCCTGGGAGGCGTGGGCCCCCTTGGACACGGCTAGGGGGATTGTGGGGTCCCTGGTGGCCCCCTGCCTTGGTTCTCAAGCTTCCGGATCTTCTTCTGTTTCGGAAAAAATCTTTTCAGAGGTTTCATTCCGTTTGGACTCCATTTAAAATCCTCCTCTGAAAGGGGTCAAAAACACGGAAAAAACAGGAACTCGCAATTGGCACTGAGTTAATAAGTTAGTCCCAAAAAGATATAAAAGGCATACAAAACATCCAAAGTTTGACAGGATAATAGCATGAAACCATCAAAAATTATAGATGCGTTGGATACATATCAATGAACTATTTGTGTGCCAAATATATGTCGATGACATCATATTTGGTTGTACTGACAAACGTTACAGTGATGAATTTGCTTACATGATGAGTGAAGAATATCAGATGTCTATGATGGGGGAGCTGAAATTCTTCTTAGGTCTTCAAATTCGTCAACAACGCGATGGGATCTTCATATCACAGGAGAAATACCTCAAGGATGTTCTGAGGAAATTCGACATGCATGAATGCAAAGGCGCCAAGACTCCCATGCCTACCAACAGCCACCTTTGCACTGATGAAAATGGTAAAGAATTTGATCAGCACGTATATCGCTCAATGATTGGCTCTTTACTGTATTTATGCGCATCTAGGCCAGATATAATGCTTAGTGTTTGCATGTGTGCACGTTTTCAAGCAAAACCGAAGGAATCACACCATAAGGTTGTGAAGCATATTCTTTGATACTTAGCTCACACACCAACACTATAATCATGGTACCCCAAGGGCTCAAATCTTCATCTTGTGGGATATTCTGATTCTAACTATGCTGGCGACCGTGTGGATTGCAAGTCAACTTCTAGCACTTGTCATTTCCTCGGAAGATCATTAGTCTGCTGGTCCTCAAAGAAGCACAACTGCGTTTCTCTCTCCACTGCCGAAGCTGACTACATTACTGTTGGATCATGTTGTGCTCAATTGCTATGGATGAAGCAAACCCTCAAGGACTACGGCATCAACATCAAGAATGTGCCTCTCTACTGCGACAATGATAGTGCAATCAAGATTGCATACAACCCAGTACAACACTCGAAGACTAAGCACATCCAGATTCGTCATCATTTTCTTCAGGACCATGTCCTCAAGGGCAATATCATCATCGACCCTGTGAAGACTGACGATCAACTAGCTGATATTTTCACTAAGCCCTTGGATGAAAAAAGGTTTTGCAAGTTGCGATGTGAGCTAAATATCTTAGAATCTTCAAATGTTTTGTAAAAACATGCACATATCCTAACACTTATGCAAAATTGATGACTTAGATGTGCAACACACGAGGAATCGTTTTTCTTCAATCAATGAAGAATATTACTCTTAGTGTGAGGCAATCAGTGAAGAATCTGGTTCTCAGGGCCCTACGACAACTGTACGCAGCGCCTGAAATCATCATTCTTATACGGTGGGTCACGCCACCGCCCAACTTTGAAATTCCTCAAGTTGTTTTTCTTCAAAGTTGAAATTCATCGACCTGACGCTTTGTCACAAAATCGTCAAGTTTTTCAAATCTTCAAATTTCTCAAAATAATTGATGATTTTCATTTGCCTAGATATATATATATATACTGTGATTTCATAGTCCTCAACAGCATTCACTTATTGTTGAACGGGAGAAAGGGGATTGGTGGAATAGTTGATGTATTGCTTGAGCCTCGTGGGCATATATATAGGAGTACATGATCATCTTGGAGTACAAGTCAAGGGAGGAACAAATCCTAGTCTATCTATGCTTTCCTAAACAATTATGTTACTCAACATCCCCCCGCAGTCACAACGGTAACGATGCAGACGGTGAGACTAGAGAAGAATCCGAAGGTAAGCCGACGGTCATTCCCCCACAGTCGGTCGATGCATCATGGAAGTTGTGGCTGGAGTGGAAACCGACGAGGTTGCTCAAGCAAGGCGGTAGCCCTTTGTGCGTTGGTCGAGGTAGCCGAGAGCGTAGGGTGGTGTAGCCGTGGTTGAGGTAGCTGTGTAAAGAACACCGTGGTCGATGTCAATTCGGGGTAGCCGATGTCGAGGTAGTCGTCGTGGAGCCGCGGGCGCAGGGAGGCGCCGAGTTAGTCATGGGTGCAAAGGTGTCGAAGTAGTAGTGCGCTGGGAAGAAGACGTAGTTGAGATGCGTCGCACCGAGTTTGCCAAGCCCGGGGACACATCATGGACGAAGGCACGCATCGGTGTTGCCAGCACCACGCATGCGTAGACGGATGAAGTCGATTTTGACGATGCGTTGCTGCAGGTTTGCCAGGCCTAGGAACACACTGGGGACGAAGGCACACGTTGGTGTTACCAGCACCGGGCATGCGAAGACGGGGACCTGCACACAACATGTACGCCATGTCGAGGAGGCTAGAAGAGAAGGACTCAACGATGGTTGCGGCACAAATCAGCGGGGGCCGATGTTGCCCGTGGTGGTTGGAGTAGATGAAGCGGTCGGGGAAGAAGACGGCGACGCTGGCGATGAGCTGGTGCTGGACAAAGATGAAGGAGGTGGACGGGCGGTGCGATTCGGGTGAGCGAGCTGCAGCAGCGCTAAAGAAGAGCGGCGGTGGCGGCCTTATGGCGGCGGCTGCGGCTGGTTAGGAGCGTGGCGGCGATTCTCGAAGTAGGCAAGGAAGAGCCAGACAGCATAACGAAGACCGGCGCGGACGATGGCATTCCCGCGCCGAAGGAGACGGCACAGCGCATACCATAGGAAATCGTCGCGCGGGGAAGGCGGAGTGGACCACGTGCCGCGGTGCTACGAACTGAAGGAGCGACGAAGCGGCAGCACGCGGGTCGGGGTGATGACGGAAGACCTCGGGGTGGTGGCGTAGACCGCGTGCCGCAACGCTACGCCCGAAGGGGTGACGCAGGGCGGTGCACGGGTCGGTGCAGCCACGGGAACGGCCTCGGGCGGCGGCGGGGACCGCGTGCCATGCTCGCTACGGCCCGATGGGCGATGCAGCGGCATCGCGAGGGTCAGTGCAGCCACGGGGACAACCTGCAAAGGACGGCCTCGAGGCGGCAGTAGACCGCGGGCTGATATGTCCATTTTGCATCATGCTTTCATGTTGATATTTATTGCTTTATGGGCTTTTATATTACTTTGTGGTACCATATTTATGCCTTTTCTCTCTTATTTTGCAAGGTTTATTTGAAGAGGGAGAATTCAGGCAGCTGGAATTCTGGACTGGAAAAGGAGCAAATCTTAGTCCATTATTCTGCACATCTCCAAATGCCCTAAAAAGTTACGTGGATTTTTTTGGGATTATATAAAAAATACTGGGCGAAAGAAGTACCGGAGGGGGGCTGCCAGGGCGCCACAAGCCCTGACACCGCCACCCCCCCGGTGGCGGAGTGGGGCTTGTGGGCTCCCTGACGGCCCACTAGCCCCCCACTTTTGCTATATGAAGGGTTTTGGTCCAGAAAAAATCATTCGGGATCTTTTTCGTGGTTTCGCCGCCGCCATGAGGCAGAACTTGAGCAGATCCAATCTAGAGCTCTGGCAGGACGATCCTGCCGGGAAAACTTTGCTCCTGGAGGGGGAAATCATCGCCATCATCATCACCAACAGTCCTCTCATCGGAGGGGAGGCATCTTCATCAACATCTTCATCAGCACCATCTCCTCTCCAATCCCTAGTTCATCTCTTGTAACCAATCTTCGTCTCGCAACTCCGATTGGTACTTGTAAGGTTGCTAGTAGTGTTGATTACTCTTTGTAGTTGATGCTAGCTGGATTACTTGGTGGAAAAGTTTATGTTCAGATCCTTGATGCTATTCATTACACCTATGATCATGATTATGATTATGTTTTTTGAGTAGTTACTTTTGTTCCCGAGGACATGGGATAAGTCATGTTAATAATAGTCATGTGAATTTGATATTCGTTCGGTATTTTGATATACTGTATGTTGTCATTTCCTCTAGTGGTGTTATGTGAACGTCGACTACATAACACTTCACCATACTTGGTCCTAGAGGAAGGCATTGGGGAGTAGTAAGTATATGATGGGTTGCTGGAGTGACAGAAGCTTAAACCCCAGTCTATGCGTTGCTTCGTGAGGGGCTGATTTGGATCCACTAGTTTAATGCTCTGGTTAGACGTTGTCTTAATTCTTCTTTCGTAGTTGCGGATGCTTGCGAGAGGGGTTAATCATAAGTGAAATGCTTGTCCAAGTAAGGGCAGTACCCAAGCGCCGTTCCACCCACATATCAAACTATCAAAGTAACGAATGCGAATCATATGAACATGATGAAACTAGCATGACAGAAATTCCCGTGTGTCCTCGGGAGCGTTTTTCCTCCTATAAGACTTTGTTCAGGCTTGTCCCTTGCTACAAAAGGGATTGGGCCACTTGCTGCACCGTTGCTACTACTTGTTACTTGTTACTCTTTGCTTGCTACGTTTCACCTCGCTACACAATCACTTGTTACCGCTACTTTCGCTTGCAGTTATTACCTTGCTGAAATCCGTTTATCAGAGCCTTCAGCTCCTCGTTGGGTTCGGCACTCTTACTTACCGAAAGGACTACGATTGATCCCCTATACTTGTGGGTCATCACGGGCTGCGACACTGTGGCCCGAAGGAGCGACGTAGCGGTAGCGCGCGGATCGGGGAAACCGCGGGGAGAACCACTTGGCGGCGGTGTTGCGGCTCGATGGGGCGACGCAGCGGCAGCCCGATGCTCGATCGGTGAAGGGGCGCGCTATACTCGGGACAGTCTTCACGGGGCGTGCGGAGGCGCGAGCAACCAATGGGCCATGTCGGTCACATGGCATAGATGACATGGATCGCGGTCGTGCGGGCGATCAATCCGATCGCACGCGAGGTCGTGGACGTCGCTCGGTGGAGGCAAGGTGACGGCCAGTTCCGGCAGCCGGCGCGATGCAGGCTGCCCACGACCGGCAGACGAACCCTAGGTACGGGCGGCACGGCCCCCGATGGCGGTCATGGAGGTCGACCGCCCCGGGGGCGGCGCGCGGTGCGGAAGCGGCGGAAGCGGTTAGTTCAAGGACCTTGCGGCAGATACAATGTTGAACGGGAGAAAGGGGATTGGTGGAATAGTTGATGTATTGCTTTAGCCTCGTGGGCATATATATATATGAGTATATGATCATCTTGGAGTACAAGTCAAGGGAGGAACAAATCCTAGTCTATCTATGCTTTCCTAAACAATTACGTTACTCAACACTTATAGCTAATTCTTCAATTTGATATTTCATCTAAGTGAATGTGATCGGACCCTACTCCCCTCTATGCTATACTCACCCAGTCTATTCAATTCTTCATATGCGTTCTACTTGAAACTTTGTTCAAAATCCTCACTGTGTCCTTGTCAGCTGAGGGTTTTGCAACAAAATTGTCAAATCTTGAAAAATGATTTTTATATTGTTGCACACTAACTGAACCCCCCTTCTCACGATCACATAAGCACGATCTCCACCCCTTTAAACTCATGCTACACGTGTCGTGCGGAGACGAATGGGCAAGGGCAGTTCGGTCCGAAAGTTTCGGCTGGACAGTTTTCACCTCAGCTATAAATACGTCCTTACCCCTTGTGTCCAAACTCTTCGTTCTCTCGATTGTCTCTCCACCTCAAGCAAAACCTAGCGCCACAGCTAGAAATCTCGTCGTCGACGAGGAACAGCTTCACTGCCTCGACCTCTCCGTCGCCGAACTCACGCTGGAAGCGAAACATCTACATCCGCCGCCGCCATAGCCGTCTTCTGCCGCCAAGTTAGGGCGCAGCAGACTCGAACCTAAGAGCATCTACTGTTACTGCCTCTGTTCTTCGTGCTTGCCATATAGGGTAATTAAAATCCTATTTTTTACTGTCCCTTTCAATCTACTATTTTACCTTAGATTCAAGAAATCTATTTTTCCTCAGTGTCTATCAGCTTCGCACACTCTATTCCTCAAACACTTGATGAATTTCACTAAGCCGCTAAAATTCTTCACGTGATTCCTCAATTGTGCAAATTTTCGAATTTGTGCAACTCTAGAACCCAAGATCAGAGTGCTTAGACAAATCCTCAACCCACTGGTCAAATTCCTCAACTTTTAAAATTTCAATTTCTTCAAATCTGAGAACGCATATGACCTCTCCAAATTCCTTGCACCTATACTCTATTCGCGGGTACAAAAATGTCAGCTGATGAATCACTAGGTTCTAATCAGTTTAACTCAGCTTCCTCGAAGAAACTTTGCCAGTGTCATTAGAATCCTCAAGAGTGCAAATTCCTCAGCTGAAGAAAATGGAAGATGACAGAAAGCAAAAGGGTGGAAAGAAACTTGAACAGAACACTGCAATTGATATCCCTGAGGATATATACCTTGACTATTGTACACGAGATGAGCAAGAACCTATGGCGAAAAGGAAAATCAGGCTTCAGAGGATAGAACGCACGTGGACTAAGGAATGGAAGGAATATCGCTTCGTCACTCCCAAGTATGCGAAGAAATTCGCCCTCAAGCCACCTTGCAAAAGGCCTCCTCTTGGTGATCATCAGGTAGCACATCCCTCAAGCATCAAAACTGTTGATGATTACCCTGAGGAGAAAGACAAACACTTGTCTAAACTTCAGAAGAAAGCAGAAGCTACAGTGAGGAAATTCAATGAAGAATTTCCTGCTGCCGCTGCAGCCACCTCTTCTGCTGCTGAAGCTTCTGGTACAGCTATTCCTCAAGTGAAGACCGTGCCACAGAAACCAAAGGCTTCAAAGCCTAAAGAGCAATTGCCTAAGAAGGTTGCACCTGCGCCAAAACCCTCAACAGCTACACAGGCCTCAAAGCCTGAACACAAGCAGATTGTCAAGCAACAGGCTGCTCACTCCAGCTCTTCTGTACCATCTGCCACGAGCTCAGAGACAAAGTCTTCACCAACAGCATTGAAGACTAAAATGACTGCTGGAAGAGGCATCAGACCCAGCCCAAGCAAAGTCGTCAACCTCCCTTCTGCATCAGAAGGAAGTGATGAATTTGATGATGAAACTCTTCAAGCCATCATCAGAAACAAGCAGGAACGGGTTGCACAAGCTTCAGGCAGCGCTATTCCTCTTGCCATGGATCCAAAGGTTCTGCTGGACTACATCAATGTCTGGTATGATGATCCAAACACACCCATTGATGACTTGAAGCTTCCCCCAGGTATCATTCATATGGTGGCCACATTCATCAATGAGGGCAAATGGAAAGAGACGCAAGCCAAGCAAGCAAAGGCTGCAAAACTGAAGAAGGAGAAATTCCTCAGGCGAAATCTCCTCAACCTGTCGCCTGATGACCTTGTGTCTACCTAGGCTGAACTGAAGACTTTGACCGACAAGTACACGAAACTATCTGATCGTCAAAGTCTCAAGTCAAATTTCATCAAGTTTGCAACTAATGCAGTTGATGAATATAACAAGAAGGCTGCTCCTCCAGCAAAACCAAAGCACCAGAGCCCAGCTATTCTGTTCAGATGACTGAGGAAGATGAAGAAGAAGAAACTCCTGCTGAGGAAATGCCTCAAGATAGTCGAGCTGATGAATCTATCATTCAGGAAATACCTCGAAACACTCCAGCTGGTGAATCTGCTCCAGCTGAAGAAAATGCTTCAGCTGAGGAAACTGCCAAGACAGATAATGCACCAGCTCCTGAAGAGAAAATTCCTTCACCTCAATCCTCAAAGGTGAAGAAGATGGTTCCGTCTGCATCAGACGTGAAGAAAACCAAGGATGCTAAGAAAAAAGCAAAGAAAAGAAAAGCTTCTTTAACCCCAGAATCATCTGAGGCCAAGCGCCTCAAAACACTTGATGAAACTGCTCCAGTGGGTGATGTGCCTGTGAAGGTAGCTCCATCATATACTTTGATTCCCTTCAGAATTGACTATGTCATTCCTGAAGAAGATGAGGGAATTCCGATTGATGAGGAAATTAAAGATGTTGATTCTGAAGAAACCATGGATGAGGACATTCAACTTGATGATATTCCTCAGTCCTTCATTCCTCACAAGACGTCTGATAAACCTGCTCAAGGATCAGCTGCAATAGCTGAAGATTTTGCCTCCTCCTCCACCAAGCAAATTCATCAAGCTGAGGAAAATCCTCAACCTGAGGAAAATCCTCAACCGGAGGAAAATCCTCAACCTGAAGAAAATCCTCAACCTGAGGAACATGCTGAAGAAAATGCTCCTGCACCCAATACTGAAACTGCTATTGTTGTGGTCAACTCTGAAACGGCAATGATAGTATCTCCTCAAGAAAAGCAGCATAACCTTCAGCCAATGCAAAATCAGCCTTTTTCAAAGAGACCAAAGTTTCAGAAGGAAGAGTTCTATGAAGAATGGATGTATTTCATCGGCGCAATCCATATGACAAGCTTTGCATCAGGCACAGGAAGTTTTGGACAAGGAATCAGCTCAACTACTATGCCTCTGTGCTCTGTGGAAGAAACAAAATATTTCAGCACAGGCATATTCCTCATGTTGAGATGGAAGAAATTCCTTGCTTCGCCCCAGTCCTCAACGTTCTTCATGAAGCTGGACTGCTGCCTCTCTGCACTGATATCAGTGATTGGAACAGTGATATTGTTCTTCAATTTTATGCTACTTTGCACATCTCTGGAGACCCGAAGGATATCAACACTTGGGTGCTGGACTGGATGACTCATCACACACATTACAAAGCTCGTGCCACTGAGCTGCGGTGAGTGCTTCCAGTTTCAATTCCCTCAGAACAAGTTGTGCTGATGTATGATGAACGGGAATTGCCCAACAAGCTGATGGAAGTTCTCATGAAGCCTTTGGCCAAGGATCAACCTCCAATAACGACCTTTCTGGTTCAAGACTTGAAGTATGATTTAAGGACTGTCTACAGGATCCTGTGCAGTGTCATCGCTCCAATCAAAGGCCATGATGACGAAAAAGATGTCGTAGGCATCATGAAGAATATCCTCTTCAACATCATCCATGGCATACCAATAAACCTTCACGACTTCTTCCTGAGGACTCTGGCTGACAATGCTATGTCACCCTTCAACCTGAAGATTTACGCTCCATGGATCATGAAATTCATCGGACGCAGGTCAGGCATCAACTATCATGCTGATTTCAACAATCACATTGGATATCTGCCTCCTATCAGAGTCAACAAGAAGACTTTTGAGCCTGTTGAAGGAAAAGGAAAATCTGTCATTGATGAAGGAAGTCGGCCCCTTGATGGCCAGTTTCGTGAACCAGAAGCATATTCTTCATGGGATGACACTGAAACTCAGGAGTCGCCTAGCCCTGTTGCCCCAAGGATATTGACTAACAGAGAACTACTCCTCAGTCTTCATCAGAAGGTCGATCGCAATCACAAATGGGTCAAACATCAATTCAGTGCCATTCTGAAAACCCTCAATGAGACTTAGAATGCAGTGAAGAAAAAGCACTACTATCTTCATGAGGTTTTTGATCACACCTGGGCCACTCTGGCTCACCTGAAAACTCAAGAAGAACTTGATGAATTGGAGTTTACTCAGGACTTCGACTGGTCGTGGCATCCCAAGAAGAAATTCAAGCCAATTCCAGTTCCAGACCTTGAGGATGGTTCCTTTTCTTCATTCCGCACTTCAGAATCTAATGAAGACCCAGAAGACACTGCCACTGGCCCAAGGAGGAAGCCCGTCGCCAAGAATCCTCACGCATCTTCTTCATCAGCCAAGAAGTGAAAGTCTTCATGGGGCGTTAGTCCTCAGTTTTGTCCATTTTCGTCACTTGATGACAAAGGGGGAGAAATCTGAGAGTTAGTCTTCACGCGGGATATATTTTGGGACTTATGAACTTTATTAAGTTACAAACTCTTGGTTCTTCTGAAGTGTTTTATGTAATGAGTTGTAACTTAAGCCCGATGGTACTCTGATGCTTTTGAATATTTTTATTTGCATGCTTATTCCTCAAAATATTAATGCACGCATGCTGAAATTCGTCAGATACCATTTCTCATCATGCATTCTCAAATTCTTCATATTATATGTCATATGTATGCATGATTTACAAGATACAGGGGGAGATCTTCATGATATAAATCATCAATGTGCATTTGTTGTGAAAAGCAAAATCCTCAAATTATGCACATCTTCAGGGGGAGTCTCTTAGTATCTTGATTTCAAATTCCTCAAAATGAGTATTTACACTTCATATTTTTATTCCCGTTGAAGACTTAACCTAATTGTCATCAACCACCAAAAAGGAGAGATTGTAAGTGCATCTAGTGCCCCTTAGTGATTTTGGTGGTTTGAAGACTTTTAGGTTAAGTATCTAATGTGTTCATCAGTGTACACAGGATCTATAAGTCGATGAGGAGTTTGAAATATACGATGAATATCGACCCCTAAAAATGTATATCTTCGGCTAAACAAATTGGTCTTCTGCTGAAGACTTTGATCGCGATGAAATTGATATTCCTCATGAAGATATTGAAGATAAGGAATTTGGTGTGTCCTGAAGAAAAATGATCCGAAGACTTTGGAGCATGAAGATTTATTCTTTCTGTATCATTTTATTCACTCTTGAGTCATAGGAACACCGTACTGTTAAAGGGGGTCGAGGTAACACTTCAGAATGAATTTCCTCATGCTGCTCAACCCAAGTCTAATCCTACCAAAAGCCTCAAGTGAGGAATATGAGAGACATGAGGACTCTCACAGTTTAGGGTCCCGGCCATTGCCTCAATTCGCGCCACATCACCGATCTTATCCACACCAACGGTCATAATATTTAAGGGCGTTAATGTCAAATCATGTCGGGATGCTTCCAGGCTATAAATAGCCGCCCCCCCACAACCATTAGCTGGTTGGCTGCTCCGCGAGAAACTGACACTAGTCATTTAGGGCAACCCAAACTCCTCAAAGAGTTCGAGAGTAAATCATCAGTGGGGAAATACCCCAAACACCAAACCACAAACCAAAAACCAAGTGATTGAGCATCACTGAAGAATTTGTTCCTGTGTGGAACTGAAGCCTTTTACCTTTGAGGATAGTGCATCCTCTAGACGATTAGGCATCATGGTCTAGAGCAGTCCAGAAGTCAATTGTGGATCGCCGGGTGACCAAGTTTGTGAGGGTTTGGAAGTCTACCCTGAAGACTTACCACGAGTGCTGGGCGAGGACTTTGTGTTCTTAGCTCAAGGAGAATACGTTAGGGACCGTGTGTCCTAGGACTGTGTCTCTTTTTGGTTTCAATACCAAGCCGCTCTAAACCAGACGTACAACTGTCATAGAAGTTGGAACTGGGTCATCAATCACTGTCTTCACTGTGATACGTGTTCTATTTCTTCAACTCATTCAATTCCTCAATATTGTATGTTGAAGATTTTCATTGTCTCTCTTTGAACAATTTGTTGAAGACTTACTCTGAATTTCCTCAACCTCAAATTCTTCACGCTAGTTAATCCTCACCTGTTTAATCTGTGCATGCGTACTGTGCAATCTGTTTTCCATGTTCCTCATCTAGAAAATTGTTGTAGTGATACTTTGCACACCTGATCTTTTGTTGTTTCCACTGCAAGTTATTCATCAGTGAGGAATTTCCTCAGAAGGAATTTCCTCAGTGATGAAATTCTAAAAATCTCCTATTCACCCCCCTAGTCCATATAACGCACTTTCATTCCTTTACTTTGTAGGCGAAGAATCTTGTCGGAGGTCTCATACCTCTCAACACGGGCACGAACCTGAAATCCTAATTTCAGCTCTTGGAACATCTCACAAGTTCCGAGACTTTCAATACATCTTGAGCGCCTCAATTCTAAGTCATAAAGCATCACGCACTGAACTATCACATAGTCATCAAAACGTGTGTGTCAGATGTCCGTAACATCCATAGACGACGCTTGGGGCAGCACACCGAGCGATGCATTAGGGACATAAGCCTTCTGCGCATCAATGAGCACAATCCTCAGTTTATGGACCTAGTCCGCATAATTGCTACTATCATCTTTCAACTTAGTTTTCACTAGGAACATATCAAAATACAGGGGTGCTATAGCGCAAGCTAATCATCTACAACACAATCCGCAAAGACATTTTGACTATGTTCATGATAATGAGTTCAATTAATCATATTACTTAAGAACTCACACTCAAATTGACATCCCTCTGGTCATTCGAATGGTACATGATCCAAATTCACCAACCCATGTCCGATCATCACGTGAGATGAGGTGGCTTCAATGGTGAACATCTCCATGTTGATCATATCTACTATATGACTCATGTTCGACCTTTTGGTCTCCAGTGTTCGTAGGTCATGTTTGTACATGCTAGGTTCGTCAAGTTTAACTCGAGTGTTCCGCCTGTGCAAAACTGTCTTGCACCCGTTGCATGTGAACGTGGAGTCTATTACACCCGATCATCACATGGTGTCTTGAAATGACGAACTTTCACAACGGTGCACACTCGGGGAGAACACAATTTTATCTTGATATTTAGTGAGGGATTACCTTATAATGCTATCGTCGTCCTAAGCAAAACAAGGTGCATAAAAAGGATTAACATCACATGCAAATCATAAGTGGCGTGATATGGCCATGATTTTGTGCTTTTGATCTCCATCTCCAAAGCACCAGCACGATCTCCATCGTCGCCGGCGCCAAACCATGATCTCCATCATCATGATCTTCATCATTGTGCTACCATCGAGGTTGTCGCACCATCTATGCTTGTACTACTATTGCTACTAATTTAGCGATAAAGTAAAGCATCATTTAAGCACTCAAAAATAAGGACAACCCTATGGCTCATGCCAGTTGCCGTAGCATCGACATGCAAGTCGATATTAACTATTACAACATGATCATCTCATACATCAAATATATCACATCATGTCATTGCCCATATCATATCACATGCATACCCTGCAAAAACAAGTTAGATGTCCTCTAATTTGTTGTTGCAAATTTTACGTGGCTGCTATGGGTATCTAACAAGATTGTTTCTTACCTACGCAAAACCACAACGGTGATATGCAAGTTGCTATTTAACCTTCTACAAGGACCGCCTTTTGTCGAATCCGATTCAGCTAAAGTAGGAGAGACAGACACCCGCCAACCATCTTTATGGAACAAGTTGCATGTCAGTGCATGGAACCATACTCTCATACATGGACCAGTAAAGTTGGTCCAGGCCGCTTCATCCAACAATATCGTTGAATCAAGAAAAGACTAAGCAGGGAAGCAATCTGAATATGAACTGTTGGAATTATGCCCTAGAGGCAATAATAAATATAGTTATTATTATAATTCCTGTATCAAGATAATCGTTTATTATCCATGCTATAATTGTATTGAATGAAGACTCATTTACATGTGTGGATACATAGACAAAACACTGTCCCTAGCAAGCCTCTAGTTGGCTAGCCAGTTGATCAAAGATAGTCAGTGTCTTCTGATTATGAACAAGGTGTTGTTGCTTGATAACTGGATCACGTCATTAGGAGAATCACGTGATGGACTAGACCCAAACTAATAGACGTAGCATGTTGATCGTGTCATTTTGTTGCTACTGTTTTCTGCGTGTCAAGTATTTGTTCCTATGACCATGAGATCATATAACTCACTAACACCGGAGGAATACTTTGTGTGTATCAAACGTCGCAACGTAACTGGGTGACTATAAAGATGCTCTACAGGTATCTCCGAAGGTGCTCGTTGAGTTAGTATGGATCAAGACTGGGATTTGTCACTCCGTGTGACGGAGAGGTATCTCGGGGCCCACTCGGTAATACAACATCACACACAAGCCTTGCAAGCAATGTAACTTAGTGTAAGTTGCGGGATCTTGTATTATGGAACGAGTAAAGAGACTTGCGGTAAACGAGATTGAAATGGGTATGCGAATACTAATGATCGAATCTCGGGCAAGTAACATACCGAAGGACAAAGGGAATGACATACGAGATTATATGAATGTTGGGGAACGTCGCATGGGAAACAAAAAATTTCCTACACGCACGAAGACCTATCATGGTGATGTCCACCTACGAGGGAGGATGAGTGATCTATGTACCCTTGTAGATCGTACAGCAGAAGCGTTAGTGAACGCGGTTGATGTAGTGGAATGTCCTCACGTCCCTCGATCCGCCCCGCGAACAATCCCGCGATCAGTCCCACGATCTAGTACCGAACGGACGGCACCTCCGCGTTCAGCACACGTACAGCTCGACGATGATCTCGGCCTTCTTGATCCAGCAAGAGAGACGGAGAGGTAGAAGAGTTATCCGGCAGCGTGACGGCGCTCCGGAGGTTGGTGATGACCTTGTCTCATCAGGGCTCCGCCCGAGCTCCGCAGAAACGCGATCTAGAGGAAAAACCGTGGAGGTATGTAGTCGGGCTGTCGTGGCAAAAGTTGTCTCAAATCAGCCCTAAAACCTCACTATATATAGGAGGGAGGGAGGGGAGGAGGCAGCCTCAAAACCTAAAGGTTTGGCCGAAATTGGAGGTGGAGGAGTCCTACTCCAATCCTACTTGGAGTAGGATTCCACCTTCCCACTTGGAAACTCTTTCCACCTTGTGTTTTTTCCTTCTCAAACCTTATGGGCCTTAGTGGGAACTTATTCCAGCCCACTAGGGGCTGGTGTATCTCTTCCCATAGCCCATGAGACCCCTTGGGGCGTGACACCCCTCCCGATGGTCCCCGGCACCCCTTCCGGCACTCCCAGTACACTACCGACGAGCCCGAAACTTTTCCGGTAATGCACGAAAACCTTCCCGTAACCAAATGAGGTCATCCTATATATCAATCTTCGTTTCCGGACCATTCCGGAAACCCTCGTGACGTCTGTGATCTCATCCGGGACTCCAAACAACATTCGGTAACCAACCATATAACTCAAATACGCATAAAACAACGTCGAACCTTAAGTGTGCAGACCCTGCGGGTTCGAGAACTATGTAGACATGACCCGAGAGACTCCTCGGTCAATATCCAATAGCGGGACCTGGATGCCCATATTGGATCCTACATATTCTACGAAGATCTTATCGTTTGAACCTCAGTGCCAAGGATTCATATAATCCCGTATGTCATTCCCTTTGTCCTTCGGTATGTTACTTGCCCGAGATTCGATCGTCAGTATCCGCATACCTATTTCAATCTCGTTTACCGGCAAGTCTCTTTACTCGTTCCGTAATACAAGATCCCGCAACTTACACTAAGTCACATTGCTTGCAAGGCTTGTGTGTGATGTTGTATTACCGAGTGGGCCCCGAGATACCTCTCCGTCACACGGAGTGACAAATCCCAGTCTCGATCCATACTAACTCAACGAACACCTTCGGAGATACCTGTAGAGCATCTTTATAGTCACCCAGTTACGTTGCGACGTTTGATACACACAAAGCATTCCTCCGGTGTCCGTGAGTTATATGATCTCATGGTCATAGGAACAAATACTTGACACGCAGAAAATAGTAGCAACAAAATGACACGATCAACATGCTACGTCTATTAGTTTGGGTCTAGTCCATCACATGATTCTCCTAATGATGTGATCCCGTTATCAAGTGACAACACTTGCCTATGGCCAGGAAACCTTGACCATCTTTGATCAACGAGCTAGTCAACTAGAGGCTTACTAGGGACAGTGTTTTGTCTATGTATCCACACAAGTATTGTGTTTCCAATCAATACAATTATAGCATGGATAATAAACGATTATCATGAACTAAGAAATATAATAATAACTAATTTATTATTGCCTCTAGGGCATATTTCCAACAATGAATCCTTGACACTGAGGTTCAAACGATAAGATCTTCGTAGAATATGTAGGATCCAATATGGGCATCCAGGTCCCGCTATTGGATATTGACCGAGAAGTCTCTCGGGTCATGTCTACATAGTTCTCGAACCCGCAGGGTCTGCACACTTAAGGTTCGACGTTGTTTTATGCGTATTTGAGTTATATGGTTGGTTACCGAATGTTGTTCGGAGTCCCGGATGAGATCACGGACGTCACGAGGGTTTCCGTAATGGTCCGGAAACGAAGATTGATATATAGGATGACCTCATTTGATTACCGGAAGGTTTTCGGAGTTACCGGGAATGTACCGGGAATGACGAATGGGTTCCGGGAGTTCACCGGGGGGCAACCCACCCCGGGGAAGCCCATAGGCCTTGAGGGTGGCGCACCAGCCCTTAGTGGGCTGGTGGGACAGCCCAAAAGGGCCCTATGCGCATTGGAAGAAAAATTAAAGAGAAAGAAAAAAAGGAGGAGGTGGGAACGGAAGGAAGGACTCCCACCCACCAAACCAAGTCCAACTCGGTTTGGGGGGGGAGACCTTCCCCCCTTGGCTCGGCCAACCCCCTTGGGGCTCCTTGAGCCCCAAGGCAAGGCCCCCCTCTCCCACCTATATATACGGAGGTTTTAGGGCTGATTTGAGACGACTTTTCCACGGCAGCCCGACCACATACCTCCACGGTTTTTCCTCTAGATCGCGTTTCTGCGGAGCTCGGGCGGAGCCCTGCTGAGACAAGGTCATCACCAACCTCCGGAGCACCGTCACGCTGCCGGAGAACTCTTCTACCTCTCCGTCTCTCTTGCTAGATCAAGAAGGCCGAGATCATCGTCGAGCTGTATGTGTGCTGAACGCGGAGGTGCCGTCCGTTCGGTGCTAGATCGTGGGACTGATCGCGGGATAGTTCGCGGGGCGGATCGAGGGACGTGAGGACGTTCCACTACATCAACCGCGTTCACTAACGCTTCTGCTGTACGGTCTACAAGGGTACGTAGATCACTCATCCCCTCTCGTAGATGGACATCACCATGATAGGTCTTCGTGCGCGTAGGAAATTTTTTGTTTCCCATGCGACGTTCCCCAACATGATCACCCACAAACTCCTTTGTGTTCTACTCGTGATGTCATCTACACATAGACCTAGCTCTCATACCACTGTTGGGGAATGTCGCATGGGAAACAAAAAAAATCCTATGCTCACCAAGATTAATCTATGGAGATCAACATCTACAAGAGGGGGACTGCATCTACATACCCTTGTAGATCGCTAAGCGGAATCTTATATAATGCGGTTGATGTAGTCGAACATCTTCGTGATCCAATCACGATCCATCCCGCGATCTCATCATGATTTGTCCCGCGATCCCATCACGATCCGTCCTGATCTAGTGCCGAACGGACGGTACCTCCGCGTTCAGCACACATACAACTCGATGACGATCTCCACCTCCTTGATCAAGCAAGCGAGTGGTGGAGAGGTTGATGAGTTCTCCGTCAGCACGACGGCATGGCGGCGGTGGTGGTGGAGTTGTTCCGGCAAGGCTTCGCCAAGCAATACCGAAACCGATCTAGTGGAGAAAACTGATCTATGGGAGAGATAGGGCTCCGTCGTGGCATAGGTGTGTTGCACCCCTCTCTCACCATCTATATATATAGGGGGAGAGGACGTGTTTTCCCTAGGGTTTTCCCCTAGGGGGCGGCGACCAAGAGAGGGAGGGGCGGCGGCCCATGGGGTGGCTTGACACCCAAGTTAGGGTGGCGCCACCTCCTAGGGTTAGCCCTCCACCAGCCCAGCCACATGGGCCTTAGGTGGAGAGGTGTGCCCAGCCCACTAGGGGATGGTGTGCATCCATCACAGCCCATGTGGCCCCTTCCGGTGGACCCCCGAAACCCTTCTAGCACCCCCGGTACGCTATCGGTGACGCCCAAACTTTTTCTAGTGACCAACACGGAACTTCACATATATCAATCTTTACCTTCGGACATTCCGAAGCTCCTCGTGATGTTCGGGGTATCATCCAGGACTCCAAACAACCTTCGGTCACCAACATACATAACTCAACTATACCGAAACGTCACCGAACCTTAAGTGTGCAGACCATGCGGGTTCGAGAACTATGTAGACATGACCTGAGACACTCTCGGGGCAATAACCAATAGCGGGACCTGGATGCCCATATTTTCTCCTACATATTCTACAAAGATCTTTATTGGTCAAACCACGATGTCCATCGGTACGTTACTTGCCCGAGATTCGATCGTCGGTATCTTCATACCTAGTTCAATCTCGTTACCGGCAAGTCTCTTTACTTGTTCCGTAATACAAGATCCCATGGCTAACTTCTTAGTCACATTGCTTGCAAGCTCATTGTGATGTTGCATTACCGAGTGGGTCCTAGAGATACCTCTCCGTCATACGGAGTGACAAATCCCAGTCTCGATTCACGCCAACCCAACAGACACCTTCGGAGATACATGTAGAGTAGCTTTATAGTCACCCAGTTATGTTGTGACATTTGATACACACAAATCATTCCTCCGGTACCCGGGAGTTGCATGATCTCATGGTCATAGAAACAGATACTTGGCATGCAGAAAACAGTAGCAATAACTGACGTGATCACATGCTATGTTCATAGTTTGGGTCTTGTCCATCACATCATTCTCCTAATGATGTGATCCCATTATCAAATGACAACTCATGTCTATGGTCAGGAAACCTTTACCATCTTTGATCAACGAGGTAGTCCTTAGAGGCTCACTAGGGACAGTGTGTTGTCTATGTATCCACACATGTATTTGAGTTTCCAATCAATACAATTATAGCATGGATAATAAACGATTATCATGAACAAGGAAATATAATAATAACTAGTTTATTATTGCCTCTAGGGCATATTTCCAACAGTTCGTGTTATTGGCAAGAGAGCTAGAACTATACTGTTTGCGATTGATGGATCACACACAGTTTGGTCGAAGGGTCTGAGATGCATGTGTCGTCTTAGGACCTTCCTGTAGTAGTGTTTCCGGGAGTCCGGACATGAAAACGTCTCTATCTACCCCATGTATGACCCAAAAGGAAGGCAGAGCCCACGCTTTTGTAGCATCACGCACTGTTTCCTCGCCAAAATCCCCCACTTCTCTTCTTCCATTCTCGCCGCTCTCCGCCCACTTCCGCTCTTTCCTTTCATCCTCTCCTTCCTTCCATCATTGACACATGGAGCCGTTAGACAACCTGTTGGAGATGGAGCAGGTGGAGGTGCCGGAGAATCCGCGCATCACACTCGCTCGTAAGATCAACTCTACAATGCGGCAAACTCGTTGTGTCAAAGCGAAGGCCACAAAGAAGGAGAAGCGCAAGAAGCGGTTGGTCGCCGGTGGGCCTGCTGGTGGTGATGGGCGTTGAGGTAGTGGCGTTCGGCGCATGCACAGTACACACGGCACCAATGATGGTGGTGACTGTCGGTGGGAGGACGCATGCACAGTACACATGGCGTCGTGGACAGAGCCCTACAAGTATCTGTACTACTATGTCGCCAAGCAGCTCGGCACCAGTGCTGGTACGGTGCCTTACATCATCGACGTTAATGTGGCGCCGCTCTTCTTCGAATATTTTTAGCCAAAGCTCGTTCTGGTGTGGCCGGTGAACGGGGATCATATGGGTGCCCGCATGTTGTTCGCTCCAATGCCTAGAGCGGGGGAGCATGCGAATGTCGCAGACATGGAGATGCTCAACATCATCCATGATAGAGGCGAGGGAGGGGGAGGGGGCTATGAGGACGGCCATGTGAAAAACTTGGATCACACCCAGTCCGACAACTACTAGCATCAATCCTACACATAGATGATCATTCAACATACGTACACCTAGATCAGCGATGGCACATAGCAACAACAACATTGTGCCACCGGAGAGTAGTAGCGTGATGGAGAGGAGGAGGAGGAGGGCGACAGCGGCGATGATGATCCGGATGATATGGTCGGTTATCTGAAAAAAGAAGGTGATGACCCACAAGTATAAGCGATCAACCATAGTCCTTTCAGTAAGTAAGAGTGTTGAACCCAACGAGGAGTAGAAGGAAACGACAAGCGATTTTCAGCAAGGTATTCTCTACAAGTGTTGTGAGTAACAATGATAGATAATCTTGTAGCAAGATAATTTGTAACAAGTAACAACTAACAAAAGTAGCAAGTGTGCAAAAAGGTGGCCCGACCCTTTTTATAGCAAAGGACCAGCCTGAAAGTTCTCTTATATAAAGTAAAGTTCTCTCGAGGACGCACGGGAATTATCGTCTAGTCACGTTCATCATGTTGAGTTGATTCCTGTTCGTTACTTTGACAATTTGATATGTGAGTGGACCGGTGCTTAGGTGATGTTCTTACTTGAACAAGCAACCTACTTATGACTATCTCCTCTCACAAGAATCCGCAACTACCAAAGAATAATTAAGATAAATCTAACCATATCATGAAACATGTGGATCCAAATCAGCCCCTTACGGAATAACGCATAAACTAGGGTTTAAGATTTTTTCACTCTAGCAACCCATATACTTATTACTCCACAATGCCTTCCCTTTGGCCCAAATATGGTGAAGTCTCATGTAGTAGACATTCACATGACACCACTAAAGAAAGAACAACATACATATCATCAAAATATTAAATGAATACTAATTTCACATGATTACTTACAACAAGTCTTCTTCCATGTCCTCGAGAACAAAACCAGCTACTCATAAATCATCACCATGTTCAAGATCAGAGGTGTAATTAATATGATAAAGGATCTGAACATATTATCTTCCACCAAGTAAACCAACAAACATCAACTAAATGTAATCAACACTACTAGTAGCCCTCGGGTACCAATTTGAGGTTTTGAGACAAAGATTGCATACAAGAGATGAACTAGGTTTGAGATGAGATGGTGTTGATGAATATGTGGATTAAGATTGGCCCTCCCGCGAACGAGGAAGTGTTGGTGATGACGATGGCTTCCATTTCCCCCTCCCGAAGGGAAGTTTCCCCGGCAGAATCACTCTGCCGGAGAGCAAAAGGGCCTTTGCCCAGGTTTCTACCTCAAGACAAGGACGCTTTGTTCCGAAAGTATCCTCTCATTTTTAGGTCAAACCCCATTATATAGAAGAAAAGGGGGTAGAGGTCGCTCGTGGGTCTGCCAAGCCACCAGGGCACGCCTACGGGGGTGGGCGCATCCTATTGGCTTGGCACCAACAGGTGGCCCCCCTCTAGTACTTCTTTTCTCCAAAAATTCGTATATATTACATAAAAATATTTTTGAAGTTTCAGGTCATTTGGAGTCTAGAAAATTTCCAGCTTTTTCCATGACTTTTAGGTCCACAATTCTAGTTTCCGATAGTTTCCCTTTCTATGTAGAGCTTGAAAATTAAGAGAGAAAATGCATCATAATTGTATCATAAAATGGAATAATGACCAACAATAATATAAATATCAATAATAAAATCATGATGCAAAATGGACGTATCAACTCCCCCAGGCTTAGACCTCGCTTGTCCTCAAGCGAAAGCCGAACTCGATAATAATGACCACATAATTAGAGGAAGAGGTGTCGATAAAAACAAAATACAAACATCAGAGCATCATTAATACTAACATAGCAACAAGTTTTCATCATATAACTTCTCATAAACAAGTAACAATCTATCCACAAATATTGAAGTATGTAGCATAAACTTTATTGACAACCAACAAACTATGTTCTTAGTCGTTGTGACAATTAAAATTCATCATATTTCAAAGAAGAGTCCATGTAAGAGCTTTCATCTTAGCAAGTTAACATACTCAATCATCATTTAGTGTTCTATGATTGCTCACACTCAGTGATATTTGTTTCGAGCAAATGTTTTCGTGAGACACATAGAAATATATGGGCTTTATTGTTTTCACCTCCCAACTTATTTAACTCAAGGATAATGTCAACAATAATAACTCATAATCACCTACATCCAACTGGATATATAGGGTCGCGTTATTCGTCACCCTGGGTGAGGAATAGTTATTCTTCACCCCCTCTATTTTAACATCAATGCACCGTAATTTTACGTTCCGTAAATTTTGTTTTATTTTATATGTAAAAAGAGACCGTAAGAAAATATAATCAATGTAAAAATATTTTATGTCACGTAAAATTACGACCATACAAAAATAGTGCAAAAAATACAATAAACTCAATTTTTTTGTCAAATTTTATGTAGTGGTTCAATATAAATGTAAATATTTGTATTTCAAATGTAATTTATTTGTATATTGATCATAATATTATCTTGGGTGAAGAATAAACTATTCTGCACCCTGGATCTTTCCCCAACACATGATGCTTGCCACTAAAGAATTAATAGATTGGAATAGGGATAAACATTATTGACTCTTGCATAAAAGTAAATGCACGAAAGTAAAAGATAGTCCCTTAGCAGAGGGAAACGGAGGTTACCATGCATGCACATTTTAAATTTGGGATGTGCCAACTCTTAATGTAAAGGAATGTCACTTTATATTGCCCCTTAAGATAGATACTTTTATTATGCAGTCTGTCACTTTTACTTCTTTGCCATGACAAGATCATACTAAGTTTATTTTCCCTTACAATAAAATATCATACATATTTAGGAGCAATTTTTATTGCTTTATGCACCGATGACAACTTATTTGAAGGATCTTATTCAATCCATAGGTAGGTATGGTGGACTCTCGTGAAAAGAAACTGGGCTTAAGGTTATGGATGCACAAGTAGTATCTCTACTTGGTGCAAATTTTTGGGCTAGAAAAGATCCTAGACAAGAACCACATGTTAGAGGATCCACGACAATATAACTTCTATGTGAATGTAAATAAACATAACTCATTACACTGTGTTCCTTGTCCAACATCAACTATTCGGTCGTGTAGAAAATATTTAATGAGGGCTCACAATCATAAAAGATGTCCAAGATAGTATATTTGTATGTGAATCTCCTCTCCTCTTTAATAATTTTGCATGAATTGTATCAATGACTAACACTATGTTTGTTAACTCCCAACAACTTTTATCAAGCATACTTCATTTTATGTGAAGTCATTACTCCCCATGGGATTAGCATATGGTCTTTCTATTTCTCTTTGTTTCATTACTATGATTGATGCATGAGAAAAAAGTAAACAAATTCCAACTTATCTTTATTATATAACTCTCACACTCTATTACGGGGATAGATAGATCACAAAGCAAACACACTAAGCAAAACAATACTAAACTTTTTATTCTTCTAAATCACAAAATAACTAAGGATCGAACTAAGATAGATGATGGTGTAAAAGTGATGGTGATACGATACCGGGGCACCTCCCCCAAGCTTGGAACAAGCTAGGGGTGGTGCCCATACCCATGTACTCAAGTGTCCTTCTTCGGTGATGGTGGTGATGGTGTAGTAGGCTTGTCCTTTAGAATTAAGGATTCCAGATTACTGATTATCCTCTGAAGGGCCCGATTTTGTTCTTCCAACCACATAACTTCAAAAGTAAGTGATGTATTCGGAGCATATGTGGATTCCATAGCATTCAACGCGTCAATTTTGGGTAAATAAATATCATCACGAAGAGGTAATAATGATTACCCCTGTTTGAGGCCCAAGAGAGATGATAAGCATAATCTCCTTTGGATTCTTTAGATTCTTCCTTGTCCTTTCTCATGGCATCTTCGGAACCTTCGGCGTATCCTCCTCCCAGGGAAACAACTCATAGTAGGCCTCACTGTAAGGGTGTTTTCCCGGTGAAGAACATACTATGCGATGTTTCTTGCGGAGGATTGAGGGAGCCATGGATGCCTCACCGAAATATATAAGTCCTACCAGAAAACTATCCCGAAACAAGGACATAGGACAAACTTGCGACGCAATGGTCAAAACATATGAGAGTATATATAACGAATTGTTCTAGGTCAGAATACGAGTCCACGAAGAAAACGGAGTCGGGGAGGCACACGAGGAGTTCCAAGCCATCAGGGCGTGCCTAGGGGTGGTCGTGCCCTCTTGGCTTGGGACTCCCTCGTGGGTCCCCTCGGCTGATTTTTATTTCCGTATTTTTTCTAAAATTTCAAAACTGACATAAAATACTTTTATGGAATTTTTGGAGTCAGTTTACTTACCATATCACATACTTACTGCTTTTCATGATTTTGGTGTGTTTCGGAAGGTCTCTCCTATGTGTTCTTCCGGTGTCATCACTTGAATAATACTAGTATCAACATTAATGGGTGTACGTGAGATATAATGCTTAATTGTTTGTCCATTAGCTACTCTGGGATTTGTGCATTTAGCTTTGTTGATTTTGGTAGCTCTAAAGTGATAAACTTCTTCGACGATATAGGGTCCTTTCCATTTGGAGAGGAGCTTACCTACAAAGAATCTGAAATGAGAATTGTGAAAAAGAACTAGGTATCCTACTTTAAATTCTTGTTTTTGGATTCTCTTGTCATGCCATCTTTTAACTTTTTCTTTAAACAACTTGGCATTTTCATAGGATTGGGTCCTCCATTCATCTATGCAGCTAATATCAAATAACCTCTTATCACTCATAAGTTTGAAATCACATTTGAGTTCTTTAATTTCCCAATAAGTTTTATGCTCTAACTCAAGAAGTACATGACATGCTTTTCCATGGACCATTTTATACATGGACATTCCCATAGAACTTTTATAAGCAGTTCTATAAGCCCATAATGCATCATTAAGTTTCTTAGGTCAATTATTTTCTAGATCTATTAACAGTCTTTTGCAAGATTAATTTTATTTCTCGATTACTCAATTCAACTTGACCACTAGACCGAGAATGATAAGATGATGCAATTCTATGGTTGGCAAGTTTAGCTTCTTAATTCATTTTTTATAACATGTCAAAATTACTTTAAACGTAAAAGAAAAAGTAGTTAAAACATATCATGGCAACTTTAATGTAATCATGATGGCATTTTATGTGCAATGGACATGGCAACTTTTAAACAAAAAAATCATCAGAACATCTCGATATGAGATTTAGTTTCGAAGATCTCGTCGTGATGGATTTAATGGTGAAAATGATTTTTCAGTCAAATATTTTATTTAAGAGATAAAACATTTTGAAAACTAAAAAGACAAAAAAATCATGCTGACATCATCAATTCCGTTACTTTTGCATGCATGCGGTGACATGACCCAATGTGTCGTCATGAGACGTGTGATCGGGTGTTGCTCTCACCATGCATGTGGTGGTTATCGATGTCCTTAAAAAAATTCATCATTAAATCTATCTCGACAAGATCTTCAAAACTAGATCACATATTGATATGTTTCGACGGCCTTTTTTGGGGCCAAAAGTTGTCATGATGTTTACATTGAAGTTGTCATAGAGTTTACAATAAAGTTGCCATGCCATGTTTCATCTAGTTTTTCTTCTAGAATTAAAGATACCATTGTATTTAAACTACTTTTCACGATAATTTTTATTAATTGACCATGGGAAATTTTAGTAATTAGGTACAACAAATTTAATTTCATGGATCATGGAAATTTTTAGTAATGCATCATGGAAAATTGAGTTTATAGATCATGGTAATTTTAGTATTTTGACCGTGGAAATTCTAGTATGTTGAATATGGAAAATATATTTGTATGAACCATGGCAAATTTTAGTGCATCATGGCAAATTTATGTAATTCACCATGACAATTTTAGTTTATAGTTCAAGGCAAATTTGAGCCATTGACCATTCATTTTAAAAGCACATGATAGTATTTTTTTACTTATGAACCATGTCAAAAATATTTTATTAATCGACAATTATTATTATTTCATCATGGCAAGTTTAGTTTCTCAATTCATTTTTTATAACATGTCAAAATTTATTTTAAACATAAAATAAATATATCAAGACACCTTCAGTTTAATCATGATGGTAATTTATGTGCAATAGACATGGCAACTTTTAACCAAAAAAGTCATCAAAACATATCCATATGAAACCTTATTACAAAGATCTCGTCGCGACGGATTTAATGGTGAAAACGATTTTTCAATCAGATTTTTATTTAAGAGATAAGACATTTTGAAAACTGAAAAGACGAAAAATTCGTGCTCACATCATCGATTTGGTCACTTCTGCATGCATGCGGTGACATAACCCAATTTGTGATCATGTAACATATGGTGTTACTCCCACCATACATGTGGTGTGGTTATTGACATCCTTAAAAATCCATTCTCATTATTAAATCTGTCTCGACGTGATCTTCAAAAATAGATCCCATATTAATATGTTTCAACAACCTTTTTTGGTTCAAAAATTGTCATGATGTTTACACTAAAGTTTTCATAGTGTTTACAATAAAGTTGCCACGACATATTTCATCTAATTTTTTCTTATAGATTGAAAACTACCATTGTATTTCAACTACTTTTCACGACCAGATTTATTGATTGAACATGGCAAATTTTAGTAATTAACCATGGTAAATTTAATTCGTGGATCATGGCAATTTTTAGTAATTCATCTTGGCAAAATTGAGTTTATTCATCATGACAATTTTCATATTTTGACCATGGCAATTCTAGTACTTTGAACATGAAAAATATTTTTGTACGAACCATGTCAAATTTTAGTGCATGTATCATGGCAAATTTAAGTAATTCACCGTAACAATTTTAGTTTATAGTTCATGGAAAATTTGAGCCATTGACCATGCATTTTTTAAATAATTGACGGTATATTTCCTTTTAATTATCAATCATGTTAGAATTATTTCATGAATCATGGCAAATTTTAGTAATTCATCATGACAAGTTTAATATTTTAATTCCTTTTTATAACATGTCAACATTTACTTTAATCGTAGAAGAAAAGTAGTTGAAATATATCATGCCAACTTCAGTATAATCATGATGGTAATTTATGTACAATAGACATGACAACTTTTACCAAAAAAACATCGAAACATATTAATATGAGATCCAGTTTTAAAGATCTCGTTGGAACGGATTTAATGATGAAAAAGATTTTTCAATCAGATCTTTTTAAAGAAATAAAACATTTTAAGAACTGAAAAAGACGAAAGATTCCTACTAACATCATCAGTTTCATAATTTGTACATGCATACGATGACATGACCCAACCTGTGGTCATGGAAGGTGCGGCCGGATGTTGCTTCCACCATACGTGTGGTCCTTATCAAAGTCCAAATGAAAATGTACTTTCATGAGGTTTGGTTAATCTAGAAGTTGTGTATTTTTTTGTTTTGCTATTGTGTTGTAACATTTTTTTTTAAATACAGTACAATCTAAATCGCTCATATACACTCATCCATGAATGCACGCACACCTAATTCATGGAACCTATTCCTTCTGCTGCTAATGATACTTGGTACGCCAGACAAAGGTAGCAAACACATAGCATGTCATGTAAGCAAACACATGGCAGTCAGATGCAAAATGCAGCCTTCATCAAACTTTGCACGCAGATGAAAATCGCTTTGTCACACAAAAATTAGATCGGTGGTCGAATGCAAAGACGATTATGATCTGTGTATCAAGTTTCGGTGAAATCCCAGTGCGTAAATTTAGCTGAGTCATTTCTTGACCTACGAACAGGTCGAGCTGAGCAACAGAGATATGGAGAGAAAAGAATAACTCGCCAACACTTCCTGATATAACCCTTACTCTGGGTTTCTACCTTACTGCTGGCAGCTAATCACAAATGGAACAGATTATTACCATGAAAGGCCTAGCACGAGAGATCGCTGGATGGGAGTAGAATCATCTCCATGCTTTCATCCTTGGCAATGACATCATGGCTCGAACTAGGTTGCACGTCAAAATTCATCTCCCCGCCGCAACTCAAGTTCCGAAGCAGAGGAAGCAGAGGCTCTTCTTCACCCTTCAGGACAGTGTGTTGTTCCATCAGTCTTCTCAGTGCTTCAAGCTCCACCGCAACCTCTATCATCCTCGGCCTCTCTTCACCTTTCAACCTCAAGCATCTCAAAGCCAACTGTGCGACCGTTTTGACATGCCTCATTCCAGCTTCCTCGGCCACTTGAGAATCTACAATCTTCAGCAACTGGTTCTGATGGAACAACGTGCTAAAATGCATTGCTAGGCTTTTCACCTCGTCGATCTGGCCGTCAGGTATTGGTTTCTCCCTTGTGAGCAGCTCCATGAGTACCACGCCAAAGCTGTACACGTCACTTTTCTCGGTCAGTTGGCTTGTCTGGAAGTACTCAGGGTCCATGTATCCTAGTGTGCCCTGCACTAAGGTCGTCACATGGGTCTGATCCCGGGGTATTGGCCTTGAGGCGCCGAAATCAGACACCTTTGCGGTAAAGCTCATGTCAAGAAGTATGTTTGACGACTTGACGTCTCTGTGAACGATTGGCGTCTTTGCTGCCAAGTGCAAGTATGCAAGTGCCGATGCGGTTTCAACTGCAATCCTTAGGCGATCCTTCCATGACAATGGGATTGATGTATTGTGGAGATGATGAAACAGGGCTTCATTGGTGATAAATTCATAAACCAATAAGGGAACTTCTGCCTCAAGGCAACAGCCTAGTAGCTGAACTACGTTCTTGTGGGTCACTTGTGAAAGAATAACCAGCTCATTGACGAATTGTTCCACCTGGCTCTGATCAACTCGCTGTGACCTTTTGACCGCTACGACCATTTGATCTGATAGTGTACCTTTGTAGACAGTCCCGAATCCACCTCTACCAACAATATTGCTATCACTGAATTTGTTGGTTGCCTTGTCAAGCTCACCTGAGGTAAATATCTGCAACGGTACCTTCCGAGAAAGCAACTGCTGCTTCAACAACATGCCACCATTCTGCATAAAATATCTCTGTCTTTTCTTCACAACGTCTCTCCTTTTGACAAGCAAGTGGGTCCAGAAACCGAGAACAAGGATAAGTAGTAGCAGAGCTAGTCCCGCAACTGCAAAGGTACAATAAAACTCTGAGAATTATTAATTTGGTCAAGCATTAATCTAGCTCGACACGCCTCATGTATAATGATCACATCATCACATAACAAAACAGCGGGATAGGGCTTCAAAACTTGCCTATTGAAATCTGCAGTGCGCTAATTCCATTGCAGCCACTTCCCTCCTTTAGGCCATCACCACTCATCCCTAATGGGCACACACAGCTGAAATTGCCCTTTGCGTTGATGCAGCTATGCGTGCATAGCCTTCCAGTGGAGCACTCATCAATATCTTCGACAGTCACATGAAACCAAACAGAAATGAGAGATGGATAATTTTGCAGATAGGTAAGTTGGAAAAAAAAACTGACATAACAAGAAAACCAAGAAATATAGGCAGAGATCTGTTCACATGAAACCAAACAGAAATCAAATATTGGTAGTCTTTTAAGATTAGTAAGTTGGAAAACAAAAACTGACGTAACAAGAAAACCTGGAAATATAATCAGAGATTTGTTCATTACCTTGGCATCCACTAGGCCCCCGCAGATACGGGTTCCCCTGAAATCCCTTGGTACAATTGCAGTGATATCCAAATCCACTGGATGCGTTATAGCAGTAAGAATTTTCCTTGCAAGCATATGATGCAGAGTGTCTTGCTTCCTCACAGTTGCCACCATCCATGGACCACTCGAGAACAACAGGCCGGTACCCAGGGCTGGTCCTATTTGTGTTGTTCAGGTCAGCAGTAGAGAAAACATAGAAGTTCTGCTCCGCGATGAATGCCTCAGAACACGCTGGAGTATTGTTGTCCTTTTTGAGCCTGCCAAGCTGCCCAGTTATGCTCGTGAACTCTAAAGACAGCTTCTTTAACCCCTTGGGTACCGGTGCTTGGCAGCAAGCCACACCAGAGCAAGAACCATTGACGATGCTATTTTTTGTAGAGCAAAGAGAAGCACAGCCACCGCTATAATCACTGCTACCATTCAACAGCATGGCCACCATATCACAACCCACAGCTGTGAACTTGTTTCTTGTATCGGAGAATTGAAGCTTGTCCCCTCAAGGCTAAAGCTAGCATCGTTCCCTCTGCACTGCGGAGAACGGGAAGCGGCAGTTGCCAGGATGCTTACAGAACCATCGAGCAAGGAGATGTTGAGAATACTAAACAAGGTTTTGTTGATGGGCAGCATAGGACCAGATAAGCCACACATGATCTTGAACCCTTGAGCTGGGGAGGGGCTCTGGCCATGGACACCAAAAGGATAAGGGATAGAGATATTGGAACTTGAGCACCCGGAGGTGCTTGATTCCATAGAATGAACAACGAACGGAGAGAGGCATGTGAGGAGGAGGAGCCATGGCAGGAGAGGAAAGGGAAGCAACTCCTTCTCCATCGGTCTTTGGAAAGAAACGGTAGGCTCTAACGCCTTTTTATCAACACATCTCTCAGGAAACTGAGGGGATGATATAAACTTGCCCGTGGTTCTCTGGTGTGCACCATTTTCTCATATTAATGTAGTCTAGTTTCTGTGGTGGGAGCCTAGAAGGTGATTTATTCGAGACTGACAACCACACAATCCCGCCTCAGGCTTCAGCTAAGGTGTGGACTTGTAGTTGGGCACTTCCCCCATGGCCAGAGAAATATTTGTCCCATTAATATCCCATGTTTAATTTTCTACGTACTTTCTTTTCTTTTCCTTTTGTGAAGCCAAGTGGATGCTTCAAGCAAACACCGGGTACCAGAGGGGATGCTATAAACTGCTAGCCCTTGTCTGTACAAATATGCATTGGTGCCTAAACCAAATACTCCCTCTGTCCCAAAATAAGTGTCTCAAGCTTAGTACAACTCTGTACGAGAGCTGGCATACAGTTGAGACACTTATTTTGGGATGGAGGGAGTATGAAATATTGTCATGCAGACCATTGCTCATGGGTACAATTGATCAGTTCAGATGAAAGTATGCACATAAATGAGCGGTACTTACCTTCTCGGCAAGCAGTTTGGATTCACCGAGTTGTATCAATGTCTGAACCCAAACAATAACCAAACATCATGCTCGGTCTACCGAGATAATAATGGAGTAGTAAAAAAGATGACAGTAGATGATCAGGATAGTACGTACGTACTACTTTAGCATCCATTATTTCCTAAAGTGCCATTCAGCCAGCAAGGGCAGCCCACAAGCAGAAGCGCAGAAGAAGCATGTACTAGCAGGGTTTTTTTTTAGAAGAACAGCAAGCAGCAGATTCAGATATTGGTATCAAAAAATTATAGGGTTTTAGCCCCTTGCCTCGCCGCCATAGTGCCAGGCCCGGCGACTCCGGGCTCCGCCTCCCCGCGCAACCTCCAGCTTATCACCCGCCCATATGACCCTCCCAGTCCGGGCAGCTGGTGGTGGTGGGGGTAGGTCAGAAAGAGTCCAGGTATTATATCTCCGGGAGGGTGCGCATGCGAGCGAGGAGGTGGCTGCCGTGCTTTCCCCTGCCATTGCGGGTTGCGGCGGAGGAGGAGATGGGAGAAGCGGCAAGCTGTGAGGGTGAGGAATCCAGGTTTCCGGAGAAAGCACAGAGCCTTTCGCCGCTTCAGGGCTTCAAGCTGAAGCGGTGTGGAAAGAAACGCTGAAATTGTCACTTGCCTTGCCTGCCACTAAGTTTACATTCGTGAGACAAAATATTTACATTCGAGTTCTATGGATAAATCATTTTTATCAGCATCAGTATATAGATCCGTTTACCTCCGTTGTTTTTAAATATATATATATATATATATATATATATTTAATTTCATTAGAGAGCGCCCTTTGATGGATCCACATAGTCGACGGTGACTCTTTGAAGCCCTAGGCTTGCCTTGCTCGAGCCGGCTGCGTTTGTCAGCATGGAGAAGAGGGCGATCAAACGCAAAGCGCCCAAGGAAGCACTTATGAGTTGCTCCCCCAGGGACGTGCAATCAGGGACAAGGTGATGGATGCGGTCGTCCGTCCTCTTGGAAAGAAGGTTGTTGTTGAGCTCCGCGGTGATGCCTACATCCCCACTGTCTTAGTGTCTCGGGGTGTTGTTGTGTAGTCGACTGACCCGTGCTCGCCCTGCACGCGTCGTTGCACCGGCGTCGTGGCCTTTGCTCTTTCCCGCCTGTTTGGGAGGCTTGTATAGTAGACCTTCCGTCTTCTCTGTGTATCGTAGGGTGCCATGGCTGTGTCCCCATGGCTAGTTTCCCCCTTCGTTTCCCTCTCCCTCCTCTCGTGGAACGTGCAGGGGCTGGGTGACTTGGACAAATGTGCGCGCGTTCGGGACGGTGTCTCCTCTGCCAATCCTTGTATGGTGTGCATTCAGGAGTAGAAGTTGTCATGTCTGAATGTGTTCAAGCTTGCCTCCTTCCTCCCTGGTCGCCTCTCCTCCTTCTCTGTTAAGGATGAGGACGGCAGTTGCGGTGGGCTTGGGATCCTCGTCTTTTTGACCTGGTTTCGTCCTCCTCCTTGTAGTTCTTGTTAAATTATGATTCAAATTCTACCGTATTGGACTAGACGTAGTACAAACGGTGTGGGCCTTTGCGTTGGTACCGACGCGTACGAGTACAACTCGTTTACTTGTCCTCCAAGGACTCTCATGTATTGCCCCTCATATATACTCCATGTAGTCGCACTTAAAGACTGGCTGTCGTCTCGTGCTTGTAATACTCCCCCTCATAGTGATTGCGCCTCCATGCGTCCGTGGTTTTCTCCCGTAAGGGTTTCCACGTAAAAATCCGTGTCTCTCGTGTCTCGTTGATCTCGTTTTATCTAAAAAGTGGTATACAGAGCTGAGGTTCTGAATATACGAGATTCGACGGAGACGAGAGCTAGGGTTTGGTGTGTTGTGCGCCGCCGCCGACGCGACCTGGCGATCTGCGATCCGAAGCCAGATCGTTTTTTCCACTGCTGCTGGATCGTTGCTGCGAGAAGCCGAGTCAGACAGGAAATTAAATTCCGCTTCTGCACCGCCTACAAGTTTCCGCTGCGCCGTTGCGTCAAATCGCAACTGGCGAGATCCGTCGCTGTTGCCGCGTACGTTAGCTGCGCCGTCTTGTCCTGATCCGTCGAGTTGTTGCCGCGTCCTGCGTCGACTTGGCCGAAGCCGTCGCTGTTGCTGTCGCCGAGTTCCCTGTGCGCCGAGGCAGTCGTTCGAGACCAAATCCATCGGTCAAGCTGAGCTACTAGTTCAGATTTGTTTTTTTCTCTCCAATTGCTACATCCACAACCGAAGCTATCAGGTGCTATTGTTTCTACTCCCTCCGTTCCTAATTATAAGTCTTTTAAGAGATTTCATTAGGAGTCTACATACAGAGCAAAATGAATGAATCTACACTCTAAAGTATGTCTATATACATCCGTATGTAGTCTATTAGTGGAATCTATAGAAAGACTTATATTTAGGAACGGAGGGAGTAGTTCTTTGCTCCGCATATTAATCCCGTCAGGAATTTTTTCTACCGGCTTGTACTACCTTGTGTACACAGATTTATCTACTCATGGCATCCATGAAGTACGATCTTCCGCTGCTGGATCGTGACACAAGGTTTACCCTATGGCAAGTCAAGATGCGGGCGTTGTTGGCGCAGGCCGACTATGATGATGCACTGGATAGTTTTGAGAAGAATAGAATTGAGGATTGGACTCCTGAGGAGAAAAGAAGGGACCGTAAGGCTTTGTCACAAATTCAACTCCATTTGCATTATAATATTTTGCAGGAAGTTTTGAGCGAGAAAACTGCCGCCGCTCTATGGTTAAAGTTGGAAGGGATTTGCATGACAAAAGACCTCACCAGCAAGATGCATCTGAAGCAAAAATTATTCATGCAGAGGTTACCTGAGGGAGGTAATGTTTTGAATCATATTTCAGAATTTAAAGAGATCATATCCGATCTAGCTGCAATGGAGGTTACGAATGATGAAGAAGATACTGCTTTAATGTTACTTTGTTCGCTGCCAAGTTCTTATACCAATTTTCGAGACACCATATTATATAGTCGTGATACTCTCACGCTTAATTAAGTTTATGAAGCTTTGAACTCTAAGGATAAGATGAAATTAATGGTGCCTCATGATGGTTCAAGTTCATCCCAAGCCGATGGATTATCTGTTCGTGGCAGGACAAAGGAGAAGAACTCACATAATGGAAACCGTGGCAAAAGTAAGAACGGCTAGAGAGGCCGGTCGCAATCCAGAGACAAGAAGCAATCTTGCAGGTATTGCAAGAGAGACGGGCATGACATCTCAGAATGTTTCAAGTTGCAGAACAAGGAAAAGAGGAATGGTACGTATAAACCGAAAGGTAACAAACAAGGTGAAAGTTCTGCTAATGTTGCTCGTGATGAAAGTGCCGATGATGCTCTTGTTGTTATTGCTGGATGTGCTAAGACCAATGATGAGTGGGTACTTGACACTGCGTGTACTTTTCATATGTGGCCGCATAGAGATTGGTTTACCACTTTTGATTCTACTACTGTTGCTGGTTCCGTTTTGGGTTTTGATAATTCACCATGCAAGATTGAAGGCATAGGTTCCATTCGAATCAAGATGTTTGATGGCACAATCAGAACTTTGACAGATGTTCGGTATATTCCGAAGATGAAGAGAAATCTTATCTCTGTGAGTGCCCTTGATGCAAAGGGCTACAAGTATTCAGGTGGAGATAGCGTTTTGAAGGTCATCAAAGGTTCTCTCATTGTGATGAAAGGTGACTTAAGTTCGACCAATGGTCTTTATTACCTTCGAGGTTCTACCATTTCAGGTAACGCTACTCCAGTTATTTCAAAGAATTCTGGTTGTGATGCTTCTAACCTTTGGCATATGCGTCTTGGACATATGAGTGAACTTGGTTTGGCAGAGTTAAATAAGAGAGGTCTTCTTAAAGGATACCAAACTGGTAAATTGAAATTTTGTGAGCATTGTATCTTCGGCAAGCACAAGAGGGTGAAGTTCAACACTTCGACTCATACAATTGAAGGTATTCTTGATTATGTGCATTCTGATTTATGGGGACCATCTCGCAAAAAGTCACTAGGTGGTGCTAGTTACATGTTGACTATTATTGATGATTATTCGAGAAAGGTTTGGCCTTATTTCTTGAAGCATAAATGGCAAGCTTTCTCAAATTTTAAGGAGTGGAAGATTATGATTGAGAGACAAACTGAAAAGAAGGTAAAAATACTTCGCACTGATAATGGTATGGAATTCTGTTCTAAGCAATTTGGGAATTATTGCAAGTCTGAAGGCATTGTCAGACACCACACCGTTCCTTATACTCCTCAACAAAACGGTGTTGCTGAGCGTATGAACGGGACCATTATTTCCAGAGCCCGTTGCATGTTGTCCAATGCAGGTTTGCATATGCGTTTTTGGGCTGAGGCCGCTTCCACTGCTTGTTATCTCATCAACCGTTCACCATCTATTCCTCTTAATAAGAAAACTCCAATTGAGGTATGGTCTGGTTCACCTGCTGATTATTCACAGTTGAGAGTTTTTGGTTGCACTGCTTATGCTCATGTTGATAATGGAAAGTTGGAGCCTAGGGTTGTTAAGTGCATCTTTCTTGGTTATAAATCTGGTGTTAAAGGTTTTAAATTGTGGAATCCTGAAACACAAAAGATTGTTATTAGCAGAAACATTATCTTTAATGAATCTGCTATGCTACATGATGTTCCATCTACTAATGTTCCTCTTGAGAGTGAACAGCAGCCTACTGTTCAGGTGGATCATGTTATTGATTCAGGTGATACTTCTGATAAGGAAAATGCTGATGCACATGATGAACCCGTCTTTGATGATGAATATGTCACTCCAAATCAGCCTATTGTTCCACCTAGTTTGAATCTCGCACGTGACAGAGTTAGGCGGGGTATTAATGCACCTGAAAGGTTAATTGAGGAGTGCAATATTGTTTCTTTTGCTTTATCTGTTGCATAAGAAATTGAAGGTAATGTTGAGCCTTCTTCATATTCCGAGGCTATTATTTCTGGTGATAGTAATAAGTGGATGACTGCTATGCATGATGAGATGGAATCACTTGAAAAGAATGGCACTTGGGATTTAGTAAGATTACCTAGAGAGAAGAAACCTATTTGTTGCAAGTGGGTTTTCAAAATAAAGGAAGGTGTTTCTCCTAATGATGAGGCAAGATATAAAGCAAGGTTGGTTGCTAAAGGTTATGGCCAAATTCCAGGTATTGACTATAACGAAGTCTTTTCTCCTGTTGTGAAGCATAGCTCTATTCGCACTTTACTTAGTATTGTTGCCATGAATGATTTTGAGCTTGAACAATTGGATGTTAAAACTGCGCTCTTACATGGAGATTTAAGAAGAGGATATTTATATGGAACAAATTGAAGGTTTTGTTATTCCTGAAAAAGAAAAGCTTGTCTGTAAGCTAAAGAAATCTCTTTATGGATTGAAGCAATCCCCTCGACAGTGGTACAAGAGATTTGACACCTTTATGCTCTCTCAAGGTTTCAATCGGTCTAATTATGATAGTTGTGTTTATTTGAAAACTGTCGATGGTTCACCTATTTATTTGCTCCTTTATGTTGATGATATGTTAATTGCTGCAAAGAGCATGTCAGAGATTGATGAACTAAAGAAGCAATTGAGTAATGAATTTGAGATGAAGGATTTGGGTGCAACAAAGAAAATACTTGGCATGGAAATATCCAGAGATAGACCGTCTGGAAAATTATATCTCAGTCAGAAGGGATATATTGATAAAGTTCTTCGTCGTTTTAATATGCATAATGCCAAGACAATAAGTACTCTGTTAGCTGCACACTTCAAATTATCATCAGCCTTATGTCCTGAGTCAGATGGAGATATTGAGTACATGTCTAGAGTTCCCTATTCGAGTGCAGTTGGTTCACTTATGTATGCCATGGTTTATTCTTGTCCGGATTTATTTTATGCATCGAGTGTTGTTAGTAGATACATGGCTAATCCTGGGAAAGAGCGTTGGAATGCAGTTCAGTGGATTTTCAGATACCTACAAGGTACTTCTAATGCTTATTTACAGTTTGGGAAAACTGGAGATGGACTTGTTGGTTTTGTTGATTCTGATTTTGCTGGTGATTTGGATAAGAGAAGATCGCTCACATGTTATGTTTTCACGATTGGTGGTTGTGCTGTGAGTTGGAGAGCAACTTTGCAGTCTATTGTGGCTTGTTCCACTACTGATGCCGAGTATATGGCTATTTCTGAGGCAAGCAAAGAAGCTATCTGGTCGAGAGGTTTGTACACTGAGCTTTGTGGAGATTCATCTTGCCCTACCATATTTTCTGACAGTCAAAGTGCTATATATCTTACAAAGAATCCAATGTATCACGAGAGAACAAAACACATTGATGTCAGATTTCACTATGTTCGAGATGGTGTTGCTAAAGGTGATTTGAAGGTATGCAAGATAAGTACTCATGATAATCCAGCTGATATGATGACAAAGCCAGTTCCTACCAATAAGTTTGAGCTTTGCTCAGGCTTAGTTGGTATTTCTCACTAGTCCTATTGGACTTTGACACACAAGGTGTTTATGCTGATTTGGATGGAGTTATTCACTTTCTTCGACTACTGGAGGGAATTTGGCTCAAGGTGGAGATTGTTAAATTATGATCCAAATTCTACCGTATTGGACTAGACGTAGTACAAATGGTGTGGGCCTTTGTGTTAGTACCGACGCGTACGAGTACAACTCGTTTACTTGTCCTCCAAGGACTCTCATGTATTGCCCCTCATATATACTCCATGTAGTCGCACCTAAAGACTGGATGTCGTCTCGTGCTTGTAATACTCCCCTTCATAGTGATTGCGCCTTCGTGCGTCCGTGGTTTTCTCCCGTAAGGGTTTCCACGTAAAAATCCGTGTCTCTCGTGTCTCGTTGATCTCATTTTATCTAACAGTTCTCCCACACCATCGTGCTTTGCTTGACCGTCTCGGATCTTGTCTTTGCGGTTACCAATGTGTACACGCATGCCGATCGCTCTCGTAAGGGGGGGTTCGTCCAGGATGCTCGTACTGTGGTTGTCTCGATTGTTCACCCATGGTTGATCCTTGGCGACTTTAACCTGATTCGTTGTCCCCGCGAGAAGAACAATCCTTCTTTCGACATCGCTAGGGCTGCCACATTCAACTCCATGATCAACGAGATTGCTTGGTTCGAGTTGCCTCTCTCTGATCGCCTCTTTACTTGGACCAACAAGCGCTCCCCGCACACCCTGGAACGCCTTGATTGGGCTTTCTTCGATGCGGCTTCGGACGCCCTCTTCCCCGACTCTTCTCTGAGCTCTCGCATCTGCACCTGTAGCGACCATGTCCCTCTGGTGGTCTCTACCTCTACAAAAATCTCGTCTCTTGTCCGCTTCTTCTTTGAAAATACCTGGCTCTCGGACCCTCTCTTCCTGGCCACCACTCTCCCCTCCTAGACGGAGGCCCGCTGTGTCCGAGACGCGGCCTGGGATCTTGCCTCTCATAAGAAGGCTTTTCGATATGCGACCAAGACATGGAAACGACAACACCGCTTTATCCCTACCCTTAGGAATGACTGCGTTTTTTTATTGACCTCATGGATTTCCTCGAGGAGTCTCGTTGTTTGTCTACAGGGGAGGCCTCCCTGCACATGGATGCCCGCTGCACTCTGGAGACCGCCATCCTTCGCCATGCTGCGTATTGGAAGCAGCAGGGGAAGTGTCAATCTATGCGGGAGGGGGCGAGAATACTTGCTTCTTCCACGCCCAGCCCCCTCTCCCGAGCGCCGGCGCGGGAACTGCATGCGTGCCCTCAAGTCGATGACAACCACGTTATGGGGCATGCAGCAAAGGCCAATGCCCTCCTGGCCTTCTACTTCGGCCTCTTGGGCCGAACGACGGTGCCCTTCCGGGCCTTCAGCTTGGAGCCCTCTACGCGGGTGCGCCCCGGGTGCACAACCCGTCTCTGGTGGCTCTGTTCACCACTGAAGAGGTCATGTGTGTTGTTCACGCTCTGGACCGAACTAGCGCCCCCGGTCCCGACGGGTTCGGCCTAGCTTTCTACCACACTGCCTGGTCGACGGTTGGGAGCGATGTTTGTCCCATGTTCGATGACTTCCATTCCGGTACGGCCAGCCTCAACGGGATAAACCGAGCCTTCATCGTGTTGCTCCCCGAGGGCGAGGGCGTCCCAACGCCGCGCGCTTTCAGGCTTGTCTCTCTCGAGAATGCGGGTGTCAAACCTCTTTGTTACGGGCTCACCTTGCGGCTGCACCGGCAAATCTGTGCAACCATTGACGAGGACCAGTCCTGGTTTATCCCTGGGTGCAGCATTGCTAAAAATTTCGTGTACGCCTCGGAAATGGTGCAATGCTGCTTCAAGTGGGCTGCCCCACTGTCACGCCCAAGATGCGACCCTATCCTCAATTTGGCACGAGGGCCTCGTCAAGGATAGAAGCGCATCTCGTCGTGTCGCAAGAATGGATATCGTTACAAGTACATGTACTGAAAAGAAGAGATATAAAGAATTGGCTTACACTCGCCACAAGCTACATCAGAGTCACATCAGTACATTACATAAACATCAAGAGTAAGAGCAGGGTCCGACTACGGACGAAAACAAACGAGAAAAATAAGAACGACGTCCATCCTTGCTATCCCAAGCTGCCGGCCTGGAACCCATCCTAGATCGATGAAGAAGAAGAAGAAGAAGCAAATCCAAATGAACAATCAACGCGCTCGCGTCTAGTAACCTTTACCTGTACCTGCAGTTGGTGTTGTAGTAATGTTTGAGCCACAGGGGACTCAGCGATCTCATTTCCAAAGGTATCAAGACTATCAAAGCTTATTAGGTGAGGCAAGGTTAAGTGGTGAGGTTGCAGCAGCGGCTAAGCATATATTTGGTGGCTAAACTTACGAGTACAAGAAAATAAGAGAGGGAAGATCTACGCATAACGGACGTGAACTACTGATGATCAAATGAATGATCCTGAACACCTACCTACGCCAAACAAAACCCCACCGTGTCCTCGATCGGAGAAGGAACTCACGAAAGAGACAGTCACGGTTACGCACACAGTTGGCAAGTTTTATTGAAGTTAACTTCAAGTTATCTAGAACCAGTGTTAAACAAAGCTTTCCACGTTGCCACATAACCGCGGGCACGACTTTCTGAAAAGATTTAACCCTGCAGGGGTGCTCCCACTAGTCCATCACAAATTACCACAAGTCGCATAGAAATCCTCAATCACGAAGCTCGCGATCTCGTCGGATTCCCTAGGGGAAAATCTCAACACTGAGATTACCCAAAGCATCACCGGAATCCCGATGCACAAGATATCTCGTCAAAGGTAAAACTAATCCAGCAAGGCCGCCCGGCATGTCGACGATCCCGATAGGAGCCGCGTATCTCGTTCTCACGACACGACGGATAAGCTACGCGTACCAGTGCCAAACCTCGAGTTTCCTCACGGTGGCCCCGCACAGTGCTCTGTTTTGGACCAGCACCATCAACACTGGCCCTCCCTGTATTATGTAGAATTACTCCTCGGGTAGCGCTAACTCCCTATGCATTTCAGATTAACAGAGTTATTATGTTGGACAAATAGTACCAAAGTTGGGCCTTGCCAGACCAGCTTTAATCTAAAACGAATTATCAAGGGGGTCCCTATAACAACCCCGATCGTGTTAGGAGCGCTCAATTATGGAACATAACACCGGTAGCCGAAACTAAGGGGGCAAAGGTGGAACAAAACACCAGGCTAGAAAGGCCGAGCCTTCCACGTTTTACCAAGTATATAGGTGCATTAAATTAAATAGCATTTAATATGGTGATATGACAAGGGACCCATGTTGTCACATGGAAGCATCTGCACCTGCAACTAGCAACGCTAACACAGGGTTAAGCAAGCGGTAACATAGCCAAACAGTGGTTTGTTAGGTCGTACAGGTTGAAGGTGATCATGGCATTGTTAAGAGGCTGATATTTAACATGTGGTAGGCAACGAGACATAATCGATAGAAGCGATAAAACTAGCATGGCAATGATAGTAATGGTATCTGGGGAAATGATCATCTTGCCTGAGATCCTGCTTGGAAGAAGAACAACTCGGTGGAGTCGGCAAACCAATGTAGTTGAACGGGTCCTCACATTCCGACACGCTTGCGGAACTCTATCGGAATGGAGCAAACCGGAAACAAACATCAACACAAATATTCACCACGGCAAATGCAAGACATGATGCATACCCTAATATGATGCATGATCAGTTCAGAATGCAAGGGATGGCATGGCAATTCACCTCACGCAAACACTACACATTAAATGAAGCTCGATATGCAACGGGTTACATATTGACGAAACTCCACGATTGATTATTTAGTTCACTCCCGATTATTTACACGGCAATTTTAAACTGTTGTTAGCATGGCAAGGGGTGAAGTGATGATTCTACGTGTCATCCTAGTCGGTTAACACGCGGAGCATAAAACGGATCTACGACACAAGAGGCATGCAACACACGATATATGCCATGAATGCGTCATGCATGCAAGTTCATCAACACCACGGCAAGAAGATAAAAAAACAGGTGTCGCCACGGCGAGCGAGAGGGAACCATGGCGGCAAGACGGAAATGATGCCACGACAACGCTCCTATCCCGATAACTCGTCGAGATATCATGCCAACGTACTGGGAACGTGTGCGGGAACGGTAAGTAAAGATGGGGTGATCCCGGTTACCGGGTTCCCATGTGTGGGGGCACAACATAGAGGGACAACGTGCAACGGTCAAACATACGGTGCATACATACATACATCTCATACATCATATTCGTTCGGTTCACGACAACGTCTCATCGGTATACCTTCGAAGCGTGCGATTCAAAGCGAATCGGTTCGGTGAAGGAGATCAACGATCGTCGTGGAAGTAGTGGTCGTCGTGGTCGTCGTGGAAGTCGAGGTACTCGATCTCGTCGACGGTAGTCATTCGCTCGGCGTCGTGGTTCACGTCTTCGGCGATGGTAGTCGAACTCGTTCTGTGGGTCATCGAGGACGTAGATGGGTCTTCGGCGTCGTCGAGGAAGTCGTTGTACACATCGAACTTGTCGATTCCACGGCAGCGGAGATGGTGCACGGGGTCTTCGGCGTCGTTCCAACAGGCAAAAGGGCAAGGCAACAGCAAGCGGCGGCGGCAAGCGGCAGTACAAGCAATAGCTAGCACCTAAGCAACTAGCAACAGCGGTTAGCAACCTACAAAAACAGCAAACGCAGCAGTAGAAAACTAACTAGCAAACTACATCGGCACAAGCAGCTAGGCAGGCAATCAGGCAAGCAACATCCACTCGGCCTAGCAACAGCATGCAAGTTAGCAGCAACTAGCATCGGCTAGCATTAGCAGCAAAGTAGCTAGCAAGGCATCAGGCACGGCAAGGAAAAGCGGCAGCAGCACCAGGCAAGCTTAGCAGCAGCTAATCGGGACAGCAACAACAGCATGCACAGCAAGCAGCAGGCAAGGCACAACAAGGCAGCACAGCATTGGCTAGCAGCTAGCTTGGCAGCAAGCACGAACAGCTATAGCACGCAACACCGGCTAAGGTAAACAGGGAAACAGCATGGGACAACAACAACACAACAGCGACATCAACGACTCCAACAGTAAGGCGAGTACGGCGTCGGGAACAGCGGCAGGGGAGGCGGCGCGGCGAGGGCAACGGCAGCTCGGGCCAGGAGGCGAGCGACAGGAGGCGCGGCCGGGCCAAGGGAGGCGCGCGGCGGCGCGTGAGGCGAGACCGAGGCGAGGCGAGGGGCCCTGGAGGGGCTACAACAGGGGCTCGGGGCTAGGCAGAGGAGGGGGAAGCTCCACGAGAGAAGAGGGAATCGGGGCCATGGAATCAAGAGGAGGAGGCGCACGGGAGGACGAGGGGATCGACAGGCTCGCTAGGGTTGGGGGGAGCTGCTGGGCCTGGGCCGGCTCGGCTTTGCTCCCTCCCCCTATGTTTTTTTTAAAAAAACCTTTTGTTAAATCAGACAAGTTTTAACTAAAGAAAAGTCTTTTAACAAAGAAAAGGGAAAAAAATAATAATAAATAATAAAATAAAGAAAATGTCTTTGCTCCTTTAAAAATAAACCCCAACTCTAAAAATAGATTGGGCTTTTTAAACAAATAAAAATAAAACCCTTTTGAAGAATAAAATAAAACCTCCTTTGTTTAAAGAATAAAATAAAAGCCCTTTAAAAGAGAAAAGAAAATGAGAGGGTTTTAAAATAACACACAAGGAGAAATAAAATAAAAACCCAAGGGTTGCCCCCGCATTTAATAAAAGGACCCTTTATTGAAAAGAAGAAGACGAACCCTTTTTAAATATGGGTTTAAAACGGGAAACTTTAGCAAACCGCCAAAACAGATAAAAGAGGAGAGGAGGGGAGTGAAGGTTTTAGGTACTTGGTGCAACAGGGTTACGAGCTTGAACTTGTTGCACCCAATCACGTTGCAAGGCCCTAAGGCACATACACACATGCGCTCACACACAAACAACGAAGTGCAACTAGCCACACAAGACAAGCACACAGATGACATGATGCCATGCATGATGCGATGATGCAAACTACATGACGATGCAACCAACAATATAAAATAGCCACACGACGGAAACGGAATGAAGGGGGGAATCTTCTGGAGTGTCGGCATCGGGCTGTCACAACTCTCCTACACTACAAGAGGATCTCGCCCCGAGATCCAAGAATGAAAGGGGGAGAGGATGAGAAAGAATAAGAGGTAAAAACTTAGTCGCTTCTTTGACAAACGAGTGAAACCAACGATCCCTGAAGGTTGCAAGGTGATGAGGAATGATATGAGAAAGAAGCAAGAATTCACGGAAAATTTCGGCAGCACTTTGGTAGGAAAATGGGACAAAAAATTCGATAAGAAGAGAGAATTAGACAATATTCATAACAAACAACTAAATAGAACAAGGGAACACCATGATCTTGAAAGAACAACAAGATAGACCCAAAATAGAAACATCACAAGGCCTCCGAAACAATAGAATAGCAACTAGCTCATACGAAAGAAGAGAGAATGACAACTACTAACTCAAATGAACTTGGCAAGCATCTTTGCAAGAAGAATTGTACGGAGTTGTTGGAAAAACAACAACAAAAAGAACACGATAGTAGTGGGCTTATGGAAACCTTTTCAAACTAATGAAATGACAACCAGCCACTAACAGAAACAAGGCTTGATTGGGAGAAACAAGATATGAACAATTCCTTACACCAAGAGGATACAATGAGAACTAGGATTAATGACAAGCACCACGATAGCATAATCCATAGGAAAAGCTTTAGGTGAAATCCAAACCAAGATAGCTCAATGAAGAAATCATGGGTTGAAAATATCTCATGATCATAGAATTGGTGGATTTAATTATCTCATTCTTGAAAGGAATTTTCTTCGAGGCTCCTACACTAACAAGAAGGCTATAATACCACCTCAAAGGATAAAGGAAGAACAAATGCACTTGGGAATGCAAGAGAACGGATACTTGAGAAAAGAATTGATATCATGAGTCCTCCGGAAGAAGAATTGAAATCTCTTGGAAGAAGGAAGGACAATAATAAGAATTATGTTATGCTCATCCTTCATCAAGTTTAATTGATGACAAGCAACGGATTTAGCATACCATTTATTCTTATAGAAACTAGCGGGGTAACCCGCACATTTGCGCGGCTAGATGCATGTTGTTCCCTTTGATATAGTTTTGTCTTCCAAATTTGTTGTCGCCCCAATGCATGGGTTATAAGACGCATTGTGCTGAAAAGTTCTAAATGAATCTATGTTTTCCAGGACATTCCTTCATTTGGATAAAGTAAAGTAATACATCAAGAAGCTATTAATATTTTCATCCATCATTAGATATACATACATTTTTAATGTGTAAAACTTGACTAAATATTCCAAAATAATTTTGAGAATCTATTACGAAGTTAAATAATATGCACATATTAAAAGTGCAAATTTTCGTCGAAGGTGTTTTGAAAATTAGCCATCTTTGGACTTGGTAGTACATACATAGTGAAATCAGTATGGTTTAAAATTCTTATATCGAACTATATGGGTGACTCGTGTATTTGCTTGGCTAAATTTGTTACATTGTTTTATCTGTACTATTTTTTACATATGTATAGGTGCCAATAGAGGACCAAACAATTGTAGTCCTAAGTGTGCAACTGAGATCATATAGTTTCATATTAATTTCTTGTTTGTTTCATTAATCCTTCTACTTTTTTCATTGGTGTATATATATTCAAAATTGAAGAGTTGAGAATTTTCTAGTGATGGCTGAAAATAACATTAATGGCTCATATCTAAACCCAACGTTAGCCTCTTCCGTTTGTGTTTCGTAGTTGGACTTACAATTGGTGCAAGATCAAGTCTCGCATGCATGCTTTCGCACATGCTCACCATATTAAAATTTTCATTTTCTTAACACTATGAGAAATTAAATTGTTGTTCTATGTGTATTTATCGAAAGTTGCAAAAACCATTATCTCACTCGCTTTTGATACATTTTTCCTTATTTAGCGTGTGCATGTTGTTAAACATGATCAATATGACTTATTACACTCCAAAAAAAATTATATCTTAAATCTATGATATTTTACCTTGAAAAACATTTTTCTTCTATCACATAATATGCTCACTTTCGCATTTAATATGTTGGCATTTGTATGTCATTTTTTTCACATCAAATATCTTTCGTATGATGTGTATGTCGTCCTTTTAAAAGTTGTAATTCTTCCGATCCAGTATATTTGCTTATCGCTTCTCACCATCTTGAACTCTGCTGGTGTATGCGTCAATTTGTCTCAATTGTATCCTCGTTAACCACTTCTTCCACTTCTCTCACCGTATTATCCTAACATTTGAAACCCACACTGCATATTGGATGCAACGAATTAAAGAATTGCTAATTCTATTTTCATATGTAAATAAACAACGTTAGCTACTTCTGGACATTGTATAATTCTGTTTTGGTCTTCATGTAAATAAAGATTAGCATTCTCAATTTTTATCTACTTTGCATATTTTTAGAACGTCTAGTTGCCCTTTTGTACATCCACCAATAAGAGGTTTATCTCTATCAAGTTATATGCATAATCTAATTCATTCTGTTCTTATTTAGAATATTCCATGTGATATTTTATATATTTTTTATGTTTTAGTAAAGATAATGTTGTCTTAAAGCCAACAAAATTCGTTCATTTGAATGTGTTGGAATTTTTGAAAAGTGGGTCGCCTAATTTAGAGTTGTGATAGAGGAAAGCCGAAGAGGAAAATGCGAAGTTGCTTTGCTGCCAGAACATTTTTTTGTTCATATCATAAGTGATGTCAGTGTAAGCAATACCGATCGATCAACCGGAATAACGTTTGATTAGGGCATGCGTCGTGTAACCGTTTGCTATGCTAGTAGTACATCCCTTTATTAGGGCAATAGACTTCCGATAAAATATTTTCTAGCTATGTGCGTAGCGTGCCTGCTTTTTCTCTCTCTCTGATTATACAATCCTAACCGAAATTGAATACGTATTTGTCTTTCCACGTTACCACAACGTAACGGCCTTCTCATGGTATGTCTAACATGCCTGCCTTTTTCTGTCCGATTATAGAATCCTAACTGAAATTGATTACTTTTTTTACATACACCACAATGTGATATCCTTCATATGTACATGATAGGATTTATTTTTTCTCACATGTACGTGATAGGATTTACTTTTTCTGCATGGGCTGTAGCAAATATGCGAATGAATCTAGGCCATTAAAATATATTAACTCTTGAGTAATAAATCTTGACCGCAAGTTTTCTATCGTCTTAATAATATAATAGATGAACCTTGAAGAGGTAGAGAGATAAGCACCACTTGAAGCATAATTGAAGGAAGCACCGGTAAGAATTCACAATTGAATGGGGATACCAAGAATTAATGGAGATACATGAGAATGAAGAGATCATGATCCACCTGAAAGAAAACTTGAACAAAGCACCGGAAAATCGAGAGACGAACGAAGAGGTAACAATTAAGAAGATTTGAGGATGAAAGCTGAAAGCTGAGAACAAAGAATCTTCTAAAATGATGGCCTTCGGAGGAACGAGAAATAAACCAAATCAGAAATGCACCGGATCGCAAGAAAGGGATTACTCATGATTGGAACAAATTCAAGATGATAACATGAAGCTGAAATGACGAATATCCAAGAGAATAGGCCAAGATTGAGAGAAACACTCCTTCGAATTTGCAAGCTGAGAATGATGACGAGGAACAACACCAAGAATTACTGAGACACTCCGGAATAATGAAGAATGAAAGGTTGAGCCAACTATGAGAATTAACTCAAATAGATCTTGAAGAAGGAATGAGATTGATAAAATTCACACTTACGTCATAGATGACAGAATTAGAGATCTCCGGAAAGATTAAAAGAGCTATAACAGATCCTGGGAAAAACCTGTGGGTTATGGGCCCACTCAAAGAAATCACCGTTGAAAAGATTGTTCAGAGAGAGATATTGCACCGGTATGAATAGAACTAGATAAGGTTGAGAACCTCGAAATAATTAAAAGATTGGAAACAAGAACTTCTAAGATAACTTCAACGCTCCGGATAGAAAAGACAGGAATGAATAACAAGATAGGCTCATAAGAATTCCCAACATAGGAAAGAATTACAAGGATGAATGGATAAGATGACACGGACAACTAAATTGAATTCACCGGAAAAATAACAAGACTGAATAAGGATGAACATGAAGCTCCTGAGAATCTTCACAATGAAACACCGGGTACAAAAGGGAGAAGAGATAGCGGAAGCATCACTGAATATGAAGGCACTAGAATGATGACTGAAACATTGAAGAAAAGGGCGGGAGGGCGGGAAAACAATGACAAATTGGGACAGATGAGATGAACTCCGGAATAAATGAGAGAAAGATCTGCAAGAATTGGAGAGGATTGAATCCACTTGGAGGGAAACACACCGGTTGAAAAAGAATTGATATGGCGACTCCGGTTGACAAAATTGATAAGACAACTGATTGAGCAACAGGATTTGCAGTCTCACATAAAAATATGAGAACACCTCTTGGAAAGATCTGAAATCACCACTTGACATCGAAGCAACTGAATTACCATATTCAACAAGACAAAGGGAAAGGCTTATGAAACAAGCCAGAACAAACTCATGAGAAAGATTTCCGTTTGATATTTTCGTGGACAGGAATCCACTAGATGTCGAACCCCAACCTAACATCATGCATTTGTTGGAAGATTGTCCTATAAGTAACTACTTGAATTCCCACCTATGAATTCCCGAAATATCTGGTCATGCAATCTGGTAGACGGATACAAGGAGTAATATCACACAACTCCTATACTAACCCGTCACCTATATCACATCCGTCAACACACAACCAGAATCTCGGACCTTCATCTACTACAGACCCTCGTGATCACAATGATACAAAGTATGGCAGTACTCCTGAACAATCTGCACCAGTACTGGGGACATCGGGGTTATCTCGCCACTACTAGTATTGAAGCAACTACGAACATCCTTCGTTCTGAGATACTAAGAAATCTGAATGATAACAATGTGCTCAAGAATCCCCTGGAGCTCAACTCCCCTGAAACTTAAAGCAGATAGGAGGCACCAAGACAGAACTCCGTCACATCGGCATCATATAGATTCCAAAAATATCCGCGTGATCCTAAAAAAATTTGAGTGAGAAGAGGAGTAGAATTAAATTATTACGTCAAGATTCCTCACCAGAGCATAGAAGAGGAGAAAAAAGAATCCTACTCTCCGATATATAACTAGACTCAAATCAGTTTTTCACTAGACTCGACTCGACCAAGTTCGATCAATCAAGGGGGCTCCTAGGTCGGTACTGCTCTGATACCAAGTTGTCACGCCCAAGATGCGACCCTTTCCTCAATTTGGCACGAGGGCCTCGTCAGGGATAGAAGCGCATCTCGTCGTGTCGCAAGAATGGATATCGTTACAAGTACATGTACTGAAAAGAAGAGATATAAAGAATTGGCTTACACTCGCCACAAGCTACATCAGAGTCACATCAGTACATTACATAAACATCAAGAGTAAGAGCAGGGTCCGACTACGGACGAAAACAAACGAGAAAAATAAGAACGACGTCCATCCTTGCTATCCCAAGCTGCCGGCCTGGAACCCATCCTAGATCGATGATGAAGAAGAAGAAGAAGCAACTCCAAATGAACAATCAACGCGCTCGTGTCTAGTAACCTTTACCTGTACCTGCAACTGGTGTTGTAGTAATCTGTGAGCAACAGGGGACTCAACAATCTCATTTCCAAAGGTATCAAGACTAGCAAAGCTTATTAGGTGAGGCAAGGTTAAGTGGTGAGGTTGCAGCAGCGGCTAAGCATATATTTGGTGGCTAAACTTACGAGTACAAGAAAATAAGAGAGGGAAGATCTACGCATAACGGACGTGAACTACTGATGATCAAATGAATGATCCTGAACACCTACCTACGTTAGACATAACCCCACCGTGTCCTCGATCGGAGAAGGAACTCATGAAAGAGACAGTCACGGTTACGCATAGAATTGGCAAGTTTTATTTAAGTTAACTTCAAGTTATCTAGAACAAGTGTTAAACAAAGATTTCCACGTTGCCACATAACCGCGGGAACGATTTTCCGAAAATATTTAACCCTGCAGGGGTGCTCCAACTAGTCCATCACAAATTACCACAAGCCGCATAGAAGTCCTCAATCACGAAGCTCGCGATCTCGTCGGATTCCCTAGGGGAAAGCCTCAACTCTGAGATTACCCAAAGCATCACCGGAATCCCGATGCACAAGATATCTCGTCAAAGGTAAAACTAATCCAGCAAGGCCGCCCGGCGTGTCGACGATCCCGATAGGAGCCGCGTATCTCGTTCTCAGGACACGACGGATAAGTTACGCGTACGAGTGCCAAACCTCGAGGTTCCTCGCGGTGGCCCCGCACAGTGCTCTGTTTTGGACCAGCACCATCAGCACTGGCCCTCCCTGTATTATGTAGAATTACTCCTCGGGTAGCGCTAACTCCCTATGCATTTCAGATTAACAGAATTATTATGTTGGACAAATAGTACCAAAGTTGGGCCTTGCCAGACGAGCTTTAATCTAAAACGAATTATCAAGGGGGTCCCCATAACAACCCCGATCGTGTTAGTGTTGGAAATATGCCCTAGAGGCAATAATAAATTAGTTATTATTATATTTCTTAGTTCATGATAATCGTTTATTATCCATGCTATAATTGTATTGAATGAAGACTTATATACATGTGTGGATACATAGACAAAACACTGTCCCTAGCAAGCCTCTTGTTGGCTAGCGAGTTGATCAAAGATAGTCAGGGTCTTCTGATTATGAACAAGGTGTTGTTGCTTGATAACTGGATCACGTCATTAGGAGAATCACGTGATGGACTAGACCCAAACTAATAGACGTAGCATGTTGATCGTGTCATTTTGTTGCTACTGTTTTCTGCGTGTCAAGTATTTGTTCCTATGACCATGAGATCATATAACTCACTGACACCGGAGGAATGCTTTGTGTGTATCAAACGTCGCAACGTAATTGGGTGACTATAAAGATGCTCTACAGGTATCTCTGAAGGTGTTAGTTGAGTTAGTATGGATCGAGACTGGGATTTGTCACTCCGTGTGACGGAGAGGTATCTCGGGGCCCACTCGGTAATACAACATCACACACAAGCCTTGCTAGCAATGTGACTTAGGCTGCGTTTGGAACGTTGTTTTTTTGCTACCTTTGTAACATTTTACACTTGTATTACACTGGCCTACAACCAAAATACATGTCAAGGAATGTATTTGCATTCCGCTTCCCAACCTCCGCTTGGATTGTTGTTTTTCTCCCACCCTTGTAAACTGGCTGCCATAGCCAAAAATTTCAAAAGTACAAACTTTCAACAACAGCAAAATTTCAGCAACACACAGTGCACTTTTAACAACATACCCAGATGCTCAGGACTCATACGATACTGCAAAGGATCTCAACCACATCCAACCATACCCAGATGCTCCCCAAAACACAAACAAATAGAAGCTCAGCCTGCGCTAAGATTTGCATATACATATGGACTGAAAATCCAAAAAACGCAAGGCTTGGCAGCCAGGGAAGCGATTTGACGAAAATTAAGGGCAGCACTTCAGTTCCACAAGTTTACTGAATCGCATCACGACTGAAAGCGTGCAACAATCATATCAAGTTCATGACGTTCGAGGCAAAAATCTATCATCACACCATAAAAGAGTTAGTTTTTCAAGGTTTATCCGATATCATGGAAACTCTAAACATCCTCTTCTCCTGCATTAAAGCAGCTGATGACTTCCTGACTGTTCGAATTCACTCGTGCAGGGTGCCCACAATGTCGTCCTCTCTATAAAGGAGGTACCTGAAAATTTTTAGGTGCATTAGAAGTAGATTAATGATTATGAAAACAAAGCTGGGAGAGTGCAGTGCTGCTTAAGTAGATTAATGATTATGAAAGGTGCCCAGGTGTTTTCAGGTGCCCAGAATTCACTCATGCAGGGTGCCCAAGGCTGCAATTTGCTGCTCTAACTACATCAAAATAAAAGTAGATTAATGATTATGAAAGGTCTACAAAGTACAGTGGTGCTTAAGTTAAGCCAGTATCCTTTTCTGGTACGTGACAAAGGTTAAGTTAAGTTGGGAAAGGAGCAAATACAACAGCTTGTTTTGGAGCTACCATATCCATCAAACAAAACATGGAAACTCTACCCATATCCATATGTTCTGGTTTATGTGAGCATTTTTTTCCCTGAAGGAGTACATGCACATTGTGATTTCCTTCTCGTTTCTTATGTTTTTTTATTATTCTGAAGGAGATCAACTTGCACATGATGCACACTGCCTGATCTGGCAGCCAACAATAATAAATCTTCTGCTACTACCAGATTGTTAGGAGATGAAGTGCACCAAACTTATCTGCCAGTTGCCAGTACTGCATCTACTCCCTCCGTTCCAAAATATAAGACCTTTTAGAGATTTCACTAGAAGACTACATACGGAACAAAATGAATGAATATATACTCTAAAATATGTCTATATACATCCGTATGTAGTTCATAGTGTAATCTCTAAAAGGTCTTATATTTAGAAACGGAGGGAGTAGTATTTAGGTCAGATGTAGATTCAGTATAAACTAAAAGGAGTTTGGGCAAGATCTGGTGAGGCTTTTCCACACCAGATTGATTAACATAACTGACCACCCAACTAGACTATGAATCCTCGATTCGTTGAAAAAAGAAAATCAGGATTCACAATCAAACCAACAAGAGAAGAACAAGAGACTCTCTATATTTAACCCTCTCTATATTTTTCCTTTATATACAGAACCGAACTTTAATTTCCCCGACTCATGTACGAGTAGCAACTAAACGCATTCCACTGTGGATTGAGCTGTGCTAGTTACAGAACAATGTTGCCATTTGTGCTTATAGGTGGAATATCATAGAGACAGGGCAGGAATATCTGTTGCTGATCTTGATCAATGATAAGCACCCACCTCAACCAAAAAGTAAACTAACACCTATTTTCTTCCACATCATCCAGATTTGGAGCTAGTGAGATGTTGTAATGAATCTTTGAGAGGAGAGGGAGCAAGAACAATACCTATGATCAAAGCACCAGATTGATTGAAGGAATATCGCCAGGTGAAAACCGAGCTGCAAAGGAATACTCGCTGAAATAAGCCTTGGAAACTTATCTTTAGTGGGGAGAATAAATGCAGAAAACCAAGTTTTATGGGACTTACAAGTAGGAGGCTGAGGACTGATCTTGTCGACTTCCTTCTTTAACCACATACCCCGCAGTCTTGAGTTGTAACCGAGGAAAATCTCACGGTTTGCTGCATCTTTGAAAACATCAGAGGCTAAGATTTTCACCTCGTCGGGCACATCTTCCATATCATTCAAGATTTCCAAGCATTCTGTAATTGAGGGTTGTTTTCCTTGTTGTGACACTCTCTCCTTCTTAGTAGCTTGCTCTTTCTTGAAATTCACATACGCCATCATTGAATCTTCAAGGCGTTGTACAGATGTGGCACTTTTCTGTTTTTTGGGTCTCTTTCCTTTGGCACTTGATTCACTTATTTGTGGATGGTCTCCATCAGCATCTTCACTGCCAAATTCTTCCTCGTCACGGGCAGTGTTTTCTCTTTCAGCATCTCCATCAACATCATCCCATGCAGGAATATCATTGATGTCAATTATCGAAGGAGTCCTCATGCTGTCATCGCTTCGATCTCTTGTATTTCTCTTGCTGGAGCTGGCAACCATCTTCTCCTTTGCTCCAAAGTTGCTACCTGATTTTGTGATAGTCGGAGGCTTCCTTGATGTGAGACAATGCCTTCCTTGAGCAATGTGCCCTTCATAGAGCACACCCATTGCCTCATACAAGGGGAAACTTTTTCCTTCATACATTTTGAGCTTTGAATCCTCCTATATAATCAATAGAAAGGTTGAGCAAATCATGCATAGGCAAAGGAAAGTACATGCACTACAAGGAATAAAAACTTACCGCAATGATCTCCTCCCATTTTTCAGGTGTTGTGTTAATCACACATGCAACATCATTCCACGATATTCCAGAACGGTTGACTATGGACTTGATATTTTTGTAGTGCTTCTTCAGTTGAGCTTCCTTATCCTGGACCTGATCCTTGGTAAATCTTGCCTCTGGATATAAATTGTTCAATTCTTTAACAACTTGATTCCATCCTTCAGTAGTCCACCCATTTTGGCCACGATAATGAGATAGATTGTACTCTGTAAGTATCTCGACAAGACCTTTCTCATATCTTGCTGTCCACTTAGCCCTATTTTGCGTCATATTGAACCTATGACAATGTAACTTTAGCAATAAATCAACATCAAGCAACATAACTCAAACATTAAGAAATATAAGAATCTGAAAATGCAAAATCACATCAAGTAAGAATCTGAAAATGCAAAATCCTAATAACATAACTAAAATGTCATATTATATCTCAAATTCCACATCATTACAATAAATTACTTTGATAGAAATAAAAACTAAATTCATTAGCCAACAGATCTCCGTGACGATCTTTCTCTTAGAATTCTTTGATAGTACATGCACTACAAGGAATAAAAACTAAATTCATTAGCCAACAGATCTCCGTGACGATCTTTCTCTTAGAATTCTTTGATAGTCCGTCCACATCCTGTTGGCAATTTCATCTCTCATGGAATTACCAAGGTCCCTTTGATTGCTTGAGGGTGTAGTCACATGTCGAGGTCTGTCATCTCCATCAGGAAGAGTGACAAATAAAAGGGGATCAATCTGCATTTGTTGTGTATCTAGCCATTGTTCATCACCTCTGTGACTCCGGATTATGTTGTGAAATACTGCTGCCGCCATAGGAATTTTCACTTGATGTCAATTGGGTAATGTGTGCCAACTTTTAAAATAGGGAATCACATTTTCCAGACACCAATCGTGCGCTCTATATGGTTCCGTAGGCGGGCATGCCTTAGATTGAAAAGTTCTTTCGGATTCTTTGGACGAGGACCACTTCTACCAAAATCTTGTAGATGATAACGGACTCCACGGTACGGAGCTAGAAACTGTTGCGTATTTGCGTAGCCTCCATCAACCAAATAGTACTTGCCCGGAGGTACATGAAAACCAGATTGAATGGCAGATTTCAGTACTCCAGCATCTGAGGCAGACCCCTCCCAACCAGCTGACACATAAACAAAGTTGAGATCGAAGTCACAGGCGACCATCACATTTTGGGAGAGGGTCCCCTTTCTATTCCTGTATGGAGCAGACTCATTGGATGCTATGGTCATGGGAACATGAGTCCCATCTATGGCCCCTATGCCATTCTGCATTAAACAAGTTATGGTCACTATATGTGATACTAAGGGATGATATAAATCCTAAAGTACATATCAAGGGATGGCGTGTACCTCAAAGAAAGGCCAAAACTGGGGATTTGTTGATATTTTCCAATGAGTATCTAGCGAACCATGCTTGATAAAGTCAAACGCCAATGAACTCATAGCATTGAAGCATCCATTGATATGTCTATGCACCGTTTCCGGACTGTGCTGAAATCTATCAGTCAGCGTACGATAACTCGCATTCCTGGAAAGCATGTACATAAACATCCCTAGTTGCTCTTCAACGCTGACTCCTTTTGAATTTCGTAGAAGTTTTCTAGATCTAAGATGGTCGCATGGAGCTTGGAAGATGTGGGATTCCATCCTAAGAATATCAAGGCACCGTTGAGGGTGGCCATCCAATATTTCTCGGATATACTTAGCTCCCGTAAGAATGGATGTGTTCATTGGAATTTTTTCTCTCCTAGAAGATATACAATATAATGTTGGGAAGACAAGAAACATCATCTCCTCCTCCTCCTCTTCTTCAGAATCAGTACATGACTCATATCCATCATCATGGTTACTCGTATCCATTATCTAGCGAGAAGAGATTACAAAATAAATAGTAGCAACAATAGGTGCCGCAATTATATATCTTATATTCAGTAGATGTATCAAAATGCAAAAATGGACAGAAGTTAGATAACTAGATAGCTACATATAACTAGTAACATACGAACAAAAGTTGAACATCTTATGTCTGCTAAAGCAACAATTAGTACAACAATTTAATCAAATTAGCATTTCAGCAAACAATACGTTAGACACACCATTCAGCAGCAGCGAGTCGGTCAACAAGAGTGACCTGCACCAAATCAATCACATGCGCAAGTAAATAAATTTATACTACTAATTCTTTGGTGGAACTTGGACTGGATTCATCCACAAAGGGGATTTCGCGACTGTCATCCACAAAGGGGATTTCGCGACTGTTATCCACAAAGAACCAACTAAAGAGGAGAAAGCATTTCGTGCTCTGAGCATTTCTTGCTCTGGGCAACAGTGCTACAATCGATAGTTAAACACCGTGCTCTGAACTTCTAACCAAATTGCATCATAGAAAAGTACGCCATATGAGTTCTAACTAAATTGCATCATGGCTTTCACAAATCATAGGCAGCAACAAGTATCAAAAGGAACAAATCTCCAGTCTCCAGCAACAACATACCGTCGGCAGAGGAGGCCGTTGAGGAGGAGGAGATGATGCAGTCACGCCGTGCCGCCTCGCTGTAGTCGCGCCGCGCCGCCTCGCTGTAGTCGCGTCGCATCGCGCCGCCTCGCTGTAGTCGCGCCGCGCTGACTCGCCGCCTGTCGTCAGGCCTCGCCGACTCGCCGCCTCACTGTCGTTGGGCCTCGCCGCCCTCGCTGTCCTCGGGCCTCGCGGACACCGGCGTCGGCGCCCACCGGCGGCGCAGCGAGCTGGATAGGGTTTCGAGAGAGACGGTGGGGGAAAACGATGGGGATCGGTCTGTATCGAATACCGGGGTGTTACGGATGTAAACCAGAAAACAAGTGTAAAAGTTACGGCCCAAATACGACGTACCAATCGGCCCATCCGTACTTTTTTCACAGGAGTATATTTTACAAGTGTTTTGGGGTTCAAAACGATGAACCAAGCAGGCCCTTAGTGTAAGTTGCGGGATCTTGTATTACGGAACGAGTAAAGAGACTTGCCGGTAAACGAGATTGAAATAGGTATGCGGATACTGACGATCGAATCTCGGGCAAGTAACATACCGAAGGACAAAGGGAATGACATACGGGATTATATGAATCCTTGGCACTGAGGTTCAAACGATAAGATCTTCGTAGAATATGTAGGATGCAATATGGGCATTCAGGTCCCTCTATTGGATATTGACCGAGGAGTCTCTCGGGTAATGTCTACATAGTTCTCGAACCCGCAGGGTCTGCACACTTAAGGTTCGACGTTGTTTTATGCGTATTTGAGTTATATGGTTGGTTACCGAATGTTGTTCGGAGTCCCGGATGAGATCACGGACGTCACGAGGGTTTCCGGAATGGTCCGGAAATGAAGATTTATATATAGGATGACCTCATTTGATTACCGGAAGGTTTTCGGAGTTACCGGGAATGTACCAGGAATAACGAATGGGTTTCGGGTGTTCACCGGGGGGGCAACACACCCCGGGGAAGCCCATAGGCCTTGGGGGTGGCGCACCAGCCCTTAGTGGGCTGGTGGGACAGCCCAAGAAGGTCCTATGCGCCATAGGAAGAAAATCAAAGAGAAAAGGAAAAAAAAAAGAGGAGGTGGGAAAAGGGGAAGGACTCCTCCTTCCAAACCTAGTTGGATTCGGTTTGGAAGGGGAGGACTCCTCCCCTTGGCTCGGCCGACCCCCTTGGGGCCTCTTGAGCCCCAAGGCAAGGCTCCCCCTCTTCCCCCTATATATACGGAGGTTTTAGGGCTGATTTGAGACAACTTTTGCCACGGCAGCCCGACCACATATCTCCACGGTTTTACCTCTAGATCGCGTTTCTGCGGAGCTCGGGCGGAGCCCTGCTGAGATAAGATCACCACCAACCTCCGGAGCGCCGTCATGCTGCCGGAGAACTCATCTACCTCTCCGTCTCTCTTGCTGGATCAAGAAGGCTGAGATCATCGTCGAGCTGTACGTGTGCTGAACGTGGAGGTGCCGTCCGTTTGGCACTAGATCGTGGGACTGATCGCGGGACGGTTCGCGGGGCGGATCGAGGGACGTGAGGACGTTCCACTACATCAACCGCGTTCACTAACGCTTCTGCTGTGCGGTCTACAAGGGTACGTAGATCGAACATCCCCTCTCGTAGATGGAAATCACCATGATAGGTCTTCGTGCGCGTAGGAAATTTTTCGTTTCCCATGCGACGTTCCCCAACAGTGGCATCATGAGCTAGGTTCATGCGTAGATGTCTTCTCGAGTAGAACACAAATTTTTTTGTGGGCGGTGATGTGCGTTTTGCTGCCATCCTTAGTCTTTTCTTGATTCCACGGTATTGTTGGATCGAAGCGGCTTGGACCGACATAACTCATACGCTTACGAGAGACTGGTTTCATCGCTACGAGTAACTCCGTTGCTCAAAGATGACTGGCGGGTGTCAGTTTCTCCAACTTTAGTTGAATCGGAATTGACCGAGGAGGTCCTTGGATGAGGTTAAATAGCAATTCATATATCTCCCTTGTGGTGTTTACGTAAGTAAGATGCGATCCTACTAGATACCCATGGTCACCACGTAAAACATGCAACAACAAAATTAGAGGACGTCTAACTTGTTTTTGCAGGGTATGCTTGTGATGTGATATGGCCAACGATGTGATGTGATATATTGGATGTATGAGATGATCATGTTGTAATAGTTAATATCGACTTGCACGTCGATGGTACGGCAACCGGCAGGAGCCATAGGGTTGTCTTTAAACTAACGTTTGTGCTTGCAGATGCGTTTACTATATTGCTAGGACGTAGCTTTAGTAGTAATAGCATGAGTAGCACGACAACCCCGATGGCGACACGTTGATGGAGATCATGATGATGGAGATCATGGTGTGACGCCGGTGACAAGAAGATCGTGCCGGTGCTTTGGTGATGGAGATCAAGAAGCGCATGATGATGGCCATATCATGTCACTTATGAATTGCATGTGATGTTAATCCTTTTTGCACCTTATCTTTCTTAGAACAACGGTAGCATTATGAGGTGATCTCTCACTAAAATTTCAAGACGAAATTGTGTTCTCCCCGACTGTGCACCGTTGCGACAGTTCTTCGTTTCGAGACACCACGTGATGATCGGGTGTGATAGACTCAACGTTCACATACAACGGGTGCAAAACAGTTGCACACGCAGAACACTCGGGTTAAGCTTGACGAGCCTAGCATGTGCAGACATGGCCTTGGAACACATGAGACCGAAAGGTCGAGCATGAATCGTATAGTTGATATGATTAGCATAGAGATGCTTACCACTGAAATTATTCTCGACTCACGTGATGATCTGACTTGAGATAGTGGATTTGGATCATGTACCACTCAAATGACTAGAGAGATGTACTTTTTGAGTGGGAGTTCTTAAGTAATATGATTAATTGAACTAATTGTCATGAACTTAGTCTAATGGTCTTTGCGAATTATGATGTAGCTTGCGCTATAGCTCTACTATTTTTATATGTTCCTAGAGAAAATTTAGTTGAAAGTTGATAGTAGCAAACTTTGAAGAGGATTGTCCTCGTTGCTGCGCAGAAGGCTTGTGTCCTTAATGCACCACTCGGTGTGCTGCACCTCGAGCGTCGTCTGTGGATGCTGTGAACATCCGACATACACGTTTCTGATGACTACGCGATAGTTCAGTGCAAAATACTTAATGGCTTAGAAGCAAGGCACCGAAGACGTTTTGAAACGTCACGGAACATAAGTGATGTTCTAAAGAGATAAAATTGTGATTTCATGCTCGTGCCCTTGTTGAGAGGTACGAGACCTCCGACAAGATTCTTTGTCCACAAAGTAAAGGAGAAAAGCTCAATCGTTGAGCGTGTGCTCAGATTGTCTGAGTACGACAATCACTTGAATCAAGTGGGAGTTAATCTTCCAGATGAGATAGTGATGGTTCCAATGTCACTGCCACCAAGCTGTGAGAGCTTCGTGATGAACTATAACATATCAAGGATAGATACAATGATCCTTGAGCGATTCGCGATGTTTGACACTGCGAAAGTAGAAATCAAGAAGGAGCATCAATAGTTGATGGTTTGTAAAACCACTAAGTTTCAAGAAAGGCAAGGGCTTGAAGGGATACTTCGTGAAACGGCAAAACAGTTGCTGCACTAATGAAGAGACCCAAGATTAAACCCAAACCCGAGACTAAGTGCTTCTGTAATGAGGGGAACAGTCACTGAGGCAGAGCAACTCTAGATACTTGGTAGATAAGAAGGCTGGCAAAAGTCGAAAGAAGTATATTTGATATACATGATGTTGATGTGTACTTTACTAGTACTCATAGTAGCATGAGGGTATTGGATACCGGTTCGGTTGCTAAGTGATTAGTAACACGAAATGAAAGCTACGGCATAAACGGAGACTAGCTAAAGGCGAGGTGACGATACGTGTTGGAAGTGTTTCCAAGGTTGATATGATCAAACGTCGCACGCTCCCTCTACCATCGGGATTGGTGTTAAACCTAAATAATTGTTATTTGGTGCTTGCGTTAAGCATGAACATGATTGGGTCGTGTTTATTGCAATACGATTATTCATTTAAAGAGAATAATGGTTACTCTATTTTCTTGAATAATCACCTTCAATGGTTTATTGAATCTCGATCGTAGTGTTACACATGTTCATGATATTGGTGCCAAAAGATACGAGGTAATGATGATAGTACCACTTACTTGTGGCACTGCCGCTTGAGTCATGTTGGTATAAATTGCATGAAGAGGCTCCATGCTGATGGATCTTTATACTCACTTGATTTTGAATCACTAGTGACATGCAAATCATACCACATGAGCAAGGCCTTGTTTTCATTGAGATGAAATAAGATAGTAACTTGTTGGAAGTGATACATTTTGATGTATGCAGTCCAATGGGTGTTGAGGCACGCTGTGGATATCATTATGTTCTTACTTCAATGACGATTTGAGTAGATACTAGAGTATTTGCTTAATGAATCACAAGTCTGAAATATTGAAAAGTTCAATTCTGTTTCGGAGTGAAGTTCGTCGTAACAAGAGGATAAACTGTCTACGATATGATCATAGAAATGAATATCTGAGTTACGAGTTTTGGTACGCAGTTAAGACAATGTGGAAATTGTTTCGCAGTTCATGCCACCTAGAACATCATAGTGTGATGATGTGTCTGAATGTCATAGCCACACACTATTTGGTATGGTGCATGCTATGATGTCTCTTATCGAATTACCACTATCGTTTATGGGTTAAGAATTAGAGACAACCGCATTCACTTTAAATAGGGCACCACGTATTTCCGTTGAGATGACACAGTATAGACTGAGGTTTAGAGAAACCTAAACTGTCATTTCTTGAAAGTTTGGGGTTTCGACACTTATGTGAAAAAGTTTCAGTCTAATAAGCTCGAACCCAAAGCGGATAAATGCATCTTCATAGGATATCCAAAACAGTTGGGTACATCTCCTATCTCAGATCCGAAAGCAAAGTGTTTGTTTCTAGAAACGGATCCTTTCTCGAGGAAAGGTTTCTCTCGAAAGAATTGAGTGGGAGGGTGGTAGAACTTGATGAGGTTATTGAACCATCACTTCGACCAGTGTGTAGCAGGGCGCAGGAAGTTGTTCCTCTGGCGCCTACACCAATTGAAGTGAAAGCTGATGATGGTGATCATCGAGCATCGGATCAAGTTACTACAAGCCTCGTAGGTTGACAAGGTCATGTACTACTACAGAGTGGTACGGTAACCCTGTCTTGGAGGTCATGTTGTTGAGCAACAGTGAACCTACGAGTTATGGAGAAAGCAATGGTGGGCCCAGATTCCGACAAATGGTTGGAAGCCATGAAATCCGAGAGAGGATCCATGTATGAAAACAAAGTGTAGACTTTGGAAGAACTACTTGATGGTCATAGGACTATTGAGTAAAGATGGATCTTTAAAAGGAAAACAGACGATGATAGTGATAAGTCACTATTAAGAAAAGCTCGACTTGTCACAAAGATGTTTCCGACAAGATCAAACAGTTGACTATGATGATACTTTCTCACTCGTAGCGATGCTAAAAGTCTGTTAGAATTATGTTAGTAGTTGCTGCATTATTTATGAAATATTGCATGTAGGATGTCAAAACATTGTTTCCTCGACGGTTTCCTTGAGCAAACATTGTATGAGATACAACCATGAGGTTTTGTCGATCCTAAAGATACTAGCAAGTATGCAAGCTCCAGCGATCCTTAAATGGACTGGTGCAAGCATCTCGGAGTTGGAATATACACTTTGATGAGATGATCAAGGATTTTGGGTTTGTACAAGGTTTATGAGAAACTTGTATTTCCAAAGAAGTGAGTGGGAGCACTATAGAATTTCTGATAAGTATATGTGGTTGACATATTGTGGATTAGGAGTAATGTAGAATTTCTGTAAAGCATACAAGGTTGTTTGAAAGGAGTTTTCAAAGGAAATACCTGGATTGAGCTACTTGAACGTTGAGCATCAAAGATCTATGGAGATAGATCGAAAGCGCTTAATGGAAGTTTCAACAAGATGCATGCCTTGACAAGTTTTGAAGGAGTTCAAAATAGATCAACAAAGAAGGAGTTCTTGGTTGCGTTGTAAGGTGTGAATTTGAGTAAGACTCAAAACCCGACCATGGAAGAATAAAGAGAATAGACGAAGGTCGTCCTCTATGCCTTAGCCGTAGACTCTAAAGTATGCCATGCTGAGTACCGCACCTGATGTGTGCCTTGCAGCAATTCTATTAAGAGGTACACACAGTGATCCAGGATTGAATCACTGATCAGCGGTCAAAGTTATCCTTAGTAACTAAATAGACTAAGGAATTTTTCTCGATTATGGAGGTTGTTAAAGAGTTCGTCGTAAAGGGTTACGTCGATGCAAGCTTTGACACTAATCCGAATAACTATGAGTAGTGAAACGGATTCGTATAGTAGAGTAGATATTTGGAGTATTTCCGAATAGCACATAGTAGCAGCATCTATAAGATGACATAAAGATTTGTAAAGAACACACGGATCTGAAAGTTTCAAAACCGTTGACTAAAACCTCTCTCATGAGCAAGACGTGATCATACCCCATGACTATATGGTTGTTGGATTCGTTGGAATCACATGGTGATGTGAACTATATTATTGACTCTAGTGCAAGTGGGAGCCTGTTGGAAATATGCCCTAGAGGCAATAATAAATTAGTTATTATTATATTTCTTAGTTCATGATAATCGTTTATTATCCATGTTATAATTGTATTGAATGAAGACTTATATACATGTGTGGATACATGGACACAACACTGTCCCTAGCAAGCCTCTAGTTGGCTAGCCAGTTGATCAAAGATAGTCAGGGTCTTCTGATTATGAACAAGGTGTTGTTGCTTGATAACTGGATCACGTCATTAGGAGAATCACGTGATGGACTAGACCCAAACTAATAGACGTAGCATGTTGATCGTGTCATTTTGTTGCTACTGTTTTCTGCGTGTCAAGTATTTGTTCCTATGACCATGAGATCATATAACTCACTGACACCGGAGGAATGCTTTGTGTGTATCAAACGTCGCAACGTAATTGGGTGACTATAAAGATGCTCTACAGGTATCTCCGAAGGTGTTAGTTGAGTTAGTATGGATCGAGACTGGGATTTGTCACTCCGTGTGACGGAGAGGTATCTCGGGGCCCACTCGGTAATACAACATCACACACAAGCCTTGCAAGCAATGTGACTTAGTGTAAGTTGCGGGATCTTGTATTACGGAACGAGTAAAGAGACTTGCCGGTAAACGAGATTGAAATAGGTATGCGGATACTGACGATCGAATCTCGGGCAAGTAACATACCGAAGGACAAAGGGAATGACATATGGGATTATATGAATCCCTGGCACTGAGGTTCAAACGATAAGATCTTCGTAGAATATGTAGGATCCAATATGGGCATCCAGGTCCCGCTATTGGATATTGACCGAGGAGTCTCTCGGGTCATGTCTACATAGTTCTCGAACCCGCAGGGTCTGCACACTTAAGGTTCGACGTTGTTTTATGCGTATTTGAGTTATATGGTTGGTTACCGAATGTTGTTCGGAGTCCCGGATGAGATCACGGATGTCACGAGGGTTTCCGGAATGGTTCGGAAATGAAGATTGATATATAGGATGACCTCATTTGATTACTGGAAGGTTTTCGGAGTTACCGGGAATGTACCGGGAATGACGAATGGGTTCCGGGTGTTCACCGGGGGGGGCAACCCACCCCGGGGAAGCCCATAGGCCTTGGGGGTGGTGCACCAGCCCTTAGTGGGCTGGTGGGACAGCCCAAGAAGGTCCTATGCGCCATAGGAAGAAAATCAAATAGAAAAGGAAAAAAAAGAGGAGGTGGGAAAAGGGGAAGGACTCCTCCTTCCAAACCTAGTTGGATTCGGTTTGGAAGGGGAGGACTCCTCCCCTTGGCTCGGCCGACCCCCTTGGGGCCTCTTGAGCCCCAAGGCAAGGCTCCCCCTCTTCCCCCTATATATACGGAGGTTTTAGGGCTGATTTGAGACAACTTTTGCCACGGCAGCCCGACCACATATCTCCACGGTTTTACCTCTAGATCGCGTTTCTGCGGAGCTCGGGCGGAGCCCTGCTGAGATAAGATCACCACCAACCTCCGGAGCGCCGTCACGCTGCCGGAGAACTCATCTACCTCTCCGTCTCTCTTGCTGGATCAAGAAGGCTGAGATCATCGTCGAGCTGTACGTGTGCTGAACGCGGAGGTGCCGCCCGTTCGGCACTAGATCGTGGGACTGATCGCGGGACGGTTCGCGGGGCGGATCGAGGGACGTGAGGACATTCCACTACATCAACCGCGTTCAATAACGCTTCTGCTGTGCGGTCTACAAGGGTACGTAGATCGAACATCCCCTCTCGTAGATGGACATCACCATGATAGGTCTTCGTGCGCGTAGGAAAATTTTGTTTCCCATGCGACGTTCCCCAACAGTTAGGAGCGCTCAATTATGGAACATAACACCGGTAGCCGAAACTAAGGGGGCAAAGGTGGAACAAAACACAGGCTAGAAAGGCCGAGCCTTCCACCTTTTACCAAGTATATCGGTGCATTAAATTAAATAGCATTTCATATGGTGATATGACAAGGGACCCATGTTGTCACATGGAAGCATCTGCACCTGCAACTAGCAACGCTAACACAGGGTTAAGCAAGCGGTAACATAGCCAAACATTGGTTTGCTAGGTCGTACAGGTTGAAGGTGGTCATGGCATTGTTGAGAGGCTGATATTTAACATGTGGTAGGCAACGAGACATAATCGATAGAAGCGATAAAACTAGCATGGCAATGATAGTAATGGTATCTGGGGAAATGATCATCTTGTCTGAGATCCTGCTTGGAAGAAGAAAAACTCGGTGGAGTCGGCAAACCAATGTAGTCGAACGGGTCCTCACATTCCGACACGCTTGCGGAACTCTATCGGAACGGAGCAAACGGGAAACAAACATCAACACAAATATTCACCACGGCAAATGCAAGACATGATGCATACCCTAATATGATGCATGATCAGTTCATAATGCAAGGGATGGCATGGCAATTCACCTCACGCAAACACTACACATTAAGTGAAGCTCGATATGCAACGGGTTACATATCGACGAAACTCCACGATTGATTATTTGGTTCACTCCCGATTATTTACACGGCAATTTTAAACTGTTGTTAGCATGGCAAGGGGTGAAGCAATGATTCTACGTGTCATCCTAGTCGGTTAACACGTGGAGCATAGAACGGAGTTACGGCACAAGAGGCATGCAACACACGATATATGCCATGAATGCGTCATGCATGCAAGTTCATCAACACCACGGCAAGAAGAGAAAGAAATAGGTGTCGCCACGGCGAGCGAGAGGGAACCATGGCCGCAAGACGGAAACGTTGTCACGACAACGTTCCTATCCTGATAACTCGTCGAGATATCGTGCCAACGTACTGGGAACGCGTGCGGGAACGGTAAGTAAAGATAGGGTGATCCCGGTTACCGGGTTCCCATGTGTGGGGGCACAACATAGAGGGACAACTTGCAACGGTCAAACATACGGTGCATACATACATACATCTCATACATCATATTCGTTCGGTTCACGACAACGTCTCATCGGTATACCTTCGAAGCGTGCGATTCGAAGCGGATCGGTTCGGTGAAGGAGATCAACGATTGTCGTGGACGTCGTGGAAGTAGTGGTCGTCGTGGTCGTCATGGAAGTCGAGGTACTCGGTCTCGTCGATGGTAGTCGTTCGCTTGGCGTTGTGGTTCACGTCTTCAGCGACGGTAGTCGAACTCGTTCCGGGGGTCGTCGAGGACGTAGATGGGTCTTCGGCGTCGTTGAGGAAGTCGTTGTACACAGCGAATTTGTCGATTCCACGGCGGTAGAGATGGTGCACGGGGTCTTCGGCGTCGTTCCAACAGGCAAAAGGGCAAGGCAACAACAAGCGGCGGCGGCAAGCGACAGTACAAGCAATAGCTAGCACCTAAGCAACTAACAACAGCGGTTAGCAACCTACAGCAACAGCAAACGCAGCAGCAGCAAACTAACTAGCAAACTACATCGGCACAAGCAGCTAGGCAGGCAATCAGGCAAGCAACATCCACTAGGCCTAGCAACAGCATGCAAGTTAGCAGCAACTAGCATCGGCTAGCATTAGCAGCAAAGCAGCTAGCAAGGCATCAGGCACGGCAAGGCAAAGCGGCAGCAGCACCAGGCAAGCTTAGCAGCAGCTAATCGGGACAGCAACGGCAGCATGAACAGCAAGCAGCACGCAAGGCACAGCAAGGCAGCACAGCATCGGCTAGCAGCTAGCTTGGCAGCAAGCACGAACAGCTACATCACGCAGCACCGGGTAAGGTAAACAGGGCAACAGCACGGGACAGCAACAACACAACAGCGGCGTCAACGTCTCCAACAACAAGGCGAGCACGGCTCCGGGAACAGCGGCAGGGGAGGTGGCGTGGCGACGACGACGTCAGCTCGGGCCAGGAGGCGAGCGACAGGAGGCGCGGCCGGGCCGAGGGCGGCGCGCGGCGGCTGAGAGCGCGGCGGCGCGGGAGGCGAGACCGAGGCGAGGCGAGGGGCCCTGGAGGGGCTACGGCAGGGGCTCGGGGCTAGGCAGAGGAGGGGGAAGCTCCACGAGAGAAGAGGGAATTGGGGCCATGGAATCGAGAGGAGGAGGCGCATGGGAGGACGAGGGGATCGGCAGGCTCGCTAGGGTTGGGGGAGCTGCTGGGCCTGGGCCGGCTCGGCTGGGCTCCCTCCCCCTATGTTTTTTTTAAAAAAACCTTTTTTAAATCAGACAAGTTTTAACTAAAGAAAAGGCTTTTAACAAAGAAAAGAGAAAAAATAATAAATAATAAAATAAAGAAAATGTCTTTGCTCCTTTAAAAATAAACCCCAACTCTAAAAATAGATTGGGCTTTTTAAACAAATAAAAATAAAACCCTTTTGAAGAATAAATAAAACCTCCTTTGTTTAAAGAATAAAATAAAAGCCCTTTAAAAGAGAAAAGAAAATGAGAGGGTTTCAAAATAACACACAAGGAGAAATAAAATAAAAACCCAAGGGTTGCCCCCGCATTTAATAAAAGGACCTTTTATTGAAAAGAAGAAGACGAACCCTTTTTAAATAGGGGTTTAAAACGGGAAACTTTAGCAAACTGCCAAAACAGATAAAAGAGGAGAGGAGGGGAGTGAAGGTTTTAGGTCCTCGGTGCGACAGGGTTACGAGCTTGAACTTGTTGCATCCAATCACGTTGCAAGGCTCTAAGGCACATACACACATGCGCTCACACACAAACAACGAGGTGCAACTAGCCAGACAAGACAAGCACACAGATGACATGATGCCATGCATGATGCAATGATGCAAACTACTTGACGATGCAACCAACAATATAAAATAGCCACACGACGGAAACAGAATGAAGGGGGGAATCTTCTGGAGCGTTGGCATCGGGCTGTCACACCCACGCTTGTATTCAGGCTTGACTTCGCCAAAGCCTTCGACAGCATCAACTAGGCGAGTCCGTGGGCGATCATGCTCGCGCGGGGGTTTCCCGTGCTATGGTGTGACTGGATGGACTCTATCCTCCTGTCATGTCGCTCTGTTGTTCTCCTCAACGGTGTCCTAGGGAAGTGGTTCCCTCTATGATGTGGGCTTCGGGCACGGGATATGATCTCCCTACCTCTTCCTCTTGGTCACGGACGTGCTCAAGCGGCTCATTCACAGTGATGACTTGATGAGGCACCCCCTGATTTATGGGGTGCCCCCTCTGGTGCTGCAGTATGCAGACGACACACTCATCATCATGTGCGTGTGTCTCGTTGCTGCGCCCGCCTTCGCACCATCCTCTACGCCTTTGCTGCTACCACCAGGCTTGTCATCAACTTCTCCAAGAGCACGCTAGTCCCCATGCACGTTGACGCCTCCGCTCTCATGGCAGTGGTCGACGTGGTGGGTTGTAGGGTGGAGAGCTTCCCTCAGACCTATCTGGGGCTTCCCCTGTTGTGTTCCAAACTTGTGCTCGCTGATTTCCACTTCATCATCGATAAGGTGGATCGATACTTGGTTGGATGGCATGCGCAACTACTCTCTCGTGCGGTACATTTGGTGCTCATCAACGCCGCCCTCGATGCTATCCCTTCCTATGCCATGGGCGTGCCTAAGCTGCCTCTCAAGGTGGTCCGGGCTCTGGACTCCCTCCGTCACGCCTTCCTCTGGAATGCCATTGACCATGCGTCCGGTGCGCAATGCCTGGTCGCTTAGGACCGTGTGTGTCACGCAAACGAGGAGGGTCTGGGGGTCCGCGACCTCGCCACCCAGAACAACTTGCTCTTGCTGAAGATCCTGCATCGGCTACACTCTACATCTACGTCGAGATGGGCGGACTGGGTCTGGAGCTCCCTCGACGGGCGCCTCCTCCTCGACTCGCGGAGCTCTGCACTCATCGGTGGACATTGTGTGTGCCTCTCTATCGCTCGATGTCATGTGTCATGCTAGGGGACGGGAGGATGACGTCCTTGTGGGAGGATCTTTGGCTCCCCTGCGGGCCTCTGCGACATGTCGTCCCGGCCCTTACCTCCCATACTACGTGCCCGGAGGTTTCGGTATGGACGGTGCGCTCGCAGGGCCTTGATGCGGCCCTGGTCCCCCACCTCTCCGTGCCGCCGATCAGGAGTGTCTGCTGGTGCTGCCCATTATGGGTGAGGTTTCTGCTGAAACTACTGACGTCTGGGTCTTGCCGCTTTGCGGGAGGGAGGGGTGGGCTCACTTCCTCCGCCGCGTACAAGCCCTTGCGCCTCGCGGCTCGGCGGTGAGGTGGTGGCGAACAACACCTTTCTTTGGAGCTGCCCCGTCCCATCTAAGGTCAAGTTCTTTGCATGGCTTCTTTCGCTGGGCAGGATCCACGCCCGCGACGCCCTCTTGAAGAAGCATATTGTTGAGTTGAGCAGCGGTGGGTGTCCTTAGTGCGGGGCTGTCCTAGAAACGTCGGACCACCTGATCTTCAGTTGTCCCTTTGCGTGCGCCTATTGGGCTGCGTTTGGACTAGACACCACGGGGTACTCGACTCGGGAGCTACACCTCTTCGACGCCTCCCATGCGGTCGGCCATGCGTCCCCTCGGGCCTTTTCTCTGTTGTGTTGATGGCACCTGTGGAAACGGCCTAACGTCGTTGTCTTTACGCGAGAGTCCCCTCCCTTGCCGCAATGTTGAAGACGTGCCGCGATGACGCCGCGCTATGGCGCGGCAGATTTCGATCTAATATGAAAGACCACGTGGATGTTTGGTTGCGTGCCCTTCGCTTGTAGTTTCTTGTCCCCCCATGCTATTGTACTAGTTGGTCGTGCAGGGTTGCCGTTGTTTGGTATATCAATAGATTCAGGTGGGGGAGTTCTATTCCCCCCTCCCCCCCCCCCTTGAAAAAAAAGATTTCATTAGAAACTACATAGAAAGGAAAATAAGTGAATCTATACTTTAAAATATGTCTATATATCACTATGTAATCAGCTAGTGAAACATATAAAAGGGCTTATATCTAAATACGGAGGAAGAGTACATTCATTAGAGCATCTCCAACAGACGCGCCGTAGCGCGGCATGCTATTTTTTTTACGTTGAAATAGTCTTTTTGGATGCGCAAATGTATGTTGGCTTTAGCAGGCGCTGAAAACTTTAGCGCACTGCAAGGCGCACTCCAACAGTGACACTAAATATACAGCACGCCTGTCCAACGAAAACACATTTCCTACTCAAACATAGAACCAAAAAGACCAAATAATACAAAATAAATGAACAATATATAGTTATTTCAACTCAAATAAATAGTTCATGAATATTACAACAAATAATTCATGAATAATACAAGAAAGAGTTCATGAGTAATAATGCAACAAATAGTTTATTTTCAACTCAAACAAATAACATCAATTTGCACGTTGTCCATTTCATGATCACCACTCCTCGTCTAGATCCTTTTGATGCGTGTCGGCACATCGAATGGCATGACAGGAGGCAACAAAGCGGGCCACCCTTGCAGGGCTCCTCCGCACTCGCACGGGTCTTTCCATCAACTCGTACTGAGAATAGTTTAAATCTTGTCCACGCTCATTCTCGATAATCATGTTATACATGATCAAACAAACTTTCATGATGTATCAAAGGATCTTTTGATCCAATAATACAGTGAGTCCTCCCACAATAGCAAACTAGGATTGCAAAACTTCAAAAGCTCTCTATATATTTTTCTAGCCGCCGCTTGTGCATTGTGAAAATCAAGTCTTCCTCCTCCTCTTGAAGATCAAATTCTTCATCGGAAGAATCATATGACGAACCTATCTACGAAATTGAACTAAAACTAATTTAAACTACAAAAAACATGCAAAAATGCATCTACAAATATAGAAAGTAAGCAATATATAACTTGGAAGTATTTTACCGAACACCTTGTGGGCGTTGAGCTGCAAAGACGGTCGGGCACTGTTCGACGAAGGAGCGGAGTGCTAGAGGGGTGGCGGTAAGGAGAGCAGGTACAACAAGCGGCGGCGGCCACCGGGAGCATTGATATGTCTCAAACGTATCTATAATTTTTTATGGTTTCATGCTGTTATCTTGTCAACTTTGGATGTTTTATATACCTTTTATATCTTTTTTGGGACTAACTAATTAATTCAGTGCCAAGTGCCAGTTCCTGTTTTTCTGTGTTTTTGACTCTTTTCAGATCTGATTTTGGAACGGAGTCCAAATGGAATAAAATCCCCGAAATGAATTTTTCCAGAACAGAAGAAGATCGGGGGACTTGAGGGCCAAGGCAGGAGGCCCACAGGGAGCCCACAAGCCCTGTAGCCGCGGCCAGGGGGGCCCGAGGCTACCAGGCTTGTGGCCTCCCTGGAGCTCCCCTGCCCTAGCTCTTTGGCCTATATATTCCCTAAAATCCCACCAAAAATCAGGGCGTCCACGAAACCACTTTTCCGCTGCCGCAAGCTTCCGTTTCCCCGAGATCTCATCTGGAGACCCTTCCCGGTGCCCTGCCGGAGGGGACTTTGGAGCTGGAGGGCATCTACACCAACATCATTGCCTCTCCAATGACTCGTGAGTAGTCTACATTAGACCTACGGGTCCGTAGTTAGTAGCTAGATGGCTTCTTCTCTCTCTTGGATCTTCAATACAAAGTTCTCCATGATCTTCATGGAGATCTATCCGATGTAATCCTTTTTGGCAGTGTGTTTGTCGAGATCCGATGAATTGTGGATTTGTGATCAGATTATCTATGAATTATATTTGAGTTTTTGCTGATTTCTTATATGCATGATTTGATATCCTTGTAAGTCTCTCCGAGTCTAGGGTTTTGTTTGGCCAACCAGATCTATGATTCTTGCAATGGGAGAAGTGATTGGTTTTGGGTTCATACCGTGCGGTGACCTTTCCCAATGACAGAAGGGGCAGCAAGGCACGCATCGTGTTGTTGCCATCAAGGGTAACAAGACGGGCTTTCATCATAGATTTGAGATTGTCCATCTACATCATGTCATCTTGCTTAAGGCGTTACTCTGTTCTTATGAACTCAATACACTAGATGCATGCTGGATAGCGGTCAACGTGTGGAGTAATAGTAGTAGATGCAGAAAGTATCGGTCTACTTGTTTTGGACGTGATGCCTATATGTATGATCATTGCCATAGATGACATCATGACTTTGCGCGGTTCTATCAATTGCTCAACAGTAATTCATTCACCCACCGTCTACTTTCTCTCATGAGAGAAGCCACTAGTGAACACTACGGCCCCCGGGTCTACTCACAATAATCATCTCAGCTTTTACTTTTACTTTGCTTTGTTTACTTTTTGCTTTCAGTTCTCACTTTGCAAACAATCTATAAGGGATTGACAACCCCTTCATAGCGTTGGGTGCAAGCTCTTTGTGTTTGTGCAGGTACTTGTGACTTGACGCGATCCTCCTACTGGATTGATACCTTGGTTCTCAAACTGAGGGAAATACTTACCGCCATTGTGCTACGTCACCCTTTCCTCTTCAAGGGAACACCAACGCAAGGCTCCAAGGCCGCAGGGGAATCCTTTGCATATTTGCCAAGGAAATCCCTATAGGCGTAGCCAGCAGCAGAAGGATTTCTGGCGCCGTTGCCGGGGAGAGATCAAGTCAAGATCTATTCAAGTAAGTGTCACAAACTCATCTCTTGCATTTACCTTTTTTGCCAGTTGCCTCTCGTTTTCCTCTCCCCCACTTCACATTTGTCGTATTCATTTGCCTTTCTTCTTTGCCGTTTTCATTTGCCTTTATGCCGTTCTCTTTTGCCAGTTTCACTCGCTTACTTCCTTCTCGTTTGTGTGTGTGGGATAGTCCATCAATGGCTAGACCCACCACTCCAAACGATACCCCTGAGAACGAAGTTCTCCATTTCAAGCAGAATGAGGAAGAAAATTTAAAGGACGCTTGGTACAGGATTTGCAATGCTCAAAGTAGATCTACTCGTAAGCAATCCACTACCGTTCTTCTTCGCAGTTTTTATGTTGGAATCTCTCCTTGGAATAGGTATATTCTTGATACCATCATAGGCAGGAATTTTTTGGGCAGCCATACTGTTGACTCCTATGGATCTATCATGAATTTGGTAGGCTCACCCCCGCTCATGGTTAATGGGACTACCTTGACCTTGGAACACGTGATGCAAAGGCTTGACGCCATTGAAAACAAAATTGCCACAATTGAACTTATTGAGGATTTGGATAGAAAGATCCACAATCAAATTACTCAGTACGGATCCAAAGTGGGAATGGTTTTGAAAAATTTAAGGGAGAAGGAACCTATAGTTAATGATTCCTCTAGAATTTGCAAACTAGAAGATGTCATAACCAACTTGGGTTCCGCTTTTGCCGCTGTGCAAAATACTCCAAATCTCACTCTCAAAAAGACCGTAAACTCTGTTTTTGTTCCTAAAGCTAGTGGTGAGTCATCCAATAAAGATGAAGATCTTAAGATGATAAATGATCACGCTACTTATGGTTTGAGCACCAAAGATGACTATACGTGATTCCATCACCTTATGCCTAGCTAAGGGCGTTAAACAATAGCGCTTGTTGGGAGGCAACCCAACGAATCTATCCTTTTTCTTTTTTGCTTTGTGTTTTCCACACTTTCATAATTCTATTATGATTGTGTTTCTTGTGTTTCTTTTGCGTTTGTGCCAAGTAAAACCGTTATGATTAGTCTTGGGGATGATCGTTTGGTCATGCTGGAAAAGACGGAAACTTTCTGCTCACGAAAAGAATTTTTATTTTTTTCCTGTGAGAGATTTTGAGTTTATTCTTTTTGCTTCTGATTGCTACGCAAATTCTTCAGACTGTCGTAAGTTTTCAGAATTTTTCAAGTACCATAAGTATACGAAGTATACAGATTGCTACAGATTGGTCTGCTGTTAACAGATTCTATTTTTGTTGAGTTGGTTGCTTATTTTGATAAAACTATGGATAGTATCGGGGGGTATTAGCCATGGAAGATTGAAAAACAGTAACCCAACATCAACATAAATAGAATTTAAGTTTGCTACAGTATCTAAGGAAGTGGTGATTTGCTTTCTTATACTAATGATATCACGAGTTTCTGTTTAAGTTTCGTGTTATGAAGTTTTGAAGTTTTGGGTGAAGTTCTTATGGACAAAGAGATAAAGAGTGGCAAGAGCTCAAGATTGGGGATGCCTAAGGCACCCCAAGTTGATTCAAGGATGCCTAAAAAGCCTAAGCTTGGGGATGCCCCGGGAAGGCATCCCCTCTTTCGTCTTCAATCCATCGGCAACGTTACTTGGGGCTATATTTTTATTCACCACATGTTATGTGTTTTGCTTGGAGCGTCTTGTATCGTAGGAGTCTTTTATTTTTGTTGTGTCAAAATCTTCCTTGCTGCACACCTAGAGAGAGAGACATGCACTCACCGTGATTTTGCCGAGCTTCACTTATATCCTTTGGTTAGGCAATTCAGCTCACATGTGTTTCACTTATATCTTTTGAGCTACTTGTTTTTCTCTATGTGCTTCACTTCTATCTTTTGGAGCACGGCAGTGCGTGGCGTGGTAGTTGATCTATGCTATGAAAGTAGTCTCAAAAGGGGTAGTTATCCAAAGGGATATGAAAACTTCCACCTTTATGTGCATTGAGTAGTTAGAGAAGTTTGATTCATCTCAATTAGTTTTGAGTTGTGGTTGTGGTAATATTGAAGTTATACTAGTAAGGTGTTGTGGATCTAGAAATACTTGTGTTGAAGTTAGTGATTCCCGTAGCATGCACGTATGGTGAACCGCTATGTGATGAAGTCTGAGCATGCTTAGTTTATTGATTGTCATCCTTTGTGTAGCGGTCGGGATCACGTGATGGTTTATACCTACCAACCCTTCCCCTAGGAGTATGCGTTGAATGCTTTGTTTCGATTACTACTAAAACTTTTGCAACAAGTATATGAGTTGTTCATGACTAATGTTGAGTCCATGGTTTAGATGCACTTTCACCTTCCACCATCACTATCTTCTTTAGTGCCATGCAACTTTCGCCGGTGCATAAAACCCACCATTAGCGTCCCTCAAAACAGCCACCATACCTACCTACTATGGCATTTTCAAAGCCATTCTGAGATATATTGCCATGCAACTACCACCATGACATGTGCCACCACTTCTACATTGCCATTGCATTATCATAAGATAGCTAGCATGATGTTTCCATTGATGTCTATGCCATGCTAGATCATTGTCACGGTACACTACCGAAGGCATTCCATATAGAGTCATCATTGCTCTAAGTTTTGAGTTGTAAGTGTGATGATCATCATTGATAGAGCATTGTCCCATGTGAGGAAATAAAAGAGGCCAACGAAGCCCATTTACAAAAAGAGGCCAAAGATGCCCACAAAAAAAAGGCCAAAGAGCCCACCAAAAAATGAGAGAAAAAGAGAGAAGGGACAATGCTATTATCTCCTTTCCACACTTATGCTTCATATTAAGTACCATGATCTTCATGATTGAGAGTCTCTTGTTTTGTCACCACCATATAGCGAGTGGGAAATTTTCATTATATAACTTGGCTTGTATATTCCAATGATGGGCTTCCTCAAAATTGCCTTAGGTCTTCGTGAGCAAGCAAGTTGGATGCACACCCACTAGTTTTCTTTCAGAGCTTTCACATACTCTTAGCTCTAGTGCATCATTTGTATGGCAATCCCTACTCATTCACATTGATATCTATTGATGAGCATCTCCATAGCTCATTGATATACCTAGTCGATGTGACCATCTTCTCCTTGTTTGCCTTGCAACCTCCACCACACTCCATTCCACTTATAGTGCTAAAACCATGGCTCACGCTCATGTATTGCGTGAGAGTTGAAAAAGTTTGAGAAAGTAAAGGTGTGAAAACAATTACTTGGCCAATACCGAGGTTGTGCATGATTTGAATTCGTTGCGCAAGGATGATAGAGCATAGCCAGACTATATGATTTTGTAGGGATAACTTTCTTTTGGCCTTATTATTTTGAAAGTTCATTATTATCTTGCTAGTTTGCTTGAAGTATTATTGTTTCCACATCAATAGAAAACTATTGTTTTGAATCTAATGGATCTGAACATTCATGTCACATAAGAGGAGTTACAAAGGACATCTATGCTAGGTAGCATGAAAGCATCGAAAATTCATTCTTTATCACTTCCCTACTCGAGGACGAGCAGGAGTTAAGCTTGGGGATGCTTGATACGTCTCAAACGTATCTATAATTTTTGATGGTTTCATGTTGTTATCTTGTCAACTTTGGATGTTTTATATACCTTTTATATCTTTTTTGGGACTAACTTATTAATTCAGTGCCAAGTGCCAGTTCGTGTTTTTTCTGTGTTTTTGACTCTTTTCATATCTGATTTTGGAACGGAGTCCAAACGGAATAAAATCTCCGAAATGAATTTTTCCAGAAAAAAGAAGATCGGGGGACTTTATGGCCAAGGCAGGAGGCCCACAGGGAGCCCACAAGCCCTGTAGCCGCGGCCAGGGGGCCGCGGCTACCAGGCTTGTGGCCTCCCTCGAGCTCCCCTGCCCTAGCTCTTTGGCCTATATATTCCCTAAAATCCCAGAAAAAATCAGGGCGTCCACGAAACCACTTTTCCGCCGCCGCAAGCTTCCGTTTCCGTGATACCTCATCTGGAGACCCTTCCCGGTGCCCTGCCGGAGGGGACTTTGGAGCTGGAGGGCTTCTACATCAACATCATTGCCTCTCCAATGACTCGTGAGTAGTCTACTTCATACCTACGGGTCCGTAGTTAGTAGCTAGATGGCTTCTTATCTTTCTTGGATCTTCAATACAAAGTTCTCCATGATCTTCATGGTGAGCTCATGCTTCACAGGATCGCGCGCAATGCTAATAGCACATTGATACGTCCATTTTGCATCATGCTTTCATGTTGATATTTATTGCTTTATGGACTGTTATTATACTTTGTGGTACTATACTTATGCCTTTTCTCTCTTATTTTGCAAGGTTTATTTGAAGAGGGAGAATACTGGCAGCTGGAATTCTGGACTGGAAAAGGAGCAAGTCTGAGTCCTCTATTCTGCACAACTCCAAATGCCCTGAAAATCAACGTGGAATTTTTTAGGGAATATAAAAAAAATACTGGGCGAAAGAAGTACTAGAGGGGAGCTACCAAGGGCCCACAAGGCTGGTAGCCGCCACCCCCCATGGTGGCGGCTATAGGGCTTGTGGGCACCCTGGCGGCCCACTGGCCCCCTCTTTTGCTATATGAAGGGTTTCGTCCAGGAAAAAATTAGGGTGGAGCTTTTTCGTGGATTCTCGCCGCCACGAGGCGGAACTTGAGCATAACCAATCTAGAGCTCCGGCAGGACGATCCTGTCGGGGAAACTTCCCTCCCGGAGGGGGAAATCGTCGCCATCGTCATCACCAACACTCCTCTCGTCGGAGGGGAGTCATCTCCATCAACATCTTCATCAGCACCATCTCCTCTCCAAACCCTAGTTCATCTCTTGTAACCAATCTCCGTCTCGCGACTCCGATTGGTACTTGTAAGGTTGCTAGTAGTGTTGATTACTCTTTGTAGTTGATGCTAGTTGGATTACTTGGTGGAAGAGTTTATGTTCAGATCTTTGATGCTACTCATTACACCTCTGATCATGATTATGATTATGCTTTGTGAGTAGTTACTTTTGTTCTTGAGGACATGGGATAAGTCATGCTGATAATAGTCATGTGAATTTGGTATTCGTTCGGTATTTTGATATGATGTATGTTGTCTTTTCCTCTAGTGGTGTTATGTGAACATCGACTACATAACACTTCAACATATTTGGGACTAGAGGAAGGCATTGGGGAGTAGTAAGTAGATGATGGGTTACTAGAGTGACAGAAGCTTAAACCCAGTCTATGCGTTGCTTCGTAAGGGGCTGGTTTGGATCCACAAGTTTAATGCTATGGTTGGACGTTGTCTTAATTCTTCTTTCGTAGTTGCAGATGCTTGCGAGAGGGGTTAATCATAAGTAGGATGCTTGTCCAAGTAAGGGCAGTACCCAAGCGCCGGTCCACCCACATATCGAACTATCAAAGTAAAGAACGCGAATCACATGAACATGATGAAACTAGCATGACAGAAATTCCCGTGTGTCCTCGGGAGCGCTTTTCCTCCTATAAGACTTTGTTCAGGCTTGTCCCTTGCTACAAAAGGGATTGGGCCACTTTGCTGCACTGTTGCTACTACTTGTTACTTGTTACTTTTCACTTGCTACGTTTCACCTCACTACACCATCACTTGTTACCGCTACTTTTAGTGCTTGTAGTTATTACCTTGCTGAAAACCGTTTATCAGAGCCTTCTGCTCCTCGTTGGGTTCGACACTCTTGCTTATAGAAAGGACTACGATCGATACCCTATACTTGTGGGTCATCACACATGTATTGTCAGATAAGAGCAGAGTGGGTGTAGTGACAGAAACACCAAAATCCTGAAGTAACCACCGTAACCAAGTCACCTCTGCCGTCAAAAGAGCCATAGCTCGCAACTCAGCCTCTGCACTCGAATGGGAAACTGTGGTCTGTTTCTTTGTCTTCCAGGCAATGAGAGAACCACAAAAAAAATACAGTAAGAAGAAAGTGAACGGCGATCTGAAGGATCACTAGCCCACGTAGCATCCAAATAGGCATGAAGCTGTAAAGAATTGGAGTGAGGAAAGAATAGACGATGAGAGATCGTGCCCCGAAGATATTGGAGAACACGAAGGAGGTGACTGCTACCTCAAAAGGATCCCCGACAATGGCGCCGGAAATACTTCTGATTGTTCTGCTGTGTATCCCTTGCAACGGCGCCACGAAGTAGTTGTGTCGACGGCACCAGGAATCCTTCAGCTACGGCTACGCCTTAAGGGAATTCCTAGGCAAGTATGCAAAGGATTTCCCCCGTGGCCTTGGAGACTTGCGTTGGTGTTCCCTCGAAGCGGAAAGGGTGATGTAGCACAGCGACAGTAAGTATTTCCCTCAGCTTGAGAACCAAGGTATCAATCCGGCGGAAGAGTATCTCAAGATCCTGCACAAACACAAAAGCTTGCACCCAACGCTATGAAGGGGTTGCCAATCCCTTATAGATTGTTTGCCAAGTGAGAACTAAAAGCAACAAAGTAACAAAGCAAAGTAAAAAGCAGAGATGTAAACGATGGATGTGAATAGACCCGGGGGCCGTAGTGTTTACTAGTGGCTTCTCTCATGAAAGCAAGTAGACGGTGGGTGAACAAATTACTGTCGAGCAATTGATAGAACTGTGTAGAGTCGTGACGATATCTATGCAATGATTATTTCTATAGGCATCACGTCCGAAACAAGTAGACCGATACTTTCTACATCTACTACTATTACTCCACTCGTCGACCGCTATCCAGCATGCATCTAGTGTATTAAGTCCATAAGAACAGAGTAACGCCTTAAGCAAGATGACATGATGTAGAGTGATAATCTCAAACCAATGATAAAAACCCCATCTTTTTACCCTTGATGGCAACTGCTTGATGTGTGCCTTGCTGCCCCTACTGTCACTGGGAAAGGTCACCACATGGCAGAACCCAAAACCAAGCACTTCTCCCATTGCAAGAATCATAGATCTAGTTGGCCAAACAAAACCCAAGACTCGGAGAGACTTACAAGGATATCAAATCATGCATATAAGAAATCAGCAAAGACTCAAATATATATCATAGATAATCTGATCACAAGTCCACAATTCATCGGATCTTGACAAACACACCGCCAAAGAAGATTACATCGGATAGATCTCCATGAAGATCATGGAGAACTTTGTATTGAAGATCCAAGAGAGAGAAGAAGCCATCTAGCTACTAACTACGGACCCGTAGGTCTGAAGTGAACTACTCACGAGTCATTGGAGGTGCGATGATGATGATGAAGAAGCCCTCCACCTCCAAAGTCCCCTCCGGCAGGGTGCCGGGAAGGGTCTCCACATGAGATCTCGCGGAAACGGAAGCTTGCGGCGGCGGAAAAGTATTTTCGACGCTCCCCTGATTTTTTGCGGAATATTTGGGAATACGGCCAGGGTGGCCACAAGCTTGCCCACCGCCGCCTCCCACCTGGTGGCGTGGTGGGAGCTTGTGGGCTCCCTGGGGCCCACCTGGCTTGGCCCAAAGGCTCCCTGGTCTTCTTTCGTTCGGGAAAAAATCATTTCGGGGTTTTTATTCCGTTTGGACGCCGTTCCAAAATCAGATCTAAAAAGAGTCAAAAAATGGAAAAAACAGGAACTGGCACTTGGCACTGAATTAATAAGTTAGTCCCAAAAATATATAAAAACGTACATAAAACATACAAAGAAGGCAAGATAACAGCGTGAAACCATCAAAAATTATAGATACGTTTGAGACGTATCAAGCATCCCCAAGCTTAACTCCTGCTCGTCCTCGAGTAGGGAAGTGATAAGAATGAATTTTTGATGCTTTCATGCTACCTAGAATAGGTGTCCTTTGTAATTCCTCTTATGTGACATGAATGTTCAGATCCATTAGATTCAAAACAATAGTTTGCTATTGACGTGGAAACAATAATAATTCAAGCAAACTAGCAAAGTAATCATGAACTTCCAAATAACAAGGCCAAAAGAAAGTTATCCCTACAAAAGCATATAGTCTGGCTATGCTCTATCATCATTGCACAACGAATTTAAATCATGCACAACCCCAGTATTGGACAAGTAATTGTTTCACACCTTTACTTTCTGAAACATTTTCAACTCTCACGCAATACATGAGCGTGAGCCATGGTTATAGCACTATAGATGGTGTGGAATGTGGTGGAGGTTGCAAGACCAAAATGAGAAGATAGTCACATTAACTAGGCATATCAATGAGCTGTGGAGATGCTCATCAATAGATATCAATGTGAATGAGTAGGGATTGCCATACAAATGATGCACTAGAGCTACAAGTATGTGAAAGCTCTTAAAGAAAACTAGTGGGTGTGCATCCAACTTGCTTGCTCACGAAGACCTAAGGCAATTTTGAGGAAGCCTATCATTGGAATATACAAGCCAAGTTATATAATGAAAATTTCCCACTAGCTATATGGTGGTGACAAAATGAGAGACTCTCAATCATGAAGATCATGGTGCTTAATATGCACAAGTGTGGAAAAAGTGGTAGCATTGTCCCTTCTATCTTTTTCCCTCATTTTTTTTATTTTAGTGGGCTCTTTGGCCTCTTTTTTTTATGTGCTTCTTTGGCCTCTTTTATTTCCTCACATGGGACAATGCTCCAATAATGATGATCATCACACTTTCAACTCAAAAGTTAGAGAAACTATGACTCTATATGGAATGCCTTCGGTAGTGTACCGTGGCAATGATCTAGCATGGCATAGACATCAATGGAAACATCATGCTAGCTATCTTACGATCATGCAATGGCAATGTAGACATGTAGACGTGGTGGCACATGTCATGGTGGTAGTTGCATGGAAATATATCTCGGAACGACTTTGAAAAAGCCATAATAGGTAGGTATGGTGGCTATTTTGAGGGAGGCTAATGGTGGGTTTTGTGCACCGGCGAAAGTTGCACGACACTAAGAAGATAGTGATGGTGGAAGGTGAAAGTGCATCTAAACCATGGACTCAACATTAGTTATGAAGAACTCATATACTTGTTGCAGAAGTTTTATTAGTAATCGAAACAAAGCATTCAACCCATACTCCTAGGGGAAGGGTTGGTAGGTATAAACCATCGTGCGATCCCGACCGCCACACAAAGGATGACAATCAATATACTAATCATGCTCAGATTTCATCACGTAGCGGTTCACCATACTTGCATGCTACGGGAATTACTAACTTCAACACAAGTATTTCTAGATCCACAACACCTTACTAGCATGACTTCAATATTACCATAACCACAACTCAAAACTTATTGAGATGAATCAAACTTCTCTAACTATTCAATGCACATGAAGGTGGAAGTTTTCGTATCCCGTTGGATAACTAGCCCTTTTGAGACTACTTTCAAAGCACAGATCAACTACCAAGACACGCACTGCTGCGATCTAAAAGATATAAGTGAAGCACATAGATCAAAAGTATCTAGCTCAAAAGATATAAGTGAAGCACATGTGAACTGAATTGTCTACCAAAAGATATAAGTGAAGCTCGACAAAATCATGTTGTGTGCATGTCTCTCTCTATAGGTGCGCAGAAAGGATGATTGTGACACAACAAAAATAAAAGACTCCTACGATACAAGACTCTCCAAGCAAAAACACATAACATGTGGTGAATAAAAATATAGCCCCAAGTAACGTTACCGATGGATTGAAGACGAGAGAGGGGTTGCCTTCCCGGGGCATCCCCAAGCTTAGGCTTTTACGGCATCCTTGAATCTCTTGGGGTGCCTTGGGAATCCCAAAGCTTGAGCTCTTGCCACTCTTTATCTCTTTGTCCATAAGAACTTCACCCAAAACTTGAAAACTTCACAACACGAAACTTAAACAGAAACTCGTGATAACATTAGTACAAGAAAGCAAATCACCACTTCCTTAGGTACTGTATCAAACTCAAATTCTACTTGTGCTGATGTTTGGTTACTGTACTTTCAATCTTCCATGGCTAATACCCCCCGATACTACTCATAGTTTCATCAAAATAACCAATCAACACAACAAAAACAGAATCTGTCAACAGCAGACCAGTCTGTAGCAATCTGTATGTTTTGTATACCTCTGATACTTCAAAACTTCTGAAGAATTACGAAAGTCTGAAGAATTTGCGTAGAAATCAGCGGCAAAAAGAATCAACTCAAAAGCTCTTACAGAAAAAAAATGAAAATTATTTTCGTGAGCAGAAAGTTTCTGTCTTTTCCAGCATGACCAAACGATCATCCCCAAGACTAATCATAACGGTTTTGCTTGGCACAAACGCAAAAAGAAACACAAAAAACACAATCATAACAGAATTATGAAAGTGTGGAAAACACAAAACAGAAAGAAAAATGATAGATTCGTTGGGTTGCCTCCCAACAAGTGCTTTTGTTTAACGCCCTTAGCTAGGCATTCAATGATGCTCTCACAAAAGACAAGAATTGAAGCACAACGAGGGCATACTAAGGCATGTGAAAACCACATCTAAGTCTAACGTACTTCCTATGCATAGGCATTTTATAGGAAAACAGATTGTAAAGACAACCAATAGTTGCCATATGCAAGGAAGAAGAAAGAGACAATAGCAATCTCAACATAACGAGAGGTATTTTGGTAACATGAAAGTTTCTACCACAATATTTTCCTCTCTCATAGCAATTACATGTGGGATCATATTCAAATTCAACAATATGGCTATCCCATAGGATATTCTTTTCATGATCCACATGCATGCAAAGTTGACGCTCTTCAAAAATAGTGGGATTATCATCAAATAAAGTCATGACTTCTCCAATCCCACTTTCAGTATTGTTGCAAATATCATATTCATCATGAGGTTTGAACAAATTTTCAAGATCATAAAAAAGATCATCACCCCAATCATGATTATTGCAATAAGTAGTGGTCATAGCAAGACTAGCATCCCCAAGCTTAGGGTTTTGCATATTTTTAGCATGATTATCACTAATAGAATTTATAGTGAAATCATTGCAATCATGCTTTTCATCCAAGGAGCCCTCGTGAATCACTTCATGAATTTCTTACTCACAATTTTCAGATTCACGCATCTTACGCAAAACTCCAAAGAAATAGTCAATTGCCCTCAACTCACTAGCAATTTGTTCCACACGAGTGGGTCTCTTAAAGAGACTAGCAAGTGGATGAGGATCCATATCACTAGATTTTCAGCAAGCGAAGATGCAAGCATATTGAGGGCACATGGCACACAAGCGAACAGAAAGCAAGCGAGAGAAAAGGGCGAGCAAAAGAAAATGGCAAAGGAGAAAGGTGAATGAAAACGACAAATGTGAAGTGGGGGAGAGGAAAACGAGAGGCAACTGGCAACAAAATTAAATGCAAGAGAAGAGTTTGTGAGACCTACTTGGATAGATCTTGATTTCTCCTCCCCGGCAACGGCGCCAGAAATACTTTTGCTACCTCAAAAGGATCCCCGGCAATGGCGCCGGAAATACTTCTGATTGTTCTGTTGTCTATCCCTTGCAATGGCGCCAGGAAATAGTTGTGTCGACGGCACCAGGAATCCTTTAGCTACGGCTACGCCTTAAGGGACTTCCTAGGCAAGTATGCAAAGGATTTCCCCCGTGGCCTTGGAGCCTTGCGTTGGTGTTCCCTCGAAGCGGAAAGGGTGATGTAGCACAGTGACGGTAAGTATTTCCCTCAGTTTGAGAACCAAGGTATCAATCCGGCGGAAGAGTATCTCAAGATCCTGCACAAACACAAAAGCTTGCACCCAACGCTATGAAGGGGCTGTCAATCCCTTATAGATTGTTTGCCAAGTGAGAACTGAAAGCAACAAAGTAACAAAGCAAAGTAAAAGCTGAGATGTAAAGATGGATGTGAATAGACCCGGGGGCCGTAGTGTTTACTAGTGGCTTCTCTCATGAAAGCAAGTAGACGGTGGGTGAACAAATTACTGTCGAGCAATTGATAGAACTGTGCAGAGTCGTGACGATATCTATGCAATGATTATTTCTATAGGCATCACGTCCGAAACAAGTAGACCGATACTTTCTGCATCTACTATTATTACTCCACACGTCGACCGCTATCCAGCATGCATCTAGTGTATTAAGTCCATAAGAACAGAGTAACGCCTTAAGCAAGATGACATGATGTAGAGGGATAATCTCAAACCAATGATAAAAACCCCATCTTTTTACCCTTGATGGCAACTACTTGATGTGTGCCTTGCTGCCCCTACTGTCACCGGGAAAGGTCACCACATGGCAAAACCCAAAACCAAGCACTTCTCCCATTGCAAGAATCATAGATCTAGTTGGCCAAACAAAACCCAAGACTCAAAGAGACTTACAAGGATATCAAATCATGCATATAAGAAATCAGCAAAGACTCAAATATATATCATAGATAATCTGATCACAAGTCCACAATTCATCGGATCTCGACAAACACACCGCCAAAGAAGATTACATCGGATAGATCTCCATGAAGATCATGAAGAACTTTGTATTGAAGATCGAAGAGAGAGAAGAAGCCATCTAGCTACTAACTACGGACCCGTAGGTCTGAAGTGAACTACTCACGAGTCATTAGAGGGGCGATGATGATGATGAAGAAGCCCTCCACCTCCAAAGTCCCCTCCGGCAGGGTGCTGGGAAGGATCTCCAGATGAGATCTCGCGGAAAAGGAATCTTGCGGCGGCGGAAAAGTATTTTCGAGGCTCCCCTGATTTTTGCGGTTTATTTGGGAATATATAGGCGCAAGATCTAGGTCAGGGGGTAGCCAGGGTGGACACAAGCTTGCCCACCGCCGCCTCACCTGGTGGCGTGGTGGGAGCTTGTGGGCTCCCTGGGGCCCACCTTGTAGTGCCCCAGATGTAAACCTTCCCTATTTGAAACCTATTGCAAGTGGGTCCACCTTGTTAGAGATTTGATGTTATCATTTGTGCCATGACTTCTTGTGATGTTCCTTGTATTTATTTTTTCGTTCCTTGCATGCATGCATAGCATATCATTGCATGCCCTTGTCTTGTGTTGTTGCAATTTGGTCTTAGCATTTCATGTGGTGGTTGTGATCTTGTGGATTATGTACCCTGGGATTACATGTGATCTTTTGTGGTGATGTGAGATATGATCTTGTGTGAAGTATGCCTTGTGCTAGTAGGAGCAACCTTGGGATGGCATAGGTTTTAAAACCTTTCCTTTCTCTTTTATTCCTAGCTCCAGAATACCCTTCTTCCTTTTCTGCTTTAAAAATGCCTATGTATTAGGTTGATTCGAGTTGGGTGTGGTGAAGTGAAGTCTCTGTTTTAACTTAGCTTTGACAGGTGCAAGATAATTACAAAACAACCCACTTATTGCTGTTTTATAAAATATTTGATTGCCCCTAATATTCATTTTGCATTTTATTCAAATAGGTTAGATTTTTTCAAGCACAGGGGCATTTTTGTTGTATTTTTATCCCCATTAGTTTTCCTTGTGCTTTTCTTTCCTTCCCTGTTCTATTCTGTAAATAGGAAGGCCAGGGAATATGTTTTTCTCTTATCTGTCGCCACCCTGGGGGCTTGCTCTCACTTGGCCAGCCCACTCCCTCTCTCTCGTGCAGCAAGGCCCATTTTCCTTTCGTTCTTCTACCTGACGCCGTCACCCCCAGTGCGCACCTTTCCGTCAGGCCGAGAGAGAGAGAGAGAGAGATGCCGCCGTGCACACACGTCGAGGACCACCCCCTTATAACCTGGGCGTCCGTACCCCCCCTCGCCTTGGGTTCCTCTCCGTTCCCTCCTTCCGCCGCTACCTCTCTTCTTCCCCTCCATCTCTCCCTTCCTCCCCAAGGTAAGTACTCTGTAGGAGTTAGCAGAGAAGCAGAGAAGGAGCCCGCCGTCGATCCCCTGCCTCCCGTCGTCTCTGGCGACGGCGGCCATGTCCAGAAGCTCGGGGGTGCGTCCCGCGCTCCATTCCCGCCGTCGCTGAGGACGAGGAGCGTCCTCACCGACGAGCTTGACCTCGTCAACGGCTCGGCCCCGGTGGTCTGCTTCGTCTTCCTTGGTTCGATAGTAAACTACAACAGGGGCTCCTCCCGTGCGTCAACCTCCTCTTCGGCCGGACTTCTCCACCGTGCGGTTCCTCTTCCTTCTCCAAGGTGAGCCGTCCACCTTCCTCCCTTCCACCTCGTAGAGATCTGGCGATCTTGGTGATAGTCATCTCTGTCCCGAGCTGCATCAGCATATGTGGTGGTGGGCGTTATCCAGTGTAGACCGATGTTGTTGCAGTAGTTGGTGCGCGCCCGCGGTATGTGGGTAGCAGGCATGCAGTAGTAGGGACATTTCCCTCTCTTCGTGCAGCAACAACAGCAGCAGAGAGCACGACAACCTCTCTATCGTCGGCTCGCTGTGCAGAGCCGAGCAGGGTGTCATACTAGTTTACTTGTTTCAGGTCTCCCCCTCTGTCAGACTTCGTAGCATAGCGCAGTGGCAAGTGTGTGGGGTTGTTCTCGTGAGATCCAGGGTTCGAGTCCCAGAGGCAACAAGCCCCCCCTTTTGCTGTTATTCTTTGCACAGTAGCACAATAGCTGGAGGTAGTAACCTACCTTGCTTGGTCCTCTCTATTCTGTCGAGCTAATGACAGTAGCAGAGTGGTATGAGCTGCAGGTGGTGTCCAGGGGATCTGGGGTTCGATCCCCCCAAACCTTTTATTTATTTTTGTCTTTTTATTTTATGTTTTGTTTTGTTCACTTCCTTACTTGCATGTGGTAGGCTTGGCACCTTGTGGTATTTTATCTCCCCTCAAACAGCATGTTGTTCATAGTGTTTTGCTAGTATGTGAATAATTGATGGTGTAGGCTTGTGAGCATGAGTGTAGGTATGAGCTACACCATGATGTGAGTGTGTAGCATGTGTATTTGCACTAGTTTGTGTAGGTGCATCTGTGTAGGTGCAAGCTTCATGGTGAGTGTAAGTGAACTAGATATCTTGTTGCATGTGTGTGTATTAGCTTGTGGTTTGCACTAGAATAGTTATGTATGTGAGTGTGTTTCTCTTGTGCTTGGTGTTGGGCTCTTGCACCATGTGGTGCTAGTGTGATTGATGTTTGTGTGTGTCTCACACATGCAAAGGCATGATGTGCCTTGATGTGCACATGAGCAAGCTTGGGTGTGTAGGTGTTGGAATCATGATGTGAGTGTAGTTAGTGTATGTTCTAACTAGCATGTGTAGGACTAGCTATATGTTGTGCTTGATGTATGAGTGTGTGTGGTGGTGTGCTAAAGCACATGAACATGGGGTCCACCCCTCATGTGCACCATTAGACTTGTGAGAGTGTGCAAGTGCTTGTGTAGGTGTTGTTCTAGTGAATAGCACATGTGATGATGCACTATTCTCTATATGTGATTCTATGTTGCTTTTCTTTTCTAGTTTGTGCTCACTTGCTCCAAGCAAGTGCATATGTTTTATATATGTTTTGGGGTAGAAAGATCCCAGGAATCCATTGGTGAAATCATTTTTGCCATTGGAACATATTCAGGAAAAGTCATATTTGCAGTTTTCTTCTAAGTTTAGAGCTTGGTTCCATGACTTGTGAAGTGCTCTTGTATTTGTTTCTTGGTTTTGGTAGTAGGGGGTGACCCCCTATACCACATGTTGGTTTCAATTCATGATTTGGAATACATGTGTGCAAGTTGTGCCCATACAAAGTAGGCTTGTGACTGAAATTTCAGCTTAGTGAAAATCTGATATTTTCACTAAGTCTGAGAATCTGTTTGTATTTTCGTCCCCTGTAGATGAGGTTGTGCTGGTCATTGTGTTGTGATATAGCCTTAGTTTAGTGTTAGGAATTTGGACTTGATATGTTTGTCTAGCTCCCTGTAAAATTTCATATCATTTGGAGCCCTGTAGGTATTGTTTTGGCTGCTGTCAAAAAGCTTCAGAGCAAAGACAGAAAGTTAGGTGCAGGAATTTTCACTAAGTCCCTGAGATCTGATGGTTTTGGGAAAGTTTGCAGCCTTGTATCTTCCTGTTCTTAATTCCTTTTTGTGTTTTTCTTGCTTGTGCTGGTATTATTCTTGGCTAGCTACAGCCACATATATTATTTGTCATAGTTGGTTGGCTGTAGGTGCTTTACATGTAGCTCACAAAGTGCTAAGATGCAGTTTATGGCAGATTGTGTAGTTTTGTCATTTTGTTGTTTGAGAGTGCTTAGTTGATGTTGTGGTGTTATTACTTGCTCCAATCCATTCATGTTGGGTTGTTATATGTCTTGGAAACCTGGGAAAACCAGATTTGTGCCATTTGAGTGTGTGGTGAAGATTTTTACACGTAGGGCTTCATATCTTGTTTCGTTGATTCCTGTGATCCGTAGCTCCGATAGTATTGTTCCTTATATGGTTTTGCTTCGATTTCTCGAGACGCATCTGATAATGTCATTCTCATGCATGTCAAAATAGCTTAGGGTACATTTCTGTCCAGGAACTTGTAGTAGCTTCTTTTGCTTGTGCTAGTGATAGAAATAGTGATGCATGTTCATTTTTCATCTCATGCATCATTTGCTTCTTGCATCTTGAGGTGATGTTGTTCATTGGATGTTATCTTCCTACAGACGCTTGATTGAGGTTTGGGGAATCTCGATCATATGTTTGTTCCGAGAAAGTCTAGCTCACACTTGTTTGTAGTGGTCCTTATCGGAATTTTGTCGTCCTTCACTTTGAGGATGCATTCTTGCTATGTTGTTCAAGTGCAATTGCTAAATTCTGTTCAGATATTCTGTCTTTGATTCAACAATATTTCAATTATTCTGTGGACTAATATGCTATCCGTCTTCAGGATGGCTCCACCGACTCGTCAGAACCCAGGGCGTGAGGATATGCCGCCTCCACCACCTCCTCCTCCTCCTCCGCCGCCGCCTCCTCCTGCAGAGGCCTGGCAAGCGGTGATGGCAGCTACTAATGCAAACACTCAGATGCTGATTCAGTTGCTGCAAGAGAGAGCCAACCAACAGCCGGGCAATTTTCAACATGGTGGAAATCAGTTTGCGAGTCTGAGTCAGTTTCTGTCGAACCAGCCTAAGACGTTCACTTCTTGCGACCATCCATTTGATGCAGAAGATTGGATCCGTGATATGAACAAACATTTCGAGTGTAGCAATGTGCGTTCGGAGGACTATGTCAAGTTTGCAACATTTCAGTTGAAGGGACAGGCTTCTATATGGTGGCAACAGCTCAAGGACTCCAGAGGCGCCAGGGTGATGTCTTGGGACGAGTTCTGTAGTGACTTCAGGTCCCACTACATCCCTTCCAGTTTTGTGGAGGATATGCGTGAGAAGTTCAGGCGTTTGAAGCAGGGCGGCAATTCCGTGTACAAGTACAATGTCGAGTTCCACGAGCTGGCCCGTTATGCGCTGCAGGATATCCTGGATCAGAAGAGCAAGATCTATCAGTTCAGGGGTGGCTTGAAAGAAGACTTGTAGTTAGCTCTTGCCTTGCACGATCCTGAGGAATTCGACAAGTTCTACAACCTAGCTCTCAGAGCAGAGGCAGCCTTGCTCAGGGTGGAAAATTCCAAGAAGCGCTTCAAAGATTCCAGCTCTTCCTCGACTTAGGTGGTTCAGAAGCAACAGAGGTTTTGGGTTTCTCCTCCTCCTCCTCGGCACTCACAGCAGCTGAAGCACTCAGGTGGTCGTGGTTCTTCCCACCCACCCAACCCTGGCTTCCAGCAGAGATTTCAGCATCAGAAGCAAGGACCTCCTCAGATTCAGTTCCGGCAGCCAGCAGATGTCACTTGTCACAAATGTGGGCAGAAGGGTCACTATGCCAACAAATGTACTTCTCAGCTCCGTTTGCCGCCTCCTCCTCCACGCAAACCTCCAAGCAATGCTATTGTCAAGTTCAATCCCAGATCAGCTCGAGTCAACATGGTGAATGCAGCTGAAGCAGACAACTCCTCTGATGTGATCATGGGTAACCTCCTCGTCAATGATTTTCCTGCTAAAGTCTTGTTCGATTATGGTGCTTCGCATTGCTTTATGTCAAAGTCATTTTTCATCAAGCATGATTTTCCCTCGACAAGTTTGCATAGACCTTTGGGTGTTGTTTCTCCGGGTGCTCAGATGAGGTCAAATTGTAGAGTTCCCGATGTTTCTGTCAAGTTGGGCAATTATTCTTTTCTGGCTTCTCTATATGTCTTGGGCAATTCCGACATTGACTTGATTCTTGGTATGTACTGGCTGGCAATGAACAAGGCGTCAATTGATTGTGAAGCCAAAGAAGTGAAGCTTACCCACTCTTCGGAGGATGTGATTATATTCGCGACGCGCGATGATACAATCCGCTTGTTCGCTTTGAATGAAAAGGGCGAGATCAATCCTATTGAGCAAGTCCCAGTGGTCTGCGAATATCAAGATGTGTTTCCTGAGGAGCTGCCAGGCATGCCTCCGCACCGTGAAGTTGAGTTTGTCATTGAGCTTGAGCCAGGCACAAAGCCAGTGTGCAAACGTCCATACAAGCTGGGTCCAGAAGAATTGAAGGAACTTAAGAGGCAACTCGATGAGCAGGAGCGTTTGGGTTTGATCAGACCGAGCTCGTCTCCGTGGGGCTGTGGTGTTCTGTTTGTCAAGAAGAAGGATGGCACGGACCGATTGTGTGTCAATTACCGTCCATTGAACAAGAAGACAATCAGGAACAAATATCAACTTCCGAACATAACTCAGTTGTTCGAACAGTTGAAAGGTGCTAAAGTATTCTCCAAGCTTGATCTCAGAATGGGCTATCATCAAATTCGCATTCGCGAGGAAGACATTCCGAAGATGGCATTCAGGACTAGTTTTGGCTCGTATGAGTATACGGTCATGTATTTTGGTCTGGCTAATGCTCCTCCGACATTCTGTCGATTGATGAACTATATTTTCTCCCCGTACAAGAATGAATTTGTCTTGCTCTATCTCGATGACATTCTAGTCTTTTCTAAGACTGAGGAAGAACATGAAGTACATCTCAGATTGGTGCTTGATAAGCTGAGAGAGTACAAGTTGTATGCCAAGTTTTCCAAGTGTGAGTTCTGGCTGAAAGGAGTGGTTTATCTTGGGCATATTATCTCTGCCGAGGGCATTAAAGTTGATCCGTCCAAGGTTCAAGCCATTGTTGAATGGGAGCTTCCGCAGAATGTGAAGCAGCTTTGAAGCTTTCTCGGGCTTGCTGGATATTGCAGAAGGTTCGCTGAGAACTTCTCCAAGATTGCCAAGCCGCTCTCAAGTCTTCTTCAGAAGGGTGTTAAGTATGCTTGGTCTCCAGAGTGTCAACTGGCCTTCGATACACTCAAAGAGAAGCTTATCTCCACTCCAGTTTTGGCCCCTCTGGATGATTTCAAGCCGTACCAGGTCTTTTGCGACACTTCTCTCCAGGGTCTTGGTGCAGTCTTGATGCAAGATAAGAAGGTGGTTGCTTATACCTCCAGGCAGTTGAAGCCTACGGAGAAGAACGATCTTGTGCATGATCTCGAGCTAGCAGTTGTTGTACACGCCTTGATGACTTGGACACATTTCTTGTTGGAACGTAAGGATGAAGTTTTCACCGATCACAAGAGTCTCAAGTACATCTTCACTCAGCCTAACTTGAATCTTCGGCAAACACGTTGGGTGGAAATGCTCCAGGATTTTAATCCGAGTGTTGAGTACACGCCAGGCAAGGCAAATGTCGTGGCGGATGCATTGAGCAGGAAGGCATATTGCAACAGTGTGATTCTACAACCTCTCCAGCCGGGTCTTTGTGAGTCTTTCAGGAAGCTTAACCTTCAGCTAGTACCGCAGGGATTTCTTGCGAACCTTCAGATCTCTCCTACCTTGGAAGATCAAGTCAGAGCAGCTCAGCTTCTTGACGCTATGGTGAAGAAGGTCAAGATTGGCGTGGGAAAGAGTCTCCCCAAGTATAAGTGCTTCACTGTTGATGCCAGGGACACGTTGTTTTTCGAGGATCGCCTTGTCATCCCGAAAGGTGATCTCAGGAAGGTAATCATGGAAGAAGCTCATAACTCTCTGCTCTCTATTCATCCTGGAAGCTTCAAAATGTACCATGACTTGAAGCAGACATTCTGGTGGACTCGTATGAAACGTGAGATTGCTCAGTTCGTAAACGAGTGTGATGTATGTCGAAGGGTGAAAGCGGAACATCAACGCCCAACAGGTCTCTTGCAGCCGTTGCCGATTCCTGAGTGGAAGTTTGATCACATTGAGATGGATTTCGTTACCGGGTTTCCGAAGTCCAAGAAGGGCAATGATGCTATCTTCGTCGTCATCGACAAATTGAGCAAAGTGGCTCATTTCCTTCTAGTCAAGGAGTCCATTTCAGCAGCTCAGCTGGCAGAGTTGTACACCTCCAGGATTGTCTCTTTGCACGGCGTACCTATGATGATCTCGTCAGATCGCAGAAGTATCTTCACTTCCAAGTTCTGGGATTCCTTTCAGACTGCTATGGGCACGAAGATTCGCTTCAGCACAGCGTTCCATCCTCAGACTAGTGGTCAAGTGGAGAGAGTGAATCAAATTCTTGAGGATATGTTGAGAGCCTGTGTTATATCTTTTGGCATGAAGTGGGAAGATTGTCTGCCTTTTGCGGAGTTCTCGTATAACAACAGTTATCAAGCTAGTTCTGGCAAGGCTCCGTTTGAGATTCTCTATGGTAGTAAGTGTCGTACTCTGCTCAACTGGTCCGAGACCGGCGAGCGTCAGATCCTTGGCAATGATATGATAGAAGAAGTTGAGGAGATGTGTAGGATCATTCGCGACAACCTCAGAGCAGCTCAGTCCCGTCAGAAGAGCTACTATGATAGTAAGCACCGTGACATGTCTTATGAGCTTGATGAATTTGTCTATCTCAAGGTGTCGCCTATGAAGGGTATGCAGCGCTTTGGCATCAAAGGCAAGCTTGCGCCTCGTTTCGTTGGTCCATTCAGAGTGGTTGGCAAGAGAGGCGACCTTGCATACCAGCTCGAGCTCCCGTCAACCTTTGCAAATGTCCATGATGTGTTCCATGTTTCTCAGCTTCGGAGGTGTTTCAAGACCCCCCGAGCGCACTGTTCATCTTCAAGATATCGACCTTCAGCCTGACCTTTCTTATCGTGAGCATCCAGTTGCGGTTCTCGAGGCGACTGAGCGCAAGACCCGTAACAAGACTGTCAAATTTCTCAAAGTGCAGTGGTCTCACCATTCCAATAAAGAGGCTACGTGGGAACGAGAGGATCACCTCCGTTCCGAATTTCCCGATTTCTTTCAGTCTTAGATCTCGAGGGTGAGATCTTCTTTGTAGTGTGGGAGAGTTTGTAGTGCCTCAGATGTAAACCTTCCCTATTTGGAACCTATTGCAAGTGGGTCCACCTTGTCAGAGATTTGATGTTATCATTTGTGCCATGACTTCTTGTGATGTTCCTTGTATTTTTTTTCCTTCCTTGCATGCATGCATAGCATATCATTGCATGCCCTTGTCTTGTGTTGTTGCAATTTGGTCTTAGCATTTCATGTGGTGGTTGTGATCTTGTGGATTATGTACCCTGGGATTACATGTGATCTTTTGTGGTGATGTGAGATATGATCTTGTGTGAAGTATGCCTTGTGCTAGTAGGAGCAACCTTGGGATGGCATAGGTTTTAAAACCTTTCCTTTCTCTTTTATTCCTAGCTCCACAAAACCCTTCTTCCTTTTCTGCTTTAAAAATGCCTATGTATTAGGTTGATTTGAGTTGGGTGTGGTGAAGTGAAGTCTTTGTTTTAACTTAGCTTTGACAAGTGCAAGATAATTACAAAACAGCCCACTTATTGCTGTTTTGTAAAATATTTGATTGCCCCTAATATTAATTTTGCATTTTTATTCAAATAGGTTAGATTTTTCCAAGCACAGGGGCATTTTTGTTGTATTTTTATCCCCAGTAGATTTCCTTATGCTTTTCTTTCCTTCCCTCTTCTATTCTGTAAATAGGAAGGCCAGGAATATGTTTTTCTCTTATTTGTCGCCATCCTGGGGGCTTGCTCTCACTTGGCCGGCCCACTCCCTCTCTCTCGCGCAGCAAGGCCTGTTTTCCTTTCGTTCTTCTTCCTGACGCCGTCACCCCCAGTGCGCACCTTTCCGTCAGGCCGAGAGAGAGAGAGAGAGATGCCGCCGTGCACAGACGTCGAGGACCACCCCCTTATAACCTGGGCGTCCATGCCCCCCCCTCGCCTAGGGTTCCTCTCCATTCCCTCCTGCCGCCGCCACCTCTCTTCTTCTCCTCCATCTCTCCCTTCCTCCCCAAGGTAAGTACTCTGTAGGAGTTAGCAGAGAAGCAGAGAAGGAGCCCGTCGTCGATCCCCTGCCTTCAGTCGTCTCCGGCGACGGCGGCCATGTCCAGAAGCTCGGGGGTGCGTCCCGCGCTCCATTCCCGCCGTCGCTGAGGACGAGGAGCGTCCTCACCAACGAGCTCGACCTCGTCAACGGCTCGGCTTCGGTGGTCTGCTTCGTCTTCCTCAGTTCGACAGTAAACTGCAACAGGGGCTCCTCCCGTGCTTCAACCTCCTCTTCGGCCAGACTTCTCCACCGTGCGGTTCCTCTTCCTTCTCCAAGGTGAGCCGTACACCTTCCTCCCTTCCACCTCGTAGAGATCCGACGATCTTGGTGGTAGTCATCTCTGTGCCGAGCTGCAACAACATATGTGGTGGTGGGCGTTATCCAGTGTAGACTGATGTTGTTGCAGTAGTTGGTGCGCGCCCGCGGTATGTGGGTAGCAGGCGTGCAGTAGCAGGGACGTTTCCCTCTCTTCGTGCAGCAACAACAGCAGCAGAGAGCACGGCGACCACTCTGTCGTCGGCTCGCTGTGCAGAGCCGAGCAGGGCGTCGTAGTAGTTTACTTGTTTCAGGTCTCCCCCTCTGTCAGACTTCGTAGCATAGCGCAGTGGCAAGTGTGTGGGGTTGTTCTCGTGAGATCCAGGGTTCGAGTCCCAGAGGCAACAAGCCCCCCTCCCTGCTTTTTGTTGTTATTGTTTGCACACTAGCACAGTAGCTGCAGGTAGTAACCTACCTTGCTTGGTCGTCTCTGTTCTGTCGAGCTAATGACAGTAGTAGAGTGGTATGAGCTGCAGGTGGTGTCCAGGGGATCTGGGGTTCGATCCCCCCCCCCCAAACCTTTTATTTATTTTTGTCTTTTTCTTTTGTGTTTTGTTTTGTTCACTTCCTTACTTGCATGTGGTAGGCTTGGCACCTTGTGGTATTTTATCTCCCCTCAAACAGCATGTTGTTCATCGTGTTTTGCTAGTATGTGAATAGTTGATGGTGTAGGCTTGTGAGCATGAGTGTAGGTATGAGCTACACCATGATGTGAGTGTGTAGCATGTGTATTTGCACTAGTTTGTGTAGGTGCATCTGTGTAGGTGCAAGCTTCATGGTGAGTGTGTGTTAAGTGAACTAGATATCTTGCTGTATGTGTGTGTATTAGCTTGTGGTTTGCACTAGAATAGTTATGTATGTGAGTGTGTTTCTCTTGTGCTTGGTGTTGGGCTCTTGCACCATGTGGTGCTAGTGTGATTGATGTGTGTGTGTGTCTCACGCATGCCAAGGCATGATGTGCCTTGACGTGCACATGAGCAAGCTTGGGTGTGTAGGTGTTGGAATCATGATGTGAGTGTAGTTAGTGTATGTTCTAACTAGCATGTGTAGGACTAGCTATATGTTGTGCTTGATGTATGAGTGTGTGTGGTGGTGTGCTAAAGCACATGAACATGGGGTCCACCCCTCATGTGCACCATTAGACTTGTGAGAGTGTGCAAGTGCTTGTGTAGGTGTTGTTCTAGTGAATAGCACATGTGATGATGCACTATTCTCTATATGTGATTCTATGTTGATTTTCTTTTCTAGTTTGTGCTCACTTGCTCCAAGCAAGTGCATATGTTTTATATATGTTTTGGGGTAGAAAGATCCCAGGAATCCATTGGTGAAATCATTTTTTCCATTGGAACATATTCAGGAAAAGTCATATTTGCATTTTTCTTCTAAGTTTAGAGCTTGGTTCCATGACTTGTGAAGTGCTCTTGTATTTGTTTCTTGGTTGTGGTAGTAGAGGGTGACCCCCTCTACCACATGTTGGTTTCAATTCATGATTTGGAATCCATGTTTGCAAGTTGTGCCCATCCAAAGTAGGCTTGTGACTGAAATTCCAGCTTAGTGAAAATCTGAGATTTTCACAAAGTCTGAGAATCTGTTTATATTTTCTTCCCCTGTAGATGAGGTTGTGCTGGTCATTGTGTTGTGATCTAGCCTTAGTTTAGTGCTAGGAATTTGGACCTGATATGTTTTTCTAGCTCCCTGTAAAATTTCATATCATTTGGAGCCCTGCAGGTATTGTTTTGGCTGCTGTCAAAAAGCTTCAGAGCAAAGACAGAAAGTTAGGTGCAGGAATTTTCACTAAGTCCCTGAGATCTGATGGTTTTGGGAAAGTTTGCAGCCTTGTATCTTCCTGTGCTTAATTCCTTTTTGTGTGTTTCTTGCTTGTGCTGGTATTATTCTTGGCTAGCTACAGCCACATATATTATTTGTCATAGTTGGATGGCTGTATGTGCTTTGCATGTAGCTCACAAAGTGCCAAGATGCAGTTTATGGCAGATTGTGTAGTTTTGTCATTTTGTTGTTTGAGAGTGCTTAGTTGATGTTGTGGTGTTCTTCCTTGCTCCAATCCATTCATGTTGGGTTGTTATATGTCTTGGCAACCTGGGAAAACCAGATTTGTGCCATTTGAGTGTGTGGTGAAGATTTTTACACGTAGGGCTTCATATCTTGTTTCGTTGATTCCCGTTGATCCGTAGCTCCGATAGTATTGTTCTTTATATGGTTTTGCTTCGATTTATCGAGACGCATCTGATCATGTCATTCTCATGCATGTCAAAATAGCTTAGGGTACAGTTCTGTCTAGGAACTTGTAGTAGCTTCTTTTGCTTGTGCTAGTGATAGAAATAGTGATGCATGCTCATTTTTCATCTCATGCATCATGTGCTTGTTGCATCTTGAGGTGCTGTTGTTCATTGGATGTTATTCTTATGTTGGGTAGCACCGGGATCGGAGAACGAATACGTGGAGTCAGGAGAGTACGTGCAGGACGATCAAGAACCATTCCAAGCTGAGGATATCACAGGCAAGATGATATGACCTTGATTCCATCTCTAGACTTGTTATGCTAGATTGCGTTTCCATGTCATATTGCTCGCTGCCTACCACTGAATTAAATTGCCTCTTGATATGCCATGAACCCAAACACTGATTCCTTCCTAGCAAACTTGAATGGCTAAGTAGGCTTTGCTCATCTACTAATGTTAGCGTTGCTAGATGCAGGTGCTTTGACTCATGTGTTAACATGAGCTTGATATTATTATCTTAAATGTTGTTATTTAATTAATGCACCTATATACTTGGTAAATGACGGAAGGCCTAGCCTTTTGCCGGGTGCTTTGTTCCGTTATTGCCGCCTTAGTTACCGGTTACCGGTGTTTGATTCCATAATGATCGCTCCTAACACGTTCGGGGTTGTTATGGGGACCCCCTCGATAAATCGCTTAGTGATAAGACTTGTCCGGCAGGACCCAACATTGGTGTTAATTTGCTAATCACTTAATAATCTGCATAGGGAATGATCACCCCGAGGATCTTTAATCAACAACCCGGGCCAGTGCTCCTCATGAGTGTTGGTCCAAACTAGAGCACCGTGCGGGGCCATCCCGGGGCAACTCGGGAGATTTCTCTGGCCACTGTACGCTTCGCTTATCCGGCGTGTCCTGAGACTGAGATACGCGGCTCTTATCAGGGTCGTCGACACGTCGGGAGGTCCTGCTAGCCCTGTCTTACCTTAGTGATATATCTTGCGTATAGGAATCCCGGTGAAGCTTTGGTTCTTCCCAGAGTTGAGGTTTTCCTCTAAGGAATCCGACGAGATCACGAGATTCGTGATATAGGATTACTTTGCGGCCCGTGTACGTTTGTGATGGACTAGTTGGAGCACCCCTGCAGGGTTTAATATTTCGAAAAGCCGTGCCCGCGGTTATGAGGCAACTTGGAATATTTTGTTAACATCCGGTATTAGATAACTTAAACATAATCTAATAAAATTGCCAACTGTGTGCGTAACCGTGTCTGTCCCCTCGAAGATCTCTCTTCGATCGGGAACATGGTGGGGTTATGATTGACGTAGGTAGGTGTTCAGGACCACTTAGTGATCAAGTTTTCACGACCGCTAGTATAGTCCACCTTCATATATATTCTACGTAAGATAGCCACCAAATCAAGCTTAGGATGCTGCAACCTCAAACACTTCACCTTTTCCTACCTAATAACTTGATTAGTTCTGGCACCGAGGTCATAGATTGCTGAGTCCCCGTGGCTCACAGATTCCTTCACAACCCCACAGGTTCAGGTACCCCAGAAACAGGTGATCCCGACGGCACGCAGCTGGCGTGGCAGTACGATGAGGAGACAGACCGCCTGTACGTGAGCTATCCAGACGATTGAGGCGTGGTCGTGATCATGGGCCAGCAGGCAGGGTAGCATAGCATTTTCTCATGTTTGTAGTCCATAGCGGAACTACTTTGGTTGTATGCGTGATGTACTCTGATATATATATTATGTAATGGCAATTGAACCCCTGGTTGTCATTCTTTATTGTTATGTATGTGCGTTGTTACCTTGTTTGTGAGACGCTTAGATGCACTCCTTTCCAAATCGGGGACTCGATCCCCGGATCGGAAAGGACCGCATCTTGGTCGTTACACACCTGGCTTGGCCCAAAGGCTCCCTGGTCTTCTTTCGTTCAGGAAAAAATCATTTCGGGGTTTTTATTCCGTTTGGACTCCGTTTCAAAATCAGATCTGAAAAGAGTCAAAAACACGGAAAAAACAGGAACTGGCACTTGACACTGAATTAATAAGTTAGTCCCAAAAAGATATAAAAAGGTACATAAAACATACAAAGAAGGCAAGATAACAGCGTGAAACCATCAAAAATTATAGATACGTTTGAGACGTATCAGTGACTATAGTGAACCGAGATGGGAGCGGAGACAAACTAACTCAGAATATGAACCGGATAAGAGATATCCGGATGAGTGACAACTAGATAGACAAGACTGCCAACAAGATGACGATAAGGCGTCGAGTCGGGCAGGGGGTCACCATCGGTATCACGGAGGTGAACATTGAGATCCATGGGAGTCTCAACAATGCGCTCGTCAGTAAGAGCAGCACGAGCAAGAAGATCCTGGATATACTTTTACCGGGATATAAAAAAGCCATCAGAGGTAGAAGAGACTTCAATCCCAAGAAAGTAGCGAAGAGGTCCAAGATCGGACATACGAAACTGCTCACTAAGACGGGCCTTTACAAAGGCAATATACTCAGGGTCATCACCAGTGATGATCATGTCATGAACATAGAGAAGAAGAAGAAGAGTCCGACCATGAGAAGAAAGATGGACAAACAGCGCTGGATCATGAGCACTTGCTGAAAAACCAGCGGCAGCCACCAGATAGGCAAAACGCTCAAACCAGGCACGGGGGGCTTGCTTAAGGCCATAGAGAGAGCGACGAAGACGACATACCATGCCATCAGGAACAGAATACCCAGGTGGTGGCCGCATGTACACCTCCTCAGGTAGCTCACCATTAAGAAAGACATTCTTAACATGAAGCTGAGATACAGACCAGTGGCGTGTAGAGGCCACGACAAGAAGTGTATGAATAGTGGTCATATGGGCCACAAGAGCACAAGTCTCATCGTAATCACGACCATACTCCTGCAGAAAGCCACGAGCCATAGGACGAGCTTTGTAACACTCAAGTGAACCATCGGAGCGAGCCTTAACCTCGTAGACCCACTTACAAGTGATGGGACGGACACCGGGAGGAAGAGAAACAAGATCACATGTACCAGTGCGTTCAAAAGCATGAATCTCCTCTGCCATCGCAAACTGTCATTTAGGATGAACAACAGCCTCACGATAAGAAGTCGGCTCAAGAACAGCAGCACCAGCGGCGGGAAATCCTAAGAGATCAACACGCGAACGAGGACGAGAACGCAAGCCATAGGTAGGCTGAGACGAGGAGGATGACACATCCGCAGAGGCATCCACATGACGTGAACGAGAGTGTAACACTGAGGAAAATATGAAAGAATACAAGAAGGAATCGCCAAGGTAGAATCAGGGGGTGAAGACGAAGAAGTCACGGAGAAGAAGGTGTAGAATCCGATGACATGTTAGGTGATGAAAACGTGGGAGATGATGCTAAAAAAACCTAGACTCTGATACCATGTTAGAAATATGCAACTTGTATTCTCATAAGGTGTGGAATATATGCAGAAAACCTCTTATACAATGGAATAAGTACAAAAGGGTACATGACTATATTATATATACTCTAACAACATTTAGCCAATTTCAAAGCTCATCAACACTTCTTTGCATATCATAGGTTTATCTTTACCTAATAATAAAGAGGCTATCGCTTCCGTCGGAAAACCCACCGAGGTGATATTACAAAAAAGCCCTTACTGTTTATGACATTAAACTTGTAGTATATATTAAATATTTTTTTAAATACTCATATCTTTTAAACCGTAACTCTAAATTTAACATATTATACATGGAATTTGATTAGAAAAATATGTAGAATTTAAATATGATATTATTTTATCTGTTAAACGTTTAATAAAAATACTATCTAGGGTGCAATCTTAATAATAAGTCATTATTTGTCTTTCTTTCATACCGGTACTCATCCGGGTTGGGGATGAACATGTCAACAAAATCAGGATTAGAGATGAAATTGAAGATCACTTGACTGATTCTTTGTACATATTAAATCTACATGCAAGCCGTGTTAAAATAGAAGACCTGTGAAATTTTGAACTACATTTTTATAGGATAAGACCATCTTTATTTGTATGGTAACTATAAATTCTCAAATTATAGACATTTTTTATAAATTAAAAGCGTGCGCCGTGTGGTATTTCTTTCTCCCGTTGCAACGCATGGACTCTTTTGCTATTATTGTTAAAAACAATATTTCGCTTGCACATCTTAAAGGTTTGCATGAGTTTTGGCTAATGTGCATGGTTTAGATGCTAGTTCGACCAAATTCATATGCAAGGGCTTTCTGGAACTACTAAAGTGTTACTGTCTTCTAACCTGATGATGAAGATTATGTAAACTTTTTAGAAAACGCCTCCAACATCACCGTTAAGCCTCTGATTAACCAACGTCGGTCAAATACACTTGATGTAAATAATATGGGTGATGAAGGTTAAGCCTTTGATGAAGATGATGCTAATGTCGTTTTTTATTGAATACGCTTGTAAATAAATACACGTCTCCGTCGGTCGTTTTATTTCCAGAGCTAAATTAGCCAGCGGCCAATAGAAATACATGGATTCCAAATGCGCCCTTATAGTGTAATAATGGCGCCAGTACCTGTTTACCCTCAGGATATGTGAATGTACAAGCTTACCGGGTCGGCGGAGGCATCTCCAGCAATACAATATAAAATCGAGCAGCAGCGAAGGGCCACATAATACATACAGAGATCTCATTAATTTTCAGTGCCAAGGCGAAAGGTTTCTGATCACATTACAACAAGTACAGTATTGCAGATGAACTTGCCATCGTAATTTTTTCACAGAATAGTATTACATCTCACTTCCCTCCGGAGTTGGGTTTCGCGAGCAGCTTCTTTGGTAGTTTATCCAGTGGAGTTGTTTTCAGAAGGAACAGTCTGGCAGCGCGCTCTTTCAAAGTGCCACCGCATTTTAATCCACGAGTCTGGAGCTCCAGCTTTAGCTTCTCCATGCCAAGTGCCTGGATGACAACAGAGTTTATGAGCAACATGATGTGTCAGAGATACTTCAAACTTCAACACACATATAAAGAGTTCTACAGTGAAGCGTGTAAAAACAATCAAAAATGTGCATATTGGAATCTATTAGACAAAAATGAGATTTAACAGAAGATGGCAAATAGATTTTACATACACCCTCTGTTCCAAATTACTCCGTATTTGAATTTCTCGCTTTGTCTTAACTCAAACTTCACTATATTTGACCAAGTTTATAGAAAAATGTGCTAATATGTACTCGATCCATTTCTAAATACTCTAGTCTTTTTAGAGATTTCAATACGAACTACACATGGATGTATATAGACATATTTTAGAGTGTAGATTCACTCATTTTGCTCCGTATGTAGTTCATATTGTGGAATCCCTAAAAGGGGTTATATTTAGGAGCGGAGGGAGTACAACACATCAAACATTTAAAGTATGGAAGTGTACTTTATGATGAATTTACTGGAACACTAATTTGGTGTTGTTATCTTGATACTCCCTTCGTTCCTAAATATAAGTCTTTTAAGAGATTCCATTATGAACTACTTCCTCTGTTCCTAAATACTTGTTGTTGGGGAGAACTAGACTAGTTCTCTCCAACGACAAATATTATGGTACAGAGGGAGTATATACGGATGTATATAGACATACTTTAGAGTATAAATTCACTCATGTTGCTCCATATGTAATCCTTAGTAGAATCTCTTAAAAGACTTATATTTAGGAACGAAGGGAGTATATTTTTTCTATAGACCTAATCAATCATAAAGAAGTTTGACTTAGGACAAAGCTAGAACTTCAGGAAATTTGGAATGGACGGCATACTGAACATAAGGAGGACATTAGAACAAAGAACCCAGACCAAAGTAGTGTGGAGCTGGATATGTCTTGTCATGAACCACAGTTCATAACTTGTTAAATGATAGAGGGCGGGGGTGGCACACAGCTTGAAGGATACGAGATACTAGAATAGGGAGAAATTCACTATAGATGAGAGAGAAGAATTTCAATGATAAAAAGACTGATTATTTTTAGTGCTTGATCTCCGAAGCTATGCAATGAGCAGACTAGTACAGAGATGACTCAACTTGTCACCTAAAGACTTCCAAACATAGATGGCAGAGAAGAATTCTGATAGTAGACAGACATATTATTGCTTGAACTAGTAAGTTATACAATGGCATGCATAGACTATTTTATAGAAATTACCCAACTTGTCACCAAAGACTCCTAGGCTCTAAAATTCAATCTAAAGAAAAGTAAAACTATTTTGATCATTACTTAGAATTACCAAGTCAAAATTTCTAATATTAATTTACTAAACAAATACATCAATACTGGCGCAGACAAGAGGGAAGAGGCAACTCCTGCTGTCCTAAGGGCCCACAACTACAATACACCAGCTATAGTACCTCGTTGATTGTAAGTCAACTGTTATCGCAGGTGGAGTCAACTCAATGAAAATGCCAGTTCTACACGAGCTGATTAGGCATGTGGAGTAAAATAAAAATAATATGTATGAGCTTCTGCGCCAGCTGATTATGCACTTTTTTTTCACAATTCCCATTCAGCACCTCATGTAAAGATAAATTGGGCATAAAATAGGATGAGCTAGTATTTCGGAGGGGGAACATGAACTTGTTGAGTATCATAGAACAAACTATGTGATTAAAACCATGAACGCTATTTGGATGGGCTGAAAGTAACTTAATCTTTAAAACTCCGGTTTATGTAACTTGTGCTGTCATTGTGATAGTATGACATGCGTATACAAATTGTGCTATATCGCCACTAATAGGTACTAGCAGATGGCTTATTGTCAATTTACTGAATTTCCACGAGAATCCAGCTGCCTAGGGCAACGTCTCCTTTTATTTATGACAAAATCACTACTACCTATCAATATGTCTGGCACAGTGTTACTATGTAACTGTGATGATAAATATGTACACGGAGGGGTTAAAAACACGACATACCTCCAATTCTGCTGCTGAACTGAATGTTGCCAGGTCCACAGGCTCCTCTGAAAGTAGAGATTCGTTATTTACATCAGCAGATTCTTCTACTTGAGGCACAACAGGGTCATTAAGGAGTGATGATGTAGCTGAACCGGTGTTATCCACATCGGTTTTATCATCCGATTTCAGAACTTCCTCTGAAAGAGTATTCTTACCCTCAGAAGTACCATTTCCAAAAGTGCTCTCAGGAGCATCTGATTTCAGAACTTCTTCTGAAAGAGTACTCTTACCATTCTCAGAAGTTCCATTTTCAGAAGTGTTTACGGGAGCAGGCTGAACCGCCATCCCCCCCTCACACTCCAAACTACTCCCCGACTCAAAATCACATCCTGAACTAATCTTTACTTCCATGGATTCCTGAAGAGCATTTCCATTTTTCTCTGAATCACTGCTCTGGGACTTCTCACCGGAGGACTCTCCTTCTGAATGTGACCCAGAAACTGAAGCCAGATCAATCTTCTCCTCCTCACTTTCGTTGGATCCATTTGAGCAATTCCCATGATCAAGAGCTACGGGTTTTGCATCCGCACCCTCATTACCATCCACATCACTGTCACTGTCACTATCACTCTCATCATCTGCAACTTTCTTCTTGCCCATCCTAAAACAATTTGATTCAATCGAGCAGTTAGCACCGTAAAATAGAATAACACACAGTTTAGCACTCTTCAGCGTAACATGCTTGACTACATTAGCTACCTGAAAACAAGACGCAGATTTGCAACAAAGAAACCTTTATAGCCTCCCATCCCTCAACTGACTGAAATTAGCCAGTTACCAGAGCAACTACTATATACATTTCAGCACAACTAGAAAAAATAAGAATATAATAGATCACCAATATATCATGTTTGTCACATAAAATCAAACATAGAGCACCACCACTGTATTTGCGGCTACCATGCTAGAATAACTATTAAACATGATCTCAAGCATGTAAAAAGCACATTCCAGACTTATCCTTGACATCCAGACTCAATTGTACCAGACAAGCTACTAAATGTTGGCTTGGCAAACTTCTCAACCGAATCAAACACAAAAATTCTGGATGAAACAAACACAATTATGAAATAATCTACTACTAATTCACATAATGAACTACGATTGAAACATTATACATCAGTTTAGCAAATTTATCACAATAATTAGTGCACAGTAGGGTACAAACCACAACAGATAAGTTGTTCCTTTAGCACTCACCAAATTTTAAGCTTCTTTGCATCACGTGGCTTGGGGACAGCCTTCCTCTTCCCAAGGGAGGCACGTACGGACTCCTCCACAGCGTTGACGCAGCTCTCAGCATCCTTGCGGTACTTCTCGAGGTACTTGTCGACCTCGGCAGGCCGGCCGCCGCCGCGGCCTGACTCTTTGGCCTTCTTCTTGAGGAAGTCCTCGGCAAGCTTCTCGAGCTGGCGATCCGCGGCCTCGGCCCTCCACTCCTCGAGGCGGCGCTCGGCGTTGACGTGGCGGAGCCGGCGGCCATTTATGTCGCGGCAGGCGTCGAAGTTGCTGGTCTTCTTCTGGCCGGCCTTGGAGGCGGCCCCTCGGAGGAGGGAGCCGAACCCGCCCTTGCCGCCCCGGAGGCGGAGGAGCGCGGACGCGGAGGGGAATTGGCCATCGGGGAAGGACGCGAGGACGGAGGAGGGCGAGATGTCAAGGCGGCCGGTGACGAGGCGGAGGGAGACGGCGGGGACGCGGGAGAGCGCGGACACGGCGTCGAGGAGCGCCGCGCCGGAGACGGTGGGCGTGGAGAACCGGAGGCAGTGGGTGCGGCCGTCGAGCAGCCGCACCAGGATCTGGTACCGGGAGACCTCGGCCATGGCGCGCGGTGGCGGTGGCGGTGGGCGAAACCCTAGCGTCCTACCTCTGGCCTCTGGCGGAGGTCGTTGAATTGAAGGGAAGGGGAAAAGAGGGAGAGAGAGAAGGAGGGGGCAAGACTTTTTGACTACGATATGAAGCTGCACGAGATAACTTAGGCCGTCGGATCTCGCGTTCGGGAGCCTATCCGTCCGTCCACGTGCGCTACCCGATTATTCCACAGGTCGGTCTGCCCAAGCAAAGGAATTGGCCGACGCGGAGACCTCCACGTCCAGATCGCCTTCCCCTCCGACGCCGCTACCGCCACTTGGTCCGCTGCCCGCCCTCGCCTCTCCCTTCTCCGCCTTGTCTCTGCTCCTCTCCGCTCCGCGACCGCGACCGCCGCCCCCCGGCGCCGACGTTCTCGCCCTACTTCCCCGGCCTCTCCCCGCACACCAGCACAGGCCACGGCGACGAGAGAAGGTACCGCTCGACACCGACAGACAGGCGGGTCCAACACGTGGTGTGGGCGCCCCACGTCAGGGTGACTTCCGCACTCGTTTCTGCGTGCGGTTGAAGTCACCCGATTCCGCCCGCGACTCCTCCCGTCCCTCCTGGTGTGGAGTCCAGGTCGGACTCACCGCGCCTCCGATTCGATCCCCTCACGCCGGGGTTCACCAGGAATCCAAGCTTGGAGAGAAGGGCGGAGGAATTCTTCTGCATACACATAGCTTCGGAATCACGCAACCGCGACAACGTCCGGAGCTAAGCCCGAGTTACTGCTGCGGCATGAAGCCCAAGGTTGCCGGCGCCGCCGCCGCCGGCGAGAAGGGCCGCGGGGTGGACCCGTCGCTGCCGCGGTTCAAGTGCCAGGAATGCCACCGGGCGCTCGTCGTCGTCGGCGTGGAGTCATTCCCCGATAGGTTGCCCGCTCACGCCAACTCTGGTACTACCTTTTTTTTGTGCCCCCGTTGGATTCGTTCCTCTTTATTACGAGCCTGTAACGATTGCATAAGTTTCAATATAGCGCTGCTTCATGGTAAGAATCGAGGGAGCGCTGGCTCTATGCGAGACAAGAATTCGGCGTAACTGAATTATGTGTGACAAGTCTCTAGCAAAAAAAAGGGTATATGTTGTGTCATATAGGTTCTGATGGAATTGTTGGTAGCTGTTTCTGGAGAACTCTAGTTTTTGATTTGTAAAAGGAATATTGTTGCATTCATATGGACAAAGGAATATAACCAGCAAATGCTTGCACCTGTAAAAGAAAATATCATATAATGATAATTTAAGGTGGAAAAGAGTTTATACCTTTCTTGTTTATTTACATTTCATGATGCTACCTGCTGGAATTGCTTATTTATAATTGCTAGTCAGATAAAAAGCCAAGCTGTTTCAGCTATTAGCATAAGGTAAGGTTTGGCATTTGCTTTGCTTGCTTTTCTGTAAACTGATCCATCGGTGTCTCGGATTTGTCTTTGAAGCACTTGAAGTGTCCTTTTTTTTTTGCACACTACTTACTAAGTAAGTTTCTCTTCTTTTTTTTTTGCACACTACTAAGTAAGTTTCTCGAAGATTGTATTTTGTGATAGTAACGGTTCTTACTTCTTATGCCATTTATGGATCAGGTATGCATGCATCTTCTGTTCAGGGCAGCATTATGGGGGCGAGCAGGATGGACAGTTCTTACGTTGTGTTGTCCAAGCAGAACAGACCTCAAGGCCCTGGTATTCCCCCACGGCCACCTAGTGCAGCAGCCCGGCATGTCGAGCCTAACCAATCAACAAGAGCAATGGAGGGGTCATATATAATGCTTCCACCTGCCGCTGCTTCCATATACAAGACATCTACCTCCGAAGGAGGTGGCGCACATCTGTCGCCTCCAAATCTTAACTCTACTAGCCCTTCACCAGGCAACAATTCTGGATTTCACTCTAGTGTGACTGTCTTAAAGCGGGCATTTGAGATTGCTAGTTCACAAACTCAGGTAAATAAGTTGCTTGAAACATTTCCATACTGGGCCTCTTTTGATTCAAGGATTTTCATAGGAGTCTTGTAGGATTAAAATCATTAGGATATTTTCCTGTGGGGGTTATTTGATTTGTAGAACTGAATCCCGTTGGAACTTTTCCTATGGATTCCTTTGCACTGTATTTCAAAGGAAAAAAATCATCCACTCAAGCCTCTTGGAAAGAATCCTTTATTTTCCTGTAGTGTGATCAGACAAACTATAGAACAAATTCAATCTGATATGATTAGGGTGGACATAACATTGCAATTCTCTGTTTTTCCTATTCCTGTTTTTCTTTTAAATCCTGCGTATTAAAGAGACTCTGGGTATTTATAGCGTGTGGTGTTCATGTATATGCAACTCTTGCCGTTTCATGCTATGCAGTCAACTTACTTGTATTTACTAATCCGGATATTTTGAGATTGCTGCTTGACAAACTCAGTTGCAATAAGTTGCTTTAAAATATCTCTTGTACTGAGCATGCATATGCATTTGCTTCCATTTCATCAGATTTGCATTGTTTTTGCTGCTGCATGTTGTGTACATTGCATCACTGCACTAATTAGTGTCTTGGTTTTTAGAAGGAAAAAAACAGCGCTAACACATGTGTGAATATGTCAATATGAAATATATTGCAGGTTGAGCAGCCACTCTGTCTGGAATGTATGAGGGTGCTATCTGATAAGATGGACAAGGAGATTGAGGATGTAAATACTGATATCAAAGCTTATGATGCATGTCTTCAACGCTTGGAGCAGGAATCCTACAACATCCTTAGTGAAACTGATTTCCTCAAGGAGAAAGAAAAGGTGTTGATCTTTATTCAATAATAACATATACATGTTAGATGGTAATGAATGAGGTCACAAGATGCAGGGTTTATTGTGTAGTTGTTATCCTAGATGTATGCCTTTATCCTACGGATCTACATGCAACAGATTCTTAATTCTAAGAACCATAGTAAACTCCAGTTTCATGCTGCTTGCTCATGTCATATCAAACAACAATAGATGAAAATGTGTAACAGTCTCCTGTGAAGAAAAGAAAACACATTTTTCTTGCGAGTCATATGTATAATATTGCTTGAGCAGCTACATCAGAGATAGCGGAAATTACATGAAATATTATTATTAGCTCGATTTCGGGGTTATTTTTGTACGAGTTATGTAATTGACCTTGTATTGTAGTTTCTAAACAAAGCTAATTACAACATGGAGAAGTAGGAAACAATCTATGATCGCTATGCTGAATTGATGTTTAATTTTCTATACATAGACTTAAGTCCTATCTAGTTAAGAGAAGTGCTCAGCTTCGGTCAAGAAGATAATGGAAGACAAAGGAATATATTTTTAATAAATCATAGTAGGCTCTGCACCAGTACCATCAATGAAAATGTGTTCATTTTCAATTCTACAGTGTAATAAATTATCTCTCTCTCTCTATATATATATAGATAGATATATTAAAGTGTATCCATTCATGATTTTGGCCAGTATACTGTAGAAAATATTCCTTATGTGTTAAAATTTTAATCGATGCCTTTTATTTTCAGAACTGGCAGCATTCATTAGTTTCTTGTAAGATAATTTCAGGTATTTACAAATTCGATTTTGCATTATGTGTATTTTGTCATTTCAGATAGAGGAAGAAGAAAAGAAACTAAAAGCTGCTATTGAAGAAGCAGAAAAGCAGTATTCAGAAGTTAGCTCTGAGATGAAGGATCTTGAAACAAAGTCTAAACAATTTGAAGAATTAGAAGAGCGGTTGGTGTTTTCTTCACCATGCCACTGTTCAGGCATCATATTTTTAGTCTTACAGTTTTTCTAGAAGAAGGATAGATTCTCAAATTAATTTCTGTTTACATTTGGGTGTGAACATGTATACTTGGCAATAGAGGCAATAAACCTGATCATTTTTTCTTCATGATGCAGCATGGTATTGTTCTAGAGTATAATAGCTGTGATACAGTTACAATAAAAGGCATTAAGATTACTGAAGGCATAAGGACAGCGTTATAATGTTTCTAGTATAGTAAACACTCCTCATTTCAAAATGTAGCTGTTCGAAATTAAACTGATTCTGTTCTACTAGGTAGTATACTGTTAACTGAAAATAGTTTTCTATATGGTTGACACCAAAAGATATCACCAGTTTGGTTTTCCAACTAAACAGTGCTTTTGGGCAATCTGTTTATTTTTCGTTGGCTTATGTCAAGCTCCAACTACTTTGTAAACAAAGCTAATGTGTCATACTTGTATTCAGGTATTGGCATGAATTCAACAGCTTCCAGTTTCAGCTGACATCTCACCAGGTATATACCTATTACTGGCCACACATTGTCAGATTAAGAATATATAATTACCGTTCTGTCATATTTTGAGATATACTCCCTCTGTTCACTATTATAAGATCTATTTTTATAACATCTTATAATAGTGAACGGAGGGAGTACATTCTTGTTGGCACCACAACTAACATCATTTTGCGACTGATGTTTCAAATCAGCCATGCATCTTATTCCAGATCAGCAAACCAGTTATATAGTTTATTTTATGCTCCTGTATTTTGTTGGCATAACTAAAATATTTTGAAAAAGCCAATATATAAAAAATGCGAATGACAGGCACTAGCACCATTGGCATTGTTATTGGGAAAACAACAGTGAGCACACTTGGTAGAGACGAAACCTCGAAAGCGGGTAGGCTGGGCATGCACCCACCCTCTAGTCACTGAGCAACACTCCATTAGTCTTAAAAAGCAAATGTGGTCTACACTGTGTCAGCATTGTTATGTTTCATATATGCTTTCCTTTAAAGCATCATGATTTTGTCATCTCAAAATGCATTTTTTAATGTCTGAACTGTTTGTTAGCGTTTTCCTTTGATGCTCCAAATCATGGCTGAAAATATATTGCGTACTCCACTTTGCAGGAAGAAAGAGATGCGGTTATGGCCAAGATAGAAGTTTCCCAGGTCCACCTGGAATTGTTAAAGCGCACAAATGTTCTCAATGATGCATTCTATATTTCACATGATGGAGTGATTGGAACAATAAACAGCTTCCGTCTCGGTCGTCTGCCTAATGTACAGGTAACTATACAAACTATATAATCTGTGCATTACTACTGCTATTTGTTTCAATTATGACATCAATGTGTTTGAAGGATGGCAATCAAGACATTAGTTGGTTACATTTGTATAATTGGTACGGAATGCAACATCCATGTAGTGTTCGTGGATGATGGTGATCAACTCTATGCACCGGGCACTGCCAATTTTATAGATATTTATAGTGGCTACTAAAATATTAACTTAACATGGACCTGCTGGCTTTTGACACTGCAACTTTGGATAATTATGTTGTACAAGATTATGCTGGAGCTGCAGTGCACCGTGGTTGTGTGCACACTGGATTGAACCGAGCCATACATTAGATTACTATAAATTTTCATTCAGATGCATCTGTAGTTCATATATGCCTATTTGCAGTACAGAAAAAGTTCTATGCAGTCATTCAGTCAAGGGACACATCCATTTGTTACTCGCCTAACTGGTAGTGATCCAACAGTTATAATTTCATAGTTCATTTGGCTTATTAAGGAGGCGGCACTCCTGCAATATGAATCAGTTTTGGAATAAAGAGAGATATGCAGATCCCTTGGTTATTTTTTTGACTGGATATGCAGACCCCTTGTTGATTCATTCACTGTCCTGTGTGCTTCACTTGTGTTCTGTTGATCTATTCAATCTGTATTTGGAGTACACACATTTTATCTTATCTTGTGTTATGTTGTTCTGTTGCCTTGGCCGTAGGTTGAGTGGGATGAGATAAATGCTGCCTGGGGTCAGGCTGCTCTTCTGTTACACACGATGGCTCAGTACTTCCCGAAATTTCAGTATCCTTGACACATGCGGCCTTTTTTATCTCGATCTATTTACTAGTGACAAGTCCCTATTCTTGTATTGCTAAGTTGCTTAAATGATAAATTTTAGTAATTCTTACGTACACTAGAATTGTTCCAAGAGGAGATGATTTTGCTGTGAGTTCCTGAACTTCTGTCCAGATACCGGATCAAGATTCACCCTATGGGAAGCTACCCAAGAGTAACAGACATCAACAGTAATACCTACGAACTGTAAGCATTATCTTCCAAATTTACTCCCTTTTTACCTAGGATGATATCTAGGTCTCTCTCATGGAATAGAATAATGATGGTTATATTATTGGACCTGTTCATGTATATGGTAGTAAAATAGCTCGATTGAACATCTTCTGCAGATTTACAGACTTATTTATCATTTGCTAATCTAACCTTCACTTAGCATTTGTTACGTTGGTCAGTGCATGTGGGGGTATATCAAAGGGAAGTTACAAATCATCTTTAGCCTTTCTAGCTGCTGGCAGTGCGTTTCGGGTGTTTGTTTTGCTTTTTTGTTTTCTTGCTGAGCAGTGCGAGTTTTATCGAGCTTGGAAGTTAACAAGATGCATTGTTGTTGTTCAGGTTTGGTCCTGTGAATTTGTTCTGGAGCACCCGATTTGACAAAGCCATGACATGGTTTCTCACTTGCCTTCAAGAGTTCTCTGAGTTTGCCATAAGTTTGGATAAAGAGAACAATGTTCCAGCTGAAAAGTCACTGAAGCTTCCCTACAAGTAAGGATTCTTGCAACTTTCTTGGTTCTGGCACTATTTCTGAATTTCACGGCATTTCACTGATGATTTTAACATGACGTGAAATCTGTTCAGATGATCTAGGTTTTACTGGCAACCATATAAATTCTTATTGTATGTGGTCAAGTGATTTCTGTGATTGTATTTTTTTTTTCTTTGGTTCCTATGAAACTTAGTTTGACTACAAGTACCGGATCACTTATGGGATGAACATAACCATAAGATTGAAAGATATCTTAAGTATATGCAGCATTAATTTCATCTCTTGGTTTCACAGGATTGATGGTGACAAAGTAGGGAGCTACACAATCTTCTTAAGTTTTAATAAACTGGAGAACTGGACAAAGGCTCTAAAATATATGCTTTGCAACCTGAAGTGGGTTCTCTACTGGTTTATTGGCAATACAAGTTTCGCGCCTCCATCTGCATCTTTGTACTTGGCGCAGTCTCCAAACAAGAAGGGTTGATGTGATTGTAGCTGCATGCTGACCAATCACAATACAATATGAAATTTATGTACATAAACACCAGGCGTAGCTAGTTTCCTTGTTGCTTGCAAGTTATCTGCCCATTGTATATAAATATGGACTTGAGTGGGTTTCATTAGTATGTAGTACTACAGAGTGCAGAGAAATTGGAATGACAAGAAGAATGCAGCGTTGTTTGCATATTTTCTCATTTTCTATTGAATCGGATTCTAAAATCATTGCTTAAAGTGGAAACCCGCATAAAAGAGGACTCCACTTATAGACATTAAGGATATTATAGTATAGATCTAGCCTGGCTCCACCCTCCTTAATGCATATATACTTTGAAAGTTCCATAATATAGTCTATTCTATTCTCTCCTACTTCCTCCGTTCCTAAATATAAGTCTTTTTAGAGGTTTCATTAAAAGACTACATACGGATGTATATAGACATACTTTAAAGTATATATCTACCCATTTTGTTTCGTATGTAGTCTTCTAGTGAAATCTTTAAAAAGACCTATATTTAGGAATGGAGGGAGTATAACTCTAGGCTATATATTCATACGCATTTCTTACATTGCAACCAAGCAGATTATCTGGAACCATGCATGAATTGAGCTAAGCTGAAACTAGTCAATTCGATGATGACCCGATTCTGCGGCTAATGTTGCAAAAATAAGAGCTTGAATACCGCTTCTAAATAATCCAAGAAACATGACTGGTATAGGGATTACTAAGGGGACATGATGATTTTTCACCCGAGCTCATATGAGCTCGGATGAACAGTAAATTCGAAAAATATTTTAAAAATCTGATTTTTTTAAAAAAAACTTTGACAAATGTTCTAAATGTCCATAAAATTTCATCATGAAATCACATTTATGGGAGTCGTGGCAAAAAAAATTGAAACTTTGAAAATGCTACTTTCAAAGCATTTTGGATCCTAATTTTGTTTCTTCGCCACGACTTTAAAAATGTGATTTTGTGCTGAAATTTTGCAAACTACTAAAACATTTGTCAAAGTACTCCCTCCGTCCTAAAATTCTTGTCCTAGATTTGTCTAGATATGAATGTATCTAGTCATGCTTTAGTATTTAGATATACTCATTTATAGATAAAACTAAGACAAAATTTTTAAAACGGAGAGAGTATGTTGTAAAAAAAATTCAGATTTTTTTAAACATTTTAAAAATATTTTACAAATTTACTGTTCATTCAAGCTCATTTGAGTTCGGGTGTAGAAGTACACTTTTCTTACTAAGGGGAGTAAAGAAAAAAAAAACAACGACTAATTCATCCGCCAATATATTCCCGAAAAGTCGAAAGCTAAGCAATAATAGTATGTAGCACTGCAGAGTGCAGAGAAGTTGGAACGACAAAAAGAATGCAGCGTTATGACTGGCACCTAAACTCATTCGTGTTTTTCTAGAAGTACGTGTAGCTTTATTTATACTGGCTAATATCACAGGTATAACGTTTTGGATCAAAGATCCGAAAAACTGCAAAGTTAATCTTACAGCTAAGAATTATAATGAAATGTCTTAAAGACATCCGTATCAATTCTTGCTACTACAGACGAAATACTGCCAGGGCTTTTCAATAAAAAGATTGCAATTGGACCGGAGTAGCGATACTGCTAGTATTCGTTCATGTATAGCATGTCCCTCTTTTACTCCGCTATGGAATCTGATATCGCCCTCGGTTGATGTGTTTGGAGCTTGACCCATCATGCAAACAGAAGCCGGTTTACATGTTGGCACGGTCTGAGCTGCCCCGTTCTTCTGCCTACTAGGATGACGGCCCAAAGCATTTCGGATGAGAAGCAAAAAACAATGCACCAGCCGGGAATCGAACCCGGGTCTGTACCGTGGCAGGGTACTATTCTACCACTAGACCACTGGTGCGTCGATGACGTTTATATTTCGTGCTCACTAATCTACCCTCAGCTGTAAACTCGAGACAAAAGCGTACCAACTTGCAAACAGCGGTAGACTGCCCTGCAGAGTTCATGTGTTTTTTTGTGCACTCTGTCATTTGCATCGGCTCGGTCGAGAGTAAATCGTCCCAGCTGTGCGTTTCTCAACTTGCTACCGCTAATTAAATGATGACATGCCAACCAATCAAGTACCACTCCCGTCCGCCAACAGTCTGCACGTTCCAACATCCCATCCCACCACGTTCCAACATCCCAGCCCAGTCTGGGGTACGGCCGGGACGCAGCTCCCGTCGCACGCCCGCATGGTAAAGTGTGTGGGACAGACACATGGGAGGGAGGAGGACAGCACGGCAAACTACAATGTTTTTTCGGGCAGCAAACGAAAGGCGAGGCCAGCTGCAGGAGCCGCGCGTGAGCCCGATCCATGAACCGCGCGGGATCAAAAACCAGCCGCCGCGTCCGAACGGCAGGCTCTGTGTTCATTTTCATCTACGTGAAGACGCGACGGCATGCATTTTTCATTCAAGTGAAAAACGCTGTGGTCAAACTGCTGTCCGATTGCTAGGTTGCGCACTTGCAGTGGAAATATTTTTAGTTGAAAATCTACGAAGCGCCGATGGATTATGGTAATGATCACGTGACTCGAGTCACTGGAACAGCGCAGGTGGTCGGCCGGGGTGGATTTTTCTGGAGGCGGTCCATGCACCGTGTCCAGGGCGTCGGGAGATGCGAGCAGAGCGGCGACGGGAGCTGCGTCCCGGCCGTACCCCAGCCAAGTCCCAGCTGGCTTCCGCTCATTCCCAGCTGGCCTCCTTCCCTACGCTCAGCTCTGCCTGTGTAAGAAACGCCATGCATAATGGCGTTTGGCGCCTGTGTAGAAACGTCACTGAGGGTGACGTTTCTAGATGATCTGCAACGCGAGCTAGACCGACGTCTGAATGTGGACCGAAAACGTCACGGTAGACATGCGTTTCTATGTACACCAACAACGCCACGGGTTCTGGCGTTTCTAAAAGGGTTAGATCGTAAAATAGTTTCAGATCGAGTTCATTTTGTGCATTACTTTCGTCTCCTGGGTCAAAACAGTGAAAAAAATCCTTGGTTCGCCTTGTGCGTGAAAGGCACTGCCGATTCCCTCCCCCGCAAGAAAAAGAAAAAAGAGAACTGCCGATTCCCTCGTACGAGGCCTACTGGAGTACCTACTTCAGTTCGTCGATGCGCAGTTCAAGCAGACCGTCTGATTAACAGCGTGCACAACAAAGCCAAACTAACCCTCATCTATGAAGAAACCTTTTTTTTTTGCGAGCGACATCTGTGAAGAAACTAGTTAGTACTCCTCCTGTCTGTGATGAAACTTCGTTCCCATATGAATCCGGTGATGTGTTTTTGATGATCTGTTATACTAGATATTATTAATATACATTTCGTGTGAAATTGACAACCAAAAACACACGCACACCCTACGCGCCCAGCCAGAGTGAGTGACAGTGAAAGCCCGAAAGAAAAACGCCAATGCAACAGTTGTCAAGCTTCTCATGGGCATCTAACTCATGCAGGTGATGGATGAGTTGGAAGAGGGCGCGGGCCTGAAGTGGGTCCGGACCACGGTAGAACTCGACGACCACATCATCGTCCCGAACCTTGACCCCGTTGCCATGTCGATCGAGCCGGACAGGACTCTCGAAGACTACTTGGCGTCTCTATCCACACTGCCCATGGACCACTCCCGTCCTCTCTGGGAGTTTCATGTCCTGGACTTCCCCACCTCCGATGCAACAGCTGCCCTTGCTTTTCGTGCACACCACTCCCTCGGGGATGGTGCCTCGCTATTATCCCTTCTCATTGCAGCCGCCGACCCGTCCAAGGTGTTGCCGACCACCGCCCCACGCCGCGTCAGCACAATGAAAGCCTTGACACCACGCTCACCTTCATCTACGGGCGCGGGTGTCATGGTTGTTTTCACTGTGTGGATCGTGTCTTTGCTTCTTCTTGTGTGGCACACAGTTGTGGATATAGTATGTTTTGCTGCAACGGCCATATCGATGCTACGCGACCCACCGACATTGTTCAAAGGTCCTGGGGGCGCCGAGTTTCGACCCAAGCGCTTCGTGAACCGCATGTTGAGCCTTGACGACATCAAGTATGTCAAGAGCGTCATGTGTTGTGTATGTACATGATTCCCTATTTCTTGGCAGAATATTCTATTTCATCTTTTTCTCTCAAGTTAGAAGACAATTACAGGTGAATCACAATTCCGCTCCCCATGTGTACCTTGCAGACTGTCAATGATGTTTTGCTTGGAGTGACTTCTGCCGCCTTGTCTCGGTATTATTTCCGAAAAACAGGTGAGCTCAAGTAATTTTAGATATTTTTGTACATTGTTGAGATGGTTGTGTTGTTACTTTATGAAACTAGCATAGCCTTAGTTAACCAATTTCAGGTGAAAGCGGCAAAAAGAACATCAAGGTGCGATCTACCTTTATCGTCAACCTAAGGAAGATGACTGGACTACATGTAAGCCCCCTCCTAGAGTTGTCTATTTGATTAGATTAGAAAGATCGTACACAGAAAACTTACATGTGCAAGATTGGAAAAGTAAACATCATCCAAAGCTTGAAAAAAATCATCCGAGATCCACCTGAGCACTCACATGAAAATACTCTTAAAAATATATTTGTTGTCAACCGTGAATATTTCAGGGGGTAAAAGGAGGAACTTTCTATTGATCGCGGGGGTGTTGTTGCGGAGGAGACCCCTGAGTCTTTTTTCATTTAGGTTTAACATGCATGCATGCACAATTGTCAATTTGTGTCATGCGCAGACACTAGCTAGCATGATGAAATCGGGCAAGGAGAACGACGTGAAGTGGGGAAATCAACTTGGCTACATGGTACTCCCTTTCCATATAGAAAAGCACGACGCCCCTCTCAAGTACGTCGAGAAGGCAATGAGGATAGCACACAGGAAGAAGAGCTCCATGGAATCGGTCTTCACGAACTGGAGTGCATTGATGATAACGAAAATCTTTGGTATTAAGGTCCTCCGTCATTTTGATCTTATTTTCATCTTGTTGTTTAAGTGTTCTTTCAATTAATCCTCTCCAAGGGGATTAGATGGGATTCCCTCTCAACCCCCCACCAAATCGAACAAGGCTTAAAACGGTTAGCTTCATCACGTGATAGGTCATATCATGTATATTCTTGCCATACATACCAATGCTACTCAATGTTAGGTCTCTAACTTGGAATCTTGGATCACACTGTAAACCTTGAAAACCTTGGCAGTCCAACCTTGTATGCAGGCAGCAGCTTCTTTGTGCCATTCCTTGTTCAAGAACACCACCATTTTATTCTCCAACATGATTGGGCCAACTGAGCAGGTTGCTTTGTATGACCACCCCATTCTCTACATTGCCCCAAGCATCTATGGTCAACCATATGTAAGTTATGAAAAAAAAATCTCAATTTAACAAAAAAAAACTTCTTTGATCAAAGCATTGTCTTTAGTTGTTTCACGGGATACGTTTGTAGTTTTTGCCTATAAATACGGCATCCTTAATATGCAACTATTCCTAATATTTTATTTTAATGTGTACCACAGGCACTGACTATTCATTACCAGAGTTACATGAACATTGTTAAGCTAATCTTAGCAATAGATGAAGCACAGTTTCCAGATGTCGATGGTCTTTTAGAGGATTTTGTCGAGTCTCTGAGGCTAATTCGAGAGGCAGCTTTAGGAAAACCACGTATTGTAGAAGAGTGTTCCCAGGAAGAACATGGACATGGAGAGGCATGAATGCATGACTACATAAAGTGTCCAAAGGTCCTGAGCCTTATTTTATTAATAAAAGTAGTGTTTATGGAGATAATCTCACGAGTGTTGCACATATTACATAAGAGATCGTGATAAGTTGTACTTAGGTTGACTAATCATGCAATGCACACAACACAAGCAAAGTACTTTGTTGACTCACGCTCAAAGGAGTCTCGCCCGCAACCAGCAGCGAGCTCGGCGGCGAACACCAGGACCGGATCTCCGCGCCCCCAATCGCAGAACCGCTCGCGTCACCTCCAGGGGGGCGACTCGGGCGCCCTAGCCGCCGCCGCTCTCGACCTCCCTCCTCCCCTGCTTCCCTCCGCCGCCGGAGGAAGTCGGCAAGCGAAGCTTGCCCGGCGGACGGCGGACGGCGGGCCTTCCTCCCTTCTTCACGAAGGGATCCTCTGGTTGAGATGCGACGGCGCTCCTGGGCATACGACATGGAGGCGGAGTTGGCGCGCTCGGGCGGTGGCCCGATGGGATCCTGGCAGCGCTGCGGGGCTGCCGGCGGATCTGGGGTTAACAACCCCAGATCGGTTCTCCTTCTCGGAGGAGGCTGGATCTGAACATGGTGGTGGCGCCATCCCCTTCGTCAGGGATGACGGTCAGGTGGTGGGTCCTTGTGGCATTGCCGGTGGCGGTGGATCTTGGGATCCCGCTCCCGGGGACGTCGCAGGATGTGGTGGCCCGTGCAGGAGAGATGGGTTATTCAAACAGACCTGGGTAAAAGCTTGCTTTCGGCTACTGCCAAAGCCGGCAATGGCGGCGTTGTCTACGTCGTTTCCTTACTGAAGGCATCGCCGAGGAGAAGTTCAAGGCCACTCTTTGCTACCTCCGGGGGAAACCCTAGATCAGTAGATCGGATGATGGCGATGCTCTGGTGTCGTTTCCCTCTTGGGGGCGTCATTCATGGAGGTACACACGGGTTCGAGGGATCATTGGTCGGCATCAACGATGGAGCGGCGTTCCTTGTGACACATCGACGTCGTGGAGTCTCGGCGGCGAGGCGCAGAAAAGTCTCGACGACGGATGCGTGATGATGAGCGCGCGTAGGGAGGAGGCGCTGCCTGGCGCCGTGGGGGCATCGACGGCAGGCCTTGCAAGGTCGATGTGTCAGTAACTCTTCTGAAGATGGATTGATGGAAAGCGGCGGCGACGACCTATGAGGGTGCGTTGGACCGGTTTGTGCCCCTGACCCGGTATGTGGCTTGGTCCGGGCCTCCGGCTTTAGATGTTAGGCTAGGTGAGAGGTCTGGGTATGTGGCTCACACTTTCTCCACCCCTTCATCATTGTATAGGAGTAGCGACAGATATTGTCAAGAGGACGGCTTCAGATATATTGATGTATTGCTTTGTAAGATCTTTGTGAATAATTAATAAAATGGCTGCATGCATCTTCCAGATGCAGAGGCCGGGGGTCATCATCCTTTTCTAAAAAAAAGAAAAAAAGAAGTCATTTTTAGGATAGTAGAACCGCACCTAAACTCAGCTCTCTCACCCACTTGCAATTTTGACCATTAGATCATGGGTTTGAAGTGTTTCTGGTTGTCAAATTGTTGTTTGTCCCTAACTGGGGTGCCTATCATAAGGGCTGCTACTATCGTGGGGATGTCATGGCAAGTGTCCTCATAGAAGAGCTTAGTTGTGAGGCCATGACAGCTAGGCGAAGCCTTGGGTGGGGTTGATCAGGAACGGGAGAAGCAAGTTTACCTAGGTTTGGCCCCTCTCGTGAGGTAAAGGCCTACTCCTGCTTGTGTTTTCGTTTTCGATGTGAAGATCTCGATTACAAGGGTGTTGTTTCGCTACCTGTGGCTCGAGAGCTTCTGACTTGGATCTGTCTCTTGGACGACCTAGGGTTTGTCTTTATATACTAGGTCAATCCTGAGTGTTTACAATGAATTTGGGCCATGCTCGTACATGACTCCTCATCAAAGTGGAACTCCCCTAAGCAGGCACCACTAGGACGACTTAGGCATGATCCTCTAGGCCGACCCAAATAAGGAGAAGGCACGAAGGTCTTTGTTAACCCACAAGTGTAGGAGATCGTCTGTAGCCTTTTTTCGATAAGTAAGAGTGTCGAACACAACAAGGATCTGAAGGTAGAATTAATATTCTCTCAAGTTCTATCGACCATCGATACAACTCTATGCCCGCTAACACTTACTTTACCTAGAACAAGTATGAAACTATTATGTAGGTGTAAAGATAAGTTTGCAAGAATAAAACTAGGATTACTTAGCTAGAATAGAACTATGAATAATTTGCAAGATAACAAAAGTTCTAGTAAAAAGTTTTTGTAACACAACAGAAAGATTGTCCATAGGCAATTGAATATAATATGATAGATACTTATCATATGCAATTAGGGAGAGACATACGCTAACCCACTTTTCATACTTGGATCATATGCACTTATGATTGGAACTCTAGCAATCATCCGCAACTACTGAATATCATTAAGGTGAAACCCAACCATAGCATTAATAACAAGTCCTCTTTACTCTCATATGCAAACAACCCCTTACTCGGGTTTGTTTTCGAGTCACTCACGCAACCCACTATAAGCGATTCATGAACATATTGTAATTGTAATCCCTCACGCTTGCGCGACACGGAGGGCACAATAGGACAACACCATATTAACATGCAACTCATGTCAATCACACCATAGCACAATTAACCCATAGGAAAAAATAAATCTATTCAAACATCATAGGATAGCCACACATCATTGGATAATAATATATAGCATTAAGCACCATGTTTAAGTAGAGATTTTATACGTCTCCAACGTATCTATAATTTTGGATGGTTTCATGCTATTATCTTGTCAAACTTTGGATGTTTTGCATGTCTTTTATATATTTTTTGGAACTAACTTATTAACTCAGTGCCAAGTGCCTGTTGAAAGTGCAGTCATGCCCCTAATCGACTTTTGGTGTTAATGACAACACATACATAGGAAACTAATCCTATTTGTTGAGTGTATCTCAGGATGGCAAGTACTTTAGTAGATTGAGAATTATGTGCCAAAGTGGTCTGAGAAGATTGGGACTTATATGTCAAGAAGGCTCGGGGTTGAGAAAAGATGATGCAGACTATCCTTTAAATTTACTATTCTTGAGTATAGGGATCCCGCACTATTAAGAGGGGATCACAGGTTTTGCGATGAATTTGCTCATACTACATCTCTACTTTTCTGCTCATACCACATCTTCACTACTCTGCTCTTATCTCAAAACAGAACCAATGCCTCGGACATCCGGCCTCCTCCGAACGTCCGAGGGTCGGACGTCCGACCTGCTTCGGAAATCTGGAATCGTATACCAGAGAGATCAGAGCCATATAACTCGGACTTCCGGCTCCCTTCGGACGTCCGAGGGCCGGTCAACCGACCAGCTTCGGAAATCTGGAGCTCTGCACCAGAAGAACTTGAGCCATATAACTCGGACTTCCGGCTCCCTCCGGACGTCCGAGGACCGGACGTCCGCCCCCTTTCGGAAATCCGGAATCTTGCACCAGAGAAGTTTGAGTCGAATAACTCAGACTTCCGGCCTTCTCCGGACGTCCGGTCCCTGTTCAACTCCACAGTGGTTCCAGATATATTTGCATCCCTCGGACGACCGACCCCTGTCGGACGTCCGAGTCATTGTGGACGCCCGGACATCCGTGAACTGCCGGATGTCCGACCCCTGTGTGACTTAAAGTGTCCCCAACAGCTGTTTTACACTCCCCACTATATATACCCCTCCCACTTCGTGAGAGGGTGTCCAACACAGCTAGAACACATACAAGAACACCTTTCTTCTCACTCACTCTTGTCTACACCCAATCTTAGATCCCAAGAGCATTTGTGAGTCCCTTTGAGTGTTGTTACAATCAAAAGATAGATCGCCTCCTTCTCCTCCTCTCCACCAAAGTGATTTGTGATTTGAGCAAGTTTTGAGCAATCCCCGTGATCTTGTTACTCTTGGAGGTTGGAGACTCCTAGGCAGTAGGAGTCTTCGGAGAGGAATCAAACCATTGTGATTTCCCCCGGAAAGTTTGTGAAGGTTTGGAAGCCACCTCAAGGCTTACCACTAGTGGTTGAGAAACGCCTTCGTGGAGTTATCTCAAAGGGAGAATAGGGTGAGCCTTCGTGGCGTTGGTGTGCCTTCGTGGTAACATCCGCCCCTCTAACGGTGACGTAGCTTTCCTCCAAGGAAGTGAACATCGGGATACATCCTCGTCTCTCTTGGAGTTTCGGTTATTCCTAACCCTAACTCTCTACTTGTGTCAATCCTTATTACGTACTTGTATTTGATTATTGTTTACCGGTTGCCTTACTTCACTCTAAATAGTTACTCCTTGTCATAGCAATTATTAGGCCTACGCTCATATTCCGCACCTTTGCCTAAAATTGCTAAGTAATTATTAAAACTTGCAACTGTACCTATTCACCCCCTCTAGGTCCATCTCGATCCTTTTCACCCGTTCCTGTTTTTTCCATGTTTTTGACCCCTTTCAGAGGAGATTTTGAAACAGAGTCCAAACGGAAGAAAATCCCTGAAAAATCGGGGAGCATGGAAGCCAAGCCAGGGGAACCCCAGGGGCCCCACAAACCCCCACCACGCGGCCAGGGGGGAGGCCGCGCCATCCAGGCTTGTGGGCCCCCTAAGCGTCCCCTGACCTAGGGGTTGCGCCTATAAATTCCCTAAAAATCCCAAAAAAATCAGGATATCATCGCAATCACTTTTCCGCCGCCGCAAGCTTTTGTTTCCGCAAGATCCCATCTGGGGCACGTTCTGGTGCCCTGCCGGAGGGGAGATTCGGACACGGAGGGCTTCTTCATCAACACCATGACCTCTCCGATGATGCGTGAGTAGTTCACCATAGACCTACGGGTCCATAGCTAGTAACTAGATGGCTTCTTCTCTCTCTTGGATCTTCAATACAAAGTTCTCCATGATCTTCATGGAGATCTATCCGATGTAATCTTCTTTTGCGGTGTGTTTGTCGAGATCCGATGAATTGTGGATTTATGATCAGATTATCTATGAATCTTATTTGAGTTTCTTTTGATCTCTCTTATGCATGATTTCATATCCTTGTAATTCTCTTCGAGTTGTGGGTTTTGTTTGGCCAACTAGATCTATGATTCTTGCAATGGGAGAAGTGCTTGGTTTTGGGTTCATACCGTGCGGTGACCTCACCCAGTGACAAAAGGGGTAGCGAGGCACGCATCATGTTGTTGCCATCAAGGGTATAAAGTTGGGGTTTTCATCATTGGTTTGAGATTATCCCTCTACATCATGTCATCTTGCTTAAGGCGTTACTCTGTTCGTCATGAACCCAATACACTAGATGCATGCTGGATAGCGATTGATGTGTGGAGTAATAGTAGTAGATGCAAAAAGTATCGGTCTACTTGTCTCGGACGTGATGCCTATATGTGTGATCATTGCCTTAGATATCGTCATGACTTTGCGCGGTGTTATCAATTGCTCGACAGTAATTTGTTCACCCACCGTGATATTTGCTATTATGAGAGAAACCTCTAGTGAACACTATGGTCCCCACGGTCTACTCCACACCATATTTTCAGCCTTACACTTTTTACTTCGTTGCACTTTCCGCCTTCAGATCTCACTTTGCAAACAATCTTGAAGGGATTGACAACCCCTTTGAAGCGTTGGGTGCAAACTTGTTTGTGTTTGCGCAGGTACTTCGGACTTGACGAGGCCCTCCTTCTGGATCGATACCTTGGTTCTCAAACTGAGGGAATTACTTACTGCTCCTGTGCTGCATCACCCTTTCCTGTTCAAGGGAAAAACCGACGCAAACCAGAGAAGTAACAAGAAGAATTCCTAAGCGCCAGGGAAGGACTTCTGTTGCCGCAGCAGAAGAATTTCTGGCGCCGTTGCCGGGGAGGAAGATCAAGTCAAGAACTCATCCAAGTAGGTGTCGCAAACTCATCTCTTGCATTTACTTTGTTTGCTAGTTGCCTCTCGTTTTCCTCTCCCTCACTTCACCAATTTGCCTTTTTCGTTTGTCCTTTTCGTTCGCCCCTTTTCTCTGCTTATTCTCTATTCGTCTATGTGGGATAGTCTATCCATTCTCATGGCTAGATCCACCACTTCGAACGATACTCCCGAGAGCGAAGTTCTCAATTTCAAACAAATTGAGGAAGAAAAATTAAAGGTCGCTTGGTATAGGATTTGCAATGCTCAGAGTAGATCTAGTCATAAGCAATCCACTACCGTCTTGCTTCGCAGTTTGTATGTGGGTGTTTCTCCTTGGAATAGGTATATTCTTGACACCATCGTAGGTGGAAATTTCTTGGGTAGCCATACCGTTGATTCCTACGGAGCTGTGATAAATTTGGTAGGCTCACCCCCACTCATGGTTAATGGAACTACCTTAACTCTGGAACCTGTGATGCGTAGGCTGGACGTTATTGAAAATAAACTTGCTACGATTGAACTCATTGAGAATTTGGATAAAAAGATCCACAATCAAATCACTCAGTACGGATCCAAGGTGAGAATGGTTTTGAAAAATTTTAAAGGAGAAGGAACCCACAGTTAACGAAAAGCTAGGTCATGATTCCGCTAGGATTGGCAAACTAGAGGTTGCTATAACCAACTTGGGTTCCGCTTTTGCCGCTGTGCAGAATACTCCAAATTTTGCCCACAATAAAATCACCAAGTCTATTTTTATTCCTAAAAGTAGTGGTGAATCTTCTAGCAAGAAAGATGAAAACCTTAAGATGATAAGTGATCATGCTACTTATGGTTTGAGCACCAAAGACGACGATACGTGATTCTTTTGCTTCTATGCCTAGCTAAGGACGTTAAACAATAGCGCTTGTTGGGAGGCAACACAATAAATTTATCTTTTTCTTTCTGTTTTGTTGCGTCTGCACCATCACAATTCTGTTGTGATCGTGTTTTTTGTGTTTCTTTTTGTGTTTGAGCCAAGCAAAACCTTTATGACTAGTCTTGGTAATGGTTGTTTGATCCTGCTGGAAAAAGACAAAAACTTTTCGCTCACAAGATGATTTTTCATTTTTATTCAGAAAGAGCTTTTGAGTTATTCTTTTTTGCTTCTGATTGATATGCTTTTTGCCCAGGCCGTCGTAATTTTTCAGATATTTTGAGGTACCAGAAGTATACGAAGTATACAGATTGCTACAGACTGGTCTGTTTTTGACAGATTCTGTTTTTGTTGAGTTGGTTGCTTGTTTCGATGAAACTATGGTTAGTATCGGGGGGGGGGGGTACTAGCCATGGAAAAGTGAGAATACATTAGCCCATCATCAATATAGATAGAATTCAAGTTTGCTACAATAGTAAAAGAAGTGGTAGTTTATTTTCTTGTACTAATGTTATCACGAGTTTCGGTTTAAGTTTTGTGTTGTGAAGTTTTCAAGTTTTGGGTGATGTTCTCATGGACAAAGAGATAAGGAGTGGAAAGAGCTCAAGCTTGGGGATGCCCAAGGCATCCCAAGCCAAATTCAAGGACACCAAAAAGCCTAAGCTTGGGGATGCCCCAGGAAGGCATCCCCTCTTTCGTCTTCAATCCATTGGTAACATTACTTGGAGCTATATTTTTATTCACCACATGATATGTGTTTTGCTTGGAGCGTCTTGTATCGTAGGAGTCTTTTCTTTTTGTTGTGTCACAATCATCCTTGCTGCACACCGTTTTGAGAGAGAGAGACATGCACTCATCGTGATTTTTGCTAGAATGCTCATAGTGCTTCACTTATATCTTTTGAGCTAGATACTTTTGCTCTGTGTGCTTCACTTATATCTTTTAGAGCACAGCGGTGCGTGATTTGGTAGTTGGCTTATGCTATGAAAGTAGTCCCAAATGTGATAGGTACCCAAAGAGGATGCAAAAACCTCCATCTTCATGTGCATTGAGTAGAAAGAGAAGTTTCAATTCCTTTCAATTAGTTTTGAGACGTGGATTTGGTAATATTGAGAGTTATGTTAGGGTGTTGTGAATCTAGAGATACTTGTGTTGGAGTTAGTGATTCCTGTAGCATGCACGTATGGTGAACTGCTATGTTAGGAAGTCGGAGCATAATTGATCTATTGATTGTCATCCTTTGTGTTGAGGTCGGGATCGCGCGATGTTTTACACCTATCAACCCTTCCCCTCGGAGTATGCGTTTAGCACTTTGTTTCGATTACTAATAAAAACTTTCGCAACAAGTATGTGAGTTCTTCATGACTAATGTGAGCCCATGGTATGGATGCACTTTCACCTTCCACCATTGCTAGCCTCTCTAGTGTCGCGCAATTCTCGCCGGTACACAAACCCACCAAATTCCTTCCTCAAAACAGCCACCATATCTACCTACTATGGCATTTTCATAGCCATTCCGAGATATATTGCCATGCAACTCCCACCGTTCCGTCTCATGACTTGTGCCGTCACTCCAATATTGCCATTGCATGATCGTAAGATAGCTAGCGAGATGTTTCAACGTCATACGCCATGCTAGATCGTTGCACATCCCGGTACACTGCCGGAGGCATTTCCTATGGAATCATCATTGTGATCTTTGAGCTGTGAGTAAATAAAAGTGTGATGATCATCATTATTAGAGCATTGTCCCATGCGAGGAAAAAAAAGAGGCCAAATAGCCCAAAAAAACAAAAAAAAAGAAAAGAGAAAAAAGAGAGGCCTAAGAGCCCAAATGAAAAAAAGAGAGAGAAGGGACAATGCTACTATCTTTTTCCACACTTGTGCTTCATGATAGCACCTTGTTCTTCATGATTGAGAGCTTCTTGCTTTGTCACTACCATATGCTAGTGGGAATCTTCATTATATAACTTGAATTGTATATTCCAATGATGGGCTTCCTCAAAATTGCCCTAGGTCTCCGTGAGCAAGCAAGTTGGATGCACACCCACTAGTTTCCCTTTTGAGCTTTCACATACTTATAGCTCTAGTGCATCTCTTGTATGGAAATCCCTACTCATTCACATTGATATCTATTAATGGGCATCTCCATAGCCTATTGATACGCCGAGTCAGTGTGACCATCTCCTTCTTTTTGTCTCACAACAACCACCACACTCTATTCCACCTATAGTGCTATATCCATGGCTCACGCTTATGTATTGCGTGATAGTTATAACAAGTTTGAGAAAGTATGAGTGCGAAAACAATTACTTGGCCAATACCGGGGTTGTGCATGATTTACATTAGTTGTGTGCGGATGATGGAGCATAGCCAGGCTATATGATTTTGTAGGGATAACTTTCTTTGGCCTTGTTATTTTGAAAGTTCATGATTACTTTGCTAGTTTGCTTGAAGTATTACTGTTTTCATATCAATAGCAAACTATTGTTTTGAATCTTACGGATCTGAACATTCATGTCACGTGAAAGAAGTTGCAAAGGACAACTATGCTAGGTAGCATTCCACATCAAAAATTCATTCTTTATCACTTCCCTACTCGAGGACGAGGAGGAGTTAAGCTTGGGGATGCTTGTTACGTCTCCAACGTATCTATAATTTTTGATGGTTTCATGCTATTATCTTGTCAAACTTTGGATGTTTTGCATGCCTTTTATATATTTTTTGGAACTAAATTATTAACTCAGTGCCAAGTGCCAGTTCCTGTTTTTCCATGTTTTTGACCCCTTTCAGAGGAGATTTTGAAGCGGAGTCCAAACGGAAGAAAATCCCCGAAAAGATTTTTTCTGGAAAGGAAGAAGATCGGGGTGCTTGGGAGCCAAGGCAAGGGAGCCCTAGGGGCCCCACATGCCCCCACCTTGCGGCCAGGGGGGAGGCCGCGCCATCCAGGCTTGTGGGCCCCCTGAGCGTCCCCTGACCTAGGGGTTGCGCCTATAAATTCCCTAAAAATCCCCAAAAAATCAGGAGATCATCGCAATCACTTTTCCACCGCCGCAAGCTTCTGTTTCCGCAAGATCCCATCCGGTGCACGTTCTGGTGCCCTAAAGGAGGGGAGATTCGGACACGGAGGGCTTCTTCATCAACACCATGACCTCTCCAATGATGCGTGAGTAGTTCACCATAGACCTACGGGTCCATAGCTAGTAACTAGATGGCTTCTTCTCTCTCTTGGATCTTCAATACAAAGTTCTCCATGATCTTCATGGAGATCTATCCGATGTAATCTTCTTTTGCGGTGTGTTTGTCGAGATCCGATGAATTGTGGATTTATGATCAGATTATCTATGAATCTTATTTGAGTTTCTTTTGATCTCTCTTATGCATGATTTCATATCCTTGTAATTCTCTTCGAGTTGTGGGTTTTGTCTGGTCAACTAGATCTATGATTCTTGCAATGGGAGAAGTGCTTGGTTTTGGGTTCATACCGTGCGGTGACCTCACCCAGTGACAGAAGGGGTAGCGAGGCACGCATCGTGTTGTTTCCGTCAAGGGTAAAAAGATGGGGTTTTCATCATTGGTTTGAGATTATCCCTCTACATCATGTCATATTGCTTAAGGCGTTACTCTGTTCGTCATGAACGCAATACACTAGATGCATGCTAGATAGCGGTTGATGTGTGGAGTAATAGTAGTAGATGCAGAAAGTATCGGTCTACTTGTCTCGGACGTGATGCCTATATGTGTGATCATTGCCTTAGATATCGTCATGACTTTGCACGGTTCTATCAATTGCTCGACAGTAATTTGTTCACCCACCGTGATATTTGCTATTATGAGAGAAGCCTCTAGTGAACACTATGGCCCCCAGGGTCTACTCCACACCATATTTTCAGATCTCACTTTGCAAACAATCTTGAAGGGGTTGACAACCCCTTTGAAGCGTTGGGTGCAAGCTTGTTTGTGTTTGCGCAGGTACTTTGGACTTGACGAGGCCCTCCTTCTGGATCGATACCTTGGTTCTCAAATTGAGGAAAATACTTACTGCTCCTGTGGTGCATCACCCTTTCCTCTTCAAGGAAAAAACTGACGCAAACCAGAGAAGTAACAAGAAGAATTCCTAAGCGCCAGGGAAAGACTTTTGTTGCCGCAACAAGATTATAGCAGAGTAAAGAGGTTTTACACCGCGGCACACACGGGAAGAGAGTTGGTGGTGACGGATTCAACATTGTTGGTGTAGATCCCTGTCACGATGGTTGCCCCGGTGGCGTTCCAACGCCACCGGGAGAGAGGGGGAGAGAGACCCCTCCTTCTTCTTATTCCTTAGTATCCCTCTTAGATGGTAGGAGATTTTCCCCTCTAGTCCATGGCCTCCATGGCTCCCGCAGGGCAGCAACCCCTCTGAGATTGGGTCTCTCTCTCTGTCTGTATTCTGTTTTCGCTCTGTTTTCTTACCCCTTCACCGTTTCTTTAATATCCGGAGATCTGTAACTTTGATTGGGCTGAAATTTTGAGGGGATTTTTCTGGGGAAATTATCATTCTTGTGGCGAAATAAGGGCCCCAACCGACTTACGATATGGTCCCAAGCCATCAGGGCGCGACCACCCTTGGGTGCGCCATGTTGGTTTGGGAACACCTCAAGCACCGTCTTGCGCTGATTCTTCTTCCCAAAATTCATATATATTCTATAATAAATCTCCCTAATTTTTTATCACATTTGGACTCCATTGTATTTTCTGGAAAACATGCAAAAACAACAGGAACTAGCACTAGGCATTGGATCAATATGTTAGCCCCAAAAATATTCTGAAATTTTGCCAAAAGTATATGAAAGTTGAGAGTATTGACATGAAACAATCAAAAATTGTAGATACGCTAGAGACGTATCAACATCCCCAAGCTTAATTCCTGCCCGTCCTCGAGTAGGTAAATGATAAAAAGGTAATTTTTGATGTGGACCGCTACCTATCATAATATTTAACAAATGTCTAATCATGGCATGAATATTAAGATACAAGTGATTCAAGGCAATAGTTTATCGTTTGATATAAAGAAATCAATACTTAGGCATACCAACAAACAATCATGTCTTTCAAAATAACGATGCTAAAGAATGTTATCCCTACAAAATCATATAGCCTGTCATGCTTAGTCTCCTAGCATAAAGTATAAATCATGAGCACCTCAATGTCAAACCAAGCAATCGACTTGTACTTCTAACGCGCTTCAACATTTTCAACCTCACTCAATACATGAGCATGAACCATGGATACATCATATGGGTGGAATATAGTATGGTGGTAGATATAAAAAGGAGTCGATGTGGAAAGAAAGTATTACATCAACTAGGCGGACCAACGGGCTATGGATATGCCCATCAATTGATATCAATGCGAGGAGTAGGGATTTCCATGCAATGGATGCGCTAAGAGCTATAAGTGTATGAAAGCTCAGTGGAAGCTAAGCGGGCATGCATCGAACTTGCTTCCTCATGAATACCTCGAGCATTTGAGGAATCCTCTCATCGGAATATACAATCCAAGTTCTATAATGAAAAATTCCCATTAGCATATGAAAACGACAACTCAGAGGACTCTCTATATGAAGAACATGGTGCTCCCTCTAAGCACAAGTGTGCAAAATGATAGTAGCATTGCCCCTTCTCTCTTTTCTCTCATTCACTTTTTTATTTTTTTCTCCTTTTTTTCTTTTCTTTTCCTTTTTCTTCTTTTTTTATTTCTCCTTTTCTTTTTCTTTTTTCGGTGGGCTCATTTGGCCTCTCCCTTTTTTCATTTTTCGTCCAGAGTCTTATCCCAACTTGTGGGGTAATCATAGTCTCCATCATCCTTTCCTCACTCGGACAATGCTCTAATAATGATGATCATCACACCTTTATTTACTTACAATTGATATAATGGTAAAGGTATACAAGATGACTCTATATGAATGCCTCTAGCAGTGTGCCAGGATGTGCAATGATCTAGCATAACATATAGGTAATGATGAACGGTGGATTTTCCACAAATACTATGTCACCTACATGATCATGCAAAGCAATATGATGGTGAACACATAAGTCATGAGACGGAACGGTGGAAGTTGCATGGCAATATATCTCGGAATGGCTATTGAAATTTCTTGATAGGTAGGTGATACGCTCATTTTGCATCATGAATTACTATTAATATTTGTGTTGATCCTGTCCATTATCCATTATTATCATAAGATTCTTATGCCTTTTCTCTCTGAATATGCAAGGTGCATCACTGAGAGGGAAATATGTGGAAACTAGAATTCTGTTTTACCCTAGAAAACATCATAAGTTATCTTTCGGGACGAAGCACCAGTGTCTCGAGGCAGAAACCTCGGCATATGTCCTTTTGCTCTCCGGTAGAGAGATCTTGCCGGGGAATTCTCCGGGAGGGGGAAATCAAAGCCATCGTCATCACCAACGCTTCTTCCTTCGTGGGAAGACCAATCTTCATCAACATATTCACCAGGACCATCTCATCTCCAACCCTAGTTTGTCACGTGTATTCAATCTTTGTCTCAAAACCTCTGATTGGTACCTGTGAGTTGCTAGTAGTGTTGATTACATCTTGTAGTTCATGCTTGTTGGATTACTTGGTGGAAGAAATTATGTTCAGATCCTTAATTATTATTATTACACCTCTAATCTTGAACATGTTGATGTTGTGTGAGTAGTAATTATTGTTCGTGAGGACATGGGAGAAGTCTTGTTATAAGTAATCATGTGAAGTTGGTATAGGTTCGATATTTTGATGATATGGATGTTGTTACTTCTCATAGTGGTGTCATGTGAATGTCGACTACATGGAAATTCACCATGTTATGGGACTAAGGGAAGTCATTGTGGAGTAACAAATAAATGATGGGTTACGAGAGTGACAGAAGCTTATACCCCACTTTATGCGTTGCTTCATAAGGGCTGATTTGGATCCACATGTTTCATGCTATGGTTAGATTATTCCTAATTCGCATTTCATAGTTGCGGATGCTTTCAAGAGTGGGGTAATCATAAGTAGGTTGTTATTTCAAGTAAGAACATCACCTTAGCACTGGTCCACCCACATATAAAATCATCAAAGTAGTGAACATGAATCAACTTAATATGATGAACATGACTAGGCAGAAATTCCCATGTGTCCTTGGGAGCGCTTGTTTCATACGAGAGAACTTTCAGGCCTGTCGTTTTCTATAGAAAGGATTGGGCTACCTTTCTGCACATTTTCTACTATTTTTACTTGTCATTTGTTACAAATTATCTTGCTACAAAACTATCTATCACTGCTACTTATAGCACTTGCAGAGAATTCCTTGCTGAAATATAATTATCATTTCCTTTTGCTCCTCGTTGTGTTCGACACTCTTACTTATTGAAAGGACTACAATTGATCCCTATACTTGTGGGTAATGAAAACACTTTTGTGGCACCGTTGTCGGGGAATGAAGTGCCTTTGGTAAGTTACAATTGGTAAAGAAACATTTTTGTTACGTGCTGAAATTTACTATCGCTTATCACTATGAACGGCCACCCTTTGAGTGGCTTGTTCGGGGCATCTTCGCCTCGAATGGAAGTTGAGGAAATTTTTCCTCAACCTGTTAAACCTACTAAAAATATTTATTATGATATTCCTTCGGGTATGGTAGAGAAACTGCTGGCTAAACATTATAACGGTTCAAGTCATCCTGATTACCATATGTCGATCAGATTTGTGGGTAGTTTAAGCTTTCATGTTTACCACAAGACAAAGTTAAGAAGAAAGTTTTCCCTTTATCTTTGGAGGGAAAAGCACTAATGTGGTATATACTACTGGATGATATTGGATCATGGGATTGGAATCGCTTGAAGCTGGAATTTCATCAGAAGTTTTATCCTATGTATCTAATTCATCACGATCAGAATTTTATTTATAATTATTGGCCTCGTGAAGGAGAAAGCATCGCTCAAGCTTGGGGAAAACTTAAATCTATGATGCACACCTTCCCCAACCATGAACTCTCAAAGGAATTGATTATACATAAATTTTATGCTCAACTTTCTCATGATGATCAAACATTACTTGATGCTTGTGCTGTCGGTTCCTATATGAAGAAGACTATTGAATTCAGGTGGGATCTTTTGGAAAAGATTAAATGCAACGCTAATGATTGGGGACTCAATGAAGGTAAATAGTCAGGTATAAGGCTTAATTTTGATTGTGTCAAACCTTTTATGGTAATTTCTCATTTTCATGAGTTTAGTAACAAATATGGCCTTGACACTGAGAGAGTATCTTCTTTGTGTGAATATTTTGCTACTTATGTTGACCTTCCTAAGGAAAAGTGGTTCAAATATCATCCTCCCATTGAAACATTACCCAAGGAACCTATTAGAATTAAGAAGGAAGAAATAATTGTTAAGCATGTTGATCCTATTGTTCCTACTACTTATACTGAGAGACCTCCTTTCCGTGTTAGGATTAGAGAACATGCTAAAGCTACAACAATGGTTAATAAGAGTTATGTTAGAACACCTAGACCTTGTGAACTAATAAATGTTGAGCCTAATGTAGCTATAGTTAAAGATATCCTAGTTAATAATATCAATGTGCATGTTATTTACCTTTGTGATGAAGCTTCTAGAATTGCAAAACCTGTTAGAAACAAACAAGATGAACTCGATAAAAATAAACCGGTGGTAGGCACACCTGTAATCTCAGTTAAAATTGGAGATCATTTCTATCATGGCCTATGTGATATTGGTGCTAGTACTAGTGTTATACCTTTTACATTATATCAAGAAATTATGCATGCTATAGCACCCTCTTAAATTGAAGAGATTGATGTCACTATTAAGCTTGCAAATCGTGATACTATTTCGCCAATTGGGATTGTTATACATGTTGAAGTCTTGTGCGGAAAAGTCAAGTACCCCATTGATTTCTTAGTACTTGGTTCAGAACAAGATAAATTTTGTCCCCTCATATTTGGTAGACCATTCTTGAATACGGTTAATGCTGAAATTAATTGTGCTACTCACAAGGTTAAAGTGAGCTTTGGTGATATTTCTCATGAGTTTAACTTTCTAAATTTAGAAAGCAGACACATGAAAAATAATTGCCTAGTAAGGATGAAATAATTGGTCTTGCTTCTATTGTTGTACCTCCTACCGATCTATTAGAATAGTATTTGCTAGACCATGATAATGATATGAATTTGAATGACAGGAATCAAACAGATAGGATAGTCCTTGATCAACAACCTATCGTTAAGCACAATTTGCGAGTTGAAATTTTAGGTGATCCTCCTCCACAAGGGAGATCCCGTATCTGAGCATAAGGCTTTACCTGCTACTTTGAAATATCTTATCTTGAAGACAAGAAGGTATATCCTCTTATTATTAGTTCTAACCTTTCAGGACATGAAGAAAGGAGATTACTCAAAACTTTAAAGAAGCACATGGCTGCTATTGGATATACTCTTGATGATCTTAAAGGCATAAGCCCCACTCTCTCTCAGCACAAGATTAATATGGAACCTGATGCTAAACCAATTGTTGATCATCAATGTCGTCTCAACCCTAAAATGAAAGAGGTGGTAAGAACTGAAATACTAAAACTTCTAGAAGCAGGTATAACCTATCCTGTTGTTGATAGTAGATGGGTGAGTCCTTTTCATTGTGTTCCTAAGAAAGGTGGTATAACTATTATTCCTAATGATAAAAACGAACATATTCCACAAAGGATAGTAACTGGTTATAGGATGGTAATTGATTTTAGGAAATTGAATAAGGCTACTAGAAAAGATCATTACCCCTTGCCTTTTATTGATAGAATGTTAGAAAGATTATCTAAGCACACATACTTCTGGTTTCTTGATGGTTACTCAAATACATGTGTCAAAACAGCACCAAGAGAAAACTACCTTTACTTGCACCTTTGGAACTTATGCTTATAGGTGTATGCCTTTTGGTTTATGCAATGCACCCGCTACCTTTCAAAGATGTATGACTGCTATATTCTCCGATTTTTGTGAAAATATTGTTGAGGTCTTCATGGATAATTTTTATAGTTTATGGTACTTCCTTTGATGATTGCATGAGCAACCTTGATCGATTTTTGCAGAGATGTGAAGAAACTAATCTTGTCTTGAATTGGCAGAAGTGCCACTTCATGGTAAATGAAGGTACAGTGCTTGGGCATAAATTTTTTGAACGTGGTATTGAGGTGGATAAGGCCAAAGTTTATGCAATAGAGAAAATGTCTTGCCCAACAGATATCAAAGGTCTAAGAAGTTTTCTTAGTCATACTGGTTTCTATAAGCGTTTCATTCAATATATCTCAAAAACTTCTAGGCCATTAACTAATCTTCTCCAAAAATATGTTCCTTTTGTTTTTGATGATGATTGTGCAGAAGCCTTTGAAATACTTAAGAAAGCCTTAATTTCTGCACCTATTGTTCAACCACATGATTGGAACTTACCCTTTGCAATTATGTGTGATGCTAGTGATTATGTTGTAGGTGTTGTTCTAGGTCAAAGAGTAGACAAGAAATTGAATGTCATTTATTATGCTAGTAAGACCCTAGACACCACTCAAAGGAATTATGCTACTACCGAAAAGGAATTTTTAGCAGTTCTGTTTGCATGTGATAAGTTTAGGCCTTACATTGTTAACTCTAAAGTAACTTCTCACAATGATCATGCTGCTATTAAATACCTTATGGAAAAGAAATATGCTAAACCTAGACCCATTAGATGTGTGTTACTACTCCAAGAAATTGATTTTCATATCATTGATAGGAAGGGAGTTGATAACCCTGTAGCACATAACTTGTCGAGGATGGAAAATGTTCTTGATGACCCACTACCTATTGATTACAGTTTTCTTGATGAGCATCTTGTTGTTATAAACACTTCACGTAGTACTCCTTGGTATGCAGATTATGCTAATACCATTGTTGCTAAATATATTCCGCCTAGTTTCACCTATCAACAAAAGAAAAAAAATTCTTCTATGATTTATGATATTACTTTTGGGATGACCCACATCTTTATAAATAAGGGGTAGATGGTGTTATTAGACGTTGTATACCTCAGCATGAGCAGGAACAAATTCTAAGGAAGTGTTATTCCGAGGCCTATAGAGGACATTATGCTGGTGACAGAACTACACACAAGGTATTACAATCTGGTTTCTATTGGCCTACTCTTTTTAAAGATGCTTGTAAGTACGTCCTTTCTTGTTATGGGCCAAAGAGTTAGTAATATTTGTAAACATCAGGAGATGCCTATGAATTTTTCACTTGCTATTGAACCATTTGATGTGTGGGGTTTTGACTTTATGGGACCTTTTCCTTCCTCGAATGGATATACTCATATTCTAGTTGATGTTGATTACGTTACTAAATGGGTAGAAGCTATTCTAACTAGTAGTGCTTATCATAACACTTCAATTAAAATGCTTAAAGATATTATCTTTACGAGGTTTGGTGTCCCTAGATATTTAATGACGCATGGTGGTTCACATTTTATTCATGGTTCTTTCCGTAAAGTGCTAGTTAAGTATGATGTTAACCATATAATTGCATCACCTTATCATCCTTAGTCTAGTGGTCAAGTCGAACTGAGCAATCGTGAAATACAATTAATCTTGCAAAAGACTTCAATAGGTCGAGAAAGAATTAGTCTAAGAAACTTGATGATGCTTTTTGGGCTTATATGACTTCTTATAAGAATCCCATGGGGATGTCCCCATATAAAATGGTCTATGGAAAAGCTTGTTATTTACCTCTTGAGTTAGAACATAAAGCTTATTGGGCAATTAAAGCACTTAATTATGATTTTAAACTTGCTGGTGAGAAGAGGTTATTTGATATTAGTTCACTGGATGAATGGAGGACACAAGCTTATGAAAATGCTAAGTTCTTTAAGGAATAGGTTAAAACATGACATGGCAAAATAATTCAAAAATGAGAATTCAATGTAGGAGACTTAGTGCTTTTGTACAATTCTCATTTCGGAATTTTTGCACGGAAACTCTTTTCCAAATGGGAAGGACCTTATGTTGTTGAGGAGGTTTATCGCTCCGGTACTATAAAAATCAATAACTTCGAAGGTAAAAACCTGAGAGTGGTGAATGTGCAAAGAATCAAGCATTATATTTCACGTACACCCATTAATGAGGAAACTAATGTCACTCAAGTCATAACATGGGAGGAGCACATAAAGGAAGTCTTCCAAAACACTCCAAAAACCTGAAAAAGGGGCAGGTACGTGATACGGTAAGTAAACCGACTCCAAAAATTCCAAAAAAATAATTTTTGCTTGTTTTGGTATTTTAGAGAAAATAAAATAATAAACACAGTCATGGAGACCAACGAGCGAGGCACAAGATGAAAGTGCGTTATATCGACTAGAGGGGGGGTGAATAGGAGATTTTTAGAATTTCATCACTGAGGAAATTCCTTTTGAGGAAATTCCTCACTGATGACTAACTTGCAGCGGAAACAACAAAAGGATCAGGAGTGCAAAGCATCACTACAACAGTTTTTCATGGTGAAGAATATGAAAAACAGTTTGCACAGTACGCAGGCATGGAGAAAACAGATGAGGATTAACTCGCTGAAGAATTTGGGGTTGAGGAATTTCAGAGAAAGTCTTCAGCAAATTCTTCACACAGTGACAGTGAAAATCATCAACACACAATCTGAGGAATGTAAAGAGTTGAAGAAATAGAACCCGTTTCACAGTGAAGACAGTGGTTGATGACCCAGTTCCAACTGTTGTGACAATTGTACATCTGGTTTGGAGCGGCTTGGTATTGAAACCCAAAGACACACAGTCCCAGGACACACAGTCCCTACCGTATTCTCCTTGGGCTAAGAACACACAGTCCTCGCCCAACACTCGTTGTAAGTCTTCAGGGGAGACTTCCAAACCCTAACAAACTTGATCACCTGGCGATCCACAATTGACTGCTGGATTGCTCTAGACCATGATGCCTAACCGTCTGGAGGATGCACATTCCTCAAAGGTAAAAGGCTTCAGTCCCACACATGAACAACTTCTTCAGTGATGCTCAATCACTTGGTTTTCGGTTTGTGGTTTGGTGTTTGGGTTATTTCCTCACTGATGGATTACTCTCGAAGACTCTGAGGAATTTGGGTTGCTCTTATGACAAGTGTCAATTTCCAACGGAGCAGCCAACCAGCTAATGGTTGAGGGGGGCGGCTATTTATAGCCTGGAAGCATCCCGACATGATTTGACATTAATGCCCTTAAATGATATGATCGTTGGTGTGGATAAGACCAATGATGTGGCGTGACTTGCGGTAAAGGTCGGGACCCTCAACTTTGAGAGTCCTCATGTCTCTCATATTCCTCACTTGAGGCTTTTGGTAGGATTAGGCTTGGGTTGAGCATCATGAGGAAATTCATTCCGACGTGTTACTTTGACCCCCTTTAATAGTACGGTGTTCCTATGACTCAAAAGTGAAGAAAATAAAACAGACATAAATAAATCTTCATGCTTCAAAATATTCAGATTGTTTTTCTCCAGGACACACCGAATTCCTCATTTTCAATTTCTTCATGAGGAATATCAATTTCATTGTAATTCCTACAAGATTTAACTCTTCAGCTTCAGACCAATTTCTTCAGCCGAAGACATACATTTTTAGGGGTCGATATTAATTGAATATTTCAAACTCCTCAGCGACTTATAGATCCTGTGTACACTCATGAACACATTAGATACTTAACCCATAAGTCTTCAAACCACCAAAATCGCTAAGGGGCACTACATGCACTTACAATCTCCCCCTTTTTGGTGGTTGATGACAATTAGGTTAAGTCTTCAACGGGGATAAAAATATGAAGTGTAAATACTCATTTGAGGAATTTGAGATCAAGATTCAGAGAGACTCCCCCTAAAGATGTGCATATCTTGAGGATTTTGCTTTTCATAGCAAATGCACATTGATGATTTATATCATGGAGATCTCCCCCTGAGTCTTGTAAATCATGCATACATACGACATATAGTACGAAGAAATTGAGCATGCATGATGACAAATGGTATCTGACGAATTCCAGCATGCGTGCGTTAAAATTTTGAGGAATAAGCATGCGAAGAAAAACGTTCAAAAGCGTCACAGTACCATCAGGCTTAAGTTACAACTCATTACAAAAAATACTTCAGAAGAGCCAAGAGTTTCTAACTTAAATAAAGTTTATAAGCCCCCAAAATATATCCCGCGTGAAGACTAACTCTCAGATTTCTCCCCCTTTGTCATGAAGTGACAAAAAGGGACAAACTGAGGACTAACGCCCCGTGAAGACTTTCACTTCTTGGCAGTTGAGGAAGATGCGTGAGGATTCTTGGGAGTAGACTTCCTCCTTGGACCAGTGGCAGTATCTTGTTGGTCTTCATCTGATTTAGCAGTGCGGAATGAAGAAAACGAACTGTCCTCAAGGTCTGGAACTTGAATTGGCCTGAATTTCTTCTTTGGTGGCCACGACCAGTCGAAGTCCTGTGCAAACTCCAATTCTTCAAGTTCTGCTGGAGTCTTCAAATGAGCCAGTGTGGCCCAGGTGCGATTCAAAACCTCATGAAGATAATGATGATTAAGCTTCACAAGATTCTGAGTTTCATTGAGGGTTTTCACAATGGCACCGAACTGGCGTTTGACCCACTTGTGATTTCTATCAACCTTTTGGTGAATACTGAGAAGAAGCTCTCTGGTATTCATCACCCTTGGAGCAACATGACTTGGTGGATGGGTTTCAGTGTCATCCCATGAGGAATATGCATCTGGCTCTTGGAATTGGCCATCAAGGGGCCGACTGCCTTCATCAATAACAGACTTGCCTTTTCCTTCAACAGGCTCGAAAGTCTTCTTGTTGACCCGTAGGGGAGGCATATATCCTTGATGATTATTGAAATCAGCGTGATAGTTGATGCCTGATCTTCGTCTGATGAATCTCATGATCCATGGAGCGTGAATCTTCAGGTCAAAATGGGACATAGCATTTTCTGCCAGAGTCCTCAAGAAGAAATCATGAATGTTGATGGGAATGCCATGGATGATGTTGAAGAGGATATTCTTCATGATGCCTACGACGTCTTCTTCATCATCATGACCCTTGATAGGCGCAAGAGCACTGCAGAGGATTCTGTAAACAGTTCTGGGTTCATACTTCAGCTCATGGACCAGGAAGGTTGTTCTTGGTGGTTGCCCCTTGGCCAAAGGCTTCATGAGGACTTCCATCAGCTTGTTTGGCAGCTCCTGTTCCTCATACAACTTCACTGCCTGCTCTGAGGGAATTGACACAGGAAGTTCTCGCAGCAGCTCATTGGCAGGAGCCTTGAAGTGTGTGTGCGCTGTGTCATCAGATCCAGAAGCCAAGTGTTGATATCTGTTGGATCTCCAGAGATGTGCAGAGTTGCATAGAATTGAAGAACAATGTCGTTGTTCCAATCGCAGATATCAGAGCACATGGGGAGCAGTCCTGCTTCATGAAGAACATTGAGGACTGGAGCAAAGTATGGAATTTCTTCAAGCTCAAACTGAGGAATATGCCTGTGCTGGAATATCTTGTTTCTTCCACACATCACAGATGCATAGTAGTTGAGCTGTGTCCTGGTCCAAAACTTCAGGTGCCTGATGCGAGGCTTGTTATAGGGATTTTCTCTGATGAAGTACATGCGTTTTTCAAAGAAGGATTCCTTTTGAAACTTTGGCCGCTTGGAGAACGGCTGACGCTGCATCAGCTGAAGGTTTTGCTTCTTCCCTTAAGGAGAGAGAATCATCGCAGTTTCTAGATTGATGACGACAAGAGCATTCTCTGGATTTGGTGCAGGGGCATTTTCCTCAGCATGTTCCTCAGGATGAGGAATTTCATCTGCTTGTGCTTCAGGCTGAGGAGCTTGTTCTGGTTGAGGAATGTCATCAACTTGAGCCTCTGGTTGAGGATTTTGCTCAGGAGGAGGAATTGCTTCATCCTGAGCCTCAGGTTGAGGATTTTGCTCATGATTTTGATTTTCTTTAGGCTGAGGGTTTTCTCCTTGATTTTCCTCAGCTTGAGGGGTTTGCTTGGTGGAGGAGCCAGATTCATCAGCTGGTTCAGCTGATCCTTGAGTATGTTCTTTAGGAGGAATGAAGGTCTGAGGACTGTCATCAACCCGAATTTACTCATCAGTGTGTTCCTCAGATGCAACATTATTCATTTCCTCATCAGTCAAGTGCTCCTTGTCTTCGCTTTCGAAGGGAGTCATCTCATAAGATGGAGAAATGTTGAGAGGCACAGGATCCAGAGGTGCATTTTCATCAAGAGATTTGAGGCGCTTGGCCTGAGTTGATTCTTTTGTCGAGGAAGCTTTTCTCTTCTTGGCTTCCTTTTCAGCAGCTCTGGTCTTCTTTACATCTGATGTACATGGAGTCATTTTCTTCACCTTTTAAGATTTTTGTGAAGACGTTTTCTCTTCAGGAGGCGGAGACACATCCGTCTTGGCAGTTTCCTCAGCTGAAGCAGTTTGTTTAGCTAGAACAGAGTCATCAGGTGGCTTAGATGCATCAGCTGGAGCAGAGTCATCAGCTGGAGTTTCCTTGGTTATTTCCTCAATAGCCGGTTCATTAGCACGGCTTTCTTGAGGGATTTCCTCAGCATGAGCAGTTTCCTCAGCGGTTCCTCAATCTGAGGCTGCGATGTTGTTGCTGGAGGGGCAGCCTTCTTGTTGTAATCATCAACTGCATTAGTAGCAAATTTGATGAAATTGTTCTTGAGACTTTGACGATCAGAGAGCTTAGTGTACTTGTCAGTCAAAGTCTTCAATTCTGCGTGAGTGGACACAACTGCATCAGGCGTCAGGTTGAGGAGATTTTGTGTGAGGAATTTCTCCTTTTTGAGCTTCGCAACCTTAGCTTGTTTGGCTTGCGTCTCCTTCCACCTGACCTCGTTGATGAAAGTGGCCACCATGTGGCTGATGCCTGGGGGAAGCTTCAAATCATCAATGGGAGTGTTGGGGTCCTCATACCATATGTTGATGTAATCCAGGAGGACTTTTGGGTCCATGGCCAGAGGAATGGCGCTGCTTGAAGCTTGTGCTACCCTCTCCTGCTTGTTTCTGATGATGGCTTGCAGAGTCTCATCATCATATTCATCATTGCCTTTTGATGCAGAAGGAACTTTGATGATTTTGCTAGGGCTTGGTCTGTTTCCTCTCCCAACAGTCACCTTAGTATTCATTGGAGTTGGTGAAGACTTTGTCTTGGAGCTTGTTGCAGAAGGAACAGAGGAGCTGGAGAGAGTGGGTAGTTGCTTCACAATCTGCTTGCGTTCAGGCTTTGAAGCCTTTGGTGGTGCTGAGGGTTTTGGTGCAGATGCTGGTGCATCTTTCTGAGGCATTTTCTCCTGAGGCTTTGAAGCCTTTGGTTTCGGTGGCACAATCTTCATTTCTGGAATGGCCGTGCCAGAAGTTTCAGCTGCAGAGGAGGTGGCGGCAGTCGCAGCAGCATCAGATTCTTCATTGAATTTCCTCATGGCGGCTTCTGCTTGCTTCTGAAGCTTTGACAAGTGTTTTGACTTGTCTTCAGGATAGTCATCAATTGTCTTGAGGTTTGAGGGGTGTGCATCCTGATAATCCTCAAGAGGAGGCCGTTTGCCTGGAGGTTTCAGAGCGAATTTGTTCGCGTACTTGGGAGTGACGAATCTGTATTATTTCCACTCCTTAGTCCACCGGCGTTCTATTTTCTGAAGCCTTATCTTCGCCTTGGGCATTGTCTCTTGTTCATCAGGTGTGCAGTATTCCAAGTATATATCCTCAGGGATATCAATGGCAGTGTTCTGCTCGAGCTTCTTGCCACCCTTTTGCTTCCTTTCATCTTCCATTTTCTTTAGCTGAGGCTTTTGCTTAGGAAATTGAACTCTTGAGGATTCTGATGAAACTTGCAGATTTTCTTCAAGAAATGCTGCAAATGAGTTAAGTTGATGAGAACCTAGAGATTCATCAGCTGACATTTTGTACCTGTGAACAGAGTATAGTTGCGAGGAATTTGGAGAGGTCATATGCGTTCTCAGGTTTGATGAAATGAAATTTTTTAAAGTTGAGGAATTTGACCAGTGGGTTGAGGAATTTGTCTAAGCACTCTGATCTTGGGTTCTAGAGTTGTACAGATTCGAAAATTTGCACAATTGAGGAATCTCGTGAAGACTTTTAGATGCTTAGTGAAATTCATCAATAGTTGACGAATAAGCAGTGTTTGAGGAATGGAGACTGATAGACACTTGAGGAAAAAAAGATTTCACACATCTATGGTAAAATAGTAGATCGAAAGAGCTGTAAAAATTGGGTTTTTATTTACCCTATAAAGCGCGCACGAAGAACAAAGAAGGAAGCAGCAGTAGATGCTCTGCGGTGCGAGTCCAATGCGCCCTAACTCGGCAACAGAGGACAGCTACGGCGGCGGCGGACGAAGATGATCCGGTTCCGGCGTGATTTCGGTGACGGAGAGGTCGAGGCAGTCAAGCTTTTCCTCACCGTCGACGAGACTTCTAGCGGTGGCGCTAGGGCTTTGAGCTTTGCTATAACAGGAGGGCGATGGGACGAAGAAGATTTTACCGAAGGGGGATGGGGACATATTTATAGCCAGGTGGTAACTGTTGGCGCGAAAGTATCACACCATATAGCCCCTGTCTCTACGACTCAGCAAGACACGTGTAGCCCACGACCTAAGCGGTGGAGATCATGGTTATCCGAACATGCAAAGTGGGGTTTAGTTACTGTGTAACAATAAAGAAATCATTTTTGAAGATTTGAGGATTTTGTTACAAAATCATCAGCTGACAAGGACGCAGTGAGGATTTTGAACAAAGTTTCAAGTAGAATGCATATGAAGAATTGAATAGACTGGGTGAGAGTAGCATAGAGGGAAAGTAGGGTCCGATCACATTCACTTAGATGAAATATCAAATTGAAGAAATAGCTATAAGTGAATGTTGTTGAGGACTTTGAAATCACAGTCTATATATATATCTAGGCAAATGAAAATCATCAAGTGTTTTTGAAGATTTTGTTTAACATGAGGATTATGTGACAAAGCGTCATGATGATGAATTTCAGCTTTGAAGAAAGACAAGTTTGAAGAGTAACAATTTGGAAGAAAATCAACTTTGAAGAAATTCAACTTGAGGAATTCAAGTTGGGTGGTGGCGTGACCCACCATATAAGAACGTTGATTTCAGACGCCGCGTACAATTGTCATAGGGCCGTGAGAATCAATTTGTTCATTGATTTCTTCACACTAGGAGTGATATTCTTCATTAGTTGAAGAAAATCTATTCTTCGTGTGTTGCACATCTAAGTCATCAATTTTGCATAAGTGTTAGGATGTGTGCATGTTTTTACAAAACATTTGAAGATACTAAGATATTTAGCTCACACCGCAACTTGCAAAACCTTTTCTCATCCATGGGCTTAGTGAAGATATCTGCCAGTTGATCGTCAGTCTTCACATGGTCGATGAGGATATTGCCCTTGAGGACATGGTCCCGAAGAAAATGATGACGAATCTGGATGTGCTTAGTCTTCGAGTGCTGTACTGGGTTGTATGCAATCTTGATTGCACTCTCGTTGTCGCAGTAGATGTTGGAAATATGCCCTAGAGGCAATAATAAAATGGTTATTATCATATTTCCTTGTTCATGATAATCGTCTATTGTTCATCCTATAGTTGTATTAACAGGAAACAGTAATACATGTGTGAATAAATAGATCACAAAGTGTCCCTAGCAAGCCTCTAGTTGGCTAGCTCGTTAGTCAATAGATGATCATGGTTTCCTGATCATGGGCATTAGATGTCATTGATAACGGGATCACATCATTGGGAGAATGATGTGATGGACAAGACCCAATCCTAAGCATAGCACTAGATCGTATTGTTCGTATGCTAAAGCTTTTCTAATGTCAAGTATATTTTCCTTCGACCATGAGATTGTGCAACTCCCGGATACCGCAGGAGTGCTTTGGGTGTATCAAACGTCACAACGTAACTGAGCAACTATAAAGGTGCACTACGGGTACCTCCGAAAGTGTCTGTTGGGTTGGTACGAATCGAGATCGGGATTTGTCAGTCAGTGTGATGGAGAGGTATCTCTGGGCCCACTCGGTAGAACATCAGCATGAGCTCAATGTGACTAAGGATTTAGTCACACGATGACGTGCTACGGAATGAGTAAAGAGACTTACCGGTAACGAGATTGAACAAGGTATTGGTATACCGACGATCGAATCTCGGGCAAGTTCTATACCGACAGACAAAGGGAATTGTATACGAGTTGATTGAATCCTTGACATCGTGGTTCATCCGATGAGACCATCGTGGAGCAAGTGGGAGCCACCATGGGTATCCAGACCCCGCTGATGGTTATTGGCCAGAGAGGTGTCTCGGTCATGTCTGCGTGTCTCCCGAACCCGTAGGGTCTACACACTTAAGGTTCGGTGACGCTAGGGTTATAGGGAATTGTTATATGAGGTTACCGAAAGTTGTTCGGAGTCCCGGATGAGATCCCGGACGTCACGAGGAGCTCCGGAATGGTCCGGAGGTAAAGATTGATATATAGGACGGATGGTTTCGGACACCGGAAGTGTTTCGGGCATCACCGGTAACGTACCGGGACCACCAGGACCACCGGAGGTGGCCCCGGGGGTCCACCGAAGGGGGGAAACGACCCCGGGAGGTAAGGTTGGCCAAGTGGGGGAGGGAACCAGCCTCTAGGTGGGCTGGTGCGCCTCCCCACTCAGCCCAATGCGCAGGGGAGAGGGAAGGGGGGCAAACCCTAGGCACAGGTGGGCCTTAGGCCCACCAGGTGGTGCGCCACCCCCTCCCACCCTAGCCGCCGCCCCCTTTCCCATCTGGTGGCTACCGCACCACCTAGGGGGGGAACCTAGGGGTGGCGCACCCCCCCTCCTCCTATAAAAAGAGAGGGGTTTTGGCCCTTGGGAGACAAACTTCTCCCTCTCCCTCGGCACAGCCCTGCCCTTCTTTCTCCTCCTCTGTGCCAGTGCTTGGCGAAGCCCTGCCGGGAGACCTCGTCTCTCCATCGACACCACGCCGTCGTGCTGCTGGAGTTCTTCCCCAACCTCTCCCTCCTCCTTGCCGGATCAAGGTGCGGGAGACGTCACCGGGCTGCACGTGTGTTGAACGCGGATGTGCCGTAGTTCGGCACTAGATCGGAATCGCTGCGAGTACGACTCCATCAACCACGTTCTAGCAACGCTTCCGCTTAGCGATCTTAAAAGGTATGAAGATGCTCTTACCCCTCTCTCGTTGCTGGTCTCTCCATTGGAACATCTGAATATGCGTAGGAAAATTTTGAATATATGCTACGTTACCCAACAGTGGCATCCGAGCCAGGTTTTCTATGCGTAGATTCTATGCACGAGTAGAACACAAAAGTTGTGGGCGATGATTTGTCAATTTGCTTGCCGCTACTAGTCTTATTCTTTTCTGGCGGTATTGTGGGATGAAGCGGCCCGGACCGACTTTACACGTACGCTTACGTGAGACTGGTTCCACCGACAGACATGCACACCGTGCATAAAAGTGGCTAGCGGGTGTCTGTCTCTCCTACTCTAGTCGGATTGGATTTGATGAAAAGGGTCCTTATGAAGGGTAAATAGCTTTGGCATATCATCGTTGTGGCTGTCACGTAGGTAAGAAGGCGTTCGTGCTAGAAACCCAAATCAGCCACGTAAAACTTGCAACAACAATTAGAGGACGTCTAACTTGTTTTTGCAGGGTTTGACATGTGATGTGATATGGCCAAAGTTTTGATGTTGCATGTATGATGTATGATATGATCATGTTATTGTAATAGGTTTCATGACTTGCATGTCGATGAGTATGACAACCGGCAGGAGCCATAGGAGTTGTCTTAATTTATTGTATGAGATGCAACGCCATGTGCTTACTACTTTTACTTCATTGCTAACGGTTAGCTATAGTAGTAGTGACAGTAGTAGTTAGCGTGACGACTTCACGGAGACACGATGATGGAGATCATGATGATGGAGATCATGGTGTCACGCCAGTGAAGATGATGATCATGCGATGCCTGAAGATGGAGATCAAAAGGGCGTAGATGATAATGGCCATATCATGTCACTATATGATTGCATCGTGATGTTTATCATGTTTTACATCTTATTTCTTAGAACGACGGTAGCATAATAAGATGATCCCTCTTAAAATTTCGAGAACGTATTCCCCTAAGTGTGCACCGTTGCGAAGGTTCGTTGTCTCGAAGCACCACGTGATGATCGGGTGTGATAGATTCTAACGTTCGCATACAACGGGTGTAAGCCAGATTTACACACGCGAAACACCTAGGTTGACTCGACGAGCTTAGCATGTACAGACATGACCTCGAATACAAGAGACCGAAAGGTCGAACATGAGTCGTATGGTTGAATACGATCAGCATGAAGTTGCTCACCATGGTGACTAGTCCGTCTCACGTGATGATCGAACATGGGTTAGTCAACATGGATCATGTATCGCTTAGATGACTAGAGGGGTGTCGATTTAAGTCTGAGTTCATACTTAATTTGATTAAATGAACTTAATTGTCATGAACTTAGTCTAAAAGTTGTCTTTATAAATATTGTAGATGGCCAACGTCAACCTCAATTTCAACGCATTCCTAGAGAAAAACAAGATGAAAGATGATGGTAGCAACTATGCGGACTGGGTTCGCAACTTGAAGCTCATCCTTGAAGCAGCTAAAAAGGCTTATGTCCTTGATGCGCCGCTAGGTGACCCTCCCGCTCCCGCAGCAGCCCAGGACATTCTGAACGTGTGGCAAACGGGGAGTGATGACTACTCTCTGGTTAGGTGTGGCATGTTATACAGTTTAGAAACGGGGCTCGAAAGGCGTTTTGAGCAACACAGAGCATATGAGATGTTCCAGGAGCTGAAGCTAGTTTTTCAAGCTCATGCCCGTGTCGAGAGCTATGAAGTCTCCGACAAGTTCTTTAGCTGTAAGATGGCGGAGAACAGTTCTGTCAGTGAGCACATACTCAAAATGTCTGGGTTACACGGTCGTCTGACTTCACTTGGAATCGAACTTCCGGATGATGCTATAATTGATAGAATCCTCCAGTCTCTCCCACCAAGCTACAAAGGCTTTGTGCTTAACTATAACAAGCAAGGGATGGAAAAGACCATTCCCGAGTTGTACTCGATGCTCAAGTGTGCAGAAGTAGAAATCAAGAAAAAGCATCAAGTGTTGATGGTCAACAAGACCACTAGTTTCAAGAAAGGCAAGGGTAAGAAGAACTTCAAGAAAGACGGCAAAGCTGTTGCCGCGCCCGGTAAGCCAGATGTCGGGAAGAAGAAAAAGAATGGACCCAAGCCTGAGACTGAGTGCTTCTATTGTAAGGGAAAGGGTCACTGGAAGTAGAACTGCCCCAAATACTTAGCGGACAAGAAGGTCGGCAACGTTAAAGGTATGTGTGATATACATGTTATAGATGTGTACCTTACCAGCACTCGTAGTAGCTCCTGGGTATTTGATACCGGTGCTGTTGCTCACATTTGCAACTCAAAGCAGGAACTGCGGAATAAGCGGAGACTGGCCAAGGACGAGGTGACGATGCGCGTCGGGAATGGTTCAAAGGTCGATGTGATCGCCGTCGTCATGCTACCTCTACATCTACCATCGGGATTAATTTTAAACCATAATAATTGTTATTTAGTACCAGCTTTAAGCATGAACATTGTACCAGGGTCTTGCTTAATGCGAGGCAGCTACTCATTTAAGTCAGAGAATAATGGTTGTTCTATTTATATGAGTGATATGTTTTATGGTCATGCTCCGCTGGTGAATGGTTTATTCTTGATGAATCTCGATCGTGATGTTACACATATTCATAGTGTGAGTACCAAAAGATGTAAAGTTGATAATGATAGTCCCACATACTTGTGGCACTGCCGCCTTGGTCATATCGGTGTTAAACGCATGAAGAAGCTCCATATTGATGGACTATTAGAGTCTCTTGATTTTGAATCATTTGACACATGCGAACCGTGCCTCATGGGCAAGATGACTAAGACTCCATTCTCAGGAATAATGGAGAGAGCAACCGACTTATTGGAAAAAATACATACTGATGTGTGTGGTCCAATGAACGTTGAAGCTCGCGGTGGCTATCGTTATGTTCTCACTCTCACCGATGATTTGAGTAGGTATGGGTATATCTACTTGATGAAACACAAATCTGAGACATTTGAAAAGTTCAAGGAATTTCAGAGTGAGGTCGAGAATCAACGTGACAGAAAAATCAAGTGTCTACGATCTGATCGTGGAGGAGAATATTTGAGTCACGAGTTTGGCACACACCTAAGGAAGTGTGGAATCGTTTCACAACTGACGCCGCCTGGCACACCGCAACGCAACGGAGTGTCTGAACGTCGTAATCGCACCTTATTAGATATGGTACGATCTATGATGTCTCTTACCGACTTACCGCTATCATTTTGGGGATACGCATTGGAAACTGCATCATTCACTTTAAATAGGGCACCGTCTAAATCCGTTGAGACGACACCGTATGAACTATGGTTTGGCAAGAAACCTAAGTTGTCGTTTCTTAAAGTTTGGGGCTGCGATGCTTATGTGAAGAAACTTCAACCAGAAAAGCTTGAACTCAAAGCAGAGAAATGCGTATTCATAGGATACCCTAAGGAAACTATTGGGTATACCTTCTATCTTAGATCCGAAGGTAAAACCTTTGTTGCCAAGAACGGATCCTTTCTAGAAAAAGAGTTTCTCTCGAAAGAAGTAAGTGGGAGGAAGGTAGAACTTGATGAGATAATTACACCCCCTCTCGAACAGGATAGTAGCACAACGTGGGAAGTTGTTCCTGTGGCGCCTACACCAACTGAAGAGGAAGTTAATGATGATGATCATGAAGCTTCGGATCAAGTTACTACTGAACCGCGAAGGTCCACAAGGGCACGCTCCGCACCAGAGTGGTACGGCAACCCTGTGATGGAAATCATGTTGTTAGACAACGGTGAACCTTCGAACTATGAAGAAGCGATGGCGGGCCCGGATTCCAACAAATGGCTTGAGGCTATGAAATCCGAGATAGGATCCATGTATGAGAACAAAGTATGGACTTTGGTGGACTTGCCCGATGACCGGCAAGCCATAGAAAATAAATGGATCTTCAAGAAGAAGACTGATGCAAACGGTAATGTAACCGTTTACAAAGCTCGACTTGTCGCAAAGGGTTTTCGACAAATTCAAGGAGTTGACTACGAAGAGACTTTCTCTCCCGTAGCAAAGCTGAAATCAGTCCGAATCATGTTAGCAATTGCCGCCTTTTATGATTATGAAATTTGGCAAATGGACGTCAAAACAGCGTTCCTTAACGGGAACCTTAAGGAAGAGTTGTATATGATGCAGCCAGAAGGTTTTGTCGACCCTAAGGGTGCTAACAAAGTGTGCAAGCTCCAGCGCTCCATCTATGGGCTGGTGCAAGCATCTCGGAGTTGGAACATTCGCTTTAATGTGGTGATTAAAGCGTTTGGGTTCATACAGGTTTACGGAGAAGCCTGTCTGTACAAGAAAGTGAGTGGGAGCTCTGTAGCTTTCCTCATACTGTATGTGGATGACATATTATTGATGGGGAATAATATAGAGATATTGGAGAGCATAAAGGCCTATTTGAACAAGAGTTTTTCAATGAAGGACCTTGGAGAAGCTGCATACATATTAGGCATCAAGATCTATAGAGATAGATCGAGACGCCTCATAGGTCTTTCGCAAAGTACATACCTTGACAAGATATTGAAGAAGTTCAATATGGAAAACTCAAAGAAGGGGTTCTTGCCAGTTTTGCAAGGTATGAGATTGAGTAAGACTCAGTCGCCGACCACGGCAACAAATAGAGAGAAGATGAGTTATGTCCCCTACGCATCAGCCGTGGGCTCTCTAATGTATGCCATGCTGTGTACCAGACCTGATATAAACCTTGCCATAAGCTTGGTAGGGAGGTACCAAAGTGATCCCGATATGGAACACTAGACAACGGTCAAGAATATCCTTAAGTACGTGAAAAGGACTAAGGAAATGTTTCTCGTTTATGGAGGTGAAGAAGAGCTCGTCCTAAAGGGTTACGTCGACTCTAGCTTCGACACAGATCCGGATGACTCTAAGTCACAGACCGGATACGTATATGTGTTGAATGGTGGGGTAGTGAGCTGGTGCAGCAGCAAGCAAGAAGTCGTGGTAGCATCTACATGTGAAGCGGAGTACATAGCTGCTTCAGAAGCGGCTCATGAAGGAATTTGGATGAAGGAGCTCATCACCGACCTTGGAGTGGTTCCAAGCGCGTCGGGTCCAATGACACTCTTCTGTGATAACACTGGGGCCATTGCCATAGCCAAGGAGCCCAGGTTTCACCGGAAGACGAAGCACATCAAACGCCGCTACAACTCCATCCAGGACCATCTCCAGAGTGGAGTGAAAGATATTTGTAAAGTACACACGGATCTGAATATTGCAGACCCGTTGACTAAACCTCTTCCACGAGCAAAACATGATCAACACCATAATGCTATGGGTGTTCGATACATCACAATGTAACTAGATTATTGACTCTAGTGCAAGTGGGAGACTGTTGGAAATATGCCCTAGAGGCAATAATAAAATGGTTATTATCATATTTCCTTGTTCATGATAATTGTCTATTGTTCATGCTATAATTGTATTAAAAGGAAACAATAATACATGTGTGAATAAATAGATCACAAAGTGTCCCTAGCAAGCCTCTAGTTGGCTAGCTCGTTAGTCAATAGATGATCATGGTTTCCTGATCATGGGCATTAGATGTCATTGATAACGGGATCACATCATTGGGAGAATGATGTGATGGACAAGACCCAATCCTAAGCATAGCACTAGATCGTATTGTTCGTATGCTAAAGCTTTTCTAATGTCAAGTATCTTTTCCTTCGACCGTGAGATTGTGCAACTCCCGGATACCGTAGGAGTGCTTTGGGTGTATCAAACGTCACAACGTAACTGGGTGACTACAAAGGTGCACTACGGGTACCTCCGAAAGTGTCTGTTGGGCTGGTACGAATCGAGATCGGGATTTGTCACTCCGTGTGACGGAGAGGTATCTCTGGGCCCACTCGGTAGAACATCATCATGAGCTCAGTGTGACTAAGGATTTAGTCACACGATGACGTGCTACGGAACGAGTAAAGAGACTTACCGGTAACGAGATTGAACAAGGTATTGGTATACCGACGATCAAATCTCGGGCAAGTTCTATACCGACAGACAAAGGGAATTGTATACGGGATTGATTGAATCCTTGACATCGTGGTTCATCTGATGAGATCGTCGTGGAGCAAGTGGGAGCCACCATGGGTATCCAGACCCCGCTGATGGTTATTGGCCAGAGAGGTGTCTCGGTCATGTCTGCGTGTCTCCCGAACCCGTAGGGTCTACACACTTAAGGTTCGGTGACGCTAGGGTTATAGGGAATTGTTATATGAGGTTACCGAAAGTTGTTCGGAGTCCCGGATGAGATCCGGGACGTCATGAGGAGCTCCGGAATGGTCCGGAGGTAAAGATTGATATATAGGACGGATGGTTTCGGACACCGGAAGTGTTTCGGGCATCACCGGTAACGTACCGGGACCACCGGGACCACCGAAGGTGGCCCCGTGGGTCCATCGAAGGGGGGAAACGACCCCGGGAGGTAAGGTTGGCCAAGTGGGGGAGGGAACCAGCCCCTAGGTGGGCTGGTGCGCCTCCCCACTCAGCCCAATGCGCAGGGGAGAGGGAAGGGGGGGGGGCAAACCCTAGGCACAGGTGGGCCTTAGGCCCACCAGGTGGTGCGCCACCCCCTCCCACCCTAGCCGCCGCCCCCTTTCCCATCTGGTGGCTGCCGCACCACCTAGTGGGGAACCCTAGGGGTGGCGCACCCCCTCCCCCTCCTCCTATAAATAGAGAGGGGTTTTGGACCTTGGGAGACAGACTTCTCCCTCTCCCTCGGCGCAGCCCTGCCCTTCTTTCTCCTCCTCTGTGCCGGTGCTTGGCGAAGCCCTGCCTGGAGACCTCGTCTCTCCATCGACACCACGCCGTCGTGCTGCTGGAGTTCTTCCCCAACCTCTCCCTCCTCCTTGCTGGATGAAGGTGCGGGAGACGTCACCGGGCTGCACGTGTGTTGAACGCGGAGGTGCCGTAGTTCGGCACTAGATCGGAATCGCTGCGAGTACGACTCCATCAACCGCGTTCTAGCAACGCTTCCGCTTAGCAATCTTCAAAGGTATGAAGATGCTCTTACCCCTCTCTCATTGCTGGTCTCTCCATAGGAAGATCTGAATATGCGTAGGAAAATTTTGAATTTATGCTACGTTACCCAACAGTAGAGAGGCACATTCTTCATGTTGATGTCGTAGTCCTTGAGGGTTTGCTTCATCCATAGCAATTGAGCACAGCATGAACCAGCAGCAATGTAATAAGCTTTGGCAGTGGAGAGTGAAACACAGTTCTGCTTCTTTGAGGACCAGCAGACTAGTGATCTTCCGACGAAATGACATGTGCCAGAGGTTGACTTGCGATCCATACGGTCACGAGCATAGTCAGAATCAGAATATCCCACAAGATGAAGATTTGAGCCCTTGGCGTACCATAATCCTAGTGTTGGTGTGTGAGCTAAGTATCGAAGAATATGCTTCACAGCCTTGTGGTGTGATTCCTTTGATTTTGCTTGAAAACGTGCACACATGCAAACACTAAGCATTATATCTGGCCTAGATGCACACAGATACAGTAAAGAGCCAATCATGGAGCGATATACCTGCTAATCGAATTCTTTACCATTTTCGTCAGTGCAGAGGTGTCCGTTAGTAGGCATTGGAGTCTTGGCGCCTTTGCATTCATGCATGTCGAATTTCCTTAGAACATCCTTGAGGTATTTTGTCACGCCCAAGATGCGACACTATCCTCAATTTGGCACGAAGGCCTCGTCAGCGATAGAAGCGCATCTCGTCGTGTCGCAAGAATGGATATCGTTACAAGTACATGTACTGAAAAGAAGAGATATATAATAGAATTGGCTTACACTCGCCACAAGCTACATCAGAGTCGCATCAGTATATTACATAATCATCAAGAGTAAGAGCAGGGTCCGACTACGGACGAAAACAAACGAGAAAAATAAGAACGACGTCCATCCTTGCTATCCCAGGCTGCCGGCCTGGAACCCATCCTAGATCGATGATGAAGAAGAAGAAGCAACTCCAAATGAACAATCAACGCACTCGCGTCAAGTAACCTTTACCTGTACCTGCAACTGGTGTTGTAGTAATCTGTGAGCCACAGGGGACTCAGCAATCTCATTTCCAAAGGTATCAAGACTAGCAAAGCTTACTGGGTAAGGTATGGTTAAGTGGTGCGGTTGCAGCAGCGGCTAAGCATTTATTTGGTGGCTAACTTACGAGTACAAGAAATAATAGGGGGAAGATCTACGCATAACGGACGTGAACTACTGATGATCAAATGAATGATCCTGAACACCTACCTACGTCAGACATAACCCCACCGTGTCCTCGATCGGAGAAGGAACTCACGAAAGAGACAGTCACGGCTACGCACACAGTTGGCATATTTTAATTAAGATAACTTCAAGTTATCTAGAACCAGTGTTAAACAAAGTTTCCACGTTGCCACATAACCGCGGGCACGGCTTTCCAGAAGATTTAACCCTACAGGGGTGCTCCAACTAGTCCATCACAAATTACCACAAGCCACACAGAAATCCTCAATCACGAAGCTCGCGATCTCGTCGGATTCCCTAGTGGAAAACCTCAACTCTGAGATTACCCAAAGCAACAAAATATTCTGTCAAAGGTATAACTAATCCAGCAAGGCCGCCCGACATGTCGACGATCCCGATAGTAGCCGCGTATATCGTTCTCAGGACACGTCGGATGGGTCACACTAGGAGAACCAAACCTCGGGTTGCCCCACGGTGGCCCCGTAGTCTGCCAATTTGGACCAACACTCATGAGGAGCACTGGCCCGGGGGTTGATTAAATTATCCTCGGGTTAATTACTCCCTATGCAGTTCATTAGTGATTAGGCAAATGTAGTACCAAAGTTGGGCCTTGCCAGACCAGTCTTAATCTAAAACGAATTATCAAGGGGGTCCCCATAACAACCCCGATCGTGTTAGGAGCGCTCATTTATGGAACATAACACCGGTAGCCGAAAACTAAGGGGGCAAAGGTGGAACAAAACACCAGGCTAGAAAGGCCGAGCCTTCCTCCTTTTACCAAGTATATAGGTCCATTAAATTAAATAACATTAATATGGTGATATAAAAAGGAACCCATGCTTTCGCACGGAAGCATCTGCAACTGCAACTAGCAACGCTAACAACAAGGTTAAGCAAGCAGTAACATAGCCAATCAATGGTTTGTTAGGTTGAACAGGTTGAGGTTAACATGGCATTGTTGAGAGGCTGATATTTAACAGGTGGTAGGCAACGAGACATAATCGATAGAAGCGATAAAACTAGCATGGCAATGATAGTAATGGTATCTGGGGAAATGGTCATATTGCATGAGATCCCGCTTGGAAGAAGAATGACTCCGTGAAGTCGGTGAACCAACGTAGTCGAACGGGTCCTCACATTCCGACACGCTTGCGGAACTCTATCGGAACGGAGCAAACCGGAAACAAACATCAACACAAATATTCACACGATGCACAACATGATGCACAACCTAATATGATGCATGATCAGTTCAACGATGCAAGGGATGGCATGGCAATTCACCTCAAGCAAACTCTACACATTAAGTGAAGCTCGATATGCAACGGGTTGCATATCGACGAAACTCCACGCTTAATTATTTAATTCACTCCCGATTATTTAACACGCAATATTAAATGTTGTTGTCATGGCAAGGGTGAAGCGATGGTCCTACACGGCATCCTAGACGGTTAACACGCGGTGCAAAGAGTGGAGCTACGGCACAAGAGGCATGCAACACAATATGTATATGCCATGAATGCGTCATGCATGCGAGTTCATAACACGGGCAAGAAGGGAAAGAAACAGGTGTCGCCACGGCGAGCGAGAGGGAACCATGGCGGCAAAACGGAAACGATGCCACGACAACGTTCCCATCACGACAACTCGTCGAGATACCGTGGCAACGAATAGGGAGCACGTGCGGGAACGGTAAATAAAGAATGGGGTGATCCCGGTTAACGGGTTCCCATGTGTCGAGGCACAACAAAAGAAGTACACGTGCAACGGGCAACATACGGTGCAAACATACATACAACTCATACATCACATGCACATGGTCACGACAACGTTTCATCGGTATACCTTCGAAGCGAGGATATCGGAGCGGTTCGGTCCGGTGAAGGAGAACAACGATCGTCATGGAAGTCGAGGTGCTCGGTCTCATCGACGGTAGTCGTTTGCTCGGCGTCGTGGTTCACGGTCTTCGGCGACGGAAGTCGAACTCGTTTCAGGGGTCGTCGAGGATGTCGTGGGAGTAGTGGTACTCGTGAACTTGTCGTCGGGCCACGGTGGCGGGGATGGCGCACGCGGTCTTCGGCGACGGCAATCATCGACAGCAGCAACAGCTAGCAACTAACATCTAACTACAAGCTACAGCAGGCAACCACAAGCAGCAAGAGCTAATGGCATGCCATCTAACAGCAGCAATGGCGCAGGCTTGCAAAGCTACAACATGTACTGTCGGCTAGCAGCCACAGTAACTAATCAACTAGCAACAACAGCAAGGCAGCGGCAAGCACTACGCTACTTAGCAGCAGCTAGCAAGCCATGGCATGCAGCAGCCAGGCAGGCAACAGCAGTACCGAGCTGGCAGCAAGCAACACCATCTAGCAGCCGCTAGAGCATCGGCCAGCGGCACATGCACATGCGGCAGCAAGCAGTAACATGCACCAGCCACACATCTACAGCGAGTGACACCTACAGTGAAACGGCACGCAGCAACACGACAACTACAGAACCAACGACACAGGCAACAACATAGCAAGCAAAAAACGGCAAGCAGCAGCAAAACGACATCACGGCGCGGGGGGATCGGCGGCAGCAGGCGCAACAAGGAGGAGGAGACCGGGGCATGGCAGGGCAGCGCTCCGGCGCGAGGAGGCGAGGGGACCTGGCGCTGGACGAGGCGGCGCGGCGAGGCCATGACGCGGGAGCTTGGCGGGGCGGCGCGAGCATGACGGGGCGGCGCCGCGGAGGCGCAGCGTGGGGCTGCCGGAGGCACGCGGGGACGGCGGCTCGGGCAGGAGGGCGGCGACGCGCAGAGGGGAGCCGCGGGCACGGACGACCGGGAGGCCACGGTGCGGCGACCAGGGCGGGCGCGGCGACGGGGTGGCACGGGGCGCGGGGCACCTGCAGGTGGGCGCTCGGGCACCTCGGCTCGGCAGGGCAGCGCTGGGAGAGCGGCCATGGCGGGAGGAGGAAGGGACGACGGCGCACGGGCTCAAGGAGGGAGATGGGAGGAGGGATCGAGCGACCTCCCTCCTATCGCTAGGGGAATGAGGCAGAGCGGCGCACGGGGGGAAGATGAGAGACGAGGGACGAGGGGGCTCCTGGCGCTAGGTTAGGCAGGAAACTTGGGCCTGGCCTGGCTGGGCTCGCTCTCTCCCTCCCTCTGTTTTTTATTATTATTTCTAAACAGAAAACCCAACTAAAAGAAAAGCCTTTAACAAAATAAAAAAAACGCTTTTGGCTCCTTTGGAAAAAATATACCCCAACTATAAAATAGCTTGGGCATTTTTAAACAAAAAAATGAAACCTTTTTTTAAGAATTAAAATAAAACCCTTTTAACAAGAGAATAAAATAAAACCCTTTTCTTACAAAGGAATAAAACCAAACCCCTTTTATAAATAAAAGGGTCTCCAGTTGTAAAAAAAATAACAAAGGGGAAAAATAAAGCAAAACCTAGGGTTTGCCCCCACATTTAATAAAATGATTTTCCTTAAAAAAAGACGAATCTTTTTAAAAAAAAATAGGGGTTAAAACGGAACTTTAGCAAAACCACAAAATTAAATAAGAGGAGGGAGAGGGGGAACTACTATCGCTCTACGACTCGGTGATCACTCGAAGCACAACACTCAATACACCTCACGCGATAGACGATGCAAGATGTCATGCATGATGTGACGATGCAAACTAAATGATGATGCAACCAACAAAATAAAATAGCCACATGACGGAAACGAAATAAAGGGGGAATCTTCTGGGACGTCGGCATCGGGCTGTCACAACTCTCCTACACTACAAGAGGATCTCGCCCCGAGATCCAAGAATGAAAGGGGGGAGAGGATGAGAAAGAACACGAGGTAAAAACTTAGTCGCTTCTTGACAAAGAAGTGAAACCAACGATCCTTGAAGGTTGCAAAGCGATGAGGAATGATATGAGAAAGAAGCAAGGATTCACGGAAAATTTCGGCAGCACTTCGGTAGGAAAATGGGACAAAACAATTCGATAAGAAGAGAGAATTAGACAATATTCATAACAAACAAGTAAATAGAACAAAGGAACACCATGAACTTGATAGAACAACATAATAGACCGAAAAGAGCAACATCACAAGTCCTCCGGAACAAATAGAATAGGAACTAGCTCAAGGCGAAGAAGAGAATGAAGAAAAGAATGAAAACTATCATCACAATAGAATTGAAGGGCCTCCGGACAAAGAATAGACGTAGAAATTGGAAAACCAACAACGAAAAGAACAAGATAGTAGTGCCTTATGAAAATCATCTCAACAAATTTGAGGTGACAACCAACCACCAAAAGAAACAAGGATAGCTTGGGAGCAACAAGAAATGAAGACTTCTTACACCAAAAGGATACCTTGAGAACTTGGATTAATGACAAGCACCATGAAAGCAGCAACCCATAGGAAAAGGTTTAGGTGAAATCCAAACCAAGATAGCTCAATGAAGAAACCATGGGTTGAAAATATGTCATGATCATAGAATTGGTGGGTTTAATTATCTCATTCTTGAAAGGAAAACTCTTCGAGGCTCCTACACTAACAAGAAATCTATAAAACCACCTCAAGGATAAAGGAAGAACAATTGCACATATAAATGCAAGAGAAAGGATACTTGAGGTTCTCCAACAAGAATCTTGAAGAACACTTAAGAATGGATTGAAACCTTGATGAACCACTAAGAAGGACCTCCGTATACGAATGAATGATGCAAAGATATCAAGGTAGAAAGAATAAGATTATGACCTTGCCAGGGTTTAGATGAAGCTTCACAAAGAGATAGTTGATAAAACTTGGAACTCCGGAAAAGAAAAGATAAGAACACTTGAGAAAAGAATTGATATCATGAGCCACTCCGGAAGAAGAATTCAAATTACTATGAACAAGAATAAGAATTATGTTATGTTTATCCTTCATCAAGTTTAATTGATGACAAGCAACGGATTTAGCATAGCACTTATTCCTCTTGAAAAGGTTAAAGATAGATAGATAAAGCACAAACTAGAAGAAATGTTGCAAGAAACACCGGTAATAATTCACAATTGAATGGGAACACCACGAATTAATGGAGAAACATGAGAATGAAGAGCTCATGAGCCACCTGATAGAAAACTAGAACACGTCACCAGATAATCGAGAGACGAACGAAGAGACAACAATGGAGAAGAATTGAGGTTGAAAGCTGAAAGCTGAGAACGAAGAAGTCTTCTAAAATGATGGCCTTCGGAGGAACGAGAATGAAAACAACTCAGAAAAGCACCGGATTGCGAGAAAGGAATTACTCATGATTGACAACAAATGAGAGGATACACGAAGCTTAGATGACAGTCTTCACAAGAATGGAACAAGACTGAGAGAAACACTCCCTCGAATTTGCAAGTTGAGAATGATGACGAGAACAACACCACCAAAAATAAATGAGACACTCCGGGATAAAGAAGAATGAAATGTTGAGCCAATAAGAGAATTAATTCAAATAGAACATGAAGAAGGGATATGACTGATGAAATTCATACTTACGTCATAGTTGAAAAGAATTAAAGATCCCCGGAAGATTACAAGAGCTATATAAGATCCTCGAAAAAACCTGTGGGTTATGGGCCCACTCAAAGAAACCAACGTTAGAAAAGATTGCTTAGAAGAGAGATAATGCACCGGTATGAAGAGAACTAGATGAGGTTAGCACCTCGAAATAATTGAAAAGATTGGAAACAAAAACTTCTAAGATAGCTTCAACGCTCCAGATAGGAAAGAGAGGAATGAATAACAAGAAGACTGACAAGAATTTCCAACATAGGAAAGAATTACAGGGATGAATAGGATATAGTGAACACGGATAGCTTGAACTGAATTCACCGGAAAAGATGAGAAGAATGAATAAATATGACACGAATCTCCTGAGAATCTTCGCAATGAATCATCGGGTAAGAGAGAAAAGAACAGATAGCAGAAGCACAAAGAAGAGAAAACTCTTGGATGAAAATTGAATCACTGAAGAAAAGGGTGGGAGGGCAGGGAAAACAAAGACAACTTGGAATAGATGAGACAAACTCCGGAAAGAATTCAGAGAATGATCTGCAACAATTAGAGAGGATTGAATTCACTGAAGAGAAGCACACCCGTTGAAAAGAATTGATACGATGACTCCGGTTGAAAAGGAATTGACATGACAATCTGATTAAGCAAAAGGATTAGCATTCACATAAAAATATGAGAACACCTCTTGGAAAGGTCTGAAATCACCACTTGACATCGAAGCAACACAAATTTGCTGGAATATCGTCCTATAAGTAACTACTTGAATTCCCACATATGAATTCTCGAAATATCTGGTCATGCAATCTGGTACACGGATACAAGGAGTAATAACACACAACTCCTATACTAACCCGTCACCTGTATCACATCCGTCAACACACAACCAGAATCTCGGAGCTTCATCTACAACTCACCCTCGTGATCACAACGATACAAAGTATGGCAGTACTCCCGAACAATCTTCACCAGTACTGGGGACATCGGGGTTATCTCGCCACTACTAGTATTGAAGCAATTACGAACATCCTTCGTTCTGAGATACTAAGAAATCTGAATGATAACGATGTGCTCAAGAATCCCCTGGAGCTCAACTCCCCTGAAACTCAAAGCAGATAGGAGGCACCAAGACAGAACTCCGTCACATCGGCATCATATAGATTCCAAGAATATCCGCGTGATCCTAAATTTTTTTTGAGTGAGAAGAGGAGTAGAATTAAAATATTACGTCAAGATTCCTCACCAGAGCATAGAAGAGGAGAAAAAAGAATCCTACTCTCCGATATATAACTAGACTCAAAGTAGTTTTTCACTAGACTCGACTCGGCCAATTCGATCAATCAAGGGGGCTCCTAGGTCGGAACCTGGCTCTGATACCAACTTGTCACGCCCAAGATGCGACCCTATCCTCAATTTGGCACGAAGGCCTCGTCAAGGATAGAAGCGCATCTCGTCGTGTCGCAAGAATGGATATCGTTACAAGTACATGTACTGAAAAGAAGAGATATATAATAGAATTGGCTTACACTCGCCACAAGCTACATCAGAGTCGCATCAGTACATTACATAATCATCAAGAGGAAGAGCAAGGTCCGACTACGGACGAAAACAAACGAGAAAAATAAGAACGACGTCCATCCTTGCTATCCCAGGCTGCCGGCCTGGAACCCATCCTAGATCGATGATGAAGAAGAAGAAGCAACTCCAAATGAACAATCAACGCACTCGCGTCAAGTAACCTTTACCTGTACCTGCAACTGGTGTTGTAGTAATCTGTGAGCCACAGGGGACTCAGCAATCTCATTTCCAAAGGTATCAAGACTAGCAAAGCTTAATGGGTAAGGTATGGTTAAGTAGTGAGGTTGCAGCAGGGGCTAAGCATTTATTTGGTGGCTAACTTATGAGTACAAGAAATAAGAGGGGGAAGATCTACGCATAACGGACGTGAACTACTGATGATCAAATGAATGATCCTGAACACCTACCTACGTCAGACTTAACCCCACCGTGTCCTCGATCGGAGAAGGAACTCACGAAAGAGACAGTCACGGTTACGCACACAGTTGGCATATTTTAATTAAGTGAACTTCAAGTTATCTAGAACCAGTGTTAAACAAAGTTTCCACGTTGCCACATAACCGCGGGAAAGGCTTTCCGAAAGATTTAACCCTGCAGGGGTGCTCCAACTAGTCCATCACAAATTACCACAAACCGCATAGAAATCCTCAATCACGAAGCTCGCGATCTTGTCGGATTCCCTAGTGGAAAACCTCAACTCTGAGATTACCCAAAGCATCACCGGAATCCCGATGCACAAGATATTCCGTCAAAGGTAAAACTAATCCAGCAAGGCCGCCCGACGTGTCGACGATCCCGATAGGAGTCGCGTATCTCGTTCTCAGGACACGACGGATGGGTCACACTAGGAGAACCAAACCTCGGGTTGCCCCGCGGTGGCCCCGTAGTTTGCCAATTTGGACCAACACTCAAGAGGAGCACTGGCCCCGGGGTTGATTAAATTATCCTCGGGTTAATTACTCCCTATGCAGTTCATTAGTGATTAGGCAAATGTAGTACCAAAGTTGGGCCTTGCCAGACTAGTCTTAATCTAAAACGAATTATCAAGGGGGTCCCCATAACAACCCCGATCATGTTAGGAGCTCTCATTTATGGAACATAACACCGGTAGCCGAAAACTAAGGGGGCAAAGGTGGAACAAAACACCAGGCTAGAAAGGCCGAGCCTTCCACCTTTTACCAAGTATATAGGTCCATTAAATTAAATAGCATTAATATGGTGATATAACAAGGAACACATGCTTTCGAATGGAAGCATCTGCACCTGCAACTAGCAACGCTAACAACAAGGTTAAGCAAGCAGTAACATAGCCAATCAGTGGTTTGCTAGGTTGAGGTTAACATGGCATTATTGAGAGGCTGCTATTTAACAGGTGGTAGGCAACGAGACATAATCGATAGAAGTGGTAAAACTAGCATGGCAATGATAGTAATGGTATCTGGGGAAATGGTCATCTTGCCTGAGATCCCGCTTGGAAGAAGAATGACTCCGTGAAGTCGGCGAACCAACGTAGTCGAACGGGTCCTCACATTCCGACACGCTTGCGGAACTCTATCAGAACGGAGCAAACATCAACACAAATATTCACCACACGATGCACAACATGATGCACAACCTAATATGATGCATGATCAGTTCAACGATGCAAGGGATGGCATGGCAATTCACCTCAAGCAAACTCTACACATTAAGTGAAGCTTGATATGCAACGGGTTGCATATCGACGAAACTCCACGATTAATTATTTAATTCACTCCCGATTATTTAACACGCAATATTAAATGTTGTTGTCATGGCAAGGGTGAAGCGATGGTCCTACACGGCATCCTAGACGGTTAACACGCGGAGCAAAGAGTGGAGCTACGGCACAAGAGGCATGCAACACAATATGTATATGCCATGAATGCGTCATGCATGCGAGTTCATAACACGGGCAAGAAGGGAAAGAAACAGGTGTCGCCACGGCGAGCGAGAGGGAACCATGGCGGCAAAAGGGAAACGATGCCACGACAACGTTCCTATCACGACAACTCGTCGAGATACCGTGCCAACGAATAGGGAGCACGTGCGGGAACGGTAAATAAAGAATGGGGTGATCCCGGTTACCGGGTTCCCATGTGTCGAGGCACAACAAAAGAAGTACACGTGCAACGGGCAACATATGGTGCAAACATACATACAACTCATACATCACACGCACATGGTCAGGACAACGTTTCATCGGTATACCTTCGAAGCGAGGCTATCGGAGCGGTTCGGTCCGGTGAAGGAGAACAACGATCGTCATGGAAGTCGAGGTGCTCGGTCTCGTCGACGGTAGTCGTTCGCTCGTCGTCCTGGTTCACGGTCTTCGGCGACGGAAGTCGAACTCGTTTCCGGGGTCGTCGAGGATGTCGTGGGAGTAGTGGTACTCGTGAACTTGTCGTCGGGCCACGGTGGCGGGGATGGCGCACGCGGTCTTCGGCGAGAGCAATCAGCGACAGCAGCAACAACTAGCAACTAACATCTAACGGCAAGCTACAGCAGGCAACCACAAGCAGCAACAACTAATGGCATGCCATCTAACAATAGCAATGGCGCAGGCTTGCAAAGCTACAACATCTACTATCGGCTAGCAGCCACAGTAACTAATCAACTAGCAACAGCAGCAAGGCAGCGGAAAGCACTATGCTACTTAGCAGCAGCTAGCAAGCCATGGCACGCAGTAGCCAGGCAGGCAACAACAGTAGCTAGCTGGCAGCAAGCAACACCATCTAGCAGCCGCTAGAGCATCGGCCAGTGGCACATGCACATGCGGCAACAAGCAGTAACTTGCACTAGCCACGCATCTACAGCGAGCGACAGCTACAGCGAAATGGCACGCAGCAACACGACAGCTAGAGAACCAACGGCACATGCAACAACATAGCAAGCAAAAAACGGCAAGTAGCAGCAAAACGGCATCGTGGCGCGGGGGGGGGGGGGATCAGCGGCAGCAGGCGCAACGAGGACGAGGAGACCGGGCCATGGTAGGGCGGCGTTCCGGCGCGAGGAGGCGAGGGGCCCTGGCGCTGGACGAGGCGGCGCGGCGAGGCCATGACACGGGAGCTTGGCGGGGCGGCGCGAGCACGACGGGGCGGCGCCGCGGAGGTGCAGCGCGGGGCTGCCGGAGGCGCGCGGGGACGGCGGCTTGGGTAGGAGGGCGGCGGCGCGTAGAGGGGAGCCGCGGGCACGGACGACCGGGAGGCCACGGCGTGGCGACCAGGGCGGGCGCGACGACGGGGTGGCGTGGGGCGCGGGGCACCTGCAGGTGGGCGCTCGAGCACCTCGGCTCGGCAGGGCAGCGTGGGGAGAGCGACCATGGCGGGAGGAGGAAGGGACGACGGTGCACGGGCTCAAGGAGGTAGATGGGAGGAGGGATCGAGCGACCTCCCTCCTGTCGCTAGGGGAATCGGGCAGAGCGGCACACGGGGGGAAGACGAGAGACGAGGGATGAGGGGGCTCCTCGCACTAGGTCAGGCAGGAAACTTGGGCCTGGCCTGGCTGGGCTCGCTCTCTCCCTCCCTCTATTTTTTTTATTATTTATAAACACAAAACCCAAGTAAAAGAAAAGCCTTTAACAAAATAAAAAAAACGCTTTTTGCTCCTTTGGAAAAAATATACCCCAACTATAAAATAGGTTGGGCATTTTTAAACAAAATAAAAAAATGAAACCTTTTTTTAAGAATTAAAATGAAATCCTTTTAACAAGGGAATAAAATAAAACCCTTTTCTAACAAAAGAATAAAACCAAACCCCTTTAATAAATAAAAGGGTCTCTAGTTTTTAAAAAAAATAACAAAGGGGAAAAATAAAGGAAAACCTAGGGTTTGCCCCCACATTTAAGAAAATGATTTTCTTTAAAAAAAGACGAATATTTATTTTTTTAAAATAGGGGTTAAAACGGAACTTTAGCAAAACCACAAAATGAAATAAGAGGAGAGAGGGGGGGGGACTACTATCGCTCTACGACTCGGTGATCACTCGAAGCACAACACTCAATACACCACACGCGATAGACGATGCAAGATGGCATGCATGATGTGATGATGCAAACTAAATGATGATGCAACCAACAAAATAAAATAGCCACACGATGGAAACGAAATAAAGGGGAATCTTCTGGGACGTCGGCATCGGGCTGTCACATATTTCTCCTGTGAGATGAAGATTCCATTGCGTTGTTGACGAATTTGAAGACCTAAGAAGAATTTCAGCTCCCCCATCATAGACATGTGATATTCTTCACTCATCATGTAACCGAATTCATCACTGTAGCATTTGTCAGTACAGCCAAATATGATGTCATCGACATATATCTAGCACACAAATAGTTCATTATCATAGGATTTAGTGAAAAGAGTTGGATCGAGTGAACCAGGTTTGAAGCCTTTCTTCATGAGGAATTCCTTCAATGTATCATACCACACCCGAGGGGCTTGCTTGAGACCATAGAGCGCCTTTTTAAGTTTGAAGACTTTGTCTGGATTCTTTGGATCCTCAAAACCTGGGGGCTGAGCAACATATACTTCTTCCTCAAGCTTACCATTAAGGAATGCACTTTTCACATCCATTTGATATAAGATGATGTTATGATGATTAGCATAAGCAAGTAGTATTCGAATAGCTTCAAGTCTAGCAACAGGTGCAAAAGTTTCATCGAAATCTACTCCTTCAACCTGTGTGTAGCCTTGGGCTACAAGTCGTGCCTTATTCCTCACCACTTGACCATCCTAATCTTGCTTGTTTCAGAAAATCCACTTGGTGCCGATGATATTGTTCTTGCGAGGATCTGGTTGTTTGACGAGCTCCCATACATCATTCAGCTTGAATTGAAGAAGTTCGTCTTGCATGTCTTGGATCCACTCCGGTTCCATGAAAGCCTCACCAACTTTTGAAGGTTTTGTGATAGACACAAAGGAGAAATGCCCACAAAAGTTAACTAAGTGTGAAGCTTTTGAGCGAGTGAGAGGACCTGGCGCGTTGATGTCGTCGAGGATTCTGTCAAGTTCTACTTCATTTGCAATCCTCGAATGAGCTGGTTGAGGATTTCGTCTGGGCTGAGGAATTGGTTCTGGAGCAATTTCCTCAGGAGCATCTTCTTGATTTTCATCAGTGTTGGGAATGGTATCTTCATCAATTTCCTCAGTAGGAACAATGTCTTCAGTTGCTTTGAGCTTTATTGCTTCCTCAGGAGACAACTTATCTGGATCAGGAGGCAATTGCTCTCTTTGCGAGCCATTAGTTTCATCGAACCGCACATCTACAGTCTCAACAACCTTGTTGTGATAGTTGTTGAAGAGTCTGTAGGTGTGCGAGTCCTTTCCATAACCAAGCATAAAACCCTCATGTGCCTTAGGTGCAAACTTTGAGCTATGGTGAGGATCTCTAATCCAGCATTTTGCACCGAAGACTTTGAAATAACTTACATTGGGTTTCTTGTCTGTGAGGAGTTCATATGAGGTTTTCTTGAGGAATTTGTGAAGATATACTCTGTGGATGATATGGCATGCAGTGTTAATTGCTTCAGGCCAAAAGCGACGAGGAGTCTGATATTCTTCAAGCATGGTTCTTGCCATCTCAACCATAGTCATGTTCTTCCTTTCGACGACACCATTCGGTTGAGGAGTATAAGGAGCAGACAATTCATGAGTAATACCAAGTTGATCAAGATAATTCTCAAGACCAGTGTTTTTGAACTCTGTTCCATTATCACTCATGATGTGTTTGATCTTGACGCCGAAGTTCGTCGAGGCCCTTGAAGAAAATCGTTTGAAGACTTCCTGCACTTCAGTTTTATATAAAATGATATGCACCCATGTGTATCTGGAATAATCATCAACTATGACAAAGCCATATAAAGATGAAGCAATTCAAATGGACGAGTAGTGGTCATGATGGTCTTCGAGGGGTGCTTGGATCTGGTCATTTTCCCAGACTCACAAGCACCGCAGAGGTGGTCCTTGAGGAATTTGACTGATTCGATGCCGATGACATGCTTCTTCTTCGCGAGTGTGTGCAAATTCCTCATGCCTGCATGACCAAGTCTTCGATGCCACAACCACCCTTCTGAGGTTTTTGCTAGTAGGAAAATGGCTGGTTGAGGACCTGTAGAGAAATCAACAATGTACAAATCCCCTCTTCTAACACCTTCGAAGACTTTGGATCTGTCAGATTCCATGATGACAACACATCTATATCTTCCAAAGATAACAATCATATCAAGATCACAAAGCATTGAGACTGACATGAGGTTAAATCCAAGGGATTCAACAAGCATCACTTTGTCCATGTGCCTATCATTGGAAATAGCCACTTTGCCAAGTCCCAATACCTTGCTTTTATCCTTGTCAGCATATGTGATATGCTTCAGGGGTGATGGAGTTAGTGGCATATTCATCAACAAGCTTTTGTCACCAGTCATGTGGTGTGTGCAGCCACTATCAAGAACCCACTCAGTACTCTTGGGTTTGTCATCCTTTGAATCTTTTGCCATGAAGCAATAGGTTGGAGCGAAGTCATCAGCATAGTCATTAGTGTGGATGGCGTTATCATTTTCTTCAAGGTTGAAGATTGACTTGCTGACGAATGTGGTTGCAAGTGCAAGGCTAGCCTGCACAGATTCTGAGTCTTCATCATAACCCTCCTCTTTATCACATTCCTCGGATTCTGCCTCGGAATCCATTTCCTTGCCAATAAGTGTCCGAGCCTTTCTGAAACTAGTCTTCTTGTGCGATGAGGACTTTGAGGATGAGGATTTTGAGGATTTCTTCTTTTTCTTCGAGTCATCAGAACTTTCATCCTTGTATTTCTTCTTCTTTGATTCCTTTCCCCAACGAGGACAATCAGCAATGTAGTGACCTGATTTCTTGCATTTGTGGCAGGTTCTTTTCTTGTAGTCCTCACATGAAGATTATGATTTCCTCATATATCTTCTTGAAGATTTACCAAACTGGCCACGTCGTGTAAACTTCTGGAATTTCCTCACGAGCATTGCAAGCTCTTGTCCAAATTCTTCAGGATCACCAATGCTACCATCCGAGTCTTCTTCTTCAGATGAGGAAATTGCTTTGGCCTTTAGTGCACGTGGTCTAGAATAGCTTGGTCCATATAGATCTCTCTTTTCTTCTTGTTGGAATTCATGAGTATTGAGTCTTTCGAGTATATCAGCTGGATCAAGCATCTTGTAGTCTGGTCTCTCTTTAATCATCAGAATCCAAAATATCAAATGAAGAATCCAAAGGAGGACGCGGAGTGTGCCGAGCAAGGCCTACCACCCTGCTTCGAGAAATACGGTGACAAGCAGACCAGGAACTATGTCAGGGCCCGGTACAAGGTGGACCCAGTAACAAAGGAGCTTACCACGGATGCGAAGACTAGGGCGCTTGAGCGTGTTCTGGTAAGGAATACACCCCACGTAATTAGCTCCATATGGTTGCATTCTAATTAATGAAGCCAAATTTCTAAATGGTTCATTCCTTCCGCAGGACACTGAAAGCAGTAGCGCGGGGTCGTCTCAGAGATCCCATTGGGACACCAATTTAAATTGGGCGTTTAACATAATGAAAAACAAGGATAAGTCCAGTAAGCCGTCGTCAGCTGGTCGTGTGGCCGGCAAAGGCTTGTCCACGAAATGGTCGTCATACTATAACGCTGGTGGGCGAAAGGAGAGATATACCAACTTGGAGAGCCAGTCGCGCGAGGTTGAAGAACTCAAGGCAAAAGTGGCGCGGATTCCGAAGATGGTACAAGAGCTAGTGCAACACCAAGTGGGAGGGGTGATCACCGCCATTGTGCCTACCTTGATTGAGGGGCTGCAGGCGTGGATTGCGGGCGGCCAAGAGGGGCCGCCCCTGATTCCCAGCTTCACGGCCGGCAACTCGCACAACACGTAGGCGACGCCATTGATGTCTCCGGCGCCGGCCGGCACCTCGGCAGCAAGCGGCCCCTCCGTCACTTGCACGCCCGCCGTTGGCGGTGCCTCGACATTGGCCATGCTCGACGCCATCACGGTAACTAAGCCTCTCTCGGTCGATGACTTCATCTCCTTGCCTTTGACTGGGATCCCCTGACGCCCTACATGTTTCCGCAGGGCGCCGGCGCCGACGTTCCATGCACTCTCCTGCACTTCATGGGCGGCGAGTTGATCGATGTCGCCAAGGGCAGAATCGTTCAACCGGGCAACCCCATGTTCCACGGTAAACCGATGCCACCCACCACGTATAGGGTTCAACTGGTTTGGGTGTTGCCAGGCTGTGACGACTTGTTACCTCCGTTCCACCCTGCTGGGGCCGACAAAGATGATGTGATGACCCTCAGCGCCTGCTTAAGCTGGCCCTTGCTTTGGCCGAAGAGCCAGATTCGTTTGGGGGCGGGGGACACCACCCCACAGACAACACCGCCAGTCGTGCCGGCGGCAAGCCATGGCAAGACCGCCGCAACGCTACCCGACATGCATATGGCACAGGATCCGGACGACGACGATGGTACATTTACCAAGGTCGATAAGTACTTTGCCGAACATGGGTACTGTGAGGAATTCTTGGGGCCTCCTTCTCAAGAACCCAACCCTGCAAAAGACGACCGCGATCTAGCTGGTACCGCGGAGAAACCCAATTGCAACAGGCGTTGTCTGGCGTTTAGTTTTGAGGAGACGCCTCCAGCTGCCGCCTTCACCGAGCCTCAGATAGCCGAGGTGTGAAATATTATCAGCCCCAACACACTCAAGAAGGTGGTCTCTGAGCAGATGAACTCGATCCCATTACATCAGCAGAAGAAGGGACGGAAAAGAAAGACTAACAAGGGTGCGAGCCAGCCGACACTGAGTACGATCCGTGCTCTGGACGGGCCACCTTCACCTAAGGATATCTTGAGGAGGGTGCATGTGCCGGGTAGGCCGATGCTACTGACTAATCTGCTCAATGCTGCAACCGGTGCTATGCGGAGTCTACATGACAGTGTTCTTTGTTTGGAGAAGCGGCGTCTCTCCGAGAATAATGTGGCATACCCGGTTTTCGTGGCCAAGGTGCCAGAGGGCAAGGGCTTTGTCGATAGCGCCATCGGGGGTATGATCGTCCTGCGGTTTGCTGACATCTTCGCTATGTTTAACCTTCATCCACTTCACTACACCTTCGTTCGGCTGTTTTCGCTGAGTATGGAGATGCGGATCATTAGAGACAAGACCCCGGACCTAGTGATAGTCGACCCCTTCTATATGCGTGCCAAGATCTTGGGCAGCGCTGGGGACCGGCAAGTCGCGAGTTCATACCTCGAAGGCGTCATTCTGGCAAACTCAGAAAAGGATAACTTCCTCGTGCCTTACTTTCCCTGGTAAGTTATCCCTTCATCGCCACGTAACATATGATTTCTTAGATTTTGATCGTCCTTTTTTTCTAACATTCCATGTTTTGTGCAGTGACACACGTTGCACACTCATCCTCTTAAGCCTAAAATATTCCATGGCCACGTATTTCGACTCGGACCGTCAGTCAAAAAAAGACTACACAAATATCAAGAAAGTTCTTGATGAAGCTCTTCCCGGCTACGCCATATCTGGAGGCACCTTCAGTAGGACAAGTCTCAGGCACGGCAAGCACGTGTTCACGCACAATACGATGTTCGCCTACGTCAAGCAGCCGCCTGGCAGTCAGAAGGATGCCTACTACGCCCTCCATCACATGCAGGCGATCATACAGGATAGTAATCACCTTCGACTACCAAATAATCTCAAAGATTGGGCCGCACGCTTGTCGGCAATCCAGGATGCGGACATCTGACAAGAATTCTTTCGCATCCAGTCGGAGTTTGCGGAAATCATCCATCAAGATGTCCTTCGTACCTCGGGGCAGTTCTACCTCAGATCTCCGTTGTCCAATAGTGAGATAGATACAATGCTACAAATGCAGGCTGACAACGACCGCAATTTCATGACCATCACGAAAGACGGCGGCTTCATCCACGTTCCCGTGAATCGCTACTAATTCATGTTGCAATATTAAACTTTAATGAACTGGTATGTCTCTTTGTTTGGACAGTCGTTCAACTTATATATAATCGATGCTATTTATTAGTAGGACCATGAATCGTGCTGTTATAGTTGTAATATTAAACTTTAATGAACTTGTATGTCTCTGTGAATTGCTACTAACGTTTTGTTTGGCTAGTGCATAGAGATGCCGTCGTATGTTGTGTACAAGGGTAAGGTTCCCGGAGTCTACGACGACTGGGAGGAGTGTCGGAGACAGGTTCACCGATTCAGCGGTAACAGTTACAAAGGGTACACCACAAGGGCGGAGGCGGAAGTTAGATACGCGCGCTATCTAGCGGGAGAGAGGAGGGAGCGTTGGAGGAACCGGATGAAGACCAGTTTCATTGCGATTATGCTCATTGTGATGACCGCAGCTCTCTTCTATGTGATGGTAGTTTAGATGGTCGATATCGACTTGTAGTGTGAAGACAAACTCGCTACTCGCGGTCTCGAGACTTGTAATGTTCTAACTTTGTTCGGTATTTTAAATTCGGAGACTAATATGATGAATTGTATTCGGAGACTAATCTTCTATTGTATTCGATAAATCTGTTGTTTATATGTTGTGCTATCTATATTCTGTGCAATAATATATTTTGTAATCTGTGCAAATATCAGAAAAAATAAAATAAATACCTAATATTCATACTAGTGGCGCATCACTCAGCACACTAGTGGCGCATCGCTCAGCACACTAGTGGCGCATCACTCAGCACACTAGTGCGCCATTAGTAAGCCAGAGCATATGGGTAAATATGGCCCTGGGAGGCATACTAATGGCGCACCATAAGCTATACTAATGGCGCACCAGGATCTATACTAATGGCGCACCAGGATCTATACTAATGGCGCACCGGGATCTATACTAATGGCACACCAGGATCTATACTAATGGCGCACTACTTGCTGCACCATTAGTATACCAGATACTAATGGCACACCGTGAGCAATACTAATGGCGCACTAGTGCGCCATTAGTATACCAGATACTAATGGTGCACTTGTGGTGCGCCATTAGTAAAAAATCTAATGGCATGATGCTAGTGGCGCACCTATAGTGCGCCATTAGTAGCAAAAATAGGTGCGCCATTAGCAAGCCTTTTCCTAGTAGTGAATGTCTCGAGCTCCCAGTGCTTCCAGTTCATTTGATATGTCAGTGAGGCGATCAAAGGTATCTTGGCAGCTCTTATTGTCAAGCCTCTTGAAGCGATTGAAGAGATTGCAAAGAACATCAACACGAGAATCACGCTGGGTCGATACTCCTTCATTAACTTTGGACAGCCTTTCCCATGTAAGTTTTTCTGAGCCCAAAGCACTCACTCTACCATACTGGCCCTTTCTCAGATGGACACAAATGATATTTTTCGCTTGAGAATCAAGTTGCTTGAATTTCTTCACATCAGCGGCAGAGACAGTAGAGTGACAATAGGGACGCCATGTTCCACAATATACCAGAGATCGTTGTCAATAGCTTGTAGATGCATCTGCATCTTGGTCTTCCAGAAGGGAAAGTCCTTTCCTTCGAAAGTAGGACATCATGCAGTAACCTTGATCATGCCTACAGTCGACATAAATAAAACTCTAGGTGGTTAAACCAAAATCACACAGAACAAGGGAGTACCTTGCTCTGATACCAATTTAAAGTGCGTTATATCGACTAGAGGGGGGGGTGAATAGGAGATTTTTAGAATTTCATGACTAAGGAAATTCCTTGTGAGGAAATTCCTCACTAATGACTAACTTGGAGCGGAAACAACAAAAGGATCATGAGTGCAAAGTATCACTACAACAGTTTTTCATGGTGAAGAATATGAAAACCATTTTGCACAGTACGCACGCATGGAGAAAACAGATGAGGATTAAGTCGCGTGAAGAATTTGGGGTTGAGAAATTTCAGAGAAAGTCTTCAGCAAATTCTTCAAACAGTGACAGTGAAAATCATCAACACACAATCTGAGGAATGTAAAGAGTTGAAGAAATAGAACCCGTTTCACAGTGAAGACAGTGGTTGATGACCTAGTTCCAACTGCTGTGACAGTTGTACATCTGGTTTGGAGTGGCTTGGTATTGAAACCAAAAGACACACAGTCCCTACCGTATTCTCCTTGGGCTAAGAACACACAGTCCTCGCCCAACACTCGTGGTAAGTCTTCAGGGCAGACTTCCAAACCCTCACAAACTTGATCACCTGGCGGTCCACAATTGACTGCTGGATTGCTGTAGACCATGACGCCTAACCATCCGGAGGATGCACAGTCCTCTAAGGTAAAAGGCTTCAGTCCCACACAGGAACAACTTCTTCAGTGATGCTCAATCACTTGGTTTTTGGTTTGGTGTTTGGGTTATTTCCTCACTGATGGATTACTCTCGAAGACTCTAAGGAATTTGGATTGCTCTTATGACAAGTGTCAGTTTCCAACGGAGCAGCCAACCAGCTAATGGTTGAGGGGGGAGACTATTTATAGCATGGGAGCATCCCAACATGATTTGACATTAATGCCCTTAAATGATATGACCGTTGGTGTGGATAAGACCAATGATGTGGCACGACTTGCGGTAACGGTCAGGACCCTCAACCGTGAGAGTCCTCATGTCTTTCATATTCCTCACTTGAGGCTTTTGGTAGGATTATGCTTGGGTTGAGCATCATGAGGAAATTCATTCCACGTGTTACTTTGACCCCCTTTAACAGTACGGTGTTCCTATGACTCAAAAGTGAAGAAAATAAAATAGACAAAAATAAATCTTCATGCTTCAAAATCTTCAGATTGTTTTTCTTCAGGACACACCGAATTCCTCATTTTCAATTTCTTCATGAGGAATATCAATTTCATCGTAATTCCTACACGATTTAATTCTTTAGCTTCAGACCAATTTCTTGAGCCGAAGATATACATTTTTAGGGGTCGATAATCATCGAATATTTCAAACTCCTCAGCGACTTATAGATCGTGTGTACACTCATGAACACATTACATACTTAACCCATAAGTCTTCAAACCACCAAAATCACTAAGGGGCACTAGATGCACTTACACAAGCCAACAGGGCGCACCCCGTGAATGCGCCCTCATAACTTGTGGGGCCCTCGTATCCCTCCCGGACTCAGAATTCTTCCCGAGCACGTATTCTTACCTGGAATAATTCATTATATATACTCCCGAGTGTTCTGATCACCGCATCATGAGTTTCTCCTCTATTATTGTTTCGAGTTGTTTTTCTGGTAGGCCTGAGAATATGTCGTCTCAAGATTTGGATGGAGAGAGCTATGCTTCCCACTATATTTCTGACACGAAGATCTTTGGGGATATCTATCCCTACCTTTGATCCACTGATGAGGAGGCAGACAATGATTTGGAGGAAATAAAGGAAGCCAACTCAGATGAGGACGAAGTTCCATTACCTCAACCCGAAGATATGCATGTGTAATTTAAGAAGTCCAATCTCCCAAACATGGTAAATAAATCTATGGATCAATTTATCGTATCACGTTTTCTGCAACAAAGCAAGATTTCATTATTCAAAAAGATATTGAAGTTCGAGCAAGAGAACGTTGACTTGAGAGAGGAGAATTTTATCCTCTGATGTAAGTTGGAGAAGAAGAATGCTGCTGCCCCACCACCCTCACCTGAGGAGGAAGCTTGAGTACATGGGTATGGCACCACCCTTGGCTTGTTCCAAGCTTGGGGGAGGTGCCCCATTATCGTATCACCATCACTTCCATCATTACTATCTATCTTAGTTCGATTCTTAGTTGTTTCATGATTTCGAGAAATAAAATTTCAGATTTGCTTTTCTTAGGATTTTGCTTTGAGTTACATCTATCCTTGCAATCGAGTATGCGAGATATATAATAAAGATTAGTTGAGTTTTTGTGGTTTACCCGTGGGCACCCATGATCATAGCATGTCAAAAAAATAAAGATAAATATCATATTCTCATCTCATGATAAGTAATGACTTCACAGAAAAGGGGTTTAAGTGATAAAAGTTGTTTATAGTAAAAAACATAGTATTAGTCATTATTGCAATCTAAGCAACATTATCATAGAGAGGGGAGACTCATATATAAATATACTATCCTAGACATCTTTTATGATTGTGAGCCTTCATGAAATATTATATAATGATCAAGTGTTGATGTTGGACATGGAACACAATGTAATGATCATGGTAGTTTATATTCACATAGAAGTTATATGGTCTTGGATCCTTCAACATATGATTCTTGCCTTAGATCCTTTGCTAGCCCAAAAATTCTACACTAAGTAGAGATACTACTTATGCATCCATAACCCTGAAACCCAGTTTCTTGCCATGAGAGTCCACAATACCTACCTATGGATTGAGTAAGATCCTTCAAGTAAGTTTTCATCGGTGCATAAAGCAATAGAAATTGCTACTAAATATGTATGATCTTTTATTGCAAGGGAAAATAAGCTTTGTACAATAGTGATGGCAAAGAAATAAAAGCAACAAAGTGCATAATAAAGTTTGTTATCATAAGGGGCAATATAAAGTGATGTTTCCTTGCATTAAGAGTTTGGACATCCAATAGATTAAAAGCTCATGACAACCTCTGCTTCTCTCTATGAAGGGCATATCTCTTACTTTCAGGAGTTTAACTCTGTGCTTGAGTCATTAAAGTTTGTTGCTCTTCTAACCTATTAATTCTATAGTGTCAAACATCATGTGTTGAGTAAAGATTCACATCCATATATCCAAGTGGATGTAGATGATCATGATTTATTATTGTTGACATAATCCTTAAGATAAGTAAGTTTGGTGGCAAATCATTTAAGCCCTTATCTTCCTATGTGTCCTACGGAAAGATGAGCTCCAAAGATATGCCTTGAGTGTGAGTAATCATAGAAGATTAAATGATAGTTGAGTAAGTGAACTTGCCAAATATAAAGCTCTTACATACACTCTCGTCTAGATTATGATGAACTATGATTGCCCTAATGACTGAGAACATAGTTTGTTGATTTTCAATAAAGTTTATGCTTCATACTCCAGTAGTTGTGAAAGAATTGCTACTTGTTTATGAGAAGTTATATGATAAATACTTGCTGCTATGTTTATATTCATGATGCTCTCATGCTCGCATTCTATTTTTATCGACACCTCTCTCTCAAATCACGTGGTCCTTATTTTCGAGCTTGGCTTCCGCTTGAGGACAAGTGAGGTCTAAGCTTGGGGGAGTTGATACGGTCATTTTGCATCATGAATTACTATTGATATTTGTGTTGATCATGTCCATTATCCATCATTATCATATAATTATTATGCCTTTCCCTCTCAATGCAAGGTACTTCACTATATGGAAATATCTCAAAACTGGAATTCTAGACTGGGAAACTGAGAAAAAGGCAGAAAATCAACTTGCTCCAAATAACCTGAAACTTTATGGAGAATTCGTCTAGAATTTTTGCTCTGAAGATATATCATAGAGGGGCCGCGAGTGATGTCTACTACACAACTTTATTCTTGTAGACTATGTTGGGCCTCCAAGCACATAATTGTGTAGGACACACGCAATTTTCCCTCAAAAGGATCACCTAAGGTTTATCAATCCGTGGGAGGAGTAGGATGAAGATGGTCTCTCTCGCACAACCCTGCAATCAAATACAAGAAATCTCTTGTGTCCCCAGCACACCCAATACAATGGGAAATTGTATAGGTGCACTAGTTTGGCGAAGAGATGGTGATACAAGTGTAGTATGGATAGTATATATAGGTTTTTGTAATCTAAAAATATAAAAACGACATGTAATCTATCCGATGGACTTGTGATCATATTATCTATGATATATATTTGAGTCTTTGCTGATTTCTTATATGCATGATTTGATATCCTTGTAAGTCTCTCCGAGTCTTGGGTTTTGTTTGGCCAACTAGATCTATGATTCTTGCAATGGGAGAAGTGCTTGGTTTTGGGTTCTGCCATGTGGTGACCTTTCCCAGTGACAGTAGGGGCAGCAAGGCACACATCAAGCAGTTGCCATCAAGGGTAAAAAGATGGGGTTTTTATCATTGGTTTGAGATTATCCCTCTACATCAGGTCATCTTGCTTAAGGCCTTACTCTGTTCTTATGGACTTAATACACTAGATGCATGCTGGATAGCGGTCGATGTGTGGAGTAATAGTAGTAGATGCAGAAAGTATAGGTCTACTTGTTTCGGACGTGATGCCTATAGAAATAATCATTGCATAGATATCGTCATGACTCTGCACAGTTTTATCAATTGCTCGACAGTAATTTGTTCACCCACCGTCTACTTGCTTTCATGAGAGAAGCCACTAGTAAACACTACGGCCCCCGGGTCTATTCACATCCATCGTTTACATCTCCGCTTTTACTTTGCTTTGTTACTTTGTTGATTTCAGTTCTCACTTGGCAAACAATCTATAAGGGATTGACAACCCCTTCATAGCGTTGGGTGCAAGCTTTTGTGTTTGTGCAGGATCTTGAGATACTCTTCCGCCGGATTGATACCTTGGTTCTCAAACTAAGGGAAATACTTACCGTCGTTGTGCTACATCACCCTTTCCGCTTCGAGGGAACACCAATGCAAGGCTCCAAGGCCACGGGGGAAATCCTTTGCATACTTGCCTACGAAGTCCCTTAAGGCGTAGCCATAGCTGAAGGATTCCTGGTGCCGTCGACACAACTATTTCTGGCGCCGTTGCAAGGGATACACAACAAAACAATCAGGTATTCACAATCATAAAAGATGTCCAAGATAATATATTTGTATACGAAAGTTCTCTTTATTATACTAATCATTCATGAATTGCTTGTATGACCGATTTGATGATTGTCAAACTTCAGGTGATTTTACTTTACAAACCACATGTGAAGCTACTAAAATGCATAATGCACATTGATAATTTCAGATTTATGATATTCAATTCATTCATAGTTTACTCTTAGGGTATGAGTGAAGCACAAGAGTAAACATCAAACTACTCTCAGAAGATATAAGTGAAGATCAATGAGTAGTTGAACGATCAAGTAGTTATGTGAGGACTCTTTCTCAATAAGTATTTTTAGATCTGATATTTTATTCCAAACAGCAAACAAAACAAAAGACACTCCAAGAATAGTACATATCATGTGGACAAATAAAAATGTGGGCTCAACATAGGCTACTGATATTTGTTTGATGAAGAGACATGGGATGCGTAGCATCCCCAAGCTTAGATGTTTGAGACTTATTGAAATATTTACTTGGGGTGCCTTGGGAATCCCCAAGCTTGAGCTTTTATATCTCGTTGAGTCGTCTCATATCCCGGTTTCACATAAGTCTCAAAAACTTCATCCACACAAAACTTGAAAAGAACTCGTGAGATAGGTTAGTACACATAAAAGAAAATCAACAATTAATGTACTGCCAAGACAAGTAGCATAATAATTTTCAAACATTATGTACTGTATACTATCATTTATACAATTCATATCCACCAATATAAGCCATGAAAACTCTAGGATAAGTAGATAACAAAACTATGAGAGCAATCTGTCCAAACAAAAGAGTCTATATCAATCTATTTAAACAATGTACTTATGTAACTCCAAAAATTCTGAAATTTAGGAAGTGATAAACAATTTGTATGATAATACGGTGTAAAAATTGGATAAACTTTCCATGTTCTAGTAAAATCTGATAATTCGAATAATACAACAAAAGTTTCTGTTTTTGTACACCACACATCACACATGCAATTCAAGCATTCTAAAGGAAGTTCTTGGAAATTTTTATTTAAAAAAATTTATAAATAACATCTAAAAGAGAACAACAAAATAAAATGATTCTCCAAGAAAAACACATGTTATGTGACGAATAAAAATATAGTTCCAAGTAAGATATACCGACAATGTTGGAGACGAAAGAGGGGATGCCTTTCGGGACATGCGAGAGCTTAGACGCTTGAGTATTCCTTGGATATTACCTTGGGGGCTCCTTGGGCATCACCAAACTTAGGTTCTTGCTTCTCCTTATTCACCAAATATCAGTATCTCACCCAAAACTTTAAAACTTCAATCACACAAAACTTAACGGAACTTCGTGAGATGGGTTAGTGTAATAAAGATAGATGATTCACTTAGGTATTTTCATGATAAGATTCATAATTATTCTCACATTATAACTACTGTATTCTCTCATTCCCATAGTTTATATCACGAAATATAAGCTATGGAAACAATAAAATAAGTAAACTATGCATGCAAAACAGAATCTGTCAAAAACACAACAGTCTGTGAAGATATTAATGAACACCATACTTCCCCAACTCTAAAAATTCTGAACAATTAGGACAATGTAGATGATTTGAATACTAAAACTATGTACAATTTCAGAACTTTTTAAATGTCCAGTAATATGAGAGAAATTCTGCACTGTACGTAAAAGTTTCTGCTTTTGCACAGAATCAAACAAGCAAGTATCCCCACTATCCCAAAGGCTTTACTTGGCACCTTATTGAAATAAAAGCTATAAAACATGATTACCACAGTAGCTTTTTCATGTGAACACACAAAAACAGATATTAAAAGTGTTGGGTTGTCTCCCAACAAGCATTTTTCTTTAATGCCTTTTTGCTAGGCATGATGATTCCAATGATACTCGTATAAAAAGTAGTAACTGAGGCATGCAAGTGAGCATCATGAATCACGTTACAAATACATTTAAGTCTAACACATTTCCTCTGCATAGGGGTTTTTCGAAAAAACAATTTATTGTAGCAATAATCAACTTGCATAGGAATTTAAAACAAGCATGAGTTCAAAAATTTGAACGCATAGGGAGAAAACTTGATATAATTGCAATTCCTACAAGCATATGTTCCTCCCTCATAATAATTTTCGGTATCATCATGAACTAATTCAATAATATAACTATCAACTAAATCATTATTTTAATTATGCACAAGCATATTTTATTACTACCCATGCAAGCAAAATTCTTATCATTCGTAGTAGTGGGAGCAAAGTCAACAAAATAACTACCATGAGATACTTGATTGATATAATCCATGTGAAAATTAAAATCACAATGACAAGTTTCGTGGCTATGCTTATTCTTTATAGCATAAATGTCATCACAATAATCATCATAGATAGGAGGCATGATTTCATCATAATAAATTTGCTCATCAAAACTCGGGGGACTAAAAATACATATTCAAAGAATTCATACTAACAATACATCTATCACGCTCATCATTCAAGGAATTCACATTAAACATTTTTATAAATTCTTCCTCTAGCAACTGAGCACTATTTTCCGAAACATCATTTTCACGAATGACATTATAGAGACGAAGCAAATGAGGCAACCTGAATTCCACTTTTTATTTTTCTTTTACAAAACCAAATTAGCGAAAAATAGTAAACTAAAAGATTCAATAGAAAGATCTAAATATATTCCTTGAAGCACTCACATCTCCTGCAATTGCGCGAGAAAAGAGCTTGATGTCTACTACACAACTTTATTCTCATAGACCATGTTAGGCCTCCAAGCGCAAAGTTTTGTAGGATATTAGAAATTTTCCCTCAAGTGGATGAACTAAGGATTGTCAATACATGGGAGGTGTAGGATGGAGATGGTCTTTCTCAAACAACCCTGCAATCAAATACAAGAAATCTCTTGTGTCCCCAACACACCCAATACAATGGCAAATTGTATAGGTGCACTTGTTCAGCAAAGAGATGGTGGTACAAGTGTAGTATGGATAGTAGATATAGGTTTTCATAATCTAAAAATATAAAAAGAGCAAGGTAGCAAGTGTAAAACAACGAGCAAGATGTTTGATAAATGCTTGGAAATAAGGCCTAGGGTTCACACTTTCACTAGTGCAATCTCTCAACAATGCTAACATAATAGAATCATATGATCATCCCTCCACATGCAACAAAGAATCACTCCAAAGTTCCTATCTAGAGGAGAACAATAAGATGAAATTGGTGTAGGTAGTAGAACCACCTCAAAGTTATTCTTTCTGATCAATTTTTGAGCTATTCCTATAAGTGTCACAAACAACCCTAGAGTTCGTACTTGAATAACACCCATGACACATATCAATCAACCCTAATGTCACCTAGATACTCCAATGTCACCTCACTTATACATGGGTAATTATACGGCATACATCTAACAAATTCAGATCTATCAAATTCAATCCAACACAAAGAACTTCAAGGAGCACCCCAAGGCAATCAACTCCTATGCATAGATCCCCAAGGTCACTGGAATCCGCAAGTTGATGCCATAACATATATCAAGTGAATCACTTGAATACCCCAATGTCACTATGGGTATCCGCATGCAAGACATACATCAAGTGTTCTCAAACCAAAATATTCAATCAACCATAACGAGATCTTAAGGGGAAAGATTCAATTCATCACAACAAGGTAGTAAGGGAATAACATCATATGATCCAACTAGATTAACAAAGCCCGTGATACATAAAGATCATGACATCTCAAGAACACGAGAGAATGAGACTAAACACATAGCTACTAGTACAAAACCTCAACCCCGAGGATGAACTACTCCCTCCTCGTCATGGCCTCCACCAGGAAGATGAACATGGACACGAGAGATTATTTCCCCTCTCCGGCAGGGTACTCGAAAGGCTCCAGATGGGTTTTCTGTTGATACAGAGGGTTGCAGCGATGGATTGGAAGTTCTCTCTTTATTTGTGGGGGTTCTGATCTATATACATATAGGATTTTTCTGTGTTGGAATCACGCCAAACGGAGCCACATGGCCCCACAAGCCATCAGGGCGCCACCTAGGGGGGTTGTGCCATGTTGGCTTGTGCACCATTGGTGGCTCCCCTCTAGTGGTTCTTCCCTCCAATATTGCTTATTTCCTCTAGAAAAAATATAAAAAAGTTTTGAGCGATTCCAAGAACTTTCATATTCTTCACAAAAAACACCATGTTAATTCTACTGAAAACAACATCAGTCCGGGTTAGTTCTAAATAAATCGTATAAAGTGCATCAAAACCATTTAAAAGTATTGTAAACATAAGAAAACATGGTATGAATACTTCATAAATTATCGATCCTTTGGAGACATATCAACCAGCTGGGCACAAGCCATCAGGGTGTGGCCACCCTCTGGCGACCATCTTCTCCTATATGGTCTATTTTACCCTAGAAAAAGTCATAAGTTATATTTCAGGACGAAGCGCTGCCGTCTTGAGGAAGAAACCTGGGCAGAGGCCCTTTTGATCTCTTACAAAGAGATTCCGCGCGAGGAATTCCTCTCTGGGAGGGGGAAATAAAAGCCATCGTCATCACCAATGCTTGCTCCTTCATGGGAGGACCAAGCTTCACCAACATCTTCACCAGCACCATCTCATCTCCAACCCTATTTCGTCACGCTTATTCAATATTTGTCTCAAAACCTCAAATTGGTACATGTGGGTTGCTAGTAGTGTTGATTACATCTTGTAGTTGATGCTTGTTGGATTAGTTGGTGGAAGACATTATGTTGAGATCCTTAATTCTTATTATTACACCTCTAATCTTGAACATGTTGATGTTGTGTGAGTAGTAATTATTGTTCCTGAGGACATGGGAGAAGTCTTGTTATAAGTAATCATGTAAAGTTGGTATTCATTCGATATTTTGATGATATGGATGTTGTTACTTCTCTTAGTGGTGTCATGTGAACGTCGACTACAAAACACTTCACCATGTTATGCGCCTAAGGCAAGTCATTGTGGAGTAACAAATAGATGATGGGTTGCGACGGTGACAGAATCTTAAACCCTAGTTTATGCGTTTCTTGATAAGGGGCTGATTTGGATCCACATGTTTCATGCTATGGTTAGATTATTCTTAATTCTTTTTTCGTAGTTGCGGATGCTTGAGAGAGGGGGTAATTATAAGTAGGTTGTTAGTTCAAGTAAGAATAACACCTTAGCATTGGTCCACCCACATATCAAATCATTAAAGTAGCGAACATGAATCAACTTAATATGATGAAAATGACTAGATGAAAGTGCGTTCTATCGACTAGAGGGGGTGAATAGGAAATTTTTAAGAATTCATCACTGAGGAATTTCCTTGTGAAGAAATTGCCGAGTCATGAACAATGGGCAGTGGAATAAGTACTTAGACGAATGTGCAACACAACAAAAGCATAGTATTCATGATGAAATGAAACACAGAATTCACACGAGTAGCGTGATCAAGATACGCACGTGAAGAACAAGTGAAGTGAAGGATTTGGGATGAGGAAGTTGTGGAAGTTTTTAGTCAAAATCTTCAAACAGCAATGATCAATTTCATTAACACATAAATGGGGAAATAGAAGGGTTGTGGAAATAGAACCACGTACTCGATGAAGACAATGATTTGATGACCCAGTTCCAACTGCTATGATAGTCGTCCATCTGGTTTGGAGCGGCTTGGTATTTAAACCAAAGGACACACAGTCCTAGGACACTAAGTCCTTATAGTATCCTCCTTGAGCTAAGGACACACAATATTCCCCCAACACTCGTGGTAAGTCTTCAGGGCAGACTTCCAAACCCTCACAAACTCGATCACCCGACGATCGACAATTTACTGCAGGATGCTCTAGACCACTGACGCCTAACCGCCTCGAAGATGCACAATCTTAAAAGGTAACAAGCATCGGTTCCACACACGAACAATCTCTTCAGTGATCTCAATCACTTTGGGTTTTGCGTTTTGGTTTGGGTGTTTGGGGTTTTTCCTCATCGATGATTTTCTCTCAAAGTCTTCGAGGAATCGATTGCTCTCAAATGACAAGTATGAGTTTCTCTCGCGGAGCATCCAACTAGCTAGAGGTCATGGAGGCGGCTATTTATTGCCTAGGAGCAATCCCAACATGATTTGACATAAATGCCCCAATGATATGACCGTTCTGTGGATAAGGTTTGGGGATAGCTGGCGCGTGGCGCAACAATGGTCGGAACTTTCAAGCTGTGAAAGCCCTCATGTCTCTCATATTCCTCACTTGTAGGTAATTCACACTCGCGAAAACCTAACTCCTTAGTTAGAGAAATTTCCTCAAAGACCAGAAGATATTCGTCTCCATCACTGATTTTTTTACTAAACTATAAATGATTTCCAAAGGCTTCACTCAAAGGATTGGGTATGTGTATGCTTTGAGATGAGCATCACTTGGAAACTTTTCCTTAGTTTTACGTGGATCCCCTTTAATAGTACGATGGCCCTTTGACTCAAAAGAAAGGAAATGAAACTACGAAAACAAAAGTCTTCACGCTTCAAAGTCCTCGCATCAATATCTTCAAGGACACACCAATTTCCTCGCTTTCAAAGTCTTCGTGGAATTACCAAAGTCTTCAGTCGAAGACATTCATTTTTTAGGGGTCGATGTTCATCGAATAACTCAAACTACTCAATGAATTATAGAGCATGTGTACACTCACAAACACATTGTTCTCTTAACCTATAAGTCTTCAATACACCAAAATCACTAAGGGGCACTAGATGCACTTACACTAGACAAAATTCCCATGTGTCCTCGGGAGTGCTTGTTACCTATAAGAGAACTTTCAGGCATGTCCTTTGCTTTAAAAAGGATTGGGATACCTTGTTGAACCTTTGTTACGGTTGTTACTTGTCACTTGTTATGAATTATCTTGCTACAAAACTATCTATCACTCCTACTTACATCACTTGTAGAGAATTCCTTGCTGAAATCTACTTATCATTTCCTTTTGCTCCTTGTTGGGTTCGACACTCTTACTTATTGAAAGGACTATGATTGATCCCCTATACTTGCTGGCCATCAGTAGGTATGGTGGCTGTTTTGAGGAAGATATATGGTGTCTTATGTGTGATAGAGCGTGTGATATCACGGGGTTTGGATGCACCAGCGAAGGATGCGCTGATCCTCGAGGTGAGAATGGGTAATGCACAATAACAAAGAAGCTAGCAATTATGGAAATGTGAGAGTGCATACATCCATGGATTCACATTAGTCACTGAGAACTCACATACTTATTGTAAAGACTATTAGATCTCTCAAAGCAAAGTACTACTCGCCTAGCCCATAAGGTAAGACCCGCTTGAAGACTAACTCAGATTTCTCCCCCTTTATCCTCAAGTGAAGAAAAGGGATGAAACTGAGGACTAACGCCCCTGAAGAATTTGAACTTTCCAGCATTGTCGAGGTTGTTTGTCGTTGTTGGGCCGGCACCAGTGTCGACAGGATCCTCAGCTTCATCACTTGAGCGTGATGAAGAAAATGAACTAGTCACCAGCAAAGGAACATGAACCTTCTTACATTTCTTCTGGCCGGCCATGACCAGTCAAAGTCTTACTGAAATTCCATCTCCTTGATTTCTTCACGAATCTTGACTTGAGATAGAATGGCCCATGTGCGATCGAAGATTTCGTAAAGATAGTAGTGATTCTTCCTCACAACGTTATGCGTCGCAGTCATATCAAGCACAATGGCACCAAAATGATGATTTACCCACTTGTGATTGCGATCGACCTTTTTATCAAGACTTAGAAGAGGCTCATAGTCAGTCATCATGCATACGGCAAACTCACGAGGAACTTTAGCTGAGGCCTTTGCAGCGGAGTCTTGTGATGCAATGTCATAATTCGTTGAGTAGGATGCATCCTTGCAAAATTGTCCATCAAGGGGATGATATCCTTCATCAATAATCATTTTTCCATTGCCTTCAATCATCTCAAAGGATTTCTTGATGACTTCGAGTGGGGGGCAAATAGTTAAAGTGATTTTGAAAATCAGCTTTGTAAGGAATTGAGGATGTGGCCCTGATGAATTTCAAGATCCAAGCCGCATAAGGCTTCAGCCCATAGGGTGACATAGCAATATTGGCCAAAGTCCTCATGAAGAAATCATGAATATTTATGGGAATCCTATGAAGGATGTTGAATAGCAAATTCTTCATGATCCCCACAACGTCTTCTTCTTTAGAGTTGTGACCCTTGATAGGGTTGTGGATTTTTCTCAAGATGCGGTACACAATCCTTGGCATATACAAAAGATCCTTGACGAGGAATGTGGTCCTTGGTGGCTTGCCAGGAGCCAAAGGCTTCATCGGCACTTGCGTCAGGTGATTTGGCAGCTTAGGTTCATTAGATGTATCTGGATCCTTCTGAGGGGATTGCAACTCGGACCACACGAAGCAATTCCGTTGCTCGAGAAATGTAGTGTGTGTCTTCTGTCATCTAGTCAAGAACCCAAGTGTTTACATCTTGTGCTTCACCACAGAGATGCAGAGTGGCATAGAATTGAAGAATTAGCTCTTCATTCCAGTTGCAAATATCCATGCAGAACGACAGTAGGCCAGCATCATAAAGAACATTGAGGACTGGCGCGAAGTAGGGAATGAGTTCCATGCGTGCATGAGAAATTTGCTGATGTTGAAAGAGCTTATTCTTCCCAAAGAGCACAATACCATAGAAGTTCATCTGAGTGGCAGTCTAGAACCTCTTGCGCCTTATCCTCGCGGAGTCATGTGGATTTGCACCAATGAAGTAATGATGTTCATCACAAAAATTCTCCATGAGTAATTTGGGTTTGTTTGTACCTCTGAAGGACTGAAGAGTCTTGGGTTGAAGATTTGGCTTGTATCTGCCCACAAGGCTTCGGAGCTCTTCTTCTAGTCTAAGGAACTTGAGTCACAACTACCGTTGACTGAGGATTTTGAACATGAGACTCATCAGCAGTATCCTCACCTTGAGGAGAAGTTTCTTCAGCCACAAGTTCTTTAGTTTGAGGAACATGCTTTGCAGATTCATCAATGACCGGTGCAACAATGTCCTAAGTGGCGGTTTGATTCACTGTTTCTTCAGCTGTTGTAGCTGTTTCTTCCTTCGGGATAGATTTCATTGGAGTGTGTTTGTCCTCAGACCCGGTATTAATGTCTCCAGTGATAGCAGGGGACTGAGGATTTTGAGGAAGTGGAGTGGCCAAAAGTGAGTCGGGATGAGCTTCTTCCCAATAGTCATTGTTCATAACTGGTATTTGGCAGCCAATGTCCATGTATTCATCCATTTCTTCAGTGCCAACCTCTATTCTCTGCTAAGGCGGAGGTGATGACGCTTGAGGAATTGAAGTATTTGGTTTCACTTCAATTTCTTCATCAATCTCCTGTGTGGAAGCAGCAGATCGGTTATCTTGAATTTCTTCATCCCCTTCTGGGATGACTTGATCGACGCCAAATGGCACCATCTCATAAGAGGGTACCATGCTGATTGGAGCAACATCAATTGGCGCACTCGAGGAACTTGACAAAGTCCTCAAGTGTTTGGCTTCTGAGGAATCTATGCTTGTCGACGCCTTCTTCTTAGCGGCTTCCTTTTCAGCATCCTTTGTTTTATTCACTTATGATATGAAGGAAGCTTCTATTTCTTCACCTTTGAAGATTTTGTTGTTGGAGCAGATTCTTCACGCATGGCTGATGTAGTCGTCCTGGCAGGAGCATTTTCTTCACGCGCAACAGTTTCTTTAGCTGGCCTGGCACGTTCTTCATGTGCAAAGTCTTCACGCGCTTGAATTTCTTCAGCCCTGATAGTTTCTTCATGCGGCTGTGCGGAGGAGTTGCCTTGAGGAATTTGTGGTTGCATTGGAGCTGCAATCGTGGTGTTGTGATCTGTGATTGCTTTGGTAGCCACGTTGACGAATCTGACCTTTGCACCTTTTGAGCCGCATGATAGAGATTTTATTCTTCACTGAGGTTTTTAATCTCAGGCTATGCGGAGATGAGCTGTTCAGGGCACAAGGATAGGAGGTTGTTCTTCAGAAACCTCTCCTTCTGAGTTTGTTCCTTTCTGGCCCTTTTGGTCTTCTCAACTTTCCATTTCTCTTCAGCAATGAATGCAGCTAACACATGGTTTGGCCGAGGTGGAAGATGCAAATCATTGTTCGGAGTCTGAGGATTTTGATACCATAAGTATATGAAGTCTCACACCACCTTGGAATCCAGCATGAGAGGAATATTAGTGCATTTAGCTTGAGCAACCCTCTCTTGTTTATTTCTGATGATTTGAGCTAACTCATCATCATCAACCCCTTCTTCCTCTGATCCATAGGGAGTGTTGAAGACGACTTTGTTAGGGCTTGGTCTTTTTCCTCACCCAGCGGTCATCTTTTTCTTCATGGTTGCACTTGAAGAAGTGTGTGCAGAGCCAAAAGCAGAGGGTCTTGAGGGAACTACAGTCCCCATTTTGCGATGACTTGTTTCTAGTTGCACTAGCAGTGAGGCCTTTGTAGCAGTCGCTAAAGATATTGCAGCCACATTTGGAGGTGGTTGAGGAATTTGCTGTGAAGAATGTGCAGTTGAAGACTTTGTCTTCACAGCCGATTTCTTCACCAAGGATCACTTTGGAGAAGTTTCTGTGCTAGAAGCTTCAGCAGCAGATGAGGTGGCAGCAGGAGCGGTCTAAAAACTAAATCTCCTCATGACCTCTTTTGCAGTCTTTTGTAGTTTAGCCTAATGTTGAGCCCATTCGGCAGGAAATTCTTCACCAGTGACAAGGCTAATGTGATCAGCGACTTGTCCATCAGCCAAAGGTGGTCGTGGGCCAGGAGGCTTCAGTGTGATTTTCTTCATGTAGTTGGGAGTCACATGCTTGTACTCCTTCAATTCTCTGGCTCGTCTCCTTTCAATTTTCTGTATGCGCCTCTTGCGCTTTTCCTTTGTTTCCTTCCCATATATTTATTCATGTGACGTGCAATATTCATCATAGATGTCTTCATGGATTTCAAAGTTGTGTTTGTCCCAGGCTTCTTTCCACCCTTCTGCTGTTTTTTCCTTCATCCATTTTCTTCACTTGAGAAATTTGAACTTTTGAGGACTCTGAGGAGGTGTGCATATTTTCTTTAAGAAATCCTGCAAATGAGTTAAATTGATGAGAACCTAGAGATTCGTCAGGAGACATTTTGTATTTGTGAACTGAGTATAGGTGCGAAGAATTTGAAGAGGTCATATGCGTTCTTAGAAGATTTTCAAAAATAACTCAAGTTGAGGAATTTGACCAAATATGTCTTGAGGAATTTGACCAAATATGTCTTGAGGAATTTCGCTAAGTGTTCTTGACATAGGTTCCGCAGTTGTGCAGATCCAAAAATTCACACAATTGAGGAATCTCTTGAAGAATAGTGGAACTTAGTGAAATTGATCAAGCGATCTAGGCATAGGGAGTGTTCATATGATGAATTTGCTGATGAATAAACACTTTTCAAGTTTTTATAGAAACACAAAGATCTACAAGGGCAGTAAAATTAGATTTTAATTACCCTTGCCGAAGAACAAGACGAACATGAGGAAGTGGGGGAGAGGCTCGTCGGGTTGGATCTTCATCGCCCTAACTTGGCGGCTGAAGACAACTATGGCGATGGTGGAGGGAGGATGTCCGCGTACAACGTGAGTATGACGATGAGGAGGTCGAGGAAGTGAATCTCTTCCTCACCGGCGACGATGATTTCCAGCGGTGGCGCTGGCTTGGGGCTTCGAGCGTGAGAAGTGAGATCGAAAGGAAGAGAGTAACTGAGGGGAGTGAAAGGGGTATTTATAGCCCAGGTGAAAACGACCCAGCCCAAAGATTTCGGACCAAACTTCCCATCACTCTTCCTCTCTCCTCGACATGTGTCACCCATGCATTAAGTGGTGGAGTTAGTGGGAGATCGTGGTTATCCATACATGGGTAGTGGGAGCGGTTTGAGAAGCAACGACCAAAAATTTTGATAAGACATTTTTGAAGATTTTGTTCACAAATTATTCAATTTACAAGGACTCGGTGAAGACTTTGAACGGGTTTCAAACAGAACGCATATGAATAATTTGGGAACAGAATGGGTTGAGAATACCATACAGGGGGAACAGGTCCGATCACATTCACTTAGAAGAAAAACCAACATGAAGACTCACAATAAGTGAATGTTGTCGAGGACTTTGAAAGCTCACTAATAAGTATATAGTCAATGAAGAACACATGTTGAAAAGATTGAAGAATTTGAAATTTTGAAGGAATTTGCAAACTTGAGGAATTTAAAAATCTGAAGAATTTGAAGATTTGAAGAATTTGCAAAAATCTCAACTTTGAAGAATTTTAAATTTGGTACGTGGCATAATCCATCGTATAAGAATGATGATTTTACACATCGCATACAATTGTCGTAGGGTCCTAAGAATCAAATTCTTCATTAACTTCTTCACACTTAGAGTGCTATTATTCATTGATTGAAGAAAAACACTACTTCATGTGTTGCACATCTAAGTCATCAATTTTGCATAAGTATTAGGATGTGTGTCCTTTCACACAACATTCGAAGATTCTAAGATATTTAGCTCACACCTTGCAAAATCTCTTTTCATCCAAGGACTTAGTGAATATATTTGCCGGTTGTTTTTCAATCTTCATGTGGTCGAGGAAGATGTTGCCCTTGAGTAAATGATCATGAAGAAAATCATAACGAATCTGGATGTGCTTGGTCTGCGAGAGTTTTACTGGATTTTTTGCAATCTTGATTGCACTCTAATTGCCGTAGTAGAGTGGCACATTCTTCACATTGATGTCGTAGTCCTTGAGGGTTTGCTTCGTCCATTGTAGTTGAGCACAACACGAACCAGCAACAATATGCTCAGTTCAACAACGGAAAGTGACACGTAGTTTTGTTTCATCAAGGACCAACAGACTAAGGATCGTTTGAGGAAACGGCAGGTGCCTGATGTTGACTAGTGATCTACATGGTCACTGGCATAGTGAGAGTGAAAATATCCAACAAGATGACGATTTCAGTCCTTGGGGTACCATAATCCAAGCGTTGGTGTGTGAGCTAGATATCGAAGAATATGCTCCATAGCCTTATGGTGTGAGTCCTTCGGCGTTACTTGGAAACGGGCACACATGCAAACACTAACCATAATATCTGGCCTAGATGCACATATGTACAATAAAGAGCCAATAATAGAGCAGTATACCTTCTGATCGAAATCTTTACCATTTTCGTCAGTGCAAAGGTGGTCGTTTGTAGGCATTGGAATTTTGATTCCTTTGCATTCTTGCATGTCGTATTTCTTCATGACATTTTTGATTTATTTCTCATGAGAGATGATGATGTCATTGCGTTGTTGACAAATTTGTAGTCCTAGGAAGAATTTCTTCTCCCCCATCATGGAAATTTGATATTCTTCACCCATCATGTAGGCAAATTCGTCACTGTAACATTTGTGAGTACAACCAACGATAATATCGTCTACATATATTTCGCACACAAATAGTTCATTGTCATAGGATTTTTTGAAAAGAGTTGGATCAAGTGAAATGGGTTTGAAGCCTTTCTTCATGAGGATTTCCTTCAATGTGTCATACCACACCCGAGGGGCTTGTTTAAGGTGATAGAGAGCCTTGTTGAGTCTGGAGACTTTGTGAGGATGCTTTGGGTATTCAATACCTGGGGGTTGATCAAAATATACTTCTTCCTAAAGATTACCATTGAGGAATGCACTTTTCACATCCATTTTATATAAGGTGATATTGTGATGATTAGCATAAGCAAGCAATATATGAATAGCTTCAAGTCTAGCAACATGCGCAAAAGTTTCATCAAAGTCAATTCCTTCAACGTGTGTGTAGCCTTGTGCTACAAGTCATGCCTTGTTCCTCACTCCCTGACCATCTCCGTCTTGCTTGTTTCAGTAGATCCACTTGGTATCGATGATATTGTGCTTGCGAGGATCAGGCTGCTTGACAAGGTCCCACACATTTATAAGCTTGAATTGATGAAGTTCTTCTTGCATTGCCTGAATCCACTCACGCTCCATGAAGGCTTCATCAACTTTTGAGGGTTCTATGATAGACACAAAGGAAGAGTGCCCACAAAAGTTAATTAATGTGAAACTTTTGAGTGAGTGAGGGGTCCTCGTGCATTGATGTCATAGAGGATTTTGTCAATTTGCAATTCATTTGCAATCCTTGGATGCGCATGTTGAAGAGTTTGATCGGATTGAGGAATTGGACCAGGAGCAATTTCCTCAGGTGCACCAGCCCAAATTTCTTCATTGTTTAGGATGAATTATTCAAGAGGCGGTGGTTCTTTAGTGGGAATGATATCTTGAGTAGCCTTGAACCTAATGGATTCCTCAGGATGCATTTCATCTAGCACACGAAGCATGTGCTCTCTTTGCGATCTGTTAGTTTCATTGAACCGCACATCTACAGTTTCAACAACTTTGTTGTGATAGTCGTTGAAGACTCTGTAGGTATGCGAGTCCTTTCCGTAACCAAGCATAAAACCCTCATGTCCTTTTGGTGAAAATTTTGAACTATGGTGTGGATCTCTAATCCAACATCTTGCACCGAAGACTTTGAAATAACTTACATTGGGTTTCTTGTCAGTGCGAAGTTCATATGAGGTCTTCTTGAGGAATTTGTGAAGATATACCGTGTTGATGATGTGGTAAGCAATGTTGATTGCCTCAGGCCAGAAGCGATGAGGAGTATGATATTATTCAAGCATAGTGTGATCCATCTCAACAAGAATCCTGTTCTTGCCCTCCACGATGCCATTCTATTGAGGAGTATAAGGGGCAGGCAGCTCATGAGTAATACCATGTTCATCAAGATAGTCATCAAGACGAGTGTTCTTGAAATCTATCCCATTGTCACTCCTGATGTTCTTGATATTGACGTTGAAGTTCGTCGAGGCCCTTGAGGGAAATCGTTTGAAGACTTCCCGCACCTCAGTTTTGTAAAGGATAATATGCACCCAAGTGTGACATGAATAATAATCAACAATGACAAAGCCATATAGAGATGCTGCATTGGTTGGAGTAGCATAATGAGTAGGTCCAAAGAGGTCGATGTGAATAATTTCAAAAGGACGAGTGGTGGTCATGATAGTCTTCGAGAGGTGCTTGGATCTGGTCATCTTTCTAGACTCGCAAGCCCCACACAGATGATTCTTGAGGAATTTGACACCCTCGATGCCTATGACATGCTTCTTCTTCGCAAGTGTGTGCAGATTGCTCAGGTCTGCATGACCAAGTCGTCGATGCCATAGCGAGCCCTCTGAGACTTTTGCAAGTAAACATGTAGCCGGCTGTGAACGTGTAGAGAAATCAACAATGTACTAATCTCCTATCCTAAAGCCTTCGAAGACTTTGGAATTGTCAGATTCCATGATGACTATGCATCGATATTTTCCAAAGATGATAATCATATCAAGATCACAAAGCATTGAGACTGACATGAGGTTGAACCCAAGGGATTCAACAAGCATGACTTTGTCCATGTGTCGGTCCTTGTAGATAGCCACCTTACCAAGGGCCAAGACCTTGCTTTTTTTTCCTTTGACTGTGTAGGTAATTTGCTTCAGTGGCGATGGAGTTAAAATGTTCATCCATAGACTCTTGTAACCAGTCATGTGATATGTACATCCACTATCAAGAACCCACTTAGTGTTTTCGGGTTGTCATCGTGCAGATGAATTAGTACTTCTTACCATCTCATATGCTTCAGAGCGAAGAATATAATATCGAATTCATCGAACTTGAATTTCATCACACACAGTAGTGTTAATATAAAATGAGGACGTGTAAAATGATAATCATTTAACATGATTAGCTTGCGTCCTGTCAAGCATTTACTTAGGTCTCCAGCAAATTCTTGAGATGATCATGTTCATCTGGAGACCTGGCCTGCATAAGTGGTTAGTTCAAATTCTTCACCACCCACATCTCGAGGGTTGGCAAAGAGTTCATCATCCCGTGAGCACCATATGAGAATTTTGGCATTGAAGCTAATGCAGTTCGTTTCATAGGAGGGGGCTTAGTGTACTCGAATGCATATGGAGAGAAAATTTTCGAGGACTTATGAACATAATGATTTGAGGAGTAGTGCACATATTCATGACCCCTGCAGTTTCCATGCATATCAGAAGCATTAGCACGAGTACGAGCAGAATTTTGACCATATGAGGAATTTGATCCTCGTGAAGACTTTGGTCCACTTGAGGAATTTGATCTCACGTTCCTATTCTTCACAGGTGGTGTCATGAGGACATTCACCTCAAGACTTTCCAAGCTGCTTATCGGAACCCATATTTTCCTCAAGGGTGGTCCATTCCTATGTTTAGTTCCAACATATCTAGCAAATACTTCACCATTCTGATTTTTGAACACTTTATAGTTGGAGTCAAATGACTCATCGTAGGAATATGAAGTTTCACATGCAAAGCCTCATAATTTGGTTGGATCAAAATGAGGTGCTTTTGAAGCAACCCATGAGGTTTTGGGATGCTGCTCAGGTTTCAAGTATGATCCATCAGCATTCAATTTCCTCTCAAATGCAATACCCTCTTTTCTAGAGTTTCTCTTTAGAATCTTCTTTTTGAGCACACCAGAAAGGGTTTGATGTCCTTTGAGGATTTTGTATATGCCTGTCACATACAATTCTTTCAACCCTGCATTTTTGTCAGTGACATTTTTGGTTTCCTGAAGTGAGGAATATGTGACCACAGATACAGTTGAAGAAATTTAGCAATAGAAGCATTTGAACTTTCAGGTGAAGAATTAGCAGATTCACTTTCGATGCATTTGATGCAAGGTGGAATGAAGTATTCCTGAGCGGCACTGATATGTTGAGAAAGCAAAGAATCATTTTCTCTTCGAAGATCATCATGAGACGCCCTTAGTTTCTCAAGATCTTGCTTTCTTTGAAGTAATTCATAAGAAAGCTTCTCATGATCAGCCAAGAGAGTGTCATAACGTTCTTTAAGACTATCAAACTAAGATTGAAGACTTTGAACATCGTAAGTCAGGGTTTGAGTCCGATCCATTTCCTCGTTCAACAGGTCATCGCTTTTTTCTAGCAGTTTTTGAAGCTTTTCAAGAGCATTCTGTTGCTTAGTGGCAATATTAGCAAGTTTTTAATACCTAGGTTTGCGATAATCATCAGGTTCACTATCACTTGAGTCAGAAGAGGAAGTGTGTTTGGATACCTTGCCACCTTTTGCCATGAAGGAATAGGTGGGAGCAAAGTCGTTGTCGCAGTCATCAATGTTGTTGATGCAGTCGTGAATGTTGTTGACGTACATCAAGGACATAAGCCTTTTGTGCAGCAGTGAGGATAATCCTCAAATTATGGGCACAGTCCGCATAGTTACTTCCATGATCTTTCAACTTAGCTTTCTCTAGGAACGAATTAAAACACAGTCCGCATAGTTACTTCCATGATCTTTCAACGACGTGAGCCATTGATCTACAACCTAATTTTGCAAAGACAACTTACACTATGTTCATGATAATTAGTTCAATTAATCATACTACTTAAGAACTCCAACTCAAATCAACATCCCCCAGGTTGTCTAAGTGTGACACGATCCAAATCCACCAACCCAAGTCCGATCATCATGTGAGATGAGGTGGTTTTGAATGGTGAACATCTCAATGTTGATCATATCTACTATATGACTCGTGTTTGACCTATTGGTCTCGTGTGTTTCGAGGCCATGTCTGTACATGCTAGGCTCGTCAAGTTTAACCCAAGTGTTCTGCATGTGCAAAACTGTTTTACACCCGTTGTATGCGAACGTAGAGTGTATCACACCCAATTATCAGGTGGTGCTTCGAAATGATGATCCTTCACAAGGTTGCACACTTGGGTAGAACAAAATTTTATCTTGAAATCTTAGTGAGAGATCATCTTATAATGCTACCATCGTCCTAAGCAAAATAAGATGTATAAAAGGATCAACATCACATACAAATCATATAAGTGACATGATATGGCCATCATCATATTGTGCTTTTGATCTCCATCTCCAAAGCACCGACATGATCTCCATCGTCACCGGTATGACACCATGATATCCATCAACGTGTCACCATGTGGTTGCGGCACCAACTATTGTTTCTACAACTATTGCTAACTCATAGATATACAATAAAGCAAATGGTACAAATTAATTAAAGACAACCCTATGGCTCCTGCCGGTTGCCGTACTCATCGACATGAAAGTCGTGATAATCTATACAAAACATCATCATATCATACATCACATGTAACATCACCTCTTGTCCATATCATATCACATCATACCCTGCAAAAACAAGTTAGATGTCCTCTACTTTGTTGTTGCATGTTTTACATGGCTCCTATGGGTGACTAGCAAGAACCGTTCTTAGCTAGACAAAGCCACAAGGTGATATTCAAGTTGCTATTTCTACAAGGACCGCCTCTGTCGAATCCGATTAACTAAAGTGGGAGAGACATACACCACCCAGCCGATGATGTCGCTTCATCCCATAATACCGCCGAATGAAAATAAGACTAAGGAAGTAAGAAATCTGAACATCAATGCCCACAATATCTTTTGTGTTTTACTCATGCATGTTATCTACGCATAGACCTAGCTGATGATGCCATTGTTGGGGAATGTCGCATGGGAAACAATTTTTTTCCTAAGAACACCCAAAATCTACCTATGGAGATAAACAAGCTATGAGAAGGAGAGTGGATCCACATATCCATGTAGATTGATAAGCGGGAAGCGTTAAGAAACACGGTTGATGTAGTCAAACGTATTTACGATCCAATCACAATCCATCCCGCGATCCTAGCACGATCCGTCCTGATCTAGTGCCGAACGAACGACACCTCCACGTTCAGCACACACACATCACGATTATGTCTCTGCCTTCTTGATCTAGCAAGCGAGGGAAGAGAGGTAGATGAGTTCTCTGGCGGCATGACAGCATGGTGGCAGCAGTGGTGGTGTAATCTCAGCTGGGCTTCGCTAAGCACTACCATGATAACGACGGTGGAGAATTACTACTACAAGAGAGAGAGAGATGTATGGCATCGCCAAGCAATTGTGTGTTGGCTGCCTCCCTCTCCCTCTATATTTGTAGGAGGAAGGGGTAGGTAGGGCTCAGCCTTGGCCCCTCTTCCAAGGAGGGTAGGTCGAACGACCTAGGGAGGAGTCCACCTCCAACAAGGGAGGTGGACACCCTAGGGAGGACTCCTCCTCCACCAAGTCACCTTATCCACCCAACCCTTGGATGAAAGTTTAGCCCGACATAGAAATTGTGGATAATCATCCATAAGTTTAGACCATGAGTTGGACAAATTCTTATCATCAACTTCATTCTTTCCCAAGCTTGAGCAACATGTTCATGTTCTTCCTGTTTAAAATTCATTATTTGATTCCTTAGGGAGATGATCTTACGAGGAGAAAAATACTTGGCAATGAAAGCATCTTTACACTTATCCCATGTTCCAATAATATTACGTGGCAAAGATGAAAACCAAGCTTTTGCTTTAGCTCTAAGTGAAAAAGGAAATAATTTTAACTTCACAATATCATTGTCGAGGTCCTTTTTCTTTTGCATATCACAAAGTTCCACAAAAGTATTGAGGTGTGAAGCAGGATCCTCATTAGGACTTCCCGAAAATTGATCTTTCATGACAAGATTTAGCAATGAAGCATTAATATCAAAAGCATCGACACTAGTGGTGGCAAGTATAGGAGTAATAATACAATCGTTATTATTAGTATTTGAGAAGTCACACAACTTAGTAGTATCTTGAGACATGGTGACTACGAGAGCAAAGTAACAAGTGTAACAAGCAAACTAGAGAGCAAAGATGCAATCTAGCGACCAACTGAGAACACAAAGATAAATATTTCGGTATTTTCATTTTTTATGAGACAAACTAAATATACCTGAAAATAAAAATAGGAACAAGTGAATGAAATTTTGTGTGGAGTTACTTGATAGTTGGTGATGATATTCCCCAGCAACGACGTGAGAAATCCTTCCTGAAACTCGCGATCTGCATTGGGTTTTCTGTGAACAGGAAATGGTAATTGCATCACAAAGTGGATAAGTATTTCCCTATGTTACGAAATCAAGATTTATCGAGCCAATAGGAATATAAATCCACAACTGTCTTCAGCGGCTGAACACAAAAGAACAAACAGCTTGCACCCAGCACGGGTAAGAGGGTTTTCAAAACCATTGGTCTCGTTATTTGTAAGCAAATGAGGTGTGTAGATAATTGTAAAATGAAAAATAAAATAAAAGCAAATAAATGGCAGAAAGATGTTGGAGGTTTTAGCAATATGTTGTAAATAGACCCGGGGGCCATACCTTTCCCTCGTGGCATCTCTCAAGAAAATAAGGATACAATGGGTGAACAAATTACCGTTGGGCAATTGATAGAAGAGGAGATGGTTAATGTGAAAGTGCGTTATATCGACTAGAGGGGGGGTGAATAGGAGATTTTTAGAATTTCATCACTGAGGAAATTCCTTTTGAGGAAATTCCTCACTGATGACTAACTTACAGCGGAAACAGTTAAGGATCAGTCGTGCAATCGTTCACAACAGCAGTATTACAGAGTGAAGATTATGAGAACAGATTGCACAGTAAGCAGGCACGCAGAATACAGATGATGATTAACTCAAGTGAAGAATTTGGGGTTGAGGAAATTCAGAGAAAGTCTTCAGCAAATTCTTCAAACAGTCACAGTGAATGTCATCAACACATAATACAGAGAATGTAAAGAGTTGAGGAATTAGAACCCGATTCTTGGTGAAGACTGTTGTTGATGACCCAGTTCCAACTGCTGTGACAGTTGTACATCTGGTTTGGAGCGGCTTGGTATTTAAACCAAAGGACACCCAGTCCCGGGACACACATTCCCTACCGTATTCTCCTTGAGCTAAGGACACACAGTCCTCGCCCAACACTCGTGGTAAGTCTTCAGGGCAGACTTCCAAACCCTCACAAACTCGGTCACCCGGCGATCCACAATTGACTGCTGGATTGCTCTAGACCATGACGCCCAACCGTCTGGAGGATGCACAGTCCTCAAAGGTAAAAGGCTTCAGTCCCACACAGGAACAACTTCTTCAGTGATGCTCAATCACTAGGTTTGGTTTATGGTTTCGGTGGGTGGTGAATTTCCTCACTGATGATTTACTCTCGTAGGCTCTGAGGAATTTGGGTTGCTCTTATGACAAGTGTCAGTTTCTAACGGAGCAGCCAACCAGCTAGTGGTTGTGGGGGGCGGCTATTTATAGCCTGGGAGCATCCCGACATGATTTGACATTAATGCCCTTAAATAATATGACCGTTGGAGTGGATAAGATCAGTGACTGGGCGTGGCTTATCGAAACGGTCGGGACCCTCAACTGTGAGAGTCCTCATGTCACTCATATTCCTCACTTGAGGCTTTTGGTAGGATTTGGCTTGGGTTGAGCATCATGAGGAAATTTATTCCATAGCGTTACTTTGACCCCCTTTAACAGTACGGTGTTCTTATTCATCAAATGCGAAGAAAGTAAAACAGAAAACTTAAATCTTCACGCTTCAATTTCTTCAGAATGATTTACTTCAGGAACCACCGATCTTCTCAATATCAATGTCTTCATGAGGAATATCAATTTCATCGCAGATTCCTCGTGATTCACTTCTTCAGCTTCAGACCAATTTCTTCAACTGAAGATATACATTTTTAGGGGTCGATATTCTTCAAATATCTCAAACTCCTCAATGACTTATAGATCCTGTGTACACTTATAAACACATTAGATACTTAACCTATAAGTCTTCAAACCACCAAAATCACTAAGGGGCACTAGATGCACTTAAAATCTCCCCCTTTTTGGTGGTTGATGACAATTAGGTTAAGTCTTCAATTGGGAATAAAAATGTGAAGTGTAAATACTCAATTGAGGAATTTGAAGACAAGATTCACAGAGACTCCCCCTGAAGATGTGCATACCTTGAGGATTTTGCTTTTATAGCATATGCACATTGATGATTTATATCATGGAGATCTCCCCCTGAATCTTGTAAATCATGCATACATATAACATATCATATGAAGAAAATGAAGATGCATGATGGCAAATGGTATCTGACGAATTCCAGCATGCGTGCATTAAAACTTGAGGAATAAGCATGCGAAGAAAAACGTTCAAAAAGCGTTAGAGTACCATCGGGCTTAAGTTACAACTCATTACATAAAAACTTCAGAAGAGCCAAGAGTTTGTAACTTAAATATAGTTCATAAGCTCCAAAAATAAATCCCGTTTGAAGACTAACTCTCAAGTTTCTCCCCCTTTGTCATCAAGTGACAAAAAGGGACAAACTGAGGACTAACGCCCGTGAAGACTTCATTTCTTGGCGGTGGATGAAGATCCTTGGCGCTTCTTGGGTGTAGTCTTCTTCCTTGGGTCTGTTGCGGTGTCAAGCTGTTCCTCATCAGATTCGGCGGTGCGGAAGGACGAGAAGGAGCTGTCTTCAAGATCTGGCACTGGAATGGGCCTGAACTTCTTCTTGGGAGGCCACGACCAGTCAAAGTCCTGCTCAAAGTTCAATTCTTCAAGCTCAGTCTGGGTCTTCAGATGTGCAAGGGTAGCCCAGGTGCGATCAAAAACCTCATGCAGATAGTGATGATTAAGTTTCACAAAGTTCTGTGTCTCAGTGAGGGTTTTCACAATGGCACCAAACTGGCGTTTGACCCATTTGTGATTGTGATCCACCTTCTGATGAAGACTGAGGAGAAGCTCTCTGGTGTTTAGCACGCGAGGAGGAACAGGGCTTGGTGGACGAGTCTCAGTATCGTCCCATGAGGAATATGCATCTGGCTCTTTAAATTGACCATCAAGAGGCCTGCTGCCTTCATCAATCACAGACTTTCCTTTTCCCTCAATGGGCTCGAAAGTCTTCTTGTTGACCCGGATAGGAGGCATATAACCAACATGGTTCTGGAAGTCTGCGTGGAAGTTGATGCCTGTCCTTGTCCTGAGGAATCTCATGATCCATGGTGCATAGATTTTGTGATCATGGGGGCACATTGCATTGTCAGCCAAAGTCCTCAAGAATAAATCATGGATATTCATGGGGATACCGTGAATGATGTTGAAGAGGATATTCTTCATGAGGCCGACGACATCTTCTTCATCGTCATGGCCTTTGATGGGCGCGAGCACACTGCAGAGAATGCGGTAGACAGACCGGGGTGTGTATTTGAGCTCATGGACGAGGAATGTGGTTCTTGAGGGTTTTTTTGCAGCCAAAGGCTTCATGAGGACTTCCATCATTCCATTTGGTAGCTCACGCTCACCATAAAGCTTCACTTCCCCTTCTGAAGGAATTGGTACGGGCAGTTCTCTGAGGAGTTCAGATGCTGGAGCTTTGTAGTGAATGTTTTGGGTCATCCAGTCGAACACCCATGTGTTGATGTCATCAGCATTGCCCGAGATGTGCAGAGTTGCATAGAACTGAAGAATAAGCTCACTATTCCAATCTTATATGTCGGAGCACATAGGGAGCAAACCTGCATCATGGAGTACACTAAGGACTGGTTCCATGTAGGGAATTTCTTCAAGTTCATCATGAGGAATGTGCCTGTGCTGGAATATCTTGTTGCGTCCACAGAGCACAAAAGCATAGTAGTTCATCTGATTCCTTGTCCAAAACTTCAGATGCCTCATTTGAGGCTTGTCATAAGGATTCTCTCCGATGAAATACATGCGTTCCTCAAAGAAATTTTCTTTCTGAAACTTGGGCCGCTTCAAGAATGGCTGGCGCTGAACTGGCTGGATCGTGTGCTGAGGAATGGATGGGGAAACAACCATGGCAGTCTCTGGGTTGAGCACAATGAATTCATTGTCAAGGGCGGGAACATTTTCTTCAGCAGTGTCCTCATGTTGAGGAATTTCATTAGCTGGTGTTTCTTGCTCTGGCTGAGCTTCAGGCTGAGGAATTTCTTCTTCCTCCTCAGCTTGAGGAGTTTGGTCAGCCTGTTCAGTGGGAGGAGCCTGCTCAGACTCGACATATTCTTCAGCTTGTTTTTCATCAGCTGACTTTGTGGCAGAAGCAGATTCATCAACTGTTGCAGCTGAAGCTTGAGTAGTCTGTTTCTGAGGAATATGAGGTTGAGGACTGTCATCAATCTGTATTTCTTCATCAGTATGCTCCTCAGAGGCATCATCCTTCATTTCCTCATCTGCCCTTGTAGTTTGGTCACCAATGACGACCATTTCATATGAAGGTGCAACATTTAGAGGCACCGGGTCCAGAGGGGCAGATTCTTCAGTTTCCTTGAGGCGTTTTGCCTCAATCTTTTCTTCTGCCGAGGAAGCTTTTCTCTTCTTCGCTTCCTTCTCAGCAGCTCTTGTCTTTTTCGCGTCTGATGCAGACGGGATTAACTTCTTCACCTTTGAAGCTTTTGGTGAAGGTGTTTTCTCGACAGATTCTTCAGCTGGCACTGAGGAACCAGCTGGAACAGAGTCATCATCCTGCTTTGGTGAAGCAGCTGGATCAGTAGCAGTTGCATCAGGGGTTGCAGTTTCATCAGTGGTGGTCTTGGTGATGATCTCTTCAATGGCCGGCTCATCAGCTCGACGCTCTTGGTGTTGTTCCTCACTTTGAGGAATTTTCTCCTCATCAGGAGATACATCTTCTGGCTGTTCAACCAGGGGCTAAGGAGTTGGTGCTGGTTGTGGATGTCGCTTGTTGTAGTCATCAACAACACTAGTGGCTAGCTTGATGAAATTGCGTTTGATGCTTGTGCGGTCTGACAGTTTCTCACACTTGTCAGTCAAGACTTGCAACTCTGCCTGGGTTGACACCAATGCTTCAGGCGTCAGCTTGAGGACATTTTGCCTGAGGAATTTCTCCTTTCTGGCCTTTGCAATCTTTGCCTACTTGGCCTTCTGTTCCTTCCACTTGGCTTCGTTTATGAAGGTAGCCACCATGTGGCTGACGCCAGGAGGAAGTTTCAAATCATCAATGGGTGTGTTTGGGTCTTCATACCACACATTGATGAAGTCGAGGAGGACCTTGGGGTCCATGGCCAGAGGAATAGCAAGTGCCTGATGCTTGTGCTACCCGTTCTTGCTTGTTCCTGATGATGGCTTGCAAAGTTTCATCATCATACTCATCACTTCCCTCTGATGCAGACGGGACTGCGATGATTTTGCTGGGGCTGGGCAGAGGTGCAGGTTCAGTAGTTGTCAAAGTCTTCACAAGGGGAGTTGAAGACTTTGTCTCCGAGCTAGTTGCAGCTGGGAGTGACGAGCTGGAGCTGGCAGTCGTAGTCTTCACGACTTTCTTCTGTACTGGCTTTGGAGGTGGAGCTGAGGACTTTGGTGTAGATGAGATGGGTGCTGAGGGTTTTGGCGCTGATGGTTTTGGAGTTGACGGTTTTGGAACCGAGGGTTTTGGAGCTAAGGGTTTTAGAGCTGAGGGTTTTGTGACAGAAGCCTGTCCAGACTTCTCTTGAGGCTTTGGAGCCTTTGGCTTTGATGGCGCAGACTGCTTTTGAGGAATCTGTGAGCCGGAAGTTTCTGCTGCTGAGGAATGAGCAGCACCGGAGGCAGCAGCTGAGGATTCATGAAATTTCTTCACTGCTGTTTCGGCTTGCTTCTTGAGCTTGGCCAGATGCCTTTCTTTTTCATCTGGGTAGTCATCAAGTGTCATAAGACTTGAGGGATGAGCTACTTGATGATCCTCAAGTGGAGCCCTTCTGCCAGGAGGCTTGAACGCGAATTTCTTCGCATATTTTGGGGTCACAAACCTGTACTCCTTCCACTCCTTTGCCCATCTGCGTTCAATTTTCTGCATCCTAATCTTTCTTTTAGGCATAGTCTCACGTTCATCATTAGGCGTGCAATAGTCCATGTATATGTCATCAGGAATATCAACAGCTGTGTTCTGCTCCAGTTTCTTTCCTCCCTTCTGTTTCCTCTCTTCCTCCATTTTCTTCAGACGAGGAATTTGCTGATGATTTTGAACTCTTGAAGATTCTGATGAGCCTTGAAGAGTTTCTTCCAGAAACGCTGCAAATGAGTTAATGTGATGAGAACCGAGAGATTCATCAGCTGACATGTGTGTACTTGTGAACAGAGTATAGTTGCGAGGAATTTGGAGAGGTCATCTGCGTTCTCAGATTTGAAGAAAATGAAAAAGTTTGACAGTTTGAGGAATATAACCAGTGGTTGAGGAATTTGCTTAAGCATACTGTTCTTGGGTTCCAGAGTTGTACAGATCCGAAAATTCGCACAATTGAGGAATCTCGTGAAAATCTTAGATGCTTAGCTAGTTCATCAATGATTGTGGTGATGGATAGTGTTTGAGGGATGATGTGCGCATCGTATCTTGAGGAAAAACAGATTTCACATGGGAGAGGTAAAATTTCAGATCTAATCTGCTGTAAAAATGGGATATATTTACCCTGGAAGGTGCGAACGAAGAACACAAAATGGTGGCGTTGGAGAGGCTCTTCGGTCAAGTGTCCAATGCACCCTAACTTGGCAGCACAGGACGTCTACGGCGGCGGCGGACGTAGATGTTCCGACTCCGGCGTGATCCTGGCGGCGAGAAGGTTGAGGCAGTGAAGCTCTTCCTTGCCGGCGACAAGACTACCAGCGGTGGCGCTAGGCTTCGGTGTGCTGTGGCAGGAGAGCGATGAGGCGAAGAAGATGATACCGAGGGGGATAAGGACATATTTATAGCCCGAAAGTTACTGTTTGGCGCGAAAGTTTCGGACCGAATAGCCCTTGCCTCTACGTCTCCGCAGGACACGTGTAGCTCCCGTACGATGCGGTGGAGATAGTGGAGATCGTGGTTATCCGATCGTGGGAAGTGGGGGTTCAGCTACTATTCCCTTGAAGAAAACAATTTTTGAAGATTTGAGGATTTTTGTTACCAAATCATCAGCTAACAAGGATGCAGTGAGGATTTTGAACAAAGTTTCAAGTAGAACACATATGAAGAATTGAATAGACTGGATAAGTATAGCATAGAGGGAAAGTAGGGTCCGATCACATTCACTTAGCAGAAACATCAACTTGAAGAAATAGCAATAAGTGAATGTTGTTGAGGACTAGAAATCAAAGTCTACCTAGTCAAATGAAAGTCATCAAGTGTTTTGAAGATTTTGCAATAGATCATCACAATGAAGAACAGCTGTTTTGAACAAAAATGCATTGTGAGGAAATTGATCATTTGAAGAAAATCAACTTGAGGAATTTCACATTGGGCGGTGGCGTTACCCACCATATAAGAATGTTGATTACAGACGCCGCGTACAATTGTCGTAGGGAACTGAGAATCAATTTCTTCGTTAATTTCTTCACATTCAGAGTGACTTTCTTCATTGGTTGAAGAAAATCGTTTCATCATGTGTTGCACATCTAAGTCATCAACTTTGCATAAGTGTTAGGATGTGTGCATATTTTTACAAAACATTTGAAGACTCTAAGATATTTAGCTCACACCGCAACTTGCAAAACCTTTTCTCATCCAAGGGCTTAGTGAAGATATCAGCCAGTTGATCATCAATCTTCACATGGTCGATGAGGATATTGCCCTTGAGGACATGGTCCCGAAGAAAATGATGACGAATCTGGATGTGCTTGGTCTTCGAGTGCTGCACTGGGTTGTAGGCAATCTTGATAGCACTCTCATTGTCACAGTAGAGAGGCACATTCTTCATGTTGATGCCGTAGTCCTTGAGGGTTTGCTTCATCCATAGCAATTGAGCACAGCAAGAACCAGCAACAATGTACTCAGCTTCGGCAGTGGAGAGTGATACGCAGTTCTGCTTCTTTGAGGACCAGCAAACTAGTGATCTTCCGAGGAAATGGCATGTGCCAGATGTTGACTTGCGATCCACACGGTCACCAGCATAGTCTGAATCAGAATACCCTACCAGATGAAGATTGGAGCCCTTGGGATACCATAATCCTAGTGTTGGTGTGTGAGCTAAGTATCGAAGAATATGTTTCACAGCCTTATGGTGTGATTCCTTCGGTTTTTCTTGAAAACGTGCACACATGCAAACACTAAGCATTATGTCTGGCCTAGATGCACATAGATACAATAAAGAGCCAATCATAGAACGGTATACCTGCTGATCGAAATCTTTACCATTTTCATCAGTGCCGAGGTGACCGTTGGTAGGCATTGGAGTCTTTGCACCTTTGCATTCATGCATGTCGAATTTCCTCAGAACATCCTTGAGGTATTTCTCCTATGATATGAAGATTCCATTGTTTTGTTGACGAATTTGAAGACCTAAGAAGAATTTCAGCTCCCCCATCATGGACATATGATATTCTTCACTCATCATATAGGCAAATTCATCACTATATCTTTTGTCAGTACAACCAAATATGATGTCATCAATATATATTTGACATACAAACAGCTCATTATCATAAGATTTTGTGAAAAGAGTTGGATCGAGTGAACCAGGTTTGAAGCCTTTCTTCATGAGGAATTCCTTCATTGTATCATACCATGCCCGAGGGGCTTGCTTGAGGCCATACAGAGCCTTTTTGAGTCTGAAGACTTTGTCTGGATTCTTTGGATCCTCGAAACCTGGGGGCTGAGCAACATATACTTCTTCCTCAAGCTTACCATTGAGGAATGCACTTTTCACATCCATTTGATATAAGATGATGTTATGATGATTAGCATAAGCAAGTAGAATTCGAATAGCTTCAAGTCTAGCAACAGGTGCAAAAGTTTCATCGAAATCTATTCCTTCAACATGGGTGTAGCCTTGGGCTACAAGTCGTGCCTTGTTCCTCACCACTTGACCGTCCTCATCTTGCTTGTTTCGGAAAATCCACTTGGTGCCGATGATGTTATGCTTGCGAGGATCTGGTCGTTTGACGAGCTCCCATACGTCATTCAGCTTGAATTGAAGAAATTCGTCTTGCATGGCTTGAATCCACTCCGGTTCCAGAAAAGCCTCAGCTACTTTTGAGGGTTCTGTGAGAGATACAAAAGAAAAATGCCCACAAAAGTTAACTAAGTGTGAAGCTTTTGAGCGAGTGAGATGACCTGGCGCGTTGATGTCGTTGAGGATTTTGTCAAGTTCAACTTCATTTGCAATCCTCGGATGAGCTGGTTGAGGATTTTGTGTGGGCTGAGGAAGTGGTGCTGTTGCAATTTCCTCAGGAGCATCTTCTTGGCTTTCATCAGCGATGGGGATCGTTTCTTCACCAATTTCCTCAGTGGGGACAATGTCTTCAGTAGGCTTAAGCTTTATTGCTTCCTCAGGAGACAGCTTATCTGGATCAGAAGGCAATTGCTCTCTTTGCGAGCCATTAGTTTCATCGAACCGCACATCTACAGTCTCAACAACTTTGTTGTGATAGTTGTTGAAGACTCTGTAGGTGTGCGAGTCCTTTCCATAACCGAGCATAAAACCTTCAAGTGCCTTAGGTGCAAATTTTGAGCTATGATGAGGATCTCTAATCCAGCATTTTGCACCGAAGACTTTGAAATAACTTACATTGGGTTTCTTGTCAGTGAGGAGTTCATATGAGGTTTTCTTGAGGAATTTGTGAAGATATACCCTGTTGATGATATGACATGCAGTGTTGATTGCTTCAGGCCAGAAGCGACGAGGAGTCTGATTTTCTTCAAGCATAGTTCTTGCCATTTCAACCAGAGTCCTGTTCTTTCTTTCGACGACACCATTCTGCTGAGGAGTATAAGGAGCAGACAGTTCGTGAGTAATACCAAGTTCATCAAGATAATCATCAAGACCAGTGTTTTTGAACTCGGTTCCATTATCACTCCTGATATGTTTGATCTTGATGCCGAAGTTCGTCGAGGCCCTTGAAGAAAATCATTTGAAGATTTCCTGCACTTCAGTTTTATATACTATAATATGCACCCAAGTGTATCTGGAATAATCATCAACTATGACAAAGCCATATAGAGATGCTGCATTGGTTAGTGTTGCATAGTGAGTAGGTCCAAATAAATCCATATGAAGCAATTCAAATGGACGTGTAGTGGTCATGATGGTTTTGGAGGGATGCTTGGATCTGGTCATTTTCCCAGATTCACAAGCACCACAGAGATGATCCTTGAGGAATTTGACTGATTCGATGCCAATGACATGCTTCTTCTTTGCAAGTGTGTGCAAATTCCTCATGCCTGCATGACCTAGTCTTCGGTGCCACAGCCGTCCTTCTGAGGTTTTTGCTAGTAAGCAAGTGGCTGGTTGAGGACCTGTAGAGAAGTCAACAATGTACAAGTCCCCTCTTCTTACACCTTCGAAGACTTTGGATCTGTCAGATTCCATGATGACTACACATCTATATCTACCAAAGATAACAATCATATCAAGATCACAAAGCATAGAGACTGACATGAGGTTAAAACCAAGGGATTCAACAAGCATCACTTTGTCCATATGCCTATCCTTGGAAATAGCTACTTTGCCAAGTCCCAATACCTTGCTTTTACCTTTGTCAGCATATGTGATTTGCTTCAGAGGTGATGGAGTTAGTGGCATATTCATCAGTAAGCTTTTATCACCAGTCATGTGATGTGTGCACCCACTATCGAGAACCCACTCAGTATTTTTGGGTTTGTCTTCCTGCAGATGAATTAGTACAGCTTACCATCTCATATGCTTCAGATTTGAAGAATATGATACTAATTTCATCAGTTCAGTAATTTCATCATAACAGAAATGTAAGGACGTGTGAAATATTTCTATTTCATCAATCATTAGCTTGCGTCCTATCAAGCATTTCCTCAGGTCTCCAGCAAATTCTTCAGATGATGATTTTCATCTGGAGACCTGACATGCAGAAGTGATTAGTTTGATTTCTTCACCACCCACATATGAAGGGGTGGCAAAGAGTTCATCATCCTGCGAGCACCATATGAGAAAGGTTGCATTGAAGCTAATGCACTTCTCTTAACAGTAGGGGGGTTAAAGTACTCATATGAGTATGCAGAGAACTGGTTTGAGGATTTATGAACATAATGATTTGAGGTGTAGCACTCATAATCATATTCCTTGTAGTTTCCCTGCATGTTAGACGCATAAGCATGGGTACGAGCATAGTTTTGACCAGTTGAGGATTTTGATCCTCTTGAAGACTTTGGTCCTCCTGAGGAATTTGATCTGGGGTTCAGATTCTTCAGAGGTGATGTCATGAGGACATTCACTTGAAGATTTTCAAGACAACTTTTGGGAACCCAGATTTTCCTCAGAGGAGGGCCATTCCTACAGTTAGTTCCAACATATCGAGCAAATACTTCACCAGATTGATTTTTGAACAGTTTATAGTTGGAATCAAATGACTCATCCGAGGAATAGGATAATTCACATGAGAAGCCAGTTAGATTAGATGAATCAAAAGGAGGCCCAGTAGCAGCAACCCATGAGGTTTTGGGATACTGCTCAGGTTTCCAATAAGATCCATCAGCATTCAATTTCCTCTCAAAGGCAATTCCTTCTTTCCTCGGGTTCCTGTTCAAGATCTGCTTTTTGAGCACATCACAAAGGATTTGATGTCCTTTGAGGCTTTTGTACATGCCTGTCACGTACAATTCCTTCAACCCTACATTTTCATCAGTGACATTTGTGTTTTCCTCAAGTGAGGAAATAGACACAACAGGTGCAGTTGAAGAATTTGTAGCAGTGGTAGCATTTGAATATTCTAGTGAAGAATTAGCAGTTTCACGATCAATGCATTTAAGACATGGAGGAATAAATTCAACTTGACTAGCGCTGATCTGTTGAGCTAGTAATGAATCATTTTCCATACGAAGATCATCATAAGACATCCTCAGCTTCTCAAGATCAAGCTTCCTTTGAAGAAATTCGTAGGAAAGCTTCTCATGATCAGTGAGGAGTGTATCATAACGATCCTGAAGAATATCAAATCTAGACTGAAGATTTTTCATGTCATCAGCGAGGATTTGATTAAGATTCATTTCATCATTCAACAGATCATCACTTTTGTCTAGCAGTTTTTGAAGCTTTTCCAGAGCAGTTTGTTGTTTAGTGGCAATGATAGCAAGTTTACTGTAACTGGGTTTTTTGTAATCATCATGTTCACAGTCACTTGAATCAGAGGAGGAGGCATTATGTGATACCTTTGAACCTTTTGCCATGAAGCAATAGGTTGGAGCGAAGTCATCAGCATAGTCATCAGTATGGATAGTGCACTCATTTTCTTCAAGATTGAAGATTGACTTGCTGACGAAATTGGTTGCTAGTGCAAGACTAGCCTGTCCGGATTCTGAATCTTCTCCAGAGGCTTCTTCATCATCACATTCTTCTGATTCTGCCTCGGAATCCATTTCCTTGCCAATAAGTGCCCGAGCCTTTCTGAAGCTAGTCTTCTTGTGTGAGGAGGACTTTGAAGATGAGGATTTTGAAGATTTCTTCTTCTTCTTCTTTGAGTCATCAGAACTGTCATCCTTGTATTTCTTCTTCTTTGATTCCTTTCCCCAGCGAGGACAATCAGCAATGTAATGACCTGATTTCTTGCACTTGTGATAGGTCCGTTTCTTGTAGTCCTCAGATGCAGATTCTGATTTCTTCATGTCTATTCTTGATGATTTACCGAACTGGCCTTGTCGTGTAAATCTCTGGAATTTCCTCACAAGCATTGCAAGTTCCTGACCAAACTCTTCAGGGTCACAACTGCTATCATCTGTGTCTTCTTCTTCAGATGAGGAAATTGCTCTTGCCTTCAGTGCACGTGGTCTGGAATAGCTTTGTCCATATAGATCTCTCTTTTCTTCTAGCTGGAATTCATGAGTATTTAGCCTTTCGAGGATATCAGCAGGATCTAGCATCTTGTAGTCTGGTCTTTCTTGAATCATCAGAACTAAAGTGTCAAATGAAGAATCCAAAGATCTCAGGAGTTTCTTCACAACTTCGTGATCAGTGATGTCTCGAGCTCCCAGTGCTTGCAGTTCATTTGATATGTCAGTGAGGCGATCAAAGGTGTCTTGGCAGCTTTCATTGTCATGTCTCTTGAAGCGATTGAAGAGATTGCGAAGAATATCAACACGAGAGTCGCGTTGGGTTGATACTCCTTCATTTACCTTGCACAGTCTCTCCCAGATCAGTGTTGCAGAGCCTAAGGCACTTACTCTTCCAAACTGGCCAGGGCTCAGATGACCACAGATGATGTTCTTCGCTTGAGAATCGAGTTGCTTGAATTTCTTCACATCAGCTGCAGTGACACTAGCAGAAATGATGGGGACACCATTTTCCACAATACACCAGAGATCATTGTCTATAGCTTGTAGATGCATTTGCATTTTGTTTTTCCAGAAGGGAAAATTCTTTCCCTCGTAGGTAGGACATGTTGCAGTCACCTTAAACATGCCTGCAGTCGACATAACTAAAACTCCAGGTGGTTAAACCAAAATCACACAGAACAAGGGAGTACCTTGCTCTGATACCAATTGAAAGTGCGTTATATCGACTAGAGGGGGGGTGAATAGGAGATTTTTAGAATTTCATCACTGAGGAAATTCCTTTTGAGGAAATTCCTCACTGATGACTAACTTACAGCGGAAACAGTTAAGGATCAGTCGTGCAATCGTTCACAACAGCAGTATTACAGAGTGAAGATTATGAAAACAGATTGCACAGTAAGCAGGCACGCAGAATACAGATGATGATTAACTCAAGTGAAGAATTTGGGGTTGAGGAAATTCAGAGAAAGTCTTCAGCAAATTCTTCAAATAGTCACAGTGAATGTCATCAACACATAATACAGAGAATGTAAAGAGTTGAGGAATTAGAACCCGATTCTTGGTGAGACTGTTGTTGATGACCCAGTTCCAACTGTTGTGACAGTTGTACATCTGGTTTGGAGCGGCTTGGTATTTAAACCAAAGGACACCCAGTCCCGGGACACACAGTGCCTACCGTATTCTCCTTGAGCTAAGGACACACAGTCCTCGCCCAACACTCGTGGTAAGTCTTCAGGGCAGACTTCCAAACCCTCACAAACTCGGTCACCGGGCGATCCACAATTGACTGCTGGATTGCTCTAGACCATGACGCCTAACCGTCTGGAGGATGCACAGTCCTCAAAGGTAAAAGGCTTCAGTCCCACACAGGAACAACTTCTTCAGTGATGCTCAATCACTAGGTTTGGTTTGTGGTTTCGGTGGGTGGTGAATTTCCTCACTGATGATTTACTCTCGTAGGCTCTGAGGAATTTGGGTTGCTCTTATGACAAGTGTTAGTTTCTAACGGAGCAGCCAACCAGCTAGTGGTTGTGGGGGGCGGCTATTTATAGCCTGGGAGCATCCCGACGTGATTTGACATTAATGCCCTTAAATAATATGACCGTTGGAGTGGATAAGATCAGTGACTTGGCGTGGCTTATCGAAACGGTCGGGACCCTCAACTGTGAGAGTCCTCATGTCACTCATATTCCTCACATGAGGCTTTTGGTAGGATTTGGCTTGGGTTGAGCATCATGAGGAAATTTATTCCATAGCGTTACTTTGACCCACTTTAACAGTACGGTGTTCCTATTCATCAAATGCGAAGAAAGTAAAACAGAAAACTTAAATCTTCACGCTTCAATTTCTTCAGAATGATTTACTTCAGGAACCACCGATCTTCTCAATATCAATGTCTTCATGAGGAATATCAATTTCATCGCAGATTCCTCGTGATTCATTTCTTCAGCTTCAGACCAATTTCTTCAACTGAAGATATACATTTTTAGGGGTCGATATTCTTCAAATATCTCAAACTCCTCAATGACTTATAGATCCTGTGTACACTTATAAACACATTAGATACTTAACCTATAAGTCTTCAAACCACCAAAATCACTAAGGGGCACTAGATGCACTTACATAATCAATTTTCACGGAAATGATCATGTAAATATAGGCAGCAGGCCATACACAAATAGGCTGACTCTTGCCTGCACATATTAGTATTACTTCACTTCAAGAGCGCTTATATGCTTACCTCTCTATGTATTAAGTTTATCACGAACGAAGTAATGCTTGGAGTAAGATGACACGATGTAGACAAACTAAACTCAAACAATATGAATAAACCATGTCGTTGTACCGTTAGTAGAAGCAACACAAATATGCAAATTGTCCCCTTCTATCACTGGGATATAGAAACTCGCCAGGCTGGACCCACTACAACACACCTCTCTCACCGAAGAAATATCAATCTATTGGCCAAACTATTTCAATAGATCAGAGAGAATTACGAAGAAATCATTAACAAGCACATAAGAATCATATTATATATCACAGGAGACTCAAAAATTTATCATGAATAATCTGAACATAAACTCACAATTCATCGGATCCCAACAAATGCACCGTACAAAAGAGTTAAATCATATGGATCAAAGAGAAGATACGATGATCATTGTATTGAAGATCAAATAGAGAGAGAGATATGCAATCTAGGTACTATTATAGACACATAGGTCTGTGGTGAACTACTCACACATCATCATGAGGGTAGCAAGGGAACCCTCCACGATCGTCCCCCTCCGGCAGATTGCCGAAATGAAGCTCTAGATGGCCTCCCATCGGAACAAAGACTTGCGGCAGCGTGAAAAGTGTTTCAGGAGCTCCTCCGGAGTATTTAGGGTAAATGGGTATTTATAATCCACAGAACTGGGTCGGGAGAGCCACGAGGCAGCCACAAGCCATCAGGGCCCCCCAGACTGCGGTCTGATGGCTTATGGGGGCCTCGTGTGCCTCCCGTCCTTCTTTCGATGCTCCACGGTCTTCTTTTGGTCCAAAACAATTCACAAAATGTTTTAGGTCAATCGGGCTTCATTTGGTACTAGAACCTGAAAAGTGGAAAATTGTGCAGAAAACAACAAGTGGCACTAGGCACTTGGTAAATAGGTTAGTGCTCAAAAATAATATAAATTGGTAGATAAGATCCTAAAAAGTGTTCTAAAATTATAACATAGTAGCATGGAATAATAAAAAATTATAGATACTTTGGAGACATATCACCGGCTCCGACCCGCGGACTGCCCTTTCCGGCTCGGAAACTATGCGAACTAGTCCATGGACTGGCGACCTTGCCCCAGCTGGATGAGAGCGGTGTTTGTCCTAACGGTGGTCACAACCCCATCATGGGCACAACCTTTCCCCAACTACCTCGAAAACGGCAAGCTGTGTGCCGACAAGGTTGAGGCCCGTCAAATCCAACGATGGTCCACCGCCTACACCATCATCAACAATAAACTCGTCAAGCGCAGCGTGACGAGGGTGTTCCAGCACTGCGCCGAGCCAAAGAAGGGCCGTGAGATGCTTTGAGACATCCACCAGGGCGACTGTGGCCATCAAGGCGCCTCGCGCGGCTTGGTGGCTGATGACCCACAAGTATAGGGGATCAATCGTAGTCCTTGCAATAGGTAAGAGTGTCGAACCCAACGAGGAGCAGAAGGAAATGATAAGTAGTTTTCAACTAGAAATTCTCTACAAGAGCTGCAAGTAAGAGTGATAGATAGTTTTGTAGCAAGATAATTCGTAACAAGTGACAAGTAACAATAGTAACAAAGGTGTGGCAAGGTAGCCCAAACCTTTTTATATCAAAGAACAAACCTAAAAGTACTCTTATATAAAGCAAGTGCTCCCAAGGACACATGGGAATGTGTGAATAGTCATGTTCATCATATTGAGTTGATTCGTGTTTCGCTACTTCGATAATTTCATATGCGGGTCGACCGGTGCTAAGGTGTTGTTCTTACTTGAACTAACAACCTACTTATGATTAACCCCTCTTGCAAGAATCCGCAACTACAAAATATAATTAAGATAAATCTAGCCATAGCATGAAACATGAGGATCCAAATCAGCCCCTTATGAAGCAACACATAAACTGGGGTTTGAGCTTCTGTCACTCTCGCAACCCATCATATACTTGTTGCTCCACAATGACTTCCCTTAGGCCCATAACATTGTGAAGTGTCATGTAGTCGACGTTCACATGACATCACTAAAGGAAGTAACAGCATGCATATCATCAAAATATCGAACGAATACCAAAAGGATCTGAACATAATGTCTTCCACCAAGTAATCCAACTAGGACCAACTACAAAGTGTAATTAACACAACTAGCAACCCGCAGGTACCAATCTGAGGTTTTGAGACAAAGATTGAATACACGAGATGAAGTAGGGTTGGATATGAGATGGTGCTCGCGAATATGTTGATGAAGATTGGTCAACATTGGTGATGACGATGTCTTTGATTTCACCTCCCGGAGAGGAATTCCTCGAGTAGAATCTCTCTACTAGAGAGAAAAAGGGACTTTGCCCAGGTTTCCGCCTCAAGATGGCGGCGCTTCATCCCAAAAGTTATCTCTGGATTTTTTTTTCTAGGGTAAAACACACCATATAGGAGAAGAGGGCATCGAAGGGCCAGCACGGGCCCCACAAGCCATCATGGCGTGACTCGGGGGCATGTTGGCTTGTGCCCAGCTGGCTGCCCATCTCCGGTATATTCTTGACCAAATAATTCTTATATATTCCAAAAAAAATTCTGTGAAGTTTCACGTCATTTGGAGCAACTTGATTTGTGTGACTTTTTCTTGGTTTCTTGGTCCAGAATTCTAGTTTCCAGATACTTCCCTCTTCGTGATGTACCTTGCATATTCAGAGAGAAAAGGCATAAGAATTACATAATAACAGGGAATAGTGGCCAATACTAAGAAAAATATCAATGAAAATTCATGATGCAAAATGGACGTATCAACTCCCCAAGCTTAGGCCTCGCTTGTCCTCAAGCGAAAGCTGACCTCGAGAATAATGGCCACATGATTTGAGAGGGAGAAGTCGATAAGAATAAAATACAGACATGCGAGCATCATGAATATTAGCATAGCAGCAACTATTTTATTATATATCTTCTCATAAACAGGTAACAATCCATTTACAAACATTGGAGTACGAAGCATAAACTTTATTTACAAACAATAAACCATGTTCTCAGTCATTGGGACAATCATAATAAAACATATTTCAGAGGAGATCCTATGTAAGAGTTTTCGTACTAGCAAGTCCACATACTCAACTATCATTTATTATTCTATGATTGCTCATACTCAAGTCATATTTTTGGGGCTCATGTTTTCATAGGACACATAGGAGCATATGGGCTTAAATGATTCGCCACTCAATTCATTTACCTCAAGGATAATGTCAACAATAATAAATCATGATAATCTACATCCACTTGGATATATAAATCTGAATCTTTACTCAATACATGATGCTTGCCACTATAAAATTAATATTTATAAAATATTTAATTTAGTTACTCACGCACAAGAGTGAACTTCAAAGATAAAAGATAGGACCTTTGTAGAGGGAATCAGAGGTTGTCATGCGCTTTTAGGTTTTGAATGTGCAAACTCTTAGTGCAAAGGAACGTCACTTTATATTGCCCGTTGTGATAGCAAATTTTATTATGCGATCTGTAGCTTTTATTTTATTTATTTTCGCTTGTAATAAAAGATCATACATATTTAGGAGCAACTTTATATTGCTGGGTGCACCAATGACAACTTACTTGAAGGATCTTACTCAATCCATGAGTAGGTATGGTGGAGTCTCATGGCAAGAAATTGGGTTTCGAGGTTATGGATGCACAAGTAGTTTCTCTACTTAGTGCGAATTTTTGGGATAGCAAAAGGTCTAAAGCAAGAATCACATGTTGAAGGATCTAGGACCATATAACTTTTTTATGAATGTGAAATACCATCACCATTATGTTATCTTCCATGTCCTACGTGAACACTTGATCATTATATAATATTTCATGAGGGCTCACAATCATATAAGATGTCCAAGATAATGTATTTATATGAGAATCACCTCTTCTCTTTCATAGTCTTGCTTAGATTGTAACCATGACTAATACTATTTTTTTTTATTTTCAACAACCTTCATCACTTATACTCTTTACTATGTGAAGTCATTACTTCTCATGGGATGAGCATATGATCTATATCTTTCTTTGCCTTGACAAGCCATGATGACGGGTGCCCATGGGTAAACCACAAAAACTCAACTAATCTTTATTATATATCTCGCATAATCGATTAGAGGGATAGATGGAACTCAAAGAAAAAATACTAAGAAAAGAAAATCTGAAATTTTAAATTTCTAATCCACGAAAACTAAATATCAAACTAAGATAGATAATGGTGGTGAAAGTGACTGTGATACCATGCCAGGGCATCTCCCCCTAGCTTGGAGTAAGACAAGGGTGATGCCCATACCTATGTACTCAAGCGTCCTCCTTAGGTAATGGTGGTGGTGTGTTCGAGGTGTCCTATATCTTCCAATGTGTAGACTCCCCATCATAATAAGAGAATTTAGTCTCGGGAGTCCTGAAACCGATAGGAAAGCTCATCGTGTGAAACCTAGATTCATACTCACAGTTTTGGATTTCGAGTTCATAGACTTGATCTTGGAGGTGATCGACCCTCTCTTGAAGCTTGAATAAGCTTCCCCACTTTCTTGATGTCCAACTTGTTCTCCCGGATGATGTCCGTGATCGTGGAGTGGTTAGCACTCAAACCACACTCAACCATCCCTTGGCACATAAAGATCTCCTGTTCCACCACTGCAAGCCTAACCTTCTCGCTTCCCTCCTTCATGGGACCTTGAACATCCCGTATGTGAAGCACCCCTCATGCATATGAATGGCTTGAGGGTGCCTCATCACCTCCATAGGTAGGGCTCGATCATCTTCTCGAAGAACTTGTCCTTGGATGGGCTTGGTGAAGTTATGGCGATCTAAATTTTCCGAAAAATAGCTCAAAACAAGAACAGAGGAAAATCTTGTGATGCAGTGGTCAAAACACCCGGGAGTATAAGAATACGTTCTCAGGAAGAATTTGGAATCCGGGAAGCGCACGAGGGCCCCACAAGCTATAAGGGCACGACCAAGGGGCGCGCCCGGTTGGCTTGTGCCACCCTCGTGGATCCCCTAGACTCTTTTTTATTTTTTTATTTTTTCTAAAATACCAAAGCTGACAGAAATTATTTTCTTTGAAATTTTTGGAGTTGGTTTACTCAATGTACCACGTACCTACCCTTTTTTACGTTTCTGGAGTGTTCTGAAAGACTTCCTTTATGTGCTATTGTGGTGTTATGACTTGGATGATTTTAGTCTCCTCATTAGTGGGTGCACCTCAAATATAATGTTTGATTCTTTGCCAATTCATCACTCTCGAGTTTTTGCCTTCGAAGTTATTAATTTTTATGGCACCAGAGCGATAAACCTCGTCTAAAACATAGGGTCCTTCCCATTTGGAGTGGAGTTTACCTACCAAGAATCTGAAAAGAGAATTGTACAAAATCACTAGGGCTCCTACATTCTCGTTTTTGAATTCTCTTGTCATTCCATATTTTATCTTTCTCTTTAAAGAACTTAGCATTTTCATAAGCTTACGTTCTCCATTCATCTAATGATCTAATATCAAATAACCTCTTTTCACTCGCAAGTTTGAAATCATAGTTAAGTTCTCCAATTGCCCAATAAGTTTTATGTCCTAGCTCAAGAGGTAAATGACAAGATTTTCCATAGACCATTTTATATGGGGAAATCCCCATGGGGTTCTTATAAGTGGTCATATAAGACAACAAAGCACCATCAAGTTTCTTAGACCAATTCTTTCTAGACCTATTGACAGTCTTTTTTAAAATTAATTTTATTTCAAGATCGCTTAGCTCAACTTGTCCACTAGATTAAGGATCATAAGGTGATGCAATCTTATGGTGAACATCATATTTAGCTAGAAGTTTACGGAAAGCACCATGAATAAAATGCGAACCATCATTAGTCATTAAATATCTAGGGACAAAAAACCTCAGAAAGATAATACCTTTAAGCATTTTAATAGAAGTGTTATGATCAGCACTACTGGTTGGAATAGCTTCTACCCATTTAGTAACGTAATCAACAGTAACTAGAATATGAGTATATCCATTCGAAGATGGAAAGGGTCCCATACAGTCAAAACCCCATGATACGTCTCCAACGTATCTATAATTTATGAAGTATTCGTACCATGTTTACAACAATTTTATATGGTTTCGATATGATTTGCATGGAACTAACCCAGACTGACGTTGTTTTCACAAGAAATATTGTGGTGTTGTTTTTGTGCATAAATATAAGTTCTCGGAATTGGACGAAACATTTTGACGATTTTATCTCGAAGAGAAGAGAAATATTGGAGCAAAGAACCACCATAGGGGGACCCCTGGTGCCCACTAGGCACCAGGCCCCCAGCCCCCCAGGCATGCAGTGGTACCTAGTGGGCCCCTCGAGGCCCATCTTGATGTGAGACTGATGCTAAAAATTCCTATAAATACCGAAACCCCTAGAAATAACCCTAGATTAGAAGCTCCGCCGCTACAACTCTCTGTATCAATGAAAAACCAATCTGAAGACATTCTAGTAGGATGCCTGTGGGGACCCCGACTTACAAGACGGAATCGCCGAATGTACATGCATGGTGATCTCAAAGATCAATGCTCATCGAACACACAAATACTGAAGAACAAGAGTCTTACATCCTTATAGACCGTTTAATACAATAAAGACCATGATGGTCTAATCTTACATGGATAGGGCCTCGAAGGCCAACACACCAAACCCGACTAATAGCGGAATTATTAGTTGAAAGCATGAACCCATGCCATCTGCCTTAACCTATAGGCATTCTGACTGGGAAGCGTCCTACTTCGCATAGTCTTCACCAACAAAATCTTCTCTGAAGTCCTCCTCTTCCATGTCTGGCCAATTAAATAACCAGTGGCAAGCCAATGAGTACTTTGAATGTACACGCAAGCAACCCATGATGTGGAACAAGGTAATAATGCACCATGTCATATAATTAATGACAAGTTTTGCAGAAAACAAGTTTTCTCTAAATGCAACAACATGAACAAGTGCTTGTAGGGACATGCATCATGAGGTAAGTGGTAACCATGTGAAAAGGTTATAGATATAAATATCATCTAAGGGTAGAACATCCCATGTTCACCCATCATGCCAAGTCATCCGACTTGACCCAGTACCATCCTTCCCACACACACACTTTTGTAAACGTGGACGTAGCCCAAGAGCGGTCATCCAACTGTCCTTGACTGTGGACACGGCTATTCGAATAGTTGTACACTCTACGGAGGTTGCGAGCTGTACCCACGAGATTCGGGAAACTTTCATGTCATCCACGACTCGTGGTATTTTTCATACCCAAGGTTAGTACCCAAACAGTGCCTTTATCTTGACGAAACTAACAAAGAGTCCTCTCGATTGGTACCCAGCCCACATGACGTACATCTTACGAGCCTTGCTCTAGATCATAACATCCATGCACGGACCAACGGTGTTCCCAGTGCCTGTAAAAACAGCTCATGGTCGCCCTTCTTGGCACGACTCCGTCTCTAGAGTGACCACGCCACTCCGCCACCAGTAATGCAGGGCCTCTACTAGTACCGACCAAGGTAGTCAACAAAGCCCCGTCCCATAAAAGGTTATCATGGTCGCACATGTAATGTTGGGTAACGGTCGGAACTTAAACCAATACGTTTTCGAAAACCACACACTAACTTGCCTCGGTACTCCACTTCTTTCTCAAGTGGTTACCTAGCTATCCCACGGGCATTAGTGGGAACTGACAGGGTTTTCATAAAATCTTTGAAATCACCCCTGTGTTACCGGCACCATGCATATGATCATCTCATGCGTAGCATTACTAGCAATCTAACTACTTTCATCTACATGACCCTCATAAATGGTAGGGTCATGCTCAAATGCTAGTGTTTCAAGGAACCACCAGAAATACCCTACCAAGGGGTTTACCAATTTAATCATGATCATATGCATGAGAATGGAACAATAAACATGGCATGCACAAAATATTTCTTAGACATGGTCAAGGTTCTGCCTGCCTTGCTCAAATAGGTCTCTGGGGTCTTCGAGGTCTTCCGGTCCAACTCCGAGTACTCCATCTATTTCGCAAACTATCGTCGGAAACAACCACAGTAAGCCACACAGCAAGCAGAAACAAAAGTGTTCTAAAATAGGAGTTTTATTTTTCTTGGATATCCCTCGTCATAAGAAGAATTCTTAAAGCTTGCTTTAAGAGATTTGGATCACGAGAGATTTTGAATGGTGGAAATGGAGGCATCTCTGGCCCCACAAGAAGTCTACAAAAAGTATTCTTCTAAAAATGAGTGGAGGCACTCATTTAATAGGGCATGAATGTAGAAACAAGTAGGAGGTGGTATAATCTTCCTATGGATTTTCTAACAAGGAATAAATAGAAATAGGTGTTATTTAATTTGATGCAACAGAAATATTGCAGATAAAAAAGTTCACCTCGGCTAGGAAATTAGGGCATGATATTTGAAGTCTGTGGAAATTGGAATCACTCCATTTGGAGTTGATTTGAGTCCTCCAGGATTTTTGCAAGGTGGTGTTTAAAGTATTCAAATTTGTATTTGAATTGTAACACCACAGAAAAGTCCCTTGGAAAAATGTGTAATGCACATATCTGCATAGGCAATGATTTTAGAAGTCAGCAGAAATTTGAATCATTAGATTTGGAGCTATACTTAATTAGTTATGGATTGTAGAAGTTTTTAATAAAAATAAAAAGGAAAAAAGGTTATACTAGAGGGGGGAACTATATTGCGCGCAGGGCGCATAAAACCTTTGGGCCGACCCAGCTTGCCATTGGTCGCGGTGGTGCGGGTGACGTAGAGAGCGCCTTCGGGCTATACGTCTCCACTTAGGGCTAGGCCCAACCCGCTGGTCATTGACAGGCAGGACCCGCTTGTCGGGTTCACCCCCTTCCTCGCGCTTGAATGAGGAGAGTCAGGGGAGGCAGGCCGACGCCTACCGGCGCTCGGCTCAGTGGCTCCAGCCACCTTTTGCGGCGCCCGCGGGAGATAGTCACACCACCCTAGGGCATGTGCTCTCGCCGGGGGGAGCTAGGTCGAACGGTCCCTTGGTTGTGGTGGACGCAGCCGATGGCGATGGTGGGTGCGGCGTAGCAGCCAATGGGAGGGAGATGTGGAGCGCGGGGGAGCTCCATGATGCGAAGATGGGTGCTCTAGTGTAGCTTAGTGGGGAAGGAAGATGCGGGGTGCTGCGAATTTAGGCGAGGCCGAAGCGGTGGCATGGCGGCTGTGGGGAGAGGAGAAGGGCACGAGAGCTCAAATCGGTTGGCCCTGGGGCCCCTCAGAGGGAGATAGAGAGCGAGAGGAGACAAGTGGGTGCTCGGGGAGGTCAAATGGAGAGGGGGTGACGAGAAGGATCTCAGAAGCGCCTCGGGTGTGCTCTGGGCACGGCGGCCACGCATGCCAGAGCCGTCTTGGCCGCTTCCTGGCGTCGGGGAGGTGCGTGGACGGTCAAGGAGGGCTCTACCACGCGCTGAGACACGCAGGCATGGATGGACCTGAGCTGCAGGGCAAAGATAAGGTGCAGAGCACCATTTCTGCATGCCAGGGGTGTGGTAACCAGGGACACACCTGTCCACAGTGGGATTCTCACCAATCAAAGATGTCTTACATGCAAGACACACATGCAGGAGGTTGATGGAGGAGTTTGGCCCTATATGGAGCTGGTTAGTTTGGGTTTTACCTATGGTTCAGTTTGCAACAACAATCTTGGGGCTAGAAATGAGTGTGCTTACTGGAGGATATGGCGACAAAACTATGTCTAGCAGGATTAGGTATGGAAGGACTACAATACTACAAAGTTTCAGATCAAGGAGAGGTGTGTAGCTAGCAGTTGCAGTTCAAGGTTAAGTTTCTGCCAAAAACAAGTTTGAGAAGGGCTGCTCATATTTCCCACATGAGCATGCCATATATTGGTTTGAAATGATGCATTATCATACTAGAGGTGCTTTGGAAGGAGGTGGGGGCATTAGCTTGAACGTAATCATTAGGGAGAGTAAAAGAGGGGCTGCCATGGTAAGAAGAGGAGGTAAAGAGAGGGAGTCACCCTCCAATAATTGACCAGTGGCCTTGGCAAGGTTGCTGGAGGTAAAATTGTTGGAAATATGCCCTAGAGGCAATAATAAAATGGTTATTATCATATTTCCTTGTTCATGATAATCGTCTATTGTTCATGCTATAATTGTATTAACAGGAAACAGTAATACATGTGTGAATAAATAGATCACAATGTGTCCCTAGCAAGCCTCTAGTTAGCTAGCTCGTTAGTCAATAGATGATCATGGTTTCCTGATCATGGGCATTAGATGTCATTGATGACGGGATCACATCATTGGAGAATGATGTGATGGACAAGACCCAATCCTAAGCATAGCACTAGATCGTATTGTTCGTATGCTAAAGCTTTTCTAATGTCAAGTGTCTTTTCCTTCAACCGTGAGATTGTGCAACTCCCGGATACCGTAGGAGTGCTTTGGGTGTATCAAACGTCACAACATAATTGGGTGACTATAAAGGTGCACTACGGGTATCTCTGGAAGTGTCTGTTGGGTTGGTACGAATCAAGATCGGGATTTGTCACTCCGTGTGACGGAGAGGTATCTCTGGGCCCACTCGGTAGAACATCATCATGAGCTCAATGTGACTAAGGAGTTAGTCACATGATGACGTGCTACGGAACGAGTAAAGAGACTTACCAGTAACGAGGTTGAACAACGTATAGGTATACCGACGATCGAATCTCGGGCAAGTTCTATACCAACAGACAAAGGGAATCGTATACGGGATTGATTGAATCCTTGACATCGTGGTTCATCTGATGAGATCATCATGGAGCAAGTGGGAGCCACCATGGGTATCCAGACCCCGCTGATGGTTATTGGCCGGAGAGGTGTCTCGGTCATGTCTACCTGTCTCCCGAACCCGTAAGGTCTACACACTTAAGGTTCGATGACGCTAGGGTTATAGGGAATTGTTGTACGAGGATACCGAAAGTTGTTCGGAGTCCCGGATGAGATCCCGGACATCATGGGGAGCTCCGGAATAGTCTGGAGGTAAAGATTGATATATATGATGGATGGGTTTGGACGTCGGAACTGTTTCGGGGGTCACTGGTAATGTACCGGGACCACCGGGACCACCGGAGGTGGCCCCGGGGGTCCACCGAAGGGGGGCAACGACCCCAAGAGGCTAGATGGGCCAAGTGCAGGAGGGAACCAGCCCCTAGGTGGGCTGGTGCGCCTCCCCACTCAGCCCAATGCGCAACGGAGAGGGAAGGGGGGCAAACCCTAGGCACTGGTGGGCCTTAGGCCCACCAGGTGGTGCGCCACCCCCTCCCACCCTAGCCGCCGCCCCCTTTCCCATCTGGTGGCTGCCGCACCACCTAGGGGGGAACCTAGGGATGGCGCACCCCCTCCCCCTCCTCCTATAAAAAGAGAGGGGTTTTGGCCCTTGGGAGATAGACTTCTCCCTCTCCCTCGGCCCAGCCCTGCCCTTCTTTCTCCTCCTCTCTGCCGGTGCTTGGCGAAGCCCTGCTGGGAGACCTCGTCTCTCCATCGACACCACGCCGTCGTGCTGCTGGAGTTCTTCCCCAACCTCTCCCTCCTCCTTGCTGGATCAAGGTGCGGGAGACGTCACCGGGCTGCACGTGTGTTGAACGCGGAGGTGCCGTAGTTCGGCACTAGATCGGAATCGCTGCGAGTACGACTCCATCAACCGTGTTCTAGCAACGCTTCCGCTTAGCGACCTTCAAAGGTATGAAGATGCTCTTACCCCTCTCTCGTTGCTGGTCTCTCCATAGGAATATCTGAATATGCGTAGGAAAATTTTGAATTTATGCTACGTTACCCAGCAGTGGTATCAGAGCCAGGTTTTCTATGCGTAGATTCTATGCACGAGTAGAACACAAAAGTTGTGGGCGATGATTTGTCAATTTGATTGCCGCTACTAGTCTTATTCTTTTCCAGCGGTATTGTGGGATGAAGCGGCCCGGACCGACTTTACACGTACGCTTAAGTGAGACTGGTTCCACCGACAGACATGCACACCATGCATAAAGGTGGCTAGCGGGTGTTTGTCTCTCTTACTCTAGTCGGATTGGATTTGATGAAAAGGGTCCTTATGAAGGGTAAATAGCTTTGGCATATCATCGTTGTGGCTATCACGTAGGTAAGAAGGCGTTCTTGCTAGAAACCCAAATCAGCCATGTAAAACTTGCAACAACAATTAGAGGACGTCTAACTTGTTTTTGCAGGGTTTGACATCTGATGTGATATGGCCAAAGTTGTGATGTTGCATGTATGATGTATGAGATGATCATGTTATTGTAATAGTTTTCACGACTTGCATGTCGATGAGTATGACAACCGGCAGGAGCCATAGGAGTTGTCTTAATTTATTGTATGAGATGCAACGCCATGTGCTTACTACTTTTACTTCATTGCTAACGGTTAGCTATAGTAGTAGTGATAGTAGTAGTTGGCGTGATGATCACGGAGACACGATGATGGAGATCATGATGATGGAGATCATGGTGTCATGCCGGTGACGATGATGATCATGCGATGCCTGAAGATGGAGATCGAAAGGGAGAAGATGATAATGGCCATATCATGTCACTATATGATTGCATTGTGATGTTTATCATGTTTTCATCTTATTGCTTCCAACGACGGTAGCATAATAAGATGATCCCTCTTAAAATATCGAGAACGTATTCCCCTAAGTGTGCACCGTTGCGAAGGTTCGTTGTCTCGAAGCACCACGTGATGATCGGGCGTGATAGATTCTAACGTTCGCATACAACGGGTGTAAGCCAGAATTACACACGCGAAACACCTAGGTTGACTCGACGAGCTTAGCATGTACAGACATGACCTCGAATACAAGAGACTGAAAGGTAGAACATGAGTCGTATGGTTGAATACGATCAGCATGAAGTTGCTCACCATGGTGACTAGTCCGTCTCACGTGATGATCGGACACGGGTTAGTCAACATGGATCATGTATCACTTAGATGACTAGAGGGATGTCGATTTAAGTGGGAGTTCATACTTAATATGATTAGATGAACTTAATTGTCATGAACTTAGTCTAAAAGGTTTGTCTTTATAAATATTGTAGATGGCCAACGTCAACCTCAATTTCAACGAATTCCTAGAGAAAAACAAGCTGAAAGATGATGGTAGCAACTATGCGGACTGGGTTCGCAACTTGAAGCTCATCCTTGAAGCAGCTAAAAAGGCTTATGTCCTTGACGCGCCGCTAGGTGACCCTCCCGCTCCCGCAGCAGCCCAGGACATTCTGAACGTCTGGCAAACGTGGAGTGATGACTACTCTCTGGTTAGGTGTAGCATGTTATACAGTTTAGAAACGAGGCTCCAAAGGCGTTTTGAGCAACACGGAGCATATGAGATGTTCCAAGAGCTGAAGCTAGTTTTTCAAGCTCATGCCCGTGTCGAGAGATATGAAGTCTCCGACAAGTTCTTTAGCTGTAAGATGGAGGAGAACAGTTCTGTCAGTGAGCACATACTCAAAATGTCTGGGTTACACGGTCGTCTGACTTCACTTGGAGTCGAACTTCCGGATGATGCTATAATTGACAGAATCCTCCAGTCTCTCCCAGCAAGCTACAAAGGCTTTGTGCTTAACTACAACATGCAAGGGATGGAGAAGACCATTCCCGAGTTGTACTCGATGCTCAAGTCTGCAGAAGTAGAAATCAAGAAAGAGCATCGAGTGTTGATGGTCAACAAGACCACTAGTTTCAAGAAAGGCAATGGTAAGAAGAACTTCAAGAAAGATGACAAAGTTGTTGCCGCGCCCGGTAAGCCAGATACCAGGAAGAAGAAAAAGAATGGACCCAAGCCTGAGACTGAGTGCTTCTATTGCAAGGGAAAGGGTCACTGGAAGCGGAACTGCCCCAAATACTTAGCGGACAAGAAGGCCGGCAACGTTAAAGGTATATGTGATATACATGTTATTGATGTGTACCTTACCAGCGCTCGTAGTAGCTCCTGGGTATTTGATACCGGTGTTGTTGCTCACATTTGCAACTCAAAGCAGGAAATGCGGAATAAGCGGAGACTGGCCAAGGACGAGGTGACGATGCGCGTCGGGAATGGTTCAAAGGTCGATGTGATCGCCGTCGGCACGCTACCTCTACATCTACCATCGGGATTAGTCTTAAACCTTAATAATTGTTATTTAGTACCAGCTTTAAGCATGAACATTGTATCAGGGTCTTGCTTAATGCGAGACGGCTACTCATTTAAGTCAGAGAATAATGGTTGTTCTATTTATATGAGTGATATGTTTTATGGTCATGCTCCGCTGGTGAATGGTTTATTCTTGATGAATCTCGATCGTGATGTTACACATATTCATAGTGTGAGTACCAAAAGATGTAAAGTTGATAATGATAGTCCCACATACTTGTGGCACTACCGCCTTGGTCATATCGGCGTTAAGCGCATGAAGAAGCTCCATACTGATGGACTATTAGAGTCTCTTCACTTTGAATCATTTGACACATGCGTACCGTGCCTCATGGGCAAGATGACTAAGACTCCATTCTCAGGAATAATGGAGAGAGCAACCGACTTATTGGAAATAATACATACTGATGTGTGTGGTCCAATGAACGTTGAAGCTCGCGGTGGCTATCGTTATGTTCTCACTCTCACCGATGATTTGAGTAGGTATGGGTATATCTACTTGATGAAGCACAAATCTGAGACATTTGAAAAGTTCAAGGAATTTCAAAGTGAGGTCGAGAATCAACGTGACAGAAAAATCAAGTGTCTACGATCTGATCGTGGAGGAGAATATTTGAGTCACGAGTTTGGCACACACCTAAGGAAGTGTGGAATCGTTTCACAACTGACACCGCCTGGAACACCGCAACGCAACGGAGTGTTTGAACGTCGTAATCGCACTTTATTAGATATGGTACGATCTATGATGTCTGTTACCGACTTACCGCTATCATTTTGGGGATACGCATTAGAAACTGCAGCATTCACTTTAAATAGGGCACCGTCTAAATCTGTTGAGACGACACCGTATGAACTATGGTTTGGCAAGAAACCTAAGTTGTCGTTTCTTAAAGTTTGGGGTTGCGATGCTTATGTGAAGAAACTTCAACCAGAAAAGCTCGAACCCAAAGCGGAGAAATGCGTATTCATAGGATACCCTAAGGAAACTATTGGGTATACCTTCTATCTTAGATCCGAAGGTAAAACCTTTGTTGCCAAGAACGGATCCTTTCTAGAGAAAGAGTTTCTCTCGAAAGAAGTAAGTGGGAGGAAGGTAGAACTTGATGAGGTAATTACACCCCCTCTCGAACAGGATAGTAGCGCAACGCAGGAAGTTGTTCCTGTGGCGCCTACACCAACTGAAGAGGAAGTTAATGATGATGATCATGAAGCTTCGGATCAAATTACTACTCAACCGCGAAGGTCCACAAGGACACGCTCCGCACCAGAGTGGTACGACAACCCTATGATGGAAATCATGTTGTTAGACAACAGTGAACCTTCGAACTATGAAGAAGCAATGGTGGGCCCGGATTCCAACAAATGGCTTGAAGCTATGAAATCCGAGATAGGATCCATGTATGAGAACAAAGTATGGACTTTGGTGGACTTGCCCGATGACCGGCTAGCCATGGAAAATAAATGGATCTTCAAGAAGAAGACTGATGCAAACAGTAATGTAACCGTTTATATAGCTCGACTTGTCGCAAAGGGTTTATGACAAATTCAAGGAGTTGACTACGAAGAGACTTTCTCTCCCGTAGCGAAGCTGAAATCAGTCTGAATCATGTTAGCAATTGCCGCCTTTTATGATGATGAAATTTGGCAAATGGACGTCAAAACAACGTTCCTTAACGGGAACCTTAAGGAAGAGTTGTATATGATGCAACCAGAAGGTTTTGTCGACCCTAAGGGTGCTAACAAAGTGTGCAAGCTCCAGCGCTCCATCTATGGGATGGTGCAAGCATCTCGGAGTTGGAACATTCTCTTTAATGAGGTGATTAAAGCGTTTGGGTTCATACAGGTTTACGGAGAAGCCTGTCTGTACAAGAAAGTGAGTGGGAGCTCTGTAGCTTTCCTCATACTGTATGTGGATGACATATTATTGATGGGGAATAATATAGAGATGTTGGAGAGCATAAAGGCCTATTTGAACAAGAGTTTTTCAATGAAGGACCTTGGAGAAGCTGCATACATATTAGGCATCAAGATCTATAGAGATAGATCGAGACGCCTCATAGGTCTTTCGCAAAGTACATACCTTGACAAGATATTGAAGAAGTTCAATATGGAAAACTCAAAGAAAGGGTTCTTGCCAGTTTTGCAAGGTATGAGATTGAGTAAGACTCAGTCGCCGACCACGGCAGCAGCTAGAGAGAAGATGAGTTCTGTCCCCTACGCTTCACCCGTAGGCTCTCTAATGTATGCCATGCTGTGTACCAGACCTGATATAAACCTTGCCGTAAGTTTGGTAGGGAGGTACCAAAGTGATCCCGGTATGGGACACTGGACAGCGGTCAAGAATATCCTTAAGTACCTGAAAAGGACTAAGGAAATGTTTCTCGTTTATGGAGGTGACGAAGAGCTCGTCGTAAAGGGTTACGCCGACGCTAGCTTCGACACAGATCCGGATGACTCTAAGTCACAGACCGGATATGTATATGTTCTGAATGGTGGGGCAGTGAGCTGGTGCAACAGCAAGCAAGAAGTCGTGGCAGCATCTACATGTGAAGCGGAGTACATAGCTGCTTCAGAAGCGGCTCATGAAGGAATTTGGATGAAGGAGCTCATCACCGACCTTGGAGTGGTTCCGAGCGCGTCGGGTCCAATGACACTCTTTTGTGATAACACTGGGGCCATTGCGATAGCCAAGGAGCCCAGGTTTCACCGGAAGACGAAGCACATCAAAGGCCGCTACAACTCCATCCTGGACCATGTCCAGAGTGGAGTAATAGATATTTGTAAAGTACACACGGATCTGAATATTGCAGACCCGTTGACTAAACCTCTTCCACGAGCAAAACATGATCAACACCATACTGCTATGGGTGTTCGACACGTCACAATGTAACTAGATTATTGACTCTAGTGCAAGTGGGAGACTGTTGGAAATATGCCCTAGAGGCAATAATAAAATGGTTATTATCATATTTCCTTGTTCATGATAATCGTCTATTGTTCATGCTATAATTGTATTAACAGGAAACAGTAATACATGTGTGAATAAATAGATCACAATGTGTCCCTAGCAAGCCTCTAGTTAGCTAGCTCGTTAGTCAATAGATGATCATGGTTTCCTGATCATGGGCATTAGATGTCATTGATGACGGGATCACATCATTGGAGAATGATGTGATGGACAAGACCCAATCCTAAGCATAGCACTAGATCGTATTGTTCGTATGCTAAAGCTTTTCTAATGTCAAGTGTCTTTTCCTTCGACCGTGAGATTGTGCAACTCCCGGATACCGTAGGAGTGCTTTGGGTGTATCAAACGTCACAACGTAACTAGGTGACTATAAAGGTGCACTACGGGTATCTCTGAAAGTGTCTGTTGGGTTGGTACGAATCGAGATTGGGATTTGTCACTCCGTGTGACGGAGAGGTATCTTTAGGCCCACTCGGTAGAACATCATCATGAGCTCAATGTGACTAAGGAGTTAGTCACACGATGACGTGCTACGGAACGAGTAAAGAGACTTACCAGTAACGAGATTGAACAAGGTATAGGTATACCGACGATCGAATCTCGGGCAAGTTCTATACCGACAGACAAAGGGAATCGTATACGGGATTGATTGAATCATTGACATCATGGTTCATCCGATGACATCATCGGGGAGCAAGTGGGAGCCACCATGGGTATCCAGACCCCGCTGATGGTTATTGGCCGGAGAGGTGTCTCGGTCATGTCTACCTATCTCCCGAACCCGTAGGGTCTACACACTTAAGGTTCGATGACGCTAGGGTTATAGGGAATTGTTGTACGAGGTTACCAAAAGTTGTTTGGAGTCCCGGATGAGATCCCGGACGTCAAGAGGAGCTCCGAAATGGTCCGGAGGTAAAGATTGATATATAGGATGGATGGGTTTGGATGCCGGAAGTGTTTCGGGCGTCACCGGTAACGTACCGGGACCACCGGGACCACCGGAGGTGGCCCCGGGGGTCCACCGAAGGGAGGGCAACGACCCCAAGAGGCTAGATGGGCCAAGTGCGAGAGGGAACCAGCCCCTAGGTGGGATGGTGTGCCTCCCACACCCAGCCCAATGCGCAAGTGGTGGGGAGAGGGGGCAACCCTAGGCGCAGGTGGGCCTTAGGCCCACGAGGTGGTGCGCCACCCCCTCCCACCCTAGCCGCCGCCCCCCTTTCCCATCTGGCAGCCGCCGGCCCCTAGGGAGGGAACCCTAGGGGGGGTGCAGCCCCTCCCCCTCCTCCTATAAATAGAGAGGGGTTTTGGCCCTTGGGAGGTAGACTTCTCCCTCTCCCTCGGCGCAACCCTACCCTTCTTCCTCCTCCTCTCTGACGGTGCTTGGCGAAGCCCTACTGGGAGACCTCGTCTCTCCATCGACACCACGCCATCGTGTTGCTGGAGTTCTTCCCCAACCTCTCCCTCCTCCTTGCTGGATCAAGGTGCGGGAGACGTCACCGGGCTGCACGTGTGTTGAACGCGGAGGTGTCGTAGTTCGGCACTAGATCGGAATCGCTGCGAGTACGACTCCATCAACCGCGTTCTAGCAACGCTTCCGCTTAGCGATCTTCAAAGGTATGAAGATGCTGTTACCCCTCTCTCGTTGCTGGTCTCTCCATAGGAAGATCTGAATATGCGTAGGAAAATTTTGAATTTATGCTACGTTACCCAACAAAAATAGGGTCAGAAAATATTGTGGTAAAAATTTGAGCTCAAGGAGATTAGTAGAAGGGGTCAAAGAAGCAAGTTTGGTTAGTGAGCAGAAGGTGTTTGATGGGTCCTAGGGCTAGAAAATGGATTCCAATTGTTATGGAACTTAACACGATCACATGATAGGTCAAAATAAGCTTGTACACCTAATTGGGGATTTGGTGGAGAAAGTTCCCAATGTAGACTTGAAAAACCCAAGAAATGGGCAAAAATGGCTTTGTGCATACGAATCCATGCAATTAATTCCCACTAATCCACAACTTGGTGTGGTGGCATTATTTGAGCATTAGAGCATGCCCAGAAAGTTTGGGATCAATTGGCAAAACGTCATAATTTAAAGTTTCCCAATTCTAGGAATTAACAAAGAGGATTTTGAGGGGTTTGGGACAAGTCCATCCATTCTCCTTGATGCACCACTTGGTGTGGATGCATTATTGGAGTATCAGAACATGTCCACAAAATTTGAGCACAATTGGAGACACTTGACAATGTAGAGTTGCTCAAATTTGGATGTGGACAAATAGGGGTTTGGAATATTTAGCTGAATCAACTCAACTTGGATTGAGATGAAACTTGGCAAGATAATCAGATATATCATGTGAGACATGCCAGAGTTCTACTCGGATTTATTGATAATATTTTTTATGGAAATATTTCAATAGCTTGAAATAGGCAGAAATGGTTTTGAAGGGTTTTGCCAAATATTTTGAACATGACCATGTGTTGATCTCTTATATATGGAATGTATATGTCCACTAAGTTTACCTAAATTTTCTCAAATATTTTAAAAGCAATAAAAATAACTTTCCTTCAGAAGGGACCGTTTTAGTCCCCAGAAAAAGTTATTTAAATAAAATAGTAAAATAACTTTTAAAATAATAATCTTGTGGTATTGGGAAGCCATTTTGATAATTGGATTTAAATAAAATATTTGGTGCACAACAACTTCCCTAATTTGAGGACTTGTAGTACAAATCCCAACTTAGGGGGTTTTGAAAGATGTAATTAAATAAAAGCTTTTTGTCAAAATAGTATTTTGTAAAATAGTTTATGGTCCTATACACATGTCATGATCATTTGGCAAGGGGTTTGGATCAAGGAGGTGAGTCTAGAGAGTAGCACGAACATTGTGATTCAAACACAAGCAAACAAGCAAGCATGCAGATGCCTTCCCGGGGCATCCCCAAGCTTAGGCTTTTTGGTGTCCTTGAATTTGGCTTGGGATGCCCTTGGAATCCCCAAGCTTGAGCTCTTTCCACTCTTTATCCCATTGTCCATGAGAACATGACCCAAAACTTGAAAACTTCACAACACAAAACTTGAACAGAAACTCGTGATATCATTAGCATAAGAAAACAAACTACCAACTCTTTAGGTACTGTAGCAAAGTTGATTTCTATTTATATTTGTGTTATATTACTGTATTCTCACTTTTCCATGGCTAGTACCCCCCGATACTATCCATAGTTTCATCAAAATAAGCAATCAACACAACAAAAACAGAATCTGTCAAAAACAGACCAGTCTGTAGCAATATGTATACTTCGTATACTTCTGGTATCTCAAATTTTTTGAAACATTACGACAGTTTGGGAAATTGACATATCAACCAGCAACAAAAAGAATCAACTCAAAATCTCTTTCTGGATAAAAATGAAAAATAATTTCGTGAGCGAAACATTTCTGTCTTTTTAAGCAAGATCAAACAACCATCACCAAAACTAGTCATAAAGGTTTACTTGGCTCAAACACAAAAAGAAACACAAAAAACACAATCATAACAGAATTATGATGGTGTGGACACAACAAAACAGAAAGCAAAAAGCAAAAGATAAATTCATTGGGTTGCCTCCCAACAAGCGCTATTGTTTAATGCCCTTAGCTAGGCATAAGGCGATAGAATCAGCTATCGTCGTCTTTGGTACTCAAACCATAAGTAGCCCTCATCATGGATTCATAAGGCAATATTATTTTCTTTCTAGGAAAACGCTCCATGCCCTTATTTAATGTAAATTGAAATATAATATCCCCTTCCTTCATATCGATGACAGCACTGATAGTCCTTAGGAAAGGTCTACCAAGAATGATAGGACATGTCGGATTGCAATCAATATCAAGCACAATGAAATCCATGGGTACATAGTTCCTATTTGCAATAGTAAGAACATCATTGATCCTTCCCATGGGTTTCTTAACATTAGAATCCACAAGATGCAAATTAAGAGAGCACTCATCAATCTTGTTGAAGCCTAGAACATCACATAAAGACTTTGGAATCGCGGAAACACTAGCACCCAAATCACACAAAGCATTGCATTCATTGTTTTTGATTTTGATTTTGATAGTAGGTTCCCACTTATCATGAAGCTTTCTAGGCATAGAAACTTCCAACTCAAGTTTCTCTTCAAGAGATTTCATCATAGCATCGACGATATGATCGGTAAAGGCCTTGTTTTGGTTATAAGAGTGTGGAGAGTTTAGCATGGATTGCATCAAGGAAATACATTCAATCAAAGAGAAACTATCATAATTGAATTCCTCGAAATCCAAAGTAGCAATTTCATTACTACTCAAAGTTTTGATATCCTCTACTCCACTTTCAATGCTTTTAGCATCAAGATAGATAGACTCCGAATCATTGGGAGTTTCTCAACCAAAGTGGATTCTTCCCAGACCCATCATCATTAGGTTCAACATTAGAAAACAAGAATTCAATGGGAGTCACACCAAGCACTTTAAGATCTTCGTGATTTTCATCATGAAAATACGCCTTTTTAAGCCATTCATGTATAGCACGAATTTGGGCGGTTCTTTCTTTACTCTCATTCATGGAAACACGCATAGCTTTCAAAGTTTCATCCATATTGATATTGGGAGGAGCACATGTCACTTCCAAAGCATCACTATCAAGAGACATTCTATCAACGGTCCTAGCCAAGTCATCAATTTTGAGTAGTTTTTCTTCTATGGACGCATTGAAAATATTTTGCGAGTTGATAAACTCTTTAATATTACTCTCTAAATCAGAGGGTAATTTTTTGTAATTTCCATGAGCATTGTTGTAGCAATTGCGAAAGTTATTAGAGGGATTACTAGGAAAAGGCATAGGAATATAGTTTCCTCTAAAAGCATTGTTGTGACCAAAATTATTCCTACCAACAAAATTAAAGTCCAAGCTCTCATTGTCACTCTCAATCAAGGAAGACAAAGGCATATTATTTGGATCTAAAGCAGCACCTTTACTAGCAAACAATTTCATTAACTCGTCCATCTTAGCACTCAAAGAGTTAATTTCTTCTATAACATGCACTTTTTTAATAGTAGGTGACCTTTCAGTGTGCCATTGAGAATAGTTTGTCATGATATTGTCTAGGAGTTTTGTGGCTTCTGCTAATGTGATTTATATGAGAGTTCCACCGGAGAAGGAATCAAGGATATTTCTAGAAGCAAAATTCAAGCCAGCATAGAAAATTTGTATAATCATCCACAGACTCAAGCCATGAGTGGGACAATTTCTAATCATCAATTTCATTCACTTCCAAGATTGTGCAACATGTTCATGATCTAATTGCTTAAAATTCATGATATCATTACGGAGAGAGATAATCTTAGTTGTGGAAAATACTTGGATATATAAGCATCTTCGCACTTGTTCCAAGAATCAATACTATTTTTGGGCAAAGATGAAAACCAAGTTTTTGCTCAATCTCGCAATGAGAACAGAAATAGCTTCAATTTAATCACATCATTATCCACATCTTTCTTCTTTTGCATATCACATAACTCAATGAAGGTATTAAGATGGGATGCGGCATCTTCACTAGGAAGGCCGGAAAATTGCTCTTTCATAACAAGATTCAGCAAAGCAACATTGATTTCATATGATTCCGCACTAGTGGCGGGAGCAATCGGAGTACTAATAAAATCATTTTTATTAGTATTCGAGAAGTCACAAAGTTTGGTGTTTTCAGTCATGGTGACTTCAGCAAGCATACAAGCACACAAGCAAACAAAAAGCAAGCGAAAGAAAAGGGCGAACGTAAAAGGCAAATATTTTTTGTAATTCTTGTTTTTCAGAAGTGGGGGAGAGGAAAACGAGAGGCAAAAAAAAGTAAATGCAAGAGATGAGTTTACGACAGTTACTTGGATAATATTCACTTAGAATAGTCCCCGGTGCCAGAAATTGACACGTTGGAAGAAGACTATTCTTGACTTGATACTCCCTCGCAACGACGCCAGAAATTGGCACGTTGACGGGAGACTATTCTTGACTTGATCCTCCTCCCCGACAATGGTGCCAGAAATTCTTCTTGCTACCTCTTGATCTTGCGTTGGTTTTTCCCTTGAAGAGGAAAGGTTGATGCAGCACAGTAGCAGTAAGTATTTCCCTCAGTTCGAGAACCAAGGTATCAATCAAGTAGGAGTATCAAGGTAAGTCTCCAAAGTACCTGCGCAAAAACAGCAAACTTGCACCCAATGCTACAAAGGGGTTGTCAATCCCTTCACGATTGATTGCAAGGTGATATCTGAAGGCGAAAAGTGCAACAAAGTAAAAGTGTAAGGCTGAAAATATGATGTGAAGTAGACCCGGGGGCCATAGTATTCACTAGTGTATTGAGTTCATAACAAATAGTGTATTGAGTTGTGAAGTACTCCACACACCGACCGATATCCAGCATGCATCTAGTGTATTGAGTTCATAACAAATAGAGTAACGCCTTAAGCAAGATGACATGATGTAGAGGGATAAATTCATGCAATAGATATAAACCCCATCTTTTTACCCTTGATGGCAACAACATGATACGTGCCTCGCTACCCCTTCTGTCACTGGGTGAGGTCACCGCATGGTGTGAACCCAAAACCAAGCACTTCTCCCATTGCAAGAATTATAGATCAACTTGGCCAAACGAAACCCACAACTCGAAGAGAATTACAAGGATATGAAATCATGCATATAAGAGATCAGAAGAAACTCAAATAAGATTCATATATAATCTGATCATAAATCCACAATTCATCGGATCTCGACAAACACACCACAAAAGAGGATTACATCGGATAGATCTCCATGAAGATCATGGAGAACTTTGTATTGAAGATCCAAGAGAGAGAAGAAGCCATCTAGCTACTAGCTATGGACCCGAAGGTCTATGGTGAACTACTCACGCATCATCGGAGAGGCAATGGCGTTGATGAAGAAGCCCTCCGTGTCCGAATCCCCCTCCGGCAGGGCACCAGAACGTGCCCCACATAGGATCTTTCGAAGACAGAAGCTTGCGGCGGCGGAAAAGTATTTTCGTGGCTCCTTTCCGTGGTTTCAGATTTTTCGGGGATTTATATGCGAAAGAACTAGGGCAGGGGAGCCACAGGGGGCCCACAAGCCTGCTAGGCCCGCCCCCTAGGCCAGGCCTGGGTGGCTTGTGACCTCCTCCGAGGTCCCCTGCCTTGGTTCTCAAGTCTCATGCGTGTCTTCTGTTATGGAAAAAATCATTCCGCGGGTTTTATTCCGTTTGGACTCCGTTCAATATTCTCCTTTGAAAAAGGTCAAAAACACGGAAAAAACAGGAACTAGCACTTGGCACTGAGTTAATAGGTTAGTCCCAAAAAAGATATAAAATAGCATATTCATGGATACAAAACATCCAAACATGACAAGATAATAGCATGAAACCATCAAAAATTATAGATACGTTGGAGACGTATGAGCCCGCGCGACGGTGGTGGCGGTGTAGGGGTGGCCGAGCGCAATGCAGTGGGCGTACTTGGAGAAGCGGTCGACCACCGTTAGGATGACGGACTTGCCGCCCACCTTGGGAAGACCCTCGATAAAATCCATGAAGATGTCGGTCCAGACCTGTGAGGGTACCTCAAGAGGTTGTAGCAGTCCCGTCGGCTACAGTGTCTCCGTCTTGTTGCACTGGCAAGTCATGTAGGACCGCACCCAATCCCGCACCAGCGCACGATCGCCAGGTATGAATAAATCGTCCTGGAGGCGGTGAAGGGTCTTCTGCTCGTAAGCTACGAGCTTGTGATGACGCCCAACGAACGGTCGGCTGAAGAACGCGAGGGGGCCGCGCCCTGATGGAGGACGGCGCCAAACCCCACGCCCGAGGCATCGCAGTCCACCGTGAACAACTTGTCGAAGTTGGGCATCAAGAGGACTGGACCTGTAGCGAGCGCCTGCTTCGGGGTGTTGAAGGCCTCGACCACATCAGTGTCCCAGGCAAAAGCGTCGCGACACAACAGTCGCGTGAGCAGGGCCGCGATGACCCTGAACTCTTGTATGAACTTCTCGTAGTAGTTGGCGAGACCCAGGAAGCCGCGAAGTGCTCGGGGCGACTACGGCGTCGGCTAGGTTGCGATCGCCGCGATCTTGTCCACGTCCATGGCGACGCCCTCCGCTGAGATGACATGGCCGAGGTAGGCGACGAACGGGGTGCCGAACGAGCATTTCGAGCGCTTGAGGTACAGATGGTGCGCCCGAAGCTCGTTGAGGTACATGGCGACGTGTTGCAAGTGCTCTGCCCAAGACGAGTTGTAGATAAGGATGTCGTCAAAAAACACGAGCACAAACCGCCGTAAGTAGGGGCGGAGGACGTCGTTCATCAAGTCCTGAAATGTCGCCGGGGCATTGGCAAGGCTAAAGGGCATCACCAAGAACTCGAAGTGCCCATGATGCTTGCCAAAGGTCGTCTTCGCGACATCGTCCAGGTGCATCCGCACCTGATGGTAGCCGGAGTGAAGGTCGAGCTTGGTGAAGAAGCATGCCCCATGTAGCTCGTCCAGGAGTTCCTCAACAACAGGTATGGGAAATTTGACCTTGCATGTGTTGATGTTGAGAGCACGGTAGTCAATGCAGAAGCGCCCCATGTCGTCGATCTTGCGAATGAGGAGCACCGGCGCCGAGAACGGCGAGGTGGTCGGCCTGATGATGCCCTGGGCAATCATGGTAGTGCACTGCCGCTCCATCTCATCCTTCTGCAGCTGGGGGTAGCGGTACGGTCACACGGCGATGGGTGGTGTGCCTGACAGTAGGTGGATGCGGTGGTCATAGGCCCGGAGAGGGGGAAGTCCCTGTGGCTCGGCGAAGAGGTTGCTATACGGCTGCAACATGCGATCCAACAGTGGCTGCGCGGGGTCGATGGAGGTTGCCATCAGCTGGGGTTGAGGGGTCGCTGGGGCGGCGCCACCGACGCCCTCCCACCGGATGCGGCGACCCATGCGCCAGAATATCATTGTCAGGGCATCGAAATCCCAAAGGATGGAACCCATGGTCCGTAGAAAATCGATGCCAAGGATGACGTCAAAGCAACCCAAGTCGATGCCGATGCACGTGACGGCATAGTGCTCGTCACCGATGATGAGGGGAACCTGACGAGCAATGTCGTGGCAGTGGAGGCGACCACCGTTTGCGACGGTGATCCGAAGCTGCTCCCCTCGAGTCGATTGGAGCGCCACGCGGCGCATGGTGGACCCAGACAGGAAGTTATGGGTGGAGCTCGTATCTAGCAAGGCAAGAAGGCGTTCACCATTGATTATCACCAACAGCAACATCATCTTTTCAGTCTGTATACCCGCGAGAGCATGGAGGGAGACGATGAAGGCTTTAGCCTGAGCGGCGCTCGAGACGACCTCGACTTCAAGTGGAGCTGCCAGGTCGCCGAGCTCGGCGGCGTCGTCCTCCTTCTCAATGTAATCCGCAACCTCCAGGTAGAAAAGGCGCGGGCAGACGTGGCCTGACACATAGGGCTTGTCACAGTTATAGCACAATCACTGACGATGGCGCTCGAGCTGCTCAGCTGGTGTGAGCCGACGGAATGGGCGTGACGGGGCCGCGGCGTCCAACGCCGTGAGAGCCGGAGCCGGACGACCCGGCGCGGCAGGTGCCGGCCTGGGGGGCGGACGGGGTTGTGGCTCCTACTGCATGACCAGCGTGAGGTGCTCGAAGGCGCATGCATAGTACATGGCCGTCTGAAGGTCCTGAAGTTCGTGCATCTCCACGTCCACGCGGATGTGGTCTGGCAGGACTCCCACGAAGAGCTCAGCCCACTGGCGGGCAGAGACGATGTGTGCGTGGCACGCCAGTGCCTGGAAGTGATCAGCGAAGTCCTGCACCGTGGAGAGAAAGGGCAGTCGCCCAAGCTCCGCCAGCCGGCTCCCGTGTATCGACGGTCCGAAGCGTAGGCCGGCAACAGAGATGGTGATGGTGGTAACTGGACCTGGTGGATGGGTACTCCTGGGCCCGCGGTTGTCAGAGGTGGCGGCTGCATCGCCGGTTGCTGCGGCACCACGGAGGGAACGAAGGGTGCGGGTGGCGGCGGGCCATAGGGGCCCGAGAGGAAGGTGAGGATACCCACAACCGCCTGACCGAGCTCCCGGAGCGCGTCTGTCATCTCCTCCGGGGTGAAGACGAGGGGGCCGAGGCAATCGGCCCCGGCGCGCCCGCCATTGTGAGCGAGGGCGGCGCGGTGGTGACTGGCAGCGCGGAAGGGTGGCGGGAGGCGGAGAGGTGGACATGATCAAACACGAGACAACTCATACCAGATTGATAGGAGCTGGTCTCCTACCAGGACGTATTCGTAGGTTATATGGGTGGAAGGTTGGCAGGCAAGGTTGGGGGCGCGGGCGACGATGCTGCGGCGCCATGATTGCGCGTGGGAGACGACCGCGGTGACGGCTAGGGTTTAGGGCTCTTCGCAGAAGCTCAGCAAATAGGTTTGCTATTTCTTAATCTCAAAATGAGTCTTTACATTAGTATATATAATCCCTTTAGATGCTAATAAAAATAACGCTAAGTGGGCCAAGCCTCTAACTGCCTGAGCCCGTGGGCCTCCGCCGGCTATAATGTATGCCGGTCATAACAGATTCTCTCTTCTTTAGGAGGGTGCTAGCTACTATAATGGTGTAGGCTAGTGCAAAGTTTAAGATATCTTCTCTTTGATTCTTGATGCCATAGCCAATGCCCCATGCATCCCTTCAAAACCTGTGTTAATGTGCCCACGTGGCCATAGAAATCTCCTCCTATGAAGAGCCTCTCGTCAGTCGGTACACTCATAACCATGTCTTCCAGGCATTCCCAGAACTCCCTCTTGTTGTTTTCATTGTGGACTACTTGCGGGGCATACACGCTGATAACGTTGAGAACTAAGTCCCCAACTACCAGCTTGACCAGTATAATCTGGTCCCCACGTCTCTTGACGTCTACCACTCCATACTTGAGGCTCTTGTTGATCAAGATGCCTACTCCATTTCTGTTAGCAGCCGTCCGAGTGTACCATAGCTTGAAGCCGGTACCCTCCACCTCCTTCGCTTTCTATCCCCTCCATTTGGTCTCTTGGACGCAAAGGATATCAACACCTCTCCTCACCGTTGTATCAGCTACCTCCCGAAGCTTACCTGTCAGAGACCCTACGTTCGAACTACCTAAGCAGATCCTCCTAGGCTCGCTAGCTTCCTTACCCTTCGCACTCGTCGAGTCAAGTACAAAGACTCATTTTCCACTACACCCGGGCGCCCATGTAGCGCGCAACTAAGGATGCGATGACCCGATCCTTGCTCACTTGCCACCATATTCAGATTATGATACAACGCGCCACAAAGGGGGTGACGACCCGGCCCTTGCCCATTTGACACCACACCCGGGTTCCGATGTGTTGCGTCGTTCAGAGGACCAACAAAAATCTATTGGATTTCATCTCCATAAGAGTGGCTGAGTTTTACCGTTGACTCGCCAAGCCTATGAGAACCCTCCTCCTTTGCCCGGCTATGTTGAGACAACGTTGGCGGAGTTGTGCTCACCATGACGCTTAGGTCAAAGAATTGATCCACCGTGGTTCGCCTCTCCACCGCGAGTCGGTGCTTGCAGCCGCTCGGCGCTTGTCTCCATCCGGTGCGGCCTGCCGTTGGTTGAGGAACGCGAGGGAGAGACGAGTGGGAGATAAGAGGATCTGCTCGCTGCCAAATCGGCGGGCGCGCAGCAGTCAGCCGTCGCCTGATTCTCTCCGTCTCCTCTTTCATGTACTTGTTCGCACATGAGCCAATGTTTCCTACACCAGATTCCTGTGTGAGCCATGGTTTCCTGCCTGTGAGCTCCGCTCACTGCCTGTGCGCCTAGGTAGACGCTTCAGCTGCCCTACTGCCTAAGGCAGACGCCTTTCATCAATGTCGAAGGCGAGCTCGATGCCCTGCTGTCCAAGGGCACTCTGATGCCAAAGCAGGCGACACCTTTAGAACAATGCTGCTGAAATATACCTACTGAATCAGCCTCTTCTCGTCATTGAGAGGCATGATATGATATTTGATTAATTATTGCCCTGCACATGCTCATCCTTGTTCATTTGTTTATCAGGTTGTTTGGCTGAGACACTTTCAGACTTTTAAGGACAAGTCTAGCGCCCTTAATCAAAACACTGGTGTTAACAGAAGTCTTACTGAGATGATAAGGAAGTGCCACTACCCTGGGCAGAGAATGGTTGTTGGAAAGCCTGAATATAAAAAAATCATTGAAGAAAGATTGGTGAGTATAGGCTCCTGGTTTGCCTATATATTTAGACAATTTTAATCACCATTTTGTTGTGTCTTTTTTCAGAAAATAACCTGCCTGTATGATCCAACTGTGATGGAGTGAATGTGGGGCATATAGATTTGCATGCCCAGTTTGATCCCTGAAGAAGATTCTTACCTGGCTGAAGATGACTGCGTCCCGATAAGTCAGGGACTGCGAAATGTCTTGAGTCGTTATGACTGTAATTATGTCAACTCAGAGATGGTAAGTTGACTAGTACCCATACTTCTTTTCTTTATTTATAGCTCCCTAGACTTTTAGTGTTACACAGCATGATAGCGTGTGTGTTGTACATTTAGAGTCTTTATTTTCACACCACTGTTTTGGATGCAACTTCTGTAGAAAAACTATCATTTGTATCTTTGCTTTAGTGATGAATCAATCCTCTTGTATCCAGGTCAATGAGCGAATTATTATGATGGCTTACATCTTGCATGAGTGTGATACTTTTGAGAAAGAGAAGTCCGGAGATTTGCACCGTGCAGCTTCTCTCATCAAGGATGTGTCAGGCATCGACACCGAGGGCTGGGGCTTACGGAAAATAGCAATAGTTGTGATGAAGATATGGTGCGTTGAGCAAGCTGGCAATTCCTGTGAGGTAAATTGGACGTGCTATTTTGTGAACTAGTGGTTGGGGCCCGCCATTGCGGGCCTCTTCAACGGAAGTTGGGGCGGTGTCATATAAGGACACGCCCCTTTCACTTTCTTGTTTGTTTCATCATTCAAATTATATGGATATTTAGTATTGATACGTGCAAGTTGCTAACTGGAACTTTAAAATAAGAGATGTGCAAAAGCAACACACTCAGAGAACGTATTCTTACAGGTTACATGAGCAATGATAGTGGGGTCTCGCCTTTGCCTCCCATTTTCCCTATGTTCATTATCACATAGGTTTGCAAGAGGAGAAATAAGGAAGCTATGTGACTGCAAGATAAGCAGAAAAAGAGTAAAGAGTACAACAAATGTGATATGACCAACCTAGATAGATTTTCTTGTTGCTATGTTAGAGCTCAAAAGATCTAGCGCGGAAGATGAGATTAATAAATGGAAGGAAAAAGGTAATCAATATAGAGTACTAATTTACATACTATTTAAGCCAACACATGAACCAGTTCAGAAATCAGATAGATATAAGAATAAAATGCATCAGTAAAATTGGGGAACCAAGTAGCTACGTGAACAAAACAGATTTACAGTACTTTGATAAATTTGCAAGATATACCTCTGCAAACCATACTATGAGAATGATAGTCCTGAATCTGAACTTTCTTGCACAGCCTATGTACTGAACCACTGTTGTGCTGCCAGCATGGCTCTCTGTGTGTATAAAACAGAGAGGGGAAGATCGAAATCTTAATGTATGTATGACAAAAAAAGCAATGAAATGTTTTGTGCAGAAAAACAAGGTTCGGTACGGGCAGCAACTATGGAGCCGAGGTCCGTGAAAATTAATTAATGACAGAGAGAGGGGAGGATGGAAATCCTAATGTATGTATGGCAAAAAAGCAATGAAATGTTTTGTGCAGAAAAACAAGCTTCGGTATGGGCAACAACTATGGAGCAGAGGTCCATGAAAATTAATTAAGGACAAGTACAGAGTTAATTGCTTGTTGATTGCAATGTACAAGAAGTTTGATGGAGGCAACAAGAAGGAATGGCATCAAATGGTTGCTGTATATGTACGTAGTACCATCTGATCGGCAAGCACAAGTACATGCTTGAGAGATAATTTCTGCTGCCAAAATTAAATAGATCATGCAGACTTGGCCCCACCAACCCATAACAACGAAGTTGTATTCTCCTTCTCCACTGCATTTGTCAAACTATTTGTTCTATCACAGCCATAGAAAATTATGCACAATGTAAAATTTCCATATTTCTGATGCAGGTAACTGAGGGTGTTGTCTTCACATTTTCCTGCATGGGCAAGAAAGGGACATATCTGATGCAGGTAATCAAGATGAAATAACCTGCATATAAAAATTAGTGATGATTTATAGAAGCGACAATATGTCAACTATTGCTGAACTATTTCACCTTCTTTTTCCCAGTTCCGGGTAGTATATACGCAAGTGATGATACACAATATGTCAACTATTGTTGAACTTAATTAACCCTTCGAGTCCTTTTTGTTCTCTACTTGTCAGCATGTAACCGTCCATTGAGCTCGCTTGTTTGGTGTGACAAATTCAGTTATCTTATCACACACGAACAAACAAACACCGTACAAGGTGCGAGTTGTTCATACTTGCAAGAACAGCCGCAGTCACACAAGTAAAATGAACATACCAAGTAGGGATCAGCCATATCGGTACGTGATACATTGGCAACCATTTCCATGGACAGAATCAATCAAATCCCAACCAAGGTCCAATCTTTGATAAGCACACTCAAAAATAGTTACCATAAGACATTAACTTGCAAGAATATGCAATCAACGGCACAACAATAAAAATGTAAAAATATCCTAAACTGAATTGAACAGAGAGAATGAGTAAGCACGCAGTCGTTATGTCCGTATATCTTGAGGGGCAGTTCATCCAATAGATGTTGAGGGAGAGGAGCATACCTGGACGCAGCAGTTCCCACACCGACGCTCCACCTGGATCGAATGCCCAAGGCCGGAGACGAGGCGATCTGGCCATCTCCACCGCATAGCCTCCCGACGCCGTAAGTGCCATGTCAGTCTTGTCCATTGCTAGTGCATTTGGTCCGCCGCGCCATGCATTCCTCGATTGGGAAGCTACCACCGCCCTGTCTCGTCCCAGAAACGTGAACATCGCCCCTCTCCCGCGTGCTCCTGATATCCAGACCGAGAAGATCGGGGGAGATGGGGCTGGACGAGGTGGAGTTCGGGGCGAGAGATGGAGAGGGCATGAGTGCGGAGAAGCCGCCGGCGGCGGCGGACCTTTAGCCGCCAGCGGCAAAGGTGATGGAAAGGGCTGATAGGGGCGAGGCGGCGGCAGCAGGGAAGGGAAAACGAGGAAAGGAAGTGGCGTAGTCAAAGAAGGGGCTTCTGGACGAAGCGAACGTGGCCAGTCTCTTTTCCTTTTTGTCTCTAGCTAAAGCGACGTGGATGCAACGAGGGATCACTTGATGTGTTTGATGTGTTTACAGCTGCATGCTGTGCATTTCTTGTAAATTTGTCACTTTAAAATTTGCAAATATCTCTCTTTTCAGATTTCAGAAGACGAGGTATCAAGGTTGCTCAGTGATGCAGATAAATATGAAGTTAAACTGGATAAGGACGCCTGCTCGAAAGTCTCTAGACAAATGCTGAAAGTTCTTGATTTCAGGACTAGAAAGAAAGGACTACTGAAAGAATTTGTTGATCAGGCCAAGGAAGCATATGAAGCCGAATAGTGGAAGTGCATGGCAAGCTAATAAACCATAGGCTCATAGCATGCTAAAAGTGTTGCAGCAAACTAATTTGTTATTTAGTCTGAAGAGTAGGTCTTGGTTGACTTTATTATGATTTTGGTTATTTATCTTTGCTACGCTACTTTTTGTCGGACATGTGAGAATATTGGGAACGTCGTACCCTATCGAGGGCGACGGTTGCGTGTTAAATAGCCAGGAGCTTAACCCTGAGATATGCGTACAAGTTGTTGAGATTACAAACTTGGAGGACAAGAGATATAGAGATAAGATACAACCGGTTTAAGAGAGAATAAGAAGGTTTAAACTACCAGACCTATCTCTATGTAATATCTCGGTCACGCATACAAGAATGTGTTTAACACCCTCCCTTAATCACAACTAACTGAGGTTGAGAATACGCTTGAACTCTTGAAAACTCTTTGTTGGCAATGCCTTTGTGAAGCCATCTGCAACTTGATCTCTGGAATGGATGAAACGAATGTCTAGTTGCTTGTTAGCTACTCTCTCTCTGACAAAATGGAAATCTATCTCAATGTGCTTTGTTCGAGCTTGAAACACTGGATTAGCACACAAATATGTGGTACCAAGATTGTCACACCATAAACATGGAGATTGAGTGTGTTTGATACCAAGCTCTTTAAGTAATGACTGAACCCAGATAATTTCTGCTGTAGCATTTACTAGTGCTTTGTATTCAGCTTCAGTACTAGACCTGGATACTGTTGCTTGTTTATTTGCACACCATGATATAAGATTAGGTCCAAAGAAAACTGCAAACCCACCTGTTGAGCGTCTGTCGTCTAAACATCCTGCCCAATCAGAGTCAGAAAAAGCACTGACAAGAGTGGATGAATCTTTGCTAAAAGTAAGATCAGTATTCAAGGTATTGCTAATGTATCTAACAATTCTTTTAGTAGTTGTCTGCTACGGCAACAGACAACAGCGCCAGAAATTGACACGTTGACGGAGACTGGGCTTGCGTTGGTTTTTCCCTTGAAGAGGAAAGGGTGATGCAGCACAGGAGCAGTAAGTATTTCCCTTAGTTTGAGAACCAAGGTATCAATCCAGTAGGAGAATCTCGTCAAGTCCAGAGTACCAGCGCAAACACAAAAGAACTAGCACCCAACGCTTTAAAGGGGTTGTCAATCCCTTCAAGATTGATTGCAAAGTGAGATCTGAAGGCGGAAAGTGCAACAAAGTAAAAAGTGTAAGGCTGGAAATATGGTGTGGAGTAGACCCGGGGGCCATAGTGTTCACTAGAGGCTTCTCTCAAAATAGCAAGTATTATGGTGGGTGAACAAATTAGTGTCGAGCAATTGATAGAACCGCGCAAAGTCATGACGATATCTAAGACAATGATCATACATATAGGCATCACGTCCGAGACAAGTAGACCGATACTTCTGCATCTACTACTATTACTCCACACATCGACCGCTATCCAGCATGCATCTAGTGTATTGAGTTCATGACGAATAGAGTAACGCCTTAAGCAAGATGACATGATGTAGAGGGATAATCTCAAACCAATGATGAAAACCCCATCTTTTTACCCTTGATGGCAACAACACGATGCGTGCCTCGCTACCCCTTCTGTCACTGGGTGAGGTCACCGCACGGTATGAACCCAAAACCAAGCACTTCCCCCATTGCAAGAATCATAGATCTAGTTGGCCAAACAAAACCCACAACTCGAAGAGAATTACAAGGATATGAAATCATGCATAATAGAGATCAGAAGAAACTCAAATAAGATTCATAGATAATCTGATCATAAATCCACAATTCATCAGATCTCGACAAAGACACCGCAAAAGAAGATTACATCGGATAGATCTCCATGAAGATCATGGAGAACTTTGTATTGCAGATCCAAGAGAGAGAAGAAGCCATCTAGCTACTAGCTATGGACCCGTAGGTCTATGGTGAACTACTCACGCATCATCGGAGAGGTCATGGTGTTGATGAAGAAGCCCTCCGTATCCGAATCCCCCCTTCGGCAAGGCACCAGAACGTGCCCCAGATGGGATCTTGCGGAAACAGAAGCTTGCGGCGGTGGAAAAGTACTTTCGATGATCTCCTGATTTTTTCTGGGATTTTAGGGAATATATAGGCACAAAACCTAGGGCAGAGGTGGCCCAGGGAGCCCACAAGCCAGGGTAGCACGGGACCCCCTGGCCGCGCCATGAGGGCTTGTGGGGTCCCTGCAGGCCCCCTGCCCTGATTCTTCGGCATCCCGATCTTTTTCTGTTTCGGGAAAAATCTTTTTGGCAGTTTCATTCCGTTTTGACTCCGTTCAAAATCCTCCTCTGAAAGGGGTCAAAAACATGGAAAAAACAGGAACTGGCACTTGGCACTGGGTTAATAAGTTAGTCCCAAAAAAAATAAAAAAGGCATACAAAACATCCAAAGTTTGACAAGATAATAGCATGAAACCATCAAAAATTATAGATACGTTGGAGACGTATCAAGCATCCCCAAGCTTAACTCCTGCTCGTCCTCCAGTAGGGAAGTGATAAAGACTGAATTTTTGATGTGGAATGCTACCTAGAATAGTTGTCCTTTGCAACTTCTTTCACGTGACATGAATGTTCAGATCCGTAAGATTCAAAACAATAGTTGCTATTGACATGAAAACAATAATGCTTCAAGCAAACTAGCAAGGTAATCATGAACTTTCAAAATAACAAGGCCAAGGAAAGTTATCCCTACAAAATCATATATTCTGGCTATGCTCCATCATCCTCACACAACTAATGTAAATCATGCACAACTCCGGTATTTGCCAAGTAGTTTTTTTCGCACTCTTACTTTCTCAAACTTTTTATAACTATCACGCAATACATGATCGTGAGCCATGGATATAGCACTATAGGTGGAATAGAGTGTGGTGGTGGTTGTGAGACAAAAAGGAGGAGATGGTCACATTGACTCGGCGTATCAAAAGGCTATGGAGATTCCCATTAATAGATATCAATGTGAATGAGTAGGGATTGCCATACAAGGGATGCACTAGAGCTATAAGTATGTGAAAGCTCAAAAGGAGAACTAGTGGGTGTGCATCCAAGTTGCTTGCTCACGAAGACCTAGGGCAATTTTGAGGAAGCCCATCATTGGAATACACAAGCCAAGTTATATAATGAAGATCCCCACTAGCATATGGTAGTGATGAAGCAAGAAGCTCCCAATCATGAAGAACATGGTGCTATTATGAAGCACATGTGTGGAAAAAAAGATAGTAGCATTGTCCCTTCTCTCTTTTTCTCTCTCTTTTTTTTGTTTGGGCTCTTGGCCTCTTTTTTTTTGTTTTTTTATATGGGCTCTTTTGCCTCTTTTTTTTATTTCCTCACATGGGACAATGCTCTAATGATGATCATCACACTTTTATTTACTCACAGCTCAAAGCTTAGAACGATGATGACTCTATAGGAAATGCCTCCGGCAGTGTACCGGGATGTGCAACGATCTAGCTAGGCGTATGACGTTGAAACATCTCGCTAGCTATCTTACGATCATGCAATGGAAATATGAGAGTGAGGGCACAAGTCATGAGACGGAACGGTGGGAGTTGCATGGCAATATATCTCGGAATGGCTATAAAAGTGCCATAGTAGGTAGGTATGGTGGCTGTTTTGAGGAAGGCATATGTGTGACGCCCTCGGTTTAATCGTACGCTAATCTTACATGCAAATGCGTACGATCAAACCCAATGACTCACAGGTTGATATCACAACACAACTCTAGACACAAATAAAACAACATCAGCTTCATATTACAAGCCAGGGGCCTCGAGGGCTAGAATACGGGAGCTTGATAAACACACGAGTCCACGAAGCAACAATATCTGAGTACAGACATAAAACATGGGGTGCCTTAGAGAAGGCTAGCACAAAAGATACAACGATCGAACGAGGCGAGGCCTCCTGCCTGGGAACCTCCTAACTACTCCTGATCGTCAGCGGCCTCCACGTAGTTGTAGGCACCGTCGGGGTAGCTGTCGTCGTCGGCAGGGGCCTCCATCTCCTGGGCTCCATCATCTGGTCGCAGCAAACCGATCAAGGGGACAAGGGGAAGCAAAGCAGCGGTGACTACTCATCCAAAGTACTCGCGAGTCTTACATCAGGACTATTCTAAATATGCATCAGTATCAAAGAAGGGGGGGTGGTTATATGTGGACTGACTGCAGCAATGCGAGAATAGAGAGAGAAGGCCTAGTCCTATCAAAGACTAGCATCTTCAGGGTCTTGGAGTAATAGACGAGAGTAGAACAGGGGGGTAACACAAAATAATAGTCATATTGTCGCAGCATTATTAAAGTGAGGTCACGCCCAAAGATCCTCCCTCGACTCCCTGCGAGGAAGCAATCCCGAAGCAAACTAATTCCAGTTAAGTAACATTTGTAGTTGTATAAGATCAGGGCACAACTCCAAGTCGTCCTGTAACCGTGGACACGGCTATTCGAATAGTTAATTTTCATCCCTACACGGGTGCACCACATGTCCGTCACGCTCGATAACACTCTAGCCGAACACACTTTTCTGCGTCCTGCCCGGCCTCAGAAAATCGACACGTCGCAGCCCCACCTAAGACTAATCAGAGAGGCCAGCCCGCCGGTCTAAATCCTAAGCGCAAAGGGTTCATGGGCCCAGTTCCCCTCCGCGCTCCTGCACGATGCGAGGGGGGCCGACATCAGTCCTAGCATCCCTTAATCACAAGCGCGATGCATCTCGGGACCACTCGGGCGCGCGCCACTACGTTGCTGACATCTGAAAAGCTTCGGCTGATACCGCGACGCCGAGTACCCATAATTCTTTCCACATAGCCGGTTAGTGCGAAAAGGTCTCCGACTAACCCAGATCAAATACCCAAATCCATTAACATTTTAATTAGGCCATCGACACAATCTCGAGGGAATCCACCCGTCTTAACAACTAATCACCAATGATCCCAGTAACATGGTCTAGTAACTGTGTGGTTGTAAAATTGGGGGGGGGGAATCCGAGGTATCACCCTCGTTGGATTCCGAACGATGTATCCGTCAAGGTGGGCTTAGAGGAATCACCCTCGGGGGTCCCACACTTGAGAGGTTGCACGACAGAGGCGTCGTCGGGAATGGTGAAAGAGGAATCACCCTCGATAACCATGACCGACTAGCTATACTACAGAAATATCATCAGGAGTACTTAGCGAGGTGTCACCCTCGGTACCCGATAGTATCTCTGTAGCGTCGTACAACTAAGGGGGGTGTATGTGATGTGTCGGGTCTGGCTCGTTGATCAGGGATCGAGAATTGAAAGCAAGCGTGGCAACTGGACTACGGGGCCAGAGGGGATGACTGCTCCACCTATACTAAGCAGAATTAAAGTACATGACTGATAGTAGCAGTTCATCAAAAATAGGCTATGCATCAGATATAGGAGCTAACTACAACAGTAGCAAAATACTAATGCAAGCAGTAGGAAGAAAAACATAGGCGATATAGGAATGATCAAGGGGGGGGGGTTTGCTTGCCTTGCTGCTCTGTGGCAAAGGACTGATCGGCAGGGTCGTAGATGTACCCGGCAGCAGCGTCAGTCTCGGGGTCTACCGGTAAGAAGAGGGGGAAGAAACGATAAATAATAGCAATGGTGCAACACAATGCATGACATGGCAAGATGCAGGCTAGACATGAGCTGACGTAGCAACATCCGTCATAGACGGGTCGGAAGACTATGTGACGATATTTTCCGGGTCTCGGGCTACTACCGGCGAGACTGGAAACGAAGGAAATGTTCCACGTTTGCTATGCTAGGGACGCGTGACACACGAATGGACCGTGTATCCGGGTTCGTCTCGTTCTGCTTATCAACTTTCATGTTGAAAATGTTTTGATCTGACTTACCGATTATTTTATATTAATTTTTAAAGTTTTATTAATTATTTAGGAACTAAAAACAGATTTAAATAATTTAATAAAATGCTATTATGACATCAGCATGATACCATGCTGACATCAGCAGTTGACTGGTCAACTAACTAGTGGGTCCCGAACGTCATAGACACAAGTTTTTAATTAAGATTAAATAGTAATTAATCAGATTAATTTACTGGGGGACCACGTGTCATACTCTAATTATTCTATTGACCCAAATAATTAATTAAATAATATATCTATTTATTTAATAAAAACATATTTATATATTTATATTTTTATTTTCACTTTCCTTAAAGAGAGGGATGGGGCCTCCCTGTCATAGACAGCGGGGTGAGTTGGCCCCACCGGTAAGTGACTTAAGCCACATACACATTCTTCCACATACATGTATTCTTCATATACCTACATACATAAATACATACATCGTGCATCTCATAGATACAAAATACGTACGACACTTATACATACATACATACACAATACATCATTTATTTTTATTTCTTTCAAAGACTCTCTCTCTCCAACATGTGTGTTTAACACAGAACTCAACATGACAGAGAGAGGGACACATCTCCAAGATCACCTACGCGAACCTAACGGCGTCGGATCAGAACGCCGTTTGCCGGAACGGAACCGGGAGGGCGCGAGGAAGGAGATGGTGGGAGGATCCCGAGGAGGGGCTCACCGACGTTGACGAGAGGGCCTGGTGAAGCCGGAGTTCTCGGGAGGCGGAGGTGACGGCTAGGAGGAGGACGAGGCGGTGACGATGGTGACGGTGGTGCCGGTGAGGACGTGCCCGCGAGGGGTAGCCGGCCGAAGGTTCGCCGAGAGGGGCCCCGGTGAGAAGGGGCCCCCGGGGAGGTGAGGGTCGCCGGAGGGGCTCCGGGGCCGGCGAGATGGAGTTCCTGGGGAGAGAGGCTGAGGGCTAGGGAAGGGGCTAGGTCCCCAGGGGGTGTTGGGGTCGATGGGGTGCAGGAAAGGACCGGTCGGCGGGGCTTGTCGAGGGTGGTCGGCCGGGGTGGTGGTTAGCTCGGGGGGAGTCTGGATCGGGGCCGGCCTCCAGGGAGGTCGAGGGGGGTCTGGGAGTGGGGTGGATCTGGCTGGGTGAGTGTCTGTGGGAGGTGGGGGGTAACAAGAGAGAGAGATGGGATCGTGGGGGTTAGGTGGGTTACCGAGAGGAGAGGGAGGGAGCCTCTCGGTGGGGGTTGGTGCGGGGGGCCGAGAGGCCGAGGGGAGCGATCTGGGGGCTCGCGGCGTCAGGGGAAACAAGGGGAGCCGGGGGGTCGGTCGCTAGGGTTTGGCCCTCCCTGGGGGGCTTTATACCCCACGGATGGTGGGTCGAAATAGGGGGCCGGGTAGGCCCAATTCAGCCGGGGGGGGGGGGGGGGTTCTTTTCCTTTTAAAAAAAACTTTCTTTTTATTATTAATTATAATTCTTTTTATTATTCAATTCTATTTACTTTCTTTTTTAATTTATTATATATACTTTTAATTCTTTCTTTTTATTTATTTATTTTCATTTACTATATTTTCTTTACTTATTTTGTTTAAAGCTCCTCTTTTAAATGTATATATAGGTTACCAATAATTCCTAAAGTGCCCGATTCGATATTACAATCCGCTAGGGAATTTTTATAACTTCCCTGACATTTTTATTTCAACAACCGAAATCTTTTCTTGTTTGACTTAATCTCAAAGCTTCGAATTTTGATTCGGTTTCAACCAACATGAGAACATTGATATAATCCACGATGACGTGGCATCATTAGCGCGGGATCACTAACGCTTAATTACAATCATCACTATAGCAAAAGTCGAGGATGTCACAATTCTCCCCTACTAACAAGAATTATCGTCCCAAGAATTAAGAGGTAGAAGGAAAGAGCCCGGGGTATTCATTACGAAGATGATCCTCGCGTTCCCAAGTGGCTTCATCTTCAGAATGATTTGACCACTGCACTTTAAGGAACTTGGTGACTTTGCGACGAGTCTTACGTTCAGCTTGGTCGAGAATGCGGACCGGATGCTCTTTATAAGAGAGGTTTTGTTGCAGCTCAAGCATACCATTATCCACTGCTCGAATAGGATCCTTGAAGCAGCGACGGAGCTGAGAAACATGGACGACATCGTGAACCTGAGAAAGGTTCGCCGGCAGTTCCAATTGATAAGCCACTCTCCCACGACTTTCGAGAACAGTGAAAGGACCAATATAGCGAGGAGCTAACTTGCCCTTTATCCCAAAACGGTGTGCACCTCTCATTGGTGTGACACAAAGATAGGCCTTTTCACCAGGTTGATAGACCATATCTTGATGATGACGGTCATACTGACTCTTCTGACGAGACTGAGCAGCCTTCAGATTCTCATGCATAATGCGGACTTGATCTTCGGCGTGTTGAATAATATCCGGACGGAAGAGTGATCGTTCCCGAGTTTCTCACCAATTCAGAGGAGTTCGACACCTTCGTCCATACAATACTTCGAAAGGGGCCATCTTCAGACTAGCTTGCTAGCTATTGTTGTAAGAGAACTCGGCATACGGGAGAGATTCCTCCCATTTCTTACCGAAAGAAATGAAACAAGCTCGAAGCATGTCCTCGAGAATTTGGTTGACTCGTTCAACTTGTCCCTCGGATTGAGGATGAAATGCAGTGCTGAAGGACAAATGAGTCCCCATAGCCTTCTGAAAACTTTTTGAGAATTTTGAAGTGAACAAGCTGCCACGGTCCGAACTGATTACCAACGGAATACCGTGAAGTGAAACAACTCTTGACATATAAAGATCTGCTAGCTGGCTAGCATTAATTGTTTCTTTGACGGCCAGGAAATGTGCAACTTTGCACAGTCGGTCAATGACGACAAGAATAGCATCATTACCTTTCTGAGATCTGGGAAAACCAGTGACAAAGTCCATTTCAACATGGTCCCATTTCCACTCAGGAATAGAGATAGGTTGCAGAGTTCCAGCAGGCTTTTGATGTTCTGCTTTGATACGCCGGCATATATCACATTCTGCCACATAGCGTGCAATGTCTTGTTTCATATTGGGCCACCAGAATCTTTGACGGATGTCTTGGTACATCTTGGTACTACCCGGGTGAATAGACAATGGTGTGTCGTTAGCTTCTTTCATCACCTCTCCGGTCTTCCTGAGATTTTCCTTCTTATTTGGGACAAATAGGCGACCCTTGAATTACAAGGCACCATCTTCAGCAACAGTGAAAAAGGAGGGTTTACCCTTCGCAATATAGCTCTTAATCCTGTCGACATCATCATCAAAGCCTTGCAGATTCTTTATGGAGCTCACAAGATCTGGTTCAACCACTAGGTTACTGAGGGAACCCTGATTAACAACACGAAGGTTCATCTTTTGACACTCTTCAGGAGGGGGAACAAGGTAACCCTGAGGAACAATATGGAGGTTCAACTTACGGAATTCCTCTTGCAGGCGATCGTGAACCTTATGAACCTGGAGGTGGTTGCAGTATGACTTGCGACTCAAGGCATCAGCCATTACGTTAGCCTTGCCAGGGGTATATGATATACTACAGTCAAAATCTGCAATACGCTCCATCCATCTTTGTTGACGTAGATTCAGCTCTCGTTGAGTGAACAAGTACTTCAGACTTTTATGGTCGGTGTAGATTTCAGAGCGATTACCGACAAGGTATTGTCGCCATTCTTTTAGTGCATATATAACTGCGGCAAGCTCGATATCATGGACTGGGTAGTTCTCTTCATGAGCACGCAGTTGACGTGAAGCATAAGCAATCACCTTGCGATCCTGCATCAGGACACAACCTATTCCTTGACGAGAAGCGTCACAATATATGATGAAATCTCTTTTTGTATCCGGAGGAGCAAGTACTGGAGCGGATGTCAGTTTGTCCTTGAGTGCCTGGAAACTTTCCTGACATTTATTAGTCCACTCATACTTAACACCTTTGTGAAGCAGGTTGGTTAAGGGCTTCGCAATCTTGGAGAAGTTCTCGATGAATCGACGACAATAGCTGGTGAGTCAGAGAAAACTTCTGACTTGCTTGACATTCTTCGGGGGAGTCCAGTCAAGAATAGCTTGAATTTGTTCGGGGTTGACTGCAATACCATCCTTGGAAATCACATGACCAAGGTAAGTCACTTCGTCTAGCCAGAATTCACATTTGGGATACTTCGCATAGAGTTAATGCTCCCAAAGCTTATCCAGTACAAGACGAAGTTGTTCATCATGCTCTTCTTTATTCTTCGAAAATACCAGAATATCATCCAGATATACCACGATGAATTTGTCGAGGTAGTCCATGAATATATAATTCATCAACCGAGAGAAGGTTGCGGGTGCATTGGTTAAGCCGAAGGACATGACGGTGTACTCGTATGATCCATATCGAGTAACAAAGGCGGTCTTTGGAATATCCTCTTTGCGAACACGGATCTGGTGGTATCCCAATCTCAAGTTGAGCTTAGAGAAGACGATGGAACCAGCAAGTTGATCATACAAATCATTTATCCGAGGGAGAGGATATTTGTTTTGAATAGTGGCTTGGTTGATAGGACGATTGTCTTGAACCAATCGATTTGTCCCATCCTTCTTCTTAACAAAGAGAGAAGGTGCTCCCCAAGCAGAGGAACTCGGACGAATGAAACCCAGACGGAGCGAGTTGTCAATTTCTTTCTTAAGTTCAAGGAGTTCATGTGGTGGCATTCTATAAGGACGCTTAGCAATAGGAGTGGTACCGGGTACCAAGTCAATGACAAACTCGACAGCTCGAGCAGGGGGAATCCCCGAAAGTTCTTCTGGAAAGACATCTTGGAATTCTCGGACCACTGGAATGTTTTCAATCCCTTCAAGAGGCGACTCATTTAATGCATTCAAAGCATACAGCCGTGCCTCGGCATTACGGACGAGATGAGCATGGTAGCTTACTAATTCATCTGAAGGGTGTAGTAGGTGGACGGTCTTGGTGGCACAAACGACCGATGCCGTATGAGCTTTCAACCAGTCCATCCCCAGTATGAGATCAATGTTGGAAGAACTTAATAACATGGGAGAGGCAAAGAATTCCAATCCTTTAATTTCAATGGGGACATTGGGGCAGACCATGGAGGGTCGGCATTGGCCCGAGGGGGTGCTTACCACTATTGGGACGTTCATCTCTTCGTACTTAATGCCATGCATGAATGCAAAATTTTCCGACATAAAGGAATGTGATGCTCCTGTATCAAACAATACAAAAGCTGGTACTGAGTTAACGAGGAGTGTACCCATCACGGTAGCAGGCTGGTCTTGAGCTTGACCCATATCAATGTTGTTGGCCTGACCACGAACATAAGCAGGCTTAGCATTGAAGTTGCGATTCTGGTTGTTGCCACTGCCAGTTGAGGGAAGTGTCGGCTGATTCGGATTCTGCCTGCAGTCTCTAGCACGGTGACCTGGACGGCCACACTTGAAGCACAACCCATCCTCAGGACGGGAAGGAGGAACTCGAGGCGGTGGAGCTGGAAGCCTCGGCTGCCTAGGTGGTGGAGGAGGCAGGCGAGGTGCAGCATAGGACAGCCTCGGAGCAGGAGCAGGTGCATGGTACATATTGTTGGGAATCTAGATCTTCCGCTTCTGTGTAGATGAGCCCGAAGATGAGCCCATCTCACAGTTGCGCTTGCTGCTATCCTTGTATTCCTGCAGACAAGTCTCAACCTGAATAGCCTTGTTCACCAGGGTGGCGAAATCAGCATAGTCCTGAATGAGGAGTGTCAGCTTAATATGAGGGTGGAGGCCTTCACGGAACTTCTCCTGTCTGCGTGCATCAGTTGCAATGTCTTCTTCAGCATAGCGAGGTAAGTCTAGAAATTCTTGCTGATAAGAATCCACAGTCTTGTTTCCCTGGACCAGGTTGCGGAACTCACGCTTCTTCGGGTCCATGATTCCCTGAGGAATGTAACGAGCACGGAAAGCAGACTTGAACTCTGTCCAAGTGATGACAGTTCCATCGGGCTAAGAACGCATGTGGCTGTCCCACCATTGAGCAGCGGGACCCTTCAGGAAGTAGGCGGCAAAGTTGACATAGCTCGCTAGGGGCACATTGGCAGACTCCAGCTCATAAGAAATGTCATGGAGCCAGTCATCAGCATCAAGAGGCTGAGTTGAGCTGCGGTAGATCGCAGGGTTAAGACGGCAGAAGTCTTGCAGTGTCACGCCTTGCGGTTGGTTCATGTTCGGCCTTTGGAACTGATCCAGGAGCCCTTGAATAAACTGGCGGTTCAGCTCAAACTGTTGGATCATCCCCGCCATATACTCACGAGGCGGGGGTGGTGCATCGTTGGCAGGGGCACGCGGGCGGCCAGTTGGTCTAACCATCCCGTTAAATATTTAACAGGGGTAGTTTAGCTTAAAGTAATTGCAAAGGCATCGCACGCATTCATGAAGTAATCAAGCATGATAAAAGGGAAATGCGGTAGATACTTCATAGTAGTTGAGTTCGACATACAGACACATACATAAGTTCGATTAAAGACTAACGATTACAAACTCGAAACTTGGCGATAGCCTGGATGCATTAGACGATACCCTGGACTCACTAGGCGGCACGCAAGCACGCGGTGGAAGAGTACCACAACGAGATATAGCGATAAGGCTACATCAACGTCGGAGAGGACGAACGAATCCTGGTAGCTGGCGGTGATAGAAGGTAGGGACAGGACCCTGTGTCCCATTGTGACTCTGGCGAGGGCACCGCATCCAGTCGAGGAGCTGAGGTCCAAGTGTAGGGGTTCTACCCCCAACACTAGTCCACTTGAGAGCTGATGGTAGCTCTGTCTTGCTCGGCTCGCGGATGCGCATAGGGGGAACCCTCGGGCAGTGTGATGGCTGTAGCTCTATCAACGCGTCATAAAGACGAACGCGCGTAGCATACAGCTCCACAGCCAGAGCTCGAAAAGCACGATCCAGTGCCTGAGTGTACTGCACCAGAACCCGCGTGTCGTAGTGACACGTACGTAGGCGGTGCAAACAACGACGTAGGAACGGTCACTGCGCTCCCAAACATCAGAAGTGTAGGCAGTGAGATCAGACCCAGTCTCATCCCCAAGAGGAGCATGCGGGATGTATCTGAAAGGGCTCTCCTCCAGGTGAGGGTACGCTCCACGGAGGCGGGTGATAGCGATGTAGGCCGCATCATGGACGACCATCTCGACCGACACTCCAATACCACAGAAGACGTGGCGCTCGAGGGTCTCGCCGCCCATCTGGTCGAAGATGCGAACCTCAGCCTGGTACTGGTAATGGTTGTACTCGTGGAAATCCTCGAACACAGTGTACTCGGGGTACCAGCGATATCCCAGCCTGGTGAGGAGGTCGACCAAAATGGCCGGGAACCCAGTCGTCTCAGTGGCCTGGGTCAGGCGCACGTGCTGTCTTGTGGGACGCATCTGAAAATAAGATTGACGGATGTCAAATGACAGTGTGTGTAATATATATTCAGGAGAAAAGAGTAGATAGTCCAGCGCTCTGGGTCGATGTGATTACGAGAACCTAATGTTAGAGTTAGTAAAATCTTTAACCCGAAAGAGAAGAGAGAGTAGAGCCCAGAGTATAGGAAAGGAGTAAAAGATACTAATACCACCCAATTGAGATGTGGGCCCGTAAGCCACAACATCAGTGTTAGTAAAGTTTTTCGAACACTAGACTCAACTTCGACCAAGGAGTTGGAAAGGGGGCTACCTACAGGCAGTCGGCTCTGATACCAACTTGTGACGTCCTCGGTTTAATCGTACGCTAATCATACACGCGAATGCGCACGATCAAACCCTAGAACTCACGGGTAGATATCACAACACAACTCTAGACACAAATAAAACAACATCAGCTTCATATTACAAGCCAGGGGCCTCGAGGGCTAGAATACGGAAGCTTGATAAACACACGAGTCAGCAGAAGCAACAATATCTGAGTACAAACATAAAACATGGGGTGCCTTAGAGAAGACTAGCACAAAAGATACAACGATCGAACGAGGCGAGGCCTCCTGCCTGGGAACCTCCTAACTACTCCTGATCATCAGTGGCCTCCACGTAGTAGTAGGCACCGTCGGGATAGCTGTCGTCATCGGCGGGGGCCTCCATCTCCTGGGCTCCATCATCTGGTCACAGCAAACGGATCAATGGGACAAGGGGGGAGCAAAGCAGCGGTGAGTACTCATCCAAAGTACTCGCAAGTCTTACATCAGAAGTATTCTAAATATGCATCAGTATCAAAGAAGGGGGGTGGTTATATGTGGACTGACTGCAGCAATGCGAGAATAGAGAGAGAAGGCCTAGTCCTATCGAAGACCAGCATCTTCAGGGTCTTGCAGCAATAGACGAGAGTAGAACAGGGGGTAACACAAAATAATAGTCATATTGTTGCGGCATTATTAAAGTGAGGTCACGCCCAAAGATCCTCCCTCGAATCCCTGCGAGGAAGCAATCCCGAGGCAAACTAATTCCAGTTAAGTAACATTTGTAATTGTATAAGATCAGGGCACAACTCCAAGTCGTCCTGTAACCGTGGACACGGCTATTCGAATAGTTAATTTTCATCCCTACAGGGGTGCACCACATGTCCCATCACGCTCGATAACACTCTGGCGGGACACACTTTTCTAGGTCCTGGCCGGCCTCGGAATATCGACACGTCCTAGCCCCACCTAAGACTAATCAGAGAGGCCAGCCCGCCGGTCTAAATCCTAAGCGCAAAGGGTTCATGGGCCCAGTTCCCCTCCGCGCTCTTGCACGATGCGAGGGCGGCCGACGTCAGTCCTAGCATCCCTTAATCACAAGAGCGATGCATCTCGGGACCACTCGGGCGCGCGCCACTACGTTGCTGACATCTGAAAAGCTTCGGCTGATACCGCGACGCCGAGTACCCATAATTCTTTCCACGTAGCCGGTTAGTGCGAAAAGGTCTCCGACCAACCCGGATCAAATACCCAAATCCATTAACATTTTAATTAGGCCGTCGGCACAATCTCGCGGGAATCCACCCGTCTTAACAACAAATCACCAATGATCCCAGTAACATGGTCTAGTAACTGTGTGGTTGTAACATCGGGGGAGGGGGGAATCCAAGGTATCACCCTCGTTGGATTCTGAACGATGTATCCGTCAAGGTGGGCTTAGAGTAATCACCCTCGGGGGTCCCACACTTGAGGGGTTGCACGACAGAGGCGTCATCGGGAATGGTGAAAGAGGAATCACCCTCGATAACCACGACCGACTAGCTATACTACAGAGATATCATCAGGAGTACTTAGCGAGGTGTCAACCTCGGTACCCGATAGTATCTCTGTAGCTCGTACAACTAAGGGGGTGTATGTGATGTGTCGGGTATGGCTCGTCGATCGGGGATCGAGAATTGAAAGCAAGCGGGGCAACTAGACTACGGGGTCAGAGGGGATGACTGGTCCACCTATACTAAGCAGAATTAAAGTACTTTACTGAAAGTAGCAGTTCATCGAAAATAGGCTGTGCATCAGATATAGGAGCTAACTACAACAGTAGCAAAATACTAATGCAAGCAGTAGGAAGAAAGACATAGGCGATATAGGAATGATCAAGGGGGGGGGGGGGGGTTGCTTGCCTTTCTGCTCTGCAGCAAAGGACTGATCGGCAGGGTCGTAGATGTACCCGGCAGCAGCGTCAACCTCGGGGTCTACCGGTAAGAAGAGGGGGAAGAAACAATAAATAATAGCAACGGTGCAACACAATGCATGACATGGCAAGATGCAGGCTAGACATGAGCTAACGCAGCAACATCCGTCATAGACGGGTCGGAAGAATATCTGACGATATTTTCCGGGTCTCGGGCTACTACCGGTCAGATTGGAAACGAAGGAAATGTTCCACGTTTGCTATATGCTAGGGACGCGTGACAAACGAATGGACCGTGTATCCGGGTTCGTCTCGTTCTGCTGATCAACTTTCATGTTGAAAATATTTTGATCTGACTTACGGAATATTTTATATTAGTTTTTAAAGTTTTATTAATTATTTAGGAATTAAAAACAGATTTAAATAATTTAATAAAATTCTATTATGACATCAGCATGATGCCATGCTGACATCAGCAGTTGACTGGTCAACTGACCGGCGGGTCCCGAACGTCATAGACACAAGTTTTTAATTAAGATTAAATAGTAATTAATCAGATTAATTTAGTGGGGGACCCACGTGTCATACTCTAATTATTCTAATTACCCAAATAATTAATTAAATAATATATCTATTTAATAAAAACATATTTTTATTTTTATATTTGAATTTTCACTTTTCTTAAAGAGAGGGGGTGGGGCCTCCGTGTCATAGACATCGGTGTGAGTTGGCCCCACCGGTAAGTGGCTTAGGCCACATACACATTTTTCTACATACACGTATTCTTCATATACCTACATACATAAATACATACATCGTGCATCTCATACATACAAAATACATACGACACTTATACATACATACATACATACACAATACATCATTTATTTTTATTTCTTTCAAAGACTCTCTCTCTCTCTCCAACGTGTGTGTTTAAGAGAGAACTCAACATCACACAGAGAGGGACACATCTCCAAGATCACCTACGCGAACCTAACGGCGTCGGATCGGAACGCCCTTTGCCGGAACGGAACCGGGACGGCGCGAGGAAGGGGATGGTGGGAGGAGCCCGAGGAGGGGCTCACCGACGTTGACGAGAGGGCCCAGTGAAGCCGGAGTTCTCGGGAGGCGGAGGTGACGGCGAGGAGGAGGACGTGGTGGTGACGGTGGTGCCGGTGAGGACATGTCGGCGAGGGGGAGCCGGCCGAAGGTTCGCCGAGAGGGGCCCCGGTGAGAAGGGGCCCCCGTGGAGGTGAGGGTCGCCGTAGGGGCTCCGGGGCCGGAGATATGGAGTTCTCGGGGAGGGAGGCCGAGGGGTAGGGAAGGGGCTCGGTCCCAGGGGATGTTGGGGCCGATGGGGTGCAGGGAAGGGCCGGTCAACGGGGCTCCTGGAGGGTGGTCGGCCGGGGTGGTGGTGAGCTCGGGGGGAGTTTGGATCAGGGCGGGCCTCCAGGGAGGTCGAGGGGGGGTCTGGGAGTGGGGTGGATCTGGCTGGGTGAGTGTCGGTGGGAGGTGGGGGTAACGAGAGAGAGAGAGATGGGATCGTGGGGGTTAGGTGGGTTACCGAGAGGAGAGGGAGGGAGCCTCTCAGTGGGGGTTGGTCCGGGGGGCCGAGAGGCCGAGGGGAGGGGTCCTCTCGGTCGTGGGGGCTGGCGGCGGCAGGGGAAACGAGGGAAGCCGGGGGGGTCGGTCGCTAGGGTTTGGCCCTCCCTCGGGGGCTTTATACCCTAGGGATGGTGGGCCGAAATAGGGGGCCTGTAGGCCCAATTTGGCGAGGGGGGTTCTTTTCCTTTTTTAAAAAAAAACTTTCTTTTTATTATTAATTCTAATTCTTTTTATTATTCAATTCTATTTACTTTCTTTTTTTAATTTATTATATATACTTTTAATTCTTTCTTTTTATTTATTTATTTTCATTTACTATATTTTCTTTACTTATTTTGTTTAAAGCTCCTCTTTTAAATATATATATATAGGTTACCAATAATTCCTAAAGTGCCCGATTCGATATTATAATCCGCTAGGGAATTTTTATAACTTCCCTGACATTTTTATTTCAACAACCGAAATCTTTTCTCGTTTGACTTAATCTCAACGCTTCGAATTTTGTTTCGGTTTCAACCAACATGAGAACATTGATATAATCCACGATGACGTGGCATCATTAGCGCGGGATCACTATCGCTTAACTACAATCATCACTGTAGCAAAAGTCGAGGATGTCACAATATGGTGGGTTTGTGTACCGGCGAAAGTTGCGCGGCACTAGAGAGGCTAGCACAGGTGGAAGGCGAAAGTGCATCTATACCATGGACTCACATTATTCATGAAGAACTCACATACTTGTTGCCAAAGTTTTTATTAGTGCTAAACGCATACTCCTAGGGGAAGGTTTGGTAGGTGTTAGCCATCGCGCGATCCCGACCTCAACACAAAGGATGACAATCAATAGATCAATTATGCTCCGACTTCCTAACATAGCAGTTCACCATACGTGCATGTTACGGGAATCACTAACTTCAACACACGTATTTCTAGATTCACAACACCCTACTAACACAAGTCTTAATATTACCGAATCCACGTCTCAAAACTAATTAAGAGGAATCAAGACTTCTCTTTCTACTCAATGCACATGAAGATGGAGGTTTTCATATCCTCTTTGGGTATCTATCACCTTTGGGACTACTTTCATAGCATAAACCAACTACCAAGTCACGCACCGCCGTCCTCTAAAAGATATAAGTCAAGCACATAGAGCAAAATTATCTAGCTCAAAAGATATAAGTGAAGCACTATGAGCATTCTAGCAAAATCACGATGAGTGCATGTCTCTCTCTCTCAAAAAGGTGCGCAACAAGGATGATTGTGACACAACAAGAAGAAAAGACTCCTACGATACAAGACGCGCCAAGCAAAACACATATCATGTGGTGAATAAAAATATAGCTCCAAGTAATGCTACAGATGGATTGAAGACGAAAGAGGGGATGCCTTCCTGGGGCATCCCCAAGCTTAGGCTTTTTGGTGTCCTTGAATTTGGCTTGGGATGCCTTGGGCATCCCCAAGCTTGAGCTCTTTCCACTCCTTATCTCTTTGTCCATGAGAACATTACCCAAAACTTGAAAACTTCACAACACAAAACTTAAACAGAAACTCGCGATATCATTAGCACAAGAAAACAAACTACCACCTCTTTTGGTACTGTAGAAAACTTGAATTATATCTATTGATGGGGTTATAGTCCTAGGGTAGGGTCATAGGCCTGCCCTGTAAGTCCTACCCAAGGACTACCCCCCATAAAGGACAAGGCCCTTAGTCAGTTCCGACTAAACTAAGGAGTTTCCATCATCCAGTCGGTAACAGGCCCTCGACCACCCAGTTGGAGACTAGCATTCGGAAAATATCAAACTAACCGACTCGATTCCACTCCATACATCGTAACCCCCCTGGAGGGAAATGGTCGTACGTTTCCAGGTGCATTTATTAGCATTTAGGACGTGCGTTACCTGTAACGTAGGCATTCAATCGCCACTACTCCACCCCTGTATCAGAACCATTGTGGAGGGCAGCGCACTCTATATAAGCCACCCTCTCCCGCTGGTGCACGGGTTAGAAAATCATTGTATTCCATATTCCACTCGACAACAAGCTCCTAGAGCACTAAGACGTAGGGCTATTACCTCCACCGTAGAGGGGCCTGAACTCATACAACCTCGTCGTAGCTGGGACTCTGCCATCCTTTTCGTACCCTACACATCTACTGTCAGGCTTATACCCACGACAGTTGGCGCCCACCATGGGGCCGGCGTCTAAGCGACTTCCGGCGAGTTTGGGACTACTTCCTTTCGTCATGTCATCCGGTGGAGATTCGAGCATGGGTCATCAGATCTTCTTCGGCGCTCTCTCCTTCATCATCGACGATCGGCGTGGCTTCGGGATGCTCCTCTCGACGTCGAGGCGCTTCCCCGTCGCGGGGCTACGCACTTCCGTTCCGGCGCCCGCGGCATTCTTCTTCTCCAGCAGTCGGCTCCGGTGTCGACCTACACCGCCGTCACGCACCACAACAAGCGGTCCCGCCGTCCGCGGCTCGGCCGTTGGGTGCAACACGCCCAGGCGTGCCAGAACGCGTCTTCACAAGTGGCGGTTCTAGAGTCAGTTGTGGTTGCCCCGCCGTCCCAGCGCTCGGGCTCGGTTCCGACTGAGTTTCCTTCCTAGTACGCGGGTTGCGGGCCTGCAGCAGAAGTACACATGGCCAATTCCCATGAAGATCCCCGTCAAGCTGGCCGGAACGAGCACGAGATCGGCGAAACGTCCGGCGCGCGTCGTCCGCCTCGCCGTTCTGCCAGTCGGCACATTCGACGGAGCAACGTGGGGCTGTTTCGCACACCTCTCCTCAACTTGGCTGTGGCTGCCAAGATAGTCGATTCCCTTCAGCCGACTAATTCAGAGGCTGGCAGGGGAATCGAACAAATCCGCGCCCTGTTGCACACGGCGCAGCAGCAAAATTCGGCGGTCTCCCAGTCGCACAACAGGATCTACAATAGTTCTTTTCATGCGAATACGCATCGGTCAGTTCATAGCCCTGGTTCTCATCAGCGACACAGAGGAGGCAGTCGTTCCATAAATCCCGAAGATCGTCACCGTTCACGCACCCCTCCACGGGGTGGGCCCTACGGGCCCCGACATCATGGTGATCGGCGTTCAGTCGGCGGCACTTACGACCCAAGGCCCGACGCAAGAGGGCATATCACCCAGCGGAGGGTCGACAGGGGCCGAGCCCACCGCGATGGTCACGATATTGACTGTCCGAGTGGAAGCAGGACCATCGTTTCTGGTCCCGAGTGTTTCAGTCGAGCCTTCCGTTCGGCTGACATCCCTCCCAACTTCTGATTGGCGACGGGAATTAGCAAGTTTACAAGGGAGTTCAAGCCAGAAACGTGGCTGGATGATTACCGAGTAGCAGTCCAGATCGGAGGAGGAGACGACCATGTCGCCATGAAGCACCTCCCTCTGATGCTCGACGGCTCGGCGCGAGCGTGGCTGAACCAGTTGTCCCCCTCAAGCATCTACAGCTGGGCAGATCTGGCCCGAGTGTTCATCAGGACCTTCGAAGGGACGTGCAAGCGCCCTGCTGGCCTCGTGGAGCTCCAGCACTGCGTCCAGAAGCAGAATGAGCCCCTGCATGACTTCATTCAGCGTTGGACAACTCTCTACCACATGGTGGAGAACGTCACCGAGCATCAAGCAGTCTGCGCCTTCAAGGCAGGCGTGCGGTACAGGGATCTGTACCTGAAGTTCGGCCGAACAGGCGACATCTCCATGAGCAAGATGATGGAGATAGCAACACGCTATGCAAATGGCGAAGAAGAGGACCGCATCCGAAGCGGCAAGCACAAAACAGTCGCTGATGGAGATGGGGGCAACACTCGGAAGCAGAAGCAGAAAGCTCCGACCGCTCCGCAAGCAGAAGCTGCATCCGTAACCAATGCCAAGTTCAAGGGCAAAGGGAAGGCTCAGTTCACCCCCAAGAAGAAGCAGTTCAATAACCCTATCCTGGACCAGCCATGTCCGGTTCATACGAAGATGGATGAAGAGGGCAACCCCATATATGCGAAGCATACCACTCGATAGTGTCGCCTCCTGATCCAGGGGTTCAGCGAAGGGCAACCGAGTGAGAAGGACCATGAATAGGATGAGGAGGATAAGGAGGATCCGTTCCCCCAAGTCCATGCAACCCTCATGATTTTTGCTGATGTTGAGAGCAAGAGTCGACTGAAGCTGGTGAACAGAGAGGTGAACATGGCCACACCTACCAACCCCAAGTTCCTCAAATGGTCTCAGACTGCGGTCACCTTCGACCAGTCGGATCATCCGGCACATGTACCCACCCCGGGGAGACAGGCTCTAGTCGTCGATACGGTAGTGGAAGGAGCCCGACTGCGCAAAGTCCTCATGGATGGCGGCAGCGGCTTGAACATCATGTACGCCGACACACTCAAGGGGATGGGCATCCCGATGTCCAAACTCAGCGAGAGCAGCATGCAGTTCCATGGAGTCGTCCCTGGACGGAAGGCCAAGTCACTCGGCCAGATCGCGTTGGACGTCGTTTTCGGCTCCGACAAGAACTTCCGCAAGGAAAAGCTGACGTTCGAAGTGGTCGACTTCCAGAGCGCTTATCACACAATTCTGGGCCGCCCAGCGTATGCACGTTTCATGGCCCGTCCATGTTACGTATACCTGAAGCTGAAGATGCCAGGCCCAAAGGGTGTGATCACCATCACAGGCAATCGGCAGCGGGCCAAAGAGTGTCTGCAGCAGGGATCAAGAATCGCCGACCAGCAGATGGCCGTCTTCGAGCTTGACGAGTACAAGAAAACAGTCGACCCCGCCGACCTGATGCGCTCGAAGAAGCCAGCTTTAGAGTCTGCATTCCAGTCGGCGGGAGAGACGAAGAAGGTCAGCATCCACCCGACGGACGCCACTGCTGCCCCGACGAACGTCTCCACCACCCTCGATCCTAAATAGGAAGCCGTGCTCACCCAATTCCTTCATGAGAACTGGGACATCTTTGCGTGGAAACCCTCTGACATGCCAGGTGTACCCAGGGAGTTGGCCGAGCACCGACTGCACGTGGATTCCACCACTCGGCCCGTCCGAGAGCGCCTGCGCCGGTCCGCCGCGCACAAGAGGAAGGCAATCGGGGAAGAGGTGGCCAAGCTGCTGGCAGCCAACTTCATTCGCGAGGTTCACCACTCCGAGTGGCTCGCCAATGTTGTCATGGTGCCCAAGAAGGACAAGTCGCTCCGGATGTGCATCGACTTCAAGCATCTCAATAAGGTCTGCCCGAAAGACCATTTTCCGCTCCCCCGCATAGATCAAATTGTCGATTCGACTACGGGTTGCGAGCGTCTGTCATTTCTTGATGCCTATTCGGGATATCATCAGATCCGTCTGTATGGCCCCGATGAATTACAAACAGCCTTCATCACCCCATTCGGGTGCTTCTGCTACATCACTATGCCATTCGGTTTGAAGAATGCACGAGCTACCTTTATGCGCATGATCCAAAAATGTCACCTCGACCAGATCGGTCGGAATGTGGAGGCGTATATGGATGATATCGTAGTCAAGTCGCGCAAAGGTTCTGACTGCTGACTGACTTGGCAGAAACATTCGCCAACCTTCGTAGGTACGATATCAAGCTCAACCCCGCCAAATGTTCATTCGATGTTCCCAGCGGAAAGTTACTCGGTTTCTTCGTTTCCGAACGAGGGATCGATGTCAACCCCGAAAAGATCGGGACCATCGTCCGAATGGAGAGGCCGGTCAGAGTACACGATGTTCAACGGCTCACAGGTTGCCTAGCGGCTTTGAGCAGGTTCATCAGTGGACTTGGTGAGAAAGCACTTCCTCTGTACCGACTCATGAAGAAATCAGATACTTTCGAGTGGACAGACGAAGCCCAAGTCGCATTCGACGACCTCAAAGTCCTACTTTCCACCCAGCCGGTTCTTACTACTCCGCTCAGTAAAGAGCCCCTTCTTCTGTATATCGCGGCTACAAATCAAGTCGTCAGTACTGTTCTTACAGTCGAACGAGAAGAAGAAGGCAAAGCATACAAAGTTCAACGGCCAGTGTACTACGTCTCCGAAGTCCTAACTCCTTCCAAGCAGAGGTATCCCCACTATCAAAAACTTATCTACGGGATCTACATGACTGCGAAGAAGGTGGCCCATTATTTCCAAGACCACTCGGTGTCTGTCGTTTCTGATGCTCCGTTGTAGGAAATTCTCCACAATCGAGACGCGCCAGGCTGAGTGGCGAAGTGGGCGATGGAGATGCTGTAATGCGATATCAAGTTCGAGGCCAAGAAAGCTATTAAGTCTCAAGCTTTGGCTGACTTCATAGCAGAATGGGTAGAACAACAGCAACCGACCCACATCTACTCGGCCCATTGGACAATGTTCTTCGATGGGTCCAAGATGTTGAATGGCTCCGGCGCTGGCGTTGTGATCGTATCGCCAAAGGGCGACAAACTCAAGTACATGCTACAGATACACTTCGATTCCTCCAACAACGAGGCAGAGTATGAAGCTCTCCTCTAAAGGTTGCGCATGGCCATCTCACTCGGCGTCCGTCGCCTGATGGTCTACGGCGATTCAGATTTGGTGGTCAATCAAGTGATGAAAGAGTGGGACGTCAGGAACCCCACCATGACCACATACTGCAATGCAGTGAGGAAGCTTGAGAAGAAGTTTGAAGGTCTAGAACTTCACCATGTTCCGAGACTGAAGAACCAAGCAGCCGATGAGTTGGAAAAACTCGGATCCACTTGGAGACCAGTCCCGAGTGACGTCTGCCTCGAGCACGTCTGCCTCGAGCACCTCCACCTTCCCTCAGTCAAAGAAGATCCTTTTACAGAGGAACCACTACAACCAAAGAGTTCAACAGATCCGACTGAAGTCGATGTACCTGCTGTGGTTGATCTGGTCATGGAGATTATTGCTGTCATCCCCGATTGGACTGTGCCGATCATTGCATATATCCTGAGGCAGGAACTACCAGAAGACGAAGTCCAGGCCAGGCAGATAGTCCGCAGGTCAAAGTCATTCACTGTCATTGATGGCCAATTGTACAAGGAAAGCGTTTCAGGCGTTCTTCAACGATGCATCTCCCTAGAGGAGGGACAACTAATCCTGGAAGATATTCACTCAGGAACCTGCGGTCATCACGCCTCTTCGAGAGCAATCGTCGCCAAGGCATTCAGGGCTGGTTTCTTCTGGCTGCAGGCAAACGAGATGGCTAAAGATATGGTCGACCGATGTGAGGGTTGTCAGTTCTACTCCAACAAGTCACACAAGCCAACATCTGCGTTGAAGACAATCCCTCTTGTCTGGCCGTTCGCAGTGTGGGGATTAGATACAGTCGGTCCATTTAGGACAGGCCAAGGGGGATACACACATTTGTTGGTGGCAGTCGACAAGTTCACGAAATGGATCGAAGCCAAGCCCATCAAGAAGCTCGATGCCTCAACAGCCGTCAAGTTTGTCAGGGACATCATCTCCAGATTCGGTGTACCTCACAGCATAATCACGGACAACGGGACAAACTTTGACTCGGACAGATTCAAAGGTTTCTGTACAAGCCAAGGTATCCGAGTGGATTTTGCTTCCGTGGCGCATCCTCAGTCCAATGGACAAGCAGAGCGGGTGAACGGACTTATTCTGCAAGGTTTGAAGCCTCGACTCCTGCGAGAGGTGGGACATGCCGCTGGCGCATGGGTCATCGAGCTACCTTCAGTGCTTTGGGGTCTTCGCACAACCCCGAACAAATCTACAGGGCGATCACCGTTCTTCCTCGTCTACGGAGCAGAAGCAGTCCTTCCGAGTGACTTACTTCACAATGCTCCACGAGTCGAACTCTTCTCCGAAGCTAAAGCAGAACAAGCAAGGCAAGACGGAGTGGAACTTCTAGAGGAGGAGCGCGAGATGGCACTGACTCGCTCAACCATTTATCAACAAGATCTGCGGCGTTTTCACGCGCAACACGTCAGGAGTCGTACGTTCCAAGCAGGCGAGCTGGTGCTCCGAGTGGATCAGCAAAGACCTCACAAGTTGGCTCCTGCCTGGGAAGGACCCTTCATCATCTCAAAGGTGCTGAACAATGGAGCATACAGACTCTACAACGTCGACAGGGAGATAGACGAGCCGCGAGCATGGAACGGAGATCTCCTGAAGCGCTTCTACACGTGACCGTCGACTGAAGCAATGTAAAGAACAAGTATTGGTGAAATAATATACAACAGATTGAGTTTTTTGCAGGTTCAAAGTTCTTCCACGGTCGCAGACTCCGGTCTAAAAAAAAGCTTAGCTGCGATCCAGAATCGCCTAAGCATTAACTTTCTCCGAGTGTGCACTTAACGTCACACTCGAGGGCTTAACTGCGATCCAGAATCGCCTAAGTATTAACTTTCTCCGAGTGTGCACTTAACGTCACACTCGGGGACTTAGCTGCGATCCATAATCGCCTAAGTATTAATTTTCTCCGAGTGTGCACTTAACGTCACACTCGGGGGCTTAGCTGCGATCCAGAATCGCCTAAGTATTAACTTTCTCCGAGTGTGCACTTAACGTAACACTCGGGGACTTAGCTGCGATCCAGAATCGCCTAAGTATTAATTTTTTCCGAGTGTGCACTTAACGTCACACTCGGGGGCTTAGCTGCGATCCAGAATCGCCTAAGTATTAACTTTCTCCGAGTGTGCACTTAACGTCACACTTGGGGACTTAGCTGCGATCCAGAATCGCCTAAGTATTAACTTTCTCCGAGTGTGCACTTAACGTCACACTCGGGGACTTAGCTGTGATCCAGAATCGCCTAAGTATTAATTTTCTCCGAGTGTGCACTTAACGTCACACTCGGGGGCTTAGCTGCGATCCAGAATCGCCTAAGTATTAACTTTCTCCGAGTGTGCACTTAACGTAACACTCGGGGACTTAGCTGCGATCCAGAATCGCCTAAGTATTAATTTTTTCCGAGTGTGCACTTAACGTCACACTCGGGGACTTAGCTGCGATCCTGAATCGCCTAAGTATTAACTTTCTCCGAGTGTGCACTTAACGTCACACTCGGGGACTTAGCTGCGATCCAGAATCGCCTAAGTATTAACTTTCTCCGAGTGTGCACTTAACGTCACACTCGGGGACTTAGCTGCGATCCAGAATCGCCTAACTATTAACTTTCTCCGAGTGTGCACTTAACGTCACACTCGGGGACTTAGCTGCGATCCAGAATTGCCTAAGTATTAACTTTCTCCGAGTGTGCACTTAACGTCACACTCGGGGACTTAGCTGCGATCCAGAATCTCCTAAGCGCCCGCATGCCTCCGACGGTATCCTACAGGTACACTCGGGAACTCAATAGACCCTCATTGAGGCTCATGTGGAGGTCAAAACAACTGACAACTACATGAGTAGCAGACCCTCATTGAGGCTCATGTGGATGTCAAAACAACTGAGAACTACATGAGTTGCACACCCTCATTGAGGCTCATGTGGAGGTCAAAACAACTGACAACTACATGAGTTGCAGACCCTCATTGAGTCTCATGTGGACGTCAAAACAACTGACAACTACATGAGTAGCAGACCCTCATTGAGGCTCATGTGGATGTCAAAACAACTGACAACTACATGAGTTGCAGACCCTCATTGAGGCTCATGTGGAGATCAAAACAACTGACAACTACATGAGTTGCAGACCCTCATTGAGGCTCATGTGGACGTCAAAACAACTGACAACTACATCAGTACAAAATCGCCCCGAGTGCGACCTGATAGTCGCACTCGACAACCTAGCTGCGATCCCGTATCGCCCAAGTACTCTTCGACCTCCGAGTACGTCCTACCGATCCACTCGGCAATCCTACCGATCCACTCGGTGATCATACAGATCCAATCGGAAATTCTACGGACCCTCAATGAGGCTCATGCAAATGTCAAGACAACTGACATGTTCCGAATGTTTGCCTTTGGCTTCACCAAGAAACGCCAAACAAAAACTCGAGTAGAAATTGCAACAGAAGAGAAAAAGATTCGATTCAAGGTTCAAACAAAGATAGTGGCTCGGTGTGGATCAAGCTTACCCACACCGAAACAAGAATGTGACGGCCAATAGCAGTGGCCAAAGTTTCTTACAAATCAACACTCGGCATACCGAGGATAAAGTTTTCTTACGCGTCGTTTGGATTGGCGCCAGGACTGGAGGGCTCCACGAAGGTGTCCAGGTCGATTCCGTTGGCGATGCGGGTGGCACTTTCAAGGAAGGTTTCCATGAAGTCTTCGAATCGAAGTTTCTTCGTTTTGGCGACCTTCAACGCTTTCAGCTTCTCCTCGCGCACCTCCTTGCAATGCACTCGGACCAAGGACAGAGCAATGTCTGCACCACAGCGAGCCGCAGATTTCTTCCATGACTGCACTCGGTTGGGGACCTCCTCCAGTCGACTCATCAAGTTTTCCATCTCCTGCCGCGACTCATCATCCGGCCAAAGCTCCTTGTCGATCCGGCCGACGACTTCTCTCAGTCGACCGATGAAAGGACCAACTTTGCCCACGCGAATGTGCGTTGCGAGCAGGTCTCGATTGGCGTCCTCGCCGAGTGGAACGTTCTCGCGAATCGACCGCTCCACGTCAGCTGCTTCAGCTTCAGCGTCCACGCAAAAATCTGCAAGCACAGGGCAAGCAAACAATCAGCGCCGAGTGTAACGCACGTAGCACAAGCACTCGGAAAAACAGGACTTACCACCAAGACGCGTCATCATCTGCCGAGCCCAGTCACTGACGTATTTCTCCTGCGCTATACACCGTTTGTTCAGCACATCCATTTGTCCCATCAGCGTGGACCTTTGCTTCCCCATCTTCTCAACTTCAGCAGTCAGCGCTTTGTTCACTTCATGAGCCTGCTCCAACGACTTCTCTCGTTCCGCCAGCACTTCCTTCATTCCAGCCATTGCAATCAGTGCCGCATCTAGCTCACCAGCAAATTGCACCTTTTCTGCCCTGAGAGTCTCATATGTTGTCCCCATCTCGCAAGTTTTCTACCATTCAGCGCCAAGAGACAATCAGACAAATCCAAAAATACCAAGTCTAAGTTCTTCAGACCCCTGCCGACGCAAGCAGTCGACAGCGGTCTCGGGGACTACACCCAGTGGGTTCACTGAGAGTGACCCCACTGGCATGCAACTCAAACAGGTCCGCCCTATTGAGATTCATGACAACACCTACGCCTACAAGGCTAATACCACCCGACCTGAGTAAAATTACTCTCGGAGACACTTGCAGTAGGTGCACTCCGAGTGCCCCAACTGTTAGCAGTCGACCATATTATTTACGAATTCAGAGACAATATGCATAAAGACAACTGCCGGTGCAAGCACTCGACAGAAGTCTCGGGGACTACACCCAGTGGGTTCACTCAGAGTGAACCCATTGCAAACATCATACGGTATCCGAGCACACCCAGTGGGTTACAAGACAAACAAGAGAAAAGCAAATACTTACTAGACTACTTACTCGGATATCGTCCCGCAGCTCCAAGCTGCGCTGGTATAGAGAGGCGATGGAGTCGTACGCCTTCTTGGCTTCTCCCGCCATCAGCTCTGCCTGCACCATGGCTCCCTTGGCCGCTCCCACCTGATCCTCCGGGAGGTGTTCGATGTTGAACTCGACATTTGACGGGCCTGGCATCGTTGGAGGCTCCTTGGGCATCCCAAGGCCCGTTCCAGTCGGTTCAGCAGACACCAGCGCCTCCTCAGTCGGCGACATCGCCTCAGTCGGCGGCACGACCGCGGCGAGAGCAGTAACTGGTGGGGTAGCCTCAAGGACAGGCTCCGCAGCTTGCTCAGGTCTCCCCTGGTCACCCTCATCCACATAAATCGCCCCTGCCGGACCGAACGGCGTGGGATCTCAGAAAAAGAAAGGGGCAAGACCAAAGACAGAATCCGCGATGCGATAATATAAAACTCTCGGAATCGCTACAACGCACCTGGCTGGGACGAGACGACGTTGTCTGCGTCCATGGGATCATGCTCCCCGCGCGCAGGAGAGGTGGCAGAGGTGGCAACCCTGTCGAGTGAAATTCATTCGACCAATAAAACAGCAATCCAATCGGATATCAGAGGAAGTTAGAGGAACAGTACACTTACGTCGAGGTGACGGGAACGACGACCCTTATCCGCGGCAAAGCCTTCTGAGGTTTAGACCCACTCGGTTTGGCCACCTTGGAAGGTTGACCCACGGGCTCGACAGCAACGTCCCTGACCCTCTTGGTGCTCCGAGCACTCGGAACCACGGGAGCAGCAGGCGGAGCACTCGAGGATGCTGGAGGGGCCGAGGGAACCGCAGGTTCATGTCGGCGCTTGGTCCGGTGCTCTGGCAGCGGAGGCAGCGAGTCCTGCTCTTCGCCTTCCTCCTCTTCTTCACCAGAGTCCTCCTCCGTCTCCCCACTGTCGGAGACATACTCGCCGCTCTCCACACTGCCCTTCTGGCTGCCTTCTTCCTCCTCCTCGGACGGGTCCCCGTTCGAGACAGGAGAAAACCAGTTGGTCCACTTCTGCGTAAAATACAGTCGGTGACATCAGACGACAGGCAGAGATTCAAGAAAGTGATAAAACTAAGGCAGATACGTGCACTCGACAAATAGTACTCACCTGGTTCGGAGGAGGATTGTCCGCGCTGAAAGCCCTCACTCGCCGAGACCCTCTAGGGTTCTCACAGGCGCCTGTAATCTGGAGCACCCACGACGCCACCATCTCCTCGGTCACGCTCAAGACGTTGGTCCGAGTGGAGTCTTCGGGCCCCATGTAGTGCCACATGGCGTGGTCGCGAGCCTGCAGTGGTTGTATGCGCCGACCAAGGAAAATCTCCAGAAAATCTATGCCGGTGACTCCCCTTCTGACGACGTCTACGAGTGCGTCGACCAGGGGCTGGATGTCGATCTTCTCCGTCTTCGTTAGCGCAAGCTGCTTAGGTGGAGCAGGACAATCTAAGCTAAAGGGAGGCAACCCAGTCGAGGCATTCGGGCAGGCAACGTCTTCGCAGTAGAACCACGTCGACTGCCAGTTCCTAACCGACTCACTCAGCTGAAGAGCAGGATAACTACTCCGACTCTTTTTCTGGAAACCTAAGCCTCCGTAGAGTTGGAGAAGATGCGTTTTATCATCCGACTGGCTGAGTCGTTTGATAGTTTGAGATCTAGCAGAGAATATATGTTTGAACAACCCCCAATGGGGAGGGCAGCCGATGAAGCACTCGCACATAACTATGAAAGCAGAGAGATGGGCAATAGCATTCGGGGGAAAGTGGTGAAGTTGTGCCCGAAGTGGTTCATAATGCCCTTGAAGAAAGGATGCGGGGGCAGAGAGAAACCTCGATAGACCTGGCTGAGCAGCAGGACGCGCTCCCCCTCCCGGGGCACCGGCTCGACCTCATTCTCCGCCGGCAGCCTCCAAGACCTGTGCACGATCATCCCGTGCTCCACCAGCTGCAGCAGACCCCCCCTCCGTCACCGTGGAGGGGAGGAAGTCACCTTGGATCCACCCTGCCGGCAACGGCCGCTGCCGCCGCTGAGCAGGAGCCGCCGCCTGCCCCTTCTTCTTCCTCGCCTCCATCTTGCTGGTCTAACCCTTGGTCATGGCGGAAGCTGCGAATCCGCGGAGGGGAAGGAGGAGTAGAGAGGTTAGGTGCGCTGGAGGCGGTGAGGAGGACGAAGCAAAGGCAAATGATCCGGCGGGCGTGACGAAAAACCCTTGCCGCTGGGATTTAAGTAAGGTTCCGACTGGGTCGCTGGCAGGTGGCCCCGAAACCTTATCCCCCGACCGACCGCGGTGATATCAGTGGAGAAGTTGAAGGCGCGAGAATCGAGGCGTCAGGCGCTACTCGAGCGCGCTGGCGTCATCCCCGCTGAGCGCGCGGAAACCGAAATTTGAGGATCCCGGAAAATCCGCCGCTGTCAGTTGACTGGTCACGTCAAGAGATACCCTGGAAGCACTCGGTTTCCGACAGTTTGTTCCACAAAGATTTCCACTCGGATCATTGGTGAGAGAAGATAAAATGGATCAAGCCAAGCAACGCCAAAGTCACATCTGTTCCAGTCAGATCCAAACTTCAAGCATCGCTTCGTCGTTCCAACCCCAATCCATTCGGGGATTAATGATGGGGTTATAGTCCTAGGGTAGGGTCATAGGCCTGCCCTGTAAGTCCTACCCAAGGACTACCCCCCATAAAGGACAAGGCCCTTAGTCAGTTCCGACTGAACTAAGGAGTTTCCATCATCCATTCGGTAACAGGCCCTCGACCACCCAGTCGGAGACTAGCATTCGAAAAATATCAAACTAACCGACTGGATTCCACTCCGTACATCGTAACCCCCCTGGAGGAAAACGGTCGTACGTTTCCAGGTGCATTTATTAGCATTTAGGACGTGCGTTACCTGTAACGTAGGCATTCAATCGCCACTACTCCACCCCTGTATCAGAACCGTTGTGGAGGGCAGCGCACTCTATATAAGCCACCCTCCCCCGCTGGTGCAGGGGTTAAAAAATCATTGTATTCAATATTCCACTCGACAACAAGCTCCCAGAGCACTGAGAAGTAGGGCTATTACCTCCACCGTAGAGGGGCCTGAACTCATACAACCTCGCCGTAGCTGGGACTCTGCCCATCCTTTTCGTACCCTACACATCTACTGTCAGGCTTATACCCATGACATCTATATTGTTGTTGGGCGATTGTATTATCACTTTTCCATGGCTAGTACCCCCCCATACTAACCATAGTTTCATCAAAACAAGCAACCAACTCAACAAAAACAGAATCTGTCAAAAACAGACCAGTATGTAGCAATCTGTATACTTCGTATACTTCTGGTACCTCAAAAATTCTGAAAAATTACTACTGCCTGGGAAAAGGTATATCAACTAGCAGCAAAAATAATCAACTCAAAAGCTCTTTCGGAATAAAAATGAAAAATCATCTCGTGAGCGAAAAGTTTCTGTCTTTTTCCAGCAGGATCAATAAACCATTACCAAGACTAGCCATAAAGGTTTTGCTTGGCTCAAACACAAAAAGAAACACAAAAAACACAATCACAACAGAATTATGATGGTGTGGATGCAACAAAATAGAAAGAAAAAAGATAAATTCATCTGGTTGCCTCCCAACACACGCTATTGTTTAACGCCCTTAGCGAGGCATAAAAGCGATAGAATCACGTATCGTCGTCTTTGGTGCTCAAACCATAAGTGGCCCTCATCATGGATTCATAAGGCAATCTTATTTTATTTCTAGGAAAGTGTTGCATGTCCTTCTTTAAAGGAAATTGAAATCTAATATTCCCTTCCTTCATATCGATGATAGCACCGATAGTCCTTAAAAAAGGTCTACCAAGAATAATAGGGCATGTAGGATTGCAATCAATGTCAAGCACAATGAAATCCACGGGTACATAGTTCCTATTTGCAATAATAAGAACATCATTGATCCTTCCCATGGGTTTCTTGACAGTAGAATCCGCAAGATGCAAATTAAGAGAACACTCTTCAATCTCATTAAAACCCAGAACATCACATAAAGACTTTGGAATCGCGGAAACACTAACCCCCAAATCACACAAAGCAATGCATTCATAGTTTTTGATTTTGATTTTGGTAGTAGGTTCCCACTCATCATGAAGCTTTCTAGGGATAGAGACTTCGAATTCAAGTTTCTCTTCAAGAGAATTTATAATAGCTTCGACGATATGATCGGTAATGGCCTTGTTTTGGCTATAAGCGTGTGGAGAGTTTAACATGGATTGCATCAAGGAAATGCATTCAATCAAGGAGCTGTTGGGGAACGTCGCATGGGAAACAAAAAATTTCCTACGCGCACGAAGACCTATCATGGTGATGTCCATCTACGAGAGGGGATTTCCGATCTACGTACCCTTGTAGATTGCACAGCAGAAGCGTTAAGAAACGCGGTTAATGTAGTGGAATGTCCTCACGTCCCTCGATCCGTCCCACGAACCGTCCCGCGATCTGTCCCACGATCCGCTCTGATCTAGTGCCGAACGGACGGCACCTCCGCGTTCAGCACACGTACAGCTCGAAGATGATCTCGGCCTTCTTGATCCAGCAAGAGAGACAGAGAGGTAGATGAGTTCTCCGGCAGCGTGACGGCGCTCCGGAGGTTGGTGGTGATCTAATCTCAGCAGGGCTCCGCCTGAGCTCCGCAGAAACGCGATCTAGAGGTAAAACCGTGGAGGTATGTGGTCGGGCTGCCGTGGCAAAAGTTGTCTCAAATCAGCCCTAATACCTCAGTATATATAGGAGGGAGGGAGGGGAGGAGGCAGCCCCAAACCCTCAAGGTTTTGCCGAAATTTGAGGTGGAGGAGTCCTACTCCAATCCTACTTGGAGTAGGATTCCACCTTCCCACTTGGAAACTCTTTCCACCTTGTGTTTTTCCCTTCTCAAACCTTATGGGCCTTAGTGGGAACTTATTCCAGCCCACTAGGGGCTGGTTTATCTCTTCCCATAGCCCATGAGACCCCTTGGGGCGTGACACCCCTCTCGATGGTCCCCGTCACCCCTCCCGGCACTCCCGGTACATTACCGATGAGCCCGAAACTTTTCCGATAATGCCCGAAAACTTTCCGATAACCAAATGAGGTCATCCTATATATCAATCTTCGTCTCCGGACCATTCCGGAAACCCTCGTGACGTCCGTGATCTCATCCGGGACTCCGAACAACATTCGGTAACTAACCATATAACTCAACTACGCATAAAACATCGTCGAACCTTAAGTGTGCAAACCCTGCGGGTTCGAGAACTATGTAGACATGAACCGAGGGACTCCTCGGTCAATATCCAATAGCGGGACCTGGATGCCCATATTGGATCCTACATATTCCGAAGATCTTTATCGGTTGAACCTCGGTGCCAAGGATTCATATAATCCCGTATGTCATTCCCTTTGTCCTTCGGTATGTTACTTGCCCGAGATTCGATCGTCGGTATCCGCATACCTATTTCAATCTCGTTTACCGGCAAGTCTCTTTACCTGTTCCGTAATACAATATCCCGTGACTTACACTAAGTCACATTGCTTGCAAGGCTTGTGTGTGATGTTGTATTACTGAGTGGACCCCGAGATACCTCTCCGTCACACGGAGTGACAAATCCCAGTCTCGATCCATACTAACTCAACGAACACCTTCGGAGATACCTGTAGAGCATATTTATAGTCACCCAGTTACGTTGTGACGTTTGATACACACAAAGCATTCCTCCTGTGTCAGTGAGTTATATGATCTCATGGTCATAGGAACAAATACTTGACACGCAGAAAACAGTAGCAACAAAATGACACGATCAACATGCTACGTCTATTAATTTGGGTCTAGTCCATCACATGATTCTCCTAATGATGTGATCCCGTTATCAAGTGACAACACTTGCCTATGGTCAGGAAACCTTGACCATCTTTGATCAACGAGCTAGTCAACTAGAGGCTTACTAGGGACGGTGTTTTGTCTATGTATCCACACATGCACTGTGTTTCCAATCAATACAATTATAGCATGGATAATAAACGATTATCATGAACAAAGAAATATAATAATAACTAATTTATTATTGCCTCTAGGGCATATTTCCAATGGTCTCCCACTTGCACTAGAGTCAATAATCTAGTTCACATCACCATGTGATTCCAACGAATCCAACACCCACATAGTTATGGGGTCTGATCACGTCTTGCTCGTGAGAGAGGTTTTAGTCAACGGTTCTGAAACTTTCAGATTCGTGTGTTCTTTACAAATCTTTATGTCATCTTATAGATGCTGCTACTATGTGCTATTCGGAAATACTCCAAATATCTACTCTACTATACGAATCCGTTTCACTACTCATAGTTATTCAGATTAGTGTCAAAGCTTGCATCGACGTAACCCTTTACGACGAACTCTTTAACCACCTCCATAATCGAGAAAAAAAATCCTTAGTCCATCAGTTACTAAGGATAAATTTTGACCGCTGCTAGTGATTCAATCATGGATCACTCTCTGTACCTCTCAACAGACTTTGAGTCAAGGCACACATCAGGTGCGGTACCCAGCATGGCATACTTCAGATTCTACGGCCAAGGCATAGAAGACGACCTTCGTCTATTCTCTTTATTCTGCCGGGGTCAGGTTTTGAGTCTTACTCTAATTCACACCTCACAACGCAACCAAGAACTCCTTCTTTGCTGATCTATTTTGAACTCCTTCAAAAACTTGTCAAGGCATGCATCTTGTTGAAACTTCTATTAAGCGCTTTTGATCTATCTCCATAGATCTTTGATCCTCAACGTTCAAGTAGCGCAATCCAGGTATTCCTTTGAAAACTCCTTTCAAACAATCTTGTATGGTTTACAGAAATTCTACATTACTTCTAATCCACAATATGTCAACCACATATACTTATCAGAAATTCTATAGTGCTCCCACTCACTTCTTTGGAAATACAAGTTTCTCATAAACCTTGTACAAACCCAAAATCTTTGATCATCTCATCAAAGTGTATATTCCAACTCCGAGATTCTTGCACCAGTCCATTGAAGGATCACTGGAGCTTGCATACTTGCTAGTATCTTTAGGATCGACAAAACCTCCTGGTTGTATCACATACAATGTTTGCTCAAGGAAACCGTCGAGGAAACAATGTTTTGACATCCTATGTGCAATATTTCATAAATAATACAACAACTACTAACATAATTCTAACAGACTTTTAGCATCACTACGAGTGAGAAAGTCTCATCATAGTCAACTGTTTGATCTTGTCGGAAACATCTTTGCGACAAGTCGAGCTTTTCTTAATAGTGATTTATCACCATCATCGTTTGTCTTCCTTTTAAAGATCCATATTTACTCAATAGTCCTATGACCATCAAGTAGTTCTTACAAAGTCTACACTTTGTTTTCATACATGGATCCTCTCTCGGATTTCATGGCTTCCAGCCATTTGTCGGAATCCAGGCCCACCATTGCTTTCTCCATAACTCGTAGGTTCATTGTTGCTCAACAACATGACCTCCAAGACAGGGTTACCGTACCACTTTGCGGTAGTGCGCGATCTTGTCAACCTACGAGGCTTGTAGTAACTTGATCCGATGCTCGATGATCACCATCATCAGCTTTCACTTCAATTGGTGTAGGCGCCATAGGAACAACTTCCTGCGCCCTGCTACACACTGGTTGAAGTGATGGTTCAATAACCTCATCAAGTTCTACCACCCTCCCACTCAATTCTTTCGAGAGAAACCTTTCCTTGAGGAAGGATCCATTTCTAGAAACAAACAGTTCGCTTTCAGATCCGAGATAGGAGATGTACCCAACTGTTTTGGATATCCTATGAAGATGCATTTATCCGCTTTGGGTTCGAGCTTATCAGACTGAAACTTTTTCACATAAGTGTCGAAGCCCCAAACTTTCAAGAAACGACAGTTTAGATTTCTCTAAACCTCAATCTATACTGTGTCATCTCAACGTAAATACGCGGTGCCCTATTTAAAGTGAATGCGGTTGCCTCTAATGCATAACCCATAAACGATAGTGGTAATTCGATAAGATACATCATAGCATGCACCATACCAAATAGTGCGTGGCTATGACATTCACACACATCATCACACTATGATGTTCCAGGTGGCATGAACTGCGAAACAATTTCCACATTGTCTTAACTGCGTACCAAAGCTCGTAACTTAGATATTCATTTCTATGATCATATCGTAGACAGTTTATCCTTTTGTTACGACGAACTTCACTCTGAAACAGAATTGAACTTTTCAATATTTCAGACTTGTGATTCATTAAGTACATACTCTTGTATCTACTCAAATCGTCATTGAATTAATAACATAATGATATCCACTACGTGCCTCAGCACCCATTGGACTGCATACATCAAAATGTATCACTTCCAACAAGTTACTATCTTGTTTCATCTCAATGAAAACAAGGCCTTTCTCATGTGGTATGATTTGCATGTCACTAGTGATTCAAAATCAAGTGAGTATAAAGATCCATCAGCACGGAGCCTCTTCATGCAATTTATACCAACATGACTCAAGCGGCAGTGCCACAAGTAAGTGGTACTATCATCATTACCTCGTATCTTTTGGCACCAATATCATGAACATGTGTAACACTACCATCGAGATTCAATAAACCATTGAAGGTGATTATTCAAGCAAATAGAGTAACCATTATTCTCTTTAAATGAATAATCGTATTGCAATAAACACGATCCAATCATGTTCAAGCTTAACGCAAGCACCAAATAACAATTATTTAGGTTTAACACCAATCCCGATGGTAGAGGGAGCGTGCGACGTTTGATCATATCAACCTTGGAAACACTTCCAACACGTATCGTCACCTCGCCTTTAGCTAGTCTCCATTTATGACGTAGCTTTCATTTCGTGTTACTAATCACTTAGCAACCAAACCGGTATCCAATACCCTTGTGCTACTAGGAGTACTAGTAAAGTACACATCAGCATCATGTATATCAAATATACTTCTTTCGAATTTTGCCAGCCTTCTTATCTACCAAGTACCTAGAGTTGCTCCGCCTCAGTGACCGTTCCCCTCATAACAGAAGCACTTAGTCCCGAGCTTGGGTTTAATCTGGGGTCTCTTCATTAGTGCAGCAACTTCTTTGCCGTTTCACGAAGTATCCCTTCTAGCCCTTGCCTTTCTCAAAACTTAGTGGTTTTACTAACCATCAACTATTGATGCTCCTTCTTGATTTCTACTTTTGCAGTGTCAAACATCGCGAATCGCTCAAGGATCATTGTATCTATCCTCGATATGTTATAGTTCAACACGAAGCTCTCACAACTTGGTGGCAGTGACTTTGGAGAACCATCACTATCTTATCTGGAAGATCAACTCCCACTTGATTCAAGCGATTGCCGTACTCAGATAATCTGAGCACACACTCAACGATTGAGCTTTTCTCCTTTACTTCGTGGACAAAGAATCTTTGTCGGAGGTCTCATACCTCTTAACAAGGGCACAAGCATGAAATCACAATTTCATCTCTTTAGAACATCTCTTATGTTCCGTGACGTTTCAAAACGTTTTCGGCGCCTTGCTTCTAAGCCATTAAGTATTTTGTACTGAACTATCGTGTAGTCATGAGAAACGTGTATGTCGGATGTTCACAACATCTACAGACGATGCTCGAGGTGCAACACACCGAGTGGTGCATTAAGGACATAAGCCTTCTGCGCAGCAACGAGGACAATCCTCGGTTTTACAGACTCAGTCTAAAAAGTTTGCTACTATCAACTTTCAACTAAATTTTCTCTAGGAACATATAAAAACAGTAGAGCTATAGCACAAGCTACATCGTAATTCGCAAAGACCATTAGACTATGTTCATGACAATTAGTTCAATTAATCATATTACTTAAGAACTGCCACTCAAAAAGTACATCTCTCTAGTCATTTGAGTGGTACATGATCCAAATCCACTATCTCAAGTCCGATCATCACGTGAGTCAAGAATAGTTTCAGTGGTAAGCATCTCTATGCTAATCATATCAATTATACGATTCATGCTCGACATTTCGGTCTCATGTGTTCCGAGGCCATGTCTGCACATGCTAGGCTCGTCAAGCTTAACCTGAGTGTTCCGCGTGTGCAACTGTTTTGCACCCGTTGTATGTGAACGTTGAGTCTATCACACCCGATCATCACGTGGTGTGTCGAAACGAAGAACTGTCGCAACGGTGCACAGTCGGGGAGAACACAATTTCGTCTTGAAAATTTAGTGAGAGATCACCTCATAATGCTAGTGTCGTTCTAAGCAAGATAAGGTGCATAAAGGATTAACATCACATGCAATTCATAAGTGACATGATATGGCCATCATCATGTGCTTCTTGATCTCCATCACCAAAGCACCGGCACATTCTTCTTGTCACCGGCGTCACACCATGCTCTCCATCATCATGATCTCCATCAACGTGTCGCCATCGGGGTTGTCGTGCTACTCATGCTATTACTACTAAAGCTACGTCCTAGCAATATAGTAAACGCATCTGCAAGCACAAACGTTAGTTTAAAACAACCCTATGGCTCCTGCCGGTTGCCGTACCATCGACGTGCAAGTCAATATTAACTATTAAAACATGATCATCTCATACATCCAATATATCACATCACATCATTGGCCATATCACATCACAAGCATACCCTGCAAAATCAAGTTAGACGTCCTCTAATTGTTGTTGCATGTTTTACGTGGTGACCATGGGTATCTAGTAGGATCGCATCTTACTTACGCAAACACCACAACGGAGATATATGAATTGCTATTTAACCTCATCCAAGGACCTCCTCGGTCAAATACGATTCAACTAAAGTTGGAGAAACCGACACTCGCCGGTCATCTTTGAGCAACGGAGTTACTCGTAGCGATGAAACCAGTCTCTCGTAAGCGTACGAGTAATGTCGATCCGAGCCGCTTCGATCCAACAATACCGCGGAATCAAGAAAAGACTAAGGAGGGCAGCGAAACGCACATCACCGCCCACAAAAACTTTTGTGTTCTACTCAAGAAGACATCTACGCATGAACCTAGCTCATGATGCCACTGTTGGGGAACGTCGCATGGGAAACAAAAAATTTCCTACGCGCACGAAGACCTATCATGGTGATGTCCATCTACGAGAGGGGATTTCTGATCTATGTACCCTTGTAGATCGCACAGCAGAAGCGTTAAGAAACGCGGTTAATGTAGTGGAACGTCCTCACGTCCCTCGATCCATCCCACGAACCGTCCCGCGATCTGTCCCACGATCCGCTCCGATCTAGTGCCGAACGGACGACACCTCCGCGTTCAGCACACGTACACCTCGACGATGATCTCGGCCTTCTTGATCCAGCAAGAGAGACGGAGAGCTAGATGAGTTCTCCGGCAGCGTGACGGCGCTCCGGAGGTTGGTGGTGATCTAATCTCAGCAGGGTTCCGCCCGAGCTCCGCAGAAACGCGATCTAGAGGTAAAACCGTGGAGGTATGTGGTCGGGCTGCCGTGGCAAAAGTTATCTCAAATCAGCCCTAATACCTCAGTATATATAGGAGGGAGGGAGGGGAGGAGGCAGCCTCAAACCCTCAAGGTTTGGCCGAAATTTGAGGTGGAGGAGTCCTACTCCAATCCTACTTGGAGTAGGATTCCACCTTCCCACTTGGAAACTCTTTCCACCTTGTGTTTTTCCCTTCTCAAACCTTATGGGCCTTAGTGGGAACTTATTCCAGCCCACTAGGGGCTGGTTTATCTCTTCCCATAGCCCATGAGACCCCTTGGGGCGTGACTCCCCTCTCGATGGTCCCCGTCACCCCTCCCGGCACTCCCGGTACATTACCGATGAGCCCGAAACTTTTCCGATAATGCCCGAAAACTTTCCGATAACCAAATGAGGTCATCCTATATATCAATCTTCGTCTCCGGACCATTCCGGAAACCCTCGTGATGTCCGTGATCCCATCCGGGACTCCGAACAACATTCGGTAACTAACCATATAACTCAAATACGCATAAAACATCGTCGAACCTTAAGTGTGCAAACCCTGCGGGTTCGAGAACTATGTAGACATGACCCGAGGGACTCCTCGGTCAATATCCAATAGCGGGACCTGGATGCCCATATTGGATCCTACATATTCCGAAGATCTTTATCGGTTGAACCTCGGTGCCAAGGATTCATATAATCCCGTATGTCATTCCCTTTGTCCTTCGGTATGTTACTTGCCCGAGATTCGATCGTCGGTATCCGCATACCTATTTCAATCTCGTTTACCGGCAAGTCTCTTTACTCGTTCCGTAATACAATATCCCGTGACTTACACTAAGTCACATTGCTTGCAAGGCTTGTGTGTGATGTTGTATTACTGAGTTGGCCCCGAGATACCTCTCCGTCACACGGAGTGACAAATCCCAGTCTCGATCCATACTAACTCAACGAACACCTTCGGAGATACCTGTAGAGCATCTTTATAGTCACCCAGTTACGTTGTGACGTTTGATACACACAAAGCATTCCTCCTGTGTCAGTGAGTTATATGATCTCATGGTCATAGGAACAAATACTTGACACGCAGAAAACAGTAGCAACAAAATGACACGATCAACATGCTACGTCTATTAATTTGGGTCTAGTCCATCACATGATTCTCCTAATGATGTGATCCCATTATCAAGTGACAACACTTGCCTATGGTCAGGAAACCTTGACCATCTTTGATCAACGAGCTAGTCAACTAGAGGCTTACTAGGGACAATGTTTTGTCTATGTATCCAGACATGCACTGTGTTTCCAATCAATACAATTATAGCATGGATAATATACGATTATCATGAACAAAGAAATATAATAATAACTAATTTATTATTGCCTCTAGGGCATATTTCCAACAGGAGCAACTATCATAATTGAATTCCTTGAAATCCATGGTAGTAATTTCATTACTACTCAAAGTTTTAATATCTTCTACTCCACTTTTAATGCTTTTAGCATCAAGATAGATGGACTCCGAATCATTGGGGCACTTTTCAACCAAAGTGGATTCATATCCAGCCCCATCATCATTAGGTTTGACACAAGAAAACAAAGATTCAATGGGAGTCACACCAAGCACTTTAAGATCTTCGTGATTCTTATCACAAGAACACGCATTTTTAAGCCATTCATGTCTAGCACGAATTTGGGCGGTTCTTTCTTTGCTCTCAATCATGGAAACACACATAGCTTTCAAAGTTTCATCCATATTGATCTTGTGAGGAGCACATCTAACTTTCAAAGCATCAACATCACTAGACATTCTATCAACGCTCTTAGCCAAATCGTCAATTTTCAGTAGTTTTTCCTCTATGGACGCATTGAAAATCTTTTGTGAGTTGATAAACTCTTTGATATTACTCTCTAGATCAAAGGGTAATCTATTGTAATTTCCATGAGTATTGTTGTAGGAGTTGCCAAAGTTATTAGAGGAGTTACTAGGAAAAGGCCTAGGAACATAGTTTCCTCTAAAAGCATTGTTGTTGCCAAAATTATTCCTACCAACAAAATTAACGTCCAAGCTAGCGTTGCTACTCTCAATCAAGGAAGACAAGGATCACTTCTACTAGCAACCAAATTCATTAACTCATCCATCTTAGCACTCAACGAGTTAATTTCTTCTATAGCGTGTACCTTCTTACTAGTAGGTGACCTTTCAGTGTGCCAGTGAGAGTAGTTCATCACGATATTGTCTAGGAGTTTTGTGGCTTCCCTTAACGTGATTTCCATGAACGTTCCACCTGAGGCGGAGTCCAAGATATTTCTAGAAGCGAAATTCAAGCCAGCGTAAAAGATTTGTATAATCATCCAAAGATTCAAGCCATGAGCAGGACAATTTGTAATCATCAATTTCATTCTATTCCAAGATTGTGCAACGTGTTCATGATCAAGTTGCCTGAAATTCATGATATCATTACGGGGAGAGATAATCTTAGCCGGCGGAAAATACTTGGATATATAAGAATCTTTGCACTTATCCCAAGAATCGATACTATTTTTGGGCAAAGAAGAAAACCAAGTTTTTGCGCGATCTCGCAATGAGAAAGGAAAAAGCTTCAATTTAATCACATCATTATCCACATCTTTCTTCTTTTGCATATCGCAAAGCTCAATGAAGGTATTAAGATGGGATGCGGCATCTTCACTAGGAAGGTCGGAGAATTGCTCTTTCATAACAAGATTCAGCAAAGTAGCATTGATTTCGTATGAATCCGCACTACTGGCGGGAGCAATAAGAGTACTAATAAAATCATTATTATTAGTATTCGAGAAGTCACAAAGTTTGGTGTTTTTATTCATGGTGACTTCAGCAAGCAAGGAAGCACACAAGCGAACAAAGAGCAAGCGAGAAAAAGGGCGAACGAAAAGGCAAACGAAAAAGGCAAGTTGTGAAGTGGGGGAGAGGAAAACGAGAGGCAACTTGCAAACAAAGTAAATGCAAGAGATGAGTTTGCGACACTTACTTGGATGAGTTCTTGACTTGATCCTCCCTGGCAACGGCGCCAGAAATTCTTCTGCTACGACAACAGACAACAGCGCCTGAAATTGACACGTTGACGGAGACTGGGCTTGCGTTGGTTTTTCCCTTGAAGAGGAAAGGGTGATGCAGCAGAGGAGCAGTAAGTATTTCCCTCAGTTTGAAAACAAAGGTATCAATCCAGTAGGAGAATCTCGTCAAGTCCAGAGTACCTGCGCAAACACAAAAGAGCTTGCACCCAACGCTTTAAAGGGGTTGTCAATCCCTTCACGATTGATTGCAAAGCGAGATCTAAAGGCGGAAAGTGCAACAAAGTAAAAAGTGTAAGGCTGAAAATATGGTGTGGAGTAGACCCGGAGGCCATAGTGTTCACTAGAGGCTTCTCTCAAAATAGCAAGTATTACGGTGGGTGAACAAATTACTGTCGAGCAATTGATAGAACCGCGCAAAGTCATGACCATATCTAAGGCAATGATCATACATATAGGCATCACGTCCGAGACAAGTAGACCGATACTTTCTGCATCTACTACTATTACTCCACACATCAACCGCTATCCAGCATGCATCTAGTGTATTGAGTTCATGACGAACAGAGTAATGCCTTAAGCAAGATGACATGATGTAGAGGGATAATCTCAAACCAATGATGAAAACCCCTTCTTTTTACCCTTGATGGCAACAACACGATGCGTGCCTCGCTACCCCTTCTGTCACTGGGTGAGGTCACCGCATGGTATGAACCCAAAACCAAGCACTTCTCCCATTGCAAGAATCATAGATCTAGTTGGCCAAACAAAACCCACAACTCGAAGAGAATTACAAGGATATGATATCATGCATAAGAGAGATCAGAAGAAACTCAAATAAGATTCATAGATAATCTGATCATAAATCCACAATTCATCGGATCTCGACAAACACACCGCAAAAGAAGATTACATCGGATAGATCGCCATGAAGATCATGGAGAACTTTGTATTGAAGATCCAAGAGAGAGAAGAAGCCATCTAGCTACTAGCTATGGACCCGTAGGTCTATGGTGAACTATTCACGCATCATCGGAGAGGTCATGGTGTTGATGAAAAAGCCCTCCATATCGAAATCCCCCCTCCGGGAGGGCACCAGAACGTGCCCCAGATGGGATCTTGCGGAGACAGAAGCTTGCGGCGGCGGAAAAGTACTTTCGATTATCTTCTGATTTTTCTAGGATTTTAGGGAATATATAGGCGGAAAACCTAGGGCAGAGGTGCCACAGGGAGCCCACAAACCAGGGTGGCGCGGGCCCCCCTGGCCGCACCATGAGGGCTTGTGGGGTCCCTGCACGCACATTGCCCTGATTCTCCGGCTTCTCGATCTTTTTCTGTTTCGGAAAAAATCTTTTTGGCAGTTTCATTCCGTTTGGACTCCATTCAAAATCCTCCTCTAAAAGGGGTCAAAGACATGGAAAAAACAGGAACTGGCACTTGGCACTGAGTTAATAAGTTAGTCCCAAAAAATATATAGAAGGCATACAAAACATCCAAAGTTTGACAAGATAATAGCATGAAACCATCAAAAATTATAGATGCGTTGGAGACGTATCACTGTCCAGTGAACAGTAGTGGGAGCATGAAGAAACTGACATACTTTGTTAACAGCAAAGGAAATATCAGGTCTTGTAAGAGTCAAGTACTGAAGTGCACCTACCAAACTTCTGTAATTGGTGTTATCATCTTGATTCAAAAGATTTCCTTCAGTGAGAGATAGTTTTTCAGAACTAGACAAAGGAGTTGGGGATGGTTTACATCCTTGCAGCCCAACTCTTTTTACCAGATCAGTTGCATACTTTTCTTGAGAAAGATGAAGTGTATCTCCATGTTTCTTTACTTCAATGCCTCAGAAGAAGTGTAGATCTCCCAAATCCTTCGAGGAAAATTCTGCACTTAAATCTTTGAGCAACCGTGCTACTGCCTCATTAGATGAACTTGTGACAATAATATCATCAACATAGATAAGCACAAATATTGATGTATTTAATTTGTTGTAGATAAATAATGAGGTGTCAGCTTTAGAGGGAGTGAATCCAAGTGCATGTAGTTTGTGACTAAGACGTGAGTACCATGCTCTGGGATCTTGTTTCAGCCCATAGATGGCTTTGTCAAGCTTGCAAACATGTGAGGGTGATATTTTATCTTCAAACCCAGCAGGTTGTTTCATATAAACATCCTCTTCCATAATACCATGAAGAAACACATTCTGTACATCTAGCTGTCTAAGGCTCCATCCCCTCGAAACAACAATTCATAGAACAAGACGAATTGTGGCAGCTTTTACTACAGGACTAAAGGTGTCCTCATAGTCTAGACCACATCTTTGTCTAAAACCTTTGGCAACAAGTCTGGCTTTATAACGATCTATGGTTCCATCAGACTTTCTTTTGATTCTGAAAACCCACTTGCAGTCAATTAAATTTTTACATTGTCGTGGGGGAACTAGATGCCACGTCTTGTTTTTTCTGGAGAGCCATGTATTCTTCTTGCATCGCATTTTTCCATGTTGTGTCATTGAGTGCCTCTTGAAATGTAGGAGGTTCACCTGTGGAGCAAGCTAAACCAAATTTGGTGATATGTTTATAATTTAAGGATTTTATTACCCCTCTTTGAAGACGTGTTCTTGGGGGTGTTGGAGCAGCAAAAACAGCCAAATCAGCAGGAGGAGGCTCCACAGAGGATCCTAGATCACCCCCTGCCGCCCTGGATCCCAAGAATGATACGCTGGGAGCACCGGGATCTTCTGTGGCAATTGTCGGCGAGGTAGGCATCGATGTAGTGCGAGCGCGGCGTGCATCAGTAGGACGCGGGCTGGCAGGTGGTTGTCGGCACCGCGCGTAACTGTGGCCCACACCATTGGGCCAGCGAGCCAGGGATGACCGCGTGGCGGTTGGCGGCTCAACCGATGCGGGACCAGGCGAAGCACAAGGTGGAGACAGTGACGCGCTGTCGGCACATCGGGAAGCGGAGCCACGCGCGCCATAAGGTGCGTGGGGCGCTGTTCGTGGGAGAAGTGCGCTCCAGGCTGTTGCTGCGCCAACGCTGATCCCGGAGGTGATGCGCTGCCAGGCTGCAGGAACTCTGATCCCGATGGGGATTTGCTCCACAGCAAGGGACACATAAAATGTTGTCCCAAATCTGCTTCTTGTAGCAAATTTTCTTCATCATTTGCAACCGCGATTTTTCCTGTATCACCAGTAAACTCATGCACACTAGTATGAGGATTAGTCAGCAGTGATTCGTTGCAATTATTTTCCCCAATGTTTTCACCAAGAAGATGAGGAGACAAAAGAAGGATTTCTTGCTGAAGAAGGGCACCCGCATTGGGATGAAGTCCGGAGAAAGGGAATTTAGTTTCATCAAACACAACATCCCCGGAGATGTAGACACGACCTGTGGATATATCAAGACATTTGACTCCTTTGTGTTGGGCACTATAGCCAATGAACACATATTGCTTAGAGCGAAACATGAGTTTGCGAGTGTTGTAGGGACGAAGGTTTGGCGAACATGCACACCCAAAGACACGAAGTGATTTGTACTCTGGTTTGATTTGGAGGAGACGCTCTGTAGGAGTTTCATAGTTGATGACACGACTAGGTAGCATATTTATGAGGTGCACGACAGTGAGGAATGCTTCATCCCAGAATTTGAGAGGCATAGATGCTCATGCAAGTAGGGCAAGACCTACTTCAATAATGTGCCTATGCTTACGTTCAGCAGACCCATTCTGTTGATGGGCATGTGGCCAGGATACATGACGAGACACACCAAGTTTTTGAAAGAAGGAGTTCAACTTTTCATACTCTCCTCCGCAATCAGATTGCACTGCAATGATTTTGGTGTCAAACTTGCGTTCAACCAAGGCTTGGTAGTTTTGAAACACTTGGAAGACATCGGATCATTTCTTAAGGAGATAGATCCAAGAATATTTGCTATAGTCATCAATGAAACTCACATAATACGTACGTCTACCAACAGAAGTGGGAGCAGGCCCCCACACATCAGAAAAAACAAGTTGCAAGGGTTTGGTAGAAATACTTGTGGAAATTGGATAAGGTAATTGATGGCTTTTAGCCTTTTGACATGAATCACAAATTGTTTCATGACTATGCTTTCCAATATATGGAAGCTTATTTTTCCTAAGCAATCTCTCAACTAAAGAAAAAGATGCATGTCCTAATCTATCATGCCACCGAGATGATGAGAGCTTGGTGACACCACATGCTTGTTTATTCATCCTCCTAAGTGCAGGAATCAATGGGTAAAGCCCTCGAACACATCTACCTCGATATAGGATTTTCTTCGTGACCTGATCCTTGATGCAAAAGAAGAAAGGGTGAAACTCAAGAAAGACATAATTATCAAGGGCTATACGATGCACAGATAGGAGATTCATGGATGCTTTGGGACATGAAGGATTTTTCTTAGGTGAATTTTACGATGAGGGGTTTTAATAATTGAATGACCAATGTGACAGATCCTCGTACCTTCTCCATTTGCAGCATGTATCTGATCGTTGCCGCGGTACTTCTCCCTCATGGTCACTTTTTCAAGTTCACCCATGATGTGATTGGTGGCACCACTGTCAACATACCAGTTGGTGTCCACTCCGTATGATCCATCAGCTCCACCGGCAAGTTTTTCATCTTGGGAAGAGTCTTCATCTTCCTCAAAACGGTACCAGGAATCTTTTGCTGAGTGTCCCGGTTTGCCAGAGATCTGGCATCGAACAGCATCGGGACGAGATTGGTTGGGGGGGGTTGTTGCGGTGACCCTTAGGGTTGTTGTAGGAGGTCCGCTCACTGTTGGTGTTGTTGCCGTTGTTGCCGCGAGGATTGCCACCTCCACCTCCACGGCCACGGCCATGGAAGCGAGAGGAATTCCTCCCGCCACCTCCACGACCACGGGAGGCTCCGTTTGCTGATGATTTGAAGCCATTGTCGTTGCCGCGGTAGAGCGCCACCCTCTGGTCGAAATTTCTCATCTGAGCAAAGAGCTCATCGAGCGTGAGCGGGATGGTGCGAGCATCCAGTGCTGAAACCAACAGCTGGTACTCCATGTCGAGCCCCGCGAGGATATGTGAGATCAGCTGATCATCCTCGAGAAGTTTTCCTGCGGTAGAGAGTTCGTCTGCAAGCGTCCGCGTGTGAGCGAAGTACGCTGCGACGGACTGATGTCCCTTCTGTGCATTAGCAAGGGCTATGCGGATGTTGTTGATGCGGGAGATATACGTCGAGGAGAACATCTGTGCAAGCGCCGTACAGAGATCGAGCGCATGGGAGATAGATGTAACCTACACAAGTACTTCCTTTGACAAATTATTCAGCAGGTATCCCAATACCTGTTGATCTTCCCTGGCCCAGACTTGGTGCAGGGGGTTTGGTGTTGTCTCCTCTTTCCCGTCTGCTGCCTTGGTGGTGACAGTCATGGCGGGCTCCTTCGCGGTTCCATCGACATAGCCGAAGAACCCCGCGCCTTGGAGTTGGGGCGTGATCTGTGTACGCCATAGCACGTAATTGGTGGCGGTAAGCTTCTGGCCAGTGAGGCTAGCCGAAGGGAAGCTGGATGAGGAGGACATGGCGACGTGATGGAGAGAGCTCGTGGCTAGATGAGATGGAAGAGGATGGTTCCGTATACCATGTGAGAATATTGGGAACATCGTACCCTATCGAGGGCGACGGTTGCGTGTTAAATAGCCAGGAGCTTAACCCATGGGATATGCGTACAAGTTGTTGAGATTACAAACTTGGAGGACAAGAGATATAGAGATAAGATACAACCGGTTTAAGAGAGAATAACAAGGATTAAACTACCAGATCTAGCTCTATGTAATATCTCGGTCACGCATACAATAATGTGTTTAACAGGACATGGTCAAAAGTATTCTCCCACAATTTTATCGTTTGACTATTAAGAAAAACTAGAGTTCTAATTAAGATTAATTGGCTACTAGAATTGTGCTTATAGTTCAAACTTTCTTTCCCACTTTGAAATGGGGTTTTCTAGTGTGGGTCTTCTGAAGTTCGGTTTCATTCTTAACAAATCAATAAAATAAGAAAATGCAAATACTAACCATGCACTTCTCTACGATGGCTAATCGGCCACAATGCTGGAGGATCAACCTTTCGTTCAATGTAGCATCACCCAGTATCACTTCTATCTGTCCAGCGTTTCTGCCTGTGTGTCATACGTTTAATACTGCCAACTGTGGTAGCCGTTATCTTGTGAACCACTTTAAAGTTTTATTTTAGGCTATTACTTTCTCTTGTGAACCACTTTAAAATCATGTTATTACTTTCTCTTGTGAACCACTTAAAATTCTATTTTAGGCATAACCTTAATTGACCTAGTTAATTTCTATGATATATTTTGGAAAATACTAATACATAATATGTCATTTATATATACAGAGAATGTTAAGAGGGTATATATATATATGAATTCAGAGGGAGTATCAAGGATAAGTTTTTATGAACATATAGGAGTAATAAAGAAATAAGAGAATAGAGGGCGAGAGATAACTTTTTATTAATCTTCAAGCGTATGCAGAGATGGCCTAAAACATATTTAATACAATCCTTTTATTGAGATTTTTCCCATGACTTGATGCAAATTTAATGTACCATTGATATGAATTTCCACCGATATGATATAAACTTAGTGTGCGTCTCTCTATCGTGGCCGGGTTATATTCGAATGTTGTTGAACTGTGCTCCTGGGAAGTAGACACGTCAATCCTTTTACTATAATATTTCTCATAACTTGGTGCAAATTTCAAACATTGTTTCAACTTACAAGGAATGTTTTGGTACAATTTTTTTTTTGAAAATTGAGCTCTTTAAGATCATATTGGCCGTACAAAAACCATACTAAAAATATTGTATGCATGCTTCTTAATATACTACTGGTATGAATTTCTACTAGAACTTAGTGTGCACCTTTCTACCATGGCCGGACATGTTGGGCCGACGGGAAGTGGGCTCGTCAATTATCTTTTCCGTTAGGACGCGCATGCATATTTGTTAGTATTTTTTAAGTTTTTAATTAGTGTTTTATTATGTTTTAAAGTGGACTTTGGCCGACTAACCATATTAATGTGTTATTTTTATTTTATCTTTATTTAGTTTTTTTAAAATTCACATAGACAATGTATCCATCGCGTTAGACGTTGTGTTTCGATAAATGCAGGGACACACGCATCCGTCGGCCGAACAAAGTAAACAAGAAGTGGACAAACATCTGTCCGTTTGCATTCGGTGCATTGGAGTTGCCTAATCCACTCGATAAAACCCGATACCGGCAACTAGATCCTCCCGTAGTGATGGAGCACGCGATGAAACGACGACGCGGGCCGGCTGTGCCTCTGTCGGCGATGGACAAACAATGTCCTAAGACGAAGAGAACAGGTGAGCCACTCGCCCCCCGTCATCCTCGTATCTGAATGTCGCTGAATCAGCACGGGAAAACTTGAGTACTTAGGGCTTGTTCGGACGAGGTGGATTTGAAGTGGATTGAGGGGGATTAAATCCCCTACAAGCCAAAATCCATGGAAATCCACTCCAATCCCGGCAGGGAAGGGATTAACCGAACTAGGCCTAAATGAGGTGGAGAATGGAACCTTAGATTTTTATGTCACGTCCTCGGGGTCGAGGGATCGCTGGAGGTAACGGGGCGGTCGTCGGAGCTGGTACAGAGAAGGAGGAGGAGTCGATACAGAGAGAGAGAGAGAAGGAGGGAGATGGCAGAGGAGAGGATGACACAGTGGATAAGAGAGAATGATAGGTTAGAATATTCTCTATTCAAATTGTTGTGTGCTACAGAGTAACTCTGGTCCTTATATAGCCATCAGCCTAATACAAACCAAATGGCCCAAGGCCCACACCACTTGCTGACAAAGCCCACTCATTACACACACCTCGCTAGCTCTCGTGTCTCAGCAGCGCCTGCGCTTGCCGTCAGTGCCAAAGTACTGACAGTATCCCCCTTGAGATTCAGCCTGTCCCTAGGCTCATGCCGTCGGGTATCTTTGACACAGAGCTTATGCCGGCAACTTGGTCCATTTGATCACCACTTGAAGATGCATAACATTACCTTTCTTCACCAATCGTCGACCAAGAATTTCTTCTGGTTGAAGTTCTGGATCAGACAGATCCACCGGTGTCGGAAGAGTTAGGAACACTCGTGTGTGATCTGGAATGTACTCCTTCAGTTGTGAGACATGGAACACCGGGTGCACCAGACTACCCTGCGACAGCTCCAAGCAATACGCGGACAGTCCCACTCGTGGCAGAATTTTGTATGGCCCAAAAAACTTTGTCGCCAGCTTAGGACATGGACGATCCACCACTGATGATTGCGCATAATGTTGGAGTTTCAGATATACGATATCACCTTCTACGAGCGTCCGATATGATGTGCATGATCTCACAATAGACAGAGGGGCAACGATGCTCCTCGCCGTTGCCGCCGCCGACCATCCGCCCGGACACAGGAGGGCGGGGACCGGTTTTGGGCGCTGGCGGAGGGCGACGATGCGGATGACGACGATGTCGACCAGCCGTCGGTGACCTCGCTGACCCCATCGGATTTGATTTGCAAATCGATTCAGCTAGGGTACTCCGAAGAACACGTAGCTAATTGCAACGATGAGGTCGTTCCGCCCACCGATAGCGTCTCGAACGGACTAGGCAAGGATGGAGACAGGGTGGAGGTTCTTCATCGGATCATGCACGGGCGAGCGTCAGCCTCCGTGGTGCAGCAATGGAAAGGTCTTCTCCCGAAGGTATGTTTGCCGGCTCCAACTCTCGCCGATTTCATTGACACATGGAAGAAAGTTCCATTCAGACAAAGAAATAGTCGGCCCACGGCGGTGGCCCTAGCTCATCCGGATCGTAGCCTACGTGCGATGCGGGAGGCTCGGTTGAGCGCTCTGCTGGGCCACGAGGGGCCGAAACATAACAACGATGGACCAGTGACAGCTCGGTATACGGCCCAGCTGTGCACGTCGCAGAGCCCTCGTGTAACCGATGCAGACTCAAGATTGATACCGATGTGCGTTCGGAAAATCCTAGCGACAGAAGAAAAAGTGGCAAGTCCTGATTCTCTCGATAGCGCTTCTGTCGATACGGCTGGCGGAAGAGATCATTCTCGCCACATAGGGTTTCCTTCGCGAGTGGGGAGGGCATGGCGTGTCCCGGTGCCAGCTTCTCCTCCCGTGACGCAAGTGACGCTGCTTCATGCGCACACGATGTCTGCTCAGGGATCAGGAAAAGAGATCTCCGCTGCCTCAATGGCTAAGCCGACCGTGACAGAAACCCAGGCTGCTCGCGGGGTTGCAGCTCCACCAGCCGCCCATCGCATCGGAGATGGCGGACGTTGTGTGCTGCGGCAACAAAAGTCCTTCCTTGGCGCTAGGAATTCTTCTTGTTACTTCTCTGGTTTGCGTCGGTTTTTCCCTTGAAGAGGAAAGGGTGATGCAGCACAGGAGCAGTAAGTATTTCCCTCAGTTTGAGAACCAAGGTATCGATCCAGAAGGAGGGCCTCGTCAAGTCCAAAGTACCTGCGCAAACACAAACAAGCTTGCACCCAACGCTTCAAAGGGGTTGTCAGTCCCTTCAAGATTGTTTGCAAAGAGAGATCTGAAGGCGGAAAGTGCAACGAAGTAAAAAAGTGTAAGGCTGAAAATATGGTGTGGATTAGACCCTGGGGGCCATAGTGTTCACTAGAGGCTTCTCTCATAATAGCAAATATCACGGTGGGTGAACAAATTACTGTCGAGCAATTGATAGAACCGCACAAAGTCATGATGATATCTAAGGCAATGATCATACAAATAGGCATCACGTCCGAGACAAGTAGTCTGATACTTTCTGCATCTACTACTATTACTCCACACATTGACCGCTATCCAGCATGCATCTAGTGTATTGAGTTCATGACGAACAGAGTAACGCCTTAAGCAAGATGACATGATGTAGAGGGATAATCTCAAACCAATGATGAAAACCCCATCTTTTTACCCTTGATGGCAACAACACGATGCGTGCGTCGCTACCCCTTCTGTCACCGGGTGAGGTCACCGCATGGTATGAACCCAAAACCAAGCACTTCTCCCATTGCAAGAATCATAGATCTAGTTGGCTAGACAAAACCCACAACTCGAAGAGAATTACAAGGATATGAAATCATGCATAAGAGAGACCAGAAGAAACTCAAATAAGATTCATAGAAAATCTGATCATAAATCCACAATTCATCGGATCTCGACAAACACATCGCAAAAGAAGATTACATCGGATAGATCTCCACGAAGATCATGGAGAACTTTGTATTGAAGATCCAAGAGAGAGAAGAAGCCATCTAGTTACTAGCTATGGACCCGTAGGTCTATGGTGAACTACTCACGCATCATCGGAGAGGTCATGGTGTTGATGAAGAAGCCCTCCGTGTCCGAATCCCCCCTCTGGCAGGGCACCAGAACGTGCCCCAGATGGGATCTTGCGGAGACAGAAGCTTGCGGCGGCGGAAAAGTACTTTCGATGATCTCCTGATTTTTTTGGGATTTTTAGGGAATTTATAGGCGCAACCCCTAGGTCAGGGGACACTCAGGGGGCCCACAACCCTGGGTGGCGCGGCCTACCCCCCTGGCTGCGTGGTGGGGGCTTGTGGGTCCCCTGAGGCTCCCCTGCCTTGGCTCTCAAGTTTCCCGATCTTCTTCTGTTCCGGAAAAAAAAATCGGGGATTTTCTTCCATTTGGACTCCGTTTCAAAATCTCCTCTGTAAGGGGTCAAAAACATGGAAAAACAGGAACTAGCCCTTGGCACAGAGTTAATAAGTTAGTCCCAAAAAATATATAAAAGGTATGCAAAAAATCCAAAGTTTGACAAGATAATAGCATGAAACCATCAAAAATTATAGATACGTTGGAGACGTATCAAGCATCCCCAAGCTTAACTCCTGCTCGTCCTCGAGTAGGGAAGTGAGAAAGAACGAATTTTTGATGTGGAATGCTACCTAGCACAGTTGTCCTTTGCAACTTATTTCACGTGACATGAATGTTCAGATCCGTAAGATTCAAAACAATAGTTTGCTATTGACATGAAAAAAGTAATACTTCAAGCAAACTAGCTAAGTAATCATGAACTTTCAAAATAACAAGGCCAAAGAAAGTTATCCCTGCAAAATCATATAGTCTGGCTATGCTCCATCATCCTCACACAACTAATGTAAATCATGCACAACCCCGGTATTGGCCAAGTAATTTTTTTTGCACTTTTACTTTCTCAAACTTTTTATAACTATCACGCAATACATGAGCGCGAGCCATGGATATAACACTATAGGTGGAATAGAGTGTGGTGGTGGTTGTGAGACAAAAAAGGGAGGAGATAGTCATATTGACTCGGCCTATCAATAGGCTATGGAGATGCCCATTAATAGATATCAATGTGAATGAGTAGGGATTGCCATTCAAGAGATGCACTAGAGCTATAAGTATGTGAAAGCTCAAAAGGAGAACTAGTGGGTGTGCATCCAACTTGCTTGCTCACGAAGACCTAGGGCAATTTTGAGGAAGCCCATCATTGGAGTATACAAGCCAGTTATATAATGAAGATTCCCACTAGCATATGGTAGTGACAAAGCAAGAAGCTTTCAATCATGAAGAACATGGTGTTGTCATGAAGCACAAGTGTGGAAAAAGATAGTAGCATTGTCCCTTCTCTCTTTTTCTCTCTTTTTTTCATTTGAGCTCTTAGGCCTCTTTTTTTTGCTTTTCCTTTCTTTTCTCTTTTTCTTTTTTTGGCTCTTTGGCCTTTTTTTTATTTCCTCACATGGGACAATGCTCCAATAATGATGATCATCACACTTTTATTTACTCACAGCTCAAAGATTACAATAATGATGACTCCATAGGAAATGCCTCCGGCGGTGTACCGGGATGTGTAACAATCTAGCATGGCGTATGAAGTTGAAACATCTCGCAAGCTATCTTACGATCATGCAATGGCAATATGAGAGTGACAGTACAAGACATGAGACGGAATGGTGGGAGTTGCATGGCAATATATCTCGGAATGGCTATGAAAATGCCATAGTAGGTAGATATGGTGGCTGTTTTGAGGAAGGAATTTGGTGGGTTTGTGTACCGACGAGAATTGCGCGGCACTAGAGAGGCTAGCAATGGTGGAAAGTGAAAGTGCATCTATACCATGGGCTCACATTAGTCATGAAGAACTCACATACTTGTTGCGAAAGTTTTTATTAGTAATCGAAACAAAGTGCTAAACGCATACTCCGAGGGGAAGGGTTGGTAGGTGTAAACCCTCGCGCAATCCCGACCTCAACACAAAGGATGACAATCAATAGATCAATTCTGCTCCGACTTCCTAAGATAGCGGTTCACCATACGTGCATGCTACGGGAATCACTAACTTCAACACAAGTATTTCTAGATTCACATCACCCTACTAACATAACTCTTAATATTACCAAATCCATGTCTCCAAACTATTTGAGAGGAATCAAAACTTCTCATTCTACTCATTGCACATGAAGATGGAGGTTTTTGCATCCTCTTTGGGTATCTATCACTTTTGGGACTACTTTCATAGCATAAGCCAACTACTAAATCACGCACCGCCGTGCTCTAAAAGATATAAGTGAAGCACTATGAGCATTCTAGCAAAGTCACGATGAGTGCATGTCTCTCTCTGTCAAAAAGGTGTGCCGCAAGGATGATTGTGACACAACAAAAGGAAAAGACTCCTACGATACAAGATGCTCCAAGAAAAACACAAATCATGTGGTGAATGAAAATATAGCTCCAAGTAATGTTACCGATGGATTGAAGACGAAAGAGGGGATGCCTTCCCGGGGCATCCCCAAGCTTAGGCTTTTTGGTCTCCTTGAATTTGGCTTGGGATGCCTTGGGCATCCCCAAGCTTGAGCTCTTTCCACTCCTTATCTCTTTGGTCCATGAGAACATCACCCAAAACTTGAAAACTTCACAACACAAAACTTAAACAGAAACTCGTGATAACATTAGCACAAGAAAACAAACTACCACTTCTTTTGGTACTGTAGAAAACTTGAATTCCATCTATATTGGTGTTGGGCTACTCTATTCTCGCTTTTCCATGGCTAGTACCCCCCGATACTAACCATAGTTTCATCAAAACAAGCAACCAACTCAACAAAAACAGAATCTCTCAAAAACAGACCAGTGTGTAGCAATCTGTATACTTCGTATACTTCTGGTACCTCAAAAAATCAGAAAAATTACGATGTTCTGGGAAAAAAGCATATCAATCAGCAGCAAAATGAATCAACTCAAAATCTCTCTCTGAATAAAATGAAAAATCATCTCGTGAGCGAAAAGTTTCTATCTTTTTCCAGCAGGATCAAACAACCATTACGAAGACTAGTCATAAAGGTTTTGCTTGGCTCAAACACAAAAAGAAACACAAAAAACACAATCACAACAGAATTGTGAAAGTGTGGATGCAACAAAACAGAAAGAAAAAGATAAATTCATTGGGTTGCCTCCCAACAAGCCCTATTGTTTAACGCCCTTAGCTAGGCATAAAAGCGATAGAATCACGTATCGTCGTCTTTGGTGTTCAAACCATAAGTAGCGTGATCACTTATCATCTTAAGGTTTTCATCTTTCTTGCTAGAAGATTCACCACTACTTTTAGGAACAAAAACAGACTTGGTGATTTTATTGTGGGCAAAATTTGGAGTATTCTGCACAGCGGCAAAAGCGGAACCCAAGTTGGTTATAACATCCTCTAGTTTGCCAATCCTAGCGGAATCATGACCTAGCTTTTCGTTAACTGTGGGTTCCTTCTCCTTTAAATTTTTCAAAACCATTCCCACCTTGGATCCGTACTGAGTGATTTGATTGTGGATCTTTTTATCCAAATTCTCAATGAGTTCAATCATAGCAAATTTATTTTCAATAACGCCCAGCCTACGCATCACATGTTCTAGAGTTAAGGTAGTTCCATTAACCATGAGTTGGGGTGAGCCTACCAAATTTATCACAGCTCCGTAAGAATCAACATTATGGCTACCAAGAAATTTCCACCTATGATGGTGTCAGGAATATACCTATTCCAAGGAGAAACACCCACATAAAAACTGCGAAGCAAGACGGTAGTGGATTGCTTATGAGTAGATCTACTCTGAGCATTGCAAATCCTATACCAAGCGTCCTTTAAGTTTTCTTCCTCAATTTGTTTCAAATTGAGAACTTCGCTCTCAGGATTATCGTTCGAAGTGGTGGATCTAGCCATGAGCACGGCTAGACTATCTCACACAGACGAACAGAGAATAGGCGAGAAAAAGGGCGAACGAAAAGGCGTACGAAAAAGGCAAATTGGTGAAGTGAGGGAGAGGAAAACGAGAGGCAACTAGCAAACAAAGTAAATGCAAGATATGAGTTTGCGACACCTACTTGGATGAGTCCTTGACTTGATCTTCCTCCCCATCAACGGCGCCAGAAATTCTTCTGCTGCGGCAACAAAAGTCCTTCCTTGGCGCTAGGAATTCTTCTTGTTACTTCTCTGGTTTGCGTCGGTTTTTCCCTTGAAGAGGAAACGGTGATGCAGCACAGGAGCACTAAGTATTTCCCTCAGTTTGAGAACCAAGGTATCGATCCAGAAGGAGGGCCTCGTCAAGTCCAAAGTACCTGCGCAAACACAAACAAGCTTGCACCCAACGCTTCAAAGGGGTTGTCAATCCCTTCAAGATTGTTTGCAAAGTGAGATCTGAAGGCGGAAAGTGCAATGAAGTAAAAAGTGTAAGGCTGAAAATATGGTGTGGAGTAGACCCTGGGGGCCATAGTGTTCAGTAGAGGGTTCTCTCATAATAGCAAATATCACGGTGGGTGAACAAATTACTGTCGAGCAATTGATAGAACCGCGCAAAGTCATGACGATATCTAAGGCAATCATCATACATATAGGCATCACGTCCGAGACAAGTAGACCGATACTTTCTGCATCTATTACTATTACTCCACACATCAACCGCTATTCAGCATGCATCTAGTGTATTGAGTTCATGACGAACAGAGTAACGCCTTAAGCAAGATGACATGAGGTAGAGGGATAATCTCAAACCAATGATGAAAAATCCATCTTTTTACCCTTGATGGCAACAACATGATGCGTGCCTCGCTACCCCTTCTGTCACTGGGTGACGTCACCGCACGGTATGAAGCCAAAACCAAGCACTTCTCCCATTGCAAGAATCATAGATCTAGTTGGCCAGACAAAACCCACAACTCGAAGAGAATTACAAGGATATGAAATCAAGCATAAGAGAGATCGGAAGAAACTCAAATAAGATTCGTAGATAATCTGATCATAAATCCACAATTCATCGGATCTCGACAAACACACCGCAAAAGAAGATTACATCGGATAGATCTCCATGAAGATCATGGAGAACTTTGTATTGAAGATCCAAGAGAGAGAAGAAGCCATCTAGTTACTAGCTATGGACCCGTAGGTCTATGGTGAACTACTCACGCATCATCGGAGAGGTCATGGTATTGATGAAGAAGCCCTCCTTCTCCAAATCCCCCTCCGGCAGGGCACCAGAACGTGCCCAGATGGGATCTTGTCGAGACAGAAGCTTGTGGTGGCGGAAAAGTACTTTCGATGATCTCTCGATTTTTTTTGGGATTTTTAGGGAATTTATAGGCACAACCCCTAGGTCAGGGGATTCTCAGGGGGCCCACAAGCCTGGGTGGCGTGGCCTACCCCCCTGGCCGCGGGGTGGGGGCTTGTGGGGCCCCTGAGGCTCCCCTGCCTTGTCTCTCAAGCTTCCCGATCTTCTTCCGTTCCAGAAAAAATCTTTTCGGGGATTTTCTTCCGTTTGGACTCCGTTTCAAAATCTCCTCTGAAATGGGTCAAAAACATGGAAAAACAGGAACTGGCCCTCGGCACTGAGTTAATAAGTTAGTCCCAAAAAATATATAAAAGGTATGCTAAACATCCAAAGTTTGACAACATAATAGCATGAAACCATCAAAAATTATAGATACGTTGCAGACGTATCAAGGTGCTGCTGCCGCCGGTTCACGCGGTGGACAGGGCCGCGGTGCCGCTAATGTTGGGAGAAATGCAGCTGGTCCGGCTCGTGGTAGTGCTGCATATCATGCGTACACGAATCACTGGAACGAACACACTGGAGGTTCAAGTGGTAGTCGCGAAGAGTGGAACATCGGAGGGGGTCCTGGGGGAGGGAAAAACCAGTGGCGCAGGTCCTTCCAACCCCCTGAAGGCAATTTCGTCAAAGGGGCCAGGGGTACAAATTACCGACACCGCGGTGGTGGAGGGGGTGTACCTTTGGTCGAAACAAATCGTTCCCGAAGTGGAAAAAGTAGCAACGACATCAACTGATGCGGTGTCGGTTAATAATGTTGGCTCTACTTTGTCTAAAGAATTGGTAGCACCCAAGCAGACGGCGGAGGATAGAGACACTTCACGGGCCAATAACGCGGCTCATAAGAAAGAAAAATTGACGTGCTATAGATGTGGGGTACCTGGTCACTTTGTCATGGACTGCACCATGGAGCTTTGTGATATCTGCCAGAAACCAGGACATGGCGAGACAGCCTGTTCACTTCTTCTTGCTCCCAAACCAGTGATCAACATATATGGTATCTGCCACAATAAACTTATGTTTTTCGAGACACCACGATTTACATCAGGCCTTGTACCTCCACGTCTTGAGAGCTCACGTACGGGATTGGTAAAAGTCACTAATGGTACTCTGACAGCCGAGCAAGTTTCTCAGCAGCTGAGAAGACTTGTGTCCAAGACCTACCAATGGGAACCAGTTAGAGTGGATGAGCAGATTTATCAGGTGGATATTCCTAGAAGAGAGGATTTACATCGCTTGTTGACTTTCGAGGTTAGCAAGGTGAGTGGAAGCAAATGCTTGTTAGAATTTGAGGAATATAAAAAACCGGAACCACAGGGTACACGGTTAGAGAAGGTATGGATCAGATTTCCAGGCATTTCAGAGACTCTCCTCAATGATTTTCTTATTGTCTGGAGCATAGGCTCACTTGTTGGTAAAACCGAGAAAGTAGACATGCCTTTCACGCGTAAGCGGGGGATCGCCAGATTACTTGTGACTATGTTGTATGTTGAGCATACGCCTGACTTCGCACCATGGTCATATGACGGGGTGCATTATGATCTTGATGTGGAGGTGCAGGAATCACAACCACAAGCATATCATGGAGATGTTCACATGGCTGATGGTGATGATCGTGAAGGGGACCGTGGAGATGCGGATCAAGATGAATTCTCCGAGAGGGGAAAGGATGACAGAAATTCGTCATCATCTACTACTTCCGATAAACAGGTTAATGACGGGGCTGCACCTACGACTACTCCCACGAACACACTTTGGTTCGGTTCGTTTGAGGTCATACCTATGCCAACCCGTCTTTGTGGGATCATGATGTGCAAGAGAGACTTGCAGAACCGGTAGACGGTTCATATGTAGATGTGCTGGCTTATGTGAACCAGCTTGGGGCCCATGAGAACAGACGGTTGGGACTATAGGGCACACCTGACAGCAGAGAGGATCTGGTAGCGCCGCTATGCAGCAACCACGACCCCGTTCCTTAGCTAGACAGACAGGAGGTTCGCCAGTTGCGGGAGATGCTTCGATCTGACGGGGGAGGTTCTGAGCATAGGGCAGGAGGCCCGCTGTACATTGGAGCCTACACAGGACGAGGTGATCGCTTTTGGAGGGATACCGGATCCTTCGTACACTGATCGTCACTTCAGTCATCGCATCTAGGAGGAGCCAGACGCGGATGACATGATTCTTTGGCGTGCTATGAGGGCTGCAAAGCTTCGTGACGTCGAGGAAAAGACAGGTATGTCGGTCGATACTACTCGTTCTATTCTTAATTTCTCAGATGTAGAGATCAGTAATAATGCTAGCGACATAGGTATTTCTTTGGGTACCTCTCGCAAACAAGTGGCAAAATCAATTAATGATATTTTAGATATAGAAGTAGACAGAGCCATAGAGTTTATTTATAAATTAGCTGCGGTGAAACCAATGAATGAAACAGACATTAATGATTTAGGAGGCACATAATTACATAATCTATGTGAGAATTTATTGCACTTAGAGGGACTTGAAGAAGATGTAGATGACATGGGATCAGAGGGGTATATGGCCCCTTTGGTTGACGGTTGTCATCCACATGAAATTGTTGCACATAGTAAAACCGAAATTATTTAGGACAAACCAAAGAGACCTTGGAAAAGAAAGGTCTACCCTGAATCAGCGGTTAGGAGAAGTGCAAGAGTGAAACAACAGAAAAAAAAATCATGATGAAATATGAAAGGAATCTTTTGGAATAGCAGAGGTCTAGCAGACTTGGCTAAAATAAGGTTCCTTAGAGAGGAATCACTACAATATAAGCTTGACTTTCTGGCATTACAAGAAACGGGCAGAGATAATTTCACACCGCAATTCCTAAATACTCTTTAAGGAGGGGTGGATTTTGATTGCCACTGCTTACCACCAAGGGGTAGATCGGGTGGGATCCTACTTGGGGTAAAGTGTGAAACTTTAGAGGTGTTGAGTGTGGTGTATGGCGAGTTTTCTGTCAAATTTTGAGTGAGGTCGAAACTTGATGGTCTTAGAGGGGCTCTAGTGGCCGTATATGGGGCGGCACAACCGGAGCTCAAATCTAATTTTCTTGCCGATTTAGTCAAAATTTGTGGAGATGAAACACTACCATTGATGGTGGGGGAGATTTTAATATCATTGGAAGGCAAGATGAAAAAAAACAATGATAATTTCGATACACTGTGGTCACTTATGTTCAACATGGTTATTGAGAGTCTTGATCTGAGGGAGATTGACCTCACTGGGAGACAATTCACATGGGCTAATTCATTATTGGTACCAACATATGAGAAGTTGGACCGGGCATTGACCAGTGTCGAGTGGGAGCAGAAGTACCCGCTGGTTTCAGTACGGGATTTACAAAGATCAATCATAGATCACACGCCACTCATAGTTGACTCAAGGGATGCCAACTATGCGGGAAATAGAAATATTTTCTCTTTTGAGCTAAGCTGGTTTGAAAGAGAAGGATTCATGGATCTTATAGCTAATGAATGGTCTAGGGATCTGGGTGGATCCACGAATATAGAAAGATGGCAAAAAATACGAAACTTGCGCCAGCTCTTGAGAGGATGGGCAAAGAATCAGAGTGGTATATATGAAAGAAAGACTCATTCGTCTCATTGATGAATTAGATGTGAAAGTTGAGTCTCCTCAACTTAATCTGAATAATAGGAAGAGAAAGATTGATGCTGAGAAGAATTTGAAAAAATTATTGAGAGAAGACGAGATGAAATGAGCACTTCGAGCGAAGGTGTCAAAGGTGGTTTATGGGGACGATAACACAAAATTCTTTCACATGATTGCAAATGGCAAACGTCGAAAGAAAAAAATAATCCAACTTGAGCAAGATGAAGCAATAATAATAGGTCACGAGAACTTAAAGTTATATATATCTGAATATTCCAAGAAATTATTTGGTGCACCTGACGAGACTTGGGTCTCTTTGCATGAAAGCACAACTCATGATATACCTCAACTAAATTCATATGAGCATGAGGTACTATGAGCACCATTTACCGAGCAGGAGGTGCATGACTCAATACTACAAATGAAACAAAATAAGGCCCCGGGACCAGATAGGTTTCCGGTGGAATTTTATAAAAAATGCCGGCATATTGCTACCTCTTGAGCTTGCGTTGGTTTTTCCCTTGAATAGGAAAGGGCACAGTAGCAGTAAGTATTTCCCGCAGTTTGAGAACCAAGGTATCAATCCAGTAGAAGTATCAAGGCAACTATCCAAAGTACCTGCGCAAAAACAACAAACTTGCACCCAACGCTACAAAGGGGTTGTCAATCCCTTCGCGGTTGATTGCAAGGTGAGATCTGAAGGTGGAAAGTGCAACAAAGTAAAAGTGTAGAGCTGAAAATATGATGTGGAGTAGACCGAGGGGCCATAGTGTTCACTAGAGGATTCTCTCATGATAGAAAATATTACGGTGGGTGAACGAATTACTGTCGAGCAATTGATAGAACCGCGCAAAGTCATGATGATATCTAAGGCAATGATCATACATATAGGCATCACGTCTGAGACAAGTAGACCGATACTTTCTGCATCTACTACTATTACTCCACACATCGACCGCTATCCAACATGCATCTAGTGTATTGAGTTCATAACAAACAGAGTAACGCCTTAAGCAAGATGACATGATGTAGAGGGATAAATTCATGCAATAGATATAAACCCCATCTTTTTACCCTTGATGGCAACAACACGATGCGTGCCTCTCTACCCCTTCTGTCACTGGGTGAGGTCACCGCACGGTATGAAGCCAAAACCAAGCACTTCTCCCATTGCAAGAATGGTAGATCAAGTTGGAAAAACGAAACCCACAACTCGAAGATAATTACAAGGATATGAAATCATGTATATAAGAGATCAGAGGAAACTCAAATAAGATTCGTAGATAATCTGATCATAAATCCACAATTCATCGGATCTCGACAAACACACCGCAAAAGAAGATCACATCGGATAGATCTCCATGAAGATCATGGAGAACTTTGTATTGAAGATCCAAGAGAGAGAAGAAGCCATCTAGATACTAGCTATGGACCCGAAGGTCTGTGGTAAACTACTCACGCATCATCGGAGAGGCAATGGTGTTGATGAAGAAGCCCTGCATGTCCGAATCCCCCCTCCGACAGGGCACCAGAACGCGCCCCAGATGGGATCTTGCAGAGACAGAAGCTTGGGCCGGCGGAAAAGTATTTCCGTGGCTCTCTCCCGTGGTTTCAGATTTTTAGGGAATTTATAGGCGGAAGAGGTAGGGCAAAGGAGCCACGGGGGGGGGGGGGGGGCACAAGCCTGCTAGGCGCCCCCCAGGTCGCGGCTAGGGGGCTTGTGGCCTCCCCCGGAGCCCTTTGCCTTGGTTCTCAAGTTCCATGCGTATCTTCTGTTTCGGAAAAAATCTTTCCGGAGGTTTTATTCCGTTTGGACTCCGTTTCATATTCTCCTCTGAAAAAGGTCAAAACACGAAAAAAAAACAAGAACTGGCACTTGGCACTGAGTTAATAGGTTAGTCCCAAAAAAGATATAAAATGCATACAAAATATCCAAAGTTGACAAGATAATGGCATGGAACCATAAAAAATTATAGATACGTTCGAGACGTATCAGGCATCCCCAAGCTTAACTCCTGCTCGTCCTCGAGTAGGGAAGTGATAAAGACTGAATTTTTGATGTGGAATGCTACCTAACATATTTTTCCTTTGCAACTTCTTTCATGTGACATGAATGTTCAGATCCGTAAGATTCAAAACAATAGTTTGCTATTGACATGAAAACAATAATACTTCAAGCAAACTAGCAAGGTAATCATGAACTTTTGAAATAACAAGGCCAAAGAAAGTTATCCCTACAAAATCATATAGTCTGGCTATGCTCCATCATCCCCACACAACAAATTTAAATCATGCACAACCCCGGTATTGGCCAAGTAATTATTTTCGCACTCTTACTTTCTCAAACCTTTTTCAACTCTCACGCAATGTATGAGCGTGAGCCATGGATATAGCACTATAGGTGCAATAGAGTGTGGTGGAGGTTGTGAGGCAAAAAGAAGGAGATGGTCACATTGACTCGGCATATCAACGAGCTATGGAGATGCCCATCAATAGATATCAATGTGAATGAGTAGGGATTACCATGCAATGGATGCACTTAGAGCTATAAGTGTGTGAAAGGTCAAAAGGAGAACTAGTGGGTGTGCATCCAACTTGCTTGCTCACGAAGACCTAGGGCAATTTTGAGGAAGCCCATCATTAGAATATACAATCCAAGTTATATAATGAAGATTCCCACTAGTATATGGTGGTGACAAAACAAGAGACTCTCAATCATGAAGAACATGGTGCTATTGTGAAGCACAAGTGTGGAAAAAGATAGTAGCATTGTCCCTTCTCTCTTTTTCTCTCTCTTTTTTGTTTGGGCTCTTTGGCCCCTTTTCATTTTTTTGTGGGCATCTTTGGCCTATTATTTTTTTAATTTGCTCACATGGGACAATGCTCTAATAATGATGATCATCACACTTTTATTTAATCACAACTCAATACTTAGAGCAATGATGACTCTACAGGAAATGCCTCCAGCAGTGTACCGGGATGTGCAACGATCTAGCTTAGCGTATGACGTTGAAACATCTCGCTAGCTATCTTACGATCATGCAATGGCAATATGGAAGTGATGGCACAAGTCATGAGACGGAACGGTGGGAGTTGCATGGCAATATATCTCGGAATGGCTATGAAAAGGCCATGATAGGTAGGTATGGTGGCTGTTTTGAGGAAGGTATATGGTGGTTTTGTGCACCGGCAAAAGTTGTGTGGTACTAGAGAGGCTAGCAACGGTGGAAGGTGAAAGTGCATCTATACCATGGACTCACATTAGTCATGAAGAACTCATATACTTATTGCGAAAGTTTTATTAGTAATTGAAACAAAGTGCTAAACGCATACTCCTAGGGGAAGGGTTGGTAGGTGTTAACCATCGCGCGATCCCGACCGCCACACAAAGGATGACAATCAATAAATCAATTATGCTCCGACTTCCTAACATAGAGGTTCACCATAGGTGAATGTTACAGGAATCACTAACTTCAACACAAGTATTTCTAGATTCACAACACCCTACTAACATAACTCTCATATTACCATATCCATGTCTCAAAACTAATTGAGAGGAATCAAACTTCTCTTTACTAATCAATGCACATGAATATGGAAGTTTTATTATATCCTCTTTGGATGCCTATCATCTTTAGGACTCTTTCATGGCACACGCCAACTACCAAGTTACTCAGAGAGAGCACTCTCAAAAAGATATAAGGGAAGATCGAGAGTTTGTATTTCTCCAAAATATGACACCGCCATGCTCTAAAAAGATCTAAGTGAAGCACAAGAGCAAAGTTATCTAGCTCAAAAGATATAAGTGAAGCACACGCGAGCTAAATTGCCTAACTCAAACGATATAAGTGAAGCTCAATGAGTATTCTAGCAAATTCACGATGAGTGCATGTCTCTCTCAAAAAGGTGTGCAGCAAGGATGATTGTGACACAACAAAAATAAAAGACTCCTATAATACACGATGCTCCAAGCAAAACACATATCATGTGGTGAATAAAAATATAGCTCCAAGTAACGTTACCGATGGATTGAAGACGAAAGAGGGGATGCCTTCCCGGGGCATTCCCAAGCTTAGGCTTTTTGGTGCCCTTGAATTTGGCTTGGGATTCTTTGGGCCTCCCCAAGCTTGAGCTCTTTCTACTCTTTATTCCACTGTCCATGAGAACATCACCCAAAACTTGAAAACTTCACAACACAAAACTTAAACAGAAACTCGTGATATCATTAGCACAAGAAAACAAACTACAAACTCTTTAGGTACTGTAGAAAACTTGATTTATATTTATATTGGTGTTATATTACTGTATTCTCACTTGTCCATGGCTAGTACCCCCCTGATACTATCCATAGTTTCATCAAAATAAGCTATCAACACAACAAAAACAGAATCTGTCAGAAACAGACCAGTTTGTAGCAATTTGTAAACTTCGTATACTTTTGGTATATCAAAAATTATGAAAATTGGGGCAGTTGGCATATCAACCAGAAGCAAAAAGAATCAACTAAAAAGCTCTTTATGGATAGGAATTAAAAATAATTTCGTGAGCGCAAAGTTTCTGTCTTTTTCAGCAAGATCAAACAACCATCTCCAAAACTAGTCATAAAGGTTTTACTTGGCACAAACACAAAAAGAAACACAAAAAACACAACCATAACAGAATTATGATGGTGTGGACACAACAAAACAGAAATCAAAAAAGCAAATATAAATTCATTGGGTGCCTCCCAACAAGCGCTATTGTTTAACGCCCCTAGCTAGGCATTGATAATTCAATGATGCTCACACAAAAGACAAGAATTGAAGCACAACGAGAGCATCATAAAGCATGTGAAAATCACATCTAAGTCTAACATACTTCCTATGCATAGGCATTTTATAGGAAAACAAATTATCAAGACAAGCAATAACTACCATATGCAAGGAAGAAGAAAGAGACAATATCAATCTCAACATAGCGAGAGGTAATTTAGTAACAAGAAAGCTTCTACCACAATATTTTCCTCTGTCATAACAATTACATGTGGGATCATATTCAAATTCAAAAATATAGCTATCACATAGGATATTCTTTTCATGATCCACATGCATGCAAAGTTGACGCTCTTTAAAAATAGTGGGATTATCATCAACTAAAGTCATGACTTCTCCAATCCCACTTTCAATATCATTGCAAATATCATATTCATCATGAGGCTTAAACAAATTTTCAAGATCATAAGAAAAATAATTACCCCAATCATGATCATTGCAACAAGTAGTGGACATAGCAAAACTAGCATCCCCAACCTTAGGGTTTTGCATATTTTTAGCATGATTGACACTAATAGGATTTATAGTGAAACCATTGCAATCATGCTTTTCATTCAAGGAGCCCTCGTGAATCACTTCATAAATTTCTTCATCACGATTTTCAAATTCACGCATCTCAAACAAAACTCCATAAAGATAGTCAAGTGCACTCAACTCACTACCAATTGGTTAAACATAATTGGATCTCTTAAAGAGATTAGCAAGTGGATGAGGATCCATATCAATAGATTTTCAGCAAGCGAAGATGCAAGCATATTGAAGGCACATAGCACACAAGCAAAGGAAAGGCAATAAAAAAAGGAAAATATTTTTGTATTTTTTTTTTCAGAAGTGGGGCAGAGGAAAACGAAAGGCAAAAGGCAAAAAAAAGTAAATGCAAGAGATGAGTTTGCGATAGTTACTTGGATAAGCTTCACTTGGAATAATCCCCGGTCCCAAAAATTGACACGTTGAAGGGAGACTATTCTTGACTTGATACTCCCCGACAACGGCGCCAGAAATTGGCACGTTGATGGGAGACTATTCTTGACTTGATCCTCCCCGGCAACGGCACCAGAAATTCTTCTTGCTACCTCTTGAGCTTGCGTTGGTTCTTCCCTTGAAGAGGAAAGGGTGATGAAGCACAATAGCAGTAAGTATTTCCCTCAGTTTGAGAACCAAGGTATCAATCCAGTAGGTGTATCAAGGCAAGTCTCCAAAGTACCTACGCAAAAACAACAAACTTGCACCCAATGCTACAAAGGGGTTGTCAATCCCTTCACGATTGATTGCAAGGTGAGATCTGAAGGTGGAAAGTGCAACAAAGTAAAAGTGTAGAGCTGAAAATATGATGTGAAGTAGACCCGGGGGCCATAGTGTTCACTAGAGGCTTCTCTCATGATAGCAAATATTATGGTGGGTGAACGAATTACTGTCGAGCAATTGATAGAACCGCGCAAAGTCATGACGATATCTAAGGCAATCATCATACATATAGGCATCACGTCCGAGACAAGTAGACCGATACTTTGTGCATCTACTACTATTACTCCACACATCGACCGCTATCCAGCATGCATCTAGTGTATTGAGTTCATAACAAACAGAGTAACGCCTTAAGCAAGATGACATGATGTAGAGGGATAAATTCATGCAATAGATATAAACCCCATTTTTTACCCTTGATGGCAACAACACGATGCGTGCCTCTCTACCCCTTCTGTCACTGGGTGAGGTCACCACACGGTATGAACCCAAAACCAAGCACTTCTCCCATTGCAAGAATTGTAGATCAAGTTGGCCAAACGAAACCCACAACTCGAAGAGAATTACAAGGATACAAAATCATGCATATAAGAGATCAGAGGAAACTCAAATAAGATTCATAGATAATCTGATCATAAATCCACAATTCATCGGATCTCGACAAACACACCGCAAACTAAGATTACATTGGATAGATCTCCATGAAGATCATGGAGAACTTTGTATTAAAGATCCAAGAGAGAGAAGAAGGCATCTAGTTACTAGCTATGGACCCGAAGGTATGTGGTGAACTACTCACGCATCATCGGAGAGGCAATGGTGTTGATGAAGAAGCCCTCCGTGTCCGAATCCCCCCTCCGGTAGGGCACCAGAACGTGCCCCAGATGGGATCTTGCGGAGACAGAAGCTTGCGGCGGCGGAAAAGTATTTTCGTGGCTCTCTCCCGTGGTTTCAGATTTTTAGGGAATTTATAGGCGGAAGAGGTAGGGCAAAGGAGCCACGGGGGCCCACAAGCCTGCTAGGCGCCCCCAGGCCGCGGCTAGGGGGCTTGTGGCCTCCCCCGGAGCCCTTTGCCTTGGTTCTCAAGTTCCCTGCGTATCTTCTGTTCCGGAAAAAAAATCTTTCCGGAGGTTTTATTCCGTTTGGACTCCGTTTAATATTCTCCTCTGAAAAAGGTCAAAAACACGGAAAAAAACAGGAACTGGCACTTGGCACTGAGTTAATAGTTTAGTCCCAAAATAGATATGAAATGCATACAAAACATCCAAAGTTGACAAGATAATAGCATGGAACCATCAAAAATTATAGATACGTTGGAGACGTATCACATATCATTAAAGGAGATTTATTACCTACGTTCCAAGATTTATTTAATGGCCAGTTACAACTATTCCATCTTAACTTTGGAACAATTACGTTGTTTCCCAGTAAGACGGAGGTTGTACGCATAGACCAGTTCAGACCGATATGTTTTCTCAATGTTAGCTTCAAAAATTTTACAAAGGTTGGCACGAATAGGTTAACAAATATAGCTCATTCAGTAGTCGAACCAACGCAGACGGCGTTTATGCCTGGGAGACACATTTTAGAGGGTGTTGTTGTCCTGCACGAAACGCTGCACGAAATCCATTCAAAGAAACTAGACGGGGTTATCTTTAAAGTGGATTTCGAGAAAGCATATGATAAAGTGAAATGGCCATTTCTTCAACAGGCTTTACGTATGAAAGGATTCAATGAAAGATGGAGAGATCAGGTTGATACTTTCATTCAGAAAGGCAGTGTGGGGATTAAAGTTAACGATGACATTGGACATTTCTTTAAAACACACAAAGGGTTAAGACAAGGTGATTCCATGTCTCAAGTCTTGTTCAACATTGTAGCATACATGTTGATAATACTCATTAATCGGGCCAAAGAAAAGGGCCAAGTGGGAGGCCTTATTCCTCATCTGGTAGATGGGGGCGTATCTATACTGCAATATGCGGATGATACGATAATTTTCATGGAACACGATATGGCTAAAGCGAGCAATATGAAACTACTTTTATGTTTATTTGAACAACTTTCCGAGCTGAAAATTAGTTTCAATAAAAGCAAACTCTTCTGCTTTGGGAAGACAAAAGAGGAGCAAAATACTTACAGACAGCTATTTGGATGTGAAATTGGATCACTACCGTTTAGTTATCTCAGGATTCCTATTCATCATAAAAGACTGACGAATAAGGAATGGAAATGTATTGAAGATAGGTTCGAGAAAAAACTAAGCTGCTGGAAGGGCAAGCTTATGTCATATGGGGGGAGGCTAGTACTAATAAACTCTGTGTTAACAAGCCTGCCCATGTTCCTATTGTCTTTCTTTGAAGTACCAGTAGGGGTACAAAAAAGATTAGATTTTTACAAATCTCGTTTCTTCTAGCAAAGTGACGAGGCTAAGAAGAAATACAGATTGACACGTTGGGATATTATATGTAGACCAAAAGATCAAAGGGGCTTGGGAATAGAAAATCTGGAAGTAAAGAACAAATGCCTACTTAGCAAATGGCTATACAGGTTATTGCTACTGCGACAACAGACATTCCCTGGTACGGCGCCAGGAATCCTGCTGCTACGGCTATGCATTTAGGGACTTCCTTGGCAAATATGCAAAGGATTTCCCCGCGGCCTTGGAGCCTTGCGTTGGTGTTCCCTTGAAGAGGAAAGGGTGATGTAGCACAGCGGCGGTAAGTATTTCCCTCAGTTTTGAGAACCAAGGTATCGAACCAATGGAAGATATCGTCAAGTCACAAGTACCTGCACAAACACAAAGAGCTTGCACCCAACGCTATGTAGGGGTTGTCAATCCCTTATAGATTGTTTGCAAAGTAAGAACTGAAAGCAAAGAGTAAACAGAGCAACGTAAAAGTGAAAGTGGAAACGATAGTTGTGAATAGACCCGGGGGCCGTAGTGTTCACTAGTGGCTTCTCTCATGAAAGCAAGTAGACGGTGGGTGAACGAGTTACTGTCGAGCAATTGATAGAACCGCGCAAAGTCGTGACGTTATCTAAGGCAATGATTATATCTATAGGCATCACGTCCAAAACAAGTAGACCGATACTTTCTGCATCTACTACTATTACTCCACACGTCGACCGCTATCCAACATGCATCTAGTGTATTAAGTCCAAAAGAACAGAGTAACGCCTTAAGCAAGATGACATGATGTAGATGGACAATCTCATATCTACAATAAAAGCCTATCTTGTTACCCTTGATGGCAACAACACGATGCGTGCCTTGCTGCCCCTTCTGTCACTGGGAAAGGTCACCACACGGTATGAACCCAAAACCAAGCACTTCTCCCATTGCAAGAATCATAGATCTAGTTGGCCAAACAAAACCCAAGACTCGGAGAGACTTACAAGGATATCAAATCATGCATATAAGAAATCAGCAAAGACTCAAATATATATCATAGATAATCTGATCACAAATCCACAATTCATCGGATCTCGACAAACACACCGCCAAAGAGGATTACATCGGATAGATCTCCATGAAGATCATGGAGAACTTTGTATTGAAGATCCAAGAGAGAGAAGAAGCCATCTAGCTACTAACTACGGACCCGTAGGTGTGAAGTAGACTACTCACGAGTCATTGGAGAGACGATGATGTTGATGTAGAAGCCCTCCAACTCCAAAGTCCCCTCCGGCAGGGCACCGGGAAGGGTTTCCACATGAGATCTCGCAAAACGAAAGCTTGCGGCGGCGGAAAAGTGTTTTCGTGGATGCCCTGATTTTTTTTCTGGATTTTAGGGAATATATAGGCGAAATAGCTAGGGCAGAGGGGCTCCATGGAGGCCACAAGCCTGGTAGCCGCCGCCCCCCTGGTGGCGGCTACACGGCTTGTGGGCCCCGTGTGGCTCTCCTGCCTTGGCCCTCAAGTCCCCTGATCTTCTTCCGTTCTGGAAAAATTTATTTCGGGGATTTTATTCCGTTTGGACTCCGTTCCAAAATCAGATCTGAAAAGAGTCAAAAACACAGAAAAAAACAGGAATTGGCATTTGGCACTGAATTAATAAGTTAGTCCCAAAAAAGATATAGAAGGTACATAAAACATCCAAAGTTGACAAGATAACAGCATGAAACCATCAAAAATTATAGATACGTTTGAGACGTATCAAGCATCCCCAAGCTTAACTCCCGCTCGTCCTCGAGTAGGGAAGTGATAAAGAATGAATTTTTGATGCTTTCATGCTACCTAGCATAGATGTCCTTTGTAACTCCTCTTATGTGACGTGAATGTTCAGATCCATTAGATTCAAAACAGTAGTTTGCTATTGACATGGAGACAATAATAATTCAAGCAAACTAGCAAGATAATCATGAACTTTCAAAATAACAAGGCCAAAAGAAAGTTATCCCTACAAAAATCATATAGTCTGGCTATGCTCTATCATCATTGCACAGCGAATTTAAATCATGCACAACCCCGGTATTGGCCAAGTAATTGTTTGCACACCTTTACTTTCTCAAAAAAATTCAACTCTCATGCAATACATGAGCGTGAGCCATGGTTTTAGCACTATAAGTGGTGTGGAGTGTGGTGGAGGTTGCAAGACAAACAAGGAGAAGATGGTCACATTAACTAGGCATATCAATGAGCTGTCGAGATGCTCATCAATAGATATCAATGTGAGTGAGTAGGGATTTCCATACAAATGATGCACTAGAGCTAAGAGTATGTGAAAGCTCTTAAAGAAAACTAGTGGGTGTGCATCCAACTTGCTTGCTCACGAAGACCTAAGGCAAATTTGAGGAAGCCTATCATTGGAATATACAAGCCAAGTTATATACTGAAAGTTTCCCACTAGCTATATGGTGGTGACAAAATGAGAGACTCTCAGTCATGAAGATCATGGTGCTTAATAAACACAAGTGTGGAAGGATAGTAGCATTGTCCCTTCTCTCTTTTTCTCTCATTTTTTGGTGGGCTCTTTGGCCTCTTTTTTTTGGTGGGAATCTTTGGCCTCTTTTATTTCCTCACATGGGACAATGCTCCATCAATTATGATCATCACACTTACAACTCAAAACTTAGAGCAACGATGACTCTATATGGAATGCCTTCGGTAGTGTACCGTGACAATGATCTAGCATGGCATAGACATTAATGGAAACATCATTCTAGCTATCTTACGATAATGCATTGGCAATGTGGAAGTGGTGGCACATGTCATGGTGGTAATCGTATGGCAATATATCTCGGAATGACTTTGAAAAAGCCATAGTAGGTATGTATGGTGGCTGTTTTGAGGGAGGCTAATGGTGGGTTTTGTGCACCGGCGAAAATTGCACGACACTAAGAAGATAGTGATGGTGGAAGGTGAAAGTGCATCTAAACCATGGACTCTACATTAGTCATGAAGAACTCATATACTTGTTGCAAAAGTTTTAGTAGTAATCGAAACAAAGCATTAAACGCATACTCCTAGGGGAAGGGTTGGTAGGTATAAACCATCGCGCGATCCCGACCGCCACACAAAGGATGACAATTAATAGACTAATCATGCTGAGACTTCATCACATAGCGGTTCACCATATCTGCATGCTACGGGAATCACTAAGTTCAACACAAGTATTTCTAGATCCACAACACCTTACTAATATAACTTTAATATTACCGTAATCACAACTCAAAACTAATTGAGATGAATCAAACTTCTCTAACTATTCAATGCACATGAAGGTGGAAGTTTTCATATCCCTTTGGATAACTACCCCTTTTGAGACTACTTTCAAAGCATAGATCAACTACCAAGCCACGCACCGTCGTGCTCTAAAAGATATAAGTGAAGCACATATGAGCTGAATTGTCTAACCAAAGGATATAAGTGAAGCTTGACAAAATCACGGTGAGTGCATGTCTCTCTCTCTAGGTGTGCAGCAAGGATGATTGAGACACAACAAAAATAAAATACACCTACGATACAAGACGATCCAAGCAAAACACTTAACATGTGGTGAATAAAAATATAGCCCCAAGTAACGTTACCGATGGATTGAAGACGAAAGAGGGGATGCCTTCCCGGGGCATCCCCAAGCTTAGGCTTTTACGGCATCCTTGAATCATCTTGGGGTGCCTAGGGCATCCCCAAGCTTGAGCTCTTGCCACTCTTTATCTTTTTGTCCATAAGAACTTCACCCAAAACATGAAAACTTCACAACACGAAACTTAAACAGAAACTCGTGATAACATTAGTATAAGAAAGAAAACCACCACTTCCTTAGGTACTGTAGCAAACTTAAATTCTACTTATGTTGATGCTGGGTTACTGTATTTTCAATCTTCAATGGCTAATACCCCCCGATACTATCCATAGTTTCATCAAAATAAGCAACCAACACAACAAAAACAGAATCTGTTAACAGCAGACCAGTCTGTAGCAATCTGTATACTTCCTATACTTCTGGTACTTCAAAAATTCTGAAACATTACAAAAGTATGAAGAATTTGCGTAGCAATCAGCAGCAAAAAGAATCAACTCAAAAGCTCTTACAGAAAAAAAATGAAAATTCTCTGCTTGAGAAAAAAGTTTCTATATTTTCCAGCATGACCAAACGATCATCCCCAAGACTAATCATAACGGTTTTGCTTGGCACAAACGCAAAAAAGAAACACAAAAAACACAATCATAACAGAATTATGAAAGTGTGGAAAACACAAAACAGAAAGAAAAAGGATAGATTCATTGCGTTGCCTCCCAACAAGCGCTATTGTTTAACGCCCTTAGCTAGGCAAAAGGTGATGGAATCACGTATAGTCATCTTTGGTGCTCAAACCATAAGTAGTCCTCATCATAGATTCGTAAGGCAATCTTATTTTCTTTCTAGGAAAATGCTCCATGCCCTTCTTTAGGGGAAATTGAAATCTAATATTCCCTTCCTTCATATCGCTGATAGCACCAATAGTCCTTAGCAAAGGTCTACCAAGAATAATGGGACATGAAGGACTGCAATCTATGTCAAGTACAATGAAATCCACGGGTACATAGTTCTTATTTGCAACAATAAGAACATCATTGATCCTTCCCTTGGGTTTCTTGACAGTAGAATCCGCAAGATGCAAATTAAGAGAACACTCTTCAATCTCATGAAAACCAAGAATATCACATAAAGACTTTGGAATCGCGGAAACACTAGCACCCAAATCACACAAAGCATTGCATTCATAGTTTTTGATCTTGATTTTGATAGTAGGTTCCCACTCATCATGAAGTTTTCTAGGTATAGAGACTTCTAATTCGAGCTTCTCTTCAAGAGATTTCATCATAGCATCAACGATATGTGCGGTAAAGGCTTTGCTTTGGCTATAAGCATGTGGAGAGTTTGCAATGGATTGCATCAAGGAAATTCATTCAAACAAGGAGCAACTATCATAATTGAATTCCTTGAAATCCAAATTGGGAGTTTCATTACTACCCAAAATTTTGATTTCTTCTACTCCACTCTCCACACCTTTATCATCAAGATAGGTGTACTCTGAATCATTGGGGCGTTTTTCAACCAAAGTGGATTCATATCCAGCCCCTTCATCAATAGGTTTGACACGCGAAAACAAAGATTCAAGAGGAGTCACACCAAGCACTTTAAGATCTTCGTGATTTGCATCACTAGAACGCACCCTTTTAAACCATTCATGCCTAGATTTTAAAGTTTCGTCCAAGTTGACCTTGGGAGGAGCACATCTAACTTTCAAAGCATCAATATCACAAGACATCCTATTAATGCTCTTAGCCAAATCGTCAATTTTGAGTAGTTTTTCCTCTATGGACGCATTGAAAATCTTTTGAGAGTTGATAAACTCTTTGATATTACTCTCTAAATCAGAGGGTAATTTGTTATGATTTCCATAAGTGTTGTTGTAGGAATTGCCATAATTGTTAGAGGAGTTACTAGGAAAAGGCCTAGGAACATAGTTTCCTCTAAAAGCAAGGTGTTCCCAAAATTGCTCCTACCAACAAAATTAACGTCCAAACTAGCGTTGCTACTCTCAATCAAGGAAGATAGTGGCATGTCATTAGGATCTAAAGGAGAATTTCTACTAGCAACCAAATTCATCAACTCGTCCATCTTAGCACTAAGCGAGTTAATTTCTTCTATAGCGTGTACCTTTTTGCTAGCACGTGACCTTTCAGTGTGACACTGAGAGTAGTTGGTCATGATATTGTCTAGGAGTTATGTAGCGTCTCCTAACGTGATTTCGATGAACGCTCCACCTGACGCGGAGTCCAAGATATTGCGAGAAGCGAAATTCAAACCAGCGTAAAAGATTTGTATCATCATCCACAAACTCAAGCCATGAGCGGGACAATTTCTAATCATTAACTTCATCCTCTCCCAAGATTGTGCAACGTGTTCATGATCAAGTTGCTTGAAATTCATGATATCGTTACGTAAGGAGATAATCTTAGCCGGCAGAAAATACTTGGATATGTAAGCATCTTTGCACTTATCCCAAGAATCGATACTATTTTTAGGCAAAGAAGAAAACCAAGTTTTTGTGCGATCTCGCAACGAGAAAGGAAAAAGCTTCAAATTAATCACGTCATTATCCACATCTCTTTTCTTTTGCATATCGCAAATCTCAAGGAAGGTATTGAGATGGTATGCGGCATCTTCACTAGGAAGGCCAGAGAATTGCTCTTTCATAACAAGATTCAGCAAAGCTGCGTTGATTTCATACGATTCCACACTAGTGGCGGGAGCAATCGGAGTACTAATAAAATCATTATTATTGGTACTCGAGAAGTCCCAAAGTTTGGTGTTTTCAGCCATGATGACTTCAACAAACAAACAAGCACACAAGCAAGCAAGAAAACCGGCAAAGGAAAACGGCAAAGGGCAAAAGAAAGCGGCAAAGGAAAACGGCAAAAAGGCAAAAGAAAAAGGCAAAGGAGAAAGGCAAATGAAAACGGCAAATATGAAGTGGGGAGAGGAAAACAAGAGGCAACTGGCAAAAACGGTAAATGCAAGAGATGAGTTTGTGACACCTACTTGGATAGATGACTTGATCTCTCCTCCTTGCGCCAGAAATCAGCACGTTGAAGAGAGACTATTCTTGACTTGATCTTCCCCGGCAACGGCGCCAGAAATCCTTCTGCTAGTGCGACAATAGACCTTCCATGGTACGGCGCCAGGAATCCTGCTGCTACGGCTACGCCTTTAGGGACTTCCTTGGCAAATATGCAAAGGATTTCCCGACGGCCTTGGAGCCTTGCGTTGGTGTTCCCTTGAAGTGGAAAGGATGATGTAGCACAGCGGCGGTAAGTATTTCCCTTAGTTTTGAGAACCAAGGTATCGAACCAATGGAAGATCTCGTAAAGTCACAAGTACCTGCACAAACACAAAGAGCTTGCACCCAACGCTATGAAGGGGTTGTCAATCCCTTATAGAATGTTTGCAAAGTGAGAACTGAAAGCAAAGAGTAAACAGAGCAAAGTAAAAGTGAAAGTGGAAACGGTAGTTGTGAATAGACCCGGGGGCCGTAGTGTTCACTAGTGGCTTATCTCATGAAAGCAAGTAGATGGTGGGTGAACGAATTAATGTCGAGCAATTGATAGAACCGCACAAAGTCGTGATGTTATCTAAGGCAATGATTATATCTATAGGCATCACATCCAAAACAAGTAGACCGATACTTTCTGCATCTACTACTATTAATCCACACGTCGACCGTTATCTAGCATGCATCTAGTGTATTAAGTCCAAAAGAACAAAGTAACGCCTTAAGCAAGATGACATGATGTAGATGGACAATCTCATATCTATGATAAAAGCCCATCTTGTTACCCTTGATGGCAACAACATGATGCGTGCCTTGCTGCCCCTTCTGTCACTGGGAAAGGTCACCACACGGTATGAACCCAAAACCAAGCACTTCTCCCATTGCAAGAATCATAGATCTAGTTGGCCAAACAAAACCCAAGACTCGGAGAGACTTACAAGGATATCAAATCATGCATATAAGAAATCAGCAAAGACTCAAATATATATCATAGATAATCTGATCACAAATCCACAATTCATCGGATCTCGACAAACACACCGCCAAAGAGGATTACATCGGATAGATCTCCATGAAGATCATGGAGAACTTTGTATTGAAGATCCAAGAGAGAGAAGAAGCCATCTAGCTACTAACTACGGACCCGTAGGTGTGAAGTAGACTACTCACGAGTCATTGGAGAGGCGATGATGTTGATGTAGAAGCCCTCCAACTCCAAAGTCCCCTCTGGCAGGGCACCGGGAAGGGTTTCCAGATGAGATCTCGCGGAAACGGAAGCTTGCGGCGGCGGAAAAGTGTTTTGGTTGATGCCCTGATTTTTTTCTGGATTTTAGGGAATATATAGGCGAAAGAGCTAGGTCCCGGGGGCTCTAGGGAGGCCACAAGCCTGGTAGCCGCCGCCCCCCTGGTGGCGGCTACAGGGCTTGTGGGCCCCCTGTGGCTCTCCTGCCTTGGCCCTCAAGTCCCCTGATCTTCTTCCGTTCTGGAAAAATTTATTTCGCGGATTTTATTCCGTTTGGACTCCGTTCCAAAATCAGATCTGAAAAGAGTCAAAAACACGGAAAAAACAAGAATTGGCACTTGGCACTGAATTAATAAGTTAGTCCCAAAAAAGATATAAAAGGTACATAAAACATCCAAAGTTGACAAGATAACAGCATGAAACCATCAAAAGTAATAGATACGTTTGAGACGTATCAGTTATCCACATATACTGAGGGGATGTGGATTCAAATATTAAGAAATAAGTACCTACATTCTAAGACTTTAGCGCAAGCTACATCTATACCAAACGACTCACCATTCTGGAAAGGATTAATGAAGATAAAGGTCACTTGTTTTCAGAAGGTGAAATTTGTGGTTGGGGATGGTACCTCTACAAGATTTTGGGAAGATACTTGGCTTGGGGACACTCCTTTAGCATTACAATATCCAATGCTTTATAATATTGCACAACTTAAACAGGACTATGTGTCTATGCTACTATAGTCAGTACCTCTTAATATGCAGTTCAGGCGAGCTTTGTTGGGAGCACGCTGGAATAAATGGTTACATCTGGTAAGCAGACTGATGCACATACAGTTATCTGACCAGGCAGATAGTGTTCGCTGGACTTTAGCTGTGAATGATGAATTCTTAGTAAAGTCCATGTACACACATCTCATTAACACTGGACCACTGCCCAGATCACTACATATTTGGAATATCAATGTGCCTCTCAGGATTAATTTTTTTATGTGGTTCATACACAAAGGGGTGGTATTAACCAAAGATAACTTAATAAAAAGAAGATGGGGAGGGAGACCTTATTGCTGTTATTGTGATATCAATGAATCAATAAGACATTTATTTCTTGACTCCAATCTTGCAAAACTACTATGAAGCACTGTTCATATAGCCTTTAATGTTTCCCCTCCTCTTTGCATTAGTTTGTTATTTACAACGTGGCTCAAGGGAGTGGACGTTAAAATATTGAAAATTATCAGAATTGGGGTATATGCTTTATTTTGGGCTATATGGAATACCATGAATCATATCATCTTTAATGGCAAGAACTTCAACAATTTTTTGTCGATTATCTTCAGAGCGATGTCTTGGATCCGTACGTGGTCTTTACTCAGTCATGCGGACTCTAGGGAGCTTATGGATATTGGGTGCAACCGATGGGACATATTCGCATGGGCTATCTTCAGCCGATTTGGATGGCGTGCTAATAATAGACTAGGTGTATAGGCATCATAGTCTCCTTTAGTTACGCCGGATATGGCAGTTTGCTTTTCATTTTATCCTTGTTTTCATTATTGAGCTTCAAAGACTTGTGAAGCTTTGACAGTGTTTGAAACTTTATTAATAAGATGGATGCATGCATTGATTGATGCAGAGGCCGGGGGCTAAGTTCATCCTTTAAAAAAAACTTCTACGAGCGCCCGTTCGTGCGTTGGCGATCCGCATATTGTTTGTATTTACTCTGTGCACGAGCCAACTATTCCTTCAGATTGGGAGTGTGTTCGGAACACGTGTGAAGCCAACTCTGAAATTCAGGATTCTGAGACAACGGTTGGCCATAAAGTTGTCCCGAATTGGGGTCATGCCCATAGAGAGCCTTGTAGGGAGTGCAACCTAGAGATGAATGGTAAGTTGTATTGTACCAAAATTTCGCTTAAGGTAGCTAGGCAACCCATTTAGTAGGCGAGTCATGTACTGCACAACGTAGGTACATCTCCAAACACTTCTCCCTCGTCTTAGGTTAGGTTTGGGGTTCTTTTTTCTGCAGGTGAAGGTTTGGAGGTCTTGGCCGTAACTGAAACAACAGTAACCCATACTGCCAAAACTACCTTCTTCTAACCAGGATCTTGGTAAGAGGAAGGTAGTTTTGGTAGTATGTGTTCCTCGTGCTTCGGTTACAGCTTGGAACAGGTTACACGTAGCTCATCGCTCACCCTATTGGTGATTTTCATTATGCCCAAGCCCTCTCATTTGGCCTCCATGGCCGGAACATTCGAGTGTATGGGCTCGACCAGCTGAGAGCACTGGGTAACAACGTTGGGACAATAGCTACGGTTTGAGGCTTATTGGTGGTAGCCCCAAGCAAACAGATCCGGGGAAGTCAGGTCGTGTGAGGCCCAGTAGTGGACGAGAGCACAGTGAGTGGATGTTCTGAAGCACGGGACAAGAGGAGGAAGTACGAGGTGGAAGATGACATGTATAATGGGCCATATTTTGGGTAAGATGGGCACCCAATCTAGTGTGTGTTCTTGGTAGCCCAGGCGATGTTTAACAGCCCCTTGTCTAGCTTCATGCTTGATATCTGAATTCGAAACCTTATTCTCTTATTAATAGTGTTTGCTTATGCTTGGTTTACTTCTTTATGGTTTGTTGCCGACAAAGAGCTGCTGCTACTTTTTGAGACGCCCTCTCACTTTGCACTTCTCAATTTTTGTGCAACGCTCATTGAACAACCAAATGCCCTGGAGGTACCTATGTCCCCCCCCCCCCGGTTACTAATGTGCCTGCTTGCACTTGTTGGCTATGTAACTGCCTTATTTTCTGCTTTATTATCTTGGTCTCCTCTAGAAAATATGGACATACTTCACCGAGAGTGGGAAGGCAAAGAATGTCAGTGCCCCTTTCTTTCCTTCGGTTCCGTTCTTTCAATTGTTATTTCCTTGTCTTGTTTGCTGCCAAATTAATCATTGTAGTTATCTTGCACCATGCATGTTTGCATGTTCATTTGCTAATTTTATTTTTTCTTGCATTTAGGGAGGAACTTAAAACTCTATTGACTACTTATTGAATAATTATTAAGTGCCTAACACAAAATTTCTCCATAAATTTGTTTCTAAAGCATGTAGCATGTATGTGAATGCATGCATGCCCCAAAATAACCTTAGCTAAATGGCCACCGTGGGTGTAACGAGATTTCTAGTGAATTAGTTTGAGCAGGCTGAAACCTAACCTGGGATGTTTCCATGCACCAAATTCAAATGTAACTTCTAACTAGGATGATTAATATTTAACGTACTGCTACTACGGAAGAGAAACACGATGGTCTGATGTCAAAGTACGTCACATCACAACTTAATCTGAAGTACACTAGTATTTGATGAATGAGGGACTTGAACGTGGGTATATCTTTATTGTCGAGTAATGTTTTTGAGGATGTAAGGCGAGTCAAGTCACAAGTATCATAATCATCTGCCAATATTTTTCAACACACTTAATGAAGCCTTATGTAGCACATCATTGAACATTGAACATTGGTTTGTAGTTCATCATTGAATTGGGGACCTGAATATTGGTTTGTAGTTCATCATCGGTCAACATCTAACGTAGCACATCAGTGAACAACTAAACATTGAACACAATCGTGTATCTAGTCTTCTGTTGCTCTCCCTAATTGCAAAGAACTTGCTTGGGGCAAAAAAAGTGCAACGCAATGTAGTTTTTTCTCCATGTAGTTATCCCACTCCCACCGCTTGTCAAGAATTGCTATCACTTGAGTGAGTAGGCCTTCCTTTTGTGACAAGGCCACTTTTATGTGTCTTTGTAAACTCCATACCCGTTAAAATTTCTTGCATTGCTGGCATCTCATCACCATAGTCAATTCTCAAAGTATGAAGAATGGGTTGTGAAGCTCTCATGCAATTCTCGGCTCATTTCCCAAAATGTCATAGAGAGACACATTTTTTTCCAGCCATCTTCCCTCGTGCGGTGGTCTTCAACTTGTTTGCATGTCATTCTCTGCTAGCAACGAGAGTTTTCACATGTTGGCGTTGTTTCTACATACTGGCCAATGTGAGGAATGACGTTGCAAAATGAGTTGTTCCAAGCCTCACAATAGCTCTCTTACCATTCAAGCTGCTCATTTGATCAAGAATCCTACATGAGCATAAATAAATCAGGTTGTTATCTTTGCTTTAGCAATGTAATCATTGAAGTCTCTTGTCTTCCTGATGTCCTCTGTCAAAAGGTCCAAACACTAGGCAACAGAGGGTGTCTAATACAAAGTTGGCTACTTCTCCATTACAATTCTCCCGACTGCCTTGTAATTGGAGCCATTGTTGCTAGCTACCTGGACTACTAATTCAGCCCCAATCGCCTCAATTTTCTCAACCAATTACTTTGCGACCAACGTGACAGTAACGGTCTCAGAAAACATTGGTTGTCCGTAAAAATGTACCTTCAGGACTATTGGTGGGAAAATTTATCAATTGTCACCGGCTCATGTCTATCCACTCGTCTAACATGAGAGTACAACCATCTTCCTTGCTAATTGATGCTTTGCGTTCAACTTGTCGTTCTTGAGCTTGGCCTTCTCAAGCAATGGTGTCATCACATCTTGGTAAGAAGGCAATCTATAATCAGAAACATACTGTCCTATAGAGTCCGACAAAATCTCCCAACTTCTCAACTTAATAATATTCAGTGGAAGGCAAGTCCCATAGAGAAATTCTACACTATCTTTTTTTCATGTGTCTTTTTCCACAACCCTTAATTTTTAACTGACTGCTCTATATGCTATGCCTCTCAACAACAACCTCCTCTAGTGTCTTATCTGATCTACAGTTGACTTGCCTTTCCTCTTTGCCGGTTCTGCCACAATAAAACAAGTCTTTCTCTTTGTTGAGGCTGCAGTACTGTTGGATGCCTTTGAACTTGCTTCGGCCTCCTGCTCTCCTTCTGTATCACGTTCTTGGGTTTCATCCCCTTTAAGATGTGTGGGTTTGAACTTGGATGAGTTAGTTCTCAAGTTTAAATGCATCTATACAATTCTGTTTTTTTGGTTGTTTTCTGACGCTTAAACACCTTCGTGAAACCCCGAGAAACCTTGTTGTAAAGTGAAATAAAGATGACGGCGCGGAAAAAGAATGCAAAGAGAGAAGGGAGAATTATTGTGCTTGTTTGCTTGTTACAACTTGGCGAAGGGGCGGATCGAGTAACTAGCAGAGGGTGGAAGACCGTAGGTGTAGATCTAGGGAGAGCAGAAAAAATGGAGCGAGAGAGCTAAAGTAGAGGAGGGGGGGCAATGGTGGGTGGCGACACCTGCCACCAGACTCCCAGGTGAGGTGGCTCAGAGCGAGCAGGAAACCTAGTAGCCAAAATTTTCCCTACCATGGGTTGTGATTGGACAACTGCATCGCTTATACCCTCCCAAGCCCCCCACCCCCAAATTGAGTTGAATGACTCAAAGTTTGTGACTACTTCCTCGACTTCTCAACTCGACGAACCAGTCCACAAATTTTCTAGTCGACACCCAGAATGTGACTCCTAGCCTTGGCTAGTTGCTTGACTCGTAATCATCGGCATTGGTTCAAGACATATGCATCCATTCGCAAGCAAAATCGAGCTTTTCATTGATCTTCTTGTCAACAATGGCCATATTATCTTTGTAGTTCCTCTCCAAGTTGCTACATGTATCCTTCATTTTCGACTTTACCTTCTCGAAATTTCCACATAGCCAAGCCAATGATGGCTTAATATCCCCATCAACCGAACGAAGAACCCTCACCAATATCTCAAGAAACTTTCATTTATAGGACAACACCTTTCCAAAAGTTAGAATCCATCACCATTGCCTTTGCATCATTGGCTTTCTTTGTTTTCACATTACAAATCTTTTTCCCTTAGAGCATCTTTTTCTCCAACAAACTTTGCAAAGTAAGAAAGCACAAGCAAATCTAGTCATTCCCGACGTTATTATACCTCTCGTTCTTGTAGCAACCCTCGCCAATGTCAAAAGTCTTGTGATGCGCATAGATGAAGATGGTGCGGTTCTTTGCTTCATCAATTGTTGACTTGAATCTCTTGAGGTTGCCATTTCCTTGGAGCATGAAGCCGATAGTGTGAGTTGCTCTTTGACACGAAAGGATACTTCTTATTTGTTTCTTGTGATGTGTACCTTGAAATGATTAATTCCTACAATGTTAACATGTCCACGAAAGTAACACTTGACCTCCCTCCTTGTTCCACGGATCACATAATTTCCCATAGTTTCATCCTACATCACCGGACTTCCTCTAAAGAGATATTGGCCTATCCGACTTTGTTCGATCATGTTCTGTGATGTTGGCATGATGGTGCTAATTTCATACAAACTACAACACAACACAAGTTAATAACTGATTGGTGGTACAAGGCTACGAGCATGAGAAATTAGCACAAGAAAGAGCAACACAAGCGGAATCTAGCAGCTATTTGGTAGCAATAACTAGTAGCACGACCAAGAAGAATCCACACAAAAACAAGATAAACAAACTCACAACACTATACCACTTGGCAAATTTCACACACACACACAACACAACCAAGACGACAACATTTCAACCACAATAGCTAGAAGCAGGCAAGCGAGTACCATTACCAGGTAATAACTATATGAGAAGAAGAGAACTCACAACAATTGTACGAGAAGAACACAACTGACAAGGGGAGGCCAGGAGAGAAGTGTGAAACCGAAGGCTCACGTACCTAGAGGTTGAAGACAAGCTGAGGACTTTGGGAGCTCGTGACGACTGTAGGGTAGTATATTAAGGGCGACTAGAGAAGTGAGAATCAGCTCCCATGCGCTAGTTGGAGGATTTTTTAGTCCCACCATCATCAGCCTTGAGGACAAGGATAGATCCAACGGACATCACCATTGGCCCGACAGACGACACCGCTGTCATATTACAAAATCAATACAAATGAATCTCAAGGTCCAACAACAAATAAAAGGAAATAAGTAATGCAAGGATAGTACACCCCTAGATCCAAAAGAAAGCGGAAGTCCTCGGAGATAGTTCTTCCTCAATTCATAGAGAGGAGGGCTTTTAATCCAGAGGGATTCTTCTACAAGATGGAGCTCTTGATCCCCTCTTGTAATGGTAGATTGAGCAAAGCTCTCTCGAGTTTTTAGTATATGTTTTGGCAACCATAGATCTAGGTAGGGGAAAGGTATATATAGTGTAGGGGCGAAGGGGTAAGTTGTGGGATCTAATGGCCTAGGATACATGGGCTGCAGTGCAATTTGTCCGAGTAGGCATGTTAGGAAAGTCTAGAACTTTCTCGAACTTCCTTCAGGATTTAGTCTGGACATTCTAGAAGCCTTTTTTGCTTATTTCGGAAGGCGTTTGGATTAGATCTTCATGCTTTCAAGTTTGTAGCCTTCGGGTTGTTTGAACCTTTGGGCTTTTGTTCTGGCATTCTGCTCCGCACCATTGTCTTTGGATGTTCACCCATTCTTCATCTTTTCATGTTATGGGCTTAATCTTCCTTCCTTGTGCTTCCATGGTCGTCGCTAACACAGTTAATCACACATAAGGTTCCACTTTGAGGTAGTTGCCAATACATTCAAATGTAATAGATAGCTTAAAGATGAGTGAGGCCACCTTACATTGGAGCAAAATCCTCATCTCGATGAGAGTGGTCAAAACCAACTGTTGGCTCACAAAGCGTATGTCTTTTCACAACGAGAATGTTTGTTTGAGACCACTACCTCAGGATTTCTAAAAAAGAAGCAAAGAAAACGAACAAAAATGGTGTCATGATACGTCCATTTTGCATCATGCTTTCATGTTGATTTTATCGCTTTATGGGCTGTTATATTACCTTGTGGTACCATACTTATGCCTTTTCTCTCTTATTTTGCAAGGTTTATTTGAAGAGGGAGAATACCGGCAGTTGGAATTCTGGACTGGAAAAGGAGCAAGTCTGAGTCCTCTATTCTGCACAACTCCAATTGCCCTGAAAATCAACGTGGAATTTTTTGGGAATATATAAAAAATACTGGGTGAAAGAAGTACCAGAGGGAGCTACCAGGGCCCCACAAGCCTGGTAGCCGCCACCCCCCTGGTGGTGGCTACAAGGCTTGTGGGCTCCCTGACGGCCCACTGGCCCCCCTCTTTTTCTATATGAAGGGTTTCGTTCCAGAAAAAATCAGGGCGGAGCTTTTTCGTGGATTCTCCGTCGCCACGAGGCGGAACTTGAGCAGATCCAATCTAGAGCTCCGGCACGACGATCCTGCAGGGGAAACTTTCCTCCCGGAGGGGAAAATCGTCGCCATCGTCATCACCAACACTCCTCTCGTCGGAGGGGAGTCATCTCCATCAACATCTTCATCAGCACCATCTCCTCTCCAAACCCTAGTTCATCTCTTATAACCAATCTCCATCTCGCGACTCCGATTGGCACTTGTAAGGTTGCTAGTAGTGTTGATTACTCTTTGTAGTTGATGCTAGTTGGATTACTTGGTGGAAGAGTTTATGTTCAGATCCTTGATGCTATTAATTACACCTCTGATCATGATTATGATTATGCTTTGTGAGTAGTTACTTTTGTTACTGAGGACATGGGATAAGTCATGCTGATAATATTCATGTGAATTTGGTATTCGTTCGGTATTTTGATATGTTGTATGTTGTCTTTTCCTCTAGTTGTGTTATGTGAACGTCGACTACATAACACTTCAACATGTTTGGGCCTCGACGAAGGCATTGGGGAGTAGTAAGTAGATGATGGGTTGCTAGAGTTGTTGGAAATATGCCCTAGAGGCAATAATAAAATGGTTATTATCATATTTCCTTGTTCATGATAATCTTCTATTGTTCATGTTATAATTGTATTAACAGGAATTAGTAATACATGTGTGAATAAATATATCGCAATGTGTCCCTAGCAAGCCTCTAGTTGGCTAGCTCGTTGATCAATAGATGATCATGGTTTCCTGATCATGGGCATTGGATGTCATTGATAACGGGATCACATCATTGGGAGAATGATGTGATGGACAAGACCCAATCCTAAGCGTAGCACTAGATCGTATTGTTCGTATGCTAAAGCTTTTCTAATGTCAAGTGTCTTTTCCTAGGGCATATTTCCACCGGAAGGGGGCCACGACCACCGGGAGGCTAGATGGGCCAAGTGCGGGAGGGAACCAACCCCTAGGTGGGCTGGTGCACCCCCCACACTCAGCCCAAGGCGCGGGAGGTGGAGAGGGGGGGAAACCCTAGGCGCTGGTGGGCCTAAGGCCCACCTAGGGGTGCGCCACCCCCTCCACCTGCCCTGGCCGCCGCACCTCCCATCTGGGGGGCTGCCGCACCACCTAGGGTGGGAACCCTAGGGGTGGCACCCCCTCCCCTGCTCCTATATATAGTGGGGGTTTCGGTGCTATTTTACACACAGTTTTCCCTCCCCCTCGGCGCAGCCCTCCTCTTCTTTCTCCTCCACTGTGCCGGTGCTTGGCGAAGCCCTGCTGGGAGACCTCGTCTCTCCATCGACACCACGCCGTCGTGCTGCCGGAGATCTTCCCCAACCTCTCCCTCCTCCTTGCTGGATCAAGGTGCGGGAGACGTCACCGGGCTGCACGTGTGTTGAACGCGGAGGTGCCGTGGTTCGGCACTAGATCGGAATCACACCGCGATCTAAATCGCCGCGAGTACGACTCCATCAACCGCGTTCTAGCAACGCTTCCACTTAGCGATCTTCAAAGGTATGAAGATGCTCTCACCCCTCTCTCGTTTCTGGTCTCTCCATAGGAAGATCTGAATATGCGTAGGAAATTTTTTGAATTTATGCTACGTTCCCCAACAGTGGCATGAGAGCCAGGTTTTCTATTCGTAGATTCTATGCACGAGTAGAACACAAAAGGTTGTGGGCGATGATTTTTCAATTGCTTGCCGCTACTAGTCTTATTCTTTTCCGGCGGTATTGTGGGATGAAGCAGCCCGGACCGACCTTACACGTACGCTTACGTGAGACTGGTTCCACCGACAGACATGCACACCGTGCATAAAGGTGGCTAGCGGGTGTCTGTCTCTCTCACTCCAGTCGGATTAGATTTGATGAAAAGGGTCCTTACAAAGGGTAAATAGCTTTGGCATATCATCGTTGTGGCTGTTACGTAGGTAAGAAGGCGTTCTTGCTAGAAACCCAAATCAGCCACGTAAAACTTGCAACAACAATTAGAGGACGTCCAACTTGTTTTTGCAGGGTTTGACATGTGATGTGATATGGCCAAAGTTGTGATGTTGCATGTATGATGTATGAGATGATCATGTTATTGTAATAGATTTCACGACTTGCATGTCGATGAGTATGACAACCGGCAGGAGCCATAGGAGTTGTCTTAATTTATTGTATGAGATGCAATGCCATGTGCTTACTACTTTTACTTCATTGCTAACGGTTAGCTATAGCAGTAGTGATAGTAGTAGTTGGCGTGACGACTTCACGGAGACACGATGATGAAGATCATGATGATGGAGATCATGGTGTCACGCCGGTGACAATGATGATCATGCGATGCCTGAAGATGGAGATCGAAAGAGCAAAGATGATAATGGCCATATCATGTCACTATATGATTGCATTGTGATGTTTATCATGTTTTTCATCTTATTGCTTAGAACGAAGGTAGCATAATAAGATGATCCCTCTTAAAATTTCAAGAACATATTCCCCTAAGTGTGCACCGCTGCGAAGGATCGTTGTCTCGAAGCACCACGTGATGATAAGGTGTGATAGACTCTAACGTTCGCATACAACGGGTGTAAGCCAGATTTACACACGCGAAACACCTAGGTTGACTCGATGAGCTTAGCATGTACAGACATGACCTCAAATACAAGAGACCGAAAGGTCGAACATGAGTCGTATGGTTGAATATGATCAGCATGAAGTTGCTCATCATGGTGACTAGTCCGTCTCACGTGATGATCAGACACGGGTTAGTCAACATGGATCATGTATCACTTAGATGGCTAGAGGGATGTCGATTTAAGTGGGAGTTCATACTTAATTTGATTAAATGAACTTAATTGTCATGAACTTAGTCTAAGAGTTGTCTTTATAAATATTGTAGATGGCCAACGTCAACCTCAATTTCAACGCATTCCTAGAGAAAAACAAGCTGAAAGATGATGGTAGCAACTATGCGGACTGGGTTCGCAACTTGAAGCTCATCCTTGAATCAGCTAAAAAGGCTTATGTCCTTGATGCGCCGCTAGGTGACCCTCCCGCCCCCGCAGCAGCCCAGGACATTCTGAACGTCTGGCAAACGCGGAGTGATGACTACTCTCTGGTTAGGTGTGGCATGTTATACAGTTTAGAAACGGGGCTCCAAAGGCGTTTTGAGCAACACGGTGCATATGAGATGTTCCAAGAGCTGAAGCTAGTTTTTCAAGCTCATGCCCGTGTCGAGAGATATGAAGTATCCGACAAGTTCTTTAGCTGTAAGATAGAGGAGAACAGTTCTGTCAGTGAGCACATACTCAAAATGTCTGGGTTACACGGTCGTCTGACTTCACTTGGAGTCGAACTTCCGGATGATGCTATAATTGACAGAATCCTCCAGTCTCTCCCACCAAGGTACAAAGGTTTTGTGCTGAACTACAACATGCAAGGGATGGAGAAGACCATTCCCGAGTTGTACTCGATGCTCAAGTCTGCAGAAGTAGAAATCAAGAAAGAGCATCAAGTGTTGATGGTCGACAAGACCACTAGTTTCAAGAAGGGCAAGGGTAAGAAGAACTTCAAGAATGACGGCAAAGGTGTTGTCGCGCCCGGTAAGCCAGATGCCAGGAAGAAGAAACAGAATGGACCCAAGTCTGAGACTGAGTGCTTCTATTGCAAGGGAAAGGGTCACTGGAAGCGGAACTGCCCCAAATACTTAGCCGACAAGAAGGCCGGCAACGTTAAAGGTATATGTGATATACATGTTATTGATGTGTACCTTACCAGCGCTCGTAGTAGCTCCTGGGTATTTGATACCGGTGATGTTGCTCACATTTGCAACTCAAAGCAGGAACTGCGGAATAAGCGGAGACTGGCCAAGGAAGAGGTGACGATGCGCGTCGGGAATGGCTCCAAGGTCGATGTGATCGCCGTCGGCACGCTACCTCTACATCTACCATCCAGGTTAGTTTTAAACCTTAATAATTGTTATTTAGTACCAGCTTTGAGCATGAATATTGTATCAGGGTCTTGCTTAATGCGAGACGGCTACTCATTTAAGTCAGAGAATAATGGTTGTTCTATTTATATGAGTGATATGTTTTATGGTCATGCTCCGCTGGTGAATGGTTTATTCCTGGTAAATCTCGATCGTGATGTTACGCATATTCATAGTGTGAGTGCCAAAAGATGTAAAGTTGATAATGATAGTCCCACATACTTGTGGCACTGCCGCCTTGGTCATATCGGCGTTAAGCGCATGAAGAAGCTCCATACTGATGGACTATTAGAGTCCCTTGACTTTGAATCATTTGACACATGTGAACCTTGCCTCATGGGCAAATTGACTAAGACTCCATTCTCAGGAATAATGGAGAGAGCAACCGACTTTTTGGAAATAATACATACTGATGTGTGAGGTCCAATGAACGTTGAAGCTCGCGGTGGCTATCGTTATGTTCTCACTCTCACCGATGATTTGAGTAGGTATGGGTATATCTACTTGATGAAGCACAAATCTGAGACATTTGAAAAGTTCAAGGAATTTCAGAGTGAGGTGAGAATCAACGTGACAGAAAAATTAAGTGTCTACAATCTGATCGTGGAGGAGAATATTTGAGTCACGAATTTGGCACACACCTAAGGAAGTGTGGAATCGTTTCACAACTGACGCTGCCTGGCACACCGCAACGCAACAGAGTGTCTAAACGTCGTAATCGCACTTTACTAGATATGGTACGATCTATGATGTCTCTTACCGACTTACCGCTATCATTTTGGGGATACGCATTAGAAACTGCAGCATTCACTTTAAATAGGGCACCGTCAAAATCCGTTGAGACGACACCGTATGAACTATGGTTTGGCAAGAAACCTAAGTTGTCATTTCTTAAAGTTTGGGGCTGTGATGCCTATGTGAAGAAACTTCAACTAGAAAAGCTCGAACCCAAAGCGGAGAAATGTGTATTCGTAGGATACCCTAAGGAAACTATTGGGTATACCTTCTATCTTAGATCCGAAGGTAAAACCTTTGTTGCCAAGAACGGATCCTTTCTAGAGAAAGAGTTTCTCTCGAAAGAAGTAAGTGGGAGGAAGGTAGAACTTGATGAGGTAATTACACCCCCTCTCGGACAGGATAGTAGTGCAGCGCGGGAAGTTGTTCCTGTGGCGCCTACACCAATTAAAGAGGAAGTTAATGATAATGATCATGAAGCTTCGGATCAAGTTACTACTGAGCCACGAAGGTCCACAAGGGTACGCTCCGCACCAGAGTGGTACCGCAACCCTGTAATGGAAATCATGTTGTTAGACAACGGTGAACCTTCGAACTATGAAGAAGCAATGGAGGGCCCGGATTCCAACAAATGCTTGAAGCTATGAAATCTGAGATAGGATCCATGTATGAGAACAAAGTATGGACTTTGGTGGACTTGCCCGATGACCGGCGAGCCATAGAAAATAAATGGATCTTCAAGAACAAGACTGATGCAAACGGTAATGTAACCGTTTATAAAGCTCGACTTGTCGCAAAGGGTTTTCGACAAATTCAAGGAATTGACTACGAAGAGACTTTCTCTCCCGTAGCGAAGCTGAAATCAGTCCGAATCATGTTAGCAATTGCCGCCTTTTATGATTATGAAATTTGGCAAATGGACGTAAAAACAGCGTTCCTTAACGGGAACCTTAAGGAAGAGTTGTATATGATGCAACCAGAAGGTTTTGTCGACCCTAAGGGTGCTAACAAAGTGTGCAAGCTCCAGCGCTCCATCTATGGGCTGGTGCAAGCATCTCGGAGTTGGAACATTCGCTTTAATGAGGTGATTAAAGCGTTTGGGTTCATACAAGTTTACGGAGAAGCCTGTCTGTACAAGAAAGTGAGTGGGAGCTTTGTAGCTTTCCCCATACTGTATGTGGATGACATATTATTGATGGGGAATAATATAGAGATGTTGGAGAGCATAAAGGCCTACTTGAACAAGAGTTTTTCAATGAAGGACCTTGGAGAAGCTGCATACATAGTAGGCATCAAGATCTATAGAGATAGATCGAGACGCATCATAGGTCTTTCGCAAAGTACATACCTTGACAAGATATTGAAGAAGTTCAATATGGAAAACTCAAAGAAAGGGTTCTTGCCAGTTTTGCAAGGTATGAGATTGAGTAAGACTCAGTCACCGACCACGGCAGCAGATAGAGAGAAGATGAGTTATGTCCCCTACGCTTCAGCCGTAGGCTCTCTTATGTATGCCATGCTATGTACCAGACCTGATATAAACCTTGCCCTAAGTTTGGTAGGGAGGTACCAAAGTGATCCCGGTATGCAACACTGGACAGCGGTCAAGAATATCCTTAAGTACTTGAAAAGGACTAAGGAAATGTTTCTCGTTTATGGAGGTGACGAAGAGCTCGTCGTCAAGGGTTACGTCGACGCTAGCTTCGACACCGATCCGGATGACTCTAAGTCACAGACCGGATACGTATATGTTTTGAATGGTGGGGCAGTGAGCTGGTGCAGCAGCAAGCAAGAAGTCGTGGCAGCATCTACATGTGAAGCGGAGTACATAGCTGCTTCAGAAGCGGCTCATGAAGGAATTTGGATGAAGGAGCTCATCACCGACCTTGGAGTGGTTCCAAGCGAGTCGGGTCCAATGACACTCTTCTGTGATAACACTGGGGCCATTGCCATAGCCAAGGAGCCCAGGTTTCACCGAAAGACGAAGCACATCAAACGCCGCTACAACTCCATCCAGGACCATGTCCAGAGTGGAGTAATAGAGATTTGTAAAGTACACACGGATCTGAATGTTGCAGACCCGTTGACTAAATCTCTTCCACGAGCAAAACATGATCAACACCATAATGCTATGGGTGTTCGATACATCACAATGTAACTAGATTATTGACTCTAGTGCAAGTGGGAAACTATTGGAAATATGCCCTAGAGGCAATAATAAAATGGTTATTATCATATTTCCTTGTTCATGATAATCGTCTATTGTTCATGCTATAATTGTATTAACAGGAATCAGTAATACATGTGTGAATAAATAGATCGCAATGTGTCCCTAGCAAGCCTCTAGTTGGCTAGCTCGTTGATCAATAGATGATCATGGTTTCCTCATCATGGGCATTGGATGCCATTGATGACAGGATCACATCATTGGGAGAATGATGTGATGGACAAGACCCAATCCTAAGCGTAGCACTAGATCGTATTGTTCGTATGCTAAAGCTTTTCTAATGTCAAGTGTCTTTTCCTTCCACCGTGTGATTGTGCAACTCCCGGATACCGTAGGAGTGCTTTGGGTGTATCAAACGTCACAACATAACTGGGTGACTATAAAGGTGCACTACGGGTACCTCTGAAAGTGTCTGTTGGGTTGGTACGAATCGAGCTCGGGATTTGTCACTCCGCGTGACGGAGAGGTATCTCTGGGCCCACTCGGTAGAACATCATCATGAGCTCAATGTGACTAAGGAGTTAGTCACATGATGACGTGCTACGGAACGAGTAAAGAGACTTACCGGTAACGAGATTGAACAAGGTATAGGTATACCGACGATCGAATCTCGGGCAAGTTCTATACCGACAGACAAAGGGAATTGTATATGGGATTGATTGAATCCTTGACATCGTGGTTCATACGAGAAGATCATCGTGGAGCAAGTGGGAGCCACCATGGGTATCCAGACCCCGCTGATGGTTATTGGCCTGAGAGGTGTCTCGGTCATGTCTGCCTGTCTCCCGGACCCGTAGGGTCTACACACTTAAGGTTCGATGGCGCTAGGGTTATAGGGAATTTTTATACGAGGTTACTTAAGGATGTTCGGAGTCCCGGATTAGATCCCGAACGAGGAGCTCTGGAATGGTCCGGAGGTAAAGATTGATATATAGGACGGATGGTTTTGGACACCGGAAGTGTTTCGGGCGTCACCGATAACGTACCGGGACCACCCGGACCACCGGAAGTGGCCCCGGGGGTCCACCGGAAGGGGGCCACGACCCCGGGAGGCTAGATGGGCCAAGTGTGGGAGGGAACCAGCCCCTAGGTGGGCTGGTGCGCCCCCCACACTTAGCCCAAGGCGCGGGAGGTGGAGAGGGGGGAAACCCTAGCCGTTGGTGGGCCTAAGGCCCACCTAGGGGTGGCCACCCCCTCCCCGTGCCTTGGCCGCCGCACCTCCCATCTGGGGGGCTGCCGCACCACCTAGGTTGGGAACCCTAGGGGTGGCACCCCCCTCCCCTCCTCCTATATATAGTGGGGGTTTCGAGGCTGTTTTACACACAGTTTTCCCTCTCCCTCGGCGCAGCCCTGCTCTTCTTTCTCCTCCTCTCTGCTGGTGCTTGGCGAAGCCTTGCCGGGAGACCTCATCTCTCCATCGACACCACGCCGTCGTGCTGCCGGAGATCTTCTGTAGCGACCCGACTCAAAACGAGTCAAGCCTCTGTGTATCTGTGCCATCCCTGGATCAGTATGCTGGCAGACACAGTACATCAATGTATATATGAAAGTGCAATCACATGTAAATAGCGTAAAACTGATATATACCTTAAATATCTCAGCGGAAGCAGTCAAGGGAGTGGAGTCCCAATAAACACCAACGGCAAGTTGAGTGTCGACCGTAACCCTAAATCGTAATCTTACTCGTCGAAGAAAAAATATCTGCAACATAAGACGTTGCAGCCGTGTAGGTCAGCATATTGAATATGCCGGCAAGTCACATAAGAGAGGGGTGACAAGTAATCATCTATACTATATGCATATATGGCAGGTGGTGTTGTAAGTTTTAGCGTAAAGCAAATTTTCTCCTACAACAAGAGAGGGGCTAAAAGCAAAATAGTACTACGCTGTTGGTTGTTAATGAGATGGTTCCGCCAACCAGTTCTCATACCCATGTTGTCAATAATACCCACATCAATATTATTATTTGTGTGGAGAATTTCAGATAACTTCAGTTCCTTTGGCTCAAGTTGTCCATGACCGTGGACACGGCTAATCGATTAGGTTTGAGTACTCTGCAGAGTTTTGCACACGTTCCCCACAAGATTTGATCGCCTCCGTGTATGTCCTCGCACTTCAGGGGGTTTGAAGACCGGATGATCAAAACATGGTCTTTCAACGGGTCCCTCTGAATCCCTGTCGGTGCCCATCCAATCCTACCGTTCTTCTACATCTGCTAGCACCGCCTGTCCAGAGTCGCCACGTTGTCCAACCAAGCCAGAGCCCATAATGACTTGTGGTTGTGCAGGTAAGCCTCGGGTCTTGAAAATATCCGTCCGTCTCTTTGAGCCTGGGTGAAGCTTTCCGCAAGATGTCATGGCCGTCTCCAGCATCCCGGGTCATCCACTAGTTTCTCCAGGGAGCCGATCAACCGTCCTTCACCAGACTTGCATTGCATCACGAGGTCTTGAAAAGTCTTGACTTAACCGGTCTTGGTTATTAAATTATTCTCGCATCACTCGTGATAAACTCTCAACCAGAATCTCGTCTACTCAAGCATAGCAATATGAAATTTGTCGTCCCGGGCCAAGTAACGGGGTTGTTGGGTGCCTACCACATGATACTACAATGTGTAACCATAATTTCCAAGTACCTACTCACCATGCAAATTGGGCATAGGATGGTAGAACTACGATGCATAAAACATAGGTGATACATGATCAAATGACTTGCCTGGTATTACTTGATGAAGATAGTCGCTCTCAAAATCCTGATAATTCTACTCGCCACACTCCGAGCAATCTATCGTAAACGAATAGCATTCAATAAACATTCATGCCAAAAAGGAAGAACCAAAAGAACATAAGAACAAAACATGTCTTTGTGCAAAATAACAACATACTAAGGTTTAACAAAAAAAATAGGTTCTAAGTGTGTTGTAAAGGAAAGGTGAAAGGGGTCAAGTCAAAAGAGTCAAAGGATGATCAACTATCGCTATATAAGCTCGACTTGCATACACTATGGGAGATGATAAAAAATATTGGGAGAACAACATGAATGTTGTTTGACAAATAATATAAGGCATAAGAATTTATTTGTAGAAAGAATTTCTTGAAATGGAGCACTACAACGCAAGTTATAGCGAATTGAAGTATGAATAGAATTTGAATTCCATAAAGGTCAAAAGTATTTGAATTGGAGCATGGTTGTTATGAATAGGAAAGTACATAACACTAGTGTTTAGGGGCAAAAGAAATCAATGTAAAAGGTGCTACTGTTTGCAAGGCAAGATCAAATGAATGTTCGAATACAAATTTGAATCGCTCAAATTTGTAAGGTTCAAAGGTCGAAACTAATGATGCTACTGGATATAGGAGATCAATATGAGCGTGTAGAAAAAATAATTACTAGATTTGAAATAGCGGATCAAAAGATACAAATATTTGAATATAACATTGGATTGGCTTAGAACGATGTGAACACTTTTGGGCACTAATAGATAAATCTGATTTGATCATAATTATAAGTTGAAAAGTTAAAACTAATGATACAAACGGGAAGATTACTTTGATACGAATCCGACGCAATTGGATTCATCTAAAACGGAGCTACGGATAAAAAGATATGATCAAAAGAAGTTTGAATATGAGTGTGAACAAATTTCGAAATTTGAAAATTTCAAAAAATTGATATGATAGGTTCACTGGATAGGTGCGATCAAGACGAAACTCTAGGCGTTGGTTTCATCTAATTCGGATAAACGAGTAAAAAGTTATGGCTATTTGAAAAATCAGGGCAAGCTATTTTACGAAAGAAAAGTGTTATGTCTAAAAGAATTCTAGTACCAATGTGTAAATACGAAGACTAATTAATATATCTAATTACTCTACGGTATACTAGTGTAGTAATACTAGTCTAGAAATAATAAGCTACGGAAGTATAAAAAATACGAAGACAAATACCTTTAGAATGCAGAGTAAGAATTAATTCCAATGAGGAGACGACTTCGAGAAATCCCGCTGGAGAGAAAAGAATATTTTTATTTAATAAACCTAGTCAAACCAAAAGATTGATTTAACCCGAAATAGATGATTTTTTTGGATGCTTCTATGGGTCTATATTTATAGGTGGAAAGAAGGTCTAATGGTCCATAGCTAGCAATGTGGGACTAAACATATACGTAAAGAGAAGAAAAGGAAAAGAAAACGTTTCCTCGGCAGGAAGCATGGGCCGGCCGCATGCGGCAATACGGGCCTATTGTGTTCTCTCTTTTCTTTTTTTTATTCCCGTATGAACAGTGTTTACAGTTTTCTTTTTGTTTAAAAAAACAACGAAGAAAACATATTAACAAAACTAAGAGAACATTTTATATAGGCATATTATATATCAAAATTTTCAGAATAAAATTTCCTACAGCATGAGCATTTTACTTTTCACAAAATAAAAACTTTATAAAAAATTATTTTTTTTAAATTTAATAAATTCCAAATTTTGTCTTTAAAATTTTTGGCACTATTTTTCTTCTGACTTTTATTTTTGGGGGGTGTCATGTTACCTCCTCTTTTTCTTGCTTGGCAAGTATATTGTGAGAAAACAAATTGTGGTTGAAATATTGTGCCAAAAATAAAATTCAAAATCAAAAACCAAAGGAAAAAAAATCAAATGCCACATTCATTCAAATTCTTTATAGTTGAAGAAGTCATGTTATCTTCTATCACTGATTTTAAATGGATGAATTTGAAAAAGAAAATGGGAAAGTCATTTTATTCCCTCTCATTCAAAAGTTTTAAAAAGTTATAAATTTCACTCAAGTTTCAATCACTCAAACAAACAAACAATCAATCGAATAATTATATTAACATTACAAAATTTATAATTTTGGGATGTTACAAACTACCACACTTAAAATGAATCTTGTCCTCGAGATTCGAAGAGGCTAGAAAGAAAAGGTTTAGGTTTTGGAGGTCTTCTAACAAATCCAATCTCCTGCAAAGTGGGGTGCTACCACACTTAAAATGAGAGTTACGAGTCCCTCAAATTTTTAACAGTCCTCTGGGATCTTGGCATCTGACTCCTCACATTCTTCATGGTAACTACATTGGTGAAGCTCTTCCATTATATTCATAATGTTTTCCATCAAAATCGAGTGCTCTTCTATTGATATAAGCTTCTTCCGTTACTGGGTCTTCTTAACTGACAGGTCTCGTGATCATTCTAAATAACTTATCGATGATTCTCATGGTGGTCTACCATTTGTGGTTATCCTGTAGAGAGAAGGGTCTTGGCTTCACCCTCACCGTAAAATGTCCGACGCGTGACAACGATTGCCATGTACATGGGGCTTTCATCATACCATTCTAAGGCTTAAACAAAAGCTTCAAAGAACGCCGTCTCTCACTATGGGTAAGTCTCTCAGATTTGCCATTCCGAATAGCAAGAGAATGATAATAGTAAGTCGTCATGGTGGCCAAGCCATGTCGCACTGAAATCATTACCTTGTATAAGGCTTAGTGAATCTCGTATTCTAACACTTGGGCATCCTCACAAGCATTGGATAATATCTCTTGTCCACGAACGAAGTTCGGATAATCCATTGGTTCTGCAAGCTCAACAAAACATCTATCATATCTTCACAACTCTTGGGTTTTCGTATGCTCCTAAGAAAACGTTTGCTGATCCATGTTTCCTTCTCCAAAAAGATAGTACTTGGTCCTTGTTAGTCCCGGGGTCTGTGGGTTTCAGGCATACTTCGGGTAAATGTGACACGCCGCTGGGTGGTGGGTGGTTCCTTCACACAAGAAACAAGTCACCTGACTACTTGGGCAATCCTCCGCTGGGTGATTTTCTTCACAATGAGGGCATCCATCCTGGTTTTCTTCCTGGGTGTGTCCTATTTCTCCACAGATCTTGCATGCACAAGGCTTATTCATCGGGCTATCATATCACTTTTGGATAAGACGGGATCTTAACAGAGTCTTCTTGAATTCGTCCCAAGTTTCTGCTCCACTAAATCCTTGTATGGCATGATGCATTTTCCACCAGATAGCAGCACTTTGGGTAAAGTACTGAAGAGCATGTGCAACTTCATACTTCCTGGAAATCAAATTGCTCTCGAAGTAGTTCTCCATGTTCTGAATCCATATTTCAACTTCCAGCTGGGTCATTGGTCCAGAGATTACAAGTCCAGCTTCATACGCCATCTATTGGGTCCAACGTTTTTGGGATGACATGAGTAAGAGAGAGAGGGAAAGAGGGAGATACACACAATACAAACAATATTTTTGAGAATAGGTTTTATTTGTGGCTGTCGAAAAACACACACCAATGAGGGCTCACAAATCGTCGTATCTAACGTGGGTATATAACAGGGGTTTGGACTTCTAATAGTCATATAAACATTCTAACGCTTCAGGGTCTTCGAATTCTTCGGGTCTTGAGAGTCTTCAATTGGCGCAGCTTCAATTCTTCAAATGCATGATGAAATCCTCTTTACTTTGAAGTAGAACTCCGTTGATTCTTCATGAGGTCAAAGGGGTAAGGGTATTGTCTAACTATTAGAGGTGAGGGAGAACATTTGATGAAGTCAGAAGAGATGAGAAGTAAAAGGTGTTCTTGAAAATAAAGTTTTTTGAGAGATCCTTTCCTAAGAGATTTCCAATTTCTAGGGTCACGTCCTACAGTCAACATGTGCTCTGATACCATTTCTGTAGCGGCCCGACTCAAAAAGAGTCAAGCCTCTGTGTATCTGTGCCATCCCTGGATCAGTATGCTGGCACACACAGTACATCAACGTATATATCAAAGTGCAATCACATGTAAATAGCGTAAAACTGATATATACTTTAAATATCTCAGCGGAAGCAGTCAAGGGAGTGGAGTCCCAATAAACAACAACGGCAAGTTGAGTGTAGACCGTAACCCTGAATCGTACTCTTACTCATCGAAGAAAAAATATCTGCAACATAAGACGTTGCAGCCGTGTAGGTCAGCACATTGAATATGCCGGCAAGTCACATAAGAGAGGGGTGAAAAGTAATCATCTATACTATATGCATATATGGCAGGTGGTGTTGTAAGTTTTAGCGTAAAGCAAATTTTCTCCTACAACAAGAGAGGGGCTAAAAGAAAAATATACTACGCTGTTGGTTGTTAATGAGATGGTTCCGCCAACCAGTTCTCATACCCATGTTGTCAATAATACCCACATCAATATTATTATTTGTGTTGAGAATTTCAGATAACTTCAGTTCCTTTGGCTCAAGTTGTCCATGACCGTGGACACGGCTAATCGATTAGGTGTGAGTACTCTGCAGAGTTTTGCACACGTTCCCCACAAGATTTGATCGCCTCCGTGTATGTCCTCGCACTTCAGGGGGTTTGAAGACCGGATGATCAAAACATGGTCTTTCAACGGGTCCCTCTGAATCCCTGTCGGTGCCCATCCAATCCTACCGTTCTTCTACATCTGCTAGCACCGCCTATCCAGAGTCGCCGCGTTGTCCAACCAAGCCAGAGCCCATAATGACTTGTGGCTGTGCAGGTAAGCCTCGGGTCTTGAAAATATCCGTCCGTCTCTTTGAGCCTGGGTGAAGCTTTCCGCAAGATGTCATGGCCGTCTCCAGCATCCCGGGTCATCCACTGGTTTCTCCAGGGAGTCGATCAACCGTCCTTCTCCCAGAGTTGCACTGCATCACGAGGTCTTGAAAAGTATTGACTTAACCGGTCTTGGTTATTAAATTATTCTCGCATCACTCGTGATAAACTCTCAACCAGAATCCCGTCTACTCAAGCATAGCAATATGAAATTTGTCGTCCCGGGCCAAGTAACGGGGTTGTTGGGTGCCTACCACATGATACTACAATGTGTAACCATAATTTCCAAGTACCTACTTAGCATGCAAATTGGGAATAGGATGGTAGAACTACGATGCATAAAACATAGGTGATACATGATCAAATGACTTTCCTGGTGTTACTTGATGAAGATAGTCGCTCTCAAATCCTGATAATTCTACTCGCCACGCTCCGAGCAATCTATCGTAAACGAATAGCATTCAATAAAAATTCATGCCAAAAAGGAAGAACCAAAAGAACATAAGAACAAAACATGTCTTTGTGCAAAATAACAACATACTAAGGTTTAATAAAAAAAAATAGGTTCTAAGTGTGTTGTAAAGGAAAGGTGAAAGGGGTCAAGTCAAAAGAGTCAAAGGATGATCAACTATCGCTATATAAGCTCGACTTGCATACACTATGGGAGATGATAAAAAATATTGGGAGAACAACATGAATGTTGTTTGACAAATAATATAAGGCATAAGAATTTATTTGTAAAAAAGAATTTCTTGAAATGGAGCACTACAACGCAAGTTATAGCGAATTGAAGTATGAATAGAAATTGAATTCCATAAAGGTCAAAAGTATTTGAATTGGAGCATGGTTGTTATGAATAGGAAAGTACATAACACTAGTGTTTAGGGGAAAAATAAATCAATGGAAAAGGTGTTATTGTTTGCAAGGCAAGATTAAATGAATGTTCGAATACAAATTTGAATCGCTCAAATTTGTAAGGTTCAAAGGTCGGAACTAATGATGCTACTGGATATAGGAGATCAATATGAGCGTGTAGATAAAAGAATTACTAGATTTGAAATAGCGGATCAAAAGATACAAATATTTGAATATAACATTGGATCGGCTTAGAACGATGTGAACACTTTTGGGCACTAATAGATAAATCTGATTTCATCAAAATTATAAGTTTAAAATTTAAAACTAATGATACAAACGGGAAGATTACTTTGATACGAATCCGACGCAATTGGATTCATCTAAAACGGAGCTACGGATAAAAAGATATGATCAAAAGAAGTTTGAATATGAGTGTGAACAAATTTCGAAATTTGAAAATTTTAAAAAATTGATATGATAGGTTCACTGGATAGGTAGGATCAAGACGAAACTCTAGGCGTTGGTTTCATCTAATTCGGATAAACGAGTAAAAAGTTATGGCTATTTGAAAAATCAGGGCAAGCTGTTTTACGGAAGAAAAGTGCTATGTCTAAAAGAATTCTAGTACCAATGTGTAAATACGAAGACTAATTAATATATCTGATTACTCTACGGTATACTAGTGTAGGAATACTAGTCTAAAAATAATAAACTACGGAAGTATAAAAAATACGAAGAGAAATACCTTTAGAATGCAGAGTAAGAATTAATTCCAATGAGGAGACGACTTCGAGAAATCCCGTCGAAGAGAAAAGAATACTTTTATTTAATAAACCTAGTCAAACCTAAAGATTGATTTAACCCGAAATAGATGATTTTTTTGGATGCTCCTATGGGTCTATATTTATAGGTGGAAAGAAGGTCTAGTGGTTCATAGCTAGGCAATGTGGGACTAAAGATATACGTAAAGAGGAGAAAAGGAAAAGAAAACGTTTCCTCGGCAGGAAGCATGGGCCGGCCGCATGCGGCAATACGGGCCTATTGTGTTCTCTCTCTTTTTTTCTTTTCTTTTTTTATTCCCGTATGAACAGTGTTTACAATTTTTTTTATTTAAAAAAAAACAACGAAGAAAACATATTAACAAAACTAAGAGAATATTTTATATAGGCATATTATATATCAAAATTTTCAGAATAAAATTTCCTACAACATGAACATTTTACTTTTCACAAAATAAAAACTTTATAAAAAAATATTTTTTAAAAATTTAATAAATTCCAAATTTTGTCTTTAAAATTTTTGGCACTATTTTTCTTCTGACTTTTATTTTTGGGGGGTGTCATGTTACCTCCTCTCTTTCTTGCTTGGCAAGTATATTGTGAGAAAAAAAATTGTGGTTGAAATATTGTGCCAAAAATAAAATTCAAAATCAAAAACCAAAGGAAAAAAATCAAATGCCACATTCATTCAAATTCTTTATAGTTGAAGAAGTCATGTTATCTTCTCTCACTGATTTTAAATGGATGAATTCGAAAAAGAAAATGGGAAAGTCATTTTATTCCCTCTCATTCAAAAGTTTTAAAAAGTTATAAATTTCACTCAATTTTCAATCACTCAAACAAACAAACAATCAATCGAATAATTATATTCACATTCCAAAATTTATAATTTTGGGATGTTACATCTTCCCCAACCTCTCCCTCCTCCTTGCTCGATCAAGGTGCGGGAGACGTCACCGGGCTGCATGTGTGTTGAACGCGGAGGTGCCGTGGTTCGGCACTAGATCGGAATCACACCGCGATCTGAATCGCCGCGAGTACGACTCCATCAACCGCGTTCTAGCAATGCTTCCGCTTAGCGATCTTCAAAGGTATGAAGATGCTCTCACCCCTCTCTCGTTGCTGTTCTCTCCATTGGAAGATATGAATATGCGTAAGAAAAAGTTTGAATTTATGCTACGTTCCCCAACAAGAGTGACACAAGCTTAAACCCCAGCCTATGCGTTGCTTCGTAAGGGGCTGATTTGGATCCACTAGTTTAATGCTATGGTTAGACGTTGTCTTAATTCTTCTTTCATAGTTGCGGATGCTTGCCAGAGGGGTTAATCATAAGTGGGATGCTTGTACAAGTAAGGGCAGTACCCAAGCGCCGGTCCACCCACATATCAAACTATCAAAGTAACGAACGCGAATCACGTGAACATGATGAAACTAGCATGACAGAAATTCCCGTGTGTCCTCGGGAGCGTTTTTCCTCCTATAAGATTTTGTTCAGGCTTGTCCCTTGCTACAAAAGGGATTGGGCCACTTTGATGCACCGTTGCTACTACTTGTTACTTGTTACTTTTCACTTGCTACGTTTCACCTCGCTGCACCATCACTTGTTACCGCTACTTTTAGTGCTTGCAGTTATTGCCTTTCTAAAAACTGGTTCGACACTCTTACTTATCGAAAGGACTACGATTGATCCCCTATACTTGTGGGTCATCAAGACTCTTTTCTGGCGCCGTTGCCGGGGAGTGAAGCGCCTTTGATAAGTGGAATTTGGTAAGGAAGCATTTATATACTGTGCTGAAATTTATTTTCACTCGTCACTATGGAAATTGTTCCTTTGAGGAGTTTGTCCGGGGTATCTTCACCACGAACGGAAGCACGAGGAGTTGTTCCTCAACCTGAGGTACCTACTGAAAATATCTTTTATGAAATTCCTTCGGGTATGCTTGAGAAACTGCTGGCTAATCCTTTTACAGGAGATGGATCTTCACATCCAGACTTGCATTTGATCTATGTAGATGAAGTTTGTGGTTTATTTAAGCTTGCAGGCTTGCCCGAGGATGGGGTAAAGAAGAAAGTATTTCCTTTATCTTTGAAGGATAAGGCGTTGACATGGTATAGGCTATGTGATGATACTGGATCATGGGACTACAATCGGTTGAAATTGGAATTTCATCAAAAGTTTTATCCTATGCATTTAGTACATCGTGATTGGAATTATATTTATAACTTTTGGCCTCGTGACAGGGAAATCATAGCTCAAGCTTGGGGGAGGCTTAAATCAATGCTATATTCATGCCCCAATCATGAGCTCTCGAGAGAAATTATCACTCAAAACTTTTATGCTCGGCTTTCTCATGAAGATCGTACCATGCTTGACACTTCTTGTACCGGTTCTTTTATGAAGAAGGATATTGACCACAGGTGGAATTTATTGGAAAGAATCAAACGTAACTCTGAAGATTGGGAGCTTGAAGAAGGTAAGGAGTCAGGTATGAATTTCTAGTTTGATTGCGATAAATCTTTTGTTGAAACAAACACTTCTAGAGATTTTAGCGCTAAGTATGGACTTGACTCTGAGATAGTAGCTTCTCTATGTGAATCTTTTGTTGATCGTGTTGATCTTCCCAAAGAGAAGTGGTTTAAATATCATCCCCGTGTAGAAGTCAACATAGCTAAACCCAATCTAGTTGAGGAGAAAGTCATTGCCTTCAGTGATCCTATTGTTCCTTGTGCCGATGCTGAGAAACCACCATACCCTGCTAGGAAAAAGGATTACTCTAAAGCTCCAACTGTGATATGTAGGGGTTACATTAGACCACTTGCACCCCCTGAGGAAATTAGAGTTGAACCTAGTGTTGCTATTATCAAAGATCTCTTAGCCGAAGACATAGACGGGCATGTTATCAAATTCTGTGAGGACTCTCCTAGAATTGCTAAACCTCACGCGAAAGACAAATACGGACCTGTAGTTGGCCTGCCCGTTGTTTCTTTCAAGATAGGAGATCACTATTATCATCGTTTATGTGATATGGGTGCTAGTGTTAGTGCAATGCCCCGTTCCCTATATGATGAAATCAAAGATGAGATTGCACCTGCTGAGTTAGAACCCATTGATGTCACTATTACGCTAGATAATAGAGACATTATCTGCCCTCTGGGAATTGTGAGAGACGTAGAAGTCCTGTGTGCTAAGACGAAGTATCCTACTGATTTCCTTGTCCTTGCTACTGCACAAGATAGCTTTTGTCCCATCATATTCGGTAGACCCTTTTTCAACACTATCAATGCTCACATTGATTGCATTAAGAAGACTGTCACTGTTAGTTTCGAGGGTGTGTCTCATGAATTTAACTTCTCCAAGTTTGGAAGACAACCCCATGAAAAAGAGTCGTCTGGTAGGGATGAAATCATTGCTCTTGCCTCTATTATCGTACCTCCTACGGATCCTTTAGAGCAATATCTGCTTGAGCATGAAAATGATATGCATATGGATGAAAGAGATGAGATAGATAAAATTGTCTTAGAGCAATATCCTATTCTCAAGAATAATCTGCCTGTTGAACTGCTTGGGGATCCTCCCCCACCGAAGGGTGACCCTGTTCTCGAGCTTAAACAGTTGCCAGATACTCTTAAGTATGCCTACCTTGATGAGAAGGAGATATATCCTGTCATTATTAGTGCTCTCCTCTCGAATCACGAAGAGAAGAAGTTACTAAAAACTTTGAGGAAGCACCGTGCGGCTATTGGATATACTCTTGATGATCTTAAGGGTATTAGTCCCACTCTATGTCAGCACAAGATTAAAACTGATCCTGACTTCAAACCAGTTGCTGATCATCAAAGGAGATTAAATCCTAAGATGGAAGAGGTCGTGAGAAAAGAAATATTAAAGCTTCTCGAAGCAGGAATCATTTATCATGTTGCTCATAGTGATTGGGTAAGTCCAGTACATTGCGTACCTAAAAAGGGAGGTATCACCGTCGTTCCTAATGATAAGAATGAATTAATCCCACAAAGGATTATTACTGGCTATAGGATGGTGATAGACTTCCGGAAACTGAACAAGGCAACCAGGAAAGACCATTATCCTTTGTCGTTTATCGACCAAATGTTAGAAAGGAAATCCAAACACACACACTTCTGCTTTCTAGATGGTTATTCAGGTTTCTCGCAAATACCTGTTGCACAATCTGATCAGGAGAAAACCACTTTAACCTGCCCCTTCGGTACCTTTGCTTATAGACGTATGCCTTTTGGCTTATGCAATGCACCTGCCACCTTTCAAAGATGTATGATGGCTATATTCTCAACTTTTGTGAAAAGATTGTCGGGGTTTTCATGGATGACTTCTCCATTTACGGGTCTTCCTTTGATGATTGCCTCACCAACCTTGATCGAGTCTTACAGAGATGCAAAGATACCAACCTCGTCTTGAATTGGGAGAAGTGCCACTTTATGGTTAATGAAGGCATCGTCTTAGGACATAAAATTTCTGAAATAGGCATTGAAGTTGATAAGGCTAAGGTTGATGCAATTGAGAAAATGCCTTGCCCCACAGATATCAGAGGTATACGAAGTTTCCTAGGTCATGCTGGTTTCTATAGAAGGTTCATTAAAGACTTCTCTAAGATTTCTAGGCCTCTTACCAACCTCTTGCAGAAGGATGTTCCTTTTGTTTTTGATGAGGATTGTGAGGAAGCTTTCGAAATACTTAAGAAGGCCTTGATAACCGCACCTATTGTTCAACCACCTGACAGGAACATGCCCTTTGAAATCATGTGCGACGCTAGTGATTATGCTTTCGGTGTTGTTCTAGGACAAAGAGTTGACAAGAAGTTGAATGTTATTCACTACGCTAGTAAAACTCTAGACAGTGCCCAAAGAAACTATACCACTACGGAAAAGGAGTTTTTAGCAGTCGTGTTTGCATGTGAAAAGTTCAGATCTTATATAGTTGACTCCAAAGTCACTATTCACTATGATCATGCTGCTATTAAGTACTTTATGGAGAAGAAGGACGCTAAGCCTAGGCTAATCAGATGGGTTCTCCTGCAACAGGAATTTGATTTGCACGTTGTTGACCGAAAGGATGCTGATAACCCTGTAGCAGATAACTTGTCCAGGCTAGAGAATGTCCTTGATGACCCACGACCTATTGATGACAGCTTTCCTGATGAGCAATTAAATGTCATCCGCACTTCACATAGTGCACCGTCGTATGCTGATTATGTAAATTATATCGTAGCCAAATACATACGACCCAGTTTCACCTACTAGCAAAAGAAGAAATTCTTCTTTGATTTGAGACACTACTTTTGGGATGATCCTCACCTTTATAAGGAAGGAGTAGATGGTGTTATTAGACGTTGTGTGCCTGAACATGAACAGGGACAGATCCTGCAGAAGTGTCATTCCGAAGCCTACGGAGGACACCATGCTGGAGATATAACTGCTCATAAGGTATTGCAATCAGGTTTCTATTGGCCCACTCTCTTCAAGGATGCCTGTAAGTTTGTTTTGTCTTGTGACGAATGCCAAAGAATAGGGAACATCAGTAAGAGTCAGGAAATGCCTATGAACTATTCACCTGTCATTGAACCGTTTGATGTCTGGGGCTTTGATTATATGGGATCCTTCCCGAGTTCCAATGGGTACACTCACATCTCAGTTGCTATGGATTACGTCACTAAGTGGGTAGAAGCTATCCCCACTAGAAATGTTGATCACCACACCTCTATTAAGATGCTTAAAGAAGTCATTTTCCCAAGATTTGGAGTCCCTAGATATCTGATGACTGATGGCGGTTCACACTTCATTCATGGTGTTTTCCGCAAGATGCTTGCTAAGTATGATGTCAACCATAGAGTTGCATCTCCTTATCATCCTCAGTCTAGTGGTCAAGTGGAGTTGAGTAATAGGGAGATCAAATTGATCTTACAAAAGACTGTCAATAGATCTCGAAAGAACTGGTCTAGTAAACTTGACGATGCACTATGGGCTTATAGGACTGCTTATAAGAATCCCATGGGCATGTCGCCGTATAAAATGGTTTACGGTAAGACCTGTCATTTACCTCTTGAGCTAGAACACAAGGCTCATTGGGCAATCAAAGAGCTTAACTTCGATTTCAAACTTGCCGGTGAGAAGCGATTGTTTGATATCAGCTCATTAGATGAATGGAGGGCCCAGGCATATGAGAATGCCAAGTTTTTCAAGGAAAAGGTTAAGAGATGGCACGATAAAAGAATACAGAAACGAGAGTTCAATGTAGGTGATTATGTCCTTCTATACAATTCTCGCTTAAGATTCTTCGTAGGCAAGCTTCTCTTTAAATGGGAAGGTCCTTACGTTGTCGAGGAAGTATATCGTTCCGATGCCATCAAAATCAATAACACGGAAGGTAATTTTACTAGAGTGGTAAATGGGCAAAGAATCAAGCATTATATCTCTGGTACTCCCATAAATGTTGAGACCAATATCATCAATATCATAACTCCAGAGGAGTACATAAGGGATGTTTATCAGCCTGATTCTGACCCTGAAAACGAAGAGGTATGTGTTTCTGTAAGTAATTGGACTCCGAAAGTTTTTCAATAGGAAATTTCCTCCGTTTTGGAATTTTTGGAAAATTAGAAAAATAAAAAGCAGTCCGGAGAGCGCACGAGGCGGCCACAAGCTTGGTAGCCGCCACCTACCCCCCTGGCGGCGGCTACAGGGCTTGTGGGCACCTCGTGTGCCTCCCGGACTCCGTTTTCTTGCAGAGCACTCCTTCTGGTCCAAAAAAATCATTATATATACGCCCGAGGGTTTTGATCTCTGTATCACGCTGTTTTCCTTTGTTTTCGTTTCGAGCCTGTTGTCTGCCGCAGATTTAGAGCAAAGATGTCTCAGGAATCTGTTGGGGAAAATGATCTCCCCCAAGTTCATGAAGAAGTAGATGCTGATATGAAAAGAGTAGAAGTCACGGAAGCCAGGGACAAAGCTAAGGAGAAAACCCAAGCTAGGGAGGAAGTTCAACCTATGTTCAACATTGAAGACGTTGAAGGAGTAGATTTTCTCCAACCCTTCCTCCACGTGATGTCTCCATCCTTGATTGAACTCTTGAGGTTTTGCAAAACAACTCGTGCTCGCAATATTTCCCTTTCTCGTGAAGTTGTTTTGCTGGAAAACCATGTCGCAGATCTCAAAGGTATAAATCAAATATTGATAGCTCTCTTGGAATCAAAGGCAACAACTCCACCACCATCACCACCAAAGGAAGACAACTAAGCATTGGTATGGGCAATCCCCTTGGCTTTTGCCAAGCTTGGGGAAGTTGCCCTGGTATCGTATCACCTTTATAACTTTTGCTTTTACCTTTGTTTTAGTTCTTTCCTTTTCAGTTTTTATTTCTTCTCTTAGTGGAATAAGTCTTTAGTGTTTAGTTTGAGTCTTTTGCTTTGTGTCTCCCCCGATGTATTCGAGCTTGCGAGCTATATAATAAAGAGTATCTTAGTCAAGGGCTTTATTTTGTGCTGTGATCAAAAGTATGAAAAGAACGATAGCATGAAAGATCATGAGATGATCTTATGGAAAGTGATAGCTTCACATATAACAAGTATGATGATTGAAACTTGTTGAGAATAAACCAACATAGACCTCAGTCATTGTTGCAATTAATAAGAAGTAATAAGGAAAGAGAGGTTCACATATAAATATATCATCTTAGACACATTCTACAATTGTGAGCACTCACCAAACTATTACATGCTTAGAAGTAGATGTTGGACAAGGAAGACAACATAATGAATTGTGTTTGCTTGGTTCCAAACAATTTTATATGATTAGAGATCCCTTAGCATGTGACGATTGCTTCCACCTCATATTAGCCAAAACTCCCGCACCAAGTAGAGATACTACTTGTGCATCCATAAACCTCCAACCCAGTTTTGCCATGAGAGTCCACCATACCTATCTATGGATTGAATAAGATCCCTCAAGTAAGTTGTCATCGGTGCAAGCAATAAAAATTGCTCTCTAATATGTATGATCTATTAGTGTGTGGAAAATAATATTTATACGAAACTGTGATGAGGAAGACATAAAAGTGACAGACTGCATAATAAAGTTCTTTATCACAGGAGGCAATATGAAGTGACGTTCCTCCGCACTAAGAGGACACGCATCCAAACCTCAAAAGCGCATGACAACCTCTGCTTCCCTCTGCGAAGGGCCTATCTTATACCTTTACTTTTTGCCCTTGTAAGAGTCATGGTGATCTTCACCAATTCCCCATTTTGCCTTTATCTTGGCTACCGTCACATGCTTGGGAAAGATCTATGTTCATATATCAACTTGGAGATGAGTACTTATGCTTTATTATTGTTGACTTTACCCTTGAGGTAAATGGTTGGGAGGCAAAACTATAAGCCCCTATCTTCCTCTGTGTCCAACTGAAACTTTGATACCATGAGTACCACGTGAGTTGTAACAATTGTGGAAAACAAAAGAGATGATTGAGTATGTGGGTTTGCTTTACAAGCTCTTATTTGACTCTTTCTGATGTTATGATAAATTGCAATTGCTTCAATGACTATGGACTGTTGTTGGCTACTTCCCAGTAAGGTTTTTGCTTCATACTTTGCTTTGTGAAGGAATTGTTACTTTCCCATAGGAATCTTTATGATGTATTGTTGTTCTATGTGTGATCATGATGCCTTCATGTCCGTATTATGTTTTATCGACACCTTCATCCCTAAACATGTGGACATGTTTATGGAACTTGGTTTTCGCTTGAGGACAAGCGAGGTCTAAGCTTGGGGGATTTGATACGTCCATTTTGCATCATGCTTTCATGTTGATTTTTATCGCTTTATGGGCTGTTATATTACCTTGTGGTACCATACTTATGCCTTTTCTCTCTTATTTTGCAAGGTTTATTTGAAGAGGGAGAATACCGGCAGCTGGAATTCTGGACTGGAAAAGGAGCAAGTCTGAGTCCTCTATTCTGCACAACTCCAATTGCCCTGAAAATCAACGTGGATTTTTTTGGGAATATATAAAAAATAATGGGCGAAAGAAGTACCAGAGGGGAGCTAGGGCCCCACAAGCCTGGTAGCCGCCACCCCCCTAGTGGCGGCTACAGGGATTTTGGGTTCCCTAACGGCCCACTGGCCCCCCTCTTTTGCTATATGAAGGGTTTCGTTTCAGAAAAAAAAATCAAGGCAGAGCTTTTTCGTGTATTCTCCGCCGCCACGAGGCGGAACTTGAGCAGATCCAATCTAGAGCTCCGGCAGGACGATCCTGCCGGGTAAACTTCCCTCCCGGAGGGGGAAATCGTCGCCATCGTCATCTCCAACACTCCTCTCATCGGAGGGGAGTCATCTCCATCAACATCTCATCAGCACCATCTCCTCTCCAAACCCTAGTTCATCTCTTGTAACCAATCTCCGTCTCGCGACTCCGATTGGCACTTGTAAGGTTGCTAGTAGTGTTGATTACTCTTTGTAGTTGATGCTAGTTGGATTACTTGGTGGAAGAGTTTATGTTCAAATCCTTGATGCTACTCATTACACCTCTAATCATGATTATAATTATGCTTTGTGAGTAGTTACTTTTGTTCCTGAGGACATGGGATAAGTCATGCTGATAATAGTCATGTGAATTTGGTATTCGTTCTGTATTTTGATATGATGTATGTTGTCTTTTTTCCTTTAGTGGTGTTATGTGAACGTCGACTACATAACACTTCACCATGTTTGGGCCTAGAGGAAGGCATTGGGGAGTAGTAAGTAGATGATGGGTTGCTAGAGTGACAGAAGCTTACACCCCACTCTATGCGTTGCTTCGTAAGGGGCTGATTTGGATCCACTAGTTTAATGCTATGGTTAGACGTTGTCTTAATTCTTCTTTCATAGTTGCGGATGCTTGCCAGAGGGGTTAATCATAAGTGGGATGCTTGTCCAAGTAAGGGCAGTACCCAAGCGCCGGTCCACCCACATATCAAACTATCAAAGTAACGAACGTGAATCACGTGAACATGATGAAACTAGCATGACAGAAATTCATGTGTGTCCTCGGGAGCGTTTTTCCTCCTATAATACTTTGTTCAGGCTTGTCCCTTGCTACAAAAGGGATTGGGCCACTTTGCTGCACCGTTGCTACTACTTGTTACTTGTTACTTTTCACTTGCTACGTTTCACCTCGCTACACCATCACTTGTTACCACTACTTTTAGTGCTTGCAGTTATTACCTTGCTAAAATCTGTTTATCAGAGCCTTCTGCTCCTCGTTGGGTTCGACACTCTTACTTATCGAAAGGACTATGATTGATCCCTTATACTTGTGGGTCATCATGTCATCATTCATGTAGTAATTCACCCAACACGAGCCTTCTTGGCGATGTGATTAGCATGAGCGGTAGCAAAGAAATGGTACATGGCATACGAACACATCTTTTTATCTAGTCCAATGGCATTAGGCTCAAGTTCTCGAAGCTATGTCACTTTGTGAGGAAAAACATGCAATTGTGAGGTAATGGAAATCAAGTACTAGACAAAGTGACCGAGAAAAACCGGCCAACCCAAGAAGAATACACACTTGTGAGATTTTGTGGGTTGTGGCCAAGTTGTATTGTGTCAAGTGTATAATCGTCTACCTCAATGTCATGAGAAGCAATAACAAGGTGTGAGAAAATGAGTTGTTATAGGCCCAAAGTGCATTTCTTAATATTAGCATAAATTGCTGATCTGATAACACTTCAAGTTGGATAACATGTTTGGTATGATCATCGATATGTTTGTCGTATAGTAAGATGACATCAAAGTACAAAGTAACAAATCTGCCAATGAGTTTCCTAAACAATTGGGTCACCAAGTGCATGAGAGTACTAGGTGCTTTGGAGAAGTTATTCTTGGTGTGTAAATAGTTCTCCATTCATCGTTCACATGAAGAAGTATGACGGAACTAGCAAAAGGGCTCAAACATTCGCGAGCATACCCAATGTCAAGTAGCTCGTCATGTGCGTTGAAGATGAAGGCGAGTTGGTCCTTGTTGCTGCATAGCGCAGGAAGATCCCCTGGAGTCTTTGAAGGGAAAGGATCCACGATTTCATGCAAACATGCAACATAGAGCTAGGAAGAGCGTGTGAGGTGTTAGGTAGAATGGCTTCATGTTTGTACATAAGCAGAGTGGGGCACCAATAGGTTGATTTTGTGGATAAGGGGACCATTTCTTTGTTGGCAACCATCATGGGAACACTCATATTGGGCTTTGGCACTTGCTCTCCTTTGGCGCCTCGCTCTCTCACTAGACTGACGATGATAATGATTATGCAAACGTCTTGTCAATGGTTTAGTCTTGTCGGCAATGACTTGGTCCTTAGGTATTTGGGCAAAACACATATTCCTTGTCCTTCAACTTTGAAGCTATAACTATTGTTGGGCCATTGTGGATGACATCACAGTGTAATGCCATGAGCGTCCCAAGATATGACGACAAATAGTCACGGGCATCATGTCACATTCCACCTTGTCAAGATAGGCGCTAATGTTGAAAGATACTTCCATGGTGTCATTAAGCCATTGAACCTTGTAGAGTTGTGGATGGCTCCTGGATTGAGGTGGTATCGCCAAGTTGTGACAACCACCATTATCAGTGATCACTTTGATTGATCTTCCATTGATGCTGACTCTTGTGTGAAATAGGTGGCATTTTCAGTTGGCATCATCTTGTTGTTGACTGATGAAGATCTTTGAGACAACGAGAGCGGGAATGTATTTGTATCACAAAACACTTGATCATCTTTTTCTTGATTTACTTGTTGATGACGAGTAACACGTTATAAACCTTCCATTTCTCCTTCACTTATGGACTAGTGCCCTTCATCTTGATTGACCACCATAGCGCGTATTGTGGGGCACTCAAATGATTTGTGCTCGTGTCCCTTGCATGTGAAGCACTCAATTAGTCTTGCCTTCTTGATCGAGTAACACTACATCCTTATTCAAAGGTCTCAACTTGCTTCCTCCAAGCAAAATTGAACGAGCCATGCTACACGTACGGCATATTTTGTACGATTTACATACGATAGTCATCACCTGCCGTTGGATGAATTCGTGGATGGGTGATATCGTTTTGTCTGGAAATTGTATGCACTTTTCATCGTACATACATCAATTTTGAAATTGAACCCTTCATACGCAGAGCTTGCTGCAGAGAAGACCACTTGACTTTATAGTATGCCTTCTCAAAATCCACTTTGAAAATGACGCCATCAAGTTTCTTTCAATAGATTTCATGTAAAGTTTCATTTAACACAACAACTCCCTGTAGAATGCGTCCTCGTGGCATGAAAGTAGTGTGAGATGGCTAACCATAAAACATGCAATCTGAGTTACACGAGTCGTACCCACTTTGATAGAAATCTTAAAACTAACATTGAGTAGTCAAATGGGTTTGAATTGCTCAATTCTAAATGCCTCTTCCTTCGTAGGCAATAAAGTAATAATTTCAAATTTAAGTCTGAACAACTGAAGTTGACCATCAAAAAGATCATGACCCATGGACATGAAGTCTCCCTTAATAAACTCCCAGCATCTTTCATAGAATTCCGATGGAAATACGTCCAAACCATTAGCCTTATTATTCTTCATGCGTGCGATGGTCTTAAAAACCTTCTTTTTTATAAAGAAAGCATTAAACATCGGACATGGAGTATCTGCTCCCGAGCTCATTTAAGCTCGGATGAACAGTAAAATCGGAAAAACATCAAAAAATGTTCAAAAAATTCTGAAATTCTTTTGGGACAAACTTTGACAAAAGTTCTAAATGCATGCAAAAATTTGATATGAACTAACATTTCTACAAGGCGTGGCAAAATAAACAAAATGGATGCTCTGAAAATGCGCATTTTCAGAGTGTCTATTTTATTTATTTTTTCACGCCTTGTAGAAATGTTAGTTCATGCCAAATTTTTACATGCACTTAAAACTTTTGTAAAAGTTGGTCTCAAAAAAATTTCAAAACTGTTTGAACATTTTTCAATTTTTTTTCGATTTTACTGTTCATCCGAGCTCAAATGAGCTCGGGAGCCGAAAGGCACTTTCGTTAAACATCTTATTATCTTCCGCACATAGCTATGGGATATCCCCCACCGTGCTCTAACTAAAAAACAAAACTCTCCATCGAAGCGTCCAATAGATTTTCAAAAAATTATACCAAAAAATTAGTATCGCAACATCTTATATTTATGAACAAACGTTGTAGATATGAGGATCAAGAAATGCAGACCATGTTGCAAAGTCGGGCCATGAGAATAACCGGTACTCTCCAAGGTTGCGTCGGTGAACATACAAGGCCTGGATTTGTGGTGTCCCGTTGTCGATACTTTAACGTTGCGGAGATCGTGGTTGGTAGATTTGGCCGCAGTTCTGACACGCAAGGAGTCGTCACGAGAGCGGGCACCCGTGTCGATGACCACATTCCACAGGGGGCGAGGGTCCGTCATCCCCCGGTCATGCAGGAAGGAGAAACGTATACAACACCGCCGATCAAGTGCATCACATCACTTCAAGGAAGTATAACCATCAAAGCCGGTCGCGTGTGGACTGTGGAGCTTCCCATCAGGCTCTGCGCAGAGCTCCACGTCGCTAAGCCGGCGGGTGACCTTTGCACCAGTTCAGACCTGCGCTCCTCGTGCTCGGTCGCCATGGCTTTGCCACCACAAACGAAATCACAGCTCAGCCAGTCAAAGCACACCCCGGCAGTAGTCTCGCACGTTCCGGCACCGGACCAGACGCAGACGCAGACGGAAGTTTCCCGAAAAACTCACGCCAAAGCCAACATAAATGTTTACCGAAGAACCAAAAAATCGAACCCACGGCAGCGACGCGCGCGCGCGTCACGTCCAAGCGCGCGCGCTGGCGCACCTGCCCCGCCGCGACAACCACCGTCCCGTGCGCCGTGCGTCACAACTCACAACTACAAAACGGGGCGGTCTCCGGAAACGAGCCTGCCCACTAGCACAGCACAACTACAAAACGGGGCAGTCTCCGGAAACGATCCTGCGGATTAGCACAGACGAGACGCGCGCGCGGCGACGTAAAGGATGGATCGCCGCCGCGGGAGCGCGCTGCGGAAGCGGCCGCCGGCGATAGACGCGGCGCGCGCGGAGACGGGGAGGGGCGGCGAGAGCGAGGTGGGCGAGGAAGAGGAGCCGGTGAGCCCGACGGGGCGGCTGTTCCGGGAGCCGCACTTCAGCTGCTACATCGTGTCCGTGTTCGGCCTCGGCGCGCGGGTCGACCTGGCCGCCGTGCGGGCCGGGCTCGAGGCCACCCTCGCGCGCCACCCACGCTTCTGCAGCGTCCAGGTGCGTTCGTATGCTCGCTCGCGCGCGCGCGCCATCGTTCCGTTTCGATTCATGAACAGCGTCCAGGTTCTCATGCGCCGTGCGTAGAATGCTCAGTTCGTTCGGCGATTCATATAATTGGCTGGTGACGAGGCCATGAGGGTCACTGTGTACTGTTTTTATTTTAAGCATTACTCGGCACCGAGCGCGCGCCGGTCACAACTCAATAGTTAGATTCACGGGCCGCATCGGTCTCTAATGCAGTAAAAACCCTTTGATGCAGCAAATTTATGCCACCACAAAGCAAATTTCGTCCACGGTTACAACAACAATATGATTATAGAAAAAATATCAACGTGGTCGTAGGAAAAAAAAAACGACGTTGTTGATACGTGGTAGCAAAACAAAATGTGGTTTGTAGCAAAACAATCCGGTGAACTCAGGTTGCAACTCTCACGAACGTGTATGCAACTTTTTTAATAAACGGTTGCAACAAAAATTGATATCGGTTGTAGCAAAAATTAACACGGTTGTAACAAAAATCAAACGCCGGTTATAGCAAAATATCCAACCAACTCAAGTTGCAACCAAACGTAAATGTAACTTTAATGGACAAATTGTAGCAAAATGAAAAACGGTTATAGCAAATTTAAACGTGGTTACAGTAAATCTAAACGAAAAAATGTTGCAAGCCCTGACCAGCCAGCTGCGCGGGACCGCCGAACGATTCGACCGACGCGCCGGCTGAAAACGTTTACCTTTTATTTTTTTGTGAAATATTTTTTTCCAAGTTTGTATACTATTCCTAGTTCCCAAGTTCTATGATTGGCACTTGGTAGTAAAGCGTATTCACTATTCAGCCGACCCAAACAAAACAAGGCCTACGTAGTACCTACATAGCACCTTTTAGTTATATGGTTTACATGTCATAGACTTAATTTTTTACCGAATCTTGTCACATTTATGCTGATCATTTTGTTAGCCATATTAATTTTTTACAAACATACTTTACCCAAGATTAATTGTGACCAAATTAGTCATGAATCAAACGTGCCCTTAGTTTTCTTCATCCTACTTTTCTTTCTTGAAACTAAAGGTTGGCCTTTGTTTAACAAGGGAGTGCATTTTTAGGAAATTTTCAAAAGAAGGCGATTGTTGTCACTGCGAGTGTTGGAGCTACATCACTAAATTTGGGTGGGCCACTAGTAAGAAAACCCACTATAGTTGCATTCATAACCCAGTAAGCTGTCAACCCCCCACTGTATTTTCCATGGATTGGGTGGGTCGTATCCCTTTTTCGTAACACATAGCTCCGCCAGTGGTCGTTGCTGCTGCTCCTGCATGAGGTGATAGATAAAAGAAAGGGAGTGCTAACACCTAGCACTAATACTACCTCCGTCCTAATTTACTAGGCATGTTTGTATTTTATGGTATATTTTGATCATAGTTTTAACTAATAAAATGTTAGTGCATGTCATATTAAATTCTATCGTTGAATTCGTATTGAAAAATAGTTCCAATGATTTTTTTATGACACACATTAATATTTTGTTAGTTAAATCTAAGATTCAAATTTAACACAAAATATAAAAGGATCAATAAATCAATACAAAGGTAGTAATAGTGAAAGGTAGCCTTCTCCAGAGCGCTTTCAGTTGTTATGAGTGAACAATACCTGCATTTTGATCACATCTCGAGCCAGCCAGGTTGATAAAAACATGCAACAAACCAACATTTGCATATTGTTTGGTTGCCTTGCATCAAAGGACACTTTAAGGCCGACTGTTTGGTTGCCCGCATTTTGTTGGGGAACGTCGCATGGGAAATAAAAAATTTCCTACGCGCACGAAGTCCTATCATGGTGATGTCCATCTACGAGAGGGGATTTCTGATCTACGTACCCTTGTAGATCGCACAGCAGAAGCGTTAAGAAACGCGGTTGATGTAGTGGAACGTCCTCACGTCCCTCGATCCGCCCCGCGAACCGTCCCACGATCCGTCCCACGATCTAGTGCCGAACGGACGGCACCTCCGCGTTCAGCACACGTACAGCTCGACGATGATCTCGGCCTTCTTGATCCAGCAAGAGAGACGGAGAGGTAGATGAGTTCTCCGGCAGCGTGACGACGCTCCGGAGGTTGGTGGTGATCTAATCTCAGCAGGGCTCCGCCCAAGCTCCGCAGAAACGCGATCTAGAGGAAAAACCGTGGAGGTATGTGGTCGGGCTGCCGTGACAAAAGTTGTCTCAAATCAGCCCTAATAGCTCCATATATATAGGAGGAGGGGAGGGGAGGCTTACCTTGAGGCTCAAGGAGCCCCAAGGGCTGCGCCACCAAGGGGAGGAGGAGTCCTTCTCCAATCCTAGTCCAACTAGGATTGGAAGGTGGAGTCCTTCTCTTCCTTCCCACCTCCTTTTTTTTCTTTTCTCTTTGATTTTCTATCTATGGCGCATAGGGCCTTCTTGGGTTGTCCCACCAGCCCACCAAGGGCTGGTGCGCCACCCCCAAGGCCTATGGGCTTCCCCGGGGTGGGCTGCCCCCCCCCCCCCCCCCCGGTGAACATCCGGAACCCATTCGTCATTCCCGGTACATTTCCGGTAACTCCGAAAACCTTCCGGTAATCAAATGAGGTCATCCTATACATCAATCTTCGTTTCCGGACCATTCTGGAAACCCTCGTGACGTCCGTGATCTCATCCGGGACTCCGAACAACATTCGGTAACCAACCATATAACTCAAATATGCATAAAACAACGTCGAACCTTAAGTGTGCAGACCCTGCGGGTTCGAGAACTATGTAGACATGACCCGAGAGACTCCTTGGTCAATATCCAATAGCGGGACCTGGATGCCCATATTGGATCCTACATATTCTACGAAGATCTTATCGTTTGAACCTCAGTGCCAAGGATTCATATAATCCCGTATGTCATTCCCTTTGTCCTTCGGTATGTTACTTGCCCGAGATTCGATCGTCAGTATCCGCATACCTATTTCAATCTCGTTTACCCGCAGGTCTCTTTACTCGTTCCGTAATACAAGATCCCGCAACTTACACTAAGTCACATTGCTTGCAAGGCTTGTGTGTGATGTTGTATTACCGAGTGGGCCCTGAGATACCTCTCCGTCACACGGAGTGACAAATCCCAGTCTCTATCCATACTAACTCAACGAACACCTTCGGAGATACCTGTAGAGCATCTTTATAGTCACCCAGTTACGTTGCGACGTTTGATACACACAAAGCATTCCTCCGGTGTCAGTGAGTTATATGATCTCATGGTCATAGGAACAAATACTTGACACGCAGAAAACAGTAGCAACAAAATGACACGATCAACATGCTACGTCTATTAGTTTGGGTCTAGTCCATCACATGATTCTCCTAATGATGTGATCCCGTTATCAAGTGACAACACTTGCCTATGGTCAGGAAACCTTGACCATCTTTGATCAACGAGCTAGTCAACTAGAGGCTTACTAGGGACAGTGTTTTGTCTATGTATCCACACATGCACTGTGTTTCCAATCAATACAATTATAGCATGGATAATAAACGATTATCATGAACAAAGAAATATAATAATAACTAATTTATTATTGCCTCTAGGGCATATTTCCAACACATTTATGCTTAAGGGGTAAGCAGATGCAAACCACAATTATTTGGTTGCATACATGTTTGTATTATCCTCACCCCATTCACATTTCATGGCCTTACCATAACATTATGTATAACAACAAGCATAGCACTAACAACAACTAAACATGAAGCTTAATAACAACAAACAATACAAAAATATAAACAAGAGATATACCCATTCTGCTAAGTAGCTAGCATCCATACTGCTGACAAAAGTAAGTTTTAAGACAGCAGGGTATCCCATGCCCCCATGCTTTAGCACAAGGGTGTTGAGCCGTGAACAAAATATTAACAGTTTCACAGCAAGTTCTTCCATCACCGCAACAAACTAACTAGAAGTTCATACTAACATAGTTCAGAGGGCGAAATATACATCACCGATGCAGCTGTGCCTGCTGCAGCACACCCTGCACCATATGGAGCCGTCGTGGTTGTGGATTTGAACATTAAGGCCTAGGCCGAAGATGTGCAGCACGATGTCGGGGATGATCTTGTGGCGACAACAGAAATAGTGACAGCCTCTGCCAAGCACCATGTGCCCTCAAAGTTTTGGACTTGAACCTAGAACTCGCACCACTCGTTCGCTGAGAGACTGACCACACGCTGGAACTTGACCGTGAGCCACTCCTTCATCACCTCCATGAACTTGGGAGGGATGATGAGCATGGCGAGATCCTCCTCGTCTTGGATTTGCACATAGAACCGAAGGGGCTCTCGGGACCCCTCCTCATGGCCAGTCCTAGGAGCTCGTTGCCTTGAACATGGCAGGCTCATGAAGGCGGCCTTGTCAGGCAGGTTCACCCTCTTGAGCCAGTGGTTCATGGGGATGTAGTCCACGACGGCCTCTTCGTCGACGATGACATGTGCTCCTCCCCGGCCCTGTCTCACCCCGTCTTCATCACATTGTCACGTAAGAAGACATTGATTAGTAACATGGGCATTGGCATGATACATTTGTACTAGTACTACCTAAAGAAGCAAACACATTGGTCCTATCTACGATGAATACCATGCGCGTAGCAAAATCATGCACCAATCTAGCTAGCATGCACATGAACACGAAGCATGAACATGAGAGACAACACCAATATAACTAACTAGCACATGAACCCTAAGCATGAACATCAAACACAACACCTAACTTGCATCATGAACCCTAAGCACGAACATCAAACACAACACCTAACTTGAATCATGAACACTAAGCACGAACATCAAACACATCACCTAACTAGCACGATGAACACATTGTTCTGCATGAGCACTAAGCATGAACATGAAACACAACAACTATCTATAATGCCCATGAACACAATATACATCATGAGAAACACTAAGCACTAAGCAGTAAGCACTACGCTTGAACATGAAACACACAACAATCTAGCATGCCTATGAACACATCTATTGTGCCTATGAAGACTACTAAGCATGCACATCAAACACCTAACAAGCAAGAACACTACTATCCAGCCTATAAACAGTACCGCACAAGAAGAAGTCGGATCCAATGCATGCTGATGATGAAAACCCTAATCTACAAATCCATGAGCACAGAGGGGATTTCGATCTTACCGGAGCGACTGGAGCGTATGCCGTCCGGGGAGAAAACCCCGATGGGAAGGAGATGGCCGGTGAAAAGGAGGAGGAGCCGCAAATGCCAACGGTCGTCGACATTGGCTAGGTGCTTGTGGCCACGCGCGCGGTCAAGGAGGAGGGCGCCGGCATCCATGGAACAAACCCTTGGATGAAAAAAGAACCCAACAGGGGTTCCGACCAACGGCACGGTCACCGCCTCCTCTGGCGGCACCACCGAACCCATGACCATGAGGTCCAGATACGACAGTAAAGCTGAGCGACCGACACCGCATTGGCCGGACGTGACGGCCTAGTGTACATCGGAGACGACGGCCGTAGAGCCTGCATTAGGTTCACCCCCCGGAATTCGCCAAAGCCGACAACTCATCGCTCGTGGATGCGGTTTTGGCTGATGGTGATGAGGGTCAGGGGACGGCGCGGCGACGGGCGACTCATCGGAGAAGAGGAGAGGAGAGGAGAGGAGAGCTTGGGGCGATGAGGGGAGTGAGAGGAAGTGGTGTGAATGGAGTAATGGACGGTGACACGGGAGGTTGAGGGAGTTATGACACGTCCCGTCCGTCTTCCGCGCTTCCGAGGCGTATACCCAACAGCCACGCGTGGCCGCGCTTCGTGTGGCTGCGAAAAAACTGTCGATTTGGCATGAGCTCGCGGGTTAGGTCTTAAACTGTTTATTTTTTCGTACAGATCAAAACCTGGATGCAGTGTAGACAACCAAACATCGCTTTTCCGTCCCGTAGAGATCTAGTTGGTCCAAATGCGAGCAACCAAACACCTCTTTGTTGAACTTTTCCGGGCTAGTTGAGAAGTACAATATTGACCTTTTGATGGAGCTGGGCTTCTCGGTAATAATACGTGATAGTTCAGTGTATTGATTGGTCCTGCAATCTGTAATATTATCATGTGTTCCGTGTGCCTTAAGAAACACTCTCTGCAGCCTGAACCGCATGATGTGATTTTGATTTTGTAGCTCGACTGATCGATCCAAATGATACAACCAAGTACACTACGAGCCTGGCAAGCTCTCATTCGTCCGCGCCTAGTAAAGTCATGCATCAAACCAAACCAAACCAAACCTCATTTCTCAAGGAACTACTGTACTAACTGCATGCTAGCAGGGAAAAACCAAAGGAAACACAAAAGTTCAGCACTCTTCTCATGCATCACATGCCAAATGCCCATGCTTGCAGGTGATTGACGAGCTGGAGGAGGACGCGAGGCCGAAGTGGGTCCGGACCACGGTGAACCTCGACGACCACGTCATCGTACCGCACCTGGACCCCACCGCCACGTCGGCAGACCCAGACAGGGCCCTTGAGAAGTACGTGTCGTCTCTGTCCACGCTCCCCATGGACCACTCCCGCCCGCTCTGGGAGCTGCACGTCCTCGACTTCCCCACCTCCGACGCCGCCGCCGCCGTCGTGCTCCGCGTGCACCACTCCGTCGGCGACGGCGTCTCGCTGCTGTCCCTCTTCATCGCCTGCACCCGCCGCGCCGCGGACCAGGGCGCGCTGCCGGAGCTGCCGGCCACCGGCGCACCCCGTCGCGCCGGCCCCGTGCACGCCCTGCCTTCGCGCCCGCGCCACCGGCCGCGGTCGTCATGGGGCGCCCTGGCGTTCCTCGCCGCGTGGGTCGCGTCGTTGCTCGTGCTCGCGTGGCACACGCTGGTGGACGTCGCGTGCTTCGCCGCGACGGCGACGGCGATGCTGGGCGACCCGCCAACGCTGTTCAAGGGCGCGGAGGGCGTGGAGTTCCGGCCCAAGCGCTTCGTGAACCGCACGCTCAGCCTCGACGACGTCAAGTACGTCAAGAACACCATGAGCTGCGTACGTGCATCCTTATTCTATTTATTCTTTTTCTCTGGAAGATGATTAGATGATCCCCTTATTTGAAGGTGATTGACTCGCTGGATTGCGATCCTTCTCTGCAGACTGTGAACGATGTGCTGCTTGGAGTGACGTCTGCGGCATTGTCTCGGTTTTATTTTCGGAAAACAGGTGAGGATGAGATCAAGCCCAAGTAATTTGAACTGGTCATCTTGTCAATACGTTGTGGGATTTGTTGTAATTAACCCGCCCTAAACAAATTTCAGAAGAAAGTAGCAGAAAGAGCATCAAGGTGCGGTCCACTCTGCTTGTTAACCTGAGGAAGACGCCCGGCCTACATGTAAGCGCGGCGGCGAGCATCGATCCATGTCCTCGTTGATAATTTGTGTTTAGTCCTGTATGTCCTCATCACTGATTAAAGTGTGTTGCGGCCGTGTAGGCATTGGCTACAATGATGGAATCCGGCAAGGACAACGGCGCGGAGTGGGGCAATCGGCTTGGCTACATGATACTCCCGTTCCACATAGCCATGCACGACGACCCTCTCGAGTACGTCCGGAAGGCCACCAAGGTTGCGCGCAGGAAGAAGAGCTCCATGGAATCGGTCTTCACCTACTGGAGCGCGTCGGTGATAATGAAAATCTTTGGAATCAAGGTGGGAATAAATAGTGTTGAACCATCGCATACATTCCTACCATACTTGCTCTGTACTGGTATATGTTCAAGGCTAAGCTGTTAATTAATTGAACATTCTACAGGCAGCAGCTTCTCTGTGCTACGGCATGATGAGGAACACCACCCTGTCCTTCTCCAACATGGCCGGCCCAAGCGAGCAGGTGGTGTTCTACGGCCACCCAATTGTCTACATTGCGCCCAGCGTCTATGGCCACCCACATGTAAGTTCTTCTCAAGCTTGCCGATAGAGTTCATTGTTTTCTGGATTAATTTGCTGGCTCGGTAATGCCGTCAGTTGTTTCATAGGATACCACAGGTGACAGGTCGTTTTGTCTGGAAATGTGATGTCTGTCAATTGTTAATCATTTGGTTTGGTTTTGATGTGTACTACAGGCACTGACCATGCATTATCAGAGTTACATGAACATTATCAAGCTAGTGCTAGCAACAGAGGAGGAACAGTTTCCGGATGCTCATGAGCTTCTGGATGACTTTGCCGAGTCTCTCAAGCTCATTCGGGAGGCAGCTTCAGCGAAAAACACGAGACACAAATAAGGATGTTTCTCAGTAGAATGTAGACAGGGAGAGATGGATGTGCACAAATTTCCGAAGATTCTCGACGTGTTACTACAATTGTAGGGATCGACCATATATAGATTTCTTACAGGTTCTTGACGTATTCTTCCATTGGTAAGGATTGACCAATGACCATGGTATTTTCAAATATTCGTGTATTGTTGCAATTGCAGCGTTGTAGGGATCGACCATCTGTGATGGACATTACGCGTAAGAAGCAGAGTTGAAAGCTTTCTCTTGATCCAAAAATAAAGCTTTCTCTATTATTTCGATAGAAGGCGCTTTATTACTTAAAAGATCTATCATTATACCCGACCTCCAAATAACTGAGATGTACATAGTCATAATTGAGTTTAAATTTTTAAAAAAGGCGTAATACATGTAATCATATGGAGATTGTGTATGTCTAAGACATAGGAGGGCCAATCTGAAGATCATGCTGTCTTTCATGCCGGGTAAAAAATTCCCTCGTCGTGGCCTCTAATCGTTACAAACCTTCGTAAATAAGTCTCGATTCTCCATACGTTGTAGAGAGAACCATAAACAGAGCGTACCGGTACATTTGTACATAACTTGAATAAAAGAAATACTTTTCATTAAGAACCTTATCATTTCTACATAGCCAAAGTGATCAAATAACGACAAGTGCATATTCGACCCCGTGTAACTAGTTGCCGAATATATTGGAAACATTATGTGGAGGATACAAGCGAGAAGCTACGTGGATGACTGACCATATAAAATGAGCCAACTTGCATTGAGAAAAAATGTTTTATTGTCTTGTCATGATGAAAAAACACATATTGCATATGTCGAGGCAACGATCCCCACAATGAGTACTAGGGGTCGGAACGAGGGGCGAAGCCTAGCTACGACACAATTGTATCACTCGGATTTGGCGAGTTTGGGCCCTTCCCGGAGAGGTAAAGACCATACGTCTCGTGCCTGGAGGCTTATGTTTTTTCTCGGGGTGTATGGTTATAGAGGGTGTTGAACCCTTGTCCAGGAGCTCGAGGTCGGCTTATATAGAGTGCGCCTTGACCCGTTGAGCATCATTACAAGGGCATTTAATGGGGTTAACTACATGAGTTACTAGAAACTGCAGCTCTAACTACGACCTTTACTGATAACGCTAGCTATGACTGCATTTTATGTATGGCGTCAAGTACCTTGGTCGTTTTTTTCTCCCACGTCGCCCATGCCTTCTCTTTGTTCAAGTGTTGGAGCCTGTTTGATTCGCAGGGAGGTGTCCGAGTGACTTGGTAGATTCGAGTGGATCCGAAGTATGCATCTGAATGTAATTGTAGTCCTGAGACTTCAATGATAGTGTGGGGGTCCTATGTGGACCCTGGATGTCTCGTCCATGACCCTACCACTAGTAGGTAGTGTTGGAAATATGCCCTAGAGGCAATGCTAAAATAATAATTATTATATTTCCTATTTCAAGATAATCGTTTATTATCCATGCTATAATTGTATTGAATGAAAACATAAATGCATGTGTGGATATATAGACAAAACTATGTCCCTAGTAAGCCTCTAGTTAACTAGCCAGTTGATCAAGGATGGTTATGGTTTTCTGACCATATGCAAGTGTTGTCACTTGATGATTGGATCACATCATTGGAAGAATGATGTGATGGACAAGACCCAAACTATAAACGTAGCATGTGATCGTGTCATTTTGTTGCTATTGTTTTCTGCGTGTCAAGTATTCATTAATATGACCATGAGATCATGTAACTCACTAACACCAGAGGAATACCTTGTGTGTATCAAACGTCGTAACGTTACTGGGTGGCGATAAAGGTGCTCTACAGGTATCTCCGAAGGTGTCCGTTGAGTTAGCGTGGATCAAGACTGGGATTTGTTACTCCGTGTGACGGAGAGGTATCTCGGGGCCCAATCGGTAATACAACATCACATATAAGCCTTGCAAGCAATGTGGCTAAAGTGTTAGTCACGGGATCTTGTATTACGGAACGAGTAAAGAGACTTGCATAGTTCTCGAACCCACACGGTCTGCACACTTAAGGTTCGATGACGTTTTGGTATAGTTGAGTTATAGGTGTTGGTGACCGAAGGTTCGTTCGGAGTCCCAGATGAGATCACGGACGTCACGAGGGTTTACGGAATGGTCCGGAAATGAAGATTGATATATAGGATTGTTTCATTTGGCTTCCGGAAAGTTTTCGGGCATTGCCGGCAGTGTACCGGGAGTGACGAATGGGTTCCGGGTTTTTACCGGGAGGGGGCGACCCACCCGGGAGAGAACCTAATAGCCCATGGGTGGCGCACCAGCCCTTGGTGGGCTGGTGAGGCCATCCCAACAGGGCTATTTCGGCCAAGAGGAAAAAATCAAAGGAGAAAGAAAAAAAAGGAAAAAAGAGAGGAGGTGGGAAGGAAGGAAGGGATTCCTCCCTCCAAACTGACTTGGAGGAGGATCCCTCCTCCCTTCGGCCGGCGCCCTAGAGGCAAGCCTCACCCCTTGGCTCCTCCTATATATACTTGAGGTTTAGGGCTCTTTGAGACACAACTTTGCCACGTGCAACCCTAAACCTCTACTTCGTAGTTCTTCCTCTAGATCGGTTTTCTGCGGAGCTCGGGCGGAGCCCTACAGGAATAGATCATCACCATCACCGGCGCGTCGTCATGCTACCGGAGAACTCATCTACTTCCTCATCTCTCTTGTTGGATCAAGAAGGCGGAGATCGTCATCGAGCTGTACGTGTGCTGAACGCGGAGGTGCCGTCTGTTCGGTGCTAGATCACGACGGATCGTGGGACGACGGTGATTTGAATCACGAAGATGTTCCACTACATTAACCGCGTTTCTTAACGCTTCCCACTTAACGATCTACAAGGGTATGTGGATCCGATCCCCCTCTCGTAGATGAACATCACCATGATAGGTCTACGTGTGCGTAGGAAATTTTTTGTTTCCCATGCAACGTTCCCCAACAGGTAGCTGTTGGGGAACGTCGCAAGGGAAACACAAATTTTCCTACACGCACGAAGACCTTTCATGGTGATGTCCATCTACGAGAGGGGATTTTCGATCTACGTACCCTTGTAGATCGCACAGCAGAAGCGTTAGTGAACGCGGTTGATGTAGTGGAACGTCCTCACGTCCCTCGATCCGCCCCGCGAACCGTCCCGCGATCAGTCCCACGATCTAGTGCCGAACGGACGGCACCTCCGCGTTCAGCACACGTACAGCTCGACGATGATCTCGGCCTTCTTGATCCAGCAAGAGAGATGGAGAGGTAGATGAGTTCTCCGGCAGCGTGACGGCGCTCCGGAGGTTGGTGATGATCTTATCTCGGCAGGGCTCCGCCCGAGCTCCGTAGAAACGCGATCTAGAGGTAAAACCGTGGAGAGATGTGGTCGGGCTGCCATGGCAAAGTTGTCTCAAATCAGCCCTAAAACCTTCGTATATATAGGTGGGAGAGGGGGGGGCCTTGCCTTGGGGCTCAAGGAGCCCCAAGGGGGTCGGCCGAGCCAAAGGGGGGAAGGTCTCCCCTTCCAAACCGAATCCAACTTGGTTTGGAAGGTGGAGTCCTTCTTCCCTTTCCCACCTCCTCCCTTTTTTTTTTCTTTTCTCTTTGATTTTCTTCCTATGGCGCATAGGGACTTCTTGGGCTGTCCCACCAGCCCACTAAGGGCTGGTGCGCCATCCCCAAGGCCTATGGGCTTCCCCGGGGTGGGTTGCCCCCCCGGTGAACACCCGGAACCCATTCGTCATTCCCGGTACATTCCCGGTAACTCCGAAAACCTTCCGGTAATCAAATGAGGTCATTCTATATATCAATCTTCGTTTCCGGACCATTTCGGAAACCCTCGTGACATCCGTGATCTCATCCGGGACTCCCAACAACATTCTGTAACCAACCATATAACTCAAATACGCATAAAACAACGTCGAACCTTAAGTGTGCAGACCCTGCGGGTTCGAGAACTATGTAGACATGACCCGAGAGACTCCTCGGTAAATATCCAATAGCGGGACATGGATGCCCATATTGGATCCTACATATTCTACGAAGATCTTATCGTTTGAACCTCAGTGCCAAGGAGTCATATAATCCCGTATGTCATTCCCTTTGTCCTTCGGTATGTTACTTGCCCAAGATTCGATCGTCAGTATTCGCATACCTATTTCAATATCGTTTACCGGCAAGTCTCTTTACTCGTTCCGTAATACAAGATCCCGCAACTTACACTAAGTCACATTGCTTGCAAGGCTTGTGTGTGATGTTGTATTACCGAGTGGGGCCCGAGATACCTCTCCGTCACACGGAGTGACAAATCCCAGTCTCGATCCATACTAACTCAACGAACACCTTCGGAGATACCTGTAGAGCATATTTATAGTCACCCAGTTAAGTTGCGACGTTTGATACACACAAAGCATTCCTCCGGTGTTAGTGAGTTATATGATCTCATGGTCATAGAAACAAATACTTGACACGTAGAAAACAGTAGCAACAAAATGACACGATCAACATGCTACGTCTATTAGTTTGGGTCTAGTCCATCACATGATTCTCCTAATGATGTGATCCCGTTATCAAGTGACAACACTTGCCTATGGTCAGGAAACCTTGACCATCTTTGATCAACGAGCTAGTCAACTAGAGGCTTACTAGGGACAGTGTTTTGTCTATGTATCCACACATGCACTGTGTTTCCAATCAATACAATTATAGCATGGATAATAAACGATGATCATGAACTAAGAAATATAATAGTAACTAATTTATTATTGCCTCTAGGGCATATTTCCAACATTCTCCCACTTGCACTAGAGTCAATAATCTAGTTCACATCACCATGTGATTCCAACGAATCCAACACCCATATATTTATGGGGTCTGATCATGTCTTGCTCGTGAGAGAGTTTTTAGTCAACGGTTCTGAAACTTTCAGATCCATGTGTTCTTTACAAATCTTTATGTCATCTTATAGATGTTGCTACTATGTGCTATTCGGAAATACTCCAAATATCTACTCTACTATACGAATCCGTTTCACTACTCATAGTTATTCGGATTAGTGTCAAAGCTTGCATCGACGTAACACTTTACGACGAACTCTATAACCACCTCCATAATCAAGAAAAATTCCTTAGTCCACCAGTTACTAAGGATAAATTTTGACCGCTGATCAGTGATTCAATCCTGGATCACTCTGTGTACCTCTTAACACACTTGCTGCAAGGCACACATCAGGTGCGGTACTCAGCATGGCATACTTTAGAGTCTACGGCTAAGGCATAGAAGACGACCTTCGTCTATTCTCTTTATTCTGCCGTGGTCGGGTTTTGAGTCTTACTCAAATTCACACCTCACAACACAACCAAGAACTCCTTCTTTGCTGATCTATTTTGAACTCCTTCAAAACTTGTCAAGGCATGCATTTTCTTGAAACTTCTATTAAGCGTTTTGATCTATCTCCATAGATCTTGATGCTCAATGTTCAAGTAGCTCAATCCAGGTATTCCTTTGAAAACTCCTTTCAAACAACCTTGTATGCTTTACAGAAATTCTACATTACTTCTGATCCACAATATGTCAACCACATATACTTATCAGAAATTCTATAGTGCTCCCACTCACTTATTTGGAAATACAAGTTTCTCATCAACCTTGTACAAACCCAAAACCTTTGATCATCTTATCAAAGTGTATATTCCAACTCCGAGATGCTTGCACTAGTCCATCGAAGGATTGCTGGAGCTTGCATACCTGCTAGTATCTTTAGGATTGACAAAACCTCCTGGTTGTATCACATACAATGTTTGCTCAAGGAAACCGTCGAGGAAACAATGTTTTGACATCCTACATGCAATATTTCATAAATAATGCAGCAACTAATAACATAACTCTAACAGACTTTTAGCATCGCTACGAGTGAGAAAGTCTCATCATAGTCAACTGTTTGATCTTGTCGGAAACATCTTTGCGACAAGTCGATCTTTTCTTAGTAGTGACTTATCACCATCATCGTCTGTCTTCCTTTTCTCAATAGTCCTATGACCATCAAGTAGTTCTTCCAAAGTCTACACTTTGTTTTCATACATGGATCCTCTCTCGGATTTCATGGCCTCCAGCCATTTGTCGGAATCCGGGCCGACCATTGCTTTCTCCGTAACTCGTAGGTTCACTGTTGCTCAACAACATGACCTCCAAGACAGGGTTACCATACCACTCTGCAGTAGTACGCGATCTTGTCAACCTACGAGGCTTGTAATAACTTGATCCGATGCTCGATGATCACCATCATCAGCTTTCACTTCAATTTGGTGTAGGCGCCACAGGAACAACTTCCTGCGCCCTGCTACACACTGGTTGAAGTGATGGTTCAATAACCTCATCAAGTTCTACCACCCTCCCACTCAATTCTTTCGAGAGAAACCTTTCCTCGAGAAAGGATCCGTTTCTAGAAACAAACACTTTGCTTTCGGATCTGAGATAGGAGATGTACCCAACTATTCTGGAAATCCTATGAAGATGCATTTATCCGCTTTGGGTTCGAGCTTATCAGACTGAAACTTTTTCACATAAGTGTCGAAGCCCCAAAGTTTCAAGAAACGACAGTTTAGATTTCTCTAAACCTCAATCTGTACTGTGTCATCTCAACGGAAATATGCGGTGCCCTATTTAAAGTTTATGCGGTTGTCTCTAATGCATAACCATAAACGATAGTGGTAATTCGATAAGAGACATAATAGCATGCAGGCTATGACGTTCAGACACATCATCACACTATGATGTTCCAGGTGGCATGAACTGCAAAACAATTTCCACATTGTCTTAACTGTGTACTAAAACTCGTAACTCAGATATTCATTTCTATGATCATATCGTAGACCGTATATCCTCTTGTTACGATGAACTTCACTCTGAAACATAATTGAATTTTTCAATATTTCAGACTTGTGATTCATTAAGTAAACACTCTTGTATCTACTCAAATCGTCATTGAAGTAAGAACATAATGATATCCACTGCGTGCCTCAGCACCCATTGGACTGCATACATCAAAATGTATCACTTCCAGCAAGTTACTATCTTGTTTCATCTCAATGAAAACAAGGCCTTGCTCATGTGGTATGATTTGCATGTCACTAGTGATTCAAAATCAAGTGAGTATAAAGATCCATCAGCATGGAGCCTCTTCATGCAATTTATACCAACATGACTCAAGCGGCAGTGCCACAAGTAAGCGGTACTATCATCATTACCTCGTATCTTTTGGCACCAATATCATGAACATGTGTAACACTACGATCGAGATTCAATAAACCATTGAAGGTGATTATTCAAGCAAATAGAGTAACCATTATTCTCTTTAAATGAATAATCGTATTGCAATAAACACGATCCAATCATGTTCATGCTTAACGCAAGCACCAAATAACAATTATTTAGGTTTAACACCAATCCCGATGGTAGAGGGAGCGTGCGATGTTTGATCATATCAACCTTGGAAACACTTCCAACACGTATCGTCACCTCGCCTTTAGCTAGTCTTCGTTTATGCCGTAGCTTTCATTCCGTGTTACTAATCACTTAGCAACCGAACCGATATCCAATACCCTCATGCTACTAGGAGTACTAGTAAATACACATCAACATCATGTATATCGAATATACTTCTTTCGACTTTTGCCAGCCTTCTTATCTACCAAGTATCTAGAGTTGCTCCGCCTCAGTGACTGTTCCCCTCATTACAGAAGCACTTAGTGTCGGGTTTGGGTTTAATCTTAGGTCTCTTCATTAGTGCAGCAACTGTTTTGCCGTTTCACGAAGTATCCCTTCTAGCCCTTGCCTTTCTTGAAACTTAGTGGTTTTACAAACCATCAACTATTGATGCTCCTTCTTGATTTCTACTTTCGCAGTGTCAAACATCGCGAATCGCTCAAGGATCATTGTATCTATCCTTGATATGTTATAGTTCATCACGAAGCTCTCACAGCTTGGTGGCAGTGACTTTGGAGAACCATCACTATCTCATCTGGAAGATTAACTCCCACTTGATTCAAGTGATTGTCGTACTCAGACAATCTGAGCACACGCTCAACGATTTAGCTTTTCTCCTTTACTTTGTGGACAAAGAATCTTGTCGAGGTCTCGTACCTCTCAACAAGGGCACGAGCATGAAATCACAATTTCATCTCTTTAGAACATCACTTATGTTCCGTGACCTTTCAAAACGTCTTCGGTGCCTTGCTTCTAAGCCATTAAGTATTTTGCACTGAACTATCGTGTAGTCATCAGAAACGTGTATGTGGGATGTTCAGAGCATCCACAGACGACGCTCGAGGTGCAGCACACCGAGTGGTGCATTAAGGACATAAGCCTTCTGCGCAGCAACGAGGACAATCCTCTTCAAAGTTTGCTACTATCAACTTTCAACTAAATTTTCTCTAGGAACATATAAAAACAGTAGAGCTATAGCGCAAGCTACGTCGTAAGTCACAAAGACCATTAGACTATGTTCATGACAATTAGTTCAATTAATCATATTACTTAAGAACTCCCACTCAAAAAGTACATCTCTCTAGTCATTTGAGTGGTACATGATCCAAATCCACTATCTCAAGTCTGATCATCACGTGAGTCGAGAATAGTTTCAGTGGTAAGCATCTCTATGCTAATCATATCAACTATACGATTCATGCTCGACCTTTCGGTCTCATGTGTTCCGAGGCCATGTCTGCACATGCTAGGCTCGTCAAGCTTAACCCGAGTGTTCCGCGTGTGCAACTGTTTTGCACCCGTTGTATGTGAACGTTGAGTCTATCACACCCGATCATCACGTGGTGTCTCGAAACGAAGAACTATCGCAACGGTGCACAGTCGGGGAGAACGCAATTTCGTCTTGAAATTTTAGTGAGTGATCACCTCATAATGCTACCGTCGTTCTAAGAAAGATAAGGTGCAAAAAGGATTAACATCACATGCAATTCATAAGTGACATGATATGGCCATCATCATGCGCTTCTTGATCTCCATCACCAAAGCACCGACACGATCTTCTTATCACCGGCGTCACACCATGATCTCCATCATCATGATCTCCATCAACGTGTCGCCATCGGGGTTGTCGTGCTACTCATGCTATTACTACTAAAGCTATGTCCTAGCAATATAGTAAACACATCTGCAAGCACAAACGTTAGTTTAAAGACAACCCTATGGCTCCTGCCGGTTGCCGTACCATCGACGTGCAAGTCGATATTAACTATTACAACATGATCATTTCATACATCCAATATATCACATCACATCGTTGGCCATATCACATCACAAGCATACCCTGCAAAAACAAGTTAGACGTCCTCTAATTTTGTTGTTGCATGTTTTACGTGGTGACCATGGGTATCTAGTAGGATCGCATCTTACTTACGTAAACACCACAACGGAGATATATGAATTGCTATTTAACCTCATCCAAGGACCTCCTCGGTCAATTCCGATTCAACTAACGTTGGAGAAACTGACACCCGCCAGTCATCTTTGAGCAACGGAGTTACTCGTAGCGATGAAACCAATCTCTCGTCAGCGTACGAGTAATGTCGGTCCGAGCCGCTTCGATCCAACAATACCGCGGAATCAAGAAAAGACTAAGGAGGGCAGCAAAACGCACATCACCGCCCACAAAAACTTTTGTGTTCTACTCGAGAAGACATCTACGCATGAACCTAGCTCATGATGCCACTATTGGGGAACGTCGCAAGGGAAACAAAAATTTTCCTACGCGCACGAAGACCTATCATGGTGATGTCCATCTACGAGAGGGGATTTCCGATCTACGTACCCTTGTAGATCGCACAGCAGAAGCATTAGTAACGCGGTTGATGTAGTGGAATGTACTCACGTCCCTCGATCCACCCCGCGAACCGTCCCGCGATCAGTCCCACGATCTAGTGCCGAACGGACGGCACCTCCGCGTTCAGCACACGTACAGCTCGACGATGATCTCGGCCTTCTTGATCCAGCAAGAGAGACGGAGAGCTAGATGAGTTCTCCGAAAGTGTGACGGCGCTCCGGAGGTTAGTGATGATCTTATCTCGGCAGGGCTCCGCCCGAGCTCCGCAGAAACGCGATCTAGAGGTAAAACCGTGGAGATATGTGGTCGGGCTGCCATGGCAAAGTTGTCTCAAATCAGCCCTAAAACCTCCGTATATATAGGTGGGAGAGGGGGGGCCTTGCCTTGGGGCTCAAGGAGCCCCAAGGGGGTCGGCCGAGCCAAAGGGAGGAAGGTCTCCCCTTCCAAACCGAATCCAACTTGGTTTGGAAGGTGGAGTCCTTCTTCCCTTTCCCACCTCCTCCTTTTTTTTCTTTTCTCTTTGATTTTCTTCCTATGGCGCATAGGGCCTTCTTGGGCTGTCCCACCAGCCCACTAAGGGCTGTTGCGCCACCCCCAAGGCCTATGGGCTTCCCCGGGGTGGGTTGCCCCCCCGGTGAACACCCGGAACCCATTCGTCATTCCCCGTACATTCCCGGTAACTCCGAAAACCTTCCGGTAATCAAATGAGGTAATCCTATATATCAATCTTCGTTTCCGGACCATTCCGGAAACCCTCGTGACGTCCGTGATCTCATCTGGGACTCCGAACAACATTCGGTAACCAACCATATAACTCAAATACGCATAAAACAACGTCGAACCTTAAGTGTGCAGACCCTGCGGGTTCGAGAACTATGTAGACATGACCCGAGAGACTCCTCGGTCAATATCCAATAGCGGGACCTGGATGCCCATATTGGATCCTACATATTCTACGAAGATCTTATCGTTTGAACCTCAGTGCCAAGGATTCATATAATCCCGTATGTCATTCCCTTTGTCCTTCGGTATGTTACTTGCCCGAGATTCGATCGTCAGTACCGCATACCTATTTCAATCTCGTTTACCGGAAAGTCTCTTTACTCATTCCGTAATACAAGATCCGGCAACTTACACTAAGTCACATTGCTTGCAAGGATTTTGTGTGATGTTGTATTACCGAGTGGGCCCCGAGATACCTCTCCATCACACGAAGTGACAAATCCCAGTCTTGATCCATACTAACTCAACGAACACCTTCGGAGATACCTGTAGAGCATCTTTATAGTCACCCAGTTACGTTGCGACGTTTGATACACACAAAGCATTCCTCCGGTGTTAGTGAGTTATATGATCTCATGGTCATAGGAACAAATACTTGACACGCAGAAAACACTAGCAACAAAATGACACGATCAACATGCTACGTCTATTAGTTTGGGTCTAGTCCATCACATGATTCTCCTAATGATGTGATCCCGTTATCAAGTGACAATACTTGCCTATGGTCAGGAAACCTTGACAATCTTTGACCAACGAGCTAGTCAACTAGAGGCTTACTAGGGACAGTGTTTTGTCTATGTATCCACACATGCACTGTGTTTGCAATCAATACAATTATAGCATGGATAATAAACGATTATCATGAACTAAGAAATATAATAATAACTAATTTATTATTGCCTCTAGGGCATATTTCCAACAGTAGCCCCATCATTAACCCCTAAACCGGTTGAGGTTTTGTTGGTCGAGTGGGCGACACTTTGGAGTGGCTTTCGCGGCTCAGAGGTGCCCGGAATCCGACTTAAGGTCTTCTTCACTCGGGTCCACGGGAAACCATAGAGGATTCACGACTGGGATTTTTTGAATGATCGGATTGGGTTGTTTGCCTTGTGCAATTTGACGGCACTCGGTTGGCACTTAGAAGAGATAGACTAGTGACCCACATTTGGGCATGCCATGATTTCGAGTGATTGTGGGGGGAGCGGGGACCGGTCCTCTCTGGGTCCCTCGGGAGCTCCTCCTACAATCACGCTTGCGTGCGTCTAAGTGCACGGAGGCCCACAGGGAGTATTCGACACACCAAAACGGTTCGTTTTAGGAAGGCGGGCGCGAAGGCCATTTGGGCTGATGCATAGAGGAATTTCCGTTGGTTTCAAACATGGGTGGAGCGCATGGAAGCGGTTGCGTCACGAAGGCGAGGAAAGTGGGGCACGACGCCTTGACTTTCGCCATGGATCTTTGCCACATGCCTTGACTCCGCTGATCGCGGGATCTTGAGGATCTCGCCACACCCGTGGATTGACGGCTGGAGATTCGTGTACCCGCCACATAAATAGTGACAAGACACACAGAGGGAGGGCTGAATCCCCTTTCTTCCTCACTTCCCCTAGTGCGACTCCGTCGCACTCCAGGACACACATCCGCTCCGCAATCCTCCTTCGAGCTCCAATCCGACCGAAGAAGATGGCGAAGGGATTGACTGTGAAGTCCGAGTGGGTGAGGAAGGGATCGCGGGGGGTGCCTCGTCGGGCCGGTTCCAGGGCGACTGGACCGCGTCGCGGGTCTCGCGGGGCCGCATGCTGGAGCTGGAGAGCCGTAGGCTCCTGGTCGTCGGGTGAAAGCACATATGCTCCATTGGTGGTTTTGATAATTCATGACAACGTACATTGTCTCTTGGACTAACACTTTTATCTAGTATATTTCAGGTTTAGTCCATAGAAAGCTCTGACTATATGATTGAGTGGAGATGCCCCTTTGATGAAGGAAGGAATAGAGTGGCTAAAGCTTCAAACAAGAAGACTCTTCATTTTACTCTTCCACTAAATATATCTGTCCCAAGCCAAATATCCAAAATTGGTGCCAGCAACATTCATCACTCGGCCATACCAATTTTAGACTTAGGCAGATCCCAGCCAAACCCTACCTTTTCGATGCAACCGAAACTGCATCGGTGCTACCGAGTTAAGGTGACCAACTTTCTGTTGCCTCGGTACACAAAATCGGAATTTCCGAGTTTGAGTATCGGTGTCATCGAGTTGTGTCATGTGACCGTTAGTCACCTTTTCGGTTCTACCAAGTTGTGTACATCGGTTCCACCGAGATTCAAAGTTGCTACCTTATGAGCAAGTCGGTACCACCGAGTTGGTTATGGTGTAACGGTTGGAGGGTGGTGCCTCCTAGATTGGTTAGGTGTCGCTTGGGAGCCTCTTACTTCGTATTGTGGAGTTGAACCAAGATGTTTGTAAGGGAAAGCAGATCACCTAATTCGTGAAGATCTACCGTGAGTGAGGCTAGTCCTGTGTGGACGGAAGCCGTGGTGGAATAGACAAGGCCGCTTCTTCGTGGACCCCTTGTGGGTGGAGCCCTCCGTGGACTCTCGCAGCCGTTACCCTCCATGGGTTTAAGTCTCCACTAACATGGACGTACGATAGCGCCAACTATCGAAGCCATGCCAAAAATCACCATTTCAACTTCTTCGCGTTTGATCTTCCTAAACTCTACTCCTTACTACATGTGCAATGTCGTTATTTTCTGTTGCCATATTTGTTGACTAGCATGTGTAGGGTGCACTAGACTTGTTAGAATCGCTAAAATCTGCCAACCATTAAATTGGGAAAAGGCTAGGATTTTATTTATGCAAGTAGTCTATTCACCCCTCCCTCTAGACACCTCTTTTATCAATCTCTCAATTCGTATCAGAGCAAGGTCTCCAAAACCTTGGTTTAAACACAATTGGAGGAAGATGGATGTGCCTAGTTTGGGGAATATTTTTGTAGTGTGCCTATTCTTGATGGGGAATATTTTATACAATGGAAATATAAAATGCTTGATATATTTGATAAATTCCATTTCCCAAGTATGTTAAATACCCCTATAAGCCTCACATTGATCCTTTGCACCCTTCTCATGATGAATAACTTGATATGCTTGGTAATCTTAAAACTGTAGATCTAATCATTAGAGGACTGCCAAGAAATGTGCTTAATCAATTGCAAAATTTTGAGTGTTCTCACACATTATGGAAAGACTTAGAGAAAAGATATCCTGGCTATTCACTGAAAAATCTTGATATCATTTTCCATAAATGCATTTCCTTTCACAAAATGAAGCCAGCCGATCCTAATTTTGATAAATGCCTTTTTGAGCTTCGTGACCTTATGCGTGCTAAAGGAGATGTCATTACCATTAACACTATCATTGTTGAAGCCATTCAAAAGCATAAATGTGAACATTGTCTTACTCAAAATTCTGATGAAATTCTTGTTTCTTATGGCGAGGGTATTTCATCCGAAGACGACAATGTAGAGCATGGCTACTAAGATGAAGATGAAAAGTTTGACATCGAGTATGAGAAGACCACGAGGAACCTTAGTATTATGGCTAACCTTAGAGACTACATGGTTGGTGAAAGAAGTGGGTTCCCAACAGTGGATGCACCGATCACATGACCTGAGATAAAAACATGTTCCATGAGATTACACCAAACCATGGACCTCGAAGGTATGTGACCTTTGGAGACAACTCCAAGGGTATGGTATTTGGTCTTGGTAAGGTGGCCATATCTCATGATAGTTCCATTCAAAATGTCATGCTTGTTGAATCCCTTGGCTACAATCTGCTCTCCGTATCTAGACTAGCAGACTTTGGTTTCAATGTGCTATTTATGAAAGTTGACTGCCAAGTGTTTCGTAGTGACAATTATAACATGGTCTTTACTGGTATCCATAGAGGTGATCTATACATTGTCGATTTCACTAAAAAATCCAAACCCCGTACATGTCTTATTGCAAAATCTTCTAAAGTTTGGTTAGGGCATAGAAGGTTAGGACATGTAGGTATGCGTAACCTTGACAAGCGTATCAAAGGTGATCATATTCTTGGTGTTAGAGATGTCATCTTTGACAAAGATAGACTTTGTAGTGCTTGTAAAGCAGGAAAGCAAGTTGGTGGAAGTCATCCCATGAAGAACATCATGACTACAAGAAGGCCACTCGAGATGCTTCACATGGATCTTTTTGGTCCCAATGCTTACAAGAGCTTTGGTGGAAATTCTTATGGTTTAGTTATTGTTGATGATTTTTCCAGATTTACGTGGGTATCCTTTCTTGATGATAAATGGTGGGTACAAATGATCTTCAAGAACTTCCCTCGGAAATCCCAAAATCAGTTTGAAGTGAAGATCAAGAAAGTTCGGAGCGACAAAAAAACGGAGTTCAAGAAAAAAAATGTGGATACTTTTCTTGATTAAGAAGGTATTTCACATGAGTTCTCGATGACGTACACACCTCAACAAAATGGAGTTGTTGAGAGGAAGAACCGGACTCTCATAGAGATGGCCAGAATGATGCTTGACAAATACAAGACGCCAAGACACTTTTGGTGAGAAGCCGTGGAAACAGCTTGCCATGCCATAAACCGATTCTACTTACACAAGCTTCTTTGTAAATACACTCTAAGAAATTTGGTTTTAATACACTTGTTAGTGAGCTTATCAGCTACGTGCATGTTCTTTTTGCCTCTTACTGTGTGTTGACTGTATCTTAAGGATTACTTTGTTTCTAAACTGTTGTAGATGCACTTATGTTTTTTTTATCTTATTTGTTTCTTAACATGTCAATTTGTGCAATCATATGTACATTAAAGCAAACCCATGGTTATGTACTGGGTTTAAACCCATGGTTATGTTTTGGGTTTAAATTGGTTTGGGTGGAAAAAATAGTGGGTTTGGTTTTGGTTGGGCTAAAAATGACACTAAATGGGTATGGTTCAAGTATGGTTTTGAGAGATAAATGAATGGGTATGGTTCAAGTATGGTTCAAGTATGAAACCATTCTCAGGTTTGTGTACCAGTAGCTATGTGTTTGATCTCTCTCTCTCTCTCTCTCTCGTGTTCTGGAGATGGCACGATCTTGATGTATCGCGAGCTTTATTAATATAGATGACTCATATGGAGTCTCCCCTCTCTATCTTCTTCTGATGAATTGTGTTTTCTCTTTGAAGTTTTCTTATCAGATTGACTCTTTAAGGATTTGAGAACACTTGATGTATGTCTTGTGATGGGATATCCGTGGTGACAATGGGGTGTTCTATAGATCCACTTGATGTATGTTTTGGTGATCAACTTGCGGGTTCCGTGACCTTGGGAATCTATGCATAGGGTTTGACACTTGTTTTCGTCTTGAGTCTCCGGTATAAATTTGGGGCACTCTTTGAAGTTCTTTGTGTTGGATTGAACATAGTGAATCTGGAATTGTGTGATGCATATCGTATAATCAAGCCCATGGGTACTTGTGGTGACATTGGATTATCTAGGTGACATTAGGGTTTTGGTTGATGTGTATCTTAAGGTGTTATTTTAGTACGAACTCTAGGGTTGTTCGTGACACTTATAGGGATAGCTCATAAGATTGATCGGAAAAGATAACTTTGAGGTGGTTTCATAACCTACAATAATTTATTTGTTTGTTCTTCGCTATTTGTGACTTTTGAGTGAACTCTTTGTCGCGTGTGAGGGATTTATATATGATTCAACTATGTTAGTGTTGTTGACAGAACTTGCACTAGTGAAAGTGTGGACCCTAGGCATTGTTTCCAAGTATTTATACAACGTTTTGCTTGTTATTTACTATTTGTTACCTTGCTGTTTTTATATTTTCAGATTACAAAAACCTATATCTACCATCCATATTACACTTGTATCACCATCTCTTCGCCGAACTAGTGCACCTATACAATTTACCGTTGTATTGGGTGTGTTGGGGAGACAAGAGACTCTTTGTTATTTGATTGCATGGTTGCTTGAGAGAGACCATCTTCATCCGACGCCTCCCACGGATTGATAAACCTTAGGTCATCCACTTGAGGGAAATTTGCTACTGTTCTACAAAACTCTACGCTTGGAGTCCCAACACGAGTCTACAAGAAGAAGGTTGAGTAGTAGAGATCAAGCTCTTTTCTAGTGACGTTGCTAGGGAGGTGAGTGCTTGAGGTATATCTTTAGATCTTGAAATTAAATCTTTTAGTTTCCTGTTTTTCACTAGTTTGGTTTTATAATATAAAACTACAAAAAATGGAATTGAGGTTGCCTCATATGCTTTATCTTTTCAATGTCTTCCGTGAAAATGATGGAAAGTAAAACTGTGCTCAAGTGTTAGACAAAGAGGTTATTAAAATCTTTGTATGATGAGCATGATTGCAATGTTGTTAGTATGAATTCCTTGAGTATTCATGATGCTAATGATATGCAAAGCCACAAGCTTGGGGATGCTATGTTTGATGAACATAATATGTTTAGTCCCCCCAAGTTTTGATGAGAAAAATTATTATGATGAAAAGCATGCCTCCTATTTATGAGGATTATTGTGATGACTTGTATGCTATAAATAATAATGATAACCATGAAACTTGTCATCATGATTTTAATTTTCAATTGGATTATGCTTCACATGATAGTTATTTTGTTGAGTTTACTCCCACTATTAGTCCTGAGAAGAAATTTTATTGTGTGGAGAGTAGTAAAATTTCTATGCTTGTAGATCATGAAAAGAATGCTTTATGTGCTGGTTATATTGTTAAATTCTTTCATGATGCTACTGAATTTTTTTACGAGGGAGGAACATATGCTTGTAGGAATTGCAATAATATCAAGTTTCCTCTCTATGTGTTCAAAGTTTTGAAGTTATGCTTGTTTTGCCTTCCTATGCTAGTTGATTCTTGCTCCCATAAATTTTTGCTAAAAAAATCCCTATGCCTAGGAAGTGGGTTAGACTTAAATGTGCTTCTCATGAGATTCATGATGCTCTTTTGCTTGTTCTAATTATTATTCCTATGTAAGCATAATTGAATCATCATGCCTAGCTAAAAGGCTTTAAAGAAAAGCGCTTGTTGTGAGACAACCCAACACTTTTACTTTATCTTTTGTTGTTTTCACATTATTAATCTACTGTAGTAATCATGTTTTATAGCTTTTGTTTCAATAAAGTGTCAAGTAAAGCCTTTGGACAGTTGACTTGATTTTGTGCAAAAACAGAAACATTTGCTCTGAGTCCAGGAATTTTGTAAATTCACTGGAATGTTATTTTGATCTGAATTTTTTATGCATGATTGATATACAAATTTCCTGGACTGTCTTAATTTTTCAGAATTTCTAAAGGCAGGTAAGTATGTTTACAATTCAGATCTTCACAGACTGTTTTGTTTTTGATAGATTCTGTTTTGCATGCATAGTTGGCTTGTTTTTAGTGTTCCCATAGCTTATATTCAGTGATATAAATTATGGTAAGAGTAGAATACATTAGGTATCATGTGGGACCAATTATGAATCTTGTCTTGACAGTACCTAAGTGAATGATCATTATTTATTATACTAACCTATCTCACAAAGTTCTGTTAAGTTTTGTGTGATTGAAGTTTTCAAGTTTCGGGTGAGACACCGATATGAGGAGAATAAGCAGTGACAAGAACCTAATCTTGGGGATGACAAGGCACCCCAAAGGTAATATCCAAGGAAGAGTCAAGCGCCTAAGCTTGGGGATGCCCCGGAAGGCATCCCCTCTTTCGTCTTCAGCATTATCGGTATATCTTACTTGGAGCTATATTTTTATTCGTCACATAATATGAGTTTTGTTTGGAGAATCATTTTATTTTTTTGTACTCTACTAGGTGTTATTTATAATATATTTTTTAATAAAAAGATCCAAGAATTGCATTAGGATGCTTGCATTGCATGCTTTGATTGGTGATGTGTAAAAACAGAAACTGGTGTTGTAGTGTTTGAATTTTCATATTTTATTGGAACGTGGAAAGTTTTTGAAATTTTTACAGTGTTTTCATATAAATTTTATAGCATGTCCTAAATTTTCATAATTTTTTGAGTTGCAAAAGTACACTATTTTCATAAATTGCTACAGATTGTTCTGTTTGGACAGATTGCTGTCATAGTTTTGTTATCTACTTATCCTATAGTTTCCATAGCCTATATTGATAGATATAAACTACGGAAATGATAGTAAACAGTAGATGATGTTTGTAATTATTATGCGACTTGTCTTGTCAGTACATAAAGAGTTGATTTATTATTATGTGTACTAACCTATCTCACGAGTTCTTTTCAAGTTTTGTGTGGATGAATTTTTTTGAGAATAGGTGAAACCGGGATATGAGAGGATTGAACAAGATACAAAAGCTCAAGATTGGAGATGCTCAAGGCACCTCAAGTAAATATTTCAAGAACTCTCAAGTATATAAGCTTGGGGATGCTACACATGTCACCTCTCTTCGTAAACTATCGGTTAGCCTATGATGAGCCTAAATTTTTATTCGTTCACATGATGCGTCCTATTCTTGGAGTGCTATTTTTCTTTTTCTTGCTGTTTAAATATAGTAATCATATACGAAAATATTTATTAAGAGAGAGATAGAAAGTCCTCACATAGCTACATATTTGTTTGACTACTCATTGATCTTCACTTATATGTTTTGGAGTAGTTTTGTCATTTCCTCTCATCCTTCACTTATACCTTTTTGAGGGATGAAATCTTTATGATCATGTGCTTCATTTATATTTGTTTGAGCTTGTCGAAAAAGCAATGGAAATATATGAAACTAGCCCCAAAGTGAAAGATATCCAAGGAGGATATAATAAAAACTTTCCTGAAGATCGTGGGACAAATTAAACTTGATTCTTTGTAATAGTTTTGAAACATGATGATTGTAATATGTGAGTCATGTTAGTGAGTAATTATGCTTTACTAGGAATATTGGCGTTAAAGTTTGTGATTCCCTATGCAAGTACGAAAGTCAATAGTTCGGCAATGAAGTTATATCCTACTTGTTGTGCATTATTCAGTGTTAGTTATGTTCAATGCTCACTTATGTGAATTTCCGTTTCTTGGTTTGGTTGCTTCCCAATCTATTTGCTAGCCTTCATTTGTACTAAGTAGAAATACTACTTGTGCATCCAAAATCCTTAAACCAAGTTTTGCCTTGTGAGTCCACCATACCTACCTATATGCGGTATTTCCATGCCGTTCCAAGCAAATTTGTATGTCCCATCTCTAAATCTTCAAAATAAACTTTCTCTTTTGTGTGCCCGTACCGCTCATGAAACGGTGGGGAGTATCCAATATTTTTCCATGCTAGGTGGGTTATTCTCTCGATATGTGTTGAATCACTACCATTCACGAGAAAGTGGCTCGTATTCGGGATGCCAAGTTCCATGCTAAAAAATCAAATCAAAATATAATGAAAACAAAACTCCCCCAAGATTGTTGTTTATATAGACTGTACCCATGGATTCGGCTCACCATGGAGTGTGATTGATTCATGGAAGGGGAGTAAAAACTTTACCATTATGTTTCGGAACTGCTGCCTCTTGAGCTTGCGTTGGTTTTTCCCTTGAAGAGGAAAGGGTGATGCAGCACAGGAGGAGTAAGTATTTCCCTCAGTTTGCGAACCAAGGTATCAATCCAGTAGGAGAATCAAGCCAAGTGTCCAGAGTACCTGCGCAAACACAAACAAGCTTGCACCCAACGTTATAAAGGGGTTGTCAATCCCTTCAAGATTGATTGCCAAGTGAGATCTCAAGGCGGAAAGTGCAACGAAGTAAAAGTGTAAGGCTGAAAATATGATGTGAAGTAGACCGGGGGCCATAGTGTTCACTAGAGGCTTCTCTCAAAATAGCAAATATTACAGTGGCTGAACAAATTACTGTCGAGCAATTGATAGAATCGTGCGAAGTCATGACGATATCTAAGGCAATGATCATACATATAGGCATCATGTCCGAGACAAGTAGACCGATACTTTCTGCATCTACTACTATTACTCCACACATCGACCGCTATCCAGCATGCATCTAGTGTATTGAATTCATGACGAACAGAGTAATGCCTTAAGCAAGATGACATGATGTAGAGGGATAAACTCAAACCAATGATGTAAACTCCATCTTTTTACCCTTGATGGAAACAACACGATGCGTGCCTCGCTACCCCTTCTGTCACTCGGTGAGGTCACCGCACGGTATGAACCCAAAACCAAGCACTTCTCACATTGCAAGAATCATAGTTCAAGTTGGCCAAACAAAACCCACAACTCGAAGAGAATTACAAGGATATGGATTCATGCATATAAGAGATCAGAAGAAACTCAAATAAGATTCATAGATAATCTGATCATAAATCCACAATTCATCGGATCTCGACAAACACACCGCAAAATAAGATTACATCGGATAAATCTCCATGAAGCTCATGGAGAACTTTGTATTGAAGATCCAAGAGAGAGAAGAAGCCATCTAGCTACTAGCTACGGACCCCTAGGTCTATGGTGAACTACTCACGCATCATCGGAGATGTCATGGTGTTGATGAAGAAGCCCTCCATATCTGAATCCCCCCTTCGACAGGGCACCAGAACGTGCCCCAGATGGGATCTTGCCGAGGCAGAAGCTTGCGGCGGCGGAAAAGTATTTTTGTGGATCTCTCTTGCAGTTTTGGATTTTTCGGGAATTTATAGGCGGAAGAGGTAGGGCAGACAAGCCACAGGGGGCCCACAAGCCTGCTAGGTGCGCCCCCCCCGGCCGCGCCTAGGGGGCTTGTGGCCTCCCCTGGTGGCCTGTGCCTTGGTTCTCACGTCCCGTGCGTATCTTCTGTTCCGGAAAAAATATTTTCAGAAATTTTATTCCGTTTGGACACCGTTTAAAATTCTCCTCTAAAAAGGGTCAAAAACACGAAAAAACAGGAAATGGCACTTGGCACCGAGTTAATAAGTTAGTCCCAAAAAATATATAAAGGGCATACAAAACATCCAAAGTTTGACAAGATAATATCATGGAACCATCAAAAATTATAGATACGTTGGAGACGTATCAGGAACCGACTATGATTTATCTACCATGGAAAGTATTGTGAGCTACTTCGTCGTTTTCGTTGACAGGAAAAGCATGCCACCCAAAATATTTTCTCTCTCTAAAATTAAAACTTTGAGCTCTTGCACCTCTACAAATCCCTACTCCCCTCTGCGATGGGCCTATCTATTTACTTTATGCAATTTTTTATTTTATTTTGAGTCTCCATCTTCTCTTATAAGCACCAACTAGGGGCACTATGATAGTTCTTGAGCATTGGTCATAGCTAATATTTGAGTGTGTTTCATGAATGGACCAATGATTGATCATAATGGGTTAGGGATAACTTTCTTTAGTGTTGATATTTTGAAAGACATGGTTGCTTGTTGACATGATTGAGTATTGAAGTCATTATGTTAAAACTAGACTATTGCTTTGAATCATTTTCAAGTCCAAATGTCCATGCTATACAAAGAAGAAAAGAATATGATGAACATGTTAGCCAACATTTCACATCAAAAATTCTATTTTTCTCATTTACCTACTCGAGGACGAGTAGGAATTAAGCTTGGGGATGCTGATACGTCTCCAACGTATCTATAATTTTTTCTTATTCCTTGCTATTATATTGTCATTCTTGGATGTTTTACAATCATTTTACTACAATTTTATACTATTTTTGGGACTAACCTATTAACCTAGACCCTAGTGCCAGTTTCTGTTTTTTTCCGTGTTTTTGAGTTTTACAGAAAAGGAATATCAAAGGGAGTCCAAACGGAATAAAAATTTATGGTGATTTTTTATGGACAAGAAGAAGCCCAGGGAGCATTGGAGTTGGGCCAGAAGAGCCACGAGGGCACCACAAGCCTGGGGGTGCCCCCTAGGGCGCACCCCTAGCTTGTCGTCACCTCTTGGCCCACCTTAACTTGTTTCCAAAGCCAAAAATTCTTATAAATACTGAAATCCCTAGAAAGAAACCTAGATCGGGAGTTCCGCCGCCGCAAGCCTTGATACGTCTGCAACGTATCTTTAATTTTTGATGGTTCCATGCTATTATCTTGTCAAACTTTGGATGTTTTGCATGCCTTTTATATCTTTTTTGGGACTAACTTATTAACTCAGTGCCAAGTGCCAGCTCGTGTTTTTTTCATGTTTTGACCCTTTTCAGAGGAGAATATTAAACGGAGTCCAAACGGAATAAAACCTCCGAAAAGATTTTTTCCGGAACAGAAGATACGCAGGGAGCTTGGGAACTAAGGCAGAGGGCACCAGGGGAGGCCACAAGCCCCCTAGGCGCGGCCAGGGGGGCCCCACACCTAGCAGGCTTGTGGGCCCCCTATGGCTCCTATGCCCTACTTCTTCCGCCTATAAATCCCCGAAAAATCCAAAACCATGGGAGAGATCCACGAAAATACTTTTCCGCTGCCGCAAGCTTCTGTCTCCGCAAGATCCCATCTGGGCACGTTCTGGTGCCCTGTCGGAGGGGGATTCGGATATGGAGGGCTTCTCCATCAACACCATTGCCTCTCCGATGATGCGTGAGTAGTTCACCATAGACCTTCGGGTCCATAGCTAGTAGCTAGATGGCTTCTTCTCTCTCTTGGATCTTCAATACAAAGTTCTCCGTGATCTTCATGGAGATCTATCCGATGTAATCTTATTTTATGTAGTGTTTGTCGAGATCCGACGAATTGTGGATTTATGACCAGATTATCTATGAATCTTATTTGAGTATCTTCTGATCTCTTATATGCATGATTTCATATCCTTGTAATTCTCTTCGAGTTGTGGGTTTTGTTTGGCCAACTTGATCTATGATTCTTGCAATGGAAGAAGTGCTTCGTTTTGGGTTCATACCGTGCGTGACCTCACCCAGTAACAGAAGGGGTAGCGAGGCAGACATCATGTTGTTGCCATCAAGGGTAAAAAGATGGGGTTTATATCTATTGCATGAATTTATCCCTCTACATCATGTCATCTTGCTTAAGGCATTACTCTGTTCGTCATGAACTCAATACACTAGATGCATGCTGGATAGCGATCGATGTGTGGAGTAATAGTAGTAGATGCAGAAAGTATCGATCTACTTGTCTCGGACGTGATGCCTATATGTATGATCATTGCCTTAGATATCGTCATGACTTTGCGCGGTTCTATCAATTGCTCGACAGTAGTTCGTTCAGCCATCGTAATATTTGCTATTTTGAGAGAAGCCTCTAGTGAACACTATGGCCCCCGGGTCTACTTCACATCATATTTTTAGCCCTACACTTTTACTTCGTTGCACTTTCCGCCTTCACATCTCACCTTGCAATCAATCGTTAAGGGATTGACAATCCCTTTGTAGCGTTGGGTGCGAGTTTGCTGTTTTTGCGCAGGTACTTTGGAGACTTGGCTTGATAGTCCTACTGGATTGATACCTTGGTTCTCAAACTAAGGGAAATACTTACTGCTACTATGCTGCATCACCCTTTCCTATTCAAGGTAAAAAACCAACGCAAGCTTAAGAGGTAGCAAGCCTCCAGAGCCACAAAAAACCAATCGGGACCCCGCTCCGGCACCCTGCCGGAGGGGAAAACCATCACCGGAGGCCTTGTTTATCATCCCGGCGGTCTCCATGATGAGGAGGGAGTAGTTCACCCTCGGGGCTGAGGGTATGTACCAGTTTCTATGTGTTCTATCTCTCTCTCTCTCGTGCTCTTGAGATGGCACGATCTTGATGTATCGCGAGCTTTATAAATATAGATGAATCCCATGGAGTTTTCCCCTCTCGATCTTCTTGTGATCAATTGAGTTTTCCCTTTGAAGTTTTCTTATCGCATTGAGTCTTTAAGGATTTGAGAACACTTGATGTATGTATTGTGATGGGATATCCGTGGTGACAATGGGGTGTTCTATTGATCCACTTGATGTATGTTTTGGTGATCAACTTGCGGGTTCCGTGACCTTGGGAATCTATGCATAGGGGTTGCCACATGTTTTCGTCTTGACTCTGTGGTAGAAACTTTGGGGAACTCTTTGAAGTTCTTTGTGTTTGACTGAACATGATGAATCTAAAATCGTGTGATGCATATCTTATAATGAAGCCCATGGGTACTTGTGGTGACATTGGAGTATCTAGGTGATATTAGGGTTTTGATTGATGTGTATCTTAAGGTGTTATTTTAGTACGAACTTTAGGGCTGTTCGTGACACTTATAGGGATAGCTCATAAGATTGATAGGAAAAGATAACTTTGAGGTGGTTTTGTACCCTACAATAATTTCTTTGTTTGTTCTCCGCTATTTGCGACTTTGGAGTGAACTCTTTGTCTCGTGTGAGGAATTTATATATGATTCAACTATGTTAGTATTATTGAGAGAATTTGCACTAGTGAAAGTATGGACCCTAGGCCTTGTTTCCAAGCATTTATACAACATTTGGCTCGTTGTTTACTATTTATTACCTTTCTATTTTTATATTTTAAGGTTACAAAAACCTATATCTACCATCCATATTACACTTGTATCACCATCTCTTCGTCAGACTAGTGCACCTGTACAATTTACCATTGTATTGTATGTGTTGGGGACACAAGAGACTCTTTGTTATTTGATTGCAGGGTTGCTTGAGAGAGACCATCTTGATCCTACGCCACCCACAGATTGATAAACCTTAGGTCATCCACTTGAGGGAAATTTTCTACTGTCCTACAAAACTCTACGCTTGGAGGCCCAAAACGAGTCTACGAGAAGAAGGTTGTGTAGTAGACATCAGGTATCTCAAGGGATCTTCTTTTAATCTTGTTGGCTATTCCGACTCGGACTATTCTGTGGACAAGGTTGATAGAAAATCCACCTCGGTTACATGTTAATTTCTTGGGAAATCTCTTCTGTCTTGGTCATCCAAGAAACAAAACTCGGTATCTTTATCTACTACCGAAGCTAAATATATAGCTGCCGAATCATGTTGTGCGCAATTACTATGGATGACTCAAACTCTTAAGGATTTTTGGCATTCATGTTAGAAATGTTCAATTGTTGTGTGACAATGAAAGTGCTATTAAAATTGCATATAATCATGTGCAACATTCTCGAACAAAACACATTCAAGTGCGGCATCATTTCATTCGTGATCATGTTGGTAAAGGAGATATATATCTTAAGCATGTTCGTACTGACAAACAATTGGCTGATATCTTTACCAAACCACTTGATGAGAAAGTTTTTTTTTTCATTTGAGGAGTGAGTTGAACATCATTGATGCTTCAAACTTGAGCTAGACTCACTTGAGTGCATGAAAGGGCATGAGCTTAGTTGTCCATTCCTTGATGCTATTGATATGACACTATCTTCTATCTTGGCAAACTATGCTCCCTTGTGTTGCCTCTAACCTTTTGTAGGCACTTGGAAGAAATACACTTCACTAGATTGCCATCACCTCACATCAAAAGCAATCTTGTCATGGCCAAGTATCAACAATCCCTTCTTCGGAGATGGAGGAAGAAGACAACAAAATCATATCCTTGACAATTATATGATATTGAAATTCACTCATGCCATTTGGATATATTATGTTCTTCCTTGCTTGACTAAGCATTGTAGGTGAAAAGTGAACCAAAATGACAAGGATAGCTCCCAACTCAAGATGATCTTCATCAACTTGGAGCATCCACAACAAGTTCACCTACATGCCACATCATCAGCATCATTCAAAGGTATGTAGTCATATCCTTGATAAAGATTTACACCAATTCATGAGGTAAAGCAACTCAAGTAATATGAAGACATTAAAGCCTTAATCGAAAAATGGAAACCCCATTTTTGCGCTTAATGATGAGTATGACCTATGATCAAGCATTCTGTCTTGACTCCTCAAGTCAAATACTCTAATATAGGTGACCTAGTCACCGCCCCACATCTAGATGGAAATAATAGTATGGTTCACATTTGACATCACATACTCTCTTGGAACAATTCAATTCTCATATAGTTGTATGTATATAAATTTCAAATAACACAAAATAATTTTTGTTATTTTATGTTTTCTTTCACATTTGGTATCTTATAACAGTTTTTAGACTACTTTTTGTCTATTTTTATTTAAGGAGTTGATTTTCACCGCAACTTGGTTTCAGTGATTCGGGATACTCGGTCCGACCGATTTCTCCGAGAGGCCTGATTGTCATTCTCGGTTCTACCGAACTACTTTGCCTCGGTGACTCTGATTTTATCACTGCCTTAGTTTTTCTGAAATTTTCTGGTCTTTTTCTTTAGGGCAGAAGGATTATCAATGATACGATGTTTCACTACCTTCCAAAATCCTATTGAAAATTTTGGGAAACAAAATTAGTTTTAGCATTATTTCCGAGGGGGAGAAAACTTCTCTTGGGGGAGAAAACCTCAGTGCTCCCACAATATAAGAGAGAGAATCATCTAGGATCCCTAACATAGGGGGAGATAGTTAAAGGAACTCGTATTCGTATTAAAGGGGGAGAACATTCAATGAACCCTTACCTACTATCAAAGGGGAGAAAAATTCAAGGAACCCTTATCAAGAGAGAAGAATCCATGATCCCTTTGTCTCGATGAGCCCTTACCCTCTCACCTTTTTGGTAATTAATGCCAAAGGGGGAGAAATATCAAAGCTTCCAATGAACCTATATAAAAGGAGAGAAATATCACTAATAAGCTTACATAAGAGGGATAAATATCAATAGGGGAGATATGTGTTCCTAAAGGAAGGTCTACCTAACGGGAGATCTACCTCACGGGAGATGTATCAAACCTTACATATTAAGGGGGGGGATAAAAATTGTTTCAGATATCATTGCTTTACTATATTTTGATTGAACTTGTCTTGCCCTACATACTCCCAATATCTACATGCTATGATTCATGGGGAGAGGAAATTCTTACATATTCATTCTTAGGGAGAAAGTTCTAAATTCTCTTGGAGACATATCTATCATCAAATCCTATTTTCAATATGTATTCAATATCTTGGTATTTTTGAAGATCTTTTCATATTTACAATAAAGTACTCTTGTGTTATCTAACATTTGTTTTCCCAAGTGTACTTCTATGACTAAGACGCTCAAGAACCTCAAGGTAAGTACATGCATCATATTCTCGTTCATGATGATCTCTTGTCTCTTGCACAAAATGTTTGCAAGAGTGAGTCATGAACATGGAAGTTCTAGATTCACATATGTTTGATGCATATAGCCAAGATTTATATGACTTGTCTTGTCCTTCTACCTTGTGTGTGCCCATGCAGTCCAAAGCAACTATCCTTTAAAAGGGATTGCACACATTTAGGGGAGCCTCTATTAGTCATGTATCTTTCAAAGTTGTCATATTCTAATGCCTACATTTATTTGAAGCTTTGATTGTATGTTGTCATCAATTACCAAAAAGGGGGAGATTGAAAGTGCATATGCTCCCTTGGTGGTTTTGATAATTCATGACAACATACATTGTCTCTTGGACTAACACTTTTACCTAGTATATTTCAGGTTTAGTCCACAAAAAGCTTTGGCTATAGGATTGAGTGGGGATGCCCCTTTGATGAAGGAAGGAATAGGATTGGCTAAAGCTTCAAGCAAGAAGACTCTTAATTTTACACTTTGTGAGAAGTCACATTTGAGTCCATAGGAAAACCAATACTATTAAAAGGGGGTGAGGTCTTATGATGAATTGGTTTCTCAAGTGCTTAGATTTAGCCACCAAAATACTCAGCCACTCTTCCACTAAATATATCTGTCCCAAGCCAAATATCCAAAATCGGTGCCACCAACATTTATGACCCAACCATACCGATTTAAGACTTAGGGAGATCCCAGCCAAACCCTACCTTTTCGATGCAACCTAAGCTTCATCGGTGGTACCAAGTTTAGGTGACCAACTTTCTGTTGCCTCGGTACACAAAATCAATTTCCAAGTTTGAGTATCGGTGTCACCGAGTTGTGTCATCTCACCGTTAGTCACCTTTTCGGTTCTACCAAGTTGTGTACATCGGTTCCATCAAGATTCAAAGTTGCTACCTTTTGAGCAAGTCGGTACCAGCGAGTTTGTAACTTTGGTGTCACCGAGTTGGTCAATTATGGTGTAATGGTTCGAATTTGTGTGTTGACTATATAGATCGCTCCACCTACCTCTCATTCGTAGAGGAAGCACTCAGAACACACACTTCATTGCCATATTCATTTTTCTGAGAGAGGGCCACCTCCTCATGTGTTGAGATCAAGATATTCCATTCCTACCATTTGAACCTTGATTTCTAGCTTCCCTAGGTTGCTTTCCACAAGATCAATCTCTACTACCCCTTCTAAATCCGAGAGAGATTGATTGAGTGTTGAGGAGACTATCTTTAGAAACACAAGAGCTAGGAGTTCATCGTTCTACCACATCTATTACCTTTTGAAGGGTGGTGCCTCCTAGATTGGTTAAGTGTCGCTTGGGAGCCTCCTACTTCGTGTTGTGGAGTTGAACCTAGATGTTTGTAAGGGCAAGGAGATCGCCTACTTCATGAAGATCTACCGTCAGTGAGGCTAGTCCTGTGTGGATGGAAGCCTTGGTGGAATAGACAAGGCCACTTCTTCGTGGACCCCTTGTGGGTGGAGCCCTCCGTGGACTCTGGCAGCCATTACCCTCCGTGGGTTGAAGTCTCCACTAACATGGACGTACGATAGTGCCACCTATCGAAACCATGCCAAAAAAGCACTGTGTCAACTTCTTCGCATTTGATCTTCCTAAACTCTACTCCTTATTACATGTGCAATGTCGTTATTTTCCGCTGCCATATTTGTTGAATAGCATGTGTAGGGTGCACTAGACTTGTTAGAGTCGCTAAAATCTGCCAACCATTAAATTGGGAAAAGGCTAGGATTTTTATTTACGCAAGTAGTATATTCAACCCCCCTCTAGATACCTCTTCTATCGATCTCTCATCAAGAGCTGTAGGCTACTAGAGGCAAGAGAGCTCGATCCATTGCCGCACGGGGACGAACGATTCCTCCTGGTAACACATGTTGAACGAGGTTTTTTCTGCCTCCCGACCTTTTTTTCTAGCGTTCCTCGACTTCTTTGAAGCTCAACTCCACCACCTCCCCCCCCAAATTCTACATCCTACCTAGCCGCTTTTTTTTTCTTTGCGAAACCTTCATAGGATGTCCTCTCCACCAGGGGCTCTTTAAGCATCTATTAATTTGTCAGGTAAAGACCTTAAAAATGGCCTCTTTGAGAGAAGATAAGACCCTTGTGAACCAGCAATGTGGGGCCCTAGGTATCCAACTTAGGGGGAGGTTAGCTATTTGTCTATGTCATTCTCGGATTCGCCACCACCTCCTATTCTTCCTCGGGAGGGCAGATCTGGAGCCTGATTTGGGCTCCGGAGAGGGGAAATCGACGATGTCGTCATCCCCAGCCATCCTTCATCACCAACTTCATGATGCTTGATACGTCTCCAACGTATCTATAATTTCTGATGGTTCCATGCTATTATCTTGTCAACTTTGGATGTTTTGTATGCATGAATATGCTATTTTATATCTTTTTTGGGACTAACCTATTAACTCAGTGCCAAGTGCCAGTTTGTGTTTTTTCCGTGTTTCTGACCTTTTTCAGAGGAGAATATTAAACGGAGTCCAAACGGAATAAAACCTGCGAAATGATTTTTTCCATAACAGAAGATACACAGGAAACTTGAGAACCAAGGCAAAGGACCTCAGAGGAGGTCACAAGCCCACCAGCCCCAGCCTGGGGGGGGGGGGGCTAGCAGGCTTGTGGGTTCCCTGTGGCTCCTCTGCCCTACTTCTTCCGCCTATAAATTCTCCAAAAATCTAATAACACCAGAGAGAGCCACGAAAATACTTTTCCGCCGCCGCAAGCTTCTGTCTCCGCAAGATCCCATCTAGGGCACGTTATGGTGCCCTGCCGGAGGGGGATTCGGACACGGAGGGCTCCTTCATCAACACCATTGCCTCTCCGATGATGCGTGAGTAGTTCACCATAGACCTTTGGGTCCATAGCTAGTAGCTAGATGGCTTCTTCTCTCTCTTGGATCTTCAATACAAAGTTCTCCATGATCTTCATGGAGATCTATGCGATGTAATGTTTTTTTGCGGTGTGTTTGTCGAGATCCAATGAATTGTGGGTTTATGATCAGATTATCTATGAATATTATTTGAGTTTCCTCTGATCTCTTATATGCATGATTTCGTATCCTTGTAATTCTCTTCGAGTTGTGGGTTTCATTTGGCCAACTTGATCTATAATTCTTGCAATGGGAGAAGTGCTTGGTTTTGGGTTCATACCGTGCCGTGTCCTCAATCAGTGACGGAAGGGGTAGCGAGGCACGTATCGTGTTGTTGCCATCAAGGGTAAAAAGATGGGGTTTATATCTATTGCATGAATTTGTCCCTCTACATCATGTAATCTTGCTTAAGGCGTTACTCTGTTTGTTATGAACTTAATACACTAGATGCATGCTAGATAGGGGTCGATGTGTGGAGTAATAGTAGTAGATGCAGACAGTATCGGTCTACTTGTCTCGGACGTGATGCCTATATGTATGATCATTGCCTTAGATATCATCATGACTTTGCGCGGTTCTATCAATTGCTCGATAGTAACTCGTTCACCCACCATAATACTTGCTATCATGAGAGAAGCGTCTAGTGAACACTATGGCCCCCGGGTCTACTTCACATCATATTTTCAGCCCTACACTTTTACTTTGTTGTACTTTCCACTTTCAGGTCTCACCTTGCAAATAACCGTGAAGGGATTGACAACCCTTTATAGTGTTGGGTGCAAGTTTATTTGTTTTTGTGCAGGTACATTGGTGACTTGTCTTGATACTCCTACTGGATTGATACCTTGGTTCTCAAATTGAGGGAAATACTTACCGCTACTGTGCTGCATCACCCTTTCCTCTTGAAGGGAAAACCCAACGCAAGTTCAAGAGGTAGCAAGAAGAGTTTCTGGCGCCGTTGCCGGGGAGTATCAAGTCAAGAATAGTCTCCCTTCAACGCGTCAATTTCTTGCGCCGGGGACTATTCTAAGTGAAGCTTATCCAATTAACTATTGCAAACTCATCTCTTGTATTTACTTTTTTTTGCCTTTTGCCTCTCCTTTTCTTGTCCCCCACTTCTAAAAAACAAAAATTTACAAAAATATTTGCCTTTTTCGTTTGCCTTTCCTTTGCTTGTGTGCTTTGTGCCTTCAATATGCTTGCATCTCCGCTTGCTGAAAATCTATTGATATGGATCCTCATCCACTTGCTAATCTCTTTAAGAGATCCAATTATGTTGACCCAATTGCTAGTGAGTTTTGTGCACTAGATTATCTTTATGAAGTTTTGCTTGAGATGCGTGAATCTAAAAATTGTGATGAAGAAATTTATGAAGTGATTCACGTGTGCTCCTTGAATGAAAACCATGATTGCAATGGTTTCACTATGAATTCTATTAATGACAATCATGCCAAAAGTATGCAAAATCCTAAGCTTGGGGATGCTAGTTTTGCTTTGTCCACTACTTGTTGCAATGATCGTTATTGGGGTGATAATTTTTCTTATGATCTTGAAAATTTGTTTAAGCCTCATGATGAATATGATTTTTGCAATAATATTGAAAGTGGGTTTGGAGAAGTCATGACTTTAGTTGATGATAATCCCACTATTTTTGAAGAGCGTCAAGTTTGCATGCATGTGGATCATGAAAAGAATATGCTATGTGATAGCTATATTGTTGAATTTGAATATGATCCCACATGTAATTGTTATGAGAGAGGAAAATATTGTGGTAGAAAATTTCATGTTACTATTTTACCTCTCGTTATGTTGAGGTTGATATTGTCTCTTTCTTCTTCCTTGCATATGGTAACTATTGGTTGTCTTGACAATTTGTTTTCCTATAAAATGCCTATGCATAGGAAGTATGTTAGACTTAGATATGTTTTTTACATTTTTCATGATGCTCTCTTCGTGTCCGATTGCTATATTTTATGTGAGCATCATTGAATTATCAATCCCTAGCTAAAGGGAGTTAAACAATAGAGCTTGTTGGGAGGCAACCCAATGAATTTATCTTTGCCTTTTGCTTTCTGTTTTGTTGTGTCCACACCATCATAATTCTGTTATGATTGTTTTTTTGTGTTTGTGCCAAGTAGAACCTTTATAATCAGTTTTGGTGATGGTTGTTTGATCATGCTGAAAAAGACAGAAACTTTGCTCTCACAAAATTATTTTTAATTCCTATCCAGAAAGAGTTTTTGAGTTGATTCTTTTTGCTGCTGGTTGATATGCCAATTTCCCTAATTTTCATAATTGTTAAGAATTTTTGGGATACCAGAAGTATACGAAGTATACAGATTGCTACAGACTGGTCTGTTTTTGACTGATTCTGTTTTTGTTGTGTTGATTGCTTATTTTGATGAAACTATGGATAGTATCGGGGGGTACTAGCCATGGAAAAGTGAGAATAAAGTAAGCTAGCATCAATCTAAATAGAAATCAAGTTTACTACAATACCTAAAGAGTTGGTAGTTTGTTTTCTTATGTTAATGATATTACGAGTTTCTGTCTAAGTTTTGTGTTGTGAAGTTTTCAAGTTCTGGGTGATGTTCTCATGGACAATGGGATAAAGAGTGGAAAGAGCTTAAGCTCGGGGATTCCCGAGGCATCCCAAGCCAAATTCAAGGACACCAAAAATCCTAAGCTTGGGGATGCCCCGGGAAGGCATCCCCTCTTTCGTCTTCAATCCATTAGTAACGTTAGTTGGAGCTATATTTTTATTCACCACATGATATGTGTTTTGCTTGGAGCGTCGTGTATTATAGGAGTCTTTTCTTTTTGTTGTGTCACAATCATCCTTGCTGAACACCTCTTGAGAGGGACATGCACTCATCGTGAATTTGCTAGAATACTCATTAAGCTTCACTTACATCTTTTGAGTGAGGCAATTTAGCTCGCATGTGCTTCACTTATATATTTTTAGCTAGATAACTTTGCTCTAGTGCTTCACTTAGATCTTTTTAGAGCACGACGGTGTCATATTTTGAAGAAATAAGAACTCTTGATCTTCACCTATATCTTTTTGAGAGTGCTCTCTCTATGTAACTTGGTAATTGGCGTGTGCTATGAAAGAGTCCTAAATATGATAGGCATCCAAAGATGATATAATAAAAACTTCCATATTCAAGTGCATTGATTAGTAAAGAGAAGTTTGATTCCTCTCAATTAGTTTTGAGATATGGATACGGTAATATTAGAGTTATGTTAGTAGGGTGTTGTGAATCTAGAAATACTTGTGTTGAAGTTAGTGATTCTCGTAGCATGCACGTATGGTGAACCGCTATGTTAGGAAGTCGGAGCATAATTGATTTATTGATTGTCATCCTTTGTGTTGCGGTCGGGATCGCACGATGGTTAACACCTACCAACCCTTCCCCTAGGAGTATGCGTTTAGCACTTTGTTTCGATTACTAATAAAACTTTCGCAATAAGTATATGAGTTATTCATGACTAATGTGAGTCCATGGTATAGATGCACTTTCACCTTCCAGCATTGCTAGCCTCTCTAGTACCTCGCAAATTTCGCCGGTGCACAAACCCACCATATACCTTCCTCAAAACAGCCACCATACCTACCTATTATGGCATTTTCATAGCCATTCAGAGATATATTGCCATGCATCTCCCACCGTTCTGTCTCATGACATGTGCCGTCACTTTCATATTGCCATTACATGATCTTAAGATAGCTAGGAAGATGTTTCAACGTCATACGCTAAGCTAGATCGTTGCACATCCCGGTACACTGCCGGAGGCATTTGCTATAGAGTCATCATTGCTCTAAGTATTGAGTTGTAAGTAAATAAAAGTGTGATGATCATTATTATTAGAGCATTGTCCCATGTGAGGAAATAAATAAAAAAAGAGGCCAAAGTTGGCCACCAAAAAAAATGAAAAAAAGAGCCCAAAAAAAGAGAGAGAAAAAGTGAGAAGGGACAATGCTACTATATTTTTCCACACTTGTGCTTCAAAATAGCACCATGTTCTTCATGATAGAGAGTCTCTCGTTTGGACACCTCCATATACTAGTGGGAATTTTAATTATATAACTTGGCTTGTATATTCATATGATGGGCTTCCTCAAAATTGCCCTAGGTCTTCGTGAGCAAGCAAGTTGGGTGCACACCCACTAGTTTTCCTCTTGAGCTTTCACACACTTATAGCTCCAAGTGCATCCGTTGCATGGTAATCCCTACTCATTCACATTGATATCTATTGATGGGCATCTCCATAGCCCGTTGATATGCCGAGTCAATGTGACCATATCCTCCTTTTTGCCTCACAACCTCCACCACACTTTATTCCACCTATACTGCTATATCCATGGCTCACGCTCATGTATTGCGTGAGAGTTGAATTTTTTTGAGAAAGTAAGAGTGAGAAAACAATTACTTGGCCAATACCGGGGTTGTGCATGATTTAAATTTGTTGTGTGGGGATGATGGAGCATAGCCAAACTATATGATTTTGTAGGGATAACTTTCTTTGGCCTTGTTACTTCAAAAGTTCATGATCACTTTGCTAGTTTGCTTGAAGTATTATTGTTTTCATGTCAATAGTAAACTATTATTTTGAATCTTACGGATCTGAACATTCATGCCACAAGAAAGAAGTTACAAAGGACAAATATGTTAGGTAGCATTCCACATCAAAAATTCAGTCTTTATCACTTCCGTACTCGAGGAGGAGAAGGAGTTAAGCTTGGGGATGCTTGATACGTCTCCAACGTATCTATAATTCTTGATGGTTCCATGCTGTTATCTTGTCAACTTTGTATGTTTTGTATGCATGAATATGCTATTTTATATCTTTTTTGGGACTAACCTATTAACTCAGTGCCAAGTGCTAGTTTCTGTTTTTCCGTGTTTTTGACCTTTTTGAGAGGAGAATATTAAACGGAGTCCAAACGGAATAAAACCTGCGAAATAATTTTTTTTCCATAACAGAAGATACGAAGGAAACTTGAGAACAAAGGCAAAGGACCTCGGAGGAGGTCACAAGCCCACAAGCCCCGGCCTGGGGGGGGGGCTAGAAGGCTTGTGGGCTCCCCGTGGCTCCTCTGCCCTACTTCTTCCGCCTAGAAATTCTCCAAAAATCTAAAAACACGAGAGAGAGCCACGAAAATACTTTTCCGCCGCCGCAAGCTTCTGTCTCCGCAAGATCCCATCTGGGGCACGTTCTGGTGCCCTGCCGGAGGGGGGATTCGTACACAGAGGGCTTCTTCATCGACACCATTGCCTCTCCGATGATGCGTGAGTAGTTGACCATAGACCTTCGGGTCCATAGCTAGTAGCTAGACGTCTTCTTCTCTCTCTTGGATCTTCAATACAAAGTTCTCCATGATCTTCATGGAGATCTATCCGATGTAATCTTCTTTTGCGGTGTGTTTGTCGAGATCCGATGAATTGTGGATTTATGATCAGATTATCTATGAATATTATTTGAGTTTCCTCAAACCTCTTATATGCATGATTTTGTATCCTTGTAATTCTCTTCGAGTTGTGGGTTTCATTTTGCCAACTTGATCTATAATTCTTGCAATGGGAGAAGTGCTTGGTTTTAGGTTCATACCGTGCGGTGTCCTCACCCAGTGACAGAAGGGGTAGCGAGGCACGTATCGTGTTGTTGCCATCAAGGGTAAAAAGATGGGGTTTATATCTATTGCATGAATTTATCCCTCTACATCATGTCATCTTGCTTAAGGCGTTACTCCGTTTGTTATGAACTTAATACACTAGATGCATGCGGATAGCGGTCGATGTGTGGAGTAATAGTAGTAGATGCAGACAGTATCGGTCTACTTGTCTCGGACGTGATGCCTATATGTATGATCATTGCCTTAGATATCATCATGACTTTGCGCGGTTCTATCAATTGCTCGACAGTAATTCGTTCACCCACCATAATACTTGCTATCATGAGAGAATCCTCTAGTGAACACTATGGCCCCCGGGTCTACTTCACATCATATTTTCAGCTCTACACTTTTACTTTGTTGCACTTTCCACCTTCAGATCTCACCTTGCAAATAACCTGAAGGGATTGACAACCCCTTTATAGCGCTGGGTGCAAGTTTGTTTGTTTTTGCGCAGGTACATTGGTGACTTGTCTTGATACTCCTAGTGGATTGATACCTTGGTTCTCATACTGAGGGAAATACTTAGTGCTACTGTGCTGCATCACCCTTTCCTCTTTAAGGGAAAAACCAACGCAAGCTCAAGAGGTAGCAATGCTCTCCGCCGTTCATGAGTAATTCCATCATAGGCTTGCTGGACGGTGATGGGTTGGATGAGATTTACCATGTAATCGAGTTAGTTTTGTTAGGGTTTGGTCCCAAGTATCCACTATCTTCTGAGATTGATGTTGCTATGACTTTGCTATGCTTAATGCTTATCACTAGGGCCCGAGTGCCATGATTTCAGATATGGACCTATTATGTTTTCATGAATATATGCCTGTTCTTTATCCTATCTTGCGAGTTGTAGACACCTATTACGAGTTATGATCCGCATCCCCCAGGGTGAAAATAAGTGGGATTTTTCTGGTGATTACCGTAGTTTGAGGAGTTCATGTATTCACTAAGTGCTAATGCTTTCGTATGGTTCTCTATTAAAAGGAGGCCTTAATTTCCCTTAGTTTCCATTAGGACCCCGCTGTCACAGTAGGGTAGGACAAAAGATGTCATGCAAGTTCTTTTCCATAAGCACGTATGACTTTATATGGAATACATGCCTACATTACACTAATGAATTAGAGCTAGTTCTGTATCACCCTATGTTATAACTATTGCATGATGAATTCCATCTGACATAATTATCCATCATTGATACATTGCCTATGAGCTTTCCAAATATCGATCTTTGCTAAGTAACTTTTCCGTTGCTACTGTTACAATCACTACAAAACTGCTATTGTCACGTTTGCCACCGTTACCGTTACTTCCATACTACTTTGCTACTAAATACTTTGCTGCAGATAATAAGTTTTTCATGTGTGGTTGAATTGACAACTCAGTTGATAATACTCGAGAATATTCTTTGGCTACCCTTGTGTCAAATCAATAAATTTGGGTTGAATACTATACCCTCGAAAACTGTTGCGATCCCCTGTACTTGTGGGTTATTAGTGTCCATGGAAGAGAATACAAATGTGGACATCCTGGTGATGGCCGTCATGACCATCGTGAGCAAAGCTTGTAACGGGATGTACCTGCTGGATGTTTTCTTTCAACGAAGGATCCAACCCTTGGAGGCGAGGGCTCATCTCATGTGGGAGTACGAGGGTCTGAGTGAGCCCATGCGAGTTCACTCGGACGAGTTTGACATAGAGATGCTCGAGGCGAAGGTCATGGCCATCACCTCGGCACGTGACAATCCCTCGGGCACCAAAGTGATATCTCCTTTTGACAAGGAGCATCTACCGGTTGAGGTAATTCTAAATCTTCTTGATCCGAGTGCTTTTGATGCTATTATTTGACTATTGCTGACTCCATTGTTTTTCTCTCTCGGCAGACTTTCACAGATATGATCAGTGAGGTGTCACTCGATGACCATACACCTGCGGATGCGGCTACTGATACCAAGCGCCAGGAGTGGATGGGGGATGACGATGATGGCAATGACACTGAGGATGGGGATGAGGCGAGGTCTTACCTGTGAGAGGACGTCCCGACTGAGGCCACACCAAGGCGCGCCAGCAGTGCCAAGGAGCCGAGTGATCGCAAGCCGACTGCCTCAGCTCCTCTAACCCGGAGCTCGAAGGGCAGGCGAGCCGAGTCCATCAGATTGCTTGAGAAGGTAGCCAAGCATCCCAAAACCCCGGCAACCAAACCTCGTAAGGTGGGGCTGCCGCGGATCAAGGTGAACGTGCCCGTGGTGTTAGCGTAACCCTCTTGGTTGATCATTTCTTTCCCCATTGAGTATTTTTTTGCTGCTTGATGTCCGCATGACTCCTTTATGAATTACTTCTGTGCTGTAGCGCTGATACGTCTCCAACTTATCTATAATTTTTTTATTGTTCCATGCTATTATATTATCTGTTTTGGATGTTTTATATGCATTATTATGCTATTTTATTTTATTTTATTTTGGGACTAACATGTTAATCTAGAGCCTAGAGCCAGTTTCTATTTTTTCCTTGTTTTAGGATATTGCAGATACAAAATATTAAATGGAGTCCAAATGGAATAAAATCTCTGGAATGATTTATCTTGGACCAATCGAAATCTACCAAGCTTGGAGAAGGGGGCAGGACACCTGCCGGGAGGTCACAAGCCTCGAGGGTGCGCCCTAGGGGGGCGCGCCCCACTATCTTGTGCCCCCCTGCATATCTCCTAACCCTAATCTTCGTCCTATAAATACCCAAACATTCCCTCATTATCAGTACGACACCAAAAAATACTTTTCCACCGCCGGAAGCCTTTGTTTTCATGAGATCCAATCTGGGAGCCTTTTCCGATAATCTGCTAGAGGGGATTTGATCACGGAGGGCATCTACATCAACTCCATTGCTCCTCCTATGATGCGTGAGTAGTTTACCAGAGACCTACAGGTCTATAGCCAGTAGCTATATGGCTTCTTCTCTCTCTTTGATCTTCAATACCATGTTCTCCATGATCTTCATGGAGATCTTTCTGACGTAACACTCTTTTGCGGTGTGTTTGTCAAGATCCGATGAATTGTGGGTTTATGTTCATATTATCTATGAATATTATTTGAGTCTTCTCTAAATTATTATATGCATGATTTCATATCTTTGCAAGTCTCTTCGAGTTATTGGTTTGGTTTGGCCAACTAGATTAGTAATTCTTGCGATGGGAGAAGTGCTTAGTTTTGGGTTCAATCTTGCGGTGTCCTCACCCAGTGACAAAGGAGGGGTAGCGAGGCACGTATTGTATTCTTGCCATCAAGGATAAAAAGATGGGGTTTTAATCATATTGCTTGAGTTTATCCCTCTACATCATGTCATCTTACTTAATGTGTTACTCTGTTCTTCATGAACTTAATACTCTAAATGCAAGCACGAGTGTGTCGATGTGTGGAGTAATAGTAGTAGATACAGAATTGTTTTGGTCTACTTGACACGGACGTGATGCCTATATGCATAATCATTGCCTTATATGTATATTCATGATTATTCGCTTTTCTATCAATTGCTCGACAATAATTTGTTCACCCACCGTATTATTTTCCTTCATGAGAGAAGCCTCTAGTGAAACATATGGCCCCCGGGTCTATTTTCCATCTATAAACCAAAAATACCAAAAATATATTGGTTCTATTTATTTACTTTTAGTTCTATGTCTATCAGATCATATCCTTGCAAATAACTGTGAAGGGATTGACAACCCCTTTGTTGTGTTGGGTGCAACTGTTTGATTGTTTGTGCACGTACTACCATTGGGGCATTGTTTGTACCTCCTACTAGATTGATACCTTGGTTCTCAACAAACTGAGGGAAATTCTTATCTACTTTGTTGAATCACCCTTTCCTCTTCAAGGGAAAACCAAGACAAGCTCAAGAAGTAGCAAGAAGGATTTCTGGTGTCGTTGTCGGGGAGGATACATAGCAAGATCCAGCTTACCAAGTACTCATCACAAACTCATCTCTTTCATTTACATTATTTGCCTCTAGTTTTCCTGTCCCCCACTTCTAAAAATATTTTTAGAAAATACCAACAAGATTTTCCTTTTTATTCCCCCTTCCTCCGCTCGTATTTTTTGTTTGTTTTTCGTTTGTTCGTTTCCATGGCTCAACCCAAAAGTTTTGATCCATATCTTCGGAAGTTAGAAGATATTGACAATAATACTAAGGGATTCAAGACACTCCAATTTGACCATAATAGTTTCTTTAGGAACGATTTTAAAGAACAAATATTTATGTTGGAATACATGAATAAAGAACTTGATGATATGACTAAGGAATTTTGTGGTTTGAAATCTCAGTTCGCTCACCTTGAAAATTTAGTAGGCCAGATTTGTGATAAACAACCCACCTTAGTTAATAAAATGGCCGCGAAGCTAGAATCTTTAAATAATGATGAAGATCTTAAAGTGATCGGTGTGACTCCTATTGAATCTTTGTTTTCTAATATAAATCTTGAAAAAGATGGGACTCGAGTGAGTCAACTTTAGCTAAAAGGCGTCCCAATGATTCGGAGTTTATAGATCTTGATGCTAAGATTGATAAAAGTGGGATTGAAGAGGTCAGAACTTTAAATAGCAATGAACCCACTCTTTTGGATTTCAAGGACTTTAATTGATTGATAGTTGTTCTTTGATTGATTGTATTTCCTTGTTGCAATCCATGTTGAATTCTCCGCATTCCTATAGTCAAAATGAAGCTTTTACTAAGCATATTGTGGATGCTATGATGAAATCTTTTGAAGAAAAACTTGAGTTGGAAGTCTCTATACCTAGAAATGTTTATGATGAGTGGGAACCTACTATTAAAACTAAAATTAAAGATTATGAGTACCATGCTTTGTGTGATTTGGGTGCTAGCGTTTTCACGATTCCAAAGAGTTTACTGATGTGCTAGGTTTCCATGAATTTGATGATTGCTCTTTAAATTTACATCTCGCGGATTCTACCATTAAGAAACCTATGGGAAGGATTAATGATGTTCTAATTGTTGCAAATAGGAATTATGTGCCCGTAGATTTCATTGTTCTTGATATAGATTGCAATCCTACATGTCCTATTATTCTTGGTAGACCCTTCTTTAGAACGATTGGAGCAATTATTGATATGAAGGAAGGAAATATAGATTCCAATTTATTTTAAGGAAAGGCATGGATCAATTTCATAGAAAGAAAATAAAATTGCGTTATGAAACTATTATGAGAGCCACTTATGGATTGCATACCAAAGATGACAATACCTAGATCTATTGCGTTATGCGTAGCTAGCGGTGTTAAACAATAGCGCTTGTTGGGAGGCAATCCTATTTTATTTTTATGTTTTTGTTTTCGCTTATATTTTTGAGTGTGGCAAACATTATTACCTCTGTAATAGTTGTGTTTGCTTGTTTTAATTAGTGTTTGAGCCAAGTAAGACCTTTGGGATGGTCTACGGTGTTTGTGATTTGATTTTGCTGCAAAAACAGAAACTTTCGCCCTCAGTCCAGGAATTTTGTAAATTCACTGGGACATGATTTTGATCTGAAAGTTTTACATAAGAATAATATACGAATTTCCCATATCGTACTAACGTTTCAAAGTTTTTGGAATTACAGAAGTATTCTAAGTATACAGATTGCTACATACTGTTCTGTTTTTGACAGATTCTGTTTTCTTTGTGTTGTTTGCTTATTTTGATGTATCTATGGGTTGTATCGGGGGGTATGAACCATCGAGAAGTTGGATTCTGTAAATATTACACCAATATAAATAAAGATTGAGTTCACAATAGTACCTAAAGTGGTGATTTAGTTTTCTTATACTAACGAATCTCATGAGTTTTTTGTTGAGTTTTGTGTTGTGAAGTTTTCAAGTTTTGGGTAAAGATTTGTTGGACTATGAAATAAGGAGTGGCAGGAGCCTAAGCTTGGGGATGCCCAAGGCACCCCAAGCCATATTCAAGGATACCAAATAGCCTAAGCTTGGGGATGCCCCGAAAGGCATCCCCTCTTTCGTCTTCAATCCATCGGTAAATTTACTTGAGGCTATATTTTTATTCACCACATGATATGTGTTTTGCTTGGAGCGTCTTGTATGATAAGAGTCCTTGATTTTTAGTTTGCCACAATCATCCTTTCTGCACATATTTTTTGAGAGAGACACGCTGAATCGTGAATTTATCAGAATACTCTATGTGCTTCACTTATATCTTTTGAGCTAGGCAATGTTGCTCTAGTGCTTCACTTATATCTTTTTAGAGCATGTCGGTGTTTTATTTTGTAGAAATTATAGAACTCTCGTACCTCACTTATATTATTTTGGGAGTCTTAAAACAGAATGGTAATTGATTTAGGTTATGAATTTAGTCCTAACATAATGAGCGTCCAAGAGGGATATAATAAAAACATTCATATTAAGTGCGTTGAATACGATGAGAAGTTTGATTCCTTGCATATAGTTTTGAGATGTGAAGATGGTATTATGGGAGCATGCTAGTAAGTAATTGTGAATTCGAAAAAAAACTTGTGTTAAAGTTTTTGATTCCCGTAGCATGCACATATGGTGAACCGTTATGTGATGAAGTCAGAGCATGATTTGTTTAAAGATTGTCAATCTTTCTGTGAGAGTAGGGATCGCGCGAGGGTTAACTCCTACCAACCCTTCCCCTAGGAGCATGTGTCTAATACTTTGCTTCGATAACTAATAGACTTTTGCAATAAGTATGTGAGTTCTTTATGACTAATGTTGAGTCCATGGATTATACGACACTCTCATCCTTCCATCATTTCTATCCTCTCTAGTACCGCACAATTTTTGCCGGTGCATTAAACCCACCTTCCTCAAAACAGGAACCATATATTTTCCTCAAAACAACCACCATACCTACCTATTATGACATTACCATAGCCATTCTGAGATATATTGACACACAACTTTTACCGTTCCATTTTTTATGACACGCACCATCATTGTCATATTGCTTTGCATGATCGTAAGATAGCTAGCATGTCATTGCTACGCTAGATCATTGCACATCCCGGTACATCGCTGGAGGCATGCATATAGAGTCATATTTTGTTCTAGGAATTGAGTTGTAATTTTTGAGTTTTAAGTAAATAAAAGTGTGATTATTTGCATTATTAGAGCATTGTCCTATGTGAGAAAAGGATGATGGAAGCTATGACTCCCTCACAAGTTCGGATGAGTATCCAGACTTTATCTCTCCCTAATAATAAAGTACCGTTCGCTTCTGTCGTCCGTCGTGGCAATTTTGCAGAAAAGTTCCCTTGTTTTTTCAAAATCAACCCGTGGTCCTCCATTAAGTGGAAAAAAGCGTTTTGTTTTTTCAAAAAGGCCCCTGGGTAGCTGTCACTCTGGCGCATATCGCGTCCGCCCCTCCCCGATTCTCCTCCTCCCCTCGCCGCCGACCGTTTGTGTCCGTCGGGCAAAGGCTCCGCACGGATCCGGCGGCGGTGGGGTGATGACCCACAAGTGTATGGAATCGCAGAAGTTTTCGAGGGTAGAGTATTCGACCCAAATTTGTTGATTCGCTCACAAGGGGAAGCTAAAGAATATTCTCGACTATTAGCAGCTAAATTTGTCAGATTCAACCACACCTGAAAGATTAGTGTGTGCAAGCAAAGTATCAGTAGCAAAGTAGTATGATAACAACGGTGCCAGAAACGATCTGTTGACGACAGACTATTCCTAACGGTTGTATCAATGACGCCAGAAAAGGTTACGTTGACGAGCAACTATTCTTCCCCGACAACAGTGTCAGAAAAGATCTTGCAACAAGTAACAACGGAGTAGCAAGGAACAGCAGTAGCAGCAGCAGCAAAGTAACAAGTAACAACAGTAGTGACAGCAGCAGCAAAGTGGCCCAATCCCTTTTTAGCAAGGGACAAGCCTAGGCAAAGTAACGTAGCGAGAACCAGTAGTAAAAGACTCGTAGGCAATGGATCGGTGATGGATGAGTGTGACGGATGTGATTCATCATGTAACAGCTATAACACAGAGAGATATATGACTAGCTCCCGTTCGTCAATCTAATGTAGGCATGTATTCCGTATGTAGTCATACATGCTTAGGGAAAAGAACTTGCATGGCATCTATTGTCCATCCCTCCCGTGGCAGCGGGGTCCTAATGGAAACTACGAGATATTAAGGTTCTCCTTTTAATAAAGAACCGGACCAAAGCATTAACACGCAGTGAATACATGAACTCCTCATACTATGGTCATCTTCGGGAGTGGTTCCGGCTATTGTCACTCCGGGGTTGCCGGGTCATAAAACATAGTAGGTGACTACAACTTGCAAGATAGGATCTAAAACACACATATATTGGCGACAACATAATAGGTTCAGATCTGAAATCATGGCACTCGGGCCCTAGTGACAAGCATTAAGCATAGCCAAGTAGTAGCAACATCAATCTAGAACATAGTGGATACTAGGGATCAATCCCCGTCAAGAACTAACTCGATTGCATGATAGATCTCATCCAACTCATCACCGTCCAGCAAGCCTACGATGATATTACTCACGAACGATGAAGAGCATCATGGAATTGTCGATGGAGGAAGGTTGATGAAGACGATGGCGACGATTTCCCCTCTCCGGAACCCAAAACGGACTCCAGAGCTGCCCTCCAGATGAAGAACTGGAGGTGGGGACGCCTCTGTATCGTAGAACACGATGAAACCTTCTCTCTGATTTTTTTCCAGGTGAAACGGAAGGTATAGAGCTAAGATTGGGGGAGGTGGTTCCACGTGCGCCCCACAAGCCTGCATGGCGCGGCCATAGGGGGTGGCCGCGGCCTATGGGCTTGTGGCCCACTCGCACGCCCCCTCCGGTGGATCTTTGCGCAGGTATTTTTCTTTTATTCTAGAAAAAATCTCCGTAAATTTTCAGGACGTTCCGAGAAATTTTATTTCTGCACAAAAACAACACCATGGCAATCCTGCTAAAAACATCGTTAGTCTGGGTTAGTTCCATTCAAATCATGGAAATTAGAGTCCAAAACAAGGGCAAAAGAGTTCGGAAAAGTAGATACGACGGAGACGTATCAACTCCCCCATGCTTAAAGCCTTGCTTGTCCTCAAGCAACTCAGTTGACAAACTAAGAGAGACAAAAGAAAAACTTTGACGAACTCTGTTTGATCTTGTTGTTGCAACTATGTCTAACTCACAACCAGAATTTCAACAAGATCACAATCAAACCACATAAGTAAATGACATCTAGGTCTCACGGTAAACTGATATCAAAACAACATGAAGCAGTACAAATAGATGGTATATCGCTAGCTCTTTCTGAGACCGCAAAACATAAATGCAGAGCACCTTCAAAGAACAAGGGCTGACTAAACATTGTAATTCATGGCAATGAAGATCTAGTCACAGTCATACTCAACACAGTTAAAAGCAAAGCATAAAAATGATAGAGGTGCTCTCTAATTGGTGCTTTTGTAAGAGGAGGATGACTCAACAGGAACATAAATAGACAGACCCTTCACAGAGGGAAGCATTGATTTGCAGAGGTGCCAGAGCTCAAGCTTTGAAAATAGAGATAATAATTTTGGGTGGCATGCTTTTATTGTCAATGCAATGACTAAGAGTTCTCAACATCTTCCATGCTACACATGCTATAGGGGGTTCCCGAACAGAAAAGTAAAGTTTTGACTCCCCCACCACCAATCAATCACACTCCACGGCTAGCCGAATCCTCGAGTACCGTCCAAACCAACAACAATCCCGGGGGAGTTTTGTTTGCAATTATCTTTTCGATTTGAGCATGGAACCGGGAATTCCAATTACCGGCCCCTTTCCCGTGAATGATAGTGAATAAACACATATCGAGGATAACATGCCTAGCATGGAAGATACCAGTAGCCCCCTGTCACCACATGAGCGGTTCGAGCATGCAAAACAGATTATTTCTTGAAGATTTAGAGAGTGGCACATGAAATTTACTTGGAACGGCGGGTAGATACCGCACATAGGTAGGTATGGTGGACTCAACTGGAACAACTTTGGGTTTATGGAGGTGGATGCACAAGCAGTATTTCCGCTTAGTACAAGTGAAGGCTAGCAAAAGACTGGGAAGCGACCAACTAGAGAGCGACAACAGTCATCAAAATGCATTGAGATTAACTAACATTGAGTGCAAGCATTAGTAGGACACAAATCACCATGAACATGAACATCATAGAGGCTATGTTGATTTTGTTTCAACTACATGCGTGAACATGCGCCAAGTCAAGCCACTTGAAACATTCAAAGGAGGATACCATCCTATCATACTACATCATAGTCATCTCAACATTCACGTTGGCAACCAAGATAAACCATTATAAGCTCCTAGCTAAGTAAGCATGGCATAAGCAACTATGATCTCTAAGTTGTCATTGCACACATGTTTCTCTCACAACAAAGCTGAATCAGGCATGATGAGCTAGTCATATTTACAAAAACAAAATAGATCGAGTTCATACCAGCTTTTCCATGCTCAGTCACTTCATCATATATCGTCATTATTGCCTTTAACTTGCACAACCAAACGATGTGAACAATAATAAGCGTGCTCTTGCATTGGACTAAAGCTGGAATCTGCAGGCAAACACAAAGGAGAAGACAAAGTAATATGGCTCTTTGAAAGCTAAATAGGTATGCATGCAAGAGCCACTAAACATTATAACCAATATCTTCTACCTTGACCCAAAGAAAAAGAAAACTATCTACACGGGAAAGCTCCCAACAAGCAAAAGAAGAAAAATAAAATATTTTTGGTTTTTCTCAAACTAGAGAGACACACGAAAAAAACGAGAAAAAGAAAATAAACCAGCATGGATGATACAGTGGCAAAGTGTGAACACCGGATAACAAAATGAAAGCATAAGCAAGAATGTAAAGTCGGTGAGAACACGTACTCCCCCAAGCTTGCTTTTGGCCTAACTTGGTCTACTCCCAAGGAGGGAAATAACCAGCTCTGGGGTACTCTAGAGTGGACTGAGGATGCCACTGCTGTGTGAGCTCCTCTGGCTCCCACTGATAAACCGGCGTCTCCTACTCGACTGGTGGCTCGGGCACGGGCACCTGTGGTTGGGCCAAGCCCCAATATGCGTAGATGTCCGAGGGCATAATAGTGTAGCTGCCTGCATGAAGATTGAACAAAGAAGGAGCAGGAAAAGTAATAGTCTCACGAGTACCCTGACTAAATACCAGGTTATAAATCATCCTTCCACCTATATCTCTATCAAGAAAGTCATGGCGAACCATGCTATCGTAATCTAAATATCTCTCGGGAAGAAGAACCTCTTCTTCCTCCTCCAGTCTAATGGGTATCTCAAAGTGTCTGGCAAGACGGGTAGCATAGACACCTCCATAGACAACACCTTTAGAACGGTTCAGGTTCAACCGTTGAGCTACTATAGCACCCAAGCTATAAGTTTTATCGTTATAAAGGGCTTCGCGCAAGACCGCAAGATCTGGGGAACTAAGTGACCCAGCTTTCCCACGGCCAATCAAACATTTTCCCACAAATAGTGAGAAGCACCGAAGCACAGGAAAATGAATGCTAGCAGCTGTAGCGCAAGACACTCCTCTCTCCTCTTCTACAACAATTGTACTGATAAAAGCGTCCAAGTCCCGTGGACGAGGTTCATGAATATCCCCAACATAAGGTAATTTGCAAACATTGTAAAAATCTTGGAGTGACATGCGCTGGGGGACATCATAGAGTTTAAACTCAACAATAGGAGGATTCTTCCTTGGATAGAAGCTAAAGCTTTGTATGAAGATATTGGTGAGGAGGAGGTATTGCGGACACTTATCTTCAACGAAGGCGGTAAGGCCTGCGTTCTCCACCAAGTGATAAAAGTCCTCATAAATTCCAGCGGCGCGTAAGAACGAGTCGCTTGGCCATTCGCACACGCGAACTTCTGCGACTCGAGGGACCGGATACTTGGCCTTCTTCTCACTCGCATCATCCTTGGGGTCACGACTTGACGAGCCTCTCAAGAACCTCCTCATCTTTTCCCTTTTCTATCTCTGAAAATTTCTGAATTTTTTAGTGATTCTAAGGAAAAGTGAATAAGGCTCAACAAAACTCGTAGCAACTACTCCCACAAGTGCCTAGAGACCATATTACACATCAAAACTACTTGGGACCAGCTAGAATCAGCATACAAAGCTCAAGAACATGGTCACCAAGGAAGCAAAAATAGGCAGAGTATAAGGCACTAGAGCAAAAAACTAATTGGACCAATGGAGGAGTCACTTACCAAGGAGTAATTTCCCCAAAACAGTTCGGAGAACGGTGATTTGAGCAAAGAGATCGAAAATCCCTGCAAGAGGAGCAAGAACACGGGTTTGAGCTGCGAAATGATTTTTTCTGGAGGTAGGAGAAGCATATGGGAGCAAGAATGAGTGGAGGGGGTGCCTGTGGGCCCCACAAGCCTGTGTGGCGTGGCCAGGGGGTGCCCGCGCCCCTAGGGCTTGTGGCCCACTGGTGTGGGCCCCAAACAGACTCTTTGTCCCAGTATTTTTCAAATATTCCAGAAAAAATCATACTAGATTTTCACAGCGTTCGAAGAACTTTTATTTTCGGGGTACTTTTCCACCGGACGCTAAAACAGAAAACACGGAAAACTAAAATAAAATTATGATTTTTCTTCTAAGCAACCTAAAGTGAAAGCTTGGAACAGAGGTTTGTGACTCCTCGATTCATCCTTCTCATGGTCATCGAAAGAAATCCGTCAATGGGGTTGATCAAATCCCCTCGACAAAACTTTCTCGAATCGCAAAAGAGAACGGAGAATTTTCGAATAGTCACTAGGTCACCTCAATGGGGATGTGTATCTCCCCGACAAGCAAATCATACTTCATCTAGACACGAGGAATAGGGCATTCAAAGCTCCCGATAAGAATCAATGAAGTTTTTTCGATAGCATTGATGCAATGTACTCGATATTGTTTCTTCGGAAAGTGCACCGTATGCTCATTACCGTTGACATGGAAAGTGACATTGCCTTTGTTGCAATCTATAACAGCCCCTGTAGTGTTTAAAAAGGGTCTTCCGAGGATGACAGCCATGGCATCGCCCTCGGGAATATCCAAGATAACAAAGTATGTTAAGATAGTGGTGTTAGCAACCACAACAGGCACATCCTCGCAAATGCCGATAGGGAAAGCAGTTGATTTGTCGGCCATTTGCAGAGAGATTTTAGTGGGTGTCAACTTATCTAGTTCAAGACTACGATAAAGAGAGAGAGGCATAACACTAACACCGGCTCCAAGGTCGCACATTGCAGTTCTAACGTAGTTGCCTTTAATGGAGCAAGGTATAGTGGGCACACCGGGATCACCTAGTTTCTTTGGAGTTCCACCCTTGAAAGTGTAATTAGCAAGCATGGCAGAAATCTCAACCTCAGGTATCCTCCTCTTATTAGTCAAAATATCCTTCATGTACTTAGCATACGTGGACATCTTGAGCATATCCGTCAAACGCATTTGCAGAAAGACAGGTCTGATCATCTCAACGAATCACTCAAAATCCTCATCATCCTTTTTCTTGGATGGTTTAGGAGGAAAGGGCATAAGTTTCTGAACCCATGGTTCCCTTTCTTTACCGTGCTTCCTAGCAACGAAATCATTCTTATCGTATCTCTTAGTCTTAGGTTGTGGGTTATCAAGATCAGGTTCAATCCCCACATCCTTATCATCGCTAGGTTGAGCATCTTCATGAACATCAATATTGATATCATCATTAGGCTCATGTTCATCACCAGATTGTGTTTCAGCATCAGAGACAGAGGCAACGTTTGGACTCTCAGGTGTAGCATCAACAGGGTTGCTAGCGTGCATGTTCCTATCATCTTTCTTCTTTCTAGGATGACTAGGTGCATCCGTGCTAACTCCTTGAGAATCTTGTTCAATTCTCTTCGGATGATCCTCCGGATACAAAGGTTCCTGGGTCATTCTACCACCTCTAGTAACGACTCTGACAGAATTGTCATTCAACTCATTGAGCAAGTCATTCTGAGCTTTAAGTACTTGTTCTACTTGAGTAGTAACCATAGGGGCATGCTTACTCAGAAGCTTAAGATCATTGACATTTCTGTCTACACAAGCACTTAAATGACTAAGCATACGAGCATTCTGTTCCAATTGTCTGCTAACATAATCATTGAAACTCTGTTGTTTGGCAATGAAGTTATCAAATTCATCCATGTATAAGCTAGCAGGTTTATCAAAAGGAATATCACTCTCATCAAACCTACGCAGAGAATTTACTTCTACTACCTGTATCGGGTTATCGAGACCATGGATCTCTTCGATAGGTGGTAGATTTTGACTTCTTCAGATTTAATGCCTTTCTCTCGCATAGATTTCTTGGCTTCTTGCATATCTTCAGGACCGAGGAACATAATATCTCTTTTCTTCGGAGTTGGCTTAGGAGGTGGTTCGGGAATAGTCCAAGCATTCTCATTGCACAAGATGTTATTCAGTAGAGTCTCAACTTGTTCTATGGTTCGTTCCCTAAAAACAGTACCGGCACAACTATCTAGATGGTCTTTGGAAGCATCGGTAAGTCCATTATAGAAGATATCAAGTATTTCGTTCTTCTCAAGAGGGTGGTCAGGCAAAGCATTCAGTAGCTGGATAAGCCTCCCCCAAGCTTGTGGGAGACTCTCTCCTTCAGCTTGAGCAAAGTTGTATATTTCCTGCAAGGCATCTTGCATCTTATGGCCAGGGAAATATTTTTCAGAGAAGTAGTAGACCATATCCTGGGGGCTATGCACACATCCATGAGCAAGAGAAGTGAACCAGGTCTTAGCATCATCCTTTAGCGAGAAAGGAAACAACTTGAGCATATAGTAGTGGCGGATCTTTTCCTCACTAGTGAATAGGGTGGCTATATCGTGTAGTTTGGTAAGATGGGCTACAACCGTTTCAGACTCGTAACCGTGAAAGGGATCAGATTCGACAAGAGTGATTAACTCAGGGTCGACAGAGAATTCATAATCCCTATCGGTCACAAAGATAGGTGAAGTGGCAAACTTCGTGTCGTATTTCATCCTAGCGTTCAGAGATTTTTCTTTCCACTTGCGCAGAAGTTTCTCAACATCATAGCTATCCTTACACGTAAGAAAATCCTCAGCTATCTCTCCCTCCATAACATAGCGCATATCAGGCATAACAGGCAATTCAGGCATAGTAGCAGGTTCTACTTCAATAGTATCAGCAGTTTCAGAAGTATCATCACATCTAGCAGCAGCTCTAGCAATATGTGCATCAAGGAATGCACCAAGTGGCAAAGCAGTATCAGGCATAGCAGGCATAGTATCAAGCATAGCATCATCAGGCATAATATCAAGCATAGCATCATCAGGCATAGTATCAAGCATAGCATCATCACGCATAGTATCAAGCATAGCATCATCAGGCATAGTATCAAGCATACATCATCAGGCATAGTATCAATCATAGCATCATAAGAATCATGAGCAGCAGAAGTAGCATCATCAAGCACAGGCGACATATCAAGATTTCTAGCAGGAGGCGAAGTCACAAACTTACTCAACACTGAAGTGAATCAAGTGCAGAGCTAGATGGCAGTTCCTTACCTCTCCTCGTAGTGGAAGGTAGGATTTTAGTTCTTGGATCTTTTGGATTCCTCATAGTGATCAGCAGACGTCAATCCCAAGTGACTCAGAGAATATAGTTGTGCCTCCCCGGCAACTGCGCCAGAAAAAGCCTTGATGACCCACAAGCGTATGTGATCGCAGCAGTTTTCGAGGGTAGAGTATTCGACCCAAATTTGTTGATTCGCTCACAAGGGGAAGCTGAAGAATATTCCCGAGTATTAGCAGCTAAAGTTGTCAGATTCAACCACACCTGAAAGATTAGTGTCTGCAAGCAAAGTACCAGTAGCAAAGTAGTATGGTAACAACGGTGCCAGAAACGATTTGTTGACGGCAGACTATTCCTAATGGTTGTATCAATGGCGCCAGAAAAGGGTACGTTGACGAGCAACTATTCTTCCCCGACAACAGTGTCGGAAAAGATCTTGCAACAAGTAACAGCGGAGTAGCAAGGAACAACTGTAGCAGCAGCAGCAAAGTAACAAGTAACAACAGTAGTGACAGGAGCAGCAAAGTGGCCCAATCCCTTTTGTAGCAAGGGACAAGCCTAGGCAAAGTAACATAGCGAGAACCAGTAGTAATAGACTCGTAGGCAGTGGATCGGTGATGGATGAGTGTGACGGATGTGATTCATCATGTAACAGCTATAACACGGAGAGATATGTGACTAGCTCCCGTTCGTTAATCTAATGTAGGCATGTATTCCGTATGTTGTCATACGTGCTTAGGGAAAAGAACTTGCATGACATATATTGTCCATCCCTCCAGTGATAGCGGGGTCCTAATGGAACGGGATATTAAGGTTCTCCTTTTAATAAAGAACCGGACCAACGCATTAACACGCGGTGAATACATGAACTCCTCATACTATGGTCATCTCCGGGAGTGGTTCCGGCTATTGTCACTCCGGGGTTGCCGGGTCATAACACATAGTAAGTGACTACAACTTGCAAGATAGGATCTAAAACACACATATATTGGCAACAACATAATAGGTTCAGATCTGAAATCATGGCACTCGGGCCCTAGTGACAATCATTAAGCATGGCCAAGTAGTAGCAACATCAATCTAGAACATAGTGGATACTAGGGATCAATCCCCGTCAAGAACTAACTCGACTACATGATAGATATCATCCAACTCATCACCGTCCAGCAAGCCTACGATGAGATTACTCATGAACGATGAAGAGCATCATGGAATTGTCGATGGAGGAAGGTTGATGAAGACTATGGCGACGATTTCCCCTCTCCGGAGCCCGAAACGGACTCCAGATCTGCCCTCCAGATGAAGAACAGGAGGTGTCGGCGCCTTCGTATCGTAAAACGCGATGAAACCTTCTCTCTGATTTTTTTCCAGGAGAAACGGAAGATATAGAGCTGAGATTGGGGGCGGTGGTGCCACGTGGGCCCCACAATCCTGCATGGCGCGACCATAGGGGGTGGCCGCGGCCTATGGGCTTGTGGCCCACTAGCACGCCCCCTCCGGTGGATCTTTGTGCAGGTATTTTTCTTTTATTCCAAAAAAAATCTCCGTAAATTTTCACGATGTTCCGAGAACTTCTATTTCTGCACAAAAACCATGGCAATTTTGCTGAAAACAGCGTTAGTCCGAGTTAGTTCCATTCAAATCATGCAAATTATTGTCCAAAACAAGGGCAAAAGATTTAGGAAAAGTAGATACGATGGAGACGTATCACGGGGTCTCAAGCGCGCTGGACCCGCTTGGCTTCGAGCGAGTGGTTCTGCAGCGAGCTGGACATTGAGGCTGGCCGCGATGCAGAAGCCAGGCGACGCGGCGGCGACGATATCCGTCCAGATCCGGCGCTGTCGGCGGTTTCTCTACTCTGGGGATAGGGCCACCCCCGGCTGTGTCGCACCTCCGACGACCACGGGAATCCGACGGCCAACAACCGCTGCTCGCCACGCCCCGGGCTGTCCAAAGTGCCATCGTGCGCCACAGTTCCCCCGGTGGCCCTCGCCTTCCTCCTCTCGTCGTCACGACGCCGTTAGGCCGCCCGAGATGTCGACCTGTCAACGCTGGTATGCTCTCCCCGTCGATGGACTCCACCGCTGCAGGTTCCGGTAAGATTTCTACCACTCCCTCCTCAACTCCCCTATGGCGCATCCGCCTCTCGCGAGGACCGAATCGCTAAATCTCGTCGCTCGGGCGCGATGTCAACATCGGCTTCACCTTCCCAGGAAGCCAACAACCCAAGTGAAGCACTGTCCGGCTCAAATCGCCACCACGGTGAGTAGAGGAGGGGATCTACAAGTCTTCTTTCCCTTGCTCGTCACGGCACAGAGCAACACTGGTGATCCCTCAGAGGCAGCGGACTTTCATTCCATAGTAACTCTGTTAATTTCTACCTGCAACAGAGGCAACGCCCAAGGCAGTGCTGGGGCTGATGGCCATGAAAGGTCTCACTCTGTACGACCTCAAAAGCCACCTTCAGGGTTGTTCAGAAACTCTGCTCCACTCCTGCTCTTGTCTTCTCTTCTCTTTCGCAGTCCAGTCCAGTGGTGTATTATACGTCTCCGTCGTATCTATAATTTTTGATTCTTTCATGCCAATATTCTACAACTTTCATATACTTTTGGCAACTTTTTATACTATTTTTGGGACTAACATATTGATCCAGTGCCTAGTGCCAGTTCCTGTTTGTTGCATATTTTTTGTTTCGCGGAATATCCATACCAAACAAAGTCCAAACGTAATAAAAACTTACCGGGATTTTTTTTGAATATTTATGATTTTTGGGAAGAAGAATCAACGCGAGGCGAGGCACGGAGTGCCCACAAGCCCTGTCACCGCGACCAGGGGGTGGGCCCGCGGCAGGGGGGCTTGTGGCCACTCCTTAAGGTATTTGGAGACCTTCTTTCTCCGCAAGTAAGATAATATCCGGAAGAAAATTGTGTTAAAATTTCAGCCCAATCGGAGTTACGGATCTCCGGGAATTTAAGAAACGGTGAAACGCAGAATCTGGGAGCGCAGAAACAGAAGGACACAGAGAGAGAGAGAGATCCAATCTTGGCGGGGCTCTCTCCCCTCCGCTGCCATGGATAGCATGGACCAGAGGGGAAACCCTTCTCCCATCTATGGGGGAGGTCAAGGAAGAATAAGAAGGAGGGGGGCTCTCTCCCCCTCTCTCCCGGAGGCGCCGGAACGCCGCCCGGGACATCATCGTGTGATGACGATCTACACCAACACCTCTGTCATCTTCACCAACATCTCCATCATCTTCCCCCATCTATATTCAACGGTTCACTCTCCCGCAACCCGCTGTACCCTCTACTTGAACATGTTGCTTTATGATACATATTATTATCCAACGATGTGCTGCTATCCTATAATGTCTGAGTAGTTATCGTTGTCCTGTGGGTGATTGATGAATTGCTATGATTGGTTTAATTTGCTTGTGGTTATGTTGATATCCTTTGGTGCCCATCATATGATCGTGCGCGTGGATCACACCATAGGGTTAGTTGTACATTGATAGGACTATGTATTGGCAGGCTAGAGTGACAGAAGCTTCAAACCTAGCATAGAAATTGATGCATATGGGATTGAAGGGGGACCAATATATCTTATTGCTATGGTTGGGTTTTACCTTAATGAACGTTAGTAGTTGCGGACGCTTGCTAATAGTTCCAATCATAAGTGCATAGAGTTCCAAGTAAGGGATGACATGCTAGCAGAGGCCTCTCTCACATGATACTTGCTATCGATCTAGTAACGTAGTCAATTGCTTAGGGACAATTTCCGCAACTCCTACCACCACTTTTCCACACTCGTTAGACACTCGTAGTTTTTTCTTTATCTAACTAGCCCCTAGTTTTATTTACGTGTTCTTTACTTTCTTGCATGCCTATCCTATCACTCCTACAAAGTACTTCTAGTTTCATACTTGTTCTAGGTAAAGCGAACGTAAAGTGTGCGTAGAGTTGTATCGGTGGTCGATAGAACTTGAGGGAATATTTATCCTACCTTTAGCTCCTCGTTGGGTTCGACACTCTTACTTATCGAGAAAGGCTACAATTGATCCCATATACTTGTGGGTTATCAGTGTACTACTTGCTCCCTCCGACCCAAAATAAGTGTCGTGGTTTTAGTTCAAATTAACACAACGATGCTTGTTTTATCATATCAGAAATACAGGCTGGGAAAGCACACCAAGAAATCCACAGACCTGGAATTGGCCAACAGCGGAGGTACATACACACATACATACCTTACAACTATTAATTACAGTCAGCACCAAGATGCAGTCAAGCCAACGTTTCTCCTTCTAAAGTCCAAACCTGACATCTGTGCTTTTATCAGAGATTACCATGCAGGACATCAACTTTCAAATCGGTGCGCCTCTTGTTGTTCCTGCTGGACGCGACGCCGCAAGGTAACTAGCTACACATTTCTCCTCTCCCCTTGGACCTATCTGCAATTGAAATGCCCTTTTTTGTTTACTGAAATAGGTTGTAAAAAACAAAATTAGTTACCACTAACGATATATAACAAGTTTCTTCGAAGATGCTTGCTGTCCGAGTGCATTTGGTAAGTATGGTCAAAACAACTGCTAAGGGATCATGTGCTGGAGCTAACTCCTCAATGATCACCAGGCATATATAGAAATCAAGCACTATTTTTTTTGCCTGCAGGACATAATTTAAACCAGCACTGGTACTAGAGATACTCAAGTATAACTGAAAAGGGGGATCTGATTAGTAGTTGTACAAGTTAGTAGCAATCACTAGCTTTTCTTGGTTGTGATTAATTTTGCCCTTCCAAAAGTATAGATGCAAAGTTTCTTATATAGAGTCACAAAGACGGAATCCTACTGATGACTTGCTGTCATGTGTCTTCTATGTGCCTTTTTCATCAGTTGAGACTGTATGATGATTTAACTAACCATTTTCAAAACATTTCTTATGTGAATCAGAGAAATGCTGCTTGAGGACACCCCCAGGTATCAAATTTAGGTCCAAAGAGAACTGTGTGAACAACTTGAGGTTAGCAAAGTTGTGCATCACTGCTTATACTACCAAACTTTGTACCATATAGGTTAAAAATGCTTGTATCAGCCAAAAAATGCTTATTTCTGTGATCAGGTGCAGAAGAAGCTGCAGATCCGAATAGAGGCTCAAGGGAGATATTTAAAGGAAATACTAGAGAAAGCTCAATAAAACATTTCCTTTGATGCAAATGGATCTGCTGGCCTAGAAAATGCTAGATCACAACTTACAGACTTTAACCCAGCCCTTCCGGGCTTGTCGGACAATTGAACACATGTGTATGAAGAAAGCAGTGAACAATCGGTGAAAGCTATATTTGATTACAATCTTCACGATAATAATTTGGATTTTCAGCTCTATCGTGTACGAAGTCAGGAGGCAAAGAATGCCAAATGCACCCCGAAAACTGAGGACCTGCTCTTATTAGACTTGAATATTAAAGGAGGATATGACCTGTCTTCGGGAGGAATGCAAGGGGTGAGTACGAATCCAAAGATTAACCAGCACAGGAAATAGAGATATATTTCAGCAATCTGACAGTTTTGGGGAGTTTCACTATTTTCTATTAGAATTTGTTTCCATGTGGCGGTGCTTAGCATGTTGAGTCATAAGTTTAACTTACTCTATGATAATGTTAAATTTGTTGAAGAAATTCATGAATGCTTGAAGCCTGTAATGTACGTATATGTTATGTACAGTGCACATGGGAGATGAGAAAGCATGTAACAATCAGGTATCAAGATATATGTATATTCTAAATTGTCCTTTATGTACCACACATTGCAAAGTTTGATGTGCACAGATCCACAGAACTTGTTCCATTTTTTTGCCTTTATCTCGAAGGGTAGGCAGAATAAACTCGGTAAGCTTGATTGTTATCATGGTTATGGTTATTTATGATTTATCCTAAAAACCTGAACATTAGCTAAGCATGTGTATAATAACAAGAACAAAAGAGTTTATAGGAGTGGTTTATTTTCTCATTGTCATATGAAGTGCCAAATATCAGTATTCTACATTTCCTGCCAATATTTCACAAATTGAATTCAATTATTTAGTGGTGGGCATCTCTTTTACTTGAGATGCTTCTATATATATGATGATTGTCTATTCCTTGGTTTATTGGATTATGTTTTTAAATGATAAACATAGCAATAATGAAAAATAGTGAAAACAGAGAAAGAATAAAGTAACAAGGAAAAAAATCAATGAAAACCAAAAATGTATGAAATAAAAATTAAAGATAAATAACAAGAAAATAAATAAATAAAAACTAACAAAGAAACAGAAAACCGGTAAAAATAAAAAATTCAGTGATTACCCGAGGAATACCAGTGCAAAAACAAGAAAAAACAACAAAAATAAGAAACATACAAAAAACAAAGTGTAATAAAGAACCAATAAAACCTACGAAGGAGAAAACAAATAAGAATAATTAAATAAATAAATAAAGTGTAATTAACCCAACGTTTGGTTTTTTCCTTTGTAAAGTCGCTACGCTTTACTATGGTTATTAACGAGCGGACTACAAATTTACCATTAGCATATTAGTAGCCCAAATGGCTAGAGCTCGACCCTTTTAACCCATAGTCCTCGATTGAATCCCACATAAGCTTATTTTGTTATTTTTCTATTGAGCATATTTTTTATATTAATAAAACACAAAACTGTGGGGGCGGTTTTTAGGGCTCTTGTCCCACACACAAATTGAAATATATGACACACAAATTTGAAAACGGAGTGAGTAATTAAAATGAAAATATATGCAACACTGGTGAGCATAATAAAAGGTGTTAATAACGTGTTGAGCTATTTAACTTGCTTCATAAATCAAGCTGGCCAATTTTTCTCTCCAAAGAACATATACGAAAGCCGTAGGAGTCTAAAGATTTTTTTATTCAATTGTAACACATGTACGTTTGACAAACTGAGACGAGAAAGGAGGAAAATAGGTGTAGTCATAAGACATGTAACAATGTCTCCCATTGCAATGCACGGGCATTTGTGCTAGTAAAAATTAAAAGAGACCAAAGATGCCCACATAAAAAATGAGAGAAAGAGAGAAGGGACAATACTACTATATTTTTCCAAACTTGTGCTTCAAAGTAGCACCATGATCTTCATAATAGAGAGTCCCCTATTTTGTCACTTTCATATATTAGTGGAAATTTTTCATTATAGAACTTGGCTTGTATATTCCCATGACGGGATTCCTCAAATTGCCCTACGTCTTCGTGAGCAGGCGAGTTGGATGCACACCCACTTAGTTTCTTTTTGAGCTTTCATACACTTATAGCTCTAGTGATCCGTTGCATGGAAATCCCTACTCACCCACGTTGATATCTATTGATGGGCATCTCCAAAGCCCGTTGATATGCCTAGTTGATGTGAAACCATGTTCTCCTTTTTCTTTGCAACCTCCACCATATTCTATTCCACTTATAATGCTATATCCATGGCTCACGCTCATGTATTGCGTGAGAGTTGAAAAGGTTTGATAACGTAAAAAGTGTGAAACAATTGCTTGACTTTCATTTAGATACTTTGTGTGGTGAAGATGGAGGATAGCGTGACTATATGATTTGTTAGGGATAACTTTCTAAGGCCATGTTATTTCAAAAAGACACAATTGCCTTGTTAGTATGCTTGAAGTATTACTGTTTTTATGTCAATATTAGACTCTTTTTTTGATTCTTATGGATCTGAATTTTCATGACACAATAAAGAATATTACATGGATAAATATGTTAGGTAGCATTCCACATGAAAAAATTTGTTTTTATCATTTACCTACTCGAGGACAAGCAGGAATTAAGTTTGGGGATGCTTGATACGTCTCCAACGTATCTATATCTTTTCATTGTTCCATGCTATTATATTATCTGTTTTGGATCTTTTATATGCATTATTATGCTATTTTATATTATTTTTGGGACTAACCTATTAATCTAGAGCCTAGAGCCAGTTTCTATTTTTTCCTTGTCTTTGGATATTGCAGATACAAATTATTAAACAGAGTCCAAACAAAATAAAATCTCTGGAATGAGTTTTCTTGGACCAGAAGAAACCTACCAAGCTTGAAGAAGGGGGCAAGACACCTTCCGGGAGGCCACAAGCGTGCAGGGCGCACCCTAGGGGGCGCGCCTCACTGGCTTGTGGGCCCCCTGCAGGTTTCCTAACCCTAATCTTCATCCTATAAATACCCAAATATTCCCCCATTATCAGTACAACACCAAAAAATACTTTTCCGCCCCTGGAAGCCTCTGTTTCTGCGAGATCCAATCTGGGAGCCTTTTTTGGTAATCTGCCAGAGGGGACTCGGTCATGGAGGGCATCTACATCAACTCCATTTCTCCTTCGATGATGCGTGAGTAGTTTACCATAGATTTACGGGTCCATAGCTACTATCTAGATGGCTTCTTCTCTCTCTTTGATCTTCAATACCACGTTCTCCATGATCTTCCTGGAGATCTATCCAATGTAATACTCTTTTGCGGTGTGTTTGTCGAGATCCGAAGAATTGTGGGTACATGTTCAGATTATCTATGAATATTATTTGAATCTTCTCTGAATTCTTATATGCATGATTTCATATCTTTGCAAGTCTCTTCGAGTTATTGGTTTGGTTTGACCAACTAGATTTGTAATTCTTTCAATGGGACAAGTGCTTAGTTTTGGGTTCAATCTTGCGGTGTCCTCACCCAATGACAAAGTAGGGGTAGCGAGGCATGTATTGTATTGTTTCCATCAAGGATAAAAAGATGGGGTTTTCATCATATTGCTTGAGTTTATCCCTCTACATCATGTCATCTTACTTAATGCGTTACTCTGTTCTTCATGAACTTAATACTCTAGATGCAGGCACGAGTCGGTCGATGTGTGGAGTAATAGTAGTAGATGCAGAATCGTTTCGGTCTAGTTGACACGGACGTGATGCCTATATGCATAATCATTGCCTTATATGTATATTCATGATTATTCACTTTTCTATCAATTGCTCGACAGTAATTTATTCACCCACCGTATTATTTCCTTCATGAGAGAAGCCTTTAGTGAAACCTATGCCCCCCGGGTCTATTTTCCATATTACAATTTCATATCTATGTTCCATCTATAAACCAAAAATACCAAAAAAAATATGGCGAGTGCTCTGCGCCGGCGCGCCGGCCGAAACTTTCGACCGGCCGTGCGCGGGCCGCACGATCCAGCAACCCCCGCACGTCCGCACCGTTAGATCTCCATGAAACATTTTTTCTCCTGATGCAGCATATTTTGGCGCGATGCAGCAATTCTTTCAACAGTTGCAACAAAAAACAAAATTTGTAGCAAAAAAAATATCTACGTGATCGTAGCAAAAAAACAAAGCTGATGATGCATGGTACCAAAAGTCAAACGCCGGTTGTAACAAATATCTACATAACGTGTATGCAACTTCTTTAGTGAATGGTTGCAGCAAAAAATTATGCCGGTTGTAGCAAAAATTAACACGATTGTAGCAAAACTAAAAAACACCGATTGTAACGAAAAATCCGACGAACTCGAGTTGCAACCAAACGTATATGCAGCTTTTTTACTGGACAAATGTAGCAAAAAAACGCTTGTAGCAAATATGATGTTGGTTGCAACATTTTAGACAAAAAAAATATTGCATGCCTAATCAACTGGGTCGCGCAAGTCGTGTGCGGCCGGCCAAACGGTTCGGCCGGTGCACCGACCAGAAACGTTTCCCAAAAAATATTGCTGCTATTTATTTACTTTTAGTTCTATCTCTATCAGATCTCATCCTTGCAAATAACTATGAAGGGATTGACAACCCCTTTGTTGCGTTGGATGCAAGTGTTTGATTGTTTGTGCAGGTACTACCATTGGGGCATTGCTTGTACCTCCTACTGGATTGATACCTTGGTTCTCAACAAACTGAGGGAAATACTTATCTACTTTGCTGCATCACCCTCTCCTCTTCAAGGGAAAACCAACGCAAGCTCAAGAAGTAGCCAACGCTGACACATTGACTGCCTCACTCGACCTGTAAGACACGGAGAAGGGCCAAGCAAACACGGATGTTGCAACCTTCGAAGGTAATCTCCACATTCGTCTTGGTTACATTCGAGTCACGTGTTTCTCCAATTTTCTAATGCCAAAGTGTTCACATGGCCAAATGAAGTGATCGAGATCGATGAGGACGAGGAGGTCGATCGCCGAACCCTCCGATCGACTCGGATGTCATGATGCAGTATGCCCCTTCTGTCCGAGTGCCCAAGGTGTCCCCGGTCAAGGTTCTCACCAAGACTCGCACTCACATTGCTACTCCAAGGGTCGGAACCGCACTCGGGGCTGCCATGCCTCCTTCTTCCCCGGTCCCAGATGCGACCAACCTTTTCATGCTGCACCATATCCGTGAGGACCACGTCGGCTTGGGCAAGGAGGACATGATCCAAGTGGAGCTGATGAACAACCGACTAAAGGAGGCGTATGACGCCAGCGAGGCCTTGAAGAAAAACGTCTGAGTAAGTAACATCGTAAGTACCAACTTCATTCAGGGTCTAAATTTTGCATATGGTTTTATTTTCCGAGTGGGTTTGTGGAGGGCCCACCCACTGGGTGTTCTATGGTTCCAATGGGGGCACTCTAAGTGCACCCACTGGGTGTAGTCCCTGAGACTGTCATCAACTGAAGCGTCCCTGAGCTTCTAGAAGTAGTGCCTAGCCACCTTGTCGTAGTAGTGGACTAAGCTTGTGGAAGTAGCGCGTTGGCACCTTGTCGTAGTAGCCCATGGAGTTTGTGGAAGTAGCGCATACCCACCTTGTCTAAGTGACAGACGGAGCTTGTGGAAGTAACACATACGCACCTTGTCGAAGTGGTTGACTAAGCTTGTGGAAGTAGCATATACCCACCTTGTCAAAGTGGCCGACTAAGCTTGTGGAAGTAACGCATACCCACCTTGTCGAAGTGGCCGAGCGAGCTTGTGGAAGTAGCGCAAACCATCCTTATCAAAGCAGCTGGGGTGGTACATGTACCTTAGCCATTTTACCTTCCAGTAGGGGCACTTAGTGCACCCATTGGGTGTAGTCTCCGAGACTGCCATCGACTAAAGTAGTCAGCAGTAGTCTCAGAGCCATTTCCCCCTCGATTGATCGAATGATTGCTTCCAGTGAATTTGAGTGACAATGTTTGTCTGCTTCTACTTCCTATTGACAAAGTGTTTGCGAGCTCGGGACTTGATATAATGCCATTGAGAAGGAGGTGTTGGACCTTCAGATAAAACTGATAGCTGAGAAAGCTAAGGGCGCGCGCTTGGAGTAGGAAAAACGCTCATTAGGAGGTGAGGAAATTCCATTCAACTGTCCCTTATACTTTGTTTTCCTTTCAATCCAACTGAATTCGCTTTGTAAGATGTTCATAATGGAAACCTTCAACTTTTAAAGAGGCTCATGACCTCTATTTCTTTAGAAACCATGAAGGAGACCCTTGAGAAGAAGGACAACAAGCTAGTATCGGCGTGGAAGGATGCCAATTTGAAGACTAAGGCAGCCGAACAAAAGCTCAAGATAGTTGGGAATCTGGAGGAAAATAACAAAGCCATGAAGGCAGCAACGGAGAAGTGCGGGGCAGATATCCTCGAGCTAAAGAGGCATTATGCTGCCAAATGGGGTCCAAATACAACTTCATCTCTGCCAAGAAGATTGAGATGGAGCAGTATGTCGAGGAATTTGGTACACAGATGAGTGATTGGCTCAAAGGTACATCATCCGCCCGAGATTATTTGTCTCTGATTTCTATTATCGCTCCATGGTCATATTTCTGCCAAGACGTCGAGTCGGAGACCTGGAGGATTGAGCGAGAGATAGAACTAGCTTGACAACTCCTCATGGACAGATCAACTTTAGTTGTTCTCCGACTAGACGAGTGCATCGAGCATGCTTTGGGCTACCTCATTCGGCTCCGCTCAGTTGTCGCAAAGATCGACAAGGAGCTCCTTATTAGTGAACAACTTTCACAAGACCTAGAGTCCATCATGGACCGACTGAGAGATGTCACAAGATGAGTGCAGTCGTGGAAGAAGTTGGCACTTATATCGCTTCCTCGTATGAGTCCATTGCAAATATGTGGATAATGATAAGTTTAAGTCTCTCTGGGTCTGTAACAAGAAGAAGGCCAACTTCGAGTACTTCACGGAGACGTTCCTCGAGGCTTCTGCTCTGAAAGCAGATGGCATCGAACTCGATACCTTCGTTGACACGGCTGCCCCTCCGTCGTCGACTGATCAATAAAATTTGGGTTTTAATTTGATTTGCATCGGAATGTCGAGTGGTTAATGTAACCTTTGAACCTTGTGCGAGCCTGAGGCTCTCACTACTTGAACTATTGTTTCTATATCTTAGATGATTGCTGGATCACAACTAAGCTCCCGAGTGTGGAAATCCTCCACACCCGGGACTTTTTCAACTTAGACAAATTCTGGTTCGTGTCCAAGGTTCCCGAGTGCAGAAATATTATACACTTGGAATGTTCGGAGCTTAGGCGAAATCTAGTTGGTAGCAAAGCCCCCGAGTGTGGAAATCTTATGCACGAGGAACGTGAAAGGATCGATATGGTTGACTATATGGGGAGGGTGAATACGTGATACGTCTCCATCGTATCTATAATTTTTGATTGTTTCATGCCAATATTCTACAACGTCCATATACTTTTGGCAACTTTTTATACTATTTTTGGGACTAACATATTGATTCAGCGCCCAGTGCCAGTTTCTGTTTGTTGCATGTTTTTGTTTCGCGGAAAATCCATATCAAACAAACTACAAACGAGATAACAACTTACGGAGATTTTTCACACGCACCATCATTGCATATTGATTTGCATGATTGTAAGATAGCTAGCATGATGTTTTCATGGCTTGTCCGTTTTTGATGTCGTTGCTACGCTAGATCATTGCACTTCCCGGTACACCGTCAGAGGCATTCATATAGAGTCATATTTTGTTCTAGTATCGAGTAGTAATTCTTGAGTGGTAAGTAAATAAAAGTGTGATGATCATCATTATTAGAGCATTGTCCCATGTGAGGAAAAGATGATGGAAGCTATAATTCCCTCACAAGTTGGGATTAGTCTCCGGACTTTATGAAAAATAAAAGAGGCAAAAGAAGCCCACCAAAAAGGAGAAAAATAAAAATAAAAAAACACACAAAAAATGAGAGAAAAGAGAGAAGGGGCAATGCAACTATTCCTTTTTCCACACTTGTGCTTAGAAGTAGCACCATGATCTTCATGATAGAGAGTCTCCTATATTGTCACTTTCATATACTAGTGGGAATTTTTCATTATATAACTTGGCTTGTATATTCCAATGACGGGCTTCCTCAAATTTCCCTAGGTCTTTCTAACCAAGCGAGTTGGATGCACACCCACTTAGTTTATTTTTGAGCTTTCATACGCCTATAGCTCTAGTGCATCCGTTGCATGGCAATCCCTACTCACTCACATTGATATCTATTGATGGGCATCTCCATAGCCCGTTGATACGCCTAGTTGATGTGAGACTATCTCCTTGTGTTTGTATTCTCCACAACCTCCACCATATTCTATTCCACCTATAGTGCTATACCCATGTCTCATGCAGATGTATTGCGTGAAAGTTTAAAAAGTTTGAGAATACTAAAGTATGAAACATTTGCATGGCTAAAACCGGGGTTGTACATGATTTAATACTTTGTGTGATGAAGATGGAGCATAGCCAGACTATATGATTTTGTAGGGATAACTTTATTTTAGCCATGATATTTTGAGAAGACATGATTGCTTTATTAGTATGCTTGAAGTATTATTTATCTTAATGTCAAATGATAGACTATTACTTTGAATCACTCGTGTCTTAATATTCATGCCATGATTAGATTATATGATCAAGATTATGCTCGCTAGCATTCCACATCAAAAATTATATTTTTTTTATCATTTACCTACTCGAGGATGAGGAGGAATTAAGCTCGGGGATGCTGATACGTCTCTGTCGTATCTATATTTTTTGTTTGTTTCATGCCAATATTCTACAACTTCCATATACTTTTGGCAACTTTTTATACTATTTTTGGGACTAACATATTGATCTAGTGCCTAGTGTCAGTTTCTATTTGTTGCATGTTTTTTGTTTCACAGAAAATCCATATCTAATGAAGCCAAATGGGATAAAAACTTACGAAGTTTTTTTGGAACATATGTGAATTTCGGGAAGTGGAATCAACAGAAGGTGGTGCCCGAGGGGCCCACAAGCCAGAGGGACGCACCCTGGGGGGTAGGGCGCGCCAGGCTGTCTTGTGGTCACCCCGTAAGGAGGTTGGTGTCCTTCGTTCTCCGCAAGAAAGCTAATATCGGAATAAAAATCATGTTAAAATTTCAGCCCAATCGAAGTTATGGATCTCCGGGAATATAAGAAACGGTGAAAGGTCAGAATCCGGGAATGCTGAAACAGAAAGAAACAGAGAGAGAGATCCAATCTTAGAGGGGCTCTCGCCCTCCGCGGCCATGGAGGCCATGGACTAGAGGGTAAACTCTTCTACCATCTAGGGGAAGGACAAGGAAAAATCAGAAGGAGGGGGGCTCTCTCCCCATCTCTCCCGGTGGCACAGGAATGCCGCCGGGGCCATCATCGTGATGATGATCTACACCAACAAATTCGCCGCCGTCATCACCAACTCCCTCCCCTTCTATGCAGCGGTGTAACACCCCTTCTCCCCGCTGTAATTTCTACTTAAACATGGTGCTCAACGATATATACTATTTCCTAATGATGTATGGCTATCCTACGATGTTTGAGTAGATCTGTTTTGTCCTATAGGTTGATTGATGATCATGATTGCTTTGAGTTGCATGTTTTATTATTGGTGTTGTCCTATGGTGATATCCGTGTCATGCAAGCGTGAGGGATCCCTGCTGTAGGGTTTGCAATTTGTTTATGATTCACTTATGGTGGGTGGCGTGAGTGACAGAAGCACAGACCCGAGTAAGTAGGTTGTTTGCGTATGGGAATAAAGAGGACTTGATACCTTATAATGCTATGGTTGGGTTTTACCTTAATGATCTTTATTAGTTGTGGATGCTTGCTAGAGTTCCAATCATAAGTGCATATGATCCAAGTAGAGAAAGTATGTTACCTTATGCCTCTCCCTCATATAAAATTGCAATAATGATTACCTATTTGCTTGGGGTGCTTGTTTTCTTTATCACAAAGTAATTTTCATGTGAGCTCGTTTGCTTTATTAATAGTGAATATTCTCGTGTGTGCTTGTTTGCTTTATCATTAAGTAATTGTTATTTTTCTGTTATTAACTTGTTTTCTATCTTTAGATATGGGCAAGAAACGCAAAATACCAAAAACATTAGGTGTACTTGCTACTCATGGAGATGAGCAACCTCCTAAAACCCTCGATGCTCATTATGTAGAAGATATTATGCACTACTTTAATAATCCTGAGAAAACCCCATTCAACTATATAATGGGAGACACGTTGGATCAACGTGAATACTTTAGGGATTATTGCTTGACTCAAAAAGGAAAACCGTTATGGGATCAAATTCATATGTTGAAATGGTATGCTTGGAATCTATTGTGGAGATATGATATTACTTGTTGATCTAGGATGAAGGCTAAACACCTTCCCTTTTGATGTAAATTTAATGATAATGAAACATTGCTTCTTATGCTGATGGTATATATAATTACTATGGTGTGGAACAAATAGAAGAGTTTGTTTCTTTTAAGGGTGCTTACAAAATTGAAGCTTTGTTTGAAAAGTATGAAGATTATGATGATGTTGTTTACCGATCTCAAAATTTGGCTATGCTTCGTTATTGCTATGCCAATTATGAAAATAATGCCCATATTGATCGATTTATTGAGAAAGTCTCCACTATCCAAGAAGAGACTAATATTTTGCAGCAATCTATGGAAGAAAAATTGATGACACTCTGAGCTCATTGGATGAAAAAGATGAGGAGGAAAGCAAAGAACAAAAGGAGGAAGAGCGGATTAGCTACCCGTGCCCACCTTGTAATGAGAGTAACTCTTCAACTGATACATTGTTTAATTTCCCTTCATGCTTACCGAAGGATGAATGCTATGATCCCTTGGATTCGTTTGAAATATCCCTTTTTGATCAACTTGATGCTTGCTATGCTTGTGGCCATGATGCCAATATGAATGATGCTTATGGAGATGAACTTGCTATAGTTCCTTATGTTAAACGTGAAATTTTTGCTATTGCACCCACGCATGATAGTCCCATTATCTTTTTGAATTCTCCCAACTACACTATATCGGAGAAGTTTGCGCTTATTAAGGATAATATTGATGGGTTGCGTTTTACCATTGCACATGATGATTTTGATAGATATACTATCCATGTGATTGCTGCTCCTACTTGCAATTATTATGAGAGAGGAACTACATCTCCACCTCTCTATGTTTTCAATATGATAAAATTGCAAGAAACTATTTATACTATGCATTGGCCTTTACTTTGTGTGCATTAATTGTTCTTTTATGACATGCCAATGCATATGAAGAGATTTAGATTTCGTTGTCACATGATTTATATCACTTTGTGATCACTACTTAATTACATATCATTGCTAATTAAAATTGGCTTTGATATACCTTGGGATCCGGGTGGATCCATTACTTGAGCAGTTTATGCCTAGCTTAATGGATTTAAAGAAAGCCCTACCAAGGAGACAACCCAGAAGTTTTAGAGAATCATTTTTCTGTTGTGTGCTTTTATATAGTTCAAAAACAAAAAAAATAAAGAGGGGAACCTAAAACGTTTTCAAAAAGAAATGTGAAAGTGAGAGAGACGAGCATTGTGAAAGTGTGAGCTAGCCTTGAACCTTGTTCATGCCCATGGAAACCTTGTGAATCTTAATTACTGAAACTTCTCAACAAAAATAATTATCCCCTTGTATAAATCCATTGTATTATAAAAATAATGTGCCAAGATTTGCCTTTAGGATGATTAGATTGCTTGTTTGGTGTGTGTAGTGCAAAAATAGAATCTTTGGCTGTAGTGCGTGAATTAACATTTTTACTCGAATGTCAAAAGTTTCTGAATTTTTTACATAGTACTGCTATGGAAATATTTTATTTCATCCTAATTTTTCAGAAATTTTAGAGTTACATAAGTACGGTGAATGTACATATTACTACAAACTGTCCTGTTTTTGATGCATTGTTTTGCTCGTTTTGATGAAACTATCGATTGTATTGGCGATATAAGCCATAGAAAAGTTATATTATAATAGATACAATGCAAAAAAATATGAATTGGTTGGCAACAATACTTAAAGTTGTAATTTGCTTTATTATTACTAACGGATCTCACGAGGGTTTTGTTAAGTTTTGTGTGATTGAAGTTTTCAAGTTTTGGGCGAGATCACGATGGATGACGGAATAAGGAGTGGAAAGAGACTAAGCTTGGGGATGCGCGAGGCACCCCAAGGTAATATTCAAGGACTCCCAAGAAACTAAGCTTGGGGTTCCCCGGAAGGCATCCCCTCTTTCTTCTAACAACCATCGGTAATTTTACTTGGAGCTATATATTTATTTTAACATGATATGCGTAAATCTTGGAGCGTCGTGTTTTTTTTTATTTTTCCTTTAATAATGCACCATGCTGGTACGAGATAGTTATTGGTCGATATATAGAATGCTTCATGCACTTCACTTATATCTTTTGAGTATGGCTTTATAGAATGCTTCATGTGCTTCACTTATATCATTTGAAGTTTGTATTGCGTGTTTCTCTACACATAGAAAACCACCATTTGTAGAATGCTCTTTTGCTTCACTTATATTTGTTAGAGTGTGGGCATATCTTTTGTGGAAAGAATCAAACTCTCATGCTCAACTTATATCTGTTTAGAGAGTTAATAGGGGTTGGTCATTGACATGGTTAGTCATAAAATCCTACATAAAACTTGTAGATCACTGAATATGATATGTTTGATTCCTTGCAATAGTTTTGTGATATAAAGATGGTGATATGAGAGTCATGCTAGTGAGTAATTGTGGATTGGTAGAAATATTTGTGTTAAAGTTTGTGATCCTTGTAGCATGCACGTATGGTGAACCGTTATGTGAAGAAGTCGGAGCATGATTTATTTATTGCTTGTCATTCTTTGTGTGGAGGTCGGGATCGTACGGTGGTTAACTCCTACCAACCCTTCCCCTAGGAGCATGTGCATAGTACATGTTTCAATGAATAATAAATTTTTGCAATAAGTATGGGAGTTCTTTATGACTAATGTTGAGTCCATGGATTATACGCACTCTCACCCTTCCACCTTTGCTAGCCTCTCTAGTACCGCACAACTTTCTTTGGTGCATTAAGCCCACCTTCCTAAAAACAGCCTTCATATACCTTCCTCAAAACAACCACCATACCTAAATATTATGGCATGTCTATAACAATTTCGATATATATTGCCATGCAACTTCCACCGTTTTGTCTATTATGACGCGCACCATCATTGCATATTGCTTTGCATGATCATAAGATAGCTAGCATGATGTTTTCATGGCTTGTTCATTTTTGATGTCACAGCTACGGTAGATCATTGCACATCCCGGTACACTGTCGGAGGCATTCATATAGAGTCATATTTTGTTCTAGTATCGAGTTGTAACTCTTGATTTGTAAGTAAATAAAAGTGTCATGATCATCATTATTAGAGCATTGTCCCATGTGAGGAAAGGATGATGGAACCTAGGATTCCCTCACAAGTTGGGATGAGTCACTACACTTTATGAAAAATAAATGAGGCCATAGAAGCCCACCAAAAAAAGGAGAAAATAAAAATAAAAAACACACAAAAAATGAGACAAAAGAGAGAAGGGGCAATGCTACTATTCCTTTTTCCACACTTGTGCTTTAAAGTAGCATCATGATCTTCATGACAGAGAGTCTCCTATATTGTCACTTTCATATACTAGTGGGAATTCTTCATTATAGAACTTGGCTTGTATATTCCAATGATGGGCTTCCTCAAATTTCCCTAGGTCTTCGTGAGCAAGCGAGTTGGATGCAGACCCACTTAGTTTCTTTTTGAGCTTTCATACACTAATAGCTCTAGTGCATCCGTTGCATGGCAATCCCTACTCACTCACATTGATATCTATTGATGGGCATCTCCATAGCCCGTTGATACGCCTAGTTGATGTGAGACTATATCCTTATTTTTGTCTTCTCCACAACCTTCACCATATTCTATGCCACCTATAGTTCTATACCCATGGCTCACGCTCATGTATTGCGTGAAAGTTGAAAAAGTTTGGGAATACTAATGTATGAAACAATTGCTTGGCTAAAACCGGGGTTGTGCATGATTTAATACTTTGTGTGATGCAGATGGAGCATAGCCAGACTATATGATTTTGTAGGGATAACTTTCTTTTAGCCATGATAATTTGAGAAGACATGATTGCTTTATTAGTATGCTTGAATTATTATTGTCTTAATGTCAAATGATAGACTATTGCTTTGAATCATTTGCCTCTTAATATTCATGCCATGATTAGATTATATGATCAAGAATATGCTTGGTATCATTCCACATCAAAAATTATCTTTTTTATCATTTACCTACTCGAGGACGGGAAGGAATTAAGCTTGGGGATGATGATACATCTCCATCCTATCTATAATTTTTTTAATGTTTCATGCCAATATTCTACAACTACCATATACTTTTGGGAACTTGTTATACAATTTTTGGGACTAACATATTGATCCAGTGTCGAGTGTCGGTTCTTGTTTGTTGCATGTTTTTTTTGTAGAAAATCCATATCAAACGAAGTCCAAACGGGATAAAAACTTACGGAGATTTTTTGTAATATATGTGAATTTTGGGAAGTGGAATCAACAAAAGGCGGTGCCTGAGGGGCCCACAAGCCAGAGGGGCGCGCCCTGGGAGGTAGGGCACGCCATGTTGTCTTGTGGTCACCTCGTAAGGCGGTTGGTGCCCTTCTTTCGACGCAAGAAAGATAATATCCAAATAAAAAGCGTTTAAAATTTCAGCCCAATGGGTGTTACGGATCTCGGGAAATATAAGAAATGGTGAAAGAACAGAATCTGGGAACGCAGAAACAGAAATAAACAGAGAGAGAGATACAATCTCAGAGGGGTCTCGCCCCTCCGCCGCCATGGAGGCGATGGAACAGAGGGGAAACCCTTCTCCAATCTAGGGGTAAGGACAAGGAAGAAGAAGGAGAGGGGGCTCTCTCCCCCTCTCCCCCGGTGGCACCGAAATGTCGTCGGGGTCATCATCGTGACGGCGATCTACACCAACAACTTCTTCGCCGTCATCACCAACTCTCCCCCCTCTATGAAGCGGTGTAACATCCCTTCTCCGCACTGTAATCTCTACTTAAATATGGTGCTGAATGCTATATATTATTTCCTAATGATGTATTGCTATCCTATGATGTATGGGTAGATTCGTTTTGTCCTATGGGTTGATTGATGATCGTGATTGGTTTGAGTTGCATGTTTTATTATTGATGTTGTTCTATGGTGCTCTCCGTGTCGCGCAAGCGTGAGGGATCCCCGTTGTTGGGTTTGCAATATGTTTATGATTCGCTTATGGTGGGTGGCGTGAGTGACAGAAGCACATACACGAGTAAGTAGGTTGTTTGCATATGGGAATAAAGAGGACTTGATACCTTATAATGTTATGGTTGGGTTTTACCATAATGATCTTTAGTAGTTGCGGATGCTTGCTAGAGTTCCAGTCATAAGTGCATATGATCCTAGTAGAGAAAGTATGTTAGCTTATGCCTCTCCCTGATATAAAATTGCAATAATGATTACATGTCTAGTTATCGATTGGCAAGGGACAAATAACCTTCTTGTGACAAAAACATCTCTACCAAGACTAACTTAGTTGTTTCTTTATCTAAGCATCCCCTAGTTTTTATTAACGTGTTCTTTATTACCTTGCAAACCTATCCTATCACACCTACAATGTACTTCTAGTTTCATACTTGTTCTAGGTAAAGCGAACTTTAAGCGTGCGTAGAGTTGTATCGGTGGTCGATAGAACTTGAGGGAATATTTGTTCTACCTTTAGCTCCTCGTTTGGTTCGACACTCTTACTTATCGAGAAAGGCTACAATTGATCCCCTATACTTGTGGTTTATCAATAGGCAACTACCAATTTTTAGCTTTTCTGTAACAAATTAAATTTAACAACTAATAGGTTGTCTAGATATGAAAATAGGTGAGCAACATATATGATGCTAACAACAAGAATTACAAGAAATAACCAATACAAGATAAAGGTAAGAAGTAACCACAAGTGGAACCGATGAAGACGAGGATGTGTTACTGAAGTTCCTTCCCTATGAGGGGAAGTACGTCTCCGTTGGAGTGGTGTGCAGGTACAATGCTCCCCAAGATGCCACTAAGGCACTATATTCTCCTCACACCCTCACACAATGTGATATGTCGTGATTCCACTAGTGGTGCCCTTGAGGGCGGCAACGAGACCTTTACAAACAAGGTTGTGGCAATCTCCACAACTTAACTGGAGGCTCTCGATGAAAACATGAAGCTTCACTAGAATGGAATGTGGCTTCAAGGTGACCTCTTCCATCTAGGGTACTCAAATACCCAAGAGTAACAAGATTCGCAAGGGATTAGTGGAGGGGAAAGAATTTCTCTTGGTGGAAATGTATATAAAGGCCTTCTCCTCCAAACCCTAGATAATCAACGAGAATCGATGGCTAGGGAAAGAGATGTGGCAATAATAAGCTTAGGAGAAACAATGGAGCTTTTGGGGAAAAAAAGTGATGTCTCTTGGAGAAGAAGACCCACTTATATAGGAGTGCAGAATCTGACCGTTTTTCTACCCACAACTGAAAGCACAATTGCTCCCTAAGGTGGTTTTGATAACTGATCACAACATATGCGTCATTGGACTAATGATCTTATCCTACTATATTTCAGAAAAGTTCAAAAGATGCATTGGCTAAATGTTTATGTGGACATGCCCCTTGATGCAAGAAAGGAATAAGATTGGCTCAAGGTTCAAGCAAGAAGGCTCATAATTTTATATTTGTGAGAAATAACTTTTGAGTCCATAGGAAAGCTAATAGTATTAAAAGGGGATGAGGTATTGAAATGTACTGGTTGCTCAAGTGCTCAAAGATAGCCACCAAAAGTACTCAATCATTTTCCCACATAACACTTCTGTCCAAAGCGAAATATCCAAAATTGTTGGCACCAAGTTTTCAGATTCGTCCCTATCGACTTTCAACCAAGACAGAACCCTAGCCAAACCTACCATTTCCATACAACCGATTCGGCATCGGTGCTACCGAGATCAGGTGACCAACCTTCTGTTGCCTCGGTACACAAAATCAGAATTTTCGAGTTTATGTATCGATGTCACCGAGTTGGGTCATCTCACCGTTAGCCTCCTTTTTGGTTCTACCGAGTTGTGTATATCGGTCTCACCGAGATTCAAAACTAGCTGCCTTTTGTGCAAACGGTACCATCGAGTTTATGACTTTGGTGTCACCGAGTTGGTCACTTTAGGTGTAACAGTTTGATTTTGGGTGCTGCCTATATATACCCCTCCACCAACCTCTCATTCATAGAGGAAGCACTCAGAACACACACTTCATTGTTAGATCCATTTTTCTAAGAGAGAGCCACATACTCATGTGTTGAGATCAAGACATTCCAATCCATTCATTTGAAACTTGATCTCTAGCCTTCCCAAGTTTCTTTCCACCAAATCAAACTCTCCTACCCATCCCTATTCTATGAGAGAGTGATTGAGTGTTGAGGAGACTATCTTTAGAAGCACAAGAGAAAGGAGTTCATTGTTCTACCACATCTATTACCTTTCGGAGGGTGGTGCCTCCTAGATTGGTTAGGTGTCGCTTGGGAGCCTCCTACTTCATGTTGTGGAGTTGAACCAAGATGTTTGTAAGGGCAAGGAGACCGCCTACTTCGTGAAGATCTACCATGAGTGAGGCTAGTCCTTCGTGGATGAAAGCCATGGTGGAATAGATAGGGCCGCTTCTTCGTGGACCCCTTGTGGGTGGATCCCTCCATGGACTCCCGCAGCCGTTACCCTCCATGGGTTGAAGTCTCCACTAACATGGACGTACAATAGCGCCACCTAGCGGAACCTTGCCAAAAATCTCCGTGTCAACCTCTTGCGTTTGATCTCCCTACCTTACACCCTTTACTTTACACTTGCATGTTTTCCATTCCGCTGCTATAATCTTAGATGTGCATGTGTAGGGTATACTTGACTTGCCATAATTGTTAAAACTTGTCCACAACTAAAATTGGCAAAAGGCTAAGCTTTTATTGGTCAAGTAGTCTAATCACCCCCTCTAGACATACTTTCGATCCTATAACAAGTCGTGGATAAGCGGTAATACCGCTCGGGGGAGCGGTACTTCCTGCACAGAAGTACCGAGCTTCACATGTAGTTAGACATTGTCCGGGAGGCGGTAGTTCCGTCGGAGCGGTACTATCGTTCCCGCCAGGGGTACTTCCGCATGGCACTATAGGAAGCCCAGACTTATCATAAATGAGGAGGGTTGAGCGTTAATACCGCTCGGAGTGGTACTTTCTTTTATTGCCGCCGCTCAAAATCTACTTGAGTGCCGAAGACATCAAAGAGCTAAAAATAAGCCGAAGTGGGGCCAGAAGTGGAGGGCAGTAGTATCGTACAAGCGGTACTATGACTCCACTCCTAGCGGCACTTCCGCTAAAAAAGGGCAAAGGCACCCGAAAACACCAAAGAGAAAATACAAGCAGTAGTAGACCAACTACTGCAGAGCGGCAGTAATGCTGGGGCGGTACTACCGCTTTGCAGTGCGGTACTTCCGCTTATATGTTCGTGAAGGTCTCCGAGGCAGAACAAATGCTCCAAAGTGTGTGGAAACGGATGGGGTGCAAATGTTTACGTTATAGTTCCTCCTGACATTTCCAAATGCGGATCCCCTCTTGATAGTATGGATTTTCCTATGACTCAAGTCCAGTGACACTAAATCGACAGAAAACACCGTCTTCTCTTTTAACCTCTGAGGGGATAAATAATCGTCTTGTGCCACCTAATAATCTGTGAAAGCTTAATGCACATGGTTAGTCCGCAAGGGGTATTGTCATCAACCACTAAAAACCACTTGGAGAAAATTATGCTCTTACAATCTCCCCCTTTTTGGTGGGTTGATGACAACACAAGATTTGCCAATTCAAAAATAAACAGTAAGACTTAGGCAAAACCAGTATCTACAAAATGTAGACAGCCTCCCCTAGATGTGTGCTCTATTTGAATATGCTTGTGGAATGCAAAGGGCGCACACTAGGATCAACACTCGCCCTATATTTCATAGACACAACCATAAACTTGCACATAGAGGAAATGAATGAAGCAAGGGTGCAAGCATAGGAAATATAATCTCACATAGTAGATAAAGTAGACATAATAGAGTATGAGAGGTATCATATGTCTTACAGCATACTGTAGTACACACAAGTCTGTACAACATAAACTAAAGCAGGCAAATAAAATGAGTTCACGAGAGGAAAAACACAGATAAAGGATAAAACACTCGTGACTTGTCAAATCCAGCCTAAACACTCTCTCCCCTTTTGGTATCAAGATACCGAAAGGGGCATAGAGGACTAAAACAATGCAAAGAGATGGAGAGATCAATCCTCCTCCTCATCATCTCCCTCGGTCTCGGCAGAAGCAGCAGAATCCTCCTCCTTAGACTAAGCCCATAGATAGTGCGCCTTGATGCAATTATCCTCATCAGTGGTCTCGTCTTTAGACCCACTCTGAACATCCAAGACAATCTTCCTCATAATCAGCTTGTCGCGACTCTGAGCCTTCTTGGCCTCTACATGAGTCTTATACTGTCCCTTAACCTAGAAGCAGAGAAGATTGTTCATCTTCGCCTTGAGCTTGGAAGCCCATGAAGGTTCTGTCTCAGATTTTGGTACAAGCTCATAATTTGGCGCTGTCTCATCATCAGATTCAGTGGGGGCGATCTCAGGAACCGAAGGTGGAATGCCCCAATTCCCCTTCACACGGAGCTTAAGGATACCATGAAGGTATCCTCAATCAGCTTAAAGAGATAAGGTCCATAGATAGGCACCTTCCTGTCAAGCATGACTGAACGCATCACCTTCCACATAATGTGGGAAATATCCAAAGTAGACTCGCGACCCCTCTCCTTCATGCACAAAATTAGGAGGTTCACTAGATAAGAATGAACCTGGTCCTTGTTCCCAACGCAAGGAAATAGAGTGTTGCAAAAGATCCGGTGCATGATGTACAAAAATGGAATGAGCTCAGTGTGATCACCCTTGGTAGTCTTCACAACACTGGAGTAATGAATAAGCTTGGACTTGTGAATAGCTTGAACTCCATAAGTGTGTGGCCTCAGTCCAATAGGCTCATCCATACCTCAATCAGCGTAGCCCAAAGAGTTTAGAAGGTCTTCCAGTTGGAGCGCAACACCCGACCACCAGTCATCCATGTCAAGATTCTCTCTTCACCGTGGTGAAAGTGAACGGCGGCATAAAATTGAGCCACAATCTCGCCATCAAAGTCCTTGTTGAAGCTGATGGTAGGAAATAGACCCCACTGCACACAGAGAGCACAAGTTGTAGCAAAATATTCAGTGCGGGGACGACTTCCCATGTACCCCGTATCAATAGACTTGACATCGACATAGAGGTTCATCTTGTGCTTGAGAACACCTACATAAATGAGCGAGCCTTGTTCCAGAAAGGACGCCCAATAAGAGCCTCATCCTGAGGATGGAAATATGGATTGCCGAAAAGCCAGAAACTCCCTTGCACTCATATCTTTAGGTTCTTTGCTAGACTTATTTTTACTTACATTTTTCTTCATAGACTGTCGATGAGTTTTGAGCACTAGAACCAGCCTCAGCATCGTCACGCGTGAGGAAACGCTTGGAGTCACGGCTAGGGTTCATGCGACGAGCAGCAGGAGCAGAGCTACCATCACCTGGAACTCACAAAGAAAGGAACGAGAAAACCCAGGTGTAAATGAATTGCATAAGACAAAAAATGAGAATAGAGAAGAAACATAGAGAAGACTTTGGTTCTGTGGAACAAGCGGTAGTACCGCGATGCAGTTGTGGTACTTCCGTTGAGTGGTAGTACCAGTCATGCACGGGCGGTACTACCTCCTAGGCCAGAGAAACACTTTTGAGGCAGGGGAACAATAGTACCGGTGTTGTAGAACCCAACACTTTTGGTGACCATCTACAATACTCAATCTAGCATCCATTTCACATCCATCCCATGCCTAGTAATGCGAAAAAACATGGAAACCACATGCATTACCCTAGATCTAAGATCCAAAATGAAAACCGAAGAGAAAATGATTGAGGGAAATACCGGTGTCGATGACACGAGGGAGAAGGGGGAATAACCCACCGGACGGAAAGGCGAATGACGACACGGAATGGGGGATCCATAGCCGGCCACCGGGGTGTTCTTGGTCGCGTGAGAGAGAGAGAGAACTCGAGGAGGGGAAGCGTGAATGGGTATGGGGGAGTTTAAACTCACGCCTTCCCACCACTTGAACCATCGAGGAGTCCATGAAGCGGCAGTACCACAGTCCAGTGTGGTAGTACCATTTGCATGGTAGTTCCAGCCTGAGAGCGTTAGTACCGTTTGTGACAAAAAATATCCCACTAGCAATAGAAAACCAAGACCTATGCATCTATTCAGTTCAAGAAAAGGATGAAACCTTAGGAGACTCTCAAAAGCATTCAATACAACAAGAGACACTCCGAGTTAAAAGAGTTCAAACACAAAGAAAGCAAAACTTGGAGTGGCCAAACACACGAATAAGCTCTCAAAAGCAAATGCCTCACTCGGAGGGGGCGATGGCCGAAGCCACCTATGTTTGAGTCAAGTGACATGGCACCGCGAAGATTTTAACCTTGGGCCCATGTCCAAAACTCTACTTTGAAGCACAAATGCCATCTAAAAAGACTAATGTGAAAGACTTGATCGATTTATAAGTAATAGTGATAGGGAGAGTTCATTGAGAAAAAAACACCCCCCCCCTAAATTCATGCCTACATCTAAACAAGATAGTATGATCAAAGTGCTGGGGTGTGCCTAATTTCAATCCACATTGATTGAATCCATGATATTTAGCTCATGCCTTAACTCGCGAAATCTTTCTTCGTCCAATGGCTTCGTGAAAATATCTGCAAGTTGTTCATTAGTGTTGAGGTAAATAAGATCAATCTCCCCACTTTTCATATGATTCCAGATGAAATGATGACGAATATCAATGAGCTTCGTCTTGCGGTGTTGAACATGGTTGTTGGAGATCAAGGTAGCACTTTCATTACTGCAATAAAGAGGCACTTTGTCATAAGTGACACTGTAATCCTTTATAGTCTGCCTCATCCAAATAAACTGTGCACAACAACTTGCAGCAACTACATACTCGGCCTCGGTGGACGAGCGAGAAACACAATTTTGTTTCTTTGAAGACCAACTTACTAGAGAGAAACCAAGGAATTGGCAACCTTCGGAAGTTGACTTCCTCTCCACACGGTCTCCCGCCCAATCCAAGTCTGAATATCCTATGAGATCAAATGAAGCACCTTTGGGATACCATAAGCCAAAGTTTGGGGAATGAGCAAAATATCAAAAGATTCGCTTGGTAGGCACCAAGTGACTTCCCTTTGATGCAGATTGAAATCATGCACAAATTCCCACACTTAACATAATATCCAGTCTAGATGCACAAAGGTAAAGCAAAGATCCAATCATAGACCAATATACCTTTTGATCCATAGCTTTACCATTGGGATCTAAGTCAGGTTGGTATTTGAGTGGCACGGGGGTGTTTGCCTTGGCCGGTTTGAGTTCATCCACCTTGAATCTCTTGAGCATGTCTTGAGTGTATTTTACTTGATTGATGAAGGTTACTTGACTTTGTTGCTTCACTTCAAATCAAAGGAAGAACTTCAACTCTCCCATCATAGGCATCTCAAACTCTTTGGTCATTAGTGAGGCAAACTCTTCATCAAAAGATTTGTTAGGAGAACCAAAGATAATATCATCAACGTATAGTTGGCATATGAACAAGCTCCCTTTGACCATCTTTGTGAAAAAAGTTGGATCAATTTTACCATTTCAAACCCACGATCTTGCAACATGTTGGTAAGGTGTTCATACCAGGCACGTGGCCATAGAGTGCCTTATCGAGAACATATACATGATTGGGGAACTTGGGATCCTCAAACCCTTGGGGTTGCTTGACATATACCAAATCCTTAAGAGGACCATTAAGAAATGCACTCTTCACATCCTTTTGATATAATTTGAAATTATGATGAGAAGAAAATGCAAGCAACATGGGAATAGATTCAAGCTGAGCAATGGGAGAAAATATTTTACCGTAGTTGATACCCTCGACTTGGGAGTAGCCTTGTGCTACCAATATTGCCTCGTTGCAAATGAAGACACCGTTCGCATCTTGCTTGTTCTTAAAGATCCATTTGGTTCCAAAGATGCTGTGGTTCTCCTTTGGTCTTGGCGCCAACCGCCACACTTTGTTGTGCTCGAAGTTATTGTGTCCATCATGCATGGCCTCAAGCCACTCCAAGTCATCGAGCGCTTCTTGTACCTGTAGGGGTTCAATGCAAGAAATAAACGCATGATGTGCACAAATTTTTGTTAATTGACGACAAGTGGTTACTCCTCTCTTCAAGCTACTATCGACATTCTCCAAATATGTTGTTTCTTATGGAGCTTGGCTGCAATCTTGGCGACACGTCTTTCTAGAATCTCCTCCATGGAAAGTTGAGGAGGAACATTTTTGTGGCCTTGACCACCATCGTGAGCTTGGTATTGATCTTGAGCTTGCTCTTGATCTTGAGCTTGCTTTTAAGTGTGAGCTTGATCAAGAACATCACTTGGTGAACCACCATCATGAGGTTGATCTTGTCCTTGATCTTTATCACGAGTTTGAGGGCCTTCACTTTGTTCTTTGGAAGCGTGTGGGTCTCACGTCGGTGATGGTTCCACTTGTGTGGAACATTGTCATTCTCCTTCGGCTACAAGGGGTTTCTCAACGAGTAGGAAGTATCCCACATCCATTCTTCTTATGGCTTGGGGAGGAATTTCATCACCTACATCACAAAGACCACTTTGCTCCACCTGGGAGCCATTATTTTCATCAAACTCCATGTTACATGTCTCCTCAATGAGTCCAGTGGATTTGTTGAGACCACGGTAAGCATGAGAGTTTGTTCATAACCAACAAATATGCCCTCTTGTGCTCTTGGTTCAAATTTAGACAAACGAGCACCTATATTGAAAATGAAATACTTACAACCGAACACCCTAAAGTACTTGAGGTTGGAATTGTTATCGGTAAGAATTTCATAAGGAGTCTTGTTCAAGCCTTTGCAGAGGTAGAGCCTATTAGAGGTGTGACATGCGGTGTTGATGGCTTCGCCCCAGAAGTTGTACGAATATTTGAATTATTTGAATTTTGCCATCATTGTCCTTGCCGTTGAAAGTGCAATCATGCCCTTAATCATATTTTGATGTTGTTGACAACATACATATAGGAACCTAATCATATTCATCGAGTGTATCTCAGGGTTTTTTTCCCATGAGAGTTTTTGTGTGGATCGTGACTATCTTGTCCAGGGTGCTCAAGAACGAAGAAACAAGAAGAAGTGCTCTATAATTTTATTTTTCATTCTTGAGTATAGGAACCCCGCACTACTAAGAGGGGATCACTAGGTCTCGCAAGAAACTTTCTCAAAACTCTAGGCAACTCCTCTCTCTCTATCTTCCTTATGTTGGTGTGCTCTTGTCCAGTCGACCGGTGGTTCTCGGATGTCCGGACACCGGATGACCAACGTCCTTCGGGAATCTAGAGCCAGCCAACAGATTCAATTCCTCGGACTTCTGGTTCCTCCGGTCGTCCGAGGACTAGACGGCCGGGTACGGTAGGTAATCCGTTGCCACTCAACAAATTCAAATTTCCAGACTTCCGACAATTTTTGGACGACTGTTCCCCGGACGGCCAACATCCTCCGGACGTCTTTATGTTGTTAACCTTTCCACCAGATGTTATGCTGACGTGATATTTTCTGTGTCTTCGGACGACCGTCCACTATCGGACGTTCGACCCCTTGTGTCTGTCCGGATGACCGTGAACTGCCAGACGTCGAGCAACTGTACAACTTAAGTGGCTCCAACAGACACTTTTCTATCACCACTATATATAGTCTTCTCCCACCTCGTGTGGGTGTTGTCTCATTTTCTTACACCCAATCTTAGATCCCAAGTGCATCTGTAGTTCCTTTGTGTGTTGTTCCAATCAAAAGATAGATCGTCTCCCTCTCCTCCTCTTAACCAAAATTATTTGTGATTTGAGCAAGTTTTGAGCAGTTCCATGATCTTGTTACTCTTGGAGGTTGGAGACTCCTAGGCGGTAGGAGTTCTTGTGAGAGGAATCAAACCTTTGTGATTTCCCCCGAAAAGTTTGTGAGGGTTTGGAGGCCACCAAAAAGGCTTACCACTAGTGGTTGAGAAACGCCTTCGTGGTGTTGTCTCAAGGAGAGAATAAGGTGAGCCTTTGAGGCGTTGGTGTGTCTTCATGGTAACATCCACCTCTCTAAATATTGATATAGCTTCCCTCCAAGGAAGTGAACATCGGCATACATCCTCGTCTCCCGGAGTTGCGGTTATCCCTAACCCTAACTTCCTACTTGTTACTTGTCTTTGAATACTTAATTGCGCTTTATTATCTCCTACTTGCTGTTGTGCTTTGTACACAAAGCTTAACCTTCACCCTTGAAATTGTTAGGCTCACTTTCATATTCTGCAATATTGCCTAAAATTGCTAAGTAACAGTTAAAATTTGTAATTGTACTTATTCTCCCCCCTCTAGGTCCATCTCGATCCCTTTCAATTGGTATCAGAGCCTCGTGCTCTATTCTTATGGCTTAACCGCCCTAGAGCGAGATGAGCCCCGATGGGAATCCCCTTGTTGCGGATCCAAAGGATAAGGGCGCGACTTCCAGGGAAGTCAAGTCCTTCACTTCTGAGGATCTGGAACGGGCTCTTGATAAGCAAAGGAGGAGCATGATGCTTCTTTTGAGGCCTTGGTCCAAATGATATTGGCCACATTATCCACTATGATTCCATCACCTCCAAGTGGTGCGGCGTCGAGGCCAACTGTGCCTATTTCTTCACTTGGCCAACAACCTCCTAGCAATGACTAAACTAGTGTTCCATTGCTTTATGATAGACCTCAAGTTGAGAAACCTAAGTATAATCCTGGAGGAAAACCTCCCTTGCTTGATGATAGTTTCGACTTTGCTTTGTGGAGAGTTGGTATGCAGGATCATCTCAGGAACGCCAATGATGAAATGTTGGACATTCTGGATCATGGCTACCACCTTGTCGACCCAAAGAATCTCACTCCAAGAGAAACTTATGACAAGCATCTCAACGACACGACAATCACGTGCATAAGAAAAGGAATGAATGATAAGCAATGGAGACCTTACATACACATCACAAGTGCCAAGGAATTATGGGACAGGATTGTAAGGACCAAGACCGGTACCTCCACCCTCCGACTTCCTCAGTATGAAATTGCCAAGGTCCAATTGCAAAACTTTTGTATGGAAAAAGGTGAATTCCCCAAGCAGCTCCTAGAGCGGCTCATGACTCTCACCGCCGACATTGAGTCCTATGACTGTAACAAGACAAATGATGGATTCAACTTGACCAAGAGATTTCTCGTGGACAAGCTACTTCATGCCCTTGCTCCATATCATCACCAAATGGTGTGGGATATAAGACAACATCATGGGTTCAAGGAAATGACTCCGGATGACATCATATCCACTTTCCAACTATTTGAAGAGTCAAAGGCAAATGCTACAAAATATCTTGCCATGCATGGTACCTCAACATCAAAGATCAATCTTGCTTTGAAGGCCAAGCATGTATGTGAGGAAGATCAAAGTGAAGAAGAAGAATATGTTGATGATGATGAAGATGGTGATGAGATTGACTCCGATGAGAGCCCCTCATATGAAGACATTGCCCTCTTTGTCAAGAAGTTTAGCGCAGGAAAATTCAAGGGAAGATTCCAGAAGAAGAAAGTGAGAAAATTCTACAACTGTGAGGAAACCAACCACTTCTCCAATGATTTCCCTTGTGAGAACAGAAAAGATAAACCAAGGTTTCCCAAGACCTTTTCAAAGAAGAAGTTGACAAACCCTATGAACTCCAAGATCAAGAGGAGAGATGGGAAAGCAATGGTTGCGCATGAAGAATCCGATCCAGATGATGTTGGTGGGGTTGCCGGAGTAGCTCAAGATTCACAAAACACCTTGAGGTTAGTCAACAAGAGTGGTGACATTGTCACCTACAACTATATGAAAGACTACAAGGGCAACGCTCACAAGTTATTAATGGCAAAGGTCGTCACAGAAGATGGAGAGGACCAAAACACTCCTAACAAGGTCAAGGTAACCCCACACTCAAATCCCCCTCTTTTATCGTCTACTCCATGTGATGAGTATCTTGATGCAGAGGATAACTATGATGATGACAATAGATATGATCCTATGCTTGCTAAAATAAATAAGTCCCTTAAAGGAAAGAAGGTAACTATGTTACGTATGCTTATGGAGATGGTGAGTAAGCACACCAATACCATTAAGGAACTCGAAACCCTCGTCACCGAGGAAAAGGAAAAGTACGAAATCCTTGAGCTGAAAGTCCAATATGAGGAAGCACAAAATGATGAACTATGCTTAAAAATTGGTGCAAATATTGATGATCATGCTAACAATCTTGCCTCCTTGAAAAAGACTAAGAACTCGAGCAAGGAGTTGATAAATGATAAAAGTAATCTTGTGGAATCTCATGCTTATCTCTCTATGGATTGTTACCTTTTATCCATGTCCCTCAGGACTAAGGAAGAGAAGCTCACTCTTCTTACAAAGATCTTTGAGACGCTCAAACATACTTTTCATGAAACTCTAGCCAAGGTTTACTCCTCACCTATTATCAATGTTGATACTTGTACTACTAACTCTAGTGGTGACCTAGCATCTATTCTTGAGGAAACCCGTTTTCTAAAGGCACAAATCGAGAACCGACTCATGGCATGTGCACAAGGACAAACGAATCTTAATGAGATATTGAGCCAACACAATGAAGTGTTCGCCAAGTAAGGGCTCGTGTTTGACCAAGCACAAGAAACAAGAATATATCTCCTCTCAAGTGCACCACCCCTCTGAAAGAAACATTTGTACAAGAAGGACACAAGGAGAAATGTAAGGTGGAGAGTGGGAAGGCCACTAGGGGCATGCCCACTCTCAACAAGCCAAAAGAGTACACGCCTCCATCCTATGTACTTCGTAAAACCAAGGATGGAGGGGTTTATGCTAAATTTGGTTGTCCTCGTAATGCATTCTGGTTCTATGCTATTTGGGTCCCTAAGACCCTTATGACTAACTTGAGTGGTCCAATTGTAAAATGGGTGCATCTAACCAGGTCATAAATTGTGTGTAGGTTGCCTTCTCTCGTGGAGTCAAATGGGTGATCGATGGTGGATGCACCAACCATATGACCGGAGATAGGAAATTGCTTTTTGATTTCATGGAAGTTATTCAACCATTTATGAGCATTGTGTTCGGTGGAGGATCAAAATGATAGGTACTCGGCTTGGGCAAGGTGGCTATTACAAATGACATGTCTCTTGCAAATGCCATGCTTTTCCAAACCCTTAAATACCATTTGCTTTCTGTTTGCCAATCGGCTTCCATGGGTTATGATACACTATTTGGACTAACGGATGTGAAAGTCTTTAATAGCGACACTCTCGAAGTGGCTGTTGTTGGAGAGTTGGATGGAAACATTTACACGGTTGATTTCTCGAAAGAAAGCACTTTCCATGCAACTTATCTAATGCCCAAGGCCGACAAGGGGTCGCTATCGCATAGTTGCCTATCCCATGTCGGCATGATAAATCTTCAAAATCTCTTAAAGGGTAATCACATCCTTGGACTAACCAATGTCTCTTTTGATAAAGATCGTGTCTGTAGTGCATGCATACCCGGGAAGCAACATCAATCAAAGCACCCACCCAAGAATATTGTGTGTACTTCAAGGCCTTTGGAGCTCCTTCATGTGCATCTTTTTGGGCCTCCGTCATGGGATAGTCTTGGTGGGAAAAAGTATGGACTTGTCATAATTGATGATTACTCATGATATACATGGGTGTTTTTCCTCAAGTCCAAGGACGAGACAAAGATCAATTTCATTGATTTTGCCAAGCAAGCCCAACGCAAGTTTGACAAAGAAATCTTGGTAATAAGAAGTGATAATGGCTCCAGGTTCAAGAACTACACCTTGGAAGAATTTCTTAGTTTTGAGGGGATTAAACATCAATATTCCGGACCCTACACTCCTGAACAATATGGTGTAGCTGAGAGGAAGAACCGTACACTTGTGGAAATGGTAATGCCCATGTTGGATGAATACAAGTCACCACATAGTTTTTGGGCTGAGGCTGTGAACACAACATGCCATGCATCAAACTGACTCTTCCTCCACACGATATTGGAGAAGACTCCATATGAGCTCCTAACCGGGAACAAGCCAAATGTCAAGTACTTTCGTGTATTCGGGTGCAAGTGTTTCATCCTCAAGGAAAGGGAACGGTTAGGAAAATTTCAATCCAAAACAATTGAGGGGATATTTGTTGGTTATGGATCAAACTCTCATGCCTATAGAGTCTTTAAAAAATCCAATGAATGTGTTATAGAAACTTCCGAGGTGATGTTTGATGAATTTAATGTCTCCCATGGGAGCAAGTTGATCTAAGTGATGTAGGTGAAGAAGATCCCTCTCAAGATATTTTGACCATGGGTGTTGGCGCTCCTCTTCGAATGGAACAAGAACCTCGTGATGATGATGAATAAGATGGAAGTCTCTCTCATCCTCAAGTCACTTCAACACCCATACCTCCACAAGATCCTAGTGCTCAAACTATGCCCGTTGTTCAGGATGAAGAAGGAGAACACGTCCCTCACCATGATCATACTCAAGAACAAGATCATCATCAAGAGCTAGAACAAGAAAATGATATGATTGATGATGAACCTCAACAAATGCAACGTGAAGAAGAATATATTCCACCACACATTAGTGATCCATATGTTGAGGATGTAGATGATGGAAATGAAGTTGAACCTCTTGAAACCCTGACCTCCATCATGCCACGAGTGGCTAGTCGTCTCGATGTTGATAAAACTCTTAACAGCGTATCGGAAGGTAGAGTCACTAGTAAACAATTGACAAACTTTTGTGCTCACTTTTTGATTGTTTCTAGTGTTGTGCCACTCAAGGTACAAGATGCATTGTGGGACAATGATTGGCTTGTTGCTATGCAAGAAGAGTTGAACAGTTTTAAACGCAAGAAAGTATGGTCATTAGTCAAAATACCAATTGAGGAACACAATGTCATTGGAATAAAATGGATTTTTAGGAACAAGCAAGATGAGAATAGCATAATCATCCGCAACAAGGCAAGGTTAGTGGCACAAGGGTACTCCTAGGTTGAAGGTTTGGACTTTGTGAGATCTTTGCTCCCGTTGCACGTCTTGAGTCTATCCGCATCTTACTGGCTTATGCTGATTTCAATGGTTTTACGTTACATTAAATGGATGTGAAGAGTGCTTTTCTTAACGGTCCTCTACAAGAAGAAGAATATGTATCACAACCACCTGGGTTTGTTGACCCCGATCACTAAGACTATGTGTATAGACTTCACAAGGCTTTGTATGGCCTCAAACAAGCACCACGTGCTTGGTATGATCATCTTAAGTAGTTTGTACTCGGTGATGGCTTTGTGAGAGGGGTGATCGATCCTACTCTTTTTACTAGGAGGTATAAAGGTGATTTGATCTTATGTCAAATCTGTGTGTATGACATCATTTTTGGTTCTCCTAACACTCAATACGGACTTGAAGTTCTCTGTGGGATTTCAAATACAACAATTTCAAGAAGGAATTTTTTGACTCAAACAAAATACCTCAAGGACATTCTAGAGCAGTTTGACATGACAAATGCTAATCCATGTAAGACACCCATGCCCACAAAACTTGTTCTCAGTGAAGACACCAACGATATTCCTTTTGACCCATCTATTTACCGCTCTATGATTGGTTCATTGCTTTTATATTTGTGCATCTAGACCAGACATCATGTTAAGTGTAGGCATATGTGCAAGATTTCAAGCTTCCCCTAGGGAAAGTCATCATAAGGCGGTTAAGCATATTCTTAGATACCTTGTTCACACCCCAAAGTTGGGTTTATGGTACCCCAAGGATGCAAAGTTTGACCTCATTGGGTACACAGATGCGGATTGGGCTGGTGACAAAGTGGGAATGAAGTTTATTTCTGGTGCATGTCAGTTTCTTGGACGCTCCTTGGTAAGTTGCTCCTCGAAGAAGCAGAATTTTGTCTCCCTCTCCACTGGCGAAGCTGAATACATTGCAACCGCAAGTTGTGCAACTCAATTTCTATGGATGAGGCAAACTTTGAAAGATTATGGTATCACCTATAGACATGTGCCTCTTTTATGTGATAATGAAAGTGTCATAAAGATTGCTGAGAACCCCATTGATCACCCTTGCACAAAACACAATGATATTAGGTATCACTTCTTGAGAGATCATGTTCAAAAGGGTGACATTGATATTGCTCATGTGGGTACAAATATGCAACTAGGAGACATATTCACCAAACCATTGGATGAAGAAAGGTTTTGTCAACTTAGGCGTGAACTTGGTATCTTGGAGCTTGATAACATTATGTGAAATCTTGTACACCTACATACACTTAATTCATGTTTTGTCTAGGTGTAGGCATGTATTTAGGGGGAGAAATTTTATTCATGAGTTCCCTTACCCTATATATGATGCATAAATCAACCCAACTCTCTCAAAGTTACTTTGTTCGCCTTGGTGACTTGGTGCTTTAAATGATGGAGTTGTGGTGATGAGCTCAAGTTATCTTCGCAGTGACATCCCATGTTTAGTCAATAATGGTGGCTTAAACCACCACCCACACCCTTATCATGAACATCGTTAGAGCTATTTAGCTAGAGTGGTCACTATTTGAGACAATCTTGCGTGTTACATGTGTTAGGATATTCTCCATCATCCCACTACCATGGGTGACACAAAAAACTGAAAAATTCTCCTTGTTTGCCTCTGTCTCCTGTTTGCCCCTCTCAGACGTCCGACGTGTCTCGGTCGTCCGATGACTTCTTGACGTCTGTAGGTCCAACGTGTGTCGGTCGTCCGAGGACTTATTCACATCCGGACATCCGACGTTTGTCGTTCGTCTCATGTTTCGGCCCCCCTATAAAATCTGGAGGCCTGTGGGTCTAGGTTATTGCCCTAACTCCCTGCGACGTCTCCCCTTTTAGTTTCCTCCCTTGCGCTGCCAGGCCGCCGTCGGGCTCCATCCGACTGCTTCTCCTACCGTACCTTCTCCCTTATTGCGCCCCGAGGTAACCTCCTCTTTCCCTCTCTTTTCAAATGGCTCCTTCCTTGCGGTTCTGCTCTGGGTGCTCAAAATGCATCCGGTTCGAGACTTAGGGTTTCTTAAACATGGTTGTAGGAGATTCTCTATGCCGAATATCAAGCAATCCGCATGCAAGAACTCCGTGGGTTCGTCCTCACGTGCCACCCATGGTGTGGGGTGCGACGACTCCCAAGAACAGGCTGGTGTTTCCAAGCGCGTCGCCAAGCGTCTGGTTCGTGGAACCGTTTCATCCTCGGAGGGTTCTGACTACGAAGAAGAGTTGGAGTATGAAGAACGGGCTGAATTTGTTGGGATTCGCAAAATTTTCCAAAGCCCGGCACTCGGAGACCGTCATACATGCCTCCCCCATCTCCGGATCAGCCTCAAGGTGATGCTCACCGCATCTCTTATGAGACCCCTCCCTCTTTTGATCGTGTGATTAAGGATTTCACCAAAGTTCCTAAATCCGCATATCTTATGTTTCGTCGCAACACTGATCAACTCTCTTTTGTGCATGATTCCATGGACTCACGTTTTTGCACAAATGTTCAGGTAGACATTTTCTCCACTGTTATTGTTCCCAATGGTCTGTCTGTTCATCACTATATTGACTTAGAGCATATTCGCACTCACCTGACGAAATATCTCGGTGCCATTAATCTCATTGAGTCATCTGGTCTTTGCTGCACCCTTTGCTTTTCAACATGACTTCAATCATGCTGCCATTCATTAGTTCTATGCAACTTGTTTCTTTGGTCCGGATAAAACTGTCAGTTGGATGACTTCTGACACCGAGCTCTCAGCCTCTTATGCTCAGTTTCTCGCCGCTCTTGGCTTTCCTGACACTGGTTTTAAAATCCATAAGATTGACCCAAATCAGGCACCTAGAGCCATTGAAGTATGTGGCTATTTTTAAAAGGCCTTGATGATCTTGATGAAGAGGAAAAGGGTAAAGATCTCAATCGAGTTTCTATTTGGAGGTCTCCCTTCTTCATTAATTTTCAGTGTGTCATTCGCACCATCTATCCCAAGATGGGTGACAAAGGAACTTGTAGCAGATATTGCATTTATCTCATGACCCTCCTTAATGAACATCCTAAAAGGAAGATCAATGTTCCTCACTTTTTATGGCATGAGATCCCCTCACTAGTTTTCAATACAAGCGAGCCTTGCCTCACGCTCCCTTTATTCAGGATATCATTGAACATGTGGCCCCCTTTTCTATTGCTCGAACTCATGTGCATAAAAAATGGGTCATTCCCCCTCAGACGGTGGATGATTTGGTTCCCAAGAAATCCTCATCTGCTCCTGCTCGACGGGTTGTTGCTCGGTCTAGTTCTATCTCATCTGGCTCTACCTCCTTCGGTCGCTTTGCTAGTTTTCTTGGGAAAGTCCATTCTGCCATAATGAAGGATTTCACTTTTCAGTGCTCACAAAACCACGATGTGGTCACTCGCATGATCTCTTCTAAGAATGCTCCCAAGGCTTGTCTGAGAGACTCTGGAGCAACTGATGTGAGTGAGGATGAGGGTCTTCCCCTGCTCCTCCTTCCGACTTTTGTTTTCCTTCTGGCCCTGAGTGGGATGATTTCCTTGATGAGGCAGGTGGTAGTGGCACCCATGGGGATGATGATGATGACAGTGGCCTGTAGGTGCGGGGTTGCATGTCCTGGTCCTTCCCTTTTTGGTACTTGATGTCAAGGGGGAGGACATTATCTTAGTATTCGACTTGTTACCCTTATATGATATGTTACCCTTAATGTAATGCTATTTATGGTTGATGAATCATCATGACTTATATGGATGATGTGTTATCATGAGACATTCTAACTATCCTTAATGTAATGCTATTTATGGATGATGAATCATTATGCCTTATATAAGTGATGTGTTATCATGCTATTTCATTAATCTATATGATATCTTCGATGCACTCATTATCAAGTATGGGGGAGCTCCAAACCATAATCATTTTACTATGCATATAATAAGGGGGAGCTCCATAACAAATCTCTCTAAGTTACATAAGCCTACTTTACTTTTTGACAGCTATATGTATGTTGTCATCAACTACCAAAAAGGGGGAGATTGAAAGTGCAATCATGCCCTTAATCATATTTTGATGTTGTTGACAACATACATTTAGGAAACTAATTATCTTCATTGAGTGTATCTCAGGTTTTGTTCCCATGAGAGTTTTTGTGTGGATTGTGACTATCATGTCTAGGATGCTCAAGAACGAAGAAACAAGGTGAAGTGCTCTATCATTTTATTTGTCATTCTTGAGTATAGGGACCCCGCACTATTAAGAGGGGATCACTGGGTCTCACAAGAAACTTGCTCAAAACTCTAGGCAATTCCTCTCTCTCTATCTTCCTTATGTTGGTATGCTCTTGTCCGGTCGACTGGTGGTTCTCGGACGTCCGGACGCCACATGACCGACGTCCTCCGGAAATTTGGAGCCAGCAAGCAGATTCAAATCCTTGGACTTTGGGTTCCTCTAGTCATCCGAGGACCGGACATCCGGTATAGTAGGTAATCCGTTGCCGCTTAACAGATTCAAACTGTCGGACTTCTGACCATTTCCGTACGACCGTGCCCCGAACGGTCGACGTCCTCTGGCGTGTGTATGTTGTTCACCTTTCCACCAGATGTCGTGCTCACCTGATACTTTATGTATGTTCGGATAACCGACCAGTGCTCGACATCCGACCCCTCGTGGATGTCCGAACGACCGTGAACTGTCAGACGTCCGGCAACTACACATCATAAGTGGCTCCAATGGCCACTTTTTTATCACCACTATATATAGTCTTCTCCCACCTCATGTCGGGGTTGTCCAACACATCCAAAACATTCCAAGAACACCTTTCTCTCTCACTCCCATTTTCTTACACCAAATCTTAGATCCCAAGTGATTCTATGAGTTCCTTCGGGTGTTGTTCCAATCGAAAGATAGATTGTCTCCCTCTCCTCCTCTCAACCAAAGGTATTTGTGATTTGAGCAAGTTTTGAGCAGTTCCTATGATCTTGTTACTCTAGGAGGTTGGAGACTCCTAGGCGGTAGGAGTTCTTCAGAGAGGAATCAAACCTTTGTGATTTCCCCAGAAAGTTTGTGAGAGTTTGGAGGCCACCTCAAAGGCTTATCACTAATGGTTGAGAAACTCCTTCGTGCTGTTGTCTCAAGGAGAGAATAGGGTGAGCCTTCGTGGCGTTGGTGTGCCTACGTGGTAACATCCACAACTCTAAACGGTGAAATAAGTTCCCTACAAGGAAGTGAACATTGGCATACATCCTTGTCTCTCGGAGTTGTGGTTATCCCTAACCCTAACTTTGTACTTGTTACTTGTCTTTGAATACTTACTTGTGCTTTATTATCTCTCCTACTTGTTGCCATGCTTAATACACAAATCTTAACCTTAACCCTTGCAATTGTTAGGATCACTTTCATATTCCACAATATTGCCTAAAATTGCTAAGTAACGATTAAAACTTGTAACTTTACCTATTCACCCTCCTCTAGGTTCATGTCTATCCCTTTCAGCCGCGTCCATCAACGTCCGGCAGTTCATCTCCGCGACACTATTTTTTTCAGGGGTATATTGTGCGGAGTATTGGTGCTTGATTCCCTCATCAGTTAGAAACTCATCCAAGGTGTAGTTCTTGAACTCGGTGCCATTGTCACTTCTAATCATCAATATCTGTGCCTCATGTTGACATTGAGCTTCATTGGCAAAGTCCATGATAGTTTTTTGAGTCTCACTCTTCCTCTTGAAGAAGTATACCCAAGTATATCCTGAATAATCATCCACTATGACCAAGCAATGCTTTCTTCCCCCAAGACTATCGAAGGTTGGAAGACCAAAGAGATCCATGTGAAGGTGTTCCATGGTCCTCTCTGAGTAGATGGTACTCATAGGTTGGTGAGCCGTCTCATGTAGCTTTCCTTCAATACAAGCACTGCAAGCACGATCTTTGGCAAAACTCACATATGTTAATCCAAGAATGTGATCCCCTTTGAGGAGACTTTGCAAATATCTCATATTGACATGGGCTAGTCGACGATGCCAAAGCCATCCCACATCAACTTCAGCCATTAAGCAATTGGCGGTCTTAGTGGGTCGCTCCGAGAAGCTAACCACATAAAGACTGTTCTCAACAAGCCCAAAAAAGGATACTTTAAGAGTCTTGCTCCACAAAAGTCCCACGGTGTCAACACCAAAGAAAGTACAAAATCCCATGAATGCAAGTTGATGAACGGAAAGTAAATTTTATGCATGGGTATCAACAAGTATGACATTCTCAATGGAAAGTACTGGCGTGATTACTACCTTTCTAGGACCCAATACCTTATAAATTGCATCATCACCAAAGGAGACTTGAGTGGCCATAGATGGGTCAGGATTAATGTCCACCACCAAGTACTTTCTTCCAGTCATATGATTTATCTCTCCACTATCAAGCAACCATGAAACTCCACCGGAAGCAAACTCCTACATGAGATCAATGCTTGGATTTAGGTATCTATTATTTAATCTGTCCTTTCAAGTTAGTAACAAGGATCTTAGGAACCCAAGTAGACCATTCAATGTACTCATAAGCAGAACCAACAAATTTAGCAAAGACAGTTCCATCACTATCACGATATAAAACATAAGAGGGGTTAAAGTTGCCAACATTGTTGGAAGGGTGGGTTTTTCCCTTCTTGGCATTACCACCCTTACCTTTGTACTTATTCTTCTCATGAGTAGCCTCCCCATCTTTAACAGAGGTTTCCTTGAGCGGGGGAGGTTGCTTGGTCTTGATCTTCTTGTTCTTCTTGGATTTGGGTGTAAACCCAACTCCTTTTTTTGCAACCACTTCATTTTGATTGCTCAAAAGGTCGTTAAGATTATTTTTGCCTTGGATGCATGTCACAAGTCCTTTCTCAAGTTGCTCCTTCAACTTGGCATTCTCCTCCACAAGATGCACATGCTCCCAACAAGGGTTAATAGCATTGACATTATAAATAGCACGAAGGGAGAACACGTGGCTATTTCCTTAGTAAGTTTTACTTGGAGTTGAGAACGAGACTATTTTAAAGAAGCATGGATAATCTTCAAAGCTTTGTGAGCCTTATCAAGTATGAAAAACTCCTCATCCAGTCTATCATGATCAACCCCAAGTGCAACCTTTTCGGATTGGAGCACACGAGAAAGAGCACAAGCATGATGAAGATCTTTTTGTAATTTAGCAAGGTCATTATTGTGTGACTCCTCAAGAGTCAAACTAAGACCTCACTCTTCCTCAAGAGCAATGGAAAGATCCGCTATCTTATTCGCATAATCACGACTATGTTCATGTAACATAGAGATAGTTTCTTCATGAGATACAGTGAGGTCACTAGACTCACCTAGTTGTTCCTATAGAGAAACAAAATGCTTCTTGGATTTACCCTTGATCTTTCTCATGAATCTATCAATGGAATTTTCCTCAACATTTACCTCCACCATTTCATCTCAATTATCCATAGGAGAAGGGGTAGTGGAAATGGTAGTTTTGATGTTGGAGGTTACCTTGTTGGATGTCTTGGCCATAAGGCACTTGGCAATGCGATTCTCATTGGGGCGGCAAAGAGGGACACCTTGCTTGGTGAAGAGGATGCAATGGACACCGTGGCCATTGCCATTACTTCAGCACTTTCATCATCATCATCCTCATCGGAGGTACTCTTCTTGAGCCACCAACACCTTTTGGGGCATCTTCTTGGAGAAGTTGTTCTTGTTGGGTAAGGACTTGGCCTTGTCTTTGCGAATAAACTTGCCACCGTTGTCTTCCCTATTCTCATATGGAAAATCTGCCATAAAGTGACTCGCATTGCCACAATTGTACCAAGTCCGCACACATTGATTGCCATTGGACCCACTTGAGTTGTTCTTGGAGAAGTTGGGTCTTGAGTTCCTCTTGTTGCCCCAAAATTTCCTTGAGACAAGAGCATATGCTCGTGGTAAGCATATTTGGTGTCTTCAGGACAACCTTCCTCTTCTTCTTCCTCTTCCTCCGAAATAGCCTTGGCCTTCAAATGTAGGTTGGTAGAGACTTTTCTTGACTGTTGGACACGAGCTAGAGCATTATAGGCGCTCTTGTTCAATATGTTCATGGCAATGAACTCATCCAACACATCGCTTGAGGACAAAGAGTGAAAGTCTGGTCTTTGACGAATGACGGAGGACATGGACTTGTTGAATGGCATGATGGCATTGAGAAACTTCCGTTTGATCCAATTGTCATCCACATCCTTGCTTACTTGATCTTGAAGAGTAACGACAATAGTTGTCACTCTCAGATAAAGCTCATGAGGGTCTTTATCATCAAGCATTGAAAATTCATCGTCCTCATCAAGGATCTCTTCAAACTTGGACCGTTGAATACTCGAGCTGCCCTTGTACATGGAAATAATGTGTTCCCAGTAATCTTTAGCACGAGTGAAAGGACACAAGTGAGCAATATCTTTAATGGGGACAACACCTTGAAGGATATACAAGGTAGAGCGATTGAGTTCATTGTCGATCTCTTCTCTTGGAGTGAGGTTGCTTGGGTCATGTGGGTAGTACTCTTGCTCAATGATTCTCCAAAGTTGCACTAAGTTGTGATTCAAGTGAGGCTTGATATTAAAAACCCAATTGGCAAAATCATTCTTAACATGTTTAGGAGGAGGACCAAGGTTAATTATATGCGATGGGTGAACCGGGCCTCCATAGACCACGGGAGGAGGTACTGAGGCACATGCATCCGTTTCGCTTGTTCCTTGAGGCAACTTACTCTAAACAGTAATAGCATTCTCCTTATCGGAGTTGGCATCCGACTTTGAAGTAGTGGGGTTAACCACTCACAATGAATTGGTAGGAAGTTTGAGCCCTTCAAGGAAATCTTTAAGCATGGATTTGACCTCAGCAGCCACAAAGGATCTAAGTGAGGAAATAGCCTCATTTAGATCCTCTCGGAAGACCGTGCTCACACCCATGACCTCGGGTAAGTCCACAACCCGGTCCCCTTCATTAACCATACTCTTTGGGTGGTGAAACCTTTAACAAAGAGACTTAGTTGTGATACCAATTGAAAGGATCAATGTGGTTTATTAGAGGGGGGCGGGGTGAATAGGCAACTGTCAGTTTTTAGCTTTTCTTTAACAAATTAAGTTTAGCAACAAATCATTTGTCTAGATATGCAACTAGGTGAGCAACCTATATCATGCTAACAACAACAATTACAAGCAAGAACAAATACAAGGTAAAGGAAAGAAGTAACCACTAGTGGAACCCATGAAGACGAGGATGTGTTATCAAAGTTCCTTCCCTTTGAGGGGAAGTACATCTCCATTGGAGCGGTGTGGAGGCACAATGCTCCCCAAGATGGCACTAAGGCCACCGTATTCTCCTCACGCCCACACAATGCGTGCTGTCGTGATTACACTAGTGGTGCCCTTGAAGGCGGCAACTAATCCTTTACAAACAAGGTTGGGGCAATCTCGACAACGTAATTGGAGGCTCCCAACGAAACCACGATGCTTCACCACAATGGTATCTGGCATCAAGGTGACCTCTTTCATCTAGGGTGCTCAAACACCCAAGACTAACAAGATCCGCAAGGAATTAGTGGAGGGGACAAATTTATCTTGGCGGAGCTATAGATCAAGTCCTTCTCCTTCAAACCCTAGAGCATCAAGAAGAATCGATGGCTTGGGACAGAGATCGGAAAAGAATAAGCATAGGAGAAACAATGGAGCTTTTGGGGAAGAAATGTGAGGTCTCTTGCAGAAGAAGTCCCACTTATATAGGAGTGGAGAATCTGACGGTTTTTTTCCCACAAGTCGTGGGTAAACGGTAGTACCGCTTAGCCGAGCAGTTCTTCCACTTGCACGGAAGTAGTGAGCTTCACATGCAGTTATACATAGTGTGGGAGGCGGTAGTTCCACCATAGCAGTACTATCGTTCCCACTAGTGGTACTTCTGTTTGTCACTATAGGAAGCCCAGACTTAGCATAAATGAGGAGGGTTGCGCATCAGTACCCGTGAGAGCAGTACTTCCAGTTATTGTTACCGCTCAAAATGTGCTCGAGTGTCAAAGACATCAGAGAGCTAAACATAAGCGGAAGTGGGCCATAAGTGGAGGGTGGTAGTACTATCATAGTGGTACTACACTCAACTCCCAATGGTACTTCCACTGAAAATGGCAAAGGCACCTGAAGACACCAGGGAGGAAATATAAGGGGTAGTATACCAAGTACTACAGGGCGGCAGTACTGCTGGGGCGATACTATCTCTCTGTAGCGCGATACTTCCACTTATATGTCCCCGAGGGTCTTCGGGGTAGAACAAAGGCACCAAAATGCTAGGGAACGGATGGGGTGCAAATGTGTAGATGATAGTTCCTCCCAACCTTTGCGGATATTCCTATGACTCAAGTCCAGCGACACTAAATCGGTAGGAAAATACCGTCTTCTATTTTAACCACCGAGGGAAAAAATAATCGTCTTGTGCCACCTGATAATCTATGAAAGCTTAATGCACATGATTAGTGTGCAAGGGGTGTTATCATCAACCACCAAAACTACTTAGGGAAAATTATGATCTTAAAGAATGTTTTTTGCTTAGACGATTGTTGGATCGCGGCTAAGCCCCCAAGTTTGGAAATCTCCCACACTTGGGATCTCTTTGACTTAGAGCAAGTCTGGTTCGCGGCTAAGGTTCTCAAGTGCGGAAATCTTCCACACTCGAAATGTTTCGACCTTAGGTGAAATTTGATTCACATAGAAGCCCTCGAGTGTTTTTATCTTCTACACTAGGAATATTTTCAACTTAGATGAAGTCTAGTTCACGGCTAAGGTTCCCGAGTGTGGAAATCTTCCACACTCGGAAAATTTCGAGCTTAGGCGAAATCTGGTTCGCAACAAAGTACTTTAGTGTGGAAATCTTCGGAACATATTCAACTTACACAAAGTCTGGTTCACGGATAAGATTCCCGAGTGTCAAAATCTTCCACACTCGGAACGTTTAGCTCTTAGGCATAATCTGGTTCGCATCAAAGCCCGTGAGTGTGGAAATCTTCCACACTCGGAATGTTTTCAACTTAGACGAAATATGGTTTGGGACTTGGGTTCACGAGTGTGGATGTCTACCACAGTTGGAATGTTTAGAGCTTAGGCGAGGTTCACAACAAAGCCCCCGAGTGTAGAGGTCTTCCCCACTCGGAACGTTTTCAACTTAGACGAAGTTTGGTTCGTAGCTAAGCTTACTGAGTGCGAAAATCTTCCACACTCGGAATGTTTTGAACTCATGCGATGCCTAGTTCGCAGCTTAGTCATTCACCCACTAGGATGATATAGCTTCTGAGGTTCGAAAATCACTTGAGTGAATTATGATTTTTGGACGAGTTTTGATGAAACTAAAGAAAAGCAGGATTTATTCATCAATGTCACTCAGAGATTATTATAGAAATGTTAGTTTTATTCTAAGTGTAAAACTTGCGAAGCAGGTCCGTGTTCCAAGCCCGGGGCTATTCCATGGTCTTTTTGAAGTTGTAAAGCTGATAGGCTCCGTTGTTGAGGACTCTTGTCATCACGAAGTGCCTTTGCCATGGAGGTGCCATCTTGTGAGGCTTCTGTTAACCAGTTGGAGGACGAGGTCACCTTCGTCAAAGGCGCATCCTCTGACCTATCTGTCATGGTAACGCCTTAAATCTTGCTGACAAAGGATTGATATGATGAGGGGTAGCTCATGTTCCTCTTCTAGGGGGTCTAGGATGTCCTGTCACGCTTCTTCAACTTCATCTTCTCAGTATAGCTCCACTCGGGGGGGGGGGGTCATAAAGTAAGTCACTCGGCAAGACAACTTTGGAACCATACACCATGAAGAAAAGAGGTGCTATTGGTGGAGCGATCGGGGTCGTCCTCAGGCCTAAAAGGTGTTGGGGAACGTCGCATGAGAAAAAAAAAATTTCCTATGCGCACGTAGATCTATCATGGTGATGATCATCTACGAGAGGGAGATTGGATCTACGTACCCTTGTAGATCGCTAAGCAGAAGCGTATATAACGCGGTTGATGTATTAGAATGTTTCCGCGATTCAGATCGCCGTAGTCGTACTATCTCATCACGATCCTTCCTGCGAACTTCATCACGATCCATCCCGCGAACTTCATCACGATGCGTCCCGCGAACTTCATCACGATCCTTCCCGATCCAGTGCCGAACGGACGACACCTCCGCATCCAGCACACATACAACTCGATGGCGATCTCAACCTTCTTGATCCAACAAGAGGGGCGTAGAGGTAGAAGAGTTCTCTGGCAGCGTGACGGTGCGCCGGTGGTGGTGATGATCTACTCCGGCAGGGCTTCGCCTGAGCTCCGCAGAAATATAATCTAGAGGAAAAAGTGTGTGGTATAGGGTCGAGCAGCACGTGGCAAAGTTGTGTCTCAAAAACCCTCAATACCTCTAGTATATATAGGAGGGAGGGAGGGGATGAGGCATCCTCAAACCCTCAAGGTTTCGCCGAAATTGGAGGTGGAGGAGTCCTACTCCAATCCTACTTGGAGTAGGATTCCACCTTCCCATTGGGAAACTCTTTCCACCTTGTGTTTTTCCTTCTGAAACCTTATGGGCCTTAGTGGGAACTTATTCCAGCCCACTAAGGGCTGGTTTATCTCTTCCCATAGCCCCTGAGAGCCCTTGGGGCGTGACACCCCTCCCAATGGTCCCCGGCACCCCTCCCGACACTCCCGGTACACTACCGATGAGCCCGAAACTTTTCCGGTGAACAAAACAGGACTTCCTATATATCAATATTTACCTCTGAACCATTCCGGAGTTCCTCATGACGTCTTGGATTTTATCTGGGACTCCGAACAACTTTCAGTTACCAACACCTATAACTCAACTATACCAAAACGTCACCGAACCTTAAGTGTGCAGACCATGCGGGTTCGAGAACTATGTAAACATGACCGGAGACACTCCTCGGTCAATATCCAATAGCGGGACCTGGATGCCCACATTGGATCCTACATATTCTCCGAAGATCTTATCGGTTTAACCTCAGTGTCAAGGATTCATATAATCCCGTATGTCATTCCCTTTGTCCTTCGGTATGTTACTTTCCCGAGATTTGATCGTCGGTATCCGCATACCTATTTCCATCTCGTTACCCGCAAGTCTCTTTACTCATTCCGTAATACAAGATCACGTGGCTTACACTTAGTCACATTGCTTGCAAGGCTTGTGTGTGATGTTGTATTACCGACTGGGCCCTGAGGTACCTCTCCGTCACACGGAGTGACAAATCACAGCCTTGATCCATACTAACTCAACGGACACCTTCGGACATACGTGTAGAGCACCTTTATAGTCACCCAATTACGTTGCGACGTTTGATGCACACAAGGTATTCCTCCGGTGCCAGTGAGTTATATGATCTCATGGTCATAGGAACAAATACTTGACACGCAGAAAACAATAGCAATAAAACGACACAATCAATATGCTACATTCAAAGTTTGGGTCTTGTCCATGACATGATTCTCCTAATGATGTGATCCTGTTATCAAGTGACAACACTTGCCTATGTCGAGGAAACCTTGACCATCTTTGATCAACGAACTAGTCAACTAGAGGCTCACTAGGGACAGTGTGTTGTCTATGTATCCACACATGTATTTGAGTTTACAATCAATACAATTTTAGCATGGATAATAAACGATTATTATGAACTAGGAAATATAATAATAACTAATTATTATTGCCTCTAGGGCATATTTCCAATAGTCTCCCACTTGCATTAGAGTCAATAATCTAGTTCACATCACCATGTGATTTTAACGAATCCAACACCCATATAGTTCTGAGGTCTGGTCACGTCTTGCTCGTGAGAGAGGTTTTAGTCAACGATTCTGAATCTTTCAGATCCGTGTGTGCTTTACAGATCTTTATGTCATCTTATAGATGCTGCTACTACATGCTATTCGGAAATACACCAAATACATACTCTACTATACGAATCCGTTTTACTACTCATAGTTACTCGGATTAGTGTCAAAGCTTGCATCAACGTAACCCTTTACGACAAACTCTTCAACCACCTCCATAATTGAGAAAAATTCCTTAGTCTATTAGTTACTAAGGATAACTTTGACCGCTATTCAGTGATTCAATCCTGGATCACTCTCTGTACCTCTTAACAGACTTGTGGCAATGCACACATCAGGTGCAGTACACAGCATGGCATACTTTAGAGTCTATGGCTAAGGCATAGGGGATGACCTTCGACCTTTCTCTTTCTTCTGCCGTGGTCGGGCTTTTGAGTCTTACTCATATTCAGACCTTACAACACAGCCAAGAGCTCCTTATTTGCTGATCTATTTTGAACTCCTTCAAAAACTTGTCAAGGCATGCATTTCATTTGAAAGTTTTGTTTAGCATTTTTGATCTATCTCCATAGGTCTTGATGCTCCATGTTTAAGTAGCTCTATCGAGGTCTTCCTTTGAAAAACCCCTTTCAAACAACCTTTATGCTTTAAAGAAATTCTACATTACTTCCGATCAATAATATGTCAACCAGATATACTTATCAGAAATTCTATAGTGCTCCCACTCACTTCTTTGGAAATACAAGTTTCTCATAAACCTTGCACAAACCCAAAAGCTTTGATCATCTCATCAAAGTGTACATTCCAACTCCGAGATGCATGCACCAGTCCATTGAAGGATCGCTGGAGCTTGCATACTTGTTAGTATCCTTAGGATCGACAAAACCTTCTGGTTGTATCACATACAACCTTTCCTCAAGGAAACCGTCGAGGAAACAATGTTTTGACATCCTATGTGCAATATTTCATAAATAATGCACCAACTACTCACATAATTCCGACAGACTTTTAGCATCGCTATGAGTGACAAAGTCTCATCATAGTCAACTCCTTGATCTTGTCAGAAACATCTTTGCGACAAGTCGAGCTTTTCTTAATGGTGAATAGTCACCATCATAGTTTGTCTTCCTTTTAAAGATCCATGTTTACTTAATAGTCCTACGACCATCAAGTAGTTCTCCCAAAGTCTAAACTTTGTTTTCATACATGGATCCTCTCTTGGATTTCATGGCCTCCAGCCATTTGTCGGAATCCAGGCCCACCATCGCTTCTCCTTAGCTGGTAGGTTCATTGTTGATCAACAACATGACCTCTGCTACCTCTTGAGTTTGCGTTGGTTTTTCCCTTGAAGAGGAAAGGGTGATGCAGCACAATAGTAGTAAGTATTTCCCTCAGTTTGAGAACCAAGGTATCAATCTAGTAGGAGTATCAAGGCAAGTCTCCAAAGTACCTGCGCAAAAACAAGCAAACTTTCACCCAACGCTACAAAGGGGTTGTCAATCCCTTCACGGTTAACTGCAAGGTGAGATCTGAAGGTGGAAAGTGCAACAAAGTAAAAGTGTAAAGCTGAAAATATGATGTGAAGTAGACCCGGGGGCCATAGTGTTCACTAGAGGATTCTCTCATGATAGCAAATATTACGGTGGGTTAACGAATTAGTGTCGAGCAAAGTCATGACGATATCTAAGGCAATGATCATACATATAGGCATCTCGTCCGAGACAAGTAGACCGATACTTTCTGCATCTCCACACATCGACCACTATCCAGCATACATCTAGTGTATTGAGTTCATAACAAACAGAGTAACGCCTTAAGCAAGATGACATGATGTAGAGGGATAAATTCATGCAATAGATATAAACCCCATCTTTTTACCCTTGATGGAAACAACATGAGGCGTGCCTCGCTACCCCTTCTGTCACTGGGTGAGGTCACCGCACGGTATGAACCCAAAACCAAGCACTTCTCCCATTGCAAGAATTATAGATCAAGTTGGCCAAACGAAACCCACAACTCGAAGAGAATTAGAAGGATATGAAATCATGCATATAATAGATGAGAAGAAACTCAAGTAAGATTCATAGATAATCTGATCATAAATCCACAATTCATCGGGTCTCGACAAACACACCTCAAAATAAGATTACATCGGATAGATCTCCATGAAGATCATGGAGAACTTTGTATTGAAGATCCAAGAGAGAGAGAAGAAGCCATCTAGCTACTAGCTATGGACCCGAAGGTCTATGGTGAACTACTCACGCATCATCGGAGAGGCAATGGTGTTGATAAAGAATCTGTCCGTGTCCGAATGCCCCCTCCGGCAGGGCACCAGAATGTGCCGAGATGGGAACTTGCGAAGAGAGAAGCTTGCAGTGGCGGAAAAGTATTTTCGTGGCTCTCTTCCGTGGTTTCAGATTTTTAGGGAATTATAGGCGGAAGAACTAGGGCAAGGGAGCCACAGGGGGCCCACAAGCCTGCTAGGCCCGCCCCCCCCTAGGCCGGGCCTGGGTTGCTTGTGACCTCCTCCGAGGTCCCCTGCCTTGGTTCTCAAGTCTCATGCGTGTCTTCTGTTATGGATAAAATCATTCTGCAGGTTTTATTCCGTTTGGACTCCATTCAAAATTCTCCTGTGGAAAAGGTCAAAACATGGAAAAAAACAGGAACTGGCACTTGGCACTGAGTTAATAGGTTAGTCCCAAAAAATATATAAAATAGCATATTCATGCATACAAAACATCCAAAGATGACAAGATAATAGCATGGAACCATAAAAAATTATAGATACGTTGGAGACGTATCAAGCATCCCCAAGCTTAACTCGTGCTCGTCCTCGAGTAGAGAAGTGATAAAGACTGAATTTTTGATGTGGAATGCTACCTAACATATTTTTCCTTTGTAACTTCTTTCTTGTGGTATGAATGTTCAAATCCGTAAGATTCAAAACAATAGTTTGCTATTGACATGAAAACAATAATACTTCAAGCAAACTAGCAAGGTAATCATGAACTTTCGAACTAACAAGGCCAAAGAAAGTTATCCCTACAAAATCATATAGTCTGACTATGCTCCATCATCCCCACACAACGAATTGAAATTATGCACAACCCCGGTATTGGCCAAGTAATTGTTTTCACACTCTTACTTTCTCAAACCTTTTCAACTCTCACGCAATACATGAGCGTGAGCCATGGATGTAGCACTATAGGTGGAATAGAGTGTGGTGGAGATTGTGAGGCAAAAAGGAGGAGATGGTCACATTGACTTGGCATATTAATGAGCTATGGAGATGCCCATCAATAGATATCAATGTGAATGAGTAGGGATTACCATACAACGGATGCACGAGAGCTATAAGTGTGTGAAAGCTCAAAAGAAGAACTAGTGGGTGTGCATCCAACTTGCTTGCTCACGAAGACCTAGGGCAGTTTTGAGGAAGCCCATCATTGGAATATACAAGCCAAGTTATATAATGAAAATTCCCACTAGTATATGGAAGTGTCAAACCAAGAGACTCTCTATCATGAAGAACATGGTGCTATTTCGAAGCACAAGTGTGGAAAAAGATAGTAGCATTGCCCCTTCTCTCTTTTTCTCTTTTTTTCGTTTGGGCTCTTTGGCCTCTTTCCAATTTTTTCTGGGCATCTTTGGCCTCTTTTTTTTTCCTCACATGGGACAATGCTCTAATAATGATGATCATCACACTTTTATTTACTCACAACTCAATACTTAGAACAATGATCACTTTATAGGAAATGCCTCCGGTAGTGTACCGGGATGTGCAACGATCTAGCTTAGCGTATGACGTTGAAACATCTCGCTAGATATCTTACGATCATGCAATGGCAATATGAAAGTGATGGCACATGTCATGAAACGAAATGGTGGGAGTTGCATGGCAATATATCTCGGAATGGCTATGAAAATTCCATAGTAGGTAGGTATGGTGGCTGTTTTGAGGAAGGCATATGGTGGGTTTGTGCACTGGCGAAAATTGCACGGCACTAGAGGGGCTAGCAATGGTGGAAGGTGAAAGTGCATCTATACCATGGACTCACATTAGTCATGAAGAACTCATATACTTATAGCGACAGTTTTATTAGTAATCAAACAAAGTGTTAAACGCATACTCCTAGGGGAAGGGTTGGTAGGTGTTAACCATCGCGCGATTCCGACCGCCACACAAAGGATGACAATCAATAAATCAATTATGCTCCGACTTCCTAACATAGCGGTTCACCATACGTGCATGCTACGAGAATCACTAACTTCAACACAAGTATTTCTAGATTCACGACACCCTACTAACATTACTCTAATATTACCAAATCCATGTCTCAAAACTAACTGATAGAAATCAAATTTCTCTTTATAATCAATGCACAAGAATATGGAAGTTTTATATCCTCTTTGGATGCCTATCATCTTTAGGACTTCTTTCATAGCACAAGCCAACAACCAAGTTACTCAGAGAGAGCACTCTCAAAAATATATAAGTGAAGATCGAGAGTTCTTATTTCTCTAAAATATGACACCACCGTGCTCTAAAAAGATCTAAGTGAAGCACTAGAGCAAAGTTATCTATCTCAAAAGATATAAGTGAAGCACATGCGAGCTAAATTGCCTAACTCAAAAGATATAAGTGAAGCTCAAAGAGTATTCTAGCAAAATCACGATGAGTGCATGTCTCTCTCAAAAAGGGTGTGCAGAAAGGATGATTGCGACACAACAAAAGAGAAAAGACTCCTATAATACACGACGCTCCAAGCAAAACACATATCATGTGGTGAATAAAAATATAGCTCCAAGTAACGTTACCGATGGATTGAAGACGAAAGAGGGGATGCCTTCCCAGGGCATCCCCAAGCTTAGGCTTTTTTGTGTCCTTGGATTTGGCTTGGGATGCCTTGGGAATCCCCAAGCTTGAGCTCTTTCCACACTTTATCCCATTATCTATGAGAACATCACCCAAAACTTGAAAACTTCACAACACAAAACTTAAACAGAAACTCGTGATATCATTAGTACAAGAAAACAAACTACCAACTCTTTAGGTACTGTAGCAAACTTGATTTCTATTTATATTGGTGTTAGATTACTGTATTCTCACTTTTCCATGGCTAGTACCCCCCCCCCCCCCGATACTATCCATAGTTTCATCAAAATAAGCAATCAACACAACAAAAACAGAATCTGTCAAAAACAGACCAGTCTGTAGCAATCTATATACTTCGTATATTTCTGGTATCTCAAAAATTCTAAAACATTACGACAATTTTGGCAATTGGCATATCAACCAGCCGCAAAAAGAATCGACTCAAAATCTCTTTCTCGATAAGAATGAAAAATAATTTCGTGAGCGAAAAGTTTCTGTCTTTTTCAACACGATCAAACAACCATCACCAAAACTAATCATAAAGGTTTTACTTGGCACAAACACAAAAAGAAACACAAAAAAACAATAATAACAGAATTATGATGGTGTGTACACAACAAAACAGAAAGCAAAAAGCAAATATAAATTCATTGGGTTGCCTCCCAACAAGCGCTATTGTTTAACACCCTTAGCTAGGCATTGATAATTCAATGATGATCACACAAAAGACAAGAATTGAAGCACAACGAGAGCATAATAAAGCATGTGAAAATCACATATAAGTCTAACATACTTCCTATGCATAGGCATTTTATAGGAAAACAAATTATCAAGACAACCAATAGTTACCATATGCAAGGAAGAAGAAAGAGACAATAGAAATCTCAACATAACGAGAGGTGATTTAGTGATATGAAAGTTTCTACCACAATATTTTCCTCTCTCATAACAATTGCATGTGGGATCATAATCAAATTCAACAAATAGCTATCACATAGGATATTCTTTTCATGATCCACATGCATGCAAAGTTGACGCTCTTCGAAAATAGTGGGATTATCATCAACTAAAGTCATGACTTCTCCAAACCCACTTTAAATATTATTGCAAATATCATATTCATCATGAGGCTTAAAAAAATTCAAGATCGTAAGAAAAATCATTACCCCAATCATGATCATTGCAACAAGTAGTGGACATAGCAAAACTAGCATCCCGAAGCTTAGGGTTTTGCATATTTTTAGCATGATTGACATTAATAGAATTCATAGTGAAACCATTGCAATCATGCTTTTCATTCAAGGAGCCCTCGTGAATCACTTCATAAATTTCTTCATCACGATTTTTAGATTCACGCATCTCAAGCAAAACACCACAGAGAAAGTCAAGTCCACTCAACTCACTAGCAAATGGTTCAACATAATTGGATCTCTTAAAGAGATTAGAAAGTGGATGAGGATCCATATCAATAGATTTTTAGCAAGCGAAGATGCAAGCATATTGAAGGCACATAGCCCACGAGCAAAGGAAAGGCAAACGAAAAAGGAAAATATTTTTGTAAATTTTTGTTTCTCAGAAGTGGGGTAGAGGAAAACGAGAGGCAAAAAAGTAAATGCAAGAGATGAGTTTGCGACACTTACTTGGATAAGCTTCACTTAGAACAGTCCCCGGTGCCATAAATTGACACGTTGGAGGAAGACTATTCTTGACTTGATACTCCCGGCAACGGCGCTAGAAATTCTTCTTGCTACCTCTTGAGCTTGTGTTGGTTTTTCCCTTGAAGAGGAAAGGGTGATGCAGTATAGTAGTAGTAAGTATATCCCTCAGTTTGAGAACCAAGGTATCAATCCAGTAGGAGTATCAAGGCAAGTCTCCAAAGTACCTACGCAAAAACAAGCAAACTTGCACCCAACGGTACAAAGGGGATGTCAATCCCTTCACAGTTAACTGCAAGGTGAGATATGAAGGTGGAAAGTGCAACAAAGTAAAAGTGTAAAGCTAAAAATATAATGTGTAGTAGACCCCGGGGCAATAGTGTTCACTAGAGGCTTCTCTCATGATAGCAATTATTACGGTGGGTGAACGAATTACTGTCGAGCAATTGATCGAACCGCGCAAAGTCATGACGATATCTAAGGCAATGATCGTACATATAGGCATCACGTCCGAGACAAGTAGACCGATACTTTTTGCATCTACTACTATTACTCCACACATCGACCGCTATCCAGCATGCATCTAGTGTATTGAGTTCATAACAAACAGAGTAACGCCTTAAGCAAGATGACATGATGTAGATGGATAAATTCATGCAATATAGATATAAACCCCATCTTTTTACCCTTGATGGCAACAACACGATGCGTGCCTCGCTACCCATCGGTCACCGGGTGAGGTCACCGCACGGTATGAACCCAAAACCAAGCACTTCTCCCATTGCAAGAATTATAGATCAAGTTGGCCAAACGAAACCACAACTCGAAGAGAATTACAAGGATATGAAATCATGCATGTAAGAGATAAGAAGAAACTCAAACAAGATTCATAGATAATCTGATCATAAATCCACAATTCATCGGATCTCGACAAACACAGCACAAAAGAAGATTACATCGGATAGATCTCCATGAAGATCATGGAGAACTTTGTATTGAAGATCCAAGAGAGAGAAGAAGCCATCTAGCTACTAGCTATGGACCCGAAGGTCTATGGTGAACTACTCACACATCATCGGAGAGGCAATGGTGTTGATGACGAAGCCCTCCGTGTACGAATCCCCCCTCCGGCAGGGCACGAGAACGTGCCCCAGATGGGATCTTGCGGAGACAGAAGCTTGCAGCGGCGGAAAAATATTTTCGTGGCTCTCTTCCGTGGTTTCAGGCTTTTAGGGAATTTACAGGCGGAAGAACTAGGCCAAGGGAGCCACAGGGGGCCCACAAGCCTGCTAGGCCCGGCCCCCTAGGTCGGGCCTGGGTGGCTTGTGACCTCCTCCGAGGTCCCCTGCCTTGGTTCTCAAGTCTCATGTGTGTCTTCTGTTATGGATAAATTCATTCTGCAGGTTTTATTCCGTTTGGACTCCGTTCAAAATTGTCCTGTGGAAAATGTCAAAAGCATGGAAAAAACAGGAACTGACACTTGGCACTGAGCTAATAGGTTAGTCCCAAAAAAGATATAAAATAGCATATTCATGCATACAAAACATCTAAAGATGACAAGATAATAGCATGGAACCATCAAAAATTATAGATACGTTGGAGACGTATCAACCTCCAAGACAGGGTTACCGTACCACTCTGCAGTAGTATGCGACCTTGTCGACCTACGAGGTTTGTAGTAACTTGATCCGAAGCTCAATGATCACCATCATTAGTTTCTACTTCAATTGGTGTAGGCGCCAGAGGAACATCTTCCTGCGCCCTGCTACACACTGGTTGAAGTGACGGTTTACTAACCTCATCAAGTTCCACTACCCTACCACTCAATTCTTTCGAGAGAAACCTTTCCTCGAGAAAGGACCCGTTTCTTGAAACAGACACTTCGCTTCCGGATCTGAGATAGGAGATGCATCCAACCTTTTTGGATATCCTATGAAGATGCATTTATCCGCTTTGGGTTCGAGCTTATCAGACTGAAACTTTTTCACATAAGCATCGCAGCCCCAAACTTTTAAGAAACGATAGCTTAGGTTTCTCCAAACCATAGTATATATTGTGTCATCTCAATGGAAATACGCGGTGCACTATTTAAAGTGAATGCGGTTGTCTCTAATGCATAACCCATAGACGATAGTGGTAATTCGATAAGAGACATCATAGTATGTGTTATATCCAATAGGGCGCGGCTATGACGTTCGGACACACCATCACACTATGGTGTTCTAGGTGGCAGGAATTGCGGAACAATTTCCACATTGTCTTAACTGTGTACCAAAACTCGCAACTCAGATATTCATCTCTATGATCATATCGTAGACAGTTTATCCTCTTGCCACGACGATCTTCACTCTGAAATAGCTTTGAACTTTTCAATATTTTAGACTTGTGATTCATCAACTAAATACTCCTGTATCTACTCAAATCATGAGTGAAGTAAGAACATAACGATATCCATTGCGTGCCTCAGCACTCATTGGACTGCACACATCAAAAATGTATTACCTTCAACAAGTTACTTTCTTGTTCCATCTCAATGAAAACAAGGCCTTTAGCCATCTTGCCCATGCGGTATGATTTGCATGCCTCAAGTGATTCAAAATCAAGTGAGTCCAAATGATCCATCTACATGGAGTTTTTTCATGCGTTCTACACCAACATGACTCAAGCGGCAGTGCCACAAGTAAGTGGTACTATCATTATTACTTTGTATCTTTTGGCACCAATATTATGAACATGTGTAGCACTACGATCGAGATTCAATAAACCATTGAGGGTAATTATTCAAGCAAATAGAATAACTAGTATTGTGTGTAAATGAATAATCGTATTGCAATAAACACGATCCAATCATGTTCATTCTCAACGCAAACACCAAATAACAATTATTTAGGTTTTACCACCAATCCAGTTAATAGAGGGAGCGTGCGATGTTTGATCACATCAACCTTGGAAACACTTCCAACACGTATCGTCACCTCGCCTTTAGCTATTCTCCGTTTATACCGTAGCTTTCATTTCGAGTTAATAATCACTTAGCAACCGAACCGGTATCCAATACCCTTGTGCAACTAGGAGTACTAGTAAAGTACACATCAATATCATGTATATCAAATATATTTCTGTCGACTTTGCCAGCCTTCTTATCTACCAAGTATCTAGGGTAGCTCCGCCTCAGTGACTGTTCCCCTCATAACATAAGCACTTAGTCTCGGGTTTGGGTTCAATCTTGGGTTTCTTCATTAGAGCAGCAACTGGTTTGCCGTTTCATGAAGTATCCCTTCTAGTCCTTGCCCTTCTTGAAACTAGTGGTTTTACTAACCATCAGCAATTGATGCTCCTTCTTGATTTCTACTTTCGCAGTGTCAAACATTGCGAATCGCTCAAGGATCATCATATCTATCCTTGATATGTTATAGTTCATCAGGAAGCTCTAGCAGCTTAGTGGAAGTGACTTTGGATAACCATCACTATCTCACCTGGAAGATTTAACTCCCACTTGATTCAAGCGATTGTTGTACTCAGACAATCTGAGAACATGCTCAATGATTGAGCTTTTCTCCTTTACTTTGTAGACAAAGAATCTTGTCGGAGGTCTCATACCTCTCAACAAGGGCACGAGCATGAAATCTCAATTTCATCTCTTAGAACATCTCTTATGTTCCGCGACGTTTTCAAAACGTCCCCGGCACCTTGCTTTTAAGCCATTAAGTATTACACACTGAACTATCACGTAGTCATCAAAAACGTGTATGTTAGATGTTCGCAACATCCACAGACAACGCTCGAGGTGCAGCACACCGAGTGGTGCATTAAGGACAGAAGCCTTCTGCGCAACAATGAGGAAAATCCTCAGTTTTACGGACTCAGTCCGCAAAGTTGCTACTATCCACTTTCAACTAAATTTTCTCTAGGAACATATAAAAAACAGTAGGGCTACAACGCAAGCTACATCATAATTCGCAAAGACCATTACACTATGTTCATGATAATTAGTTCAATTAATCATATTACTTAAGAACTTCCACTCAAAAAGTACATCTCTCTAGTCATTTGAGAAGCACGTGATCCAAATTCACTAACTCAAGTCCGATCATCACGTGAGTTGAGAATACTTTCAGTGGTAAGCATCTCTATGCTAATCATATCAACTATACGATTCATGCTCGACCTTTCGGTCTCATGTGTTCCGAGGCCATGTCTGCACATGCTAGGCTCGTCAAGCTGAACCCTAGTGTTCCGCGTGTGCAACTGTTTTGCACCTGATGTACGTGAACGTTGAGTCTATCACACCCGATCATCACGTGGTGTCTCGAAACGACGAACTGTCGCAACGGTGCATAGTGAGGGAGAACACAATTTCGACTTGAAATTTTAGTGAGAGATCACCTCATAATGCTACCGTCGTTCTAAGCAAAATAAGGTGCATAAAAGGATTAACATCACATGCAACTCATAGGTGACATGATATGGCCATCATCTTGCACTTCTTGATCTCCATCACCAAAGCACCGGCACGATCTTCTTGTCACCGGCGCCACACCATGATCTCCATCATCATGATCTCCATCAACGCGTCTCCATCGGGGTTGTCGTGCTACTTATGCTATTACTACTAAAGCTACGTCCTAGCAATATAGTAAATGCATCTGCAAACACAAACGTTAGTTTAAAGACAACCCTATGGCTCCTGCCGGTTGCCATACCATCAACGTGTAACTCGATATTAACTATTACAACATGATCATCTCATACATCCAATATATCACATCACGTCATTGGCCATATCATATCACAAGCATACCTTCCAAAAACAAGTTAGTCGTCCTCTAATTTTTTGTTGCATGTTTTACGTGGCTGCTATGGGTATCTAGTATGATCGTATCTTACTTACGCAAAAACCACAGCGGAGATGTGCAAATTGCTATTGAACCTCTCAAAGGACCGATTCGGTCAAAACCAATTCAACTAAAGTTGAAGAAACCGACACCCGCCGGTAATCTTTATGCAACGAGGTTGCATGTCAATCGATGAAACCAGTCTTTCGTAAGCGTACGAATAATGTCGGTCCGGGCTGCTTCAATCCAACAATACTGCCAAATCGAGAAAAGACTAAGGAGGGCAGCAAATCGAACATCACCGTCTAGAAAACCCTTTGTGTTCTACTCGAGATAACATCTACGCATGACCTTAGCTCATAATGCCACTATTGGGGAACATCCCATGGGAAACAAAAAATTTCCTACGCGCGCGAAGACCTATCATGGTGATGATCATCTACGAGAGGGAGATTGGATCTACGTACCCTTGTAGATCGCTAAGCGGAAGCGTATATAACGCGGTTGATTTAGTGGAACGTTTCTGCGATTCAGATCGCCGTAGTCGTACTATCTCATCACGAGCCGTCCCGCGAACCTCATCACGATCCATCCCACAAACTTCATCATCATGCGTCCCGCGAACTTCATCACGATCCTTCCCGATCTAGTGCTGAACGGATGGCACCTCCGCATTCAGCACACGTACAGCTCGATGATGATCTCCACCTTCTTGATCCATAAAGAAGGGCGGAGAGGTAGAAGAGTTCTCTCACAGTGTGATGGCGCGCCGGTGGTGGTGATGATCTAGTCCGGTAGGGCTTCGCCTAAGCTCCGAAGAAATACGATCTAGAGGAAAAACTGCGTGGTATAGGGTCGAGCAACACGTGGCAAAGTTGTGTCTCAAAAACCCTCAATACCTCTAGTATATATAGGAGGGAGGGAGGGGAGGAGGCAGCCCCAAGCCCACAAGGTTTGGCCGAAATTGGAGGTCGAGGAGTCCTACTCCAATCCTACTCAAACCTTGTGGGCCTTAGTGGGAACTTATTCCAGCCCACTAGGGGCTGGTTTATCCCATAGCACATGAGATCCCTTGGGTCGTGACACCCCTCCCGATGGTCCCCGGCACCCCTCCCGACACTCCCGGTACACTACGGATGAGCCCGAAACTTTTCCGGTGACCAAAACAGGACTTCCTATATATCAATCTTTACGTCCAGACCATTCCGGAGCTCTTCATCGCGTCCTGTATCTCATCTAGGACTCCGAACAACTTTCGATTACCAACACCTATAACTCAACTATACCGAAACGTCACCGAACCTTAAGTGTGCAGACCCTGCGGGTTCGAGAACTATGTAGACATGACCCGAGATACTCCTCGGTCAATATCCAATAACAGGACCTGGATGCCCATATTGGATCCTACATATTCTCCGAAGATCTTATCGGTTGAACCTGAGTGTCAAGGATTCATATAATCCTGTATGTCATTCCCTTTGTTCTTCGGTATGTTACTTGCCCGAGATTTGATCATCGGTATCCGCATACCTATTTCAATCTCGTTGCCGGCAAGTATCTTTACTCATTCCGTAATACAAGATCCCGTGACTTAAACTTAGTCACATTGCTTGCAAGGCTTGTGTGTGATGTTGTATTACCGAGTGGGCCCCGAGATACCTCTCCGTCACACGGAGTGACAAATCCCAATCTTGATCCATACTAACTCAACGGACACCTTCGGGGATACCTGTAGAGCACCTTTATAGTCACCCAGTTACGTTGCGACATTTGATGCACACAAGGTATTCCTCTGGTGTCAGTGAGTTATATGATCTCATGGTCATAGGAACAAATACTTGACACGCGGAAAACAATAGCAATAAAACGACACAATCAATATGCTACGTTCATAGTTTGGGTCTTGTCCATCACATGATTCTCCTAATGATGCGATCCCGTTATTAAGTGACAACACTTGCCTATGGCCAGGAAACCTTGACCATCTTTGATCAACGAACTAGTCAACTAGAGGCTCAATAGGGACAGTGTGTTGTCTATGTATCCACACATGTATTTGAGTTTCCAATCAATACAATTCTAGCATGGATAATAAACGATTATTATGAACAAGGAAATATAATAATAACTAATTTATTATTGCCTCTAGGGCATATTTCCAACAAAAGGATTGATGGGAGTTCATTGACCCAAGCTCCTGCAGCATGTTTCGGATCTCTCATGAGACACGGCTTCAGTCCTTGCACGATCATCACATTCGCCCGATCTGCTTGACCATTTGACTGTGTGTGAACCACGGAGGCGTAGTTGACCCGAGTGCCTTGGGTGTAACAAAACTCAAGGAATTCATGTGAGTCGAAGTTTGACCCCTTATCTGTAATGATGTTGTGGGGGACTCCAAACGTGAAGATGATCTACTTGTTGAACTTGATGGGAGTTGTTGAATCCAGGTTCTTCATCGGCTTTTCTTATATCCACTTGGTGAACTTGTCGACTACTGCTAGCAGCTAGGTGAAACCACTCGACCTAGTCCATAGGGTCCCGACTATGTCGAGTCCCCAAACAGCGACCGACCAGGTGAGCGGGACCGTGCTAAGTGTGGATGCGTAAAACTGGCATTCGATGCACTGTTCAACAATGATTGTTGATGCTTCATTGGCTCAGTCCAGTAGAAATGTGCTCGGAAAGCCTTGGCGACCAACATCCAAGAGGATGCATGGTGTCCGCAGGTTCCCGAGTGGATCTCGTGTAACAACTGTTGTCCTTCCTCCGGGGACATGCAATGGTGAGTGGCACCAGAGGCGCCCTTTTTGTACAGTTGGTCCCCCATTACTGTGAAGGCTTTGGATAATTGGATGATCTGTAGGGCCATCATCTCATGATACTTTTGATCTACTTTGGGTTTTCCGTGAAGATGAACGGCTGATGCAACACAATATGGGAAAGTATTTCCCTTATTAGAGAACCAAGGTTTATCGAACCAATAGGAGTAACAACGAACCCCCATCTTCAACGACTCCACACAAGAGAAACAAACACTTGCACCCATAACGGGCAAGAGGGTTATCAATCCCCTTGTCACGTTATTTACAAGCAAGTAAGTAGTGTGGTTAGAAGTTGCAAAGTGAAAAGTAAATAAAGGCAACAAGGAAATTGTAGCATTTGTATACTTATAAGTGAATAGACCCCGGGGGCATAATTTTCCCTAGTGGCAGCTCTCATGGAAGTAAGCATAGAGTGGGAAAACAAATTACTTTTGGGAAATTGATAGGAAAGCGCACAGTTATGTGATATTCACGACAATGATCATGTGTATATAGGTGATACTTATGATCTGGGTTGGGTTTTCCTTGAAGAGTCGCAGCACAATGTGGGTAAGTATTTCCCTCAGTTATGAAACCAAGGTTAATTGAACCAATATGAATATCAACCACAACCGTCTTTAGCGGTTGTACACAAAAGAACAAACAACTTGCACCCAACATGGACAAGAGGGTTGTCAATCCTCTTGTCTTGTTATTTGCAAGCAAGTGATGTGTGTAGATAATTGCAGATAGTTGTAAATTGCAAAATAAAATGAAAACTAGTAAATTATAACAAGATATTGAAGGTTTTGTAAATATCTTGTGAATAGATCTAGGGGCCATAGTTTTCCCTAATGGCATCTCTCATGAAAAATAGCATACGATGGTTAAACAAATTACTGTTGGGGAATTGACAGAAAATCGCACAGTTATGCGATATTCGCGACAATGATCATGTGTATATAGGCATCACGTCCAATAACAAATAGGCTGACTCCTGCGTGCACCTATTACTATTACTCCACTCGTCGACCGCTATTGAGAATGCATCCAGAGTATTAAGTAAAACAGAGTAATGCATGGAGAACAATGACATGATCTGGACAAAGTAAACTCAAGCAATATGAATATAACCCATTGTTTTAGTAGAATCAACACAAAGATGCATCTTATCCCCTTCTATCACTAGGATATTGAAATTCGCCACGTTGAACCTACCACAACACACCTCTCTCACTGAAGAAATATCGATCTAGTTGGCCAAACTATTTCAATAGATTGGAGAGAATTACGAAGCTATCATAATCATGCACATAAGAATCATATAAGTATTCAAAGGAGACTCAAATATTTATCTTGAATAATTCATTGGATCCCAATAAAGGCACTGCACAAAAGGAATTACATCATGTGGATCAAAGCGAAGATGCGATGATCATTGTATTGAAGATCAAAGAGAGAGATTGCCATCTAGGTACTGGCTATGGACCCATAGGTCTGTGGTGAACTACTCACACATCATCGTGAGGGCGGCAAGGTTGATGAAGACGCCCTCCATGACTGATCCCCCAGAATGGAGCTCCAGATGGCCTCCCGTCGAAACAGAGACTTGCGGTGGCGTAAAAAGTGTTTTGGGACACCCCTCTGATGTTTTCGGGTAGATGAGAATGTATATACCAGAGAACGGAGTCGGGAGGGCCATGAGGGAGGCACAAGCCATCGGGGCACCGCCCCAAAGTCGTTCCCTATTGTCTTGTGGGCTCCTCGTGCGGCCTTGAGCCTTCTTCCGATACTCCTCGGTCTTGTTTTGGTCCAGAAAAAATCACCAAAAAGTTTCAGGGCAATTGGACTTCGTTTGGTATGGAAAACCTGAAAAGTGAAAAACACGTTGATAGGTTAGTGCTCAAAAATAAAATAAAGGCATAAATAAATACCCTAAAAGTATTCTAGAATGATAATATATCAAAATAGAACAATTAAAAATTAAAGATACGTTGGAGACGTATCAAACGTCCCCAAGCTTAATTCCAGCTCGTCCTCGAGTAGGTAAATGACAAAAGCAAATAATTTGATGTGAGATGCTATCCATGATGTAACCTTATGCATGTATTCTCATTGAGAAATGATGAATTAAAAAATTATTAACACAACAATACCTATAGGTATAAGTAAGAAAATGATTAATGTTTCAAAGTATAAGATCCTCCAATATGGTTTTACTCCTATCCATCTTATTATATTAGCAAGGCATGGCTCCATCTTCACCACATTAATACAAATGTCAAGCACCATGGTGTCCAAGTCACGCAATTGGATCATACTTTTCCAATTTGCATCAACTTTTTATTGTTAATGCAATACATGAGTGTGAACCATTGGTCATAACATAAAGGTGGAATAGAATATGGTGGTACGTTTCAAAGGGGTAAAAGTGGAAGATAGTCTCACATCAACTAGGTGTACCAACGTGCTATGGAGATGCCCATCGATAGATATCAATGCAAGGAGTAGGGATTTCCATGCAAATGATACACACGAGTTATAACTGTATGAAAGCTCAACTAAAGTTAAGTGGGGTGTGCATCCAAATTGCTTGATCATGGGGCATTTGAGAAAGCCCATCATAAGAACATACAAGCCAAGTTTATGAAAAATTGATTCCCACTAGCATATGAATGATATAACATGAGACTCTCTATATGAAGAACAAGGTGCCACTTTGAGGCACAAGTGTGGTAAAGGATAGTAGCAAAGTCCCTTCTCTCCTTTTCTATCATTAATTTTTTTGTTTTTCATTTTTTTATTATGGTGGGCTCATTTGGCCACTATCATTTTTATTTCCTCACTAGGACAATGCTCTAATAATGATGATCATCACACTTTTATGTACTTACAACTTAATATGAAAACTGATAGGACGATATGACTATGTATGAATGCCTATGGCAATGTACGAGGATGTCCAAAGATCTAGCATGACAAGTATAAAAATATGATGAATGGTGGCTTTGCCACAAATACTATGCCAACTCTATATGATCATGCAAAGCATTATGATGGTGAACGAACTAGTCATATGAAGTGACGATGGTATTTGCATGACAATATATCTCCGAATGAATATTGAAATGCCATGATAGGTAAGCACGGTGGCTGTTTTTAGGAGGATATAAAAAGGTTTATGTGCAACAGAGCGTGCCATGTCATGGTGTTTGGATGCATCGGCGAAAGTTGCACCGATCCTCAAGGTGAGAAAGGGCGATGCACGGTACCGAAGAGGCTAGCAAATATGAGGAGGTGAGATAGCATGTGTCCATGGTGTCACATTAGCCATGAAGAACTCTTGTACTTATTGCAAAGTTTTACTAGTTTTATCACAAATCAAAGTACTACTTGCATGCCTCGAGGGAGAGGGTTAGTAGGAATTAACTATCGCGCGACTCCGAACCCATTATTTTAGATGAACAAGAGGTTTAACATCTCTTAATATCGGCACCCCTTTGAATTAATAATAATGCACTCACACCTTTTTCATATCACCACATCAATATCATTAACTCATAATTTCTCTATATGTGCTACATGATGGTTTTAATTATCACTCATTTAATACCCATTATTTTTATCTAGTCTTATGACCCATGAAAACTACTGTCACTAGTTGTCCAGCTATCAATCAAATATAAGTGAAGAACGAGAGCATTATATTTCTATAAAATCTACACACCACCGTGCTCAAAAATATATAAGTGAAGTACTAGAGCAACTGCTAAGCTCAAAAGATATAAGTGAAGCACATAGAGTATTATAACAAATTTTGATGATGTGGTATCTCTCTCAAGTAGGTGTGTCCAGCAAACAATGATTGTGGTAAACTGAAAGTAAAATAAAAAAAGCAAATGATGCTCCAAGCAAAACTCATATGTTGTGATGAATAAAAATATATCTCCAAGTAACATACCGATGGATTGAGAAAAGAGGGGATGCCTTACAGGGCATCCCCAAGCTTAAACGCTTGAGTATTCCTAGAATATTACATTGGGGTGCCTTGGGCATACCCAATCTTAGGCTGTTGCTGCTCCTCAAACCTTTGTCCCTTGGGATAATACCCAAAACTTGAAAACTTCAATCACATAAAACTCAACAAAACTTCGTGAGATCTGTTAGTATAAGCAATATATCAAATACTTTCAGGTGTTGTTACAAGTTGATTCTTATTTTATTTTATCATAGGGTATTGTATCCTGACTCCTCCATAGCTTATGCCCCATGATACAATCCATAACATTATCAGAACAAGCAAACTACGCAAGCAAAAATAGAATCTGACTCAAACAGAACAGTTAGTAGTAATCTGTAATGAACCTATTCTTCTGTAAATCCAAAAATTCTGAACAAATAGGACAACCTGTGGAATTTCTATAGTAATACTATGTAAAAATTTCATCTTAAAAATATGTACTTGTAAAATCACAGAAATGTTCCACCGTATCAATTCTACTCATCATGCAAATCATACCAAAGGCTTTACTTGGTACAAACACTAACTAAACATAAAAAGACAATCATTAGATAGGAAACAATCATGTTATCAGAAACAAATAGACAGTAAAAAGAAAAAATAAAGATAACAATTGTGCTACCTCCCAACAAGCGTTATTGTTTTACGCCCCTTGTTAGGCATATTGCATAGTTTCAAGTGTAGTCATCTTTGACACTCCAACCATAAGTGGATATAATGATTGATTCGTACGGTGGCCTATTTATCTTTCTAGGGAATTCTTCCATTCCTTTATGTAATGGAAATTGGAACCTTATACTTCCCTCTTTCATGTCAACGATTGCACCTATAGTTCGTAGGAAGGGTCTTCCAAGTATAATTGGACAAGTAGGGTTGCAATCAATATCAAGCACAACGAATTCTATAGGCACATAATTTCTATTTGCAATTATTAGCACATCATTTATTCTAACTAAGGGTTTCTTGATGGTAGAATCCGCAAGATGCAAGTTTAGGGAACATTCTTCAATATTAGTGAGACCAAGCACATCACATGAAGTTTTAGGTATAGTTGAAACACTAGCACCAAGGTCACACAAAGTATTGCATTCATATTTATTAGTAGGTTCCCACTCATCATGCTACTTTCTAGGAATAGAAACTTCAAGATCAAGTTTCTCATCATAAGCTTTCACCATAGCTTCCACTATATGTTGAGTAAAAGGTTTGTTTTGTTCATAAGCATTGGGTGAGCTAATAATGGATTGCATCAAGGAAATACATTCAAATAAAGAGAAATCATCACAATTAAATCCTTGTAATTCAAAATAGTGGGCACATCACTAGTTAAAATTTTGACCTCTCTAAACCCACTTTTTCAGTTTTAGCATTAAAACCATCACCCTCCAAGCAAACATGACGCTCCTTTACTAGAGTTGACACATCTCGAGTCCCTTTATCATTAACATTCGGAGAAGTGAACAAAGATTCAATAGAAGAGGTAGATATATCTAGTGGGATGTAGGTGATCATGAGTCATTATTGTTGACATTATCCTTGAGGTGAATAAGTTGGCTGGCGGAAACAATGAAGCCCATTTCTTCCGATGTGTCCAACGGAAGCGTTGCTCTAAAAATATGCATCTAGTGTCAATAATCATAGAAGACCAAATGATGGTTGAGTACGTAAACTTGCTAAATCAAAAGATCTTACATAGACTCTTTTCTGAAATATGATGAATTGTCATTGTCTCAATGACTAAGAACATAGTTTGTTGATTGTGAATTAAGTTTATGCGTCATACTCCATCAATTGTGGATAGATTATTACTTTCTTATGTGAAGTTATATGATGAAAACTTGTTGATATGTTAATATTCATGATGTTATCATGTCTGTATATAGTTTTTATCGATGCCTCTGTCTCTAATTATGTGGTCATTATTATCGAGTTCGACTATGGCTTGAGGACAAGCATGGCCTAAGCATGGGGGATTTGATACGTCCATTTTGCATCGTGATTTCTTATTAATATTTACATTTTTCTTGGTCATTATTATACTTTATGATACAACTCTAAGGCTTTTTCTGTCTCTTAAGTTAATAAGTACTTCACAAAGAGGGAAGTTGCCTCAAGTTGGAATTCTGGAACTGAAACCCAAGAAAAAAGGCTGAAAATTGTCTCGTCTCCAAATGACCTGAAACTTCACGAGGATTTTTTGTGGAATATATCTGAGTTTATGGAGAACAAAACCACCAGAGGGGGCACCCATTGGTGCCAAGCTAACAGGGCGTGCCCACCCCCTCGGCATGCCCTGGTGGATTGGCAGGCCCACAGACGGCCTCCGGCCCCCTCTTGTGCTATATGATGTGTTCTGAGCTAGGAAAAAAATCAAGAAGCTACTTTCGGGATGTAGAATCACCGTCTCGAGGCATAAACCTAGGTAGAGGCCCTTTTGCTCTCCGGCAGAGTGATTCTACCAGGGAAATTTCCATCTTGGAGGGCAAAATTGTTGAGGATGGTTTGATGGGAAACAAAAATGTTCCTACGCACACATAAGATCTATCCATGGCGATGACCATCTACGAGAGGAGAGATCGAATCCACATACCCTTGCAGATCGCTAAGAGGGAAGCGTTAAGAAACGCGGTTGATGTAGTCGAACATCTTCCTGATCGAAATCACAATCTGTCCCACGAACTCCGTCCTGATCTAGCGCCGAAAGGACGACACCTCCGTGTTCAGCACACGTACAACTCGATGATGATCTCCGCCTTCTTGATCCATAAAGAGGGGAAAATACGTAGATGAGTTCTCCGGCAGCACGACGACGTGGTGGTGGTGGTGGTGAGCTAATTCAACACGGCTTCGCCAAGCTATGCCAGACTAATCAAGACGAGGGAGACAATCTATGGAGGAGAATGAAGCATGTGGCTATTTTCTGGTGAAGTTTGCCCTCAAAACCTCCACTATATATAGGAAGAATAGGAGCGATGGTTGCCTTGTCTCCTCCTCCAAGGAGGAGAGCTTCGGCCGAACCAAGGGAGGAGAGTCCTCCTCCAATTCGGTTTGGTGGAGGACTCCCATCCTACTTTGTTTTCTCCTTCCCCTTTTCTTCCTTTTTATTTCCTTTTGCACCTAGGCCGAAATAGGCTTATTGGGCTGGCCTCACCAGCCCCTTAGGGGCTAGTGCGCCACCTTTAGGCTTACTAGGTCCTTGTTGGGGAACGTCGCATGGGAAACAAAAAATTTCCTACGCACACGAAGACCTATCATGGTGATGTCCATCGACGAGAGGGGATGAGTGATCTACGTACCCTTGTAGATCGTACAGCAGAAGCGTTAGTGAACGCGGTTGATGTAGTGGAACGTCCTCACATCCCTCAATCCACCCCGCGAACAATCCCGCGATCAGTCCCACGATCTAGTACCGAACGGACGGCACCTCCGCGTTCAGCACACGTACAGCTCGACGATGATCTCGGCCTTCTAGATCCAGCAAGAGATACGGAGAGGTAGAAGAGTTCTCCGGCAGCGTGACGACGCTCCGGAGGTTGGTGATGACCTTGTCCGAGCAGGGCTCCGCCCGAGCTCCGCAGAAACACGATCTAGAGGAAAAACCGTGGAGGTATGTGGTCGGGCTGCCGTGGAAAAGTCGTCTCAAATCAGCCCCAAAACCTCCGTATATATAGGTGGGAGGGAGGGGACCTTGCCTTGGGGCTCAAGGAGCCCCAAGGGGGTCGGCCGAGTCCAAGGGGGAAGGCTCCCCCCAAACCGATTTGGACTTGGTTTGGTGGGTGGGAGTCCTTCCTTCCCTTCCCACCTCCTCTTTTTTTTGTTTTCTCTTTGATTTTCTTTCCTAGGCGCATAGGGCCCTTTTGGGCTGTCCCACCAGCCCACTAAGGGCTGGTGTGCCACCCTCAAGGCCTATGGGCTTCCCCGGGGTGGGTTGCCCCCCCCCCCCCCCCCCCCGGTGAACTCCCGGAACCCATTCGTCATTTCCGGTACATTCCCGGTAACTCCGAAAACCTTCCGATAATCAAATGAGGTTATCCTATATATCAATCTTCGTTTGCGGACCATTCCGGAAACCCTCGTGACGTTCGTGATCTCATCCGGGACTCCGAACAACATTCGGTAACCAACCATATAACTCAAATACACACAAAACAACGTCGAACCTTAAGTGTGCAGACCCTGCGGGTTCAAGAACTATGTAGACATGACCCGAGAGACTCCTCGGTCAATATCCAATAGCGGGACCTGGATGCCCATATTGGATCCTACATATTCTACGAAGATCTTATCGTTTGAACCTCAGTGCCAAGGATTCATATAATCCCGTATGTCATTCCCTTTGTCCTTCGGTATGTTACTTGCCCGAGATTCGATCCTTAGTATCCGCATACCTATTTCAATCTCGTTTACCGGCAAGTCTCTTTACTCGTTCCGTAATACAAGATCCCGTGATTTACACTAAGTCACATTGCTTGCAAGGCTTGTGTGTGATGTTGTATTACCGAGTGGGCCCCGAGATACCTCTCCGTCACACGGAGTGACAAATCCCAGTCTCGATCCATACTAACTCAACGAACACCTTTGGAGATACCTGTAGAGCATCTTTATAGTCACCCAGTTACATTGCGACATTTGATACACACAAAGCATTCCTCCGGTGTCCGTGAGTTATATGATCTCATGGTCATAGGAAGAAATACTTGACACGTAGAAAACAGTAGCAACAAAATGACACGATCAACATGCTACGTCTATTAGTTTGGGTCTAGTCCATCACATGATTCTCCTAATGATGTGATCCCGTTATCAAGTGACAACACTTGCCTATGGCCAGGAAACCTTGACCATCTTTGATCAACGAGCTAGTCAACTAGAGGCTTACTAGGGACAGTGTTTTGTCTATGTATCCACACAAGTATTGTGTTTCCAATCAATACAATTATAGCATGGATAATAAACGATTATCATGAACTAAGAAATATAATAATAACTAATTTATTATTGCCTCTAGGGCATATTTCCAACAGTCTCCCACTTGCACTAGAGTCAATAATCTAGTTCACACCACCATGTGATTCCAACGAATCCAACACCCATATAGTTATGAGGTCTGATCACGTCTTGCTCGTGAGAGAGGTTTTAGTCAATGGTTCTGAAACTTTCAGATCCGTGCGTTCTTTACAAATCTTTATGTCATCTTACAGATGCTGCTACTACGTGCTATTCGGAAATGCTCCAAATATCTACTCTACTATACGAATCCGTTTCACTACTCATAGTTATTCGGATTAGTGTCAAAGCTTGCATTGACGTAACCCTTTACGACAAACTCTTTAACCACCTCCATAATCGAGAAAAATTCCTTAGTCCATTAGTTACTAAGGATAAATTTTGACCGCTGCTAGTGATTCAATCATGGATCACTTTCTGTACCTCTCAACATACTTTGAGTCAAGGCACACATCAGGTGCGGTACACAACATGGAATACTTTAGATTCTACGGCTAAGGCATAGAAGACGACCTTCGTCTATACTCTTTATTCTGCCGTGGTCGGGTCTTGAGTCTTACTCAAATTCACACCTTACAACGCAACCAAGAACTCCTTCTTTGCTGGTCTATTTTTAACTCTTTCAAAAACTTTTCAAGGCATGCATCTTGTTGAAACTTCTATTAAGCGCTTTTGATCTATCTCCATAGATCTTTGATGCTCAACGTTCAAGTAGCGTAATCCAGGCACTCCTCTGAAAACTTCTTTCAAACAACCTTGTATGCTTTACAGAAATTCAACATTACTTCTGATCCACAATATGTCAACCACATATACCTATCAGAAATTCTATAGTGCTCCCACTCACTTCTTTGGAAATACAAGTTTCTCATAAACCTTGTACAAACCCAAAATCTTTGATCATCTCATCAAAGTGTATATTCCAACTCCGAGATGCTTGCACCAGTCCATTGAAGGATCACTGGAGCTTGCATACTTGCTAGTATCTTTAGGATCGACAAAACCTTCTGGTTGTATCACATACAATGTTTTCTCAAGGAAACCGTCGAGAAAACAATGTTTTGACATCCTACGTGCAATATTTCATAAATAATGCATCAACAACTAACATAATTCTAACAGACTTTTAGCAATGCTACGAGTGAGAAGTCTCATCATAGTCAACTGTTTGATCTTGTCGAAAACATCTTTGCGACAAGTCGAGCTTTTCTTAATAGTGACTTATCACCATCATCGTCTGTCTTCTTTTAAAGATCCATTTTTACTCAATAGTCCTATGACCATCAAGTAGTTCTACCAAAGTCTACACTTTGTTTTCACACATGGATCCTCTCTCGGATTTCATGGCTTCCAGCCATTTGTCGGAATCTGGGTCCACCATCGCTTTCTCCATAACTCGTAGGTTCACTGTTGCTCAACAACATGACCTCCAAGACAGGGTTACCGTACTACTCTGCAGCAGTACGCGACCTTGTCGACCTACGAGGTTTGTAGTAACTTGATTCGAAGCTTGATGATCACCATCATTAGCTTCCACTTCAATTGGTGTAGGCGCCACAGGAACAACTTCCTGCGTCCTGCTACACACTGGTCGAAGTGATGGTTCAATAACCTCATCAAGTTTTACCACCCTCCCACTCAATTCTTTCGAGAGAAACCTTTCCTCCAGAAAGGATCCGTTTCTAGAAACAAACACTTTGCTTTCGGATCTGAGATAGGAGATGTACCCAACTGTTTTGGATATCCTATGAAGATGCATTTATCCGCTTTGGGTTCGAGCTTATCAGACTGAAACTTTTTCACATAAGTGTTGAAACCCCAAACTTTCAAGAAACGACAGTTTAGATTTCTCTAAACCTCATTCTATACTGTGTCATCTCAACGGAAATACGCGGTGCCCTATTTAAAGTGAATGCGGTTGTCTCTAATGCATAACCCATAGACGATAGTGGTAATTCGATAAGAGACATCACAGCATGCACCATACCAAATAGTGCATGGCTATGACACTCAGACACATCATCACACTATGATGTTCCGGGTGGCATGAACTGCGAAACAATTTCCACATTGTCTTAACTGCGTACCAAAACTCGTAACTCAGATATTCATTTCTATGATCATATAGTAGACAGCTTATCCTCTTGTTACGACGAACTTCACTCTGAAACGGAATTGAACTTTTCAATATTTCAGACTTGTGATTCATTAAGTAAATACTCCTGTATCTACTCAAGTCGTCAGTGAAGTAAGAACATAATGATATCCACTGCGTGCCTCAACACCCATTGGACTGCATACATCAAATGTATCACTTCCAACAAGTTACTATCTTGTTTCATCTCAATGAAAATAAGGCCTTGCTCATGTGGTATGATTAGCATGTCACTTGTGATTCAAAATCAGGTGAATATAAAGATCCATCAGCATGGAGCCTCTTCATGCAATTTATACTAACATGACTCAAGCGGCAGTGCCACAAGTAAGTGGTACTATCATCATTACCTCGTATCTTTTGGCACCAACATCATGAACATGTGTAACACTACGATCGAGATTCAATAAACCATTGAAGGTGAATATTCAAGAAAATAGAGTACCATTATTCTATTTAAATGAATAATCGCATTGCAATAAACACGATCCAATCATGTTCATGCTTAACGCAAGCACCAAATAACAATTATTTAGGTTTAACACTAATCCCGATGGTAGAGGGAGCGTGCGACGTTTGATCATATCAACCTTGGAAACACTTCCAACACGTATCGTCACCTCGCCTTTAGCTAGTCTCCATTTATGCTGTAGCTTTCATTTTGTGTTACTAATCACTTAGCAACCGAACCGGTATCCAATACCCTCATGCTACTAGGAGTACTAGTAAAGTACACATCAACATCATGTATATCAAATACACTTCTTTCGACTTTTGCCAGCCTTCTTATCTACCAAGGATCTAGAGTTGCTCCGCCTCAGTGACCGTTCCCCTCATTATAGAAGCACTTAGTCTCGGGTTCGGGTTTAATCTTGGGTCTCTTCATTAGTGCAGCAACTGTTTTGCCGTTTCACGAAGTATCCCTTCTAGCCCTTGCCTTTCTTGAAACTTAGTGGTTTTACAAACCATCAACTATTGACGCTCCTTCTTGATTTCTACTTTCGCAGTGTCAAACATCGCGAATCGCTCAAGGATCATTGTATCTATCCTTGATATGTTATAGTTCATCACGAAGCTCTCACAGCTTGGTGCTAGTGACTTTGGAGAACCATCACTATATCATCTGGAAGATTAACTCCCACTTGATTCAAGTGATTGTCGTATTCAGACAATCTGAGCACACGCTCAACGATTGAGCTTTTCTCCTTTACTTTGTGGACAAAGAATCTTGTTGGAGGTCTCGTACCTCTTAACAAGGGCACAAGCATGAAATCACAATTTCATCTCTTTAGAACATCACTTATGTTCCATGACATTTTACAACGTTTTCGGCGCCTTGCTTCCAAGACATTAAGTATTTTGCACTGAACTATCGTGTAGTCATCAGCAACGTGTATGTCGGATGTTCATAGCATCCACAGACGACGCTCGAGGTGCAGCACACCGAGTGGTGCATTAAGGACATAAGCCTTCTGCGTAGCAACGAGGACAATCCTCGGTTTTACAGACTCAGCTGCAATGTTTGCTACTATCAATTTTCAACTAAATTTTCTCTACGAACATATAAAAACAGTAGAGCTATAGCGCAAGCTACATCGTAATTCGCAAAGACCATTAGACTATGTTCATGACAATTAGTTCAATTAATCATATTATTTAAGAACTCCCACTCAAAAAGTACATCTCTCTAGTCATTTGAGTGGTACATGATCCAAATCCACTATCTCAAGTCCGATCATCACGTGAGTCGAGAATAGTTTCAGTGGTAAGCATCTCTATGCTAATCATATCAACTATACGATTCATGCTCGACCTTTCGGTCTCATGTGTTCCGAGGCCATGTCTGCACATGCTAGGCTCGTCAAGCTTAACCCGAGTGTTCCGCGTGCGCAACTGTTTTGCACCCGTTGTATGTGAACGTTGAGTCTATCACACCCGATCATCACGTGGTGTCTCGAAACGACGAATTGTAGCAACGGTGCACAGTCGGGGAGAACACAATTTCGTCTTGAAATTTTAGTGAGAGATCACCTCATAATGCTACCGTCGTTCTAAGCAAAATAAGGTGCATAAAAGGATTAACATCACATGCAATTCATAAGTGACATGATATGGCCATCATCACGTGCTTCTTGATCTCCATCACCAAAGCACCGACACGATCTTCTTGTCACCGGCGTCACACCATGATCTCCATCATCATGATCTCCATCAACGTGTCGCCATCGGGGTTGTCGTGCTACTCATGCTATTACTACTAAAGCTACGTCCTAGCAAAATAGTAAACGCATCTGCAAGAACAAACGTTAGTTATAAAGACAACCCTATGGCTCCTGCCGGTTGCCGTACCATCGACATGCAAGTCGATATTAACTATTACAACATGATCATCTCATACATCCAATATATCACATCACATCGTTGGCCATATCACATCACAAGCATACCCTGCAAAAACAAGTTAGACGTCCTCTAATTTTGTTGTTGCATGTTTTACGTGGTGACCATGGGTATCTAGTAGGATCGCATCTTACTTACGCAAACACCACAACGGAGATATATGAATTGCTATTTAACTTCATCCAAGGACCTCCTCGGTCAATTCCGATTCAACTAAAGTTGGAGAAACTGACACCCGCCAGTCATCTTTGAGCAACGGAGTTACTCGTAGCGATGAAACCAGTCTCTCGTAAGCGTACGAGTAATGTCGGTCCGAGCCGCTTCGATCCAACAATACCGCGGAATCAAGAAAATACTAAGGAGGGCAGCAAAACGCACATCACCGCCCACAAAAACTTTTTAGTTCTACTCGAGAAGACATCTACGCATGAACCTAGCTCATGATGCCACTGTTGGGGAACGTCGCATGGGAAACAAAAAATTTCCTACGCGCACGAAGACCTATCATGGTGATGTCCATCTACAAGAGGGGATGAGTGATCTACGTACCCTTGTAGATCGTACAGCAGAAGCGTTAGTGAACGCGGTTGATGTAGTGGAACGTCCTCACATCCCTCGATCCGCCCCGCGAACAATCCCGCGATCAGTCCCACGATCTAGTACCGAACAGACGGCACCTCCGTGTTCAGCACACGTACAGCTCGACGATGATCTCTGCCTTCTTGATCCAGCAAGAGAGACGGAGAGGTAGAAGAGTTCTCCAGCAGCGTGACGGCTCTCCGGAGGTTGGTGATGACCTTGTCCCAGCAGGGCTCCGCCCGAGCTCCGCACAAACACGATCTAGAGGAAAAACCGTGGAGGTATGTGGTCGGGCTGCCGTGGAAAAGTCGTCTCAAATCAGCCCCAAAACCTCCGTATATATAGGTGGGAGGGAGGGGACCTTCCCCCCCAAGGGGGTCGGCTGAGTCCAAGGGGGAAGGATCCCCCCCCAAACCGATTTGGACTTGGTTTGGTGGGTGGGAGTCCTTCCCTTCCCCCCAAACCCTCGTGACGTCCGTGATCTCATCCGGGACTCCAAACAACATTCGGTAACCAACCATATAACTCAAATACACACAAAACAACGTCGAACCTTAAGTGTGCAGACCCTGCGGGTTCGAGAACTATGTAGACATGACCCGAGAGACTGCTCGATCAATATCCAATAGCGGGACCTGGATGCCCATATTGGATCCTACATATTCTACGAAGATCTTATCGTTTGAACCTCAGTGCCAAGGATTCATATAATCCCGTATGTCATTCCCTTTGTCCTTCGGTATGTTACTTGCCCGAGATTCGGTCCTTAGTATCCGCATACCTATTTCAATCTTGTTTACCGGCAAGTCTCTTTACTCGTTCCGTAATACAAGATCCCGTGACTTACACTAAGTCACATTGCTTGCAAGGCTTGTGTGTGATGTTGTATTACCGAGTGGGCCCCGAGATACCTCTCCGTCACACGGAGTGACAAATCCCAGTCTCGATCCATACTAACTCAACGAACACCTTTGGAGATACCTGTAGAGCATCTTCATAGTCACCCAGTTACGTTGTGACGTTTGATACACACAAAGCATTCCTCCGGTGTCCATCTTTGATCATCTTCATAGTCACCCAGTTATATGATCTCATGGTCATAGGAACAAATACTTGACACGCAGAAAACAGTAGCAACAAAATGACACGATCAACATGCTACGTCTATTAGTTTGGGTCTAGTCCATCACATGATTCCCCTAATGATGTGATCCCGTTATCAAGTGACAACACTTGCCTATGGCCAGGAAACCTTGACCATCTTTGATCAACGAGCTAGTCAACTAGAGGCTTACTAGGGACAGTGTTTTGTCTATGTATCCACACAAGTATTGTGTTTCCAATCAATACAATTATAGCATGGATAATAAACGATTATCATGAACTAAGAAATATAATAATAACTAATTTATTATTGCCTCTAGGGCATATCTCCAACAGTCCTCTCCCGGGTGGGTGGCCCCTCCTGGTAAAACCCCAGAACCCATTCGTCACTCCCGGTACTTTACACGTAATGCCCTAAATCTTTCCCGAAGCCAAATGCAACTTTCCTATATATTAATCTTTACCTCCGTACCTTTCCGGAGATTCTCGTGACGTCCGAGATCTCATCCGGGACTTCAAATAACTTTCGGTCACCAACATACATAACTCAATAATACCGAAACGTCACTGAACCTTAAGTGTGCAGACCATGCGGGTTCGAGAACTATGCAGACATGACCTGAGACACTCTCCGATCAATAACCAATAGCAGGACATGTATGTCCATATTGGTTCCTAGATATTCTACGAAGACTTTATTGGTTGAACTTCTATGTCAAGGATTCAGTTAATCACGTATAACATTCCCTTTGTCCTTCATTATGTTACTTGCCCGAGATTCGATCGTTGGTATCTCTATACCTATTTGAATCTTGTTATCGGCAAGTCTCTTTACTTGTTCGATAATACAAAATCCCGTGGCTAACTCTTTAGTCACATTGCTTGCAAGGCTTGTTGTGATCTTGTATTACCGAGTGAGCCCCGATATACCTCTCCGTCACACGGAGTGACAAATCCCAGTCTTGATCCATGCTAACTCAACGGACACCTTCGGAGATACCTGTAGAGCACCTTTATAGTCACCCCGTAACGTTGCGACATTCTATACACACAAGGTATTCCTCCGGTGTCACTGAATTACATGATCTCATGGTCATAGGAATATATACTTGACATGCAGAAAAACATTAGCAAAAAAATAACACAATCACATGCTACGTTCATGGTTTGGGTCTTGTCCATCACATCATTCTCCTAACGATGTGATCCCGTTATCAAGTGACAACGCTTGTCTATGGCTAGGAAACCTTAACCATCTTTGATCAACGAGCTAGTCAACTAGAGGCTTACTAGGGATAGTGTGTTGTCTATGTATCCACACATGTATCTGAGTTTCCATTCAATACAGTTCTAGCATTGATAATAAACGATTATCTTGAATAAGAAAATATACTAATAACTATTTTATTATTGCCTCTGGGGCATATTTCCAACACTCTCCCACTTGCACTTGAGTTAATAATCTAGCTCACATCACTATGTAATTTACAATGTAACAAATCTAACACCCATAAAGTTCTGGTGTTGATCATGTTTTGCTCATGGAAGAGGCTTAGTCAACAGCTCTGCAACATTCAGATCTGTGTGCACTTTGCAAATATTTATGTCCTCCTCCTTGATGTAATCACGGATGGAATTGAAGCGTCGCTTCATGTGTCTAGTCCTCTTGTGAAACCTTGGTTCCTTGGCTAGAGCAACGACACCAGTGTCGTCACATAACACATTCATTGGATCCAGTGCACTTGGCACAACTCCAAGATTTGGCATGAACTTCTTCATCCAGACATCCTCTTTAGCCGCCTCCGAGGTAGCTATGTACTCCTCTTCGAATGTAGAATCAGCTACCACGCTCTGCTTGCAACTGCACCAACTTACCGTACCTCCATTAAAAATAAATATGTATCTGGTTTGTGACTTAGAGTCATCCGGATCAGTGTCAAAGCTTGCATCGACGTAACCCTTTATGACAACTACACAGGAATCTGACAATTTGCCGTCTGCCATGGCTGATGGCAAAGGGGGGAACCCCAGACGGCAAAGGCTTTGTCGTCCGTCAGCTGACGGCAAAGTAGACGGCAAAAAAATATCCGGTGAAGAGATTATTTGTCGTCTGCTTTTGTAAGGCAGATGGCAAAGAATCTTTGCCATGCGGGGGCAGACGGCAAATAAAATGGGGCGGCAGATCCACAGACTGTCCCGTCAAGTGCTAACGGCAGGCTTCTCCTCTTTGTCGTCTGCCCTACCCTCTTTGCCGTCAGCCATGTTTGTGGCCGACGACAAAGGGGGGCACCCAGCCCCTCTCTCCCTCCCCCCTTTGCCATCTGCCCTCCTCCCTTTGTTGTCAGCCCCCTCATGGCAAAGGGGGCACCCAGCCCCTCTCTCCCTCCCCTCTTTGTCGTCTGCCCTCCTCCCTTTGCCGTCAGCCCCCTCATGGCAAAGGGGGCACGCAGCCCCTCTCCCTTCACCTTTGCACCCAGCCCCCCTCCCCCTTTGCCGTCAGCCCTCAACCCTTTGTCTTCTTCCCTAAGTCCTTTGTCGTCTGCCCCTCATGGCAAAGGCTCAAAGCAGCCCCTTTTTATTTTATTTTGTATTATATCTAGCAATTTTTACAATAATCAGGATATATATATATATATATGATAGAAATAAATTTGTTTCCGTACTCATAACCATATTAAAATAACTTTCATCCATATAGTACATACATGTTATGCAAGTTGCATCCGTACCAAACCATATATTACACCAGTTTCATCCATGCATACAAAGTTTCATATATATCCATATACTAAAATAGTTTCAATATAAGCTTCCGTGAAGCCATGGTACAAGAAATCATATTCAAGCATTCCATCAATATAATCCAAGCTTCCCGTGAAGTGAATGTAATCTGCAAAAATGACAAATAAGAAAGTTAGAAGAAGAATACAAGATGAAGAAGAGAAGTATATATAGATTATTTCGGAAAGAACTTAACTAAGTATAGGCCATTTAATAGCTAAGTTAGGTGGAATAGGTCATCTTGGAGCTACACAGCCTTATTATGTCATTTAGGAGATAACTTAGCTAAGTATAGGTCATTCTAGAGCTAACTTGGATAAAATATGTCATTTTGTGGCCAACTATGATTATTAATCCATTTTGACCTTATTATGTCATTTTGGAGCTAAATTAGTCATTTTAATGAACTAACCAAGGTTCTTATGATGGTTTTACCTAACTATGCTAATTATGTCATTTTGGAGGATAATTAGCTAAGTATGTCTTTCTTGGGGAAAATAACCTACGTAGAAGAAGAAAGAGAAGAAGCGACAAGAGAAGAAGCAAGAAGAGAAGAAGAAGGAGAAGAAAAAGAAGAAGGAGGAGGAGGAGGAGGAGGTGGAGGAGAAGGAGGAGGAGAAGGATAAGGAAGAGGAGAAGAAGAAGAAAAGAAGAAGGACAAGAAGAAGGAGAAGAAGGAGAAGGAGCTTCTCTCCTCCTTCTCCTTCTCCTTCTTCCTCCTCCTTCTCCTTCTCCTTCTCCTTCTTCTTATCTTCTTCTTCTCTTCTTCTTCTTCTTCCTTCTTTTCATTTTTTCTCTTTCTTCTCCTCTTGTCCCCTTCTTCGGGCTAAATTAGCTAATTATGCCTTTTTGGAGCTAATTATGTCATTTTGGAGGATAATTAGCTAAGTATATGTCATTTTTATTAAATAGGCCATTTTGGAGCTAACTAAGCTAATTATGTCATTTAGGTGGAAGCCAAGCTAAGTATACGCCATTCTAGAGCTAACTTGGGTAAAATACGTCATTTTGGAGCCAACTATGATTATTAAAGCATTTTGGAGCTAAATTGGCTAATTGTGTCATTTAGGTGGAAGCCAACCTAAGTATATAATATTCATGAGCTAACCAAGGTTCTTATGCCATTTTGAGCTTATTATTTCATTTTGGAGCTAAATTGGTCATTTTAATGAGCTAACCAAGGTTCTTGTGATGTTTTCACCTAAATAAGCTAATTATGTCATTTTGTAGGATAATTAGCCAATTTAGTCTTTGTTGGATGAGTCTAAGCTACGTAGAAGAAGAGAAAGAGAAGAAGCAAGAAGAGAAGAAGAAGGAGCGGTAAAAGAAGGAGGAGGAGGATGAGAAGGAGAAGGAGAAGGAGAAGGAAGAGGAGAAGAAGAAGAAAAGAAGAAAGACAAGAAGAAGGAGAAGAAGGAGGAGAAGGAGAAGGAGCTTCTCTCCTCCTTCTCCTTCTTCTCCTTCTTCTTCCTCCTTCTCCTTCTCCTTCTTCTTCTCTTCTTCTTCTCTTCTTCTTCTTCTTATTTCTTTTCATTTCTCCTCTTTCGGCTCCTCTTGTCCCCTTCTTCGGGCTACATTAGCTAATTATGCCTTTTTGGAGCTAATTATGTCATTTTGGAGGATAATTAGCTAAGTATAGGTCATTTTTTATTAAATAGTCTGTTTTGAAGCTAACTAAGCTAGTTATGTCATTTAGGTGGAAGAAGGAGAAGGAGCTTCATGTAATTGGAGCTAAGTATGCTTAATAAACCATATTGGACGATTATGCGGTTGTTAAGCAAAACGCTAGAAATAACATACCATTATCGTCATCACAGCGGTGAAGCACGGTGGCTCTGGCTTGTTTCACCTGGAGAAGGCTCCACTGTAGAAGGGTCGTGCGATGCATTTCGGGAGATATTCTGCACCAAACATTGTTTGCAATGTATCGTTAGCATGATGACACTCTTAAGATCACTTCATTGAAATGAAACTCACGGTCCCCGCCATGTTAATGACTGGCATCGCCGGAGGGACTTGGCCGGTATTCTCGCACATAGACTGTACATTTGGTTTCGACAAGTCAAACTTTTTAGTTATTAATGCAACAGACATTAAAATGCAAGATTTGAAATAATATGAAGAAGAAACTTACCACGAAGAGCTCGTATATGGCCCTATTAGACGCATCATTTTGTGCCCTCTCCGCCTCCAGCAATGTAGTCATCCTTTCCTCCAGCTCCTTCATCTCCTTATCCTTCTCTGCCAAAACCGACTGCATTGCCTCTCTCTCTTTCAGAATAGCAACCTGCAACACAACTCATTGTTAGCATTGTAATCATATTGGTTCCCACGCACAACATAATGAGTAAAGATAGTTGAGTCCATTAAACTAACCTCGATGGCGAACTCGATTGGCCGTGGAGGAGGTGTTATCTAAGGACAGGAGCTCGTTTGGCGTGCCTTTATCTGCCGGAGATTGCTAGGACAACCTATAAGGCTGTCTCCAATGGTGATCGAGCCATGGGGCCTCCCGTTGCCAGCTATCATCACCAGCTCTAGATCAATAGGCCCCTCGCTCGGGTTAAAGTCCTCCCCTTTTCTCGCCTTCCCGTGATCTCTGTACTTCACGAGCTTGTGGTGGGAGGAGATGTTGGTGAAGTTTTCTGGATGCTCGAGGTCAGACTCAGAGAATGCCTTGACCTTCTTGTACGAGGCAGTATGGGCCATCGCATACAGGTCGTACATCTGTGGCACCTCCGTCTTATTGTGACGCGCCTAAAAGAGAGAGAGAGGAAATTGTATTAGTAAAGGGCTCAAGATAGCATTAAGAATGAATTGCATGAGGCATGAGGCAAACCACATACCCACTTCTCACCAAATTGGATTAAGTTAACGCTCCCTTGATGGTGTGGCACATCAACCATTTTTCCACACCTCACCTTGGCGTTGTTGTGGCTGGCCTCCCATGTTTCGAAGCACCACTGATCCACCAAGGCCTCCCAACAATCCATCTTATCCACACACCATCTCGGGGGCACCTAAGTTAATAAAGAGAAATTTGAGTGCGTAAGAACCAAATCAAGGAAACTAACTACAAAGCCTTAATAATATGTAATTACCTTCATGTAATGCTCCTTCTCCATCTTAGAATCACAAAACTTCGCCTTGTCCTTCCTAATACGCCGTGAGGCATACTAGTCTCGAACAGCATGCACCCGAGCCTCGTGCCGAAAGTTTTGAAGTAGGCGGCGACATTCGGTTTCGATAACCTTTGCCGCGTCCTCCTCGTATCCCTCCTCACACTTGTAGTAGGTCTGCAAACGAGACAACACCGATTAGTACAATAACTAGCTATGGTTGATTTCTAATTGTGTAAAGGAGAAAATACCCAGAACTGTCGGATCACCATGTCGGCCCTCGTGTGGCACAAAACACCATCGATCTCCATCTCCTATGGGGCCGGGGCACCCAAGTAGTGCTCCCGGGTCATTCCTACCTCTCGCTCCCGACCGGGCAACGTAACAAACCCCGGGAAGTTTTGACGGCAAAGCACACCAAGGACGTTGTTGGGATTGCGGACACCCTTGGAAACAATACAACCCCTGCAGTATGACAAATTAAAGCCAAAACATTACATATTTGAGAAAACGTGAAGGCAAAAGGTTAAATAAGAGTAAATTAACTTACTTGTCCCTATTTGTCTTAATCGACCACCTCTACTCGCGGGTCGCCAGCACGAGCGGGAGCCCCGAACTACCACACTAGTAAACGGTAGCCCCCTCACCCAGCTGCTCGTCGCTATTAGCATGGCCACTTGGCTCAGGCTGGGTCTCTGGGGACGTACCCTCATCCCTGCTTTGCTCCGGAGTCGCCTGGAACGAAGCCTCTGGGACACGAGTCTCGTGGGTCGAAGGCTCATCGACCTGAGGCTCGTCGACCTGAGGCTCGTGAACCGGAGTCCGTGTAGCCTCCACCTCAGACGAATCCACCCTAGAAGTCATGTGCTCAGGTGAATCAGCTTGGGGTGGCGGCGAGGAAGGCATGGCAGACACCGCCCTACCTCTCTCGTTGCCACGTGTACCTTTAGTACAACATAAATACCAAGATGAGTAATAAAATGTATATAAATACCAACATGAATACAACATAAATACCAACACGACTATAACATAAATACCAACATGAGTAATACCTTTAGTACCTCTCGGCTCTGCGGAGGGTCGACCTCCTCTCACGGGGACCACGAGAGTCGAAGAAGCGGCCACTCCATGCAGAGTAGAGAGCAACGCTCTCTAAAGAGGCGAGTCAGGAATGGAAGTACCCATCCCACCACCCGCCGACGAAGAAGGAGCCGCGGAGTGCTTTCGACCCTTTCCCACCATCTTTCAACACTTGTCATGACAAAGAGTAAATGAAATTAGTACAACATAAATACCAACATGAGTAATAAAATGTATATAATTTAAGTGTATCATCATCATAAATACAAACATGACTAATAAAAATTGAATACCTAACATGAACTCAAAATTCATATGCAGTAATAGTTGAATACCTGACATGAACTAATAACAATCGTGCTCCTCTATATATGCTTCGGGATCAATAAATGCATCATGATCATCACTATCATCAATAAATGCATCGTCATCATCACTATCAGGAAGAACATGTGGAAGGCCACCATTATGTAATCGGTCAAGAAGTGACAGGTCATCCGCAGCAGTAACCACTTCTTCTTCCGGCTCTTCCTGTTTGGGCTCAGGGTTAAGACGGATTCACTGTCGCTGTCTACTTCAATGTTCTGGGGTGAATTAGAGCGGTCCTTGAAACGTTTCTTGGACATACGTGTTTCTTGGAAGAATTCTCCTTCATATGTGTCCGGGTTAATGTGAGGTTCGTAATCATCTTCATTGAGGGTAGGTGGTCTTAAATGTGGTGGCACTTCATAAACGACATCCCAACCTTTCAGATTTGGATCAGTTTAGCAGGCCCACGGTAGATAGAAAACTTGTGTCGCCTGTTGAGCCGTAATATAGACATAGACATCGGGAACATCTAAGTGGGTGTTTTGGTTGATTTTGACTAGTCCTATATGTTCATGAGTCCTTCTAGTCTCCCTCGGCTCAAACCAATAACATTTGAAGACTACGACGCTCGGTGGGTTTTCACCATAGAATAGAAGTTCATAAATTGCTTCAACTCTTCCATAATACTCGGTGCCTCCTTCGCCGATAGCACAGACAGAACAATTTGTAGTCTTTAGGTTGGGCATAGATAGATCTTTGCCAAAGGTACAAAAGTGATACCTGTTGATGTTGTATCTGTCAAATGAACGGACCTTTTGGTCAAAACCATTAGCGACTTGTCTCAACTCGGCGTCCATAGACTCTGCATCAGCCTACAAGTTTAATATGAAAAAATTAATGGTAATTAGACCAAGAAATCAAATGGACCATTAATGGTAATTAATTACCCTTTGTTTGAACCAAGAGATGAAACCGGGATAGTCGTCTCCATGCTTTGCGAGAAGCTCATACTCTTCGACAGAATCCTTTTCGATGACCGCTCCATCCGAGAATTCTGTGACGTATCGACTATATCAAATATCCGGGAATAAGAGTAGTTGAAAGGAATTAGAAGTTACGGAACAATAATTTACCGAGAACTTACTCGATGTACGGTCGCACTTCTGTTAGGTTGGTGAAGATATACAATGAAATGGTCCGCCATTCTTCAACATCCAACGATTTCCCTTTCGAAGCACTGGAAGGTGCGAGCTTCCCTTTGAATAGGTTGATGTTGGATCGACCTTTTTTTGGATCGCCATCATTGTACCGAGGCTTCGGGTTATGCAAATGATGATTTTTGGCTTCGTAGTGTGTTGTCACGAAGTTTGCCGCCTCCTCACTAATGAATGCGTCGGCCATCGATGCTTCAATTCTATGTTTATTTTTACACTTAGCTCGAAGCATCTTCTGCATCCTCTCAGTTGAGTAGCACCATCAATTTTGAACGGGCCCCCCCAATCTTGCCTCGGTCGGCAGATGCAAAATCAAATGCTGCATTGCATTAAAGAAGCCTAGTGGAAAGATCTTTTCTAATTTGCAGATCAACTCCGGCGCCAACTCTTCCATTTCATCTAGCACGCCAGGTGATAGTTCTTTCGCACAAAGAGAACGGAAGAAATAGCTCAGCTCTGCCAGTACTAGCCATTCATACTCAGGAATAAAGCCACGCAACATCACCGGCATTACCCGCTCAATCCATATGTGCCAATCATGACTCTTGAGACCAAATATTTTCAATTTCTCCAGACTCGCTCCCCTCTTTAGATTCGCAGCATACCCATCGGGGAACATCAACCGCATTTTCACCCACAATAGCATTTCCCTCATAGCTGGCCTTTCAAGATTGAACCATGCCTTTGGCTTCGCTGTGCTTTGCTTTCCTTTGTGTTGTCGCAAATTTTGCAACGGTCTACCGCATAGAGCCTCCAGGTCGATTCTAGCCTTAGGATTATCTTTTCACTTCCCCTCTATGCCAAACAATGTACCAAAAATGGCCTCCGCAATATTCTTTTTAGTGTGCATCACGTCGATGTTGTGTGGGCAAAGGAGGTCTTTGAAGTAAGGCAGATCCCATAAGCATGACTTGTGAGTCCAGGCGTGTTCTGTATTATACCCTTTGAAGTATCCTGGACGCAAAGGATCAGGCTCGAGAGCGTTTAACTGACCAAGGGTTTGTTGGCCTGTCAATGCAGCTGGTGCAGTGTTTTTGACAACTCTACATTTGATGAAATTCTTCTTGTCTTTTCTGAACTTATGGTCAGGATCCAGGAATTTTCTATGCATGTCGAAGCAAGAAAACTTGCGACCAGCCTGCATCCAACGGAACTGAAGAGCTGCCTTGCATGTGGTGCACGGGAACCTTCCATGCACACACCAGCCAGCGAATAGCGCAAATGCCGGATAATCATGCGTCGAGTACATGTACCACACATGCATTTTGAAATTTGTTTTGGTAGCTGTGTCATAGGTCTTGATCCCATTATCCGAGGCTTCTTGCAACTCATCCTTAAGCGGCTCCATGTACACATTCATATTCTTCCCCATATAGTTGGGCCCTGGAATTATCAACATCAGGAAAATGTTCTTTCTTTTCATAATCTCTTCGGGTGGCCAATTGAGTGGAATGACAAATACAGGCCAACAATTGTATTGTGATGCCATCATACCATACACATTGAACCCATCCGTGCTGATGGCAACTCCAGGATGCTTTGGATCTTCCGATTTATCCTTATGTAATGCATCGAAGTGCCTCCACGCAAAACCAACTCAAGTGTGTACCAGCATCTTGTTCCCATTCGCATCTAGTTCGGTTCTTTCGCCCAGTTTGTGCCATGTCATCTGTCTGGCCGTCTCTTCGACCATGAAAAGACGTTAAAGTCTTGGTACGATTGGCAGATACTGAAGAACACTAATGGGGATTTTGGTCTGATTCTACTCACCCATACCGTTGTCTACCACAATATACCTGGAAGAATTACAAATGGGGCAATAGTTCAAGGCTGCATACTCAAGCCTAAATAAGGCACATCTATTCTCACAGGCATGTATCTTCTCATAGGGCATCTTAAGTACACGGAGGATTTTCTCTGACTGGTACAGGTTTGCACGTAGTACATGGCCTCTGGGTAGAAAGCGTCCAAATATCGTCATCATCGCATCGTAGCATTCCCTGTCTAGGTTGAATTGAACCTTTAGAGCCATTACTTGCATGATGGCATCTAGTTGACAAAGCTCAGTCTGCTCGTGGAGAGGACGTTCCGAAGACTCCAACATTTCATAGAAGGCCTTTGCAGATTCCTCCATCTCATCATCCGAATCCCGAGCATCATCAAAGTCTTGCACCATGTCTTCGATCCCGGTACCATGCTCGTCGGTGCGACGATGAATCACCTCAGCTTTGGCACGTTGGTCAGACTCACCATGAAAAGTCCACACCGTATAATTAGGTGTAAAACCCCACTTCTGCAGGTGTTTACCAATTTCAAACTCTACCTACTTTTTCCAATTGTCGCAGTTGGGACAGGGCCACCATGTTTTTTGCTGGCCATTTGCAAATGCGGCTCTCACAAACCCCCTGGTTTTTGTTAACCATTCATTGGTCATGTCTTTCTGACTAGGGTGACCAGTGTACATCCAAGCACGATCACTCATGTTGCCTAGCTACCTATGGGAGAACAAGAAATAAATATATAATTCATCATCTATATTCATACTCTAATCAACTTTGTCAGTTTTATTACGTCCATGCAACCTACACGCTAATAGGTAAAGATAGGTCCTAATCCCACCCGAGTATGTGTAGATTGGGTTTGTTTTCCCATGCTCTGCTCCAGATGTGACGCAGAATTATGGCAGCACCTCCCCGTTGTTCTTCTGATACACGTCTCAGCAATAAGCAGAGAGGATGTGTACCCGGAGAACAACAGGGAGGCACTGACGAAATTCTGCATCGGATCCAGAGCACATCATATGGGAAAACGAACCCAATCTACACATACTCGGGCTGTCCATGCATAACGTTGGACAATTCGAAAGGATGGCGGTTATAAATATGCAAAGACATGCATATTTATAGATGTCGCCCTTTCGAACGGGAGACGCATACTGGTCACGCATACTCATGATTGAAGAAAACTATAGCTAACAAGTTTCATCAGTACGAAGACCGGAACAGAGCAAATTAAGATGGTAGGAGGAGAAGTCATTTGTGCTCACCAACAAACGCAGGGGCGGAGCTCGTCCAACGCACGTGAAGGTCGTCGAACAATTGCACATTGAAATTCACATGATCAAACAGATATGATATTTTTATAATTAACATAACTATGTGACCTAACTCGTAATTTACAAAACTATGACCCCGTCGGCTTAGTGGCATCGATGGTCGGTGGTGCCGGGTGTCGGTGGTGTCGATGGTTGGTGGTGTCGGGTATCGGTGGCGTCGGATGTCGAGGGTTAGTTGTGTCGGTGGTCGGGGGTCAGTGTCGTCGGGGCTCGAGGGTCACTCGCGTCGGGGGTTGGGGTCTTTTCGGTCCACAAGAGGCCGAAGAGGTATCGGGGCTCGGGGGTTGGGGATTAGTGGCGTCGGGGGTCGAGGTAGGGGGTCGGGGTCGAGGGTGAGTGGCATCGGGGGTTGGGGGTCGGGGGTCCAGGGTCAGTGGCGTCGGGAGTCAAGGGTCAGTGGCCTCGGGCGTCGGGGGTCAGGGGTCGAGGGTTAGTGGCGTCTGGAGTCGAGGGTCAACGGTGTCGGGCATCGGGGGTCGGGGTTAGTGGAGTCGGGGGTCAGGAGTCGGGGGTCGAGGGTCGGGGGTTGGGGGTCAGTGGTGTCGGGCGTCGGGGGTCGGGACTCGGGTATCAGTGGCGTCGGAGGTCGGGGGTAGAGGGTCGGGGGTTGGTGGCGTCGGGCGCCGAGGGTCGGGGGCCGGGGGTCGGGGGTCGGGGTCCTCTTCTTTCTTCTTCTCCTCTCTCCTATTTTTCTTCTTCTTCTTCTTCTTGATCATCTTATTATTATTATTATTCGTCTTTCTCCTCCTCCTCCTCCTCTTCTTCTTCTTCTTCTTCTTCTTCTTCTTCTTCTTCTTCTTTCTTTTATCTTTATCCTCCTCTCCTCTTTCTTCTTCTTCTTCTTCTTCTTCTTCTTCTTCTTCTTTTTTCTTCTAGTTTATTATTCTCTTAATTTCTTCTAAGTTTTTTTTCTATCTATTTTTTTCTTTTCTATCTACTTTTTCTACCTAATAAACTAACTATCTAATTTAACATAAAAACAGAAGATAAAAAAAACTAAACCTAGCACTAAACTACATATTCTTTTTCTACTTTTTCTACTTTTTCTTTTTATTATTCCGACATTAACTAAGTTTCTTCATCTAGCTAAATTCAGAGCAAAAAGAAGAAGAAAAACAGGAACAAAAACAAAAAATAAGAAAAACACTAACCGGAGGGGAGGGCGCCGGGGTCGCCGGCACAAGGGAGGTGTGGCAGGGGCGGCGACCGGGAGGGAGATGGGAGGGGGGCGGTGGCCGGGAGGTTGGTGGGAGGGGGGCGGCCGGGAGGGAGGTGCGAGGGGGGGCGGCCGGGAGGGAGGTCGGAGGGGGCGGCGGCGGCCGGGAGGGAGGTAGGAGGGGGCGGCGGTCGAGAGGGAGGTGGGATGGGGGCGGGAAGGAGGTGGGAGGGGAAGGCGGCGGACGGGAGGGAAGTTGGAGGGGGGCAGCGACCGCGAGGGAGGTGGGAGGGGATGGCAAAGGAGGGCTCATTTGCCGTCCGCCAGCAGACGGCAAAGAGTTGGCCGACGGCAAATAAAACCTTTGCCATCAGCCACCTCTTTGCCGTCCGCATTGTGCAAGCTGACGGCAAAGAGTACCTTTGCCATGAGTCAGCAAACGGCAAAGGCAAGGCGGACGGCAAAATTCTCAATTCCAGTAGTGCAAGCTCCTTGTCACCTCCATAAACGAGAAACATTTCCTTAGTCCTTTTCAGGTACTTCAGAATATTCTTGACCCCTCTCCGGTGCTCCATTCCTAGATTACATTGATACCTTCCCGCCATGCTTATGGCAAGGCTGACATCGGGTCTTGTGCACAACATTGCATACATGATAGACCATAGGGCTGAAGCATAGGGGACGACACTCATCTTTTCTCTATCTTCTATAGTTACTAGGCATTGAGTCTTACTCAACTTTATACCTTGTAACACAGGCAAGAACCCTTTCTTCGACTGTTCCATTTTGAACTTCTTCAAAACTTTATCAAGGTATGTGCTCTCTGCAAGTCCTATCACGCATCTTGATCTATCTCTATAGATCTTGATGCCTAATATGTAAGCAGCTTCTCCCACGTCCTTCATTGAAAAACTTTTATTCAAGTAATCCTTTACGCTTCCCAAAAGTTCTATAATGTTTCCAATCAGCAATATGTCATTCACATATAATATTAGAAACGATATAGAGCTCCCACTCACTTTCTTGTAAATACAAGATTCTCCATAAACTTGTATAAACCCAAATGCCTTGATGACCTCATCAAACCGTTGATTCCAACTCCGAGATGCTTGCACTAGTCCATAAATGGATCGCTGGAGTTTGCATACTTTGTGAGCATTCTTTGGATCAACAAAACCTTGTGGTTGCATCATATATAATTCTTTCTTAAGAAACCCGTTAAGGAACGCTGTTTTGACATCCATCTGCCAAATTTCATAATCGAAAAATGCAGCTATTGCTAACATTACTCTGATGGACTTAAGCATCCCTACACGTAAGAAGTTCTCATTGTAGTCAACTCCTTTAACTTGTGAAAAAACCTTTGCCACAAGTTGAGCTTTATAGACAGTTACATTACCGTCTGCGTCCATCTTCTTCTTAAAGATCCATTTGTTCGGAATGGACTTTCGCCCTTCAGGTAATACTTCCAAAGTCCATACTTTGTTTTTATACATAGATCATATCTCGGATTTCATGGCCTCTAACGATTTGTTGGAATCCGGGCCCACCATTGCTTCTCCATAGCTCGTAGGTTCATCACTCTCTAACAACATAATTGATAAGACTGGGTTCACGTACCACCCAGGAGGAGTGTGTGCCCTTGTCGACCTACGAGGTTCGATAGCAACTTGATCTTAAGTTTCATGATCTTCATCATTATCTTCCTCTTCAACTGGTGTAGCTTCGACAAAAACATCTTTATGTCCTTCGCCACCATCTGATTGAAGTAAAGGTTCTATAACCTCATCAAGTTCTATCTTCCTCCCACTCAATTCTTTCCAGAGAAACTATTTCTCAAGAAAAGCTCCGTTTTTAGTGACAAACACCTTGCCTTCGTATCTCAAATAAAAGATGTTCCCAACTGTCTCTTTTGGGTAGCCTATGAAGACGCACTTTTCTGTTTGGGTTCTAGCTTTTCAGGCTGAAGCTTTTTGACATAAGCATCACATCCCCAAACTTTAAGAAACGGCAACTTTGGCTTCTTGACAAACCACATGTCATATGTCGTCATCTCGATGGATTTTCATGGTGCCCTATTTAAAGTGAATGCATTTGTCTCTAATGCATAACCCCAAAACGATAACGGCAAATCGGTAAGAGACATCATAGAATGCACCATATCTAATAAAGTGCAATTACGACGTTCGGACACACCATTACGCTTTGGTGTTCCTGGTGGTGTCAACTGTGAAACAATTCCACATTGTCTTAAGTGAGTGCCAAACTCATAACTCATATATTCACCTCCTCGATCATATCGCAGGAATTTGATCTTCTTGTTACGATGATTCTCAACTTCACTCTGAAATTGTTTGAACTTTTCAAACATTTCAGACTTGCGTTTCATCAAGTAATTATAACCATATCTACTGAAATCATCTCTGAAGATGAGAAAATAATGATAACCACCGCGCACCTCTATGCTCATTGGTCCGCACACATCAGTATGTATGATCTCCAATAAGTCACTTGCACACTCCATTGTTCCGGAGAATGGAGTCTTAGTCATCTTGCCCATGAGGCATGGCTCACATGTGTCAAGTGATTCAAAATCAAGTGACTCCAAAAGTCCATCAGCATGGAGTTTCTTCATGCGATTTATGCCAATATGACCTAAGCGGTAGTGCCACAGGAAAGCGGTGCTATCATTATCAATTCTACATCTTTTGGTTTCAATGTTATGTATATGTGTATCATCACTATTGAGATTCAATATGAACAAACCCATCACATTGGGTGCATGACCATAAAAGATATTACTCATATAAATAGAATAACAATTATTTTGTGACTTAAATGAGTAACCATCTCGCAATAAACAAGATCCAAATGTAATGTTCATGCTTAATGCAGGCACTAAATAACAATTATTTAGGTTCATCACTAATCCCGATGGTAAGTGAAGTAAGATTGTGCCGACGGTGATCGCATCAACCTTGGAACCATTTCCCACAGACATCGTCACTTCATCCTTCGCCAGCCTTCATTTATTTCATAGTTCCTGTTTCGAGTTGCAAATGTGAGCAACAAAACCGGTATCAAATACCCAGGCACTACTACGAGAGCTGGTGAGATACACATCAATAACATCTATATAAAATATACCTTGTTTCGCGTTGGCTACCTTCTTATCGGCGAGATACTTGGGGCAGTTCTGCTTCTAGTGACCAGTCCCCTTGCAATGATAACACTCAGCCTCTGGCTTGGGTCCAGCCTTGGGTTTCTTCATCGAAGGGGAAACAACTTTGCCACTCTTCTTGGAGTACCCTTCTTACCCTTGCCATTTTCTTGAAATTGATGGTCTTATTGACCATCAGCACTTGATGTTCTTTCTCGATTTCTGACTCAGCGACTTTCAGCATCGCAAACAGCTTAGTGAGTGATTTGTTCATCCCTTGCATGTTGTAGTTCAACACAAAGCCTTTATAGCTAGGTGGCAGTGATTGAAGAACTATGTCAGTGATAGCCTTTGGCGGGAGAGCAATTCCCAGCTCAGCCAGACGGTTAGAGTACCCAGACATTCTAAGCACATGTTCACTGACAGACCTGTTCTCCTCCATTTTGCAAGCATACAACTTATCGGAGGTTTCATACCTCTCGGTCCGGGCATTCTTCTCAAAGATAAACTTCAACTCCTAGAACATCTCATATGGTCCATGACGTTCAAAACATCTTTGAAGTCCTGGTTCTAAGCCATACAAAACTGCACATTGAACTAGTGAGTAGTCATCCTAACGCGAGTGCCAGGCGTTCATAACGTCTTGGGTTGCTCGCTAGGGTTGTGCATCACCTAGCGGCGCATCAAGGACATATTGCTTTTGGGCAGCCCTGAGGATATAAGCCTCAAATTATAGGCCCATTCAACAAAGTTGATTCCATCATCTTTCAGCTTAGCTTTCACTAGGAACACATTAAAATTCAGGGTTGCTACTGTGTGAGCCATTGATCTACAACATAAATTTTGCAAAGATTACTTAGACTATGTTCAAGATAATTGAGTTTAGTTAATCATATTACTAATAAACTCCCACTCAAATTAACATCCCTCTAGTCATTCGAGTGACACATGATCCAAATTCACCAACTCAAGTGTGATCATCACGTGAGTTGAGTTAGCTTCAATGGTGAACATCTCTATGTTGATCATATCTACTATATGACTCATGTTCGACCTTTCGGTCTCTTGTGTTCCGAGGCCATGTCTGTACATGCTAGGCTCGTCAAGTTTAACACGAGTGTTCCGCGTGTGCAACTATTTTGCACCCGTTGTATGTGAACGTAGAGTCTATCACACTCGATCATCACGTGGTGTCTCAAAACGACGAACTCTCGCAACGGTGCACACTCGGGGAGAACACAATTTTATCTTGAAATTTTGGTGAGGGATCACCTTATAATGCTACCATCGTCCTAAGCAAAATAAGGTGCATAAAAGGATTAACATCACATGCAAATCATGAGTGACATGATATGGCCATGAACTTGTGCTTTTGATCTCCATCTTGAAAGCACCGGCATGATCTCCATGGTCACCAACGCTGCACCATGATCCCCATCATTGTGCTGCCATCTAAGTTGTCGTGCTAACTATGTTGTTGCAACTAAAGCTACTGACCTGGCGATAAAGCAAAGCGTCACCAGTACAAAATAATTAAAGACAACCCTATGACTCCTGTCGGTTGTCGTAGCATTGACATGCAAGTCGATATTTAACTATTAAAACATGATCATCTCATACATCAAATATATCATATCATGTCTTTGGCCATATCATATCACAACATACCCTGCAAAAACAAGTCAGACGTCCTCTAATTTGTTGTTGCATGTTTTAAGTGGCTTCTATGAGTATCTAGCATGATTGTGTCTTACTTACGCAAAACCACCACGATAATACACAAGTTAATATTTTACCTTCTCCAAGGACTGCTTTAGTCAAATCCGATTCAACTAAAGTTGGAGAAACACACACCCGCTACCATCTTTATGCAACAGGTTGCATGTTAGCCGATGAACCAGTCTCTCATAAGCGTACGAGTAATGTTGGTTTGGGCCTCTTCATCCAACAATACTGCGGAATCAAGAAAATACTAAGCAGGGCAGCAATCTGGATATCAACGCCCACAAACTCCTTTGTGTTCTACTCGAGATGTGATCTACGCATAGACCTACCTCATGATGCCACTATTGGGGAACGTTGCATCGGAAACAAAAAAATTCCTATGCACACATAAGATATATCCATGGTGATGACCTTCTACGAGAGGAGAGATCGGATCCACATACCCTCGTTGATCGCTAAGAGGGAAGCATTAATAAACGCGATTGATGTAGTCAAACATCTTCGCGATCCAAATCACAATTCGTCCCACGAACTTCGTCCCGATCTTGCATCGAACGGATGGCACCTCCGTGTTCAACACACGTACAACTCGATGATGATCTCCTCCATCTTCATCCAGCAAGAGGGGCAAAGAGGTAGATGAGTTCTTCGGTAGCACGACGGCATGGTGGTGGTGGTGAACTAATCCAGCAGGGCTTCACCAAGCTATTCGGGACTAATCTAGACGAGGGAGACGATCTATGAAGGAGAGGGTAGCACGTGGCTGTTTTCTGGTGAAGATTGCCCTCAAAACATCCACTATATATAGGAGGAATAGGAGGGAGGGTTGCCTTGCCTCCTCCAGGGAGGAGAGGTTAGGACGAGCCAAGGGAGGAGAGTCCTCCCCCAATTTGGTTTGGTGGAAGACTCACTTCCTACTTCGTTTCCTCCTCCCCCTTTTTCCCTTTTTCTTTCCTTCTGCACCTTGGCCAAAATAGGCTTATTGTGCTGGCCGCACCAGCCACTAGGGGCTGGTGTGCCACCTTTAGGCCTACTAGATCCTCTCCCGGGTGGGTGGTCCCTCCAGATAAAACCCCAGAACCCATTTGTCACTCCCGGTACTTTACTAGTAATGCCCGAAATCTTTCCGGAAGCCAAATGCAACTTTCCTATATATCAATATTTACCTCTGGACCATTCCGGAGCTCCTCGTGACATCCGGATATCATCCGGGACTCCGAAAAACTTTCAGTCACCAACATACATAACTCAATAATACTGAAACGTCACCGAACCTTAAGTGTGCAGACCATGCGGGTTCGAGAACTATGCAAACATGACCTGAGACACTCTCTGGTCAATAACCAATAGCGGCACCTGGATATCCATGTTGGTTCCTACATATTCCACGAAGATCTTTTTCGGTTGAACCTCTATGTCAAGGATTCAGTTAATCTCATATAACATTCCCTTTGTCCTTGGTATCTTACTTGACCGAGATTCGATCATCGGTATCTCTATACCTATTTGAATCTCGTTACCGGCAAGTCTCTTTACTCGTTTCGTAATACAAAATCACGTGCCTAACTCTTTAGTAACATTACTTGCAAGGCTTGTTGTGATGTTGTATTACCGAGTGAGCCCCGAGATACCTCTCCATCATACAGAGTGACAAATCCTAGTCTTGATCCATGCTAACTCAACGGACACCTTCGGATATACCTATAGAGCACCTACATTTTCACCCAGTAACGTTGCGCATTTGATACACACAAGGTATTGCTCCGGTGTCAGTGAATTACATGATCTCATGGTCATAGGAATATATACTTGACATGTAGAAAAATAGTAGCAATAAAATAACACGATCACATGCTATGTTGATAGTTTGGGTCTTGTACATCACATCATTCTCCTAATGATGTGATCCCGTTATCAAGTGACAACACTTGTTTATGGCTAGGAAACCTTAACCATCTTTGATCAACGAGCTACTCTACTAGAGGCTTACTAGGTACAAGTGTGTTGTCTATGTATCCACACATGTATCTGAGTTTCATTCAATACAATTCTAACATGGATAATAAATGATTATCTTGAACGAGAAAATATAATAATAACTATTTTATTATTGCCTCTAGGGCATATTTCCAACAGAAATCGAAGCCATCATCATCACCAACGCTTCCTCCTTCGTGGGAGGATCAATCTTCATTAACATCTTCACCAGCATCTTCCCATATCAAACCCTAGTTCATGTCTTGTTTGCAATATTTGTCTCAAAACCACAGATTGGTACCTGGGGGCTACTAGTAGTGTTCATTACATCATGTAGTTGATGCTTGTTGGTTTACTTGGTGGAAGATAATATATTCAAATCCTTTATAATATTTATTATACCTCTCATCTTGAAGATGGTGATTATTTGTGAGTAGTTTCTTTTCTTCTCGGGGAAATGGGAGAAGTCTTCCTATAAGTAATCCTGTGAATTTGGTATTCATTCGATATTTTGATGATATGTATGTTGTTTCTTCCTTTAGTGGTGTCATGTGAAGTTCGACTACATGACACATCACCATACTTGGGCCTAAGGAAAGACATTATGGAGTAATACGTAGATTATTGGTTGCCAGAGCGACAGAATCTTGAACCCTACTTTATGTGTTGTTTCATAAGGGGATGATTTGGATCCACATGTTTCATGCTATGGTTAAATATATCATAATTACTATTTCATAGTTGTGGATGCTTGTGGGAGGGGGTAATCATAAGTAGGTTGCTTGTTCAAGTAAGAACAACACCTAAGCACCGGTATACTCACATATCAAATAATCAAAGTAACAAAAGTGAATAAACTCAATATGATGAACATGACTAGTAGGAAATTCCCATGTGTCCTCGAGAGCGCTTTACTTTATATAATAGAACTTGCACGCTTGTCATTTGCTAAAAAAGTATTGAGCCACCTTGCTTCACACTTGCTACTGTTGTTACCTGTTACTTGTTACCAATCATCTTGCTAAAAAACTATCTATCACTATTACTCAGAGGACTTGCGGAGAATACCTTGCTGAAAACTGCTTAACATTTCCTTCTGCCCCTACTTACCGAAAGGACTCCGATTGATCCCCTATACTTGTGGGTCATCAGCATGTTGCAAAGATTGTTTAGTTGTTTATTTAATCAAGAGAGAAACTAAAAGTATGTAATTTGCAAAAAAAAGCATAATGGTGCAACAAGTACCCTATCCTTAATTGTGCTAAGGACAAGCCGGTTGTATTACTTATATGGACAAATTGTGCTTGAGGACGACATCAGTTTTACCTAATTCCACTGATTCTAACTTACGTTGCCATGCTAAGTGTTGTGTGGCGGAGCCTAAACTTATGTATTGTCCCTACATGAAAAGATACATACTTATGATTATATCCTCCATCCACGCATCCAAAGATACAAGAAAAATAGTTAAGATTAGTCTAATGATAAAATTAAACTTTGGGGTCCCTGATTACTCTTCATGTACGAATTCATAAACTTAAGGGTATGATAATATCTCTGACTCTGGGCACTCACATTCTAAGACAAATTATAACACAATTACCTCCTCTAGGACCATAAAAGTGAGGAGATATGCACTCAATGTTTACACATCACCGAGTACTATAGAAAGGTTCTGAGATGACACATGTAAAGGAGACTCTTCGGCTAAACTGTGTGTGATGCATGGGTCACAAACAGTATGGTCATAGAATCATATCCAATAAAGTGAAACGTGTGTGATATGTGGCATACACTTGCTTCATATGAACTGTTTGCGATGAACCAAAATAACACAAACGGTTACCTAGAGCAAGATGTGTGCAATATACGACATACAAGTCACTCGGATGAACTATATGCGATTATCCAAAATAACACATATGATTTGACTTGACAAGATGTGTGTGATACCCGGAAAAAGGTCACTCGGATGAATTGTTTGTGATGAGACAAAATAACACAAATGATTCGGTGTAAGAGGTTGTGTGTGCTACCCGACAAACAAATCAGTAATCGTAATTTTGTGGGAAGACCAATAATAACACAGATCATTCATGCTAATAGGTTGTGTGTGGTGTGGGCAAACGCTTGCTGACAAACAATTGTATATGACTGTTAAAATCATCACCAATGTGTTCCTTAATTTAATCGTATGAAATGTGATTTGTTCTGTATGCACAACATCTATGTTGTATCTATAGAATAACAACATATATACTTATAAAAACATGATTGCAGAACCAAAATAAACATTCAATTACATAACTGACTGCAGATAACATTTGTACACGTCAATTAACAAGTAGATGCATACTGAACTACTTCCTCATGTCAACGATCCGCCTGCACAACTCCTAGCTTATTTGCATGTCCTTGGCCGTGTACTTGATGTGATCTTTATACAGTCTCTGGTACCAGTTGTGGTGCTAGGCAACCTTCTTGTTCTTGCAGACATCCTTCATATATCTATAGTAGGGGTCGATGATGGACATGGCAAGGTCGACCATGGAGCACTTCTGCTTCTTCTCACCACACCACACACTTTCCTTGGATGTTGGCAAGCTTCTGGCATGCCAAGCCGAAGGTCTTGAGAACCTCTACATCATTGGTGATGTCCATCGTAATGAAGATGTAGTCGAGGTTGTTGAAAAACCTGGCAAAACGCTTGCAAGGCCTTGTGGCCAGGCATTAGTCGTAGACGAGGACGTGAAGGTGCACGCGCATCTAGGCAACGACAACCTTATAATCATACCTGGCACCACGGCAGTGTACTCTAGGTCAAAGCCAAACACTTTGTACTTGTACTTAGGAAGCAACTCCTCCATGGTGTGTGATACGTACATTTTGCATCATGATTTCATGTTGATATTTATCGCTTCTTGGGCTGTTATTTCACATCACGGTACAATACTTATGCCTTTTCTCTCTTATTTTGCAAGGTTTACATGAAGAGGGAGAATGCCGGCAGCTGTAATTCTGGCCTGAAAATGGAGCAAGTTTGAGGTACCTATTCTACGCAACTCCAAACACCGTAAAAATCAACGAGGATTTTTTTCAGGATTTATAAAAAATACTTGGCCGCAGAAGTGCCACAGGGGCGCCAGCAGGTGGCCACAAGCCTTCTAGGCGCGGCCACCACCCTGGCCGCGCCTAGGGGGCTTGTGGGCACCCAACTAGCCCTCTGGCTCCCCCCTTTTGCTATAAGAAGGGTTTCGTCCGGAAAAAAAACAGGAGGAGGCTTTTTTGAGGATTCGCGGCCGCCACGAGGCGGAACTTGAGCAGAACCAATCTAGAGCTCCGGCAGGATGATCCTGCCAGGGAAACTTCCCTCCCAGAGGCGGAAATCGTCGCCATCGTCATCACCAACACTCCTCTCATCGGAGGGGACTCATCACCATCAACATCTTCATCAGCACCATCTCATCTCCAAACCCTAGTTCATCTCTTATAACCAATCTCCGTCTCGCGACTCCGATTGGTACTTGTAAGGTTGCTAGTAGTGTTAATTACTCTTTGTAGTTGATGCTAGTTAGATTACTTGGTGAAGAGTTTATGTTCATATCCTTGATGCTACTCATTACCTCTCTGGCCATGAATATGATTATGCTCTGTGAGTAGTTATTTTTGTTCCTGAGGACATGGGATAAGTCATGCTAATAGTAGTCATGTGAATTTGGTATTCCTTCGATATTTTGATGTGGTGTATGTTGTTTTTCCTCTAGTGGTGTTATGTGAACGTCGACTACATAACACTTCACCATTATTTGGGCCTAGAGGAAGGCATTGGGAAGTAGTAAGTAGATGATGGGTTGCTAGAGTGACAGAAGCTTAAACCCTAGTTTATGCGTTGCTTCCTAAGGGGCTGATTTGAATCCACTAGTTTAATGCTATGGTTAGACTTTGTCTTAACTCTTCTTTCATAGTTGCGGATGCTTGCGAGAGGGGTTAATCATAAGTGGGATGCTTGTCCAAGTAAGGCAGTACCCAAGCGCCGGTCCATCCACATATCAAACTATCAAAGTAACGAACGCGAATCATATGAACATGATGAAAACTAGAATGACAGAAACTCCCGTGTGTCCTCGGGAGCGTTTTTCCTTCTATAAGACTTTGTCTAGGCTTGTCCCTTTCTACAAAAGGGATTGGGCCACTTTGCTGCACCGTTGCTACTTTTGTTACTTGTTGCTTGCTACAAATCATCTCCCCACACAACCACTTGTTACCGATAATTTCAGTGCTTGCAGATATTACCTTGCTGAAAACCACTTGTCAGATCCTTCTGCTCCTCGTTGGGTTCGACACTCTTACTTATCGAAAGGAGTACGATAGATCCCCTATACTTGTGGGTCATCAGGACTCTTTTCTGGCGCCGTTTCCGGGGAGTGAAGCGCCTTTGGTAAGTGGAAATTGGTAAGGAAACATTCATATAGTGTGCTGAAATTTATTGTCACTTGTCACTATGGAAACTAATCCTTTGAGGGGCTTGCTCGGGGTATCTTCACCTCGAACGGAAGCACAAAGAGTTGCTCCTCAACTTGCTGCACCTACTGAAAATATTTGCTTTGAATTTCCTTCGGGTATGCTTGAGAAACTGTTGGCTAATCCTTTTACAAGAGATGGAACATCACATCCGGACTTGCATCTAATCTATGTAGATGAAGTTTGTGGTTTATTTAAGCTTACAGGTTTTCCCGAGGATGAGGTCAAGAAGAAAGTCTTTCCTTTATCTTTGAAGGATAAGGCGTTGACATGGTATAGGCTGTGTGATGATACTGGATCATGGAACTACAATCGGTTGAAATTGGAATTTCATCAAAAGTTTTATCCTATGCATTTAGTACATCGTAATCGGAATTATATTTATAATTTTTGGCCTCGTGACAGAGAAAGCATCGCTCAAGCTTGGGGGAGGCTTAAATAAATGTTATATTCATGCCCCAATCATGAGCTCTCGAGAGAAATTATCATTCAGAACTTCTATGCTCGGCTTTCTCATGATGATCGCACCATGCTTGACACTTCTTGTACCGGTTCTTTTATGAAGAGAGATATTGACTTCATATGGAATTTATTGGAGAGAATTAAACGCAACTCTGAATATTGGGAGCTTGAAGAAGGTAAGGAGTCAGGTATGAATTTCAAGTTTGATTGCGTTAAATCCATTGTTGAAACAAAAACTTTTTGTGATTTTAGCGCTTAGTATGGACTTGACTCTGAGATAGTAGCTTCACTGTGTGAATCATTTGCTGCTCATATTGATCTCCCCAAAGAGAAGTGGTTTAAATATCATCCTCCTTTATAAGTCAATGTAATTAAACCCAATCCAGTTGAAGAGAAAGTCATTGTCTATAATGATCCTATTGTTCCCAGTGCTTACATTGAGAAGCCACCTTTCCCAGTTAGGATAAAGGATCATTCAGAAGCTTCAACTGTGATACATAGAGGATACATTAGAACACCTACACCCCCTGAGAAAATTAGAGTTGAACCTAGAATTGCTATTATCAAAGATATCCTGTCCGATGATGTTGAGGGACATCATATTCACTTCTGTGAAGATGTTGCTAGAATTGCTAAACCTCATGCTAGAGACAAACATAGGCATGTTGTCGGCACGCCTGTTGTTTCTGTTAAGATAGGAGATCATTGCTATCATGGTTTATGTGACGTGGGTGCTAGTGTTAGTGCAATACCTCAATCCTTATATGATGAAATCAAAGACGAGATTGCACATATTGAGATAGAACCTATGGATGTCACTATTCAGCTTGCCAATAGAGATACTATTGGCCCTGTGGGAATTGTTAGGGATGTTGAAGTCTTGTGTGGTAAAATGAAGTATCCTGCTGATTTCCTCGTTCTTTCTACCGCACAAGATAGATTTTGTCCCATCATATTTGGCAGACCTTTTCTCAATATTTTCAATGCTCATATTTGTTGTGAGAAGCAAACTGTCACTGTTGGCTTTGAAGGTGTGTCACACGAGTTCAATTTCTCTAAGTTTGGTAGACAACCTCATGAAAAAGAGTTGCCTAGTAAGGATGAAACTATTGCATTAGCTTCTATTGCCGTGCCTCCTACTGATCCCTTAGAGCAATACTTGCTTGAGCATGAAAATGATATGCATATGGATGAAAGGGATGAGATAGATAGAGTTGTCTTAGAACAATATCATATCCTTAAGAATAATTTGCCTATTGAACTGCTTGGGGATCCACCCCCACCAAAGGGTGATCCTGTGTTCGAGCTTAAACAGTTACCAGATACTCTTAAGTATGCTTATCTTGATGAAAAACAGATATATCATGTTATAATTAGTGCTAGCCTCTCAGAGCATGAAGAAAAGAAGTTATTAAAAACTCTGAGGAAGCACTGTGCTGCTATTGGATATACTCTTGATGATATTAAGGGCATTAGTCCTACTCTATCCTAGCACAAGATTAAAACTAATCCTGATTTCAAACCACTTGTTGATCATCAAAGGAGATTAAATCCTAAGATGAAAGAAGTAGTGAGAAAAGAAATACTAAAGCTCCTGGAAGCGGGTATCATCTATCCTGTTGCTCATAGTGATTGGGTGAGTCCGGTGCATTGCGTCCCTAAGAAGGGAGGCATTACTGTTGTCCCTAATGATAAGGATGAATTGATCCCACAGAGGATTATTACTGGCTATAGGATGGTGATCTATTTTAGGAAATTGAATGAAGTCACTAGGAAAGATCATTACCCTTTGCCTTTTATCGACCAAATTCTAGAAAGACTGTCTAAACACACACACTTATGCTTTCTAGATGGTTATTTTGGTTTCTCCCAAATACCAGTTGCACAATCTGATCAGGAGAAAACCACTTTCACCTGCCCTTTCCATACCTTTGCTTACAGACGTATGCCTTTTGGCTTATGTAATGCACCTGCCACCTTTCAAACATGTATGATGGCTATATTCTCTGACTTTTGTGAAAATATTGTTGAGGTTTTCATGGATGACTTCTCTGTTTACGGGTCTTCCTTTGACGATTGCCTCAGCAACCTTGATCGAGTCTTGCAGAGATGTAAAGACACCAATCTTCTCTTTAATTGGGAGAAGTGCCACTTTATGGTTAATGAAGGCATCGTCTTCGGACATAAAATTTCTGAAAGAGGAATTGAAGTCGATAAGGCTAAGGTTGATGCAATCGAGAAAATGCCATACCCCACCGATATCAAAGGTATAAGAAGTTTCCTTGGTCATGCTGGTTTCTATAGAAGGTTCATTAAAGACTTCTCTAAGATTTCTAGGCCTCTTACCAATCTCTTGCAAAAGGATATTCCTTTTTTTATTGACGATGATTGTGAGGAAGCCTTCGAAATACTTAAGAAGGCTTCGATAACTGCACCTATTGTTCAACCACCTGATTGGAACTTACCTTTTGAGATCATGTGTGATGCTAGTGATTATGCTATTGGTGTTGTCCTAGGGCAAAGAGTTGATAAGAAGTTGAATGTTATTCACTATGCTAGTAAAACTCTAGACAGTGCCCAAAGAAACTATGCTACTACGGAAAAGGAGTTTTTAGCAGTCGTGTTTGCATGTGAAAAGTTCATGTCTTACATAGTTGATTCCAAAGTCACTATTCACACTGATCAAGCTGCTATTAAGTACCTCATGGAGAAGAAGGACGCTAAACCTAGACTTATCAGATGGGTTCTCTTGCTACAAGAATTTGATTTGCACGTTGTCGACAGGAAGGGTGCTGATAACCCCATAGCAGATAACTTGTCTAGGCTAGAGAACGTTCGTGATGACCCACAACCTATTGATGATACATTTCCCGATGAGCAATTGAATGTCATCAATACTTCACGTAGTGCACCGTGGTAAGCTGATTATGCAAACTATATCGTTGCCAAATATATATACCACCTAGTTTCACATACCAGCAAAAGAAGAAATTCTTCTTTGACTTGAGACATTACTTTTGGGATGATCCTCACCGTTATAAGGAAGGAGTAGATGGTGTTATTAGATGTTGTGTACCTGAACATGAACAAGGATAGATCCTACAGAAGTGTCACTCTGAGGCCTGCAGAGGACACCATGCGGGAGATAGAATTGCACACAAGGTATTGCAATTAGGTTTCTATTGGCCCACTCTCTTCAAGGATGCCCATAAGTTTGTCTTGTCTTGTGACGAATGTCAAAGAGTAGGTAATATCGGTAAACGTCAGGAAATGCCTATGAACTATTCACTTGTCATTGAACCATTAGATGTTTGGGGCTTTGATTATATGGGACCTTTTCCAAAATCCAACGGGTATACTCATATCCTAGTTGTTGTTGATTACGTCACTAAGTGGGTAGAAGCTATCCCCACTAGTAGTGTTGATCACAACACTTCTATGAGGATGCTTAAAGAAGTTATTTTCCCTAGATTTGGAGTCCCTAGATATCTAATGACCGAGGTGGTTCACATTTCATTCATGGTGCTTTCCGTAAAACGCTTGCTAAGTACGATGTCAACCATAGAATTGCGTCCCCCTATCAACCTCAGTCAAGTGGTCAAGTAGAGCTAAGCAATGGAGAAATTAAACTAATTCTGCAAAAGACTGTCAACAGATCTAGAAAGAATTGGTCTAAGAAGCTCGATGATGCACTATGGGCTTATAGAACTGCCTATAAGAATCCCATGGGCATGTCTCCGTACAAAATGGTGTACGGTAAAGCATGTCATTTACCTCATGATCTAGAGCATAAATCTTATTAGGCAATCAAAGAGCTCAACTTTGATTTCAAACTTGCTGGTGAGAAGAGGTTATTTGACATTAGCTCGCTTGATGAATGGAGAGCTCAGGCATATGAAAATGCTAAGTTGTTCAAAGAAAAGGTTAAGAGGTGGCATGATAAGAGGATACAAAAGCGTGAGTTCAATGTAGGTGATTATGTCTTGCTATATAATTCTCGTTTAAGTTTTTTTGCAGGCAAGCTTCTCTCTAAATGGGAAGGTCCCTATATTGTTGAGGAAGTATATCGTTCCGGTGCTATCAAAATCAACAACACGGAAGGTAATTGTCCGAAAGTTGTAAATGGCCAGAGAATCAAGCATTATATCTTAGGTACTCCCATAAATGTTGAAAGGAATATTATCAATACCATAACTCGAGAAGAATACCTAAGGGGTATTTATGAGCCTGTTTCAGACTCCGAAAACAAAGAGGTATGTGATTCAGAAAGAAAACAGACTCCAAAACTTTTCCAGTAGGAATTTTTCTCCGTTTTGGAATATTTGAAAAAATAGAAAAATTAGAAGTAGTCCGGAAAGCGCGCGAGGAGGCGACAAGCCTGCCAGGCGCGGGCCCACCCACTGGCCGCACCTGGGGGGCTTGTGGGCACCTCGTGTGCCTCCTGGACTCTGTTTTCGTGCGCAGTAGTCCTTCTGGTCTGGAAAAAATCATTATATATTTCCCGAAAGGTCTGACCCTTGTATCACGCAGATTTCCTCTGTTTTCGTTTCGAGCCTATTTCTGTTGCAGATCTAGATCGCTATGACGTCCCCAAAAGCTCCGAAGGACAAGATCTTTGAGAAGGTCATCAATCCCTACCTCACGGGAGTGTTGCAACACCCTCAATCTATCGATATGTGTGAGGGGATGTTGCACATTCGTGATGTTGAGGGGCCTAAGAAGACTGGAAGCATGGAGGCGAGGCTCGAAGCAATGGAGCAACAAGTCTTCAAGTGCCAAGGGATGGTGGAGCGTGGACTCAACGCCAACCACATGATGATCATGGAGTTCACCAACAAGCACTAGATTGATGCCAATGACATTGGGAAGCACCTCTCCAGGCTCTATGACAGGATTGATCACCTCCAAGCCCAGATCTATGACCTGCAGAACCAAAACTGTGAGTATGAGTATAGATTTAAATCAATACGGTTGGCTGCAGATTTGCGGACTCCGGAGACTCGTTCATCTTTCCATGATGGAGCACCTATGCCTTGGAAGACGGAGGATCAAACCCTTGTTGCAACAACTCCACCACCATCACCTCCAAAGGAAGACAACTGAGCATGGGTATGGGAAATCCCCTTGGCTTGTGCCGAGATTGGGGGAGTTGCCCCGGTATCGTATCATCATCACATCTTTTGCCTTTACCTTTGTTTTAGTTTGTCCCTTTTCATCTTTCTTTTTCTCTAGTAGATTAGAAGTCTTAGTGTTTTAGTCTTGAGTTTTGCTTTGTGTCACCCCCGATGTATTCGGGCTCGTGAGCCATATAATAAAGAGTGTCTTAGTTGAGGGCTTTTCCCCTTGCCATGATCAAAAGATTGAGAAAAGAACAAAAGCATGAAAGATCATATAATGATCTTATGGGAAGTGATGGCTTCACATATAAAAATAATGTTGATTGAAACTTGTTGAGGGTAGACAAACGTAGACCTTGGTCATTGTTGCAATTAATAGGAAGTGATAAAGAAGGAGAGGTTCACATATAAATACATCATCTTTGACACCATCTATGATTGTGAACACTCACTAAACTATTGCATGCTTAGAAGTAGATGTTGGACAAGGAAGACAACATAATGAATTGTGTTTGCTTGGTTCCGAACAATGTTATATGATTATAGATCCCTTAGCATGTGACGATTGCTTCCACCTCATATTAGCCAAAACTCGCGCACCAAGTAGAGATACTACTTGTGCATCCACAAACCTTCAACCCAGTTTTACCATGAGAGTCCACCATACCTACCTATGGATTGAATAAGATCCCTCAAGTAAGTTGTCACCGGTGCAAGAAATAAAAATTGCTCCCTAATATGTATGATCTATTAGTGTGTGGAAAATAAGCATTGTACGAACCTGTGATGAGGAAGACATAAAAGTGACAGAACGCATACTAAAGTTCTTTATCACAGGAGGCAATATAAAGTGACATTCCTCCGCACTAAGAGGACACGCATCCAAACCTCAAAAGCGCATGACAACCTCTGCTTCCCTCCGCGAAGGGCCTATCTTGTACCTTTACTTTTTGCCCTTGAAATAGTCATGGTGATCTTCACCAATTCCTTGTTTCGCCTTTTTCTTGGCTAATGACATATGCTAGGGAAAGATCTATATTCATATGTCAACTTGGAGGTAAGCATTCATGAATTATGATTGTTGACATTACCCTTGAGGTAAATGGTTGGGAGGCAAAACTATAAGCCCCTCTGTTTCTCAGTGTTCAGCTAAAACTTGGATCTCATGAGTACCACGTGAGTTGTAGCAATTGTAGAAAATGAAAAGATGATTGAGTATGTGGATTTGCTTTACAAGATCTTATTTGACTTTTTTTGATGTTGTGATAAATTGCAATTGCTTCAATGACTAAAGGCTATTGGTTGTTACTTCTCGGTAAGGTTCTTGATCCATACTTTACTTTGTGAAGGAATTGTCACTTTAGCATGAGAGATTATATGTTGTTATTGTTGTTCTGATCATGATCATGATGCTTGCATGTTTCTATCTTGTTTTGTCGACACCTCTCTCCCTAAACATGTGGACATATTTATTGAGCTAGGCTTTCGCTTGAGGACAAGCGAGGTCTAAGCTTGGGGGAGTTGATACGTCCATTTTGCATCATGCTTTCATGTTGATATTTATCGCTTATTGGGCTGTTATTTCACTTCACGGTACAATACTTATGCCTTTTCTCTCTTATTTTGCAAGGTTTACATGAAGAGGGAGATTGCCGGCAGCTGGAATTCTAGCCTGAAAATGGAGCAAGTTTGAGATACCTATTCTACGCAACTCCAAACGCCGTAAAAATCAACGAGGATTTTTTTTAGGATTTATAAAAAATACTGGGCCGAAGAAGTGCCACAGGGGCGCCAGCAGGTGGCCACAAGCCTGCTAGGCGCGACCACCCCCTGGCCGCGCCTAGGGGGCTTGTGGGCACCCAGCTGGCCCTCTGGATCCCCCCTTTTGCTATAAGAAAGGTTTCGTCCGGAAAAAAAATAGGAGGAAGCTTTTTTGAGGATTCGTGGCCGCCACGAGGCGGAACTTGGGCAGAACCAATCTAGAGCTCCGGCAGGATGATCCTGCCGGGGAAATTCCCTTCCGGAGGGGGAAATCGTCGCCATCGTCATCACCAACACTCCTCTCATTGGAGAGGACTCATCACCATCAACATCTTCATCAGCACCATCTCATCTCCAAACCCTAGTTCATCTCTTCTAACCAATCTCGGTCTTGCGACTCCGATTGGTACTTGTAAGGTTGCTAGTAGTGTTAATTACTCTTTGTAGTTGATGCTAGTTGGATTACTTGGTGGAAGAGTTTATGTTCAGATCCTTGATGCTACTCATTACCTCTCTGGTCATGAATATGATTATGCTTTGTGAGTAGTTACTTTTGTTCCTGAGGACATGGGATAAGTAATGCTAATAGTAGTCATGTGAATTTGGTATTCGTTCGATATTTTGATGTGGTGTATGTTGTTTTTCCTCTAGTGGTGTTATGTGAACGTCGACTACATAACACTTCACCATTATTTGGGCCTAGAGGAAGGCATTCGGAAGTAGTAAGTAGATGATGGGTTGCTAGAGTGACAGAAGCTTAAACCCTAGTTTATGCGTTGCTTCGTAAGGGGCTGATTTGGATCCACTAGTTTAATGATATGGTTAGACTTTGTCTTAATTCTTCTTTCGTAGTAGCGGATGCTTGCGAGAGGGGTTAATCATAAGTGGGATGCTTGTCCAAGTAAGGGCAATACCCAAGCGGCGGTCTACCCACATATCAAACTATCAAAGTAACGAACGCGAATCATATGGACATGATGAAAACTAGCATGACCAAAATTCCCGTGTGTCCTCGGGAGCGTTTTTCCTTCTATAAGACTTTGTATAGGCTTGTCCCTTGCTACAAAAGGGATTGGGCCACTTTGTTGCACCGTTGCTACTTTTGTTACTTGTTGCTTGCTACAAATCATCTCACCACACAACCACTTGTTACCGATAATTTCAGTGCTTGCAGATATTACCTTGCTGAAAACCACTTGTCAGATCCTTCTGCTCCTCGTTGGGTTCGACCTCTTACTAATTGAAAGGACTACGATAGATCCCCTATACTTGTGGGTCATCAGTGTGGTTGGAGTTGTCTACCCATATCGGGTTGTTAGTGTACACCACCAAGAGATCCACGAACCTTCTGTGGGTGTCCACTTGAGCATGAATGGTGAGCTGCCCCTCGTCATCGACAGTCATTCGGAGCGCCGCCATTGGAGAACTGCAGGATATCCTCTCTATATTTGCCGTCATGGGTGTGCTTCTTGCATTGTGGGGAAAGGTTTAAGAGACACAAGAGGTTAAATGGTCATTGGAGTAAATGGGGGTTGGACGACCTATAATCGACCCGTCTTGTCACCACGTTCCCGACGAAGGATTCCAATGCAAGCTTGAGCAGCGCATGCACACACATTTCGTTTGGCCACACGTCAGCTTGAATAGGAGCCAACATATCGTTGGTGAACCTGTTCCCGCATAGGTTCCCGCACGCAACCATGCAAGCTTCCCCTGACTCATTTTGCCATGCCTCAGCTCAAAGAAGCATCCATTACTGTCAAAATGGTTTGCAAAAATGAAGTGTGTGCAATGACTTAAAGCAGCGCACACGTTCAACAATAAGTTTACTCGTGTGTAATGATATCAAAGCTTCACATAAGGTAATGATGGACATTATCGACACCGCATACGATCATTCATTGTGAAATGTGCACTCTATAGGGTACACAATTGGAGAAACTAACTATGTGCAATAATGTGAATGCTCATCATCAAGTCCATAATATAGACCATTTGCAATGAGATCGACGGGAGAAACACATGCCAGAATGGTAATTAAACCAAGTCCATTACATGTTAAGGTCTAGATATTAATCGTCTATTGCATATTATGGTCAAAATAGTACTACCAATATAAGAGTCTCATACGGTGCCATCTCACTAATTGTATCACAAATGGCAGAAATATTACGAGGCTCAAATTTGAAGATTACAAGGTTCAAACTGATATTAGAAATGAAGTTCATCTTTTGCAGAACCTTTGTCATGCAAATGTAGACGCCCTCATTGATCACCTAAACATGAACATATGCAAGGTTCAAACCGATATTATAACTAGTTTCGCCAGTTCAATACTACAAAGGAATCAACCACTCACAATTCATGTATGGGCTTGACATACTCACTTTCTATTACTCTGTCGGCTGAACTTACAAAATGAAACTCGTCTTCTACACAACCCTTTCCATTCTGCTGAAACGCCAGTGTTGATTAGAAACCAATTCATTTTTGCGCTCTAAATGTAAGGAAAACCACATTAACTTTAGTACACTTTCTTTCACAACAAAGAACCTCGTGAATTTAATATTCGGTAAGGTTCTGAGTAGGAGTTCAAAGTAATTTTTAAGAGATGGATATCAAGGCATTCAATGGGAATGCTGTAATATTGCATCACATTTTCCGCTGTCATTCGTAATCGGATCTGCAAAAGATAATATAATTTATTAGTGCCTAGATGTAGTTTCAAATATTACGAGCATCTTTCATTTGTAGTATTTCTAAATTAAACGAATAGAGTGACATGCCATATTTGATCCGACATGTTTAACATGGCGCTTGATTATGCTATAGGAAAATGTATGATTCTCCACAAGAGGTTGAAGTGGATGGAATTATGCAATGAAAACTAGTACAAATGAATCCAAAGGAGAAATCCCTATGGAATTTAATCATATGAATCAAGAAACCACTATAGGAAAAGATAAACATCTATGTATTGAAATCTCCAAAAATTCGTTTAGAAACAATAGTACATTTTCATTGTAAACTCGGGGAAATACCAAAAATTAAACTCCGTTGTGGTTAACATTTAACATGAAAGGAGGATCGCGTCAATATATACCTTCTCCATGCATGGAAATCATCTTAGGAATCTAGCAACTTTATCTAGGTTGGGTCCGATAGATTCTAGTTCCAAGACCTTCACTATGTGGAGATATGGGCCCAAGCTTGTCTGTATCATTTTATGGATAGTAGAAAAACATACGTCTTGAAAACTAGGAAAAGATTAATTTCAAGAAGGATAAGAAGAAGACGAGGACTGGTGTACCTGAACGGTTATGGATCCAATAACAAGTTTGAAGAATTTGATAGACAACTAGCCCAACACTGTCAATTTCGGCGTGTAAATGACCCTGATTCTTGGTGGACCTTTTTCATCAATTACAAGAAATGTATCAATTAAAGGAGCATCCTCAATGACCATATCATGATACACCTTAAGTGATCTCCTATTCCAGCACCAATAACACACATAAACTATGAGGAGATTTGTGGAGGCGATGTGGAGGCTACTCAACCCATTGATCTCCTGAAGACCGAGGTACTCGAGTGCAATACAACCGCAGAGTAGGCGCTCCATGTCGTCCTCGGAGATGGAGATGCCAGTGAAGTCGAGCAGCTTGAGTCGAGGGAGAACAAGAGCAGTTGTAGCGTTAATATGGGGAAGTTCAATTCATGAACCTGGCGTGGCGTAGCATGGGCGCAATGCAGAGCGCGGACCATAGTAGCAAGAGCATATGTCCATCATTAAAACTGAGCTCCTCGAGCTGATCGAGGATGGGGGATAGGAAGCACTCATCAAGCTTGGCATGACCTTGCCGTTGGAACGGACCTTGCCGATGTCAAGGCCTCTGATTGGTCCTTGGTGTGTGCGGAGTGTTAGTGCTAAATCTGGCTAATCTCGGGTAGGGGGTCCCGAGCTATGGATCTAGGATCAATGGGTAAAAAGACATTGGGGAGACGATGTTTACCCGGGTTTGGGCCTTCTCAAGGAGGTAAAACCCTACATCGTGCTCTAATTATATTAATGTGAGGGGGTATAAAGTACAAGGTGATCTACCTCGAAATCGCATGAGTCTGTTGTAAACCCTAAGGGGTGTAAGCATGTATCTATGGACCTAAACCCTCAGCTTATATAGATGTTGAGGGTACCTAGGTTTACATAAGGTTCATCACCAATTAAACATAAACAAGTTAGACGCTATAACTCTCCTTGAAGTAAACGCCAAGTCTTCGGTGACATCCATCTCTCTCATGACTAGGCCCATGACTTCGCCCGCCCTCCGTGCGGTTGGATTAAGTGGGTCTGAGTTTGGCTTGTGGGCATTAAACACTACGACCTGGTACCCCCTAGTCTGGGCCACCATTAGTAGCCCCTGAACTTGTCTCCAACGCCGAGGACTAGCATCTCCCTCGGATCAGCCAGTTGCGCTTGATGTCTTCGGCTTAGCAGGCGAGTTCCTCCATAGATAATATATGTTCGGACCCATATTCTCGAGAAGTTTTCCCAACTGTGCAGAATATCAACATACTTCAGATGGCTGGCTTCATAGAGGGTCCACCAACAATGGTCCTTGCTTATAATTATTGCCAAACTAGGCTTGTGTGCCTTCTTATGAAGTTTTTTATTTTATGAAAAATAAAATGCCCACGTGATGGGAAATTTTTTTCTTCGGATTTTGATATATAATACCTATTTTTTGAAAAAAAGTATTTAATTCCTTTTCGGGGTTTTCTTTCCTATTTTTAATAAAAAGGAAACCGAATCTTTTATTTTAGGAATTGTATCCCGGGCCCATTAAGAGAATAAATGTGGCCTGATTCCTACCTTCTTCTACCTCCAGCGCCTTCCTTCCCTAGCCATGACCGGCACCCCACAGGAAGCTTCCCCTACCGGATTCGCGGGACTCCTTCCCTCCTAGCGCCTCCCACCACCCCTATAAGAAACCCATGATCTCCTCGTCCCGTTCCCCTAGAGAAATCTCCGTTTCCTCGCCCGACGCCACCACCCCCACTCGTCGGACTTCCCTGCCAGGACCGAACTCGCCATGAGTCCCTGGAGCGAGCGCTACGTCGCTAGGAGCGCCCCTGTCGCCCCTGGGAACCCCCCTCCAAGCCGAGGCCTTCCCCTGCCGGATCCCTTTTCCCCGCCGCCGTCCTATTCCACCAGAGCGTCGCCACCCCACCACCTTCACGTCGGATGCACGAGAGCTCGCCGTTCTTCTCCTCTATCATGGTAAGACTCCTCCTCTTTTCTTCTATCTTCCTTCCACCCTTAGATTTAATATAGATGGTTTAGATTAGATCCAACATACCCCTTCGGGTAATCACAATACACCATTGTTTTTCCGGTTAGTCAGATTATAAAACCAAAAGGTTTTCTTATATTGCGGCCGACCTCTAGATAGCCTAAAGCGTGCACACCCCACAGCCAATCAGGATCTGCCACGTCACTTTTTTTATTTTATTCTTTTCTGTTTTTAATTTCTGAAACACATTAGAACATGTTTTTAGATTGCTTATAACTTTTAATCTATAACTCCAATTGAGGTGATTCTTTTTGCATTGGATCACAAATTTTATGTAGTTTCTGTAGACATATAATTTGTCCATGTTTGAATATATAAAATTTGAATTTAAACATATTTGGTTTAAATTTTGTTTTGACTATATCTGGAGTTTGAAATAGATTTTTAATTAATTCTTTTTGCTACTGATCACCAGTGATCTTATTTATCAATAGGTTTAATTTCAGAATTTTTAGGATATTTTATCTTGGGGTTTTCAACAAAACAGATTCTGTTTTGGTTCACGAAAGACAATTTTTCCTCTCACATGATATAGTTACTTTTGTTATTTTTTTATTTGGATTACTTGTTATTGTGATGCTTATTGTGTGAAATTTTTGCTTCGTTATATTATCTGGAGTGCGAAGCTTGTTATCTAGACGTGCTCGAGTTCGACAATCGTCAACAAGGCAAGTCACGTTGATCATGTTTTTACCTATGTTTTAAATGCGTTGTAGCTCTACCTTCTTCAGCCAAATTGCATGCAAAGTAGGTACTTGGAAATTGGGATCTTGATGTAGTATCATGTGGTAGGCACCCAACCCCCTTGTTACTTGGCCCGGGACAATGAATTTTATTTTGCTATGCTTTTAGTAGACGGGGTTATGGTTGAGTGTTATTCATGAGTGTTGTGAGAATATAATAATCAAGACCGGATATTCCAAGACTTTCGAGACCTCATGATGCAACATACCTTTGGGTGAAGGACGATTCAGAGAGGCTCCCTGGGATAAACCAGCGGAGGACCCGGGATGCATGGAGAAGCGCCATGACATCTTGCGGAAAGCTTCACCCAGGCTCAAAGAGATGGATGGATATTTCAAGACCCAAGGCTTACATGCTCAACCACAAGTAATTATGGGATCTGGCTTGGTTGGACAACGTGGTGACTCTGGACGGGCGGTGCTACAAGATGTAGAAGAACGGTAGGATTGGATGGGCTCCGACAAAGGCTCAGAGGAACCCATTGAAAGACCATGTTTTGATCATCCGGTTCTCAAACACCCTGAAGTGCAACGACTTCAACGGAGGCGATCAAATCTATGGGGAACATGTGCAAAACTCTATAGAGTACTGGAGAAATGGTTGGAGGAACCTTCTCATTAACAACCAACCATGTAGTAATATTTTGCTTTTAGCCCACTCTTGTTGTAGGAGAAAACTTTGCTTTCCGCTAAAAACTTACAACCCACCTGCCATATATGCATATAGTATAGATGATACTTTTTCACCTCTCTCTTTTGTGACTTGCCGGCATATTCAATATGCTGACCTACACGGCTGCAGCGTCTTATGTTGCAGATACTTTCTTCGACGAGTAAGAGTACGATTCAGGGTTACGGTATTCACTCAACTTGCCTTGGTGTTTATTGGTACTCCACTCCCTTTTGTTTGACTTTAAGATAGTAGGATGCTCCTACTGCATGTATATATCAAACCAACAATTACACATATACAGGAGGGGAGGTGTGGGGTGGGTGTGGGAGAGGGGGGAGGAGGTGGGATGGGCAGAGTTACATATTATGAGGCATCAGCTAGGGTTGCAACAATGTTATCTATGATCTACACCTTGCTAGCACGCATACGATATCTAAGGTTGGAGAAGTCCATAACGAATCTACGTCGCCAAGCTCCCAGAGAGGGGGTTACATGCTCAAAACACTTCTTATTTCGTTCTTTCCGCAAACTCCAGGCCGCCACTAGAAAGATCACCATGAACATGCTTCGGGGGTGCATCGCCTTCTGATGTTGCAGTATCTCTAGTCTATGATGGCAATTCGCCCACTTGATGTTCAGCATATCCCAACAACGTTGGCTAAATCTACATCCGAAGAAGAGGTGTTCAAGGGTCTCCTCCACATGTTGGTCACATAGCAGGCAATCTAAGGTAGATCTGACATTGTAATGTCTTCTTTTGAGCATATTCCTCGTATTAAGCCTGTCCATTAATAAGAACCATCCGAATACCTCAATCTTTGGGACACATTTCGTTTTCCACAGCCAGCTAAACGCTGCATGGATAGTGGCTCCTCTGAAGTAGAACCGGCGGTATGCCGATGTCGTAAAAGTGTTCGCTCCCCAGGCACACACCCAGTCATCTCCACGAGGGTTGAGTTGAACACTTCTTATTTCATGTTGCATCATCTTGAGCTCCTCATGTGCCTGCTCCGACAGCAGCAGCAAGAAAGCTTCTTGCAGCAAGCTTGTTCCCAGGAAGGCTTGAACCAAAACATCCTCAGAGCTAGCGAAGGAGAAAGCACGGGGGAACTTGTCTGCGTAGACGGCATTGTTCCAGTTGTCCTTCCAAAAGAGCGATGAAAGTCCATTGTTAATCTTGACCTGTGTCACCCCTCGAAACACCGACATAAGCTTAATCAGCTCCCGCCACCAGAAAGAGCCACATTGATCTCGTACATGGGGTATCGTATCACCGTAGTGTGTGTCCCATATCAATGATACCCATGCGATATCCCTTCGGTTATAGAATTTGTGTAGCATCTTCAGGAGCATGGCATCATTCTGCAGCTTGAGATTAAGACCCCCAGGCCCCCATTTTCTTTGGGGCGGCAAACCGATTCCCAGTCTACTAGGGCATTGCTTTTAAACCAATCCTCAGTCTTTTTCCTCCATAGGCACTGCCTCCGGATCTTATCAAACTGCTGCACAATTGGCGGGGGGATTCTGAGAGTCCCCATCGAGAACACAAGCAGCGACGTGATGAGCGAGTTCATCAGAGCTAATCTGCCCACGTGCGACATTAGCGACATGGCAGCCGTGATTTTTCTCTCTGCTTTACAGACCAGCGGCATCATGTCCAAACTAGTGGGTTTGGACGTGCCAAGCGGGAGCCCTAGATAGGTGAACGGCATGGATGCTTACGCGCATCCAAAGATCAACATGATGGTGTTGCAGGCGTCAATCGTCACTTTAATGGGGACTAGGGTTGATTTTTGGTAGTTGATCTTAAGGCCTATAGTTGCAGCGTAATCATCAAGTATTCGTTTCATCCTCGCAGCCTGGACGGGGCACACCGGCATGATGATGATGGTGTCATGGGCATATTGGATCACTGGGAACTCAGCATCTCCCCTAGGATCGATGGGGTGTGACAATGTTCCAGGACTCAGCTCTTTATTAATCTCATTTTGAAGAAGGTCCGCCACCAGAACAAAGATCAATGAGGAGAGGGGGTCTCCCTGTCTTACTCCACATCTGCAGGGAAACAGTTTGCCAGGGATTCCATTCAGCAGGACCGATGATTTTCCTGATGAGAAGATGCATTTGATCCACTGAATCCACCTCGAGTTAAATCCCATACATTGCATGATTTTGATCATGGTTGAATGTTCAACAGTGTCAAATGCTTTAGCGAAGTCTAGCTTAAAAAGAACCACCTCCTTTCGAGAGCTTTGGCATCGATGGATGTATTCAAAAGCCCACGCCAAGCAATCATGGATGGATCTACCTCGGAGGAACCCATACTGATTGCGATGTACAATATGTAGAATGATTTTCTGAAGCCACTGCGCCAGTATCTTGGTGATCATCTTGAGGCAACAGTTAAGCAGCGTAATTGGATGATAGTCATTTACTGTCTCAGGCGAAGCCGTTTTCGGAATCAGCGTAATGTGTCCGACTCCACTCCCTTGACTGTTTCCGCTGAGACTTTGAGGTATATATCAGTTTTACGTTATTTACATGTGATTGCACTTTGATATATACATTGATGTACTGTGTGTGCCAGCATACTGATCCAGGGATGACACAGATAGACAAAGGCTTGACTCGTTTTGAGTCGGGTCACTATAGATATGGTATCAAAGCACACGCTGATCGTAGGACGTAACCTCTAGGATTGGAAAAGCATTAGGAAGAAAACTATTTTCTTATATCTATAAGTCATCTATATACCTCTTCTGCTCATTTCTGACTTCTCTCCGATCTTCCAATATTTTTCTAGATGGTCACCTTCATCCCCGTTAAGGTCACGGAGTTTTGCCAGCCCGACGCCACAATGCCCTTCGGAAAGGAGCTGATGCAGATCACCAAGGACTTAAGGATTTCTCTGCCAACCATCACCGGGAAGCCTACCTCGTCTTACCCGGCAAATACACGCTACAGGATTGAGGTGCATATTCCCGAAAGAACTTTCGAGCCGCGCACAGAACCTATGGACTTCAAGTTCATCGCACCCAGCTGGATTCTCGGAACGGACATGGCGGTTCACTGTGCACTTGAACGTATCAAGGAGGTGTACAGAGGCTGTCCCATTTCACCGGACCTATTCACGGTCTCCCGAAGAGGAGCAGATGGAGACATCATCACGACCAAGACTAAAGACGCTCTCCTGTCCTATGCCCAGACCTTGGAGACACACATCGGGACTCTAGAACTTCGTGTAATCCAGGACACAAGGAAGATCAAGCAACTGTCGCTCCACGAACTCGACCTCAAAGACGAAGCCCGAGAAGCCCACTACAAGCATGAATTGGAGGTGAAGGACTTCATGGAGAGGATCGAGAAGTTGAAGGCTCGTGTCGCATGTCTGGAAGAAGAATTGGACATGGGCGAAAACCTTCACCCTGAAGGAGACGTAGTCCCCTTGATCAGCAATGAGGAGGACTACGAAGCAAGCTCTACCCACGGACCCACCACCATGCTTTTTTGAGGAGGACACCTAGACAAGTCCACCAATTTATCTTATCATTAAACGTTTAGGCCGATGTTTAGGTTATTGCAAACTTGTATCCCCGTGTTTGAACCTTTTGAGGTGATTAATGAATGAATGTGTGGTGCGAAAATTGTTTGTTGCATTTCATATGGATAGTGTACTTTCTCTTTAGACCCTCTACAAACACCATATGCCTCCGAGACGTGACCCTGCTTCCAACTTCCCGCCGGAACTCACTTAGTTGATCCAACAACAGAATGCCCTGATGCAGTTGATCATTCAGAACCAGAACAATAACAACAACCATCATCCACCCCAGGCCGACAATCTCACTCGCTTTTTGAGGTTGAACCCTCTGACTTTCTCCAGCAGCGTTGAGCCCATTGTGGCACACGATTGGCTCTGCAAGATTGATAGGGAACTAATCACTGTCGGTTGTACTGAAGCTGAGAAGGTGCGCTTTGCCGCGCATCAACTTGAAGGCCCCGCAGCTGCATGGTGGGAGAACTACACCACCACATACCCAATTGCTGGTGTGACTTGGGAGCACTTCAAGCAAGCCTTCCGCACCGCTCATGTCTTAGCTGGAGCCATGAGTCTGAAGAAGCATGAGTTTCGCAACTTACGCCAGGGAAATCGCTTTATGGCGCAGTATGTTGATGAATTCAGCATGCTCGCCCGATATGCACGTGGAGATGTGGCCGATGATGCGGCCAAGCATGAGAAGTTCATGGAAGGACTCAACGATGAGTTGAGAATTCAGCTGACTATGGCCAACTTCAACAACTACCAGGAGCTGGTAGATAAGGCCCTCATCTTAGACGGGAAGCAACAGCAGATGGAGAACCGCAAACGGAAGTATGGACATGGGAAGTTCAATTCTGGAGTTTACAGAAGCCTCGTTACACCCCCTATCCAAGGAATACCGGAGCATGATCCAGTAAGTTTGGAGGACACATAAAATATAACCATCCAGTGCACAACCATGGAGGCCACAACCATGGAGGAAATGGGAACAACCGCAACGGCGACAACTTCAAGAATGGCAATGGAGGTAATGGCACTCAGCACCATCCCGCTCCAACTCAGAAGGATCTGAACCATATCACGTGCTTCAAGTGCCAGAAGACGGGGCACTATGCCACTGACTGTCCCCAGAACAAGCAGGGAAATGGAAACGACAATGGAAACTCAGCAGCAAGGAAGCCCAATCCTTTTCCGCGAGCTCACGTGAACCACATTGATTTTGAAGAGGTCTATGATGATACCATGGTTGGTAAGTTTTTTGCTAAATTCACGTCCAGTATTGGTACTTTTTGATTCTGGTGCAACGCATTCATTCATATCAATGGTAGTTGTGGAAAAGTATAGTTTACCAACTAGAACCCTCAGTCAGCCCATTAAAGTAAGTTCCCCAGGGGGCATGATGACAGCCGGGATAGGATGCCATGCTTTGAGCCTCAACATCGGAAACCATAAATTTCCCACCGACCTCATTGTATTACAGTCACAGGGATTGCATGTAATCCTAGGCATGGATTGGTTGACCAAGTATGAAGGAAACATTGATTGTGCCCTTAAGTCTATTTTGCTCACCACCCCCGAGCAAAAACAAATTAAGTACGTTTCCCAACGCCCATCACAGAGTAAGCGGGTGAACTCTCTCACGGGAGTTGTTCAGGAGGAAGTGTCGGTCGTACAAGACTTTCCAGATGTATTTCTGGAGGAATTGCCAGGCATGCCACCGGATAGGGAGATGGAGTTTCTGATTGAGTTATTACCAGGGACAACCCCAATATCCAAGAGACCCTATCGGATGCCCGCAAATGATTTAGAAGAACTCAAGAAGAAGATCAAGGAGTTACTCGACAAAGGGTATATTCGCCCAAGTTCATCACCTTGGGGAGCCCCAGTTCTCTTGGTTGAGAAGAAGGATAAATCCTTGACAATGGTAGTCGATTATCGTGCATTGAATGAGGCGACCATCAAGAACAAGTATCCCTTGCCGATGATCAATGATTTGTTTGACCAATTAGTTGGAGCCAGAGTGTTCTCCAAGATAGATCTTCGATCAGGGTATCATCAGTTGAAAATCCGTGAACAGGATATACCCAAGATAGCCTTCACCACGAGGTATGGTATATATGAGTACACAGTCATGTCATTTGGATTGACTAATGCTCCGGCATATTTTATGAGTATGATGAACAAGGTATTTATGGAATATCTGGACAAGTTTGTCGTGGTGTTCATCAATGACATACTAATATTCTCCAAGAACGAGGAAGAACACAAGGAACACTTGCGGTTAGTTTTGGAGAAGCTTCGAGAGCATCAGTTCTATGCGAAGTTCAGATTCCTCGGACACATTATTTCCGGAGACGGAATAGGAGTGGATCTCGCCAAGGTTGCACCGGTCACCGAATGGTTAGCACCCACCTCAGTTAAGGAGATCTGTTGTTTTCTCGGACTTGCCGGATATTACTGGAGGTTTACCGAGAACTTCTCAAAGATTTCTAAGCCCATGACAAAGTTGTTGAAGGAGTCCAAGTATAATTGGACTAAGGAATGTGAAGCCAGTTTCCAAGAGTTGAAGAAACGTTTGGTTACAGCCCAGTGCTGATATTGCCGAACATTCGGAAGGACTTCCAGGTGTATTGTGACGCATCAAGTCAAGGACTTGGAGGAGTACTTATGCAAGAAGGAAAAGTTGTAGCCTATGCATCCAGACAGCTCAGAACTCATGAGTTGAACTATGCCACACATGATTTGGAGTTAGCATCCATAGTGTACGCTCTCAAGACCTGGAGACATTTCCTTATCGGAAATAGCTGTGATATTTACACTGATCACAAGAGCCTGAAATATATTTTCACGCAGAAGGAGTTGAACCTCAGCTAGAGGAGATGGCTAGCAATGATCAAGGACTATGACATGAGATTGCATTATCACCCAGGGAAAGCAAATGTTGTAGTAGATGCCTTGAGCCGTAAGAGTTATGTGAACACGCTCATAGCGGGAGGATTACCCCAAGAGTTAGCCGACGATCTCAGAGAGCTCAAGTTGGAGATAGTTCCAAGAGGATTTGTAACCACGTTGGAGATTTAGTCCACCTTGACCGAAAAAATCCGCGAAGCACAAAAGTCGGACAAGGAGATAGCTGAGATGAAGAAAAGAATGAAATACGGGAAGGCTAAAGATTTTCGTGAGGATGAACATGGAACCATATGGTTTGAGGACCGTATCTATGTGCCCAATGATCCTGAACTCGGGAAGTTGATACTTCAGGAAGCCCATGATTCCTCGTACTCGATACATCCAGGAAACACCAAGATGTATTTGGACTTAAAGGAAAGTTTCTGGTGGACAGGAATGAAGAAGGATATTGCCGAGTTTGTAGCAATATGCGATGTTTGTCAGCGAGTAAAGGCCGAGCATCAAAAGCGAGCAAGATTACTTCAACCTTTGTCGATACCCGAGTGGAAATGGGAGAAGCTTGGTATGGACTTCATCACAGGATTACCCAGGACCCGTTCACGTTATGATTCTATCTGGGTAGTGGTCGATTGTTTGACCAAGGTAGCCCACTTCATTCCCGTGAAGACTACCTACACGAGTGCTAAGCTGGCCAAGATATATATGACCAAGATGGTATGTCTGCATGGAGTTCTGAGGAGTATCGTGTCACATAGAGGAACTCAATTCACGTCAAAGTTTTGGCACCAATTACACAAAACCTTGGGAATGAGATTGGAATTCAGTACAATTGTTCACCCTCAGACCGATGGACAGACCGAGAGAGTCAATCAGATTCTGGAGGACATGTTGAGAGCTTGTGCACTAGACTATGAGTCTAGCTCGGACGACAATTTGCCTTACACCAAGTTCTCATACAACAACAGCTATCAGACCAGTTTGAAGATGGCCCCTTTCGAAGCTTTATACGGAAGGAGGTGCAGAATGCCATTGATGTGGGATGGTGTTGGAGATCGAAAACTTTTTGGTCCCGACCTTATCCGACATTCTGAAGAGAAGGTCAAGCTGATTTCTGACCGACTCAAGATAGATCAGTCCAGATAGAAGAGTTATGCACATAGCAAACGCAAGGGAGTAACATACGAAGTGGGAGATAGAGCATACCTTCGTGTGTCCCCACTTCGAGGAATCAAGAGATTTGCTGTAAAAGGAAAGTTAGCACCCAGATTCATTGTCCCCTACAAGATTCTTGAACGTAGAGGGGAAGTTGCATACAAGCTGGAATTGTCGGAAGGATTGTCCGGAGTTCATGATGTTTTCCATGTTTCCGAGTTGAAGAAATGCCATGCTGAGATGGGTGATATTTCGTTGAGAGAGACACTGCCTATAGAGGCCATACAACTTGACAGTGATCTGACTTATGGGGAAAACCCGTCAAGATTCTCGAGACTGCCAACAGAGTTACCCGCAGCAAGATCATCAAGTTTTGCAAGGTATTATGGAGTCATCACACCGAGGACGAAGCCACCTGGGAACGGGAAAAAGATCTTCGTCGAGACCACCCGCACCTATTTTCTAGCCAACCCAAATCTCGAGGGCGAGATTCATCTTAAGGTGGGTAGGTTTGTAACATCCCAAATTTCCTATTTGGAATGTTTTACAATTGTAGATAAGCATCTATGCATTTTTATTTGAATGAATCTGACATTCGAATTTCCCTTTGGTTTTAGTTTGAGTATTATTTTGGCACAAGTTCTCAACCACAAGGTTCTTCCTGACAATATGCTTGCCAAGCAAGAAAGAGAGGAGGTAACATGACACCCCCAAAATACATAAAAGTCAGAAGAAAATAGTGCCGCAAATTTTTAAAGATAAAATTTGGATTTTTATTGGATTTTTTAAAAAATATTTTTTTATGAAGTTTTTATTTTGTGAAAAATAAAATGCCCACGTGATGGGAAATTTTTTCTCATAATTTTGATATATAATACCTATTTTTTTGAAAAAGGATTTAATTCCTTTTCGGGGTTTTCTTTCCTCTTTTTAATAAAAAGGAAACCGGATCTTTTATTTTAGGAATTGTATCCGGACCCATTAAGAGAATAGATCTGGCCCGATTCCTACCTTCTTCTACCTCGAGCGCCTTCCTTCCTTGGCCATGACCGGCACCCCACAGGAAGCTTCCCCTACCGGATTGGCGGGGTTCCTTCCCTCCTAGCGCCTCCCACCACCCCTATAAGAACCCCCATGATCTCCTCGTTCCGTTCCTCTAGAGAAATCTCCGTTTCCTCTCCCGACGCCACCACCCCCACTCGTCGGACTTCCTGCCAGGACCGAGCTCTCCAGGAGTCCGTGGAGCGAGCGCTATGTCTCTCGGAGCGCCTCCGTCGCCCCTGGGAACCCCCCTCCCCGCCGAGGCCTTCCCCCGCCGGATCCCCCTTTCCCCGCCGCCGTCCTACTCCACCAGAGCGCCGCCACCCCGCCACCTTCACGCTGGCTGCACGAGAGCTCGATGTTCTACTCCTCTCTCACGGTAAGACTCCTCCTCTTTTGTTCTATCTTCCTTCCACCCTTAGATCTAATATAGATGGTTTAGATTAGATCCAACATACCCCTTCGGGTAATTACAATAAACCATCGGTTTTCCGGTTAGTCGGATTATAAAACCGAAAGGTTTTCTTATATTGCGGCCGACCTCTAGATAGCCTAAAACGTGCATACCCCACACCCAATTAGGATCTGCCATGTCACTTTTTTATTTTATTCTTTTGTGTTTTTAGTTTCTGAAACATATTTGAACCTGTTTTTACATTGCTTATAACTTTTAATCTATAACTCCAATTGAGGTGATTCTTTTTGCATTGGATCACGAATTTTATGTAGTTTCCGTAGATATATAATTTTCCCATGTTTGAAAATATAAATTTTGAATTTAAACAAATTTGATTTAAATTTTGTTTTGCCTATATCTGGAATTTAAAAATATATTTTTAATTGATTCTTTTTGCTACTGATCACCAGTGATCTTATTTATCAGTAGGTTTAATTTCAGAATTTTTAGGATATTTTATCTTGGGGTTTTCAACAAAACAGATCCTATTTTTGTTCACGAAAGACAATTTTTCCTCTCACATGATATAGTTACTTTTGTTTGTTGTTTTATTTGGATTACTTGTTATTGTGATGCTTATTGTGTGAAATTTTTCCTTCGTTATATTATCCGGGGTGCGAAGCTTGTTATCTAGACGCGCTCAAGTTCGACAATCGTCAACAAGGCAAGTCACGTTGATCATGTTTTTACCTATGTTTTAAATGCATTGTAGCTCTACCTTCTTCACCCAAATTGCATGCAAAGTAGGTACTTGGAAATTGGGATCTTGATGTAGTATCATGTGGTAGGCACCCAACCCCCTTGTTACTTGGCCCGGGACGATGAATTTTATTTTGCTATGCTTTTAGTAGACGGGGTTATGGTTGAGTGTTATTCATGAGTGTTGTGAGAATATAATAATCAAGACCGGATATTCCAAGACTTTCGAGACATCATGATGCGACATACCTTTGGGTGAAGGACGGTTCAGATGGGCTCCCTAGGATAAACCAGCGGAGGACCCGGGATGCATGGAGAAGCGCCATGACATCTTGCGGAAAGCTTCACCCAGGCTCAAAGAGATGGATGGATATTTCAAGACCCAAGGCTTACCTGCTCAACCACAAGTCATTATGGGCTCTGGCTTGGTTGGACAACGTGGTGACTCTGGACGGGCGGTGCTACAAGATGTAGAAGAACGGTAGGATTGGATGGGCACCGACAAAGGCTCTGAGGAACCCATTGAAAGACCATTTTTTTGCCATCCGGTTCTCAAACACCCTGAAGTGCAAGGACTTCAACGGAGGCGGTCAAATCTATGGGAAACATGTGCAAAACTCTGCAGAGTACTCAAACCTAATCGATTAGCCGTGTCCATGGTCATGGACAACTTGAGCCAAAGGAACTGAAACTATCAGGAATTCTCAACACCATTAAATCTTATTGATGTGGGTAATATTGATAACTTGGGTATGAGAAATTGTTGGAGGAACTTTCTCATTGACAACCAACCATGTAGTGATATTTTGCTTTTAACCCTCTCTTGTTGTAGGAGAAAACTTTGCTTTCTGCTAAAAACATACAGCCGCACCTGCCATCTAAGCATATAGTATAGATGATAGTTTTTCACCTCTCTCTTTTGTGACTTGCCGTCATATTCAATATGCTGACCTACACGGCTGCAACGTTTTATGGTGCAGATACTTTCTTCGACGAGTAAGAGTACGATTTAGGGTTACGATCTGCACTCAACTTGTAGTTGGTGTTTACTGGGACTCCACTCCCTTGACTGTTTCCGCTGAGACTTTGAGGTATATATCAGTTTTACGTTATTTACATGTGATTGCACTTTGATATATACATTGATGTACTGTGTGTGCCAGCATACTGATCCCAGGATGACACAGATACACAGAGGCTTGACTCGTTTTGAGTCGGGTCGCTACAGTCACTCCCAGGAGGCAAAATCCATGAAGTTGACGGGGCCGAAGTATGTCATATTGCCGGAACCGGCTACCTTCCTGGTACCCCTAAGGAGGATACCAGGGCTTGGTCTTCGGGATGGTTTTACATTGCAACTGTCCCTCTCTACGATCCATCTCACACGGGATTGCGAGAAGTTTCCCATTCCTCTCCAAATAAGTGATTCAACTTGCATCCGAGAGGTCTTTTCCAAGAAGGGGATGCCGAGGTCAAGTGCCTAGCCTCTCAAGTATCGTGCCTGGCTAATAACAAGCTGACTATCATCGATGTGATGGAATCCATCCTCCGCCATGTGCAACCTCTTCAACAATGCATGCATCCTATGTGGATGTACAACAAGACAGCTAACACTACTCGTAGTTAAGAGAGGAAGAAATAGTTTTTTTCTTACCAAAAATCAAAGCACTCTTTAAGTGCCACACTCTCTAGACAATGAAAATTACTTGCTCGTGAAGGTTAATTGACCTAACAAGATAAGCAATCAATCTAGCCTGGAAAAATTGAAAAAACTCTTCCCCTAGAATATTCCATGCATTTCTTAGCACCATACACAGAGCCGTCATGGCACATCACCCAAGCATGAAAACTATTTTCGCCTTCCACCCAACAAATAGAACAACCACCTCAGGCGGTGTGATGATGAAAAATTGTATTAATCTGGAACGTCACGCTATTAGACGTGGCACGCCAAGCAAAAAATTATAATCTTCTGGGGAACATTGGCTTTCTATATGACAATCCACAACTTCCTTTCCCCATTCACACCATGGCAAGATTCCCATAATCCTCCGTATTATCCTTAAGCTTCGTCGCCAAATTATATACACTTTTTACAGAAAACATACAATTCTTCTCATAGTGCCCCATAATAAACTTGTTGTCCCCGAGGATTGGATACACATATTTATAATCTCATCAACATCATGGGGAAGAAACAAGTGTGAGATTAAATTCACATCCATCTCCTCGTCCACTTATCAAGAAATGAGAGACCCACTTGGTCATGGTTCTATTCTTCTTATTCGAGATTTTTAATCCAGAATATTAGGGGTCCAATCGTCTCATTTTTGGAAGTTTCATGCCATGCATAATGCCCTGCAACTTCACTGAAGTTGACTATGGAAAGACCATGTCAAGTAGATGCCCCTCCTTCTCCTTTAGTTCTTGTAAGTTTATCCCAGACCAACCAAGAGTTTCCTTTTATTCCCTTCATCTCCCCACCCAAACCGAATAATCCGAGACAAATCCTCGCAAAGAGAAGCCGGGGATTTAATCGAAAGAGCCTGAATAATCAATTTGATTTGGATTTCCTTTGCATCACTAGAAGCATATTTTCAATCCAGCCCGGAAGCCTTTTCACTGCTTTCTCATTGCTTTACTCGATTTTTTTCACTCAAACCTCTTTGAAAAATAATCCTTTGTCTATTCTATGATACAATCCAACGCCAAAATCCTATAGAATCAAGATGAACATGATATTTAAATCCTACGCCTTTTTGTTCTCATGTTTTTAAAATCATGTAAATCAAAGAGGCCCTTAGAGCATCTCCAACCGTTCCCCCCTAGGGGATTGAAATAGCGCCTCGAGGGCTAACCAACAGCATTTTCGCTCTGCGGGCCTCGGATTCCAAGCCGTCGCCCCAAGTTCACCCCCAGCCGCCGATTTCAAACTCAAATTCAGCCCAAATTTAGCCCAAATTCAGCGCAAATTCGGCAAAAATTCAACAAAAACTATTTTTTTCTAGAATACGCACTAGCGTGCGTATCATGCATTAAAGAAGGATAGGGGAAAGAGCCCCATCCACCAGCGGTCAAGGTTTACATGTGTTTACATTTGAAGAAACAACGCCACCACCACCATGCCTCACAAAGGCCGGCCAAGCCCTAACTACTTGCGCTAGCCCACCTAGCAAGCACCGACAGACAAGTTGCCATGTCGTGCCTAAACATCCCAGCCCTTGTCCAAGCTCTGCCTTTGGCCTCAATGCGAGCAATGACCGTCGATGTTGATGGTGAGGCTCCCTCAAAGACGATCTTGTTTCTATGCTTCCATAGCTCCCACACACACAAAGAGATCAATGTGGTGACATCCTGCTGCCGAATCTGCCAGATCCCCATGGATGAGCACGTCGTGAACCAATCCACTACGAATCCTCCTGGTGAGGTGCCCAATCCGGTTTGCCCAAAGCCGCAAGCACGACGCTCCACACCGTTCGGGCAAAGACACAAGATAGCATAATGTTGTTGATCGTCTCCTTCACCTGATCGCAGAAGGGGAAAGCCGCCTGGTGGGGAAGCCCTCGCCGCGCCAACCTATCCGAGGTCTAGCACCTATTCCTGGCGACCAACCAGTTGTAGAGTAGCCATTGTAGAGGCACCTTAGACTTCCAGACAAATACCGCATAGTTTTCTCTTACGAGGCCCCAGAAATTTGCCACATAAGCCGATCTAGCAGAGTAGAGACCATTTTCCTCCCAGGTCCATCGAACTATGTCTCGCACATCTCGCGTTAGCTGAATCTCGGCAATTGTTGACCAAAGGTTCAAATACTCACGAAGTGTGCCCTCATCCATGTCTGGGCCAACGATCATAGCCCAGCTACCATCATTAAGCGCCTGCACGACGGTCATATTCCTCCTTGTTCTAAGAGGCACGCGCTGATACAGGTTTGGCGTGATCTCCTCGCCCTGTATCCATTCATCCACCTGTCTTCCCAGAAGATCGTCCAATAGTCATTGCCGATCGTGGTAGATGTAGTCGCCAGGAAAAGCCTCTTGGCATCATTCGAAACCTTGATGTCCATCCCCTTCCATGGCCTGCAGTCATCCATTTTCTACAACCATGGCCACCTAGCGTGAAGCGCAATGTTAAGCCACTGCAAGTCTGGAACACCAAGTCCTCCCGCCCACTTAGGAGTGCAGACAGACTTGCAATCCACCCAGCGCTGACCACCGTTAGCCTCTGTCGCGCCAGCCGAGAGGAATCCTCGTCATATCTTATTGATGGCCTTGATTGTTTTTGGTGGTAATTGGATGGCAAGCATGGCATGAACTGGAATGGCACAAAGAGCCGCTTTAACCAGCATTAGCCTGCTGCTCGTGGGCAGCGAGGCTCCTCTCCATGAAGGTAGATTCCGAGCTATCTAGGTCACCAGGTCGTCAAGTTGCGCCGTCGATAACTTTCGCAAGCTAAGAGGTAGTCCAAGGTAGAGGCAGGGAAAAGCTCCCACAGCACAACCAAGCGTGGCTGGAATCCTGTCAATGTTCTCCTCTAAGCACCTGATGGGCATCGCACATGTCTTCGCCCTGTTGACCTGCAGGCCTGACGTACCCACAAATGATCCGAGGATGTCATTGCAGATGTGAAGATCCTAGTCCTCCGGTTGCAGTAATAGCATAACAGCGTGTGCAAAGATTGAGATCTCGTGGCTTGGAGCTGTCGATAATGATGTGAGCAGATCCAGCCTATCCGCGAGAGCAAAAAGCTGCTACAGGGGTTCCATCATCATGATGAACATCATAGGGGACAACGGGTCGCCTTGCCAGAACCCCTTTCTATTCCTAATTGGAGCACCTGGCACGCCATTGACGACGATCCGAGTTGAAGCGGTGGAGAACAAGCTGACTATCCATGTAATCCATCTCCTGCCAAAGCCTAGGGCCTAAAGGAACTCGAACACAAACGGCCACAGAACCGAGTCAAAGGCTTTGGATATATCAAGCTTGAGCATCACCACCGATTTCTTGAGAGAATGAAGTTTCTTAGCCGTGCCCTGAACCATCATGAAGTTGTCATGGATTGACCGTCCTCTGACGAAGGCACTCTGGTGCACCCCGACAAGGCTAGGAAGGTCATCAGTAACTCTGAGGGGTAAGACTTTATCAAAGATATTGACCGCCCCATGGAACAAACTGACCGGTCTGAAATCCTTCAACTCCTCCGCTCCATCAACCTTGGGCAGCATCGTTACCAAGGCTTTGTTGATCGCGTGAAGCCCTCTCATGTCCCCTAATAGAATTGGTCTATGTCCCGCATAAAGTCAGCTTTTATGATGCCCTAGCAGCACGCAAAAAAGTGCGTGGTGAAACCGTCCGGGACCGGGGGCTTGGCTAGCGGCATCGCCTTGATTGCTCCGATAATTTCGTCATTTGTAAATGGCACCTATAAATGATCCAGATTGAGGTGGGGAAGCTCTAGGGCCTCCAATTCAGCCGAAGAGCCCTCGCTGGCGCTTCCCCAAAGATTCGCTGATAATAGTCGTCCACTTCAGCCCCAAATTCCTCCTGGCCCGTCAAGATGTTTCCGTCTACTCGTAGGACCATGATCACATTCTTCCTCCTCCGGTGGTTCGCATGCTGGAAGAAAATCCCGAAGTGGCGTCCCCCTCACGCAGCGAGAGCATCCAATTGTTGGGGAACGTCGCATGGGAAACAAAAAATTTCCTACGCGCACGAAGACCTATCATGGTGATGTCCATCTACGAGAGGGGATTTCCGATCTACGTACCCTTGTAGATCGCACAGCAGAAGCGTTAAGAAACGCGGTTGATGTAGTGGAACGTCCTCACGTCCCTCGATCCGCCCCGCGAACCGTCCCACGAACCGTCCCGCGATCCGTCCCACGATCCGCTCCGATCTAGTGCCGAACGGACGGCACCTCCGCGTTCAGCACACGTACAGCTCGACGATGATCTCGGCCTTCTTGATCCAGCAAGAGAGACGGAGAGGTAGATGAGTTCTCTGGCAGCGTGACGGCGCTCCAGAGGTTGGTGGTGATCTAATCTCAGCAGGGCTCCGCCCGAGCTCCGCAGAAACGCGATCTAGAGGTAAACCGTGGAGGTATGTGGTCGGGCTGCCGTGGCAAAAGTTGTCCCAAATCAGCCCTATTAATCCACTATATATAGGAGGGAGGGAGGGGAGGAGGCATCCTCAAAACCTAAAGGTTTGGCAGAAATTGGAGGTGGAGGAGTCCTACTCCAATCCTACTTGGAGTAGGATTCCACCTTTCCCACTTGGAAACTCTTTCCACCTTGTGTTTTTTCCTTGTCAAACCTTATGGGCCTTAGTGGGAACTTATTCAGCCCACTAGGGGCTGGTTTATCTCTTCAAATAGACCATGAGACCCCTTGGGGCGTGACACCCCTCCTGATGGTCCCCGGCACCCCTCCCGGCACTCCCAGTACACTACCGATAAGCCCGAAACTTTTCCGGTAATGCACGAAAACCTTCCGGTACCCAAATTGTTGGGGAACGTCGCATGGGAAACAAAAGTTTTCCTACGCGCACGAAGACCTATCATGGTGATGTCCATCTACGAGAGGGGATGAGTGATCTACGTACCCGTGTAGACCGTACAGCAAAAGCGTTAGAGAACGCGGTTGATGTAGTGGAACGTCCTCACATCCCTCGATCCGCCCCGCGAACAATCCCGCGATCAGTCCCACGATCTAGTACCAAACGGACGGCACCTCCGCGTTCAGCACACGTACAGCTCGACGATGATCTCGGCCTTCTTGATCCAGCAAGAGAGACGGAGAGGTAGAAGAGTTCTCCGGCAGCGTGACGGCGCTCCGGAGGTTGGTGATGACCTTGTCTCAGCAGGGCTCCGCCCGAGCTCCGTAGAAACGCGATCTAGAGGAAAAACCGTGGAGGTATGTGGTCGGGCTGCCGTGGAAAAGTCGTCTCAAATCAGCCCTAAAACCGTCGTATATATAGGTGGGAGGTATAATGCACGAAAACCTTCCGGTACCCAAATGGGGTCATCCTATATATCAATCTTCATTTCCGGACCATTCCGGAAACCCTCGTGACGTCCGTGATCTCATCCGGGACTCTGAACAACATTCGGTAACCAACCATATAACTCAAATACGCATAAAACAACGTCGAACCTTAAGTGTGCAGACCCTGCGGGTTCGAGAACTATGTAGACATGACCCGAGAGACTCCTCGGTCAATATCCAATAGCGGGACCTGGATGCCCATATTGGATCCTACATATTCTACGAAGATCTTATCGTTTGAACCTCAGTGCCAAGGATTCATATAATCTCGTATGTCATTCCCTTTGTCCTTCGGTATGTTACTTGCCCGAGATTCGATCGTCAGTATCCACATACCTATTTCAATCTCGTTTATCGGCAAGTCTCTTTACTCGTTTCGTAATACAAGATCCCGCAACTTACACTAAGTCACATTGCTTGCAAGGCTTGTGTCTGATGTTGTATTACCGAGTGGGCCCCGAGATACCTCTCCGTCATACGGAGTGACAAATCCCAGTCTTGATCCATACTAACTCAACGAACACCTTCGGAGATACCTGTAGAGCATCTTTATAGTCACGCAGTTACGTTGCGACGTTTGATACACACAAAGCATTCCTCCGGTGTCAGTGAGTTATATGATCTCATGGTCATAGGAACAAATACTTGACACGTAGAAAACAGTAGCAACAAAATGACACAATCAACATGCTATGTCTAGTAGTTTGGGTCTAGTCCATCACATGATTCTCCTAATGATGTGATCCCGTTATAAAGTAACAACACTTGCCTATGGCCAGGAAACCTTGACCATCTTTGATCAACGAGCTAGTCAACTAGAGGCTTACTAGGGACAGTGTTTTGTCTATGTATCCACACAAGTATTGTGTTTCCAATCAATACAATTATAGCGTGGATAATAAACGATTATCATGAACAAAGAAATATAATAATAACTAATTATTATTGCCTCTAGGGCATATTTCCAACAGTCTCCCACTTGCACTAGAGTCAATAATCTAGTTCACATCACCATATGATTTCAACGAATCCAACACCCATATAGTTCTGGGGTCTGATCACGTCTTGCTCGTGAGAGAGGTTTTAGTCAACGGTTCTGAAACTTTCAGATCCGTGCGTTCTTTACAAATCTTTATGTCATATTATAGATGCTGCTACTACGTGCTATTCGGAAATGCTCCAAATATCTACTCTACTATACGAATCCGTTTCACTACTCATAGTTATTCGGATTAGTGTCAAAGCTTGCATCGACGTAACCCTTTACGACGAACTCTTTAGCCACCTCCATAATCGAGAAAAATTCCTTAGTCTATTTAGTTACTAAGGATAACTTTGACCGTTGATCAGTGATTCAATCTTGGATCACTCTGTGTACCTCTTAACATACTTGCTGCAAGGCACACATCAGGTGCGGTACTCAGCATGGCATACTTTAGAGTCTATGGCTAAGGCATAGAAGATGACCTTCGTCTATTCTCTTTATTCTGCCGTGGTCGAGTTTTGAGTCTTACTCAAATTCACACCTTACAACACAGTCAAGAACTCCTTCTTTGCCGATCTATTTCGAATTCCTTCAAAAACTTGTCAAGGCATGCATCTTGTTGAAACTTCTATTAAGCGTTTTGATCTATCTCCATAGATCTTGATGCTCAACATTCAAGTAGCTCAATCCATGTATTCCTTTGAAAACTCCTTTCAAACAACCTTTTATCCTTCACAGAAATTCTACATTACTTCTGATCAACAATATGTCAACCACATATACTTATCAGAAATTCTATAGTGCTCCCACTCACTTCTTTGGAAATACAAGTTTCTCATAAACCTTGTACAAACCCAAAACCTTTGATCATCTCATCAAAGTGTATATTCCAACTCCGAGATGCTTGCACCAGTCCATTGAAGGATCGCTGGAGCTTGCATACTTGTTAGTATCTTTAGGATCGACAAAACCTTCTAGTTGTATCACATACAATGTTTGCTCAAGGAAACCGTCGAGGAAACAATGTTTTGACATCCTATGTGCGATATTTCAAAAATAATGCAACAACTACTAACATAATTCTAACATACATTTAGCATCGCTACGAGTGAGAAAGTCTCACCATAGTCAACTGTTTGATCATGTCGGAAACATCTTTGCGACAAGTCGAGCTTTTCTTAATAGTGACTTATCACCATCGTCGTTTGTCTTCCTTTTAAGGATCCATCTTTACTCAATAGTCCTACGACCATCAAGTAGTTCTTCCAAAGTCTGCACTTTGTTTTCATACATGGATCCTCTCGCGGATTTCATGGCCTCCAGCCATTTGTCAGAATCCGGGCTCACCATCGCTCCTCCACAGCTCGTAGGTTCATTATTGTTCAACAACATGACCTCCAAGACAGAGTTACCATACCACTCTATAGTAGTACGCGACCTTGTTGACCTACGAGGTTTGTAGTAACTTGATCCGAAGCTCAATGATCACCATCATCAGGTTCCACTTCAATTGGTGTAGGCGCCACAGGAACAACTTCTTGTGCCCTGCTACACACTAGTCGAAGTGATGGTTCAATAACCTCATCAAGTTCTATCACCCTCCCACTCAATTCTTTCAAGAGAAACCTTTCCTCAAGAAAGAACCCGTTTCTAGAAACAAACACTTTGCTTCCGGATCTGAGATAGGAGATGTATCCAACTGTTTTGGATATCTTATGAAGATGCATTTATCCGCTTTGGGTTCGAGCTTATCAGACTGAAACTTTTTCACATAAGCATCGCAGCTCCAAACTTTCAAGAAACGACAGCTTAGATTTCTCTAAACCTTAATCTATATTGTGTCATCTCAATAGAAATACGCGGTGCCCTATTTAAAGTGAATGTGGTTGTCTCTAATGCATAACCCATAAACGATAGTGGTAATTCGATAAGAGACATCATAGTATGCACCATATCAAATAGGGTGTGGCTAAGACGTTCAGACACATCATCACACTATGGTGTTCCAGGTGGCACGAACTGCGAAACAATTTCCACATTGTCTTAACTGCGTACCAAAACTCGTAACTCAGATATTCATCTCTATGATCATATCGTAGACTGTTTATCCTCTTGTCACGACGATCTTCACTCTAAAATAGCTTTGAACTTTTCAACATTTCAGACTTGTGATTCATCAAGTAAATACTCCTGTATCTACTCAAATCGTCAGTGAAGTAAGAACATAATGATATCCACTGCGTGCCTTAGCACTTATTGGACTGCACACATCAAAAATGCATTACTCCCAACAAGTTACTCTACTTGTTTCATGTGGCATGTTTTGCATGTCTCAAGTGATTCAAAATCAAGTCAGTCCAAACGATCCATCAGCATGGAGCTTCTTCATGCATTTTACACCAACATGACTCAAGTGGTAGTGCCACAACTAAGTGGTACTATCATTATTACTTTTTATCTTTTGGCACTAATATTATGAACATGTGTAACACTACGATCGAGATTCAATAAACCATTGAGGGTAATTATTCAAGCAAATAGAATAACTATTATTCTTTTAAATGAATAATCGTATTGCAACAAACACGATCCAATCATGTTCACGCTCAACGCAAACACCAAATAACAATTATTTGGGTTTCACCACCAATCCCGATGATAGAGGGAGCATGCGACGTTTGATCATATCAACCTTGGAAACACTTCCAACACGTATCGTCACCTCGCCTTTAGCTAGTCTCCGTTTATTCCGTAGCTTTCATTTCGTGTTACCAATCACTTAGCAACTGAAGCGGTATCCAATACCCTCGCGCTACTAGGAGTACTAGTAAAGCACACATCAACTTCATGTATATCAAATATACTACTTTCGACTTTGCCAGCCTACTTATCTACCAAGCATCTAGGGTAGCTCCGCCTCAGTGACCGTTCCCCTCATAACAGAAGCACTTAGTCTCGGGTTTGGGTTTAGACTTGGGTCTCTTCATTAGTGCAGCAACTGTTTTGCTGTTTCACGAAGTATCCCTTCTAGCCCTTGCCTTTCATGAAACTTAGTGGTTTTACTAACCATCAACCATTGATGCTCCTTCTTGCTTTCTACTTTCGTAGTGTCATACATCACGAATCTCTCAAGGATCATTGTATCTATCCTTGATATGTTACAGTTCATCACGAAGCTCTCACAACTTGGTGGCAGTGACTTTGGAGAACCATCACTATCTCATCTGGAAGATTAACTCCCACTTGATTCAAGTGATTGTCGTACTCAGACAATCTGAGCACACGCTCAACGATTGAGTTTTTCTCCTTTACTTCATGGACAAAGAATCTTGTCGGAGGTCTCATACCTCTTAACAAGGGCACAAGCATGAAATCACAATTTCATCTCTTTAGAACATCACTCATGTTCCGTGACGTTTCAAAACATCTTCGGCGCCACGCTTCTAAGCCATTAAGTATTTTGCACCGAAATATCGCGTAGTCATCAGAAACGTGTATGTCGGATGTTCACAACATCCACAGACGACGCTCGAGGTGCAGCACACTGAGTGGTGCATTAAGGACATAAGCCTTCTGCGCAGCAACGAGGACAATCCTTAGTTTTAAAGACTCAGTTCGCAAAGTTTGCTACTATGAACTTTCAACTAAATTTTCTCTAGGAACATACTAAAAACAGTAGAGCTATAGCACAAGCTACATCGTAATTCGCAAAGACCATTAGACTATGTTCATGACAATTAGTTCAATTAATCATATTACTTAAGAACTCCCACTCAAAAAGTACATCTCTCTAGTCATTTGAGTGGTACATGATCCAAATCCACTATCTCAAGTCCGATCATCACGTGAGTCGAGAATAGTTTTAGTGGTAAGCATCTCTATGCTAATCATATCAACTATACGATTCATGCTCGACCTTTCGGTCTCATGTGTTCCGAGGCCATGTCTGCACATGCTAGGCTCGTCAAGCTTAACCCGAGTGTTCCGCATGTGCAACTGTTTTGCACCCGTTGTATGTGAACGTTGAGTCTATCACACCCGATCATCACGTGGTGTCTCGAAACGAAGAACTGTCGCAACCGTGCACAGTCGGGGAGAACACAATTTCGTCTTGAAATTTTAGTGAGAGATCACCTCATAATGCTACCGCCGTTCTAAGCAAGATAAGGTGCATAAAGGATTAACATCACATGCAATTCATAAGTGACATGATATGGCCATCATCATGTGCTTCTTGATCTCCATCACCAAAGCACCGGCACGATATTCTTGTCACCGGCGTCACACCATGATCTCCATCAACGTGTCGCCATCGGGGTTGTCGTGCTACTCATGCTATTGCTACTAAAGCTACGTCCTAGCAATATAGTAAACACATCTGCAAGCACAAACGTTAGTTTAAAGACAACCCTATGGCTCCTGCCGGTTGCCGTACCATCGACGTGCAAGTCGATATTAACTATTACAACATGATCGTCTCATACATCCAATATATCACATCACATTGTTGGCCATATCACATCACAAGCATACCCTGCAAAAACAAGTTAGACGTCCTCTAATTGTTGTTGCATGTTTTATGTGGTGACCATGGGTATCTAGTAGGATCGCATCTTACTTACGCAAACACCACAACGGAGATATATGAATTGCTATTTAACCTCATCCAAGGACCTCCTCGGTCAAATCCGATTCAACTAAAGTTGGAGAAACCGACACTCGCCGGTCATCTTTGAGCAATGGAGTTACTCGTAGCGATGAAACCAGTCTCTCGTAAGCGTACGAGTAATGTCGGTACGAGCCGCTTCGATCCAACAATACCGTGGAATCAAGAAAAGACTAAGGAGGGAAGCAAAATGCACATCACCGCCCACAAAAACTTTTGTGTTCTACTCGAGATTACATCTACGCATGAACCTAGCTCATGATGCCACTGTTGGGGAACGTCGCATGGGAAACAAAAAATTTCCTACGCGCACGAAGACCTATCATGGTGATGTCCATCTACGAGAGGGGATTTCCGATCTACGTACCCTTGTAGATCACACAGGAGAAGCGTTAAGAAACGCGGTTGATGTAGTGGAACGTCCTCACGTCCCTCGATCCGCCCCGCGAACCGTCCCACGAACCGTCCCGCGATCCGTCCCACGATCCTCTCCGATCTAGTGCCGAACGGACGGCACCTCCGCGTTCACCACACGTACAGCTCGACGATGATGTCGGCCTTCTTGATCCAGCAAGAGATACGGAGAGGTAGATGAGTTCTCCGGCAGCGTGACGGTGCTCGAGAGGTTGGTGGTGATCTAATCTCAGCAGGGCTCCGCCCGAGCTCCACAGAAACACGATCTAGTGGTAAAACCGTGGAGGTATGTGGTCGGGCTGCCGTGGCAAAAGTTGTCTCAAATGAGCCCTATTACCCCACTATATATAGGAGGGAGGGAGGGGAGGAGGCAGCCTCAAAACCTAAATGTTTGGCCGAAATTGGAGGTGGGGGAGTCCTACTCCAATCCTACTTGGAGTAGGATTCCACCTTTCCCACTTGGAAACTCTTTCCACCTTGTGTTTTTTCCTTCTCAAACCTTATGGGCCTTAGTGGGAACTTATTCCAGCCCACTAGGGACTAGTTTATCTCTTCCCATAGACCATGAGACCCCTTGGGGCGTGACACCCCTCCTGATGGTCCTCGGCACCCCTCCCGGCACTCCCAGTACACTACCGATGAGCCCGAAACTTTTCCGGTAATGCACGAAAACCTTCCGTTACCCAAATGAGGTCATCCTATATATCAATCTTCATTTCCGGACCATTCCGGAAACCCTCGTGACGTCCGTGATCTCATCCGGGACTCCGAACAACATTCGGTAACCAACCACATAACTCAAATACGCATAAAACAACGTCGAACCTTAAGTGTGCAGACCCTGCGGGTTCGAGAACTATGTAGACATGACCCGAGAGACTCCTCGGTCAATATCCAATAGCGGGACCTGGTTGCCCATATTGGATCCTACATATTCTACGAAGATATTATCGTTTGAACCTCAGTGCCAAGGATTCATATAATCCCGTATGTCATTCCCTTTGTCCTTTGGTATGTTACTTGCCCGAGATTCGATCGTCAGTATCCGCATACCTATTTCAATCTCGTTTACCGGCAAGTCTCTTTACTCGTTCCGTAATACAAGATCCCGCAACTTACACTAAGTCACATTGCTTACAAGGCTTGTGTGTGATGTTGTATTACCGAGTGGGCCCCGAGATACCTCTCCGTCATACGGAGTGACAAATCCCAGTCTTGATCCATACTAACTCAACGAACACCTTCGGAGATACCTGTAGAGCATCTTTATAGTCACGCAGTTACGTTGCAACGTTTGATACACACAAAGCATTCATCCGGTTTCAGTGAGTTATATGATCTCATGGTCATAGGAACAAATACTTGACACGCAGAAAACAGTAGCAACAAAATGACACGATCAACATGCTACGTCTATTAGTTTGGGTCTAGTCCATCACATGATTCTCCTAATGATGTGATCCCGTTATCAAGTAACAACACTTGCCTATGGCCAGGAAACCTTGACCATCTTTGATCAACGAGCTAGTCAACTAGAGGCTTACTAGGGACAGTGTTTTGTCTATGTATCCACACAAGTATTGTGTTTCCAATCAATACAATTATAGCATGGATAATAAACGATTATCATGAACAAAGAAATATAATAATAACTAATTATTATTGCCTCTAGGGCATATTTCCAACACCAATACTGGTGGCGTGCAATTGACCTCTCTAGAAAGCACAATCCTAGAAGTTTGCGTTTAAGCACCCTCCGTAGTCTGATTTCAGCTGGAGAAAGCTCTCTCCCTTCCATAGCCCCATCGAGCTGCTTGATGATCTCAAGCGTGATTGCAATCTAGATTCTGGATCTTGACATTCCCGATCCACCGGTCGCTCCAGCTCTGTAGCTTCCTAGTTGTCCCGCGCAACTTGTTGTCGAGAACCAATGAAAAAAGGCTCCTAAATTGATACCTAATAATAGCTTAGCAGCTCCTTCGTTTTACTAAAAAGCCAAGTTCGGACAAGCAACTCGGAAGGAGGATCGGCCTGGAGGAGAAGACTCGCCTGCACTCAGGCTTGTCAAGCCCGGGGGGCCTTTAGGGAATTTTGGAGGATCACATACAGATCTGGAACCAAATCAGAAGTCGGTAATAACCTCACCTTGCTTTTTTAATGTTTCACAAGTAAAAGTAGGTACTGGCCAGGCGAAAGTAGATAGGGACTCCCACTGTAGATGTGGACAAAGGGGTTGCCGCTTGATGGCACCGACGCCCAAGCCTCCGCCACAACCTCCTTACAGCCATCTGCCTTCGTCTAGAAAGACTCAAAACGGAAACGTTTCCCGGCATGAAAGTCTGCATGCAGGTCCAGAGGAGTGGGCAGTGGTCCGACACTGTTGTGCCTAACACCGACACGTGACACGTCGGATACAACGCCTCCCAGTCTAATAATTCATCACAAAAATCAATACAAATCAAATAGTTCAACGAAGCAAGCTCATTATTCGAACACAAATTAAAACACATCGAACTAGGTGTTGCCCTTGAGCCTCCATAGGTGCCCCACCATATCGTGTTGCAGTTCTTGATGCACTAGTGGGTCTCGGATCTCATCACACTGTTAGACATTGTAATATTAGGCGTGCGTGTTTGTTTAAGTTAGGATTGATCTTGTAGATATATCCTTTGTATAGATAAAGATCAATCCTAACCACCTTGTAAATCTTGTGTATTTGGTTGGCTTATGCCCTATATAAACACGCACACGTCCCTGCATAATGCATACGTTTCTACCCCAGTTATTTTCACATGGTATAAGAGCCTCTCTCTTCCCATCTATGTCCAACCCCTCCTCCACCACCGCCGCCGCCGCGATGAACTCCGCCACCTCCCTTGCTTCCCTCGGCCACACAAGCACCGAGAAGCTTTCCCGAGAGAACTTTTTGATGTGGAAGGCACAAGTTCTTCCTCACATCAGGGCTACCGGCCTGATGGAGTACCTTGATGGTACTTCTGCGGCGCCCCCTGCTGTTCTGGCCACGGAGACGGAGGTCTCCGGGAAGAAGGAGACGATCTCGACTCCCAACCTGGCGTACACCGCGTGGTACAGTCAGGACCAACAGGTTCTGACTTTCCTCCTCGCATCCCTCACCCGGGATGTCCTTCTGCAAGTCCACACCATCACCACCTCCTCCGACGTGTGGCAGATGCTCCTCATGCTTTTTGCGGCACAGTCCCATGCTCGCAAGATCCAACTTCGCGGCCAACTTTCCACATCACGCAAAGGTGATCTCTTCGCTGCTTCCTATTATGCTAAGATGAAAGGCTTCGCAGATGAACTTGCGGCGGCCGGGACTCCTGTTGATGAAGATGAGGTTGTCTCTCATATCCTGCACGGTTTGGATTCGGACTACAACTCCTTTGTGTCTGCGATCTCAACCCGTGCAGCCGCAGACAATCCCATCGGCCTCGGTGAGCTGTTTTCCCTACTCCTGTCTGCCGAAACAAGGATCGAGTCCCAGAACCCTACTGCCACCCACTCCATCAACCTCGCATCCAAGGGGGGCCGCCGTGGTGGTCCTGCTCGTACATCTACCGGTGGTGGTGCCGCCTTCCCCAACACTTTCGGCACCACTGCTACACCACCAGGAGGAGGCGCTGCTCATCCTCAAGGCCCTCTCATCTACCAGATCTGCAAGTATGCTGCCATGGTGCTTGGTCCTGCAAAAAGTGCTTTGACAAGACCTTCAACAACAACCCCAAGCGCCAAGGCAATCCTCCCAAGTCTGCCAATGCCGATGCTCCCTCCTATGGTGTTGATACTAACTGGTATCTCGACACGGGGGCAACGGATCATGTGATCGGTGAGCTAGAGAAGCTTACGGTGTGTGATCGCTACACCGGGCCGAAACAAATCCATACTCAAATGGTCAAGGTATGGAAATTGCACATATTGGTCATGCACTTCTTCCTACCCCTCATGAGTCTCTCAAGCTAAATAATATTCTTCATGTACCTAGTGCCACCAAAAGTCTTCTTTCCGGCCATCACCTCGCCAAAGATAGTGATGCCTACCTTATTGTTTACCCTGAGTTCTTTTCTGTGAATGATCAGGCAACGGGGAACACAATCCTTCACGGTCCAAGTAGAGATGGACTCTACCCAATCCATGGCTGACCAGCTACCCCTGGACGTCAGGTTCTTGGAGTCGTCAAGCCATCTACCTCTAGGTGGCATAGGCGTCTAGGACATCCCTCCTTCCTAGTGGTGTAGCAAATTCTTCGTAATCATCATCTTCCCGTGTCCAATAAAACAGATCATCATTTAGTTTGTGATGCTTGTCAAATGGCTAAGAGCCATCAACTCCCTTACTCTCGTTCAACTAGTGTATCTCATGCTCCTTGAGAGCTTATTTTTTCCGATGTATGGGGCCTTGGGCCTCTTTCTGTAGGCAAACAAAAATACTATGTTAGTTTCATCGATGATTTTAGTAAGTTCAGCTGGATTTACCTTATCAAACATAAGTCTGATGTGTTCCAAAAATTTCACCTCTTTCAAGCTCTAGTTGAACGTCTATTTGATAAGAAAATCATTGCCATGCAAACTGATTGGGGAGGTGAATATCAAAAGTTGAATCAATTTTTTGAAAGCATTGGGATTACACATCATGTTTCCTGCCCTCATGTTCATCAACAAAATGGTTTCGCTGAACGCAAACACCGTCACATTGTTGAAGTAGGCCTCTCTCTTTTAGCCCATGCATCCATGCCACTCAAAATTTGGGATGAGGCTTTCCTCACGGCTGTCTACCTTATAAATAGGGTTCCTAGTCGTGTCATTCATAACCAAACCCCACTCAGACGTCTCTTTAACATCACACCTGATTATTCTTCTCTTCGTATTTTTGGGTGTGCAGTTTGGCCAAACTTGCGCCCATTCAACAAACACAAACTTGAGTATCGTTCTAAACAATGTGTGTTTCTTGGCTATAGTCCACTACACAAAGGGTATAAATGCCTCGATGTGTCCACGGGTCGGGTTTATGTCTCTCGTGATGTTGTTTTTGATGAGCACATTTTTCCCTTTGCTGCCCTCCACCCTAATGTCGGCGCCCAACTTCGTGCAGAACTTGTCCTTTTACCTTCTCTTTTTCCTCCACAGCCGGCCCAAGTACCTCTCGAGGAAGTGCATACTAATACTGTGTCTATTTCCCATACCAGTGCTCCAGGATCTAATGAAAATTGTGCAAGAAGTGATGATTTTATGCAGGTCACCGATGCTGCAGAATCACCAGCCGCAGAAAATCCTACTGGCGCGGATTCCCCTGCCGATCCTCCTGCCCGATTCGCCTCGGGATCGTGCGCGGCAGGCGCGTCAGGCGCATCAGCACCGGGATCGCGTGCCTATCCGGCCCACTCCCGCCCGACCTTGCCGCCCCACGTGGCGCGGCCTCATGCGCGGACTCGGGTGGCTCCGCCTCGGGCCCGGGTCGGTCTGCCGACATCGTCCACTTGCGGGACCTGGCGCGGGACCCAGGGCTATCCCGATCGGCTATGCAATCCTCCTCGGGTCTGCCCCGGTCGGCTGCCACGCCGGTCCCCCCCTCGGCTGCAACGTCCGCGACGGCTGCTGCGGCGCCAACTCCTCCTGCCCGTGGGCCGTCTCCTTCACCGATTCTGGAGCCGCCCGCGACGGCTGCTGCGGCGCCAACTACCGCTGGCTGTGGGCCATCCTCTCCACACATTCTGGAACCGCACGGTTCCGCAGCGTCACCCGACCACGTGTCGGCTCCTGATTCGCTGCTTGACGTAGATGCTGCTGGGTCCGTGTCGGCGGCCTCGTCTGATGCTCCTGCTGCATATCGGCGTCGCCAGGCTCTCCAGCCACCCCCGCCGCCTCCTCCTCCTGATCGTCCTCATACACGGTCACGCAGTGGTACTCTCAAACCCAAAGAATATAAAGATGGTTGTATCCGTTGGGGCTCCTTTTGTGCTACAGGTGAACCACAAAATTTGTCGGAGGCCCTTGCTCATTCTCGTTGGAAGGAGGCCATGGATGAGGAGTATCGTGCACTTATGGAAAATCGTGCGTGGCATCTTGTGCCACACCAGAAAGGTACAAATCTTATTGACTACAAGTGGGTATACAAGATTAAACGTAAGTCTGATCGCCGTATTGATCGTTATAAAGCACGATTGGTTGCAAAGGGTTTTAAACAGCGTTATGGTCTGGATTATGAGGACACCTTTAGCCCTGTTGTCAAAGCTGCCACTATCAGGTTAATTTTGTCTATAGCTGTCTCTAAAGGATAGTGCATGCGACAGTTGGACATCAAGAACGCGTTTTTACATGGTGTTCTGGAAGAGGATGTGTTCATGAAAAAACCTCCTGGGTATGTGGATCCACAGTGACCTCATCTTGTTTGCAAACTTGATAAAGCTCTTTATGGTCTTAAACAAGCACCAAGAGCCTCGTACTCACGTCTCTCTCAAAAGCTGCAGTCACTTGGTTTTGTGCCTTCTAAGTGTGATACATCTCTGTTTCTATATTCACGGGCTGGTATAATCATTTTTATGCTTATATATGTGGATGATATTATTGTCACCAGCTCGCACCCTCAGGCAGTTGAAGCTCTCCTTGCTGACTTACACATAGATTTTGCTCTCAAGGATCTTGGCTTCCTTCACTATTTCCTTGGTATTGAGGTAACTCCTGTTGATGGTGGTATCCTGTTATCTCAAAGTAAGTATTTACTTGAATTACTGCAACGAGTGGCTATGCCAGGATGCAAGCCTGTTAGCACCCCTCTCTCCACCTCTAAGAAGCTGTCTTTGTTTGATGGTCAACCCCTTGGGGATGAGGATTCTACTCAGTACCGCAGTGTTGTTGGGGCATTGCAATATCTCACACTAACTCGTCCTGATATTTCCTTTCCAGTCAATAAGGTTTGATAATTTGTGCATGCTCCTACTACTGTCCATTGGACTTCTGTAAAAAGGATTCTTAGATATTTGCAAGGCACTTTGTCTCATGGTCTTTCTATTCGCAAATCTAACTCCATGTTGGTAAGTGCTTTCTCTGATGCTGATTGGGCTGGCTGTCCTGATGATAGAAAGTCCACTAGAGGATTTGCTGTATTTGTTGTTAGTAACCTTGTTTCTTGGGCTGCTCGCAAGCAACCTACTGTGTCTCGCTCCCGCTCCAGTACTGAAGCTGAATATAAGGCACTTGCCAATGCCACAGCTGAAATCATTTGGGTACAAAATCTATTGACCGAGTTGGGGATTGCTCATCCTACTGCTGCCTCTCTCTGGTGTGATAACTTGGGTGCAACCTACCTATCTGCCATTCCCATTTTTCATGCTCGTACCAAGCATATTGAGATTGACTATCATTTTGTTCGTGAACGGGTTGCTCAGAAGTTGTTGCATATTCGGTTCATTCCAACAGGAGATCAAGTGGCGGATGGTTTCACTAAACCGCTTACCGCTCGACAGTTAGATATTTTTCGTCACAATCTCAACTTAGATAAGTTGTGATTGAAGGGGAGTGTTAGACATTGTAATATTAGGCGTGCGTGTTTGTTTAAGTTAGGATTGATCTTGTAGATATATCCTTCGTAAAGATAAAGATCAATCCTAACCACCTTGTAAATCTTGTGTATTTGGTTGGCTTATGCCCTATATAAACACGCACACGTCCCTGCATAATGCATACGTTTCTACCCCAGTTATTTTCACACACACATATTTAGGAAGACAAGCCATGCTGCCGGTACGTGGTGGTCAATAGCTGGAGGAGGACCGTGCGTGAAATATGGTATCTCCGACTTCGTGGTCGAAGTTCTCGAGAGCTCGCCCAAGAGCGGGATGGAGGCTCTCGCGGCAAAACCCTCTCTTTCCAACGGGGGAATGGCCTTTCTATCGACGGAGGAGCGACTGTGGGTAGGTGGGTGGCGCCGGGATCAACATGGCGGCGAAAGGGGAAGTATCGTCATGTTGCTGGTGGGCCGAATCTGGACGAAAAAATGCGTTTCTCGCTTGAGAATGGTGACCCACGCTCCAGTTTTCCTTTCACCGGAGCCCCAAAGTGGCACCAAGTGCGTTTGACTTCGTCTCGGATCGCCTAGTAAAAAATGAACTGAACCGGCGGAATTCGATGTTCTAGAACACGACTATGTCGTTTTTTCAGCGCCGACGATAAAAGGGCCTTGAAAGGGCATGTAGATGCTCTTAGCTTGGATTTCGAGATCCCTGCATCTCTTAATGCTCTCCAGGCAACATGGACATTTGCCGGTGATACTTTTGTTAATCAACGCACATTAGCTCACACCGAGAGAGAAGGCATCAATCGCACTCTAACCTTACGAAGTGTATATATATTACTCTATTATTTAACACACACAGTTGATGCTGCTCAACGACATGCCCTTGTTAGATTCAACCAGTGTTTGTTGGACGGTGTACAGTACCGGCCTGGAGATTAACATACATGTTTGTCCAAAGCTCCGTCCTCGTGTTCTACAGAAAGGCTCAAGAAAATCATCAGTATGTTTGCTTGTCTTTTCTTCTAATTTACTTGCTTAGCGACGCGTTTTAGCGCGTGGACAGCTGGGATCAGAACGTGCTTGCATGTATATGAAGTTTTTTTAAGTATAAGCTAAGGACAAGCATCTATAATTGGATCCCTTATATCCGTCTCAAAAGACTTGGATACGTTGTATGATCAGTGACTGGTCACAAAAACGCAACCCAACCAAACCCTTCATGTCCATCTCAAATGCCCGGACTGACCGACACCTTTCATATTTATCTTAAATATGAGGACGATACGAAGATTTGCGGATGCGTCCGGACACGCCAGGTCAGTCTGTCACATAAGACACCATCACACTCCGAATCATTTTTTTTACCGGTCACGTGTAAATGGTCAAACATATGAGAAAGAATATGAAAAATGCGACTGTGCAGACAAGAAATAGGAGTTAGATTTGATAGTGTTCGGTCACTCACCGAACGATCCGCGAGCGTTTAAGGTCTCAGATTTATAAGTTCCGACTGTACATGTTCTAAAACCACAAAGGTCCGTGACTCTGTGTTCACTGTGTGCCAGTGTCCATTTATTTGCAAGACAAAGCACGAAAAACAGATTAATGGCTACCGCAAACGCTCATAGGAGAAAATCTCTTACCGTGATGCCCGATCCAATAGGTGTTGCGCTCGCTTTCGTGAACCGCGTGGGGGGAATGGATCGAGGCCGCCTGTTTATTTAAAAAAAGGAAAGAGGCAAAGAAGCGGCGCATGCGCACACATGGGGATGGCATTTTTGCCACCCTCGTGTTGCGGTTTGGTTGTAGATCCAGTGACAGTGCTCGTCACAAGACAAAAAGCTCCCTGCCTCTGCCTGCAAGGCCCAGCTCACCAGCAAGGAATATCTTAAGCATACGATCACAAGCTGCATCCGTCCAGCTGCAGCCGCAGTCGCCACCCACCACCACTAGAGCCATCAAAGTGGGAGTCGACAAAAAAGAATCAGCACTTGCTTGGCTTTCCAGCTAGTAATTCAGCTTGCCGTGAAAGGTCTAGAGTAATACAGATCGAGGCCTTTCACGGCGTCGGTGGACCGGCTAGCAGCAATGGCGCGCGCGTCCGGCGTCGGCGCCGCGATGCTCGTCGTCGCGCTCGCCGCCTTGTCGGTCGTCTTCGCGCCGGGGGTGACGGCGCAGACCGGCAGCTGCGACGACGCGCTGCCGCCCGAGCTCGTCGGCAACTACTCCGGGCTGGCCTGCAGCCCCGTCTGGAACAACTTCGTGCTCCGGGTAAGCGCCGCCGCGAGCTAGACACTAGGCTGTAGATCCGGGGTGATCTTGGGGGACCGGGAGCGTTCTTGATTACAGTACCTCTGTCTGACCGAACCGATCCTGCTGTCTCCTCGTCCACCAGTACGCGCAGGGCGGGGACAACGTGCTGCGGGTGGTGCTCTCGGCGATGTACAGCTCCGGGTGGGTGGGGATGGCCTTCTCCAAGGACGGCCTCATGGTGGGCTCGAGCGCCATGGTTGGGTGGGTCGGCAAGACGGGGCAGCCCCACGTCAAGCAGTTCGCCCTCAACGGCAAGGCGCCCTCCATGGTCGTCGCCGACAGGGGATTCCTCGTCTCCAACAACCGCGACCACACCGTCCTCGTCAAGCAGGCCAAGATCTACCTCGCCTTCCAGCTCAAGTTCGACTCGCAGCTCAAGCAGCAGCAGGTGCTCTTCGCCTTCGGCTCTGCCATCCCTGTCAACGACCGTCTTGCCGAGCACCAGGGCAAGACGTCCATCACCTTTGATTTCACCACAGGTGAGTTGGGTTCCTTCCTTCGCGTCTGCTAAGCATCTAATGCAAACTTACCTTACCCAACGGAAATATAAATACTCCATCAATGCACAAACGTGATAGCTCATTATAAGTACGTTTGGAACTGTTGCTTCAGTAAATGTTAATTAGTTATGGAAGTTTTTATTGTCGAGCACCTGACAAATTCTAGCTAAATGTAAAAAAAATGCCTGTGACAGTTCAGTGTGATCTGATATGTCCTGATCGAATGAGATACCATATCTTTGACAAATCAACTGAGCAAGGCAGCTTAAACATTAGCGATGTGATGACTCAGTCACCAAGCCATCGAAACTTATTCGGTCACTTTAGTGGAGTAGTAGTTTGCAGGATGAGCCATTCCTAAGATGATGAAACAATTTGGCACTTTGTTTGCAGGCAGCTCTTCAGGTTCCTCCTTCCCGAATGGCCTAAAGAGGACTCATGGGGCGCTCAACCTGTTCGCTTGGGGTGTCCTCCTGCCCATCGGGGCCATTATCGCTCGGTACTGCAGGGGATGGGACCCTCTGTGGTTCTACCTTCATGGTGGTATCCAGTTCGTCGGCTTCATCCTCGGCCTGGCCGGCGTTGTCGCTGGAGTATCACTCTACGGAAAGATCCAAGCAGATGTTCCGGCACATAGAGGCCTTGGCATATTTGTGCTTGTGCTAGGTATCCTCCAGGTATGTGATATCTGCTTCCCTTCTTGTAACAACCATGCCACCAGCCATCATTAGTTATACAACGAAGAACAAAAATCCCGCAAAAAAAGGTTCATAAAACTGTTCTAAATGGACTGAATGTATGTGTAACCTTGCAGGTTCTTGCATTCTTCCTACGGCCCAACAAAGACTCGAAGTACCGGAAATACTGGAACTGGTATCACCATTGGGTAGGCAGGCTTGTTCTCTTCTTTGCGGCAGTTAACATTGTGGTGGGAATCAAAGTTGGAGGCGCTGGTAACTCGTGGAAGATCGGCTATGGTTTCAACCTGGCCATCCTTCTGATCACTATCATCACCCTCGAAGTCCTCGTGTGGACAAGGTGGAAAAACAACAGCGGTCCTGCGACGACGACATACTAACTATGCTTGACTAGGGTTCTTGTTTTGTGAACCACTGAAGGCCCTATAATTTTCATTCGTTTCCTTCTTCTTGTGCTGTTGCAGTAAGCATGTAATCTATTCTGCAGGATCTTGTAGCAAGGATCTGCAAGACTAGTGTATCGATGATGAGTTTTGGATTTGAAATGTAGTGTTTGAATGTAGTACTACTCCAATGTTGTTGTTTGCGTGACGAAGAGTGAATGGTGACGCCTTTCCTGGTTCGGTTAGGGTGTGTTTGGTTGAAGAATGAGGTGGAACGTAATGGAATGATTCCATGACATTCCATTCCACAAGATTACGTTTCTATGTTTGGTTGAAATAATAAATGGAACGGGTCCGCCGCCGCCGCCGCCACACATGCTCCTCGAGCCGCCGTCGCACCTACTCGGGCCGCCATCGCCGCACCTGCTCGGGCCGCCACCGCCGCACCTGCTCCTCGAGCCGCCGCCGGAGAGGGAGGGGGCGGTGCACCTGCTCGGGAGAGGGAGAGGGCGCCGCCGGAGAGGGAGAGGGCGGCGCACCTGCTCGGGCCGCCGCCGCCACACCTGCTCCTCGAGCCGCCGCCGCACCTGCTCGGGCCGGCACCGCCGCACCTGATCGGGCCGCCGCACACCTGCTCCTCGAGCCGCCGCAGACGGAGAGGGAGAGGGCGCCGCCGGAGAGGGAGAGGGCGGTGCTGGATAGGGAGAGGGAGAGGGCAGCGCCGAAGACGGTTCCGCGTGGTTCCTCCGATTTGGAGGTACCAGCGCATTCGGGGTCTTGGAGGAATATGCCGTTCCGGAGAATGAGTTGGTTCCGGTTCCTCTACCCAACTAAACACGAGAACGACCCCTCGGAACGGAATGGACCCGTTACATTCCACTTGATGAGAGTAACCAAACACACCCTTAATTTTGGGGCATGCCTCGTGAAGCCTGCTGTCATGGGCGAATCTAGTGGGGATGTCATGGGTGACATGCCACCCCCTCCAAAATTGTAAAATTAATTTTACTCTTTATGCACTAAATATAAATAGAGAAGCACTTCGGTACAACCCCCACTAAACGTATAAGGGCAGTATGGTCATTACACGTTCTGTACATTATCCGTCGCCCCATCCGCCCGCCCGTCGTACGCCCGCCCGTCCGTCGTACGTACGCCACATCAGCCCACGCGTCGACGGTTTGGTTGGAAAAAAGAAGAAAAGACCTATCTTCATCACGCCCGCCTCCGCCGCCGCGACTCCACCACGCGATGTATTTACCGCCGTCTCCGGCGCCGACGTGGCTCCACCACCCGCACGTCTCCGCCGACGCCGCGAGTCCAGCACGCGTCGCCTTCACCGCCGATAGGACTCCCCCCACCGTCTCGTCTCCACCGCCGCGAGTCCACCACGCGACGTCTTCTCCGCCACCGCCGGTACGCCGCCGCACACGTCTCCACCGGCGACGTGACCCTCTCCCTCCGCTTCGACGTCAGCGGTTGCAGTGACCGACGTGGCATCAACGTCGAACGATGTCGATCAACCCTTCGACGACGGACAGTAAGTTTTTTCATTTAATCCATACAATTTTTCATGATTTCATTGTATGAGTGTTTATTGTGACATTGACACAACACCTATTGAAAGGTTTATTAATAGAGCAAGACAACACCTGATATGCTGGCGATGAATCTAGTAGTGAGGATGAATCTTCGTCATTGAATGCAAATAAATCACTCGGACACAACTATATGAGTGAGGATGAATCATATAGTGGTAATGTAAGTGTTGTGTACGTTGACTATAAATAATGAAAATATAAGCTATTACATTAACACTTACAATTGCTATTGAATTTAAATAGGTGCATGCCAATGATGACAATGACGATTATGATATAGATGATCAATCTTATGCTGAAAGTGGAACCCATGTATGTTTCAAATATGTTGTTGTATTATTACTAACATACAAATTGTATTACCACTTACACTTTTGAATCTGCATAGAGAAATATCAATGGTGACACTGAGGCGAGAACCTTACATGATGACAATGATGAGGATGATGACAATAATGAGGATGATAACAATGATGAGGATGGTGATAATGATGAGGATGATGATAATGATGAGGATGATGACAATGCATCTAATGAAGGAAATATGAGCGAAGTAAGTTATATTACATGTTCAAATTACTCATGAAAACTCAAAACATATCAAAAGATTGACGAACATGGTGATATGTCTTATTTTGCAGGGGGTGTTGATGGTTCTAATGGGAACGATGAGCATGTTGGTGATCTTGATTTTGACCTTGACATCGGCTATGATGAATATCAGCAAGAGACATTGGATAGGCATTGGAAAGTCATGGCCAAGACATTCAGGTCAGAAGGAGAGGCGTACATGTTCTATAACCAGTACGCGAAAGATCGTGGATTCAGTATCAGGAGGGACTGGAAAAGATTTGGAAAAGGTTCCCAAAAAGTTTTACGCATGAGGAGGTATCTCTGTTCCAGGGCAGGAAAACGACAGGCAAAAATTTTAATCATGGAAGGCCGGACCCGCAGACTGAGAACGGAGAGTCGATGTTTCTGTGAAGCCCATTTAAAAGTGAAGCTTGATAGAAAGAGTGGACTTTGGTATGTCAGCAGTTTCTTCTATGATCACAACCATGTTCTTGCAAAACCGGACAAAGTCCCTTTCCTCCGGTCTCACAATGTGATCAAAGATTTCCAGAAAGCAGAGATTTTAGCTATGGCAGGAGTTGTGATAAGAAAGCATATCATTTTTGATAACTTTGTCAGCTTGTACGGTTCGTACGCTAAGACAGGGTCTGGAAGGAGGAAATTGTATAATATGTGCTACAGGGAGAAGATGAAACTGCTTGTCGAAGGTGATGCTGACACTGCTATAGGAATCATGTTGGCTAGAAAGGACAGGGATCCGGATTTCTTCTTTGAGCATACTGTTGACGCTGAAGGTAGGCTGAACAACCTGTTCAGGTGTGATTCGCAATCACGTCGGAATTATCTTGACTATGGTGATGTCACTTTGTTCGACAATACGTACAAGATGAATAGGTATGGAATGCCATTTATCCCTTTTGTTGGTCTCAACAACCACCGTTGCACTACGGTTTTTGCATGCGCCATTGTTTTAGATGAGACTGAAGGTACGTATGTTTGGCTGCTAGAGACGTTTTTGAAAGCTCACTGTCAGAAGAAGCCCCAGTCTGTAATTACTGATGGAGATGCAGCGATGATAAGGGCTATCAGGAAGGTGCTTCCTGACGTGTGGCATCGTCTATGTTCATGTCATATTGAAAAAACATGCACAAACACCTCCACCACAAGTCATTGAAGGAATTCAGGTCACTCTTGTACTACGCCACCACACATACAGTTTTCAAGGAGAGATGGGCCGCGTTTGTTCAGAAATGGCAGACGGAGAAAACAAAAACATGGCTCCATAGGATGTACAGGAAGAAGAAGCTTTGGGCTGCATCATATTTGTCTGGTGGGTTATTTCTTGGTATGCGTAGTAATCAGAGGAGCGAGAGCCTGAACTCATGCCTGCACCTACATCTGGACTACGGTATGACAATTGTTGATATGATTGTACACTATGAGAATTGCATCATGCGCCTGCGCGAGAATGAATCACATGACGATTGCATGGCCTCAGATACTCTACCAGTAGCAGTGACTGAGTGTAAGACCATTGAGGTGTTTGCTGCCAAAGCATTCACGAAGGCAAACTTTTACATCTTGCAGGAAGATTTAAAAAAGGTACATCAGCTTGAGGTAATTGATAGATTAAGAGGATCAGACAGTCACATATTCGTGGTTGCTTGGAAAAATAACAGGGATCATAGGTTTAATGTGGATTACGCACCAGGTAACTCTGCAGAAACTATAAAGTGCAGTTGTCGAAGTATGACTCGCCAAGGACTTCCTTGCAAGCACATTCTTCATGTTTTGAATGCACTCGACTTACCTGCAATACCTAAGTGTTGTATCCAGCGACGGTTCACGAAGAAAGCAAGATCTCGATTGCCTGTAAAGCGCATCAGCGATCTGTTTTCATGGGGTTGTACGGGTAAGGAGGCCAGAGCTAGATATAGTAAGTTGAGCAGTGTATCTGCAGAAGCTTCTCATATCGCATGTCATAACCCATTCTTATTCGACAAGATGCTGGCAACAATGGAAGAAATTATAGCGAATAAGGACATCTTGAATAATGAAGAACCCAGTCAGCAAAGCTTTGTGAGTAATGGTGAATTTCAGCCTAAGCAGAATCATATTCGTATTCGTGATCCAGTGAAGGTGTCCACCAAAGGGGCACCTAAACAGAATATTAGAGATCAGGTAAGAATGGTCCTGAGGTGACCAAAAAAGGAAGACCAAAAATATTTGATGAGAAAAGCGGACGTCTATGTAGACTATGCAGACTTCCAGGTCATAACAAGGCCACTTGCAACCAAAATTCAGAGTACGTATGTTGTTTTGTTATTTTCCTTATGTTGTTTCGTTTCGGTAATTATTTTTTTATAACCTATAGTTTATTTCATGCACTAACTGGGTTTGAAGACAAAAGCGGTGTTATTGTAATCTTGAGATTTTTATATGTGCAATAATATTGTGTTACATAAGAAAATATGTATATGTTTTTCATGTTATTTAAGACAATACATATATGTTTTTCATGTTATATGTTGTTCATTTTATATAAGACAATACTATATGCACTTCAACCAACATCGATTGTGCTATTTTTAATGCAAAATGCATGTACCGGCGCCATGACGGCGCTGTGTGTTCTGGGTAAAATCCCGTCGCGCCGACTGCATGCGTCGACGTCACGCGGGAGCAGTTGACCCCATCGTTTTCTGGGCAAAAAAACGTCGCGCCGACTGCATGCCCCGACGCCACGCGAACGCAGATGCCCCGCCGGTTTTTTTCGTGCAAAAAACGTCGCGCCGACTGCATGCCCCGACGCCACACGGACGCAGTTGACCCCCGATGTTTTTTTTTCTTGCAAAATATGTCGCGCCAACTGCATGTCCCGACGCCACGCGGACGCAGTTGACCCCGTCCGTTCGTTCATTCAAAAAACGTCGCGCCGACTGCATGCACCGAAGTTGATAGAATTTTCAACAACAACGTAATATTTATATATTACTAAAACTATATAATTACTACTACGTATAAAATCTTTAAACACAAAATATGATAAAATAATCTAGTCCTGTAGTAAACTCAAACACGCATGAATCTCCTCTGATGTCATCTATTTCTTTCTCCTTGCAATCCTAATAACTTTGTCTTTAATTTCCCCAAGTGTGTTCTTCAAAGAAAAAATAATTTGCGCTATCATTAGCTCCCTCGCATCATCAATTGATCTCTGCAAAACAACACTCAAATCATTTTAGTCCACTATAAGTGTTCATAGTAAAGAGTACTAATATTAGTTTTGTACCTGTGAAAAAGATCGATCCCATGTATCGCCATTCCAATTTTTAAAGCAATGAAGAACAAATAATCCACATGAGTTCCTGATGCATGTAATTAACAATAAATAATTATGCATCACACATATAATACATCAACGTTATATTCAACTACATACTCACCCATCTTCTTGTTGAGGCATGTCGTAGGTTTTAATAGGCCATGTGGATACATCCGGATACTGCACAGATCCGGTTGCATTTGCTTCTGCAATATCTGTTCCAATTTCTCTTCTCTAAAATAGCAATAAAACGCAAGAAACTTTCAATAAATAATGTAAACAAACGATGGTTCCGCAATGCAAATATGTATTAAAGCCTACCAAGTCCTCAACGAGTTTTCTAGTTGTACTATCAAGTTCTTTTCCCATCAATGAGTCTAGAACCTGGAACTCTTCCTTTTCCTTATGCATGACGATCGTAACTCAATGGGTGTTATCCTTGTTGAGAGCCATATAAGCCTGCATAAAGAAAAAAAAGAAAATATTAACTAGATCAATGCAACATTTGTTATACTAGTGCATTATTTGTATACATTACAACCACAAGAGCATACCTTAGGTGCTTTGAAATACTCGTTGAGACACCTATTTACGGGTTCATTAGAATTTGACACTTTTTCATACTCATTACCATTTAAATTCTTATCCTTTCTATATTCAAGAAGCCACTTCACCCTCCAAGTAGGTATTATGTAACGTTCGTCTTTAGCTTCCCCCAACAAAAAAGATGAGTACGCATTCATAACCTGAAAATAATATAACAAATGTAATGATTGTACTTTGTTGTCAAATATAATGTTAAAAATATAAATAACTTACATCGCCGCTTATCCATTGGCGGTTCAGAATCTGACAAGCTCTCTGTGCAGTCAAGGCGTCGGTCACGCTATCATTGAAAATTTCTGTAGCTTTATGTTTCTTTGAGCGCTCACATGCGCATAAGAACATAACACTCGCTTTTATCACGTCGACGTCAGCACTTGTTTTCTTACCATCTACTTTATTAAACAGTTCTGCAAATCACAAATTAAAATTAGTAAGGGTAACTCTACAATAAACTTTGTTTTGCAAAAACTATATTGATTCATAACAATCTTACTCGCTTTGGGAGAAAGTTTTGCACGCTTGATGGGTTTAACAACAACAAAAGGAGACTTTATGGCTCTTGATGCAGTGCGTTTACGTTTGTCAATCCCCTTTTCCACTTTCTCATCTACTTCATTATAATGACCCGACCCGTGTGATTAAATTTCATTTGTATCTAAAGACGTGACCGCCTTCTCATCTGATACCTCAGGTACTTCGATAGGATCACTCCAATCACCCTTGAAACTATTCAGATATTCTGGAGTGCAATAATAAGGTACCTTACCTTCATCATCGTCCTTTTGCTTATTAATTTTACCTTGAGAAGGTGTGCGATAGTAGTCCTTATCACACTGATAAACAAACTCCTTATGACCAAATGCACCATCATTTATAGATTCATTAATGTCACCATATAGATTCTCTTCTTCCTCCATGTTACCGGTTCTATAGAACACACCGGTTTTGTTCATTTTCTCAATCATCCTCTAAAAAAATATTTATTAACAAGAGTTATGTAAGTCAATGAAATACATTATGCACGATAGTAAAAATGTGTTGCGTCGTTACCCGTGCGCATAACTCTGGCAAGCGATGCATTTCCTTGTGTATTTCCTTCAGCTCATGCCAAATGCGGTCCATAACATTGCTCGCGGAAGCCTCTGATGTGTTGCTCTCTTTCTTCTTTAAACTAACAGTAGATTTTTTAGTACTTGATTTTTTATTTTTTTCAGCTTGTTCTTGCGCATTTTTTTTATCCTATACTCATATGTAATATTGTCATCAATCTACAAAAACAATAATTAGAGAGCGATAATTATACATCAAATTTAGACAATAAGTCGAACCATGGAAATGTAACATTAAAAAATAAATTTAGAGAATATGGATTACCATTCCAACACCACGACCATAATCATAGTCGTATTTGTCTCTTTTCTCCGCGAGAGGTTCCGTCGAGTTCTTCATCAAGGGGCTCATAAGTGACAACGGATCATATTTTGGATCTATAATTGGTTGTACCTTTTCCCAATATGCATACTGCAGTACACCAAATAAATTTAAATAATATATATTTGACTAACAATACGTGAGTAATAATTCGAATAATACATACCATCAAAAGGGCAAGGTTTCCATGTGGCCATTCCCTAACACAGCCATCCTCTAGAACCTTTCCAATCTCCGAAAGAAAGAACTTCAAAGTAAACTCGTTCCAGTTGAACTTACTTATCATCCTTTTGTCCTTAACTAAGGCATAATATTCCTTCGGAATATATTCATGGGAGACTGGTGCGATTACTGTTCCCAACAAAACTAGAAACGTCATTCGGACAAAGTCATCATCCGTGTTTTCATTCTTCACAATTTTATTGATAAAATCATCAATCATGATCTTACCCTTTTTTGTGTCCACAAAATTAGTTGCTATTCTTTTCATAGTTTTTTGTCTTTCTGTTCTAAGAAAACCAACTACATCAACTCCTTGATTTTTCAACCCAAAAATAGATAACATATCATCATGCCCTATTGAAATAAGGCCTTTACTACCAGATGACTTTTGAACCATGAATTTTTTGTTATGGCGATTGTAGCCTTGGATCAAAAAGTGAAGTAAAAATTCACGCATTTTAACGGACGAGATTTGTAACATGCCTTGCAAATCCGTTCCATAAAACGTAAATTTTTGACTTGCTGAAAGTTTATCTACAAGACTAACCCACTTCTCAACAGAACATGGAATCACACCGTCGATATCCATCCTTCATAATTTAAACAATTTGCCACGTACGATGCAACTTATTTGATATTTCAATAATAACATGAAAACATTATAAACATAGTTACCCAATTGGAATGCCGATGAAGAAGAACGGACGGACGGACAGTGAAGGCCGACGACGGACGGACGGTGAAGGCCGCGGCGATGCACTGACGTACGGTCAAGGCCGACGGCGGACGGACGGTGATGGTGACGGCCGCGGCGACGCGCGGACGGACGGTGACGGTCGCGGTGTCGAAGTTGTGATGGACGTGGCGTCGGGATGGATGGAGGGCGGCGGGGCTGGACGGCGGTGAGATCACGTCGGTGTAGGGCTAGGCGTCGGGGGAGGGGGGTGCAGAGCGAGGCGTCGGGGGCACGGAGGCGGCGAGATCACGTCGATGTAGGGCTAGGTTATGCAACATCGCTAATCCCGTCGTCGTGGGAAAACAATATGACGACGTCGGCTGTATTTTTTTCATATTAAAAACGAAATTTGTGTGTATGGGAAAACAAATCTTTCCATATGAATTTGCAAGTCTCCTTCATGAATTTTTTTCATTTTTTTCCACGCTTCATAATGAACGTAACAAGGCGGCACGTCAAATTTTAGAATACTCTAACAATCCGTGTGTTTTTTTAATTTCCATTCAAAAACAGGTAAAAACACATGCCGGACGTGACGCAACGTGCGTTTGGTCTCTGATTTCGTCGAACTTTTGCGTGGCATCTTTGCATGTGCATTCTCAGGTACCGACAAAAGTTGGGTAAATTTCATGAATGCATCCATGTACTTCAAGTGCAACCCATCGGTGTCGGTATGGACGGAAGGGGTGTTACAACGCGATCTTGCAAGTCTCCTTGCTGAATTTTTTTCAATTTTTACCACGCTTCATAATGAACGTAACAAGGCGGCACGTCAAATTTTAGAATTTTCTGACAATCCGTGTTTTATTTTTGAATTTCCATTCAAAAACAGGGAAAAACACATGCGAGACGTGACACAACGTGCGTTTGGTCTCTGATTTCGTCGAACTTTTGCATGACACCATTGCATGTGCATTCTCAGGTGCCGGCAAAAGCTGGGTAAATTTCATGAATGCATCCATGTACTTCATGTGCAACCCATCGGTGTCGGTATGGACGAAAGTGGTGTTACAACTCGATCTTGCAAGTCTCCTTCATGAAATTTTTTCATTTTTTTCACCCTTCATAATGAACGTAACAAGGCGGCATGTCAAATTTTAGAATTTTCTGACAATCCGTGTTCTTTTGAATTTCCATTCAAAAACAGGCAAAAACACATGCCGGACGTGACACAACGTGCGTTTGGTCTCCGATTTCGTCGAACTTTTGCATGGCATCATTGCATGTGCATTCTCAGGTGCCGGCAAAAGTTGGGTAAATTTCATGAATGCATCCACGTACTTCATGTGCAACCCATCGATGTCGCTATGGACGGAAGGGGTGTTACAACGCGATCTTGCAAGTCTCCTTCATTAATTTTTTTCATTTTTTTCCACGCTTCGTAATGAACGTAACAAGGCGGCACATCAAATTTTAGAATTTTCTCACAAACCGTGTTTTATTTTTGAATTTCCATTCAAAAACAGGGAAAAACACATGTCGGACGTGACGCAACATGCGTTTGGTCTTCGATTTCTTCCAACTTTTGCTTGGCATCATTGCATGTGCATTCTAATGTGCCGGCAAAAGTTGGGTAAATTTCATGAATGCATCCATGTACTTCATGTGCAACCCATCGATGTCGGTATGGACAGAAGTGGTGTTACAACGCGATCTTGCAAGTCTCCTTAATGAAAAAATTTCATTTTTTTTCCATGCTTCATAATGAACGTAAAAAGGCGGCACGCCAAATTTTAGAATTTTCTCACAATCCGTGTTTTTTTAATTTCCATTCAAAAACAGGCAAAAACACATGCCGGACGTGACGCAACGTGCGTTTGGTCTCCGATATCGTCGAACTTTTGCGTGGCATCATTGCATGTGCATTCTTAGATGCCGACAAAAGTTGGGTAAATTTCATTAATGCATCCATGTACTTCATGTGCAAACCATCGGTGTCGGTATGGATGGAAGGGGTGTTATAACGCAATCTTGCAAGTCTCCTTCATTATTATTTTTATTTTTTCCATGCTTCATAATGAACGTAACAAGGCGGCACGTCAAATTTTAGAATTTTCTGACAATCCGTGTTTTATTTTTGAATTTCCATTCAAAAACATGGAAAAACACATGCCGGACGTGACGCAACGTGCGTTTGCTCTCCGATTTCGTCGAACTTTTGCGTGACATCATTGCATGTGCATTCTCATGTGCCGACAAAAGTTGGGTAAATTTCATGAATGCATCCATGTACTTCATGTGCAACCCATCGGTGTCAGTATGCACGAAAGGGGTGTTACAACACGATCTTGCAAGTCTCCTTCATGAAATTTTTTCATTTTTTCCACGCTTCATAATAAACGTAACAAGGCGGCACGTGAAATTTTAGAATTTTGTGACAATCCGTGTTTTTTTTAATTTCCATTCAAAAATAGGCAAAAACACATGCGGGACGTGACACAACGTGCGTTTGGTCTCCGATTTCGTCGAACTTTTGGGTGGCATCATTGCATGTGCATTCTCAAGTGCCGGCAAAAGTTGGGTAAATTTTATGAATGCATCCATGTACTTCACGTGCAACCCATCGGTGTCGGTATGGACGGAAGGGGTGTTACAACGCGATCTTGCAAGTCTCCTTCATTAAATTTTTTCATTTTTTACCACGCTTCATAATGAACGTAACAAGGCGTCACGTCAAATTTTAGAATTTTCTGACAATCCATGTTTTTTTTGAATTTCCATTCAAAAACAGGCAAAAACACATGCCGGACATGACGCAACGTGTGTTTGGTCTTCGATTTCGTCGAACTTTTGCATGGCATCATTGCATGTGCATTCTGAGGTGCCGGCAAAAGTTGGCTAAATTTCATAAATGCGTGCATGTACTTCATGTGCAACCCATCGGTGTCGGTATGGACGGAAGGGGTGTTACAACGCGATCTTGCAAGTCTCCTTCACTAAACATTTTCACTTTTTTTCCACGCTTCATAATGAACGTAATAAGGCGGCACGTCAAATTTTAGAATTTTCTGACTATCCGTGTTTTTTTGAATTTCCATTAAAAACAGGCAAAAGCACATGCGGACGTGACTCAAGGTGCGTTTGGTCTCCGATTTCGTCGAACTTTTGTGTGACATCATTGCATGTACATTCACAGATGCCGGCAAAAGTTGGGAAAATTTCATAAATGCATCCATGTACTTCATGTGCAACCCATCGGTGTCGGTATGGACGGAAGGTGTGTTACAACGCGATCTTGCAAGTCTCCTTAATGAAATTTTTTCATTTTTTTCCACGCTTCTTAATGAACGTAACAAGGCGGCACGTCAAATTTTAGAATTTTCTCACAATCCGTGTTTTTTTGAATTTCCATTCAAAAACAGGCAAAAACACATGCCGTACGTGACCCAGCGTGCGTTTGGTCTTTGATTTCATCCAACTTTTGCTTGGCATCATTGCATGTGCATTCTAAGGTGCCGGCAAAAGTTGGGTAAATTTCATAAATGCATCCATGTACTTCATGTGCAACCCATCGATGTTGGTATGGACGGAAGGGGTGTTACAACGCGATCTTGCAAGTCTCCTTAATGAAAATTTTTCATTTTTTTCCACGCTTCATAATGAACGTAAAAAGGCGGCACACCAAATTTTAGAATTTTGTGACAATCCGTGTTTTTTTTGAATTTCCATTTAAAAACACGTAAAAACACATGCCGGACATGACGCAACGTGCGTTTGGTCTCCGATTTCATCCAACTTTTGCGTGACATCATTGCATGTGCATTCTTAGGTGCTGGCAAAAGTTAGATAAATTTCATGAATGCATTCATGTACTTCATGTGCAACCCATCGGTGTCGGTATGGACGGAAGGGGTGTTACAACGCGATCTTGCAAGTCTCCTTCATGAATATTTTTCATTTTTTCCACGCTTCATAATGAACGTAAGAAGGCGGCTCATCAAATTTTAGAATTTTCTGACAATCCGTGTTTTTTTAATTTCCATTCAAAAACAGGAAAAAACACATGCGGGACGTGACGCAACGTGCGTTTGGTCTCCGATTTCGTCAAACTTTTGTGTGGCATCATTGCACGTGCATTCTCAGGTGCCGACAAAAGTTGAATAAATTTCATGAACGCATTATAAATTTTTTGCGTTTTTATAGAATGTTTATATTGTATAAGAAAAATTATAAGTTATTTATTTTTAGTTTTTTTTCCATTTGGGTAAACTTTATATATATATATTTATATATTTAACTTATGTAAACAATTTAAATATTTCAAATAAATAATAATAATAACACTAAATTTAGATTCATAATAAACTTAGATAAAATTTCATAGGCCATCCCTGTCGACATCGTCGTCGTCATCACCGACGGGTGACTGGTTTGCCGCCAATGCCGCCGCCGCGATCTCTTCCTCTTCCCTCGCCGCCGCGACCGTCGTCGCCTGAGACGCCCGCATGGTGACGAGTAGCCCCGGTGAGTCGTCGGGGTTGCCGTCCTCGCGGAGGACGAACTGTTCCGGCGGCACTTCGTACTCCGTCGGGGCCACTGCCGGGGGCCATCGCCGGGACCGCCGACGGTGGGTGGGGGATTGCCGCCCGACGACGACGCTGGATGCCGCCGGCGTTGCCCGCCGCCGTCGTCGCCTGCCGGTGACGGTTGATGACGTCGTAGTAGCTTTTTCCATCCCAAAAGGCGTGGCGGTCGCGGATGTTGTGGCGGCCGCCGGGATGGATCCGGAGCTGCACCGACGTCGCGGGGTCGTCCAGCGTCGGGTAGCCGTCCTTGTAAATCCTCCACGGTTTCGTGAGGCGGCACCCCGGTGGGACGAGGAGGCCGTAGCCGTGGAGCTCCTCCGTCAACGGCTTGTCGAGGCTTTGGGGCCAGTTGCTCTCCGACGCGCCGCCGCCGCTGGAGCTACTGCCGCCGGCGTGAGCCATCATCGGGAGGAACGGTGGGACGACAGAGAGCAGGGGAGAGGGGGAGAGAACGTCCGGAGCAGTGGCGGGACGACGGAGAGCAGGGGAGAGAAGGAGAGAGCGACGGGTGTGCCGACGAGCCGCGGGACGTCGGGTATATATAGCGCATCGACGGAAGGGGGGCGACGGGGTAGTTGGCCGGCGTTACTCCCCCGGAGTGAATGCGCGTCGCCTCGGGAGCTGTCGAACTAGCGGGCCATCGGCGACGGCGTCAGCTACCGATGCGACAGGGCTTTGACGACACGACCGCCATTAATGGCGTCGCCTCGGGAGCCGACGAACCAACGGGCTATTGACGGCATCAGGAACCGACGCGACGAACTGGAGACGGGGCGCTGACGCGACGATTAATGGCGGGGGCTTCGGGAACCGACGCGACGAACTGGCGACGAGGCGCTCACACGGTGGTTAATGGCGGCGGCTTCGAGAACCGACGCGACGAACTGGCGACGCAACGCGCGATTAATGGCGCGGCCTCGGGAACCGACGGATTGACCGCGGTCAGGCCGACGTGAAGACGTCACGTCACGTCGGGTGAACGCAGATACGACGCATATTCCAGGGCTCCGTCGTCGGCTGGCGCCCGTCGGGCTGACGCGCGTACGTCGGGACGGGGAAAAAGACCATCATGTCCTTTGTTACGAAGGGGTATCGTTTAATCTCAGCCGTCCTTGTGTTTGGGGTTGTATCGAAGAAGAAGTGATATAAATAAAGCTGATGCTGTTTTAAAACTATTTTTGACATTATGATGATGTTTTGTGTAAAATTTTAACCATGACACCCTCAAGCCTGAGATTCTAGGTCTGCCACTAATGCAGCGGTTGGTGACTCGACGAAGGCCCTGTTTGGATACTCTAGCTTAGCTAGTGGTTAGAGTTAGTTTTTAGCTCATGACTAACCTTAAACTAAATCTAGCCAAATAGATGTTTGGATGGAAGGGTTAGATTGACAATAGATGCACTTTATGGGAAGAGAAAAGTGATTTTTTAATGGATCTCATGAGAACTAGCTCCAATTAGCATCTCTTGGATGGTGGGGGATAGAGAAAAAAAATATTTTTTAATGAACCCCATGAGAACTAGCTCCAATTAGCACCTCTTGGGTGGGATAGTCTTTTTGGTAGGTTAGATGCAACTAGCTCCAATCTAACCCTTATGTTTGGATACTTTAGGGCTAGTTGAACCCAAACTAGCTCAAACTAACTCTAACCTATGGAACCAAACAGGGCCGAACATGCAGCCACCGAGATTTCTTCATGCTTCCGTCCGTCAATGTGCACGCATGAATTCGATGATATTGCTTTGCTCTCCAAAAATTAATTACCTTAGGCCAACTCCAATGCAACGCGCGGCCCTAAATGATCGTCAGGAGCATCCGCACCCAACGCGCAGGAGTCGCTCGGACCCTAAGGGTGTGTTTGGTAGCTGTTCCCATTCTAGCATAGTTGTTTCCTTTTAAGACATGCTAAGTCAAGACATGTTGAATGCATGCATGTGTGGTTGTTTGGTAGTGATGTATGTGTTGAGACATGATGTGCTCGGACTGTGTTTGGTAGTGTGTATTTGAGGTTGGATGCATCAATCATTATTTCAGCTAGACCTATCTCCTCTCACAACGAATTTTCTCTGTTTTCTTGCCAATTCATCCATCAAAAAACAAAAATAAATAATAGTTATCACATACAATTCATCCAATGTGACACGCAAACAACAACATATGTTTTCCAAATGGAGGAATACTCCAGAGATCTAGGTAGGAAGCATGGAATGGGAAGGGAGAAGGGGGTGAAGGAAGGGAGACGGGACAGAGACCGATGCGGCGGCGACGGGGTAGATCAGGGGCGGGGGAAGGGGCCAGGTAGATGAGCGGCGGCGTCGGGGTAGACCCGGGGCAGGGCGACGACGACGGCGGGGTGGGGCGACGGCGGCGGCAGCGGGGTGGGGCGACGACGGCGACGGGGTGGGGCGACGGGGGTGGCAGCGGGGTGGGGCGACAGGGGCGGCGGCGGGGTGGGGCGACGACGGCGGCGGGGTGGGGCGACGACGGCGACGGGGTAGACTCGAGGCGTGGGCGGCGGCTGCTGCTGCATCGGGTGGTTCGAGGGAGAGGTGGGTCGAGGCCGGCTTAGCTGACCCCAGCTCGGCCCGATGTAGGAGCTCGGTTGAGCATAGCTGAGAGGTGTTTTTTTGCATCGATTGAGCATAGTTCACTTGAACTCATGCACTCTATCAAACAGCGAAAAGTGGGTCCGATAGGGAACTTTTGGCCTCGTGCACCCCAAGGGCTACCAAACACACCCTAAATGGAGGCATTGCTTGCCTTGCTGCTAGGCCACGCTCTGCTCCAAGCTCGGCTGTCGCGCGCTGCCCCGAGCTCCCCAGCCGCTGTCATTTCTTTCTCGCCCAAACGGAGCCCCGCCAGCACCGCCGGTCACCAGACGCCACCATGTCCGGCTCCTCCGCCCTCGCGTGCCGTGGTCCAACTCGTGGACTGGGCGAGCACTCGCAACCCCTCCACTGCGGCCCTCTGTCGGCCATGGCCAGGCTGTCGCTGATGCTGCTGTTTGCTTTAGCTGCTGGTGGTGTTGCACCATGCTTTGGATTTGAATGATTTATTCGACTTCGGTGGCTAATTGACTGGATCTGAACGATTTCACCGCCGGGCCGGTCGCTGGTTCGTAGACTGCAATTTTGTTGTGTTGATGGCTTTTAGTCTACTAGTCCGCTGTTTCCTTGTTTTGCCTATACACATCCTGTCCGGCGTGTAGCTTGCTGGACAGGCGACCACGGAGCTCCTTCAGCCGGTGCTGCTTGCGAGGCGCAGAGTCGTGAGATGCCGGGTGGGAGTAGGCCCAGGAGAAGGTCGCGGGCGTGGGCAAGACGGCGGGGAGCTCGGAGCACGCGCGGGCGGAGCAGGTCGCGATGGCGGGCAGGGGGCGGAGCAGGTCGCGGCAGGCTGTGGGCGGAGTGCCGCGGCTGGCACGGGGAACGAGCCGTCGCCGGGGCTGTGCGTGGGTCACTGATTACACTAGCGAATGAAGAGAGTGACCAAATCCTCCAGTTCTGTCCGTTTCAAACAGCTCGAGCTTTTGGGGTCGGACCGAGCAAAAATAAACATCTTTAGAACATGTCTAGTAAAACCCTCAAACCCTTAAAACAAAAACCAGTTTTAAGGGTTGAGAATTGTACATTTTTGACACTTTAAGGGTTGAAAAACAGAAGCAAAGACTAGAACCCTCAAACCCAACCCTTATAACGGAATATATAAGGGTTGGGTTTGAGGGTTTTAATCTTTGCCCCAACCTCAAACCTTAAAATTGTCATTCATATATCACACATTTCATCATATGACATATCACAAATTCAATCACATTTGACATAAAACAATAATCATTCTAATTATTATTACAACACCGAATAAAACAATAATCATTCAAATCATCACAACAATGTTTGAGCAAATAACAACAATTGTTCGAATCAAATAGGACATAGAAAAGTAAAACAAAGATACATCATGGGCCAATGCGCCGCCCATCCAAATGCCAGTGATGCTCTACTAGATCATCCCGGAGCCGACCATGAGTGGTTCCATCCTCAATCTCACGATGTGCTTCAAGAAAAGCTTGTATGCGAGAAGGGTTTCTTTCCGGTTGCACACGGGTACCAACATTGTCATAGAAACAAGGGAGGTTTAACCCTCTCTCATCCTCTAGGATCATGTTGTGTAGAATCACACAACATTTCATGATGTTCATCAAGGTTTTTTTGTCCCAAAACCTTGCTGGACCCCGAACTATGGCAAACCTTGCTTGCAAAACACCGAAAGCTCTCTCAATATCTTTGCGGGTTGCCTCTTGTGCCTTGGTGAAATGAGCCTGTTTTCTTGTTAAGGGCACCCCAATTTTCTCCTTGATGGACTTCACAAGAGTTGCTCATTCGGGATAGATGCCATCGGTGAGATAATATCCCATTGAGTACTCATTGTTCATGATTTTGTAGTTGCAAGCTGGAGCATCCCCAGAAATTAATCTTTTGAACAAGGGAGATCTATTGAGGACATTGATATCATTGAGTGTTCCCGGCAACCCAAAGAATGCATGCCAAATCCATGTGTCCTCCGATGCTACGACCTCAAGAACAATGGTAGCATCACGGCTTTTACCGCAATACATTCCCTGCCATGCCTTTGGGCAATTTTTCCACCTCCAATGCATGCAATCAAGACTACCAAGCATCCCCGGCCATCCCCTTTTTTCATTCATTTCCATTAATCTCTTTGTATCTTCCTCGTTTGGTGCCCGAAGATACTGCTCACCATACAACCGGATGACCAACTTGGCAAACCTACGGACGGACTCCGTGTTTGTATCTTCCCCAATGCGAAGATACTCGTCGGTATAATCCGCGGGTATGCCATAAGCGAGTACCCGCATTGCCGCCGATATCTTTTGATATGCACTAAACCCCATGATACCGGCGGCGGATCTACGACGTGTAAAATAATACGAGGCGGCCTCACAATCGGTGACAATCTTCACAAACAAACTACGTCTCATCCGGTACCTTCTGCGAAAGAGATGAGGAGGGTATGTAGGTACCTCCGCGAAGTAGTCTCACATCAAATGCTCGTGTCCGAGAGCGCGGTTCCGGTAGATGGTGAGTCGCCCCATCTTCGACCCTCTCCTCTGATCCAAAAGCTTCACGCGGTCTTCAAAAGCTTGCACGTCGACGAGGAAGCTCATCATCTCAACGTCGTCGTCTTGCAACAACTCGTCAATGTCCGAATCGTCGGATGACGACCAATCCGACGAATCCGACAACGAGTCCATCTACATACAAAGTGTCTACAATTAGTGCCAATGAAGAAAAAAATTTAAAACTAAAAAAGTAAAAAAAAAATCTCACCGGTGAGCGGAGGGGCGGCGGCCGAGGCGCGGTGGGGCGGCGACCGGGGCGGCAGGACGACGGCCGGAGCGTGGGGACGGCGGGGCGTCGGCCGGATCGGAGGGGCAGCGGCCGAGGCGGAGGGGCAGCGGCGGCGGCGGGTGCGGCGGGGCGGCGGCCGGGGCGGTGGCCGGGGCATGGAGTCGCAGAGGGGCGGAGGGGCGGCGGGCTGACGAGGCCACGACGGGGGCGCGGGGCATGGAGGGGCGGCGGGTCGACGGCCGGGGGGCGGAGGGGCGGCGGGGCGGCGGCCGGAGCGCGGGCCGGCAGCGGGGCGAGATGCGGCCGAGCTATTACCTCTCGCGCGGGGGAACCAACTGCCTCCCGCGCGAGGAGGGAAAATGAGTGCGGGTTGGGGGCAGTCCCCCCCCCCCCCCCAACCCTCACTTCTACAGGCTGGGAAGGGGTTTGAGGGTTCGACCTCTAAATTTTTTTACGGGTTTAAGGGTTTAAGGGTTCTAGTCTACGTCGTTTTTCCGATGAAAACTGTAAAAAAGCGATTATTTTTAAGGGTTTGAGGGTTTGAGGGTTCTACTAGAGATGCTCTTACTTTGTCTGTTTTAGTATTTTCGTTGGGCTGAGTTCAAATTCAAATGGACAAACACATATACCTCCTCTGTTACGGTTTAGAAGATGTGCATGGAAATTCTTTAGGACCTAGGTGGTTATTGATTGGCTATGAAATGAGTTAAAAATAGCATTCATACTATGCATGCATATAGAAGTAGTACAACGTAGTACTCCCTCCGTTCCTAAATATAAGTCTTTTAAGATATTTTATTAAGAGTCTATATACGAAGCAAAATGAGTGAATCTACACTCTAAAGTATGTCTATATACATCTGTATGTAGTCCACTAGTGAAACCTCTTTAAAGACTTATATTTAGGAACGGAGGGAGTATTAATGAGCTGCTAGGAGTAAATGCAATGCGTCTTAAACCTTGTCTATTATGAAAATGCATGTAAATTTAACTGTGCCTTCTAAACCGTGACAGTGATAGTAAGATAGATCATGTCTTGGAGTTAACCTTAACCCTTTTTAATAGATTTTCTAAAAATAATGAAGTATCCAGCAAAATAAAAGCTTAGTGCACTATTTTTATTTCACTAAGATTTGATTGGACCTAACCGATCCCTGTATACAACGGAGTAAAAAAATTCATTTGCATTTCCTTTCCGGTCGTCGAACATTTCTTTGCTTTTGTTTTCATTCAACAACATTTCGATACATTAGAATACATAAGTCATCAAATCTTCACTACAAGATCAAGACCAAATAAAGTAAAAAATCATAGTTAGACATTTGAAAAGATACCAAACTTTCATAACTGCTTTCGTTAGTTAGATTAATATTTTCTCTATGTCTTCATTGCACAAGTTGTCGCTTCGCATCTAGCAAGCCTGCGAAGCCTCATCTCTAACTTCTATTCTAATAATAAGTACACGAGCATCTATCAAATCTAGCGCTATCAATAAACCGATGTATTATTCTTTTCAATATCAAAATTTGCATCCATCCTCCACACGAATTTGAGCAAATAATGAGCCACTGAAATTACGCCGAATCAAAAAAAGCACATGCCCATCATTTTAGAACTTGAAGAACACCAATCCGGGGTGTTCCGGTGTAGTAGAAATTCGATGCACCACATGCCACGGGTAGTCGTCTCACTTTATGACCGGCAACGATGAGCCGACAAGCCGTTGGGCCAACGCGGAGCCCGGACGACAGCCAAATGTTCTTTGTCGGCAAACCGTCGAAGGGCTAGAGGCGGGGGGCCAATACCTGTATGCGGCGCTTAGGCATTTCCAGGGCTGTGCGGTCTGGTTCCCGTCCAATTCGTGATAAGGAGCAGTCGGTTTGTTTTCTTACTAGACTTGTGGACTTTTTCGAATCTGTGAACTTTTTTCAATACTACAATATCTTTTTAGTTTTACAATTTTTTTTCAAATCCATGAACTTTTTTGTCGAAAATTTGCAAATTCTTTTCAAAGTTGTTGAACTTTTTCTAAATCCAAGTTATTTAAAAAAAATTGTTACCTCCTTTTCATTTTGAAAATCTTGTTCACGACATTCTTTTATTTCGGTTGCTATTTCCTACTAAGATAACCATGAATTTAAGAAAAATAAATAAAAAACAGAAATATAAAATATAAAAGGAAAGACAACAAAAAACAAAAGAAGAAAACGGGAGCAAGTCAACGCAACAAATGTGGTGTCACGTTGGTTGCTTGCCTTGGCCAACAACATGAGGTTTTGGGTTCAAGTCACCCTACATGCTTATTTTTCGCAATTTTAAAGAAGGAAAAACTATGTGTTTTAAAGAAGGAAAAACCAAAAACGGTCTGGCCCAACTAGGAACAATACGACATGGCATTAATCTCGGTCATCTTTTGACAATCCTTGTTTTTCAAACAACGTCTGGGTTTAATTTAAACCGGGATTGCATTGTTCTAGGTGCAATCGATCGGGATTTCAACTTGAGGATTCGTTTCGCCGGATTTGTATGAATTCTGGATTTAAAATGAAACTTTTCCTCATAAAATATACAAGTATTACATTTCAGTTTCGTGGAGCTGGGCCGATGGTGCTTTTCGTTTTTTATACTGCAGGAGGGTCTAGCTTCTTGGATTTAGCTTATTGGAGCTCAGACGTTCGACCCAACTCCAAATGAGAAATTTGTGGGGTTTGAAGTTGGAGAGAATCACAACACGCCATAACACTCATTTTCGCTACTAATGTTCATTTTAGCATTGTTTGTCCCTACGGAGATCCCCAACGCCGCTGCACTAGTCAGATATGAGACATGATATCCTCTTGTGTGTACGACCACCAATATAAACATGTCCTTTGCATGGGAGACTTAAACAATATCTTGTATGGTGGAGATAAAAGTTCTCCCAATGTCAATATCACCGTATGTGAGCCCTGCATTCCATTGTCAAATTACTTTTTTGCTTTACGGATTTCGGCTATAGCGGGCCTCCCTACACTTGGACTAAAAGATGTTACACTTCGAACCCCATTTAAGAATTACTAGACATATGTTTAGCGGATGCGGATTTCTGTGATCGTTTTCCCAATTAGAATGTTCACATTTTGCCTATTATTCTTAATGATCATGCTCCCATTTGAGAGGATCGAATCCGGTAAATCTGAAGTACGGGGTCCCGAACTGGTGATATTGGCACGATGATAGCATGACAGAAGGGGACACGATTTTTATCCGGGTTCAGGCCCTCTCAAAGAGGTAAGATCCTAGGTCATGCTTTGTTACATTGATTGTGGATGGGTATATAGTACATGTTTATTTACCTTGGGATTGTGTATGTATTAGTTATCGTCTAGATATCTATGATCTAGCCCACTTGGCTTATATAGACACCGGGGGTACCTAGGATTACACATATGTAGTTTACATTTGTGGATAAATATTCCAAAGATTGCATTTGTGCCTTGGAGTGTGTGCCAAGCCTTTGGAAGAGTCCATCTTGATTCCTCTAGGGGGCTTGATGAACGTGGCCCACAGGTTGGTTATCTTGTGGGTCCTCGTCCCGGTATACGCCGTCTGGGAGCCGACGTGATTGATACCACCTTAACCCAAGACACCATTAGTAACCACTGAACTAATCTTCATGCCTAGGACGCTGCTCGATTTCCTTGGGTGGCTTTTTTAGTCTTCTGTATTGCAATCAAGTTCATCAAACTATATGTCCGTGCCCTCCAAAGGAGCACTATACACGAGAAGGTCTTTGGATCTGATGTTCTTGCGCAAAATTCATTCCCTTAAGAAGCAAGTAAGATTCTCTCAAGGATGATCTTTTGACCCCACTCTGACAGCCTCCCAAGTATGTCATCTAGCATGGGGCCCACCTTTGATATGTACAATAAAAATGGGTCGTAAGAAGCCTTGAGAATTGTTTCAGATGTCATCCTTATTGTAAGTGCATCTAGTGCCCCTTAGTGATTTTGGTGGATTGAAGACTTATAGGTTAAGAGACTGATAAGTTTGTAAGTGTACACAGGCTCTATAAGTCGCTGAGGAGTTTGAGTTATTCGATGAATATAGACCCCTCAAAATGTATGTCTTCGGGTGAAGACTTTGGTCATTCCTTGAAGAATTTGATCGCGAAGAAATTGATATTCCTCATGAAGACATTGAAGATGAGGAATTCAGTGTGTCCCGAAGAAAATGCTCTGAAGACTTTGAAGCTTGAAGATTTAGTCTTTCTGTTTCATTTTCTTTGTTCTTGAGTCATAGGAACATCGTATTGTTAAAGGGGATCGAGGTAAAACTATGGAAATAATTTCCTCATGATGCTCAACTCAAACCTACACCTATCAGATCCTCAAAGTGAGGAACATGAGAGACATGAGGACTTCCACAATTGAAAGTTTCGACCGTTGCCGTGCCACGCGCCACCTGTCCCAAATCTTATCCACCCAACGGTCATATCATTAAGGGCATTTTTGTCAAATCATGTCGGGATGCTCCCATACTATAAGTAGCCACCCCCACAACCACTAACTGGTTGTCTGCTCCAAGAGAAACTGACACTTGTCATTTAGAGCAACCCAATTCCTCGAGGACTTGAGAGAAAATCATCAAGTGAGGAAATACCCTAAACACCCAAACCCAAACCAAAACCCAAGTGATTGAGCATCACTGAAGAAGTTATTCCTGTGTGGAACCGACACTTGTTACCTTTGAGGACTGTGCATCCTCCAGGTGGCTAAGTGTCCTGGTCTAGAGCATCCAACACTTAGTTGTGGATCACCGTGTGACGGAGTATGTGAGGGTTTGGAAGTCTGCTCTGAAGACTTACCACGAGTGTTGGGCGAGGACTGTGTGTCCTTAGCTCAAGGAGAATACGGTAGGGATTGTGTGTCCTTTGGTTTCAATACCAAGCCGCTCCAAACCAGACGTACAACTGTCACAACAGTTGGAACTAGGTCATCAACATCTATCTTCATCAAGCTACTGGTTCTATTTCTTCAACTCTTTCATTTCATGAACTGCACATTGAAGACTTTCATCTGTACTGTTTGAAGAATTGGACTGAAGACTTTCTCTGTCCTCACCTCAAATTCTTCACACGAGTTATTCATCACGTGCTTATCCTGTATATGGGACGTGTGCAAACTGATTCTCTCAATTCACCCTGAGTACTTTGCTGTAGTCGTTTTATTACTTCTGCCTAAGTACTATTTCTGCTCCACTCAGTTCATGACTGAGGACTTTCCTCAATAATGAATTTGTAAAAATCGCATATGCACCCCCTCTAGTCGATATAACGCACTTTCAATTGGTATGAGAGCAAGATACTCCGTTGTTCTGTGAGATTTTGGTTTAACCGCCTAGAGTTCTAGTTATGTTGACCGCAGGTATGATCCAGGTTACTGCAGGTTGTATTACCTTCGAAGGAAAGGACTTCCCCTACTGGAAGACCAAGATGCAAATGCATGTTCAAGCAATTGACAACGATATCTGGTACATTGTGGAAAATGGTGTTCCCTCCATCACTACAACTATCTCTGTCACCGATGTGAAGAAATTCAAGCAACTCAACTCGCAAGCGAAGAATATCATCTGTGGCTGATAACCCACAAGTGTAGGGGATCGCAACAGTCTTTGCGGGTAAGTTAACCCAATTTATAGATTCGACACAAGGGGAGTCAAAGAATATTTATAAGATTTAACAGTTGAGTTGTCATAACAACCGCACCTGAAAGATACTTGCTTGGCAATGAAATATTAGTAGCAACGGTGATATGGAAGTGGTGGCTGCAACGAAAATAAAAGTGGCAAAGCAACAAAAGTAAAAGGGCGAAAGTAAAGTAACTTGTAACTAGCAGGACTAAAACACTATAGGCTAAGGAGATGGATGGTTGGTAATGGATGAGAGATATCATATATTTAACTAGGGCAAGGCACATAGAAAAGTAATGATCATCTAGGCATATATCAAACATTAGGCATGTATCCCGAGGTAGTCGTGCGTTCTTGCAATAAGAACTTGCACAACATCTTTTGTCCTCCATCCCGCAATCAAAGGGGACAAAAGGAACTTATGGAGATTAAGGTGCTCCTGTCAAAGAGCACCGGAGCAAAGCATTAACAATCAATGGATACATGGAATCCTCAAACTATAGCCCATCCCCTTTGGTGTCCCAAGCTGTCACCATTGGGATTGCCGGTTGCGGACTATAATAGGTGCATACTACTCATAGATAGGATCTAGAACACAAATATATTCATGAAAACATAATGAATTCAGATCTGAAATCATGGCACCTGGGCCCAAACTGACAAACATTAAGAGTAACAAGTAGTAGCAAACATGATAAACACCATAGTAGATGATAGGCAACATGCCCCCAACAATCCGACGAACTATTACATGATCTAACTCATCCAATCTCTCCCATCCCCTTCACCTATAGCAGGGAATTACTCACACATGATGGGAGAAGCCATAGAAGGATGATGGAGTGGTGATGGTGATGACGATGGCGACGATTTCCCCTCTCCGGAGGCCAAAACAACCTCTAGATTAGCTCTCCCGAAGAAGAACCGAGGGTGGCGGCGGCTCCGCATCGTGAACTTGCAAAACGACTTCTGTTCTAGAATTTCCTCGTCACGGGTAAAAATAGGAGCCAAAGTACGGCACCAGAGGGGGTGGCCCCCGCCCAGGCGGTCTACCAACGCGGCCAGGGTGCAGGTCGTGCCAGCGGGTCGCCTGGGGGCCTTGTGGATCCCCTTTAGCCCATCTTCCGGCCCATGGTCCCTCTCGGTGCGTGGATTTTCTCTATTTTTTATGGGCATTTTCCGAGACGTCTAAATATTCATTTTCCTGCACACAAGAAAACCATACACGCAACTCTGCTGAAAACAGCGTCAGTCCGGGTTAGTTTCGTTCAAATCATGCAAGAATGAGGTCAAAACAATAGCAAAAGTTTTTGGAAAAGTCGATACGTTTGAGGCGTATCAGTGCCCATCTGAGCAAAGGTTAGTATGGCAGAGTCAGTGCTTTGGGCTCAACGAAGCTTATCTGGGATAGGCTATCCAAAGTCAATGAGGGAGTCTCCACATAGCGTGACTCTCGTGCTGATGTTCTTTGCAATCTCTTCGACCGTTTCAAGAGGCTTGATAATGAAAGCTGCCAAGACACCTTTGATCGCCTCATTGACATCTCAAATGAATTGCAAGCTCTAGGAGCCAGAGACATCATTGACCATAAAGTTGTGAAGAAACTGCTACGATCTCTTGATCCATCGTTTGACACACTGGTTCTGATGATCCAAGAACAAAGAGACTACAAGATGCTTGATCCTACTGATATATTTGAGAGAGTCAATACTCATGAATTCCAACAAGAAGAATAGATAGACCTATATGGACCAAGATATTCAAGACCTCGTGCGCCGAAGGCAAAGGCTATTTCCTCATCCAAAGAAGAAGAATTTGACTGCAGTCTTAGTGATCCTGAAGAACTTGGCCAATTCAAAAAGTCTTCAAGAAGTTCACAAAGCATGGACAATTCAAAAAGTCTTCAATAAAAGATATCAGGAAATCAGAATCTTCATCTGAGGACTACAAGAAAAGAACCTGCCACAAATGCAAGAAATCTGGTCACTACACTGCTGACTGTCCTTGCTGGGTGAAGGAATCAAGAAAGAAAAATTACAAGATGAAAGTTCTGATGTTTCGAAGAAAAAGAAGAAATCTTCAAAGTCCCCATCTTCAAAGTCCTCATCGCACAAGAAGACTAGTTTCATAAAGGCTCGGGCACTCATCGGTAAGGAAATGTATTCTGAAGAAGAATACGAGGAATGTGATGAAGAGGAAGGTTCTGAAGTGGAGTCAGAATCTGGTGTGGCAAGTCTTGCACTTGCTACCACATTCGTCACCAAATCAATCTTCAACCTTGAAGAAAATGACAACATCAACAACACTGACGAATATGATGATGACTTTTCTCCCACCTATTGCTTCATGGCAAAAGTTTTAAAGGTACCAAGCCAGACATCCGCATGTGATTCTAGTGACTTTGAACAGATGATTATCAAAAACCCAATTACTATAAACTTGCCAACATTGCCACTAAGCAACAAAGTGCTATTGAAAAGTTTCACAAGCTGCTAGACAATAGCGGTGATCTGTTAAATGATGAAATGAACCATACTCAAATCCTCACTGAAGATGTTCAAAGTCTTTAGTCTAGATTTGATAGTCTTCAAGGTCATTATGGTACACTCTTGGCTGATCATGAGAAGCTTTCCTATAAATTTCTTCAAAGGAAGCTTCATATTGAGAAGTTGAAAATGTCCCATGATGATCTTCGAATGGAAAATGATTTATTGCTTGCTCAACAGATAAGTACCGCTCAAGAAGAATTCATTCCATCGTGTCTGAAATGCATTGAACGTGAAACTGCTAATTCTTCACCTAATCCTCAAATGCTTATATTGCTACAAATTCTTCAACTATTCATGTGGTATCAAATTCTTCACTTGGGCAAACCACAAATGCTACTGACGAAAATGCAAGACTGAAGGAATTGTATGTGACACGCACATACAAAAGTCTCAAAGGGCATAAAACCCTTTGTGATGTGCTCAAAAAGTAGATTCTGAACAGAAACCCGAGGAATGAGGGCGTTGCCTTTGAGAGGAAACTGAACATTGATGGGTCATACTGGAAACCTGAGCAGTACCCCAAAACCTCATGGGTTGCTGCAAAAGGACCTCCCATTGATCCATCCACTCTAACAAGCTTTGCATGTGAAATGTCTTATTCCTCTAATGAGTCATTTGACTCCAACTATAAACTATTCAAAAATCAATCTGGTGAAGTATTTGCTCGATATGTTGGAACTAACTGCAGGATTGGACCTCCCTTGAGGAAAATCTAGGTTCCTAAAAGTTGCTTGAAAAATCTTCAAGTGAATGTCCTCATGACACCACCAGTGAAGAACCAGAACCTCAAATCAAATTCCTCAGGTGGAGCAAAGTCTTCACAGGTATCAAAGTCCTCAAATGGTCAAAATTATGCTCGTACTCACACTAATGCTTCTGATATGCAGGGAAGCTACAAGGGACATGAATTTGTGCACTATTTCTCAAATCATTATGTTCATAAGTCCTCAAAGATTTTTTTCTACCTATTCATTTGAGTACTCTAACCCCCTATTGTGAAAAGAAGTGCATTAGCTTCAATGCCTCCATTATCATACGATGCTCGTAGGATGATGTAGTATTTGCCACCCCTTCAGATGTGGGTGGTGAAGAAATCAAACTAATCACTTTTGCAGGTCAGGTTTCCGGAGGAAAGTCATCATCTGAAGAATTTGCTGGAGACCTGAGGAAATTGCTTGATAGGACGCAACCTAAAACATGATGAAATGATCTAACATTTCACTCGTCCTCAAATTTACTGTTTGTGATGAAATTCATGTCTAATGAAATCGATATCATATTCTTAAAATATGAAGCATATGAGATGGTAAGCTTTACTAATTCATTTGCAAGATGATCAACCCAAGAACACAGAGTGGGTTCTTGACAGTGGATGTACAAATCACCTTACTGGCGATAAAATATCATTGATGAATATCCCACTAAGTCCATCACCACTAATGCATATCACCTACATTGACAAAGGTAAAAGCAAGGTATTGGGGCTTGGTAAAGTGGCTATCTCTAAGGATCGACACATGGACAAAGTCATGCTTGTCGAATCCCTTGAGTTGAACCTCATATCCGTCTCAATGCTTTGTGATCTTGATATGATTGTCATCTTTGGAAAATATAGATGTGTAGTCATCATGGAATCTGACAAATCCAAAGTCTTCGATGGATTTAGGATAGGAGACTTGTATATTGTTGACTTCTCTACAGGTCCACAACCAGCCACGTGTCTACTAGCAAAAACATCAGAAGGCTCGCTATGGCATCGACGACTAGGTCATGCAGGCATGAGGAATCTGCACTCACTGGCAAAGAAGAAGCATGTCATTGGCATCAAAACTGTCAAATTCCTCAAGGACCATCTCGGCGGTGCTTGTGAGTCTGAAAAAATGACTAGATCCAAAAAACCCTCGAAGACTATCATGACTACTACTCGTCCATTTGAATTGCTTCATATGGATCTATTTGGACCTAATCATTATGCTACACTAACCAATGTTGCATCTCTATATGGCTTTGTCATCGTTGATGACTATTCTCGTTATACTTGGGTACACATCATTGCTTACAAAACTGAAGTGCACGAAGTCTTCAAACGATCTTCCTCAAGGGCTTCAACGAACTTTGACGTCAAGATCAAACACATCAGAGTGATACTGGTCTTGATGAACTTGGTATTACTCAGGAATTGTCTGCTTCTTATACTTCACAACAGAATGGCGTCATTGAACGCAAGAAGAGGACTCTGGTTGAAATGGCATGTACTATGCTTGAAGAATATCAGACTCCTCATCGCTTCTGGCCTGAGGCAATCAACACTGCTTGCCACATCATCAATAGGGTATATCTTCACAAATTTCTCAAGAAAACCTCATACGAACTCCTCACTGACAAGAAACCCAATGTAATTTATTTCAAAGTCTTCGGTGCAAGATGCTGGATTAGAGATCCGCACCATAGCTCAAAATTTGCACCTAAAGCACATGAGGGTTTTATGCTCGGTTACGGAAAGGACTCGGACACCTACATAGTCTTCAACACCTATCACAACAAGGTTGTTGAAACTATACATGTGCAGTTTGATGAAACTAATGGCTCGCAACGAGAGCAACTGCCTCGTGTGCAAGATAATTTGAGTCCCGATGAAGCTATCAAGCACAAGGCTACTAAAGATATCATTCCTACTGAGGAAAAACCCCTTGTTGAAGAAGTCGTCCACAACAATGATGAAATTCAAGCGGGTGCACCTGAGGAAAATGCTCCACATCAAATTCCTCAGCCGAACCAAAGTCTTCAACCAACACATCCGAGGATTGCAAATGAAGTGGAAATTGACAAAATCCTCGATGACATCAACGCGCCATGTCCTCTCACTCGCTCAAAAACTTCACATTTAGTTAACTTTTGTGGGCATTCCTCCTTTGTGCCTATCACAGAACCCTCAGAAGTTGTTGAAGCCTTCATGGAACCTGAGTGGATTCAAGCCATGCAAGATGAACTTCTTCAATTCAAGCTAAATGACGTATAGGAACTTGTCAAAAGACCTGATCCTCGCAAGCACAATTTCATCGGCACCAAGTGGATCTACCGAAACAAACAATATGCGGATGGTCAGGTTGTGAGGAACAAGGCATGACTTGTAGCCCAAGGCTACACACACGTTGAAGGAATTGACTTTGATGAAACTTTTGCACCTCTTGCTAGACTTGAAGCTATTCATATATTGCTTGCTTATGCTAACCACCACAATATTATTTTATATCAAATGGATTTGGAAAGTGCATTCCTTAATGGTAAGCTTGAGGAAGAAGTATATGTTGCTCAGCCCCCAGGTTTTGAAGACCCGAAGCATCCTGATAAAGTCTTCAGACTCAAAAAGGAACTCTATGGCCTCAAGCAAGCCCCTCGGGCGTGGTATGATACATTGACGGAATTCCCCATGAAGAAAGGCTTCAAACCTAGTTCACTTGATCCTACTCTTTTCACGAAATCCTATGACAATGAAATATTGGTGTTCCAAATATATGTCGACGACATTATCTTTGGTTGTTCTGACAAACGTTACAGTGATGAATTTGCCTACATGATGGGTGAAGAATATCAAATTTCCATGATGGGGGAGCTAAAATTCTTCTTAGGCCTGCACATTCATAAACAACGCAATGGCATCTTCATCTCTCAAGAGAAATACCTCAAGGATGTCGTGAAGAAATTCGGCATGAATGAATGCAGAGGCGTCAAGATTATTAAGCCTACCAACGACCACCTGTGCACTTACGAAAACAGTATAGATTTCGATCAACAGGTATATCACTCTATGATTGGCTCTTTATTGTACCTATGTGCCTCTAGGCTAGACATTATGCTTAGTGTTTGCATGTGTGCACGTTTACAAGAAAAACCGAAGGAATCACACCATAAGGATGTGAAACATATTCTTCGGTATCTAGCTCACACACCAACGCTTGGATTATGGTACCCCAAGTGCTCAAATCTTCACGTCGTTGGATATTCTGATTCTGATTATGCTAGTGACCGCGTGGATCGCTAGTCAATGTTAGGCACATATCATTTCCTCGCACGATCCTTAGTGTGCTGGTTCTCAAAGAAAAAGAACTACGTATCACTCTCCACTGGTGAAGCTGAATACACTGCTGCTAGATCTTGATGTTCTCAACTGCTATGGATGAAGCAAACCCTCAAGGACTACGACATCAACATGAAGAATGTGCCCCTCTACTGCGACAATGAGAGAGAAATCAAGATCGCCTACAACCCAGTACAACACTCGAAGACCAAGAACATCCAAATTCGTCAACATTTTATTCGTGACCATGCACTCAAGGGCAACATCATCATCGACCATGTGAAGACTGATGGCCAGCTAGCACATATCTTCACTAAGACCTTGGATGAGAAAAGGTTTTTCAAGTTGCGTGGTGAGCTAAATATCCTAGAATCTTCGAATGTTTTGTAAAAATGCAGACATCCTAACACTTATGCAAAATTGATGACTTAGATGCGCAACACACGAAGTAACATTTTTCTTCAATCAATGAAGAACAACTCTCTAAGTGTGAAGAAATTAATGAAGACTTTTATTCTCAAGGCCCTACGACAATTTTACGCTACGCGTGAAATCATCATTCTTATAGGGTGGGTCACGCCACCACCAAACTTTAAAATTCTTCAAAATTTAAAATTTTCTTCAAAGTTGAAATTCTTCAAATTTGAGACTTATCAAAAATTCCTCAAAGTTTTCGAAGTATTCAATTTTTTCGTATTTTTCAAAGTTCCTTGTGATGATTTTCATTGACTATATATTATGTAATGAGCTTTTAGTGTCCTCAACATCATTCACTTATTGCTAAGTCTTCAAGTTGGTATTTCTTCTAAATGAATGTGATCGGACCCATCTCCCGACTATGGTAAGATCAACCCAGTCTATTCTCAATTCTTCATATGCGTTCTATTTGACACATGTTCAAAGTCCTCATTGAGTCCTTGTCAGCTAATGATTTTGCAACAAAATCCTCAAATTTTAAGAAAAAAATTACCGTTACCACTGTAACTGCACCCACTACTCACGACAGGATAACCACGATCTCCACTATCTCCACCTCTTCGTACGTGGGTAGCACGTTGACTCCATAATAGCAGACCTTCCCTTGCAACGACACCAGAAGAATGCTGCTAGTACTCTCCGGCAATCGAAACTAGAAGAATGTTGTTGACGGCCCACCAGCGCGTGGGATCGTAGCAGTTTTCGAGGGTAGAGTATTCGACCCAAATTTGTTGGTACGCCTATAGGAGGTGAGAGGATACTCTCAAGTATTAGCAGCTGAATATGTCAGATTCAACCACACCTGAAAGATTAGTATCTGCAAGCAAAGTATCAGTAGCAAAGTAGTATGATAACAACGGTCTCAGAAACGATCTGTTGACATGGCAGACTATTTCTAACGATTGTATCAATGGCGCCAAGTTGCCTCATTGACGGAAATTGTCAGTTCCCGTCAACGAACAACAATCAAGATTGTAGCAGGTAGCAGCAGTGTAACGAGCAATAGTAGCGGCAAGGAACAGCAGTAGTGACAACAGTAGCAAGTAGCAATAGTAGCAAGCGACAGTAGTGGCAATAGTAGCAGCAGAGCAAGACAAGTAACAACAGCAGAGCAAGACAAGTAACAGCAGCAGTAGGGCAAACTTGTAGGCAATGGGTCGGTGATTTGTCTGGATGATATTCATCATGCAACAGTTATAACACAGAGAGATATGTGGCTAGCTCCCGTTCGTCAATGTGATGTAGGCATGCATTCCGTGTGTCGTCATACATTCTTAGTGAAAAGAACATGCATGACATCTATTGTCCATCCCTCCCGTGGCAGAGGGGTCCAAAAGGATACTACGGGATATTAAGGTTCTCCTTTTAATAAAGAACCGGACCAACGCATTAGCACTTGGTGAACACATTTCTAGCTCAAGAAGGATAAAGCACTAGAGCAAAAACTAATTGGACCAATGGAGGAGTCACTTACCAAGGAGTAATTTCCCCAAAACGGTTCGGAGAATGGTGCTTTGAGCAAGGAGATCGAAAATCACAGCCAAATGAGCAAGAAGACGGGTTTGAGCTGCGAAACAATTTGTTCTGGAGGTGGAAGAAGAGGTTGGGAGCTGGAATGAGTGGAGGGGATCCCTGTGGGCCCCACAAGCTTGCTCTCCGCCACCAGGGGGGTGGCAGTGGCACGGCTTGTGGCCCACTGGTCTGGCCCCCAGGCCAGCTCTCAGGCCTAGTAATTTTCAAAAATTCCAGAAAAAACCATACTAAATTTTCAGGACCATCGGAGAACTTTTATTTTCGAGGTATTTTTCTCCGGGACGCTAAAACAGAAAACAGGAAAAGCTAAACTAATTCTATCATTTTTCTTCTAAGCAACAGAAAATGAAAGCTCAAGACAGAGGTACCTGACTCTTTGATTCATCCATTTCATGGTCAACTAAAAAAAACTGTCAATGGGGTTGATCAAGTCCTCATGACAAAACCTTCTCGGATCGCAAGAGAGAACATAGAATTTTCAAATAGCCACTAAGTCACCTCAATGGGGATATTGTCACATCCCTAATTACCCCTTTGATGAATAGCAAGGTCATGCTCATATCTTCATTATTGCATTAGAAGTGAAATGGAAAAACAAGAGAAAAACCCTAGCAACTCTATATGCAAAACAATTCAAAGTGGTGACAAATCAATGAACCCAAAATGGCCTCCATAAAAGTCCATCATTTTTGATAAATCTTGGAAAACACAATTTAGGATTGGTTTTCTTTTTAAAAAATACTTTTGGCATTTTATTTTAAACACAAAAGCCACTGAAATCAATTAATTAATTGATTTCCAATACTTCCTAGTTTTATAAAATGTTGAAACTATTATGTGGCATTGCTTATTTTTGTCACTGTCACATAACACTAACTTAGGGTTTACAAAATATCCAAATATTTTACTTTAAAACCTAAACCTAAAATGCCAGAAAGAAATAAAAATAGAAAAAGGAAAAGAGAGAGAGAGAAACTTATCTTGTGCTCACCTGCGGCCCAGCCCACCAGGGGCACCGCTGTCTTCCTCCCCCTGCCAGGAGGAGAAGCAGCTGCGTGCCCGACGCATCGCCGGGCACCGCCACGTCCCCTGGCCGCCTCCAGCTCGCCCCATCCTTATCTCCTCGCCGTGGAAGCCCCAGACCCCCCCTTGAGCTCATCCTCCTCTCCTCTCTCCAGTTCCCCATCTCTCTCTGCTGCCCTCGTTGCCTCCATTGCCGAGCTAGAGCTCGAGCTCGCCCCTCTGGTCTCCGGCCTTCCCTCGCCTCTCCGAGAAGCCCAGAAGAACCGCCTCGACGCCCCGCTCCTCCTCGCCATTGGAATCAAGCCGGACGACCCCTTTCATCGCCATCGCCGTTGTCTTCCCCACCTCCGGCCGCCGGCCCCCTTCCATCGATTCACCGCCTCCGGCGCGCCCCCGACATCGCCACCGGTGCCACGAGGTCCGCAGTGAGGCCCTCTCTCCATTCCCCTCCTTCCCCATCGAGCTTCCCTCCTCTATCTCCCTCTTGCCGCTGGAGCCCGAGCTCCGTGCTGTCGGCAATGGCCGTCGCGGCAGAGCCTCTCTCTCTCGCCCGTTTGGGGGGTGCCGACGTGCTCCTGGGGGCCCGTAGGTGCCGCCCCGGCCCCCAGTTCCTCTTCCCGCAGCCTCTGGAGACGAGCCCGAGCTGGCCGAGCTCCGGCCCCCGCCCCGTCGTTGCTGTCGTCGTCTCCGGCGACCCCCTCGCCCTCAAAACCCCCGGAATGGATGCGGGCGAGCTCGGGCTACGCCCTAGTGGCCTCCTGTGTCGCTCCCATGGCTGGAGTCGTGGACTCCACCGCATGCGGTGGTCGCCGGCGTTAAACCTCGCCGGTGAGCCACTGAGCGATGGGTCCACATCAGCAGGTGATTAGCTTAGAGCTAATCACATGTTAGTTTAACCCAGAGCCAATGACAGACGGGCCCCACTGCTAATTAAGTCATTAGTTAGCTAAAAAGAACCCTGCTATTTAACTGAGTCACTGACGTGTGGCCCCCACACGTCAGGTTTGACTTTGACCAAGCCAGTTGAGTGCTGACGCAATGCTGATGCAGTGCTGACGCAGTAATTGATTTTCAATTATTAATTTAATCCAGGAAATTACTAGAACTTGTAAAAAATCATAGAAATTAAAATATAACTCGGATGAAAATAATTTATATATGAAAAAGTATCCGAAAACTCCAAGGAATCTGATTATGGCATTTTCATGCATGTTTGAAAAGGTTAACAACACCAAATAGGCAAAATGATGAATAGGGTAAATTTAATAAATAGTTTGGAGATGGAAATTGATACTTATTTGATTTCCACTTCAATTACTATGCTCAAACATTGGTTAATGCAAATCAGTACCCCAAAATACTAACTCCGTACATGTGGAAACAATTTGTTATGAGCATTAGGTCGAATCAATTAAAGGGGTACCCGGAACAATAACCGGCCTGAAGTGATGTTTGGATCCTAATTCAAACCCAGCTTCACCTTAAGAAATGATAGCCACATTAGCCCTTCCACCTTTCATTTCATGTCTTGAGCATGCATCATAGTGTTGCATTTCCGTGAAGTAATTGTTGTTCTTTCTTGTTTGCCGGTGTTGTTCCCCCTCGCTAAACGATGTTTCCGACGATGTGATCGTTGACATTGATGAAGACTCATTGCTATATTCAGACGTGTCAGGCAAGCAAACCCCCCCTTGAGCATATTGAAATAAACCCACTCTCTCGCTCCTGCTCTCTTTTACTGCATTAGGTCAAACACGATTCAACTGTGCATGTTATCGGTAGTTGAACCCATTCCTCTGCATGACCTGATTTTGTCACAGTAAATAGTTGAAACCACTTAGCATGAGTAGCAACTGCTTGAGCCTTGTTGTGCTTACTCATCCATGCTTGTTTACAATGCCTGCTATGCTTAGAGTCGTGCCGGGTCTGATCCATCTGGATGATGAATCGGAATGGTTGTGATCATGTTCTACAGTGTGAGAGTAAAGGTGTGAATCTGATTTGGTAAAGGTAGCGATGAGAGGCCATGTAGGAGTACATGGTGGGTTGTCTCATTGGGACCATCCTTAAGAACTGAGTTCTGTGTGTGTTATACAAGACAAGATACTACCATGCATTGGGCCCTGAAATATGACCCCGCTCGGCTTATTAATTGCCTAGATCTCTGTCCAGGAGTTGCAATTAGTTTCTGATGTTTGTAGGAAAAGTGTTGGCGGCCGTGTTTAGCTCTGCCCGACGGGGTAGGCTTCACTACGGTAGATACACAGTGGCACGGTGTACCAAGTGGTACCCGAATGGTGGGCTTGGGAACCCTGCGCGCATCGTTTGGGGCCGTAGAGGAAACCTCGGCTGGACTTCCTTGCGGGTTCAGTCTCAAATAGGCGATAAACCTGGACTAGGGTCTTGTGTGGTTAACGGTCGTGGCCGACACCCACGCCAGTGCTTCCGCTTGAAGGTTGCCGAGATGCATGACGTGCATGTGGTGCTAAGTGGTGGGAGCATGTGTGAAGAAGTATACTCCTGCAGGGTGATTCAATCTATTCGAATAGCCGCGTCCTCGGTTATGGACTACTTGGAAACATTACGTGGTACATAGACAACTTAAATGGATACTCTAAAACATGCAAGATAAGTGTGAGTGCTATGGAAGGCCTTCTCGTAGGGAGATGAGAGTGGATCCATAGTAGGGTATTGAATTGGTGAATATGTGGACTCGTGTGCGCTATCCCACCTCAAAGAGAGAACTTGTAGTCGTAGTACAGGTTAGCCAAGAGTCAAAGCTGGCTTGCTGCAATCAAACCACACAATCCTTCCATTGAAACATGATGCATATGTAGATAGTTCTGATGTAAGACTTGCTGAGTACTTTTGTACTCACGGTTGCTTTATTTATGTTTTGGAGAGAAGATTTAGTCTCATTAAAGGTTTCTACGCGACGTGTTCGATGTTGACCGGAATAGCTTGGGAATCCCAGACAGAGGTCTGGCTCCTTTGGTAGGGTCGTAGTAGCTTTTCAGGCTCTTCCAGCCATTTTTAGTAGATGTCTGTACCCAGACATGAATTGCTTCCGCTTGTTGTTTGTATGACTTGAGTGTCGGGTCACGAGACCCCTGTTTGGAATATCTTACTATGTTGACTCTTATGAGTCTTTAATAAATGCTTGAGTCATAGAGTTATGTTGTGATGCCATGTTGTATCTACACATATCATGCATAATGTGTGTATGTTTGAAATGCATTGTATGTGTGGGATTCGACACCTAGTTGTTTGCCTTTAGTAGTACTCTTTATAGGGAAATGCCTCTTTGTGTTTCCATTGGGCCTTGGTAGCTTGCTACTGCTCGGAACACATTGATTGACCGGCATGTATCCTTCTTTGCTGCAGTGTCTGTCCCCTCGGGGAAATGTCACGCGGTGTAATGGAGTCCTTGTAGCTTGCTACGACTCGTCTACACACGCTGATGACCGACACCTGCTTTGCTGGGTTATGTATGCTTGTCCCTGTACGGATGTACTGCTTGGGTTTATAACTAGTCATGTCAACCCGGGTTCTTGCCGTTTGAACGCTAGCAACATATTCATATACGTGAGCCAAAAGACGCAAACGGTCCCGGCCAAGGTAAGGTGGCAGCCGTGGAGTTTACCGTGTGTGAGGCCGCAAAGTGATGTGATGTGTTACAGGCTGGGTTCTCATGACTTAGGATCGGGGTCCCAACAGATATGTAGCTCCCCAACAAGCAAATCATACTTCATCTTGACACGAGGAATAGGGCATTCAAAGCTCCCAATAAGAATCGATGAAGTCTTTTCGATAGCATTGATGCAATGTACTTGATATCGTTTCTTCGAAAAGTGCACTGTGTGCTCATTACCGTTGACATGGAAAGTGACATTGCCTTTGTTGCAATCTATAATAGCCCCTGCAGTGTTTAAAAAGGGTCTTCCGAGGATGACAGCCATGGCATCATCCTCGGGAATATCCAAGATAACAAAGTTTGTTAAGATAGTGGTGTTAGCAACCACAACAGGCACATCCTCGCAAATACCAATAGGGAAAACAGTTGATTTGTCGGCCATTTGCAGAGAAATTTTAGTGGGTGTCAACTTATCCAATTCAAGTCTACAATAAAGAAGAGCGGCATAACACTAACACCGGCTCCAAGGTCACATAAGGCAGTTCTTACGTAGTTTCCTTTAATGGAGCAAGGTATAGTGGGCACTCCGGGATCACCAAGTTTCTTAGGAGTTCCACCTTTGAAAGTGTAATTTCCAAGCATGGTGGAGATCTCAAGGTCTGGTATCTTCATTTTATTAGTCACGATATCTTTCATATACTTGGCATACAGAGACATCTTGAGCATATCAGTTAACCGCATCTGCAGAAAGATGGGTCTTATCATCTCAACGAAACGCTCAAAATCCTCATCATCCTTTTTCTTGGATGGCTTAGGAGGAAAGGGCATAGATCTCTGAACCCATGGCTCCCTTTCTTTACCATGCTTCCTAGCAGTAAAGTCATTCTTATCGTATCTCTTAGGTTGTGGGTTATCAGGATTAACCGAAGGTTCAATCTCCACATCCTCATCATTGCTAGGTTGAGCATTATTATGAACATCACTGTCCATATTGTCACCAGGTTCATGTTCATCACCAGATTGTGTTTCTGCATCAGACGCAGAAATATCATTAGGTTCTTCAGGTGTGACAGTATTTGGTGAACTAACATGTAGGCTTCTATCATCCTTCTTCTTCTCCTTAGGATGACTAGGTGTATCAGCATTGATTCCTTGAGAATCTTGATCAATTCTCTTAGGATGACCTTCAGGATACAAAGGTTCCTGAGTCATTTTGCCTCCTCTAGTAACGACTCTGACAGAGTTGCCATTTAATTCATTGAGCAGGTCATTCTGAGCTTTAAGTACTTATTCTACCTGAGTAGTAATAATAGAGGCATGTTTACTCAGAAGCTTCAGATCATTGACATTTCTGTCTACACAAGCACTTAAATGGCTAAGCATACGAGTACTTTGTTCCAAATATCTGCTAACATAATCATTGAAACTCTCTTGTTTGGCAACAAAGTTGTCAAATTCATCAAAGCATAGGCTAGCAGGTTTGTCAAAAGGAATATCACTCTCATCAAACCTACGCATAGAATTCACTTCTACTACCTGTATCGGGTTATCGAGACCATGGATCTCTTTGATAGGTGGTAGATTTTTGACATCTTCAGATCTAATGCCTTTCTCTTGCATAGATTTCTTGGCTTCTTGCATATCTTCGGGACTGAGGAATATAATACCTCTTTTCTTCGGAGTTGGCTTAGGAGGTGGTTCGGGAATAGTCCAAGCATTATCGTTGATTAGGATGTTATTCAGTAGGGTCTCAGCTTGTTCTATAGTTCGTTCCCTAAAAACACAACCGGCACAACTATCTAGGTGGTCTCTAGAAGCATCGGTAAGTCCGTTATAGAGGATATCAAGTATCTCGTTCTTCTTAAGAGGGTGATCAGGCAAATCATTTTGTAGCTGGACGAGCCTTCCCCAAGCTTGTGGGAGACTCTCTTCTTGGAGTTGAGCAAAGTTTCATATTTCCTGCAAGGCAGCTTGCTTCTTATGGGCAGGAAAATATTTCTCACAGAAGTAATAGACCATATCCTGGGGACTACTCACACATCCAGGAGCAAGAGAGGTGAACCAGGCTTTAGCGTCATCCTTCAGAGAGAAAGGAAACAGCTTAAGGATATAGTAGTGGCGGATCTTCTCCTCATTAGTGAAAAGGGTGGCTATATCGTGTAGTTTGGCAAGATGGGCTACGACCGTCTCAGATTCATAACCGTGAAAAGGATCAGATTCGACTAGAGAGATTATCTCAGGATCGACAAAGAATTCATAATCCTTATCAGTGATAAAGATAGGTGAAGTGGCAAACTTCGGGTCGTATTTCATCCTAGCTTTCAGAGATTTTTCCTTCCACTTGAGAAGTAATTTATAAGTGTCATAGGCATCCTTACACGCAAGAAAATCTTCAGCTATCTCTCCCTCCATAACATAACCCTCAGGTATATCAGGCAATTCATATCTAGGAGAGCTAGATCTAACAGGAGCAAAAACAGGTTCTATATCAATAGTATCGGCAGTTTCACGAGCATGATGAGCATTGGCAGTAACTCTAGCAATATGAGCATCAAGGAATACCCCTAGTGGAACATCAGGCAAAGCAGTATCTCTAGCAGTATCAAGCATAGCATCATCAGGCAAAATAGCATCTCTAGCATCATTAGGCAAAGCAGTATCAAGTATAGCATCTCTAGCAGTATCAGGCAAAGCAGTATCAGGCATAGTATCAAGCATAACATCTCTAGCAGTATCAAGCATAACATCTCTAGCAGTAGCATCATAAGCATCATCAAGCACATGCGACATATCAAGATTTCTAACAGGAGGTGATGTCACAAACTTACTCATAACTGAAGGTGAATCAAGTGCAGAGCTAGATGGCAATTCCTTACCTCCCCTCGAAGTTGAGGGCAAGACTTTGGTTTTTGGATCCTTCAGATTCTTCATAGTGATCAGTAGATATAAATCCCAAGTAACTCAGAGAATATAGAAACACCTCCCCGGCAACGGCGCCAGAAAAATGCTGACTCCATAACAGCAGACCTTCCCTTGCAACGGCACCAGAAGAATGCTGCTAGCACTCTCCGGCAATCGAAACTAGAAGAATGTTGTTGACGGCCCACCAGCGCATGAGATCGTAGCAGTTTTTGAAGGTAGAGTATTCGACCCAAATTTGTTGGTACGCCTATAGGAGGTGAGAGGATACTCTCAAGTATTAGCAGCTGAATATGGCATATTCAACCACACCTGAAAGATTAGTATCTGCAAGCAAAGTATCAGAAGCAAAGTAGTTTGATAAAAACGGTGTGAGAAACGATCTGTTGACACAACAGACTATTTCTAACGATTGTATCAATGGCGCCAAGTTGCCTCGTTGACGGAAATTGTCAGTTCCCGTCAACGACCAGCGATCAAGATTGTAGCATGTAGCAACAGTGTAATGAGCAATAGTAGCGGCAAGGAACAACAGTAGTGAGAGCAGTAGCAAGTAGCAACAGTAGCAAGCGACGGTAGTGGCAACAGTAGCAGCAGAGCAAGACAAGTAACAGCAGCAGAGCAAGACAAGTAACAGCAGTAGAGCAAGACAAGTAACAGCAGTAGAGCAAGACAAGTAACAACAGCAGTAGGACAAACTCATAGGCAATGAGTCGGTGATTTGTTTGAATGATATTCATCATGCAACAGTTATAACACAGAGAGATATGTGGCTAGCTCCTGTTCGTTAATGTGATGTAGGCATGCATTCTGTGTGTCATCATACGTGCTTAGGGAAAAGAACTTGCATAACATCTATTGTCCATCCCTCCCGTGGCAGCGGGGTCCAAAAGGAAACTACGGGATATTAAGGTTCTCCTTTTAATAAAGAACCGGACCAACACATTAGCACTTGGTGAACACACTACTAGGAAAAGGCTTGCTAATGGCGCACCTATTTTTGCTACTAATGGCGCACTATAGGTGCGCCACTAGCATCACGCCATTAGATCCATTAGTATCTAGTATACTAATGGCGCACGAGATAGTGCGCCATTTGTATTGCTCACGGTGCGCCATTAGTATCTGGTATACTAATGGCGCACCAAGTAGTGCGCCATTAGTATAGATCCTGGTGCGCCATTAGTATAGATCCCGGTGCGCCATTAGTATAGATCCCGGTGCGCCATTAGTATAGATCCTGGTGCGCCATTAGTATAGCTTATGGTGCGCCATTAGTATGCCTCCCAGGGCCATATTTACCCATATGCTCTGGCTTACTAATGGCGCACTAGTGTGCTGAGTGATGCGCCACTAGTGTGCTGAGTGATGCGCCACTAGTATGAATATTAGGTATTTATTTTATTTTTTCTGATATTTGCACATATTACAAAATATATTATTGCATAGAATATAGATAGCACAACATATAAACAACAGATTTATCGAATACAATAGAAGATTAGTCTCCGAATACAATTCATCATATTAGTCTCCGAATTTAAAATACCGAACAAAGTTAGAACATTACAAGTCTCGAGACCGCGAGTAGCGAGTTTGTCTTCACATTACAAGTCGATATCGACCATCTAAACTACCATCACATAGAAGAGAGCTGCGGTCATCACGATGAGCATAATCGCAATGAAACTGGTCTTCATCCGGTTCCTCCAATGCCCCCTCCTCTCTGCCACTAGATAGCGTGCGTATCTAACTTCCGCCTCCGCCTTTGTGGTGTACCCTTTGTAACTGTTACCGCTGAATCGGTGAACCTGTCTCCGACACTCCTCCCAGTCGTCGTAGACTCCAGGAACCTTACCCTTGTACACGACATACGACGACATCTCTATGCACTAGCCAAACAAAATGTTAGTAGCAATTCACAGAGACATACAAGTTCATTAAAGTTTAATATTACAACTATAACAGCACGATTCATGGTCCTACTAATAAATAGCATCGATTATATATAAGTTGAACGACTGTCCAAACCAAAGATACATACCAGTTCATTAAAGTTTAATATTGCAACATGAATTAGTAGCGATTCACGGGAATGTGGATGAAGCCGCCGTCTTTTGTGATGGTCATGAAATTGTGGTCGTTGTCAGCCTGCATTTGTAGCATTGTATCTATCTCACTATTGGACAACGGAGATCTGAGGTAGAACTGCCCCGAGGTACAAAGGACATCTTGATGGATGATTTCCGCAAACTCCGACTGGATGCGAAAGAATTCTTGTCTGTTGTCCGCATCCTGGATTGCCGACAAGCGTGCGACCCAATCTTTGAGATTATTTGGTAGCCGAAGGTGATTACTGTCCCGTATGATCGCCCGCATGTGATGGAGGGCGTAGTAGGCATCCTTCTGACTGCCAGGCGGCTGCTTGACGCAGGCGAACATCGTATTGTGGGTGAACACGTGCTTGCCGTGCCTGAGACTTGTCCTGCTGAAGGTGCCTTCAGATATGGCGTAGCTGGGAAGAACTTCATCAAGAACTTTCTTGATATTTGTTTAGTCTTTTTTTGAGTGACGGTTCGAGTCGAAATACGTGGCCGTGGACTATTTCAGGCTTAAGGGGATGAGTGTGCAACGTGTGTCACTGCACAAAACACGGAATGTTAGAAAAAAGGGACGATCAAAATCTAAGAAATCATATGTTACGTGGCGATGAGGGGATAACTTACCAGGGAAAGTAAGGCATGAGGAAGTTATCCTTTTCTGAGTTTGCCAGAATGACGCCTTCGAGGTATGAACTCGCGACTTGCCGGTCCCAGCGCTGCCCAAGATCTTGGCACGCATGTAGAAGGGGTCGACTATCACTATGTCCGGGGTCTTGTCTCTAATGATCCGCATCTCCATACTCAGCGAAAATAGCCGAACGAAGGTGTAGTGCAGCGGATGAAGGTTAAACATAGCGAAGATGTCAGCAAACCGCAGGACGATCATACCCCCGATGGCGCTATCGACAAAGCCCTTGCCCTCTGGCACCTTGGCCAGAAAAACTGGGTATGCCACATTATTCTCGGAGAGATGCCGCTTCGCCAAACAAAGAACACTGTTATGCAGACTCCGCATAGCACCGGTTGCAGCATTGAGCAGATTAGTCGGTAGCATCGGCCTACCCGCCACATGCACCCTCCTCGAGATATCCTTAGGTGAAGGTGGCCCGTCCAGAGCACGGATCGTACTCAGTGCCGGCTGGCTCGCACCCTTGTTATTCTTTCTTTTCCGTCCCTTCTTCTGCTGATGTAATGGGATCGAGTTCATCTGCTCAGAGACCACCTTCTCGAGTGTGTTGGGGCTGATAATATTTCGCACCTCGGCTATCTGAGGCTCGGTGAAGGCGGCAGCTGGAGGCGTCTCCTCAAAACTAAACGCCAGACAACACCTGTTGCAATTGGGTTTCTCGGCGGTACCAGCTAGATCGCGGTCGTCTTTTGCAGGGTTGGGTTCTTGAGAAGGAGGCCCCAAGAATTCCTCACCGTACCCATGTTCGGCAAAGTACTTATCGACCTTGGTAAATGTACCATCGTCGTCATCGTCGTCGTCCGGAACGTGTGCCATATGCATGTCCGGATCCTGTGCCATATGCATGTCCGGTAGCGTTGCGGCGGTCTTGCCATGGCTTGGCGCCGGCACGACTGGCGGTGTTGTCTGTGGGGTGGTGTCCCCCGCCCCCAAACGAATCTGGCTCTTTGGCCAAAGCAAGGGCCAGCTTAAGCAGGCGCTGAGGGTCATCACATCATCTTTGTCGGCCCCAGCGGGGTGGAACGGAGGTAACAAGTCGTCGCAGCCTGGCAGCACTCGAACCAGTTGAACCCTATACGTGGTGGGTGGCATCGGTTTACCGTGGAACATGGGGTTGCCCGGTTGAATGATTCTGCCCTTGGCGACATCGATCAACTCGCCGCTCATGAAGTGTAGGAGAGTGCATGGAACGTCGGCGCCGGCGCCCTGCGAAAACATGTAGGGCATCAGGGGATGCCCAGTCAAAGGCAAGGAGATGAAGTCATCGGCCGAGAGAGGCTTAGTTACCGTGATGGCGTCGAGCTCGGCTAATGTCGAGGCACCGCCAACGGCGGGCGTGCAAGTGACGGAGGGGCCGCTTGCTGCCGAGGTGCCGGCTGGCGCCGGAGACACCAATGGCGCCGGCGCCGGAGACACCAATGGCGCCGGCGCCGGAGACACGAATGGCGTCGCCTGCGCGTTGTGCGAGTTGCTGGCCGTGAAGCTGGGAATCGGGGCGGCCCCTGTTGGCCGCCCGCAATCCACGCCTGCAGCCCCTCAATCAAGGTAGGCACAATGGCGGTGATCACCCCTCCCACTTGGTGTTGCACTAGCTCTTGGACCATCTTCGGAATCCGCGCCACTTTTGCCTTGAGTTCTTCAACCTCGCGCGACTGGCTTTCCGAGTTGGTATTTCTCTCCTTTCGCCCACCAGCGTTATAGTATGACGACCATTTCGTGGACAAGCCTTTGCCGGCCACATGACCAGCTGACGACGGCTTACTGGACTTATCCTTGTTTTTCATTATGTTAAACGCCCTATTTAAATTGGTGTCCCAATGGGAGCTCTGAGACAACCCCGCGCTACTGCTTTCAGTGTCCTGCGGAAGGAATGAACCATTTAGAAATTTGGCTTCATTAATTAGAATGCAACTATATGGAGCTAATTACGTGGGGTGTATTCCTTACCAGAACACGCTCAAGCGCCCTGGTCTTCGCATCTGTGGTAAGCTCCTTTGTTACTGGGTCCACCTTGTACCGGGCCCTGACATAGTTCCTGGTCTGCTTGTCACCGTATTTCTCGAAGCGGGGTGGTAGGCCTTGCTCGGCACGCTCCGCGTCCTCCTTGTCCCATATAGGTTCCGCCACTCTGTAACCGCCGGGACCGAGTTGGTGGACCCCTAAGTTCAACTCCCGCATTTCTTTCCCCCACTGACTTGATTCCGTGGTTGCCTTGCTCTCGCACTTGATCTTGAACTCCTTGTAGTCATCTTCGCTGATCGAAGGATTTTTCGCCTTGATCTTCTCATAACTATCACCTTTGTCAATCATTCTCTTCACCACGCTTCTCCAAGTAGACAGGGCCTTGCTCATCTTCGTGAGGGCGGCACTGTTCACTTTATTCCTTGAGAGGCGTGTGTTTGCGACGTCACCGGGGAACTTATATCATTCGTGCAGCTTCGTGAAGAGGAGATTGCGCAAATTCCCTCGGTCCTTATGCCTTAGGTTCTCGGTGTTGATCGAGACAGTGCTCCGGAGAATGCACCCGAGCTGAACCGCGTACCCCTTGACTATTTCTTTGGGCGCCATTGGATACCCGTCGGAGTTCACTTCAGTAAATTCCTCCTTTACGGTGCTGAGCACGTTCGGGCGCCGGTCCTTCCGTTGCCTCTTCGATTGGCTGCCATCTGTGCGTGTGCTGCCATCATCAGTGGTGGCATCCTCGGCGGCACCATCAGTGGTGTCATCCCCGATGCCACTAGGGGTTGTGTACTCGGGATCGGTGTCTTCCGCGGCGTCCTCATAGCGGTGAGGTTCTTCCTCCATCTCCTGGGACAGCTCCCAGAATGGCTTGCCCGAACCGCCGGCCTCATCATTGTGGGCCATGTTTCGCTCTAAATAGGAAAAAAGTTTGGTCAAAAAGTTATATATTGTCAAGGAACAAGATCATGGTCTCATCATTTAGGGTTTGTCGACACCGAGGCATCCTAAAAGCTAAGATTTTATCATTTAGGGTTTGTCGACGCCGAGGCACCCTAAAAGTCTAAGCTTTCATCATTTAGGTTTTTATCGACACCGAGGCACCCTAAAAGCCAAGGTTTTATAATTTAGGGTTTGTCGATGTTGAGGCACCCTAAATGCTACGTTATGTTTTCATCATTTAGGGTTTATCGATGCCGAGGCACCCTAGGTTGACTAATATATATGGGTATCTTCTAATAATATACCCTATCAAGAAAAGGGAAGGAGAATTCTAAGTTGGGCCTAATCACTTGGTTCTATTGCCACCTATGGTTTAATGCAGCAAGAATAAAGGGGCAGTTGATCCTACTTAATTAAGTACTAAGATACCCCGGCCCATGGATTAGTCGCAAGTACCCCATATGTCCTATTTTTAGCAAAGTCATGCTAATTCACGGAAAATTTCAGCATGAACTTTGCTGAAAATAGGACATATGGAGTACCCGAATTTTCCGGAACGGAAGTTAATCGACATTCCGGCAAACTCAAGGGCCTCTCAGGGTACCTGCAAAATCATCACGACACGATGGTCGGAACCAAACCCAGCAAACTAGCACCACAATGTGCCTCTACTTTCATATGGATGAAAAGGACACATACCATATGGTCCTCTGCTTTCAAATGGACAAAAATAGGTCACCCAACAAAAAATCATCAATAGTTTAGCAAGTTTGTACCCTCAAGAATGAACATATAGCAATATCTGTTGTCCCCCCATAACATACAGAAATCAAAATCAGCTCAACTTAGATGACTAGCTAACTCATTTTTCAGATAGCAATATCTGTTGTCCCCCCATTGTACCTGAAGAACTAGCGGGTACTACTCCTCTGCTCGTGCTGCTGATGCTCCTCTTCCGCTGATCCAAGTACTGTACCTGAAAATTAATGAAGTTGATTTAGTGTTAAAATTAGGCATGCGTTAAGTATGACAACGCATGTAAAATTGATAAGTACTAGGACAGACCAAGTTAAGAGTTACATATTACAATGTAGACGTTTTTGCAAGCTTACGAAGTAAACTAAACATTACTTACGAAGTAAACTAAACTTTGAATGGAAGGGAGGATCCCACCTTGAAAGTATCTATCATAAGCATCTCTTATATTTTTTTCATAAAGAATAAGCCACCGTTATCAAGCCATTAGACATTAACAGCAACAACAAAAATACAAAACTAGACATGAGTCCAGTGTCCACGACAAGCATTCAATATTTCAGCTTAACATTCAAGCATATGCTCACATAGACAACCATTAGAAAATCGTGCGAGTCTTTCAGAGACTGCAAAATGATCTATGGCCAGTCTGATACTTAACTGGCTAGTACTTTAAAAGAGCGATATGAAGATTAAACAAACTGGGGATGATACTTTATGTAACAATTTGTAGAGTATTACTTATGTTTTGGTTACCATAAAAATCCAGTAGAGTTTATCCGCGTCGAGAACATTAGCTAATCCTGGGGAAGAAAATAACAACAACATTTTTTACAGACGTAGGAAGTAATTAACTATTGGTCGCAAGAGTGGTAATAACTACTGATAGTAGAGATCAGTGTGGAAAAAAGGGTGGAGGGGGGGATAAAGCAAGGGGAGGGAGACAAATAAAAACAAGGGTACGACATCAGCAGCACCAGCAAATAATAACTTAACCACAACACAACAACGACGCGGATACATACAGTAGACATATCAGAGCACATCAAGTTTTGAAGCACTCCATTAGGAAAAACAAGTTTTGAGGCACTAGTTTTCTTCCATAAATTAGAAATCCTCCACCGTTCTGAACCTGTCAGGAAACTCAAATTGAGTTTTCTGATCTGAATCTGTTTGCTAAACCACCCTGTGCTCCAAGGGGAGGAAGCTACGGGAGCTCACGCAGGTGGGGCGCGCACCATGGACCCAGAGAGAACCCGTGGGCCCACATTGGTGTGGCTCCCTCTAACGTAAAAGAAAATCACAGGTACACAAATCCGTCTAATTCAGTTAGCAGAAAAAATGTAACCTTCCAGCATCACCTGCCACTTTGTTTGGACTATTTAATTACAGACTTAGCAGGACTGCAACTAAAGCAAGAAACCCTGATAAACAAAAACTGCTTCAAAACCTAACTAAAACAGGACACAACAGATAGACAACCTAACCTAAGAAAATGGAGAGAAGGTCAAAGTAATGGGAATAAGAAGATCTACCTTACCAAGAAAAAGAAAAGGAAAAAAATACAAAAAGGAGACGAATTATATCCTTCAATACAGACAAGAGTGTGCCATTTTTTAAGGTGGTCGTCAGTCACAGGGGAATTCGAATATTCAATGAACGGGGGTGAGGGGGGGGGGAGCAAATGTTCTGCAATAACACAATTTGGATGTTGTGCGTTAACTTCTGCCGCGGATTTCTTAGAGGTGATTGATTATTTTGCCCTGTTGGTTCCCCAAAATCGGTGTCTTTCCTTCTCGAAATAGGCCGGTTCATCCTAAATGGAATCAAATCACAAGGCGCAGACTCAATTCAAGAAATCACAAGCAGATAAACCTAACGACCCGGGAGCGGCATTGTGACATCAGAGAGTTCAACCCTAGCTAACTTCACCCCAGTTCGTAGTACAAAAGCTGCAGGCAAACCGATACTACCGACCAAAACAGGTAGAGAAAGAGAAGACAAAACCTTGAGCTCCAGGCATTCATGGCCTCCCTAGCAACTCAAGCAACACCAGAGTTCCATGGGGAGGGGGAGGGGGGAGACGAGGGTACCTACGCGGAGCGGGAAGCCGCCTCCGGGGGGACGAAGGAAGGGAGCCTGGCCGGCGCGGAAGCCGAGGCCGACAGCGAGCGACCTCTCCGACGGTGGGTCGGTCGAAGCGAAGAAAGGTCGACCTGCCTGCCTGCCTTGGACTGCAGAGGCGGCGGCGGCGGCGGAGGCAGAGGCGGAGCAAACCCTAGCGCCGCCAGAGCTCCGTGGGCTGCGTGGACGAAGGTGGTGGAAGGGGTAGGCGGGGACGAGTGCGCGTGAGGGCAGATGGAGTAGAGGCAAACGAGGACAGCCGGCTTAGGAATGGTGCACCCCGACCGGTGTGCCATTAGAACTTTTTTTTATATATAGTAATGGCGCATGTATATGAGGTGCGCCTTCTCTACATTGTTAATCTCCGAAAGACTGGCGCAGTGGTGCGTGGGTTTTGCCTGCTAGCAGGAGGTGGCGGGTTAGATCCCCCTTAGCACCCTTTTTGGGGTTATTTTCCTTCGACGCACTAGCCATCAGAGATTATTCCTTGCCCTCTTGCACTTTGCTGTCGAGCAGATGCTTCTTAGCCTAGTGGTTTGATGCAGGATTGAGTACCAGGGGGACAGGGTTCGAATCCTCTTCCCCCTCCTTTTATTTTTTTCCTTTTATTTTTTTCTGTGCATTGTTTTCTTGTGCTGGTTGCACCTTGGTTTGAGAAGTTAATGCTGTGGTGTGCATCACACCATGAGGGTGATTTATCTTCCCTCACAACAACATCTACTGCCTAGTATATTTTTTTGGATGTTTGCAAGTAGATGCCTATGAATAGGAGTTGAATCTTGTGAATAGGTGTTCTAGTGGTAAGTATGGCGACGGCGGCAGCGGTGGAGTGGGGAGGGTGCGGGGGGTGCTCGGCGGCGAGGGGGATCTTGCGAGGGGTGATAGCGATCGAGATGGAGGGGATCGAGATCGAGTGTCCTCATGAATATTCAATATTTTTTCATATTGAATATGAAAAAATATCATCAAATTTGAAAATGTCGAAATACAATCGAGAAATGAAGGCTACAATTTAAATACAATCGATCTTAGCTAGCTATTTGTTCACAATCTTCTTGCCCTTATTTTTCGTAAATGGAGTTCTTCTCTTGAACGGACGTCCTTTAGGTAGGGTGGTCCTGCTTCTTCTTGTGTTGTATGCTGGTACTTCATCATCGTCGTCATGTTCCATCTTCGGGTCGCCGTACTTGTCGAAGTCTTGCTCATTGGCGACTCCATCCATTCCGACGATCTTCCTTTTGCCTCTCCTCACGACAACACGACTGGGCTTTGGCGGGTCGGTAATGAAGAAGCATTGGTCCACTTGGGAAGCCAGTACCCATGGCTCATTTTTCGCGGTGACGTTTGCGCCCGCGGTCTTGGATTTGGCTTCGGGTATAACCATGGTGGTGAAATACCGGTCTTCTTTTTTGACGCTCTTGGCCCATCTGACACGGAACATCGGGACCTTCTCTCCAGCGTAGCTCAGCTCCCAGATCTCCTCGATCCTTCCGTAGTATCTGTCCTTGTCGTTACCGGTGTAGGATTCCATCGTTACCCCAGAGTTCTGATAACCATCGCTCTTCATGTCCTTTCCCTCGGTGTAGAATGTGTAGCCGTTGGTATCGTACGCCTCATACGTCATCAGGTTGTGCTCGGCGCCCTGTGACAAGGCGAATATGAGTTGTTGTTCCGCGGAAGAATCCTCATGTAAAGGGTACGACAGAAGCTTCTGCTTGAACCAACGCGTGAAACATGAGTTGTGCTCTTTGATTATATCTCCGTCCGTCCTCTGTTGGCCTCGGTCATTGTACGTATTTTCAATAAAGGTTTTGTGCTCTACGTCCCAAGGATCGACCACGTCTATGTGTTGTAGCGCGACTAGGTTTGCTCTTTCAAAGTCGGCGGGTCGACCCTCGAAGTCGACATGCATTTCGCGGCGACGCTCACGGTGACCCCATCCTGCGAGCCTGCTGAGGTGCCTGTTGACGGGCAGACCAACGGGGTTGTCGATGCCTAGATAATTCGTGCAGTAGGAGATGCACTCTTCGGTCAGAAAGCCCCTGACTATGCTTCCCTCTGGACGTGACATGTTGCGAACGTATCCTTTGATGACACCATTCATCTTTTCGAACGGCATCATGCTGTGCAGGAACTTCGGCCCGAGTTGGATGATATCCTCCATGATATGGACCAGCAGATGCACCATAACATCGAAGAATGCGGGCGGGAAGTACATCTCAAGCTCGCATAGTATCACCACGATCTCTTCCTGTAGCCTTCTGAGTTGCCTCACGCCAACCGACTTCCGAGAGATGACGTCGAAAAAGTTGCCTAGGCCAAATAGCGTTTCACGGACGTGCGCGTCCATGATCCCACGGATTGCAACTCGAAGTATCTGCGTCATCAACACGTGACAGTCATGAGACTTCATCCCGCTAAACTTCTGCTTCGCTGAGTCTAGGTATCTGCTTATCTTCCCCACGTAACCGTAAGGAAGTTTTACTCCTATGAGGCAGGTGAAAAACTGATCGATCTCCTCCTGACTTAGAGTGAAGCACGCGGGAGGGAAGTCATTTCCGGTCTTCTTGGACTTTTTACCTTTGCGACGACTTTCCGTGTCCTGTTTCGCCTCATCATCATCATCATTATTAGCGTGAAGCTCCTCCCTGATGCCCATTGATTTCAAGTCTGCCCTTGCTTTCAGTCCAGCTTTGGTCCTCTCTGGCATGTTGAGCAGGGTACCAAGCAGACTCTCGCACACGTTCTTCATGGTATGCATGACATCAAGGCTGTGAGGCACACGGAGGATCTTCGAGTACGGCAAGTTCCAGAAAACAGACCTCGTTTTCCATACCTTCAGCATCGGCTCTGGCGTCTTTCGCTTCTTTCCCGGCTCTGGCGCCTTTCCCGGCGGTGGGCACTCTTTCCAATTTTTCAACAACTCGTATATTTCCTCGCTGCTCCTCATAAGGGGGCGTCTTCGGAGTTCGGTTTCACCATCGAACAAATCCTTGCGTTTTCTCCATGAGTCATCATCGCGAAGCCACCTTCGATGTCCCATGAACACGGTTTTTGAAGACCCGGGATCTCTATCTAGGTGGCAGTACATTGTGTCATCCATGCACCTGACGCATCCAGAAAATCCGTGGACCACCTGCCCCGCGACATATCCGTAACTGAGATAGTCATGCACCGTCGTGATCAGTGTGGCTCTCATAGGGAAATATTCTTTCTCTGCGGCGTCCCACGTATTTGCTGGCGTTTGCCACAGCGTGTCTAGCTCCTCTTTCAGCAGCCCCAGATATAGATTGATGTCGTTCCCTGGTTGTTTCGGCCCTTCAATTAGCATACTCATGTGAATGTACTTCCTCTTCATGCACAACCAGGGGGGAAGGTTGTACATCCACACAAACACAGGCCAGGTGCTATGTGTGCTTCTCTGGCTGCCAAACGGATTGACTCCATTGGTGTTCGCGCCCAACACGATGTTCCTTGGATCGTCCCCAAATTCTGGGTATTCGTAGTTCAACGCTTGTCACTGGCTCGCGTCCTTAGGGTGACTCAGCATCTTGTCTTTTTTATTTATCTCCGGATCATTTCCGTCATCTTCTTGCTTTTTCTCCTCCCTATCCGCGTGCCAACGCAGGAGCTTTGCTACCTTAGGGTCCTCGAAATACCGTTGCAGACGAGGAGTGATCGGAAAGTACCACACCACTTTTCGAGGAGCTTTCTTCCTCTTCTTGTATCGACTGACGCCGCACACCGGACATATGGTAGACTCCGCGTGCTCGTCCCGATAAATGACGCAATTGTTCATGCACACATGGTATTTCATGTGCGGTAAATCCAGAGGACACACGATTTTCTTCGCCTCCTAGAAACTGGTCGGGCACTTGTTCCCCTTGGGAAGACGTTCGTGCCAGAATGACATGTTCTCGTCGAAGCATGCGTCGGTCATTTTGTGTTTTACCTTCATCTCTAGAGCCATGAGCGTTACTTTCAGGCGGGTATCCTCGGGCCTGCATCCTCCTCATCATCATGTCTGGCATCTTCTACATGATGACTGTGTCCTGGAGATTCTTCGTCTTCTCGCCCGCCCTCGCCGCGGTTGTCTTGCTCATGCCCTTCCTCATTTCTTTCCCGGACCCCATGGACGACTTCATAATCATTTTCATCACCTTGCCACCGATAGCCATCCATGAAATCACGCAAGAGCAGGTGGTCCGCACCTTTACAGAATCCGGGTCCATAAGGCTCTTCAGCTTGCATCTTCGACAGGGACATCTTATCTCCGTCTCGTTCTTTTGAAGCATCTCGGCCTTCGCGGAGCTCAAAAACCTATTCACGATGCCTTCGGTCATCGTGCGGACCATGGTCGCCTGCAGGGTAGAGCAAAACGATATTTTAGAACCAAAAAAAATTGGCATGACTTTGCCTAAAAATAGGACAAAAAGAATGCATAGTGCCAAATTCTCGCCGAAACGGAAATGAATCAACATTCCGGGAAAATATTGGCAACTATCGCATTTCAAATACCGGTACCTGCAAACACAAACATATATGCAACACCACAAACATATGCAACACAACAAACATACGTAGATCTAGCTAGGCCATAAAAAGTGCATGTGCACGTTGTTGGAGGGAGAAAAAAGTATATCTACAACATTAAAGCTTTCCCCTTACTTACCTATCAAAAAAGGTAATTTAACCACTTAATTTGAGTGAATCTATGATGCAAATGAGGTGAGGAGAAGGAGGCACCCGAGACAAGCTTGGAGGAGGAGGTGGAGAGAATGAAAGTGGGGAAAGTGAGTGTGGTAGGTGGCTGTCCAAAATATCTAGCTGGTCCCAGGTTACTAATGGCGCACCACCTACACATGCGCCATTAGTAACCCTGGTTACTAATGGCGCACCTCCTCTGGTGCGCTATTAGTAGTTCTGAAAAAAAAAAATATATTAGTGGCGCACCACCAACAGATGCGCCATTAGTAACACTGGTTACTAATGGCGCACTAGCTGTGGTGCGCCATTAGTAGTTTGCAAAAAAAAACCCCCAAAAAAATTATAGTAGTGGCGCACTACTAACAGATGCGCCATTAGTAACCCTCCTTACTAATGGTGCACCACCTGCTGGTGCGCCATTAGTAGTTTTGCAAAAAAAATAAAAATAAAAAAATATAGTAGTGGCGCACCGAGTGTGTGGTGCGCCATTAGTGTCCACCACACTAATGGCACACCTCACATGGTGCGCCACTACTATATAGTAGTGGCGCACTGCTTGTGTGGTACGCCATTAGTATCTATATCATCTATAGCCCTTTTCCTAGTAGTGACACATGAACTCCTCAAACTATGGTCATCACCGGGAGTGGTTCCGGTTATTGTCACTCCGGGGTTGCCGGATCATAACACATAGTAGGTAACTACAACTTGCAAGATCGGATCTAAAACACACATATATTGGTGACAACATAATAATTTCAGATCTGAAATCATGGCACTCGGGCCCTAGTGACAAGCATTAAGCATGGCAAAGTAGTAGCAACATCAATCTCAGAACATAGTGGATACTAGGGATAAATCCCCATCAAAACTAACTCGATTACATGATAGATCTCATCCTACTCATCACCGCCCAGCGAGCCTACGAATAGATTACTCACGAACGACGAAGAGCTTCATGGAATTGGAGAGGGAAGAAGGTTGATGATGACGATGGCGACGATTTCCCCTCTTTGGAGCCCAAAACGGACTCCAGATCTGCCCTCCAGATGAAGAACAGGTTGTGGCGGCGCCTCCGTATCGCAAACGCGACGAAATCTTCTCTTTTTATTTTTCTGGGACGAAATTGAACTTATAGAGCTGAGGTTGGGGGCGGGAGAGCTGTGTGGGCCCCACAAGCTTGCCCACCGCCACCAGGGGGGTGGTGGAGGCAGGGCTTGTGGCCCATTGGCCCACCCCCTCACGTGGATCTTGGCACATATATTTTTCATATTTTCCAAAAATGCTCCCCGTAAATTTTCAGGACGTTTGGAGAACTTTGATTTCTGCACAAAAACAACACCAAGGCAATTCTGCTAAAAACAGCGTCATGCCAGGTTAGTTCCATTCAAATCATGCAAATTAGAGTCCAAAATAAGGGCAAAAGAGTTTGGAAAAGTAGATATGATGGAGACGTATCACACTTGTCATGTGGAGACGAAAGGGCAGGGGCAATTTTGTCCGAAGATTTCGCTTCGTACCGTTTGCACCTGAGCTATAAATAACCCCTTCCCCCCTCAAGGGAAAAACTCTTCTCTTACTCTTGACTACTCCGCTCGAGCTCAAAATGTAGCGCCACCGCTAGCAATCTTCATCGTCGGTGAGGAACAACTTCACTGCCTCGACCTCGCCGTCACTGGACGCACGCCGACTACGGAACATCTCCCTCCGCCGTCGCCGTAGCTGTCTTTAGTTGCCGAGTTAGGGCACTGAAGATCTGAACCGAACAACTTCTTTTTTTTTACTTCCACAGTTATCGAGTTCATCAAACAGGGTAATTAAAATCTTATTTTACTACCTCTGTTTATCCATTTATTTTCTTTAGATCTATGAAATGTGTTATTCCTCAGAAAATCCTTCAGCTGTGCACACCCATGTCTAGAACACTTGATGAATTTCACTAAGTTACAAAATTCTTCACGAGATTCCTCAATTGTGTAAATTTTTGAATCTGCACAACTGTGGAACGCAAGATTAGAATGCTTAGTCAAATTCCTCAACACAGTACTGGTCAAATTCCTCAACTTGAGTCATTTTTCAATTTCCTCAAATTTGAGAACGCATTTGACCTCTCCAAACTCTTCACACCTATACTATGTTCATACGTACAGAATGTCAGCTGTTGAACCACTAGGTTCTCACCAACTTAACTCATTTGCAGCATTTCTTGTAGAAAATATACGCGTGTTATCAGATTCCTCAAGAATACAAATTCCTCACCAAAAACCTCAGCCGAAGAAAATTGAGGATGACACAAAACAGAAGGGTGGCAAGAAGCCACAAACTAGCACTGCTTTCAAGACACCTGAAGAAATATATGTTGATTATTGTACGCCTGTTGAAGAAATCCATGGGAAGGAAACCACTAGAAAACGCAAGATCAGGCTTCAAAGAATTGAACACAGATGGGCAAAGGAGTGGAAAGAATACAAGTATGTCACTCCAAAGTATGCCAAGAAGTTTGCCCTTAAACCTCCTTGCAAAAGACAACCTCTGGGAGATTAACAAAGTGCACATCCCTCCAACATGGTCATAGTTGAAGACTATCCTGAAGAAAAAGGCAAGTATTTGGCAAAGATGAAGATAAAGGCAAACGAGGCTGTAACAAAGTTCAATGAGGATTCTACTACTGCAGCTGCTGCTGCCTCCTCCTCTGCTGCTGAGGCTTCTGCCACAGAACAACCTTCCAAGAAGACATTGGTGAAGAAAGGTGGTGTCAAATCAAAGTCCCCAACAACATTATCTAAAGATAAAATTCCTTAGACAAAAACAACTACGGCTGCAAAGTTCTCAACGGGTGCCAAATCCTCAACTGCAGCACAATCTTCACTTCCACTTCAACCACAACCCAGTCAGTATCCAACAGGGACTCCAATTTCCTTAATGCCATCTGCATGTGGCTCAGCTCACAAATCTTCAACTGGCATACTGAAGACTAAGATGACTGCTGGGAGAGGAACAAGGCCCAACCCAAACAAAGTTGTCCTCAATATTCCTTCTGCATAGAGGGAAGTGAGGAAAATGATGATGAAGTTGTTCAAGCAATAATCAGGAACAAACAAGAAAGGGTTGCACAAGCTACTGGCAACACCATTCCCCTCGCACTAGATCCAAAAGTGGTACTGGACTTCATCAATATTTGGTATGAAGATCCAAACACACCCGCTGATGATTTGAAGCTTCCACCTGGACTCAACCACATGGTAACTTCATTCATAATTGAAGCAAAGTGGAAGGATCAGCAAGCCAAACAATCCCGGACAATAAAGGTTAAGAAGGAGAAGTACTTGAAACAAAATCTCCTTAAACTAACGACATAGAAACTTGTCTCTACTCAACCTGAGCTGAAAACCCTCAGTGAAAAATACACAAGTCTTCATGCAGACCGAAAGGGAGTCAAAGTGACGTTTCTCAAGGTTTCAACTGGCGCCATTGCTGAATACAACAACAGGGTTGCAGCTCCAAAGCAACCAACTATTTCTCAAGCCAGTTACACACTACAGCTCACTTATGAAGATGAAGAACATGCTGCTGATGAATCTGCTCAGAATGTATCTATTGAAGAATCTGCCAGGCCTGAAACTGTCTATGCAATGCCTGAAGAAAATGCTCCTTCACCAATGTCTTCAAAAGTAAAGAAAGTGACACTTCCGTCTGCCTTAGACGTGAAGAAAACATAAATTGCTAAGAAGGAAGCCAAGAGAGAAATGCATTAATACCTTCAAAGTCTTTAGAGGCAAAACACCTGAAGACTTTGCCTACTACATCATCGGTTCCAATTGATGCAACCCCTCTCAGCGTTGCACCATCGTACATGATTGTACCATTTGGTGAAGAACATACCATTCCAAAAGGTATGAGGAAATGGAGGAGAATCGCTCTGCAGCATCCCCACCAATAGATGAGGAAATTCAAGCTGACCAATTTCCTCAAGTCTCAACACCTCCTCCATAGAACCCAGAAACGACTACTGAAGAAAAGGAGGATGATGTGGACATTGGCTGCACCACACCTATAATCCATGATGATTACTCGGAAAAGGCTCATCCAAATTCGCCAATGACTTCTCAAATTCCTCAAACTGCTGAATCCTCGGCAGCAAGAGAAGTTCTGACTGGCTCTGAAGAAAAGAGCTCACTTATGAAATTAGCACCAGACCAAGAATCAATTGCATCAGCTGATGAAAATGCAAATGAAATGGATGTACCTGAAACTGCACCTGCACCAATGGCACAACAAATTCCTCAAACTGAAGAACAAGCGCTTGAAGAAACTGCCTCAACACAGAATGAAGCTACAACTGATGAAGCACTAGTTGAAAATCCTGAAACCGCAATTATGGTGGCCAAAATTCCTCAAGCTAATGGAATTCCACATCAAAATCTTCAACGAGAGCCTCATCAGCCATACTCAAAGAGGCCAAAGTTTCTGAAAGCAGATTTCTATGATGAACATCATTTCTTCAGTGGAGAAAGTTGTCACAGCCCTAGCTTAGCATTGCTTGCCATTGCATACTCATGAATGCATTCAAATTGCATTGAAGTTGAAATGGGGAAGTGATCAAGCCCTAGGAATTAAAATTTGAAAGAGGCAATATAAAATTTACCACAAAATTAAACCAGGAAAATGTACCAAATATTTTGAGAAAATAGTGACATGACATGAAAGTGTCAACCAATATTTTAGGTCACAAAACAATTGTGATGGAATTTTTGATTTAATCAAACAATTATTTGAAATGGAATTATATCTACTATATATAAAATATAGCTCTAAAATTTCTGAAAATATATATGTGGCACTAGATATCTATATTATGCCACCTAAAAATTGTATCAGGGTTTATAAAAAAAATAATTTGAATTATTTTCAAATGAAAGCAAATGTCAGAAAATAAATAAAACATAAACAACAGAGAAAAAAAGGAAGAAAAGAACCGTACCTGTCGCCTGGCCCAGGAAGGAGATGGCCCAGCCCACTGGCCTCTGCCATTCATCTTCTACCTCTGCCCGAAGGCAGAGGCGAGACCAGGCACGGCGCCGGGCGAGCTAGCTCCTGCTTCGCGCTGGCGGCCACCCGTGCATCCCTATCCGTCTGCGGCCACCACCTAGACCCCCTCGATCTCATGCCCCTCTCCAGTCTCTCCCCTATCTCTCTGCTTCTCCCTCCCCCATGGATCCCAGCGAGGCCGTCGCCGCCGTTAGTCGCAGCCGCAGCCGCAGCCTCAGGCTTCCCCTCGCCTCCTCGAGAAGACTTGAGGGACCCCCTCGTCACCCTGCTCCTTCTAGCCACTGGAATCAGGCCCGGGAGCCACGGAGCGCCGCCATCGCCGCCGTCCCCTTCACCTCCGGTCGCCGGACCTTCCTCGTCGATTCGCCCCCTCCGGTGCATCCCCGAGCCTGCCATCAGCACCATCAGAACCCCTGTGAGCCGTAGATTCTGTTTTCTCTCTCCCCGTTGACGTTCCCCTCCTCTAGCTTGCTAGCCACCGGAGCCAAGAGCTCCTCGTCGCCGGCCATGTCGTCGCTGTCGCTGTGGTACTCTATCCACACGCTCGAGCTTGGGATCGAGATCCTAGAGCCGTCAGGAAGGTTTTGAGACCCTCAACCGGACCCCCGTGCCCTGCAACCCCACGCCCGACGAAGCCCGAGTCGCAGCTGCCGGAGACCTCGTCGTCGGCGTCGATTCCGACGATCATCTCCCCTTCTTGATGTGGCCGAGCCTCAGCTACCCGTAGCACCTCCCCGCGTCTCAAATGGATGGCCGTAGCGGTTTTCCGATGAGCTCCGCCGCGTCTGGAGTCGCCGGCGTTGAGCCGCCGGTGGGTCTGGCCCTTTTGACCGGGGGTTTGACCTCCCACGGTCACAGACATGTGGGGCCTAGCCCGTGTAAAAATTTAGTTAAACAAAAAAATCAAATAAATAGATTAAGTAACCTAATGACTCACTGACAGTGGGCCCATACCCTAATTAGGAATAAAAGTTTAAAATTAAACTCTTTTTAGTAAATGTGACACCGACGTGTGGCCCCCACACGTCAGGTTTGACCCAGACCAGGTCAGTTGACGTGCTGATGTAATGCTGACGCAGAGCTGACGCAATAAGTAATTTCCTATTATAAAATAATTCCAGAATAATAGAAAACATCAAAAATTCATAGAAAATAAAATATAAATCAGATGAAAATAATTTATATATGAAAAATGATCAGAAAAATTCAAGGAATCTAATTATGGCATTTTCAAGCATGTTTGAGAAAGTTAATATCACCAATTAGGCAAAATGGTGATTAGGGTAAATTTAATAAATAGTTTGGGGATGGAATTTGGTATACATTTGAATCCCACTTCAATTAATAAGACCAAACATTGAGCTAGGAAAATCAGTACCTCAAAATGCCATCTTCATGCATGCTAAAACAAGTTATACGTGAGCATCAGGTCGAATCAATTAAAAGGGTATCCGGAAAATACCTTGCTTGAAGTGATATTTGAATTCTAATTCAAATCCTGCTTCAACCTAAGAAATGGTAGCTATATTAGCCCTGCCACTTCTCATCTTCATTTCATGATCATGCATCATAGTGTTGCATTTCTGTGAAATAATTATTGTTCTTTCTTGTTTGCCGGTACTGTTCCCTCTCGGTAGGCGATGGTTCCGACGATGTAACATCCCAAATTTTGGAATGTTAAAATAATTATCAGATTGTTTGTTTGTTTGCTTGAGTGATTGAAACTTGAGTGAAATTTGAAACTTTTCAAAAATTTTGAATGAGAGGGAATAAAATGACTTTCCCCTTTTTCCTGTGAATTCAAATTCATTTTTTTTAAATCAGCGAGAGGAGATAGCATGAGTTCTTCAACTATAAAGAATTTGAATCAAGGTGGCATTGGAATTCCTTTCGATTTTGCTTTGCATTTTGTTTCTTCCACACTCACGGAAGCCGGAACCATATCTTGTCAAGCAAGAAAAAGAGAGGAGAAACATGACCCTCCAAAATCCGGGGATATTCTTTGAAATATTTGAGCTATGAAACCCAAGATTTATTTGAGAAAATATTTGCAAAAAGAAATAAAGCATTTAGGGATTTCCTAAAAAAAACAATTTTTTTCAAGTATTTATTTTGGTAGTGGAAAAATGCCCATCTTTTTGGATTTATTTTTCTAAAATTTTTAATATATTATACCCCTATATTCCAAGGATATTCTATTTCCTTTTAATCGTATTAATTCCTGTTTTAATAAAAAGGGAAAGAGATCTCTTATTTTAGGAATGTACTTGGGCCACGTTAGGAAACCAATCTGACCCAATCCCACCTTCTTCTTCCTCCTCACGAGCTTCCTTCCGTGGCCATGGCAGAAGCTTCCCTCCCCTGATTCGCGGGCTACACTTCCTTCCCGAGCCTCCCACCACCCCTATAAGAACGCCCCTCCTCTCCTCGTTCCATTTTCCCCATCAGGTCGCCCTCTCCCTGCCCGTAGCCACGACGCCCCCACCATTGTTGTTCCTGCAAGGAGCCGAACAGAAGAACGCCCAGGAGCCCCTGACGCCCCCTTCCTCGCCTCCGGGACCCCCTCCGCCGATTCCCCACCCCGCCGGCGACCTCCCCACCTTGCCGGAGCAGCTACCTCGCCCGAGTTCTTCCTCTCTGTCACCCATGTTGAGATTCTCGAAATCCCGTATTGCAGTTTTTTCAGAAAATTGCAATCTTAGAAAATTCATATCTATTAGTCTATAACTCCGAATTAGGTGATTGTTTTTGTGTTGGATCACAAATTGTATGCAGTTTCTGTAGATATATAATTTGTCTATGTTTGGATTTATAAAAATTGAGTTAGATCAGATTTGAATTAAAGCTTGTTTTGCTATTCCGGGAGTTTAAAATAGCTTTTAATTTGATTATTTTGCTGCTGTTTCCTATTGATCATATCTTTCAGTAGTTTAAGTTTCATTTTTTTAAAATATTTTTACTTAGGGTTTTAAGCAAAACAGATTCTGTTTTGGCCTTTTTTGTTTTCTTGCTATTTCTTTTGTATTAATTGTTCTTAATTTGTTTTTTTTGTAATTGTGACAAGTTATATTTTGTTTTCTGATATTTACCAGTAACTTTTGGAAAACAACAAAATTTTAATTTATTTATTCTTATTTGTTTGCATGGAATCAATTCTAGTTCTATACTAACTTGCGAATTGATTGCATTGCTAGTTTGATTTCCTATTTTGAAAATACTTATAAAATAATATTGTTTTGTAAATTTTACTTCTGTTATCTTAGTTATTTTATATTTTGTTTTCTGTTATTTTTTCTATTTTAGTGTTTTATTTTCAGTTAGAACAAAAACTATATAGTGTTTGATGTAGTAGAAGGCTTCCTAGCTTCTTTGAAGTTTCCTTTGGATTTTTATCCGCTCTCTCTTATTGATTTTTGATTGCATCAACTTTTATTGCTGTTTGTTAATTGATTGCTAGAATGATTGCTAGTATGAGTGCTTATGTGAATACTATGTTTGATTATGTAGATTTCATCGGAGAGTGACGAATAGTTCTATCACGTATTTCCCGAGAACAAAAATTCTTCTTCAGCAACATCACCAGGCAAGTCACTTTGTTCATACTATCACCTATGTTTTATGCATCGTAGTTCTACCATCCTATGCCCAATTGAATGCTGAGTAGGTACTTGGAAATTTTAGTATAGATTGTAGTATCATGTGGTAGGCACCCAACAACCCTGATACTTGGCCCCGGGACGACAAATTTCATATTGCTATGCTTGAGTAGACGGGATTTTGGTTGAGTGCATAACACGAGTGATGCGAGGTTGATTAAATAATCAAGACCGGTTAAGACATGATTTTCAAGACCTCGGACGCAATGCAACTCTGGGTGAAGGACGGTTGATCGGCTCCCTGGAGAACCCAGTGGATGACCCGGGATGCTGGAGAGGCCATGACATCCTGCGGAAAGCTTCACCCAGGCTCAAAGAGACGGACGGATATTTTCAAGACCCAAGGCTTACCTGCACAGCCACAAGTCATTATGGGCTCTGGCTTGGTTGGACAACGCGGCGACTCTGGACAGGCGGTGCTAGCAGATGTAGAAGAGCGGTAGGAATGGATGGGCACCGACAGGGATTCAGAGGGACCCGTTGAAAGGCCATGTTTTGATCATCCGGTCTTCAAACACCCTGAAGTGCGAGGATATACTCGGAGGCGATCAAATCTTGTGGGGAACGTGTGCAAAACTCTGTAGAGTACTCAAACCTAATCGATTAGCCGTGTCCACGGTCATGGACAACTTGAGCCAAAGGAACTGAAGTTATCTGAAATTCTCAACACAAATAATAATATTGATGTGGGAATTATTAACAACTCGGGTACGAGAATTGGTTGGCGGAACCATCTCGTTAACAACAAACAACGTAGTAACATTTTGCTTTTAGCCCTCATCTTGATGTAGGAGAAAACTTGCTTTTCGCTAAAAACTTATAGCCCCACCTGCCATATATGCATATAGTATAGATGATTACTTTTCACCCCTCTCTTATGTGACTTGCCGGCATATTCAATATGCTGACCTACACGGCTGCAACGTCTTATGTTGCAGATATTTTCTTCGACGAGTAAGAGTACGATTCAGGGTTACGGTCTACACTCAACTTGCCGTTGGTGTTTATTGGGACTCCACTCCCTTGACTGCTTCCGCTGAGATATTTAAGGTATATATCAGTTTTACGCTATTTACATGTGATTGCACTTTGATATATACATTGATGTACTGTGTGTGCCAGCATACTGATCCAGGGATGGCACAGATACACAGAGGCTTGACTCGTTTTGAGTCGGGTCGCTACAGACGATGTGATCGTTGACATTGATGAAGACTCATTTCTATCTTCGGACGTGTCAGGCAAGCAAACCCCCTTGAGCATACTGATATAAACCCACTCTCTCACTCCTTCTCTCTTTTATTGCATTAGGACAAACACGATTCAACTGTTACATGTTCTCGGTAGTTGAACCCATTCCTCTACATAACCTGATTTTGCCACAGTAAATAGTTGAACCACTTAGCATGAGTAGCAACTGCTTGAGCCCTGATGTGCTTACTCATCCATGCTTGCTTACTGTGCCTGCTATGCTTAGAATTGTGTCGAGTCTCATCCATCTGGATGATGAATCGGAATGGTTGTGTTCATGTCCTACAGTGTGAGAGTAAAGGTGTGAATCCGATTTGGTAAAGGTAGCGATGAGAGGCCATGTAGGAGTACATGGTGGGTTGTCTCATTGAGACCGTCCTTAAGAACTGAGTTCTGTGTATGTTATCCAAGACAAGATACTACCACACATTGGGATACTTAATTGACCCTCTTGGCTTATTAATCGCCTAGATCTCTGTCCAGGAGTTGCAACTAGTTTCTGGTGTTTGTAGGAAAAGTGTTGGCGGCCGTGTTTAGCTCTGCTCGACGGGGAAGGCTTCTCTGCGTAGATACACGATGGCACGGTGTACCAAGTGGCACCTGGATGGTGGGCTTGGGAACCCTGCGCACATTGTTTGGGGCCGTTAAGGAAACTTCGGCTGGACTTCCTGGCGGGTCCAGTCTCAAATAGGCAATAAACCTGGACTAGGGTCTTGTGGGTTTAACAGTCGTGACCGACACCCACGCCAGTGCTTCCGCTTGAAGGTTGCCGAGATACATGACGTGCATATGGTGATAAGTGGTGAGAGCATGTGTGAAGAAGTATACCCCTGCAGGGTGAATTAATCTGTTCGAATAGTTGCGTCCTCGGATATGGACTACTTGCAAACATTACGTAGTACATAGACAATTTAAATGGATACTCTAAAACATGCAAGATAAGTGTGAGTGCTATGGATGGCCTTCTTGTAGGGAGATGAGAGTGGATCCATAGTGGTGTATTGAATTGGTGAATATGTGGACTCATGTGCGCTATTCCACCTCAAATAAAGAACTTGTAGTCGTAGTACAGGTTAGCCAAGAGTCAAAGCTGGCTTGCTGCAATCAAACCCCACAATCCTTTCATTGATACATGATGCATATGTAGATAGCTCTGATGTAAGTATTGCTGAGTACCTTTGTACTCATGGTTGCTTTATTTATGTTTTTGTAGAGAAGTTTTAGTCCCTTTAAAAAGGTTTCTACGCGACGTGTTCGATGTTGACCGGAATAGCTTGGAAGTCCCAGACAGAGGTCTGGCTCCTTTGGTAGGGTCGTAGTGATGCGAGGTTGATTAAATAATCAAGACCGGTTAAGACAAGATTTTCAAGACCTCGGACGCAATGCAACTCTGGGTGAAGGACGGTTGATCGGCTCCGTGGGGAACCCAGTGGATGACCCGGGATGCTGGAGAGGCCATGACATCCTGCGGAAAGCTTCACCCAGGCTCAAAGAGACGGACGGATATGTTCAAGACCCAAGGCTTACCTGCACAGCCACAAGTCATTATGGGCTCTGGCTTGGTTGGACAACGCGGTGACTCTGGACAGGCGGTGCTAGCAGATGTAGAAGAACGGTAGGAATGGATGGGCACCGACAGGGATTCAGAGGGTGTGACATCCTCGACTTTTGTAACAGTAATTATTGTAATTAAACTACACTGATCAACCGCTAATGATGCCACGTCATCGAATTCCCATCTCAGACCCGCGTTGATTCCAGTTTGTCCGGATCCAAAATTTGAAATCAAAAGAAAAGTATTTTATAAATTCATGTTAAATATTAAAAGAATATGTATATGAAAGAAAGAATTAAAAATACGTATAATAAATTGTAAAAGAAAGTATAATAAAAGAAAGTAATTAAAAAGAAAAATCGAATAGTAAAATAAATAATGTAAGAAACAAAAAAAAAGAAAAAAAAGCAACCCCCACCCCGTGGCTTGGCTGGGCCAAGAGGCCCAACCGGCCAAACCCTAGCGCCCCCTGGCGAGGGAGCCCCTGGCTCGCTCCCTCTCCCTTCCCTTAGCGCCACCACCCCCACTCCCTCGTCCCAGCCCCTCACCCCCACGAGAGCCCCCACCCGCCACGCTCTCTCTCTCTCTCCCGTAACCCTCCCCCACGAGAGCCCCCACCCCCACGCCAGATCCCCCATCGAGCCCCTCTCCCCCCACGACCCTCCTCCCCCGGCGCCCCCCCTCAGGCCTCCTCCTCCCCCGGTGCCCCCCCTCACAGCCTCCACCTCCCCCGGCGCCCCCCCCCTCATGGCCTCCTCCTCCCCCGGCGGCCCCTCCCCTCTCCCCGCCGGCGAGCCCCCCCCTCCACCGCGCCGGCCAGCAGCCCCCCCTCGGCCTCCACCCCGCCGGCAAGGGCCCCGGCCACCTCGGCCCTCCACCGTCGGCCGGCCCCCTTCACCAACTCCGGCGACCACCACCACCACGGCTCCGGGAGACCCTCGCCGGCGTGTCACCACCATCACCACCGTCCTCACCGGAACCGCGCCGTCACCGTCACCGTCACCGCCTCGTCTGCCTCCACGCCATCTCCTCCGCCCCTTCCCGCGAACTCCGGCTTCACCGGCCCCTCCCGTTAACGTCGGTGAGCCCCTCCTCGGGCTCCTCCCACCATGTCGTTCTCCTCGCCTCCCCGGTTCCGTTCCGGCAAACGGGACCCCGATCCGTCGACGGTAGACTCCGGTAGGAGGGATTGAAGTTTATGTTCTTCTATGTTGAGTTGGAGCACAAAGCTGTTCTCTGTTTGTTAACACAGAGAGAGAGATGAGTGTTGAGAGTTGAATGAAAATAAAAAATCAAATGTTGTATTCCGTATGTATGTATGTATGTATTCGATACCCGTATTTATGTATGTATTTGCGTATATAGGCATGTGGAGAAATACGACATTTGTATGGTTATGTATTGGTGATTAAAAATGTGTTTTTGGCCTAGGGTCACTTACCGCTGGGACAACGTATCCGCTGTCTATGACAGGGAGGCCCCACGCGATAGTTAAACTAAAAATAAAAATAATGTTTTTATTAAATAAATAAATAGATATATTAGTTAAATCAATTAATTAGAATAATTAGAGTAGGACACGCGGGTCCCTCATTAAATTAATCTGATAAATCAATACTTAATCGATATTAAAACTTGTGCCTATGACGTTCGGGACCCGCTGGTCAGTTGACCAGTCAACTGCCGATGTCAGCCTAACATCACGATGATGTCATAATAGGATTTTATTAAAATAATTAAATCTGTTTTTAATTCCTAATTATTAAATAAAACTTTGAAAATTAATATTAAATAATCCGTAAGTCAGATCGAGATATTTTCAACATGAAAGTTGATCAGCAAAACGAGACGAACCCGGATACACGGCCCGTTCGTCTGTCACGCGTCCCTAGCATAGCAAACATGGAACTTTTCCATCGTTTCCAGTATAACCGGTAGTAGCCCGAGACCCGAAAAATATCGTCAGATATTCTTCCGAACCGTCTATGACGGATGTTGCTGCGTTAGCTCATCTCTAGCCTGCAACTTTCCATGTCATGCTTTGTGTTGCATCGGTGCTATTATTTATTGTTTCTTCCCCCTCTTCTTACCGGTAAACCCCGAGACTGACGCTGCTGCCGGGTACATCTACGACCCTGCCGATCAGTCCTTTGCCGCAGAGCAGCAAGGCAAGCAAACTCCCCTTGATCATTCCTATATCGCCTATGTCTTTCTTCCTACTGCTTGCATTAGTATTTTGCTACTGTTGTAGTTAGCTCCTACATCTGATGCATAGCCTATTTTTGATGAACTGCTACTTTCAGTCCTGTACCTTTAATCTGCTTAGTATAGGTGGAGCAGTCATCCCCTCAGACCCCGTAGTTCAGTTGCCCCGCTTGTTTTCAAGTCTCGATCTCTGATCGACGAGCCAGACCCGACACAGCACGTTCACCCCCTTCGTTGTACGACGCTACAAGGATACTATCGGGTACCGAGGGTGACAGCTCGCTACGTACTCCTGATGATATCTCTGTAGTATAGCTAGTCGGTCGTGGTTATCGAGGGTGATTCCTCTTTCACCATTCTCGATGACGCCTCTGTCGTGCAACCCCTCAAGTGTGGGACCCTCGAGGGTGATTCCTCTAAGCCCACCTTGATGGGTACATCGTTCGGAATCCAACGAGGGTGATACCTCGGATTCCCCCGATGTTACAACCACACAGTTACTCGACCATGTTACTGGGATCATTGGTGCTTAGTTGTAAGACGAGTGGATTCCCGTGAGATTGTGTTGGTGGCCTAATTAAAATGCTAATGGATTTGGGTATTTGATCTGGGTTGGTCGGAGACCTTTTCGCACTAACCGGCTACGCGGGAAGAATTATGGGTACTCGGCATTGCGGTATCAGCCGAAGCTTTTCAGATGCCAGCAATGTAGCGGCGCGCGCCCGAGTGGTCCCGAGATGCATCGCGCTTGTGATTAAGGGATGCTAGGACTGACGTCGGCCGCCCACGCCACGTGCAGGAGCGTGAAGGGGAACTGGGCCCACGAACCCTTTGTGCTTAGGATTTAGACCGGTGGGCTGGCCTCTCTGATTAGTCTTAGGTGGGGCTGCGACGTGTCGATATTCCGAGGCCGGGCAGGACCCAGAAAAGTATGTCCGGCGAGAGTGTTATCGAGCGTGACGGGACATGTGGTGCACCCCTGCAGGGATGAAAATTAACTATTCGGATAGCCGTGTCCACGGTTACAGGACGACTTGGAGTTGTGCCCTGATCTTATACAACTACAATTGTTACTTAACTGGAATTAGTTTGCCTCGGGATTGCTTCCTCGCAGGGAGTCGAGGGAGGATCCTTAGGCGTGACCTCACTTTAATATTGCTGCAACAATATGACTATTAATGTTTTAACCCTGTTCTACTCTCGTCTATTGCTGCAAGACCCCTGAAGATGCTAGTATTCGATAGGACTAGGCCTTCTCTCTCTATTCTCGCATTGCTGCAGTCAGTCCACATATAACCCCCTTCTTTGATACTGATGCATATTTAGAATAGTCCTGATGTAAGACTTGCGAGTACTTTGGATGAGTACTCACCGCTGCTTTGCTCCCCCCTTGTTCCCTTGATCCGTTTGCTGCGATCAGATGATGGAGCCCAGGAGATGGAGGTCCCCGCCGCCGACGACTGCTACCCCGACGGTGCCTACTACTATGTGGAGGCCGCTGATGATCAGGAGTAGTTAGGAGGTTCCCAGGCAGGAGGCCTCGGCTCGTTCGATCGTTGTATCTTTTGTGCTAGCCTTCTCTAAGGCACCCCATGTTGTTTTATGTCTATACTCAGATATTTGTTGCTTCCTCTGACTCGTGTGTTTATCGAGCTTTCATATTCTAGCCCTCGAGGCCCCTGGCTTGTAATATGAAGCTGATGTTATTTTATTTGTGTCTAGAGTTGTGTTGTGATATCTTCCCATGAGTCCTTGGGTTTGATCGTACGCATTTGCGTGTATGATTAGCGTACGATTAAGCCGAGGGCGTCACAAGTTGGTATCAGAGCCAACTGCCTGTAGGTAGCCCCCTTTCCAACTCCTTGGCCGAAGTTGAGTCTAGTGTTTGAAAAACTTTACTAACACTGATGTTGTGGCTTACGGGCCTACATCTCAATTGGGTGGTATTAGTATCTTTTACTCCTTTCCTATACTCTAGGCTCCATTTTCTCTTCTCTTTCTGGTCAAAGATTTTACTAACTCTAACATTAGGATCTCGAATCACATCGATCCGGAGCGCTGGACTATCTACTCTTTTTCTCCTGAATGTGTATTACACACACTATCATTGACATCCGTCAATCTTATTTTCAGATGCGTCATGCAAGACAGCACGTGCGCCTGACACAGGCCACTGAGACAACTGGGTTCCCGACCATTTTGGTCGATCTCCTGACCAGGCTGGGATATCGCTGGTACCCCGAGTACACTGTGTTCGAGGATTTCCGCGAGTACAACCAGTACCAGTACCAGGCTGAGGTTCGCATCTTCGACCAGAGGGGCGGCGAGACCCTCGAGCGCCACGTGTTCTGTGGTATTGGAGTGTCGGTCGAGATGGCCGTCCATGATGCGGCCTACATCGCCATCACCCGTCTCCGTGGAGCGTACCCTCACCTGGAGGAGAGCCCTTTCAGATACATCCCGCATGCTCCTGCTGGGGATGAGACTGGATCTGATCTCACTGCCTACGCTTCTGACGTTCGGGAGCGCAGCGACCATTCCTACGTCGCTGTATGCGCCCCCTACGTGACGCGTCGCTACGACGCGTGGGTTCTGGTGCAATACACTGAGGCAATGGATCGTGCTTTCCGAGCACTGACTGTGGAGCTGTATGCTACGCGCGCTCGTCTTTACGACGTATTGACAGAGCTGCAGCCATCACACTGTCCGAGGGTTCCACCTATGCGCATCCGCGAGCCGAGCAGGACAGAGCTACCATCAGCTCTCGAGTGGACTGATGTTGGGGGTAGAACCCCTGCACTTGGACCTCAGCTGCTCGACTGGATGCGGTACCCTCACCAGAGTCACAACGGGACACAGGGTCCTGTCCCTACCTTCTATCACCGCCAGCTACCAGGATTCGTTCGTCCTCTCCGACGTTGATGCAGCCTTATCGCTACATCTCGTTGTGGTACTCTTCCACTGCGTGCCTGCGCGCCGCCTAGTGAGTCCAGGGTATCGTCTAATGCGTCCGGGCTATCGCCAAATTTCGAATTTGTAATCGTTAGTCTGTGATTGAACTTATGTATGGGTCTGTATGTCGAACTCAACTACTATGGAGTATGTATCGCATTTCCCTTTCATAATGCTTAATTACTTCATGAATGCGTGCGATGCCTTTGCAATTACTTTAAGCTAAACTACCCCTGCTAAATATTTAACAGGATGGTTGACCAGCTGGCTGCCCGCGTGCCCCTACCAACGATGCACCACCCCCGCCTCCTGAGTATATGGCGGGGATGATCCAACAGTTTGAGTTGAACCGCCAGTTTATGCAAGGGCTCATGGATCAGTTCCAAAGGCCGAACATGAACCAACCGGAAGGCGTGACACTGCAAGACTTCTGCCGCCTCAACCCTGCGATCTACCGCAGCTCGACTCAGCCTCTTGATGCTGATGACTGGCTCCGTGACATTTCTTATGAGCTAGAGTCTGCCAATGTGCCCCTGGCGAGCTCTGTCAACTTTGCCGCCTACTTTCTGAAGGGTCCCGCTGCTCAATGGTGGGACAGCCACAGGCGCTCTCAGCCCGATGGAACTATCATCACTTGGGCAGAGTTCAAGGCTGCTTTCCGTGCTCGATACATTCCCCAGGGAATCATGGACCGGAAGAAGCGTGAGTTCCGCAACTTGGTCCAGGGCAACAAGACTGTGGAAGCTTATCAGCGGGAATTTCTGGAATTATCTCGCTATGCTGAAGAAGACATTGCGACTGATGCACGCAGGCAGGAGAAGTTCCATGAAGGCCTCCACCCTGATAGCAAGCTGACACTCCTCGTTCAGGACTATGCTGATTTCGCCACCCTCGTGAACAAGGCTATTCAGGTTGAGACTGGTCTGCAGGAATACAAAGATAGCAGCAAGCGCAACCGTGACATGGGCTCATCTTCGGGCTCATCTGCACAGAAGCGGAAGATCTGGATTCCCAACAACATGTACCATGCACCTGCTCCTACTCCGAGGCCGTCCTATGCTGCACCTCGCCTGCCTCCTCCACCACCTAGGCAGCCGAGGCTCCCAGCTCCACCGCCTCGAGTTCCTCCTTCCTGTCCTGAGGACGGGCTGTGCTTCAAGTGTGGCCGTCCAGGTCACCGTGCTAGAGACTGCAGGCAGAATCCGAATCAGCTGGCACTTCCCGCAACTGGCAGTGGCAACAACCAGAACCGCAACTTCAACACTAAGCCTGCTTATGTGCGTGGTCAGGCCAACAACATTGATATGGGTCAAGCTCAAGACCAGCCTGCTACCGTGATGGGTACACTTCTCGTTAACTCAGTACCTGCTTCTGTATTGTTTGATACAGGAGCATCGCATTCCTTTATGTCGGAAAATTTTGCATACATGCATGACATTCGGAGCGAAGAGATGAACATCCCGATAGTGGTAAACACCCCTGGGGGCGAATGCCGAACCTCTGTGGTTTGCCCCCATGTTCCGGTTGAAATTGAAGGATTAGAATTCCTTGCCAACCCCATCCTACTAAAGTCATCCAACATTGATCTCATATTGGGGATGGACTGGTTGAAAGCTCATACGGCATCGATCGTTTGTGCCACCAAAACCGTCCACCTCCTACACCCTTCAGATGAACTAGTAAGCTACCATGCTCATCTCGTCCGTAATGCTGAGGCATGGTTGTATGCTTTGAACGCATTAAATGCGTCGCCTCTGGAAGGGATTGAAAACATACCAGTGGTCCGAGAATTTCAAGATGTCTTTCCAGAAGAACTTCCGGGGATTCCCCCTGCTCGAGCTGTCGAGTTTGTCATTGACTTGGTACCCGGTACCACTCCTATTGCCAAGCGTCCTTATAAAATGCCACCACATGAACTCCTTGAACTTAAGCAAGAAATTGACAACTCGCTCCGTCTGGGTTTCATCCGTCCGAGTTCCTCTGCTTGGGGAGCACCTTCTCTCTTTGTTAAGAAGAAGGATGGGACAAATCGATTGGTTCAAGACTACCGTCCTATCAACCAGGCCACTATTCAAAACAAATATCCTCTCCCTCGGATAAATGATTTGTATGATCAACTTGCTGGTTCCACCGTTTTCTCTAAGCTCGACTTGAGATTGGGATACCACCAGATCCGTGTTCGCAAGGAAGATATTCCAAAGACCGCCTTTGTTACTCGATATGGATCATACGAGTACACCGTCATGTCCTTCGGCTTAACCAATGCACCGGCAACCTTCTCTCGATTGATGAATTATATATTCATGGACTACCTCGACAAATTTGTCATGGTATATCTCGATGATATTCTGGTATTTTCGAAGAACAAAGAAGAGCATGCTGAGCATCTTCGTCTTGTACTGGATAAGCTTCGGGAGCATAAACTCTATGCGAAGTATTCCAAATGTGAGTTCTGGCTAGACGAAGTGACTTACCTTGGTCATGTGATTTCCAAGGATGGTATTGCGGTCAACCCCGAACGAATTCAAGCTATTCTTGACTGGACTCCCCCGAAGAATGTCAAGCAAGTCACAAGTTTTCTCGGACTCGCCAGCTATTGCCGTCGATTCGTCGAGAACTTCTCCAAGATTGCGAAGCCCTTAACCAACCTGCTTCACAAAGGTGTTAAATATGAATGGACTGATAAATGCCAGGAAAGTTTTCAGGCGCTCAAGGACAAACTGACGTCCGCTGCAGTACTTGCTCCTCCAGATACGAAAAGGGATTTCGTCATATACTGTGATGCTTCTCGTCAAGGAATAGGTTGTGTCCTAATGCAGGATCGCAAGGTGATCGCTTATGCTTCACGTCAACTGCGTGCTCATGAAGAGAACTACCTAGTTCATGATCTCGAGCTTGCCGCAGTCATTCATGCATTGAAGGAATGGCGACAATACCTTGTCGGTAATCGCTGTGAAATCTACACCGACCATCAAAGTCTGAAGTACTTGTTCACTCAACCGGAGCTGAACCTGCGTCAACAAAAATGGATGGAGCGTATAGCAGATTTTGACTGTAGTATATCATATACCCCTGGCAAGGCTAATGTAATGGCTGATGCCTTAAGTCGCAAGTCATACTGCAACCACCTCCAGGTTCATCAAGTTCACGATCCTCTGCAAGAGGAGTTCCGTAAGCTGAACCTCCACATTGTTCCTCAGGGTTACCTTGTTCCCCCTCCTGAAGATTGTCAAAAGATAAACCTTCGTGTTGTTAATCAGGGTTCCCTCATTAACCTAGTGGTTGAACCAGATCTTGTGAGCTCCATAAAGAATCTGCAAGACTTTGACGATGATGTCGACAGGATTAAGAGCTATATTGCGAAGGGTAAACCCTCCTTTTTCACTGTTGATGAAGGTGGCGCCTTGTATTTCAAGGGTCGCCTATTCGTCCCAAATAAGAAGGAAAATCTCAGGAAGACTCGAAAGGTGATGGAAGAAGCTCATGACACACCACTGTCTATTCACCCGGGTAGTACCAAGATGTACCAAGACATCCGGCAAAGATTCTGGTGGCGCAATATGAAACAAGACATTGCACGCTATGTGGCAGAATGTGATATATGCCGGCGTATCAAAGCAGAACACCAAAAGCCTGCTGGAACTCTACAACCTATCTCTATTCCCGAGTGGAAATGGGACCATGTTGAAATGGACTTCGTCACTGGTTTTCCCAGATCTCAGAAAGGTAATGATGCTATTCTTGTCGTCATTCATCGACTGTCCAAAGTTGCACATTTCCTGGCTGTCAAAGAAACGATTAATGCTAGTCAGCTGGCAGATCTTTATATGTCAAGTGTTGTTTCACTTCACGGTATTCCGTTGGTAATCAGTTCGGACCGTGGCAGCTTGTTCACTTCAAAATTCGGGGAATGTTTTCAGAAGGCTATGGGGACTCATCTGTCCTTCAGCACCGCATTTCATCCTCAATCCCAGGGACAAGTTGAACGAGTCAACCAAATTCTCGAGGACATGCTTCGAGCTTGTGTCATTTCTTTCGGTAAGAAATGGGTGGAATCTCTCCCGTATGTCGAGTTCTCTTACAACAATAGCTATGAAGCTAGTCTGAAGATGGCCCCTTTCGAAGTATTGTATGGGCGAAGGTGTCGAACTCCTCTGAATTGGTCAGAAACTGGGGAACGATCACTCTTCGGTTCGGATATTATTCAACATGCCGAAGATCAAGTCCGCATTATTCATGAGAATCTGAAGGCTGCTCAGTCTCGTCAGAAGAGTCAGTATGACCGTCATCATCAAGATATGGTCTATCAACCTGGCGAAAAGGCTTATCTTCGTGTCACACCAATGAGAGGTGCACACCGTTTCGGAATCAAGGGCAAGTTAGCTCCTCGTTATATTGGTCCTTTCACTGTTCTCGAAAGGCGTGGAAGAGTGGCTTATCAATTGGAACTGCCGGCGAACCTTTCTCAGGTTCACGATGTCTTCCATGTTTCTCAGCTCCGTCGCTGCTTCAAGGACCCTATTCGAGCAGTGGATCACGATATGCTTGAACTACAACAAGACCTCTCTTATAAAGAGCATCCGGTCCGCATTCTCGACCAAGCTGAACGTAAGACTCGTCGCAAGGTCACCAAGTTCCTTAAGGTGCAGTGGTCAAATCATTCTGAAGATGAAGCCACTTGGGAACGCGAGGATCATCTTCGTGATGAATACCCCGGGCTCTTTCCCTCTACCTCTTAATTCTCGGGACGAAAATTCTTGTTAGTAGGGGAGAATTGTGACATCCTCGACTTTTGCAACAGTAATTATTGTAATTAAGCTACAATGATCAACCGCTAATGATGCCACGTCATCGAATTCCCATCTCAGACCCGCGTTGATTCGAGTTTGTCCGGATCCAAAATTTGAAATCAAAAGAAAAGTATTTTATAAATTCATGTTAAATATTAAAAGAATATGTATATGAAAGAAAGAATTAAAAATACGTATAATAAATTGTAAAAGAAAGTATAATAAAAGAAAGTAATTAAAAAGAAAAATCAAATAGTAAAATAAATAATGTAAGAAACAAAAAAAAGAAAAAAAAGCAACCCCCACCCCGTGGCCTGGCTGGGCCAAGAGGCCCAACCGGCCAAACCCTAGCGCCCCCTGGCGAGGGAGCCCCTCGCTCGCTCCCTCTCCCTCCCCTTAGCGCCGCCACCCCCCCACTCCCTCGTCCCAGCCCCTCACCCCCACGAGAGCCCCCACCCCCACGCTCTCTCTCTCTCTCCCGTAACCCTCCCCCACGAGAGCCCCCACCCCCATGCAAGATCCTCCATCGAGCCCCTCTCCCCCCCACGACCCTCCTCCCCCGGCGCCCCCCCTCACGGCCTCCTCCTCCCCCGGCGCCCCCCTCACGGCCTCCTCCTCCCCCGACGGCCCCCCCTCACGGCCTCCTCCTCCCCCGGCGGCCCCTCCCCTCTCCCGGCCGGCGAGCCCCCCCTCCACCGCGTCGGCCAGCAGCCCCCCTCGGCCTCCACCCCGCCGGCAGGGGCCCCGGCCACCTCGGCCCTCCACCGTCGGCCGGCCCCTTTCACCAACTCCGGCGACCACCACCACCACGGCTCCGGGAGACCCTCGCCGGCGCGTCACCACCATCACCACCGTCCTCACCGGAACCGCGCCGTCATCGTCACCGTCACCGCCTCGTCCGCCTCCACGCCGTCTCCTCCGCCCCTTCCCGCGAACTCCGGCTTCACCGGCCCCTCCCGTCAACGTCGGTGAGCCCCTCCTCGGGCCCCTCCCACTATGTCGTTCTCCTCGCCTCCCCGGTTCCGTTCCGGCAAACGGGACCCCGATCCGTCGACGGTAGACTCCGGTAGGAGGGATTGAAGTTTATGTTCTTCTATGTTGAGTTGGAGCACAAAGTTGTTCTTTGTCTGTTAACAGAGAGAGAGATGAGTGTTGAGAGTTAAATGAAAATAAAAAAAAACAAATGTTGTATTCCGTATGTATGTATGTATGTATGTATTCGATACCCGTATTTATGTATGTATTTGCGTATATAGGCATGTGGAGAAATATGACATTTGTATGGTTATGCATTGGTGATTAAAAATGTGTTTTTGGCCTAGGGTCACTTACCGGTGGAGCAACGCATCCGCTGTCTATGACAGGGAGGCCCCACGCGATAGTTAAACTAAAAATAAAAATAATGTTTTTATTAAATAAATAAATAGATATATTAGTTAAATTAATTAATTAGAATAATTAGAGTATGACACGTGGGTCCCTCATTAAATTAATCTGATAAATCAATACTTAATCGATATTAAAACTTGTGCCTATGACGTTCGGGACCCGCTGGTCAGTTGACCAGTCAACTGCTGATGTCAGCCTGACATCGCGATGATGTCATAATAGGATTTTATTAAAATAATAAATCTGTTTTTAATTCCTAATTATTAAATAAAACTTTGAAAATTAATATTAAATAATCCGTAAGTCAGATCGAGATATTTTCAACATGAAAGTTGATCAGCAAAACGAGACGAACCCGGATACACAGCCCGTTCGTTTGTCACGCGTCCCTAGCATAGCAAACATGGAACTTTTCCATCGTTTCCAGTATAACCGGTAGTAGCCCGAGACCCGGAAAATATCGTCAGATATTCTTCCGAACCGTCTATGACGGATGTTGCTGTGTTAGCTCATGTCTAGCCTGCAACTTTCCATGTCATGCTTTGTGTTGCATCGGTGCTATTATTTATTGTTTCTTCCCCCTCTTCTTACCGGTAAACCCCGAGACTGACGCTGCTGCCGGGTACATCAACGACCCTGCCGATCAGTCCTTTGCCGCAGAGCAGCAAGGCAAGCAAACTCCCCTTGATCATTCCTATATCGCCTATGTCTTTCTTCCTACTGCTTGCATTAGTATTTTGCTACTGTTGTAGTTAGCTCCTATATCTGATGCATAGCCTATTTTTGATGAACTGCTAATTTCAGTCCTGTACCTTTAATCTGCTTAGTATAGGTGGAGCAGTCATCCCCTCAGACCCCGTAGTTCAGTTGCCCCGCTTGTTTTCAAGTCTCGATCTCTGATCGACGAGCCAGACCCGACACAGCACGTTCACCCCCTTCGTTGTACGACGCTACAAGGATACTATCGGGTACCGAGGGTGACACCTCGCTAAGTACTCGTGATGATATCTCTGTAGTATAGCTAGTCGGTCGTGGTTATCGAGGGTGATTCCTCTTTCACCATTCTCGATGACACCTCTGTCGTGCAACCCCTCAAGTGTGGGACCCTCGAGGGTGATTCCTCTAAGCCCACCTTGACGGGTACATCGTTCGGAATCCAACGAGGGTGATACCTCGGATTCCCCCGATGTAAGAACCACACAGTTACTCGACCATGTTACTCGGATCATTGGTGCTTAGTTGTAAGACGGGTGGATTCCCGTGAGATTGTGTTGGTGGCCTAATTAAAATGCTAATGGATTTGGGTATTTGATCTGGGTTGGTCGGAGACCTTTTCGCACTAACCGGCTACGCGGGAAGAATTATGGGTACTCGGCGTCGCGGTATCAGCCGAAGCTTTTCAGATGCCAGCAATGTAGCGGCGCGCGCTCGAGTGGTCCCGAGATTCATCGCGCTTGTGATTAAGGGATGCTAGGACTGACGTCGGCCGCCACGCCACGTGCAGGAGCGTGAAGGGGAACTGGGCCCATGAACCCTTTGTGCTTAGGATTTAGACCGGCGGGCTGGCCTCTCTGATTAGTCTTAGGTGGGGCTGCGACGTGTCGATATTCCGAGGCCGGGCAGGACCCAGAAAAGTATGTCCGGCCAGAGTGTTATCGAGCGTGACGGGACATGTGGTGCACCCCTGCAGTGATGAAAATTAACTATTCGGATAGCCGTGTCCACGGTTACAGGACGACTTGGAGTTGTGCCCCGATCTTATACAACTACAATTGTTACTTAACTGGAATTAGTTTGCCTCGGGATTGCTTCCTCGCAGGGAGTCGAGGGAGGATCCTTAGGCATGACCTCACTTTAATATTGCTGCAACAATATGACTATTAATGTTTTAACCCTGTTCTACTCTCGTCTATTGCTGCAAGACCCCTGAAGATGCTAGTCTTCGATAGGACTAGGCCTTCTCTCTCTATTCTCGCATTGCTGCAGTCAGTCCACATATAACCCCCTTCTTTGATACTGATGCATATTTAGAATAGTCCTGATGTAAGACTTGCGAGTACTTTGGATGAGTACTCACCGCTGCTTTGCTCCCCCCTTGTTCCCTTGATCCGTTTGCTGCGATCAGATGATGGAGCCCAGGAGATGGAGGTCCCCGCCGCCGACGACTGCTACCCCGACGGTGCCTACTACTACGTGGAGGCCGCTGATGATCAGGAGTAGTTAGGAGGTTCCCAGGCAGGAGGCCTCGCCTCGTTCGATCGTTGTATCCTTTGTGCTAACCTTCTCTAAGGCACCCCATGTTGTTTTATGTCTATACTCAGATATTTGTTGCTTCCTCTGACTCGTGTGTTTATCGAGCTTTCGTATTCTAGCCCTCGAGGCCCCTGGCTTGTAATATGAAGCTGATGTTATTTTATTTGTGTCTAGAGTTGTGTTGTGATATCTTCCCGTCAATCCTTGGGTTTGATCGTACGCATTTGCGTGTATGATTAGCGTACGATTAAGCCGAGGGCGTCACAGAGGGACCCGTTGAAAGACCATGTTTTGATCATCCGGTCTTCAAACACCCTGAAGTGCGAGGACATACTCGGAGGCGATCAAATCTTGTGGGGAACGTGTGCAAAACTCTGCAGAGTACTCAAACCTAATCGATTAGCCGTGTCCACGGTCATGGACAACTTGAGCCAAAGGAACTGAAGTTATCTGAAATTCTCAACACAAATAATAATATTGATGTGGGAATTATTAACAACTTGGGTACGAGAATTGGTTTGCGGAACCATCACGTTAACAACAAACAACGTAGTAACATTTTGCTTTTAACCCTCATCTTGATGTAGGAGAAAACTTGCTTTTCGCTAAAAACTTATAGCCCCACCTGCCATATATGCATGTAGTATAGATGATTACTTTTCACCCCTTTCTTATGTGACTTGCCGGCATATTCAATATGCTGACCTACACGGCTGCAACGTCTTATGTTGCAGATATTTTCTTCGACGAGTAAGAGTACGATTCAGGGTTACGGTCTACACTCAACTTGCCGTTGGTGTTTATTGGGACTCCACTCCCTTGACTGCTTCCGCTGAGATATTTAAGGTATATATCAGTTTTATGCTATTTACATGTGATTGCACTTTGATATATACATTGATGTACTGTGTGTGCCAGCATACTGATCCAGGGATGGCACAGATACACAGAGGCTTGACTCATTTTGAGTCGGGTCGCTACAGAGATGGTATCAGAGCACATGTTGACTGTAGGACGTGACCCTAGAAACTGGAATTTCTTAGGGAAGAATCTCTCAAAAAAAATTATTTTCAAGAACACCTTTTACTTCTCATCTCTTCTGATTTCATCAAATGTTCTCTCTCACCTCAAATAGTTATACAATCCCCTTACCCCTTTGACCTCATGAAAAATCAACGGAGTTCTACTTCAAAGTAAAGAGGATTTCATCATGCAATTGAAGCTACACAAATTGAAGACTCTCAAGACCCGAAGAACTCGAAGACCCTGAAGCGTTCGAATATTTATATGACCATTAGAAGTCCATACCCCAATTATATACCCACGTTAGTTACGATGATTTGTGAGCCGTCATTGGTGTGTGTTTTCCGATGGCCACAACAAAAACCTATTCTCAAAAATATTGTGTGTATTGTGTGTATCTCCCTCTCTTAACCGTCTCATCCCCAAAACCTCAACCCTACCAGATGGAGTATGAAGCTGGACTTGTAGTCTCTGGACCAATGACCCAGCTGGAAGCTGAAATATGGATTCAGAACATGGAGAACCACTTCGGGATAAACTTGATCTCAAGGTAGTATGAAGTGGAACACGCTCTTCAATACTTTACACAAAGTGCTGCAATCTGGTGGAAAATGCATCATGCCATACAAGGATTTAGTGGAGCAGAAACCTGAGACGAATTCAAGAGGACTCTGTTAAGATCCCGTCTCATTCGGAAGTGCTATGATAATCCGAAGGAGAAGACTTGTGCATGCAAGATCTGTAGAGAAATAGGACACACCCAGGAAGAACACAAGGATGGATGCACTCATTGTGAAGGAAATCACCTAGCTGAGGAGTGCCCAAGTAGTCAGGTGACTTGTATCTTGTGTGAAGGAACCACCCACTACCCAGCTCAGTGTCACATTTACCCCAAGGTGCAACAAGTTGTCAAGCAGCAGAAAGATGCAGTGAAGGAAACCCTCAAGAAGAAGATTCTAGAGGAACCGGTGGTGAACAAAAATATTGAAGACCCTGATGGACAAGGTCTGAACAGATTTTTCTCCAATGCATGCTACTCATGTGGAGAAGAAGGACATTATTCACAGGACTACACGAAGAGAAGCCAAGAGTATCTGGGAAACTTCCCGACGGAAGAAGTGGAGTTTGATCCACTTGAAATAGAAGAACTGGCCAAAATAAAGGAGTCCGGAAAGAAGAACAAGTACCCTCGGAAGAACCAAATATCTGCAGACATAGACCTGAGTCATGTCAGATGTTACAAGTGTATGAAATTTGGCCACCACAAATACATGTGCTCAGGAAGGAAGCCGGGAATCCAAGGAGCAAAAGCAGAAGCTAAGAAGCCTCGAGACTTGTCAGAAATCATTTGCTTTTGTTGCAAGGAAGCAGGACATTTTGCCAGCGATTGTCCACAAAGGAAGAAAGCTAGAATGGAGTAGTTAAGTTTTGACCGTGGCAATAAGTGTAATCTGAAACACTCTTGTTTTTCATGAGATCATGGACTGAAATTTTTGTAACAGAAGTCCCTGAGATTGTAATAACATCATGAATAAATGGAATTTATTGTCTCATGATTGCCTATGTTGAAACTGTATGCGTTGTTTCTCTACGAGCAAAGCTCTCTGAACATTTATGAGGATATGAGAAAATATGGTCTATGCAGGCATAAGTATAATTCATTTAAGTGTGGTAGTAATCGGTAAACCCACACGATCCATTGAGTAGGAGTGTACCATGATTACCAAGGAGACACATACATTCCTCTGAGTACCTATTTACTGACACCTGCAGATGACAACTCTCTACGAGTCATTCCTCAAGGGCCCAGAAACGATCATGACCCTGACCAGTGACCATGATTACCCGAAAATCCTAAAGGACATGATGAAGCACATTCATCTTGAAGGTGATGCAGTCTACAAAGGCTACCCATTGATGGAAAGTGGAGTAGAACTTTGGTATGTGGAAGTACACCTCCACCGTGTGAAAGGAGTTTGTCCAAAGACTATGGGGCAATACTTTTTCATTTCACGTGTACCATGAGCAACCTTCTTTGATGCTGTTCGTGAAGCTGCCCTGGAAGTCATACGTCAGATTGGAGAAATACTTGAAGCAAGACTCCGTCATACCCAGGAATACCTGAGTGAAGTGCATGCGGAGATGATGGAGATGAAGCTCATGACCACCATGGTGAAGCAAAAGATGGATGATTTCAAGGAGCACCTCGGAAAGTTCGAGTGGAACTAAAGTACCTCCAGGAGAGACAGATGAATAAAGTTGGCAGAAATGTTTGACCATACTGAACAATGTGGATGGCAACATTTGTAATAAATTACTTTTGAGTAAGAATTTTGAAGAAAGCAAGGATGTAATAAAGGATTGGTTATGAAATGAATATGATTTATGGAAGAAGCTATGATGGATCAGCAAAAAGTTTTCTTAGGAACATACGAAAACCTGAGAGTTGTGAAGATACGATAGATGTTTCGTTCAGCTTGCACAACTAATGGATTATCCGAACTTCGTTCGTGGACAAGATAAATTCTGCAACGCTTATGAGGATGCCCAAGTGTTAGAATGCGAGATTCGCTAAACCTTATACAGAGAAATGATTTGGGTGCGGAATGGATTGATCACCATGACGACTTACTCTTATCGTTTATCTTGCTATTCGGAATGGTAAATCTGAGAGACTTACCCATATAGAGAGACGACGTTCTTTGAAGCTTTTGTTTAAGCCTTAGAATGGTATAAGAAAAGCCCCATGTACATGGCACTTGTTGTCACGCATAGGAAATTTTACGGTGAGGATGAAGACAATACCCCTTTCTCTGCAGGATAACCACAAATGGTAGACCACCATGCGAACCATCGATAGGTTATTTAGAATTGATCACGAGACTGTCAGTTAAGAAGACCCAGTAAAGGAAGAAGCTTATATCAACAGAAGGACCCTCGTTTTAATGGAAACGTTATGAATATAGCGGAAGACATGAAGACTGTGAGGAGTCAGATGCGAAAAACCCCAGAGGTTTGTTAAAATTTTAAGGGACCAGTAGCACTCATTTTAGGTGTGGTAGCATCCCACTTTGCGGGAAGTTGGATTTGTTAGAAGAGCCCCAAACCCTAACCTTTCTTTCTAGCCTCTTCGAATCTCGAGGATGAGATTAATTTTAAGTGTGGTAGGTTTGTAACATCCCAAATTTTGGAATGTTAAAATAATTATTAGATTGTTTGTTTGTTTGCTTGAGTGATTGAAACTTGAGTGAAATTTGAAAGTTTTCAAAACTTTTGAATGAGAGGGAACAAAATGACTTTCCCCTTTTTCCTGTGAATTCAAATTCATTTTTTTTAATCAGCGAGAGGAGATAGCATGAGTTCTTAAACTATAAAGAATTTGAATCAAGGTGGCATTGGAATTCCTTTCAATTTTGCTTTGCATTTTGTTTTTTCCACACTCACGGAAGCCGGAACCATATCTTGTCAAGCAAGAAAAAGTGAGGAGAAACATGACCCTCCAAAACCCGGGGATATTCTTTGAAATATTTGAGCTATGAAACCCAAGATTTATTTGAGAAAATATTTGCAAAAAGAAATAAAGCATTTAGGGACTTCCTAAAAAAAACAAATTTTTTTCAAGTATTTATTTTGGTAGTGGAAAAATGCCCATCTTTTTGGATTTATTTTTCTGAAAATTTTAATATATTATACCCCTATATTCCAAGGATATTCTATTTCCTTTTAATCGTATTAATTCCTGTTTTAATAAAAAGGGAAAGAGATCTCTTATTTTAGGAATGTACTTGGGCCACGTTAGGAAACCAATCTGGCCCAATCCCACCTTCTTCTTCCTCCTCACGAGCTTCCTTCCGTGGCCATGGCAGAAGCTTCCCAGGAAGCTTCCCTCCCCCGATTCGCGGGCTACACTTCCTTCCCGAGCCTTCCACCACCCCTATAAGAATGCCCCTCCTCTCCTCGTTCCATTTTCCCCATCAGCTCGCCCTCTCCCTACCCGTAGCCACGACGCGCCCACCATTGTTGTTCCTGCAAGGAGCCGAACAGAAGAACGCCCAGGAGCCCCTGACGCCCCCTTCCTCGCCTCCGGGACCCCCTCCGCCGATTCCCCAACCCCCCCGGCGACCTCCCCACCTCGCCGGAGTAGCTACCTCGCCCGAGTTCTTCCTCTCTGTCACCCATGGTGAGATTCACGAAATCCCGTATTGCAGTTTTTTCAGAAAATTGCAATTTTAGAAAATTCATATCTATTAGTCTATAACTACGAATTAGGTGATTCTTTTTGCGTTGGATCACAAATTGTATGCAGTTTCTGTAGATATATAATTTGTCTATGTTTGGATCTATAAAAATTGAGTTAGATCAGATTTGAATTAAAGCTTGTTTTGCTTATTCTGGGAGTTTAAAAATAGCTTTTAATTTGATTCTTTTGCTGCTGTTTCCTATTGATCATATCTTTCAGTAGTTTAAGTTTCATTTTTTTAAATATTTTTACTTAGGGTTTTAAGCGAAACAGATTCTTTTTTGGCCTTTTTTGTTTTCTTGCTATTTTTTTGTATTAATTGTTCTTAATTTGTTTTTTTTTGTAATTGTGACAAGTTATATTTTGTTTTCTGATATTTACCCGTAAATTTTGAACAACAACAAAATTTTAATTTATTTATTCTTATTTGGTTGCATGGAATCAATTCTAGTTCTATACTAACTTGCGAATTGATTGCATTGCTAGTTTGATTTCCAATTTTGAAGATACTTATAAAATAATATTGTTTTGTAAATTTTACTTCTGTTATCTTAGTTATTTTATATTTTGTTTTCTGTTATTTTTTCTATTTTAGTGTTTTTTTGTTTTCAGTTTGAACAAAAACTATATAGTGTTTGATGTAGTAGAAGGCTTCCTAGCTTCTTTGAAGTTTCCTTTGGATTTTTATCCGCTCTCTCTTATTGATTTTTGATTGCATCAACTTTTATTGCTGTTTGTTAATTGATTGCAAGAATGATTGCTAGTATGAGTGCTTATGTGAATACTATGTTTGATTATGTAGATTTCATCGGAGAGTGACGAAAAGTTCTATCACGTATTTCCCGAGAACGAAAATTCTTCTTCGGCAACATCACCAGGCAAGTCACTTTGTTTGTACTATCACCTATGTTTTATGCATCGTAGTTCTACCATCCTATGCCCAATTGCATGCTGAGTAGGTACTTGGAAATTTTAGTATAGATTGTAGTATCATGTGGTAGGCACCCAACAACCCCGATACTTGGCCCCGGGAGGACAAATTTCATATTGCTATGCTTGAGTAGACGGGATTTCGGTTGAGTGCATAACACAAGTGATGCGAGGTTGATTAAATAATCAAGACCGGTTAAGACAAGATTTTCAAGACCTCGGACGCAATGTAACTCTGGGTGAAGGACGGTTGATCGGCTCCCTGGAGAACCCAGTGGATGACCCGGGATGCTGGAGAGGCCATGACATCGTGCAGAAAGCTTCACCCAGGCTCAAGGAGACGGACAGATATTTTCAAGACGCAAGGCTTACCTGCACAGCCACAAGTCATTATGGGCTCTGGCTTGGTTGGACAACGCGGCGACTCTGGACAGGCGGTGCTAGCAGATGTAGAAGAACGGTAGGAATGGATGGGCACCGACAGGGATTCAGAGGGACCCGTTGAAAGAGCATGTTTTGATCATCCGGTCTTCAAACACCCTGAAGTGCGAGGACATACTCGGAGGCGATCAAATCTTGTGGGGAACGTGTGCAAAACTCTGCAGAGTACTCAAACCTAATCGATTAGCCGTGTCCATGGTCATGGACAACTTGAGCCAAAGGAACTGAAGTTATCTGAAATTCTCAACACAAATAATAATATTGATGTGGGAATTATTAACAACTCGGGTACGAGAATTGGTTGGCGGAACGATCTCGTTAACAACAAACAACGTAGTAACATTTTGCTTTTACCCCTCATCTTGATGTAGGAGAAAACTTGCTTTTCGCTAAAAACTTATAGCCCCACCTGCCATATATGCATATAGTATAGATGATTACTTTTCACCCCTCTCTTATGTGACTTGCCGGCATATTCAATATGCTGACCTACACGGCTGCAACGTCTTATGTTGCAGATATTTTCTTCGACGAGTAAGAGTACGATTCAGGGTTACGGTCTACACTCAACTTGCCGTTGGTGTTTATTGGGACTCCACTCCCTTGACTGCTTCCGCTGATATATTTAAGGTATATATCAGTTTTACGCTATTTACATGTGATTGCACTTTGATATGTACATTGATGTACTGTGTGTGCCATCATACTGATCCAGGGATGGCACAGATACACAGAAGCTTGACTCGTTTTGAGTCGGGTCGCTACAGACGATGTGATCATTGACATTGATGAAGACTCATTGCTATCTTCAGACGTGTCAGGCAAGCAAACCCCCTTGAGCATACTGATATAAACCCACTCTCTCACTCCTTCTCTCTTTTATTGCATTAGGACAAACACGATTCAACTGTTACATGTTTTTGGTAGTTGAACCCATTCCTCTACATAACCTAATTTTGCCACAGTAAATAGTTGAACCACTTAGCATGAGTAGCAACTGCTTGAGCCCTGATGTGCTTACTCATCCATGCTTGCTTACTGTGCCTGCTATGCTTAGAATTGTGTCGAGTCTCATCCATCTGGATGATGAATCGGAATGGTTGTGTTCATGTCCTACAGTGTGAGAGTAAAGGTGTGAATCCGATTTGGTAAAGGTAGCGATGAGAGGCCATGTAGGAGTACATGGTGGGTTGTCTCATTGAGACCGTCCTTAAGAACCGAGTTCTGTGTATGTTATCCAAGACAAGATACTACCACACATTGGGATACTTAATTGACCCTCTTGGCTTATTAATCGCCTAGATCTCTGTCCAAGAGTTGCAACTAGTTTCTGGTGTTTGTAGGAAAAGTGTTGGCGGCCGTGTTTAGCTCTGCCCGACGGGGTAGGCTTCTCTGCGTAGATACACGATGGCACGGTGTACCAAGTGGCACCAGGATGGTGGGCTTGGGAACCCTGCGCACATTGTTTGGGGGCGTTAAGGAAACTTCGGCTGGACTTCCTTGCGGGTCCAGTCTCAAATAGGCAATAAACCTAGACTAGGGTCTTGTGGGGTTAACAGTCGTGGCCGACACCCACGCCAGTGCTTCCGCTTGAAGGTTGCCAAGATACATGACGTGCATATGGTGATAAGTGGTGAGAGCGTGTGTGAAGAAGTATACCCCTGCAGGGTGAATTAATCTGTTCGAATAGTTGCGTCCTCGGATATGGACTACTTGGAAACATTACGTAGTACATAGACAATTTAAATGGATACTCTAAAACATGCAAGATAAGTGTGAGTGCTATGGATGGCCTTCTTGTAGGGAGATGAGAGTGGATCCATAGTGGTGTATTGAATTGGTGAATATGTGGACTCATGTGCGCTATTCCACCTCAAATAAAGAACTTGTAGTCGTAGTACAGGTTAGCCAAGAGTCAAAGCTGGCTTGCTGCAATCAAACCCCACAATCCTTTCATTGATACATGATGCATATGTAGATAGCTCTGATGTAAGTCTTGCTGAGTACCTTTGTACTCATGGTTGCTTTATTTATGTTTTTGTAGAGAAGTTTTAGTCCCTTTAAAAAGGTTTCTACGCGACGTGTTCGATGTTGACCGGAATAGCTTGGAAGTCTGAGACAGAGGTCTGGCTCCTTTGGTAGGGTCGTAGTAGTTTTTCAGGCTCTTCCAGCCACTTTTAGTAGATGTCTGTGCCCAGACATGTTGTGCTTCCGCTTGATGTTTGTATGACTTGAGTGACGGGTCACGATATCCCTGTTTGTAATATCATACTATGTTGACTCTTATGAGTCTTTAATAAAAGCTTGAGTCATAGAGTTATGTTGTGCTGCCATGTTGTATCTACACATATCGTGCATATTGTGTGTATGTTATGAAATGCATTATATGTGTGGGATTCGACACCTAGTTGTATGCCTTTAGTAGTACTCTTTACGGGGAAATACCTCTTTGTGCTTCCACCGAGCCTTGGTAGCTTGCTACTGCTCCGGACACATTGATTGACCAACATGTATCCTTCTTTGCTGCTGTGTCTGTCCCTTTGGGGAAATGTCACGCGGTGTAATGGAGTCCTTGTAGATTGCTACGACTCGTCTACACACGCTGATGACCGACACCTGCTTTGTTGGGTTATGTATGCCTGTCCCTGTACGGATGTACCACTTGGGTATATAACTATTCATGTTGACCCAGCTTCTTTGTCGTTTGAATGCTAGCGACACATTCATATACGTGAGCCAAAAGACACAAACGGTCCCGGCCAAGGTAAGCTGGTAGCCGTGGAGTTTACCGTGCGTGAGGACGTAAAGTGATGTGATGTGTTACAGGCTGGGTTCTTATGACTCAGGATCCGGGTCCCGACAAAAATCCATACGACAAGCTTCGTATCAGGCATAGGAACTTTTGGACCAGAACACAACTCAATTACTATGCTGCTGTGCTTGTGGAGAAGAGAAAGATATTCCATCACACACACATTCCTCATTGTGATATGGAGGAAATTCCTTGTTGTACCCCTGTTCTGAGTGTTCTTCATGATATAGGGCTACTCCCATTCTGCACGGATATCAGTGACTGGAATACAAACATCATTCTTCTGTTCTATGCCACAATGCACATCTCAGTTGACCCCAAAAACATCAACTCTTGGGTCTTGGACTGGATGACTCAGCACACTCACTTAACAACTCCATCCACATAATTTCTTCGAGCGCTACCGATCTTAGTTCCTTCAGATGAAGCAATAAACTTATACGATGAAAAAGAGTTGCCAAATCATCTAATGGAGGCCCTCATGAAGCCTTTAGCTCCGGGCCAACCTCCAAGGACTAGATTCCTGGTGAAGGAATTGAAGTACGTGCCCAGAACAGTCTACATGATATTGGCCTAGTCCTTCGCACCTATAAAAGGGCATGCTAATGAAGAAGTTGTTGTCGGGATCATGAAGAACATACTATTTGATACGTCTAAAACGTATCTATAATTTATGCTTGTTCCATGATCTTTTGGGTGACATTGTTATATGTTTTGCTACATTTTTATATCATTTTACACATATTTGGACTAACCTACTAACTCAGTGCAACCTGTGCTAGTATCTGTGTGCTGATGTCTACTTTGCAGGGGCTTATACCCAATTTACCGAAGCCCGAAAAATTCCAAGAAAAACATATAAAAATCAGCGTAATGGAACCTTCCAGATCACCGAAGATGGGCCACAGGGGGCCAGGGGTCTCCCAGGCGACCTGTGGGCGCGACCTGGCCCTAGACCGTGCCAAGAGGCTGCCTGGGTGGGTCCCACATTCTTTCATGCCCTCCTTTGGCCTATATTTAGTACTCCGAGAGAAAACCCTTCCATCAGATCCAGAATCGCAAATTTATCCATCGCTCCGCCGCCACAGCGCTTCCGAGATCGGGAGCATTAGGAGACCTCTTCTGGGCACCCTACCGAAGGGAGGATTGATCTTCGGGAGCTTCTCCACTTCCATGGACGCTTCCCGGACGTGCCGTGAGTAGTCCTCCTTAGACCATGAGTCCATGAGCAGTAGCTATGTGTTGTCTTCTCTCTAATCTTGTGCTTCAATGGTTAGTCCTTGTGTGCTTCCCTACATGATCAAGGCATCTATGTAATTCTGTTGCTATTGCTATGCTCCGTTTGTTGGGATCCGATGGATTATGAGATTATGTTCAGATTATTATGAGTTATATATTTGATTATCCTTTTATATTATGTTCCTTAGTGATTCACGCATGTTCTCCGTTGCCATTTATTGCTTTGACCGAGTAGTAGATTGTAACTCCAAGAGTGAGCGTTATGCATGATTGTGGGTTCATACCCCTCGATGTCTAGCTTGTGTGGCACAAACATGAGACAAGGGGATGTGATGTTGCCACCAGGGAGAAAGCAACGGTGCTTGTGACCACAGTTGCAAGGATTGTTTACATTACGCATAGTTGTGTGTTGCTTTGAGTTTACACTTTCGGTGGGGCTCGCAACTTAATACCGACAAGATGTTCTGGATAGATATCTCAAGGTGGATGATTAGTAAGTAGATGCTGATGAATAAACGATCTACTTGTCTTGGCGTACTGCCCATTACTATTGAACCTCTAACTATCAAGTAGCATAATTAGCATTGCGGTGCGTTCATAATTCTGTCAATTGCCCAACTGTGATTTGTTTACCCAAGCATAGTTGTTTATTGTATTTTGGGAGAGAGACATCACTAGTGAACATCATGTGACTCCGGTCCATATCACCATCATTGTTTACACCTCCATCATTTACCATTTTCATTTACTTTTCCGTTCCAATCACTATTACTTTTCCCGCTTGTGTTTTGATCCTTTGCAAACTACAAGGCCGGAGAGATTGCCAACCTCTCTGTACTCGTTGGGAGAAAAGTTATTTGTGTGTGTAGGTCCACGTCATCTGCTAGCGCCATGGTGGAAGACACCTACTTGTTGATCCTAGGAGTCCACCTGGTTCGATAAACCTTACAGTCTCCGTGTAAGGGAAAACTTGCTGCTGACTACATTTCAACCTTCCACTTGGGGTAACCAATGAGGTGCGAGAAGTATATACATCATCTCGTCATCAAGCAAAGTTTTCTAGCGCCTTTGCCGGGCACTCCAGTCTTCAAGATAGGGGAGTTGCATGCTATCCTTTACTTTTTCTTTTTAGTCTTGTTAGTTTGCTTTCTAGTTTTTTCTTTAGAGTCTTATACCAAAAACCACAAAAACATTAGTTGCTTTGTTCTTGCTTGTTTCCGCTGCTATGGGTTCCACTGAGAACACCAAGTCGTGTGACTGCACTAGTCACAACAACAATGACTTTATGTGCACTCCTATTGCTGCTCCCGCCATTGGAGACACGTCCTATGACATGAAACCTGCTTTACTGAACCTTGTTATGAAAGATCAATTCTCAAGTGCTGGAGATGCTGCTGCTTTGCGCTTGAACAATTTTGTTGAGATTTGTGATATGCAAAAATATAAATAAGTAGATGGTGATATTGTTAAACTTAAGCTTTTTTCCTTTCTCCTTGAGAGGAGGAGCTAAAGTGTGGCTTCAATCTTTGCCTAGGAATAGCATAGATTCTTGGGATAAGTGCAAATATGCTTTTGTTGGGAAGTATTACCCGACTGCTAAGATTATCCAGTTGAGGACTAACATTATGAATTTTAGACAATTGGATAATGAACATGTTGCTCAAGCTTGGGAATGTATGAAATCTCTTGTTAAGAACTGCCCTACACATGGTTTGACTACTTGGATGGTTATCCAAACTTTCTATGCAGGATTGAACTTTAGCTCGCGGAATCTGTTAGACTCGGTCGTGGGAGGAACCTTTATGTCAACTGCACTTGATGCTTCCACAAAGCTATTAGATGAGATGATGACAAATTATTCTCAATGGCACACCAAGAGAGCTCCAACAGGTAGGAAGGTAAACTCTGTTGAGGAGATCTCCTCCCTTAATGAGAAGGTTGACATGATCATGACTCTACCTACTAAGCAAGCTCCTATTGATCCTCATGATGTTCCTTTAAACTCTTTGGTTGCTCAATAAAGAGAGCAAGTTGATGTTAATTTTATCTCTAGGAACAAGTTTAATAATAATGCTTAAAGGAGTAATTTTGGTAGCAATCCTAGACCGTTCCCATCCAACAACTATGGGAACAACAACAATTATCCTAGCACCAAAAACTCCACTTTTGAATTAGAGACCATGCTTAAAGACTTCATCACTTCTCAAAAGGCCTTCAACAAGAATGTAGAAGAGAAACTAGAAAAAATAGATAATCTCTCTTTGAAGGTGAACAACATAGCTCATGATGTAGAGATGCTTAAAATTAGAACTTCGCCACTTGAGGAAAGGAACACCACAACCATGAACGCTATTCAAGTCCAAATTAATGAGAACATAAGGATGCTAGACAAACTTAAAGATAGGTGGGCTAGAGAAAAGGAAGAGGAAGAGAGAACTAAGAGCCTTCCTACACACACTACCATTGCTACTATACAAGTTGTTGAGGAACTCAAAACTTTTAGCAGCCATCACACTCCTAGTCCCAATGGACCTATTAATGGTGATGCTAATACCTCAACTATAGGAAAAGAAGGTCCTTTGAACTTAGAGACTACCAAAAGAATGAGCTTCGATGACATCACTACCACTTTAATTAATGGTAGTAATCTTGATTTTGACAATTGTAGTCTTTCCGAAGTGATCACTTTTTTTTGCAAAGAATGGATAAAGACCCCTACACTAGTACACTCAATATTAACTTCACCAAGCATATTACCAATGCTCTTAGCAAATCTAGGGAGTGGAAGCTCAAGCTAGAGACTTCTATTCCTAGGAAACTAGAAGATGGTTCGGATCCTATGGTCAAAATAAAATTGAATAATATCTCTTGCTTTGCTTTATGTGATGTTGGAGCTAGTGCTTCTGTTATGCCCAAAAGAATGTATGATATGCTTGATTGGAAACCTTATGATCCATGTTCTTTTGGTGTTCGTCTTGTTGATTCTTCCATAAAGAAACCTTTAGGGAGAATTGATGATGTGCTTATTATTGTCAATGATAATTATGTGCCTGTTGATTTTCTTATTATGGACATTGAATGTGATCCTTCATGTCCAATTATTTTGGGACGTCCTTTTCTCCGCACCGTTGGTGCTATCATTGACATGAAAGAGGGAAATATTAAATTCCAATTCCCCCATAAAAAGGGAATGGAACACTTCCCTAGAAACAAGATTAACTTACCTTATGAGTGTGTTACTCGGGCAAGTTATTCTTTTGGAGTTGATAATACTTGATCTTCTTGCATTATGCCTAGCTCAAAGGCATAAAAAGCGCTTGTTGGGAGGCAACCCAATTTGTTTTTACTTTCTGTTTTAGGGTTCTTGATGCTTGTTAATACTGTATCAGCATCATTGTATCTTTATTTTTAAGCTTTGTGCCAAGTTATAGCCTTGGATTCCAAGAAAGTTGAAAAATTGTGACATGCTCTCCAGAAACAGATTCTGTCTGCCTGACGAAAAAATTTGCAACAAATCACCAGATCATATTTTTGATCTGAATTTTTTGACAGCATGCTCTATATAATTGCCTTTCTGGCATCATATCTGAGTACTATGATTTGATTTGTAGAATTGCCCCGAATAAATTATTTACTACCTATTGTTCTGTTTTTCACAGTTTCTGCTATGTTTTGCGTTTTCATTGTTTTGCAAATCCTAAGCTTGCTTCTCCTTTGCAAAAATCTTTTGGCAATCATGAGAAACAGTAGCTTTTCATGAAAATTATTATTTCGAGTAGGTAATGAATTATTTCATTAAGGGTACTAACCACTCTAATCAGCATATGATGAGTTTCGTATGAAGGGACTTTCCAAGTATGCGATGGGAGATGATGAAAGAAGATACATTAGTGTCAAGCTCTCAAGCTTGGGGATGCCCCCATGCACCCCAAGAAATATTCAAGGAGACTCAAGCGTCTAAGCTTGGGGATGCCCCCGTGCATCCCCTTCTCTATCAACAATCATCAGTTCGTCCATCTCCATGCTATATTTTTATCACTTCATATGTTATGTGCTATGCTTGGAGCGTCCCACTTTGTACTTTTTAGTTTGTTTTAGTTTCGCGTGCTATTCATAACAAGTCGAAACCTATCTTACCTTGTTTGGGAGAGACACACGCTCCATTGCACTTTATAACACAACATAGGTTTTCATGCTTATCTTTTTTGTGTGTTCTTCATCTTTCCATAGCTACTGTCATGCTTAGCTCTTACTTTTCATGCTTATCTTTTTAAGAGCATTTATTTAGGTTGCTTTTGGAACTCTCTTGTGTTATCATGCTTATCTTGTTTAGAGAGTTGGCTCGTTGCACTGAGTTGTGTGTCTTGCATGAGTAGGTAACTGAGGTTGCTATTTAAGTATAGTAGTAACTTGCAATAGTTTTGAGGTATTGATTTGAGTAATTTTTCGACTATAGGTGCCAAGAGCTTGAGTCTATTAGTGATAGGTGTCGTATTTTGGGAAATCCGTTTGTTTTTCAAAAACTAAAAATTAGTTGAGAACTCTAGCTACTAAATTGATCACTAACCTCTGGAGGGGTTGGAATATATAGAGTACCCTCACGTTACCATGAGTCGAGGATGCGCAAGGATAACCAAACCCCCAAACACTCCTCCTCGGGGTACTTGTCTCTTTGTGTATTTCCTAACTAGATAGAGAGTTACCGATATTAAGTGTATGAGTTCTTCGGACTAATGTGAGTATTCGATTGTTGGCACTTCCACCATCCATATTTTGCTAGCCTCTTCGGTACCGTGCATTGCCCTTTCCCACATTGAGAGTTGGTGCAAACTCCGCCGGTGCATCCAAACCCATGACATGATACACTCTGTCATACATAAGCCTCATTATATCTTTCCTAAAAACAGCCACCATGCCAACCTATTAAGGCATTTACATAGCCTTTCCGAGATACATTGCCATGCAACATCCACCATCTCATGACTTGATCTTCATGTCATACATTGTTTTGCTTGACCGTAGAGCCGCATGATAGTTGGGCATTGCCCGAATTATTGCTACATGATGCGCTAGTATCATTGCATATCCTGCTACACTGATAGAGGCATACCTTAGCATACATCATGATTGTTTTCACTTGTATTTCTGTAGAGTACTTCTTATAAAGTGTGACCATCTTCTCTTTATTCATGTAAAACATAGAGTGTTGCCCTTAAGTGAGGAAAAGAACCCAAAGAGGACAAACAAAAGATCCCAAAGAGGACAAATGAGAGATAAAAAGAAAGAGCCAAAGAGGCCACAAAGAAATAAAAAATAAAAATAAAAAGAGAGAATGGGGAAACACCACTATTCCTTTTGAAAGATCCACACTCGTACTCCATTGCTATATTTGTACTACATAGAGATTATCAATCATGCATAACTATGTGGGGACCCTTACACTATAGAACTTGGTTTGCATATTCCAATGATGAGCCTCCTCAAATGAGCTCTAGGTTTCATGAGCAAACAAGTTGGATGCACCCCCACTAGTTCCATTGGAGAGCTTACCTTAGCTCATATGTGCATCAGTTACATGGCAATCCCTACTCCTCGCATCATATCTATCATTTGGCTTTCTCTCGCCTATGGTTGCCCTCATTGATGTGAGCCTTTCACACCTTTTTGTCTTCCTTCCCCATAATTATTCTATTCGCCATCCTAAGTGCCAACATATCTTGCTTACGCTCATCCATTGCATGAGTGCTCAAAGTCGAAAGGGAGAGGATCATTTTGACTTGTGCCTCACTAGTGGTCTAGTGATGATTCAAAATAAGATGCCGAAGGAGACCAAGTGTAAAAGTTTAGTAGATTGAGTTCTCAATCAAAAATATATATTTTATGATCTCAATCCATCTCCCACTTCTTGCACGCAAACACCATTTGGAGAAATTCGAGTCACGGACAGCAAGAGCTCTTGCACATTTATGTTCTTACTTTGCTAAACTCAATACTAGATATAAACTCTTGCTTGTTATTGTCTTCACTTGAATTGCATATCTTGCTTGCTTTACTTTGAAGTTCTTATATGTGTGTTAGCCTGTCACCACATAAATTATTGGTGTTATCATTTATCTACTCGAGGATGAGCGGAAATTAAGCTTTGGGATGTTGATACGTCCAAAATGTATCTATAATTTCTGGTTGTTCCATGATCTTTTGGGTGACATTGTTATATGTTTTGCTACACTTTTATATCATTTTACACATATTTGAACTAACCTACTAACTTAGTGCACCCAGTGCTAGTTTTTGTCTGCTGATGTCTATATTGCAGGGGCTTTTACCCAATTTTCCGAATCCCGAAAAATTCCAAGAAATATATATATATAATCAGCGTAAGGGAAGCTTCCACGTCACCGAAGATGGGCCAGAGGTGGGCCACGGGCTTCCCGGGCGTCCCGTGGGCGCGGCCTGGCCCTAGGCCGCCTCAAGAGGCCGCCTCGGTGGGTCCCACCTCCTCCAGTGCCCTCCTTTGGCCTATATTTAGTCCTCCGAGAGAAAACCATTCCATCAGATCCAGAATCACAAATTTCTCCATCGTTCCGCCGCCGCAGCGCTTCCGAGATCGGGATCGTCACGAGACCTCTTCCCGACACCCTGTTGCAGGGAGGATTGACCTTCGGGAGCTTCTTCACCGCCATGGACGCTTCCCGGACGTGCCATGAGTAGTCCTCCTTGGACCATGAGTCCATGAACAGTAGCTATGTGATGTCTTATCTCCAATCTTGTGCTTCAATGGTTAGTCCTTGTGAGCTGCCCTACGTGATCAAGGAATCTATGTAATTCTCTTGCTATTGCTATGCTCGGTTTGTTGGGATCCGATGGATTATGAGTTTATGTTCAGATTGTTATGAGTTATATATTTGATTATCCTTTTATGTTATGTTCCTTAGTGATTCATGCATGTTCTCCGTTGCTATTTATTGCTTTGGCCGAGTAGTAGATTGTAACTCCAAGAGGGAGCATTATGCATGATTGTGGGTTCATGACCCTTGATATCTAGCTTGAGTCACATAATCATGAGACTAAGGGATGTGCAGTTGCCACGAGGGAGAAAACAACGGTGCTTGTGACCACGGTTGCAAGGATTGTTTACCTTATGCATAGTTCGTTAATGCAGTTGTCCGTTGCTTTGAGTTTACACTTTGGGTGGGGCTCGCAACTTAATACCGGTGAGATGTTTTAGATAGATATCTCAAGCTGGATGATTAGTAAGTAGTTGCTGATGAATAAACGGTCTACTTATCCTGGCGTACTGCCCATTACTATTGAACCTCTAACTATCAAGTAGCATAATTAGCATTACGGGGCGTTCATAATTCTATCAATTGCCCAACTGTGATTTGTTTACCCAAGCATAGTTGTTTATCGTATTTTGGTAGAGAGACATCACTAGTGAACATCATGTGACTCCGGTCCATATCACCATTATTGTTTACACCTCCATCATTTACCGTTTTCATTTACTTTTCCGTTGCAATCACTATTACTTTTCCCACTTGTGTTTTGATCCTTTGAAAACTACAAGGCCGGAGAGATTGACGACCTCTCTGTACTCGTTGGGAGCAAAGTTATTTGTGTGTGTGAAGGTCCACATCTTCTACTAGCGCTAGGGTGGAAGGCACCTACTTGTTGATCCTAGGAGTCCACCTGGTTGGATAAACCTTACAGTCTCCATGTAAGGGAAAATTTGCTGCTGATGTCGGGGGGATAACCCCGGGGTAGGCTCATCAAGCCTGCTCCTTTATTTCCGGCCCAATTGACATGAAGATATGGAGATTCTGAAGGCCCAAGTCTTCTGACCAACTAGGCTTCGCCTGCCGGCTCGAAGACGAGGCGGCCACCTTTCTGGCCGGCCAGGCAGCCCGTGCCGGCTAGAATGCAGGCGGCCTCCCCTTCATAGCCGGCCTGGTCCCGCCAGCCAGACTGGGGAGGAGGCGGCCACCCTCAAGCCGGGTGACCAAGCAGGCTAGCCGGCTTGGGATCACCAGTCACATCAGATCGTAGGTCAGGAAAGGACCTCATGATTAAAGGTAGCTACGCTTCAGCAAAGGTACTGGATCAAGACGCCCGACAGGTACAAGCGTCGGCGGCCACGCCGCTGACCTACCCCGGCTCTGATCCATCACCTAGCCTGATGTCGGATCGTGACACTCCCACTCCATTACTGCACTCGGCGTGGGGAACAGTGGAGGCGGCCGTACTGCGTGCCCATGAAGAATCTCGTAGGGCGACACTCGACGTACAACGCGTGCTCAGCGTCAACCTTACGCGGGAGCTCCATTGGCCAGCTGGTGGGTCCCACAGGTAAACGAGACAATCCAGCCGTCGGGCCCCTCATCGACAAGAAAGGACCCTTGTGGGCCCCTGGCCAGCCGGCGAAGCAGCCAGCCGGGTCCCATGCTTGTACCCTTTATCCACATTGTAGGCCGGCGGGTTCGTCTATAAAACCCCCCATTCGCCCCCCATGCAGAGGGGCCGATCACTTGCCAGTCATTCAACACTACACACTCACCAACTAACATAGAGCGAGGTAGAGACGAGCCGGCTGCTCCCCTCTTCCTCCTCCCAACACAGCTCCAGGAGCAACATTGTACTCTGTTCCCATACATCAACATACCAACAGGATTAGGGGTATTATCTCTATGGAGAGCCCTGAACCTGGGTACATCATGCGTCCCATGCATGTACCGACCTCGTTCCCAACGCCCACCTTTGTCCCTTCAGTTCTCACCGACACCTCAAGACTCCTGAGGAACTCAAAGAACTTGAATTCAATCAAGACATTGACTGGTCATGCCCACCAAAGAATAAATTCAAGAAGATCCCAGTTCCTGACTTGCTGGACAACTCATATTCTTCATTCCGCTCTGCTGATTCTGATGAAGAACCTGGTGATACCGCAACAGGCCCAACCAGGAAGACTGACATGAAGAATGCTGAATCCTCTCCTCGACCACAGAAGTGAAGTTCTTCGTGGGCCTTTTCGTCACTTGATGACAAAGGGGGAGAAATATGAGAGTTAGTCTTCAAGCGGGTCAAACTTATGGTCTTATAAACTTTATTAAGTTACAAACTCACATTTCTTGTGAAGTGTTTGATGTAACGAGTTCTAACTTAAGCCTGATGGTGTTCTGACACTTTTGAACATTTTTCCTCGCATGCTTATTCCTCAAGTTAATTAATGCATGCGTGCTGAAATATGTCAGACACCATTTTTCATCAAGCATTTCAAATTCCTCATACTATATGTCAAATGAATGCAGGAATTACAGGATAGAGGGCAGATCTCCATGATATATATCATCAATGTGCATTTGCTGTCCAACGCAAATTCCTCAAATATGCACATCTTCAGGGGGGTTTATTTGTATCTTGCAATCAAATTAATCAAACTTTGTACTTACATTTCTTATTTTTATCCCCGTTGAAAACTTAACCTATTTGTCATCAACCACCAAAAAGGGGTAGATTGTAAGTGCATCTAGGCCCCTTAGTTATTTTGGTGGATTGAAGACTTATAGGTTAAGAGACTGATAAGTTTATAAGTGTACACATGCTCTATAAGTCGCTGAGGAGTTTGAGTTATTCGATAAATATCGACCCCTAAAAATGTATTTCTTTGGGTGAAGACTTTGGTCATTCCTTGAAGACTTTGATCGCGAAGAAATTGCGAAGAAGTTGATATTCCTCATGAAGACATTGAAGATGAGGAATTCGGTGTGTCCTAAAGAAAATGCTCCGAAGACTTTGAAGCTTGAAGATTTACTCTTTCTATTTCATTTTCTTTATTCTTGAGTCATAGGAACACCGTACTGTTAAAGGGGGTCGAGGTAAAACTATGTAAAGAATTTCCTAATGATGCTCATCTCAAATCTAAACCTACCAGATCCTCAAAGTGAGGAACATGAGAGACGTGAGGACTTTCATAGTTGAAAGTTCCGACCGTTGTCGTGCCATGCGGCACTTGTCCCAAATATTATCCACCCAACGGTCATATCATTAAGGGCATTTATGTCAAATCATGTCGGAATGCTCCGAGGATATAAATAGCCGCCCCCAGAACCACTAGCTGGTCGGCTGCTCCGAGAGAAACTCACACTTGTCATTTAGAGCAACCCAATTCCTCGAGGACTTTGAGGAAAATTATCAAGTGAGGAAATACCATAAACACCAAAACCCAAACCAAAACCCAAGTGATTGAGCATCACTGAAGAAGTTATTCCCGTGTGGATGCGACGCTTGTTACCTTTGACGACTGTGCATCCTCCAAACGGCTAGGCATCATGGTCTAGAGCATCCAACAGTCAATTGTGGATCACCGGGTGACCGAGTTTGTGAGGGTTTGGAAGTCTGCCGTGAAGACTTACCACGAGTGTTGGACGAGGATTGTGTGTCCTTAGCTCAAGGAGAATACAGTAGGGATTGTGTGTCCCGAGACTGTGTCCTTTGGTTTCAATACCAAGCCGCTCCAAACCAGACGTACAAATGTCACAACAGTTGGAACTGGGTCATCAACAACCGTCTTCATCAAGCTACTGGTTCTACTTCTTCAACTGTTGCAAGTCATCAATTGCATGTTGAAGACTTTCATCTGTACTGTTTGAAGAATCTAACTGAAGACTTTCTATAAATTTGTCACCTCAAATTCTTCACCTGAGTTATTCATCACTTGCTTATCCTGTATACGTGACCTGTGCAAACCGATTCTCTCAATTCACGCTAAGTACTTTGCTGTAGTCGTTTTATCACTTCTGTCAAAGTACTATTTCCGCTGCACTCAGTTCACGACTGAGGACTTTCCTCACTAGAAATTTACTCATTGATGAATTTGTAAAAATCGCCAATTCACCCCCCTCTAGTCGATGTAACGCACTTTCAATCCTTATTCTTTTTTTCTCAATTTGGGCACACATGTAGGGCACGACTCCTGGGAAACACGCGGATTTACCATTATGGGACTCAAGCGTCCCATATTCCGACGACCAGATACCCTGATATAGAGCCATGAAAAAGCGACGAGAAATTTGATGTCTCCATGACCTCCTTGTGTCTTATACGGATTTGCCTCGCTCACAAGCTCTATCGTTGTTCAAGATTTTACCGTGATGGAGAACGTCACGGGTACGTTTTCATGACCATCAGGTCCCCTTGAGGGAGACTGAAAGACTTGCTCATTGGCTCGGGGGCAGCTGAATTGGCTCTCCACTAGCGGAAACATGCGTGAGCCCCTAGATTGGTTTCCACGCGCATTGATGTCCTCCATGTTGGGGAATGTCGCAAGGGAAACAAAAATTTTCCTACGCGCACGAAGACCTATCATGGTGATGTCCATCTACGAGAGGGGATGAGTGATCTACGTACCCTTGTAGATCGTACAGCAGAAGCGATTAGAGATCGCGGTTGATGTAGTGGAACGTCCTCACGTCCCTCGATCCGCCCCGCGAACAATCCCGCGATCAGTCCCACGATCTAGTACCGAACGGACGGCACCTCCGCGTTCAGCACACGTACAGCTCGACGATGATCTCGGCCTTCTTGATCCAGCAAGAGAGACGGAGAGGTAGAAGAGTTCTCCGGCAGCGTGACGGCGCTCCGGAGGTTGGTGATGATCTTGTCTCAGCAGGGCTCCGCCCGAGCTCCGCAGAAACACGATCTAGAGGAAAAACTATGGAGGTATGTGGTCGGGCAGCCGTGAGAAAGTCGTCTCAAATCTGCCCTAAAAGCCCCATATATATAGGAGGAGGGAGGGGGACCTTGCCTTGGGGTCCAAGGGAACCCCAAGGGGTCGGCCGAGCCAGGGGGCAGGACTCTCCCCCCCCCCCCCCAAACCGAGTCCTACTTGGTTTGGTGGGAGGGAGTCCTTCCCCCTTCCCACCTTTCCCTTTTTTTTCCTTTGATATTTTCTTTCTTGGCGCATAGGGGATTGGTGGGCTGTCCCACCAGCCCACTAAGGGCTGGTGTGACCCCCCCAAATACCTATGGGCTTCCCCGGAGTGGGTTGCCCCCCTCTGGTGAACTCCCGGAACCCATTCGTCATTCCCGGTACATTCCCGGTAACTCCGAAAACCTTCCGGTAATCAAATGAGGTCATCCTATATATCAATCTTTGTTTCCGGACCATTCCGGAAACCCTCGTGACGTCCGTGATCTCATCCGGGACTCCGAACAACATTCGGTAACCAACCATATAACTCAAATACGCATAAAACAACGTCGAACCTTAAGTGTGCAGACCCTGTGGGTTCGAGAACTATGTAGACATGACCCGAGAGACTCCTCGGTCAATATCCAATAGCGGGACCTGGATGCCCATATTGGATCCTACATATTCTACGAAGATCTTTTATCGTTTAAACCTCAGTGCCAAGGATTCGTATAATCCCGTATGTCATTCCCTTTGTCCTTCGGTATGTTACTTGCCCGAGATTGGATCGTCAGTATCCGCATACCTATTTCAATCTCGTTTACCGGCAAGTCTCTTTACTCGTTCCGTAATACAAGATCCCGCAACTTACACTAAGTTACATTGCTTGCAAGGCTTGTGTGTGATGTTGTATTACCGAGTGGGCCCCGAGATACCTCTCCGTCACACGGAGTGACAAATCCCAGTCTTGATCCATACTAACTCAACTAACACCTTCGGAGATACCTGTAGAGCATCTTTATAGTCACCCAGTTACGTTGCGACGTTTGATACACACAAAGCATTCCTCCGGTGTCAGTGAGTTATATGATCTCATGGTCATAGGAATAAATACTTGACACGCAGAAAACAGTAGCAACAAAATGACACGATCAACATGCTACGTCTATTAGTTTGGGTCTAGTCCATCACGTGATTCTTCCAATGACGTGATCCAGTTATCAAGCAACAACACCTTGTTCATAATCAGAAGACACTGACTATCATCGATCAACTGGCTAGCCAACTAGAGGCATGCTAGGGACGGTGTTTTGTCTATGTATCCACACATGTAAATGAGTCTTCATTCAATACAATTATAGCATGGATAATAAACTATTATCTTGATACAGGAATTATAATAATAACTATACATTTATTATTGCCTCTAGGGCATAACTCCAACAGTCTCCCACTTGCACTAGAGTCAATAATCTAGCCCTCACATCACCATGTGAATTACATTGTAATAAATCTAACACCCATACAGTTCTGGTGTCGATCATGTTTTGGCCGTGGAAGAGGTTTAGTCAGCGGGTCTGCTACATTCAGATCCGTGTGCACTTTGCATATATTTACGTCCTCCTCCTCGACGTAGTCGCGGATGAGGTTGAAGCGTCGTTTGATGTGTCTGGTCTTCTTGTGAAACCTTGGTTCCTTTGCTAAGGCAATGGCACCAGTGTTGTCACAGAACAAGCTTATTGGATCCAGTGCACTTGGCACCACTCCAAGATCCGTCATGAACTGCTTCATCCAGACACCCTCCTTAGCCGCCTCCGAGGCAGCCATGTACTCTGCTTCACATGTAGAATCTGCTACGACGCTTTGCTTGGAACTGCACCAGCTTACTGCACCCCCATTAAGAATGAATACGTATCCGGTTTGTGACTTAGAGTCGTCCGGATCTGTGTCAAAGCTTGCATCGACGTAACCTTTTACGGCGAGCTCTTCGTCACCTCCATACACGAGAAACATCTCCTTAGTCCTTTTCAGGTACTTCAGGATATTCTTGACCGCCGTCTAGTGATCCACTCCTGGATTACTCTGGAACCTACCTGCCATACTTATGGCCAGGCTAACATCCGGTCTAGTGCACAGCATCGCATACATGATAGAACCTATGGCTGAAGCATAGGGGACGGAGCGCATATGCTCTCTATCTTCATCAGTTGCTGGGCACTGAGTCTTACTCAATCTCGTACCTTGTAACACTGGCAAGAACCCTTTCTTGGACTGTTCCATTTTGAACCTCTTCAAAACTTTATCAAGGTATGTGCTTTGTGAAAGTCCTATCAGGCGTTTTGATCTATCCCTATAGATCTTAATGCCTAGAATGTAAGCAGCTTCTCCTAGGTCCTTCATAGAGAAACTTTTATTTAAGTAACCTTTTATGCTCTCCAAAAGCTCTACGTTGTTTCCAATCAGTAATATGTCATCCACATATAATATTAGAAACGCCACAGAGCTCCCACTCACTTTCTTGTAAATACAAGATTCTCCAACCACTTGTACAAACCCAAATGCTTTGATCACCTCATCAAAGCGCTTGTTCCAACTCCGAGATGCTTGCACCAGTCCATAAATGGATCGCTGGAGCTTGCACACTTTGTCAGCATTTTTAGGATCGACAAAACCTTCGGGTTGCATCATATACAACTCTTCCTTAAGGAAACCGTTAAGGAACGCCGTTTTGACATCCATCTGCCAGATTTCATAATCGAAAAATGCAGCGATTGCTAACATGATTCTGACGGACTTAAGCATCGCTACGGGAGAGAAAGTCTCATCGTAGTCAATTCCTGGAACTTGTGAAAAACCCTTTGCCACAAGTCGAGCTTTATAAACGGTCACATTACCGTCAGCGTCCGTCTTCTTCTTAAAGATCCATTTGTTCTGAATAGCCTTGCGGCCCTCAGGTAGTATCTCCAAAGTCCACACTTTGTTCTCATACATGGATCCTATCTCGGATTTCATGGCTTCTAGCCATTTGTTGGAATCTGGGCCCACCATTGCTTCTTCATAATTTGCAGGTTCATTGTTGTCTAACACCATGATTGATAAGACGGGATTACCGTACCACTCTGGAGCAGCGCGTGATCTCGTCGACCTGCATGGTTCAACAGAAACTTGAACTGGAGTTTCATGATCATCATCATTAACTTCCTCCTCAACCGGCGTCGCAATGACAGAGGTTTCCTCTTGCCCTGCGCCACCATCCAGAGGGATAATAGGTTCGACAACCTCGTCAAGTTCTATCTTCCTCCCACTCAATTCTCTCGAGAGAAACTCCTTCTCGAGAAAAGTTCCGTTCTTAGCAACAAATACTTTGCCCTCGGATTTGAGATAGAAGGTGTACCCAACTGTCTCTTTCGGGTAACCTATGAAGACACATTTTTCCGCTTTGGGTTCCAGCTTTTCAGGCTGAAGCTTTTTGACATAAGCATCACATCCCCAAACTTTAAGAAACGACAACTTTGGCCTTTTGCCACACCACAGTTCGTATGGTGTCGTCTCAACGGATTTCGATGGTGCCCTATTTAAAGTGAATGCAGCTGTTTCTAATGCATAACCCCAAAACGACAACGGCAAATCAGTAAGAGACATCATAGATCGCACCATTTCTAATAAAGTACGATTACGACGTTCGGACACACCATTACGCTGTGGTGTTCCAGGCGGTGTTAACTGCGAAACAATTCCACATTGTCTTAAGTGAGTACCAAACTCGAAACTCAGATACTCACCCCCACGATCAGACCGTAGGAACTTGATCTTCTTGTTACGATGATTTTCCACTTCACTCTGAAATTGCTTGAACTTTTCAAATGTTTCAGACTTGTGCTTCATCAAGTAGACATAACCATATCTACTTAGATCGTCAGTGAAGGTGAGAAAATAACGATATCCGCCGCGTGCCTCCACGCTCATTGGACCACACACATCGGTATGTATGATTTCCAACAAGTCACTTGCACGCTCCATTGTTCCGGAGAACGGAGTCTTAGTCATCTTGCCCATGAGGCATGGTTCGCACGTGTCAAGTGAATCAAAGTCAAGTGACTCCAAAAGTCCATCAGCATGGAGTTTCTTCATGCGCTTTACACCAATATGACCCAAGCGGCAGTGCCACAAAAATATGGTGCTATCATTGTTTACTCTAATTCTTTTGGTCTCAATGTTATGTATATGCGTATCTCTATCAAGATTCAATATGAACAATCCTCTCACATTCGGTGCATGACCATAAAAGATGTTACTCATAGAAATAGAACAACCATTATTCTCAGACTTAAAAGAGTAACCGTCTCGCAATAAACAAGATCCAGATATAATGTTCATGCTCAACGCAGGCACTAAATAACAATGATTTAAGTTCATCACTAATCCCGATGGTAGTTGAAGTGACACGGTGCCGACGGCGATTGCATCAACCTTGGAACCGTTTCCTACGCGCATCGTCACTTCGTCTTTCGCCAGCCTCCGTCTATTCCGCAGTTCCTGCTTCGAGTTGCAAATGTGAGTAACAGAACCGGTATCGAATACCCAGGCACTACTACGAGAGCTGGTTAAGTACACATCAATAACATGTATATCAAATATACCTGATTTTTCTTTGCCCGCCTTCTTATCTGCCAGATACTTGGGGCAATTGCGCTTCCAGTGACCCATACCCTTGCAATAGAAGCACTCTGTTTCAGGCTTAGGTCCAGCCTTGGGTTTCTTCGGCGGTTTGGCAACAGGCTTGCCGCTCTTCTTCGAATTGCCCTTCTTGCATTTGCCGTTTCTCTTGAAACTAGTGGTCTTGCTCACCATCAACACTTGATGTTCTTTACGGAGTTCAGACTCTGCGACTTTCAGCATCGCAAACAACTCGCCGGGAGACTTGTTCATCCCTTGCATGTTGTAGTTCAACACAAAGCCTTTATAGCTTGGCGGCAGTGATTGGAGGATTCTGTCAGTGATAGCTTCTTGCGGGAGTTCAATCCCTAGTTCAGCTAGACGGTTTGAGTACCCAGACATCTTGAGCACATGTTCACTGACAGACGAGCTTTCCTCCATCTTGCAAGCATAGAATTTATCGGAGGTCTCATACCTCTCGATCCGGGCGTTCTTCTGAAAGATAAACTTCAACTCCTGGAACATCTCAAATGCTCCATGACGCTCAAAGCGACGTTGAAGTCCCGGCTCTAAGCCATACAAGACTGCACGTTGAACTATTGAGTAGTCCTCCTTACGTGCTAGCCAAGCGTTCTTAACATCCTGATCAGCCGTAGCGGGTGGTTCATCTCCTAGCGCAGCATTAAGGACATAATCCTTCTTTCCAGCTTGTAAGATTAGCTTAAGATTACGAGCCCAGTCTACAAAGTTGCTTCCATCATCTTTCAACTTAGCTTTCTCTAGGAACGTATTAAAATTGAGGATGACACTTGCGTGAGCCATGATCTACAACACAAATATATTCAAAGTGGACTTAGACTATGTTCAAGATAATTAGAGTTCAACTTAATCAAATTATATGCTAAACTCCCACTCAAAAAGTACATCTCTCTAGTCATTTGAGTGGTTCATGATCCACTTACACTATCCCAAGTCCGATCATCACGTGAGTCGAGAGTAGTTTCAGTGGTAAGCATCCCTATGCTAATCATATCAACTATACGATTCATGATCGACCTTTCGGTCTCATGTGTTCCGAGGCCATGTCTGCACATGCTAGGCTCGTCAAGCTTAACCCGAGTGTTCCGCGTGCGCAACTGTTTTGCACCCGTTGTATGTGAACGTTGAGTCTATCACACCCGATCATCACGTGGTGTCTCGAAACGACGAACTGTAGCAACGGTGCACAGTCGGGGAGAACACAATTTCGTCTTGAAATTTTAGTGAGAGATCACCTCATAATGCTACCGTCGTTCTAAGCAAAATAAGGTGCATAAAAGGATTAACATCACATGCAATTCATAAGTGACATGATATGGCCATTATCACGTGCTTCTTGATCTCCATCACCAAAGCACCGGCACGATCTTCTTGTCACCGGCGCCACACCATGATCTCCATCATCATGATCTCCATCAACGTGTCGCCATCGGGGTTGTCGTGCTACTTATTCTATCACTACTAAAGCTACATCCTAGCAAAATAGTAAACGCATCTGCAAGCACATATGTTAGTATAAAGACAACCCTATGGCTCCTGCCGGTTGCCGTACCATCGACGTGCAAGTCGATATTTCTATTACAACATGATCATCTCATACATCCAATATATCACATCACATCATTGGCCATATCACATCACAATCATACCCTGCAAAAACAAGTTAGACGTCCTCTAATTTTGTTGTTGCATGTTTTACGTGGTGATCAAGGGTATCTAGTAGGATCGCATCTTACTTATGCAAACACCACAACGGAGATATATGAGTTGCTATTTAACCTCATCCAAGGACCTCCTCGGTCAAATCCGATTCAACTAAAGTTGGAGAAACCGTCACTTGGCAGTCATCTTTGAGCAAAGGGGGTTACTCGTAACGATGAAACCAGTCTCTCGTAAGCGTACGAGTAATGTCGGTCCAAGCCGCTTCGATCCAACAATACCGCGGAATCAAGAAAATACTAAGGAAGGCAGCAAAACGCACATCACCGCCCACAAAACCTTTTGTGTTCTACTCGAGAAGACATCTACGCATGAACCTAGCTCATGATGCCACTGTTGGGGAACGTCGCAAGGGAAACAAAAATTTTCCTACGCGCACGAAGACCTATCATGGTGATGTCCATCTACGAGAGGGGATGAGTGATCTACGTACCCTTGTAGATCGTACAGCAGAAGCGATTAGAGATCGCGGTTGATGTAGTGGAACGTCCTCACGTCCCTCGATCCCCCCCGTGAACAATCCCGCGATCAGTCCCACGATCTAGTACCGAACGGACGACACCTCCGCGTTCAGCACACGTACAGCTCGACGATGATCTCGTCCTTCTTGATCCAGCAAGAGAGACGGAGAGGTAGAAGAGTTCTCCGGCAGCGTGACGGCGCTCCGGAGGTTGGTGATGATCTTGTCTCAGCAGGGCTCCGCCCGAGCTCCGCAGAAACACGATCTAGAGGAAAAACTATGGAGGTATGTGGTCGGGCAGCCGTGAGAAAGTCGTCTCAAATCTGCCCTAAAAGCCCCATATATATAGGAGGAGGGAGGGGGACCTTGCCTTGGGGTCCAAGGGAACCCCAAGGGGTCGGCCGAGCCAGGGGGCAGGACTCTCCCCCCCCCCAAACCGAGTCCTACTTGGTTTGGTGGGAGGGAGTCCTTCCCCCTTCCCACCTTTCCCTTTTTTTTCCTTTGATATTTTCTTTCTTGGCGCATAGGGGATTGGTGGGCTGTCCCACCAGCCCACTAAGGGCTGGTGTGACCCCCCCAAATACCTATGGGCTTCCCCGGAGTGGGTTGCCCCCCTCTGGTGAACTCCCGGAACCCATTCGTCATTCCCGGTACATTCCCGGTAACTCCGAAAACCTTCCGGTAATCAAATGAGGTCATCCTATATATCAATCTTCGTTTCCGGACCATTCCGGAAACCCTCGTGACGTCCTTGATCTCATCCGGGACTCCGAACAACATTCGGTAACCAACCATATAACTCAAATACGCATAAAACAACGTCGAACCTTAAGTGTGCAGACCCTGCGGGTTCGAGAACTATGTAGACATGACCCGAGAGACTCCTCGGTCAATATCCAATAGCGGGACCTGGATGCCCATATTGGATCCTACATATTCTACGAAGATCTTTTATCGTTTGAACCTCAGTGCCAAGGATTCGTATAATCCCGTATGTCATTCCCTTTGTCCTTCGGTATGTTACTTGCCCGAGATTCGATCGTCAGTATCCGCATACCTATTTCAATCTCGTTTACCGGCAAGTCTCTTTACTCGTTCCATAATACAAGATCCCGCAACTTACACTAAGTTACATTGCTTGCAAGGCTTGTGTGTGATGTTGTATTACCGAGTGGGCCCCGAGATACCTCTCCGTCACACGGAGTGACAAATCCCAGTCTTGATCCATACTAACTCAACTAACACCTTCGGAGATACCTGTAGAGCATCTTTATAGTCACCCAGTTACGTTGCGACGTTTGATACACACAAAGCATTCCTCCAGTGTCAGTGAGTTATATGATCTCATGGTCATAGGAATAAATACTTGACACGCAGAAAACAGTAGCAACAAAATGACACGATCAACATGCTATGTCTATTAGTTTGGGTCTAGTCCATCACGTGATTCTCCCAATGACGTGATCCAGTTATCAAGCAACAACACCTTGTTCATAATTAGAAGACACTGACTATCATCGATCAACTGGCTAGCCAACTAGAGGCATGCTAGGGACGGTGTTTTGTCTATGTATCCACACATGTAAATGAGTCTTCATTCAATACAATTATAGCATGGATAATAAACTATTATCTTGATACAGGAATTATAATAATAACTATACATTTATTATTGCCTCTAGGGCATAATTCCAACACTCCAAGACTCCTGTCCTAAACCGCAAGCTCATGAGCTGGTATGCTTCATTCCTTTTCTCCTTCGCGACTTGGGATTCCCAATCAATCCTATCCCTAGGGGTAGTGTGCTTTTTCTAGGGTCCAACTCCACCATCTATGAAATACCCATCCTCCACATAGCCTACCATGTCACTCTATGTGAATACATCCTCAGATGCAAGGCATATTTTGACCTATGGTGCAAGTATTTCTGCTTGGTTCCTCGTGGCCAAGATGAGACTCTAATTGAGTGTGTAGGAGCCGAGGTTTGCATAATTGCAGGATACAACTACCTTTTCGGTACACCAAAATAGGACAGTGAAACCTGGCAAGGAGAATGATTTTATATTCGAGATGTGCTACTCACGAATCCTCCATGAGACTACCCACAATGGGAGTAACATAGGTAGTAACATAGATGCCACCTATGCAAAAAATATAGCGTGGAAACTAATTAATCAGAAGAGAGAGAAATTGAGTAACTTAGCATGTTACTCATAGGAGGAGTAACATAGAGTATACCAAGGCAAGATGAGTCTATAGCCTAATAAATGAAAGGCTCAATGTTACTACCTCTATGTTACTATCCATTGTGGAGGTAGTAACTTAGACTAGTAACATATGTATGTTACTACTCTATGTTACTCCCCATTGTGAGTAGTCTGACAAGGTCTTGCTCCCTTTTCACTCACCCCTCCCAAGAAGAAGTGTAACTGGTGTTCGAGGATCGAGTTCTAAGAAGGGGGTGATGTCATAGCTAGGTTGGTTGCTCACGTGTCCTGTCTGTGTCACTCTGGGCTAACCCTAGTTAACGTGATGGCGGTAGCTGTTGCCCGATGAATCCAGCCGCTCCAATAATGCATCCACCCTATGCGGGCCTACAACGAGACTCATGACTTGAATCGCACGATTCGGGTTGGATTCCACATTCTCCATGCACCTGGAGTAGTGCTGGAGTCCATGCTCAATTGCAAGAAATCAGGCGTCGTTAAGGAACCGATGTTTGATGGCTCTGCTTGTTACAAAAACGTTGGAGCACTAAGTTATTCCACTGAGGTTTTTTCCAAACAAAGTTTATATATTCGGATTTTTAACATATCTGAACAAGGCTAGAAAATGTGGATCACCATGGTTAACTCTCCAGCTCCTCAACCGAAGATTCTGGATAATGACTATGTTTGTGGCTTGCCCAAGGATACACATGTCGACATCATCTTCAAAGATGGTGTATTTTGTCAAGATGTAATCGCCTCTGGTCGCCACTTCTAATGGTTAATGTCTGCACTCCCACAAATGAGCGACTCCGAATGTTGCTCCAGCCGCGGGTGCCCGTGCCCCTTCTACCAAGTGTCCCTAGTAATCCTAGTCCCAAGGAGGGAATCGTCCAAGAAGTATTCCCGGATCAGTCATCCACCACGCCATTACCAAGGAGGAAACACCTCAAGCAGCACCTCCTCCACGTTGTAAGTGTGACCTATGATGATCTTCTAAAGGATATGTCCTCCTATATACTAACAAGATTTATTTGGCTTTTATCTTCTAGGCCTCATTTGTCCTTCAATACGTGTGTGCCTAGATGTAACACTCTGAATTTTGCCTCCTGGTAACTTAGAGCTAATAGAGTTGTTTGAATACTTAATTGTGTCTGAGTTAAATTTAGTTCCTTTTTTTAAATGTTTCCATTTGTGTTTGTCTTTTTGAGTGGCATTATTTGATTGCATAAATGTGTTTTGAGGTAGTCCGGAATTAAGGTGCCCTCGGTCGGTTTACCAGTTCTCATGGGCCGGACTCCTGGGCCGTTCTATCATCTTTATTGGGCTTCGGGTAAATGAAGTGAAGTCGTGTTCAAGATGGACTCTTTGAGAGACTTGGCATGTAGTCCATGATCCCATGGATACCTGCGTGATCCCTTCTTGATGTGTAACCGACATTATGTAACCCTAGCACCCCTGGCATCCATATAAACTAGAGGGCTTTAGTTCGTAGGGGATTAAGCTCATTATTGTTACGGTTTAGATCAATATAACAAGAGCATGATGTAGGGTTTTACATCTATCAAGAGGGCCCAAAACTGGGTAAAACATCGCCCCCTTCTCTCTTGATACCCATCGATCCATGATCCACAGTTCGGACCCCCTACTCGAGATCGGCCGATTTTGACACCGACAATACTCAAATATATTTCATGAATAATCTAAACATAAACCCAAAATGGATCGGATCCCTACAAACTCACCGCACAAAGTGATTACATAAGATAGATCACTACGGGAATCGCATGATAATGGCAACGAAGAACGTAGAGATATATATAGCCATATAGGTACTAACTACGAATCCATGGGTGAACTACTCAGACATCACCCTGGGAGCAAAAAGTTTCATGTAGAGGCCCTCCGTGCTCGATCGCCCTCCGGCAGGGCACTAGAACAGGGCTCCATATGGGCACACCACGAAAGAGATACTCCTCAAGGATTTTGGAGAATATGTGAATTCATAGGACAAGAAGGAGGGCTAGAGGCCAAGGGAGGTGTCCCCAAGACATCGGGGTGTGGCCACCCCCTAGGCACGCCCTATTGGCTCGGTGCCACCCCGTGGGGCCTCCGGTCTCCTTCCGAAGCTTCCACATCCTTATTTTCTCCATAAAAGAACGTCAAAAACTTTTGGGGGTATTTGGACTTAGTTTGGTATAGTATTCCTGAAAAGCCAAAATCATGCAGAAAACAACAATTGACACTTAGCACTGGTTTAATAGGTTAGTGCTCAAAAATAATATAAAGCAGCAAGAAAATGCCTAAAAAGCATCATAGAATGATAATAAAATAGCATGGAACAATAAAAAATTATAGATGCGTTGGGGACGTATCAACTCTCATGCTTCACTTAAACCTTTTTGAGACTCCAAGGACTAGGAATGGCAATGTGCATGTGTTATAAGACTAGTACAAAAATGCTAGGTATTAAAAGGGGACATAATAAAAAATCATGTAGCTCATCAAAAAACAAAAGTGTGGGTTAATTATATTTATGTAGTAATATGAAAGGGCATGAGTGCATGATCATTGATTGCTAAAAATATTGGTATTAAAGCTTGTTATGTGTTATTCATCTAAATATTGGTTATGGCATGGCGATGATGAGTGAGAATTCTTATACTTGATTGAAATTATATCATCCTATTCGGGTTGGAGGCGCACGTTGGTTAACTTTCACCAACCTCCTTCCTAGGGGCATGCAGTAGTACTTTGCTTCGAGAGAGCTAGTAAGGCTTTACAATAAGTATGTGAGTTCTTTATGACTAATGTGAATCCATGGATATACACACTCTCACCTCTCCATAATTGCTAACCTCCTTGGTGCCATGCATTGCCCATTCTCACCTCGAGAAAAGTTGCAACACTCGTCGGTGCATCCAAACCCCGTGATATGATAAGCTCTATTGCACATAAGCCGCCCTATATCTTCCTCAAAATAGCCACAATACCTACCTATCATGGCATTTCCATAGTCATTCCGAGATATAGGGCCATGCACCTTCCACCATCCAGTCACATGCCTAATGTGTCCATCATCATATCGCTTTGCATGATCACGTAGCCGACATAGTATTCGTGGCACAACCACCGTTTATCATTACCTACATGTTATGCTAGATCATTGCACATCCTGGGACACTAAGAGAGGCATTCACATATAGTCATCTTGTATAGTTTTTCATATCGAGTTGTAAGTAAATAAAAGTGTGATGATCATCATTATTAGAGCCCTGTCCGAGTGAGGAAAGGATGATGAAGAATATGTTTCCCCCACAAGTCGGGATGAGACTCCGGAGGAAAAATAAAATAAAATGAAAAGGAAAAGGAAAAAGAAATGGTGGAGGCAATAAAAGCCTACCATGAAAAAACAAAAACAAAATAGTAAGTAAAAGGAAAAAATGAAAATGAGAGAAAATAGGGAAGAGGTAGTGTTACTATCTTTTTTCCACACTTGTGCTTAGAGGGAGCACCATGTTCTTCATATAGAGAGTCTCCTGAGTTGTCAATTTCATATGCTAGTGGGAATTTTCCGTTACCTAAATTGGCTTGTATATTCCTATGATGACCTTCCTCAAATGCCCGAGGTCTTCATGATCAAGCAAGTTGGACGCACGCCCACTTAGCTTCATCTGACCTTTCATACACTTATAACTCTAGTGCATCCGTTGCATGGCAATCCATACTCCCCGCATTGATATCGATTGATGGGCATCTCCATAGCCCATTGGTCTGTCTAGTTGATGTGAGACTTTCTTTCTACTTTGAATCCTTTTGATCTCTACCACCATACTCTATTCCATCCATATTCTATATGCCCATATCCATGGTTCACGCTCATGTACTGAGTGAAGTTGAATATGTTGAATCACATTAGAAGTACCATCCAATTTCATGCCTTGCACCGAGGTGCTCATGATTTATACATATGCGGTGAAGATGAAGTCATGCCATGCTAATATGATAAAATGAGTAGGGAATAACATTCTTTGAGGACCGTATATTTGAAAAATGATTTATGGAATTATTATGTTGATATCAATTATCTCATTGTTTCTCAAAGATTATACCTAAAAGAGATTACATGTTGTGTAGCATGTTGATACGTCTCGATCGTATCTATAATTTCTGATTGTTCCATGCCAATATTATACAACTTTCACATATTTTTGGCAATATTTTATATGATTTATTGGACTAACATATTGATCCAGTGCCAAGTGCTAGTTCTTGTTTGTTGCATGTTTTTTGTTTCGCAGAATATCCATATCAAACAAAGTCCAAACGTGATAAAAATGTACAGAGAATCATTTTGGAATATATGTGATTTTTGGGAGGTGGAATCAACGTAAACGGAGGCTGCTAACCCACAAGTATAGGGGGTCAATCATAGTCCTTTCAATAAGTAAGAGTGTTGAACCCAACGAGGAGCGAAAGGAAATAACACGCGGTTTTGAGCAAGGTAATTTCTGGAAGCACTCAAATAGTGGGAACATGTTGTTTGATAGCAAGATAATTGTAACAACTGACAAGTAGCAATAGTAACAATAGGTGCAGAAAGGTAGCCCAATCCTTTTGTGGCAAAGGACACGCCAGCATAGTTTCTTATAATAGGCAAAGCATTCTTGAGGGCACACGGGAATTTCATCTAGTCACTTTCGTCATGTTGGGTTAATTCGCGTTCGATATTTGGATAATTTGATATGTGGGTCGACCGGTGCTTGGGTGATGTTCTTACTTGAACAAGACTCCCAATTACGATTAACACCCCCGCAAGCATCCGCAACTACGAGAAAAGTATTAAGAATAAATTCTAACCATGGCATTAAACATAGGGATCCAAATCAGCCCCTTACGGAGTAGCGTATAAACTGGGGTTTAAGTTTCTGTCACTCTCGCAACCCACCATCTAATTACTACTCCACAATGAATTCCCTTAGGCCCAAAGATGGTGAAGTGTTGTGTAGTCGACGTTCACATAACAGCACTAAGGGAATCACAACATTCATATCATCCAAATATCAAACGAATATCAACTGCACATAACTACTTGCAACATGACTTCTCCTATGGCCTGAAGAACAAAATTAACTACTCACTGATACGTCTCCAACTTATCGATAATTTATGAAGTATCCATGCCATGATTCCCTATGTTTACAATACATTCATATGGTTTTGCTGCACTTTATATGATTTATTTAGAACTAACCCGGACTCGCACTGTTTTTAGCAGAACTACCATGGTTTTGTTTTTTGTGCAGAGATAAAAGTTCTTGGAATTGGATGAAACTTTTGGAAGGAAATAGAAATATTGGAGCAAAGAACACCATAGGGGGGCCCTGGTGTCCACTAGACACTAGGCCGCGACAGACCCTGGCTTGGGCTGATGTCTAATGGGCACCTCGTGGCCCATCTTGGCGTGATTCTAACAACCTAAAATCCTGTAAATATATAAACCTCTAGAGATAACCCTAGACGAGAAGTTGCGCCGCCGCAGGCCTCTATTGCCACGAAAAACCAATCTGGAGATGTTCCAGTACCCTGTCGGAGAGGGGAAATCATCTCTCGTGGCCATCTTCATCATCCCGACGACCACCATGATGAGGAGGGAGTAGTCCACCCTCGGGGACGAGGGTTTGTACCAGTAGCTATGTGTTTAATCTCTCTCTCCCTCTCATGTTCTTGAGATGTCATGATCTTGATATATTGTGGGCCTTGTTAATATAGTTGTATCATATGGTGTTTGCTCCATGCTATTATTGTGATGAACTCAATCTTTCACTTTAAGATCACGTTATGTTGGATTGAATATTCAGGTTTGAGAGAACATAATATATGTGTTTCATGTGGATACCCATAGTGACATTGGAGTGTTCAAGTGATTCACTTCATATATGTTATGGCATCAACTTGCGGATTCCCGAGGTTACAATGGGGTAATCAAGGAATTAAGGTTGATTGCACGTTTTCATACTATGTTCTCCGATAGAAATCTTGGTGTGATCCTTGAATTTCTTCGTGTTGGATTGAGTATTATGAAACTGAATTTTCTATGGTGTTATTTTAGTACGAACTCTTGATATGTCGATCGGAAAGGATAACTTGTTATCTTAGTACGAACTCTTGGAAAGGTTGATCGGAAACAATAACTTTGAGGTGGTTTCTTACCCTACAAACAATTTCTTCTCAAGTTCTCCGCGAGATAGTAGATTGTGACTCCAAGAGGGAGCGTTATGCATGATTGTGGGTTCATGCCCCTGATGTCTAGCTTGAGTGACAGAAACATGAAACTAGGGGATGTGCTTGTTGCCACCAAGGAGAAAACGACGGTGCTTGTGACCACGGTTGCAAGGATTGTTTACCTTACACATAGTTGTTCGTTGCTTTGAGTTTACACTTTGGGTGGGTCTTGCAACTTAATACCGGCGAGATGTTCTGGATAGATATCTCAAGGTGGATGATTAGTAAGTAGATGCTGATGAATAAACGGTCTGTTTGTCTTGGCGTACCGCCCATTACTATTAAAGCTCTAACTATCAAGTTGCATAATTAGCATTGCGGTGCGATCATAATTCTGTCAATTGCCCAACTGTGATTTGTTTACCCAAGCATAGTTGTTTATCGTCTTTTGGTAGAGAGACATCACTAGTGAACATCATGTAACTCTGGTCCATATCACCATCATTGTGTACACCTCCATCATTTACCGCTTTCATTTACTTTTCGTTGCAATCACTATTACTTTCCCGCTTGTGTATTGATCCTTTGCAAACTACAAGGCCGGAGAGATTGACAACCTCTCTATACTCGTTGGGAGCAAAGTTATTTGTTGTGTGTGCAGGTCCATGTCTTCTGCTAGCGCCAGGGTGGAAGACGCGTACTTGTTGAGCTTAGGAGTCCTCTTGGTTCGATAAACCTTATAGTCTCCGTGTAAGGGAAATCTGCTGCTGACTATATCTCCAGCTTCCACTTGGGGTAATCAATGAGGGGCGAGAAGTATATCCGTCAACTCATCATCATATGCAGAAGAATAATCTGAAGTGTGTTTCTCTGATGAGGACTCTGAGGAGGAGACCGAAGACGACTCGGATGAGGAGTATGTTCAGGACGAGACTGAAGACTAATGGCTATGTTCTCTCCAGTTCGGGCTACCACCTATGTCGTAGGCGTCCTCTCTGCCTTTTTTGTGTTTCGATGCCAAAGGGGTGAGTGTAGGATTTTCTCATTTTCTCGTTTTCGTGGTTGATTTATTCGTTGAAATTTACTTGTTTTGCTAGTTATCTTTGCTTTACGGATGAAACTATGAGACGTCAGACCTTATCATATGGTGTGAGACATATGATGTATCTTCCCTATCTTTTGTCTCATTATGATCTAGTTTATTAGTATCTTGTGAGTATTATTATCTTGTGCCTTTATCTTCATGTTCACATGCTATGCCTTGCTCCCATATATAAATGTTTATTCTATATTGTTGCAAGGATTGCTTAGTCTATAAAATCTAGGAGGAGTGCATTTCATTGGTTCTGTGTTGGTATGCACACATCCAAGGGGAGCTTGTCTCTAGTTTATAGATTTTGGGTCTTGCATATGCTTTCTCTATAACCTTTTTGTGCAAATCATGTATTGTCATCAATCCACCAACAAGGGGGGGGGATGTTATGGCATATTTCTCTCTAAGTGGTTTTAGTGATTGATGACAATGCCTGTGCGGACTAATCGTGTGCCTTGAGCATTTCAGATATTTCGTATCTAGGCACAAGAGGATTTGATGCCCCTCAGAATCTCTCTAAGACGGTTGCTTTCTATGTTTCTCTTTGGTGGATTTGACTCATAGGAAAGCCGTACTATTAAGAGGGGGTCCATGTCGGAAAGGTTTGGGTGGAATCATCACATACACTTTTAATTCACTACCTTATATCTAGCTACAATGGAGCTCCAGATCCATCGTTGATGTTTATGCAAAAGGGCCAGCGGTAGTACCGCTCTAAGAGCGGTAGTTATTTCTTACTACTGCTCCATGAGCGGTAGTACCACCCTCAGAGCGGTAGTAGTTTTTTTTCTACCGCTCCGACGGACTTTTTCGCATACTTTCCCTCACTCAGTAGTAGGCACGGTAGTATTTTATTACTATCGTGGTTGGTGAGAGGCAAAGCGGTAGTACTGCTCCTAGCAGCGGTAGTACCGCTTGGCTATTGCTGTGGTGGGTGGGTAACGGTTGGATTTTACCCCCCCCCCCACTATATATAGGTGTCTTGTTCCTCGTGGAGCTCACCTCTCACCTCTCTAAGCTCCATTGTTGCTCCATAAGCTTATTATTGCCCGATCTATCTCCCTAGCCAATCAAACTTGCTGATTTTCTAGGGATTTCTTGAGAGGGCCTTGATCTACACTTCCACCAAGAGATATTTTATTCCACCTACTAATCCCTTGCGGATCTTGTTACTCTTGGGTGTTTGAGCACCCTAGACGGTTGAGGTCACGTCAGAGCCACATTCCATTGTGGTGAAGCTTCGTTGTCTAGTTGGGAGCCTCCAAGCTTTGTGTGGAGATAGCCCCAACCTTGTATGTAAAGGTCCGCTCACTGCCTTCAAGGGCACCAATAGTGGAATCACGACATCTCGCATTGTGTGAGGGCATGAGGAGAATACGTTGTCCGTAGTGGCTTCTTGGGGAGCATTGGGCCTCCACACCTCTCCAACAGAGACGTACTTCCTGTCAAAGGGCAGGAACTTCGGTAACACATCCTCATCTCCACCGGTTCCACTTACGGGTATCTCTTACCTTTACTTTGTACTTGTTGTTGTGTTGTATTCTTTGCTTGCACTTATTATTCTTGTAGTTATCATCATATAGGTTGCTGACCTAGTCATTCATATCGAGAACCTTTTGTTGCTAACGCTAATTTGTTAAGACAAGCTAAAAATTGGTAGTTGCCTATTAACCCCCTCTAGTCAACCATATCGATCCTTGCACATGGCATCTTCTCAATTGCACCAACTTTATCCGTATCCACGTCAATACCTCGTTCGAAAATTTTATGACCCAAGACAATACGTTCATTTACTATAAAGTGGCACTTCTCCCAATTAAAGTCAAGGTTAGTTTGCTCACATCTATGCAGAACTCGATCAAGGTTGCTTAAGGAATCATCAAAAGAAGTTTTGTAAACGGAAAAATCATCCATGAAAAGCTCGACAATCTTTTCACAAAAAATAGAGAATATAGGAGTCATACATCTTTGAAAGGTAACAGGTGCATTGCATAATCCAAAAGGCGTACGTCTATAAGCATAGGTTCCAAAAGTACACGTAAAGGTGGTTTTCGCTTGATCAGGTTGTAACACAGGTATTTGAGAGAAACGAGAATGACCATCTAGAAGACAAAAGTGTGTGTGCTTATATAATCTTTATAACACTTGGTCTATGATAGGTAAAGGATAATCATATTTTCTAGTAGCTTTGTTTAATTTTCTAAAATCAATTACCATTATATAGCCAGTCGCAATTCTTTGTGGAATGAGTTCATTTTTATCATTAGGAATAACAGTAATGCCTCCTTTCTTAGGAACACAATGAACGAGACTTACCCATCTACTATGAACTATGGGATAAATTGTACCTGATTCCAGAAACTTTAATATTTCATTTCTTACCACTTCTTTGATTTTGGGATTCAGTCTTCATTGGCGATCAACAACGGGCTTAGCATCAGGTTCCATATTAATCTTGTGCTGGCACAGAGTGGGACTAATGCCCATAAGATCAGCAAGAGTGTACCCAATAGCATCTCGGTGCTTCCTTAGAGTTTTTAACAATCTTTCTTCTTCATGCTCTGTAAGGTTAGCAGTGATAATAATAGGATATATCTTATTTTCATCAAGATAAAAATATTTCAAAGTGTCACATAATTGCTTTAGTTCAAACACAGGATCACCCTTGGGTGGAGGAGGACCTCCTAGAGTTTCAACTGACAAGTTGTGTTTAAGGATAGGATTTTGCTCAAAGGACATATTTTCTAGTTCATTTCTTTCACGCATATGCATAATTTTTTCATGGTCTAGCAAATATTGTTCTAATGGATCAGTAGGAGGAAAGGCATTAGAAGCAAGACAGATTACTTCATATTTACTAGGCAATTCTTTGTTGTGGGGTTGAATCTAAACTTGGAGAAATGAAACTCATGAGACATACCACCAAATGAACACTGGCAGTTTCCTTCTTGCAATCTATTTGAGCATGGACAGTGTTCAAGAAGGGTCTACCAAATATTATGGGACAAAAATTATCTTATTGTGAGCCGAGTACTAGTAAATCAGTAGGGTATTTTACTTTTACCACTTCTTTCATTTTAGGATTTAACCGACATTGGTGATCAACAACGGGTTTAGCATCAGGTTCCAAATTAACCTTGAGCTGACATAGAGTGGGACCAATGCCCTTAAGTTCATCAAGAGAATATCCAATAGCAGCTCGGTGCTTCTTCAGAACTTTCAATAATCTTTCTTCTTCATGTTGTGAACAGTTATCACTAATAATAACATGATATATCTTCTTTTCATCAAGATAAGCATATTTCAAAGTATCACACAATTGCTTCAATTCAAACACAGGAGCACCTTTAGGTGGAGGAGGACCTCCTAGAGTTTCAACAGGCAAATTGTGCTTAAGCAAAGGTTGTTGTTCAAAGAAGATGTTATCTATTTCATTTCTTTCATGTATATGCATATCATTTTCATGGTCTAGCAAATATTGTTCTAAAGGATTAGTAGGAGGCACGACAATAGAAGCAAGACCTGTTATCTCATCTTTATTAGGCAATTATTTCTTATGATGTTTTCTATTAAACTTGGAAAAATTAAACTCATGAGAATCACCACCAAAATTGACACCAACAGTTTGTTTATGGCAATCTATAGTAGCATTAAAGGTGTTCAAGAAAGATCTACCAAATATAATGAGACAACAGTCATCTTCTGGGGAACCAAGAACAAGAAAATTAGTAGGATATTTTGTTTTCCCAAACAAGAGTTCAACATCTCTAACAATCCCAAGTGGTGTGATGGTGTCTCTTTTAGCAAGTTTGATAGTAACATCTATGTCTTCTATTTCAGCGGGTGTTATCTCATGCATAATTTGTTTATAGAAGGTAAAAGGAATAGCACTAACACTAGAACCCATATCACATAAACTATGATAGCAATGATCTCCTATTTTGACTGAAACGACACCCATGCCAACTACAAGTCTATTCTTATCTTGAATATCAGTGTCGGTGAATACTCACAACATATGCCATAGGTAGGCTAAAGTCGGTGAGAACCGAAGGGACAAAGGTGGACGCTGGGAACGAGGTTGGTACACGCATGGGACGCATGATGTACCCAGGTTCAGGGCTCTCCGTAGATATAATACCCCTAATCCTGCCGGAGTGTTTGACGTATATGAACAGAGTACAATGTCGCTCCTGGAGCTGTGTTGGGAGGAGGAAGAGGGGAGCAGACGGCTCGTCTCTACCTCTCTCTCTGTGGTTGGTAAACGTGTTGTGTTGTATGACTCGTGAATGATCGGCCCCCCTGCATGGAGGGCGACCGGGGGGTTTTATGGATAAAGGGTACAAGTATGGGACCCGGCTGGCCAGGGGCCCACAAGAGTCTTGTCTTGTCGTTTGAGGGGCCCGCCGGCTGCATGGTCTCGATTGCCCATGGGACCCGCCGGCTGGCCCATGAGGCTCTCGCGTAAGGTTGACGCCGAGCACGCGTTGTACGTCAAGCGTCGCTCCGGGAGATTCTTCATGGGCAGGTAGTACGGCCACCTCCACTGTTCCCCACGCCGAGTGCAGTAATGGAGTGGGAGTGTGACGGTCCGACACTATGCTAGGTGATGGATCAGAGCCGGGGTAGGTCAGCGGCGTGGCCGCCGACGCTCGTACCCGCCGGGCGCCCCGATCTAGTACCTTTGCTGACGCGTAGCTACCTTTAATCGTGAGGTCTTATCCTGACCTACGATCTGATGTGACCTGTGATCTTCGGCCGGCTAGCCTGCGTGGCTAACCGGCTTAAGTGCATCTGCCTCCTCCCCAGTCCGGCTGGCGGGACTAGGGCGGCTCAGAAGAGGAGGCCGCCTTGACTCTAGCCGGCAGGGGTTGCCTGGCCGGCGAGAAGGATGGCCGGCTCGTCCTCTAGCCGGTAGATGATGCCTAGCTGGCCAGAGGACTTGGGCCTTGGGAATCTGTATACGTTCATGTTCATTGGGCCGGAAATGAAGGAATAGGCTTGATGAGCCTACCCCGGGGTTATCCCCCCGACAATCAGGTTTGGCAATTCTAGCAGCTTCATTACAGAAATAAATAACATGCCCATCAATGTTGTCTACGAAGAGATCTTTAACCATAGTAGCACTAGGTTCTACCTCGATTTGCTCACAGGGTTTGGTTGTACTAACTTAACTTTTGTTAACCACAGTTAAAGCTTTAGTCGTGTTGATTTGTCTTGATATTTTGGCCGCTAGTCGCGACGAAGGACGCCGACTTCGAAACCGGGTATCTTCGAAGCGACGCCTCGGTCTAGTCGTAACTTGCTCGGAGAACGCCACGTGCCAGGCCCCGCCTGGCGTAATGATGGCGATTACTCCTGACGGGACCGGGCCTGGGCCCTGGGTCCCGCCACGACGCCCCCTCGGCCTCCGCGCGGGAGATCCTCTACGGATTTACTCCACGACGGTTGGGCTTAGGGAAGCGCTACCGCCCGTAATACACGGGGTTAATGGGGCCTTGTGCGCACCGGATCCCCTCCCCACGACATTTCCTGGGGGTTTAAATGGGATGCGAGGGTTCCGAGGAGGCCATTCGCCCCCCTTCTTTCCTCGCATCCGCGCTCTCTTCCTCCCTGCGCTCTGAGAAGAAGAGCTCGTGCCCTTCGTCTTCTTCGTCTTCGTCGTCGCGACATCGCCGACCACTTCGGGCTCTCATTACCCGCAGCCATGGACGGCGGTTCTTCCTCGAAGAAGTCCTCGGCGTAGAAGGCGTCCTCGCAGGGAGCCTGGTTGTGCAGCGACGTCGACGAGGGGCACATCGAGGCACTTTGTCACCATCGACTGCTGCCATTGGCTTCCCAAGTATTGGTGCGCCTCCCTGGCGCCGACACCGCCCCCGCACCCGCCGCGGGAGAGGTCGTGGTCTTTGTCGAGCACTTCTACCGGGGCTTCGGGCTCCCGGATAGCTCCTTTTTCTCCGAATGGCTCCATATCTTTGGCCTGCAGCCGCATCGTCTGGCGCCGAATGCCATACTGCAGCTGGCTGCCTTCGTGGTCCTGTGCGAGGGCTTTGTGGGGATCGAGCCTCACGTCGATATGTGGCGCAACCTATTCTTCTTCAAACAGCAATCCATCGCCATGGAGAAATCCGAGGTGGAGAAGCTCACGGGGCCGCGCCCAATGACGCTGTGCGGGGCCGCGTTGGTGCATCACCGCTCGAAGTCTGGCTTCCCCAGATGCCTCTTCAAGGATCCATCAAGCATTGGCAGAAGGGTTTCTTCTACGTGAAGAGCGCCGACCCAGCCCAGGATGCCCTCAACATGCCCCCTTTTGACATCGCCCCGCTGACGCGGCGGAACTGGGATGCGAAGACTCCCAAGCCGTTTCCTGAGGTGGAGCTTATCTGTGCCCACCTCGACATTTTGGAGAAGAGCAGCCTCCTCGGTCGTGACCTTCTCACCACCATGGTGGTCCGCCGGATTCTGCCCCTGCAGAGGCGGCCGCATCTGGTCTGCCAGATGGGCGACCGGCATGATCCATGCCGGCTATCCACCAAGAGGTTCACCCCCGGCGCTGTGGTGCGAATGGTGAACCTGATCTCCATCGCCCGCATTGATGAGAGCGGGGAATGGACGTGGGCGATGTCCCCGTTCAACAGGGCTCATCCGCCTTCGATGGTAGGTGGCTTCTTTCTTCTCTGCTGTTTGCCTTGAAGCCAGTTGTGTTGCTGAGCCGTTGGTTGAATTCTTTTCCGTAGCTATACGAGACCCTGCACGGGTCTCTCCGTGCGCCCGCTCCCGATGTGGAGGTGTCTGACGCCTCGGTGATTCAGGACGAGGGCGTGATGGAATCCCACTCAGACTCCTCTACCGGCTCGGAGGATCCCCTGGAGTCGGAAGGGACAGAGCCGTCTAGTGGGTACGCACGGCCCGCCATTGTAGATTGGACGGACGATGTCGGGATAGCCTCATTCTGTTCTGGTGCAGCCTTCGAGGAGGACTCTGATGAGGTGGAGGAGGTCACCAGCCCGCCACTGACGCGCGGCAGGCGTCAGAGGGGCGGAGCGACCGCTGCTGACGAGGCAGCCGGGAAGAAGGGCAAGGGTGCCACAGCTTCCTTGCCGGCTTCTAAGCGGCCGACGCCGGGTCCTCCAGCCGGACAGCGAGCATGCGGCGTTAAGAGAAGCCGTGGTGCTGGCCGGAGGCAGGTCCCTGTGGTAGCGGGGTAAGATTTCCTCCTCTTTTCTTTTGCCCATCTCGTGACGAGCTTTGTTCCTTAGGAGTTTTACTTGACAGGGAGGCGGAGGATGCGGTTGAAGACACCGCCTCCGCAGCTGAGCGGGCTGGCTGGGCAGCAGCTGATGCTGCCCACACGGAGCTTTAGACGGAGTCCAAGCGTCGGTGGGACACCGCTGCGGGAAGGCAGCCGGGTTGAGAAGCCGATGGAGAAGCGTGCGAAGGCTAGACATGACCCCCCGGCACATGCTCGTGCGGAGGAGCCAGCTAGTGAGGCTGCCTCCAGGCCAGCCCCAAGGGCTGAGGGGGCCCAGCCATCAGAGCCGGAAGCCTCGGCGCAGGTGGACCTGGAGACGGTTCCTGACTCTCCCAGGGCTGAGGCGACACCCGACGCGCCAAAGCTGGACTTGGCTCTGCCAGACATGGCCCCTGACGCCCTAGGGGCGACCATGGATGCGCCGGACGCGGCCCATCCACCTCCCACGGAGGAGGTAGCGCCGGCCAGGATGGCGCCCGAGCCGGCTGTTGAGCTGGCGCCAGGAGCCGGTGCCATCGTCATTCCCCAGCACGGCCCTGTTGCGCCAGGAGCCGAGGGTCAGGCCGGGAACCGGCCCATGAGGACATGGCAGGCGGCAAACCTGGCTCGCCTGCAACTGCCCGCCGGCACCGTGCTTTTCGGCGTACCAGAGCTAGTGACGATGTTTTCCAGTAGACGGTCCAAGGTGGAGCAGTCAGCCCGCGTGCTATGCAGCAACATGGAGCGCCTGGAGGCCCGCACCCAGGTAGCTGGTACCTTTTTGGCTTTTTGTACCTTTTTCTCTTCCTTTGGCGTTAGTGGGGGCGCGACAGCGCACCCACTAGGTGTAGCCCCCGAGAATTGGACGGGTCGATTGTCGACCGGTCCGAATCTCTTGGAGGCCCTTTTCCCTGCATGGTTTCCTTCAGTGGGGGCGCGCTAGCGCACCCACTGGATGTAGCCCCCGAGAATCGGGCTGGTTAGGTCTTAACCAGGTCGAATCTTAATCATGTTCCTTTTTCGCTCTTTTGGCAGGCGCCTTATGAAGCTCAGGTACAGGCCTATAACGAGCTGCGGACCCAACACGTGGGGCCCGATAGCCGGATCGCCGAGCTGGAAGCCCGGCTGGGCGAAGCTGCCGCGGAGCGGGACACCCTGCGTAACGCCGGCAACCAGCTCCAGGAATAGCTGGACCTTCTTCAAACGGAGAAGAAGGAGCTCGAGGCGGCCGGCAGGGTCGAGCTGGAGCGGTTGCGTGCCACGTTGTAGGAGAAGGAGGCTTCCTACTCTGCCGACGTGGATCGCCTTGCGTTGCTTCATCTCAAGGAGATGGACCTCAAGGACGCCGCCTTGAGGGAGAAGGAGGAGGCCCTTGTCCAAAAGCAGACGCAGCTGGCCAAGGCTTTGGAGTCTGCGGCCACTCTCCAGGAGGAGGTTGCCCGCCTTACTCATGCGAGTAAGGTGCGGGAGCGCGAGGTCCTCGAGGTCTCCCATGAGACTGATGGCGCCTTCCATCATGGGTCTGTTGTCTTGTTTTTGGTCTTTTTGCCCGTCTCCTCTTTTTTGCTGTGTTCTTACGTCCTGGCTGCCGTCTTTCCAGGTCTCTTCCCTGAGACCCAGATCGCGGCCGACACCGCCGTCGAGGTGTGCCGTGAGGAGCGCCGCGCGGCCGGGCAGGAGGTAGACACTACCTCCGGCTGGAGTGTGGAGGAGATCGGGGTGGGCCTTCGGGCCCGCCTACGCGCCCTGGGCGAGTCTGTGGCTCAGATCTAGGTCACAGGCTCGTCGATGGTGGCGGCCTTGTGGCCGGACGGCGTGGAGCCGGCGTCCAGGAGCCGGCTCGCCCGCTGGCTTGGAGCGGGTGGAGAGCGCCTGGATTCCTGGCGTGCCTCTGCTACGTGGGCTGGGGCTTACATGGCCCTACGCTTAGCCAAGTCCTGGTATCGGAACATGAACTTGGGCAAGCTTGCCGCCCAGCACGACGGCTCGGAGGCGGAGTTGCAAGGCATGGAGGAGGAGCTTCGTGTGAGGGCCAGCGCCTTCACCAAGTACGCAGCCTGGGACGACTTTGTTTTGGAGCGGGGTGAAGATGGTGGTGTGATCGCTGAAGATCTGCACGGCCTTCAGCCCTATGACGCCGACGACAGCTCTGACGAGGCGGCCCAGGCTACGGAATCTGCTGCCGCCTCCAGCGGTGCGGCGTATGCCGACTCCGGTGCGGACGGAGCCGGGATCCCTCGCGAGGAAGACGGCGCAACTGCCTCGGGAGCAGCCGGAGATGGTGATGCTACCACATCAGGAGCAGCGGCCGGGGCGACCGATCAGGCCGCAGCCCCGTAGCCGGTGTCCTTTTGTGTTTAGTTCTACCTCAGGAGGGATGTAATGAACGTGGGCTGTGGGCCAATGCTTTTGTGAATGTATATATTCAGCATTATATTCATATGCCAAGCGTGTTGTCTCATGACCTTGTCTCTTGATTCTTGGTTGACTCCTTTTTTCGAAGCCATCAAGACTTAAAGAACAAGACATAAGCCAATCAGAGGCCGACTTGAATGAGATCGTATATATGATCGAGCCAGCCCGAGCCGGCGACCCTTTGTAGCTGATCTTTGCATGTATCCGACCTGACCTGGCGTCACCTCGCAAACCAGGCGGCCGGAGCCAGCCCGCAGGGTCGTACGAGGTGACCAGGGATCAGTCGGTTACACTATGTGTTCATTTACAATAGGGAAGGCGTCTGAGCGGCTAGCGAGCCCCCGAGCTTGTTAAAGCCAGCAAGGGGCGTGCGCTACGTAGCCTCCGAGCTTGATTAAGCCAGCAAGAGGTCTACGCGGTGCAGCCCCCGATCTTATTGAAGCGAGTCAGAGGGCGTACACTGAGTGAAAACTCTCAATAAAAAGAAACATGAAGCATGCTCTTTTTATTGCATTTGTTGTTCCCTGAAGAGGGAGAAAGATACATGTGCATGCTCTTTCCTTTGCTTGAATTTTGCCTTTTAGCAATAGAACGGGCAAAGCAACGCCGCGTTCCATGGACGTTCCGTTTCTTGCCCGGAGTCGTCCCTCTTGCTCTTCCTTGTCTTTTGGGCATCAATAAGGTAGTAAGCGTTGTTGTGCAACACCCTACTGATGATGAAGGGTCCCTCCCATGGGGATGAGAGCTTGTGCTGGCCGGCAGTGCGCTGGATTCTTCTGAGGACCAAGTCTCCCTCCCTGAAAGAGAGAGGCTTGATCTTTTTGCTGTGGTAGTATCTCAACTTCTGTTGATAGATGGCCGTCCGGCTCAAGGCCAAGTCCCTTGCTTCTTCGAGGAGATCCACACCGTCTTCTCTTCCCTCCTTCGCCTCCGTTTCTGTGTACACGATGACCCGAGGTGAGTCGAACTCGATATCCGTGGGAATAATAGCCTTGGACCCATATACCAGAAAGAATGGAGTGAAGCCGGTCGACCGGTTGGGCGTGGTGCGGAGGCTCCATAGCACAGCCGGCAGTTCCTCAATCCAGCAACCTGCTGATCTGACCAGTGGTGCCACCAGCCTTGGCTTGATGCCGACTAGAATCAGGCCGTTGGCCCTCTCTGCTTGGCCGTTTGACTAAGGGTGTGCCACCGAAGCCAAGTCGAGCCGGATGCCTATCTTGGAATAGTAGAGCGCTAGAGCGCCCTTGGCGAATGTGGTGCCATTGTCGGTGGTGATGCTGTGGGGAACACCATGTCGGACAGAGATGTCTGCGATCAACTTGACGGCAGTGGGGCCGTCAAGCTTCTTGATAGGTCTGGCTTCGATCCACTTGGTGAACTTTTCGACGGCCACCAAAAGATGTGGCATCCCTCCGCGAGCCGTCTTGAAGGGCCCTACCATGTCCAGTCCCTAGACAACGAATGTCCATGACATGGGAATGGTTTTGAGGGCCGAAGGCGGCATGTGGCTCTGCGTGCTGAAGCGCTGGCAACCTTCGCACTTGTCAACCAGATCCACGGCCTCCTCGAGGGTCGTGGGCCAGTAGAATCCATGGCGGAATGCTTTGGCCTCCAGGGTTCTGGAGGCGGCGTGATGTCCACACTCCCCCTGGTGGATGTATTTGAGGATCTCCTGTCCCTTTTCTGATTCGACGCAGCGCTAGAACACGCCGGTCACGCTGCGTCGTACCAGTTCGCGATTGATGATGGCGTAGGCGGCGGACCTGCGCTCGATCTGTCTCGCCTCCGCCTCATTCTGAGGAAGTTCGCCGCGAAGAAGGAAGGCCAGAATAGTTTGAGCCCATGATGGAGCCGACACAAGGGTCGCCTCCGCTTCGTCTTGACTGTTGGGGGCTTCTGCAGCCCCCGAGCTTGATGGTGTCTCTGGTGCTGCCACGGCAGCCGGCTCACCGTCTACCTCCATGATGTCCACCCACTGGGAGGATTCTAGCCCGGGCAGAGCCGGGGTTGTTGTCGTAGCCGGCGCCGCCATTGGAGTCGGTGCGACCAATGGAGCCGGCATAGGAACCGCAGCCGGCGTAGTTGGTGGAGCCGACGGCACTTGCACCGTGGATTCAGTCGGTGCTGCATTTGGAATCGGTGCTGTCAGCGCAACCGGCGTGGAGTCCGCAGCCGGCGGAACTGACGGAGCCGACGGTGCTTGCATCGTAGAGTCGGCCGGCACAAAGATCCATGCCGATTCGGGAGACGGCTTATGGAGTTGCTCGAGGGAGACGCCGTCTGGAATGGCCTGTCTCGTGGAGCCGATCTTCGCCAGTGTATCGGCCGCCTCATTCTCTGCCCTGGGAACGTGGTGAAATTCACAGCCCTCGAAAGGACCGCTGAGCTGCTGAATGAGGAAGCGGTAGCTCGCCATGTTGGCGTCCCTGGCATCCCATTCGCCAAATACATGCTGTACCACTAAGTCTGAAGCGCCGAAGCATATGAGCCGCCGGATGCCGATCTCCTTGGCAAGCCGGAGGCCATGAGCCAGTGCTTCGTATTCGGCGATGTTTTTGGAGGTGGCGAAATGGATTTGGAGAGCGTACTTGAGCTGGTCCCCTTTTGGAGACGTCAGGACGATGCCGGCTCCCAGTCCTATCTGCATCTTCGAGTCGTCGAAGTGCATTCGCCAATGTGTGGAGTCTGGAGGCGGTGGCTCAAACTGGGTCTCGGCCCAGTCGACTAGGAAGTCGGCCACCACCTGAGATTTGATGGAGGTGCGAGGCTCGTACCGAATATCATGGTCCGCCATGGCGATGGACCATTTGGCAATCCTGCCCATGGCATCACGGTTGCCCATGATCTCTGAAAGCGGAGCAGTGCTCACCACAGTGATGGCATGCTCTTGGAAGTATTGCTTCAATTTCTTTGCACCAAGGTAAACACCATAACACATTTTTTGATAATGTGGATAGTTCTTCTTAGAGGCGGACAAGACCTCGCTAAGGTAATGGACAGGGCGCTGCACTGGCAGGGCCTTGCTCTCATCTTTACGCTGAACTACCAACACTACGCTAACCATGTGATTTGTTGCCGCAATGTATATGAGTATGGGTTCCCTTTCAGACGGTGCTGCCAAGATCGGAAGGCTTGAGATTACCCGCTTGAGGTCGTGGAAGGCTTCGTCCGCCTGGTCGTTCCACTCGAACTTCGTTGTCTTCTTCATGAGCTGTTAGAGTGGAAGAGCCTTCTCGCCAAGCCGGCTGACGAACCGGCTAAGGGACGCCGAGCAGCCGGTGAATTTTTGGACGTCGAGGATTCGAGCCGGCCGCACCATCCGCTCGATGGTGCCGATCTTCTCAAGGTTCGCCTCGATGCCGCGGGCGGACACGAAGAACCCCAAGAGTTTTCCGCCTGGAACCCCGAAGACGCACTTCTCCGGGTTGAGCTGGATCTTGTACTCGCGCAGATTGGCGAACGTCTCCCGCAGGTCGTCGAGGAGGCTGAAGTGCTGCTTCGTGTTGACGACAATGTCATCCACATAGACGTGGATGTTTCTGCCAATGTGTGGCAGTAGGCACTGCTACGTGTAGCGTTGGAATGTCGCACCTGCGTTCTTCATACCGAACGTCATGGTGGTGTAGCAGTAGGCCTCGAAGGGTGTGATGAAGGAGGTCTTCAGGCGATCAGCTGGATCTAGCTTGATTTGATGGTAGCCTGAATAAGCATCCAGAAACGACAGCAGTTCGCAGCCTGCAGTGGAGTCGATCACTTGATCTATCCTAGGAAACGCGAAAGGGTCTTTCAGACAGGCCTTATTCAGGCTAGTGTAGTCGATACACATTCTCCACATGTTGTTCTTCTTCAGCACCAGGACTGGGTTAGCCAGCCAGTCCGGGTGGAAAACCTCCATGATGAAGTCGGCTGCAAGGAGCCGGGTGATTTCTTCTCCGATCGTGCGCCGCTTCCCCTCGGCGAAGCGGCGCAGGGGTTGTTTCACCGGCTTCGCATCCGGTCGCATGTGAAGCTTGTGCTCGGCGTACTTCCTCGGAACACCCGACATGTCCTTGGGGGACCATGTAAAGAGGTCCCGATTCTCATGGAGGAAGTCGACGAGCTCGCCTTCCTATTGGGGGCTGAGGCCAGCCCCGATGGTGACGCACTGCTTTGGGTTGGCAGGGTCGAGTGGGACCTGCTTGGTCTCTTTAGCCGGCTTGAAAGAGCCCTCGCCGGCCGATTGGGACGGAGGAGAAGGAATCGCCGGCTGCTTGGTAGCCTGGGCCACGAGCCGGTCAATCTGCCGCTTCTCCTCAGCAATCACCAAGGCGTCGGCGAGGCGGCTGCTATCTTGGGCACACTCGAGCGACTTCTTGTAGTTGCCAACAACAGTGATGATGCCCTTGGGACTCGGTATCTTCATCTTCAGGTAGGCGTAATGCGGAATAGCCATAAACTTGTCCAGTGCCGGTCTTCCCAGCAGCGCATGATACGGGCTACTGAGATCCACTACCTCGAACCATATGGACTCTCGGCGGAAGTGGGCTTTGTCGCTGAAGAGGATGTCCAGCTGGATCTTGTCGATGGGCGAGCAGGACTGCCCAGGCACAATGCCATGGAAGACAATACTGGTTGGTAGGACGTCCGTCTCCTTGAGCCCGAGCTTGAGGAGAGTGTCAAGGTAGAGGATGTTGATGCTGCTGCCGCCGTCGACCATCACCCGGGAGAATCGGCAGGTGAGCCTCTTGGAGGCGAAGGAGGGGTCGAGGACGAGTGCGTATGATCCCGGGTTGGGCATCACTGCGGGATGGTCCATCCGGCTCCATGTGGTTGGTTTGTCGGACCAATGCATGTACTCGGGAACCGGGGGGACAGTGGCGTTTACCTCGCGCCGCTTCTGGCGCAGGCTGTGCTTGTCGTCGCCTTCGCTAGTGAACACGACGAACGCTCCGTCTTGATGAGGGTGCTCGTCTTGGTGGTGACCGTCGTCGCGAGGCGGCGGCGGTGGAGCCGGAGCGTGGTTGGGAGCCGGTGCACGAGGGGCCGCCTGTGCACCTGGAGGAGCCGGCAAGCCATCTCCTTGCGACAGTCGGCGCGCAAAGCTGCACTATCGAAGGGTGTGGGTAGACGGCTGCGCCCCAGAATGTATCTTGCAGGGGGCGTCGAGCAGCTGCTCGAAGGACTGCTTGGGCAGCCAGTTGGTGTTGTTTCTGTTGGGACGCTTTCGTGGAGGGCCGGCTTGAGGAGCCGATGCTTCGTCCTCCATGCTGGCCACCAACTTGTTGTTGGAGCGGGGATCCATCTGATCCGCCTTGCGCTTGTAGTTTTTCTGGCCGCCTCGGTTGTCCCCAGCCGGCTTCGGAGTAGCCGGCGTAGGCACGACCTTATCCGAGGCGGTCACCTTGATGCGCATCGTTGAGTCGGCCGTGGCGTATTTTTCCGCCTTGGCCATGAGCACCGCCAGAGAGGTCGGCTCAGTGCACATGAGCTTGTGCTTGAGGAGGGTGCCATCTCGGCAACCATCGATGAAGTACTGGATGGCCTGTACCTCATGCACCCCCTCGCAGGAATTACGGAGCTCGGTCCACCGGGTGACGTAGCCGCGAAGGGGTTCCTCAGCCTTCTGGAGGCACATGGCCAGCTCGTGGGGCCGGCCAGGGCGCTTGTAGGTACCAGTGAAGTTGCGGATGAACGCCTCCTTGAAGTCCACCCAGGAGTTGACACTGCCGGCCGGGAGGCTGTTAAGCCAAGTCCGGGCCGAGCTGGTCAACATGAGAGGCACGTAGCGGACTGCTACGCGTTTTTTGCCCCTGGCATTGCCGACAGCCGTTGTGTAGTCAATCAGCTAGTCCTCTGGCTTGGCTGTCCCATTGTATTTTGGCGTGTCCCGAGGTAGGGTGAAACCTCGGGGGAACGGCCCCCCTCGGATCCGGGGGCCGAAGCATGCCGGACCGACGGGTCCGTCTTCCTCTAGGAGCGCTGACTGGGCTAGGACGATGAGACGTTGTCGGGCGTCCCGTTCATCCTGGGTGGCGTGAGCACCAGCCCTGGTTGCGAGAGGTGAGGCGCCTTGTGAGCCAAAGACGTGAGTTCTTCGCGGGGGAAGAATCTCACATTCCAAGCCCGAAGTGTGCTCGCTCTGGCGCTGAGAGCACCGGTCTTGGCTTCCCTCGCCCCTCCGGCTGGACGGGCGATGCGAGGAAGATCCTTCTGCATGATGCTGACCGCTAGGGTTGCAGCGTGCCCCTGAGTTGGGTCCCGGGGACTCCGATTGAGGCTGACTGGGTCAAGCCGAGCGTGTTGCTGGTTGGCGGCGTCAAGGAGGTCCTTGACCCGCTTCTCCTGGAAAGTGCGCTCCTCCCCTTCCAGGCTTCCCATATCTTCCATGGCTACTTGCGCCGCTCGCATGTTGGGCGCAGGAGTCTCGTAGGTGGGCAGATCGCCGCCTAGGACCTCTGCGATGAACCGGCCACGGCTATAGACCGATCCAAGCCGGCTAGGGGCCTCGGAAATCGGAGTAAGGCCGTATGCAGAGTTATACTCGCGCTGTGTAGCCTCCAACCGACGCTTTGCTGAAGCTACGGCGATGCCCTCCTCCAAGATGCGCTTGCGAGCCTCCTCCCGCGAGGCCCGAGTGTCAGCAGGGTTTGCGAAAGCGGTGACGGGTGTCTTCAGACCAGCGATAGCATCCCGAAGAGTATCGGCGGCGGCGGCGGGCTCGCCAGCACCTGCTGAGGCCTTGCCGGGAGCAGTGCTGGCGCCGACGCCGATAACCATCACCTCCACGGTGTTGGAGACGGCAGCAACGTGGTATGGGGTGAAGAATCCCACTGACGGCGGAGGGCCGTCGAAGATGAGGACATTGCTGGGATATACGTCGTGGGCAGGCATCTCAGCGATAGAGAGCCTGCTGAAGCTGGCGCAGAGCGCCTCAACATCGAAGTACTTGCCGAAGTAGCGCGGGCCGTTGTTGAGATGAAGGTCGCTGAAGAGAACGCTGAGGTTCTCCATAGCAGCGACGACGATGCAAGGGAGCGCCTCGTCATCAGAATCTTCGTCTGAATCCGCATGGCGGACGGGGACGTCTATCATCATGGGAGTTGCCTCGTCGAAAGCGGGCTCCACGGGCATGCAAACTGATTCGGACGCGATGCATCCGGTGGTGTAGGTGCGGGGCCCCGCCTAGCGCGTAAAGCCAGTCGATGCCGCTATCAGCCTCACGGTGGGTGCCAAATGTCGGTGAACACTCACAACATATGCCATAGGTAGGCTAAAGTCGGTGAGAACCAAAGGGACAAAGGTGAACGCTGGGAACGAGGTTGGTACACGCATGGGACGCACGATGTAACCAGGTTCAGGGCTCTCCGTAGAGATAACGCCCCTAATCCTGCCGGAGTGTTTGATGTATATGAACAGAGTACAATGCCGCTCCTGGAGCTGTGTTGGGAGGAGGAAGAGGGGAGCAGCCGGCTCGTCTCTGCCTCTCTCTCTGTGGTTGGTGAAGGTGTTGTGTTGTATGACTGGTGAATGATCGACCCCCCTGCATGGAGGGCGACCAGGGGGTTTTATACGCGAACCCGCCGGCCTACGATATGGATAAAGGGTACAAGTGTGGGACCCGGCTGGCAGCCTCGCCGGCTGGCCAGGGGCCCACAAGAGTCTTGTCTTGTCGCTTGAGGGGCCCGCCGGCTGCATGGTCTTGATTGCCCGTGGGACCCGCCGGCTGGCCAATGAGGCTCTCGCGTAAGGTTGACGTTGAGCACGCACTGTACGTCAAGCGTTGCCCCGCGAGATTCTTCATGGGCAGGTAGTACGGCCGCCTCCACTGTTCCCCACGTCGAGTGCAGTAATGGAGTGGGAGTGTGACGGTTCGACACTAAGCTAGGTGATGAATCAGAGCAGGGGTAGGTCAGCGGCGTGGCCACCGACGCTCGTACCTGCCGGGCGCCCCGATCCAGTACCTTTGCTGACACGTAGCTACCTTTAATCGTGAGGTCTTATCCTGACCTACGATCTGATGTGACCTGTGATCTTCGGTCGGCTAGCCTGCGTGGCTAACCGGCTTAAGTGCGACCGCCTCCTCCCGAGTCCAAGTGGCGGGACCAGGCCGGCTCAGAAGAGGAGGCCGCCTTGACTCTAGCTGGCAGGGGTTGCCTGGCCGGCCAGAAGGATGGCCGCCTCGTCCTCTAGCCGGTAGATGATGCCTAGCTGGCCAGAGGACTTGGGCCTTGGGAATCTGTATACGTTCATGTTCATTGGGCCGGAAATGAAGGAATAGGCTTGATGAGCCTACCCCGGGGTTATCCCCCCGACAATCAGGTTTGGCAATTCTAGCAGCTTCATTACATAAATAAATAACATGCCCATCAATGTTGTCTACGAAGAGATCTTTAACCATAGCAGCACTAGGTTCTACCTCGATTTGCTCACAGGGTTTGGTTGTACTAACTTAACTTTTGTTAACCACAGTTAAAGCTTTAGCATGTTCCTCTATCCTAACAGAGAAAGGTGGTTTCTCAATATACGCACTTGGCACAACCGGGTCAACATTGTAAATGGTAGTTTCATCCTTAACTTTAATTGGTTCTTCAACTTTTTCTTTAATAGGTGTATGATATTGAAACTATTTCCCTTTAGGGGGATCAACATGATCAGCAAAGGTTTCATAGAATGAGGCTACTATCTCACAGTCAAGTCGCTAAAATCATTGAAAGCATTGGTATTCATAAAAGCTTTAACACAATCTAACTGAAGTTTTATACCATACTCTTTACCTTTGTTGAGTTCCCAATCTTCGGAGTTGCATTTAATTCTTTCCAAAACATCCCACTTGAATTCAATAGTCTTCTTCATAAAAGAACCAAAATAAGATGTATCGAGCATGGTTTGATCATTATGAGAAAGCCGAGCATAAAAATTCTGTATAATAATATCTCTCTTGAGCTCATGATTGGGGAATGAATATAACATTGACTTCAGCCTCCCCCGATCTAGAGCGATACGTTCTCCTCCACGAGGCCAAAAATTATAGATAAAATTCCGATCATGATGAACAAGATGGATAGGATAGAATTTTTGGTGAAACTCCAATTGCAATCAATTCCAGTTCCAAGATCGTGTATCATCACACAGCCTATACCATGTCAATGATTTCCCCCCGAAAGATAAATGGAAAACCTTCTTCTTGACTTCATCTCCAGACAAACCTGCAAGCTTAAATAATCCACAAACTTCATCCACATAGATTAGGTGCATATCTCGATATTTTGTTCCATCTCCTACATAATGATTAGCTAGCAATTTCTCTATGATACCTGAAGGAATTTCATAATAAACATTTTCAGTAGGTTCAGCAGGTTGAGGGATAACTCTTGGTGTTTCCGGTCGAGGTGAAGATACCCCGAACAAACCCCTCAAAGGATTACTTTCCATAGTGACAAGTAACAGTAAATTTCAGCATGTAATATAAATTTCCCCTTACCAAATTCCCTATACCAAAGGCACTTCACTCCCCATAAACGGTGCGAGAAAATATTCTTGATGACCCGCAAGTATAGGGGGCAATCATAGTCCTTTCAATATTTAAGAGTGTCGAACCCAACGAGGAGCATAAGGAAATCACAAGCGGTTTTCAGCAATGTAATTTCTGCAAGCACAGAAATAGCGGTAACAAGTTGATTGACGGCAAGATAATTGTAACAAGTGACAAGTAGCAATAATAACAATAGGTTCAGCAAGGTAACCCAATCCTTTTGTGGCAAAGGACAGGCCAGAGCAGTTACTTATAATAGGCAAAGCGTTCTTGAGGGCACACGGGACTTTCATCTAGTCACTTTCGTCAAGTTTGGTTAATTCACGTTCAGTATTTCGATAATTTAATATGCGGGTGGACCGGAGCTTGGGTGTTGTTCTTACTTGAACAAGCCTCCCACTTATAACTAAGCGTCCTGCAAGTATCCACAACTATGACAAAAGTATTTAGAACAAATTGTAACCATAGCATTATACATAGGGATTCAAATCAGTCCCTTACTAAGTAGCACATAAATTGGGGTTTAAGTTTGTGTCACTCTCGTAACCCACAATCTAATTACTACTCCACAATGCATTCCCTTAGGCCCATAGATGGTGAAGTGTTGCGTAGTCGACGTTCACACAACACCACTAAGGGAATATCAACATTCATATCATTAATATATTGAACGAATATCAACTTCACATGACTACTTGCAACATGACTTCTCTTATGGCCTCAAGAACAAAAGTAACTACTCACAGTAATAAACATGCTCATGATCAGAGAGGTATTAAATAGCATATTGGGTGTGAACATATGATCTTCCACCAAATAAACCGTAAAGCATCAACTACAAGATGTAATCAACACTACTAGTCACACCCGAGGTACCAATCTGAGGTTCCGGTACGAGATTGAGTAGAAGAGATGAAGTAGGGTTTTGAGAGGATATGGTGGTGAGGAAGATTGGACTCCCCTAGATGAGAGCGTTGTTGGTGATGACGATGGTCTCGATTTCTCCGTCTCGGAGGTAAGTTCCTACGATGGAATCGCCCTGCTCGAGGGCAAAAGTGCTCGTGTCCAGGTTCCACCTCGAGACTACGGCGCTTCATCCTGAAAGTCCTCCTCTTTTTTTTCAGGTTAAAAGGGAATTTATACAAGATGATGGTCGCGAGAGGTGGGCCAGGGGGGCACTAGACATCAGGACGTGCCAGGGGAGCTGGCGCGCCCAGGTGTCTAGTGGGAACCTCGTATCCCCCTGTGGTACTTCTTGGCTCCAGTATCTTTTATTTATTCCAAAATAAATCTTTGTAAAATTTCAGCCCATTTGGTGATGTGCAGAATAGATATCTCTGACGTAGCTTTTTCAGGTCCATAATTCCATCTATTGGCATTATCCCTCTTGATGTAAACCTTGCATATTATGAGAGAAAGGGCATTAGAATTACTCCAACAAGTGGCAATATGCATGAAAACACTATAATAAGAGTAACAAACCATGATGCAAAATGGACGTATCAGAGGCGCATAGCCTCCACTACCAACCACGCATGGCCCATACCCCCTCGAGCGCCATACCTTCTTGTGGCCACACCGTGAGTCAGTTGGGGCTCTTCTTCGGGTGCAAGAAAGATAATTTATGGAAAAAATCGTGTAAAACTTTTAGCCCGATCGAAATTATAGATCTCCAGGAATTTAAGAAACGGTGATGGGCCAGAATACAAAAACGTGAAATAGAAGAGAAGAGAGAGGGAGATCCAATCTCGGAGGGGTTCCTGCCCGTCCGCCACCATGGAGGCCATGCACCATAGGGGGAACTCTCCTCCCATCTAGGGGGGTCCACGGAGGAAGAAGAAGGAGGGGGGCTCTCACCCCTCTCTCCCTGTGGCGCCAAAGTGCGGTCGGGGCAAGGGGCGTGATGTCGATCTACATCAACAATCTTGCCACCGTCAACACCAAATCTCTCCCTATCTATGCAGTGGTGTAATACCTCTTTTCCCACTATAACTCTCTACTTAAATATGGTTCTCAACACTACATACTATTTCCGATTGATATGTGGCTATCCTATGATGTTTGGGTAGATCTTTTTTGTCCTATGGGCTAATTGGTGAAATTGGTATGATTGGTTAAATTTTCTTGGGGATATGATGATGTCGTTTGGTGCCCATCGTATGAGCACGCCTCTGTATCACACCATAGGGTTCGTTGTATGTTGATAGGACTATGCATTGGAGGGCAAGAGTGGCAGAATACTTCTTTCTAACATAGAAATTGATGCATACGGGATTGAAGGGGGGACACTATATATATTAATGCTATTGTTGGTTTTTGACTTAATGAATGTTATTAGTTGCGGATGCTTGCTAATAGTGCCAATCATAAGTGCATAGAATTCAGAGTAAGGGATGACATGCTAGGACTGGCCTCTCGCACATAAAAACATGTTATCGGTCTAGTAACGTAGTCAATTGCCTAGGGACAAATCCTTTTGTTGTATTACACAAAAAGATTTGTACTAAACAGCCCCTAATTTTTATTTCCATGCTCTTTATTTTCTTACAAACCAGCACCTAACTTTTATTTACTTGTTCATTATTATCTTGCAAACCTATCTATTACACCTACTAAGTACTTCTAGTTTCTTTCCTGCAAAATAGATTCATACTTGTTTTAGGTCAAGTAAGCGTTAGCGTGCACAGAGTTGTATTGGTGGTTGATATAACTTGAGAGAATATTAATTCTACCTTTAGATCCTTGTTGGGTTCTACACTCTTACTTATCGAAAAAGGCTACAAACGATCCAATACACTTGTGGGTTATCAAGACCTTTTTCTGGCGCCGTTGCCGTGGAGCAATAGCGTGGGGGTGAATATTCTCGTGTGTGATTATTTTCTTTATCACTAAGTAGTTTTTCTTTTTTTTTCTTTTTTTATATCTATATTATGGGTAGGAAACGCAAAATACCAAAAAAAATAGTTGTGCCTACCAAACCAATGGTTGAAGAACCACCCAAAATCTATCATACTGCTAAAGCTGTTAAGCAAGTCTACATACTCAACCATCATTTAGTTTTCTATGATTTCTAACACTCACCGCATACATATGAGAAAAAGGTTTCAACCGGACACGTAGAAAGATAGGGGCTTATAGTGTTGCCTCCCAACGTTTTCACCTCAAGGGTGATGTCAACAATAATAACTCATGGCCACCGACAATCAGCTAGATATATATGTCGAGATCTTTCCCCACCACATGATTCTTCCCAAAGAGAAGATAAAGGGAGTAGAGGAAAAATACTTTGACTCTTGCACAAAAGTAAATACATAAAGGTAAAAGATAGGCCCTCTGTAGAGGGAAGCAGAGGTTGTCATGCGCTTTTTGGTTGTGTGTAAATCTCTTAGTGCAAAGACACGTTACATTATATTTCCACTTGTGATGGAAACCTTTATTATTGCCGTCACAATTTTGTACAACACTTAATTTCCCTTACACTAAATTATCAAACATGTTTAGAAGAAATTTGTATTGCTTTGCGCACCGATGACAACTTACTTGAAGGATCTTACTCAATCCATAGGTAGGTATGGTGGACTCTTGAGACATGGATTTGGGTTTAAGGTTTTGGATGCACAAGTAGTATCTCTAATTAGTGTGGTGTTTTGTCTAGCAAAGGTATTAGGAAATGTTGGGGAACGTCGCATGGGAAACAAAAATTTTCCTACGCGCACGAAGACCTATCATGGTGATGTCCATCTACGAGAGGGGATGAGTGATCTACGTACCCTTGTAGACCGTACAGCAGAAGCGTTAGTGAACGCGGTTGATGTAGTGGAACGTCCTCATGTCCCTCGATCCGCCCCGCGAACAATCCCGCGATCAGTCCCACGATCTAGTACCGAACGGACGACACCTCCGTGTTCAGCACACGTACAGCTCGACGATGATCTCGGCCTTCTTGATCCAGCAAGAGAGACGGAGAGGTGGAAGAGTTCTCCGGCAGCGTGACGGCGCTCCGTAGTATGATGATGATCTCGTCTCAGCAGGGCTCCGCCCGAGCTCCGCAGAAACGCGATCTAGAGGAAAAACCGTGGAGGTATGTGGTCGGGCTGCCGTGGAAAAGTCGTCTCAAATCAGCCCTAAAACCTCCGTATATATAGGTGGGAGAGAGGGGACCTTGCCTTGGGGCTCAAGGAGCCCCAAGGGGGTCGGCCGAGCCAAGGGGGGGAAGGTCTCCCCCCCAAACCGAGTTCGACTTGGTTTGGTGGGTGGGAGTCCTTCCTTCCCTTCCCACCTCCTCTTTTTTTTTCTTTCTCTTTGATTTTTCTTCCAATGCGCATAGGGCCCTTTTGGGCTGTCCCACCAGCCCACTAAGGGCTGGTGCGCCACCTTCAAGGCCTATGGGCTTCCCCAGGGTGGGTTGCCCCCCCGGTGAACTCCCGGAACCCATTCGTCATTCCCGGTACATTCCCGGTAACTCCGAAAACCTTCCGGTAATCAAATGAGGTCATCCTATATATCAATCTTCGTTTCCGGACCATTCCGGAAACCCTCGTGACGTCCGTGATATCATCCGGGACTCCGAACAACATTCGGTAACCAACCATATAACTCAAATACGCATAAAACAACGTCGAACCTTAAGTGTGCAGACCCTGCGGGTTCGAGAACTATGTAGACATGACCCGAGAGACTCCTCGGTCAATATCCAATTGCGGGACCTGGATTCCCATATTGGATCCTACATATTCTACGAAGAACTTATCGTTTGAACCTCAGTGTTAAGGATTCATATAATCCCGTATGTCATTCCCTTTGTCCTTCGGTATGTTACTTGCCCGAGATTCGATCGTTAGTATCCGCATACCTATTTCAATCTCGTTTACCGGCAAGTCTCTTTACTCGTTCCGTAATAAAAGATCCCGCAACTTACACTAAGTCACATTGCTTGCAAGGCTTGTGTGTGATGTTGTATTACCGAGTGGGCCCCGAGATACCTCTCCGTCACACGGAGGTGCAAATCCCAGTCTTGATCCATACTAACTCAACTAACACCTTTGGAGATACCTGTAGAGCATCTTTATAGTCACCCAGTTACGTTGCGACGTTTGATACACACAAAGTATTCCTCCGATGTCAGTGAGTTATATGATCTCATGGTCATAGGAACAAATACTTGACACGCAGAAAACAGTAGCAACAAAATGACACGATCAACATGCTACGTCTATTAGTTTGGGTCTAGTCCATCACGTGATTCTCCTAATGACGTGATCCAGTTATCAAGCAACAACACCTTGTTCATAATCAGAAGACACTGACTATCTTTGATCAACTGGCTAGCCAACTAGAGGCTTGCTAGGGACAGTGTTTTGTCTATGTATCCACACATGTAAATGAGTCTTCATTCAATACAATTATAGCATGGATAATAAATGATTATCTTGATACAGGAATTATAATAACAACTATATTTATTATTGCCTCTAGGGCATAATTCCAACAGGAAAGCACCACATGTTAGAGGATCTATAACAATATAACTTCTATGTGAATGTGAACAAGCATGAATCATTACGTTGTCTTCCTTGTCCAATGTCCACTGTTTTGGCATATTATAATTAATGGGGGCTCACAGTTGTAAAATATGTCAAGGATAGTGTATTTTCATGTAAATCTTCTCTTCCCTTGTTAATTCTTTCATGTGTTTCATCGCCCACCAATGTTAGGTTTGTCAGCCTTCTACGAATTTTACCACTTACACTTTTCCTTATGTCATGTCACTACTTACTATAAGATTAGCATATGATCTTTTTCATCATTTTCCTTTATTTTGATTGCATCAAGAAAGAAAATAAGCAAAACTCGAACTAAAATTTATTATACAACTTTTACTCATTTCCATAGATAGATAGATAGATAGATAGATCACGAAACTAGCACTCAAAAGAAAGGATCGAACTAAACTTTTATTTGACTAATTCTCAAAATAACTAAAGATCAAACTAAGATGCATAAATATAATGAGAGTGATGTAGATACGACACTGGGGCACCTCCCCCAAGCTTGGCACAAGCTAAGGGGAGTGCCCATACCCGTGTACTAAAATCTCCTTTTTGGTGGTGAAGATGGTGGTCGATTCTTGGTAATGATGCCCCTCAGGATATGATTTTCCTCCTTGAGCTTGTTAACTTGTTGTTTGAGATCCATTATTTCCTTACATAGATTTACGGTGACACTTAAAGCACTATCCACCCATGGATGTATCGTGGTCGCGGAGAAAAAGCAACAATCTTTCTCAAGTTATCATAAGATATGAACTTAAGATTGGGACGTTTAACCGAACCTGGCATGACTGAGCTCGTGAATTCCTCGTGCCACCCATCAGATTGAAGGGGAGAAGAGAGTTCCTATTTGATAGTCTCTTTCAGATCCTCTCTTTTCAGCTCCATCCTCATCAGCCAAGCATCTTCTTCTATGTGGTTCGAGGAGGGAAAGACATGATGCTCGTCTTGATAGTTCTGATGGAAAAAACAGCACGAAACAAGAACAAAGGTTTTCTCCGTGGTACGGGGGTCAAATTATCGGGAGATATATATAGAGAGAAAAAATCAAATAAGGAAATATGTGTCCTACAAGAAAACGGAGCGAGGAAAGTGCGTGAGGGGTCCACTAGACATCAATCCAAAATCTATCATACTGCTAAAGCTTTTTACTTGGATCATCTTCGATCCCTATGTGCTCATGTTGAAACCCCAACTAGTTTAGTTGAGGGGAAATTTATTAGATGAGCATTCTTATTATGTGCGACACCGCGTATCTCAAAAGGGAAACTTTTATGGCATCATATTAATACTTTGCATTTCTATGCTTGAAATTTATGTGAAATATACGATTTTACTTGTTGTTCTGAAGACCCAAGAAACACCTTCCTACCAATGTGAGTTTAGTGATAATGGAATCTTATCTTCTTATGCTAAAGGTGTTTATAGTTATTATGATATGGAACAAATTGAAGAATTTTTTGCTTTTAAGGGTGCTTATGTAATTGCTTCTTTGACTCAGAAGTATGATGCTACTCTTTACAAATCTGAAAATTTTGCAATACTTCAATATTTCTATGAAAACTATGCTTCTAATACTTATGTTAAACTATATATTCAGGACTCCTCTGTTGTCCAAGGAGATACTAATATTTTGCAGGAGCCTATGGAAGAAGAAATTGATGAAAGTGTGAGCTCATTGGATGAAAAAGATGACGAGGAGAGTGAAGAACAAAAGGAGAAAGAGTGGATAAGCTCCTCGCGCCCATCTTCTGATGAGAGTAACTCTTCAACTCATACACTGTTTAATTTCCCTTTATGCTTACTGAAGGATGAATGCTATGATAACTGCTATGATCCCGTTGATTTTTTTGAAATATCCCTTTTTGATGAAATTTATGCTTGCTATGCTTGTGTCCAAGATGCCAATATGAATTATGCTTGTGAAGATGAACTTGCTATAGTTCCTTATGTTAAGAATGAAGTTGTTTCTATTGCACCCACACATGATAGTCCTATTATCCTTTTGAATTCTCCCAACTACATTATTCCAGAGAAGTTTGCTCTTAATAAGGATTGTATTGATGGGTTGCGTTTTAACATTACACATGATGATTTTTATGGATATAATATGCACATTACTTTTGCTCCTACTTGCCATTATTATGAGAGAGGAACTACATCTCCACGTCTTTATCTTTCCAACAAGATAAAATTGCAAGAAACTGCTTGTGCTATGTATTGGCCTTTACTTGATGTGCATGAATTGTTCTGTTTTGACATGTCGGTGCATAGGAAGAGAGTTAGACTTCGTAATTGGATGATATATGTTGCTTTTTTCTCACTACTAAATTACAAATCATTGTTAATTAAAATTGGTTTTGACATACCTTGGGATCCGGGTGGATCCATTACTTGAGCACTTAGGAGACAACCCGGAAGTTTTAAAGAGTCATATTATTTATGTTCTGTGATTTTATAAAGTTTAAAATCAAAAAATATGGAGGGGAACCCAATGTTTTTTAAAAAGGGAAGTGAAAGTGAGAAAGAGGAACACTGTTGAAGTGGGGGACGCCCTTGAACTTTGTTCATGCCCACGGAAACTTTGTGAACCTCGATTACATAAAGTTTTCCACAAAAATATTTATCCTCATTTACAAATCCATTTTATTGTAAAAATAATGTGCCAATATTTGCCTTTAGGATGATTAGATTGTTTGTTGGTATGTGCGGTGCAAAAGCAGAAACTTTGGCTGAAGTGCATGAATTTACCTCTTTTACCAAAACATCGAAAGTTACTTAATTTTTACACAGTAATGCTATGCAAATTTCTTATTTCATCCTAATGTTTCATAATTGTTTAAGTTACAGAAGTATCGTGTATCATCAATGTTCACATTACTACACATTGTCCTATTTTTGAAAGATTCTATTTTTGATGCATTGTTTTGATTGTTTTGATGAAACTATCGATTGTATCGGTGGTATAAGCCATGGAGAAGTTAATTAGAGTATATATAATGAAAAAAATGAATTTATTTACAATAGTACTTAAGGTAGTAATTTGCATTATTATACTAACGAATCTCACGAGTTTTATGTTAAGTTTTGTGTGGATGAAGTGTTCAAAGATTGAGGAGGTCTCGATATGAGGAGAAGGAGGAGATGCAAGAATTCATGCTTGGAGATGCCCAAGGCACCCCAAGTAAATATCCAAGGATACTCAAGCGTCTAAGCTTTGGGATGCCCCGGAAGGCATCCCATCTTTCTTCAACAAGTATCAGTATGTTTTCGTCTTTGTTTCATTCATGTGATATGCATAAATCTTGGATCGACCTATGTGTTTAGTTTTCACTTTTATTTTATGCACCATCCTGGTATGATATAGTCCATGGTTTATTTATATAATGCTCATTGCACTTCACTTATATCTTTTGAGTATGGCTTTATATAATTCTTCATGTGCTTCACTTATATCATTTGAAGTTTCGATTGCCTATTTCTCTACATATAGAAAACCGTTATTTGTAGAATGCTCTTGTGCTTCACTTATATTTATTAGAGCATGGTATTTTGTAGACATAATTAAACTCTCATGCTTCACTTATACCTATTTAGAGAGTCAAAAGGAATTGGTCATTTGCATGGTTAGTCATAAAATCCTACATAAAACTTGTAGATCACTGAGTATGATATGTTTGATTCCCTGCAATAGTTTAGCGACGTTAAGATAGTAATATGTGGGTGAACTACTTGATGATTGTGGATTAGTAAGAATATTGATGTTATGGTTTGTGATTCCCTAAGCATGCACGTATAGTCTCTGGTTATGCGATGAAGTTGGAGCATAATTTATCATTGATTGAAATCCTTTGTGATGTTATAATCGGAGTCGCACGATGGTTAACTCCTCCCAACCTTGTCCCTTGGGGCATGGTGGTTGTGCTTTGCTTTGAGAGATCTAATAAAATCTTCAATAAGCATGTGAGTTCTTTATGACTAATGTGAATCCATGGATTATATACACTCTTACCTTTCGCAATTTGCTAGTTTCTATGGTACCATGCATTGCCCTTTCCCACCTCACGAGTTGGTGCAAACTTCACAGGTGCATACAAACCCCGTGATATGATGTACTCTATCACACATAAGCCTTATTTTATCTTCCCCAAAACATCCACCATACCAACCTATTCTGGCATTTCCATAGCCAATCCAAGATATATTGCCATGCAACTTCGATCGTTTCCGTTTTGATGACTTGAGCATTCAATGTCATATTGCTTTGCATGATGTAAGATAGCTAGCATGATATTTCCATGGATTGTCCCTTTTTTATGTCTGTGCTACACTAGATCATTGCACATCCTCGTACACTACCGGAGGCATTCATATAGAGTCATACTTTGTTCTAGGTATCGAGTTGTAATATTTATTTATAAGTAAATAGAAGTGTGATGATCATCATTATTCATTATTATAGCATTGTCCCAATGAGGAAAGGATGATGGAGACTACAATTCGCCCACAAGTCGGGATGAGACTGCACACGAAAAATGAAAAATGGGGGAGGCCAAATGAGCCCACCACAAAAAAAAGAGGAAGAAAGAAAAAAAGAAACAAAGAGAGAAAAGAGAGAAGGGGAATGCTAATTCCACACTTGTGCTTCAAATTAGCACCATGTTTTTCAGATGGAGAGTCTCCTATGTTGTCACTTTCATATACTAGTGGAAAATTTTCATTATAGAGTTTGATGCGCACCCACTTAGTTTTGATATTGAGCTTTCATACACTTTTATTAGTGCATCCATTGCATGGCAATCCCTACTCCTCGCATTGATATATAATGATGGGCATCTCCATAGCCCGTTGATACGACGAGTTGATGCGAGGCTTTCTTCTTTACTTTTATCCCTTTCATACCTACCGCCATATTATATTCCACCTTTATGCAATATTCATGGTTCACGCTCATGTATTCAATGAATAATAAAAAGCTTAAGCGCATTAAAAAGTACCATCCAATTGCTTGATTTGACACTTGGGTGCTCATGATTTATACCTTATGCTAGGAAGACCAAACATGACATGCTATTTGATTTGTAGGAATAACATTCTCCAAGCATTGTTATTTTGAAAGGACATGATTGTTTGCTAGTAATTATGAGTATGGATGTATTTTTGTCAAATGATAGACTACTGCCTTGAATCACTTGTATCTTAATATTCATGCCATGATTAGACATTTATTCAAGACTATGTTAGGCAGCATTCCACATCAAAAATTATTTTTTTATCACTTACCTACTCGAGGACGAGCAGGAATTAAGATTGGGGATGCTCATACATCTGTGACATATCTATAATTTTTGATTATTCCATGACAATATTATAGAACTTTCACATATTTTTGGCAACATTTTATATCAATTATTGGAGTAATATATTGATCCGGTGCCAAGCGACAGTTCATATTTGTTGCATTTTTTCGCAGAATATCCATATCAAACAAAGTCCAAACGCGATAAAAATTGATGGAGAATTATTTTGTAATATATATGCTTTTCGGGAGGTGGAATCAATGTAAACGGAGGCCCACAAGATCCATCACCCACCATGGTGCGACCCATACCCCCTGGAGCACCCTGCCCTCTAGTGGCCACACCGTGAGTCGGTTGGGGCTCTTCTTCAGGCACAAGAAAGATAATTTATGAAAAACAATCATGTAAAAATTTCAGCCCAAATCGGAGTCATGGATCTCCGGGAATTTAAGAAACGGTGATGGGCCAAACAACAAAAACGCGAAATAGAAGAGAACAGAGAGGGGGATCCAATCTCGGAGGGGCTCGTGCTCCTCCGCCGTCATAGAGGCCATGGTACAGAGGGGGAACTCTCCTCCATCTAGGGGGGAGGCCAAGGAAGAATAAGAAGTAGCGTGTCTCTCTCCTCCTCTCTCTCGATGGCGCCGGAGTGCCGCCGGGCAAGGAGCGTGACGGCGATCTACATCAACAATCTTGTCGGCGTCAACACCAACTCTCTCCCTCTCTATGCAGGAGTGTAATACCTCTTTTTCCTCTGTGACTCTCTACTTAAACCTGATTCTCCGCACTACATATTATTTCTAGATGATATGTGGCTATCTTATGATGTTTGAGTAGATCTATTTTGTCATATGAACTAATTGGTGAAATTGCTATGATTAGTTGAATTTTCTTGTGGATATGTTGCTCTCCTTTAGTGTTCCTCATTGAGTGTGCATGTGGATGACACCATAGGGTTAGTTTTATGTTGATAGGACTATGCATTGAAGGGCAAGAGTGATAGAATATTTCTTCCTAAGATACAAATTTATGCATAATAGGATTGAACGGGGACCAATATATATCTGAACGCTATGGTTGGGTTTTGCCTTAATGAATGTTATTAGTTACAGATGATTGCTAATAGTTCCAATCATAAGTGCATAGAATTCCAAGTAACTGGAGACATGCTAGTAGTGTCCTCTCCCACATAAAAACTTGCTATTGGTCTAGTAACGTAGTCAATTGCCTAGGGACAAATCCTTTTCTTGTGTTGCACAAAAAGCTTTCTACTAAACAACCCCTAACTTTTATTTCCATGCTCCTTATTTTCTTGCAAAACAACACCTAACTTTTATTTACTTGTTCTTTAATATCTTGCAAACATATCTATTACACCTACTAATTAAGTACTTCTAGTTTCTTTCCCGCAAAATAGTTTCATACTTGTTTTAGGAAAAATGAGCGTTAGAGTGCATAGATTTGTATCGCTGGTCGATAGAACTTGAGAGAATATTAATTCTACCTTTAGCTCCTCATTGGGTTAGACGCTCTTACTTAACTAAAAAGGCTACAAACGACCCCCTACACTTGTGGGTTATCACATGTTGCATCAAAATTGTGTTTCTATCATTTACCTACTCGAGGACGAGCAAGAATTAAGATTGGGGATGCTGATACCTCTCCAACTTTATTATTCCATGCTATTATATTATTAATCTTGGATACTTTATATGCAATAATATGCTATTTTATATCATTTTGAAACTAACCTATTAACCCAATGCCTAGTGTGAGTTGTTGTTTTGTGCTTGTTTTGGGTTGTCCAGGAAATCAGTACCAAACAAAGTCAAAACTCTATGAAACTTTTTGACGACTTCTTTCGAGAAAAAAGAGACCCTATGATCTTTCGTAGGAGACGAGAAGTGAAACAAGGATAAGGCAAGGCAACAGGGCGCGCCGAGGGGGTAGTCGTGCCCTAATGCCTTGTGGGCCCCTTGTGGCTCCATATGACCTAACTACACGTTTGTAAATTAACTAAAAGCAGGAAACCAACAAAGATCCACGAGAAACACTTTTTCATCGTTGCAAGTATCTGTTCTGCCATGAACCCATCAGGAGACCATTTCTAGTGCCCCGCGGGAGGGGGAATCAATCACGGAGGCCATCTACATCAACCTTGTTGCCTCTATGATGATGTGTGAGTAATCCACCATCGACCTACGGGTCCATAGCTAGTACCTAGAGGGCTTCTTATCTCTGTGTGATCTTCAATATAATGTATGTCGTGATTCTCGCGATGATCTATCCTCTTTTGCGGTGTGTTTGTTGGGATCTGATGAATTGTGGGATTATGAACATATTATTCGTTGAAAGTAATCGAGTCTTTTCTGAATTCTGTTATGCATGATTTTTATAGCTTCATATTTCTCTTTGATCTATCCATTTGGTTTGGTCGACTAGATTGATTTATCTTCAAATGGAGTGGTGCATCATAGTAGGTTCATTATTGCGGTGCTCTATATATATCCTAGTGATAGAAGGGGACAAGACACGTATTTGTATTGTTGCTACTAAGGATAAAACGATAGGGTCTTAACATATTGCTTGTCTTACTTTGTGGACATCATGTCGTCTTTGTCTAAGCATTACTCTATTTGTCATGAACTTAATACCTAGAGAGGAAAGCATAGAAGTGCTCTTGAAGTGGAGTAATAGTAGTATATGCACATTAGAGTCGGTCTACTTGTTTATGGACGTGATGCCTATATACACATAATATTTGTTGTGAATAATATGTCATAACTATGCGCTATTCTCTCAATTGTCCAACAATAATGTGTTTACCCACCATTGCTAAGTTCAAGAGAGAAGCCTTTAGCGAAAACTATGGCCCCGGGTCTACTTAATTATATTGTTAAAAACTCAATTTACCTTGGGGACATTTATTTGCTTTTATTTACTTTTGTTATTTATATCATATGTCTATCAGAATTAAGCTTTGCAAGTAACGAGTTCAAGGGTCTTAACAATCCTTTGGGCTGTGTTGGGTGCAAGTGTATGGTTTTGTGTGTGTACATGCTCACGACAAGAGTTTGCTTGGTTATCCTATTGGTTCGATAACCGTGGTTCTCATAGAGGGAAATACTTATCTCTACTATACTGCATATCCCCTCCTCTTTGGGGAAAAACCCAATGTAGTTTACAAGTAGCAATATGTGATGTGTTACCCCTATCACGTAAAGGAAACATATTGGCAAAAACTTCAAGACTCTACATTTTGCTTTAAGTGATCTTGATCACATTCAGTCCATAGGAAAGCAAATACGATTAATTGGGGATGAGTTATTGGTTATGATCTGGTTGCTCACGTGCTTAGAGATTTGTCACCAATACCCTCAACCACATTCTCAAAACAACCTGTTCAAAACCCAAAATGCCAACTCACTCCCACCGATCCACTCCTATCCGGTTCCACTAAGTTCTCATCAAGAGAGTGCCACATCCAAACCCTAACTTTTCAGTGCTACCGAGAAAGCATTCAGTAAGGCTGAAGAGCAATGACTGATACGTCTCCAACGTATCTATAATTTTTTATTGTTACATGCTATTATGTTATCATTTTCGAACACTTCTAGGCACTTATCTACCAATTTATATTGTTTTTGAGCACTAACCTATTGACTTAGTGCCATATGTTAGTTGTTGTTCCTGCGTGTTTTTCCACTTTCCAGGTTCCATTACCAAAGGAATGCCAATTGACCTTAAACTTTTGGTGATTTTTTTCTCGACCAAAAGAAGACCCTGGAGCATCGGAAGAAGGCCGGGAGGCACACGAGGCCCCCACAAGCCATTAGGGCGCGACCTGGGGCCTGACCTGATGGCTTGTGGACGCCTTGTGGCTCTACTGACCCCGTTCTCTGGCTTATAAATTCCTATTTACCCTAGAAACTCCAGAGGAGGTCCCAAAACACTTTTTACGCTCCCACAAGTCTCCGTTCCAAGGGGAAGCCATCTAGAGATCCGTTTCAGCACTCCGTCGGAGGTGGGATTGATCACGAAGGGCTTCTTCATCAACATCGTTGCACTCATGATGATGTGTGAGTAGTTCACCATAGACCTACGAGTCCATAGCAGTACCTAGATGGCATCTCTCTCTCTCTCTTTGGTCATCAATACAATGATCATCGCATCTTCGCTTTGATCCGTACGATGTAGCTCTTTTGTACGGTGCGTTTGTTGGGATACGATGAATTGTGGGTTTATATTCAGATTATTCATGATAAATATTTGAGTCCCCTCTGATATATAATATGATTCTTATGTGCATGATTATGATAGCTTCGTAAACTTCTTGGGTGAGAGATGTGCGTTGTAGTAGGTTCAACCTGGCGAGTTGCTATATCCTAGTGACGGAAGGGGACAAGTTGCATCTTTGTGTTTCTGTACTAAGGGTAAAACGATAGGGTTCATTCATATTAGTTGAGTTTACTTTGTCTACATCATGTCATCTTACTCCAAGCATTACTTCATTTGTCATGAACTTAATACATGGAGAGGCAAGCATAGAAGCGTTCTTGAAGTGAAGTAATAGTAATAGGTGCAAGCAGGAGCCGGCCTATTTGTTTATGGACGTGCTTCGTATATTTACATGATCATTGCCGTGAAAATCCCATAACTATCCGCTCTTCTATCAATTTCCCAACAGTAATTTGTTTACCCACCGTATGCTTATTCTCATGAGAGATTCCACTAGGGAAAGCTATGGCCCCGGGTCTATTCACAACATATTGCTAAAACCTTCAACACCTTGCTTCCATTTATTTGATTTTATTTCATTTTGCATTTTACAATTATCTACAATAGTCTAAACACCTCATTCGCTAGAAAATAACGAGACCAAGGGGATCGACAACCCTCTTGCCCGCGTTGGGTGGAAGATGTCTGTCCTTTTGTGTGTAGCTGCTGAAGACGATAGTGGATTGATATTCCTGTTGGTTCGATAAACCTTGGTTTCATAACTGAGGTAAACACGTACCCACTTTGTGCTGTGATTACCCGTTCCTCTTCACAGAAAACTCAACACAGATCACGAGTATCATGAAGGATTTCTAGCGCCTTTGCCGAGGAATAGCATCACCAACAATCAAGTAACTCCACACAAAAATTCATTCACTTGTTCCCCTTTTTATTTTTTGGTATATTTAGTTTATCTCATAAAAAATAAAAAAATATTTATCTTTGCTTGCTTAGCTTGTCACTAGGTTGCATCTTCACTCTCTAGTTTGCTTGAAAGTAGTTGTCATGTCTGAATTTGAGAAAGTTATCGTTGAAAGTGCTAGTGAAGATAATACTAGTGAGTTGGATGAAGCAGGATTAGAACTTATTAACCCCATTCATGACCCACCTATGGATCAAGTCCTTACCACTAACACTCACACAACTCTAAATTCTAAAATTTATCATGTGGGTAGTGGGAACATTATTGGTAAGAATGACATCCAAAAATACCTTGAGTTTTTGTTAGCTTCACCTCTCGTTAGAGAACTATACTTGATGAAACAAATTGTTATGTGGATGCTATCACTAGGCTTATTTTTGTAAGTGCATCTAGTGCCCCTTAGTGATTTTGGTGTATTTAGGACTTATAGGTTAAGAGACTGATATATTTGTGAGTGTAGACATGCTCTATAAGTCGCTGAGGAGTTTGAGTTATTCAAAGAATATCGACCCCTAAAAATGTATGTCTCCGGGTGAAGACTTTGGTATTTCCTCTGAAGACTTTGAAAGTGAGGAAATTGGTGTGTTCGCAAAGAAATGGATGGTCTCTGAGAAATTTGCTCTAACTGAGGAGTTAGCTCTTCGATAGTTTGAATCACCAACCTGTGAGGAACATGAGTGAGATGAGGACTTTCATAGCCGAAATGTTCCGGCCGAGGCTATGCTGCGCGCTAGCTGTTCTCGACCTTATCCACCTAACGGTCATATCATTAGGGCATTTTTGCCAATTCATGTCAGGATTGCTCCCTGGCTATAATAGTCGCCCCCATAACCACTAGTTAGTTGGCTGCTCCGTGAGAAAAAGTGACACTTGTCATTGGAGAGCAACCCACTCCTCGAAGACTTTGAGAGAAAATCATTAGTGAGGAAAAAGCCCAAACACCAAAACCAAAACCCCAAAGTGATTGAGCATCACTCAAGAGATTGTTCATGTGTGGAAACGACGCTTGTTACCTTTGAGGACTATGCATCCTCCAGACGGTTATGCGTCTTGGTCTAGAGCATCGAGCAGGCGAAAGTGGATCGTCGGGTGACCAAGTTTTTGAGGGTTTGGAAGTATGCCCTAAAGACTTACCACGAGTGTTGGGCGAGGATTGTGTGTCCTTACCTCAAGAAGAATACGGTAAGGACTTAGTGTCGTGGGGTTGTGTGTCCTTTCGTTTAAATACCAAGCCGCTCCAAACTAGACGTAGAACTATCACAACAGTTGGAACTAGGTCATCAAATCATTGTCCTCATTGAGCACTGGGTTCTAATTCCTCAACCATTTCATTTCCTCAATTGTATGTTGACGACTTTGATATTTACTATTTGAAGAATTTGACTGAAGACATTCTCAAATTCCTCACCTCAAATTCTTCACTTAAGTTACCCGTCACCTGCTTATCCTGATCACGCTACCTGTGCAACCTGAACATTTTATTTTACTATGACAACTAAGCTATCATCGTTTTGCACATCTGTTTGTGTGGGGACCCCGACTTATAAGTCGTGATCACCAGATGTACATGCTTAGTGATCCCAGAGATCAGTGCTCACTGAACACACAGAAACCGAATAACAAGAGTCATACATCCATACATACTGTATCATACAAATGAGGACCATTGATGTCAAGTCTTACATAGGTGGGGCCTTGAAGGCTAACACACCAAACTCAACTAATAGTAGAAATCTTGGTTGAAAGCGTGAACCCATGCCATCAGCCTTGACCTACATCCATTTTGACTGGAAGCGTCCAAGCTCGCAGGAACGTCACCAACGTACTCTTCACCATCTCCTATTCTCTCTTACCTGGTCAATGGAATAACCAGTGGCAGGCCAATGAGTACTTTCAATGTACTCGCAAGCAACCCATGCTTGGAAAAAGGCAGTAACAAAGTATGACATAGCACTGATATTCTTATTTTTGCGGAAAGCTATTTTTTCCTACTGCTACAACATGATCAAGTTCTTGGGCGACAAGCAGCACAAGGCATAGCGATAACCTTGTGAACAAGCTACGAATATCAATATCAACCGAGGTTGAACATCCCATGTTCACCCATCATGCCAAGTCACCTGACTTAGCTCTAACATCATCTTTCCCATGTATCCATCTTTCCCTCATTTTACCCCACACACACTCACACTTGGTTTATGCGGAAACCACTAGACATAGTTTAAGATGCACCACCCAACTGTCTTTGACCACGGACACGGCTATTCGAATAGCTTTACACTCTACAGAGGTTGCATGCTGTACCCACAAGACTCGGGGAATTACCGTGTCATCCACAACTCGTGGTATATAACATACCCGAGGTAAGCACCTGAACAATGCCTTTCCCATGGTGACACTGAACAAAGAGTCCACTCGGTTGGTACACAGCCCACATGATTTACATCCTACAAGCCTCGCCCTGGATTGTGTCATCCATGGAGGGACCAACGGTGTGCCCGAAACCTGTAAAATTAACATAGTCGTCCTACCCGGCACGACAACGTATTGAGAGTGACCACATCACTCCCACCACTAGTAATGCGGTCTCTCTTCTAGTATCGACCAAGGTAATCAGTACGGCCCCGTCCCATAAGGGGTATCATGGTCGCACATGTAAGATTGGGCCGGTCGACAAAACTTAAATCTAATCCCATTTCTGAAACCACACACACAAACCTTTCTTGGTACACCACTTCTTCCTCAAGTGGTCATCCATCTCAACACCATCACCCTCAGGCATTAGTGGCACCCGACGGTTTTTTGAAAATGCCTTTGTAACACACCCTTCATCGTCATCATGCATATACACATCCCCTTCTTGCGCAGAAACTACTAGGAGCTAACTATAGCCCACCTGCACAACCCTCATAGGTGGTAGGGTCGTGCCCAAGTGCAGGTTTTAACGAGGTGTTCTTCCGGGACAACCCAACAAGGGGGTCTCCGATTCAACAGGAATATATGCATAAGTAAGGCATCATATGGGATGCAAGTAAAAGCTTCTTATGCATGGTCAAAGGGCTGCTTGGGTTGCTCAAATAAGTCTTTGGGGTCTTCGAGGTCTTCTGGTCCAACTCCGAGTACTTCGTGTATTTTTCCAACTATCGTCGAAAACAACAGCGATTAGCCACACAACAAGCAGAACACAGAGTGCTTTGTAAATAGGAGTTTTATTACTCTTGGACATCTCTGGTTATAATTAAAATGCCTAAGGTTGTACTAGGGGAGTTGGATCACAAGAGATTTCTGAATGGTGGAAATGGAGGCATCACTAGCCCCACAAGAAGTCTATAGAAACATTTCTGTTGATAATGAGTGGGGGCACTCATTTAATAGGGCATGATTTTAGAAATATTAAGGAAGTTGTTTCACTAGATTTTGTGTTGGTATGACTTTCGAATGGATTTTCTAACATGGAATAAATAGGAATAGGTGCTATTTAATTGATGCAACAGAAATATGGCAGAGAAAAATGTTGACTAAGGCTAGAAAACTAGAACATGATTTTATAAGTCTGTGAAAATAGGAATCACTCCATTTGGAGTTGATTTGAGCTCTCTACGAATTTTACAAGGTGGGGTTTTCAATATTCAAATCTGAATTCGAATATTAGCAACGGAGAAAGTTCTTGTGGAAAAATGTGCAAAGCACATATTTGGATAGGCAAGGATTTTAGGATTCTGTAGAAATTTGAACCAACATTTTTGGAGTTGAAATGATTTTTTATGATTTAAATAGTGTCTCTGGAAAAAGAAAAGGAGGGAAAGAATTTACCTAAATGGGCCAGACTGACTGCGCAACATAGGGCACCGGCGTGGAATAGCGATTGGGTCGGCTCGTAGCTCAGCTTCGCCTGCACAGCTGCCACGTCGAAGGCGCACCTGCCGGAAGGCGCTTTCAGCACAGGGAGGCGCAAAAAGCTCAAGGGTGCCTCCACTTAAGTGGCGCGGCCCACCTGGCTGCTTCACTGGCCGGCCGACAGGCGGGGCCCGCTGTCAGGATCATCTCCCTCCTCCCGCTTAGCGAGAGCAGGAGCAGGGGAGACCGGCCGAGCCTGCACTCGCGGCATAGGGCGTCTCCCCCGATGCTTCGGCCATGTGCGTGCTCGGGGTGATGAGCCGCATTCGCATGGGCCTCCATTTTTGGCGGGGAAGCACCGGGGCAAGTGGGGCCTTGGCCGTGATGGGCCAGACGACGGGTGGCCGTTGTTGCGGTGCTCCGACGATAGGAGGAAGGAGGGAAGAGCGCTGGGGGGGTATCTGGAGATGTTGGGGAGCTCAGGTGGAGGATAGAAGGCGAGAAGGTCTCGAGAATGCTCGGATTTTGGAGGGGACCGGCGGGAGTGCTCCGGCCATTGCCGAGGTGGAGAAGCCTAGAGGAAAATTACTCAGCCCCGGAGGCTTAGTGGGGGTGGAGAGGGAGTGAAGTGGCCGAGAGGAGGCTCGAGGAGGGCCAAATGGAGAGGGGACGACGAAGGGGAGCTTGGGTCCGCCTCTGGTGCACTCTAGTGCGGCCAGCACACGCGGCCTGGGCGGCTTGGAGTCTTTTTGGTGTCATGGAGGGGGTCAAAATGGGTAGAGGAGTCCTCTGGCGCGCTGAGACATACTGCCACAGCCGGACACGAGCTGCAAGACAAGGACAAGGTGCACAACACCGTTTCTGCATGCCAGGGAGGTGGTCACCGTGTGCATTCATGTCCAGAGTGGCCTTTTGGTTATCAAAGTTGTCTCGCATGCAAGGCATGCGTGTAGGAGTGTGATTGAGGAGTTTGGCCTCATATGGGGTAGTGCAGGTGGGGCTTCCTTTGTGATTAAGTTTGCAACAACAAACTTTGGGCTAGTACATAGTATTTTTTGTGTGTGAGGATTTTGAAATAAAACCTTGTCTAGTAGTCTTAGGCATGGAAGGACTACAAGACTGCGAAGTTTTAGATCGAGGAGAGGAGTGTAGCTAGCACTTGTAGTTCAAGGCCACATTTGTGCCAAAATCAAGTTTCAGATGGGCTGCTCATATTTTCCATATGACCATGCCATATCTTTGCTTGAAATAGTGCATTGGCATAGTAGAGATGCTCTCTAAGGATGTGGGGCATTGGCTTGAATAGAATTATTGCAACAGAGTAAAAGAGGGGTTGTCAAGGTAAAAAGAAGAGGTAAAGAGATGGAGTCACCCTCCAATAACTGCCACGGGCCATGGCATGGTTACTCGGGGTGATAGAGGGATAGATGAAGTTGTGGTAAAAGTTTGAGCTCAAGGAGATTAGTAGAAGGGGTCAAAGGAGCAAGTTTGGTAAGTGAGCAGAAGGTGTTTGATGGGTGTTAGGGCTAGCAAATGGATTCCAATTGCTATGAAACTTAACAGAATTACCTGATATGTCAAAATGAGCTTGTACATCAAATTGGAGATTTGATGAAGAAAGTTTTCAATGTAGTCTTGAAAACCCCAAGAAATAGGCAGAAATGACTTTTCGAAGATAAACTCATGCAATTTAATTCCCACAAATGCACCACTTGTGTGGTGACATTATTTAAGCATTATAGCATGCCCAAAAAGTTTGAGATCAATATATCTATCTTTTATCTATCTATCTATTATACAAAAGGTAAAATACGGGTTAAAATTAGAGGAATATGCTAGAAAATCTCACGTTGATTAGAAACATCGGACTGTTTATTTGATCGAGTAAAAAATTACAACCGTCTATGTTGGACTAATTTACCCACCTCTGCCATTATGTAAAATAAGCTTTCATGTTTACCCCTTCAAAAAATACTTTCACGTTTACTATTTTCACTCGGCCTCCTCCACCACGTAGCCATCTAGCGCTGGCCAGTGGAACCTCCTGCTACTGTGGACATCTGTATCACGGCTTACCTTTTGCTGTTCGTCGTGTGGTCCAGCCACTTCTCTAACGTTCTCTGAGCCATGATCAAACACGGAAATAATTGAAAGGTTCTCTCAGCTGCCAATCTGCATCACAAAGAGGGTCATCGGAAAGCAATCTGACACCTACGACCAGCCTCAGTCGTTCCTCATGGTCTCATGGTTTTAGGCTGATTCCTGAATGTCGATGATAATCTCTTGCACATGACGGCAACTTGCACCTCAAACTTGGACCTATGGCAGGTTAGCACGTACTGTGAGATTGCTGCAGCTTTAGCTACACATAAGCGTAAACCATGGCTTGGAATTGCATGCTCAGTGATTAAATTATTATTTTTACTAATGTTTACGCATGAATGACTTCTCTGTTCAGTTCAACACCGGCAAGCTGCTTTCACTCGCTCCTGGGTTTAGAACAAAACCAAAAATTGGTCTACTTAAGCGTTGATCTCCTGTCTTCGGTAGCGGTGTCAGCGACTCTGGATATGACCAGCATCAGTCACGCCTCTACACGAGCTTCTACGCCATTGATTTGCCTTAAGGTGAGCTTGAGGAATATGCCTCTTCTATCTATATACAAATTGGCTTCTATTTTAGATTATCATTATTTTCTTTCGCTGAATTTCCACTGGGACAATTAATCGAACACATATAAATATATATAGAGTCACGATCCAAACCTTTCCATCTCTGAGGCCGTTCACGACCAAACATCGTATTTCCACAGCTTAAAGTTCTAACCACGCGTGAATCTAGATTGCCTTTTAGAAAAATCATGGAATCCATCTCATGGTTTGTTGGTTCATATGTTGTACTGTATGACAAAAGCTCCCTGGGTTGATGATATTAAAATATATTTAGGAGTATAAACATTCACATCAAATTTTCCTTCAAGACCTACCATGTTTTTACGTTTGATTGTGTTTTTCTTACTTTGTTAAGTTTCTGAAGTTGCACCTGTAGATAAAGGCTTTTCCTTGAGACAATTATCTTGCTTACTAATCGTCTCGAAAGAAAATCTTCGTATGCACAAAATGTTCAATATCATGTTGTGATGTGCTTCACGTGTGTGCTACTTCTACTTGCCTACAAGCATATTTCACTATGCTTCTAAGTCGCATGTCTTGAGATAAACACACTTTAACATACATATACCATTAATTTAGGTAATATATTTTTCTTAAGTTTGCTTTTACTAGCTATAAAATTGTCTTTTATCATAGCTATATATGAACTCTCTAATGCCTGGGGGGGGGGGGGGGGGGGGCTTCTATCTGCATACATGTCATTGATTTCACTATAATCCTAAAATCATGTGTGTTATAGAGAAACCGAATCTTAACGTGCACACCATTCAGGTTAGCCTATTTTTTCATCTTCCTTTTTTTTAATTACAATGATTTTCTCATTTAATGTATATTTATATTCTAAAAAAAATTGTTTCTGTAATTGTTTTTGCTTTCAAAGTATGGTTATTTTTTTTATTATGTTCACTAGACTACATATCGATATTATTTGGTTTTTTCCTATTATTCCAATATATATAGTGACATAAAAAATGATCGCACTCACTGGACTACATATCGATATTATGTCCTAAAGCTGACCATTCTACCAAACTGTTTGTAACAAGAACAAACTAAGTACAAAGTTGTTCAATTCGCCCATGTATACCCAGTAAAACAATGATTCAAGTGGCATTTACATATGCAACACACTTTCAAGTTAGTAATTTCTTCCCTTTGAACATTTGGCAGCCTTCTTGCGAGATCCAATATTTCAATATATACCTGCATCCAATAAACACTTATCGTCTCCTTTCCAAATTGTGATCACAAAATGGGAAAACATACAAAGTAAATATCATTAAATCATGGTATGATAGCTTACTCTCGGTGCGTAGTTATATATTTTTATAGCTTATTGGTACAAGTAATTGAACCCTGGCGACAATATATCTTTCAGTACAACAATTATAATTTTTCTACTTATAAATATTTTGAGTCCTATATAGTTAGAAACCGAAATTTTGTGAGACTTTTTTCTTCTACTTGATTTTGATTACAATTGGCAAAAAGTCTATTGTATTTCTTCAGATGTTGTGCTCAACGATCAAGATGAATAAATGTGGAAGATTATGGTGATAACAAATGCAACAACTTTACATCGTATTCCCATCACTTTAATTTCTGTTGTTTTCTTAAATTTTTAGATATCTCATGGAAATATTTAGATATCTTGATGTTTAGACCAATCCAGTTAGGATATCAATCTGATTTATTATGTTCATATTACCAAACCACACATACACCTCTAATTTCTATTCTATATAGATAGACAACCTCCTAGGTCACCAGATTCTTGTCGTTAGAAGGTCCATTATTCACCACTTCAATAAACTTTGGTGTGAATATTTTATTTATGTTGTCGTTACCTCAACTTTGTCCTTAATTGAATTGGAAGAACCATTGCTTTCATATTGTGTTCTCCCTAGTAGCATGTGGCTTTACATGTTTTGTTAATTTGGCAATCACTGCAGAATTAGCACTTCATCAAACGGTATTCAGTGCTCCACAAATGACACATATTGTTCTACAAGACTAAAATATTTCTATCGAATCCGTCTTACAGTTAGCTGAATTATATTCGCTTTCATATAAATTTTTGTCATAACATTTGTGGTGTATTTAAAAGCATATGATTTTAAATAGTGTAACTAAAATAGGTACAGTATTCGAACATTTTCGACACACAAAATGTGTCGCCCTCACATTTGCGAGGGTCACTCTGCTAGTTGGAAAAACTTCACAATGTAAATTTTCCCAATCCTAGAAATCAACAGAGAAGGTTTTGAGGGGTTCTGGACAAGTTAATCTATTGTCCTTGATGCACCACTTGTTGTGGATACATCATTGGAGCATAAAAAAACATGTCCACAAATTTTGAGCACAATTGGAGACACTTGGCAATGTAGAGTTGTTCAAATTTGGATCTGGACAAGTAGGGTTTTGGAATATTTAGCTGAAACAAACCAACTTGGATTGAGATGAAACTTGGAAAGATCATCACATATATCATGTATGACATGCTAGAATTTTACTGTAATTTATTGATAATATTTCAAATGGAAATATTCCAAAAGCTTGAAATAGGCAGAAAGGGTTTTGAAGGGTTTTATCCAATATTTTTTAGAGGACCATGTGTTGAAACTCTTATATATGGAATATATATATATATCCACTCAGTTTCTCTAAATTCTATCAAATATTTTGAAAGCAAGAAAATTAATCTTTCTTTGTAAAAGACCATTTTTGGCCTAAAAAGGTATTTAAATAAAATAGGAAAATAACTTTTCAAATAATGATTTTGTGATTTTGGGAAGTTTTTTTGGTAATAGGATTTAAATAAAATATTTATGGCAAAACATCCCCCTAAATTGAGGACTTGTAGTACAAATCTCAACTCAGGGATTTTTGAAAGCTTGAATCAAATAAATGTTTTTTGGTCAAAACAGTGTTTGGTAAATATAGTTTGTGGTCCTATGCACATGGTATGATCATTGGACAAAGGTGTGGGTCAAGGAGATAAGCCTAGACAATAGTAGGAACCCTGTGATTTAAAACACAAGCAAACAAGCAGCAAGCAACAATCACATCAAGCATCACAAGCATTCACAAAATTTTTAATTGATCCTAATTTTTGAGCTATTTAGTTTAGCCAGGAGAGTCAAAACAACGGTGTGACATGCCTTACCCCCTTCAGAAAAATCTCGTCCTCGAGATTTGTTATTATGTTGTGCTGAGCAAAGCGGAAACAAAATATATTGAAACATGTGGTCCAACATGGTTACCATAGAAGTGCTAATAATTGGTGCATCTCGGGTTTACGGCAATTTTTTGAAAAAGGAACAATTTCCAATTGCTCTTGTCGTACCCGGGCGCAGAGTGCCCTCTCTGCCGGACAGGTGGGCCCATGTCCCACTCTCAGTCTCTTCTCCCTTCCTCCAACCCTCCTACTCCTTCTTCTCCTTGCATGCTCTTTGTTGGAAATATGCCCTGGAGGTAATAATACAATAGTTATTATTATATTTCCTATTTCAAGATAATCGTTTATTATCCATGCTATAATTGTATTGAATGGAAGCATAAATGAATGTGTGGATATATAGACAAAACTATGTCCCTAGTGAGCCTCTAGTTGACTAGCCTATTGGTCAAGGATGGTTAAGGTTTCCTAACCATAGACAAGTGTTGTCACTTGATGATGGGATCACATCATTGGGAGAATGATGTGATGGACGAGACCCACACTATAAACGTAGCATGTGATCGTGTCATTTTGTTTCTATTGTTTGCTGCATGTCAAGTATTCATTCCTATGATCATGAGATCATGTAACTCACTCACACCGGAGGAATGCCTTGTGTGTATCAAATGTCGCAACGTTACTGGTGACTATAAAGGTACTCTACAGGCATCTCCGAAGGTGTCCGTTGAGTTAGCATGGATTAAGACTGGGATTTGTCATTCCTGTGACGGAGAGGTATCTCGGGGCCCACTCGGTAATACAACATCACATACAAGCCTTGCAAGCAATGTGACTAAAGAGATAGTCACGGGATCTTGTATTACGAAACGAGTAAAGAGACTTGCCGGTAACGAGGTTGAAATAGGTATATAGATACCGACGATCAAATCTCGGGCAAGTAACATACCTAAGGACAAAGGGAATGGTATACGGGATTATATGAATCCTTGGCATAGAGGTTCAACCGATAAGATCTTCGTAGAAGATGTAGGATCCAATATGGGCATTCAGGTCCTGCTATTGGATATTGACCGAGAAATGTCTCAGGTCATATCTGCATAGTTCTCGAACCCGCAGGGTCTGCACACTTAAGGTTCGGTGACATTTCGGTATAGTTGAGTTATAGGTGCTGGTGACCGAAGTTTTGTTCGGAGTCCCAGTTGAGATCCTGGACGTCATGAGGAGTTTCGGAATGGTCCGGAGATGAAGATTAATATATAGGATTGTTGCATTTGGCTTCCGGAAGGATTTCGGGAATTACTGGTAAAGTACGGGGAGTGAAGAATGGGTTCTGGGGTTTTACCGGGAGGGGCCACCCACCCGGGAGAGAACCTAATAGATCCATGGGTGGCGCACAAGACGTTATTGGGCTGGTGAGGCCAGCCCAATAAGGGCTATTTCGGCCAAGGAGAAAAACAAAGGCAAAAAAAGAGGAGGTGGGAAGGAAGGAAGGGACTCCTCCTTCCAAACCGAATTGGAGGAGGTTTCCTTCCTCCCTAGCTCGACCGAAGCCCTCCTACTTGGAGTAGGAGGCAAGCCTCCACCCCTTGGTTCCTCCTATATATACTAGATGTTTTAGGGTTTTTGAGACACAACTTTGCCACGTGCAACCCTAAACCTCCACTTCGTAGTTCTTCCTCTAGACCGGATTTCTGCAGTGCTTAGGCGAAGCCCTGCAGGAATAGGTCACCACCACCACCGGCGCGCCGTCACGCTGCTGGAGAACTCATCTACTTGCTCGTCTCTCTTGCTGGATAAAGAAGGCGGAGATCGTCATCGAGTTGTACGTGTGCTGAACGCGGAGGTGCCGTCCATTCGGTACTAGATCGGGACGGATCGTGGGACGGCGGCAATTTGGATCGCGAAGATGTTCCACTACATCAACCGTGTTTCTTAACGCTTCCCGCTTAGCGATCTACAAGGGTATGTAGATCCGATCTCCCTCTCGTAGATGATCATCACCATGATAGGTCTTCGTGTGCGTAGGATTTTTTTCCCATGCAACTTCCCCAACAATGGCGTCATGAGCTAGGTTCATGCGTAGATGATATCTCGAATTGAACACAAAAGAGTTTGTGGGCGTTGATGTTCAATTTGCTGCCATCCTTAGTCTTTTCTCGATTCGGTGGTATTGTTGGATTGAAGCGGCCCGGACCAACCTTAATCGTACGCTTACGAGAGACCGGTTTCATCGACTAACATGCAACTTGTTGCATAAAGATGGCTGGCGGGTGTCTGTTTCTTCAACTTTAGTTGAATCGGATTTGACCAAGGAGGTCCTTGGAGAAGGTTAAATAGAAATTTGCATATCACCGTTGTGGCTTTGCGTAAGTAAGATGCGATCATACTAGATACCCATAGCAGCCACGTAAAACATGCGACAACAAATTAGAGGATGTCTACCTTGTTTTTGCAGGGTATGCTTGTGATGTGATATGTCCAAAGACATGATGTGATATACTGGATGTATGAGATGATCATGTTGTAATAGTTAAATATCGACTTGCACGTCAATGCTACAGCAACCGGCAGGAGCCATAGGGTTGTCTTTGAACTAACGTTTGTGCTTGTAGATGCGTTTACTATATTGCTAGGTAGTAGCTTTAGTAGTAATAGCATAGATAGCACGACAACCTCGATGGCGGCACAATGATGGAGATCATGGTGTGGCGGAGGTGACGATGAAGATCATGCCGGTGCTTTGGTGATGGAGATCAAGAAGCACAAGATAATGGCCATATCATGTCACTTATGATTTGCATGTGATGTTAATCCTTTTATGCACCTTATCTTGCTTAGAACGATGGTAGCATTACAAGGTGATTCCTCACTAAAATTTCAACATAAAATTGTGTTCTCCCCGACTGTGCACCATTGTGACAGTTCGTCGTTTCGAGACACCACGTGATGATCGGGCGTGATAGACTCAACGTTCACATACAACGGGTGCAAATCAGTTGCACACACGGAACACTTGGGTTAAACTTGACGAGCCTAGCATGTACAGAGATGGCCTGGGAACACAAGAGACCGAAAGGTCGAGCATGAATCATATGGTATATATGATCAACATGGAGATGTTCACCAGTGAAACTATACTCAACTCACGTGATGATCGGACTTGAGTTAGTGAATTTGGATCATGCTACACTCAAATAACTAGAGGGATGGCTATTTGAGTGGGAGTTTATTAGTAATATGACTATCTAAACTCAAATTGTCTTGAACATAGTCTAAGTAATGTTTGCAAAATTTTATGTTGTAGATCAATGGCTCGCACAGTAGCAATCCTGAATTTGAATACGTTCCTAGAGAAAGCTAAGCTGGAAGATGATGGTAGCAACTTTGTAGACTGGGCTCGAAATCTAATGCTTATCCTTCAAGCTGGGAAAAATAATTATGTTCTTGATGCAGCGCTAGGAGATGAACCACCCGCTACGGCTGACGAAGATGTTTTGAGCGCTTGGCAAGCTCGTAAGGATGACTACTCACTAGTTCAATGTGCAGTTTTGTATGGCTTAGAACCGGGACTTCAACGATGTTTTTAATTCCATGGAGCATATGAGATGTTCCAGGAGTTGAAGTTCATCTTTGAGAAGAATTCCCGAATCGAGAGGTATGAGACCTCCGATAAATTCTATGCTTGCAAAATGAAGGAGAATTCGTGTGTCAGTGAACATGTGCTCAAAATGTTTGGTCAGTCAAACCATCTAGCTGAGCTGGGGATCACTCTCCCACAAGAAGCTATCACTGACAAAATTCTTCAATCAGTGCCACCTAGCTACAAGAGCTTTGTGTTGAACTATAACATGCAAGGGATGAATAAGTCACCAGGCGAGTTATTTGCGATGCTGAAAGTCGCTGAGTCAGAAATCCAGAAAGAGCATCAAGTTTTGATGGTCAATAAGACCACTAGTTTCAAGAAAAATAGCAAAGGCAAGAAGGGTAACTCCAAGAAGAGTGGCAAAAATGTTGCCCCTCCGACGAAGAAACCCAAGGCTGGACCCAAGCCAGAAACTGAGTGCTGTTATTGCAAGGGGACTGGTCACTGGAAGCGCAACTGCCCCAAGTATTTGGCCGATAAGAAGGCGGCCAACGCCAAACAAGGTATATGTAATATACATGTTATTTATGTGTACCTAACCAGCTCTCATAGTAGTGCCTGGGTATTTGATACCGGTTCTGTTGCTCACATCTGCAACTCGAAACAGGAACTACGGAATAAACGAAGGCTGTCCAAGGATGAAGTGACGATGCGCGTGGGAAATGGTTCCAAGGTTGATGCGATCGCCGTTGGCACGATCTCACATTAGTTACCATCAGGATTAGTTATGAACTTAAATAATTGTTATTTAGTGCCTGCGTTGAGCATGAACATTATATCTGGATCTTGTTTATTGCGAGTTGATTACTCATTTAAGTCAGAGAATAATGGTTGTTCTATTTATATGAGTAATATATTTTATGGTCATGCACCCAATGTGAGGGGTTTGTTCATATTGAATCGCGATTGTGATGACACTCATATCCATAACATGGAGACCAAAAGATGTAGAGTTAACAATGATAGCGCCACTTTCTTGTGGCACTACCGCTTAGGTCATATTAGTGTTAAGCGTATGAAGAAACTCCATACTGATGGACTTTTGGAGTCACTTGATTTTGAATCACTTGACACATGCGAACCATGCCTCATGGGCAAGATGAATAAGACTCCGTTCTCTAGAACAATGGAGCATGCAAGTGACTTATTGGAAATCATACATACTGATGTGTGCGGACCAATGAGTGTGGAGGCGCGTGGCGGATATCGTTATTTTCTCACCTTCACTGACGATTTGAGTAGGTGTGGCTATATCTACTTGATGAAGCACAAGTCTGAAACATTTGAAAAGTTCAAACAATTTCAGAACGAAGTTGAAAATCAGCATAGCAAGAAGATCAAGTTCCTACGATCTGATCGAGGGGGTGAATATCTGAGTTACGAGTTTGGTGCTCACTTAAGACAATGTGGAATTGTTTCATAGTTGACACCGCCTGGAACACCACAGCGTAATGGTGTGTCCGAACATCGTAATCGTACTTTATTAGATATGGTGCGATCTATGATGTCTTTTACCGATTTGCCATTATCATTTTGGGGCTATGCATTAGAGACAGCTGCATTCACTTTAAATAGGGCACCATCAAAATCTGTTGAGACGACACAATATGAGCTATGGTATGGCAAGAAGCCAAAGTTCTCGTTTCTTAAAGTTTGGGGATGCGATGCTTATGTCAAAAAGCTTCAGCCTGAAAAGCTGGAACCCAAAGCGGAAAAGTGTGTCTTCATAGGTTACCCAAAAGAGACAGTTGGGTACACCTTCTATCTCAAATCCGAGGGCAAAGCATTTGTCGCTAAGAACAGAGCTTTTCTTGAGAAAGATTTTCTCTCAAAAGAATTGAGTGGGAGGAAGATAGAACTTGATGAGGTTGTGGAACCTCTGCTTCAACAAGATGGTGGTGCAGGGCAGAAATAATTTTTTGTTGAGGCAACACCATTTGAAGAGGAAGCTAATGATGATGATCATGAAGGTTCGGCTCAAGTTAGTGTCGGACTTCGCAGGTCGACAAGAGCACATACTACTCCTCAGTGGTACGGGAATCTTGTCTTGTCTATCATGTTGTTAGACAACAATGAGCCTGCGAATTATGGAGAAGCAATGGTGGGCCCAGATTCCAACAGATGGTTAGAGGCCATGAAATCCGAGATAGGATCTATGCTTGAAAATAAAGTATGGACTTTGGAAGTATTACCTGAAGGTCGCAAGGCTATTCAGAACAAATGGATCTTTAAGAAGAAGACGGACGCAGGCGGTAATGTTACCGTTTATAAAGCTCGACTTGTGGCAAAGGGTTTTTCACAAGTTCAAGGAGTTGACTATGATGAGACATTCTCACCTGTAGCGATGCTTAAGTCCGTCCAAATCATGTTAGCAATAGCTGCATTTTTCGATTATGAAATCTGGCAGATGGATGTCAAAACGGCGTTCCTTAATGGGTTTATTAAGGAAGAGTTGTATATGATGCAACCCGAAGGTTTAGTCGATCCAGAGAATGCTAGCAAAGTATGCAAGCTCGAACGATCCATTTATGGACTGGTGCAAGCATCTCGGAGTTGGAATAAGCGCTTTGATGAGGTGATCAAGGCGTTTTGGTTTATACAAGTTGTAGGAGAAGCTTGTATTTACAAGAAAGTGAGCGGGAGCTCTGTAGCGTTTCTAATATTATATGTGGATGACATATTGCTGATTGGAAACAACGTGGAGTTTTTGGAGAGCGTAAAGGATTACTTGAACAAAAGTTTTTCATTGAAAGACCTAGGAAAGCTGCTTACATATTAGGCATTAAGATCTATAGAGATAGATCGAGGCGCCTAATAGGACTTTCACAAAGCACATACCTTGATAAAGTTTAGAAAAAGTTCAAAATGGAACAATCCAAGAAGGGGTTCTTGCCTGTGTTACAAGGTATAAGGTTGAGTAAGACTCAGTGTCCAGTAACCGCACAAGATAAAGAAAAGATGAGTGTCGTCCCCTATGCTTCAGCCATAGGGTCTATCATGTATGCAATGTTGTGCACAAGACCGAATGTGAGCCTGGGCATAAGCATGGCAGGCAGGTTTCAAAGTGATCCAGGAGTGGAATACTGTGCGGCGGTCAAGAATATTATGAAGTACCTAAAAAGGACTAAGGAAATGTTTCTCGTTTATGGAGGTGACGAAGAGCTCATCGTAAAGGGTTGCGTTGATACAAGCTTTGACACTGATCTAGATGACTGTAAGTCACAAACCGGATACATATTTATTCTCAATGGGGGTGCGGTAAGCTGGTGCAGTTGCAAGCAAAGCGTTGTAGTAGATTCTACATGCGAAGCGGAGTAGATGGCTGCCTTCGAGGAAGCTAAGGAGGGTGTCTGGATGAAGCAGTTCATGACAGATCTTGGAGTTGTGCCGAGCGCACTAAATCCAATAACTCTGTTCTGTGACAACACTGGTGCCATTGCTCTGGCCAAGGAACCAAGATTTCACAAGAGGACCAAACACATCAAACTACGCTTCAACCTCATCCGCGACTATGTCGAAGGAGAGGACGCAAATATTTGCAAAGTACACACGGATCTGAATGTTGCAGATCCGCTGACTAAACCTCTTCATGAGCGAAGCATGATCAACAAAAGAACTGTATGGGTGTTAGATTCATTACAATGTAACTCACATAGCGATGTGAGACTAGATTATTGACTCTAGTGAAAGTGGGAGACTGTTGGAAATATGCCCTAGAGGCAATAATAAAATAATAATTATTATATTTCCTGTTTCAAGATAATCGTTTATTATCCATGCTATAATTGTATTGAATGGTAACATAAATGCATGTGTGGATATATAGACAAAACTATTTCCCTAGTGAGCCTCTAGTTGACTAGCATGTTGATCAAGGATGGTTAAGGTTTCCTAACCATAGACAAGTGTTGTCACTTGATGATGGGATCACATCATTGGGAGAATGATGTGATGGACGAGACCCAAATTATAAACGTAGCATGTGATCGTGTCATTTTGTTGCTATTGTTTTCTGCATGTCAAGTATTCATTCATATGACCACGAGATCATGTAACTCACTGACACCGTAGGAATGCCTTGTGTGTATCAAACGTCGCAACGTTACTGGGTGACTATAAATGTACTCTACAGGCATCTCCGAAGGTGTCTGTTGAGTTAGCATGGATCAAGACTGGGATTTCTCACTCCGTATGATGGAGAGGTATCTTGGGGCCCACTCGGTAATACAACATCACATACAAGCCTTGCAAGCAATGTGACTAAAGAGTTAGTCACGGGATCTTCTATTATGGAACGAGTAAAGAGACTTGCCGGTAACGAGGTTGAAATAGGTATACAGATACCGACGATCAAATCTCGGGCTAGTAACATACCGAAGGACAAAGGGAATGGTATAAGGTATTATATGAATCCTTGGCATAAAGGTTCAACCGATAAGATCTTCGTAGAATATGTAGGATCCAATATAGACATCCAGGTCCCTCTATTGGGTATTGACCGGGAAGTGTCTCAGGTCATGTCTGCATAGTTCTCGAACCCGCAGGGTCTGCACACTTAAGGTTCAGTGACATTTCGGTATAGTTGAGTTAAAGGTACTAGTAACCGAAGTTTTGTTAGGAGACCCGGATGATATCCTGGAAGTCACGAGGAGTTCCAGAATGCTCCGGAGACGAAGATTGATATATAGGATTGTTGCATTTTGCTTTCGAAAAGATTTCGGTAATTACCGGTAAAGTACCGGGAGTGACGAATGGGTTCCGTGGTTTTACCGGGAGGGGCCACCCACCTGGGAGAGAACCTAATAGGCCCATGGGTGGCGCACCAGCCCTTAGTGGGCTGGTGAGGCCAGCCCAATAAGGGCTATTTCGCCCAAGGAGAAAAACGAAGGCAAAAGGAAAAGAAGACGAGGTGGGAAGGAAGGAAGGGACTCCTCCTTCCAAACCGAATTGGAGGAGGTTTCCTTCCTCCCTAGCTCGGCTGAAGCCCTCCTACTTGGAGTAGGAGTCAAGCCTCCACCCCTTGGTTCCTCCTATATATACTATAGGTTTTAGGGTTTTTCAGACACAACTTTGCCACGTGCAACCCTAAACCTCTACTTCATAGCTCTTCCTCTAGACCAGATTTCTGCGGTGCTTAGGCGAAGCCCTACAGGAATAGATCACCACCACCACCGGCGCGCCGTCCCGCTGCCAGGAACTCATCTACTTACCCATCTCTCTTGCTAGATCAAGAAGGCCTAGATCGTCATCGAGTTGTATGTGTGCTTAACGCGGAGGTGCCGTTCGTTCGGTACTAGATCGGGATGGATCGTGGGATGGCGGCGATTTGGATCGCGGAGACGTTCCACTACATCAATCGTGTTTCTTAACGCTTCCCTCTTAGCGATCTACAAGGGTATGTAGATCCGATCTCCCTCTCGTAGATGATCATCACCTTGATAGTTCTTCGTGTGCATAGGAAAACTTTGGTTTCCCATGTAATGTTCCCCAACACTCTCGGCGCTTTATCTAGTTACTGTACCTAGCGCATAGGGTACCCAGAGCCGCCCTGTGGTAGTGCGCGACGTGCTAGGTGTCGGCGCAGCGTGCACTCACCTCGCGGGCTAGTGCATGTCAGCACTGCTCTATGATTCCCAGCGAGCACCGATGGCCAAGCGACGAGAAGGGCTGGTGGCTCCTCCCGCGGTACACTAGTCTCGACCTATAAAATGACCAAGGTGTTCCTCTCTTATTCCTCACACCCGGCCTTGCTTCTTGCTTCTTCTCCCATCTTCTTTTCTGCTGGCAGGAGTTGGAGGCGAGGCTCAAATGGCGGACGAGCTTCCGGGGTGGCCTACGATCCTCCTATCTGGAGCGGCAGCGGCACTGATCGGGCTCTTGATGTTGTACTTCACGATCATCCATGATGATCGCCATGATGGTGCTGCTCGATTGGTTGATCTCCGCGGTGGCACGGCTCACAATGACTAGGCAACTACGTAGTGCACAAGTGGGTGCTAGTGTGTCGGCAGCACCTTGCAAAAAGAAAATACCGACAACATATCCTTTTGAGAAGCTATGGGGTGCTAGCGAGGTAACCAGTTAGGTGCTAAATGTGTGCGTGGTTCTGCACTTAGCGCCTGTGGTGAAGTGAGTGTGGTTGTGTTTCGGTTGGATGTATGTTTCTGGCGTACCTTCACATGTTTGGTCTTCTAGCCTCTCTGTGGCTTCTTGCAAAGTTGATGTAGCCAGCACAGGAGTGGTGGTTGACTCATATTTCCTCTCCTTCCCTGTCGTGGCCACCCGATCATGGTGGTTCTTCACCTTGCTCGGCTAGTTTTGTCTCCTCCTGCTTGGAGGTGCTTCTCACTTTCCTCGAATAAATAAGATTGTCATCCATGAGGACAACACCATATTTCTCCATTCATCACTCAGGCATCATGCTTATGAAACGTATGAGAGGGACAGGCGCTTGTTCTGGATGGTCACTTGCCCTTGGGGTTTTAGTGATGGTCGAGGGGGAGTATTGGCTATACCTGCGGCCGCAACCCGACCATTTCATGGCTAGGGAATTTTTGGGGTTTTAAGTAACTCAAGATGTAAGTGACCATCCATGACCTTATCCTTAAGCACATTCCTTAGATGCCAATAGTCTAGTCTCTATCCCGGACAAAAAATCACCCTATATCATCCAAGGTACCATCTCACATAAGTCAACTCCACATCGCTCGTGCTAGTCAACACAAGGGTTGAGAGAAGGACTAACTTGAAACATCATAAGTTTGCTGTAGCTAAGCTACACATGTATTCCTATGTAAGAAACCTCGGGAAAGCATACAAGCTGCTAAGCTTGAATTATGACACTACAAACCCGAGTGTTCAGCTAGATCATCCAATGGACAGGGTGCTGCATTCCTATGTTTAAGGAAACACGTAGTGCACCAATTCAAAGCCTTGTTTCCTTCCTATGAATCCAATCAAGTGGTCCATCAATCTTATCAACCATCACTCGACCCATCACTCTTACAAATCCAATATTGATGTGGGTTCTACATGATCACCTAAAGTCCTCATAATCCACATATCATTGCAAGGACTATGCCATAATATACCCACCATGTTAAAATATCATGGCAAACTAATGTCCAAGGCCAGGCTTATACAGATTCGTAAATCAATTCGACAACTCTAATTACTTCTACTTGTTACCCACCTAGAAACATGATGTCATGATCGAGATCATCGGACTAAATCCCATTTACTCTGAACCATGTGGCCTCATTCATCACCGATACTCTAGTAGGATTACCTATGTAAATCCGATTCACAATTCCTACTTGTCACTCCAATTCATTATGGTACCATCATCAAACCATGACAACCACTTGACAAATTCATTTTATCGTACCACCAGGAATTTTAGCTCGAGATCATAATTGTCCTACTGAATCCGAACTTACTCCACGAATATGTAGGTCATGCTAATTTATCAACTTGTTCCACCAAGTTCACCTACCATCATAAGGGTCTTATGACCCACTAAGATAGCCTAGCTATATCCTCGAAATACCTATTATCATGACAACAACCCATTGTCTACAGATCATATATTCCAGAACGATCCTTCCTATGGCATCAGGGTTCTCGTGCTAGATTAAAAATGTAGGATACTTGTTCACTTTGATCACTTATTCCATAATGGACCTAGTGCTAGGGAGGGGTTATTGGAGCTCAACAGGTGCTCTGACAATTCCGTGTATTAGACACGTGACGAGAAGTTTGAGCTCGGGAATCTTGTGAGGTCTAGGTTGGTCTAGGGAGGGGTTCCCAATCTTGAGGGAGAAGCATAATGCTATGGGGTTGCGTCTGGTTGAGTATGTTATAGTCGGAGTCTTTAGTGTGAGTCGTCTGTCGGGTGGATCCTTGGTGCATCTTGTCTTGCCGGTCTCCGACTGTCAAGAAATGTTGGAGAGAGAAAAGTAACATAGAGGGGAGTGCCTAAGGGGTGGCATAATACAAGTGCAATCAAATAAGTGCCACAAGCCAATCACAAACATCCAAATGAGGCGGGTGATATAGTCACGTACTCGTTGCCTAGGGCAAAAGTATGACATATATCAATGCATAAACAAGTAAAGAAAGCAACACACAATATGGTACCATTCGAACCATTTCACACACTCGACTTCGCAGAGGGGATTCACGAGTCATCTTACCCTAGGGGTCCTTGGACTCGATAGTCGTGCTTGCTTCATGCTTTGGAGAGGAGTCTACTCAGTATTCTGGGTCTTCTTATGGTGTTGCTATGTCTCTTGTTGTTGTATGCCGAAACGATTCAGGTTGAGCTGGAATAAGTCCTTGACGACTTCTCATCTGGTGAGCCATCAGCGAAGGTGGTTCCCCATGGTTATCATCGACATGGTCTTCTGTTGGTCTCATTATCCTGTCAGTGTCTTCTTGCCTGCCAAAGCGTCGAGAGTTCCAAGTGGGGAACCTTTATGCAATGACATCACTAAGGCATGATCGAGTCCCAACCTGTCGGTTATGTTGATGACAATATCGACACCAAGAGCAGGGAATGAAGAGAACCATTTTCTTCCTCACTAAGGTGAGGCAGACCAAATGGTGATATTCTCATCCACCGGTGGTGGTTGACACATCATCGATAATGACACGGTCACGCTATTAGCGATGCATACCATGATCTTGCATACCTTATGTTGTGGTTTTGGCACGGCAGATGTCCTCGTGAAAGGACTTAGTGTTGGAGCCATCGCACCTTGGTGGTGACTCAAAGGGGTTATGTGGGAGCGAGACAGAGATTTACCCAGGTTCGGCCCCTCGTGAAGAAGTAAAAGCCTACGTCCTGCTTGGAGTTTGTATTGATGATGTTTCGATCACAAGGGGGCATAACTCGCTTGACCTAGAACTCGATGATTTCTAACCTACCCTCTCCTTCCCGGGGACTCGCCTTTATATACAGGTCGAGTCCTTAGGGTTTATAAGGGTCCTTTCCTTTACACAAATCGTGATTCTTCCGATCTCTAAATCACCATCTTTCCAAGACTCGGAGATCTTCTCTACTATGGACTTCTCCCAAAGGTCCTGAACCGCCACACGACTCCCGGCCTTGCTGGACGAAGACCGGAACCACTTGGAGATGAGTCGCCAACTTGGGTGACCCGGCCCAACTAGGGAGGGTTACCCAACAGATAATATCACCAACATTAGGCCCCAGATTGACTTGAATTTTTTCACGCCAATATCCTTACTCAGTCAGGGGCGATTCATCTCACTCTTTTTGCGCACCATGCATTTAAACCGCCATCTGTTGCGGAAAACTCAAGTCGCCGAACCACTTCTCGTTGGCGCCTTCTTATCCCTTTAATCCCGGAAGAGATGATGACGTAATCTCCAACGGATCCTTCGGTATCGATATCCCGAAAATTTCAGGGCGCCATCACGGCAGTTCCCGCTCGTGGCGCCTCGATCCTGTCACCCTCTCGTGGCGCCTCGATCCTGGTGCCCGACCTGATAAATAGGCGGGAGGAGGGGACAGGGCACATTTCCACCTACCCATCTTGTCACCCTCTTCTTCCTCGCCGTCGCACCGAGAGTTCCGTCGCTGCCCGAGAGCTCCACCGTCGTCCGAGAGCTCCACCGTCGCCCGAGAACCTCGTCACCGCCCGAAGGCTTCACCGTCATCCGAGCACTTCGTCGCCGCCGGATATCTTCGCCGCCGCTTCGAGATCTTCGTGGCCGTCCGAGATCTTCGTCGCCATCCGGGAACTTCCGAACGCGCGACGCTCGCCGCGAATCTCTTTTGAGACACCCCCAGCCGCACTTACCAGGTCAGCCTCCCGCCATTGTAGGCCGATCTAAGCTTTTTGAAGTTCATGTCCACTGTTCCTTTTAGAACATCACGAATAGCTTCATAGTTCCCGGCTAGTTGGTGGTGACGATAGGCGAACACAACAACATTCTCCATACCCCTAGTTGTTTAGCTTTGATCGCAAACTTAAAAAGGGTTCTCACGAGATCAACCACACTGTTTTTCACCCTAGTCACAGGCCATTTTATCCAGACCTTTTCGCATTCATTTATGTCTGCCCGGTAGATCCATATATTATTGCTTGTCGCGTGGAACCTGTTTATAGTTTCATACTTCACCATCTTGGCAAACACTACTGAAGCTCCAAAAAACCTCTCCTTTAAGTAGTAATAATTTCATAAGTCGCCCTCGTACCCTGACCCGGACCTTTATCGGCGAGTCAAAAAACTCTTTCAGTTATCAGGCAAACTATTTTGGCGAGTCAAATGATCTGTTTCACCGATCAGTAGATATGTGGCGAGTTAATTTACCCGTCATTTTGTCCCTTTGTAGCATGGGCACTGTTTTCAAAAGTGATTGGCTCCCGACCAAGGTTGACGATACTCTCCTTAATAACTATGTGCAAACGGGGAATCTGGACCCTCAAGAGGTTATCGGTTGGCGCTCCGGGTTAGGAGAGCAGATCCCCAACCCGAAAGAAGGGGAGATTGTTGTTTTTGTTGAACACCTTGAACGAGGTTTTAAGCCGCCCAGATCAAAATTCCTCACAGATACCATGACCTTTATGAATGTCCGCCTTCGGGACTTAGGACCCAACTCGATGAGAAATTTATGCTAGTTCCAGGTATTCTGTGAGGCCTACTTGCGGATGGAACCCTAAGTTCCTTTATTCTGGTACTTCTTTCATTTGAATCGCCAGACAGAATTTTCCAACGGCCCTAGTGTGGAGCTTGGAGGTGTCAATGTTCAACGCCATAGGGATAGTTCATTCCCGTCACTCGCCATGCCAATCCATCCCAAAGGCTGGGGCGAGTCTTGGTTTTACTGCCAGGAGACTTCTCCTGAGGGTGAGAACAAGCTTCTTGGCTATAGGAAGGATCGCCTTCCAACAAATTTCAAACTCCTGGACAAGCTCACCGAAAAAGAGGAGTCAGACTTTATCCCAGTACTGTCCGCGTTAAGATCTCTGACAAACAGCGGCCTTACTGGGTTGACTTAATCTACTGCTGGGTCGAATGGCGTATCCTCCCTTTAAGTCGCCGGGACGGCTTAATGTGTGATTTTGATGGTACCCTGGATCACCCTCAGTGCTACTTCCACACAACACTGACAGAAAATGATATTGTAACCATTATCAAAAAATTGACCGGCGAGCTAGCACCCAAGTGCGGTCAAATAGGTCTTAAACCGTTTTGGAAGATCAACCCGGCACCAAAGGTAAATAACTTAACCCGCCACTTGTTTTTATTCCTTCCGTCTTACTTGGATTAAGACCTCTTATAAATAAAAAATACCGTTTCAGAAAGGTGACAAATTCTGGTCCAAGAGGCCGAAAAAGATGGCCATGAAGCAAGCCAGGCCGCCCCCGAAAAAGAAGTCCAAGGGCAAAGGCAAAGCCGCCGTCACTGAGCCATGTGAGCCGATGAATCCCAAGTCGGTGACGTACTTTCAGAGGTAAAAATCCATCCTCTTTTAACTCGCCATTCATTGTTGACAATTTTGTATTTAGGCCTCTGTAACTCTTGTGTAGAATGAGGAAAATGAAAGCCAGGAAGACTCCATAGAGGTAATTTCTGTTTCCTCCGACTCATCTTCTCCTCCACCTAAGACGGCCAAGCGAATTTGTGGGAAAGTTCCCTTCTCACACCCAAATGCTTGTTTGGATCCAAATTTCCTTCTGAAGAAAGCGCAACATGCCTCAAATCAGAAAACTCGGAGTCATTCTGGAAACTTGGTGTCCGGGTTACCAACAAGAACCAAGAAAAGGCAAAATGAGGTATCTTTTAATAGCACCTCTTCATTTCCTTTTGGATCGTGTTTATAACTCGCTCACATCTTGAAGTGTTATTTTTGCGGAGTTGTCCTCCTTCATCTGGTGACTCAGTGATGTCAGCACTCCCACCGATGATCCGCGTCCCAGGGTAAGTCTTTTATTACTTTTACCTTGTCTTGATGGTGGTAATGCCTGTTTCTTTAAGCACACTCTCTTCTCCTCTTAGGGCACAGGCAAAGAAAAGGAGAAGTGGCAGGTCAACTCCCGTTACAGCTTCGGAGCCTATTGAAAAATCGGCGCGGATCCAGGATAACCCGGACCAAGACAAACCTGAAGATCAAGTGGATCTCCCAAGCTCGCCCAAGGAAACCATGGAAACGCCTAACCCGCCAAGTCCATTGAAAACAGCAGAGGACCCACACGCTGTAGTCATCACCGGCACTCGCTTCTCTAAGCCAGCCACATCAGTTTTATTGAAGCATGTGTCATCATCAGCTCAACCTGCTTTTGAGCATGAACTTTCCAAGGCTAGGCTCTCACAGTATGAGAATCTTGAATTCAAAGAACTTTGCTCTAGCTTTGCAAGTCGCCTCGAGGCGAGTTATGAGATGGAAAAAAGTCTTCTTCTTATGCTGAAGAACAAACACGAGGTACGTCTTATTGCACACTGTATTATCCTCATTAACCCCCAAGGGTCGGGTCATCAGTAAAAAGATGAGTCGGGTCTTGATAGTAAAAAATGAATCTGTCGACCTGTAACCCCAAGGGCCGGGTCATCTGTAAAAAGATGATCCGGGTCTTAATAATTGAAGAAAAACTTTCGACCTGTAACCCCCAAGGGCTGGGTCATCTGTAAAAAGATGAGCCGGGTCTTCGTAATTGAAGAAAACTTTCGATTAGTAGGATGCCCGGGAAAAATCAGAAGAGAAGTGTCAACTGATCTTATCTGAGATGGAGAAGCTAAAAGCCGACTTAAAAAGGCTCAAGCTGATCAAGATGCCTTAATAAAGCGAGCAGAAAAAGCTGAAGCTAAATTGGATACTGTGCAACAAGAGCTGGCCGGCTTAAAGTGACATATCTCCAACATGGCGCAAGCCGTCTTTGGTAAAAACCAACCCTTGACCTTGCACTTTGTAAATAAATAGCTTGTAGAAATCGCTGACCATCATTACCTCTTACACAGGTCCGAGAGCCGCCAATCTTCAGAATGATTGTGTCCTGATGCTGACGGCGATTTATACGTTGACGGAGCAACTATATACCGGAAGGGTGCTGACCGTGAAAGCAGTGATGGGTGCCAAGGAACCCATAACATCAATAAAGAAGATGCTTGGCTGCTTATCTACTCTTCCTCCTCAAATTGGTGAACTAACTCGGTCTGCCACCCGAAAAGCAGCACTGACTACGCTGAGTCGGCGTTTGGCGTATGCTCCAGAAATAAACCCGGAAGAAGTAGCGGCGGGCTTTCCCCAGCTCAAGGTTGACGGGTCAGAATTTGCTGAAGAAGATTACCAGCGTGTTGTCTAAGAATCCCGTTTGGCAGCGACTCAGCTTGCTGCAAGCTTGGATTTATCAAAATACCAAACCGCCTATGACAACAAGAACAAGAAAGTTAACCTGCCAACCTTTGTAATGACCAGCTTAACTCTGCTTCGACCCAAGAATCCTTTTGACTTGGAGGTGGATCTCTCATCAGTGTTGAACGATGAAGATGAGTTCGACCCAAGTATCCAAGTGTAACTGGGTACTGGGCAACTTGCAAATTGAAGTCGGCCAGAGCTCGCAGCAGGCTCATCCGAGGACATTAGCAGAATAAAACTTCATAGATTTGGCCATAAGAGCCATGTAATAAGTCTTTTTAGAGATCAAACTGCTTCTGTGATGTCTTGAAAAACCCTTATGTCACCCTTAAGGCGCTTTAAAATGCTTGACCCGCCGTCGAGGCGTTTTTATGATGCTTGACCCACCATGGCTAGAATAATTTTGATCATCAACCTGTTAGGCTTGAAAACATATATCAAACCATCTCGGTGAGTAATGGATGATAATAAATAATAATCGACCCGAGATATTTGAGGCGAGTCAGAAAAATCCTGAAAGACCTTGTGGCAGTGCCAAGAGGGTAAAAAATAGCAATTTCGTCGGCTCATCAGGTCGCGACAGGATAGGACGAGTTAAATAAAATCAAGTGCTACCCGAGGGAGACTTTTGTATCAAAAGCTCAAGTATTTAGACCGGCTGATCAGGCACGAGTCAAGCTTCAGTGAAGCGGGTTCAATGAACCAATGGTTTCTCTATTTTCCATGTGAGGCGCTAGCCGGTACCAGACATGTTTTAAACAAGGCGAGTTCAGGGTCCATGAGCGGAGTAACTCGCTAAGAGTTCACGGGTCCATATGGCGATTCGGCCAACAGACAGTCCACTATAACCACTTGTAATGCGGTAATTTTTCGAAGGCCAAATGGGTAGTAAGGCTGATCTCAGTGAGAGGAAGCCCCCAAGTGACCTATGATTATGGGAAACACCGCCATAGGATTGTAGAAGCGTATACGCTATTACCACAAAACGACTTGAGAACAAACTGCCCTCAAGTAAGTCGACCTAATCCACAGAATCATATAAGGCGCCTATGTTTGAGTCGCACGCTTGTGGCGACTTCGATCCTCTTTGGCTTATCGATACCCAGTTTTGTAATAAGCGCATCGTGGCGACTTAAGCTCTTTGGTATGGATAGCGTCCATGTTTGGGCGACTTGTTGATGAATAAAAATAAAGATCCATACCTTTCAATAAGATGAATTAGCAGCAAAGCCCCCAAGCTGGGAGGCGTTAATTTTATTGCTTTATAAGAAATGAGAAACTTACGAAATGTAGAGCTAATAGCTCAAGTGTAATAAGGCCGCAAGTGGGCTATGTTCCACGGGCGAGTTGACTCATCCTCCGTGGTTGGCCGATCAGACCGTAGATTCACCAGATAGTAGGACCCGTTGCGAAGGTTTTTGCTGACGACGAACGGTCCTTCCCATGGTGGTGATAACTTATGCATTCCAGTACGATCTTGTATCAGTCGAAGTACTAAGTCGCCCTCCTGAAAAGTTCGGCTTTTGACCCAGCGGCTGTGATAATGCCGTAAGTCCTACTGATAAATGGCCGATCGGGCTGCAGCCAAATCGCGTGCTTCCTCCAGGACGTCCAAAGAGTCTTGACGCGCCAACTCGTTGTCCTGTTCCACATAAGCGGCGACTCTAGGCGAGTCATGCCTAATGTCAGTGGGAAGAACAACTTCTGCTCCATATACCAGAAAGAAGGGAGTAAAACCCGTAGAACGGTTCGGGGTGGTCCGGATGCTCCATAGTACTGAAGGAAACTCCTCAACCCAACACCTCGGGGTACGTTCAAAGGGAACCATGCGTCGGGGTTTGATTCCTCGCAAACCTTCCTGATTCGCCCGCTCCGCCTATCCATTAGATTGCGGGTGAGCTACCGCAGAAACATGAAGCCCGATGTGCTCACGATGGCAAAACTCCTACATCGCTCCTTGAGACAGATTAGTGCCATTATCAGTAATAATGCTGTGTGGATATCCGAACCGGAAGATCATTTTTTTCAAGAATTTGACTGTTGTCTCCACATCGCAAGCTCCAACAGGTTCTGCTTCAACCCACTTGGTGAACTTATCAACCGCCACCAGCAGATGAGTTTTCTTGTTGGACGACATCTTAAAGGGGCCAACCATGTCTAACCCCTAGACCGCGAAAGGCCAAGTGATGGGTATCATCCTTAGTTCTTGAGCCGGCACATGGGCCTGTCCTCCATAACGCTGGCATCCATCACATCGACGAACTATCTCCTCTGCGTCTGCATGGGCCGTGAACCAGAAGAAACCATGACGGAACGCTTCTGAAACCAAGGAGCGTGACCCGGCGTGATGCCCACAATCTCCAGAATGAATGTCATTTAGAATTATGCACCCTTCTTCGGAGGAAACACATCTTTGGAAAACCCCGGAAGTGTTTCGTTTATGTAATTCGCCATTGATGATCACCATCGATTTGCTTCGCCGAACGATTTGGCGAGCCAACACTTCATCCGTAGGTAACTCACCTCGGGCGAGATAGGCCAGATACGGAAGAACCCAATCCGGCGTAACATGGAGAGCCACCACGAACTGAGACTCAGGGTCTGGTATTGCCAACTCCTCCTCCGAGGGCAACCTTACGGAAGGATTATGCAGAGTATCTAGAAAAACATTGGGGGAACCGGCTTACGCTGAGAACCGAGACGTGAAAGGGCATCAGCTGCTTCGTTAAGGCGCCGGTCGATGTGATCGACCTGATAGGCATGGAAGTGTCCCGCCACATCGGACACAGCCCTCCTGTAAGCCGCCATCAAGGGGTCTCGAGAATCCCAAGTACCTGAAACTTGCTGAGCCACCAAATCATAATCGCCAAAACATCTGATCCGCGTAAGGTTCATCTCCTTGGCGAGTCGCAAGCCATGAAGCAGAGCTTCGTATTCCACAGTGTTGTTGGTACATGGAAACATGAGTCGGAGGACATAGCAGAATTTGTCTCCTTGAGGCAATATCAGCACCACGCCATCCCCCGAGCCTTCCAACTGTCTAGATCCGTCAAAATAAATAGTCTAGTATGTAAGGTCAGGCCTGTCTTCCGGGATTTGTAACTCGGTCCAATCATTGACGAAATTAACCAAGTCCTGAGACTTGATAGCCGTGCGAGGGGTGTATCGCACGTGGTGCGGCCCAAGTTCTATCGCCCACTTGGCGATTCGCCCTGTCGCCTCCCGATTCTGGATGATCTCCCCGAGGGGAGCGGAGCTAACCACCGTGATGGGATGCTCTTGGAAATAATGTTGGAGCTTCCGGCTTGCCATAAAGACCCCACAAACTAACTTCTGCCATTGTGGGTACCGCTGCTTGGAAAGAGTTAGCACCCCGCTGATGAAATACACCGGGCGCTGCACAGGATATTCCTTCCCTTCCTCCTTCCTTTCGACGACCACCGCGCCACTTACCGCTTTGGAGTTTGCCGCAATATATAAAAGCATGGGCTCTTTCTTAGTCGGGGCGGCGAAGACCGGTGGGTTGACCAGCTGCCGTTTTAAGGATTCGAAAGCTTCATTGGCTTCGTCTGTTCAAACAAAATGGTCAGATTTCCTAAGCAATTGATAAAGGGGACTTAAGGCCGCAATACGACCCGCCATCCGTTGGACTTGATTAATATTCGTTGGTTTCCCAAGGGAAGTATCCGCCTCGATCTTGTCCGGGTTAGCTTCAATGCCGCGCTCAGACACCAAAAAACCCAACAATTTCCCTACAGGAACACCAAAGACACACTTGGTGGGATTAAGCTTCATCTGATATACCCGCAGATTATCAAAAGTTTCCTTGAGATCTCCCAGTAGCGTTTCCTTCCTATGAGTTTTAACCACAATGTATACAACATAGGCATGGACGTTGCGTCCGATTTGGCCACGGAGGCAATTTTGGATGCAACACTGATAAGTCGCCCCTGCACTCTTGAGTCCGAATGGCATGGACACATAGCAAAAAGCCCCGAAGGGGGTTATAAAAGTTGTTTTCTCCTAATCTTCCACGACCATCTTGATTTGGTGATATCCGGAATAAGCGTCCAGGAAGCACAAACGTTCACATCCCGCCACTGAATCAATAATTAGATCGATGCTGGGAAGGGCGAAAGGATCCTTTGGACAAGCTCTGTTAAGATCCAAGTAATCAATGCACATACGGAAGGTACCGTTCTTCTTGAGCACCAGGACCGGGTTAGCCAACCATTTGGGGTGGAAGACCTCTACGATGAATCCCGCGGCCAAGAGACAGGCAACTTCCTCCCCGATTGCCTTGCGTCGTTCCTCATTGAACCTACGAAGATATTGCTGAATCGGTTTTGCTTTTGGGTCAACATTAAGATGGTGCTCAGCGAATTCTCTCGGCACACCACGCATGTCGGAAGGTTTCCATGCGAAGATGTCCCGATTCTCAAGGATGAATTCGATGAGCGCGCTTTCCTATTTGGGGTCCAGACCCGTCCCAATAGTGAACTGCTTGGTTGAGTCGCCAGGGACGAAATCCACTGTCTTAGTGTCATCTGTTGGTTTGAACTTGAGGGGCGGCTCAACGTCTCTCGTTGGCTTCTTTAAAGGTGACATATCAGCCGGATCAACATTGGCCTGGTGATATTTAAGCTCTTCCGCAGCACAGGCGACTTCTGCGTAAGCCGCATCCCCTTCTTCACACTCTCTTGCAATCCTCCTATCACCATCAACCGTGATGGGTCCTTTAGGACCAGGCATCTTGAGTTTAAGGTAAACATAGCAGGGGCGAGCCATGAACCGGGCGTAAGCCGGTCGTCCAAACAGCGCATCATAGGGGCTCTTTAACTTGACCACCTCAAACATAAGCGACTCACTCCTGTAGTTAGACGCTTTTCCAAACGCAACTGTGAGCCTAACTCGGCCTATGGGATACGCCGATTTACCTGGGACAATCCCGTGGAATACCGTGGTTAAGGGCATCAGATCTTTCTCCAACAGGTTCATCCTTTGGAAGGTGTCGAAGTATAATATGTTGATGCTGCTGCCACCATCCATCAGTACCTTCGATAAAGTATATCCTCCAACTTGGGGAGCCACGACCAACGCTAAGTCGCCGGGATTGTCAACTCTTGGCGGGTGATCCTCCCTACTCCATGATATAGTCTGCTCGGACCAGTGGAGGTATCTAGGGAGTGCCGGCTCAGATACACTGTACGCTCGGTGACTCACCTTTTTATCACACCTATAGGCATTGGTGGTGAAAACGTGGTACTGCCCATTGCTTAACTACTTGGGGTTGTTGCGGAAGCCGCCATTGTCGTCCTGCCCCTGCGAAGCCCCCTATGGGGGTGGTTGTTGAAAAACTCCAGCCGGGTTATACCGTTGTTGGTGCTGCACCGGATACTGGCCACTGCTTGGCTGCGAGCCACCCTGAGCCTCAGGTTCGGGGAAGCCACCGAAGGGGTTCTGGCATTGATTAGGTGCGCCAAACTGTTCCTGCCGTTGGTCCGGGTCACCGCCTTGCCCTTTTTTTATCGCCTCCACCCGAAACTCCCGCGTCACGTAACAGTCCTCCCAGGAATGAGTCGCCGGTCCAACATCCATGGCGTGGCGCAGGCAGGGGCCCTTGAGTAACTCATTATAGTTGCGCGACTTTTTGCCACTGTAACCCCTATTCTTTTTCTGGCGTTGGTTGCCATTATTGGTGTTGGTGTTGGCGACTAAGTCCGAAGACTCTTCCTGCTGCCTTCTCTTGCTATTCGCTCCATGATTATGGCAGGCGCGTCCCTGGAACCGGGTATGATTTTTGGATGACTCGCCTTTCCTTGGCGAATTGGCTTTACCACCATCCTCTCTGGGATCTTTGGTGTCGTCCGCCTCAGCGTACCTAGTGAGGGTGTCCATTAGCTCCCCCATGTCTTGGACCTTTCGCTTGAGTCGCCCCAACTTCTCCACCAAGGGCTCATAGTGGAAATTCTGCTCTAGGATCAGCACAACATAAGCCGCCGTAATACCGTACGACGAGTGAATGATTTCCGCGACCCGCCGTGACCAATGGTGGGCCGACTCATCCGGGGGTTGAACGCAGTGCTGTAAATCGACTATTGTCATCGGGCGTTTGCAGGTTCCTCGGAAGTTTTTGACGAAAAGCTCTTTTAATTCAGCCCAAGTCTGGATGGAGTTGGGGGGCAAGTTCTTTAACCAAGTACGCGCCGTCCCTTCGAGCATCATTGTGAAGTATCTGGCGCAGACTACTTCGCTCACATTGAGCATGTCCGTGGCGATTTCGTAACTCTCGACCCACGATGCCGGCTCAAGGTCCGGAGTGTAGTTAGGCACCTTTCTTGGCCCTTTAAAATCCTTGGGCATTTGCTCGTTGCGAATGGCGGGGGCCAAACACGGCACCCCCACTTGTTTGCCGCTTCCAACAAGAGGCGCTGGGGCGACATGGTGTCCGGGTGATCCCGACCTGGCGGGTCTCGATGATCAGGCCAGTTGACCTGGGGAAAGGGTCGCGGTCCGCTGGTTATAGCGGGCTAGTCCTCTGGGCGACTCCTGGTGCGGCTTGCCTGGGGAGTGGAGTCCAGCCGATCTAGGCTGTGTGAGAACTGGGCGTTTTGAAGCACCGCCGTCTTCAACATCTCAATGGCGTTCCTTGCCTCTATCTCGGCTGCAGTGTTGCCGTGAATTGGAAGGGATTCTAAATGGCAAGTTGCGACAAGGACGTTGTCCACCGAGTTGGAAAAGTGACCTTGAGGTGTCTGGAATCGGGGAACGCGATCCACAGCTGGCTGAAACGGCGGGTTCGGTGGCTGGTCCGGCCCTCCTCCCGGGGCGGCTCCTGCCCCGGGAGTTCGTGGAGTGTCGAACAGGCGGGTCGGGTTGAGATCAGGGGGCAAATGACCCTGATGCCTCCTCTGATGGACGGCATCAGATGCGCGCTGATGCCTTTCGAGCCGCCAGTTTTCGATATTCAAGCGAGCTACCTCAGCGGTAATTTGAGCCTGCCGGGTCTCGATCCTGGCGGCCTCCACCTCAGCGTCCCGCTGAGCCTTTGCCACCCTCTCTCTTAGCTTCGTCAGTTCCGTGTTTACCGCGTCCTGGTTTTCCGGTGTTATGGGGGTTGCCATGAGCCTTGTTAATCCCGCTGCTAACTCCAGCAAGATCGCGGCCGGGCTTCTAGACGTATCGCCAGTTCCATCTCCGCCTGCCGGGTTTGGTGAGGGTTGAGTCACCCCTGCCATGTAAACGGCAATCTAACGGCGAGTCTGGTCAAGAACTTCGGGGTCCATGGCCAGTGACAAGCCCCCAAGGCAGCCCCCGTGTAGAGACTGGATTGAATCTGAATCGCCCATGGACGATTCGTCGTCAGTGTTGACCGGCGTGGTCTCCTGGGTCGCTGATTGTTCTGGTTCCTCAGATCCCTGCGTGAACCCAACAAAGACCGGACGGGTTAGGTTTGGCGTTATGACAGGGCGGACGTACCTGGCCGGCTCGACGATGTCGAAGGAGGTGTCCGGGTCAGGCATGGGCGATCCAATCATGCCGACGAAGACGCTGATCTTGCCGGATGGGACCGTGTAACCGGATTCGATCGAATCGGCCTCGGTCCCCCATAGCAAGTTGTTGATGTAGTACTTCCTGCGGCGGCTCCGAGTCATAGCTCCCAGACCCTGGTAGGGCTCCCTTTGAGAACTCAACTCCACCGTGCGCAGGCCCCACGGTGGGCGCCAACTGTCGTGGTTTTGTCACGGCAGATGTCCTCGTGAAAGGACTTAGTGTTGGAGCCATCGCACCTTGGTGGCGACTCAAAGGGGTTATGTGGGAGCGAGACAGAGATTTACCCAGGTTCGGCCCCTCGTGAAGAGGTAAAAGCCTACGTCCTGCTTGGAATTTGTATTGATGATGTTTCGATCACGAGGGGGCGTAACTCGCCTGACCTAGCACTCGATGATTTCTAACCTACCCTCTCCTTCCCGGGGACTCACCTTTATGTACAGGTCGAGTCCTTAGGGTATACAAGGGTCCTTTCCTTTACACAAATCGTGATTCTTTCGATCTCTAAATCGCCATCTTTCCAAGACTCGGAGATCTTCTCTACTATGGACTTCTCCCAAAGGTCCTGAACCGCCATACGACTCCCGGCCTTGCTGGACCAAGGCCGGAACCACTTGGAGATGAGTCGCCAACTTGGGTGACCCGGCCCAACTAGGGCGGGTTACCCAATAGATAATATCCCAAACACCTTATGTTCTAGTCATCGCAGCCCAAGGTCGCATCACTCTGGAACAGAGTCAAGGGTGTCACCATCTTGACATCCTCATTCCTCGAGAAGGTAGCTTCTGTTGGTGTCGACTTGTTGCAGCGTTGCCAACCTTGTCTTCTAAGTACAGGAGTGGTCGCTTGGAAAGGTTGCTCCTTTCCAAATTACACACAAGGATTTTAAGTTATCCTGTGATCAGGGGAAACAAGTTTTATAAAAGCAGATGAGGAGAGTGAAGAGAATAAGGGTGGAATGCTAAGGCGAAAACCTTCGCTTCCTTTGGAAATTTAGGAGACACTACTGGAATTCCTATATTTGCCGTCTGCCAAATCTTTGCCATCAGCCAGCAAACGGCGAAGAACCTCTTTACCGTGTGTTGGCAAAAAACAGACGGTAAAGAGGAGGCTGATGGCAAAATACATATTTGCCATCAGCCACCTCTTTGCCGTCTGTCAACACACGGCAAAGGTAGGGATGGCAGACGGCAAAGCTATCCCACCCCACCCCTCCTCTCTCCCCATCCCACCCCGGCCCCACCCACGCCTTTGCCGTCTGCCTGACTAGATTTGCCGTCCGTGGCAGACGGCAAAGGGGATCCGTGGCAGACGGCAAAGGGGATGGACCCCCCAAACGTTAACGGTCGCCGCGCGCCCCACCTCTCTCCTCTCTCCCACGCACTCTCTCTCACTGCTCTCCCCTCAGCGCCGCCGCAGCCCCCGGCCCCCAGCGCCGCCGCCGCCCCACCGCCGCCGCCGCCCCACCGCTGCCGCCGCTGACGCCACCCCCACCCCACCTCACCCCCTCTCTCTGCGAGCGTCGCCGCCTCCCTCGTCGTCACCCTCCGCCCGCACCCTCGCCCTCGCCGTCCTCGCCGTCCTCCCTCCGCCCGCACCCTCGCCCTCGCCCTCCTCGCCGTCCTCCCTCCGCCCTCGCCCTCCCATCACCGGCCAGACCCCCTCCTCGCTCAGCGGCACTCCTCCCTCCACCGGCTTGGAGCAGCAACCCCATGGAAATGACGAGGTCACCCGGACGCCATTGACTCCCGAGACCAGCGTCGGAGCCAGGAGCAGCAGCCCTTCGACCGATTCCTCTCGGCCAAATCACAAGGTGAGCTCCAACAATGGATTTCTACCAATGTTTTTTGACTTTGGATAAGTACTAGTGGACTGGACAGAAACTTGTTATGTGTTGAATATCCCTTAATTAGTTTATGCCACCATAATCCTGTTTTAGTTTAGGTTTAGGTTTAGATTTAGTTTTAGTTTAGGTTTATGTTTAGTCTTAGGTTTATGTTTAGTCTTAGGTTAGTTTCCTGTTTAGTAGAAGAAAATAAGAAAAAGTAGAAGAAGAAGAATAAGTAGAAGAAGAAAAAAGGAGAAGAAGAAGAAGAAGAGCTAGAGGAGGAGGAGGAGAAGAAGAAGAATAAAAAGAAGAAGAAGAAGAAGGAAAATAAGAAGGAATAAAAGGAAAAGGCAAAAGGAAAATAAGAAAAGAATAAGAAGAGTGGAGCCCGTATCCAGCAGGGCGACCAGCTGCTCGCCATGGATCGTCACGGGCAGCAACATGGTCCGCTCATGGCGGATGCCGGCGAGGGCGTGGAGAGAGACGACGCAGGCCGTCGCCGTAGAATCTGCGGTCGGGTCTGGTGCGTCGTTCGTCTCGTCCGCCTTGGTGTAGTCGACCGTCTCCAAGTAGAAGAGGCGGGGGCAGACATGTGTCGGCGTGTAGGGCTCATCGCAGTTAAAGAAGAGACCCTGACGTCGACGCTCCTGCTGCTCGGCCGGGGACAACCTGCGGAAGGTCCGTGTGGCGGCCGGAGGTGCGGCCGTTGCGGCTGGCGGAGGCCGGCCCGGTGCTGGAAGGGTCGGCACGGGTCGGCTGAGCTGGCGGCCGCCCCGTCCGGGCGGTTGCTGCAGTTCGTGTGCCTTGGTATAGATCGGACCCGAAGATGATCCGGCTGCCCACGTGGGAATTGGCGATGGCGATGACGGGAACTGCACCTCGTGCAGGGGCCGACCGGTGGTTCGGGGCGCTGGAGGTGCTGCTCTCGATGGCGGCGGCGGCTGCTGGTGCGGCGCCGGAGCCTGCGCCGTGGTGGCCGGTAGCGACTGGTGGGGCAGCCCCCCCAGCGGCGCGGTGGTGGCCGGCCACACCGGCCAGGGAGTGCCCGCGGCGTGGTAGTGCTGCAGCAGCAGCTGCGGCGGCGGCGGCGGCGCCCCTCCGTGGAGTGGCCGGAAGGCCGGGGTGGCCCACGGCAGCGACGGCGGCCCGTAGGTAGTGGGGGCGACGCTCGGCGGCGGGGGTTGGGTCCCAGCGGGTTGGTGGTGGTGGTTTGCGGCAGTGGGGCGGTGGTGGTGTTGAGCGGCGGCGGTGGTGGAGGGAGCGACATGATCAACCTGGAATCTCTGGATACCAAATTGGTAGGACTAGGGTTCCTACCGGGCCTCCGGCGTAGGTTGTAAGGGCAGGGAGGAGGGGAGCGAGGGCTGGAGCGGACGCGCTGGCGAGATGGCGCCATCGCGGCTAGGGTTAGGTGCGGCGGAGGCTAGGGTTCCGGATCCTTGGAGAGCCGGGCAACAGAAGATTATATCTTTATTGCTTGATCTCAATTGATGTCTTACAACTAGTATTTATAACTCGAGCCTAAGATAACTTTCCTAAAGTAATTTACCTGAGATAACTTGCGGGCCAAGCCGCTAATATTAACGCCCAATGGGCCTACGCCGGCCATAGGCCAAGCCGGTCATAACAGAGGAGGAGGAGGAGGAGGAGGAGGAGGAGAAGGCCAAGGACCTTCTATGCTTCTCCTCCTCCTCCTTCTCCTCCTCCTCCTCCTTCTTGATTTCTTCTTCTTCTCCTCCTCCTCCTCCTCTTTCTTCTCCTCTTTCATATTATCCTTTCTTTAATTAACCCAACAATGACATAATTAGCCCATTTAGCTCCAAAATACCATAATAAGCTCAAAATGGCATAAGAACCTTGGTTAGCTCATGAATATTATATACTTAGCTTGTTTTCCTCTAAAGTGACATAATTGGAATATTTGTGTTGATCGGGTGGATTTACATGTGATAGTTGTCTCGTCGCTGTGAGGTCTGATGTGCGAAGACCTGCCCGTGCGTTGTACGAGCTCCGCCCCTGCATTCGTGGGTCAGTACAAATTTCATCTCCTCCCCGCCCCTTCATTTACTGTGGCTCGGTTTCCGGATGCAACTTTCTAGATTTAGGTAATTCAATTAATTTATCAGTATGCGTGACCAGTATGCGTCTCCCGTTCGAAAGGGCGACATCTATAAATATGCATGTCTTTGCATATTTATAACCGCCATCCTTTCGAATTGTCCAACATTATCCATGGACAGCCCGAGTATGTTTAGATTGGGTTCGTTTTCCCGTATGCTGTGCTCTGGATCCGATGCGGAATGTCGTCAGTGCCTCCCTGTTGTTCTCCGGATGCACATCCTCTCTGTTTATTGCGGAGACGTGTATCAGGAGAACAGCGGGGAGGTGCTGCCGAAATTTTGCGTTGGATCCGGAGCAGAGCATGGGAAAACGAACCCAATCTACACATACTCGGGTGGGATTAGGACCTATCTTTACCTATTAGCGTGTAGGTTGCCTGGACGTAATAAAAATGGCGAAAGATGAATATAAATGCTAAATTATATATAAATATATTTGTTCTGTCTTTAATAGCTACGCAAGATGAGTGATCGTGCGTGGATGTATACCGGTCACCCTAGTCAGAAAGAGATGACGAAAGAATGGTTTTTAAAAACAAAGGAATTTGTGAAAGCCACATTCGCAAATGGCCAGGAAAGAAACTATTGCCCCTGTCCTGGATGCGACAACTATAAAAAGACGACAGAGGCTGTAATGATTAAACACCTGCAGAGGAGGGGTTTTAAGCCTAATTATATGGTGTGGTAATTTGATGGTGAGTCTATACAATGCACAAGAGCTGAGGTGGTCCGTCGTCGCACGGACGAGCATGGTACTGGGATCGAAGACATGGTGCAAGACTTTGATGATGCTCGGGATTCGGAAGATGAGATGGAGGAATCTGCAAAGGCCTTTTATGAAATGTTGGAGTCTTCAAAACGTCCTCTCCATGAGCACACCGAGCTCTGTCAGCTGGATGCAATTGCACAAGTAATGGCTCTGAAGGCTCAGTTCAACTTGGGAAGAGAATGCTACGACGCGATGATGACACTATTTGGACGTTTCCTACCCAAAGGCCATGTCATGCCTGCAAACCTGTACCAGTCGGACAAAATACTTCGTGTACTTAAGATGCCCTATGAGAAGATAGATGCATGTGAGAAAGGATGTGTCTTATTTAGGAAGGAGTATGCACACTTGGACTATTGTCCCAATTGCGAGTCTTGCAGGTATCTTGTGGTAGACAACGGTATGGGTGAGAAGAGGCAGACCAAAATCGCAGTTAGTGTTCTTCGGTATATGCCAATCGTACCAAGACTTCAACGTCTTTTCATGGTCGAAGAGACAGCCAGACAGATGACATGGCACAAATTGGGCAAAAGAACCGAACTAGATGCGGATGGGAATAAGATGATGGTACACACATCGGATGGGGAAGCGTGGAAACATTTTGATGGATTGCATCAGGATAAAGCGGCAGATCCAAGGAATCCTCGAGTCTGCGCCGCCACGGATGGTTTTAATCCCTTCGGCATGACGGCAACCCAATACAGTTGTTGGCCTGTATTTGTCATTCCACTGAATCTCCCCCCGGGCAGATTATGCAAAGAAAGAACATATTTGTGACGTTGATAATTCCAGGGCCCAATTATCCGGGGAAGAATATGAATGTGTACCTGCAACCGCTTAAGGATGAATTGGAAGAAGCTTGGGAAAATGGGGTCAAGACATACGATGCCGCTTGAAAAGAAAACTTCAAAATGCATGTGATACATGTACTCTATGCATGACTTGCCAGCGTATGCGCTATTCTCTGGATGGTGTGTGCATCGAAGGTTCCCGTGCCCCCAATGCAAGGCAGCTCTTCAGTTTCATTGGTTGAAGGAGGGTCGGAAGTATTCTTGCTTTGACTTGCATAGACAGTTCCTGGATCCTGACCATCAGTTCAGAAAAGACAAGAAGAACTTTACCAAAGGTAAAGTTGTCAAAAACTTGGCACCATATGCGTTCACAGGCCAACAGATCCTGGATCAGTTAAACGACCTCGAGCCTGATCCAGAGCGTCTAGGGTATTTCAAGGGGTATAATTCAAAACACGCCTGGACTCACAATCCATGCTTCCGGGATCTGCCGTACTTCAAAGACCTCCTTCTTCCACACAATATTGACATGATGCACACTGAAAAGAATATCGGAGAGGCTATTTTTGGTACATTGTTCGACATAGATGGGAAGACAAAGGAGAATATTAAGGCTAGAGTCGATCAAGAGACACTATGTCATAGACCGTTACAAAACATGCGAGAAGGCAAAGGAAAGCAGAAGTGGTCGAAGCCAAAGGCCTTGTTCAATCTTGGAAGGCCAGCTATGAGGGAAATTATCTTGTGGGTCAAAATGCACTTGATGTTCCCCGATGGGTATGCAGCGAATCTAAAGAGGGGAGCGAGTCTTGAAAAATTAAAAATCTTTGGTCTCAAGAGTCATGATTGGCACATATGGCTAGAGCGGGTAATGCCGGTGATGTTATGTGGCTTTATTCCTGAGGATGAATGGCTAGTACTAGCGGAGCTGAGCTATTTCTTCCGTGTTCTTTGTGCGAAAGAATTGTCGCCTGGCGTGGTAGAAGACATGGAGGAGTTTGCACCGGAGTTGTTGTGCAAATTAGAGAAGATCTTTCCACCGGGCTTCTTTAATCCAATGCAGCATTTGATTTTACATCTACCGACCGAGGCAAGATTGGGTGGGCCGGTGCAAGATCGTTGGTGCTATGCAACTGAGCGGATGCAGAAGACCCTTCGAGGTAAATGTAAAAATAAGCGTAGAATTGAAGCATCGATGGCTGACACATTCATTACTGAGGAGGTGGCAAACTTTGTGACAACACACTACGAAGCCAAAATCATCATTTGCATAATCCGAAGCCTCGGCACAATGATGAAGACCCTAAAAAAGGTGGGTCCAACCTCAGCCTATTCAAAGGGAAGTTCGCACCAGCCGGTGCTTCGAAACCAATAACGTTGGATATCGAAGAATGGCGGAACATTTCTTTGTATATCTTCAACAACCTAACAGAAGTGCGGTCGTACATCGAGTGAGTTCTCGGCACATTTTCCCGTAACTTCTAATTCATTTGAACTTCTCTTATTCCCGGATATTTCAAACAGCCGTTACGTCGTCAAATTCTCGGATGGAGCGGTGATCGAAAATGATTCCGTCGAAGAGTATGAGCTTCTGTCAAAGATAGGAGGCGGCTATCCCGGTTTCATCTCTTGGTTCAAACAAACGGTAATTATCAATAATGGACCATTTCATTCTTGGTCTAACTTGCGGCTAATGCAACAACCGTTTCGTATTAAACTTGTAGGCTAATTCAGAGTCTATGGACGCTGAATTGAGACAAGTCGCTAATGGTTTTGACTATAAGGTCCGTTCATTTGAGAAATACAACATCAACGGGTATCTCTTTCGTACCTTTGGCAAAGAGCTATCTATGCCCGACCGAAAATCTACAAATTGTGGTGTCTCTGCTATCGGCGAAGGTGTTATCGAGTATTATGGAAGAGTTGAAGCAATTTATGAACTTCAATTCTATGGTGAAAACCCACCGAACGTCGTAGTCTTCAAATGTTATTGGTTCCAGCCGAAGGAGACTAGAAGGACTCATGAACATATAGGACAAGTTGAAATCAATCCAAACACCCATTTAGATGTTCCCGATGTCTATATTACGGCTCAACAGGCGACCCAAGTTTTCTACCTACCGTGGGCATGCTAAACGGATAAGAATCTGGAAGGTTGGTATGTTGTTTATGAAGTGCCGCCACATGTCAGACCACCTCTCCCAAATGAACAGGATTATGAACCTCACATTAACCCAGACACATATGATGGAGAATTCTTCCAAGAAACACGTCTTTCCAAGAAACGTTTGAAGAACCGCCGTGCTTCATCCAAGAACATGGAAGTAGACAGCGACAATGAATCCGACTCCAGCCCTGAGCCGGAACCAGAAGACCTGGAACTCGTAGAGGTTACTGATGCGGATGACCTGTCAATGCTTCACCGATTAAAGGAAGGCATTTCACAACTTCACGCCGTTGAACCCGATGAGCACGTCATTCATGAAGACATGCGTGATAGTGATGATGATGATGCATTTATTGATGATGATTATTAGTTTGTAAGATTCACAACTTAAATTATATATATTTTAATCTTTATTATTCATGTCAGTCATTCAATTTTTTTATGTTGTACTAATTTCTTTTAATCTTTATCATGGCAGGTGTTGAAAGATGGTGGGCGCGGGTCCAGATCGCTCGACGGGTTCTTCCCAGGCGCCCCGCATGATGGGTGGTACTTCCATTCCACCCCTATCTCTCTGTAGAGCCTTGGCAGACAGTCTTTTGACACCAGCCGTGGTTCTTCTTCGTCGGCGGCATTGCCCGCTGGGAGAGGTGCTGGTCGGGTAGGGAAGAAGGGGAAGGGTACAGGGAGAGGTGGTGGCCGCGGAAGATCCAGGAGGACTGTTGCGCCGTCCTCGCCACCACCACCAGCTCATTCACCCGAGCATAAGGACTAGTATGGTCGACCCATTTGCGGAGGAGGCTACGGGGACTCCGGTCCAGGAGCCTAGTGTTCACGGGCATTCGTCCCATGAGACTCCGGTCCAGGAGCAGCCTCGGGTCGAGGTGCACTCGGCCCAGGAGCAGCCGGAGGAGACTACGGTTCCGGAGGCTTCACCCGACGTGGAGAGGTCCGGATGGGAGCCTTGGCCGGATTGTACCGAGTTGCCGGATTGGACCGAGGGTCCGGGTGGCTCAGGGGGCGGGGATGGCGGGGATGAGCTTACGGATAGCGAGGGCGATGTGCAGGTGGACGGGGCCCCGGCTACCGTGTACAAGCGTGGTAGTACACGTCTCCCGGTCGCCCCGGCTACCCGCGAGCAGAGGCCGGTGATTAAACCTGAAGGAGATAGGTAAGTACATTTACCCTTTTTTTAGCTTTTGCCTTCAAGTTTGTTCAAATATCTAATGCGCTGACCTTATCATACTGCAGGGGATGGGTACACCCTCTTGGAGTCCGTAGGCCAAACTCCGTCCTTGGTGTGCTTTGCCAGACAAATTTCCCGGGGTTTGTCACGTTGCCTGGTGAGGGTCAGGTTCCTACACTAGGATTTACCTGGGAGCACTACCAAGCTGCGCAGGCCCCGCCGGAGGAGATTATAGATGGTGTCTTGTGCCACACGAGGGCCGAGATGGTGATCAGGAGCTTTTGGGTAAATTATCCTTTTACATAATCTAAAATTAACAATATAGCTAATCATGGTACTAATCGGTGTTTTCACGTTTGATTGCAAACCTTCTATAGGTGTGAGGATGGATATGAGGAGGCGGCGGCCAGGGTTCTCGAGGTCGAGTGTAGGCGGTTACTACAGAACTTGCGCCACGAGGCTCGGCCGCAGGCTATTCGAGATTACTACGCCACGCGTGGTATTAAGAAGGAGAAGAAGGATTGCCGCGGAAAGTTTCTGAAGAAGGAGCAATACCTGAAGGTAATTACCTATTCTTAAGTCCTTCTACGTAGTTTTCTTGATTTCATTCATAGGCGTAGCGCTGAAAATTCTTTCTAATAACTTACAGGGTCCCCCGAGATGGTGTGCGGATAAGATGGATTGTTGGGAGGCGTTGGTTGATGAGTGGTGCACAGGCAGCTGGCGAGCCGTCCACGATAATGCGAAGGATCGGTGTAGCCAAATGGTTGGTGTGCCACACCATCAAGGCAGCGCCAACTTACTTCAGGCTGCTCTTGAGAAAGAGAGATTGGCAAGCCAGGCTGCTCTTGAGAAAGAGAGATTGGCAAGCCAGGCTGCTCTTCAGGCTGCTCTTGATGAGAGGGACCAGAGCACGACACGATTGCTTGAGGAGGAGAGGGCCCGGAATGAGGCGGGTCAACGGGCCCTGTACGAGCTTTTTGTGGTATGTTTTTTTCACATTAGCCAAATCATGTGTGTAATGTCTGTTTCAATACTAACTAATACGACCCACTCTTCAGGGTCTGTGCGAGAAGAGTGGTCAAGTCCCTCCGCCGATGCCCGTCTTCTCTTCGATTAGCACGGTGAGTTTCATTATAAACTAGTATTAATAATTGAGTGTCATCATGCTAACTGAGACATTGCAAAATATCTTTTCTGCAGAATAACTCCCGAGCGGCATCGCACGACCCTTCTCCAGGGCAACCGTCTCCAAACGAAGCCGGCGCGAGCAACCGTGGTGTTTCTCCTCCTTGATGACCACTACGGTAAGTTTCTCCTCCAAACTTAGCTTGTTTTCCTCTAAAATGAGATAATTAGCCAATTTAGCTCCAAGAAGACATAATTAGGTAATTTATCTCAAAAAAGACATAATTAGGTAATTTAGCTCAAAAAAGACATAAAGAGGAGGAGGAGGAGGAGGAGGAGGAGGAGGCCAAGGCCAATTTGGCGTCCCAGCCGCCAGAATGTCATCGTGAGGGCGTCGAAGTCCCGGATATGCCTGGCGCGTGGCATGCCAGGGCTTGGAATCGGTCGGCGTAGCCCTGGACCGTTGAGGTAAACGGTAAGCGGCGGAGGGCTACCAGTCAGCTGCCACGGATGGGGGGGCCAAACCGGAGAAGGTAGAGCTCGCGAAAGCGGTCCCACGGTGGCATGCCGCCCTCGTCCCTCTCGAGGGCGTAGTACCAAGTCTGGGCAGTACCACGAAGATGATAGGACGCGAGCCAGGTGCGATCCGACGCGAGCGTCCGCTGCCCCCGAAAGAACTTCTCACACTGGTTGAGCCAGTTGAGGGGTCTTCCGCGCCGTCGTAAGTGGTGAAGTTCAGCTTAGCGAACCGAGGAGATGTCGGCCCGCAGTGTCCGGGAGCCGCGGATGTCGGTGGCCTCGCGTATGCCGGGTCGGGAAACTCCGGGCCGTAGGGCGCCGAGTTGGTGGACCGCTCGAACGGCAGAGAGGGCGTCGGGTGTTCCGGTGCCGAGGTATAGATCGGACCCGAAGATGATCCGGCTGCCCACGCGGGAATTGGCGATGGCGATGACGGGAACTGCACCTGGTGCAGGCGCCGACCGGTGGTTCGGGGCGCTGGAGGTGCTGCTGTCGATGGCGGCGGCGGCTGCTGGTGCGGCGCCGGAGCCTGCGCCGTGGTGGCCGGTAGCGACTGGTGGGGCAGCCCCCCCAGCGGCGCGGTGGTGGCCGGCCACACCGGCCAGGGAGTGCCCGAGGCGTGGTAGTGCTGCAGCAGCAGCTGCGGCGGCGGCGCCCCTCCGTGGAGTGGCTGGAAGGCCGAGGTGGCCCACGGCAGCGACGGCGGCCCGTAGGTAGTGGGGGCGACGCTCGGCGGCGGGGGTTGGGTCCCAGCGAGGTAGAGGCTGATGCCTCGGACCGCTTGGACAAGCTCCCGCAGGGTGCCCGATATCGCCTCGGGCGAGAGTATGGGAGCGGCTCCTCCGCGGTGATGATCGGCACTGGCGAGGGAGCGGTCCCGGACGTGAGCGGCAGCGGCGGCGGGGCGGTGGTGGTGGTTTTCGGCAGTGGGGCGGTGGTGGTGTTGAGCGGGAGCGGTGGTGGAGGGAGCGACATGATCAGCCTGGAATCTCTGGATACCAAATTTGTAGGACTAGGGTTCATACCGGGCCTCCGGCGTAGGTTGTAAGGGCAGGGAGGAGGGGAGCGAGGGCTGGAGCGGACGTGCCGGCGAGATGGCGCCGTCGCGGCTAGGGTTAGGTGCGGTGGAGCCTAGGGTTCCGGCTCCTTGGAGAGCCGTGCAACAGAAGATAATATCTTTATTGCTTGATCTCAATTGATGTGTTACAACTAGTATTTATAACTCGAGCCTAAGATAACTTTCCTAAAGTAATTTACCTAAGATAACTTGCGGGCCAAGCCGCTAATATTAACGCCCAGTGGGCCTATGCCGGCCATAGGCCAAGCCGGTCATAACAGAGGAGGAGGAGGAGGAGGAGGAGGAGGAGAAGGCCAAGGACCTTCTATCCTTCTCCTCCTCCTCCTTCTCCTCCTCCTCCTCCTTCTTCTTGATTTCTTCTTCTTCTCCTCCTCCTCCTCGTTCTTCTCCTCTTTCATATTATCCTTGCTTTAATTAACCCAACAATGACATAATTAGCCCATTTAGCTCCAAAATACCATAATAAGCTCAAAATGGCATAAGAACCTTGGTTAGCTCATGAATATTATATACTTAGCTTGTTTTTCTCTAAAATGACATAATTAGCCCATTTAGCTCGAAAAAGACATAATTAGGTAATTTAGCTCCAACAAGAGGAGAAGAGGAGAATAAATAGGCAAAATGAAAAGAAAGAAGAAGAAGAGATGAAGAAGAAGAGAAGAAGGAGGAGGAGGAGGAGGAGGAGGAGAAGGCCAAGGACCTTCTATCCTTCTCCTCTTCCTCCTTCTCCTCCTCCTCCTCCTTCTTCTTGATTTCTTCTTCTTCTCCTCCTCCTCCTCTTTATTCTCCTCTTTCATATTATCCTTGCTTTAATTAACCCAACAATGACATAATTAGCCCATTTAGCTCCAAAATACCATAATAAGCTCAAAATGGCATAAGAACCTTGGTTAGCTCATGAATATTATATACTTAGCTTGTTTTTCTCTAAAATGACATAATTAGCCCATTTAGCTCAAAAAAGACATAATTAGGTAATTTAGCTCCAACAAGAGGAGAAGAGGAGAAGAAATAGGCAAAATGAAAAGAAAGAAGAAGAAGAGATGAAGAAGAAGAGAAGAAGAAGGAGGAGGAGGAGGAGGAGGAGGAGGAGGAGAAGGCCAAGGACCTTCTATCCTTCTCCTCCTCCTCCTTCTCCTCCTTCTTCTTGATTTCTTCTTCTTCTCCTCCTCCTCCTCTTTATTCTCCTCTTTCATATTATCCTTGCTTTAATTAACCCAACAATGACATAATTAGCCCATTTAGCTCCAAAATACCATAATAAGCTCAAAATGGCATAAGAACCTTGGTTAGCTCATGAATATTATATACTCAGCTTGTTTTCCTCTAAAATGATATAATTGGAATATTTAGCTCAAAAAAGACATAATTAGGTAATTTAGCTCCAACAAGAGGAGAAGAGGAGAAGAAATAGGCAAAATGAAAAGAAAGAAGAAGATGAGATGAAGAAGAAGAGAAGGAGGAGGAGGAGGAGGAGGAGGAGAAGGCCAAGGACCTTCTATCCTTCTCCTCCTGCTCCTTCTCCTCCTCCTCCTCCTTCTTCTTGATTTCTTCTTCTTCTCCTCCTCCTCCTCTTTCTTCTCCTCTTTCATATTATCCTTGCTTAATTTAACCCAACAATGACATAATTAGCCCATTTAGCTCCAAAAGTACCATAATAAGCTCAAAATGGCATAAGAACCTTGGTTAGCTCATGAATATTATATACTTAGCTTGTTTTCCTCTAAAATGACATAATTGGAATATTTAGCTCAAAAATAAGGAGAAGGAAGAAGAAGAAGAAGAAGAGAAGAAGAATAGAAGGAGAAGGAGAAGAATAAGGAGGAGGAGGAGAAGAAGAAGAAGGAGGAGGAGAAGAAGAGAAGAAGAAGGAGAAGGAGGATAAGAAGAAGGAGAAGGAGAAGGAGCCCTCCTTCTTCTCCTTCTTCTTCTCTCCTTCTTCTCCTCCTTCTTCTCCTTCATCTCTTCTTTTTTCTTCTTCTCCTCCTCCTTCTCCTTCTCCTTCCCCTTCCCCTCCTCCTCCCCCTCCTTCTTGTTTTTCTTCTCCTTGTTCTCTTATTGCTTCTTCTCTTTCTTCTTCAATTTAGCTTATTTGTCATATATATGTTGTTGTTCTTCTTCTACTTACTTTCTTATTCCCATTTTGTAGATTGGATGTACTACATGCATGGAAGCTGGCGTTGGAGTGCTTTAGTTTCCGTTTTTATTTGAGTTGATGAACAATGTGTTGGTTCTTTGTATGTGTTGATGAACAATATATGTGCAACTATATGTATGTATATATGGATGAAACTTCGTATGTGTTGGTTCTTTTGATATATGGGATGTACGTTGATGAACAAATGGCATTGATGAGCTTTATATGTATATCATATATGTGTTGTGATCTATTTATGATATATGTGCTCTGAATTATATGTATATGTGATGTGAAATAGAAAAAATAAATAAAAATGGGACAATATAGGATCTTTGCCGTCTGCCAGCTGATGGCAAAGGCCTTTGCCATCAGCCAGCAGATGGCAAAGGTGCCACGTGGCGCCCAGTTGTGCAACCTGGGCAGTAGCAGCTAGCCATATAGTCTCTTTGTCGTCTGCCTGCTGGGTAGGCAGACGGCAAAGAAGAGGGGGCAGAAGACAAAAGTGGAGAGAGGGGAGGACACGGCAGACGGCAAAGATAGTCAAGGGGGCAGACGACAAAGGCTCCGTTAACCTCTAACGGAGGCAACGCCTCTCGGCTGCCGTCCCAAACTCTTTGCCGACTGCTCCTCAGGAAAGCTGACGGCAAAGAGCTTTGCCGTCCGCTTTAGGGGGCCAGACGGCAAAGAAGGTCCTATGCCGTCGTAGGCTGACGCAGAAAATTTGCCGGCCGTGACAATCTTTGCCGTCTGTGGTACTGTCTTTGCCGTCCGGGTATTTGTCTTTGCCGTCTGTGATGGCAGACGACAAAGAAGGTGATTCCTGTAGTGAGAGGTGAGAAATATAGAGGTTTTGTAAGTGTTTTTGAAGGGTCCGGAAAACAGTCTTGGACCTAACTAACATCCGTGCCAACTACGGGCTTCCTACAATGAGGATGGCTCTCATACCAGCTCTGTGGGGACCCCGAGTTATAAGTCATGATCACCGAATGCACGTGCTAAGTGATCGCAGAGATCAGTTCTCACTGAACACACACAAACCGAATAACAAGAGTCTTACATACATACATAACGTATGATACAAATAAGAACCATTGAGGTAAAGTCTTACACAGGTAGGGCCTTAAAGGCCAACACACCGAACTCAACTAATAGAGGAAATCTTGCTTGAAAGCGTGAACCCATGCCATCAGCTATAACCTACAGGCATTCTGACTGGAAGCATACTAGCTCGCAGGAATGTCACCAAGGTACTCTTCACCATCTCCTATTCTCTCTTACCTGATCAATGAAATAACCAGTGGCAAGCCAATGAGTAATTTGAATGTACTCGCAAGCAACGCATGTTTGGAATAAGGCATTAAGAAAGTATGACATAGCACTGATAAGCTGATTTTTGTGGAACACTGGTTTTTCCTAGTGCAACAACATGATCAAGTTCTTGAGCGACAAGCACCACAAGGCATAGAGGTAACCCAGTGAATAGGTTACAGATATCAATATCAACTGAGGGTTGAACATCCCATGTTGGCCCATCATGCCAAGTCACCCGACTTAGCTCCAACATCATATTTCCCATGTCTCCATCTTTTTCTCATTTTACCCCCACACACACTCACACTTGGTTTATGTGGAAACCACTAGACGTAGTTTAAGCAGCACCACCCAACTATCCTTGACCGTGGACATGGCTATTCGAATAGTTTTACGCTTTGCAGAGGTTGCGTGTTGTACCCACAAGACTCGGGAACTTCCGTGTCATCCATGACTCGCGGTATATAACATACCCGAGGTAAGCACCCAAACAATGCCTTTCCCATGGAGCCACAAAACAAAGAGTCCACTGGTTTTGTACACAGCCCACATGATGTACATCGTGCGAGCCTCGCCCTAGATCGTGTCATCCATGCAAGGACCAACGGTGTGCGTGGAACCTGTAAAAATAGCATAGTCGTCCTAACTGGCACGACCTCGTCACGAGATTGACCATGTCACTCCCGCCACTAGTAATGTGGGATCTCTGCTAGTACCTACCAAGGTAATCAGTAAAGCCTCGTCCCATAAGGGGTATCATGGTCGCACATGTAAGGTTGGGACGGTCGACCAATCTTAAATCTAATCCCATTTCCGAAACCACACTCACAAACCTTTCTTGGTATAATACTTCTTCCTCAAGTGGTCATACATCTCAACACCACCACCCTTGGGCATTAGTGGCACCCGATGAGTTCTTGAAAATGAATTTGTAACACACCCTTCATTGTCATCATGCATATACCCATCCCCTTCTTGCATAGAAACTACTAGCAGCTAACTACACCCAACATGCACAATCCTTATAGGTGGTAGGGTCATCCAAGTGCAGCTTTCAACAAGGTGTTCTTTGGGGACAACCCAACAAGGGGTGTCTCCGATTCAACACGAATATATGCATAACAAAGTCATCATATGGCATACAAGTAAAAGCTTCTTAGGCATGATCAAAGGGTTGCTTGCCTTGCTCAAATAAGTCTCCGAGTTCTTCGAGGTCTTCCGGTCCAACTCCGAGTACTCCGTTTATTTCGCTAAGTATCGTCAGAAACAATAGCGATAAGCCACACAACAAGAAGCACACAAAGTGCTCTATAAATAGGAATTTTATTACTCTTCGAAATCTGTGATCATAAGAAAAATGCCTAAAGTTGTACTAGGGGAGTTGCATCACGAGAGATTTTTGAATGGTATAAATGGAGGCATCACTGGCCCCACAAGAGGTCTACACAAACATTCTGTTTAAAATGGGTGGGGGGCACTCATTTAATTGTGCATGATTTTAGAAATATTTAGGAAGTGGTTTCACTGGATTTAGTGTTGGTATGATTTTCCTATGGATTTTCTAATATGGAATAAATAGGACTAGGTGCTATTTAATTGATGCAATAGAAATATGGCAGAGACTATGTTGACTCAGGCTAGAAAATTAGAGCATAATTTTATAAGTCTTTGGAAATTGGAATCACTCCATTTGGACTTGATTTGAGCTCTCTAGGAATTTTACAAGGTGGGGTTTTAAATATTCAAGTATGAATATGAATATTAGCACCACAGAAAGTTCTTATCGGAAAATGCGGAAATTTGAATAGGCAAGGACTTTAGGGTTTGGTAGAAATTGGAATCAACATTTTTGGAGTAGAAATGATTTTTTTTTATGATTTAAATAGTGTTTCTGGAAAAAGAAAAGTGGGAAAGTATTTACCTAAATGGGACAGACTGACTGCGCAACACATCGCACTGGCGCAGAATAGCAATTGGGTCGGTCCATATAGCCCAACTGCGCCTGCGCAGCTGCCACATCTAAGCGCACTAGTCGGAAGGCGCTTTCAGCGTAGGGAGGCACAAAAAGATCAAGGGCGCATCCACTTAAGCGGCATGGCCCATGTGGCTGCCTCACTGGCAGGCCGACAGGCGGGGTCCGCTATCAGGATTGTCTCCCTCCTCTCCCTTAGATAGAGGAGGAGCAGGGAGACCGGCCGTGCCCACACCGGTGGCACACGGCATCTCCCGTGGTGCTTCGACCATCTGCGTGCTCGGGGCGATGAGCCGCGTTTTCCTCGGCCTCCATTTTAGGCAGGGAAGCACCGGGGCAAGTGGGGCCTTGGTTGTGGTGCTCCAGCGATAGGAGGAAGGAGGGGAGAGCGCACGGGGGGGGGGGGGGTCTGTGGAGGTGCTGGGGCGCTGCTACTGCAATAAAAGACCTTCCAACGACGCCAGAAACAAGCATGTTGACGGGAGACTATTCTTGTCTTGATACTCCTCAGTAATGGCACCAGGAATCCTTGTGCTACGGCTACGCCTTTAGGGACTTCCTTGGCAAATATGCAAATGATTCCCCGTGGCCTTGGAGCCTTGCGTTGGTGTTCCCTCGAAGCGGAAAGGGTGATGTAGCACAGCGGCGGTAAGTATTTGCCACAGTTTTGAGAACTAAGGTATCGATCCAGTGAAGGATTGTCACAAGTACCTGCACAAACACAAAGAGCTTGCACCCAACGCTATGAAGGGGTTGTCAATGCCTTATAGATTGTTTGCAAAGTGAGAACTGAAAGCAAAAAGAAACAAAGCAAAGTAAAAGTGAAAGCGGAAACGATAGTTGTGAATAAACCCGGGGGTCGTAGTGTTTACTAGTGGCTTCTCTCATGAAAGCAAGTAGACGGCGGGTGAACGAATTACTGTTGAGCAATTGATAGAACCGCGCAAAGTCGTGACGTTATCTATGGCAATGATTATATCTATAGGCATCACGTCCACAACAAGTAGACCGATACTTTCTGCATCTACTACTATTACTCCACACGTCGACCGCTATCCAGCATGCATCTAGTGTATTAAGTTCATGAGAACAGAGTAACGCCTTAAGGAAGATGACATCATGTAGATTGAAAATCTCATATCTACGATAAAAGCCCATCTTGTTACCCTTGATGGCAACAACACGATGCATGCCTTGCTGCCAATTCTTTCACTGGGAAAGGTCACCACACGGTATGAACCCAAAACCAAGCACTTCTCCCATTGCAAGAATCATAGATCTAGTTGGCCAAACAAAACCCAAGACTCGGAGAGACTTACAAGGATATCAAATCTTGCATATAAGAAATCAGCAAAGACTCAAATATAGTTCATAGATAATCTGATCACAAATCCACAATTCATCGGATCTCGACAAACACACCGCCAAAGAGGATTACATCGGATAGATCTCCATGAAGATCATGGAGAACTTTGTATTGAAGATCCAAGAAAGAGAAGAAGCCATCTAGCTACTAACTACGGACTCGTAGGTCTGAAGTGGACTACTCACGAGTCATTGGAGAGGTGATGATGTTTATGTAGAAGCCCTCCAACTCCAAAGTCCCCTCCGACAGGGCACCGAGAAGGGTCTCCAGATGAGATCTCGCGGAAAGGGAAGCTTGTGGCGGCGGAAAAGTGTTTTCGTGGATGCCCTTATTTTTTCTGGATTTTAGGGAATATATAGGCGAATGAGTTAGGTTAGGGGGGCGCCAGGGAGACCACAAGCCTGGTAGCCGCCGCCCCCTGGTGGCGGCTACAGGGCTTATGGGCCCCCTGTGGCTCTCCTGCCTTGGCCCTCAAGTCCCCTGATCTTCTTCCGTTCTAGAAAAAATTATTTCGGGGATTTTATTCCGTTTGGACTCCGTTCAAAATCAGATCTGAAAAGAGTAAAAAACACAGAAAAAATAGGAACTGCCACTTGACACTGAATTAATAAGTTAGTCCAAAAAATATATATAAAAGGTACGTAAAACATCCAAAGTTGACAAGATAACAACATGAAACCATCAAAATTATAGATACATTTGAGATGTATCAAGCATCCCCAAGCTTAACTCCTGCTCGTCCTCAAGTAGAGAAGTGATAAAGAATGAATTTTTGATGCTTTCATGCTACCTAGCATAGATGTCCTTTGTAACTCCTCTTATGTGACGCGAATGTTCAGATCCATTAGATTCAAAACAATAGTTTGCTATTGATGTGGAGACAATAATAATTCAAGCAAACTAGCAAGGTAATCATGAACTTTCAAAATAACAAGGCCAAAAGAAAGTTATCCCTACAAAATCATATAGTCTGGCTATCCTCTATCATCCTTGCACAACGAATTTAAATCATGCACAACCCCGGTATTGACCAAGTAATTGTTTTCACACCTTTACTTTCTCAAACCTTTTCAACTCTCACGCAATACATGAGCGTGAGCCATGGTTTTAGCACTATAAGTGGTGTGGAGTGTCGTGGAGGTTGCAAGACAAGCAAGCAGAAGATGGTCACATTAACTAGGCATATCAATGAGCTATGGAGATGCTCATCAATAGATATCAATGTGAATGAGTAGGGATTGCCATACAAATGATGCACTAGAGCTAAGAGTATGTGAAAGCTCTTAAAGAAAACTACTGGGTGTGCATCCAACTTGCTTGCTCACGAAGACCTAAGGCAAATTTGAGGAAGCCTATCATTGGAACATACAAGCCAAGTTATATAATGAAAATTTCCCAGTAGCTATATGGTGGTGACAAAACGAGAGACTCTCAATCATGAAGATCATGGTGCTTAAATAGCACAAGTGTGGAAGGATAGTAGCATTGTCCCTTCTCTCTTTTTCTCTCATTTTTTTGGTGGGCTCTTTGGCCTCTTTATTATTATTATTATTATTATTATTATTTATTTTGGTGGGCATCTTTGGCCTCTTTTTGTATATGGGCTTCGCTGGCCTCTTTTATTTCCTCACATGGGACAATGCTCCATCAATGATGATCATCACACTTACAACTCAAAACTTAGAACAATGATGACTCTATATGGAATGCCTTCGGTAGTGTACCGTGACAATGATCTACCATGGCATAGACATCAATGGAAACATCATGCTAGCTATCTTGCGATCATGCAATGGCAATGCAGAAGTGGTGGCACAAGTCATGGTGGTACTTGCATGGCAATATATCTCAGAATAGCTTTGAAAAAGCCATAGTAGGTAGGTATGGTGGCTCTTTCGAGGGAGGCTAATGGTGGGTTTTGTGCACCGGCGAAAGTTGCACGGCACTAAGAAGATAGTGATGGTGGAGGGTGAAAGTGCATCTAAACCATGGACTGAACATTAGTCATGAAGAACTCATATACTTGTTGCAAAAGTTTTAGTAGTAATCGAAACAAAGCATTCAACGCATACTCCTAGGGGAAGGGTTGGTAGGTATAAACCATCGCGCGATCCCGACCGCCACACAAAGAATGACAATCAATAGACTAATCATGCTCAGACTTCATCACATAGCGGTTCACCATACGTGCATGCTACGGGAATCACTAACTTCAACACAAGTATTTCTAGATCCACAACATCTTACTAGCATAACTTCAATATTACCACAACCACAACTCAAAACTGATTGAGATGAATCAAACTTCTCTAACTATTCAATGCACATGAAGGTGGAAGTTTTCATATACCTTTGGATAACTACCCCTTTTGAGACTACTTTCATAGCATAGATCAACTACCAAGACACGCGCTTCCGTGTTCTAAAAGATACAAGTGAAGCATATAGAGAAAAATCAACTAGCTCAAAAGATATAAGTGAAGCACATGTGAGCTGAATTGTCTACCAAAGGATATAAGTGAAGCTCGACAAAATCACGGTGAGTGCATGTCTCTCTCTCTAGGTGTGCAGCAAGGATGATTGTGACACAACAACAAAAAAGACTCCTACGATACAAGACACTCCAAGCAAAACACATAACATGTGGTGAATAAAAATATAGCCCCAAGTAACGTTACCGATGGATTGAAGACGAAAGAGGGGATGCCTTCCCGGGGCATCCCCAAGATTAGGGTTTTATGGCATCCTTGAATCAACTTGGGGTGCCTTGGGCATCCCCAAGCTTGAGATCTTGCCACTCTTTAACTTTTTGTCCATAAGAACTTCACCCAAAACTTGAAAACTTCAAAACACGAAACTTAAACAGAAACTCATGATAACATTAGTATAAGACAGCAAACCACCACTTCCTTAGGTACTGTAGCAAACTTAAATTCTACTTATGTTGATGTTGGGTTACTGTATTTTCAATCTTCCATGGCTAATACCCCCTGATACTATCCATAGTTTCATCAAAATAAGCAACCAACTCAACAAAAAGAGAATCTGTTAATAGCAGACCAGTCTGTAATAATATGTATACTTCGTATACTTCTGGTACTTCAAAATTGTGAAAAATTACGAAAGTCTGAAGAATTTGCGTAGCAATCAGCAGCAAAAAGAATCAACTCAAAAGCTCTTACAGAAAAAAAAGAAAATTCTTTTCGTGAGCAGAAAGTTTCTGTCTTTTCCAGCATGACCAAACGATCATCCCCAAGACTAATCATAACGGTTTTACTTGACACAAACGCAAAAAGAAACACAAAAAACACAATCATAGCAGAATTATGAAAGTGTGGAAAACACAAAACAAAAATAAAAAGGATAGATTCGTTGGGTTGCCTCCCAACAAGCGCTATTGTTCAACACCCTTAGCTAGGCAAAAGGTGATGGAATCACGTATAGTCATTTTTGGTGCTCAAACCATAGGTATCCCTCATCATAGATTCATAAGGCAATGTTATTTTCTTTCTAGGAAAATGCTCCATGCCCTTCTTTAGAGGAAATTGAAATCTAATATTCCCTTCTTTCATATCGATGATATCACCAATAGTCCTTAGGAAAGGTCTACCAAGAAGGATGGGACATGAAGGATTGCAATCTATGGCAAGTACAATGAAATCCACGGGTACATAATTCTTATTTGCAACAATAAGAACATCATCTATCGTTCCCATGGGTTTCTTGACAGTAGAATCCGCAAGATGAAAATTAAGAGAACACTCTTCAATCTCATGAAAACCAAGAATATCACATAAAGACTTCGGAATCGCGGAAACACTAGCACCCAAATCACACATATCATTGCATTCATAGTTTTTGATTTTGATTTTGATAGTAGGTTCCAACTCATCATGAAGTTTTCTAGGTATAGAGACTTCTAGTTCGAGCTTCTCTTCAAGAGATTTCATCATAGCATCTACGATATGAGCAGTAAAGGCTTTGCTTTGGCTATAAGCATGTGGAGAGTTTGCAATGGATTTCATCAAGGAAATGCATTCAAACAAGGAGCAACTATCATAATTTAATTCCTTGAAATCCAAAGTGGGAGTTTTATTACTACCCAAAATTTTGATTTCTTCTACTCCACTCTCCACACCTTTATCATCAAGATATGTGGACTCCGAATCATTGGGGCGTTTTTCAACCAAAGTGGATTCATATCCAACCCCTTCATCAATAGGTTTGACATGCGAAAACAAAGATTCAAGAGGAGTCACACCAAGCACTTTAAGATCTTCGTGATTTGCATCCCTAGAACGCACCCTTTTAAACCATTCGTGCCTAGCGCGAATTTGGGCGGTTCTTTCTTTGCTCTCATTCATGGAGACACACATAGCTTTTAAAGTTTCATCCAAGTTGACCTTGGGAGGAGCACATCTAACTTTCAAAACATCAATATCACAAGACATCCTATCAACGCTCTTAGCCAAATCGTCTATTTTGAGTAGTTTTTCCTCTATGGATGCATTGAAAATCTTTTGAGAGTTGATGAACTCTTTGATATTACTCTCTAAATCAGAGGGTAATTTGTTGTGATTTCCATAAGTGTTGTTGTAGTAATTGCCATAATTGTTAGAGGAGTTACTAGGAAAAGGCCTAGGAACATAGTTTCCTCTAAAAGCATTGTTGTTGCCAAAATTGTTCCGACCAACAAAATTAACGTCCAAACTAGCGTTGCTACTCTCAATCAAGGAAGATAGTGGCATGTCATTAGGATCTAAAGGAGCATTTCTACTAGCACCCAAATTCATCAACTCGTCCATCTTAGCACTAAGCGAGTTAATCTCTTCTAAAGCGTGTACCTTTTTGCTAGCAGGTGACCTTTCAGTGTCCCACCGAGAGTAGTTGTTCATGATATTATCTAGGAGTTTTGTAGCGTCCCCTAACGTGATTTCCATGAACATTCCACCTGAGGCGGAGTCCAAGATATTGCGAGAAGCAAAATTCAAGCTAGCGTAAAATATTTGTATAATCATCCACAAACTCAAGCCATGAGCGGGACAATTTCTAATCATTAACTTCATCCTCTCCCAAGATTGTGCAACGTGTTCATGATCAAGTTGCTTGAAATTCATGATATCGTTACGTAGGGAGATAATCTTAGCCGGCGGAAAATACTTGGATATGTAAGCACCTCTGCACTTATCCCATGAATCGATACTATTTTTAGGCAAAGAAGAAAACCAAGTTTTTGCGCGATCTCGCAACGAGAAAGGGAAAAACTTCAACTTAATCACGTCATTATCCACATCTCTTTTCTTTTACATATCAGAAGGCTCAATGAAGGTATTGAGATTGGATGCGGCATCTTCACTAGGAAGGCGAGAGAATTGCTCTTTCATAAAAGGCAAAGAAGAACGACAAATGTGAAGTGGGGGAGAGGAAAACGAGAGGCAACTGGCAAAAAAGGTAAATGCAAGAGATGAGTTTGTGACACCTACTTGGATAGATCTCTCCTTCCCCAGAAATGGTGCCAGAAATGCTTCTGCTACTGCAACAAAAGACCTTCCAACGGTGCCAGAAACAAGCGTGTTGACGGGAGACTATTCTTGTCTTGATACTCCTCAGCAACGGCACCAGGATTCCTTATGCTACGGCTACGCCTTTAGGGACTTCCTTGGCAAATAAGCAAAGGATTCCCCCATGGCCTTGGAGCCTCGCGTTGGTGTTCCCTCGAAGCAGAAAGGGTGATGTAGCACAGCGGCGGTAAGTATTTCCCTCGGGTTTGAGAACCAAGGTATCGATCCAGTGAAGGATTGTCACAAGTACCTGCACAAACACAAAGAGCTTGCACCCAACGCTATGAAGGAGTTGTCAATACCTTATAGATGGATTGGAAAGTGAGAAATGAAAGCAAAAAGAAACAAAGCAGAGTAAAAGTGAAACTGGAAACCATAGTTGTGAATATACCCCGGGGCCGTAGTGTTCACTAGTGGCTGCTCTCATGAAAGCAAGTAGACGGCTGGTGAACGAATTACTGTTGAGCAATTGATAGAACCGCGCAAAGTCGTGACGTTATCTAAGGCAATGATTATATCTATATGCATCACGTCCGAAACAAGTAGACCGATACTTTTTGCATCTACTACTATTACTCCACACGTCGACCGCTATCCAGCATGCATCTAGTGTATTAAGTTCATGAGAACAGAGAAACGGATTAAGCAATATGACATGATGTAGATGGACAATCTCATATCTACGATAAAAGCCCATCTTGTTACCCTTGATGGAAACAACAGGATGCGTGCCTTGCTGCCCCTTCTGTCACTGGGAAAGGTCACCACACGGTATGAACCCAAAACCAAGCACTTCTCCCATTGCAAGAATCATAGATCTATTTGGCCAAACAAAACCCAAGACTCGGAGAGACTTACAAGGATATGAAATCATGCATATAAGAAATCAGCAAAGACTCAAATATAATTCATAGATAATCTGATCACAAATACACAATTAATCGGATCTCGACAAACACACCGCCAAAGTGGATTACATCGGATAGATCTCCATGAATATCATGGAGAACTTTGTATTGAAGATCCAAGAGAGAGAAGAAGCCATCTAGCTACTAACTACGGACCCGTAGGTCTGAAGTGGACTACTCACGAGTCATTGGAGAGGCTGTGATGTTGATGTAGAAGCCCTCCAACTCCAAAGTCCCCTCCGGCTAGGCACCGGGAAGGGTCTCCAGATGAGATCTCGCGGAAACGGAAGCTTGCGGCGGCGGAAAAGTGTTTTCGTGGATGCCCCTATTTTTTCTGGATTTTAGGGAATATATATAGGCGAAGGAGCTAGGTCAGGGGGGCGCCAGGGAGGCCACAAGCCTGGTAGCCGCCGCCCTACAGGGCTTGTGGGACCCCTGTGGCTCTCCTGCCTTGGCCCTCAAGTCCCCTGATCTTCTTCTGTTCTGGAAAAATTTATTTCGGGGATTTTATTCCGCTTGGACTCCATTCCAAAATCAGATCTGAAAAGAGTCAAAAACATAGAAAAAACAGGAACTCGCACTTGGCACTGAATTAATAAGTTAGTCCCAAAAAAGACATAAAAGGTACATACAACATCCAAAGTTGACAAGATAACAACATGAAACCATAAAAAATTATAGAGACGTTTGAGACGTATCAGGCGCTCAGGTGGAGGATAGAAGGAGAGAAGAGATTGAGAATGCTCAGATTTTGGAGTGGACCGGCGGGAGAGCTCCAGCCATTGCCGAGGTTGGAGATCCCAAAGGGTGGAGAGGGAGTGAAGTGGCTGAGAGGGGGCCCATGGAGGGCCAAATAGATAGGGGACGACCTAGGGGAGCTTGGGTCCGCCTCTGGTGAACTCTAGCGCGGCCAGCACACGCGGCGTGGGCGGCTTGGAGTCTTGCTGGCGTGCTAAGACATGCTGCCACAGTCGGCCATGAGCTGCAAGACAAGGACAAGGTGCAGAGCATCGTTTCTGCATGCGAGGGAGGTGGTCAACATGTGCATTCATGATCACATTGGCCTTTTGGTCAGTCAAAGTTGTCTGGCATGCAAGGCATGCGTGCAGGAGTGTGACTCGGGAGTTTGGCCTTATATGGAGTAATGTAGGTGGGGCTTACTTTGTGATTAAGTTTGCAACAACAAACTTTGGGCTAATACAAATTATTTTTACTGTGATGAATTTGAAATAAAACCTTGTCTAGTAGTCTTAGGCACGGAAGCACTACAAGACTGCCAAGTTTCAGATCGAGGAGAGGAGTGTATTTAGCATTTGCAGTTCAAGGCCACATTTCTGCCAAATTCAAGTTTCTGATGGACTACTCATATTTTCCATATGAGCATGCCATATCTTTTCTTGAAATAGTGCATTGGCATACTATAGATGCTCTCGAAGGATGTGGGGCATTGGCTTGACCAAAATTATTGGAAGAGAGTAAAAGAGGGGCTGCCATGGTAAAAAGAAGAAGTAAAGAGATGGAGTCAACCCTTCAATAACTCGCGAGGGGCCATGGCATAATTACTGGAGGTGATAGAGGGATAGATGAAGATGTGGTAAGAGTTTGAGCTCAAGGAGATTAGTAGAAGGGGTCAAAGGAGCAATTTGGTAAGTGAGCAGAAGGTGTTTGATGGGTGTTAGGGCTAGCAAATGGATTCCAATTGCTACGAAACTTAACAAGATGAGATGATAGGTCAAAATGAGCTTTTACACCAAATTGGGGATTTGGTGGAGAAAGTTTCCAATGTCGAGTTGAAAAACCCAAGAAATAGGTAGAAATGACTTTATGAAGATAAACCCATGCAATTTAATTCCCACAAATGCATCACTTGGTGTGGTAACATTATTTGAGTATTCTAGGATGCCCAAAAAATTTGGGCTCAATTGGACAAACTTCACAATGTAAAGTTTCTCAATCCTAGAAATTAAGACAGAAGGTTTTGAGGGGTTCTGGCCAAGTTAATCTATTCTCCTTGACGCACCACTTGGTGTGGATGCATTATTGGAGCATAAAAAACATGTCCACAAAATTTGAGCACAATTGGAGACACTTGAAAATGTCGAGTTGCTCAAATTTGGATCTGGACAGATAGGGTTTTGGAATATTTAGATAAATCAAACAGACTTGGATTGAGATGAAACTGAGCAAGGTCATCACATATATCATGTGTGACATGCTAGAATTTTTCTGGAATTATTCCAAAATCTTAAATAGGCAAAAAGGGTATTGAAGGGCTTTGTCCAATAATTTTTTACATGACCATGTGTTGAAACTCTTATATATGGAATGTATATATCCATTGAGTTTCTCTAAATTATCTTAAATATTTTGAAAGCAAGAAAAATAATCTTTCTTTGTAAAACACCATTTCTGGCCTAAAAATGTATTTAAATAAAATAGGAAAATAGCTTTTCAAATAATGATTTTGTGATTTGGGGAAGTCTTTTTGGTAATAGGATTGAAATAAAATATTTGGGGCAAAATATCTCCCCTAAATTCAGGACTTGTAGTACAAATCCCAATTGAGGGATTTTTAAAGCTTAAATCAAATAAATGCTTTTTGGTCAAAATAATATTTTGTAAAAATAGTTCGTGGTCCTATGCACATGGTATGGTCACTAGTCAAAGGTGTGGGTAAAGGACATGAGCCTAGAGAATAGTAGGAACCCTGTGATTTAAAACACAAGCAAACAAGATGCAAGCAACAATCACATCAAGTATCACAAGCATTCACAAAAATATAATTGTTCATAATTTATGAGCTATTTAGTTTAGCCACGATAGACAAAACACACAGTGTGACAGTTTGGGTACTTATTCCGCTACACTCAGTTCGTGACTGAGGACTTTCCTCACTAGGAATTTCCTCAATTACGAATTTGTCAGAAATCACCTATTCACCCCCTCTAGTCGATATAACGCACTTTCAATTGGTATAAGAGCTAGATACTCCCTTGTTTTGTGTGATTTCGGTTCAACCACCTCGAGTTTTAGTTATGTCGACTGAAGATACGATCAAGGTTACTGCGGGTTGTCCTACCTTTGAAGGAAAAGACTTCTCCTACTGGAAGAACAAGATGCGCATGCACCTTGAAGCAATTGACAACTATATCTGGTATGTTGTGGAAAATGGTGTTCCCTATGTCACTCAAACTATCATTGCCTCTGATGTGAAGAGATTCAAGCAACTCGACTCTCAAGAGAAGAATATCTTCTGTGGACATGTGAGCAAAGGTCGGTATGGCAGAGTGAGTGCTTTGGGCTCTGCAGAGCTTATCTGGGAAAGGTTGTCCAAAGTCAATGAAGGAGAATCTACTAATGTGACTCTTGTGTTGATGTTCTTCACGATCTCTTCAGCCGCTTCAAGAGACTTGATAATGAAAGCTGTCAAGAAAACTTCGATCGCCACACTGACATCTCCAATGAGCTTTAGGCACTTCGAGCGAGAGACATCACTGACCATGAAGTGGTGAAGAAACTATTACGATCCCTTGATTCTTCATTTGATACACTGGTACTGATGATTCAAGAACAAAGAGACTACAAGCTACTTGATCCTGCTGATGTACTTGAGAGACTAAATACTCACGAATTTCAACAAGCTTAGAAGAGAGACCTTTATGGACCAAGCTATGAAAACCTCGTACGCTGAAGGCAAAGGTTGTTTCCTCATCTAAAGAAGAAGACTCTATATGCAGTCTTGGTGAACGTGAATAATTTGTTCAAGAACTTGCTATGCTCGTGAGGAAATTCCAGAAGTTTTCAAGACGAGGCCAGTTCGGAAAGTCTTCAGGGAGAGATATGAGGAAACTAGAATCTTCATGTGAGGACTACAAGAAAAGGATCTGCCATGAATGCAAGAAATTTGGTCACAATATTGATGATTGTCCTCGCTGGGTGAAGGAATCAAAGAAGAAGAAGTATAAGGATGATAGTTCTGATGACTCAAAGAAAAAGAATGCATCTTCAATGTCCTCATCCTCAAAGTCCTCATCGCATAAGAGGACCAGCTTCAGGAAGGCCCGTGCACTTATTGGCAAAGAAATGGATTGTGAGGAAGAATTTGAAGAATGTGATGAACATGAAGGTTCGAAAGGGGAGTGGGAGTCTGGTGTGGCAACCCTAGCCCTTGGTACCAAATTCGTCAGCAAGTCCATCCTCGATCTCGAAGAAAATGACAACGTCAACAACACTGATGACTATGATGACGACTTCACTCCCACCTATTTCTTCGTACCAAGCCACACTTCCTCTTCTGACTCTAGTAAATGCATAGTTGATGACTATCAAAAACCCTGTTACTATAAGCTTTCTAATATTGCCACTAAGCAACAGACCGCTATTGAAAAGCTTCAAAACCTGCTAGCCAAAAGCGATGACCTGTTGAGTGAGGAAATGAATCGAACTCAAACCCTCACTTACGATGTTCAAAGTTTTTAGTCTAGGTTTGATAGTCTTCAAGAACGTATGGCACACTCTTGGCTGATCATGAGAAGTTTTCTTATGAATTTCTTCAAAGAAAGCAAGATCTCAAGAAACTACGAATGTCTCATGATGATCTTCAAATTGAAAATGACTCTTTGCTTGCTCGACGGATCAGTACCACTCAGGAATGATTCATTCCACCATGCTTTAAATGCATCGAACGTGAATTTGCTAATTCTTAACCTGAAACTTCAAATGCTTCTATTGCTACAAATTCTTCAACTATATTCGTGGTTACAAATTCCTCACTTGAGTAAACCACAAATGTCACTGACGAAAATGCATGGTTGAAGGAATTATATGTGACAGGCATATACAAAATTCTCAAAGGGCATCAAACCCTTTGTGATGTGCTCAAGAAGAAGATTCTAAACAGAAACCCTAGGAAAGAGGGTATTGCAAATTGAATGTTGATAGGTGATACTGGAAACCTGAGCAATATTCGAGAACCTCATGGGTTGCTTCAAAAGGACCTCTTGTTGATCCATCTACTCTAACATGCTTTGCATGTGAAACTTCATATTCCTCCAATGAGTCATTTGACTCAAACTATAAACTATTCAAAAATCAGGCTGGTGAAGTATTTGCCAGATATGTTCGAACTAACTACAGGAATGGACCACCCGTGAGGAAAATCTGGGTCCCAAAAGCAGCTTGGAAAGTCTTCGCGTGAATGTCCTCATGACACCACGAGTGAAGAACAGGAACAAATACCTCATATGGTCAAAACTATGCTCGTACTCTCACTAATGCTTCTCATATGCAGGAAAACTACAATTTCTCTACCTATTAATTTGAGTACTCTAACCCCCTCCTGTGAAACGAAGTGTATTAGCCTTAATGCCTCAATTCTCTTATGGAGCTCACATGATGATGAATTCTTTGCCACCCTTCCAGATGTGGGTGGTAAAGAAATTGAATTAATCACTTCTATAGGTCAGGTCTCCATATGAAAGTCATCACCTGAAGAATTTGTTGGAGACGTGAGGAAATTGCTTGATAGGACGCAAGCTAATCGTGATGAAATGACTTATCATTTCACTCGTCCTTATTATGTATCAAATATACTTTGTGATGAAATTCAACTCTGATGAATTTGATATCATATTCTTCACTCTCAAGCATATGAGATGGTAAGTAGTACTAATTCATGTGTAGTATGACAAACCCAAAACCACACAGTGGGTTCTTGACAATGGGTGTACAAATCACATGACTAGTGACAAGAGTTTACTCATGAATATCCCACTGACTCCATCACCACTTAAGCATATCACCTACGCACACAAAGGTAAAAGCAAGGTATTGGGACTTGGTAAGGTGGCTATTTCCATGGACCGACACATGGACAAAGTCATGCTTGTTGAATCCCTTTGGTTTAACCTCATGTCTGTCTCAATGCTTTGTGATCTTGATATGATTGTCATCTTTGGAAAATATTGATGCGTAGTCATCATGGAATCTGACAAATCCAAAGTCTTAGAAGGCTTTAGGAGAGGAGACTTTTACATTGTTGATTTCTCTATAGGTCCTCAGCGAGCCACTTGTCTTCTTGCAAAAGACTCAGAGGGATGGCTATGGGATCAATGACTTGCTCATGCCGGCATGAGAAATTTGCACAGCTGGCGAAGAAGAAGCATGTCATTAGCATTGAAAGCGTCAAATTCCTCAAGGATCATCCCTGCGGGGCTTGTGAGTCAGGAAAGATGACCAGATCCAAACACCCCTCAAAGACTATGATGACCACTACTCGTCCTTTTGAATTGCTTCACATGGACCTCTTTGAACCTACTCATTATGCCACTCTAACCAACGCACCATCTCTATATGGCTTTTTCATCGTTGATGACTATTCTCGTTATACTTGGGTGCATATCATTCTTTACAAAACTGAAGTGCGGAAGTCTTCAAACGATTTTACTCAAGGGCCTCGACGAACTTCGACGTCAAGATCAAACACATCAGGAGTAACAATGGGACAGAATTCAAGAATACCGGCCTTGATGACTATCTTGAAGAACTTGGTATCTCCTCAGCAGAATGGCATCGTCGATCGCAACAATATGACTCTGGTTGAGATGACATGGACTATGCTTGAAGAATATCCGACTCCTCGTCGCTTCTGGCCTGAGGCAATCAATACTGCCTACCACATCATCAACAAGGTATATCTTCACAAATTCCTCAAGAAGAGTTCATACAAACTCCTCACTAAGAAGAAACCCAATGTAAGTTATTTCAAAGTCTTCGGTGCAAGCTGCTGGATTAGAGATCCTCGCCACAGTTCAAAGTTTGCACCAAAAGCACATGAGGGTTTTATGCTTGGTTACGGAAAGGTCGCACACCTACAGAGTCTTCAACAACTATCAAAACAAGGTTGTTGAAACTGTAGATGTGCGGTTTGATGAAACTAATGTCTCGCAAAGAGAGCACCTACCTCCTATGCCAGATAAATTATCTCCTAAGGAAGCTTTTAAGCTCAAGGCTACTGAAGATATCGGTCCTACTGAGGAACAACCTCCTATTGAAGAAGTCATCCCAAACAATTATGAAATTCAATCTCGTGCACCTGAGGAAATTTGTCCAAATCAAATTCCTTAACCCAACCAAACTCTTCAACCCACGCATCCAAGGATTGCAAATGAAGTGGAAATTCAAGAAATCCTCGACGACATCAATGCACCAGGTCCCCTCACTCGCTCAAAAGCTTCACATTTGATTAACTTTTGTCGGGATTCTTCCTTTGTGTCTACCACAAAACCCTCAAAAGTTGATGAAGCCTTCATGGAACCTATGTGGGTTCAAGCTATGTAAGATGAACTTCATCAATTCAAGCTTAACAACGCGTGGGAACTTGTCGAATGACCTGATCCTCACAAGCACAATGTCATCGGTACCAAGTGGATCAATGTCATCGGTATCAAGTGGATCTACCGGAACAAGTACGATGAGGATGGTCAGGTAGTGAGGAACAAGGCACGACTTGTAGCCTAAGGCTACACACAAGTTGAAGGAATTGACTTTGATGAAACTTTTGCACCTTTGCAAGACTTGAAGCTATTCGTATATTGCTTGCTTATGCTAATCATCACAATATTACAATGTATCAAATGGATGTGAAAAATGCATTCCTCAATGGTAAGCTTGAGGAAGAAGTATATGTAGCTCAGACCCAGGTTTTGAAGACCTGAAGCATCCTGACAAAGTATTCAGACTCAACAAAGCACTCTATGGCCTCAAGCAAGCCCCTCGGGCGTGGTATGATACATTGAATGAATTCCTATTGAAGAAAGGCTTCAAACCCGGTTCATTCGTCCCTACTCTTTTCACAAAATCCTATGATAATGAACTATTTGTATGCCAAATATATGTGGACGATATCATCTTTGGTTGTACTCACAAATGTTACAGTGACGAATTTGCCTACATGATGGGTGAAGAATATCAAATGTCCATGATGGGGGGGCTGAAATTCTTCCTAGGAACTACAAATTCGTCAACAACACAACAACACCTTCATTTCTCAAGACAAATACCTCACGCATGTGTTCAAGAAATTAGGCATGCATGAATGCAAAGGCGTCAAAATTCCCATGCCTACCAATGGCCACCTCTACACTGACGAAAATGGTAAAGATTTTGATCAACAGGTATATAGCTCTATGATTGTCTCTTTATTATACCTATGTGCATCTAGGCAAGACATTATGCTTATAGTTTGCATCTGTGCTCGTTTCCGAGCAACACCGAAGGAATCACACCATAAGGTTGTGAAACATATACTTCGATATCTAGCTCACACACGAACACTTGGATTATGGTACCCAAGAGCTCAAATCTTCATCTCATTGGATATTCTTACTGTAACTATGCTGGTGACCGTGTGGATCACAAGTCAACGTCACACACCTGCCATTTCCTTGGACGACCCTTAGTGTGTTGGTCCTCAAATAAGCAGAACTGTGTGTCACTTTCCACTGGTGAATCTGAGTACATTGTTGCTGGATCTTGCTATGCTCAACTGTATGCTCAACTGTTGGGTATGAAGCAAAACCTCAAGGACTACAACATCAACATGAAGAATGTGCCACTCTACTGCGACAATGAGAGTTATGAGTTTAAGGGCATTTTCTTCGTGATCATGTACTTAAGGGCAACATCATCATCATTTTCTTCGTGATCATTTTCTTCGTGATCATTTTCTTCGTGATCATGTACTTAAGGGCAACATCATCATCGACCACGTGAATACTAAAGGCTAGCTAGCGGATATCTTCAATAAGCTCTTGGATGAATTTTTTTTTTGCAATTTGTGGTGTGAGCTAAATATCTTAGAATCTTCGAATGTTCTGTGAAAAGGACACATATCCTAACACTTATGCAAAATTGACGACTTAGATGTGCAGCACACAAAGTAACTTTTTTCTTCAATCAATGAATAATAACACTCTAAGTGTGAATAAATTAATGAAGAATTTGATTTTCAGGACCCTATGACAATTGTACGCGGTGCTTGAAATCATCATTCTTATACGGTGGGTCACGCCACCAACCCTATTTGAAATTCTTCTAGTTGAAATTCTTAAAAGTTGAGTTTTTTGCAAAATCTTCAAATCTTCGAAGTCTTTAGATTTTCAAAATCCTTAAGATTGCAAATTTCCCAAAAGTTCAAATTATTCAAACTTTTCAAATATGTTCTTCATTGACTATATACTAAGTTATGAGCTTTCAAAGACCTCAACAACATTCACTTATAGCTAAGTATTCATGCAGTGTTTTTGTTCTAAGTGAATGTGATCTGTCCCGTTCCCCCTCTATGCTAAGCTCAACCCAGTCTATTCTCAAATTCTTCATATGTGTTCTATTTGAAACTCTCTCAAAGTCTTCACTGAATCCTTGTCAAGTGAAGAATTTGCGAACAAAGTCCTAAAAAATTTATTTCTAAATTTTTTCAATCGTTACCGCTCAAACCGCACCCACAACCCACGATTGGATAAGCACGATATCCACTAACTACATCGCTTAATACGTGTGTGCCACCTGTCAAGCCGAGAGGAAGGGCCAGGGGTATTCCGGTTCGAAAACATCGGGCCGAATCGTTTCTCACCTCGCTTGTAAATACCCCACTCTCACCCCCAAGGTCATTTCTTCCCCCCGTTCCCCCTTATTACCGGTCGAAGCCAGACCTAGCGCCGCCGCTGGAAATCATGGCCGCTAGTGAGAACAACTTCACTGCCTCGACCTCATCATTGTTGTACTCACGCCAGCCGTGGATCATCTTCCTCCGCAGTCACCATAGCTGACATCAGCTGTCGAGTTATGGCACTGAAGATCTGAACCGACAAGCTTCCATTTTCATCGTCTATAGTTCTTCGTGTTCTTCGTGTTCTTCATCCAGGGAATTAAAATCTAATTTTACTGCTCGTGTAGATCCTTATGTTTCCTTTAAATATTTGAAAAGTGTTATTCCTCAGCAAATTCATCAGATGAACACTTCCATGCCTAAGAACACTTGAGAATTTTCACTAAGTCACTCAATTCCTCAAGGGAGTCCTCAATTGTATAAATTTTTGGATTTGCACAACTCTAGAACCCAAGTCAAGGACGCTTAACAAAATTCCTCAAAATCAGTATTGGCAAATTTCCTCAACTTGTGTCATTTTTGAAAATCTTCTCAGAACGCATATGACCTCTTCAAATTCTTCGCACCTATACTCTATTCGTAGGTACACAATGTCTCCTCACGAATCTCTAGGTTCTCATCAACTTACCTATTTTGTAGCGTTTCTTGAAGAAAATGTGCATGCCTCATCCGAGTCCTCCAAAGTTCATATTCCTCAAGTGAACAAAATGGGTGATGAGAAGAAAAATGGGTGGAAAGAAGGTAGAAATCAACACTGCTTTTGAGATTCTTGATGACATTTATGATGAATATTGCACTCCTAATGAAGCTGTCTATGGAAAGGAAAGAAATGAAAAGCGCAAAACACGCTTGCAGAAAATTGAGAGGAGATGGGCCAAGGTTGGATGGATCTGCTGCTGCAGCTGTTGTCGCTTCCTCCTCTGTTGCTGGTGCTTTTGGCATTGAGACTGCTCCCAAGAGAACCATTCTGGAGGAGTTGAGGTCAAACCAAAGTCCTCAAGAGCACAAACTTCTCTGCAAAATCCTCAGACAGCTACTGCGGTGGCACCAAAGTCCTCAACTGCTGCCACACAGTTTTCACTGCCACTAAAGCTCACGACCACTCAGAATCCCTCAGGTCCACTTGCTTCAGGCTCTGTGCATACTTCTTCAAGTGCTAATGTGGAGAATAAAATGACCACTGGGTGAGGAAAAAGGCCGAGCGCTAGCAAATTCCTCAATGTTCCATCTGCATCAGAGGAAGAAGATGAAGCTGATGAAGAAATATTTGAAGCAATCATCAGAAGCAGGCAAGAAAGGGTCGCACAGGCCAAAGGCACCACCATTCCCCTCATGATGGACCCCAAGGTGATACTGGACTTCATCGACCTTTGGTATGATAATCCTCAAACAACAATTGTTGACTTGAAGCTTCCACCTGGACGAAGTCATACGTTGACAGCCTTCATCAATTAAGAAAAGTGGAAGGTGAAGAAGGCCAAGCAAGCCAGAAAAGCTCGGACTTAGAAAGAGAGATTTTTGAAGAACAACATTCTAACTATGACCTGTGATCAACTCCTCAATGCTTAAACTGACAACAAAAACCTCAATGAAGAATACAGTTGCTTCAATGCTGGCTGGAAGGGTGCAAAAGTCAGATTCGTCAATGTTCCCAACAAAGTTATCACTGAACTCAACAAGAAGGATGTTGACAAGACGCAACTAAAAACTCCTCAAGCAAAATACATAGTTGAGCTCCGTCACAAATCTGGTGATGAAAATCCTTCATCTGACGAACCTGCTGAAAGGACGTGGATGTTGCCTAGAGGGGGTGAACAAACGCTTTAAAATAATTACGACATAGGCTTGAAAAAATGCGTAATAAGACTAACATTTAATTTTTCAAGCACAAAACATAAAAAACGAGGCTCACATATGTCCACCAACAAATTTTGCTAAGCAAGATAAACAACTAAGTGATAGCAAGATATATAACAAGAAACAATATGGTATGACAAAGTAAAGTACATAAGTAAAAGGCTCGGGTAAGAGCCAACCGAGGCACATGGAGTGACGATGTATTCCGAAGTTCACACCCTTGCGGATGCTAATCTACGTTTGGAGCAGTGTTGAGGCACAATGCTCCCCAAGATGCCACTAAGGCCATTGTAATTTCCTCATGCCCTCGAACAATGCAAGCTGTTTTGATTCCCCTAAGGGACCCTTAGGGTAGTCACCGAACCCGTAGAAAGAAGGTTGGGGCAATCTCCACAACTTAATTGGAGGCTCCGAACAACACCACGAAACTTCACCACTATAGAATATGGCTTCGAGGTAATCTCAAATGCTCGGGGCAATCTCCACAACCTAATTGGAGACCCCGAAGCTTTCCCGGAGCTTTAAACCACAATGATTGAGCTCCAAGGGACCACCAAGCTTCTAGGAAGCCAAAGCATCCACGAAGAACAATATCTAGGGTACCAAGCACCCAAGTGTAATAATCTTCTCAAACTTTTTTACTTCCATGTATCAGCAAGGACAACTCAAAGCGATGCAACTAATGCAATGGAAAGAACACATGAAGTGGTCAAGTCCCTCACACTCAAATACCTCCCAAACAACAAAATCTATGGAGGAGTATGCAAGGAAGAACAAGGATCTCACAAAGAACTCCAAGATCAAGATCCAAGGGGTTCCCCTCACAAAGAGGAGAAAGTGATTGGTGGAAATGTGGATCTAGATCTCCTCTCTATTTTCCCTCAAGAACTAGCAAGAATCATTGGAGGGATTGAGAGTTAGCAAGCTCTAAGAAGGTCAACAATGGGGGGCAAATACGAGCTCAACTAATGAAAAAAACATTGGGGAAGAAGACCCCCTTAAATAGTGGGAGGAAATCTGCCCGTTATTCTGCCGAACGACTCAGCTAAGCGGTAGTACCGTGCACCTAGGCAGTACTACCGCTTGGGCGGTACTACCTTATGTAGGGAGCGTTACTTCCGCTTAGCCTAGTCGAGGGGAGGCAAGATTCCAGAAGAATTTACTAAGTGGTAGTGGGAGCGGCAAAGGTGGGCGGTACTACCGCTCCCCCCTTGGCGGTACTTCCGCCAACAAATAGAAAACGCCCCCACGATGCCATAGAGAAAAGATAAGCGGAATAGAGGTCAGCACGGGAGGGCGACTGTGCTGCCAGAGCGGTACTACCGCTCCGCCCGAGCGGTACTTCCGCTTGAGAAAATCTGCCGCCATAACTTTCGCATACGAGCTCCGAATTGATCAAACTAAAGCATCTTGGATTCAAGAAGACAAAATCTTAAGAACATGTAGTTATGAAAATGCCAATGATATAGAGATGTGAAACCTCTATAAATTAAGAACCGACAAAAACTCAAACACCGAAAAGATCATAGAAGATGCACATGAACTCCGTTTTCGATGAACTCGGGCTTGTCATAAAGATAATCATAAGCTCTAACACTCACAAAGAGAAACACCAAACGAGAACCAAGAAATATGATGCAAGGATGCAAATGGAAACAAATGATACGTTCAAGCTACTCACTTGAGATCCCCCTTGATAGTACGACAATCTATCCTATAATAGAAAAACCTATCAAGGGAAAACCTATACCTTGCACATAGTCCACTTGAGCTAGATGATGACGATCTTGAATTCCTCAAGATGGACCACCTTTATTGATTGTGTTAGTTTGATGAATACTAGTTGATTGGTCCCCCATAGTCACTATCGTGAGTCACTCTTTAGCACATCTTCACAAGTCCATTGCCACCAGAATGGACGGCAAGCTTCAAGCAAGATATCTTTGTGATGCTCCACTTGAACTTGCACAACACAATCTTGTTGACGATAACCACTTGATGTCATCCTTCATGGGTTGAATGAGATCTTCCTCTTGATGCAAGCCCATGGAAACACATCTAACCCCACATAGAATTCTCACGAAGACCATGGGTTAGTACACAAAAGCGTAATGGACAATGCTTACCATACCATGGGATCACTTGATCCCTCCCGGTACATATTGTATGCTTTGTGTGTTGATCATCTCGATTTACTATTTGACTTAGTCTTGATCAACCTTGTGTCTTTATGACCATTCTTTGGATAATACCTTGAATACCACCTTGATCAGCATATGAACTCCTTGAAATCAACAGATGGACTTCAAGAAGTGCCTACAGACAAATCCTTTGAATATGACTTAAGGCAACCATTAGTTCATAGGGATTGTTATCAAATACCAAAACCACATATGGAGAAATATGCTCTAACACCTGCCAGGGCAGCTGAAGAAATAGTTGTGCCCGAAGAAAATGTTCCAGCGAGGACGACTGAATCAACCATGCATGAAGAAAATGCCCTTCCTGCTCCAAAATATTCACAAGTGAAGAAAGTGAAGCTTCCTTCTACAATAGAAGTGAAGAAAACTAAGGCTGCGGAAAAGGAAGCAACAAAGAAGAGAAAGGCCTCAAAGAGCTCAAAGTCCTCAGAAGCAAAACGCTTGAGGTGTTTGAAAAGTTCCTCAACTACTCCAATTGATGCCACCCTATCAATGTTGCACCCTCCTATGTGATGGTGCCATTTGGTATTGAGGACGTCATCCAAGAAGGGGGTGAAGAAATGGAAGACACTCACTATGCTGCTTCCACACCAATTGATGAGGAAATTGAAGATGATCCAAATCCTGCAATTCCTCAAGCCTCAATACCTCCACCATAGCAGACCACTGATGTGGGTGATGAAGACAAGGATGAAGATTTGGACATTGGGAGCACAACATCGGTGATCCATGACGACTTCTAGGAAAAGGCTCATCCCAACTTGCCATTGGCCACTCCAATTCCTCTAGTGCATATGTCCCCTATAGCAACTGAAATATAGACAGGGTCTAAAGAACAGAGCACTCCCGTGAAGTCTATCCCAGAAATTGAATTTGTTGCATCAGCTGAATACACTGACACTCAAACTGCGCCCAAGGAAACGGTTGCGCTGGAAGTTGATGAATCTGCTTAGCATATTCCTCAAACTAACAAGAGTGCGTTGAAGAACAGGTTCGTCAGACTGAAGACACTGCCTCTGAACCTCATGTTGATAATCCTCAGTCAAAAGTAGTCGTGGCTGAAATTACTCAAATTGAAGATCTTCGAAGACTTGTGGGCCCCTTCAAGCCAAATCTTCAACTAAAGAGTCTTCATCCCTTCAAAGGAAAAAAATCCCGGAGTTCGACAGGGCTCAATTCTTTGATGAACATTACTATTTCATCGACGCAAATCCTTTTGACTCTCCACGGATGAGCCGCAGCAGATTCTGGACCCTCAGTCACATGAACTACTATGGTGCAGTACTCTTCAACAAGGACAAGGTTTTTCCTCACATGCAAATTCTTCATGTAGATATGGAGGACATTCCTTGCTACACTCCAGTTCTTCAAGTTCTTCAAGATGCTGGACTATTGCAATTCTGTGCAGACATCTGTGACTAGAATCAAGAAATCATTCTTCAATTATTTGCTACATTGCACATTGATACGTCTCCAACGTATCTATAATTTTTGATGGTTCCATGCTATTATCTTTTCAAACTTTGGATGTTTTGTATGCCTTTTATATCTTTTTTGGGACTAACTTATTAACTCAGTGCCAAGTGCCAGTTCCTGTTTCTTCCGTGTTTTTGACCATTTTCAGAGGAGAATTTTAAACGGTGTCCAAACGGAATAAAACTTCCAAAAAGATTTTTTCCAGAACAGAAGATATGCACGGGACATGAGAACCAAGGCAGAGGCCACCAGGGGACGCCACAAGCCCCCTAGGCGCGGCCAGTGGGCCCGCACCTAGCAGGCTTGTGGGCCCCCTGTGGCTCGTCTGCCCTACCTCTTCCGCCTATAAATTCCCGAAAAATCCAAAACTGCGCGAGAGATCCACGAAAATACTTTTCCGCCGCCGCAAGCTTCTGTCTCCGCAGGATCCCATCTGGGGCACGTTCTGGTGCCCTGTCGGAGGGGGGATTCGGATACGGAGGGCTTCTTCATCAACACCATGACCTCTCCGATGATGCGTGAGTACTTCACCATAGACCTTTGGGTCTATAGCTAGCAGCTAGATGGTTTCTTCTCTCTCTTGGATCTTCAATACAAAGTTCTCCATGATCTTCATGGAGATCTATCCGATGTAATCTTCTTTTGGGGTGTGTTTGTCGAGATCCGATGAATTGTGGATTTATGATCAGATTATCTATGAATCTTATTTGAGTTTCTTTTGATCTCTTATATGCATGATTTTATATCCTTGTAATTCTCTTCAAGTTGTGGGTTTTGCTTGTCCAACTTGATCAATGATTCTTGCAATGGGAGAAGTGCTTGGTTTTGGGTTCATACCATGCGGTGACCTCACCCACTGACAGAAGGGGTAGCGAGGCACGTATCGTGTTAATGCCATCAAGGGTAAAAAGATGAGGTTTACATCATTGGTTTGAGTTTATCCCTCTACATCATGTCATCTTGCTTAAGGCGTTAATCTGTTCGTCATGAACTCAATACACTAGATGCATGTTGGATAGCGTTCGCTGTGTGGAGTAATAGTAGTAGATGCACAAAGTATCGGTCTACTTGTCTCGGACGTGATGCCTATACGTATGATCATTTCCTTAGATATCGTCATGACTTTGCGTGGTTCTATCAATTGCTCGACAATAATTTGTTCACCCACTGTAATATTTGCTATTTTGAGAGAAGCCTCTAGTGAACACTATGTCCCCCGGGTCTACTTCACATCATATTTTCAGCCTTACACTTTTTACTTCGTTGCACTTTCCGCCTTCAGATCTCACTTTGTAATCAATCTTGAAGGGATTGACAACCCCTTTATAGCGTTGGGTGCAAGCTTGTTTTGTTTGCGCAGGTACTCTGGACAGTTGGCTTGATTCTCCTACTTGATTAATACCTTGGTTCTCAAAACTGAGGGAAATACTTACTGCTACTGTGCTGCATCACCCTTTCCTCTTCAAGGGAAAAACGAACGCAAGCTCAAGAGGTAGGAAGAAGGATTTCTGGCACCGTTGCCGCGGAGGATCAAGTCAAGAATAGTCTCCCGTCAACGTGTTAATTTCTGGCACCGGGGATTATTCTAGGTGAAGCTCATCCAAGTAAGTGTCGCAAACTCATCTCTTGCATTTACTTTTTTGCCTCTCGTTTTCCTCTCCCCCACTTCTGAAAAACAAAAAATTACAAAATTATTTGCCTTTTTCGTTCACCCTTTTCTCTCGCTTGCTTTCTGTTCGCTTGTGTGATTGTTTGCTTGCTGAAGCCACCATGACTGAAAACACCAAACTTTGTGACTTCTCGAATACTAATAATAATGATTTTATTAGTACTCCGATTGATCCCACCACTAGTGCAGAATCACATGAAATCAATGCTGCTTTGTTGAATCTTGTTATGAAAGAGCAATTCTCCGGCCTTCGTAGTGAAGATGTCGCATCCCATCTCAATACCTTCATTGAGTTTTGCGATATGCAAAATAAGAAAGATGTGGATAATGATGTGATTAAATTGAAGCCTTTTCCGTTCTTGTTGCGAGATCGAGCAAAAACTTGGTTTTCATCTTTGCCCAAAAATAGTATTGATTCTTGGAACAAGTGCAAAGATGCTTATATATCCAAGTATTTTCCGCCGGCTAAGATTATCTCTCTCCATAATGATATCATGAATTTTAAGCAACTTGATCATAAACATGTTGCACAATCTTGGGAGAGAATGAAATTGATGATTAGAAATTGTCCCGCTCATGGCTTGAGTCTTTGGATGATTATACAAATCTTCTACGCTTGTTTGAATTTCGCTTCTAGAAATATCTTGGACTCCGCCTCAGGTGGAACGTTCATGGAGATCACATTAGGAGAAGCCACAAAACTCCTAGACAATATCATGACAAACTACTCTCAGTGGCACACTGAAAGGTCACCTACTAGTAAAAAGGTACACGCTATAGAAGAAATTAACTCGTTGAGTGCTAAGATGGATGAGTTAATGAATTTGGTTGCTAGTAGAAGTGCTCCTTTAGATCCTAATGATATGCCCTTGTCTTCCTTGATTGAGAGTAGCAATGCGAGCTTGGACGTTAATTTTGTTGGTAGGAATAATTTTGGCAACAACAAAGCTTTTAGAGGAAACTATGTTCCTAGGCCTTTTCCTAGTAACCCCTCTAATAACTTTGGCAACTCCTACAACAATACTCATGGAAATTACAATAAATTACCCTCTGATCTAGAGAGTAATATCAAAGAGTTTATCAACTCACAAAAGATTTTCAATGCGTCCATAGAGGAAAAACTACTCAAAATTGATGATTTGGCTAGGAGCGTTGATAGAATGTCTCTTGATATTGATGCTTTGAAAGTTAGATATGCTCCTCCCAAGATCAATATGGATGAAACTTTGAAAGCTATGCGTATTTCCATGAATGAGAGCAAAGAAAGAACCACCCAAATTTGTGCTAGACATGAATGGCTTAAAAAGGTGTGTTCTCGTGATATGAATCACGAAGATCTTAAAGTGCTTGGTGTGACTCCCATTGAATCGTTGTTTTCTAGTGTCAAATCTAATGATGATGGGGCTGGATATGAATCCAATTTGGTTGAAAAACGCCCCAATGATACGGAGTACATCTATCTTGATGCTAAAAGCATTGAAAGTGGAGTAGAAGATATCAAAACTTTGAGTAGTAATAAAACTATTACTTTGGATTTCAAGGAGTTCAATTATGATAGTTGCTCCTTGATTGAATGTATTTCCTTGATGCAATCCATGCTAAACTCTCCACACGCTTATAGCCAAAACAAGGCCTATACCGATCATATCGTCGATGCTATGATAAAATCTCTTGAAGAGAAACTTGAGTTGGAAGTTTCTATTCCTAGAAAGCTTCATGATGAGTGGGAACCTACTATCAAAATCAAAATCAAAAACTATGAATGCAATGCTTTGTGTGATTTGGGTGCTAGTGTTTCCGCGATTCCAAAGTCTTTATGTGATGTTCTAGGCTTTAATGAGATTGAGGAGTGCTCTCTTAATTTGCATATTGCGGATTCTACTATCAAGAAACCCATGGGAAGGATCAATGATGTTCTTATTATTGCAAAGATAACTATGTACCCGTGGATTTCATTGTGCTTGATATTGATTGCAATCCTACATGCCCTATCATTCTTGGTATACCTTTCCTAAGGACTATTGGTGCTATCATCGATATGAAGGAAGGGAATATTAGGTTTCAATTTCCTTTAAACAAGGGCATGGATAATTTTCCTAGAAATAAAATAATATTGCCTTATGAATCCATGATGAGGGTTACTTATGGTTTGAGTACCGAAGACGACGATACGTGAATCCATCACCTTATGCCTAGCTAAGGGCGTTAAACAATAGCCCTTGTTGGGAGGCAACCCGATGAATTTATCTTTTTCTTTCTGTTTTGTTGCGTCCACACCATCATAATTCTGTCATGATTTTGTCTTTTGTGTTCCTTTTTGTGTTTGAGCCAAGCAAAACTTTATGACTAGTTTGGTGTTGGTTGTTTGATCCTGCTGGAAAAAGACAGAAACTTTTCGCTCACGAAATTATTTTTCATTTTTATCCACAAAGAGATTTTGAGTTTATTATTTTTGCTGCTGGTTGATATGCTTTTTTCCCAGGTTGACGTAAGTTTACAGAATTTTTGAGGTACCAGAAGTGTACGAAGTATACAGATTGCTACAGACTGGTCTGTTTTTGACAGATTCTGTTTTTGTTGTGTTGGTTGCTTGTTTTGATGAAACTATGGATAGTATCAGGGGGTACTAGCCATGGAAAAGTGAGAATACAGTAATCTAACACAAATATAAATAGAAATCAAGATTGCTACAGTACCTCAAGAGATCGTAGTTTGTTTTCTTGTGCTAATGATATCACGAGTTTCTGTTTAAGTTTTGTGTTGTGAAGTTTTCAAGTTTTGGGTGATGTTCTCATGGACAAAGGGATAAAGAGTGGAAAGAGCTCAAGCTTGGGGATGGCCAAGGCATCCCAAGCCAAATTCAAGGACACCAAAAAGCCTAAGCTTGGGGATGCCCCGGGAAGGCATCCCCTCTTTCGTCTTCAATCCATCGGTAACATTACTTGGAGCTATATTTTTATTCACCACATGATATGTGTTTTCCTTGGAGCGTCTTGTATCATAGGACTTTTGTCTTTTTTTGTGACACAATCATCCTTGCTGCACACCTTTTGAGAGATACATGCACTCATCATGAATTTGCTAGAGTACTCATTGTGCTTCACTTATATCTTTTGAGCTAGACAATTTTGCTCTATGTGCTTCACTTAGATCTTTTAGAGCACGGCGGTGCGTAACTTGGTAGTTGGCTTGTGCTATGAAAGTAGTCCCAAAGGTGATAGGCACCCAAAGAGGATACAATAAAACTTCCATCTTCTTGTGCATTGAGTAGAAAGAGAAGTTTGATTCCCCTCAATTAGTTTTGAGACGTGTATTCGGTAATATTAAGAGTTATGTTAGTAGGGTGTTGTGAATCTAGAAATACTTGTGTTGAAGTTAGTGATTCCCGTAACATGCACGTATGGTGAACCGCTATGTTAGGAAGTCGGAGCATAATTGATCTATTGATTGTCATCCTTTGTGTTGCGGTCGGGATCGCGCGATGGTTAACACCTACCAACCCTTCCCCTAGGAGTATGCATTTAGCACTTTGTTTCGATTACTAATAAAAACTTCCGCAACAAGTACGTGAGTTCTTCATGACTAATATGAGTCCATGGTATAGATTCACTTTCACCTTCCACCATTGCTAGCCTCTCTAGTACCGCGCAATTTTCGCCGGTCCACAAACCCACCATATGCCTTCCTCAAAACAGCCACCATACCTACCTACTATGGCATTTTCATAGCCATTCCGAGATATATTGCCATGCAACTCCCACCGTTCCGTCTCATGACTTGTGCCATCACTCTCATATTTCCATTGCATGATCGTAAGATAGCTAGCGAGATGTTTCAACGTCATACGCCAAGCTAGATCGTTGCACATCTCGGTACACTGCCGGAGGCATTTCCTATAGAGTCAACATCGTTCTAAGCTTTGAGCTATGACTAAATAAAAGTGTGATGATCATCATTATTATAGAATTGTCCCATGTGAGGAAATAAAAAAAAGAGGCCAAAGTTGCCCACAAAAAAAGGGGAAGAGAGATATGGAAAGAGGCCAAAGAGCCCAAACAAAAAAAGAGAAAAAGAGAGAACGGAACAATGCTACTATCTCTTTCCACACTTGTGCTTCATAATAACACCATGTTCTTCATGATTGAGAGCCTCTCGTTTTGTCACCACCATATGCTAGTGGGAATCTTTATTGTTTAACTTGGCTTGTATATTCCAATGATGGGCTTCCTTAAAATTGCCCTAGGTCTTCGTGAGCAAGCAAGTTGGATGCACACCCACTAGTTCTCCTTTTGAGCTTTCACATACTTATAGCTCTAGTGCATCCGTTGTATGGCAATCCCTACTCATTCACATTGATATCTATTAATGGGCGTCTCCATAGCCCTTTGATATGCCGAGTCGATGTGACCATCTCCTCCTTTTTGCCTCACAACCTCCCCCACACTCTATTCCACCTATAGTGCTATATCCATGGCTCACGCTCATGTATTGCGTGAGAGTTGAAAAAAGTATGAGAAAGTAAGAGTGCGAAAACAATTACTTGGCCAATACCGGGGTTGTGCATGATTTAAATTCGTTGTGTGGGCATGATGTAGCATAGCTAGACTATATGATTTTGTAGGGATAGCTTTCTTTGGCCTAGTTATTTCGGAAGTTCATGATTACCTTGCTAGTTTGCTTGAAGTATTATTGTTTTCATGACAATAGCAAACTATTATTTCGAATCTTACGGATCTGAACATTCATGTATCATGAAAGAAGTTACAAAGGACAACTATGCTAGGTAGCATTCCACATCAAAAATCCAGTCTTTATCACTTCCCTACTCGAGGACAAGCAGGAGTTAAGCTTGGGGATGCTTGATACGTCTCCAACGTATCTATAATTTTTGATGCTTCCATGCTATTATCTTTTCAAACTTTGGATGTTTTGTATGCCTATTATATCTTTTTTGGGACTAACTTATTAACTCAGTGCCAAGTGCCAGTTCTTGTTTTTTCCGTGTTTTTGACCCTTTTCAGAGGAGAATTTTAAACGGTGTCCAAACGGAATAAAACTTCCAAAAAGATTTTTTCCGTAATAGAAGATACGCAGGGGACGTGAGAACCAAGGGAGAGGCCACCAGGGGACGGCACAAGCCCCCTAGGCGCGGCCAGGGGGCCCGAGCCTAGCAAGCTTGTGGGCCCCCTGTGGTTTGTCTGCTCTACCTCTTCCGCCTATAAATTCCTGAAAAATCCAAAACTGCGCGAGAGATCGACGAAAATACTTTTCCGTCGTCGCAAGCTTTTGTCTCCGCAAGATCCCATCTGGGGCACGTTCTGGTGCCTTGCCGGAGGGGGGATTCGGATATGGAGGGCTTCTTCATCAACGCCATGACCTCTCCGATGATGCGTGAGTAGTTCGCCATAGACCTTCGGGTCTATAGCTAGTAGCTAGATGACTTCTTCTCTCTCTTGGATCTTCAATACAAAGTTCTCCATGATCTTCATGGAGATCTATCCGATGTAATCTTGTTTTGCGGTGTGTTTGTCGAGATCCGATGAATTGTGAATTTATGATCAGATTATCTATGAATCTTATTTGAGTTTCTTCTGATCTCTTATATGCATGATTTCATATCCTTGTAATTCTCTTCGAGTTGTGGGTTTTGTTTGCACAACTTGATCTATGATTCTTTTAATGGGATAAGTGCTTGATTTTGGGTTCGTACCGTGCGGTGACCTCACCCTATGACAGAAGGGGTAGCGAGGCACGTATCGTGTTGTTGCCATCAAGTGTAAATAGATGGGGTTTACATCATTGGTTTGACTTTATCCCTCTACATCATGTCATCTTGCTTAAGGCGTTACTCTGTTCGTCATGAACTCAATACACTAGATGCATGCTTGATAGTAGTCGATGTGTGGAGTAATAGTAGTAGATGCTGAAAGTATCGGTCTACTTGTCTCGGACGTGATGCCTATATGTATGATATTTGCCTTAGATATCTTCATGACTTTGCGCGGTTCTATCAATTGCTCGACGGTAATTTGTTCACCCACCGTAATATTTGCTATTTTGAGAGAAGCCTCTAGTGAACACTATGGCCCCCGGGTCTACTTCACATCATATTTTCAGCCTTACACTTTTTACTTCGTTGCACTTTCCGCCTTTAGATCTCACTTTGCAATCAATCTTGAAGGGATTGACAACCCCTTTACAGTGTTGGGTGCAAGCTTGTTTGTGTTTGCGCGGGTACTCTGGACACTTGGCTTGATTCTCCTACTCGATTGATACCTTGGTTCTCAAAACTGAGGGAAATACTTACTGCTATTGTGCTGCATCACCCTTTCCTCTTCAAGGGAAAAACCAACGCAAGCTCAAGAGGTAGCACACATCTCACGAGATGTCTCGGATGTCAACACTTGGGTTCCGGAATAGATGACTCAAGATACTCACTACACAGCCCCTCCCATGGAATTACTTCAGACAATTCCAGTTCCACTTCCCTCAGAAGGAGCCAGATGCATCTATGAAGAAACTGAACTGCCAAATCAACTCATGCAAGTACTCATGAAACCTTTGGCTCTTGTCAAGCAGCCAAGAACCAAATTACTCGCAAAGGAATTGATTTATGTGCCTAGGAAAGTGTACCGCATTTTTGGCAAAACCTTGTGTCCAATCAAGGGCCATGACTCCAACGATGAAGAAATAGTTGGTGATACGCCTCCAATGTATCTATAATTTTGTATGGTTCCATGCTATTATCTTGTCAACTTTGGATGTTTTATATGCATGAATATGCTATTTTATATCTTTTTTGGGACTAACCTATTAACTCAGTGCCAAGTGCCAGTTTCTGTTTTTTCCGTGTTTTTGACCCTTTTTCAGACGGAGTCCAAATGGAATGCAACTTTACGATGATTCTTTTGGACCAAAAGAGACCCCCGAAGCTTTGAAAGAAGGCCAGAAGAGCCACAAGGGAGTCACAAGCCCTTATGCCGCCACCACCCCCCTAGGTGGCGCAGGGCAGGCTTGTGACCTCCTCGTGGGCCCAACCGACGTAATTCCACCGCCATAAATTCCTATAAATTCAGAAACACCCAAAAAGAAACCTAGATCGGGAGTTCCGCCGCCGCAAGCCTCTGTAGCCACCAAAAACCAATCTGGAGCCCATTCCAGCACCGTGCCGGAGGGGGAATCCATCTCCAGTGGCCATCTTCATCATCCTGTTGATGTCCATGACGAAGAGGGAGTAGTTCTCCCTCGGGGCTGAGGGTATGTACCAGTAGCTATGTGTTTGATCTCTCTCTCGTGTTCTTGAGATGTCTTGATCTCGATGTACCATGGGCCTTGCTACTATAGTTGGATCTTATGATGTTCTTCCCCCACTCCCTCTTGTAATGAATTGAGTTTCCCCTTTGGAGTTTTCTTATCGGATTGAGTCTTTGAGAACACTTGATGTATGTCTTGCACGAGTCTATCTGATGTAATCAACTTGCGGGTTTGTGACAATTGGGAACCTATGAATATGGGTTGACACACGTGGATTCATGTGAGCACTTGATGTATGTTTTGGTGATCAACTTGCGGGTTCGTGACATTGGGAACCTATGCACAGGGGTTGGCACACGTTTTGACTCTCTGGTAGAAACTTTGGGGCACTCTTTGAAGTTCTATGTGTTGGTTGAATAGATGATTCTGAGATTATGTGATGCATATCGTATAATCATGCCCATGGATACTTGAAGTGACAATGGAGTATCTAGGTGACATTAGGGTCTTGGTTGATATGTATCTTAAGGTGTTATTCTAGTACGAACTCTATGATGGATCGAACGGAAAGAATAGCTTCGTGTTATTTTACTACAGACTCTTGAATAGATCGATCAGAAAAAATAACTTTGTGGTGGTTTCGTACCCGACAATAATCTCTTCGTTTGTTCCCCGCTAATAGTGACTTTGTAGTAACTCTTTGTTGCATGTTGAGGGCTAGCTAGTTATATGATCCAATTATGTTATTATTGTGGAGAGAACTTTACTAGTGAAAGTATGAACGCTAGGCCTTGTTTCCACATATTGCAATACCGTTCGTGCTCTCTTTTACCATTTGTTACCTTGCTTTTTTTGTAATTTCAGGTTACAAAAACCTATATCTACCATCCATATTGCACTTGTTTCACTATCTCTTCGCCGAACTAGTGCACCAATACAATTTACCATTGTATTGGGTGTGTTGGGGACACAAGAGACTCTTTGTTATTTGGTTGCAGGGTTGCTTGAGAGAGACCATCTTCATCCTATGCCTCCCACGGATTGATAAACCTTAGATCACCCACTTGAGGGAAAATTGCTACTGTCCTACAAATCTGTGCACTTGGAGGCCCAACAACATCTATAAGGAGAAGGTTGCGTAGTAAACATCAAGCTATTTTCTGGCGCCGTTGCAGGGGAGGTTAGCGCTTGAAGGTATATCTTTAGATCTTGCAATCGAATCTTTTTGTTTCTTGTTTTTTCGCTAGAAAACTACAAAAAAATGGAATTGAGGATGCCTCATATGCTCCATCTTTTCAATGTCTTTCGTGAGCATGATGGGAAGGAAAATTGTGCTCAAGTGCTGAAAGAAGAATTACATAGAATGCTTGGCATAGAATATGTGAATGATGTGCATGATTGCAATGTTGTTAGCATGAATTCTATGAATACCCATGATGCTAATGATATGCAAAGCCACAAGCTTGGGGATGCTATATTTGATGAAGATGATCTTTTTAGTTCTTCCACATTGAGTGATCAAAATCATTTTGATGAAAGCATGCCCCCTATCTATGATGATTATTGTGAGGATACTTATGCTTTAAATAAGAGGGATGATAAAACTTGTCATACTCTCGAGAACCCCTTTGCTAAACCTTGCTTTTTCATTGTGGACACAATTTTTAGTGCTCAAGTCTTCTACGATACTCCCACTACTATTCTTGAGAATAGATTTCCTTATGTGGAGAGTAGTAAAATTTCTATGCTTGTAGATCATGAAAAGAAAGCCTTAGGTGCTGGATATATTTTTGAATTCATTCGTGATGCTACTGAAAATTACTATGAGAGAGGATCATGTGCTTCTACTTATTGCAATAGTATCAAGCTTCCTCTCCATATGTTGAAATTTTTGAAGCTATGCTTGTTTTGCCTTCCTATGCTAGTTGATTCTTGCTCCAATGAATTGTTTGATCACAAAATCCCTATGCATAGGAAGTGGGTAAGATTTAAATGTGCTAGCCATTTGCTCCATGATGCTCTCGTTGTGTTTCAATCCTTACCTTTTATGTGAGCATCATTGAAATCAATGCCTAGCTAAGAGCGTTAAACGATAGCGCTTGTTGGGAGGCAACCCAACGAATCTATCCTTTTTATTTCTATTTTGTGTTTTCCACACTTACATAATTCTGTTATGATTGTGTTTTTTGTGTTTCTTTTTGCGTTTGTGCCAAGCAAAACCGTTATGATTAGTCTTGAGGGAAAATTGCTACTGTCCTACAAACCTCTGCACTTGGAGGCCCAACAACGTCTACAAGGAGAAGGTTGCGTAGTAGACATCAATGGGCATCATGAACAATTTGATCTTCAATATCATCCATGGAATTCCAATTAATCTTCATGAATTTTTCATGAGGACTCTAGCCCACACTGCTATGCACCTTTTGATTTGAAGCCTTATGCGCCATGGATCATGAGATTCATCACGACCTCATCTGGCATTCCTTACAAGGAAGATATTCTGAATCACCTCACCTACTTGCCTCCACTTGAAGTCATCAAGAGTTCTTTTGACATAATTTAAGGAAAAGGAAAATCTGTGATCGATGAAGGAACTCGGCCACTTGATGGCCAATTTCGAAAAGCTAGGTCATACTCCACTAATGACGACACTACCTCACAAAAATCCCCTAGTCCAACTATACCGCATGTGATGACTGACCGTGAGCTCTTTCTAAGCCTTCATCAGAAGGTTGATCACAACCGCAAATGGGTAAAGCGTCAGTTTGGTGCCATTGTGAAAGACCTCAATGCGACTCAGAACGCACTGAAGAAAAATCACTATTATCTTCATGAGATCTTCGACCACATGTGGGCCATTCTGTCTCGCCTCAAGACTTTTGAGGAACTCACTGAAATAGAGCCAGCAGGACTTCGACTCATCCTAGCCGCCAAAGTAGAAGTTCAAGAAGATTCCAGTTCCTCGACTGGTGGCGAGCTCATTTTCCTCAACACGCACAAGAGATGACGTTGAAGACCTTGACGACACTACTGCGACAAACGACCCCAATGCTCCTACTTCACCAATGAAGTGATATTATTCAAGTGCGTTAGTCCTCAGTTTTGTCCCTTTTCGTCACTTGATGACAAAAGGGAAGAATTCTGAGTTAGTCTTCAAGCGGGTCTACTTTATGATCTTTTTAACTATATTTTCTTTAGGTTACAACTCTCGTTCTTCTGAGGTGTTTGATTGTATGAGTTGTAAACTTATGCCTGATGGTGATGTGACACTTTTGAATCATTTTATTTCATGCTTATTATTCATGATGAAGAATGCATGCATGCTGAAATTCCTCACGCTCCACTTCCCATCATGTATTTCAGTTTCCTCACGATATATCTCAAATGCGTTGATGGATTACAAGATATAGGGGGATATCTCCATGGTACAAATCCTCAATGTGCATTTATAGTCTAAAGCAAATTCCTAAAATATGCATATCTTTAGGGGGAGTCTCTCTATATCTTCCATTCAAATTCCTCAAACTTTGTAGTTACACTTTATATTATTATTCCCGTTGAAAACTTAACCTGTTTGTAATCAATCACGAAAAAGGGGGAGACTGTAAGTGCATCTAGTGCCCCTTAGTGATTTTGGTGTATTGAAAACTTATAGGTTAATAGAGTGATATGTTTATGACTGTACACATGCTCTATAAGTCGCTGAGGTGTTTGAGTTATGTGAAGAATATCGACTCCTAAAAATGTATATCTTCGGCTGAAGACTTTGGTATTTCCTCTGAAGACTTTGAAAGTGAGGAAATTGGTGTGTCCGCGAAGAAATCGATGTGAAGACTTTGAACGTGAAGACTTTTGTTTTCATAGTTTCATTTCTTGTATTCTGTGTCCTAGGACCATCGTATTGTTAAAGGGGGTCAAGGTAAAACTAAGGAAAAGTTTCTCAGTAATGGTCATCTCAAATCCTACACATTCAAACCCTTCGGATGAAGCCTTTGGAAATCTTCAACAATTTAGTCAAATTCTTCAGTGACAAAGACAAAGATCTTGTGGTCTTTGAGAAATTTTCTCTAACTCAGGAGTTAGATCTTCGCCAGTGCGAATCACCTACCTATGAGGAACATGAGTGACATGAAGACTTTCATTGCCAAAACGTTCCGACCGGGGTTGTGTTGCACGCCAGCTGTCCCCAACCTTATCCACCTAATGGCCATATCATTGGGGTATTTATATCAATTCATGTCGAGATTGCTCCTCGACTATAAATAGCCGCCCCCATAACCACTAGTTGGTTGGCTGCTCCGCAAGAGAAACTGACACTTGTCATTTGAGAGCAACCCACTCCTCGAAGACTTTGAGAGAAAATCATTAGTGAGGAAAAAACCCAAACACGCAAGCCAAAACCCAAAAAGCCAAAGTGACTGAGCATCGCTGAAGAGATTGTTCATGTATGGAACCGAGACCTGTTACCTTTGAGGACTATGCATCCTCCAGCTGGTTAGGCATCATGGTCTAGAGCATCCAGCGGATGATTCTGGATCGCCGAGTGACCAAGTTTGTGGGCGTTTGGAAATCTTCCGTGAAGACTTACCACGAGTGTTGGGCGAGGACTGTGTGTCCTTCGCTCAAGGAGAATACAGTAAGCACTTAGTGTCCTGTGACTGTGTGTCCTTTGGTTCAAATACCAAGCCGCTCCAAACCAGATGTACAACTGTCACAACAGTTGGAACTGGGTCATCAACCACTGCCTTCACTGTCAGAAGAATTTGACTCAAGACTTTCTCAAATTCGTCACCTCAAATTCTTCACTTAAGTTATTCATCACCTGCTTATCCTGATCACGGTACCTGTGCAACCTGAACGTTTCATTTTACTCTCATGACTAAGGTATAGTTGTTTTGCACATCTGTTCGAGTACTTGTTCCACTGCACTCAGTTCATGACTAAGGACTTTCTTCACTAGGAATTTCCTTAGTGATGAATTTGTAAAAATCGCCTATTCACCCCCTCTAGTCCATGTAACGCACTTTCAGTTTTGAAATTGGAAAGAAAATTTGTGCATCTCCATCCTATGCTTCAAAAGATATTCTTGGGACTTCCTAGATTGCATAATCCCGAGATTAAATAATTTGCCACCACCATCCTTATTCATGAATTTGATTATAATTTGCATGAAGCAAAGGATTTTTTTTATGTTTTATGGAATAAAATCTGAATGTCTCCCATAGAAGCTATCCTCCATAATAAAGATGATATGTGTAGGTTGGAATATAATGACTATCAAGGATTTGATATGAATATGAGGAGGAATAAGGAGATGACTTTCGCGAGGAGCGCCACCGTCTCGAGGTGGAACTTGGACAGGAGCACTTTTGCCCTCCGGCGGAGTGATTCCACCGGGGGAACCCCCCCCCCCGAGGGGGAAATCGAGGCCATCATCATCACCAAGACCCCTCTCATCTTGGGTAGGCCAATCTTCATCAACATCTTCAACAAAACCATCTCCTTTCAAAACCCTAGTTCATCTCTTGAGCTCAGTCTTGTACCAGAACCTCACATTGGTACCTGGGGTTGACTAGTAGTGTTGATTACATCTTGTTGTTGATGCTTTGTGGTTTATTTGGTGGAAGATCATATATTGAGATCCAATATGCTATTTATTACCTCTCTGATCATGAGAATGCTTATGACTTGTGAGTAGTTACTTTTGTTCTTGAGGCCACGGGATAAGTCATTGAAAGTGCGTTATATCGACTAGAGGGGGGTAAATAGGAGATTTTTAGAATTTCATCACTGAGGAAAATCCTTTTGAGGAGATTCCTCACTAATGACTAACTTACAGCAGAAACAGTAAAGGATCAGGAGTGCAAAGTTTCACTACAACAGTTTTTGAGGATGAAGAATATGAAAACAGTTTGCACAGTATGCGGGCACGTAGAAAACATATGAGGATTAACTTGCGTGAAGAATTTGGGGTTGAGGAATTTCAGAGAAAGTCTTCAGCAAATTCTTCAAACAGTGATAGTGAAAATCATCAACACACAATCTGAGGAATATAAAGAGTTGAGGAAATAGAACCCGTTTCACAGTGAAGGCAGTGGTTGATGACCCAGTTCCAACTGTTGTGACAGTTGTACATCTGGTTTGGAACGGCTTGGTATTGAAACCAAAGGACACATAGTCCCGGGACACACAGTCCCTACCATATTCTCCTTGGGCTAAGAACACACAGTCCTCGCCCAACACTCGTGGTAAGTCTTCAGGGCAGAGTTCCAAACCCTCACAAACTTGGTCACGTGGCAATCCAATATTGACTGCTGGATTGCTCTAGACCATGACGCCTAACTGTCTGGAGGATGCACAATCCTCAAAGGTAAAAGGCTTCAGTCCCACACAGGAACAACTTCTTCAGTCATGCTCAATCACTCGGTTCTTAGTTTGTGGTTTGGTGTTTGGGGTATTTCCTCACTAATGAATTACTCTTGAAGACTCTAAGGAATTTGGGTTGCTCTTATGACAAGTGTTAGTTTCTAATGGAGCAGCCAACCAGCTAATGGTTGTGGGGACGGCTATTTATAGCCTGGGAGCATCCCGACATGATTTGACATTAATGCCATTAAATAATATGACCGTTGGTGTGGATAAGACCAATGATGTGGCATGGCTATCGAAAACGGTCCGGACCCTCAACTGTGAAAGTCCTCATGTCTCTCATATTCCTCACTTGAGGCTTTTGGTAGGATTAGGCTTGGGTTGAGCATCATTAGGAAATTCATTCCAATGCGTTACCTTGACCCCCTTTAACAGTACGGTGTTCCTATTACTCAAGTGTGAAGAAAATAAAACAGAAAGGATAAATCTTCATGCTTCAAACTCTTCAGATTGATTTTCTTCAGGACACACCGAATTCCTCAGTTTCAATATCTTCATGAGGAATATCAATTTCAATGCAAATTCTTCGCGATTCAATTCTTCAGCTTAAGACCAAATTCTTGAACCGAAGATATACATTTTTAGGGGTCGATATTCATCAAATATTTCAAACTCCTCACCGACTTATAGATCCTGTGTACACTCATGAACACATTAGATACTTAACCTATCAGTCTTCAAACCACCAAAAGCACTAAGGGGCACAAGATGCACTTACAATCTCCCCATTTTTGGTGGTTGATGACAATTAGGTTAAGTCTTCAACAGGGATAAAAATATGAAGTGTAAATACTCATTTGAGGAATTTGAAATCAATATTCGAAGAGACTCCCCCTGAAGATGTGCATATTATTGAGGATTTTGCTTTTCACAGCAAATGCACATTGATGATTTATATCATGGAGATCTCCCGCTGAGTCTTGTAAATCATGCATACATACGACATATAGTATGAAGAAATTTGAGGATGCATGATGACAAATGGTATCTGACAAATTCTAGCATGCGTGCATTGAAGTTTTGAGGAATAAGCATGCGAAGAAAAACGTTCAAAAGCGTTAGAGTACCATCGGGCTTAAGTTACAATGCATTACATAAAACACTTTAGAAGAGCCAAGAGTTTGTAACTTAAATATAGTTTATAAGCCCCCAAAATATCCCGCGTGAAGACTAACTCTCAAGTTTCTCCCCCTTTGTCATCAAGTGAAAAAAAGGGATAAACTAAGGACTAACGCCCGTGAAGACTTTCACTCCTTGGCAGTTGAGGAAGACGCGTGAGGATTCTTGGGAGCTACTTCCTCCTTGGACCGGTGGTAGTGTCTTGTTGATCATCATCAGATTCAGTAGTGCGGAATGAAGAAAAAGAACTGTCCTCAAGGTCTGGAACTCGGATTGGCCTGAGTTTCTTCTTTGGTGGCCACGACCAGTCGAAGTCCTGCACAAACTCCAATTCTTCAAGTTCTGCTGGAGTCTTCAAATGAGCCAGTGTGGCCCACGTGCGATCAAAAACCTCATGAAGATAATAATGGTTAAGCTTCACAACATTCTGTGTGTCATTGAGGGTTTTCACAATGGTGCCGAACTGGCATTTGACCCACTTGTGATTCCGATCCACCTTCTGGTGAAGACTGAGAAGAAGCTCTCTAGTATTCATCACCCTAGGAGCAACAGGACTTGTAGTATGGGTTTCAGTGTCATCCCATGAAAAATAAGCTTCGGGCTCTCTGAACTGGCCATCAAGGGGCGACTACCTTCATCAATGACAGACTTGCCTTTTCCTTCAACAGGCTCGAAAGTCTTCTTGTTGACCCTCATAGGAGGCATATAACTGATATGGTTGTTGAAACCAGCGTGATAATTGATGCCTGACCTTGTTCTGATGAATCTCATGATCCATGGAGCATATATCTTGTGGTCAAAAGGAGCCATAGCATTTTAGGCCAAAGTCCTCAAGAAGAAATCATGAATGTTGATGGGAATACCATGTGTGATGTTGAAGAGGATATTCTTCATGATGCCTACGACATCTTCTTCATCATCATGGCCCTTGATTGGCGCAAGAACGCTGCGGAGGATTATGTAAACCGTCCTGGATTCATATTTGAGCTCATGGACCAGGAAGGTTGTTCTTGGTGGTTGGCCCTTAGCCAAAGGCTTCACGAGGACATCCATCAGCTTGTTATGAAGCTCACGTTCATCATATAGCTTCACTGCCTGCTCTGAGGGAATTGATACTGGTAGTTCACGTAGCAGCTCATTGACAGGAGCCTTGAAGTGAGTGGTTTGCGTCATCCAATCAAGCACCCATGTGTTGATGTCTGTTGGATCTCCTCATATGTGAAGAGTTGCATAGAATTGAAGAATGAGCTCACTATTCGAATCACGGATATCCAAGCACATTGGGAGGAGTCCAGCTTCAAAAAGGATGTTGAGGACTGGAGCAAAGCATGGTATTTCTTCAAGTTCAACATGAGGAATGTGCCTATGCTGGAAAATGTTGTTTCTTCCACACAACACAGAGGCATAGTAGTTGAGTTGTGTCCTTGTCCAAAACTTCAGATGCCTGATGCGAGGCTTTTCATAGGGATTTTCTCCGATGAAGAACATGCCTTCTTCAGAGAAAGACTCCTTTCGAAACATTGGCCGCTTGGAGAACGGCTGACGCTGCATTGGCTGAAGATTTTGCGGCTTGACTTGAGGGGAAACAACTATTGTAGATTCTGGGTTGAGGACGACAAAGGCATTGTCTGGGTCTGGTGCATTTTCCTCAGCATGGTCCTCGGGTGAGGAATTTCATCAGCTTGAGCTTCAGGCTGAGGAACATGCTCTGGTTGAGGAATGTCGTCAACTCGAGCTTCGTGTTGAGGGTTTTGCTCTGGAGGAGGAATTGGTTCATCCTGAGCCTCATCTTGAGGGTTTTGCTCTGGAGTTGGAGTTGGGTCAGCCTGATCCTCAGGTTAAGGATTTTGCTCAGGACTGTGACTTTCATCAGGCTGTGGATTTTCACGTTGTTCTTCATCAGCTTGCTTGGTGAAGGAGCCAGATTCATCAGCTGGTGCAGCTGATCCTTGTGCAATTTGTTCATGAGGAATGGAGGGCTGAGGATTGTCATCAATGCGAATTTCCTCATTAGTATGTTCCTCAGATTCAGCATTCTTCATTTCCTCATCTGCTCCATGCTCCTTGTCTTCGCTTTCGAAGGGAGTCATCTCATATGACGGAGCAACGTTTAGAGGAGCATTTTCTTCAAGTGCTTTGAGGCGCTTGGCCTCAGTTGATTCTTCTGCTGATGAAGTTTTTCCTTTCTTGGCTTCCTTTTCAGCAGCCCTGGTCTTTTTCACGTCTCATGCAGACGGAGTCATTTTCTTCACCTTTGAAGCTTTTGGTGAAGGTTTTTTCTGAGCAGAGACAATTTCATCAGCTGGTGCAGAGGTATCAGCTGGCTTAGAAGCACCAGCTGGATCAGAGTCATCAGCTGGCTTTGAAGCACCAGCTTGAGCAGAGTCATCAGCTAGCTTTGAAGCACCAGCTGTAGTAGGGTCAGTCTCACCAGCTGTAGCAGAGTCATCAGCTGGATTTTCCTTGGTGATTTCCTCAATAGCCGGTTCATTAGCACGGCTTTCTTGAGGTATTTCCTCAGCATGAGTAGTTTCATCAGCTGGTTCTTCAATCAGAGGCTGAGGAGTTGGTACTGGAGGAGCAGCCTTCTTGTTGTAGTTGTCAACTGCTTCAGTGGCAAATTTGATGAAAATGGTTTTGAGACTTTGACGGTCACAGAGCTTAGAGTACTTATCTGTCAAAGTCTTGAACTCAGCTTGTGTTCACACAAGTGCATCATGCGTCAGGTTGAGGAGATTCTGCTTGAGGAATTTCTCCTTTTTGAGCTTGGCAACCTTGGCCTGTTTGGCTTGTTGCTCCTTCCACTTGGCCTCGTTGATGAATGTGGCCACCATGTGGCTGATGCCTGGGGGAAGCTTCAAATCATCAATTGGAGTGTTGGGGTCCTCATACCAGATGTTGATGTAATCGAGGAGGACTTTTGGGTCCATGGCTTGAGGAATGGAGCTGCCAGAAGTTGGAGCTACCCTCTCTTGCTTGTTTCTGATGATGGCTTGCAGAGTGTCATCATCAAATTCATCACTACATTCCGATGCAGAAGGGACCTTGATGATTTTGCTTGGGCTTGGTCTTGTTCCTCTCCCAGCAGTCACCTTAGTCTTCAAAGGAGTCGGTGAAGACTTTGTCTCTGAGCTTGTTGCAGCTGGGACTGAGGAGCTGGAGACAGCGGGCAGTTGCTTCACTATCGGCTTCTGTTCACTCTTTGAAGCCTTTGGAGCTGAGGGTTTTGGTGCTGATGCTGGTGCAGTTTTCTCTTGAGGCTTTGAAGCCTTTGGTTTTGGTGGCACAGACTTCAGTTGAGGAATTGCCGTACCAGAAGTCTCAGCTCCAGAGGAAGTAGCGGCAGTTGTAGCAGCAGCAGATTCTTCATTCAACTTCCTCACAACAGCTTTTGCTTGCTTCTGAAGCTTTGACAAGTGTTTTGACTTTTACTCAAGATAGTCATCAATTGTCTTGAGGCTTGAGGGGTGTGCTTCATGATAATCCTCAAGTGGAGCCCGTTTGCTAGGAGGCTTCAGAGAGAATTTATTCGTGTATTTGGGAGTGACGAATCTGTACTCTTTTCACTCCTTAGGCCATCGGCGTTCTATCTTTTGAAGCCTAATCTTTCTCTTGGGCATAGATTCATGTTCATCATGAGTGCAGTAATCCAGGTATATATCGTTAGGGATATCTATGGCAGTGTTCGGTGTCGTGGTTTTGTCATGGCACATGTCCTCGTGAAAGGACTTAGTGTTGGAGCCATTGCACCTTGGTGGCGACTCAAAGGGGTTGAACGGGAGCGAGACAGAGATTTACCCAGGTTCGGCCCCTCGTGAGGAGGTAAAAGCCTACGTCGTGCTTTGTGTTGTATTGATGGAGTTTCGATTACAAGGAGGGCGTAACTCGCCTGACCTAGCACTCGATGATTTCTAACCTGCCCTCTTCTTCCCTCGGACTCACATTTATATACAGGTCGAGTCCTTAGGGTTTACAAGGGTCCTTTCCTTTACACAAATCGTGACTCCTGCGATCTCTAAGTCGCCATCTTTCCAAGGCTTGGACCTTCTCTATTATGCACTCCTTCCGAAGGTCTTGAACCGCCATATGACTTCCGGCCTTACCAAGCCAAGGCCCAACCCACATTGAGATGAGTCGCCATCTTCGGTGACCCGGCCAACTACGGCGGGTTATCCAACAGATAATACCCCCAACATTAGGCCCCAAATTGACTTGAATTCCTTTCACGCCAATATCCTTACTCAGTTAGGCGTGATTCATCTTCACTCCTCTTATGCACCATACACTTAAACCGCCATCTGCTGCGGAAAAACTCAAATCGCCAGACCAATTCTTGTTAATGCCTCCTTATCCCTTGAATCTCGGAGGGGATGATGACGTAATCCCCAATGGATCCTTCGGTATCATTATCCCAAAAATTTCGGGGCGCCATCATGGCGAATCTTTATCTTTTGGCAGTTCCCGCTCGTGGCGCCTCGATCCTAGCGCCCGACCTGATAAATAGGCGGGAGGAAGGGACTCGGCACATTTCACCTACCCGTCTTGTCGCTCTTCTCTTCCTCGCCGTCGCAACGAAAATCTTATCGCCACCCGAGAGCTCCGCCGCCACCCGAAGACTTCATTGTCGTCCGAAAGCTTCGGTGCCGTCCGAAGACTTCGTCGCCGCCGAACACCTCGTCGAGGCCGAGCATTTCATCGCCATCGGACGCCTCGCCGCCGTCGAGCAGCCTGTCGCCGCCCGAGATCTTTGCATCTGTCCGAGATCTTCGTCACCGTCCGTGCAACGCTCGCGGCGAACCCCTCTTCGGACGTCACTAGCCGTATCCGCCAAGTCAGCTTCCCGCCATTGAAAGCAGATCCAAGTTTTTCGAGGTTCATACCTACTGTGTTCTTGGTACCTTCCGAATGGCTTCATAATTCCTGATTAGTCGGCGGCGATGATAGCGAGCACAACAATGTTTTTCATACCTTTATTTTTTTGGCCTTGACTTGCATACTTAGAAAAGGCTTCACCAGATCAACATTACTGTTCCCACTTTAGTCGCAGGTCGTTTTATCCAGACCTTTTCCGCATTCATTTCTTTCTGTCCGATAGATCCATAATCCATCACTTGTCAAGTGAAATCTGTTTATAATCTCATACTTCACCATCTTGACAAGTACTACCGACGCTCTGAAACACCTCTCCTTCAAGTAGTAAGAGTTTCATAAGTGGCCTTGGCAGCCTGACCCGGACCTTCGTCGGCGCGTCAAAAACCTCCTTCAGCCATTAGGCAAATTGTTTTGGCGAGTCAAATGAAATTGTTTCACCAATTTCAGTAGATGCTTGGCGTGTTGATTTACCCGTAATTTTATCCCTTTGTAGCGTGGGCACTGTTTTCAAAAGTGATTGGCACCCAACCAAGGTCAATGATGCTATACTTAATGACTATGTAAAAACGGGGAATCTGGACCCTCAAAAGGTTATCGGTTGGCGCACCGGGTTAGGAGAAGAAGTTCCCAATCCGAAGGAAGGGGAAAAAGTTGTCTTTGTTGAACACCTTGAATGGGGCTTTAAGCCGCCCGGATCGGAACTCCTCAGAGATGCCATGACTTTTATGAATGTCCGCCTCCAGGATTTAGGGCCCAACTCGATAAGCAATCTATGCCAGTTCCAAGTGTTTTGTGAGGCTTACTTGCGGAGGGAACCCTCGGTTCCCTTATTCTGGTACTTCTTCCACTTGAATCGCCAAACAGAATTTCACAATGGCCCCAGCCTGGAGCTTGGTGGTGTCAACGTTCAGCGCCGTAGGGATAGTTCATTCCCGTCACTCGCCATCCCAAGCCATCCAAAGGCTGGGGCGAGTCTTGGTTTTACTACCGGGAAACTTCGCCTGAGGGCGAGAACAAGCTTCTCGGTTATAGGGAAGATCGACTTCCAACAAATTTTAAACTCCCAGACAAGCTCACTGAAGAAGAGAAGTCAGACTTTATCCCAGTATTGTCCGAGTTAAGATCTCTGACAAACAATGGCCTTACTAGGGTTGACTTGATCCGCTGCTGGGTCGAATGGCGTATCCTCCCTTTAAGTCCCCGAGACGGGTTAATGTGTGAGTTTGACGGCACCCTGGATCATCCTCAGTGCTACTTCCACCCGGCTCTGGCAGAAAATGATATTGTAACCATCATCAAGAAGTTGACCAGCGAACCCGCAGCAAAATGCGGCCAAATAGGTCTTAAACCGTTCTGCAAGATTTACCCGGCACCAAAGGTAAATAACTTAACCCGCCCTTTGTTTTTATTCCTTATGTCTTACTTGAACTATGACCTCTTATAAAATATGCCATTTCTGAAAGGTGATAAATTTTGGTCCAAGAGGCCAAAAAAGTCGGCCATGAAGCAAGCTAGGCCGCCTCCAAAGAAGAAATCCAAGGGCAAGGGCAAAGCCGCCGTCACTGAGCCATCTGAAGCAAATGAATCCCAAGTTGGCGACGTACTTTCGGAGGTAAAAAATCCATCCTCTTTTAACTCGCCATCCATTACTGATAGTTTTGTGTTTACACCTGTGTATCTCTTGTGTAGAATGAGGACAATGAAAGCCAGGAGGATTCTGTAGAGGTAATTTCTGTTTCCTCCGACTCACCTTCTCCTCCACCTAAGCCGGCCAGGCGAATTTGCGGGAAAGTTCCCTTCTTACACCCAAATGCTTGTTTGGATCCAAATTTCCTTTTGAAGAAAACGCATCATGCTTCAAATCGGAAAACTCGGAGTCATTCTGGAGACTTGGTGTCCGGGTTACCAACAAGAACCAAGAAAAGGAAAAATGAGGTATCTTTTAATAACACTTCTTCATGTCCTTTTGGATCGCGTTTGTAACCTGGTTATATCTTTGAAGTATTTATTTTTGCAGAGTTCTCCTCCCACATCCGGCGACTCAGTGATGTCGGCACTTCCACCAATGATCCGTGTCCCTGGGTAAGCCTTTGATAACACTTACCTTTGGTCTGATGGTGATAATATCCATTCCTTTAAACGCACCCCCTTCTCCTTTCAGGGCACAGACGAAGAAAAGGAAAACTGGCGGGTCAACTCCCATTACAACTTCGGAGCCTATCGAAAAATCGGCGCCGATCCAGGATAACCCGGACCAAGACAAACCTGAAGATCAAGTGGATATCCCAGCTCTCCCAAGGAAACCATGGAAGCGCCTAACCCGCCAAGTCCATTGACAACAGCAGAAGACCCGGACGCTGTAGTTATCACCGGTACTCGCTTCTCTAAACCGGCCATAGCGGTTTTATCGAAGCATGTATCATCATCAGCTCAACCTGTTTTTTAGCATGAACTTTCCAAGGCTAAGCTCTCCCAGTATCAGAATCTCGAATTCAAAGAACTTTGCTCTGGCTTTGCAAGTCGCCTGGAGGCGAGTTATGAGATGGAGAAGAGTCTGCTTCGATTGCTAAAAACAAACATGAGGTACGTCTTGTTGTACACTGTATTATCCTCATTAACCCCAAAGGGCCGTGTCATCTGTAAAAAGATGAGTTGGGTCTTTGATAATTGAAGAAAAAACTTTTGACCTGTAATCCCCAAGGGCCGGGTCATCTATAAAAAGATGAGCCGGGTCTTAATAATTGAAGAAAAAACTTCCGACCTGTAACCCCCAAGGGTCGGGTCATCTGTAAAAAGATGAGTCGGGTCTTTGACAATTGAAGAAAAAACTTTCGACCTGTAACCCCCAAGGGCCGGGTCATCTGTAAAAAGATGAGCCGGGTCTTTGATAATTGAAGAAAAAACTTTGGACCTGTAACCCCCAAGGGTCGGGTCATCTGTGAAAAGATGAGTCGGGTCTTGATAATTGAAGAAAAAACTTCTGACCTATAACCCCCAAGAGCCGGGTCATCTGTAAAAAGATGAGTCGGGTCTTGATACTGTATAATTTTGTCTAAGAAATTATACATTAGCCCCCAAGTGTCAGGGATGTTGCTTCCAATAATTCTGAAACTTGCCCCTTGATTATATAATTCGACAGGAATCACTTATCCAAACTGAATCAGCATTTGGCGACTTGAAGAAAAGTTTAACCGATCAGCACGAGGCCCGGGCAAAATCAGAAGAGAAGTGTGAACTGATCGTCTTTGAGATGGAGAAGCTAAAGGCCGACTTGAAAAGGGCTCAAGCTGATCAAGATGCCTTAATAAAGCGAGCAGAAAAAGCTGAAGCCAAATTGGACACTGTGCAACAAGAGTTGTCCGCCTTAAAGCGACATATCTCCAACATGGCGCAAGCTATCTTTGGTAAAAAACCAACCCTTGACGTTGCACTTTGTAAATAAATAGCTTTGTATAAATCAGTAACTATCATTACCTCTTGCACAGGTCCGAGAGCCGCCAATCTTCAAGATGATTGTGTCCTGATGCTGAAGGCGATTTATACATTGACGGAGCAACTGTATACCGGAAGTGTGCTGACCGTGAAAGACGTGATGGGCGCTAAGGAACCAATAACGTCAATAAAGAAGATGCTTGGCTTCTTATCTACTCTTCCTCCTCAAATTGGCGAGCTAACTCGGTCAGCCGCCCGGAAAGGAGCAGTGACTACACTGAGTCGGTGTTTAGCATATGCTCCAGAAATAAACCCAGAAGAAGTAGCGGCGGGCTTTCCTCAGCTCAAGGATGACGGGTCAGAATTTGCTGAAGAGGACTACCAGCGTGTTGTTAAAGACTCCTGTTTGGCGGCGACTCAGCTTGCTGCAAGCTTGGATTTATCAAAATACCAAGCCGTCTATGACAACAACAACAACAAGAAAGTTAACCCGCCAACCTTTGTGACGACCAGCTTAACTCCGCGTCGACCCAAGAATCCTTTTGACTTGGAGGCGGATCTCTCATCAGTGCTGAACGATGAAGATGACTTCGCCGCGTTATCCAAGTGTAACTGGGTACTGGGCGACTTGCAAATTGAAGTTGGCCAAAGCTCGCGACACGCTGATCCAAGGACATCAGCAGAATAAAACTTCATAGAGTTGTCCATGAGAGCCATGTAATAAGTCTTTTTAGGAATCAAACTGCTTCTGTGATATCTCGAAAAATCCTTACGTCGCCCAAGGCGTTTTGAAATGCTAGATCCGCCGTTTGAGGCGTTATTATGATGCTTGACCCGCCATTGAGGCGTTTTCATGATGCTTGATCCGCCATGGCTAGAGTGATTTTGATCATCAACCTGTTTTAAACTTGAAAGCATATATCAAACCATCTCAGTGAGTAATGGGTGATAATAAATAGCAATCGCCAAAATATATTTTGAGGTGAGTCGGAAAAAAGTCTGAAAAACCTCGTGGCAGTGCCAGGAAGGTAAAAAATAGCAATTTCGTCGGTTCATCAGGTCGCGACAGGATAGGGCGTGTTAAATAAACTCAAGCGCCACCCAAGGGAGACTTTTGTATCAAAAATCTCAAGTATTTAGACCGGCTGATCAGGCACAAGTCAAGCTTCAGTGAAGCGGGTTCAATGAACCAATGGTTTCTCTATTTTCCATGTGAGGCGCTTGCCGGTACCAGACATGTTTTAACCAAGGCAAGTTCAGGGTCCATGAGCGGAATAACTCGCCATTAGTTCATGGGTCCATATGGCGATTCGGCCAACACACAGTCTAGTATAACCATTTGTAATGCGGTAATTTTTCGCAGGCCAAATGGGTAGTATTGCTGATCTCAGTGAGAGGAAGCCCCCAACTGACCTATGATTAAGGGAAAGACCGTCATAGGATTATAGAAGCGTATACGCTATTACCACAAAACGACTTGGGAACACACTGTCCTCAAGTAAGCCGATCTAATCCACAGAATCACATAAGGCGCCTATGTTTGAATCGCGCGCTTGTGGCGACTTCGATCCTCTTTGGCTTATCGATACCCGGTTTTGTAATAAGCGCAACGTGGCGACCTAAGCTCTTTGGTGTGGATAGCGTCCATGTTCGGGCGACTTGTTGATGAAAGAATAAAGATGCATACCTTTCAATAAGATGAATTAGCAAGAAAGCCCCCAAGTCGGGAGGCGTTTAATTTTATTGCTTTATAAGAAATGAAAAACTTACAAAACGTAGAGCTAATAGCTCAAGTGTAATAAGGCCGCAAGTGGGCTATGTTCCAGGGGAGAGTTTACTCAGCCTCCGTGGTTGGCCGATCAGGCCGTAGATCCACCAGATAGTCAGACCCGTTGCGAAGGTTTTTGCTAACGACGAACGGTCCTTCCCATGGTGGTGATAACTTATGCATGCCAGTACGATCTTGTATCAGCCGAAGCACTAGGTCGCCTTGCTGAAAGCTTCGGCTCTTGACCTGACGGCTGTGATAACGCCGTAAGTCCTGCTGATAAATGGCCGATCGAGCTGTCGCCAAATCACGCGTTTCCTCTAAGGCGTCCAAAGAGTCTTGACGTGCCAGTTCGTTGTCCTGTTCCACATAAGCGGCGACTCTAGGCGAGTCATGCCTTATGTCAGTGGGAAGAATGGCTTCTGCTCCATAGACCAGAAAGAAAGGAGTAAAACCCGTAGACCGGTTCGGGGTGGTCCGGATGCTCCATAGTACCGAAGGCAACTCCTCAACCAAACACTCCGGGGTTTGTTCCAAGGGAACCATGAGTCGAGGTTTGATTCCCCACAAAACTTCCTGGTTCGCCCGCTCCGCCTGTCCATTAGATTGTGGGTGAGCAACCGCAGAAACATCAAGCCGGATGTGCTCACGATGGCAAAACTCCTGCATCGCCCCTTGAGACAGATTAGTGCCATTATCAGTAAAGATACTGTGCGGATATCCGAACCGGAAGATCAATTTTTTCAAGAATTTGACCGCTGCCTCCGCATCGCAAGCTCCAACAGGCTCTGCTTCAACCCACTTGGTGAACTTATCAACCGCCACCAGCAAATGGGTTTTCTTGTTGGATGACATCTTAAAGGGGCCAACCATGTCTAAGCCCCAGACCGCGAAAGGCCAAGTGATGGGTATCATCCTTAGTTCTTGAGCCGGCACATGGGCCTGTCGCCCATAACGCTGGCATCCATCACATCGACGAACTATCTCCTCTGCATCTGCATGGGCCGTCAACCAAAAGAAACCATGACGGAACGCCTTTGAAACTAAGGAGCGTGACCCGGCGTGATGCCCACAATCTCCGGAATGAATGTCAGAATTATGCACCCTTCTTTGGAGGAAACACATCTTTGAAAAACCTCGGAAGTGCTCCGTTTATATAGTTCGCCATTGATGATCACCATGGACTTGCTTCGCCGAACGATTTGGTGAGCCAACACTTCATCCATAGGTAACTCGCCTCGGGGAAGATAAGCCAGATACGGAAGAACCCAATCCGGCGTAACATGGAGAGCCGCCATGAACTGGGACTCAGGATCTGGTATTGCCAACTCCTCCTCTGAAGGCAACCTTACGGAAGGATTATGCAAAGTATCCAGAAAAACATTGGGGGGAACCAGCTTCCGCTGGGAACCGAGACGTGAAAGGGCATCAGCTGCCTCGTTAAGGCGCCGATCAATGTGATCGACCTGATAGCCATGGAAATGACCCGCCACATCGGACACAGCCCTCCTATAACCCGCCATCAAGGGGTCCCAAGAATCCCAAGTGCCTGAAACTTGCTAAGCCACTAGATCAGAGTCGCCAAAACACCTGACCCGCGTAAGGTTCATCTCCTTGGCGAGTGGCAAGACGTAAAGTAAAGCTTCGTATTCCGTAGCATTGTTGGTACATGGAAACATGAGTCGGAGGACATAACAGAATTTGTCTCCTTGAGGCGATACCAGCACCACGCCAGCCCCCGAGCCTTCCAACTGTCTAGATCCGTCAAAATAAATAGTCCAGTATGTAAGGTCAGGCTTGTCTTCTGGGATCTGTAACTCGGTCCAATCATTGACGAAATCAACCAAGGCCTCAGACTTGATAGCCGTGCGAGGGGTGTATCGCACGTGGTGCGGCCCAAGTTCGATCGCCCACTTGGCAATCCGCCCTGTCGCCGCCCGATTCTGGATGATGTCCCCGAAGGGTGCGGAGCTAACCACCATGATGGGATGCTCTTGAAAATAATGTTTAAGCTTCCGGCTTGCCATAAAGACCCCATAAACTCATTTTTGCCAGTGTGGGTATCGCTGCATGGAAAGAGTTAACACCTCGCTGATAAAATACACCGGGCGCTGCACAGGGTATTCCTTCCCTTCCTCCTTCCTTTCGACGACCACCGCCACACTCACCGCCTTGGAGTTTGCCGCAATATATAAAAGCATGGGCTCTTTCTCAGTTGGGGCGGCCAAGACCGACGGGTTGACCAGCTGCCGTTTTAAGGCTTCGAAAGATTCATCGGCTTCATTTGTCCAAACAAAATGGTGAGATTTCTTTAGCAATTGATAAAGGGAAATAGCTTTTTCTCCGAGATGGCTTATGAAGTGACTTAAGGCCGCAATGCAACCCGCCATCCGTTGGAGTTGATTAATATTCGCTGGTTTCCCAAGGGAAGTAACCGCTTCGATCTTGTCCGGGTTAGCTTCGATGCCGCGCTCAGACACCAGGAAGCCCAACAACTTCCCTGTAGGAACACCAAAGACACATTTGGTGGGATTAAGCTTCATCTGATATACCGCAGATTATCAAAAGTTTCCTTGAGATCTTCCAATAGCATTTCCCTCCTGTGGTTTTTCACCACAATGTCATCGACATAGGCATGGACGTTGCGTCCGATTTGACCACTAAGGCAATTTTGGATGCGGCGCTGATAAGTCGCCCCTGCATTCTTGAGTCCGAATGGCATGGACACATAGCAAAAAGCCCCATAGGGGGTTATAAAAGCTGTTTTCTCTTGATCTTCCACGGCCATCTTGATTTGGTGATATCCAGAATAAGCCTCCAGGAAGCACAAACGTTCGTATCCCGCCACTGAATCAATAATTTGGTCGATGCGGGGAAGAGCGAAGGGATCCTTTGGACAAGCTCTGTTAAGGTCCGCGTAATCAATGCACATACGGAAGGTACCATTCTTCTTGAGCACCAAGACCGGGTTAGCCAACCATTTGGGGTGGAATACCTCTACGATGAATCCGGCGGCCAAGAGCCGGACAACTTCCTCCCCGATTGCCTTGCCTCGTTCCTCATTGAACCTACGAAGATATTGCTGAATAGGTTTTGCCTTTGGGTCAACATTAAGGTGGTGCTCAGCGAATTCTCTTGGCACACCAGGCATGTCAGAAGGTGTCCATGCGAAGATGTCCCGATTCTCACGGATGAATTCGATGAGCGCGCTTTCCTATTTGGGATCCAGACCCGTCCCAATAGTGAACTGCTTGGTTGAGTCGCCAGGGACGAAATCCACTGTTTGAGTGTCATCTGTTGGTTTGAATTTGAGGGGCGGCTCAGCGTCCGTCGTCGGCTTTTTTAGGGGTGACATATCAGCTGGATCAACATTGGCCTGGTGATATTTGAGCTCCTCCGTAGCACAGGCGACTTCTGCGTAAGCCGCATCCCCTTCTTCCCATTCTCTGGAAAATCTTCTATCACCATCAACCGTGATGGGTCCTTTAGGACCAGGCATCTTGAGTTTAAGGTAAACATAGCATGGCAAGCCATGAACCGGGCGTAAACCGGTCGCCCAAACAGCGCATGATAGGGGCTTTTTAACTTGACCACCTCAAACATCAGCGACTCACTCCTGTAATTAGATGATGTTCCAAATGCAACTGTGAGCCTGACTCGGCCTATGGGGTATGCTGATTTGCCTGGGACGATCCCGTAGAATACCGTGGTTGAAGGCATCAAATCTTTCTCCAACAGGTTCATCCTTTGGAAAGTGTCGAAGTACAAAATGTTGATGCTGCTGCCACCATCCATCAGTACCTTCGACAAGGTATATCCCCCAACTTGGGGAGCCACGACCAACGCTAAGTTGCCGGGATTGTCAACTCTTGGCGGGTAATCCTCCCTACTCCATGATATGGTCTGCTCGGACCAGTGGAGTTATCTAGGGAGTGCTGGCTCAGACACACTGTACGCTCGGTGACTCACCTTTTTATCACGCCTGCAAGCATTGTTGGTGAAAACGTGGTACTGCCCATTGCTTAACTGCTTGGGATTGTTGCGGAAGCCGCCTGTGGGGGTGGTTGCTGAAAAACTCCAAGCGGGTTATACCGTCGCTGGTGATGCACCGGATACTGGCCGCTGCTTGGCTGCGAGCCACCCTGAGCCCCAGGTTCAGGGAAACCGCCGAAGGGGTTCTGGCGTTGATTGGGTGCGCCGAACTGTTCCTATCGTTGGTCCGGGTCACCGCCTTGCCCTTTTTTGATCGCCTCCACCCAAAACTCCCGCATCACGTAACAGTCCTCCCAAGAATGAGTCGCCGGTCCGTCTGCCATGGCGTGGTGCGGGCAGGGGCCCTTGAGTAACTCATTATAGTTGTGCGGCTTTTGGCCACTGTAACCCCTACTTTTCTTCTGGCGCTGGTTGCCATTATTGGTGTTGGTGTTGGCGACTAAGTCTGAAGATTCTTCCTGCTGCCTTCTCTTGCTATTCGCTGCCTGATTATGGCGGGCGCGTCCCTGGAACCGGGTATGATTTTTGGATGACTCGCCCTTCCTTGGCTAGTTAGCTTTACCACCATCCTCGCCGGGATCTTTGGTGTCGTCCGCCTCAGCGTACCTAGTGAGGGTGTCCATTATCTCCCCCATGTCTTGGACCTTTCGCTTGAGTCGCCCCAACTTCTACACCAAAGGCTCGTAGTGGAAATTTTGCTCGAGGATCAGCACAGCCCGAGCCGCCGTAATACCGTCTGTCGAGTGAATGACTTTCGCGACCCGCCACGACCAGTGGTGGGCCGACTCATCCTGGCGTTGAATGCAGTGCTGTAGATCGACTATTGTCATCGGACGCTTGCAGGTTCCTCATAAGTTTTTGATGAAACGCTCTTTTAATTCAGCCCAAGTCTGGATGGAGTTGGGGGGCAAGTTCTTTAACCAAGTCCACGCCGTCCCTTCGAGCATCATTGTGAAGTATCTGGCGTAAACTGCTTCGCTTACATCGAGCATGTCCATGGCGATTTCATAACTCTCGACCCACGACTCCGGCTCAAGGTCCGGAGTGTAGTTAGGCAGCTTTCTTGGCCCTTTAAAGTCCTTGGGAATTCGCTCGTTGCGAATGGCGGGGGCCAAGCACGGCACCCCCACTTGTCTGCCGCTCCCAACAAGGGGCGCTGGGGCGACTTGGGTGTCCGGGTGATCCCGACCTGGCGGGTCTTGATGATCAGGCGAGTTTTCCTGGGGGAAGGGCCGCGGTCCGCTGGTTATAGCGGGCTGGTCCTCTGGCCGACTCCTGGTGCGGCTTGCCTAGGGAGTCGAATGCAGCCTATCTAGTTTGTGTGAGAACTGGGCGTTTTGAACCACCGCCGTCTTCAACATCTCAATGGCATTCCTCGCCTCTATCTCGGTAGGAGTGTTGCCGTGAATAGAAAGGGATTCCAAATGGTGAGTTGCGGGAAGGATGTTGTCCACCGGGTTAGAAAAGTGACCTTGAGGTGTCTAGAATCAGGGAACACGATCCACAGCTGGCTGAAAACGGCGGGTTCGGTGGCTGGCCTGGCCCTACCCCCGGGGCGGCTCCCGGGAGTTCGCGGAGTGTTGAACAGGCGGGTCGGGTTGAGATCAGGGGACAGGCAACCCTGGTGCCTCCGCTGATGGACGGCGGCAGATGCGCGCTGGTGACTTTCGAGCCGCCAGTTGTCGGTATTCAAGCGAGCTATCTCAGCGGTAATTTGAGCTTGCCGGGTCTCGATCCTGGCGGACTCCACCTCGGCATCCCGCTGAGCCTTTGCCACCCCTTCTCTTAGCTTCGTCAATTCCATGTTTACCGCCTCTTGGTTTTCCGGTGTGATGGGGGTCGCCATGAGCCTTGTTATTTCCGCTGCTAACTCCACCAAAATCGCGGCCGGGCTTCTAGACGTCTCGCCAATCCCATCTCCGCCTGCCGGGTTTGGCGAGGGTTGAGTCGCCCTACCATGTAAACGGCGATCTCACGGCGAGTCCGGTCAAGAACTTCAGGGTCCATGGCCAGTGACAAGCCCCCAAGGCAGGCCCCGTGTAGAGACTGGACTGAATCCGAATCGCCCATGGACGATTCATCATCGGAGTTGACCGCCGTGGTTTGCTGGGTTGCCGAGTGTTCGGGTTCCTCAGATCCCTGCGTGAATCATACAAAGACCGGGCGGGTTATGTTTGGCGTCACAACCGGGCGGACGTACCTGGCCGGCTTGACGATGAAGGAGCAGGTGTCCGGCTCAGGCATGGGCAATCCAATCATGCCGATGAAGACGCTCATCCTGGCGAAGGGGGCCCTGTAACCATATTCGATCGAATCCGCCTCTGGCCCCATAGCAAGTTGTTGATGTAGTACTTCCCGCGGCGGCTCTGGGTCATGAGCCCCGTCGCGTAGCTCCCAAACCCTGGTAGGGCTCCCTTTGAGAACTCAACTCCACCGTGCGTAGGCCCCACGGTGGGCGCCAACTGTCGTGGTTTTCTCACGGCAGATGTCCTCATGAAAGAACATAGTGTTGGAGACATCGCACCTTGGTGGCGACTCAAAGGGGTTGAACCGGAGCGAGACAGAGATTTATCCACGTTCGGCCCCTCGTGAGGAGGTAAAAGCCTACGTCCTGCTTTGTGTTCTATTGATGGAGTTTCGATTACAAGGAGGGCGTAACTCCCGTGACCTAGCACTCGATGATTTCTAACCTGCCCTCTTCTTCCCTGGGACTCGCCTTTATATACAGGTCGAGTCCTTAGGGTTTACAAGGGTCCTTTCATTTACACAAATCGTGACTCCTGCGATCTCTAAGTCGCCATCTTTCCAAGGCTTGGAGACCTTCTCTATTATGGACTCCTTCCGAAGGTCTTGAAGCGCCATATGACTTCCGGCCTTACCAGGCCAAGGCCCAAACCACATTGAGATGAGTCGCCAGCTTCGGTGACCCGGCCCAACTAGGGCGGGTTATCCAACAGATAATACCCACAACATTCTGCTCGAGTTTCTAGCCTCCCTTTTGCTTCCTTTCATCCTCCATTTTCTTCAGCTGAGGCTTTTGCTGATGAGATTGAAGTCTTGAGGATTCTGATGAAACTTGCAGATTTTCTTCAAGAAACGCTACAAATGAGTTAAGTTGATGAGAACCTAGAGATTCATCAGCTGACATGTTTGTACCTGTGAACAGAGTATAGTTGCGAGGCATTTGGAGAGGTCATATGCATTCTCAGATTTGATGAAATGAACATTTTTGACAGTTGAGGAATTTAACCAGTGGTTGAGGAATTCATCTAAGCTTACTGTTCTTGGGTTCCAGAGTTGTACATATCCAAAAATTCGCACAACTGAGGAATCTTGTCAAAATCTTAGATGCTTAGTGAAGTTCATCAATTGTTGGGTGATAGGTAGTGTTTGAGGAAAAGAAACTGATGGATTCGTGAGGAAAAACAGATTTCACATCTCTAAGGTAAAATAGTAGATCAAACTGGCTGTAAAAATAGGGTTTTTATTTACCCTAGATGGGGCGCACGAAGAACAGAGAAGAGGTAGCAATATATGCTCTTTCGGTGCGAGTCCAATGCACCCTAACTCAGCAGCAGAGCACGGCTACAGCGGGGCAGACGAAGATAGTCCGGTTCCGGCGTGGTTTCGGCAACGAAGAGGTCGAGGCAGTCAAGCTCTTCTTCGCCGGTGTCGAGACTTCTAGCGGTGGCTCTAGGGCTTGGAGCTTTGCTGTAGCAGGAGGGTGATGGGACGAAGAAGATTTTACCGAGGGAGATGGGGAACATATTTATAGTCAGTCTGTAACTGTTGGCGCGAAAATATCGGACCAAATAGCCCCTGTCTCTACGTCTCCGCAGGACACGTGTAGCTCACGAGAGAAGCGGTGGAGATCGTGGAGATCGTGGTTATCCGAACGAGGAAAGTGGGGTTCAGTTACAGTTAAAATATATATTTTTGAAGCTTTGAGGATATTGTTACAAAATCATCAGCTGACAAGGACGCAGTGCGGATTTCGAACAAAGTTTCAAGTAGAACGCATATGAAGAATTGAATAGACTGGGTCAGAGTAGCAAAGAAGGAAAGTAGGGTCCGATCACATTCACTTAGATGAAATATCAAATTGAAGAAATAGCTATAAGTGAATGTTGTTGAGGACTTTGAAATCACAGTCTATCTAGGTAAACAAAAATCATCAAGTGTTTTTGAAGATTTTGAATAACTTGAGGATTTTGTGATAAAGCGTCATGATGATGAATTTCAGTTTTGAAGAAAAACGATTTTGAAGAGCAACTATTTTGAAGAAAATCAAATTTTGAAGAAATTCATATTTGAAGAAATTCAACTTGAGGAATTTCACGTTGGGTGGTGGCGTGACCCACCATATAAGAATGTTGATTACACATGCCGCGTACAATTGTCGTAGGGCCCTGAGAATCAATTTCTTCGTTGATTTCTTCACACTCAGAGTGATATTCTTCATTGGTTGAAGAAAATCGATTCATCGTGTGTTGCACATCTAAGTCATCAACTTTGCATAAGTGTTAGGATGTGTGCATGTTTTTACAAAACATTTGAAGATTCTAAGATATTTAGCTCACACCGCAACTTTCAAAAACTTTTCTCGTCCAAGGGCTTAGTGAAGATATCTGCCAGTTGATCGTCAGTCTTCACATGGTCGATGAGGATATTGCCCTTGAGAACATGGTCCCGATGAAAATGATGATGAATCTAGATGTGCTTGGTCTTCGAGTGTTGTACTGGGTTGTATGCAATCTTGATTGCACTCTCATTGTCGTAGTAGAGAGGCACATTCTTCATGTTGATGCCGTAGTCCTTGAGGGTTTGCTTCATCCATAGCAATTGAGCACAACATGAACGAGCAGCAATGTACTCAGCTTCGGCAGTGGAGAGTGAAACGTAGTTCTGCTTCTTTGAGGACCAGCAAACTAGTGATCTTCCGAGGAAATGACATCTGCCAGAGGTTGACTTGCGATCCACACGTCACCAGCATAGTCAGAATCAGAATATCCCACAACATGAAGATTTGAGCCCTTGGGGTACCATAATCCTAGTGTTGGTGTGTGAGCTAAGTATCGAAGAATATGCTTCACAGCCTTATGGTGTGATTCCTTCGGTTTTGCTTGAAAACATGCACACATGCAAACACTAAGCATTATATCTGGCCTAGATGCACATAAATACAGTAAAGAGCCAATCATAGAACGATATACCTGCTGATCTAATTCTTTACCATTTTCGTCAGTGCAGAGGTGGCCGTTGGTAGGCATTGGAGTCTTGGCACCTTTGCATTCATGCATGTCGAATTTCCTCATGACATCCTTGAGGTATTTCTCCTGTGATATGAATATTCCATTGCGTTGTTGATGAATTGGAAGACCTAAGAAGAATTTCAGCTCCCCCATCATAGACATCTGATATTCTTCACTCATCATGTAAGCAAATTCATCACTGTAATGTTTGTCAGGTCAGCCAAATATAATGTCATCGACATATATCTGACACACAAATATAGCTCATTATCATAGGATTTAGTGAAAAGAGTTGGATCGAGTGAACAAGTTTGAAGCCTTTCTTCATGAGGAATTCCTTCAATGTATCATACCATGCCAGAGGGGGTTGCTTGAGACCATAGACCGCCCTTTTAAGTCTGAAGACTTTGTCTGGATTCTTTGGATCCTCAAAACCTGGGGGCTGAGCAACATATACTTCTTCCTCAAGCTTACCATTGAGGAATGCACTTTTCACATCCATTTGATATAAGATGATGTTATGATGATTAGCATAAGCAAGTAGTATTCGAATAGCTTCAAGTCTAGCAACAGGTGCAAAAGTTTCATCAAACTCTATTCCTTCAACCTGTGTGTAGCCTTGGGCTACGAGTCGTGCCTTATTCCTCACCACTTGACCATCCTCATCTTGCTTGTTTCGGAAAATCTACTTGGTTCTGATGATATTGTGCTTGCGAGGATCTGGTCGTTTGACGAGCTCCCATACGTCATTCAGCTTGAATTGAAGAAGTTCGTCTTGCATAGCTTGGATCCACTCCGGTTCCAGGAAAGCCTCAGCAACTTTTGAAGGTTCTGTGATAGACACAAAGGAGAAATGCCCACAAAAGTTAACTAAGTGTGAAGCTTTTGAGCGAGTGAGAGGACCTGGCGCGTTGAAGTCATTGAGGATTTTGTCATGTTCCACTTCATTTGCAATCCTCGGATGAGCTGGTTGAGGATTTCGTCTGGGCTGAGGAATTGGTTCTGGAGCAATTTCCACACGAGCATCTTCTTGATTTTCATCGGTGCTGGGAATGATTTCTTCATCAACTTCCTCAGTGGGATGATACGTCTCCAACGTATCTACAATTTTTTATGGTTCCATGCTATTATCTTGTCAACTTTGGATGTTTTGTATGCATGAATATGCTATTTTATATCTTTTTTGGGACTAACCTATTAACTCAGTGCCAAGTGCCAGTTTTTGTTTTTTCCGTGTTTTTGGCCCATTTTCAGATGGAGTCCAAATGGAATGAAACTTTACGAAGATTTTTTGGACCAAAAGAGACCCCCGAAGCTTTGGAAGAAGGCCAGATGGGCCACGAGGGAGTCACAAGCCCTGACGCCGCCACCACCCCCCTAAGTGGTGGCGACCAGGCTTGTGACCTCCTCGTGGGCCCAACCGACGTAATTCCACCGCCATAAATTCCTACAAATTCAGAAACCCCCAAAAAGAAACCTAGATCGGGAGTTCCGCCGCCGCAAGCCTCTGTAGCCACCAAAAATAAATCTAGAGCCCGTTCCAGCACCCTGCCAGAGGGGGAATCCATCTCCGGTGGCCATCTTCATCATCCCGGTGATCTCCATGACGAGGAGGGAGTAGTTCTCCCTCGGGGCTGAGGGTATGTACCAGTAGCTATGTGTTTGATCTCTCTCTCTCTCTCGTGTTCTTGAGATGTTTTGATCTCGATGTACCATGGGCTTTGCTACTATAGTTGGTTCTTATGATGTTCTTCCCCCTCTCCTTCTTGTAATGAATTGAGTTTCCCCTTTGGAGTTATCTTATCGGATTGAGTCTTTGAGAACACTTGATGTATGTCTTGCACGTGTCTATCTGTTGTGATCAACTTGCAGGTTTGTGAAAATTGGGAACCTATGCATATGGGTTGGCACACGTGGATTCATGTGAGTACTTGATGTATGTTTTGGTGATCAACTTGCGGGTTCGTGACAGTGGGAACCTATGCACAGGGGTTGGGACACGTTTTGACTCTCTGGTAGAAACTTTGGGGCACTCTTTGAAGTTCTATGTGTTGGTTGAATAGATGGTTCTAAGATTATGTGATGCATATCGTATAATCATGCCCACGGATACTTGAGGCGACAATGGAGTATCTAGGTGACAGTAGGGTCTTGGTTGATATGTATCTTAAGGTGTTATTCTAGTACGAACTCTATGATGGATCGAACGGAAAGAATAGCTTCGTGTTATTTTACTACGGACTCTTGAATAGAATGATCAGAAAGAATAACTTTGTGGTGGTTTCGTACCCGACAATAATCTCTTCGTTTGTTCCCCGCTATTAGTAACTTTGGAGTGACTCTTTGTTGCATGTTGAGGGCTAGTTATATGATCCAATTATGTTATCATTGTTGTGAGAACTTCACTAGTGAAAGTATGAATCCTAGGCCTTGTTTCCACGCATTGCAATACCGTTCGTGCTCACTTTTACCATTTGTTACCTTGCTGTTTTTGTAACTTCAGATTACAAAAACCTATATCTACCATCCATATTGCACTTGTATCACCATCTCTTCGCCGAACTAGTGCACCTATACAACTTACCATTGTATTAGGTGTGTTGGGGACACAAGAGACTCTTTGTTATTTGGTTGCAGGGTTGCTTGAGAGAGACCATGTTCATCCTACGCCTCCCGCGGATTGATAAACCTTAGGTCACCCAGTTGAGGGAAAATTGCTACTGTCCTACAACCCTCTGCACTTGGAGGCCCAACAACGTCTACAAGGAGAAGGTTGCGTAGTAGACATCAAGCTCTTTTCTGGCGCCGTTGTCGGGGAGGTTAGCGCTTGAAGGTATATCTTTAGATCTTGCAATCAAATCTTTTTGTTTCTTGTTCTTTCACTAGAAAACTACAAAAAAATGGAATTGAGGATGCCTCATATGCTCCATCTTTTCAATGTCTTTCGTGAGGATGATGGGAAGGAAAATTGTGCTCAAGTGCTGAAACAAGAATTACATAGAATGCTTTGCATAGAATATATGCATGATGAGCATGATTGCAATGTTCTTAGCATGAATTCTTTGAATACCCATGATGCTAATGATATGCAAATCCACAAGCTTGGGGATGCTATATTTGATAATGATGATCTTTTTAGTTCTTCCACTTCGAATGATCAAAATCATTTTGATGAAAGCATGCCCCCTATCTATGTTGATTATTGTGAGGATACTTATGCTTTAATGAAGAGGGATGATAAAACTTGTCATACTCTCGAGAACCCCTTTGCTAAACCTTGCTTTTTCATTGTGGACACAATTTGTAGTGCTCAAGTCTTTTACGATACTCCCACTACTATTCTTGAGAATAGATTTCCTTATCTGGAGAGTAGTAAAATTTCTATGCTTGTTGATCATGAAAAGAAAGCTTTACGTGTTGGTTATATTGTTGAATTCAGTCATGATGCTACTGAAAATTACTATGAGAGAGGATCATATGCTTCTACTTATTGCAATTGTATCAAGCTTCCTCTCCATATGTTGAAATTTTTTAAGCTATGCTTGTTTTGCCTTCCTATGCTAGTTAATTCTTGCTCCAATAAATTGTTTGATCACAAAATCCCTATGCATAGGAAGTAGTTTAGAATTAAATGTGCTAGCCATTTGCTCCATGATGATCTCGTTGTGTTTCAATCCTTACCTTTTATGTGAGCATCATCGAAATCAATGCCTAGCTAAGGGCGTTAAACGATAGCGCTTGTTGGGAGGCAACCCAATGAATAAATTTTTCTTTGCTTTTTGCTTCCTATTTTGTTTTCTCCACACTTTCATAATTCTGCTATGATTGTGTTTTTTGTTTTTCATTTTGCGTTTGTGCCAAGCAAAACCGTTATGATTAGTCTTGGGGATGATCGTTTGGTCATGCTGGAAAAGACATAAACTTTCTGCTGACGAAAAGAATTTCTTTTTTTTGTGAGAGGTTTTGAGTTGATTCTTTTTGCTGCTGATTTCTATGCAATTTCTTCAGACTGTCGTAATTTTTCAGATTTTTTGAAGTACCACAAGTATACGAAGTATACAGATTGCTACACACTGGTCTGCTGTTAACAGATTTTGTCTTTGTTGAGTTGCTTGCTTATTTTGATGAAACTATGGATAGTATCGGAGGGTACTAGCCATGGAAAATTGTAAATACAGCAACCCAACACCAACATAAGTAGAATTTAAGTTTACTACAGTACCTAAGGAAGTGGTGATTTGCTTTCTTATACTAATGATATCACGAGTTTCTGTTTAAGTTTCATGTTGTGAAGTTTTCAAGTTTTGGGTGAAGTTCTTATGGACAAAGAGAAAAGAGTGGGAAGAGCTCAAGCTTGGGGATGCCCAAGGCACCCCATGATATTCAAGGATGCCGTAAAAGCCTAAGCTTGGGGATGCCCCGGGAAGGCATCCCCTCTCTCGTCTTCAATCCATCGGTAACATTACTTGGGGTATATTTTTATTCACCACATGTTATGTGTTTTTGCTTGGAGTGTCTTGTATCGTAGGAGTCATTTTTTGTTGTTGTGTCACAATCACCCTTGCTGCACACCTAGAGAGAGAGAGACATGCACTCACCGTGATTTTTTCGAGCTTCACTTATATCTTTTGGTAGACAATTCAGCTCACATGTGCTTCACTTATATCTTTTGAGCTAGATACTTTTGCTCTATGTGCTTCACTTATATCTTTTAGAGCGCAGCGGTGCGTGGCTTGGTAGTTGATATATGCTTTGAAAGTAGTCTCAAAAGGGGTAGTTATCTAAAGGGATACGAGAACTTCCACTTTCATGTGCATTGAATAGTTAGAGAAGTTTGATTCATCTCAATTAGTTTTGAGTTGTGGTTTTGGTAATATTGAAGGCATGCTAATAAGGTGTTGTGGATCTAGAAATACTTGTGTTGAAGTTAGTGCTTCCCGTAGCATGCACGTATGGTGAACCGCTATGTGATGAAGTCTGAGCATTATTAGTCTTTTGATTGTCATCCTTTGTGTGGCGGTCGGGATCGCGCGATGGCTTATACCTACCAACCCTTCCCCTAGGAGTATGCGTTGAATGCTTTGTTTCGATTACTAATAAAACTTTTGCAACAAGTATATGAGTTCTTCATGACTAATATTGAGTCCATGGTTTAGATGCACTTTCACCTTCCACCATCACTATCTTCTTAGTGTCGTGCAACTTCCGCCGGTGCACAAAACCCACCATCAGCCTCCCTCAAAACAGCCACTATACCTACCTACTATGGCCTTTTCAAAGTCATTCTGAGATATATTGCCATGCAACTACCACCATGACATGTGCTACCACGTCTACGTTGCCATTACATGATTGTAAGATAGCTAGCATGATGTTTCCATTAATGTCTATGCCATGCTAGATCATTGTCACGGTACACTACCAAAGGCATTCCATATAGAGTCATCATTGCTCTAAGTTTTTAGTTGTAAGTGTGATGATCATCATTGATGGAGCATTGCCCCATGTGAGGAAATAAAAGAGGCCAACGATGCCCACCAAACTAAAAAAAGAGGCCCAAGAACCCACCCAAAAAAAGAGAGAAAAAGAGAGAAGGGACAATGCTACAATCCTTCCACACTTGTGCTTATTAAGAACCATGATCTTCATGATTGAGAGTCTCTCATTTTGTCACCATCATATAGCTAGTGGGAAATTTTCATTATATAACTTGGCCTGTATATTCCAATGATAGGCTTCCGCTAAATTGCCTTAGGTCTTCGTGAGGAAGCAAGTTGGATAAACACCAACTAGTTTTCTTTAAGAGCTTTCACATACTCTTAGCTCTAGTGCATCATTTGTATGGCAATTCCTACTCATTCACATTGATATCTATTAATGAGCATCTCGACAGCTTATTGATATGCCTAGTTAATGTGATCATCTTCTCCTTTTTTGTCTTGCAACCTCCACCACACTCCACACCACTTATAGTGCTAAAACGATGGCTCACGCTCATGTATTGCGTGAGAGTTGAAAAGGTTTGAGAAATTAAAGGTGTGAAACAATTACTTGGCCAATACCGGGGTTGTGCATGATTTAAATTCGTTGTGCAAGGATGATAGAGCATAGCCACACTATATGATTTTGTAGGGATAACTTTCTTTTGACCTTGTTATTTTGAAAGTTCATGATTACCTTGCTAGTTTGCTAGAAGTATTATTGTCTCCACATCAATAGAAAACTATTGTTTTGAATCTAACGGATCTGAACATTAATGTCACGTGAGAGAAGTTACAAATGACACGTATGCTAGGTAGCGTGCAACATCAAAAATTCATTCTTTATCACTTCCCTACTCGAGGACGAGCAGGAGATAAGCGTGGGGATGCTTGATACGTCTCCAACGTATCTATAATTTTTTATGCTTCCATGCTATTATCTTGTCAACTTTGGATGTTTTATATGCTTGAATATGCTATTTTATATCTTTTTTGGGACTAACCTATTAATTCAGTGCCAAGTGTCAGTTTCTGTTTTTTCCGTGTTTTTGGCCCATTTTCAGACGGAGTCCAAATGGAATGAAACTTTACGATTATTATTTTTTTTGACCAAAAGAGACCCCCGAAGCTTTGGAAGAAGGCCAGATGGGCCACGAGGGAGTCACAAGCCCTGACGCCGCCACCACACCCCTAGGTGGTGGCGACCAAGCTTGTGACCTCCCCGGGGGCCCAACCGACGTAATTCCACCGCCATAAATTCCTATAAATTCGGAAACCCCCAAAAAGAAACCTAGATCGGGAGTTCCTCCGCCGCAAGCCTCTGTAGCCACCAAAAACGAATCTGGATCCCGTTCCGGCACCCTCCCGGAGGGGGAATCCATCTCCGGTGGCCATCTTCATCATTCCGGCGATCTCCATGACGAGGAGGGAGTAGTTCTCCCTCGGGGCTGAGGGTATGTACCAGTAGCTATGTGTTTGATCTCTCTCTCTCGTGTTCTTGAGATGTCTTGATCTCGATGTACCATGGGCTTTGCTACTATATTTGGATCTTATGATGTTCTTCCCCTCTCCTTCTTGTAATGAATTGAGTTTCCCCTTTGGAGTTATCTTATCGGATTGAGTCTTTGAGAACACTTGATATATGTCTTGCACGTGTCTATCTACTGTGATCAACTTGCGGGTTTGTGACAATTGGGAACCCATGCATATGGGTTAGCACACGTGGATTCATGTGAGTACTTGATGTATGTTTTGGTGATCAACTTGCGGGTTCGTGACATTGGGAACCTATGCACATGGGTTGGCACGCGTTTTGACTCTCTAGTAGAAACTTTGGGGCACTCTTTGAAGTTCTATGTGTTGGTTGAATAGATGATTCTGAGATTATGTGATGCATATCGTATAATCATGCCCACGGATACTTGAGGTGACAATGGACTATCTAGGTGACATTAGGGTCTTGGTTGATATGTATCTTAAGGTGTTATTCTAGTACGAACTCTATGATGGATCGAACGGAAAGAATAGCTTCGTGTTATTTTACTACGGACTCTTGAATAGATTGATCAGAAAGAATAACTTTGTGGTGGTTTCTTACCCGACAATAATCTCTTCGTTTGTTCACCGCTATTAGTGACTTTGGAGTGACTCTTTGTTGCATGTTGAGGGCTAGTTATATGATCCAATTATGCTATCATTGTTGAGAGAACTTCACTAGTGAAAGTATGAACCCTAGGCCTTGTTTCCACGCATTGCAATACCGTTCGTGCTCACTTTTACCATTTGTTACCTTGCTGTTTTTGTAATTTCAGATTACAAAATCCTATATCCACCATCCATATTGCACTTGTATCACCATCTCTTCGCCGAACTAGTGCACCTATACAACTTACCATTGTATTAGGTGTGTTGGGGACAAAAGAGACTCTTTGTTATTTGGTTGCAGGGTTGCTTGAGAGAGACAATCTTCATCCTATGCCTCCCGCGGATTGATAAACCTTAGGTCACCCACTTGAGAGAAAATTGCTACTGTCCTACAACCCTCTGCACTTGGAGGCCCAACAACGTCTACAAGGAGAAGGTTGCGTAGTAGACATCATGGGAACAATGTCTTCAGTAGCTTTGAGCTTTATTGCTTCCTCAGGAGACAGCGTATCTGGATCAGAAGGCAATTGCTCTCTTTGCGAGCCATTAGTTTCATCGAACCGCACATCTACAGTCTCAAAAACCTTGTTGTGATAGTTGTTGAAGACTCTGTAGGTGTGCGAGTCCTTTTCATAACCGAGCATAAAACCCTCATGTGCCTTAGGTGCAAACTTTGAGCTATGGTGAGGATCTCTAATCCAACATTTTGCACCGAAGACTTTGAAATAACTTACATTGGGTTTCTTGTCAGTGAGGAGTTCATATGAGGTTTTCTTGAGGAATTTGTGAAGATATACCCTGTTGATGATATGGCAGGCAGTGTTGATTGCTTCAGGCCAAAAGCGACGAGGAGTCTGATATTCTTCAAGCATGGTTCTTGCCATCTCAACCAGAGTCTTGTTCTTCCTTTCAACGACACCATTCTCTTGAGGAGTATAAGGAGCAGGCAATTCGTGAATGATATGAAGTTCATCAAGATAATTGTCAAGACCAGTGTTTTTGAACTATGTTGCATTATCACTCCTGATGTGTTTGATTTTGATGCCGAAGTTCGTCGAGGCCCTTGAAGAAAATCGTTTGAAGACTTCCAGCACTTCAGTTTTATATAAGATGATCTGCACCCATGTATATCCGGGATAATCATCAACTATGACGAAGACATATAAAGATGCTGCATTTGTTAGTGTGGCATAACGAGTAGGTCCAAATTGATCCATGTGAAGCAATTCAAATGGACGAGTAGTGGTCATGATGGTCTTCGAGGGATGCTTGGACCTGGTCATTTTCCCAGATTCACACGCACCGCAGAGGTGATCCTTGAGTAATTTGACTGATTCGATGCCGATGACATGCTTCTTCTTCACGAGCGTGTGCAAATTCCTCATGCCTGTATGACCGAGTCTTCGATGCCGCAGCCACCCTTCTAAGGTTTTTTCTAGTAAGCAAGTGGCTGGTTGAGGATCTGTAGAGAAATCAACAATTGTAGAAATCCCCTCTTCTGACACCTTCGAAGACTTTCGATCTGTCAGATTCCATGATGACAACAGATCTATATCTACCAAAGATAACAATCATATCAAGATCACAAAGCATCGAGACTGATATGAGGTTAAATCCAAGGGATTCAACAAGCATCACTTTGTCCATGTGCCTATCCTTGGAAATAGCCACTTTGCCAAGTCCCAATACCTTGCTTTTACCTTTGTCAGCATATGTGATTCGCTTCAGGGGTGATGGAGTTAGTGGCATATTCATGAGCAAGCTTTTATCACCAGTCATGTGATGTGTGCAGCCACTATCAAGAACCCACTCAGTACTCTTGGGTTTGTCATCCTGCAGATGAATTAGTACAACTTACCATCTCATATGCTTCAGACTTGAAGAATATGATATCAATTTCATCAGATAGGAATTTTATCATTACAGAATTATAAGGACGTGTGAAATATTTCTATTTCATCAATATTAGCTTGCGTCCTATCAAGCATTTCATCCTTACAGAATTATAAGGTCTCCAGCAAATTATTTAGATGATGATTTTCATCTGGAGACCTGACCTGCAGAAGTGATTAGTCCAATTTCTTCACCACCCACATCTGAAGGGGTGGTAAAGCATTCATCATCCTGCGAGCAGCATATGAGAAAGGGGGCATTGAAGCTAATGCACTTCTCTTAACAGTACGGGGGGTTAAAGTACTCATATGAATACGCAGAGAACTTGTTTGAGTATTTATGAACATAATGATTTGAAGAATAACACTCATATTCATACTCCTTGTAGTTTCCCTGCATGTTCGATGCATTAGCACGGGTACGAGCATAGTTTTGACCAGTTGAGGATTTGGATCCTCTTGAAGACTTTGGTCCTCCTGAGGAATTTGATCTGGGGTTCAAATTCTTCATAGGTGGTGTCATGAGGACATTCACCTGAAGATTTTTAAGTCAACTTTTGGGAACCCAGATTTTCCTCAAGGGAGGGCCATTCCTGCAGTTAGTTCCAACATATCGAGCAAATACTTCACCAGATTGATTTTTGAACAGTTTATAGTTGGAGTCAAATGACTCATCTGAGGAATAGGATAATTCACATGAAAAGCCTGTTAGATTGGATGGATCAAAATGAGGCCTAGTAGCAGCAACCCATGAGGTTTTGGGATACTGCTCAGGTTTCCAATAAGATCCATCAGCATTCAATTTCCTCTCAAAGGGAATTTCTTCTTTCCTCGGGTTCCTGTTCAAGATCAGCTTTTTGAGCACATCATAAAGGGTTTGATGTCCTTTGAGACTTTTGTATATGCCTGTCACATACAATTCCTTCAGCCCTCCATTTTCATCAGTGACATTTGTGTTTTCCTCAAGTGAGGAATTTGACACTACAGGAGGAGTTGAAGTATTTGTAGCAATTGAAGCATTTGATGATTCCGGTGAAGAATTAGCAGTTTCACGTTCGATACATTTAAGACATGGAGGAATGAATTCAGCTTGAGCAACACTGATCTGTTGAGCTAGTAATGAATCATTTTCCGTACGAAGATCATCATGAGAAATCCTCAACTTATCTAGATCAAGCTTCCTTTGAAGAAATTCATAGGAAAGTTTCTCATGATCAGTGAGGAGTATCATGATGATCTTGAAGATTATCAAATCTAGACTGAAGACTTTTCATATCTTTAGTGATGATTTGGGTAAGATTTATTTCACCATTCAACAGATCATCGCTTCTATCTAGCAGTTTCTGAAGCTTTTCCAGGGTAGTTTGTTGTTTAGTGGCAATAAGAGCAAGTTTACTGTAACTGGGTTTCTTATAATCATCAGGTTCACAGTCACTTGAATCAGAGGAGGAAAAATCATTCGGTACCTTAGAACCTTTTGCCATGAAGCAATAGGTTGGAGCGAAGTCATCAGCATACTCATCATTGTGGATGGTGTTATCATTTTCTTCAAGGTTGAAGATTGACTTGCTGACGAATGTGGTTGCAAGTGCAAGACTAGCCTGTCCGGATTCTGAGTCTTCATCAGAACCCTCCTCTTCATCACATTCCTCAGATTCTGCCTTGGAATCCACTTCCTTGTCAATAAGTGCCCGAGCCTTTCTGAAACTAGTCTTCTTGTGCGATGAGGACTTTGAAGATGAGGATTTGGAAGGTTTGTTCTTTTTCTTCGAGTCATCAGAACTTTCATCCTTATATTTCTTCTTCTTTGATTCCTTTCCCCAACGAGGACAATCTGCAATGTAGTGACCTGATTTCTTGCATTTTTGGCAGGTTCTTTTCTTGTAGTCCTCACATGAAGATTCTGATTTCCTCATATCTCGTCTTGAAGATTTACCGAATTGGCCACATCGTGTAAACCTGTGAATTTCCTCACGAGCATTGCAAGCTCCTGTCCAAATTCTTCAGGATCACCAATACTACCATCCGAGTCTTCTTCTTCAGATGAGGAAATTGCTTTGGCCTTCAGTGCACGTGGTCTAGAATAGCTTGGTCCATATAGATCTCTCGTTTCTTCTTGTTGGAATTCATGAGTATTGAGTCTTTCGAGTATATCAGCTGGATCAAGCATCTTGTAGTCTGGTCTTTCTTGAATCATCAGAACTAAAGTATCCAATGAAGAATCCAAAGATCTTAGCAGTTTCTTCACAACTTCGTGATCAGTAATGTCTCGAGCTCCGAGTGCTTACAGTTCATTTAATATGTCAGTGAGGTGATCAAAGGTATCTTGGCAGCTTTCATTGTCATACCTCTTGAAGCGATTGAAGAGATTGCGAAGAACATTGATGACCCACAAGTATAGGGGATCAATCGTAGTCCTTTCGATAAGTAAGAGTGTCGAACCCAATGAGGAGTAGAAGGCTCTGATAAACGGATTTCAGCAAGGTAATAACTGCAAGCACTGAAAGTAGCGGTAACAAGTGATTGTGTAGCGGGGTGAAACGTAGCAAGCAAAGAGTAACAAGTAACAAGTAGTAGCAATGGTGCAGCAAGTGGCCCAATCCCTTTAGTAGCAAGGTACAAGCCTGAACAAAGTCTTATAGGAGGAAAAATGCTCCCAAGGACACACGGGAATTTCTATCATGCTAGTTTCACAATGTTCATATGATTCACGTTCGTTACTTTGATAGTTTGATATGTGGGTGGACCGGCGCTTGGGTACTGCCCTTACTTGGACAAGCATTCCACTTATGATTAACCTCTCTCGCAAGCATCCGCAACTACAAAAGAAGAATTAAGACAAAGTCTAACCATAGCATTAAACTAGTGGATCCAAATCAGCCCCTCACAAAGCAACGCATAGACTGGGGTTTAAGCTTCTGTCACTCCAGCAACCCATCATCTACTTACTACTTCCCAATGCCTTCCTCTAGGCCCAAATATGGTGAAGTGTTATGTAGTCGACGTTCACATAACACCACTAGAGGAAAAACAACATACATCATATCAAAATACCGAACGAATATCAAATTCACATGACTATTATCAGTATGAGTTATCCCATGTCCTGAGGAACAAAAGTAACTACTCACAAACATAATCATAATCATGATCAGAGGTGTAATGAATAGCATCAAGGATCTGAACATAAACTCTTCCACCAAGTAATCCAACTAGCATTAACTACAAAGAGTAATCAACACTACTAGCAACCTTACAAGTACCAATCGGAGTTGCGAGACAAAGATTGGTTACAAGAGATGAACTAGGGATTGGAGAGGAGATGGTGCTGATGAAGATGTTGATGAAGATGCCTCCCCTCCAACGAGAGGAGTGTTGGTGATGACGATGGCGACGATTCCCCCCTCCGGGAGGGAAGTTTCCCCAACAGTATCGTCCTGCCGGAGCTCTAGATTGGATATGCTCAAGTTCCGCCTCGTGGCGGCGGAGAAACCATGAAAAATCTCCCGATTGATTTTTTCCAGACCAAAACCCTTCATATAGAAAAAGAGGGGGGCTAGTGGGCCGTCAGGCAGCCCACAAGCTTGCCCTGCGCCACCAGGGGGGTGGTGGCGGTGGGCAGGCTTGTGGAGCCCTGGTGGCCCCCCTCCGGTAGTTCTTTCTCCTAGTATTTTTTATATAATCCAGAAAAAATCCAGGTAACTTTTCAGGGAATTTGGAGATGTGCAGAATAGTGGACTAGGATTTTCTCCTTTTCGAGTCCAGAATTCCAGCTGCCTGAATTCTCCCTCTTCAAATAAACCTTGCAAAATAAGAGAGAAAAGGCATAAATATGGTACCACAAGTAATATAACAGCCCAAAAAGCAATAAATATCAACATGAAAGCATGATGCAAAATGGACGTATCAACTCCCCCAAGCCTAGACCTCGCTTGTCCTCAAGCGAAAAGCAAGTTCCATAAACATGTCCACATGTTGAGGGACGAAGGTGTCGATAAAACATAATACAGACATGAGGGCATCATGATCACACATAGAACAACAATACATCATAAAGATTCTTATGGGAAAGTAACAATTCCTTCACAAAGCAAAGCATGAAGGAAAAACCTTACCAAGAAGTAACCAACAATAGTCCATAGTCATTGAAGCAATTGCAATTTATCACAACATCAGAAAGAGACAAATAAGAGCTTGTAAGGAAAACCCACATACTCAATCATCTCTTTTGTTTTCCACAATTGTTACAACTCACGTGGTACTCATGGTGCCAAAGTTTCAGTTGGACACAGAGGAAGATACGGGCTTATAGTTTTGCCTCCCAACGGTTTACCTCAAGGATAAAGTCAACAATAATAAAGCATGAGTACTCAACTCCAAGTTAATATATGAATATAGATCTTTCCCAAACATGTGACGGTAGCCAAGACAAAGGAAAAAAGGGAATTGGTGAAGATCACCATGACTCTTACAAGGGTAAAAAGTAAAGTGACAAGATAGGCCCTTCGCAGAGGGAAGCAGAGGTTGTCATGCGCTTTTGAGGTTTGAATGCGTGTCCTCTTAGTGCGGAGGACCATCACTTTATATTGCCTCCTGTGATAAAGATCTTTATTATGCAGTCTGTCGCTTTTATGTCTTCCTCATCATAGGTTCGTACAAACCTTATTTTCCACACACTAATAGATCATACATATTAGAGAGAAATTTTTTATTGCTTGCACCGATGAAAACATACTTGAAGGATCTTATTAAATCCATAGGTAGGTAGGGTGGACTCTCATGGCAAAACTGGGTTGGAGGTTCATGGATGCACAAGTAGTATCTCTACTTGGTGCGGGAGTTTTGTCTATATGAGGTGGAAGCAATCGTCACATGCTAAGGGATTTCTAATCATATAACATTGTTTGGAACCAAGCAAACACAATTCATTATGTTGTCTTCCTTGTCCACCATTTACGCCTAGGCATTAATAGTTTGGTGAGTGCTCACAATTGTAAAAAGTGTCTAAGATGATATATTTATATGTGAACCTCTCTTTCCTTATTACTTCTTATTAATTGCAACAATGACTGAGGTCTATGTTGTTCGTTCTCAACAAGTTTCAATCATCATACGTGTCATAAGTGAAGTTATCACTTTCCATAAGATCGTCTCATGATCTTTCTTGCTATCGTACTTTTCATACTATTGATCATGACAAAAAGCAAAGCCCTTAACTAAGACACTCTTTATTATATAGCTCGTAAGATCGAATACATCGGGGGAGAGACAAAAGCAAAAGACTCAAACTAAAAACTAAAGACTTATTCCTCTAAAGAAGAAATAAAAAATGAAAAATAAAGAAATAAAATGAAGGTAAAAGCGAAAGTATAAAGGTGATACGATACAAGGGCAACTCCCCCAAGCTTGGCAGGAGCCAAGGGGATTGCCCATACCAATGCTTAGTTGTCTTCCTTTGGTGTTGATGGTGGGGTTGTTCTCGCCTTTGATTCCAAGAGACCTATCAATCTTTGATTTATACCTTTGAGATCCGTGACATGGTTTTCCAGCAAAACAACTTCACGAGAAAGAGAAATATTGCGAGCACGAGTTGTTTCGCAAAACCTCAAGAGTTCAATCAAGGATGGAGACAACACGTGGAGGAAGGGTTGGAGAAAATCTACCCCTTCAACGTCTTCAATGTTGAACATAGGTTGAACTTCCTCCCTAACTTGGGTTTTCTCCTTAGCTTGGTCCCTAGCTTCCGTGACTTCGACTCTTTTCAGATTAGCATCTACTTCCTCATAGACTTGGTGAAGATCATTCTCCCCAACAGATTCCTAAGACATCTTTGCTCTAAATCTGCGGCAGAAACAAGCTCGAAACGAAAACAAAGGAAAACTGCGCGATACGAAAATCAAAACCTTCGGGCGACTATATATTTATTTTTCTGGGCCAGAAGGAGTCCTTCGCAAGTAAACGGAGTCCGGAAGGCACACGAGGTGCCCACAAGCTTGCCCTCCGCCACCAGGGGGATAGGGGGTGGTGGCAGGGCTTGTGGCTGCCTCGTTCGCTCTCCGAACTGCTTTTTATTTTTCTAATTTTCCAAACATTCCAAAACGGAAGAAATTTCCTATTGGAAAAGTATCGGAGTCCAATTTCTTACCGAAACAGATACATCTTCGTTTTCGAGGTCTGAAACAGGCTGATAAACATCCCTTATGTACTCCTCTGGAGTTATGACATTGATGATATTGGTCTCAACATTTATGGGAGTACCAGAGATGTAATGCTTGATTCTTTGCCCATTTACCACTCTAGGAAAATTTCCTTCCGTGTAATTGATTTTGATGGCACCGGAATGATATACTTCCTCGATAACATAGGGACCTTCCAATTTAGAGAGAAGCTTGCGTGCAAAGAATCTCAAACGAGAATTGTATAGCAAGACATAATCACCTACATTGAACTCTCGTTTCTGTATTCTTTTGTTGTGCTATCTCTTAACCTTTTCCTTGAATAACCTGGCATTCTCATATGCCTGGGCTCTCCATTCATCTAACGAGCTGATATCAAACAACCGCTTCTCACCGGTAAGTTTGAAATCAAAGTTGAGCTCTTTGATTGCCCAATAAGCTTTGTGTTCCATCTTAAGAGGTAAATGACAGGCCTTACCGTAAACCATTTTAAACGGTGACATGCCCATGGGATTCTTATAAGCAGTCCTATAAGCCCATAGTGCATCGTCAAGTTTGCTAGACCAGTTCTTTCGAGATCTATTGACGGTCTTTTGTAGGATCAACTTGATCTCCCTGTTACTCAACTCAACTTGACCACTAGACTGAGGATGATAAGGAGATGCAACTCTATGGTTGACATCATACTTAGCTAGCATCTTGCGGAAAACACCATGAATGAAGTGTGAATCGCCATCAGTCATCAAGAATCTAGGGACTCCAAATCTTGGGAATATGACTTCTTTAAGCATCTTAATAGAGGTTTGGTGATCAACATTTTTAGTGGGGATAGCTTCTACCCACTTAGTAACGTAATCCACAGCAACTAAGATGTCACTGTACCCATTGGAACTCGGGAAGGGTCCCATATAATCAAAGCCCCAGACATCAAATGGTTCAATGACGAGTGAATAGTTCATAGGCATTTCCTGACGCTTACTGATGTTCCCTATTCTTTGGCAATTGTCACAAGACAAGACAAACTTACGGGCATCCTTGAAGAGAGTGGGCCAATAGAAACCTGATTGCAATACCTTATGGGCAGTTCTATCTCCAGCATGGTGTCCTCCGTAGGCTTCGGAATGACACTTCTGCAAGATCTGTCCATGTTCATGTTCAGGCACACAACGCCTCATAACACCATCTACTCCTTCCTTATAAAGGTGAGGATCATCCCAAAAGTAGTGTCTCAAATCAAAGAAGAATTTCTTCTTTTGTTTATAGGTGAAACTGGGTGGTATGTATTTGGCTACGATATAGTTTGCATAATCGGCATACCACGGTGCACTAAGTGAAGTGCAGATGACATTAGTTGCTCATCAGAAAGCTGTCATCAATAGGTAGTGGGTCATCAAGGACATTCTCTAGCCTAGACAAGTTATCTGCTACAGGGTTATCAACACCCTTTCGGTCAACAACATGCAAATCAAATTCCTGTAGCAAGAGAACCCATCTGATCAGCCTAGGCTTAGCGTCCTTCTTCTCCATGAGGTACTTAATAGCAGCATGATCAGAGTGAATAGTGACTTTGGAGTCAACTATGTAAGATCTGAACTTTTCACATGCAAACACGACTGCTAAAAATTCCTTCTCCGTAGTGGCATCGTTTCTTTGGGCACTGTCTAGAGTTTTACTAGCGTAGTAAATGACATTCAACTTCTTGTCAACTCTTTGTCCTAGAACAGCGCCAACAGCATAATCACTAGCATCGCACATGATTTCAAAGGGCAAGTTCCAGTCAGGTGGTTGAACAATAGGTGCGGTTATCAAAGCCTTCTTAAGTATTTCAAAGGCATCCTCACAATCCTCATCAAAAAAAAGGAACATCCTTTTGCAAGAGGTTGGTAAGAGGCCTAGAAATCTTAGAGAAGTCTTTAATGAACCTTCTATAGAAACCAACATGACCTAGGAAACTTCGTATACCTCTGATATCTGTGGGGCAAGGCATTTTCTCAATTGCATCAACCTTAGCCTTATCAACTTCAATGCCTCTTTCAGAGATTTTGTGTCCTAAGAGGATACCTTCATTAACCATAAAGTGGCACTTCTCCCAATTCAAGATGAGGTTGGTTCTTCGCATCTCTGTAAGACTCGATCAAGGTTGCTGAGGAAATCATCAAAGGAAGACCCGTAAACAGAGAAGACATCCATGAAAACCTCGACAATCTTTTCACAAAAGTCAGAGAATATAGCCATCATACATCTTTGGAAGGTGGCATGTGCATTACATAAGCCAAAAGGCATATGTCTATAGGCAAAGGTACCGAAAGGGCATGTGAAAGTGGTTTTCTCTTGATCAGACTATGCAACAGGTATTTGCGAGAAACCTGAATAACTGTCTAGAAAGCAGAAGTGTGTGTGCTTTGATAGCCTTTCTAGCATTTGGTCGATGAACGGCAAAGGATAATGATCTTTCCTGGTTGCCTTGTTCAGTTTCCGGAAGTCTATCACCATTCTATAGCCGGTAATAATCCTTTGTGGGATTAGTTCATCCTTATCATTAGGAACGACAGTGATACCTCCCTTCTTAGGTACGCAATGTACTGGACTTACCCAATCACTATGACCAACAGGGTAAATGATTCCTGCTTCCAGAAGCTTTAATATTTCTTTTATAACGACCTCTTTCATCTTAGGATTTAATATCCTTTGATGATCAGCAACTCGTTGAAAGTCAGGATCAGTTTTAATCTTGTGCTGACATAGAGTAGGACTAATACCCTTAAGATCATCAAGAGTATATCCAATAGCAGCGCGGTGTTTCCTCAGAGTTTTTAGTAACTTCTTCTCTTCGCGCTCTGAGAGGAGAGCACTAATAATGACAGGATATATCTCCTTCTCATCAAGATAGGCATACTTAAGAGTATCAGGCAACTGTTTAAGATCGAAAACAGGATCACCCTTTGGTGGGGGAGGATCCCCAAGCAGTTCAACATGGAGATTATTCTTGAGAATAGGATATTGTTCTAAGACAATTTTATCTATCTCATCTCTCTCCTCCATATGCATATCATTTTCATGCTCAAGCAGATATTTCTCTAAAGGATCCATAGGAGGTATGGCAATAGAAGCAAGAGCAATGATTTCATCCTTACCAGACGACTCTCTTTCATGGGTTTGTCTTCCAAACTTGGAGAAGTTAAATTCATGAGACACACCCTCGAAACTTACCGTGACAGTCTGCTTAATGCAATCAATGTGAGCATTGACAGTGTTGAGGAAGGGTCTACCAAATATGATGAGACAAAAGCTATCTTGTGCAGTACCAAGGACGAGGAAATCAGTAGGATATTTCGTCTTACCACACAAGACTTCAACATCTCTCACAATTCCCAGGGGGCAGATAGTGTCTCTATTAGCTAGCGTGATAGTGACATCAATGGGTTCTAACTCAGTAGGTGCAATCTCATCTTTGATTTCATCATATAGAGAACGGGGTATTGCACTAACACTAGCTCCCATATCACATAGACCATGGTAACAGTGACCTCCTATCTTAACAGAAACAACGGGCAGGCGAACTCAAGGTTCATGTTTGTCGTTCGCGTGAGTTTTAGCAATTCTAGCGGAGTCCTCACAGAATTTGATAACATGCCCGTCTATGTCTTCGGCTAAGAGATCTTTCATAATAGCAACACTAGGTTCAACTCTAATCTCCTCAGGGGGTGCAAGTGGTCTAATGTAACCCCTACGTATCACAGTTGGAGCTTTAGAATAATCCTTTATCCTAGCATGGTATGGTGGTTTCTCAGTGTAAGCACAAGGAACAATAGGATCACTAAAAGCTATGATTTCTTCTCAACTAGATTGGTTTTGGCTATGTTGCTTTATACAGGAGGATGATAGTTAAACCACTTCTCTTTGGGAAGATCAACATGAGCAGCAAAAGATTCACATAGATAAGCTACTATCTCAGAGTCAAGTCCATACTTGGCGCTAAAATCTCTAGAAGTTTTTGTCTCAACAAAAGATTTAGCGCAATCAAACTGGATATTCATACCTGACTCCTTACCTTCCTCCATCTCCCAATCTTCAGATTTGCGTTTGATTCTCTCCAATAAATTCCACTTGTGATCAATATCCTTCTTCATAAAAGAACCGACACAAGAAGTGTCAAGCATGGTACAATCTTCACGGGAAAGCCGAGCATAAAAGTTTTGAGTGATGATTGTTCTCAAGAGCTCATGATTGGGGCATGAATATAGCATTGATTTAAACCTCCCCCAAGCTTGAGCTATGCTTTCCCTGTCACGAGGCCAAAAGTTATGAGTAAAGTTCCGATCACGATGTACTAAATGCATAGGGTAGAACTTTTGATGAAATTCCAATTTCAACCGATTGTAGCCCCATGATCCAGTATCATCACATAGCCTATACCATGTCAACGCCTTATCCTTCAAACATAAAGGAAATACTTTCTTCTTTACCTCATCCTCGGGCAAACTTGCAAGCTTAAATAAACCACAAACTTCATCTACATAGATTAGATGCAAGTCTGGATGTGAAGATCCATCTCTTGTGAAAGGATTAGCCAACAGTTTCTCAAGCCTACCCAAAGGAATTTCATAAAAGATATTTTCAGTAGGTACCTCAGGTTGAGGAGCAACTCCTCGTGCTTCTGTTCGTGGTGAAGATACCCCAAGCAAACTCCTCAAAGAAACACTTTCCATAATGACAAGTGACAGCATAGTGTAAAAATGTTTCCTTACCAATTTCCACTTACCAAAGGCGCTTCACTCCCCGGCAACGGCGCCAGAAAAGAGTCTTGATGACCCACAAGTATAGGGGATCAATCATAGTCCTTTCGATAAGTAAGAGTGTCGAACCCAACAAGGAGCAGAAGTCTCTGATAAACGGATTTCAGCAAGGAAATAACTACAAGCACTGAAAGTAGCGGTAACAAGTGATTGTGTAGCGGGGTGAAACATAGCAAGCAAAGAGTAACAAGTAACAAGTAGTAGCAATGGTGCAGCAAGTGGCCCAATCCCTTTTGTAGCAAGGTACAAGCCTGAACAAAGTCTTACAAGAGGAAAAACGCTCTCGAGGACACACGGGAATTTCTGTCATGCTAGTTTCATCATGTTCATATGATTCGCGTTCGTTACTTTAATAGTTCGATATGTTGGTGGACCGGCGCTTGGGTACTGCCCTTACTTTGACAAGCATCCCACTTATGATTAACCTCTCTCGCAAGCATCCGCAACTACAAAAGACGAATTAAGACAAAGTCTAACCATAGCATTAAACTAGTGGATCCAAATGAGCCCCTCACGAAGCAACGCATAGACTCGGGTTTAAGCTTCTGTCACTCTAGCAACCCATCATCTACTTACTACTTCCCAATGCCTTCCTCTAGGCCCAAATATGGTGAAGTGTTATGTAGTCGACGTTCACATAACACCACTAGAGGAAAAACAACATACATCATATCAAAATACCGAAGGAATATCAAATTCACATGACTATTATCAGCATGACTTATCCCATGTCCTCGGGAACAAAAGTAACTACTCACAAAACATAATAATAATCATGATCAGAGATGTAATGAATAGCATCAAGGATCTGAACATAAACTTTGCCACCAAGTAATCCAACTAGCATCAACTACAAAGAGTAATCAACACTACTAGCAACCTTACAAGTACCAATCAGAGTTGCGAGACGAAGATTGGTTACAAGAGATGAAATAGGGATTGGAGAGGAGATGGTGCTGATGAAGATGTTGATGAAGATGCCTCCCCTCCGATAAGAGGAGTGTTGGTGATGACAATGGCGATGATTTCCCCCTCCGGGAGGGAAGTTTCCCCGGCAGGGTCGTCTTACCGGAGCTCTAGATTGGATCTGCTCAACTTCTGCCTCGTGGCGGCGGCGAAACCACGAAAAAGCTCCCGATTTATTTTTTTCCAGACCAAAGCCCTTCATATAGCAAAAGAGGGGGGCTAGTGGGCCGTCAAGCAGCCCACAAGCTTGCCCTGCGCCACCAGGGGGGTGGTGGCGGTGGACAGGCTTGTGGAGCCCTGGTGGCCCCCTCTGGTAGTTCTTTCGCCCAGTATTTTTTATATAATCCAGAAAAAATCCACGTAACTTTACAGGGCATTTGGAGATGTGCAGAATAGTGGACTAGGATTTGCTCCTTTTCCAATCCAGAATTCCAGCTGCCTGAATTCTCCCTCTTGAAATAAACAAATGCAAAATAAGAGAGAAAAAGGCATAAATATGGTACCACAAGTAATATAACAGCCCAAAAAGCAATAAATATCAACATGAAAGTGTAAGTGCATCTAGTGCCCCTTAGTGATTTTGGTGGTTTGAAGACTTATAGGTTAAGTATCTAATGTGTTTTTAAGTGTACACAGGATCTATAAGTCATTGAGGAGTTTGAGATATTTGAAGAATATCGACCCCTAAAAATATATGTCTTTAGTTGAAGAAATTGGTCTGAAGCTGAAGAAATGAATCGCGAAGAATTTGCGATGAAATTGATATTCCTCATGAAGATATTGATATTGAGAAGATCGGTGGTTCCTGAAGAAAATCGTTCTGAAGAAATTGAAGCGTGAAGATTTACGTTTTCTGTTTTACTTTCTTCACATTTGATGAATAGGAACACCGTACTGTTAAAGGGGGTCAAAGTAACACTATGGAATGGATTTCCTCATGATGCTCAACCCAAGCCAAATCCTACCAAAAGCCTCAAGTGAGGAATATGAGTGACATGAGGACTCTCACAGTTGAGAGTCCCGACCGTTTCGATAAGCCACGCCAAGTCACTGATCTTATCCACTCCAACGGTCATATTATTTAAGGGCATTAATGTCAAATCATGTCGGGATGCTCCCAGGCTATAAATAGCCTCCCCCCACAACCACTAGCTGGTTGGCTGCTCCGTTAGAAACTGACACTTGTCATAAGAGCAACCCAATTCCTCAGAGCTTTCGAGAGTAAATCATCAGTGAGGAAATACACCACCCACCGAAACCACAAACCAAACCTAGTGATTGAGCATCACTGAAGAAGTTGTTCCTGTGTGGGACTGAAGCATTTTTCCTTTGAGGACTGTGCATCCTCCAGACGGTTAGGCGTCATGGTCTAGAGCAATCCAGCAGTCAATTGTGGATCGCCGGGTGACCGAGTTTGTGAGGGTTTGGAAGTATGCCCTGAAGACTTACCACGAGTGTTGGGCGAGGACTGTGTGTCCTTAGCTCAAGGAGAATATGGTAGGGACTGTGTGTCCCGGGACTGGGTGTCCTTTGGTTTAAATACCAAGCCGCTCCAAACCAGATGTACAACTGTCACAGCAGTTGGAACTGGGTCATCAACAACAGTCTTCACTAAAAATCGGGTTCTAATTCCTCAACTCTTTACATTTTCTGTATTATGTGTTGATGACATTCACTGTGACTGTTTGAAGAATTTGCTGAAGACTTTCTCTGAATTTCCTCAACCCCAAAGTCTTCACTTGAGTTAATCATCATCTGTATTCTGCGTGCCTGCTTGCTGTGCAATCTGTCTTCATAATCTTCACTCTGTAATACTGCTATTGTGAACAATTGCACAACTGATCCTTAACTGTTTCCGCTGTAAGTTAGTCATCAGTGAGGAATTTCCTCAAAAGGAATTTCCTCAGTGATGAAATTCTAAAAATCTCCTATTCACCCCCCTCTAGTAAATATAACGCACTTTCAGAAAGCATGATGCAAAATGGACGTATCAAACATCAACACGAGAACCACGCTGGGTTGATACTCCTTCATTAACTTTGGACAGCCTTTCCCAGATAAGTTTCGCTGAGCCCAAAGCACTCACTCTGCCATACTGGCCTTTGCTCAGATGGCCACAGATGATATTCTTCGTTTGGGAGTCAAGTTACTTGAATTTCTTCACATCAGCGGCACAGATAGTAGCAGAGATGATAGGGACGCCATGTTCTGCAATATACTAGAGATCATTGTCAATAGCTTGTAGATGCATCTGCATCTTGGTATTCCAGAAGGGAAAGTCCTTTCCTTCGAAAGTAGGACATGCTGCAGTAACATTGATCTTGTGTGCAGTCGACATAACTAAAACTCGAGGTAGTTAAACTAAAATCACACAGAACAAGGGAGTACCTTGCTCTGATACCAATTGAAAGTGTGTTATATCGACTAGAGGGAGGGTGAATAGGAGATTTTTAGAATTTCATCACTGAGTAAATTCCTTTTGAGGAAATTCCTCACTAATGACCAACTTACAACGGAAACAGTAAAGGATCAGGAGTGCAAAGTTTCACTACAGCAGTTTTTGAGGATGAAGAATATGAAAACAATTTGCACAGTATGCAGGCACGCAGAAAACAGATGAGGATTAACTTCTGTGAAGAATTTGGGGTTGAGGAATTTTAGAGAAAGTATTCAGCAAATTCATCAAACAGTGAAAGTGAAAATCGTGAACACACAATCTGAGGAATATAAAGAGTTGAGGAAATAGAACCCGTTTCACAGTGAAGATAGTGGTTGATGACCCAGTTCCAACTGCTATGACAGTAGTACATTTGGTTTGGAGCGGCTTGGTATTGAAACCAAAGGACACATAGTCCCGGGACACACAGTCCCTACCATATTCTCCTTGGGCTAAGAACACACAGTCCTCGCCCAACACTCGTGGTAAGTCTTTAGGGCAAACTTCCAAACCCTCACAAACATCGTCACCTGGCGATCCGCAATTGACTGCTGGATTGCTTTAGACCATGACGCCTAACCGTCTGGAGGATGCACAGTCCTCAAAGGTAAAAGGCTTCAGTCCCACACAGGAACAACTACTTCAGTGATGCTCAATCACTCGCTTCTTGGTTTGTGGTTTGGTGTTTGGGGTATTTCCTCACTAATGAATTACTCTTGAAGACTCTGAGGAATTTGGGTTGCTCTTATGACAAGTGTTAGTTTCTAATGGAGCAGCCAACCAGCTAATGGTTGTGGGGACGGCTATTTATAGCCTGGGAGCATCCCGACATGATTTGACAATAATTCCCTTAAATAATATGACCGTTGGTGTGGGTAAGACCAATGATGTGGCGTGGCTATCGATAACGGTCGGGACCTTCAACTGTGAGAGTCCTCATGTCTCTCATATTCCTCACTTGAGGCTTTTGGTAGGATTAGGCTTGGGTTGAGCATCATGAGGAAATTCATTCCAATGTGTTACCTTGACCCCCTTTAACAGTACGGTGTTCCGATTACTCAATTATGAGGAAAATAAAACAGAAAGGATAAATCTTCATGCTTCAAAGTCTTCAGATTGATTTTCTTCAGGACACACCGAATTCCTCAGTTTCAATATCTTCATGAGGAATATCAATGTCAACCGAAGATATACATTTTTAGGGGTCGATATTCATCAAATATTTCAAACTCCTCAGCGACTTATAGATCCTATGTACACTCATGAACACATTAGATACTTAACCTATAAGTCTTCAAACCACCAAAATCACTAAGGGGCACTAGATGCACTTACAGTCATGTTGCAAGTAGTCATGTGAAGTTAATATTTGTTCGATATTTTGATGATATGAATGTTATGATTCCCTTAGTGGTGTTATGTGAATGTCGACTACATAACACTTCACCATCTTTGGGCCTAAGGGAATGCATTTTTGAGTAGTTATTAGATGATGGGTTGCGAGGGTGACACAAACTTAAACCCCAGCTTATGCGATCTTCCGTAAGGGTCTCATTTGGATCCCTATGTTTAATGTTACGGTTAGAACTTATTCTTAGTAACACTTCACCATCTTTGGGCCAAAGGTAATGCATTGTTGAGTAGTTGTCAGATGATGGGTTGGGAGAGTGATAGAAACTTAAACCCGAGTTTGTGCGCTATTCCTTAAGGGGCTCAGTAGAATCCCAATGTTTAATGCTATGGTTAGAATTTATTCTTAATACTTCTCTCATAGTTGGGGATGCTTGTGGGAGGTTTAATCATAAGTGGGAGGCTTGGTCAATTAAGAACAACACCCAAGCACCGGTCCACCCACATATAAAGTTATGAAAGTACCAATAGCGAATTAACCCGACATGATGAAAGTGACTAGAGGAAATTTCCGTGTGCCCTCAAGAACCTTTCCCTGTTATAAGAAACCTTTCGGTCTGTCCTTTGCCACAAAAGTATTGGGTTACCTTGCTGAACTTATTGTTACTATTTCTAATTGTTATTTGCTATAATTTTCTTGCTATCAAACAACTTGTTACCGCTATTTAAGTTCTTGCAGAAATTACCTTGCTGAAAACCGCTTGCCATTTCCTGTTGGTCCTCATTGGGTTCGAAACTCTTACTTATTGAAAGGAGTATGATTGATCCCCTATACTTATGGATCATAAAATTCCCCATGTCGTCCTGATTTTTCAGAATTTTTGGAGTTACAGAAGTATGGTAATTAAATATATTACTAGAGATTGTTGTGTTTTAAACAGATTCTATTTTTGCATGCATAGTTTGCTTGTTTTGATTATGATACGGCTTATCTCAGGGGGTATAAGCCATAGAGAAGTTATAATACAGTACCTTTTGCTAACATAAAATAAGAATGAATTTCTAACGATACCTAAAAGTTATTATTATGTTGCCTATACTAACAGATCTCACGAAGTTTTGTTGAGTTTTGTGTGATTGAAGTTTCCAAGTTTTGGGTATTATTTTGATGGACAAAGAAATGACAAGTGGCAAGAGCCTAAAGTTGGGGTTGCCCAAGGCACCCCAAGGTAATATTCTAGGAAGACTCAAGCGTCTAAGCTTGGGGATGCCCTGGGAAGGCATCCCCTCTTTCGTCTCAATCCATTGGTACGTTACTTGGAGCTACATTTTTATTCATCACATGATATGAGTTTTTCTTGGAGCGTCATTGTCGGGACCCCGATCCTAGGCCATAGGAATCCAGCCTCTAACACATCGCATCTCTTTGCGGTCTCACGCACAGTTATCCCCACGGCTGCAGCCTTACCTTAGCCGGGACCGTTTGCGCCTTTTGACTCGCGTATGCAATTGTGTCCCTAGCAATCCAATGACAAAGAACCTGGATCGACATGTCTAGTGATAAACCAAAGTGGCAGTTCCGCACAAGAACAGGCATACATGACCCAGCAAAGCAGGTGTTGGTCACCAACGAATGTGGAATCCTCGCCTTGCCAGCGCACCGAGATGTCCAGGCAAGCAGAGAGCTGCGTGGAGGCGCCGGGCGTCGCGGCGGCCACCTCCTGCTGCCCACTGGCGAGGAGGAAGACGACACAGGGGAGCTGCGCCTCGGCTAGGTAAGCGACAGGTACACGTTTTGCTATTTTTTCTTGTTTTGTTTTCTAATTTGCTAACTATTTCGATTGGCTATCTATTTCAGCTCCAAAATAGTTTGAAAAAATATTTTGATCACACCAGAATAATAGTTGGAATATTTCCAACCATTCCTGAAGTTTGCAACATTTTTGAAACTTGAAAATATTTGAATTCAAATTTAAACTTGAATTCAGTATTTTTTGAATTTAAATAAAACGCCAAATGTGTTTTAAAAATAGTTCTCTTCCCTGACTATTTGTTTTCATGATTTATCAGAAAAGTTGAACTTTTCTTGAGGCCATTTTGGGTTCATTGATTTTAACAAGTTTGGAATTTCCTTTAAATTGAGAAGGGGCTAGGGTTTTTGAGTTTTGCTTCACCACTTGCTTTGATCTTGTTGCAATTTTCTTGGATGCAATGCAAAGAAGATATGAGCATAATGCTATACTTTGGTTAGGGTTCCAGGGAAGTGACAGTCGTTTGCTTTTGTTTATTATTACTTTCAGTTTGCCACAATCATTGTTTGTTGGAGACTCCTATTTGAGAGAGAGACTCCATCAACATGATTCATTAGAATACTCTATGTGTTTCACTTATATCTTTTGAGCCTAGCAGTTGCTCTAGTACTTCACTTACATCTTTTTGAGCACGGTGTTGTGTCGATTTTATAGAAATAATATGCTCTCGTTCTTCTCTTATATTTGTTTGAGAGTTAGTAAATAGTGACGGTAATTCGCATGGGTTATTAGACTATATAAAAATAATGAGTGTTCAATAAATGATAATTAAAACCATCATGTAGCACATATAGAGAATTTTTTGTTAATGATAATGATGTGGTCATACGAAAAGGTGTCAATGCATAATTATTAATTCAGAGAGGTGTTTATATTGAAAGATGTTAAAACTTCTTGAACATATGAAAAATTAAAAGAGTGTGGTGATGATGTGGGAGCATTTCCATTCCTCGTTGAAAACCTAGTGTTGTTTCGAGTCGGTGTCGCGTGATGGTTAATTCCTACCAACCCTCTCCCTCAGGGCATGCAAGTACTACTTTTTTTTATAGGACTAATAAAACTTTGCAATAAGTATATGAGTTCTTTATGAATAATGTGACACCATGGACATACGCAATCTCACCTCCTCATATTTGCTAGCTACTCTAGTATCGCGTATAGCCTATTCTCCCCTCGAGGATTGGTGCAACTTTCGCCGGTGCATCCAAACCGTGTGACATGATACGCTGTGTTGCACATAAGCCTTATTATATACTCCTCAAAATAGCCACCATACCTACCTATTATGGCATTTCCATAGCCATTCCGAAAAATATTGCCATGCCCATTCCATCGTCACTTCACATGACTAGTTCGCTCATCATCATATTGCTTTGCATGATCATATAGAGATAACATAGTATTTATGGCAAAGCCGCCACTAATAATAGCATTTTTGGGAAAGCCACCAATATTCATATGCTAAATACATGTCACGCTAGATCATTGCACATCGTGGTACACTACCAGTGGCATTCATATTGGAATCATGTTTCTTCACTCATCATATTGAGTTATCCATGAGTTTTAAGAAAATAAAAGTGTGATGGTCATCATTATTAGAGCATTGTCCCGGTGAGAAAATAAATATGGGGGAGGGCAAATGAGCCCACCATAAAAAATGAATGAGAGAAAAAGAAAGAAGGGACTTTGATACTATCCTATACCACACTTATGCCTCAAAGTGGCACCATGTTCATCATGTAAAGAGTCTCATATTATATCATCCATATGCTAGTGGGAATCAAAAAATTATAAACTTGGCTTGTATATTCCGACATCGGACGTCCTCAAATGTCCGAGCTCTTAATGAGCAAGCAAGTTGGATGCACACCCCACCTAGCTTCAGTGGAGCTTTCATACACTTATAGCTCTAGTGCATCATTTGCATGGCAATCCCTACTCCTTGTATCAATATCCATCAATGGGTATCTCCATAACCTGTTGGTACGTCTAGTTGATACGAGACTATCTTCTCGACCTTTCAACCCCTTTGAAACCTACCACCTTACTCTATTCCACCTACATGCTATGTCCAATGGTCTACGCTCATGTATTGCGGGAAGAATAAAAAGTTGATGCATATTGAAAAAGTATGATCCAATTGCCTGAATAGGGCACCGCGGTGCTTGAAATTTATAGTTATGTGGTGAATATGGAGCCATTGCTTGCTAATATAATAAAGGTGGAAAGGGTTGAAACAATCTTTGAGGATCGTACACTTTGAAAGATTAATTGTTTTGCTGCTTATACTTATAAATATTGATGTGTTAATATTTGTTAATTCATTATTTCTCAATGAGCATACATGCATAAGAGTACATCATGGATAACATGTCACATCAAAAATTTCGTTTTTATCATTTACCTACTCGAGGATGAGGAAGAACAAAGCTTGGGGATGTTTGATAGGTCTCCAACGCATCTATAATTTTTGATTGTTCCATGCTATTATGTTATCATTTTAGAACACGTTTTAGGCACTTATCTACCAATTTATATTATTTTTTAGAACTAACCTATTGACCAAGTGTCGAGTGCTAGTTGTTGTTTTCTGCGTATTTTTCCACTTTTCAAGTTCCAGTACCAAATGAAGCCCAATTGACGTGCAACTTTTTGTGAATCTTTTATGGACGAAAATAAGACCGTGGAGCAACAGAAGAAGGATGGGAGGCACACGAGGCCATCACAAGCCATCACAGAGCGACATGGGGGGCGCGACATGATGGCTTGTGGCCGCCTCGTGGCTCTCCCGATCCCGTTCTGTGGTTTATAAATTCCTATTTACCCTAAAATCTCGAGAGGAGGTCTTGAAATATTTTTTATGCCCCACAAGTCTTCGTTCTGACGGGATGCCATGTAGAGCTTTATTCCGGTACTCTGACAGAGGGGGGATCAATCACAGAGGGCTTCTTCATCAACCTTGTTGCCCTCATGATGATGTGTGAGTAGTTCACCACAGACCTACGAGTCCATAGCATTACCTAGATGGCATATCTATCTCTCTATTTGATCTTCAATATAATGATCATTGCATCTTCGCTTTGATCTATATGATGTAACTCTTTTGTATGGTGTGTTTGTTCGGATCCGATGAATTGTGGGTTTATGTTCAGATTATTCATGATAAATATTTGAGTCTCCTCTGATATAAAATATGATTCTTATGTGCATGATTATGATAGCTTCGTAATTCTCTCTGATCTATTGAAATAGTTTGGCCAACTACATTGATATTTCTTCGGTGAGAGATGTGTGTTGTAGTAGGTTCAACCTGCCAAGTTTCTATATAACAGTGACAGAAGTGGACAAGTTGTGTTTTTTTTGCTGCTACTAAGGGTAGAACGATGGGGTTTATTCATATTATTTAAGTTTACTTTGTCTACATCATATCATCTTACTCCAAGCATTACTTCGTTTGTCATGAACTTAATACATACAGAGGCAAGCATAGAAGCACTCTTGAAGGGAAGTAATAATAATAGGTGCAGGCAGAAGTTGGCCTATTTGTTGATGGACGTGATGCCTATATTTACATGATCATTGCCGTGAAAAGCGCATAACTATCTTCTCTTCTATCAATTGCCAAACAGTAATTTGTTTACCCACCGTCTGCTTATTTTCATGAGTGATGCAACTAGGGAAAGCTGTGGCCCCCGGGTCTATTCACGACATATTGCTAAAATCTTCAACAACTTGCTGCCATTTATTTTCTTTTATTTTATTTTTCATTTTACAATTATAGATAATAGTCTACACACCTCTTTCGCTAGCAAATAACGAGACCAAGGGGATCGACAAACCTCTTGCACGCGTTGGATGGAAGATGTTTGTTCTTTTCTGTGCAGCAGCTGAATAAGGTAGTGGATTGATATTCCTATTGGTTCGATAAACCTTGGTTTCATAACTGAGGTAAACATGTACCCACTTTTCGCTGCGATTACGCGTTCATCTTCACGAAAAGCCCAACGCAGATCACGAGTATCACGAAGGATTTTTGGCGCTATTGCCGGGGAATATCATCACCACCTATCAAGTAACTCCACACAAAATTTCATTCACTTGTTCCTCTTTTTATTTGCTGTTATATTTAGTTTGTCCCATAAAAAAATACAAAAATATTTATCTTTGCTTGCTTAGCTGGTCACTAGATTGCATCTTTGCTCTCTAGTTTGCTTGAAAGATGCTATCATGTCGGAATTTGAGAAAGTTATCGTTGAAAGTGCTAGTGAAGATAGTAATAATGAGTTGGATGAAGCGGGATAAAATTTATTAAACCCAGTCATGACCCTTCTATGGATCAAGTCCCTACTACTAACACCCACACAACTCTAAATTCTAAAATTTATCATGTGGGTAGTTGGAACATTATTGGAAACGTTAGCTTCACCTCTTGTTACAGGATCTATACTTGATAAAAAATTGTATGTGGATGCTATCACTGGGCTTATTTTAAAAATGGAAAGAAAATTTGTGCATCTCCACGAACAAACATCAAAAGCAGGGTGTTGAGCCTCATATGCTTCAAAAGATATTCTTGGGGCTTGCTAGCTTGCGTAATCCCAAGATTAAGGAATTTGTCACCACCAACCTTATTCATGAATTTGATTATATTTTGCATGAAGCAAAGGAAATTTTTATGTTCTATGGAATAAAATCCGAATGCCCTCCCATAGAAGCTATCCTCCATAATAAATATGCTATGCGTAGGTTGGAATCTAATGATTATCACAGGTTTGATATTAATATGAGGAGGAATGTTCTTCTCAAAGAATTGACACAATCTTTGTTTATCCACACTTGTGATAAGTTTGAATGGATTGCTAAAGGAATTAATGAAGGATTGAGTGAAGATTGACGAAATACATGTCCTATAGAAGAGCCCCTAGATGATAGTGATGTTAGCAATGATTGTATAAATCCCTTTGAGTACTTGAGTGCTTCAACCAGGCTGTACAAGGGTGATTGATTAAGTAAAATTTTGGAGGAACTAATTTTGAAAGATATGAAGGGATCTTACATTTGAAACTATGCAATATGCCTAGCTAGGGGCGTAAATCAATAGCGCTTGTTGGGAGGCAATCCAATAGTTATCTTACTTTTTTCCTTTACTTTCTATGACGGGGTAATGGCCCGTGGGTATACCAAAGTGGAGGAGACCGTACGCCAAGACATTTGGGGGTTAGCTGGCAACAAGCGGTGCATGTGGCCGTCGCGTTGTTGGCCGTTTGGCGACCGTCGGCCCGTCCGGCTGGCACCAACGGCAGCAGGCGGGTCAGCGCCCGTCCCATCTGGCCACACCGACGTACGATGACAAGACCAGACCCTCAATGTAGGTGCACGTGTGGCTACAACGCATGTTGATAGGTCCAACGAGGCTACAGGGCATCATGATGCAAGAGGCAGCGAGGCTACAGGTCCACCGGTAATTCCCTAGGCTGACTGGGTGAGGCGATCCTATAGCCATGCCTGCACCTACCCGCTCCTTGACGAGCGGCAGGCAAACCACTGTGGCGCTCGGCCGACGGGCCCTGCACCTTACAAGACTCAACATCCGTCGGGCTCCATAGCCGACCGAAGAGGCTTGCAGCCCGGCCCGGACCCTTTCTTTTCCACACAACTATACACCCCCGAGTAGCCTATAAAGTCGAACCCGAGCCCCTAGAGAGAGTGGCTAGCCAGCACCTAAGTACTCAAACACCCCATGTAACACTCCTCACAAAGGAAACGAGACCGGTAGCGAGAGCTCCATCTCCTTTCTCACGAACAACTTGAGGAGCACCCTTGTATTGTGATCACCTATAGTCACACCGCCAGAACTAGGGGTTTTACCTCATCGGAGAGTCGTGAACCTAGATAGATCGGCGTCATGTGTCTTGCGCCTTCACCCGTTTCGTGACGTCGTCGGCGCACGTCGGTCCCAAACCACGATCTAAGCTACCCCCTGGCATTCCCCTCAGAAATACTATGATAGTTGGCGCCCACTGTGGGGCCGACAACAACACCAGTCAGAGTAAGTTTTTGGGAGGGACCCTTAACCCCTTCCGGCGAGCACGTGGCACATGGCTTGATCATGCGCTACGACGCACTGGACTGCATCAATGACAACGCCCACCGCCTCGAGGACGCGTACTTCCCCTTGGTGGCTACATCGTCCCCTTCGGCTCGCACCGCGTCTACCTGCGGTCGTCCCCGACGAGTGCCATGCCGAGGTGCTCATCTGTGACCAACTGCCGTCGTCCGATGACGACGACCTCTCCACCAACCTTGGCAAACTCTGCACTAGCATAGAGGTAATAACCACCATCTCACTCGGCAGTACATCGGCGTACCCGACCCTGCTTTGCGTTGGAGTGGACACACTACACGCGCCCATCCCAGTTGTGGCCTATCTTGCGCCCGTGACCGAGGAACTGGACAGCCACCGTGAGCGCGTGCTCGTGAAGTCGGAAGCGTTGGAGGCTACCTAATGCGACTTTGAGGCTGCTCACTGTGAGTTCAATGCGGCCCCGACCTCACGACTGCTGCCCTTGTGCCTAGCTGGCTGGGGAAGTGTGGCGTCACGATGATGCTGTCGGCCACCCCATCTATGACACCCATGTCAAGAACATGAGAGCCCACCAGGCCGCCCTCAGCAAGCTAGGAGGGCTCAAGGGACCGGCCCGCAAGGCGCAACAGGAGCACATCTGCGTTCTTGTGGAAGCAAACCATCTTCGAATGTTGACGCAAACCATCGCCGCGATAGCTGGCACATGGGCAGCCGCAGTCGGCGAGACCGCGGCCCGTCGGTTGTCAACAGCCGCGCAAATCATTCGGCTCACCAGGGAAATCTCCAGCTGGAACGGAGCAACCGTCGTGGAGACCACGACCAGGCAGCCGAGCAGCCGATGGCTCATCGCTTAATGGCCGAACGTGTCGGTCCACATCAGCTGGATGAGCAGGACAGTCGTTTCGGTCTAGAGCGCCTCGCGGAATCTCAGGTCGTCGAGGAGGAAAGCACTACTAGCCTGCCCTGCTTTGGGTCGCACATCCTGAAGGAACTATTCCCCAAGGGCTTCAACTTGGCGTGTGACACACCCAAGTACAACGACTCGACCAAGCCTGAGGATTGCTTGACCGACTACACCACCGCCGTCGGCATCGTCAGTGGCAACAAGCATGTGGCAGTATGCTACGCACCCCTCATGTTGCTCGGCTTGGCCCGAACCTTGCATAACAGCTTGTCGGCCAGCAGCGTCACCGGCTGGCTGGACTTCCAGGAGGCATTTGTGCGCAACTTCACCGGCATGTACAAGAGCCTTGCCGGCCCCACGAGCTTGCGTTATACGTACAGGGGCCAACCAAGATCCTCCGCGACTCCCTTACGCGATCGAACGAGCTCCGCAGCTCATGCGAGGGCATCCATGAAGTACATGCAATCGAGTACTTCATCGACGGCTGCCAATATGGCACCAATCTCAAGCACAAGCTCATGCGCCAGGAACCGACAACCCTGGCACAACTGATGGCTGTCGTCGAAGAGTACGCCATTCCGAGTATTTCATGGAGCTCCTAGTTCTCGTCGACGCAGCCGACAAGCCAACCATGGCCAAACCGTCTGCCGCCCTCATGATACGTCTCCAAGGTATCTATAGTTTTTGATGGTTCCATGCTATTATCTTGTCAAACTTTGGATGTTTTGTCTGCCTTTTATATCTTTTTTCGTACTAACTTATTAACTCAGTGCCAAGTGCGAGTTCCTGTTTTTTCCATGTTTTGACCCTTTTCATAGGAGGATTTTAAACGGTGTCCAAACCGAATAAAACTTGTGAATAGATTTTTTTCCGGAACAGAAGATATGGACGGGACGTGAGAACCAAGGCAGAGGCTACCAGGGGACCCCACAAGCCCCCTAGGCGCGACCAGGGGGCCCGCGCCTAGCAGGCTTGTGGGCCCCGTGTGGCTCGTCTGCCCTACCTCTTCCGCCTATAAATTCCTGAAAAATCCAAAACTGCGCAAGAGATCCACGAAAATACTTTTCCGCCGCCGCAAGCTTCTGTCTCCGCAAGATCCCATCTGAGGCACATTCTGGTGCACTGTCGGAGGGGGGATTCGGATACAGAGGGCTTCTTCATCAACACCATGACCTCTCCGATGATTGTGAGTACTTCACCATAGACCTTCGGGTCCATAGCTAGTAGCTAGATGGCTTCTTCTCTCTCTTGGATCTTCAATACAAAGTTCTCCATGATCTTCATGGAGATCTATCCGATGTAATCTTCTTTTGCGATGTGTTTGTCGCGATCCGATGAATTGCGGATTTATGATCAGATTATCTATGAATCTTATTTGAGTTTCTTCTGATCTCTTATATGCATGATTTCATATCCATGCAATTCTCTTCGAGTTGTGGGTTTTGTTTGGCCAACTTGATCTATGATTCTTGCAATGGGAGAAGTGCTTGGTTTTGGGTTCATACCATGCGGTGACCTCACCCAGTGACAGAAGGGGTAGCGAGGCACGCATCATGTTGTTGCCATCAAGGGTAAAAAGATGGGGTTTACATCATTGGTTTGAGTTTATCCCTCTACATCATGTCATCTTGCTTAAGGTGTTACTCTGTTCGTCATGAACTCAATACACTAGATGCATGTTGGATAGCGTTCGATGTGTGGAGTAGTAGTAGTAGATGCAGAAAGTATCGGTCTACTTGTCTCGGACGTGATGCCTATATGTATGATCATTGCCTTAGATATCGTCTTGACTTTGCGTGGTTCTATCAATTATGGGACAGTAATTTGTTCACCCACCGTAATATTTGCTATTTTGAGAGAAGCCTCTAGTGAACACTATGACCCCCGGGTCTACTTCACACCATATTTTCAGCCTTACACCTTTTACTTCGTTGCACTTTCCGCCTTGAGATCTCACTTTGCAATCTATCTTGAAGGGACTGACAACCAGTTTATAGCGTTGGGTGCAAGCTCGTTTGTGGTTGCGCAAGTACTCTGGACACTTGACTTCGATTCTCCTACTGGATTGATACCTTGGTTCTCAAACTGAGGGAAATACTTACTGCTCCTGTGTTGCATCACCATTTCCTGTGTTTGAATTAAATCTTATCTAATTCAAATTTGAAAATTTCAAACATAGACAAATTATATGTTTTTTAGAACTACAGAAAAATTGTGATCTACTGGAAAAAGTTTCAACTCGATTGGAGCTGTGGACCAAAAGTTAAGAGCAAAACAAAATTGAAACTCTCTCTGTTTTTGAATTAAAACAAGAAAAACAGAGTAACTAACTAGTGCACGGGAGGGGTACGTGGCGTGTTCTGGTTAGCTGAGATAGTGTGTGCTACGGGGAATACTAGCAAGCGGCTGATATCTAACTATAAACTCCGGCTAACTAATAAGTAAAGAAAAACCGACTTGGTCTTTTAACTAAAACCAAAGGGGTATAATGATTCTAATCTACACCGTAGATTAAAGATCCTACGGCTACAGGAGAGAGTTGGGGAGATACTCATAGGCAGGAGCTCTGACGAGACTCCGACGAGGCCGAGGCGGTGGTGGTCGACGGGGATGGGGCTCCGGGGAGTCTCCTACGAGGCCGAGGGCACCAGGGGCTCGCGGCGAGGTTCCTCCGACGAATGGAGGTGACGGCGAGGCAGCTCGGGGGCCGGGGGAGAGCAGCAGGGCGCCGGGGCTTCTGGTGGAGCTCGGCTCCGGTGAGGGTCGCGGGCGGAGGTGACGGGGCTCGGGAAGGGGGTGGCGAGGAGGGAAACAGAGCGAGGAGAGGGCCGGGGGGGGGGGGGGGGGCGGTTTATATAGGGAGAGAGGGGGCTCCAGAGGGAAGGAGATCGGGGCGGAGGGCAACTCCGGCGAAGGTGGGCTGGTGGGCTAAGAGAAAAGGAAGGGGAGGGAGAGAAGAAAGGAACGAGGAGGGGGGGTGGCCGGCTCGGGCAGGGGTCGGTCGGGCGGGTCCCACCGGGCAGAGAGAGAAGCGCGCGGGCGGTCGATTCGGTCGACCGGATCCTACGGGATTCGGTCCCGGGCCAGAAGGGGAGTGGGCCGACAGGTTATAATGCGCCCGGGGCGCTTTCCTATTAAAAAAATATACTTCTCGATTTTTGTTTTTTTTTCAAAAACAGAAAGTAATAAAATATAAAAAGTAAATAAATAAATACCAAACATAGGGGTATTATATAGCAAAATTTTCAGAAAAATATTTCCTATTTATTTATCACTTTTCCAAGACCAAAATAAATACTTTTTTTTAAAATGTTTTTTTCAGAAAAACCCCTAAAGGTTTTATTTTGTTTTTTAATTATTTTCTCAATAAAAATCTGGTTTTCTTGGGTAAAAAATATTTCAAAAATGCCCCTGATTTTGGGAGGGTCATTTTCCTCCGCTCTTTCTTGCTTGCAAGAATTTATTTTCGGGGTATTTTCTCGGAGAAGAAAAATAGAAATGTAGAAGCAAAAATTTGAAAGAATTCAAATGCAAACTCCATTCAAATTCTTTATAGTTGAAGAAGTCATGTCATCTTCTCTCATTGGTTTTTGAATTTTGAATTTACCGGAGAAGGGGCAAGTCATTTTATTCCCTCTCATTCAAAAGTTTTGAAAAGTTTCAAATTTCACTCAAGCTTCAATCACTCAAGCAAACAAACAAACAACCCAATATTTTTTTAACATTCCAAATTTTGGGTGCAAGCTCGTTTGTGGTTTTGCAGGTACTCTAGACACTTGACTTCGATTCTCCTACTGGATTGATACCTTGGTTCTCAAACTGAGGGAAATACTTACTGCTCCTATGCTGCATCACCCTTTCCTCTTCAAGGGAAAAACTAACGCAAGCTCAAGAGGCAACACCTCACAGCCGGCTAATCCCTGTCGCATCAAGGCAAGCGCAAGACTGACGAGCCGAATGCCCGTTATGGAAGACGGGAGGTCGCCGTCGTCGAGGACAAGAAGATAGTTGAAGGCCCAAGCTCTAGCCAGCGTGAGGGCACCAACGAGGGCAAGCAGGCCTGGCAGGCCAATTACACCTTCGAGTCTATGCTCAATGGCCCCTACAAGTTCCATAGCGGGGCGAAGCCGGCTATGCACATGGCTCGCCAGTGCAGTTGGTTCACAAAGATCACGAAGGGTGATGCTCTACTGCCCGTGCCACCACCACCACCGCCGCCGCCCACTCCGGAAGCCGGTGATGGTCGGGATGACTATCCCCGGCAGACGCGACTGATAACCCATAAGTATAGGGGATCGCAACAGTTTTCGAGGGTAGAGTATTCAACCCAAATTTATTGATTCGACTCAAGGGGAAGCGAAAGAATATTCTCAAGTATTAGCAGTTGAGTTGTCAATTCAACCGCACCTGAAAGATTTAGCATCTGCAGAGAAGTATCAGTATCAAGGTAGTATGATAGCAGCAGTAGCAACAGTAACCAGAAGCAGCAAAGTGAGAGCAGTAGCAGCAAAATAACAGTAGCAGCAGTGATAGCAGTAGCGACAAAGTAGCATAGCAAGGACCAGTAGGAAAAGACTCATAGGCATTGGATCGGTGATGGATGATTACGCCGTATGCTATTCATCATGCAACAGTTATAACACGGAGAGATATGTAACTAGCTCCAGTTCGTCAATCTAATGTAGGCATGTATTCCGTATGTAGTCATACATGCTTAGGGAAAAGAACTTGCGTCACATCTATTGTCCATCCCTCCCATGGAAGCGGGGTCGTAATGGAAACTACGGGATACTAAGGTTCTCCTTTTAATAAAGAACCGGACCAACACATTAACACTTGGTGAATACATGAACTCCTCATACTATGGTCATCTCCGAGAGTGGTTCCGGCTATTGTCACTCCGGGGTTGTCGGGTCATAACACATAGTAGGTGACTACAACTTGCAAGATAGGATCTAAAACACACATATATTGGCGACAACATAATAGGTTCAGATCTGAAATCATGGAACTCGGGCCTTAGTGACAAGCGTTAAGCATGGAAAAGTAGTAGCAACATCAATCTCAAAACATAGTGGATACTAGGGATCAATCCCCGTCAAAACTAACTTGATGACATGATAGATCTCATCCAACCCATCATCATCCAGCAAGCCTACGATGAGATTACTCACGAACGATGAAGAGCATCATGGAATTGGAGATGAAGGAAGGTTGATGATGACGATGGCGATGATCTCCCCTCTCCGGAGCCCAAAACTGACTCCACATCTGCCCTCCAGAGGAAGAATAGGAGGTGGCGGCGCCTCCGTATCGTAAAACGCAACGAACTCTTCTCCTTGATTTTTTTCCAGATAGAAGAGGATATATAGAGCTGGAATTGGAGGCGGCGGAGCTCCGAGGGGCTCACAAGCCTGCCAGGCCCGGCCCTCCAGTTGATTCTTGCGCCAGTATTTTTTATATATTCCAGTATTTTTATTTCTGTGCAAAAACAACACCATGGTAATTCTGCTGAAAACAACGTCAGTCCGGGTTAGTTCCATTCAAATCATGCAAATTAGAGACCAAAACAAGGGCAAAAGAGTTTGGAAAAGTAGATACGACGAAGACGTATCAACTCCCCCAAGCTTAAAGCCTTGCTTGTCCTCAAGAAATTCAGTTGACAAACTGAAGGAGACAAAAGAAAAACTTTTACGAACTCTGTTTGATCTTGTTGTTGCAATTATGCCTAACTCATATCCAGAATTTCAGCAAGATCATAAGCAAACCACAAAAGCAAATGACATCTAGGTCTCACGGTAAAATCATATCAATGGCATAATCAACTAGCGGGCAAATAATAATAAGTCTCAAACGTCAACACTTCAATCAAAACAATCATGAAGCAGCACGAATAGATGGTATCTCGCTAGCTCTTTCTGAGACCACAAAACATAAATGCAGAGCACCTTCAAAGACCAAGGGCTGACTAAACATTGTAATTCATGGCAAAGAAGATTCAGTCATAGTCATACTCAACACAGTTAAAAGTGAAGCATAAAAATCACAAAGGTGCTCTCTAATTGGTGCTTTTACAAGAGGAGGATGACTCAACAGGAAAATAAATAGACATGCCCTTCGCAGAGGGAAGCATTGATTTGCAGAGGTGCCTGATACTTGTCCATCATATCTACTTTTCCAAACTCTTTTGCCCTTGTTTTGGACTCTAGTTTGCATGATTTGAATGGAACTAACGTGGACTAACGCTGTTTTCAGCAGAATTGCCTTGGTGTTATTTTTGTGCAGAAATCAAAGTTGTCCAAACGTCCTGAAAATCTACGGGGAGCAATTTTGGAAAATATAAAAAATATCTGCGCCAAGTTCCACCTGAGGGGGTGGGCTAGTGGGCCACAAGCCCTGGCTTCGCCACCACCCCCTGGTGCCGGTGGGCAGGCTTGCGGGGCCCACACGGCTCTACCGCCCCCAACCTCAGGTCTATAAGTCCCCTTTCGTCCCAGAAAAAATAAAAAGAAAAGTTTTCGTCGCGTTTACGATACGGAGGCGCCGCCATCACCCGTTCTTCATCTGGAGGGCAGATCTGGAGTCCGTCTTGGGCTCCAGAGAGGGGAAATCATCGCCATCGTCATCATCAACCTTCTTCCCTCTCCAATTCCATGAAGCTCTTCGTCGTTCGTGAGTAATCTATTCGTAGGATCGTTGGGCGGTGATGAGTAGGATGAGATCTATCATGTAATCGAGTTAGTTTTGATGGGGATTGATCCCTAGTATGTTCTGAGATTGATGTTCCTACTACTTTGCCATGCCTAATGATTGGCACTAGGGCCAGAGTGCCATGATTTCAGATCTGAAATTATTCTGTTGTCACCAATATATGTGTGTTTTAGATCCGATCTTGCAAGTTGTAGTTACCTACTATGTGTTATGATCCGGCAACCCCGGAGTGACAATAATCGGAACAACTCCCGGTGATGACTATAGTTTGAGGAGTTCATGTGTTCACCAAGTGCTAATGCGTTGGTCCGATTCTTTATTAAAAGGAGAACCTTAATATCCCGTAGTTTCCTTTTGGACCCGCTGCCATGGGAGGGATGGACAATAGATGTCATGCAAGTTATTTTCCCTAAGCACGTATGACGACACACGAATGCATGCCTACATCACATTGACGAACGGGAGCTAGCCACATATCTCTTCGTGTTATAGCTGTTGCATAATGAATATCATCCAAACAAATCACCGACCCATTGCCTACGAGTTTGTCCTACTACTGCTACTACTATTACTACTTCTGTTACTTGTCTTGCTCTGCTGCTGCTACTACTATTGCTACTGCTGTTACTTGTCTTGCTCTGTTGCTACTATTGCTACTACTGTCGCTTGCTACTGTTGCTACTTGCTACTCCTGTCACTACCGCTGTTCCTTGCCACTTCCGATACTCGCTACTTTGTTGTTACTACCTTGCTTGCAGATACTAATCCTTCAGGTGTGGTTGAATCTGATAAATTTAGCTGCTAATACTTGAGAGTATTCTCTCACCTCCTGTCGTGCGAATCAACAAATTTGGGTCGAATACTCTACCCTAGAAAACTGCTACGATCCCACGTGCTGGTGGGCGTCAACAACATTCTTCTAGTTTTGATTGCCGGAGAGTGCTAACAACATTCTTCTGGTGCCGTTGCAAAGGGGAAGAACAGTTGACATCGAGCATTTTTCTGGCACCGTTGCCGGGGAGGTATTGCTATATTCTCTGAGTTACTTGGGATTTATATCTGCTGATCACTATGAAGAATCTAAAGGATCTGAAGACCAATGTCTTGCCCTCAACTACGAGGGGATGTAAGGAATTGCCATCTAGCTCTGCACTTGATTCACCTTCAGTTATGAGTAAGTTCGCGACACCACCTCCTGCTAGAAATCTTGATATGTCGCCTGTGCTTGATGATGTTTATGATGCTACTGCTAGAGATGCTATGCTTGATACTATGCCTGATGATACTATGCTTGATAGTATGCCCGATGTTATGCCTGATACTACTAGAGATGCTATGATTGATACTGTTAGAGATGTTATGCTTGATACTATGCTTGATACTATGCCTAATGCTATGCCTGATACTGCTAGAGATGCTATGCTTGATACTATGCCTGATGCTATGCCTGATACTGCTAGAGATGCTATGCTTGATACTGCTAGAATGCTATGCTTGATACTGCTTTGCGTGATGATGCTAGAGATGCTATTTTGCCTGATGATGCTTTGCTTGATACTGCTAGAGGTACTACTTTGCCTGATGTTCCACTAGGGATATGAGCATCAAGGAATACCCCTAGTGGAACATGAGGCAAAGTATCATCATCACGCAAAATAGCATCTCTAGCAGTATCAAGCATAGCATCATCACACAAAATAGCATCTCTAGCATCATCAGGCAAAGCAGTATCAAGCATATCATCTCTAGCAGTATCAAGCATAGCATCTCTAGCAATATCAGGCATAGCATCAGGCATTGTATCAAGCATAGTATCAAGCATAGCATCTCTAGGAGTATCAAGCATAGCATCTCTAGCAGTATCAGGCATAGCATCAGGCATAGTATCAAGCATAGTATCATCAGGCATAGTATCAAGCATAGCATCTCTAGCAGTAGCATCATAAGCATCATCAAGCACAGGCGACATATCAAGATTTCTAGCAGGAGGTGATGTCGCAAACTTACTCATAACTGAAGGTGAATCAAGTGCAGAGCTAGATGGCAGTTCCTTACCTGTCCTCGTAGTGGAGGGCAAGACTTTAGTTCTTGGATCTATCGGATTCCTCATAGTGACCAGCAGACGTAAAGCCCAAGTGACTCAGGGAATATAGCTGTTCCTCCCCGGCAACGGTGCCAGAAAAAGGTCTTGATAACCCACAAATATAGGGGATCGCAACAGTTTTCGAGGGTAGAGTATTCAACCCAAAATTATTGATTCCACTCAAGGGGAAGCGAAAGAATATTCTCAAGTATTAGCAGTTGAGTTGTCAATTCAACCACACCTGAAAGAATTAGTATCTGCAGAAAAGTATCAGTAGCAAGGTAGTATGATAGCAATAGTAGCAACAGTAACCAGTAGTAGCAAAGTGACAGTAGTAGCAACAAAGTAACAATAGCAGGAGCAGGGTGACAGTAGTAGAAGTGACAGCAATAGCGACAAAGTAGCGTAGCAAGGACCAGTAGGAAAAGACTCGTAGGCATTGGATCGGTGATGGATGATTATGCCGGATGCTATTCATCATGTAACAATTATAACACGGAGAGATATGTAACTAGCTCTAGTTCGTCAATCTAATGTAGGCATGTATTCCGTATGTAGTCATACGTGCTTAGGGAAAAGAACTTGCATGACATCTAGTGTCCATCCCTCCCGTGGCAGCGGGGTCCTAATGGAAACTACATGGTATTAAGGTTCTCCTTTTAATAAAGAACCGAACCAACCCATTAACACTTGGTGAATACATGAACTCCTCATACTATGGTTATCTACGGGAGTGGTTCCGGCTATTGTCACTCCGGGGTTGCTCGGTCATAACACATAGTAGGTGACTACAACTTGCAAGATAGGATCTAAAACACACATATACTGGCGACAACATAATAGGTTCAGATCTGAAATCATGGCACTCGGGCCCTAGTGACAAGCATTAAGCATGGCAAAGGAGTAGCAACATCAATCTCAGAACAAAGTGGATACTAGGGATCAATCCCCGTCAAAACTAACTCGATTACATGATAGATCTCATCCAACCCATCACCGTCCAATAAACCAACGAAGAGATTACTCACGAACAGTGAAGAGCATCATGGGATTGGCGATGAAGGAAGGTTGATGATGACGATGGCGACGATCTCCCCTCTTCGGAGCCCAAAACGGACTCCAAATCTGCCCTCCAGAGGAAGAACAGGAGGTGGCGGCGCCTCGGTATCGTAAAACGCGATGAACTCTTCTCCTTGATTTTTTTTCGGATGAAAGAGGATATATAGAGCTGGAATTGGGGGCGGCGGAGCTCCGAGGGGCTCACAAGCCTGCCAGGCCCGGCCATGGGGGGGGCAGGCCTGGTGGGCTTGTGAGCTCGTGGCTCCGTCCCTGCAGTTGATTCTTCCGCCTGTATTTTTTTTTATATTCCACAAAAAATCCTCGTAGATTTCCAAGTCATTCTAATACGTCTCCAACGTATCTATAATTTTCGATGATTTCATGCTATTATCTTCTCAAACATTGGATGTTTTGCATGCCTTTTATATATTTTTTGGGACTAACTTATTGACTCACTGGCAAGTGCCGGTTCCTGTTTTTTCCATGTTCTTGACCCCTTTCAGAGGAGATTTTGAAACGGAGTCCAAACGGAAGAAAATCCCCAAAAAGATTTTTTCCGTACCGGAAGAAGATCGGGAAGCTTGAGAGCCAAGGCAGGGGAGCCTCAGGGGCCCCACAAGCCCACACCCCACAGCCAGGGGGTAGGCGGCGGCCCACAGGCTTGTGCGCCCCCTGGGCGCCCACGGTTGCGCCTATATTTTCCCTAAAAATATCAAAAAAATCAGGAGATCATCGAAATCACTTTTCCGCCACCGCAAGCTTCTGTCTCCGCAAGATCCCAGATGGGGCACTTCTGGTGCCCTGCCGGAGGGGGGATTCGGACACGGAGGGCTTCTTCATCAAAACCATGACCTCTCCGATGATGCGTGAGTAATTCACCATAGACCTACGAGTCCATAGCTAGTAACTATATGGCTTCTTCTCTCTCTTTGATCTTCAATACAAAGTTCTCAATGATCTTCATGGAGATCTATCCGATGCAATCTTCTTTTGTCGTGCGTTTGTCGAGATCCGATGAATTGTGGATTTATGATCAGATTATCTATGAATCTTATTTGAGTTTCTTCTGATCTCTCTTATGTATGATTTCATATCCTTGTAGTTCTCTTCGACTTGTGGGTTTTGTCTGGCCAACTAGATCTATGATTCTTGCAATGGGAGAAGTGCTTGGTTTTGGGTTCATACCGTGAAGTGACCTCACCCAGTGACAGAAGGGGTAGCGAGGCACGCATCATGTTGTTGCCATCAAGTGTAAAAAGATGGGGTTTTCATCATTGGTTTGAGATTATCCCTCTACATCATGTCATCTTGCTTAAGGCGTTACTCTGTTCGTCATGAACTCAATACACTAGATGCATGTTGAATAGCGGTCGATGTGTGGAGTAATTGTAGTAGATGCTGAAAGTATCGGTCTACTTGTCTCGGACGTGATGCCTATATGTATGATCATTGCCTTAGATATCGTCATGACTTTGCGCGGTTCTATCAGTTGCTTGAAAGTAATTTGTTCACCCACCGTGATATTTGCTATTTTGAGAGAAGCCTCTAGTGAACACTATGGCCCTCGGGTCTACTCCACACCATATTTTCAGCCTTACACTTTTTACTTCATTGCACTTTCCGAATTCAGATCTCACTTTGCAAACAATCTTGAAGGGATTGACAACCCCTTTGAAGCGTTGGGTGCAAGCTTGTTTGTGTTTGCGCAGGTACTCTGGACTTGACGAGACCCTCCTTCTGGATCAATACCTTGGTTCTCAAACTGAGGGAAATACTTACTGCTCCTGTGTTGTATCACCCTTTCCTCTTCAAGGGAAAAACGCAAGCCCAGTCTCCGTCAACGTGTCAATTTCTGGCATGTCGTTTGAGAAGTAGCAGAAGGATTTTTGGCGCCGTTGCCGGAGAGGAAGATCAAGTCAAGAACTCATCCAAGTAGGTGTCGCAAACTCATCTCTTGCATTTACTTTGTTTGCCAGTTGCCTCTCGTTTTCCTCTCCCCCACTTCACCAATTTGCCTTTTTCGTTCGCCTTTTCGTTCGCCCTTTTTCTCGCCTGCTATTTGTTTGCTTGTGTGCTTGCTTGCTTGCTGAAGTCACCATGAATGAAAACACCAAACTTTGTGACTTCTCGAATACTAATAATAAAGATTTTATTAGTACTCCGATTGCTCCCGCCACTAGTGCGGAGTCATACGAAATCAATGCCGCTTTGCTGAATCTTGTTACGAAAGAGCAATTTTCTGGCCTTCCTAGTGAAGATGCCGCATCCCATCTCAATACCTTCATTGAGCTTTGCGATATGCAAAAGAAGAAAGATGTGTATAATGACGTGGTTAAATTGAAGCTTTTTCCTTTCTCGTTGTGAGATCGCGCGAAAACTTGGTTTTCTTCTTTGCCCAAAAATAGTATCGATTCTTGGGATAAGTGCAAAGATGCTTATATATCCAAGTATTTTCTGCTGGCTAAGATCATCTCTCTCCGTAATGATATCATGAATTTCAAGCAACTTGATCATGAACATGTTGCACAAGCTTGGGAGAGAATGAAATTAATGATTAGAAATTTTCCTGCTAATGGCTTGAGTCTTTGGATGATTATAGAAATCTTTTACGCTGGTTTGAATTTCGCTTCTAGAAATATCTTGGACTCCGCCTCAGGTGAAACGTTCGTGGAAATCACGTTAGGAGACTATCATGACGAACTACTCTCAGTGGCACACTGAAAGGTTGAGTGCTAAGATGGACGAGTTAATGAATTTGGTTGCTAGTAGAAGTGCTCCTTTGGATCCTAATGATATGCCTTCATCTTCTTTAATTGAGAGTAGCAACGCTAGCTTGGACGTTAATTTGGTTGGTAGGAATAACTTTGGCAACAACAATGCTTTTAGAGGAAACTATGTTCCTAGGCCTTTTCCTGGTAACTACTCTAATAACTTTGGCAACTCCTAAAACAATACCCATGGAAATTACAATAGATTACCCTCTGATCTAGAGAGTAATATCAAAGAGTTCATCAACTCTCAAAAGATTTTCAATGCGCCCATAAAGGAAAAGCTACTCAAAATTGACGATTTGGCTAAGAGCGTTGATAGAATGTCTAGTGATGTTGATGCATTGAAAATTAGATGTGGTCCTCCCAAAATCAACATGGATGAAACTTTGAAAGCTATGCGTGTTTCCATGATTGAGAGCCAAGAAAGAATCGCCAAAATTCGTGCTAGACATGAATGGCTTAAAAAGTGCTTGGTGTGACTCACATTGAATCTTTGTTTTCTTTTGTCAAACCTAATGATTATGGGGCTGGATGTGAATCCACTTTGGTTGAAAAGTGCCCCAATGATTCAGAGTCCATCTTTCTTGATGCTAAAAGCATTGAAAGTGGAGTAGAAGATGTTAAAACTTTGAGTAGTAATGAAATTACTACCGTGGATTTCAAGGAATTCAATTATGATAGTTGCTCCTTGATTGAATGCATTTCTTTGATGCAATCCATGTTAAACTCTCCACACGCTTATAGCCAAAGCAAGGCCTTTACCGATCATATCGTCGAAGCTATGATAAAATCTCTTGAAGAGAAACTTGAATTGGAAGTCTCTATCCCTAGAAATCTTCATGATGAGTGGGAACCTACCATCAAAATCAAAATAAAAAACTACGAATGCAATGCTTTGTGTGATTTGGGTGCTAGTGTTTCTGCGATTCCAAAGTATTTATGTGCTGTTCTAGGTTTTAATGAGATTGAAGAGTGTTCTCTTAATTTGCATCTTGCTGATTCTACTATCAAGAAACCCATGGGAAGGATCAATGATGTTCTTATTATAGAAAATAGGAACTATGTACCCATGGATTTCATTGTGCTTGACATTGATTGCAATCGTACATGCCCTATTATTCTTGGTAGGCCTTTCCTAAGGACCATTGGTGCTATCATCGATATGAAGGAAGGGAATATTAGATTTCAATTTCCTTTGAGGAAGGGCATGGAACACTTTCCTAGAAAGAAAATAAGATTGCCTTATGAATCCATGATGAGGGCTACTTATGATTTGAGCACCAAAGACGGCGATACGTGATTCTATCGCTTATATGCCTAGCTAAGGGCATTAAACAATAGCGCTTGTTGGGAGGCAACCCAATGAATTTATCTTTTTCTTTCTGTTGTGATTGTGTTTTTTGTGTTTCCTTTTGTGTTTGAGCCAAGCAAAACCTTTATGACTAGTCTTGGTAATGGTTGTTTGATCCTGCTGGAAAAAGACACAAACTTTGCGCTCACGAGATGATTTTTCATTTTTATTCAGAACGAGATTTTGAGTTTATTCTTTTTTCTGCTGGTTTATATGCTTTTTCCCCAGGCCGTCGTAATTTTTCAGATTTTGTGAGGTACCATAAGTATACGAAGTATATAGATTGCTATAGACTCATCTGTTTTTGACAGATTCTGTTCTTGTTGAGTTGGTTGCTTGTTTTGATGAAACTGTGGTTAGTATCGGGGGGTACTAGCCATGGAAAAGTGAGAATACAGTAGCCCAACACCAATATAGACGGAATTCAAGTTTGATACAGTACCAAAAGAAGTGGTAGTTTGTTTTCTTGTGCTAATGTTATCACGAGTTTCTGTTTAAGTTTTGTGTTGTGAAGTTTTCAAGTTTTGGGTGATGTTCTTATGGACAAAGAGATAAGGAGTGGAAAGAGCTCAAGCTTGGTGATTCCCAAGGCATACCAAGCCAAATTAAAGGACACCAAAAAGCCTAATCTTGGGGATGCCCCGGGAAGGCATCCCCTCTTTCGTCTTCAATCCATTGGTAACATTACTTGGAGCTATATTTTTATTCACCACATGATATGTGTTTTGCTTGGAGCGTCTTGTATCAAAGGAGTCTTTTCTTTTTGTTGTGTCACAATCATCCTTGCTGCACACCTTTTTGAGAGAGAGAGAGACATGCACTCATCGTGATTTTGCTAGAATGCTCATGGTGCTTCACTTATATCTTTTGAGCTAGATACTTTTGCTCTAGTGCTTCACTTATATCTTTTAGAGCATGGCGGTGCGTGATTTGGTAGTTGGCTTATGCTATGAAAGTAGTCCCAAATATGATAGGTACCCAAAGAGGATGCAAAAACCTCCATCTTCATGTGCATTGAGTATAAAGAGAAGCTTTGATTCCTCTCAATTAGTTTTGAGACGTGGATTCGGTAATATTGAGAGCTATGTTAGTAGGGTATTGTGAATCTAGAGATACTTGTGTTGAAGTTAGTGATTCCCGTAGCATGCACGTATGGTGAAACGCTATGTTAGGAAGTCGGAGCATAATTGATCTATTGATTGTCATCCTTTGTGTTGAGGTTGGGATCGGGCGATGGTTTACACCTACCAACCCTTCCCCTAGGTGTATGCATTTAGCACTTTGTTTCGATTACTAAAAAAACTTTCGCAATAAGTATGTGAGTTCTTTATGACTAATGTGAGTCCATGGTATAGATTCACTTTCACCTTCCACCTTTGCTAGCCTCTCTAGTGCCACGCAATTTTCGCTGGTGCACAAACCCACCATATGCCTTCCTCAAAAAAGCCACCATACCTACCTACTATGCCATTTTCATAGCCATTCCGAGATATATTGCCATGCAACTCCCACCGTTCCGTCTCATGACTTGTGTCGTCACTCTCATATTGCCATTCCATGATCGTAAGATAGCTAGCGAGAAGTTTTCAAAGTCATACGCCATGCTAGATTGTTGCACATCACGGTACACTACCGGAGGCATTTCCTATAGAGTCATGATCATTTTGAGCTTTGAAGCTGTGAGTAAATAAAAGTGTGATGATCATCATTATTAGAGCATTGTCCCATGTTGTCACATCCCTGACACCTTAAGCAAGTTAGCTTTGTGCTCATGTTTCTTTGCATTGCATCTAGGAAATTTTCAACAAGAACAAAGCAAGTGATGAAGGAAAATGCTAAAACCCTAGCAACTTCTCAAAATAAAGGAAAATTCAAACTAGTTAAAATCAATGAACCCAAAATGGAGTCTAGAAAAGTTCAATCTTTTTGATAAATCATGAAAGTAAATGAGCAATGAAGAAAACCATTTTCTTGACACTTTAAGCATTTTAATTAAATGCAAAAAGCTACTGGTTTCAAGTTTAAAATTTGAAATCAGAAACTTTCAGCTTTCAAAAATGTTGAAAACTTTAGGAATGGTTGGAAATATTCCAACAAATATTCTGGGGTGTTCATCATGGTTTTTGCATCTTTTTGGTAGCTGAAATAAATAGCAAATCTATGTCAGTAATTAAAACAGAAACAAAACAGAAAGAAAAATGAGAAAAGTCTATCTGTCGCTCACCTGGCCCGGCCTAGCTTTTCGTGTCGTCTTCCTCCCCCGCCAGTGGGCAGCAGGAGGTGGTCGTCGCGTACTCTAGCGCGGCCACGCACCTGTGCACCTGCCTGGCCGCCGCCTGGCGCTGGCAAGCACGGGGATATCCACCCCGAGCCCGTCCCTATCCGTTCCCCAGCTCCAGTTCCCCCCTCCTCTCGGGATCTCTCCTCCCTCCTTCTGCCGCCATTGCCACGAGCTCGAGCTCGAGCCGCCGTGCCTCTAGCCACAGGACCTCCCTTCCGTGTAGCCCAGTAGCTTCGCCTCGTCGAGCTGGTTCTCTCTGCAACGGCCGAAGTCTCCCCGAGCTCTGCAACATCCCCAACGCCATCGTCTTCAACCTTCGGACGCCGGCAAATCGACGGTGAAACGCCGGCAACAGCCCTTCCCCGAGCCGTCTAGGTCCTTCTCTTTACTCCCCGTGAGCCTGCGATCAATTCCCCTCTCTTTCCCCTCGGATCCGAGCCCCCTAGCCACTGGACCATCGAACCCGTACTCCGGTAGCCGCCCCGACTCGTCGTCGGCTTACTCCGGCCACCTATAGCTCTCCCTAAGGCCAGCGCTGGATGAGGTCGAGCCTGGAGATCACTCCAGTGCTCTCAGCATCTTTTTTCGAGCACCACATCACGTTTTAGCATGTCTCCGGCGAGGTTCTGCCGCTGATCTGGTCGCCGCTGGCCAGGCTCCGGCGAGGAATGACGTGGCCAGCCTAATCCAGCAGTTTAAATGCTTAAACACTCACTGACAGTGGGCCCAAGGCCAAGTCAAAGACACTTAGGGGCTGTCAGCATGGGATTAGTCCCTGAGAGGCTGACCAGTGGGTCCCCCCCTGTCAGGTTTGACCTGAGCAGGTCATTTGACCTGCTGATGTCAGGCTGACGCAATAAACGGCTTTTCCAGTATAAAAATAATTCCAGAAATGTTTAAAACTTAAAAAATTCATAGAAATTAATCTGTAACTCCAATGAAAAGAATTTATATATGAAAAAGTATCAGAAAAATCCAAGGAATCTGAATATGCCATTTTCAAGCATGTTTGAGAATGTTACAGAAACCAAACATGTAGATTAATGAATAAGTTAATTCTTATAAATACTTTATAAATAGAATTTGGAAAATATTTAAAATTCACTATGAATGGCATGATCAAACACTGTTCTAATTACAAACCAGCAACCTAACATGTCATCCCATGCATGTTAAAAGCAAGTTGATATGAGCATCAGGTCGAATCAATTAAAATGGTATTCGAGAATACCTCGTTTGAAGTGATATTTGAATTTGATTCAAATCAACTTCAAACCTAATACATGTTAGCTATATTAGTATATCATCTTGCATTCTCATACCATGCTCATGCATCATCTTGGTTGCATATTTTTGTTATTGATTGTTGTCATTCCTTTCGGTAGGCTCCGCTCCCCCGGATTCCACCGAATATCCGTCTAACGGATATTGTCACTCCTCTGAGCAACAAGGCAAGCAACCATTTTTGATCATCCTGATAAATCCCATGTTCCTGCTCCTACACTTACTTATTGCATTAGTATCAAATGCTTCAAATGCTTTTGCCACGTTAGTTGAACCCACTTCCTTTGCATGACCTATCCTTGTCACCGTAAATAGCTGAACCTTGCAACCTAGCATACCTGGTAGTTGCTTGAGCCGTGATGTGCCTTATCCTGCTATGCATGCTATGCTTAGATTTGTATATGGTCTGTCATCTGGGAGATGAACATAATTGTGAGAATGTGTTCGGTAAGCAAAGGTTGTGTGTTGAACCTGATTTGGTAAAGGTACCGGTGAAAGGTTGTGTAGGAGTACATGGCGGGTTGTTTCATTGGAACCGTCCTTAGGAACGGAGTTCCGTGTATGTAATCCAAGACTAGATACTACCACACGTTGGGATACTTAATTGACCCTAATGACTCATTAATCGCTTAGTACTCGGTCGAGGAGTTGCAAGTAGTTTCTGGTGTTTATAGTCATGCTGGAGGTCATGCATGGTGCTGACTTGAGAGGTGGGCTGTGATGCGGTAGGCAGTGGCACGGTGTACCAAGGGGCACCCGGATGGTGGGCTTGGGAACCCTGCGCACATCGTTTGGGGCCGTGGCGGAAACCTCCGCCGGACTTCCGTGCGGGTTACCCTCAGATAGGCGATAAACCTGGACTAGGTACTAGTGTGGTTAACGGTCGTGGCCGACTCCCTCGCCGGGCTTCCGCTTGAAGGTTGCCGAGGTGCATGACGTGCACATGGCGATAAGTGGCGAGAGCGTGTGTGACGAAGTACACCCCTGCAGGGTTATGATCTATTCGAATAGCCGCATCCGCGGATACGGACTACTTGGAGACATATGTTGTTCATAGATAACATCAATGGCTACTCATAAAATTGTCAAGATAAGCGTGAGTGTCGTGGACGGCATTTCCGTATGGATACGGAATGATTCCACGATGGTGTATTGTTGTGGTGTTAGTGGACTCGTGTGCGAGAAATCAAGTTGTCAAAATTATTTAAAAATGCAAGTTGTCTAGCCACGAGTCAAATGCTGGCTTTCCGCATGAAACCCCACCTTACCTTGTTGATACATTGCATGAGTAGTTAGTTATCCTAAAGTCTTGCTAAGTACCTCCGTACTCATGTTTGCTTAATAAATGTTGCAGAGGTTGCTAATGACCCTAATGGAGGGTTCTTCATAGACATCGACGACGACGAGTAGTTGGTGTCCCAGCTACGATCTGGCCCTATGTTGGGTTTGTAGTATAGTCAAGCCATGTGCCTTCTAGTTGCACCTGTCTGTACTCAGACAGTTTTAAACACTTCCGCTGGCTTGTAACTGAATGACTGTTATTATGGGTCGTGAGACCCTTACTGTGTAATATTATGTGTGTGGCTCTTCCGAGCCTCTTAAATAAAGCTTGTATGTTTATGGTTATGTTGTGATGCCATCGATGTATCTATACATATCGGTATGCCATGCGTACGTGTGTCGTACTTGATATGTATGGGGTTCGATTACCTACTCGTGAATTTTAGTAGCACTCCTTACAAGGGAAATGCCCCTTTGTGATCCAACAAGCCATGGTAGCTCGCTACTGCTCCGGAGACATTGGTTGACCGGCATGTGTCCTTCTTAGCTGCTATGTCTGCCCCCTTTGGGAAAATGTCACGCGATGCAATGAAGTCCTTTTAGCTTGCTACGACTCGTCTACATTCGCTGGTGACCGACATCTGCTTTGTTGGGTCATGTATGTCTATCTCTGTGCGGTATTGCCACTTTGGTTTATGACTAGACTTGTCGATCCGGGTTCTTTGACATTGGAATGCTAGCAATACAATTGCATACGTGAGTCAAAACACGCAAACGGTCCCAGCTAAGGTAAGGCTGCAGCCGTGGGGTTAACCGTGCATGAGACCGCAAAGGGATGCGATGTGTTACAAGCTGGATTCCTATGGATTAGAATCGGGGTCCCGACAGCATTGGTATCAGAGCCTGACTGACTGTAGGACTACTAAGCCAAACTGGTCGAAGTTGAGTCTAGAATTGCTTTAGTTATATATAAGGGAATTGTTTGCGGAAGGGAACGTAAGACTCTTGTTCTCTTCTCAAGTTATTCTATTCCGGTCATCCTCGTCTTTTCTGCGGGAATTAAGGACTAGGTTACTCATCTTCTTCTAGGCTCGTGTTTCTGATCGGTAGATTATAGGACTACGAGTCAAGAGATATTGGGTTTCTTTCATTCCTAGGAAAAAAGAAGTAAGTTTGATGATCAGAGAGTTGAACTTGATAGTTGAGTGGTTACGCTATTCCATTTTGGGTTGTCTCAAAATTTGTTTTTGAGCATTTACAGCCGTTATGCTGCCCAATTTTGCATTCGGAGCTCTAATGCTTTTGCATTACTCTCTATTTACAGATGCCTGGCCGTCCTTCTGGTCAGGTGGTACGTCTTACCAGGTGCATTGATGTACCGGGTCATACGGACATGCTAGTCAGGGTGATGTCGATGTGCGGTTACCGCTGGTACCCCGAGTACACAGTGGAGGAACAGTACCGAGACTTCAACCAGAGCCAGTATATCTGCACTGTTAGGGTATTTCCAGACTACCCTGGAGCTGAGGAGCCAATCGATTGGTCCTATGGGTTGGGAGTCACTGTTGACATGGCAGTACAAGATGCTGCCTATTCAATGCTGACCATTATGAGGGCAAGACATGCACTGCTGCAGAATTCAGAGTTCTGCTATGTTCCGGCCTCTCAGCCTGGTGAAGAGGGATACCTCAGTGGAGTCTATTTTGATTGTTCTATGGAGGATCCACTACTGCAGTCCATTGTTGAGATGCTAGAGAACAGAGACAGGGATGCTCGTGCTCTCCGTATGGAGCTTTATGCTACCCGTGCCCGTCTGTGGACGGCTTTGACGCAGCTGGCACCGGTAGTCCAGACAGGGTACGGAGATATGCAGATGCTGAACCCTGTTAGGACCCATCTTCCGGCCCACGTTGACTGGCCAGCTATAGGAGGAGTCACCCCTCTTCGGGGGCCCCTCTTACCACCAGTCAAGGGACCAAGGCCACATCCGTGTCCTTATGGATCCTAGGGATCTCAGGCTAGAGTGTTTCCTGATTCGCAGGTTGAGCTTCCAGGTCATGGAGGTAATCTCTATGAGATGTTCTATGCGGATGCCTGAGCTGTGAGCGGAAGGATAGTATGGTAGTAGCCGTACGTTCACAGTCCTGCGTGACTTGTGAAGTATGCCTGTGATGTGAAATGAATTCCGGAGGCCTAGATAAGTAATGTATAGGAAGCTTGTAAGCCTCTGATGAGTAGTTTCATAATTTCAGTAGTTTGCTCTTCGGTTGAGGTTGTACTGAACTATGTAAGGGTGTGTATGAACCATGGTGTATATATAGCAGTTGCTTGTTACCATGCTGTTCGGATATTCATTTCCGCATTCCGTGTGTTCAGTACATTCTTAATCCATAGCTAGTATTGATATGATATTGGTCTAAGCTGTGAGTTTGTTTGTCAGGATGGTGTTCACCAGGTTGAACCGTGCCCCTGCTCATGAGCAAGGCGAGGGTAGTCAAGCGTCGCAAGAAGACCTGCCTCACCCGCCCTCTCTGGCGGAAGTTATGCTTGAGGCAGAGAGAAACAAAAGGGAGACCAACCGACTGTTAGAGCGTATTGAGCAGAATACGGCTTGTCAGCCTAGGAATGCTGCAGTATCCCTCAATGACTTTGTGAAGCTGAATCCTCCAAAGTTTCATCATTCCGTCGATCCCCTCGACGCTGATGATTGGCTGTGCAACATCTCACGCAAGATTCACTTTGCGAATGTTTCTGAGGCCGACAAGGTGACCTTTGCGGCTTACTTCCTGGAAGGACCCGCCAATCTGTGGTGGGAGAACTTTGAAGCTATGCGTCCTGCTGAACCAGCAGCCACATGGACAGACTTCAGTGCAGCCTTTCGTCTGCACCATATTCCAGAGGGCCTGATGGACAGAAAGAGAGAGGAGTTCTGTGCCTTCACTCAGGGCAAGTTGACCGTGGATGCCTATAGCCGCGAGTTCGGTAACCTCGCCCGCTATGCAACAGAGGAGGTGTCTACTGACGCCAAGAAGCAAGCAAGATTCCATAAGGGTCTGAGCCCTCAGCTTCGTCGTGATCTGCGCCTCCACGAGTGTGCAAGCTTTCAAGCCCTGGTCAACAAGGCGATCAGTGTCGAGACTGGTCCTACTGACTTTGAAGCCACACGGAAGCACTCCCGTGACTTTGGCTCGTCTTCTGGTTCCGCGTTTCCAAAACGCAGGCTGTGGGTTCCGAACAGTTCTCAGCCGCCAAGATACACTCCGAGGCCATCCTACGTGGCGCCTCAGACGAATCAGACCAACCCTCCAGCAAAAACTTATGGTGGTCCAGCTAGCAGTGCTGCACCACGTGCCAACCAAGTGATATGCTACAAGTGTGGAGAACAAGGGCACTATTCCCGCGAGTTTCCTCAAAATGTGGGTGCCAAGCAACCCGGAAAGTCCGTCGGGCAAGGCAAGTCGGGCAAAGCTTACTATGTGAAGCCAACTCCTGCACGCGGCCGTGTGAACTATGTCTCAGCAGAAGAAGCTGTAGAGGATCCCGACGTCATGCTGGGTACGCTTCTTGTTAATCATCACCCAGCGTCTGTTCTCTTTGACACTGGGTCTTCTCATTCCTTCATTTCAGAAAGTTATGCACAGTTGCATAACATGTCTTTTTGTGATATGCCAATTCCGTTGGTTGTCCAAACTCCTGGTAGTAAATGGCAAACCTCTAGGATAACCTATGACAATGAAATTCTAGTAGACAGGCTAGTTTTTCTAGCCTCATTGATAGCCTTGAAATCTTCGGATATTAATATCATCTTGGGTATGGACTGGATGTCAGCTCACTATGCCAAGATTGATACTGATTCTAGAAATGTCCAGCTTATCCATCCCTCGGGTGAGATAGTAAATGTCTCTACTCGAGTTGTCGAATGCCAACTTTATTCCCTAAATGCCAACCCTCTTCCGGAACTTGAAGACATTCCGGTAGTCCGTGACTTCCCGGATGTTTTTCCAGAGGAACTGCCAGGAATTCCACCTGACAGAGATGTAGAGTTTGTGATAGATCTTGTTCCGGGAACTGTCCCAATAGCCATAAGACCATATAAGATGGCACCCCTGGAGCTAGCCGAACTTAAGAAGCAACTAGATGAGGCCTTGAATAAAGGTTTCATTCGTCCTAGCTCTTCTCCTTGGGCTTGCCCCGTCCTCTTCGTCAAGAAGAAAGACGGAACGGATCGGATGGTTGTAGATTACCGACCAGTTAATCTGGTCACCATAAAGAACAAGTATCCGCTCCCCAGGATCAACGATCTGTATGATCAGCTCGCTGGATCCTCAGTCTTCTCCAAAATGGATTTGAGGTTGGGATACCATCAAATCAAGATCAAGAACGGGGACATTCCAAAAACGGCTTTTGTTACTCGTTATGGCCAATACGAGTACACCGTCATGTCCTTCGGTTTAACCAATGCCCCAGCCACCTTCTCTCGTTTGATGAATTCAATCTTCATGGAGTATTTGGATAAATTCGTTGTGGTATACCTCGATGATATTCTCATCTACTCGAAGAACGAACAAGAACATGCCGAGCATCTAAGGCTGGTATTGATGAAACTTCGAGAGCATCGCCTTTCTGCCAAGTTTTCAAAATGTGAATTTTGGTTACCAGAAGTGACCTATCTAGGTCACGTAATCTCTGGTAAGGGTATTGCTGTCAATCCTGAGAGATTTCAAGCTGTCCTTGATTGGACTCAACCTGAATCGGTTAAGCAAGCTAGGAGTTTTCTTGGTCTAGCGAGCTATTGTCGCCGCTTTGTCGAGAATTTCTCCAAGGTTGCAAAGCCTCTAACTGAACTCCTCAAGAAGGATAAAAAGTTCGAGTGGACACCATAGTGTGACCATAGTTTTCAGGAAATGAAAAGACGCCTGACTTTCGCACCTGTGTTGCTACCACCAGATTTTTCTAAGGACTTTGTTATCTATTGCGACGCCTCGCGACAAGGATTAGGTTGCAGTCTCATGCAAGATCATCACGTGATCGCATACGCATCTCGATAGTTGCGTCCACATGAGGATAATTATCCAACACATGACCTTGAGCTTGCAGCTGTGGTCCATGCACTAAAAACCTGGCGACATTACCTTTTGGGTAATCGTTGCGAAATATTCAGTGATCACCAAAGTCTGAAATATATCTTCACCCAGCCGGATTTGAATCTCAGGCAAAGACGGTGGGTTGAGTTGATCTCGGATTACGACTTAGGGATAACTTACACCCCGGGGAAGGCCAATGTTATCGCCGATGCACTAAGTCATAAATCTTATTGTAACAATCTGATGCTACAATAAGGTCAACCACATCTCTATGAGGAATTTCGGAAGTTGAATCTTCATATTGTTCCTCAAGGATTCCTTTCTACCCTGGTGGCGAAGCCTACTCTTAGGGATCAAATCATAGCCGTGCAGGCTTATGATAAGGGTATATCCCGGATCAAGGAGAATATTGCTAGCGGTAATGCTAGGGATTTCTCCATCAATGAGAAATGTGTTGTGTTGTTTCAGAACCGTTTAGTGGTTCCTAAGAGCAAACGTCTGCGGCAATTGATCCTTAAGGAGGCTCATGACTCTCCTCTCACTATTCATCCCGGTAGTACTAAGATGTATCAGGACCTACGCCAGAGGTTCTGGTGGACTAGGATGAAGAGAGAAATTGCTGAGTTCGTTGCTAACTGCGACGTTTGTCGTCGAGTTAACGCAGAACATCAAAGGCCTGCTGGCACCCTTCAACCTCTAGCTATTCCTGAATGGAAATGGGATAAAGTTAGTATGGATTTCATTACCGGATTTCCCAAGACCAAGAGAGGAAATAATGCTATCTTTGTGGTCATTGACCGTCTTTCCAAAGTGGCTCATTTTCTTCCCGTTCGTGAGAGTATAACAGCTAGCCAGCTAGCAGAGCTATAATCTCTCGAATAGTGTCTCTTCATGGTGTTCCCCTGGAGATTAACTCGGACCGTGGGAGTATCTTTACTTCTCGCTTCTGGGAAAGTTTTCAGAATGCCATGGGGACTCACTTGTCTTTTAGCACTGGTTTCCATCCCCAATCAAGTGGTCAAGTAGAAAGGGTGAATCAAATCCTAGAAGATATGCTCCGAGCTTGTGTTATATCGTTCGGTATGAATTGGGAGAAGTGCCTTCCATTCGCCGAATTCGCCTATAACAATAGTTATCAATCAAGCTAGGGCAAAGCTCCTTTTGAAGTTCTCTATGGACGAAGATGTTGAACACCTCTTAATTGGTCAGAAACCGGGGAGAGGCAACTCTTTGGTCCGGACATGATCCAGGATGCAGAAGAGCAGGTTCGCATTATTCGTGAAAAGTTGAAAACAGCCCAGTTTCATCAAAAGAGCCAATATGATCGTCATCATAAGGCTGTAACCTTTGAAGTTGACGAGAAGGCTTATCTTCGGTTTACACCTTTGAAGGGTACCCATCGATTCGGTATCAAGGGCAAATTGGCTCCTCGTTACATTGGTCCTTTTTGCATTCTTGCCAAACGAGGAGAAGTTGCCTACCAGTTGGAACTTCCTCCGCATCTTTACAAGGTTCATGATGTCTTCCACGTCTCGCAACTCAGGCGTTGCTTTTCGGATCCTATCCGTGAAGTGGACCACAAAACGCTTGATCTCCAAGATAACCTTTCATACCGAGAATACCCTGTGCGTATTCTTGATCAAGCTGAGCGTACCACTCGACGTCGAAACCTTAAGTTTCTTAAATTTCAATGGTCAAATCATTCTGAAAAGGAGGCAACTTGGGAAAGAAAAGATCGTCTCCCACATGAGTATCCTGCATTATTCCCGACGGCTTCTAAATCTCGGGACGAGATTCTTTTCAGTGGGGGTGAGTTGTCACATCCCTGACACCTTAAGCAAGTTAGCTTTGTGCTCATGTTTTCTTTGCATTGCATCTAGGAAATTTTCAACCAGAACAAAGCAAGTGATGAAGGAAAATGCTAAAACCCGAGCCACTTCTCAAAAGGAAAATTCAAACTAGTTAAAATCAATGAACCCAAAATGGCCTCAAGAAAAGTTCAATCTTTCTGATAAATCATGAAAGTAAATGAGCAATGAAGAAAACCATTTTCTTGCCACTTTAAGCATTTTAATTAAATGCAAAAAGCTACTGGTTTCAAGTTTAAAATTTGAAATCAGAAACTATAAGCTTTCAAAAATGTTGAAAACTTTAGGAATGGTTGGAAATATTCCAACAAATATTCTGGGGTGTTCAACATAGTTTTTAAACACTTTTTGGTAGCTAAAATAAATAGCAAATCTATGTCAGTAATTAAAACAGAAACAAAACAGAAAGAAAAATGAGAAAAGTCTATCTGTCGCTCACCTGGCCCGGCCCAGCTTTTCCTGTCGTCTTCCTCCCCCGCCAGTGGGCAGCAGGAGGTGGTCGCCGCGTACTCCGGCGCAGCCACACACCTGTGCGCCTGCCTGGCCGCCGCCTCGCGCTGGCAAGCACGGGGATATCCACCCCCGAGCCCATCCCTATCCATTCCCCAGCTCTAGTTCCCCCCTCCTCTCGGGATCTCTCCTCCCTCCTTCTGCCGCCATTGCCACGAGCTCGAGCTCGAGCCGCCACGCCTCTAGCCACAGGACCCCCCTTCCGAGTAGCCCAGTAGCTTCACCTCGTCGAGCTGGTTCTCTCTGCAACGGCCGAAGTCTCCCCGAGCTCTGCAACGTCCCCAACGCCATCGTCTTCAACCTTCGGATGCCGGCAAATCGACGGTGAAACGCCGGCAACAGCCCTTCCCTGAGCCGTCTAGGCCCTTCTCTGCACTCCCCGTGAGCCTGCGATCAATTCCCCTCTCTTTCCCCTCGGATCCGAGCCCCCTAGCCACTGGACCATCGAACCCGTACTCCGGCAACCGCCCCGGCTCGTCTTCGGCTTACTCCGGCCACCTATAGCTCTCCCTAAGGCCAGCGCTGGATGAGGTCGAGCCTAGAGATCACTCCAGTGCTCTCAGCATCTTTTTCCGAGCACCACAACATGTTTTAGCATGTCTCCGGCGAGGTTCTGCCGCGGATCTGGTCGCCGCCGGCCAGGCTCCGGTGAGGAATGACGTGGCCAGCCTAACCCAGCAGTTTAAATGCTTAAACACTCACTGACAATGGGCCCAAGGCCATGTCAAACACACTTAGGGGCTGGTCAGCGAGGGATTAGTCCCTGAGAGGTTGAACAGTGGGTCCCCCCTGTCAGGTTTGACCTGAGCAGGTCAGTTGACCTGCTGATGTCAGGCTGACGCAATAAAGGGGTTTTCAAGTATAAAAATAATTACAGAAATGTTTAAAACTTCAAAAATTCATAGAAATTAATCTGTAACACCAATGTAAATAATTTATATATGAAAAAGTATCAGAAAAATCCAAGGAATCTGAATATGCCATTTTCAAACATGTTTGAAAATGTTACATAACCCAAACATGTAGATTAATGAATAAGTTAATTCTTATAAATACTTTATAAATAGAATTTGGAAAATATTTATAATTCACTATGAATGGCATGATCAAACACTATTCTAATTACAAACCAGCAACCTAACTTGTCATCCTATGCATGTTAAAAGCAAGTTGATCTGAGCATCAGTTCAAATCAATTAAAATGGTATTCGAGAATACCTCGTTTGAAGTGATATTTGAATTTGATTCAAATCAACTTCAAACCTAATACATGTTAGCTATATTAGTATATCATCTTGCATTCTCATACCGTGCTCATGCATCATCTTGATTGCATATGTTTGTTATTGATTGTTGTCATTCCTTTCGGTAGGCTCCGCTCCCCCAGATTCCACCGAATATCCGTCTGACAGATATTGTCACTCCTCTGAGAAACAAGGCAAGCAACCATTTTTGATCATCCCGATAAATCCCATGTTCCTGCTCCTGCACTTACTTATTGCATTAGTATCAAATGCTTCAAATGCTTTTGCCACGTTAGTTGAACCCACTTCCTTTGCATGACCTATCCTTGTCATAGTTAATAGCTGAACCTTGCAACCTAGCATACATGGTAGTTGCTTGAGCCGTGGTGTGCCTTATCCTGCTATGCATGCTATGCTTAGAGTTGTGTATGGTGTGTCATCTGGGAGATGAACAGAATTGTGAGAATGTGTTCGGTAAGCAAAGGTTGTGTGTTGAACCTGATTTGGTAAAGGTACCGGTGAAAGGCTGTGTAGGAGTACATGGCGGGTTGTTTCATTAGAACTGTCCTTAGGAACTGAGTTCCGTGTATGTAATCCAAGACTAGATACTACCACACGTTGGGATACTTAATTGACCCTCTCGACTCATTAATCGCTCAGTACTCGGTCCAGGAGTTGCATGTAGTTTCTGGTGTTTATAGTCATGCTGGAGGCCGTGCATGGTGCTGACCTAAGAGGTGGGCTGTGATGCGGTAGGCAGTGGCACGGTGTACCAAGTGGCACCCGGATGGTGGGCTTGTGAACCCTGCGCACGTCGTTTGGGGCCGTGGCGGAAACCTCGGCCGGACTTCCGTGCGGGTTACCCTTATATAGGCGATAAACCTGGACTAGGTACTAGTGTGGTTAACGGTCGTGGCCGACTCCCTCGCTGGGCTTCCGCTTGAAGGTTGCCGAGGTGCATGACGTGCACATGGCGATAAGTGGCAAGAGCGTGTGTGACGAAGTACACCCCTGCAGGGTTATGATCTATTTGAATAGCCGCGTCCGCGAATATGGACTACTTGGAGACATATGTTGTTCATAGATAACTTCAATGGCTACTCATAAAATTGTCAAGATAAGCGTGAGTGTCGTGGACGGCATTTCCGTATGGATACGGAATGATTCCATGATGGTGTATTGTTGTGGTGTTAGTGGACTCGTGTGCGAGAAATCAAGTTGTCAAAATTATTTAAAAATGAAAGTTGTCTAGCCACGAGTCAAATGCCGGCTTTCCGCATGAAACCCCACCTTACCTTGTTGATACATTACATGAGTAGTTAGTTATTCTGAAGTCTTGCTGAGTACCTCCATACTCATGTTTGCTTAATAAATGTTGCAGAGGTTGCTAATGACCCTAATGGAGGGTTCTTCATAGACATCGACGACGACGAGTAGTTGGTGTCCCAGCTACGATCTGGCCCTATGTTGGGTCTGTAGTATAGTCAGGCCATGTGCCTTCTAGTTGCACCTGTCTGTACTCAGACAGTTTTAAACACTCCACTGGCTTGTAACTGAATGACTATTATTATGGGTCGTGAGACCCTTACTGTGTAATATTATGTGTGTGGCTCTTCCGAGCCTCTTAAATAAAGCTTGTATGTTTATGGTTATGTTGTGATGCCATCGATGTATCTATACATATCGGTATGCCATGCATACGTGTGTCATACTTGATATGTATGGGGTTCGATTACCTAGTCGTGAATTTTAGTAGCACTCCTTACAGGGAAATGCCCCTTTGTGAGCCAACGAGCCATGGTAGCTCGCTACTGCTCCGGACACATTGGTTGACCGGCATGTGTCCTTGTTAGCTGCCGTGTCTGTCCCCTTTGGGGAAATGTCACGCGATGCAATGGAGTCCTTGTATCTTGCTACGACTCGTCTACATTCGCTGGTGACCGACACCTGCTTTGTTGGGTCATGTATGTTTGTCCCTGTGCGGTACTGCCACTTTGGTTTATGACTAGACTTGTCGATTCGGGTTCTTTGACATTGGAATGCTAGCAATACAATTGCATACGTGAGTCAAAATACGCAAACGGTCCCGGCTAAGGTAAGGGTGCAACCGTGGGGTTAACCGTGCGTGAGGCCGCAAAGGGATGCGATGGGTTACACGCTGGATTCCTATGGCTTAGGATCGGGGTCCGGTCACATGTGAGGAAATAAAAAAAGAGGCCAAAGATCCCAAAAACAAAAAAAGAAAAGAAAAGAAAAGAAAAAAACAGGCCTAAGAGCCCAAATGAAAAAAGAGAGAAAAAGAGAGAAGGGACAATGCTACTATCTTTTTCCACACTTGTGCTACATAATAGCACCATGTTCTTCATGATTGAGAGCTTCTTGCTTCGTCACTTCCATATGCTAGTGGGAATCTTCATTATAAAACTTGGCTTGTATATTCCAATGATGGGCTTCCTCAATTTCCCTAGGTCTTCGTGAGCAATCAAGTTGGATGCACACCCACTAGTTTTCATTTTGAGCTTTCACATACTTATAGCTCTAGTGCATCTCTTGTATGGCAATCCCTACTCATTCACATTGATATCTATTAATGGGCATCTCCATCGCCCTTTGATACGCCGAGTCAATGTGACCATCTCCTCCTTTTTGTCTCACAACACCCACCACACTCTAATCCACTTATAGTGCTATATCCATGGCTCACGCTCATGTGTTGCGTGATAGTTATAAAAAGTTTGAGAAAGTAAGAGTGCGAAAATAATTACTTGGCCAATACCGGGGTTGTGCATGATTTACATTAGTTGTGTAGGGATAACTTTCCTTGGCCTTGTTATTTTGAAAGTTCATGATTACCTTGCTAGGTTGCTTGGAGTATTATTGTTTTCATGTCAATAGCAAACTATTGTTTAGAATCTTATGGATCTGAACATTCATGTCATGTGAAAGAAGTTGCAAAGGACAACTATGATAGGTAACATTCCACATCAAAAATTCGTTCTTTATCACTTCCCTACTCGAGGACGAGCAGGAGTTAAGCTTGGGGATGCTTGATACGTCTCCAACGTATCTATAATTTCTGATGGTTTCATGCCTTTTATATATTTTTTGGGACTAACCTATTGACTCAGTGCCAAGTGCTGATTTCTGTTTTTTCCATGTTTTTGACCCCTTTCAGAGGAGATTTTGAAACAGAGTCCAAATGGAAGAAAATCCCAGAAAAGATTTTTTACATACCGAAGAAGGTCGGGAAGCTTGAGAGCCAAGGCAGGGGAGCCTCAGGGGCCCCACAAGCCCCCACCCCGTGGCCAGGGGGTAGGTCGCGGCCCACAGGCTTGTGGGCCCCCTGGGCGCCCTCTGCCCTAGGGGTTGCGCCTAAATATTCCCTAAAAATCCCCAAAAAAATCAGGACAGCATCGAAATCACTTTTCCGCCGCCGCAAGCTTCTGTCTCCGCAAGACCCCATCTGGGGCACATTCTGATGCCCAGCTGAAGGGGGGATTCAGACACGGAGGGCTTCTTCATCAACACCATGACCTCTCCGATGATGCGTGAGTAGTTCACCATAGACCTACGGGTCCATAGCTAGTAACTAGATGGCTTCTTCTCTCTCTTGGATCTTCAATACAAAGTTCTCCATGATCTTCATGGAGATCTATCTGATGTAATCTTCTTATGCGGTGTGTTTGTCGAGATCCGATGAATTGTGGATTTATGATCAGATTATCTATGAATCTTATTTGAGTTTCTTCTGATCTCTCTTATGTATGATTTCATATCCTTGTAATTCTCTTGGAGTTGTGGGTTTTGTCTGGACAACTAGATCTATGATTCTTGCAATGGTAGAAGTGCTTGGTTTTGGGTTCATACCGTGCGGTGACCTCACCCAGTGACAGAAGGTGTGTTACACGCATCGTGTTGTTGCCATCAAGGGTAAAAAGATGGGGTTTTCATCATTGGTTTGAGATTATCCCTCTACATCATGTCATCTTGCCTAAGGCGTTACTCTGTTCGTCATGAACTCAATACACTAGATGCATGCTGGATAGCGGTCGATGTGTGGAGTAATAGTAGTAGATGCAGAAAGTATCGGTCTACCTGTCTCGGACGTGATGCCTATATGTATGATCATTGCCTTAGATATCGTCATGACTTTGCGCGGTTCTATCAATTGCTCGACAGTAATTTGTTCACCCACCATGATATTTGCTATTTTGAGAGAAGCCTTTAGTGAACACTATGGCCCCCGGGTCTACTCCACACCATATTTTCAGCCTTACACTTTTTACTTCGTTGCACTTTCCGCCTTTAGATCTCAGTTTGCAAACAATCTTGAAGGGTTTGACAACCCCTTTGAAGCGTTGGGTGCAAGCTTGTTTGTGTTTGCGCAGGTACTCTGGACTTGACGAGACCCTCCTTCTAGATCGATACCTTGGTTCTCAAACTAAGGGAAATACTTACTGCTCCTGTGTTGCATCACCCTTTCCTCTTCACGGGAAAAACCAACGTAAGCCCAGTCTCCGTCAACGCGTCAATTTCTGGCACTGTTGTTTGAGAACTTCTTTTTCTGCGCAAAAAAAACACCAAGACAATTCTGCTCAAAACAGCGTGAGTCTGAAAGTGCGTTATATCGACTAGAGGGGGTGAATAGAAGATTTTTAGAATTTCATCACTGAGGAAATTCCTTTTGAGGAAATTCCTCACTAATGACTAACTTACAGCGGAAACAGTAAAGGATCAGGAGTGCAAAGTTTCACTACAACAGTTTTTCAAGATGAAGAATATAAAAACAGTTTGCACAGTACGCAGGCACGCAGAAAACAGATGAGGATTAACTTGAGTGAATAATTTGGGGTTGAGGAATTTCAGAGAAAGTCTTCAGCAAATTCTTCAAACAGTGACAGTGAAAATCATCAACACACAATCTGAGGAATATAAAGAGTTGAGGAAATAGAACCCGTTTCACACTGAAGATAGGGGTTGATGACCCAGTTCCAACTACTGTATCAGTTGTACATCTAGTTTGGAGCGGCTTGGTATTGAAACCAAAGGACACACAGTCCCTACCGTATTCTCCTTGGGCTAAGAACACAGAGTCCTCGCCCAACACTCGTGGTAAGTCTTCAGGGCATACTTCCAAACCCTCACAAACTTGGTCACCTAGCGATCCACAATTGACTGCTGGATTGCTCTAGACCATGACACCTAACCGTTTGGAGGATGCACAGTCCTCAAAGGTAAAAGGCTTCAGTCCCACACAGGAACAACTTCTTCAGTGATGCTCAATCACTTGGTTCTCTGTTTGTGGGTTGGTGTTTGGGGTATTTCCTCACTGATGAATTACTCTCGAAGACTCTGAGGAATTTGGGTTGCTCTTATGAAAAGTGTCAGTTTCTAATGGAGCAGCCAACCGGCTAATGGTTGTGAGGGGTGGCTATTTATAGCCTGGAAGCATCCTGACATGATTTGACATTAATGCCCTTAAATAATGTGACCGTTGGTGTGGATAAGACCAATGATGTGGTGTGGCTATCGATAACGGTCGGGACCCTCAACTGTGAGAGTCCTCATGTCACTCATATTCCTCACTTGAGGCTTTTGGTAGGATTAGGCTTGGGTTGAGCATCATGAGGAAATTTATTCCAATGTGTTACCTCAACCCCCTTTAACAGTACGGTGTTCCTATTACTCAAGTGTGAAGAAAATAAAACAGAAAGGATAAATCTTCATGCTTCAAAATCTTCAGATTGATTTTCTTCGGTACACACCGAATTCCTCAATTTCAATATCTTCATGAGGATTATCAATTTCAACGCCAATTCTTCGCGATTCAATACTTCAGCTTCAGACCAATTTCTTCAACTGAAGATATACATTTTTAGGGGTCGATATTCATCGATTATTTCAAACTCCTCAGCGACTTATAGATCCTGTGTACACTCAAGAACACATTAGATACTTAACCTATAAGTCTTCACACCACCAAAATCACTAAGGGGCAGTAGATGCACTTACAATCTCCCCCTTTTTGGTGGTTGATGAAAATTAGGTTAAGTCTTCAACGGGAATAAAAATATGAAGTGTAAATACTCATTTGAGGAATTTGAAATCAAGATTCAGAGAGACTCCCCTTGAAGATGTGCATATCTTGAGGATTTTGCTTTTCACAGCAAATGCACATTGATGATTTATATTATGGAGATCTTCCCTTGAGTCTTTTAAATCATGCATACATATGACATGTAGTATTAAGTAATTGAGGATGCATGATGACAAATGGTAGCTGACGAATTCGAGCATGGGTGCATTAAAATTTTGAGGAATAAGCATGCGAAGAAAAACGTTCAAAAGTGTCAGAGTACCATCGGGCTTAAGTTACAACTCATTACATAAAACACTTCAGAAGAGCTAAGAGTTTGTAACTTAAATATAGGTCATAAGCCCCCAAAATATCCCGCGTGAAGACTAACTCTCAAGTTTCTCCCCCTTTGTCATCAAGTGACAAAAAGGGACAAACTGAGGACTAACGCCCGTGAAGACTTTGACTCCTTGGCGGTTGATGTAGACGCGTGAGGATTCTTGGGAGCAATCTTCGTCCTTGGACCGGTGGTAGTGTCTTGTTGTTCTTCATCAAATTTGGAAGTGTGGAATGAAGAAAAAGAACTGGAATTGGCCCATGAAGACAAGGCCACGACCAGTCAAAGTCTCGCACAAACTCCAATTCTTCAAGTTCTGCTGGAGTCTTCAGATGAGCCAGTGTAGTCCAGGTGCGATCAGAAACCTCATGAAGATAATAGTGTTGAGGCTTCACAGCATTCTGCGTTTCATCGAGGGTTTTCACAATAGCGCCAAACTGGCGTTTGACCCACTTGTGATTCCGATCCACCTTCTGGTGAAAACTGAGAAGAAGCTCTCTGGTATTCATCACCTGAGGAGCAACAGGACTTGGAGGATGGGTTTCAGTGTCATCCCCTGAAGAATAAGCTTTGGGCTCTCTGAACTGGCCACCAAGGGGCCAACTTCCTTCATCAATGACGGACTTGCCTTTTCCTTCAACAGGCTCGAAAGTCTTCTTGTTGACCCTTATAGGAGGCATATAACCAACATGGTTGTTGAAATCAGCGTGATAATTGATGCCTGACCTGGTTCTGATGAATCTCATGATCCATGGAGCATATATCTTGTGGTCAAAAGGAGACATTGCATTCTCGGCCAAAGTCCTCAAGAAGAAATCATGAATGTTGATAGGAATACCATGTATGATGTTGAAGAGGATATTCTTCATGATGCCTATGACATCTTTTTCATCATCATGGCCCTTGATTGGTGCAAGAACGCTGTAGAGGATTCTGTAAACCGTCCTGGGTTCATATTTGAGCTCATGGATCAGGAACGTTGTTCTTGGTGGTTGCCCCTTAGCCAAAGGCTTCATGAGGACATCCATCAGCTTGTTAGGCAGCTCACGTTCATCATAAAGCTTCACGGCCTGCTCTGAGGGAATTGATACTGGTAGTTCACGCAGTAGCGCAATGGCAGGAGCCTTTGAAGTGTGTGGTTTGCGTCATCCAGTCTAGCACCCATGTGTTGATGTCTGTTGTATCTCCTGAGATGTGAAGAGTTGCATAAAATTGAAGAATAAGCTCGCTGTTCCAATCACAGATATCCGAGCACATTGGGAGGAGTCCAGCTTCAAAAAGGACGTTGAGGACTGGAGCAAAGCATGGTATTTCTTCAAGCTCAACGTGAGGAATATGCCTGTGCTGGAAAAATTTTTGTTTCTTCCACACAGCACAGAGGCATAGTAGTTGAGTTGTGTCCTTGTCCAAAACTTCAGATGCCTGATGCGAGGCTTGTCATAGGGATTTTCTCCTATGTAGAACATGCGTTCTTCAAAGAAGGACTCCTTTTGAAACTTTGGACACTTGGAGAACGGCTGACGCTGCATTGACTGAAGATCTTGCGGCTGGACTTGAGGGGAGACAACTATTGCAGACTCTTGGTTGAGGATGACAAAGGCATTGTCTGGGTCTGGTGCATTTTCCTCAGCATGGTCCTCAGGGTGAGGAATTTCATCAGCTTGAGCTTCAGGCTGAGGAACATGCTCTAGTTGCACTTCAGGCTGAGGAATGTGTTCTGGTTGAGCTTCAGGCTGAGGAATGTCGTCAACCGGAGCATCCTGTTGGGGGTTTTGCTCTGGAGGAGGAATAGGTTCATCCTGAGCCTCAGCTTGAGGGTTTTGCTCAGGAGCAGGAGGAGTTGGGTCAGCCTGATCTTCAGGTTGAGGATTTTGCTCAGGAATGTGACTTTCATCAGGCTGAGGCTTTCACTTTGTTCTTCCTCAACTTGCTTGGTGACGGAGCCAGATTCATTAGTTGGTGCAGCTGATCCTTGTGTAGTTTCTTCGTGAGGAATGGAGGGCTGAGGACTGTCATCAATGCGAATTTCCTCATCAGTATGCTCCTCAAATTCAGCATTCTTCATTTCCTCATCTGCACCTTGCTCCTGGTCTTCGCTTGCGAGGAGAATCATCTCATAAGATGGAGTGTTGTTAAGAGGCACAGGATCCATAGGAGCATTTTCTTCAAGTGCTTTGAGGCGCTTGGCCTCAGTGTGTTCTTCTGCTGATGAAGCTTTTCTCTTCTTGGCTTCCTTTTCAGCAGCCCTCGTCTTCTTCACGTCTGATGCAGACGAAGTCATTTTCTTCACCTTTGAAGCTTTTGGTGAAGGTGTTTTCTCAGCATAGACATTTTCATCAGCTGCCTTTGAGGCACCAGCTGGAGCAGAGTCATCAGCTAGCTTTGAAGCATCAGCTGGAGCAGGGTCAGTCTCACCAGCTGTAGCAGAGTCATCAGCTCGATTTTCTTTGGTGATTTCCTCAATCGCCGGTTCATCCACATGGCTTCCTTGAGGGATTTCCTCATCTTGAGCAATTTCATCAGCCGGTTCTTCAATCAGAGGCTGAGGAGTTGGTACTGGAGGGGCAGCCTTCTTGTTGTAGTTGTCAACAGCTTCAGTGGCAAATTTGATGAAACTGATTTTGAGACTTTGATGGTCACAGAGCTTGGAGTACTTATCTGTCAAAGTCTTCAATTCAGCCTGTGTTAACACAAATGCATGAGGCGTCAGGTTGAGGAGATTCTGCCTGAGGAATTTCTCCTTTTTGAGCTTGGTGAAAGTGCGTTATATCGACTAGAGGGGGGTGAATAGGAGATTTTTAGAATTTCATCACTGAGGAAATTCCTTTTGAGGAAATTCCTCACTGATGACTAACTTAAAGCGGAAACAGTTAAGGATCAGTCGTGCAAACGTTCACCACAGCAGTATTACAGAGTGAAGATTATGAAAACAGATTGCACAGTAAGCAGGCACGCAGAATACAGATGATGATTAACTCAAGTGAAGAATTTGGGGTTGAGGAAATTCGGAGAAAGTCTTCAGCAAATTCTTCAAACAGTCACAGTGAAAGTCATCAACACATAATACAGAGAATGTAAAGAGTTGAGGAATTAGAACCCGATTCTTGGTGAAGACTGTTGTTGATGACCCAGTTCCAACTGCTATGACAGTTTTACATTTGGTTTGGAGCGGCTTGGTATTGAAACCGAAGGACACCCAGTCCCGGGACACAGAGTCCCTACCGTATTCTCCTTGAGCTAAGGACACACAGTCCTCGCCCAACACTCGTGGTAAGTCTTCAGGGAAGACTTCCAAACCCTCACAAACTCGGTCACCCGGCAATCCACAATTGACTGCTGGATTGCTCTAGACCATGACGCCTAACCGTCTCGAGGATGCATAGTTCTCAAAGGTAAAAGGCTTCAGTCCCACACAGGAACAACTTCTTCAGTGATGCTCAATCACTAGGTTTGGTTTGTGGTTTCGGTGTGTGGTGTATTTCCTCACTGATGATTTACTCTCGAGGGCTCTAAGGAATTGGGTTGCTCTTATGAAAAGTGTCAGTTTCTAACAGAGCAGCCAACCAACTAGTGGTTGTGGGGGGCGGCTATTTATAGCCTGGGAGCATCCCGACATGATTTGACACTAATGCCCTTAAATAATGTGACCGTTGGAGTGGATAAGACAAGTGACTTGGCATGGTTATCGAAACGGTCGGGACCCTCAACTGTGAGAGTACTCATGTCACTCATATTCCTCACTTGAGGCTTTTGGTAGGATTTGGCTTGGGTTGAGCATCATGAGGAAATCCATTCCATAGTGTTACTTTGACCCCCTTTAACAGTACGGTGTTCCTATTCATCAAATGCGAAGAAAGTAAAACAGAGAGCGAAAATCTTCACGCTTCAATTTCTTCCAAATGATTTTCTTCAGGAACCACCGGTCTTCTCAATATCAATATCTTCATGAGGAATATCAATTTCATCGCAGATTCCTCGCGATTCATTTCTTCAGCTTCAGACCAATTTCTTCAACTAAAGATATACATTTTTAGGGGTCGATATTCTTCAAATATCTCAAACTCCTCAATGACTTATAGATCCTGTGTACACTTATATACACATTAGATACTTAACCTATAAGTCTTCAAACCACCAAAATCACTAAGGGGCACTAGATGCACTTACAATCTCCCCCTTTTTGGTGGTTGATGACAATTAGGTTAAGTCTTCAACAGGGATCAAAAATATGAAGTGTAAATACTCAATTGAGGAATTTGAAGACAAGATTCACAGAGACTCCCCCTGAAGATGTGCATACCTTGAGGATTTTTCTTTTAGAGCATATGCACATTGATGATTTATATCATGGAGATCTCCCCCTCAATCTTGTAAATCATGCATACATATAACATATCATATGAAGAAAATGAAGATGCATGATGGCAAATGGTATCTGACGAATTCCAGCATGCGTGCATTAAAATTTGAGGAATAAGCATGCGAAGAAAAACGTTCAAAACGCGTCAGAGTACCATCGGCCTTAAGTTACAACTCATTACATAAAAACTTCAGAAGAGCCAAGAGTTTGTAACTTAAATATAGTTGATAAGCCCCAAAAATAAATCCCGTTTGAGGACTAACTCTCAAGTTTCTCCCCCTTTGTCATCAAGTGACAAAAAGGGACAAACTGAGGACTAACGCCCGTGAAGACTTCATTTCTTTGCGGTTGATGAAGATCCTTGGCGCTTCTTGGGTGTAGTCTGTTGGGGAACGTCGCATGGGAAACAAAAATTTTCCTACGCGCACGAAGACCTATCATGGTGATGTCCATCTACGAGAGGGGATGAGTGATCTACGTACCCTTGTAGATCGTACAGCAGAAGCGTTAGAGAACGCGGTTGATGTAGTGGAACGTCCTCACGTCCCTCGATCCGCCCCGCGAACAATCCCGCGATCAGTCCCACGATCTAGTACCGAACGGACGGCACCTCCGCGTTCAGCACACGTACAGCTCGACGATGATCTCGGCCTTCTTGATCCAGCAAGAGAGACGGAGAGGTAGAAGAGTTCTCCGGCAGCGTGACGGCGCTCCGGAGGTTGGTGATGATCTCGTCTCAGCAGGGCTCCGCCCGAGCTCCGCAGAAACGCGATCTAGAGGAAAAACTATGGAGGTATGTGGTCGGGCAGCCGTGAGAAAGTCGTCTCAAATCAGCCCTAAAACCTCCGTATATATAGGTGGGAGGGAGGGGAGGAGGCAGCCTCAAAACCTAAAGGTTTGGCCGAAATTGGAGGTGGAGGAGTCCTACTCCAATCCTACTTGGAGTAGGATTCCACCTTCCCACTTGGAAACTCTTTCCACCTTGTGTTTTTTCCTTCTCAAACCTTATGGGCCTTAGTGGGAACTTATTCCAGCCCACGAGGGGCTGGTTTATCTCTTCCCATAGCCCATGAGACCCCTTGGGGCGTGACACCCCTCCCGATGGTCCCCGGCACCCCTCCCGGCACTCCCGGTACACTACCGATGAGCCCGAAACTTTTCCGGTAATGCACGAAAACCTTCCGGTAACCAAATGAGGTCATCCTATATATCAATCTTCGTTTCCGGACCATTCCGGAAACCCTCGTGACGTCCGTGATCTCATCCGGGACTCCGAACAACATTCGGTAACCAACCATATAACTCAAATACGCATAAAACAACGTCGAACCTTAAGTGTGCAGACCCTGCGGGTTCGAGAACTATGTAGACATGACCCGAGTGACTCCTCGGTCAATATCCAATAGCGGGACCTGGATGCCCATATTGGATCCTACATATTCTACGAAGATCTTATCGTTTGAACCTCAGTGCCAAGGATTCATATAATCCCGTATGTCATTCCCTTTGTCCTTCGGTATGTTACTTGCCCGAGATTCGATCGTCAGTATCCGCATACCTATTTCAATCTCGTTTACCGGCAAGTCTCTTTACTCGTTCCGTAATACAAGATCCCGCAACTTACACTAAGTTACATTGCTTGCAAGGCTTGTGTGTGATGTTGTATTACCGAGTGGGCCCCGAGATACCTCTCCGTCACAAGGAGTGACAAATCCCAGTCTTGATCCATACAAACTCAACTAACACCTTCGGAGATACCTGTAGAGCATCTTTATAGTCACCCAGTTACGTTGCGACGTTTGATACACACAAAGCATTCCTCCGGTGTCAGTGAGTTATATGATCTCATGGTCATAGGAATAAATACTTGACACGCAGAAAACAGTAGCAACAAAATGACACGATCAACATGCTACGTCTATTAGTTTGGGTCTAGTCCATCACATGATTCTCCTAATGATGTGATCCCGTTATCAAGTGACAACACTTGCCTATGGCCAGGAAACCTTGACCATCTTTTGAACAACGAGCTAGTCAACTAGAGGCTTACTAGGGACAGTGTTTTGTCTATGTATCCACACAAGTATTGTGTTTCCAATCAATACAATTATAGCATGGATAATAAATGATTATCATGAACTAAGAAATATAATAATAACTAATTTATTATTGCCTCTAGGGCATATTTCCAACAGTCTCCCACTTGCACTAGAGTCAATAATCTAGTTCACATCACCATGTGATTCCAACGAATCCAACACCCATATAGTTATGGGGTCTGATCACGTCTTGCTCGTGAGAGAGGTTTTAGTCAACGGTTCTGAAACTTTCAGATTCGTGCGTTCTTTACAAATCTTTATGTCATCTTATAGATGCTGCTACTACGTGCTATTCGGAAATGCTCCAAATATCTACTCTACTATATGAATCCGTTTCACTACTCATAGTTATCCGGATTAGTGTCAAAGCTTGCATTGACGTAACCCTTTACGACAAACTCTTTAACCACCTCCATAATCGAGAAAAATTCCTTAGTCCATTAGTTACTAAGGATAAATTTCGACCGCTGCTAGTGATTCAATCATGGATCACTCTCTGTACCTCTCAACATACTTTGAGTCAAGGCACACTTCAGGTGCGGTACACAGCATGGCATACTTTAGATTCTACGGCTAAGGCATAGAAGACGACCTTCGTCTATTCTCTTTATTCTGCCGTGGTCGGGTTTTGAGTCTTACTCAAATTCACACCTCACAACGCAACCAAGAACTCCTTCTTTGCTGGTCTATTTTGAACTCTTTCAAAAACTTGTCAAGGCATGCATCTTGTTGAAACTTCTATTAAGCGCTTTCGATCTATCTCCATAGATCTTTGATGCTCAACGTTCAAGTAGCGTAATCCAGGTACTCCTTTGAAAACTTCTTTCAAACAACCTTGTATGCTTTACAGAAATTCTACATTACTTCTGATCCACAATATGTCAACCACATATACCTATCAGAAGTTCTATAGTGCTCCCACTCACTTTTTTTGGAAATACAAGTTTCTCATAAACCTTGTACAAACCCAAAATCTTTGATCATCTCATCCAAGTGTATATTCCAACTCCGAGATGCTTGCACCAGTCCATTGAAGGATTACTGGAGCTTGCATACTTGCTAGTATCTTTAGGATCGACAAAACCTTCTGGTTGTATCACATACAATGTTTGCTCAAGGAAACCGTCGAGAAAACAATGTTTTGACATCCTACGTGCAATATTTCATAAATAATGCATCAACAACTAACATAATTCTAACAGACTTTTAGCATCGCTACGAGTGAGAAAGTCTCATCATAGTCAACTGTTTGATCTTATCGAAAACATCTTTGCGACAAGTCGAGCTTTTCCTAATAGTGACTTATCACCATCATCGTCTGTCTTCTTTTAAAGATCCATCTTTACTCAATAGTCTTATGACCATCAAGTAGTTCTTTTAAAGTCTACACTTTGTTTTCATACATGGATCCTCTCTCGGATTTCATGGCTTCCAGCCATTTGTCGGAATCTGGGCCCACCATCGCTTTCTCCATAACTCGTAGGTTCACTGTTGCTCAACAACATGACCTCCAAGACAGGGTTACCATACTACTCTGCAGCAGTACGCGACCTTGTCGACCTACGAGGTTTGTAGTGACTTGATTCGAAGCTCAATGATCACCATCATCAGCTTCCACTTCAATTGGTGTAGGCGCCACAGGAACAACTTCCTGCGCCCTGCTACACACTGGTTGAAGTGATGGTTCAATAACCTCATCAAGTTCTACTACCCTCCCACTCAATTCTTTCGAGAGAAACCTTTCCTCGAGAAAGGATCCGTTTCTAGAAACAAACACTTTGCTTTTGGATCTGAGATAGGAGATGTATCCAACTATTTTGGATATCCTATGAAGATGCATTTGTCCGCTTTGGGTTCGAGCTTATCATACTGAAACTTTTTCACATAAGTGTCGAAGCCCCAAACTTTCAAGAAACGACAGTTTAGATTTCTCTAAACCTCAGTCTATACTGTGTCATCTCAATGGAAATACGCGGTGCCCTATTTAAAATGAGTGTGGTTGTCTCTAATGCATAACCCATAAACGATAGTGGTAATTCGATAAAAGATATCATAGTATGCACCATATCAAATAGTGCGTGGCTATGACGTTCAGACACATCATCACACTATGATGTTCCAGGTGGCATGAACCGCGAAACAATTTCCACATTGTCTTAACTGTGTACCAAAACTCATAACTCAGATATTCATTTCTTATGATCATATCGTAGACAGTTTGTCCTCTTGTTACGACGATCTTCACTCTGAAACGGATTTGAACTTTTCAACATTTCAGACTTGTGATTCATTAAGTAAATATTCCTGTATCTACTCAAATCATCAGTGAAGTAAGAACATAATGATATCTACTGCGTGCCTCGGTACCTATTGGACTGCATACATCAAAATGTATCACTTCCAACAAGTTACTATCTTATTTCATCTCAATGAAAACAAGGCCTTGCTCATGTGGTATGATTTGCATGTCACTAGTGATTCGAAATCAGGTGAGTACAAAGATCCATCAGCATGGAGCCTCTTCATGCAATTTATACTAACATGACTCAAGCGGCAGTGCCACAAGTAAGTGGTACTATCATCATTAACTCGTATCTTTTGGCACTAATATTATGAACATGTGTAATACTACGATCGAGATTCAATAAACCATTGAAGGTGAATATTCAAGAAAATAGAGTAACCATTATTCTCTTTAAATGAATAATCGTATTGCAACAAACACGATCCAATCATGTTCATGCTTAACGCAAGCACCAAATAACAATTAGTTAGGTTTAACACCAATCCCGATGGTAGAGCGAGCGCGCGACGTTTGATCATATCAACCTTGGAAACACTTCCAACACGTATCGTCACCTCGCCTTTAGCTAGTCTCCGTTTATGCCGTAGCTTTCATTTCGTGTTACTAATCACTTAGCAACCGAACCGGTATCCAATACCCTCATGCTACTAGGAGTACTAGTAAAGTACACATCAACATCATGTATATCAAACACACTTCTTTCGACTTTTGCCAGCCTTCTTTATCTACCAAGTATCTAGAGTTGCTCCGCCTCAGTGACTGTTCCCCTCATTACAGAAGCACTTAGTCTCGGGTTTGGGTTTAATCTTGGGTCTCTTCATTAGTGCAGCAACTGTTTTTCCGTTTCACGAAGTATCCCTTCTAGCCCTTGCCTTTCTTGAAACTTTAGTGGTTTTACAAACCATCAACTATTGATGCTCCTTCTTGATTTCTACTTTCGCAGTGTCAAACATCACGAATCGCTCAAGGATCATTGTATCTATCCTTGATATGTATAGTTCATCACGAAGCTCTCACAGCTTGGTGGCAGTGTCTTTGGAGAACCATCACTATCTCATCTGGAAGATTAGCTCACACTTGATTCAAGTGATTGTTGTACTCAGACAATCTGAGCACACGCTCAACGATTGAGCTTTTCTCCTCCACTTTGTGGTCAAAGAATCTTGTTGGAGGTCTTGTACCTCTTAACAAGGGCACAAGCATGAAATCACAATTTCATCTCTTTAGAACATCACTTATGTTTCGTGACGTTTTAAAACGTTTTCGGTGCCTTGCTTCTAAGCCATTAAGTACTTTGCACTGAACTATCGTGTAGTCATCAGAAACGTGTATGTCGGATGTTCACAGCATCCACAGACGACGCTCGAGGTGCAGCACACCGAGTGGTGCATTAAGGACATAAGCTTTCTGCGTAGCAACGAGGACAATCCTCGGTTTTACAGACTCAGTCTGCAAAGTTTGCTACTATCAATTTTCAACTAAATTTTCTCTAGGAACATATAAAAACAGTAGAGCTATAGCGCAAGCTACATCGTAATTCGCAAAGACCATTAGACTATATTCATGACAATTAGTTCAATTAATCATATTACTTAAGAACTCCCACTCAAAAAGTACATCTCTCTAGTCATTTGAGTGGTACATGATCCAAATCCGCTATCTCAAGTCCGATCATCACGTGAGTCGAGAATAGTTTCAGTGGTAAGCATCCCTATGCTAATCATATCAACTATACGATTCATGCTCGACCTTTCGGTCTCATGTGTTCCGAGGCCATGTCTGCACATGCTAGGCTCGTCAAGCTTAACCCGAGTGTTCCGCGTGTGCAACTGTTTTGCACCCATTGTATGTGAACGTTGAGTCTATCACACCCGATCATCACGTGGTGTCTCGAAACGAAGAACTGTCGCAACGGTGCACAGTCGGGGAGAACACAATTTCGTCTTGAAATTTCAGTGAGAGATCACCTCATAATGCTACCGTCGTTCTAAGCAAAACAAGGTGCATAAAAGGATTAACATCACATGCAATTCATAAGTGACATGATATGGCCATCATCACGTGCTTCTTGATCTCCATCACCAAAGCACCGGCACGATCTTCTTGTCACCGGCGCCACACCATGATCATCCATCAACGTGTTGCCATCGGGGTTGTCGTGCTACTTATGCTATTACTACTAAAGCTACATCCTAGCAAAATAGTAAACGCATCTGCAAGCACATATGTTAGTATAAAGACAACCCTATGGCTCCTGCCGGTTGCCGTACCATCGACGTGCAAGTCGATATTTCTATTACAACATGATCATCTCATACATCCAATATATCACATCACATCATTGGCCATATCACATCACAATCATACCCTGCAAAAACAAGTTAGACGTCCTCTAATTTTGTTGTTGCATGTTTTACGTGGTGACCAAGGGTATCTAGTAGGATCGCATCTTACTTACGCAAACACCACAACGGAGATATATGAGTTGCTATTTAACCTCATCCAAGGACCTCCTCGGTCAAATCCGATTCAACTAAAGTTGGAGAAACCGTCACTTGCCAGTCATCTTTGAGCAAAGGGGGTTACTCGTAACGATGAAACCAGTCTCCCGTAAGCGTACGAGTAATGTCGGTCCAAGCCGCTTCAATCCAACAATGCCGCGGAATCAAGAGAAGACTAAGGAGGGCAGCAAAACGCACATCACCGCCCACAAAACCTTTTGTGTTCTACTCGAGAAGACATCTACGCATGAACCTAGCTCATAATGCCACTGTTGGGGAACGTCGCATGGGAAACAAAAATTTTCCTACGCGCACGAAGACCTATCATGGTGATGTCCATCTACGAGAGGGGATGAGTGATCTACGTACCCTTGTAGATCGTACAGCAGAAGCGTTAGAGAACGCGGTTGATGTAGTGGAACGTCCTCACGTCCCTCGATCCGCCCCGCGAACAATCCCGCGATCAGTCCCACGATCTAGTACCGAACGGACGGCACCTCCGCGTTCAGCACACGTACAGCTCGACGATGATCTCGGCCTTCTTGATCCAGCAAGAGAGACGGAGAGGTAGAAGAGTTCTCCGGCAGCGTGACGGCGCTCCGGAGGTTGGTGATGATCTCGTCTCAGCAGGGCTCCGCCCGAGCTCCGCAGAAACGCGATCTAGAGGAAAAACTATGGAGGTATGTGGTCGGGCAGCCGTGAGAAAGTCGTCTCAAATCAGCCCTAAAACCTCCGTATATATAGGTGGGAGGGAGGGGAGGAGGCAGCCTCAAAACCTAAAGGTTTGGCCGAAATTGGAGGTGGAGGAGTCCTACTCCAATCCTACTTGGAGTAGGATTCCACCTTCCCACTTGGAAACTCTTTCCACCTTGTGTTTTTTCCTTCTCAAACCTTATGGGCCTTAGTGGGAACTTATTCCAGCCCACCAGGGGCTGGTTTATCTCTTCCCATAGCCCATGAGACCCCTTGGGGCGTGACACCCCTCCCGATGGTCCCCGGCACCCCTCCCGGCACTCCCGGTACACTACCGATGAGCCCGAAACTTTTCCGGTAATGCACGAAAACCTTCCGGTAACCAAATGAGGTCATCCTATATATCAATCTTCGTTTCCGGACCATTCCGGAAACCCTCGTGACGTCCGTGATCTCATCCGGGACTCCGAACAACATTCGGTAACCAACCATATAACTCAAATACGCATCAAACAACGTCGAACCTTAAGTGTGCAGACCCTGCGGGTTCGAGAACTATGTAGACATGACCCGAGTGACTCCTCGGTCAATATCCAATAGCGGGACCTGGATGCCCATATTGGATCCTACATATTCTACGAAGATCCTATCGTTTGAACCTCAGTGCCAAGGATTCATATAATCCCGTATGTCATTCCCTTTGTCCTTCGGTATGTTACTTGCCCGAGATTCGATCGTCAGTATCCGCATACCTATTTCAATCTCGTTTACCGGCAAGTCTCTTTACTCGTTCCGTAATACAAGATCCCGCAACTTACACTAAGTTACATTGCTTGCAAGGCTTGTGTGTGATGTTGTATTACCGAGTGGGCCCCGAGATACCTCTCCGTCACACGGAGTGACAAATCCCAGTCTTGATCCATACTAACTCAACTAACACCTTCGGAGATACCTGTAGAGCATCTTTATAGTGACCCAGTTACGTTGCGACGTTTGATACACACAAAGCATTCCTCCGGTGTCAGTGAGTTATATGATCTCATGGTCATAGGAATAAATACTTGACACGCAGAAAACAGTAGCAACAAAATGACACGATCAACATGCTACGTCTATTAGTTTGGGTCTAGTCCATCACATGATTCTCCTAATGATGTGATCCCGTTATCAAGTGACAACACTTTCCTATGGCCAGGAAACCTTGACCATCTTTTGAACAACGAGCTAGTCAACTAGAGGCTTACTAGGGACAGTGTTTTGTCTATGTATCCACACAAGTATTGTGTTTCCAATCAATACAATTATAGCATGGATAATAAACGATTATCATGAACTAAGAAATATAATAATAACTAATTTATTATTGCCTCTAGGGCATATTTCCAACATAGTCTTCTTCCTTGGGCCTGTTGCGGTGTCGAGTTGTTCCTCATCAGATTCGGCGGTGCGGAATGACGAGAAGGAGCTGTCTTCAAGATCTGGCACTGGAATGGGTCTGAACTTCTTCTTGGGAGGCCACGACCACACAAAGTCTTGCTCAAAGTTCATTTCTTCAAGCTCAGTCTGGGTCTTCAGATGTGCAAGGGTAGCTCTGGTGCGATCGAAAACCTCATGCAGATAGTGATGATTAAGTTTCACAGAGTTCTGTGTCTCAGTGAGGGTTTTCACAATGGCACCAAACTGGCGTTTGACCCATTTGTGGTTGTGATCTACCTTCTGATGAAGACTGAGAAGAAGCTCTCTGGTGTTTAGCACGCGAGGAGGAACAGGGCTGGGTGGACGAGTCTCAGTATCGTTCCATGAAGAATATGCGTCTGGCTCTTTAAACTGGCCATCAAGAGGCCTGCTGCCTTCATCAATCACAGACTTTCCTTTTCCCTCAATGGGCTCGAAAGTCTTCTTGTTTACCCGGATAGGAGGCATATAACCAACATGGTTCTGGAAATCTGCGTGGAAGTTGATGCCTGTCCTTGTCCTGAGGAATCTCATGATCCATGGTGCATAAATTTTGTGATCATAGGGGCACATTTCATTGTCAGCCAAAGTCCTCAAGAAGAAATCATGGATATTCATGGGGATACCGTGAATGATGTTGAAGAGGATATTCTTCATGAGGCCGACAACATCTTCTTCATCGTCATGGCCTTTGATTGGCGCGAGCACACTGTAGAGAATGCGGTAGACAGACCGGGGTGTGTACTTGAGCTCATGGACGAGGAATGTGGTTCTTGAGGGTTTTCCTGCAGCCAAAGGCTTCATGAGGACTTCCATCATTCCATTTGGCAGCTCACGCTCACCATAAAGCTTCACTGCCCCGTCTGAAGGAATTGGTACGGGCAGTTCTCTGAGGAGTTCAGACGCTGGAGCCTTGTAGTGAGTGTTTTGGGTCATCCAGTCGAACACCCAAGTGTTGATGTCATCAGCATTGCCCGAGATGTGCAGAGTTGCATAGAACTGAAGAATAAGCTCACTATTCCAATCTGATATGTCTGAGCACATAGGGAGCAATCCTGCATCATGGAGTACACTGAGGACTGGTTCCATGCAGGGAATTTCTTCAAGTTCATCATGAGGAATGTGCCTGTGCTGGAATATCTTGTTGCGTCCACAGAGCACAGAAGTATAGTAGTTCATCTGAGTCCTTGTCCAAAACATCAGATGCCTCATTTGGGGCTTGTCATAGGGATTTTCTCTGATGAAATACATGCGTTCCTCAAAGAAATTTTCTTTCTGAAAACTTGGCCGTTTCGAGAATGGCTGGCGTTGAACTGGCTTGATATTGTGCTGAGGAATGGGAGGGGAAACAACCATGGCAGTCTCTGGGTTGAGCACAATGAAGTCATTGTCGGGGGCGGGAACATTTTCTTCAGCAGTTTCCTCAGGTTGAGGAATTTCATCAGCTGGTATTTCTTGCTCTGGCTGAGCTTCAAGCTGAGGAATTTCTTCTTCCTTCTCAGCTTGAGGAGTTTGGTCAGCCTGTTCAGTGGGAGGAGCCTGCTCAGACTGGACATTTTCTTCAGCTTGGTTTTCATCAGCTGACTTTGTGGCAGAAGCAGATTCATCAGCTGCTCCAGCTGAAGCTTGAGTAGTCTCTGTCTGAGGAACATGAGGTTGAGGAGTTTCATCAATCTGGATTTCCTCATCAGTATGCTCCTTAGAGGCAGCATCCTTCATTTCCTCATCTGCCCTTGTAGTTTGGTCACCAATGACGACCATTTCATAGGAAGGTGCAACATTTAGAGGCACCGGGTCCAGAGGGGCAGATTCTTCAGTTTCCTTGAGGCGTTTTGCCTCAATCTTTTCTTCTGCTGAGGAAGCTTTTCTCTTCTTCGCTTCCTTCGCAGCAGCTCTTGTCTTTTTCGCGTCTGATGCAGACGGGATTAACTTCTTCACCTTTGAAGCTTTTGGTGAAGGTGTTTTCTCTACAGATTCTTCAGCTGGTAGTGAGGAACCAGCTGGAACAGAGTCATCAGCCTGCTTTGGTGAAGCAGCTCGATCAGGAGCAGTTGCATCAGGGGTTGCAATATCGTCAGTGGCGGTCTCGATAATGATTTTGGAAAGTGCGTTATATCGACTAGAGGGGGGTGAATAGGAGATTTTTAGAATTTTTCATCACTGAGGAAATTCCTTTTGAGGAAATTCCTCACTGATGACTAACTTACAGCGGAAACAGTTAAGGATCAGTCGTGCAATCGTTCACAACAGCAGTATTACAGAGTGAAGATTATGAAAACAGATTGCACAGTAAGCAGGCACGCAGAATACATATGATGATTAACTCAAGTGAAGAATTTGGGGTTGAGGAAATTCAGAGAAAGTCTTCAGCAAATTCTTCAAACAGTCACAGTGAATGTCATCAACACATAATACAGAGAATGTAAAGAGTTGAGGAATTAGAACCCGATTCTTGGTGAAGACTGTTGTTGATGACCCAGTTCCAACTGTTGTTGCAGTTGTACATCTGGTTTGGAGCGGCTTGGTATTTAAACCAAAGGACACCCAGTCCCGGGACACACAGTCCCTACCGTATTCTCCTTAAGCTAAGAACACACAGTCCTCGCCCAACACTCGTGGTAAGTCTTCAGGTCAGACTTCCAAACCCTCACAAACTCGGTCACCCGGCGATCCACAATTGACTGCTGGATTGCTCTAGACCATGACGCCTAACCGTCTGGAGGATGCACAGTCCTCAAAGGTAAAAGGCTTCAGTCCCACACAGGAACAACTTCTTCAGTGAAACCGAATCACTAGGTTTGGTTTGTGGTTTCGGTGGGTGGTGTATTTCCTCACTCATGATTTACTCTCGTAGGCTCTGAGGAATTTGGGTTTCTCTTATGACAAGTGTCAGTTTCTAACGGAGCAGCCAACCAGCTAGTGGTTGTGGGGGCGGCTATTTATAGCCTGGGAGCATCCCGACATGATTTGACATTAATGCCCTTAAATAATATGACCGTTGGAGTGGATAAGACCAGTGACTTGGCGTGGCTATCGAAACGGTCGGGACCCTCAACCGTGAGAGTCCTCATGTCACTCATATTCCTCACTTGAAGCTTTTGGTAGGATTTGGCTTGGGTTGAGCATCATGAGGAAATTCATTCCATAGCGTTACTTTGACCCCATTTAATAGTACGGTGTTCCTATTCATCAAATGCAAAGAAAGTAAACAGAAAACCTAAATCTTCACGCTTCAATTTCTTCAGAACGATTTTCTTCAGGAACCACCGATCTTCTCAATATCAATATCTTCATGAGGAATAACAATTTCATCGCTGATTCTTCGCGATTCATTTCTTCAGCTTCAGACCAATTTCTTCAACTGAAGACATATAGTTTTAGGGGTCGATATTCTTCAAATATCTCAAACTCCTCATTGACTTATAGATCCTGTGTACACTTATAAACACATTAGATACTTAACCTATAAGTCTTCAAACCACCAAAATCACTAAGGGGCACTAGATGCACTTACAATCTCCCCCTTTTTGGTGGTTGATGACAATTAGGTTAAGTCTTCAACAGGGATCAAAAATATGAAGTGTAAATACTCATTTGAGGAATTTGAAAACAAGATTCACACAGACTCTCCCTGAAGATGTGCATACCTTGAGGATTTTGCTTTTATAGCATATGCACATTGATGATTTATATCATGGAGATCTTCCCCTGAATCTTGTAAATCATGCATACATATAACATATTAAATGAAGAAAATGAAGATGCATGATGGCAAATGGTATCTGAAGAATTCCAGCATGCGTGCATTCAAACTTAAGGAATAAGCATGCGAAGAAAAACGTTCAAAAGGCGTCAGAGTACCATCGTGCTTAAGTTACAACTCATTACATAAAAACTTCAGAAGACCCAAGAGTTTGTAACTTAAATATAATTCATAAGCCCCAAAAATAAATCCCGTTTGAAGACTAACTCTCAAGTTTCTCCCCCTTTGTCATCAAGTGACAAAAAGGGACAAACTGAGGACGAACGCCCGTGAAGACTTCATTTCTTGGCGGTGGATGAAGATCCTTGGCGCTTCTTGGGTGTAGTCTTCTTCCTTGGGCCTGTTGCGGTGTCGAGTTGTTCCTCATCGGATTCGGCGGTGCAGAATGACGAGAAGGAGCTGTCTTCAACATCTGGCACTGGAATGGGCCTGAACTTCTTCTTGGGAGGCCACGACCAGTCAAAGTCCTGCTCAAAGTTCAATTCTTCAAGCTCAGTCTGGGTCTTCAGATGTGCAAGGGTAGCCCAGGTGCGATCAAAAACCTCATGCAGATAGTGATGATTAAGTTTCACAGAGTTCTGTGTCTCAGTGAGGGTTTTCACAATGGCACCAAACTGGTGTTTGGCCCATTTGTGATTGTGATCCACCTTCTGATGAAGACTAAAGAGAAGCTCTCTGGTGTTTAGCACGCGAGGAGGAACACGGCTTGGTGGACGAGGAATGTGGTTCTTGAGGGCTTTCCTGTAGCCAAAGGCTTCATGAGGACTTCCATCATTCCATTTGGTAGCTCACGCTCACCATAAAGCTTCACTGCCCCTTCTGAAGGAATTGGTACGGGCAGTTCTCTGAGGAGTTCAGACGTTGGAGCCTTGTAGTGAGTGTTTTGGGTCATCCAGTCGAACACCCAAGTGTTGATGTCATCAGCATTGCCCGAGATGTGCAGAGTTGCATAGAACTGAAGAATAAGATCATTATTCCAATCTGATATGTCGGAGCATATAGGGAGCAAACCTGCATCATGGAGTACACTGAGGACTGGTTCCATGCAGGGAATTTCTTCAAGTTCATCATGAGGAATGTGCGTGTGCTGGAATATCTTGTTGCGTCCACAGAGCACAGAAGCATAGTAGTTTATGTGAGTCCTTGTCCAAAACTTCAGATGCCTCATTTGAGGCTTGTCATAAGGATTCTCTCTGATGAAATATATGCGTTCCTCAAAGAAAATTTCTTTCTGAAACTTGGGCCGCTTCGAGAATGGCTGGCGCTGAACTGGCTGGATAGTGTGCTGAGGAATGGGTGGGGAAACAACCATGGCAGTCTCTGGGTTGAGCACAATGAATTCATTGTCAGGGGTGGGAACATTTTCTTCAGCAGTGTCCTCAGGTTGAGGAATTTCATCAGCTGGTATTTCTTGCTCTGGCTGAGCTTCAGGCTGAGGAATTTCTTCTTCCTCCTCAGCTTGAGGAGTTTGGTCAGCCTGTTTAGTGGGAGGAGCCTGCTCAGACTGGACATATTCTTCAGCTTGTTTTTCATCAGCTGACTTTGTGGCAGAAGCAGATTCATCAGCTGCTGCAGCTGAAGCTTGAGTAGTCTCTTTCTAAGGAATATGAGGTTGAGGACTGTCAGCAATCTGTATTTCCTCATCAGTATGCTCCTCAGAGGCAGCATCCTTCATTTCGTCATCTGCCCTTGTAGTTTGGTCACCAATGACGACCATTTCATAGGAAGGTGCAACATTTAGAGGCACCGGGTCCAGAGGGGCAGATTCTTCAGTTTCCTTGAGGCGTTTTGCCTCAATATTTTCTTCTCCTGAGGAAGCTTTTCTCTTCTTCGCTTCCTTCTCAGCAGCTCTTGTCTTTTTCGCGTCTGATGCAGACGGGATTAACTTCTTCACCTTTGAAGCTTTTGGTGAAGGTGTTTTCTCGACAGATTCTTCAGCTGGCAGTGAGGAACCAGCTGGAACAGAGTCATCAGCCTGCTTTGGTGAAGCAGCTGGATCAGTAGCAGTTGCATCATGGGTTGCAGTTTCATCTGTGGTGGTCTTGGTGATGATTTCTTCAATGGCCGGCTCATCAGCTCGGCGCTCTTGGTGTTGGTCCTCACTTTGAGGAATTTCCTCCTCATCAGGAGATGCATCTTTTGGCTGTTCAACTAGGGGCTGAGGAGTTGGTGCTGGTTGTGGGTGTCGCTTGTTGTAGTCATCAACAGCACTAGTGGCTAACTTGATGAAATTGCATTTGATGCTTGTGCGGTCTGACAGTTTCTCACACTTGTCAGTCAAGACTTGCAGCTCTGCCTGGGTTGACACCAATGCTTCAGGCGTCAGCTTGAGGAAATTTTGCCTGAGGAATTTCTCCTTTATGGCCTTTGCAATCTTTGCCTGCTTGGCCTTCTGTTCCTTCCACTTGGCTTCGTTTATGAAGGTAGCCACCATGTGGCTGACGCTAGGAGGAAGTTTCAAATGATCAATGGGTGTGTTTGGGTCTTCATACCATACATTGATGAAGTCCAGGAGGACCTTGGGGTCCATGGCCAGAGGAATAGCACTGCCTGATGCTTGTGCTACCCGTTCTTGCTTGTTTCTGATGATGGCTTGCAAAGTTTCATCATCATACTCATCACTTCCCTCTGATGCAGACGGGACTGTGATAATTTTGCTGGGGCTGGGCAGAGGTGCAGGTTCAGTAGTTGTCAAAGTCTTCACAAGGGGAGTTGAAGACTTTGTCTCCGAGCTCGTTGCAGCTGGGAGTGAGGAGCTGGAGCTGGCAGTCGTAGTCTTCACGACTTTCTTCTGTACTGGCTTTGGAGGTGGAGCTGAGGACTTTGGTGTAGATGAGATGGGTGCTGAGGGTTTTGGCGTTGACGGTTTTGGAACCGAGGGTTTTGGAGCTGAGGGTTTTAGAGGTGAGGGTTTTAGAGCTGAGGGTTTTGTACCAGAAGCCTGTCCAGACTTCTCTTGAGGCTTTGGAGCCTTTGGCTTTGATGGCGCAGACTGCTTCTGAGGAATCTCTGAGCCTGAAGTTTCTGCTGCTGAGGAATGAGCAGCACCGGAGGCAGCAGCTGAGGATTCATTAAATTTCTTCACTGCTGTTTCGGCTTGCTTCTTGAGCTTGGCCAGATGCCTTTCTTTTTCATCTGGGTAGTCATCAAGTGTCATAAGACTTGAGCGATGAGCTACTTGATGATCCTCAAGTGGAGCCCTTTTCCCAGGAGGCTTCAAAGCGAATTTCTTCGCATATTTTGGGGTCACAAACCTGTACTCCTTCCACTCCTTTGCCCATCTGCATTCAATTTTCTGCAGCCTAATCTTTCTTTTAGGCATTGTCTCAGGTTCATCATCAGGCGTGCAATAGTCCATGTATATGTCATCAGGAATATCAACAGCTGTGTTCTGCTCCAGTTTCTTTCCTCCCTTCTGTTTCCTTTCTTCCTCCATTTTCTTCAGACGAGGAATTTGCTGATGATTTTGAACTCTTGAAGATTCTGATGAGCCTTGAAGAGTTTTTTCCAGAAACGCTGCAAATGAGTTAATGTGATGAGAACCGAGAGATTCATCAGCTGACATGTGTGTACCTGTGAATAGAGTATAGTTGCGAGAAATTTGGAGAGGTCATATGCGTTCTCAGATTTGAAGAAAATGAAAAAGTTTGACAGTTTGAGGAATATAACCAGTGGTTGAGGAATTTGCTTAAGCATACTGTTCTTGGGTTCCAGAGTTGTACAGATCCGAAAATTAGCACAATTGAGGAATCTCGTGAAAATCTTAGATGCTTAGCTAGTTCATCAATGATTGTGGTGATGGATAGTGTTTGAGGAATCATGTGCACATCGTATCTTGAGGAAAAACAGATTTAACATGGGAGAGGTAAAATTTCAGATCTAATGTGCTGTAAAAATGGGATATATTTACCCTGGAAAGTGCGAACGAAGACCACAAAAAGGTGGCGTTGGAGAGGCCCTTCGGTCAAGTGTCCAATGCACCCTAACATGGCAGCAGAGGACGTCTACGGCGGTGGCGGACGTAGATGTTCCGACTCCGGCGTGATCGTGGCGGCGAGAAGGTTGAGGCAGTGAAGCTCTTCCTTGCCGGCGACAAGACTACCAGCGGTGGCGCTAGGGTTTGGTGTGCTGTGGCAGGAGAGCGATGAGGCGAAGAAGATGATACCAAGGGGGATAAGGACATATTTATATCCCGAAAGTTACTGTTTGGCACGAAAGTTTCGGACCGAATAGCCCTTGCCTCTACGTCTCCGCAGGACACGTGTAGCTCCCGTACGATGCGGTGGAGATAGTGGAGATCGTGGTTATCCGATCGTGGGAAGTGGGGGTTCAGTTACTGTTCCTTTGAAGAAAACAATTTTTGAGGATTTGAGGATTTTTGTTACCAAATCATGAGCTGACAAGGATGCAGTGAGGATTTTGAACAAAGTTTCAAGTAGAACGCATATGAAGAATTGAATAGACTGGGTAAGTATAGCATAGAGAGAAAGTAGGGTCCGATGACATTCACTTAGCAGAAACATCAAATTGAAGAAATAGCAATAAGTGAATGCTGTTGAGGACTAGAAATCACAATCTACCTAGGCAAATGAAAGGCATCAAGTGTTTTTGAAGATTTTGCAATAGATCATCACAATGAAGAACAACTGTTTTGAAGAAAAATGCATTGTGAGGAAATTGATCATTTGAAGAAAATCAACTTGAGGAATTTCACATTGGGCGGTGGCGTTACCCACCATATAAGAATGTTGATTACAGACGCCGCGTACAATTGTCGTAGGGCCCTGAGAATCAATTTCTTCGTTAATTTCTTCACATTCAGAGTGACTTTCTTCATTGGTTGAAGATATTTAGCTCACACCGCAACTTGCAAAACCTTTTCTCATCCAAGGGCTTAGTGAAGATATCAACCAGTTTATGATCAGTCTTCACATGGTCGCTGAGGATATTGCCCTTGATGACATGGTCCCGAAGAAAATGATGACGAATCTGGATGTGCTTGGTCTTCGAGTTCTGTACTGCGTTATATGCAATCTTGATAGCACTCTCATTGTCACAGTAGAGAGGCACATTCTTCATGTTGATGACGTAGTCCTTGAGGGTTTGCTTCATCCATAGTAATTGAGCACAGAAAGAACCAGCAGCAATGTACTCAGCTTAGGCAGTGGAGAGTGATACGCAGTTCTGCTTCTTTGAGGACCAGCAAACTAGTGATCTTCCGAGGAAATGGCATGTGCCAGATGTTGACTTGCGATCCACACGGTCACCAACGTAGTCAGAATCAGAATACCCTACCAGATGAAGATTGGAGCCCTTGGGATACCATAATCCTAGTGTTGGTGTGTGAGCTAAGTATCGAAGAATATGTTTCACAGCCTTATGGTGTGATTCCTTCGGTTTTGCTTGAAAACGTGCACACATGCAAACACTAAGCATTATATCTGGCCTAGATGCACATAGATAAAATAAAGGGCCAATCATAGAGCTATATACCTGCTGATCGAATTCTTTACCATTTTCGTCAGTGCAGAGGTGGCCGTTGGTAGGCATTGGAGTCTTGGCACCTTTGCATTCACTCATGTCGAATTTCTTCAGAACATCCTTGAGGTATTTCTCCCGTGATATGAAGATTCCATTGCGTTGTTGACGAATTTGAAGACCTAAGAAGAATTTCAGCTCCCCCATCATAGACATATGATATTCTTCACTCATCATGTAAGCAAATTCAACACTGTATCGTTTGTCAGTACAGCCAAATATGATGTCATCGACATATATCTGGCACACAAATAGCTCATTATCATATGATTTAGTGAAAAGAGTCGGATCGAGTGAACCAGGTTTGAAGCCTTTCTTCATGAGGAATTCCTTCAATGTATCATACCATGCCCGAGGGGCTTGCTTGAGACCATAGAGTGCCTTTTTGAGTCTGAAGACTTTGTCTGGATTCTTTGGATCCTCAAAACCTCGGGGCTGAGCAACATATACTTCTTCCTCAAGCTTACCATTGAGGAATGCACTTTTCACATCCATTTTATATAAGATGATGTTACGATGATTAGCATGAGCAAGTAGTATTCGAATAGCTTCAAGTCGAGCAACTGGTGCAAAAGTTTCATCGAAATCTATTCCTTCAACCCATGTGTAGCCTTGGGCTACAAGTCGTGCCTGGTTCCTCACCACTTGACCGTCCTCATCTTGCTTGTTTCGGAAAATCCACTTGGTGCCGATGATGTTGTGCTTGCGAGGATCTGGTCGTTTGACGAGCTCCCATAAGCCATAGCTTGGATCCACTCCGGTTCCAGGAAAGCCTCAGGAACTTTTGAAGGTTCTGTAATAGATACAAAGGAGAAATGCCCACAAAAGTTAACTAAGTGTGAAGCTTCTGAGCGAGTGAGAAGACCTGGCACGTTGATGTCATTGAGGATTTTGTCGAGTTCCACTTCATTTGCAATCCTCGGATGAGCTGGTTGAGGATTTCGTCTGGGCTGAGGAATTGGTTCTGGAGCAATTTCCTCAGGAGCATCTTCTTGATTTTCATCAGTGATGGGAATGATTTCTTCATCAATTTCCTCAGTGGGAACAATGTCTTCAGTAGCTTTGAGCTTTATTGCTTCCTTAGGAGACAACTTATCTGGATCAGAAAGCAATTGCTCTCTTTGCGAGCCATTAGTTTCATCTAACCGCACATCTATAGTCTCAACAACCTTGTTGTGATAGTTGTTGAAGATTCTGTAGGTGTGCGAGTCCTTTCCATATCCGAGCATAAAACCCTCATGTGCCTTAGGTGCAAATTTTGAGCTATGGTGAGGATCTCTAATCGAACATTTTGCACCGAAGACTTTGAAATAACTTACATTGGGTTTCTTGTCAGTGAGGAGTTCATATGAGGTTTTCTTGAGGAATTTGTGAAGATATACCCTGTTGATGATATGGCATGCAGTGTTGATTGCTTCAGGCCAATAGCGACGAGGAGTCTGATATTCCTCAAGCATGGTTCTTTCCATCTCAACCAGAGTCCTGTTCTTCCTTTCGACGATACCATTTTGTTGAGGAGTATAAGGAGCAAACAATTCGTTAGTAATACCAAGTTCATCAAGATAATTATCAAGTCCAGTGTTTTTGAACTCTGTTCCATTATCACTCCTGATGTGTTTGATCTTGATGCCTAAGTTCGTCGAGGCCCTTGAAGAAAATCGTTTGAAGACTTCCTTCACTTCAGTTTTATAAAATATGATATGCACCCATGTATATCTGGAATAATCATCAACTATGACGAAGCCATATAAAAATGCTGCATTTGTTAGTGTGGCATAATGAGTAGGTCCAAATAGATCCATGTGAAGCAATTCAAATGGACGAGTAATGGTCATGTTAGTCTTCAAGGGATGCTTGGATCTGGTCATTTTCCCAGATTCACAGGCACCACAAAGGTGATCGTTGAGGAATTTGGCTGATTCGATGCTGATGACATGCTTCTTCTTCGCGACCTTGTGCAAATTCCTCATGCCTGCATGACCGAGTGTTCGATGACACAGCCACCCTTCTGAGGTTTTTGCTAGTAAGCAAGTGGCTGGTTCAGGACATGTAGAGAAATCAACAATGTACAAATCCCCTCTTCTGACACCTTCGAAGACTTTGGATCTGTCAGATTCCATGATGACAACACATCTATATCTGCCAAAGATAACAATCATATCAAGATCACAAATCATCGAGACTGACATGAGGTTAAATCCAAGGGATTCAACAAGCATCACTTTGTCCATATGCCTATACTTGGAAATAGCCACTTTGCCAAGTCCCAATACCTTGCTTTTACCTTTGTCACCATATGTGATTTGCTTCAGGGGTGATGGAGTTAGTGGCATATTCATCAGCAAGCTTTTATCACCAGTCATGTGATGTGTGCAGCCACTATCAAGAACCCACTCAGTACTCTTGGGTTTGTCATCCTGTAGATGAATTAGTACAGCTTACCATCTCATATGCTTCAGACTTGAAGAATATGATATCAATTTAATCATATAGGAATTTCATCATAACAGAATGATAAAGGACGTGTGAAATATTTCTATTTCATCAATATTAGCTTGCGTCCTATCAAGCATTTTCCTCAGGTCTCCAGCAAATTCTTCAGATGATGATTTTCATGTGGAGACCTGACCTGCAGAAGTGATTAGTTCAATTTCTTCACCACCCACATCTGAAGGGGTGGTAAAGCATTTATCATCCTGCGAGCACCTTATGAGAAAAGGGGCATTGAAGCTAATGCACTTCTCTTAACAGTAGGGAGGTTAAAGTACTCATATGAATATGCAGAGAACTGGTTTGAGGATTTATGAACATAATGATTTGAAGAATAACGCTCATATTCATATTCCTTGTAGTTTCCCTGCATGTTAGAAGCATTAGCACGGGTACGAGTATAGTTTTGACCAGTTGAGGATTTTGATCCTCTTGAAGACTCTGGTCCTCCTAAGGAATTCGATTTGGTGTTCAAATTCTTCATCGGTGGTGTCATGAGGACATTCACCTGAAGATTTTCAAAACAACTTTTGGGAACCCAGATTTTCCTCAGTGGAGGGCCATTCCCACAATTAGTTCCAACATATCGAGCAAATACTTCACCAGCTTGATTTTTGAACACTTTATAGTTGGAGTCAAATGACTCATCTGAGGAATAGGATAATTCACATGAATAGCGTGTTAGATTGGATGGATCAAAAGGAGGCCGAGTAGAAGCAACCCATGAGGTTTTGGGATACTGCTCAGGTTTCCAATAAGATCCATCAGCATTCAATTTCCTCTCAAAGGCAATTCCTTCTTTCCTCGGGTTCCTGTTCAAGGTCTGCTTTTTGAGCACATCACAAAGGGTTTGATGTCCTTTGAGACTTTTGTATATGCCTGTCACATACAATTCCTTCAGCCCTGCATTTTCATGAGTGACATCTGTGTTTTCCTCAAGTGAGGAATTTTACACTACATGAGCAGTTGAAGAATTTGTAGCAATTGAAGCATTTGATGATTCTGGTGACGAATTAGCAGTTTCACGTTCAATGCATTTAAGACATGGAGGAATGAATTTAGCTTGAGCAGCGCTGATCTATTGAGCTAGTAATGGATCATTTTCCATACGAAGTTCATCATGAGAAATCCTCAACTTCTCTAGATCAAGCTTCCTTTGAAGAAATTCATAGGAAAGTTTCTCATGATCAGCGAGGAGTGTATCATGACGATCTTGAAGATTATCAAATCTAGACTGAAGACTTTTCACATCTTGAGTGAGGATTTGGGTAAGATTCATTTCATCATTCAAGATATCATCGCTTCTATCTAGCAGTTTCTGAAGCATTTCCAAGGCAGTTTGTTGTTTAGTGGCAATGAGAGCAAGTTTACTGTAACTGGGTTTTTTATAATCATCAGGTTCACAGTCACTTGAGTCAGAGGAGGAAGCATCATTCTGTACCTTTGAACCTTTTGCCATGAAGCAATAGGTTGGAGCGAAGTCATCAGCATAGTCATCAGTGTGGATGGTGTTATCATTTTCTTCAAGGTTGAAGATTGACTTGCTGACGAATGTGGTTGCAAGTGAAGACTAGCCTGTCCGGATTCTGAGTCTTCATCGGAACCCTCCTCTTCATCACATTCCTCGGATTCTGCCTCGGAATCCATTTCCTTGCCAATAAGTGCCCGAGCCTTTCTGAAACTAGTCTTCTTGTGCGATGAGGACTTTGATGATGAGGATTTTGAAGGTTTCTTCTTTTTCTTTGAGTCATCAGAACTTTCATCCTTGTATTTCTTCTTCTTTGATTCCTTTCCCCAACAAGGAGAGTCCGCCATGTAGTGACCTGATTTCTTGCATTTGTGGCAGGTTCTTTTCTTGTAGTCCTGAGATGAAGATTCTGATTTCCTCATATCTCTTCTTGAAGATTTACCAAACTGTCCACGTCATGTAAACCTCTGGAATTTCCTCACGAGCATTGCAAGCTCCTGTCCAAATTCTTCAGGATCACCAATGCTACCACCCGAGTCTTCTTCTTCAGATGAGGAAATTGCTTTGGCCTTTAGTGCACGTGGTCTAGAATAGCTTGGTCCATATAGACCTCTCTTTTCTTCTTGTTAGAATTCATGAGTATTGAGTCTTTCGAGTATATCAGCTGGATCAACCATCTTGTAGTCTGGTCTTTCTCGAATCATCAGAACTAAAGTGTCAAATGAAGAATTCAAAGATCTTAGCAGTTTCTTCACAACTTCGTGATCAGTAATGTCTCGAGCTCCCATTACTTGCAGTTCATTTGATATGTCAGTGAGGCGATATAAGGTATCTTGGCAGCTTTCATTGTCAAACCTCTTGAAGCGATTGAAGAGATTGCGAAGAACGTCAACACGAGAATCACGCTGGGTTGATACTCCTTCATTAACTTTGGACAGCTTTTGCCAGATAAGTTTCGCTCAGCCCAAAGCACTCACTCTTTCATAATGGCCCTTGCTCAGATGGCCACATATGATATTCTTCGCTTGAGAATCAATTTGCTTGAACTTCTTCACATCAGCTGCAGAGACAGAAGCAGAGATGATGGGGACGCCATGTTCCACAATATACCAGAGATCATTGTCAATAGCTTGTAGATGCATCTGCATCTTGGTCTTCCAGAAGGGAAAGTCCTTTCCTTCAAAAGTAGGACATGCTGCGGTAACCTTAATCATGTCGGCAGTCGACATAACTAAAACTCCAGGTGGTTAAACCAAAATCACACAGAACAAGGGAGTACCTTGCTCTGATACCAATTGAAAGTGCGTTATATCGACTAGAGGGTGGGTGAATAGGAGATTTTTAGAATTTCATCACTGAGGAAATTCCTTTTGAGGAAATTCCTCACTGATGACTAACTTACAGCGGAAATAGTAAAGGATCAAGAGTGCAAAGTTTCACTACAACAGTTTTTGAGGATGAAGAATATGAAGAAAGTTTGCACAGTATGCAGGCACGCAGAAAACAGATGAGGATTAACTTGAGTGAAGAATTTGGGTTTGAGGAATTTCAGAGAAAGTCTTTAGCAAATTCTTCAAACAGTGACAGTGAAAATCATCAACACACAATCCGAGGAATATAAAGAGTTGAGGAAATAGAACCCGTTTCACAATGAAGATAGTGGTTGATGACCCAGTTCCAACTGCTGTGACAGTTGTACATCTGGTTTAGCGCGGCTTCGTATTGAAACCAAAGGACACACAGTCCCGGGACACACAGTCCCTACCGTATTCTCCATGGGCTAAGAACACACAGTCCTCGCCCAACACTTGTGGTAAGTCTTCAGGGCAGACTTCCAAACCCTCACAAACTTGGTCACCTGGCGATCCACAATTGACTGCTGGATTGCTCTAGACCATGACGCCTAACCGTCTGGAGGATGCACAGTCCTCAAAGGTAAAAGGCTTCAGTCCAACACAGGAACAACTTCTTCAGTGATGCTCAATCACTTGGTTCTCGGTTTGTTGTTTGGTGTTTGGGGTATTTCCTCACTGATGAATTACTCTTGAAGACTCTTAGGAATTTGGGTTGCTCTTATGACAAGTGTTAGTTTCTAACGGAGCAGCCAACCGGCTAATGGTTGTGAGGGGTGGCTATTTATAGCATGGGAGCATCCCGACATGATTTGACATCAATGCCCTCAAATAATGTGAACGTTGGTGTGGATAAGACCAATTATGTGGCGTGGCTATCTATAACGGTCGGGACCGTCAACTGTGAGAGTCCTCATGTCACTCATATTCCTCACTTGAGGCTTTTGGTAGGATTAGGCTTGGGTTGAGCATCAGGAGGAAATTCATTCCAATGTGATACCTCGACCCCCTTTAACAGTACGGTGTTCCTATTACTCAAGTGCGAAGAAAGAAAACATAAAGGATAAATCTTCATGCTTCAAAATCTTCAGATTGATTTTCTTCAGGACACACCAAATTCCTCAATTTCAATATCCTCATGAGGAATATCAATTTCAACACAAATTCTTCGCGATTCATTTCTTCAGCATCAGACCAATTTCTTCAACCGAAGATATACATTTTTAGGGGTCGATATTCATAGATTATTTCAAACTCCTCAGCGACTTATAGATCATGTGTACACTCAAGAACACATTAGATACTTAACCTATAAGTCTTCACACCACCAAAATCACTAAGGGGCACTAGATGCAGTTACACAGTCCGGGTTAGTTCCATTCAAATCATGCAAATTAGAGACCAAAACAAGGGCAAAAGAGTTTGGAAAAGTAGATACGATGGAGACGTATCAGCGACGTACGTTGTCTTCACCACAGAAGACGGGGACAAGAACAACTAGAATAGGCGTGCGCTGGAGGTCAATGCCATAACCCCTATGGTCCCCTAGTACATGCACTGGTTGGACAAACTCATCACTTCGGATGCGAGGACTACCAAGCCATGATGCCCACGCCGGGCAGTTACGTGCTAATCCTCGACCCCACCTTCGTCTCCCAGCGGAGCACTAGCCGCTTCACTCGGGAGCTTGTTGATGGTGGTAGCAGCATCAACATCATCTACTGCGACACCATGGACAAGCTCGACATCCTGGAGCCTGAGCTCCAGCCGACCCGGACGGTGTTCCACGAGAAAGTTCCTGCCCACTCCTGCTCCCTGGTCAGCAAGGTCTGGCTACACATGTTGTTCGTCTTGCCATAGAATTTCCTCCACGATCCCGTATGGTTTGAGGTTTGAAAGGACAATTGCTTCGTAGGGTGGTTTTGATAATTGATCAAACCATATGCATCATTGGACTAGTGTGTTTTCCAAGTATGTTTCAGAAAAGTTCAAAATATGTTATGGATTAAAGTTTATGTGGAGATGCCCCTGGATGCAAGAATGGAATAATATTGGCTCAAGCTTCAAGCTAGAAGACTGTTCATTTTATATTTGTGAGAAATCACTTTTGAGTCCATAGGAAAGCCAATACTATTAAAAGGGGGTGAGGTAGTAAAATGAACTGATTGCTCAAATGATCAAATTAGCCACCAAAATACTCATTCATTTTTCCCCACATATCCACTCTGTCAAGTTCCGCATTCAAAAATTCGGTGTCACCAACATTGCTATATCGTACCTACCGATTGAACCTAACACTACTGAAATTCAGAAATTTGCCATCTGCCAAGGCGGACGGCAAAGGGTGCAACCACGGACGGCAAAGTAGACGACAAAAAATATCCGGTGAAGAGGTTCTTTGCCGTCTGCTTTCTCAAAGCGGACGACAAAGAATATTTGCCATGAGGGGGCAGACGGCAAAATAAATGGGACGACACATATTGCAATGTCCCCGATAAGTGTTAACGGCATGCCTCCTCTCTTTGTCGTCTGCCTTCCCCCCTTTGCCATGTGGGGGTAGACGGCAAAGAGGGGAGAGAGAGGGGGCAGATTCCCCCCTTTGCCATGTCGGGGCAGACGATAAAGGGGGGAATCTGCCCCCTCTCTCCCCCCTTTGTCGTCTGCCTTCCCCCCTTTGCCATGTGGGGGCAGAGGACAAAGGGGGGAATCTGCCCCCTCTCTCTCCCCCCTTTGCCGTCTGCCTTCCCCCCTTTGCCATGTGGGGGCAGACGGCAAAGGGGGGAATCTGCCCCCTCTCTCTCCCCCCTTTGCGTCTGCCTTCCCCCCTTTGCCATGTGGGGGCAGGCGGCAAAGAGGGGAACCATCCCCTTTTTTATTTATTTTTTGTTATATCCAACATTTTTAACAATAATGAGGATATATATATATATAGTTGACATAAATAAATTTCTTTCCGTACTCATAACCATATTAAAATAACCTCTTATATCCAGCTTTCAAGTTGCATCCTTACCAAACCATATATTACACCAGTTTCATCCACGTGCATACAAAGTTTCATATATTCGTATACTACAATAGTTTCAATACAACCCATGGTACAAGAAATCATCTTCAAGCATTCCATCAATATTTTCCAAGCTTCCCGTGAAGTGAAGGTAATCTGCAAAATGACAAATAAGAATGTTAGAAGAATAATACTAGATGAAGTAGTGTATATATAGGTTATTTTGGAGAGAAATTAGCTAAGTAAGACCATTTAGGAGCTAACTAAGCTAATTATGTCATTTAGGTGGAACCCTAGCTAACTATAGGTCGTTTCGGAGCTAACTTTGGTAAAATAGGTCATTCCGGAGCAAACTATGCTTATTAAGCCATTTTTGATCTAGCCAAGCTAATTATAGGCCATTTAATACCTAAGTTAGGGGGAATAGGTCATGTTGCAGCTACGTAAGCCTTATTATGTCATTTAGGAGAGAACTTAGCTAACTATAGCTCATGTTTATTAAATAGACCATTTAGGAGCTAACTAAGCTAATTATGTCATTTCGTAGGATAACTAGCCAATTTACCCTTTCTTGGATGAGTCTAAGCTACGTAGAAGAAGAGAAAGAGAAGAAGTAAAATAAGGAGGAGGAGGAGGAGGAGGAGAAGGAAGAGGAGAAGAAGAAGAAAAGAAGAAGGAGAAGGAGAAGGAGGAAGAAGGAGGAAGAAGGAGGAAGAAGGAGGAGAAGGAGAAGGAGGAACAAGGAGGAAGAAGAAGGAGAAGGAGGAGCTGCTTCTCCTTCTTCTCCTCCTTTTTCTCCTTCTTCTTATCATCCTCCCTCTCCTTCTTCTTCTCCTCTTCTTCTTCTTCCTTCCTTTAATTTTTCCTCTTTCTTCTCCTCTTGTCCCCTTCTTCGGGCTAAATTGCCTAAGAATGCCTTTTTGGAGCTAATTATGTCATTTCGAGGATAATTAGCTAAGTATAGGTCATGTTTTATTAAATAGAACATTTAGGAGCTAACTAAGCTAATTATGTCATTTAGATGGATAATTAGCCAATTTAGCCTTTCTTGGAAAACTCTAAGCTACGTAGAAGAAGAGAAAGAGAAGAAGAAGTAAAAGAAGGAGGAGGAGGAGGAGGAGGAGGATAAGGAGAAGGAAGAGGAGAAGAAGAAGAAAAGAAGAAGGAGCAGGAGAAGGAGGAAGAAGGAGGAAGAAGAAGGAGAAGGAGGAGCTCCTTCTCCTTCTTCTCCTCCTTCTTCTCCTTCTTCTTATCCTCCTCCCGCTCCTTCCTCTTCTTCTCCTCTTCTTCTTCTTCCTTCCTTTCATTTTTCCTCTTTCTTCTCGTCTTGTCCCCTTCTTCGGGCTAAATTGGCTAAGAATGCCTTTTCGGAGCTAATTATGTCATTTCTAGGATAATTAGCTAAGTATAGGTCATTTTTTATTAAATAGGTCATTTTGGAGCTAACTAAGCTAATTATGTCATTTAGATGGATAATTAGCCAATTTAACCTTTCTTGGATGAGTCTAAGTTACGTAGAAGAAGAGAAAGAGAAGAAGAAGTAAAAGGAGGAGGAGGAGGAAGAGGAGGAGAAGGAGAAGGAAGAGGAGAAGAAGAAGAAAAGAAGAAGGAGAAGGAGGAAGAAGGAGGAAGAAGAAGGAGAAGGAGGAGCTCCTTCTCCTTCTTCTCCTCCTTCTTCTCCTTCTTCTTATCCTCCTCCCTCTCCTTCTTCTTCTTCTCCTCTTCTTCTTCTTCCTTCCTTTCATTTTTCCTCTTTCTTCTCCTCTTGTCCCCTTCTTCAGGCTAAATTGGCTAAGAATGCCTTTTTGGAGCTAATTATGTCATTTTGAGTATAATTAGCTAAGTATAGGTCATTTTTTATTAAATAGGTCATTTTGGAGCTAACTAAGCTAATTATGTCATTTAGATGGATAATTAGCCAATTTAGCCTTTCTTGGATGAGTCTAAGCTATGTAGAAGAAGAGAAAGAGAAGAAGAAGTAAAAGAAGGAGGAGGAGGAGGAGGAGGAAGAGAAGGAGAAGGAGAGGAGAATAAGAAGAAAAGAAGAAGGAGAAGGAGAAGGAGAAGGAGAAGGAGGAAGAAGTGGGAAGAAGAAGGAGAAGGAGGAGCTCCTTGTCCTTCTTCTCCTCCTTCTCCTTCTTGTTATCCTCCTCCCTCTCCTTCTTCTTGTTCTCCTCTTCTTCTTCTTCCTTCTTTTCATTTTTCCTCTTTCTTCTCCTCTTGTCCCCTTCTTCAGGCTAAATTGGCTAAGAATGCCTTTTTGGAGCTAATTATGTCATTTCGAGGATAATTAGCTAAATATAGGTCATTTATTATTAAATAGGTCATTTTGGAGCTAACTAAGCTAATTCTGTCATTTAGATGGATAATTAGCTAATTTAGCCTTTCTTGGATGAGTCTAAGCTACGTAGAAGAAGAGAAAGACAAGAAGAAGTAAAAGAAGGTTAGAGGTGGAGGAGGATGAGGAGGAGAAGGAGAAGGAGAGGAGAAGAAGAAGAAATGAAGAAGGAGAAGGGGAAGGAGGAAGAAGGAGGAAGAAGAAGGAGAAGGAGGAGCTCCTTCTCCTTCTTCTCCTCCTTCTTCTTCTTCTTATCCTCCTCCCTCTCCTTCTTCTGCTTCTCCTCTACTTCTCCTTCCTTCCTTTCATTTTTCCTCTTTCTTCTCCTCTTGTCCCCTTCTTCGAGTTAATTGGCTAAGAATGCCTTTTTGGAGCTAATTATGTCATTTTGAGGATAATTAGCTAAGTATAGGTCATTTTTTATTAAATAGGTCATTTTGGAGCTAACTAAGCTAATTTTGTCATTTAGATGGATAATTAGCCAATCTAGCCTTTCTTGGATGAGTCTAAGCTACGTAGAAGAAGAGAAAGACAAGAAGAAGTAAAAGAAGGAGGAGGAGGAGGAGGAGGAGAAGGAGAAGGAGAGGAGAAGAAGAAGAAAAGAAGAAGGAGAAGGAGAAGGAGGAAGAAGGAGGAAGAAGAAGGAGAAGGAGGAGCTCCTTCTCCTTCTTCTCCTCCTTCTCCTTCTTCTTATCCTCTTCCCTCTCCTTCTTCTTCTTCTCCTCTTATTCTTCTTCCTTCCTTTCATTTTTCCTCTTTCTTCGCCTCTTGTCCCCTTCTTCGGGCTAAATTGGCTAAGAAAGCCTTTTTGGAGCTAATTATGTCATTTCGAGGATAATTAGCTAAGTATAGGTCATTTTTTATTAAATAGGTCATTTTGGAGCTAACTATGCTAATTATGTCATTTAGATGGATAATTAGCCAATTTAGCCTTTCTTGGATGAGTCTAAGCTACGTAGGAGAAGAGAAAGAGAAGAAGAAGTAAAAGAAGGAGGAGGAGGAGGAGGAGGAGAAGGAGAAGGAAGAGGTGAAGAAGAAGAAAAGAAGAAGGAGAAGGAGAAGGAGGAAGAAGGAGGAGGAAGAAGGAGAAGGATGAGCTCCTTCTCCTTCTTCTCCTCCTTCTTCTCCTTCTTCTTATCCTCCTCCCTCTCCTTCTTCTTCTTCTCCTCTTCTTCTTCTTCCTTCCCTTCTTCGGGATAAATTGGCTAAGCTAATTATGTCATTTAGATGGAAGTCTAGCTATCTTTTATTAAAACACTAGAAATAACATACCTAAGTTAGGGTGAAGCACGGTGGCTCTGGCTTGTTTCACCTGGAGAAGGCTGCCCTACAGAAGGCTCGACTGTAGAAGGGTCGTGCGATGCGTTTCGGGAGATATTCTGCACCAAACATGGTTTGCAATGTGTAGTTAGCATGAGGACACTGTTAAGATCACTCCACTGAAATGAAACTCACCGTGCCCGCCACGTTAATGACTAGCATCGGCGGAGGGACTTGGCCGTTCTTCTCGCACATAGACTATACATTTGGTTTCGACAAGTCAAACATTTTATTTATTAATGAAACGGACATTCAAATGAAATATTTGAAATAACATGAATAAGAAACTTACCACGAAGAGCTCGTATATGGCCCTGTTAGACGCATCATTATGTGCCCTCTCCGCATCCACCAATGCAGTCGTCCTCTCCTCCAGCTCCCTAATTTCCTTATCCTTCTCCGCCATAGCCGCCTACATTGCCTCTCTCTCTTTCTGAATAGCAGCCTACAATACAACTCATTGTTAGCAATGTAATCATATTGGTTCCAACACACAACATAATGCAGAAAGATAGTTGAGTCCATTAAACTAACCTCGATGGCGAGCTCGACTGGCCGTGGACGACGTGTTATCTTCGGACAAGAGCTCGTTTGGCGTGCCTTTATCTGCCGGAGAGTGCTAGGACAACGTATAAGGCCGTCTCCAATGGCGATCGAGCCATGGGGCCTCCCGTTGCCAGCTATCATCACCAGCTCTGGATCAATAGGCCCCTCGCTTGGGTTAAAGTCATCCCCTTTCCTCGCCTTCCCGTGATCTCTGTACTTCACGAGCTTGTCGTGGGAGGAGATGTTGGTGATGTTTTCTGGATGCTCGAGGTCAGACTCAGAGAATGCCTTGACCTTCTTGTACGAGGCAGTATGGGCCATCGCATACAGGTCGTACATCTGTGGCGCCTCCGTCTTATTGTGACGCGCCTAAAAGAGAGAGAGCAAAATTGTGGCGCCTCCGTCTTATTGTGACGCTCCTAAAAGATTGAACCATGCCTTTGGCTTCGCTATGCTTTGCTTTCCTTTCCGTTGTCGCAAGTTTTGCAACGGTCTATCACATAGAGCCTCCAGGTCGATTCTAGCCTTAGGATTATCTTTTGACTTCCCCTCTATGCCGAACAATGTACCAAAAATGGCCTCCGCAATATTATTTTCAGTGTGCATCACGTCAATGTTGTGTGGGCAAAGGAGGTCTTTGAAGTAAGGGAGATCCCATAAGCATGACTTGTGAGTCCAGGCGTGTTCCGTATTATACCCTTTGAAGTATCCTGGACGAAAAGGATCAGGCTCGAGAGCGTTTAACTAATCAAGGGTATGTTGGCCTGTCAACGCAGCTGGTGCAGTGTTTTTGACAACTTTACCTTTGATGAAATTCTTCTTGTCTTTTCTGAACTTATGGTCAGGATCCAGGAATTGTCTATGCATGTCTAAGCAAGAATACTTGCGACCAGCCTGCAACCAACGGAACGGAAGAGCTGCCTTGCATGTAGTGCACGGGAACCTTCCATGCACACACCAGCTAGCGAATAGCGCAAACGCCGGGTAATCATGCGTCGAGTACATGTATCATACATGCATTCTGAAATTTGTTTTGGTAGCCGCGTCGTAGGTCTTGATCCCATTATCCCAGGCTTCTTGCAACTCATCCTTAAGCGGCTGCATGTACACATTCATATTCTTCCCCGGATAGTTGGGCCCTGGAATTATCAATATTAGGAAAATGTTCTTTCTTTTCATAATCTCTCCGGGTGGCAAATTTAGTGGAATGACAAATACAGGCAAACAGCTGTATTGTGCTGCCGTCATACCATACACATTGAACCCATCTGTGCTGATGGCAACTCTAGGTTGCCTTGGATCTTCCAATTTATCCTTATGTAATGCATCGAAGTGCCTCCACGCAAAACCATCTGAAGTGCGTACCAGCATCTTGTTCCCATCCGCATCTAGTTCGGTTCTTTTGCCCAATTTGTGCCATGTCATCTGTATGGCCGTCTCTTCGACCATCAAAAGACGTTGAAGTCTTGGTACGATTAGAAGATATCGAAGAACACTAATGGGGATTTTGGTCTGATTCTTCTCACCCATGCCGTTGTCTACCACAATATACTCAAGCCTAAATAAGGCACATCCATTCTCACAGGCATGTATCTTCTCATAGGGCATCTTCAGTACACGGAGGATTTTCTCTAACTGGTACAGGTTTGCAGACAGTACATGGCCTTTGGGTAGAAAGCGTCCAAATATCGTCATCATCGCGTCGTAGCATTCTCTGCCTAGGTTGAATTGAGCCTTTAGAGCCATTACTTGCGCGATGGCATCCAGCTGACAAAGCTCAGTCTGCTCGTGGAGAGGACGTTTGGAAGACTCCAGCATTTCATAGAAGGCCTTTGCAGATTCCTCCATCTCATCGTCCGAATCACGAGCATCATCAAAGTCTTGCACCATGTCTTCAATCCCGGTACCATGCTCGTCGGTGCGACGACGAATCACCTCAGCTCTGGCACGTTGGTCAGACTCTCCATGAAAAGTCCACACCGTATAATTAGGTGTAAAACCCCACTTCTGCAGGTGTTTACCCATTTCAAACTATGTCTGCTTTTTTGAGTTGTCGCAGTTGGGACAGGGGCACCATGTTTTATGCTGGCCATTTGCAAATGCGGCTCTCACAAACCCCCTGGTTTTTTTAACCATTCATGGGTCATGTCTTTCTGACTAGGGTGACCAGTGTACATCCAAGCACGATCACTCATGTTGCCTAGCTACCTATGGGGGCACAAGAAATAAATATATAATTCATCATCTATATTCATACGCTAATCAAGTTTGTCAGTTTTATTACGTCCATGCAACCTACACGCTAATAGGTAAAGATAGGTCCTAATCCCACCCGAGTATGTGTAGACTGGGTTCGTTTTCCCATGCTCTGCTTCAGATGCGACGCAGAATTTGGGCAGCACCTCCCCGCTGTTCTCCTGATACACGTCTCGGCAATAAGCAGAGAGGATGTGTACCCGGAGAACAACAGGGGAGGCACTGACGAAATTCTGCATCGGATCCGGAGCACAACATACGGGAAAACAAACCCAATCTACACATACTCGGGCTGTCCATGGATAATGTTGGACAATTCGAAAGGATGGCGGTTTATAAATATGCAAAGAAATGCATATTTATAGATGTCGCCCTTTCGAACGGGAGACGCATACTGGTCACGCATACTCATGATTGAAGAAACCTATAGCTAGCAAGTTTCATCGGCACGAAGACCGGGACAGAGCAAATTAAGGGGGTAGGAGGAGAAGTCATTTGTACTCACCAACAAACGCAAGGGAGGAGCTCGTCCAACGCACGTGGCGGTCGTCGAACAACTGCACATTGAAATTCACTCGATCAACACAAATATGATGTTTTTGTAATTAACATAATCGAAAAATATGTGACCTAACTCATAATTTACAAAATTATGACCCCGTCGGCTTAGTGGCGTCGATGGTCGGGGGTGTCGGGTGTCGGTGGCGTCGATGGTCGGTGGTGTCGGGTGTCGGTGGCGTCGGCGGTCGGGGGTTAGTTGTGTCGGTGGTCGGGGGTTAGTGTTGTCGGGGGTCGAGGATCACTGGCGTCGGGGGTTGGGGTCTCTTTGGTCAACAAGAGGCCGAAGAGGTATCGGGGGTCAGGGGTTGGGGGTCAATGGTGTCGGGGGTCGGGGGTAGGGGGTCGGGGGTCGAGGGTCAGGGGCGTCGGGGGTCGGGGGTCAAGGGTCAGTGGCGTCGGGAGTCGAGGGTCAGTGGCGTCGGGCGTCGGGAGTCGAGGGTCGAGGGTCAGTGGCTTCTGGAGTCGAGGGTCAATGGCGTCGGGCATCGGGGGTCGGGGGTTAGTGGAGTCGGGGGTCGGGAGTCGGGGGCCGGGGGTCAGTGGTGTCGGGCGTCGGGGGTTCGAGTCGGGTCTCAGTGGCGTCGGAGGTCGGGGGTCGATGGTCGAGGGTTGGTGGCGTCGGGCGTCGGGGGTCGTGGGCCGGGGGTCGGGGGTCGGGGTCCTTTTCTTTCTTCTTCTCCTCTCTCCTCTTCTTCTTCTTCTTCTTGATCATCATATTATTATTATTATTATTATTCTTTCTCCTCCTCCTCCTCCTCTTCTTCTTCTTTCTTTTATCTTTCTCCTCCTTTCCTCTTTCTTCTTCTTCTTCTTCTTCTTCTTCCTTTTTCTTCTAGTTTATTATTCTCTTATTTTCTTCTAAGTTTTTTTTCTATCTATTTTTTTCTTCTCTATCTACTTTTTCTACCTAATAAACTAACTATCTAATTTCACATAAAAAACGGAAAAAAACTAACTATCCAATTTAATAGACAAAATAAAAAATAAACTAACTATCTAAATTAACTATCTAATTTAAAATAAAAAACAGGAAATAAAGACAAAAAAGAAAAAAAAACGTACCTGCAGTGGGAGGAGGGCAGTGGGAGGAGGGGAGGGCGAGCTCCGGCCCTGGGCGGCTGGGAGGAGGGGCGTGGGGAGGAGTTGCGCAGGGAGGAGGGGAGGGCGAGCTCCGGCCATGGGCGGCGGTGGTGGGTCGGAGCGATTACGGTGGTTGTGGTGGCGGTGCTTGGGTGGGTAGAGCGCGAGGAGGAGGGCCGCAGGGAGGAGGGACGCGGGGAGGAGGGGAGCGGGGAGCTCCGGTCGTGGGCGGCGGCGGTGGGCCGGAGCAGCTCAGGTGGTGGTGGCGGCGGCGCTGGAGTGGGCAGGGGCGCGCGCGAGAGAGGCACGAGATCAAGGGGAGCGGGGGTGGAGTGTGCCGTTAGGGGAGCAGGGGTGGGGGCTGGGTGCCATTAGGGGGAGCGCCCCTTTGCCGTCTGCAGAAGCTGGGAGGCAGACGACAAAGGGGTGGGTGAGGTGGGGCGGGCTTCGGCCGTTAGGGTGGCGCCCCTTTGCCGTCTGCGTGCTCTTTGCCGTTCGCCACTAGGGCCTTTGCCATGCGTCAGCAGACGGCAAAGAGGTGGCCGATGGCAAATAAAACCTTTGCCATCAGCAACCTCTTTGCCGTCTGCTTTGTACCAGCTGACGGCAAAGAGGATCTTTGCCATGCGTCAGCAGATGGCAAAGGCATGAGAGACGGCAAATTTCTCAATTCCAGTAGTGTAAGACAAAACCCTAGACATTTCCATCAAATCGGTGCAACTGAAACTGCATCGGTGCTAGAGAGTTCAGTGTGACCAACATTTTGTTGCCAAGATACACAAAATCAGAATTTCTGAGTTTGAGTATCGGTGCCACCGATTTTGGCCATCTGACCATAAGTCACCTTTTTGGTGACACCGATATCTATATATCGGTGTCACCGAGATTCAAAAGTTCACCACTTTAGTGTTAATCGATACCACCGAGTTGTCCTCTTCGGTGTCAGTGAGTTTGCTCTTTTCGTGTAACGGTTAGATTTTGGCTGCTGCCTATATATACCCCTTCACCCACCTCTCATTTGTGGGAGAAGTACTCAGAACACACACTTCATTTCCAGATCCATTTTCTGAGAGAGAACCACCTACTCATGTGTTGAGACCAAGATATTCCAATCCTATGATTTGAATCTTGATCTCCACCCTCCCCAAACTGCTTTCCACCAAATCAACTTCTCCTACCCATGTATATTTTGTGTGTGAGAGATTTGTGTTGAGGAGACTAAATTTAGAAGCACAAGAGCAAGCAGTTCATTGATCTACTCCATCTATTACCTTTTGGAGGGTGGTGCCTCCTAGATTGGTTAGGTGTCGCTTGGAAGCCTCCTACTTCGTGTTGTGGAGTTGAACCAAGATGTTTGTAAGGGCAAGGAGATCGCCTACTTCGTGAAGATCTACCGTGAGTAAGGCTAGTCCTCCGTGGACGGAAGTCGTGGTGGGATAGACAAGTCCGCTTCTTTGTGCACCCTCCGTGCGTGGAGCCCTCCGTGGACTCTCGCAGCCATTACCCTCCGTGGGTTGAAGTCTTCACTAACATGGACGTACAATAGCGCCACCTATCGAAACCATACCAAAAATTGCCATGTCAACCTTATGAGTTCGATCTCTCTTCCTTACACCTCTATTTACACTTGCATGTTTACCTTATGTTAAGGCATATTGTGTCCTAAGTAAATTTGGAGATTGGTAACAGTACCACTGCGGACTAATCGTGTGCTTTGAGCATTTTTGATTATACATGGCAAGGCACAAGACGATTCGTCGCCCCTCGGTGGTTTTGAAGCACGGTGGTTTCTATGGTTCTCTTTGGTGGTTTTGAGTCGTAGGAAAGCCGTACTATTAAGAGGGGGTCCGCGTCGGAAAGTTTTGGGTGGAATCAACTCACACACGCACACTCTTTCTTTCCACCACCTCTTCTTTGCAATAATGGAGCTCTTGTTTGGTCTCTCCCAGCCTCTGCAAAAAGTTCCAGCGGTACTACCGCTGGTTAACGGTAGTACCGCTCCGGTTGAGCGGTAGTACCACTCCTGTTGAGGGGTAGTACCGCTTCTGGACGGTAGTACCACCCTCTCTGAGCGGTTGTACTTCGTCAGACTTTTTGCGAGTACTTTTCCAGCGGTGGTAGACCCGGTAGTAGTATTTTTACTACCGTGCACTTATGCCTACCTAGCGTAGTACCGCTGGGGATGGCGGTAGTACCTCTGGGGATGGCGGTAGTACCGCTTACCTCCAAGCGGTAGTACCGCTAGGGGCAGCGGTAGTACCGCTACCCCCAAGCAGTAGTACCATGCTGAGGCTGCTGTAAGTGAGGGTAACGGTTGGATTTGTTCCCTCACTATATAAAGGGTTCTTCCACTCCAAGAACCCTATCTTTGACCCTGTGAGACTCCATTGTTGCTCCCAAGCTCATTTTGGCCCGATCTCTCTCCCTAGCCAATCAAACTTGTTGATTTCCTAGGGATTGGTTGAGAAGGCCGAGATCTATACTTCCACCAAGAGATATTTGATTCCCCCCACGAATCCCTTGCGGATCTTGTTACTCCTGGGTGTTTGAGAACCCTGGACGGTTGAGGTCACTTTGGAGCCATATCCATTGTGGTGAAGCTTAGTGGTCTTGTTGGGAGCCTCCATGCATTGTGTGGAGATAGCCCCAACCTTTTTTGTAAAGGTTCGGTCGCCGCCTTCAAGGGCACCAATAGTAGAATTACGACACCTCGCATTGTGTGAGGGCGTGAGGAGAATACTATGGCCCTAATGGCTTATTGGGGAGCATTGTGCCTCCACGCCGCTCAAACGGAGACGTACTTCTTGTCAAAGGGAAGGAGCTTCGGTAACACATCCTTGTACTAGTTGTCATGGTTCCACTTGCGGTTATCTCTTACCTTTACTTTGTGTATATTATTGTTGCGATGTATTTCTTCCTTGTACTAGTTGTCATGGTAGTTTGCATCATATAGGTTGCTCATCTAGTAGCTAATTTAGAGAACCTTTATGTTGCTTTCTCTACCTTGGTAAGAAGAACTAAAATTGGTGGTTTCCTATTCACCCCCCTAGTCAACCATGTCGATCCTTTCAATTGGTATCAGAGCCACGTCTCTTTATTAAGGGTTTCACCACCCGAAGGTATGGTTGACGAAGAAGAGGGAGCCAGTGGACCACCCGAGGTCGTGGCCTTGAATTCGGTCACAAGGGACGACTTGAATGAGGCTATGGCCTCCCTCAGGTCATCCTTGACGAACGAAGTCAAGTCCATGTTTAAAGAGTTACTTGAGGGGTTAAAAAAATCTCCCGAACTGGCGTTGGTGGTTAAACCTACCAACTCGGGATCGGAGGCTAATTCCACCAAGGAAGCGGCTAAAGGTATGCAACCGTCTTCCCTTCTAGACAAGAATGGGACAGTAACCTTTGCCTTGGTTCCACCTCCCCTGGTCTTTGGAGGACCAGTTCATACACTGCATATTAATAATCTTGGTCCTCCTCCTAAGCTTGTTAAGGGGGAGTTTGCTAACTGGGTGTTTTGCATTAAGTCTCCTTTGAGTCACAACTTAACAAATATATGGAGAATCATTGAGCAAGGCTTCTACCCACACGACCCAAGCAACGTCACGCCAAGAGAAGAAGCGGACAATCAATATAATCATTCCGCATTGTTCATTCTTTAGTCTATAGTGCCTCCGGAAGATCTTCCTCACTTGCGTCCTTTCACTCGTGCCAAGGACTTTTGGGAGCACATCATGGTGTTGTACAAGGGAAGCTCAAGCATTCAACGGTCCAACTATGAAGTGGTTTTTGATTCGGCCGATGACTTTGTGATGAAGGAAGATGAGGACCCTCGAGGTGTCTATCGAAGGGTGACTGCTCTCGTTGTTGCTCTCCAGGATCACGAGAGCAAGGATGTGGATGACACATGGATCAAGCGCAAGTTTCTCAAGGCCATCATGGCATTCAACAAAGCCATGTCATCTGTCATTCGTCAAAGGCTAGATTTTCACTCCTTGTCCTCCGGTAAAGTGTTGGATGAATTCATTGCAATGAATATCATGAACAAGACTGCTGATAATGCTCTTGCTCATGTTAGGTCAAAGACAGCTTCACCCAACCTTGCATTGAAAGCCAAGGTTGTTTCTGATGAAGAAGAAGAATAGGAATGGAATGGCTGTCCTGAAGACACTAAGTGTGCTTATGACGAGCACATGGCTCTTGCGTCACGGCAATTCTGGGGCAACAAGAGAAACTCAAGGCTCAACTTCTCCACGAATAACTCGAGTGGGTCCAAGACCAAGTAGAATGTGAGGACATGCTATAACTGCGGCAATGTGAGTCACTTCATGGCAGATTGTCCTTATGAAAATAGGGAAGACAATGGTGGCAAGCTCATTCGCAAAGACAAAACCAAGTATTTCCCGAACAAGAACAACTTTGTCAAGAAACCCCATCCAAAGGGTATGGTGGCACTTGAAGAGTACACCACCGATGATGATGGTGCTGATATGATGGAAATGTCTACTGTAGCCATTGCGACCTCCTCTCCCAAGGTGTCTCAATTCTGCGCCCCAACGACAACCGCATCACCAAGTGCCTTATGGCCAAAGGTATCGATCAGGTAACACCCAGCATTAAGACCACCATCACTAGTGCTCCCTCATTGTTGAACTGTGTTGATGATAGTGATGCTGTGGAACTTAATGAGCATGATTTTAACAAATTTCTGTGTAAAATCAAAGGAGAATCCAAGAAGCATTTTGTTGCTCTTTTGGAACAACTAGGTGAGGCTAATGACCTCATTGAGTCTCATGAGGAGACTATTTCCGAGTTGCAAGGACATAGTCGTGACTATGCCGACGAGATTGCTGAACTATCTATTGCTCTAGAAGAAGAGCGCAGTCGCCGTTTGGCTGTTGAGGGGTCACAGAATGATGATTGTGCTAAATTACAAAAAGAGTTAGATCACGCAATTGTTCTTATCCGTGTGCTTAAGTCGAAAAAGGCTGCACTTGGGGTTGGCCATGAAAGACTCAAGGGAGACTTTGATACACTTGACAAGGCCCACAAGGTCTTGAAAGGTGCACATCTCTCCCTGAAGGAGTCTCATGATCAACTCTAAGAAAAGCTTACCAAGGAGATCTCTCCTTTTGTTTTAATTGATAATGCTTGTGCAACTAACCCTTGTTGTCAGCATGTACATCTTGTGGAGGAAGTCGTGTGTCATGCATCCAAGTCGAGAAGAACCTAAACGACGATTTGAGTAATCAAAATAAAGTTGTAGGAAAGGAGGGACTTGGACTTAATCCAAGTCGAAAAGAAAAAGGAGGAACAGGAACAAGCGATCTCTTACTCTGAAGGACATCTTTGTCAAAGAGGGCGAGGAGACTCGGAAGGAGAACAAGAACAAGGTAGGGGATGGTAATGCCAAGAAGGGCAAAACCATCCCTACCAACACAGCTGGCAAATTTATTACTTCTTATGTTTTATGATGTGCCCATGATGGGCATGTCTATGCCAGATTTGTTGGTTCTTATTATGAGTCCATTGAATGGGCTATTTGGGTTCCTAAGACCCTTGTTTCTAACATCAAAGGACCCATTCAAATATGGGTACCTAAAACCAAGCATTGATCTATTGTAGGATTTTGCTTCCGGTGGGGTGTCATAGTGGAGCAACAAATCATATGACCGGAAGCAAGGACTTGGTGGTGGACGTGCGTCCTACCCCATCTATGCACACCCATCTCCAATTTGGTGATCCTTCAACGTCTAAGGTACTGGGATTTGGTAAGGTGGTCATCTCTCAAGACTTATCTATTGAGAAGGTCATGTTTGTTGAGTCCCTTGCTTGGAGTTTACTTTCTGTTCGTCAACTTGCACTTATGAGCTTTGCCACATTCTTTAATCTGGATATCGTGGCCCTTTTCTGGAGGAAGACTATTAAAGTAGCCTATGTTGGATATGACGAAAATGGTCCCTATGTGGTGAACTTTTCACACCGACCAACTAAGACTGCGACTTTTCTAATGGCTAAAGTTGATGTGGGCTGGCTTTGGCATCGCCGACTAGCCCATGTCAATATGAGATCTTTGCAAAGTCTTCCCAAAGGGGACCATGTTCGTGGACTAAAAAATGTGAGTTTTTCCAGAGATCGTGCTTGCAGTGCATGTATTGAAGGGAAGATTCATGAAACTGCTCATTGTCCCATGACTCTCATTTACACTAAGAGTCCCTTGGAGCTCCTTCACATGGATCTCTTTGGTCCTCCATCTTTTGATAGTCTTGGAGGCAGAAAGTATTGCCTGGTTATTGTTGATGATTACTCAAGATACACTTCGGTGTATTTCTTCAATAGGAAGAGCGAGACTCAACAGACCGTCATCAACTTTGCAAATGATGCTCAGCGCCAACATGACACAAAGATTTTGATGATTAGAAGTGACAACGGCACCAAGTTAAAGAACTACGCCTTGGATGAGTTTCTCAGTGATGAGGGGATCAAGCATCAATATTCAGCACCATACACCCCTCAACAAAATGGTGTGGCGGAAAGGAAGAACCGGCCGTTGATGGACGCGGCAAGAACAATGATGGCAGAATTCAAATCTCCATACAACTTTTGGGTCGAAGCCATCAGCACAGCATGTCATGCACCCAATCGGCTCTACATCCGCAAAGGCTTGAACAAGACTCCTTATGATATCCTCACCGGAAACAAGCCCAACCTCAAGTACTTCAGGGTTTTCGGGTGTAAGTGTTTCATTATCAAGAAAGGTGCTCGTCTAGAAAATTTTGATTCTAGAGCTCAAGACGACATATTTGTTGGTTATGCTACAAACTCGCATGGTTACCGTGTCCTCAACAAGTCCACCGGACTCATTGAGGAGACGTGTAACGTGGAGTTTGCGAAAATAATGGCTCCCAGGTGGAGCTAAGTGGTCTTTGTGATGTAGGTGATGAAATTCCTCCCCAAGCCATAAGAAGAATGGGGATTGGTCAAATACTCCCCATTGAAGAACCCCTTGTGGATGAAGGAGAAGGACAATGCTCTACTCAAGCGGAGCTATCACCCTCGCTAGCCCCACATGATTCCGATAAACAAAGTGAAGACCCTCAACCAGCTGAACAGAATCAAGGATGAGATCAACCACACGAACATTGTGATGCACAAAATGATGTCCAAGTTCTAACACAAGGTTCTGAATCTGCTCAAGATCAAGATCAAGATCAACAGCAATCACAAGATAAATAACAAACCATTGAGCTTTCTCAAGATGAAGATCAAAGTTGATCAGGTGGTTGCTCCTCAATTTCCTACTGCGAAACCTAAAAGGGGCCACGGTGTCAAGGTAGGGTCAAAACCCAATAACAAGGACAAACAACGTGATCAAGTTGATTCCTCTCAATTAACTAGCGCGGAACTCCTAGACCGTCGCGTAGCCAACATAGCATCCAAGCTTAGGGTCATATCACACCTTATGAAGAATGTGCTTGGAAGGTTAAAAAGGGGAGTATCCACTCATCAACAAATTTCAAATTATTGTGAGCATCACGCGTTTGTTTCGTATTGTGAACCTCAACAGGTATAGGAAGCGCTCGATGACGAGGATTGGCTTATGGCCATGCATGAAGAACTAAACAACTTCGAGCGCAATCAAGTTTAGGAGTTAGTGCCAAGACCAAAGGAGGAACATAATGTCATTGGCACCAAATGGATCTTCAAAAACAAGCAATACGCCAATGGGATTGTGGCTTGAAACAAGGCAAGACTGGTGGCTCAAGGCTATTCCCAAGTCGAGGGTATCGACTACGGTCAAACCTTTGCCCCTGTTGCTCGTCTTGAATCTATTCACATGCTTCTTGCATTTGCCTCTCATCATGATTTCAAATTACAACAAATGGATGTGAAGAGTGCATTTCTTAATGGTCCTTTAAATGAGTTGTTATATGTCAAACAACCCCCGGGGTTCAAACATCCCAAGCTCCCCAATCATGTATACAAACTCAACAAGGCGCTCTATGGCCTTAAAAAGGCCCCACGTGATGTTGGAAATATGCCCTAGAGGCAATAATAAATTAGTTATTATTATATTTCCTTGTTCAAAATAATCCTTTATTATCCATGCTAGAATTGTATTGATTCGAAGCTCAAATACATGTGTGGATTGATACGTCTTCGTCGTATCTACTTTTCCAAACTCTTTTGCCCTTGTTTTGGACTCTAATTTGCATGATTTGAATGGAACTAACCCGGACTAACGCTGTTTTCAGCAGAATTTCCATGGTGTTGTTTTTCCGTAGAAATAAAAGTTCTCGGAATGACCTGAAAATTTACGGAGAATTTTGCTGGAATTTATGAAAAATACTGTCGCAGGAATCAGCGAAGGGAGTGGAGCTGTGAGCCCACAAGCCCACCAGGCGCGGGCCACCCTGGCCGCGCCTGGCAGGCTTGTGGGGCCCACAAAGCTCCACCGCCTCCAATCTCAGCTCTATTTAGTCTGTCTCGCCCGGATACAAATGAAGGAGAAGAATTCATCGCGTTTTATGATACGGAGGCGCCGCCACCTCCTGTTCTTCATCTGGAGGGCGGATTTGGAGTCGGCTCTGGGCTGCGGAGAGGGGAGATCTTCGCCATCGTCATCATCAACCTTCCTTCATCGCCAATTCCATGATGCTCTTCACCGTTCGTGAGTAATCTCATCGTAGGCTTGTTGGACGGTGATGGGGTGGATGAGATCTATCATGTAATCAAGTTAGTTTTGACGGGGATTGATCCCTAGTATCCACTATGTTCTGAGATTGATGTTGCTACTACTTTGCCATGCTTAGTGCTTGTCACTAGGGCCCGAGTGCCATGATTTCTGATCTGAACCTATTATGTTGTCGCCAATATATGTGTGTTCTTGATCCTATCTTGCAAGTTGTAGTCACCTACTATGTGTTATGACCCGGCAACCCCGGAGTGCCAATAGCCGGAACCACTCCCGGAGATGACCATAGTATGAGGAGTTCATGTATTCACCACGTGTTAATGCGTTGGTCCGGTTCTTTATTAAAAAGAGAACCTTAATATCCCATAGTTTCCATTAGGACAACGCTGCCACGGGACGGATGGACAATAGATGTCATGCAGATTCTTTTCCCTAAGCATGTATGACTACATACGGAATACATGCCTACATTAGATTGATGAACGGGAGCTAGTTACTTATCTCTTCGTGTTATAACTATTACATGATGAATAGCATCCGGCATAATCATCCATCACCGATCCAATGCCTATGAGTTTTTCCTACTGGTCCTTGCTACGTTACTCTGCTGCTACTGCTGTTACTCTGCTACTACTATTGTCACTACTGCTACTGTTACTCTGCTGCTACTGGTTACCGTTGCCACTGTTGCTATCATACTACTTTGCTACTGATACTTTGGTGCAGATACTAAATCTTTCAGGTGTGGTTGAATTGACAACTCAACTGCTAATACTTGAGAATATTCTTTCGCTTCCCCTTGAGTCGAATCAATAAATTTGGGTTGAATACTCTACCCTCGAAAACTGTTGCGATCCCCTATACTTGTGGGTTATCAAGACTATGTTCTGGCGCCGTTGCCGGGGAAGCACAGCTATATTCTCTGAGTCACTTGGGATTTACGTCTACTGGTCACTATGAGGAATCCGATAGATCTAAGAACTAAAGTTTTGCCCTCAACTATGAGGACAGGTAAGGAACTGTCATCTAGCTCTGCACTTGATTCACCTTCAGTTATGAGTAAGTTTGCGACACCGCCTCCTGCTAGAAATCTTGATATGTCTCATGTGCTTGATGATGCTACTTCTGCTGCCCATGATGCTTATGATGATGCTATGCTTGATACTGTTTTGCGTGATGATGCTATTCTTGATACTGCTTTGCCACTAGGTGTATTCCTTGATGCACAAATTGCTAGAGTTGCTGCTAGATGTGATGATACTTCTGAAACTGCTGATACTATTGAAGTAGAACCTGCTATTTTGCCTGCTAGAACTAGCTCTCCTAGACTTGAATTGCCTGATATGCCTGAGCGTTATGTTATGGAGGGAGAGATAGCTGAGGATTTTCTTGCGTGTAAGGATAGCTATGATGTTGAGAAATTACTGCTCAAGTGGAAAGAAAAATCTTTGAACACTAGGATGAAATACGACCCGAGGTTTGCTACTTCGCCTATCTTTGTGATCGATAAGGATTATGAATTCTCTGTCGACCCTAAGTTAATCACTCTGGTCGAATCTGATCCTTTTCACGGTTATGAGTCTGAAACGGGTGTATCCCATCTTACCAAACTGCACAATATAGCCACCCTATTCACGAGTGAGGAAATGATCCGCCACTACTATATCCTCAAGGTTGTTTCACAAAGTTTATGTAGTTTCTGCATATATATAATTTGTCTATCTTTGGATTTATAAAAATTGAGTTAGATCAGAATTGAATTAAAGCTTGTTTTGCTTATTCCGGGAGTTTAAAAATAGCTTTTAATTTGATTTTTTTTGCTGCTTCTTCCTATTGATCATATCTTTCAGTAGTTTAAGTTTCAATTTTTTTTAAATAATTTTACTTAGGGTTTTAAGCAAAACAGATTCTCTTTTAGCTTTTTTTGTTTTCTTGCATTTTCTTTTGTATTATTTGTTCTTAATTTGTTTTTTTTGTAATTGTGACAAGTTATATTTTGTTTTCTGGTATTTACCAGTAAATTTTCAACAACAAAAAAAGTTTATTTTATTTTTTCTTATTTGTTTGCATGGAATCAATTCTAGTTCTATACTAACTTGTGAATTGATTGCATTGCTAGTTTGATTTCCTATTTTGAAAATACTTATAAAATAATATTGTTTTGTAAGTTTTACTTCTGTTATCTTAGTTATTTTATATTTAGTTTTCTGTTATTTTTTCTATTTTAGTGTTTTATTTTCAGTGTTATATTTTGTTTTCTGTTATTTTCAGGTAGAAGACCCCTAGTTTTAGTTGAAGTTTCTTTCGGATTCTTATTCGCTCTCTCTTTTGTTTTCATTGCTAGAATGATTGCTAGTATGAGTGCTTACGTGAATGATATGTTTGTTATATAGATTTCATCGGAGAGTGACGAGTAGTCTATCAAGTTATTTCTCATGAAAATGTTTCTTCGTCAACATCACCAGGCAAGTCACTTTGATCATACTATCACCTATGTTTTATGCATCGTAGTTCTACCATCCTATGCCCAATTGCATGCTGCTTAGGTACTTGGAAATTTTAGTATAGATTGTAGTATCATGTGGTAGGCACCCAACAACCCCGTTACTTGGCCCAGGACGACAAATTTCATATTGCTATGCTTGAGTAGACGGGATTTCGGTTGAGTGCATAACACGAGTGATGGGAGGTTGATTAAATAATCAAGAACGGTTAATACAAGACTTTTCAAGACCTTGGACGCAATGCAACTCTGGGTGAAGGACGGTTGATCGGCTCCGTGGAGAACCCAGTGGATGACCCGGGATGCTGGAGAGGCCATGACTTCCTACGGAAAGCTTCACCCAGGCTCAAAGAGACGGACGGATATTTTCAAGACCCAAGGCTTACCTGCACAGCCACAAGTCATTATGGGCTCTGGCTTGGTTGGACAGCGCGGCGACTCTGGACAGGCGGTGCTAGCAGATGTAGAAGAACGGTAGGAATGGATGGGCACCGACAGGGATTCAGAGGGACCCATTGAAAGACTATGTTTTGATCATCCGGTCTTCAAACACCCTCAAGTGCGAGGACATACTCGGAGGCGATCAAATCTTGTGGGGAACGTGTGCAAAACTCTGCTGAGTACTCAAACCTAATCGATTAGCCGTGTCCACGGTCATGGACTACTTGAGCCAAAGGAACTGAAGTTATCTGGATTTCTCAACACCATTAAATATATTTGATGAGGGTAATAATGATAACTCGGGTATGAGAACTGGTTGGCGGAACCATCTCATTAACAACCAACTACGTAGTAATATTTTGCTTTTAGCCCCTCTCTTGATGTAGGAGAAAACTTGCTTTTCGCTAAAAACTTATAGCCCCACCTGCCATATATGCATATAGATAGATGATTACTTTTCACCCCTCTTTTTTTGTGACTTGCCGGCATATTCAATATGCTGACCTACACGGCTGCAGCGTCTTATGTTGCAGATATTTTCTTCGACGAGTAAGAGTAAGATTCAGGGTTACGGTCTACACTCAACTTGCCGTTGGTGTTTATTGGGACTCCACTCCCTTGACTGCTTCCGCTGAGATATTTAAGGTATATATCAGTTTTATGCTATTTACATGTGATTCCACTTTGATATATACATTAATGTACTGTGTGTGCCAGCATACTGATCCAGGGATGGCACAGATACACAGAGGCTTGACTCGTTTTGAGTCGGGTCGCTACAGAAATGGTATCAGAGCACATGTTGACTGTAGGACGTGACCCTAGAAACTGGAAATTTTTTAGGATAGGATCTCTCTAAAAATTCTTCAATAACACCTTTTACTTCTCATCTCTTCTGATTTCATCAAATGTTCTCTCTCACCTCAAATAGTTAGACAATCCCCTTACCCCTTTGACCTCATGAAGAATCAACGGAGTTCTACTTCAAAGTAAAGAGGATTTCATCATGCAGTTGAAGCTGCACCAATTGAAGACTCTCAAGACCCGAAGAATTCGAAGACCCTGAAGCGTTCGAATATTCATATGACCATTAGAAGTCCAATCCCCTGTTATATACCCACGTTAGATACGATGATTTGTGAGCCATCATTGGTGTGTGTTTTCCGACGGCCACAAATAAAACCTATTCTCAAAAATATTGTTTGTATTGTGTGTATCTCCCTCCCTCTCTTACCCGTCTCATCCCCAAAACCTCAACCCTACCAGATGGAGTATGAAGCTGGACTTGTAGTCTTTGGACCAATGACCCAACTGGAGGTTGAAATATGGATTTAGAACATGGAGAACCACTTTGGGAGCAACTTGATCTCAAGGAAGTATGAAGTGGAACACGCTCTTCAGTACTTTACACAAAGTGCTGCAATCTGGTAGAAAATGCATCATGCCATACAAGGATTTAGTGGAGCAGAAACCTAGGACGAATTCAAGAAGACTCTGTTAAGATCCCGTCTTATTCAGAAGTGTTATGATAATCCGAAGAAAAAGACTTGTGCATGCAAGATCTGTGGGGAAATAGGACACACCCAAGAGGAACACAAGGATGGATGCACTCATTGTGAAGAAAATCACCCAGGTGAGGAATGCCCAACTAGTCAGGTGACTTGTTTCTTGTGTGAAGGAACCACCCACTACCGAGCGGCGTGTCACATTTACCCCAAGTATGCCTGAAACCCATAGACCCCGGGACTAACAAGGATCAAGTACTATCTTTTTGGAGAAGGAAACTTGTATCAGCAAACATTTTCTTAGGAGCATACGACAACTTGAGAGTGGTGAAGAAACGATAGATGTTTTGTTCAGCTTGCAGAACCAATGGTTTATCCGAACTTCGTTCGTGGACAAGAGAAACTCTGCAACGCTTGTGAGGATGTCCAAGTGTTAGAATACGAGATTCACTAAGCCTTATACAAGGTAATGATTTCAGTGCGACATGGCTTGGCCACCATGACGACTTACTATTATCATTCTCTTGCTATTCAGAATGGTAAATCTGAGAGACTTACCCATAGTGAGAGAGGACGTTCTTTGAAGCTTTTGTTTAAGCCTTAGAATGGTATACTGAAAGCCCCATGTACATGGCAGCTGTTGTCACGCGTAAGAAATTTTACGGTGAGGATGAAACCAAGACCCCTCTCTCTGCAGGATAACCACAAATGGTAGACCACCATGAGAATCGTTGATAGGTTATTTAGAATTGACCACGAGACTGTCAGTTAAGAAGACCCAGTAACGGAAGAAGCTTATATCAACAGAGGAACCCTCGATTTTGATGGAAACGTTATGAATATAACGGGAGAGCATCACCAAATGATTTAGTATGAAGACTGTGAGAAGTCAGTTGCCAAAACCCCAGAGGATCGTTAAAACATTTTGAGGGATGAGTAATCCTTATTTTGAAATGTGGTAGCATCCCACTTTGCCAGAGGTTGGATTTGTTAGAAGACCACCAAACCCTAACCTTTCTTTCTAGCCTCTTAGAATCTCGAGGACGAGATTCATTTTAAGTGTGGTAGGTTTGTAACATCCCAAATTTTGGAATGTTAATAAAATTATAAGATTGTTTGTTTGTTTGCTTGAGTGATTGAAACTTGAGTGAAATTTGAAACTTTCCAAAAACTTTTGAATGAGAGGGAATAAAATGAGTTTCCCCTTCTCCGGTAAATTCAAATTCAATCATTTAAAAACAAAGAGAGAAGGTGACATGACTTCTTCAACTATAAAGAATTTGAACGGAGTTTGCATTTGAATGCTTTCAAATATTTGCCCTTGCTTCTGTATTTTCTTCCCCGAGAAATACCACGAAAATAATTCTTGCCAAGCAAGAAAGAGATGAGGAACATGACCCTCCAAACCGGGGATATTCCTTTGAAATATTTGGACCATAAAACCCAAGGTTTATTTGAAAAATATTTGCAGAAAGAAAATAAACCAATTTAGGGATTTTCTAAAAAACATTTTTTTGAAGTATTTACTTTGGTAGTGGAAAAATGCCCATATTTTTGGATTTATTTTTCTGAAAATTTTAATATATTATACCCCTATATTCCGAGGATATTCTATTTCCTTTTAATCGTATTAATTCCTGTTTTAATAAAAAGGGAAAGAGATCTCTTATCTTAGGAATGTACTTGGGCCATGTTAGGAAACCAATCCCGCCCAATCCCACCTTCTTCTTCCTCCTCACGAGCTTCCTTTTGTGGCCATGGCAGAAGCTTCCCACGAAGTTTCCCTCCCCCGATTCGCGGGCTACACTTCCTTCCCGAGCCTCCCACCACCCCTATAAGAACGCCCCTCCTCTCCTCGTTCCATTTTCCCCATCAGCTCGCCCTCTCCCTGCCCGTAGCCAGGACGCCCCCACCATTGTTGTTCCTGCAAGGAGCCGAACAAAAGAACGCCCAGGATCCCCTGACGCCCCCTTCCTCGCCTCCGGGACCCCCTCCGCCGTTCCCCCTTCCCGCCGGCGACCTGTCCACCTCGCCGGAGCAGCTACCTCGCCGGAGTTCTTCCTCTCTGTAACCCATGGTGAGATTCACGAAATCCCATATGACAGTTATTTCAGAAAATTGCAATCTTAGAAAATTCATATCTATTAGTCTATAACTCCAAATTAGGTGATTCTTTTTGAGTTGGATCACAAATTTTATGTAGTTTCTGTAGATATATAATTTGTCTATGTTTGGATTTATAAAAATTGAGTTAGATCAGAATTGAATTAAAGCTTGTTTTGCTTATTCCGGGATATTAAAAATAGCTTTTAATTTGATTCTTTTTGTTGCTGCTTCCTATTGATCATATATTTCAGTAGTTTAAGTTTCAAGTTTTTTTAAATAATTTTACTGAGGGTTTTAAGAAAAACAGATTCTGTTTTAGCCTTTTTTGTTTTCTTGCTATTTCTTTTGTATTATTTGTTCTTAATTTGTTTATTTTGTAATTGTGACAAGTTATATTTTGTTTTCTGATATTTACCAGTAACTTTTCAACAACAACAAAATTTTATTTTGTTTTTTCTTATTTGTTTGCATGGAATCAATTCTAGTTCTATACTAACTTGTGAATTGATTGCATTGCTAGTTTGATTTCCTATTTTGAAAATACTTATAAAATAATATTGTTTTGTAAGTTTTAGTTCTGTTATCTTAGTTATTTTATATTTTGTTTTCTGTTATTTTTTCTATTTTAGTTTTTTATTTTCAGTTAGAACAAAAAAAACTATTTAGTGTTTGATGTAGTAGACGACTCCTAGTTTTAGTTGAAGTTTCTTTCGGATTATTATTCGCTCTCTCTTTTGTTTTCAATGCTAGAATGATTGCTAGTATGAGTGCTTACGTGAATGATATGTTTGTTATATAGATTTCATCAGAGAGTGACGAGTAGTCTATCAAGTTATTTCTCACGAAAATTCTTCTTCGTCAACATCACCAGGCAAGTCACTTTGATCATACTATCACCTATGTTTTATGCATCGTAGTTCTACCATCCTATGCCCAATTGCATGCTGCTTAGGTACTTGGAAATTTTAGTATAGATTGTAGTATCATGTGGTAGGCACCCAACAACCCCGTTACTTGGCCCAGGACGACAAATTTCATATTGCTATGCTTGAGTAGACGGGATTTCGGTTGAGTGCATAACACGAGTGATGGGAGGTTGATTAAATAATCAAGAACGGTTAATACAAGACTTTTCAAGACCTTGGACGCAATGCAACTCTGGGTGAAGGACGGTTGATCGGCTCCGTGGAGAACCCAGTGGATGACCCGGGATGCTGGAGAGGCCATGACTTCCTACGGAAAGCTTCACCCAGGCTCAAAGAGACGGACGGATATTTTCAAGACCCAAGGCTTACCTGCACAACCACAAGTCATTATGGGCTCTGGCTTGGTTGGACAGCGCCGCGACTCTGGACAGGCGGTGCTAGCAGATGTAGAAGAACGGTAGGAATGGATGGGCACCGACAGGGATTCAGAGGGACCCGTTGAAAGACCATGTTTTGATCATCCGATCTTCAAACACCCTGAAGTGCGAGGACATACTGGGAGGCGATCAAATCTTGTGGGGAACGTGTGCAAAACTCTGCAAAGTACTCAAACCTAATAGATTAGCCGTGTCCACGGTCATGGACAACTTGAGCCAAAGGATCTGAATTTATCTGGATTTCTCAACACCATTAAATATATTTGATGAGGGTAATAATGATAACTCGGGTATGAGAACTGGTTGGCGGAACCATCTCATTAACAACCAACTACGTAGTAATATTTTGCTTTTAGCCCCTCTCTTGATGTAGGAGAAAACTTGCTTTTCGCTAAAATCTTATAGCCCCACCTGCCATATATGCATATAGTATAGATGATTACTTTCCACCCCTCTTTTTTTGTGACTTGCCGGCATATTCAATATGCTGACCTACACGGTTGCAACGTCTTATGTTGCAGATATTTTCTTCGACGAGTAAGAGTACGATGCAGGGTTACGGTCTACACTCAACTTGCCGTTGGTGTTTATTGGGAATCCACTCCCTTGACTGCTTCCGCTGAGATATTAAGGTATATATCAGTTTTACGCTATTTACATGTGATTGCACTTTGATATATACATTGATGTATTGTGTGTGCCAGCATACTGATCCAGGGATGGCACAGATACACAGAGGTTTGACTCGTTTTGAGTCGGGTCGCTACAGCTGCCTTGCAGGAAATATACAATTTTGCTCATGCTAAAGAAGAGAGCCTCCCACAAGCTTGGGGGAGGCTCGTCCAGCTACTGAATGCTTTGCGTGATCACACTCTTGAGAAGAATGAAATACTTGATATCTTCTATAATGGACTTACCGATGCTTCCAGAGACCACCTAGATAGTTGTGCTAGTTGTGTTTTTAGGGACCGAACCATAGAACAAGCTGAGATTCTACTGAGTAACATCTTGTGCAATGAGAATGCTTGGACTATTCCCGAACCACCTCCTAAGGCAACTCCAAAGAAAATAGGTATTCTATTCCTCAGTCCCGAAGATATGCAAGAAGCTAAGAAATCTATACGAGAGAAAGGCATTAAATCTGAAGATGTCAAAAATCTACCACCTATCGAAGAGATCCATCGTCTTGATAACCCGATACAGGTAGTAGAAGTAAATTCTCTACGTAGGTTTGATGAGAGTGATATTCATTTTGATAAACCCGCTAGCTTATGCCTGGATGAATTTGATAACTTTGTTGCCAAACAACATAGTTTCAATGATTATGTTAGCGGACAATTGGAACAGAATGCTCGTATGCTTAGTCATTTAAGTGCTTGTGTGGACAGAAATGTCAATGATCTTAAGTTGTTGAGTAAACATGCCTCTATGGTTACTACTCAGGTAGAACAAGTACTTAAAGCTTAGAATGACTTGCTCAATGAGTTGAATGACAATTCTGTTAGAGTCGTTACTAGAGGCGGTAGAATGACTCAGGAACCTTTGTATCATGAGGATCATCCGAAGAGAATTGAGCAAGATTCTCAAGGAGTTAGCACTGATGCACCTAGTCATCCTAGAAAGAAGAAGAAAGATGATAGGAACTTGCACGCTAGCAACCGTGATGCTGATACACCTGAGAGTCCAAACGATGCCTCTGTTTATAATGCTGAGACACAATCTGGATATGAACATGAGCCTAATGATAATATCAATAGTGATGTTCATGAAGATGCTCAACCTAGCAATGATAAGGATGTGGAGATTGAACTTGTTGATCTTCATAACCCACAGCCTAAGAATAAGAGATACGATAAGAACGACTTTGCTGCTAGGAAGCATGGTAAAGAAAGGATACATGGGTTCAGAAACCCATACCCTTTCCTCCAAAACCATGCAAGAAAAATGATGATGAGGATTTTGAGCGATTTGTTGAAATGATTAGAACTGTCTTTCTGCAAATGCATTTGACAGATATGCTCAAAATGTCTACGTAGGCTAAGTACATGAAGGATATTGTGACTAATAAGAGGATGATACCTGAGGTTGAGATTTCCACCATGCTTGCTAATTACACCTTTCACGGGGATATAGACCTAGGGTAGCGTCATAGGTCTGACCAATACGTCCTACCCAAGGGCACCTCATTATTAGTTTCAGGACTACAAGGGAAGTTCCTACTGGATCGTGACAACATCTAATCCACTCGGTACGGATCCACTCAGACAAGTACATTCCATGCACTCGGATGACAGTCAACCACTCGGCCGTATGACTCACTCGGTCATGCAAATAACAACAGTCGGCAAGACATCTGATGTGGGCTGACATTATGGCATCAATGCCCCATCTTGTAACATAAGAGGTGAGGAGGTGGCGCACTCTATATAAGCCACCCCCCTCCACATAGCTAGGGACATCTTCTTCTTCGTCTCCCCCTGCGGGCTCATTCCTTCCCTGGAGCTCTGGCTCTCTCCATACCATGTAACTCATGTCCATGACAGATAAAACAAAGCCTCTCCGGAGCACGAGACTTAGGGTTGTTATCTCCACTGTGAGAGGCCTGAAGTCGCTAAAACCACTGTGTCACCCATGTGCATCTTGATAGATCATGCTCCGTTATCCTACCCTCTTTCTATTGTCGGAATCGTTACCACGACATTTGGCGCCCACCGTGGGCATGGCGTCTATCGAGCCATGATGTATATGGTTATTTCTTCAGCCACCGGCGGCGGATCGATTCCGCTGGTGCCCTCTATTCAGTTTCATCTTCATAATTTAACACATTTGTCTGTATTGTTCATCTCCAAGACGAGCAAAGCATCACAAGCAAAAGGAAAACAGACATCTATCCAAGCACATACAAGGAGCACCACCGACCTTCAGGAAACCGACTGCTCCTCCGCACGTGGCCGCCGGTGTCGTCTGCCTCATCGTCATCTCCGACCTCGACACTGCACACTGCACTTCATCTGCGATGTCGTCGTGTGGCCCCCATGCCCGGCCAACGGCGCCGTCCACCTCATCGTCGCCACGGGTGGCTGTAGGAGCCTTCCGCCTCATCGTCACCACGCGTGGCCACCGGTGCCGTCCGCCTCATCGTCGTCGCGCACGACCACCGGTGCCGTCCGCCTCATCGTCGTCGCGCACGACCGCCGGTGCCGTTCGTCTCATCGTCGTCGCGCACGACCACCGGTGTCGTCCACCTCTTCATCGTCGCGCACGACCGCCGGTGCCGTCCGCCTCATCGTCGTCGCGCACAACCACCATTGTCGTCCACCTCATCGTCGTCGCGCCCGACCGCCGGTGCCGTTCGTCTCATCGTCGTCGCGCACGACCACCGGTGTCGTCCGCCTCATCGTCGTCGCGCACGACCGCCGGTGCCGTTCGTCTCATCGTCGTCGCGCATGGTCGACAGTGCCTTTCGCCTCATCGTCGTCTCCAACCACGTTGAGCCCCCACGCATGACCGCCGCCACCGTTCACCTCGTCGTCGACACGAGCCTTGTGTTCTCGGCCACTCGAGGGCGACCTACGCGGTGGAAGCGCGGGCTCCGTGCGGTGCGGGCGCGCAACGCTTCTTCCTTCAATGCCGGCCACCGGCAAGGTCTCTATGACCGAGGCGCACAGCAACGGCGACCTACAAATCAGCCTCGACCTGCAAGGCTGCAACCGATGGCCATCCAACGCTTCGTAAGTGCGTGCGCTACGTGGGCCTGTTCCTTGTTTTGATTAACTGCATGCAGGAAAAACGGAAACAGAAGAACGTGGTCTTCATAGTCCTTCATGGGATGGGCTGACGGTTTGCATATGGTAATGGCCTCATTAACCGGCTCATCAGGTGAGGGTTGATGACATCGGTTTCCCAATTAGTGCGGCCAGAACATCTGCCACACTGTTTCCTTCAACGGACAATCGTGCATGCATGCATGCATGCATGCATATTCTCATTTGTGGTTTTTATTCATTGCAAATTAGCAACTATACAGGACACTTAGTCCATCAAAAAATATTCGTAGCTATGGTTACTACTAACATGCAGCGAGTCGGCTGCCCCGCGTGTCGCCACTCTGCAGAACGCGGCTACATCAATCGGCCGCCGCACGCATCGCCACTCCGCAGGATGCGTCTTCAACATTCGGTCGTCCCGCATGTCGCCACTCCGCAGGATGCGGCTTCATCATTCGGCCGTCCCGCATGTCGCCACTCCGTAGGATGGGTCTTCATCATTCGGCCGCCCCGCGCGTCGCCATACAATCGGACACGAAGGAATCAATCAGCTGCCATAGGCGTCATCACTCGGCTGCTCTACGGGCCGTCGCTCAGTCGGACGCGTCGTCATCAATCGGTCGCCCCACGCGCCGTCCCTCAGTCGGACATGTCGTCAACACTGGGCCGCCCCGTGCGCCGCCCCTCAGTCGGACCCGTCGTCATCACTCGGCCGCCCTGCATGCCATGCTCAGTCAGACGTGTCGTCAGCACTCGACTGCTTCACGCGTCGTTAGCCAGCTGAGTCATTCTTCGCAAAGTGCATTCAGTTAAATAATTATTTATGCATTACCAAGTGTCGAGGAAGTCGCACATGACGTTCACTCGGAGGCCACGCCACTGAGTGTACCTCTACACTCGGTTGTTTATTTTTATGTGGGAACACTTCACTTCCGCTTCGTTTGGGTCTAGTACGCAAACGAGTTCAGCCGGATCCTTCACTCTTTTAGACACTTGCTGGTTCTGAACCAGCAATCACATGGCACACCCAGCGGGTGTCTATAGGTGCAATTTACACAAACTATTTCAGAAAAGATCATATTACTTTGATAATTTTTTATGCTGGCTTTTGCTATTTTTCATACACAGGTTACTCGACGCATCCGTGCGCCATCCTCGTCGCTACTCAGGCTCAGTCGCCGCAACAATCATTTGTGCGTTTTCACGTGTACGGAAGCCCCCTCGATGACGTAGTGGACACGGCCGCCCAGCGTGCCGTCAGGGGGTCGGACTCCTCCTCGGCATACATCACTTGGCTGCCCCGCGCGTTGCCACTCAGCCAGAATCGTCTACCTCACTCGGATGCCATGCGCATTGCCACTCCGTGTGGCACGTCTTCATCATTCGGCTGCCCCGCGCACCACCGCCCAGCTTAGCTGCGACTCCGTATCGCCTAAGTTAAAAAGCAACTCCGAGTGCGGACATGCTCCACACTCAGGGACTTAGCTGCGACTCCGTGTTGCCTAAGTTAAAAACAACTCCGAGTGCGGACATGCTCCACACTCGGGGGCTTAGCCGCGACTCCGTATCGCCTAAGTTAAAAACAACTCCGAGTGCGGACATGCTCCACGCTCGGGGTTTAGCTGCGACTCCGTATAGCCTAAGTTAAAAACAACTCCGAGTGCGTACATGCTTCACACTCGGGGACTTAGCCGCGACCCCGTATCGCCTAAGTTAAAAACAACTCCAAGTGCCGACATGATCCACACTCGGGGGCTTAGCTGCGACCCCGTATCGCCTAAGTTAAAAACAACTCCAAGTGCGGACATGCTCCACACTCGGGGGCTTAGCTGCGACTCCGTATCGCCTAAGTTAAAAACAACTCCGAGTGCGGACATGCTCCACACTCGGGGACTTAGCTGCGACTCTGTATCGCCTAAGTTAAAAACAACTCCGAGTGCGGACATGCTCCACACTCGGGGACTTAGCTGCGACTCCGTATCGCCTAAGTTAAAAAACAACTCCGAGTGCAGACATGCTCCACACTCGGGGGCTTAGCTGCGACTCCGTATCGCCTAAGTTAAAAAGCAACTCCGAGTGCGAACATGCTCCACACTCGGGGACTTAGCTGCGACTCCGTATCGCCTAAGTTAAAAACAACTCCGAGTGCGGACATGCTCCACACTCGGGGGCTTAGCTGCGACTCTGTATCGCCTAAGTTAAAAACAACTCCGAGTGCAGACATGCTCCACACTCGGGGACTTAGCTGCGACTCCGTATCGCCAAAATTAGAAACAACTCCGAGTGCGGACACGCTCCACACTTGGGGACTTAGCTGCGACTCCGTATCGCCTAAGTTAAAAATAACTCCGAGTGCGGATATGCTCCACACTCGGGGGCTTAGCTGCGACTCCGTATCGCTTAAGTTAAAAATAATTCCGAGTGAGGACATGCTCCACACGCGGAGGCTTAGCTGCGACCCTGTATCGCCTAAGTTAAAACTAGTCCGAGTACAGACACGCTCCACACTCGGGAACTTAGCTACGACCCCGTATCGCCTAAGTTAAAAAAATACACTCGGAGACTTGACTTTGATCCAGAAATCATATAATGCAGATTCAACAAACATTCAACATGACAAGCACTGGAAATCTTAAACCCTCTGCCAGACTCATCTAGTCCGACAGAGGCTCGGGGACTACACCTAGTGGGTGCACTGAGCGTGCCCCCACATGAAGAGAAATACAATAAAAGAAACATTCTGCTTGGTCAGGTCCACCAACAACATCCAAGTTCAACAGATTCACCAGATTCCAACCAACTACCAGCAGTCAGTCAGAGTCTCAAGATCCTGTTGGTCACTCGGATCTACTTCAATTCTTAAGTTCACTCGGACGTACTACTCAGCAGAATCGATCAGGGCGAATGATGAAGACTTCAATCAACGCATAATTTTGCTAGGCCCTGAAGCACGTTCAAGTTCGGTCTGCTGCTACAAGATTTACATCGACACCTCACCACTCGGACCCTGATCCATTCGGGGGCTAATGACGGGGATATAGCCCTAGGGTAGGGTCATAGGTGTGACCAATACGTCCTACCCAAGGGCACCTCATTATTAGTTTAAGGACTACAAGGGAAATTCCTACTGGATCGTGACAACATCTAATCCACTCGGTACGGATCCACTCAGACAAGTACATTCCATGCACTCGGATGACAGTCAACCACTCGGCCGTATGACTCACTCGGTCATGCAAATACCAACAGTCGGCAAGACATCCGTAGTGGGCTGACATTATGGCATCAATGCCCCATCTTGTAACATAAGAGGTGAGGAGGTGGCGCACTCTATATAAGCCACCCCCTCCACATAGCTAGGGACATCTTCTTCTTCATCTCCCCCTGCGGGCTCATTCCTTCCCTGGAGCTCTGGCTCTCTCCATACCATGTAACTCATGTCCATGACAGATAAAACAAAGCCTCTCCGGAGCACGAGACGTAGGGTTGTTATCTCCACTGTGAGAGGCCTGAACTTGCTAAAACCACCGTGTCACCCATGTGCATCTTGATAGATCATGCTCCGTTATCCTACCCTCTTTCTATTGTCGGAATCGTTACCACGACAACCTTCAAGGGTGGAACTCCCAAGAAACTAGGCGATCCCGGTGTGCCCACCATACCATCCTCCATTAAAGGTAACTACGTTAGAACTGCTTTATGCGACCTTGGAGCCGGTGTTAGTGTTATGCCTCTCTCTCTTTATCATAGACTTGAACTGGATAAGTTGACACCCACTGAAATCTCTCCGCAAATGGCCGACAAATGAACTGCTTTCCCTATCGACATTTGCGAGGATGTTCCTCTTGTGGTTGCCAATGTCACGATCTTAACAATCTTTGTTAATACTGCAGGGGCTGTTATAGATTGCAACAAAGGCAATGTCACTTTCCATGTCAACGGTAATGAGCATACGGTGCAGTTTCCGAAGAAACTATATCGAGTACATTGCATCAATGCTATCGAAAAAACTTCATCGATTCTTATTGGGAGCTTTGAATGCCCCATACCTCGTGTTAAGATGAAGTATGACTTGCTTGTTGGGAAAATACACTTCCCCATTGAGGCGACCTAGTGACTATTCGAAAATTCTCCGTCTTCTTTTGTGATTCTAAAAGGTTTGTCGAGGAGACTTGATCAACCTCATTGACGGATTTCTTTCGATGACCATGTGATGGATGAATCGAGGAGTCACAAACCTCTGTTCCAAGCTTTCACCTTCGGTTGCTTAGAAGAAGAAGATAGATTTGGTTTAGTTTTCCCTGTTTTCTGTTTTAGCATCCGGTAGAAAAGTACCCCGAAAATAAAAGTTCCCCGAACGTCCTGAAAATCAAGTATGATTTTTCTGGAATTTTTGAAAAATACTGAGACGAAGAGCTAGTGTGGGGGGTGCACCAGTGGGCCACAAGCCCTGGAGGCAAGGGCACCCCCTGGCTGCGCCTACCTGGCTTGTGGGGCCCACGTGCACCCCCTCTACTCATTCTAGATCCCATCTGGTTCTCCTACCTCCATAAAAATCGTTTCGCAGCTCAAACCCGTGTTCTTGGTCCTCTTGCTGGGAATTTTCGATCTCTTTGCTCAAAGCACCATTCTCCGAACTGTTTTGGGGAAATTGCTCCTTGTTAAGTGACTCCTCCCTTGGTCCAATTAGTTTTTGCTCTAGTGCCTTATACTTCGCGTATTTTTGCTACCTTGGTGACCATGTTCTTGAGCTTTGCATGCTCATTTTAGCTGGTCCCAAGTAGTTTTGATGCGTAATATGGCCTCTAGGGACTTGTTGGAGTAGTTGCTAGGAGTTTAGTTGAGCCTTGTCCACTTTTCCTTTGGGTCACTGAAAATTTCAGAAAAGGAAGATGTTCAGGAGAAATTATCATGGTGGTTCCTCAAGTAAGAGAGGTCCCCGTCTTGCGTTTCGGGAGCCCAATCCTTACCAACCAAGGGATGCACAGGTACAACCATGTGAATGGCCTTCTAATGAATTCATGATTGAGGCAGGTTTCAAAGACGAGTTTGATGCAGTTGTTCACAACGTTGGACTCGAAGAATTCATCTCCAATAAATGTGAACAGTATGTTGCTCTCACTGCCTCTTTTGTTCGTAGATTCAAATTTTCAGTTGGCCGTGATACATATGTACTGTTTGATCTCTATGACAAATCGTATACCATGGATTTAGAGGATTTCAATAGAATCTTCAAGATACCTATTTGGGGTAGTCTCAATGATCCTCCTAAGTCTTCGGTTAGAGATTTTTTTCTCTCGTATAACTGTTGGAGAAACTAGAGATATTACGCAGGGTACCATGGGGAGCATTCATTTTCCTGCCTTGCATTATTTTGCCCTTTTCATAGGTAGATGCATTAATGGCAAGATTGAGCATTGTCACGTCTGCGCACCCGACCTTAGTATCCTTAAGAGCGCAGTAACGAGTGATAGAAGTTTTAACATGGGAGCTATAATAGCAAGGAGGCTGAATAATAATGCTAATGAAGGGGATTTCTTTGGTGGGATCTATGCCACTTGCATAGCAAATTTTCTTGGAGTACCCATCCGTGAAGGAGATCCCCTGCTCCATACAGCTTTCCTTCACCGCGGTGCTTGGACACGCTACCAGTTCCTTGAGAGGGATGATGAATCCCTCCTATATCGTTTAATATTTAACCGGCAGCGTGTTTTCCATATGACCCTTCCAGCTCCTGCCTTCTTTGAATTTCAGGTAAAACGGAGATATTACATAACCAGAGGACAGGCAGAGGAGTATGAGAGGGAGGGAAAGCCTACTCGTCTCCGTGAGGCAGCTATTCAGGGAGTGGCCACAGAGCTCCCGTATAACCCCCATTATGATTTTGGGTGTCGCCAGGACCATCCTTGGGAGTAGACCAACTTAGGCCAAAAGTCTAAGCTTGGGGGAGTACGTGTTTCTCACCGACCTTACATTCTTGCTTATGCTTTCACTTTGCTTGTCGGTGTTCACACTTTGCCACTGTATCATCCATGCTAGTTTATATTTGTTTCTTGTTTCCTTTTCTTGTGCCTGTCTAGTTTGAGAAAATCCAAAAAGATTTTCTTGTTCTTCTTTTGCTTGTTGGGAGCTTTCCCGTGTAAATAGTTTTCTTTTTCTTTGGGTCAAGGTAGAAGACCATGGTTACAATGTTTAGTGGCTCTTGCATGCATATCTGTTTATCTGTTAATGAGCCATATTACTTTGTCTTCTCCTTTGTGTTTGCCTGCAGATTCCAGCTTTAGTCCAATGCACGAGAATGCTTATTATTGTTCACATCGTTCGGTCGGGCAAGTGAAAGGCAATAATGGTGATATATGATGAAGTGACTGAGCCTGGAAAAGATGGTATGAACTCGATCTATTTTGTTTTTGTAAATATGACTAGCTCATCGTGCCTGATTCAGCTTTGTTGTGAGAGAAACATGTTTGCAATGACAATTTAGAGATCATAGTTGCTGATGCCATGCTTATTTAGCTAGGAGCTTATAATGGTTTGTCTTGGATGCCCACATGAATTTTGATATGACTATGATGTAGTATGATAGGATGGTATTGTCACGCCCAAGATGCGACCCTATCCTCAATTTGGCACGAGGGCCTCGTCAGGGATAGAAGCGCATCTCGTCGTGTCGCAAGAATGGATATCGTTACAAGCACATGTACTGAAAAGAAGAGATATATATATCGAATTGGCTTACACTCGCCACAAGCTACATCAGAGTCACATCAGTACATTTCATAATCATCAAGAGTAAGAGCAGGGTCCGACTACGGACGAAAACAAACGAGAAAAGAAGAATGACGTCCATCCTTGCTATCCCAGGCTGCCGGCCTCGAACCCATCATAGATCGATGATGAAGAAGAAGAAGAAGCAACTTAAAATGAGAAATCAACGCGCTCGCGTCAAGTAACCTTTACCTGTACCTGCAACTCGTGTTGTAGTAATTTGTGAGCCACACGGGACTCAGCAATCTCATTTCCAAAGGTATCAAGACTAGCAAAGCTTAATCGGTGAGGCATGGTTAAGTGGTGAGGTTGCAGTAGCGGCTAAGCATATATTTGGTGGCTAAACTTACGAGTACAAGAAATAAGAGGGGGAAGATCTACGCATAACGGACGTGAACTACTGTTGATCAAATGAATGATCCGGAACACCTACCTACGTCAGACATAACTCCACCGTGTCCTCGATCGGTGAAGGAACTCACGAAAGAGACAGTCACGGTTACGCACACAGTTGGCATATTTTAATTAAGTTAACTTCAAGTTATCTAGAACCAGTGTTAAACAAAGTTTCCACGTTGCCACATAACCACGGGCACGGCTTTTCGAAAAGATTTAACCCTGCAGGGGTGCTCCAGCTAGTCCATCACAAATTACCACAAGCCGCATAGAAATCCTCCATCACGACGCTCGCGATCTCGTTGGATTCACTAGTGGAAAACCTCAACTCTGAGATTACCCAAAGCATCACCAGAATCCCGATGCACAAGATATCTCGCCAAAGGTAAAACTAATCCAGCAAGGCCACCCGGTGTGTCGACGAACCCGATAGGAGCTGCGTGTCTCGTTCTCAGGACACACCGTCTATGCAAAGTGGATGGGAACAAAACCTCGAGTTGCCCCGTGGTGGCACCGCCGACTGCTAGGTGGGTGGACCAACACTCATGAGGAGCACTCGCCCGGGGGTTGATTAAATTATCCTCGGGTTAATTACTCCCTATGCAGTTCATTAGTTATTAGGCAAATGTAGGACCAAAGTTGGGCCTTGCCAGACCAGCTTTAATCTTAAACGAATTATCAAGGGGGTCCCCATAACAACCCCGATCGTGTTAGGAGCGCTCATTTATGGAACATAACACCGGTAGCCGAAAACTAAGGGGGCAAAGGTGGAACAAAACACCAGGCTAGAAAGGTCGAGCCTTCCACCTTTTACCAAGTATATAGGTCCATTAAATTAAACAACATTAATATGGTGATATGACAAGGAACCCATGTTTTCACATGGAAACAACTGCACCTGCAACTAGCAACGCTAACAACATGGTTAAGCAAGCAGTAACATAGCCAATCAGTGGTTTGCTAGGTCAAACAGGTTGAAGGTTTCATGGCATTGTTGAGAGGCTGATATTTGACAAATGGTAGGCAACGAGACATAAACGATAGCATCGAAATAACTAGCATGGCAATGCTAGTAATGGTATCTGAGGAAATGGTCATCTTGCCTGAGATCCCGCTTGGAAGAAGAACAACTCCGAGAAGTCGGCGAACCACGTACTCGAACGGGTCCTCACATTCCGACACTCTTGCGGAACTCTATCGGATCGGAGCAAACCGGAAAGAAACATCAACACAAATATTCACCACACGATGCGCAACATGATGCATACCCTAATATGATGCATGATCAGTTCATCGATGCAAGGGATGGCATGGCAATTCAGATCACGCAAACACTACACATTAAGTGAAGCTCGATATGTAACGAGTTGCATACCGACCAAACTCCACGTTTAATTATTTAATTCACACCCGACTATTTACACGGCAATATTAAATTGTTGTTAACATGGCAAGGGTGAAGCGATGATTCTACCTGTCATACTAGTCGCTTAACACGTGAAACATAGAACGGAGCTACGGCACAAGAGGCATGCAACACATGATATATGCCATGAATGCGTCATGCATGCAAGTTACAACAACACGGCAAGAAGGGAAAGAAGCATATCTCTCCACGGCGAGCGAGAGGGAACCATGGCGGCAAATCGGATAGGATGCCAAGACAACGTTCCTTTCCCGACAACTCGTCGAGATATCGATGCCACGAATAGGGAGCGCGTGCGGCAACGTTAAATAAGGATGGGGTGATCCCGATATCTGGTTCCCATGTGTCGAGGGCACAACGAAAGAGGAACACAACGTGCAATGGCCAACATACGGTGCAACACACGATGCAACTCATACATCACATTCGTTCGTTACACGGCATGTCTCATCGGTATACCTTCGAAGCGTGCATATCGGAGCGGTTCGGTTCGTATCGGACGTCGTGGAAGTCGTGGTCGTCGAGGAACTCGGGTCTCGCCGACGGTAGTCATACTCGGCGTCATGGTTCACGGTCTTCGGTGTCGGTTGTCGAACTCATTTCTCGGGTCGTCGAGGACGTCGTTGAACTCGTCGAATTTGTCAATGACTCACGGCAAGCAGGGATGGTACGCGGCGACGACATGCGACACAACAACATCTAGCAGCAACATCTGGCAGCAACGCGACAGCAACATAGCGGCAAGCTACAACATCTAGCAAAAAGCAGCTAGCAGGCTACATCAGCTATCATTGGCGGCAGACAGCAGCAACTAGCAACTAGTCTACCAACCGGCTACAGCACCTAGCAAACATCAGCAGCTACCATCTTCAAGCACCTATTAGCAAGCAAATCAGGCAAGGCAGCACATCAGGCAAGCAAAAACGCAGGCACAGTAGCACACTAGCAAGACAGCGGCGGCAGGCTACGGCAGCAGGAGCAAGAGCAAGCAGCAATGCACAGCAAGGCAGCATCAACGGCGCAGCAACAGCAGGCATGTATGAGCATCGGCAGCAGCAGAACAGCCTGAGGCGCGGCCAGGCAATAGCAGCGGCGATGGAGGAGCTCCATGGCGCGGCGGCTCCGGCAGGGCGAGGCAAACCTCCTGAGGCGCGGGAGGAGGGAGCTCGGCACAGGGCCTCGGGCGGCTGCGCGGGGAAGGCCGACAAAGGAGGGGGTTGCGCTGGGGAAGGTCCGGCAGGGGCGACCTCGGGTGGCTGCAGAGCCTGGGCGCGATGGGGCATGACTCTGGCGGCAGGGGCGCGCCGGCGAGGCCTCGGGCTGGCCGGGAGCTGGAGGAGCTCCGACGAACGGGGCTGCGCGTGCAGGGGGGAGACGCGAGGCACGCGCGGGAGAAGAGGCGCGCGGGGCCATTGCAGCGAGGGGCTTGGGCGCAGGGGCGCTGCTGCGGATCGGGCGAGGGAGGCCACGAGGGAGAGATGGGGATCGGCGAGCGGGAAGAATTGAGGGAGATAGTGCTAGGAAGGAGGCTGGGGAGGACGACGGGGAAGAAGGGGATCGGGCGAGGCTGACGGCGCACGGGGAGATGGGGGAGGAGGACAGCCATCGGGTCTTGGCGCTAGGGCAGGGGGAAGCTGGGCCTTGGCGTGCTCGGCTGGGCCTGCTCCCTCCCCCTAATAGGTTTTTTTAACACTTTTAAAACAGAAACCTTTTTTAATAAAGAAAGGCTTTTAACAAAGAGGAAAAAAATTAAATAAAAAAATGCCTTTGCTCCTTTATAAATACACCCCAACTTTAAAAATAATTTGGGCATTTTTAAACGAATAAAAACTAAAACCTTTTAAAGAATTAAATAATTAAAACCCTTTTGAAGAATAAAATAAAACCTCTTTTATTTAAAGAATAAAATAAAAGCCCTTTAAAAGAGAAAAGTAAATGAGACGTTTTAAAATAAAACCAAACGAGAAAAATAAAGAAAACCCAAGGGTTGCCCCCGCATTTAATAAAGGACCTTTTTAAAAGAAGACGCTTTTTTAAAGGGGATAAAACAGAAACTTTAGCAAAACCACAAAAATGAAAAGAGAGGGGAGAGGGGGAGTTACTATCGCACTACGACTCGGTGATCACTCGAAGCACAACACTCAAAACACCACACGTGACAGGCGATGCAAGATGCCATGCATGATGCGACGATGCAAACTAAATGAAGAGGCCACAAAATAAAATAACCACACGACGGAAACGGAAATAAAGAGGAATCTTCTGGAACGTCGGTCTCGGGCTGTCACAGGTATCCTCCTTTGAATGATTCAAGTGGCTTGACTTGGCGCATGTTTACGCATCTAGTTGAAACAAAATCTACATAACCTCTATGATATTCATGTTCATGGTGATTTATGTCCTACTCATGCTTGTACTCAATGTTAGTTAATCTCAATGCATTTTGATGACTGTTGTCGCTCTCTAGTTGGTCGCTTCCCAGTCTTTTGCTAGCCTTCACTTGTACTAAGCGAGAATACTGCTTGTCCATCCACTTCCATGAACCCAAAGTTGTTCCATAAGAGTCCACCATACCTACCAACATGCGGTATCTACCTGCCGTTCCAAGTAAATTTGTATGTGCCACCCTCTAAATCTTTAAGAAATAATCTGTTTTGCATGCCCAAACCGCTCATGTGGTGAAAGGGCGCTATCAGTATCTTCCATGTTAGGCGTGTTATCCTCGATATGTGTTTATTCACTATCATTCACGATAAAGGGGCCGGTAATTGGAATGCCCAGTTCCATGCTCAAGTAGAAAAGATAATTGCAAACAAAACTCCCCCTGGATTGATGATTGTATGGACGGCACCCGAGTATTCGGCTAGTCGTGGAGTGTGATTGATTGGTGGTGGGGGAGTCAAAACTTTACTTTTCTGTTTGGGAACCGCCTATACCATATGTAGCGTGGAAGATGGTGAGAACTCTTGGTCATTGCGTTGACAATGAAAGCATGCCACCCAAAATTATCATCTGGGTGCGAATCAATGCTTCCCTCTGCAAAGGGCTTGTCTATTTATGTTCCTGTTGAGTCATCCTCCTCTTATAAAAGCACCAATTAGAGAGCACCTGTGTCATTTTTATGCTTTGCTTTTAACTTTGTTGAGTATGACTGTGATGGATCTTCTTTGCCATGAATTACAATGTTTAGTCAGCCCTTGGTCTTTGAAGGTGCTCTACATTTTTGTTTCGCGGTCTCAGAAAGAGCTAGCGAGATACCATCTGTTCTTACTGCTTCATGATTGTCTTGATTGAAGTGTTGACGTTTGAGACTTATTATTATTTGCTCGCTAGTTGATTCTGCCATTGATATGAGTTTACCGTGAGACCTAGATGTCATTTGCTTATGTGGTTAGCTTGTGATCTTGCTGAGATTCTGGTTATGAGTTAGACATAGTTGCAACAACAAGATCAAATAGAGTTCGCCAAAGTTTTTCTTTTTGTCTCTTTCAGTTTGCCAACTGAATTTCTTGAGGACAAGCAAGGCTTTAAACTTGGAGGAGTTGATACATCTCCGTCGTATCAACTTTTCCGAACACTTTTGCCCTTGTTTTGGAAACTAATTTGCATGATTTGAATGGAACTAACCCGGACTAACGTTGTTTTCAGCAGAATTGCCATGGTGTTGTTTTTGCGCAGAAATAGCATTTCTCGGAATGACTTGAAAATTTACGGAGAATTTTTCTAGAATTTATGAAAAATATTGGCGCAAGAATCAGCGGAGGGAGTGGAACTATGAACCCACAAGCCCACCAGGCATGGGGCCCCCCTAGCCGCGCTTGGCAGGCTTGTGGGGCCCACAAAGCTTCACCGCCTCCAATCTCAGCTCTATTTAGTCCGTCTCGCCCGGAAAAAAAAATAAAGGAGAAGAGTTCATCGCGTTTTACGATACGGAGGCACCGCCACCTCCTGTTCTTCATCTGGAGGGCAAATCTGGAGTCTGTTCTAGGCTCGGGAGAGGGGAGATCATCGCCAACGTCATCATCAACCTTCCTTCATCGCCAATTCCATGATGCTCTTCACCGTTCGGCAGTAATCTCATCGTAGGCTTGTGATACGTCTCCAACGTATCTATAATTTTTGATGGTTTCATGCTATTATCTTGTCAAACTTTGGATGTCTTATATGCCTTTTATATCTTTTTTGGGACTAACTTATTAACTCAGTGCCAAGTGCCAGTTCCTGTTTTTTCCGTGTTTTTGACCCTTTTCAGAGGAAGATTTGAAACGGAGTCCAAACGGAATAAAAGCCCCGAAAATATTTTTTGTGAAACAGAAGAAGATCGGGAGACTTGAGAACCAAGGCAGGGGGTCCCCAGAGACCCCACAAGCCCCCTAGCCCCGGCCAGGGGGGAGGCCGAGCCTCTCTGGCTTGTGGGCACCCTGGACCTCCTCTGCCCTAGGTTTTGTGCCTATATATTCCCTAAAATACCAGAAAAAACCACGAGATCATCGAATATACTTTTCCGCCGCCACAAGCTTCTGTCTCCACAAGATCCCATTTGTGGCATGTTCTGGTGCCCTGTCGGATGGGGGGATTCGGATACGGAGGGCTCCTTCATCAGCACCAAGACCTCTCCGATGATGCGTGAGTAGTTCACCATAGACCTACGGGTCCATAGCTGGTAGCTAGATGGCTTCTTCTCTCTCTTGGATCTTCAATACAAAGTTCTCCATGATCTTCATGGAGATCTATCCGATGTAATATTCTTTTGCGGTGTGTTTGTCGAGATCCGATGAATTGTGGGTTTATGATCAGATTATCTATGAATCTTATTTGAGTTTCTTCTGATCTGTCTTATGCATGATTTCATATCCTTGTAATTCTCTTCGAGTTGTGGGTTTTGTTTGGCCAACTAGATCTATGACTCTTGCAATGGGATAAGTGCTTGGTTTTGGGTTCATACCGTGCGGTGACCTCACCCAGTGACAGAAGGGGTAGCGAGGCATGCATCATGTTGTTGCCATCAAGGGTAAAAAGATGGGGGTTTTATCATTGGTTTGAGATTATCCCTCTACATCATGTCATCTTTCTTAAGGCGTTACTCTGTTCGTCATAAACTCAATACACTAGATGCATGCTGGATAGCGGTCGATGTGTGGAGTAATAGTAGTAGATGCAGAAAGTATCGGTCTACTTGTCTCGGACGTGATGCCTATATGTTTGATCATTGCCTTAGATATCGTCATGAATTTGCGCGGTTCTATCAATTTCTCGACAGTAATTTTTTCACCCACCATAATACTTGCCATTTTGAGATAAGCCTCTAGTGAACACTATGGCCCTCGGGTCTACTCCACACCATATTTTGAGCCTTACACTTTTACTTCGTTGCACTTTCCGCCATCAGATCTCACTTTGCAATCAATCTTGAAGGGATTGACAACCCCTTTATTGCGTTGGGTGCAAGCTCTTTTGTGTTTGCACAGGTACTCTGGACTTGACGCGATTCTCCTACTGGATTGATACCTTGTTCTCAAACTGAGGGAAATACTTATTGCCCATGTGCTGCATCATCCTTTCCTCTTGAAGGGAAAACCAATGCAAGCTCAAGAGACGAAAAAAGGTTTTCTGGCGCCGTTGCCAGGGAAGGACTTTTGTTGCCGAAGCACAAGAATTGATGGCGCCGTTGCCGGGGAGGATCAATTCAAGAACTCATCCAAGTAAGTGTCGCAAACTCATCTCTTCATTTACTTTTTTTCCTCTCATTTTCCTCTCCCCAGTTCTGGAAAACAAAAATTTACCAAAAAAACCTTTGCCTTTTTCGTTTGCCTTTTTTCGTTCGCCCTTTTCTCTCGCCTGCTCTTTGTTCGCTTGTGTGCTTGCTTGCTTGCCGAAGTCACCATGAATGAAAACACCAAACTTTGTGATTTCTTGAATAATAATAATAATGATTTTATTAGTACTCCAATTGCTCCCGCCACTAGTGCGGAATCATACGAAATCAATGCTGCTTTGCTGAATCTTGTTATGAAAGAGCAATTCTCCGATCTTCCTAGTGAAGATGCCGCATCCCATCTTAATACCTTCATTGAGCTTTGCGATATGCAAAAGAAGAAAGATGTGGATAATGATGTGATTAAATTGAAGCCTTTTCCTTTCTCGTTGCGAGATCGAGCGAAAACTTGGTTTTCGTCTTTGCCCAAAAATAGTATCGATTCTTGGGATGAGTGCAAAGATGCTTATATATCCAAGTATTTTCCGCCGGCTAAGATTATCTCTCTCCGTAATGATATCATGAATTTTAAGCAACTTGATCATGAACATGTTGCACAATCTTGGGAGAGAATGAAATTGATGATTAGAAATTGTCCCGCTCATTGCTTGAGTCTTTGGATGATTATACAAATCTTCTACGCTGGCTTGAATTTTGCTTCTAGAAATATTTTGGACTCCGCCTCAGGTGGAACGTTCATGGAAATCACGTTAGGGGAAGCCACAAAACTCCTAGACAATATCATGATGAACTACTCTTAGTGGCACACTCAAAGGTCACCTACTAGTAAGAAGGTACACGCTATAGAAGAAATTAACTCGTTGAGTGCTTAGATGGATGAGTTGATGAATTTGGTTGCTAGTAGAAGTGCTCCTTTAGATCCTAATGATATGCCCTTGTCTTCCTTGATTGAAGGGTAGCAACGCTAGCTTGGATGTTAATTTTGTTGGTAGGAATAATTTTGGCAACAACAATGCTTTTAGAGGAAACTATGTTCCTAGGCCTTTTCCTAATAACTCCTCTAATAACTTTGGCAACTCCTACAACAACACTCATGGAAACTACAATAGATTACCCTCTGATCTAGAGAGTAATATCAAAGAGTTTATCAACTCGCAAAAGATTTTCAATGCGTCCATAGAGGAAAAACTACTCAACATTGACGATTTGGCTAAGAGCGTGGATAGAATTTCTAGTGATATTGATGCTTTTGAAAGTTAGATGTGCTCCTCCCAAGATCAATATGGATGAAACTTTGAAACCTATGCAAGTTTCCATGATTGAGAGCAAAGAAAGAACCGCCCAAATTCGTGCTAGACATGAATGGCTTAAAAAGGCGTGTTCTCATGATAAGAATCACGAAGATCTTAAAGTTCTTGGTGTGACTCCCATTGAATCTTTGTTTTCTTGTGTCAAACCCAATGATGATGGGGCTGGATATGAATCCACTATGGTTGAAAAGAGCCCCAATGATTCGTAGTCCATCTATCTTGATGCTAAAAGCATTGAAAGTGGAGTAGAAGATATTAAAACTTTGAGTAGTAATGAAATTACTACTTTGGATTTCAAGGAATTCAATTATGATAGTTGCTCCTTGATTGAATGCATTTCCTTGATGCAATCCATGCTAAACTCTCCACATGCTTATAGCCAAAACAAGGCCTTTACCGATCATATCGTCGAAGGTATGATAAAATCTCTTGAAGAGAAACTTGAATTGGAAGTCTCTATCCCTAGAAAGATTCATGATGAGTGGGAACCTACTATCAAAATCAAAATCAAAACTATGAATGCAATGCTTTGTGTGATTTGGGTGCTAGTGTTTCCGCGATTCCAATGTCTTTATGTGATGTTCTGGGTTTGAATGAGCTTGAAGAGTGTTCTCTTAATTTGCATCTTTCGGATTCTACTGTCAAGAAACCCATGGGTAGGATCAATGATGTTCTTATTATTGCAAATACGAACTATGTACCCACGGATTTCATTGTGCTTGACATTGATTGCAATCCTACTTGCCCTGTTATTCTTGGTAGACCTTTCCTAAGGACTATTGGTGCTATCATCGATATGAAGGAAGGGTATATTAGATTTCAATTTCCTTTAAATAAGGGAATGGAACACTTTCCTAGAAATAAAATAAGATTGCCTTATGAATCCATGATGAGGGCCACTTATGGTTTGAGTACCAAAGACGACGATACGTGATTCTATCGCCTTATGCCTAGCTAAGGGCGTTAAACAATAGCGCTTGTTGGGAGGCAACCCAATCAATTTATCTTTTTCTTTCTGTTTTGTTTCGTCCACACCATCATAATTTTGTTGTGATTGTGTTTTTTGTGTTTCTTTTTGTGTTTGAGCCAAGCAAAACCTTTATGACTAGTTTTGGTGATGGTTGTTTGATCCTGCTGGAAAAAGACAGAAACTTTTCGCTCCCGAGATGATTTTTCATTTTTATTAAGAAAGAGCTTTTGAGTTTATTCTTTCTGCTGCTGGTTGATATGCCTTTTTCCCAGGCATTCCTAATTTTTCAGAATTTTTAAGGTACCAGAAGTATACGAAGTATACTAATTGCTACAAAGTGGTCTGTTTTTGACAGATTCTATTTTTTTGAGTTGGTTGCTTGTTTTGATGAAACTATGGATAGTATCGGGGGGTACTAGCCATGGAAAAGTGATAATACAGTATCCCAACACCAATATAAATAGAAATCAAGATTGCTATAGTACCTAAAGTGGTGGTAGTTTGTTTTCTTGTGCTAATGTTATCACGAGTTTCTGTTTAAGTTTTGTGTCGTGAAGTTTTCAAGTTTTGGGTGATTTTCTCATGGACAAAGAGATAAGGAGTGGAAAGAGCTCAAGCTTGGGGATGCCCAAGGCATCCCTAGAAAAATTCAAGGACACCAAAAGGCCTAAGATTCGGGATGCCCCGGGAAGGCATCCCTCTTTCGTCTTCAATCCATCGGTAACATTACTTGGAGCTATATTTTTTATCACCACATGATATGTGTTTTGCTTGGTGCGTCTTGTATCTTACGAGTCTTTTATTTTTGTTGTGTCACAATCATCCTTGCTTCACACCTTTAGAGAGAGACATGCACTCATCGTGATTTTGCTAGAATGCTCATCGTGCTTCACTTATATCTTTTGAGCTAGATATTTTGCTCTATGTGCTTCACTTAGATCTTTTAGAGCATGGCGGTGCGTGACTTGGTAGTTGGCTTATGCTATGAAGGCAGTCCCAAAGGTGACAGGTACCCAAATAGGATACAAAAACCTCCATATTCATGTACATTGAGTAGAAAGAGAAGTCTTGATTCCTCTCAATTAGTTTTGATACATGGATTTGGTAATACTAAGAGTTATGTTAGTATGGTGTTGTGAATCTAGAAATACTTGTGTTGAAGCTAGTGATTCCCGTAGCATGCACGTATGGTGAACTGCTATGTTAGGAAGTCGGAGCATAATTGATCTATTGATTGTCATCCTTTGTGTTGAGGTCGGGATCGCGCGATGGTTAACACCTACCAAACCTTCCCCTAGGAGTATGCGTTTAGCACTTTGTTTCGATTACTAATATAAACTTTCGCAACAAGTATGTGAGTTCTTAATGACTAATGTGAGTCCATGGCATAGATGCACTTTCACCTTCCACCATTGCTAGCCTCTCTAGTGCCGTGCAATTCTCGCCGGTACACAAACCCACCATATGTCTTCCTCAAAACAGCCACCATACCTACCTACTATGGCATTTTCATAGCCATTCCGAGATATATTGCCATGCAACTCCCACCGTTCCATCTCATGACTTGTGCCCTCACTCTCATATTTCCATTGCATGATTGTAAGATAGCTAGCGAGATGTTTCATCGTCATACGCCAAGCTAGATCGTTGCACATCCCGGTACACTGCCGAAGGCATTTCCTATAGAGTCATCATCATTTTGAGCTTTGAGCTGTGAGTAAATAACAGTGCGATGATCATCATTATTAGAGCATTGTCCCATGTGAGGAAATAAAAATAAAGAGGCCAAAGAGCTCAAATAAAAAAAAGAGGCCAAGATCCCAAATAATAAAAAGAGAGAAGAGAGAAAAAGAGAGAAGGGACAATGCTACTATCTTTTTCCACACTCGTGCTTGATAATAGCAGCATGTTCTCATGATTGAGAGCTTCTTGCTTTGTCACTACCATATGCTAGTGGGAATCTTCATTATATAACTTGGCTTGTATATTCCAATGATGGGATTCCTCAAATTGCCCTAGGTCTTCATGAGCAAGCAAGTTGGATGCACACCCACTAGTTCTCCTTTTGAGATTTCACATACTTATAGCTCTAGTGTATCCCTTGTATGGCAATCCCTACTCATTCACATTGATATCTATTATTGGGCATCTCCATAGCCCTTTGATACACCGAGTCAATGTGACCATCTCCTCCTTTTTGTCTCACAACAACCACCACACTCTATTCCACCTATAGTGCTATATTCATGGCTCACGGTCATGTATTGCGTGATAGTTATAAAAGGTTTGAGAAAGTAAGTGAGCGAAAACAATTACCTGGCCAATACCGTGGTTGTGCATGATTTATATTAGTTGTGTGAGGATGATGGAGCATAGCCAGACTATATGATTTTGTAGGGATAACTTTCTTTGGCCTTGTTATTTCGAAAGTTCATGATTACCTTGCTAGTTTGGTTGAAGTATTATTGTTTTCATGTCAATAGCATGTTGGGGAACGTCGCATGGGAAACAAAAAATTTCCTACGCGCACGAAGACCTATCATGGTGATGTCCATCTACGAGAGGGGATATTCGATCTACGTACCCTTGTAGACCGCACAGCAGAAGCGTTAAGAAATGTGGTTGATGTAGTGGACCGTCCTCACGTCCCTCGATCCGCCCCGCGAACCGTCCCGCGATCAGTCCCACGATCTAGTGCCGAACGGACGGCACCTCCGCGTTCAGCACACGTACAGCTCGACGATGATCTCGGCCTTCTTGATCCAGCAAGAGAGACAGAGAGGTAGATGATTTCTCCTTCAGTGTGACGGCACTCCGGAGGTTGGTGGTGATCTAATATCAGCATGGCTCCGGCCGAGCTCCGCAGAGACGCGATCTAGAGGTAAAACCGTGGAGGTATGTGGTCGGGCTGCCGTGGCAAAGTTGTCTCAAATCAGCCCTAAAACCTCCGTATATATAGGTGGGAGAGGGGGGCCTTGCCTTGGGGTCCAAGGACCCCCAAGGGGGTCGGCCGAGCCAAGGGGGGGAGTCCTCCCCTTCCAAACCGAATCCTACTAGGTTTGGAAGGAGGAGTCCTTCCCCTTTTTCCCACCTCCTCTTTTTTTCCTTTTCTCTTTGAGTTTCTTCCTATGGTGCATAGGGCCTTCTTGGGCTGTCCCACCAGCCCACTAAGGGCTGGTGCGCCACCCCCAAGGCCTATGGGCTTCTCCGGGGTGGGTTGCCCCCTCCCGGTGAACACCCGGAACCCATTCGTCATTCCCGGTACATTCCCGGTAACTCCGAAAACCTTCCGGTAATCAAATGAGGTCATCCTATATATCAATCTTCGTTTCCGGACCATTCCGGAAACCCTTGTGACGTCCGCGATCTCATCCGGGACTCCAAAAAACATTCGGTAACCAACCATATAACTCAAATACGCATAAAACAACGTCGAACCTTAAGTGTGCAGACCCTGCGGGTTCGAGAACTATGTAGACATGACCCGAGTGACTCCTCTGTCAATATCCAATAGCGAGACCTGGATGCCCATATTGGATCCTACATATTCTACGAAGATCTTATCATTTGAACCTCAGTGCCAAGGATTCATATAATCCCGTATGTCATTCCCTTTGTCCTTCGGTATGTTAATTGCCCGAGATTCGATCGTCAGTATCCGCATACCTATTTCAATCTCGTTTACCGGCAAGTCTCTTTACTCGTTCTATAATACAAGATCCCGCAACTTACACTAAGTCACATTGCTTGCAAGGCTTGTGTGTGATGTTGTACTACCGAGTGGGCCCCGAGATACCTCTCCGTCACACGGAGTGACAAATCCCAGTCTCGATCCATACTAACTCAACGAACACCTCCGGAGATACCTGTAGAGCATCTTTATAGTCACCCAGTTACGTTGCGATGTTTGATACACACAAAGCATTCCTCCGGTGTCAGTGAGTTATATGATCTCATGGTCATAGGAACAAATACTTGACACGCAGAAAACAGTAGCAACAAAATGACACGATCAACATGCTACGTCTATTAGTTTGGGTCTAGTCCATCACATGATTCTCCTAATGATGTGATCCCGTTATCAAGTAACAACACTTGCCTATGGCCAGGAAACCTTGATCATCTTTGATCAATGAGCTAGTCAACTAGAGGCTTACTAGGGACAGTGTTTTGTCTATGTATCCACACAAGTATTGTGTTTCCAATCAATACAATTATAGCATGGATAATAAATGATTATCATGAACAAAGAAATATAATAATAACTAATTATTATTGCCTCTAGGGCATATTTCCCCGAAAAGATTTTTTCCGAAACAGAAGAAGATCGGGAGACTTGAGAACCAAGGCAGGGGGTCCCCTGGGACACCACAAGCCCTCTAGCCCCGCTCAGGGGGGAGGTTGGGACTCTCTGGCATGTGGGCACCCTCGACCTCCTCTGCCTTAGGTTTTGCGCCTATATATTCCCTAAAATCCCAAAAAAAAAATCAGGAGATCATCGAAAATACTTTTCCGCCGCCGCAAGCTTCTATCTCCGCAATATCCCATCTGGGGCACGTTCTAGTGCCCTGTTGGAGGGGGGATTCGGATACAGATGGCTCCTTCATCAACACCATGACCTCTCCGATGATGCGTGAGTAGTTCACCATAAACCTACGGGTCCATAGCTAGTAGCTAGATGGCTTCTTCTCTCTCCTAGATCTTCAATACAAAGTTCTCCATGATCTTCATGGAGATCTATCCGATGTGATCTTCTTTTGCGGTGTGTTTGTCGAGATCCGATGAATTGTGGATTTATGATCATATTATCTATGAATCTTATTTGAGTATCTTCTGATCTGTCTTACGCATTATTTCATATCCTTGTAATTCTCTTCGAGTTGTGGGTTTTGTTGGGCCAACTAGATCTATGATTCTTGCAATGGGAGAAGTGCTTGGTTTTGGGTTCATACCATGCGGTGACCTCACCCAGTGACAGAAGGGGTCGAGAGGCACGCATCGTGTTGTTGCCATCAAGGGTAAAAAGATGGGGTTGTCATCATTGGTTTGAGATTATCCCTCTACATCATGTCATCTTGCTTAAGGCGTTACTATGTTCGTCATGAACTCAATACACTAGATGCATGTTGGATAGCGGTCGATGTGTGGAGTAATAGTAGTAGATGCAGAAAGTATCGATCTACTTGTCTCAGACGTGATGCCTATATGTTTGATCATTGCCTTAGATATCATCATGACTTTGTGCGGTTGTATCAATTGCTCGACAGTAATTTGTTCACCCACCGTAATACTTGCTATTTTGAGAGAAGCCTCTAGTGAATACTATGGCCCCCGCGTCTACTCCACACCATATTTTCAGCCATACACTTTTACTTCGTTGCACTTTCCGCCTTCAGATCTCACTTTGCAATCAATCTTGATGGGATTGACAACCCCTTTATAGCGTTGGGTGCAAGTTCTTTTGTGTTTGCGCAGGTACTCTGGACTTGACGCGATTCTCCTACTCGATTGATACCTTGGTTCTCATACTGAGGGAAATAGTTAATGCCCCTGTGCTGCATCACCCTTTCCTCTTCAAGGGAAAACCAACGCAAGCGACAACAGAAGGTTTTCTGGCGTCGTTGCCACGGAAGGACTTTTGTTGCCCTAGCAGCTTGCTGGACGGTGATGGGTTGGATGAGATCTATCATGTAATCGAGTTAGTTTTGACGGGTATTGATCCCTAGTATCCACTATGTTCTGAGATTGTTGTTGCTACTACTTTGCCATGCTTAATGCTTGTCACTAGGGCCCGAGTGCCATGATTGCAGATCTGAACCTATTATGTTGTCGCCAATATATGTGTGTTCTTGATCCTATCTTGCAAGTTGTAGTCACTGATACGTCCATTTTGCATCATGCTTTCATGTTGATAATTATCGCTTTATCGACTGTTATTATACTTTGTGGTACCTTACTTATGCCTTTTCTCTCTTATTTTGCAAGGTTTATTTCAAGAGGGAGAATATCGGCAGCTGGAATTCTGGACTGGTAAAGAAGCAAGACTGAGTCCTCTGTTCTGCGCAACTCCAAATGCCCTGAAAATCAACGTGGAATTCTTTGGGAATAAATAAAAAATACTGGGCGAAAGAAGTATCAGAGGGGCCCACAAGCCTGGTTGCCTCGGCCTACCCCCCTGGCCGTGGCAACGGGGCTTGTGGGCACCCTGGTCGCCCACTGGCCCCCCTCTTTTGCTATATGAAGGGTTTCGTCCGACAAAAATTCAGGGTGGAGCTTTTTCGTGGATTCTCCGCCGCCACGAGGCAGACCTTGAGCAGAACCAATCTAGAGCTCCGGCAGGACAATCCTGCCGGGGAAACTTCCCTCCCGGAGGGGGAAATCATCGCCATCGTCATCACCAAGACTCCTCTCGTCGGAGGGGAGTCATCTCCATCAACATCTTCATCAGCACCATCTCCTCTCAAAACCCTAGTTCATCTCTTGTAACCAATCTCCATCTCCCGACTCCGATTGGTACTTGTAAGGTTGCTAGCAGTGTTGATTACTCTTTGTAGTTGATGCTAGTTGGATTACTTGGTGGAAGAGATTATGTTTAGATCCTTGATGCTACTCATTACACCTCTGATCATGATTATGATTATGCTTTGTGAGTAGTTACTTTTGTTCCTGAGGACATGGGATAAGTCATGTTGATAATAGTCATGTGAATTTGGTATTCGTTCGGTATTTTGATATGTTGTATGTTGTCTTTTCCTCTAGTGGTGTTATGTGAATGTCGACTACATAACACTTCACCATATTTGGGCCTAGAGGAAGGAATTGGGTAGTAGTAAGTAGATGATGGGTTGCTGGAGTGACAGAAGCTTAAACCCGAGTCTATGCGTTGCTTCGTAAGGGGCTGATTTGGATCCACTTGTTTAATGCTATGGTTAGACGTTGTCTTAATTCTTCTCTCGTAGTTGCGGATGCTTTCGAGAGGGGTTTATCATAAGTGGGATGCTTGTCCAAGTAAGGGCAGTACCCAAGCGCCGGTCCACCCACATATCAAACTATCAAAGTAACGAACGCGAATCATATGAACATGATGAAACTAGCATGACAGAAATTCCCGTGTGTCCTCGGGAGCGTTTTTCCTCTTATAAGACTTTGTTCAGGCGTGTCCCTTGCTACAAAAGGAACTGGGACACTTTGCTGCACCGTTGCTACTACTTGTTACTTGTTACTTTTCACCTGCTATGTTTCACCTCACTACACCATCACTTGTTACCGCTACTTTCAGTGCTTACAATTATTACCTTGCTGAAAACCGTTTATCAGAGCCTTCTGCTCCTTGTTGGGTTCGACACTGTTACTTATCGAAAGGACTACGATTGATCCCCTATACTTGTGGGACATCAAGACTCTTTTCTGGCGCCTTTGCCGAGGAGGGAAGCGCCTTTTGTAAGTGGAATTTGGTAAGGAAATATTTATATATTGTGCTGAAATTTATTGTCACTTGTCACTATGGAAACTGTTTCTTTGAGGAGTTTGTTCGGGGTATCTTCACCACGAATGGAAGCACGAGGGTTTGCTCCTAAACCTGAGGTACCTACTGAACATATCTTTTATGAATTTCCTTCAGGTATGCTTGAGAAACTGCTGGCTAATCCTTTTAGAGGAGATGGATCATCACATCCAGACTTGCATCTAATCTATGTAGATGAAGTTTGTGGTTTATTTAAGCTTGCAGGTTTGCCCGAGGATGAGGTAAAGAAGAAAGTATTTCCTTTATCTTTGAAGGATAAGGCGTTGACATGGTATAGGCTATGTGATGATACTGGATCATGGGACTACAATCGGTTGAAATTGGAATTTCATCAAAAGTTTTATCCTACGCATTTAGTACATTGTGATCGGAATTATATTTATAACTTTTGGCCTCGTGACAGGGAAAGCATAGCTCAAGCTTGGTGGAGGCTTAAATCAATGCTATATTCGTGCCCCAATCATGAGCTCTCGAGAGAAATTATCACTCAAAACTTTTATCCTCGGCTTCCTCATGAAGATCGTACCATGCTTGACACTTCTTGTACCGGTTCTTTTATGAAGAAGGATATTGACCAGAAGTGGAATTTATTGGAAAGAATTAAACGTAACTCTGAAGATTCGGAGCTTGAAGAACGTAAAGAGTCAGGTATGAATTTCCAGTTTGATTGCGTTAAATCTTTTGTTGAAACAAGCACCTCTAGAGATTTTAGCGCTAAGTATGGACTTGACTCTGAGAGAGTAGCTTCTCTATGTGAATCTTTTGCTGCTCATGTTGATCTTCCCAAAGAGAAGTGGTTTAAGTTGTTGGAATTATGCCCTAGAGGCAATAATAAATATAGTTATTATTATAATTCCTGTATCAAGATAATCGTTTATTGTCCACGCTATAATTGTATTGAATGAAGACTTATATACATGTGTGGATATATAGACAAAACACTATCCCTAGCAAGCCTCTAGTTGGCTAGCCAGTTGATCAAAGTTAGTCAGGGTCTTCTGATTATATACAAGGTGTTGTTTCTTGATAACTGGATCACGTCATTAGAAGAATCACGTGATGGACTAGACCCAAACTAATAGACGTAGCATGTTGATCGTGTCATTTTGTTGCTACTGTTTTCTGCGTGTCAAGTATTTGTTCCTATGACCATGAGATCATATAACTCACTGAAACCGGAGGAATGCTTTGTGTGTATCAAACGTCGCAACGTAACTGGGTGACTATAAAGATGCTCTACAGGTATCTCCGAAGGTGTTCGTTGAGTTAGAATGGATCGAGACTGGGATTTGTCACTCCGTGTGACGGAGAGGTATCTCGGGGCCCACTCGGTAATACAACATCACACACAAGCCTTGCAAGCAATGTGACTTAGTGTAAGTTGCGGGATCTTGTATTACGGAACGACTAAAGAGACTTGCCGGTAAACGAGATTGAAATAGGTATGCGGATATTGATGATCGAATCTCGGACAAGTAACATACCAAAGGACAAAGGGAATGACATACGGGATTATATGAATCCTTGGCACTGAGGTTCAAACGATAAGATCTTCGTAGAATATGTGGGATCCAATATGGGCATCCAGGTCCCGCTATTGGATATTGACCGAGGAGTCACTCGGGTCATGTCTACATAGTTCTCGAACCCGCAGGGTCTGCAGACTTATGGTTCGACGTTGTTTTATGCGTATTTGAGTTATATGGTTGGTTACCGTATGTTGTTCGGAGTCCCGGATGAGATCACGGACGTCACGAGGGTTTCCGGAATGGTCCGGAAACGAAGATTGATATATAGGATGACCTCATTTGATTACCGGAAGGTTTTCGGAGTTACCGGGAATGTACCGGGAATGACGAATGGGTTCCGGATGTTCACTGGGGGGGCAACCCACCCCGGGGAAGCCCATAGGCCTTGGGGTGGCGCACCAGCCCTTGGTGGGCTGGTGGGACAGCCCAAAACGGCCCTATGTGCCAAGGATAGAAAATCAAAGAGAAAGAAAAAAAAGGGAGGTGGGAAAGGAGAGAAGGACTCCACTTTCCAATCCTAGTTGGACTAGGATTGGAGGAGGACTCCTCCTCCCTTGGTGGCGCAGCCCTTGGGGTTCCTTGAGCCTCAAGGCAAGCCTCCCCTCCCTCCTCCTATATAAATGGAGCAATTAGGGCTGATTTGAGACAACTTTTTCAAGGCAGCCCGACCACATACCTCCACGGTTTTACCTCTAGATCGCGTTTTTGCGGAGCTCGGGCGGAGCCCTGCCGAGATAAGATCATCACCAACCTCCAGAGCGCCGTCACGCTGCCGAAGAACTCATCTACCTCTCCGTCTCTCTTGTTGGATCAAGAAGGCCGATATCGTCGTCGAGCGGTACGTGTGCTGAACGAGGAGGTGCCGTCCGTTCGGCACTAGATCGTGGGACGGATCGCGGGACGGTTCGTGGGACGGTTCGCGGGGCGGATCGAGGGACGTGAGGACGTTCCACTACATCAACCGCGTTCACTAACGCTTCTGTTGTGCGATCTACAAGGGTACGTAGATCGGAAATCCCATCTCGTAGATGAACATCACCATGATAGGTCTTCGTGCGTGTAGGAAAATTTTTGTTTCCCATGCGACGTTCCCCAACAGTGGCATCATGAGCTAGGTTCATGCGTAGATGTCTTCTCGAGTAGAACACAAAAGTTTTGTGGGCGGTGATGTGCGTTTTGCTGCCCTCCTTAGTCTTTTCTTGATTCCGCCGTATTGTTGGATTGAAGCGGCTTGGACCGACATTACTCGTACGCTTACGAGAGACTCGTTTCATCGCTATGAGTAACCCCATTTGCTCAAAGATGACTGGCAAGTGTCGGTTTCTCCAACTTTAGTTGAATCAGATTTGACCGAGGAGGTCCTTGTATAAGGTTAAATAGAAATTCGTATATCTCCGTTGTGGTGTTTGCGTAAGTAAGATGCGATCCTACTAGATACCCTTGGTCACCACGTTAAACATGCAACAACAAAATTAGAGGACGTCTAATTTGTTTTTGCAGGGTATGCTTGTGATGTGATATGGCCAATGATGTGATGTGATATATTGGATGTATGAGATGATCATGTTGTAATAGATAATATCGACTTGCATGTCGATGGTACGGCAACCGGCATGAGCCATAGGGTTGTCTTTAAACTAACGTTTGTGCTTGCGGATGCGTTTACTATTTTGCTAGGATGTAGCTTTAGTAGTAATAGCATGAGTAGCACGACAACCCTGATGGAGACACGTTGATGGAGATCATGGTGTGGCGCCGGTGACAAGAAGATCGTGCCGGTGCTTTGGTGATGGAGATCAAGGAGCACGTGATGATGGCCATATCATGTCACTTATGAATTGCATGTGATGTTAATCCTTTTATGCACCTTATTTTCCTTAGAACGACGGTAGCATTATGAGGTGATCTCTCACTAAAATTTCAAGACGAAATTGTGTTCTCCCCGACTGTGCACCGTTGCTACAGTTCCTCGTTTCGAGACACCACGTGATGATCGGGTGTGATAGACTCAACGTTCACATACAACGAGTGCAAAACAGTTGCACACGCGGAACACTCGGGTTAAGCTTGACGAGCCTAGCATGTGCAGACATGGCCTCGGAACACATGAGACCGAAAGGTCGATCATGAATCATATAGTTGATATGATTAGCATAGGGATGCTTACCACTGAAACTATACTCAACTCATGTGATGATCGGACTTGAGCTAGTGTAAGTGGGTCATGAACCACTCAAATGACTAGAGAGATGTACTTTTTGAGTGGGAGTTTAGCAAGTAATTTGATTAAGTTAAACTCTAATTATCTTGAACATAGTCTAAGTCCACTTTGAATATATTTGTGTTGTAGATCATGGCTCCCGCGACAGTCACCCTGAATTTTAATACGTTCCTAGAGAAAGCTAAGTTGAAAGATGATGGGCTGGTAATCTTAAGTTGATCCTACAAGCTGGGAAGAAGGATTATGTGCTTAATGCTGCGCTAGGAGATGAACCACCCGCTACGGCTGATCAGGATGCTAAGAACGCTTGGTTAACACGTAAGGAGGACTACTCAGTAGTTCAATGTGCAGTCTTGTATGGCTTAGAACCGGGACTTCAACGTCGCTTTGAGCGTCATGGAGCATATGAGATGTTCCAGGAGTTGAAGTTTATCTTTCAGAAGAACGCCCGGATCGAGAGGTATGAGACCTCCGATAAATTCTATGCTAGCAAGATGGAGGAGAATTCGTGTGTCAGTGAACATGTGCTCGAAATGTCTGGGTACTCAAACCGTCTAGCTGAGCTGGGGATTGAACTCCCGCAAGAGGCTATCACTGATAGAATTCTTCAACCACTACCTCCAAGCTATAAGGGCTTTGTGTTGAACTACAACATGCAAGGGATGAACAAGTCACCCGGCGAGTTGTTTGCAATGCTGAAAGTCGCAGAGTCTGAACTCCGTAAAGAGCATCAAGTGTTGATGGTGAATAAGACCACTAGTTTCAAGAGAAACGACAAAGGCAGGAAGGGAAATTCAAAGAAGAGCGGCAAGCCTGTTGCCAATCCGATGAAGAAACCCAAAGCTGGACCTAAGCCTGAAACAGAGTGCTACTATTGCAAGGGTATGGGTCACTGGAAGCGCAACTGCCCCAAGTATCTGGCTGATAAGAAGGCGGCCAAAGAAAAATCAGGTATATTTGATATACATGTTATTGATGTGTACTTAACCGGCTCTCGTAGTAGTGCCTGGGTATTCGATACCGGTTATGTTGCTCATATTTGCAACTCGAAACAGGAACTCCGGAATAGGCGAAGGCTGGCAAAAGATGAAGTGACGATGCGCGTAGGAAATGGTTCCAAGGTTGATGCAATCGCCATCGGCACAGTTTCACTTCAGTTACCATCAGGATTACTTATGAACTTGAATAATTGTTATTTAGTGCCTGCGTTGAGCATGAACATTATATCTGGATCTTGTTTATTGCGAGACGGTTACTCTTTTAAGTCAGAGAATAATGGTTGTTCTATTTCTATGAGTAACATCTTTTATGGTCATGCACCCAATGTGAGAGGATTGTTCATATTGAATCTTGATAGTGATTCACATATACATAACATTGAGACCAAAAGAGCTAGAGTTAACAATGATAGCGCCATGTTTTTGTGGCACTGCCGCTTAGGTCATATTGGTGTAAAGCGCATGAAGAAACTCCATACCGATGGACTTTTGGAGTCACTTGACTTTGATTCACTTGACACGTGCGAACCATGCCTTATGGGCAAGATGGCTAAAACTCCGTTCTCCGGAACAATGGAGCGTGCCAGTGACTTATTGGAAATCATACATACCGATGTGTGCGGTCCGATGAGCGTGGAGGCACGCAGCGGATATCGTTATTTTCTCACCTTCACTGACGATTTGAGTAGATATGGTTATGTCTACTTAATGAAGCACAAGTCTCAAACATTTGAAAAGTTCAAGCAGTTTCAGAGTGAAGTTGAAAATCATCGTAACAAGAAGATTAAGTTCCTACGGTCTGATCGTGGGGGTGAATATCTGAGTTTCAAGTTTGGTGCTCACTTAAGACAATGTCGAATTGTTTCACAGTTGACACCGCCTGGAACACCACAGCGTAATGGTGTGTCCGAATGTCGTAATCGTACTTTATTAGAGATGGTGCGATCTATGATGTCTCTTACCGATTTGCCGTTATCGTTTTGGGGTTATGCATTAGACACAACTGCATTCACTTTAAATAGGGCACCATCAAAATCCATTGAGACAACACCATACGAACTGTGGTATGGCAAAAGGCCAAAGTTGTCGTTTCTTAAAGTTTGGGGATGTGATGCTTATGTCAAAAAGCATGGGCCTAAAAAGCTGGAACCCAAAGCAGAAAAGTGCATCTTCATAGGTTACCCAAAAGAGACATTTGGGTACACCTTCTATCTCAAATCCGAGGGCAAAGTGTTCGTTGCTAAAAACGGAGCTTTTTTCGAGAAGGAGTTTCTCTCGAGAGAATTGAGTGGGAGGAAGATAGAACTTGATGAGGTTGTCGAACCTCTCATCCCTCTGGATGGTGGCGCAGGGCAAGGGGAAGCCCCTGTCGTTGCGACGCCGGTTGAGGAGGAAGTTAATGATGATGATCATGAAACTCTGGTTCAAGTTCCTATCGAACCACGCAGGTCGACGAGACCACGTGCTGCTCCAGAGTGGTACGGTAATCCCGTTTTGTCAATCATGTTGTTAGACAACAATGAACCTGCAAATTTTGAAGAAGCAATGGTGGGCCCAGATTCCAACAAATGGCTGGAGGCCATGAAGTCCGAGATAGGATCCATGTATGAAAACAAAGTGTGGACTTTGGAAGTACTACCTGAGGGCCGCAAGGCTATTCAGAACAAATGGATCTTTAAGAAGAAGACGGACGCTGATGGCAATGTGACCGTTTATAAAGCTCGACTTGTGGCAAAAGGTTTTTCACAAGTTCAAGGAGTTGACTACGATGAGACATTCTTACCCGTAGCGATGCTTAAGTCCGTCAGAATCATGTTAGCAATAGCTGCATTTTTCGATTATGAAATCCGGCAGATGGATGTCAAAACGGCGTTCCTTAACGGTTTCCTTAAGGAAGAGTTGTATATGATGCAACCCGAAGGTTTTGTCGATCCTAAGGATGCTAACAAGGTGTACAAGCTCCAACGATCCATTTATGGACTGGTGCAAGCATCTCGGAGTTGGAACAAACGCTCTGATGAGGTGATCAAAGCATTTGGGTTTATACAAGTGGTTGGAGAATCTTGTATTTACAAGAAAGTGAGTGGGAGCTCTGTGGCGTTTCTAATATTATATGTGGATGAAATATTGCTGATTGGAAACAACGTAGAGTTTTTGGAGAGCATAAAGGATTACTTGAATAAAAGTTTCTGTATGAAGGACCTAGGAGAAGCTGCTTACATTCTAGGCATAAAGATCTACAGAGATAGATCGAAACGCCTGATAGGACTTTCACAAAGCACATACCTTGATAAAGTTTTGAACAAGTTCAAAATGGAACAGTCCAAGAAAGGGTTCTTGCCATTTTTACAAGGTACGAGATTGAGTAAGACTCAGTGCCCAGCAACTGATAAAGATAGAGAGCATATGAGCACCGTCCCCTATGCTTCAGCCGTAGGATCTATCATGTATGCAATGTTGTGCACTAGACAAGACGTTAGCCTGGCCATAAGTATGGCAGGCAAGTTCCAGAGTAATCCAGGAGTGGATCACTGGACGGTGGTCAAGAATATCCTGGAGTACCTGAAAAGGACTAAGGAGATGTTTCTCGTGTATGGAGGTGACGAAGAGCTCGCCGTAAAGGGTTACGTCGATGCAAGCTTTGACACAGACCGGATACGTATTTATTCTTAATGGGGGTGCAGTAAGCTGGTGCAGTTCCAAGAAAAGCGTCATAGCTGATTCTACATGTGAAGTGGAGTACATGGCTGCCTCGGAGGCGGATAAGGAGGGTGTCTAGATGAAGCAGTTCATGACAGATCTTGGAGTGGTGCCAAGCGCACTGAATCCAATAACTTTGTTCTGTGACAACACAGGTGCCATTGCCTTAGCAAAGGAACCAAGGTTTCACAAGAAGATCAGACACATCAACCGATGCTTCAACCTCATCCGCGACTACGTCGAAGGGGAGGACGTGAATATATGCAGAGTGCACACTGATCTGAATGTAGCAGACCCGCTGACTAAACCTCTTCCACGGGCAAAGCATGATCAACACCAGAACTGTATGGGAGTTAGATTTATTACAATGTAATTTGCATGATGATGTGAGGGCTAGATTATTGACTCTAGTGCAAGTGGGAGACTATTGGAATTATGCCCTAGAGGCAATAATAAATATAGTTATTATTATAATTCCTGTATCAGGATAATCGTTTATTGTCCATGCTATAATTGTATTGAATGAAGACTTATATACATGTGTGGATATATAGACAAAACACTCTCCCTAGCAAGCCTCTAGTTGGCTAGCCAGTTGATCAAAGATAGTCAGGGTCTTCTGATTATACACAAGGTGTTGTTGCTTGATAACTGGATCACGTCATTAGAAGAATCACGTGATGGACTAGACCCAAACTAATAGACGTAGCATGTTGATCGTGTCATTTTGTTGCTACTGTTTTCTGTTTGTCAAGTATTTGTTCCTATGACCATGAGATCTTATAACTCACTGAAACCGGAGGAATGCTTTGTGTGTATCAAACGTCGCAATGTAACTGGGTGACTATAAAGATGCTCTACAGGTATCTCCGAAGGTGTTCGTTGAGTTAGTATGGATCGAGACTGGGATTTGTCACTCCGTGTGACGGAGAGGTATCTCGGGGCCCACTCGGTAATACAACATCACACACAAGCCTTGCAAGCAATGTGACTTAGTGTAAGTTGCGGGATCTTGTATTATGGAACGAGTGAAGAGACTTGCTGGTAAACAAGATTGAAATAGGTATGCGGATATTGACGATCGAATCTGGGGCAAGTAACATACCGAAGGACAAAGGGAATGACATACGGGATTATATGAATCCTTGGCACTGAGGTTCAAACGATAAGATCTTCGTAGAATATGTGGGATCCAATATGGGCATCCAGGTCCCGCTATTGGATATTGACCGAGGAGTCACTCGGGTCATGTCTACATAGTTCTCGAACCCGCAGGGTCTGCACACTTAAGGCTCGACGTTGTTTTATGCGTATTTGAGTTATATGGTTGGTTACTGAATGTTGTTCGGAGTCCCGGATGATATCACGGACGTCACGAGGGTTTCCGGAATGGTCCGGAAACGAAGATTGATATATAGGATGACCTCATTTGATTACCGGAAGGTTTTCGGAGTTACCGGGAATGTACCGGGAATGACGAATGGGTTCCGGATGTTCACTGGGGGGGGGCAACCCACCCTGGGGAAGCCCATAGGCCTTGGGGGTGGCGCACCAGCCCTTGGTGGGCTGGTGGGACAGAACAAAACGGCCCTATGCGCCAAGGATAGAAAATCAAAGAGAAAGAAAAAAAAAGGAGGTGGGAAAGGAGAGAAGGACTCCACTTTCCAATCCTAGTTGGACTAGGATTGGAGGAGGACTCCTCCTCCCTTGGTGGCGCAGCCCTTGGGGCTCCTTGAGCCTCAAGGCAAGCCTCCCCTCCATCCTCCTATATATATGGAGCAATTAGGGCTGATTTGAGACAACTTTTTCAAGGCAGCCCGACCACATACCTCCACGGTTTTACCTCTAGATCGCGTTTCTGCGGAGCTCGGGCGGAGCCCTGCCGAGATAAGATCATCACCAACCTCCGGAGCGCCGTCACTCTGCCGGAGAACTCATCTACCTCTCCGTCTCTCTTGCTGGATCAAGAAGGCCGAGATCATCGTCGAGCTGTACGTGTGCTGAACGCGGAGGTGCCGTCCGTTCGGCACTAGATCGTGGGACGGATCGCGAGACGGTTCATGGGACGGTTCGCGGGGCGGATCGAGGGACGTGAGGACGTTCCCCTACATCAACGCGTTCACTAACGCTTCTACTGTGCGATCTACAAGGGTACGTAGATCGGAAATCCCCTCTCGTAGATGAACATCACCATGATAGGTCTTCGTGCGCGTAGGAAAATTTTTGTTTCCCATGCGACGTTCCCCAACATAAGTATCATCCTCCTGTAGAAGTCAACATAGTTAAACCCAATATAGTTGAAGAGAAAGTCATTGCCTTTAGTGATCCTATTGTTCCTTGTGCCTACACTGAGAAACCACCTTACCCTGCTAGGAAAAAGGATTATTCTAAAGCTCCAACTGTGATACGTAGGGGTTACATTAGACCACTTGCACCCCTGAGGAAATTAGAGTTGAACCTAGTGTTTCTATTATCAAAGATATCTTAGCCGAAGACATAGACAGGCATGTTATCAAATTCTGTGAGGACTCCGCTAGAATTGCCAAACCTCACGCGGAAGACAAATACGGACCTGTAGTTAGACTGCCCGTTGTTTTTGTCAAGATAGGAGATCACTGTTATCATGGTTTATGTGATATGGGTGCTAGTGTTAGTGCAATACCCCGGTCCCTATATGATGAAATCAAAGATGAGATTACACCTACTGAGTTAGAACCCATTGATGTCGCTATTACGCTAGCTAATAGAGACACTATCTGCCCTCTGGGAATTGTGAGAGACGTAGAAGTCATGTGTGGTTAGACGAAGTATCCTACTGATTTCCTCATCCTTGCTACTGTACAAGATAGCTTTTGTCCCATCATATTTGGTAGACCATTCCTCAATATTGTCAATGCTCATATTGATTGCATTAAACAGACTGTCACTGTTAGTTTCGAGGGTGTGTATCATGAATTTAACTTCTCCAAGTTTGGAAGACAACCCCATGAAAAAGAGTCCTTTGGTAGGGATGAAATCATTGCTCTTGCCTCTATTGCTGTACCTCCTACGGATCCTTTAGAGCAATAATTTCTTGAGCATGAAAATGATATGCATATGGATGAAAGAGATGAGATAGATAAAATTGTTTTAGAACAATATCCTATTCTCAAGAATAATCTACCTATTGAACTACTTGGGGATCCTCCCCCAACAAAGGGTGATCCTGTGTTCGAGCTAAAACAGTTACCAGATACTCTTAAGTATGCCTATCTTGATGAGAAGGAGATATATCATGTTATTATTAGTGCTCACCTCTCGAATCGCGAAGAGAAGAAGTTATTAAAAACTTTGAGGAAGCACCATGCTACTATTGGATATACTCTTGATGATATAAAGGGTATTAGTCCCACTCTATGTCAGCACAAGATTAAAACCGATCCTGATTCTAAGCCAGTTGTTGATCATCAATGGAGATTAAATCCGAGGATGAAACAGGTCGTGAGGAAAGAAATATTAAAGCTTCTGGAGGCAGGAATCATTTATCCTGTTGCTCATAGTGATTGGGTAAGCCGAGTACATTACGTACCTAAGAAGGGAGGTATCACCGTTGTTCCTAATGATAAGAATGAACTAATCCCACAAAGGATTATTACTGTCTATAGGATGGTGATAGACTTCCGGAAACTGAGCAAGGCAACCAGGAAAGACCATTATCCTTTGTCGTTTATCGACCAAATGCTAGAAAGGCTATCTAAACATACACACTTCTGATTTCTAGACTGTTATTCAGGTTTCTCGCAAACACCTGTTGCACAATCTGATCAGGAGAAAACCACTTTCATGTGCCCCTTCGGTACCTTTGCTTATAGACGTATGCCTTTTGGCTTATGCAATGCACCTGCCACCTTTCAAAGATGTATGATGGCAATATTCTCTGACTTTTGTGAAAAGATCGTTGAGGTTTTCATGGATGATTTCTCCGTTTACGGTTCTTCCTTTTACGATTGCCTCAGCAACCTTGATCGAGTCTTACAGACATGCAAAGATACCAACCTCGTCTTGAACTGGGAGAAGTGCCACTTCATGGTTAATGATGGCATCGTCTTAGGACACAAAATCTCTAAGAAAGGCATTGAAGTTGATAAGGCTAACGTTGATGCAATTGAGAAAATGCCTTGCCCCACAGATATTAGAGGTATACAAAGTTTCCTAGGTCATGCTGGTTTCTATAGAAGGTTCATTAAAGACTTCTCTAAGATTTCTAGGCCTCTTACCAACCTCTTGAAGAAGGATGTTCCTTTTGTTTTTGATGAGGATTGTGAGGAAGCTTTCAAAATACTTAAGAAGGCCTTGATAACCGCACCTATTGTTCAACCACCTGATTGGAACTTGCCCTTTGAAATCATGTGCGATGCTAGTGATTATGTTGTTGGTGCTGTTCTAGGACAAAGAGTTGACAAGAAGTTGAATGTCATCCACTACGCTAGTAAAACTCTAGACAGTGCCCAAAGAAACTATGCCACTACGGAGAAGGAGTTTTTAGCAGTCGTGTTTGCATGTGAAAAGTTAAGATCTTATATAGTTGACTCCAAAGTCACTATTCACTCTGATCATGCTGCTATTAAGTACCTTATGGAGAAGAAGGACGCTAAGCCTAGGCTAATAAGATGGGTTCTCCTGCTACAGGAATTTGATTTGCATGTTGTTGACCGAAAGGGTGCTAATAACCGTGTAGCAGATAACTTGTCTAGGCTAGAGAATGTCCTTGATGACCCACGACCTATTGATGACAACTTTCCTGATGAGCTATTGAATGTCATCCGCACTTCACATAGTGCGTTGTGGTATGCTGATTACGCAAACTATATCGTAGCCAAATACATACCACCCAGTTTCACCTACCAGCAAAAGAAGAAATTCTTCTTTGATTTGAGACACTACTTTTGGGATGATCCTCACCTTTATAAGGAAGGAGTAGATGGTGTTATTAGACGTTGTGTGCCTGAACATGAACAGGGACAGATCCTGCAGAAGTGTCATTCCGAAGCCTACGGAGGACACCTTGCTGGAGACAGAACTGCTCATAAGGTATTGCAATCAGGTTTCTATTGGCCCACTCTCTTCAAGGATGCCCGTAAGTTTGTCTTGTCTAGTGACGAATGCCAAAGAATAGGGAACATCAGTAAGCGTTAGGAAATGCCTATGAACTATTCACTTGTCATTGAACCATTTGATGTCTGGGGCTTTGATTATATGGGACCTTTCCCAAGTTCCAATGGGTATACTCACATCTTAGTTGCTGTGGATTATGTCACTAAGTGGGTAGAAGCTATCCTCACTAGAAATGCTAATCACCACACCTCTATTAAGATGCTTAAAGAAGTCATTTTCCCAAGATTTGGAGTCCCTAGATATCTGATAACTGATGGCGGTTCACACTTCATTCATGGTATTTTCCGCAAGATGCTCGCTAAGTATGATGTCAACCATAGAGTTGCATCTCCTTATCATCCTCAGTCTAGTGGTCAAGGGGAGTTGAGTAATAGGGAGATCAAATTGATCTTACAAAAGACCGTCAATAGATCTCGAAAGAATTGGTCTAGCAAACTTGACGATGCACTATGGTCTTATAGGACTGCTTATAAGAATCCCATGGTCATGTCACCGTATAAAATGGTTTACGGTAAGGCTTGTCATTTACCTCTTGAACAGGAACACAAAGCTTATTGGGCAATCAAAGAGCTCAACTTCGATTTCAAACTTGCCGGTGAGAAGCGGTTGTTTGATATCATCTCATTAGATGAATGGAAGGCCCAGGCATATGAGAATGCCAAGTTGTTCAAGGAAAAGGTCAAGAGATGACACGATAAAAGAATACAAAAACGAGAGTTCAATGTAGGTGATTATGTCCTTCTATACAACTCTCGCTTAAGATTCTTCCCAGGCAAGCTTCTCTCGAAATGGGAAGGTCCCTACGTTGTCGAGGAAGTATATTGTTCTGGTGCCATCAAAATCAATAACACGGAAGGTAATTTTCCTAGAGTGGTAAATGGGCAAAGAATCAAGCATTATATCTCTGGTACTCCCATAAATGTTGAAACCAATATCATCAATATCATAACTCCACAGGAGTACATAAGGGATGTTTATCAACCTATTTTAGACCCTGAAAACGAAGAGGTATGTGTTTCGGTAAGTAATTGGACTCCGAAACATTTCCAATAGGAAATTTTCTCCGTTTTGGAATTTATGGATAATTAGAAAAATAAAAAGCAATCCGGAGAGTGCACGAGGAGGCCACAAGCTTGGTTGCCGCGGCCTCGTGTGCCTCCTGGACTCCATTTTCTTGCGGAGCACTCCTTCTGGTCCAGAAAAAATCATTATATATACGCCCGAGGGTTTTGATCTCCGTATCGCGCAGTTTTCCTCTGTTTTCGTTTCGAGCCTGTTGTCTGCCGCATATTTAGAGCAAAGATGTCTCAAGAATCTGTTGGGGAGAATAATCCCTCTCAAGTTCATGAAGAAGTAGATACTTATCTGAAAAGAGTAGAAGTCACGGAAGCCAGGGACAAAGCTAAGGAGAAAACCCAAGCTAGGGAGGAAGCTCAACCTATGTTCAACATTGAAGACGTTGAAGGAGTGGATTTTCTCCAACCTTTCCTCCATGTGCTGTCTCCATCCTTGATTGAACTCTTGAGGTTTTGTTAAACAACTCGTGCTCGCAATATTTCCCTTTCTCGTGAAGTTGTTTTGCTGGAAAACCATGTCACAGATCTCCAAGGTATAAATCAAAGATTGATATCTCTCTTGGAATGAAAGGCAAAGACTCCGCCACCATCACCACCAAAGGAAGGCAACTAAGCATTGGTATGGGCGACTCCCTTGGCTTATGCCAAGCTTGGGGGAGTTGCCCTGGTATCATATCACCTTTATATCTCTTGCTTTTACCTTTATTTTAGTTCTTTCTTTTTTCAGTTTTTATTTCTTCTTTTAGTGGAATAAGTCTTTAGTGTTTAGTTTGAGTCTTTTGCCTTGTGTCTCCCCCGATGTATTCGAGCTTGCGAGCTATATAATAAAGAGTATCTTAGTCAAGGGCTTTGTTTTGTGCCGTGATCAAAAGTATGAAAAGAACGATAGCATGAAAGATCATGAGATGATGTTATGGAAAGTGACAACTTCACATATAACAAGTATGATGATTGAAACTTGTTGAGAATAGACCAACATAGACCTCAGTCATTGTTGCAATTAATAAGAAGTAATAAGGAAAGAGAGGTTCACATATAAATATATCATCTTAGACACTTTCTATGATTGTGAGCACTCACCAAACTATTACATGCTTAAAAGTAGATGTTTGACTAGGAAGACAACATAATGAATTGTGTTTGCTTGGTTCCAAACAATGTTATATGATTAGAGATCCCTTAGCATGTGACTATTGCTTCCACCTCATATTAGCCAAAACTCCCGCACCAAGTAGAGATACTACTTGTGCATCCATAAACCTTCAACCCAGTTTTGCCATGAGAGTCCACCATACCTACCTATGGATTGAATAAGATCCTTCAAGTAAGTTGTCATCGGTGCAAGCAATAAAAATTTCTCTCTAATATGTATGATCTATTAGTGTGTGGAAAATAAGCTTTATACGAACCTGTGATGAGGAAGACATAAAAGCGACAGACTGCATAATAAAGTTCTTTATCACAGGAGGCAATATAAAGTGACGTTCCTCCGCACTAAGAGGACACGCATCCAAACCTCAAAAGTGCATGACAACCTATGCTTCCCTCTACGAAGGGCCTACCTTGTACCTTTACGTTTTGCCCTTGTAAGAGTCATGGTGATCTTCACCAATTCCTCATTTAGCCTTTTTCTTGGTGAACGTCATATGCTTGGGAAAGATCTATATTCATATATCAACTTGGAGATGAGTACTTATGCTTTATTATTGTTGACTTTACCCTTGAGGTAAATGGTTGGGAGGCAAAACTATAAGCCCCTATCTTTCTCTGTGTCCAACTGAAACTTTGATACCATGAGTACCACATGAGTTGTAACAATTGTGGAAAAGAAAAGAGATGATTGAGTATCTGGATTTGCTTTACAAGCTCTTATTTGACTCATTCTCATGATATGATAAATTGCAATTGCTTCAATGACTATGGACTTTTGTTGTCTACTTCTCGGTAAGGTTTTTGTTTCATACTTTGCTTTGTGAAGGAATTGTTACTTTCCCATAAGAATCTCTATGATGTATTGCTGTTCTATGTGTCATCATGATGCCCTCATGTCCGTATTATGTTTTATCGACACCTTCATCCCTAAACATGTGGACATGTTTTCTGTCTTGGTTTTTGCTTGAGGACAAGTGAGGTCTAAGCTTTGGGGAGTTGATACGTCCATTTTGCATCATACTTTCATGTTGATATTTATCACTTTATGGACTGTTATTATACTTTGTGGTACCTTACTTATGCCTTTTCTCTCTTATTTTGCAAGGTTTATTTGAAGAGGGAGAATACCGGCAGCTGGAATTCCGGACTAGAAAAGTAGCAAGTCTGAGTCCTCTATTCTGCGCAACTCCAAATGCCCAGAAAATCAACGTGGAATTTTTTGGGAATATATAAAAAATACTGGGCGAAAGAAGTGTCAGAGGGGAGATGCCAGGGGCCCACAAGCCTGCTTGCCACGGCCTACCCCCCTGGCCGCGGCAACAGGGCTTGTGGGCACCCTGGTGGCCCACTAGCCCCCCTCTTTTTCTATACGAAGGGTTTCATCCGAGAAAAAATCAGGGTGGAGCTTTTTCGTAGATTCTCCACCGCCACGAGGCGGAACTTGAGAAAAACCAATCTAGATCTCCGGCAGGACGATCCTGCCGAGGAAACTTTCCTCCCGAAGGGGGAAATCGTCGCCATCGTCATCACCAACACTCCTCTCGTCGGAGGGGAGTCATCTCCATCAGCACCATCTCTTCTCCAAACCCTAGTTCATCTCTTATAACCAATCTCCATCTCCCGACTCCGATTGGTACTTGTAAGGTTGCTAGTAGTGTTCATTACTCTTTGTAGTTGATGCTAGTTGGATTACTTGGTGGAAGAGTTTATGTTCAGATCCTTGATGCTACTCATTACACCTCTGATCATGATTATGATTATGCTTTGTGAGTAGTTACTTTTGTTCCTGAGGACATGGGATAAGTCATGCTGATAATAGTCATGTGAATTTGGTATTCGTTCGGTATTTTGATATGTTGTATGTTGTATTTTACTCTAGTGGTGTTATGTCAACGTCGACTACATAACACTTAACCATATTTGGGCCTAGAGGAAGGCATTGGGGAGTAGTAAGTAGATGATGGGTTGCTAGAGTGACAGAAGCTTAAACCCCAGTCTATGCGTTGTTTCTTAAGGGGCTGATTTGGATCCACCAGTTTAATGCTATGGTTAGACGTTGTCTTAATTCTTCTTTCGTAGTTGCGGATGCTTGCGAGAGGGGTTAATGATAAGTGGGATGTGTCACATCCCTAACCCTTAAGGTAGATAGCATTGTGCTCATGTCTTCTTTGCATTTGCATCTAAGAAGTTTCAACAAAAACAACAAAGTCGCAAAGGAAAAACTCTAAACCCTCGCCACCATTCAAATAAAGGAAAATTTAACTAGTTCAAAAACAATGAACCCAAAATGGCCTCAAGAAATGTTCAAACTTTCTGATAAATCATGAAAGTAAATGAGCATTGGAGAAAACTATTTCCTTGACACTTCAAGCATTTTAAATAAATGCAAAAGCCATTGGTTTCAAATTTAAAAATTTGAAAACAGAAACTATAATTTTAAAAAAATGTTGAAAGTCTTGGAAATGAGTGGGGATATTATAACAAACATTTCAGGAGGTAAAAATTAGTTTTTACTTTTTGTTCTGGAGCTGAAATAATTAGCAAAGCAACAAATAGCAAAACAGAAAAACAAAAACAGAAGAAAAAGGAAAAGTCTTACCTGACGCCCAAGCCAGGCCCAACCCATCTCGCCGCTCGTCCCCTTCCCCGCGCCAGTAGGCAGCAGGAGGTGGCCGCCGCCTCCTTCGGCGTGGCCACGCACCTGCGTGCCTGCCTGGCCGCCGGTTCGCGCTGGCGACGACGGGGATAAGCTCCCCAGAGCCTCCCCTATCCATTCCCCGCCTCGGTTCTCCTCCTCCGCCCGGATCCCCTCCTTCTCCCTGCTGCCGCCATTAGAGCCGAGCTCGAGCTCGAGCTGGCCGTTGCCCTGGCCATAGGAACCCCTCCGCGAGCACGCCATTAGCTCCGCCTCGTCGCCCTGGTCATTCCTGCAGAAGCCGAAGCTTCCTCGCGCCCTGCAACGCCCGCAACGCCGTCGTCTTCCTCCTCCGGCCGCCGGACCTCTCCCGTCGATTCGTCGCCCCCAGGCCTTCCCCGAGCCGTCTGAGCTCTTCTCTGCACCCCCTGTGAGCATGCGGTGGTTTTCCCTAAGCTTTCCCCGTCGATCCCCTCTTCTAGCCCTAGTTTCACCGGAGCCCGACGAGCACCGCCGCTGCCGCTCATCGCCGGTAGCCCTCCGATGTCCAGCTCGTCCTCCCGAGAGCATCAGCAGCTCCAGGACGACGCGTAGATGCCGTAGCAGCTAAGATCTAAGCGTGGATCCCTCTGATTCAAAGCCCCCGACGACGCCCGAGCTTCGGCCGCCGCTCCGGCTCGTCGCCGACGCCTCTTCTGGCGACCCTAGCCTCCCCAGTTGGTCCTGCCAGATCGGCCACTTCGCGAGCTTGCTATAGCTGCCAACCGCGTGCGATTTGGTGCTGTGCAGCGCCGTCTAGGTCGCCTCCGGCGAGCCCTCCGCCGCGGGTTTGGTCGCCGGCGACCACCCTCCGGTGGCCGTCGACGTGGCCGGCCATTAGGGCCTAATCGCCCTCCTCTGAGTCGCTGCCAGAGGGCCCCACGCCTGGTCAAACCCCAATTAGGGGCTGGTCAGCGCGGGGTTAGTCCCCGAGAGGCTGACCAGTGGGGCCCCCCTGTCAGGTTTGACCTGCACAGGTCGGGTGACCTGCTGACGTCAGCCTCATGCAATAAATGGAATTTCCAGTATAAAAATAATTCAGGAAATTGCTAAAAATTGCAAAAATCATAGAAATCAATCTGTAACTCCAATGAAAATAATTTATATATGAAAAAGTATCAGAAAAATTCAAGGATTCTGATTATGCTATTTTCAGCTATGTTTGAAAAAGTTACAGAACCCTAAATTGTGAAATAAGGAATACTTCTATTCTTTTAATCACTTTATAAATGGAATTTGCAAAAATATCCAAATTTCATTATAAATACAATAATCACACACTGCCCTAGAGGTAAATCAGTACCATAACATGACATTCATGCATGTTAACATTAGGTTGATCTGAGCATCAGGTCGAATCAATTAAACCGGTATCCGAGAATACCCGTTTGAATTGCTATTCGAATGTGATTCAAATCAACTCTAAACTTAAAACATCTTGATTATAATAACTTATCACTTGCATTCTCATGCCATGCTCATGCATCATTTTGATTGCATATGATTGTTATTGAATGTTGCCATTCATTTCGGTAGGCTCCGCACCCCCGGATTCCACCGAATATCTGTCTGACGGATATCGTTCCTCCTCTGAGCAACAAGGCAAGCACCCCTTTTGATCATCCCGATAAATCCCATGTTCTTGCTTCTGCACCTATTTATTGCATTAGGATCAAATGCTTCAACTGCTTTTGCCACGATAGTTGAACCCACTTCCTTTGCATGACTTAACCTTGTCACAGTAAATAGCCGAACCTCGCAACCTAGCATACCTGGTAGTTGCTTGAGCTATGATGTGCCTTTTCCTGCTATGCATGCTATGCTTAGAGTTGTGTATGGTCTGTCATCTGGGAGATGAACAGAAATGTGGAATGTGTTCGGTGAGCAAAGGTCGTGTGTTGAACTTGATTTGGTAAAGGTACCGGTGAAAGGCTGTGTAGGAGTACATGGCGGGTTGTTTCATTGGAACCGTCCTTAGGAACTGAGTTCCGTGTATGTAATCCAAGACTAGATACTACCACATGCTGGGCCCTGAAATATGACCCCGCTCGGCCTATTAATCGCGTAGTACTCGGTCCAGGAGTTGCAAGTAGTTTCTGGTGTTTATAGTAATGCTGGAGGCCGTGCATGGTGCTGACCTGAGAGGTGGACCGTGATGCGGTAGGCAGTGGCACGGTGTACCAAGTGGCACCCGGATGGTGGGCTTGGGAACCCTGCGCACATCGTTTGAGGCCGTGGCGGAAACCTCGGCCGGACTTCCGTACGGGTTACTCTCAGATAGGCGATAAACCTGGACTAGGTACTAGTGTGGTTAACGGTCGTGGCCGACTCCCTCGCTGGGCTTCCGCTTGAAGGTTGCCGAGGTGCATGACGTGCACATGGAGATAAGTGGCGGGAGCGTGTGTGACGAAGTACACCCCTGCAGGGTTATGATCTATTCGAATAGCCGCGTCCGCGGATATGGACTACTTGGAGTCATATGTTGTTCATAGATAACTTCAATGGCTACTCATAAAATTGTCAAGATAAGCGTGAGTGTCGTGGACGGCATTTCCGTATGGAGACGGAATGATTCCACGATAGTGTATTGTTGTGGTGTTAGTGGACTCGTGTGCGAGAAAACAAGTTGTCAGAACTAATTTCAAAAAGCAAATGGTCTAGCCACGAGTCAAATGCTAGCTTTCCGCATGAAACCCCACAACACCTTCTTGATACCTTGCATGAGTAGTTAGTCATCCTAAAGTCTTGCTGAGTACCTTCGTACTCATGTTTGCTTAATAAATGTTGCAGAGGTTGCTAATGACCCTAATGGAGGGTTCTTCGTAGACATCGACGACGACGAGTAGCTGGTGTCCCAGCTATGATCTGGCCCTACGTCGGCTCTGTAGTATAGTCAGGCCATGTGCCTTCTAGTTGCTCTGTCTGTACCCAGACAGTTTATAACTCTTCCGCTGGTTTGTATTTGTATGACTGCTATTATGGGTCGAGAGACCCTTAATGTGTAATATTATGTGTGTGGCTCTTCCGAGCCTCTTAAATAAAGCTTGTATGTTTATGGTTATGTTGTGATGCCATCGATGTATCTATACATATCGGTATGCCATGCGTACGTGTGTCTTACTTGATATGTATGGGGTTCGAATACCTAGTCGTGAACTTTAGTAGTACTCCTTACAAGGAAATGCCCCTTTGTGATCCAACGAGCCTTGGTAGTTCGCTACTGCTCCGGACACATTGGTTGACTGGCATGTGTCCTTCTTAGCTGCTGTGTCTGTCCCCTTTGGGGAAATGTCACGCGACGTAATGGAGTCCTTGTAGCTTGCTACGACTCGCCTACGTTCGTTGATGACCGACACCTGCTTTGTTGGGTCATGTATGCCTATCCTTGTGCAGAACTGCCACTTTGGTTTATGACTAGACATGTCGATCCGGGTTCTTTGACATTGGATTGCTAGCGACACTATCGCATACGTGAGCCAAAAGACGCAAACGGTCCCGTCTAAGGTAAGGCTGCAGCCGTGGAGTTAACCGTGCATGAGACCACAAAGGGATGCGATGTGTTACAGGCTGGATTCCTATGGCTTAGGATCGGGGTCCCGACAGGATGCTTGTCCACGTAAGGGCAGTACCCAAGCGCCGGTCCACCTACATATCAAACTATCAAAGTAACGAACGCGAATCATATGAACATGATGAAACTAGCATGACAGAAATTCCCATGTGTCCTCGGGAGCGGTTTTCCTCTTATAAGACTTTGTTCAGGCTTGTCCCTTGATACAAAAGGGATTGGGCCACTTTGCTACACTGTTTCTACTACTTGTTACTTGTTACTTTTCACCTTCTACGTTTCACCTCACTACACCATGACTTGTTACCGCTACTTGTAGTGCTTGCATTTATTACCTTGCTGAAAACCGTTTATCACAGCCTTCTGCTCCTCGTTGGGTTCGACACTCTTACTTATCGAAAGGACTACGATTGATCCCCTATAATTGTGGGTCATTAGTCACCTACTATGTGTTATGACCCGGCAACCCCGGAGTGACAATAGCCGGAACCACTCCCAAAGATGACCATAGTATGAGGAGTTCATGTATTCACCATGTGTTAATGCGTTGGTCCGGTTCTTTGTTAAAAGGACAACCGTAATATCCCGTAGTTTCCATTAGGACCCCGCTGCCACAGGAGGGATGGACAATAGATGCCATGCAAGTTCTTTTCCCTAAGCACGTATGACTACATACGGAATACATGTCTACATTAGATTGACGAACAAGAGCTAGTTACTTATCTCTCCGTGTTATAATTGTTACATGATGAATAGCATCCGGCATAATCATCCATCACCGATCCAATGCCTACGAGTTTTTTCCTACTAGTCCTTGCTACGTTACTCTGCTGCTACTGCTGTTACTTTGCTGCTACTGTTACTCTGTTACTACTGCTGTTACTCTACTGCTACTGGTTACCGTTGCCACTGTTTCTATCATACTACTTTGCTACTGATACTTTGCTGCAGATACTAAATCTTTAAGGTGTGGTTGAATTGACAACTCAACTGCTAATATTTGAGACTATTATTTCGCTTCCCCTTGAGTCAAATCAATAAATTTGGGTTGAATACTCTACCCTCGAAAATTGTTGCGATCCCCTATACTTGTGGGTTATCGTGGATACATAGACTACACACTGTCCCTAGTGAGCCTCTAGTTGACTAGTTTGTAGATCAAAGATGGTCAAGGATTCCTGGCCATAGGCAAGTGTTGTCACTTGATAACGAGATCACATCATTGGGAGAATGATGTGATGGACAAGACCCAAACTATAAACATAGCATATGGTTGTGTCCGTTTATTGTTACTGTTTTCTTCATGTCAATGTATCTGTTCGTGTGACCATGAGATCACGCAACTCCCGGACATCGGAGGAATACCTTGTGGTTTATCAAACGTCGCAACGTAATTGGGTGACTATAAAGGTGCTCTAAAGGTATCTCTGAAGGTGTATGTTGGGTTGGCATGGATCAAGACTGGGATTTGTCACTCCATGTAACAGAGAGGTATCTTGGGGCCCACTCGGTAATAAAACATCACACACAAGCCTTGCAAGCAACGTGACTAACGGTTTAGTTGCGGGATCTTGTATTACAGAACGAGTAAAGAGACTTTCCGGTAACGAGATTAAACAAGGTATGATGATACCGATGATCGAATCTCGGGCAAGTAACATACCGAAGGACAAAGGGAATAGTATACGGGATTATATGAATCCTTGACATAGAGGTTCAACCGATAGAGATATTCATAGAATATGTAGGAACCAATATGGACATCCAGGTCCCGCTGTTGGTTATTGACCAGAGAGTGTCTCATGTCATGTTTGCATAGTTAGCGAACCCGCAGGGTCTGCACACTTAAGGTTTGGTGCCGTTTCGGTATAGTTGTGTTACATGTGTTGGTGATCCATGTTTTGTACGGAGTCCCAGATGAGATCTCGGACGTCACGAGGAGTTCTGGATGGTCCGGAAACGAAGGTTGATATATAGGAAGTTGGTATTTGGATTCTGGAAGGTTTTCGGGCATTGCCGGCAGTGTACAGGGAGTGACGAATGGGTCCCGGGGGCCCACTGGGTGGGCCCGCCACGCCCCAATAGTCCACGTGGGTTTATTGGCTGCGCAATAAGGTATAATGGGCTGACAAAGTCATCCAAGGAAGGCCCATGAGGAAAAAGTGGAAATCCAAAAGGTGTGGGAAAATAAGGAAGGAGTCCTAATCCAAGTGGGATTGGAGGAGGACTCCTCTCTTCCCCACTTTGGCCCACCCAAGGAGGTCTTCCTTGGTGCGCCAAGGCTGCCCCTCCCCTCCTCCTATATATATTAGAGGTTTAGGGCTTTTGAGACACGACTTTACCACGTGTTGCCCTCTCCTCTAGATTGTAGTTCTTCCTCTAGATCGCTTTTCTACGGAGCTCGGGCGGAGCCCTGTAGGAATAGATCATCACATCACCGACGCGCCATCACGCTGCCGAAGAACTCATCTACTTCCCCACTCCTCTTGCTGGATCAAGAAGGCGGAGATCGTCATCGAGTTGTACGTGTGTGGAACGCGGAGGTGTCGTCCGTTAGGCACTTGATCGGGACAGATCGTGGGACGGATCGTGGGACGGATCGTGGGACGGTTCGTGGGACGGATCGTGAAGACGCACCACTACATCAACCGCATTTATTAACGCTTCCGCTTAGTGATCTACAAGGGTATGTGGATCCAATCTCCCTCTCATAGATGATCATCACTGTAGCGACCCGACTCAAAACGAGTCAAGCCTCTGTGTATCCGTGCCATTCCTGGATCAGTATGCTGGCACACATAGTAGATCAATGTATATATCAAAGTGCAATCACATGTAAATAACGTAAAATTTGATATATACCTCAAAGTCCCAGCAAAAAACAGTCAAGGGAGTGGAGTCCCAATAAACACCAATGGCAGGTTGAGTGTAGACCGTAACCCTAAATCATACTCTTACTCATCGAAGAAAGTATCTACAACATAAGACGTTGCATCCGTGTAGGTCAGCATATTGAATATGCCGGCAAGTCACAAAAGAGGGGTGTAAACATCATCTATACTTCATGCATATATGGCAGGTGGGGTTGTAGTTTAAGTTTTGCGTAAAGCAAATTTTCCTACAACAAGAGAGAGGGCAAAAGCAAAACGTACTACATTGTTGGTTGTTAATGAGAAGGTTCCACCAACCATTTCTCATACCCAAGTTATTAATATCACCCACCTCAATAAGTCAATGGTGTTGAGAATTCCTGATAGTTTCAGTTCCTTTGGCTCAAGTTGTCCATGACCGTGGACACGGCTAATCGATTAAGTTTGAGTACTCTGCAGAGTTTTGGACATGTTCCCCACAAGATTTGATCGCCTCCGTTGAAGTCCTCGCACTTCAGGGTGTTTGAGAACCGGATGATCAAAACATAGTCTTTCAACGGGTTCCTCTGAGCCTCTGTCGGTGCCCATCCAATTCTACCGTTCTTCTACATCTCGTAGCACCACCCATCCAGAGTCACCACATTGTCCAACCAAGCCAGAGCCATAACGACTTGTGGCTGTGCAGGTAAGCCTTGGGTCTTCAAATATCCATCCATCTCTTTGAGCCTGGGTGAAGCTTTCCGCAAGATGTCATGGCGCTTCTCCATGCATCCCGGGTCCTCCGCTGGTTTATCCCAGGGAGCCCATCTGAATCGTCCTTCACCCAGAGGTATGTTGCATCTCGAGGTCTCGAAAGTCTTGGAATATCCGGTCTTGATTATTATATTCTCACAACACTCGTGAATAACACTCAACTATAGCCCCATCTACTAAAAGCATAGAAAAATAAAATTCATCGTCCCGGGCCAAGTAACAAGGGTGATGGGTGCCTACCACATGATACTACATCAAGATCCAAATTTCCAAGTACCTACTTTGCATGCAATTGGGTGAATAAGGTAGAGCTACAATGCATATAAAACATAGGTAAAAACATGATCAACGTGACTTGCCTCGTAAGGTTGATGGAGATAGATATCGCTCTCAAGAAATAACTTGATAGAACTATTCGTCACTCTCTGATGAAACATATATAATCAAACATATAGTATTCCTATAAGCAATCATACTAGCAATAATCCTAGCAATCAATATAACAAAAAACAATAAAATTGATGCAATAAAATAAATAAGAAAGATCAAATAGAAATCCAAAAGAAACTTCAAAGAAAAACTATGGAGTCTTCTAGTACAACATTCACTAAATAGTTTTTGTCCTAATTAAACTTAAGAGCAAAATAAAACACTAAAATAGTAAAATAACAGAAAGGAAAATATAAATTTACTAAGAAAACAGAAATTATTTTTCATAAAACAATATTAGTTTGAAAGTATTTTCAAAAAAAGAAATCAAACTAGCAACGACATCACTTTGCAAGTTATTACCGAACTAGAATTGATTTCATGCTAGCAAATAAGAATAAATAAAAATAAAATTTTATTGTTGTTGAAAAGTTACTCGTAATATCATAAAACAAAATATAACTAGTCACCATTACAAAAGAAAATAAATAAATAAAACAAACATAGCAAAGAAATAGCAATAATCCTAGAAAGAACTAAAACAGAATCTGTTTTACATGAAATAATGAGTTAAAAATTCCAAAAATTCTGAAATTAAACCTACTGGTAAATAACATCACTAGTGATCACTAGCAGAAATTATGAATTGAAAATCTATTTTTAAACTCCCGATATTAACAAAACAAGATTTAAACGAAATCTGTTCAAATTCAAACTTTAAACTTTTAAACATGGTCAAATTTTATATCTAGAGAAACTACATAAAATTTGTGATCCAACGCAAAAAGGATCACCTAATTCGGAGATATAGGCTAATAGATATGAATTTTATATGTTTGCTATTTTTCTGAAAAAACTGTTACGGGATTTTTCTTTAAGCTCACCGGAGTTAGTCGCCGGAGTTGGAGAAGACGACGGGAAGGTGGCTCCAGTGGTGGTCCGAGGTGGCGGAGGGGTGCGGTCCGCGGAGGGGAACCACGTCGATCTCTTGGTGGCGTCGGGGTGGCGCTTGGGGCGTTGGAGGGCGCGGGAGGAGCTCCTGGAAGCTTCGGTTCGGCCGGTTCTCCGGCGAGGTGTGGGCAGCGGCGAGAGGCGAGGAGAGGCACGGTTCTTGGGGAAAATGGCTAGAATAGGGGGTGGGGATCTTATATAGGGCGACGGGAGGTGTTGGGAGGGAAAGCTCGAGGAGATCGGGGCGGATTTCCGGCGAGGAAGCTTCCTCGAAGCTGCAAAATAGAGAAAAAGGAACGTGTCATGAGGTAGAAGAAGAAGTGTATCGGGCCTGATTGGGATTTCCTAATGGCCCACGATGCCTTTCCAAATAAAAGTGATTTGTTTCCTTTTTATTATAATAGGAAAGTAAAACATAAAAAGGAAAATAAATATAACTCCAAATATAGAAGTATTACATATCAAAATTATCAGGAATATACTTCCCACAACGTGGAAAAATTATTTTTTACAAAATAAAAACTTTATAAAAATGTATTTTTTAAAATCCAATAAAAATCCAACTTTTGCCTTTAAAATTTTTGGCACTCTTTTTCTACTGACTTTTATTTTTTGGGGGGTGTCATGTTACCTCCTCTCTTCATTGCTTGGCAAGTATATTGTTAGGAAAATTTTGTGGTTGAAATATTGTGCCAAAAATAATTCGAATCAAATACCGAAATAAATTCAAATGCCACCTTGATTCAAATTCTTTATAGTTGAAGAAGTCATGTTATCTTCTCTCACTGATTTTAAATGGATGAAATTTGAATTCACAGAAAAAGGGGAAAGTCATTTTATTCCCTCACATTCAAAAGTTTAAAAAAAATTCAAATTTCACTCATGTTTCAATCATTCAAACAAATAAACAATGAATTTAGTAATTATATTAACATTCCAGAATTTGGGATGTTACAATCACCATGATAGGTCTTCGTGTGCGTAGGAAAAAAATTGTTTGCCATGGAACGTTCCCCAACACGTGCGTGGTATGAGTACCTTACCGAGTTGTTGCAAGATTGTGGGTTTGAAACTGGGAAGATCGATCCCACCCTTTTTACCATAAGGGTCAAACAGGATTTGATCATATGCCAACTATATGTTGATGATATCATTTTTGGTTCGCCTAACGAATCTTTTAATGAAGAATTTGCTGCACTAATGACCGAAGAATTTGAGATGTCAATGATGGGTGAGTTGAAGTTCTTCCTCGAATTTGAGATTAAACAAGGCTTAGAAGGAACCTTCATCAAACAAGCCAAGTACACCCAAGACATGCTCAAGAGGTTCGAGCTAGAAGACGTCAAGCCGATCAAGTTTCCCATGCCAACCAGATGCAAGCTTAACAGTGATCCTGATGGTAAAGCAGTGGATCAAAAGGTATATCTCTCCGTGATTGGATCCCTTCTTTACCTTTGTGCATCTAGATAGAATATCATGTTGATTGTAGGGATTTGCGCACGGTTTCAATCTGCACCAAAAGAAAGCCACTTTGCGGCTGTTAAACAAATCTTTTGATATTTGGCTCATACCCCAAACTTTGGCCTATGGTATCCCAAAGGAGCAAGCTTCAATCTAGTGGGCTATTCTGACTCAGATTGGGCAAGAGACTATGTGGAGAGGAAGTCAACATCTGGAGGATGTCAATTTCTTGGTCGTTCGCTCGTAATTGGTCTTCGAAGAAACAAAAATGTATCTCACTGTCTTCCACCAAAGGTGTGTATGTTGAAGCTGCAAGTTGTTGTGCATAGTCGATGTGGATGAGGCAAACTTTAAAGGATTATAGTGTCACTTGTGACAAAGTGACTATTTTATGCGGCCATCAAAGTGTTATCAAGATATCCCTCAATCCGGTGCAACATAGCAAAACCAATAATATTGGTATTCGTCATCACTCCATCCGTGAGCATATCAAGCGTGGAGATAGTGAAGTCAAATTCATCAACACTCAAGAGCAACTTGCAGATATTTTCACTAATCCCCTAGATGAAGCAAGGTTCTGGGAGTTAAGGCATGAGCTAAATATCATTGGTTCAAGTAATGTGGATTGAAACTAGGCACTCTGCACCTCACCCTGCATTATATCAAGTTCTAGGTGTAGGCATGGACATAGGGGGTGTTGTTCAACCAATGAACTTTCCCTCCCCCCATTATGCATAAATCGATCAAGTCTTCCACATTAGCCATGATAGATGGCACTTGTGCTTCAAAGATGAGCTTTGCTCATGAACCCAAGGATAATTCTTCACGGTGCCATAACATTTGTCTCAAACATAGGTGGCTCCGGCCACCGCCCCCTAAAAGCGGGTGATGATATACCAGCCATGGTATTTTGTTTGGTTTTCTATTCGAAATTTTGTCTCGTATGTCTTCATAGTGTTTTCTCGCTGTTTTGGCAATTTCTGGAATTTTTCTGAGTTTTTCTGGCACGGTACTACCGCGATGGCTCGAACGGTACTACCGCGATGACCCGAGCGGTACTACCACCTTCATATCTGTTCACCTCAGGGGGAGCGGTACTACCGCCACATGCGGTATTACTGCAATGACCCGAGCGGTACTACCGCCAGGACCCGAGCGGTACTACCGCGATGACCAGAGTGGTACTAACACGACAAGTGGTACTACCGCTATCCCAGAGCGGTACTACCGCCCTGCCCGTGCCCTCGGGGCTATATAAGAAGAGGGGGGCAGTTTTTCTGCCCCATTTGTTCCTCTCCCATGGAGATCTCTCTCTTTCTCTCAAATCTCACCAGAAGAGATCTTCCTCTGCGGTGCTTCTCCTTCCGTGCCACTTGAAGGGATTGCCCCCCTTCCTACTCCTTGTGCCATGGATCCCGGTACTGCCCCTATCCTCCATCCATTGTTTTGGTGCTCTTGGTTTTTGGGTTAGGGGCTTGGTCTATTGCCTTCATTGTTATGGCATGATTTTGGCTCATACATGGATAGAAGGAGGGCTCTTGGGAGTGTTTTCCTTGAGTTCTGCTGAATAGGTTATACATAGTGGTCAGATCTATTATTTTTGCAACGTTGTTAGACCTCTCTGGTTAGATCTATTTTCTTCTATGACAGATCTGAAACCACACGGTACTACCGCTCGTGGAGCGGTACTACCGCTCGTGTAGTGGTACTACCGATCGTCAACGAGCGATACTACCGATGTGGCTTATGTGCATGACCTAAAACTGGTTCCTTCTGTGTTTTTCTCCTGTGTTCTGTACTTTGCCATGACTTCCGTCTGTCGTTTTCGCGTGTTTGAGTTGCGTGTCATAGGTGGTGGTTCCCGTCGCTCCAACCCGGTTCATGACACCCAGTCCAAGAGGTTCCGCAACTTTGACGACCCGGAAGGTTCCAATCCTCCGAAGCGCGATATCAAGAAAACTGCATCGAAGGACAAGGAGGCCAATACTGGCTATGACACTTTGCCTCTTAAGGAGTTTGTGCGGCACCGAAAGATCAATCCCTATGTCACTGAGAGGGCTCAGATCAAGGATTGTGAGATGTTCTGGACCAAGCAACAAGTCCTGATTTATCAAGATGCCGTCCTCATACGGAAGAAATAATTTGTCCCGGTATAGTGGATTGATCCCAATCATTTCCAGAGGGTTCCTGCAGGCCGTGAGTATGATTGAGCAGCTGGGTATTGAGGACCTCATCACCTTTCACTATGACTTTGATCCAGAGGTAGTGGCTCAATTCTATGTCTTTGTCCCCTTTCATGCTGATGTGGATCGTACTATGACCTGGATAACTCATGGTGAGAGGATGTCTGGCACTTGGGTTGAGTTCATGAAGCTTCTTAATGTCCATGATGAGGGGTTGTATCTTCCTATTGACCTTCGCCCTCATACCAACCCCGGTGCTACCCCCAAGGAGAAGCTGCAGCCCTTCTATCTCAGGAAGAATGTGCTCCCCACCTTCTTGGATGTCATGCATAGGATCTTCCGTAACACTCTGTTCCCTCGGGTTGGCAACAAAGACCAAGTTCATTCTTATCAGGTGGACATGCTCCTTATGTGTGAAGAGGGATGGACGAATGACACTCGGCCACTCGATGTATCTATTGTGATGTTTTGTGAGCTTCAGATGGCTATATACAACCGTAAGGTTCCCATCTATGGGCCTTACATGTACTACTTCATCAAGAAAAAGTGGTCTCAGTCGTTTCCTCGCGTGCCCTTTCCTGCTGCCCTGGGGTGTTTCAGCCATGATCCCATCAAGTTGCGCCAGAAAGACAAGTGGGCCAACACCTCCACCTCACGTACACGCATGGAAACTGAGGAGGAGGCTGCTGCTGCTGAGGATGAGGGCGGCCCCGCCACCCATACTCGTTCTTCTGCTGAGCCATCTTGGGCGAAGAAGCTGAAGGACCAGATGAGGACCTTATTTTGCATGCAGGCGAAGGGGTAGTATCTGACTCATGTGGCCCAGAAGGAGAGCTGTCAGCGAGATAAGCGTGTCATGAGGACGGTTGATGTGCACTTCTCGAGCGGATCTGAGGAAGTCATCACTCCAGAGGCTGATTGGATGCAGGCAAGAGACTTCCAGTGGGTTGTGTCTGATAACGAGGAGTCTGATGCGGAATATGAGGAGGAGTCTGATCACGAGGAGCCTGATGAGGAAGCTGAGGATGCTATGGAGGAATCTGATGGCTGAGCTACCACCTGTGTTGTTCGCGTACTCTCTGCCTTTTTGCTGTCCTGATGCCAAAGGGGGAGAGAGTGTTAGGCATTTGCTTTGGGTTTTCGTATTTTTTCCGAGTCTTTATTTGATGAACTTGCCTGGTTTTATCTTGTCGGATATTTTATCATGTGTGTGAAGACTCTTAGTCATATGGTGTGAGACATATGCTATCGCTATATTATATTTATTGTCTCTCTATATGCTTAGCGTGTGAGTTCATTTATCTTATGCCCCTATCTTTATGCTCACATACTATACCTTGCTTTCTTACTCAATGTTGTATTTGTTAGGGAACGTAGCATAAATTCAAAAAAATTCCTACGCATATTCAGATCTTCCTATGGAGAGACCAGCAACGAGAGAGGGGTGAGTGCATCTTCATACCTTTGAAGATCGCTAAGCGGAAGCGTTGCTAGAAAGCGGTTGATGGAGTCGTACTCGCGGCGATTCAGATCGCGGTGTGCTTCCGATCTAGTGCCGAACCACGGCACCTCCGCGTTCAACACACGTGGAGCCCGGTGATGTCTCCCGCACCTTGATCCAACAAGGAGGAGGGAGAGGTTGGGGAAGCTCTCCGGCAGTACGACGACGTGGTGTCGATGGAGATATGAGGTCTCCCGGCAGGGCTTCGCCAAGCACCGTGGGAGGAGGAGGAAGGAGGGGAGCAGGGTTGCATCGAGAGGAGAAGAAACCGTGTGTAAAACAGCCCCAAACCCCTCTCTATTTATAGGAGGAGGGGAGGGGGTGCCACCCCTAGGGTTTCCCCCCTAGGTGGCGCGGCAGCCCCCCCCAGATGGGAGGTGTGGCTGCTAGGGCAGGGGGAGGGGGTGGCGCACCCTTTAGATGGGCCTTAGGCCCACCAGCGCCAGGGTTTCCCCCCCTTCTCTCCCTCCTGCACGTTGGGCCTCTTGTGGGAGGCGCACCAGCCCACTTTGGGTTGGTTGCCCTCCCTCCTTTGGCCCATGCTACCTCTTGGTCCAGGTGGCTCCTCCTGGTGGACCCCCGGGACCATTTCCGGTAGTCCCAGTGGTCCCGGTACGCTACCGGTGACGCCCGAAACATTTCCGGTCTCCAAAACCATCCATCATATATATCAATCTTTACCTCCGGACCATTCCGGAGCTCCTCGTGACTTCCAGGATCTCATCCAGTACTCCGAACAACTTTCGGTAACCTCGTATAACATTTCCCTATAACCCTAGCGTCATCGAACCTTAAGTGTGTATACCCTACGGGTTCGGGAACCATGCAGACTTGACCGAGACGCTCTCCGGCCAATAACCATCAGCGGGATATGGATACCCATGGTGGCTCCCACACGTTCCACGATGATCTCATCTGATGAACCACGATGTCAAGGATTCAATCAATCCCATATACAATTCCCTTTGTCTGTCGGTATAGAACTTGTCCGAGATTCGATCGTCGGTATACCTATACCTTGATCAATCTCGTTACCTGTAAGTCTCTTTACTCGTTCCGTAGCACGTCATTCTATGACTAACTCCTTAGTCACATTGAGCTCATGATGATGTTCTATCGAGTGGACCCTGATACGTCCATTTTGCATCATGTTTTCATGTTGATATTTGTCGCTTCTTGGGCTGTTATTTCACTTCACGGTACAATTCTTATGCCTTTTATCTCTTATTTTGCAAGGTTTACATGAAGAGGGAGAATGCCGGCAGCTGGAATTCTGGCCTGAAAGTGGAGCAAAGTTGAGAAACCTATTCTGCGCAACTCCAAACACCGTAAAAATCAATGAGGATTCTTTTCCTGATTTATAAAAAATACTGGGCCGAAGAAGCACCAGAGGGGCGCCAGGGGGTGACCACAAGCCTGCACGGCGTGACCACCCCCCAGGCCGCGCCATGGGGGCTTGTGGGCACCCTGCTGGCCCACTTGCCCCCCTCTTTTGCTATATGGAGGGTTTCGTCCAGGAAAAAAAATCAAGGAGGAGCTTTTCGTCGTTTCGCCGCCGCCACGAGGCGGAACTTGAGCAGAACCAATCTAGAGCTCCAGCAGGACGATCCTACCGGGGAAACTTCCCTCCCGGAGGGGGACATGATCGCCATCGTCATCAACAACACTCCTCTCATCAGAGGGGACTCATCACCATCAACATCTTCATTAGCACCATCTCATCTCCAAACCCTAGTTCATCACTTGTAACCAATCTCCGTCTCGCGACTCCGATTGGTACTTGTAAGGTTGCTAGTAGTATTGATTAATCTTTGTTGTTGATGCTAGTTGGATTACTTGGTGGAAGAGTTTATTTTCATATCCTTGATGCTACTCATTACCTCTCTGGTTATGAATAAGATTATGCTTTGTGAGTAGTTACTTTTGTTCCTCAGGACATGTGATAAGTCATGCTAATAGTAGTCATGTGAATTTGGTATTCGTTCGGTAATTTGATAAGTTGTATGTTGTTTTTATCTAGTGGTGTTATGTGAATGTCGACTACATAACACTTCACCATTATTTGGGCCTAGAGGAAGGCATTGGGAAGTAGTAAGAAGATGATGGGTTGCTAGAGTGACAGAAGCTTAAACCCTAGTCTATGCATTGCTTCGTAAGGGGCTAATTTGGGTCCTCTAGTTTAATGCTATGGTTATACTTTGTCTTAATTCTTCTTTTGTAGTTGCGGATGCTTGCGAGAGGGGTTAATCATAAGTGGGATGCTTGTCCAAGTAAGGGCAGTACCCAAGCGCCGGTCCACCCACATATCAAACTATCAAAGTAACAAACGTGAATCATATGAAGATGATGAAAACTAGCATGACAGAAATTCCCGTGTGTCCAGGCTTGTCCCTTGCTACAAAAGGGATTCGGCCACTTTGCTGCATCGTTGCTACTTTTGTTACTTGTTGCTTGGTACGAATCATCTCACCACACAATCACTTGTTACCGATAATTTCAGTGCCTTCAGATTTTACCTTGCTGAAAACCACTTGTCAGGTCCTTCTGATCCTCGTTGGGTTCGACACTCTTACTTATCGAAAGGACTACGATTGATCCCCTATACTTGTGGGTCATCAAGACTCTTTTCTGGCGCCGTTGCCGGGGAGTGAAGCGCCTTTGGTAAGTGGAAATTGGTAAGGAAACATTCATATAATGTGCTGAAATTTGTTGTCACTTGTCACAATGGATACTAATCTTTTGAGATGCTTGTTCGGGGTATCTGCACCTCGAATGGAAGCACAAAGAGTTGCTCCTCAACCTGGTGCACCTACTGAAAATATTTGCTTTGAGTTTCCTTCGAGTATGCTTGAGAAACTGCTGGCTAATCCTTGTACAGGAGATGGAACATCACATCCAGACTTGCATCTAATCTATGTAGATGAAGTTTGTGGTTTACTTAAGCTTGCAGGTTCGCCCGAGGATGAGGTCAAGAAGAAGGTCTTTCTTTTATCTTTGAAGGATAAGGCGTTGACATGGTATAGGCTATGTGATGATACTAGATCATGGGACTACAATCGGTTGAAATTGGAATTTCATCAAAAGTCTTATCCTATGCATTTAGTACATCATGATCGGAATTATATTTGTAAGTTTTGGCCTCGTGACAGAGAAAGCATCGCTCAAGCTTGGGGGAGGCTTAAATCAATGCTATATTCATGCCCCAATCATGAGCTCTCGAGAGAAATTATCATTCAGAACTTCTATGCTCGGATTTCTCATGATGATCGCACCATGCTTGACACTTCTTGTACCGGTTCTTTTATGAAGAGAGATATTGACTTCAAATGGAAATTATTGGAGAGAATTAAACGCAACTCTGAAGATTGGGAGCTTAAAGAAGGTAAGGAGTCAGGTATGAATTTCACTTTTGATTGCGTTAAATCCTTTATTGAGACAAATACTTTTTGTGACTTTAGCGCTAAGTATGGACTTGACTCTGAGATAGTAGCTTCATTGTGTGAATCCTTTGCCGCCCATATTGATCTCCCCAAAGAGAAGTGGTTCAAATATCCTCCTCCTTTAGAAGTCAATGTAGTTAGACGCACTCCAGTTGAAGAGAAAGTCATTGCCTATAATGATCTTGTGGTTCCCAGTGCTTACATTGAGAAACCACCTTTCCATGTTAGGATAAAGGATCATTCCAAAGCTTCAACTGTGATACGTAGAGGCTACATTAGAACACCTACACCCCCTCAGCGAATTAGAGTTGAACCTAGCATTGCTATTATCAAAGATCATCTGTCCAACGATGTTGAGGGACATCATATTCACTTCTATGAAGATGCTGCTAGAATTGCTAAACCTCACGTTAGAAACAAATATAGGCATGTTGTTGGCACGCCTGTGGTTTCTGTTAAGATAGGAGATCATTGTTATCATGGTTTATGTGACGTGGGTGCTAGTGTTAGTGCGATACCTCAATCCTTATATGATGAAATCAAAGATGAGATTGCACCTATTGAGATAGAGCCTATTGATGTCACTATTCAGCTTGCCAATAGAGATACTATCTGCCCTGTGGGAATTGTTAGGGATGTTGAAGTCTTGTGTGGTAAAACAAAGTATCCTGCTGATTTCCTCATTCTTGCTACCGCACAAGATAGCTTTTGTCCCATCATATTTGGCAGACCTTTCCTCAATACCGTCAATGCTCATATTGACTGTGAGAAGCAAACTGTCACTGTTGGCTTTGAAGGCGTGTCACATGAATTCAACTTCTCCAAGTTTGGTAGACAACCTCATGAAAAGGAGTTGCCTAGTAAGGATGAAACTATTGCCTTAGCTTCTATTGTCGTGGCTCCTACTGATTCATTAGAGCAATACTTGCTTGAGCATGAAAATGATATGCATATGGATGAAAGGGATGAGATAGATAGAGTTGTCTTAGAACAATATCCTATCCTTAAGAATAACTTGCCTGTTGAACTGCTTGGGGATCCACGCCCACCAAAGGGTGATCCTGTGTTCGAGCTAAAATAGTTGCCTGATACTCTTAAGTATGCCTATCTTGATGAAAAAGAGATATATCCTGTCATTATTAGTGCTAGACTCTCAGAGCATGAAGAAAAGAAGTTATTAAAAACTCTGAGGAAGCACCGTGCTGCTATTGGATATACTCTTGATGATCTTAAGGGCATTAGTCCCACTCTAGCCAGCACAAGATTAAAACTGATCCTGATTTCAAACCAGTTGCTGATCATCAAAGGAGATTAAATCCTAAGATGAAAGAAGTAGTAAGAAAAGAAATACTAAAGCTCCTGGAAGCTGGTATTATCTATCCTGTTGCTCATAGCGATTGGGTGAGTCCGGTGCACTGCATCCCTAAGAAGGGAGGCATTACCGTTGTCCCTAATGATAAGGATGAATTGATCCCATAGAGGATTATTACGGGCTATAGGATGGTGATCGATTTTAGGAAATTGAATAAAGCTACTAGGAAAGATCATTACCCTTTGCCTTTTATCGACCAAATGCTAGAAAGGCTGTCTAAACACACACACTTCTCCTTTCTAGACGGTTATTCTGGTTTCTCCCAAATACTAGTTGCACAATCTGATCAGGAGAAAACCACTTTCACCTGCCCTTTCGGCACCTTTGTTTATAGACGTATGCCTTTTGGCTTATGTAATGCACCAGCCACCTTTCAAAGATGTATGATGGCGATATTCTCTGACTTTTGTGAAAAGATTGTCGAGGTTTTCATGGATGACTTCTCCGTTTACGGGTCTTCCTTTGATGATTGCCTCAGCAACCTTGATCGAGTCTTACAAAGATGTAAAGACACCAATCTTGTCTTGAATTGGGAGAAGTGCCACTTTACAGTTAATGAAGGCATCGCCTTAGGAAATAAAATTTCTGAAAGAGGTATTGAAGTCGATAAGGCTAAGGTTGATGCAATCGAGAAAATGCCATACCCCACAGATATAAAAGGTATAAGAAGTTTCCTTGGTCATGTTGGTTTCTATAGAAGGTTCACTAAAGACTTCTCTAATATTTCTAGGCCTCTTACCAATCTCTTGCAAAAGTAGATTCCTTTTGTTTTTGATGATGATTGTGAGGAAGCCTTCGAAATACTTAAGAGGGCTTTGATAACTGCACCTGTTGTTCAACCACCTGATTGGAACCTACCTTTTGAGATCATGTGTGATGCTAGCGATTATGCTGTTGGTGCTGTCCTAGGGCAAAGAGTTGATAAGAAGTTGAATGTTATTAACTATGCTAGTAAAACTCTATACACTGCCCAAAGAAACTATGCCACTATGGAAAAGGAATTTTGAGCAGTCGTGTTTGCATGTGAAAAGTTCAGGTCTTACATCGTTGATTCCAAAGTCACTATTCACAGTGATCATGCTGCTATTAAGTACCTCATGGAGAAGAAAGACGCTAAACCTAGACTTATCAGATGGGTTCTCTTGCTACAAGAATTTGATTTGCACGTTGTCGACAGGAAGGGTGCTGATAACCCTGTAGCAGATAACTTGTCTAGGTTGGATAATGTTCTTGATGACCCACAACCTATTGATGATAGCTTTCCTGATGAGCAACTGAATGTCATCAATGCTTCACGTAGTGCACCGTGGTATGCTGATTATGCAAACTATATCGTTGCCAAATATATACCACCTAGTTTCACATACCAGCAAAAGAACAAATTCTTCTTTCACTTGAGACATTACTTTTGGGATGATCCTCACCTTTATAAGGAAGGAGTAGATGGTGTTATTAGACGTTGTGTACCTGAACATGAACAGGGACAGATCCTACAGAAGTGTCACTCTGAGGCCTACGGATGACACCATGCGGGAGATAGAACTACACACAAGGTATTGCAATCAGGTTTCTATTGGCCAACTCTCTTCAAGGATGCCCGTAAGTTTGTCTTGTCCTGTGACGAATGTCAAAGAATAGGTAATATCGGTAAACGTCAGGAAATGCCTATGAACTATTCACTTGTCATTGAACCATTTGATGTTTGGGGATTTGATTATATGGGACCTTTTCCCAAATCCAACGGGTATACTCATATCCTAGTTGTTGTTGATTATGTCACTAAGTGGGTAGAAGCTATCCCCACTAGCAGCGCTGATCACAACACCTCTATCAGGATGCTGAAAGAAGTTATCTTCCCTAGATTTGGAGTCCCTAGATATCTAATGACCGACGGTGGTTCACATTTCATTCATGGTTCTTTTCGTAAAACGCTTGCTAAGTATGATGTCGACCATAGAATTGCGTCTCCCTATCACCCTCAGTCGAGTGGTCAAGTAGAGCTAAGTAATAGAGAGATTAAACTAATTTTGCAAAATACTGTCAAGAGGTCTAGAAAGAATTGGTCTAAGAAGGTCGATGATGCACGGTGGGCTTATAGAACTACCTATAAGAATCCCATGGGCATGCCTCCGTAGAAAATGGTGTACGGTAAAGCATGTCATTTACCTCTTGAGCTAGAGCATAAAGCATATTGGGCAATCAAAGAGCTCAACTTTGATTTCAAACTTGCCGGTGAGAAGAGGTTATTTGACATTAGCTCGCTTGATGAGTGGAGAACTCAGGCATATGAGAATGCCAAGTTGTTCACAGAGAAAGTTCAGAGGTGGCATGACAAGAGGATACATGTAATGACCCAAGTGTGTAACTGCCATATTTGGAACCTATTTGATGTGGGTCCACATTGACATTGATATGAGAGAGTCCTTTTGCATGTATGATTTCATGTGTCTCTTATTTTTGTCTCCCTTGCATGCATGCATACCATAATGTTTCATGTCAAGTCATGTCATGTCTTGTGTGCACATATCTTGTTGCATGTGATCTTGCTAGGTGTGATTTTGTGATCTTGTGACTTCATGTGGTGATGCTCATGAGGTGATGGGGTGTGTAGTAGTGGTGTGGTGGTTCTTCCTTCAAATCCCCTTTGGGTTGCAAACCCCTTTGTCTCTTTTATTCCCAAGTTCAAAATTCCACTTGAGCCTAACCTGATTTTAAAATGTCTTTTGTTTAGGAAATAATGTGGGTATATTGGGGTGCTAAATATGGGGTTTTGAATAGTGTTCTAAAGGTGCAAAATAAACACAAAACAGCAACTATAATACTGTTTTGTATTTATTTTGTCTTCCCCAATAATTCCTTTGGTATTTTATTTAAATAGCTAAAAAAATTTCATGTCCACGGGCATTTTTCCTTTGATTTTAACTCCAGTAGTTTACTGGTTTTAATTCTCTCTTTTTTGCCTTTTTCAGTTAATACAAAAGCACCAGGAGTTGCTTTCCCTATTTGCCGCTCTGGTGGTCTTCCTCCCACCCACAGAGGCCCATCTCTTCTCCCTCTCGTGCGCTAGAAGCCCACGCGCATTCCTTCCTCCTCCCAGACGTTGTCTCCCTCACTCTCTGCCTTTCCGTCAGTTCCACAGAGAGAGCACGCGTTGCCGTCGTGAGGGCACCAACGTCGAGGGACCCCCTATATAATCTCGGCGTACGTGCCTCCCTCTCCTAGGGTTCCCTCTTCCCCATCTACCGCCGCCGCTCCATTCCCATCTCCTTCCCATCTCTCTTCTTCTCCCCCTGGTAAGTTCCTTGTAGCTTAAGAGAAGAGAGAGAGAGTAGTGCTCGCCGCGTCTACCCCCGCCTTCGTCGCCATATGGCTAGGCCGCCATGTCCAGGGGCGAGGGTTTGCTCCCCGCGTCCCATTCCCGACCTCGCTGAGGCCGGGGAATGCCCTCCTCGATGGCCAGGACCTCGCCACCGCGTCGGCCGCGGTGAAGTTCTTCCTCCCCGTCGACCTGCAGCAGAGAGTGTCTTCCGCGTCGATTCTTCTTCCTCTCCATCGCCCTCTTCTCCGATCGGTTCCTCTCCTTCCTTCCCAAGGTAAGGAGCATCGCCCCTTCCTTCTTCCTCCTTCCCTCGGCCTAGATCCACCATAGCACTCCTCGAGCTTTTCTGTTCTTAGCAGATCGGTAGTAGGCGCCTGAGGTACAGTACGTGTAGATGTGTGTGTGGGTGCGCTTGTGTGTGTGTCGCAGAGCAGGGGCCCCCTCCCCCCTCGTAGCGACATCCCATCGCTCGGTGTAGATCACCCTCGTGTGGCGCAGCAGGAGCAGGTTCGCCCCGGCGTCCTCCGTGTCGCCGGCGTGCAGAGTAGAGATTAGGTGGTTGTGCTAGTATACCTTGCGGTTCCCTCTGTTCTATCAGTAGCCTTGTCATAGTGCAGTGGTGGAGAGTCATGTGAGTTACCGAGAGGTGCAGGGATCGAGTCCCAGGTGGTGCACCCCCCTTTTTGGGTTTCCTTTTCTCTTTTCGATGGTAGTAGCAGCAGCAGGGGAGTTAACCTGCTCTGTTCCCCTCTCTCTGTCAAAACAATGACAGTAGCAGAGTGGTTTGCACCATAGGCCAGCAAACAGGGGCTCTGGGGTTCAATTCATCACCAGCACCTTTTATTTTTTTTGGTGCAACCTTTCTGTTTTTGCTTTGTAAACTTGCAGAGATGGAAGTGGGGTGTTAGATCTAACTTGTGGGTATTTTTTCCTTGCTGCCTCCAACACCATGTGTTGCTAGTATTGCTAGCTAGGTATTTTTGCTAGCAAGTGTAGAGTGCATGTGTAGATATATCTTGGTAGTGTATATGTGTGTAGGTGGAATGCATGTGTGTTTTGTGATCTAGATGCCATGTATGAGTGGGTGTGATTTAATTGTGTGGCTGCACTAGTATGTGTTGCATCTTGTAAGTTTTGGAAGAGTGTGTATGTGTGGGTGGATGGTCTCCCCCTCACCACATATAATTTGTGTGTGTGAGCTTGTTCTAGTGATGATTGCTATGATAGCATGTTTAGGTTTGTGTTTTGATCAAGAGCATGATGTTGTGGTGGGTGATGTGGAGTAGATGTGTGTGTGAGAAGCATCCCACCTTTGCAAGCAAACTATGCACCTTCGCATGACCATATGCGAGAGGCACTACAGGAATCACCTTCTTTGTCGTCTGCCATCACAGACGGCAAAGACAAATACCCGGACGGCAAAGACAGTACCACAGACGGCAAAGATTGTCATGGCCGGCAAATTTTCTGCGTCAGCCTACGACGGCATAGGACCTTCTTTGCCGTCTGCCCCCCTAAAGCGGACGGCAATGCTCTTTGTCGTCAGCTTTCCTGAGGAGCAGTCGGCAAAGAGTTTGGGACGGCAGCCGAGAGGCGTTGCCTCCGTTAGGGGTTAACGGAGCCGTTGCCGTCTGCCTCCTGGTATCTTTGCCGTCTGCCTCCTGGTATCTTTGCCGTCTGCCGTGTCCTCCCCTCTCTCCATTTTTGTCTTCTGCCCCCTCCTCTGTGCCCTCTTCTTTGCCGTCTGCCCACCCAGCAGGCAGACGGCAAAGAGACTATATGGCCAGCTGCTACTGCCCAGGTTGCACAGCTGGGCGCCACGTGGCACCTTTGCCGTCTGCTGGCAAACGGCAAAGGCCTTTGCCATCAGCTGGCAGACGGCAAAGATCCTATATTGTCCCATTTTTATTTATTTTTTCTATTCCACATCACATATACATATAATTCAGAGCACATATATCATAAGTAGATCACAACACGTATATGATATACATATAAAGCTCATCAATGCCATTTGTTCATCAACGTACATCCCATATATCAAAAGAACCAACACATACGAAGTTTCATCCATATATACATACATATAGTTGCACATATATTGTTCATCAACACATTGTTCATCAACACATACAAAGAACGAACACATTGTTCATCAACTCAAGTAAAAACGAAAACTAAAGCACTCCAACGCGAGCTTCCATGCATGTAGTATATCCAATCTGCAAAATGGGAATAAGAAAGTAAGTAGAAGAACAAAAACAACATATATATGACAAATAATCTAAATTGAAGAAGAAAGAGAAGAAGCAATAAGAGAACAAGGAGAAGAAAAACAAGAAGGAGGAGGAGGAGGAGGGGAAGGGCAAGGAGAAGGAGAAGGAGGAGGAGAAGAAGAAAAAAGAAGAGAAGAAGAAGGAGAAGAAGGTGGAGAAGAAGGAGAGAAGAAGAAGGAGAAGAAGGAGGGCTCCTTCTCCTTCTCCTTCTTCTTCTCCTCCTTCTCCTTCTTCTTCTCTTCTTCTCCTCCTCCTTATTCTTCTCCTTCTCCTTCTATTCTTCTTCTCTTCTTCTTCTTCTTCTTCTTCTTCTTCTTCCTTCTCCTTCTTTTTGAGCTAAATATTCCAATTATGTCATTTTAGAGGAAAACAAGCTAAGTATATAATATTCATGAGCTAACCAAGGTTCTTATGCCATTTTGAGCTTATTATGGTATTTTGGAGCTAAATGGGCTAATTATGTCATTGTGAAGTTAATTAAAGCAAGGATAATATGAAAGAGGAGAAGAAAGAGGAGGAGGAGGAGAAGAAGAAGAAATCAAGAAGGAGGAGGAGGAGGAGAAGGAAGAGGAGGAGAAGGATAGAAGGTACTTGGCCTTCTCCTCCTCCTCCTCCTCCTCCTCCTTCTTCTCTTCTTCTTCATATCTTCTTCTTCTTTCTTTTCATTTTGCCTATTTCTTCTCCTCTTCTCCTCTTGTTGGAGCTAAATTACCTAATTATGTCTTTTTTGAGCTAAATGGGCTAATTATGTCATTTTAGAGAAAAACAAGCTAAGTATACAATATTCATGAGCTAACCAAGGTTCTTATGCCATTTTGAGCTTATTATGGTATTTTGGAGCTAAATGGGCTAATTATGTCATTGTTGGGTTAATTAAAGCAAGGATAATATGAAAGAGGACAAGAAATAGGAGGAGGAGGAGAAGAAGAAGAAATCAAGAAGAAGGAGGAGGAGAAGGAGAAGGAGGAGGAGGAGAAGGATAGTAGGTCCTTGGCCTTCTCCTCCTCCTCCTCCTCCTCCTCCTTCTTCTCTTCTTCTTCATCTCTTCTTCTTCTTTCTTTTCATTTTGCCTATTTCTTCTCCTCTTCTCCTCTTGTTGGAGCTAAATTACCTAATTATGTCTTTTTTGAGCTAAATGGGCTAATTATGTCATTTTAGAGAAAAACAAGCTAAGTATATAATATTCATGAGCTAACCAAGGTTCTTATGCCATTTTGAGCTTATTATGGTATTTTGGAGCTAAATGGGCTAATTATGTCATTGTTGGGTTAATTAAAGCAAGGATAATATGAAAGAGGAGAATAAAGAGGAGGAGGAGGAGAAGAAGAAGAAATCAAGAAGAAGGAGGAGGAGAAGGAGAAGGAGGAGGAGGAGAAGGATAGTAGGTCCTTGGCCTTCTCCTCCTCCTCCTCCTCCTCCTCCTTCTTCTCTTCTTCTTCATCTCTTCTTCTTCTTTCTTTTCATTTTGCCTATTTCTTCTCCTCTTCTCCTCTTGTTGGAGCTAAATTACCTAATTATGTCTTTTTTGAGCTAAATGGGCTAATTATGTCATTTTAGAGAAAAACAAGCTAAGTATATAATATTCATGAGCTAACCAAGGTTCTTATGCCATTTTGAGCTTATTATGGTATTTTGGAGCTAAATGGGCTAATTATGTCATTGTTGGGTTAACTAAAGCAAGGATAATATGAGAGAGGAGAAGAAAGAGGAGGAGGAGGAGAAGAAGAAGAAATCAAGAAGGAGGAGGAGGAGGAGAAGGAAGAGGAGGAGAAGGATAGAAGGTACTTGGCCTTCTCCTCCTCCTCCTCCTCCTCCTCCTCCTTCTTCTCTTCTCTTCTTCTTCATATCTTCTTCTTCTTTCTTTTCATTTTGCCTATTTCTTCTCCTCTTCTCCTCTTGTTGGAGCTAAATTACCTAATTATGTCTTTTTTGAGCTAAATGGGCTAATTATGTCATTTTAGGGAAAAACAAGCTAAGTATATAATATTCATGAGCTAACCAAGGTTCTTATGCCATTTTGAGCTTATTATGGTATTTTGGAGCTAAATGTGCTAATTATGTCATTGTTGGGTTAATTAAAGCAAGGATAATATGAAAGAGGAGAAGAAAGAGGAGGAGGAGGAGAAGAAGAAGAAATCAAGAAGAAGGAGGAGGAGAAGGAGAAGGAGGAGGAGGAGAAGGATAGTAGGTCCTTGGCCTTCTCCTCCTCCTCCTCCTCCTCCTCCTCCTCCTTCTTCTCTTCTTCTTCATCTCTTCTTCTTCTTTCTTTTCATTTTGCCTATTTCTTCTCCTCTTCTCCTCTTGTTGGAGCTAAATTACCTAATTATGTCTTTTTTGAGCTAAATGGGCTAATTATGTCATTTTAGAGAAAAACAAGCTAAGTATATAATATTCATGAGCTAACCAAGGTTCTTATGCCATTTTGAGCTTATTATGGTATTTTGGAGCTAAATGGGCTAATTATGTCATTGTTGGGTTAATTAAAGCAAGGATAATATGAAAGAGGAGAAGAAAGAGGAGGAGGAGGAGGATAAGGATAGAAGGTCCTTGGCCTTCTCCTCCTCCTCCTCCTCCTCCTCCTCCTCGTCCTCTGTTATGACCGGCTTGGCCTATGGCCGGCGTAGGCCCATTGGGCGTTAATATTAGCGGCTTGGCCTGCAAGTTATCTTAGGTAAATTACTTTAGGAAAGTTATCTTAGGCTCGAGTTATAAATACTAGTTGTAAGACATCAATTGAGATCAAGCAATAAAGATATTATCTTCTGTTGCCCGGCTCTCCAAGGAGCCGGAACCCTAGCCTCCGCCACACCTAACCCTAGCCGCGACGGCGCCATCTCGCCGGCGCGTCCGCTCCAGCCCTCGCTCCCCTCCTCCCTGCCCTTACAACCTACGCCGGAGGCCCGGTAGGAACCCTAGTCCTACCAATTTGGTATCCAGAGATTCCAGGCTGATCATGTCGCTCCCTCCACCACCGTCGCCGCTCAACACCACCACCGCCCCACTGCCGCAAACCACCACCACCGCCCCGCTGGGACCCAACCCCCGCCGCCGAGCGTCGCCCCCACTACCTACGGGCCGCCGTCACTGCCGTGGGCCACCCCGGCCTTCCAGCCACTCCACGGAGGGGCGCCGCCGCCGCCGCCGCAGCTGCTGCTGCAGCACTACCACGCCGCGGGCACTCCCTGGCCGGTGTGGTCGGCCACCACCGCGCCGCTGGGGGGGCTGCCCCACCAGTCGCTATCGGCCACCACGGCGCAGGCTCCGGCGCCGCACCAGCAGCCGCCGCCGCCATCGACAGCAGCACCTCCAGCGCCCCGAACCACCGGTCGGCCCCTGCACCAGGTGCAATTCCCGTCATCGCCATCGCCAATTCCCGCGTGGGCAGCCGGATCATCTGCGGGTCCGATCTATACGCCGGCACAGGCACTGCAGCAACCGCCCGGACGGGGCGGCCGCCAGCTCAGTCGACCCGTGCCGACCCTTCCAGCACCGGGCCGGCCTCCGCCAGCCACAACGGCCGCACCTCCGGCCGCCACACGGACCTTCCGCAGGTTGTCCCCGGCCGAGCAGCAGGAGCGTCGACGTCAGGGTCTCTGCTTTAACTGCGATGAGCCCTACACGCCGAGACATGTCTGCCCCCGCCTCTTCAACTTGGAGACGGTCGACTACACCGAGGCGGACGAGACGAGCGACGCACCAGACCCGGCCGCAGATTCTACGGCGACGGCCTGCGTCGTCTCTCTCCACGCCCTCGCCGGCATCCGCCATGAGCGGACCATGTTGCTGCCCGTGACGATCCATGGCGAGCAGCTGGTCGCCCTGCTGGATACGGGCTCCAATCTTCTTATTCTTTTCTTATTTTCCTTTTGCCTTTTCCTTTTATTCCTTCTTATTTTCCTTCTTCTTCTTCTTCTTTTTATTCTTCTTCTTCTCCTCCTCCTCCTCTAGCTCCTCTTCTTCTTCTTCTCCTTTTTTCTTCTTCTACTTATTCTTCTTCTTCTAATTTTTCTTATTTTCTTCTACTAAATAGGAAACTACCTACTAAATCTACTAATTAACTAACAGAAACTACCTACTAAATCTACTAATTTATTCTTCTTCTTCTTATTATTATTTTATTTTTTCTTTTTTCCTCTTATTCTTCTTCTCCTTCTTCTTGTTTTCTTCTTCTCTTCTACTTCTTCTTCTTCTTCTTCTTCTCCTTCTTCTTCTTATTTTCTTTTTTCCTCTTATTCTTCTCTTCCTCTCCTATTTTTCTTCTTCTTCTTCTTGGTTCTTCTCCTTCCTTTCCTTTTCCTTCTTCTTCTTTTCCTTCTTCTTCTTATTTTTTTCTTCTCCTTTCTCCTTCTTCTTCATCTCCTTTCTCCTTCTTCTTCTTCTTCTAAACCTAAACTAACTAAACCTAAACTAAAACTGAAACTAAAACTAAAACTAAACTAAAACTGAAACTAACCTAACTAAAACTGAAACTAACCTAACTAAATCTGAAACTAACCTAACTAAAACTGAAACTAACTAAACTAAAACTGAAACTAACCTAAGTAAACCTAAACAAAAACTGAAACTAAAACTAAACTAAAAGTAAGAACTAATTAAACAAAAACTATTAAAAAAAATAAGAAATAGAAACTTACCAGGGGGAGGAGGGCCGCAGGGGGAGGAGGGCGGCCGTGGAGGAGGGTGCTGGGCGGCGGTGGGGTGTGGTGGGGAGGTGGGGTGGGGGTGGCGGCGGCGGCGGCGGCGGCGTAGGGAGGAGGAGGAGGGCCGCAAGGGGGCGGCGCAGGGCGGCGGTGGGGTGGGGAGGTGGGGTGGGGGTGGCGTTGGCGGCGGCGGCGGTGGGGCGGCGGCGGCGCTGGGGGCTGGGGGCTGCTGCGGCAGCGCTGAGGGGAGAGCAGTGAGAGAGAGTGCGTGGGAGAGAGGAGAGAGGTGGGGCGCGCGGCGACCGTTAATGTTTGGGGGGTCCATCTCCTTTGCCGTCTGCCACGGACGGCAAAGCTTGTCAGGCAGACGGCAAAGGGGTGGGTGGGGCCGGGGTGGGATGGGGAGAGAGGAGGGGTGGGGTGGGATAGCTTTGCCGTCTGCCATCCCTACCTTTGCCGTCTGTTGACGGACGGCAAATAGGTGGCTGATGGCAAATATGTATTTTGCCATCAGCCTCCTCTTTACCGTCTGTTTTTTGCCAACACACGGTAAAGAGGTTCTTCGCCGTCTGCTGGCTGATGGCAAAGATTTGGCAGACGGCAAATATAGGAATTCCAGTAGTGAGGGCATGGTGTTTTGTTTGTGTGAATAGCTTGGTAGAGGTGCTTGTGATGTTGATGTGTTATGACACACATACATGGGGTAAAAACCCTCATGTAACCATTGGTGTTGTGCACATGAACAAGCATCCATGTAGGAATTGATCTAGTGAATGCACATGAAATGTGACACTATTCACTATATAGGAATCTATGTTGTTTTTCCTTCCTAGTTTGTGATCACTTGTTCCAAGTAAGTGCATGCATATTACTCCCTCCGTTTCTAAATATAAGTCTTTTAAGAGATTTTACTAGTGGTCTACATACGGAGCAAAATGAATGAATCTATATTTTAAAGTATGTGTATATGCATCCATATGTAGTTCATTAGTACAATCTCTAAAAAGACTTATATTTAGGAATGGAGGGAGTACATATGTTTTTGCGGTAGAATCTCCCAAGGAATCCATTGGTGGACTCAGTTTTTCCATTGGAACAGTTTCGGGACATGACATATTTCATTTTTCTTCTATGTTTAGAGCTTGGTTCCATGTGATTTGTTGAGCACAAAGGATTGCTTCTTGGTTGTGCTAGTAGAGGGTGACCCACTCTACATTATGTTGGTTTCATCTCATGATTAGGATTCCATATGTGCAAGTTATACCCACTCAAAGTAGCCATGTGGCTGAAATTCCAGATTAGTGAAAATCTGAGAATCTGTTTATATTTTCTTCTCTTGTTGATGACGTTGTGCAGGTCAATGTGTTGTGATCTAGCCTTAGCTTTCAACTGGAAAGTTGGACCTGATATGTTTGTCTAGCTACCTTGAAAATTTCATGTCATTTGGAGTCCTGTAGATATTGTTTTGGCTACTGTAAAAATGCTTCAGAGCATAGACAGAAAGTGAGAATCTGGAATTTTCACTAAGTCCTTGAAAACTGCTATTTTTGGGCAAGTTTGCAGCCTTGTATCTTTCTGTGTTTAATTCCTTTTTGTGTGATTCTTGCTTGTGCTTGTAGTATTCATGGATAGCTACAGCCACATATATTATTTGTCATATTTGTCTGGCTGTAGGTGCTTTGCATGTAGCTCACAAAGTGCTATGATGCAGTTTATGGCAGATTGTGTAGTTTTGTCATTTTGATGTTTGTGAGTGCTTAGTTGATGATGTGGTGTTCTTATTTGCTCCACCCCATCCATGATGGTTTGTTTTATGTCTTGGCAACCTGGAAATACCAGAGTTGTGCCATTTGAGTGTGTGGTGATGATTTTGTCACGTAGGGCTTCATATCTTGTTTCGTTGATTCACGTTGATCCGTAGCTCCGATTGTAATGTTCTTTATATGGTTTTGCATCGTTTTCACGAGACGCATATGATCATGTCATTATCATGCATGTCAAAATATCTTAGGATGCAGTTCTGTCCAGGAACATGTATTCACTCCGTATGCTTGTGTTAGTGGTAGAAATAGTGATGCATGCTCATATTCATCTCATGCATCATGTGCTTGTTGCATTTTGAGGTGCTGTTGTTCATTCGATGTTATTATTATGTTGGGTAGCACCGGGATCGGAGAACGAATACGTGGATTTAGGAGAGTACGTGCAGGATGAACAAGAACCATTCCAAGCTGAGGATATCACAGGCAAGATGATATGACCTTGATTCCATATCTAGACTTGTTATGCTAGTTTACGTTTTCCTTGTCATATGCTCGCTGCCTACCACTGAAATATTTGTCTCTTGTTATGCCGTGAAACCAAACAGATGTCCCTTCCTAGCAAACTTGAATGGCTATGTAGGCTTTGCTCAGCTACTAATGTTAGCGTTGCTAGATGCAGGTGCTTTGTCTCATGTGACAACATGAGCTTGATATCATTATCTTAAATTTTGTTATTTAATTAATGCACCTATATAATTGGTAAATAACAGAAGGCCTAGCCTTTTTCCTGGTGCTTTGTTCCGTTATTGCCGCCATAGTTACCGGCTACCGGTGTTTGATTCCATATTGATCGCTCCTAACACGTTCGGGGTTGTTATGGGGACCCCCTCGATAAATCGCGTAGTGCTAAGACTTGTCCGGCAGGACCAAACATTGGTGTTAATTTGCTAATCACTTAATAATAATCTGCATAGGGAATAGCTACCCTGAGGAATTTAATCAACAACCCGGGCCAGTGCTCCTAATGAGTGTTGGTCCAAACTGGGCAGACTATGGGGCCACCACAGGGCAACCTGAGGTTTGGTATACCTGTAGTGTGACTCATCCAGCGTGTCCTAAGACTGAGATATGCGGCTCTTATTAGGGTCGTCGACATGTCGGGAGGTCCTGCTAGTCTTGTCTTACCTTAGCGATATATCTTGAGTATAGGAATCCCGGTGAAGCTTTGGTTCTCCCAGAGTTGAGGTTTTCCTCTAAGGAATCCGATGAGATCACGAGATTCGTCATAAAGGATTACTTTACGGCCTGTGCACGTTTGTGATGGACTAGTTGGAGTACCCCTGCAGGGTTAAATCTTTCGGAAAGCCGTGCCCGCGGTTATGTGGCAACTTGGAATATTTTGCTAACATCCGGTATTAGAGAACTTAAGCATAAGCTAATAAAATTGCTAACTGTGTGCGTAACCGTGACTGTCCCCTCGAAGATCTCTCTTCGATCAGGAACACGGTGGGGTTATGAATGACGTAGGTAGGTGTTCAGGATCACTTAGTGATCAAGTATTCTCGACCGCTAGTAGAGACCACCTTCATAAATGTTCTACGTAAGTTAGCCACCACATCAAGCTTAGGATGCTACAACCTTAAACACTCTACCCTATCCAACCTAATAACTTGACTAGTTCTGGCACCGAGGTCATAGATTGCTGAGTCCCCGTGGCTTACAAATTCCTTCACAACACCAATAGGTTCAGGTACCCCAGAGACAGGTGATCCCGACGGCACGCAGCTGGCGTGGCAGTACGACGAGGAGACCGACCGCCTGTACATGAACTATCCAGAAGATTGAGGCGTGGTCGTGATCGTGGGCCAGCAGGCAGGGTAGCATAGCCATTTCCCTTGTTTCGTAGTCCGTATCGGAACTACTTTGATTGTATGCGTGATGTACTCTGATAAATTTATGAGATGGCAATTGAATCCCTGATTGTCAATTTGTTATTATTTTGTATGTGTTATGATACCTTGTTTGCGAGACGCTTAGATGCGCTCCTTTCCAATTCGGGACCTCGATCCTCAGATCGGAAAGGACCGCATCTTAGTCGTTACAATACAAAAGCGTGAGTTCAATGTAGGTGATTATGTCTTGCTATATAACTCTCGTTTAAGATTCTTTGCAGGCAAGCTTCTCTCTAAATGGGAAGGTCCCTATGTTGTTGAGGAAGTATATCGTTCCGGTGCTATCAAGATCAACAACACGGAAGGTAATTGTCCGAGAGTGGTAAATGGGCAGAGATTCAAGCATTATATCTCACGTACTCCCATAAATGTTGAAAGCAATATCATCAATACCATAACTCCGGAAGAATACCTAAGGGATATTTATCAGCCTGTTTCAGATTCCGAAAACGAAGAGGTATGTTATTCGGTAAGAAAACAGAGTCCAAATTTTTTTATAGTAGGAATTTTTCTCCGTTTTGGAATATTTGAAAAAATACAAAAATTGGAAGTAGTCAGGAAAGTGCGCGAGGAGGTGACAAGCCTCCACGGTGCGGGCCCACCCCCTCGCCGCGCCGTGAGGACTTGTGGCCACCTCGTGCACCTCCCGGACTCTGTTTTCGTGCAGGGTACTCCTCCTGGTCTGGAAAAAATCATTATATATACTCCCGTTTGGTCTGACCCCTACATCACGCAGATTTCCTCTGTTTTTTGTTTCGAGCCTGTTTTCTGCCGCAGATTTAGAGCAAGATGTCATCCCAGGAATCTGTGGGGGAGAATAGTCTCCGTCAAGTCTATGGAGAAGTACATGCTGATCTGAAAAGGATGGAGGTCATGGAGGCTAAGGAGAGGCTACCTAAAGAAACCAAGGGCAAAACGAAGGAGAGGAATCAGGCATGGGACGAAGTACAATCTGTGCTCAACAGGGAAGAAGTTGAGGAAGTGTATTTCCTCCAACCCTACCTCCACCTACTGTCTCCATCCTTGATTGAACTCTTGAGGTTTTGTGAAACAACTCGTATTCGCAATACTTGTCTCACTAGTGAAGTTGTTTTGCTGGAAAAACATATCGCAAATCTCCAAGGTATAAATCAAAGATTAATGGCCCTCTTGGAGTCAAAGATTGCAACAATTCCACCACCATCACCACCAAAGGAAGACAACTAAACATGGGTATGGGCAATCCCCTTGGCTGGTGCCAAGCTTGGGGGAGTTTCCTCGGTATCTGCTACGGCAACAAAAGACCTTCCCTGGCAACAGCGCCAGGAATCCTTCTGCAATGGGCTACGCCTATAGGGACTTCCTTGGAAAATATGCAAAGGATTCCCCCGCGGCCTTGGAGCCTTGCGTTGGTGTTCCCTTGAAGAGGAAAGGGTGATGTAGCACAGCGGCGGTAAGTATTTCCCTCAGTTTGAGAACCAAGGTATCGATCCAGTAGGAGGATTGCATCAAGTCACAAGTACCTACATAAACACAAAGAGCTTGCACCCAACGCTATGAAGGGGTTGTCAATCCCTTATAGATTGTTTACAAAGTGAGAACTGAAAGCAAAAAGTAAACAAAGCAAAGTAAAAGTAAAAGTGGAGACGATAGTTGTGAATAGACCCGGGGACCGTAGTGTTCACTAGTGGCTTCTCTCATGAAAGCAAGTAGATGGTGGGTCAACGAATTACTGTCGAGCAATTGATAGAACCGCGCAAAGTCATGAAGTTATCTATGGCAATGATCATACATATAGGCATCACGTCCAAAACAAGTAGACCAATACTTTCTCCATCTACTACTATTACTCCACACGTCGACCGCTATCCAGCATGCATCTAGTGTATTGAGTTCATAAGAACAGAGTAACGCCTTAAGCAAGATGACATGATGTAGATGGACAATCTCAAATCTATGATGAAAGCCCATCTTGTTACCCTTGATGGCAACAACACGATGCGTGCCTTGCTGCCCCTTCTATCACTGGGAAAGGTCACAACATGGTATGAACCCAAAACCAAGCACTTCTCCCATTGCAAGAATCATAGATCTAGTTGGCCAAACAAAACCCAAGACTCGGAGAGACTTACAAGGATATCAAATCATGCATATAAGAAATCAGCAAAGAGGATTACATCGGATAGATCTCCATGAAGATCATGGAGAACTTTGTATTGAAGATCCAAGAGAGAGAAGAAGCCATCTAGCTACTAACTACGGACCTGTAGGTGTGAAGTAGACTACTCACGAGTCATTGGAGAGGTGATGATGTTGATGTAGAAGCCCTCAAGCTCCAAAGTCCCCTCCGGCAGGGCACCAGAAGGGTCTCCAGATGAGATCTCGCGGCAACGGAAGCTTGCGGCGGCGGAAAAGTGGTTTCGTGGACGCCTTGCTTTTTTCTGGGGTTTTAGGAAATATATAGGCCAAAGAGCTAGGGAAGGGGAGCTCCAGGGAGTCCACAAGCCTGGTCGCCGCGGGCCCCCCTGGCCGTGGCGTAAGGGCTTGTGGGCTCCCTGTGGGCCTCCTGCCTTGGCCCTCAAGTCCCCCGATCTTCTTCCGTTCTGGAAAAATTCATTTCGGGGATTTTATTCCGTTTGGACTCCATTCCAAAATCAGATCTGAAAAGAGTGAAAAACACAGAAAAAACAGGAATTGGCACTTGGCACTGAATTAATAAGTTAGTCCGAAAAAAGATATAAAAGGTATATAAAACATCCAAAGTTGACAAGATAACAACATGAAACCATCAAAAATTATAGATACGTTTGAGACGTATCAAGCATCCCCAAGCTTAACTCCTGCTCGTCCTCGAGTACGGAAGTGAAAAAGAATGATTTTTTTATGCTTTCATGCTACCTAGCATAGATGTCCTTTGTAACTCCTCTTATGTGACATGAATGTTCAGATCCATTAGATTCAAAACAATAGTTTGCTATTGACGTGGAGACAATAATACTTCAAGCAAACTAGGAAGGTAATCATGAACATTCAAAATAAGAAAGCCAAAAGAAAGTTATCCCTACAAAATCATATAGTCTGGCTATGCTCTATCATCCTTGCACAACGAATTTAAATCATGCACAACCTCGGTATTGGCCAAGTAATTGTTTTCACACCTTTACTTTCTCAAACTTTTTCAACTCTCACGCAATACATGAGCGTGAGCCATGGTTTTAGCACTATAAGTGGAGTGGAGTGTGGTGGAGGTTGCAAGGGAAACAAGGAGAAGATGGTCACATTGACTAGGCATATCAATGAGGTATGGAGATTCTCATCAATAGATATCAATGTGAATGAGTAGGGATTGCCATACAAATGATGCACTAGACCTAAGAGTAAGTGACAGCTCTTAAAGAAAACTAGTGGGTGTGCATCCAACTTGCTTGCTCACGAAGACCTAGGGCAATTTTGAGGAAGCCTATCATTGGAATATACAAGCCAAGTTATATAATGAAAATTTCTCACTAGCTATATGGTGGTGGTGAAACGAGAGACTCTCAATCATGAAGATCATGGTGCTTAATAAGCACAAGTGTGGAAAGATAGTAGCACTATCCCTTCTCTCTTTTTTCTCATTTTTGTTTTGGTGGGCTCTTTGGCCTCTTTTTTGGTGGGCATCTTTGGCCTCTTTTTGTAAATGGGCTTCGCTGGCCTCTTTTATTTCCTCACATGGGACAATGCTCCATCAATGATGATCATCACACTTACAACTCAAAACTTAGAGCAATGATGACTCTATATGAAATGCCTTCGGTAGTGTACCCTGACAATGATCTAGCATGGCATAGACATCAATGGAAACATCATGCTAGCTATCTTATGATCATGCAATGGCAATGTAGAAGTGGTGGCACATGTCATGGTGGTAGTTGCATGGCAATATATCTCGGAATGGCTTTGAAAAAGCCATAGTTGGTAGGTATGGTGGCTGTTTTGAGGGACGCTATATGGTGGGTTTTGTGCACCGGCGAAAGTTGCACGACACTAAAGAAGATAGTGATGGTGGAAGGTGAAAGTGCATCTAAACCATGGACTCAACATTAGTCATGAAAAACTCATACACTTGTTGCAAAAATTTAGTAGTAATCGAAACAAAGCATTCAACGCATACTCCTAGGGGAAGGGTTGGTAGGTATATACCATCGCGCAATCCCGATCGCTACATAAACGATGACAATCAATAAACTAATCATGCTCAGACTTCATCACATAGCGGTTCACCATACGTGCAAGCTACGGGAATCACTAACTTCAACACAAGTATTTCTAGATCCACAACACCTTACTAATATAACTTCAATATTACCACAACCACAACTCAAAACTAATTGAGATGAATCAAACTTCTCTAACTACTCAATGCACATGAAGGTGGAAGTTTCATATCCCTTTGGATAACTACCCCTTTTTAGACTACTTTCATGGCATAGATCAACTACCACACCACGCACTTCCGTGCTCTGAAAGATAGAAGTGAAGGACACAGAGCAACATCAACTAGCTCAAAAGATATAAGTGAAACACATGTGAGGTGAATTGCCTAACCAAAGGATATAAGTGAAGCTCAACAACATCACGGTGAGTGCATGTCCTTTCTCTAGGTGTGCAGCAAGGAAGATTGTGACACAACAAAAATAGAAGACTCCTACGATACAAGACGCTCCAAGAAAAACACATAACATGTGGTGAATAAAAATATAGCCACAAGTAACGTTACCGATGGATTGAAGACGAAAGAGGGGATGCCTTCCCGGGGCATCCCCAAGCTTAGGCTTTTTCGGCATCCTTGAATCAACTTGGGGTGCCTTGGGAATCCCCAAGCTTGAGCTCTTGCCACTCTTTATCTCTTTGTCCATAAGAAGTTCACCCAAAACATGAAAACTTCACAACATCAAACTTAAACAAAAACTCCTGATATCATTAGTATAAGAAAGCAAATCACCACTTCCTTAGGTACTGTAGCAAACTTAAATTCTACTTATGTTGATGTTGGGTTACTGTATTTTCAATCTGCCATGGCTAATACCCCCCGATACTATCCATAGTTTCATCAAAATAAGCAAACAACTCAACAAAAACAGAATCTGTTAACAACAGACTAGTCTGTAGCAATCTGTATACTTCGTATACTTCTGGTACTTCAAGAATTCTGAAAAATTGTGACAGTCTGAAGAATTTGCGTAGCAATCAGCAGCAAAACGAATCAACTCAAAAGTTCTCACAGAAAAAAAAATCTTTTCGTGAGCAGAAAGTTTCTGTCTTTTCCAGCATGATCAAACGATCATCCCCAAGGCTAATCATAACGGTTTCACTTGGCACAAACGCAAAAGAAACACAAAAAACACAATCATAACTGAATTATCAAAGTGTGGACGCAACAAAACAGAAAGAAAGAGATAAATTCATTGGGTTGCCTCCCTACAAGCGCTATTGTTTAACGCCCTTAGCTAGGCATTGATAATTCAATGATGCTCACATAAAAGACAAGAATTGAAGCACAACGAGAGCATCGTAAAGCATGTGAAAATCACATCTAAGTCTAACATACTTCCTACCCATAGGCATTTTATAGGAAAACAAATTGGCAAGACAACCAATAGTTACCAAATGCAAGGAAGAAGAAAGAGACAATAACAATCTCAACATAACGAGAGGTAATTTGGTAACATGAAAGTTTCTACCACAATATTTTCCTCTCTCATAGCAATTACATGTGGGATCATATTCGAATTCAACAATATAACTATCACATTGGATATTGTTTTCATGATCCACATGCATGCAAAGTTGACGCTCTTCAAAAATAGTGGGATTATCATCAACTAAAGTCATGACTTCTCCAAACCCACTTTCAATAATATTGCAAATATCATATTCATCATGAGGCTTAAACAAATTTTCAAGATCATAAGAAAAATCATCACCCCACTCATGATCATTGCAACAAGTAGTGGACATAGCAAAACTAGCATCCCCAAGCTTAGGGTTTTGCATATTTTTAGCATGATTGTCACTAATAGAATTTATAGTGAAACCATTGCAATCATGCTTTTCATCCATGGAGCCCTCGTGAATCACTTCATAAATTCCTTCCTCACAATTTTCAGATTCACGCATCTCAAGCAAAACTCCATAAAGATAGTCAAGTGCACTCAACTCACTAGCAATTGGATCAACATAATTGGATCTCTTAAAGAGATTAGCAAGTGGATGAGGATCCATATCACTAGATTTTCAGCAAGCGAAGATGCAAGCATATTGAAGGCACATGGCACACAAGTGAACAGAAAGCAAGCAAGAGAAAAGGGCTAAAAAAAGGCAAACGAAAAAAAGGCAAATTGTGAAGTGGGGGAGAGGAAAATGAGGGGCAAGTGGCAAACAAAGTAAATGCGAGAGATGAGTTTTCGACACTTACTTGGCTAGATCTTGACTTGATCTCTCCCCAGCAACGGCGCCAGAAAGAGGCGTGTTGACGGAAGATTATTCTTGTCTTGATACTCCTCGGCAAGCGATCCTCCCCGGCAACAGCGCCAGAAATACTTCTGCTACGGCAACAAAAGACCTTCCCTGGCAACGGCGCCAGGAATCCTTCTCCTATGGGCTACGCCTATAGGGACTTCCTTGGCAAATATGCAAAGGATTCCCCCGCAACCTTGGAGCCTGGCGTTGGTGTTCCCTTGAAGAGGAAAGGGTGATGTAGCACAACGGTGGTAAGTATTTCCCTCAGTTTGAGAACCTAGGTATCGATCCAGTAGGAGGATCGCGTCAAGTCACAAGTACCTGGACAAACACAAAGATCTTGCACCCAACGCGGTGAATGGGTTGTCAATCCCTTATAGATTGTTTACAAAGTGAGAACTGAAAGCAAAAACTAAACAAAGCCAAGTAAAAGTAAAAGTGGAGACGATAGTTGTGAATAGACCCGGGGGCCGTAGTGTTCACTAGTGGCTTCTCTTATGAAAGCAAGTAGACGGTGGGTGAACGAATTACTGTTGAGCAATTGATAGAACCGTGCAAAGTCATGATGTTATCTATGGCAATGATCATACATATAGGCATCACATCCAAAACAAGTAGACCGATACTTTCTGCATCTACTACTATTACTCCACACGTCGACTGCTATCCAGCATGCATCTAGTGTATTGAGTTCATAAGAACAGAGTAACGCCTTAAGCAAGATGACAGGATGTAGATGGACAATCTCAAATCTATGACGAAAGCCCATCTTTTTACCCTTGATGGCAACAAAACGATGCGTGCCTTGCTGCCCCTTCTGTCACTGGGAAAGGTCACCGCACGGTACGAACCCAAAAGCAAGCACTTCTCCCATTGCAAGAATCATAGATCTAGTTGGCCAAACAAAACCCAAGACTCGGAGAGACTTACAAGGATATCAAATCATGCATATAAGAAATCAACAAAGACTCAAATATAGTTCATAGATAATCTGATTAAAAATCCACAATTCATCAGATCTCGACAAACACACCGCCAAAGAGGATTACATCGGATAGATCTCCATGAAGATCATGGAGAACTTTGTATTGAAGATCCAAGAGAGAGAAGAAGCCATATAGCTACTAACTACGGACCCGTAGGTCTGAAGTAGACTACTCACGAGTCATTACAGAGGTAATGATGTTGATGTAGAATCCCTCCAAGTCCAAAGTCCCCTCCGACAGGGCACCGGGAAGGGTCTCCAGATGAGATCTCGCGGAAACGGAAGCTTGCGGGGGCGGAAAAGTGGTTTCGTGGACGCCCTGATTTTTTCTGGGATTTTAGGGAATATATATGCCAAAGAGCTAGGGTAGGGGAGCTCTAGGGAGGCCACAAGCCTGGTCGCCGCGGGCCGCCTGGCCGCGGCGTCAGGGCTTGTGGGATCCTTGTGGGCCTCCTGCCTTGGCTCTCAAGTCCCCCGATCTTCTTCCGTTCTGGAAAAATTCATTTCGGGGATTTTATTCCGTTTGGACTCCATTCCAAAATCAGATGTGAAAAGAGTCAAAAACACACAAAAAATAGGAACTGGCACTTGGCACTGAATTAATAAGTTAGTCCTAAAAAGATATAAAAGGTATATAAAACATCCAAAGTTGACAAGATAACAGCATGAAACCATCAAAAATTATAGATACGATTGAGACGTATCAGTATCGTATCACCATCACATCTTTTGCCTTTACCTTTGTTTTAGTTTTCCTTTTTAGTTTTCTCTTTCTCTAGTAGATTAAAAGTTTTAGTGTTTTAGTCTTGAGTTTTGCTTTGCGTCACCCCCGATGTATTCGAGCTCGTGAGCCATATAATAAAGAGTGTCTTAGTTGAAGGGCTTTGCCTCTTACCATGATCAAAAGAATGAAAATAGAACAAAAGCATGAAAGATCATGTAGTGATCTTATGGGAAGTGATGGCTTCACATATAAAAAGAATGAGGATTGAAACTTGTTGAGAGTAGGCAAACGTAGACCTTGGTCACTGTTGCAATTAATAGGAAGTGATAAAGAACGAGAGGTTCACATATAAATATATCATCTCTGACACCATCTATGATTGTGAACACTCAGTAAACTATTGCATGCCTAAAAGTAGATGTTGGACAAGGAAGAAAACATAATGAATTGTGTTTGCTTGGTTCTGAACAATGTTATATGACTAGAGATCCCTTAGCATGTGACGATTGCTTCCACCTCACATTAGCCAAACCTCCCGCACTAAGTACATATACTACTTGTGCATCCATAAACCTTCAACCCAGTTTTGCCATGAGTGTCCACCATACCTACCTATGGATTGAATAACATCCCTCAAGTAAGTGTGTGGAAAATAAGCTTTGTACGAACCTGTGATGAGTAAGACATAAAAGCGACAGACTGCATAATAAAGTTCTTTATCACAGGAGGCAATATAAAGTGACGTTCCTCCGCACTAAGAGGACACACATCCAAACCTCAAAAGCGCATGACAACCTCTGCTTCCCTCTGCGAAGGTCCTATCTTGTACCTTTACTTTTTGCCCTTGAAAGAGTCATGGTGATCTTCACCAATTCCTTGTTTCGCCTTTATATTGGCTAACGTCATATGCTTGGGAAAGATCTATACTCATATGTCAACTTGGAGGTAAGTATTCATGAATTATTATTGTTGACATTACCCTTGAGGTAAGTAGTTGGGAGGAAAACTATAAGCCCCTATCTTTCTCTGTGTCTAGCTGAAACTTTGATCTCATGAGTACCACGTGAGTTGTAGCAATTGTAGAGAACGAAAGAACGGTTGAGTATGTGGATTTGCTTTACAAGCTCTTATTTGACTCTTTCTGATGTTGTGATAAATTGCAATTGCTTCAATGACTAAAGGCTATCGGTTGGTACTTCTCGGTAAGGTTCTTGATCCATGCTTTACTTTGTGAAGGAATTATCACTTTAGCATGAGAGATTATATGTTGGTATTGTTGTTCTGATCATGATCAAGATGCATGCATGTTCGTATCTTGTTTTGTCGACACCTCGCTCCCTAAACATGTGGACATATTTATTGAGCTAGGCTTTCGCTTGAGGACAAGCGAGGTCTAAGCTTGGGGGAGTTCATACGTCCATTTTGCATCATGTTTTCATGTTGATATTTATCGCTTCTTGGGCTGTTATTTCACTTCACGATACAATTCTTATGCCTTTTCTCTCTTATTTTGCAAGGTTTACATGAAGAGGGAGAATGCCGGCAGCTGGAATTCTGGCCTGAAAGTGGAGCAAAGTTGAGATACCTATTCTGCGCAACTCCAAACGCTGTAAAAATCAACGAGGATTTTTTTCCTGATTTACAAAAAATACTGGGCCGAAGAAGCGCCAGAGGGGTGCCAGGGGGTGGCCACAAGCCTGCACGGCGCGGCCACCCCCCAGGTCGCGCCATGGGGGCTTGTGGGCACCCTACTGGCCCACTTTCCCCCCTCTTTTGCTATATGAAGGGTTTCGTCCAGGAAAAAAATCAAGGAGGAGCTTTTTCATGGTTTCGCCGCCGCCACGAGGCGGAACTTGGGCAGAACCAATCTAGAGCTCCGGCAGGACGATCCTGCCGGGGAAACTTGCCTCTCGGAGGGGGAAATTGTTGCCATCATCATCACCAACACTCCTCTCATCGGAGGGGACTCATCACCATCAACATCTTCATCAACACCATCTCATCTCCAAACCCTAGTTCATCACTTGTAACCAATCTCCGTCTCGCGACTCCGATTGGTACTTTTAAGGTTGCTAGTAGTGTTGATTACTCTTTGTAGTTGATGCTAGTTGGATTACTTGGTGGAAGAGTTTATATTCAGATCCTTGATGCTATTCATTACCTGTCTGGTCATGAATATGATTATGCTTTGTGAGTAGTTACTTTTGTTCCTGAGGACATGGGATAAGTCATGCTAATAGTAGTCATGTGAATTTGGTATTCGTTCGGTAATTTGATATGTTGCATGTTGTTTTTCCTCTAGTGGTGTTATGTGAACGTCGACTACCTAACACTTCACCATTATTTGGGCCCAGAGGAAGGCATTGGGAAGTAGTAATTAGATGATGGGTTGCTAGAGTGACAGAAGCTTAAACCCTAGTTTATGTGTTGCTTCCTAAGGGGCTGATTTGGATCCACTAGTTTAATGCTATGGTTAGACTTTGTGTTAATTCTTCTTTCATACTTGCGGATGCTTGCGAGAGGGTTGAATCATAAGTGGGATGCTTGTCCAAGTAACGGTAGTACCCAAGCGCCGGTCCACCCACATATCAAACTATCAAAGTAACGAACGTGAATCATATGGACATGATGAAAACTAGCATGACAGAAATTCCCGTGTGTCCTCGGGAGCGTTTTTCCTCGTATAAGACTTTGTCCAGGCTTGTCCCTCGTTGCAAAAGGGATTGGTCCACTTTGCTGCATCGTTGCTACTTTTGTTACTTGTTGCTTGCTGATACGTCTCAAACGTATCAATAATTTTTGATGGTTTCACGATGTTATCTTGTCTTCTTTGGATGCTTTATGTACCTTTTATTCTTTTTTGGGACTAACTTATTAATTCACTGCCAAGTGTGAGTTCCTGTTTTTTGTATGTTTTTGACTCTTTTCAGATCTGATTTTGGAACAGAGTCCAAACGGAATAAAAACCTTGAAATGATTTTTTCCCGAACGAAAGAAGATCACGGGGCCTTTGGTCGAAGCCAGGTGTGCTCCAGGGAGCCCACAAGCCCCCACTCCGCCACCAGGGGGGGCGGCGGTGGCAGGGCTTGTGGCCTACCTGGACGCCCCCTGACCTAGATCCTTGGCCTATATATTCCCACATATTCCGCACAAAATCAGGGGAGCCTCGAAAATACTTTTCCACCGCCGCAAACTTCCGTTTCCGCGAGATCTCATCTTGAGACCCTTCACGGCACCCTGTCAGAGGGGACTTTGGAGTTCGAGGGCTTCTTCATCATCATCATCGCCCCTCCAATGACTCGTGAGTAGTTCACTTCAGACCTACGGGTCCGTAGTTAGTAGCTAGATGGCTTCTTCTCTCTCTTGGATCTTCAATACAAAGTTCTCCATGATCTTCATGGAGATCTATCCGATGTAATCTTCTTTGGCGGTGTGTTTGTAGAGATCCGATGAATTGTGGATTTGTGATCAGATTATCTATGATATATATTTGAGTCTTTGCTGATTTCTTATATGCATGATTTGATATCCTTGTAAGTCTCTCCGAGTCTTGGGTTTTGTTTGGCCAACTAGATCTATGATTCTTGCAATGGGAGAAGTGCTTGGTTTTGGGTTCTACCATGTGGTGACCTTTCCCAGTGACAGTAGGGGCAGCAAGGCACACACCAAGTAGTTGCCATCAAGGGTAAACATGTGGGGTTTTTATCATTGGTTTGAGATTATCCCTCTACATCATGTCATCTTGCTTAAGGCGTTACTCTGTTCTTATGGACTTAATACACTAGATGCATGCTGGATAGCGGTCGACGTTTGGAGTAATAGTAGTAGATGCAGACAGTATCGGTCTACTTGTTTTGGAGGTGATGCCTATAGAAATAATCATTGCATAGATATCGTCATGACTTTGCGCAGTTCTACCAATTGCTCGACAGTAATTTGTTCACCCACCGTCTACTTGCTTTCATGAGAGAAGCCACTAGTAAACAATACGGCCCCCGGGTCTATTCACATCCATCGTTTACACATTCGCTTTTACTTTGCTTTGTTACTTTGTTGTTTCAGTTCTCACTTTGTAAACAATCTATAAGGGATTGACAACCCCTTCATAGCGTTGGGAGCAAGTTTTTGTGTTTTTGCAGGATCTTGAGATACTCCTCGACTGGATTGGTACCTTGGTTCTCAAACTGAGGGAAATACTTACCACCGCTACGCTTCATCACCCTTTCCGCTTCGAGGGAACACCAATGCAAGGCTCTAAGGCCACGGGGGAAATTCTTTGCATACTTGCCTAGGAAGTCCCTTAAGGCGTAGCCGCAGCAGAAGGATCAAGCCAAGTATTCTCCCGTCGACGTGCCTATTTCTGGCGCCATTGGAAGGTCTTTTGTTGTAGTAGCAGAAGTATTTCTGGCGCCGTTGCCGGGGATACACAGTTGACATCACTTGCTACGAAACATCTCACCACACAATCACTTGTTACCGACAATTTCAGTGCCTGGAGATTTTACCTTGCTGAAAACCACTTGTCAGATCCTTCTGCTCCTCGTTGGGTTCGACACTCTTACTTATCGAATGGAGTACGATTGATCCCCTATACTTGTGGGTCATCTGGCCGAGAGATATCTCTCCGTCACACGGAGTGACAAATCCCGATTTCGATTCATACCAACCCAACAAACACTTTCAGAGGTACTCGTAGTGCACCTTTATAGTCACCCAGTTATGTTGTGACGTTTGATACACCCAAAGCACTCCTACGGTATCTCGGAGTTGCACAATCTCACAGTCGAAGGAAAAGACACTTGACTTTAGAAAAGCTTTAGCATACGAACAATACGATCCTGTGCTATGCTAAGGATTGGGTCTTGTCCATCACATCATTCTCCCAATGATGTGATCACGTTATCAATGAAATCTAATGTCCATGATCAGGAAACCATGATCATCTATTGATCAATGAGCTAGCCAACTAGAGGCTTGCTAGGGACACATTGTGATATATTTATTCACACATCTATTACTGTTTCCTGTTAATACAATTATAGCATGAACAATAGACGATTATCATGAACAAGGAAATATGTTAATAACCATTTTATTATTTCCTCTAGGGCATATTTCCAATAGTCTCCCACTTGCACTAGAGTCAATACTCTAGTTACATTGTGATGTATCGAACACCCATAGCATTATGGTGTTGATCATGTTTTGCTCGAGGAAGAGGTTTAGTCAACGGGTCTGCAGTATTAAGATCCGTGTGTACTTTACAAATATCTATCACTCCACTCTGGACATGGTCTTGGATGGAGTTATAGCGGCGTTTGATGTGCTTAGTCTTCTGGTGAAACCTGGGCTCCTTCGCTATGGCTATGGCCTCAGTGTTATCACAGAAGAGCGTCATTGGACCCGACACGCTTGGAGCCACTCCAAGGTCGGTGATGAGCTCCTTCATCCAAATTCCTTCATGAGCCGCTTCTGAAGCAGCTATGTACTCCACTTCACATGTAGATGCTGCCATGACTTCTTGCTTGCGGCTGCAACAGCTCATTGCCCCACCATTCAAAACATATATGAATCCGGCATGTGACTTAGAGTCATCCGGATCTGTGTCGAAGCTATCATCGACGTAACCCTTTACGACGAGCTCTTCGTCACCTCCATAAACGAGAAACATCTCCTTAGTCCTCTTCAGGTACTTAAGGATATTCTTGACCGTTGTCCAGTGTTCCATACTAGGATCACTTTGGTACCTCCCTACCAAACTTATGGCAAGGTTTATATCAGGTCCGGTACACATCATGGCATACATTAGAGAGCCTACGGCTGAAGTGTAGGGGACAGTACTCATCTTCTCTCTATCTGTTGTCCTGGTCGGTGACTGAGTCTTACTCAATCTCATACCTTGCAAAACTGGCAACAACCCTTTCTTTGAGTTTTCCATATTGAACTTCTTCAATATCTTGTCAATGTATGTACTTTGCAAGAGACCTATGAGGCGTCTCGATCTGTCCCTATAGATCTTGATACCTAATATGTATGCAGCTTCTCCAAGGTCCTTCATTTAAAAACTCTTGTTCAACTAGGCCTTTATGCTCTCCAACATCTCTATATTATTCCCCATCAATAATATGTCATCCACATACAGTACGAGGAAAGCTACAGAGCTCCAATCACTTTCTTGTACAGACAAGCTTCTCCGTAAAGCTGTATGAACCAAAACGCTTAATCACCTCATTGAAGCGAATGTTCCAACTCCGAGATGCTTGCACCAGCCCATAGATGGAGCGCTGGAGCTTGCACACTTTGTTAGCAACCTTAGGGTCGACAAAACCTTCTGGTTGCATCATATACAACTCTTCCTTAAGATTCCCGTTAAGGAACGCTGTTTTAACGTCCATTTGCCAAATTTCATAATCATAAAAGGCGGCAATTGCTAACATAATTCCGACTGATTTTAGCTTCGCTACGGGAGAGAAAGTATCTTCGTAGTCAACTCCTTGAACTTGTCGAAAACATTTGCGACAAGTCGAGCTTTATACACGATCACATTACCGTTTGCATCAGTCTTCTTCTTGAAGATCCATTTATTTTCTATGGCTCGCCGGTCATCGGGCAAGTCCACCAAAGTCCAAACTTTGTTCTCATACATGGATCCTATCTCGGATTACATAGCTTCAAGCCATTTGTTGGAATCCGGGCCCGCCATTGCTTCTTCATAGTTCGAAGGTTCACCGTTGTCTAACAACATGATTTCCATCACAGGGTTGCCGTACCACTCTGGTGCGGAGCGTGCCCTTGTGGACCTTCGCGGTTCAGTAGTAACTTGATCCGAAGCTTCCTGATCATTATCATTAACTTCCTCTTCAGTTGGTGTAGGCACCACAGGAACAATTTCCCGCGCTGCGCTACTTTCCTGTTCGAGAGGGGGTGTAATTACCTCATCAAGTTCTACTTTCCTCCCACTTACTTCTTTCGAGAGAAACTCTTTCTCTAGAAAGGATCCGTTCTTGGCAACAAAGGTTTTACCTTCGGATCTAAGATAGAAGGTATACCCAACAGTTTCCTTAGGGTATCCTATGAATACGCATTTCTCCGCTTTGGGTTCGAGTTTCTTTGGTTGAAGTTTCTTCACATAAGCATCGCAGCCCCAAACTTTCAGAAACGACAACTTAGGTTTCTTGCCAAACCATAGTTCATGTTGTGTCGTCTCATCGGATTTAGACGGTGCCCTATTTAAGTGAATGCTGCAGTTTCTAATGCGTATCCCGAAAATGATAGCGGCAAGTCGGTAAGAGACATCATAGATCGTACCATATCTAATAAAGTGCGATTACGACGTTCAGACACTCCGTTGCGTTGCGGTATGCCAGGCGGCATCAGTTGTGAAACTATTCCACACTTCCTTAGGTGTGTGCCAAACTCGTGACTCAAATATTCTCCTCCACGATCAGATCGTAGACACTTAATTTTTCTGTCACGTTGATTCTCAACCTCACTGTGAAATTCCTTGAACTTTTCAAACGTCTCAGATTTTTGCTTCATCAAGTAGATATACCCATACCTACTCAAATCATCGGTGAGAGTGAGAACATAACGGTAGCCACCACGAGCTTCAACGTTCATTGGACCACACAGATCAGTATGTATTATTTCCAATAAGTCGGTCGCTCTCTCCATGAGGCACGGTTCGCATGTGTAAAATGATTCAAAGTCAAGAGACTCTAATAGTCCATCAGTATGGAGCTTGTTCATGCTCTTAACACCGATATGACCAAGGCGGAAGTGCCACAATTATGTGGGACTATCATTATCAACTTTACATCTTTTGGCACTAACACTTTGAATATGTGTAACATCACGATCGAGATTCATCAAGAATAAACCATTCATGAGCGGAGCATGACCATAAAACATATCACTCATATAAATAGAAGAACCATTATTCTCTGACTTAAATGAGTAGCCGTCTCGCATTAAGCAAGACCCTGATACAATATTCATGCTTAAAGCTGGTACGAAATAACAATTATTAGGTTTTAAAACTAACCCCGACGGTAGATGTAGAGGTAGCGTGCCGACGGCGATCACATCGACCTTGGAGCCATTCCCGACGCGCATCGTCACCTCGTCCTTGGCCAGTCTCCGCTTATTCCACAGTTCCTGCTTTGAGTTGCAAATGTGAGCAACAACACCGGTATCAAATACCCAAGAGCTACTACGAGCACTGGTAAGGTACACATCAATAACATGTATATCACATATACCTTTAACGTTGCCGGCCTTCTTGTCCGCTAAGTACTTGGGGCAGTTCCGCTTCCAGTGACCTTTTCCCTTGCAATAGAAGCACTCAGTCTCAGGCTTGGGTCCATTCCTTTCTTCTTCCCGGTATCTGGCTTACCGGGCGTGGCAACAGATTTGCCGTCTTTCTTGAAGTTCTTCTTACCCTTGCCCTTCTTGAAATTGGTGGTCTTGTTGACCATCAACACTTGATGCTCTTTCTTGATTTCTACTTCTGCACACTTGAGCATCGAGTACAACTCGGTAATGGTCTTCTCCATCCCTTGCATGTTGTAGTTCAGCACAAAACCTTTGTAGCTTGGTGGGAGAGACTGGAGGATTCTGTCAATTATAGCATCATCCGGGAGTTCGACTCCAAGTGAAGTCAGATGAACATGTAACCCAGACATTTTGAGTATGTGCTCACTGACAGAACTGTTCTCCTCCATCTTACAGCTAAAGAACTTGTTGGAGACTTCATATCTCTCGACAGAGGCATGATCTTGAAAAACCAATTTCAGCTCTTGGAACATCTCATGTGCACCGTGTTGCTCAACACGCCTTTGGAGCCCCGTTTCCAAACTGTATAACATGCCACACCTAACCAGAGAGTAGTCATCACTCTGCGTTTGCCATACGTTCAGAATGTCCTGGGCTGATGCGGGAGTGGGAGGGTCACCTAGCGGCACATCAAGGACATAAGCCTTTTTAGCTGCTTCAAGGATGAGCTTCGAGTTGTGAACCCAGTCCGCATAGTTGCTACCATCATCTTTCAGCTTGTTTTTCTCTAGGAATGCGTTGAAATTGAGGTTGACGTTGGCCATCTACAATATTTATAAAGACAACTTTTAGACTAAGTTCATGACAATTAAGTTCATTTAATCAAATTAAGGATGAACTCCCACTTAAATCGACATCCCTCCAGTCATCTAAGTGATACATGATCCATGTTGACTAAGCCGTGTCCGATCATCACGTGAGACGGACTAGTTATCATGGTGAGCAACTTCATGCTGATCGTAATCAACCATACGACTCATGTTCGACCTTTCGGTCTCTTGTATTCGAGGTCATGTATGTACATGCTAAGCTCGTCGAGTCGACCTAGGTGTTTCACGTGTGTAAATCTGGCTTACACCCGTTGTATGCGAACGTTAGAATCTATCACACCCGATCGTTACGTGGTGCTTCGAGACAACGATCCTTTGCAACGGTGCACACTTAGGGGAATACCTTCTCGAAATTTTAGGAGGTATCATCTTATTATGCTACCGTCGTTCTAAGAAATAAGATGAAAAACATGATAAACATCACAATGCAATCATATAGTGACATGATATGGCCATTATCATCTTTGCTCTTTCGATCTCTATCTTCAGGCATCGCATGATCATCAATGTCACTGGCGTGACACCATGATCTCCATCATCATGTCTCCGTGAAGTCATCACGCCAACTACTATTATCACTACTACTATAGCTAAGCGTTAGCAATGAAGTAAAAGTAGTAAGCACATGGCATTGCATCTCATACAATAAATTAAGACAACTATTATGGCTCCTACCGGTTGTCATACTCATCGACATGCAAGTCGTGAAACCTATTACAATAACATGATCATCTCATACATCATACATGCAACATCACAACTTTGGCCATATCACATCACATGTCAAACCCTGCAAAAACAAGTTAGACGTCCTCTAATTGTTGTTGCAAGTTTTACGTGGCTGATTTGGGTTTCTAGCAAGAACGCCTTCTTACCTAGGTGACAGCCACAACAATGATATGCCAAATCTATTTACCCTTCATAAGGACCCTTTTCATCAAATCCAATCCGACTAGAGTAGGAGAGACAGACACCCGCTAGCCAGCTTTATGCACGGTGTGCTTTTCTGTCGGTGGAACCAGTCTCACGTAAGCGTACGTGTAAGGTCGGTCCGGGCCTCTTCATCCCACAATACCGCTGGAAAAGAATAAGACTAGTAGCGACAAGCAATTGACAAATCATTTCCCACAACCTTTTGTGTTCTACTCGTGCATAGAATCTGCGCATAGAAAAACTGGCTTGGATGCCACTATTGGGGAACGTAGCATAAATTCAAAAAAATTCATACGCATATTCAGATCTTCCTATGGAGAGACCAGCAACGAGGGAGGGGTGAGTGCATCTTCATACATTTGAAGATCGCTAATCAGAAGCGTTGCTAGAACGCGGTTGATGGAGTTGTACTCGCGGCGATTCAGATCGCGGTGTGATTCCGATCTAGTGCCGAACCACGGACCTCCGCGTTCAACACACGTGCAGCCCGGTGACGTCTCCTGCACCTTGATACAGCAAGGAGGAGGGAGAGGTTGGGGAAGCTCTCCGGCACCATGGCGGCGTGGTGTCGATGGAGAGACGAGGTCTCCCGGCAGAGCTTCGCCAAGCACCGTGGGAGGAGGAGGAAGGAGGGGAGCAGGGCTGCGCCGAGAGGAGAAGAAATCGTGTTTAAAACAGCCCCAAACCCCTCTCTACTTATAGGAGGAGGGGAGGGGGTGCCACCCCTAGGTTTGCCCCCCTAGGTGGTGTGGAAGCCCCCCCCAGATGGGAGGTGTGGCGGCTAGGACAGGGGGAGGGGGTGGCACACCCCTTAGGTGGGCCTTAGGCCCACCAGCACCAGGGTTCCCCCCCCCTTCTCTCCCTCCTGCACCTTGGGCCTCTTGTGGGACGAGCACCAGCCCACTTTCGGCTGGTTTCTCTCCCTCTTTTGGCCCATGCTACCTCTTGGGCCTGGTGGACCCCCGGGACCATTTCCGGTGGTCGCGGTACGCTACCGGTGATGCCCGAAACATTTTCGGTGTCCAAAACCAGTCATCCTATATATCAATCTTTACCTCCGGACCACTTCGGAGCTCCTCAAGACGTCCGGGATCTCATCTGGGACTCCAGAAAACTTTTGTTAACCTCGTATAACATTTCCCTATAACCCTACCGTCATCGAACCTTAAGTGTGTAGACCCTACGGGTTCGAGAAGCATGCAGACATGACCGAGACGCTCTCCGGCCAATAACCATCAGCAGGATTTGGATACCCATGGTGGCTCCCACACGTTCCACGATGATCTCATATGATGAACCACGATGTCAAGGATTCAATCAATCCCGTATACAATTCTCTTTGTCTGTCGGTATAGAACTTGCCCGAGATTCGATCATCGGTATACCTATACCTTGTTCAATCTCGTTACCGGTAAGTCTCTTTATTCGTTCCGTAGCACGTCATCCTATGACTAACTCCTTAGTCACATTGAGCTCATGATGATGTTCTACCGAGTGGGCCCAGAGATACCTCTCTGTCACACTGAGTGACAAATCCCGATCTCGATTCGTACCAACCCAATAGACACTTTCAGAGGTACCCGTAGTGCACCTTTATAGTCACCCAGTTACGTTGTGACATTTGATACACCCAAAGCAATCCTACGGTATCCGGGAGTTGCACAATCTCACGATCGATGGAAAAGACACTTGACATTAGAAAAGCTTTAGCATACGAACAATACGATCTAGTGCTATGCTTAGGATTGGGTCTTGTCCATTACATCATTCTCCCAATGATGTGATCCCGTTATCAATGACATATAATGTCTATGATCAAGAAAACCATGATCATCTATTGATCAACGAGCTAGCCAACTAGAGGCTTTCTAGGGACACACTGTGATCTATTTATTCACACACGTATTACTGTTTCCTGTTAATACAATTATAGCATGAACAATAGACGATTATCATGATCAAAGAAATATGATAATAACCATTTTATTATTGCCTCTACGGCATATTTCCAACAGTATTAGGCCATTTCAAGGAGTATCTGTCTATGATTTCTAGAGGAGTGCTTTTCCTTGGATTATGTGCCTTGCTGTTCACAGCACCACTTTAAACATGCACACGTCCAAGGGGAGCTAGTCTCTAGTTCATAGACTTTGGTTTGCATATGACTTCATTATATTCTCTTTTGTGCAAATCCGGTGTTGTCATCAATTCACCAAAAAGGGGGAGATTGTTAGGGCATAATTTGTCCTAAGTAATTTTGGTGATTGATGATAGATCGACAGTACCACTGCGGACTAACCGTGTGCATTGAGCATTTCAGATTATACATGGCAAGGCACAAGACGATTCGTCGCTCCTCGGTGGTTTTGAAGCATGGTGGTTTCTACATTTATTTTTGGTGGTTTTAAGTCATAGGAAAGCCATATTATTAAGAGGGGGTCCGCGTCGGAAAGGTTTGGGTGGAATCAACTCACACACATACACTCTTTCTTTCCACCACCTTTCCTTTGCAACAATGGATCTCCCGTTTGGGCACCAATAGTGGAATCACGGCTCCTCTCATTGTGTGAGGGCATGAGGAGAATACGGTGGCCCTAGTGGCTTATTGGGGAGCATTGTGCCTCCATGCCGCTCCAACGGAGACGTACTTCCTGTCAAAGGGAAGGAACTTCGGTAACACATCCTCGTCTTCATCGATTCCACTTGTGGTTATCTCTTACCTTTACTTTGTGTATATTATTGTTGCTCCGTATTTCTTCCTTGCACTATTTGTCATGGTAGTTAGCATCATATAGGTTGCTCATCTAGTAGCTAATTTAGAGAACCTTTATGTTGCTTTCTCTAACTTGGTAAGAAGAACCTAAAATTGGTAGTTGCCTATTCACCCCCCCCCCCCTCTAGTCAACCATATCGATCCTTTCACCTTCCGCTGCAATACTATTAGAACTGCATGTGTAGGGTTTATTTTACTTGTCATAACTGCAGTACTTGTCTCTCAAGTAAAATTGGGAAAAGGAAAATAAATTGTCTAGTCAAGTAGTCTAATCACCCCCCCTCTAGACATACTTTCGATCCTACAAGTGGTATCAGAGCAACGTTTCCATTCATTGGTTTAGCAACCTAGGAGAGTATGGAATCTAGTGAGGGAAATTATCATCATAGAGGTCCTTACTTCAATGGCACTAATTTTGCTAGTTGGAAGCATAAAATGAAGATACACATTCTTGGCTTTAATCCTCATGTTTGGGCTGTTATTCGTGTTGGTGTGCAAGGTAACTACTTCACCAACTTGAAGTCTTTCACGACAAAACCCAAGGTTAATTGATCCCTCTTGGTGGGGATATCATATCACGGGGGAGGTTTACTCTAATACTTTAGTATAAGCATCTCCTAAGGATATGAACTCATTAATGCTTATGTAAAAGTGGTAACCCCACTTGTGCTTATAGATGAGTATGACCTATGATCAAGTATTCTTGCTAGGCTCCTATGTCAATATACTCATATATAGATGACCTTTTCATCGCCCAAGTGCTTGATAGCTGCTAGGACGTTTGTGCATGTTCACCATGTTTGTATCATCATTCTTATTCTGTGAGCATGTTGGTCTGCATGAATTTAATCATTCGAGGACATCCAATTTTTGTTATATGGCTTTTGTTTTATCTTTTGCCAATTGGATGGACAAGAATGCCTCGGACCCTTTCTCTAGCTATCTAGACTATCTCATCTCAAGTTCTATTCATGCTTCATCACAAAACTTGAACAAGCACTTGATGATCCCTCTATGTGAAGGTGCACTCGGAGTTTAGTATCATCAAAGGCTGCCTTCCAAAACCTCTTTCTAAAACTTGGTGTGACCAACTCCACAAACTAGGAGCCACCGATTTTCCAAGGTTGATCAGGTTTTCTCATGTCGGTAGCACCGGAATCGCCAACTCGGTTACACCGAGTTTCCCTGTCTACTGACAGTTCAGGAACTCAGTGACACCAATTTTGCAATCTTGGTGACACCGACAGCGCACGGGTATATATACCTGCAAACCGGACCTTTTGATTTCACGTCGTCAAAACAGTTCGTTCACCAAACCCTCGCTGCCCCCCGAGATCCCAGGTCATCGCCTTGACTCCCCGAGCGCCGCCGCCGCTTGGACTCGCAATCGTTGATGAAATCTGCTCCTTCGTCGTTGTCGTAGCCGAACCGCCACCGAGCTAGGGATCTATTGTTTGCTGCTGAGTGTGTTTGCCGGTATGTCACAGTGAGAATGATTTCAAAGAGCAGAGTATCGAGAAGGATGCTGGCACTAGTCCAGAGAGGACTGCTTCAGACCCTAGTTCTCCCAGTTCACATGGCTTGCCCAAGGCAGCCACTAGGCAAAGGAGGAAGATAGTTTTTGATGAGGAAGACTCAGACTTTTTGCGAGAAGAAACTTCAGCCCCTCCTAAGACTCCTCCTAGGAAAGTTCTCAGAAAGATATTTGCTGGTGCTGCTCAACAAAGAGCACCTGATTATGCCAAAAGGGGAAAATCTATTGTCAACGAAGCACCTGCAAAGAAGGCTGGTGTGAATAGGCCTAGGAAGAGAACTATCCATCTTGTTGGCACAAAGACTTCTATGTTTGAAGACCGAGAAGAAGCTCCTGAGGAAATCCCAGTTTGTCCCAAGAAGAAGAAGCTGATGAGTGATACAATGATGTCTGCTCCAAAGCTTGTTGCAAAAGCAAAGAAGGTTGTACCTTCCAAGAAGACCACCAGAGATGTACGTGCAGCTGCTAAGAGCAAAGGCCCTGCATCCACTGCCCATGTTGCAGAAGAGGAAGAAGATGAGAATGCTCCAGTTCTCAGGAAGCTCAGACCATACGTTCCACTCCATAATGATACTCAACCTGTAGCAGAAGACATGAAGAAGAGGAAGGATGCTGGATTAAGAAAGTGGAGAGCTGCTGATCCATATGTTTTCACTAGAAGAACTGTTGTTGATCCAAGGTTTCACACCAAGGAACAACAAGAATTTTATGAGACTATCTTGTATAACAAGAGTCCTGCTGTCAGTGATATGAGGTATGTCGACTGGGCATACATCAAGGAGAATGAGAATTTCTTTCCACATGTTCAAGAGAACTTCAGGCTAGTTGACATAGAAGATTTTGTTGGGACAGAGATGACCCCATGGTATGACGAGATGATCATGCAATTCTATGCAATAGTTCATTTATATGATGTATTTAGTTTGGATGACCGATGGACACACGTACGCTATAATTGGTGTTCCCAAGTAGGAAGAAGGAGATGTAGATGTGTATGCAGATGCTAAGCAGATTCACAACTCCATGGCCAACATGTACAAGACCATTCCACATCACTACTTGGCCAGTCACACGTTTGACTCAGTATATTTTCTGCAAGCTGGTATTCCCACAACAAACACTATACTGTGATACACTCTCATGCCTAAGTCAGGGGATGAGATGATGATCAGAGAATATACAGTCAACCTGCTGCACCTACTTGATACCCATACCAGATTTAGAGTGATGGACTTGATAGTTGAGACTATCCGAAGGATTGTTGCGGATCAAAAGAGATCCTGTGGATATGCACCTTATATTCAGATGCTCATCAGTGCCAAGCTAGGCAAGCATGCATATAAACTTGATCGTCCACATCTACCTCTTCAGTCTGAGTTTGAATATAATGAGGTTGGTATGGATGACAATTATCCCAACTCAGCTGCAACAAGAATGGCAACAGAGGTTGCAAAGGCCAAAGCTGCTAGAAACAGGCCACCTCTAGTTCCACAGCTCAGAACTCATGTTGAGAAAATGGCATTTCTAGTAAGCACTGTCCGAGGAATGGATAAGAACATTCAAGAGATCATGCAAAATCAAAAGAGCCTTGAGAGAGTTGTGGAGACAAAATTCCACAACATGGATATCAAAGTAAGTGAGTTGGCCACCATTGTCAGACAACTTCAACACTAATAAAAATGCCATTGGTTAAGTTTTGGAGTCGGTTTGCTTACCGTAACACATACCTATTCCTTTTCGGAGTTTCAAACATTCTGATAGGTCTCCCAAATGTACTCCTCCGGAGTTATGGTGTTGATAATATTGGTTTCAACATTTATGGGAGTACCTGAGATATAATGTTTGATTCTTTGTCCATTGACCACCTTGGGATTTGTGCCTTCGGTGTTGTTGATCTTAATGGCACCGGAACGATATAATTCCTCAATAATGTAAGGCCCTTCCCATTTACAGAGAAGTTTTCCTGCAAAAAATCTTAAACGAGAGTTGTATAGCAAGACATGATCACCTACATTGAATTCACGGGTTTCTATCCTTCTATCATGCCTTCTCTAAACCTTTTCTTTAAACAACTTAGCATTCTCATAGGCCTAGGTTCTCCATTCATCAAGCGAGCTATTGTCAAATAACCTCTTCTCACCAGCAAGTTTGAAATCATAGTTAAGCTCTTTAATTGCCAAATAAGCTTTATGTTCTAGCTCTAGAGGTAAGTGACATGCTTTACCATAAACCATTTTATACGGAGACATACTCATAGGGTTTTTGTAAGCGGTTCTATAAGCCCATAACACGTCGTCAAGTTTCTTAGACCAATTATTTCTAGATCTATTAACAGTCTTTTGCAAGATCAATTTAATTTCTCTTTTGCTCAATTCTACTTGACCACTAGACTGAGAATGATAAGGAGATGCAATTCTATGATTAACATCATACCTAGCAAGCAATTTACGGAAAGCACCATAATAAAGTGTGATCCACCATCAATCATTAAATATCTTGGGACTCCAAATCTATGGAAAATAACTTCTTCCAGCATTTTAATAGAAGTGTTATGATCGACATTACTAGTTGGAATAGCTTCTACCCACTTAGTAACATAATCGACAACAACTAGAATATGAGTATACCCGTTGGACTTTCGAAAAGGTCCCATATAATCAAAACCCCAGACATCAAATGGTTCTATAACAAGAGAGTAATTCATTGGCATTTCTGACGTCTACTAATATTACCAATTCTTTGACATTCGTCACAAGACAAGACAAACTTACAAGCACCCTTCATGAGAGTAGACCAATAAAAACCAGAATGTAATACCTTGCGTGCAGTTCTATCTCCAGCATGATGTCCTCCGTAGGCCTCGGAGTAACACTTGTGTAGGATTTGTCCCTGTTAATGCTCAGGTACACAACGTCAAATAATACCATCAACTCCTTCTTTATAAAGGGGTGGATCGTCCCAAAAGTAATGTCTTAAATCATAGAAGAACTTTTTCTTTTGTTGGTATGTGAAACTAGGCGGTATAAATTTAGCAACAATGTAGTTAGCATAATCAGCATACCAAGGAATACTGTGTGAAGCATTTATGACAACTAATTGTTCATCAGGGAAGCTATCATCAATAGGTAGTGGGTCATCAAGAACATTTTCTAATCAAGACAAGTTATCTGCTACGGGGTTATCAGCGCCCTTTCTATCAATAATATGCAGATCAAATTCTTGTAGTAGAAGAACCCATCTAATAAGTCTAGGTTTAGCTTCTTTCTTATCCATAAGGTATTTAATAGCAGCGTGGTCAGTGTGAACAGTTACTTTGGAAACAATAATATAAGGTCGAAATTTATCGCAAGCAAACACAACTACTAAAAATTCATTTTCAGTGGTAGCATAGTTTCTTTGAGCATTGTCTAGAGTTTTACTAGCCTAATGGATGGCATTTAATTTCTTATCAACTATTTTCCGTAGAACAGCACCAACAGCATAACCACTGGCATCACCCATAATTTCAAAAGGAAGGTTCCAATCAGGTGGTTGAACAACAGGTGCAATGATCAAGGTGTTGGGGAACGTCGCATGGGAAACAAAAATTTTCCTACGCGCACGAAGACCTATCATGGTGATGTCCATCTACGAGAGGGGATGAGTGATCTACGTACACTTGTAGACCGTACAGCAGAAGCGTTAGAGAACGCGGTTGATGTAGTGGAACGTCCTCACGTCCCTCGATCCGCCCCGCGAACAATCCCGCGATCAGTCCCACGATCTAGTACCGAACGGACGGCACCTCCGCGTTCAGCACACGTACAGCTCGACGATGATCTCGGCCTTCTTGATCCAGCGAGAGAGACGGAGAGGTAGAAGAGTTCTCTGGCAGCGTGACGGCACTCCGGAGGTTGGTGATGACCTTGTCTCAGCAGGGCTCCGCCCGAGCTCCGCAAAAACGCGATCTAGAGGAAAAACCGTGGAGGTATGTGGTCGGGCTGCCGTGGAAAAGTCGTCTCAAATCAGCCCTAAAACCTCCGTATATATAGGTGAGAGGGAGGGTAACTTGCCTTGGGGCTCAAGGAGCCCCAAGGGGGTCGGCCGAGTCCAAGGGGGAGGACTCTCCCCCCCCCCCAAACCGAGTTGGACTTGGTTTGGTGGGAGGGAATCCCCCTTCCTTCCCACCTCCTCCTTTTTTTTCTTTCTCTCTTGATTTTCTTCTCCTTGGCGCATAGAGCCTTTTGGGCTGTCCCACCAGCCCACTAAGGGCTGGTGTGTCACCTCCAAGGCCTATGGGATTCCCCGGGGTGGGTTGCCCCCCCGGTGAACTCCCGGAACCCATTCGTCATTCCCAGTACATTCCCGGTAACTCCGAAAACCTTCCGGTAATCAAATGAGGTCATCCTATATATCAATCTTCGTTTCCGGACCATTCCGGAAACCCTCGTGACGTCCGTGATCTCATCCGGGACTCCGAACAACATTCGGTAACCAACCATATAACTCAAATACGCATAAAACAACGTCGAACCTTAAGTGTGCAGACCCTGCGGGTCGAGAACTATGTAGACATGACCCGAGAGACTTCTCGGTCAATATCCAATAGCGGGACCTGGATGCCCATATTGGATCCTACATATTCTACGAAGATCTTATCATTTGAACCTCAGTGCCAAGGATTCATATAATCCCGTATGTCATTCCCTTTGTCCTTCGGTATGTTACTTGCCCGAGATTCGATCGTCAGTATCCGTATACCTATTTCAATCTCGTTTACCGTCAAGTCTCTTTACTCGTTCCGTAATACAAGATCCCGCAACTTACACTAAGTTACATTGCTTGCAAGGCTTGTGTGTGATGTTGTATTACCGAGTGGGCCCCGAGATACCTCTCCGTCACACGGAGTGACAAATCCCAGTCTTGATCCATACTAACTCAACTAACACCTTTGCAGATACCTGTAGAGCACCTTTATAGTCACCCAGTTACGTTGCGACGTTTGATACACACAAAGCATTCCTCCGGTGTCAGTGAGTTATATGATCTCATGGTCATAGGAATAAATACTTGACACGCAGAAAACAGTAGCAACAAAATGACATGGTCAACATGCTACGTCTATTAGTTTGGGTCTAGTCCATCACGTGATTCTCCTAATGACGTGATCCAGTTATCAAGCAACAACACCTTGTTCATAATCAGAAGACACTGACCATCATCGATCAACTGGCTAGCCAACTAGAGGCATGCTAGGGACGGTGTTTTGTCTATGTATCCACACATGTAAATGAGTCTTCATTCAATACAATTATAGCATGGACAATAAACAATTATCTTGATACAGGAATTATAATAATAACTATATTTATCATTGCCTCTAGGGCATAATTCCAACAGTCTCCCACTTGCACTAGAGTCAATAATCTAGCCCTCACATCACCATGTGAATTACATTGTAATAAATCTAACACCCATACAGTTCTGGTGTCGATCATGTTTTGGCCGTGGAAGAGGTTTAGTCAGCGGGTCTGCTACATTCAGATCCGTGTGCACTTTGCATATATTTACGTCCTCTTCCTCGACGTAGTCGCGGATGAGGTTGAAGCGTCGTTTGATGTGTCTGGTCTTCTTGTGAAACCGTGGTTCCTTTGCTAAGGCAATGGCACCCGTGTTGTCACAGAACAAGGTTATTGGATCCAGTGCGTTTGGCACCACTCCAAGATCCGTCATGAACTGCTTCATCCAGGCACCCTCTTTAGCCGCCTCCGAGGCAACCATGTACTCCGCTTCACATGTAGAATCTGCTACGACGCTTTGCTTGGAACTGCACCAGCTTACTGCACCCCCATTAAGAATAAATACGTATCCGGTTTGCGACTTAGAGTCGTCCGGATCTGTGTCAAAGCTTGCATCGACGTAACCTTTTACGGCGAGCTCTTCGTCACCTCCATATACGAGAAACATCTCCTTAGTCCTTTTCAGGTACTTCAGGATATTCTTGCCGCTGTCCAGTGATCCACTCCTGGATTACTCTAGAACCTACCTGCCATACTTATGGCCAGGCTAACATCCGGTCTAGTGCACAACATCGCATACATGATAGAACCTATGGCTGAAGCATAGGGGACAGAGCGCATATGCTCTCTATCTTCATCAGTTGCTGGGCACTGAGTCTTACTCAATCTCGTACCTTGGCAAGAACCCTTTCTTGGACTGTTCCATTTTGAACCTCTTCAAAACTTTATCAAGGTATGTGCTTTGTGAAAGTCCTATCAGGCGTTTTGATCTATCCCTATAGATCTTAATGCCTAGAATGTAAGCAGCTTCTCCTAGGTCCTTCATAGAGAAACTTTTATTCAAGTAACCTTTTATGCTCTCCAAAAACTCTACGTTGTTTCCAATCAGTAATATGTCATCCACATATAATATTAGAAACGCCACAGAGCTCCCACTCACTTTCTTGTAAATACAAGATTCTCCAACTACTTGTATAAACCCAAATGCTTTGATCACCTCATCAAAGCGTTTGTTCCAACTCCGAGATGCTTGCACCAGTCCATAAATGGATCGCTGGAGCTTGCACACCTTGTTAGCATTCTTAGGATCGACAAAACCTTCGGGTTGTATCATATACAACTCTTCCTTAAGGAAACCGTTAAGGAACGCTGTTTTGACATCCATCTGCCAGATTTCATAATCGAAAAATGCAGTTATTGCTAACATGATTCTGACGGACTTAAGCATCGCTACGGGTGAGAAAGTCTCATCGTAGTCAACTCCTGGAACTTGTGAAAAACCCTTTGCCACAAGTCGAGCTTTATAAACGGTCACATTGCCGTCAGCGTCCGTCTTCTTCTTAAAGATCCATTTGTTCTGAATAGCCTTGCGGCCCTCAGGTAGTTTCTACAAAGTCCACACTTTGTTCTCATACATGGATCCTATCTCGGACTTCATGGCCTCTAGCCATTTGTTGGAATCTGGGCCCACCATTGCTTCTTCATAATTTGCAGGTTCATTGTTGTCTAACAACATGATTGATAAGACGGGATTACCGTACCACTCTGGAGCAGCACGTGATCTCGTCGACCTGCGTGGTTCAACAGAAACTTGAACTGGAGTTTCATGATCATCATCATTAACTTCCTCCTCAATCGGCGTCGCAACGACAGAGGTTTCCCCTTGCCCTGCGCCACCATCCAGAGGGATGAGAGGTTCGACAACCTCGTCAAGTTCTATCTTCCTCCCACTCAATTCTCTCGAGAGAAACTCCTTCTCGAGAAAAGCTCCGTTCTTAGCAACAAATACTTTGCCCTCGGATTTGAGATAGAAGGTGTACCCAACTGTCTCTTTTGGGTAACCTATGAAGACGCACTTTTCCGCTTTGGGTTGCAGCTTTTCAGGCTGAAGCTTTTTGACATAAGCATCACATCCCCAAACTTTAAGAAACGACAACTTTGGCCTTTTGCCATACCACAGTTCGTATGGTGTCGTCTCAACGGATTTTGATGGTGCCCTATTTAAAGTGAATGCAGCTGTTTCTAATGCATAACCCCAAAACGATAACGGCAAATCAGTAAGAGACATCATAGATCGCACCATCTCTAATAAAGTACGATTACGATGTTCGGACACACCATTACGCTGTGGTGTTCCAGGCGGTGTCAACTGTGAAACAATTTTACATTGTCTTAAGTGATCACCAAACTCGAAACTCAGATATTCACCCCCACGATCAGACCGTAGGAACTTGATCTTCTTGTTACGATGATTTTCCACTTGACTCTGAAATTGCTTGAACTTTTCAAATGTTTCAGACTTGTGCTTCATCAAGTAGACGTAACCATATCTACTCAAATCGTCAGTGAAGGTGAGAAAATAACGATATCCGCCGCGTGCCTCCACGCTCATCGGACCACACACATCGGTATGTATGATTTCCAATAAGTCACTTGCATGCTCCATTGTTCCGGAGAACGGAGTCTTAGTCATCTTGCCCATGAGGCATGGTTCGCATGTGTCAAGTGAATCAAAGTCAAGTGACTCCAAAAGTCCATCAGCCTGGAGTTTCTTCATGCGCTTTACACCAATATGACCTAAGCGGCAGTGCCACAAAAATATGGCGCTATCATTGTTTACTCTAACTCTTTTGGTCTCAATGTTATGTACATGCGTATCGCTATCAAGATTCAATATGAACAATCCTCTCACATTCGGTGCATGACCATAAAAGATGTTACTCATAGAAATAGAACAACCATTATTCTCTGACTTAAAAGAGTAACCGTCTCGCAATAAACAAGATCCAGATATAATGTTCATGCTCAACGCAGGCACTAAATAACAATGATTTAAGTTCATCACTAATCCCGATGGTAGCTGAAGTGACACTGTGTCGACGGCGATTGCATCAACCTTGGAACCATTTCCTACGCGCATCGTCACTTCATCTTTCGCCAGCCTTCGTCTATTCCGCAGTTCCTCTTTCGAGTTGCAAATATGAGCAACAGAACCGGTATCGAATACCCAGGCACTACTACGAGAGCCGGTTAAGTACACATCAATAATATGTATATCAAATATACCTGATTTCTCTTTGCCCGCCTTCTTATCTGCCAGATACTTGGGGCAATTGCGCTTCCAGTGACCAATACCCTTGCAATAGTAACACTCCGTTTCAGGCTTAGGTCCAGCTTTGGGTTTCTTCGGCGGATTGGCAACAGGCTTGCCGCTCTTCTTCGAATTGCCCTTCTTGCCTTTGCCGTTTCTCTTGAAACTAGTGGTCTTATTCACCATCAACACTTGATGCTCTTTACGGAGTTCAGACTCTGCGACTTTCAGCATCGCAAACAACTTGCCGGGAGACTTGTTCATCCCTTGCATGTTGTAGTTCAACACAAAGCCTTTATAGCTTGGCGGCAGTGATTGAAGGATTCTGTCAGTGATAGCCTCTTGCGGGAGTTCAATCCCCAGCTCAGCTAGACGGTTTGAGTACCCAGACATTTTGAGCACATGTTCACTGACACACGAGTTTTCCTCCATCTTGCAAGCATAGAATTTATCGGAGGTCTCATACCTCTCGATCCGGGCGTTCTTCTGAAAGATAAACTTCAACTCCTGGAACATCTCAAATGCTCCATGACGTTCAAAGCAACGTTGATGTCCTGGTTCTAAGCCATACAAGACTGCACATTGAACTATTGAGTAGTCCTCCTTACGTGCTAACCAAGCGTTCTTAACATCCTGATCAGCCGTAGCGGGTGGTTCATCTCCTAGCGCAGCATTAAGGACATAATCCTTCTTCCCAGCTTGTAAGATTAGCTTAAGATTACGAGCCCAGTCTACAAAGTTGCTTCCATCATCTTTCAACTTAGCTTTCTCTAGGAACGTATTAAAATTCAGGATGACTGTCGCGTGAGCCATGATCTACAACACAAATATATTCAAAGTGGACTTAGACTATTTTCAAGATAATTAGAGTTTAACTTAATCAAATTATATGCTAAACTCCCACTCAAAAAGTACATCTCTATAGTCATTTGAGTGGTTCATGATCCACTTACACTATCCCAAGTCCGATCATCACGTGAGTTGAGTATAGTTTCAGTGGTAAGCATCCCTATGCTAATCATATCATCTATATGATTCATGATCGACCTTTCGGTCTAATGTGTTCCGAGGCCATGTGTGCACATGCTAGGCTCGTCAAGTTTAACCCGAGTGTTCCGCGTGCGCAACTGTTTTGCACCCGTTGTATGTGAACGTTGAGTCTATCACACCCGATCATCACGTGGTGTCTCGAAACGACGAACTATAGCAACGGTGCACAGTCGGGGAGAACACAATTTCGTCTTGAAATTTCAGTGAGAGATCACCTCATAATGCTATCGTCGTTCTAAGCAAAATAAGGTGCATAAATGGATTAACATCACATGCAATTCATAAGTGACATGATATGGCCATCATCACGTGCTTCTTGATCTCCATCACCAAAGCACCGGCATGATCTTCTTGTCACCGGTGCCTGACCATGATCATCCATCAACGTGTTGCCATCGGGGTTGTCGTGCTACTCATGCTATTACTACTAAAGCTACATCCTAGCAAAATAGTAAACGCATCTGCAAGCACAAACGTTAGTATAAAGAAAACCCTATGGCTCCTTCCGGTTGCCGTACCATCGACGTGCAAGTCGATATTTCTATTACAACATGATCATCTCATACATCCAATATATCACATCACATCGTTGGCCATATCACATCACAATCATACCCTGCAAAAACAAGTTAGACGTCCTCTAATTTTGTTGTTGCATGTTTTATGTGGTGACCATGGGTATCTAGTAGGATCGCATCTTACTTACGCAAACACCACAACGATGATATATGAGTTGCTATTTAACCTCATCCAAGGACCTCCTCGGTCAAATCCAATTCAACTAAAGTTGGAGAAACCGACACTTGCCAGTCATCTTTGAGCAAAGGGGGTTACTCGTAACGATGAAACCAGTCTCTCGTAAGCGTACGAGTAATGTCGGTCCAAGCCGCTTCAATCAAACAATACCGTGGAATCAAGAAAAGACTAAGGAGGGAAGCAAAATGCACATCACCGCCCACAAAAACTTTTGTGTTCTACTCGAGAAGACATCTACGCATGAACCTAGCTCATGATGCCACTGTTGGGGAACGTCGCATGGGAAACAAAAAATTTCCTACGCGCACGAAGACCTATCATGGTGATGTCCATCTACGAGAGGGGATGAGTGATCTACGTACCCTTGTAGACCGTACAGCAGAAGCGTTAGAGAACGCAGTTGATGTAGTGGAACGTCCTCACGTCCCTCGATCCGCCCCGCGAACAATCCCGCGAGCAGTCCCACGATCTAGTACCGAACGGACGGCACCTCCGCGTTCAGCACACGTACAGCTCGACGATGATCTCGGCCTTCTTGATCCAGCAAGAAAGACGGAGAGGTAGAAGAGTTCTCCGGCAGCGTGATGGCGCTCCGGAGGTTGGTGATGACCATGTCTCAGCAGGGCTCCGCCCGAGCTCCGCAAAAACGCGATCTAGAGGAAAAACCGTGGAGGTATGTGGTCGAGCTGCCGTGGAAAATCGTCTCAAATCAGCCCTAAAACCTCCATATATATAGGTGGGAGGGAGGGGACCTTGCCTTGGGGCTCAAGGAGCCCCAAGGGGGTCGGCCGAGTCCAAGGGGGAGGACTCTCCCCCCCCCAAACCGAGTTGGACTTGGTTTGGTGGGAGGGAGTCCCCCTTCCTTCCCACCTCCTCCTTTTTTTTCTTTCTCTCTTGATTTTCTTCTCCTTGGCGCATAGAGCCTTTTGGGCTGTCCCACCAGCCCACTAAGGGCTGGTGTGTCACCCCCAAGGCCTATGGGCTTCCCCGGGGTGGGTTGCCCCCCCCCCCCCCCCGGTGAACTCCCGGAACCCATTCGTCATTCCCGGTACATTCCTGGTAACTCCGAAAACCTTCCGGTAATCAAATGAGGTCATCCTATATATCAATCTTCGTTTCCGGACCATTCCGGAAACCCTCGTGACGTCCGTGATCTCATTCGGGACTCCGAACAACATTTGGTAACCAACCATATAACTCAAATACACATAAAACAACGTCGAACCTTAAGTGTGCAGACCCTGCGGGTCGAGAACTATGTAGACATGACCCGAGAGACTCCTCGGTCAATATCCAATAGCGGGACCTGGATGCCCATATTGGATCCTACATATTCTACGAAGATCTTATCATTTGAACCTTAGTGCCAAGGATTCATATAATCCCGTATGTCATTCCCTTTGTCCTTCGGTATGTTACTTGCCCGAGATTCGATCGTCAGTATCCGTATACCTATTTCAATCTCGTTTACCGTCAAGTCTCTTTATTCGTTCTGTAATACAAGATCCCGCAACTTACACTAAGTTACATTGCTTGCAAGGCTTGTGTGTGATGTTGGATTACCGAGTGGGCCCCGAGATACCTCTCCGTCACACGGAGTGACAAATCCCAGTCTTGATCCATACTAACTCAACTAACACCTTTGCAGATACCTGTAGAGCACCTTTATAGTCACCCATTTACGTTGCGACGTTTGATACACACAAAGCATTCCTCCGGTGTCAGTGAGTTATATGATCTCATGGTCATAGGAATAAATACTTGACACGCAGAAAACAGTAGCAACAAAATGACACGATCAACATGCTACGTCTATTAGTTTGGGTCTAGTCCATCACGTGATTCTCCTAATGACGTGATCCAGTTATCAAGCAACAACACCTTGTTCATAATCAGAAGACACTGACCATCATCGATCAACTGGCTAGCCAACTAGAGGCATGCTAGGGACGGTGTTTTGTCTATGTATCCACACATGTAAATGAGTCTTCATTCAATACAATTATAGCATGGACAATAAACAATTATCTTGATACAGGAATTATAATAATAACTATATTTATCATTGCCTCTAGGGCATAATTCCAACACAAGGCTCTCTTAAGAATCTCACGATCGAAGGAAAAGACACTTGACATTAGAAAAGCTTTAGCATACGAACAATACAATCTAGTGCTATGCTTAGGATTGGGTCTTGTCCATCACATCATTCTCCCAATGATGTGATCCCGTTATCAATGACATCTAATGTCCATGATCAGGAAACCATGCTCATCTATTGATCAACGAGCTAGCCAACTAGAGGCTCGCTAGGGACACATTGTGATCTATTTATTCACACATGTATTACTATTTCCTGTTAATACAATTATAGCATGAACAATAGACGATTATCATGATCAAGGAAATATGATAATGACCATTTTATTATTGCCTCTAGGGCATATTTCCAACAGTATTAGGCCATTGCAAGGAGTATCTGTCTATGATTTCTAGAGGAGTGCTTTTCCTTGGATTATGTGCCTTGCTGTTCAGAGCACCACTTTAAACATGCACACGTCCAGGGGGAGCTAGTCTCTAGTTCATAGACTTTGGTTTGCATATGACTTCGTTATATTCTCTGTTGTGTAAATCCGGTGTTGTCATCAATTCACCAAAAAGGGGGAGATTGTTAGGGCATAATTTGTCCTAAGTAATTTCGGTGATTGATGATAGATTGACAGTACCACTGCGGACTAACCGTGTGCATTGAGCATTTCAGATTATACATGGCAAGGCACAAGACGATTTGTCTCCCCTCGGTGCTTTTGAAGCATGGTGGTTTCTACATTTATTTTTGGTGGTTTTAAGTCGTTGGAAAGCCGTATTATTAAGAGGGGGTCCGCGTCGGAAAGGTTTGGGTGGAATCAACTCACACACATACACTCTTTCTTTCCACCACCTTTTCTTTGCAACAATGGATCTCCCGTTTGGGCACCAATAGTGGAATCACGGCACCTCGCATTGTGTGAGGGCGTGAGGAGAATACGGTGGCCCTAGTGGCTTATTGGGGAGCATTGTGCCTCCACGCTGCTCCAACGGAGACGTACTTCCTGTCAAAGGGAAGGAACTTCGGTAACACATCCTCATCTTCATCGGTTCCACTTGTGGTTATCTCTTACCGTTACTTTGTGTATATTATTGTTGCTACGTATTTCTTCCTTGCACTATTTGTCATGGTAGTTAGCATCATATAGGTTGCTCCTCTAGTAGCTAATTTAGAGAACCTTTATGTTGCTTTCTCTAACATGGTAAGAAGAACCTAAAATTGGTAGTTGCCTATTCACCCCCCCCCTCTAGTCAACCATATCGATCCTTTCACCTTCCGCTGCAATACTATTCTAACTGCATGTGTAGGGTTTATTTGACTTGTCATAACTGCCGTAGTTGTCTCTCAAGTAAAATTGGGAAAAGGAAAATAAATTATCTTGTCAAGTAGTCTAATCACCCCCCCCCTCTAGACATACTTTCGATCCTACAAGTGGTATTAGTGCAACGTTTCCATTCATTGGTTTAGCAACCTAGGAGAGTATGGCATCTAGTGAGGGAAATTATCATCGTAGAGTTCCTTACTTCGGTGGCACTAATTTTGCTAGTTGGAAGCATAAAATGAAGATACACATTCTTGGTTTTAATCCTCATGTTTGGGCTGTTATTCGTGTTGGTGTGCAAGGTAACTTCTTTGGAGAAGGGCATGAACCAGATCATGATGCGACAGCTAATGAACTGAAGATGTTGCAACTTAATACTCAAGCATGCGATATCATCTTCAACTGCCTTTGTCCCGAAGAATTCAACAAAATCAGTCGTCTTGAGAATGCAAAAGAGATTTGGGGTACTTTGGTTGATATGCACGAAGGTACTGATTCTATGAGAGAATCTAAGTTGGATGTGCTTCAAAGTCAACTTGACAAGTTCAAGATGAAGGATGGTGAAGTAGTCGCTGAAATGTACTCTAGGGTAGCTCTCATCACCAATGAGATTGCCGGCTTAGGAAACAAAGAGATGACCGACAAATTCATCATCAAGAACATACTTAGAGCTCCTGATGGCAAGTATGACGCAGTGTGCACATTGATCCAAATGATGCCAAATTACAAAGATCTCAAGCTAACTGAAGTTATTGGTAGGATTGTTCCTCATGATATGTCACTCAAAGACAAAGATGAGCTTCAGAACAAATCAAGTGGTGCTTACAAAGCTTCATGCGATGCTCCCACTACTTCAAAAGACAATCTTATCACTGATGAAGATATAAGCCTCATGGTCAGAAAATTCAACATGTTCTACAAGAGTAGAGGAAATCAAGAAGCTCAACTTCATGACATGATGAGAAGCGTTCATCCAGTCGTGACCGAAACTGCTACGATTGTGGGAAACTCGGATACTTCTCAAATGAGTGCTCGGCTCCCTACAAAAGAACAGAAGAGTCACCTCGAAGACAAAGCTCAAGAGACGAGTCACCTCGTACAGAGAGAAGGAGTAGAGAAGATCAGTATGAACGAAGACACTCACAGAGAGGCAAGGAATCGGAGAAGAAGGACAAATACACCAATAGCTGTTCATGAAGAAGACATCAAGCTCGTGTTGGTGAATGGGTTTCTGGCTCCGAATCTGATACCACTCCGAGAGAAGCTATCACTCCCACTCCAACTATAGTCAAGATGAAGGGGTTGCCGGCATTGCACTTGTTTCCTCCAACTCCTACAACTAATTTGATTCACCAAATGAGGGAGTCGGAAACTGCTTCATGGCTAAAGGCCCCAAGGTACCACACCTCGAGTATCTTGATTTTAGTAGTGATGACGATGAATTGGTAGGAGAAGATGACTTGCTTCTAGGTAAAACTAGTGATTGCACTAAAAAGGAACTTGCTAATTATCATGCTAGTCAATAGAAATCGAATGATGACGATAAGAAAGAGATTGAACGACTAACTCAAGAATTAAAAACTGTTATGTTAGCTCATGAGACTACTCTAGAAGATCATAAAGAGCTTCCAAGAACCCATGAGAAGCTATGCTTCGAGAAGCTCAACTTGGAGCAAGAGCATGAGTTCTTAAAAGCAATCGATGATGACCTTTTAAAGAAGAGTTCGAGGAAATTGTGCGCAAGCAAGGAGGACATTGGAAGAAACAAGGTGTTGGCTATTTCAACGTCAATGGATATGTTTGGGAAGAAGGTCCATATCCCACTCCCAAGTTTGTTCCCCAAGAGGAGAAGTCCACTCCTTCCGAAGGAACAAGCTCACAAGATGACCTTCCACCACAAGACCACAAAGCCAAGGGAAAGATTCAAGATGACATTGACCTATTTGAAGAAGAACCCCAAGCCAAGGTCAAGTGGGTTCCCAAGGATACTACTAGCTCTACCTCAACAAGTGCTACAACAACTACAAGGTTTCCCATCAATTTGATGCGGATTCCCAAGAGGAAGAACTAGAAGTTCTTGAGGGGTGACTCTGCCAATGAAATTCACTCTTATTCATTTTGGCAAGAACTATATGCAATCAACCTCAACCTTATGCATTAGTTCAAGGAGTCACACAGTCCCTCAAAGGTAAGCAAGGAACTAGGTAATCAATGCATCTTTGGACATCATCCTAATTGTGCTTCACTCCATGTCCATAGATATACTTGCATATGTTCCTTTTTGCTTTGGGACTAACCCATGTAGGTGAGAAGATTATGAAAACAACAAGGATTGCTCCCAATTCAAGATGATCTTCATCAACTTTGAGTATCCACCACTACTTCACCTACTTGAAGTCTTCCACGACAAAACCCAAGGTTAATTGATCCCTCTTGGTGGGGTTATCATATCAAGGGGGAGGTTTACTCTAATACTTTAGTATAAGCATCTCCTAAGGATATGAACTCATTAATGCTTATGTAAAAGTGGTAACCCCACTTGTGCTTAACGATGAGTATGTCCTATGATCAAGTATTCTTGCTAGGCTCCAATGTCAATATACTCATAGATAGATGACCTTTTCATCGCCCAAGTGCTTGATAGCTGCTAGGATGTTTGTGCATGTTCACCATGTTTGTATCATCATTCTTATTCTGTGAGCATGTTGGTCTGCATGAATTTAATCATTCGAGGACATCCAATTGTTGTTATATGGCTTTTGTTTTATCTTTTGCCAATTGGGGGGACAAGAATGCCTAGGACCCTTCTCTAGCTATCTATACTATCTCATCTCAAGTTCTATTCATGCTTCATCACAAAACTTAACAAGAACTTGTCGATCCCTCTATGTGAAGGTGCACTCGGAGTTTAGTATCGTCAACGGCTGCCTTCCAAAACCTCTTTGAAGAACTTGGTGTGATCAGGTTTTCCAAGGTTGATCAGGTTTTCTCATGTCGGTAGCACCGGAATCGCCAACTCGGTTACACAGAGTTTCCCTGTCTACTGACAGTTGAGGAACTCAGTGGCACCAATTTTGCAATCTCGATGACACCGACAGCGCACGGGTATATATACCTGCGGACCGGACCTTTTGATTTCAAGTCGTCAAAACAGTTCGTTCACAAAACCCTCGCTGCCCTCCAAGATCCCAGGTCATCGCCTTGACTCCCCGAGCGCCGCTGCCGCTTGGACTCGCAATCATCGATGAAATCTGCTCCTTCGTTGTTGTCGTAGCCGAACCGCCATCGAGCTAGGGATCTATTGTTTGCTGCTGAGTGTGTTTGTCGGTATGACAGGTTCAGATGACAGTCAGAATGATTTCAAAGATCAGAGTATCGAGATGGATGCTGGCACTAGTCCAGAGAGGACTGCTTCAGACCCTAGTTCTCCCAGTTCACATGGCTCGCCCAAGGCAGCCACTAGGCAAAGGAGGAAGATAGTTTTTGATGAGGACGACTCAGACGTTTTGCGAGAAGAAACTTCAGCCCCTCCTAAGACTCCTCCTAGGAAAGTTGTCACAAAGATATCTGCACTGCTGCTCAACAAAGAGCACCTAATTATGCCAAAAGGGGCAAATCTATTGTCAAGTAAGCACCTGCAAAGAAGGCTGGTGTGAATAGGCCTAGGAAGAGAACTATCCATCTTGTTGGCACAAAGACTTCTATGTTTGAAGACCGAGAAGAAGCTCCTGAGGAAATCCCAGTTCGTCCCAACAAGAAGAAGCTGATGGGTGATGCAATGAAGTCTGCTCCAAAGCTTGTTGCAAAAGCAAAGAAGGTTGTACCTTCCAAGAAGACCACCAGAGATGTACGTGCAGCTGCTAAGAGCAAAGGCCCTGCATCCAGTGCCCATGTTGCCGAAGAGGAAGAAGATGAGAATCCTCCAGTTCTCAGGAAGCTCAGACCATACGTTCCACTCCATAATGATACTCAACCTGTAGCAGAAGACATGAAGAAGAGGAAGGATGCTGGATTAAGAAAGTGGAGAGCTGCTGATCCATATGTTTTCACTAGAAGAACTGTTGTTCATCCAAGGTTTCACACCAAGGAACAACAAGAATTTTATGAGACTATCTTGTATAACAAGAGTCCTGCTGTCAGTGATATGAGGTATGTCGACTGGGCATACATCAAGGAGAATGAGAATATCTTTCCACATGTTCAAGAGAACTTCAGGCTAGTTGACATAGAAGATTTTGTTGGGACGGAGATGACCCCATGGTATGACGAGATGATCATGCAATCCTATGCAACAGTTCATTTATATGATGTATTTAGTTTGGATGACCGATGGACACACGTACGACACAACAATTGCTGAATGGGCTGCTATCATTGGTGTTCCCAAGCAGGAAGAAGGAGATGTAGATGTGTATGCAGATGCTAACCAGATTCAGAACTCCATGGCCAACATGTAAAAGACCATTCCACATCACTACTTGGCCAGTCACACGTTTGACTCAGTATATTTTCTACAAGCTGGTATTCCCACGACAAACATTATACTATGATACACTCTCATGCCTAAGTCAGGAGATGAGATGATGATCAGAGAATATTCAGTCAACCTGCTGCACCTACTTGATACCCATACCATATTTAGAGTGATGGACTTGATAGTTGAGACTATCCGAAGGATTGCTGCGGATCAAAACAGATCCTGTGGATATGCACCTTATATTCAGATGCTCATCAATGCCAAGCTAGGCAAGCATGCATATAAACTTGATCGTCCACATCTACCTCTTCAGTTTGAGTTTGAATATAATGAGGTTGGGATGGATGACAATGATACCAACTCAGCTGCAACAACAATGGCAACAGAGGGAGCAAAGGCCGAAGCTGCTAGAAACAGGCCACCTCCAGTTCCACAGCCCAGAACTCATGTTGAGAAAATGGCATTTCTAGTAAGCATTGTCCGAGGCATGGAGAAGAACATTCAGGAGATCATGCACAATCAAAAGAGCCTTGAGAGAGTTGTGGAGACAAAATTCCACAACATGGATATCAAGGTAACTGAGTTGGCCACCATTGTCAGACAACTTCAACACGAAGTTGACTTTGTGGAGATTCCACGCTCAGAGGATGAAGATGAAGAAGATGATGATGACGAGGATGAGTCTCCTCCTCCCACTACGACACAGTTCAGCACCAGACATCGGTCAGTTGTTGTTCCTGCTTCGGAGACAAGACAGACATCTTCAGCACGGCACCTTCAGCACCAGCTCCAGCTCAAGCTCCTTCACTATCAACTCCTCCATCTCCACGGACATCAGCAGAAGTCTTCACATATGCCGTTCTATCGACTCCACCATCAGCTGCCCAGAGAGACGAGTAGTTCTATACTTTTGAACTTTTTGGTAACTTGTTGCCAGAGGGGGAGAAATGTATAGATAATAGACTTTGTGTGAGAGAGAGCTTTTGATTTTATTTGCTCTTGTTTGGGTTTAAAAACTTTGTTTGTTGGATGACTTTATTCTAGCTGTGTGTGTGATCATACGATTTATCCTGTGTGATCCTACGATATTATCTTTTAGCTATCCTTGTGATGACCACTCACTTATCTTGTTGGTGTCATGTGCATTACTTTTAGTTTTACGTACCACCAAGATGTATGTGACATAGAAGAGTAACCCATGATCCTAATCGATTGTGCATTTGCATTCAAAGGCAAATTTTAAATAATGCAAAAATTTAGGGGGGAGCCCTTGCTTTTCACGTACTTCTCAAATCGTCGATGCTAATCGTTGATTATATCTTTTGTCGAAGCTTTGATCTGTATGTTCCAAAAAGGGGGAGATTGAAAGCACAATTGCTCCCTGGTGTGGTTTTGATAATTGATCACAACATATGCATCATTGGACTAATGTGTTTTCCAAGTATATTTCAGAAAAGTTCAAAAGGTCCTATGGCTTAAGGTTTATGTGGAGATGCCCTTGGATGCAAGAAAGGAATAATATTGGCTCAAGCTTCAAGCGAGAAGACTCTTCATTTTATATTTGTGAGAAATCACTTTTGAGTCCATACGTAAGCCAGTACTATTAAAAGGGGGTGAGGTAGTAAACTGAACTGATTGCTCAAATGCTCAAAGTTAGCCACCAAAACACTGAGTCATTTTCCCCCACATACCCACTCTGTCAAGTTCCACATTCACAAATTCGGTGTCACCAACATTGCCACATCGGACCCACCGAGTTTGAACCTAAGACAGAATTCTAGCCATTTCCACGAAATCATTGCTACCGAGTTCATTGTGACCAACATTCTGTTGCCAGGATACACAAAACCAGAATATCCGAGTTTGAGTATCGGTGCCACCGAGTTTGGCCATCTGACCATTAGTCACCTTATCGGTGTCATCGAGTTCTATATATCGATCTCACCCAGATTCAAAAGCTCACCACTTTAGTGCTAATCGGTACCACCGAGTTGTCCACTTTGGTTTCATCGAGTTTGCTCTTTTGTGTGTAACGGATGGATTTTGGCTGCTGACTATATATACCCCTTCACCCACCTCTCATTCATGGGAGAAGCACTCACAACACACACTTCATTTCCAGATCCATTTTCTGAGAGAGAAACACCTACTCATATGTTGAGATCAAGATATTTCAATCCAATCTTTTGAATCTTGATCTCTAGCCTCCCCAAACTTCTTTCCACCAAATCAACCTCTCCTACCCATGCATATTCCGTGAGAGAGAGATTTGTGTTGAGGAGAATATCTTCAGAAGCACAAGAGCAAGGAGTTCGTTGATCTATCCCATCTATTACCTTTTGGAGGGTGATGCCTCCTAGATTGGTTAGGTGTCTCTTGGGAGCATCCTACTTAGTGTTGTGGAGTTGAACCAAGATGTTTGTAAGGGCAAGGAGATCGCCTACTTCGTGAACATCTATCGTGAGTAAGGCTAGTCCTCCGTGGACGGAAGCCGTGGTGGGATTCACAAGGCCGCTTCTTTGTGGACCCTCCGTGGGTGGAGCCCTCCGTGGAATCTCGCAGCCGTTAGCCTCCGTGGGTTGAAGTCTCCACTAACATGGACGTATGATAGCGACACCTATCAGAACCATGCCAAAAATCGCCATGTCAACCTTATGTGTTTGATCTCTCTTCGTTACTCCTCTATTTACACTTGCATGTTTTGTTTCCGCTGCAATACTATTAGAATTGCATGTGTAGGGTGTATTTGACTTGCCATAACTGTCATAGTTGCCTCTCAAGTAAAATGGGGAAAAGGAAAAAAATAGCTAGTCAAGTAGTCTAATCACCCCCCCCCCTCTAGACATACTTTCGATCCTACAAGGTTGTCAACCTCTCCTACTCCTACCAGGCTATGTTGGGCCGGACTAACTTGGCCAAGTTCATGGCGGTCCCCCACTATGCCTATCTGAATATCAAGTTGTCGGGCCCGCACGACATCATCCCCATCACCGGCGACTACAAGAAGTCGATCGAGTGTGCTCTGGACAGCTCTAAGCTAGTCGAATCCCTTGTCATCACTGAGGAGCGGCTACAGGTCGACCTGCTTGTGGCACTAGCCCGCGAGCCGGTGGCTTTGTCTGAGGCCAAGCCGAAGCAGCCGGCTGCGGAAGCCCAGTTCCAGCTGGCCACCGGCAAGGACACCAATAGGGTCCCCCTGACCCGGCTGAACCCACCAACAAGTATGTCATGGTGGGGCCATCCTCAGTGACAAATAGAAAAATGAGCTTGTCGACTTCCCCCGAGAGAATCGATATATCTTCACGTGGACACAAAGGACATGTCAGGAGTGCCGAGGAAGTATGCCGAGCACTTCTTTCACGTCCAAGCAACCATTACGCCGCTTCTGTGAGGAGAAGCGGAAAACCATTGGTGAAGAGACCGCCCGGCTGCTCGCAACCAGATTCATCATGGAAGTCTTCCACCCGGATTGGTTGGTGAACCCGGTCCTGGTGTTGAAGAACAACAAGACTTGGTGCATGTGTATCGACTGCACGAGCGTGAACAAGGCATGCCCCAAGGATCCATTCGCCCTACCCCGTATAGATCAAGTGCTCGACTCTACGACCGGATACGAGCTACTGTCCTTCCTAGATGCCTACTCAGGCTAACACCAAATTAATCTTAATCCGGTCAATCGGATTAAAACAGCTTTCATCACCCACTTCGGGGGGGTTTTCTATATCACTATGGCGTTTGGACTGAAAAATGCCCGCGCCACCTTCCATCGCTGCGTGCAATGATGCCTCTACAGGCAACTTGGACACAATGTGCTTGTCTACATGAAAGATGTTGTGGTGAAGACCAAGAAGATACGCACCCTCCTGAACGATCTCAAAGAGTTCGAGATCCGGCTGAACCCGAAAAATGTGTGTTCGGCAGCTCGGTCGGTCAGCTCCTCGGTTTCTTTGTCTCCAATCGGGGGATCGAGGCCAATCCGGAGAAGATCTGGGCCATCGAGTAGATGGCTCAGCCGCTCAAATATTGTGCTAAGGGATCAGTAGGAGGCCCAATGATGGAACCGAGACCAATAATTTCATCTTTCTTGGGCAATTCTTTGTCATGGGGTTGTCTACGAAATTTAGAGAAATTGAACTCATGAGACACATCCCCAAAACTTCAGTAACAGTTTATTTCTCACAATCAATCTTAGCATGAACAATATTCAACAAGGGTCTACCGAATATAATTGGACAAAAATCATCATGTGTGGAACCAAGAACAAGAAAATCAGTAGGATACTTTATTTTCCCACACAAGAGATAAGAGTGTTGAACCCAACGAGGAGCAGAAGGAAATGACAAGCGGTTTTCAGTAAGGTATTCTGTGCAAGCACTAAAATTATCGGTAATAGATAGTTTGGTGATAAGGTAATTTCTAACGGGTAGCAAGTAGCAAGTGTAACAAAGGTGCAGCAAGGTGGCCCAATACTTTTTGTAGCAAAGGACAAACATGGACAAACTCTTATATAAATCAAAGCGCTCCCGAGGACACGTGGGAATTTCTGTCAAGCTAGTTTGCATCATGCTCATATGATTCGCTTTCCTTACTTTGATAATTTGATATGTGAGTGGACCGGTGCTTGGGTGCTGCCCTTACTTGGACAAACCTCCCACTTATGATTAACCTCTCTTGCAAGCATCCGCAACTACGAAATAAGAATTAAGATAAATCTAACCATAGCATGAAACATATGGATCCAAATCAGTGCCTTACGAAGCAACAGATAAACTAGGGTTTAAGCTTATGTCATTCTAGCAACCCATCATCTACTTATTACTTCCAATGCCTTCCCCTAGGCCCAAATAATGGTGAAGTGACATGTAGTCGACCTTCACATGACACCACTAGAGGAGAGACAACATACATCTCATCAAAATATTGAACGGATACCAAATTCACATGATTACTTATAGCAATACTTATCCCATGTCCTCAAGAACAAACGTAATTACTCACAAAGCATATTCATGTTCATAATCAAAGGAGTATTAATAATCATTTAGGATCTGAACATATGATCTTCCACCAAGTAAAGAAACTAGCATCAACTACAAGGAGTAATCAACACTACTAGCAACTCATTGGTACCAAATTGAGGTTCTGAGACAAAGATCGGATACAAGAGATGAACTAGGGTTTGGAGAGGAGATGGTGCTGATGAAGATGTTGATGGAGATTGACCCCTCTTAATGAGAGGATCGTTGGTGATGATGATGGCTTCGATTTCCCCCTCCGAGAGGGAAGTTCTGCCTCGAGACGGTGGTACTTCATCCCGAAAGTTCTGATATGTTTTTTTACAGGTCAAAACCCTTCATATAGCAAAAGATGGGCACCATAGGCATGCTAGGGGGGCCACAAGCTTGCGAGGCGCGTAGAGGGGGTACGTCACGCCCCCTGGTGGGTCCCCTTATGTATTTCTTTCACCCAATATTTTTAGATATTCCAAAATAATTCTCCGTAAGTTTTCACGACTTTTGGAGTTGTGCAGAATAGGTATCTCAGATTTTCTCCTTTTCCGGTCCAGAATTCCAGCTGCCGGCATTCTCCTTCTTCATGTAAACCATGTAAAATAAGAGAGAAAAGGCATAAGTATTGTACCATAATGTGTATTAACAGCCCATAATGCAATAGATATCGATATTAAAGCATGATGAAAAATGGACGTATCAACTCCCCCAAGCTTAGACCTCGCTTGTCCTCAAGCGAAAACCAAGATTGATAAATATGCCCATGTGTTTAGAGATAGAGGTGTCGATAAAATCAAATACGGACATGAAGGCATCATGGTTATCTTCAGCACAACAACACATATTGACATAGAATATCTTATGTTGGACTAACAATTCATTCACAAGGTAAAATATGAATCAAGAACTCTATTCAGAACTAACAAACTATGATTTCAGTCATTGAAGCAATTCCAATTTATCATAACGTAGGAAAGAGTCAATATGAGAGCTTGTAAAGCAATCCACATACTCAATCATCTTATAGTCTTTCATAATTGCTAACACTCACGCGATACCTATGAGGTCAAAGCTTCAATCGGACACACAGAAAGATAGGAGCTTATAGTTTTGCCTCCCAACTATTTACCTCAAGGGTAATGTAAACAATAATAACTCATGATCACCCACATCCGAGTGGATATATTGGTCTAGATCATTCCCAACACATGACGCTTGCCAAAAGATAAAGGCGAAATAAAGGAAATGGTGAAGATCACCATGACTCTTTCATAAAGGTAAGTACTAGAAAGTAAAGGTAACAAATAGGCCCTTCGCAGAGGGAAGCACAGGTTGTCATGCGCTTTTATAGTTGGGTGCGCAATCCCTTAGTGCAAAAGAACGCCACTTTATATTGCCCCTTGTGATAAAGAACTTTATTATGCAGTCTCTCGCTTTAATTTCTTCTATATCACAAGTTTGTATAAAGTTTATTTTCCTCACACTAATAGATCACACACATTTAAAGAGCAATTTTTATTGCATGCACTGATGAAAACTTACTTGAGGGATCTTACTCAATCCATAGGTAGGTGTGGTGGACTCTCAAGGCAAAACTGGGTTACAGGTGTTTGGATGCACAAGTAGTATCTCTACTTGGTGTGGAAGTTTTTGGATGATATGGGGTGGAAGCAAGCGAAACATGTTGAAGGATATACAACCATATAACTTCTTTTCGGAAATAAGCAAACATAACTCATTATGTTGTCTTCCTTGGCCAACATTAACTTCTTAACATATAGTATTTTAATGAGTGCTCACAATCACAAAAGATGTCTAAGATAATATATTTATATATGAACCTCTCTTTCTTTATTACTTCCTTTTAATTGCAACAATGACCAACAACTTTGTTTGTCAACTAACAACAAATTTCAATTGACATACTTTTTATATGAGAAGTCATCACTCCCCATAATATCATTATATATACTCTTTTGCTTCTATTCTATACTTCTTTCTATTTCTATTTCTCAAGATCATAGCAAGAAACCAAAGCACTCAAGTCAGAACTACTCTTTATTATATAACTCCCGGACTTGCTTACATAGGGGGAATATAAAACAAAACTCAAAACTAGATCACACTAAAACTTTATTCTACTAGATCAAGATTTAACCAAAAGGATCGACCGAAGAAAAATGAAGAAAGTAAAAGGTGTGATGGTGATATGATATCGGGGCATCTACCCCAAGTTTGGCACAAGCCAAGGGGAGTGCCCTATACCCATGTGTTTATTATCTTTTTTTGGAGGTGGTGATGTTATATTGTTGGTGATGATGCCACTCAGAATGAGATTCTCCTCCTCAAGCTTATTATTTTGCTGTCTGAGATCCATTATTTCCTTGTGAAGTTTTCTAGTGATGGTTAGAGCTCCCATAACCCATGGATGTTTCATTGCTCCGGGGGAAGAAGCAACACTTTTTTTCATATATTCATAAGCAAGAAATTTAGCATTGGGAGGGATAACCGAATTCGGAATTGCTGAGCTCTGAAGTTCTTCCAACATGGCTCCAGGTTGTAGATGAGAGGTAATTTATTGGTCTTCCTCCATGGCATCTATCCTTTTCAAGTTGGCCTCCACCTCTTCCTCTATGGCCTGCCCGAAGTGGTTAGTTTTGCTGAATGCTCCGGAACCCAGTGTCACGTGAGAGGCACGGCTCTCCCCGACCGACTCTCGCGGAGACATCTTGCTTCAAATCTGCTGCAAAAACAACTCAAAACAAAAATAGGAGATACTATTGTGATACAAAGGTCAAAACTTTCTGGATATTATATAATGAAGTTTTGCCAACCCGAAAGGGTATACGGTATACCACAAGAAAACAGAGTCCGGAGGGTACACGGGGTGGCCACAAGCCTAGAGGGCGAGCGCAAGGGGGTAGGTCGTGCCCCCTGGCTTGTCGCCTCCTCATGCACTTTTTGTACTGCATTAAATTTTCCTAAATTTTTAAATAATCCAAAACTAATAAAAATGCCATTGGAAAAGTTTTGTAGTCGGTTTGCTTACCGTAACACATACATATTCCTTTTCAGAGTTTGAAACGTTCTGATAGGTCTCCCTAATGTACTCCTCCGGAGTTATTGTGTTGATAATATTGGTTTCAACATTTATGGGAGTACCTGATATATAATGTTTGATTCTTTGTCCATTGACCACCTTCGGATTTGTGCCTTCGGCGTTGTTGATCTTAATGGCACCGGAACGATATAATTCCTCAATAATGTAAGGCCCTTCCCATTTAGAGAGAAGTTTTCCTACAAAAAATATTAAACGAGAGTTGTATAGCAAGACATGATCACCTACATTGAATTCACGGTTTTGTATCCTTCTATCATGCCATCTCTTAACCTTTTCTTTAAACAACTTAGCATTCTCATAGGCTAGGTTCTCCATTCATCAAGCGAGCTAATGTCAAATAACCTCTTCTCACCAGCAAGTTTGAAATCATAGTTAAGATCTTTAATTGCCAAATAAGCTTTATGTTCTAGCTCTAGAGGTAAGTGACATGCTTTACCATAAACCATTTTATACGGAGACATGCCCATATGGTTTTTGTAAGAGGTTCTATAAGCCCATAACACGTCGTCAAGTTTCTTAGACCAATTATTTCTAGATCTATTAACAGGATTTTGCAAGATCAATTTAATTTCTCTATTGCTCAATTCTACTTGACCACTAGACTCAGGATGATAAGGAGATGCAATTCTATGATTAACATCATACCTAGCAAGCAATTTACGGAAAGCACCATAATAAAGTGTGATCCACCATCAGTCATTAAATATCTCAGGACTCCAAATCTACGGAAAATAACTTCTTCTAGCATTTTAATAGAAGTGTTATGATCGACATTACTAGTTGGAATAGCTTCTACCCAGTTAGTAACATAATCGACAGCAACTAGAATATGAGTATACCCATTGGACTTTCGAAAAGGTCCCATATAATCAAAACCCGAGACATCAAATGGTTCTATAACAAGAGAGGAATTCATAGGCATTTGTGACATCTACTAATATTACCAATTCTTTGACATTCGTCACAAGACAAGACAAACTTCCAAGCACCCTTCAAGAGAGTAGACCAATAAAAACCAGAATGTAACACCTTGCGTGCAGTTCTATCTCCAGCATGATGTCCTCCGTAGGCCTCGGAGTAACACTTGTGTAGGATCTGTCCCCGTTCATGCTCAGGTACACAACGTCTAATAATACCATATACTCCTTCTTTATAAAGGTGTGGATCGTCCCAAAAGTAATGTCTAAAATCATAGAAGAACTTTTTCTTTTGTAGGTATGTGAAACTAGGCGGTATAAATTTAGCAACAATGTAGTTATCATAATCAGCATACCAAGGAACACTGTGTGAAGCATTTATGACAGCTAATTGTTCATCGGGGAAGCTACCAACAATAGGTAGTGGGTCATCAAGAACATTTTCTAATCTAGACAAGTTATCTGCTACGGGGTTATCAGCTCCCTTTCTATCAATAATATGCAGATCAAATTCTTGTAGCAGAAGAACCCATCTAATAAGTCTAGGTTTAGCATCTTTCTTATCCATAAGGTATTTAATAGCAGCGTGATCAGTGTGAAGAGTTACTTTTGAAACAATAATATAAGGTCGAAACTTATCGCAAGCAAACACAACTAGTAAAAATTCATTTTCAGTGGTAGCGTAGTTTCTTTGAGCATTGTCTAGAGTTTTACTAGCGTAATGGATGGCATTTAATTTCTTATCAACTATTTTCCGTAGAACAGCACCAACAGCATAACCACTGGCATCACCCATAATTTCAAAAGGAAGGTTCCAATCAGGTGGTTGAACAACAGGTGCAATGATCAAGGCTCTGTTAAGAATTTCAAATGCTTCTACACAATCATCATTAAAAACGAATGGAACATCCTTGTGCAAACTATTAGTGAGAGGCTTAGAAATCTTAGAGAAGTCTTTAATAAATCTCCTATAGAAACCAGCATGACCAAGGAAACTTCTTATACCTTTGATATCTGGTGGACACGACATTTTTTCAATAGCATCAACTTTAGCTTTATCAACTTCAATACCTCTTTCGGAGACTTTGTGTCCCAAGACAATGCATTCATTAACCATAAAGTGGTGCTTCTCCCAATTCAAGAAAAGATTAGTTTCTTCACATCTTTGCAAAAGTCGATCAAGGTTGCTCAATCAATCATCAAAATAACTTCCATAAACGGAAAAATCATCCATGAAAACCTCCATAATCTTTTCACGAAAGTCAGAGAATATAGCCATCATACATCTTTGAAACGTAGAAGGTGCATTGCGTAAACCAAAAGGCATACATCTATAAGCAAAGGTACCAAAAATGTGGTATTCACTTGATCCTCTTTTGACACAGGGATATGAGAGAAACCAGAATAATCGTCTAGAAAGCAAAAAATGTGTATGTTTGGATAGTCTTTCTAGCATTTGATCAATAAAAGGTTGCGGGTAATGCTCTTTCCTGGTAGCTTTATTTAATTTCCTAAAATCAATTATCATTCTATATCCTGTAACAATTCTTTGCTGGGTCAAATCATTTTTATCTTTAGGAACAACGGTAATACCTCCCTTTTTAGGGACACAATGAACGGGACTAACCCATCTACTATCAGCAATAGGATAAATTATACCTGCCTCCAGAAGCTTTAATATTTAATTCCTTACCACTTCCTTCATTTTAGGATTTAATCATAGTTGGTGATCAACAACTGGTTTAGGAGCAGGCTCCATATTGATTTTGTGCTGACATAGAGTGCGACTAATGCCCTTAAGATCATCAAGAGTATATCCAATAGCGGCATGGTGCTTCCTCAAAGTTTTTAGTAATCTCTTTTCTTCATGCTTTGAAAGGTTAGCACTAATAGTAACATGATATATCTCCTTTTCATCAAGATAAGCATACTTCAGAATACCACGTAAGTATTTAAGCTCAAACACGAGATAACCCTTAGGTGGAGGAGGATCCCCAAGTATTTCAACATGCAGGTTGTGTTTCGAAATAGGTTGTTGATCAAAGAAAATCTTATCTATTTCATTCCTTTCATTCATATGAATATCATTTTAATGGTCTAGCAAATATTGTGGGGAACCGAGAACAAGAAAATCATCTTGTGGGGAACCAATAATAAGAAAATTAGTAGGATGTTTATTTTCCCACACAAGACTTCAACATCTCTATCAATCCCAATTGGTGCAATAGTATATCTATTATCAAGCTTGATGGTAACATCAATTTCTTTGAATTCAGCTAGTGCAATATCATTCATCATTTCTTGGTATAAGGTAAAGGGAATTGCACTCACACTAGCACCCACATCACATAAGCCATGATAATAATGATCGCCTATTTTAACAAAAACAACAGGCACGCCAACAATAGGTCTATGTCTACCTTTAGTATCAGGTCTAGCAATTCTTGCAGCTTCATCATAGAAATGAATGACATGCCCATCAATATTATCAACCATGGGATAAGAGTGTCGAACCCAACGAGGAGCAGAAGGAAATGACAAGCGGTTTTCAGTAAGGTATTATGTCCAAGCACTGAAATTATCGGTAACAGATAGTTTGGTGATAAGGTAATTTGTAACGGGTAGCAAGTAACAAGGGTCACAAAGGTGCAGCAAGGTGGACCGATCCTTTTTGTAGCAAAGGACAAGCCTGGAAAAACTCTTATATAAAGCAAAGTGGTCCCAAGGACACATGGGAATTTCTGTCAAGCTAGTTTTCATCATGCCCATATGATTCACTTTCGTTACTTTGATAATTTGATATGTGGGTGTACTGGTGCTTAGGTGCTGCTCTTACTTGGACAAACCTCCCACCTATGATAATCCTCTCTCGCAAGCATATGCAACTACGAAAGAAGAATTATGATAAATCTAACCATGGCATGAAACATATGGATCCAAACCAGCCCCTTACGAAGCAACGCATAAACCAGAGTTTAAGCTTCTGTCACTCTAGCAACCCATCATATACTTATTACTTCCCAATGCCATCCCCTAGGCCCAAATAATGGTGAAGTGTCATGTAGTCGACGTTCACATGACACCACTAGAGGGGAGACAACATACATCTCATAAAAATATCGAACGAATACCAAATTCACATGATTACTTATAGCAAGCCTTATCCCATCTCCTCAAGAACAAATGTAATTACTCACAAAGCATATTCATGTTCATAATCAGAGGAGTATTAATAATCATTAAGGATCTGAACATATGATCTTCCACCAAGTAAACCAACTAGCATCAACTACAAGGAGTAATCAACACTACTAGCAACCCACATGTACCAATCTGATGTTTTGAGAGAAAGATCGAATAGAAGACATGAACAAGGGTTTGGAGAGCAGACGGTGTTGATGAAGATGTTGATGGAGATTGACCCCCTCTCGATGAGAGGATCGTTGGTGATGATGATGGCTTCGATTTCCCCCTCCGGGAGGGAAGTTTCCCCATGAGAATAGCTGTGTCGGAGCTCTAGATTGGTTCTGTCAAAGTTCTGATATGATTTTTTCTAGGGAAAAACCTTTCATATAGGAGAAGATGGGCACCGGAGGCCTGTCAGGGGGGCCACAAGCCTACAGGGCGCGCCCAGGGGGGTAGGTCGTGCCCCCTGGCTTGTGGCCACCTGGTGGGTCCCCTTATGTATTTCTTTCGCCCAATATTTATTTGTATATTCCAAAATAATTCTCCGTAAGTTTTCAGGACTTTTATAGTTGTGCAGAATAGGTCTCTCAGATTTGCTCCTTTTCTGGTCCAGAATTTTAGCTGTCGGCATTCTCCTTCTTCATGTAAACCTTGTAAAGTAAGAGAGAAAAGGCATAAGTATTGTACCATAATGTGTATAAACAGCCCAAAATGCAATAGATATCGATATAAAAGCATGATAAAAATGTACGTATCACCCCCCGACTCCACCCATTTACGCACACTTCGACAGATCGAAGATGCGTACAGGCCTCGGAGTCGGCATCGTCCTGTCTTCCCCGAAGGGGAACCGACTCCAGTACATCCTGCATATCCACTTCACTGTATAGATCCATGTGGTGGAGTACGAAGCGCTCACCCACGGCCTCCGGCTGGCCAGGGAGATCGGCGTCCGACGCATTCTACGCTTCGGCGACTCTGACATGGTGGTAGTGAGTGGCGAGTGGGACCCCAGGGACGCCAACATGGCCAGCTTTCAGTTCCTGGTCGAGTAGTTGACCAATGGTTTTGAAGTCCATGAGTTCCACCACGTCCTTCGAGCCAGAAATGAAGCCGCCGACACACTCGCAAATATCGGCTAATCCCGGCAACCCATCCCGCCGGCGTATCCCTTGAGCTTCTGCGTAAGCCCTCTATTACGTCATCTCCGGATTCTGAGTCCATCTTCATCCGGCCGGCGTGGGGCTACCCCGCCAGTCCCGAGGGCTGCTGGCACTGGCTCGGGGACTGCCGCATCCATCTCGGGGGCTACCACTATCGGCTCTCCTACTCCGGCCCTCGGAAACTTAACTATTGCTTCAGACGGCCTGGGGTCTCCTTCCCCCGATCCGGGGGCTACCGGCCTCACCTCAGGGCCCCTCCCGCACGGCTCCAGGATCGCGGCAGCCAGCAAAATCAGCAAACGGTGGTCATGGCCCCGTCTTGGGCAACCCTTCCTCGACTACATCAAAATCAGAAAACTGTCCACCAACAAGGTCGAGGCCCGACTAATCCAACGGCGTTCTATCGCCTACACCCTCATCAAGAACGAGCTCGTCAAGCGTAGCGTGTCTCAGGTGTTCTAGTGCTGCGTTGAGGCGGAGAAGGGCCACGTAATCCTTCTCGACATCCAGCAGGGCGAGTGCGGCCATCATACCGCCTCGCGCTCCCTCGTGGGCAAGGCGTTCCGCCATGGACTCTACTGGGCAAATGCCCTGGAGGACGCTAAGGAGTTGATCGACAAGTGCAACGGCTGCGAGTGCTTCAAGGTGCGTAGTCACGAGCCGGCTGCAGCCCTGCTGTCGTGGGTATAAGTCTGACAGTAGATGTGTATGGTACGAAAGGATGGGCAGAGCCTTAGCTGTGCCGAGGTTGTATGAGTTCAGGCCCCTCTACGGTGGAGGTAAAAGCCCTACGTCTCAGTGCTCTTGGGAGCTTAGTGTCGAGTGGAATATCAAATTACAGTAAATGCCAACCCCCGCATTAGTGGGGAAGGGCGGCTTATATAGAGTGCGCTGCCCTTCACAACGGCCCGGTGGACACGGGTGGAATAGTGGCGAATAAATGTGTACATTACAGGTAACGTATGCCTTAAATGCTAATAATGGTGTATGAAAACGTATGACCGTTGCCCTCCTGGGAGGTTACGATGTACAGAGTGGAATTCAGTCGGTACGTTAAATACGCTCTGAATGCTCGTCACCGACTGGATGATGGGGGAGTCCTTAGTTCAGTCGGAACTGTCTAAGGGCCTTGTCCTTTATGAAGGGTAGTCCTTGGGTAGGACCTATAGGGCAGGCCTATGACCCTACCCTGGGACTATAACCCCATCATTAGTCCCTGAATGGATCGGGGTTGGAACGATGAAGTGATGCCTGGAGTACGGATCCGACTGGTATGGATGTGACTTCGGCGTTGTTTGCCTCGATCCATTTTATCCTTTCAACCAGTGATCCGAGTGAATATACCAGTGAAACAAACCGTCAGGGACTGAGTGCTTCCGCGGAATCTTTCGATGTGACCGGTCGAACTGACAGCGGCGGATTTTCTGGGATCCTCACATTTCGGTTGTCCCGCGCTCAGCACAGATGACGACATCGCCATCGAGTAGTTTTTGCCGCCTCAATTACCGCGCCTTTATCTTCTCCACTAACATCGCAGCAGCCGGTCGGGGGATAAGATTTTGGGGCCACCTCTTAGTGACTCAGTCGGAAGCTTATTTAAGTCTCTCCGGCGGGGGTTTCTTGTTGTGCTGCCCTTGTTACTCGCATTCACCTCACTCCTCCCGTAGCTCCCTGCATGCTCCAAGCCTCCTCCTTCCTCTCCTCCTCGCCGGATCTGTTGCCTTCACCATGACGAAGGGGCAGACCAGCAAACTCGAGTCGCAGAAGAAGAAGAAGAAGGGGGCGGGCCCTGCACAACGGCGACAACGGGCACTACCGGAGGGTTGGATCCAGGGGCATTTCCTCCCCTCCAGAGTGACGACGGACGACTTGCTGGAGCTAGTGGAGCACGACATGATCGCCAACAAGTCGTGGAGGCTGCCGGCGGAGGGTGAGATGGAGCCGGCGCCGCAGGAGGGGGAGCGCGTCCCGCTGCTCAGTCACGTGTTCAGGGGCTTCTCCTTGCCTCCCCACCCCTTCTTTAGAGGTATTATGAATCACTTCGGGGCGCAGCTCCATCATTTTCCTCCAAAACGCGATAGCCTATCTTGCCGCATTCGTCACCCTTTGTGAGTGCTTTATTGGATGTCCCCCCCATTGGGGCTCTTTAAGTACATCTTCTCCGCTAGGTCGCAGACTGTCAAAAATCTTAGCCAGTCGGACGATAAAACCCATCTCCTCCAGCTCTACGGGGGCATAGGCTTCCAGAAGAAAACGAAGAGTAGCTACCCCCCTCTCCAGTTGTCCGAGTCAGTTAGGAATTGGCAGTCGACCTGGTTCTATTGCCAGGACATCGCTTGTCCGAATGCCGCGACTGGGTTGCCACCCTTTAGCCTAGACCGTCCGGCCCCTCCCAGGCAGCTTGCGCTCTCAAAGGTGGAAAAGATCCAGATCCAACCTCTGGTCGACACATTGATAGCTGTCGTCCGCAAGGGAGTCACCGACACAGATTTGCTGGAGATTTTTCCGGGTCGGCGCATCCAGCCGCTGCAAGCCCGACACCACGCCATGTGGCACTACACGGGGCCTGAGGATTCCACTCGGACTCATCCAGAATGCGTGACCAGGGAGGTTGTGACAGCGTGGGTCCGCGGCATCACAGGCGCATGCGACAACCCCAGAGGAGCCCGGCGGGTGAAGCCCTTCCGTGCCGATAATCCTCCTCTGAATGAGGTGAGCACCTCTTGTCGAGTGCTTTCAATCTTCTTAGATTTATCGCTTTTCTTGTACCGCCGCCTGACGTCTGACGTTGCGACTGTGTTTTGTGCAGGAGTGGACCAACTGGTATTCTCCCGTCTTGAACGGGAATCCAGCTGAGGAGGAGGAGGGCAACCAGGAGGGCAGCGTGGATAGCGCCGAGTACGTCTCCGACACTGGGGAGATGGAGGAGGAGACTGAAGAGGATGAGGGGGAGGTTGGGGAGCAGAGCTCGCCACCTCCACCATCAGAGCATCGAACTAAGCGCCGTCACGAACCCGCGGCTCCGCCGGCTCCTCCAGCGGCCCCGAGTACTCCACCAGCCTCTCCCGTGGCTCCGAGTGCTCGGAGCGTGAAGAGGACTAGGGACGCTGCTGCCGAGCCCACGGACCAGCCGTCCAAGGTGGCAAAACCTAGCGGGCCCAAGCCTCGGAAAGCTTTGCCTCGGATGAGGATCGTTATTCCAGTCGCCTCAGCGTAAGTGTCTTGTTCTCCCATCTTCCTTCAGTATCTAGTTGAACTCATGCTTATCCGTCGAGTGGATTTTACTCGACAGAGCTGCTACCTCCACCACCTCTCTGCTGCGCCAAGACGATGATCCCATTGACACGGACAACGCTGCCACATCCCAGCAAGGTACGCTGTCATGACTCCGAGAGTTTGTATTATTGCTTCACGAGCACTGTCTTTAATCTTGCCCTTTTTCTGTAATTTCATGTTGTTAAGTCGGGCTTCCTTCGGAGGTGATTCACCTGGAGGACGACGACCAAAGGGGGTCAGGGCCAGCTTTGGCGCCTGTCCTTGAGGTTGTCCCATCTGCTGCTGCTCCCACCATGGACGTGCCGCCGACCGAGACGATGCCGCCGACTGAGACGGTGCCCCTCGCGGCGGAACCGACTGGAGCGGAACTTGGGATGCAAAAAGGAGTCTTCTGTCGTGCCGGGTCCGTCAACCGTCCAGTACGATGCCCGACACCTCCCGGAAGACCAAGTGGGGACCGCCAAGGAGGCAATGGTGCAGGTGGGGCTGATGGTGGGTCACACCAAGGGAGCGTATGACTCCATCACGTCTTTGTACAAGAGAAGCTTGGAACTCCGGGACGATATCCGAGTAAGTGCGCTAGTATGTGTTTACTTTCCTCTTGTCACCCACTTGGGGTTGCAGTGATAGACCCGGATACAGTAGGATGATTTTGCAGTGGGTTCACTCCGAGTGAACCCAGTGGGTGTAGTCCCCAAGACTTCTGTCGAGTGCTTGCACCGGCAGTTGTCTTTAGATGCATTTTCCGTTACGTGAGCGGATCAGAGCTGATCTGCCCGAATGGTTCCAGTGGGGGCAGTCAGAGTGCACCCATTGGGTGTAGTCCCCGAGAGTAGTGTTACTCAGGTTGGGTGATAGTAGTGTCATAGATTTGTCTGTTTGTCATGTAGCTCAATAGGGCCGGCCTGTTCGAGCTTCATGCCAGTGGGGTCACTCTTAGTGAACCCACTGGGTGTAGTCCCCGAGACCGCTGTCGATTGCTTGCATCGGCATGGGTCTGAAGAACTTTGAGCTTTGTTTGTTTTCCTTGTTGAATATGTCTGATCTTCCCTTTGCACTGATTTGGCAGAAGACTTGCGAAATGGGATCCGTGTACAATGCGCTGAAGGCTGAAAAGATTCAGCTTACTGCGGAATTGGAGGCGGCTGTGAATGACTTGGCTGGTGTGAAGGGGGCTCTTGATGACCGAGAGAAGTCTTTGGAGGAGTCTCGGGAGACCAACAAGGCATTGGTGGCCGAAATTGAGAAAATGGGTAGGCAAAGAACCGAACGGATGGGTCAGCTGAAGTTGATGAACAATCGGTGTATGGCGTAGGAGAAGTACGTCAGCGACTGGGCAAGGAAGATGATTGCACTGCTTGGTGGTAAGCTTTTTGCCGAGTGCTTCTTGTCTTTGGTGTTTATTCTGCGCTTACTTTCTGCTTGTCTTTTCTTGGCAGATTTTTGTGTGGACGCTGAGGCTAAAGCAGCCGACATTGAACGGTCGGTTGTTCCGAACGTTCCGCTAGGCGACGAAGCCAACTGGGACATGCTCCGAGCGCATATTCGCCTTGGTAGAGTGGGACCTTTCATTGGCCGCCTGAGAGAAGTCATCGGCAGGATCGACAAGGAGCTGTGGCCCGAAGACGATTCCCGGCAAGAAATAGAAGGGTTGATGACTCGGCTGGAGGACGTCCCGAACAGACTGCAGGCATGGAAGAAGTCTGCCACTCGTTGTGGTGCGGACGTGGTGCTATCTCTAGTCCGAGTGCACTTCAAAGAAGCTCGCGAAGAAAAGCTGAAGGCGTTGCAGGTTGCCAACACCAAGAAGCTTTGGTTCGAAGATTTCATGGAGACCTTCATCGACACAGCCACTCGCATCGCAGACGAGATCAACCTTGACACCTTTGTGGAGCCTGCCGGTCCTAGTGACGCTTGAAAAACTTTATGGTGAACACACTTTTGCCTCGGAATGCCGAGTATTATCTATATCAAACTTTGGCCACTGTTGTTGGCCGTCACATTCGTGGTTCGGTGTGGATAAGCTTGATCCACACCGAGCTGACTGATCGTAGATCCAACTTTGAATTCGAATCGAATATTTTGCTCTTCTTTCGCCAAGTTTTTTTGACACGATTTTGGCTCGTGGTTTTTGTTTGGCGTTTCTTGGTGAAGCCAATGGCATACATGTGGAGCATGTAATTGTCGGTTGTCTTCACATCCACATGAGCCTCAATGAGGGTCTGCCAAGTGAAGTGCGCACTCGGAGCGAGCTTTTACTTAGGCAACTCTGGGTCGTGGCTAAGTCTCTCAGCGCGACTGTAAGCTCGCACTCGGAGCGAGTTGTTACTCATGTTGTTGTCATTTTTTTTCGCATCCACATTAGCCTCAATGACGGTCTGCTAAGCCTCCGAGTGGATCTCGAGGATACACTCGAAGGAAGATTTTTTACTTAGGCGATTCTGGATCGCAGCTAAGTCCCCTAGTGTGTCTTTTAGTGCGCACTTGGAGCGAGTTTGTACTTAGGCGATTCTGGGTCGCAGCTAAGTCTCCGAGTGCGGCTTTTAGAGCGCACTCGGAGCGAGTTTGTACTTAGGCGATTCTGGGTCGCAGCTAAGTCCCCGAGTGCGACTTTTAGTGCGCACTCGGAGCGAGTTTGTAGTTAGGCGATTCTGAGTCGCGGCTAAGTCCCCGAGTGCGACTTTTAGTGCGCACTCGGAGCGAGTTTTTACTTAGGCGATTCTGGGTCGTAGCTTAGTCTCCGAGCGCGGCTTTTAGTGCGCACTCGGAGCGAGTTTGTACTTAGGCGATTCTGGGTCGCAGCTAAGTCCCCGAGTGCGACTTTTAGTGCGCACTCGGAGCGAGTTTGTACTTAGGCGATTCTGGGTCGCAGCTAAGTCCCCGACTGCGATTTTTAGTGCGCACTCGGAGCGAGTTTGTACTTAGGCGATTCTAGGTCGCAGCTAAGTCCCCGAGTGCGGCTTTTGGTGCGCACTCGGAGGGAGTTTGTACTTAGGCGATTCTGGGTCGCAACTAAGTCCCCTAGTGAAGCTTTTGGTGCACACTTGGAGCGAGTTTGTACTTAGGCGATTCTGGGTCGCAGCTAAGTCTCCAAGTGCGGCTTTTGGTGCGCACTCGGAGCGAGTTTGTACTTAGGCGATTCTGGGTCGCAGCTAAGTCCCCGAGTGCGGCTTTTGGTGCGCACTCGGAGCAAGTTTGTACTTAGGCGATTCTGGGTCGCAGCTAAGTCCCCGAGTGCGGCTTTTGGTGCGCACTCGGAGCGAGTTTGTACTTAGGCGATTCTGGGTCGCAGCTAAGTCCCCGAGTGCGACTTTGAGTGCGCACTCGGAGAGAATTGTTTAGACCGGAGTCTGCAAACACGGAAGAATTTTGAACTTGCAAGAAATCAATTTGCTTTGTATTACTTCAATGATACTTGTTCTTTACATTGGCCCCGTCGGCGGTCACGTGTAGAAGCGCTTCAGGAGATCTCCGTTCCATGCTCGCGGCTCGTCCGTTTCTCTGTCGAGGTTGTAGAGTCGATATGCTCCGTTGTTCAGCGCCTTAGAGATGATGAAGGGTCCTTCCCAGGCGGGAGCCAACTTGTGAGGCCTCTGCTGGTCCACTCGGAGCACCAGGTCGCCTGCTTGGAATGTGCGACTCCTGATGTGCCACGCGTGAAATCGCCGCAGATCTTGTTGATAAATTGTTGAGCGAGTCAGTGCCATCTCGCGCTCTTCTTCTAGTAGATCCACTCCGTCTTGCCTGGCTTGCTCTGCTTCGGCTTCGGAGAAGAGTTGGACTCGTGGAGAGTTGTGAAGCAAGTCACTCGGAAGGACCACCTCTACTTCATAAACGAGGAAGAACGGGGATCGCCCTGTAGATCTATTTGGAGTTGTGCGGAGGCCCCACAACACCGAAGGCAGCTCGGTGACCCATGCGCTGGCGGCATGTCCAACTTCTTGCAGGAGTCGAGGCTTCAACCCTTGAAGAATAAGTCCATTTGCCCGCTCTGGTTGCCCGTTTGTTTGGGGATGCGCCACAGATGCAAAATACACTCGAATACCTTGACCTGTGCAAAAACCCTTGAATCTGTCCGAGTCAAAGTTTGTGCCATTGTCGGTGATTATGATGTGCAGAACCCCGAATCTGGCGATGATGTCCCTGACAAACTTGATGGCCGTAAGGGCGTCAAGCTTCTTGATGGGCTTGGCTTCAATCCACTTGGTGAACTTGTCGACTGCCACCAACAGATGAGTGAATCCCCCTTGGCCTGTTCTGAATGGTCCGACTGTATCTAATCCCCACACTGCGAACGGCCAAACAAGAGGGATTGTCTTCAGCGCAGATGTTGGCTAGTGGGACTTGTTCGAATAGAACTGACATCCTTCGCATCGGTCGACCATATCTTTTGCCATTTCATTCGCCTGCAACCAGAAGAATCCATCTTTGAATGCTTTGGCGACGATTGCTCTTGAGGAGGCATGATGGCCGCAGGTTCCCGAGTGAATTTCTTCCAGGATTAACTGTCCCTCCTCAGGGGAGATGCATCGCTGAAGGACGCCTGAAACACTTTCCTTGTACAACTGGCCATCAATGATGGTGAACGACTTCGACCTACGGACGATCTGCCTTGCTTGGACTTCGTCTTCTGGTAATTCTTGGCTCAGGATGTACGCAATGAACGGCACAGTCCAATCGGGGATTAGAGCAAGAATCTCCATGATCAAATCGACCACAGCGGGGACCTCGACTTCAGTCGGATCTGTTGAGCTCTTCGGTTGTACTGGTTCCTCTGTGAAAGGATCTTCTTTTACTTAGGGAAGGTGTAGGTGCTCGAGGCAGACATCACTCGGGATCGGTCTCCGAGTGGATCCAAGTTTTGCCAATTCATCAGCTCCTTGGTTTGTCAGTCGCGGAACATGGTGAAGTTCTAGACCTTCAAACTTCTTCTCGAGCTTCCTTACTGCTCTGCAGTATGTAATCATGGTGGGGTTCCTTACATCCCACTCCTTCATCACTTGATTAACCACCAGATCTGAATCGCCATAGACCATCAGGCGACGGACGCCAAGTGTGATGGCCATGCGCAATCCATAAAGGAGAGCTTCATACTCTACCTCATTGTTGGAAGAATCGAAATGTATCTACAACACATACTTAAGTTTATCACCTTTTGGCGATATGATCACTACGCCAGCGCCGGAGCCATTCAACATCTTGGACCCATCGAAGAACATGGTCCAATGAGCCGAGTAGATGTGAGTCAGTTGCTGTTGTTCTACCCATTCTGCTATGAAGTCAGCCTGAGCTTGAGACTTTATAGCCTTCTTGGCTTCGAATTTGATGTCGTAGTATAACATCTCCATTGCCCACTTCGCCACTCGGCCTGATGCGTCTCGATTGTGGAGGATTTCCAACAACGGAGCATCAGAAATAACAGACATCGAGTGGTCTTGGAAATAATGAGCCACCTTCTTTGCAGTCATGTAGATCCCATAAATAAGCTTTTGATGATGGGGATACCTCTGCTTGGAAGGAGTCAGGACTTCAGAGACATAATATACTGGCCGCTGAACCTTGTACGCTTTGCCTTCTTCTTCGCATTCGACTGTGAGAACATTGCTGACGACTTGATTTGTAGCCGTGATGTACAGAAGAAGGGGTTCCTTACTGAGCGGGGCAGTAAGAACCGGTTGGGTGGAAAGTAGGGCTTTAAGGTCGTCGAATGCAATTTGGGCTTCGTCTGTCCACTCGAAAGTATCTGATTTCTTCATGAGTCGGTACAGAGGTAACGCCTTCTCGCCGAGTCGAGCGATAAACCTGCTCAAAGCCGCTAGGCAACCTGTGAGCCTTTCGGGGTTGACATCGATCCCTCGTTCGGAAACGAAGAAACCGAGTAACCTTCCGCTGGGAACACCGAATGAACACTTGGCAGGGTTGAGGTTGATATCGTACCTGCGAAGGTTGGCGAATGTTTCTGCCAAGTCAGTCAGCAGGTTGGAACCTTTGCGTGACTTGACTACGATATCGTCCATATATGCCTCCACATTTCGACCGATCTGGTCAAGGAGGCATTTTTGGATCATGCGCATAAAAGTTGCTCCTGCATTCTTCAAACCGAATGGCATAGTGATGTAGCAAAATCACCCGAATGGGGTGATGAAGGCTGTTTTTAATTCATTCGGACCATACAGACGAATCTGATGATAGCCCGAATAGGCATCAAGGAATGATAAATGCTCGCAACCCGTAGTCGAATCAACAATTTGATCAATGCGGGGGAGCGGGAAATGATCTTTCGGGCAGACCTTATTGAGATGCTTGAAGTCGATGCACATACAAAGAGACTTATCCTTCTTGGGCACCATGACAACATTGGCGAGCCACTCGGAGTGGTGTACCTCGCGAATGAAGTTGGCTGCCAAAAGTTTAGCCACCTCCTGTCCCATTGCCTTCCTTTTGTGCGCGGCGGACCGACGCAGACGTTCTCGGACGGCCCGAGAAGCAGGATCCACATGCAGTCGGTGCTCAGCCAACTCCCTGGGTACACCTGGCATGTCAACGGGCTTCCATGCGAAAATGTCCCACTTCTCACGGTGGAATTGGATGAGCTCGGCTTCCTATTTTGGATCAAGGGTGGTGGAGATGTTCGTCGGGCCAGCGGTGTCGTCCGTCGGGTGGATGCTGACTTTTTCGTGTCGCCCGCCGACTGGAATGCGGACTCCGAAGCTGGCTTCTACGAACGCATCAAGTTAGCGGGGTCGGCTGTCTTCTTGTACTCATCTAGCTCGAGGATAGCCATCTGCTGATCGGCAATCCTCTACCCTTGCTGCAGATACTCCTCGGCCCGCTGCCGATTGCCCCTGACCGTGATCACACCTTTGGGACCCGACATCTTCAGCTTCAAATACACGTAACATGGACGGGCCATGAAACGTGCATACGCCGGACGACCCAAAATTGCATGGTATGCACTCTGGAAGTCCACCACCTCGAATGTTAGCTTTTTCTTGCGGAAGTTCTTGTCGGAACCGAAAACGACGTCCAACGCGATCTGGCCGAGTGACTTGGCCTTTCGTCCTGGGACGACTCCGTGGAACTGCATGCTGCTCTCGCTAAGTTTGGACATCGGAATGCCCATCCCCTTGAGAGTGTTGGCGTACATGATGTTCAAGCCGCTGCCGTCCATGAGGACTTTGTGCAGCCGAACTCCTTCCACCACTGGGTCGACGACCAGAGCTTGCCTCCCAGGGGTGGGCACGTGTGCTGGATGATCCAACTGATCAAAGGTGATCGCAGTCTGAGACCATTTGAGGAACGTGGGGTTGGTTGGGGTTGCCATGTTCACCTCTCTGTTCACCAGCTTCAGTCGACTCTTGCTTTCCACGTCAGCAAAAATCATCAATGTTGCGTGGACTTGGGGGAACGGATCCTCCTTGTCTTCATCATCCTGCTCGTTGTACTTTTCACTCGGTTGCCCTTCGCCAAACCCTTGGATCAGGAGGCGACATTGCCGAGTGGTGTGCTTCGGGAATATGGCGTTGCCTTGTTCGTCCATCTTTGTGTGGATTGGACATGGCTGATCCAGGATGGAATTCCCGAACTATTTCTTCTTGGGGGTGTACTGAGCTTTCCCCTTGCCCTTGAACTTGGCATTGGTAACGGTTGCTGCCTCTGTCTGCGGAGTGGACGGAGCTTTCTGCTTTTGCTTCCGATTGCTGTTCCCATCTCCGTCGGCGACTGCCTTATGCTTGCCGCTACGTATGCGGTCCTCTTCTTCGCCATTTTCATAGCGTGCAGCTATCTCCATCATCTTGCTCATGGAGACGTCGCTTGTCCGACCGAACTTCACGTACAGATCTCTGTACCGCACGCCTGCCTTGAAGTCGCTGACTTCTTGGTGCTCTGTGACATTCTCCACCGTGTGGTAGAGAGTCGTCCAGCGCTGCATGAAATCGCGCAGGGGCTCATTCTGCATCTGGACACAGTGCTGGAGCTCCACGAGACGAGCAGGGCGTTTGCACGTGCCCTCGAAGGTCCTGATGAAGACTCGGGACAGATCTGCCCAGCTGTAGATGCTTGATGGAGCCAACTGGTTCAGCCACGCTCATGCCGAGCCGTTGAGCATTAGGGGGAGATGTTTCATGGCGACCTAGTCATCTCCCCCACCGATCTGGACCGCCACTCGGTAGTCGTCCAGCCATGTTTCTGGCTTGGATTCTCCTGTGAACTTGCTGATCCCCGTCGCCAATCGGAAGTTGGGAGGGATGTCAGCTGAACGGATGGCCCGACTGAAGCACTCGGGGCCAGAGACGATGGTCCTGCTTCCACTTGGACGGTCTCTATCGTGACCATCACGGTGGGCTGGACTCCTGTCGACCTTCCTCTGGGCGATGTACCCTCTTGCGTCGGGCCTTGGATCATACGCGTCACCGACTGAACGCCGATCATCGTGATGTCGGGGCCCGTAAGGCCCACCCCGCGGAGGGGTGCGTGAACGGCGACGATCTTCGGGATTCATGGAACGGCTGCCCCCTCTACGTCGCTGATGAGAGTCGGGGCTGAAAACCGACCGATGCGTGTTCGCGTGAACAAAACTGTTGTGGATCCTGTTGTGCGACTGGAAGACCGCCGAAATCTGCTGTTGCGCAGTGTGCAACAGGGCACGGATCTGCTCGATCCCTCTACCAGCCTCTGAATCAGTCGGTTGGAGGGAATCGGCTATCTTGGCAGCGGCAGCCAGGTTGATGACAGGTGTGCAGAACACCTCGACGTTGCTCTGGCGAGTGCACCGACTGGCAGAACAGCGGTGTTGACGACGAGCGCTGGATGATTCGCCGACCTCATGCTCGATCCGACCAGCTCGGAGGGGACTTTCATGGGAATCAGCCATGAGAACTTCGGCTGCAGGCTCGCGACCCAAGTACTCGGAGGATAACTCAGTCGGAACTGAGTCCAAGCACTGGGACGGCGGCGCCACCACAACCGACTCAAGGACCGCCACTTGAGAGGACGCGTTCTGTCGCGCCTGGGCGTGTCGCACCCAACGCTGGATCCATGGACGGCAGGACCGCTTGTTGGGGCGCGTGACAAGGGCGAAGATCGACACCGGGGCCAATTGCTGGAGAAGAAGGACGCCGTGGGAACCGGCGCGGAAGTGCGTAGCCCCGCGACTGGGGAGCGCCTCGACGTCGAGAGGCGCATCCCGAAGCCATGCCGATTCGTCGACGATGAAGGAGAGTGCGCCGAAGAGGATTTCACTACCCATGCACAAATCTCCGCCGGACGACATGATGAAAAAGATGAAGTTGCAAACTCGTTGGAAGTCGCTTAGACGCCTGCCCCACGGTGGGCGCCAACTGTCATGGGTATAAGTCTGACAGTAGATGTGTAGGGTACGAAAGGATGGGCAGAACCTTAGCTACGGCGAGGTTGTATGAGTTCAGGCCCCTCTACGGTGGAGGTAAAAGCCCTACGTCTCAGTGCTCTTGGGAGCTTAGTGTCGAGTGGAATATCATATTACAGTAAATGCCAACCCCCGCACCAGTGGGGAAGGGGGCTTATATAGAGTGAGCTGCCCTTCACAACGGCCCGGCGGACAGGGGTGGAATAGTGGCGAACAAATGCCTACATTAAAGGTAATGTATGCCTTAAATGCTAATAATTGAGTATGAAAACGTATGACCGTTGCCCTCCTGGGAGATTACGATGTACAGAGTGGAATTCAGTCGGTACGTTAAATACGCTCCGAATGCTGGTCACCGACTGGATGATGGGGGAGTCCTTAGTTCAGTCGGAACTGTCTAAGGGCCTTGTCCTTTATGAATGGTAGTCCTTGGGTAGGACCTATATGGCAGGCCTATGACCCTACCCTGGGACTATAACCCCATCACCTGCAAACCATATCGCTCACATGGCCTGTCACCGTCTAGGGTCTAGATATGGTGGGCCCGTTCAAGGCCGTCTGAGGTGACGTGATGAACCTCCTCATGGCCATCGACACATTCATGAAGTGTATTGAGGTGAGGCCAATCAATAAGCTTCACGGCCCAACCTGTGCCACGTTTATCAAGAACATCAACATCCGCTACGGCCTTGCCAACATCATCATCAAAAACAACGACACCAATTTCGCCAAGGGCGTGCTCGCTCGCTACTGCAACGAACAAGGAATCTGGATGAACCTTGCATTCATAGCCCACCCATAGTCAAACGGCCAGGCAGAGCGTGCGAACGGCCTCATCCTGGACGGCATAAAGCACCGGCTAGTCGAGCCGCTGGAGCACTCGGTCAACGCATGGGTCAAAGAACTGTCGGCTTCGCTATGGAGCCTGCGAACCACGCCCCACCGATCGACTGGTTTCACCCCATTCTTCCTGGTGTACGGAGCCAAAGCATTCATCCCCACCGACATCGAGTTTGACTACATAGAGGCTAACGCCAAATAAGGCCGAGAAGAAGTGTGTCGACCTCCTCGAGGAGCCACGCAAGCTGGCGCTGTCCAGATCAGCCATTTACCAGCAAGGCGTGCGCCGCCATCACAGCCGTCGGGCCAAGCCCCTCTCATTCGAGAGGGCGGCCTGGTGCTCCGGCTGATCAACGGACAGCCGGCCAGCAAAAACTGTCCACCCTGTGGGAGGGACCCTTCATCATCAGCAAGGCGTTGAGCAACAACGCATACTGCGTGATCGATGTGCATAAGCCAAGAAAGAACAAGAAGGACGCCTCCGGCTCCGAGACGAAGCGCACGTGGAACGCCGAGCTCCTCCGCGTGTTTTATAGTTGAAGTAAGTGTATGTATGTACCGCCTCCTTTTGAGAAAATCAATGAATAGCCGGCACCCGCGAGCAGGACTCGGGGGCTACCTTTTCAGTCATATCTATGGCATAGTAATTTCCTTTCATGGGCCGCCCCGGAACAGCTCAGCCGTCCCGGGGACTGGTCGGCCCACCCAATCCCTCCTCAGCTCGACAAAGTGCTATACCCCCTCCCCGGCAGCCTAACCCTTTCCCGGCAAGATACCACAACCTAGTTCTCTGGCCGGCAAGTGCATAATCAAAGGGGCTGGGCGGATAGGAAAAGTTGACAAGGGGTGGGCCGGGTCCGACCGTGCTACATGGTCCATTTAAAACGTAACTTGCAAGCGCCTAATGTAAGAACAATGTGTCTCCCTTAGCCCACTCCTCACCCAATCACAGTCTGCAAGCCGGTCGGCTCGTAGGAAAAAGGCAAAGGGAACCGGGCACATGGCAAAAATTACTAAGGCAAGAAAAGTACCAAACGGGCCGGCAGACCGCAACCAAGTTATATATAACTGCAGTGCTGAAATAAAAATAGCAACGCAAGGCCGAGAGTGCGTCACATCAAACTTACACCCCCACTAGGTGGACTTGTTCGTAAAAAAATTCATGAGCAAAAGAAGAGCATGAAGCTAAAGGTCTACACTATGGGCGGTTGCGGGGCCACATCCTCGTCAACACCCGGCGGGGGCGTCTGGCCCGCGGCCGGGTCACCAGCCGGTGGAGTCTGCCGGATGGCCTCCACGTCGTTGGCCGGTGGAGTCTACCAGTTGGCCTCCGCATCGCCAGTAGGTGGAGTCTCTTGCGCGGGCATCTCCAAATTGCTAGCCGACGTGGTCTTCTGGCCCGCCTCGGCATCGCGAGCAGGCGGCTCCATCGCCTCCATAGAGGATGCGATCACCCCTCCAACGTCCACCGTTGACCTCGTCGTTGGCAGCAGGCTCCCCTGAGCTGGAGCCGACCTCCTCATCATTGTAACCGGGCGGGACGGCGAACTCGTCCTCTAGGACGGGTGATACATCTCCAACGTATCGATAATTTATGAAGTACTCATACCATGTTTGCCTCTATTTACAATACTGTTATACGGTTTTTTTGCACTTTATGGGGTTTATTCAGAACTAACCCGGACTGATGTTGTTTTCAGGATAACTACCGTGTTGTTGTTTTTTGTGGAGTCTTAGAAGTCCTCGGAACTGGACAAAACTTTTTGAAATTTTTTTGGATGAAAAGAGAAATACTGGAGCAAAGAACCACCATAGGGGGGCCCTGGTACCCACTAGACACGAGGCCATGCCACCCCGCTAGCGTGGGCTGATGTCTAGTGGGCACATCGTGTCCCATATTTCTGTGATTCCAGCGCCCAAAAATCCTATAAATATAGAAACCTCAAGAAATAACCCAAGACGAGAAGTTCCGCTGACGTAGGACTCTATAGTCAACAGAAAACAATCTGGAGACATTCTAGTACCCTGCCAGAGAGGGGAGATCATCTCCCTTTCCCATCTTCATCATCCCGCCACAGTCCATGACGAGGAGGGCGTAGTCCACCCTCGGGGCTGGGGGTTTATACCAGTACCTATGTGTTTAATCTCTCTATCAAGTGTTCTTGAGATGTCATGATCTTGATATATCACGAGCCTTGTTAATACAGTTGGATCATATGGTGTTTGTCCCATGCTATTGTTGTTATGAATTGAGTCTTTCACTTTAAGATCTCGTTATGTTGGATTGAATATTCAGGTTTGACAGAGAACATGATATATGTCTTGCATGCGGATACCCGTAGTGACATTGGGGTATTCAAGTGATTCACTTGATATATGTTGTGGCATCAACTCGCGTATTCTCGAGGTGACATTGGGGTAATCTAGGCATAGGGGTTGATTGCACGTTTTCATACTATGTTCTCCGATAGAAATCTTGGTGTGATCCTTGAAGTTCTTTTTGTTGGATTGAGTATTATGAATCTGAATTTGTTATGGTGTTATTTTTGTATGAACTCCTGATAGATCGGAAAGAAAGGATAAATTGTTATCTTAGTATGAACTCTTCGAAAGACTGATTAGAAAGAAAAACTTTGAGGTGGTTTCGTACCGTACAAACAATTTATTTCTAGTGTTCTCCGCTAGATAGGAACTTTGGAGTGATTCTTTATCGCATGAGTAAGGAGTTTGGATGTGCCAAAGCAGAGGAATGGAGGGAAGCAGCCGCCGCTGCACAGATCCTGCGCATTATCAAAACCAGGCTCAGGGATTGTTATATGATCTAACTATGTTAGCATTGTTGAGAGATTGCACTAGCGAAAGTACGGACCCTAGGCCTCATTTTCAAGAATTGCAATACCATTTACTTGCTACCTTGATGTTTTTATATTTTTAGATTACAAAAATCAATATCTACTATCATTACTACACTTGTATCACCATCTCTTCGCCGAACTAGTAAACCTATACAATTTAACATTGTATTTGGCCTATTGGGGACACAAGAGACTTTTTATTATTTGGTCGCAGGGTTGTTTGAGAGAGACCATCTTCATACTAGACCTCCCACAGATTAATATACCTTAGGTCATCCACTTGAGGGAAATTTGCTATTATCCTACAAACAAGGCACAACACGAGTCTACAAGAACAAGTTGTGTAGTAGTCATCAAGCTCTTTTATGGCGCCTTTGCCGGGAAGGTGAGTGATTGAAGGTATATCTTTAGATCTTGCAATTGAATCTTTTAGTTTTATTTTATTACTAGTTTGGTTTATAAAAATAAAAATACAAAAAAGATTGAATTGGGGTGGTCTCATATTGTTCATCTCTATCATGTCTTTCTTGAAAATGATGGAAAGGAAAATTGTGATCAATTGCTAGAGGAAGAATGTATGAAAATGCTTAATGTGAATTCCTTGAATGATGAGCATGATAGGAATATTGTTAGTATGAATTCTCTGAATATCCACGATTCTAATGATATGCAAAGCCATAAGCTTGGGGATGTTATGTTTAATGAAGATGATATTTTTAGTCCCCCAAGTTTTGATGAGCAAATTTATTATGATGAAAGCATGCCTCCTATTTATGATGATTATATTGATGAAAGTGGGTCTGGAAGAGTGTCAACTCCAGGTACTAATGATCCCAATATTTTGGAGGATGTTTAATCTCTTCATAATGATAAAAGTTGATTTGGAGAGGTCATGACTTTATTTAGTCATGAGTCCACTATTTTGGAAGAGGTTTCAATTTACTATGACAAGAAAGTTACTAACTATGATGATTATGGTGATGACATGTATGTTATAAATATTAATAAAGACCATGAAACTTGTCATCATGGTTCAAATTTTAAATTGGACTATGCTAATCAAGTGCCTCATGATAGTTATTTTGTTCAGTTTGCTCGCACTATTATGAATGAGAAGAAATTTGCTTTTGTGGAGAGTAGTAAAAATTATATGCATGTGCATCATGAAAAAAATTATGTATGTGATAGTTATATTGTTTAATTCCTTCATCATGCTAGTGGAAATTATTGTGAGGTAGAAACATCTGCTTGTAGGAATTGCAATAATATCAAGTTTCCTCCCTATGTGTTCAAAGTTTTGAAGTTATGCTTGTTTTGCCTTCCTATGCTAGTTGATTCTTGTTCCCATAAATTGTTTTCTCAAAAAATCCCTATGACTAGGAAGTGGGTTAGGCTTAAATGTGCTTCCCATGTGATTCATGACGATCTCTTGCATGTTTGAGATATTATTCCTATACAAGCATCATTGAAATCATCATGCCTAGCTAAAAGGCATTAGAGAAAAGGGCTTCCTGAGAGACAACCCAATATTTATCCTTACTGTTTTTGAGTATTCACGTGATTAAGCTATTGTATTAATCATGTTTTATTAATTTTGTTTCAATAAAGTGTCAAGTAAAGCCTTTGGGATAGTGTGGATACTTTCCTGTTTGAATCTGTGCAAAAACATAAACATCATGTTTTATTACTGTGATTGTCCTGGAGAGTCAAAAATTCTTAAATGTATACAAAGTCTTGGTATGCAAATGCTCTGCATTGTCCTAATTGTTCAGAATTTTTAGAGGCAAGGGAGTATGGATTGCATACAGATCTTCACAGATTGTTCTATTTTTTATATATTCTATTTTTCATGCATAGTTTGCTTGTTTTTGTGTTTACATAGCTTATATTTAATGACATAGATTATGGGAATGATAGAATACAGTAGGTATTATGTGAGAACAATTATGAATCTTGTCTTGGAATTACCTAAGTGAATGATCTATATATATCATACTACCCCATCTCACGAAGTTTCGTTATGTTTTGTGTGATTGATGTTTTTAAGTTTTGGGTGACATACCAATATGAGGAGAATAAGGAGCAGAAAGAACCTAAGCTTGGGGATGCCTAAGGCACCCCAAGGTAATATCCATGGAAGACTCAAGCTTCTAAGCTTGGGGATGCCCGGAAGGTATCCCCTCTTTCATCTCCAACATTATCGGTATATCTTACCAGGGGCGGAGCCCAATGGGCCAAGCCTGTAGCACAGGCTACAGGGTCCAAACCAATTTTCAGGGCTAATTAAAATGCATAGGGCCCAAGGCAACATGATGACTCATAAAAAGTGCTTCAGGGTGGCCCATCAAACAAACGAACCAGCCCACACTCGCAGCCCGTGACGAATCGATCGACCACCCGATCGTAGACGCAGCCGCTGGGCGTTCGTCTTGTGTCTTCTCATCTCCCAGCTCCCATGATTTGTTCCTGGCGGCTGGGCGGCTGACTGACGCCAGGCCTGGCTGACGCGATTTGTGCTCCTCCAGATCAACCGGCAAGTCGGACGTCGGACACTTGCCTCTAGCGTAATTACGCAAAGGGCAAACGCGTCTAGCCGGCCAGGTTTGAAACTAATGATTTGTTGCCTAATTACGCAGGCTGTAGCCGGTTACAGGTTACTCCTCCTGCCCCTGGACAATTGTATGCGCTATGTAGGCCTTTTAGTATAGATTTTTTGGTGGGGAATGACTTCCAGGATAGATGCTTAGGCAAAAGTTATAAGAAGATCTTTGATGTGCGGCTGTAGTTTATTTGCAAGCATGTTTATTTGTATCCACGCATGCCTTCATAATTTATTTCATTTTCACCTGCGTCTACACATAGATTTTCCATATTGCATGCCCCTGATTGTATGCATTAGCTATCACCCAACCGATTCAATTTTTGTTCTCTTTTGTAATTTTATTTATCAAATGCAGATATTATGGACAAGTTTATTCTCAAAAGAAAGGCACCATCACAGGTTGGTCCAGAAGGCATGAATTGGGAGGAAGAGATTCAATATGATCCAGGCAAGAGGAAATTGATAGAACATTATCATCCAAATTTGAAGGATTTGGTAAGAAGAAAATACTTGATTAATGGACCTTGTTAGCCAAAAGATATCGATTTTACATATTCTAACTTTCGGACTAAGAGGAGAAGGTTCAATCCTGAATGGTTGATGATCATGCAAGTTGGCTTGAATATAGCAAAGAGAAGAAAAAGGCATATTGCTTTCGTTGTTTCTTATTTAGGGATCGTGGCCACAAGGAAGAAGCTGGGTATGAGGCATTTGTTCTGAATGGTTGGGATACCTGGAGCGTTCCATCAAGGCTAAAGGATCATGTTGGTGAGCCAGGTAGTGTCCATGATCAAGCATTGAAAAAATGTACCGCTCTACTAAAAAGAGATGAACACATTGATGTTGTTATCCAGTTTCAAAGTGAAGCTTCGAAGGTTGCATATTTTACTCGACTCAATGCTGCAATTGACACGGCTAGACTATTGTTGAAGCTAGGGTTGCCTTTTTGGGGCCATGACGATTCAAAGAAATCACACAATAAAGGGATTTTTTGGAAGTTCGTGATTTCTTAACTAAGCATCATCTTGTTGTTGGCAAGGCTATGGGCAAAGATGCTGCAAACAATGCTCTTATGGCTGCTCCTCAAGTCCAGAAAGATATTGCTGATGGTTTTGCGCATGTGATAGTCCAATCTATTCTCGAAGAAGTTCACAATAACGTGTTTTGCTTGCTTGTTGATGAGTCCAAAGATGCCTCTTGCAAAGAACAAATGGCCGTGGCCTTACGGTATGTTGATAGTTCTGGAGATTCTAAAGAAAGCTTTGTTGGTCTTGTTCATGTGAAAGAAACAACTTCTTCGTACCTCAAGAGTTCAATTGATTCACTTTTTGCAAAATATAAGCTGAGTTACAATCAAGTTAGAGGACAAGGATACGATGGTGCTAGCAATATGTGAGGTGAGTTTAATGGTCTCAAATCATTAATCATGAGAGAAAGTAGCACAGCTTATTATGTTCATTGCTTTGCTCACCAGCTTCAGTTAGTTGTTGTGGCTCTTGTAAGAAAGCATGAGGAGTTAGTAATTTCTTTAGTATGATTTCTACCTTGTTAAATGTTGTTGGTGGTTCTTCCAAGCGGAGGGACATGATTAGAGATATAAATCTTGAAGAAATGAGCAAGGCTTTAGGGTGTGGGCAGCTTACAACGGGAACAGGTCAGAATCAAGAGCAATGCCTTCAAAGACCTGGAGACACTCGTTGGGGTTCACATGCTAAAACACTTAAGAGTTTGGTTTCCATGTTCAGGTCAGTTATTAAAGTTCTAGAATTTGTTGAAGAAGAATACACCGACAGAACAAATAGAGACCAAGCAATTGGTCTTCTTGTGTACTTCCAATCTTTTGACTTTGTCTTCTATTTGCATCTCATGTTGACAATCCTCACTACTACCAACACATTATCATTTTCATAGCAGCGTAAGGATCAAGACATAGTCAATGCCATGAAATGTGTCAACTCAACTAGAACAGTTTTGAATGAAATTAGAGGAGATGGATGGAAATATATGCTAGGTGAGGTTCATGTGTTTTGTGATAAACAAGATATTGTAGAGTTGGACATGGAAGAAGCATATGTTATTCCAAAAAAGAGAAGGCAAGTAAAATTACCAACACACATCACTATCAAGTTGATTGCTTCAATGATGTTTTTGATTGGCTTGTTCAAGAGCTTGACAATAGGTTCAGTGAGACATCTTCTAATTTGCTGGTATGGTCAGCGGCTTTGAGTCCAAGAGACTCATTTCATGATTTCAATTTGGAAAATCTCATGAGCTTGGCTAAACTATACCCTCAAGATTTTGATTGCGCGGATTTGAGGGATCTTGATAAGGATCTATGGCTCAATATTGTTGATGTGCGCACAGATGATAGCTTTTCCAACATAACAACAATCACCGAGCTTTCAAAAAAATGGTGCAGACAAGGAGGCATATTTTGTATCCTATGTTTTATCGGTTGTTGTTATTAGTAATTGTGTTTCCCATTGCTACTGCTACAGTTGAGAGGTGCTTTCCAGCAATGAAATTAGTCAAAACTAACTTGCGTAGTGGCCTCAATGATGATAGCTTGAGTGATGATGCTATTTGTTATGTCAAGAAAGAAGGGATGAAAAAGGTCACCAATGATCAAGTGGTTGAGTATTTCATGGCTCGAAGGAACAGAATGTACTAAAGGTAATTTAAGTACTTTGATTTGGGCATTTTGTTATGTTCTACACTTCTTTGCAAGTAATTTTGGAGTTTGTTTCAGCATTATATTACGCACTTTGATTGTTCTATTTGGATTTTATAATACGACTTCTATTATGTTTGTAATTCGTGTTACAACATATTCGTAGCTTCAAAAATTTACACCATGGTTAAGGGTACTTCAGGGTAAGACTAGCTCCAGCTCCGCCCCTGTATCTTTCTTGGAGCCATATTTTTATTCATCACATGATATTTGCTTTCTTGGAGCATAATTTTATTTTGTGGTTATCTGTTAGATGTTATTTATAATCATGTTTTCCAATAAAAAGTTCCAAGAATTGCCATTAGAATGCTTGAATTGCATGTGTGATGTATGGTGTACAACAACAAAAACTTATGATGTAGTATTTGAATTATCATAATTTACTGGAATGTGAAAAGTTTCTGAATTTTTACACACTACTGTCGTAAAAATTATTTATCACATCCTAAAATTTCAGAATTTTGAGAGATATATAAATATAGTTTTGAAATAAATTGTTATAGATTGTTCTTTTTGGACATATTGTTGTCATAGTTTTGCTATCTACTTATCATATAGTTTCCATTGCTTAGATTGGTAGATAAAAATTGTGGAAATGATAGTATACATTACCTAATGTTTGAAAATTATTATACAACTTGTCTTAGAAGTACATGAAGTGTTGATTTACTTTAATGTGTACTAACCTATCTCACGAGTTCTTTTCAAGTTTTGTGTGGATGAAGTTTTTGAGACTTAGGTGAAACGAGGATATGAGAAGATTAAACGAGATACAAAAGCTCAAGCTTGGGGATGCCCAAGGCACGCCAAGTAAATATTTCAATAAGTCTCAAGCATCTAAGCTTGGGGATGCTACGCATCCCACCTCTCTTCATCAAACAACTATTGGTTAGCCTATGTTGAGCCTAAATTTTAATTTGTCCACATGATATGTGCTATTCTTGGAATGCATTTTTGTTTAGTTTGTTGTTTGAATAAAATTATCAGATATGAAAATATTTATTCAGAGAGAATCCTCACATAGCTACTTGATTGTTTAACTACTCATTGGTTTTCACTTATATCTTTTGTGAGTAGTTTGATTGTTTGCTGTTGCGCTTCATGTATATCCTATGAGTAAATTTTTGAATGAATTGAATACGATGAAGTAGAAATTATATGTTCATGTCATGCCTAGTAGTAGCTTCACATTGGGTTTAGAAAGTGAAATCTTTTGAAGTTTAACAACCACAATATTGGTCATACAAGCAATTCATGAATGATTGATATAAGCAAGAGAACTTTCACATATAAATATATTATCTTGGACATCTTCTATGATTGTGTATACCCATGAATTATTTTCAAACTTGAGAAAAATAGTTGAAATTGGACAAGGAAGACAACGTAATGAGTTATTGTTGTGTATATTTGCATAGAAGTTATTGACGGATTTCGGGCTCCGCAAAACCCTTAAAGATTCAAACTCAGGGGCGTGTACACAAATCTCTCTCGAGCTCACCTCACCTAGCTTGCTACTTGCCTGGGATGGCAGAGAACTCACTCGATGGCGAGGACGACACAGAACATGGCAGTTTACCTAGGTTCCGGCCGCTTAGAAGTGTAATACCCTACTCCTGCTTTGGTGGATTGCCTCTCGTGGAGGTTGGTTGATGAACTAGAACATTGTTCGAGGGCCTTCGGAGCCTAGGTGGCCTATGTGTGGTGCGAGTGGGCAAATGAATGAATCGGGGTGGATCAGATCGGATCCGCCTCTACGAAATGACTTATCTTCTATATGTAGCGGCCGCCCGGGTCCTCTTCCCTTATCGCAAGGGCGGGAAGGGATCCCACAACGGCCAACCTTTGAAGGGGAACAGGGGAACATGCTCCCCTGCCCCGAAGGTGGTCTTCGCGTGCAAAAGTGGCTGTCATCGAAGCAGGGACGGGTCTAGGGGTAACGTTCGTCCTGTCGACGGGAGGTGATGGCCTAGTTGCAGCAGAATGGAAACCTTTGGGAGATGCCTTCCTTCCCACCTTTGCACGAAAGGGGAAACTGCTCTATCCTGCAATCCCATGCCCGCGTGTCCTTTCTCCGCGTCATCCTTGACTCTTGAGGCTGGGTCCTGCCTCGGAATCTCCGCCGTTCCGGAGGACTCCTCAGGAGGCCCCCTGCGGGTCTTGAAGTTGTTCCTCCTCACGAGGCTTGGCCCCTCACAAGGGCCTTGCCTTGAGTGGTGCCGGGCCTATTGGTTTCTAGACGATGAGGTGGGCCAACCCTGGGCCGCAGGCAGGCAGGTATTGGTACCCCCATTCCCAGAACATCGACAGTAGACCCTGGGCCCAAGGCGCGCTTGGGCTGGCTTCTCGGCGAAGCCTTGAGGGTGTCCTGAAACATCGCGGGCCCTCATTTCCTGTGGGGCAGGCGGTACACGTGTCTAGCCGCCATGCGGCGATGCTCTCGCTCCTCGATGCGTCCAAGGTGCACCAGACCATGATGGCACGATCTCCAAGAATCGTATAGGCCTTCATTGTTCTCATTGAATGGCACCGGTGCGGTCTGACCTCACCCAACGGCCCTCGTGGACGTGACTGCTCGGCTAACACGTGAAGCGACGTAGGCGGCAACGCTCCCGTCGGCCCACCTCACGGCCCCCGAGGGGCGCGCGACGCTTGCGCTCCCATGATGGTTGGTGGATGTGGTTTGCCTATAAATCTGCCCTTCCCCTGGCTAAGGGGAGGCACTGCGATCTTGAGCTTCCTCTTTGCCTCCCTTGCTCCGTTGGGAAAAACTTCTTCTCCCCTTCATTCTTTGTCTTCCATGGCATCTCAAGGAGGTGATTCCGGCCAGGGAAAACGTGTTGATCTGCCTGCACCCTCGTCAGCCCCCGGGAGCAGTGGCGGAGGATTGTCAGGGTTGCCGCGCGTCCGCCGCTGCTCGACCCTGACCGACAAGTAAGTTCCTTGCCTACACTCCATTTCCTTGTTGTCCCGTCTGCTACTTGGTGGTTGATCTCCCCTTTTATCCAAAGCGCCCATAGCCAAGAAGCCCATGCTCGGCGAGCTTCAGGAGGAGGTGGAGGGGTCGTCGGCTGCTAGCAGTCCCCGACAACGGCACTTGACAAATGTTGTTGACGTGTTGCTGACTTGACGGCTCCACGGCAACAGAGCCAGAACTGCTCCTAGTTGCTCAACAATTAGCAATTGTCTTGCAATGGCCCACCAGCGCATGGGTTCGCGGCAATTTTCGAGGGTAGAGTATTCAACCCAGATTTGTTGGTTTCCCGACAGGAAGTGAAAGGATACTCTCAAGTATTAGCAGCTGAATGTGTCAGATTCAATCACACCTGAAAGATTAGTATCTGCAAGCAAAGTATCAGTAGAAAAGTAGTATGATAGCAACGGTGCCAGAAACGATCTGTTGACAGCAGACTATTCCTAAAGCTTGTATCGATGGCGCCAGAAGTTGCCCATGGACGGGAAATAGTCTTTCCCGGCAACGGTGCGAGAAAAAGTATTGTAGCAGGTAGAAGCAGTATAACGAGTATCAACAGTGACAAGGAACAACGATAGTGATAGCAGTAGCAAGTAGCAAAGTAGCAAGTAACACAAGTAGCAAGTGGCAGCAGAGCAAAGCAAGTAACATCAGCAACAACAGTAGTAACAGCAGTAGAGAAAAACAAGTAACAACAGCAGTGGGACAAACTCGTAGGCAATGGGTCGGTGATTCATTTGCATGATATTCATCATGCAACAGTTATAACACGGAGATATATGTGGCTAGCTCCCGTTCGTCCATGTGATGTAGGCATGCATTCCGTGTGTTGTCATACATGCTTAGGGAAAAGAACTTGCATGACATCTATTGTCCATCCCTCCCGTGCCAACGGGGTCCAAAAGGATACTATGGGATATTAAGGTTCTCCTTTTAATAAAGAACCGGAACAATGCATTAGCACTTGGTGAACACATGAACTCCTCAAACTATGGTCATCACCGGGACTGGTTCGGTTATTGTCACTACGGGGTTGCCGGGTCATAACACATAGTAGGTAACTACAACTTGCAAGATCGGATCTCAAATACACATATATTGGTGACAACATAATAATTTCATATCTGAAATCATGGCACTCGGGCACTAGTGACAAGCATTAAGCATGGCAAAGTACTAGCAACATCAATCTCAAAACATAGTGGATACTAGGGATCAATCCCCATCAAAACTAACTCAATTACATGATAGATCTAATCCTACTCATCACCGCGCAGCGAGCCTACGAATAGATTACTCATGAACGATGAAGACCTTCATGGAATTGGAGAGGGAAGAAGGTTGATGATGATGATGGCGATGGCGACGATTTCCCCTCTCCGGAGCCCAAAACGGACTCCAGATCTGCCCTCGAGATGAAGAACAGGATGTGGCGGCGCCTCCGTATCACAAACGCGATGAAATCTTCTATTCTGATTTTTTTCAAGACGAAAGAGAATTGAGAGAGCTGGAGTTGGGGGCGGCAGACCCACGTGGGCCCCACAAGCTTGGTTGCCGCGGCCAGGGGGGCCGCGGCAACAGGGCTAGTGGCCCACTGGCCCATCCCTTCCGGTGGATCTTTGCGCAGGTATTTTCCATATTTTCCAGAAATATTCTCCGTAAATTTTCAGGACGTTCCGAGAACTTTCATTTCTGCACGAAAACAAAACCATGGCAATTCTGCTGAAAACAGCGTCAATCCGGGTTAGTTCCATTCAAATCATGCAAATTAGAGTCCAAAACAAGGGCAAAAGAGTTTGGAAAAGTAGATACGATGGAGACGTATCAACTCCCCCAAGCTTAAAACCTTGCTTGTCCTCAAGCAACTCAGTTGACAAACTGAGAGAGAAAGAAAAACTTTGACAAACTTTGTCTGATCTTGTTGTTGCAACTATGTCTAACTCATAACCATAATTTCAGCAAGATCACAAGTTAACCACATAAGCAAGTGACACAAAGGTCTCACGATAAACTAATATCAATGGCATAATGAACTATCGAGCAAATAATAGTGAGTTTCAGATACCAACAATTCAATCAAAACAAGCATGAAGCAATATGAATAGGTGGTATCTCGCTAGCTCTTTATGAGACCGCAAAACATAAATGGAGAGCACTTTCAAAGATCAAGGGCTGACTAAACATTGTAATTCATAGCAACGAAGATCCAGTCATAGTCATACTCAATATCAATCAAAAGCAAAGCATAAAAATGACAGAGGTGCTCTCTAATTGGTGCCTATAAAAGAAGAGGATGGTTCAACAGGAAAATAAATAGACAGGCCCTTCGCAGAGGGAAGCATTGATTTGCATAGGTGCCGGAGCTCAAGCTTTGAAAACAGAGATAATAATTTTGGGTGGCATGCTTTCATTGTCAACGCAATGACCAAGAGTTCTCAACATCTTCCATGCTATTAATGCTATATATAGTTCCCAAACAGAAAAGTAAAGTTTTAACTCCCCCACCACCAATCAATCACAATCCACGGCTAGCCGAATCCTCGGGTATCGTCCATACTAACATCAATTCGGGGGGAGTCGTGTTTTACAGTTATGTTTTCGATTTAAGCGTGGAACTGGGCATTCCAATTACCGGCCCCTTTCTCGTGAATGACAGTGAATAAACACATGTCGAGGATAACACGCCTAACATGGAAGATACCAATAGCCCCCTGTCACCACATGAGCGGTTCGGGCATGCAAAACAGATTATTTCTTGAAGGTTTAGAGGATGGCACATGCGAATTTACTTGGAACGGCAGGTAAATACCGCAAATAGGTAGGTATGGTGGACTCTCATGGAAAAACATTTGGGTTTATGGAACTGGATGCACAAGCAGTATTCCGCTTAGTACAAGTGAAGGCTAGCAAAAGAATGGGAAGCGACCAACTAGAGAGCGACAACAGTCATCAAGATGCAATGAGTTTGACTAACATGGAGTGCAAGCATGAACAAGATATAAATCACCATGAACACGAACATCATAGAGACTGTTGATTTTGTTTCAACTACATTAATGAACATGCGCCAAGTCAAGCCACTTGAATAATTCGAAGGAGAATACCATCCTATCATACTACATCATAGTCATCTCAAAATCTATGTTGACATTCAAGACAAACCATTATAAGCTCCTAGCTAATTAAGCATGGCATCAGAAACTATTATCTCTAAGTTGTCATTGCAAACATGGTTCTCTCACAACAAAGCTGAATCTGGGACGACAAGCTAGTCATATTTACAAAAACAAAATAGATAGAGTTCATACCAGCTTTTCCAGTCTCAGTCACTTCATCATATATCACCATTATTGCCTTTCACTTGCATGATCGAACGATGTGAACAATAATAAGAGTGCTCGTGGAATGGCTAAGCTAAATCTGCAGGCAAACAGAAAGGAGAAGACAAAGTAACATGGCTCTTTGAAAGCTAAACAAGTATGCATGCAAAAGCCACTAAACATTGTAACCAATATCTTCTACCTTGACCGAGAGAAAAAGAAAACTATTTACATAGGAAGGCTCCCAACAAGCAAAGGAAGAAAGGAAAATATTTTTGGGTTTTCTCAAAAGGACACAAAACAAGAAAACAAGAAAACGAAAATAAACTAGCATGGATAATACAGTGGCAAAGTGTAAACACCGGCTAACAAGGTGAAAGCATCAGCATGAATGTAAAGTCGGTGAGAACACGTACTCCCCCAAGCTTAGGCTTTTGGCCTAGCTTGGTCTACTCCCAAGGATGGTCCTGGCGAAACCCAAAATCATAATCGGGGTTATACGGGAGCGCTGCAGCCACTGCCTGAATAGCTGCCTCACGGAGACGAGCAGCCGTCGCCTCCCTCTCATACTCCTTTGCCTCTCCTATGGTTATGTAGTATCTCCGTTTTACTTGAAAGTCAAAGAAAGCAGGAGTAGGAAGGGTAATATGGAAAACACGATGCCGGTTAAATAATAATCAGTATAGGAGGGATTCATCATCCCTCTCAAGGAACTGGTAGCGTGTCATAGCGACGCGGTCAACGAAAGCAGTATGGAGCGGGGGATCTCCTGCGCGGATGGGTACTCCAAGAAAATTTGCTATGCGAGTGGCACAGATGCCGCCAAAGAAATCCCCCTCAATAGCGTTCTTATTCAGCCTCCTTGCTATAGTAGCTCCCATGTTGAAGCTTTTGTCACCTGTAACTGCGCTCTTAATGATACTAAGGTCGGATGTGCATAGGCAACAATGTTCAACCTTACCGTTAATGCATCTACCTATGAAGAGGGCAAAGTAGTGCAAGGCAGGGAAATGAATGCTTCCTATGGCAGCTTGCGTGATGTCTCTAGTTTCTCCAACAGTTATACAAGAGGCAAAATCTCTAACCGAAGATTTAGCAGGATCTTTAAGATACCCCCATTGGGTATTTTGCAAATCCTATTAAAATCCTCCAAATCCATGGCGTAGGATTTATCATACATATCAAACAGTATGGATGAGTCACGGCCAACTGAAAATTTAAATCTACGCACGAAAGAGGCAGTAAGCATAGCATACTGTTCACATTTATCTGGGAGGAATTCTTCCAACCCGACATTGCGGACAAGTGTATCAAACTCATCCTTGAAGCCTGCTTCGATCATGAACTCATCGGAAGGCCATTCACATGGTTCTACCGGTGCGTCAATTAGTTGATAAGGTTCGGGCTCCCGAATAGAAAGATGGGGACCCTTCTTAGTTGAGGAACCACCATGAAACTTCCTACTGAACATAATTTCCTTTTGCTGAAAATTTTTGAAGTTCAAGAGAAAAGTGAATAAAGACCAACCACAACTTGTAGTAACTACTCCTAGTAGTGCCTAGAGACCGTATCACGCGCTAAAACTACTTGGGACAAGCTAAAATCAACATTTCCAGCTCAAGAATAGGGTCACCAAGGTAGCAAGAATACGCGAAGGATAAAGCACTAGAGCAAAAACTAATTGGACCAATGGAGGAGTCACTTACCAAGGAGTAATTTCCCCAAAACAGTTCAGAGAATGGTGCTTTGATCAAGGAGATCGAAAATCACAGCCAAATGAGCAAGAACACGGGTTTGAGCTGCGAAACGATTTTTTTCTGGAGGTAGCGGAAGAGGATGGGAGATGGAATGAGTGGAGGGGGTCCCTGTGGGCCCCACAAGCTTTCTTGCCGCGGCCAGGGGGTGGCTGCGGTGACAGGGCTTGTGGCCCACTGGGGTGGCCCCCAGGCCACCTCTCAGTCCCAGTATTTTTCAAATATTCCAGAAAAAATCATACTAGATTTTCAGGACCATCGGAGAACTTTTATTTTCGGGGTACTTTTCTCCGGGACGCTAAAACAGAAAACAGGGACAACTAAACTAAATCTATCATTTTTTCTTCTAAGAACAGAAAGTGAAAGCTTAAAACAGAGGTATGTGACTCTTTGATTCATCCATTTCGTGGTCATCGAAAGAAATCCGTCAATGGGGTTGATCAAATCCTCATGACAAAACTTTCTCGAATCGCAAAAGAGAACGGAGAATTTTCGAATAGCCACTAAGTCACCTCAATGGGGATATGTATCTCCCCAACAAGCAAATCATACTTCATCTTGACACGGGGAATAGGGCATTCAAAGCTCCCAATAAGAATCGATGAAGTTTTTTCGACAGCATTGATGCAATGTACTTGATATCGTTTCTTCAGAAAGTGCACTATATGCTCATTACCATTGACATTGGAAGTGACATTGCCTTTGTTGCAATCTATAACAGCCCCTGCAGTGTTTAAAAAGGGTCTTCCGATGATGACAGCCATGGCATCGTCCTCGGGAATATCCAAGATAACAAAGTCTGTAAAGATAGTGGTGTTAGCAACCACAACAGGAACATCCTCGCAAATTCCGACAGGGAAAGCAGTTGATTTGTCGGCCATTTACAGAGAGATTTTTGTGGGTGTCAACTTATCCAGTTCAAGTCTATAATAAAGAGAGAGAGGCATAACACTAACTCCGGCTCCAAGGTCACATAAGGCAGTTCTTATGTAGTTTCCTTTAATGGAGCAAGGTATAGTGGGCACTCCGGGATCACCAAGTTTCTCACGAGTTCCACCTTTGAAAGTGTAATTGGCAAGCATGATGGAGATCTCAAGATCTGGTATCTTCCGTTTATTGGTCACGATATCCTTCATGTACTTGGCATACGGAGACATTTTGAGCATATCAACTAACCACATCTGCAGAAAGACGGGTCTTATCATTTCAATAAAGCTCTCAAAAACCTCATCATCCTTTTTCTTGGATGGCTTAGGAGGAAAGGGCATAGGTTTCTGAACCCATGGCTCTCTTTCTTTACCATGCTTCCTAGCAATGAAGTCATTCTTATCGTATCCCTTAGGTTGTGGGTTATCAGGATTAACCGTAGGTTCAATCTCCACATCCTTATCGTCGCTAGGTTGAGCCTTATGCTGAACATCGCTGTCCATATTGTCACCAGGTTCATGTTCATCACCAGATTGTGTTTCTGCATCAGACGCAGAAATATCATTTGGTTCTTCAGGTGTGGCAGTATTTGGTGAACTGACATGTAGGTTTCTATCATCCTTCTTCTTCTTCTTCTTCTTCTTCTTCTTAGGATGACTGGGTGTATCGGCATTAATTTCTTGAGAATCTTGATCAATTCTCTTAGGATGGCCTTCAGGATACAAAGGTTCCTCAGTCATTTTTCCTCCTCTAGTAATGACTCTGACATAGTTGTCATTTAATTCATTGAGCAGGTCATTCTGAGCGATAAGTACTTGTTCTACCCGAGTATTAATCATAGAGGCATGTTTACTCAAAAGCTTCAGATCATTGACATTTCTGTCTACACAAGCACTTAAATGTCTAATCATACGAGTACTTTGTTCCAAATGTCTGCTAACATAATCATTGAAACTTTGTTGTTTGGCAACAAAGTTGTCAAATTCATCAAAGCATAGGCTAGCAGGTTTATCAAAAGGAATATCACTCTCATCAAACCTACGCAGAGAATTTACTTCTACTACCTGTATCGGGTTATCGAGACCATGGATCTCCTCAATAGGTGGTAGATTTTTGACATCTTCAAATCTAATGCCTTTATCTTGCATAGATTTCTTGGCTTCTTGCATATCTTCGGGACTGAGGAATAGAACTTTTCTTCGGAGTTGGCTTAGGAGGTGGTTCAGGAATAGTCCAAGCATTATCGTTGATCAAGATGTTATTTAGTAGAGTCTCAGCTTGTTCTATAGTTCGTTCCCTAAAAACACAACCAGCACAACTATCTAGGTGGTCTCTAGAAGCATCGGTAAGTCCCTTATAGAAGATATTAAGTATCTCGTTCTTCTTAAGAGGGTGATCAGGAAAAGCATTCTGTAGCTGGATGAGCCTCCCCCAAGCTTGTGGGAGACTCTCTTCTTTGAGTTGAGCAAAGTTATATATTTCCTGCAAGGCAGCTTGCTACTTATGGGCAGGGAAATATTTCTCGCAGAAGTAATAGATCATATCCTGGGGACTACTCACACATCCAGTAGAAAGAGAAGTAAACTAGGCTTTAGCGTCATCCTTTAGAGAAAAAGGAAACAGCTTAAGGATATAGTAGTAGCGGATCTTCTCCTCACTAGTGAAAAGGGTGGCTATATCGTGTAGTTTGGTAAGATGGGCTACGACCTTCTCAGACTCATAACCGTGGAAAGGATCAGATTCGACTAGTGAGATTATATCAGGGTCGACAGAGAATTCATAATCCTTATCGGTGATAAAGATAGGTGAAGTGGCAAACTTCGGGTCGTATTTCAACCTAGCTTTGAGAGATTTTTCCTTCCACTTGAGAAGTAATTTCTCACCGTCATAGGCATCCTTACACGCAAGAAAATCCTCAGCTATCTCTCCCTCCATAACATAACCCTTAGGTATATCAGGCAATTCATATCTAGGAGAGCTAGATCTAGCACCAGCAAAAGCAGGTTCTATCTCAATAGTATCGGCAGTTTCAAAAACATCACGAGCATCGACAGTAACACTAGCAATATGAGCATCAAGGAATACCCCTAGTGTCACATCAGGCAAAGTCGTATCTCTATCAGTATCAAGCATAGCATCATCAGGAAAAATAGCATCTCTAGCATCAACAGGCAAAGAAGTATCAGGCATAGCATCTCTAGCAGTATCAGGCATAGTATCTCTAGCAGTATCACGCATAGTATCATCAAGCATAGTAGCATCATAAGAATCATCAAGCACAGGCGACATATAAAGATTTCTAGCAGGAGGTGATGTCGCAAACTTACTCATAACTGAAGGTGAATCAAGTGCAGAGGTAGATGGTAGTTCCTTACCTCCCCTCGTAGTTGCGGGCAAAACTTTGGTTTTTGGATCTTTCAGATTCTTCATAGTGATTAGCAGATATAAATCCCAAGTGACTCAGAGAATATAGCAATCCCCTCCCCAGCACGGCGCCAGAAAAAATGCTGCTAGCAGTCCCCGGCAATGGCACAAGACAAATCTTGTTGACGTGTTCCTGACTTGATGCCTCCACGGCAATGGGGCAGAACTGCTCCGAGTTGCTGAACAATTAGCAATTGTCTTGCAATGGCCCACCAGCGTGTGGGTTCACGACATTTTTCGAGGGTAGAGTATTCAGCCCAAATTTGTTGGTTCGCCCGACAGGAAGTCAAAGGATACTCTCAAGTATTAGCAGCTCAATGTGTCAGATTCAACCACACCTGAAAGATTAGTATCTGCAAGCAAAGTATCAGTAGCAAAGTAGTATGATAGCAACGGTGCTGGAAACGATCTGTTGACGGCAAACTATTCCTGACGGTTGTATCGATGGCGCCAGAAGTTGGCCGTGGACGGGAAATAGTCTTTCCCAGCAACGGTGCGAGAAAAAGTATTGTAGCAGGTAGCATCTGTGTAACGAGTATCAGCAGTGGCAAGGAACAACAGTAGTGACAGCAGTAGCAAGTAGCAACAGTAGCAAGTAATAGCAGTAGCAAGTAGCAGCATAGCAAAGCAAGTAACAGCAGCAGCAACAGTAGTAACAGCAGCGGAGCAAAACAAGTAACAGCAACAGTGGGACAAACTCGTAGGCAATGGGTCGGTGATTGATTTGGATGATATTCATCATGCAACAATTATTACACGGAGAGATATGTGGCTAGCTCCCGTTCGTCAATGTGATGTAGGCATGCATTCCGTGTGTTGTCATACGTGCTTAGGGAAAAGAACTTGTATAACATCTATTGCCCATCCCTCCCGTGGCAGGGGGGTCCAAAAGGATACTACGTTATATTAAGGTTCTCCTTTTAATAAAGAACCAGAACAACGCATTAGCACTTGGTGAACACATGAACTCCTCAAACTATGGTCATCACTGGGAGTGGTTCCGGTTATTGTCACTCCGGGGTTGCCGGGTCATAACACATAGTAGGTAACTACAACTTGCAAGATCGGATCTAAAACACACATATTTTGGTGACAACATAATAATTTCAGATCTGAAATCATGGCACTCGGGCCCTAGTGACAACATTAAGCATGGCAAAGTAGTAGCAACATCAATCTCAGAACATAGTGGATACTAGGGATCAATCCCCGTCAAAATTAACTCGATTACATGATAGATCTCATCCTACACATCACCGCCCAGCGAGCCTACGAATAGATTACTCACGAACGATGAAGAGCTTCATGGAAATGGAGAGGGAAGAAGGTTGATGATGACGATCGCGACGATTTCCCCTCTCCGGAGCCCAAAGCAGACTCCAGATCTGCCCTCCAGATGAAGATCAGGATGTGACAGCGCCTCCGTATCGCAAACGCGATGAAATCTTCTCTTCTGATTTTTTTCAGGACGAAAGTGAATTTATAGAGTTGGAGTTTTTTCAGGACGAAAGTGAATTTTTTTCAGGACGAAAGTGAATTTATAGAGCTGGAGTTTATAGAGGCAAACGTGGGCCCCACAAGCTTGGTTGCCGTGGCCAGGGGGGCCGCGGCAACAGGGCTTGTGGCCCACTGGCCCATTCCCTCTGGTGGATCTTTGCGCAGGTATTTTTCATATTTTGTAGAAATATTCTCCATAAATTTTCAGGACGTTCCGAGAACTTTCATTTCTGCACAAAAACAACACCATGGCAATTCTGTTGAAAACAGCGTCAGTCCGGGTTAGTTCCATTCAAATCATGCAAATTAGAGTCCAAAACAAAGGGCAAAAGAGTTTGGAAAAGTAGATACGATGGAGACGTATGACGGGCTCAACTCGAGAGCGTCGAGGCCGCCCGCCATAGAGAAGAGGTGGCCAAGAAGGAGTTGGGGTCGCTGCAGAGGTAGGTCCAGGAGGCAGCCAACACCGTTCAAGCCACCCAGGACGAGGCATCGTATGCGAGGATGTTGGCGTCCCAACGAGTCAAGCAGTTCGAGGGCATCGCCGGCCGGGCGGTGTGCGTGACGCGCCGATTCGTGGGGGATGCCCCAGTGCTGCCAAAGGTGAGCAGCAACGGGGGCTACCTCGCCTTCTTCCACAAGGTGGTGGAGACGCTGGAGGTCGGCGTCTCCCGCGTGGAGGAGGACAACGCGTCCGACGCGCACGAGCTTTTGGGCCTTTCCTTGACGCTCGTCTTCTCCAACATGTGTCGCCTTGTCCCGGAGCTTGATCTCCAGCGCGTCGTCGAGCCGGTGCCTGCTGAGTCCCAGCGTCTTCTCCGAGACGAAGTCCGAACATACGTGGACGCTTTGGTGGCGCGGTACGTCTAGGTGCCCATATCTAGTGAGGAGGAGGGTTCAGACGCCGAGCCTGCTGGTGCGAAGGGCGGCGTCGGCAACCTCTTCCCCTAGATGTCCCCTAGCTTCCGTTTCCCTGTTCCTGTAATAGTGGACCATGAACTTTGCCCTATCAGGCGTTAAACTTTTGCATGTTACCTTCATTGTTCTCCCTTTTTCCTTCCACTCTTGAATCGATGGCTTGCTCGCTGGTAGTCGTTGCGGCTTGGCTTCCTTGCATAGGGCCCGTCAATGGCCCAGCCGTTGCTCCAGGGCAACGGTAGCCAGGGTCCTCAGGAGGTCCCGTCTTCGTGAGGCATCGTTTGTGCTGCTCCACACTTGGTCGGTGGCCTTGTTCTTTGTCGCAGCTTAGTCCTTAGGCCCTGCATTTTCTGGTTAGTATGCATGCTTTTAATTTGTTCTTGGTTCGACACGAAACCAGATGGTCCCCGTCTGAGATAGCGGGGTACTTAGCTCGTGGGTTTGCGTCGCTCCCTTCCGCAGCTCCTCGTGAGTAGCTCCTGCTTTGTTTGTGGGAAGGGGTGGAGACCCTTTGGTCATCGCCCCAGGGCACCCTAAGGCCCCCTGATACTCTTTGTGGTGATATCGTTCTTCGATCCGAGCCCCCGAGCGGGGGTCGACCGCTGCAAGTGTTAGCCCCTGGGGCGGCTAGTCCTTGCTTTCACCCTCCTTGGCGCCTATGGGTGGTGCGGAGTGTTCAACTCTCCAGAAAATGTCATCCAGAAAAGGAGGCTTAAAGGACGGCAAAACGACACAGTGCAAGAGAAAATTACCCCCATTTTGTTTTTCAAACGTCAACTTTGAAATCGGCAAATTCAAATCCAGCACAGGATAATCCAAGCTCCACGAAGAATCAAGAAAACGCCGCGTCCAACACCTAGGCTAATCTCCGCCGCCATGTCCCCCAGCTATTGGTATAGTCATTGTCGGACTAAGTTGATTGCCTCCGTCTTCTCCCTAGCGCGGAGCATAGGGCTTCCACTAGGCATGGGATGGACCCCTTCCGCGTCCTCAGGATGCCCTAGGCGCATACAGCCTCGGCTCGTTATTACGTGAGAGTGTCACGATGGGGGTGTATCAAGGAGGTCACGAGGACGCTCTGGCCTCACGAGTCTCCCTACCCCAGAGGCATAGGCGCCTAATTCCGGAAGTCATTGGTGGACCGTGTTGATTGCCTATGCCTCCACCCAGCGCGGAGCATAGGTCTTCCACTAGGCGTGGGGTGGACCCCTTCCGCATACTCTGGGGCCCTGGGAGTATACAACCTCGGCTCGTTATTACATGAGAGTGTCATGGGGTGAAGTAGGTTCCGGAAGGATTGAAGGAGGATGCAGAGGTTACGTGGGGATTGTAAGGCAAACGCGAGGGCACTCCGGCTCAAAACGTGTCCTCCTTCTCCTGAGACTGGTTGAGGGCTTTTCTATTGCTCTACGTTGGCAGGTCCTAGTCCCGCACATTTCCCTGCCGTCGTGAGGCGCCAGACAGGGCAAGGCCCCGACACCACCCAATACCGACCGAATGTGCCTGGATGGTGTTGGGAATCATAGTAATTTCAAACTTTTCTTACGCCATACAAGGATCTATCTATGGAGAAACCGACAACGAGAGAGGTTGTAGAGCATCTTCATACCTTTCAAGATCGCTAAGCGGAAGCCTTACTATGAACGCGGTTGATGGAGTCGTACTCGCAGCGATTCAGATCGTCGTGGATTCCGATCTATGTGCCGAACTACGGCACCTCCGTGCTCAACACACGTGCAGCTCGGTGATGTCTCCAACACCTTGAACCAGTAAGGGGGGAGGAGAGGTTGAGGGAGGAAGCTCCGGCAGCACGACGGCGTGGTTGCGGTGAAGCTACATGGTTCTCTGGCAAAGCTTCGCTAAGCTATGCGGAGGACGAGGATACAAAGAGGAAGGGCTGCGCCGAGAGAGAGTGTGTTTTCATGTCTCAAATTAGCCAAAAACTCCACTATATATAGGGGCAGAGGGAGGAGGTGCCCACCCTTAGGGTTCCCACCACCAAGGGGTGCGGGAGCCCCATCTAGGGTAGGGAGTGGCGGGCAGGGTAAGGGAGAGGAGGGGTGGCGCCCCAGATGGGCCTTGGGCCCGCTCCTGCGCTAGGATTTTCCCACCTTCCCCCCTTGCTGCGCCTTGGTCCTTTGTGGGAGGCACACCAGCCCACTGTGGGCTGGTTCCCTTCGACCTTTTGGCCAATATTAGCCTTTGGGGCAGGTGGCACCTCCCGGAGGACCCCCGGAACCCTTCCGGTGGTCCCGCTACGTTACCGGTGAGGCCCGAAACATTTCTGGTGTCCAAAACCTCTCATCCTATATATCAATCTTTACCTCCGGACCATTCCAGAGCTGCTGGTGACGTCCAGGATCTCATCCGGGACTCAGAATAACCTTTGGTAACCACGTACACTATTTCCCTATAACCCTAGCGTCAGCGAACCTGAAGTGTGTAGACCCTACGGGTTCAGGAGACATGCAGACATGACCGAGACATCTCTCCGGCCAATAACCAATAGAGGGATCTGGATATCCATGTTTGTTCCCACATGTTCCACGATGATCTCTTCGGATGAACCACGAGTTCAAGGATTCAATCAATCTCGTATGCAATTCCATTTGTCTACCGGTATGATACTTACCCGAGATTCGATCGTCGGTATTCCTATACCTTGTTTAATCTCATTACCGGCAAGTCTCTTTACTCGTTCCATAACACATCATCCCGTCACTAACTCCTTAGTCACACTGAGCTCAATATGATGATGGATTACCGAGTGGGCCCAGAGATACCTCTCCGTCAGACGGAGTGACAAATCCCGGTCTCGATGTTCAATCTTGTTACCGGCAAGTCTCTTTACTCGTTCCATAACACATCATCCCGTGACTAACTCCTTAGTCACACTGAGCTCAATATGACGATGGATTACCGAGTGGGCCCAGAGATACCTCTCCGTCACACGGAGTGACAAATCCCGGTCTCGATTCGTACAACCCAACACACACTTTCGGAGATACCCGTAGTGCACCTTTTTAATCACCCAGTTAGGTTGTGACGTTTGTACACCCAAATCACTCCTACGGTATCCGGGAGTTGCACAATCTCATGGTCTAAGGAAATGATACTTAACATTAGAAAAGCTTTAGCAGACGAACAACACGATCTAGTGCGATGCTTAGGATTGGGTGTTGTCCATCACATCATTCCCCAATGATGTGATCCCATTATCAATGACATCCAATATCCATGATCAAGAAACCATGAGCATCCATTGATCAACGAGCTAGCTAACTAGAGGCTTACTAGGGACACACTGTGATCTATATATTCACACATGTATTATGGTTTCCGGTTAATACAGTTATAGTATGAATAATAGACAATTATCATGAACTGGAAATATAATAATAACAACTTTATGCATCTAGGGCATATTTCCAACAGTGTCCCACTTGCACTACAGTCAATAATCTAGTTACATTGTGATGAATCGACCACCCATAGAGTTCTAGTGCTGATCATGCTTTGACCGTGGAAGACGTTTAGTCAACGGGTCTGCGGCATTTAAATCCTTATGTACTTTACAATTATCTATATCTCCATCCTGGATGTATCCTCGCATGGAGTTGAAATGGCGCTTGATATGCTTGGTATTTTTGTGAAACCTAGGCTCCTTTGCAATAGCAATAGCTCCAGTGTTGTCACAGAACAGAGTCATCGGGCACGACACACTTGGAATCACTCCTAGGTCGGTGATGAACTCCTTCATCCAGACTTCTTCATGTGATTCTTCCGAAGTAGCTATGTATTTCGCTTCACATGTACATGTCGCCACGACGCTTTGCTTGCAACTCCACCAGCTAACTGCCCCATTATTCAAAATGTACACGTATCTGGTTTGTGACTTGGAGTCATCCGCATCTGTGTCGAAGCTAGCATCGACGTAACCCTTTACAATGAGCTCTTTGGCACCTCCATAGACGAGAAACATATATTTAGTCCTTTTCAGGTACTTTAGATATTCGTAACCGTTGTCCAGTGATCCACTCCTAGATCACTCTCGTACCTCCCTTCCAAACTTATGGCAAGGTTCACATCAGGTCTGGTACACAGCATGGCATAAATGATAGAGCTTATGCCTGAAGCATAGGGGACGATACTCATCTTTTCTCTATCTTCTGCCATGGTCGGTTGTTGAGTCACACTCAACCTCACACCTTGCAATACATGCAAGAACCCCTTCTTAGACTTCTCCATATTGAAGTTTTTCAATATCTTGTCAAGGTATGTGCTTTGTGAAATACCTATGAAGCATCTCGGTCTATCTCTATAGATCTTGATGCCTAATATGTAAGCAGCTTCTCCAAGGTCCTTCATTGAAAAACTCGTATTCAAATAGGCCTTGATAGTTTCCAATAGTTCTATATCATTTCCAATCAACAATATGTCATCCACATATAATATGAGAAATGCTACAGAGCTCCCACTCAATTTCTTGTAAATACAGGCTTCTCCATAAGTCTGTATAAACCCAAACGCTTTGATCACCTCATCAAATCAAATGTTCCAACTCCGAGATGCTTGCACCAGCCCATAGATGGAGTGCTGGAGCTTGCATGCCTTGTTAGCATTGTTAGGATCGACAAAACCTTCTGGTTGTATCTTATATAATTCTTCTTTAAGAAAGCCATTCAGGAATGTTGGTTTGACGTCCATTTGCCAGATTTCCTAATCATAAAATGCGACAATTGCTAACATTATTGGGACCGCATCACCATCGCTACGGGTGACAAGGTCTCATCGTAGTCAATCCCTTGAACTTGTCGATAACCCTTAGCGACATGTCGAGCCTTATAGATGGTCACATTACCATATGTGTCAGTCTTCTTCTTGAAGATCCATTTATTTTCTATGGCTCGCCGATCATCGGGCAAGTCCACCAAAGTCCATACTTTGTTCTCATACATGGATCCTATCTCGGATTTCATGGCCTCAACCCATTTGTTGGAATCTGGGCCCGCTGCCGCTTCTTCATAGTTCGAAGGTTTAGTGTTGTCTAACAACAAGATTTCCATGACAGGGTTGTGGTACCACTCTGGTGCGGAACGTACCCTTGTCGACCTTCGAGGTTCAATAGCAACTTGATCTGAAGTGTCATGATCATCATCAGTAATTTCATCTCTAGCCGGTGCACGCGCCTCAGAAACATTTTCTTGCGTTGCGCTACTCTCCGGTTCGAGAGGAGGTACAATTACCTCATCAAGTTCTATTTTCCTCCCACTTATTTATTTTGAGAGAAACTCTTTCTCTAGAAAGGATTAGTTCTTAGCAACAAAGGTATTGCCTTCGGATCTAAGATAGAAGGTGTACCCAATAGTTTCCTTAGGGTATCCTATGAAGACGCATTTTTCCGCTTTGGGTTCGAGCTTCTCTGGTTGAAGTTTCTTCACGTAAGCATCGCAACCCCAAACTTTAAGAAACGATAGCTTAGGTTTCGTGCCAAACCATAATTCACACGGTGTCATCTCAACGGATTTAGACGGTGCCCTATTTAAGTGAATGTGGTAGTTTCCAATGCATATCCCCAAAATAATAGCGGTAAATCGGTAAGAGACATCATAGATCACACCATATCAAATAAAGTGAGATTACGACGTTCAGACACACCGTTACGCTGCGGTGTGCCCGGTGGCATGAGTTGTGAAACAATTCCACATTTCCTTAGGTGTGTGCCAAACTCGTGACTCAAATATTCTCCTCCACGATCATATCGTAGAAACTTTATTTTCTTGTCACGTTGATTCTCAACCTCACTCTAAAATTCCTTGAACTTTTCAAAGGTTTTAGACTTTTTCTTCATTAAGTACACATACCCATATCTAGTTAAATCATTAGTGAGGGTGAGAACATAACGATAGCCACCGTGAGCTTCAACTCTCATTGGACCGCATACGTCGGTATGTATTATTTCCAACAAGTTAGTTGCTCCCTCCATTGTTCCGGCGAACGGAGTCTTGGTCATCTTTCCCGGGAGGCACGGTTCACATGTGTCAAATGATTCAAAATCAAGTGACTCCAAAAGTCCATCTGTATGGAGTTTCTTCATGCACTTTATGCCAATATGACCAAGGCGGCAGTGCCACAAGTTTATGGGACTATCATCATCAACCTTACATCTTGTGGTACTCAAACTATGAATATGTGTAACATCATGATCGAGATTCATCAGGAATAAACCATTAACCAGCGGGGCAAGACCATAAAACATATGACTCATATAAATAGAACAACCATTATTCTCATATATAACTGAGTAGCCATCTTGCATCAAGTGAGATCCCGATACAATGTTCATGCTCAAAGATGGTACTAAATAACAATTATTAATGTTCAAAACTAATAACGAAGGTAGATGTAGAGGTAGGTGCCAACAGCGATCACAACGACCTTGGAACCATTCCCGACACGCATCATCACCTTGTCCTTAGCCAGCCTACACTTGTTCCGCAGTTCCTGCTTAGATTTGCAAATGTGAGCAACAACACCTGTATCAAATACCCAGGAGCTACTACGAGCGCTGGTAAGGTACACATCAATAACAAGTATATGAAATATACCTTTGACGTTGTCGGCCTGCTTGTCCGCTAAGTACTTGGGGCAATTTCGCTTCCAGTTACCGGTTCCCTTGCAGTAATAGCACTCAGTCTCAAGCTTGGGTCATTTCTTTGACATCTTCCCGGCAACTGGCTTACCGGGCGCGGAAACTAATTTGCCGTCTTTCTTGAAGTTTTCTTGCCCTTGCCCTTCTTGAAACTCATGGTCTTATTGACCATCAACACTTGATGCTCTTTCTTGATTTCTACCTCTACAGATTTCAGCATTGAATACAACTCGGGAATAGCCTTTCCCATCCCTTACATGTTGTAATTCATCACAAAGCCTTTGTAGCTAGGTGGAAGTGGATGGAGGATTTTGTCAATGACCGCATCATCCGGAAGTTCAACTCCCAGTTAAGTCATGCGGTTGTGCAACCTAGACATTCTGAGTATGTGCTCACTGACAGAACTATGCTCCTCCATCTTACAACTAAAGAACTTGTCGGAGACTTCATATCTCTCGACCCGGGAATGAGCTTGAAAAACAAGTTTCAGCTCCTCGAACATCTCATATACTCCGTGTTGCTCAAAATGCCTTTGGAGCCCCGGTTCTTAACTGTAAAGCATGCCGCACTGAACAAGAGAGTAGTCATCACTCCGTGACTGCCAGGCGTTTCTAGCATCTTGGTATGCCACGAGAACGGGAGTATCACCTAGCGGTGCATCAATGACATATGCCTTCTTGGAAGCAATGAGGATGAGCTTCAAGTTACGAGCCCAATCCGCATAATTGCTACCATCGTCTTTCAGCTTGGTTTTCTCTAGGAACGCGTTGAAGTTGAATGGGACATTTTCGTGGGTCATTGGATCTACAATATTTGTAAAGATAGTTTTAGACTAAGTTCATGATAATTAAGTTCATCTAATCAAATTACTAATGAACTCCCACTTAGATCTACATCCCTCTAGTCATCCAAGAGACACATGATCCACGTCGACTAGCCCATGTCCGATCATCATGTGAGACGGACTAGTCATCATGTGTGAGCATCTCCTTGCTGATCGTATCAACCATACGACTCATGTTCAACCTTTCGGTCTCCCGTATTCGAGGCCATGTCTGTACATGCTAGGCTCGTCGAGTCAACCTACGTGTTTTGCGTGTGTAAACTAGCTTACACCCGTTGTATGCGAACGTTAGAATCTATCACACCCGATCATCACGTGGTGCTTCGAGACAACGAACCTTCGCAACCGTGCATGCTTAGGGGAATACTTATCTCAAAATTTTAATGAGGGGTCATCTTATCTTTTCTACCATCGTTCTAAGCAATAAGATGAAAAACATGATAAACATCACATGCAATGATATAGTGACATGATATGGCCAATATCATCTTGCTCCTTTGATCACCATCTTCGGGGCACCATGATCATCATTGTCACCCGCATGACACCATGATCTCCATCATCATGATCTCCATCACTGTATCTCCGTGAAGTCGTCACGCCAACTATTACTTCTACTATTATAGCTAACCGACAGTGATAAAGTAAAGTGATCAACATGGCGTTGCATATCATACAATAAATTAAGACAACTCCTATGGCTCCTCCCGGTTGTCCTACTCATCGACTTGCAAGTCATGAATCCTATTACAAGAACATGATCAATCTCATACATCACATATGTAACATCACATCCTTTTGGCCATATCACATCACATAGCATACCCTGCAAAAACAAGTTAGACGTCCTATAATTGTTGTTGCAAGTTTTACGTGGTTGGTTTTGGTTATTAGCAAGAATGCTTCCTACCTACGTGAAAGCCACAACGTTGATAGTCCAATGCTATTTACCCTTCATAAGGATCCTTTTCATCAAATCCAATTCGACTAAAGTGGGAGAGACAAACACCCGCTAGCCACCTTATTCACCAAGTGCATGTCTGTCGGTGGAACCAGTCAAACGTAAGCGTACGTGTAAGGTCGGTCCGGGCCGCTTCATCCCACAACACCGCCGAAAAAGGATAAGACTAGTAACGACAAGCAAGTTGACAAATCAGCGCCCACAACTTTTGTGTTCCACTCGTGCATAGAATCTACGCATAGAACCTTGGCTCTGATACCACTGTTGGGGATCGTAGTAATTTCAAAATTTTCCTATGCCATACAAGGATCTTCTATGGATAAACCAGCAACGAGACATGTTTTAAAACATCTTCATACCTTTGAAGATCGCTAAGTGGAAGCGTTACTATGAACGCGGTTGATGGACTCGTACTCTCAGCGATTCAGATCACGGTGTATTCTGATCTATGTGCCGAACTACGGGAACTCCGCGTTCAACACACGTGTAGCCCGGTGACGTCTCCAACACCTTGAACCAGAAAGGGGAAGGAGAGGTTGAGGGAGAGTGCTTCGGCAGCACGACGGCGTGCTGGCGGTGGAGCTACGTGGTTCTTCGGTAGAGCTTCGCTAAGCTATGCGGAGGACGAGGATAGAGAGAGGAAGGGCTGCGCCGAGAGAGAGAGTTTTCCCGTCTCAAATCAGCCAAAAACTCCTCTATATATGTTACCGGTGACGCCCGAAACATTTCCGGTGTCCAAGACCTCTCATCCTATATATCAATCTTTACCTCCGGACCATTCCGAAGCTCCTCGTAACGTCCGGGATCTATCCGGGACTCTGAAAAACCTTCGGTAACCACGTACACTATTTCCCTATAACCCTAGCGTCATCGAATCTTAAGTGTGTAGACCCTACGGGTTCGGGAGACATGTAGACATGACCAAGACATCTCTCCGGCCAATAACCAACAGCGGGGTCTGCTTATCCATGTTGGTTCCCACATGTTCCATCATGATCTCATCGGATGAACCACGATGTCAAGGATTCAATCAATCTCGTATACAATTCCCTTTGGCTACTAATATGATACTTGCCCGAGATTCGATCGTCGGTATTCCTATACCTTGTTCAATCTCGTTACCGGGAAGTATCTTTACTCATTCCGTAACACATCATCCCGTGACAAACTCCTTAATCACATTGTGCTCAATATGATGATGGATTATCGAGTGGGCCTAGAGATACCTCTGTGTCACAAGGAGTGACAAATCCCGGTCTCGATTCATACAACCCAACAGACACTTTCGGAGATACCCGTAGTGCACCTTTATAATCACCCAGTTATGTTGTGACGTTTGGTACATCCAAAGCACTCGTATGGTATACATGAGTTGCAAAATCTCACGGTCTAAGGAAATGATACTTAACATTAGAAAAGTTTTAGCAAACGAACAACGCGATCTAGTGCTATGCTTAGGATTGGGTCTTGTCCATCACATCATTCCACAATGATGTGATCCCATTATCAATGACATCCAATGTCCATCATCAAGAAACCAGGATCATCCATTGATCAACAAGGTAGCAAACTAGAGGCTTACTAGGGACACATTGTGATCTATATATTCACACATGTATTACGGTTTCCGGTTAATACAATTATAGCATGAACAATAGACAATTATCATGAACTAGAAATATAATAATAACAAATTTATTATTGCCTCTAGGTCATATTTCCAACAGACGGCACCAGGGTGGTCAAGTGGCTTTGTGACGGTAAGGCTCCTGAGGCGTGATGCTCAGGAGCCCCTTTGACGTTCGAGTGGCTCTGCGTCTCCAGGACCCGGTCTCGCACATTCCCCAACCATCGTTGCTTGCGATCAAATGGACGAACACAGCCACGGTGTCAAGCCCTACCACCCCTGATAACGACCGAATGTCCGTGGACAATATCAAGGGCGGCAGGTGGCCTTATGAAGGGTAAGGCCCCTGAGGCTCAATGATGAGGAGCCCCCCTTTGATGCTCAAGCGGCCCCATTTCATATTGTTGATTGTGGCCCTGGGGATCTGCGGAGCCTCCCCAGGTCCCGCGACGGGGCGACGTGCACCAGCCGGATCCTCCGAGCGGGGGGGGGGAGGGGGGGTAGATCGCCTAGAGATGCAAGCAAGGCAATATGTCAGATCACTGAGTGGATGGCGCAGAAGTTATGGAAGCACGCGTAAATGATATGATGGGCAGATGCGTGCCCTCAACACCCGAAGTTCATGCGGCCAGCAGACGCTCCCTAGAGCAGTGAACCAAAAAATTACCTTACATGGCTTCTTCGCGCCTGAGGGGCGCCTCGTGTGGCCCGGCCCTCGGCGACCAAACCAGCACCGTAGTCGGCTCGGGTGACCCACACCACTTGCGTCTTGTTGCTTTATGTGACTCGTCCTCCTGAGACCGGGGGCCAGGTTCTTCGCAGTTCCTCCATGGGGGCAGCGGCTAGCGTCATGCCCCGCGACTTGGGGGTGCCTCCCTGCCCGCGACACTTGGGCCTAGTGCTCCGCCATTGGGATCCCTAGGGTGCGGCTCAGAGGGGACCCCCAGGGCGTCCCTTACTCCTGAGGAGGACTGGTGTCTCGGGTCGATGCGTGAGGCTCTTCCTTGTCAGGAGGGTCAAGTGGTGTTACATAATACGGCATGTAAGGCTCCGCGCAGGTGTTCGATCAACCTCCAAAGTCCTTCAGCAGCGCGACGGTGGCTGTCCCTCTCGGCGGCGGGGGGGCGTCCTGCCGGTCGCGTTGCTCGGAGTTTTTCCTGCGATGGGCCTCCGCACGAAGTCGCTTGTTCCTGTTGCCGCTATTGGTTAGTCCTTGCGCTTGTGACAGCCCGATGCCGACGTTCCAGAAGATTCCCTTTCCTTTCCGTTTTCGTCGTGTGTCTGTTTTATTTCGTCGCATCATCATCGCATCATTCGCATCTTCTGCATTGCATCGGCATCTCCGTTGCCGCCAGTTTTCAAAAGTTGCATCTGTTGTTAGTTGCCGGTTCGCGTTGTCGTCCATTCTGAGCCCGACCGCACTCGCACGCGCCTGCGGCACCGTCGAAACCCTGTTTTTAAAGCGCGTTTAAAACATTCTCTGATCGAGGTGAAACTTGGCACGCGGTCGCGATTAGATATAGCTAGGCCGCCTGTCGAATTTCGTCGTGATCGGAGACCGTCTGGTACCCGACCGGTCGCCCGTAGCGGTACCGTCTTCGGTTATTCGTCGGACGTCTCTTGGTGGTTTTAAATCGTTGCCGCGCCGCCCGTTCTCCCTCTCGTCTCCAGACCTCTACACAACACGGTCACTTAGCATGTCCCACGTTCGGAATCGTCTGAATCTGACCCCGCGGTTGGATCTGGAACGCGATTCCGGTTAACCGAGCCCCCCGTTTGTCTATATATAGACCCTCTTATTATTTTTGGGACAGCTACCTCTCTCCTCCTCGTTTTCCGCGTAGCCTAAACCTAACCCTAGCCGCGCCGCCCCACCTCTCTCTCCCCTGCCAGCGCCGTCGGGCCCGCGAAGCCCATCCGGGGCCCGCCGGGCCCGAACCGCCGCCGCCGCCTCCCGAGCCGCCTTCAGCGCCCGAGGTGCCCCGCGCCTCCAGCCACCTCCGCCGCCGCGTGCTCCTCCCGCAGCCGCGCCGCCGCGCCTCCTCCCACCGGTCGCCGCCGGCGAGCCGCCCCTTGCAGGCCCTGCCGGCCGGTTCGAACCTTGCCGTCCCTCTCCTCCTGGTTTCTCTCTCTCTCTCTCTCATCTCTCCGCCTCTCTTTCACCGCAGGATGGCCATGGCGCCATGGGGGATTGCCCGAGCTCGCTCCTGTGGAGCTGCCGCCCTCATCGCCGGCCGGATCCGGGTCGGAGGGCCCCGTCCCTGGCCTCCCTTGCCGCCAAGGCAGGCTGCTGCCGCCGCCGCCAGCCTGCGCCTCGAGCTGGAGGACGACAGGGCCAGCGCCGCCCCGCTCCCTGCCCCAACCGTCGCGTGGGCCGGCCAGCACCGGCGCCACGTGGCCCAGCTCCCGCTGCGGCCCAGCGCCCCAGGGCCCAGTCGGCCTCCCCGACCCAACTCCTCTCCTAGCCCGTTGGCCCAAGGTGAGGACCAGTGTCCCCTTTATTTGCCGCTCGTGCGGGATTTAGTTGTCCAGCGCCCACCAGATTCGGCCCAATTGTGATTTTCTAATAATCTGATAATATTCGTTTCAGAAATATATTAGAATTTAAAACGCCCGTAACTTTTGTTCCGTTAGTCGGATCGAGGTGATCTTTATATGGTTTTGGTGTAGAATTTCACGTAGTATATGATTTTGAAACATGCATATTTATTTGACGTCGTTAACGCGCCGTATGCCTAGAATAGTGTGCTGCCTATAATGTTTTTGTCCGTAGTTTATTTTCGCGCGTGATTGAATTGCTCGAATGCCACGATAGAAATGTCCATATTTTAGGGATCATTTTTCTATGTATTTTAGAGCGGTCAATCGTATTTTTTTACGTGTAGGGATTTGCCTCTAGTTTATTTTCCCGTATATAGGGTATTTTCCCGCTTTAACGTGTGGCTTTATTTTGTGTTGCAAACCCCACATATTTTATATGTTTCCGGGATAGAAAAATCCCATGGATTTTTCTGTGCAATTAGTTTTAGCTTTTGAGAAAGTTAGTTCGCGCGATATTTTACCGTGATGCCCTTTTGTTTAATTCGTAGGATTTATTCCGTGCCTCGTTTGAATTAGTTGTCAACTAGGGAGTTGACCTTGGATGTTTTGTTTAGCCCCTGGTATTTTTGGTTGCTATAGAAATGCATGTTTAGGTGTTGTTTGACTGCCCTCAAGTTGTTTGAATAGTGCTGTTTCACAGGAGCTGAAATATTTCTAAGTCTGGAATCTGTTATATTTTGTTGCTGCCTTGTCTTGCTTGCATCTTGTGATCTGTAGCTCTTTTGGAGTTGGTCCAATGGAGTTAGTTGTACCCCTTATGGTTCTCTAGCATGCTGTTAAGTTTCATGCCATTTGGAGACCTGTAGCTTAGGTTTTTGCTGCTGGCAGTATAGCTTCAGATCGAAAACTGCACCTTCTTGAGGTGTTATTTTCCCTAAGTGTGAAATAGTGTGTGAGATGCCATTTTGTGTCTTCTTGTCCTAGTGCTCCTTGCTTCCATGCTAGTTGTTGTTAGTTGTTTGTAGTAGTGCTTCTTGCCCACTTCCGTGCCATGCCTTGCTTGAGCATATCGGAGTTGTGTAGCCGTAGTTGTGGGGCGTAGAATATGCTATGTGGCTGTTTTTGGCAGATTGTAGTGTTTTCTTGTTTTGCTCGTAGTTTTCGAACCGTAGCTCCGTTTTGATCGTGTCCTACATGAAACTTGCTTAGAATCTCGTGTAGTTTCATTTTTCTCTTGCTGTTTGTATGTGTCGAAGTGCTCGTAGCCGCCGTTGCACACATTTTGCATTGATGCCATCATATCTTGCGGTGCTCGTAACTTTTGTTCCGTAGCTCCATTGGAGATGTTCTTTATGTGTAGATTGCTTGCCTTGATGCGTAGAATCAGGTGAACCTATTTGGTTTGCTGTTTAACAGCTAATTAAAGGTGTTAATTCAGAGCTGGTCAGAATTGTAAATTAACATGTGTGGTCGTTTTGGAGGTGCTATATGTCATTTCCGACCTCATTTAAAATGCCTAGATAGGTAGTTTAATTTCCGCTTCACCTCTTGCATGTTTGACAGCATTAATATTGCCGTGTAGATAACCGGGAGGGAACTAAATAATTAACGTGGAGTTTCGTCAATATGCAACTAGTGCATATTGAACTTCACTTAATGTGTAGTGTTTGATTGTGTGATTTGTCATGCCGTGACTTGCATGTATTCAGTAGCTCATGCATCATATGTGTTGTGCATCGTGTGGTGAATATCGTGTGTTGAGGCTTGTTTCCGGTTTCCCCGTCTCGATAGAGTTCCGCAAGCGTGTCGTATGTGAGGACTCGTTCGACTACGTCGGTTCGTCTGCTTCACGGAGGCATTCTTCTTCCAAGCGGGATCTCACGCAAGATGATCATTTCCCCAGATACCATTACTATCATTGTCATGCTAGTTTTATCGCTTCTATCGTTTATGTCTTGTTGCCTACCACATGTTAAATATCAGCCTCTCAACAATGCCATGATAACCTTCAACCTGTTCGACCTAGCAAACCACTGATTGGCTATGTTACCGCTTGCGTATCCATGTGTTACCATTGCTAGTTGCAGGTGCAGATGCTTCCATGTGAAAGCATGGGTTCCTTGTTATATCACCATATTAAATGCTATTTAATTTAATGCACCTATATACTTGATAAAAGGTGGAAGGCTTGGCCTTTCTAGCCTGGTGTTTTCTTCCACCTTTGCCCCCTTAGATTCGGCTACCGGTGTTATGTTCCATAAATGAGCGCTCCTAACACGATCGGGGTTGTTATGGGGACCCCCTTGATAATTCGTTTTAGATTAAAGCTGGTCTGGCAAGGCCCAACTTTGGTACTACATTTGCCCAACATAATAACTTGATAATATTGAAATGCATAGGGAGTTAGCGCTACCCGAGGAGTATTCTACATAATACAGGGGGGCCAGTGCTGTTGGTGCTGGTCCAAAACTAGAGCCGTTTGCGGGGCCAACCCGGGGCAACTCGGGAGATTTCTATCAGGCCACCGTACGCTGTGCTTATCCGTCGTGTCCTGAGAACGAGATACGCGGCTCCTATCGGGATCGTCGACACGCCGGGCGGCCTTGCTGGATTAGTTTTACCTTTGACAAGATATCTTGTGCATCGGGATTCCGGTGATGCTTTGGGAAATCTGAGAGTTGAGGTTTTCCACTAGGGAATCCGACGAGATCGCGAGCTTCGTGATTGAGGATTTATATGCGGCTTGTGGTAATTTGTGATGGACTAGTTGGAGCACCCCTGCAGGGTTAAATCTTTCGGAAAGCCATGCCCGCGGTTATGTGGCAACGTGGAAGCTTTGTTTAACACTGGTTCTAGATAACTTGAAGTTAACTTAATTAAAACTTGCCAACTGTGTGCGTAACCGTGACTGTCTCTTTCGTGATTTCTTTCTCCGATCGAGGACACGGTGGGGTTATGTCTGACGTAGGTAGGTGTTCAGGATCATTCATTTGATCATCCGTAGTTCACGTCCGCTGAGCGTAGATCTTCCCCCTCTTATTTCTTGTACTCGTAAGTTTAGCCACCAAATATATGCTTAGTCGTTGCTGCAACCTCACCACTTAACCTTAACTCACCCACTAAGCGTTGCTAGTCTTGATACCTTTGGAAATGAGATTGCTGAGTCCCCTGTGGCTCACGGATTACTACAACACCAGTTGCAGGTACAGGTAAAGGTTACTTGACGCGAGCGCACTGATTCTTCATTTGGAGTTGCTTCTTCTTCTTCTTCTTCTTCATCGATATAGGATGGGTTCCAGGCCGACAGCCTGGGATAGCAAGGATGGACGTCGTTCTTATTTTTCTCGTTTGTTTTCGTCCATAGTCGAACCCTGCTCTTACTCATGATGTTATGTAATGTACTGATGTGACTCTGATGTAGCTTGTGGCGAGTGTCTGCCAATTCTATATATATCTCATATTTTCAGTACATGTACTTGTAACGATATCCATTCTTGCGACACGACGAGATGCGCTTCTATCCCTGACGAGGCCTTCATGCCAAATTGAGGATAGGGTCGCATCTTGGGCGTGACAGCGCTGCTCGGTGCAGAGTCCTCCCTCGGTACACTGCCGTGTCTCCATTGTCGTCGTTCGCCCGTGTCGGCGCCTCCGTCGCCCGCTGTTGGCTGCGCCTGAGGGAGCGCTCCTACCTAGCCGCCCCGGGTTGTCGGGAGCCGACCTGGTCTTGGTGCTGCGTGCCGGTGTGTGCAACGAACGCCCTGCCGTTCTCATCACGCCCCTAGTGGTTGTCGGTATGTTGTGCCTCGAGGCCGGCCACCGGAATCTGGTGGTGGAGGCCAGCATGCGACGCGTCTTTCTCGGCCTTGTCCAGTGCCGGAAGGGCCCCGCCGCCTGTAGGGCCGAGGGCCGGTAGGGGGTGCGAGACCCCGGTGCCTGGCGCCTGCGGCCCTAGAGAGGAGTGGGGTCGAATGGCCTTCCAGGCGATGGCCATCAGCTCCATGATGTAGTCTGCCTAGGAGTCGAAGCCCCCTTGCGTCGGTCGCTGGCGGAGCATCTCACACACCATCTGTAGCACGTTGTGCATGCTGAGGTCCCCCAGGTTGACGCGGCGCGTCGTGGATGCCGTGGGCGCCTCCCAGTCGCCTTGCGCCTGTGCGACGCTGGTGGTTGCGACGGTGGAGACGATGTTGACGATCTGGTACGAGCCTCCTCGTACCATAATGCCCATACACATGCTTCCGGCCGCTGTGGTATGACGGTTGGAAGCCAGCTCGACGAGGCTCGAAGAAGCTTGTTGGGCGCAGCCCATCGGAGCAGCGAGGCTTAGGGAAGATGAAGCTTAGAGAAGACCATGACACGCCCCCTACTTGGTGCGCCAAATGTCGTATTTTGGGCTCCGCAAAACCCTTAAAGATTCGAATACACGGGCGTGTACGCAGATCTCTCTCGAGCTCACCTCACCTAGCTTGCTACTCGCTGGGGATGGCCGAGAACTCACTCGATGGTGAGGAAGACACAGAACATGGCAGTTTACCCAGGTTCAGGCCGCTAAGAAGCGTAATACCCTACTCCTGCTTTGGTGGATTGCCTCTCGTGGAGGTTGGTGGATGAACTAGTACAGTGTTCGAGGGCCTCTGGAGGGTAGGTGGCCTATGTGTGGTGCCAGTGGGCAAATGAATGAATCGGGGTGGATCAGATCGGATCCCCCTCTATGAAATAACCTATCCTCTATATGTAGCTATGGCCCGGGTCCTCTTCCCTTATCGCAAGGTGGGAAGGGATCCCACAACGGCCAATCTTTAAAGGGGAACACGGGAACATGCTCCCCTGCCCCAAAGGTGGTCTTCGCCTGCAAAAGTGGTTGTCAACGCAGCATGGACGGGTCCAAGGTAACGTTCGTCCTGCCGGCGGGCGACGATGGCCTTGTTGCACCAGAATGGAAACCTTTGGGAGATGCCTTCGGAACCAGCATACGTCCTTCCCTCCTTTGCACGAAAGGGGAAACTGCTTTGTCATGCAATCCGCTGCCCATCTGTCCTTTCTCCACGTCATCCTTGACTCCTGAGGCTGGGTCTTGCCTCGGAATCTCCGCCGCTCCGGAGGGGTCCTGAGGAGGCCCCATGCAGTTCTTGAAGTTGTTCCTCCTCGCAAGGCCTGGCCCATTGTGAGGGCCTTGCCTTGAGTGGTGCCGGGCCAATTGGTTTCTGGTCGATGAGATGGGCCAACCCTGCGCCGCAGGCAGGCACGTCTGTGTACCCCCATTTTCAGAACGCTGCCAGTTATATTGGTAAGGATCTTCCGACATGTGGTGTTTGCTTAGGATCTTTTGCTAGCCAAAAATTCGTACCAAGTAGAGATACTACTCATGCATCCAAAAACCATTAAACCCAGTTTCCTGCCATGAGTCTCCACCATGCCTACCTATTTATTGAATAAGCCCCTTCAAGTAAGTTGTGATCGGTGCAAAAAGGCAATAAAAATTGCTTCTAAATGTGTTTGATCATTTAGTGTAAGAGAAAATTGACATTGTACAAGCTTGTGATGGCAAAGTAATAAAAATAACACACTGCATAATAAAGGTTGCTATCGTAAGGGAAAATATAACGTGACGTTTTTTGGCATAAAGGGATTGTGCATACAAAACTAAAAAGTGCATGACAACCTCTTCTTCCCTCTGTGAAGGGCCTATCTTTTACCTTTCAGACTTCAAGTATTTACTTTTATGCAAGAGTCAATAGTATGCATCCTCATTTCAACCTCAATTATTCTCTAGTTCCCAAGCATCATGTGGTGGGGAAATATCTAGGCACATATGGCTAGTCAAATACATTTGATCATGACTTATTATTTTTTGATAATTATCTCTACGATAAATGAGTTGGAAGGCAAAACATTAAGCCCCTATCTTTCTCTGTGTTTGACGGATGCCATTTGTTCTAAAAATATGCTTTGAGTACTAGTAATCATAGAAGACTATATGATGATTGAGTATGTGGAGCTCTTACTTAGACTTTGTTGAGAATAAGTTGAACTGCAATTGTTTGGTGAGTAAGAACATAGGTTGTTAAGTTTTAAGAGAGTTCATTGTTTGAACCATAACATTTGAATTGGTTGCTACTTTATCATGATGAGTTTTATGAGAAAGAGTTGTTGTTATGATGCTAGAAAAAGTTAGTGAAATTATCATTGAACAAACTTATGCACTATGCTAGCATTCACACTTCATAAATTATTTCTTTTATGATTTACCTACTCGAGGACGAGTAGGAATTAAGCTTGGGGATGCTGATACGTGTCCAATGTATCGATAATCTATGAAGTATGCACGCCATGTTTGCCTATGTTTACAATACTTTTATATGGTTTTTCTGCACTTTATATGATTTATTTAGAACTAACCCGGACTGACGTTGTTTTCAGCAGAACTACCGTGGTGTTGTTTTTTGTGCAAAAATAAAAGTCCTCGTAATTGGACGAAACTTATTGATGATTTTTTAGAAGAAAAGAGAAATAACGGAGCAAAGAACCACCAGAGGGGGGCCCCCTTGTTCCCACTAGACACCACGCCGCACCAGCCCCCTAGCATGGGCTGATGTCTAGTGGGCACCTCGTGGCTCATCTTGGCGCGATTCCAACGCCCAAAAATCATATAAATATAAAAACCTCCATAAGTAACCCTAGACGAGAAGTTCCGCCGCCACAGGCCTCTGTAGCCACGAGAAACCAATTTGGAGACGTTCCAGTACCCTGTCGGAGAGAGTAGTTCATCTGTGGTGGCCATCTTCATCATCCTGGCGAAGGCCATGACAAATATTGAGTATTCCACCCTCGGGGCTGAGGGTTTGTACGAGTAGCTATGCCCTTAATCTTGGTCTTCCTTGTTCTTGAGATGGCATTATCTTGATATATCACAGGCCTTGTTAATATAGTTGGATCATATGGTGTTTGTCCCATGCTATTGTTGTGATGAATTGACTCTTTCTCTTTAAGATCTTGTTATGTTGGATTGAACATTCAGGTTTTAGGGCACATGATATATGTCTTGCATGCGGATACCCGTAGTGACATTGGGGTATTCAAGTGATTCAGTTGATATATGTTGTGGCATCAACTCGCAGATTCCCGAGGTGACATTTGGGTAATTGATGACGAGTTGATGTATATGCTTCTCGCCCCTCGTTGGACCCCAAGTGGAAGGTAGAGATGTAGTGAGCAGCATATTTCCCTTACACGAAGACTGTAAGGTTTATCGAACCAGGAGGACTCCAAGGCTCAACAAGTAGGCGTCTTCCACCTTGGCGCTAGAAGAAGACATGGACCTGCATACACAACAAATAACTTTGCTCCCAACGATTACACAGAGGTTGTCAATCTCTCTAGCCTTGTAGTTTGCAAAGGTTCAAAACACAAGCGGGAAGGTAATAGTGATTGCAACAAAAAAGTAAATAAAGCGGTAAATAGTGGAGGTGTAAGCAATGATGGTGATATGGACCGGAGTCACATGATGTTCACTAGTGATGTCTCTCCCAAAAGACGATAAACAACTATGCTAGGGTAAACAAATCACAGAATTATGATCGCACCACAATGCTAATTATGCTCCTTGATAGTGTGAGGTTCAATAGTAATGGGCAGTACGCTAAGACAAGTAGACCATTTATTCATCAGCATCTAGTTACTAATCATCCACCTTGAGATATCTATCAAGAACATCTCTCCGGTATTAAGTTGCGAGCCCCACCCAAAGTGTAAACTCAAAGCAATGGACAACTACATTAACGAACTATGCATAAGGTAAACAATCCTTGCAACCGTGGTCACAAGCACCGTCGTTTTCTCCCTGGTGGCAACAAGCACATCCCCTAGTCTCATGTTTCTGTCACTCAAGCTAGACATCGAGGGGCCCGAACCTAGAATCATGCATAACGCTCCCTCTTGGAGTTACGATCTACTACTTGGCCAAAGCAATCAAAAGAAACGGAGAACATGCATGAATCACTAAGGAACATAATATAAAAGGATAATCAAATATATAATTCATAACAATCTAAACATAATCTCATAATCCATCGGATCCCAACAAACCGAGCATAGCAAAAGCAAGAGAATTACATAGATGCCTTGATCATGTAGGGCAGCTCACAAGGACTAACTATTGAAGCACAAGATTGGAGAGAAGACATCACATAGCTATTGGTCATGGACTCATGGTCCAAGGAAAACTATTCAAGACACATCCGGGAAGCCTCCATGGCGCTGGAGAAGGTCCTTGAGGTCAATCCTCCCTCCGGCAGGGCGCCGGGAAGGGGTCTCCTGATGCTCGCAATCTTGGAAGCGCTGCGGCGGCGGAACGATGGAGAATTTTGCGATTCCAGAAAGCGTGAGAGGGTTTCCTAACGGAAGTCTAAATGTATGCCAAAGTAGGGCACTGGAGGAGGTGGGGCCCACCCAGGCGACCTCTTGGCGTGGCATGGGCCATGACCGCGCCAGCAGGCTGCCTGGGAGGCCCCTGCCCCCCCCCTCTGGCCCCCCTTCAGTGATCTCGAAGCTTCTATTTCGCTTCTTTTTTTACATATTTTTCTTGATATTTTTTCAGGCTTCGGAAAATTGGGTAAAAGCCCGTGCAAAATAGACATCAGCAGACAAAAACTGGCACTGGGTGCACTGAGTTAGTAGGTTAGTCCAAATATGTGTAAAATGATATAGAAGTGTAGCAAAACATATAACAATGTCACCCAAAAGATCATGGAACAAGCAGAAATTATTGATACGTTTGGGACGTATCAGTAATCTAGGCATAGGGGTTGATTGCACGGTTTCATACTGTGTTCTCCGGTTGAAATCTTGGTGTGATACTCAAAGTTCTTTGTCTTGGATTGAGTATTTTGAATCTAAATTTGTTATGGTGTTATTTTAGTACGAACTCTTGATAGGTCAATCGGAAAGGATAACTTGTTATCTTACTACAAATTCTTGGAAATATTGATCGAAAAGAATAACTTTGAGGTGGTTTTGTACCCTAAAATAATTTATTCTTATGTTCTCTGCTAGATAGAAACTTTGGAGTGATTATTTATCGCACGTTGAGGGATAGTTATATGATCTAACTATGTTAGCATTGTTTTGCTCTAGCAAAAGTACGGACCCTAGGCCTCATTTTCAAGCATTGCAATACCATTTATGCTCACTTTTCTTACTTGCTAACTTGCTGATTTTATATTTTCGGATTACAAAATCAATATCTACTATCATTACTACACTTGTATCACCATCTCTTCACCGAACTAGTACACCTATACAATTTACCATTGTATTTGGTGTGTTGGGGACACAAGAGACTTTTCGTTATTTGGTTGCAAGGTTGTTTGAGAGAGACCATCTTCATCCTACGCCTCCCACGGATTGATAAACCTTAGGTCATACACTTGAGGGAAATTTTCTACTATCCTACAAAACTCTGTTCTTGGAGGCCCAACATGAGTCTACAAGAACAAGTTGTGTATTAGACATCAACGGGCACGCCGTCCTCACCCAGCTCGAGGTAATACGTGTCCGGCGACGTATAACTAGCGAGATCTTTGGCCCGAATGGCAATGGCCTCGTCGTGCCGCACCAAGTCCGCCCGCGCCTCCACCTGCATGGTGGCCACCTGTCCTAGGCTGAAGTCTGGGTACCAGGAAAGAGCAAAGGCCAACGCCATCCGAGCATCGCCCCTCGCCGCCGACGCCCTCCACGTGTCGAACTGCCCCACAACATGTTCAAGCCAACACGCCACCCGGCCGACGGGAATCTCTGCCGCCTGGTCAGGCCAGAGAGCATGGATGAGGCTTGTGCCCGCCGCTTGGAGTAACTCATAGTTCGCGTGCATATAGGTCAGTCACACCTCATAGTCGAGCGCAACCTCCTCCATCACCCAGCGGGCGTCCTCATCCACCTCGCACCCTTCCCAGTCCAGTTCTTCCCGGCGGACAGCCATGGCCCGCTCCGCCCACGGATGAGTCTCTAGGAAATGAGTTGGCCCGACAGAAGATGATAAGACAATAAGTCGACGGAACATAACCAACAAAGACCAAGACGGTTACCGACAAAGATCTTGTCGACCTCGTGGAAGAGCTTGAGTGCGGTGGCTGCCTCTCGCTCCACCCTCGCCTTGGCCGCCTCCGCCCAGCGGACCTCCTCTTCAAGCCAAGCGACCTCGGCATGGAGGGTATCTGCCTCCTACCCGTTGAGGTCGACGCTTGCGATGCTGCCTCCTTCATCGTCGTATCCTGCTGGAGTGCCCCGGTGAGCCACTCCACCTCCGCCCTCAGTTGTCCTGCGACTGCCCGCTCAGCCTCAAGGTCCCTTCCCATCCGGTCGTGGTCGCTAGCGACCTTGTCGCGCTTGTCCTGGATGTCTGCAAGTGAGCGGCGCAGCTCCGCCACCTCGGCCTAAAGGATGGCCTCCTATGCGTCAAAATACCAAGTCAAGTGCCGACTCAATTAAGAAACATCTAAAGCAAAAAATATTTTGCCTGGCTGCCATGCAACAGTGTAGCCGGCCCAAATCTCGGAGACTACACCCAGTGGCTGCGCTTGCACGCACCCACCAATTCGAAGACATACCTCGGGCCTTCTGCACCTCAGCCGTCCAGTGATTGATCTCCTTCCGGACCTTAAAATACGAGTTCTTGCTGAAACGGCACAGCACGGCCACCTCCTTCTAGAGCGCATCACGTTTCACCATGTCTGCCTACTAGGAATCCACGAGAGAAGATTAGAAGATAGAAGAAGATTTGACCCGGTTGCCATGCAGCCGTGCAGCCAGCCCGAATCTCGAGGACTACACCCAATGGGTGCACTCACGCACCCCTCTGAAAAACACACACAAGGCGAAAAAAATACATGGCCTACCTGAACCGCCCTCTCCACTAGCTAGAAGTTGCTCACTGTCGACTGAGCAAAGCCGACTATCTTGTGGTGGTACCTCGTCACCACGTTCGCCACGCCGGCTGACACGATGGCTTGTATGCCCGCCGAGGAACTTGCCCCGGCCATCCCTGACACGCGACTCAATTTTTCCCACTCGTCCAAGATGGCGGACATCGACCGGCCCGTTAGGGCGACCCTGCTGGTACCAGCCCCTCCTGGCACCACGAGTCTCGGCCGCACCGACGAAGTAACCAGGGCCCGATCGTCGCCGCTCCAAACCTCACACTCGGCTCGACACTCCTCGTCGGACGCCGAACTTAGAACATCCTCCACCACCGACTCCACGGCTGACACCACCTCCATCTCCGGGGTTGGCTCCCGTTGCATCTCCGTGCATGCTGACGAGACCTCTGAGGCACGAGCATCGGGGGTCACTGGCGTCGTGGTTCCGGTCGTCGCCCTGGAGGAACGACCACTTGAGTCGGCTGCCTTGGCCGCCACGACCACCGCCTTGGACGCGCAAAGTTGGGTGGCGCTCTCCCTTTCGAGCCACACCGTCATCGTGTGCTCCATGACTAGTTTTGTAGCAGCCTCGCCCCCAAGACCCAATGGGGCTACAAGCAGGAGTTTGATCGCCTCGCTGCCAAGAAGAAAGAGCACGAGCTCGGTACCACACTGAAAAGGAAAAAAGGAGAAGAGAGCAAGAGCTCCAAAGGAAACGTACCCCGAAACGAGGGGGAGCGGACGGCCGCCGTGCCTTGGGCCCCTCTGCATCGATGGATGGGGGCGCAAAGGCAATGCGACCGACCGAGCCTTCTTGGCGTCAAGAGGCGATAATTGGCCCTTCAACTGACCACTTCTCCCCGCACCGCTCCTTTGCCATTTAGCGACGGGGCATATGCACCACAGTCGGCTGGCTCCCAGTCGGGAGCTCTGTGCTCCCTCCTCAGCGGTAGCGCTGGGGTGGCTCCACTGCCACATGCAACGCATCCATGATATGCACATCGTCACCAACATCATCAGTCCAATCTTTCCAAATCACGTCGGGCAGGACTAACTAGATGTCCCAGCCCTGACGGCGGCAGCACGAGTCGGCACCTTCGCCTCATCCTCCTCCGCCTTCGACACTCCTGATTCATAGTCCTCGAAGTCGGACAACTCTCGGTCTGACCCAAAGAATCGCGGGTTCAGACAATCCGTTGTCAGCTGTCGGCTGAAAAACTGAAAAGAAGTACGACCACCCGTTAGCTACCATGATGAGAAACCAAGTGAAGTTTGCGTGGGTTTATTGCGACAATACGCCTCCATGCAGAACCACCACCCTTCAACGTCCAACCCAAATCGGGTGATGGCGTTTATCCTGGCGGCGATCTTGCCCGGCATCCGCTCGACGGCCGACAGCTTGCAGGGGTCCTTCCAAAGACCCATGTCGCAAATCCGGTATGGCTCCTCCTGCAGCGGAAGCACCCAACAAGACATGAAGGCCTCCACCAGGTTCGCAGGCATCAACTCCAAGGAGGCCTTGAGCTGCTTCACCTAACACGCGACCGCCATGACCTCATCGCTACGTACTTTGAGGTCCCAGTTCACGCCAGTCAGCGGCTCGTCGGTGAACGGCGGGTGGTTGGCCCAGTCTCGCTGTTCCCCGATGATTTGAACGTATAAGAAGGACCGTTGCCATTTCTTGAAGGAGTCGATCAACCTCATCCTTAGGAAGAGCGCATCACAAGAGTACGACACCTCCTCGTTCTTCTGCATGCAAAAGTGGAAGAACAGCCGGAACAAAGAAGGGTAGGGCCAGAAGCCCAAGTACCCCCCAAAGAACGTGGTGAGGCATGCAAGGTACAACACCGAGTTTGGCCCCCATATAATGCATGTGGAGCTCCAAGAGATCCAGAAACGATCACATGAAGCGGCTCGCCGGCAGCCCGAAGCCGACGGTGAAGTGTGTCCCGAAGACGACGCGTTCGCCGGGGCATGGCTCCGCCCCGCGCTCATCCCCTGGCACGCGCGCCTCCACCTGTTCTGCCGTCGGGATCCTATGTGTCCGCCGGAGGTACTGTATGTGGGCCTTCATGACCACAGAGCCCTCGCACGAGCCGGCGGGCGACGCGGCCATCTCGACATCGATCGACGGTGCGGCAGAGAAGAAGAAGCGAGAGACGCTCCCTCCAGCGGGTCGGCTGCAGCAGAGCGCTACGCACGCGAGGAGGGAGGAATGGTGGTGGTGAGCGTTGCGGGTGCAAGGAGGGAGGTGACGTGGCGATGAGCGCTGCAAGCGCGAGGAGGGAGGATGAACGGCAGCGAGCTCCGGGGCGCCACAAGCGAAGGTGGGAGACGAGGAGTGGGACGGCAATGGCGGTCTCGACCGCTCCTCCTCCCCCTTTTAAAGCCCTCGAAGACGTGGGGGCATGGGATCAGTTACGCCCATGCCACCCAATAACCAATTATGCCCGCACGCATTAATTGCATGGGGCATCCCGACCGGCAGCCTACGACCAAAAAAGATCGTGTCCGCGGGTCGAGGCTTGGCACGCTAGGCCTGCGATGACATCCCTTCACGCGTGTCGTGGCGGGACCGCCACCCATGACCAGGCCACGCATGGCGCACGCCAGCCGATGCCAAACCTGAAGCGTTGTCATAGGACCCCCAGGCGCAGCGGCGTCCGACTGGCCCTCAGCCGGCTGCCATACCAGCCATCCCGCAGTGAGACATCCTGCCCATCATCTATGGCGGGATCATCAACTCCAACAACAATCGATCTCTTGGGGGGCACTAGCCCCTCTCATCCGGAGGACTCCGGACCTCAACGGTTTTGGGGGCTACTGACGGGGTAATGGCCCCTGGGTATACCAAAGCAGATGAAACCCGTGTGGACATCGCGTTGTTGGCGGCTAGCGACAACCGGCCCGTCGGGCTGGTACCAACCGCAACTAGTGGGTCAGCGCCCGTCCCATCTGGTCGTACTGATGTACGATGAGAAGATGAGAACTATGATGTTAGCGCATGCATGACTACAACACATGCTAACATGTCCGGTGAGGCTACATGACGTCAGGATCCAAGAGGCAGCTAGCGAGGCTACACGGCCACCGGTCTCTCCTGATGCTGATCGGGCAAGGCGACCGTGTAGCCATGCTTGCACCTACCCACTCCATGATGACCGACATGTTGACAACTGTGGCGCTCGAACGGTGGGCCTCGCGCCGGACAAGACTCGACAACAGGTGGGGCCCACGGCCAGCCGGAGAGGCTGGCAGCCGAGACCCGCCCCTTTCTTTCCCCCGCTACTATACACGTCCAACTAGCCTATAAAGCCGAACAACAGCCCGCATAGAGAGGGGCTGGCCAGCACATGATTAATCAAACAACCCCCACGTAACACATCCTATAGAGGCAACGAGACCGGTAGCGAGAGCTCCATCTCCTTCCTCATGAATAGCTCGAGGAGCACCCATCTATTATGATCACCTATAGTCACACTGGTGGTACTAGGGGTTTTACCTCATCGGAGGCCCTCAGCCTGGTTGGATCAGCGTCATGTGTCTTTCGCCTTCACCCATTCCTAGACGTTGTCAGCGCCCGTCGGCCCTAAACCATAATCTAAGCACCCCCCGTGGCATCTGCAACGGAAATACCATGACATTCTATTAGTGTGTGATAACATGATTATTTATTCTATAATAATTATGTTTTTATGTTTTAATTAGTGTTTGTACCAAGTAAAGTCTTTGGGATGATTTGCATGATGAGTAGAATTGATACGGTGCAAAATAGAAACTTTGACGCCTAGTGAAGAATTTCTCTGATTTTACTATAACGTATTTTTAAGTTGAAGTTTCTACATAGTGCTGATATACAAATTTGCCAAGTTGTCCCAACTTTTCAGAATTTTTGGAGTTACATAACTATGGCAATTAAATATATTACTACACACTATTATGTTTAAATAGATTCTATTTTTGCATGCATAGTTTGCTTGTTTTGATTGTGCTATGGATTATATCGGGGGTATAAGACATGGAGAAGTTAGAATATAGTACCTTATGCTAAAATAAAATAAAAATCAATTTACAACAGTACGTAATAGTGTTTATTATGTTGCCTATACTAACGGATCTCACGAAGTTTTGTTGAGTTTTGTGTGATTGAAGTTTTCACGTTTTGGGTATTATTTCGATGGACAAAGAAATGAGAAGTGGCAAGAGCCTAAGCTTGGGGATGTCCAAGTCACCTCAAGGAAATATTCTAGAAAGACTCAAGCGTATAAACTTGGGGATGCCCCGGGAAGGCATCCCCTCTTTCGTCTCAATCCATCGGTATGTTACTTGGAGCTATATTTTTATTCATCACATGATATGAGTTTTTGCTAGGAGCGTTGTTTTCTTTTGTTTATTTTTACTTCAAGTTTGCCACAATCATTGTTTGCTGGACACACTTATTTGATAGAGAGACACCATCATCATGATTTGTTAGAATACTCTATGTGCTTCACTTATATCTTTTGAGATTAGAAGTTGCTCTAGTACTTCACTTATATCTTTTTGTGCACGGTGACATGTAGATTTTGTAGAAATAGTATGCTCTCGTTCACTTACATTTGTTTGAAAGTTAGTAAATAATGACAGTAATTTTCATGGGTCATAATACTATATAAAAAATAATGAGTGTTCAATACCTGATAATTAAAACCATGATGTAGCACATATAGAGAAATTGTGGTTAATGATATTGATGTGGTGATATGAAAAGGTGTGGGTGCATAACTATTAATTATGAGAGGTGTTGATATTAAGAGATGTTGAAACTTCTTGAACGTCAAAAAAATTAAAAGGGCATGGTGATGATGTATGAGCATTTCTATTCCTCGTTGAAAACCTAGTGTTGTTTTGAGTCGGAGTCGCACCATGGTTAATTTCTGCCAACCCTCTCCCTTGGGCATGGTAGTAGTACTTTGATTTGTGATAAGACTAATACAACTTTGCAATAAGTATATGAGTTCTTTATGACTAATGTGACACCATGGACATACGCAATCTCACCTCCTCATATTTGCTAGCCTCTATAGTACCACGCATAGCCCATTCTCACCTCAAGGATTGGTGCAACTTTTGCCAGTGGATCCAAACCACGTGACATGATACGCTCTGTTGCATTTCCATAGCCATTCCGAGGTATATTGCCATGCAAATTCCATCATCACTTCACATGACTAGTTCGTTCATAATCATATTGCTTTGCACGATCATATAGAGCTGACATAGTATTTGTGGCAAAGCCGCCATTAATAATAGCATTTGTGGAAAAGCTACCAAATTTCATATGTCGAATACATGTCATGCTAGATCATTGCACATCCTGGTACACTGCCAGAGACATTCATATTGAAGTCATGTTGCTTCATTCATCATATCGAGTTATCCATGAGTTGTAAGTAAATAAAAGTGTGACGATCAGGATTATTAGATCATTGTCCCACTGAGGAAATAAAGATGGGGAGGCTAAATGATCCAACCATAAAAAATGAATGAAAGAAAAAGAGAAAAGGGACTTTGCTACTATACTTTACCACACTTGTTCCTCAAAGTGGCACCATGTTCATCATGTAGAGAGTCTCATGTTATATCATTCATATGCTAGTGGGAATCACAAAATTTATAAACTTGGCTTGTATATTTCGATGACGAGCGTCTTCAAAGGCCCGAGGTCTTCATGAGCAAGCAAGTTGGATGCACACCTCACCTAGGTTCAGTGGAGCTTTCATACACTTATAGCTCTAGTGTATCATTTGCATGGCAATCCCTACTCTTTGTAACAATATCTATCAATGGGTATCTCCACACCCCATTGGTACGCCTAGTTGATACGAGATTATCTTCTCCACCTTTCAACCCCTATGAAACCTACCACCTTACTCTATTCCACCTATATGCTATATCCAATGGCTCACACTCATGTATTGCGTGAAGAATAAAAAGTTGATGCATATTGAAAAAGTATGATCCAATTGCCTGACTTGGGAAGTGTGGTGCTTGACATTTTTAGTTATGTGGTGAAGATGGAGCCATGCCTTGCTAATATAGTAAAGATTGAAAGGGTTGAAACAATCTTTGAGGATCATACACTTTGAAAGATAAATTGTTTTGCTACTTATACTTATAAATATTGATGTGTTACCATTTGTTAATTCATTGTTTCTGACTGATCATACATGTATAAGCGTACATCATGGATAGCATGTCACATCAAAAATTATGTTTTTATCATTGACCTACTCGAGGATGAGCAGGAATTAAGCATGCGGATGCTTGATACGTCTCCACCGTATCTATAATTTTTTATTGTTCCATGATATTATGTTATCATTACAGAACACTTATTAGGCACTTATCTACCAACTTATATCATTTTTAGCACTAACATATTGATCCAGTTCCCAGTGCTAGTTGTTGTTTTCTACATGTTTTTCTACTTTTTAGGTTCGAGTATCAAACGAAGCCCAATTGACCTGAAACTTTTTGTGAATTCTTTATGGACCAAAGGAAGACCGTGGAGTATCGCAAGATGGACGGGGAGGCACACAAGGCCCCCACAATCCATCAGAGCGCGGCCTGGCGGGACACGGCATGATGGTTTGTGGCCGCCTCGTCACTCTCCCGACCCCGTTCTCAGGCTTAAGAAAATCCTATTTACCCTAAAAACTCTAGAGGAGGTCCCAAAACACTTTTTACGTCACCGCAAATCTCCGTTCCGATAGGAGGCCATATAGAGCTCCTTTCGGGCACTCTACCGGAGGGGGGTCGATCAAAGAGGGCTTCTTCATCAACCTGGCTGCCGTCATGATGATGTGTGAGTAGTTCGCTGTTGGGAAGCTTTGCATGGGAAACAAAAAATTTCCCACGCAGACATAAGATCTATCCATGGTGATAACCATCTATGTGAGGAGAGAACAAATCCACATACCCTTGTAGACCTCTAAGCGGGAAGCGTTAAGAAACGCGATTGATGTAGTCGAATGTCTTCGCGACCTAAATCACAAGCCGTCCCGTGATCCAATCATGATCTAGCACCGAACGGACGGCAGCTCCGCATTCCGCACACGTACAATTTGACGACGATCTTCGCCTTCTTGATCCAGCATGAGGGGAAAATAAGTAGATGAATTATCCGACAACACGATAGCGTGGGAGCGATGTTGGAGGAGCTGATCCGGCAGGGCTACGCTATGCACTGCCCAACTAGCCTACGGGGTGTCACGAAGTAGTGGAGGGAGAGGGGATGCACTATGGCTTGAGGTGCGGCTAGCCTCTCTCCTCTCCATTATATATAGGTGGTAGGTAGGGTGGCTCCCTAGGGACCCCTAGGGTTGGCTGGCGGCGCACCAAAGGAGAATCCTCCTCCGCCAATTCGGTTTGGTGGAGGAGGAGTCCTCTTCCTAGTGGAATTTCCCCACCTCCTCTCTATTTGGCCGAATAGGCCCATGACGTTGGAACCTAGCCCACCAGGGGCCACCTCTTGGGTCTATGTGGTCCCCTCCGGGTGGGCGGCCCCTCCCTGTGAACCCCGAGAACCCATTCGTCACTCCCGATACTTTACGGGTAATACCCGAAAACTTTTTGGAACCCGAATGCATCTTTCCTATATATCAATCTTCATCTCCGGACCATTCCGGAACTCCTCGTGATGTCCAGGATCTCATCCGGGACTCCGAACAACATTCAGTTACGAACATACATAAGTCATCTATACTTAAACATCATCGAACCTTCAGTGTGCACACCCTGCAGGTTCGAGAACTATGTAGACATGACGTGAGATACTCTCCGGTCAATAACCAATAGCGGGACCTGGATGTCCATATTGGCTCCTACACATTCTACGAAGATCTCTATCGGTTGAACCACTATGTCAAAGATTCAGTTAATCCCGTATATTATTCCCTTTGTCCTTCGGTATGTTACTTGCCCGAGATTTGATCGTTGGTGTCTCTATACCTTGTTCAATCTCGTTACAAGAAAGTCTATTTACTCGTTCTGTAACACAAAATCTCGTGACTAACACTTTGGTCACATTGCTTGCAAGGCTTGTTGTGACGTTGTATTACCGAGTGGGCCGTGAGATATCTCTCCATCACACGGACTGACAAATCCCAGTGTTGATCCATGCTAACTCAACACACAACTTCGGAGATACCTGTAGAGTACCTTTATAGTCACCCAATTACATTGCGACATTTGATACACACAAGGTATTCTTCCGGTGTCAGTGAGTTACATGATCTCATGGTTATAGGAACATATACTTGACATGGAGAAAACAGTAGCAATAAACTGATACAATCACATGCTACATTCATAGTTTGGGTCTTCTCCATCACATCATTCTCCTAATGATGTGATCTCCTTATCAAGTGACAACTCTTCTCTATGGTCAGGAAACCTTGACCATCTTTGATCAACGAGCTAGTCCATTAGAGGCTTACTAGGGACCATTTGTTGTCTATGTATCCACACATGTATTTCAGTTTATAATCAATACAATATTAGCACGGATAATAAATGATTATCTTCAATAAAGAAATATAATCTAGAGTCATATTTCCAATAGTCTCCCACTTACACTAGAGTCAATAATCTAGCTCACATGACTTATGTGATTTACATTGTAATGAACATAACACCCATACAGTTCTGGTGTTGATCATGTTTCCCTCGTGGAAGGGGCTTAGTCAACGAGTCTACATCATTTAGATCCGTGTGCACTTTGCAAATACTTATGTCCTCCTCCTTGATGTAATCACGGATTAAATTGAAACGTCGATTTATGTGTGTGGTCCTCCTGTGAATCCTTGGTTCCTTGGCTAGAGCAATGGCACAAGTGTTGTCATAGAACAGAGTCATTGGATCCAATGCACTGGGCACAACTCCAGGATCTATCATGAACTTGTTCATCCAATCACCTTCTTTAGCCACCTCTGAGGCAACTATGCACTCCGCTTTGCATGTAGAATCAGCTACCACGCTTTGCTTGGAACTGCACCAGCTTACCGCACCCCCATTGCGAATAAATATGTATCCGATTTGTGACTTAGAGGCATACGGATTAGTGTCATAGCTTGCTTTGACGTAATGCTTGACGACGAGCTCTTTATCACCTCCATAATTGAGAAACATTTCCTTAGTCCTTTTCAGGTACTTTAGAATATTCTTGACCATTGTCTAGTGTTCAATTCCTGCATCACTTTGAAACCTTCCTCCATACTTATGGCAAGGCTGACATCAGGTCTTGTGCAAAACATGTCATACATGATAGTGCCTATGGATGAAGCATAGGGGACAACACTCATATTTTCTCTATCTTGTGCAGTCATCGGGCATTGAGTCTTACACAACTGCATACCTTGTAACACATACAAGAACCCTTTCTTGGATTGTTCCATTTAAACTTCTTCAAATAACTTTATCAAGGTATGTGCTCTGTGAAAGTCCTATTAAGCGTCTTGATCTATCTGTATAGATCTTGATGCCTAATATGTACACAGCTTCTCCTAGGTCCTTCATTCAAAAACTTTTATTCAAATAATCCTTTACGCTTCCCAAAAGTTCTATATCATTGCCAATCAGCAATATGTCATCCACATATAATATTAGAAACGTTATAGAAGTCCCACTCACTTTCTTGTAAATACAAGCTTCTCCGTAAACTTGTATAAACCCAAAGGCCTTGATCACCTCATCAAAGCGTTGATTCCAACTCTGAGATGCTTGCACCAGTCCATAAATGGATCGTTGGAGCTTGCATACTTTGTCAGCATTCTCTGGATCGACAAAACCTTCTGGTTGCATCATATACAACTCTTCCTTAAGGAAACCGTTACGGAACGTTTTTTACATCTATCTGCCAAATTTCATAATCGAAATATGCATCTATTGCTAACATGATTCTGACGGACTTAAGCATCGCTACGGGTGAGAAAGTCTTATAATAGTCAACTCCTTGAACTTGTGAAAACCTCTTTGCCACAAGTCAAGCTTCATAGACGGTAATATTACCGTCTGCGTCCGTCTTCTTCTTAAAGATCCATTTATTCTAAATGGCCTTCCGCCCTTCAGGTAATACTTCCAAAGTCCACATTTCATTTTCATACATGGATCCTATCTCGGATTTCATGGCCTCTAACCATTTGTTGTAATCCGGGCCCACCATCGCTCTCCATAGTTTGTAGGTTCATCATTGTCCAACAACATGATTGATAAGACAGGGTTACCATACCACTGAGGAGCGGTACGGGCCCTTGTCAACCTACGAGGTTTGATAGTAACTTGATATGAAGCTACATGGTCATCGTCAACAGCTTCCTCTTCCACATAAATATCTTTCTGTGTTGCGCCACTTGCTAGTCGAAGTATAGGTCCTATAACCTTATCAAGTTCTATCTTCCTCCCACTCAATTCTTTTGAGAGAAACTCTTTCTCAAGAAAAGCTCCGTTTTTAGCGATAAGCACTTTGCCTTCGGATCTGAGATAGAAGGTGTACCCAACTGTCTCTTTTGGGTATCCTATGAAGACGCATTTCTCCACTTTGGGTTCCAGCTTTTCAGGCTGAAGCTTTTTGACAAAAGCATTGCATCCCCAAACTTTAAGAAACGACAACTTTGGTTTCTTGCCAAACCAGAGTTCATATGGCGTCATCTCAACGGATTTTTATGGTGCCCTATTTAAAGTGAATGCGGCTGTCTCTAATGCATAACCCCAAAATGATAATGGCAAATCGATAAGAGACATCATAGAACGCACCATATCCAATAAAGTACGATTACGACGTTCATACACACCATTACGCTATGGTGTTCTAGGCGGAGTCATGAAACAATTCAACATTTTTTTAAGTGAGTGCCAAACTCATAACTCGGATACTCTCCTCCTCGATCAGATTGTAGGAATTTAATCTTCTTGTTACGACGATTCTCTACTTCACTCTAAAATTGTTTGAAGTTTTCAAATGTTTCAAACTTGTGTTTCATCAAGTAAATATAACCATATCTACTCAAATCTTCACTGAAGGTGAGAACATAATGATAACCACCGCGCGCCTCTATGCTCATTGGCCGCACAAATCAGTATATATGATTTCCAATAAGTCACTTGCACGCTCCATTGTTTCGGAGAACGGACTGTTAGTCATCTTGCCCATGAGGCATGGTTAACATATGTCAAGTGATTCAAAATCAAGTGACTCCAAAATCCATGAGCATGGAGTTTCTTCATGCGTTTTATGCCAATATGACCTAAGTGTCAGTGCAATAAGAAAGTGGTATGTAACATCCCAAATTTTGGAATGTTAATATAAGTATTAGATTGATTGTTTGTTTGTTTGAGTGATTGAAACTTGAGTGAAGTTTGAAACTTCTTAAAACTTTTGAATGAGAGGGAATAAAATGGCTTTCCCTTTTTCCTGTGAATTCAAATTCATCCATTTAAAAACAGTGAGAGAAGACAGCATGACTTCTTCAACTATAAAGAATTTGAATCCATGTGGCATTTGAATATCTTTCGATTTTTGCTTTGCATTTTATTCACTCACGGAGTGCCGGGAACATTATCTTGCCAAGCAAGAAAAAGAGAGGAGGAACATGACCCTCCAAACCAGGGGTATTTCTTTGAAATATTTGAACCACAAAACCCAAGATTTATTTGAAAAATAATTGCAAAAAAGAAAATAAATGATTTAGGGATTTTTCTGAAAAAACATTTTTTTGAAGTATTTAATTTGGTCGTGGAAAAATGTCCATCTTTTAGAGTTTATTTTTCTGATAATTTTAATATATATATATAATACCCCTATATTCTGAGTATAATTTATTTCATTTTTATCGTTTTGGTTTCCTGTTTTTGAAAAAAAGGAAAAAAATCTCATTTAATTGGAAATTCCTCGCTCGCCCATTATGAGTTTCCAAACCTGGCCCGACACAGATCTTCTCCTTCCTCTCGTCACCCTCCTCCCGTGCTCAGGAACCATCCATGGCTGAAGAGACAGGAATCCTCTCCTTCCCGATCTCCATCTCCCTTCCTTCCCCGCACCTCCTCGCCCCCTATAAGAAACCCCACCCCGGCCGCGTTCCATTTCCCTCGCCACCATCCCGATCCTCCGCCTCCACGCCCCTCTACAGGAGCTCGCCGGAGCAGCCCCTACAGGAGCTCGCACCACCCCATCCCCCCCTCCAGCACCCCCTAGAACCCCCCCCCACTGCGCGCCCCCACCCCCCTGCCGCACCACCCCTACCCACCCCTCACCCCGCCGCGCCCCCTCCCTACCCCTGTCGTGCCCCTCCCCTCTCCGGAGCAGCCCCACTCGCCGGAGCTCTCCAGCCCTGCCCAGCCTCGGTGAGCTTTCCCCTCACCTCTCTGTTTTTTTTGTTTTTTTAACTTTAGATCTAGATCCAACATTGTAGGATTAGAGGAGCATACCCCTGATACGTCTCCATCGTATCTACTTTTCCAAACTCTTTTGCCCTTGTTTTGGACTCTAATTTGCATGATTTGAATACAACTAACCTGGACTGACGCTGTTTTCAGCAGAATTGCCTTGGTGTTATTTTTTTGTAGAAATCAAAGTTCTCCAAATGTCCTCAAAATCTACGGGGAGCAGTTTTGGAAAACATAAAAAATATTTGTGCCAAGTTCCACCTAAGGGGGTGGGCTAGTGGGCCACAAGCCCTGGCTCCGCCACCACCCCCATGGTGGCGGTGGGCAGGCTTGTGGGGCCCACACGGCTCTGCCGCCCCAACCTCAGGTCTATAAGTTCACTTTCGTCCCAGAAAAAATAAAAAAGAGAAGTTTTTGTTGCGTTTGCGATACTGAGCCGCCGCCACCACATGTTCTTCATCTGGAGGGCAGATCTGGAGTCCGTGTTGTGCTCCGGAGAGGGCAAAATCGTCGCCATCGTCATCATCAACCTTCTTCCCTCTCCAATTCCATGAAGATCTTTGTCGTTCGTGAGTAATCTATTCGTAGGCTCGCTGGACGGTGATGAGTAGGATGAGATCTATCATGTAATTGAGTTAGTTTTGATGGGGATTGATCCCTAGTATCCACTATGTTCTGAGATTGATGTTGCTACTACTTTGCCATGCTTAATGCTTGTCACTAGGGCCCGAGTGCCATGATTTCAGATCTGAAATTATTATGTTGTCACCAATATATGTGTGTTTTAGATCCGATCTTGGAAGTTGTAGTTCCCTACTATGTGTTATGATCCGGCAACCCCGGAGTGACAATAACCGGAACCACTCCCGGTGATGACCACAGTTTGTGGAGTTCATGTGTTCACCAAGTGATAATAAGTTGGTCCGGTTCTTTATTAAAAGGAGAACCTTAATATCCCGTAGTTTTATTTTGGACCCCGCTGCCACGGGAGGGATGGACAATAGATGTCATGCAAGTTCTTTTCCCTAAGCACGTATGAAGAGACATGGAATGCATGCCTACATCACATTGACGAACGGGAGCTAGCCACATATCTCTCCGTGTTACAACTGTTGCATGATGAATATCATCCAAACAAATCACCGACCCATTGCCTACGAGTTTGTCCTACTGCTGTTGATACTTGTCTTGCTCTGCTGCTACTACTACTGTTGCTACTGCTGTTACTTGTCTTGTTCTGGTGCTACTGTTGCTACTACTGTCGCTTGCTACTGTTGCTACTTGCTACTGCTGTCACTACCGCTGTTCCTTGCCACTGTCGTGACTCGCTACTTTGCTGTTACTACTTTGCTTGCAGATACTAATCTTTCAGGTGTGGTTGAATCTGATAAATTCAGCTGCCAATACTTGAGAGTATTCTCTCACCTCCCGTCGTGCGAATCAACAAATTTGGGTCGAATACTCTACCCTCGAAAACTGCTACGATCCCACGCGCTGGTGGGCGTCAACAACATTCTTCTAGTTTCGATTGCCGGAGAGTGCTAACAACATTCTTCTGTAGCCGTTGCAAAGGGGAAGAACAGTTGACATCAAGCATTTTTTCGGCGCCATTGCTGGGGAGGTATTGCTATATTCTCTGAGTCACTTGGGATTTATATCTGCTGATCACTATGAAGAATCTGAAGGATCCAAAGACCAAAGTCTTGCCCTCAACTACGAGGGGAGGTAGGGAATTGCCATCTAGATCTGCACTTGATTCACCTTCAGTTATGAGTAAGTTTGCGACATCACCTGCTGCTAGAAATCTTGATATGTCGCCTGTGTTGGATACTATGCCTGATACTGCGAGAGATGCTATGCTTGATACTATGCCTGATGATACTATGCTTGATACTATGCCTGATGCTATGCCTGATACTGCTAGAGATGCTACTTTGCCTGATGTTCCACTAGGGGTATTCCTTGATGCTCATATTGCTAGAGTTACTGCCAATGCTCGTGATGCTTCTAATACTGCCGATACTATTGAGATAGAACCTGCTTTTGCTCCTGCTAAATCTAGCTCTCCTAGATATGAATTGCCTGATATACCTGAGGGTTATGTTATGGAGGAACAGATAGCTGAGGATTTTCTTGCGTGTAAGGATGCCTATGACACTGAGAAATTACTTCTCAAGTGGAAAGAAAAATCTCGGTAAGCTAAGATGAAATACGACCCGAAGTTTGCCACTTCACCTATCTTTATCACCGATAAGGATTATGAATTCTGTGTCGATCATGAGATAATCTCTCTAGTCGAATCTAATCCTTTTCCCGGTTATGAGTCTGACCCGGTCGTAGCCCATCTTGCCAAACTACACGATATAGCCACCCTTTTCACTAATGAGGAGAAGATCCGCCACTACTATATCCTTAAGTTGTTTCCTTTCTCTCTAAAGGATGATATTAAAGCCTGGTTTACCTCTCTTTCTCCTGGATGTGTGAGTAGTCCCCAGGAGATGGTCTATTACTTCTGTGAGAAATATTTCCCTGCCCATAAGAAGCAATCTGCCTTGCAGGAAATATACAACTTTGCTCAACTCCAAGAAGAGAGTCTTCTACAAGCTTGGGGAGGCTCGTCCAGCTACATAATGATTTCCCTGATCACCCTCTTAAGAAGAACGAGATACTTGATACCCTCTATAACGGACTTATCGATGCCTCTAGAGACCACCTAGATAGTTGTGCCGGTTGTGTTTTTAGGGAACGAACTGTAGAACAAGCTGAGACTCTACTGAATAACATCTTGATCAACGATAATGCTTGGACTATTCCCAAACCACCTCCTAAGCCAACTCTAAAGAAAAGAGGTATTCTATTCCTCAGTCCTGAAGATATGCAAGAAGCTAAGAAATCTATGCAAGAGAAAGGCATTAGATCAGAAGATGTCAAAAATCTACCACCTATCGAAGAGATCCATGGTCTCGATAACCCGATACAGGTAGTAGAAGTGAATTCTCTGCGTAGGTTTGATGTGAATGATATTCCTTTTGATAAACCTGCTAGCCTATGCTTTGATGAATTTGACAACTTTGTTGCCAAACAACAGAGTTTCAATGATTATGTTAGCAGACATTTGGAACAAAGTACTCGTATGCTTAGCCATTTAAGTGCTTGTGTAGATAGAAATGTCAACGATCTGAAGCTTCTGAGTAATCATGACTCTATGATTACTACTCAGGTAGAACAAGTACTTAAAGCTCAGAATGACCTGCTCAATGAATTAAATGACAACTCTGTCAGAGTCATTACTAGAGGAGGCAAAATGACTCACGAACCTTTGTATCCTGAAGGTCATCCTAAGAGAATTGATCAAGATTCTCAAGGAATCAATGCTGATACACCCAGTCATCCTAAGGAGAAGAAGAAGGATGATAGAAACCTACATGCCAGTTCACCAAATACTGTCACACTGGAAGAACCTAATGATATTTCTGTGTCTGATGCAGAAACACAATCTGGTGATGAACATGAACCTGGTGACAATAGGGACAGTGATGTTCATAATAATGCTCAATCTAGCAATGATGAGGATGTGGAGATTGAACCTACGGTTAATCCTGATAACCCACAACCTAAGAAATACGATAAGAATGACTTCACTGCTAGGAAGGATGGTAAAGAAAGAGAGCCATGGGTTCAGAAATCTATGCCCTTTCCTCCTAAGCGATCCAAGAAAAAGGATGATGAGGATTTTGAGCGCTTTGTTGAGATGATAAGACCCATCTTTCTGCAGATGCGATTAACTGATATGCTCAAGATGTCTCTGTATGCCAAGTATATAAAAGATATCGTGACTAATAAACGGAAGATACCAGATCTTGAGATCTCCACTATGCTTGCCAACTACACTTTTAAAGGTGGAACTCCTAAGAAACTTGGTTATCCCGGAGTACCCACTATACCTTGCTCCATTAAAGGAAACTACGTAAGAACTACCTTATGTGACCTTGGAGCCGGTGTTAGTGTTATGTCACTTTCTCTTTATCGTAGACTTGAATTGGATAAGTTGACACCCACTAAAATTTCTCTGCAAATGGCTGACAAATCAACTGCTTTCCTTATCGACATTTGCGAGGATGTGCCTGTTGTGGTTGCTAACACCACTATCTTAACAGACTTTGTTATCTTGGATATTCCTGAGGACGATGCCATGGCTGTCATCCTCGGAAGACCCTTTTTAAACACGACAAGGGCTGTTATAGATTGCAACAAAGGCAATGTCACTTTCCACATCAACGGTAATGAGCACACCGTGCACTTTCCGAAGAAACGATATCAAGTACATTGCATCAATGCTATCGAAAAGACATTATCGATTCTCATTGGGAGCTTTGAATGCCCTATTCCTCGTGTCAAGATGAAGTATGATTTTCTTGTTGGGGAGATACATATCCCCATTGAGGTGACTTAGTGTCTATTCGAAAATTCTCCGTTCTCTCTTGCGATTTGAGAAAGTTTTGATCAACCGCATTGACGGATTTGATCAACCGCATTGACGGATTTCTTTCGATGACCATGAAACAGATGAATCAAGGAGTCATATACCTCTGTTTTAAGCTTTCATTTTGTGTTGCTTAGAAGAAAAATGATAGAATTAGTTTAGCTTTTCCTGTTTTCTGTTTTAGCATCCCGGAGAAAAATACCTCGAAAATAAAAGTTCTCCGATCGTCCTGAAAATTTAGTATGGTTTTTTTGGAATTTTTTGAAAATTTCCGGGCCTGAGAGCTGGCATGGGATCCAGACCAGTGGGCCACAAGCCCTGCCACCGCCACCTACCCCCTGGTGGCAGAGTGCAACCTTCTGGGGCCCACAGGCACCCCCTCCACTCATTCCAGCTCTCAGCCTCTTCTTCCACCTCCAGAAAAAATTGTTTCGTAGCTCAAACCCGTGTTTTTGCTCATTTGGCTGTGATTTTCGATCTCCTTGCTCAAAGCACCATTCTCCAAACTGTTTTGGGGAAATTAGTCCTTGGTAAGTGACTCCTCCATTGGTCCAATTAGTTTTTGCTCTAGTGCTTTATCCTTCGCGTATTCTTGCTACCTTGGTGACCTTGTTCTTGAGCTAGAAATGTTGATTTTAGCAGGTCCCAAGTAGTTTTAGCGCGTGATACGGTCTCTAGCCACTAGTAGGAGTAGTTGCTACAAGGTGTGGTGGGTCTTTATTCACTCTTTCTCTTGAACTTCAAAAATTTCAGCAAAAGGAAATTATGTTCAGGAGGAAGTTTCATGGTGGTTCCTCAAGTAAGAAGGGTCCTTGTCTTTCTTTTCGGGAGCCCGAACCTTTTCAACTGAGGGACGCACCTGTACAACCATGTGAATGGCCTTCCGATGAGTTCATGATCGAAGCAGGTTTCAAGGATGAATTTGATACACTTGTCCGCAACGCCGGGTTAGAAGAATTCCTCTCATATAAATGTGAACAGTATGTTATGCTGACTGCCTCTTTCGTGTGTAGATTTAAATTTTCAGTTGGCCGTGACTCATCCATACTGTTTGATCTGTACGATAAATCCTATACCGTGGATTTGGAGGATTTCAATAGGATATGCAAGATACCCGATGGGGGTAGTATTAATGATCCTTCTAAGTCTTCGGTCAGAGACTTTGTCTCCAGTATAATTGTTGGAGAAACCAGAGATATCACGCAAGCCACCATAGGAAGCATCCATTTCCCTGCCTTGCACTACCTTGCCCTCTTCATAGGTAGGTGCATTAACGGCAAGGGTGCACATTGTCACCTATGCGCTTCCGACCTTAGTATCCTTAAGAGCGCAGTAACAGGTGACAGGAGCTTTAATATGGGAGCTATAATAGCAAGGAGGCTGAATAAAAATGCCAGTGAGGGGGATTTCTTTGGTGGAGTTTATGCTACACGCTTAGCAAATTTTCTTGGAGTATCCATCTGTCCAGAAGACCCTCCTCTCCGTACAGCCTACCTTGATCATGTCGCTCAAACACGCTACCAGTTCCTTGAGAGAGATCATGGATCCCTACTATACCGCTTGATATTTAACCGGCAGCGTGTTTTCCATATTACCCTTCCTACTCCTGCTTTCTTTGACTTTCAGGTAAAACGAAGATACTACATAAGCATAGGAGAGGCAGAGGAGTATGAGAGGGAGGCGACTGCTGCTCGACTTCGTGAGGCAGCTATTCAGGCAGTGGCTGCAGCGATCCCGTATAACACCCATTATGATTTTGGGTTTCGCCAGCACCATCCATGGGAGTAGACCAACCTAGGCCAAAAGCCTAAGCTCGGGGGAGTACGTGTTCTCACCGACTTTACATTCATGCTTATGCTTTCACTTCGTTAGGCGGTGTTCACACTTTGCCACTGTATTATACATGCTAGTTTATTTTTGTTTTCTTGTTTTCTTGTTTTGTGTCCTTTTGAGAAAACCCAAAAAGATTATTCTTTCTTCTTTTGCTTGTTGGGAGCTTTCCCGTGTAAATAGTTTTCTTTTTTTCTTTGGGTCAAGGTAGAAGATATTGGTTACAATGTTTATTGGTTCTTACATGCTTACCTGTTTATCTTTCATAGAGCCATATTACTTTGTCTTCTCCTTTGTGTTTGCCTGCAGATTCAGCTTAGTCCAATGCGCTTATTATTGTTCACATTGTTCGATCATGCAAATGAAAGGCAACAATGATGATATATGATGAAGTGACTAAGACTGAAAAGCTGGTATGAACTCTATCTATTTTGTTTTTGTAAATATTACTAGATTGTCGACCTAGATTTAGCTTTGTTGTGAGAGAACCATGTTTGCAATGACAACTTAGAGATCATAGTTTCGGATGCCATGCTTAGTTAGCTGAGAGTTTATAATGGTTTTTCTTGAATGCCAATATAGATTTTGAGATGACTTGGCGCATGTTCATGCATGTAGTTGAAACAAAATCAACATAGCCTCTATGATGTTCGTGTTCATGGTGATTTATATCTTCTTCATGCTTGCATTTAACGTTAGTCAAACTCATTGCATCTTGATGACTGTTGTCGCTCTCTAGTTTGTCGCTTCCTAGTCTATTGCTAGCCTTCACTTGTACTAAGCGGAATACTGCTTGTGCATCCACTTCCACAAACCCAAAAGTTTTTCCATGAGAGTCCACCATACCTACCTATTTGCAGTATCTACCTGCCGTTCTAAGTAAATTTGAATGTGCCATTCTCTAAACCTTCAAGAAATAATTTGTTTTGCATGCCCGAACCGCTCATGTGGTGACAGGGGGCTATTGGTATCTTCCATGCTAGGAGTGTTATCCTCGACATGTGTTTATTCACAGTCATTCACGAAAAAGGGGCCGGTAATTGGAATGCCCAGTTCCACGCTTAAATCGAAAACATAACTGTAAAACAAGACTCCCCCCGGATTGATGTTAGTATGGACGGTACCCGAGGATTCGGCTAGCCGTGAAGTGTGATTGATTGGTGGTGGGGGAGTTAAAACTTTACTTTTCTGTTTGGGAACCGCCTATAGAATGAGTAGCTTGGAAGATATTGAGAACTCTTGGTCATTGCGTTGACAATGAAAGCATGCCACCCAAAATTATTATCTATGTTTTCAAAGCTTGAGCTCTGGCACCTTTGCAAATCAATGCTTCCCTCTGCGAAGGGTCTGTCTATTTATTTTCCTGTTGAGTCATCCTCCTCTTATATAGGCACCAATTAGAGAGCACCTCTGTCATTTTTATGCTTTGCTTTTGATTGATATTGAGTATGACTATGACTGGATCTTCGTTGCTATGAATTACAATGTTTAGTCACCCTTGATCTTTGAAAGTGCTCTGCATTTATGTTTTGCGGTCTCGGAAAGATCTAGCGATATACCATCTATTCATATTGCTTCATGCTTGTTTTGATTGAAGTGTTGGTATTTGAAACTCATTATTATTTGCTCGTTAGATGATTATGCCATTGATATTAGTTTACCGTGAGACCTTTGTGTCACTTGCTTATGTGGTTAACTTGTGATCTTGCTGAAATTCTGGTTATGAGTTAGACATAGTTGCAACAACAAGATCAAACAGAGTTTGTCAAAGTTTTTCTTTCTCTCTCAGTTTGTCAACTAAGTTGCTTGAGGACAAGCAAGGTTTTAAGCTTGGGGGAGTTGATACGTCTCCATCGTATCTACTTTTCCACACTCTTTTGCCCTTGTTTTGGACTCTAATTTGCATGATTTGAATGGAACTAACCTGGACTGACGCTGTTTTCAGCAGAATTGCTTTGGTGTTATTTTTGTGCAGAAATCAGAGTTCTCCAAACGTCCTGAAAATCTACGGGGAGCACTTTTGGAAAATATAAAAAATATCTGCGCCAAGTTCCACCTGAGGGGGTGGTCCAGTGGGCCCCAAGCCCTGGCTCCGCCACCACCACCCCTGGTGGCGGTGGGCAGGCTTGTGGGGCCCACACGACTCTGCCGCCCCCAACCTCAGGTCTATAGGTTCACTTTCGTCCCAGAAAAAATAAAAAAGAGAAGTTTTCGTCGCGTTTGCGATACGGAGCCGCCGCCACCACCTGTTCTTCATCTGGAGGGCAGATCTGGAGTCCGTCTTGGGCTCCGGAGAGGGGAAATCGTCACCATCGTCATAATCAACCTTCTTCCCTCTCCAATTCCATGAAGCTCTTCATCGTTCGTGAGTAATCTATTCGTAGGCTCGCTGGGCGGTGATGAGTAGGATGAGATCTATCATGTAATCGAGTTAGTTTTGATGGGGATTGATCCCTAGTATCCACTATGTTCTGAGATTGATGTTGCTACTACTTTGCCATGCTTAATGCTTGTCACTAGGGCCCGAGTGCCATGATTTCAGATCTGAAATTATTACGTTGTCACCAATATATGTGGTTTTTAGATCCGATCTTGCAAGTTGTAGTTACCTACTATGTGTTATGATCCGGCAACCCCGGAGTGACAATAACCGGAACCACTCCCGGTGATGACCATAGGTTGAGGAGTTCATGTGTTCACCAAGTGCTAATGCGTTGGTCCTGTTCTTTATTAAAAGGAGAACCTTAATATCCCGTAGTTTCCTTTTGGACCCCGCTGCCACGGGAGGGATGGACAATAGATGTCATGCAAGTTCTTTTCCCTAAGCACGTATGACGACACACGAAATGCATGCCTACATCACATTGACGAACGGGAGCTAGCCACATATCTCTCCGTGTTATAACTGTTTCATGATAAATATCATCCAACCAAATCACCCACCCATTGCCTACGAGTTTGTCCTACTCCTGCTAATACTTGTCTTGCTCTGCTGCTGCTACTACTGTTGCTACTGCTGTTACTTGTCTTGCTCTACTGCTACTATTGCTACTACTGTCGCCTGCTACTGTTGCTACTTGCTACTGCTATCACTACCGCTGTTCCTTGCCACTGTCGTTACTCGCTACTTTGTTGTTACTACTTTGCTTGCAGATACTAATCTTTCAGGTGTGGTTGAATCTGATAAATTCAGCTGCTAATACTTGAGAGTATTCTCTCACCTCCCGTCGTGCGAATCAACAAATTTGGGTCGAATACTCTACCCTCGAAAACTGCTACGATCCCACGCGCTAGTGGGCGTCAACAACATTCTTCTAGTTTCGATTGCCGGAGAGTGCTAACAGCATTCTTCTGGTGCCGTTACAAAGCGGAAGAACAGGTGACATCAACCCCTTCATTTTTTTTAAGAACCGGTCAACCTATTAAGTTAACAAAGCGTTTTCTTACTTATCGGCCGTTTGTTAGTTAGCTCTAGCAACGCACAGATTCAGCCAATCAGAGCGTGCCATGTCATCGTTTCTTTTTCTATTTTAAATCTGTAACAGAAATAGTTCTGTTATCGTTTTCTTAATAACTTTTAATATACCAACCCAATGAAATTGATTCTTTTTGCATTGACCATACGGAACAATGTGGATGGCAACATTTGTAATAAAGTACTTTTGAATTGGAGTTTTGAGAAGAAATTAAGGATGTAATAACGGATTGAATATGAAATGAATATGATATATGGATGAACCAATACCTTTTAATGGTAAACACACCAATGGAAAAAAAAGAGTATCCCACAGAGTGGAGTGTGTACCAAAAATAAGTCTGAGGATTTTTATTATATGATGGTTACCCCAAGAGTATGATGGAATGAAACAACATAGGATTTAAAGGCGGAGTAATTCCAAGTATGAGTTAAAGTGGGCCTGCAACACACAAACCCCGGGACTAATAAGGATCAATCACTACCTTTATGAAGAAAGAAACTTGGAAGAAACAATGATGGATCAGTAAACGTTTTCTTAGCACCATATGAAAACCCGAGAGTTGTGAAGAAACGATAGATGTTTGTTCGGCTTACAGAATCATTGGATTTATCCAAACTTTGTTCGGATACAAGAGAAATTCTGCAATGCTTGTGAGGATGCCCAAGTGTTAGAATACGAGATTAAATAAGACTTATACAAGGTAATGATTTCAGTGCGACATGGATTGATCACCATGACGACTTACTCTTATCATTCTCTTGCTATTCAGAATGGTAAATCTGAGAGACTTACCCATAGTAGAGAGAGACGATGTTCTTTGAAGCTTTTGTTTAAGCCTTAGAATGGTATGATGAAGACCCATGTACATGGCACTTGTTGTCACACGTAGGAAATTTTACGATGAGGATGAAACTAAGACCCCTCTATCTGCACGATAACCACAAATGGTAGACCACCATGAGCATCATTGATAGGTTATTTAGAATGATCATGAGACTGTTAGTTAAGAGGACCCATTGACGGAAGAAGCTTATAACAACAGAAGAACCCTCGATTTTGATGGAAACGTTATGAATATAATGGAAGAGCTTCACCAAAGAAGTTACCATGAAGAATGTGAGGAGTCAGATGCCAAGACCCCAGAGGATTGTTAAGATTTTGAGGGACTAGTAACTCTCATTTTAAGTGTGGTAGCATCCCACTTTGCAGGAGATTGGATTTGTTTGAAGACCTCCAAAACCCTAACCCTTCTTTCTAGCCTCTTCGAATCTCGAGGACGAGATTCATTTTAAGTGTGGTAGGTTTGTAACATCCCAAATTTTGGAATGTTAATATAACTATTAGATTGATTGTTTGTTTGTTTGAGTGATTGAAACTTGAGTGAAGTTTGAAACTTTTTAAAACTTTTGAATGAGAGGGAATAAAATGACTTTCCCTTTTTCCTATGAATTCAAATTCATCCATTTAAAACTAATGAGAGAAGATAGCATGACTTCTTCAACTATAAAGAATTTGAATCCATGTGGCATTTGAATATCTTTCGATTTTTGCTTTGCATTTTATTCACTCATGGAGTGCCGGGAACATTATCTTGTCAAGCAAGAAAAAGAGAGGAGGAACATGACCCTCCAAACCAGGGGTATTTCTTTGAAATATTTGAACCATAAAACCCAAGATTTATTTGAAAAATAATTGCAAAAAATAAAATAAATCATTTAGGGAATTTTCTGAAGAAAAAAAATTAAAGTATTTAATTTGGACGTGGAAAAAATTCCATCTTTTAGAGTTTATTTTTCTGATAAATTTAATATATAATACCCCTATATTCCGACTATAATTTATTTCCTTTTTATCGTTTTAGTTTCCTGTTTTTGAAAAAAAGGAAAAAAAATCTCGTATAATAGGAAATTCCTCGCTGGCCCAATATGAGTTTCCAAACCTAGCCCGACAGGGATCTTCTCCTTCCTGTCGTCACGCTCCTCCCATGCTCAAGAACCTTCCCTGGCTGAGGAGACAGGAATCCTCTCCTTCCCGATCTCCCTCTCCCTTCCTTCCCTGCACCTCCTCGCCCCCCTATAAGAACCCCCACCCCGGCCGTGTTCCATTTCCCTCGCCACCACCCTGATCCGCCGCCTCCACGCCCCTCTAAAGGAGCTCGCCGGAGCAGCCCCTACAAGAGCTCGCACCACCCCATCCCCCCCCCTCCAACGCCCCCTCGAACCCCCCCCTACGCCCCCACCCCCGTGTCGCACCACCCCTACCCACCCCTCACCCCGTCGCGCCCCCTCCCTACCCCTGCCGCGCCCCTCCCCTCGCCGGAGTAGCCCCACTCACCGGAGCTCTCCAGCCCTGCCCAGCCATGGTGAGCTTTCCCCTCACCTCTCTGTTTTTGTTTTGTTTTTTTACCTTTAGATCTAGATCCAACGATGTAGGATTAGAGGAGCATACCCCTTCGTTTTTTTTAAAGAACCGGTCAACCTATTAAGTTAACCGAAGCTTTTTCTTACTTCTCAACCGTTTGTTAGTTAGCTCTAGCAACACACGGATTCACCCAATCAGAGCGTGCCACGTCATCGTTTCTTTTTCTATTTTAAATATGTAACAGAAATAGTTCTGTTTTCGTTTTCTTAATAACATTTAATATACAAACCCAATGAAAGTGATTCTTTTTGCATTAGATCAAAAAGTTCTTTTAGTTTCTCAAAATATATAATTTGGCTATGTTTGAATTTATAAAATTTGAGTTAGAAAAAATTTGGTTTAAATCTTGTTTTGCTTATACAGGGAGTTTAAAATAGCTTTTTAATTAATTATTTTTGCTACTGATCACTATTGATCTTAGTTATCACTAGGTTAAATTTCAGGTTCTTTTTAATATCTTATCATGGCGTTTTCACCAAAACAGATTCTGTTTTGGTTATGTAAAGGCAATTTCACTTCTCTAGGCTATAGCTATTGTTTGATAGTTGTGTTATTTTGATTTATTGTCATTTTGGTGCTTATTGTGTGAATGAGTTTGTGTCGTTAGATCACCCGGAGAAGCTTGTTACCTAGAAGCGCTCGAACTCGACAACCATCAGCAAGGCAAGTCACGTTGATCATATTATTACCTATGTTTTATATGCATTGTAGATCTACCTTTCTTCATCCAATTGCATGCAAAATAGGTACTTGGAAATTTGGATCTTGATGTAGTATCATGTGGTAGGCACTCAACACCCTTGTTAGTTGGACCCGGACGATGAACTTTATTTTGCTATACTTTAGTAGACGGGGTTTTGGTTGAGAGTCTATCACGAGTGTTGTGAGAAAATGTTAATAATCAAGACCGGATATGTCAAGACTTTCGAGACCTCGTGATGCAATATACCTCTGGGTGAAGGACGGTTTTGATGGGCCCCCCTGGGATAAACCAGCGGAGGACCCGGGACGCATGGAGAAGCGCCATGACATCTTGCGAAAAGCTTCACCCAGGCACGAAGAGATGGATGGATGCTTCAAGACCCAAGGCTTACCTGCATAGCCACAAGTCATTATGGGCTCTGGCTTGGTTGGACAACGCGGCGACTCTGGACGGGCGGTGCTACGAGATGTAGAAGAACGGTAGGATTGCATGGGCACCGACAGAGGCTCAGAGGAACCCGTTGAAAGACCATGTTTTGATCATCCTGTCCTCAAACACTCTATAGTGCGAGGACATTCAAAGGAGGCGATCAAATCTTGTGGAGAACGTGTGCAAAACTCTTTAGAGTACCCAAACCTAATCGATTAGCCGTGTCCACGGTCATGGACAACTTGAGCCGAAGGAACTGAAACTATCTGGAATTCTCAACACAAATAATATTAATGATGTGGGTATTATTGACAACTTGGGTACGAGAATTGGTTTGTGGAACCATCTCGTTAACAACCAACAATGTAGTAATATTTTGCTTTTAACCCTCTCTTGTTGTAGGAGAAAACTTTGCTTTCCGCTAAAAACTTACAAGCCCCACCTGCCACATATGCATATAGTATAGATGATATTTTACCCCTCTCTTTTGTCACTTGCTGAAATATTCAATATGCTGACCTACATGGCTGCAACGTCTTATGTTGCAGATATTTTCTTCGACGAGTAAGAGTACGATTCAGGGTTACGGTCTGCACTCAACCTGTCGTTGGTGTTTATTGGGACTCCACTCCCTTTGATTGTTCCCGCTGAGATTTTGAGGTATATATCAGTTTTATGTTCTTTGCATGTGATTGCACTTTGATATATACATTGATGTACTGTGTGTGCCAGCATACCGAGCCAGGGATGGCACAGATACACAGAGGCTTGACTCGTTTCGAGTCGGGTCGCTACATGGGACTATCATTATTAAGTCTACATCTTTTAACATCAATGTTACGAATGTGTGTGTCATCACTATCGGGATTCAATAAGAACAAACCCTCCACATTGGGTGCATGACCATAAAAGATATTACTCATTTAAATAGAACAACCATTATTCTTTGATTTAAAAGAGTAACCGTCTCGCAATAAACAAGATCCAAATATAATGTTCATGCTTAACGCATGCACTAAATAAAAACTATCGAGGTTCATCACTAATACGGATGGTAATTGGAGTGAGAGCATGCCCACGGCGATCGCATCAACCTTGGAACCATTTCCCATACGCATCGTCACTTCGTCCTTCGCAAACCTTCGTCTATTCCATAGTTTCTGCTTTGAGTTGCAAATGCGAGCAACCGAACTAGTATCAAATACCCAGGCACTACTACGAGTGTTGGTTAGGTACACATCAATAACATGTATATCATATATACCTTGTTTAGCTTTGGTCGCCTTCTTGTCTGCCAGGTACTTCAGGCAATTCCGCTTCCAGTGGCTAGTTCCCTTGTAATGATAGCACTCAGTTTCTGGCTTGGGTCCAGCCTTAGGTTTCCTTGGTGGAGGGGCAACTGATTTGTCAATCTTCTTGGAGTTACCCTTTTTGCACTTTCCCTTTTTCTTGAAACTGGTGGACTTATTGACCATCTACACTTGATGTTCTTTCTGGATTTCTGACTGACCAACTTTCAGCATCGCAAAACAGCTCGGTGACTGATTTATTCATCCCTTGCATGTTGTAGTTCAACACAATGCTTTTATACCTAGGTGGCGGTGATTGAAGAACTTTTTCAATGATTGCCTCTCGCGGAAGAAGAATTCCCAACTTAGCCAGACGATTAGGGTACCTGGACATTCTGAGCACATGCTCATCGAAAGACCCGTTCTCCTCCATTTTACAAGCATAGAACTTATCGGAGGTTTCATTCCTATCGATCCGGGCATTCTTATCAAAGGTAAACTTCAACTCCTAGAACATCTCATATGCCCCATGACGTTTAAAACGTCTTTGAAGTCCCGGTTCTAAGCCATACAAAATTGCACATTGAACTACTGAGTAGTCATCCAAACGCGACTGCCAGATGTGCATATCATCTTGGGTCACAAGTTGGGGTGGAGCATCACCTAGCGATGCATCAAGGACATAAGCCTTTTGGGAAACCGTGAGAACAACTCTCAGATTTAGAGTTCACACTACAAAGTTACTTCCATCATCTTTGAGCTTGGATTTCTCTAGGAACGCATTAAAATTCAAGGGTGCTACTACACGAGCCATTGATCTACAAAATAAATTTGCAAAGATTACTAAAACTATAGTTCAAGATAATGATTTTAGCTAATCATATTACTAAAAATTGCCACTCAAATTGACACCCCTCTAGTCATTTGAGTGACACATGATCCAAATTCACCAACCCAAGTCCGATCATCACGTGAGATGAGTTGGCTTCAATGCTGAACATCTTTATGTTGATCATATCTACTATATGACTCATGTTAGACCTTTCGATCTCTTGTGATCCAAGTCTATGTCTATACGTGCTAGGCTCGTCAAGTTTAACCCGAGTGTTCTCCGTGTGCAAAACTATGTTACACCCGTTGTATGTGAACGTAGAGTCTATCACACCCGATCATCACGTGGTGTCTCGAAAGGATGAACTTTCGCAACGGTGCACACTCGAGGAGAACACAATTTTATCTTGAAATTTTAGTGAGGGATCACCTTATAATTCTACTATTGTCCTAAGCAAAATAAGGTGCATAAAAGGTTAACATCACATGCAAATCACAAGTGACATGATATGGGCATGATCTTGTGCTTTTGATCTCCATCTCCAAAGCACTGGCATGATCTCCATCGTCACCGGTGCCACACCATTATCTCGTTCATCATGATCTCCATCATTGTGCTACCATCGAGGTTGTCGCACCAACAATGCTATTGTTACGAAAGCTACTGAACTAGCAATAAAGCAAAGCATCACCAAGCACTAAAATAAATTAAAGAAAACCCTATGGCTCGTGCCTATTGCCGTAGCATCGACATGCAAGTCTATATTTAACTATTAATACATGATCATATCATACATCCAATATATAATATCATGTACTTGGCCATATCATATCACATCATACCCTGCAAAAACAAGTTAGACGTCCTCTAATTTGTTGTTGCATGTTTTACGTGGCTGATATGGGTATCTAGCAAGAATGATTCTTACCTACGCAAAACAACGACGGTGATACACAAATTTCTATTTAACCTTCTCCAAGGACGGCCTTTGTCAAATCCGATTCAACATACATAATTCATCTATACCAAAACATCACTGAACCTTAAGTGTGCAGACCCTGCGGGTTCGAGAACTATGTAGACATGACCTGAGACACTGTCCGGTCAATAACCAATAGCGGGACATGGATGTCCATATTTGCTCCTACATACGACGAAGATCTCTATCGGTTGAACCTCTCTGTCAAGGATTCAATTAATCCCGTATATTATTCCCTTTGTCATTCGGTATGTCACTTGCCCGAGATTCAATCGTCGGTATCTCTATGACTTGTTCAATATCGTTACAAGAAAGTCTCTTTACTCATTCCGTAATACAAAATCCCGTGACTAACTCTTCGGTCACATTGCTTGTAAGGCTTGTTGTGACGTTGTATTACCGAGTGGGCCCTGAGATACCTCTCCGTCAGACACGGAGTGACAAATCCCAGTCTTGATCCATGCTAACTCAACAGACACCTTCGGAGATACTTGTAGAGTACCTTTATAGTCACCCAGTTATGTTGCGATGTATGATACACACAAGGTATTCTTCCGGTGTTAGTGAGTTACATGATCTCATGGTCATAGGAACATATACTTGACATGCAGAAAATAGTAGCACTAAACTGATACGATCATATGCTATGTTGACAGTTTGGGTCTTGTCCATCACATCATTCTCCTAATGATGTGATCTCGTTATCAAGTGACAACTCTTACCTATGGTCAGGAAACCTTGACCATCTTTGATCAACGAGCTAGTCCATTAGAGGCTTACTAGGGACAGCGTGTTGTCTATGTATCCACACATGTATTTGAGTTTCCAATCAATACAATTCTAGCACGGATAATAAACGATTATCTTGAACAAAGAAATATAATAATAACTATTTTATTATTTCCTCTAGGGCATATTTCCAACATTCACCACATACCTATGGGTCCGTAGCAATACCTAGATGTCATATCTCTCTCCCTCTCTCTTTGATCTTCAAGAAAATGATCATCGCATCTTTGCTTTGATCCATATGATGTAACTGTTTTGTATGGTGTGTTTGTTCGGATCCGATGAATTGTGGGTTTATGTTCAGGTTATTCATGATAAATAATTTAGTCTCCTCTCATATATAATATGATTCTTATGTGCATGATTATGATAGCTTCATAATTCTCTGTGATCTATTGAAATAGCTTGGACAACTATATTTATATTTCTTTGGTGAGAGAGGTGCATTGTGGTAGGTTCAACCTAACGAGTTTCGATGTCCTAGTGACAGAATGGGACAAGTCGCGTCTTTGTGTTGCTGCTACTAAGGGTAAAACGATGGCTTTTAATATATTAGTTGAGTTTACTTTGTCTACACCATGTCATCTTACTCCAAGCATTACTTCATTCGTTATGAACTTAATATGTAGAGAGGCAAGCATAGAAGCGCTCTTGAAGTGAAGTAATAATAACAGGTACAGGAAGGAGTTGGCCTATTTGTTTACGGACATGATGCCTCTATTTACATGATCATTGTCATGAAAATCGCACAACTATCCGCTCTTCTATCAATTGCCCAAGAGTAAATTGTTTACCCACTGTATGCTTATTCTCATGAGAGATGCCACTAGGGAAAGCTATGGACCCCGGGTCTATTCACAACATATTTCTAAAACCTTCAATACCTTGTTGCCATTTATTTTATTTATTTTATTTTACATTTATCAACTATCTACACACCTCATTCGCTTGCAAATAAGGAAAAGAGGATTGACAACCCTCTTGCCCGCGTTGGGTGCAAGTTGTTTTCTTTTGTGTGGAGCCGCTGAAGACGGTTGTGGATTGATATTCCTATTGGTTCAATAAACGTTGGTTTCATAAATGAGGGAAATACTTAGCCACTTTGTGCTGAGATTACTCGTTCATCTTCACGAAAAACTCAACGCACATCACGAGTATTAGTGACCAACTTGCTGGAGCCGATTAAAGTAATCTCGGAACTCTCAGATGAAATCATCAGAATCTTCGAGTCATTGAGACCACCTAAGTTAAACTGAATTGGTCTCATCGAGTTGTTCCCTTCGGTCCCACCAAAAATCCAAAATTTAGAACCTTTTGTACTAGTCGGTTCCATCGAGATTTCATTTTGGTGTCATCGAGTTTTGCACTAAAGTTGTAAGGGGTGGATTTTTGGTGGAGGCTATTTATACCCCTCCACCACCACCTACTCTCAGTGGGAGCCATTAGAACAAAACTACACTTCCACAACTCATTTTCTATGACAGAACCACCCACACATATGTTGATATCAAGAGATTCCTTTCCTACCATACGATTCTTGATTTCCACTCTCCTGAAGTTGCTTTCCACATGATACTTCTCTTTTACCAAGTTAAATCACAAGAGCAAGGAGTTTGTCGGAGGTTGATCGGATTTTGGGATGGGCCTCCTCTTTTTCTATGCACCCACGGGATGTGCTTACTAGGTTGCCAAATTATTCCGGGTTATTCAGGCAGGCACTCACGGTTCTAACCTGAACTACCCGGATAAAATTTAGGTTTTCAAACCTGCTAGCACATCTAGTATTTTGGTTTCTCGGGTTCAGGTTATATAGGTTCGAGCTCCGGGTACCGGGTTTTTATGCCTATCATGAAATATATCTGAATTTATTCTCCTAGAAAAGTACAATCGATGCAGAGAACTAAACATGTTCATAACGACTATGTTAGTATTATATCTCTATTACCCTTAAAAAATGGACGCTTCATCAACTAGTTCTTCCCCCTCCAGCCACATCCATTCACCATTTTTTATTCAACTGATCCCCTCCCCGCCCCCCCCCCCCAGCCACACACTTTGTTGGCATCTTTCCGGTATCGTAACCAATCACCTTAATTTACTTACCTTTCAACCATTTGCTACCTTAATTTATCTACCAAAATTCTCATCATACTACTCCATGCATTTACATAACCACGTTAAATCACACATATTATTTAGTAAACATGCATTTACATAATCATGTTAATATAAACAGTTAAATCACGAGCAAATGTATTACAATGTTTATATTCCATTGCAAGGTATGAACATTGTGCTAGTTATTACATTAATTAAAAGTGGAATGTGCTAACCTCTAGTCGACCGGAGGTTATTGATAAATCCGCACGATCTGCCTCATGTTTGATTTCACTGATTTTTGACCGAATTTTTTCTTCTCTCGAAAACCGTATAGATCAATAGTAAATCTCTAGTCGTTTTCTGGTTTTTGGCTACACAATATGAAAATAAAATAAAAGTGCTAGAAAGAGGATTCAAACCTAGGTGTATTCATTAGACTTTGAACCCAATAACCAACTAAGCCACCTTTAGCTGTTGTCTAAAGTAGATAAGCAATGTCATTTAAACCTTTCTTATTTCTGCCATCTGAGAAAAAATAATAATAATTGGCTTGGTAACTTTGGCATACCAGCGTGATAAATATAGTCCGAGCAACATGATAACTATACCAAGATAAGGCTGGTAACTACAGTACGAGAAGCTTAAAGCATGGGAAAGTTATCATGTATATTGTGCGTATAACACCTTGCTATTAACACGAAAGTTATCAAGGGGTATGTTTTCAAACAACCCATCCCGGATTAAAGTTATGTTGTTGTTTGTGCGTGAGTTATCAGTTTGGTTGTGCGCATGTTACCATGCTTTTTATACATAATTTACCATGTAATTTTTTGACAACCCCCCCCCTCCGCAAGTCAAAAATAGTTACCATGTCTCGGCTAAGTAAGTTATCAACGTTGATGGGTGTATATTACCATGCTAGTTGACATGAGTTACGAGGGAAGGAAGGTTCAACAACTTTTACCCTGGTAAAAAAATTACCACATTTTGGCTAAGTAAATTATCAGCTCCAATGTGCGTATACTGTGCGTGTAGCACATTGCTATAAACACAAAAGTTATCGGGGGTTTGTTTTCAAACAACTCACCCGGATCAAAGTTATCATCTTGTTTGTGGGTGAGTTATCAGTTTGGTTGTGCGTATGTTACCATGCTTTTTATACATAATTTACCATGTAATTTTTAAACAACCCCCCCCCCCCCGCAAGTCAAAAATAGCTACCATGTCTCGGCTAAGTAAGTTATCAAACCTAATGTGTGTAGATTATCATGCTAGCAGACATGAGTTACCACGTAGGGCGGTTCAACAACTCCCCCCCCCCAAGTCAAAAAATTACCACACTTCGGCTAAGTAAATTATTAGCTCTATTGTGCGTATATTACCATGTTAATTTTTCATATAAGTTACTGATGTATGTTTGTCAATAACTTTTCTTGGGTCAAAAATTATCACGATGTTTGCACGTGACTCATCAGACACGATGTTTGTGTATTACCATGGATTTAAATGGAAATTACCGGGGTATGTAATCAACAACTCACCCATCCCGGTGTATGTTTTAGTAATGCACTAGCAGTTTCTCAGGAAATAAAAGCAGCCTAACCTGCATTTAAGCACTAGTGAGGTATTAACCCAGATGGCTAGCAAGAATAGGACTGAACCACTAGGTACAAGGTTCGATTCTTGTTGTCATCATTTTTTGCGAGATAAATCAATAGCAAAGAAAAACAATAAATCAAAACCGGATGTACTACGATTTTCAAGAGAAGGAAATAAAAATCAGTAAAATCAGTACTACAACGAATCAAGCCACCGAGAGCGGAAGAGTACGAAAGCGTTCAGTTTTTTAATCTTAACAAAAAACAACAACACATTAAACTCAAAGCCTGCTTTTGTGATAACAACGAGCTCTAGGTTGGATGGTTACTGTGGTGGCGCACGTCAATGAGATTGGGGGTTCGATTCCACTCCTCACCCATTTATTTTTCTCGCCATGAAACGAAGCGCGACCGTGCGATTCCGATCCGACGGCATCGAGTGCGTGCGGATTTGTAGGCAAATTCCAGATCGATTGGAAAATACCAAATTTGATTAAAAAATCAATGATTGCTTTACTCGATCACGATGATGCGCGACCATCTGCCTCCCCAAGTCCCCCTCATGCTCCTCTGCTTTCTGGTCGTAGCACCGTACATGTGGCTAATCCCATCAATTTATATGAGTTAAAAGCACCGAATGTGATGATTTGGTCCAAAACTTGCAAAACATGACACAACCATTGTGACAGTCTAAGACCGATGGTCCAGAAGATCCCCCTTTTATTCCGTTGCCGCTGTGCGATTAGATGGTTTGTCGCATTCATCATCGCATCACTCGCATCATCCGCATTGCATCGGCCCTCCATTGTCGTCATTTTTTCAAAACCTGCTTCCGTTTTTCGATGACGGCTCTCTCCATTCTTGTGTTGACCGTTTTGAGCCTCACCACACTCGCACGCGCCCGCGACATCGATAAAATATTGTTTTTAAAGGTGTCCGAAAAAAAATCTCGGATTGGGTTGAACCTTTGGGTGCGGTCTTTAGAAAGTGTAGGCATGCCACCTGCCAAATTTCGTCACAATCGGAGTTCGTTTGATACCCGAACGGTCGACCGCAGCGGCACCATTCTTGGTTTATCGTCGGATGTTTTTGGTGTTTAAAATATCATTGTCGGGCTGAAAATCTCCCCTATCGTCCCCACCTAGCCTCTCTAACACAACCACCGCAACCCACCGAGCCAACCCCCTCTGAACGAAGCCGTCGGATAGCGATCCAACAATTCGAAAACGGAGCAAAAATTGCAATCCCTAGCCCCGTTTTCCCAATAAATAAACCACTAGCCTCGAAACCCTAACCCTACCTTGAAATCTGCACCCACCAACCTTCAGCCGCAACTCTCTCCCACCTCCTCTCTCCTCCCAGCCGTGAGGCCCGGATCTGGCCCGCCCGAGCCCATCCAGAGCCAGATCCAGGCTCCCGCTGGCCCCTGCCCTGCTCCTGCCCGGCTCCTCCCGAGAGCAACCGCATCTCCCGAGGCCACCCCGCGTCGCCGCCTACCCCAGCTGCCGACGTCCCAGCACCGGCCGACCGCAGCCCCGCCACCGGTTCCTCTCCACCGAGCCAAGGCAGCAGCCCCGCACGAGCTCCTCCCAAGCTGCTGGAGCGTCGGAGATGACGCACGTCGCCACGCCCGGCCGCCTTGAGCCGCCGCCTCCCGCCACCGCCAGCCGGAGAGCCAGCCTCGCCTCCCCTCACCAACACCAGGCAGCAGCAGCTCGTGCCTCTACTCGATCCGATCTGGATTGAGGGAGGTTGCCGCTCCCAGTGTCCGTCGCCCGAATGGGCTGTGTGGTGTCGGCCAACTCGCCTCAACCGCCGGTCCAGCTCCACCTGAGGCACAGCCTGCCTCCTCGCCTCCGGTTGGGCCGACCCAAGCAGCTCCTGCGTGGGCGCGAGGCCCAGCCGCCCCGAGGCCCGGTCGAGCACCTCTCCTGCCGGCCTTTCTCGGCCCGAGGTGAGCAACCCGAACATATACCCCGCCCCGGCGCATTTTTGTAAATTGCGCATGTAAGTGCATCTAGTGCCCCTTAGTGATTTTGGTGGTTTGAAGACTTATAGGTTAAGTATCTAATGTGTTTATAAGTGTGCACAGGATCTATAAGTCATTGAGCAGTTTGAGATATTTGAAGAATATCGACCCCTAAAAATGTATATATTCAGTTGAAGTAATTGGTCTGAAGCTGAAGAAATGAATCGCGAGGAATCTGCGATGAAATTGATATTCCTCATGAAGATACTAATATTAAGAAGACCGGTGGTTCCTGAAGAAAATCATTCTGATGAATTTGGAGCGAGATTTACACTTTCTGTTTTACTTTCTTCGCATTTGATGAATAGGAACACCGTACTGTTAAAGGGGGTCAAAGTAACACTATGGAATGGATTTCCTCATGATGCTCAACTCAAGCCTAATCCTACCAAAAGCCTCAAGTGAGGAATATGAGTGACATGAGGACTCTCACAGTTGAGGGTCCCGACCGTTTCGATAACCACGCCAAGTCACCGGTCATATCCACTCCAACGGTCATATTATTTAAGGGCATTAGTGTCAAATCATGTCGGGATGCTCCCAGGCTATAAACAGCCACCCCCACAACCACTATCTGGTTGGCTGCTCCGTTATAAACTGACACTTGTCATAAGAGCAACCCAATTCCTCAGAGCTTTCGAGAGTAATTCATCAGTGAGGAAATACCCCATACACCGAAACCACAAACCAAACCTAGTGATTGAGCATCACTGAAGAAGTTGTTCCTGTGTGGGACTGAAGCCTTTTACCTTTGAGGACTGTGCATCCTCCAGATGGTTAGGCGTCATGGTCTAGAGCTTTCCAGTAGTCAATTGTGGATCCCCGGGTGACCTAGTTTGTGAGGGTTTGGAAGTCTGCCCTGAAGACTTACAACGAGTGTTGGGCGAGGACTGTGTGTCCTTAGCTCAAGGAGAATACGGTAGGGACTGTGTGTCCCGGGACTGGGTTTCCTTTGGTTTCAATACCAAGCCGCTCCAAACCAGATGTACAACTGTCACAGCAGTTGGAACTGGGTCATCAACAACTGTCTTCACTCAGAAACGGGTTCTAATTCCTCAACTCTTTACTTTTCTTGTATTGTGTGTTGATGACTTTCACCGTGACTGTTTGAAGAATTTGCTGAAGACTTTCTCTGAATTTCCTCAACCCCAAATTCTTCACGATAGTTAATCATCATCTGTATTCTGCATGCCTCATTACTGTGCAATCTATTTTCACATTCTTCACTCTGAAATACTGCTGTTGTGAATGTTTGCACGTCTGATCCTTTACTGTTTCCGCTGTAAGTTAGTCATCAGTGAGGAATTTCCTCAAAAGGAATTTCCTGAGTGATGAAATTCTAAAATCTCCTATTCACCCCCCTCTAGTCGATATAACGCACTTTCAATTGGTATCAGAGCAAGGTACTCCCTTGTTCTATGTGATTTTGGTTTAACCACCTGGAGTTTTAGTTATGTCGACTGCAGGCATGTTTAAGGTGACTGCAGCATGTCCTACCTATGAAGGAAAGAACTTTCCCTTCTGGAAGAACAAAATGCAAATGCATCTACAAGCTATTGATAATGATCTCTGGTATATTGTGGAAAATGGAGTCCCCATCATCTCTGCTAGTGTCACTGCGGGTGATGTGAAGAAATTGAAGCAACTCGATTCTCAAGCGAAGAACATCATCTGTGGCCATCTGAGCCTTGGCCAGTTTGGAAGAGTAAGTGCTTTGGGCTCTGCAACACTGATCTGGGAGAGACTGTCTAAGGTAAATGAAGGAGTATCAACCCAGCGTGACTCTCGTGTCGATATTCTTCGAAATCTCTTCAATCGCTTCAAGAGACATGACAATGAATGCTGCCAAGACACCTTTGATCACCTCACTGACATATCAAATGAACTGGAAGCACTGGGAGCTCGAGACATCACTGATCACAAAGTTGTGAAGAAACTACTGAGATCTTTGGATTCTTCATTTGACACTTTGGTTCTGATGATTCAAGAAAGACCACACTATAAGATGCTGGATCCAGCTGATATGCTTGAAAGGCTAAATACTCATGAATTCTAGCTAGAAGAAAAGAGAGATCTATATGGACAAAGCTATTCCAGACCACGTGCACTGAAGGCTAGAGCAATTTCCTCATCTGAAGAAGAAGACACAGATGACAACATTTGTGACCCTGAAGAATTTGGACATGATCTTGCAATGCTTGTGGGGAATTTCTAGAGATTTACACGACGTGGCCAGTTCGGTAAATCTTCAAGAAGAGACATAAGGAAATCAGAATCTGCATCTGAGGACTACAAGAAACAAACCTGTCACAAGTGCAAGAAATCAGGTCATTACATTGCTGATTGTCCCCGTTGGGGAAAGGAATCAAAAAAGAAGAAATACAAGGATGACAGTTCTGATGACTCTAAGAAGAAGAAGAAATCTTCAAAATCCTCATCTTCAAAGCCCTCATCACACAAGAAGAATAGTTTCAGAAAGGCTCGGGCACTTATTGGCAAGGAAATGGACTCCGAGGCAGAATCAGAGGAATGTGATGAAGAAGAGGGTTCTGGAGAAGACTCAGAATCTGGACAGGCTAGTCTTGCAATAGCAACCACTTTCGTGAGCAAGTCAATCTTCAATCTTGAAGAAAATGATTGCACCATCCATACTGATGACTATGCTGATGACTTCGCTCCAACCTATTGCTTCATGGCAAATGGTTCAAAGGTATCAAATAATGCCTCCTCCTCTGATTCAAGTGACTGTGAACCTAATGATTATAAGAAACCTAGTTACAGTAAACTTGCTATCATTGCCACTAAACAACAAACTGCTCTGGAAAAGCTTCAGAAACTGCTAGACAAAAGTGATAACCTGTTGAATGATGAAATGAACCTTAACCAAATCCTCACTGATGACATAAAAAGTCTTCAGTCTAGATTTGATAATCTTCAGGATCGTTATGATACACTCCTCACTGATCATGAGAAGCTTTCCTATGAATTTCTTCAAAGGAAGCTTGATCTTGAGAAGCTGAGAATGTCTCATGATGATCTTTGTATGGAAAATGATACATTACTAGCTCAACAGATCAGCGCTAGTCAAGTTGAATTTATTCCTCCATGTCTTAAATGCATTGAACGCGAAACTGCTAATTCCTCACCAGAATCATCAAATACTACCATTGCTACAAATTCTTCAACTGCACCTGTTGTGTCTATTTCCTCACTTGAGGAAAACACAAATGTTACTGATGAAAATGCAGGGTTGATGGAATTGTACGTGACAGACATGTACAAAAGCCTCAAAGGACATCAAACCCTTTGTGATGTGCTCAAAAAGAAGATCTTGAACAGGAACCCGAGGAAAGAAGGAATTGCCTTTGAGAGGAATTGCCAATGGATCTTATTGGAAACCCGAGCAGTATCTCAAAACCTCATGGGTTGCTGCTACTGGGCCTCCTTTTGATCCATCTAATCTAACTGGCTTCTCATGTGAATTATCCTATTCCTCGGATGAGTCATTTGATTCCAACTATAAACTGTTCAAAAATCAATCTGGTGAAGTATTTGCTCGATATGTTGGAACTAACTGCAGGAATGGCCCTCCTGTGAGGAAAATCTGGTTCCCAAAAGCTGTCTTGAAAATCTTCAGGTGAATGTCCTCATGACACCACCACTGAAGAATCTGAACCCCAGATCCAATTCCTCAGGAGGACCAAAATCTTCAAGAGGATCAAAATCCTCAACTGGTCAAAACTATGCTCGTACCCATGCTTATGCTTCTAACATGCAGGGAAAGTACAAGGAATATGAATATGAGCGTTACTCCTCAAATCATTATGTTCATAAATCCTCAAACCAGTTCTCTGCATATTCATATGAGTACTTTAATCCCCCTACTGTTAAGAGAAGTGCATTAGCTTCAATGCCACCTTTCTCATATGGTGCTCGCAGGATGATGAACGCTTTGCCACCCCTTCAGATGTGGGTGGTGAAGAAATCGAACTAATCACTTCTGCATGTCAGGTCTCCAGATGAAAATCAGCATCTGAAGAATTTGCTGGAGACCTGAGGAAATGCTTGATAGGACGCAAGATAATGATTGATGAAATAGAAATATTTCACACGTCCTTACATTTATGTTATGATGAAATTACTGAACTGATGAAATTAGTATCATATTCTTCAAATATGAAGCATATGAGATGGTAAGCTGTACTAATTCATCTGCAGGATGACAAACCCAAAAATACTGAGTGGGTTCTCGATAGTGGCTGGACACATCACATGACCGGTGATAAAAGCTTACTGATGAATATGCCACTAACTCCATCACCTCTAAAGCAAATCACATATGCTGACAAAGGTAAAAGCAAGGTATTGGGACTTGGCAAAGTAGCTATTTCCAAGGATAGGCATATGGACAAAGTGATGCTTGTTGAATCCCTTGGTTTTAACCTTATGTCAGTCTCGATGCTTTGTGATCTTGATATGATTGTTATCTTTGGTAGATATAGATGTGTAGTCATCATGGAATCTGACAGATCCAAAGTCTTCGAAGGTGTAAGAAGAGGGGATTTGTACATTGTTGATTTCTCTACAGGTCCTCAACCAGCCACTTGCTTACTAGCAAAAACCTCAGAAGGATGGATGTGGCACCGAAGACTAGGTCATGCAGGCATGAGGAATTTGCACACGCTTGCAAAGAAAAAGCATGTCATCGGCATCGAATCAGTCAAATTCCTCAAGGATCATCTCTGCGGTGCTTGTGAATCTGGGAAAATGACCAAATCCAAGCATCCCTCTAAAACCATCATGACCACTACACGTCCATTCGAACTGCTTCATATGGATTTATTTGTACCTACTCACTATGCCACACTAACCAACGCAGCATCTTTGTATGGCTTCGTCATAGTTGATGATTATTCCAGATACACTTGGGTGCATATCATAGTGTATAAAACTGAAGTGCGGGAAATCTTCAAACGATTTTCTTCAAGGGCCTCGACGAACTTTGGCATCAAGATCAAACATATCAGGAGTGATAATGGAACCGAGTTCAAAAACTTGATGAACTTGGTATTACTCACGAATTGTCTACTCCTTATACTCCTTAGCAGAATGGTGTCGTCGAAAGGAAGAACATGACTCTAGTTGAAATGGCGAGAACTATGCTTGAAGAATATCAGACTCCTCGTCGCTTTTGGCCTGAAGCAATCAACACTGCATGCCATATCATCAACAGGGTATATCTTCACAAATTCCTCAAGAAAACCTCATATGAACTCCTCACTGACAAGAAACCCAATGTAAGTTATTTCAAAGTCTTCGGTGCAAAATGCTGGATTAGAGATCCTCACCACACCTGAAAATTTGCACCTAAGGCACATGAAGGTTTTATGCTCGGTTATGGAAAGGACTCGCACACTTACAGAGTCTTCAAAAACTATCACAGCAAAGTTGTTGAGACTGTAGATGTGCGGTTCGATGAAACTAATGGCTCGCAAAGAGAGCAATTGCCTTCTGATACAGATAAGTTGTCTCCTGAGGAAGCAATAAAGCTCAAGCCTACTGAAGACATTGTCCCAACTAAGGAAATTGATGAAGAAATGATCCCCATCGCTGATAAAAACCAAGCAGATGCTCCTGAGGAAATTGCACCAGCACCACTTCCTCAAACCAGACAAAATCCTCAACCAACTCATCCGAGGATTGCAAATGAAGTAGAACTTGACAAAATCCTCAACGACATCAACGCGCCAGGTCCTCTCACTCGCTCAAAAGCTTCACACTTAGTTAACTTTTGTGGGCATTTTTCCTTTGTATCCGTCATAGAACCCTCAAAAGTTGCTGAGGCTTTTCTGGAACCGGAGTGGATCCAAGCTATGCAAGACGAACTTCTTCAATTCAAGTTGAATGACGTATGGTAGCTCGTCAAACGACCAGATCCTCGCAAGCACAACATCATCGGCACGAAGTGGATTTTCCGAAACAAGCAAGATGAGGACGGTCAAGTGGTGAGGAACAAGGCACGACTTGTAGCCCAAGGCTACACCCAGGTTGAAGGAATAGATTTCGATGAAACTTTTGCACCTGTTGCTAGACTTGAAGCTATTCGAATACTACTTGCTTATGCTAATCATCATAACATCACCTTATATCAAATGGATGTGAAAAGTGCATTCCTCAATGGTAAACTTGAGGAAGAAGTATATGTTGCTCAGCCCCCAGGTTTTGAGGATCCAAAGAATCCAAACAAAGTCTTCAGACTCAAAAAGGCTCTGTATGGTCTCAAGCAAGCCCCTCGGGCATGGTATGATACATTGAAGGAATTCCTCATGAAGAAAGGCTTCAAACCTGGTTCACTTGATCCAACTCTTTTCACTAAATCCTATGATAATGAGCTATTTGTGTGTCAAATATATGTCGATGATATTATATTTGGCTGTACTGACAAAAGATACAGTGATGAATTTGCCTACATGATGAGTGAGGAATATCAGATGTCCATGATGGGGGAGCTGAAATTCTTCTTAGGTCTTCAAATTCGTCAACAAAGCAATGGAATCTTCATATCACAAGAGAAATACCTCAAGGATGTTCTGAGGAAATAAGACATGCACGAATGCAAAGGTGCCAAGACTCCAATGCCTACCAACGGCCACCTCGGCACTGATGAAAATGGTAAAGATTTCAATCAGCAGGTATACCGTTCTATGATTGGCCCCTTATTGTATCTATGTGCATCTAGGCCAGATATAATGCTTAGTGTTTGCATGTGTGCACGTTTTCAAGCAAAACCGAAGGAATCACACCATAAGGCTGTGAAACATATTCTTCGATACTGAGCTCACACACCAACACTAGGATTATGGTATCCCAAGGGCTCCAATCTTCATCTGGTAGGGTATTCTGATTCAGACTATGCTGGTGACCGTGTGGATCGCAAGTCAACTTCTGGCACATGTCATTTCCTCGGAAGATCACTAGTTTGTTGGTCCTCAAAGAAGCAGAACTGTGTATCACTCTCCACTGCTGAAGCTGAGTACATTGATGTTGGTTCTTGCTGTGCTCAATTGCTATGGATGAAGCAAACCCTCAAGGACTACGGCATCAACATGAAGAATGTGCCTCTCTACTGTGACAATGAGAGTGCTATCAAGATTGCATACAACCCAGTACAGCACTCGAAGACCAAGCACATCCAGATTCGTCATCATTTTCTTCGGGACCATGTCCTCAAGGGCAATATCCTCATCGACCATGTGAAGACTGATGATCAACTGGCAGATATCTTCACTAAGCCCTTGGATGAGAAAAGGTTTTGCGAGTTGCGGTGTGAGCTAAATATCTTAGAATCTTCAAATGTTTTGTAAAAACATGCACACATCCTAACACTTATGCAAAGTTGATGACTTAGATGTGCAACACATGGTGAATCGATTTTCTTCAACTGATGAAGAATGTCACTCTGAATGTGAAGAAATTAACGAAGAAATTGATTCTCAGGGCCCTACGACAATTGTACGCGGCGTCTGTAATCAACATTCTTATATCGTGGGTAACGCCATCGCCCAATATGAAATTCCTCAAGTTGATTTTCTTCAAATGTTCAATTTCCTCACAATGCATTTTTCTTCAAAACAGCTGTTCTTCATTGTGATGATATATTACAAAATCTTCAAAAACACTTGATGACTTTCATTTGACTAGGTAGACTGTGATTTCTAGTCCTCAACAGCATTCACTTATGGCTATTTCTTCAAGTTGATGTTTCTGCTAAGTGAATGTGATCGGACCCTACTTTCCCTCTATGCTATACTTATCCAGTCTATTCAATTCTTCATATGCGTTCTATTTGAAACTTTGTTCAAAATCCTCACTGCGTCCTTGTCAGCTGATGATTTTGTAACGAAAATCCTCAAATCTTCAAAAATTGTTTCTTTAAAAGACATAGTAACTAAACCCCCACTTCCCACGATCGGATAACCACGATCTCCACTATCTCCACTGCATCGTACGGGAGCTACACGTATCCTGCGGAGACGTCGAGGCAGGGGCTATTTGGTCCGACATTTTGGCACCAAACAGTAACTTTTGGGCTGTAAATATGTCCTTATCCCCCTCGGCATCCTCTTCTTCGCCTCATCGCTCTCTTGCCATAGCACACTCCACCGAACCCTAGTGCCACCGCTGGTAGTCTCGTTGCCGGTGAGGAAGAGCTTCACTGCCTCGACTTCTCCGTCGCCAGAACCACGCCGGAGTCGGACCATCTTCGTCCGCCGCCGCCGTAGACGTCCTTTGTCACCGAGTTAGGGTGCATTGGACACTCGAACGAAGAGCCTCTCCAACACTACTTTCTGTGTTCTTCGTACGCACCTTCCAGGGTAAATATATCCCATTTTTACAGCAGATTAGATCTGAAATTTTATATCTTCTATGTGAAATCTGTTTTTCCTCAAGATACGATGCGCACATGATTCCTTAAACACTACATATCACCACAATCATTGATGAACTATGCTAAGCATCTAAGATTGTCAGGAGATTCCTCAATTGTGCGAATTTTTGGATCTGTACAACTTTGGAACCCAAGAACAGTATGCTTAGGCAAATTCCTCAATCACTGGTTATATTCCTTAAACTGTCAAACTTTTCCATTTTCTTCAAATCTGAGAACGCATATGACCTCTCCAAATTCCTCGCAACCATACTCTGCTCACAGGTACACACATGTCAGCTCATGAATCTCTTGGTTCTCATCACATTAACTCATTTGCAGCGTTTCTGGAAGAAACTCTTCAAGGCTCATCAAAATCCTCAAGAGTTCAAAATCATCAGCAAAATCCTCAACTGAGGAAAATGGAGGAAGACAGAAAACAGAAGGGAGGAAAGAAACTTGAGCAAAACACAGCTGTTGATATCCTTGAGGACATTTACTTGGACTATTGTACGCCTAATGAAAATGAGACAATGGCCAAGAGAAAGATACGGCTGCAGAAGATTGAACACCGATGGGCGAAGGAATGGAAGGAGTACAGGTTTGTGACTCCCAAATATGCGAAGAAATTCGCTTTGAAGCCTCCTAGCAGAAGGGCCCCACTTGAAGATCATCAAGTGGCACATCCCTCAAGCCTCAAGACCATTGATGACTATCCAGATGAAAAGGAAAAGCATCTGGCCAAGCTCAAGAGGCAGGCAGAAGCTGTAGTGAGGAAATTTAATGAATCCTCAGCTGCTCCCTCCGGTGCTGCTAATTCCTCAGCTGCAGAAACCTCGCGCTCAGAAATTCCTCAAATGCAGACTGCGCCATCAAAGCCAAAGGCTCCAAGCCGCAAGAGAAGTCTGCTCAGGCTTCTGTCACAAAACCCTCAGCACCAAAACCCTCCTAACCAAAACCTTCAACACCAAAACCATCAGCGCCAAAGCCCTCAGCACCAATCTCCTCAGTATCAAAATCCTCAGCTCAAACCCCAAAGCCTCAAGAGAAACCAGTACTGAAGCATGTCGTGAAGCCTACGACCGCCAGCTCTAGCTCCTCACTCCCAGCTGGAACTAGCTCGGAGGCAAAGTCTTCAACACCTCCTGCGAAGACTTTGACAACTGCTGAACATGCACCTCTGCCCAGCCCCAGCAAAATCATCGCAGTCCCATCTGCATCAGAGGGAAGTGATGAATATGATGATGAAACCCTGCAAGCCATCATCAGAAACAAGCAAGAAAGAGTAGCTCAAGCATCAGGCAGTGTTATTCCTCTGGCCATGGACCCCAAGGTCCTCCTTGACTACATTAATATCTGGTATGAGGACCCAAACACTCCTATTGATGATTTGAAGCTTCCTCCTGGCATCAGCCACATGGTGGCCACCTTCATAAACGAAGCCAAGTGGAAAGAACAGCAGGCCAGGCACGCAAAGGTTGCAAAGATCAAAAAGGAGAAATTCCTCAGGCAGAATCTCCTCAAACTGACTCCTGATTCACTGGTGACTACACAGGCAGAGCTGCAGAAATTGACTGACAAGTACACCAAGCTGTCAGATCGCAAAAGCCTCAAGAGCAATTTCATCAAGCTGGCCACTAGTGATGTTGATGACTACAACAAGAGAACTGCACCCCCAGCACCAACCCCTCAGCCCTTGGTTGAGGAGCCAGCAGATGAATCTCCTCATGAGAGGAAACTCCTCAAGCTGAGGAAGAACACCAAGAGTGCCGTGTTGATGACCGGCCATTGAAGAAATCATCACGGAAACTGCAACTGATGAAATTGCTGCCACGGATGAGAATGCTCCTGATCCAGCTGGTTCTTCAAAGCAGACTGATGACTCTGTTCCAGCAGGTTCTTCACTACCAGCTCAAGAATTTGAAGAAAGAACACCTTCACCAAAAGCTTCAAAGGTGAAGAAGATAATTCCGTCTGCATCAGACGTGAACAAAACAAGGGCTGCTGAAAAGGAAGCAAAGAAGAGAAAAGTCTCCTCAACAGTAGAAGAGACAGAGGCAAAGCGCCTCAAAGAAACTGAAGAAACTGCTCCTCTGGACCCAGTGCCTCTCAATGTCGCCCCTTCCTATGAGATGGTCGTCATTGATGACCCAGCTACAAGGGCAGATGAGGAAACGAAGGATGTCGCCTCTGAGGAACACACTAATGACGAAATTCAGATTGATGACAGTCCTCAACCTCTTATTCCTCAGACAGAGACTGCTCAAGCATCAGCTGCACCAGCTGATGAAACTGCTTTTGCCACAAAGCCAGCTGAGAAAAAACAAGCTGAAAATCCTCATGCTGATGAAACTGTACATTCTGAGCAGACTCCTCAAGATGAGGAACAGGCTGACCCAACTCCTCCAAATGAGAAAGAAGCAGAAATTCCTCAGCCTGAAGCTCAGCCAGAGCAAGCATCATCTCCCCAGCATGAAGTACCAGCTGATGAAATTCCTCACCCTAAGGAAAATGCTGAAAAAAATGTACCCTCCCAAGACCATGAATTCATTGTGCTCAACCCAGAGACTGCCATTGTTGTCTCCTCCCCCATTCCTCAGCAAAATCTTCAGCCAGTTCAGCGCCAGCCATTCTCCAAGCATCCAAAGTTTCAGAAAGAAGATTTCTTTGAGGAACACATGTACTTCATCGGAGAGAACCCTTATGACAAGCCTCAAATGAGGCATCTGAAGTTTTGGACAAGGACTCAGATGAACTACTATTCTTCTCTGCTCTCTGGACGCAACAAGATATTCCAGCACAGGCACATTCCTCATGTTGAGCTTGAAGCAATACCCTGCCTGGAACCAGTCCTCAGTGTACTCCATGATGCAGGTTTGCTCCCAATATGCTCAGACATATCAGACTGGAACAGCGAGCTTATTCTTCAGTTCTATGCCACTCTTCACATATCTGGCAACCCTGAAGACATAAACACTTGGGTGTTTGACTGGATGTCACAAAACACTCACTACAAGGCTCGTGCTTCTGAACTCCTCACAGAACTGCCCGTACCAATTCCCTCAGATGGGGCAGTGAAGCTTTATGGTGAGCGTGAGCTGCCAAATGGAATGATGGAAGTCCTCATGAAGCCTTTGGCTGCAGGCAAATCTTCAAGAACAACCTTCCTCGTCCACGAGCTGAAGTACACAACCCGGTCTGTCTACAGAATCCTCTAAAGTGTGCTCGCACCAATCAAAGGCCATGACGATGAAGAAGATGTTTTAGGCCTCATGAAGAATATTCTCTTCAACATCATCCACGGTATTCCTATCAATATCCATGATTTCTTCTTGAGGACTTTGGCCGACAATGCCATGTGCCCCTATGATCACAAGATATATGCCCAGTGGATCATGAGATTCATCAGGACAAGGACAGGCATCAACTTCCACGCTGATTTCCAAAACCACATGGGTTATATGCCTCCTATCCGGGTCAACAAGAAGACTTTCGAGCCCATCAAAGGAAAAGGAAAATCTATGATTGAAGAAGGCAGCAGGCCCCTTGATGGCCAGTTCAAAGAGCCAGAAGCATATTCTTCATGGGACGATACTGAGACTCGTCCAGCAAGCCCAGTTCCTCCTCGCGTGCTGAACACCAGAGAGCTCCTCCTCAGTCTTCACCAGAAGGTGGATCGCAACCACAAATGGGTCAAACGCCAGTTTGGTGCCATTGTGAAAACCCTCACTCAAACACAAAACTCTGTGAAGATTAATCATCACTATCTGCATGAGGTTTCCGATCGCACCTGGGCTACACTTGCACATATGAAGACTCAGACTAAGCTCGAAGAAATGGACTATGAGCGGGACTTTGACTGGTCGTGGCCTCCCAAGAGGAAGTTCAGGCCCATTCCAGTGCCAGATCTTGAAGACAGCTCCTTTTCTTCATTCCGCACCGCTGAATCTAATGAGGAACAACTCGACATAGCAACCGGCCCAAGGAAGAAGACTACCCCCAAGAAGCGTCACGACTCTTCCTCGACCGCCAAGAAATGAAGTCTTCACGGGCGTTAGTCCTCAATTTGTCCCTTTTTGTCACTTGATGACAAAGGGGGAGAAACTCGAGAGTTAGTCTTCAAGCGGGATATTTTTGGGGCCTATGAACTATATTTAAGTTACAAACTCTTGGCTCTTGTGAAGTTTTTATGTGATGAGTTGTAACTTAAGCCCGATGGTACTCTGATGCTTTTGAACGTTTTTCTTCGCATGCTTATTCCTCAAGTTTTAATGCACGCATGCTGGAATTCGTCAGATACCATTTTCCATCATGCATCTTCATTTTCTTCATATGATATGTTATATGTATGCATGATTTACAAGACTCAGGGGGAGATCTCCATGATATAAATCATCAATGTGCATCAGCTATAAAAGCAAAATCCTCAAGGTATGCACATCTTCAGGGGGAGTCTCTCTGAATCTTGTTTTCAAAATCCTCAAATGAGTATTTACACTTCATATTTTTTATCCCTGTTGAAGACTTAACCTAATTGTCATAAACCACCAAAAAGGGGGAGATTGTAAGTGCATCTAGTGCCCCTTAGTGACTTTGGTGGTTTGAAGACTTATAGGTTAAGTATCTAATGTGTTTATAAGTGTACACATGATCTATAAGTCATTGAGCAGTTTCAGATATTTGAAGAATATCGACCCCTAAAAATGTATATCTTCAGTTGAAGAAATTGGTCTGAAGCTGAAGAAATGAATCGCGAGGAATCTGCGATGAAATTGATATTCCTCATGAAGATACTGATATTAAGAAGACCAGTGGTTCCTGAAGAAAATCAGTCTGAAGAATTTGAAGCGAGATTTACACTTTTTGTTTTACTTTCTTCGCATTTGATGAATAGGAACACCATACTGTTAAAGGGGGTCAAAGTAACACTATGGAATGGATTTCCTCATGATGCTCAACTCAAGCCTAATCCTACCAAAAGCCTCAAGTGAGGAATATGAGTGACATGAGGACTCTCACAGTTGAGGGTCCCGACCGTTTCGATAACCACGCCAAGTCACTGGTCTTATCCACTCTAACGGTCATATTATTTAAGGGCATTAGTGTCAAATCATGTCGGGATGCTCCCAGGCTATAAATAGCCACCCCCCACAACCACTAGCTGGTTGGCTGCTCCGTTATAAACTGACACTTGTCATAAGAGCAACCCAATTCCTCAGAGCTTTCGAGAGTAATTCATTAGTGAGGAAATACCCCATACACCGAAACCACAAACCAAACCTAGTGATTGAGCATCACTGAAGAAGTTGTTCCTGTGTGGGAGTGAAGCCCTTTACCTTTGAGGACTGTGCATCCTCTAGACGGTTAGGCGTCATGGTCTAGAGCGTTCCAGCAGTCAATTGTGGATCGCCGGGTGCCTTAGTTTGTGAGGGTTTGGAAGTCTGCCCTGAAGACTTACCACGAGTGTTGGGCGAGGACTGTGTGTCCTTAGCTCAAGGAGAATACGGTAGGGACTGTGTGTCCCGGGACTGGGTGTCCTTTGGTTTCAATACCAAGCCATTCCAAACCAGATGTACAACTGTCACAGCAGTTGGAACTGGGTCATCAACAACTGTCTTCACTGAGAAACGGGTTCTAATTCCTCAACTCTTTACTTTTCTTGTATTGTGTCTTGATGACTTTCACTTTGACTGTTTGAAGAATTTGCTGAAGACTTTCTATGAATTTCCCCAACCCAAAATTCTTCACGATAGTTAATCGTCATCTGTATTCTGCATGCCTGCTTACTGTGCAATCTGTTTTCACATTCTTCAGTCTGAAATACTGCTGTTGTGAACGTTTGCACGTCTGATCCTTTACTGTTTCCGCTGTAAGTTAGTCATCAGTGAGGAATTTCCTCAAAAGGAATTTCCTCGGTGATGAAATTCTAAAAATCTCCTATTCAACCCCCCCCCTCTAGTCGATATAACGCACTTTCAGCGCCCATTACCTGTTTTGGGCTGGTAGACAAATTCGGCCGAGTAGTGTTTTTTTAGCGTCCTGCGATTTAATTATTTTTAGAAAAAACATTATTTTCAAACGGCCGTAGTTTTAAATCCGTGCGTTGGATCGCACAGAGTTATATATGTGAAACTTGTAGAATTCGCGTAGATCAAGATTTTCCAACTCTTATGCACACTTAAAGTTGTTTAGCATGTTGTTTGCATCGGTTTGCGTGACATCGTGATAGAAACGGTTTAGGTCGTAGTTAATTAACCGTAGCTCCGTTGGAGATGATCCATATATGTAAATGGACTAGAACGACGAGTAGAATCACATGAACCACTTTGTTTTTCCGTTTAGCAAACATAAAATGTGATTAGGACAAATCTAGACAGATTTTGAATTTAACACATGGGGTCACATCGGAGATGCTATATGACGTTTCTGACCTCATTTAAATGCCTAGATAGGTAGTCTATTTCTGCTTCACCCCATTTCCATGTTTAACAACATTTAATATTGCCTTGTAAATAAATGGGAGTGAACTAAATAATTAAACATGAAGTTCCGTTAATATGCAACTCGTTGCATATTGAGCTTCATTATTGTGTAGCGTTTGACTGTGTGAATTGTCATGCCTTGTCGTGCATATTTGAAACTTATCATGCATCATATGTGAATTGCATCATGTCGCGCATGTGCCGTGGTGAATATCGTGTGTTGATTTTTTTTTCGGTTTGCTTCGTCTCGATAGAGATCCGCAAGCGTGTCGGAATGTGAGGACCCGTTCGACTACGTTGGTTCGTCTTCTTCACAGAGCCGTTCTTCTTCCAAGCGGGATAACACACAAGATGATCATTTCCCTAAATATCATTACTATAATTGTCATGCTAGTTGTCTCAATTCTTTCGCTATGTCTCACTGCCTACCACTTAAATGTGAGCCTATCAACATTTCCATGAAAACCGTTAACCTTTCCACAACCTAGCATCCACTGATTGGCTATGTTACCGCTTTCTTAACCATGTGTTAGCGTTGCTAGTTCCAAGTGCAGTTGCTTCCATGTGATAACATGGTTCCTTGATATATCACCATATTAATACTATTTAAGTTAATGCACATATATACTTGATAAAAGGTGGAAGGCTTGGCCTTCCTAGCCTGGTGTTTTGTTCCACCTTTGCCGCCTTAGTTTTGGCTATGGGTGGTATATTCCATAATTGAGCGCTCCTAACACGATCGGGGTTGTTATGGGTACCCCTTCATAATTTGTCTTAGATTAAAACTGGTCTGGCACGGCCCAACTTTGGTACTACATTTGCCTAACAACCTAATAAAAAAGCATAGGGACCGGCCGACACCCGCGGATAATTAATCAACCCCCGGGCTAGTGCTCCTCACGAGTGTTGGTCCAAACTGAGTGATGTCCGACGCCCCCTGGTCACCCGAGGTTTAGCCAACCCGACGTCTAGCTCATTCGGTCGTGCCCTGAGAATGAGATACGCGGCTCCTATCGGGACTGTCGGGATGCCGGGCGGCCTTGCTGCATTAGTTTTAACTTTTACAAAATATCTTGTGCATCGGGATTCCGGTGAAACTTTGGGTATCTCAGAGTTGCGGTTTTCCACTAAGGAGTCCGACGAGATCGCGAGTTTCGTGATCGAGGATTTCTATGAGGCTTGTGGTAATTTGTGATGGACCAGTATGAGCACCCCTACAGGGTTAAATCTTTCGGAAAGCCATGCCCACAGTTATGTGGCAACGTGGAAACTTTGTTTAACATCTGGTTCTAGAAAACTTGAAGTAAGCTTAATTAAAACTTGCCAACTGAGTGCATAACTGTGACTGTCTCTTTTCTGTTCTCCTTCTCCGATCAAGGACACGGTGGGGTAATGTTTGACATAAGTCGGTGTTCAGGATCATTCATTTGATCATCAGTAGTTCACGTATCCTATGTGTAGATCATCTCCCTCTTATTCTTGTACTCGTAAGTTAGCCACCTCAAATAAATGCTTAGTCGTTCGCTGCAGCCTCACCACTTAACCATACCTCACACATTAAGCTTCGCTAGTCTTGATACCTTTGGAAATGAGATTGATGAGTCCATGTGGCTCACGGATTACTACAACACCAGTTGCAGGTACAGGTAAATGGTTACTTGACGCGAGCGTGTTGATTGTTCATTTGGAGTTTCTTCTTCTTCATCATTGATCTAGGATGGGTTCCAGGCCGGCAGCATGGGATAGCAATGATGGGCGTCGTTATTTTATCGTTTCTTTTCGTCTGTAGTCGGACCCTGCTCTTCTTCATGATGATTGTGTGTATTGTACTGATGTAACTCTGATGTAGCTTGTGGCGAGTGTAAGCCAACTCTTTATACTCATCTTTTCAATACATGTACTTGTGACGATATCCATTCTTGCAAAACGACGAGATGCATTTCTATCCCTATCGAGGCCCTCGCGCCAAAATAAGGATAGGACCGCATTTTGGGCGTTACAAGTTGGTATGAGAGCAGTACCGACCTAGGAGCCCCCTTGATTGATCGAACTTGGCCGAGTCGAGTCTAGTGAAAAAACTACTTTGATTCTAGTTATATATCGGAGAGTAGGATTCTTTTTTTCCCTCTTCTATGCTCTGGCAAGGAATCTTGATGTAAGAATTTTAATTCTACTCCTCTTCTCACTTAGAAAATTTTAGGATCACGCGGATATTTTGGAATCTATATGACGTCGGTGTGACGGAGTTCTGACTTGGTGCCTCCTGCCGTGCTCATTTTATTCCGGGGAGTTGAGCTCCAAGGGATTCTTGAGCACATCGTTATCATTCAGACTTCTTAGTATCTCAGGACGAAGGATGTTCGAAATTTCTTCAATGCTGGTAGTGGCGAGATAACCCCGGCATCCCCAGTACTACTACAGAGAGTTCTGAGGTACTGACATTCTTAGTATCATTGTGTTTTCAAGGATCTGAGAGAGATGAGTTTCCAAGATCTCTGGTTATGTGATGACGCATGTCATACACTAGACGGGTAGTGTTATTGCTAGGAGTTGAGTGATGCATTTTACTCCTTGTATCTGTGGACCCGATTGCATGACCAGAAAATTTCGGGAGTTCTTAGGTGGTAATTCAAGTAGTTACTTATAGGACAATCTTCCAACAGATGCAAGATGTGAGGTTGGGGTTCAACATCTAGTGGATTCATTTGTTCACGGTCGTCTTACAGCGATTCTTGTTGTGTCTTAAAGAGTCCTTGTAGCTTGCTACGACTCGGGGACGCTTTGTATGTCGTGTGCACTGCCTTGTACATGATTGCTACTGTAGAATAGAGCCCGTGCGATCATATCCGCGAAAATATCAAACGAAATTTATGTCATGAATTTGTTCTCGCTTGTTTCGTATGCCTCATCCTTGTCTTGTTGGAGTATGGTAATTAGAGTTGCTTCGATGCCAAGTGGTGAAATTCATAACTTTCCAAGAGGTGTTCTTGTATTTTTATGGGAATGCAAATTCTTTTGCTCAATCAAGTTGTCTTTTCAATTCTTCTCAACCGGAGTCACCATGGTAATACTTTTTCATATGATGTGCTTCTCTTCAAGTGAATTCAATCCTCTCCAATTTTGCAAGATCAATCTCTCATTGTTTTTGGAGTTCATCTCATCTGTCCCAAGTTGTATTTGTTCTTCCCCACCCTGCCACCCTTTTCTTCAGTGATTCAATTCTCATCCAAGTGTTTTCTTTTCATTGTTTCTTCTGCTATCTTTTCTTTTCTCTCTTATCCGGTGATTCATTGTGATGATTCTCAGGAGTTTCGAGTTCACCATTTCTTGTTCCTTGTTCTCTTTTCGGTGGATTCAATTTAAGCTCTCGGTGTTGATCATATCCTTTTCTATTGTTCAATGATTCATGTGTTGAAAAATTCTTATCAAGCCTCTCTTGTTATTATTCCATATATGTTCTATCCGGAGTGCTCGAGATATCTCGGAGTTTCTTGTTTTCAATCCTTTCAATTATTTTGAGGCTCTCACCTCATCAAGTTTTCTTTATACCGGTGCAATCTCTCTTTTCTATTCAATTGTTTCAACGGTGTTTTCTTTTAGTGTGCCCATAACCCTCATGTTTCTCTCACGATCTTATCTGGCTCTTCTAATCTTCTCGAAGATCTCTAATTTTTTACAATTATGACGTAAGTATGAATTTCATCAGTCATATTCCTTCTTCAAGATTGCTTCAAAAATTAATTCTCATCATTGGCTCAACCTTTCATTCTTCATGATTCCGGAGTGTCTCAGTAGTTTTGGTGTTGTCCCTTCTCATCATCCTCATCTTGGAAGACCGAACAAGTATTTCTCTCAAATTGTGGTCCACACTTTTGAAAATTGTCATGATAGCCCCAGACCAACGCTCGAGAAGAACCCCCTTTTATTATGTTGCCACCATGTGATTAGATGGTTTGTCGCATTCATAATCGCATCGTTCGCATCATCTGTATTGCATCTACACTCCATTGCCGTCATTTTTTTTAAAACCTGCATCCGTTATTAGTTGTCGGTTCTATCCGTTCTTGCGTTGACCGTTTTGAGCCTGACCACACTCGCACGCGCCCGCAGCATCGATAAAATATTGTTTTTAAAGGTGTCCGAAAAGTAATCTTGGATTGGTTTGAAACTTGGCGCGCGGTCTTTAGATAGTGTAGGTAGGCCGCTTGCCAAATTTCGTCACAATCGGAGTCCGTTTGATACCCCAACGATCGACCGCAGCGGCACCGTTCTCGGTTTATCGTCAGACGTTTTCGGTGTTTAAAATATCGTTGCCAGGCTGCAAATATCCCCTCTCGTCCCCACCTAGCCTCTCTAACACAACCACTGCAACCCACCGAGCCAACCCCCTCTGATCGGAGCCGTCGGATCGCGATCCAACGGCTCGAAAACGGACCAAAAATTGCAAACCCTAGCCCCGTTTTCCCTATAAATAGACCCCTAGCCTCGAAACCCTAACCCTACCTCGAAATCCGCGCCCACCAACCTTCAGCCGCCAGGCCCGCTTAGGCCTGGATATGGCCCGCCCAAGCCCATCTAGTGCCCGAGCCAGCCTCCCGCTCGCCCCTGCCCTGCTCCCGCCCAGCTCCTCCCGAGAGGAGCCGCAACTCCCGAGGCCACCCCGCGCCGCCGCCTTCCCCAGCCGCTCGCATCGCAGCACCGGCCGACCGCAGCCCCGCCGGCGGTTCCTCTCCACCGAGACAAGGCAACAGCCCCGCAACGGCTCCTCCCAAGCTACTGTAGTGCTAGAGATGACGCAGGTCGCCGCGCCCGGCAGCCTTCAGCCACCGTCGGCGGCCACCATCATCTCCGTCTCCAGCCGCCTCCCGCCACCACCGGCTTCCGCCAATCCCCGCCGGCCGGAGCACCAGCCTCGCCTCCCCCCACTGTCAGGCTATAGCATATGCTACCTCTCCTCGATCCGATCTGGATCGAGGGAGGTTTCCGCTCCCAGCGCACGTCGCACGCGCGGGCCATGTTGTGTCAGCCCACCCCGCCTCAATCTAGCGACCCGACTCAAAACGAGTCAAGCCTCTGTGTATCTGTGCCATCCCTAGATCAGTATGCTGTCACACACAGTACATCAATGTATATATCAAAGTGCAATCACATGTAAATAATGTAAAACTTATATATACCTCAAAGTCTCAGCGGAAACAGTCAAGGGAGTGGAGTCCCAATAAACACCAGCGGCAGGTTGAGTACAGACCGTAACCCCGAATCGTACTCTTACTCGTCGAAGAAAGTATCTGCAACATAAGACGTTGCAGCCGTGTAGATCAGCATATTGAATATGCCGACAAGTCACAAAAGAGAGGTGTAAATATCATCTATACTATATGCATATATGGCAGGTGGGGCTGTAGTTTAAGTTTTTGCGTAAAGCAAATTTTCCTACAACAAGAGAGAGGGTTAAAGCAAAATTTACTACATTGTTGGTTGTTAATTAGAAGGTTCCACCAACCATTTCTCATACCGAAGTTATAAATATTACCCACATAAATAATAAATGGTGTTGAGAATTCCTCATAACTTCAGTTCCTTCGTCTCAAGTTGTCCATGACCGTGGACACGGGTAATCGATTAGGTTTGAGTACTGTGCAGAGTTTTGCACACGTTCCCCACAATATTTGATCGCCTGCGTTGAAGTCCTCGCACTTCAGGGTGTCTGAGAACCGGATGATCAAAACATGGTCTTTCAACGGGTTCCTCTGAGCCTCTGTCGGTGCCCATCCAATCCTACCGTTCTTCTACATCTCGTAGCACCGCCCGTCGAGAGTCACCATGTTGTCCAACCAAGCCAGAGCCCATAATGACTTGTGGCTGTGCAGGTAAGCCTTGTGTCTTTAAATATCCATCCATCTCTTTGAGCCTGGGTGAAGCTTTCCGCAAGATGTCATGGTGCTTCTCCATGCATCCCGAGTCCTCCGTTGGTTTTTCCTAGGGAGCCCATGGGAACCGTCCTTCACCCAGAGGTATATGTCATTCTGAGGTCTTGCAAGTCTTGGAGTCTTCAGGTCTTGATTATTAAGTTTCTCACAACACTCATGATAAACACTCAACCAAACCCCGTCTACTAGGAGCATAGAAAAATAACGTCCCCGCCAAAGTAACAAGGGTTTAGGGGTGCCTATCATAACATACTACTCAATAACCAAAGTTTCCAAGTTCCTACTTGCATGCAATGGGTGAAGAAGGTTGAAACTAATGCAATAAAACCATAGGTAAAAATATGATCAATCTGAACTTGCCTGGTATTACTTGATGAAGATAGTCACTCTCATAATCCTGATAATTCTACTCGTCACACTCTGAGCAATCTTTCATAAATGAATAGCATTCAATAAACATTCATGCCAAAAGGAAGAACCAAAAGAACATAAGAACAAAACATGTCTTGGTGCAAAATAACAACATACCAAGATTCAATAAGAAAAGATAGGGCCTTATGATGTTGTAAAAGGAAAGGTGAAAGGGGTCAACTCAAAAGAGACAAAGGATGATCATCTATTGCTATATAAGCTCGACTTGCATACACTATGGGAGATGATAAAAAATATTGGGAGAACAACATGAATGTTGTTTGACAAATAGTATAAGACATAAGAATTTATTTGTAGAAAGAATTTCTTGAAACGAAGCACTACGACTACCACACAAGTTATAGCGAATTGAAGTATGAATTGAATTTGCATTCAAAAGGTCAAAAGAAGTTGAATTGAAGTACAATGGTTATCTACAAAAATATATGACATGAGTATTTAGGGGTAAAATGAATCAATTGAAAAGGTGTTACGATTTTCAAGATAAGATCAAAGGAATGTGCGAATACAAATTTGAATCGCTCAAATTTTTAAGGTTCAAAGGTCAAAACTAATGAAGCTACTCGATATAGGAGATCAATATGAACATGTAGAAAAAAACGAATTACTAAATTTCAAATAGCGGATCAAAAGATACAAATACCCCAATATAACATTGAATCAGCTTAGAACGATGTGAACACTTTTGGGCACTAATAGATAAATATGATTTGATCCAAATTATAAGTTGAAAAGTTAAAACAAATGATACAAACGGTAAGATTACTTTGATACGAATCCGACACAATTGGATTCATCTAAAACGGAGCTACGGATAAAAAGTTATGATCAAAAGAAGTTTGAATATGACTGTGAACGAATTTCGAAATTTGTAAATTTCAAAAAGCTGATATGATAGGTTCCCCGGATAGGTGGGATCAAGACAAAACTCTAGGCGTTGGTTTCATCTAATTCGAATAAATGACTAAAAATTTATGGATATTTAAAAAATAAGGGTCAAGCTGTTTTACGGAAGAAAAGTGTTGTGTCTAAAAGAATTCTAGGACTAATGTGTAAATACATAGACTAATTTATAAATCTAATTACTCTATCCTATACTAGTGTAGGAAAACTGGTCTAGAAATAATAAACTACGGGAGTATAAAAAAATACAGAGAGAAATACCTTTAGAATGCAGAGTGAGAATTAATTTCAAAGAGGAGACCACTTTCAGAAATCCCGTCGGAGAGAAGAAAAATATTTTTATTTAATAAATCTAGTTAAACCAAAAGATTAATTAACCCGAAGTAGATGATTTCTCGATGCTCCTATGGATCTATATTTATAGGTGGAAAGAAGGTCTAAAACTCAATAGATAGGCAATATCGGACTAAACATAGACCAAAAGAGGAGAAAAGGAGAGAGAGGAGCCGCATGGGCCAAAAGGATTCGGCCAGCCGCACAGGAAAATCCGGCGAGCTTCTTTTTTTCTCCTCGAATGAACAGTACCGAGTGAACAGTGCCTTCTTTTGGAAATAAACTGCGAAAACAAATATAAACTAAAATAAGAGGATATTTTATATAGGCATATTATATATCAAAATTTTCAAAAAAAAATTTCCTATAACATGAACATATTTTCAAGACCAAATAAAATAAATTTTAAAAAAATGTTTTTTGCAATAACTTTAAAATGAAAAGGAATTTGAATTTCAAATAAATTGCAAATATTTAAAATTTGAATCAAGACATTGTCTTTGATTTTGCAGTGTCATTTTCCTCCTCTCATTTGATTTTTTTTATGAGAGGGTTTTGAAAATATTCATACTCAAAATTGACAAGGGATTCAAAATAGAAAATTTTGGGAAATTAATTTTATTCCCTCCCATTAATTTTTTTAAAAGTTTCATATTCCACTCAATTTCAAACAATCAATCACATATCATTCAAACAAAAAATACTAATTATTGATTTGTTATAACATTCCAAAATTTATAATTTTGGGATGTTACACTCAATCGCCGGCCTGGCTTCGCCTGAGGAACAGCCTGCATCCTCGCCTCCGATCGGGCCGGCCCAAGGAGCTACCGCATGGGCGCGAGGCCGAGCCGCCCCGAGGCCCGGTCCAACACCTCTCTAGCTGGCCTTTCTCGGCCCGAGGTGAGCAACCCAATCCTATACCCCGCCCCGGCACGTTTTTGCTAAATTGCGCCCATGTCCTGTTTTGGGCCTGTAGCCAGATTCGTCCTAGTAGTATTTTTTCTAACGTCCTGCGATTTAATTCTTTTGAGAAAAAGCATTATTATCAAACGGTCGTACTGCATTATTTTGAAACGGCCGTAGTTTTAAATTCGTGCGTCGGATCGCAAAGAGTTATGTAAAACATGTAGAATTTTGCGTAGATTAGGATTTTCCATCTCTCATGCATAATTAAAGTTGTTTAGCATGCTGTTTGCATCGTTTTGCATGACATCGTGATAGAAACGGTTTAGGTCATAGTTAATTAACCGTAGCTCCGTTGGAGATGAGCCATATATGTAAATGGACTAGAACGACGAGGAAAATCACATGAACCACTTTGTTTTGTCGTTTAGCAAACATAAAATGTGATTAGGGCAAGTCTGGCAGATTTTGAATTCAACACATGGGGTCAGTTTGGAGACAATATATGACATTTCCGACCTCATTTAAATGCCTAGATAGGTAGTCTATTTGTGCTTCACCCCCTTGCCATGTTTAACAACATGTAATAGTGTTGTGTAACTAAATGGGAGTGAACTAAATAATTAAACGTGAAGTTCCGTCAATATGCAACTCATTGCATATTGAGCTTCACTTAATGTGTAGCGTTTGACTGTGTGAATTGTCATGCCTTGTCGTGCATATTTGAAACTAATCATGCATCATATGTGAATTGCATCATGTCCTGCAAGTGCTGTGGTGAATATCGTGTGTTGATTTTTGTTTCCGGTTTGCTGCGTCTCGACACAGTTCCGCAAGCGTGTCGGAATGTGAGGACCCGTTCGACTACGTCGGTTCGTCTGCTTCACAGAGTCGTTCTTCTTCCAAGCGGGATCTCATGCAAGATGATTATTTCCCCAGATATCATTACTATCATTTCCACGCTAGTTGTCTCGATTCTTTCGCTATGTCTCGCTGCCTACCACTTAAATATCAGCCTCTCAACATTGCCATGAAAATCGTCAACCTTTCTACAACCTAGCATCCACTGATTGGCTATGTTACCGCTTGCTTAACCATGTGTTAGCATTCCTAGTTGCAGGTGCAGTTGCTTCCATGTGATAACATGGGTTCCTTGTTATACCATCGTATTAATAATATTTAAGTTAATGCACCTATATACTTGGTAAAAGGTGGAAGGCTCGGGTTTTCTAGCCTGCTGTTTTCTTCCACAATTGAGCGCTCTTAACACGATCGGGGTTGTTATGGGAACCCCCTTGATAATTCGTCTTAGATTAAAGCTGGTCTGGCAAGGTCCAACTTTGGTACTACATTTGCCTAACAACCTAATAAAAAGCACAGGGACCCGCCATCACCCGCGGATAACTAATAACCCTCGGGTTAGTTCTCCTCATGAGTGTTGGTCCAAACTGAGCGATGCCCGGCTCCCCGTGGTCACCCGGGGTTTAGCCAACCCGACGTCTAGCTGATCTGGTCGTGCCCTGAGAACGAGATACGCGGCTCCTATCGGGACTGTCGGCATGCCAGGCGGCCTTGCTGGATTAGTTTTACCTTCTACAAAATATCTTGTGCATCGGGATTCCGGTGAAACTTTGGGTAATCTCAGAGTTGAGCTTTTCCACTAAGGAGTCCGACAAGCTCGCGAGTTTCGTGATCGAGGATTTCTATGCGGCTTGTGGTAATCTGTGATGGACCAGTTGGAGCACCCCTGCAGGGTTAAATCTTTCAGAAAGTCGTGCCCCTGGTTATGTGGCAACTTGGAAACTTTGTTTAACATCCGGTTCTAGAAAACTTGAAGTAAGCTTAATTAAAACTTGCCAACTAAGTGCGTAATCGTGACTGTCTCTGTCATGAGCTCCTTCTCCGATCAAGGACATGGTGGGGTTATGTTTGACGTAAGTAGGTGTTCAAGATCATTCATTTGATCATTAGTAGTTCACGTCCGCTATGCATAGATCATCTCCCTCTTATTCTTGTACTCGTAAGTTAGCCACATCAAATAAATGCTTAGTCGCTCGCGGAAGCCTCACCACTTTACCATACCTCACCCATTAAGCTTTGCTAGTCTTGATACCTGTGGAAATGAGATTGCCGAGTCCTAGTGGATCACAGATTACTACAACACTAGTTGTAGGTACAGGTAAAAGGTTACTTGACGCGAGCGCGTTGATTGTTCATTTGGAGTTTCTTCTTCTTCATCATCGATCTAGGATGGGTTCTAGGCCGGCAGCCTGGGATAGCAAGGATGGACGTCATTATTTTATCGTTTGTTTTCGTCCGTAGTCGGATCCTGCTCTTCTTTGTGATGATTGTATGTATTGTACTAATGTGACTCTAATGTAGCTTGTGGCGAGTGTAAGCCAACTCTTTATACTCATCTTTTTAGTACATGTAATTGTAACGATATCCATTCTTGCAAAACGAGATGATGCGTTTCTATCCCTATCGAGGCCCTCGCACCAAAATAAGGATAGGACCGCATTCCAATCGCAACATTCCAAATGGCATCCAGCTGGCTGGATCGGTCCTGCCCCGCACTTGTGCAGAAACCCCCTGTTGTCCTCTCTATTTCACCCACACTCTCCGCCACCCGCACTTATCCACACCTGATTAATTCTATCAGGGAGAAGGACTCTCGTGTCCGTCCCCTTCCCTTTGCTCCTAGCTCGCCGCCGCCGTAAAGCTCGTCTCCCGCCAAGGTGAAAGGACGTGGATGTCTCCTAGAGCGGGGTGAATAGGCGCTTTAAAATAATTATGCTTTAGGCTAGAACAAATGCGGAATAAAACGAACGTTTAATTTGTCAAGCACAAAACCTAAAACCACTAGGCTCAACTATGTGCACCAAGAACTTATGCTAAGCAAGATAAACAACTAAGTGATAGCAAGATATTGATGGGTAACGTAGCATAAATTCAAAAAAAATCCTACACATATTCATATCTTCCTATGGAGAGATGAGCAACGAGAGAGGGGTGAGTGCATCTTCATACCTTTGAAGATCGCTAAGCAGAAGCGTTGCTAGAAAGCGGTTGATGGAGTCATACTCGCGGCGATTTAGATTGCGGTGTGATTCCGATCTAGTGCCGAACCACGGCACCTCCGCGTTCAACACACGTGCAGCCCGGTGACGTCTCCCGCACCTTGATCCAGCAAGGAGGAGGGAGAGGTTGGGGAAGCTCTCCGGCAGCACGACAACGAAGTGTCGATGGAGAGACGAGGTCTCCTGGCAGGGCTTCGCCAAGCACCATAGGAGGAGGAGGGAGGAGGGGAGCAGGGTTGCACCGAGGGGAGAAGAAACCGTGTGCAAAACAGCCCCAAACCCCTCTCTATTTATAGGAGGAGGGGAGGGAGGTACCACCCCTAGGATTTCCCCCCAAGGTGGTGCGGCAGCCCCCCCCCAGATGGGAGGTGTGGCGGCTAGGGCAGGGGGAGGGGGTGACGCATCCCTTAGGTGGGCCTTAGGGCCACCAGCGCCAGGGTTCCCCCCCCCCTTCTCTCCCTCCTGCGCCTTGGGCCTCTTGTGGGAGGCGCACCAGCCCACTATGGGCTGGTTACCCTCCCCCTTATGACCCATGCTACCTCTTGGGCCTGGTGGACCCCGGGACCATTTTCGGTGGTCCCGGTACGCTATCGGTGACGCCCGAAACATTTCCGGTGTCCAAAACCATCCATCATATATATCAATCTTTACCTCCGGACCATTCCGAAGCTCCTCGTGACGTCCGAGATCTCATCCAGGACTCCGACCAACTTTCGTTGACCTTGTATAACATTTCCCTATAACCCTAGCGTCATCGAACCTTAAGTGTGTAGACCCTACGGGTTTGGGAAGCATGCAGACATGACGGAGACGCTCTCTGGCCAATAACCATCAGCGGGATCTGGATACCCATGGTGGCTCCCACACGTTCCACGATGATCTCATCGGATGAACCACTATGTCAAGGATTCAATCAATCCCGTATACAATCCCCTTTGTCTGTCGGTATAGAACTTGCCCGAGATTCGATCGTCGGTATACCTATACCTTGTTCAATCTCGTTACCGGTAAGTCTCTTTACTCGTTCCGTAGCACGTCATCCTGTGACTAACTCCTTAGTCACATTGAGCTCATGATGATGTTCTACCGAGTGGGCCCAGAGATAACTCTCCGTCACACGGAGTGACAAATCACGATCTATATTTGTGCCAACCCAACAGACACTTTCAGAGGTACCCGTAGTGCACCTTTATAGTCACCCATTTACGTTGTGACGTTTGATACACCCAAAGAACTCCTACGGTATCCGGGAGTTGCACAATCTCACGGTCGAAGGAAAAGACACTTGGCATTAGAAAAGCTTTAGCATACGAACAATATGATCTAGTGATATGCTTAGGATTGGGTCTTGTCCATCACGTCATTCTCCCAATGATGTGATCTCGTTATCAATGGCATCTAATGTCCATGATCAGGAAACCATGATCATCTATTGATCAACGAGCCAGCCAACTACAGGCTTGCTAGGGACACATTATGATCTATTTATTCACACATGTATTACTGTTTTCTGTTAATACAATTATAGCATGAATAATAGACGATTATCATGCACAAGGAAATATGATAATAACCATTTTATTATTGCCTCTAGGGCATATTTCCAACAGTCTCCCACTTGCACTAGAGTCAATAATCTAGTTACATTGTGATGTATCGAACACCCATAGCATTATGGTGTTGATCATGTTTTGCTCGAGGAAGGGGTTTAGTCAACGGGTGTGCAATATTCAGATCCGTGTGTACTTTTCAAATATCTATCACTCCACTCTGGACATGGTCTTGGATGGAGTTATAGCGGCATTTGATGTGCTTGGTCTTCCGGTGAAACCTGGGCTCCTTGGCTATGGCAATGGTCCCGGTTTTATCACAGAAGAGCGTCATTGGACCCGACGTGCTTGGAACCACTCCAAGGTCGGTGATGAGCTCCTTCATCCAAATTCCTTCATGAGCCGCTTCTGAAGCATCTATGTACTCCGCTTCACATGTAGATGCTGCAACGACTTCTTGCTTGCTGCTGCACCAGCTCACTGCCCCACCATTCAAAACATATACGTATCCGGTCTGTGAGTTAGATTCATCTGGATCTGTGTTGAATCTAGCATCGACGTAACCCTTTACGATGAGCTCTTCGTCACCTCCATAAACGAGAAACATCTCCTTAGTCCTCTTCAGGTACATAAGTATATTCTTGACCACTCTCCATTGTTCCATACCGGGATCACTTTGGTACCTCCCTACCAAACTTATGGCAAGGTTTATATCAGGTCTGGTACACAGCATGGCATACATTAGAGAGCCTACGGCTGAAGCATAGGGGACAGTACTCATCTTCTCTCTATTTGTAGTCGTGGTCGGTGACTGAGTCTTACTCAATCTCATACCTTGCAAAACTGGCAAGAACCCTTGCTTTGAGTTTTCCATATTGAACTTCTTCAATATATTGTCAAGGTATGTACTTTGCGAAATACCAATGAGGCGTCTCGATCTATCTCTATAGATCTTGATGCCTAATATGTATGCAGCTTCTCCAAGGTCCTTCATTGAAAAACTCTTGTTCAAATAGGCCTTTATGCTCTCCAACATCTCTACATTATTCCACATCAATAATATGTCATCCACATACAGTACAAGGAAAGCTACAGAGCTCCCACTCACTTTCTTGTATAGAGAGGCTTCTCCGTAAACCTGTATGAACCCTCACCTCATTGAAGCGAATGTTCCAACTCCGAGATGCTTGCACCAGGCCATAGATGGAGCACTGGAGCTTGCACACTTTGTTAGCACCCTTAGGGTCGACAAAACCTTCTGGTTGCATCATATACAACTCTTCCATAAGATTACCGTTACGGAATACTGTTTTGACGTCCATTTGCCAGATTTCATAATCATAAAAGGCGGCAATTGCTAACATGATTCGGACTGATTTCAGCTTCGCTACGGGAGAGAAAGTCTCTTCGTAGTCAACTCCTTGAATTCGTCGGAAACCCTTTGCGACAAGTCGAGCTTTATAAATGGTCACATTACCGTTTGCATCAGTCTTCTTCTTGAAGATCCATTTATTTTCTATGGCTCGCTGGTCATCGGGCAAGTCCACCAAAGTCCATACTTTGTTCTCACACATGGATCCTATCTCGGATTTCATAGCTTCAAGCCATTTGTTGGAATCCGGGCCCGCCATTGCTTCTTCATAGTTCGAAGGTTCATCGTTGTCTAACAACATGATTTCCATCACAGGGTTGCCGTACCACTCTGGTGCGGACCGTACCCTTGTGGACCTTCGCGGTTCAGTAGTAACTTGATCCGAAGCTTCATGATCATTATCATTAACTTCCTCTTGAGTTGGTGTAGGCGCCACAGGAACAATTTCCCGCGCTGCTCTACTTTCCTGTTCGAGAGGGGGTGTAATTACTTCGTCAAGTTCTACTTTCCTCCCACTTACTTCTTTCGAGAGAAACTCTTTCTCTAGAAAGGATCCGTTCTTGGCAACAAAGGTTTTACCTTCGAATCTAAGATAGAAGGTATACCCAATAGTTTCCTTAGGGTATCCTATGAATACGCATTTCTCCGCTTTGGGTTCGAGCTTCTCTGGTTGAAGTTTCTTCACATAAGCATCGCAACCCCAAACTTTAAGAAACGACAACTTAGGTTTCTCGCCAAACCATAGTTCATATGGTGTCGTCTCAACGGATTTAGACGGTGCCCTATTTAAAGTGAATGCTGCAGTTTCTAATGCGTATCCCCAAAATGATGGCGGCAAGTCGGTAAGAGACATCATAGATCGTACCATATCTAATAAAGTGCGATTACGACGTTCAGACACTCCGTTGCGTTGTGGTGTGCCAGACGGTGTCAGTTGTGAAACGATTCCACACTTCCTTAGGTGTGTGCCAAACTCGTGACTCAAATATTCTCCTCCACGATCAGATCGTAGACACTTAATTTTTCTGTCACGTTGATTCTCAACCTCACTCTGAAATTCCTTGAACTTTTCAAACGTCTCAGATTTGTGCTTCATCAAGTAGATATACCCATACCTACTCAAATCATCGGTGAGAGTGAGAACATAACGGTAGCCACCGCGAGCTTCAACGTTCATTGGACCATACACATCAGTATATATTATTTCCAATAAGTCGGTTGCTCTCTCCATGATTCCTGAGAATGGAGTCTTAGTCATCTTGCCCATGAGGCACAGTTCGCATGTGTCAAATGATTCGAAGTCAAGAGACTCTAATAGCCCATCAGTATGGAGCTTCTTCATGCGCTTAACGCCGATATGACCAAGGCGGCAGTGCCACAAGTATGTGGGACTATCATTATCAACTTTGCATCTTTTGGTACTCACACTATGAATATGTGTAACATCACGATCGAGATTCATCAAGAATAAACAATTCACCAGCGGAGCATGACCATAAAACATATCACTCATATAAATAGAACAACCATTATTCTCTGATTTAAATGAGTAGCCGTCTCGCATTAAGCAAGACCCTGATACAATATTCATGCTCAAAACTGGTACTAAATAACAATTATTAAGGTTTAAAACTAACCCCGATGGTAGATGTAGAGGTAGCGTGCCGACGGCGATCACATCAACCTTGGAGCCATTCCCGACGCGCATCGTCACCTCGTCCTTGGCCAGTCTCCGCTTATTCCGCAGTTCCTGCTTTGAGTTGCAAATGTGAGCAACAGCACCGGTATCAAATACCCACGAGCTACTACGAGCGCTGGTAAGGTACACATCAATAACATGTATATCACATATACCTTTAACGTTGCCGGCCTTCTTGTCCGCTAAGTACTTGGGGCAGTTCCGCTTCCAGTGACCTTTTCCCTTGGAATAGAAGCACTCAGTCTCAGGCTTGGGTCCATTCTTTTTCTTCTTCCCGGCATCTGGCTTACCAAGCGCGGCAACGGCTTTGCCGTCTTTCTTGAAGTTCTTCTTACCCTTGCCCTTCTTGAAACTATTGGTCTTGTTGACCATCAACACTTGATGCTCTTTCTTGATTTCTACTTCTATAGACTTGAGCATCGAGTACAACTCGGGAATGGTCTTCTCCATCCCTTGCATGTTTTCGTTCAGCACAAAGCCTTTGTAGCTTGGTGGGAGAGATTGGAGGATTCTGTCAATTATAGCATCATCCGGAGTTCGACTCCAAGTGAAGTCAGACGACCGTGTAACCCAGACATTTTGAGTATGTGCTCACTGACAGAACTGTTATCCTCCATCTTACAGCTAAAGAACTTGTCGGAGACTTCATATCTCTCGACATGGGCATGAGCTTGAAAAACCAGTTTCAGCTCTTGGAACATCTCATATGCACCGTGTTGCTCAAAACGCCTTTGGAGCACTGTTTCCAAACTATATAACATGCCACACCTATCCAGAGAGTAGTCATCACTCCACGTTTGCCAGATGTTCAGAATGTCCTGGGCTGCTGCGGGAGCGGGAGGGTCACCTAGCAGCGCATCAAGGACATAAGCCTTTTTAGCTGCTTCAAGGATGAGCTTCAAGTTGCGAACCCAGTCCGCATAGTTGCTACCATCATCTTTCAGCTTGCTTTTCTCTAGGAATGCGTTGAAATTGAGGTTGACGTTGGCCATCTACAATATTTATAAAGACAACTTTTTGACTAAGTTCATGACAATTAAGTTCATTTAATCAAGTTAAGTATGAACTCGGATACGTCTCAAACGTATCTATAATTTTTGATGGTTTCATGTTGTTATCTTGTCATCTTTGGATGTTTTACGTACCTTTAATATCTTTTTTGGGGACTAACTTATTAATTCAGTGCCAAGTGCGAGTTCCTGTTTTTTCTGTGTTTTTGGCTCTTTTCATATCTGATTTTGGAACGGAGTCCAAACGGAATAAAATCCCCGAAATGATTTTTTTTCGTACGAAAGAAGATTACGGGGCTTGTGGGCCAATCCAGGAGGGCTACAGGGAGCCCACAAGCTCCCACTCCGCCACCAGGGGGAGGCGGCGGTGGGCAGGCTTGTGGCCTCCCTGGTGCCCCCTGACCTGGATCTTGCGCCTATATATTCCCTAAAAATCAGAAAAAAAATCAAGGGAGCCTCGAAAATACTTTTCCGCCGCCGCAAGCTTCCGTTTCCACGAGATCTCATCTGGAGACCCTTCCCGGCGCCCTGCCGGAGGGGACTTTGGAGTTCCAGGGCTTCTTCATCATCATCATCGCCCCTCCAATGACTCGTGAGTAGTTCACTTCAGACCTACGGGTCCGTAGTTAGTAGCTAGATGGCTTCTTCTCTCTCTTGGATCTTCAATACAAAGTTCTCCATGATCTTCATGGAGATCTATCCGATGTAATCTTCTTTGGCGGTGTGTTTGTCGAGATCCCATGAATTGTGGATTTGTGATCAGATTATCTATGATATATATTTGAGTCTTTGTTGATTTCTTATATGCATGATTTGATATCCTTGTAAGTCTCTCTGAGTCTTGGGTTTTGTTTGGCCAACTAGATCTATGATTCTTGCAATGGGAGAAGTGCTTGGTTTTGGGTTCTTACCATGTGGTGACCTTTCCCAGTGACAGTAGGGGCAGCAAGGCACACATTGAGTAGTTCCCACCAAGGGTAACAAGGTGGGCTCTGTCGTTGATATGAGATTGTCCACCTACATCATGTCATCTTGCTTAAGGCGTTACTCTGTTCTTTTGGACTTAATACACTAGATGCATGCTGGATAGCGGTCGACGTGTGGAGTAATAGTAGTAGATGCAGAAAGTATCGGTCTACTTGTTTTGGACGTGATGCCTATAGATATAATCATTCCCATAGATGACGTCACGACTTTGCGCGGTTCTATCAATTGCTCGACAGTAATTTGTTCACCCACCCTCTACTTGCTTTCATGAGAGAAGCCACTAGTAAACACTACGACCCCCGGATCTATTCACATCTATCGTTTCCACTTTTTCTTTTACTTTGCTTTGTTACTTTGTTGCTTTCAGTAATCACTTGGCGAACAATCTATAAGGGATTGACAACCCCTTCATAGCGTTGGGTGCAAGCTTTTGTGTTTGTGTAGGATCTTGAGATACTCCTCCGCTGGATTGATACCTTGGTTCTCAAACTGAGGGAAATACTTACCACCGCTACGCTACATCACCCTTTCCGCTTCGAGGGAACACCAACGCAAGGCTCCAAGGCCACGGGGGAAATCCTTTGCATATTTGCCTAGGCAGTCCTTTAAGGCGTAGCCGTAGCAGAAGGATTCCTGGTGCCGTCGACACACCTATTTCTGGTGCCATTGGAAGGTGTTTTGTTGCAGTAGCAGAAGTATTTCTGGCGCCGTTGCCGGGGAGGAGCACGTCAAGATAATTTCCCGACAATGTGCCTATTTCTGGCGCCATTGCCGGGGAAGAAGAGATCTATCCAAGTAGGTTTCACAAACTCATCTCCTGCATTTACTTTTTTGCCACTTGCCTCTCATTTTCCTCTCCCCCACTTCACATTTGCCGTTTTCATTTGCCTTTCTCCTTTGCCTTTTTCGTTTGCCCTTTTCTCTTGCTTGCTTTCTGTTCGCTTGTGTGATATGTGCCTTCATTATGCTTGCATCTTCGCTTGCTGAAAATCTATTGATATGGATCCTCATCCACTAGCTAATCTCTTTAAGAGACCCACTTATGTGGAACGAATTGCTAGTGAGTTGAGTGCACTTGACTATCTTTATGGAGTTTTGCTTGAGATGCGTGAATCTGAAAATTGTGAGGAAGAAATTTATGAAGTGATTCACGAGGGCTCCTTGAATGAAAAGCATGATTGCAATGGTTTCACTATAAATCCTATTAGTGACAATCATGCTAAAAATATGAAAAACCCTAAGCTTGGGGACGCTAGTTTTGCTTTGACTAGTACTTATTGCAATAATCATGATTGGGGTGATGATCTTTCTTATGATCTTGAAATTTTGTTTAAACCTCATGATGAATATGATATTTGCAATAATATTGAAAGTGGGTTTGGAGAAGTCATGACTTTAGTTGATGATAATCCCACTATTTTTGAAGAGCGTCAACTTTGCATGCATGTGGATCATGAAAAGAATATCCTATGTCATAGTTACATTGTTGAATTTGAATATGATCCTACATGTAATTGCTATGAGAGAAGAAAATATTTTGGTAGAAACTTTCATGTTACCAAATTACCTCTCGTCATGTGGAGATTGCTATTGTCTCTTTCTTCTTCCTTGCATATGGCAACTATTGATTGTCTTGACAATCTGTTTTACTATAAAATGCCAATGCGTAGGAAGTATGTTATACTTAGATGTGGTTTTCACATGCTTTAGGATGCTCTCATTGTGCTTCAATTCTTGTCTTTTGTGAGAGCATCATTGAATGCCTAACTAAGGGCGTTAAACAATAGCGCTTGTTGGGAGGCAACCCAACGAATCTATCATTTTTCTTTCTGTTTTTTGTTTTCCACACTTTCATAATTCTGTTATGATTGTGTTTTTTGTGTTTATTTTTGTGTTTGTGCCAAGCAAAACCATTATGATTAGTCTTGGAGATGATCGTTTTGTCATGCTGGAAAAGACAGAAACTTTCTGCTCACGAAAAGAATTTTCATTTTTTTCTATAAGAGCTTTTGAGTTGATTATTTCTGCTGCTGATTTCTACGCAAATTCTTCAGACTGTCGTAATTTTTCAGAATTTTTGGAGTAACAGAAGTATACCAAATATACAGATTGCTACAGACTGGTATGTTGTTAACAAATTCTGTTTTTGTTGTGTTGGTTGCTTATTTTGATGAAACTATGGATAGTATCGGGGGGTATTAGCCATGTAAGATTGAAAATATAGTAACCCAACATCAGTACAAGTAGAATTTAAGTTTGCTACAGTACCTAAGGAAGTGGTGGTTTGCTTTCTCATACTAATGTTATCACGAGTTTCTGTTTAAGTTTCATGTTGTGAAGTTTTCAAGTTTTGGGTGATGTTCTTATGGACAAAGAGATAAAGAGTGGCAAGAGCTCAAGCTTGGGGATGCCCAAGGCACCCCAAGATATTCAAGGATGTCGTAAAAGCCTAAGCTTGGGGATGCCCCGGGAAGGCATCCCCTCTCTGGTCTTCAATCCATCGGTAACGTTACTTGGGGCTATATTTTTATTCACCACATGTTATGTGTTTTTGCTTGGAGCGTCTTGTATCGTAGGAGTCTTTGATTTTTTTTTGTCACAATCATCCTTGCTGCACACCTAGAGAGAGATACATGCACTCACCGTGATTTTGTCGAGCTTCACTTATATCTTTTGGTAGACAATTCAGCTCACATCTGCTTCACTTATATCTTTTGAGCTAGATACTTTTGCTCTGTGTGCTTCACTTATATCTTTTAGAGCACAGCGGTGCGTGGCTTGGTAGTTGATCTATGCTTTGAAAGTAGTCTCAAAAGGGGTAGTTATCCAAAGGGATACGAAAACTTCCACCTTCATGTGCATTGAATAGTTAGAGAAGTTTGATTCATCTCAATTAGTTTTGAGTTGTGGTTATGGTAATATTGAAGTTATGCTAGTAAGGTGTTGAGGATCTAGAAATACTTGTGTTGAAGTTAGTGATTCCTGTAGCATGCACGTGTGGTGAACCGCTATGTGATGAAATCTGAGCATGATTAGTCTATTGATTGTCATCCTTTGCGTGGCGGTCGGGATCGCGCGATGGTTTATACCAACCAACCCTTCCCCTAGGAGTATGCGTTGAATGCTTTGTTTCGATTACAAATAAAAATTTTGCAACAAGTATATGATTTCTTCATGACTAATGTTGAGTCCATGGTTTATGCACTTTCACCTTCCACCGTCACTATCTTCTTAGTGCCGTGCAACTTTTGCCGGTGCACAAAACCAGCCATTGGCCTCCCTCAAAACAGCCACTATACCTACCTACTATGGCTTTTTCAAAGTCATTCCGAGATATATTGACATGCAACTACCACCATGACATGTGCCATCACGTCTACATTGACATTGTATGATCGTAAGATAGCTAGCATGATGTTTCCATTAATGTCTATGCCATGCTAGATCATTGCCACGGTACACTACCGAAGGCATTCCACATAGAGTCATAGTTGCTCTAAGTTTTGAGTTGAAAGTGTGATGATCATCATTGATGGAGCATTGTCCCATGTGAGGAAATAAAAGAGGCCAAAGATTCCCACCAAAAAAGAGAGGCCAAAGAGCCCACCAAAAAAAACAGAAAAATGAGAGAAGGGACAATGCTACCACTTTTTCCACACTTGTGCATATTAAGCACCATGATCTTCATGATTGAGAGTCTCTCGTTTTGTCACCACCATATAGCTAGTGGGAAATTTTCATTATATAACTTGGCTTGTATATTCCAATGATAGGCTTCCTCAAAATTGCCTTAGGTCTTCGTGAGCAAGCAAGTTGGATGCACACCCACTAGTTTTCTTTAAGAACTTTCACATACTCGTAGCTCTTGTGCATCATTTATATGGCAATCCCTACTCATTCACATTGATATTTATTGATGAGCATCTCCACAGCTCATTGATATGCCTAGTTAATGTGATCATCTTCTCCTTGTTTTTCTTGCAACCTCCACCACACTCCACACCATCTATAGTGCTATAACCATGGCTCACGCTCATGTATTGCGTGAGAGTTGAAAAGATTTGAGAAAGTAAAGGTGTGAAATAATTACTTGGCCAATACCGGGGTTGTGCATGATTTAAATTCGTTGTGCAATGATCATAGAGCATAGCCAGACTATATGCTTTTGTAGGGATAACTTCCTTTTGGCCTTGTTATTTTGAAAGTTCAAGATTACCTTGCTAGTTTGCTTGAATTATTATTGTTTCCACGTCAATAGCAAACTATTGTTTTGAATCTAATGGATCTGAACATTCATGTCACATAAGAGGAGTTACAAAGGACATATATGCTAGGTAGCATGAAAGCATCAAAAATTCATTCTTTATCACTTCCCTACTCGAGGACGAGCAGGTGTTAAGCTTGGGGATGCTTGATACGTCTCAAATGTATCTATAATTTTTGATGGTTTTCATGTTGTTATCTTGTCATCTTTGGATGTTTTATGTACCTTTTATATCTTTTTTTGGGACTAACTTATTAATTCAGTGCCAAGTGCCAGTTCCTGTTTTTTCTGTGTTTTTGGCTCTTTTCAGATCTGATTTTGGAACGGAGTCCAAATGGAATAAAATACCCAAAATGATTTTTCCCAAAAGAAAGAAGATGAGGGGGCTTGTCGACCAAGCCAGGAGGGCTACAAGGAGCCCACAAGCTCCCACTCCGCCACCAGGGGGAGGCGGCGGTGGGCAGGCTTGTGGCCTCCCTAGCGCCCCGTGACCTAGATCTTGCGCCTATATATTCCCCAAAAATCAAAAGAAAAAAAATCAAGGGAGCCTCGAAAATACTTTTCCACCGCCGCAAGCTTCCGTTTCCGCGAGATCTCATCTGGAGACCCTTCCCGGCACCCTGCCGGAGGGGACTTTGGAGTTGGAGGGCTTCTTTATCATCATCATCGCCCCTCCAATGACTTGTGAGTAGTTCACTTCAGACCTACGGGTCCGTAGTTAGTATCTAGATGGCTTCTTCTCTCTCTTCAATCTTTAATACAAAGTTCTCCATGATCTTTATGCAGATCTATCCGATGTAATCTTCTTTGGCGGTGTGTTTGTCGAGATCCGATGAATTGTGGATTTGTGATTACATAATCTATGATATATATTTGAGTCTTTGCTGATTTCTTATATGCATGATTTGATATCCTTGTAAGTCTCTCCAAGTCTTGGATTTTGTTTGGCCAACTAGATATATGATTCTTGCAATGGGAGAAGTGCTTGGTTTTGGGTTCTTACCATGTGGTGACCTTTCCCAGTGACAATAGGGGCAGCAAGGCATGCATTGAGTAGTTGCCATCAAGGGTAACAAGGTGGGCTCTGTCGTTGATATGAGATTGTCCATTTACATCATGTCATCTTGCTTAAGGCGTTACTCTGTTCTTTTGGACTTAATACACTAGATGCATGCTGGATAGCGGTCGACATGTGGAGTAATAGTAGTAGCTGCAGAAAGTATCGGTCTACTTGTTTTGGACGTGATGCCTATAGATTTAATCATTGCCATAGATGACGTCACGACTTTGCGCGGTTCTATCAATTGCTCAACAGTAATTTGTTCACCCACCGTCTACTTGCTTTCATGAGAGAAGCCACTAGTAAACACTACGGCCCCCGGGTCTATTCACATCTATCATTTACACTTTCGCTTTTACTTTGCTTTGTTACTTTGTTGCTTTCAGTTCTCACTTGGTGAACAATCTATAAGGGATTGACAACCCCTTCATAGCGTTGGGAGCAAGCTTTTTGTGTTTGTGCAGGCTCTTGTCATACTCCTCCACTGGATCGATACCTTGGTTCTCAAACTGAGGAAAATACTTACCACCGCTACGCTACAACACCCTTTCCGCTTCGAGGGATACCAACACAAGGCTCCAAGGCCACGGAGGAAATCCTTTGCATATTTGCCTAGGAAGTCCTTTAAGGCGTAGCCGTAGCAGAAGGATTCCTGGTGCCGTCGACACACCTCTTTCTGGCGCCATTGGAAGGTCTTTTGTTGCATTAGCAAACTCCCACTTAAATCGACATCCCTCCAGTCATCTAAGTGATACATGATCCATGTTGACTAACCGGTGTCCGATCATCACGTGAGATGGACTAGTCATCATGGTGAGCAACTTCATGCTGATCGTATTCAACCATACGACTCATGTTCGACCTTTCGGTCTCTTGTATTCGAGGTCATGTTTGTACATGCTAAGCTCATCGAGTCAACCTAGGTGTTTCGCGTGTGTAAACTGGCTTACACCCGTCATATGTGAACGTTAGAATCTATCACACCCGATCATCACGTGGTGCTTTGAGCCAACGATCCTTCACAACGGTGCACACTTAGGGGAATACGTTCTCGAAATTTTAAGCGGGATCATCTTATTATGCTACCGTCGTTCTAAGCAATAAGATGAAAGACATGATAAACATCACAATGCAATCATATAGTGACATGATATGGCCATTATCATCTTTGCTCTTTCGATATCCATCTTCAGGCATCGCATGATCATCATTGTCACCGGCGTGACACCATGATCTCCATCATCATGATCTACATCATCGTGTCTCCGTGAATTCGTCACGCCAACTACTACTATCTCTACTACTATAGCTAACCGTTAGCAATGAAGTAAAAGTAGTAAGCACATGGCGTTGCATCTCATACAATAAATTAAGACAACTCCTATGGCTCCTGTCGGTTGTCATACTCATCGACATGCAAGTCGTGAAACCTATTACAATAACATGATCATCTCATACATCATACATGCAACATCACAACTTTGGCCATATCACATCACATGTCAAACCCTGCAAAAACAAGTTAGACGTCCTCTAATTGTTGTTGCAAGTTTTACGTGGCTGATTTGGGTTTCTAGCAAGAACGCCTTCTTACCTACATGAAAGCCACAACAATGATATGCCAAAGCTATTTACCCTTCATAAGGACCCTTTTCATCAAATCCGATCCTAGTAGAGTAGGAGAGACAGACACCCGCTAGCCAACTTTATGCACGGTGTGCATGTCTGTCGGTGGAACCAGTCTCACGTAAGCGTACGTGTATGGTCGGTCGGGGCCGCTTCATCCCACAATACCGCCAGAAAATAATAAGACTAGTAGTGGCAAGCAATTGACAAATCATCGCCCACAACCTTTTGTGTTCTACTCATGCATAGAATCTACGCATAGAAAACCTGGCTCGGATGCCACTGATGGGTAACGTAGCATAAATTCAAAAAACTTCCTACGCATATTCAGATCTTCCGATGGAGAGGCCAGCAACGAGAGAGGAGCGAGTGAATCTTCATACCTTTGAAGATCGCTAAGCGGAAGCGTTTCTAGAACGTGGTTGATGGCGTCGTACTCGCGGCGATTCAGATCGCGGTGTGATTCCGATCTAGTGTCGAACCACGGCACCTCTGCGTTCAACACACGTGCAGCCCGGTGACGTCTCCCGCACCTTGATCCAGCAAGGAGGAGGGAGAGGTTGGGGAAGCTCTCCGGCAGCATGACGGCGTGGTGTCGATGGAGAGACGAGGTCTCCCGGCAGGGCTTCGCCAAGCACCATAGGAGGAGGAGGAAGGAGGGGAGCAGGGCTGCGCCGAGGGGAGAAGAAACCGTGTGCAAAACAGCCCCAAACCCCTCTCTCTTTGTAGGAGGAGGGGAGGGGGGTGCCACCCCTAGGTTGTCCCCCCTAGGTGGTGTGGCAGCCCCCCAGATGGGAGGTGTGGCGGCTAGGGCACGGGGAGGAGGTGGCGCACCCCTTAGGTGGGCCTTAGGCCCACTAGCGCGAGGGTTCCCCCCCCCCTTCTCTCCCTCCTGCGCCTTGGGCCTCTTGTGGGAGGAGAACCAGCCCACTTTGGGTTGGTTGCCCTCCCCCTTATGGCCCATGCTACCTCTGGGGCCTGGTGGCCCCTCCCGGTGGACCCCCGGGACCATTTCCGGTGGTCCCGGTACGCTACCGGTGACGCCCGAAACATTTCCGGTGTCCAAAACCATCCATCCTATATATCAATCTTTACCTCCGGACCATTCTGGAGCTCCTCATACCGTCCAGGATCTCATACGGGACTTCGAACAACTTTCGGTAAGCTCGTATAACATTTCCCTATAACCCTAGCGTCATCGAACCTTAAGTGTGTAGACCCTACGGGTTCGGGAAGCATGCAGACATGACCGAGATGCTCTCCGGCCAATAACCATCAGCGGGATCTGGATACCCATGGTGGCTCCCACACGTTCCACGATGATCTCATCGGATGAACCACGATGTCAAGGATTCAATCAATCCCGTATACAATTCCCATTGTGTGTCGGTATAGAACTTGCCCGAGATTCGATCGTCGGTATACCTATACCTTGTTCAATCTCGTTACCGTTAAGTCTCTTTACTCGTTCTGTAGCAAGTCATCCTGTGACTAACTCCTTAGTCACATTGAGCTCATGATGATGTTCTACCAAGTGGGCCTAGAGATACCTCTCCATCACACGGAGTGACAAATCCCGATCTCGATTCGTGCCAACCCAACATACACTTTCAGAGGTACCCGTAGTGCACCTTTATAGTCACCCAGTTACGTTGTGACGTTTGATACACCCAAAGAACTCCTACGGTATCCGGGAGTTGCACAATCTCACGGTCGAAGGAAAAGACACTTGACATTAGAAAAGCTTTAGCATACGAACAATATGATCTAGTGCTATGCTTAGGATTGGGTCTTGTCCATCAAATCATTCTCGCAATGATGTGATCCCATTATCAATGACATCTAATGTCCATGATCGGGAAACCATGATCATCTATTGATCAACGAGCCAGCCAACTAGAGGCTTGCTAGGGACACATTGTGATCTATTTATTCACAAATGTATTACTGTTTCCTGTTAATACAATTATAGCATGAACAATAGACGATTATCATGAACAAGGAAATATGATAATAACCATTTTATTATTGCCTCTAGGGCATATTTCCAACAGATATATGACAAGAAACAATATGGCTATCACAAAGTAAAGTGCATAAGTAAAGGGTTCGGGTAAGAGATAACCGAGGCACGTGGAATCTCTGATGTATCCCAAAGTTCACACCCTTGCGGATGCTAATCTCTGTTGGAGCGGTGTGGTGGCACAATGCTCCCCAAGATGCCGCTAAGGCCACCGTAATCTCCTCACGCCCTCGCACAACGCAAGATGTCGTGATTCCACTAAGAGACCCTTGAGGGTGGTCACCGAACCCGTACAAATGGTAACCCTTGGGGGCGGTCACTGGTACCCGTACAAATTGCTCGGGGCAATCTCCACAACCTTTGGAGAACCCGACGATTGCCCGGAGCTTTACACCATAATGATTGAGCTCCGAGACACCACCAAGCTTCTAGGACGCCAAAGCATCCACAAAGAGCAATCTCTAGGGTACTAAGTACCAAAGGGTAATAAGCTTCTCAACTTCTCACTTCCACGTATCACTGTGGAGAACTCAAACCGATGCAACTAATGCAATGGCAAGAACACACGAAGTGGTCAAGTCCCTCACACTCAAATCCCTCCACAACAACAAAAGCTATGGAGAAATATGAGAGGAAGAACAAGGGGCTCACAAAGAACTCCAAGATCTAGATCCAAGGGGTTCCCCTCACACAGAGGAGAAAGAGATTGCTGGAGATGTGGATCTAGATCTCCTCTCTCTTTTCCCTCAAGAACTAGCAAGAATCATTGGAGGGATTGAGAGTTAGCAAGCTCTAAGAAGTTCAACAATGGGGGAAGAACACAAGCTCAACGGATAGATAAGACCAAGGGGGAAGAAGACCGTTACCCCCACTTACAGCTCGCGCACAACGGTACTACCACTGGCAAGGCGCGGTACTACCGCTGCCTCTAGAAGTACTACAGTTGGCTAGGAGCGGTACTACCGCTAGCGAGGATCGGTACTACCGCTTGGCCACGGTAGTAAGGATATTACCGTCGGGCCTACCACTGCTTCGAAAAGTATTCGCAAAAGGTTCGACGAAGTACAGTCACTCGGAGAGAGGTACTACTGTCACGAAGCGGTACTACCGCCCACCCGGAGCGGTACTACCGCTTGGCACAAGCGGTACTACCGCTCGCCACTGAAACAGCCATAACTTTCATATACGAGCTCCGAATCGAGCAAACCCAAGCTTGTTGTTTTCAGGACGACAAGAGCTATCAAAACAGCAAAGAGATGAGAGACCATGCAGATAATAAAATGCCAATGATATAGAGATGTGAGACCTCTATGAATGAGGAACCGGCAAAAACTCCAACATCGAAAACATCATAGAAGATGCATATGGACTCCATTTTCAATGAACTCGAGCTTGTCATGAAGATGACCATAAGCTCTAAAACTCACAAAAAGAAACACCAAACAAGAACCAAGAAGTATGATGCAAGGATGCAAATGGTTTGAGCTCTCAACGAACGATACGATCGAGCTACTCACTTGAGGGCCCCCCTTGACGGTACGACAATCTATCCTAAAACAGAAAACCTATAGAGGGCAAACCTATACCTTGCACCTCGTCCTCTTGAGCTAGATGACGATGATCTTGGCTTCCTCAAGATGGACCACCTTCTTGATTGCGTTGGGTTGATGAAGACTAGTTGATTACTCCCCCATGCACAACATGGGTGAGCCACTCTTCAGCATATCTTCACAAGCCCATTGCCACCACAATGGACGGCAAGCTTCAAGCATGATATCTTCGTGCTGATCCACTTGAACTTGCACACCGCAATCTTGATGACGATCACCACTTGACGTCATCCTTCATGGGTTGTATGAGATCTTCCTCTAGACGCAAGCCCATGGAAACACACCTAACCCCACATAGAACTCTCACAAAGACCATGGGTTAGTATAATGGACAATGCTTACCATACCATGGGATCACTTGATCCCTCTCGGTACATCTTGTACGCTTTGTGTGTTGATCATCTTGATTTACTCTTTGTCTGACGATCTTGATCAACCTTGTGTCTCTATGACCATTCTTTGGATAATACCTTGAATACCACCTTGGTCATCATATAAACTCCTTGAACCCAACAGATGGACTTCAAGAAGTGCCTATGGACAAATCCTATAAATATAACTTAAGGCAACCATTAGTCCATAGGGATTGTCATCAATTACCAAAAGCACATATGGAGAAATATGCTCTAACACATGGTCTCTTGGAACGATCTGCTAACCTCATCCTCAGAAGGCGAATCAATCAAACAATATGGTAAGTCCTCTAACTAAGGCAAAAGCTCGCCGCCGCCGTCAAGCTTCGTCGCTCGCCATGCTCCAGCTAGGGTTAGTGTTCATATATAGAAATTTGTAGTGAACTGCCACCATTCCTCGTAGGCACCTACCACCATTCGCTATTCTGAATGGAGCGGGCTTGCTACAGAACCGTGTGCTAGATGTGCCCACCTAGAAGTGTGTGACAAGCTTGTGGCTTTCGAATATGTCGATAGTGGCAGGAGGTTCCTAGGTTGTGCTAAGAAGGTTAGTAGCATTTCTGCCTAAATGTTGACACTGAAGTCTGAATTTTAATAGGTAACTCTGCATTTTGACACCTAACTTTGCATTTTGACAGCTAACTTATTTACTCTGCATTTATATCTTTAAGTTTGTAGGAAGGATCAAAATGCAACTATGTGTAGTGGGTTGATGATGAGTGGCTTCCTCAACTCAAGATGGCTTTATGTGCCATTTGGGACATGTATGAAGATGAGAAGAGGCTGAGGCTCAGGCAAAATACTGCTAGTGCAGAAGAAAACTTGAAGATGTTGAAAGAGAAGGAAAAAAATGGGAAATATTTGAGTTTTTTCAAGGTTGATTTTGTTAAGATGGTTGCTGACAAGGAGCAGGCATTGGAACACATAGGCAGCACACAGATTGCACTCTATGACCTAAAGGAAGAGTTTGAGAAGAAGAAGATTTGTGACAAGTATACCAAAAACATTCATTAGGTGGATAGGGCCAAGGCAGAGAAAGAGAGGGACTTGATGAAGCATGAGAAGGACCTGATGAAGCAAGAGAAGGATAATTTTGTGTTAGAGCGGGATAAGTTAAAGAAAGAGAAGAAGGAGTTGGAGTACACTGTTGGTGATCTCTTCAAACATAAAGAGAGCACCAAGTGCAATAAAAGGAAGATGAAGAAGATCCTTGATGCATTTGAGTGATGCATTGATGTTGTATTGCTCACATAATTTGTATTAGCTTTAATTACATTAACCTGAGGTGATTTATGTGTGAACTTCAAGGTCTTTGATCTTATTTATGTAATGGATTATGGATTATGGCTTATGTGTGAACTTCAAGGTTTCATGAACTGAAGTATGTGTTAAGTTTAATTCGGTATAGTTTAATTTGTGATGGAACTAAAGGTTATTGTTATAGTTTAACTGAATTCTGGAATTGACACTGTTTTGGTTTACTGAGTGCACATATGGTCCAAAACAAAGAACTTTAGAGATAATTGGAGCACATAGGATTAAACTATAGGAATTCATAGCTTAGTTGATAACTTCAGCTAACAGGTAAACCAAAATACTTTAGTTCTTCTGTGTTGATAACTTGTAGATAACTTATATGCTGAATTCTATAACTAATCATCATACCTAACTGCCGCCTTCTTCAATTCTTCAGCCCAGCATCTTCAGATGTGCTGCATATTCAGTTCTTCAGTTGCTTCAAACTCTTTAAGCGGCACACCTCCCCTGCAATAGGCTTCTGCACGGATTTCCTCCTCTTCTTCTTAACATCCACCACACCTTGGTCCTCGTCAACCTCCATCTTGACGATGTTGGGCACGCCTGGCAGTGCCTCCACATCAATTGGGAGCTCTTTGTCTCCCTCTTTGGCTTCGGCGTTGTGCGCAAACATGAGCACCTCCTGCTCCTCTCTGTGCATTTCCTGCACCTCCTCCTCTCTAGATTGGTGCGAGTAGTAGTAGGAGGAGTCGTCTTCAAAGGAGGGGGAGTACAGGTCATCAGACCAGTCCTTGGGGTCGAGCGTCTCCGGCTGGAAACGATCCTAGTAGGCAGTGTTGACGGACGTAGGAACGGCGAGAACGACTTGCTGGGCACGCTCCGCCGTGGATTCAACATGGTGCTGGTACGGCTGCGGCGTGGTGGCGGAACGATACATCCACCAACTAGCCCGCTGGTTGTGATCATCCAACTGCATCTCCCGCGTTGCGAACCGCCGGATCACAGCCTACTGAATTGCTCTTCCTCATCGCCATGGATCTCATTCAATGCTTGTTTTCTAGCCCTAGCAAGCTTCCATCTGTTAGGTCTAACATTCAACTCCTTGGTGATCGTCCTTGAAAAGGTACGAAGTGACATATTCTAGTCATCTCTCAACTCATCTATGAAATACTTGCACAGGAATTTAGCTGTCACTGACCTTAACTTCCATTTCTTTTGACACGTATGATTTCCATTATAACTCTTGATCAAAAATCCCCCTGTCATGTTGCCATCGCCAGCTTTCAGAAACCATGGGCAACCTCTTTCTCAAACTTCCTCAATTCTTATCTTGTCATTCTTGATCTTCTTGATCTGCACTCTATTCCTAACTGAATATGCAGCAATAGCATGTCTCAGCTCCACAACATCAGCAAATATCATCCTTACTTTGAAGACAGGGGAAACCATGTCAACCTTTGCATTGAAAGATTTAAATTTGTACTTTAGTTGCTCTTATTCCTCAATGGATAGGTTAAGATCTTCATCCTGAGGTAAATAGTGAGGCTCCCCATCTTGTTCCTCTTCCACTGCTTCTTCGTGAACATCAAAGTCAATGTTTTCGTCATACAGGTCATCACCCATGTAAGTGCATCTAGTGCCCCTTAGTGATTTTTGTGGTTTGAAGACTTATAGGTTAAGTACCTAATGTGTTCTTGAGTGTACACAGGATCTATAAGTCGCCGATGAGTTTGAAATATTCGATGAATATCAACCCCTAAAAATGTATATCTTCGGTTGAAGAAATTGGTTTGAAGCTGAAGAATTTACGATGAAATTGATATTCCTCATGAAGATATTGAAATTGAGGAAGTCGGTGTGTCCTGAAGAAAATCAATCTGAAGACTTTGAAGCATGAAGATTTATTCTTTCTGTTTTGTTTTCTTCACACTTGAGTAATAGGAACACCGTACTGTTAAAGGGGATCAAGGTAACACATTGGAATGAATTTCCTCATGATGCTCAACCCAAGCCTAATCCTACCAAAAGCCTCAAGTGAGGAATATGAGAGACATGAGGACTCTCACAGTTGAGGGTCCCGACCGTTATCGATAGCCACGCAACATCATTGGTCTTATCCACACCAACGGTCATATTATTTAAGGGCATTAATGTCAAATCATGTCGGGATGCTCCCAGGCTATAAATAGCCGCCCCCCACAACCATTAGCTGGTTGGCTGCTCCGTTAGAAACTGACACTTGTCATAAGAGCAACCCAAATTACTCACAGTCTTCGAGAGTAATTCATCAGTGAGGAAATACCCCAAACACCAAACCACAAACCGAAAACCAAGTGATTGAGCATCACTAAAGAAGTTGTTCCTGTGTGGGACTGAAGCCATTTACCTTTGAGGACTGTGCATCCTCGAGACGGTTAGGCGTCATGGTTTAGAGCAATCCAGCAGTCAATTGTGGATCGCCAGGTGACCAAGTTTGTGAGGGTTTGGAAGTCTGTCCTGAAGACTTACCACGAGTGTTGGGCGAGGACTGTGTGTTCTTAGCCCAAGCAGAATATGGTAGGGATTGTGTGTCCCGGGACTGTGTGTCCTTTGGTTTCAATACCAAGCCCTCCAAACCAGATGTACAACTGTCACAGCAGTTGGAACTGGGTCATCAACCACTGTCTTCACTGTGAAACGGGTTCTATTTCCTCAACTATTTATATTCCTCAGATTGTGTGTTGATGATTTTCACTGTCACTGTTTGAAGAATTTGCTGAAGACTTTCTCTGAAACTCCTCAACCCCAAATTCTTCACGTGAGTTAATCCTCATATGTTTTCTGCGTGCCTGCGTACTGTGCAAACTGTTTTTATATTCTTCATCGTGAAAAACTGTTGTAGTGATACTTTGCACTCCTAATCCTTTGTTGTTTCCGCTGTAAGTTAGTCATCAGTGAGGAATTTCCTCAAAAGGAATTTCCTCAGTGATGAAATTGTAAAAATCTCCTATTCACCCCCCCCCCTCTAGTCGATATAACACACTTTCAATTGGTATCAGAGCAAGGTACTCCCTTGTTCTGTGTGATTTTGGTTTAACCACCTGGAGTTTTAGTTATGTCGACTGCAGGCATGATTAAGGTTACTCCAGCTTGTCCTACTTTCGAAGGAAAGGACTTTCCCTTCTAGAATACCAAGATGCAGATGCATCTACAAGCTATTGACAACGATCTCTGGTATATTGTGGAACATGGCGTCCCTATCATCTTTGCTACTATCTCTGCCGCTGATGTGAAGAAATTCAAGCAACTTGATTCTCAAGCGAAGACTATGATCCGTGGCCATATGAGCAAGGGCCAGTATGGCAGAGTGAGTGCTTTGGGCTCAGCGAAACTTATCTGGGAAAGGCTGTCCAAAGTTAATGAAGGAGTATCAACCCAGCGTGATTCTCGTGTTGATGTTCTTCTCAATCTCTTCAATCGCTTCAAGAGGTTTGACAATGAAAGCTGCCAAGATACCTTTGATCGCCTCACTGACATATCAAATGAACTGCAAGCACTGGGAGCTCGAGACATTACTGATCACGAAGTTGTGAAGAAACTGTTAAGATCTTTGGATTCTTCATTTGATACTTTAGTTCTTATGATTCAAGAAAGACCAGACTACAAGATGCTTGATCCAGCTGATATACTCGAAAGACTCAATACTCATGAATTCCAACAAGAAGAAAAGAGAGATCTATATGGACCAAGCTATTCTAGACCACGTGCTCTGAAGGCCAAAGCAATTTGCTCATCTGAAGAAGAAGACTCGGATGGTAGCATTGGTGATCCTGAAGAATTAGGACAGGAGCTTGCAATGCTCGTGAGGAAATTCCATAGGTTTACACGACGTGGCCAGTTCTATAAATCTTCAAGAAGAGATCTGAGGAAATCAGAATCTTCATCTGAGGACTACAAGAAAAGAACCTGCAAACAAATGCAAGAAATCAGGTCACTACATTGTTGATTGTCCTCGTTGGGGAAAGGAATCAAAGAATAAGAAATACAAGGATAAAAGTGCTGATGACTCGAAGAAAAATAAGAAACCTTCAAAATCCTCATCTTCAAAGTCCTCATCGCACAAGAAGACTAGTTTCAGAAAGGCTCGGGCACTTATTGGCAAGGAAATGGATTCCAAGGCAGAATCTGAGGAATGTGATGAGGAGGAGGGTTCTGATGAAGAATCGGAATATTCAACCTTGAAGAATATGTGACAGGCTAGTCTTGCACTTGCAACCACATTCGTCAGCAAGTCAATCTTCAACCTTGAAGAAAATGATAACACCATCCACACTGATGACTATGCTGATGACATCGCTCCAACCTATTTCTTCATGGCAAAAAGTTCAAAGGTAACGAGTGATGCCTCCTCCTCTAATTCAAGTAAGTGTGAACCTGATGATTATAAAAAACCCAGTTAGAGTAAACTTGCTATCATTGCCACTAAACAACAAACTGCCCTGGAAAAGCTTCAGAAACTGCTAGATAGAAGTGATGATTTGTTGAATGATGAAATGAATCTTACCCAAATCCTCACTGAAGATATGAAAAGTCTTCAGTCCAGATTTGATAATCTTCAAGATCGTCATGTAACACTCCTCACTGATCATGAGAAACTTTCCTATGAATTTCTTCAAAGGAAGCTTGATCTTGAGAAGCTGAGGATTTCTCATGATGATCTTCGTATGGAAAATGATTCATTACTAGCTCAACAGATCAGTGTTGCTCAAGCTGAATTCATTCCTCCATGTCTTCAATGCATCGAACGTGAAACTCCTAATTCTTCACCAGAATCATCAAATGCTTCATTTGCTACAAATTCTTCAACTCCTCCTATAGTGTCAAATTCCTCACTTGAGGAAAACACAAATGTCACTGATGAAAATGTAGGGCTGAAGGAATTGTATGTGAGAGGCATTGATACGTCTCAAACGTATCTATAATTTTTGATGGTTTCACGCTGTTATCTTGTCTTCTTTGTATGTTTTATGTATCTTTTTATGTCTCTTTTGGGGACTAACTTATAGATTCAGTGCCAAGTGTCAGTTCCTGTTTTTCTGTGTTTTTGACTCTTTTCAGATCTAATTTTGGAATGGAGTCCAAACGGAATAAAATCCCCGAAATGATTTTTTCCCGAACGAAAGAAGACCACGGAGCCTTTGGGCCAAGCCAGGTGGGCCCCAAGGAGCCCGCAATTTTGCACCATGCCACCAGGGGGGAGGCGGCGGTGGGCAAGCTTGTGGCTTCCCTGGCCGCCCCCTGACCTAGATCTTGCGCCTATATATTCCCAAATATTCCGCAAAAAAACAAGAGATCCTCGAAAATACTTTTCCGCTGCCGCAAGCTTCCGTTTCCGCGAGATCTCATCTGGAGACCCTTCCCGACGCCCTGCCGGAGGGGACTTTGGAGTTGCAGGGCTTCTTCATCATCATCATCGCCCCTCCAATGACTCGTGAGTGGTTCACTTCAGACCTACGGGTCCGTAGTTAGTAGCTAGATGGCTTCTTCTCTCTCTTGGATCTTCAACACAAAGTTCTCCATGATCTTCATGGAGATCTATCCGATGTAATCTTCTTTTGCGGTGTGTTTGTCGAGATCCGATGAATTGTGGACTTGTGATCAGATTATCTATGATATATATTTGAGTCTTTGCTGATTTCTTATATGCATGATTTTATATCCTTGTAAGTATCTCTGAGTCTTGGGTTTTGTTTGGCCAACTAGATCTATGATTCTTGCAATGGGAGAAGTGCTTGGTTTGGGGTTCTGCCATGTGGTGACCTTTCCCAGTGACAATAGGGCAACAAGGCACACATCAAGCAGTTGCCATCAAGGGTAAAAATATGGGGGTTTTATCATTGGTTTGAGATTATCCCTCTACATCATGTCATCTTGCTTAAGACGTTATTTTCTTATGGACTTAATACACTAGGTGCATGCTGGATAGCGGTCGACGTGTGGAGTAATAGTATTAGATGGAGACAGTATCGGTCTACTTGTTTCGGACGTGATGCCTATAGAAATAATCATTGCATAGATATCGTCACGACTCTGCACAGTTCTATCAATTGCTCGACAATAATTTGTTCACCCACCGTCTACTTGCTTTCATGAGAGAAGCCACTAGTAAACACTATGGCCCCCGGGTTTATTCACATCCATCGTTTACAACTCCGATTTTACTTTGCTTTGTTACTTTGTTGCTTTCAGTTCTCACTTGGCGAACAATCTATAAGGGATTGACAACCCCTTCATAGCGTTGGGTGCAAGCTTTTGTGTTTGTGCAGGATCTTCAGATACTCTTCCGCCGCATTGATACCTTGGTTCTCAAACTGAGGGAAATACTTATCGTCGTACATCACCCTTTCCGCTTCGAGGGATACCAACGCAAAGCTCCAAGGCCACGAGGGAAATCCTTCGCATACTTTCCTAGGAAGTCCCTGCTGCTACAGAAAGATCAAGCCAAGTATTCTCCCGTCGACGCGCCTATCTCTGGCGCCGTTGGAAGGTCTTTGGTGCAGTAGCAGAAGTATTTCTGGCACCATTGCCAGGGATACACAGCAATCATCAGAAGTATTTCTGGCGTCGTTGCCGGGGAGGAGAAATCAAGTTCTATCCAAGTAGGTCTCACAAACTCTTCTCTGGCATTTACTTTTGTTGCCAGTTGCCTCTCGTTTTCCTCTCCCCCACTTCACATTTGTCGTTTCCATTCGCCTTTCTCCTTCGCCGTTTTCTTATGCCCTTGTCGTTTTCCTTTGCTGGTTTCTTGCTTGATTGTGTGCTTGTTTGTTTGTTGAAGACATCATGTCTGAAAACACCAAACTTTGCGACTTCTCGAGCACTAATAATAATAATTTTATTAGTACTCCGATTGCTCCCGCCACTAGTGCGGAATCGTATGAAATCACCGCAGCTTTGCTGAATCTTGTTATGAAAGAGCAATTCTCTAGCCTTCCTACTGAAGATGCCGCATCCCATCTCAATACCTTCATTGAGCTTTGTGATATGCAAAAGAAAAGAGATGTGGATAATGACGTGATTAAGTTGAAACTTTTTCCTTTCTCGTTGCGAGATCGTGCAAAAACTTGGTTTTCTTCTTTGCCTAAAAATAGTATCGATTTTTGGGATAGGTGCAAAGATGCTTACATATCCAAGTATTTTCCGCTGGCTAAGATCATCTCCTTACGTAATGATATCATGAATTTCAAGCAACTTGATCATGAACACGTTGCACAATCTTGGGAGAGGATGAAGCTTATGATTAGAAATTGTCCCGCTCATGGCTTGAGTTTGTGCATGATTATACAAATCTTTTACACTGGCTTGAATTTTGCTTCTCGCAATATCTTGGACTCCGCCTCAGGTGGAACGTTCATGGAAATCACATTAGGAGACGCTACAAAACTCCTAGAAAATATCATGACCAACTACTCTCAATGGCACAATGAATGGTCGCCTGCTAGCAAAAAGGTGCACGCTGTAGAAGAGATTAACTCGCTTAGTGCTAAGATGGACGAGTTGATGAATTTGGTTGCTAGTAGAAACGCTACCGTACATCCTAATGACATGCCACTATCTTCTTTGATTGAGAGTAGCAACACTAGTTTGGACGTGAATTTTGTTGGTAGGAACAATTTTGGCAACAACAATGCTTTTAGAGGAAACTATGCTCCTAGGCCTTTTCCTAGTAACTCCTCTAACAATTATGGCAATTCCTACGGCAACACTTATGGAAATCATAACAAATTACCCTCTGATCTAGAGAGTAATATCAAAGAGTTCATCAACTCTCAAAAGATTTTCAATGCATCCATAGAGGAAAAACTACTCAAAATAGATGATTTGGCTAAGAGCGTTGATAGGATGTCTTGTGATATTGATGCTTTGAAAGTTAGATGCGCTCCTCCCAAGATCAACTTGGATGAATCTTAGAAAGCTATGCGTATCTCCATGAATGAGAGCAAAGAAAGAACCGCCCAATTCGCGCTAGACATGAATGGTTTGAAAGGGTGCGTTCTAGTGATGCAAACCATGAAGATCTTAAAGTGCTTGGTGTGTCTCCTCTTGAATCTTAGTTTTCGCGTGTCAAACCTACTTATGGAGGGTCTGGATATGAATCCACTTTGGTTGAAAAACGCCCCTATGATTCGGAGTCCACCTATCTTGATGATAAAGGTGTGGAGAGTGGAGTAGAAGAAGTCAAAGGGAAGCTCGAACTAGAAGTCTCGATACCTAGAAAACTTCATGATGAGTGGGAACCTACTAACAAAATCAAGATCAAAAACTATGAGTGCAATGCTTTGCGTGATTTGGGTGCTAGTGTTTCCGCGATTCCAAAGTCTTTATGTTATATTCTTGGTTTTCATGAGATTGAAGTGTGTTCTCTTAATTTGCATCTTGCGGATTCTACTGTCAAGAAGTCCATGGGGAGGATCGTTGATGTTCTTATTGTTGCAAATAAGAACTATGTACCCGTGGATTTCATTGTACTTGACATAGATTGCAATCCTTCATATCCCATTATTCTTGGTAGACCTTTCCTAAGGACTATTGGTGTTATCATCGATATGAAGGAAGGGAATATTAGATTTCAATTTCCCTTAAAAAAGGGCATGGAGCACTTTCCTAGAAAGAAAATAAGATTGCCTTATGAATCAATGATCACGCTACCTATGGTTTGAGCACCAAAGATGACTATACGTGATTCCATCACTTTCGCCTAGCTAAGAGCGTTTAACAAAAGCGCTTGTTGGGAGGCAACCCAACGAATCTATCCTTTTTATTTCTGTTTTGTGTTTTTCACACTTTCATCATTCTGTTATGATTGTGTTTTTTGTGTTTCTTTTTGCGTTTGTGCCAAGCAAAACCGTTATGATTAGTCTTGAGGATGATCGTTTGGTCATGCTGGGAAAGACAGAAATGTTCTGCTCATGAAAAGAATTTTCATTTTGTTTCTGTAAGATATTTTGAGTTGATTCTTTTTTCTACTGATTGCTACTCAAATTCTTAAGACGTTCGTAATTGTTCAGAATTTTGTTAAGTACCAGAGGTATACGAAACATACAGATTGCTACAGACTGGTCTGCTGTTAACAGATTCTGTTTTTTGTTGTGTTGGTTGCTTATTTTGATGAAACTATGGATAGTATCGGGGGGTATTAGCCATGGAAGATTGAAAGTACAGTAACGCAACATCAGCACAAGTAGAATTTAAGTTTGCTACACTACCTAAGTGTCACGCCCAAGATGCGGCCCTATCCTCAATTAGGCATGAAGGCCTCGTCAGGGATAGAAGCGCATCTCGTCGTGTCGCAAGAATGGATATCGTCACAAGTACATGTACTGAAAAGAAGAGATATATAATAGAATTGGCTTACACTTGCCACAAGCTACATCAGAGTCACATCAGTACATTACATAAACATCATGAAGAAGAGCAGGGTCCGACTACGGACAAAAACAAACGACAAAAGAAGAACGACGTCCATCCTTGCTATCCCAGGCTGCCGGCCTGGAACCCATCCTAGATCGATGAAGAAGAAGAAGAAGCAACTCCAAATGAACAATCAACTCGCTCGCGTCAAGTAACCTTTACCTGTACCTGCAACTGGTGTCGTAGTAATCTGTGAGCCACAGGGGACTCAACAATCTCATTTCCAAAGGTATCAAGACTAGCAAAGCTTAATGGGTGAGATATGGTTAAGTGGTGAGGTTGCAGCAGCGGCTAAGCATACATTTGGTGGCTAAACTTACGAGTACAAGAAATAAGAGGGGGAATATCTACGCATAACGGACGTGAACTACTGATGATCTAATGAATGATCCTGAACACCTACCTACGTCAGACATAACCCCACCGTGTCCTCGATCGGAGAAAGAACTCACGAAAGAGACAGTCACGGTTACGCACACAGTTGGCATATTTTAATTAAATTACTTCAAGTTATCTAGAACCAGTGTTAAACAAAGTTTCCACGTTGCCACATAACCACGGGCACGGCTTTCCGAAAGATTTAACCCTGCAGGGGTGCTCCAACTAGTCCATCACAAATTACCACAAGCCGCATAGAAATCCTCAATCACGAAGCTCGCGATCTCGTCGGATTCCCCAGTGGAAAACCTCAGCTCTGAGATTACCCAAAGCATCACCGGAATCCCGATGCACGAGATATATCGTCAAAGGTAAAACTAATCTAGCAAGGCCACCCGGTGTGTCGACGAACCCGATAGGAGCCGCGTATCTCGTTCTCAGGACACACCGTCTATGCAAAGTGGATGGGAACCAAACCTCGAGTTGCCCCGTGATGGCACCGCCAACTGCTAGGTGGGTGGACCAACACTCATGAGGAGCACTGGCCCGGGGGTTGATTAAATATCCTCGGGTTAATTACTCCCTATGCAGTTCATTAGTTATTAGGCAAATGTAGTACCAAAGTTGGGCCTTGCCAGACCAGCTTTAATCTAAAACGAATTATCAAGGGGGTCCCCATAACAACCCCGATCGTGTTAGCAGCGCTCATTTATGGAACATAACACCGGTAGCCGAAAACTAAGGGGGCAAAGGTGGAACAAACACCAGGCTAGAAAAGGCCCAGCCTTCCACCTTTTACCAAGTATATAGGTGCATTAAATTAAACATCATTTAAATATGGTGATATGACAAGGAACCCATGTTATCACATGGAAGCATCTGCACCTGCAACTAGCAACGCTAACAACATGGTTAAGCAAGCAGTAACATAGCCAATCAGTGGTTTGCTAGGTCGAACGGGTTGAAGGTAATCATGGCATTGTTGAGAGGCTGATATTTAACAAGTGGTAGGCAACGAGACATAAACGATAGAAGCGGTAAAACTAGCATGGCTATGATAGTAATGGTATATGGGGAAATGGTCATCTTGCCTGAGATCCCGCTTGGAAGAAGAATGACTCTGTGAAGTAGATGAACCAACGTAGTTGAACGGGTCCTCACATTCCGACACGATTGAGGAACTCTATCGAGACGGAACAAAACGGAAACAAACATCAACACAAATATTCACCACACGATGCACAACATGATGCACAACCTAATATGATGCATGAACAGATCAAAATGCAAGGGATGGCATGGCAATTCACCTCACACAAACTCTACACATTAATTGAAGCTCGATATGCAATGGGTTGCATATTGTCGAAACTCCACGATTAAATTATTTAATTCACTCCCGATTATTTTACACGGCAATATTAAGTGTGGTTAACATGGCAAGGGGTGAAGCGATGATCCTACATGGCATCCTAGTCGGTTAACACGAGGGGCTTAGAACGGACGCTACGGCACAAGAGACATGCAACACAAGATTATATGCCATGAATGCGTCATGCATGCGAGTTCAAACAACACGGGCAAGAAGAGAAGACGCATATGTCGCCACGGCGAGCGAAAGGGGAACTATGGTGGCAAGACGGTAACGAAGCCACGACAACGTTCCCATCCCAATACTCGACGAGATATCGTGCCAACGTACTCGAAGCGCGTGCGTGACATGCCAAGTATGATGGGGTGATCCACGGTTACCGGGTTCCCATGTGTCGGGGCACGACAAAAGAGAAATAACGTGCAGCTAACATGGCCTATACAAAACGGACGACAGCACACTCATACAACAATGCGTGCCTCGAAAAATAATAAAATAGCGGCAGGGAAATATATGCATGGCCGAATTACAACATAATGTATGGGGCCAGAATTGTATCAAGCCCGAGGGCTGAGTGTGTGTGTGTTCAAAAAGAAAAAGCAACATGGCATAAATTTGAGTGTTAGGCATTGCACCCAAGACCACCTGGATGGAATACACAACACAAACCAGCTAGCCTAGCTTCAAGTGTGGGAACAAATAGGCCATGGTTAAACCTGAAACAGAAACTAACCTGCTACTCTAAAGGCACTCACAAAAAATGCATTGATGGGGATTTGATCCCGCGAACTCCACAAGCAAGACTGTGATATCTGGGACTCGAACCTGCAACCACGTGGTTAAACAAGGGTGGAGCTAACCACCCTGCTACAATATCTGTTCATGATGAAACATAACGGCGATACTAAATAACCTGAACTGCAACTGATTTAGGAATACAAAAGCTACACAGGTCTCACAGCGGGGAACAGAGAAGCGGCCATGGCGCGGGGGTGCTTGCTCCAGCCGGTCCCGGCGCGGCTCCTCGCGGCAGGGATGGGCCGATCCGGCCTTGGGGAACCACATTCGGCCAGAGGGGGAGCTCTATGGCAGCGATGGCCCCTGCCCGTGGCCCTGGGGTTCCCTGGACCCGCGAATCCGCGGGGATGCTGGGATGGCGCGAGGTGCGATGCCTTGGCCGGCCACGGGGGTTCGTGTGAGAGGAGAGAAGGCTGCAGGCGGGGCGTAGCACGGTCGGAGCTCACTTCCATGGCAACACCTGCACAAAGAACATGGGGAGGGAGAGAGCTTAGACGAGAGGAGTGGAGAGACAGGAGGAGGAAGAGAAGCGAGGGCCCTGGCCTGGTGGTGTCCGTCGGCGGCGTCGTCGACTTGGCACAGCAGGTCGCCGACAGAAGACGGGATCAGAGGCTCCATGGGGTTGGCGACGAGGCGCTGCAGCTGCGGGAGGAGCGTGAGGTCAAGGCATCGGGAGCGGGGCTCTTGCTCGCCTCTGGTGCGTGTACGTGCGTGCAAACGGCGGCGCTGTCGGGACGAGGGGGAGGGAATCGGGACAGGGGGAGGATGCGGCACTGAGGAGACGAGGAGGGGATTGGGCGAGCCTGCTCCTTTCGCTAGGGCTAGAGGGGGCAGGCTGGGTCTTGGACCGGCTCGGGCGAGGCTAGGCTTCTCACTCTCCCGAAGAAAAAATAAATAACAAAAGCCGATTTTAATAAGAATAAAAATACCACAACCAAAAGAAAAGTTTTTTTTAACCAAAACAAAAATACTTTTGGGGCTCCTTAAAACATGCTCCAACTATAAAAATTAGTTGGGCATTTTTTAAACAAATAAAAATGCAACCTTTTTTTAAGAATTAATATAAAACCCTTTTCCTTTAAAGAATAAAATAAGAGCTCTTTAAAGAAGAAAAGAAAATGAGATGTTTTAGAAAAAAATAAACAAAAGGGAAAAATAAAGGAAACCCAAGGGGTGGCCCTCACATTTAATAAAAGGGTTTTAAAAGAAGACGCTCTTTTTAGAAGGGTTAAAACGGAAACTTTAGCAAACCGCAAAAACGAAATAAGAGGGGAGAGGGGAGTAAAGGTTTTAGGTCCTCGGTGCAAAATCGTTTAGCGGTGGCTCTCACGCACGCATTCTAATCACGCCAACAAACGACGTCACACTCACAAAGCACTAACACCCAACAACACGGAGCAACAAGCAACACCGACAAAACACAGTTGACATGATGCCATGCATGATGCGACGATGCAAACTAAATGACGATGCAACAAATAAAACTTATCACACGACAGAAACGGAAATAAAGGGGGAATCTTCTGGGGCGCCGGTCTCGGGCTGTCACAACTCTCCTACACTACAAGAGGATCTCGCCCCGAGATCCAAGAATGAAAGGGGGAGAGGGTGAGAAAGAAGAACAGGTAAAAACTTAGTCGCTTCTTTGACAAACGAGTGAAACCAACGATCCTTGAAGGTTGCAAAGAGATGAGGAACGATATGAGAAAGGGGAAAGAATTCACGGAAAATTTCGACAGCACTTCGGTAGGAAAATGGGGCAAAAAAATTCGATAAGAAGAGAGAATTAGACAATATACATAACAAACAACTAAATATAACAAGGGAACACCATGAGCTTGACAGAACAACATAATAGACCGAAAAGAGCAACATCACAAAGCCTCCGGAACAAGAGAATATGAACTAGCTCAAGCGGAAGAAGATAATGAAGAAAAGAATGACAACTACCATCACAATAGAATTGAGGAGCCTCCGGGCAGAAGAATAGACATAGTAGTTGGAAAACCAACAACGAAAATAACAAGATAGTAGTGGGCTTAAGAAAATCATCTCAACATCTATGAGGTGACAACCAACCACTAAAAGAAACAAGGATAGATTGGGAGCAACAATATATGAACACTTCTTTCACCAAGAGGATAAATTGAGAACTAGGATCAATGATAAACACCATAATAGCCACAACCCTAAGTAAAAAGCTTTAGGTAAAGTATAAACCAAGATAGCTCAATGAAGAAACCATGAGTTAAGAATAATCTCATGATCAAAGGATTGATGGATTTAATTATCTCATTCTTGAAAGAAAATCTCTTCGAGACTCCTACACTAACAAGACTGCTATAATACCACCTCAAAGGATAAAGGAGAACAAACGCACATATAAATGCAAGAGAAATGATACTTGAGGTTCTCCAACAAGAATCTTGAAGAACACTTCAGAATGAATGAAATCTTGACGAACCACCAAGAAGGACCTCTGTATACAAATTAATGATGCAACGATATGAAGGTAGAAAAGAATAAGATTATGACCTTGCCAAAATTTAAATGAAGCCTGACAAAGAGATACTTAAAAGAACTTGGAACTCCGGAAAAGAAAGATAGGCACTTGAGAAAAGAATTGATGTCATGAACCACTCCGGAAGAAGAATTGAAATCATTATGAAACAGGAGTAAGAATTATGTCATGCTTATCCTTCATCAAATTAAATTGATGACAAGCAACGGATCTAGCATACAACTTATTCCTCTTGAAAGAAACTTGAAGAGAGAGATAGGTAAGCACCACTTGAAGTATAATTGAAAGAAGCACCGGTAAGAATTCACATTGAATGGGAAAACCAAGAATTAATGGAGATACATGAGAATGAAGAGATCATGATCCACCTGAAAGAAAACTTGAACAAGGCGCCGGAATAAACAAGAGACGAACGAAGAGACAACAATGGAGAAGAATTGAGGATGAAAGCTGAAAGCTGAGAACGAAGAATCTTCTAAAATGATGGCCTTCGGAGGATCGAGAACTGAAAACAACTCAGAAAAACACCGGATAGCAAGAAAGGGATACCCACGATTGACAACAATTAAGATTATAACACAAAGCTGAAATGAAGAATATGCAAGAGAATGGACCAAGATTCGAGAGAAACACTCCTTCGGTCTTGAAAGAAGAGAATGATGAGAAGAACACCACCAAGAATTAATGAGACACTCCGAAATAAAGAAGAATGAAATGTTGAGCCAATATGAGAATTAATTCAAATAGATCTTGAAGAAGTAATATGACTGATGAAATCCATACTTACGTCATAGCTGGAAAGAATTAATGATCTCCGGGAAAAGATTAAAAGAGCGAGGAATGATCATGGGAAAGAACCTGTGGGTTATGGGGCCACTTAAAGAAATCACCGTTAGAAAAGATTGCTGAGAAGAGAGATATTGCACCGATAAAAAGAAAACTAGATGAGGTAGAGAACCTCGAAATAATTAAAAGAATTGAAAACACGAAACTCAGAGATATCTTCAACACTCTGGATAGAAAAGAGAGGAATAAATAACAAGACAGGCTCATAAAAATTCCCAACATAGGAAAGAATAACAAGGATGAATAGGATATAATGAACACGGATAGCTGAATTAAATTCACCGGAAAAGATAACACGATTGAATAAAGATGAACACGAAGCTCCTGAGAATCTTCACAATAAATCACCGGCTACGAAAGGAAGAAGAGATAGCGGAACCACAATGAAATGAATGCGCTTGGATGAAATCCAATCACCAAAGAAAAAGGGCGGGAGGGCGGGGTAAAACAAAGTCGACTTGGGACAGATGAGATGAACTCCGGATGAAAGGAATTGATAAGACAATTGATAGAGCAAAAGAATTAATACTCTCATAAAAATATGAGAACACCTCTTAGAAAAGATCTGAAATCACCACTTGACATCGAAGCAAGTTGAATTACCCTATTCAACGAAACAAAGGTGCGGCTTGCAATTAGCCAGAACAAACTCATGATAAAGATTTCGTCCGATATTTTCGTGGACAGGATCGCACGGGCTCGATTTTACAGTAGCCATCAAATGCAAGGCAGTGCACCCGACATACGAAGCGTCCCCGAGTCGTAGCAAACTACAAGGACTCTTTAAGACACAACGTGTACCGCTGTAAGTCGATCGTGAACAAACGAATCCACTAGATGTCGAACCCCAACCTAACATCATGCATTTGTTGGAAGATTCTCCTATAAGCAACTACTTGAATTCCCACCTATGAATTCCTGAAATATCTGGTCATGCAATCTGGTACACGGATACAAGGAGTAATATCACACAACTCCTATACTAACCCGTCACTTGTATCACATCCGTCAACACACGACCAGAATCTCGGACCTTCATCTACAACAGACCCTCATGATCACAACGATACAAAGTATGGCAGTACTCCCAAACAATCTGCACCAGTACTGGGGACATCGGGGTTATCTCGCCACTACTCATATTGAAGCAATAACGAACATCCTTCATTCTGAGATACTAAGAAATCTGAATGATAACGATGTGCTCAAGAATACCCTGGAGCTCAACTCCCCTGAAACTCAAAGCAGATAGGAGGCACCAAGACAGAACTCCGTTACATCGGCATCATATAGATTCGAAAAATATCCGCGTGATCCTAAAAAAAGTTTGAGTGAGAAGAGGAGTAGAATAAATTATTACGTCACGATTCCTCACCAGAGCATAGAAGAGGAGAAAAAAGAATCCTACTCTCCGATATATAACTAGACTCAAAGCAGTTTTTCACTAGACTCGACTCGGCCAAGTTCGATCAATCAAGGGGCTCCTAGGTCGGTACTGCTCTGCTACCAACTTGTCACGCCCAAGATGCGACCCTATCCTCAATTAGGCACGAAGGCCTCGTCAGGGATAGAAGCGCATCTCGTCGTCTCGCAAGAATGGATATCGCCACAAGTACATGTACTGAAAAGAAGAGATATATAATAGAATTGGCTTACACTCGCCACAAGCTACATCAGAGTCACATCAGTACATTACATAAACATCATGAAGAAGAGCAGGGTCCGACTACGGACGAAAACAAACGACAAAAGAAGAACAACGTCCATCCTTGCTATCCCAGGCTGCCGGCCTAGAACCCATCCTAGATCGATGAAGAAGAAGAAGAAGAAGAAGCAACTCCAAATGAACAATCAACTCACTCGCGTCAAGTAACCTTTACCTGTACCTGCAACTGGTGTTGTAGTAATCTGTGAGCCATAGGAGACTCAGCAATCTCATTTCCAAAGGTATCAAGACTAACAAAGCTTAATGGGTGAGATATGGTTAAGTGGTGAGGTTGCAGCAGCGGCTAAGCATACATTTGGTGGCTAAACTTACAAGTACAAGAAATAAGAGGGGGAAGATCTACGCATAACGGACGTGAACTACTGATGATCAAATGAATGATCCTGAACACCTACCTACGTCAGACACAACCCCACCATGTCGTCGATCGAAGAAAGAACTCACGAAAGAGACAGTCACGGTTACGCAGACAGTTGCCATAATTTAATTAAATTACTTCAAGTTATCTAGAACCAGTGTTACACAAAGTTTCCACGTTGCCACATAACCGCGGGTACGGCTTTCCGAAAGATTTAACCCTGCAGGGGTGCTCCAACTAGTACATCACAAATTACCACAAGCCGCATAGAAATCCTCAATCACGAAGCTCGCGATCTCGTCGGATTCCCCAGTGAAAAACCTCAACTCTGAGATTACCCAAAGCATCACCGGAATCCCGATGCACAAGATATCTCATCAAAGGTAAAACTAATCCAGCAAGGCCACCCGGTGTGTCGACGAACCCGATAGGAGTCGCGTATCTCGTTCTCAGGACACACTGTCTATGCAAAGTGGACGGGAACCAAACCTCGAGTTGCCTCGTGGTGGCACCGCTGACTGCTAGGTGGGTGGACCAACACTCATGAGGAGCACTGGCCCGGGGGTTGATTAAATATCCTCGGGTTAATTACTCCCTATGAAGTTCATTAGTTATTAGGCAAATGTAGTACCAAAGTTGGGCCTTGCCAGACCAGCTTTAATCTAAAACGAATTATCAAGGGGGTCCCCATAACAACCCCGATCGTGTTAGGAGCGCTCATTTATGGAACATAACACCGGTAGCCGAAAACTAAGGGGGCAAAGGTGGAACAAAACACAAGGCTAGAACAGGCCGAGCCTTCCACCTTTTACCAAGTATATAGGTGCATTAAATTAAATAGCATTTAAATATGGTGATATGACAAGGAACCCATGTTATCACATGGAAGCATCTGCACCTGCAACTAGCAACGCTAACAACATTGTAAAGCAAGCAGTAACATAGCCAATCAGTGGTTTGCTAGGTCGAATTGGTTGAAGGTAATCATGGCATTGTTGAGAGGATGATATTTAACAACTGGAAGGCAACGGGACATAAACGATAGAAGCGGTAAAACTAGCATGGCAACGATCGTAATGTTATCTGGGGAAATGGTCATCTTGCCTCAGATCCTGCTTGGAAGAAGAATGACTCTGTGAAGCAGACGAACAAACGTAGTTGAACGGGTCCTCACATTCCGACACGCTTGCGGAACTCTATCGATACGGAACAAACCGGAAACAAACATCAACACAAATATTCACCACACGATGCACAACATGATGCACAACCTAATATGATGCATGAACAGATCAAAATGCAAGGGATGGCATGGCAATTCACCTCACACAAACTCTACACATTAAGTGAAGCTCGATATGCAATGGGTTGCATATCAACGAAACTCCACGATTAAATTATTTAATTCACTCCGGATTATTTTACACGGCAATATTAAGTGTGGTTAACATGGCAAGGGGTGAAGCGATGATCCTACATGGCATCCTTGTCGGTTAACACGAGGGGCTTAGAACGGACGCTACGGCACAAGAGACATGCAACACAAGATTATATGCCATGAATTCGTCATCCATGCGAGTTCAAACAACACGGGCAAGAAGAGAAGACGCATATGTCGCCACGGCGAGCAAAAGGGGAACTATGGTGGCAAGACGGTAACGAAGCCACGACAACGTTCCTATCCCGATACTCAACGAGATATCGTGCCAACGTACTCGAAGCGCGTGCGTGACATGCCAAGAATGATGGGGTGATCCACGGTTACCGGGTTCCCATGTGTCGGGGCACGACAAAAGAGAAATAACGTGCAACTAACATGGCCTATACGAAACGGACGACAGCACACTCATACAACAATGCGTGCCTCGAAAAATAATAAAATCGCGGCAGGGAAATATATGCATGGCCGAATTACGACATAATGTATAGGGCCAGAATTGTATCAAGCCCGAGGGATGAGTGTGTGTGTGTGTGCAAAAAGAAAAAGCAACATGGCATAAATTTGAGTGTTGGGCATTGCACCCAAGACCTCCTGGATGGAATACACAACACAAACCAGCTACTCTAGCTTCAAGTGTGGGAACAAATAGGCCACGGTTAAACCTGAAACAGAGACTAACCTGCTACTCTAAAGGCACTGACAATAAAAAATGTTGTGATGGGGATTTGATCCCGCAAACTCCACAAGCAAGACTGTGATATCTGGGACTCGAACCCGCAACCTCGTGGTTAAACAAGGGTGGAGCTAACCACCCTGCTACAATATCTGTTCATGACGAAACATAACGGTGATACTAAATAACCTGAACTGCAACTGATTTAGGAATACAAAAGCTACACAGGTCTCACAGCAGGGAACAGAGAAGCGGCCATGGCGTGGGGGTGCTTGCTCCAGCCGGTCCCGGCGCAGCTCCTCGCGGCGGGGATGGGTCGACCCAGCCTTGGGGAACCACATCCGGCCAAAGGGGGAGCTCTATGGCAGCGATGGCCCCTGCCCATGGCCCTGGGGTTCCCTGGACCCGCGAATTCTCAGGGATGCTGGGATGGCGCGAGGTGCGACGCCTTGGCCGGCCACGGGGGTTCGTGTGAGAGGAGAGAAGGCTGCAGGCGGGGCGCAGCACGGTCGGAGCTCACTTCCATGGCAACACCTGCCCAAAGAACATGGGGAGGGAGAGAGCTTAGACGAGAGGAGTGGAGAGATAGGAGGAGGAAGAGAAGCGAGGGCCCTGGCCTGGTGGTGTTCGTCGGTGGCGGCGTCGACTTGGCGCAGCAGGTCACCGACAGAAGACGGGATCAGAGGCTCCATGGGGTTGGCGACGAGGCGCTGCAGCTGCGGGAGGAGCGTGAGGTCAAGGCCTCGGGAGAGGGGCTCTCGCTCGCCTCTGGTGCGTGTACGTGCGTGCAAACGGCAGGGCTGTCGGGGCGAGGGGGAGGGAATCGAGACAGGGGGAGGATGCGGCGCTGAGGAGACGAGGAGGAGATCGGGCAAGCGTGCTCCTGTCGCTAGGGCTAGCGGGGGCAGGCTGGGCCTTGGGCCAGCTCGGGCGAGGCTAGGCTTCTCACTCTCCCAAAGAATAAATAAATAACAAAAGCCGGTTTTAATAAGAATAAAAATACCACAACCAAAAGAAAAGTTTTTTTTAGCCAAAACAAAAATACTTTTGGGGCTCCTTAAAACATGCTCCAACTATAAAAACTTAGTTGGGCATTTTTTAAACAAATAAAAATGAAACCTTTTTTTAAGAATTAATATAAAACCCTTTTCCTTTAAAGAATAAAATAAGAGCTCTTTAAAGAAGAAAAGAAAATGAGACGTTTTAGAAAAAAATAAACAAAAGGGAAAAATAAAGGAAACCCAAGGGGTGGCCCTCACATTTAATAAAAGGGTTTTAAAAGAAGACGCTCTTTTCTTAGAAGGGTTAAAACGGGAACTTTAGCAAACCGCAAAAACGAAATGAGAGGGGAGAGGGGAGTAAAGGTTTTAGGTCCTTGGTGCAAAAGGGTTTAGCGGTGGCTCTCACGCACGTATTCTCATCACGCCAACAAACGACGTCACACTCACAAAGCACTAACACCCAACAACACGGAGCAACAAGCAACACCGACAAAACACAGTTGACATGATGCCATGCATGATGCGATGATGCAAACTAAATGACGATTCAACAAATAAAACTAATCAAACGACGGAAACGGAAATAAAGGGGGAATCTTCTGGGGAGTCGGTCTCGGGCTGTGACACTAAGGAAGTGGTGGTTTGCTTTCTTGTACTAATGTTATCACGAGTTTCTGTTTAAGTTTCCCATTGTGAAGTTTTCAAGTTTTGGGTGAAGTTCTTATGGACGAAAAGATAAAGAGTGGCAAGAGCTCAAGCTTGGGGATGCCCAAGGCACCCCAAGAGATTCAAGGATGCCGTAAAAGCCTAACCTTGGGGATGCCCCGGGAAGGCATCCCCTCTCCCGTCTTCAATCCATCGGTAACGTTACTTGGGGCTATATTTTTATTCACCACATGTTATGTGTTTCTGCTTGGAGCGTCTTGTATCGTAGGAGTCTTTTATTTTTGTTGTGTCACAATCATCCTTGCTGCACGCCTAGAGAGAGAGACATGCACACACCGTGATCTTGTCGAGCTTACCTTATATCTTTTGGTAGACAATTCAGCTCACCTGTGCTTCACTTATATCTTTTGAGCTAGATACGTTTGCTCTATGTGGTTCACTTATATCTTTTAGAGCACAGCGGTGCGTGGCTTGGTAGTTGATCTATGCTTTAAAACTAGTCTCAAAAGGGGTAGTTATCCAAAGGGATACGAAAACTTCCTCCTTCATGTGCATTGAATAGTTAGAGAAGTTTGATTCATCTCAATTAGTTTTGAGTTGTGGTTATGGTAATATTGAAGTCATGCTAGTAAGGTGTTGTGGATCTAGAAATACTTGTGTTGAAGTTAGTGATTCCCGTAGCATGCACGTATGGTGAACCGCTATGTGATGAAATCTGAGCATGATTAGTCTATTGATTGTCATCCTTTGCGTGGCAGTCGGGATCGTGCGATGGTTTATACCTACCAACCCTTCCCCTAGGAGTATGCGTTGAATGCTTTGTTTCGATTACTAATAAAACTTTTGCAACAAGTATATGAGTTCTTCATGACTAATGTTGAGTCCATGGTTTAGATGCACTTTCACCTTCCACCATCACTATCTTCTTAGTGTCGTGCAACTTTCACCGGTGCACAAACCCCACCATTAGCCTTCCTCAAAACAGCCACCATACCTACCTACTATGGCTTTTTCAAAGTCATTCCGAGATATATTGCCATGAAACTACCACCATGATATGTGCCACCATGTCTACATTGCCTTTGCATGATCGTAAGATAGCTAGCATGATGTTTCCATTGATGTATATGCCATGCTAGATCATTGCCACGGTACACTACCGAAGGCATTCCATATAGAGTCATAGTTGCTCTAAGTTTTGAGCTGAAAGTGTGATGATCATAATTATTGGAGCATTGTCCCAAGTGAGTAAATAAAAGAGGCCAAAGAAGCCCATAAAAAAAGAGGGCAAAGAACCCACCAAAAAAAATGAATATGAGAGAAAAAGAGAGAAGGGACAATGCTACCACTTTTTCCACACTTGTGCATTTTGAGCACCATGATATTCATGATTGAGAGTCTCTCGTTTTGTCACCACCATATAGCTAGTGGGAAATTTTCATTATATAACTTGGCTTGTATATTCCAATGATAGGCTTCCTCAAAATTGCCTTAGGTCTTCGTGAGCAAGCAAGTTGGATGCACACCCACTACTTCTCTTTAAGATCTTTCACATACTTGTAGCTCTAGTGCATCATTTGTATGGCAATCCCTACTCATTCACATTGATATCTATTGATGAGCATCTCCACAGCTCATTGATATGCCTAGTTAATGTGACTATCTTCTCCTTTTTTGTCTTGCAACCTCCACCACATTCCACACCATCTATAGTGCTATAACTATGGCTCACGCTCATGTATTGCGTGAGAGTTGAAAATGTTTGAGAAAGTAAAGCTGTGAAACAATTACTTGGCCAATAACGAGGTTGTGCATGATTAAAATTCGTCGTGCAGTGATGATAGAGCATAGCCAGACTATATGCTTTTGTAGGGATAACTTTCTTTTGCCCTTGTTATTTTGAAAGTTCATGATTACTTTGCTAGTTTGCTTGAATTATTATTGTTTCCACGTCAATCGTAAACTATTGTTTTGAATCTACTGGATCTGAACATTCACGTCACATAAGAGGAATTACAAAGGACACCTATGCTAGGTAGCATGAAAGCATCAAAAATTCAGTCTTATCACTTCCCTACTCGAGGACGAGCAGGAGTTAAGCTTGGGGATGCTTGATACGTCTCAAACGTATCTATAATTTTTGATGGTTCCACGTTGTTATCTTGTCTTCTTTGTATGTTTTATGTATCTTTTTGTATATTTTTTGGGGACTAACTTATTGATTCAGTGCCAGTTCCTGTTTTTCCGTGTTTTTGACTCTTTTCAGATCTGATTTTGGAACGGAGTCCAATTGGAATAAACTCCCCGAAATGTTTTTTTCCCGAACGAAAGAAGACCAGGGAGCCTTTGGGCCAAGCCAGGTGGGCCCCAGGGAGCCCACAAGCTTGCACCACGCCACCAGGGGGAGGCGGCGGTGCGCAAGCTTGTGGCTTCCCTGGCCGCCCCCTGACCTAGATCTTGTGCCTATATATTCCCAAATATTCCGCAAAAAATCAGGGGTGCCTCGAAAATACTTTTCCGCCGCCGCAAGCTTCCGTTTACGTGAGATCTCATCTAGAGAGCCTTCCCGGAGCCCGGTCGGAGGGGACTTTGGAGGTGGAGGGCTTCTTCATCATCATCATCGCCCCTCCAATGACTCGTGAGTAGTTCACTTCAGACCTACGGGTCCGTAGTTAGTAGCTAGATGGATTCTTCTCTCTCTTGGATCTTCAATACAAAGTTCTCCATGATTTTCATGGAGATCTATCCGATGTAATCTTCTTTGGCGGTGTGTTTGTCGAGATCCGATGAATTGTGGACTTGTGATCAGATTATCTATGATATATATTTGAGTCTTTGCTGATTTCTTATATGCATGATTTGATATCCTTGTAAGTCTCTCCGAGTCTTGGGTTTTTTTTGGCCAACTAGATCTATGATTCTTGCAATGGGAGAAGTGCTTGGTTTTGGGTTCTGCCATGTGGTGATCTTTCCCAGTGACAGTGGGGGCAGCAAGGCACACATCAAGCAGTTGCCATCAAGGGTAAAAAGATGGGGGTTTTATCATTGGTTTCAGATTATCCCTCTACATCATGTCATCTTGCTTAAGGCGTTACCCTGTTCTTATGGACTTAATACACTAGATGCATGCTGGATAGCGGTCGACGTGTGGAGTAATAGTAGTAGATGCAGACAGTATCGGTCTACTTGTTTCGGACGTGATGCCTATAGAAATAATCATTGCATAGATATCGTCACGACTCTGCACAGTTCTATCAATTGCTCGACAGTAATTTTTTCACCCACCGTGTACTAGCTTTCATGAGAGAAGCCACTAGTAAACACCACGGCCCCCGGTTCTATTCACATCCATCGTTTACAACTTCGATTTTACTTTGCTTTGTTACTTTGTTGCTTTGAGTTCTCACTTGGCGAACAATCTATAAGGGATTGACAACCCCTTCATAGCGTTGGGTGCAAGCTTTTGTGTTTGTGTAGGATCTTGAGATACTCTTCCGCCGGATTGATACCTTGGTTCTCAAACTAAGGGAAATACTTACCGTCGCTGTGCTACATCACCCTTTCCGCTTCAAGGGAACACCAACGCAAAGCTCCAAGGCCACGGGGGAAGTCCCTGCCGCTACAGAAGGATCAAGCCAAGTATTCTCTCGTCGACGCGCCTATCTCTGGCGCCGTTGGAAGGTCTTTGGTGTAGTAGTAGAAGAATTTCTGGCACAATTGCCAGGGATACACAGCAATCATCATGTAGCGACCCGACTCAAGACGAGTCAAGCCTGTGTGTTTCTGTGCCATCTCTGGATCAGTATGCTGGCACACACAGTACATCAATGTATATATCAAAGTGCAATCACATGTAAATAGCGTAAAACTGATATATACCTTAATTATTTCAGCGGAAGCAGTCAAGGGAGTGGAGTCCCAATAAACACCAACAGCAAGTTGAGTGTAGACCGTAACCCTGAATCGTACTCTTACTCGTCGAAGAAAAATATCTGCAACATAAGACGTTGCAGCCGTGTAGGTTAGCATATTTAATATGCCGACAAGTCGCATAAGAGAGGGGTGAAAAGTAATCATCTATACTATATGCATATATGGCAGGTGGGGTTGTAAGTTTTAGCGTAAAGCAATTTTTTCTCCTACAACAAGAGAGGGCTAAAAGCAAAATGTTACTACTTTGCTGGTTGTTAATGAGATGGTTTCGCCAACCAGTTCTCGTACCCGAGTTGTCAATAATTACCCTCATCAAATATATCTATAATGGTGTTGAGAAATCCAGATAACTTCAGTTCCTTTGGCTCAAGTTGTCCATGACCGTGGACACGGCTAATCGATTAGGTTTGAGTACTCTGCAGAGTTTTGCACACGTTCCCCACAAGATTTGATCGCCTCCGTGTATGTCCTCGCACTTCAGGGTGTTTGAAGACCGGATGATCAAAACATGGTCTTTCAACGGGTCCCTCTGAATCCCTGTCGGTGCCCATCCAATCCTACCGTTCTTCTACATCTGCTAGCACCGCCTGTCGAAAGTCGCCGCGTTGTCCAACCAAGCCAGAGCCCATAATGACTTGTGGATGTGCTGGTAAGCCTTGGGTCTTGAATATATTCGTCCGTCTCTTTGAGCCTGGGTGAAGCTTTCCGCAGGATGTCATGGCCATCCCCAGCATCCCGGGTCATCCACTGGGTTCTCTAGGGAGCCGATCAACCGTCCTTCACCCATAGTTGCATTGCGTCCTGAGGTCTTGAAAATCTTGTCTTAACCGGTCTTGATTATTTAATCAACCTCGCATCACTCGTGTTATGCACTCAACCGAAATCTCGTCTACTCAAGCATAGCAATATGAAATTTGTCGTCCCGGGGCCAAGTATCGGGGTTGTTCTGTGCATGCCACATGATACTACAACCTTTACTAAAATTTCCAAGTACCTAAGCAACATGAAATTGGGCATAGAAAGGTAGAACTACGATGCATAAAACATAGGTGATAGTATGATCAAAATGACTTGCCTGGTGATGTTGACGAAGAAGAATTTCTCGACAAATAACTTGATAGACTACTCATCACTCTCCGATGAAATCTATATAACAAACATATCATTCACATAAGCACTCATACTAGCAATCATTCTAGTAATCAAAACAAAGGAGAGAGCGAATAGGAATCCGAAGGAAACTTCAAATAAGACTAGGGAGTCTTCTACTACGTCAAACACAAAATAGTTTTTGTCTAACCGAAAATAATAACAAGGAACTAAGATATAAATTTAACTAAGATAAAATAAAGTATTTTTCACAAAACTATTTGAAAGTATTTCCAAACGGGATTTGAAACAGTGGGGAAACCAATTGCAAGTTATTACGGAACTAGAATTGATTTCATGATAACAAATAAATATAAAATCAAAACTTGTTGCAAACCTACTGTTTAACTAACAGAAAATAAACATAACCTTTCTGAAATATAAAAGAAAATAATTTAAAACAATTTACAGAAAATGAAATAGCCATAGTCCTAAAAAGAGGTGAAACAGAAATTGTTTCACAAGAAACCATAAGCTAAAATACTCAAACAAATCTGACATTTCTACCACTGATAAATAAGATCACTAGTGATCAGTAGCAAAAAGAATCAAATTAAAAGCTATTTTTAAACTCCTGGAATAAGCAAAACAAGGTTTAAACTAAATCTGATCTAATTCAAATTTTAAAATTTCAAACATAGACAAATTATATGTTTTTAAAAACTACAGAAATATTTTGATCTACCAGAAAAAGAGTCAACTCCATTAGAGTTGTGGATCAAAAGTTATGGGCTAAACAATATTGGAACTTTTCTGTTTTTGGAATTAAACTGAAAAAAGAATAAAAGCTAACTAATGAACGGGCCACGTGGCGATCTCTGGTTGGCTTAGACCTGTGCGCTGCGGTTGTAAACTAACAAACGTCCGCACATTAGAAGAAAACTGTTTGGCTAACTAATTAAATAAAAACAGCCGCCGGTTCTTTTTAGAAAACCGAAGGGGTAAGTACCTTCTAATCTACACCGTGGGATCTAGATCTAACGGTAATACAAAAAAACAAGTAAAAGAAAAAAAAAGGAAGGAGGAGAGGGAGCCTTACCGTGACTGGCACGAGATGGGGCGGCGAGGTGGGAGGTGCTCCGGCGAGGTGGGGTCGCCGGCGGGGGTGGGGAAAGGGTGGGGCAGCGAGGCTCCAGGGGGGCGGGGGAGGTGGAGAGGGGTGCAGGGGGGCGACGGGAGGAGCTCCTGGCGATGGGGAGGAGCAGCAGCTTCGGTGATGGTGGGGAAGAGCGAGGGGGTGGGGTGGAGCGGCGAAGGAGGAGGGGCCGAAGGGGTGGGGTGGTGCGGCAGGGGTGCCACGGGGCGAGGTGGGGCTCGGGCGAGGCAGGAGGAGTCCGGCGAGTTCTCTGGTGGCCGACTCCGGCGAGGTCCACACGGGGAGGAGGAGGTGGGGAGAGGCGGCGATTCCAGCGGGAATGGAATGAGGAGAACGTGGGGCTTCTTATAGGGGCGACGGGAGAGGATAGGAGGGAAAGAGCTTCGCGAATCCCGGAGGTGGGGATCTCTCTGTCCATGGCTAAGGAAAGCTCTGTGACGTGAGGAAGAGACAGAGGAGGAAGAAGATCTTCTTGGGCCAGAGAAAAGGAAAGGTCTTAATGGGCCACCGGTTATTTCCGTTTAAACACGATTTCTTTCCTTTTTTCAAAACTAGGAAACTAAAACTACAAAAGGGAAATCAAATCAACTCGGAATATAGAGTTTCTATATACTAAAATTATCCGAAAAATAAAATCTAAATGATGGGCATTTTGCCACGGCAAAAATAAAAACTAAAAAAAATGTTTTCCCAAAAATCCCTAAAAGCATTATTTCTTTTTGCAATTATTTTCTCAAATTAAATTTTGTTTCCTTGGCTCAAAATACTTCAACAAATGCCCCTAGCTTTGGAGGGTCATGTTCCTCCTCTCTTTTCTGTTTGACAGAATATTATTCCCCGACATTTCTCGAGTGGAGGGAAAATAGAAATGCAAAAGCAAAAGTCGAAGGAATTCAAATGCAAATCTCCGTTCAAATTCTTTATAGTTGAAGAAGTCACGTCATCTTCTCTCTTTGTTTTTAACTCGCTGAATTTGAATTTACCGGAGAAGGGGAAAGTCATTTTATTCACTCTCATTCAAATTTTTTTGAAAAGTTTCAAATTTTCACTCAGGTTTCAATCACTCAAGCAAGCCAACAAACAAACTAATAATTATTTTAACATTCCAAAATTTGGGATGTTACAAATCTACCACACTTAAAATGAATCTCGTCCTCGAGATTCGGAGAGGCTAGAAAGAAAGGTTAGGGTTTGGGGGTCTTCTAACTAATCCAACCTCCGGCAAAGTGGGATGCTACCACACTTAAAATGGGAGATACTGGTCCCTTAAGATTTTAACAATCCTCTGGGGTTTTGGCATCTGACTCCTCACAGTCTTCATATCTTCCGTTATATTCATAACGTCTCCATCAAAAAACGAGGGCTCTTCTGTTGATATAAGCTTCTTCCGTTACCGGGTCTTCTTAACTGATAGTCTCGTGTTCAATTCTAAATAACATATCGATGGTTCTCATGGTGGTCTACCATTTGTGGTTATCCTGCAGAGAGAGGGGTCTTGGTTTCATTCTCACCATAAAATTTCCTACGCGTGACAACAAATGCCATGTACATGGGGAGTTCCTAGTACCATTCTAAGGCTTAAACAAAAGCTTCAAAGAACGTCGTCTCTCACTATGGGTAAGTCTCTCAGATTTACCATTCCGAATAGCAAGATAAATGATAAGAGTAAGTCGTCATGGTGATCAATCCATTCCGCACCCAAATCATTTCTCTGTATAAGGTTTAGCGAATCTCGCATTCTAACGCTTGGGCATCCTCACAAGCGTTGCAGAAATTTCTCTTGTCCACGAACGAAGTTCGGATAATCCATTGGTTCTGCAAGCTGAACAAAACATCTATCGTTTCTTCACCACTCTCAGGTTGTCGTATGCTCCTAAGGAAACGTTTGCTGATCCATCATAGCTTCTTCCATAAATCATATTCATTTCATAATCAATCCTTTATTACATCCTTGCTTTCTTCAAAAGTCCAACTCAAAAGTAATTTATTACAAATGCTGCCATCCACATTGTTCGGTATGGTCAAGCATTTCTGCCAACTTTATTCATCTGTCTCTCTTGGAGGTACTTTAGTTCCACTGGAACTTTCCGAGGTGCTCCTTGAAATCATGGTACATTCGTACTAAGTGGATCCTGTGGGGTTTACCGATTACTACCACACTTAAAATGAATTATACTCATGCCTGCATTGACCATATTTTCTCATATCCTCATAAATGTTCAAAGATCTTTGTTCGTAGAGAAACAACGCATACATTTTCGACGTAAGAAATCATGAGACAATAAATTCCATTTATTCATGATGTTATTACAATCTCAAGGACTTCTGTTACAAAAAAATTCACTCCATGATCTCATGAAAAACAAGAGTTCTTCATATTACACTGATTGCCGCGGTCAAAACTTAACTGCTCCTTCTTATCTTTCTTCCTTTGTGGACAATCGCTAGCAAAATGTCCTGCTTCCTTGCAACGAAAGCAAATGAGTTCTGACAAGTCTCGAGGCGTCTTAGTGTTTGCTTTTGCTCCTTGGGTTTCCGACTTCCTTCCTGAGCACGTGTATTTGTGGTGGCCAAATTCCATACACTTGTAACATCTGACATGACGCAGGTCTATGTCTGCAGAGATTTGGCTCTTCCGAGTGTACTTTTTCTTCTTTCGGGACTCCTTTATTTTGGCCAGTTCTTCTATTTCAAGTGGATCAAACTCCACTTCTTCCGTCGGGAAGTTTCCCAGATACTCTTGGCTTCCCTTCGTGCAATCTTGTGAATAATGTCCTTCTTCTCCACATGAGTAGCATGCATTGGAGAAAAATCTGGTCAGACCTTGTCCATCAGGGTCTTCAATATATTCGTTCATCATCGGTTCTTCTTGAATCTTCTTCTTGAGGGTTTCCTTCACTGCATCTTTCTGCTGCTTGACAACTTGTTGCACCTTGGGGTAAATGTGACATTGAGCTCGGTAGTGGGTGGTTCCTTCACACAAGAAACAAGTCACCTGACTAGTTGGGCATTCCTCAGCTGGGTGATTTTCTTCACAATGAGTGCATCATCCTTGTGTTCTTCCTGGGTGTGTCCTATTGCTCCACAGATCTTGCATGCACAAGTCTTCTTCTTCAGGTTATCATAGCACTTCTGAATAAGTCGGGATCTTAACAGAGTCTTCTTGAATTCGTCCCAGGTTTCTGCTCCACTAAATCCTTGTATGGCATGATGCATTTTCCACCAGATTACAGCACTTTGTGTAAAGTACTGAAGAGCGTGTTCCACTTCATACTTCCTTGAGATCAAGTTACTCCTGAAGTGGTTCTCCATGTTCTGAATCCATATTTCAGCTTCCAGTTGGGTCATTGGTCCACAGACTACAAGTCCAGCTTCATACTCCATCTGGTAGGGTTGAGGTTTTGGGGATGAGACGGGTAAGAGAGGGAGGGAGATACACACAATACAAACAATATTTTTTTGATATAGGTTTTATTTGTGGCCGTCGGAAAACACACACCAATGACGGCTCACAAATCATCGTAACTAACGTGGGTATATAACAGGGGTTTGGACTTCTAATGGTCATATAAATATTCGAACACTTTAGGGTCTTCGAGTTCTTCGGGTCTTGAGAGTTTGGTGTAGCTTCAATTCTTCAAACGCGTGGTGAAATCCTCTTTACTTTGAAGTGGGAGTCGGTTGATCCTTCACGTAGTCAAAGGGGAAAGGGCATTGTCTAACTATTGGAGGTGAGAGAGAACGTTTGATTAAATCAGAAGGGATGAGAAGTAAAGGATGTTCTTGAAAATAAGTTTTTTGAGAGATTCTTCCCTAAGGGATTTCCAGTTTCTAGGGTCACGTCCTACAGTCAACATGTGCTCTAATACCATTTCTGTAGCGACCCGACTCAAGACGATTCAAGCCTCTGTGTTTCTGTGCCATCCCTGGATCAGTATGCTAGCACACACAGTACATCAATGTATATATCAAAGTGCAATCACATGTAAATAGCGTAAAACTGATATATACCTTAATTATTTCAGCGGAAGCAGTCAAGGGAGTGGAGTCCCAGTAAACACCAACGGCAAGTTGAGTGTAGACCGTAACCTTGAATCGTACTCTTACTCGTCGAAGAAAAATATCTGCAACATAAGACGTTGCAGCCGTGTAGGTCAGCATATTGAATATGCCGGCAAGTCACATAAGAGAGGGGTGAAAAGTAATCATCTATACTATATGCATATATGGCAGGTGGGGTTGTAAGTTTTAGCATAAAGCAAATTTTTCTCCTACAACAAGAGAGGGCTAAAAGCAAAATGTTACTACTTTGTTGGTTGTTAACGAGATGGTTCCGCCAACCAGTTCTCGTACCCGAGTTGTCAATAATTACCCTCATCAAATATATCTATAATGGTGTTGAGAAATCCAGATAACTTCAGTTCCTGTGGCTAAAGTTGTCCATGACCGTGGACACGGCTAATCGATTAGGTTTGAGTACTCTGCAAAGTTTTGCACACGTTCCCCACAAGATTTGATCGCCTCCGTGTATGTCCTCGCACTTCAGGGTGTTTGAAGACCGGATGATCAAAACATGGTCTTTCAATGGGTCCCTCTGAATCCCTGTCGGTGCCCATCCAATCCTACCGTTCTTCTACATCTGCTAGCACCACCTGTCCAGAGTCGCCGCGTTGTCCAACCAAGCCAGAGCCCATAATGACTTGTGGCTGTGCAGGTAAGCCTTGGGTCTGGAATATATCCATCCGTCTCTTTGAACCTGGGTGAAGCTTTCCGCAGGATGTCATGGCCGTCCCCAGCATCCCGGGTCATCCACTGGGTTCTCCAGGGAGCCGATCAACCGTCCTTCACCCAGCGTTGCATTGCGTCTTGAGGTCTTGAAAATCTTGTCTTAACCGGTCTTCATTATTTAATCAACCTCGCATCACTCGTGTTATGCACTCAACTGAAATCCCGTCTACTCAAGCATAGCAATATGAAATTTGTCGTCCCGGGGCCAAGTATCGGGGTTGTTGTGTGCCTACACATGATACTACAACATTTACTAAAATTTCCAAGTACCTAAGCAGCATGCAATTGGGCATAGGATGGTAGAACTACGATGCAAAAAACATAGGTGATAGTATGATCAAAATGACTTGCCTAGTGATGTTGACGAAGAAGAATTTCTCGAGAAATAACTTGATAGACTGATAGACTACTCGTCACTCTCCGATGAAATCTATATAACAAACATATCATTCACATAAGCACTCATACTAGCAATCATTCTAGCAATCAAAACAAAGGAGAGAGCGAATAGGAATCCGAAGGAAATTTCAAATAAGACTAGGGAGTCTTCTACTACGTCAAACACTAAATAGTTTTTGTCTAACAGAAAATAATAACAAGGAACTAAGATATAAATTTAACTAATATAAAATAAAGTATTTTTCACAAAACTATTTGAAAGTATTTCCAAACGGGATTTGAAACAGTGGAGAAACCAATTGCAAGTTATTAGGGAACTAGAATTGATTTCATGATAACAAATAAAAATAAAATCAAAACTTGTTGCAAACCTACTGTTTAACTAACAGAAACTCAACATAATCTTTCTGAAATATAAAAGAAAATAATTTAAAACAATTTACATAAAAAGAAATAGCCATAGTCCTAAAAAGAGGTGAAACAGAAATTGTTTCACAAGAAACCATAAGCTAAAATACTCAACCAAATCTGACATTTCTACCACTGATAAATAAGATCACTAGTGATTAGTAGCAAAAAGAATCAAATTAAAAGCTATTTTTAAACTCCTGGAACAAGCAAAACAAGGTTTAAACTAAATCTGATCTAATTCATATTTGAAAATTTCAAACATAGACAAATTATATGTTTTTAAAAACTACAGAAAAATTGTGATCTACTGGAAAACTAATCAACGCCATTGGAGTTGTGGATCAAACGTTATGGGCTAAACAAGATTGGAACTTTTCTGTTTTTGGAATTAAACAGAAAAAAGAATAAAAGCTAACTAATGAACGGGCCACGTGGCGATCTCTGGTTGGCTTAGACCTGTGCGCTCCGGTGCTAAACTAACAAACGTCCGCACATTAGAAGAAAACTGTTTGGCTGCCTAATTAAATAAAAACAACTGCCGGTTCTTTTTAGAAAACCGAAGGGGTAAGTACCTTCTAATCTACACCGTGGGATCTAGATCTAACGGTAATCCAAAAAAACAAAACAAGTAAAAGAAAAAAAAAAGGAAGGAGGAGAGGGAGCCTTACCGTGACTAGCAGGAGATGGGGCGGCGAGGTGGGAGGTGCTCCGGTGAGGTGGGGTCTCCGGCGGGGGTGGGGAAGGGGTGGGGCGGCGAGGCTCCAGGGGGGGCGGCGAGGCTCCAGGGGGGGCGGCGAGGCTCCAGGGGGGGCGGGGGGAGGTGGAGAGGGGTGCAGGGGGGCGACGGGAGGAGCTCCTGGCGATGGGGAGGAGCAGCAGCTCCGGTGATGGTGGGGAAGGGCGAGGGGTGGGGTGGAGCGGCGGAGGAGGAGGGGCCGAAGGGGTGGGGCGGTGCGGCAGTGGTGCCTAGGGGCGAGGTGGGGCTGGGGCGAGGCAGGAGGAGTCCGCCGAGTTCTCTGGTGGCCGACTCCGGCGAGGTCCACAGGGGGAGGAGGAGGTGGGGAGAGGCGGCGATTCCAGCGGGAATGGAACGAGGAGAACGTGGGGCTTCTTATAGGGGCGACGGGAGAGGCTAGGAGGGAAAGAGCTTCGCGAATCCCGGAGGTGGGGATCTCTCTGTCCATGGCTAAGGAAAGTTGTGTGCGTGAGGAAGAGACAGAGGAGGAAGAAGATCTTGTTGGGCCAGAGAAAAGGAAAGGTCTTAATGGGCCACCGGTTATTTCCGTTTAAACACGATTTCTTTCCTTTTTTCAAAACTAGGAAACTAAAACTACAAAAGGGAAATCAAATCAACTCGGAATATAGAGTTTCTATATACTAAAATTATCAGAAAAATAAAATCTAAATGATGGGCATTTTGCCACGGCAAAAATAAAAACTAGAAAAAATGTTTTTCCAAAAATCCCTAAAAGCATTATATCTTTTTGCAATTATTTTCTCAAATTAAATTTTGTTTCCTTGGCTCAAAATACTTCAACAAATGCCCCTGGCTTTGGAGGGTCATGTTCCTCCTCTCTTTTCTGTTTGACAGAATATTATTCCCCGGCATTTCTCGAGTCGAGGGAAAATAGAAATGCAAAAGCAAAAGTCGAAGGAATTCAAATGCAAATATCCGTTCAAATTCTTTATAGTTGAAGAAGTCACGTCATCTTCTCTCTTTGTTTTTAACTCGCTGAATTTGAATTTACCGGAGAAGGGGAAAGTCATTTTATTCCCTCTCATTCAAATTTTTTTGAGAAGTTTCAAATTTTCACTCAGGTTTCAATCACTCAAGCAAGCCAACAAACAAACTAATAATTATTTTAACATTCCAAAATTTGGGATGTTACACATCACGCATATACAAAAGTCTCAAAGGACATCAAACCCTTTGTGATGTGCTCAAAAAGTAGATCTTGAACAGGAACCCGAGGAAAGAAGTAATTGCCTTTGAGAGGAAATTGAATGTTGATGCATCTTATTGGAAACCTGAGCAGTACCCCAAAACCTCATGGTTGCTGTCACTGGGCCTCCTTTTGATCCATCCAATCTAACAGGCTTTTCATGTGAATTATCCTATTCCTCAGATGAGTCATTTGACTCCAACTATAAACTATTCAAAAATCAATCTGGTGAAGTATTTGCTCGTTATGTTGGAACTAAATGCAGGAATGGCCCTCCCTTGAGGAAAATCTGGGTTCCCAAAAGTTGCCTTGAAAATCATCAGGTGAATGTCCTCATGACACCACCTATGAAGAATTTGAACCCAGATCAAATTCCTTAGGAGGACCAAAGTCTTCAAGAGGATCAAAATCCTCAACTACTCAAAACTATACTCGTACCCGTGTTAATGCTTCTAACATGCAGGGAAACTACAAGGAATATGAATATGAGCGTTATTCTTCAAATCTTTATGTTCATAAATCCTCAAACAAGTTCTCTGCATATTCATATGAGTACTTTAACCCCCCTACTGTTAAGAGAAGTGTATTAGCTTCAATGCCCCCTTTCTCATATGGTGCTCGCAGGATGATGAATGCTTTACCACCCCTTCAGATGTGGGTGGTGAAGAAATTGAACTAATCACTTCTGCAGGTCAGGTCTCCAGATGAAAATCATCATCTGAAGCATTTGCTGGAGACCTGAGGAAATGCTTGATGGGACGCAAGCTAATAATTGATGAAATAGAAATATTTGACACGTCCTTATAATTCTGTTATGATGAAATTCCTATCTGATGAAATTGATATCATATTCTTCAAGTCTGAAGCATATGAGATGGTAAGCTGTACTAATTCATCTACAGGATGACAAACCCAAGAGTACTGAGTGGGTTCTTGATAGTGGCTGCACACATCACATGACTGGTGATAAAAGCTTGCTGATGATATTGCCACTAACTCCAGCACCCCTCAAGCAAATCACATATGCTGACAAAGGTAAAAGCAAGGTATTGGGACTTGGCAAAGTGTCTATTTCCAAGGATAGGCACATGGACAAAGTGATGCTTGTTGAATCCCTTGGATTTAACCTCATGTCAGTCTCGATGCTTTGTGATCTTGATATTATTGTTATCTTTGGTAGATATAGATGTGTTGTCATCATTGAATCTGACAGATCCAAAGTCTTCGAAGGTGTCATAAGAGGGGATTTGTACATTGTTGATTTCTCTACACGTCCTCAACCAGCCACTTGCTTACTAGAAAAAACCTTAGAAGGGTGGTTGTGGCATCGAAGACTCGGTCATGCAGGCATGAATAATTTGCACACGCTCGCGAAGAAGAAGCATGTTATCGGCATCGAATTAGTCAAATTCCTCAAGGATCACCTCTGCGGTGCCTGTGAATCTGGGAAAATGACCAGATCCAAGCATCCCTCGAAGACCATCATGACCACTACTCGTCCATTTGAATTGCTTCACATGGATCTATTTGGACCTACTCATTATGCCAAACTAACAAATGCAGCATCTTTATATGGCTTCGTCATAGTTGATGATTATTCCAGATATACATGGGTGCATATCATTCTATATAAAACTGAAGTGCAGGAAGTCTTCAAACGATTTTCTTCAAGGGCCTCGACGAACTTCGGCATCAAGATCAAACACATCAGGAGTGATAATGGAACAGAGTTCAAAAACACTGGACTTGATAATTATCTTGATGAACTTGGTATTACTCACGAATTGTCTGCTCCTTATACTCCTCAACAGAATGGTGTCGTTGAAAGGAAGAACAGGACTCTGGTTGAGATGGCAAGAACTATGCTTGAACAATATCAGACTCCTCGTCGCTTTTGGCCTGAAGCAATCAACACTGCGTGCCATATCATCAACAGGGTATATCTTCACAAATTCCTCAAGAAAACCTCATATGAACTCCTCACAGACAAGAAACCCAATGTAAGTTATTTCAAAGTCTTCGGTGCAAAATGTTGGATTAGAGATCCTCACCATAGCCCAAAATTTGCACCTAAGGCACATGAGGGTTTTATGCTCGGTTATGGAAAGGACTCGTACACCTACAGAGTCTTCAACAACTTTCACAACAAGGTTGTTGAGACTGTAGATGTGCGGTTCGATGAAACTAATGGCTCGCAAAGAGAGCAATTGCCTTCTGATCCAGATAAGTTGTCTCCTTAGGAAGCAATAAAGCTCAAAGCTACTGAAGACATTGTTCCCACTGAGGAAATTGATGAAGAAATCATTCCCATCACTGATGAAAATCAAGATTATGCTCCTGAGGAAATTGCTCTAGAACCAATTCCTTAGTCCAGACGAAATCCTCAACCAGCTCATCCGTGGATTGCAAATGAAGTAGAACTTGACAAAATCCTCAATGACATCAACGCGCCAGGTCCTCTCACTCGCTGAAAAGCTTCACACTTACTTAACTTCTGTGGGCATTTCTCCTTTGTGTCTATCACAAAACCTTCAAAAGTTCTTGAGGCTTTCCTGGAACCGGAGTGGATCCAAGCTATGCAAGACGAACTTCTTCAATTCAAGCTGAATGACGTATGGGAGCTCGTCAAAGGACCAGATCCTCGCAAGCAAAATATCATCGGAACCAAGTGGATTTTCCGAAACAAGCAGGATGATGATGGTCAAGTAGTGAGGAATAAGGCACGACTTGTAGTCCAAGGCTACACACAGGTTGAAGGAATAGATTTCGATGAAACTTTTGCACCTGCTGCTAGACTTGAAGCTATTCGAATACTACTTGCTTATGCTAATCATCATAACATCATCTTATATCAAATGGATGTGAAAAGTGCATTCCTCAATGGTAAGCTTGAGGAAGAAGTATATGTTGCTCAGCCCCCAGGTTTTGAGGATCCAAAGAATCCAGACAAAGTCTTCACACTCAAAAAGGCGCTCTATGGTCTCAAGCAAGCCCCTCGGGCATGGTATGATACATTGAAGGAATTCCTCATGAAGAAAGGCTTCAAACCTGGTTCACTCGATCCAACTCTTTTCGATAAATCCTATGATAATGAGCTATTTGTGTGCCAGATATATGTCGATGACATTATATTTGACTGTACTGACAAACGATACAATGATGAATTTGCTTACATGATGAGTGAAGAATATCAGATGTCTATGATGGGGGAGCTGAAATTCTTCTTAGGTCTTCAAATTCGTCAACAACGCAATGGAATCTTCATATCACAGGAGAAATACCTCAAGGATGTTCTGAGGAAATTCGACATGCATGAATGCAAAGGTGCCAAGACTCCAATGTTGGGTAACGTACCATAAATTCAAAAAAAATCCTACGCATATTCAGATCTTCCTATGGAGAGACCAGCAACGAGAGAGGGGTGAGTGCATCTTCATACCTTTGAAGATCGCTAATCGGAAGCATTGCTAGAACGCGGTTGATGGAGTCGTACTCGCGGCGATTCAGACCACGGTGTGATTCCGATCTAGTGCTGAACAACGGCACCTCCGCGTTCAACAGACGTGCAGCCCGGTGACGTCTCCCACACCTTGATCCAGCAAGGAGGAGGGAGAGGTTGGGGAGGATCTCCGGCAGCACGACGGCGTGGTGTCGATGGAGAGACGAGGTCTCCCGGAGGGCTTCGCCAAACACCGGCACAGAGGAGGAGGAGGAAGAGCAGGGCTGCGCCGAGGTAGAGGAAGATTGGTGTCTCCAACACCCCAAAGTGCCCACTATATATAGGGGGGGAGGGGCTGTGCCCCCCTTGAGGGTTTCCCTCTCCTCGGAGGGGCGGCAGCCCTAGATGGGAGGAGGTGCGGCGGCCAGGAGGGGAGGAGGGGTGGCACACCCTTCTGGTGGGCCTTAGGCCCACCTGCGCTAGGGTCCCCCCCTCTCCCCTCTTCTTGCGCCAGGGGCTGAGTGTGGGGGCGCACCAGCCAACCTAGGGGCTGGTTCCCTCCCGCACTTAGCCCATCTAGCCTCCCGGGGTCGTGGCCCCCTTCTGATGGACCCCCGGGGCCACTTCCGGTGGTCCCGGTACGTTACCGGCGACGCTTGAAACACTTCCGGTGACCAAAACCATCCGTTCTATATATCAATCTTTACCTCTGGACCATTCCGGAGCTCCTCGTGACGTCCGGGATCTCATCCGGGACTTCGAACAACTTTCGGTAACCTCGTATAACAATTCCCTATAACCCTAGCGTCATCGAACCTTAAGTGTGTAGACCCTACGGGTTCGGGAGGCAGGCAGACATGACCGAGACACCTCTCCGGCCAATAACCATCAGCGGGGTCTGGATACCCATGGTGGCTCCCACTTTATCCATGATGATCTCATCGGATGTCACGCCCAAGATGCGACCCTATCCTCAATTTGGCACGAAGGCCTCGTCAGGGATAGAAGCGCATCTCGTCGTGTCGCAAGAATGGATATCGTTACAAGTACATGTACTGAAAAGAAGAGATATATATATAGAATTGGCTTACACTCGCCACAAGCTACATCAGAGTCACATCAGTACATTACATAATCATCAAGAGTAAGAGCAGGGTCCGACTACGGACGAAAACAAACGACAAAAGAAGAACGACGTCCATCCTTGCTATCCCAGGCTGCCGGCCTGGAACCCATCCTAGATCGATGAAGAAGAAGAAGAAGAAGAAGAAGAAGAAGAAGCAACTCCAAATGAACAATCAACGCGCTCGCGTCAAGTAACCTTTACCTGTACCTGCAACTGGTGTTGTAGTAATCTGTGAGCCACAGGGGACTCAGCAATCTCATTTCCAAAGGTATCAAGACTAGCAAAACTTAATGGGTGAGGTATGGTTAAGTGGTGAGGTTGCAGCAGCGACTAAGCATATATTTGCTGGCTAAACTTACGAGTACAAGAAATAAGAGGGGGAAGATCTACGCATAGCGGACGTGACCTACTGATGATCAAATGAATGATCCTGAACACCTACCTACGTCAGACATAACCCCACCGTGTCCTCGATCGGAGAAGGAACTCACAAAAGAGATAGTCACGGTTACCCACACGGTTGGCATATTTTAATTAAGTTAACTTCAAGTTATCTAGAACCAGTGTTAAACAAAGCTTCCACGTTGCCAAATAACCGCGGGCACGGCTTTCCGAAAAGATTTAACCCTTTAGGGGTGCTCCAACTAGTCCATCACAAATTACCACAAGCCGCATAGAAATCCTCAATCACGAAGCTCGCGATCTCGTCGGATTCCCTAGTGGAAAACCTCAACTCTGAGATTACCCAAAGCATCACCAGAATCCCGATGCACAAGATATCTCGTCAAAGGTAAAATTAATCCAGCAAGGCCGCCTGACGTGTCGACGATCCCGATAGGGGCCGCGTATCTCGTTCTCAGGACACGGCGGATAAGCGAAGCGTACGGTGGCCTGATAGACATCACCCGAGTTGCCCCGAATTGGCCCCGCACGGTGCTCCGTTTTGGACCAGCACCATCAGCACTGGCCCTCCCTGTATTATGTGAAATTACTCCTCGGGTTCATGACGCCCTATGCTTTCAGTATTAACAAAATTATTATGTTGGGCAAATGTAGTACCAATGTTGGGCCTTGCCAGACCAGTTTTAATCTAAAACGAATTATCAAGGGGGTCCCCATAACAACCCCGATAGTGTTAGGAGCGCTCAATTATGGAACATAACACCGGTAGCCGAAACTAAGGGGGCAAAGGTGGAACAAAACACCAGGCTAGAAAGGCCGAGCCTTCCACCTTTTACCAAGTATATAGGTGCATTAAATTAAATAGCATTTAATAGGGTGATATAACAAAGAACCCATGTTTTCACATGGAAGCATCTGCACCTGCAACTAGCAATGCTACAACAGGGTTAAGCAAGCGGTAACATAGCCAATCAGTGGTTTGCTAGGTCGAACAGGTTGAAGGTAATCATGGCATTGATTGAGAGGCTGATATTTAACACGTGGTAGGCAACAAGACATAAACGATAGAAGCAATAAACTAGCATGGCAATGATAGTAATGGTATCTGGGGAAACGGTCATCTTGCCTGAGATCCCGCTTGGAAGAAGAACAACTCCGTGAAGTCGGAGAACCAACGTAGTCGAACGGGTCCTCACATTCCAACACGATTGCGGAACTCTATCGAGAAGGAGCAAACCGGAAACAAACATCAACACAGATATTCACCACACGATGCACAACATGATGCATAACCTACTATGATGCATGATCAATTCAATGATGCAAGGGATGGCATGGCAATTCACCTCACGCAAACACTACACGTTAAGTGAAGCTCGATATGCAACGGGTTGCATATTGACGAAACTCCACGTTTAATTATTAGTTCACTCCCGTTAATTTACCAGCAAGATTAAATGTTTTTAACATGGCAAGGGGTGAAGCGACGGTTCTATGTGGCATCCTAGTAGGGTAACACGCGAGACATAGATCGGAGCTACGTTACAAGAGACATGCAACACAAGACAATTATGCCATGAATGCGTCATGCATGCGAGTTCAAACATCACGGGCAAGAATAGAAGGAAACATGTGTCGCCACGGAGAGCGAGAGGGAACCATGGCGGCAAGTCGGAAATGATGCCACGGCAACGTTCCTACCACGATACTTGTCGAGATATCGTGCCAACGTACTGGGAACGCGTGCGGGAACGGTAAGTAAAGATGGGGTGATCCCGCTACCGGGTTCCCATGTGTCGGGGGCACGACGAAAAGGAGAGAACGTGCAACAGGCATACATACGGCGCAAACATACAATACAACTCATACATCATAATCGTTCGTTACACGACATGTCTCAACGTTATACCTTTGACGCGTGTGAATCGGGGCGGTTCGGTTCGGAGCGGATGTCGTGGTCGTAGAGGAAATCATGGAAGTCGTGGTACACGGTCTCGTCGACGGAAGTCGTTCGCTTGCATCATGGATCACGGTCTTCACATCGGTAGTCGATCACGTCTCCGTCGATGTTTGGGGTTCGTCAAGGATATCGTGGTACACGTGAACTTCTCGACTCCAAGGCGGCGGGGATGGTCTATGCAGCGACGGCAACATAAGCAAGCAACAGCTATCTACCTCGGCACAAGCAGCAGCTAAGCTCGGTAACCTAGCCTAGCAGCAGCAACTAACTACGGCAACACGCAAGCAAGCAAAGCAAAGCAACAACAACAACACTAGCTATAGCAGCAACGGCTAAGGCACAGCAAGCAACAACTAGCTACAGCATCCTATGCAGCAGCACAAGCAACAAGCAACAAGGCACGGCAACTCACAGTAGGCAAATAGCAAGCGGCATCTACAGCAACAGTAAGCAGCACTACGCAACAACAGCAACTACAGCCTCGGCTCAGCGATCGGAGCAGCGCCGCAGCAACAGGCAACGACAGCTCACAGCAGCAAGCACCATCGACAGCAGCAGGCTAGAAAAACAGCACATGGAGCAGCAACTTGGCAAACACAGGCAGGGGCGACGGCAAGGGAACAAGCGGCAAAACGGCTACGACCAGCACGCGGTGACGCAGCGAGGCCGACGGCGTTTGCTCGGCATGGGGTGAGGTCGGGCCCCGGCATTGGGCTGGCGACCGGCGAGAGCGAGCACGATGGGGCGGCGTCGCGGAGGCGCAACGCGGGGCTGCCAGAGGCGCGCGGGGGACGGCGGCTCGGGAAGGAGGCGACATAAGCGGGCGGCGCGGGGAGCAGCGAGGAGGAGAGGGGCGAGGCGGCCGGCGGCGCGCATGGCGGGGCGAGGCCGAGGCGAGGAGACCAGGGCGGGGTACTCCGGCGAGAGGAGACGCGAGGCGGCGCGGGGTGCAGGGGCGGCGAGGCGCGGGCTAGCAGTGCGGCCATGGGGCTCAGGGTTGCAGCGCACGGAGGCGGCGTCGCGCAGTAGGGGCTGAGGAGGGAGGGCGTCGGGCAGGGCACGACGGCCTGGAGCTAGCAGCGCAGCGAGGGAATCGGGCGAGGGGAAGGCGCACAGGAGGGGAGCGAGGGGGATGACGGCGCTGCGAGAGGTTGAGGGAAACGGGAGACTGGGCTCGTGCCGCTAGGGTTGGGGGCGGTTGGGCCTGCTGGGCCTGGGGTCCTCCCCCTTTGGGTTTTTTTTAAATCCTTTTAAAACAGAAATTTTAAAATAAAGAAAGGCTTTTAACAAAAAATAAAATATAATAAATGCTTTTGAATCCTTTGAAAAAAATATTCCCAACTACAAGAAATAGTTGGGCATTTTTAGAAGAAATAAAATAAAACCTTTTGAAGAATTAAAATTAAAACCCGTTTTCAGAAGAATAAAAAAAATGAAACCCCTTTTATAAATAAAAGGGTCACTAGTTTTAAAACAAATAACAAAGGGAAAAAAATAAAGCAAAACCTAGGCGTTGCCCCCACAGTTAATAAAATGATTTTCGTTAAAAGAAGACGAATCTATATTTTTAAAAAGAGGGGTTAAAATGGAACTTTAGCAAAACCACAAAAATGAAAAGAGAGGGGAGAGAGGGGGAACCACTATCTCTCTACGACTCGGTGATCACTCGAAGCACAACACTCAATACACCACACGCGACAGGCGATTCAAGATGCCATGCATGATGCGACGATGCAACCTAAATGATGATGCAACCAACAAAATAAAATAGCCACACGACGGAAACGGAATAAAGGGGGAATCTTCTGGAACGTCGGCATCGGGCGGTCACAACTCTCCTACACTACAAGAGGATCTCGCCCCGAGATCCAAGAATGAATGGGGGGAGAGGATGAGAAAGAACAAGAGGTAAAACTTAGTCGCTTCTTTGACAAACGAGTGAAACCAACGATCCTTGAAGGTTGCAATGAGATGAGGAATGATATGAGAAAGAGGCAAGAATTCACGGAAAATTTCGACAGCACTTCGGTAGGAAAATGGGACAAAAAAATTCGATAAGATGAGAGAATTAGAAAATATTCAAAACAAACAAGTAAATAGAACAAGGGAACACCATGAACTTGATAGAACAACATAATAGACCCAAAAGAGCAACATCACAATGCCTCCGGAACAAGAGAATATGAACTAGCTCAAGCGGAAGAAGAGAATGAAGAAAGAATGCCAACTATCATCACAAAGAATTGAAGAGCCTCCGGACAGAGAATTGACATCGTAGATGGAAAACCAATAACGAAAAGAACAAGATAGTAGTAGGTTTATGAAAATCATCTCAACAAATATGAGGTGACAGCCAACCACTAAAAGAAACAAGGGTAGATGAAAGCAAAGATAAGAAAACTTCATACACCAAGAGGGTACATTGAGAACTAGGATTAATGGGAAGCACCATGAAAGCACAATCCATAGGAAAAGCTTTAGGTGAAATCCAAACCAAGATAGCTCAATGAAGAAATCATGGGTTGAAATATCTCATGATCATAGAATTGGTGGTTTTAATTATCTCATTCTTGAAATGAAAACTCTTCGAGGCTCCTACACTAACAAGAATGCTATAATACCACCTCAAAGATAAAGAAGGAACAATTGCACCTATAAATGCAAGAGAAAGGATAGTTGAGGTACTCCAACAAGAATCTTGAAGAACACTTAAGAAAGGATTGAAACCTTGATGAACCACCAAGAAGGACCTCCGTATACCAATGAATGATGCAAAGATATCAGGTAGAAAAGAATAAGATTATGACCTTGCCAGGATTTAGATGAAGCCTCACAAGGAGATACTTGAGAAAACTTGGAACTCCGGAAAACAAAAGATAAGAACACTTGAGAAAAAGGAATTGATATCATGAGGCACTCCGGAAGAAGAATTGAAATCATTTGATGAAACAAGAATAAGAATTATGTTATGCTAATCCTTCATCAAGTTTAATTGATGACAAGCAACGGATTTAGCGTAGCACTTATTCTTCTTGAAAGAATCTTGGAGAGACAGAGAGAAAAGCACCACTTGAGGCAAAATTGAAGCAAGCACCGGTCAGAATTCATAATTGAACGGGAATACCAAGAATTAATGGAGATACAAGAGAATGAAGAGATCATAAGGCACGTGAGAGAAAACTAGAACATGGCACCAGATAATCGAGAGGCGAACGAAGAGACAACAATTGAGAAGAATCAAGGAGGAAAGCTGAAAGCTGAGAACGAAGAATCTTCTGAAATGATGGCCTTCGAAGGATCAAGAATGTAAACAAATCAGAAAGCACCGGATAGCACAAAAGGGATTACTCATGATTGGAACAAATAAGAAGATGGCACAAGGCTGAAATGATGAATCTTCAAAAGAACGGACCAAGATTGAGAGAAACACTCCTTCGAATCTTCAATGGAGAGAATGACGAGAAGAACATCACCAAGAATACTGAGACACTCCGAAATAATGAACTATATAAGATCCTGGGAAAAACCTGTGGATTATGGGCCCACTCAAAGAAACCACCGTTAGAAAATATTGCTTAGAAGAGAGATATTGCACCGGTATGAAGAGAAAAAGATGAGGTTACCACCTCGAAATAATTAAAAGAATTGAAAATCAGGACTTCTGAAATATCTTCAACACTCCAAACAGAAAAGAGAGGACTGAATAAACAACATAGGATGATAAGAATTTCCAACACAGGAAAGAAATACAAGGATAAATAGGATATGATGAACACGGACAACTAAATTGAATTCACCGGAAAAATAGGAAGACTGAATAAGGATGAACATGAAGCTCCTGAGAATCTTCACAATGAATCACCGGGTAAGAGAGAAAAGAACAGCCAGCGGAAGCACAATGAAAAGAAAACTCTTGGATGAAAATTGAATCACTTAGAAAAAGGGCGGGAGGGTGGGGAACAACAAAGACAACTTGGGCTAGATGATATGGACTCCGAAATAAAATGAGAGAATGATCTTGCAAAAATTAAAGAGGATTGAATTCACTGAAGAGAAGCACACCGGTTAAAAAGGAATTAACATGATGACTCCGGTTAACAAGAATTGACAAGACAACTGATAGAGCAAAAGAATTAATACTCTCATAAAAATATGAGAACACCTCTTGGAAAGGTCTGAAATCACCACTTGACATCGAAGCAACACAAATTTGTTGGAAGATCGTCCTATAAGTAACTACTTGAATTCCCACCTATGAATTCCCGAAATATCTGGTCATGCAATCTGGTACACGGATACAAGGAGTAATATCACACAACTCCCATACTAACCCGTCACCTGTATCACATCCGTCAACACACAACGAGAATCTCAGACCTTCATCTACAACAGACCCTCGTGATCACAACGATACAAAGTATGGCAGTACTTCCGAACAATCTGCACCAGTACTGGGGACATCGGGGTTATCTCGCCACTACTAGTATTGAACCAATTACGAAGATCCTTCGTTCTGAGATATTAAGAAATCTGAATGATAACGATGTGCTCAAGAATCCCCTGGAGCTCAACTCCCCTGAAACTCAAAGCAGATAGGAGGCACCAAGACAGAACTCCTTCACATCGGCATCATATAGATTCCAAAAATATCCGCGTGATCCTAAAAAAATTGAGTGAGAAGAGGAGTAGAATTAAATCATTACATCAATATTCCTCAACAGAGCATAGAAGAGGAGAAAAAAGAATCCTACTCTCCGATATATAACTAGACTCAAAGTAGTTTTTCACTAGACTCGACTCGGCCAAGTTCGATCAATCAAGGGGGCTCCTAGGTCGGTACTGGTCTGATACCAACTTGTCACGCCCAAGATGTGACCCTATCCTCAATTTGGCACGAAGACCTCGTCAGGGATAGAAGCGCATCTCGCCGTGTCACAAGAATGGATATCGTTACAAGTACATGTACTGAAAAGAAGATATATATATATAGAATTGGCTTACACTCGCCACAAGCTACATCAGAGTCACATTAGTACATTACATAATCATCAAGAGTAAGAGCAGGGTCCGACTACGGACGAAAACAAACGACAAAAGAAGAACAACGTCCATCCTTGCTATCCCACGCTGTCGGCCTGGAACCCATCCTAGATCGATGAAGAAGAAAAACAAGAAGAAGCAACTCCAAATGAACAATCAACGCGCTCGCGTCAAGTAACTTTTACCTGTACCTACAACGGGTGTTGTAGTAATCTGTGAGCCACAGGGGACTCAGCAATCTCATTTCCAAAGGTATCAAGACTCGCAAAACTTAATGGGTGAGGTATTGTTAAGTGGTGAGGTTGCAGCAACGACTAAGCATATATTTTGTGGCTAAACTTACGAGTACAAGAAATAAGAGGGGGAAGATCTACGCATAGCGCATGTGAACTACTGATGATCAAATGAATGATCCTGAACACCTACCAACATCAGACATAACCCCACCGTGTCCTCGATCGGAGAAGGAACTCACGAAAGAGACAGTCACGGTTACGCACACAGTTGGCATATTTTAATTAAGTTAACTTCAAGTTATCTAGAACCAGTGTTAAACAAAGCTTCCACGTTGCCACATAACCACGGGCACGGCTTTCCGAAAAGATTTAACCCTGCAGGGGTGCTCCAACTAGTCCATCACAAATTACCACAAGCCGCATAGAAATCCTCAATCACAAAGCTCGCAATCTCGTCAGATTCCCTAGTGGAAAACCTCAACTCTGAGATTACCCAAAGCATCACCGGAATCCCGATGCACAAGATATCTCGTCAAAGGTAAAACTAATCCAGCAAGGCCGCCCGACGTGTCGACGATCCCAATAGGAGCCGCGTATCTCGTTCTCAGGACACGGCGGATAAGCGAAGCGTACGGTGGCCTGATAGACATCACCCGAGTTGCCCCGGATTGGCCCCGCACGGTGCTCTGTTTTGGACCAGCACCATCAGCACTGGCACTCCTTGTATTATGTGAAATTACTCCTTGGGTTCATGACGCCCTATGCTTTCAGTATTAACAAAATTATTATGTTGGGAAAATGTAGTACCAATGTTGGGCCTCGCCAGACCAGCTTTAATATAAAACGAATTATCAAGGGGGTCTCCATAACAACCCCGATAGTGTTAGGAGCGCTCAATTATGGAACATAACACCGGTAGCCGAAACTAAGGGGGCAAAGGTGGAACAAAACACCAGGCTAGAAAGGCCGAGCCTTCCACCTTTTACCAAGTATATAGGTGCATTAAATTAAATAGCATTTAATAGGGTGATATAACAAAGAACCCATGTTTTCACATGGAAGCATCTGCACCTGCAACTAGCAACGCTACAACAGGGTTAAGCAAGCGGTAACATAGCCAATCAGTGGTTTGCTAGGTCGAACAGGTTGAAGGTAATCGTGGCATTGATTGAGAGGCTGGTATTTAACATGTGGTAGGCAACGAAACATAAACGATAGAAGCGATAAACTAGCATGGCAATGATAGTAATGGTATCTGGGGAAACGGTCATCTTGCCTGAGATCCCGCTTGGAAGAAGAACAACTCCGTGAAGTCGGCGAACCAACGTAGTTGAACGGGTCCTCACATTCCGACATGATTGCGGAACTCTATGGAGACGGAGCAAACCGGAAACAAACATCAACACAGATATTCACCACACGATGCACAACATGATGCATAACCTACTATGATGCATGATCAGTTCAATGATGCAAGGGCTGGCATGGCAATTCACCTCACGCAAACACTACACGTTAAGTGAAGCTCGATATGCGATGGGTTGCATATCGACGAAACTCCACGTTTAATTATTAGTTCACTCCAGTTAATTTACCGTTAAGATTAAATGTTTTTAATATGGCAAGGGGTGAAGCGACGGTTCTACATGGCATCCTGATAGGGTAACACGCGAGACATAGATCGGAGCTACGTTACAAGAGACATGCAACACAAGACAATTATGCCATGAATGTGTCATGCATGCGAGTTCAAAAATCACGGGCAAGAAGATAAGGAAACATGTGTCGCCACGGCGAGCGAGAGGGAACCATGGCGGCAAGTCAGAAACGATGCCATGGCTCAGCGGCCGGAGCAGCGCCGCAGCAACAGGCAACGACAGCTCACAGCAGCAAGCACCATCGACAGTAGCAGGCTAGAAAAATTGCACATGGAGCAGCAACTTAGCAGCCACAGGCAGGGGCGACGGCAAGGGAACAAGCGGCAAAATGGCTACAACCAGCACGCGGTGACGCAGGGAGGCCGGCGGCGTTTGCTCGGTATGGGGTGAGGTCGGGCCTCGGCATCGGGCTGGCGACCGGCGAGAGCGAGCACGATGGGGCGGCGCCACGGAGGCGCAATGCGGGGCTACCGAAGGCGCGCGGGGGACGGCGGCTCGGGCAGGAGGCGACCTGAGCGGGCGGCGTGGGGAGCAGCGAGGAGGAGAGGGGCGAGGCGGTCGGCGGCGCGCATGGCGGGGCGAGGCCGAGGCAAGGAGACCAGAGCGGGGTACTCCGGTGAGAGGAGACGCGAGGCGGCGCGGGGTGCAGGGGTGGCGAGGCGCGGGCTGGCGGCGCGGCCATGGGGCTCGGGGTTGCAGCGCAGGGAGGCGGCGTCGCGCAGTAGGTGCTGAGGAGGGAGGGCGTCTGGCAGGGCACGACGGCCTGGAGTTAGCAGCGCGGCGAGGGAATCGGGGCGAGGGGAATGCGCACAGGAGGGGAGCGAGGGGGGTGACGACGCTGCGAGAGGTTGAGGGAAACGGGAGACTCGGCTCCTACCGCTAGGGTTGGGGGGCGGCTAGGCCTGCTGGGCCTGGGGTCCTCCCCCTTTGGGTTTTTTTTATCCTTTTAAAACAGAAATTTTAAAATAAAGAAAGGCTTTTAACAAAAAATAAAATATAAGAAATGCTTTGAAAAAAATATTCCCAACTACAAGAAATAGTTGGGCATTTTTAGAAGAAATAAAATAAAACCTTTTGAAGAATTAAAATTAAAACCCGTTTTCAAAAGAATAAAAAAATCAAACCCCTTTTATAAATAAAAGGGTCACTAGTTTTAAAACATATAACAAAGGGAACCACTATCGCTCTACGACTCGGTGATCACTCGAAGCACAACACTCAATACACCACATGCGACACGCGATGCAAGATGCCATGCATGATGCGACGATGCAACCTAAATGATGATGCAACCAACAAAATAAAATAGCCACACGACGGAAATGGAATATAGGGGGGAATCTTCTGGAACGTCGGCATCGGGCTGTCACATCGGATGAACCACGATGTCAAGGATTCAATCAATCCCGTATACAATTCCATTTGTCTGTCGGTATAGAACTTGCCGGAGTTTCAATCGTCGGTATACCTATACCTTGTTCAATATCGTTACCGGTAAGTCTCTTTACTAGTTCCTTAGCACGTCATCGTGTTACTAACTCCTTAGTCACATTGAGCTCATGATGATGTTCTACCGAGTGGGCCAGAGATACCTCTCCATCACGCGGAGTACAAATCCCAATCTCGATTCGTACCAACCCAACAGACACTTTCAGAGGTACCCGTAGTGCACCTTTATAGTCACCCAGTTACGTTGTGACGTTTGATACACCCAAAGCACTCCTACGGTATCCGGGAGTTGCACAATCTCACGGTCAAAGGAATAGACACTTGACATTAGAAAAGCTTTAGCATACGAACAATACGATCTAGTGCTACGCTTCGGATTGGGTCTTGTCCATCACATCATTCTCCCAATGATGTGATCCCGTTATCAATGACATCTAATGCCCATGACCAAGAAACCATGATCATCTATTGACTAACGAGCTAGCCAACTAGAGGAAATATGATAATAACCATTTTATTATTGCCTCTAGGGCGTATTTCTAACAGTCTCCCACTTGCACTAGAGTCAATAATCTAGTTACATTGTGATGTATCGAACACCCATAGCATTATGGTGTTGATCATGTTTTGCTCGTGGAAGAGGTTTAGTCAACGGGTCTGCAACATTCAGATCCGTATGTACTTTACAAATCTCTATTACTCCACTCTAGACATGGTCCTGGATGGAGTTGTAGCAGCGTTTGATGTGCTTCGTCTTCCGGTGAAACCTGGGCTCCTTGGCTATGGCAATGGCCCCAGTGTTATCACACAAGAGAGTCATTGGACCTGACGCGCTTGGAACCACTCCAAGGTCGGTGATGAGCTCCTTCATCCAAATTCCTTCATGAGCTGCTTCTGAAGCAGCTATGTACTCCGCTTCACATGTAGATGCTGCGACGACTTCTTGCTTGCTGCTGCACCAGCTCACTGCTCCACCATTCAAAACATATACGTATCCGGTCTATGACTTAGAGTCATCCGGATCTGTGTCGAAGCTAGCGTCGACGTAACCCTTTACGACGAGCTCTTCGTCACCTCCATAAAGGAGAAACATTTCATTAGTCCTCTTCAGGTACTTCAGGATATTCTTGACCGTTGTCCAGTGTTCCATACCGGGATCACTTTGGTACCTCCCTACCAAACTTATGGCAAGGTTTATATCAAGTCTGGTACACAGCATGGCATACATTAGAGAGCCTACGGCTGAAGCATAGGGGACATTACTCATCTTCTCTCTATCTGCTCTCGTGGTCGGTGACTGAGTCTTACTCAATCTCATGCCTTGCAAAACTGGCAAGAACCCTTTCTTTGAGTTTTCCATATTGAACTTCTTCAACATCTTCTCAAGGTATGTACTTTGCGAAAGACCTATGAGGCGTCTCGATCTATCTCTATAGATCTTGATGCCTAATATGTATGCAGCTTCTCCAAGGTCCTTCATTGAAAAACTCTTGTTCAAATAGGCCTTTATGCTCTCCAACATCTCTATACTATTCCCCATCAATAATATGTCATCCACATACAGTATGAGGAAAGCTACAAAGCTCCCACTCACTTTCTTGTACACACAGGCTTCTCCATAAACCTGTATGAACCCAAACGCTTTAATCACCTCATTAAAGCGAATGTTCTAACTCCGAGATGCTTGCACCAGCCCATAGATGGAGCGCTGGAGCTTGGACACTTTGTTAGCACCCTTAGGGTCGACAAAACCTTCTGGTTGCATCATATACAACTCTTCCTTAAGGTTCCCGTTAAGGAACACTGTTTTCACGTCCATTTGCCAAATTTCATAATCATAAAAGGTGGCAATTGCTAACATGATTCAGACTGATTTCAGCTTCGCTACGGGAGAGAAAGTCTCTTCGTAGTCAATTCCTTGAATTTGTCGAAAACCCTTTGCAACAAGTCGAGCTTTATAAACGGTTACATTATCGTTTGTATCAGTCTTCTTCTTGAAGATCCATTTATTTTCTATGGCTCGCCGGTCATCGGGCAAGTCCACCAAAATCCATACTTTGTTCTCATACATGGATCCTATCTCGGATTTCATAGCTTCAAGCCATTTGTTGGAATCCGGGCCCGCCATCGCTTCTTCATAGTTCGAAGGTTCACCGTTGTCTAACAACATGATTTCCATCACAGGGTTGTCGTACCACTCTGGTGCGGAGCGTGCCCTTGTGGACCTTCGCGGTTCAGTAGTAACTTGATCCGAAGCTTCATGATCATTATCATTAACTTCCTCTTCAGTTGGTGCAGGTGCCACAGGAACAATTTCCCGCGCTGCGCCACTTTCCTGTTCGAGAGGGGGTGTAATTACCTCATCAAGTTCTACCTTTCTCCCACTTACCTCTTTCGAGAGAAACTCTTTCTCTAGAAAGGATCCGTTCTTGGCAACAAAGGTTTTACCTTCGGATCTAAGATAGAAGGTATACCCAATAGTTTCCTTAGGGTATCCTATGTATACGCATTTCTCCGCTTTGGGTTCGAGCTTTTCTGGTTGAAGTTTCTTCACATAAGCATCGCAGCCCCAAACTTTAAGAAACGACAACTTAGGTTTCTTGCCAAACCATTGTTCATACGGTGTCATCTCAACGGATTTAGACGGTGCCCTATTTAAAGTGAATGATGCAGTTTCTAATGCGTATCCCCAAAATGATAGCGGTAAGTCGGTAAGAGACATCATAGATTGTACCATATCTAATAAAGTGTGATTACGACGTTCAGACACTCTGTTGCGTTGCGGTGTGCCACGCGGCGTCAGTTGTGAAACGATTTCACACTTCCTTAGCTATGTGCCAAACTCGTGACTCAAATATTCTCCTCCACGATCAGATCGTAGACACTTAATTTTTCTATCACGTTGATTCTCGACCTCATTCTGAAATTCCTTGAACTTTTCGAACATCTCCGATTTGTGCTTCATCAAGTAGATATACCCATACCTACTCAAATCATCGGTGAGAGTGAGAACATAACGATAGCCACCGCGAGCTTCAACGTTCATTGGACCACACACATCAGTATGTATTATTTGCAATAAGTCAATTGCTCTCTCCATTTTTCCTAAGAATGGAGTCTTAGTCATCTTGCCCATGAGGCACGGTCCGCATGTGTCAAATGATTCAAAGTCAAGAGACTCTAATAGTCCATCAGTATGGAGCTTCTTCATGCGTTTAACACCGATATGACCAAGGCGCCAGTGCCACAAGTATGTGGGACTATCATTATCAACTTTACATCTTTTCGTACTCACACTATGAATATGTGTAACATCACGATCGAGATTCATCAAGAATAAACCATTCACCAGCGGAGCATGACCATAAAACATATCACTCATATAAATGCAACAACCATTATTCTCTGACTTAAATGAGTAGCCATCTCGCATTAAGCAAGACCCGGATACAATATTCATGCTCAAAGCTGGTACTAAATAACAATTATTATGGTTTAAAACTAATCCCGATGGTAGATGTAGAGGTAGCGTGCCGACGGCGATCACATCGACCTTAGAGCCATTCCCGGCGCGCATCGTCACCTCGTCCTTGGCCAGCCTCCGCTTATTCCGCAGTTCCTGCTTTGAGTTGCAAATGTGAGCAACATCACCGGTATCAAATACCCAGGAGCTACTACGAGCGCTGGTAAGGTACACATAAATAACATGTATATCACATATACCTTTAACGTTGTTGGCCTTCTTGTCTGTTAAGTATTTGGGGGCAATTCCGCTTCCAATGACCTTTTCCCTTGCAATAGAAGCACTCAGTCTCAGGCTTTGGTCCATTTTTTTTCTTCTTCCCGGCATCTGGCTTACCGGGCACGGCAACGGCTTTGCCATCTTTCTTGAAGTTCTTCTTACCGTTGCCCTTCTTGAAACTAGTGGTCTTTTTGACCATCAACACTTAATGCTCTTTCTTGATTTCTACTTCTGCAGACTTGAGCATCGAGTACAACTCGGGAATGGTCTTCTCCATCCCTTGCATGTTGTAGTTCAGCACAAAACCTTTGTAGCTTGGTGGGAGAGACTGGAGGATTCTGTCAATTATAGCATCATCTGGAAGTTCGACTCCAAGTGAAGTCAGATGACCGTGTAACATAGACATTTTGAGTATGTGCTCACTGACAGAACTGTTCTCCTCCATCTAACAGCTAAAGAACTTTTCGGAGACTTCATATCTCTCGACACGGGCATGAGCTTGAAAAACTGGTTGCAGCTCTTGGAACATCTCATATGCACTGTGTTGCTCAAAACGCCTTTGGAGCCCCGTTTCCAAACTGTACAACATGCCACACCTAACCAGAGAGTAGTCATCACTCCGCGTTTGCCAGACGTTTGGAATGTCCTGGGCTGCTGCGGGAGCGGGAGGGTCACCTAGCGGCGCATCAAGGACATAAGCCTTTTTAGCTGCTTCAAGGATGAGCTTCAAATTGCGAACCCAGTCCGCATAGTTGCTACCATCATCTTTCAGCTTGTTTTTCTCTAGGAAAGCGTTGAAATTGAGGTTGACATTGGCCATATACAATATTTATAAACACAACTTTTAGACTAAGTTCATGACAATTAAGTTCATTTAATCAAATTAAGTATGAACTCCCACTTAAATCGACATCCCTCCAGTCATCTAAGTGATACATGATCCATGTTGACTAACCCGTGTCCGATCATCACGTGAGACGGACTAGTCATCATGGTGATCAACTTCATGCTGATCGTATTCAACCATACGACTCATGTTCGACCTTTCGGTCTCTTGTATACGAGGTCATGTCTGTACATGCTAAGCTCGTCGAGTCAACCTAGGTGTTTCGCGTGTGTAAATCTGGCTTACACCCGTTGTATGCGAACGTTAGAATCTATCACACCCGATCATCACGTGGTGCTTCGAGACAACGATCCTTCACAACGGTGCACACTTAGGGGAATACGTTCTCGAAATTTTAAGAGGGATCATCTTATTATGCTACCGTCGTTCTAAGCAATAATATGAAAAACATGATAAACATCACAATGCAATCATATAGTGACATGATATGGCCATTATCATCTTTGCTCTTTCGATCTCCATCTTCAGGCATCGCATGATCATCATTGTCACCGGCGTGAAACCATGATCTCCATCATCATGATCTCCATCATCGTGTCTTCGTGAAGTCGTCATGCCAACTACTACTATAGCTAACCGTTAGCAATGAAGTAAAAGTAGTAAGCACATGGTGTTGCATCTCATACAATAAATTAAGACAACTCCTATGGCTCCTGCCGGTTGTCATACTCATCGACATGCAAGTCGTGAAACTTATTACAATAACATGATCATCTCATACATCATACATGCAACATCACAACTTTGGCCATATCACATCACATGTCAAACCCTGCAAAAACAAGTTAGACGTCCTCTAATTGTTGTTGCAAGTTTTACGTGGCTGATTTGGGTTTCTAGCAAGTACGCTTTCTTACCTACGTGACAGCCACAACGATGATATGCCAAAGCTATTTACCCTTCATAAAGACCCTTTTCATCAAATCCAATCCGAGTAGAGTAGGAGAGACATACACCCGCTAGCCACCTTTATGCACGGTGTGCATGTCTGTCGGTGGAACCAGTCTCATGTAGGCGTACGTGTAATGTCGGTCCGGGCCGCTTCATCCCACAATACCGCCGGAAAAGAATAAGACTAGTAGCGGCAAGCAATTGACAAATCATCACCCACAACCTTGTGTGTTCTACTCATGCATAGAATCTATGCATAGAAAACCTGGCTCGGATGCCACTGTGGGGTAACGTAGCATAAATTCAAAAAAAAATCCTACGCATATTCAGATCTTCCTATGGAGAGACCAGCAACGAGAGAGGGGTGAGTGCATCTTCATACCTTTGAAGATCGCTAAGCGGAAGCGTTGCTAGAACGCGGCTGATGGAGTCGTACTCGCGGCGATTCAGATCGCACTGTGATTCCGATCTAGTGCCGAACCACGGCACCTCCGTGTTCAACACATGTGCAGCCCGGTGACGTCTCCCGCACCTTGATCCAGCAAGGAGGAGGGAGAGGTTGGGGAAGATCTCCAGCAGCACGACGGCGTGGTGTTGATGGAGAGACGAGGTCTCCCGGCAGGGCTTCGCCAAGCACCGGCAGAGAGGAGGAGGAGGAAGAGCAGGGCTACGTCGAGGGAGAGGAAGATTGGTGTCTCCAACAGCCCAAAGTGCCCACTATATATAGGGGGAGGGAGGGGTTGCGTCCCCCTTGAGGGCTTCCCTCTCCTGGGAGGGGCGGCAGCCCTAGATGGGAGGAGGTGCGGCGGCCAGGAGGGGAGGAGGGGTGGCGCACCCTTTTGGTGGGCCTTAGGCCCACCTGCGCTAGGGTTCCCCCCCCCCTCTCCCCTCTTCTTGCGCCATGGGCTGAGTGTGGGGGCGCACCAGCCCACCTAGGGGCTGGTTCCCTCCCGCACTTGGCCCATCTAGCCTCCCAGGGTCGTGGCCCCCTTCCGGTGGACCCCCGGGGCCACTTCCAGTGGTCCCGGTACGTTACCGACGACGCCCGAAACACTTCCGGTGTCCAAAACCATCCGTCCTATATATCAATCTTTACCTCCGGACCATTCCGGAGCTCCTCGTGACGTCCGGGAGGTCATCCGGGACTCCGAACAACTTTCGATAACCTCGTATAACAATTCCCTATAACCCTAGCGTCATCGAACCTTAAGTATGTAGACCCTACGGGTTCGGGAGGTAGGCAGACATCACCGAGACACCTCTCCGGCCAATAACCATCCGCGGGGTCTGGATACCCATGGTGGCTCCCACTTGCTCCACGATGATCTCATCGGATGAACCACAATGTCAAGGATTCAATCAATCCCGTATACAATTCCCTTTGTCTGTCGGTATAGAACTTGCCCGAGATTCGATCGTCGGTATATACATACCTTGTTCAATCTCGTTACTGGTAAGTCTCTTTACTCGTTCTGTAGCACGTCATCATGTGACTACCTCCTTAGTCACATTGAGCTCATGATGATGTTCTACCGAGTGGGCCCAGAGATACCTCTCCGTCACGCGGAGTGACAAATCCCGATCTCGATTCGTACCAACCCAACAGACACTTTCAGAGGTACCCGTAGTGCACCTTTATAGTCACCCAGTTACGTTGTGACGTTTGATACACCCAAAGCACTCCTACGGTATCCGGGAGTTGCACAATCTCACGGTCGAAGGAAAAGACACTTGACATTAGAAAAACTTTAGCATACGAACAATACGATCTAGTGCTACGCTTAGGATTGGGTATTGTCCATCACATCATTCTCCCAATGATGTGATCCCGTTATCAATGACATCTAATGCCCATGACCAGGAAACCATGATCATCTATTGACTAACGAGCTAGCCAACTAGAGGCTTGCTAGGGACACATTGTGATCTATTTATTCACACATGTATTACTGTTTCCTGTTAATACAATTATAGCATGAACAATAGACGATTATCATGAACAAGGAAATATGATATTGACCATTTTATTATTGCCTCTAGGGCATATTTGCAACATCCAATGCGTACGAACGGCCACCTCTGCACTAACGAAAATGGTAAAGAATTCGATCAGCAGGTATATCGCTCTATGATTGGCTCTTTACTGTATTTATGTGCATCAAGGCCAGATATAATGCTTAGTGTTTGCATGTGTGCACGTTTTCAAGCAAAACCGAAGGAATCACACCATAAGGTTGTGGAGCATATTCTTTGATACTTAGCTCACACACCAACACTAGGATTATGGTACCCCAAGGGCTCAAATCTTCATCTTGTGGGATATTCTGATTATGACTATGTTGGTGACCGTGTGGATCGCAAGTCAACCTCTCGTACATGTCATTTCCTCGGAAGATCACTAGTTTGCTGGTCCTCAAAGAAGCAGAACTGCGTTTCACTCTCCACTGGCGAAGCTGAGTACATTGCTGCTGGTTCATCCTGTGCTCAATTGCTATGGATGAAGCAAACCCTCAAGGACTAGACATCAACATGAAGAATGTGCCTCTCTACTGCGACAATGAGAGTGCAATCAAGATTGCATACAACCCAGTACAGCACTCGAAGACCAAGCACATCCAGATTCGTCATCATTTTCTTTGGGACCATGTCCTCAAGGGCAATATCCTCATCGACCATGTGAAGACTGACGATCAACTGGCAGATATATTCACTAAGCCCTTGGATGAGAAAAGGTTTTGCAAGTTGCGGTGTGAGCTAAATATCTTAGAATCTTCAAATGTTTTATAAAAACATGCACACATCCTAACACTTATGCAAAATTGATGACTTAGATGTGCAACACATGATGAATCGATTTTCTTCAACTAATGAAGAATATCACTCTGAGTGTGAAGAAATCAACGAAGAAATTGATTCTCACAGCCCTACGACAATTGTACGCGGCATCTGTAATCAACATTCTTATATGGTGGGTCACGCCACCACCCAACGTGAAATTCCTCAAGTTGAATTTCTTCAAAGGCTGAATTTCTTCAAAACAGTTGTTCTTCAGAATCGTTTTTCTTCAAAACTGAAATTCATCATCATAACGCATTATCACAAAATCCTCAAGTTTATCAAAATCTTCAAAAACACTTGATGATTTTCGTTTACCTAGATAGACTGTTTTTTCAAAGTCCTCAACAGCATTCACTTATAGCTATTTCCTCAATTTGATATTTCATCTAAGCGAATGTGATCGGACCCTACTTTCCCTCTATGCTACTCTCACCCAGTCTATTCAATTCTTCATATGCGTTCTACTTGAAACTTTATTCGAAATCCTCACTGCGTCCTTGTCAGCTGATGATTTTGTAACAAAATCCTCAAAGCTTCAAAAAAAAATTGTAATTGAACCCCACTTTCCTCGTTCGGATAACCACAATCTCCACGATCTCCACCGCTTCTCTCGTGAGCTACACGTGTCCTGCGCAGACGTAGAGACAGGGGCTATTTGGTCCGATATTTTCGCGCCAACAGTTACCGCCTGGCTATAAATATGTCCCCATCTCCCTCGGTAAAATCTTCTTCGTCCCATCGCCCGCCTGCTACAGCAAAGCTCCAAGCCCTAGCACCACCGCTAGAAGTCTCGACGCCGGCGAAGAAGAGCTTGACTACCTCGACCTCTCCGTCGCCGAAACCCCGCCGGAACCGGACCATCTTCGTCCGCCGCCACCGTAGCCGTCCTCTGCTGCCGAGTTAGGGTGCATTGGACTCGCACCGAAAGAGCATCTACTGCTACCTCTTCTCTATTCTTCGTGCGCGCCATCTAGGGTAAATAAAAACCCTATTTTTACAGCCAGTTTGATCTACTATTTTACCTTAGAGATGTGAAATATGTTTTTCCTCACGAATCCATCTGTTTCTTTTCCTCAAACACTGCCTATCACCCAACAATTGATGAACTTCACTAAGCATCTAAGATTTTCACGAGATTCCTCAGTTGTGCATAATTTTGGATCTGTACAACGCTGGAACCCAAGAACAGTATGCTTAGACGAATTCCTCAACCACTGGTCAAATTCCTCAACTGTCAAAAAATTCCATTTCATCAAATCTGAGAACGCATATGACCTCTCCAAATTCCTCGCAACTATACTCTGTTCACAGGTACAAACATGTCAGCTGATGAATCTCTAGGTTCTCATCAACTTAACTCATTTGCAGCGTTTCTTGAAGAAAATCTGCAAGTTTCATCAGAATCCTCAAGAGTTCAATCTCATCAGCAAAAGCCTCAGCTGAAGAAAATGGAGGATGAAAGAAAGCAAAAGGGAGGCAAGAAACTCGAGCAGCACACTGCCATAGATATCCCTGAGGATATACACTTGGATTACTGCACTCCTGATGAACATGAATCTATGCCCAAGAGAAATATCAGGTTTCAAAAGATAGAACGCCTATGGGCTAAGGAGTGGAAAGTGTACAGATTCTTCACTCCCAAATAGGCGAAGAAATTCGCTCTGAAGCCTCCTGGCAAACGGGCTCCACTTGAGGATTATCATGAAGCACACCACTCAAGCCTCAAGACAATTGATGACTATCCTGAGGAAAAGTCAAAACACTTGTCAAAGCTTCAGAAGCAAGCCGAAGTTGCTGTGAGGAAGTTCAATGAAGAATCCGCTGCTGCTGCAACTGCCGCTACTTCCTCTGCAGCTGAGACTTTTGGTACGGCAATTCCTCAACTGATGTTTGTGCCACCAAAACCAAAGCCTTCAAAGCCTCAAGAGAAAACTGCACCAACATCAGCACTAAAACCTTTAGCACCAAAATCCTCAGCACCAAAGGCTTCAAAGCCTGAACAGAAGCCGATAGTGAAGCAACTGCCCGATGTTTCCAACTCCTCAGCCCCATCTGCAACAAGCTCAGAGACAAAGTCTTCACCGACTCCTCTGAAGACTAAGGTGACTGCTGGGAGAGGAACAAGACCAAGCCCAAGCAAAATCATCAAAGTCCCTTCTGCATTAGAAGGTAGTGATGAATTTAATGATGACACTCTGCAAGCCATCATCAGAAACAAGCAAGAGAGGGTAGCTCAAGCTTCTGGCAGCTCCATTCCTCTGACCATGGACCAAAAAGTCCTCCTCGATTACATCAACATCTGGTATGAGGACCCCAACACTCCACTCGATGATTTGAAGCTTCCCCCAGGCATCATCCACATGGTGGCCACATTCATCAACGAGGCCAAGTGGAAGGAGCAGTAAGCCAAACAGGCCAAGGTTCCCAAGCTCAAAAAGGAGAAATTCCTCAGGCAGAATCTCCTCAACCTGACGCCTGATGCACTAGTGTCAACACAGGCTGAATTGAAGACTTTGACAGATAAGTACTCTAAGCTCTCTGACCGTCAAAGTCTCAAAAGCAACTTCATCAAATTTGCCACTGAAGCAGTTGACAACTACAACAAGAAGGTTGCCCCTCCAGTACCAACTCTTCAGCCTCTGATTGAAGAACCAGCTAATGAAACTGCTCATGTTGAGGAAATCCCTCAAGGAAGTCGTGCTGATGAACCGGCTATTGAGGAAATCACCAAGGCAAATCCAGCTGATGCCTCTTCTACAGTTGGTGAGACTGACCCTGCTCCAGTTGCTACTTCAAAGCCAGCTGATGACTCTGCTCCAGCTGGTGCTTCTACGCCAGCTGATACCTCTGCACCAGCTGATGAAATTGTCTCTGCTAAGAAAACACCTTCACCAAAAGCTTCAAAGGTGAAGAAAATGACTCCGTCTGCATCAGACGTGAAAAAGACCAGGGTTGCTGAAAAGGAAGCCAAGAAAAGAAAAGCTTCATCAGGAGAAGAATCCACTGAGGCCAAGCGCCTCAAAGCACTTGAAGAAAAGGCTCCTCTGAATCCCGTGCCTCTAAATGTTGCTCCGTCATATGAGACGACTCCCTTTGAAAGCGAAGACAAGGAGCACGGGGCAGATGAGGAAATGAAGAATGATGAATCTGAGGAACATACTGATGAGGAAATTCGCATCGATGACAGTCCTCAGCCCTCCATTCCTCATGAAGAAACTGCATAAGGATCAGCTGCACCAGCTGATGAATCTAGCTCCTTCACCAAGCAAGCTGAGGAAGAACAACGTGAAAATCCTCAGCCTGATGAAAGTCACAGTCCTGAGCAAAATCCTCAACCTGAGGATCAGGCTGACCCAACTCCAACTCCTGAGTAAAACCCTCAGGCTGAGGCTCAGGATGAACCAATTCCTCCTCTAGAGAAAAACCCTCAACAGGAAGCTCCAGTTGACGACATTCCTCAACCAGAGCATGTTCCTCAGCCTGAAGCTCAAGCTGCTGAAATTCCTCACCCTGAGGACCATGTTGACGAAAATGCACCAGACCCAGACAATGCCTTTGTCGTCCTCAACCCAGAATCTGCCATAGTTGTCTCCCCTCAAGTCAAGCCGCAAAATCTTCAGCCTATGCAGCGTCAGCCGTTCTCCAAGCGGGCAAAGTTTCAAAAGGAGTCCTTCTTTGAAGAACGCATGTTCTTCATCGGAGAAAATCCCTATGACAAGCCTCGCATCACGCATCTGAAGTTTTGGACATGGACATAGCTCAACTACTATGCCTTTGTGTTGTGTGGAAGAAACAAGATTTTCCAGCACAGGCACATTCCTCATGTTGAGTTTGAACAAATACCTTGCTTTGCTCCAGTCCTTAACGTCCTTTTCGAAGCAGGACTCCTCCCAATGTGCTCGGATATCTGTGATTGGAATAGCGAGCTCATTCTTCAATTCTATGCAACTCTTCACATATCAGGAGATCCAACAGACATCAACACATGGGTGCTCGATTGGATGACGCAAACCACACACTTCAAGGCTCCTGCCAATGAGCTGCTACCTGAACTATCAGTATCAATTCCCTCAGAGCAGGCAGTGAAGCTTTATGATGAACGTGAGCTGCCTAACAAGCTGATGGATGTCCTCATGAAGCCTTTGGCTAAGAGCAAACCACCAAGAACAACCTTCCTGGTCCATGAGCTCAAATATGAACCCAGGATGGTTTACAGAATCCTCTGCAGCGTTCTTGCGCCAATCAAGCGCCATGATGATGAAGAAGATGTTGTAGGCATCATGAAGAATATCCTCTTCAACATCACACATGGTATTCCCATAAACATTCATGATTTCTTCTTGAGGACTTTGGCTGAAAATGCAATGGCTCCTTTTGACCACAAGATATATGCTCCATGGATCATGAGATTCATCAGAACAAGGTCAGGCATCAATTATCATGCTGATTTCAACAACCATGTCGATTATATGCCTCCTATAAGGGTCAACAAGAAGACTTTCGAGCCTGTTGAAGGAAAAGGCAAGTCTGTCATTGATGAAGGAAGTCGGCCCCTTAATGGCTAGTTCAGAGAGCCCGAAGCTTATTCTTCATGGGATGACACTAAAACCCATCCTCCAAGTCCTGTTTCTCCTAGGGTGATGAATACCAGAGAGCTTCTTCTCAGTCTTCACCAGAAGGTGGATCGGAATCACAAGTGGGTCAAACGCCAGTTCGACGCCATTGTGAAAACCCTCAATGAAACGCAGAATGCTGTGAAGCTTAACCATTATTATCTTCATGAGGTTTTTGATCGCACATGGGCCACACTGGCTCATTTGAAGACTCCAGCAGAACTTGAAGAATTGGAGTTTGTGCAGGACTTCGACTGGTCGTGGCCACCAAAGAAGAAATTCAGGCCAATCCCAGTTCCAGACCTTGAGGACAGTCAGTTTTCTTCATTCCGCACTGCTGAATCAGATAAAGAACAACAAGACACTGCCACTGGTCCAAGGAGGAAGTCTGCTCCCAAGAATCCTCACGCGTCTTACTCAACCGCCAAGAAGTGAAAGTCTTCACGGACGTTAGTCCTCAGTTTGTCCCTTTTTATCACTTGATAACAAAGGGGGAGAAACTTGAGAGTTAGTATTCACGCGGGATATTTTGGGGGCTTATAAACTTTATTTAAGTTACAAACTCTTGGCTCTTCTGAAGTGTTTTATGTAATGAGTTGTAACTTAAGACCGATGGTACTCTGACGCTTTTGAACATTTTTGTTCGCATGCTTATTCCTCAAAATTTTAATGCATGCATGCTGGAATTCGTCAGATACCATTTGTCATCATGCATCCTCAATTTCTTCATACTATATGTCGTATGTATGCAAGATTTACAAGACTCGGGGGGAGATCTCCATGATATAAATCATCGATGTGCATTTGGTGTGAAAAGCAAAATCCTCAAGATATGCACATCTTCAGGGGGAGTCTCTCTCAATCTTGATTTCAAATTCCTCAAATGAGTATTTACACTTCATATGTTTATTCCTGTTGAAGACTTAACCTAATTGTCATCAACCACCAAAAAGGGGGAGATTGTAAGTGCATCTAGTACCCCTTAGTGATTTTGGTGGTTTGAAGACTTATAGGTTAAGTATCTAATGTGTTCTTGAGTGTACATAGGATCTATAAGTCGCTGAGGAGTTTGAAATATTCGATGAATATCGACCCCTAAAAATGTATATCTTCGGTTGAAGAAATTGGTCTGAAGCTGAAGAATTGAACCGTGAACAATTTGCGATGAAATTGATATTCCTCATGAAGATATTGAAATTGAGGAATTCGGTGTGTCCTGAAGAAAAACAATCTGAAGACTTTGAAGCATGAAGATTTATTCTTTCTGTTTTGTTTTCTTCACACTTGAGTAATAGGAACACCGTACTGTTAAAGGGGGTCAAGGTAACACATTCGAATGAATTTCCTCATGATGCTCAACCCAATCCTAATCCTACCAAAAGCCTCAAGTGAGGAATATGAGAGACATGAGGACTCTCACAGTTGAGGGTCCCGGCCGTTATCGATAGCCACGCCACATCATTGGTCTTACCTACACCAACGGTCATATTATTTAAGTGCACTAATGTCAAATCATGTCGGGATGCTCCCAGGCTATAAATAGCCGCCCCCCACAACCATTAGCTGGTTGGCTGCTCCGTTAGAAACTGACACTTGTCATAAGAGCAACCCAAATTCCTCAGAGTCTTCGAGAGTAATTCATCAGTGAGGAAATACCCCAAACACCAAACCACAAACCGAAAACCAAGTGATTGAGCATCACTGAAGAAGTTATTCCTGTGTGGGACTGAAGCATTTTACCTTTGAGGACTGTGCATCCTCGAGACGGTTAGGCGTCATGGTCTAGAGCAATCCAGCAGTCAATTGTGGATCGCCAGGTGACCAAGTTTGTGAGGGTTTGGAAGTCTGCCCTGAAGACTTACCACGAGTGTTGGGCGAGGAGTGTGTGTTCTTAGCCCAAGGAGAATACGGTAGGGACTGTGTGTCCTTTGGTTTCAATACCAAGCCGCTCCAAACCAGATGTACAACTGTGACAGCAGTTGGACTGGGTCATCAACCATTGTCTTCACTCTGAAACGGGTTCTATTTCCTCAACTATTTATATTCCTCAGATTGTGTGTTGATGATTTTCACTATCACTGTTTGAAGAATTTGCTGAAGACTTTCTCTGAAATTCCTCAACCCCAAATTCTTCACACGAGTAAATCCTCATCTGTTTTCTGCGTGCCTGCATACTGTGCAAACTGTTTTTATTTTCTTCATCGTGAAAAACTGTTGTAGTGATACTTTGCACTCCTGATCCTTTGTTGTTTCCGCTATAAGTTAGTCATCAGTGAGGCATTTCTTCAAAAGGAATTTCCTCTGTGATGAAATTCTAAAAATCTCCTATTCACCCCTCCTCTAGTCGATATAACGCACTTTCAACCCCCCTCATCTATCTCATAATCACTGTCATTAAAATCCGAATATGAAAGAACTACATCTTCAATGACTGTTTGGCCACCTTCAGTACGTAAATTGTGCTCTACACCTTCAATGAACATATTACAATCAGCTGCTATCTCTGAAATGTGTTGTTCATCAATCACTGCAATGATGCTGTGGGAAGATGCTACACTTACTGCTGCAACACTTGAGGTGGACTAGGCTGACACTTGTATTAATTGAAGGCAATGTTAGTACCAAATCAACCCTGAAATTACTGACAAAATCTGAATGGTCAACCATTAGTACAAGCATCTTATGGGAAGCACTCAATCTCATCATGTGCTGCAAGTCATCATCACATCTAATTCTGACCAAACTATCTGGGATTGTTTTGTTAGGTAGGCACCAATACATGATGTTCTCACCAAGTGGATATCCCAACCACTTCAGATGCTCTTCAATGAATGCATAGGAGAATGAGTAAGGTCAACATAGTCAAGAACCTCAACACAAGGGTTAAAATACTCCAACTTGTTGATTTCTCCACAGAAAATTCCACCATACTCAAGTTCAAGCGTAAAAAACAGAATCCACGGTTTGTCCATTTAATGAATCACACACTACAGAAAAAAAAATTTACATTCAGATAACTACAGTAACGTGACATTCAATTAACTACAAAGTCAAATGATCAGTACACTAGAGACAAGTGCGTAGGTGACAAAAGTTCAACAATTCCATCACAAATTTAGAAAATCACATTACAAAAACATCACCAGGAGCACAAATGGACAATCTCTAAGAAGAAACATTCTTTTGGCACTAGGTGAATTGTAGAAATAAACTTATAAACCCCATCATCATAGGCAGGATCATGTGCCCAAAACCCTAGCTAGCATGCCAAACCACAGAAGATCCTACACGCCCTGAATCTATCCTACGAAATCAACAGAACCACACAAGATCTAATGTCGTTTTGAAACTAGCTAGAGCAGAGCGGAGCACAGCAGAGCCAAGCGGGGCATAGCGGAGCACATAAGAGCAGGGCAAAGCGGGGGCAAAGGAGAAGATGGCTCAGGTAATCCGGTGCGAAGGCACCCAACGGGCGGACGAGGTGGGCGGACAACGGCGGCTCCGGTGGGAAGAACTCCGGCGACGACGTTGCGGTTCCTGACGTCATCGCTGGACGATGGACACAACACTGTTGTCGCCCCCGACAGGACACAACAACGTGCGAGAAACGAACCAGACGCGAAGCTTCACTCCGACAGATTTAATGCAGGTGTGGGAGAGTGCGGGTGAAATAGAGAGAACGACACTGGGGTTTCGGCAAAAGTGCAGACCAAGACCGGTCCAGCCACTTGGCACGCTACGATTGGCCCAGGACTAAAAGTCACATGAGGTGCAGGTTGTGGGATGGCTGGGTCATGTTTTGCAAGTTTTGAACCAAATCATCACATCCTGCACAAGTTGTAGGACCTGGGGTGCTTTTTACTCAATTTATATCATCTGTCCGTTCAGTTGGAATACCCATGACCATATGTCAGGCGATGTTCCTTTTCTTGCCGACAGAACGCTTCGTCAACTGGTTCTTCCCCCTCCCACCATACCCTTCACCGATTTTTCAATCAACCGACCCCCAACCCTTTGTCGGCATCTTTCTGGTATGGTAACCAATCACCTTAATTTACTTACCTCCCAATCATTTATAACCTTAATTTATTTTCCAAATTTTTCATCCAACTACTCCATGCATTTATACAATCACATTATACTCTCTTTGTTTCTAAATACTTGTTCTTCAGAAAACTAGACTAGTTCTTCATAGGAATATGATCTACTCCTTCCGTTCCTAAATATAAGTTTTTCTAAAGATTCCATTAGTAGACTACATACAAATGTATATAGACATACCTTAGAAGGTAGATTCATTCATTTTGCTCTCTATGTAGACTTCTAGTGAAATCTATTAAAAGACTTATATTTAGGAACGAGGGAGTAGTAAACATATATTTAGGCAATCACGTTAGCATGAACAATTAAACCACGAGCAAATCTCTACTATTAAAGGGGGATCTGTCGTCGTCGTGATGGTTCGACCATGACAGAACCCCCTCGCTAGCCCTGCCATCGTTAGCAGTTCCACCGATTTTTTTCCATCCCTCCATAAACCAATTGATTAAATATAGAAAAAAACCGGTTCACAGACAAAACCCTGTGCCTCTAACGAAATCCTTCGTTAACCCCCACCCCCCAAAGTCGTGGCCTACACCTCGCACGTACTCTTCCACCGGTGAAAAAAAAAGTAGTAACCTGCCCACCCACCCAATCTCCCCCGATTCGTTCCTCTTCCTCCTGCCATGGGCGCCGCTACTACCGGCGACCTCGTCCCCCACCCACCGCGACTTCGACGCCCCTCTCCCTCAACCGCCGTGCATCCACCCTCCCACACCCTTTCTACCTAAGCCAACCTCCAAATTGAGATCGGTCAGGAGATGCTCATGGTGCTCCCGGCCACACCGTGCTTCCCGATCCGTGTCGTCGTCAATGGGTTCGCGGCTGCGCATCGGGTGAGGAGGTCGTCGCGTGGTATTGCACCAAGGTCGGCGACAGGGGGACGCTCACCGCCATCGTCCTCTCCCGGACACACCGTGCTTCCCGATCCGCGTCGTCGTCAATGGGTTCGCGGCTGCGCGTCGAGTGAGGAGGTCGTCGCGTGGTATTGCGCAAGGTCGGCGATGGGGGGACGCTCGCCGCCATCGTCCTCCTCCTCTGCATGCGTCCATGGCGCTCAACCAGGGCCGGCCCTGAGGGGGCGCGAGAGGTGCGACCGCCCCGGCCACCACATCGCGAAGGGCCCCGATGGCTGGATGTTCGTTCGCTCTGCATGTGTGATTTCTTTAAGGGTACGTGTGTGATGTTGGTTATAATAAATCGATTGACTCTAGAAAAAGAAAAGCAAACCTAACAGATCGACTAATTACCGGCTTGCCGCACGCGCAGCCTGCTCAGCAACTACTCCTCTACTCAAGTTTGGGCAACGAATCAGCCATGCCAAGCCGGCAACGTTCGATAGCGCCCCATCCACGTCTCCTAATTGTGATTTTGGCTGTTAGGCATGATTAGTCCACATGGTCGCTTGCTCGTTGCTGGTCTTTGGGATACATGTGAAAAAGAATTGTCAGATTTTAGTCCACGTGGTCTATTTTTCCTTCATAAGTACATATTCTATCATATAATTCCATGTTGTCTTGAAGTTCTCTCCTGCAAATGAAATAATATGCCCAACAAATTGTTGTTTAGTAACTAGGATTCAGAATGCTATGTAGCCTTGTAGAATTAGGTTGGTGTGAGCTTCGTTTGATTCGGCCTGGTTTTGATGTTTGTGTCGTGTGTGCGCGTGTAGCTACCAAAGGCGTCACGTCGAACTCAGGTGTGGTTTGTGGTAGATAGCTGAGTGTGTTTAACTTATGATTTTTCACAAACAGTTTGTAGAATGGCATCTGGCATCCTTTTTGGTTGCTTTGTTCATGATGTGCATCTTTGATTTTTTTCAGGACCTTAAGATGAGTGATGAACATATGTCGAGCTGTCCAATGTTGCCTGTGGCAGCAATACCAGAGGTATGTATCCCCTTGAAAGATAATCGATTCATAGAAGCCTCTGTTTGAGTTTGTTGTTTCTGAATTGTTGCCCCTGTTTCATGTTCACTAGAGCAACAAAAAGGTTAAAAATTCATTTAATTTCATGGTAATGAGTGACCATCAGATGTTATGCCTAGCACAGATACTTCTGAGTATGTGAAAAAATCAAGTATACTAGATGAAGGGACCAATGATAAATAGCAGATCTTCTTTGGTTTGCAGCAACACATCTCATCTGTGTTGCTGCTGAAACTTTTCATCATTGGACCAAGCTTATGGGATATGCATTGCTAGCACGTTCTGTTCGTGCGAACGATTTAATTATTTCATTTCTTGTGTGGGAAAAACTCTAGAGACTTTATCTGTCATGCATCTTGTACACTGGTTATTGTTGTACCTTTTCTGCTCTCGGATATCTGCAAGAACTTAACTGAACAAGTCAACGAATAAGTCAAGGAAAAAACCTGAAGGGGGCATCTTTCTTGCATGAAGAGCAGGGATAGATATCCCCCTTGTGAAAGAGATATTAAAAAGACATCTTCAATAGATGCTTTTACTCGCCTTTGGTACAAATTCATAAAACAGTGTACAATTCCTGAAGTAGATATCAATTTCCACAAGTCAGTAGGATCTCACAGCCTTGTTTCGCATGATCACCAACTTCGGTTCGACCTGGTGCTGATTTTTTTTCATGTGCGGCTGCTCTGCAGCATTCTCTGCAGGATAGGCTCAGCAAGAGTGTGTCTGGGAGGGGCCGCTCAGATGAGATATCTCTCAAGCTGCGAACCAGCATAGGTTTGGCCATTAATTTAACAATTCCAGTGAAACATGTGTATCCTTCAATTAGCAATGCACACAGTAGTATAGAGTATAGACTTGTAGAGGAAAACCACTCGATCTCTCATTGTACATTTGCTTGTTATGTTTTCAGCTCCCGCCCTAAAACTGATTGATTTACCTGGGTTAGACCAACGAGTTGTGGATGATCCGAAACAATTTTATTATGGGACACATGGATCAGGCTTGAAACAGGAGAATCACATGAGGAGAAGCAAATCAGAAGGAAAAGTAGCTTTCGCACACTAGCAGTCGGGGGTTACCGTGGTAATGAGTGTGTACTCTGATCGGTGTTGGTGTGATTGTTTTTATTCTCGCTAGCAGCCGGGGGTTACCGTGGCAATGAGTGTGCACTCTGAGCGGTGTTGGTGTGATTGTTTTATTCTCATTTGACTCTGTGCGTTGTGTCTTAGTCAGTCCACCATGGAGTAATCATATGACAGGTTCGTACATAGTTGTACTTATTTACTCAGTTTATTATTAGGATTTTCATAGTTACATGAGAATTCAGTTGCAAAATTCATCTTTTAGGACTGATAATCTCAGCTAAGTTTATTAGCTGAAACTATAGTTCTCGTATGAAACTGGCAATGGAATTTGCACTTTGGCAGTCACTACGTTTGTTAATCTGCTTTGAGAATTTGTGCTAATCATTCTTCTCATGGATTCCATTAACAGAACAATAAAATGTGTTGATCAATTCTTCTATGTGAATTGGAAGAGAATGAAAAGCTTGGTCTTACACCCTTTGAGAAGAGAACTAGCATGCAACCTACATATTGTTTATATTTCTTCAATTCATGATGATAGAACATAGGAACTACTTGCATTTATACAAGCTAATAGCACCTGGCTAAGTACAATTAGGATTCCTTTACTACTCGGACATGCAATCACTGCTGGACTCTGGCAATAGTGGGATCTTTAGGCAAGCAGAAGAGAAGACTAGCTAGCCCACTATTTTATCCAGATTCATCTAACTTAGTTATTATAGATTTATTTATATAGTCCATGTTTCGCTTTTCCCAAATAATATTGAACACAGGGGATCTGTTGCTTTGTTCAACATGATGTTGTGGCAGGTCGGCAGCTCAGCAGCACTTGGTGGGATAACGAAGGTAGGAAACAACTGCATTCTCTTCTCTCTAGATAGGCAGAGAAGGAATGTCACAACCGTAGAAAAGAGATCAAATGCTTCCTGTAACATAGATATTGTGAGAATGGCAGTCACTACGTTTGTTAATCTGCTTTGAGAATTTGTGCTAATCATTCTTCTCATGGATTCCACACACAACAATAAAATGTGTTGATCAATTCTTCTATGTGAATTGGAAGAGAATGAAAAGCTTGTCCTTACACCCTTCGAGAAGAGCACTAGCATGCAACGTACATATTGTTTATATTTCTTCAATTCACGATGATACAACATAGGAACTACTTCCATTTATACAAGCTAATAGCACCTGGCTAAGTACAATTAGGATTCCTTTACTACTCGGACACGCAATCACTGCTGGACTCTGGCAATAGTGGGATCTTTAGGCAACCAGAAGAGAGGACTAGCTAGCCCACTATTTTATCCAGATTCGTCTAACTTAGTTATTATAGATTTATTTATATAGTCCATGTTTCGCTTTTCCCAAATAATATTGAACACAGGGATCTATTGCTTTGTTCAACATGATGTTGTGGTAGGTCGGCAGCTCAGTAGCACTTGGTGGGATAACGAAGGGAGGAAACATCTGCATTCTCTTCTCTCTAGATAGGCAGATAAGGAATGTCACAACCATAAAAAAGAGATCAAATGCTTGCTGTAACATAGATATTGTGAGTTTGATGTATTTTTGGTCTAAGGATTCAAATATTTCTAGAAGTTCTAAGATAGGGAAGCTTTATATTTCTTTATATGATTATTAAGAACTTATTTCTTTGTATGGATCTCAGTTGTAGACTTGTGTGTACCGCCGTCTCATACGCATCTTTCGAGGACCCTGCCTTGGTGAATAAGGTGATGATTTCTTGTCTAAGTTACTTAGATGTGACATGGAGCGCATGCTAGGTGTTCGCTCATTTGCTTCTGTTGCCTATGGTAGGTTCTGCCCGTGAATTTTTTTTACTCCCTGACTTTGCTCCCCCGCCACGATCCTAACCAGCGCCGCCGCCTCCTCTTCATATGTTGCTGCCTCCTCCGAGGCTTCGCAAACAGATGGTGGAGGCGCCTGTCACCGAAGATGGTTGCTGAAATTCTGCATGTTGTGGGGTGACGACAAACTCGCCTATACTTGGCTACATGTGCACGTGAGACATCATCTAGGCCCTTGTTAAGGCAAGTCACAAACTAATGCTTGATATTTAATCTGGTATTGGTGTTTGATCTATAGCTAATTGTTTATATGATGGATTATGTGCAGGACAAAGAGGAGAACGATTTTTTTGTACCACATGGCTTCTTCTGCAAGGGATTTGCATTCAGTTTATGCTTGGTCATTGGGGTGCTGGATGATGCTCACGCGTAGGTGATCGATGCTCTCTCAGATCCATGGAATGGTAATAACTATCTCATTCACAAGGTATGGGTTTTGAATTGTTAGAATATAATCTAGCAACGTATCCAATATTTTGCAAGATAGTTAGTGAAGATTCTTTTCTGAAGCAATTATCCATGAGAAGCCTATGTATCCAAAATTATGCAGTTTTAATTTTTCTATGGCAGCAAGTTGGAGTTGGTCACGTGCCACAAACTTTCCACTAGACCTTCAGTTCGTTTCATCCATATTGTATTTCCAGTTTGTGGATTGAACAAATCTTACTTTGACATACAGGGTCCTAACATTCTACTGGATGACTCTCTTTCGGTTGAGGTGGATAAGAACTTGCTAAATGCAGTCAAAGATTCAATTGTTCAAGGGTAGGGCACTCTGCTATGTTAATTCAAATTTCCTCTGGAATATTCGTGAGTTCCTTCAAAAATTTATTTACTGCCCTAACCTCAGGTTTCAGTGGGGTGCCAGAGAAGGCCCCTTGTGTGATGAACCAATTAGGAATGTGAAGTTCAAGATCCTAAATGCAAATATCGCTCCAGAACCACTGCACCGTGGTGGCGGACAAATAATCCCCACAGCTCGTCGGGTTGTCTACTCAGCATTTCTGATGGCTAATCCTCGACTTATGGAGCATGTTTATTATATTGAGGTTAGTCATGGAATCATGTTTCTTGTACATAGACTAATCATCACTATCTAGAACATGTGTATTTGATGACCTGGCCTCGCAAATGAGTGCATTTGGCATCGGCAAATCCAAACTCCAATTGATTGTGTATCTACTAATCCGATGTACCCAAGCCAGGCACTCCAGTATACGTTGTTAAGGTAAGAAGTGTGTTATATTTCTTTTGATCCATCTAATATTGACTCATTAGTTGACCCATCTAATATTGACTCATTAGTTGACCCATCTAATATTAGCTTCAATACTTTATGTTTCCCCTCATTTACCCCACGTTGATTAATTTGGTTCAGATTACAATTTCAATGGAGGATAATGATTGTTTAGATCAAATGGAGATGGAACGATTCTTTAGCATTCTTTTGTTCTGACACAAATATATGATGTGGGTCTGCTGGCAGATTGATTAAATCCTTTGTAAACAGTATATATTGAGAATTGCTATATCAATAATTCTTTCCCATGTAAACAGTATATATTGATTGTCGATTCAACTCATCCCATGTCTGATGAAATCAAAGGCCTATTTGCCACTATTCCGTGAGGTTTATTATAGAGCTTGAGGCTTTTGCTTGTGTTGTCTATCAGGTATTTTTCTAAACTCTCTATGGCACCCCTCTTTGCACTGACCTGTGAATTTTGTTTGAGCGGGGACAATGCAGCGAATAGAGGCAAAGAAATTGGTAGAAGATGAAGAGGACTATCTGTTGGAAATATGCCCTAGAGGCAATAATAAATTAGTTATTATTATATTTCTTTGTTCATGATAATCGTTTATTATCCATGCTATAATTGTATTGATTGGAAACACAGTGCATGTGTGGATACATAGACAAAACACTGTCCCTAGTAAGCCTCTAGTTGACTAGCTCGTTGATCAAAGATGGTCAAGGTTCCCTGACCATAGGCAAGTGTTGTCACTTGATAACGGGATCACATCATTAGGAGAATCATGTGATGGACTAGACCCAAACTAATAGACGTAGCATCTTGATCGTGTCATTTTGTTGCTACTGTTTTCTGCGTGTCAAGTATTTGTTCCTATGACCATGAGATCATATAACTCACTTACACCGGAGGAATGCTTTGTGTGTATCAAACGTCGCAACGTAACTGGGTGACTATAAAGATGCTCTACAGTTATCTCCGAAGGTGTTCGTTGAGTTAGTATGGATCAAGACTGGGATTTGTCACTCCGTGTGACGGAGAGGTATCTCGGAGCCCACTCGGTAATACAACATCACACACAAGCCTTGCAAGCAATGTGACTTAGTGTAAGTCATGGGATCTTGTATTACGGAACGAGTAAAGAGACTTGTCGGTAAACGAGATTGAAATAGGTATGCGGATACTGACGATCGAATCTCGGGCAAGTAACATACCGAAGGACAAAGGGAATGACATACGGGATTATATGAATCCTTGGCACTGAGGTTCAAACGATAAGATCTTCGTAGAATATGTAGGATCCAATATGGGCATCCAGGTCCCGCTATTGGATATTGACCGAGGAGTCGCTCGGGTCATGTCTATATAGTTCCCGAACCCGCAGGGTCTGCACACTTAAGGTCCGACGTTGTTTTATGCGTATTTGAGTTATATGGTTGGTCACCGAATGTTGTTCGGAGTCCCGGATGAGATCACGGACGTCACGAGGGTTTTCGGAATGGTCCGGAAATGAAGACTGATATATAGGATGACCTCATTTGATTACCAGAAGGTTTTCGGAGTTACCGGGAATGACGAATGGGTTCCGAGTGTTCACCGGGGGGGCAACCCACCCCGGGGAAGCCCATAGGCCTTGGGGGCGGCGCACCAGCCCTTAGTGGGCTGGTTGGACAGCCCAAGAAGGCCCTATGCACCATAGGAATAAAATCAAAGAGAAAAGAAAAGAAAAAGGAGGAGGTGGGAAAGGGAAGAAGGACTCCACCTTCCAAACCAAGTTGGATTCGGTTTGGAAGGGGAGACCTTCCCCCCTTGGCTCGGCCGACCCCCTTGGGGCTCCTTGAGCTCCAAGGCAAGGCTCCCCCTCTTCCCCCTATATATACGGAGGTTTTAGGGCTGATTTGAGACAACTTTGCCACGGCAGCCCGACCACATATCTCCACGGTTTCACCTCTAGATCGCGTTTCTGCGGAGCTCGGGCGGAGCCCTGCTGAGATAAGATCACCACCAACCTCCGGAGCGCCCTCACGCTGCTGGAGAACTCATCTACTTCTCCGTCTCTCTTGCTGGATCAAGAAGGCCGAGATCATCGTTGAGCTGTACGTGTGCTGAACGCGGAGGTGCCGTCCGTTCGGCACTAGATCGTGGGACTGATCGCGGGGCGGTTCGCTGGGCGGATCGAGGGACGTGAGGACGTTCCACTACATCAACTGCGTTCACTAACGCTTCTGCTATGCGATCTACAAGGGTACGTAGATCAGAAATCCCCTCTCGTAGATGGACATCACCATGATAGCTCTTCATGCGCGTAGGAAAATTTTTATTTCCCATGCGACGTTCCCCAACAGTGGCATCATGAGCTAGGTTCATGCGTAGATGTCTTCTCGAGTAGAACACAAAAGTTTTTGTGGGCGGTGATGTACGTTTTGCTGCCCTCCTTAGTCTTCTCTTGATTCCATGGTATTGTTGGATTGAAGCGGCTTGGACCGACATTACTCGTACGCTTACGAGAGACTGGTTTCATCGCTACGAGTAACCCCGTTGCTCAAAGATGACTGGCAAGTGTCAGTTTCTCCAACTTTAGTTGAATCGGATTTGACCGAGGAGGTCCTTGGATGAGGTTAAATAGCAATTCATATATCTCCATTGTGGTGTTTACGTAAGTAAGATGCGATCCTACTAGATACCCATGGTCACCACGTAAAACATGCAACAACAAAATTAGAGGACGTCTAACTTGTTTTTGCAGGGTATGCTTGTGATGTGATATGGCCAACGATGTGATGTGATATATTGGATGTATGAGATGATCATGTTGTAATAGTTAATATCGACTTGCACGTCGATGGTACGGCAACCGGCAGGAGCCATAGGGTTGTCTTTAAACTAACGTTTGTGCTTGCAGATGCGTTTACTATATTGCTAGGACGTAGCTTTAGTAGTAATAGCATGAGTAGCACGACAACCCCGATGGTGACACGTTGATGGAGATCATGATGATGGAGATCATGGTGTGACGCCGGTGACAAGAAGATCGTGCCGGTGCTTTGGTGATGGAGATCAAGAAGCGCATGATGATGGCCATATCATGTCACTGATGAATTGCATGTGATGTTAATCCTTTTTGCACCTTATCTTGCTTAGAACGACGGTAGCATTATGAGGTGATCTCTCACTAAAATTTCAAGACGAAATTGTGTTCTCCCCGGCTGTGCACCGTTGCGACAGTTCTTCGTTTCGAGACACCACGTGATGATCGGGTGTGATAGACTCAACGTTCACATACAACGGGTGCAAAACAGTTGCGCACGCGGAACACTCGGGTTAAGCTTGACGAGCCTAGCATGTGCAGACATGGCCTCGGAACACATGAGACCGAAAGGTCGAGCATGAATCGTATAGTTGATATGATTAGCATAGAGATGCTTACCACTGAAACTATTCTCGACTCACGTGATGATCGGACTTGAGATAGTGGATTTGGATCATGTACCACTCAAATGACTAGAGAGATGTACTTTTTGAGTGGGAGTTCTTAAGTAATATGATTAATTGAACTAAATTGTCATGAACATAGTCTAATGGTCTTTGCGAATTATGATGTAGCTTGCGCTATAGCTCTACTGTTTTTATATGTTCCTAGAGAAAATTTAGTTGAAAGTTGATAGTAGCAAACTTTGCAGACTGAGTCTGTAAAACCGAGGATTGTCCTCGTTGCTGCGCAGAAGGCTTATGTCCTTAATGCACCACTCGGTGTGCTGCACCTCGAGCGTCGTCTATAGATGTTGTGAACATCCGACATACACGTTTCTGATGACTACACGATAGTTCAGTGCAAAATACTTAATGGCTTAGAAGCAAGGCGCCGAAGACGTTTTGAAAACGTCACGGAACATAAGTGATGTTCTAAAGAGATGAAATTGTGATTCATGCTTGTGCCCTTGTTAAGAGGTACGAGACCTCTGACAAGATTCTTTGTCCACAAAGTAAAGGAGAAAAGCTCAATCGTTGAGCGTGTGCTCAGATTGTCTGAGTACGACAATCACTTGAATCAAGTGGGAGTTAATCTTCCAGATGAGATAGTGATAGTTCTCCAAAGTCACTGCCACCAAGCTATGAGAGCTTCGTGATGAACTATAACATATCAAGGATAGATACAATGATCTTTGAGTGATTCGCAATGTTTGACACTGCGAAAGTAGAAATCAAGAAGGAGCATCAATAGTTGATGGTTAGTAAAACCACTAAGTTTCGAGAAAGGCAAGGGCTAGAAGGGATACTTCGTGAAATGGCAAAACAGTTGCTGCACTAATGAAGAGACCCAAGATTAAACCCAAAACAGAGACTAAGTGCTTCTGTAATGAGGGGAACAGTCACTGAGGCGGAGCAACTCTAGATACTTGGTAGATAAGTAGGCTGGCAAAAGTCGAAAGAAGTATATTTGATATACATGATGTGTACTTTACTAGTACTCCTAGTAGCATGAGGGTATTGGATACCGGTTCGGTAGCTAAGTGATTAGTAACACGAAATGATAGCTACGGCATAAATGGAGACTAGCTAAAGGCGAGGTGACGATACTTGTTGGAAGTGTTTCCAAGGTTGATATGATCAAACGTCGCACGCTCCCTCTACCCTCGGGATTGGTGTTAAACCTAAATAATTGTTATTTGATGCTTGCGTTAAGCATGAACATGATTGGATCGTGTTTATTCAATACGATTATTCATTTAAAGAGAATAATGGTTACTCTATTTTCTTGAATAATCACCTTCAATGGTTTATTGAATCTCGATCGTAGTGTTACACATGTTCATGATATTGGTGCCAAAAGATACGAGGTAATGATGATAGTACCACTTACTTGTGGCACTGCCGCTTGAGTCTTGTTGGTATAAATTGCATGAAGAGGCTCCATGCTGATGGATCTTTATACTCACTTGATTTTGAATCACTAGTGACATGCAAATCATACCACATGAGCAAGGCCTTGTTTTCATTGAGATGAAATAAGATAGTAACTTGTTGGAAGTGATACATTTTGATGTATGCAGTCCAATGGGTGCTGAGGCACACAGTGGATATCATTATGTTCTTACTTCAATGACGATTTGAGCAGATACAAGAGTATTTACTTAATGAATCACAAGTCTGAAATATTGAAAAGTTCAATTCTGTTTCGGAGTGAAGTTCATCGTAACAAGAGGATAAACTGTCTACGATATGATCATAGAAATGAATATCTGAGTTACGAGTTTTGGTACGCAGTTAAGACAATGTGGAAATTGTTTCGTAGTTCATGCCACCTGGAACATCATAGTGTGATGATGTGTCTGAACGTCATAGCCACGCACTATTTGGTATGGTGCATGCTATGATGTCTCTTATCGAATTACCACTGTCGTTTATGGGTTATGCATTAGAGACAACCGCATTCACTTTAAAATAGGGCACCGCGTATTTCCGTTGAGATGACACAGTATAGACTAAGGTTTAGAGAAATCTAAACTGTCGTTTCTTGAAAGTTTGGGGCTTCGACACTTACTGAAAAAGTTTCAGTCTGATAAGCTCGAACCCAAAGCAGAAAAATGCATCTTCATAGGATATCCAAAACAGTTGGGTACATCTCCTACCTCATATCCGAAAGCAAAGTGTTTGTTTCTAGAAACGGACCCTTTCTCGAGGAAAGGTTTCTCTCTAAAGAATTGAGTGGGAGGGTGGTAGAACTTGATGAGGTTATTGAACCATCACTTCGACCAGTGTGTAGCAGGGCGCGAGAAGTTGTTCCTGTGGCACCTACACCAATTGAAGTGAAAGCCGATGATGGTGATCATCGAGCATCGGATCAAGTTACTACAAGCCTCGTAGGTTGACAAGGTCACGTACTACTGCAGAGTGGTACGGTAACCCTGTCTTGGAGGTCATGTTGTTGAGCAACAATGAACCTACAAGTTATGAAGAAAGCAATGGTGGGCCCGTATTCCGACAAATGGTTTGAGGCCATGAAATCCGAGAGAGGATCCATGTATGAAAACGAAGTGTAGACTTTGGAAGAACTACTTGATGGTCATAGGACCATTGAGTAAAAATGGATCTTTAAAAGGAAGACAGACAATGATGGTGATAAGTCACTATTAAGAAAAGCTCGACTTGTCGCAAAGATGTTTCCGACAAGATCAAACAGTTGACTATGATGAGACTTTCTCACTCGTAGCGATGCTAAAAGTTTGTTAGAATTATGTTAGTAGTTTCTGCATTATTTATGAAATATTGCACGTAGGATGTCAAAACATTGTTTCCTCGATGGTTTCCTTGAGCAAACATTGTATGAGATACAACCATGAGGTTTTGTCGATCCTAAAGATACTAGCAAGTATGCAAGCTCCAGTGATCCTTCAATGGACTGGTGCAAGCATCTCGGAGTTGGAATATACACTTTGATGAGATGATCAAAGATTTTGGGTTTGTACAAGGTTTATGAGAAACTTGTATTTCCAAAGAAGTGAGTGGGAGCACTATAGAATTTCTGATAAGTATATGTGGTTGACATATTGTGGATCAGAAGTAATGTAGAATTTCTGTAAAGCATACAAGGTTGTTTGAAAGGAGTTTTCAAAGGAGTACCTCGATTGCGCTACTTGAACGTTGAGCATCAAAGATCTATGGAGATAGATCGAAAGCGCTTAATGGAAGTTTCAACAAGATGCATGCCTTGACAAGTTTTTGAAGGAGTTCAAAATAGATCAGCAGAGAAGGAGTTCTTGGTTGCGTTGTAAGGAGTGAATTTGAGTAAGACTCAAAACCCGACCACGGCAGAATAAAGAGAATAGACGAAGGTCGTCTTCTATGCCTTAGCCGTAGACTCTAAAGTATGCCATGCTAAGTACCGCACCTGATGTGTGCCTTGTAGCAAGTCTGTAAGAGGTACACAGAGTGATCCAGGATTGAATCACTGATCAGTGGTCAAAGTTATCCTTAGTAACTAAATAGACTAAGGAATTTTTCTCGATTATGGAGGTGGTTAAAGAGTTCGTCGTAAAGGGTTACGTCGATGCAAGGTTTGACACTAATCCGAATAACTATGAGTAGTGAAACGGATTCGTATAGTAGAGTAAATATTGGGAGCATTTCCGAATAGCACGTAGTAGCAGCATCTATATAAGATGACATAAAGATTTGTAAAGAATGCACGGATCTGAAAGTTTCAGAACCGTTGACTAAAACCTCTCTCACGAGCAAGAAGTGATCAGACCCCATAACTATATGGGTGTTGGATTCGTTGGAATCACATGGTGATGTGAACTAGATTATTGACTAGTGCAAGTGGGAGACTGTTGGAAATATGCCCTAGAGGCAATAATAAATTAGTTATTATTATATTTCTTTGTTCATGATAATCGTTTATTATCCATGCTATAATTGTATTGATTGGAAACACAGCGCATGTGTGGATACATAGACAAAACACTGCCCCTAGTAAGCCTCTAGTTGACTAGCTCATTGATCAAAGATGGTCAAGGTTTCCTGACCATAGGCAAGTGTTGTTACTTGATAACGGGATCACATCATTAGGAGAATCATGTGATGGACTAGACCCAAACTAATAGACGTAGCATGTTGATCGTGTCACTTTGTTGCTACTGTTTTCTGCGTGTCAAGTATTTGTTCCTATGACCATGAGATCATATAACTCACTGACACCGGAGGAATGCTTTGTGTGTATCAAACGTCGCAACGTAACTGGGTGACTATAAACATGCTCTACAGGTATCTCCGAAGGTGTTCGTTGAGTTAGTATGGATCAAGACTGGGATTTGTCACTCCGTGTGACGGAGAGGTATCTCGGGGCCCACTCGGTAATACAACATCACACACAAGCCTTGCAAGCAATGTGAGTTAGTGTAAGTCACGGGATCTTGTATTACGGAATGAGTAAAGAGACTTGCCGGTAAACGAGATTGAAATAGGTATGCGGATACTGACGATCGAATCTCGGGCAAGTAACATACCGAAGGACAAAGGGAATGACATACGGGATTATATGAATCCTTGGCACTGAGGTTCAAACGATAAGATCTTCGTAGAATATGTAGGATCCAATATGGGCATCCAGGTCCCGCTATTGGATATTGACCGAGGAGTCACTCGGGTCATGTCTACATAGTTCTCGAACCCGCAGGGTCTGCACACTTAAGGTTCAACGTTGTTTTATGCGTATTTGAGTTATATGGTTGGTTACCGAATGTTGTTTGGAGTCCCAAATGAGATCACAGACATCACGAGGGTTTCCGGAGTGGTCCGGAAACGAAGATTGATATATAGGATAACCTCATTTGGTTACCGGAAGGTTTTCGGAGTTACCGGGAATGACGAATGGGTTCCGGGTGTTCACCGGGGGGGCAACCCACCCCGGGTGAAAGGATCGATATGGTTGGCTAGAGGGGGGTGAATAGACAACGACCACTTTTTAAATAATCTTAGCAAGTTAAGGTAAACAACATACGGGTTCACAAATAATACGACAATGAGGTGAACCCTAAAGAAGCTAACAACGGGAGTTATTAAGACAAGTAAGATATAGTCACAAGCATAAGCAAATACAAAGTAAAGGATAAAGATAACCACAAGTGGAACCGATGGAGACGAGGATGTGTTACCGAAGTTCCTTCCCTTTGACAGGAAGTACGTCTCCGTTGGAGCGGTGTGGAGGCACAATGCTCCCCAAAAAGCCACTAAGGCCACCGTATTCTCCTCACGCCCTCGCACGATGCAAGGTACCGTGATTCCACTATAGGTGCCCTTGAAGGCGGCGACCGAACCTTTACAAACAAGGTTGGAGAACTCCACACAAAGCTTGGAGGCTCCCAACTAGACCACGAAGCTTCACCACAATGGAATATGGCTTCGAGGTGAGCTCAACCGTCTAGGATGCTCAAACACCCAAGAGTAACAAGATCCGCAAGGGATTGGTGGGGGAATCAACTTTTCTCTTGGTGGAAGTGTGGATCTAGGCCTTCTCAACCAATCCCTAAAGAATCAACAAGTTTGATTGGCTAGGGAGAGAGATCGGGCACTTTTGAGCTTGGGGCGCAACAATGGAGCTTAGAGAGGTAAGAGATAGGGCTCCTCACCTAGAAGAACCCTTTATATAGTGGGGGGGAAATCAGACCGTTTTCCCACTCTCTGCCCGAGCTCCAGTGGTACTAACGGTGGCTGCAGCGGTACTACCGTTGGCACTCCAGCGGTACTACCGCTGAACAGGGGCGGTACTACCACCGCCTAGCGGTACTACCGCTGGATGCAGCGGTACTACCGCTGGGACTCCAGCGGTACTACCGTTGACACCAGCGGTACTACCGCTGGCCCCTTGGTAGTGCAAAAGCACTACTACCGTCAAGAAAGTCTTCACAAAAAGGTCCGTCCACGAACTACCACTAGGCAGGTGGAACAAAGCTCCTGGAGCGGTACTACCGCTGACCAGGGGCGGTACTACCGCTAGCTAGCGGTACTACCGCTAGCTGCAGCGGAACTACCGCTAGCAATCCAGCGGTACTACCGCTAGAGCGAGCGGTACTACCGCTGGGGGCCATTTTGCAAAGATGCGAGAAACAAAGTGGCGGGGGCCGCTCCAAAGATGAAGGAAAGGGAGAATGTGAAGTGTGCGCGTGCAGAGATAGATTCCACCCAAACCTTTCCACTACGGATCCCCTCTTAATAGTACGGCTTTCCTATGACTCAAATAAAGAGAATCGTAGAGAGCGCCGTGCTTCGGTTCCATGAATGAGGAGACGTGTCGTCTTGTGCCATTGACGTGTGTTATCTGAAACCTTAACACACACGGTTAGTCCTGTACGGTACTGTCATCAATCACCAAAATTACTTAGGCATAAACTATGCCCCAACAATCTCCCCCTTTTTGGTGGATTGATGACAATACCGGATTTGCACAGAGAATAATATGAGAACAAAAGGATAGAGATATATGACAATACGGGGCATATGACTCACAGCATATGACGGAAATAAATCTCACATAAGTTCATGTCTCACAAAAGATAGCAAACCAAGCAAACCAAGTTCGAAGCAAACCATACGAAATAAAGCAAAGCAACGCAAAGTTCGAATATGAAAGCAAATCGAGCTCCTAGACTCTCTCCCCCTTTGGCACAAGACACCAAAAGGGGCACACCTAATGCCACAGGTAGCTACTCCTCATCCTCAGCATCGCCAGACTCATCGGTCCCCTCCTGATCGGCCTGCTCCTCCTCGTCCGCCTCATCACCAGACCACTGGTATCCTTGAGCCTGCATCCAAGTAGCCTCTGGAGTGATGTCGTCCTCTGATCCGCTGGAGATGTCCACATCAAGAGTCCTGAGAACACGCTTATGCCTCTGGCGGCTCTCCTTCTGAGCCACGTGCGTCTGGTACTGACCCTTAGCCTGCATACAGAATAGAGTCTTCATCTTGTCCTGCAGTTTGATGGCCCAAGATGGCAAGGCAGAGGAGCGGGACTGAGAGGCGGTTCCTCTGTCAGCAGCAGTCTCAGTGTCAGTATCCATGTGCTGAGAGGAAGTGGATGGGTTGGCCCATTTTTCCTTGACGCGAAGCTTGATCGGGTCATGCACAATGTAGTCTGACTGAGCGTAGAGCACCTCCTCCGAAAAAGCCCCTTGCCACTTATGGCGAATATATGCGAACAGATAGGGCCCGTAGATGGGAACCTTACGCATGATGATGCAGTTCCAGAGCTCCGTGAACATTACATCAGAAATATCCATAGGGGCAGACTCCTGAGACATAGCCTCCTCACAAAGCAGCAGCATCTCAGCCAAGGAGCCATGAACCTCGTCGAAGTTACCAATGCGAGGGAAGAGGGTGTTGCGAAGGATCCGGTGCATGATGTCCAGATGCTTGGGGAGCACACCCTTCCTTACATAGAGCTTCTGCAATCTGTCCTTTGCGGGGGCCCTATCGGTGGGGGCTGCAGCATGAGGACGCAGCCCAAGTGGAGTGTCAGCTCCCTGGAAGTCAATGTTGAGGAATTGCATGAACTCACGCCAGGTACCGGTCATCTTGTGAGTCCCAGTCATCCACACCATAGAGCGCTCTGCATCAGGAGAGAAGTGGACCGTGACATAGAACTGAGCAATAGCAGTCGGATCAAAATATGTCTTGTAAGTGATGATGTCCTTGATGCCCAGTTTGTCAATCAGAGAGAGGGCATCACCAAAATAGTCCAGGTTCCGCTGAAGATGAGCTAGGTCAATCCACTGAACGGAGACATAGTTTTTCTTGAAATGCGCGACAACATCACGGTAGATCCTGCACTGATCCCTTGCCCAGACATGGTCAGCATCCTTGATCACAGCCCTCTCGTTGAGATAGTGGTTCTGAGTGCGAAACTGCAGAAAGTCCTTGGGGGACATTGTTCGGACATTGACCCTCTTCTCCTTGTGTGCGACCTTCTTGAAGGACTGCCTTTTGGGTTGCAGACCTGAGGTGGCAGACCCCTCGGGAGCCTCTTGGTTGCGATACTTCTTTGACTACGTGTCACGAGGGGGGTTCGAACGGCGAGAGCCACCTGTGACACAGAACACACAGCGAAAAGAGGCGACAAAAAGAGTCAAGGCAACGAATCTTGAAAATGCAGAAGAAATAAACACGCATTGCTAAGCACATAAAAAAAGAATACACAGTGAATGCTCCTGGCGGTAGTACCGCCACCCCTAGCGGTAGTACCGCCGGGGCCTAGCGGTAGTACCGCTACCCCTGGCGGTAGTACCGTTGGGGGTCATAGCGGTAGTACCGCTGGGGTCCTAGCGGTAGTACCGCTACCCCTGGCGGTAGTACCGTTGGGGTTTGACTTTTAGATCTGACAGATAAAAATCGTTATGAGGGCATGGGCTGTATATGAACACTAAGAACTCCACCCCAACCCTACTTTACACGAGGAACACTAGTAACACCGAAATAAGTACATGCCTAGGCAAGAGAGAGCAAGTTTTAGATCTAATCCAAACATAGTTCAAGTGCTAGATCTAAAACAAGTAAATCCTAGGGCAAGGCAACATAATCAACAACAATCCATAGGACCTATACTCCCCTCAAATATCTCCTTCATGCCATCCAAGAACTAGCCATAAGATCAAAGATATGGATCCAATCCCCAATGCTCCTATCCCTAGAACAAGAACATCAACCAAATAGAAGAAGGGAGGAGCTTTACCGGGATTCATGGCTCTTGGAGGAGGAAGGAGAGGTGGAGCAACCCTTCCAAACCAACGGGGAGAAAGAGCTCCACGAAACGAGATCCAAACAGGGAGTTTTCGGGCTAGGGGAGGGAGGAGCCGCGAGGAAGAAGAAACAGGCTGAGAAAAACGGGCTCCCCCTCCTTTATATAGCCCAAGGGGTACGGGCCAGCGGTAGTACCACTGAGGACCTAGCGGTAGTACCGCTACCTGGCGGTAGTACCGCCAGATGCAGCGGTAGTACCGCTGGGGTCCTGGCGGTAGTACCGCTCCCCCTTGAGGCATCCCTAAAAATTTCCTAGCCGGTCGTGTTAGATGGGAATCCTGGCGGTAGTACCGCCATACCTGGCGGTAGTACCGCTGGGGTCCTGGCGGTAGTACCGCTACCCCTGGCGGTAGTACCGCTAGGGTCCTGGCGGTAGTACCGTTGTAAATGTCGCAACGCGGCTAAGGAAGAGAGATGAACTTGGGCACATGACAAGTGAGTAAAAACAGATAGCATCTAGGAAAATGTATTGACTTGTCATTGTATATCCTTTCTTCTATACGCAAGAAAGGATGGAGCGGCGGTGGCCGAGGCCACCTATGTTTGAGACAATGGTATGACACCGCGAAGAATTATCCTTGGGTTCATGACCAATGCTCGTCTTTGAAGCACAAGTGCCATTTGACAATGGCTAAAGTGAAAGACTAGATTGATTTATGCATAATGGGGGGAGGGAAAGTTCATTGAGAGAACAACACTCCCCTATGTCCATGCCTACATCTAGACCAAGATGGAATGCAAAGTGAGGTGCAATATGCCTAGTTTCAATCCACATTACTTGAATCAATGATATTTAGCTCATGCCTTAACTCCCGGAACCTTGCTTCATCTAGAGGCTTAGTGAAAATATCTGCAAGTTGCTCTTCAGTGTGGATGAAGTGAACCTCAATATCACCTAGCTTGATATGTTCACGAATGGAGTGATGACGAATATCAATATGTTTGGTTTTGCTATGTTGCACTGGGTTGAGGGAAACCTTGATGGCGCTTTGATTGTCACATAGAAGAGGTACTTTGTCACAAGTGACACCATAATCCTTTAAAGTCTGCCTCATCCATAGCAATTGTGCACAACAACTTGCAGCTGCCACATACTCAGCTTCGGTGGATGATAAGGAGACGCAATTCTGCTTCTTTGAAGACCAACTTACCAAAGAGCGACCAAGGAATTGGCATCCTCCAGACGTTGACTTCCTCTCCACACAATCTCTTGCCCAATCTGAGTCAGAATAGCCAACTAGATTGAAGTTTGCTCCTTTGGGATACCAGAGGCCAAAGTTTGGGGTATGAGCCAAATATCAAAAGATTCGCTTAACAGCCATGTAATGACTTTCTTTTGGTGCGGATTGAAACCGTGCACATATCCCTACACTCAACATAATATCCGGTCTAGATGCACAAAGGTAAAGGAGGGATCCAATCATGGAGCGGTATACCTTTTGATCCACTGCTTTACCATTGGGATCACTGTCAAGCTTGCATCTTGTTGGCATGGGGAACTTGACCGGTTTGACATCTTCGAGCTCGAACCGTTTGAGCATGTCTTGAGTGTACTTGGCTTGTTTGATGAATGTCCCTTCTAGACCTTGTCTAATCTCGAACCCGAGGAAGAACTTCAACTCTCCCGTCATGGACATCTCAAACTTCTCAGTCATTAGTGCAGCAAATTCTTCATTGAATGAAATGTTAGGAGAGCCAAAGATAATATCATCAACATATAGTTGGCATATGAACAAATCCCCTTTAACCCTCTTAGTAAAAAGAGTGGGATATATCTTCCCAATTTCAAACCCACGATCTTGTAACAACTCAGTAAGATACTCATACCATGCGCGTGGGGCTTGTTTAAGGCCATAGAGTGCCTTATTAAGTTTGTACACATGATTGGGGAGCTTGGGATGTTCGAATCCCGGGGGTTGTTTGACATAGACCAACTCATTCAAAGGACCATTAAGAAAAGCACTTTTCACATCCATTTGCTGTAATTTGAAGTTATGATGGGAAGCAAATGCAAGTAACATGCGAATAGATTCTAGACGAGCAACAGGGGCAAAGGTTTCACCGTAGTCGATACCCTCGACTTGGGAGTAGCCTTGAGCCACCAATCTTGCCTTGTTTCGAATCACAATTCCATTGGCATCTTGCTTGTTCTTGAATATCCATTTGGTCCCGATGACATTATGTTCCTCCGTTGGCCGAGGCACTAAATCCCAGACTTGGTTGCGCTCGAAGTTGTTAAGTTCTTCGTGCATGGCCATAAGCCAATCCTCATCATCGAGCGCTTCCTGTACCTGTTGAGGTTCACAATACGAGACAAACGCGTGATGCTCACAATAATTCCAAAGCTGTTGACGGGTGGATACTCCCTTTTTTAAACTGCCAAGTACATTCTTCATAAGATGTGACTTGACTCTCAGCTTGTTCGCATTCTTGGCTGCTGGACGCTCCAAGAGTTCTTCATTGGATAACGGGGGAGTATCGACTTGTTTCCTTTGCTTGCCCTTGCATCTTGAGACGGTTGTTGGAGCTCCAGACGGGAATTGTGAGACAGTCTCCTGATCATCTTGTCCTTCGACTTGAGCAGGTTCACTAGTTTGTTCTTGTATTAGTGGTTGCTCTTGATCTTGATCTTGTGCTTCTACTTGGTCTGAATCTTGGGGTTGCACTTGATCTTGATCATGAGCCGGTTCGGAGTCTTGGGGTAGTGCTTGAATATCATGGGACACATAACCATTGTTGGGCAATTGATCTTGACCTTGAGCTTGTTCAACTTGTTGAGAGTCTTCTCTTTGTTCATCGGAAGCGTGTGGGTCTTGTGGGGGTGATGGCTCCACTTGAGTAGAGCATTGTCCTTCTCCTTCGGCCACAAGGGGTTCCTCAATGGGGAGTATTTGACCAATCCCCATTCTTCTTATGGCTTGGGGAGGAATTTCATCACCTACATCACAAAGACCACTTTGCTCCACTTGGGAGCCATTATTTTCATCAAACTCTACGTTACACGTCTCCTCAATTAGTCCGGTGGACTTGTTGAGGACACGGTAAGCATGAGAGTTTGTAGCATAACCAACAAAGATACCCTCATGTGCTCTAGAATCGAATTTAGCTAGCCGTGCTCCTTTCTTGAGAATGAAACACTTACAACCGAATACCCGGAAGTACTTGAGATTGGGTTTGTTTCCAGTTAAAATCTCATACGGAGTCTTGTTCAAGCCTTTGCGGATGTAGAGCCGATTGGATGCATGACATGCTGTGTTGATGGCCTCTGCCCAGAAGTTATATGGAGATTTGAATTCTGCCATCATTGTCCTTGCAGCGTCTATCAAGGTCCGGTTCTTCCTTTTTGTCACGCCGTTTTGCTGAGGGGTATATGGTGCATAATATTGGTGCTTTATTCCCTCATCACCTAGAAACTCATCTAAGGTGTAGTTCTTGAACTCTGTGCCGTTGTCACTCCTAATCATCAAGATCTTTGCTTCATGTTGACGTTGCGCTTCATTAGCAAAGTTGATGACCGTTGGCTGAGTCTCACTCTTCTTTTTAAAGAAGTATACTCAGGTATATCTTGAGTAGTCATCAACAATCACTAAGCAATACTTTCTGCCTCCAAGACTATCAAATGATGGAGGACCAAACAGATCCATATGGAGGAGTTCCAATGGCCTCTTAGTGTAGATAAGAGTCGTTGGACGATGAGCAGTTTCATGAATCTTTCCTTCAAAGCAGGCACTGCAAACACGATCTTTAGCAAAGCTCACATTTGTTAGTCCTCGAACATGGTCCCCCGTCAGGAGACTTTGCAAAGATCTCATATTGACATGAGCTAAACGGCGATGCCAAAGCCAGCCCACGTCAACTTTAGCCATTAAACATGTCGCAGTCTTAGTGGGTCGCTTTGAGAAGTTCACCACATAAAGACCATTTTCGACATGTCCAACATAGGCTACTTTAAGATTCTTGCTCCTCAGGAGGACCACAGTGTCAATATTAAAAAATGTGGAAAAACCCATAATTGTAAGTTGACGAACCGAAAGTAAATTGTAGGCAAGTGACTCGACAAGCATGACCTTCTCAATAGATAACTCTTGAGAGACGACCACCTTACCAAATCCCAATACCTTTGAAGAGGATGCATCGGCGAATTGGACATGGGTGGGCATAGATGGAGAAGGACGCACATCCACCACTAAGTCCTTGCTTCCGGTCATATGATTTGTTGCTCCACTATCGAGCAACCATGACACCCCACCGGAAGCAAACTCCTGCAATAGATCAAGGCTTGGTTTTAGGTACCCATTTTTAATGGGTCCTTTCATGTTAGAGACAAGGGTCTTAGGAACCCAGATAGCCCATTCAATATCCTCATCGTAGGAGCCAACAAATCTGGCATAAACATGCCCATCACTAGCACAACACAAAACATAAGAAGAATTGAGTTTGCCGTTTGTGTTAGTAGGAACGGTTTTGCCCTTCTTGGGGTTCCCATAGTCCACCTTGTTCCTGTTCATCTTCTGAGTCCCCTCACCCTCTTTGACAAAGATGTCCATGAGGGTGAGAGATCGTTTGTTCTTGTTCTTCCTTTTACCTTTTGACTTGGAGGTAAGTCCAAGTCCTTCCTTTCCTACAACACCCTTTTGAGTGCTCAAGAGATCGTTCAGACTCTTCTCACCTTGTATGCATGCCACAAGACCCTTCTCAAGTTTCTCCTTTAACTTGGCATTTTCCTCCACAAGATGTGCATGCTCACAACAGGGGTTAGTTGCACAAGCATTATCAATTAACACAAAGGGAGGACAGGTAGAGATCTCCTTGGTAAGATTTTCTTGGAGTTGATCATGAGACTCTTTTAGAGAGAAATGAGCACCTTTCAAGGCTTTGTGGGCCTTGTCAAGTATATCAAACTCCCTTTTGAGTCTGTCATGGCCAACCTCAAGAGCATACTTTTCAGATTTAAGCATACGAGTAAGAACAACATCATGATCTAGTTTCTTTTGCATTTTAGCGCAGTCATCGTTATATGACTCCTCAAGAGCCAAACGAAGAGTGCGCTCCTCTTCTAGAGCACTAGATAATTCGGCAATTTCATCGGCATAGTCACGACTATGTCCCTGAAGCTCAGAGATGGTCTCCTCATGAGACTCAATGAGGTCAGTGGCCTCACCCAGTTGTTCCAAGAGAGCAACAAAGTGCTTCTTGGGTTCTCCCTTAATAGTGCACAGAAACTTGTCAAGATCATGCTCATTGAGTTCCCCAACATCACTATCTTCAACACAATTTAACAATGAAGGAGCAGAAGCAATGTTGGTCTTAATGATGGGAGTTACCTGATTGATACCTTTTGCCATGAGGCACTTGGTGATGTGGTTATCGTTGGGGGCGTTGAAGAGAGACACCTTCTGGGGAGAGGTAGTGGCAATAGCAACAGTTGTCGTTGCCACGGTATCATCGTCATCATCATCATCTGAAGGATACTCTTCAAGGGCCACCATCCCTTTTGGGTGAGGTTTCTTCACAAAGTTGTTCTTGATTGGAAATGATTTGGTTTTGTCTTTGCGAATGAGCTTGCCTCCTTTGTCTTCCCTTTTCTCATAGGGACATTCGGCCACGAAGTGACTCACGTTACCACAGTTATAGCATGTCCTTACTCGTTGTTTGGGTTTGAATCCACTTGAGTTGTTCTTGGTGAAAGTGGGTCTTGAGTTCCTCTTGTTGCCCCAGATCTGCCTTGATGCAAGAGCCATGTGCTCATGATAGGCATACTTTGTGTCCTCAGGGCAGCCCTCCTCTTCCTCATCTTCTTCTTCTTCTTCAAGCATTGCCTTTGCTTTCAACGCATGGTTGGGTGAAGTTGTCTTTGATCGAACAAGAGCAAGTGCATTGTCGGCTGTTTCGTTCATGATTGACATTGCAATGAATTCATCCAACACCTCACTGGAAGACAAGGAGTGAAAGTCTGGCCGCTAACGAATGACTGATGACATAGCTTTGTTGAAAGGCATGATGGCTTTAAGGAACTTGCGTTTGACCCATGTGTCATCCACATCCTTGCTCCCATTATCCTTGAGTGCCACAGCAATAGTAGTCACCCTCCGATAGAGATCACGAGGGTCCTCGTCTTCCTTCATCACAAACTCATCGGCCTTATCAAGTATCACTTCATAGTTGGATCGTTGAATGCTTGAGCTTCCCTTGTACAACACCATAATATGCTCCCAACAATCCTTGGCCAAAGTGAAGGGACGCAAGTGAGGAAGATCTTCAGGTGGCACTGCAGACTGGAGAATAAACAAACCAGAGTGATTGTATTGATTGTCTGCATCTTCTCTCGGAGTGAGGTTGTTTGGATCATGGGGATAAAATCCTTGTTCAATGATTCTCCACAAGTTTGTTGAGCTATGATTCAAATGAGACTTAATAGAAAATACCCAGTTAGGAAAGTCACCTTTCACAAGCTTAGGAGGAGGACCAATAGGATTAAGACGTGGTGCGGGAACGGATCCTCCATAGACCATGGGGGGTGGAACTGTGGCATATGTTCCAGTCCCATCCTTTTCATGAAACGAGGGAAGTTGCATACCTTTAGCCGCTTCCTTAGAGGAGTTGGCCTCCGAATCGGAAACGGTGGGTTTAACCACTATAGACGGTTCGGGTGAACTTTTAAATCCCTCAATTAACTCTTTAAGCATGGTCTTGACCTCGTTCGTCAAGGACGTCTTGAGAGCGGCCATAGCCGTATTCAAGTCGTCCCTTGTGACCGAAGTCAAGTCCATGGCCTCGGGTTGCCCATGATTAATTCCCTCTTCACCTTCCATACTCTTCGGGGTGGTTAAACCCTTAATAAAGAAACCTGGCTCTGATACCAATTGAAAGGATCGATATGGTTGGCTAGAGGGGGGGGTGAATAGACAACGACCACTTTTTAAATAATCTTAGCAAGTTAAGGTAAACAACATACGGGTTCACAAATAATACGACAATGAGGTGAACCCTAAAGAAGCTAACAACGAGAGTTATTAAGACAAGTAAGATATAGTCACAAGCATAAGCAAATACAAAGTAAAGGATAGAGATAACCACAAGTGGAACCGATGGAGACGAGGATGTGTTACCGAAGTTCCTTCCCTTTGACAGGAAGTACGTCTCCGTTGGAGCGGTGTGGAGGCACAATGCTCCCCAAAAAGCCACTAAGGCCACCGTATTCTCCTCACGCCCTCGCACGATGCAAGGTACCGTGATTCCACTATAGGTGCCCTTGAAGGCGGTGACCGAACCTTTACAAACAAGGTTGGGGCAACTCCACACAAAGCTTGGAGGCTCCCAACTAGACCACGAAGCTTCACCACAATGGAATATGGCTTCGAGGTGACCTCAACCATCTAGGATGCTCAAACACCCAAGAGTAACAAGATCCGCAAGGAATTGGTGGGGGAATCAACTTTTCTCTTGGTGGAAGTGTGGATCTAGGCCTTCTCAACCAATCCCTAAAGAATCAACAAGTTTGATTGGCTAGGGAGAGAGATCGGGCACTTTTGAGCTTGGGGCGCAACAATGGAGCTTAGAGAGGTAAGAGATAGGGTTCCTCGGCTAGAAGAACCCTTTATATAGTGGGGGGGAAATCAGACCATTTTCCCACTCTCTGCCCGAGCTCCAGCGGTACTACCGCTGGCTGCAGCGGTACTACCGCTGGCACTCCAGTGGTACTACCGCTGAACAGGGGCGGTACTACCGCCGCCTGGCGGTACTACCGCTGGATGCAGCGGTACTACCACTGACACCAGCGGTACTATCGCTGGCCCCTTGGTAGTGCAAAATCACTACTATCGCCAAGAAAGTCTTCGCAAAAAGGTCCGTCCACGAACTACCGCTAGGCAGGTGGAACAAAGCTCCTGGAGCGGTACTACCGCTGACCAGGGGCGGTACTACCGCTGGCTGCAGCGGAACTACCGCTAGCAATCCAGCGGTACTACCTCTAGAGCCAGCGGTACTACCGCTGGGGGCCATTTTGCAAAGATGCGAGAAACAAAGTGGCGGGGGCCGCACCAAAGATGAAGGAAAGGGAGAATGTGAAGTGTGCGCGTGCAAAGATAGATTCCACCCAAACCTTTCCACTACGGATCCCCTCTTAATAGTACGGCTTTCCTATGACTCAAACAAAGAGAATCATAGAGAGCGTCGTGCTTCCGTTCCATGAATGAGGAGACGTGTCGTCTTGTGCCGTTGACGTGTGTTATCTGAAACCTTAACACACACGGTTAGTCATGTACGGTACTGTCATCAATCACCAAAATTACTTAGGCATAAACTATGCCCCAACACCGGGGAAGCCCATATGCCTTGGGGGTGGCGCACCAGCCCTTAGTGGGCTGGTGGGACAGCCCAAGAAGGCCCTATGCGCCATAGGAAGAAAATCAAAGAGAAAAGAAAAAAAAAGGAGGAGGTGGGAAAGGGAAGAAGGACTCCACCTTCCAAACCAAGTTGGATTCGGTTTGGAAGGGGAGACCTTCCCCCCTTGGCTCGGCCGACCCCCTTGGGGCTCCTTGAGCCCCAAGGCAAGGCTCCCCCTCTTCCCCCTATATATACGGAGGTTTTAGGGCTGATTTGAGACAACTTTGCCACGGCAGCCCGACCACATATCTCCACGGTTTCACCTCTAGATCGTGTTTCTGCGGAGCTCGGGCGGAGCCCTGCTGAGATAAGATCACCACCAACCTCCGGAGCGTCGTCACGCTGCCGGAGAACTCATCTACTTCTCCGTCTCTCTTGATGGATCAAGAAGGCCGAGATCATCATCGAGTTGTACGTGTGCTGAACGCTGAGGTGCCGTCCGGTCGGCACTAGATCGTGGGACTGATCGCGGGACGGTTCGCGGGGCGGATCGAGGGACGTGAGGACGTTCCACTACATCAACCGCGTTCACTAACGCTTCTGCTGTGCGATCTACAAGGGTACGTAGATCGGAAATCCCCTCTCGTAGATGGACATCACCATGATAGGTCTTCGTGCGCGTAGGAAAATTTTTGTTTCCCATGCGACGTTCCCCAACACTATCTGAGCGAAGTCTTGTGTAATATGTACAGTAAATTGCATATCCATTATCTACCTATTTGATAAGTATTGATATTTAGTAAGATATCTAATCTGAATTTACATATATGGATGGCATGATAGTTTGTATGTTAAATTTATGATAGTATGTTGAATTATTGTCCTCTAGATCTGCCTCCACTCACATCACACATTCGTCCTTTGCCTCCCACCAACGACGCCCCGAGGTCATTGACATATGAGACCAAGTGATTCCAACAACATCAAGGAGGTTGTGGGTGGGAGCTCATGTTCTCCCGGGGAGAGCCTGTTGGCGCGTTCAAGTAGTCCAAAGAAGAAGGGAGGAGGCACTTGTGCGGGTTGCTCGTGGAAATACACCATATTGAGCAAGGTTAGATTGGAGTTTCTTAATTCTTCATTAGAATTCTCTGGAGTTCGAAGATGTGCACACATATGAAAGAAGGTACTGCAAGCCAGAGGCACATATGAGGACCGGATAGACAAGCGGTGAAGGAAGATGAAGACCATCATCAATCTTTACCTGTTTGTGTTTGGGATGGGACTTACATGTGGATTTACAAACATGTTGATCGCCAAGAATGGAGGGAAGTGGGAGAAAAACATTCGAGTTTGTGAACGAATTTTGAAAGAAGACCAATTGGTCCAGTATACTTGGTCCAAAAATTTCACTCTGTGACTTTGTAAATAAATGATATGGCATTCAATATGCACTTTGAATATTTCTCACATATCTCTGGCTAATATTCCATTTGGTGGGAAAGCATGTACCACTTGAACTCTCTTCAGTTTCTATATATCCTTCTCAATTTCGGTAAGAATTCATGCATTTTTTATTTTCATCTTTCAAAACCAGTATGTTTATGGCTTTATGCAACACTTGTTTGACCAGACAATCACAGTACGTTTAGCTTAAGAAAATCACACGAAGCATTTACTTGAATGGCAAGATAGTCCAGAATCCAAATATTGAAAAACATGCACCTGCATATGAACCTCATCAATCCATAAAAATAACAAATGACAAATAAGGGCTAGATTATCATGTATAGTGAAACTACCTGAAATAAAATAGTGTAATGACACCGAAGCTAGAGCAAGGAATATACTCAGATGAAGCGGAGAAAGAGCAAAATTTGTCTTGTCGTGGTAAGATAAATAATGTTGGGGAACGTCGCATGGGAAACAAAAATTTTCCTACGCGCACGAAGACCTATCAAGGTGATGTCCATCTACGAGAGGGGATGAGTGATCTACGTACCCTTGTAGACCGTACAGCAGAAGCGTTAGTGAACGCGGTTGATGTAGTGGAACGTCCTCACGTCCCTCGATCCGCCCCGCGAACAATCCCGCGATCAGTCCCACGATCTAGTACCGAACGAATGGCACCTCCGCGTTCAGCACACGTACAGATCGACGATGATCTCGGCCTTATTGATCCAGCAAGAGAGACGGAGAGGTAGAAGAGTTCTCCGACAGCGTGACGGCGCTCCGGAGGTTGGTGATGACCTTGTCTCAGCAGGGCTCCGCCCGAGCTCCGCAGAAACGCGATCTAGAGGAAAAACCGTGGAGGTATGTGGTCGGGCTGCCGTGGAAAAGTCGTCTCAAATCAGCCCTAAAACCTCCGTATATATAGGTGGGAGAGAGGGGACCTTGCCTTGGGGATCAAGGAGCCCCAAGGGGGTCGGCCGAGCCAAGGGGGGGAAGGTCTCCCCCCCCAAACCGAGTTGGACTTGGTTTGGTGGGTGGGAGTCCTTCCTTCCCTTCCCACCTCCTCTTTTTTTTCTTTCTCTTTGATTTTTCTTCCAATGCGCATAGGGCCCTTTTGGGCTGTCCCACCAGCCCACTAAGGGCTGGTGCGCCACCCTCAAGGCCTATGGGCTTCCCCGGGGTGGGTTGCCCCCCCCCGGTGAACTCCCGGAACCCATTCGTCATTCCCGGTAACTCCGAAAACCTTCCGGTAATCAAATGAGGTCATCCTATATATCAATCTTCGTTTCCGGACCATTCAAGGAAACCCTCGTGACGTCCGTGATCTCATCCGGGACTCCGAACAACATTCGGTAACCAACCATATAACTCAAATACGCATAAAACAACGTCGAACCTTAAGTGTGCAGACCCTGCGGGGTCGAGAACTATGTAGACATGACCCGAGAGACTCCTCGGTCAATATCCAATAGCGGGACCTGGATGCCCATATTGGATCCTACATATTCTATGAAGAACTTATCGTTTGAACCTCAGTGTCAAGGATTCATATAATCCCGTATGTCATTCCCTTTGTCCTTCGGTATGTTACTTGCCCGAGATTCGATCGTTAGTATCCGCATACCTATTTCAATCTCGTTTACCGGCAAGTCTCTTTACTCGTTCCGTAACACAAGATCCTGTAACTTACACTAAGTCACATTGCTTGCAAGGCTTGTGTGTGATGTTGTATTACCGAGTGGGCCCCGAGATACCTCTCCGTCACACGGAGTGACAAATCCCAGTCTTGATCCTTACTAACTCAACTAATACCTTCGGAGATACCTGTAGAGCATCTTTATAGTCACCCAGTTACGTTGCGACGTTTGATACACACAAAGTATTCCTTCGGTGTCAGTGAGTTATATGATCTCATGGTCATAGGAACAAATACTTGACACGCAGAAAACAGTAGCAACAAAATGACACGATCAACATGCTACGTCTATTAGTTTGGGTCTAGTCCATCACGTGATTCTCCTAATGACATGATCCAGTTATCAAACAACAACACCTTGTTCATAATCAGAAGACACTGACTATCTTTGATCAACTGGCTACCCAACTAGAGGCTTGCTAGGGACAGTGTTTTGTCTATGTATCCACACATGTAAATGAGTCTTCATTCAATACAATTATAGCATGGATAATAAACGATTATCTTGATACAGGAATTATAATAATAACTATATTTATTATTGCCTCTAGGGCATAATTCCAACAGTCTCCCACTTGCACTAGAGTCAATAATCTAGCCCTCACATCATCATGCGAATTACATTGTAATAAATCTAACGTCCATACAGTTCTGGTGTTGATCTTGCTTTGGCCGGGGAAGAGGTTTAGTCAGCGGGTCTGCTACATTCAGATCCGTGTGCACTTTGCATATATTTACGTGCTCTCCTTCGACGTAGTCACGAATGAGGTTGAAGCGTCGTTTGATGTGTCTGGACTTCTTGTGAAACCGTGGTTCCTTTGCTAAGGCAATGGCACCCGTGTTGTCATAGAACAAGGTTATGGATTCAGTGCGCTTGGCACCACTCCAAGATCCGTCATGAACTGCTTCATTCAGACACCCTCCTTAGCCTCCTCCGAGGCAGCCATGTACTCCGCTTCACATGTAGAATCTGCTACGACGCTTTGCTTGGAACTGCACCAGCTTACTGCACCCCCATTAAGAATAAATACGTATCCGGTTCGCGACTTAGAATCGTCCGGATCTGTGTCAAAGCTTGCATCGACGTAACCTTTTACGGCGAGCTCTTCGTCACCTCCATACACGAGAAACATCTCCTTAGTCCTTTTTAGGTACTTCAGGATATTCTTGACCGCTGTCCAGTGATCCACTCCTGGATTACTCTGGAACCTACCTGCCATACTTATGGCCAGGCTAACATCCGGTCTAGTGCACAACATTGCATACATGATAGAACCTATGGCTGAAGCATAGGGGACGGAGCGCATATGCTCTCTATCTTCATCAGTTGCTGGGCACTGAGTCTTACTCAATCTCGTACCTTGTAAAACTGGCAAGAACCCTTTCTTGGACCGTTCCATTTTGAACCTCTTCAAAACTTTATCAAGGTATGTGCTTTGTGAAAGTCCTATCAGGCGTTTTGATCTATCCCTATAGATCTTAATGCCTACAATGTAAGCAGCTTCTCCTAGGTCCTTCATAGAGAAACTTTTATTCAAGTAATCCTTTGTGCTCTCCAAAAACTCCACGTTGTTTCCAATCAGCAATATGTCATCCACATATAATATTAGAAACGCCACAGCGCTCCCACTCACTTTCTTGTAAATACAAGATTCTCCAACCACTTGTATAAACCCAAATGCTTTGATCACCTCATCAAAGCGTTTGTTCCAACTCCGAGATGCTTGCACCAGTCCATAAATGGATCGCTGGAGCTTGCACACCTTGTTAGCATTCTTAGGATCGACAAAACCTTCGGGTTGCATCATATACAATTCTTCCTTAAGGAAACCGTTAAGGAACGCCGTTTTGACATACATCTGCCAGATTTCATAATCGAAAAATGCAGCTATTGCTAACATGATTCTGACGGACTTAAGCATCGCTACGGGTGAGAATGTCTCATCGTAGTCAACTCCTTGAACTTGTGAAAAACCCTTTGCCACAAGTCGAGCTTTATAAACGGTTACATTGCCGTCAGCGTCCGTCTTCCTCTTAAAGATCCATTTGTTCTGAATATCCTTGCGGCCCTCAGGCAGTACCTCCAAAGTCCACACTTTGTTCTCATACATGGATCCTATCTCGGACTTCATGGCTTCTAGCCATTTGTTGGAATCCGGGCCCACCATTGCTTCTTCATAATTTGCAGGTTCATTGTTGTCCAACAACATGATTGATAAGACGGGATTACTGTACCACTCTGGAGCAGCACGTGGTCTCGTCGACCTGCGTGGTTCGACAGAAACTTGAACCGGAGTTTCATGATCACCATCATTAACTTCCTCCTCAGTCGGCGTCGCAACGACAGAGGTTTCCCATTGCCCTGCGCCACCATCCAGAGGGATGAGAGGTTCGACAACCTCGTCAAGTTCTATCTTCCTCCCACTCAATTTTCTCGAGAGAAACTCCTTCTCGAGAAAAGCTCTGTTTTTAGCAACAAACACTTTGCCCTCGGATTTGAGATAGAAGGTGTACCCAACTGTCTCCTTTGGGTAACCTATGAAGACGCACTTTTCCGCTTTGGGTTCCAGCTTTTCAGGCTGAAGCTTTTTGACATAAGCATCACATCCCCAAACTTTAAGAAACGACAACTTTGGTCTTTTACCATACCATAGTTCATATGGCGTCGTCTCAACGGATTTTGATGGTGCCCTATTTAAAATGAATGCAGTTGTTTCTAATGCATAACCCCAAAATGATAACGGCAAATCGGTAAGAGACATCATAGATCGCACCATCTCTAATAAAGTACGATTACGACGTTCGGACACACCATTACGCTGTGGTGTTCCAGGCGGTGTTAACTGTGAAACAATTCCACATTGTCTTAAGTGAGCACCAAACTCGAAACTCAGATATTCACCCCCACAATCAGACCGTAGGAACTTGATCTTCTTGTTACGATGATTTTCAACTTCACTCTGAAATTGCTTGAACTTTTCAAATGTTTCAGACTTGTGCTTCATCAAGTAGACATAACCATATCTACTCAAATCGTCAGTGAAGGTGAGAAAATAACGATATCCGCCGCGTGCCTCCATGCTCATCGGACCACACACATCGGTATGTATGATTTCCAACAAGTCACTTGCACGCTCCATTGTTCCGGTGAACGGAGTCTTAGTCATCTTGCCCATGAGGCATGGTTCGCACGTGTCAAGTGAATCAAAGTCAAGTGACTCCAAAAGTCCATCAGCATGGAGTTTCTTCATGCGCTTTACACCAATATGACCTAAGCGGCAGTGCCACAAAAATATGGCGCTATCATTGTTAACTCTAACTATTTTGGTCTCAATGTTATGTATGTGTGTATCGCTATCAAGATTCAATATGAACAATCCTCTCACATTGGGTGCATGACCATAAAAGATGTTACTCATAGAAATAGAACAACCATTATTCTCTGACTTAAAAGAGAAACCGTCTCGCAATAAACAAGATCCAGATATAATGTTCATGCTCAACGCAGGCACTAAATAACAATGATTTAAGTTCATAACTAATCCTGATGGTAACTGAAGTGAAACTGTGCCGACGGTGATTGCATCAACCTTGGAACCATTTCCTACGCGCATCGTCACTTCATCTTTCGCCAGCCTTCGTCTATTCCGCAGTTCCTGTTTCGAGTTGCAAATATGAGCAACAGAACCGGTATCGAATACCCCGGCACTACTACGAGAGCCGGTTAAGTACACATCAATAACTTGTATATCAAATATACCTGATTTTTCTTTGGCCGCCTTCTTATCTGCCAGATACTTGGGGCAATTGCGCTTCTAGTGACCCATACCCTTGCAATAGTAACACTCCGTTTCAGGCTTAGGTCCAGCTTTGGGTTTCTTCGTCGGATTGGAAACAGGCTTGCCGCTATTCTTTGAATTGCCCTTCTTGCCTTTGCCGTTTCTCTTGAAACTAGTGGTCTTATTCACCATCAACACTTGATGCTCTTTACGGAGTTCAGACTCTGCGACTTTCAGCATCGCAAACAACTCGCCGGGAGACTTGTTCATCCCTTGCATGTTGTAGTTCAACACAAAGCCTTTATAGCTTGGCGGCAGTGATTGAAGGATTCTGTCAGTGATAGCCTCTTGCGGGAGTTCAATCCCCAGCTCAGCTAGACGGTTTGAGTACCCCAGACATTTTGAGCACATGTTCACTGACACACGAGTTTTCCTCCATCTTGCAAGCATAGAATTTATCGGAGGTCTCATACCTCTCGATCCGGGCGTTCTTCTGAAAGATAAACTTCAACTCCTGGAACATCTCAAATGCTCCATGACGCTCAAAGCGACGTTGAAGTCCCGGTTCTAAGCCATACAAGACTGCACATTGAACTACTGAGTAGTCCTCCTTACGTGCTAACCAAGCGTTCTTAACATCCTGATCAGCCGTAGCGGGTGGTTCATCTCCTAGCGCAGCATTAAGGACATAATCCTTCTTCCCAGCTTGTAAGATTAGCTTAAGATTACGAGCCCAGTCTACAAAGTTGCTTCCATCATCTTTCAACTTAGCTTTCTCTAGGAACGTATTAAAATTCAGGGTGACTGTCGCGTGAGCCATGATCTACAACACAAATATATTCAAAGTGGACTTAGACTATGTTCAAGATAATTAGAGTTTAACTTAATCAAATTATTCGCTAAACTCCCACTCAAAAAGTACATCTCTCTAGTCATTTGAGTGGTTCATGATCCACTTACACTAGCTCAAGTCCGATCATCACGTGAGTTGAGCATAGTTTCAGTGGTAAGCATCCCTATGCTAATCATATCATCTATATGATTCATGATCGACCTTTCGGTCTCATGTGTTCCGAGGCCATGTCTGCACATGCTAGGCTCGTCAAGCTTAACCCGAGTGTTCCGCGTGCGCAACTGTTTTGCACCCGTTGTATGTGAACGTTGAGTCTATCACACCCGATCATCACGTGGTGTCTCGAAATGACGAACTATAGCAACGGTGCACAGTCGGGGAGAACATAATTTCGTCTTGAAATTTTAGTGAGAGATCACCTCATAATGCTACCGTCGTTCTAAGCAAAATAAGGTGCATAAAAGGATTAACATCACATGGAATTCATAAGTGACATGATATGGCCATCATCACGTGCTTCTTGATCTCCATCACCAAAGCACCGGCACGATCTTCTTGTCACCGGCGCCACACCATGATCTCCATCAACGTGTCGCCATCGGGGTTGTCGTGCTACTCATGCTATTACTACTAAAGCTACATCCTAGCAAAAATAGTAAACGCATCTACAAGCACAAACGTTAGTATAAAGACAACCCTATGGCTCCTACCGGTTGCCGTACCATCCACGCGCAAGTCGATATTATCTATTACAACATGATCATCTCATACATCCAATATATCACATCACATCGTTGGCCATATCACATCACAAGCATACCCTGCAAAAACAAGTTAGACGTCCTCTAATTTTGTTGTTGCATGTTTTACGTGGTGACCACGGGTATCTAGTAGGATTGCATCTTACTTACGCAAACACCACAACGGAGATATATGAGTTGCTATTTAACCTCATCCAAGGACCTCCTCGGTCAAATCCGATTCAACTAAAGTTGGAGAAAACGACACTTGCCAGTCATCTTTGAGCAACGGGGTTACTCGTAGCGATGAAACCAGTCTCTCGTAAGCGTACGAGTAATGTCGGTCCAAGCCGCTTCAATCCAACAATACCGCGGAATCAAGAAAAGACTAAGGAGGGCAGCAAAACGCACATCACCGCCCACAAAAACTTTTGTGTTCTACTCGAGAAGACATCTACGCATGAACCTAGCTCATGATGCCACTGTTGGGGAACGTCGCATGGGAAACAAAAAATTTCCTACGCGCATGAAGACCTATCATGGTGATGTCCATCTACGAGAGGGGATGAGTGATCTACGTACCCTTGTAGACCGTACAGCAGAAGCGTTAGTGAACGCGGTTGATGTAGTGGAACGTCCTCACGTCCCTCGATACGCCCCGCGAACAATCCCGCGATCAGTCCCACGATCTAGTGCCGAACGGATGGCACCTCCGCGTTCAGCACACGTACAGCTCGACGATGATCTCGGACTTCTTGATCCAGCAAGAGAGATGGAGAGGTAGAAGAGTTCTCCGGCAGCGTGACGGCGCTCCGGAGGTTGGTGATGACCTTGTCTCAGCAGGGCTTCGCCCGAGCTCCGCAGAAACGCGATCTAGAGGAAAAACCGTGGAGGTATGTGGTCGGGCTGCCGTGGAAAAGTCGTCTCAAATCAGCCCTAAAAACTCTGTATATATAGGTGGGAGAGAGGGGACCTTGCCTTGGGGCTCAAGGAGCCCCAAGGGGGTCGGCCGAGCCAAGGGGGGGAAGGTCTCCCCCCCCCCCCAAACCGAGTTGGACTTGGTTTGGTGGGTGGGAGTCCTTCCTTCCCTTCCCACCTCCTCTTTTTTTCTCTTTGATTTTTCTTCCAATGCGCATAGGGCCCTTTTGGGCTGTCCCACCAGCCCACTAAGGGCTGGTGCGCCACCCTCAAGGCCTATGGGCTTCCCCGGGGTGGGTTGCCCCCCCCCCCCCCCGGTGAACTCCCGGAACCCATTCGTCATTCCCGGTACATTCCCGGTAACTCCGAAAACCTTCCGGTAATCAAATGAGGTCATCCTATATATCAATCTTCGCTTTCGGACCATTCCGGAAACCCTCGTGACGTCCGTGATCTCATCCGGGACTCCGAACAACATTCGGTAACCAACCATATAACTCAAATACGCATAAAACAACGTCGAACCTTAAGTGTGCAGACCCTGCGGGTTCGAGAACTATGTAGACATGACCCGAGAGACTCCTCGGTCAATATCCAATAGCGGGACCTGGATGCCCATATTGGATCCTACATATTCTATGAAGAACCTCAGTGTCAAGGATTCATATAGTCCCGTATGTCATTCCCTTTGTCCTTCGGTATGTTACTTGCCCGAGATTCGATCGTTAGTATCCGCATACCTATTTCAATCTCGTTTACCGGCAAGTCTCTTTACTCGTTCCGTAACACAAGATCCCGTAACTTACACTAAGTCACATTGCTTGCAAGGCTTGTGTGTGATGTTGTATTACCGAGTGGGCCCCGAGATACCTCTCCGTCACACGGAGTGACAAATCCCAGTCTTGATCCATACTAACTCAACTAATACCTTCAGAGATACCTGTAGAGCATCTTTATAGTCACCCAGTTACGTTGCGACGTTTGATACACACAAAGTATTCCTCCGGTGTCAGTGAGTTATATGATCTCATGGTCATACGAACAAATACTTGACACGCAGAAAACAGTAGCAACAAAATGACACGATCAACATGCTACGTCTATTAGTTTGGGTCTAGTCCATCATGTGATTCTCCTAATGACGTGATCCAGTTATCAAACAACAACACCTTGTTCATAATCAGAAGACACTGACTATCTTTGATCAACTGGCTAGCCAACTAGAGGCTTGCTAGGGACAGTGTTTTGTCTATGTATCCACACATGTAAATGAGTCGTCATTCAATACAATTATAGCATGGATAATAAACGATTATCTTGATACAGGAATTATAATAATAACTATATTTATTATTGCCTCTAGGGCATAATTCCAACAAATAAGATGTGTGTTTTGAACCAACGAAAGAAGAGATGGCGGTGAGGGGACAAATACAACCAGCACAACATTGTTATTTTTTTTACATGGCAACGCACGGACAGATCTCAGATACCATAGACAGGGCAAGCATTTTGTGTGTTAGTGTTTGACCACTGGGCTATTGTTCCTGGCGATCCTCTTGACAAGGGCATTGTCCTCCGGCCTCTGGAAATGGCACCCATCCAATACCTTGCCGGTGAGTTCATGGTGAAGACCAGGCGAAGGAAAGGTGAGACATACATCTAGATATACTGAACATACATACAATGATAGCCTCTTTTGAACTGGTCATAGAATTAATCGCATGCACATCCATTTTCCAGGGCATGAGCGAGGATGTTAGCATCAACAAGTTCTTTGACGAGGCCATGATGAACGAGCTGGCGCACAGATATCAACTTGATGATGTAGTTTGATGATGGAAACCCTTGCAATTGTTCATTATCCTTTTACACTGGGAACATATCAAGTACTTTCATGGGGCTATCATGACGTGATCTTCAAGGAGACGTACTTTCATTGGTTGTTGAAGAGGGAAGAAACGAAAGAAATAGTCTGTTTCACTACATGAATTGAAACCACATGCCATCATATTTGACATAAAATTCCAAATCAACACCATCATTTGACCAATGTGTTTGTATATCTTTTGTTAACCCGTTGCAACGCACGGGCATTGAACTAGTGTATTACAATATTTATATATTTCATTGCAACACAAGAACATTGTGCTGGTTATTACATTAATTAAGAAAACCAATGCTTGCTTTGCTCCGTTCCTCGGTTGCGTAGGCGGTGTGTGTCGATCACGGAGATGCGCAACCGTCTGCCTCCCCACGTCCCCCGCCCGCTCCCCTGCGCATTGGTCGTACCACCATACATGTGGGTGATCCCATCACCTTATATCATCCGTCCGTTCAAAACCAGACCGGCGCCACCTGATCCTGATTAACGCGCACGCTCAACTGGAAGACCCACCGGTCAGCGACCATATGCCAGGCGATGCACTCCCCGCAGACGTGGCACGAGACCGCACGGATACCGTCCATATAAAACACCTGAGGCGATCATGAATAACGCAAACGCAAGCCACTGCCATGTGGGGCTCAAATGACCAAGCAGTGGTAGTAAATTTCCTTCTCAATTTTAGCTTTGCGGTGACGTCCGTTAGCGACGAGATCTCCCCCGGTGGCTTGAAGGGCAAGAGAGAAGGAGACCGCACGGATCTCCCCGGCCTGCCGTCGTGAACAAATAAGCCCATGAATTCTCCACTAATCACCACACTGCCACGGCCCGCGCGGGGGGCAGTTTGGTCAGCAGGAGTCGGTGGCAGAACGGTGGATACGCAGCCCTACCCGAGGGCAAAAGGGGGACGCCGCAAAAGATAAAGCCTCTATTTGGACCCCCGGCTCTGCTCCCATCGCCATTGCTGCTCTCTTCCTCCTCCTCCTTCCCTCCCACCCTCCCTCCTCGTCTCTTCTTCTCACAATTTTTTCCTGTAAATTTCGTGTCCGCCTCTTGTTCGTTCCGTGCAGACGAACGGGAGAGGGAGAAGAGAGTGATTGCTCAGCGCAGGAGGAAGGAACCTGCCTTCTCGAGCGGTTGGCCGGAGGCCAATTTTGATGCGTGGCCTCCTCGAGGTCCACGCGATTGGCAGGGACGCCGCGTCGACGAGCTCATCCAAACTGAAAGCCGTTCCCGCATTGGACATGATGAGGTAGCCGGCAGATCTCCGTGCTCTCTCCCCTCTCCCTCTTCTCCTGCTCTTCTTCCTTACAACCGTCTCTCTTTGTGTTCAGATCGACGCGTGGGCTGTTTCTGTCTTGCGTGCGTTTGATTTTTGGTTTCGGCTTCTCTTTTCCTTCGGCTGGTGATGGATTTCACCCATCCATTCGCCCGCCGGCCGGAACTGGCCGGCCTTGTGAAATTTCCACCCTTCCGTGCGTTTACTTTGTTGTTGTAATCTCGCCGGTGCTTCCCATCTCCGACGTCTAAATTTCTCTTCTCCTTGCGGTTTGGTTGATCTGTGCTTTGGTATTTCGATTCTGTGTATTGCCAATTTACGCGGTTGCGTTTGACTCGTGATGATCCCGTCTTCTTAATCTCTGTGTTTCGCAGCCTTCTGCTTCTACTCTGATGAATACTTTCTGGTTGTCCGGCTCTTCGGTCTGGATGCCAAGCTTCTTGCCGTTTCTGCTGTATTTTGCATCCTCCATCTGGAGATTGGAGTTCATAGTTCATGGCCCAAGTGTTTTCGTCTTCTTTGCGGCGCCCATCCGATTCTGCTACGTTGTTTCTTCATCTTACCTGCTAAGCCGTTGAATTTTGCTGCCATATTGTTCTCGAATTTCTCCATTTTTGTCGCGGTTGATCGATCCGGCGTGTTCGTCTTTCCATTTCTCCAGCCACTCCAAGGCGACCGATTTGCTACTTACATTTTGCAGCGGATCCATTTTGTCGGGCCAAATCGCTAATCAGCGTCGCTGCAGGTACCAAAGGCTCAGCCCGGACTGCCTCCCGCTCACGAACGGTGGCGGCAGCGGCGGCGTCGCACGCAAGCCGGCCTCGAGATCCTTCAGAGACGACGAAGGCCCGGCCGCCGCCACCGACAGTTCCCGAGTGGCCTCGTACCTCGCGGCCTCCCAGGCGGACACCAAGCCGCCGGTGCGGGCGCGCGCACCACCGCAGCCGCCGTCTTCGTCGGCCGTGCGTAGCCCGGCGCGGGACCACGTCCACCACCACCCCTCCGACTCCTCCGACACGGCCTCCCCGAGCTCCACGGGCGCGGGAACCGGCGCGGTCGGCGGCGACGTGCTGCTGCAGTGGGGGCACAACAAGCGGTCCCGCTGCCGGCGCGACTCCTCCGCGGCGTCCTCGTCGGCGTCGCCGTCCTCGCAGCGTCGGCAGGCCCCGGGCAGCGGCAAGATCCAGCGGCGCGCGTCGGCACCAGCGCCGGCGGAGAAGCTGATGCCGCCTCCTCACGCCACGACCACGCGGGGGTCCAACCTGAGGTCCTCGTCGTCCTTCCCGCCCCGCGCCGCCGGAGCAGACGCCAGCCACCAGCCTCTCCACCACAGCAGGTACGGCCTCGCGTTCGAGAGCTCGCTCGCTCCACCCGCTCCTCCCGTATTTCTCGCCGGTTTTACCCGGCGAGCGCGACCTTTTTTTTTCGTTTCCGCTTGTGCCCCCGGGGAGACGGAAAGCAAGCGGGCCGGTTGCGCTTGTCCGTCTTGTTCTTTGTTGGAGTCGTGGGATCGTGGTAGTTATTTATTCGCTTGGTGTTTTCGGCGGTTCGGGTTCGGGTCTCTTTTGGTTGCTGGTGAGCTGTGCCGCCCGCCCGTCTTTTAGCACCGCAACAAGGCGCTGGAGTTGGATGAAAGATTCCTTTCTTTTCTCCCCCTCCAATTTGAAGCAGTAGGTTTTCTGATTTTCAGTACTACTAATATTTTTATGCTTAGCCTTGATGGCTGGATGATCTGGATCGCTCCATCTTTTCCAATTTGTTTCGAGGTATTTAAAAGTGATTTTATTATTGCGGAAAGTCTTGTGTCTGGATCTGGACGGGTGGTAACTTTACCATCCTTGTCCCTTGACTAATCCGTGGACGCAAGGTGACATAGGGGGCAGCAGGCAGCAGCGCCCGTATTTGTCACACATTGCGTGATGCATGGGGGACCCAACTAGATATCCATATCTGCTCAAATTCCTTGATGGCAGCAGCGGCGCTCGCTCGTTAGCCAGAGGCAAATTCAGCTTCCGTGGATTGTTCGGCCGATCTAGCCACCAGTAGATTTCAGCTTACGATATGATGATATGAATCGCAGCATCAAGGGAAAGGGAACACCACCGGTAGGGTAGGGCAGATGGTTATCTCTCCCTCATATACTCCTCAGCTCAGCTCTCGGGTCTCCTTTTCTTTTCTGTATGTGTATGGATGGGCATCAACAGCAGTTGTAGGTTGTAGCGCCCCCGGGAAGGGAAAAAAAAGAGCAGTTCTAGTAGTACGTAGCTTTTGCTAGGTTTTGCATATATATTTGTATGCATCATCTCGCTGTGGTAAAGAGTCTCTGGTAGTACTAGTAGTAGTACCACCGATCCACCACCCTACCCACCCTTCTTCTCCTTTACCCCTCCTCAGCCCCTCCAACCACCGCCGCATCATCACCAGTCCACCACCACCCCGATCCCATGATTGACGCCATGTTTTCTTCCTTTGGTTGCGCGATCAGGTCCGTTGAGGAGCGATCGGGCGGCGTGCACAAGCGGTCGTCGCCCGACAAGGCGCCGCACAACAAGCCCCCCGCCGTGGAGCATCATCACATGGATTCCAAGAACGCCCACCACCACCACCACAACCACAGCAACCACGACTCGCCGCTGGTGGCCGCCGCCAACGGTGCCGGAGCCGGCGAGAAGCTTGGCGGGGAGCGGTTGGAGCTTCCCCGGATCTACATCTCGCTGTCCCGCAAGGAGAAGGAGGACGACTTCCTGGTGATGAAGGGCACCAAGCTGCCCCAGAGGCCCAAGAAGCGGGCCAAGAACGTGGACAAGTCGCTACAAGTATGCATCTGCCTGCCCTCCTGCAGCCAGCTGAATCCGATCGGATCTACTCCTAGCAACGTTTCTGATATCCATGACTAACCTGTGCTTTTGTGGGCTGCAGTTCGTCTTTCCGGGGATGTGGCTCTCGGATTTGACCAAAAGCCGTTACGAGGTGCGCGAGAAGAAATGTGTCAAGAAGGTATAACAATCAATCAATCCATCCATCCATCCCCTCTGCATTCGACATGCTCAATTCATGCATGCCACCTGTTTTTTTTTTCCTTTTCGTTTTCTTTTCTGCCGCAAAGAAAATAGTACTATTTTTTTTACTAGATCGGAAAAAAGAAAAGAAGAAAAAATACCAGTGGTGATTCAGGTAGAGGGAGGTTGATTGGTTGAGGGCATGTGATTGATGGGTTGCAAATGCAAATTAAAGCCTTAAAGTGTGGTTAATTAGTTGCCCCTTTTCTTTTGGGAGGATAGTCACATGGGACCCATGATGACCCGTGATGCTTCGTGTCCTCATTGATGACGGTGCCCAGTTATTTGGCCCCGCTTTATTGCTGTGGCCGTGAAGATGCATCCGCGCGATCTGTTTTGCCCTAATCTCAAGAATCTTGTAAGTTTTAAGTGTAGATTGATTCATCTGCCAAAAAAAGAGGTCAAGTGATTCATCATCCTGCAAACTGCACTATCATGCGTGGCTTTCCCAAATTAAAGAGCCAAACCTGTCGAACAACTCAACTGCTACTACTAGGAGTAGTGGCAGAAGAAAAAGAAAAATCCCGTGGTCTCTTTGTCATCGAGGTCCACCTGTCAGCCTCAACTCGTCGTTGGCACTTGTGCCCTTGCAAATGGGCCGATCCAGTGGAAGGGGCCCATGTGGAGACATGTATCTGTCGCCTGCTAGGACCACATGATGGCGCGCTCGGATAGAGCTTGGAATCCTAACCATGAAAAAGAGAATAAAAATGGAAGAAGATTTGAAAAGTTTTCCCTTCTATCTCTTGGAATTAAGGATCACTGCAAGTTTAATCTCTACGTTAATAGTAGTACCACTGCACCAAACCCCGGATATTGTACTAGCTATTAGTAGTAATCTGGAGAAAGGAATCTTGTAACATGAACTCCACTGTTTAATCCCGAAAGAGACTGCAGCGTTAGGTCGCGCTTGTAGCGTTAAATACTCCAGGTTATTGTTTAAGCACCTAGCAGTATATTACTACTAGTGTATTACTTGCGTCTGTTTGTACAATGTCTCCCATCAAGGTTTCCTCTTGAGCTCGGCACTGACAAAAAATCTCTCTCTCTCTCTCTCTTGATCTTGAATACAGAGGCGAAGAGGGCTGAAAGGGATGGAGAGCATGGACAGCGACTCGGAGTGAAGAGCGCAAAGAAGAGGAGAGGAGAGGTCTAGCAAGCGAGACAGCCAAGGAAGGAAGAAGACGGGGATGCCGTGTGTGGCCGGGAGCGAGGGGTGGTAGGAGAAGAAACAAAACCGGTAGAGAGCTTAGCCGAAAGGAATGGACGTGTGTTTTGTGTAAATGGAGGTGGAGGAGGCAACAATGGGATGCGCGTGCAGACGATGACGATGATGATTCTAGCAGGCTGTTTTTTCCTTTTTGCGGGGGCTTGGTTCGAAAATTTCATACGAGTATCATCTTGCGGGCCATCGCCGAGCATGCGTCTTCGTGTTTCCTTTCTTCGTGGTTTTTCGTGTCTTTAGAAATGTTTTTTTTTTTTAGGGGTTTCAGACCTTTGGCCCTCGTCTCCTCCAGTCTGTCTGGCGGACTCAATGATGGGCTCTTGATCTGTGTAGACGGCTGGCCTCGTTGGAGTGAGTGGGCCTATGGGCCTAGCTAGCCCTTCCGGAATGCATGCTGTGGACGGAGGGAGGCGAAGTCGTGGAGGCGTCACAAAGACTGGGAAGTTTTCTTCTCCAAAGGAAAAGAAAAAAACTGGGCAAGTGGTCCTCTGTTTCGTATTCCATTTCGTTTCTCTCTTCCTTGCGAGCGTTGTTACTGCAGTTGTACGTAGTGGTGTACTACCGCAAGTGGGCCATGGCGCTGCCGTGAGACGAGGAGCAAGCAACTGTTGCTCCCCTCAGCTCACCAACAGCTACCTCAAGCGCTCTTTGACTGTGCATCCACTCCCTCCTCTTCACTGACTCGTGGGGTCTGCAACGCAGCCGCTTGCACGATACATCCCCACATACATCAAATAAACAAGTGTCAAGGGTCAATTGCACACCAAATACTGGAGCGCCACCCACTTGAATCGTATAGGTTTAACAAAGAGGGCTCCTTTGATTCAAAGGAATTCTATAGGATTTTTGGAGGATTGAAACCCTTAGGATTTTTTCCTACATTGGTCCTTTGAATCATAGGATTGAATCCCATTGGAACTTTTCCTATGGAATCTTCTTGTACTACATTTCATAAGAAATCTAACATCCACTCCAACTTCTTTTTACAATTCCTTTGTTTTTCTTGTGGCATCAAACACTCCTTACTAATCCTATAGGGTTTAAATGGACATGCCACTCAAATCCTTCATTTTTCCTATTCCTGCGTTTCAAAAATCTTGCGAATCAAAGAGGCCCAGAGTGTTTGATATTACACGAAAAACAAAAAAAATATAAAAAAGGGGCAGAGTGAATGTTAAATTTCCTTTGAAATGTAGTAGAAACGATTTCATAGAAAAAAATGCTATAAGATCCAATCCTTTAAATTAAAGAACTAACGTAGGAAAAAATCCTAAGGATTCTTATCCTCTAAAAATCCTATAAAAATTCTCTGAATCAAAGGAGCCCTAAGTGTCGCCCTGTCGGTGCATCTCAACTTACTAGTACTATTACTAACTGGTACTAACTGACAACATAGTGCACCTGCAGGTCTAGTCCAGAAACGCCGGTGATCGATCTGGAGCCGTTTTGACATTCCAAAAAAATCTGGAGCCGTTTTAGGCTCATCCTGATTATCGAGTTGTTCCAAGTCCAGTTCAACCAGAGCAAGTAAACGTTATAAAAGCAAGTATAATAGTAGAGCCGGCTGCCGGCTGTAAGCTCATGTCATGTCACTTATAGCCCATCTTATAGCTAATATTTATAATAATTGGTTAGAAGAGTGTACTACTTATTTATTATATGACCCACCTTTCATTCTCACAACGTGTCTAGAAACACGTGCTAGAGCTGACTCTTAACTAAGAGCCCGCTTACCTTCTCTTTCCTCTTCTCTCTTCTTCAACTAAGCAAAAATATACTACTTTATTTCTTATAGCCAGCTGACTCAGCTCTATTGTACTTGCTCTAAAAAGTGCGTCGCTTGTGCTGGTACGCCCCACGTGTAGGCACCCCGCGGTTGTTTTGGCCACGCTATTCTTCAGAAGGGCCGGCGGTGGCGTGTGGCCACGTATAAACCAAGTTAGTATCTATGTCGTGGCCTGCAGAATCAAAAACACATCTTATCTTTTTCCCTCTCCCGTTTGCGACGGCGAGGACACTCATCCTCTTCGAGCTTCGTGGTGAGCTTGTGATCCACCTCTCCTCTTCTCTGCCGCTCGGGCGGCCGATGACAGGGAGGAGGTCTTGGTGTCTCAAAGCTGTGAGGACCGCCCAAGCCGAGATCATGAAGATGTTGGAAGGCGAGTAGAGCTGATGATGGAGCTGAACTTTTACTTTTGAACAACTAGTCGAGAATGACGGCTGAACATGTAGTCATGGCGGGTACCCCAGATTGCCCGCCAAAACTAACAATATACGCCCGTGAAGGGCATCAAGACATGTCCGTCACTGCAGAGACTCTGCGAGTGACATGCGCACACCCATCATTGATGCCACGTTAGCAGCGACGAACGTCCCTCGGAGCCTCTCCGTCACTGTTGGGCTTTTCTCGTCCGTCATTGCTACGCATTTATGCAATAGTGCTAGGGTCATGGAGGTGCGGTACACCCTAACCCATGCGAGCGAGAAAGATCATGTTTCGTTCTTAGGTTTTTTTTTAGTTTATTTAAGGTTTTGTATCCTCCTGGGGAAGGCAGGGCAATAAGATTATGTGAAGATGGAATAGGTTATCCCCACCTAGTCGCGTCCCTGTGATACATCTAGCTTCTTCGAAGAGCATGAGGAGACGTGTCTCTGCATGGATCCGATTTTTTTTTTGTTCATGTGTTTGTAGGTTAGGTCCTTTCAATCTACACTTTTCTTTATCGGCTATGGTTGATGTTATAGTGCGTTGGTCCTATAAGACCTTAGCAGGATGATTTCTTGATTGTCTACCATAATAAGTTTTGTACGACTCCAATGAAGGGAAGCCGATGACGTCGGCATGTCTTTGGCTTGCTTCAGTGTTTGTAGTTGTCACTAGATGGTCTACATGCCAGGCCCATTTGTTGTTATTTTTCTGTAACGATGTGACTAATGAGTAGATCAAAACTTTTTCTTCGAAGAAAAATGCGGAAATCCATTGGTGCTTCTAGGAGCGCGCGCTCTTGCTGAAATAACAAAAAAATTCCAACAGTAACTCTATTCGTTCCTTATCACTATACCTAGACATATGCGGTCAAAAAAAATCCGATGCTGAAAATCCAGGGCCAAGCCTAGCCTGACCTGACCGTCGGGCCTAACATGTCGGGCTTGAGCACGGTCTGAGCCCGAAAAAGCCCGTCCGGGCTTGCGTGGCTATGACTTAAATTTGATTTTTCTTGGGCCCGAGGTTGATCCGGCCGGACAGTTGGGCTCAAGTTCCAGGCCCGAGCCTAGCCCATGGTACGGTTAGGCCCGACTTGAGATTTTCGGTCGACCTGCCTATGGCCGGGCATACTTTTCACACATAAATTTGTAGGGAAATTGGTTAAACATTTTGACATGTGTAAGAAAACAAAATAACATCAAATGTCATTCCAAAATATCATCAATAAATTTGTTTTTTTCACCAGCGAAGCACTGCTGTTCCGTTTCACATGAATGTTTTTAAGGATGTTTGTGACACTAAGACAAACATCTATTTATTTTTCGAATTTTTGCAAAAGATTTACTATATCTTTTTGATTACTATTTCGGGGCCAAAACGCCATTCTTCGGTTTGATTAAACATTCGTGCAAAGAAAAGGCCGGGCAGACGACCGAGAGAGGAGTGAGCTCGCACGCAAGCAAAAGACAACATGGGTTTTACCTCCGCTGTCACGCGTCTCGTCAGTGACGTCACATATTATGTCACCTCCCGGGTTCGACGGCACTGCAGCTGCTGCTGCCGATCTGACGCTCCAACTGATGTCTCGCCGTTGGTCACGGCCGCTGAAGTCAGTGTGCTGGTTTTTGCCATCGGCCGCACAAGTGTCATACGGGAGCCGTGTCGATGAACACTGCTTTCCTTCAGGCTTCGGTGTTGCCGCTGCAGAAAAAATCATAGAGTCTCTTAACTTAGACGGGGGAATCGGGTGGGAGACGAGACGACAGCGAGCGATTTGTTCTGTGCTCGTACGGATCCACCGGGCGCAGGCACGCACGCACGCACGCACGTACGTAGGGGGCGTCACAGGACGCTGCAAAGGAGGAGAGATTTCGGTGGTTAGTGATCCGACGTCGCGCTCTTCCTTTTGAAATCCCAAGGAGCTCTCGCGGTCTCGCTACTTCACAAGTCACGAGCCAATTGAACAAGCAATTGTGGGTGTCGTCAACTTGCCGTCACACACACTCTTTTTGCTGGGTTCCTCTTCCTTTTGCGCGCCTGTAACGGTTGTTGGGAATGATACGGACAGGAAGACCCGCCTTGCCTGGAGCATGGAGGCATTATTAAAGCGAGAGAAGGGTAGGGTGGTGACTACTGACTAGGTACAAGTTGCTGCCGCGATCTAAAGTTCAGTGTCTTGCCTTCCAACTTCGATAAGGATTCGGGCCGCACTCCTCTTCTTTTCTCGCTCTGAAATGGAGGACCAAAGCTCGAGCGACGCCGGCGCTGGATCCAACTGTTAAAGGACTAGAGTCATATCTAGGTTCTCACCTCAGAGCTCGAGATTAGATCCTCGCTTTGCTGCCGCAGTTGCTCCGGCATGATCACACAGCCCCGCGTGCCTTGCCGCAGCCGCTCCCGGATCGTCGTCGCGCCCATGTGCTTCTTGCTCCCGCCACCGCTCTCTTCGAGTCCTGACGAAGCATGGGCAGTTTCCCCTTTTCCAAGTAGAGTAGCAGATAGTATCCGAGTGAAAATCCAGAGAATTTCCTCAAGGTTTCGCAGAATTCAAGGCCTGCCTCTGATTAGCAGGAGCAAGGGGATCCTGGTCGGTTTCCTTCCTATCAACTCCATGTGGCATGATTTTGTCAAAGTGAGTGAACTGGTGCGTGAACATCGCGGCCTCTCGGTAGTTTCTCCGCAAATTCTGAGGCGTTGTTGCCGGCTTCTTTATTCTAATCATTGGACGAAAAACAAGGCCAACGCTAACTACTGGACTGTGCAGTGCAGAAGACTAGAAATGACACAAATCGAACAGGAAGGCTTGCTATTCGATGTGGACGGCCGATCGCCTCAAGCAGCATCGAAGAGAAAATTCTGGTCTTTGCCCTCTATGCAAACGGGAGTCCGAGTCCACCGCTCTTCTTCTCTCCAAGTGTCAATACACCTTGCGCGTCTGGAAGTTGATCAAAACCCAAACCATCTAGAAGTTCACGCGCAAAAGAACATACGAGCACTGCAGAAAAAGATACAAGAAATAAAACCGAAGGCGCTACCTCCAAAAGGCAGAAACACAAGCAAGCCACTTCAAACGCACACAAGAACTCAACTACAATCAGGTCGAACAGATGACGATCCTATTGGTAGTATTATAGGGTCGAACAGATGACAATCCTGTAACGGCTAGGCAGATTTTTTTTTGGAAAAGGAGGTTAAGACCTTCGGCCTCTACATCAATCGATGCATACAGCCATCTTTATTACTTATTCAACAATGGTCCGACAAGAACATATATTAAGCCATCCGAAGCTTCCACTCACACCTACAAAACGCGATAATGTGAAGTGATCTCACTTCCCGTATCTAAAATCGGTGTCGTCGTTGATCCATCCACATAACGCATCGGAACTAACAACCGGTGCAGCAGACCTAAAACGTATACCACATGCACACGTTTTAGAAGCCGTCATCATCATCGAACCGCTAACCCATCTTCAGGATAGAAATCCGCATCATTCATGCCAGTCCGGCCATCCGTCGAGCCACCACGGCGCCACCTCCCTGCGCTCATCCATTCAGACGGGAAAACTCTATAAGATCTGTCGTGCGTAGCACCTGCCGAACAGGCATGACAATACGTAGCACCTGTCGGCCAGGCATGACCTGACATCACCACCAAAGCTCCATGCAGGACGAAGACGCTCCACGTCCTGCCTCTGTCTCCCAACGCTGCTCCACAAACGATGCTCCCTAGAGAGGAACGACACCCCAATGCCGTCATCGTCCGATCTGGAAACCAGATCCCACGGTTTCCCCGGAGCAGCACGAGTGGATCGACCTCCCTGCGCTCATACATCCAGACGCGAAGACTCTGTAAGATCTTTCATGTGTAGCACCTACCGAACAGACATGACAAAGCGTAGCACCTGTCGGCCACGCATGACCTGACATCACCACCGAAGCTCCGTGCAGGACGAAGACGCTCCACCTCCTGCCTCTGTCTTCCAGCGTTGCTCCAACGATGCTCCCTAGAGAGGACGACACCACAATGCTGCCATCGTCCGATCTGGAAAGCCAGATCATGGGTTTCCCCTGGAGCAGCACGAGTGGATCGACAGTAGTTACAGGACGAAGCCTTCATCAAGGTAACGGCGCAGAACGCCGTCATCGTCCGCCGTCGGTTCGGTTTTCACCGGCAACTATGTCTCCCCGACAGCGCCGGGCTGATAAAATTATGGACCCCGTGCGAAACTCTAAAACGGGACCATATCTCATACACAAAATTGAGCTAATAAATAATTCTAATGTATATGACAGAATAGTTTATATTACAATTGAAGATATTAAGAACCATTCCTATTTAACTTCAAGTTGCATAATGTTTATTTGAACATCATCATTCTTTTGTGGTCTTCAATCGAGGAGGCGAGAACAGGGTTGCTGGGCCCACGGATCCCTAATGACATTTAGTTAGGATTTAGTAGCTAAAATTCATCAGAAATTCATGTCGCAAGTTCACAACAGAAGAATTACACAACGTGAGTCAAAAGGAGGACCGACTCATCAAGCGGCAGGCGGCCTATTTTGGCGATCAACAGATGAATACAAGAATAAGATTGGAGGAACCGTCGTCCATCGCCGGCGTTGGAAGGCAGCGATCGATTTTTTCTGGTATTAGGCTATTCACTTCAGTTCGTAATGGAATTGCGAGGTAGCAGGGACATGAGTACGGACGAAAGTCTGGACGCGATCGTCGCGAACTCGCAATGTTATTCGGAGCTGGTTGGAGTCGCGAGCGACAGAAGCTCACCAGGCCACGATCGAGTTTTTCTTTCTGAATGATCCACGATCCGCTCGTCATACTAATCCGTGATCCAGTCTTGAAATCCGATAGCTAGCTCAACTAACCAACGATCCAGTCGTCTAGCAATTTTTTTAGAATCGCGAGCGAACGCGACAGCGACCGAGCGGCCCTGATTCAGTTCTAATTCCTGACGCTAAGTATATAGGCCTATATAAAACTTTTGAGCCCCCAAAAGATGTGACAGATCTCGAGATCTGATCACCCAGCCTCAGACCGACCACCTCCGACGTAGGAGATGACCACCACCGCCATAATCCTCGTGATGCGATGCAGACCCGGAGTGCCTCCGCAAGCCGTCGCCGAAGCCGACGAGATGCAGCAGATTAAGGACGAGATGCAGCCGCCCGCCTGGACCTGAAGGTCGTAGATCGAGCCCGAGACCTATCCCGGCCGCCGCTATCGTCTTCTCCTACCAACCCTGCCGATTGCAGCAGAGTCCCCCCGACGCGCCCGGCCATCGTTGGCCGCCATCCTCGTCATAAGGGATCCAGGTCTGGCCCCCGTCGCCTTAGATCTCCGGACGCACGCCACAGGGCCTTCGCCAACGACGTTGCGTGCGGCGGCAAAAGGAGTGAAATGCGCGGGGGTCGAGGGGAATTGGACGGAGACAGCCCGGTGCAGCCCGGCTAGGCAGATAGCACACACCAACTCAGCTACCTAGAGAAAAGCAACATTCTAAGCTCGACAATGAATCTATTCATCCATGCAGGCATTTCAATCAGAAGAAAGGTATACTGGGCAGTTTAGGCACATCTCACAGTACTCTACTCCATGTATTACTTACTTAGCAACATCAGTGATATTCCTTAGCACTACAAAAACATCATATCACTCCAATTAGGCAAACTTACTTAGAGGATGCCTGATACGTTTTAGTCCCATAACTAAAAGTAATGAGACTAAAACTTGCTAGTCTCACCCATGCTTGGATCCAAATACTAAAGAGACTAAAATCAAGTTAATGAGCATTTATTATCCTTCAAACCCTCCAATCCAGAACTTGTCTGATGAGTTAAATGAGGAGAGAGAGGACTAATACACATTTTAGTAGGGGTACCCCTGACTAAAATATTTTAGCTTCAAGATTTGTTTTAGCCTCTCTTTAGTCAGGGTTGTTTAGAACTTTAGCTTCTTAAAGAGACTAGTTTTAGTCAGACTAGTTTTAATCCCTTGGATCCAAGCACCCTCTTAGCTAAGTACATTTCATCAAATTTATGTAAAGCTGACAGGCAAACTTGAGAATCTATAACTGTAAACACAACAATATCAGTACAGCATGTCACGCCTGTTTCTGAATGTTGCACCTGTATTTATGTATCCTGATTCAGTTAACAATAAAATAAGAACACTAATAATAAAGAGTGCATATATATATGAAAAGATAGAGAGCAGAACTCTACTACACAGCAGTAACCAGTAAGACTGAAATTAAATAAAACCATCTTAGTTCAAATAGGAAGTTTGATTAAAACTAACATCAAACAGGTAACGTAACTGGAAAAAGACTAAATTCAGACAACGCAGCAGCTGTTGTCATAGCAAGGTTATACTGGCATGTCTACATTCCATGTGAAAACTGAGATTGCAAGACAAAAGATGGTTGTTCTATCAGCTTCCGATGATTCCAATTCAAACTGACATCTGGATGACGCTCTTATGATCTAGTTAACTCGACATCGGTGAAGTAACAACTTGACCTGAAATGCAAAGATAATTTTAGAAACTAGAAACCAAAGCCACCTATCACAAAATATAACAAGTTATTGATCATCTGGAAGTGACATGGGTAAATAAATGCATTTTTTTCACTATTACACATGGAAATGGTGAAATTTTATATGATCATGATTCATGCATTTGAACATAACCAAATAATTGGCCCATTCTGCAAAACCATTCAGGAGAGGAAAACCAATGGCAGTTAAGTTTGCCAACCAAACTGAATAACTGATTATATATTAAATTTTCAAGTCTTTTGTGCAAAGTGATGGTGACAGGTGACCTAACAAGAAACAATAATTACTTGCCACATAGTACTCACCTATTTTCCCTCTCAACATAATTAATCATTCTTCACCTACAACACATATACAATATCGTTGATTCTGACAATATGTAGTGTCCGAGAAAATTGAACAATTACAAGTCAACAACCAAATCGTTCTATCTGAACTTTAGAAACAGTATAGGGATATCCCAATAAACAAGATGGAGCTACAACTTGATCCAGTCTTTTATGTAATCAAATCAGAAATAAAGAAGGGTTAAGCAATGACACCTTGACAATACTAACATAATTTCTCAGCACTAACTTTTATGGAAAATTTGAACTACTTTATCATGTACTAGCTTCATTAGGCATCAAATCATGATTTGGGTGAGCAATCTACACTTTTAATTAAATAGCTATAAGTCTGTGGAAGTAGAACCAAAAGAAATATATATATTAAACAGATCAAATAGGAGATTACCTACTCCATTGTATCAAGCACCTTGAAATTTCTTATCATCGTCTGGAGCAGGCAGAGGTGCCAACCGCATGAAGAACGGAAACGCAGGACCTCTGTGAGGCTCAGTCGACTTGTTGGGGAATAATTCCAGCTTTGTGGTGTTCAGATTTAGCACAGGCAGATATGAATGGGGCTTCCTTATGGACCAAAACTCCATGTACACATAGCCGGCCTTCATTGCCAGGATGCGCACGCGCTTCATCCACTCCTCACGACGAAGCTTCTTCAAGTATCCAAACTGACTCAGCAACGAAACCTCCTTCTTGAGCCTCCACTCAGCATTGCTGCCACGGACCCAGAGCTGTACGCACTGCTCTTTGCTGGACACAATGCAGAGCCCGCCGTGCTCCGCCATGTCCGCGACACAGTACGATTCGCCAGCAGGGAATGGCAGCTTGATAACCGACCACGCCATTGCTTCCATGTCCAGCACCAAGATCTTCTCGTCGTCCTTGCAGTACTGGGACTTCTTGGTGTCCGACCGCCAGTACACGTAGCGGCCCGCGGGCATGCCGTCGCCGCAGCATGGGGTAAAGTTATACGCCGCACGGTTCGTATCGGGCGTCTCAGACATGTCCCATTCGCGGGTGTGGGAGGAGAAGACGGCGGCGCGTGACCTGGCCCAGTGCGCCATGCCGATGACCCGGAACGAGGCGTCGGCATCGTCCGCCAAGATGGCGTAGCGGACGATGTGGGACGAATAGCGCCAGGGGTGTGGAGGTCGGAAGAAGACGGCCGTCCGCGCGAGGGGGTCATACACGGCGAGATCCAACGCATAGCGGCCGCGGGAAAGGAGGAGGAGGCCGCCGTCGCAGCCGCGGAGGCGCCACTCGTCGTAGTAGTTCCCTTGGTCGTCGTCATGCGAATCCATGTCGGGGAGGTCTTCGAAGAAGAAGTCGCCGTCAACGGCGGCGGAGACCACATCAGGATTACGGGATTTGGCGGGGATGAAGCGGAGGTTATGGCGGTGGTGAGGAACGGGCATGTCGCTGCGGTCGGTGAGGATGAAGCCGACGAGTGGGGGCCTGCGAAGGGACTGGAAGCGGCAGTAGATGGCTGGGACGCGGGCTACTCGGCCCCAGCTCTTGCAGGCGAGGGCGGCGCTGGCAAGCGACGCCATGTCGGGGAGGCGGGGGAAGATCTCGCCCAGGAGATCATCGCCTAGAGCGGCCACCGGCGGCGCCGGCGAGGTCTTCGTCTTCTTGGCGCTCTGGATCCCGTTTCTCTCCCATGGTTCCATAGAGGACTGCTTCTCGAGAGAATTCGCTTTTCATGGATCACATTTCTCTCGGCTCATTCTCTTATAAGGGGATTTTAGTTGTGATTTTGGCGCCCGAAATTTTACTATTCGCGCCAAGCTACTTTTCACTGCCCCAGGCCCGCCTGATTCACATCTTAGACCGATCTAAATTCAGGAGTACGAGTAATATTTAAGAAGAAGCAAATTACTCGATCGGGATTGTTACATTTCTAAGTCATATGTGGAGATTCATATAATCACTTGACTGAGACGACTAGATCTAGCTACACCCTTACTCGATTTAACGAGTGAGAAACCGGACGCAAATATATGCATAAGAGCATCTCTAATAGATGATGTATATTTTGGTGCTTCAAGTTGTTGATGGTTCAAATTTAAAGCACCAAAAATGCTTTTTTACATCTCCGAAAAGGCTCAACTCTAAGAGATGATCCAAAACTGAGATGTAAGAAAAAGAACAACTCCAACAGATGGTCCAAAACCGGACTTGCACGTCGGCGTCTTCTTCGGCGCCAGCGGGGAGTGGGCGGCGGCGTGCGGCGCCAGCCGGGAGGAGACGGAGGCGTGCGGTGCGAGCAGGGCAGGCGGAGGACAGACCGGAGCCGGAGCCGGAGGCGGAGGCGGCCGGAGAGGAGGCCGGCGAGGTCGGGGTGGAGGCGGACGGAACGGGGCACACAAGTTCGGGGCGGAGCGAAGGCGGACGCGGCGGGGTGGAATCTGCGGAGGGGGGAGGGACTCGATCTACGGCGGGGCGGCGTCCGTGAGCTGCGGTGGGGCGGCGACCGAGCGGGGAGTGTTGGGGAACGTTGCATGGGAAACAAAAAAAAATCTTACGTACACGAAGACCTATCATGGTGATGATCATCTACGAGAGGGAGATCGGATCCACATAGCCTTGTAGATCGCTAAGCGGAAGCGTTGATAAATGCGGTTGATGTAGTGGTACGTGTTCACGATCCGTCCCACGAACTGTCCCACGATCCGTCCCACGAACCGTCTCACGATCAAGTGTCGAACGGACGGCACCTCCGCGTTCCGCACACGTACAGCTTGATGACGATCTCCGCCTTCTTGATCCAGCAAGAGGGGCGGGGAAGTAGATGAGTTCTCCGACAACGTGACGGCGCACCGGTGATGACGATGATCTATTCCTGCACGGATCCGTCCGAGCTCCACAGAAAAGCGATCTAGAGGAAGAACTATGATCTACAGGAGAGGGCAACACGTGGCAAAGTTGTATCTCAAAAGCCCTAAACCTCTAGTATATATAGGAGGAGGGAGGAGGCAGCCTTGGCGCCACAAGGGAGGAGCCCTTGGGTCGGCCGAAGTGGAGGAGGGAGGAGTCCTCCTCCAATCCCACTTGGATTAAGACTCCTTCCTTAATTTCCCACCTCTTTTGGATTTTTCCACTTTTTCCTCATGGGCTTTTCTTGGATGACTTTGTCAGCCCATTATGCCTTATTGTGCATCCAATAAACCCACGTGGACCCCTTGGGGCGTGGTGGGCCCACCCAGTGGGCCCCCGGAACCCATTCGTCACTCCCGGTACACTCTGGGCAATGCCCAAAAACCTTCCGGGATCCAAATACCAACTTCCTATATATCAATCTTTGTTTCCGGACCATTCCGGAACTCCTCGTGACGTCCTTGATATCATCCGGGACTCCGAACAAAACTTCGGTCACCAACACATATAACTCAACTATACCAAAACGTCATCGAACCTTAAGTGTGCAGACCCTGCGGGTTCGAGAACCATGTAGACATGATCTGTGACACTCTCTGGTCAATAACCAACAGCGGGACCTGGATGTCCATATTGGCTCCTATATATTCTACAAAGATCTCTGTCGGTTGAACCTCTATGTCAAGGATTCATATAATCCTGTATACTATTCCCTTTGTCCTTCGGTATGTTACTTGCCTGAGATTCGATCGTCGGTATCACCATACCTAGTTCAATCTCGTTACCGGAAAGTCTCTTTACTCGTTCCGTAATACAAGATCCCGTAACTAACTCCTTAGTCACATTGCTTGCAAGTCTTGTGGTGTTGTTGTATTATCGAGTGGGCCCCGAGATACCTCTCCGTCACACGGAGTGACAAATCCCAGTCTTGATCCATGCCAACCCAACAGACACCTTTGGAGATACCTGCAGAGGACCTAACTTTCTCGACATGAACAACCTCCTGTGGTTGGCTTGAGCTACCAGCCTCAGATGAACGGTACCTCTTCATGCTGCTACAGCTAGGATTCGTCCTATGCTCCTAAGGAGCCGAGCTGCCAACTCCTAAGATCAAAAACACAACCAAACAAAAGCACTAAAGAACAACAATGAGAACACGACATCAAGACACAAAGATAGTCGAGAAAGAAATGATGACCAAGAAGAAAAAGTGTGAAAAAGGCCAGCACAGGGCGGTAGTACCGCTGACACGGGCGATACTATCGCTAATGAGCGGTAGTACCGCTCGCACGAGCGGTAGTACCGCTTAGGGCTGGAACCATGGGGTGAAAACCTCCATAGGTCAGATGCGGTACTACCGGGGATGCCTTGAACACAAAATTTCTATAAGATCAACATATCTAAACTCACGCTATCATCCACACCCCTCACATGCTGCAAATCGGAACCAAAAAGACCTAGATACATCTCATATTGTCCAAGACCTAGATCTGAAAAAGATACCAGAAGAGAAGAAGAACAGGGACAATACGGGTATCCGTGGCAAGAGGAGAGGGTGGAGAACGATTCTTCCGGTTGAAGTTGCGAATGGGTGGCCGAAAACGGAGATCGGGGGCGGCCACCGGAGCCTTGGGGTTGCCTCGAGAGAGACACCCACGAGGATGAGTGGGGGTGAATCGGTATGGGGAGAGAAAACTGCTCGTGCCCGGCCCCATACCCCCCCGGTGGAGAAGTCTAAGCAGTTGTACCGCTTTCCCGACGGTAGTACCGCCTGGGCGGCGGTAGTACCGCTCTAGATGACCCAAAAATAGGGAAAATCAAACCAACATGATGTAAAAGATATAAAGTCATGTCAAGGGGATGAGTTCACTCCAATTTGTAAAATAAAAATAGAGAGATAACAACTTGGAGTGAAACAAACAAACGTGAGAAGTTCCCGTGAGACAAGTGCCATAAGGAGGGGGCGGTGGCTGAAGCCACCTATATTTGAGTTAGTAGGTATGGCACTGCGAAGATTTTAACCTTGGGCCCAAGACCATAACTCGTCATTGAGGCACAAGTGTCATTGATGATGACTAATGTGAACAACCGGATCGTTTTATGCATAGGGGGAGGGAGAGTTCATTGAAAGAACAACACTCCCCCTAAATCCATGCCTACACCTAAACAATATAAAATGATCAGAGTGGTGGGGTGTGCCTAGTTTCAATCCACGTTGCTCAAATAAATGATATTTAGCTCATTGCTTATGATGGATCGATAGAAGATGTGTCTAGAGGGAGGGTGAATAGACTACTTGTCAAGATAAAAATCCTAGCCTTACCAACTCTGATAGAGGGCAGAATTTCGGCAATACTAACAAGTCTAGTACACCCTACACATGCTAGTCAACATATATGGCAGCGGGAAAGTAAAGAATTTGCACATGTAAAGGAGTAGAGTTTAGGAGATCAAACGCAAATAGGTTGACACGGCAAATTTTGGCATGGTTTCGATATGTGGAGCTATGGTACGTCCATGTTAGTGGAGACTTCAGCCCACGGAGGGTAACGGTTGCGAGAGTCCACAGAGGGATCCACCCACGAAGGGTCCATGAAGAAGCAGCCTTGTCTATTCCACCACGGCTTCCACCCACGAAGGACTAGCCTTACTCATGGTAGATCTTCACGAAGTAGGTGATCACATTGCCCTTACAAACATCTTGATTCAACTCCACAACACGAAGTAGGAGGCTACCAAGCGACACCTAACCAATCTAGGAAGCACCACCCTCCAAAAGGTAATAGATGTGGTGGAACAATGAACTCCTTGCTCTTGTGCTTCTAAAGATAGTCTCCTCAATACAAAGTCATGTTGGGGAATGTTGCATGGGAAACAAAAAAATTCCTACGCACACAAAGACCTATCATGGTGATGTCCATCTACGAGAGGAGATTTGGATCTACGTACCCTTGTAGATCGCACAGCAGGAAGCGTTAAGAAACGCGGTTGATGTAGTGGAACGTCCTCACGTCCCTCGATCTGCCCCACGAACCATCACACGAACCGTCCCACGATCCGTTCCGATCTAGTGCCGAACGGACGGCACCTCCGCGTTCAGCACACGTACAGCTTGATGATGATCTCGGCCTTCTTGATCCAGCAAGCAAGACGGAGAATTAGATGAGTTCTCCGGCATCATGACGACGCTCCGGTGATGGTGACGATCTACTCCTGCAGGGCGCCGCCCGAGCTCCGTAGAAATACGATCTAGAGGAAGAACTATGGTGTCTAGATCTGAGTTGCACGTGGCAAAGTTGTCTCAAATCAGCCCTAAATCACCACTATATATAGGAGGGAGGGGGAGGAGGCTTGCCTTGAGGGCCAAGACCACAAGGGTGTGCCGGCCAGGGAGGAGAGGAGGAATCCTACTCCAATTAGGATTGGAAACTGGAGTCCTTCTCTTCCTTCCCACCTCCTTTTTTTTCTTTGGTTTTCTTCTCTTCGTGCCAAGGCTCTCTTGGGTTGTCCCACTAGCCCACTAAGGGCTGGTGCTCCACCCCTAAAGCCATTGGGCTTCCCCCGGGTGGGTTGCCCCCCTCCCGGTGAATTTCCAAAACCCATTCGTCACTCCCGGTACAATGCCGGTAATGCCCGAAAACATTCTGGTAACCAAATGAAACCATCATATATATATCAATCTTCGTCTCCGGACCATTCGGAAACCCTCATGACGTCCGTGATCTCATCCGGGACTCCGAACCACATTCGGTAACCACACATATAACTCAACTATACTAAATCAACATCGAACCTTAAGTGTGCAGACCCTGCTTGTTCGAGAACTATGTAGACATGCCCCGAGGCACTCCTCGGTCAATATCCAATAGTGGGACCTGGATGCCCATATTGGATCCTACATATTCTCCGAAGATCTTATCGGTTGAACCTTAGTGTCAAGGATTCATATAATCCCGTATGTCATTCCCTTTGTCCTGCGGTATGTTACTTGCCCGAGATTCGATCGTCGGTATCCGCATACCTATTTAAATCTCGTTACCGACAAGTCTCTTTACTCGTTCCGTAATACAAGATACCGTGACTTACACTTAGTCACATTGCTTGCAAGGCTTGTGTGTGATGTTGTATTACTGAGTGGGGCCCGAGATACGTCTCCGTCACACGGAGTGACAAATCCCAGTCTTGATCCATACTAACTCAACGGACACCTTCGGAGATACATGTAGAACACCTTTATAGTCACCTAGTTACGTTGTGACGTTTGATGCACACAAGGTATTCTTCCGGTGCCAGTGAGTTATATGATCTCATGGTCATAGGAACAAATACTTGACACGCAGAAAACAATAGCAATAAAACGACACGATCAATATGCTACGTTCATAGTTTGGGTATAGTCCATCACATGATTCTCCTAATGATGTGATCCAGTTATCAAGTGACAACACTTGCACATAGCCAGAAAACCTTTAATATCATTGATCAACTGGCTAGCCAACTAGAGGCTTGCTAGGGACATTATTTTGTCTATGTATCCACACATGTATCTATGTTTTCATTCAATACAATTATAGTGTGGATAATAAACGATTATCTTTAAACAGGAAATATAATAATAACTATTTATCCTTGCCTCTAGGGCATATTTCCAAGAGTCTCCCACTTTCACTAGAGTCAATAATCTAGTCCTCACATTGCCATGCGATTTACATTGTAATAAATCGAACACCCATACAGTTCTGGTGTTGATCATGTTTTGCCCGTGGAAGAGGTTTAGTCAACGGGTCTGCTACATTCAAATCCGTGCGCACTTTGCAAATATTCACGTCCTCTCCTTCGACATAGTCACGGATGAGGTTGAAGCGTCGTTTTATGTGTGTGGTATTCTTGTGAAACCTTGGTTCCTTTGCTAAGGCAATGGCACCAGTGTTGTCACATAACAAACTTAATGGACCTAGTGCGCTCGACACAACTCCAAGGTCTGTCATGAACTGCTTCATCCACACACCCTCCTTTGTTGCCTCCGAGGCAGCCATGTACTCCGCTTCGCATGTAGAATCTGCTACGACGCTCTGCTTGGAACTGCACCAGCTTACTGCACCCCCATTAAGAATAAATACGTATCCGGTTTGCGACTTAGAGTCATCCAGATCGGTGTCAAAACTTGCATCGACGTAACCTTTTACGACGAGCTCTTTGTCACCTCCATAAACGAGAAACATTTCCTTAGTCCTTTTCAGGTACTTCAGAATATTCTTAACCGCCGTCTAGTGATCCACCCCTGGATTACTCTGAAACCTGCCTGCCATACTTATGGCCAAGCTGACGTCTGGTCTAGTGCACAACATTGCATACATGATAGAACCTACGGTGAAGCGTAGGGGACAGAACTCATTTGTTCTCTATCTTCCGCAGTTGCTGGGCACCGAGTCTTACTCAATTTTATACCTTGTAATACTGGCAAGAACCCTTTCTTGGACTGATCCATTTTGAACTTCTTCAAAACTTTATCAAGGTATGTGCTTTGTGAAAGTCCTATCACGCGTCTCGATCTATCCCTATAGATCTTAATGCCTAGAATGTAAGCAACTTCTCCTAGGTCCTTCATAGAGAAACTTTTATTCAAGTAATCCTTTATGCTCTCCAAAAGTTCCATGTCGTTTCCAATCAGCAATATGTCATCCACATATAATATTAGAAATGCCACAGGGCTCCCACTCACTTTCTTGTAAATTCAAGATTCCCCAACCACTTGTATAAACCCAAATGCTTTGATCACCTCATCAAAGCGCTTATTCCAACTCCGAGATGCTTGCACCAGTCCATAAATGGATCGCTGGAGCTTGCATACTTTGTTAGCATTCTTTGGATCGACAGAACCTTCGGGTTAGATCATATACAACTCTTCCTTAAGAAAACCGTTAAGGAACGCCATTTTGACATCCATCTGCCAGATTTCATAATCGTAAAAGGCAGATATTGCTAACATGATTCGGAAGGACTTAAGCATCGCTACCGCTGAGAATGTCTCATCGTAGTCAACTCCTTGAACTTGTGAAAAACCCTTTGCCACAAGTCGAGCTTTATAAACGGTCACATTACCGTCTGCGCCCGTCTTTTTCTTAAAGATCCATTTGTTCTGAATAGCCTTGCAGCCTTCAGGTAGTACTTCCAAAGTCCACACTTTGTTCTCGTACATGGATCCTATCTCGGACTTCATGGCCTCCAGCCATTTGTTGGAATCCGGGCCCACCATTGCTTCTTCATAATTCGCAGGTTCATTGTTGTCCAACAACATAATTGATAAGACAGGATTACCATACCACTGAGGAGCAGTACGTGATCTTGTCGACCTGCGAGGTCCGATAGGAACTTGATCCGAAGTTTCATGATCATCATCATCAACTTCCTCCTCAACCGGCGCCGCAGCAACAGGGGTTTCCCCTTGTCCCGCGCCACCATCTAGAGGGATTATAGGTTCGTCAACCTCATCAAGTTCTATCTTCCTCCCACTCAATTCTCTCGAGAGAAACTCCTTCTCAAGAAAAGCTCCATTTTTAGCAACAAACACTTTGCCCTCAGATTTGAGATAGAAGGTATACCCAACCGTCTCTTTTGGGTAACCTATGAAGACACACTTTTTCGTTTTGGGTTCCAGCTTTTCAGGCTGAAGCTTTTTGACATAAGCATCACATCCCCAAACTTTAAGAAACGACAATTTCGGTCTTTTGCCAAACCACAGTTCGTATGGTGTCGTCTCAACGGATTTTGATGGTGCCCTATTTAAAGTGAATGTAGTTGTCTCTAATGCATAACCCCAAAACGATAACGGGAAATTGGTAAGAGACATCATAGATCGCACCATCTTTAGTAAAGTACAATTACGACGTTCGGACACACCATTACGCTGTGGTGTTCCAGGCAGTGTCAACTGTGAAATAATTCCACATTGTCTTAAGTGAGCACCAAACTCGAAACTCACATATTCACCCCCACGATCAGACTGTAGGAACTTGATCTTCTTGTTATGGTGATTTTCAACTTCACTCTGAAATTGCTTGAACTTTTCAAACGTTTCAGACTTGTGTTTCATCAAGTAGACATAACTATATCTACTCAAATCGTCAGTGAAGGTGAGAAAATAACGATATCCGCCGCGAGCCTCCACACTCATCAGACCGCAGACATCGGTATGTATGATTTCCAACAAGTCACTTGCACGCTCCATTGTTCCGGAGAACGGAGTCTTAGTCATCTTGCCCATGTGGCATGGTTCGCACGTGTCAAGTGAATCAAAGTCAAGTGACTCCAAAAGTCCATCGGAATGGAGTTTCTTCATGCGCTTTACACCAATATGACCTAAGCAGCAGTGCCACAGAAACATGGCCCTATCATTGTTAACTCTAACTCTTTTGGTCTCAGTGTTATGTATATGCGTATCATCGCTATCAAGATTCAATATGAACAATCCTCTCACATTGGGTGCATGACCATAAAACATATTACTCATAGAAATAGAACAACCATTATTCTCTGATTTAAACGAGTAACCGTCTCGCAATAAACAAGATCCAGATATAATGTTCATGCTTAACGCAGGCACTAAATAACAATTATTTAAGTTCATAACTAATCCTGATGGTAACTGAAGTGAAACTGTGCCGACGACGATTGCATCAACCTTGGAACCATTTCCCACGGGCATCGTCACTTCATCCTTTGCCAGCCTTCGCTTATTCCGCAGTTCCTGTTTCGAGTTGCAAATATGAGCAATAGAACTAGTATCGAATACCGAGGCACTACTACGAGAGCTTGTTAAGTACACATCAATAACATGTATATCGAATATACCTGATTTTTCCTTGGCCGCGTTCTTATCAGCCAAATACTTGGGGCAGTTGCGCTTCCAGTGACCCATACCTTTGCAATAATAACACTTTGTTTCACGCTTAGGTCCAGCTTTGGGTTTCTTCGTCGGATTGGCAACAGGCTTGCCGCTCTTCTTGGAATTACCCTTCTTTCCTTTGTTGTTTCTCTTGAAACTAGTGGTCTTATTCACCATCAACACTTGATGCTCTTTACGGAGTTCTGACTCCGCGACTTTCAGCATCGCGAATAACTTGCCGGGTGATTGAACAATTCTGTCAGTGATAGCCTCTTGCGGGAGTTCAATTCCCAGCTCAGCTAGACGGTTTGAGTACCCACACATTTTGAGCACTTGTTCACTGATAGACGAATTCTCCTCCATCTTGCAAGCATAGAATTTATCAGAGGTCTCATACCTCTCGATCCGGGTGTTCTTCTGAAAGATAAACTTCAACTCCTCGAACATCTTAAATGCTCCATGACGCTCAGAGAGACGTTGAAGTCCCGGCTCTAAGCCATACAAGACTGCAGATTGAACTACTGAGTAGTCCTCCTTATGGGTTAACCAAGCATTCTTAACATCTTGGTCAGCCGTAGCGGGTGGTTCATCTCCTAGCGCAGCATTAAGGACATAATCCTTCTTCCCAGCTTGCAGGAGCAACTTAAGAGTACGAGCCCAGTCTACAAAGTTGCTTCCATCATCTTTCAACTTAGCTTTCTCTAGGAACGTATTTAAATTTAGGGTGACTGTCGCGTGAGCCATTGATCTATAACACAAATATTTCAAAGTGGACTTAGACTATGTTCAAGATAATTAGAGTTTAACTAATCAAATTACTTGCTAAACTACCACTCAAAAAGTACATCTCTCTAGTCATTTGAGTGGTACATGATCCAAATTCACTAACTCAAGTCCGATCATCACGTGAGTTGAGAATAGTTTCAGTGGTAAGCATCTCTATGCTAATCATATCAACTATACGATTCATGCTTGACCTTTCGATCTCATGTGTTCCGAGGCCATGTCTGCACATGCTAGGCTCGTCAAGCTTAACCCGAGTGTTCCGCGTGTGCAACTGTTTTGCACCTGTTGTATGTGAACGTTGAGTCTATCACACCCGATCATCACGTGGTGTCTCGAAACGATGAACTGTAGCAATGGTGCACAGTCAGGGAGAACACAATTTCGTCTTGAAATTTTAGTGAGAGATCACCTCATAATGCTACCATCGTTCTAAGCAAAATGAGGTGCATAAAAGGATTAACATCACATGCAATTCATAAGTGACATGATATGGCCATCATCACGTGCTTCTTGATCTCTCTCACCAAAGCACCGGCACGATCTTCTTGTCATTGGCGCCGCATCATGATCTTCATCAACGTGTCGACATCGGGGTTGTCGTGCTACTTATGCTATTACTACTAAAGCTACGTCCTAGCAATATAGTAAACGCATCCGCAAACACAAACGTTAGTTGAAAGACAACCATATGGCTCCTAACGGTTGTCGTACCATCGACGTGCAAGTCGATATTAACTATTACAACATGATCATCTCATACATCCAATATATCACATCACGTCATTGGCCATATCATATCACAAGCATACCCTGCAAAAACAAGTTAGACGTCCTCTAATTTGTTGTTGCATGTTTTACATGGCTGCTATGGGTATCTAGTATGATCGCATCTTACTTACGCAAAACCACAACGGAGATGTGCAAAATGCTATTTAACCTATCCAAGGACCGCCTCGGTCAAAATCAATTCAACTAAAGTTGAATAAAATGACACCCGCCAGTCATCTTTATGCAACGAGGTTGCATGTCAGTCGATGAAACCAGTCTTACGTAAGCGTACGAATAATGTCGGTCCGGGCCGCTTCAATCCAACAATACCGCCGAATCGAGAAAAGACTAAGGAGGGCAGAAAATGGAACATCACTATCCACAAAACCCTTTGTGTTCTACTCGAGATAACATCTTCGCATGAACCTAGCTCATGATGCCAATGTTTGGGAACGTTGCATGGGAGACAAAAAAATTCCTACGCACACGAAGACTTATCATGGTGATGTCCATCTACGAGAGGACATTTGGATCTACGTACCCTTGTAGATCGCACAGCAGGAAGCATTAAGAAATGCGGTTGATGTAGTGGAACGTCCTCACGTCCCTCGATCCGCCCCACGAACCGTCCCGCGATCCGTCCCACGATCCGTTCCGATCTAGTGCCGAACGGACGACACCTCTGCGTTCAGCACACGTACAGCTCGACGATGATCTCGGCCTTCTTGATCCAGCAAGCAAGACGGAGAAGTATATGAGTTCTCCGACAGCGTGACGGTGCTCCGGTGGTGGTGACTATCTACTCCTGCAGGGCTCCGCCCGACCTCCGCAGAAACACGATCTAGAGGAAGAACTATGGTGTCTAGATCTGAGTTGCATGTGGCAAAGTTGTCTCAAATCAGCCCTAAATCACCACTATATATAGGAGGGAGGACGAGGAGGCTTGCCTTGAGGGCCAAGCCCTCAAGGGTTCACCGGCCAGGGAGGAGAGGAGGAATCCTACTCCAATTAGGATTGGAAAGTGGAGTCCTTCTCTTCCTTCCCACCTCCCCTTTTTTTTCTTTGGTTTTCTTCTCTTGGCGCCAAAGCCCTCTTGGGATGTCCCACCAGCCCACTAAGGGCTGGTATGCCACCCCTAAGGCCATTGGGCTTCCCCTGGGTGGGTTTCCCACCTCCCGATGAACTTCCGGAACCCATTTGTCACTCCCCCTACAATGCCGGTAATGCCCGAAAACCTTCCGGTAACCAAATGAAACCATCCTATATATCAATCTTTGTTTCCGAACCATTCCGGATACCCTCGTGACGTCTGTGATCTCATACGGGACTCCGAACAACATTTGGTAACCACACATATAACTCAACTATACTAAAACATCATCGAACCTTAAGGGTGCAGACCCTGCTTGTTCGAGAACTATGTAGACATGCCCCGAGTCACTCCTCGGTCAATATCCAATAGCGGGACCTGGATGACCATATTGGATCCTACATATTCTCCGAAGATCTTATCGGTTCAACCTCAGTGTCAAGGATTCATATAATCCCGTATGTCATTCCCTTTGTCCTTCGGTATGTTACTTGCCCGAGATTCGATCGTCGGTATCCGCATACCTATTTCAATCTCGTTACCGGCAATTTTCTTTACTTGTCCCGTAATACAAGATCTCGTGACTTACACTTAGTCACATTGCTTGCAAGGCTTGTGTGTGATGTTGTATTACTGAGTGGGCCCCGAGATACCTCTCCGTCACACGGAGTGACAAATCCCAGTCTTGATCCATACTAACTCAACGGACACCTTCGAAGATACTTGTAGAACACCTTTATAGTCACCCAGTTACGTTGTGACATTTGATGCACACAAGGTTTTCCTCCGGTGCCAGTGAGTTATATGATCTTATGGTCATAGGAACAAATACTTGACACGCAGAAAACAATAGCAATAAAACGACACGATCAATATGCTACGTTCATAGTTTGGGTCTTGTCCATCACATGATTCTCCTAATGATGTGATCCAGTTATCAAGTGACAACACTTGCACATAGCCAGAAAACCTTGACTATCATTGATCAACTGGCTAGCCAACTAGAAGCTTGCTAGGGACATTGTTTTGTTTATGTATCCACACATGTATCTATGTTTTCATTCAATACAATTATACCATGGATAATAAACGATTATCTTTAAACAGGAAATATAATAATAACTATTTATCGTTGCCTATAGGGCATATTTCCAACAAGTCATTCTCTCACACGATAAGCATGGGTAGTTGAGATTGATTTGGTGGAAAGCAGCTTGGGGTGGCTAGAGATCAAGTTTCAAATGATTGGATTGGAATATCTTGGTCTGAACACATGAGTAGGTGGATCGCTCTCAGAAAAATGGATTTGGAAAGGAAGTGTGTGTTATGAGTGCTTCTCCCACGAATGAGAGGTGGGTGAAGGGGTATATATAGGCATCACACAAAATCCAACTGTTACATCTAAAGTGACAAACTCGATGGTACCGACATGTTCTAAAGGTATGGACTTTTGAATCTCGGGGAGACTGATATGTGGAACTTGATGGCACCAAAATGGTGGCTAACGGTCAGATGAGAAAACTCGATGACACCGATACTCAAACTCGAAAATTCCGATTTTGTGTACCGAGGCAACCGAAAGTTGGTCACCCAAACTTGGTAGCACCGATGTGGTTTTCGATTGCACCGATTTGGTGGGAATAGATAGTGTTTCTGCCTGAGCTCATACTCGGTGGGTCCAAAATATGAAAGTTGGTGACACCGAATTTGAGTATGTGGTATTGGACAGAATGGTTATGTGGGAAAAATGACTAAGTATTTTGGTGGCTAACTTTGAGCACTTGAGCAATCAGTTCATTTTAATACCTCACCCCCTTTTAATAGTATTGGCTTTCCTATGGACTCAAAAGTGATTTCTCACAAATATAAAATTAAGAGTCTTCTAGCTTGAAGCTTGATTCAATCCTAATCCTTTCTTGCATCAAAGGGCATCTCCACATAAGCCTTAGCCAAAGCTCTCTATGGACTATTCGTGAAATATACTAGGTAAAAGTGTTAGTCCAAGAGACAATGTATGTTGTCATGAATTATCAAAATCACCAAGGGGGAATATGTGCTTTCAATCTACCCCTTTGTGGTAATTGATGACAACATACAATCAAAGCTTCAAATAAAGATAAACATTAGAATATGATAGCTTTGAAAGATATATGACTAGTATAAGTTCCCCCTAAATGTGTGCAATCCGTTTTAAAGGATAATTGCTTGGGACTGCATGGGCACACACAAGGTCGAAGGACAAGACAAGCCACATAGATCTTGGTTATATGCATCAAACATAGATGAATGAAGGGCTTCCATGTTCATGACTCACTCTTGCAAACAATATGTGCAAGAAACAAGAGATCATCATGAGCAGGAATATGATGCATATACTTACCTTGAGGATCTTGAGCATCTTAGCAGTAGGAGCACACTTGGGAAAACAAATGTTAGAAAACACAAGAGTATTCTATTGTAAAGATGCAAAGAGCTTCAAAGGTACCAAGATATTTAAATACATATTTCAAATAGGATTTGATGATAGATATGTCTCCAAAAGAAATAAGAAATTTCTTCCCTAAGAATGAATATGTAGGATTACCTCTCCCCCTGAATCATAGCATCTAGATATTGGGAGTAGGTAGGGTAAGGCAAGTTCAATCTCTCAAATATGTAAAGCAATGATGGAAACAATTTTACCTCTCTCCCCCTTAATATGTAAGGTGTGATACATCTCCCTTTAGGTAGATATCCCCTTAGGCAAACCTTCCCTTAGGAACATATATCTCCCCTTATTGATATTTCTCCCTCTTTTAGTAAGCTTATTGTTAATATTTCGCCCCTATAAATAGGTTCATTGGAAGCTTTGATATTTATCCCCCTTTGTCATAAATTTCCAAAAAGGTCATATGGTAAGGGCTCATTGAGAGAAAGGTATCCTTGATATTTCTCTCTTTGATGAGGGTTCCTTGAAACCCCCCCTTAGATAGTAGGTAAGGATTCATGGAATGTTCTCCCCCTTTAATACGAATTAGAGTTCCTCTAACTATCTCCCCCTATGATAGAGATCCTAGATAATTCTCCCTTTAATAATGTATGGTATCATTGAGGTTTTCTCCTCCTAGCGAAGTTTTCTCCCCCCTAGAAAACAATGATAAGACGATTTTGTGTTAAAAAAGTCTAGGAAGATCTTAGAAGGAAATTAAACATGGGATCATTGATATTCTTTATCCTCCTAAGGCAAAGGACCAGATAAAATCAGATAGACAAAGGCAGTGAAAATACCGGAGTCACTGAGGCAAAGTAGTTTGGTAGAACCGAGAATGAGAGTTGAGCCTGGGGGAGGAATCAGTTGGAACAAGTTTTCTTGATCGATGAAACCGACTTGCAAAGAAAATCAACTCCTTAACAGAAAATTTTCTCCGATTTTAAAAGGAAATAAAATAAGATACCAATTGTAAGAGATTTTTTTTGAAAGAATGCATACATATAGATGAGAGTTGAATGGTTCCAAGAAAGTGTGCAAAGAGAAATGTGAACCATACAAGATTCTCCATCTAGATGTGGGGCGGTGACTAGGTCACCTATATTAGAGCATATGACTTGAGGAGTGAACCAAGATTGCTTGATCATAGGTCATATTCATCGTTAAGCATGAAATGGGATTACCATTTTTCGATTCAGCTTTTTAATGTCTTCATATAACTTGAGTTGCTTTACCCCATGAGTTGATGTAAAGCTTTATCAAGGATATGAGTACATACCTTCGAATGATGTTGATGACGTGGCATGTTGGTGAACTTGTTGTGGATGCTCAACGTTGATGAAGATCACCTTGAGTTGGGAGCTATCCATGTTGTTTTGGTTCACTTTTCACCTACAATGGTTAGTCATGCAAGGAAGAATAATATATCCAAGTGACATGAGTGAATTTCGATATCATATAATTGTCAAGGATATGATTTTATTGTCTTCTTCCTCCATCTCTGAAGAAGGAATTGTTGATACTTGGCCATATCAAGATTGCTTTTGATGTGATTTGATGGAAATCTTGTGAAGTGTGTTTCTTCCAAGTACCTACAAAAGGGTTAGATGCATTACAAGGGAGCATAGTTTTTGAGATATAAGATAGTGTCAAATCAATGGCATCAAGGAATTGTCAACCATGCTCATGCCCTTGCATGCATCTGAGTGAGTCTAGCTCAAGTTTGAAGCATCAATGACGTTCTACTCACTCCTCAAATTACAGAACACTTTCTCATCAAGTGGTTTGGTAAAGATATCAGCTAACTGCTTGTCAGTATGAACATGTTTGAGATTTATATCTCCTTTAGCAACATGATCTCGAATGAAAATATCATACTTGAATATGTTTTGTTCGAGAATATTGCACGTGATTATAGGCAATCTTAATAGCACTTTCATTGTCACATAACAATGGAACTTTTCTGACATGAATGCCATAATACTTAAGAGTTTGAGTCATCCAAAGTAATTGTGCACAACATGATCCAGCGACAATGTATTCAGCTTCGACAGTTGCTAATGATACCGATTTTTGTTTCTTGGATGACCAAGACACAAGAGATCTCTCAAGAAAATGACATGTACCCGAGGTGGATTTTTTGTCAACCTACTCTCCGGCATAGTCCGAGTCGGAATAGCCAACATGATTAAAATAAGATCCCTTGGGATACCATATGCCAAAGTTTGGTGTATGTATGAGGTATCTCACTATCCTTTTCACAGCCAATAGATGACACTCTTTTGGTGCCGCTTGGTATCGGGCACATATGCAAATGCTCAACATGATGTCAGGACGGGAGGCACATAGATATAGCAATGAACCAATCATTGATTGATAAACCTTTTGATCAACTGGTTTATCCTGCTTAGTGAGGTCAAGATGTCCACTAGTAGGCATGGGGGTTCTCATACCTTTGCATTCTTGCATGTTTAACTTCCTTATTAAGTCCTTGGTATGCTTGGTTTGAGAGATAAACGTGCCTTCTCTCGATTGTTTGATTTGCAATCCAAGGAAGAATTTCAGCTCACACATCATAGACATCTCATACTTCTCTGACATCAACTTTCCAAACTTTTCACTAAAATGTGGGTTAGTATAACCAAAGATAATATCGTCCACATAAATTTGGCATACAAACAGTTATCCATTAACTCATTTAGTGAATAAGGTTGCATCAATTTACCAATCTCAAACCCCTTTTCAATGAGAAACTCTGTTAGGCATTTGTACCAAGCTCTAGGGGCTTGTTTAAGACCATATAAAGCTTTTCGAAGTTTGTAAACATGATTTTATTTCTTTGGTTTCACAAATCCAGGAGGTTATTTAATGTAATCTTCCTTCTCAATTTCCTCATTGAGAAAGGCACTTTTGATGTCCATTTGGTAAAGAGTAATATCATGATGATTGGCATAAGCGAGAAGGGAATGTGAATGTCTTCAAGTCTAGAGACACGTGCATAAGTCTCACCATAGTCCATACCTCCGACTTGCATGTATCCTTGGCTACGAGTCGCGCCTTGTTGCGTATGACTTGTCCATCTTCATCTTGCTTGTTACAAAACACACATCTTGTACCAATGATGTTGTGCTTGCCTTCAGGCTTTTCGACAAGTGTCCAGACTTCGTTCCTCTCAAAGTTGTGTAGCTCTTTGTGCATGGCATTCACCCAATCTGGGTCTTGAAGGGCTTATTCAACCTTCAAAGGTTCAATACTTGAGATGAAAGAATAATGCTCACAAAAGTTAGCTAAATAAGATTTAGAGCGAGTGATTCTCCCGATTTTTATGTCACCGCAGATTTGATTCAACGGATGATCTCTGTCCACTCTTGCTCTAAGTCTTGACAACTTCTTCTTGTTGGATGGAGGAGCTTCTTCTTCATCATCATCATCATCTAGCACGTTGTTGTTGACGTCATCATCTCCTTGAGGTGATGGTGAGGAAGGTTCAGGTGGATCTTCATGATGTACTTCTTCCTCTTCTTCATCATGTCGTGTATTCCTTGTGGATGCTTCCATGTCGTTTTTTGGTTCGCCTTGTCGCTAGGTTGGAGCTTCCACTTGAGTTGATGAAGTACTTTCCGTCACCTCCATGGGACAAATCTTGCCGATAGATAACTCTTTGATGGCTTCCAAATGTTCCTTATCTCCTACATCATTCAGCAACTGTTTGACTTGCGAACCATTAGTCTCATCAAACTTCACATCTACCGTCTCTTCAACTTTTCGAGTGAATTTGTTGTAGACATGGTAAGTGTGAGAGTTCGACCTGTAACCAAGTAGGAAACCTTCATAAGATTTAGGAGAAAATTTAGAGCAACGATGCTTATCAAGAATATAACACTTAGAGCCGAGTACCCGAAAGTATCCAGCTTAGGGTTTGTTACTCGTGAGTAGATCGTATGCCGTTTTACCGAAAAGCTAGTGTAGATAGAGTCAGTTTATGGCATGGCAATCTGTTTCCACGGCTTCTGCCCAAAAGTGTCTTGGAGTCTTGTATTCGTCAAGCATCGTTCGTTCCATCTCTATGAGAGTCCGATTCTTCCTCTCAACAAGTCCATTTTGTTGAGGAGTGTACGTCGCCGAGAACTCATGTGATATACCTTATTCGTCAAGAAAAGTATCCACATTCATGTTCTTGAACTCCGTTCCGTTGTCGCTCCGAACCTTCTTGATCTTCACTTCAAACTGATTGTGAGCTTTCCGAGCGAAGTTCTTGAAGATCTTTTGTACTTGGGACTTATCATCAAGAAAGAATACCCATGTGAATCTGGAAAAATCATCAACAATGACTAAACCATAAGAATTTCCACCGAGGCTCTTGTAAGCATCGGGACCAAAGAGATCCATGTGAAGCAGCTCGAGTGGTCTTCTCGTAGTCATGATGTTCTTCACGGGATTACTTCCGCCAACTTGCTTTCCTGCTTGACAAGCACTACAAAGTCTATCTTTGTCAAATATGACATCTTTAACACCAAGAATATGACCACCTTTGATAAATTTGTCAAGATTACGCATACCTACATGTCCTAACCTTCTATGCCATAACCAAACTTTAGAAGATTTAGCAATAAGACATGTACGAGGTTTGGATATTTTAGAGAAATCAACAATGTATAAATCACCTTTACGGAAACCTCTAAAAACAGTTTTATGGTTGTCGCTATGAAACACTTGGCAGTCAACTTTCGTAAATAGCACATCGAAACCGAAGTCTGCTAGTCTAGATACGGAAAGAAGATTGTAACCGAGGGATTCAACAAGCATGACATTTTGAATGGAACTATCATGAGATACGACCACCTTACCAAGAACAAGTACCTTACCATCGGATTTATCTCCAAAAGTCACATACTTTCGAGGTCCACAGTTTGGTGTAATCTCATGGAACATGTATTTATCTCTGGTCATGTGATCGGTGCATCTACTATCGAGAACCCATTCCTTTCCATCGTCCATGTAGTCTCTAAGGTTCGCCATAAGACTAAGGTTCCTCATGGTCTTCTCATACTCGATGTCAAACTCATCATCTTCATCGTAGTAGCCATGCTCCACATTGTCATCATCGGAGGAGGTTCCCTCACCATAAGAAACAAGAGTTTCATCAGATATTTGACTATGACAATGTTCATATTTATGCATGTGAATGGCTTCAACAGTAATATTGTTAGTAGTAATGACATCTCCTTTAGCACGCATGAGGTCCTGAAGCTCAAATAGACATTTATCAAAATTAGGATCACTTGGCTTCATTTTGTGAAAGGCAATGCATTTATGGACAGTGATATCAAGACTTTTCAAGGAATAATTTGGATATCTTTCCTCTAAGTCTTTCCGCAAGGTATAGGCACACTCGAAATTTTGCAATTGATTGAGTATATTTCTTGGTAATCCTCTAATGATTACATTGACAATGCTAAGATTACCAAGCATATCAACTTCATCATCATGAGAAGGATGTATGGGATGAATGGGAGGCACATAGGGATATTCAACATACTTGCGCAAATGGAACTCATCAAATATGTCAAGCATTTCATTTTTCCAATGTCTAAAGTACTCACCATTGAGAATGGGCACTCTACAACTAAAAAACCGGGAACTAGTCGCATTCATCTTCCTCCAATGGTGATTAGACCAAGGTTTTGGAGACCTTCCCTCATACCAATTGAGGGATCGATAGAAGGTGTGTCCAGAGGGGGGGGTGTAGACTACTTGTCAAGATAAAAATCCCACCCTTACCAACTTTGATAGAGGGCAGAATTTCAGCAATACTAACAAGTCTAGTACACCCTACACATTCTAGTCAACATATATGGCAGCGGAAAATTAAAGACTTTGCACATGTAAAGGAGTAGAGTCTAGTAGATCAAACACAAAGAGGTTGACACGTCGATTTTTGGCATGGTTCCGATAGGTGGCGCTATCGTACGCCCATGTTAGTGGAGACTTCAACCCACGGAGGGTAACGGTTGCGAGAGTCCATGGAGGGATCCACCCATGAAGGGTCCACGAAGAAGCATCCTTGTATATTCCACCACGGCTTCCACCCATGAAGGACTAGCCTTACTCACTTAAGATCTTCACGAAGTAGGCGATCTCCTTGCCCTTGCAAACATCTTGGTTCAACTACACAACATGAAGTAGGAAGCTCCCAAGCAACACCTAACCAATCTAGGAGGCACCACCCTCCAAAAGGTAATAGATGTGGTATAACAATGAAATCATTGCTCTTGCGCTTCTAAAGATAGTCTCCTCAACACAAAATCACTCTCTCATTGTAACATCCCAATTTTCGTAAATTCGGATGTTAATAGATCATTCATTTGCATTCCATATTTTATGCATCATTGCGTTCCTCTGGAAAAAAAATTATCGTTATGTGACTGCGGGCAATTTATCGGAGTGGAGATAATATGACTTCTCCCCTGTGAGTTAAAGTCACCATTTTGGTTTTGCAAATTTTCTAAACTCCGAAGTATTTTTTGTTGTTGTTGAGTTTTTCGATTGAGTTGTGTGACCTATTGCATAAAACTTTTTTTAAAAGTTGCATTAGGTGGAACTAGGATTCCTATATTATATACTCCCTACGTCTCAAAATAAGTGTCTTAAGCTTAGTACAAATTTGTACTAGAGCTTATACAAAGTTGAGATAGTTATTTTGGGACGGAGGGAGTATATATTAGTTGTATATGTTATTTGGTTTTCTCCTAAGTTCTAGTGCATATATGTATATTAGTTCCTACCTTTTGTTAGCTAGGAATATATATATATATATTTTTTTACTGTTTTGGTTTTCTTTCTTTTCTTTTTTGCTGCTGTTAGTTTGTTTTAAAAAAAATATAGAACTGCCAGGCCGAGCCACAAGGGCTCAGCCCAGCCCCCATGCATGCACGCATGCAATTTCCATGCATGCACTCCCTCCCCACGTGAGTCCTCCCTCCCCTTTCCTTATTTCTCTCCTTCCTTCTTTCTCTCCCTCCTTTTCCTTTTACTCCCCACGTTCACCTATCCCTCTCTTTCCTATTTTCTCTCCCATGATCTCCTTCCCAAAGTTCTCCCTCTCCTTCCTTTTTACTCTCCTCCCCTAAGCCTATATAAACCCCCCCACCGTCACCTCTCCCCAACCCTAGCCGCCGTCTCACCTCACCGCCGCCCTAGCCGCCGCCGCGAGCAGCGGCAGCAGCCCAAAAGCTGCTGCACCTCGGCCTCGCCGCGGAGGAGGAGCCCTCCCCGAACTCTCTCTCCACCGCCGCCTCTTCCCCGCGGAGGAGGAACCTCACCGCCGCCGCCCGACGCCCCACCGCCCGGAGCTACTCCCTCCTTCCTCGCCGGTCATCTCCTTTCTTGCCGGTGCAAGCTACAGCCAGCAGGTAGCTATCCATCTCTCTCTCTCTATTTGCATGCACTCAATCTCGGCCCTTAGATCCCATGCAACACCATGCAATGGCTAGGATTAGATCACCTATACCCCTTCGGTTTAGTCCAGAAAACCAACGGCTCTTTTGGTCACTTAAGATTTAGCCAGTGGTTTTGCAAGCCATGGGACACTTGCTCCAAACCAAGAAAACACACAGCCTCTACAGCCAATAGAACTTGCCACGTGTGCCTCTCTTTAGCACTAGCAGTTTTGTAATTTTCTGTCCAGATTTCGAAAACAGAAACTTTCAATCTTGTTTTGATCACAACTTTTTATCCCTACGTCCAATGACATTGATTCTTTTTCCAGTAGCTCAAAAATTTCCTGTAGTTTTTAAAAATATATAATTTTTCTGTGTTTGGAATTTTTAAATACAAGTTAGAGCAGATTTAGTTTAAACACTGTTTTGCCTATTCCAGGAGTTTGAAAAATGATATTGAGTTGATTCTTTTTGCTACTGTTTTCTAGTGATAAAACCTTACTGTGGTAGAATTTTCAGAATTGTCCAAGTATTTTTACTAGTGTTTTCAACAGAAACAAGTTTCTGTCCTACCGACGCGCGATAAAATTCTTTTGCGTAGTCGTTTGCCAATCATTGCATGTGATGTTATTTTTACTCGTGGGATGATTGAATTGCTTATGGTGTGCTTTGTGTTTGTATCGGTAGATCATCCGGAGTGCGAAGCGTGTTACTTAGAGACGCTCGAGCAGGACAACTATCATCAAGGCAACTCATCTTTGATCATGTTATTTTTACCTATGTTTTCAATGCATAGTAGATCACCTTCTTTGCCCTATTTTGCATGCTGCCTAGGTACTTGGAAACTTTAGTCATAGGTGTAGTATCATGTGGTAGGAACACCAACACCCCGATACTTGGCCCCGGGACGACAAAGTTATACATGCTATGCTCTAGTAGACGGGTTATCGGTTGAGTGTATTCCACGAGTGATGCGAGGTTGATATAATAACCAAGACCGGACTAAGACAAGATTTTCAAGACCTCGGACGCAATGCAACACTGGGTGAAGGACGGTTGATCGGCTCCCTGGAGAACCCTGTGGATGCCCGGGATGCTGGAGAGGCCATGTCATCCTGCGGAAAGCTTCACCCAGGCTCAAAGGGACGGACGGAGACTTCAAGACTCAAGGCTTACCTGCACAGCCACAAGTCATTATGGGCTCTGGCTTGGTTGGACAACGCGGCGACTCTGGACAGGCGGTGCTAGCAGATGTAGACGAACGGTAGGAATGGATGGGCACCGACAGGGATTCAGAGGGACCCGTTGAAAGACCATGTTTTGATCATCCGGTCTTCAAACACCCTGAAGTGCGAGGACAAACCCGGAGGCAATCAAATCTTGTGGGGAACGTGTGCAAAACTCTGCAGAGTACTCAACCTAATCGATTAGCCGTGTCCACGGTCATGGACAACTTGAGCCGAAGGCATTGAATTTCCCCTGAACTCTCGACACAACTTAATAATGATGTGGGTGTTAACAACTATTCGGGTACGAGAACTGGTTGGCGGAACCATCTCGTTAACAACAAACTATGTAGTAATATTTTGCTTTCAAACCCTTTTGTTGTAGGATAAAACTAGCTTTATGCAAAAACTTAGCTCCACCGGCCAAATATGCATGTAGAGATAGTGATTATTTTACTCCCTCTCTTGATGATTTGCCAGCATATTCAATATGCTGACCTACACGGCTGCAACGTATCATGTTGCAGAGTACTTTTCCGACCAGGAGTGAGGCTACGGTTCTACGCTCAGCGACATGCCCTTGGAGTCGGATGGACTCGTCTACCTGATGCTTCCGCTTAGTCTTCGTTAGATAATCTCATGAGTTGGCCTTCAGCCACTTTATTGTACTCCTTTATTGTAATAAAGTACTCTTTATGAGATTTCGATTAATAAAGCTGTGTGATTGCACTCTTGAATATATACATTATGTACTGTGTGTGTACCAGCATGATCTTGGGATGGTACAGAAACACCAGAGGCTTGACTCGTTGAGTCGGGTCGCTACACTCATAGGATAGGCATGGGTAGGAGATATTAATTTGGTGGAAAGTAGCTTGGGGAGGCTAGAGATCAAGTTTCAAATGATTGGATTGGAATATGTTGATCTCAACACACGAGTAGGTGGCTCTCTCGCAGAAAAATGGATCTGGAAATGAGGTGTGTGTTCTGAGTGCTTCTCCCATGAATGAGAGCTGGGTGAAGGGGTATATATAGGCAATACAGAAAATCCAACCGTTACACCTAAAGTGGCAAACTCGGTGGTACCGACATGTACTAAAGGTATGAACTTTTGATTCTCGGTGAGATCGATATATGAAACTCGGTGGCACCGAAATGTTGGCTAACGGTCAGATGAGAAAACTCGGTGACACCGATACTCAAACTCGGAAATTCTGATTTTGTGTACCGAGGCAACCGAACGTTGGTCATCCAAACTCGGCAGCACCGATGTGGTTTTCGGTTGCACCGATTTGGTGGGAATGGATAGGGTTTCTGTTTGAAGTCAAACTCGGTGGGTCCGAAATATGAAAGTTAGTGTCACCAAATTTGAGTATGTGGTATTGGACAGAATGGTTATGTGGGAAAAATGACTAAGTATTTTGGTGGCTAAATTTGAGCACTTGAGCAATCAGTTCATTTTAATACCTCACCCCTTTTAGTAGTATTGGCTTTCCTATGGACTCAAAAGTGATTTCTCACATATATAAAATGAAGAGACTTCTAGCTTGAAGCTTGAGATAATCCTAACCCTTTCTTGCATCAAGGGGCATCTCCACATAAGCCTTAACCAAAGCTCTCTATGGACTATTCCTGAAATATACTAGGTAAAAGTGTTAGTCCAAGATACAATGTATGTTGTCATGAATTATCAAAATCATCAATGGAGCATATGTGCTTTCACCTTAACTCCGAAATCTTGCTTCATCAATGGCTTCGTGAAGATATCTACAAGCTGTTCATTAGTGTTGGGGTACATGAGGTCAATCTCCCCACGCTTGATATGCTCCTGAATGAAGTGGTGACGAATAATGATGTGCTTCGTCTTGCAATGTTGAACCGGGTTATTGGAGATTGATATGGCACTAATATTATCACAATAACGAGGCACTTTGTCACAAGTGATACCATAATCCTTTAAAATTTACCTCATCCAGAGCAACTGAGCAGAGCAACTGGCAGCAGTTGCATATTCGACCTCAATGGACGAGAGAGAAACACAATTTTGTTTCTTCGAAGACCAACTTATGAGAGAGTTGACTTCCTATCCACACGGTCTCCCGCCCAATCCAAGTCTGAATATCCTATGAGATCAAATGAAGCACCTTTGGGGTACCATAAGCCAAAGTTTGGGGTATGAGCCAAATATCAAAAGATTCGCTTGACCGCCACATAGTGGCTTTCCTTAGGTGCAGATTGAAATCATGCACAAATTATCACACTCAAAATAATATCTGGTCTAGATGCACAAAGGTAAAGCATGGAGCCAGTCATAGAGTGATATACCTATTGATCCACAACTTTACCATTGGGATCGAGGTTAAGATGGAAGTTGAGCGGCATAGGAGTGTTGGCCTTGGCTGGTTTGAGGTCATCCATCATGAACCTTTTGAGCATGTCTTGAGTATATTTTGCTTGATTGATGAAGGTTCCTTGAATTTGTTGCTTGACTTCGAATCCAAGGAAAAACTTCAACTCTCCCATCATAGACATCTCAAACTCTTTAGTCATGAGGCGGCGAATTCTTCATTAAAGGCTTTGTTAGGGGAACCAAAGATAATGTCATCAACATATAGTTGGCATATGAACAAACTCCCCTTAACCTTCTTAGTAAAAATAGTGGAGTTGATTTTCCCAATTTCAAATCCACGCTCATGTAACATCTCGGTAAGGTGCTCATACCATGCACGTGGGGCTTGCTTAAGGCCATAGAGACCCTTATCGAGAACATAGACATGATTAGGAAACTTGGGATCCTCGAACCCCGGGGGTTGCTTGACATACACCAACTCCTTAAGAGCACCATTAAGAAATGCACTTTTCACATCCATCTGGTATAATTTGAAGTTATGATGAGAAGCAAATGCAAGCAGCATGCGAATAGATTCAAAGCGAGCGACACGAGCAAAGGTTTCACCGTAGTCGATACCCTCGACTTGGGAGTAGCCTTGTGCTACCAATCTTGCCTTGTTACGAGTGATGAAACCGTTCGCATCTTGCTTGTTCTTAAAGATCCACTTTGTCTCAAAGACATTGGGGTTTGCCTTTCGTCTTGGCACAAATCGCCACACTTGGTTACGCTCGAAGTTGTTGAGTTCTTCATGGATGGCTTCAACCCAACCCATGTCTTCAAGAGCCTCTTGTACCTTTAGTGGTTCTATACAAGACACAAACACATGATGGGCACTAAAGTTTGATAATTGACGACGAGTGGTTATCCCTCTGTGTAAGCTGTCGTAGACATTCTCCAAAACATGAGAATTATTTGTGAGTGTCTGGCATTCTTGGCCGCACGTCTTCCTTGAATTTCCTCAGGGGTAAGTTGAGGAACCTGTTTGAGACCTTTACCGCCTTTGTGAGATTTCCCTTGATCTTGAGCTAGGTTTTGTTCTTGAGCTTTCTCTTGATCTTGGGCTAGGTCTTTATCTTGAGCTTGCTCTTGATCTTAAGCAACCTTGATGGGGTGAGCTTGATGAAGGACATCACTTGGAGCAGAACCATCCTGAGGTTGATATTCTCCTTGATCAAGATTACAAGGTTCAGGGCCTTCAGAGTGTTCTTCGGAAGCGTGTGGGTCTTGCATCAGCGATGGTTCCACATAAGTGGAACATTATCCTTCTCCTTCAGCCACAAGGGGTTCCTCAACGGGCAGGAAGTGTCCTATGGCCATTCTTCTTATGGCTTGGGGAGGAATTTTATCACCTACATCACAAAGACCACTTTGCTCCACTTGGGAGCCATTATTCTCATCAAACTCCATATTACACATCTCCTCAATGAGTCCCGAGGACTTGTTGAGGACACAGTAAGCGCGAGAGTTCGTAGCATAACCAACAAATTGTTGGGGAACGTTGCATGGGAAACACAAATTTTCATACGCACACGAAGACCTATCATGGTGATGTCCATCTACGAGAGGAGATTAGATCTACATATCCTTGTAGATCGCTAAGCAGGAAGCGTTAAGAAATGCGGTTGATGTAGTGGTACAGCTTCGTGATTCAAATCACCGTCGTCCCACGATCCGTCCCATGATCCCTTCCGATCTAGTGCCGAACGGACGACACCTCCGCGTTCAGCACACGTACAACTCGATGACGATCTCGGCCTTCTTGATCCAGAAAGAGATGCGGAGAAGTAGATGAGTTCTCCGGCCGCGTGACGTCGCTCCGGTGGTGGTGATGATCTACTCCTGCAGGGCTCTGCCCGAGCTCCGCAGAAATCCGATCTAGAGGTAAAACTACGTCGTATAGGTTTGAGTTGCATGTGGAAAAAGTTGTGTCTCAAAAGCCCTAAAACCACTAGTATATATAGGAGGAGGGGAGGGGCTAGCCTTGGGGCCCAGGGAGCCCCAAGGTGCGCCGGTCGAAGGGAGGAGGTGGACTCCCACCCCAATTCGGTTTGGGGGAAGGAGTCCACTCCTTCCTTCCCACCTCCCTCTTTCGTTTTTTCTTTCCTTTGGTGTTTTTCCACTTGTGGTGCCATGGCCCTATTGGGATGGCCTCACCAGCCCACTAAGGGGTGGTGCGCGACCCTAGAGTCACTGGGCTCACACCCGGGTGGGTGGGCCCCTCTCGGTGAATACCCCGAACCCATTCGTCACTCCCGGTACACTGTCGGTAATGCCCGAAACTTTCCGGTGACCAAATGAAACCATCCTATATATCAATCTTCGTTTGCGGACCATTCCAGAAACCATCGTGACGTCCTTGATCTTATCCGGGACTCCGAACAACATTTGGTAACCACACATATAACTCAACTATACTAAAACATCATCGAACCTTAAGTGTGCAGACCCTGCGGGTTCGAGAACTATGTAGACATGACCCGAGACACTCCTCGGTCAATATCCAATAGCGGGGCCTGGATGCCCATATTGGATCCTACATATTCTCCAAAGATCTTATCGGTTGAACCTCAGTGCCAAGGAGTCATATAATCCCGTATGTCATTCCCTTTGTCCTTCGGTATGTTACTTTCCCGAGATTCGATCGTCGGTATCCGTATACCTACTTCAATCTCGTTACCGGCATGTCTCTTTACTCGTTCCGTAATACAAGATACCATGACTTACACTTAGTCACATTGCTTGCAAGGCTTATTTGTGATGTTGTATTACCGAGTGGGCCCCGAGATACCTCCCTGTCACACGGAGTGACAAATCCCAGTCTTGACCCGTACTAACTCAACGTTACACCTTCGGAGATACCTGTAGAGTACCTTTATAGTCACTCAGTTACATTGCGACGTTTGATACACACAAGGTATTCCTCCGGTGTCAGTGAGTTATATGATCTCATGGTCATAGGAATAAATACTTGACACATAGGAAAGAATAGCAAAAAAAATAACATGATCACATGCTACGTTTATAGTTTGGGTCTAGTCCATCACATGATTCTCCTAATGATGTGATCCAGTTATGAACTGACAACACTTGCATATGGTCAGAAAACCTTGACCATCCTTGATCAACTAGCTAGCCAACTAGAGGCTTGCTAGGGACATTGTTTTGTCTATGTATCCACACGTGTATCTATGTTTTCATTCAATACAATTATAACATGGATAATAAACAATTATCTTGAAACAGGAAATATAATAATAACTATTTTAGTATTGCCTCTAGGGCATATTTCCAACAGTCTCTCACTTGCACTAGAGTCAATAATCTAGTCCTACATGGCCATGCGATTTACATTGTAATAAATCTAACACCCATACAGTTCTGGTGTTGATCATGTTTTGCCCGTGGAAGAGGTTTAGTCAGCGGATCTTCTACATTCAGATCTGTGGTGCACTTTGCAAATATATTTACGTCCTCTCCTTCGATGTAGTCGCGGATGAGGTTGAAGCATCGTTTGATGTGCCTGGTCTTCTTGTGAAACCTTGGTTCCTTTGCTAAGGCAATGGCACCGGTATTGTCACAGAACAGAGTTATTGGATTTAGTGCGCTCGGCACAACTCCAAGATCCGTCATGAAATGCTTCATCCAGACACCCTCCTTAGTTGCCTCCGAGGCAGCCATGTACTCCGCTTCACATGTAGAATCTGCTACGACGCTTTGCTTGGAACTGCACCAGCTTATCGCACCCCCATTAAGAATAAATATGTATCCGATTTGAGACTTGGAGTCATCCAGATCAGTGTCAAAGCTTGCGTCGATGTAACCCTTTACGACGAGCTCTTCGGCACCTCCATAAACGAGAAACATTTCCTTAGTCCTTTTCAGGTACTTCAGAATATTCTTGACCGTCGTCCAGTGATCCACTCCTGGATTACTTTGAACCTGCCCGCCATACGTATGGCCAAGCTGACGTCTGGTCTAGTGCACAACATTGCATACATGATAGAACGTATGGCGGAAGCATAGCGGACGGAACTCATTTGTTCTCTATCTTCCGCAGTTGCTGGGCACTGAGTCTTACTCAATTTTATACCTTGTAACACTGGCAAGAACTCCTTCTTGGACTATTCCATTTTGAACTTCTTCAAAACTTTATGAAGGTATGTGCTTTGTGAAAGTCCTATTAGGCGTCTCGATCTATCCCTATAGATCTTAATGGCTAGAATGTAAGCAACTTCTCCTAGGTCCTTCATACAGAAACTTTTATTCAAGAAATCCTTTACGCTGTCCAAAAACTCCATGTTTTTTTCCAATCAGCAATATGTCATCCACATATAATATTACAAACGCCAGAGAGCTCCCACTCACTTTCTTGTAAATACAAGATTCTCCAACCACTTGTATAAACCCAAATGCTTTGATCACCTCATCAAAGCACTTATTCAAACTCCGAGATGCTTGCACCAGTCCATAAATGGATCGCTGGAGCTTGCATACTTTGTTAGCATTCTTTGGATCGACAAAACCTTCGGGTTGCATAATATACAATTCTTCCTTAAGAAAACCGTTAAGGAATGCCGTTTTGACATCCATCTGCCACATTTCATAATCAAAAAATGCAGCTATTGCTAACATGATTCGGACGGACTGAAGCATCGCTACCGGAGAACGTCTCATCGTAGTCAACTCCTTGAACTTGTGAAAAACCCTTTGCCACAAGTCGAGCTTTATAAACGGTCACATTACCGTCCGGGTCCGTCTTCTTTTTAAAGATCCATTTGTTCTGAATAGCCTTGCGACCTTCAGGTAATACTTCCAAAGTCCACACTTTGTTTTCATACATAGATCCTATCTCGGACTTCATGGCCTCCAACCATTTATTGGAATCCGGGCCCACCATTGCTTCTTCATAACTCGCAGGTTCATTGTTGTCTAACAACATGATTGATAAGACAGGATTACCGTACCACTCAGGAGTAGTACGTGATCTAGTCGACCTGCGAGGTCCGATAGGAACTTGATCCGAAGTTTCATGATCATCATCATTAACTTCCTCCTCAACTGGCGTCGCTTTGACAGAGGTTTCCCCTGCCCCGCGCCATGATACGTCCATTTTGCATCATGTTTTCATGTTGATATTTATCGCTTCTTTGGTTGTTATTTCACTTCACGGTACAATACTTATGCCTTTTCTCTCTTATTTTGCAAGATTTACATGAAGAGGGAGAATACCAACAACTCGAATTCTGGCCTGGAAGTGGAGCAAAGTTGAGATACCTATTCTGCGCAACTCCAAACGCTGTGAAAATCAACGGGGATTTTTTCCTATTTATCAAAAATACTGGGCCGAAGAAGTGCAAGAGGGGCACCAGGGGGTGCCCACAAGCCTGCACGGTGCGGCCACCCCCCAGGCCGCGCCATGGGGCCTGTGGGCAGCCCACTGGCCCCCTCTTTTGCTATATGGAGGGTTTCGTCCAGAAAAAATTGAGGAGGAGCTTTTTCGTGGATTCGCCGCCGCCACGAGGCGGAACTTGAGGAGAACCAATCTAGAGCTCCGGCAGGACGATCCTGCCGAGGAAACTTCCCTCCCGGAGGGGGAAATCGTCACCATCGTCATCACCAACACTCCTCTCATCGGAGGGGACTCGTCACCATCAACATCTTCATCAAAACCATCTCATCTCCAAACCCTAGTTCATCACTTGTAACCAATCTCCGTCTCGCGACTCCGATTGGTACTTGTAAGGTTGCTAGTAGTGTTAATTACTCTTTGTAGTTGATGCTAGTTGGATTATTTGGTGGAAGAGTTTATGTTCAGATCCTTGATGCTACTCATTACCTCTCTGGTCATGGATATGATTATGCTTTGTGAGTATTTACTTTTGTTCCTGAGGACATGGGATAAGTCATGCTAATAGTAGTCATGTGAATTTGGTATTCATTCGATATTTTGATGTGTTGTATGCTGTTTTTCCTCTAGTGGTGTTATGTGAACGTTGACTACATAACACTTCACCACTATTTGGGCCTAGAGGAAGGCATTGGGAAGTAGTAAGTAGATGATGGGTTGCTAGAGTGACCGAAGCTTAAACCCTAGTTTATGTGTTGCTTCGTAAGGGGCTGGTTTGGATCCACTAGTTTAATGCTATGGTTAGACTTTGTCTTAATTCTTCTTTCGTAGTTGCGGATGCTTGCGAGAGGGGTTAATCATAAGTAGGATTCTTGTCCAAGTAAGGGCAGTACCCAAGCGCCGGTCCACCCACATATCGAACTATCAAAGTAACGAACGCGAATCATATGAACTTGATGAAACTAGCATGACAGAAATTCCCGTGTGTCCTCGGGAGCGTTTTTCCTCCTATAAGACTTTGTCCAGGCTTGTCCCTTGCTACAAAAGGGATTGGGCCACTTTGCTGCACTGTTGATACTTTTGTTACTTGTTGCTTGCTACGAATCATCTCACCACACAATCCCTTGTTACCGACAATTTCAGTGTCTGCAGATTTTACCTTGCTGAAAACCACTTGTCAGATCCTTCTGCTCCTCGTTGGGTTCGACACTCTTACTTATCGAAAGGACTATGATTGATCCCCTATACTTGTGGGTCATCAAGACTCTTTTCTGGCGCCGTTGCCGGGGAGTGAAGCGCCTCTGGTAAGTGGAACTTGGTAAGGAAACATTCATATAGCATGCTGAAATTTATTGTCACTTGTCACTATGGATACTAATCCTTTGAGGGGCTTGTTCGGGGTATCTTCTCCTCGAACGGAAGCACAAATAGTTGCTCCTCAACCTGCTGCACCTACTAAAAATATTTGCTTTGAATTTCCTTCGGGTATGCTTGAGAAACTGCTCGCTAATCCTTTTACAGGAGATGGAACATCACATCCAGACTTGCATCTAATCTATGTAGATGAAGTTTGTGGTTTATTTAAGCTTGCAGGTGTGCCCGAGGATGAGGTCAAGAAGAAGGTCTTTCCTTTATCTTTGAAGGATAAGGCATTGACATGGTATAGGCTATGTGATGATACTGGATCATGGGACTACAATCGGTTGAAATTGGAATTTCATCAAAAGTTTTATCCTATGCATTTAGTACATCGTGATCGAAACTATATTTACAATTTTTGGCCTCGTGACACACAAAGCATCGCTCAAGCTTGGGGGAGGCTTAAATCAATGCTATATTCATGCCCCAATCATGAGCTCTCGAGATAAATTATCATTCAGAACTTCTATGCTCGGCTTTCTCATGATGATCGCACCATGCTTGACACTTCTTGTACCGGTTCTTTTATGAAGAGAGATATTGAATTCAAATGGAATTTATTGGAGAGAATTAAACGCAACTCTGAAGATTGGGAGCTTGAACAAAGTAAGGAGTCAGGTATGAATTTCACGTTTGGTTGCGTTAAATCCTTTGTTGAGACAAATACCTTTAGTGATTTTAGCGCTAAGTATGGACTTGACTCTAAGATAGTAGCTTCATTGTGTGAATACTTTGCTGCTCATATTGATCTCCCCAAAGAGAAGTGGTTTAAATATCATCCTCCTTTAGAAGTCAATGTAGTTAAACCCACTCCAGTTGAAGAGAAAGTCATTGCCTATAATGATCCTGTTGTTCCGAGTGCTTACATTGAGAAACCACCTTTCCCTGTTAGGATAAAGGATCATTCTAAAGCTTCAACTATGATACGTAGAGGCTATATTAGGACACCTACACCCCCTGAGCAAATTAGAGTTGAACCTAGCATTGCTATTATCAAAGATCTTCTGTCTGAAGAAGTTGAGGGACATAATATTCACTTCTGTGAAGATGCTGCTAGAATTGCTAAACCTCACGCTAGAGACAAACATAGGTCTATTGTTGGCATGCCTGTGGTTTCTGTTAAGATAGGAGATCATTGTTATCATGGCTTATGTGACGTGGGTGCTAGTGTTAGTGCAATACCTCAATCCTTGTATGATGAAATCAAAGATGAGATTGCACCTGTTGAGATAGAAACCATTGATGTCATTATTCAGCTTGCCAATAGAGATACTATCTGCCCTGTGGGAATTGTTAGGGATGTTGAAGTCTTGTGTGGTAAAACGAAGTATCCTGCTCATTTCCTTGTTCTTGCTACTGCACAAGATAGATTTTGTCCCATCATATTTGGCAGACCTTTTCTCAATACCATCAATGCTCATATTGATTGTGAGAAGCAAACTGTCCCTGTTGACTTTGAAGGTGTGTCACATGAGTTCAATTTCTCTAAGTTTGGTAGACAACCTCATGAAAAGGAATTGCCTAGTAGGGACGAAACTATTGCCTTAGCCTCTATTGCCGTGCCTCCTACTGATCCCTTAGAGCAATACTTGCTTGAGCATGAAAATGATATGCATATGGATGAAAGGGATGAGATAGATAGAGTTGTCTTAGAACAATATCCTATCCTTAAGAATAACTTGCCTGTTGAACTGCTTGGGGATCCACCCCCACCTAAGGGTGATCCTGTGTTCGAGCTTAAACAGTTGCCTCATACTCTTAAGTATGCCTATCTTGATGAAAAGGATATATATCCTGTCATTATTAGTGCTAGCCTCTCAGAGCATGCAGAAAAGAAGTTACTAAAAACTCCGAGGAAGCACCGTGCTGCTATTGGATATACTCTTGATGATCTTAAGGGCATTAGTCCCACTCTGTGCCAGCACAAGATTAAAACCGATCCTGATTTCAAACCAGTCGCTGATCATCAAAGGAGATTGAATCCTAAGATGTAAGAGGTAGTGAGAAAAGAAATACTAAAGCTCCTGGAAGCGGGTATTATCTATCCTGTTGCTCATAGCGATTGGGTGAGTCCGGTGCATTGCGTCCCTAAGAAGGGAGGCATTGCCGTTTTCCCTAATGATAAGGATGAGTTGATCCCACAGAGGATTATTACTAGCTATAGGATGGTGATCGATTTTAGGAAATTGAATAAATCCACTAGTAAAGATCATTACCCTTTGCCTTTTATCGACCAAATGCTAGAAAGGCTGTCCAAACACACACACTTCTGCTTTCGAGACAGTTATTCTGGTTTCTCCCAAATACCAGTTGCACAATCTAATCAGGAGAAAACCACTTTCACATGCCCTTTCGGTACCTTTGCTTATAGACGTATGCCTTTTGGCTTATGTAATGCACCTGTCACCTTTCAAAGATGTATGATGGCTATATTCTCTGACTTTTGTGAAAAGATTGTTGAGGTTTTCATGGATGACTTCTCCGTTTATGGGTCTTCCTTTGATGATTGCCTCAGCAACCTTAATCGAGTCTTGCAGAGATGTAAAGACACCAATCTTGTCTTGAATTGGGAGAAGTGCCACTTTATGGTTAATGAAGGCATCATCTTAGGACATAAAATTTCTGAAAGAGGTATTGAAGTCGATAAGGCTAAGGTTGATGCAATCGAGAAAAGTCCATACCCCACATATATCAAGGGTATTAGAAGTTTCCTTGGTCATGCTGGTTTCTATAGAAGGTTCATCAAAGACTTCTCTAAGATTTCTAGGCCTCTTACCAATCTCTTACAAAAGGATATTCCTTTTGTTTTTGATGATGATTGTGAGGAATCCTTTGAAATACTTAAGAGGGCTTTGATAACTGCACCTATTGTTCAACCACCTGATTGGAACTTATCTTTTGAGATCATGTGTGACGCTAGTGATTATGCTGTTGGTGCTGTTCTAGGGCAAAGAGTCGATAAGAAGTTGAATGTTATTCACTACGCTAGTAAAACTCTAGACAGTGCCCAAAGAAACTATGCCACTACGGAGAAGGAATTTTTAGCAGTCGTGTTTGCATGTGAAAAGTTCAGGTCTTACATAGTTGATTCCAAAGTCACTATTCACACTGATCATGATGCTATCAAGTACCTCATGGAGAAGAAAGATGATAAACCTAGACTCATCGGATGGGTTCTCTTGCTACAAGAATTTGATTTGCACGTTGTCGACAAGAAGGGTGCTGATAACCCCATACCAGATAACTTGTCTAGGTTGGAGAACGTTCTTGATGACCCACAACCTATTGATGATAGCTTTCCTGATGAGAAATTGAGTGTCATCAATGCTTCACGTAGTGCACCGTGGTATGCTGATTATGCGAACTACATCGTTGCCAAATATATACCACCTAGTTTCACGTACCAGCAAAAGAAGAAATTATTTTTTGACTTGAGACATTACTTTTGGGATGATCCTCACCTTTATAAGGAAGGGGCAGATGGTGTTATTAGAGGTTGTGTACCTGAACATGAACAGGGACAGATCCTACAGAAGTGTCACTCCGAGGCCTATGGAGGACACCATGCGGGAGATAGAACTGCACACAAGGTATTGCAATCAGGTTTCTATTGGCCCACTCTCTTCAAGGATGCTCGTAAGTTTGTCTTGTCTCTTGACGAATGTCAAAGAATAGGTAATATTAGCAAATGTCAGGAAATGCCTATGAACTATTCACTTGTCATTGAACCATTTGATGTCTGGGGCTTTGATTATATGGGACCTTTTCCAAAATCCAATGGGTACACGCATATCTTAGTTGCTGTTGATTACGTCACTAAGTGGGTAGAAGCTATCCCCACTAGTAGTGCTGATCACAACACCTCTATCAAGATGCTGAAAGAAGTTATCTTCCCTAGATTTGGAGTCCCTAGATATCTAATGACCGACGGTGGTTCACACTTCATTCATGGTGCTTTCCGTAAAACGCTTGCTAAGTATGATGTCAACCATAGAATTGCGTCTCCCTATCACCCTCAGTCCAGTGGTCAAGTAGAGCTAAGTAATAGAGAGACTAAACTGATTCTGCAAAAGACTGTCAACAGGTCTAGAAAGAATTGGTCTAAGAAGCTCGATGATGCACTGTGGGCTTATAGAACTGCCTATAAGAATCCCATGGGCATGTCTCCGTACAAAATGGTGTACGGTAAAGCATGTCATTTACCTCTTGAGCTAGAGCATAAAGCTTATTGGGCAATCAAAGAGCTCAACTTTGATTTCAAACTTGCCGGTGAGAAGAGGTTATTTGATATTAGCTCGCTTGATGAGTGGAGAACTCAGGCATATGAGAATGCCAAGCTGTTCAAAGAGAAGGTCAAGAGGTGGCATGATAAGAGGATACAAAAGTGTGAGTTCAATGTAGGTGATTATGTCTTGCTATGTAACTCTCGTTTAAGATTCTTTGCAGGCAAGCTTCTCTCTAAATGGGAAGGTCCCTATGTTGTTGAGGAAGTATATCGTTCCGGTGCTACCAAGATCAACAACACGGAAGGTAATTGTCCGAGAGTGGTAAATGGGCACAGAATCAAGCATTATATCTCAGGTACTCCCATAAATGTTGAAAGCAATATCATCAATACCATAACTCCGGAGGAATACCTAAGGGATGTTTATCAGCCTATTTCAGACTCCGAAAACGAAGAGGTGTGTGATTCGGTAAGAAAACAGAGTCCAAAAATTTTCGAGTAGGAATTTTTATCTGTTCTGGAATATTTGAAAAAAATACAAAAAATGGAAGTAGTCCGGAAAGTGCGCGAGGAGGCGACAAGCCTGCACGGCGCGGGCCCACCCCCTGGCCGCGCCGTGAGGGCTTGTGGCCACCTCGTGCGCCTCCCGGACTCCGTTTTCGTGCAGGTACTCCTTCTGGTGTGGAAAAAATCATTATATATACTTCCGTTTGGTCTGACCCCTGCATCACGCAGATCTCTCTTGTTTTTTGTTTCGAGCCTGTTTTCTCAGGATTCAGAGAGGGAGAGCTATGTGGCTGATTACCTTGCTAATCCCAAGGTCTATGGAGACTTGGATCCTTATGGCTGGACAACTGATGAGGAAGAAGATTATGATCCGAAGGGGAAGGAACAAACAAGTTCCGATGAAGAGGAGGCTCCTCTACATCAACCTGTACACACTCATGTGGAGTTCAAGAAGTCGAGCCTCCCTGACTCAAGGAAGAAGCCTAAGACCTTGTTTATCCCTTCTCATTTCTTGCAGGAGAGTAAGCATGAATTATACCAAAGGGTGTTGAAGCTTGAAGAGGAAAATGATGATCTAAGGGAGCAGAATTTTATGCTCAAGTGGAAATTAAACAAGCTCAAGACCTCTTCAACAACTCCACCACCTTCACCACCAAAGGAAGACAACTGAGCATTGGTATGGGCAATCCCCTTGGCTTGTGCCAAGCTTGGGGGAGTTGCCCCGGTATCGTATCACCATCACATCTTTTGCCTTTACCTTTGTTTTAAGTTTTCCTTTTCAGTTTTATTTTTCTCTAGTAGTTTAAAAGTCTTAGTGTTTTAGTTTTGAGTTTTTCTTTGTGTCACCCCCGATGTCTTCTTGCTCGTGAGCAATATAATAAAGAGTGTCTTAGTTGAAGGGCTTTGCCTCTTGCCTTGATCAAAAGAGTGAGAATAGAACAAAAGCATGAAAGATCATGTAATGATCCTACGGGAAGTGATGGCTTCACATATAAAAAAGAATGAGGACTGAAACTTGTTGAGGGTAGGCAAACGTAGACCTTGGTCCTTGTTGCAATTAATAGGAAGTGATAAAGAAGGAGAGGTTCACATATAAATATATCATCTCTCACACCATCTATGATTGTGAACACTCACTAAGCTATTGCATGCCTAGAAGTAGATGTTGGACAAGGAAGACAACGTAATAGATTGTGTTTGCCTGGCTCTGAACAATGTTATATGATTAGAGATCCCTTAGCATGTGACGATTGCTTCCACCTCATATTAGCCAAAACTCCCGCACCAAGTAGAGATACTACTTGTGCATCCATAAACCTTCAAACCAGTTTTGCCATGAGTGTCCACCATACCTACCTATGGATTGAATAAGATCCCTCAAGTAAGTTGTCATTGGTGCAAGCAATAAAAATTGCTCACTAATATGCATGATATATTAGTGTGTGGAAAATAAGCTTTATACGAACCTGTGATGAGGAAGACATAAAAGCGATAGACTGTATAATAAAGTTATTTACCACAGGGGGCAATATAAAGTGACGTTCATCCACACTAAGAGGACACGCATCCAAACCTCAAAAGCGCATGACAACCTCTGCCTCCCTCTGCGAAGGGCCTATCTTGTACCTTTACTTTTTACCCTTGAAAGAGTCATGGTGATCTTCACCAATTCCTTATTTTGCCTTTGTCTTGGCTACCATCAGATGCTTGGGAAAGATCTATATTCATATGTCAACTTGGAGGTAGGCATTCATGAATTATTATTGTTGACATTACCCTTGAGGTAAGCAGTTGGGAGGCAAAACTATAAGCCCCTATCTTTCTCTGTGTCCAGCTGAAATTTTGATCTCATGAGTACCACGTGAGTTGTAGCAATTGTAGAGAACGGAAGAATGATTGAGTATGTGGATTTGCTTTACAAGCTCTTATTTGACTCTTTCTGATGTTGTGATAAATTGCAATTGCTTCAATGACTAAAGGCTATCGGTTGTTACTTCTCGGTAAGGTTCTTGATTCATGCTTTACTTTGTGGAGGAATTATCACTTTAGCATGAGAGATTATATGTTGGTATTGCTGTTCTGATCATGATCATGATTCATGCATGTTCGTATCTTGTTTTGTCGACACCTCTCTCCCTAAACATGTGGACATATTCATTGAGCTAGGCTTTCGCTTGAGGACAAGCGAGGTCTAAGCTTGGGGGAGTTGATACGTCCATTTTGCATCATGTTTTCATGTTGATATTTATCGCTTCTTTGGCTGTTATTTCACTTCACGGTACAATTCTTATGCCTTTTCTCTCTTATTTTGCAAGGTTTACATGAAGAGGGAGAATACCGGCAACTGGAATTCTGGCCTGTAAGTGGAGCAAAGTTGAGATACCTATTCTGCGCAACTCCAAACGCCGTGAAAATCAACGGGGATTTTTTTCCAATTTATCAAAAATACTGGGCCGAAGAAGTGCCAGAAGGGCACCAGGGGGTGCCCACAAGCCTGCATGGCGCGGCCACCCCCCAAGGCCGCGCCATGGGGGCTTGTGGGCAGCCCACTGGCCCACTGCCCCCATCTTTTGCTATATGGAGGGTTTCGTCCAGAAAAAAATCAAGGAGGAGCTTTTTCATGGATTCGCCGCCGCCACGAGGTGGAACTTGAGCAGAACCAATCTTGAGCTCCGGCAGGACGATCCTGCCGGGGAAACTTCCCTCCCGGAGGGGGAAATCGCCGCCATCGTCATCACCAACACTCCTCTCATCGGAGGGGACTCGTCACCATCAACATCTTCATCAGCACCATCTCATCTCCAAACCCTAGTTCATCACTTGTAACAAATCTCCGTCTCGCGACTCCAATTGGTACTTGTAAGGTTGCTAGAAGTGTTAATTACTCTTTGTAGTTGATGCTAGTTGGATTATTTGGTGGAAGAGTTTATGTTCAGATCCTTGATGCTACTCATTACCTCTCTGGTCATGGATATGATTATGCTTTGTGAGTAGTTACTTTTGTTCCTGAGGACATGGGATAAGTCATGCTAATAGTAGTCATGTGAATTTGGTATTCGTTCGATATTTTGATGTGTTGTATGTTGTTTTTCCTCTAGTGGTGTTATGTGAACGTCGACTACATAACACTTCACCATTATTTGGTCCTAGAGGAAGGCATTGGGAAGTAGTAAGTAGATGATGGGTTGCTAGAGTGACAGAAGCTTAAACCCTAGTTTATGCGTTGCTTCGTAAGGGGCTGATTTGGATCCACTAGTTTAATGCTATGGTTAGACTTTGTCTTAATTCTTCTTTCGTAGTTGGGGATGCTTGCGAGAGGGGTTAATCGTAAGTGGGATGCTTGTCCAAGTAAGGGCAGTACCCAAGCGCCGGTCCACCCATATATCAAACTATCAAAGTAACGAACACGAATCATATGAACTTGATGAAACTAGCATGACAGAAATTCCCGCGTGTCCTCGGGAGCGTTTTTCCTCCTATAAGACTTTGTCCAGGCTTGTCCCTTGCTACAAAGGGGATTGGGCCACTTTGCTGCACCGTTGATACTTTTGTTACTTGTTGCTTGCTACGAATCATCTCACCACACAATCACTTGTTACCGACAATTTCAGTGCCTACAGATTTTACCTTGGTGAAAACCACTTGTCATATCCTTCTGCTCCTCGTTGGGTTCGACACTCTTACTTATCGAAAGGACTACGATTGATCCCCTATACTTGTGGGTCATCACGCCACCATCTAGAGGGATTAGAGGTTCGACAACCTCATCAAGTTCTATCTTCCTCCCACTAAATTCTTTCGAGAGAAACTCCTTCTCAAGAAAAGCTCTTTTCTTAGCAACAAACACTTTGCCCTTGGATTTGAAATAGAAGGGGTAACTAAGTGTCTCCTTTGGGTAACCTATGAAGACGCACTTTTCCGCTTTGGGTTCCAGCTTTTCAGGCTAAAGCTTTTTGACATAAGCATCACATCCCCAAACTTTAAGAAACGACAATTTTGGTCTTTTGCCATACCACTGTTCGTATGGTGTCGTCTCGAAGGATTTTGATGGTGCCCTATTTAAAGTGAATGCAGGTGTCTTTAATGCATAACCCCAAAACGATAACATCAAATCGGTAAGAGACATCATAGATCGCACCATTTCTAACAAAGTACGATTACGACGTTTGGACACACCATTACAATGTGGTGTTCGAGGCGGTGTCAACTGTGAAACAATTCCCCATTTTCTTAAGTGAGCACCAAACTCGAAACTCAGATATTCACCCCCACGATCACAACATAGGAACTTGATCTTCTTGTTACGATGATTTTCAACTTCACTCTGAAATTGCGTGAAATTCTCAAACGTTTCAGACTTGTGCTTCATCAAGTAGATATATACATACCTACTCAAATCGTCACTGAAGGTGAGAAAATAGCGATATCCGTCGCGTGCTTCCACACTCATTGGACCGCACACATCGGTATGTATGATTTCCAACAAGTCACTTGCACGCTCCATTGTTCCGGAGAACGGAGTCTTAGTCATCTTGCCCATGAGGCATGGTTCGCACGTGTCAAGTGATTCGAAATCAAGTGACTCCAAAAGCCCATCGGAATGGAGTTTCTTCATGCGCTTTTCACCAATATGACCTAAGCGGTCGTGCCACAAAAACATGGCGCTATCATTGTTAAGTCTACATCTTTTGGTCTCAATGTTATGTATATGTGTATCATCTCACATTGGGTGCATGACCATAAAATATATTACTCATAGAAATAGAACAACCATTATTCTTTGACTAAAACGAGTAACCGTCTCGCAATAAACAAGATCCAGATATAATGTTCATGCTTAACGGAGGCACTAAATAACAATTATTTAAGTTCATAACTAATCCTGATGGTAAGTGAAGTGAGACTGTGCTGACGGTGATTGCATCAACCTTGGAACCATTTCCCACGCGCATCGTCCCTTCATCCTTCGTCAGCCTTCGTTTATTCCGCAGTTTCTGCTTCGAGTTGCAAATATGAGCAACATAACCGGTATCAAATACCCAGGCACTACTACGAGAGTTGGTTAAGTACACATCAATAACATGTATATCAAATATACCTAATTTTTCCTTGCCCGCCTTCTTATCAGCCAAATACTTGGGCAGTTGCGCTTCCAGTGACCCATTCCCTTGCAAGAATAACACTCTGTTTCAGGTTTAGGTCCAGCCTTGGGTTTCTTTGTCGGATTGGCAACAGGCTTGCCGCTCTTCTTGGAGTTACCTTTCTTGCCTTTGCCGTTTCTCTTGAAACCAGTGGTCTTATTGACCATCAACACTTGATGCTCTTTTCGGAGTTCTGACTCTGCGACTTTCAGCATCGCGAATAACTCAGCGGGTGACTTGTTCATCCCTTGCATGTTATAGTTCAACACAAAGCTCTTATAGCTAGGTGGCAGTGACAGAATAATTATGTCAGTGATAGCCTCTTGCGGGAGTTCAATCCCGAGCTCAGCTAGACGGTTTGAGTACCCAGACATTTTGAGCACATGTTCAGTGACAGACGAATTCTCCTCCATCTTGCAAGCATAGAAATTATCGGAGGTCTCATACCTCTCGATCTGGGCGTTCCTCTGAAAGATAAACTTCAACTCCTCGAACATCTCATATGCTCCATGATGCTCAAAGCGACGTTGAAGTCTCGTCTCTAAGCCATACAAGACTGCACATTGAACTACTGAGTAGTCCTCCTTACGTGTTAACGAGGCGTTCAAAACATCTTGGTTAGACGTAGTGGGTGGTTCATCTCCTAGCGCAACATTAAGGACATAATCCTTCTTCCCAGCTTGCAGGAGCAGCTTTAGATTACGAGGCCAGTCTACAAAGTTGCTTGCATCATCTTTCAACTTAGCTTTCTCTAGGAACGTATTAAAATTCAGGGTTGCTGCTGCGTGAGCCATTGATCTACAACACAAATATTGCAAAGTGGACTTAGACTATGTTTAAGATAATTAGAGTTTAACTAATCAAATTACTGATAAACTCCCACTCAAAAAGTACATCTCTCTAGTCATTTGAGTGCTGCATGATCCAAATTCACTAACTCAAGTCCGATCATCACGTGAGTTGAGAATAGTTTCAGTGGTAACTATCCAAATTCTAAGTCAATGTTGCAAGACATCTTGTCTCCTTGTTTGTCGTGTAAATTAATGTGTATTTTTTCTCTCTCATGCACATCAAGCCAATGATCTCACTCTCGCATGCATGCAAGGGATAATTAATGTCTTCCTTTGTTAGTACTATGAGGCAAACACCATTAATATTGCATCGATTAGTGTTAGTGGCCTTGTATTTCTACAAATTGTAATTTTGATAGTGGCCTTGTATATAAAAATGGAGGGAGTAGTGGAAATGGTAGGTTTGATGTTGGCAGTTTGAGCGTTAGAGGTTACCTTGTTGGATGTCTTGGCCATCAGGCACTTGGCAATGTGGTTCTTGTTGGGAGCCTTGAAGAGAGACACCTTGCTTGGAAAAGAGGACGCAATGGCCACCATGGACATTCCCATTGCTTCACTGCTTGTCTCATCGTCATCGTCATCATGAGAGATGTACTCTTCTTGAGCCACCAACATCTTCTGGGGCATCTTCTTGGGGAAGTTGTACTTGTTTGGGAAAGACTTGGTCTTGTATTTGCGAATGAGCTTGCCACCATTGTCTTCCCTCTGCTCATAGGGATAATCTGCCATAAAGTGAGTCACATTGCCACAATTGTAGCAAGTTCTCACGCGTTGCTTTCCCTTGGACCCAGTTGAATTGTTCTTGGAGAAGTTGGGCCTTTTTTTTCTTGTTGCCCCAAAACTGCCTTGAAGCAGTAGCCATGTGCTTGTGGTAAGCATACTTGGTGTCTTCACGAAAAGTTTCTTCATCGTCTTCCTCATATTCCTCCAAAGCAGCCTTGGCCTTCAAAGCAAGGTTGGGGGAGTCTTTTCTTGACCGTTGAACTTGGGCTAGAGCATTATGAGCGGTCTTGTTCAAAATGTTCATAGCAATAAACTCATCCAACACATCACTTGAGGATGACGGAGGACATGGACTTGTTGAAAGGCATTATGGTCTTGAGAAACTTACGCTTAATCCAATTGTCATCCACATCTTTGCTTCCATGATCCTGAAGAGCAACATCAAGAGTTGTAACTCTTTGATATAGTTCACGAGGGTCCTCATCCTCGATCATAGCAAATTCATCGGCCTCATCAAGAACCACTTCATAGTTGGACCATTGAATGCTAGAGCTTCCATTGTACATGGATATGATGTTCTCCCAATAATCTTTGGCACGAGTGAAGGGACGCAAGTGAGGAAGGTCTTCAACAGGTACAACTGCTTGAAGAATGAACAAGGGAGAGTGATTGAGCTGATTGTCGGCCTCTTCTCTTGGATCGAGGTTTCTTGGATCATGCGGGTAGTATCCTTGCTCAATGATTCTCCAAAGTTGTGTTGAGTTGTGGTTCAAATGAGACTTGATACGAAAAACCCAGTTAGCAAAATCATTCTTAACAAGCTTTAGTGGAGGACCTAGATTAATAATATGCGGTGGGTGGACCGGTCCTCCATAGACCATGGCAGGAGGAACAGAGGCAAATGCATTTGCCCCACTTGTTCCTTGAGGCATTTTATCCTTTTCACTACTAGCATTTTCCTTTTCGGAATCCCCCCCCCCGGTATACGGAGTTGTGGGATTAGCCACCAACAACGGGTCTGTAGGCAGTTTGTAAATATCAAGGAAGTCCTTAATCATGTTCTTGACTTCGATAGCCACTGAGGATTTAAATATGGACATGACCTCATTTACTTCATCTCGGGTGACCGAGTTTGCAGCAGCTCCCTCGGGCACCTCCCCAACCTGCTCCCCATTGTCAACCATACTCTTTGGGTGGTGAAACCCTTAATAAAGAGACGAGGCTCTGATACCAATTGAAAGGATCGATATGGTTGACTAGAGGAGGGGTAGGAAACTAACAAATTTTAAACTTTTCTTTAAACAAATTAGGTTTAGCAACAAATAGGTCGTCTAAATATGCAACCATGTGAGCAACCTATATGATGCTAGCAACAACAATAATAAGCAAGAAGTAAATACAACTAAAGGTAAGATATAACCACAAGTGGAACCGGTGAAGACGATGATGTGTTTCAAAGTTCCTTCCCTTTGAGGGGAAGTACGTCTCCGTTGGAGTGGTGTGGAGGCACAATGCTCCCCAAGATACCACTAAGGCCACCGTATTCTCCTCATGCCCTCACACAATGTGAGGTGTCGTGATTCCACTAAGTGGTGCCCTTGAAGGCGGCGACCGAACCTTTACAAACAAGGTTGGAGCGATCTCCACAACTCAATTGGAAGCTCCCAACAAGACCACGAAGCTTCACCACAATGGAATATGGCTTCGAGGTGACCTCAACCGTCTAGGATGCTCAAACACCCAAGAGTAACAAGATCCACGAGGGATTAGTGGGGTGAATCAAATTTCTCTTGGTGGAAGTGTAGATCAAGGCCCTCTCGACCAAACCCTAAAATATCAACAAGTTTTGTTGGCTAGGGAGAGAGATTGGGCTAAAATGGAGCTTGGAGCAACAATGGAGCTTAGGGAGCAAAAGGTAGGGTTCTCAGGGAAGAAGAACCCCCTTTATATAGTGGGGGAGGGAATCTAACCGTTACCCACCCCCGTGTGCACGAGCTAGAGCGGTACTACTGCGGTAGTACCAATGATAAGAGGTAGTACCGCTCACGGGAGTGGTACTACCGCTCAGGTACAGGGAGGCCAGGCCAGACCCGAGGCAGCGCACCTAGTACCGCCCACAACGGTAGTAACAAGTGGTAGTACCGCTCCGTCGGCGGTTGATGACGAGTTGATGGATATACTTCTCGCCCCTTGTTGGTTACCCCGAGTGGAAGGTGTAGATGTAGTCAGCAGCAAGTTTCCCTTACATGGAGACTGTAAGGTTTATCGAACCAGGAGGACTACGAGGATCAAAAACTAGGTGTCTGCTTCTCTGGCACTAGCAGAAGACGTGGACCTGCACACACAACAAATAACTTTGCTCCCAACGAGTATAGAGAGGTTGTCAATCTCTTCGGCCTTGTAGTTTGCAAAGGAACAAAACACAAGCAGGAATAGCGATAGTGATTGCAACCGAAAAGTATATGAAAGCAGTAAATGGTGGAGGTGTAAGCAATGGTGGTAATATGGACCCGAGTCACATGATGTTCACTAGTGATGTCTCTCTCCCAAAAGACGATAAACAACTATGCTTGGGTAAACAAATTACAGCTGGGCAATTGATAGAATTATAAACGCACCACAATGCTAATTATGCTACTTGAAAGTTAGAGGCTCAATAGTAATGGACAGTATGCCAAGACAAGTAGACCATTTATTCATCAACATCTACTTACTAATCATCCACCTTGAGATATCTATCCAGAACATCTCGCTGGTATTAAGTTGCGAACCCCACCAAAAGTGTAAACTCAAAACAACGGACAACTGCATTAACGAACTATGCGTAAGGTAAACAATCCTTGCAACCGTGGTCACAAGCACCGTTGTTTTCTCCCTAGTGGCAACATCATATCCCCTAGTCTAATGTTTCTGTCACTCAAGCTAGACATCAGGGGGCATGAACCCACAATCATGCATAACGCTCCCTCTTGGAGTTACAATCTACTACTCGGCGAAAGCAATAAAGAGCAACGGAGAATATGCATGAATCACTAAAGAACATAATATAAAAGGATAATCAAATATATAACTCATAACAATCTGAACATAATCGCATAATCCATCAGACCCCAGCAAACCGAGCATAGCAATAGCAGAAAAATTACATAGGTGCCTTGATCATGGAGGGCAGCTCACAAGGGCTAATCATTGAAGCAAAAGATTGGAGAGAAGACATCACATAACTACTGGTCATGGAATCATGGTCAAAGGAGGACTACTCACGGCACGTCCGAGAAGCGTCCATGGTGGTGGAGAAGCTCCCAGAGGTCAATCCTCCCTCCGGTAGGGTGCCGGGAAGATGTCTCCTAACACTCCCGATCTCAGAAGCACTGCGGCGGCGGAACGATGGAGAAATTTGCGATTCTGGATATGATTGAAGAGTTTCCGATCGCAGGGGTAAATATAGGCCAAAGGAGGGCATTAGAGAAGGTGGGTCCCAGCCAGGCGGACTGTGGGCACGGCCAGGGGCCAGGGCGCGCAGGGTGGCCGCCTAGGCAGCCCCTGGCTTCCCTCTCGCCCATCTTCGGTGATCTCGAAGCTTCCGTCACGCTGATTTTTATATATTTTTCTCGGGTTTTTTGGGGCTCTGTAAATTTGGATAAAAGCCCCTACAAAAAAGACTTGAGCACACAGAAACTGGCACTGGGTGCACTGAGTTAGTAGGCTAGTCCAAATATGTGTAAAAATGTATAAAAGTGTAGCAAAATATATAACAATGTCACCCAAAAGATCATGGAGCAAGCAGAAATTATAGATATGTTTGGGACGTATCAACATCCCCAAGCTTAATTCCTGCTCGTCCTCGAGTAGGTGAATGATAACACAAATAATTTCTGTGGTGAGATGCTAACACACATATAAGAACTTAAAAGTAAAGCAAGTAAGATATGCAATTCAAGTCAAGACAATAACAAGCAAGAGTCTATATATAGTATTGAAAATAGCAAAGTAAGAACATAAAGGTGCAAGAACTCTCGTTGTCCGTGACTCGAATGTCTCCAAATGGTGTTTGCGTGCAAGAAATGGGAGATGGGTTTAGAGCATAAATTATTTTATAATTGAGAACTCAATCTACTAAACTTCACACTTGGTCTCCTTCGGAATCTTATTTTGACTCATCCCAGACCACTAGTCAGGCACAAGTCAAAATGATCCTCTCCCTTTCGACTTAGAGCACTCATGCAATAGATGAGCGCAAGCAATATATGTTGGCACTTAGGATGGCAAAGAGAATAATGACGGGGAAGGAAAACAAAAAGGGTGTGAAAGGCTCACATCAATGAGGACAACCATAGGCAAGAGAAAGCCAAATGATAGATATGATGTGAGGAGTAGGGATTGCCATGCAACGGATGCACATATAAGCTAAGGTAAGCTCTCCAATGGAACTAGTGGGGTGCATCCAACTTGCTTGCTCATGAAGACCTAGAGCTCATTTGAGGAGGCTCATCATTGGAATATACAAGCCAAGTTTTATAGTGTAAGGGTCCCCACATAGTTATGCATGAATGATAATCTCTATGGAGTACAAATATAACAATGGAGTATGAGTGTGGATCTTTCAAAAGGAATAGTAGTGTTACCCGCTGTGGGGACCCCGGCTGGTAAGTCGAGATCGCCGTGCCCAGTGATCCCAAGGATCAATGCTCACTGAACACAGATACTGAATAATAGAGTCTTACATCCATACATACCGTTTGATATAATAAATAACCACTTCGGTCGAGTCTTACATACACAAAGCCTTAAAGGCCAAGCACCAAACTAGACCAATAGCGGAATTATTGGTTGAAAGCGTGAACCCATGCCATCAGCCTTAACCTACAGGCATTCTGACTGGGAAGCATCCTAGCTCGCAAGAACGTCACCGAGTTAATCTTCACCATATCCTGTCTTTCACACCTAGTCAATGAAATAACCAGTGGCAAGCCAGTGAGTACTTTGAATGTACTCACAAACAGCCCACGATACGAACAATGAAAGTAATGGATAACAATATCATGCATCTTCAGTGTAACTCATCTGGGTGGAATGATCATGTATATGCATCAGGTTAAAGAATTACTTTTGAAGAACATGTTACAGATATCAACATATCTGCTAAGGGTTGAACACACCGGGGTCACCCTAAATGCCAAGTCATCGGACTTGTCATAACCTCAATGTATTAATGAGGGCTAAACCATCCGGGTTTACCCTATATGCCAAGTCACCGAACTTGGTCATATTTTATCATGATTATAACAACACCTTCTTAAACACCACACACACACACTTTTGGTTTATGCGGAAACGCTGGACGTAGTTTAAGCAGCACCACCCAACTGTCCTTGACCGTGGACACGGCTATTCGAATAGTTTGACACTCTGCAGAGGTAGTACGCTGGACCCACGAGAAACGGGAAACTTCCGTGTCATCCACGACTCGCGGTATATCACATATACCCGAGGTAAGTACCCGATCATCATCTTTCCCCTGATGATACTAGACAAAGAGGTCCACTCGATTGGTACCCAGCCCACATGTTGTACGTCTTACGAGCACCGACTCTGGACTGTATCAACCATGCAGGGACCAACGGTGTGCCTGGAACTCATAATAATGGCATAGTCGTCCTACCTGGCACGACCCCATCACGAGAGTGACACCGATCACTCCCGCCACTAGTAATGTGGCTCTTTGCTAGTACCGACCAGAGTAATCAACAAAGCCCCATCCCATAAAGGGGTATCATGGTCTTACTGGTAAGGTTGGGACGGTTGACACATCATAAATCTAATCCCATTTCCGAAATCATACTCACACAAAAACACCGGTGCATCACTTCACCAAAAGTGATCACCAACTCATCATCACCCTCGGGCATTAGTGGCACCCGACGGGGTTTTCATAAACTCTTTATTTAACTCATCATCATGCTTGATAATATGCTCTATCTTTACTTGTCAACATGGTAATGACATGACCCTCACGGGGTAGGGTCAAGCTCAGTGCAATGATCTTATATATTTACTAATCAACATGATAGTAGCATGATCCTCATAGATAGCAGGGTCAGCTCATCATGTGTAATGCCCCAAGTGTAGGTCTTTCCCTTTTTGCACCTACTTCATGTGGGACCACCTTGTCAGAGATTGTGATGTTGTCATTTTGAGCCATGATTTCATGTGTCACCTTCTATTCTTGTTTTGCATGCATGCATCCATGCCATACCATCCTTGCCATACCTCATGATTCTATGTCCTGTTATGATTGCATGTGATCTTGCTAGGTGTGATGTTGTGGTATTGTAATTCCTTGTGTTGATGCATAGGTGATGTTGGAGTGTGGTGTGTAGAAGTGGTGGTTTGGGATTTCAAAGTTCCTTGCTATTTTAAATCCTTTTCCCTCCTATTATCTCATGTCAAAATTCTATCTTCCCAAAAGTTATTCTAAAATGTCTTGTGATTAGAGTTAATTGTGGTTATGATGATGTGTGAATTTGCTGTTTTGTTCTTTGATTTTAAAGGTGCAAATAAACCCAAAACAGTAAATTAATTACTGTTTTGCATGGGCCTCCTCCCTTCGGTGGCCCATGTTCCCCCTGTCCAGCGGCAGCCCAGGCGAGACCCCCCCCCTCCTTTCTTTTTCCCTGACGCCGTCTCTCCATCCCCCGCGCGTCTCCTCTTCATCAGGCCGAGAGAGGGAGGAAAGTTGACGCTGTGAGGTCTCACGGATGTTGAGGTCCCCCTTTTAAGCGTGTTGGCGTCCGTGCCCTCTTCCCCTCATCTAGGGTTCCTCCTTCCCTCCCATCTCGCGCCGCCACCATCTCGTTCCCCATCTCTCTCCCCCTCTCCTCTGTCAGGTAAGGCAGTGGTAGGAGTAGCACAGAAGAACAGAAGGCCATCGCAGGCGACCGTCGCGCCCCCGCCTCCGTTCGCCGCCGTCGCCATGTCCGGGCGCTCGGGGTGGATCCCTGCGATCCATTCCCGGCGCTAGAGGCCCCGGAGATTGGCCACACCAACGACCCCGAGCCCGTCAAGGACGTGCACGCGGTGTCTTCTTCCTCTCCTTCGGTTCTGCAGTCAGGGACTTCTTCGTCGACGACCTTCTTCCCCTCCAGCGCTCCTCCTTCCCGATCGGCGCCCCTCTTCTCCCCAAGGTGAGGCTGCACCTCCCCCTTCCTTCCTCCTCCGTAGCTCGGCTCGGATCTGACCCGTGGTGCGTGCTTATCTCTGTTCGGGTAGAAACTGCAGTAGGGTGCAGTGGTAGGGGTAGGATCTGCAGGAGGCAGTGCGTGGGGGCGTGATTACGCAGAGGGGCTTCCTCCCCCTCGAGGTAGCCGCGCCGTGGCTAGGCTGCCCCCCTCGCTGATGTGGAGCCGTAGTAGTCTACCCCGGCGGCTTCTCTGTCTCAGGCGTGCAGGGTTGATCAGGGCAGCAGGTTAGCGGGAGGTCCTACTTATGTTTCGTTGCGCGTTCACGTACAGATGCCGTGCTGTAGACAAAGTGGTAGGGGTGCTATGTGTCTGTTGATTAGAACGTGGGTTCGATCCCCCCCTCGGGCTGTTTGTTTTACTGTTTTTCCTGCGCAAGAGCATCAGGGATATGATACCCTGTTCTCTTTCCTTAACCTGTCGACTTGGTGAGAGTGGTGTAGTGGCTAGGTGGTGCTGCTGTGTACCAGGAGGTACTGGGTTCGATTCCCAGGACCCTGATGCATATTTTTGTTAAATTTTGCTGTCTTTTATTTTGCTCTTCCTCTTCCTTATGCTTGGGCAGCAAGGTGCCTATTTAATTCTTTCCTGCTAGTGTAGATGTGTGCATATGATCTTGTGTGTGTGTTTTGCACACTAGTGTGTGATAGATGATGTTGCTAGCCTTGTGAAACTTATGGTGATTGCACCTTTGTGATGTGAAGTTAACCTTGATAGGAGTTGGTGCTAGTTGTTTTGCTACTTGTAAGTGTTGTGCTTTAAGGTATGAAAGTTGCATTAGTTAATCATGTATAGTCACATCTTTTGAGCTTTAGTGTGGACCAAGTTGTTCTTATAGTTTTAATTGCTATATAGATTTAGTGGGGTCTGGGTGCCTCCCCCTCACCACATGTTTTTGGTGTGTATGTGATGCACTAGGTGGCTAGCTGGATACGCATGTGTAGGTGGAGCTTACTAGTTAAACATGGGTAGTTTATTGTGGGGGTTGCACCTTGAGGATGACATGATTCTAGGGTGTTCCTTGTGGTGCATGCGAGAGTGTGTACCATCACATGCCCATATGTGAGGGTGTGCAAACTCTCTTGTTAGCATATGAATTATATTTTGTTGTGCTTGTGCTAGTGATAGTGTAATGTATGTGTGGGTGTTATGGATGTGCATGACACAAACATGGGGTTCAAACCCCCATGTCACTTTGTCATTGTGCACACGAAACTCAACCTATGTAATTTTCATCTTAGAAGAAATACCTTATGGAGTTGCATTTGCAGTTTTGTTGAAAGTTTGGTCCTTGATTCCATGGTATAGATGGAGCCCAAGGGCATGGGGTTTTGTGTGTTAATAGTAGGGGTTTGTGCTCAACACCATAGTGGTGTCAATTACCTCTTGGTGACATGTGTGTGCAAACTATGCCTAGACAAAGTGGGCATGTGGCTGGAAAATTCCAGATTTTTTGAACACTGAAAATTTCACTAAGTCTGGGATGCTGGAAACATTTTCTTCCCCTGTAGATGAGGGTGTGCTGGTCATTCTGTTGACAAATGGCCTTAGTTCGGTGCTAGTGTATTGAACCCGATATGTTTGTGAAGCTTCCTGTAAATTTTCAAGTCATTTGGAGTCCAGTAGATTGAGTTTTGATTGCTGTCAAAAAGCTTCAGAACAGAAACAGAAACTCAGGTGCAGGAATTTTCACTAAGTCCCTGAGATCTGATGGTTTTGGGAAAGTTTGAGGCCTTGTATCTTCTAGAGTTTAATTCCTTTTTCTGTGATTCTTGCTGGTGCTTGTAGTGTTATTGGTTGGAAACAGCCACATATATTATTTGTCATGTTTGAAGACCTGTAGCTATGTTGCATGTTGCTCCCAAACAGCTAAGATGCAGATTCTGGCAGATTATATAGTTTTGCCATTTTGTTCAAAGTTTGTGCTTAATTGATGTTGTGGTGTTCTACCTTGCTCCATTTCATTCATGTTGGGTTATTACATGTCTTGGCTACCTGGGAATACCAGAATTGTGCCAATTGGGAGTGTGGTGCTGAATCTTTCACGTAGAGCTTCATATCTTGTTTCGTTGATTCCCGTTGATCCGTAGCTCCGTTTGCAATGTTCTTTATATGGTTTTGCACCGTTTTTACGAGCCGCATATGTTCATGACATTCTCATGCATGTAAAAATAGCTTAGTGCAAAGTTCTGTCCAGAAACTTGCTGTAGTTTATTTTGCTTGTGGTAGTGATAGAAATAGTGGAGCATGCTCAACTTTCATCTCATGCATCATGTGATTGTTGCATCTTGTGGTGCTTCTGTTCATTGGCTGTTATTCTTATGTTGGGTAGCACCGGGAGCGGAGAACGAATACGGGGAGTCAGGAGAGTACGTGGAGGACGATCCAGAACCATTCCAAGCTGAGGATATCACAGGCAAGATTATATGACCTTGATTCCATCTCTAGACTTGTTATGTTAGTTTCGTTTCCATGTCTTATTGCTCGCTGCCTACCACCGAAATTAAATTGCCTCTTCATATACCATGAGCCCAAACACCGTACTCTTTCCTAGCAAACTTGTGGCTAAGTAGGCGTGCTCAGCTACTAATGTTAGCATTGTTAGTTGCAGGTATTTTAAACTCATGTGATGACATGAGCTTGATATCATGATATTAAATTCTGTTATTTAATTAATGCACCTATATACTTGGTAATTGACGGGAGGCCTAGCCTTTTGCCGGGTGCTTTGTTCCGTTATTGCCGCCTTAGTTACCGGTCACCGGTGTTTGATTCCATAATGATCGCTCCTAACACGTTCGGGGTTGTTATGGGGACCCCCTCGATAAATCGCGTAGTGTTAAGGCTTGTCCGGCAGGACCCAACATTGGTTCTATTTGCTAATCACCTAATAATAAACGACATAGGGAATAGCTACCCCGAGGAATTTAATCAACAACCCGGGCCAGTGCTCCTCATGAGTGTTGGTCCAAACCAGAGCAGCTTATTACGCTCCCCGGGGCAACTCAGTGTTTTGGCGTGGTAACCATCGCTCATCCGGCGTGTCCTGAGGCTGAGATACGCGGCTCTTATCAGGGTCGTCGACACGTCGGGAGGTCCTGCTAGTCGCGCCTTACCTTAGCGGTATATCTTGCGTATAGGAATCCCAGTGAAGCTTTGGTTTCACCCAGAGTTGAGGTTTTCCTCGAAGGAATCCGACGAGATCACGAGATTCGTGATAGAGGATGCCTTTGCGGCCTGTGTTCGTTTGTGATGGACTAGTTGGAGCACCCCTGCAGGGTTTAATCTTTCGGAAAGCCGTGCCCGCGGTTATGTGGCAACTTGGAACATTTTGTAAACATCCGGTATTAGAGAACTTAAACATAACCTAATAAAACTGCCAACTGTGTGCGTAACCGTGACCGTCCCCTTGAAGATCCCTCTTCGATCGGGAACACGGTGGGGTTATGAATGCCGTAGGTAGATGTTCAGGATCACTTACTGATCAAGTAATTCCGACCGTTAGCGTAGACCACCTTCACCTCTCTGTTGCGTAAGTTAGCCACTTATTCAATCATAGGATGCTGCAACCGGATGCACTTCACCCCTACCTTACCCAATAACATGACTAGTTCTGGCACCAAGGTCTTAGATTGCTGAGTCCCCGTGGCTCACGGATTCCTCCGAAACTCCCAGCAGGTACAGGTACCCCAGAGGCAGATGATCCCGACGGCACCCAGCTGGCGTGGCAGTACGACGAGGAGACAGACCGCCTTTACGTGAACTATCCAGAGGACTGAGCCGTGGTCGTGATCGTGGGCCTGTAGCAGGGTAGCATAGCATTTTCCATGTTTTGTAGTCCGTACCGGAACTACCTTGTTTGTGTCTGTGTTGTACTCTGAGTTATTAATAAGAAGACAGTTGAATCCCGAATTGTCTACTTGTATTATTATTTTGTGCTATGTTACTTTCTTGCGAAACGCTTAGATGCACTTCTTTCCTATTCGGGGGCCTCGACCCCCAGATCGGAAAGGACCGCATCTTGGTCGTTACATCATGTTTGTGCTCCGAGGAGCCATGTGAATAACATTACTATCATGCAAGGGCTTCGATGAAGCCTTCGGTACCATCACATCAATGATGAACCGGCACTGTGATCTCATGCAACGAAAGTACTTGCTATACTAGCGTGCATCATATCATATGCTCAAGTCATGGTCAAAGGGCTGCTTGCCTTTCTCACGTAAGTCCTCGGGGTCTTCGAGGTCTTCCGCTCCGTCCCCAAATACTCCGTCTACCTTCAACTATCGTCGGAAATAACCATAGTAAGCCACACATCCAGTAGAATAAAAGTGTTCTATAAATAGAAGTTTTATTTTTATTGGACCTCTCTGGTCATAAGAAAAATACCTGAAGCTTCTCAGAGGAGATTTGAATCATCAGGGATTTTTGAATAGGTGAAAGGAGTAATAGGTGGCCATTGAATAAGTCAACATAAATCTTTCTGGTCAAAATGAGTGGAGGCACCCGTTTAACAGAGAATGATTTTAGAAATATTTAGGAAGTGGTTTCACTAGATTTGGAGATGGTATGAATATTCTAGAGATTTTACAATGAGGATTAAATAGCAATAGGAGCTATTTATTTATTGCAATAGAAATAAGTCACACAAAAATGTTGACCAGGGTTCTAAAAATGGAGAATGACTTTAGGAGTCTCTGGAAGTTTGAATCACTCCATTTGGAGTTGATATGAAGCCTACGGGATTTTTGAAAGGTGGGGTTAATAATATCCAGATGTGGATTTTAATTAACACACCACAGAAACATGCCTTGGAAAAATGTGCAAAGCACATGGGTGGGTAGAGTTTGAATTTAGGAACCTGCAAAAATTTGAACCAAGTGATTTGGAGTTAGTATGAATTTATGGAATATTTTAGACGATTAAAAAAAGATAAAAGGGCTCAGCTTCTGGGGGAAGGCTATCTTGCGCCACAACAGCTAGATAAGCCTTTGGGCCAGCCCACTGGCTCGGCTGGCTCACCGCGGCCACGCAGAAGACGCCTTGCGTGAAGTACGCTTCTCGCGCGGGGAGAAAGCCTCCCACCGAGGCGCGACCACATAAGTGGCGCGGCCCACCTGGCAGCCTCGCCAACCAGCTGACGAGCGGGGCCCGAGGCCTTTCTTCAACCTCCCGCCGAAACAGGCAGTAGAGGAGGAGAGGAGCCCACGCCGCCGGTGTCCCATGCTACCGGCCACCGTTTTCCACGGTCTAGCCGCCGGAGGGCACCGGAGCGCGAGCCGCACCCAGCTGGGTGTCTCCTTCCGGCCGGAGAAGGCCCGAGCATCGCCGGTTCCTAGGGCAGTGGGGGTGGCCGCAACCTCCTCTAGTCCCAGGTCCTTGGCGCCAGGAAAAGGCCCAGAGGAAGGGGAACGTGCTCGCCCCGTACAGGAGCGCCCGCAGGGGAGGTTAGGGCGAGGGGAGCCTCAGTCCTGTCCAAGTTGGAACGGAAGCCGCCGGCGAGATTCGGCCATGGGAGAGAAGACAGAGCACGGGAGGAGAAATGGGGGCTCTAGGGAGAGAGGAGAAGCCAAATGGGAGCCAGGGGAGGAGGAAAGAGATACTGGGGGCTCGGGGAGAGAAGATAAGAGAGGGGAGGGCCGAGAGGGCTCGAGAGCTCTCTGGAGATCTCGTGGGCATGGGCGCCACACGTCCCAGAGGGGTCTTGGAGTCTACCTAGCATCGTGGAGGGGGTCAAGGATGCTCTGCGGCGCTCTGGGACACGCTCCCCTCGCTGGACCCAAGCTGTAGCTAGAGTCCAATGGTGCAGAGCACCGTTTCAGCATGCCAGGGTGGTGGTCACCACCCCACCTGGTGTCCTGGGGAACCCCTTGGCCAGTCCAAGGTGTCAACCATGCAAGGCGTGCTTGCCACGATGCACTGGTGAAGTTTGGAGCCAAGTGAAGAAGGTTTGAATGGGGTTTGATTGCTGTGAACATTTTAGCAGGAAACTAGGGGCTGATACAAATGGTTTCCCCAGGCAGAGAGGGGAGATGAAACCATGTCCTGGAGCATCTGGTATGTAAGGACTACACGTCTGCAAAAATTCAGCTCAAGAAAAGAAGTGTAGCTAGCACTTGCTGTACAAAGCCATGATTCAGCCAGAAATCTATTTGAAGAAGTGCTGCCCATTTTTCCTACATGAGCAGGCCACATCTTGGTTCTAAATGAAGCCTTGGCATATATTAGATGCTATGGAAGGAGTTGGGAGTGATAGCTTAAGCAGAAGAATGGAATGAAGGGTAAAACAGTGCTGCCAAGAGTGAAAATGAGAGAAACTTACAAAGGGTCCTTCCCCAATAATTGACCAGTGGCCATGGGAAAGTTACTGCAGGTGAAATGTAATTATGTGAGGCTGTGGTAGAAAGTTGAGCTCAAGGAATAAAGTAGAAGGGCAATAGAAGCCAAATTAGTGAGTGCACACAAGGTGTTTGATCTGTGGTTGGGCTACCAGATGAATTCCAATGGCTATGAAACCTAACAGGATAAATAATAGATAAAAATAGGCTTGCACACCAAATTTGGGATTTGCTGGAGAAGTTTTCCAATGTAGACTTGAAAAACCCTAGAAATGGGCAGAAATGGGTTTCTGCTTAGAACCCTATTCAAATAAATTCCCACAAATCCAATATTTGGTGTAGGGGCATTATTTGAGCATTAAGGCATGCACAAAAAGTTTGAGGTCAGTTGGACAAACTTTATAATGTAAAGTTTGTCAAAGTCAGAAATCAACAGAGAGGTTTTTGAGGGTTTTAGAACAAGTTCCTCTATTCTCCTTGGTGTTCTACTTGGTGTGGATGCCTCATTGGAGTACTGGAACATGTCCACCAAATTTGAGCACAATTGGATACACTTCACAATGTAGAGTTGCTCAAATTTGATTCTGGATAGATAGGGTTTTAGAGTGATTAGGGGAGCCAAATAAGCTTGGATTGAAATGAAACTTAGCAAGATCACCAATAATATCATATATGACATGCTAGAATTTTACTGGAATTTATTGAGAATATTTCTTATAGAAATATTCCAAAAGCTTGAAATAGGCACGAATGGTTTTGGAGGGGTTTGCCCAATATTTTGAACATGACCATGTGTTGAAACTCATAAATATGGAACAAATATATCCACTGAGTTTCCCTAAATTTTCTTAAATATTTGGAAAGCAATAAAAATAACTTTCCTTCATAGGAGACCATTTCTGGCCTCACAGAAAGGCTTTTAAGTAAAATAATAAAATAACTTTTAAAATAATAATATGGTGGTTTTTGAAAGTCATTTTGATAATGGTTTAAAATAAAACCATTGGTGCAAAAAGAAACTCCCTAATTTGAGGACTTGTAGTACAAACCTCATCTTAGGGGTTTGAAAGTTTAATTCAAAGAAATGTTTTTTGGAAAGATAATATTTGGTAAAAATAGATATTTATCCTAAACACATGTCATGATCATTAGGCAGGAGATCATGGGATGAGAAGATGATTAAGAGAGTGGCAAGAATTAATGGGGAGCAATCACATGCAACTAAACAAACAAGCAGACAATAGTCACTCCAAGCATCACAAGCATTCACAAAAAATTTAATTGGCCCTAAATTTGGAATAAGCTACTTAATCAGGAAGGCCAAAAACTGGGGTGTGACACCCCCTTCTCTCTTTTTATTTATTTCTTTTTCTTTTTCTTTTTCTGTGTCCTCTTTGGCTCTTTCTATTTATGTCTCATTTGTCCTCTTTGGTATCTATTCATTTGTCCTCTTTGGGATCTTTTAATTTGTCCTCTTTGAGATCTTTTCCTCACTTAAGGGCAACACTCTACATTTTACAAGAATAAAAAGAAAATCATCACACTTTATAAGAAGTACTCAACATAAAGACAAAAGAAAACTATCATGATGTATGCAAATGTATGCCTATGCCAGTGTAGCAGGATATGCAATGATACTAGCACGTCATGTAGCAATAATAAGGGCAAGGCCCACCTAGCATGCGGCTCCTCGATCAAGCAAAAGCATTTCTGACATGAATATCAAGTCATGAGATGGTGGATGTTGCATGGCAATGTATCTCGGAAAGGCTATGGAAATGCCTTAATAAGTAGGTATGGTGGCTGTTTTGAGGAAAGATATAATGAGGCTCATGATGTAAGAGCATATCATGACAAGGATTTGGATGCACCGACGAAGTTTGCACCAACTCTCAAGATGAGAAAGGGCAATGCACGGTACCAAAGAGGCCAGCAAAATATGAATGGTGGAAGTGCCAACAATCGAATACTCGCATTAGTCCGAAGAACTCGTACACTTATTATCGGTAACTCTCTATCTAGTTAGGAAATTCACGAAGAGACAGGTACCCCGAGGAGGAGTGTTTGGGGGTTTGGTTATCCTTGCGCATCCTCAACCCATGGTAACGTGAGGGTACTCTATATATTCCAACCCCTCCAGAGGTTAGCGATCAATTTAGTAGCTAGAGTTCTCAACTAATTTTTAGTTTTTGATAAACACACGGATTTCCCAAAATACGACACATATCACTAATAGGCTCAATCTCTTGGCACCAATAGTCCAAACATTACTCAAATCAATACCTCAAAACTATTGCAAGTTACTACTATACTTAAATAGCAACCTCAATTACCTACTCATGCAAGACACACAACTCAGTGCAACAAGCCAACTCTCTAAACAAGATAAGCATGATAACTCAAGAGAGTTCCAAAAGCAACCTAAATAAAAGCTCTTAAAAAGATATAGCATGAGAACTAAGAGCTAAGCTTGACAACAACTATGTAAAGATAGAGAACACACAAAAAGGATAAGCATGAAAACCTATGTTGTGTTCTAGAGTGGAATGGAGCGTGTTTCTCTCCCAAACAAGGAAGGCTAGGTTCCGACTTGTTATGAAAAGCAAGAAAAACTAAAACAAACTAAAAAGTAAAGAGCGGGACGCTCCAAGCATAGCACATAACATATGAAGTGATAAAAATATAGCATGGAGAGGGACGAAGTGATGATTGTTGATAGAGAAGGGGATGCATGGGGGCATCCCCAAGCTTAGACGCCTGAGACTCCTGGAATTTTTCTTGGGGGTGCATGGGAGCATCCCCAAGCTTGAGCGCTTGACACTCCTGGATCTTCTTTCACCATCTTCCATCACATACTTGAAAACTCCCTTCATACGAAACTCATCATAAGCTGATTAGAGTGGTTAGTACCCATGATAAAATAATTCATTATCTACTGGAAATAAATATTTTAATGAAAAGCTACTGTTTCTCATGATTGCCAAAAGGTTTTTGCAAAGGAAAAGCAAGCTTAAGATTTGCAAAATGATGAAAACGCAAGACGTGGCAGAATCTCTGAAAAACAGAACAATAGGTAGTAAATAATGTTTTCGGGGCACTTCTGAAAATCAAATCAAAAAACATAGAACATATGCCAGAAAGACAATTATATAGATCATGCTGTCAAAAACAGTCAGATCAAAAAGATGATCTGGTGATTTTTGGCGAATTTTTCCGTCAAGCAGACATAATCTGTTTGTGGACAGCATGTCCCAACTTTTGAACTTTCTTGCAATCGGAGGCTAAAACTTGGCATAAACTTGAAAATAAAGATACAATGATGTTGCTACAGTAGTAACAAGCATCAAGACCACTAAAAATGAAAGTAAAAACAAATTGGGTTGCCCCCCAACAAGCGCTTTCTTTTATGCCTTTGAGCTAGGCATGATGCAAAAGATCAAGTATTATCAACTCCATAAGAATAACTTGCCCGAATAACGGACTCATAAGGTAACTTAATCTTCTTTTAAGGGAAGTGTTCCATTCCCTTTTTAAGGGAAAATTGGAATCTAATGGTCCCTTATTTCATGTCAATGATAGCACCAACGGCCCGGAGAAAAGGACGTCCCAAAATAATTGGACATGAGGGATCACACTCAATGTCCATAATAAGAAAATCAATGGGCACATAATTCTCATTGAAAAAATAAGAACATCATTAATTCTCCCTAAAAGTTTCTTTATGGAAGAATCAACAAGACGAACACTAAAAGAACATTGATCAAAAGGTTTAAAATCAAGCATATCATACATTCTTTTGGGCATAACGAAGGCACTAGCTCCAACATCACATAAGGCAAAGCAAGAGATATTATTCAATTTAATATTGACCATAGGATCCAACCATCTTCTAGTTTCCTAGGAATAGAAGTCTCTAGCTTGAGCTTCTCCTCCCTAGCTTTGATAGGAGCATTGGTAATATGCTCGGTGAAGGCAATATTGAGTGTACTATGTGGGGGTCTTTAGCCATTCTTTGCAAAAAAAAAGTGATAACTTCGGAAAGACTACAATTTTCAAAATCAAGATTACTACCATTAATTAAAGTGGTGGTAATGTCATCTAAGCTCATTCTTTTGGTTGTCTCTAAATTCAAAGGACCTTCTTGTACTATAGTTGAGGTATTAGCATCACCATTAATAGGTCCATTGGGACTAGGGGTGTAATGGGTAATAAAAGTTTTGAGATCCTCAATAACTTGTATAGTAGCAAGGGCAGTGTGTGTAGGAAGGCTCTTAATCCTATCTTCCTCTTCTTTTTCTCTAACCCATCTATCTTTAAGTTTGGCTATCATTCTTATGTTCTCATTAATTTGGACCTGGATAGCATTCATGGGTGTGGGTTTCCTTTCCTCAAGGGGGGAAGTTCTAATTTTAAGCATCTCTACATCATGAGCTATGTTGTCTACCTTCAAAGAGAGACTATCTATTTTTTCTAATTTCTCTTCTACACTCTTGTTGAAGGCTTTTTGAGAAGTGATAAAGTCTTTAAGCATGCTCTCTAATTCAGAAGTGGATCTTTTAGTGCTAGGATAATTGTTGTTGTTCCCATAGTTGTTGCATGGGAACAGTCTAGGATTGCTACCAAAATTACTCCTATAAGCATTATTATTAAAGTTGTTCCTAGAAATAAAATTAACATCAACTTGCTCTCTTTCCTGAGCAACCAAAGAATTTAAAGGAACATCATGAGGATCAATAAGATCTTGCTTAGTAAGTAAAGTCATGATCATGTCAACCTTGTCATTAAGGGAGGAGATCTCCTCAACAGAGTTTACCTTCCTACCTGTTGGAGCTCTCTCGGTGTGCCATTGAGAATAGTTTGTCATCATCTCATCCAATATCTTCGTGGCAGCACCAAGTGTAGTTGACATAAAGGTTCCTCCCGCGGCCGAGTCTAACAGATTCCGTGAGGTAAAGTTGAATCCTGCATAGAAAGTTTGTATAACCATCCAAGTAGTCAAACCATGTGTAGGGCAATTCTTAACAAGAGATTTCATTCGTTCCCAAGATTGAGCAATGTGTTCATTATCCAATTGCCTAAAATTCATAATGTTACTTCTCAACTGGATAATCTTAGCAGGCGGGTAATACTTCCCAATAAAAGCATCTTAGCTCCTCCTCTCAAGGAGAAAGGAAAAAAGCTTAAGTTTAACAATATCACCATCTACTTCTTTATATTTTTGCATATCACAAAGCTCAACAAAATTATTCAAGTGCAAAGCAACATCATCTCCAGCACCGGAGAATTGATCTTTCATAACAAGGTTCAATAAAGCAGGTTTAATCTCATAGGAGGTAGCCCAAGTGGCGGGAGCAGCAATAGGAGTGCAGATAAAGTCATGTTGTTATGACTAGAGAAGTCACACAACTTGGTGTTTTCAGTGGAACCCATAGCAGCAGCAACAAGCAAGAACAAAGCAACAAAATTTTTGTGGTTTTGGTATAAGACTCTAAAGCAAAAACTAGAAAACAAACTAACAAGACTAAAAAACAAAGGTAAAAGATAGCGTGCAACTCCCCTATTTTGAAGACTGGAGTCCCCGGCAACGGCGCCAGAAACTTGCTTGATGATGAGTTGATGGATATACTTCTCGCCCCTTGTTGGTTACCCCAAGTGGAAGGTAGAGCTGTAGTCAGCAGCAAGTTTCCCTTACACTGAGACTGTAAGGTTTATCGAACTAGGAGGACTCCGAGGATCAACAAGTAGGTGTCCGCTGCTCTGGCGCTAACAGAAGACGTGGACCTGCACACACAACAAATAACTTTTCTCTCAAAGAGTACAGAGAGGTTGTCAATCTCTCCGGCCTTGTAGTTTGCAAAGGATCAAAACCCAAGGGGGAATAGTGATAGTGATTGCAACGGAAAAGTAAATGAAAGCAGTAAATGGTGGAGGCGTAAGAAATGGTGGTAATATGGACCTGAGTCACATGATGTTCACTAGTGATGTCTCTCTCCCAAAAGACGATAAACAACTATGCTTGGGTAAACAAATTACAGTTGGGCAATCGACAGAATTATAAATGCACCGCAATGCTAATTATGCCACTTGAAAGTTAAGAGGCTCAATAGTAATGGGCAGTATGCCAAGACAAGTAGACCGTTTATTCATCAGCATCTACTTACTAATCATCCACCTTGAGATATTTATCCAGAACATCTCGCTGGTATTAAGTTGCGAGCCCCACCCAAAGTGTAAACTCAAAGCAACGGACAACTGCATTAATGAACTACGCGTAAGGTAAACAATCCTTGCAACCGTGGTCATAAGCACCATTGTTTTCTCCCTGGTGGCAACAACACATCCCCTAATCTCATGTTTCTATCACTCAATCTAGACATCAGGGGGCATGAACCCACAATCATGCATAACGCTCCCTCTTGGAGTTACAATCTACTACTCGGCCAAAGCAATAAAGAGCAACGGAGAACATGCATGAATCACTAAAGAACATAATATAAAAGGATAATCAAATATATAACTCATAACAATCTGAACATAATCTAATAATCCATCGAATCCCAGCAAACCGAGCATAGCAATAGCAGGATAATTACTTAGGTGCCTTGATCATGTAGGGCAGCTCACAAGGGCTAATCATTGAGGCACAAGATTGGAGAGAAGACATTACATAGATACCGGTCATGGACTCATGGTCCAAGGAGGACTAATCACGACATGTCCTAGAAGCGTCCATGGTGGTGGAGAAGCTCCCGGAGGTCAATCCTCCCTCCGGTAGGGTGCCGGGAAGAGGTCTCCTGACGCTCCCGATCTCGGAAGTGCCGCGACGGCGGAACAATGGAGAAATTTGTGATTCTAGATATGATTGAAGGGTTTTCGATCGGAGGGGTAAATATAAGTCAAAGGAGAGCGATAGAGGAGGTGGGGCCCACCCAGGCGGCTTGTGGGCGCAACTAGGGGCCAGGCCGCACACGGTGGCCGCCTGGGCAGCCCCTGGCTCCCCTCTGGCCCATCTTCGGTGATCTGGAAGCTTCCGTCACACTGATTTATATATATTTATCTCGGGATTTTTGGGGCTCTAGAAATTTGGATAAAAGGCCCTGCAAAAAAGACATCAGCACATAGAAACTGGCACTCGGTGCATTGAGTTAGTAGGTTAGTCCAAATATGTGTAAAAAGATATAAAAGTGTAGCGAAACATATAACAATGTCACCCAAAAGATCATGGACCAAGCATAAATTATAGATACATTTGGGACGTATCAGTAGTACTACCACAAAACTCATCCACAAAAGTGTTCGCACTTTTGGAGAGCGGTACATGCCACAGGCACCACCAGATCACTATCGCTCTGAGCGGTACTACCGCCGCCCGGGCGGTACTACCAGTGATAAGCGGTAGTACCGCTCCTGGGAGTGGTACTACCGCTTGGTAAATGGATGGCAGGGTTAGGAAAGGTAGAACGCTCCATCGAAGCGGAAAAAGGGGGTGAGGTAGAAAGCGTACGTGACGATTCCACCCAGACTTTTCCAAAGCGGATCCCCTCTTAATAGTACGACTTTTCCTATGACTCAAGTCCACCGACAACGAAGCGTAAGAGCGAAAACCGTCTTCACATCAAAACAACGAGGGGCAATAATCGTATTTGTGCAAACCGAGGAAATACCTGAAAGGCTTATTGCACACGATTAGTCCGGAAAAGTGTCGTCATCAATCACCAAAACTACTGGGGTAGAAATATGCCCTAACAAAAGGGCTTCGTCCGACACTGTCGAAGTCGCCTCCCCGTCGTGGGCTACCATTGCTGCCCCTGTCGTGAGGGTTGTCGAAGCCGCCTCCGCTTCAAGCCGCACCTGAATCCTCGTGCGACAGGCTTTTCGTGCCTCCATTTTGAATTGGAGGCAACTCGTGGAAGCGAAGATGGCCTCCGTTTCTGCGCTGATGCTGGGGGGCAAGGTGCCATCTAAATGGTCCCAGCAGAACAACGGGTTTGCGTCATGCGGTGATGGTCGCATGGGCCAGGTCCGACATGGCAGGCGTGCCCGAGCGTCCCTATATCCACCCCGCATATGGACTGAATATGAGAATTGTGGTCAGTTAGTCCGGTCGTTTGGGCTCGATATGAGGCTCCCGGTTTGGTGACGTTTTTATGTCTGGACACTGGCCAGACAACCCGTCTAGGTTATGAGGGATTGGTTGTAAATGCTTTAAGAAAGAGCATTCGGCCAATCTGATTACCCACAAAGACCCACACACATGACCAAAAGGAGGAACAACGTCGAGGCTGTCAAAAAATTGTCGTCACCATTGCTTCTCCCCAAACAAACGATCCCGACGTTATCGTGGACAACAAACCAAGGACCCTCATTGCAAGCAACACGAAATCTTTATCGATATACATACATATATTTATATACATACATACATACATGGACATCTCCGGCCTGACCAGGCCGACACGACGAGGTCCAGCCCGAAAATCCAGGGCCTAGGCCCGATGCGCTTGCGCGTGGGCCGGGCATGGGCCTGAGTTTTGAGCCCGCCAACAGGGTCGGGCTCGGCTTAGGCTTTGCATATTGAGATTATAAGGAAGAGGCCCGACCCGCGGCCCTAGGCCCGACGGTCTTTCCAACAGATGGGTCGGGCTTGGGCTTGAAAAGTAGGCCCGATGGTAGGGCCAGGGCTAGGGCCGGGCCTGGACCCCAATTTTCTGCTATGGGCTTTTTTAGGCCCGACCGGGCCCGACCCTTGGCCAGGTATGGATATATACACCAAACAGTAGGCCAAAAAGGTCGATGACCAGGCCGCTCTCACTTTTATGACCATTTTACAAGTGCACCCTCACTTCGTTGGGACATTCCCACGTCTTTGTAAATAAGAATCTCTAGGATGTGCCATGCTTTTGAGAACGTATTTGGTGCACCGGGGCAATTGATGCTATATTGCATTGGTCCCTTGTTGCATATTTAAAAATGTTTAATAATTCAAAAAAATAAAATTAGTGCACCGACACAACATCAATGAATTTTGTCATACAAATTCAAACCAAAAATTGAAATATTGCTCTCAATACAAAAATGACAATTTTGACAGTGAATAGCACATAACAAAGTTGGGCTTTGGTTTTGACCCATTAGCACATTGATGTCAAATTTGTCATTTTTTATCTCGGGCAATGTTTTAAATTGTAATTTTATTTTTTATGAAAAGATATTTGATGTTGTGTCGACGCACTAAGTTTTTTTGGATTTTTCAAACAATTTTTAATGTGCAACGGAGTATCAGTGCACTCCTAGCACCAATTGCCTTCGTATACCACATACATTTCCCATGCTTTTTTGTTTGTTGACACTCGAAGTCCAGCCCGTGCCGAGTTAGAAGCAAGCGAGTCATTGCCACATCAAACACTCGTGTGGCCATGGATACTCAGGTCAACTCCTCCGCATGACCTTAAACGAATGTCAATTTTATCTGGATCTTGTTTGTTTGGGGCGGCAAAAGGGATGACGTCCCGCCCATTCTATGTTTGTGCTGGCGGTGCGTCCAATAGGTGGACGCATTTCATCCGTCCGCCTAGAATTTTTGTGCAGAAGGCATTGATAACTGAAATTTTCGCACCACGACCGTAGTTCATGCCAGGCCATAATTCACGTCGGTCACAGCGCGAGCGGACGACACACATGGCAACTTAGAAAATGACCCTCCACCCCCGAGTTTTCACCCCCACAACAATGTAAGCCTACAAAATGATGGTCGTCTCTCGCCGACAACAAAGCCAAGGGCCGACATACTTTCCATGCTTAAAAAAGGATGCCATAGTCCACGGCCTAGGCCTCCCTAGTTCACGTCGTCTTGGTCGAATATCTCTTTTTGCTGCTTCTTGAACCAAATCCTCCTCTTTGGTAACATGTTGGTCAAGTCTACGGTCATGATTGCTAGGGCCACCTCTTTTGCTTTGGTGTTGCAGTTGCTAGCATCGTTTGCGAGCTTCTTCTTTTGGGTGGCCTCCTTCATATCGAGCTTCCTCTTCTTCACGGCCTCCTCCATGTCGAGCTTCTTCGTTCAAAGCTCCAAGTACATATTCGACTGCTCATCCTTTTCTTTGCCCTTCGCCTCGTCCCGCATTTCACTTTAAGTCATCATGTCGTGCAAAATTTCTTGTAAGGCTGAAGATGTCGCATCACGCTTCTTGCCAATATTGAGTTGGTTTTGCCCCTCAGCCTCTTCACCCCATCTTCACTTCAAGCCACAGTCGTCGAACCTCCTTTCTTCCTTGGAGCAGCATATTGATATTTGAACTTGGGGCAATCCTTGATGAGGGGCCAACAATGGATGAGAGTGAATGATGTGTTCTTATATCGGGCCTTGAAGGTTTCCAAAGATTGAAATGCCTACACAATTAAAGAGAAGGCCACAAATGTAATAGTGAAGGACACAAGATGCAACAATCATGAACATGGCCTAGCAATGAAACACGAAGGGGTCATATCAAGTCACCCATGCCTAGGAGACTCACGAGACTAACTTCAACACTCTCAAGCATGGCACAAAACTTATTGCATTCTTATTGAATAAACCCTCATCTCTTTTGAATTGAGTTGACGTTGCGGGTGCTCGCAAATTTTTAGGGGGGACTTCCTCCGCTCATGAAAGGTTGTATGAACTCTCGTCCAAAAAGGATCTTTTTTGCTCGGCATCGGTCTTGGAATATTGGCCTATCCCCTTCCAACTCTCGCAAATCAACATGTCCTCGTCTTTGTGTATGACCTCGTGCGAATGCTTTGTCCCCTCCTTTGTGCATCGACTCTTTGAGTGAGCTCACCGATGAACATCAATGGCTCCACCCCAATGTCGGCACACTCTTCTTCCTCATTTTTGCAATAGATGTCACCATATCATGAGTCACCATGGTCGTCACCCTCTTCTTCTTCGACACCATATTGGTCGGCACCATCTTGGTCACGTCCGTCTTGACATTGGGTCTTCTCGGGATCAAAGCCTTAGCATTGGCCCTCGGGGTGGAAGGCCTGGACATGGCCCTCGTGGATGACATTCGCCATGAACACGTGGTACTTGGGATCGTCGGCTGCGGGCTTTGGGTTTGGCATTTTGTCGAACAGGTTGCAGGCATTGGGAAAGTTGGATGTAGGAATAGATCGCGACTGCTTCCTTTTCATCCAGGCGGATGATGGCGGGCGCCACATGACATGGGCATGACGTTGAGGTCGATGACGGTTATTGGGCTGAGGGTGGCTGGCGCGATGACGTTGCCATCCGGCGACGTGGAGAACCGAGTCTCAGCATGCTGTCGTGGGGGATGAAACCCAACCATCTTGAAGGAGCTAGACGACTGGTATTGTGGAGGCCGAACGACCGACGAGCCTTTGCTCGCTGCGGCAGGCTCGCTGCGGCCATGGCAACGACGGATGGAATCACCGGCGCGGGTCAACACAATCCTAGCACCACGAGGGCGTGCGTCGTGGCTTTGGCGATGATGGCTTCGTTGTCCACGACGAAGGCCTTGTCTTAGGTGTCTGCTGTGTCGAGGGCGAAATCAACAACAACTTTCTTCCCCATCTAAACGGACTGTCGGCCTTTCCTCTTGGCCGACTCTCGGACGAGCCGCTCCTTCTTCCTCTTAGTCACCGGACAAGCGATGGTTGCGGCCAAGTCATCGGTTGCGGGTTTCTCCAACAACCATGAAGAAGGGAGGGGAGGGGAGGGCGGGAGGGTTTCTGGATTGATGTGAAAAATGAGGGTGTTGTGTCGCCAACAGGAGGGCCAGGGGAGAGCGCCTCACCCATTTAGGCTACAAATAGGTACAAAAAACAGACACTTGTCAGTTTGCTCCCACACATTGAGGCACGATTTGTGTCCGTTTGGGGTCAAACGGACGCGGTAGGACCATTTGAGGTTGTGCGTATTGCGTAGGAGTGGGCTCAGGTCAGGTACAACGTTTTTGCTTGGACAATTTAGCAAGAACAAAATCAAAGGCTGATCCCATATAACGAACGGATACAGTCGAACATCACTGTAGACTGTAGTAGTGCAGCTAGTAAATAAGAAGAAACAGACACAACTTACTGCTTTGGACGCAATTTTCCAGGAGTAACAAGCACAATAAAATACCATCACGCTGCGGCTACTATTTTTCATTGTTCTCCCTACAATCACCTTGCCTGTGATGGCAAGTAGAAGTGTGAGTGTGGGAACACAGGGAGATTGCAAAGCCGAAGTTCCATTACAGGTACCATAACATTTTGCCTCCGAGAGAGAATCATACAACGCCTGACTTATATCAACAGAGATGCTTCAACTCTAGCGGAAGAGTCTAGGAACGGATCGCTTTGGGATCTTCCCTTCAAGCTTCAATCTTCTGTATGCTTCTCTGATGTGGCAAGGTCTGATGGGTCCAGAATCTTTCCTTTCACTCATAATTATTCTAGCTGCAATACGCAGGTTCAATTGTTTAGAATCATAATCCAAAAACAAGGAAACCACCCTACCAAGAGTTTACTAACAACACAACAGGTGTTTCGCATATTATAAGTATCCTCAACCGAGAAATAGGAATTACTTTTGGCAGGGATAACTACAGAAGGTCAACTATTAACATATAACAGCTCAAGAAACATAAAAAAAACAAACAGAATAGTTGTTTGCCATGCCAACACGTAGGTAAAAACTTCGATAGTTCCAAGGAGCAAAGTAGATATGAACTTGCCTGTTTCTATGACCTCGCCGACAAACATCTTTGCGATTCCTGATACTACGATGGTCGTTGGCATCGATATCTTTTGACTGCCTGTGATACTCGCCAATAGCTGCAAAAATAAATAAATAAACAAGTCAATTCCAAATATCTAAGCACACACTGGTTTGAACCATTGATGAGCAAATACATCAAACACCCGTCCCTCCCAGCAGTGGAGCATAATTATAGACCTGGTGACTCCAGGCACGGACTTTGAACTAGTTGTCGACTAGTCGATGAGTCGCAAAAAATGTCGACTCAACTTAATGTTGAGTGGCAACGACTTGAGTCGCGACTAGTTACAACTGCAGGCTTGAGTTTTTCCGAGTCGCTAGCCCAGAACGACTCATCCGAGTCGCGACTCGAAAACCATGACTCCAGGTACATGGTCATCATCCAGTTTACAAAAATATTAGAAGGAAAAGGCTGACCTTTAGAATGATTTTAGTATTCTATAAGCATGCCCACTTTAGCTGCAATTTACTCAGTACGAACAGATATTTTTCAAGCTTTTCTTTAATTTTGAGGAATGTAAGGCAGTATAATCACTACAGATAAATGATAATCATATGCAATGTAAAACGAATTAGTCTCCAACTAGGGTGCAAGCAACTATCATTAAGTTTTATCTACACCTAGAGTAGAAGACATGTATGATATACTAGTATGATTCTAAAAAGGCATTTGACAAAGGAATGATGCATCAGAAAATAATAGGCGTGCTTTAACAGGCAGACCTATGTATGACAACTCCAGCAAGACATTAAAAGTATTTGAGAAAACAATCCACATTGTAGAGATTAAATCTACCATAAATGAAAAAAAAATCTCAAATAAATGCAAACAATGAGGCTAACTGAGGCAGGTGGGCATGATACATGTATCAAATTCTTCAATTTATATGATTCAAGTTAACTCAACAGAAGCAGTCTTACCTTTTTCATGTTAGATTTCTGGAATCCAGATCTCCGAAATGACTCGTACCGGTTCATCTGGTCTTCTGTAAATTGGGATAACAAAGCACTACAGATGGAAGCAGTCAGAACTTAATACATAATTTTCACCTAGATGGAACATAAGTGCTTTTCTTTGTAAAATGGAACATAAACGTAGAAGCAAAGAAAGCCATTAAAAAAAAGGATAGTACAAGGCCACCACCCAAAACAAGGTGTGGGGTGGGGCGGGGTGGGGTGGGGGCTATATGTGCGTGGTGACGTGGAACACCATTACGTCAGGAGGTGGCGATCAAAGAATCTCAGGACTCGGGAATATGCCAATTTGCTATGTAATTGTAATTATGCCGCAAAGAATTGAGAACATCTAGCTTTTCCAATTCATAAATAATCATCACTTGAACAGTCCTGCCTATCAGATATACTAACTAAAAGAAGTTACGGTTGTATACTAAAACGATTGTTCAAACACCTGAACTCGATAGACAGCTATATGCTCCCTCTAGTAAAAGATCTTTATGCCCTCAACTCAGGCCAAATTAGGGTACGCAGACATGCTAAAATGCTGATTCACAAACGCATATTACTTTTTCAGAGAAATAAGCTAGGCAAGTGAATTCTTCAACGAATTTGAACCAAAGAAACTAAAGCTAGGTCAAGGAAGGGATAAACAGGCACCGACTTCATCTTGGCGAGCTTGTCGGGATCGCTGGTGCCGGAGGGCAGCTTGTCGAGGTCGACCTCCATGGGGTCTTCCTCGTCGTCGTCGTCATCCTGCTCCTTTTGGGGCCGGACCTTGGCCTTCGCCGCCGCCGGGGCGGCGGAGGTCGAGGGCGCGGCTAGCGCCGAAGGCCGCGGTCGCGGCGGCGGGGGCCGTGAACCACCGGCGCCCGCGCTGCCGTCATAGTCCTCGTCGATTGTGTGGGGGACCGCTGTGGCAGGGCCCTCCTCGGGCGGCGCCGGCGAATCCGGCGGGGACTCCTGCTCCTCAACGGCCGCCTCGAAGGGGTCCTTCATGGGTCGCCGAGGACGGAAGACGATTCTGGAACTGCGAGTGTGTGGTTTTTTCCGAGGGGAATCTGGAACTGCGAGTTGGGTAGCGTGGCACCCGGTCCCGGCCTGCTCGGATTTTATTTGCCTTGTGGGCTGCGGTTTCTCCAAGTCATCCCATGGGTGAGCATCAGCGGAAAATCCTATTCGCCGGTCTCTGCAGAATTAACCAGGCTTCGCACAGGGGGACGGATGCAAGCGACGCTCATGGCGCGGCCCACTTAAGGTAGTTTTGCTGGTTTTCAGAACCTTTTAGATGTCTCAGCCGGTTTTTCTTGTTTTGGGAAACTTTTAAAAGGTTCCCTCAACCGCTTTTCTTTTTTCCTTTTTCCGTTTTTTTATTTTTCTTTTTTTATTTTCTGTTTCTTTTTTTCCTTTTCCGTTTCTGTTTTAAAAAATGTTCTGGATTTAAAACAAATATTTTCCCCAAATTCGATTACATTTTTTGATTTTAGAAACAAAGTCTAAATTTGAAATATTTGTCATTTTAAAAAAATATTCATTACTTCAGAACATTTTCAGAATTTTTATAAAATGTTCTTTTTAATGAAATGTTCGGTATTTTAAGAAAATAATTGGTATTTTCAAAAAAATGTTTGGTATTTTTAAAAAATGTTCGAAATATGAAACTTTTGTTCAATTTTTACATAAAGTTTGTATCCGAAAATTGTTTCTAAAATTCGGAAAATGTTCTTGCTTTCAAAAGTGTTCTAAATTAAAAAAATATCGTTTTTCAAACGTTTCTGCTCCAAATTCAAAAAGAAAAGGAAAAAGGAAAGAAAAACGAATTTTAAATTTGTTCTTAAAATTCAAAATATGTTCTTTGCTTTAAATTCGAAAAGAAAAAATAAAGAAAGGAAATAAGCAGCAAAGGAAAAAAACAGAAAAAAAAGTAAATTCCTAGATTTTTTTTGAGACAAAAAAAGGAAAATCTAGGCCGGCCAGTCAAGCGCCCCTGTGCACGCAAGCAACTCCCTGTCATAGAATGCGGCAGTTTGGAGCTCCCTTGTGATATTTCTGCTTGGGACGCATTTTATTTGGCAGTTTTCTGGATGTAAAATACCATTTGTTGGGTTACATTGTATTGGCATTAGAAACATATCACATTATGACAAGGCAACGTTTTACAATTTGATGAATCGTCCACTGAATTGATGGGATGGTTAAGAGATTATCTATGGTCAAACTCTTTACAACTTATCAATGGATATAATCCTTTTGTGATGGTTAGTTTATCGGTATGGGCTTGGATATTCTTATTTAGACATCTTGTTTGGGCTACTGGATTTATGTTCTTAATTTCTTGGCGGGGGTATTGGCAGGATTTAATTGAGAATTTAGCATGGGCTCATAAACTCACACCTTTAGTTAATTTAATTTGCTGGAGAGATAAGCCCGTGGCTCTTTCCATTGCGCAAACAAGATTGGTTGGATTAGCTCACTTTTACGTGGGTTATATATTCATTTATGCAGCCTTCTTAATTGCCTAAATATCACGCAAGTTTGGTTAATTTAGTTTGTTTTTTATACAACATCAGCCTCCACCTATTACGAGGAATAATCGGCGAGCCAAAATGGCTGAAGCTGCTTTTACCTCAGTTGACCCAGGAGCGAAGGCACCGTATGTCTCGCTTAAAGTGAGACATAAGGCAAAAATGACATGCAGAGGCCACAACTTCGATTGCTCGCGTTATTTATTTTTGTTTTATATTTTATTTTTGTATATAATTTTCAAATATTTTTGATAAATCTATTACAAAAAGCACTTTCATAAAACACCAATTGTTTTGACCAATTTTTTAAATGTGTACAGAGTAAATGTTTCTCATTGATACAAAAAAATATAATGTATCTGCCAAAAAATACAATGTGTCTGGAATATTTGATAACATATTTTAAGAAGATTAATCAAGCATTTGATTTTTTTATATCGTTAAATTGTTAATCAAGCATTTGAAAAATTAAAATGTTTATAGAAAAAACGTTGACCGTGTATTTTTTGGGAACCTTTAATTTTCAAAATGTTAATCAAGCATTTGAAAAAAATGTTCACTGTGCATAGAAAAATGTTGATCAAGTATTAAAAAAATTAATATAGTATTTGAAAAAAGGTTACTCAAGCATTTGAGAAAATGTTAAATATGTGCATAAAAATGTTTACCATGTATTATTTTTTATTTCTAATATTGTATTGGAATAATGTTAAGCATGTATTAGAAAAGTTATTAGATATATACCAAAAAAGTAAAATATATATGGAAAAAGTATAAATTATAAATTCTCAAAAAATGTTAATCATGTATTTAAAAAATGTTAAGCTTGTATATATGCAATGTTTTAGATGTTTATGAAAAAATATTGAATGTGTGCTGATTTTTTTAAGTATATGGTGAACCAAAATGAAATTGATGAAAAATGACAAAACAAATAAAATTGAAGAAAAAACAAATATACACCAAAAAATGTAAAACAAAAAGAAACCAATTCAAAAGAATGCAAACAGATGAACCCAAGAAAGAAACAAAGAAACTGATAAAAACGAAGAAGAAAAGGAAATAACAAAATTAAACAAAAGAAAAAGAATGAGAACCGACAAATAAATAAAGAAAAAAAGAAGAGTTGAGAACGAAACAAAGAAAACCAATGAAAAACAAAGAAAACAAAAAACCTAGAGAAATGAAGAAAAACTAGAATTAAAATGTAAATGAAAACTGAACGAGGTGAGCGAACCAATGAACTTAGTGGATCTGAACGAAAAAACAAATGAAAAATGGGATGGCCTAATAGCTACAGTGCGACAAGAAAAGCTTGAGGCGAGACCGGAGAAATACTCGTACTAAGCAAGAAATGGTCCCCACGATGGTGCGGTGGGTAATCCTATCTACAGCACAATACACCCAATGTCGACCATTCGAAGGCAAATATGCAATTGGTCGGACCATGCGTGTTGAAAATATGCCTTGAAGACAATAATAAAGTGGTTATTATCATATTTTCTTGTTCATGATAAACATTTATTATCCATGCTAAACTTATATTGACTTCAAACTTAGATACATGTGTGGATATATAAAGAACACAATTTTCCTAGTGAACCTTTACTAGACTACATTCTTGATTAAAGATGGTTAAGGTTTTCTATCATAGACATGAGTTGTCATTTGATAACACGATCACATCATTAAAATAATAATGTGATGGACAAAACCCAACCGTAAGTGTAGCATATGATCGTATCACTTAAGTTTGTTGCCACAACTTTCTTCATGTCAAGTATATGTTTCTTAGGTCACGAGATCATGCAACTCACTGACACCGGAGGAATACTTGGTGTGTATCCAAACATCACTTCATAACTGGTGATCATATAATTGCTCTACAGGTATCTCCCAAGGTGTTTGTTGGGTTGGCATGGATCGAGACTCGGATTTGTCACTCGGTATGATGGAGAGATATCTCTCGGCCCACTTTGTAAAATAACACCACAACAAGTTTGCAAGCAACGCGACCAATGAGTTAGTCACGGGTTCTTGTATTACGGAACTAGTAAAGAGACTTGTCGTCAAGGAGATTTAACTAAGTATGGAGATGCCGATGATCCAATCTCGAAGAAATAACATATCGCTCGACAAATGGAATTGCATGTGGGATTAACCAAATCCTCGACATCATGGTTCAACCGATAAAAGATATTTGTGGAATATGTAGGAACCAATATGGGCATCCAGGTCCCGCTATTGATTGTTGGTCGGAGAGGTGTCTCAGTCTTGTCTACATGATCTCCGAACCCATGGGGTCTGCACATTTAACGTTCGATGACACTAGAGTAGTATTGAGATATGTATGTTCATGATAGAATGTTGTTTGTTGTCCCGGATGAGATCCCGAACATCACGAAGAGCTCCGGAATGGTTTGGAGGTAAATATTTATATATGATAAATCATATTCATGGTTCCGGAAAATGTTCGAGATTTTTTGGTATTGTACCTGATAGGTTCTAGAAGGTTTTGGAGTGGGACCCACATGGACGTGGGTAGTGGGGCAAGGCCTTGCACCCCCTGGTCTAGACACACCAAGATGCCCCCCTAAAAGGAATAGGATCCTATTCTGAAGGGATAAGATCAAGATCCCTAAAAACGGGGGATAGCGATTAGTGGGGAAGGAAATGAGAGATTCCCTCCCCCCCCTGGCCCTTATTATGGTCTTGGAGAGTAAGCCACCAATCCCTCCCACTTTATTTGAATTTGATTTGACAATGGCAGTCCTTGTAGAAGGTTAAAAAGCAATTTTATTATCATTGTTGTGGCTTTGCGTAGGTAAAAACGGTTCTTGCTAGTTGCCCATAGTATACACGTAAAATTTGCAACAACAAAGTAGAGGACGTCTAACTTGTTTTTGCAGGGCATGTTGTGATGTGATATGGCCAAGACATGATTTTGTATATGGTTGATGTATGAGATGGTCATGTTTTGTAATAGTTTTTCACGACTTGCATGTCGGTGAGTACGGCAATCGACATGAGCCATAGGGTTGTCTTTGATTTATTGTTTGACCCGCGTGTCAATCATTAAACGACATGTGATTGCTTTACTATATCGCTATGCATTAGCAATAGTTGTAGAAGAAATAGTTGGTGGAGAAAACCACATGACGACACAATCATAAATATCATGATGATGGAGATCATGGTGTCATGCCAATGACGATGGAGATCATGTTGATGCTTTGGAGATGGAGATCAAAAGCACAAGATGATGATGGCCATATCATGTCACATATATTGATTGCATGTGATGTTTATCTTTTATGCATCTTATTTTTTTCTTAGGACGATGGTAACATTATAAGATAATCCCTTAACTTAATTTCAAGATAAATGTGTTCTCCCTAAGTATTCACCTTGTGAAAGTCCGTGGCAGATAAGAAGGTTGGCAACGTCAACAAAGGTATATTTGATATACATGTTATTGATGTACCTTACTAGTGCTCGTAGCAGCCCCTGGGTATTTGATACATGTTTAGTTGCCAACATTAGAAACTTGAAGTAGGAACTGCAAAATAAAACGATACTAGCTAAGGATGAGGTGACGATGCACGTTGGAAGTGTCTCTAAGGTTGATGTGATCACCATCGGCACACTCCCTTCTACCTTTGGGATTAGTTTTAAACCTAAATAAATGTTATTTGGTGTCTGCGTTAAGCATGGACAATGTATCTCGATCTTGTTTATTGTGAAACAATTATTCATTTAAGTCAGAGAATAATGGTTGTTCTGTTTTAATATCTTTTATGATCATGCACCCAATGTGAATGGTTTACTGAATCTTGATCATAGCGATACACATGTTCATAACATTAATGCCAAAAGATTCAAAGTTAATGATGATAGTACCACTTACTTGTGTCACTGCCGCTTAGGTCATATTGATGTAGAACACATGAAAAAGCTCCACGCTGATGGACTTTTGGAATCACTCAATTTTGAATCGCTTGAGACATGCGAACCATGCCTCATGTGCAAGATGACTAAGACCTCGTTTACCGACATGATGGAGTGGGCGAGTGACTTGTACAAAATAATACAAACTGATGTATCTGGTCCAATGAGTGTTGAAGCACGTGGTGAATATCTTTATTTTCTTACCTTCACTGATGATTTAAGCAGATGCGGGGTATATTTACTTAATGAAACACAAGTCTAAAACTTTTGAAAAGTTCAAGCAATTTCATAGTGAAGTCGAAAATCATCGTAACAAGAAGATAAAATTTCTACGATGTGATCGTGGTGGTGAATATTTGAGTTACGTGTTTGGCACACATTTAAGACAATGTGGTATTGTTTCACAACTCACGCCACCTCGAACACTACAACGTAATGCTGTGTCTGAACGTCGTAGTCGTACTCTATTGGAGATGGTGTGTTCTGTGATGTCTCTTACCAATTTTCCACTATCGTTTCGGGGTTATGCATTAGAGACAACTACATTCACTTTAAATAGGGCATCATCTAAATCCATTGAAGCGACACCGTATGAATTATGGATTGTCAAGAAACCTAAGTTGTCATTTCTTAAAGTTTGGGGATGCGACACTTATGTATGATAAGATCAAACCCAAAGCGGAAAAGTGCATCTTCATAAGATACCCTAAATCAACAATTGGGTAGACCTTCTATCACATATCCAAAGACAATATATTTGTTGCCAAGAATGGATCCTTTCGAGAGAAGGAGGTTCTCTTGGAAGAAGTGAGTGGGAGAAAGGTAGAACTTGATGAGTTTATCGAACCTTCACTTGAATTGGAGAGTAGTGCAATGTACAAAGGTGTTTCTGTGATGCGTACACCAATTGGATAGGAAGTTAATGCTGATGATCATGAAACTTCGGATCAAGTTACTACTAAATCTTGTAGGTCGATACAGACACGTACTAGCTTGAGTGGTACGGTAATCCTGTCTTGAAAGTCATGTTGTTAGACAACGATGAGCCTACAAACGATGAGGGGGAAATGAGGGGCCCCAATTCTGACAAATGGCTAGAAGCCATGAAATCCGAGGTATGATCCATGTATGAAAATCAAGTAGGGACTTTGGTAGACTTGCCCGATGCCCGACAGGACATTGAGGAAAAATGGATCTTAAAGAAGAAGACACATGCTCATGGTAATATCACAATTTATAAAGATCGACTTCTCACAAAGAGGTTTCTGATAAGTTCAAGGAGTTGACTACGATTAGAATTTCTCACCCGTACCGATGCTAAAGTTTGTCGGGATTATGTTAACAATTTCTGTATTTTTAATTATGAAATTTGACAGATGGATGTCAAAACAACGTTTCCTTAATGGTTTTCATAAGGAAAGGTTGTATGTGATACAGCGGGAAGGTTTTGTCAATCCTTAGGATGCTAAAAGGTATGAAAGCTACAACGATCCTTCGATGGACTAGTGCAAGCATCTTGGAGTTGGAATATACGCCTTGATGAGTTGATCAAAGCTTTTGGTTTATACAAAGTTTATGAAGAAACTTGTATTTAAGAAAGTGAGTGGGAGATCTATAACATTTCTGATAAATATATGTGGATGACATATTGTTGATTGGAAATGACGTAGATTTTTTGGAAAGCATAAAGGTTGTTTGAAAGGAGTTTTTCGAAGGAAGACATGGGTAAAGTTGCTTCCACATTGAGCATCGAGACCTATAGAGATAGATCAAGACGTGTGATATGACTTTCATAGAGCACATACCTTGACAAGATTTCGAAGGAGTTCGAAATGTATCGAAACCCCGATCCTAAGGCACACAGATCTAGCATGTAACACATAATATAGCTTTGCGGCCTCATGCATGGTACACAATGGCTGCCACCTTACCTTGGTCAGGACCGTTTGTGCCTTTTGGCTCACGTATATGATTATGTCATTAGCAATCATATGTGAGAGAACCCGAGTCGACATGACTAGTTATAGACCAAAGTGGTACAACCGTACAAGGACATGAATACATAACCCAACAATGCAGGTGTCGGTCATTAACGTGTGAAACCGAGTCGTAGCAAGCTTCAGGGACTCAAGTAATACCGCGTGACATTTCCCGGTAGGGACAGCCACAACAACAAAGAAGGATACATGTCGGCCAATCGATGTGTGCGGAGTAGTAGCAAGCTACCAGGGCTCAGTGGAAGCACACACATGCATTTTCGTGTAAAGAAGGCTACTGATAACCCAGAAGTATAGGGGATCGCAACAGTTTTCGATGGTAGAGTATTCAACCCAAATTTGTTGGTTCGACACAAGGGGAAGCCAAAGAATATTCTCGAGTATTAGAAGTTGAGTTGTCAATTCAACCACACCTGAAAGACTTAATATCTGCAGCAAAGTATCAGTAGCAAAGTAGTGTGATAGCAACAGTAGTGGCAGAGTAACAGTAGAAGCAGCGACAGCAGTAGCAACAGAGTAACAGTAGCAGCAGTGATAGAGTAACAGTAGCAACAGTGACAAGAGTAGCAACAAAGTAACGTAGCAAGGACCAGTAGGAAAAACTCGTAGGCATTAGATCGGTGATGGATAATTATGTCAGATGATATTCATCATGCAACAGTTATAACACGGAGAGATATGTAACTAGCTCCAGTTCGTCAATGTAATGTAGGCATGTATTCCATATGTAGTCATACGTGCTTAGGGAAAAGAACTTGCATGACATCTATTGTCCATCCCTCCCGTGGCAGCGGGGTCCTAATGGAAACTACGGGATATTAAGGTTCTCCTTTTAATAGAGAACCAAAACAAAGCATTAGCACTCAGTGAATACATGAACTCCTCATACTATGGTCATCTCCGGGAGTGGTTCCGGCTATTGTCACTCCGGGTTGCCAGGTCATAACACATAGTAGGTGACTACAACTTGCAAGATATGATCAAGAACACACATATATTGACGAGAACATAATAGGTTCAGATCTGAAATCATGGCACTCGGGCCCTATTGACAAGCATTAAGCATGGCAAAGTAGTAGCAACATCAATCTCAGAACATAGTGGATACTAGGGATCAATCCCCGTCAAAACTAACTTGATTACATGATAGATCTCATCCAACCCATCACCGTCCAGCAAACCTACGATGAGATTACTCATGAACGATGAAGAGCATCATGGAATTGGCGATGAAGGAAGGTAGATGATGACGATGGCGACGATCTCCCCTCTCCGGAGCCCAGAACGGACTCCGGATCTGCCCTCCAGAGGAAGAACAGGTGGTGGCGGCGCCTCCGTATCGTAAAACGCGATGAACTCTCTCCTTGATTTTTTTTCCGGACGAAAGGGACTAAATAGAGTTGGAATTGGAGGCGGCGGAGCTCCGAGGGCGCCACAAGCCTGCTAAGCGTGGCCAGGGGGGCACCTGGTGGGCTTGTGGGCTCCTCGCTCCACTCCTCCGGTTGATTCTTGCGCCAGTATTTTTTATATATTCCACAAAAAATCCTCGTAAATTTCTAGGTCATTCCGAGAACTTTTATTTCTGCGCAAAAACAACACCATGGCAATTCTGCTGAAAACAACGTTAGTCCTGGTTAGTTCCATTCAAATCATGCAAATTAGAGTCCAAAACAAGGGCAAAAGAGTTTGGAAAAGTAGATACGATGGAGGCGTATCAACTGCCCCAAGCTTAAAGCCTTGCTTGTCCTCAAGCAATTCAGTTGACAAACTGAAAGAGACAAAAGAAAAACTTTCACGAACTCTGTTTGATCTTGTTGTTGCAATTATGTCTATCTCATATTCAAATTTTCAGCAAGATCATAGGCTAACCACATAAGCAATGGCATTTAGGTCTCAAGAGGAACTCATTGCAATGGCATAATCAACTAGCGAGCAATAATAATGAGTTTCAAACGTCAACACTTCAATCAAAACAATCATGAAGCAATATGAACAGATGGTATCTCACTAGCTCTTTCTGAGACCGGAAAACATAAATGCAGAGCACCTTCAAAGACCAAGGGCTGACTGAACATTGTAATTCATGGCAAAGAAGATCCAGTCACAGTCATACTCAATCTCAATTAAAAGCAAAGCATAAAAATGACAGAGGTGCTCTCTAATTGATGTTTTTTGGAAGAAGAGTATGACTCAACAGAAACATAAATAGATAGGCCCTTCGCAGAGGGAAGCATTTATTTGCAGAGGTGCCAGAGCTCAAGATTTGAAGACAGAGATAAATAATTTTGGGTGGCATGCTTTCATTGTCAACGCAATGACCAAGAGTTTTCACCATCTTCCATGCTACACATACTATAGGCGGTTCCCAAACAGAAAAGTAAAGTTTTGACTCCCCCACCACCGATCAATCACACTCCACGACTAGCCGAATACTCGGGTGCCGTCCATACCAACAACAATCCAGGGGAGTTTTTTTTTTGCACTTATCTTTTCGATTTGAGCATGGAACTGGGCATTCCAATTACCGCCCCTTTCTTGTGAGTGATAGTGAATAAAGACATATCGAGGATAACACGCCTAGAATGGAAGATACTGATCGCCCCTTGTCACCACATGAGCGGTTCGGGCATGCAAAACAGATTATTTCTTGAAGGTTTAGAGAGTGGCACATGCAAATTTACTTGGAACGGCAGGTAGATACCGCATATAGGTAGGTATGGTGGACTCATACGGAAAACCTTTGGGTTTATGGAAGTGGATGCACAAGCAGTATTCCCGCTTAGTACAAGTGAAGGCTAGCAAAAGACTGGGAAGCGACCAACTAGAGAGCGACAACAGTCATCAAAATGCATTGAGATTAACCAACATTGAGTGCAAGCATGAGTAGGACATAAATCACCATGAACATGAATATCATAGAGGCTATGTTGATTTTGTTTCAACTACATGCGTAAGCATGCGCCAAGTCAAGCCACTTGAATCATTCAAAGGAGGATACCATCCTATCATACTACATCATAATCATCTCAAAATTCATGTTGGCATCCAAGACAAACCATTATAAGCTCCTAGCTAATTAAGCATGGCATCAGAAACTATGATCTCTAAGTTGTCATTGCAAACATGTTTCGCTCACAACAAAGCTGAATCTGGAACGATGAGCTAGTCATATTTACAAAAACAAAATAGATCGAGTTCATACCAGCTTTTCCAGGCTCAGTCACTTCATCATATATCGTCATTATTGCCTTTCACTTGCACGACCGAATGATGTGAACAATAATAAGAGTGCTCGTGCATTGTACTAACTGGAATCTGCAAGCAAACACAAAGGAGAAGACAAAGTAATATGGATCTTTGACAGATAAACAGATATGCATGCGAGAGCCACTAAACATTGTAACCATGGTCTTCTACCTTGACCCAAAGAAAAAGAAAACTATTTACACGGGAAAGCTCCCAACAAGCAAAAGAAGAATGAGAAATCTTTTTGGGTTTTCTCAAACTAGACAAACACACGAGAAGAAAGCGAGAAAGATAAATAAACTAGCATGGATGATACAGTGGCAAAGTGTGAACACCGACTATCAAAGTGAAAGTGTGAACATGAATATAAAGTCGATGAGAAACACGTACTCCCCCAAGCTTAGGCTTTTGGCCTAAGTTGGTCTACTACTAAGGAGGGAAATAACCGTCTCCGGGGTACTTCGGAGTGGACTGAGGGTGCCATTGCTGGGTGAGCTCCTCTGGCTCCCACTGATAAGCTGGCGTCTGATACTCGACTGGTAGCTCGGGCACGGGCGCCTGTGGTGGTGCTATGCCCCAATATGCGTAGATGTCTGAGGGCATAATAATGACCTACCTAGATGAAGATTGAACAAAGAAGGAGCAGGCAAAGTAATAGTCTCACGAGTACCCTGACTAAATACCAGGTTATAAATCATCCTCTTATTTATATCTTTATCAAGAAAGTCATGGCGAACCATGCTATCGTAATCTAGATATCTCTCATGAAGAAGAATCTCTTCTTCCTCGTGCAGTCTAATAGGTATCTCAAAATGTCTAGCAAGACGGGTAGCATAAATACCTCCATAAACAACGCCTTTAGAACGGTTCGTGTTCAACCGTTGAGCTACTATAGCGCCCAAGCTATAAATTTTATCATTATAAAGGGCTTCGCGCAAAACCGCAAGATCTGGGGAGCTAAGGGCCCCATCTTTCCCACGGCCAATCAAACATTTTCCCACGAATAATGAGAAGTACCGAAGCACGGGAAAATGTATGCTAGCAGCTCTAGCGCAAGACACTCCTCTCTCCTCTCCTACAACCATAGTATCTATGAAAGCCTCCAAGTCGCGTGGACGAGGTTCATGAATATCCCCAACATAAGGTAATTCGCAAACATTGCAAAAATCCTGAAGTGACATGCGCTGGGGGATATCATATAATTTGAACTCAACCATAGGAGGACTCTTCCTTGGATAGAAATTAAAGCTTTGCACGAAAATATTAGTGAGGAGGAGGTATTGCGGACACTTATCTTCAACGAAGGCAGTAAGGCTTGCATTCTTCACCAAGTAGTAAAAGTCCTCATAAAGTCCCGCGGCGCGTAAGAACACATCGCTTGGCCACTCGCACGCTCGAACTTCTGCAACTCGGGGGACCGAATACTTGGGTTTCTTCTTCTCATGTTCATCATCCTTGGGATCACGGCTTGAAGAGCCTCTTAAGAACCTCCTCATCTTTTCCTTTTTCTTTCTCTGAAAATTTCTGAAATTTTTAGTGACTAAGGAAAAGTGAACAAGGCTCAACGAAACTCATAGCAACTACTCCGACAAGTGCCTAGAGGCCATATCACGCATCAAAACTACTTGGGACCACCTAAAATTAGCATGCAAAGCTCAAGAACAGGGTCACCAAGGCAGCAAAAATACGCAACGAATAAGGCACTAGAGCAAAAACTAATTGGACCAATGGAGGAGTCACATACCAAGGAGCAATTTCCCCAAAACAGTTTGGTGAATGGGGCTTTGCACAAGGAGATTGAAAATCGCAGCAAGAAGAGCAAGAACACGGGTTTGAGCTGCGAAATGATTTTTTCTGGAGGTAGGAGAAGGAGATGGGAGCTGGAATAAGTGGAGGGGGGACACGTGGCCCCCCAAGCCTGGTAGGCGCGGCTAGGGGGTGCCCGCGCCTCCAGGGCTTGTGGCCCACTGGCGCATCCCCCTGACTAGCTCTCTGTCTCAGAATTTTTCAAAAATTCCAGAAAAAATCATACTTGATTTTCAGGGCATTCAGAGAACTTTTATTTTCAGGACACTTTTCTACGGGATGCTGATACGTCCATTTTGCATCATGCTTTCATGTTGATATCTATCACTCTATGGACTGTTATATTACTTTGTCGTACCATACTTATGCCTTTTCTCTCTTATTTTGCAAGGTTTATTTGAAGATGGAGAATACCGGCAGCTGGAATTCTGGACTGGAAAAGGAGCAAGTCTGAGTCCTCTATTCTGCACAACTCCAAATGCCCTGAAAATCAACGTGGAATTTTTTGCGAATATATAAAAAATATTGGGCGAAAGAAGTACCAGAGGGGGGCTACCAGGGCCCCACAAGCTTGGTAGCCGCCGCCCCCTGGTGGCGGCTACAGGGCTTGTGGGCTCCCTGACGGCCCACTCAGTCCCCTCTTTTGCTATATGAAGGGTTTCGTCCAGAAAAAAAATCAGGGAGGAGCTTTTTCGTGGATTCTCCGCCGCCACGAGGCGGAACTTGAGCAGATCCAATCTAGATCTTCGGCAGGACGATCCTGCCGGGGAAACTTCCCTCCCGGAGGGGGAAATCGTCGCCATCGTCATCACCAACACTCCTCTCGTCGGAGGGGAGTCATCTCCATCAACATCTTCATCAGCACCATCTCCTCTCCAGTCCCTAGTTCATCTCTTGTAACCAATCTCCGTCTCGCGACTCCTATTGGTGCTTGTAAGGTTGCTAGTAGTGTTGATTACTCTTTGTAGTTGATGCTAGTTGGATTACTTGGTGGAAGAGTTTATGTTCAGATTCTTGATGCTACTCATTACACCTCTGATCATGATTATGATTATTCTTTGTGAGTAGTTACTTTTGTTCCTGAGGACATGGGATAAGTCATGCTAATAATAGTCATGTGAATTTGGTATTCGTTCGGTATTTTGATATGTTTTATGTTGTCTTTTCCTCTAGTGGTGTTATGTGAACGTCGACTACATAACACTTCACCATATTTGGGCCTAGAGGAAGGCATTGGGGAGTAGTAAGTAGATGATGGCTCGCTAGAGTGACAGAAGCTTAAACCCCAGTCTATGCGTTGCTTCCTAAGGGGCTGATTTGGATCCACTAGTTTAATGTTATGGTTAGAAGTTATCTTAATTCTTCTTTCGTAGTTGCGGATGCTTGCGAGAGGGGTTAATCATAAGTGGGATGCTTGTCCAAGTAAGGGCGGTACCCAAGCGCCGGTCCACCCACATATCAAATTATCAAAGTAACGAACGCGAATCATATGAACATGATGAAACTAGCATGACAGAAATTCCCGTGTGTCCTCGGGAGCGCTTTTCCTCCTATAAGACTTTGTTCAGGCTTGTCCCTTGCTACAAAAGGGATTGGGCCACTTTGCTGCACCGTTGCTACTACTTGTTACTTTTCGCTTGCTACGTTTCACCTCACTACACCATCACTTGTTACCTCTACTTTCAGTGCTTGCAGTTATTACCTTGCTGAAAACCGTTTATCAGAGCCTTCTGCTCCTTGTTGGGTTCGACACTCTTACTTATCGAAAGGACTACGATTGATCCCCTATACTTGTGGGTCATCAAGACTCTTTTCTGGCGCCGTTGCCAGGGAGTGAAGCGCCTTTGGTAAGTGGAATTTGGTAAGGAAACATTTATATATTGTGCTGAAATTTATTGTCACTTGTCACTATGGAAACTGTTCCTCTAAGGAATTTGTTCGGGGTATTTTCACCATGAACGGAAGCACGAGGAGTTGCTCCTCAACCTAAGGTACCTACTGAAAATATCTTTTATGAAATTCCTTCGGGTATGCTTGAGAAACTGTTGGCTAATCCTTTTACAGGAGATGTATCTTCACATCCAGACTTGCATCTAATCTATGTAGATGAAGTTTGTGGTTTATTTAAGCTTGCAGGTTTGCCCGAGGATGAGGTAAAGAAGAAAGTCTTTCCTTTATCTTTGAAGGATAAGGCGTTGACATGTGATACGTCCATTTTGCGTCATGCTTTCATGTTGTTATTTATTGCTTTATGGGCTGTTATATTACTTTGTGGTACCATATTTATGCCTTTTCTCTCTTATTTTGCAAGGTTTATTTGAAGAGGGAGAATTCAGGCAGCCGGAATTCTGGACTGGAAAAGGAGCAAATCTTAGTCCACTATTCTGCACATCTCCAAATTCAAGTGAAAAGTTACGTGGATTTTTTTGGGATTATATAAAAAATACTAGGCGAAACAAGTACGGGAGGGGGGCCACCAGGGTGCCACAAGCCCTGCCACCGCCACCCCCCTCGTGGCGGAGGGCAAGCTTGTGGGTTCCCTGACGGCCCACTAGCCCCCCCTCTTTTGCTATATGAAGGGTTTCGTTCCAGAAAAAAAATCATTCGGGAGCTTTTTCGTGGTTTCGCCGCCGCCACGAGGCGGAACTTGAGCAGATCCAATCTAGAGCTCCGGCAGGATGATCTTGCCGGGGAAACTTCCCTCCCGGAGGGGGAAATCATCGCCATCCTCATCACCAACACTCCTCTCGTTAGAGGGGAGGAATCTTCATCAACATCTTCATCAGCACCATCTCCTCTCCAATCCCTAGTTCATCTCTTGTAATCAATCTCCGTCTCACGACTCCAATTGGTACTTGTAAGGTTGCTAGTAGTGTTGATTACTCTTTGTAGTTGATGCTAGTTGGATTACTTGGTGGAAGAGTTCATGTTCAGATCCTTGATGCTATTCATTACACCTCTGATCATGATTATGATTATGCTTTGTGAGTAGTTACTTTTGTTCCTGAGGACATGGAATAAGTCATGCTGATAATAGTCATGTGAATTTGATATCCGTTCAGTATTTTGATATGCTGTATGTTGTCCTTTCCTCTAGTGGTGTTATGTGAACGTCGACTGCATAAAACTTCACCATATTTGGTCCTAGAGGAAGGCATTGGGGAGTAGTAAGTAGATGATGGGTTGCTGGAGTGACAGAAGCTTAAACCCCAGTCTATGCGTTGCTTCGTAAGGGGCTGATTTGGATCCACTAGTTTAATGCTATGGTTAGACGTTGTCTTAATTATTCTTTTGTAGTTGCAGATGCTTGCGAGAGAGGTTAATCATAAGTGGGATGCTTGTCCAAGTAAGGGCAGTACCCAAGCGCCGGTCCACCCACATATCAAACTATCGAAGTAACGAATGCGAATCATATGAACATGGTGAAATTAGCATGACAGAAATTCCCATGTGTCCTCGGGAGCGTTTTTCCTCCTATAAGACTTTGTTCAGGCTTGTCCCTTGCTACAAAAGGGATTGGGCCACTTGCTGCACCTGCTACTACTTGTTACTTGTTACTTTTTGCTTTCTATGTTTCACCTCGCTACACAATCACTTGTAACCCCTACTTTCAGTGCTTGCAGTTATTACCTTGCTGAAATCCGTTTATCAGAGCCTTCTGCTCCTCGTTGGGTTCGACACTCTTACTTATCGAAAGGACTATGATTGATCTCCTATACTTGTGGGTCATCAAGACTCTTTTCTGGCGCCGTTGCCGGGGAGTGAAGCGCCTTTGGTAAGTGGAAATTGGTAAGGAAACATTTTTATTCAGTGCTGAAATTTATTGTCACTTGTCACTATGGAAACTGTTCCTTTGAGGAGTTTGTTCGGGGTATCTTCACCACGAACGGAAGCACGAGGAGTTGTTCCTCAACCTGAGGTACCTACCAAAAATATCTTTTCTGAAATTCCTTCGGGTATGCTTGAGAAACTGCTGGCTAATCCTTTCACGGAAGATGGATCTTCACATCCAGACTTGCATCTGATCTATGGAGATGAAGTTTGTGGTTTATTTAAGCTTGCAGGTTTGCCCGGGGATGAGGTAAAGAAGAAAGTCTTTCCTTTATCTTTGAAGGATAACGCGTTGACATGGTATAGGCTATGTGATGATACTGGATCATGGGGCTACAATCGGTTGAAATTGGAATTTCATCAAAAGTTCTATCCTATGCATTTAGTACATCGTGATCGGAACTTTATTTATAACTTTTGGCCTCGTGACAGGGGAAGCATAGCTCAAGCTTGGGGGAGGCTTAAATAAATGCTATATTCATGCCCCAATCATGAGCTCTCGAGAGAAATCATCACTCAAAACTTTTATGCTCGGCTTTCTCATGAAGATTGTACCATGCTTGACACTTCTTGTACCGGTTCTATTATGAAGAAGGATATTGACCACAAGTGGAATTTATTGGAAAGAATCAAACGCAACTATGAAGATTGGGAGCTGGAGGAAGGTAAGGAGTCAGGTATGAATTTCCAGTTTGATTGCGTTAAATCTTTTGTTGAGATAAACACTTTTAGAGATTTTAGCGCTAAGTATGAACTTGACTTTGAGATAATAGCTTCTCTATGTGAATCTTCTGCTGCTGATGTTGATCTTCCCAAAGAGAAGTGGTTTAAATATCATCCTCCTGTAGAAAGCAACATAACCAAAACCAATCTAGTTGAGGAGAAAGTCATTGCTTTTAGTGATCCTGTTGTTCCTTGTGCTTACACTGAGAAACCACCATACCCTGCTAGGATAAAGGATTATTCTAAAGCTCCAACTGTGATACGTAGGGGTTACATTAGACCACTTGCACCCCCTGAGGAAATTAGAGTTGAACCTAGTGTTGCTATTATCAAAGATCTCTTAGCCGAAGACGTAGACGGGCATGTTATCAAATTCTGTGAGGACTCCGCAAGAATTGCTAAACCTCACGCGAAAGACAAACACGGACCTATAGTTGGCCTGCCCGTTGTTTCTGTCAAGATAGGAGATCACTGTTACCATGGTTTATGTGATATGGGAGCTAGTGTCAGTGCAATACCCCGTTCTCTATATGATGAAATCAAAGATGAGATTGCACCTGCTGAGTTAGAACCCATTGATGTCACTATTACGCTAGCTTAGAGACACCATCTGCCGTGTGGGAATTGTGAGAGACGTAGAAGTCCTATGTGGTAATACGAAGTATGCTACTGATTTCCTCGTCCTTGGTACTGCACAAGATAACTTTTGTCCCATCATATTTGGTAGACACTTTCTCAACACAATCAATGCTCACATTGATTGCATTAAGCAGACCGTCACAATTAGTTTCGAGGGGGTGTCTCATGAATTTAACTTCTCCAACTTTGGAAGACAACCCCATGAAAAAGAGTCGTCTGGAAAGGATGAAATCATTGCTCTTGCCTCTATTGCCGTACCTCCTACAGATCCTTTAGAGCAATATCTGCTTGAGCATGAAAATGATATGCATATGGAGGAGAGAGATGAGATAGATAAAATTGTCTTAGAACAATATCCTATTCTCTAGAATAATCTGCATGTTGAACCTCTTGGGGATCCTCCCCCCACCAAAGGGTTATCGTGTGTTCGATCTTAAAACGTTGCCTGATACTCTTAAGTATGCCTATCTTGATGAGAAGGAGATATATCCTGTTATTATTAGTGCTCTCCTCTCAGAGCACGAAGAGAAGAAGTTACTAAGAACTCTTAGGAAGCACCGTGCTGCTATTGGATATACTCTTGATGATCTTAAGGGTATTAGTCCCACTCTATGTCAGCACAAGATTAAAACCGACCCTGACTTTAAACCAGTTGCTGATCATCAAAGGAGATTAAATCCTAAGATTAAAGAGGTCGTTAGAAAAGAAATATTAAAGTTTGTGGAAGCAGGAATCATTTATCCTGTTGCTCATAGTGATTGGGTAAGTCCAGTACATTGCGTACCTAAGAAGGGAGGTATCACCGTCGTTCCTAATGATAAGGATGAACTAATCCCACAAAGGATTATTACCGGCTATAGGATGGTGACAGACTTCCGGAAACTGAACAAGGCAACGAGGAAAGATCATTATCCTTTGCCGTTTATCAACCAAATGCTAGAAAGGCTATCAAAACACACACACTTCTGCTTTCTAGACGGTTATTCAGGTTTCTCGCAAATACCTGTTGCACAATCTGATCAGGAGAAAACCACTTTCACCTTCCCCTTCGGTACCTTTGCCTATAGACGTATGCCTTTTCGCTTATGCAATGCACCTGCCACCTTTCAAAGATGTATGATGGCTATATTCTCTGACTTTTGTGAAAAGATTGTCGAGGTTTTCATGGATGACTTCTCCGTTTAGGGTCTTCCTTTGATGATTGCCTCAGCAACGTTGATGGAGTCTTACAGAGATGCGAAGATACCAACCACGTCTTGAATTGGGAGAAGTGCCACTTTATGGTTAATGAAGGCATCGTCTTAGGACACAAAATTTCTGAAAGAGGCATTGAAGTTGATAAGGCTAAGGTTGATGCAATTGAGAAAATGCCTTGCCCCATAGATATCAGAGGTATACGAAGTTTCCTAGGTCATGCTGGTTTCTATAGAAGGTTCATTAAAGACTTCTCTAAGATTTCTAGGCCTCTTACCAACCTCTTGCATAAGGATGTTCCTTTTGTTTTTGATGAGGATTGTGAGGAATCTTTCGAAATACTGAAGAAGGCTTTGATAACCGCACCTATTGTTCAACCACCTGACTGGAACTTGCCCTTTGAAATCATGAGCGATGCTAGTGATTATGCTGTTGGTGCTGTTGTAGGATAAAGAGTTGACAAGAAGTTGAATGTCATTCACTACGCTAGTAAAAACTCTAGACAGTGCCCAAAGAATCTATGCCACTACGGAGAAGGAATTTTTAGCAGTCGTGTTTGCATGTGAAAAGTTCAGATCTTATATAGTTGACTCCAAAGTCACTATTCACTCTGATCATGCTGCTATTAAGTACCTTATGGAGAAGAAGGACGCTAAGCCTAGGCTGATCAGATGGGTTCTCCTACTACAAGAATTTGATTTACACGTCGTTGACCGAAAGGGTGCTGATAACCCTGTCGCAGATAACTTGTCTAGGCTAGAGAATGTCCTTGATGACCCACTACCTATTGATGTCAGCTTTCCTGATGAGCAATTGAATGTCATCCGCACTTCACATAGTGCACCGTGGTATGCTGATTACGAAAATTATATCGTAGCCAAATACATACCACCCAGCTTCACCTATCAGCAAAAGAAGAAGTTCTTGTTTGATTTGAGACACTACTTTTGGGATGATCCTCACCTTTATAAGGAAGGAGTAGATGGTGTTATTAGACGTTGTGTACCTGAACATGAAAAGGGACAGATCTTGCAGAAGTGTCATTCCGAAGCCTACGGAGGACACCACGCTGGAGATAGAACTGCCCATAACGTATTGCAATCAGGTTTCTATTGGCCCACTCTCTTCAAGGATGCCCGTAAGTTTGTCTTGTCTTGTGACGAATGCCAAAGAATAGGGAATCTCAGTAAGCATCAGGAAATGCCTATGAACTATTCACTTGTCATTGAACCATTTGATGTCTGGGGCTTTGATTATATGGGACCCTTCCTGAGTTCCAATGGGTACACTCACATCTTAGTTGCTGTGGATTACGTCACTAAGTGGGTAGAAGCTATCCCCACTAAAAATGCTGATCACCACACCTCTATTAAGATGCTTAAGGAAGTCATTTTCCCAAGATTTGGAGTCCCTAGATATTTGATGACTGATGGCGGTTCACACTTCATTCATGGTGTTTTCCGCAAGATGCTCGCTAAGTATGATGTCAACCATAGAGTTGCATCTCCTTATCATCCTCAGTCTAGTGGTCAAGTGGAGTTGAGTAATAGGGAGATCGAATTGATCCTACAAAAGACCGTCAATAGATCTCGAAAGAATTGGTCTAGCAAACTTGACGATGCACTATGGGCTTATAGGACTGCTTATAAGAATCCCATGGGCATGTCACCGTATAAAATGGTTTACGGTAAGGCCTGTCATTTACCTCTTGAGCTGGAACACAAAGCTTATTGGGCAATCAAAGAGCTCAACTTCGATTTCGAACTTGCCGGTGAGAAGCGGTTGTTTGATATCAGCTCATTAGATGAATGGAGGGCCCAGGCATATGAGAATGCCAAGTTGTTCAAGGAAAAGGTTAAGAGATGGCACGATAAACGAATACAGAAACGAGAGTTCAATGTAGGTGATTATGTCCTGCTATACAATTCTCGTTTGAGATTCTTTGCAGGCAAGATTCTCTCTAAATGGGAAGGTCCCTATGTTATCAAGGAAGTATATCGTTCTGGTGCCATCAAAATCAATAACACGGAAGGAAATTTTCGTAGAGTGGTAAATGGGCAAAGAATCAAGCATTACATCTCTGGTACTCCCATAAATGTTGAGACCAATATCATCAATGTCATAACTCCAGAGGAGTACATAAGGGATGTTTATCAGCCTGTTTCAAACCCTGAAAACGAAGAGGTATCTGTTTCGGTAAGAAATTGGACTCCGGTGCTTTTCCAATAGGAAATTTCCTCCGTTTTGGAATTTTTGGAAAATTAGAGAAATAAAAAGCAGTCCGGAGAGCGCACGAGGCGGCCACAAGCCCTGCCACCGCCCCTACCCCCTGGTGGCGGAGGGCAAGCTTGTGGGCACCTCGCGTGCCTCCAGGATTCCGTTTTCTTGCGGAGCACTCCTTCTGGTCCAGAAAAAATCAATATGTATATTCGCCCGAAGGTTTTGATCTCCGTATTGTGCAGTTTTCCTGTGTTTTCGTTTCGAGCCTGTTTCTGCCGCAGATCTAGGTCAAGATGTCTTCTCAGGATTCAGAGGGGGAGAGCTATGTGGCTGACTACCTTTCTAACTCCAAGGTCTATGGGGACTTGGAACCATATGGCTGGACCACTGATGAGGAAGAGGACTATGAGCCCAAGGGGAAGGAACAAACGAGTTCCGATGAAGAGGAGGCTCCTCTATCTCAACCTGCAAACACCCATGTGGAGTTCAAGAAGTCAAGCCTCCCCAACTCCAGGAGGAAGCCTAAGACCTTGTTTATCCCTTCTCGTTTCTTGCAGGAGAGTAAGCAGGAACTTTGCCATAGAGTGTTGAAACTTGAGGAAGAAAATGACGATCTAAGGGAGCAGAACATTTTGCTCAAGTGGAAATTAGACAAGCTCAAGAGTGCTTCAACAACTCCACCACCATCACCACCGAAGGAAGACAACTAAGCATTGGTATGGGCAATCCCCTTGGCTTCTACCAAGCTTGGGGGAGTTGCTCTGGTATCGTATCACCTTATATCTTTTGCTTTTACCTTTGTTTTAGTTCTTTCCTTTTCAGTTTTTAGTTCTTCTCTTAGAGGAATAAGTCTTTGGTGTTTAGTTGGAGTCTTTTGCTTTTGTCTCTCCCCCGATGTATTCGAGCTTACGAGCCATATAATAAAGACTATCTTAGTCAAGGGCTTTGCTTTGTGCCATGATCAATAGTTTGAAAAGAACGTTAGCATGAAAGATCATGAGACGATCTTATGGAAAGTGATAACTTCACTTATGACACGTATGATGATTGAAACTTGTTGAGAATAAATCAACATAGACCTCAGTCATTGTGGCAATTAATAAGAAGTAATAAGGAAAGAGGGGTTCACATATAAATATATCATCTTAGACACTTTTTACAATTGTGAGCACTCACCAAACTATTACATGCTTAGGATTAGATGTTGGACAAGGAAGACAACATAATGAATTGTGTTTGCTTAGTTCCAAACAATGTTATATGATTAGAGATCCCTTAGCATGTGACGATTGCTTCCACCTCATATTAGCCAAAACTCCCGCACCAAGTAGAGATACTACTTGTGCATCCGTAAACCTCCAACCCAGTTTTGCCATGAGAGTCCACCATACCTACCTATGGATTGAATAAGATCCTTCAAGTAAGTTGTCATCGGTGCAAGCAATAAAAATTGCTCTCTAATATGTATGATCTATTAGTGTGTGGAAAATAAGCTTTGTACGAACCTGTGATGAGGAAGACATAAAAGTGACAGACTGCATAATAAAGTTCTTTATCACAGGAGGCAATATAAAGTGACGTTCCTCCGCACTAAGAGGACACGCATTCAAACCTCAAAAGCGCATGACAACCTCTGCTTCCCTCTGCGAAGGGCCTATCTTGTACCTTTACTTTTTGCCCTTGTAAGAGTCGTGGCGATCTTCACCAATTCCCTATTTTGCCTTCGTCTTGGCTACCGTCACATGCTTGGGAAAGATCTATATTCATAAATCAACTTGGAGTTGAGTACTCATGCTTTATTATTGTTGACTTTACCCTTGAGGTAAATCGTTGGGAGGCAAAACTATAAGCCCCTATCTTCCTTTGTGTCCAGCTGAAACTTTGACACCATGAGTACCACGTGAGTTGTAACAACTGTGGAAAACAAAAGAGATGATTGAGTATGTGAATTTGCCTTACAAGCTCTTATTTGACTCTTTCTGATGTTGTGATAAATTGCAATTGCTTCAATGACTTTGGACTGTTGTTGGCTCGGTAAGGTTTTTGCTTCATGCTTTGCTTTGTGAAGGAATTGTTACTTTCCCATAAGTATATTTATGATGTATTGTTGTCCTATGTGTGATCATGATGCCCTCATGTCCGCATTATGTTTTGTCGACACCTTCGTCCCTCAACATGTGGACATGTTTATGGAATTTGGTTTTCGCTTGAGGACAAGCGAGGTCTAAGCTTGGGGGAGTTGATACGTCCATTTTGCATCATGCTTTCATGTTGATATTTATTGCTTTATGGGCTGTTATATTACTTTGTGGTACCATATTTATGCCTTCTCTCTCTTATTTTGCAAGGTTTATTTGAAGAGGGAGAATTCAGGCAGTTCGAATTCTGGACTGGAACAGGAGCAAATCTTAGTCCACTATTCTGCACATCTCCAAATGCCCTGAAAAGTTACGTGGATTTTTTTGGGATTATATAAAAAATACTGGGCGAAAGAAGTACGGGAGGGGGCCCACCAGGGCACCACAAGCCCTGCCACCGCCACCCCCTGGTGGCGGAGGGCAAGCTTGTGGGCTCCCTGACGGCCCACTAGCCCCCTCTTTTGCTATATGAAGGGTTTCGTTCCAGAAAAAAAATCATTCGGGAGCTTTTTCGTGGTTTCGCCGCCGCCATGAGGCGGAACTTGAGCAGATCCAATCTAGAGCTCCGGCAGGACGATCCTGCCGGGGAAACTTCCCTCCTGGAGGGGGAAATGGTCGCCATCGTCATCACCAACACTCCTCTCGTCGGAGGGGAGGCATCTTCATCAACATCTTCATCAGCACCATCTCCTCTCCAAACCCTAGTTCATCTCTTGTAATCAATCTCTGTCTCACGACTCCGATTGGTACTTGTAAGGTTGCTAGTAGTGTTGATTACTCTTTGTAGTTGATGCTAGTTGGCTTACTTGGTGGAAGAGTTTATGTTCAGATCCTTGATGCTATTCATTACACCTCTGATCATGATTATCATTATGCTTTGTGAGTAGTTACTTTTGTTCCTGAGGACATGGGATAAGTCATGCTGATAATAGTCATGTGAATTTGATATTCGTTCGGTATTTTGATAAGATGTATGTTGTCCTTTCCTCTAGTGGTGTTATGTGAACGTCGACTACATAACACTTCACCATATTTGGGCCTTGAGGAAGGCATTGGGGAGTAGTAAGTAGATGATGGGTTGCTGGAGTGACAGAAGCTTAAACCCCAGTCTATGCGTTGCTTCGTAAGGGGCTGATTTGGATCCACTAGTTTAATGCTATGGTTAGACGTTGTCTTAATTCTTCTTTTGTAGTTGCGTATGCTTGCGAGAGAGGTTAATCATAAGTGGGATGCTTGTCCAAGTAAGGGCAGTACCCAAGCGCCGGTCCACCCACATATCAAACTATCAAAGTAACGAACGCGAATCATATGAACATGATGAAACTAGCATGACAGAAATTCCCGTGTGTCCTCGGGAGCGCTTTTCCTCCTATAAGACTTTTGTTCAGGCTTGTCCCTTGCTACAAAAGGGATTGGGCCACTTTGCTGCACCGTTGCTACTACTTGTTACTTGTTACTTTTCGCTTGCTACATTTCACCTCATTACAGCATCACTTGTTACCGCTACTTTCAGTGCTTGCAGTTATTACCTTGCTGAAAACCGTTTATCAGAGCCTTCTGCTCCTCGTTGGGTTCGACACTCTTACTTATTGAAAGGACTACGATTGATCCCCTATACATGTGGGTCATCAGACACAAAAAACAGAAAACAGGGAAAACTAAAGCTAAATCTATCATTTTTCTTCTAAGCAACCGAAGATGAAAGCTTGGAACAGAGGGTTGTGACTCATCGATTCATCCATCTCATGGTCATTGAAAGAAATCCGTCAATGAGGTTGATCAAGTCTCCATGATAAGTCTTTTCGAATCGTAAAAGAAAACGGAGAATTTTCGAATAGTCACTAGGTTACCTCAATGGGGATGTGCATATCCCCAACAAGCAAATCATGCTTCATCTTAATAGTAGGTATAGGGCATTCAAAGCTCCCAATAAGAATCGATGAAGTTTTTTCAATAGCATTGTTGCAATGTACTCGATATTGTTTCTTCGGAAAGTGCACTGTATGCTCATTACCGTTGACATGGAAAGTGACATTGCCTTTGTTACAATCAATAACAGCCCCTGCGGTGTTTAAAAAGGGTCTTCCAAGGATGACCGCCATGGCATCATCCTCGGGAATATCCAGAATAACGAAGTATGTTAAAATAGTAACGTTAGCAACCACAACAGGCACACCCTCACAAATGCCGATATGGAAAGCAGTTGATTTGTCGGCCATTTGCAGAGAGATTTCAGTGGGTGTCAACTTATCCAGTTCAAGCCTACGATAAAGAGAGAGAGAGAGAGGCATAACACTAACACCGGCTCCAAGATCGCATAAAGCAGTTCTAACGTAGTTGCCTTTAATGGAGCAAGGTTTAGTGGGCACTCCGGGATCACCTAGTTTCTTAGGAGTTCCACCCTTGAAGGTGTAATTAGCGAGCATGGTGGAAATCTCAACCTCAAGTATCCTCCTCTTATTAGTAACAATATCCTTCATGTACTTGGCATACAGAGACATTTTGAGCATATTTGTCAAACGCATTTGCAGAAAGACAGGTCTAATCATTTCAACAAAGCGCTCAAAATCCTCATCATCCTTTTCTCTTGGATGGTTTAGGAGGAAAGGGCATGGGTTTCTGAACCCATGGTTCCCTTTCTTTACCATGCTTCCTAGCAGTGAAGTCATTCTTATCGTATCTCCTATTCTGAGGCTGTGGGTTATCAAGATCAACAGGTTCAATCTCCACATCCTTATCATTGCTAGGTTGAGCATCATTATGAACATCACTATCGATATTATCATTAGGCTCATGTTCATCACCAGATTGTGTTTCGGCATCAGAAACAACGACATCATTTGGATTCTCGGGTGTCACAGCAACAGGGTTGCTAGCGTGCAAGTTCCTATCATCTTTCTTCTTCTTCCTAGGATGACTAGGTGCATCAGTGCTAATTCCTGGAGAATCTTGTTCAATTCTCTTAGGATGACCCTCAGGATACAAAGGTTCCTGGGTCATTCTACCGCCTCTAGTGACGACTCTGATAAAATTGTCATTCAACTCATTGAGCAAATCATTTTGAGCCTTAAGTACTTGTTCTACTTGAGTTGTAACCATAGAGGCATGTTTACTCAAGAGCTTAAGATCATTGACATTTCTGTCCACACAAGCACTTAAATGACTAAGCATACGAGCATTCTGTTCCAATTGTCCGCTAACATAATCATTGAAACTTTGTTGTTTGGCAACAAAGTGATCAAATTCATCCAGGCATAAGCTAGCAGGTTTATCAAAAGGAATATCACTCTCATTGAATCTACGAAGAGAATTTACCTCTACAACCTGTGTCGGGTTATCAAGACCATGGATCTCTTCGATAGGTGGTAGATTTTTGACATCTTCAGATTTGATGCCTTTCTCTTTCATAGATTTCTTAGCTTCTTGCATATCTTCAGGACTGAGTAATAGGATACCTCTTTTCTTAGGAGTTGGCTTTGGAGGTGGTTCGGGAATAGTCCAAGCTTTCTCATTGCACAAGATATTATTCAATAGGATCTCAGCTTGTTCCACACTTCGTTCCCTAAAAACACAACCGACACAACTATCTAGGTGGTCCTTAGAAGCATTGGTTAGTCCATTATAGAAGATATCAAGTATTTCATTCTTTTCAAGAGGGTGATCAGGCAAAGCATTCAGTAGCTGGACGAGTCTCCCCCAAGCTTGTGGGAGACTCTCTTCTTCAACTTGCGCAAAGTTGTATATTTCCTGCAAGGCAGCTTGCTTCTTATGGACAGGGAAATATTTTTCAGAGAAGTAGTAGATCATATCCTGGGGACTACGCACACAACCAGGAGCAAGAGAAGTGAACCAAGTCTTAGTATCATCCTTTAGCGAGAAAGGAAACTGCCGAAGGATATAGTAGTGGCGGATCTTTTCCTCACTCGTGAATAGGGTGGCTATATCGTGCAGTTTGGTAAGATGTGCTACAACCGTTTGAGACTCATAAGCGTGAAAAGGATCAGATTCGACCAGAGTGATTAACTCAGGGTCGACAGAGAATTCATAATCCTTATCGGTCACAAAGATAGGCGAAGTAGCAAACTTCGGGTCGTATTTCATCCTAGCGTTCAAAGATTTTTCTTTCCACTTGCGCAGTAAGTTCTCAAGATCATTGGTATCCTTACAAGCAAGAAAGTCCTCAGCTATATCTCCCTCCATAACATAACCCTCAGGCATATCAGACAATTCATATCTTGGAGAGCTAGTTCTAACAAGCGAAATAGCAGTTTCTACTTCAATAATCTCAGCAGTTTCAGAAATATCATCACATCTAGCACCAACTCTAGCAATTTGTGCATCAAGGAATGCACCTAGTGGCAAAGCAGTATCAAGCAAAGCATCATCACAAGCATCAAGGATAGCAGAAGTAGCATCATCAAGCACATGCGACACATCAAAATTTCTAGCAGGAGGTGGTGTCGCAAACTTACTCATAACTGAAGGTGAATCAAGTGTAGAGCTAGATGGCAGTTCCTTACATGTCCTCGTAGTTGAGGGCAAGACTTCAGTTTTTGGATCTCTCGGATTCCTCATAGTGATCAGCAGACGTAAATCCCAAGTGACTCAGAGAATAGAGCTATGCCTCCCCGACAACGGTGCCAGAAAATAGTCTTGATAACCCACAAGTATAGGGGATCGCAACAATTTTCGACGGTAGAGTATTCAACCCAAATTTGTTGATTCGACACAAGGGGAAGCCAAAGAATATTCTCGAGTATTAGCAGTTGAGTTGTCAATTCAACCACACCTGAAAGACTTAGTATCTGCAGCAAAGTATCAGTAGCAAAGTAGTGTGATAGCAACAGTAGTAAGAGAGTAACAGTAGCAGCAGCGACAACAGTAGCAACAGAGTAACAATAGCAACAGTGACATCAGTAGCGACAGAGTAACAGTAGCAGCAGTGACAACAGTAGCAGCAAAGTAACATAGCAAGGACCAGTAGGAAAAACTCGTAGGCATTGGATCAGTGATGGATAATTATGCCGGATGATATTCATCATGCAACAGTTATAACACGGAGAGATATGTAACTAGCTCCAGTTCGTCAATGTAGTGTAGGCATGTATTCCGTATGTAGTCATACGTGCTTAGGGAAAATAACTTGCATGACATCTATTGTCCATCCCTCCCGTGGCAGCGGGGTCCTAATGGAAACTACGGGATATTAAGGTTCTCCTTTTAATTGAGAACCGGAACAAAGCATTAGCACTCAGTGAATACATGAACTCCTCATACTATGGTCATCTCCGGGAGTGGTTCCGGCTATTGTCACTCCGGGGTTGCCGTGTCATAACACATAGGAGGTGACTACAACTTGCAAGATAGGATCAAGAACACACATATATTGACGAGAACATAATAGGTTCAGATCTGAAATCATGGCACTCGGGCCCTAGTGAAAAGCATTAAGCATGGCAAAGTAGTAGCAACATCAATCTCAGAACATAGTGGATACTAGGGATCAATCCCCGTGAAAACTAACTCGATTACATGATAGATCTCATCCAACCTATCACCGTCCAGCAAGCCTACGATGAGATTACTCACGAACGATGAAGAGCATCATGGAATTGGGGATGAAGGAAGGTTGATGATGACGATGGCGACGATCTCCCCTCTCTGGAGCCCAGAACGGACTCCAGATCTGCCCTCGAGAGGAAGAACAGGTGGTGGCGGAGCCTCCGTATCGTAAAACGCGATGAACTCTCTCCTTGATTTTTTTCCGGACGAAAGGGACTAAATAGAGCTGGAATTGGAGGCGGTGGAGCTCCGAGGGCCCCACAAGCCTGCTAGGCGCAGCCAGGGGGGGGGGGCGCCTGGTGGGCTTGTGGGCTCCTCGCTCCACTCCTCTGGTTGATTCTTGCGTCGGTATTTTTTATATATTCCACAAAAATCCTCGTAAATTTCGAGTTCATTTCGAGAACTTTTATTTATGCGCAAAAACAACACCATGGCAATTCTGCTGAAAACATCGTTAGTCCGGGTTAGTTCCATTCAAATCATGCAAATTAGAGTCCAAAACAAGGGCAAAAGAGTTTGGAAAAGTAGATGCGATGGAGACGTATCAGCTACCATAGGCATACAACTAGGTGTCAAATCCCACACTTACAACGCATTTCAAAGCATACACGCAATATGTACGTTATGTGTAGATACAATATGGCATCATAACATAACTCTACGACTCAAGGTATTTGTTAAAGGCTCATAAGAGCCAACATAGTGTGATATTACAAACATGGTCACATGACCCAACACACGGTCGTATAGGCAACAAGCAGAAGCATAACTTGTGTGGGTACACACATCTACTAAAACTGGCTCGAGGAGCTTGGAAATATACAACGACCCTCCCAAAGGAGCCACATCTCTGTCTAGGATTCCCGAGCTAATCGATCAACATCGAACTTCGCGTATAACTATTAGTGAGACTAAAGTCTCCTTTGCAAAAACATAAATAAGCAACTGTGGGTACAAAGGTACTCACCAAGACTTACATCATAACTATCTACATAAGCATCATTATAAACAAGGGGGTTGTGTTGTTTATTTGTAGAAAGCCGCCTTTGACTTTTGGCTAACCTATACTATGACTACGAGTACTTTCTTTGAGGTGAGAAAGCGCACACGGGTCCACACATTCACCACATCAATACACCACTATGGATTCCATCCCGTCTCCCTACAAGAAGGCCATCCATAACACTCACACTTATCTTGCGCATTTTAGAGTATCCATTTCAAGTTATCTATGAACCATATAAGCTTCAAAGTAGTCCATATCTACAGACACAACTATTCAAATAGTTTGATAACCCTACGGGGGTGTACTTCTTCACACATGCTCTCACCACTTACCATCATATACACATCATGTATCGCGACAAACTTCAAGTGGAAGCACTGGCTAGGGTGTCGGGCACAACCTGACTAACCACACAAGACTCTAGTACAGGCTTATCGCCTATTTAAGAAATGAACCCATCACGGATGTCCCACAGAAGTTTCCATCATGGCCCCAAACGATGTGTGTAGGGTTCCCAAGCCCACCTCGATGAATGGAACTACACTTGGTACACCGGGCCATAGGTCACTACTGTAGGAAGGTCCTAAGATGACACATCAACCAGAGACCCTTCAACCAAACTATGTGCGATGCGTGAATCACAAACGGTATAGTACTAGCTCTGTTGCCAATAACACAAAATGTGTGCAATGGCAGACCCATCAAATACGATTCAGAAAAGACTTACATGTGCTATACGTGGCATACAGTTCTTCCATATGAACTATTTGCAATTAGCTAAAATAACACAAATGGTTATAGAGATCTAGATGTGTGCGATAGAGGGTACATAGTGCACTGTAAACTTTGTGTGGTGATATAGCAGAACACAAACGATTAGGCATAACAAGATGTGTGTGATAGACAACAAATAGGGGAGTAAACAGAATCGTGTGCGAACACCGGAAATAACACAGACAGTTGGTGCTAATAACATGTTTTTGTTGTGGGAAACGCTTGTTGGTATACAATAGTGAGAGATTGATGAAATCATCACCGACGGGTTTTGTAGTTTAGTCTGTGTGTACTCTGATTTGTTGTGTTTGCACAACATCTATGTTGTGTCTACAGAACAACAACATATATACTTATAAGAACATGATTGCGTAACCAAAAAAGAACACAATGTCATTTCATATATTGTATCACAAAAACCAGAAATATTACAGGGTTCAAATTCCATCATTACAAGGCCCAAATTCAAAGATTACAAGGTACAAACTGATATTAGAAAGAAAATCCAATCTTCATCAGAATCTCTAACTGGAAATATTTCTGCGAAGGGATCAACCACCGAGAAGTTATATATCAACTTGATAGAATGTCTTCCGAATAATTTGTCATATGAACTTCCAAAATGAAAATCAGCTTATGTAGAGCCTTTTCCATTCTGCTATAGATGCATCCGCTGATCAACAAACCATCCTTTGCGGCACACTAAATATAGTGAAAACCTCATTACCTTGAGCACCCTTGCTTTCTGAATAAAGAAACTGGCAAATTGAATCTCTCCGTTGGTGCATTGGTACTCGTTCAAGGTAATTTCTGTGAGATGGATTTCAGGGCATTCGATGGGATTGTTATATTGTGCCACTTTTTCACTCCCAGGCATGCTTGTATCTGCAAACGAAGACAACCTATTAGTGCCTAGATGCAATTTTTAACACTACGTGCCTCTTTGATTTGCAGGATTTATAAAATACGCTAATAGAGTGACATGCCATCTTCAACCGTTCAAGATTAACATCTCAAAAAAATATGTATTGAAATCCTGCAAATTTTCTTTGGAAATCATATATAGTACATGTGTCATTGTAATCATGGGTAAATGTACCAACAAATTGAACTCCGTTGTGGTTAACAATTAACAAGAAAGGAACATCACCTCGATGTATAGCTTCCCCATGCACGGAAAGCATCTAAGGTACTTAACAACTTCAACTAGATCGGGCCCAATGGATTATAGTGCCAAGATCTTCACTATGCACAAAGACAATGCAAGGCATGTGGGAATCATGTTCTAGATGTTAGCCGAACATAGATCAACAAAAAAATAGATAAAATGTGATGCACAATAATAATGATGATAAAAATATTGTTGTACTTGAACGAGTATGGATCCAGTTGTAACAAGTTTGGAAAAATCAGCACATGAATAGCCTACCATTGTAATTTCGGCGCGTCAATGACCCGATTCTTGTTGGACCTTCTTTATCAAGTACAAACAATGTCTCAAGGAAATGCACATTTAGAGTGACCATACCATGAAACACCCCAACTGGCAGTATGTTGTGTCACCAACCACATAAATCATATAGAGATTTGTCATAATGATGTGGAGGCTACTGAACCCAAGCACCACCTCAAGACGAAGGTACTCAAGTGATGTACAGCTGTGGAGCATGTGATCCAAATCCTCCTTCGAGAAACTTACGCTAATGAGCTCGAGGTGCTTCAGTTTAGGGAGATGAAGAGCGTGCATGGCATTAATCTTAGGGAAAAAGCACTCCGTGAACGTGATACGTCTCCAACGTATCTATATTTTTTTATTGTTTCATGCTGTCATCCTAGGATACTTTTTGGGTCATAATTCACCAATTTATATTATATTTTAGCACTAACTATTAACCGAGAGCCTAGTTCCAGATGTTGTTTTCTACGTGTTTTTTTTTTGTTTTTCAGGTTTTGAGTAGCAAACAAAGTCCAATTGCCATGAAACTTTTTTATGACTTTTTCTGGACCAAAATAAGACCTAAGAGTTTTGGGAGGAAACCTGAGGCCACACGTGAGCCCACCAAGGAAACAGGGCGCGACCAGAGGGTGGCCGCACAGTGATTCCTTGGTGCTCCCCTGTGGCCTCTCTTGCCATGTTCTCTGGCATAAGAATTCACAAAAAACCCAGAAACCATAGATATCATACGCAAACACTTTTTATGCCGTCAGGGTCTCTGTTCCATGATGATCCCATCTGGAGCTCCGTCTCGACACCTTGCTGGAGGGGGATCGATCATGGAGGGCCTCTTCATCAACCTTGGTGCCCTCGTGATGATGTGTGAGTAGTTCACCATAGACCTATGATGTTTCAAAATGGATCCCCGGCAATGGCGCAGGAATGCTTCTGATGTCCGTTATGCTGCTTCACAAAAGACCTTCCAGTGGCGCCAGAAATGGGCACGTTGACGACACTAGGAATCCTTCTGCGTTGGTGTTTCCTCGAAGCGGAGAGGATGATGTAGCACAGCGGAGGTAAGTATTTCCCTCAGTTTGAGAACCAAGGTATCAATCCGGCGGAGGAGTATCTCAAGATCCTGCACAAACACAAAAGCTTGCACCCAACGCTATGAAGGGGTTGTCAATCCCTTATAGATTGTTTGCCAAGTGAGAATTGAAAGCAACAAAGTGAAAAAGCAAAGTAAAAGCAGAGTTGTAAACGATGGATGTGAATAGACCCGGGGGCCGTAGTGTTTACTAGTGGCTTCTCTCATGAAAGCAAGTAGATGGTGAGTGAACAAATTACTGTCGAGCAATTGATAGAACTGTGCAGAGTCGTGACGATATCTATGCAATGATTATTTCTATAGGCATCACGTCCAAAACAAGTAGACCGATGCTGTCTGCATCTACTACTATTACTCCACCCGTCGACCGCTATCCAGCATGCATCTAGTGTATTAAGTCCATAAGAACAGAGTAACGCCTTAAGCAAGATGACATGATGTAGAGGGATAATCTCAAACCAATGATAAAAACCCCATCTTTTTACCCTTGATGGCAACTGCTTGATGTGTGCCTTGCTGCCCCTACTATCACCGGGAAAGGTCACCACACGGCATAACCCAAAACCAAGCACTTCTCCCATTGCAAGAATCATAGATCTAGTTGGCCAAACAAAACCCAAGACTCGGAGAGACTTACAAGGATATCAAATCATGCATATAAGAAATCAACAAAGACTCAAATATATATCATAGATAATCTGATCACAAGTCCACAATTCATCGGATCTCGACAAACACACCGCCAAAGAAGATTACATCGGATGGATCTCCATGAATATCATGGAGAACTTTGTATTGAAGATCCAAGAGAGAGAAGAAGCCATCTAGCTACTAACTACGGACCCGTAGGTCTGAAGTGAACTACTCACGAGTCATTGGAGGGGCGATTATGATGATGAAGAAGCCCTCCAACTCCAAAGTCCCCTCCGGCAGGGTGCCGGGAAGGGTCTCCAGATGAAATCTCGCGGAAACGGATGCTTGCGGCAATGGAAAAGTATTTTCGAGGCTCCCCTGATTTTTTGCGGAATATTTGGAAATTTATAGGCCAAAGACCTAGGTCAGGGGGCGGCCAGGGAGGCCACAAGCCTGCCCACCGCCGCCTCCCCCTGGTGGCGGAGTGGGGGCTTGTGGGCTCCGTGGAGCCCACTTGGCTTGGCCCAAAAGCCCCCTGGACTTCTTCCGTTCGGCAAAAAATCATTTTTGGATTTTTCTTCCGTTTGGACTCCGTTCCAAAATCAGATCTGAAAAGAGTCAAAAACACGGAAAAAACAGGAACTGGCACTTGGCACTGAATTAATAAGTTAGTCCCAAAAAGATATAAAAAATTATAGATACGTTTGAGACGTATCAAGCATCCGCAAGCTTAAATCCTGCTCGTCCTCGAGTAGGGAAGTGATAAGAATGAATTTTTGATGCTTTCATGCTACCTAGCATAGGTGTCCTTTGTAATTCCTCTTATGTGACGTGAATGTTCAGATCCATTAGATTCAAAACAATAGTTTGCTATTGACGTGGAAACAATAATAATTCAAGCAAACTAGCAAAGTAATCATGAACTTTCAAAATAACAAGGCCAAAAGAAAGTTATCCCTACAAAAGCATATAGTCTCGCTATGCTCTATCATCATTGCACAACGAATTTAAATCATGCACAACCCCGGTATTGGCCAAGTAATTGTTTCACAACTTTACTTTCTCAAACATTTTCAACTCTCACGCAATACATGAGCGTGAGCCATGGTTATAGCACTATAGATGGTGTGGAATGTAGTGGAGGTTGCAAGACAAAAAAAAGGAGAAGATAGTCACATTAACTAGGCATATCAATGAGATGTGGAGATGCTCATCAATAGATATCAATGTGAATGAGTAGGGATTGCCATACAAATGATGCACTAGAGCTACAACTATGTGAAAGCTCTTAAAGAAAACTAGTGGGTGTGCATCCAACTTGCTTGCTCACGAAGACCTAAGGAAATTTTGAGGAAGCCTATCATTGTAATATACAAGCCAAGTTATATAATGAAAATTTCCCATTAGCTATATGGTGGTGAAAAAACGAGAGACTCTCAATCATGAAGATCATGGTGCTTAATATGCACAAGTGTGGAAAAAGTGGTAGCATTGTCCCTTCTCTCTTTTTCTCTCATATTTTTTTTATTTTGGTGGGCTCTTTGGCCTCTTTTTTTTTATGGGCTTCTTTGGCCTCTTTTATTTCCTCACATGGCAGAATGCTCCAATAATGATGATCATCACACTTTCAAATCAAAACTTAGAGCAACTATGACTCTATATGGAATGCCTTCGGTAGTGTACCGTGGCAATGATCTAGCATGGCATAGACATCAATGGAAACATCATGCTAGCTATCTTACGATCATGCAATGGCAATTTAGACGTGGTGGCACATGTCATGGTGGTAGTTGCATGGCAATATATCTCGGAGTAACTTTGAAAAATCCATAATAGGTAGGTATGGTGGTTGTTTTGAGGGAGGCTAATGGTGGGTTTTGTGCACCGGCGAAAGTTGCACGACACTAAGAAGATAGTGATGGTGGAAGGTGAAAGTGCATCTAAACCATGGACTCAACATTAGTCATGAAGAACTCATATACTTGTTGCAAAAGATTTATTAGTAATCGAAACAAAGCATTCAACGCATACTCCTAGGGGAAGGGTTGGTAGGTATAAACCATCGCGCGATCCCGACCGCCATGCAAAGGATGACAATCAATAGACTAATCATGCTCAGATTTCATCACATAGTGGTTCACCATACGTGCATGCTACGGGAATCACTAACTTCAACACAAGTATTTCTAGATCCACAACACCTTACTAGCATGACTTCAATATTACCATAACCACAACTCAAAACTAATTGAGATGAATCAAACTTGTCTAACTATTCAATGCACATGAAGGTGGAAGTTTTCGTATCCCTTTGGATAACTACCCCTTTTGAGACTACTTTCAAAGCATAGATCAACTACCAAGCCACGCACCGTTGTGATCTAAAAGATACAAGTGAAGCACATAGAGCAAAAGTATCTATCTCAAAAGATATAAGTGAAGCACATGTGAGCTGAATTGTCTACCAAAAGATATAAGTGAAGCTCGACAAAATCACGGTTTGTGCATGTCTCTATCTCTAGGTGTGCATCAAGGATGATTGTGACACAACAAAAATAAAAGAATCCTACGATACAAGACGCTCCAAGAAAAAACACATAACATGTGGTGAATAAAAATATAGCCCAAGTAACGTTACCGATGGATTGAAGACAAGAGAGGGGATGCCTTCCCGGGGCATCCTCAAGCTTAGGCTTTTACGACATCCTTGAATCTCTTGGGGTGCCTTGGGCATCCCCAAGCTTGAGCTCTTGCCACTCTTTATCTCTTTGTCAATAAGAACTTCACTCAAAAATTGAAAACTTCACAACACGAAACTTAAACAGAAACTCGTGATAACATTAGTACAAGAAAGCAAACCACCACTTCCTTAGGTACTGTAGCAAACTTAAATTCTACTTGTGCTGATCTTGGTTTACTATAATTTCAATCTTCCATGGCTAATACCCCCCGATACTATCCATAGTTTCATCAAAATAAGCAACCAACACAACAAAAACAGAATCTGTTAACAGCAGACCAGCCTCTAGCAATCTGTATGTTTCGTATACCTATGGTACTTCACAAATTCTGAAAAATTACGACAGTCTGAAGAATTTGCGTCGAAATCAGAAGCAAAAATAATCAACTCCAAAGCTCTTACAGAAAAAAACGAAAATTATTTTCGTGAGCAGAAAGTTTCTGTCTTTCCCAGCATGACCAAACGATCATCCTCAAGACTAATCATAACAATTTTGCTTGGCACAAACGCAAAAAGAAACACAAAAAACACAATCACAACAGAATTATGAAAGTGTGGAAAACACAAAACAGAAATAAAAAGGATATATTCGTTGGGTTGCCTCCCAACAAGCGCTTTTGTTTAACGCCCTTAGCTAGGCGAAAGTGATGGAATCACGTATAGTCATCTTTGGTACTCAAACCATAAGTAGCCCTCATCATAGATTCATAAGGCAATCTTATTTTCTTTCTAGGAAAGTGCTCCATGCCCTTCTTTAAAAGAAATTGAAATCTAATATTCCCTTCCTTCATATCGATGATAGCACCAATAGTCCTTAGGAAAGGTCTACCAAGAATAATGGGACATGAAGGATTGCAATCTATGTCAAGTACAATGAAATCCACGGGTACATAGTTCTTATTTGCAACAATAAGAACATCATAGATCCTCCCCATGGGCTTCTTGATGGTAGAATCCGCAAGATACAAATTAAGAGAACACTCTTCAATCTCATGAAAACCAAGAATATCACATAAAGACTTTGGAATCGCTGAAACACTAGCACCCAAATCACACAAAGCATTGCACTCATAGTTTTTGATCTTGATTTTGATAGTAAGTTCCCACTCATCATGAAGTTTTCTAGGTATAGATACTTCTAGTTCAAGCTTCTCTTCAAGATATTTCATCATAGCATCTACGATATGCGCGGTAAAGGCTTTGCTTTGGCTATAAGCATGTGGAGAGTTTGCAATGGATTGCATCAAAGAAATGCATTCAAACAAGGAGCAATTATCATAATTGAATTCCTTGAAATCCAAAGTGGGAGTTTCATTACTACCAAATTTTTTGACTTCTTCTACTCCACTCTCCACACCTTTATCATCAAGATAGGTGGACTCCGAATCATCGGGGCGTTTTTCAACCAAAGTGGATTCATATCCAGCCCCTCCATAAGTAGGTTTGACACGCGAAAACAAAGATTCAAGAGGAGACACACCAAGCACTTTAAGATCTTCGTGATTTGCATCACTAGAACACACCGTTTTAAACCATTCATGTCCAGCGCGAATTTTGGCGGTTCTTTCTTTGCTCTCATTCATGGAGATACGCATAGCTTTCAAAGTTTCATCCAAGTTTATCTTGGGAGGAGTGCATCTAACTTTCGAAGCATCAATATCACAAGACATCCTATCAACGCTCTTAGCCAAATCATCTATTTTGAGTAGTTTTTCATCTATGGACGCATTGAAAATCTTTTGAGAGTTGATGAACTCTTTGATATTACTCTCTAGATCAGAGGGTAATTTGTTGTGATTTCCATAAGTGTTGCCGTAGGAATTGCCATAATTGTTAGAGGAGTTACTAGGAAAAGTCCTAGGAACATAGTTTCCTCTAAAAGCATTGTTGTTTCCAAAATTGTTCCTACCAACAAAATTCACGTCCAAACTAGCGTTGCTACTCTCAATCAAAGAAGATAGTGGCATGTCATTAGGATCTACGGTAGCGTTTCTACTAGCAACCAAATTCATCAACTCGTCCATCTTAGCACTAAGCGAGTCAATCTCTTCTATAGCATGCACCTTTTTGCTAGCAGGCGACCTTTCAGTGTGCCACTAAGAGTAGTTGGTCATGATATTGTCTAGGAGTTTTGTAGCGTCTCCGAACGTGATTTCCGTGAACGTTCCACCTGAGGCCGAGTCCAAGATATTGTGAGAAGCGAAATTCAAGCCAGTGTAAAAGATTTGTATAATCATCCATAAACTCAAGCCATGAGCGGGACAATCATCCATAACCTTCATCCTCTCCCAAGATTGTGCAACGTGTTCATGATCAAGTTGCTTGAAATTCATGATATCGTTACGTAAGGAGATGATCTTAGCCGACGGAAAATACTTGGATATGTAAGCATCTTTGCACCTATCCCAAGAATCGATACTATTTTTAGGCAAAGAAGAAAACCAACTTTTTGCGCGATCTCGCAACAAGAAAGGAAAAAGTTTCAACTTAATGACGTCATTATCCACATATATTTTCTTTTGCATATCGCAAAGCTCAATGAAGGTATTGAGATGGGATGCGACATCTTCACTAGGAAGGCCAGAGAATTGCTCTTTCATAACAAGATTCAGCAAAGCTGCGTTGATTTCATACGATTCCGCACTAGTGGCGGGAGCAATCGGAGTACTAATAAAATCATTATTATTAGTGCTCGAGAATTCACAAAGTTTGGTGTTTTCAGCCATGATGACTTCAACAAACAAACAAGCACACAAGCAAGCAAGAGAACCGGCAAAGGAAAACGGCAAGGGCAAAAGAAAACGGCGAAGGAGAAAGGCAAATGAAAACGACAAATGTGAAGTGGGGGAGAGGAAAACGAGAGGCAACTGGCAACAAAAGTAAATGCAAGAGAAGAGTTTGTGAGACCTACTTGGATAGATGTTGATTTCTCCTCCCCGGCAACGGCGCCAGAAATACTTCTAATGTTTCAAAAGGGATCCCCGGCAATGGTGCAGGAATGCTTCTGATGTCCGTTATGTTGCTGCACAAAAGACCTTCCAGTGGCGCCAGAAATGGGCACGTTGACGACAACAGGAATCCTTCTGCGTTGGTGTTTCCTCGAAGCGGAGAGGATGATGTAGCACAGTGGAGGTAAGTATTTCCCTCAGTTTGAGAACCAAGGTATCAATCCGGCGGAGGAGTATCTCAAGATCCTGCACAAACACAAAAGCTTGCACCCAACTCTATGAAGGGGTTGTCAATCCCTTATAGATTGTTTGCCAAGTGAGAATTGAAAGCAACAAAGTGACAAAGCAAAGTAAAAGCGGAGTTGTAAACGATGGATGTGAATAGACCCGGGGGCCGTTGTAACATCCCAAAATTATAAATTTTGGAATGTTAATATAATTATTAGATTGATTGTTTGTTTGTTTGAGTGATTGAAACTTGAGTGGAATTTGAAACTTCTCAAAAAAATGAGAGGGAATAAAATGACTTTCCCAAAAATTTCTATTTTGAATCCCTTTTCAATTTTGAGTTTGAATATTTTCAAAAACCCTTTGATTAAAAAAAAATCAAACGAGAGGAGGAAAATGACCCTCCAAAATCAGAGACAATGTCTTGATTCAAATTTTAAGTATTTGCAATTTATTTGAAATTCAAATTCCTTTTCATTTTAAAGTTATTGTAAAAAAATAATTTTTTAAAAAGTATTTGTTTTGGTTTTGAAAATATGTTCATGTTTTAGAAAATTTTATTCTGAAAATTTTGATATATAATATGTCTATATAAAATGTTCTTTCTTTTTCATTTATACGTTTTTCTTCTTTGTTTAAAAAAAATTGTTCGTTCGCAAAAAAAAAAAAATGAAAAGAAAAGCTCATGATCCAGCCAGGACGTGTGCGTGCGCTGTGTGCGCGGCCGGCCGATTCCTTTGGCCCATGAGGCACCTTTTTACTTCTTTTTTCTAGTTTCCCTACATTACGTATATATTTAGTCCCACATCGCCTACCTATGGACCATTAGACTTCCCTTCCACCTATAAATATAGATCCATAGGAGCATCCAAAAATCATCTATTTCGGGTTAAATCAATCTTTTGGTTTAACTAGATTTATTAAATAAAAATATTTTTTCTTCACTTCGGCGGGATTTCTTAAAGTCGTCTCCTCATTGAAATTAATTCTTACTCTGCATTCTAAAGGTATTTCTCTTCGTATTTTTTTATATACTTCCGTAGTTTATTATTTCTAGACTAGTATTCCTACACTAGTATACGGTAGAGTAATTAGATATATTAATTAGTCTTCGTATTTCCATATTAGTACTAGAATTCTTTTAGACGTAGCACTTTTATTCCGTAAAACAGCTTGACCCTCATTTTTCAAATAGCCATAACTTTTTACTCTTTTATCCGAATTAGATGAAACCAACGCCTAGAGTTTCGTCTTGATCCCACCTATCCTGTGAACCTATCATATCAACTTTTCGAAATTTTCAAATTTTGAAATTTGTTCATATTCATATTCAAACTTCTTTTGATCATATCTTTTTATCCGTAGCTCCGTTTTAGATGAATCCAATTGCGTCGGATTCGTATCAAAGTAATCTTCCTGTTTGTATCATTAGTTTTAACTTTTCAACTTATAATTTTGATCAAATCAGATTTATCTATTAGTGCCCAAAAGTGTTCACATCGTTTTAAGCCGATTCAATGTTATATTCAAATATTTGTATCTTTTGATCCGCTATTTCAAATCTAGTAATTCTTTTTTCTACACGCTCATATTGATCTCCTATATCCAGTACATCATTAGTTTTGACCTTTGAACCTTACAAATTTGAGCGATTCAAATTTGTATTCGAACATTCATTTGATCTTATCTTGCAAATCGTACCACCTTTTCAATTGATTCCTTTTACTCCTAAACACTCATGTCATATATTTTTATACGTAACCATCGTACTTCAGTTCAACTTTCTTGACCTTTTCAATGCAAATTCAATTCATACTTCAGTTCGCTATAACTTGCGTTGTAGTGCTCCATTTCAAGAAATTCTTTCTACAAATAAATTCGTATGTCTTATACTATTTGTCAAATAACATTCATGTTGTTCTCCCAATATTTTTGATCATCTCCCATAGTGTATGCAAGTCGAGCTTATATAGCAATAGTTCATCGTCCATTAACTCTTTTGATCTCATTCATGCACCTTAACTTTACAACACACTTAGGACCTTTTTATTAAACCTTAGTACGTTGTTATTTTGCATCAAGACATGCTTTGTTCTTATGATCTCTTGGTTCTTCCTTTTTGGCATGCATGTTTATTGAATGCTATTCATTTACGATAGATTGCTCGGAGTGTGGCGAGTAGAATTATCAGGATTTTGAGAGCGACTATCTTCATCAAGTAATACCAGGCAAGTCATTTGATCATGTATCACCTATGTTTTATGCATCGTAGTTCTACCATCCTATGCCCAATTGCATGCTGATTAGGTACTTGGAAATTATGGTTAAATATTGTAGTATCATGTGGTAGGCACCCAACAACCCCGTTACTTGGCCCCGGACGACAAATTTCATATTGCTATGCTTGAGTAGACGAGATTCTGGTTGAGAGTTTATCACGAGTGATGCGAGAATAATTTAATAACCAAGACCGGTTAAGTCAAGACTTTTCAAGACCTCGTGATGCAATGCAACTCTGGGTGAAGGACGGTTGATCGGCTCCCTGGAGAAACCAGTGGATGACCCAGGATGCTGGAGAGGCCATGACATCCTACGGAAAGCTTCACCCAGGCTCAAAGAGACGGACGGATATTTTCAAGACCCAAGGCTTACCTGCACAGCCACAAGTCATTATGGGCTCTGGCTTGGTTGGACAACGCGGCGACTCGGGACAGGCGGTGCTAGCAGATGTAGAAGAACGATAGGAATGGATGGGCACCGACAGGGATTCAGAGGGACCCGTTGAAAGACCATGTTTTGATCATCCGGTCTTCAAACACCCTGAAGTGCGAGGATATACACGGAGGCGATCAAATCTTGTGGGGAACGTGTGCAAAACTCTACAGAGTACTCAAACCTAATCGATTAGCCGTGTCCACGGTCATGGACAACTTGAGCCAAAGGAACTGAAGTTATCTGGATTTCTCAACACCATTATATATATTTGATGAGGGTAATTATTGACAACTCGGGTACGAGAACTGGTTGGCGGAACCATCTCGTTAACAACCAACCTTGTAGTAATATTTTTGCTTTTAGCCCCTCTTGTTGTAGGAGAAAACTTGCTTTTCGCCAAAAACTTATAGCCCCACCTGCCATATATGCATGTAGAATAGATGATTATTATTTTACCCCCCTCTCTCATGTGACTTGCCAGCATATTCAATATGCTGACCTACACGGCTGCAACGTCTTATGTTGCAGATATTTTTCTTCGACGAGTAAGAGTACGATTCAGGGTTACGGTCTACACTCAACTTGCCGTTGGTGTTTATTGGGACTCCACTCCCTTGACTGCTTCCGCTGAGATATTTAAGGTATATATCAATTTTACGCTATTTACATGTGATTGCACTTTGATATATACATTGATGTACTGTGTGTGCCAGCATACTGATCCAGGGATGGCACAGAAACACAGAGGCTTGACTCGTTTTGAGTCGGGTAGCTACAGCCGTAGTGTTTACTAGTGGCTTCTCTCATGAAAGCAAGTAGACGGTGGGTGAACAAATTACTGTCGAGCAATTGATAGAACTGTGCAGAGTCGTGACGATATCTATGCAATGATTATTTCTATAGGCATCACGTCCAAAACAAGTAGACCGATGCTGTCTGCATCTACTAATATTACTCCACACGTCGACCGCTATCCAGCATGCATCTAGTGTATTAAGTCCATAAGAACAGAGTAACGCCTTAAGCAAGATGACATGATGTAAAGGGATAATCTCAAACCAATGATAAAAAACCCATCTTTTTACCCTTGATGGCAACTGCTTGATGTGTGCCTTGCTGCCCCTACTGTCATTAGGAAAGGTCTCCACATGGCATAACCCAAAACCAAGCACTTCTCCCATTGCAAGAATCATAGATCTAGTTGGCCAAACAGAACCCAAGACTCGGAGAGACTTACAAGGATATCAAATCATGCATATAAGAAATCAACAAAGACTCAAATATATATCATAGATAATCTGATCACAAGTCCACAATTCATCGGATCTCGACAAACACACCGCCAAAGAAGATTACATCGGATAGATCTCCATGAAGATCATGGAGAACTTTGTATTGAAGATCCAAGAGAGAGAAGAAGCCATCTAGCTACTAACTACGGACCCGTAGGTCTGAAGTGAACTACTCACGAGTCATTGGAGGGGTGATTATGATGATGAAGAAGCCCTCCAACTCCAAAGTCCCCTCCGGCAGGGTGCCGGGAAGGGTCTCCAGATGAAATCTCGCGGAAACGGAAGCTTGCGGCGACGGAAAAGTATTTTCGAGGCTCCCCTGATTTTTTGCGGAATATTTGGGAATTTATAGGCCAAAGACCTAGGTCAGGGGGCGGCCAGGGAGGCCACAAGCCTGCCCACCGCTGCCTCCCCCTGGTGGCGGAGTGGGGGCTTGTGGGCTCCGTGGAGCCCACCTGGCTTGGCCCAAAAGCCCCCTGGACTTCTTCTGTTCGGGAAAAAATCATTTTGGAGGGTTTGTTCCGTTTGTACTCCGTTCCAAAATCAGATCTGAAAAGAGTCAAAAACACGGGAAAACAGGAACTGGCACTTGGCACTGAATTAATAAGTTAGTCCCAAAAAGATATAAAAAGGTACATAAAACATACAAAGAAGGCAAGATAACAACGTGAAACCATCAAAAATTATAGATACGTTTGAGGCGTATCAACCTACAAGTCCGTAGTTAGTATCTAGATGACTATCTCTGTCTCTTAATCTCCAATACAATGATCATCACATCTTCGCTTTGATCTATCCAATGTAATTCTTTTGTCTGGTGTGTTTTTTGTGATCCGATGAATTGTGGGTTCATGTTCATATTATTCATGAAAAATGTTTGTGTCTTATCTGAGTTTTATGATTCTTATTTGCATGATCATCATAGCTTCGTAATTCTGTCGGATCTATTGAATTTCTTTGACCAAGTAGTTTGGTATTTCTTGAGTGAGAGGACTGCGTTGTAGTGGATTCAACCTGGCAAGTTTCTATATCCTAGTGAGAGAGGGGGAAAAGTTGCGTCTTTGTGTTGCTGCCACTAAGGATAAAAAAATGAGGTTATATTAATACTGGTTGAGTTTATTCTGTCTACATCATGTCATTGGCATCCAAGCATTACTCTGTTTTACTTAATACTCTAGATGCATGCTGGATAGCGGTCGATGGGTGGAGTAATAGTAGTAGGTGCAGGCAGGAGTCCACATATTTTCTTATGGTTGTGATGCTTATATATAAATGATCTTTATCCTGAAAATCGCATAACTATCCGCTATTCTGTCAATTGCCCAACAGTAATTTGTTTACCCACAATATGTTGCTTTCATGAGACATGCCACTAGAGAACACTATGTCCCCGGGTCTATTCAATTACATATTCAAAAAACTTATAATTTCCTCGATGTTATTATTTGTATTTTATTTTATTTTGCAAGTCACAACTATCAACAATTATCTACACACCTCATTCGCTTGCAAATACCAAGATCATGGGGATTGACAACCCTCTTGCCCTCGTTGGGTGCAAGGTGTTTCCACTTTTGTGTGCAGCCGCTGAAGACGGTTGAGGATTGATATTCCTATTGGTCGGATAAACCTAGGTTTCTTAATTGAGGGAAAAACTTACCCGCATTGTGCCACGATAACCCGTTCCTCCTCATGGAAAACCTAACGCAGATCACAAGTATTAGGAAGGATTTATGGCGCCGTTGCCGGGGAATATAGTCACCAACTATCAAGTAACTTCACACAAATTATCATTCACTTGTTCTTATTTTTATTTACCATTATATTTTGCTTGCTTCAAAAAAATCATAAACACACAAAAAATTTCTCCTTGCTTGCTTGCCTAGTTATGCTATATCTTTGTCACACCAAAACATGAAGTAAATGCAAAAAATTAAGATAAACGAATCCTCATCCACTTGTTAATATTTTCAAGCTTCCTCCTTATTGTAAACCAATAGCTCATAATGAAGTGATGAATGAAAATGCTATTGGGATACATTTATTGAATGAAAATCGTGATTGCAATCTATTAGTATAAATTATATGAACGTCAATTGTGCAAATGATCCTGATTGGGGTGATAATCATGATAATTCTTGTGAACTTGAGAATTCTAAGCTTCACGTTGAACCAACCATTGATAATGATATTTGCAATGCTACTAAAAGTGGGTTTTGAAGAGTGTCAACTTTAGGAAATAATGGTCCCACTATTTTGGAGAATGATCAATCTTATGAATTATTTGATAAAAGTGGGTTTGGAGAGGTCATGACGTTAACTAACTTTAATCCCACTATCTTGGAAGATTGTAAAACTTTTGTGCATGTGGACCATGAAGAAAATATTTTATACAATAGATATATCATTGAATTTGAATATGATTCTACATGTAATTATTATGAGAGAGGCAAATATGGTTATAGAAATTTCCATGTTACTCACTTACCTCTCTTGATGTTTAGATTGTTAATGCTTCAATCATCGTACTTGCGTATGCTAGACACTTCTTGTCTTGAAAATTTGTTTGCTTGTAAAATGCCTATGCACAGGAAGCATGTTAGAGTTAAATGTGTTTTTACATGATTTATGATGCTCTCTTTGTGTTTCAATTCTTGTATTTTACATGAGCGTCATTATTATCTCAATCCTATCTTAATGGCTATAAAGAAAGAGCTTGTTGGGAGACAACCCAATAGTTATCATTTATTTTAGTTTTTGTGTGATGACATGATTATTTCCTATGTAATGATTGTGTTTTTATGTTGACATTAGTGTTTGTACCAAGTTAAACCTTTGGGACGACTTGTACGATAAGTATAATTGATATGGTGCAAAAACATAAACTTTGATGTCCACTCCAGAATTTCTTTTATTTTACTGGAACGTATTTTTAAGCTTAATTGTTTACACAATATTTATGTACAAATTCCTCGGGTCTTCCTAATGTTTCAGAATTTTTGGAGTTACAGAAGTACAGGTTCCTTACAAATTACTTCAAATTGTTCTATTTTATACAGATTATATTTTAGCTTGCATAGTTTGCTTGTTTTGATGATGCTATGGATTGTATCGGGGGTGGGGGTTATAAGCCATGGAGAAGTTAGAATACAATACATATTATGCAATAATGAAATAATAATCAATTTACAATAGTACCTAACTATTTGATATGTTGCTTATACTAACGGATCTCAGGAAGTTTTGTTGAGTTTTGTGTGATTGAAGTTTTCAAGTTTTGGGGGTTATCGCGGTGGACAATGGAATAAGGAATAGAAAGAGCCTAAGCTTGGGGATGTCCACGGCACCCCAAGGTAATATTCTAGAAAGACTCAAGCGCCTAAGCTTGGGGATGCCCCGGAAGGCATCCACTCTTTTATCTCAATCCTTCGGTATGTCACTTGAAGCTACATTTTCGTACATCACATTATATGAGTTTTGCTTGGAGCGTTGTTTGCTTTAGTTTTCTTTTTTAGTTTAGCACAATCATATTTTGTTGTACACATCAACCTAAGAGAGACACATATTTATCATGATTTGTTAGAATACTCTTTGTGCTTCAGTTATATCTTTTGAGGTAAACAATTGCTCTAGTACTTCACTTATATCTTTTTGAGCACGACGGCGTGTAGATTTCATAGAAATATTTGAACTCTTGTTACTCACTTATATTTGTTTGAGAGTAAGTAAATAGTAGCAGCAATTTTCATGGGTCATAAAGCTAGTCCAAAAATAATAGGTATTCAATGAATGATAATCAAAACCATCATGTAGCACATAAAGAGAAACTGTCGGTTAATAATATTGATGTAGTAATATGAAAAAGGTGTGAGTGAATCATTGTTGATTTGTAAAGGAAGCGGTATTAAGAAGTGTCAATTCCTTGTTTATTTGAATATTAAAAAGGCATGGCAGGATGTGTGAGCATTTCTATTCCTCGTTGAAATCCTAGTGTTGTTTCAAGTCAGAGTTGCGTGATGGTTAACTCTTCCCAACCCTCTCCCTTGGGGCATGCGGGTAGTGCTTTGATTTGTGATGAAACTAATAGAACTTTGCAATAGGTGTATGAGTTCTTCATGAGTAATGTGAAACCATGGACATATGCAATCTCACATCCTCATATTTCGCTAGCATGTTCGGTACCGTGCATTGCCCATTCTCACCTCGAGGATCAGTGTGAACTTCGCCGGTGCATCCAAACCCCATGGCATGATATGCTCTGTCATACATAAACCTTTCTCTATCTTCCTCAAAACAACCACCGTACCTACCTACCATGGCATTTCCATAGCCATTTCGAGATATATTGCCATGCAAATTCCATCATCACATCATATGACTAGTTCATTCATCATCATATTGCTTTGCATGATCAAATAGAGCTGGCATAGAATTTGTGTCAAAGCCACCATTCATTATATTGATGATACATGTCATGCTAGATCATTGCATATCCTGGTACACTGCCAGAGGCATTCATATTGAGTCATAGTTCTTCATATCGAGCTTTCATGAGTTGTAAGTAAATAAAAGTGTGATGATCATCATTATTAGAGCATTGTCGGAGTGAGGAAAGGATGATGGAGACTATGATTCCCCCAAAAGTCGGGAAGAGAATCTGGACGAAAAATAAAATTGGGTGGAGGACAAATGAGCCCACCATAAAAAAGAGATGAAAAAAAATGAATGAGAGAAAAAGAGAGAAGAGACTTTGTTACTATCCTTTACCACACTTGTGCCTCAAAGTGGCACCATGTTCCTCATATAGAAAGTCTCATGATATGTCATTTTCACATGCTAGTGGGAATCATATTATCATTGTTATAAGCTTGGCTTGCATATTTCGATGACGAGCTTCCTCAAATGCCCAAGGTATTCATGACCAAGCAAGTTTGATGCACACCCCACTTAGCTTCATTTGAGATATCATACACTTATAGATCTAGTGCATCATTTGCATGACAATCCCTACTCCTCGCATTGACATCCACTTATGGGCATCTCCATACCCCGTTGGTACGCCTAGTTGATGTGAGACTATCTTCTCCACTTTTACCCCATTGATACCTACCACCATATTCTATTCCACCTTATGCTATGTCCATGGCTCACACTCATGTATTGCATGAAGAATAAAAAGTCACTTTGAAAAATTATGATCCAATTGCGTTTGGACACCGTGGTGCTTACCATTTGTATGAATGTGGTGAAGACGGAGCCATGCTTTGCTAATATGAAAGATTAATGGGGGTAAACATTCTTTTGGGATCGTATACTTTGAAAGATTGCTAATTTTGTTGCTTGTGCTTATAATTATTACTATGTTGATGTCTATTTATTAATTGTTTATTAATTAGCATACATGCAAAAGATTACATATTGGATAGCATGTCACATCAAAAATTCTGTTTTTATCATTTACGTACTCGAGGACGAGCAGGAATTAAGCTTGGGGATGCTTGATACGTCTCCAATGTATCTATAATTTTTTAATTCCCATGCTGTTATATTATCATCCTAGGATACTTTTTGGGCCATAATTCACCAATTTATAGTATTTTTGAGCACTAACCAATTAACCCTGTGCCCAGTGCCGGATGCTATTTTATGCACGTTTTTTGTTTTCCATGTTTTCAGTACCAAACGAAGTCTAATTGACACAAAACACTTATATGATTTTTTTCTCGACCAAAAGAAGACCTGGAAGCTCCCTTGTGGCATCTCTTGCTCTCTTCTCTGGCTTATAAATGAAAAAATAATCCATAGACCCTAAATATCATATGCAAACACTTCTTACGCTGCTGCAAGTCTGTGTTCCACGACGATCCCATCTCGAGCTCCGTTCCAGCATCCTACCGTAGGGGGGATCGATCACATAGGGCCTATTCATCAACTTGGTGCCCTCGTGATGATGTGTGAGTAGTTCACTACAGACCTACGGGTCCATAGTTAGTATCTATATGTCTATATCTCTCTCTCTCTTGATTTTAAATATAATGATCATCACATCTTTGCTTTGATCTATCCGATGTAATTCTTTTGTATGGTGTGTTTGTTTGGATCCAATGAATTGTGAGTTTATTTTGAGATTATTCATGAAAAAAATTTGAGTCTTCTCTCAGTTTTATGATTCTTATTTGCATGATCATCATAGCTTCGTAATTCTCTGTGATCTATTGAATTGTTTTGGCCAAGTAGTTTGGTATTTCTTGAGTGAGAGGAGTTTGTTGTAGTGGGTTCAACCTGGCAAGTTTCTATATCCCAGTGATAGAAGGGGACAAGTTGCGTCTTTGTGTTGCTACCACTAAGGATAAAACAATGGGGGTTTATTCATATTGGTTGAGTTTACTTTGTCCACATCATGTCATTGTTCTCCAAGCATTAGTTTGTTTTACTTAATACTCTAGATGCATGATGGATAGCGGTTGATGGGTGGAGTAATAGTTTTAGGTGCATGCAGGAGTCGACCTATTTTCTTATGAACGTGATGCTGATACGTCCAAAACGTATCTATAATTTCTGCTTGTTCCATGATCTTTTGGGTGACATTGTTATATGTTTTGCTACACTTTTATATATTTTTACACATATTTGGACTAACCTACTAACTCAGTGCACCCAGTGCTAGTTTTTGTCTGCTGATTTCTTTTTTGCACGGGGCTTTTACCCAATTTTCCGTAGCCTCAAAAATCCTGAGAAAATATATAAAAATCAGCACACCAGAAGCTTCACGAAGCACGAAAGGGGCCCAGAGGGGTGTGAGGGGCCGCCCAGGCGACCTGTGGGCGCGGCCCACCCCTAGGCCGCACCAAGAGGCCACTGGGTGGGGTGCACGCCCTGTGGTGCCCTCCTTTCGCCGATATTTACCCCTTGACGAGGAAAACCCTATACGGGATCCAGAATCACGAATTTCTCCACCGTTCCGCCGCCGCAGCGCTTCCGAGATCAGGAGCACGAGGAGACCTCTTCCTGGCACCCTGCCAGAGGGAGGATTGACCTCCGGGAGCTTCTCCACCGCCATGGACACTTCCCGGACATGTCATGAGTAGTCCTCCTTGGACCATGAGTCCATGACCAGTAGCTATATGATGTCTTATCTCCAATCTTGTGCTTCCATGATTAGCCCTTGTGAGCTGCCCTACATGATCAAGGCATCTATGTAATTCTCTTGCTATTGCTGTGCTCGGTTTGTTGGGATCCAATGGATTATGAGATTATGTTCAGATTGTTATGAGTTATATATTTGATTATCCTTTTATATTATGTTCCTTAGTAATTCATGCATGTTCTCCGTTGCTCTTTATTTCTTTGGCCGAGTAGTAGATTGTAACTTCAAGAGGGAGCGTTATGCATGATTGTGGGTTCATGCCCCCTAATGTCTAGCTTGAGTGACACAAACATGAGACTAGGGGATGTGTTGTTGCCACCAGGGATAAAACAACGGTGCTTGTGACCACGGTTGCAAGGATTGTTTACCTTACGCATAGTTCGTTAATGCAGTTGGCCGTTGCTTTGAGTTTACACTTTGGGTGGGGCTCGCAACTTAATACCAACGAGATGTTCTGGATAGATATCTCAAGGTGTATGATTAGCAAGTAGATGCTGATTAATAAACGGTCTACTTGTCTTGGCATACTGCCCATTACTATTGAGCCTCTAACTTTCAAGTAGCATAATTAGCATTGTGGCGCGTTTATAATTCTGTCAATTGCCTAGCTGTAATTCGTTTACCCAAGCATAGTTGTTTATCGTCTTTTGGGAGAGAGACATCAGTATTGAACATCATCTGACTCCGGTCCATATAACCACCATTGCTTGCACCTCCATCATTTGCTGTTTTCACTTACTTTTCCATTGCAATCACTATCACTTTTCCCGCTTGTGTTTTGATCCTTTGCAAACTACAAGGCCGGAGAGATTGACAACCTCTCTGTACTCGTTGGGAGAAAACTTATTTGTGTGTGTGCAGGTCCACGTCTTCTGCTAGCGCCACGGTGGGAGACACCTACTTGTTGATCCTAGGAGTCCTCCTGGTTCGATAAACCTTAGTGTCTCCGTGTAAGGGAAAACTTGCTGCTAACTACATCTCAACCTTCCACTTGGGGTAACCAACGAGGATCGAGAAGTATATACATCATCTCGTCATCAAGCAAAGTTTTCTGGCGCCATTGCCGGGGACTCCAGTCTTCAAGATAGGGGAGTTGCACGCTATCTTTTACTTTTGCTTTTTAGTCTTGTTAGTTTGCTTTCTAGTTTTTGCTTTAGAGTCTTATACTGAAAACAAAAAAATAGTTGATTTGCTTTTAGTTGTCCTTTCTGTTTAGTCTAGCATGTTAGGGTTTGATGCTTTGAGGGAATCCGAGATCCTAGATTTCCATCAAAGGAATGGAGAAAATATGAAGGAGGCTTGGTATAGAATTTCTGAAGCACATAAAAGAATTATGACTTGGATACCTATTAAAATTGTGCTTAGAAATTTTTATCATGGTCTTTTTATTTGGTGTAAACACACTCTTGATATTATAGGTGGAGGAGATTTTTTAGAGTGTGAAGAGGCTAGAGCTCTTGATATTATACATGGTCTATCTAAATACCTTATTCATGGTCGTGGATATGACACTATTATAGATGGACTTGCTACCATTGAAAGGAAAATAGATGCTCTAGACATAAGAGAAAGAGAGAAACCCATGGTTGATAAGAAAAATGTTTTGAGAATAGATGATGACTGGGAGCCTTTTGTTAGAATTAGCATCTCTAACCAAGACTTCCTTGCTTATTGTGATATTGGATCCATGGTTTCTACAATGCCAAAAGTTGTTTATGATTCTCTAAGATTTCTATACTTGGAATTTTTTTCATCTTACCATGAACATGCTAATGGTGATATTTCTAAAATCCATGGAATGGTAAAAGATGTCCCGGTTACATTCTCTAAAAGGAGTGCAACGGTGGATTTCTTCATTATGAAGCCAAACCAAGGGAACATATTGCTTGGAAGGGACTTCCTCCGAGCCATGAAAGGCTTCATTGATATAGGTAAAGGACACATACGCTTAGGTGGGAAAGCAAAAGGTACGTATCCGTTCCCTAGGATAAAATAAAGATGAACTTGTTGAGGATCCGTTTGAAGGTTTTAATGATTCTGATGACTTTGGTGAATTTTGATCCTTGTTTTTGCATCATGCCTAGCTCAATGGCATAAAAGAAAGCGCTTGTTGGGAGGCAACCCAATTAGTTTTTACTTACAGTTTTAGTGGTCTTGATGATTGTTACTACTGTAGCAACATCATTGTATCTTTATTTTCAAGCTTTGTGCCAAGTTTTAGCCTCCGATTGCAAGAAAGTTCAAAAGTTGTGACATGCTGTCCAGAAACAGATTTTGTGTGCTTGACGGAAAAAATCGCCAAATATCACCAGATCATCTTTTTGATGTGAATTTTTTGACAGTTTGCTCTATATAATTTTGTTTCTGGCATCTGTTCTTAGTTTTTTGATTTGAGTTGCACAAGTACCCCCCAAAAAAATATTTACTACCTGTTGTTCTGTTTTTCACTGATTCTGCCACGTTTTACGTTATCATCATTTTGCAAATCTTAAGCTTGCTTTTCCTTTGCAAAACCTTTTGGCAATCATGAGAAACAGTAGCTTTTCATGAAAATCATTATTTCCAGTAGGTATTTAATTATTTTATCATGGGTACTAACCACTCTAATCAGCTTATGATGAGTTTCGTATGAAGGGAGTTTTCAAGTATGCGATGGGAGATGATGAAAGAAGATCCAAGAGTGTCAAGTGCTCAAGCTTGGGGATGCCCCCATGCACCAAAGACGTATTCAAGGAGACTCAAGCGTCTAAGCTTGGGGATGCCCCCGTGCATCCCCTTCTCTATCAACAATCATCAGTTCGTCCATCTCCATGCTATATTTTTACCACTTCATATGTTATGTGCTATACTTGGAGCGTCCCGCTCTTTACTTTTTACTTTTTTAGTTTTTCTTGTTGTTCGTAACAAGTCAGAACCTATCCTACCTTGTTTGGGAGAGAAACACAGTCCATTCCACTCTAGAACACAACATAGGTTTTCATGATTATCCTTTTTGTGTGTGCTCTATCTTTACATAGCTACTGTCATGCCTAGCTCTTAGTTTTCATGCTATATCTTTTTAAGAGCTATTATTTAGGTTGCTTTTGGAACTCTCTTGAGTTATCATGCTTATCTTGTTTAGAGAGTTGGCTTTTTGCACTGAGTTGTCTGTTTTGCATGAGTAGGTAATTGAGGTTGCTATTTAAGTATAGTAGTAACTTGCAATAGTTTTGAGGTATTGATTTAAGTAATGTTTGGACTATTGGTGCCAAGAGCTTGAGCCTATTAGTGATAGGTGTCATATTGTGGGAAATCTGTGTGTTTTTCAAAAACTAAAAATTGGTTGAGAACTCTAGCCACTAAATTGATCGCTAACCTCTCGAGGGGTTAGAATATATAGAGTACCCTCACGTAACCATGGGTCGAGGATGCGCAAGGATAACCAAACCCCCAACCATTCCTCCTTGGGGTACTTGTATCTTTGTGAATTTCCTAACTAGATAGAGAGTTACCAATAATAAGTGTATGAGTTATTCGGACTAATGTGAGTATTCGATTGTTGTCACTTCCACCATCCATATTTTGCTAGCCTCTTCGGTACATTGCATTGCCCTTTCTCACCTTGAGAGTTGGTGCAAAATTCGCCGGTGCATCCAAACCCATGACATGATACACTCTGTCATACATAAGCCTCATTATATCTTTCCTCAAAACAGCCACCATACCTACCTATTAAGGCATTTCCATAGCCTTTCCGAGATACATTGCCATGCAACATCCACCATCTCATGACTTGATATTCATGTCATACATGCTTTTGCTTGATCGAGGAGCCGCATGCTAGTTGGGTCTTGCCCTTATTATTGCTACATGACGCGCTAGTATCATTGCATATCTTGCTACATTGGCAGAGGCATACATTTGCATACATCATGATAGTTTTCACTTGTCTTTATGTTGAGTACTTCTTATAAAGTGTGATGATCTTCTTTTATTCTTGTAAAACATAGAGTGCTGCCCTTAAGTGAGGAAAAGATACCCAAGAGGACAAATGAGAGATAAAAAGAAAGAGGCAAAGAGGCCACACAAAAGAGAGAGAGAGAGAGAAGGGGGGCAACACTACTATTCCTTTTGAAAGATCCACACTCGTACTCCATTGCTATATTTGTACTACATAGAGATTATCATTCATGCATAACTATGTGGGTACCCTTACACTATAGAACTTGGTTTGCATATTCAATGATGAGCCTCCTCAAATGAGTTCCAGGTCTTCATGAGCAAACAAGTTGGATGCACCCCCACTAGTTCCATTGGAGAGCTTACCTTAGCTCATAGGTGCATCCGTTACATGGCAATCCCTACTCCTCACACCATATCTATCATTTGGCTTTCTCTCGCCTATGGTTGTCTTCATTGATGTGAGCCTTTCACACCCTTTTTGCCTTCCGTCCCCATCATTATTCTATTTGCCATCCTAAGTGCCAACATATCTTGCTTACGCTCATCCATTGCATGAGTGCTCAAAGTCGAAAGGGAGAGGATCATTTTGACTTGTGTCTCACTAGTGGTCTGGGGATGAGTCAAAATAAGATTCCAAAGGAGACCAAGTGTGAGGTTTAGTAGATTGAGTTCTCAAATTAAAAATATTTTTATTCTCTAAACCCATCTCCCACTTCTTGCACACAAACACCATTTGGAGACATTCAAGTCACGGACAGCGAGAGCTCTTGCACCTTTATGTTCTTACTTTGCCAAACTCAATAGTAGATATAGACTCTTGCTTGTTATTGTCTTGACTTGTATTGCATATCTCACTTGATTTACTTTGAAGTTCTTATATGTGTGTTAGCATGTCACCATAGAAATTATTTGTGTCATCATTTACTTACTCGAGGACGGGCATGAATTAAGCTTGGGGATGTTGATACGTCCCAAACGTATCTATAATATCTGCTTGTTCCATGATCTTTTGGGTGACATTGTTATATATTTTGCCACACTTTTATATCTTTTACACATATTTGGACTAACCTACTAACTCAGTGCACCCAGTGCCAGTTTCTGTCTGCTCATGTCTTTTTTCAGTGGCTTTTACCCAATTTTCCGAAGCCCCAAAAATCCCAAAAAAATATATGAAAATCAGCGCACCACAAGGTTCACGAAGCACGAAAGGGGGCCAGAGGGGTGCCAGGGGACGCCTAGGCGACCTGTGGGCATGACCCACCCCTAGGACGCACCAAGAGGCCGCCTGGGTGGGGCCCACGCCCTCTGGTGCCCTCCTTTCGCCTATATTGACCCCTTGACGAGGAAAACCCTATACGAGATCCAGAATCATGAATTTCTCCATCGTTCCGCGGCCGCAGCGCTTCCGAGATCGGGAGCGTTAGGAGACCTCTTCCCGACACCCTGCCGGAGGGAGGATTGACCTCCGGTAGCTTCTCCACCGCCATGGACGCTTCCCGGACGTGTCGTGAGTAGTCCTCCTTGGACCATGAGTCCATGACTAGTAGCTATGTGACGTCTTCTCTCCAATCTTGTGCTTCCATGCTTAGCCCTTGTGAGCAGCCCTACATGATCAAGGCATCTATGTAATTCTCTTGCTATTGCTATGCTCGGTTTGTTGGGATCTGATGGATTATGAGATTATGTTCAGATTGTTATGAGTTATATATTTGATTACCCTTTTATATTATGTTCCTAGTGATTCATGCATGTTGTCTGTTGCTCTTTATTGTTTTGGCCGAGTAGTAGATTGTAACTTCAAGAGGGAGCGTTATGCATGATTGTGGGTTCATGCCCCGTGATGTCTAGCTTGAGTGACAGAAACATGAGACTAGGGGATGTGATGTTGCCACCAGGGATAAAACAATGGTGCTTGTGACCACGGTTGTGAGGATTGTTTACCTTATGCATAGTTCGATAATGCAGTTGTCCGTTGCTTTGAGTTTACACTTTGGGTGGGGCTCACAACTTAATACCAACGAGATGTTCTGGATAGATATCTCAAGGTGGATGATTAGTAAGTAGATGCTGATGAATAAATGGTGTACTTGTCTTAACGTACTGCCCATTACTATTGAGCCTCTAACTTTCAAGTAGCATAGTTAGCATTTCGGTGCGTTTATAATTCTGTCAATTGCCCAGCAGTAATTTGTTTACCCAAGCATAGTTGTTTATCGTCTTTTGGGAGAGAGCATCACTAGTGAACATCATGTGACTCCGGTCCATATCACCACCATTGCTTACACCTCCATCATTTACTGCTTTCATTTAGTTTTCCGTTGCAATCACTATCAGTTTTCCCGCTTGTGTTTTGATCCTTTGCAAACTATAAGGCCGGAGATACTAACAACCTCTTTGTACTCGTTCGGAACAAAGTTATTTGTGTGTGTGCAGGTCCACGTCTTCTGCTAGCGCCAGGGTGGGAGACACCTACTTGTTGATCCTAGGAGTCCTCCTGGTTTGATAAACCTTACAGTCTCTGTGTAAGGGAAAACTTGCTGCTGATTACATCTCAACCTTTCACTTGGGGTAACCAACGAGGAGCGAGAAGTATATACATCATCTCATCATCAGATGCCTATATATAGATGATCTATGGAAATCACATAACTATCTGCTGTTCTATCAATTTCCCAACAGTAATTTGTTTACCCACCATATGTTGCTTTCATGAGATATGCCACTAGAGAACATTATGGCCCCTGGGTCTATTCACTTATATATTCAGATAACTTATAATTTCCTAGCTGTTATTGTTTGTCTTTTATTTTATTTTGCAAGTCACAAATATCTACAATTATATACACACCTCATTCGCTTGCAAGTAAAGAGATCAAGGGGTTTGACAACCCTCTTGCCCGCGTTGGGTGCAAGTTGTTTGCTCTTTTGTGTGCAGCCGCTGTAGACGGTTGAGGATTGATATTCCTATTGGTTCGATAAACCTTGGTTTCTTAATTGAGGGAAATACTTACCCGCATTGTGCTAAGATAACCCATTCCTCTTCACGGAAAATCCAACGGAGATCACAAGTATGAGAACGTAGCGCGTCACAGCTTGGGCGTGAGGCGGAGCATGGACGGAGGCAGTGAGCATTGATGTCCAACAACAAAGCTGAGCTCCTCAAGCTTATATTGGGTGAGGGATAGGAACCACTCATGAAACCTGGGTTTGACCTTGTAGTTGGAATGGAACTTGCCGATGTCAAGGCGTCTGACTGGCATAGTGTGCGTGGCGAGGATGTGGGATAATACGTCCAAGCGTTTGCGATCCCCACTATAGAGCTCATCATCGTCGAGGAGGTCAAGGGGGGGGGGGGTGGAGTGCCATAGAGTGCACCACCACCTCGAGAGGATGGTGGTCTACACAACAGATTTGATGGGGAGGAGGGACATGATGGTTACCAACATATCATTTGGGATGCTGCTGATAAAGTCAATGCTCGCCGGAGGCTCTTGTGGTTCAGCCTCGACCTGCCCCCTCTTGTTGGCTGCCTTGTCCTCCATCAAAAAAGGAGGTGATCCTCGGCGGCGTCCCTTATAGATAAGAACGGAGGAGAAGGAGGAGCATTAATGGAGAAATTTTGAGCGAGTTGGGCGATGGGTGGAGGTCAAAGGGCTCGATTCCTAATGAGCCAGCTACGCCTACACGGCGGACTACTCACACATGTCCCACTAAGCGTGCACGGAGGACTGCTCACACACATCCATCTAATCAAACCTGCACCCATAGCTCCTCCTAGACAATAAAGTAAGAGGGACGTGTGGCGGCATGTAAATGCTTAGTGCAACGCAGATGTTATTATTATTAATAATAATCGCATTTGTGAACTTACCATTTCTTCCTCCTTTGTCCTATATTTTCACTGTGTTACCGCCCAAGTAATCTAGTGCACGCTTCGGCACCACAAATGAATTTTTTGGCCACATCCCCGCATGCAACCATGCAGGTTCCCGCACATATCCGCACAAGCTTTCCTCCTGACTTTCCGAAATCCCCTCTACCCCAAAAAAACATCCTTACCGGGCTTCCTTCTTTGCTAAGTTTCCATTGATGGCGTTTCCCGAACACGCCACTGTATGCCACTACTTCCTCATTGATTTTTCGCCATAAGTGAATGAGGATAAGAGCGGGCGCACGACACAAGAGGATGCACACCTAGTGTAGCCTAGCTCATCTACCAAGCATGCCAACCGACCAAACGCCGCCTCTGCCATCAACCTCCTTAATGACAAAAATGATCCGGTGCAGGCGCAATAGCCCGTCGAGGCCAATGGCATCCTCGGAAATGCGTAGAACAATGTTATGTTGCACGTCATCGCGAGGGTTGAGCATACCCTTGGTGCAACATAGCTCAAAAATTAGGACCAATTAAAACTTTTTCTGTGTGATGTGATGTTTGAACTGTTTGTTGTTTGCTTTCTAGTTTACTTGTGTTTTAAATCACAAGACCCCCTCCTACTCTCTAGACTCATATCCTTGCCCCAAGTCTTTTCCCAATGACCATACCATGTGTAAAGGACCTAAAACTATCTTCACCAAATATTATTTTGATCAGAAAGCTTTTATTTAATTTAGGCTTTCCAAAACCCCGTGAGTTGGGATTTGTAGTACAAGTCCTCAAATTAGGGAAGATGTTTTGCCCCAAATATTTTATGTCCACCCTATTATCAAAAAGGCTTTCCAAAACCATAATATTATTATTTTAAAATTTATTTTCCTATTTTATTTAAATACCTCTTTCTGAGGCTAGAAATGGTATTTTATGAAGAACTATTATTTTTCTTGCTTCCAAAATATTTGAGAAAATTTAGGGAAACTCACTGGACATATATATTCCATATATAAGAGTTTCAACACATGGACATGTTCGAAATATTGGACAAAACCCTTAAAAACCCATTCTGCCTATTTCAAGCTTTTGAAATATTTCTGGAAGAAATATTCTCAATAAATTCCAAGAAAATTTTAGCAAGTCTCACATGCTATATGTGATGACCTTGACAAGTTTCGTCTCAATCCTGGTTGATTTGATTCACCTAAATATTCTAAAACATTATCTGTCGAGAACCAAATTTGAAGAACTCTACATTGCCAACTGTCTCCATTTGTACTCAAATTTTATGGACATGTTCTAATGTTGAGATGATGCATCCACGCCAAGTGGTACATCAAGGAGATCAGATGAACTTGTCCAACGACCCTCAAAACGTCTTCTACAATTGGGAGATTTTAGGTCTCTAATGGGCGGTAGTACCGCTCTTCGGAGCGGTACTACCGCTCATGTTCGGGTTGTGTGAGTGGGTAATGGTTGGAATTGTCCACCCACTATATAAAGGAGGTGTTCTTCCCCAAGAAGCTCACCTTTCCCAACCCTAAGCTCCATTGTTGCTCCAAGCTCCATTTTGGCCCGATCTCTCTCCCTAGCCAACTAAAAGGACGTGGATGTCGCCTAGAGGGGGGGATAGGCACTTTAAAATAATTATGGTTTAGGCTTGAACAAATGCGAAATAAAACTAACATTTAATTTGTCAAGCACAAAACCTAGAACAACTAGGATCATCTATGTGCACCAACAACTTATGCTAAGCAAGATAAACAACTAACTGATAGCAGCATATATAACAAGAAACGATATGGCTATCACAAAGTAAAGTGCATAAGTAAAGATATCGGGTAAGAGATAACTGTTGTGTTTTTGTCACTATTTATGTCCTTGTGCAAGGACTTAGGTGTGGGGCCATCACAACTATGTGGCGGCTTGAGAGGGATTGGTCAGAATCGAGAGACGCGAGTTTACCTAGGTTCGGCCCCTCTGATGGAGGTAAAAGCCTAGGTCCAGCTTGTGTTTCATTGATGAAGACGATGATCTCGATTACAAGGGTGCGGAATCTCTACTCTAATCTCGAGGGTGTCTAATCTGTCTATCTCTAATGACTTGAACTTGCCCCTCTTGGGGAGCCTTTGTTAGGGAACATAGTAATTTCAAAAAAATTCCTACGTCACACAAGGATCTATATATGGAGAAAATAGCAACGAGAAAAGAGGTAGAGCATCTTCATACCTTTGAAGATCACTAAGCGGAAGCGTTGCTAGAAAGCGGTTGATGGAGTCGTACTCGCAGCGATTCAGATCGCGGTGGATTCCGATCTATGCACCGAACGATGGTGCCTCCGTGTTTAACACACGTGCAACCTGGTAACGTCCCCAACGCCTTGATCCAACAAGGAGGGGAGAGAGGTTGACGGAGAGCTCTGGCAGCATGATAGCATGGTGACGATGGAGCTGCGTGGTATTCTGACAGGGCTTCGCCAAGCACTACAGAGGACGACGAGGAGGAGGAGTAGGGCTGCGCAGTGGAGAGAGAGGCAATTGTGTCTGAAAACAGACCCAAACCCTCCACTATATATAGGAGGAGAGGGAGGAGGGTGCCCACCCTTAGGGTTTCCAACCTAAGGGGTGCGTCATCCCTAGATGGGGCAAGGGACGGCGGCCAAGGGTGGAGGAGGTGGCGCCCTAGGGTGGGCAAGCCCACCACGCCTAGGGTTAGCCCACCACCCCTTTCTTGCGCCTTGGGCTGAAAGTGGTGGCGCACCAACCCACTTATGGGATGGTTCCCATCCACGTTTTGGCCCATGTACCCCTTCGGGGCTTGTGGCCCTTCCCGGTGGACCCCCGGAACCCTTCCGGTGGTCCCGGTACATTACCGGTGACGCCCGAAACACTTCCGGCGATCAAATCCGCACTTCATATATATGAATCTTTACCTCCAGACCATTCCGTAACTCCTCGTGATGTTCGGGATCGCATCCGGGACTCCGAAGAACCTTCGGTAACCACATACACTATTTCCATATAACCCTTGCGTCATCGAACCGTAAGTGTGTAGACCCTACGGGTTCGGGAACCATGCAGACATGACCGAGACACCTCTCCGGTCAATAACCAACAACGGGGTCTAGATATCCATGTTGTCTCCCGCTTGTTCCACGATAATCTCATCGAATGAACGACGATGTCGAGGATTCACTCAACCCCGTATACAATTCCCTTTGTCTACCGGTATGACACTTGCCCGAGATTCGATCGTCGATATCCCTATACCTTGTTCAATCTCGTTACCGGCAAGTCTCTTTACTCGTTCCATAACACATCATCCCGTGGCTAACTCCTTAGTCACATTGAGCTCATTATGATGACGTATTACCGAGTGGGCCGAGAGATACCTCTCCGTCACACGGAGTGACAAATCCTAGTCTCGATTCATACAACCCAACAGACACTCTCGGAGATACCTGTAGTGCACCTTTATAATCACCCAGTTATGTTGTGACGTTTGATATACCCAAAGCACTCTTATGGTACCGTGAGTTGTAAAATCTCATGGTCTAAGGAAATGATACTCGACATTAGTAAAGCTTTAGTAGACGAACTACACGATCTTGTGCTATGCTTAGGATTGGGTCTTGTCCATCACATCATTATCCTAATGATGTGATCCCGTTATCAATGACATCCAATGTCCATTATGAGGAAACCATGACCATCTATTGATCAACGAGCTAGTCAACTAGAGGCTCACTAGGGACATGTTGTGGTCTATGTATTCACACATGTATTACGGTTTCCGGTTAATACAATTATCGCATGAATAATAGACAATTATGATGAACAAGGAAATATAATAATAACCAATTTATTATTGCCTCTAGGGCATATTTCCAAGAGTCTTCCACTTGTAGTATACTCAATAATCTAGTTCACATCACTATGTGATTGCAATGAATCTAAAACCCATACAGTTCTCGGGTGCAATCATGTCTTGCTTGTGAGAGAGGTTTATTACTCAATGGGTCTGAACCTTTCAGATCCGTGTGTGCTTTACTGATGACGAGTTGACGAATATACTTCTCGCCCCGTATTGGTTACCCCAAGTGGAAAGTGGAGATGTAGTGAGCAGCAAGTTTCCCTTACACGGAGACTGTAAGGTTTATCGAACCAGGAGGACTCCGAGGATCAACAAGTAGGTGTCCGCTGCCCTAGCGCAAGCAGAAGACATGGACCTGCACACACACAAATAACTTTGCTCCCAACGAGTACAAAGAGGTTTTTAATCTCTCCGGCCTTGTAGTGTGGAAAGGATCAAAACACAAGCGGGAATAGTGATAGTGATTGCAACGAAAAAAATAAATGAAAGCAATAAATGATGGAGGTGTAAGCAATGGTGGTGATATGGACCGGAGTCACATGATGTTCACTAGTGATGTCTCTCTCCCAAAAGACGATAAACAACTATGCTTGGGTAAACAAACTACAACTGGGCAATTGACATAATTATAAACGCACCGCAATGCTAATTATGCTACTTGAAAGTTAGAGGCTCAATAGTAATGGGCAGTACGCCAAGACAGGTACACCATTTATTCATTAGCATCTACTTACTAATCATCCACCTTGAGATATCTATCGAGAACATCTCGCTGGTATTAAGTTGCGAGCCCCACCCAAAGTGTGAACTCAAAGCAACGGACAAGTGCATTAACGAACTATGCGTAAGGTAAACAATCCTTGCAACCATGGTCACAAGCACCGTTGTTTTCTCCCTGGTGGCAACAACATATCCCCTAGTCTCAAGTTTCTGTCACTAAAGCTAGACATCAGGGGGCATGGACCCACAATCATGCATAACGCTCCCTCTTGGAGTTACAATCTACTACTCGGCCAAAGCAATACAAAGCAACGGAGAACATGCATGAATCACTAAAGAACATAATATAAAAGGATAATAAAATATGTAACTCATAACTATCTGAACATAATCTCATAATCCATCGGATCCCAACAAACCGAGCATAGCAATACCATGAAAATTACATAGGTGCCTTGATCATGTAGGGTAGCTCACAAGGGCTAATCATTGAAGCACAAGATTGGAGAGAAGACATCACATAACTACTGGTCTTGGACTCATGGTCCAAGGAGGACTACTCAAGACACGTCCGGGAAGTGTCCATGGCGGTGGAGAAGCTCTCAGAGTTCAATCCTCCCTCCGACACGGTGCCGGGAAGAGGTCTCCTGACGCTCCCTATCTCGGAAGCGCTGCGGCGGCGGAACGATGAAGATATTCGCGATTCTGGATGTGATGGAAGGGTTTCCTCTCGGAGGAGTAAATATAGGCCAAATGAGGGCATCCGAAGAGGTGGGTCCCACCCAGGCGGCATGTGGGCGCGACGAGGGGCCACGCCACGCTGGGTGGTCGCCTGGGCAGCCCCTGGCTCCCCTGTGGCCCATCTCCGGTGATGTGGAAACTTCCGTTATGCTGATTTTTAGATATTTTTCTCGGGATTTTTGGGGCTCCGGAAATTTGGGTAAAAGCCCCTCCAAAAAAGACATTAGCACACAAAAACTAGCACTGGGTGCACTGAGTTAGTAGGTTAGTCCAAATATGTGTAAAAAGGTATAAAAGTGTAGCAAAACATATAACAATGTCACCCAAAAAATCATGGAGCAAGCTAAAATTATAGATACGTTTGGGACGTATCAACATCCCCAAGCTTAATTCCTGCTGGTCCTTGAGTAGGTAAATGATAACACAAAAAATTTCTGTGGTGACATGCTAACACACATATAAGAATTTCAAAGTAAAGTAAGTAAGATATGCAATTCAAGCCAATACAATAGCAAGCAAGAGTCTATATTTAGTATTGAGTTTAGCAACGTAAGAACATAAAGGTGCAAGAGCTCTCGCTGTCCGTGACTCGAATGTCTCCAAATGGTGTTTGCGTGCAAGAAGTGGCAGATGGGTTGAGAGTATAATTTTTTTAATTGAGAACTCAATCTACTAAGCCTCACACTTGGTCTCCTTCGAAATCTTATTTTGACTCATCCCCAGACCACTAGTGAGGCACAAGTCAAAATGATCCTCTCCCTTTCGAATTTGAGCACTCATGCAATGGATGAGCGCAAGCAAGATACGTTGGCACTTAGGATGGAAAATAGAATAATGATGGGGAAGGAAGACAAAAAGGGTGTAAAAGGCTCACATCAATGAGGACAACCATAGGCGAGAGAAAGCCAAATGATAGATATGATGTGATGAGTAGGGATTGCCATGCAACGATGCACATATGAGCTAAGGTAAGCTCTCCATTGGAACTAGTGGGGGTGCATCCAACTTGCTTGCTCATGAATACCTAGAGCTCATTTGAGGAGGCTCATCATTGGAATATACAAGCCAAGTTCTATAGTGTAAGGGTCCCCACATAGTTATGCATGAATGATAATCTCTATGTAGTACAAATATAGCAATGGAGTATGAGTGTGGATCTTTCAAAAGGAATAGTGGTGTTGCCCCCTTCTCTCTTTTTTTTTCTTTTTTGTGGCCTCTTTGGCTCTTTCTATTCATCTCTCATTTGTCCTCTTTAGGATCTTTTAATTTTTCCTCTTTGGGATCTTTTCCTCACTTAAGGGCAACACTCTATGTTTTACAAGAATAAAAAGAATATCATCACACTTTACAACAAGTACTCACATAAAGACAAATGAATACTATCATGATGTATGCAAATGTATGCCTCTGCAAATGTAGCAGGATATGAAATGATACTAGCACGTCATGTAGCAATAATAAGGGCAAGGCCCAACTAGCATGTGGCTCCTCGGTCAAGCAAAAGCAGGTATGACATGAAGATCAAGTCATGAGATGGTGGATGTTGCATAGCAATGTATCTCAGAAAGGCTATGGAAATGCCTTAATAGGTAGGTGTTGGGGATATTACCCGGGTCAGGTGAACGGCGGTTCAACACTCATGATCAAGATATGCCTTGGCCCAGGGTTTGAGATGCGCCACGAGAACTTCAACGCAGAGCCGACAAGGCACATGAGCCTAGATGGCGGTTCAAGATTTACAAAGAAGATAAGTCGCCATGGAGGTTTTCTAGCTTGGAAGACACGACGGCTTAGAGATATGGCAGGCCACGATTTTTAATGTGGCCAGGACTTTCTAAACCCTAGGGCCTTGCTACCTCTTGAGCTTGTGTTGGTTTTTCCCTTGAAGAGGAAAGGGTGATGCATCACAGTAGTAGTAAGTATTTCCCTCAGTTTGAGAACCAATGTATCAATCCAGTAGGCGTATCAAGACAAGTCACCAATGTACCTGCGCAAAAACAAACAAACTTGCACCCAACGCTATAAAGGGGTTGTCAATCCTTTCACAATTAATTGCAAGGTGAGACCTGAAGGTGGAAAGTGCAACAAAGTAAAAGTGTAGAGCTGAAAATATGATGTGAAGTAGACCCAGGGGCCATAGTGTTGACTAGAGGCTTCTCTCATGATAGCAAGTATTACGGTGGGTGAATGAATTACTGTCGAGCAATTGATAGAACCGCGCAAAGTCATGATGATATCTAAGGCAATGATCATACATATAGGCATCACGTCCGAGACAAGTAGACCGATACTGTCTGCATCTACTACTATTACTCCACAAATCGACCGCTGTCCAGCATGCATCTAGTGTATTGAGTTCATAACAAACAGAGTAACACCTTAAGCAAGATGACATGATGTAGAGGGATAAATTCATGCAATAGATATAAACCCCATTTTTTACCCTTGATGGCAACAACATGATGCGTGCCTCGCTACCCCTTCTGTCACTGGGTGAGGACACCGCCCGGTATGAACCCAAAACCAAGCACATCTCCGATTGCAAGAATTATAGATCAAGTTGGCCAAATGAAACCCACAACTCGAAGAGAATTACAAGGATACGAAATCATGCATATAAGAGACCAGAGGAGACTCAAATAATATTCATAGATAATCTGATCATAAATCCACAATTCATCGGATCTCGACAAACACACCGCAAAAGAAGATTACATCAGATAGATCTCCATGAAGATCATGGAGAACTTTGTATTGAAGATCCAAGAGAGAGAAGAAGCCATCTCGCTAGTAGCTATGGACCCGAAGGTCTGTGGTGAACTACTCACGCATCATCGGAGAGGGAATGGTGTTGATGAAAAAGCCCTCCGTGTCCGAATCCCCCTCCGACAGGGCACATAACGTGCCCGAGATGTGATCTTGTGGAGACAGAAGCTTGCGGCGGCGGAAAAGTATTTTCGTGGCTCTCTTTGGCAGTTTTGGATTTTTAGGGAATTTACAGGCGCAAGAAGTAGGGCAAAGGAGCCACGGGGGTCCCACAAGCCTGCTCGGTGCGCCCCCAGGCCGCGGCTAGGGGGCTTGTGACCTCGCCTAGGGTCCTTTGCCTTGGTTCTCAAGTCCCCTGCGTATCTTCTGTTATGGAAAAAATCATTCCGCAGCTTTTATTCCGTTTGGACTCCGTTTAATATTCTCCTCTGAAAAAGGTCAAAAACACGGAAAAACAGAAACTGGCACTTGACACTGAGTTAATAGGTTAGTCCCAAAAAAGATAAAAAATAGCATATTCATGCATACAAAACATCCAAAGTTGACAAGATAATAACATGGAACCATAAAAAAATATAGATACATTGGAGACGTATCAAGCATCCCTAAGCTTAACTCCTGCTCGTCCTCGAGTAGGGAAGTGATAAAGACTGAATTTTTGATGTGGAATGCTACCTAACATATTTGTCCTTTGTAACTTATTTCTTGTGACATGAATGTTCAGATCCGTAAGATTCAAAACAATAGTTTACTATTGACATGAAAACAATAATACTTCAAGCATACTGGCAAAGTGATCATGAACTTTTGAAATAACAAGGCCAAAGAAAGTTATCCCTACAAAATCATATAGTCTGGCTATGCTCCATCATCCCCACACAACGAATTTAAATCATGCACAACCCCGGTATTGGACAAGTAATTGTTTTCACACTCTTACTTTCTCAAGCTTTTTTCAACTCTCACGCAATACATGAGCATGAGCCATGGATATAGCACTATAGGTGGAATAGAGTGTGGTGGAGGTTGTGAGGAAAAAAGGAGGAGATGGTCACATCGACTCGGCGTATCAACGGGCTATGGAGATGCCCATCAATAGATATCAATGTGAATGAGTAGGGATTACCATGCAACGGATGCACTTAGAGCTATAAGTGTGTGAAAGCTCAAAAGGAGAACTAGTGGGTGTGGACCCAACTTGCTTGCTCACGAAGACCTAGGGAAATTTTGAGGAAGCCCATCATTGGAATATACAAGCCAAGTTATATAATAAAAATTCCCACTAGTAAATGGAAGTGTCAAAACAAGAGACTCTCAATCATGAAGAACATGGTGCTATTGTGAAGCACAAGTGTGGAAAAAGATAGTAGCATTGTCCCTTCTCTCTTTTTCTCTCATTTTTTTGTTTGGGATCTTTGGCCTCTTTTTTTTTCATTCTTTTGGTGGGCATCTTTGGCCTCTTTTTTTAATTTCCTCACATGGGACAATGCTCTAATAATGATGATCATCACACTTTTATTTACTCACAACTCAATACTTAGAGCAATGATAACTCTATAGGAAATGCCTCCGGTAGTGTACTGGGATGTGCAAAGATCTAGCTTAGCGTACGACGTTGAAACATCTCGCTAGCTATCTTACGATCATGCAATGGCAATATGAAAGTGATGCCACAAGTCATGAGACGGAACGGTGGGAGTTGCATGGCAGTATATCTCGGAATGGCTATGAAAATGCCATAATAGGTAGGTATGGTGGCTGTTTTGAGAAAGGTATATGGTGGGTTTGTGTACCGGCGAAAGTTGCGCGACACTAGAGAGGCTAGCAATGTTGGAATGTGAAAGTGCATCTATACCATGGACTCACATTAGTCTTGAAGAACTCATATACTTATTGCAAAAGCTTTATTAGTAATCGAAACAAAGTGCTAAACGCATACTCTCAGGGGAAGGGTTGGTAGGTGTTAACCATCGCGCGATCCCGACCGCCACACAAAGGATGACAATCAATAAATCAATTATGCCCCGACTTCCTAACATAGCGGTTCACCATACGTGCATGCTACGGGAATCACTAACTTCAACACAAGTTTTTCTAGATTCACAACACCCTACTAACATAACTCTAATATTACCAAATCCACATCTCAAAACTTAATTGTTAGGAATCAAACTTCTCTTACTAATCAATGCACTTGAATTATGTAATTTTTTATTGTATCCTCTTTGGATGCCTATCATCTTTAGGACTACTTTCATAGCACAAGCCAATTACCAAGTTACTGAGAGAGCACTCTCAAAAAGATATAAGTGAAGATCGAGAGTTTTTATTTCTACAAAATATGACACCACCGTGCTCTAAAAAGATCTAAGTGAAGCACTAGAGCAAAGTTATCTAGCTCAAAAGATATAAGCGAGGCACATGCGAGCTAAATTGCCTAACTCAAAAGATATAAGTGAAGATCAATGAGTATTCTAGCAAATTCACGATGAGTGCATGTCTCTCTCAAAAAGGTGTGCAACAAGGATGATTGTGACACAACAAAAAAGAAAATACTCCCATAATACACGACGCTCCAAGCAAAACACATATCATGTGGTGAATAAAAATATAGCTCCAAGTAACGTTACCGATGGATTGAAGACGAAAGAGGGGATGCCTTTCCGGGGCATCCCCAAGCTTAGGCTTTTTGGTGTCCTTGAATTTCGCTTGGGATGCCTTGGGCATCCCCAAGCTTGAGCTCTTTCCACTCTTTATCCCATTGTCCATGAGAACATCACCCAAAACTTGAAAACTTCACAACACAAAACTTAAATAGAAACTCGTGATATCATTAGCATAAGAAAACAAACTACCAACTCTTTAGGTACTGTAGTAAATTTGATTTCTATTTAGATTGATGTTAGATTACTGTATTCTCACTTTTCCATGGCTAGTACCCACGATACTATCCATAGTTTCATCAAAATAAGCAATCAAGACAACAAAAACAGAATCTGTCAAAAACAGACCAGTCTGTAGCAATATGTATACTTCGTATGCTTCTGCTATCTCAAAAATTCTGAACAATTATGACAATTAGGGAAATTGGCATATAAACCAGAAGAAAAAAGAATCAACTCAAACGCTCTTTCTGGATAGGAATTAAAAATAATTTCATGAGCGCAAAGTTTTTGTCTTTTTCAGCAAGATCAAACAACCATCACCAAAACTAGTCATAAAGGTTTTACTTGGCTCAAACACAAAAAGAAACACAAAAAACACAATCATAACAGAATTATGATGGTTTGGACACAACAAAACAGAAAGCAAAAAAGCAAAGATAAATTCATTGGGTTGCCTCTCAACAAGCACTATTGTTTAATGCCCTTAGCTAGGCATAATGCGATAGAATCAAGTATCGTCGTCTTTGGTGCTCAAACCATAAGTAGCCCTCATCATGGATTCATAACGCATTCTTATTTTATTTCTAGGAAAGTGTTCCATGCCCTTCTTTAATGGATATTGAAATCTAATATTCCCTTCCTTCATATCGATGACAACACCAATAGTCCTAAGGAAAGGTCTACCAAGAATGATGGGACATGTCGGATTGCAATCAATATCAAGCACAATGAAATATACGGGTACATAGTTCCTATTTGAAGTAATAAGAACATCATTGATCCTTCCCATAGGTTTCTTAACAGTAGAATCCGCAAGATGCAAATTAAGAGAGCACTCATCAATCTCGTTGAAGCCTAGAACATGACAGAAATACTATGGAATAGCGGAAACACTAGCACCCAAATCACACAAAGCATTGCATTCATAGTTTTAAATCTTGATTTTGATAGTAGGTTCCCACTCATCATGAAGTTTTCTAGGAATAGATATCTCCAACTCAAGTTTCTCTTCAAGAGATTTCATCATAGCATCAACGATATGATCGGTAAAGGCCATATTTTGGCTATAAGCACGTGGATATCCTCTACTCCACTTTCAGTGCTTTTAGCATCAAGACAAATAGACTCCGAATCATTGGGGCGTTTCTCAACCAAAGTGGATTCATATCCAGCCCCATCATCATTAGTTTTGACATTAGAAAACAAGGATTCAATGGGAGTCACACCAAACACTTTAAGATCTTCGTGATTCTCATCACGAGAACACGCCTTTTTAAGCCATTCATGTCTAGCATGAATTTGGGCGGTTCTTTCTTAACTCTCATTCATGGAAACACGCATGGCTTTCAAAGTTTCATCCATATTAATCTTGGGAGGAGCACATCTCAATTTCAAAGCATCAATATCAAGAGACATTCTATCAACGGTCCTAGCCAAGTCATCAATTTTGAGCAGTTTTTCTTCTATGGACGCATTGAAAATCTTTTGCGAGTTGATAAACTATTCAATATTGCTCTCAAGATCAGAGGGTAATTTATTGTAATTTCCATGAGCATTGTTGTAGGAATTGCCAAATTTATTAGAGGGATTACTAGGAAAAGGCATAGGAATAAAGTTACCTCTATAAGCATTGTTGTTGCCAAAATTATTCCTACCAACAAAATTAACTTCCAAGCTTTCATTGCTATTCTCAATCAAGGAAGAGAAAGGCATATTATTTGGATCTAGAGGAGCACCTTTACTAGCAAACAATTTCATTAACTCATCCATCTTAGCACTCAAAGAGTTAATTTCTTCTATAGCATGCACTTTTTTACTAGTAGGTGACCTTTCAGTGTGACATTGAGAATAGTTTGTCATGATATTGTCTAGGAGTTTTGTGGCTTCTCCTAATGTGATTTCCATGAAAGTTCCACCGGAGGCTGAATCCAAGATATTTCTAGAAGAAAAATTCAAACCAGCATAGTAGATTTGTATAATCATCCAAAGACTCAAGCCATGAGCGGGACAATTTCTAATCATCAATTTCATTCTCTCCCAAGATTGTGCAACATGTTCATGATCTAGTTGCTTAAAATTCATGATATCATTATGGAGAGAGATAATCTTAGCCGGTGGAAAATACTTGGATATATAAGCATCTTTACACTTGTTCCAAGAATCAATGCTATTTTTCGGTAAAGATGAAAACCAAGTTTTTGCTCGATCTCGTAGTGAGTACGGAAAGAGCTTCAATTTAATCAAATCATTATCCACATCTTTCTTCTTTTGCATATCGCATAACTCAATGAAGGTATTAAGATGGGATGCGGCATCTTCACTAGGAAGGCCAGAAAATTGCTCTTTCATAACAAGATTCAACAAAGCAGCATTGATTTCATATGATTCCGCACTAGTGGCGGGAGCAATCGGAGTACTAATAAAATCATTATATTTGTATTCAAGAAGTCACACAATTTGGTGTTTTCAGTCATGGTGACTTCAGCAAGCAGACAAGCACACAAGCAAACAGAAAGCAAGCGAAAGAAAAGGGCGAACGAAAAAGGCAAATATTTTTGTAATTTTTTGTTTTTCAGAAGTGGGGGAGAGGAAAACGAGAGGCAAAAGGCAAAAAAAGTAAATGCAAGATATGAGTTTGCGATAGTTACTTGGATAAGCTTCACTTAGAATAGTCCACGGCGCCAGAAATTGACACGTTGAAGGGAGACTATTCTTGACTTGATACTCCCCGGCAACGGAGCCAGAAATTCTTCTTGGTACCTCTTGAGCTTGCATTGGTTTTTCCCTTGAAGAGGAAAGGGTGATGCAGCACAGTAGCAGTAAGTATTTCCCTCAGTTTGAGAACCAAGGTATCAATCCAGTAGGAGTATCAAGACAAGTCACCAATGTACCTGCGCAAAAACAAACAAACTTGCACCGAACGCTATAAAGGGGTTGTCAATCCCTTCACGATTAATTGCAAGGTGAGACCTTAAGGTGGAAAGTGCAACAAAGTAAAAGTGTAGAGCTGAAAATATGATGTGAAGTAGACCCGGGGGCCATAGTGTTAACTAGAGGCTTCTCTCATGATAGCAAGTATTACAGTGGGTGAACGAATTACTATCGAGCAATTGATAGATCCGCGCAAAGTCATGATGATATCTAAGGCAATGATCATACATATAGGCATCATGTCCGATACAAGTAGACCGATACTGTCTGCATCTACTACTATTACTCCACACATCGACCGCTATCCAGCATGCATCTAGTGTATTGAGTTCGTAACAAATAGAGTAACGCCTTAACCAAGATGACATGATGTAGAGGGATAAATTCATGCAATAGATAGAAACCCCATCTTCTTACCCTTGATGGAAACAACACGATGCGTTCCTCGCTACCCCTTCTGTCACTGGGTGAGGACACCGCACGGTATGAACCCAAAACCAAGAACTTCTCCCATTGCAAGAATTATAGATCAAGTTGGGCAAACGAAACCCACAACTCGAAGAGAATTACAAGGATACGAAATCATGCATATAAGAGATCAGAGGAGACTCAAATAATATTCATAGATAATCTGATCATAAATCCACAATTCATTGAATCTCAACAAACACACCACAAAAGAAGATTACATCGGATAGATCTCCATGAAGATCATGGAGAACTTTGTATTGAAGATCCAAGAGAGAGAAGAAGCCATCTAGCCACTAGCTATGGACCCGAAGGTCTGTGGTGAACTACTCACGTATCATCGGAGAGGCAATGGTGTTGATGAAGAAGCCCTCCGTGTCCGAATCCCCCCTCCGGCAGGGCACCAGAACGTGCCCGAGATGGGATCTTGGGGAGACAGAAGCTTGCGGCGGCGGAAAAGTATTTTCGTGGCTCTCTCTGGCAGTTTTGGATTTTTAGAGAATTTATAGGCGGAAGAAGTAGGGCAAAGGAGCCACGGGGGGGGGGGGGGGGGCACAATCCTGCTAGGGCAGCCCCCCAGGCCGCGGCTAGGGGGCTTGTGACCTCCCCCGGGGTCCTTTGCCTTGGTTCTCAAATCCCATGCGTATCTTGTGTTATGAAAAAAAATCATTCCGCAGGTTTTATGCCGTTTGGACTCTGTTTAATATTCTCCTTTGAAAAAGGTCAAAAACACGGAAAACAGAACCTGGCACCTGGCACTGAGTTAATGGGTTAGTCCCAAAAAAGATATAAAATAGCATATTCATGCATACAAAACATCCAAAGTTGACAAGATAATAGCATGGAACCATCAAAAATTATAGATACGTTGAGACGTATCAGGCCTCGACCTATATATAAAGGCGAGTCCCTAGGGCAGATAGGTTAAGTTACAATCCATCGAGAGATAGGTCAGGCGAGTTACACCCTCCTTGTAATCGAGTCCACCATTAATACACACAAAGCAGGACGTAGGCTTTTACCTCCATCGGAGGGGCCGAACCTGGGCAAACCTGAGTCTCGCTTCCGCTCAACCCCTTTGATTCGCCACCAAGGTGCGATGGCTCCATCACTAAGTCATTTCATGAGGAAATCTGCCGTGACAAAACCACGACAGTTGGCGCCCACCGCGGGGCCAACGCACAGTGGAGGTGAGTTCTCAAAGGGAGCCCTTCCAGGGTTTGGAAGCTACGCGGTCGACATCATGACTAAGAGCCGCCATGGTAAGTACTACATCGACAACTCTCAGTGGGGGCCTGAGACCGATTCAGTAGAATCTGGATACAGGGTTCCCTTCAGCAAGATTCATGTCTTCATTGGCAAGTTTGGGGCTCCCATACCTGAGCCGGACACCTTCACCGACATTGTCGAGCCGGCCCAGTACGCCCATCCTGCCAAGCATCAGGTCAGGAAACACCACGTTTTCGTTAGTTTTACACAAGGAACCGACCTACCGGACGAGCCGATGATCCAGGAGAACACCCCTGTCAACTCGGACGATGAGTCGTCCATGGACGACACAGATTCAATCTATCCTCTCCACGAAGGACAGCTTGGGGGATTGCCTGAGGTGGCAATCTCCGAGGACGTTGAAGGACCCCATCGTCAGGTCGCCATTTACATGGCGGGAGCATCGGCCCCTCAGCCAAACGCGGCTGGCAACAACGAAGCCAGCGGATCAGGGAAGACCCCGGCTCAAGCCATTGCGGATTTGGTAGCAGAGGTGGCCAAAATTACGGTGATTACTGTGACGGCGGAGAATTAGGAACAAGTCAACGCCGAGTTAGGAAAACTAAGGGAGGAGATGGCCAAAATCCAGCGCGACATTGAAGGTGAAGCCGCCAGGATGGCAACCCAACAGGCCCAGATCACCGTGGAGACAGAGCGGCTAAGTGTTGCGGGATGGTGGCTTGAACGACAACAACGAGCTTCCGATGCGATTCACCAGAGGAGACATCGCAACCGTCTGCCAGCCGATCTGAACCCAACTCGACTCTTTGATAGCCCACATACGCGCGGGATGGAGCCTAACCGGCCATGGAAAGTCGCCCAACACGTTGACCCGGCTCAGCCGCCGCCCAACCCACATGCACCTCAGCCGGCTGCAGCTCAAGCACCATGCTTTCAGACACCGCGGGGTCACTTTTCAAACCCCGTTGAAAACGTGCTAGTGGCAACCCGCAACCTTGAATCTCTTCCCATCCATGGAAACTCTCTGGCTGAGGTAGAGGCAAGGAACGCCATTGAGATGTTGAAAATGGCAGTGGTCCAACAGACACATTATTCATATAGCCGCGAGGGGCTACACTCCACAACCCAAGCAAGTCATACCAGGAGTCGTCATGATGACCCGCCCTCGGTGCCCAGCAGTGAACGATGAAATACTCCGCAGATCAACCCGCCTGGAATACCTGACACACGGGCTCAAGACCTCATGGATGCAGCACGAGCCGCCCGCCTGATGGAGACGGCGGCCGCGGTGGGTCAAGGTTATCAGGCTTATGTGTTGCCTTCCCCAATGCAGGCCGAGTCAGGTGGTAGGAACATTGGGATACCTTGCCTATCACCCACCCTCCACAACGAGCGTATGCCGAAGGATTTCAAAGGCCCACGCAAAGTTCCCAATTACACGCCGGATCTAGAGCCAGGGGCATGGATTGAAACCTACGAGCTTGCAATGGATATGCTTGATGTGAATGAGGCAGTGTGTGGCAAGTATTTTACAATGATGCTCGAAGGGACGGCCGCACTTGGCTGAAGAACCTGCCGCCCTACTCCATCAACACCTGGGCCGAGTTGAAGGAACATTTTGTTAAAAACTTGAGAGGGACTTCCAAGCGCTCGATGACTATCGTTGACTTGCAGCACTGCATCCAGCGCCCGGATGAGTCGGCCCATCACTCGACGCGGTGGGTTGCAGAGGTGATCCACTCATCAGCTGACATTTCGGTGGCTCAGGCCGTGCTGATCTTGGAGAAAAATAGTCACTACGATCCTTTGGTGTTGAAACTTGGGCGACTCAAGCGCAAGGTGCAAGATATGGGGGAATTGATGGACACTCTGACTAGGTACGCCGAGTCAGACGATACCAAAGATCCCGGTGAGGATGATGAAAAAATTAGCACCGCCAGGAGGGGCGAGTCATCCAGAGGCCACCCTCAGTTCCAGGGGCGAGGCAACTACAACTACGCGGGTGAAGGGAAGAAAAGGCAGCAGGAAGGTGATGATCCACAAGTGTAGGGGATCTATCGTAGTCCATTCGATAAGTAAGAGTGTCGAACCCGACGAGGAGCAGAAGGATCTGACAAGTGGTTTTCAGCAAGGTATTCTCTGCAAGCACTGAAATTATTGGTAACAGATGGTTGTGTGGTAAGATGATTCGTAGCAAGTAGCAAGTAACAATAGTAACAACGATGCAGCAAAGTGGCCCAATCCCTTTTGTAGAAAGGGACAAGCCTCGAGAAACTCCCGAGGACACAAGGGAATTTCAGTCAAGCTAGTTTTCATCATGTTCATATGATTCGCGTTCGCTACTTTGATAGTTTGATATGTGGGTGGACCGGCGCTTGGGTACTGCCCTTACCTGGACAAGCATCCCACTTATGATTAACCCCTCTCGCAAGCATCCGCAACTACGCAAGAAGAATTAAGACAAAGTCTAACCATAGCATTAAACTAGTGGATCGAAATCAGCCCCTTACGAAGCACCGCATAAACTAGGGTTTAAGCTTCTGTCAATCTAGCAACCCATCATCTACTTACTACTTCCCAATGCCTTCCTCTAGGCCCAAATAATGGTGAAGTGTTATGTAGTGAACGTACACATAACACCACTAGAGGAAAAACAACATACAACACATCAAAATATTGAACGAATACCAAATTCACATGACTACTTATAACATGACTTATCCCATGTCCTCAGGAACAAAAGTGACTACTCACAAAGGATAATCATATTCATGACAAGAGAGGTAATTAGTAGCATCAAGGATCTGAACATATAATCTTCCACCAAGTAATCCAACTAGCATCAACTATAAAGAGTAATTAACACTACTAGCAACCTTACAAGTACCAATCGGTGTCGCGAGACGGAGATTGGTTACAAGAGATGAACTAGGGTTTGGAGATGAGATGGTGCTGATGAAGATGTTGATGGTGATGAGTCCCCTCCGATGAGAGGAGTGTTGGTGATGACGATGGCGATGATTTCCCCCTCCGGGAGGGAAGTTTCCCCGGCAGGACGACCGTGCCGGAGCTCTAGATTGGTTCTGCTCAAGTTCCACCTCGTGGCGGTGGCGATTCCTCCCAAAATCCTCCTCCTGATTTTTCTGGAACGAAAGCCTCCTTATAGCAAAAGAGGGGAGCCAGAGGGCCAACAGGGAGCTCACAAGCCCCCTAGGCGCGGCCAGGGGGGTGGGCCGCGCCTAGCAGGCTTGTGCTCTTGGTGGCTCCCCTCTGGTACTTCTTCCGCCCTGTATTTTTTATAAATTCCAAAATAATTCCTCGTTGATTTTCATGGCTTTTGGAGTTGCGCAGAATAGGTATCTCAAACTTGCTCCTTTTTCAGGCCAGAATTCCAACTGCCGGCATTCTCCCTCTTCATGTAAACCTTGCAAAATAAGAGAGAAGAGGCATAAGTATTGTACCGTGAAGTGTAATAACAGCCCATAAAGCGATAAATATCAACATGAAAGCATGATGCAAAATGGACGTATCAACTCCCCCAAGCTTATACCTCGCTTGTCCTCAAGCGAAAGCCTAGATCAATAAATATGCTGTGATAGCCCGAGACCGACGCCCCAGAAGATTCCCCCTTTATTCCGTTTTCGTAGTGTGGTTGTTTTAATTTGTTGCATCATCATCGCATCATGCGCATCATCAGCATTGCATCGGCATCCCGTTGCCGCCCGTTTTCAAAACTTGCATCCGTTGTTAGTTGCGGTTCGCGTCGTTGTCCGTTCTGAGCCCGACCGCACACGCACGCGCCCGCGGCATCGTCAAATCCTTGTTTCTAAAAGTGTGTGGAAAACTTCCTCTGATTGGGTTGGAATTTGACGTGCGGTCTCATTTTAATATAGGTAGGACGCGTGTCAAGTTTCGTCGCGATCGGAGTTCGTCTGGTACCCGAACGGTGGACCGTAGCGGCACCATATTCGGTCTATCGTCGGACATGTCCCGGTGTTTAAATCTTGTTGCCGCGTCGCCCGTTCTCCCTCTCGTCTCCGGATATCCACTCTACACGGCCTCGTAACCGTTCCCGCATTCGGAATCGTCCGAATCCGACCGCACTGTTGGATATGGAATGAAATTCTGGCTAACCTAGCCCCCCCATTTGTCTATATATAGACCCCCTCTTAATTTAGATAGCCTCTCTCCATCTCTCCTCGAAATCCGTACCAAACCCTAGCCCCCACTCTCTCTCTCCTCTGCCAGCCACCGCGGGCCCGCCGAGCCCATCCGAGGCCCGCTCGGGCCCGAGCCGCCACCCGTTCTGCTTCCCGAGTTCCTGCCCAAGGCCTCCTGCCGTGCCTCACCGCTCCTCCCCGTTGGCCGCCGCAGCTCCTCGCGCCGCCGCCGTGCGGCACGTGCTCGCTGAAGCTCGCCGGCCGACCTCCTCGACCCAACCGCCGCCAAAACCTCCGACCCCTCGCTGCCTCGTCGTCGCTCGCTTGCCAGGCTTGCTGCCGCCTCCCCTGCATCCGCACAAAGCCGCCGCGCCCTTAACATCCCCTTCCCGTGCTCGCTGCCGTCGGCCTCCGGCAGCCGGATCCGGGGACGCCCCGCCGGATCCGCCTCTCCCCGCGCACCAGCCTCGTCGGGCTTCCCTGCGTGCCGTGTCCGGTTTTTCTCGGCCTCATGCTGGAGGAGCACGAGGGCTCCATCCAACCGCCCCGCTCGCCGCGTTGACCGCTCGCCTAGGCCCCGAGCCGGCCCAGCTCGAGTGCCTCATCGCGCAGCCTTTCGGCCCAGGTGAGAGCACCCCCCCCGAGCATCTCTATCTCGCGCCCTAGGCGCCTCCTAGTATTTTATAGGCATGGATTTCGGCCTAGTAGATATTTAGGATTTATCCGAATTTAATTCTTTTTCACAGGTTAGACTAGATTTTCGAACGCCCGTATCTTTTAATCCGTATGTCGGATCGCGATGAATTAGATACGTATTTCGTGTATAATTTCGCGTAGATTACGAATTTACAACTTGCATATTTGTTTGACGTAGTTTGAGACGCCATATGCATAGATTTACTTTCCGCGCGTGTTCGAATTGCTCGTATGCCGTAGTATAAATGTCCATGATTTAGGAACCCTCTTGCCATGTATTTTAGAGTAGACATTGGTATTTTTGCGCGTAGGGATTTGCCGCTAGTTTATTTTTCCGTGTCTAGGTTATTATCTCGCATTTACGTGTGGCAATATTTCCGTGTTGCAACCCCACATGTTTTATATTTTTTCAGGGTAGAAAAATCCTATGATTTTTCTGCGCAATTAGTTTTAGCTTTTGAGCAAGTTAGTTCGCGCGATATTTTGCCATGTTGCCCTCTTGTCTATTTCGTAGGATTTATTCCGTGCCTCGTTTGATTAAGTTGTCAACCACGCCGTTGTTCTTTGATGTTTACTCTAGCACCTGGTATTTTTGGTTGCAATAGAAATGCATGTTTAGGTGTGGTTTGCTTGCTCTCAAGTTGCTAGAAATAGTGTAGTTTTAGTGATGCTGAAATATTTCTAAGTCTGAGATCTGTTATATTTTGTTGCTGTTTTGTCTTGCTTGTATCTTGTGATCTGTAGCTCTTTTGAGGTTGGTCCAATGGAGTTAGTTGTAACCCTTGTGTTTCTCTAGCATGCTGTGAATTTTCATGCCATTTGGAGTCCTTTAGCTTATGTTTTTGCTGCTGTCAATATGCCTTCAGATCAAAAACTGCAGCTTCATAAACTGCTATTTTAAGTAAGTCTGAAATAGTGTGTGAGATGCCATTTTGTGACTTCCTTTCCTAGTGATCCATGATTCCATGCTAGTTGTTGTTAGTTGTTTGTTGTAGTTCTTCTTGCCCTCTTTCGTGTCATGCCTTGGTTGATTATATTTGAGTTGAGTAGCTCGTAGTTGTGGGGTGTAGAAAATGCTATGTGGCTGATTTTGGCAAACTGTAGTGATTTCTTGTTTTGCTCGTAGCTTTTGAACCGTAGCTCCGATTTGATCGTGTCCTACATGAAACTTGCTTAGAATCTCATGTAGTTTCATTTTCCTTTTCTGGTTGTATGTTCTGAAGTGCTCGTGACCGTAGTTGCACACATATTGCATTCATGCCATAATATCTTGCGGTGTCCGTATATTTTGATCCGTAGCTCCGTTGGAGATGTTCTCTATGTGTAGATTGCTTGAAATGACGCGTAGAATCACGTGAACCTATTTGTTTTGCTGTTTAACAACCAATTAAATGTGTTAGTTCAGATCTGCACAGAATTGTAAATTAACATGTGAGGTCGTTTCGGAGATGCTATATGTCATTTCCGACCTCATTTAATATTGCCGTGTATCTAATCGGGATAGAACTAAATAAATAAACGTGGAGTTTCGTCAATTGCCGTGTGTTGATTTGTGTTTCCGGTTTGCTTCGTCTTGATAGAGTTCCGCAGCGTGTCAGATTGTGAGGACCCGTTCGACTACGTTGGTTCGTCTGCTTCACGGAGGCATTCTTCTTCCAAGCAGGTTCTCAGGCAAGATGACCATTTCCCCAGATACCATTACTATCATTGCCATGCTAGTTTTATCGCTTCTATCGTTTATGTCTCGTTGCCTACCAGTTGTTAAATATCAGGCTCTCAACAATGCCATGAAACCTTCAACCTGTTCGACCTAGCAAACCACTGATTGGCTATGTTACCGCTTGCTTAACCCTGTGTTAGCGTTGCTAGTTGCAGGTGTAGATGCTTCCATGTGATAACATGGGTTCCTTGTTATATCACCATATTAATGCTATTTATTTTAATACACCTATATACTTGGTAAAAGGTGGAAGGCTCGGTCTTTCTAGCCTGGTGTTTTGTTCCACCTTTGCCCCCTTAGTTTCGGCTACCGGTGTTATGTTCCATAATTGAGTGCTCCTAACACGATCGGGGTTGTTATGGGGACCCCCTTGGTAATTCGTTTTAGTTTAAAGCTGGTCTGGCAAGGCCCAACATTGGTTCTACATTTGCCCAACATAATAATTTTCTTAACACTGAAATGCATATGGAGTTAGCCCTACCCGAGGAGTAATTTTACATAAACAGGGGGGGGGGGGGCAGTGCTGATGGTGTTGGTCCCAAAAGAACAGACTGCGGGGCCACCACGGGGCAACTCGAGGTTTGGTACCTATAGGCTTTTCCATCCGTCGTGTCATGAGAACGAGATACGCGGCTCCTATCGGGTTCGTCGACACGTCGGGCGGCCTTACTAGGTTAGTTTTACCTTTGACGAGATATATTGTGCATCGGGATTCCAGTGATGCTTTGGGTAATCTCAGAGTTGAGGTTTTCCACTAGGGAATCCGACGAGATCGTGAGCTTCGTCATTGAGGATTTCTATGCGACTTGTGGTAATTTGTGATGGACTAGTTGGAGCACCCCTGTAGGGTTAAATCTTTTCGGAAAGTTGTGCCCGCGGTTATGTGGCAACGTGGAAACTTTGTTTAACACTGGTTCTAGATAACTTGAAGTTAACTTAATTATAATATGCCAACTGTGTGCATAACCGTGACTGTCTCTTTCGTGAGTTCCTTCTCCGACCGAGGACACGGTGGGGTTATGTCTGACGTAGGTAGGTGTTCAGGATCATTCATTTGATCATCAGTAGTTCACGTCCGTTGTGCGTATATCTTCCCCCTCTTATTTCTTGTACTCGTAAGTTAGCCACCAAATATATGCTTAGTCGCTGCTGCAACCTCACCACTTAACCATACCTCACCTAACAAGCTTTGCTAGTCTTGATACCTTTGGAAATGAGATTGTTGAGTCCCCTGTGGCTCACAGATTACTACAACACCAGTTGCAGGTACATGTAAAGGTTATATGAGGCGAGCGCGTTGATTGTTCATTTGGAGTTGCTTCTTCTTCTTCTTCTTCATCGATCTAGGACGGGTTCCAGGCCGACATCCTTGGATAGCAAGGATGGACATCGTTCTTCTTTTCTCGTTTGTTTTCGTCCGTAGTCGGACCCTGCTCTTACTCTTGATGATTATGTAATGTACTGATGTGACTCTGAAGTAGCTTGTGGCGAGTGTAAACCAATTCTATTATATATCTCTTCTTTTGAGTACATTTACTTGTAACGATATCCATTCTTGCGACACGACGAGATGCGCTTCTATCCTTGACGAGGCCCTCGTGCCAAATTGAGGATAGGGTCGCATCTTGGGCGTGACAAGTTGGTATCAGAGCAGTACCAACCCAGGAGCCCCTTGATTAATCGAACTTAGCCGAGTCGAGTCTAGTGAAAAACTATTTGAGTCTTAGTTATATATCGGAGAGTAGGATTCTTTTTTTCTCCTCTTCTATGCTCTGGTGAGGAATCTTGACGTAATAATTTATTCTACTCCTCTTCTCACTCAATTTTTTTTAGGATCACGCGGATATTTTTGGGATCTATATGATGCCGATGTGACGGAGTTCTGTCTTGGTGCCTCCTGTCTGACTTGATTTTCTTCCGGGGAGTTGAGCTCCAGGGGATTCTTGAGCACATCGTTATCATTCAGATTTCTTAGTATCCCAGAACGAAGGATGTTCGTAATTGCTTCAATACTAGTAGTGGCGAGATAACCCCGATGTCCCGAGTACTGGTGCAGATTGTTCGGGAGTACTGCCATACTTTGTATCGTTGTGATCACAAGGGTCTGTTATAGATGAAGGTCCGAGATTCTGGTCATGTGTTGACGGATGTGATACAGGTGATGGGTTAGTATAGGAGTTGTGTGATTATTACTCCTTTTATCCGTGTACCAGATTGCATGACCAGATATTTCGGGAATTCTTAGGTGGGAATTCAAGTAGTTGCTTATAGGACAATCTTCCAACAAATGCATGATGTTAGGTTGGGGTTCGACATCTAGTGGATTCGTTTGTTCACGGTCGACTTACAGTGGTACACGTTGTGTCTTAAAGAGTCATTGTAGCTTTCTACGACTCGGGGACGCTTCGTATGTCGGGTGCACTGCCTTGCACTTGATGGCTAGTGTAAAATCGAGCCCGTGCGATCTTGTCCACGAAAATATCGGACGAAATCATTCTCATGAGTTTGTTCTGGCTTATTCATAAGCCTCTCCCTTTGTTTTGTTGAATGTGGTAATTCGTGTTGCTTTGATGTCAAGTGGTGATTTCAGATCTTTTCTAAGCAGTGTTCTCATATTCATATGAGAGTGCTAATCCTTTTGCTTAATCAATTCTCTTGTTAATTCTTGTCAACCGGAGTCGTCATGTTAATTCTTTTCCAACCAGTGTGCTTCTCCTCAAGTGAATTCAACCCTCTCCAATATTGCAGATCGTTCTCTCATTTTATTCCGGAGTTTGTCTCATCTGTCCTAAGTTGTCTTTGTTTTTCCCGCCCTCCCACCCTTTTCTTCAGTGATTCAATTTTCATCCAAGAGTTTTCTTTTCATTGTGCTTCCGCTCTCTGTTCTTTTCTATCTTATCCGGTGACTCATTGTTAAGATTCTCAGGAGCTTCGTGTTCATCTTTATTCATTCTTGTGGTATTTTCCGGTGAATTCAATGCAGTTATCCGGGTCGTCTTATCATTTTCATCCTTGTAATTCTTTCCTATGTTGGAAATTCTTTTTAGCCTATCTTGTTATTCATTTCTCTCTAGTCTATCCGGAGTGCTGAAGTTGTCTCAGAAGTTCTGGTTTTTCAATCTTTGAATTATTTCAAGGTGCTCAACCTCATCAAGTTTTCATTGTACCGGTGCAATATCCCTCTTTCTAGCAATCTTTTCAACGGTGGTTTCTTTGAGTGGGCCCATAACCCATAGGTTTTCCCAGGATATTATCTGACTCTTGTAATATTTCCCGGAGATCTCTAATTCTTTCAACTATGACGTAAGTATGAATTTCATCAGTCTTATTCCTTCTTCAAAATCAATTTGAGTTAATTCTCATATTTGGCTCAACCTTGCATTCTTCTTTATTCCGGAGTGTCTCAGTTATTCGTGGTGTTGTTTCTCGTCATCATTCTCAGCTTGAAAATCTGAAGGAGTGTTTCACTCAAATCTTGGTCCATTCTCTAGTAGATTCATCATTTCAGCCTTGTGCCATCATTTTAATTGTTGCCAATCATGAGTATCCATTTCTTGCTATCCGGTGCATTTCTGAGTTGTTTTCATTCCTGATCCTCCGAAGGCCATCATTTTAGAAGATTCTTCGTTCTCAGCTTTCAGCTTCATCCTCAATTCTCCTCAATTGTTGCCTCTTCATTCGTCTCTCGATTATTCCGGTGCCTTATTCAAGTTTTCTGTTAGGTGGATCATGATCTCTTCATTCTCATGTGTTTCCATGCATTCTTGGTATTCCCATTCAATTGTGAATTCTTACCGGTGCTTCCTTCAATTTTTCTTCAAGTGGTGTTTTTTCTCTCTGTCTCTCCAAGATTCTTTCAAGAAGAATAAGTGGTATGCTAAATCCGTTGTTTGTCATCAATTAAACTTGATGAACGATAAACATAACATAATTCTTATTCTTGTTTCATCAAATGATTTCAATTCTTCTTCCGGAGTGGCTCATGATGTCAATTCATTCTCAAGAGTTCTTCTAGATTCTTATTGGAGAACCTCAAGTTTTCTTCTCTTACATCTCCAAGTGCATTTGTTCTTCCTTATCCTTTGAGGTGGTATTATAGCATTCTTGTTAGTGTAGGAGCCTCGAAGAGTTTTTCCTTTCAAGAATGAGATTATTAAACCCACCAATTCTATGATCATGAGATAGTTTCAACCCATGATTTCTTCATTGAGCTATCTTGGTTTGGATTTCACCTAAAGCTTTTCCTATGGATTGTTGCTATCATGGTGATTGTCATTTATCCAAGTTCTCAATGTATCCTCTTGGTGTAAGAAATTCTTCATATCTTGTTTCTCCCAATCAATCCTTGTTTCTGTTGGTGGCTGGTTGTCACTTCATTAATTTGGAAAGGTTTCCATAAGCCCACTACTATCTTGTTCTTTCGTTGTTGTTTTCCAATAACTACGTTCATTTCTTCTCGCAAGGGTGCTTGTCAAGTTCATTTGCGATATAGTGTCATTCTCTCTTCATTCTCTTCTTCCGTATGAGCTAGTTCCTATTCTATTGTTCTGGAGGCTTTGTGATATTGCTCTTTTGGGTCAATCTTGTTGTTCTATCAAGATTGTGGTGTTCCCTTGTTCTATCTAGTTGTTTAGTATTAATATTGTCTATTTCTTCCATCTTATCGAATTTTTTGTCCCATTTTCCTACCGAAGTGCTGCCGAAATTTTCCGTGAATTCTTGCTTCTTTCTCATATCATTCCTCATCTCTTTGCTACCTTCAAGGATCGTTGGTTTCACTCATTTGTCAAATAAGCAATTAAGTTTTACCTCTTGTTTTCTCATCCTCTCCCCCTTTCATTCTTGGATCTCGGGGCAAGATCCTCTTGTAGTGTAGGAGAGTTGTGACAGCCCGAGACCGACGCCCCAGAAGATTCCCCCTTTATTCCGTTTCCGTCGTGTGGTTATATTAATTTGTTGCATCATCATCGCATCATGCGCATCAACAGCATTGCATCGGCATCTTGTTGCCGCCCGTTTTCAAAACTTGCATCCGTTGTTAGTTGCGGTTCGCGTCGTTGTCCGTTCTGAGCCCGACCGCACACGCACGCGCCCGCGGCATCGTCAAATCCTTGTTTTTAAAAGTGTGTTGAAAACTTTCTCTCATTGGGTTGTAATTTGACGTGCAGTCTCATTTTAATATAGGTAGGCCGCCTGTCAAGTTTCGTCGCGATCGGAGTTCGTCTCGTACCCGAACGGTCGACCCTAGCGGCACCGTATTCGGTCTATCGTCGGATGTGTCCCGGTGTTTAAATCTTGTTGCCGTGTCGCCCGTTCTCCCTCTCGTCTCTGGATATTCACTCTACACGGCCACGTAACCGTTCCAGCGTTCGGAATCGTCCGAATCCAACTGCACGGTTGGATCCAGAACGAAATTCCGGCTAACCTAGCCCCCCATTTGTCTATATATAGACCCCCTCTTAATTTAGACAGCCTCTCTCCATCTCTGCTTGAAATCCGCACCAAACCCTAGCCCCCCACTCTCTCTCTCCTCTGCCAGCCACCGCGGGCCCGCCAAGTCCATCCGAGGCCCGCCCGAGCCCGAGCCGCCGCATCCCGTTCTGCTTCCCGAGCTCCTGCCCGAGGCCTCCTCCCGTGCCTCACCGCTCCTCCCCGTCGGCCGCCGAGCTCCTCGCGCAGCCGCCGTGCGCCCCGTGCTCGCCGAAGCTCGCCGGCCGACCTCCTCGACCCAACCTCCGCCAGAACCTCCGGCCCCTCGCTGCCTCGCCGTCGCTCGCCTGCCAGGCTTGCTGCCGCCTCCCCTACATCTGCACGAAGCCGCCGCGCCCTAAACCATTTCCTCCGTGCTCGCCTCCGTCGGCCTTCGGCGGCCGGATCCGGGGACGCCCCACCAGATCTGCCTCTCCCTGCATACCAGCCTCGTCGGGCTTCCCTGCACGCCGTGTCCCGTGTTGCTCGGCCTCGTGCTGGAGGAGCACGAGGGCTCCGTCCAACCGCCCCGCTCGCCACGTTGACCGCTCGGCTGGGCCCCGAGCCGGCCCAGTTCGAGTGCCTCGTCGCACAGCCTTTCGGTCCAGGTGAGAGCACCCCCCCGAGCCTCTCTATCTCGCGCCCTAGGCGCCTCCTAGTATTTTACGCGCATGGATTTCGGCCCAGCAGATATTTAGGATTTATCCGAATTTAATTCTTTTTCAGAGGTTAGACTACATTTTCGAACGCCCGTATCTTTTAATCCGTATGTCGGATCACGATGAATTAGATATGTATTTCGTGTAGAATTACGCGTAGATTACGAATTTACAACTTGCATATTTGTTGACGTAGTTTGAGACGCCATATGAATTTATTTTCCGCGCGTGTTCGAATTGCTCGGATGCCATAGTATAAGTGTCCATGATTTAGGAACCCTCTTGCCATGTATTTTAGAGTAAACGATGGTATTTTTGCACGTAGGAATTTGCCGCTAGTTTATTTTTCCGTGTCTAGGTTATTACTCGCATTTACGTGTGACAATATTTTCGTGTTGCAACCCCACATGTTTTATATGTTTTCGGGGTAGAAGAAAAATCCATAGGATTTTTCTGCGCAATTAGTTTTAGCTTTTGAGCAAGTTAGTTTGCGCGATATTTTGCCATGTTGCCCTCTTGTCTATTTCGTAGGATTTATTCCGTGCCTCGTTTGATTAAGTTGTCAACTAGGGAGTTGTTCTTTGATGTTTACTCTAGCCCCTGGTATTTTTGGTTGCAATAGAAATGCATGTTTAGGTGTGGTTTGCTTGCTCTCAAGTTGCTATAAATAGTGTAGTTTTAGTGATGCTGAAATATTTCTAAGTCTGAGATCTGTTATGTTTTGTTGCTGTCTTGTCTTGCTTGTATCTTGTGATCTGTAGCTCTTTTGAGGTTGGTCCAATGGAGTTAGTTGTAGCCCTTGTGTTTCTCTAGCATGCTGCGAATTTTCATGCCATTTGGAGTCCTTTAGCTTATGTTTTTGCTGCTGTCAATATGCCTTCAGACCGAAAACTGCAGCTTCATAAACTGCTATTTTCACTAAGTCTGAAATAGTGTGTGAGATGCCATTTTGTGACTTCCTTTCCTAGTGATCCATGATGCCATGCTAGTTGTTGTTAGTTGTTTGTTGTAGTGCTTCTTGCCCTCTTTCGTGTCATGCCTTAGTTGATTATATTTGAGTTGAGTAGCTCGTAGTTGTGGGGTGTAGAAAATGCTATGTGGCTGATTTTGGCAGACTGTAGTGATTTCTTGTTTTGCTCGTAGCTTTTGAACCGTAGCTCCGATTTGATCGTGTCCTACATGAAACTTGCTTAGAATCTTGTGTAGTTTCATTTTCCCTTGCTGGTTGTATGTTTTGAAGTGCTCGTGACCGTCGTTGCACACATATTGCATTCATGCCATCATATCTTGCGGTGTCCGTATCTTTTGATCCGTAGCTCCGTTGGAGATGTTCTCTATGTGTAGATTGCTTGAAATTACACGTAGAATCACGTAAAACTATTTTTTTTGCTGTTTAACAACCAATTAAATGTGTTAGTTCAGATCTGGACAGAATTGTAAATTAACATGTGAGGTCGTTTGAGAGATGCTATATGTCATTTCCGACCTCATTTAAAATGCCTAGATAGGTAGTTTAATTACGCTTCACCTCTTGCCATGTGTAACCACATTTAATATTGTCGTGTATCTAATCGGGATAGAACTAAATAAATAAACATGGAGTTTTGTCAATATGCAACTCGTTGCATATTGAACTTCACTTAAGTGTAGTGTTTGATTGTGTGATTTGCCATGCCGTGTCTTGAATGTATTCAGCTGCTCATGCATCATTTGTGTTGTGCATCATGTGGTGAATTCCATGTGTTGATTTGTGTTTCCGGTTTGCTTCATCTCGATAGAATTCTGCAGCGTGTCAGATTGTGAGGACCCGTTCGACTACGTCGGTTCGTCTGCTTCACGAAGGCATTCTTCTTCCAAGCAGGATCTCAGGCAAGATGACCATTTCCCCAAATACCATTACTATCATTGCCATGCTAGTTTTATCGCTTCTATCGTTTATGTCTCGTTGCCTACCAGTTGTTAAATATCAGCCTCTCAACAATGCCATGAAACCTTCAACCTGTTCGACCTAGCAAACCACTGATTAGCTATGTTACCGCTTGCTTAATCCTGTGTTAGCGTTGCTAGTTGCAGGTGTAGATGCTTCCATGTGATAACATGGGTTCCTTGTTATATCACCATATTAATTGCTATTTATTTTAATACACCTATATACTTGGTAAAAGGTGGAAGGCTCGGCCTTTCTAGCCTGGTGTTTTGTTCCACCTTTGCCCCCTTAGTTTCGGCTACCGGTGTTATGTTCCATAATTGAGCGCTCCTAACACGATCGGGGTTGTTATGGGGACCCCCTTGATAATTCGTTTTAGTTTAAAGCTGGTCTGGCAAGGCCCAACATTGGTTCTACATTTTCCCAACATAATAATTTTGTTAACACTGAAATGCATAGGGAGTTAGCGCTACCCGAGGAGCAATTTGACATAAACAGGGGGGCCAGTGCTGATGGTGTTGGTCCCAAAAGGACAGACTGCGGGGCCACCACGGGGTAACTCGAGGTTTGGTACCTGTAGGCTTTTCCATCTGTCATGTCCTGAGAATGAGATACGCGGCTCCTATCGGGTTCATCGACACGCCTGGCGGCCTTGCTGGGTTAGTTTTACCTTTGACGAGATATCTGTGCATCGGGATTCCGGTGATGCTTTGGGTAATCTCAGAGTTGAGGTTTTCCACTAGGGAATCCGACGAGATCGCGAGATTCGTGATTGAGGATTTCTATGCGGCTTGTGGTAATTTGTGATGGACTAGTTGGAGCACCCCTGCAGGTTTAAATATTTTTGGAAAGCAGTGCCCGCGGTTATGTGGCAACGTGGAAACTTTGTTTAACACTGGTTCTAGATAACTTGAAGTTAACTTAATTATAATATGCCAACTGTGTGCGTAACCGTGTCTGTCTCTTTCGCGAGTTCCTTCTCCGATCGAGGACACGGTGGGGTTATGTCTGACGTAGGTAGGTGTTCAGGATCACTCATTTGATCATCAGTAGTTCACGTCCGTTGTGCGTAGATCTTCCCCCTCTTATTTCTTGTACTCGTAAGTTAGCCACCAAATATATGCTTAGTCGCTGCTACAACCTCACCACTTAACCATACCTCACCTAATAAGCTTTGCTAGTCTTGATACCTTTGGAAATGAGATTGCTGAGTCCCCTGTGGCTCACAGATTACTACAACACCAGTTGCACGTACATGTAAAGGTTATATGACGCGAGCGTGTTGATTGTTCATTTGGAGTTGCTTCTTCTTCTTCTTCTTCATCGATCTAGGATGGGTTCCAGGCCGACAACCTGGGATAGCAAGGATGGACGTTGTTCTTCTTTTGTCGTTTGTTTTGGTCTGTAGTCGGACCCTGCTCGTACTCTTGATGATTATGTAATGTACTGATGTGACTCTGATGTAGCTTGTGGCGAGTGTAAGCCAATTCTATTATATATCTCTTCTTTTCAGTACATGTACTTGTAACGATATCCATTCTTGCGACACGACAAGATGCGCTTCTATCCCCGACGAGGCCCTCGTGCCAAATTGAGGATAGGGTCACATCTTGGGCGTGACATATGCCCACATGTTTAGAGAGAGAGGTGTCGACAAAACAAGATACGGACATGCAGGCATCATGATCATAATCAGGACAACAATATCATCATATAATCTCTAATGCTAAAGTGACAATTCCTTCGCAAAGTAAAGTAAGGATCAAGAACCTTACTGAGAATTAACAACCAATAGCCTATAGTCATTGAAGCAATTGCAATTCATCATAACATCGGAAAGAGTCAAGTAAGAGCTTGTAAAGCAAATCCACATACTCAATCATCCTTTCGTCTTCTACAATTGCTACAACTCACGTGGTACTCATGAGATCAAAGTTTCAATCGGACACAGAGAAAGATAGGGGCTTATAGTTTCGCCTCCCAACTACTTACCTCAAGGGTAATGTCAACAATAATAATTCATGAGTACTTACTTCCAAGTTGACATATGAATATAGATCTTTCCCTAGCATATCACGTTAGCCAAGATAAAGGCGAAATAAGGAATTGGTGTAGATCACCATGACTCTTTCAAGGGTAAAAAGTAAAGGTACAAGATAGGCCCTTCGCAGAGGGAGGCAGAGGTTGTCATGCGCTTTTGATGTTTGTATGTGCGACCTCTTAGTTTGAAGGAAAGTCACTTTATATTGCCGCCTGTGATAAAGAACTTTATTATGCAGTCTGTTGCTTTTACGTCTTCCTCATCACATGTTCGTACAAAGCTTATTTTCCACACACTAATAGATCATACATTATTAGGGAGCAATTTTTATTGCTTGCACCGATGACAACTTACTTGAGGGATCTTATTCAATCCATAGGTAGGTATGGTGGACTCTCATGGAAAAACTGGGTTGAAGGTTTATGGATGCACAAGTAGTATCCCTACTTGGTGCGGAAGTTTTGGCTGATATGAGGTGGAAGCAATCGTCACATGCTAAGGGATCTCTAGACATATAATCATTGTTCAAAACCAAGCAAACATAATTCATTATGTTTTCTTCTTGTCCAACATCTACTTCTAAGCATGTAATAGTTTAGTGAGTGTTCACAATCATAGATGGTGTCAAAGAGGATATATTTATATGTGAACCTCTCCTTCTTTATCACTTCCTATTAATTACAACAATGACCAAGGTCCATGTTTGTCCACCCTCAACAAGTTTCAATCATCATTCTTTTTATATGTGAAGCCATCACTTCCCAAAAGATCATTACATGATCTTTCATGCTTTTGTTCTTTTATCATTCTCTTGATCATGGCATGAGGCAAGGCCCTTAACTAAGACACTCTTTATTATAAGGCTCACGAGCTCGAATACATCGGCGGTGACACAAAGCAAAACTCAAGCCTAAAACACTAAGAACTTTATTCTACTAGAGAAAGATAAAACCAAACAGGATCGAACTAAGAAAAGGTAAAGGCAAAAGATGTGATGGTGATACAATACCGGGGCAACTCCCCCCAAGCTTGGCATAAGCCAAGGGGATTGCCCGTACCCATGCTTAGTTGTCTTCCTTTGGAGGTGATGGTGGTGGAGTTATTGGAGAGGTCTTGAACTTGTTTAATTTCCTCTTGAGCATAAAATTCTGCTCCTTCAGATCATTCATTTCCTCTTCAAGCCTCAACAGCCTTTGGCATAATTCCTGCTTACTCTCCTACAAAATACGAGAAGGGATAAACAAAATCTTAGGCTTCTTCCTTGAGTCAGGGAGGATCGACTTCTTGAACTCCACATGCGTGTCTCCAAGTTGAGGTAGAGGAGCCTCCTCCTCATAGGAACTTGTTCCTTCCTTCCCCTTGGGATCATAATCTTCTTCCTCATCAGTGATCCAACCATAAGGATCTGAGTCCCCATAGACCTTGGGGTTAGCAAGGTAATCGGCCACATATCTCTCCCCTTCTGAATCTTGAGAAGACATCTTGCTCTAAATCTGCGGCAGGAACAAGCTCGAAACAAAAACAGAGGATAATTGCGTGATATGAGGTTCACACCTTTCGGGAGAATATATAATGATTTTTTTCCGACCAGAAGGAGTACTCCGCAAGAAAACGCAGTCCGGGAGGCACACGAGGTGGTCACAAGCCCCCCAAGCGCGACCAGGGGGTGGCCCACGCCTGGCAGGCTTGTCGCCTCCTCGTGCGCTTTCCGGACTACTTTAAATTTTTCTATTTTTCTAAAACTTCCAAAACGGAGATAAAATCCTACTGGAAAAGTTTTGGAGTCGGTTTACTTACCGAATCACATACCTCTTTGTTTTCGGAGTCTGAAATAGGCTGATAAATATCCCTTATGTACTCCTCCGGAGTTATGGTATTGATAATATTGCTTTCAACATTTATGGGAGTACCTGAGATATAATGCTTGATTCTTTTCCCATTTACCACTCTCGGAAAATTACCTTCCGTGTTCTTGATCTTGATGGCACCGGAACAATATACTTCCTCAACAATGTAAGGACCTTCCCATTTAGAGAGAAGCTTGCTTGCAAAAAATCTTAAACAAGAATTATATAGAAAGACATAATCACCTACATTGAACTCACGTTTTTGTATCCTTTTATCATGCCACCTCTTAACCTTTTCTTTAAACAACTTGGCATTCTCATGTGCCTGAGTTCTCCATTCATCAAGTGAGCTAATATCAAATAACTTCTTCTCACCAGCAAGTTTGAAATCAAAGTTGAGCTCTTTGATTGCCCAATAAGCCTTATGCTCTAGCTCAAGAGGTAAATGACATGCTTTACCGTAAACCATTTTGTACGGAGACATGCCCATGGGATTCTTATAAGCAGTTCTATAAGCCCACAATGCATCATCGAGCTTCTTAGACCAATTCTTTCTAGACCTATTGACAGTCTTTTCCAGAATTAGTTTAATCTCTCTATTACTTAGCTCTACTTGACCACTGGACTGAGGGTGATAGGGAGATGCAATTCTATGATTGACATCGTACTTAGCAAGTGTTTTACGGAAAACACCATGAATGAAATGTGAACCACCGTCGGTCATTAGATATCTAGGGACTCCAAATCTAGGGAAAATAACTTCTTTAAGCATTCTGATAGAGGTGTTGTGATCAACACTACTAGTTGGGATAGCTTCTACCCACTTAGCGACGTAATCAACAACAACTAGGATATGAGTATATGTCACATCCCTAACCCTTAAGCAAGACAGCATTGTGCTCATGTCTTCTTTGCATTTGCATCTAAGAAGTTTCAACAAAAACAACAAAGTGGCAAAGGAAAAACTCAAAACCCTAGCCACCATTTCAATTAAAGGAAATCTCAAACGAGTTCAAAATCAATGAACCCAAAATGGCCTCAAGAAATGTTCAAACTTTCTGATAAATCATGAAAGTAAATGAGCATTGGAGAAAACTATTTTCTTGACACTTTAAGCTTTTTGGAATAAATGCAAAATCCACTGGTTTCAAATTTAAAATTTGAAATCAGAAACTATAATTTTCCAAAAATGTTGAAAACCATGGTAATGAGTGGGGATGTTATAACAAATATTTCAGGAGGTCTAAAATAGTTTTTACTTTTTGTTTTGGAGCTGAATTAATTAGCAAAACAATAATTAGCAAAACAGAAAAACAAAAACAGAAAAAATGGAAAAACCTTACCTGTCGCCTAAGCCTGGCCCGGCCCATCTCCCCGCTCGTCCCCTCCCTCGCGCCAGTAGGCAGCAGGAGGTGGCTGCCGCCCCCTCCGGCGCGGCCACGCACCTGCATGCCTGCCTGGCCGCCGCCTCGCGCTGGCGACGACGGGGATAAGCTCCCCAGAGCCTCCCCTATCCATTCCCCGCCTCGGTTCTCCTCCTCCTCCCGGATCTCCTCCTCCTCCTTGCTGCCGCCATTAGAGCCGAGCTCAAGCTCGAGCTGCCCGTGCCCCTGGCCATAGGTTTCCCTCCCAGAGCACGCCATTAGCTCCGGCTCGTCGCCGACGCCTCTTCCGGCGACCCTAGCCTCCCCAGATGGTCCTGCCAGATCGGCCACTTCGCGAGCATGCTGTAGCTGCCAACCGCGTGCGTTTTGGTGCTGTGCAGCGCCGTCTAGGTTGCCTCCGGCGAGCCCTCCACCGCGGGTCTGGTCGCCGGCGACCACCCTCCGGTGGGCGTCGACGTGGCCGACCATTAGGGCGTAATCGCCCTCCCCTCAGTCGCTGCCAAAGGGCCCCACGCCTGGTCAAACCCCAATTAGGGGCTGGTCAGCGCGGGATTAGTCCTAGAGAGGCTGACCAATGGGGCCCACCCTGTCAGGTTTGACCTGAAAAGGTCGGCTGACCTGCTGACGTCAGCCTGATGCAATAAATAGAATTTCCAGTATAAAACTAATTCAGGAAATTGCTAAAAATTGTAAAAATCATAGAAATTAATCTGTAACTCCAATGAAAATAATTTATATATGAAAAAGTATCAGAAAAATTCAAGGATTCTGGTTATGCTATTTTCAACTATGTTTGAAAAAGTTATAGAACCCTAAATTGTGAAATAAGGAATAATTCAATTCTTTTAATCACTTTATAAATGGAATTTGCAAAAATATTCAAATTTCATTATATATGCAATGATCACACACTGCCCTAATTACAAATCAGTACCATAACATGACATTTCATGCATGTTAACATCAAGTTGATCTAAGCATCAGGTCGAATCAATTAAACCGGTATCCAAGAATACCCCGTTTGAATTGCTATTCGAATGTGATTCAAATCAACTCTAAACCTAATACATGTTGAAAATAATAACTTACCACTTGCATTCTCATGCCATGCTCATGCATCATTTTGAGTGCATATGATTGTTATTGAATGTTGCCATTCTTTTCGGTAGGCTCCGCACCCCCGGATTCCACCGAATATCCGTCTGACGGATATCGTTCCTCCTCTGAGCAACAAGGCAAGCAACCCTTTTGATCATCCCGATAATTCGTCGTAGTATACCTCGATGATATTCTCATCTACTCAAAGAATGAACAAGAACATGCCGAGCATCTAAGGCTGGTATTGATGAAACTTCGAGAGCATCGCCTTTATGCCAAATTTTCGAAATGTGAATTCTGGTTACCAGAAGTGACCTATCTAGGCCACGTAATCTCTGGTAAAGGTATTGCTGTCAATCCCGAGAGAGTTCAAGCTGTCCTTGATTGGACTCAACGTGAATCGGTTAAGCAAGTTAGGAGTTTTCTTGGTCTAGTGAGCTATTGTCGCCGCTTCGTCAAGAATTTCTCCAAGGTTGCAAAGGCTCTAACTGAACTCCTCAAGAAGGATAAAAAGTTCGAGTGGACACCACAGTGTGAGCATAGTTTTCAGGAACTGAAAAGACGCCTGACTTCCGCACCTGTGTTGCTACCACCAGATTTTTCTAAGGACTTTGTTATCTATTGCGACGCCTCGCGACAAGGATTAGGTTGCATTCTCATGCAAGATCGTCATGTGATCGCATACGCATCTCGACAGTTGCGTCCACATGAGGATAATTATCCCACACATGACCTTGAGCTTGCAGCTGTGGTCCATGCACTAAAAACCTGGCGACATTATCTTTTGGATAATCGTTGCGAAATATTCACTGATCACCAAAGTCTGAAATATATCTTCACCCAGCCGGATTTGAATCTCAGGCAAAGACGGTGGGTTGAGTTGATCTCGGATTACGACTTAGGGATAACTTACACCCCGGGGAAGGCAAATGTTATGGCCGATGCACTAAGTCGTAAATCTTATTGTAACAATTTGATGCTACAACAAGGTCAACCACATCTCCATGAGGACTTTCGAAAGTTGAATCTTCATATTGTCCCTCAAGGATTCCTTTCTACCCTGGTGGCGAAGCCTACTCCTAAGGATCAAATTATAGCTGGCCAAAAGCGTGACAAGGGTATATCACGGATCAAGGAGAATATTTTTAGCGGAAACGCTAAAGAATTTTCCATGAATGATCAAGGTGTTGTGTTCTTCCAGAATCGTTTAGTGGTTCCTAAGAACCCACATCTAAGGCAGTTAATCCTTAAAGAGGCTCATGATTCTCCTCTCACCATTCATCCCGGTAGTACTAAGATGTATCAGGACCTACGCCAGAGGTTCTGGTGGACTAGGATGAAGAGAGAAATTGCTGAGTTCGTTGCTAACTGCGACGTTTGTCGCCGAGTTAAGGCAGAACATCAAAGGCCTGCTGGCACCCTTCAACCTTTAGCTATTCCTGAATGGAAATGGGATAAAGTTAGCATGGATTTCATTACCGGATTTCCCAAGACCAAGAAAGGAAATAATGCTATCTTTGTGGTCATTGACCGTCTTTCCAAAGTGGCTCATTTTCTTCCTGTTCGTGAGAGTATAACAGCTAGCCAGCTAGCAGAGTTATATATCTCTCGAATAGTGTCTCTTCATGGTGTTCCCCTGGAAATTAACTCGGACCGTGGAAGTATCTTTACTTCTCGCTTCTGGGAAAGTTTTCAGAATGCCATGGGGACTCACTTATCTTTTAGCACTGCTTTCCATCCTCAATCAAGTGGTCAAGTAGAAAGAGTGAATCAAATCCTAGAAGATATGCTCCGAGCTTGTGTTATTTCGTTCGGTATGAATTGGGAGAAGTGCCTTCCATTCGCCGAATTCGCTTATAACAATAGTTATCAATCAAGCTTGGGAAAAGCCCCTTTTGAAGTTCTCTATGGACGAAGATGTCGAACCCCTCTTAATTGGTCAGAAACCGGAGAGAGGCAACTCTTTGGCCCGGACATGATCCAGGATGCAGAAGAGCAGGTTCACATTATTCGTGAAAAGTTGAAAACAGCCCAGTCTCGTCAAAAGAGCCAATATGATCGTCATCATAAGGCTGTGACCTTTGAAGTTGACGAGAAGGCTTACCTTCGGGTTACACCTTTGAAGGGTACCCATCGATTCGGTATCAAGGGCAAATTGGCTCCTCGTTACATTGGTCCTTTTCGCATTCTTGCCAAACGAGGAGAAGTTGCCTACCAGTTGGAACTTCCTCCGCATCTTTCCAAGGTTCATGATGTTTTCCATGTCTCGCAACTCAGGCGTTTCTTTTCGGATCCTATCCGTGAAGTGGACCACGAAACGCTTGATCTACAAGATAACCTTTCTTACCGAGAATACCCCGTGCGTATTCTTGATCAAGCTGAGCGAACCACTCGACGTCGAAACCTCAAGTTTCTTAAAGTTCAATGGTCAAATCATTCTGAAAAGGAGGCAACTTCGGAAAGAGAGGATCGTCTCCGACTTGAATATCTTGCGTTATTCCCGACGACTTCTAAATCTCGGGACGAGATTCTTTTGAGTGGGGGTGAGTTGTCACATCCCTAACCCTTAAGCAAGATAGCATTGTGCTCATGTCTTCTTTGCATTTGCATCTAAGAAGTTTCAACAAAAACAACAAAGTGGCAAAGGAAAAACTCAAAACCCTAGCCACCATTTCAATTAAAGGAAATCTCAAACTAGTTCAAAATCAATGAACCCAAAATGGCCTCAAGAAATGTTCAAACTTTCTGATAAATCAAGAAAGTAAATGAGCATTGGAGAAAACTATTTTCTTGACACTTTAAGCTTTTTGGAATAAATGCAAAAGCCACTGGTTTCAAATTTAAAATTTGAAATCAGAAACTATAATTTTCCAAAAATGTTGAAAACCATGGAAAGGAGTGGGGATGTTATAACAAATATTTCAGGAGGTCTAAAATAGTTTTTTACTTTTTGTTTTGGAGCTGAATTAATTAGCAAAACCATAATTAGCAAAACAGAAAAACAAAAAACAGAAAAAAATGGAAAAACCTTACCTGTCGCCTAAGCCTGGCCCGGCCCATCTCCCCGCTCGTCCCCTCCCTCGCGCCAGTAGGCAGCAGGAGGTGGCCGCCGCCCCCTCCGGCGCGGCCACGCCCCTGCGTGCCTGCCTGGCCGCTGCCTCGCGCTGGCGACGACGGGGATAAGCTCCCCAGAGCCTCCCCTATCCATTCCCCGCCTCGGTTCTCCTCCTCCTCCCGGATCTCCTCCTCCTCCTTGCTGCCGCCATTAGAGCCGAGCTCGAGCTCGAGCTGCCCGTGCCCCTGGCCATAGGTTTCCCTCCCACAGCACGCCATTAGCTCCGGCTCGTCGTCGACGCCTCTTCCGGCGACCCTAGCCTCCCCAGATGGTCCTGCCAGATCGGCCACTTCGCGAGCATGCTGTAGCTGCCAACCGCGTGCGTTTTGGTGCTGTGCAGCGCCGTCTAGGTCGCCTCCGGCGAGCCCTCCACCGCGGGTCTGGTCGCCGGCGACCACTCTCCGGTGGGCGTCGACGTGGCCGACCATTAGGGCGTAATCGCCCTCCCCTCAGTCGCTGCCAAAGGGCCCCACGCCTGGTCAAACCCCAATTAGGGGCTGGTCAGCGCGGGATTAGTCCTAGAGAGGCTGACCAGTGGGGCCCCCCTGTCAGGTTTGACCTGAACAGGTCGGCTGACCTGCTGACGTCAGCCTGATGCAATAAATAGAATTTCCAGTATAAAACTAATTCAGGAAATTGCTAAAAATTGTAAAAATCATAGAAATTAATCTGTAACTCCAATGAAAATAATTTATATATGAAAAAGTATCAGAAAAATTCAAGGATTCTGATTATGCTATTTTCAACTATGTTTGAAAAAGTTACAGAACCCTAAATTGTGAAATAAGGAATAATTCAATTCTTTTAATCACTTTATAAATGGAATTTGCAAAAATATTCAAATTTCATTATATATGCAATGATCACACACTGCCCTAATTACAAATCAGTACCATAACATGACATTTCATGCATGTTAACATCAAGTTGATCTGAGCATCAGGTCGAATCAATTAAACCGGTATCCGAGAATACCCCGTTTGAATTGCTATTCGAATTTGATTCAAATCAACTCTAAACCTAATACATGTTGAAAATAATAACTTACCACTTGCATTCTCATGCCATGCTCATGCATCATTTTGAGTGCATATGATTGTTATTGAATGTTGCCATTCTTTTCGGTAGGCTCCGCACCCCCGGATTCCACCGAATATCCGTCTGACGGATATCGTTCCTCCTCTGAGCAACAAGGCAAGCAACCCTTTTGATCATCCCGATAACTCCTATGTTCTTGCTCCTGCACCTATTCATTGCATTAGGATCAAATGCTTCAACTGCTTTTGCCACGATAGTTGGACCCACTTCCTTTGCATGACTTAACCTTGTCACAGTAAATAGCCGAACCTTGCAACCTAGCATACCTGGTAGTTGCTTGAGCTATGATGTGCCTTATCCTGCTATGCATGCTATGCTTAGAGTTGTGTATGGTCTGTCATCTGGGAGATGAACAGAAATGTGGAATGTGTTCGGTGAGCAAAGGTTGTGTGTTGAACTTGATTTGGTAAAGGTACCGGTGAAAGGTTGTGTAGGAGTACATGGCGGGTTGTTTCATTGGAACCATCCTTAGGAACTGAGTTCCGTGTATGTAATCCAAGATTAGATACTACCACATGCTGGGCCCTGAAATATGACCCCGCTCGGCCTATTAATCGCGTAGTACTCGGTCCAGGAGTTGCAAGTAGTTTCTGGTGTTTATAGTAATGCTGGAGGCCGTGCATGGTGCTGACCTGAGAGGTGGGCCGTGATGCGGTAGGCAGTGGCACGGTGTACCAAGTGGCACCCGGATGGTGGGCTAGGGAACCCTGCGCACATCGTTTGACGCCGTGGCGGAAACCTCGGCCGGACTTCCGTACGGGTTACTCTCAGATAGGCGATAAACCTGGACTAGGTACTAGTGTGGTTAACGGTCGTGGCCGACTCCCTCGCTGGGCTTCCGCTTGAAGGTTGCCGAGGTGCATGACGTGCAAATAGCGATAAGTGGCGAGAGCGTGTGTGACGAAGTACACCCCTGCAGGGTTATGATCTATTCGAATAGCCGCATCCGCGGATATGGACTACTTGGAGACATATGTTGTTCATAGATAATTTCAATGGCTACTCATAAAATTGTCAAGATAAGCGTGAGTGTCGTGGACGGCATTTCCGTATGGAGACGGAATGATTCCACGATAGTGTATTGTTGTGGTGTTAGTGGACTCGTGTGCGATAAATCAAGTTGTCAAAACTACTTTCAAAGTGCAAGTTGTCTAGCCACGAGTCAAATGCTGGCTTCCCGCATGAAACCCCACAATACCTTTTGATACCTTGCATGAGTAGTTAGTTCTCCTAAAGTCTTGCTGAGTACCTTCGTACTCATGTTTGCTTAATAAATGTTGCAGAGGTTGCTAATGACCCTAATGGAGGGTTCTTCGTAGACATCGACGACGACGAGTAGCTGGTGTCCCAGCTACGATCTGGCCCTACGTCGGCTCTGTAGTATAGTCAGGCCATCTGCCTTCTAGTTGCACTGTCTGTACCCAGGCAGTTTATAACTCTTCCGCTGGCTTGTATTGTATGACTACTATTATGGGTCGTGAGACCCTTAATGTGTAACATTATGTGTGTGGCTCTTCCGAGCCTCTTAAATAAAGCTTGTGTGTTTATGGTTATGTTGTGATGCCATCGATGTATCTATACATATCGGTATGCCATGTGTATGTGTGTCTTACTTGGTATGTATGGGGTTCGAATACCTAGTCGTGAACTTTAGTAGCACTCCTTACAAGGAAATGCCCCTTTGTGATCCAACGAGCCTTGGTAGTCCACTACTGCTCCGGACACATTGGTTGACCGGCATGTGTCCTTCTTAGCTGCTGTGTCTGTCCTCTTTGGGGAAATGTCACGCGACGTAATGGAGTCCTTGTAGCTTGCTACGACTCGTCTACGTTCGCTGATGACCGACACCTGCTTTGTTGGGTCATGTATGCCTGTCCTTGTGCGGAACTGCCACTTTGATTTATGACTAGACATGTCGATCCGGGTTCTTTGACATTGGATTGCTAGCGACACCTATCGCATACGTGAGTCAAAAGACACAAACGGTCCCGGCTAAGGTAAGGCTGCAGCCGTGGAGTTAACCGTGCGTGAGACCACAAAGAGATGCGATGTGTTACAGGCTGGATTCCTATGGCTTAGGGTCGGCGTCCCGACAGCGTTGGTATCAGAGCCTGACTGACTGTAGGATTACTAAGCCAAACTGGTCGAAGTTGAGTCTAGAATTTCTTAGTTATATATAAGGGAATTGTTTGTGGAAGGGAACGTAACACTCTTGTTCTCTTCTCAAGATATTCTATCCTGGTCATCCTCGTCTTTTCTGCGGGAATTAAGGACTAGGTTACTCATCTTCTCCTAGGCTCGTGTTTCCGATCGATAGCTTATAGGACTACGGGTTGAGAGATATTGGGTTTCTTTTATCCCGAGGAAGCAGGAAGTAAGTTGATGATCAGAGAGTTGAACTTGATCGTTGAGTGGTGACGCTATTTCATTTTGGGTTGTCTCAAAATTTGTTTTGAGCATTTACAGCCGTTATGCTGCCGAATTTTGCATTCAGAGCTCTAATGCTTTTGCATTACTCTCTATTTACAGATGCCTGGTCGTCCTTCTCGTCAGGTGGTACGTCTGACCAGGTGCATTGATGTGCCGGGTCATACGGCCATGCTGGCCAGGGTGATGTCGGTGTGCGGTTACCGCTGGTACCCCGAGTACACAGTGGAGGAACAGTACCGAGACTTCAACCAGAGCCAGTACATCTGCACTGTTAGGGTATTTCCGGACTACCCTGGAGCTGAGCAGCCAATCCATTGGTCCTATGGGTTGGGAGTCACTGTTGACATGGCAGTACAAGATGCTGCCTATTCAATGCTAACTATTATGAGAGCGAGACATGCACTGCTGCAGAATTCAGAGTTCTGCTATGTTCCGGCCTCTCAGCCTGGTGAAGAGGGATACCTCAGTGGAGTCTATTTTGATTCTTCTATGGAGGATCCACTACTGCAGTCCACTGTTGAGATGCTAGAGAACAGAGACAGGGATGCTCGTGCTCTCCGCATGGAGCTTTATGCTACCCGTGCCCGTCTGTGGACAGCTTTGACGCAGCTGGCACCGGTAGTCCAGACAGGGTATGGAGAGATGGAGATGCTGAACCCTGTTAGGACCCATCTTCCGGCCCACGTTGACTGGCCAGCTATAGGAGGAGTCACACCTCTTCGGGGACCCCTCTTACCACCAGTCAGGGGACCAAGGCCACATCCGTGTCCTTATGGATCCCAGGGATCTCAGGGTAGAGTGTTTCCTGATCCGCAGGTTGAGCTTCCAGGTCATGGAGGTAATCTCTATGAGATGTTCTATGCGGATGCCTGAGCTGTGAGTGGAAGGATAGTATGGTAGTAGCCGTACGTTCACAGTCCTGCGTGACTTGTGAAGTATGGTAGTAATGTGAAATGAATTCCGGAGGCCTAGATAAATAATGTATAGGAAGCTTGTAAGCCTCTGATGAGTAGTTTCACAATTCCAGTAGTTTGCTCTTCGGTTAAGGGTGTACTGAACTATGTAAGGGTGTGTATGAACCATGGTGTATATATAGCAGTTGCTTGTTACCATGCTGTTCGGATATTCATTTCCGCATTCCGTGTGTTCAGTACATTCTTAATCCATAGCTAGTATTGATATGATATTGGTCCAAGCTATGAGTTTGTTTGTCAGGATGGTGTTCACCAGGTTGAACCGTGCCCCTGCTCATGAGCAAGGTGAGGGTAGTCAAGCGTCGCAGGAAGACCTGCCTCACCCACCTTATCTGGTAGAAGTGATGCTTGAGGCAGAAAGAAACAAAAGGGAGACCAACCGACTGCTAGAGCGTATTGAGCAGAATACGGCTCGACAGCCTAGGAATGCTGCAGTGTCCCTCAATGACTTTGTGAAGCTGAATCCTCCAAAGTTTCATCATTCCGTCGATCCCCTCGACGCTAATGACTGGCTGTGCAGCATCTCACGCAAGATTCGCTCTGCGAATGTGTCTGAGGACGACAAGGTGACCTTCGCGACGTATTTCCTGGAAGGACCCGCCAATCTGTGGTGGGAGAATTTTGAAGCTATGCGTCCCGCTGAACCAGTGGCCACATGGGCAGACTTCAGCGCAGCTTTTCGTCTGCACCATATTCGAGAGGGCCTGATGGACAGAAAGATAGAGGAGTTTTGTGCCTTCACTCAGGGCAAGTTGTCTGTGGATGCCTATAGCCGCGAGTTCGGTAACCTCGCCCGCTATGCAACAGAGGAGGTGTCTACTGACGCCAAGAAGCAAGCAAGATTCCATAAGGGTCTGAGCCCTGAGCTCCGTCGAGACCTGCGCCTCCATGAGTGTGCAAGTTTTCAAGCCCTGGTCAACAAAGCGATCAGTGCGGAGACTGGTCATACTGACTTCGAAGCCACAAGGAAGCACTCCCGTGACTTTGGCTCATCTTCTGGTTCCGCGTTTCCAAAACGCAGGCTGTGGGTTCCAAACAGTTCTCTGCCGCCAAGATACACTCCGAGGCCATCCTACGTGGCGCCTCAGACGAATCAGGCCAACCCTCCAGCAAAAGCTTATGGTGGTCCAGCTAGCAATGCTGCACCACGTGCCAACCAGGTGATATGCTACAAGTGTGGAGAACCAGCGCATTATTCCCGTGAGTGTCCTCAGAATGTGGGTGCCAAGCAACCCGGAAAATCCGTCGGGCAGGCCAAGTCGGGCAAAGCTTATTATGTGAAGCCAACTCCTGCACGTGGCCGTGTGAACTATGTGTCAGCAGAAGAAGCTGTAGAGGATCCCGACGTCATGCTGGGTACGCTTCTTGTTAATCATCACCCAGCGTCCGTTCTCTTTGACACTGGGTCTTCTCATTCCTTCATTTCAGAAAGTTATGCACAGTTGCATAACATGTCATTTTGTGATATGCCAATTCCCATTGGTTGTCCAAACCCCTGGTAGTAAATGGCAAACCTCTAGGATAACCTATGACAATGAAATTCTAGTAGACGGGCTAGTTTTTCTAGCCTCATTGATAGCATTGAAATCTTCGGATATTAATATCATCTTGGGCATGGACTGGATGTCAGCTCACTATGCCAAGATTGATACTCACTCTAGAAATGTCCAGCTTACCCATCCCTCGGGTGAGATAGTAAATGTCTCTACTCGAGTTGCCAAATGCCAGTTCTATTCCTTAAATGCCAACCCTCTTCCGGAACTTGAAGACATTCCGGTAGTCCGTGACTTTCCGGATGTTTTTCCAGAGGAACTGCCAGGAATTCCACCTGACAGAGATGTAGAGTTTGTGATAGACCTTCTTCCGGGAACTGTCCCAATAGCCAGAAGACCTTATAAGATGGCACCCCTAGAGCTAGCCGAACTTAAGAAGCAACTAGATGAGGCCTTGAGCAAGGGTTTCATTCGTCCTAGCTCTTCTCCTTGGGCTTGTCCCGTCCTCTTCGTCAAGAAGAAAGACGGAATGGATCGGATGGTTGTAGATTACCGACCAGTTAACCTGGTCACCATTAAGAACAAGTATCCGCTCCCCAGGATCAACGACCTGTACGATCAGCTCGCTGGATCCTCAGTCTTCTCCAAAATGGATTTGAGGTTGGGATACCATCAAATCAAGATCAAGAACGGGGACATTCCAAAAACGGCCTTTGTTACTCGTTATGGCCAATATGAGTACACCGTTATGTCCTTCGGTTTAACCAATGCCCCAGCCACTTTCTCTCGACTGATGAATTCAATCTTTATGGAGTATTTGGATAAATTCGTCGTAGTATACCTCGATGATATTCTCATCTACTCAAAGAATGAACAAGAACATGCCGAGCATCTAAGGCTGGTATTGATGAAACTTCGAGAGCATCGCCTTTATGCCAAATTTTCGAAATGTGAATTCTGGTTACCAGAAGTGACCTATCTAGGCCACGTAATCTCTGGTAAAGGTATTGCTGTCAATCCCGAGAGAGTTCAAGCTGTCCTTGATTGGACTCAACGTGAATCGGTTAAGCAAGTTAGGAGTTTTCTTGGTCTAGTGAGCTATTGTCGCCGCTTCGTCAAGAATTTCTCCAAGGTTGCAAAGGCTCTAACTGAACTCCTCAAGAAGGATAAAAAGTTCGAGTGGACACCACAGTGTGAGCATAGTTTTCAGGAACTGAAAAGACGCCTGACTTCCGCACCTGTGTTGCTACCACCAGATTTTTCTAAGGACTTTGTTATCTATTGCGACGCCTCGCGACAAGGATTAGGTTGCATTCTCATGCAAGATCGTCATGTGATCGCATACGCATCTCGACAGTTGCGTCCACATGAGGATAATTATCCCACACATGACCTTGAGCTTGCAGCTGTGGTCCATGCACTAAAAACCTGGCGACATTATCTTTTGGATAATCGTTGCGAAATATTCACTGATCACCAAAGTCTGAAATATATCTTCACCCAGCCGGATTTGAATCTCAGGCAAAGACGGTGGGTTGAGTTGATCTCGGATTACGACTTAGGGATAACTTACACCCCGGGGAAGGCAAATGTTATGGCCGATGCACTAAGTCGTAAATCTTATTGTAACAATTTGATGCTACAACAAGGTCAACCACATCTCCATGAGGACTTTCGAAAGTTGAATCTTCATATTGTCCCTCAAGGATTCCTTTCTACCCTGGTGGCGAAGCCTACTCCTAAGGATCAAATTATAGCTGGCCAAAAGCGTGACAAGGGTATATCACGGATCAAGGAGAATATTTTTAGCGGAAACGCTAAAGAATTTTCCATGAATGATCAAGGTGTTGTGTTCTTCCAGAATCGTTTAGTGGTTCCTAAGAACCCACATCTAAGGCAGTTAATCCTTAAAGAGGCTCATGATTCTCCTCTCACCATTCATCCCGGTAGTACTAAGATGTATCAGGACCTACGCCAGAGGTTCTGGTGGACTAGGATGAAGAGAGAAATTGCTGAGTTCGTTGCTAACTGCGACGTTTGTCGCCGAGTTAAGGCAGAACATCAAAGGCCTGCTGGCACCCTTCAACCTTTAGCTATTCCTGAATGGAAATGGGATAAAGTTAGCATGGATTTCATTACCGGATTTCCCAAGACCAAGAAAGGAAATAATGCTATCTTTGTGGTCATTGACCGTCTTTCCAAAGTGGCTCATTTTCTTCCTGTTCGTGAGAGTATAACAGCTAGCCAGCTAGCAGAGTTATATATCTCTCGAATAGTGTCTCTTCATGGTGTTCCCCTGGAAATTAACTCGGACCGTGGAAGTATCTTTACTTCTCGCTTCTGGGAAAGTTTTCAGAATGCCATGGGGACTCACTTATCTTTTAGCACTGCTTTCCATCCTCAATCAAGTGGTCAAGTAGAAAGAGTGAATCAAATCCTAGAAGATATGCTCCGAGCTTGTGTTATTTCGTTCGGTATGAATTGGGAGAAGTGCCTTCCATTCGCCGAATTCGCTTATAACAATAGTTATCAATCAAGCTTGGGAAAAGCCCCTTTTGAAGTTCTCTATGGACGAAGATGTCGAACCCCTCTTAATTGGTCAGAAACCGGAGAGAGGCAACTCTTTGGCCCGGACATGATCCAGGATGCAGAAGAGCAGGTTCACATTATTCGTGAAAAGTTGAAAACAGCCCAGTCTCGTCAAAAGAGCCAATATGATCGTCATCATAAGGCTGTGACCTTTGAAGTTGACGAGAAGGCTTACCTTCGGGTTACACCTTTGAAGGGTACCCATCGATTCGGTATCAAGGGCAAATTGGCTCCTCGTTACATTGGTCCTTTTCGCATTCTTGCCAAACGAGGAGAAGTTGCCTACCAGTTGGAACTTCCTCCGCATCTTTCCAAGGTTCATGATGTTTTCCATGTCTCGCAACTCAGGCGTTTCTTTTCGGATCCTATCCGTGAAGTGGACCACGAAACGCTTGATCTACAAGATAACCTTTCTTACCGAGAATACCCCGTGCGTATTCTTGATCAAGCTGAGCGAACCACTCGACGTCGAAACCTCAAGTTTCTTAAAGTTCAATGGTCAAATCATTCTGAAAAGGAGGCAACTTCGGAAAGAGAGGATCGTCTCCGACTTGAATATCTTGCGTTATTCCCGACGACTTCTAAATCTCGGGACGAGATTCTTTTGAGTGGGGGTGAGTTGTCACATCCCTAACCCTTAAGCAAGATAGCATTGTGCTCATGTCTTCTTTGCATTTGCATCTAAGAAGTTTCAACAAAAACAACAAAGTGGCAAAGGAAAAACTCAAAACCCTAGCCACCATTTCAATTAAAGGAAATCTCAAACTAGTTCAAAATCAATGAACCCAAAATGGCCTCAAGAAATGTTCAAACTTTCTGATAAATCAAGAAAGTAAATGAGCATTGGAGAAAACTATTTTCTTGACACTTTAAGCTTTTTGGAATAAATGCAAAAGCCACTGGTTTCAAATTTAAAATTTGAAATCAGAAACTATAATTTTCCAAAAATGTTGAAAACCATGGAAAGGAGTGGGGATGTTATAACAAATATTTCAGGAGGTCTAAAATAGTTTTTTACTTTTTGTTTTGGAGCTGAATTAATTAGCAAAACCATAATTAGCAAAACAGAAAAACAAAAAACAGAAAAAAATGGAAAAACCTTACCTGTCGCCTAAGCCTGGCCCGGCCCATCTCCCCGCTCGTCCCCTCCCTCGCGCCAGTAGGCAGCAGGAGGTGGCCGCCGCCCCCTCCGGCGCGGCCACGCCCCTGCGTGCCTGCCTGGCCGCTGCCTCGCGCTGGCGACGACGGGGATAAGCTCCCCAGAGCCTCCCCTATCCATTCCCCGCCTCGGTTCTCCTCCTCCTCCCGGATCTCCTCCTCCTCCTTGCTGCCGCCATTAGAGCCGAGCTCGAGCTCGAGCTGCCCGTGCCCCTGGCCATAGGTTTCCCTCCCACAGCACGCCATTAGCTCCGGCTCGTCGTCGACGCCTCTTCCGGCGACCCTAGCCTCCCCAGATGGTCCTGCCAGATCGGCCACTTCGCGAGCATGCTGTAGCTGCCAACCGCGTGCGTTTTGGTGCTGTGCAGCGCCGTCTAGGTCGCCTCCGGCGAGCCCTCCACCGCGGGTCTGGTCGCCGGCGACCACTCTCCGGTGGGCGTCGACGTGGCCGACCATTAGGGCGTAATCGCCCTCCCCTCAGTCGCTGCCAAAGGGCCCCACGCCTGGTCAAACCCCAATTAGGGGCTGGTCAGCGCGGGATTAGTCCTAGAGAGGCTGACCAGTGGGGCCCCCCTGTCAGGTTTGACCTGAACAGGTCGGCTGACCTGCTGACGTCAGCCTGATGCAATAAATAGAATTTCCAGTATAAAACTAATTCAGGAAATTGCTAAAAATTGTAAAAATCATAGAAATTAATCTGTAACTCCAATGAAAATAATTTATATATGAAAAAGTATCAGAAAAATTCAAGGATTCTGATTATGCTATTTTCAACTATGTTTGAAAAAGTTACAGAACCCTAAATTGTGAAATAAGGAATAATTCAATTCTTTTAATCACTTTATAAATGGAATTTGCAAAAATATTCAAATTTCATTATATATGCAATGATCACACACTGCCCTAATTACAAATCAGTACCATAACATGACATTTCATGCATGTTAACATCAAGTTGATCTGAGCATCAGGTCGAATCAATTAAACCGGTATCCGAGAATACCCCGTTTGAATTGCTATTCGAATTTGATTCAAATCAACTCTAAACCTAATACATGTTGAAAATAATAACTTACCACTTGCATTCTCATGCCATGCTCATGCATCATTTTGAGTGCATATGATTGTTATTGAATGTTGCCATTCTTTTCGGTAGGCTCCGCACCCCCGGATTCCACCGAATATCCGTCTGACGGATATCGTTCCTCCTCTGAGCAACAAGGCAAGCAACCCTTTTGATCATCCCGATAACTCCTATGTTCTTGCTCCTGCACCTATTCATTGCATTAGGATCAAATGCTTCAACTGCTTTTGCCACGATAGTTGGACCCACTTCCTTTGCATGACTTAACCTTGTCACAGTAAATAGCCGAACCTTGCAACCTAGCATACCTGGTAGTTGCTTGAGCTATGATGTGCCTTATCCTGCTATGCATGCTATGCTTAGAGTTGTGTATGGTCTGTCATCTGGGAGATGAACAGAAATGTGGAATGTGTTCGGTGAGCAAAGGTTGTGTGTTGAACTTGATTTGGTAAAGGTACCGGTGAAAGGTTGTGTAGGAGTACATGGCGGGTTGTTTCATTGGAACCATCCTTAGGAACTGAGTTCCGTGTATGTAATCCAAGATTAGATACTACCACATGCTGGGCCCTGAAATATGACCCCGCTCGGCCTATTAATCGCGTAGTACTCGGTCCAGGAGTTGCAAGTAGTTTCTGGTGTTTATAGTAATGCTGGAGGCCGTGCATGGTGCTGACCTGAGAGGTGGGCCGTGATGCGGTAGGCAGTGGCACGGTGTACCAAGTGGCACCCGGATGGTGGGCTAGGGAACCCTGCGCACATCGTTTGACGCCGTGGCGGAAACCTCGGCCGGACTTCCGTACGGGTTACTCTCAGATAGGTGATAAACCTGGACTAGGTACTAGTGTGGTTAACGGTCGTGGCCGACTCCCTCGCTGGGCTTCCGCTTGAAGGTTGCCGAGGTGCATGACGTGCAAATAGCGATAAGTGGCGAGAGCGTGTGTGATGAAGTACACCCCTGCAGGGTTATGATCTATTCGAATAGCCGCATCCGCGGATATGGACTACTTGGAGACATATGTTGTTCATAGATAATTTCAATGGCTACTCATAAAATTGTCAAGATAAGCGTGAGTGTCGTGGACGGCATTTCCGTATGGAGACGGAATGATTCCACGATAGTGTATTGTTGTGGTGTTAGTGGACTCGTGTGCGATAAATCAAGTTGTCAAAACTACTTTCAAAGTGCAAGTTGTCTAGCCACGAGTCAAATGCTGGCTTCCCGCATGAAACCCCACAATACCTTTTGATACCTTGCATGAGTAGTTAGTTCTCCTAAAGTCTTGCTGAGTACCTTCGTACTCATGTTTGCTTAATAAATGTTGCAGAGGTTTCTAATGACCCTAATGGAGGGTTCTTCGTAGACATCGACGACGACGAGTAGCTGGTGTCCCAGCTACGATCTGGCCCTACGTCGGCTCTGTAGTATAGTCAGGCCATGTCCCTTCTAGTTGCATTGTCTGTACCCAGACAATTTATACCTCTTCCGCTGGCTTGTATTGTATGACTACTATTATGGGTCGTGAGACCCTTAATGTGTAATATTATGTGTGTGGCTCTTCCGAGCCTCTTAAATAAAGCTTGTGTGTTTATGGTTATGTTGTGATGCCATCGATGTATCTATACATATCGGTATGCCATGCGTACGTGTGTCTTACTTGGTATGTATGGGGTTCGAATACCTAGTCGTGAACTTTAGTAGCACTCCTTACAAGGAAATGCCCCTTTGTCATCCAACGAGCCTTGGTAGTCCGTTACTGCTCCGGACACATTGGTTGACCGGCATGTGTCCTTCTTAGCTGCTGTGTCTGTCCTCTTTGGGGAAATGTCACGCGACGTAATGGAGTCCTTGTAGCTTGCTACGACTCGTCTACGTTCGCTGATGACCGACACCTGCTTTGTTGGGTCATGTATGCCTGTCCTTGTGCGGAACTGCCACTTTGATTTATGACTAGACATGTCGATCCGGGTTCTTTGACATTGGATTGCTAGCGACACCTATCGCATATGTGAGTCAAAAGACGCAAACGGTCCCGGCTAAGGTAAGGCTGCAGCGGTGGAGTTAACCGTGCGTGAGACCACAAAGAGATGCGATGTGTTACAGGCTGGATTCCTATGGCTTAGGATCGGGGTCCCGACAGTATACCCGTTGGATTTTGGAAAAGGTCCCATATAATCAAAGCCCCAAACATAAAATGGTTCAATGACAAGTGAATAATTCATAGGCATTTCCTAACGTTTACTGATATTACCTATTCTTTGACATTCGTCACAAGACAAGACAAACTTACGGGCATCCTTGAAGAGAGTGGGCCAATAGAAACCTGATTGCAATACCTTGTGTGCAGTTCTATCTCCCGCATGGTGTCCTCCGTAAGCCTTAGAGTGACACTTCTGTAGGATCTGTCCCTGTTCGTGTTTAGTTACACAACGTCTAATAATACCATCTACTCCTTCCTTATAAAGGTGAGGATCATCCCAAAGTAATGTCTCAAATCAAAGAAGAATTTCTTCTTTCGCTGGTATGTGAAACTAGGTGGTATATATTTGGCAACGATGTAATTTGCATAATCAGCATACCACGGTGTACTACGTGAAGTATTGATGACATTCAATTGCTCATCAGGAAAGCTATCATCAATAGGTTGTGGGTCATCAAGAATATTCTCCAACCTAGACAAGTTATCTGCTACGGGGTTCTCAGCACCCTTCCTATCGACAACATGCAAATCAAATTCTTGTAGCAAGAGAACCCATCTGATAAGTCTAGGCTTAGCGTCTTTATTTTCCATGAGATACTTAATAGCAGCGTGATCAGTGTGAATATTGACTTTGGAATCAACTATGTAAGATCTGAAATTTTCACATGCAAACACGACTGCTAAAAATTCCTTTTCAGCAGTAGCATAGTTTCTTTGGGCACTGTCTAGAGTTTTACTAGCATAGTGAATAACATTCAACTTCTTATCAACTCTTTGTCCTAGGACAGCACCAACAACATAATCACTAGCATCACACATGATTTCAAAAGGTAAGTTCCAATCAGGTGGTTGAACAATAGGTATAGTTATCAAGGCCTTTTTAAGTATTTTGAAGGCTTCCTCACAATCATCGTCAAAAACAAAAGGAATATCCTTTTGCAAGAGATTGGTAAGAGGCCTATAAATCTTAGAAAAGTCCTTAATGAACCTTCTATAGAAACCAGCATGACCAAGGAAACTTTTTATACCTTTGATATCTGTAGGGCATGGCATTTTCTCGATCGCATCTACCTTAGCCTTATCGACTTCAATACCTCTTTCAGAAATTTTATGTCCTAAGACGATGCTTTCATTAACCATAAAGTGGCACTTCTCCCAATTCAAGACAAGGTTGGTATCTTTACATCCCTGCAAGACTCGATCAAGGTTGTTGAGGCAATCATCAAAAGAAGACCCGTAAACGGAGAAGTCATCCATGAAAACCTCAACAATCTTTTCACAAAAGTCAGAGAATATAGCCATCATACATCTTCGAAAGGTAGCAGGTGCATTACATAAGCCAAACGGCATACGTCTATAAGCAAAGGTACCGAAAGGGCAGGTGAAAGTGGTTTTCTCCTTATCAGATTGTGCAACTGGTATTTGGGAGAAACCAGAATAACCATCTAGAAAGAAGAAGTGTGTGTGTGTGTTTAGACAGTCTTTCTAGCATTTGGTCGATAAAATGCAGAGGGTAATGATCTTTCCTAGTGGCTTTATTCAATTTCCTAAAATCAATCACCATCCTATAGCCAGTGATAATCCTCTGTGGGATCAATTCATCTTTATCATTAGGGACAACGGTAATACCTCCCTTCTTAGGGACTCAATGCACCGGACTCACCCAATCACTATGGGTAACAAGATAGATAATACCCGCTTCCAGGAGCTTTAGTATTTCTTTTCTTACTACCTCTTTCATCTTAGGATTTAATCTACGTTGATGATCAGTGACTGGTTTGGAATCAGGATCGATTTTAATCTTGTGCTGGCATAGAGTGGGACAAATGCCCTTAAGATCATCAAGAGTATATCCAATAGCAGCACGGTGCTTCCTTAGAGTTTTTAGTAACTTCTTTTCTTCATGCTCTGAGAGGCTAGCAGTAATAATAACAGGATATATCTCTTTTTCATCGATACAAGCATACTTAAGAGTATCAGGCAACTGTTTAAGCTCGAACACAGGATCACCCTTTGGTGGGGGTGGATCTCTAAGCAGTTCAACAGGCAAATTATTCTTAAGGATAGGATATTGTTCAAAGATAACTCTATCTATCTCATCCCTTTCATCCATATGCATATCATTTTCATGCTCAAGCAAGTATTGCTCTAAAGGATCAGTAGGAGGCACAACAATAGAAGCTAGGGCAATAATTTCATCCTTACTAGGCAACTCTTTTTCATGAGGTTGTCTACCAAACTTGGAGAAATTGAACTCATGTGACACTCCTTCAAAGCCAACAGTGACAATTTGCTTCTCACAGTCAATATGAGCATTGACAGTATTGAGAAAAGGTCTACCAAATATGATGGACAAAAGCTATCTTGTGTGGTAGCAAGAACGAGAAAATCAGCAGGCTACTTCATTTTACCACACAAGACTTCAACATCTCTAGCAATTCCCAAAGGGCAGATAGTATCTCTATTGGCAAGCTGAATAGTGACATCAATAGGTTCCATCTCAACTCGTGCAATCTCGTCTTTAATTTCATCATATAAGGATTGAGGTATTTCACTAACACTAGCACCCACGTCACATAAACCACGATAATAATGATCTCCTATCTTAACAGAAACAACAGGCGTGCCAACAACAGGCCTATGTTTGTCTCTAGCATGTGGTTTAGCAATTCTAGCAGCATCTTCACAGAAGTGAATATCATGGCCATCAACATTGTCGGATAGGAGATCTTTGATAATAGAATGCTAGGTTCAACTCTAGTTTTCTCAGGGGGTGCAGGTGTTCTAATGTAGCCCCTACGTATCACAGTTGAAACTTTAGAATGATCCTTTATCCTAATAGGGAAAGGTGGTTTCTCAATGTAAGCACTAGGAACAATAGGATCATTATAAGCAATGACTTCCTCTTCAACTGGATTGGGTTGAACTACATTGACTTCTAAGGGAGGATGATATTTGAACCACTTTTCTTTAGGGAGATCAATATGAGCAGCAAATGATTCACACAATGAAGCTACTATCTCAGAGTCAAGTCCATATTTAGCGCTAAAATCACAAAAAGTATCTGTTTCAACAAAGGATTTAACGCAATCAAACTTGAAATTCATACCTGACTCCTTACCTTCATAAAACTCCCAATCTTCAGAGTTGCGTTTAACTCTTTCCAATAAATTCCATCTGAAGTCAATATCTCTCTTCATAAAAGAACTGGCACAAGAAGTGTCAAGCATGGTGCAATCATCATGAGAAAGTCGAGCATAGAAGTTCTGAATGATAATTTCTCTCGAGAGCTCATGGTTGGGGCATGAATATAGCATTGATTTAAGCCTCCCCCAAGATTGAGCGATGCTTTCTCTGTCACGAGGCCAAAAATTATAAATATAATTCCGATCACGATGTACTAGATGGATAGGATAAAACTTTTGATGAAATTCCAATTTCAACCGGTTGTAGTTCCATGGTCCAGTATCATCACATAGCCTATACCATGTCAATGCTTTATCCCTCAAAGATAAGGGAAAGACCTTCTTATTGACCTCATCCTCGAGCAAACCTGCAAGCTTAAATAAACCACAAACTTCATCTACATAGATTAGATGGAAGTCGGGATGTGATGTTCCATCTCCTGTAAAAGGATTAGCCAGCCGTTTCTCAAGCATACCCGGAGGAAATTCATAGCAAATATTTTCAGTAGGTGCAGCATGTTGAGGAGCAACTCCTTATGCTTCCGTTCGAGGTGAAGATACCCCGAACAAGCTCCTCAAAGGATTAGTTTCCATAGTGACTAGTGTCAATAAATTTCAGCACACTATATAAATGTTTCCTTACCAAATTCCACTTACCAAAGGCGCTTCACTCCCCGGCAGCGGCGCCAGAAAAGAGTCTTGATGACCCACAAGTGTAGGGGATCTATCATAGTCCTTTCGATAAGTAACAGTGTCGAACCCAACGAGGTTCAGAAGGATCTGACAAGTGGTTTTCAGCAAGGTATTCTCTGCAAGCACTGAAATTATTAGTAACAGATGGTTGTGTGGTAAGATGATTCGTAGCAAGTAGCAAGTAACAATAGTAACAACGGTGCAGCAAAGTGGCCCAATCCCTTTTGTAGCAAGGGACAAGCCTGGAGAAACTCTTATAGGAGGTAAAGCGCTCCCGAGGACACACGGGAATTTCTGTCAAGCTAGTTTTCGTCATGTTCATATGATTCGCGTTCGCTACTTTGATAGTTTGATATGTGGGTGGACCGGCGCTTGGGTACTGCCCTTACTTGGACAACCATCCCACTTATGATTAACCCCTCTCGCAAGCATCCGCAACTACAAAATAAGAATTAAGACAAAGTCTAACCATAGCATTAAACTAGTGGATCAAAATCAGCCTCTTACGAAGCATCGCATAAACTAGGGTTTAAGCTTCCTGGTAGGTCGCGCCTAGCAGGCTTGTGGCCTCCTGGTGGCTCCCCTCTGGTACTTCTTCCGCCCAGTATTTTTTATAAATTCCAAAATAATTCCTCGTTGATTTTCACGGCTTTTGGAGTTGCACAGAATAGGTATCTCAAACTTGCTCCTTTTTCAGGCCAGAATTCCAGCTGCTGGCATTCTCCCTCTTCATGTAAACCTTGCAAAATAAGAGAGACAAGGCATAAGTATTGTACCGTGAAGTGTAATAACAGCCCATAAAGCAATAAATATCAACATGAAAGCATGATGCAAAATGGACGTATCAGAAGGCGCCACTGATTTCGTTGCCAATACCAACACTGGGAACGGGAACCAGCGCAAGAAGAAAAGGGGCTTCAGCGGGAAAAAGCCACACACCTATCACGAGATGCTGAAGGGCCCCTGCCCACAACATACCACCGCATAAGGTCCATCCACCCATTCTTGGGAAGACTGTTATGTGATGCATGAGTTTCATGCCAAAGCGCTCAAAAACGGGCAAGGAGGCAATCATGGCGGACACCCGGATCAGTTCGGTCCGGGCGGCTTACACAAAAACCCGATTGGTGGTTTTCCTAACCCAGGCCCACAGGGTGGGGGCTGGCTAATGCTAGGCAGTATCAGGTCCAGAACAGTCAACAATATAATGCGCATGGCGGTTTTCAACAACAACTTCCACAAGGCGGCTCCGAGCAGCAGAATGACAGCGGTGTCTTCCAGAAAAATCCTAAGCAATTGAACAACGAGCAGTATCACGTGTTCACCATGAGCACTTGCAAAAGGGACCAAAAGGTTAGGCACAGAACCTTCAGCGTCATTGAGCCGGCGCTCCCCAGGTACCTCAACTGGTCTGAGCAGCCTATTGTTTGGAGTAGGGAGGATCACCCGCCCCGGGTTGACAACCCTAACGACTTAGCTTTGGTCGTGGCGCCACAGGTAGTGGGTTATACCCTCTGTAAGGTCCTCATGGACGGAGGCAACAACATCAACATCTTATACTACGATACTTTTCGACGAATGAATTTCTCGGAAGGCGATTTGATGCCATCCTCCATGGTCTTCCACAACATTGTCCCGGGTAAGTCGGCATACCCTGTTGGGCGGATCAAGCTTAATGTGGCCTTTGGCACGGAGTCTAACTACAGGAGCGAGTCCCTCATGTTTGAGGTGGTCAAGATCAAGAGTCCTTACTGCGCGCTTTTCAGTCGGCCGGCTTACGTTCGTTTCATGGCCCGCCCATGCTATGTCTACCTCAAGCTCAAGATGCCAGGCCCTAAAGGAACTATCACGATCAGTGGACACCGGTAGATAGCTCAAGAATGCGAAGAGGGAGACACATCTTATGCTGAGTCGGCTTGCGCATCTGAGGAACTCAAGTTTCATCAGGCCAATGTTGACCCGGCGAACATGACTCCGCTCAAGAAACTGACGATTGATTCAGAACAACCACTCAAGTTCAGGCCAACAAACGACACTAAGTTGGTGGATTTCACGCCCGGCGACTCTTCCAAGCAATTCACCATTGGGACCGGTCTGGATCCCAAATAGGAAAGCGCGCTCATCGAATTCATCCGTTAGAATCAGGACATCTTTGCATGGAAACCTTCAGACATGCCTGGTGTACCAAGAGAATTCGCTGAGCACCACCTTAACATTGATCCTAAGAGAATTCGGTTCGGCAGTATCTTCGCCGGTTTAACGAAGAAAGGCGTAAAGCGATTGGGGAGGAAGTAGCCCGGCTTTTGGCCGCTGGTTTCATTGTGGAGGTTTTTCATCCAGAATGGTTGGCTAATCCGGTTCTGGTACTCAATAAGAATGGTACTTTCTGCATGTGCATTGACTACACCGACCTCAACAAAGCTTGCCCAAAAGATCCGTTCGCCCTCCCTCGTATTGATCAAATCATTGACTCTACAGCAGGTTGCGAACGACTGTGTTTTTTGGATGCATACTCTGGTTACCACCAGATTAAAATAGCTTTGGAGGATCAGGAGAAGACGTCGTTCATAACTCCCTTGGGTGCCTTTTGTTATGTGTCTATGCCATTTGGGCTCAAGAGCGCAGGGGCGACTTATCAACGCTGCATCCATAATTGCCTACACAGCCAAATTGGGCGCAATGTTCATGCCTATGTTGATGACATAGTGGTGATATCCCAGAAGAAAGAGTCACTCTTGGAAGACCTTAAGGAGACTTTTGACAATTTACGCGTGTATCAGATGAGGCTTAACCCGAGCAAGTGTGTTTTTGGTGTTCCTGCAGGGAAGTTATTGGGCTTCTTGGTGTCAGAACTAGGCATTGAGGCTAACCCGGACAAAATCAAGGCGATTACTTCACTCGGTAAGCCGGCCAATATCAACCAAGTTCAGTGCATGGCGGGTCGTATTGCAGCTCTAAGCCGTTTCATAAGTCGCATTGGGGAGAAGGCCATCCCTCTTTATTAGCTGCTCAAGAAAACATACCGTTTTATCTGGACGGATGAGGCCAATGAAGCTTTCGAAGCCTTGAGGAAACAATTGGCTAAGCCACCCGTTTTACCCGCTCCTGTTGTCAAAGAGCCGATGCTCCTGTACATTGCTACCAACTCTACAGCAGTAAGCCTTGCGGTAGTTGTCGATCGCAAGGAAGAGGGAAAGGAATATCCGGTTCAAAGGCCGGTATACTTTATCAGCGAAGTCTTGACACTTTCCAAACATCGTTATCCACACTGGCAGAAGTTGGTTTTCGGGATCTTCATGGTGAGTCGGAAACTGAAACATTATTTCCAGGAGCACCTGATCACATTAGTCAGCTCAACGCCGCTTGGCGACATCATACAAAACCGTGAAGCAACTTGGCGAATTGCTAAGTGGTCCATCGAGCTTGGTGCTCACCATGTGAGATATACGCCCCACACGGCTATTAAGTCTCAGGTCTTAGTGGATTTCATCAATGATTGGACCGAGCTACAAATTCCAGAAGATAGACCTCATCACACGTATTGGACTATCCATTTTGACGGGTCTAGACAGTTGGAAGGCTCGGGGGCTGGTGTGGTATTAACTTCACCTCAGGGTAACAAATTTTGCTATGTCCTCCGGTTCATGTTTCCGTGTACTAACAACGCGGCGGAATAAGAAGCTTTTCTCCATGGGCTTAGAATTGCCAAAGAGATGAACCTTAGTCGAGTCAGATGCCTGGGCAACTTAGATTTGGTGGCACAACAAGTCTCTGGAACATGGGATTCCATAGATCCTTTGATGGCGGCTTATAGGCGTGTTGTGTCAGATGTGGCGGGTCACTTTCATGGTTATCAGGTAGATCATACTGATCGTCGACACAATGAGGCAGCTGATGCTCTTTCACAACTGGAGTCGTAGCGTAAGCCGGTTCCCCCTAACGTCTTTTTGGATATTCTGCATAACCAGTTGGTGAAATTGCCTTCTGAGGAGGATATAGCAGTTCGTGACCCCGAGTTTCAACTTGTGGCGGCTCTCCGTGCCACTCCGGATTGGGCGGCCCCTTACATGGCATATCTGGCGCGAGGCGAGTTACCCGCTGATGAGTTGCTGGCCCGCCATGTTATCCGGCGATGCAAATCCATGGTTATACATAAAGGCGAGTTGCACAAGCGAAGCACTTCTGGAGTCTTTCAAAGGTGCATCTCGTCTGAAGAAGGGTGTGCGATTATTAATGAGATTCATGCGGGTGATTGTGGTCATCATGCCGGGTCACTCTCTTTGGTATCCGAAGCCTTTAGGCATGGATTCTACTTGTTAACAACTCATGCAGATGCTGAGGACATAGTGCGCAGATGTGATGGATGCCAAAAGTTTGGACGTCAGATGCATGTGCCGGCTCAGGAACTGCGGATGATCCCAATTACATGGCCTTTTGCGGTCTGGGGACTGGACATGGTTGGCCCCTTCAAGATGTCATCCAACAAAAGACTCACCTACTGGTGGCGGTTGACAAGTTTACCAAGTGGGTTGAAGCAGAGCTGGTCAGTAGTTGCGATGCAGACATGGCCGTCAAGTTCCTCAAGAAGTTGATTTTTGACTTCGGGTATCCTCATAGTATCATTACTGATAATGGTACTAATCTATCCAAAGGCGCCATGCAAGAATTTTGTGAGAAAGAGCACATCTGGCTTTATGACTCTGCAGTCGCGCACCCCCAATCCAACGGACAGGCGGAGAGGGCGAATCAAGAAATTTTGCGCGGGATCAAGCCCCGGCTTATGGTTCCTCTGGAACATACCCCGGGATGTTGGGTTTAAGAGCTACCTTCGGTTTTCTGGAGCATCAATACTACCCCTAATCGATCTACTAGTTACACACCCTTTTTATTGGTTTATGCAGCTGAGGCGGTGTTACCAAGTGACATCAGGCATGCCTCGCCACGAGTCACCACTTATGTAGAGAAAGACAATGAGCTGGCGCGTTGACTCGCACTCTCTGGAAATAGCTAGACGAATGTTGTTCTCGATTGCTCAACAATTAGAAATTGTCTTGCAATAACCCACCAACGCGTGGGATCGAGGCAGTTTTCGAGGGTAGAGTATTCAACCCAAATTTGTTGATTCGCCGGACAGGAAGTGAGAGTATACTCTCAAGTATTAGCAACTGAATGTGTCAGATTCAACCACACCTGAAAGATTAGTATCTGCAAGCAAAGTATCAAAAGCAAAGTATTATGATATCAACGGTGTCAGAAACGATCTGTTGACACGGCACACTATTTCTAACGGTCGTATCAATGGCGCTAGCCGTTGCCCGTTGACGGAAATTGTCTTTTCCCGTCAACGTTGAGCGAATCAGAATTGTAGCAGGTAGCAGCAGTGTAGCGAGTAGCAGCAGTGGAAAGAAACGGCAGTAGTGACAGCAGTAGCAAATAGCAACACTAGCAAGTAACAAGAGTAGCAAGTAGCAACAGTAGCAAGTAACAACAAAGCAAGTAACAGTAGCAGCAACAGTAGTAACAGCAGAGCAACAGTAGTAACAACAGCAGTGGGACAAACTCGTAGGCAATGGGTCGGTGATTTGTTTGGATGATATTCATCATGCAACACTTATAACACGGAGAGATATATGGCTAGCTCTCGTTCGTCAATGTGATGTAGGCATGCATTCCGTGTGTCGTCATACGTGCTTAGGGAAAATAACTTGCATGACATCTATTGTCCATCCCTCCCGTGGCAGCGTGGTCCAAAAGGAAACTACGGGATATTAAGGTTCTCCTTTTAATAAAGAACCAGACCAACGCATTAGCACCTGGTGAACACATGAACTCCTCAAACTATGGTCATCACCGGGAGTGGTTCCGGTTATTGTCACTCCGGGGTTGCCGGGTCATAACACATAGTAGGTAACTACAACTTGCAAGATCGGATCTAAAACACACATATATTGGTGACAACATAATAATTTCATACGTGAAATCATGGAACTCGGGCCCTAGTGACAAGCATTAAGCATGGCAAAGTAGTAGCAACATCAATCTCAGAACATAGTTGTAGCGACCCGACTCAAAACGAGTCAAGCCTCTGTGTTTCTGTGCCATCCCTGGATCAGTATGCTGGCACACACAGTACATTAATGTATATATCAAAGTGCAATCACATGCAAATAGCGTAAAACTGATATATACCTTAAATATCTCAGCGGAAGCGGTCAAGGGAGTGGAGTCCCAATAAACACCAACGGCAAGTTGAGTGTAGACCGTAACCCTGAATCATACTCTTACTCGTCGAAGAAAAATATCTGCAACATAAGACGTTGCAGCCGTGTAGGTCAGCATATTGAATATGCCGGCAAGTCACATAATAGAGGGGGTGAAAAGTAATCATCCTAAAGCAAATGAGTTCTAACAAGTCTCGAGGCTTCTTAGCTTTTGCTTTTTCTCCTTGGATTTCCGGCTTCCTTCCTGAGCACATGTATTTGTGGTGGCCAAATTCCATACACTTGTAACATATGACATGACTCAGGTCTATATCTGCAGAGATTTGGCTCTTCCGAGGGTACTTTTTCTTCTTTCTGGACTCCTTCATTTTGGCTAGTTCTTCTATTTCAAGTGGATCAAACTCCACTTTTTCCGTCGGGAAGTTTCCCAGATACTCTGGGCTTCCCTTCGTGCAATCATGTGAATAATGTCCTTCTTCTCCACATGAGTAGCATGCATTGGAGAAAAATCTGGTCAGACCTTGTCCATCAGGGTCTTCAATATTTTCGTTCATCACCGGTCCTTTTAGAATCTTCTTCTTGAGGGTTTCCGTCACTGCATCTTTCTGCTGCTTGACAACTTGTTGCACCTTGGGGTAAATGTGACACTGAGCTGGGTAGTGGGTGGTCCCTTCACAAAGGAAACAAGTCACCTGACTACTTGGGCACTCCTCAGCTGGGTGCTTTTCTTCACAATGAGTGCATCCATCCTTGTGTTCTTCCTGGGTGTGTCCTATTTCTCCACAGATCTTGCATGCACAAGTCTTCTCCTTCGGATTATCATAGCACTTTTGAATAAGACGGGATCTTAACAAAGTCTTCTTGAATTCGTCCCAAGTTTCTGCTCCACTAAATCCTTGTATGGCATGGTGCGTTTTCCACCAGATTGCAGCACTTTGTGTAAAGTACTGAAGAGCGTGTTCCACTTCATACTTCCTTGAGATCAAGTTGCTCCCGAAGTGGTTCTCCATGTTCTGAATCCATATTTCAGCTTCCAGCTGGGTCATTGGTCCAGAGACTACAAGTCCAGCTTCATACTCCATCTGGTAGGGTTGAGGTTTTGGGGATGAGACGGGTAAGAGAGGGAGGGAGATGCACACAATACAAACAATATTTTTGAGAATAGGTTTTATTTGTGGCCGTCGGAAAACACACACCAATGACGGCTTACAAATCATCGTATCTAACGTGAGTATATAAAAGGGGTTTGGACTTCTAATGGCCATATAATTATTTGAACACTTCAGGGTCTTCGAGTTCTTCGGGTCTTGAGAGTCTACTGTTGGTGTAGCTTCAATTCTTCAAATGCATGATGAAATCCTCTTTACTTTGAAGTGGGACTCAGTTGATCCTTCATGTGGTCAAAGGGGTAAGGGTATTGTCTAACTATTGGAGGTGAGAGGGAACATTCGATGAAATCAGAAGAGATGAGAAGTAAAAGATGTTGTTGAAAATAAATTTTTTGAGAGATCCTTTCCTAAGCAATTTCCAGTTTCTAGGGTCACGTCCTACAGTCAACATGTGCTCTGATACCATTTCTGTAGCGACCCGACTCAAAACGAGTCAAGCCTCTGTGTTTCTGTGCCATCCCTGGATCAGTATGCTGGCACACACAGTACATCAATGTATATATCAAAGTGCAATCACATGCAAATAGCGTAAAACTGATATATACCTTAAATATCTCATCGGAAGCGGTCAAGGGAGTGGAGTCCCAATAAACACCAACGGCAAGTTGAGTGTAGACCGTAACCCTGAATCGTACTCTTACTCGTCGAAGAAAAATATCTGCAACATAAGACGTTGCAGCCGTGTAGGTCAGCATATTGAATATGCCGGCAAGTCACATAAGAGAGGGGTGAAAAGTAATCATCTATACTATATGCATATATGGTAGGTGGGGCTATAAGTTTTTTAGCGAAAAGCAAGTTTTCTCCTACATCAAGAGAGGGGCTAAAAGAAAAATATTACTACGATGTTGGTTGTTAATGAGATGGTTCCGCCAACCAGTTATCATACCCAAGTTATCAATATTACCCTCATCAAGTATATATAATGGTGTTGAGAAATCTAGATAACTTCAGTTCCTTTGGCTCAAGTTGTCCATGACGGTGGACACGGCTAATCGATTAGGTTTGAGTATTCTGCAGAGTTTTGCACACGTTCCCCACAAGATTTGATCGCCTCCGAGTATGTCCTCGCACTTCAGGGTGTTTGAAGACCGGATGATCAAAACATGGTCTTTCAACGGGTTCCTCTGAATCCCTTTAGATGCCCATCCATACCTACCGTTCTTCTACATCTGCTAGAACCGCCTGTCCGGAGTCGCCGTGTTGTCCAACCAAGCCAGAGCCCATAATGACTTGTGGCTGTGCAGGTAAGCCTTGGGTCTTGAAAATATCCGTCCGTCTCTTTGAGCCTGGGTGAAGCTTTCCGCAGGATGTCATGGCCTCTCCAGCATCCCGGGTCATCCACTGGGTTCTCTAGGGAGCCGATCAACCGTCCTTCACCCAGAGTTGCATTGCGTCCGAGGTCTTGAAAATCTTGTCTTAACCGGTCTTGATTATTTAATCAACCTTGCATCACTCGTGTTATGCACTCAACCAAAATCCCGTCTACTCAAGCATAGCAATATGAAATTTGTCGTCCCGGGGCCAAGTATCGGGGTTGTTGTGTGCCTACCACATGATACTACAATCTATACTGAAATTTCGAAGTACCTAAGCAGCATGCAATTGGGCATAGGATGGTAGAACTACGGTGCATAAAACATAGGTGATAGTATGATCAAAGTGACTTGCCTGGTGATGTTGACGAAGAAGAATTTTCGTTCTCGGGAAATACGTGATAGAACTATTCATCACTCTCCGATGAAATCTTTATAATCAAACATAGTATTCACATAAGCACTCACACTAGCAATCATTCTAGCAATCAATTAACAAACAGAAATAAAAGTTGATGCAATCAAAAATCAATAAGAGAGAGCGGATAAAAATCCAAAGGAAACTTCAAAGAAACTAGGAAGCCTTCTACTACATCAAACACTATATAGTTTTTGTTCTAACTGAAAATAAAACACTAAAATATAAAAAATAACAGAAAAAGTAGTATAAAATAACTAAGATAACAGAAGTAAAATTTACAAAACAATATTTTTTATAAGTATTTTCAAAATAGGAAATCAAACTAGCAATGCAATCAATTCGCAAGTTAGTATAGAACTAGAATTGATTCCATGCAAACAAATAAGAATAAATAAAATAAAATTTTGTTGTTGTTGAAAAGTTACTGGTAAATATCAAAAAACAAAATATAACTTGTCACAATTACAAAAAAAACAAATTAAGAACAATTAATACAAAAGAAATAGCAAGAAAACAAAAAAGGCTAAAACAGAATCTATTTTGCTTAAAACCCTAAGTAAAAATATTTAAATTTTTTTTGAACTTAAACTACTGAATGATATGATCAATACGAAGCATCAGCAAAAAGAATCAAATTAAAATCTATTTTTAAACTCCCGGAATAAGCAAAACAAGCTTTAATTCAAATCTGATCTAACTCAACTTTTCTAAATCCAAACGTAGACAAATTATATATCTACAGAAACTACATAAAATTTGTGATCCAACGCAAAAAGAATCACCTAATTCGGAGTTGCAGACTAATAGATATGAATTTTGTAAGATTGCAATTTTCTGAAAAAACTGTAATACTGGATTTCGTGAATCTCACCATGGGTGACAGAGAGGAAGAACTCCGGCGAGGTAGCTGCTCCGGCGAGGTGGGGAGCTCGCCGGCGGGGTGGGGAATTGGCGGAGGAGGCGTGGGGCGCGTAGGGGTGTGGTGCAGCGAGGGTAGGGGCCATGGGGAGTTCGGCAGGGAGCTCCTGGACTCGACCGGGCCAGGGTTACTCCGGCGAGGTGGCCGGCGGCTAGAGGCGATGAGGGTGGCGTCTCTTTGGGAAAATGGAACGAGGACGCCGGGTGGGTTCTTATAGGGGGCTCGGGAGGAGCTGGGGTGGAAGGGAGAGGGAGATCGGAAAGGGAGGATTTCCGTGTCCATGGCGAAGGAAAGTCCTGTGCACGTGAGGAAGGAGATAGAGGAAGAAGAAGATCATGTTGGGCCAGTTTTTGGAAAGGTCTTAATGGGCCACCGTTTATTTCCATTTAAACACGATTTCTTTCCTTTTTCAAAACTAGGAAACTAAAACGATAAAAGGGAAATCAAATCAATTCGGAATATAGAGTTTCTATATACTAAAATTATCAGAAAAATAAAATCTAAATGATGGGCATTTTTTCCACGGCCAAAATAAAAACTTAAAAAAAATGTTTTTCCAAAAAATCCCTAAAAGCATTATTTCTTTTTGCAATTATTTTCTCAAATTAAATTTTGTTTCCTTGGCTCAAAATACTTCAACAAATGCCCCTGGCTCTGGAGGGTCATGTTCCTCCTCTCTTTTCTGTTTGACAGAATATTATTCCCCGGCATTTCTTGAGTGGAGGGAAAATAGAATTTGCAAATTAAAATCGAAGGAAATTCAAATGCTAGCTCCATTCAAATTCTTTATAGTTGAAGAAGTCATGTCATCTTCTCTCATTGCTTTTAAAAGATTGAATTTGAATTCATTGGAGATGGGGAAAGTCATTTTATTCCCTCTCATTCAAAAGTTTTTGAAAAGTTTCAAATTTCACACAAGTTTCAATCACTCAAGCAAACAAACAAACAATCTAATAATTATTTTAACATTCCAAAATTTGGGATGTTACAAACCTACCACACTTAAAATGAATCTCGTCCTCGAGATTCGAAGAGGCTAGAAAGAAAGGTTAGGGTTTGGGGGTCTTCTAACAATTCCAATCTCGTGCAAAGTGGGATGCTACCACACTTAAAATGAAGGTTACTGGTCCCTTAAGATTTTAACAATCCTCTGGGGTTTTGGCATCTGACTCCTCACAGTCTTCATATCTTCCGTTATATTCATAACGTCTCCATAAAAAATGAGGGCTCTTCCGTTGATATAAGCTTCTTCCGTTACTGGGTCTTCTTTAACTGACAGTCTTGTGATCAATTCTAACTAACCTATCGATGATTCTCATGGTGTTCTACAATTTGTGGCTATCCTGCAGAGAGAGGGGTCTTGGTTTCATTCTCACCGTAAAATTTCCTACGCGGGACAACAATCCTTTATTCATCTGTCATAAATCATATTCATTTCATAATCAATCCTTTATTACATCCTTGCTTTCTTCAAAATTCTAACTCAAAAGTAATTTATTACAAATGCTGCCATCCACATTGTTCGGTATGGTCAAGCATTTCTGCCAACTTTATTCATCTGTCTCTCTTGGAGGTACTTTAGTTCCACTCGAACTTTCCGAGGTGCTCCTTGAAATTATCCATCTTTTGCTACATCATGGTGGTCATGAGCTTCATCTCCATCATCTCCGCACGTACCTCACTCACGTATTCCTGGGTATGACGGAGTCTTGCTTCCAGTATTTCTCCGATCTGATGTATGGGTTCCAGGGCAGCTTCACGAACAGCATCAAATAAGGTTGCTCGTGGTACACATGAAATGAAAAAGTATTGCCCATAGTCTTTGGACAAACTCCTTTCACATGGTGGAGGTGTACTTCCACGTTCCAAAGTTCCACTCCATTCTCCATGAATGGGTAGCCTTTGTAGACTGCATCTCCTTCAAGATGAATGTGCTTCATCATGTCCTTCAGGATTTTTGGGTAATCATGATCACTGGTCAGGGTCATGATCGTTTCTGGGCCCTTGAGGAATGACTCGTAGAGAGTTGCCATCTGCAGGTGTCAGTAAATAGGTACTCAGAGGAATGTATATGTCTCCTTGGTAATCGTGGTACACTCCTACTCAATGGATCATGTGGGTTTACCGATTACTACCACACTTAAAATGAATTATACTCATGCCTGCATAGACCATATTTTCTCATATTCTCATAATGTTCAGAGATCTTTGCTCGTAGAGAAACAACGCATACATTTTCAACATAGGCAATCATGAGATAAAAAAATTCCATTTATTCATGATGTTATTACAATCTCAGGGACTTATGTTACAAAAAATTCACTCCATGATCTCAATGAAAAACAAGAGTGCTTCGGATCACACTTATTGCCCTGGTCAAAACTTAACTACTCCATTCTAGCTTTCTTCCTTTGCGGACAATCGCTAGCAAAATGTCCTGCTTCCTTGCAACGAAAGCAAATGAGTTCTGACAAGTCTCGAGGCTTCTTAGCTTTTGCTTTTTCTCCTTGGATTTCCGGCTTCCTTCCTGAGCACATGTATTTGTGGTGGCCAAATTCCATACACTTGTAACATATGACATGACTCAGGTCTATATCTGCAGAGATTTGGCTCTTCCGAGGGTACTTTTTCTTCTTTCTGGACTCCTTCATTTTGGCTAGTTCTTCTATTTCAAGTGGATCAAACTCCACTTTTTCCGTCGGGAAGTTTCCCAGATACTCTGGGCTTCCCTTCGTGCAATCATGTGAATAATGTCCTTCTTCTCCACATGAGTAGCATGCATTGGAGAAAAATCTGGTCAGACCTTGTCCATCAGGGTCTTCAATATTTTCGTTCATCACCGGTCCTTTTAGAATCTTCTTCTTGAGGGTTTCCGTCACTGCATCTTTCTGCTGCTTGACAACTTGTTGCACCTTGGGGTAAATGTGACACTGAGCTGGGTAGTGGGTGGTCCCTTCACAAAGGAAACAAGTCACCTGACTACTTGGGCACTCCTCAGCTGGGTGCTTTTCTTCACAATGAGTGCATCCATCCTTGTGTTCTTCCTGGGTGTGTCCTATTTCTCCACAGATCTTGCATGCACAAGTCTTCTCCTTTGGATTATCATAGCACTTTTGAATAAGACGGGATCTTAACAAAGTCTTCTTGAATTCGTCCCAAGTTTCTGCTCCACTAAATCCTTGTATGGCATGGTGCGTTTTCCACCAGATTGCAGCACTTTGTGTAAAGTACTGAAGAGCGTGTTCCACTTCATACTTCCTTGAGATCAAGTTGCTCCCGAAGTGGTTCTCCATGTTCTGAATCCATATTTCAGCTTCCAGCTGGGTCATTGGTCCAGAGACTACATGTCCAGCTTCATACTCCATCTGGTAGGGTTGAGGTTTTGGGGATGAGACGGGTAAGAGAGGGAGGGAGATGCACACAATACAAACAATATTTTTGAGAATAGGTTTTATTTGTGGCCGTCGGAAAACACACACCAATGACGGCTTACAAATCATCGTATCTAACGTGAGTATATAAAAGGGGTTTGGACTTCTAATGGCCATATAATTATTTGAACACTTCAGGGTCTTCGAGTTCTTCGGGTCTTGAGAGTCTACTGTTGGTGTAGCTTCAATTCTTCAAATGCATGATGAAATCCTCTTTACTTTGAAGTGGGACTCAGTTGATCCTTCATGTGGTCAAAGGGGTAAGGGTATTGTCTAACTATTGGAGGTGAGAGGGAACATTCGATGAAATCAGAAGAGATGAGAAGTAAAAGATGTTGTTGAAAATAAATTTTTTGAGAGATCCTTTCCTAAGCAATTTCCAGTTTCTAGGGTCACGTCCTACAGTCAACATGTGCTCTGATACCATTTCTGTAGCGACCCGACTCAAAACGAGTCAAGCCTCTCTGTTTCTGTGCCATCCCTGGATCAGTATGCTGGCACACACAGTACATCAATGTATATATCAAAGTGCAATCACATGCAAATAGCGTAAAACTGATATATACCTTAAATATCTCATTGGAAGCGGTCAAGGGAGTGGAGTCCCAATAAACACCAACGGCAAGTCGAGTGTAGACCGTAACCCTGAATCATACTCTTACTCGTCGAAGAAAAATATCTGCAACATAAGACGTTGCAGCCGTGTAGGTCAGCATATTGAATATGCCGGCAAGTCACATAAGAGAGGGGTGAAAAGTAATCATCTATACTATATGCATATATGGTAGGTGGGGCTATAAGTTTTTTAGCGAAAAGCAAGTTTTCTCCTACATCAAGAGAGGGGCTAAAAGCAAAATATTACTACGATGTTGGTTGTTAATGAGATGGTTCCGCCAACCAGTTATCATACCCAAGTTATCAATATTACCCTCATCAAGTATTTATAATGGTGTTGAGAAATCCAGATAACTTCAGTTCCTTTGGCTCAAGTTGTCCATGACCGTGGACACGGCTAATCGATTAGGTTTGAGTACTCTGCAGAGTTTTGCACACGTTCCCCACAAGATTTGATCGCCTCCGAGTATGTCCTCGCACTTCAGGGTGTTTGAAGACCGGATGATCAAAACACGGTCTTTCAACGGGTTCCTCTGAATCCCTGTAGGTGCCCATTCATACCTACCGTTCTTCTACATCTGCTAGAACCGCCTGTCCGGAGTCGCCGTGTTGTCCAACCAAGCCAGAGCCCATAATGACTTGTGGCTGTGCAGGTAAGCCTTGGGTCTTGAAAATATCCGTCCGTCTCTTTGAGCCTGGGTGAAGCTTTCCGCAGGATGTCATGGCCTCTCCAGCATCCCGGGTCATCCACTGGGTTCTCCAGGGAGCCGATCAACCGTCCTTCACCCAGAGTTGCATTGCGTCCGAGGTCTTGAAAATCTTGTCTTAACCGGTCTTGATTATTTAATCAACCTTGCATCACTCGTGTTATGCACTCAACCAAAATCCCGTCTACTCAAGCATAGCAATATGAAATTTGTCGTCCCGGGGCCAAGTATCGGGGTTGTTGTGTGCCTACCACATGATACTACAATCTGTACTGAAATTTCCAAGTACCTAAGAAGCATGCAATTGGGCATAGGATGGTAGAACTACGATGCATAAAACATAGGTGATAGTATGATCAAAGTGACTTGCCTGGTGATGTTGACGAAGAAGAATTTTCGTTCTCGGGAAATACGTGATAGAACTATTCATCACTCTCCGATGAAATCTATATAATCAAACATAGTATTCACATAAGCACTCACACTAGTAATCATTCTAGCAATCAATTAACAAAAATCAATAAAAGTTGATGCAATCAAAAATCAATAAGTCTATGTTTGGATAAAAATCCAAAGGAAACTTCAAAGAAACTAGGAAGCCTTCTACTACATCAAACACTATATAGTTTTTGTTCTAACTGAAAATAAAACACTAAAATAGAAAAAATAACAGAAAACGTAATATAAAATAACTAAGATAGCAGAAGTAAAATTTACGAAACAATATTTTTATAAGTATTTTCAAAATAGGAAATCAAACTAGCAATGCAATCAATTCGCAAGTTAGTATAGAACTAGAATTGATTCCATGCAAACAAATAAGAATAAATAAAATAAAATTTTGTTGTTGTTGAAAAGTTACTGGTAAATATCAAAAAACAAAATATAACTTGTCACAATTACAAAAAAAAAACAAATTAAGAACAATTAATACAAAAGAAATAGCAAGAAAACAAAAAAGGGTAAAACAGAATCTGTTTTGCTTAAAACCCTAAGTAAAAATACTTAAATTTTTTTGAACTTAAACTACTGAATGATATGATCAATACGAAGCATCAGCAAAAAGAATCAAATTAAAAGCTATTTTTAAACTCCCGGAATAAGCAAAACAAGATTTAATTCAAATCTGATCTAACTCAACTTTTCTAAATCCAAACATAGACAAATTATATATCTGCAGAAACTACATAAAATTTGTGATCCAACGCAAAAAGAATCACCTAATTCGGAGTTATAGACTAATAGATATGAATTTTGTAAGATTGCAATTTTCTGAAAAAACTGCAATACGGAATTTCGTGAATCTCACCATGGGTGACAGAGAGGAAGAACTCCGGCGAGGTAGCTGCTCCGGCGAGGTGGGGAGGTCGCCGGCGGGGTGGGGAATCGGCGGAGGAGGCGTGGGGCGCGCAGGGGTGTGGTGCAGCGAGGGTAGGGGCCATGGGGAGGTCGGCAGGGAGCTCCTGGACTCGACCGGGCCAGGGTTACTCCGGCGAGGTGGCCGGCGGCTAGAGGCGATGAGGGTGGCGTCTCTTTGGGAAAATGGAACGAGGACGCCGGGTGGGTTCTTATAGGGGGCTCGGGAGGAGCTGGGATGGAAGGGAGAGGGAGATCAAGAAGGGAGGATTTCTGTGTCCATGGCTAAGGAAGGTCGTGTGCACGTGAGGAAGGAGATAGAGGAAGAAGAAGATCATGTTGGGCCAGTTTTTGTAAAGGTCTTAATGGGCCACCGTTTATTTCCATTTAAACACGATTTCTTTCCTTTTTCAAAACTAGGAAACTAAAACGATAAAAGGGAAATCAAATCAATTCGGAATATAGAGTTTCTATATACTAAAATTATCAGAAAAATAAAATCTAAATGATGGGCATTTTTTCCACGGCCAAAATAAAAACTTAAAAAAAATGTTTTTCCAAAAAATCCCTAAAAGCATTATTTCTTTTTGCAATTATTTTCTCAAATTAAATTTTGTTTCCTTGGCTCAAAATACTTCAACAAATGCCCTTGGCTCTGGAGGGTCATGTTCCTCCTCTCTTTTCTGTTTGATAGAATATTATTCCCCGGCATTTCTTGAGTGGAGGGAAAATAGAATTTGCAAATTAAAATCGAAGGAAATTCAAATGCTAGCTCCATTCAAATTCTTTATAGTTGAAGAAGTCATGTCATCTTCTCTCATTGCTTTTAAAAGATTGAATTTGAATTCATTGGAGATGGGGAAAGTCATTTTATTCCCTCTCATTCAAAAGTTTTTGAAAAGTTTCAAATTTCACACAAGTTTCAATCACTCAAGCAAGCAAACAAACAATCTAATAATTATTTTAACATTCCAAAATTTGGGATGTTACAATAGTGGATACTAGGGATCAATCCCCGTCAAAACTAACTCGATTACATGATAGATCTCATGCTACTCATCACCGCCCAGCGAGCCTACGAATAGATTACTCACGAACGATGAAGAGCTTCATGGAATTGGTGAGGGAAGAAGGTTGATGATGACGATGGCAACGATTTCCCCTCTCTGGAGCCCAAAACGGACTCCAGATCTGCCCTCCAGATGAAGAACAGGATGTGGCGGCGCCTTCGTATCGCAAACGCGATGAAATGTTCTCTTTTTATTTTTTCTGGGACGAAAGTGAATTTATAGAGCTGATATTGGGGGCTGCAGAGCCACGAGGGCCCCACAAGCTTGCTAGCTGCCACCAGGGGGTGGCGGCTACAGAGCTTGTGGCCCACTGGCCCATCCCCTCCGGTAGATCTTTGCGCATGTATTTTTCATATTTTCCAGAAATATTCTCCGTAAATTTTCACGACGTTCTGAGAACTTTCATTTCTGCACAAAAACAACACCAAGGCAATTCTGCTGAAAACAGCGTCAGTCCAGGTTAGTTCCAATCAAATCAGTCAAATTAGAGTCCAAAACAAGGGCAAAAGAGTTTGGAAAAGTAGATACGATGGAGACGTATCAACTCCCCCAAGCTTAAAACCTTGCTTGTCCTCAAGCAACTCAGTTGACAAACTGAGAGAGAAAGAAAAACTTTGACAAACTCTGTTTGATATTGTTGTTGCAACTATGTCTAACTCATAACCAAAATTTTAGCAAGATCACAAGTTAACCACATAAGCAAGTGACTCAAAGGTCTCACGGTAAACTAATATCAATGGCATAATCAGCTAACGAGCAAATAATAATGAATTTTGAATACCAACACTTCAATCAAAACAAGCATGAAGTAATATGAATAGGTGGTATCTCGCTAGCTCTTTCTGAGACCGCAAAACATAAATGCACAGCACTTTCAAAGATCGAGGGCTGACTAAACATTGTAATTCATAGCAACGAAGATCCAGTCATAGTCATACTCAATATCAATCAAAAGCAAAGCTTAAAAACGACAGAGGTGCTCTCTAATTGGTGCTTATACAAGAAGAGGATGACTCAACAGGAAAATAAATAGACATGCCCTTCGCAGAGGGAAGCATTGATTTGCAGAGGTGCCAGAGCTCAAGCTTTGAAAATAGAGATAATCATTTAGGGTGGCATGCTTTCATTGTCAACGCAATGACCAAGAGTTCTCAATATCTTCCATCCTACTCATGCTATAGGTGGTTCCCAAACAGAAAAGTAAAGTTTTAACTCCCCCACCACCAATCAATCACACTCCACGGCTAGCCGAATCCTCGGGTACCGTCCATACTAACATCAATCCGGGGGGAGTCTTGTTTTACAGTTATGTTTTTGATTTAAGCGTGGAACTGGGCATTCCAATTACCGGCCCCTTTCTCGTGAATGACAGTGAATAAACACATGTCAAGGATAACACTCCTATCATGGAAGATACTAATAGCCCCCTGTCACCACATGAGCAGTTCGGGCATGCAAACCAGATTATTTCTTGAAGGTTTAGAGAGTGGCACATGCAAATTTACTTGGAACGATAGGTAGATACCGCAAATAGGTAGGTATGATGGACTCTCATGGAAATTTTTTTGGGTTTATGGAAGTGGATGCACAAGCAGTATTCCGCTTAGTACAAGTGAAGGCTAGCAAAAGACTGGGAAGCAACCAATTAGAGAGCGACAATAGTCATCAAGATGCAATGAGTTTGACTAACATTGAATGCAAGCATGAACAAGATATAAATCACCATGAACACGAACATCGTAGAGGCTATGTTGATTTTGTTTCAACTACATGCATGAACATGCGCCAAGTCAAGCCACTTGAATCATTCAAAGGAGAATACCATCCTATCATACTACATCATAGTCATCTCAAAATCTATGTTGGCATTCAAGACAAACCATTGTAAGCTCTCGGCTAGTTAAGCATGGCATCAGAAACTATGATCTCTAAGTTGTTATTGCAAACATGGTTCTCTCACAACAAAGCTGAATCTGGGATGACAAGCTAGTCATATTTACAAAAACAAAATAGATAGAGTTCATACCAGCTTTTCCAGTCTCAGTCACTTCATCATATATCATCATTATTGCCTTTCATTTGCACGATCGAACGATGTGAACAATAATAAGCGTGCTCGTGCAATGGACTGAGCTGAATCTGCAGGCAAACAAAAAGGAGAAGACAAAGTAATATGGCTCTTTGAAAGCTAAACAGGTATGCAAGCAAGAACCACTAAACATTATAACCAATATCTTCTACCTTGACCTAAAGAAAAAGAAAACTATTTACACGGGAAATCTCCCAATAAGCAAAAGAAGAAAGGAAAATCTTTTTGGGTTTTCTCAAAAGGAAACAAAACAAGAAAACAAAAATAAACTAGCATGGATAATACAGTGGCAAAGTGTAAACACCGGCTAACAAAGTGAAAGCATAAGCATGAATGTAAGGTCGGTGAGAACACGTACTCCCCCAAGCTTAGGCTTTTGGCCTAGCTTGGTCTACTCCCAAGGATGGTCCTGGCGAAACCCAAAATCATAATGGGTGTTATACGGGAGTATTGCAGCCACTGCCGGAATAGCTGCCTCACGTAGTCGAGCAGCCGTCGCCTCCCTCTCATACTCCTTTGCCTCTCCTATGGTTATGTAGTATCTTTGTTTTACCTGAAAGTCAAAGAAAGAAGGAGCAGGAAGGGTAATATGGAAAACACGCTGCCGGTTAAATATCAAGTGGTATAGGAGGGATCCATGATCCCTCTCAAGGAACTGGTAGCGTGTTAGAGCGACACAATCAAAGTAGGCTGTACGGAGAGGAGGGTCTTCTGAACGGATGGATACTCAAAGAAAATTTGCTAAGCGTGTAGCATAAATTCCACCAAAGAAATCCCCCTCAATGGCATTATTGTTCAGCCTCCTTGCTATTATAGCTCCCATATTGAAGCTCATGTCACCTGTTACTGCGCTCTTAAGGATACTAAGTTCGGAAGCGCATAGGTGACAATGTGCACCCTTGCCGTTAATGCACCTACCTATGAAGAGGGAAAAGTAGTGCAAGGTAGGGAAATGGATGCTTCCTATCGTGGCTTGCGTGATATCGCTGGTTTCTACAACAGTTATACTGGAGACAAAGTCTCTGACCGAAGACTGAGAAGGATCATTAATACTACCCCCATCGGGTATCTTGCAAATCCTATTGAAATCCTCCACATCCATGGCGTAGGATTTATCATACAGATCAAACAGTATGGATGAGTCACGGCCAACTGAAAATTTAAATCTACGCATGAAAGAGGCAGTGAGCATAGCATACTGTTCACATTTATCTGAGAGGAATTCTTCTAATCCGACATTGCGGACAAGTGTATCAAACTCATCCTTGAAACCTGCTTCGATCATGAACTCATCGGAAGGCCATTCACATGATTGTACCGGTGCATCCCTTAGTTGATAAGGTTCGGGCTCCAGAAAAGAAAGACGGGGGCCCTTCTTATTTGAGGAACCACCATGAAACTTCCTCCTGAACATAATTTCCTTTTGCTGAAATTTTTGGAGTTCAAGAGAAAAGTGAATGAAGACCAACCACACCTTGTAGCAACTACTCCTACTAGTGCCAAGAGACCGTATCACGTGCTAAAACTACTTGGGACCAGCTAAATCAACATTTCTAGCTCAAGAACAAGGTCACCAAGGTAGCAAGAATACGCGAAGGATAAATCACTAGAGCAAAAACTAATTGGACCAATAGAGGAGTCACTTACCAAGGAGTAATTTCCCCAAAACGGTTCGGAGAATGGTGCTTTGAGCAAGGAGATCGAAAATCACAGCCAAATGAGCAAGAACACGGGTTTGAGCTATGAAACAATTTTTTTTGGAGGTGGAAGAAGAGGATGGGAGCTGGAATGACTGGAGGGGGTCCCTGTGGGACCCACAAGCTTGCTAGCCGCCACCAGGGGGAGGGGCGGCGGCTGCAGGGCTTGTGGCCCACTAGTGTGGCCCCCAGGCCAGCTCTCAAGCCCAGTATTTTTCAAATAGTCCAGAAAAAATCATACTAAATTTTCAGGACCATCGGAGAACTTTTATTTTTGGGGTATTTTTCTCCGGGACGCTAAAACAGAAAACAGGAAAAACTAAACTAAATCTATCATTTTTCTTCTAAGCAACAGAAAATGAAAGATTAAAACAGAGGTATGTGACTCTTTGATTCATCCATTTCATGGTCATCGAAAGAAATCCGTCAATGGGGTTGATCAAGTCCTCATGACAAAACCTTCTCGAATCGCAAGAGAGAATGGAGAATTTTCGAATAGCCACTAAGTCACCTCAATGGGGATATGTATCTCCCCAACAAGCAAATCATACTTCATCTTGAAACGAGGAATAGGGCATTCAAAGCTCCCAATAAGAATCGATGAAGTCTTTTCGATAGCATTGATGCAATGTACTTGATATCGTTTCTTCGGAAAGTGCACTGTGCTTATTACCGTTGACATGGAAAGTGACATTGCAGTGTTTAAAAAGGGTCTTCCGAGGATGAAAGCCATGGCATCGTCCTCGGGAATATCCAGGATAACAAAGTCTGTTAAGATAGTGGTGTTAGCAACCACAACAGGCACATCCTCGCAAATGCCGATAGGGAAAGCAGTTGATTTGTCGGCCATTTGCAGAAAAAATTTAGTGGGTGTCAACTTATCCAGTTCAAGTCTACGATAAAGAGAGAGCGGCATAACACTAACACCGGCTCCAAGGTCACATAAGGCAGTTCTTACGTAATTTCCTTTAATGGAGCAAGGTATAGTGGTCACTCCGGGATCACCAAGTTTCTTAGGAGTTCCTCCTTTGAAAGTGTAATTGGAAGCATGGTGGAGATATCAAGATCTGGTATCTTCCGTTTATTAGTCATGATATCTTTCATGTACTTGGCATACGGAGACATTGTGAGCATATCAGTTAACCGCATCTGCAGAAAGATGGGTCTTATCATCTCAACGAAGCGCTCAAAATCCTCATCATCCTTTTTTGGATGGCTTAGGACGAAAGGGCATAAGTCTCTGAAGCCATGGCTCCCTTTCTTTACCATGCTTCCTAGCAGTGAAGTCATTCTTATCGTATCTCTTAGGTTGTGGGTTATGAGGATTAACCATAGGTTCAATCTCCACATCCTCATCATTGCTAGGTTGAGCATTATTATGAACATCACTGTCCATATTATCACCAAGGTCATGTTCATCACCAGATTGTGTTTCTGCAGCAGACGCAAAAATATCATTAGGTTCTTCAGGTGTGACAGTATTTGGTGAACTGGCATGTAGGTTTCATTCATCCTTGTTTTTCTCCTTAGGATGACTGGGTGTATCAGCATTAATTCCTTGAGAATCTTGATAATTCTCTTAGGATGACCTTGAGGATACAAAGGTTCTTGAGTCATTTTGCCTCCTCTAGTAATGACTCTGACAGAGTTGTCATTTAATTCATTGAGCAAGTCATTCTGAGCTTTAAGTACTTGTTCTACCTGAGTAGTAATCATAGAGGCATGTTTACTCAGAAGCTTCAGATCATTGACATTTCTGTCTACACAAGCACTTAAATGGCTAAGCATACGAGTACTTTGTTCCAAGTGTCTACTAACTGAATCATTGAAACTCTGTTGTTTGGCAACAAAGTTGTCAAATTCATCAAAGCATAGGCTAGCAGGTTTGTCAAAAGGAATATCACTCTCATCAAACCTACACAGAGAATTTACTTCTATTACGTGTGTCGTGTTATCGAGACCATGGATCTCTTCGATAGGTGGTAGATTTTTGACATCTTCAGATCTAATGCATTTCTCTTGCATAGATTTCTTGGCTTCTTGCATATCTTCGGGACTGAGGAATAGAATACCTCTTTTCTTCGGAGTTGGCTTAGGAGGTGGTTCGGGAATAGTCCAAGCATTATCATTGACCAAGATGTTATTCAGTAGGGTCTCAGCTTGTTCTACAGTTCGTTGCCTAAAAACACAACCGGCACAACTATCTAGGTGGTCTCTAGAGGCATCGGTAAGTCGGTTATAGAAGATATCAAGTATCTCGTTCTTCTTAAGAGGATGATCAGGCAAAGCATTCTGTAGCTGGACGAGCCTCCCCCAAGCTTGTGGGAGACTCTCTTCTTTGAGTTGAGCAAAGTTGTATATGTCCTGCAAGGCAACTTGCTTCTTATGGGCAGGGAAATATTTCTCACAGAAGTAATAGACCATATCATGGGGACTACTCACACATCCAGGAGCAAGAGAGGTGAACCAGGCTTTAGCGTCATCCTTTAGAGAGAAAGGAAACAACTTAAGGATGTAGTAGTGGCGGATCTTCTCCTCACTAGTGAAAAGGGTGGCTATATCATGTAGTTTGGTAAGATGGGCTACGACCGTCTCAGACTCATAACCGTGGAAAGGATCAGATTCGACTAGAGAGATTATCTCAGGATCGACAGAGAATTCATAATCCTTATCGGTGATAAAGATAGGTGAAGTGGCAAACTTCGGGTCGTATTTCATTCTAGCTTTCAGAGATTTTGCCTTCCATTTGAGAAGAAATTTCTCAGCGTCATAGGAATCCTTACACGCAAGAAAATCCTCATCTATCTCTCACTCCATAACTTAACCCTCGGGTATATCAGGCAATTCATATCTAGGAGAGCTAGATCTAGAAGGAGCAAAAGCAGGTGCTATCTCAATAGTATCGGCAGTTTCAAAAGTATCACGAGCATTGGCAGTAACTCTAGCAATATGAGCATCAAGGAATACCCCTAGTGGAACATCAGGAAAAGTAGTATCTCTAGCAGTATCAAGCATAGCATCATCAGGCATAGCATCTCTAGCAATATCAGGCAAAACATCTCTAGCAGTATCAGGCATAGCATCTCTAGCAGTATCAGGCAAAGCATCTCTAGCAGTATCAAGCATAGCATCATCAGACAAAATAGCATCTCTAGCATCATCAGGCAAAGCAGTATCATGCATAGGGGACATATCAAAATTTCTAGCAGGAGGTGATGTCGCAAACTTACTCATAACTGAAGGTGAATCAGTGCAGAGCTAGATGGCAGTTCCTTACCTCCCCTCGTAGTTGAGGGCAAGACTTTGGTTTTCGGATCCTTCAGATTCTTCATAGTTATTAAGAGATATAAATCCCAACTGACTCAGAGAATATAGCAATACCTCCCCGGCAACGGCGCCAGAAAAATGCTGACTGGCACTCTCTGGCAATAGCTAGACGAATGTTGTTCTCGATTGCTCAACAATTAGAAATTGTCTTGCAATAACCCACCAACGCGTGGGATCAAGGCAGTTTTCGAGGGTAGAGTATTCAGCCCAAATTTGTTGAGTCGCTGGACAGGAAGTGAGAGTATACTCTGAAGTATTAGTAGCTGAATGTGTCAGATTCAACCACACCTGAAAGATTAGTATGTGCAAGCAAAGTATCAATAGCAAAGTAGTATGATAACAACGGTGTCAGAAACGATCTGTTGACACGACAGACTATTTCTAACGGTCGTATCAATGGCGCCAGCTGTTGCCCGTTGACGGAAATTGTCTTTTCCCGTCAACGTCGAGCGAAACAGAATTGTAGCAGATAGCAGCAGTGTAACGAGTAGCAGCAGTGGCAAGGAACATCGGTAGTGACAACAGTAGCAAATAGCAACAGTAGCAAGTAAGAGCAGTAGCAAGTAGCAACAGTAGCAAGTAACAGCAGAGCAAGTAACAACAGCAACAACAGTAGTAACAGCAGCAGTAACAGTAGTAACAGCAGATCAACAGTAGTAACAGCAGTAGTGGGACAAACTCGTAGGCAATGGGTCGGTGATTTGTTCGGATGATATTCATCATGCAACAGTTATAACACGGAGAGATATATGGCTAGCTCCCGTTCGTCAATGTGATGTAGGCATGCATTCCGTGTGTCGTCATACGTCCTTAGGGAAAATAACTTGCATGACATCTATTGTCCATCCCTCCCGTGGCAGCGGGGTCCAAAAGGAAACTACGGGATATTAAGGTTCTCCTTTTAATAAAGAACCGGACAAATGCATTAGCACTTGGTGAACACATGAACTCCACAAACTATGGTCATCACCGGGAGTGGTTCCGGTTATTGTCACTCCGGGGTTGCCGGGTCATAACACATAGTAGGTAACTACAACTTGCAAGATCGGATCTAAAACACACATATATTGGTGACAACATCATAATTTGAGATCTGAAATCATGGCACTCGGGCCCTAGTGACAAGCATTAAGCATGGCAAAGTAGTAGCAATATCAATCTCAGAACATAGTGGATACTAGGGATCAATCCCCGTCAAAACTAACTCGATTACATGATAGATCTCATCCTACTCATCACCGCCCAGCGAGCCTAGGAATAGATTACTCACGAACGATGAAGACCTTCATGGAATTGGAGAGGGAAGAAGGTTGATGATGACGATGGCGACGATTTCCCCTCTCCGGAGCGTAAAACGGACTCCAGATCTTCCCTCCAGATGAAGAACAGGATGTGGCAGCGCCTCCGTATCGCAAACGCGACGAAATCTTCTCTTTTTATTTTTTCTGGGACAAAAGTGAATTTATAGAGCTGAGATTGGGGGCGGTAGAGCCACGCGGGCCCCACAAGCTTGCTAGCCGCCACCACGGGGGTGGCGGCTACAGGGCTTGTGGCCCACTGGCCCATCCCCTCCGGTGGATCTTTGCGCACGTATTTTTCATATTTTCCAGAAATATTCTCTGTAAATTTTCAGGACGTTCTGAGAATTTTCATTTCTGCACAAAAACAACACCAAGGCATTTCTGCTGAAAACAACGTCAGTCCCGGTTAGTTCCAATCAAATCATGCAAATTAGAGTCCAAACAAGGGCAAAAGAGTTTGGAAAAGTAGATACGATGGAGACGTATCACGCGTCAAGATTCATTGGATGCCTTGGAGGAGGAATGCGACCTGGTAGCATCATGACCGGCGATTTACCAACAAGACTTGCCACGCTATCATAAGTGTCGAGTCAATAGCCGAGTCTTTTAGGAGGGCGACTTAGTGCTACGGTTGATCCAGGATCATACTGGTATGCATAAGTTATCCCCTCCGTGGGACGGACCTTTCGTCGTTAGCAAGAGATTTCACAATGGTTTCTACTACGTGGTGGATCTTCGCCCAAATAGGCCAACAACAGAGGTTGAAACAACCCGGCCGTGGAACATTGCCCACTTATAGCCTTGCTATACTTAGAGCCACTGGCTCCTTATCCGTGTACAAAGTTTAGTCATTGTAATCTCTTTATATATATATATATATATATAAAGCAATAAAGCCGGCGCCCATGAACTTTGGGGTCTCTGCCATTTCAGCTTCTTGAGAGCATGAGTCTTTATTGTTTCATAAGTCGTCCAAGCATGGACGCTATCAGTATCAAAGAGCATAAGTCGCCATGCTGCGCTTATTTTAAAACTGGATGCTGGTACGCCAAAGAGGACCAAAAGTTGCCACGTTGCACGGTTCAAACATAGGCACCCTATATGGTTTTGACAATCAAGCCGGCTTACTTGGGGGCTACTAGCTCCCATGTCCTTTTGAAGTAAGAGCGTAAACGCTTCTGTAATCCTATGTCTGGCTTTTCCCTAATCATAGGTCACTTGGGGCTTCTACTTATTGAGTTCAGCCTGAATACCCTCTTGGCTAGCGAAAAATTAACACATTACAATGGTTATACTGGACTGTGTGTTTGGCGACTCACCCTATGGTCCCATGTACTCTTGGCGAGTCAATCCATTTTGGACCCCGAACTTGCCTAGGTTAAAACATGAAGGGTGCTAGTGGGAGCTGTCATATGGAAAATAGACAAACCATGGGTTCACCGAACCTGCTTCACTGAAGCTTGACTCTCGCCTGATCAGCCAGTCTAAACAACTCAGGCTGTTGCAAAAGCCTTCTTGAGGTAGCACTAGAGTCTTGCAAACTCGTCCTACCCTGTCGTGACTCATTGAGCCGGCAACCTTTATGACTACAAAGTATCTTTGTGGCATAGCCAAAAGTTTTATAAAAACTCCATTCTAAACCGCCACGACTCATTGAGCCGACTTATCTTTCTTCTCTGACAAACATGGGAAGTGATTATCTGTCAGACATGGAAAAAGCACCTGGTAAGGCGATTCATGCTAATAAAAGGGTGAGACTTTAAAATTCAGCAAAAGGTACAATTGTATCATAATATTGTTTCAATGTCTAGCCTATTACATGGCTCAGAAGGCCATATCAGATGACATAACCCGGCGTTGGATGATTAAACTAAATTCGGCGGGTGATCTTCAAGTAACTCCGGACTCAAGCCGCCTCCGAATTATCCTGCCTCAAGCTTTCGCCATCTTCGATCTGTAAGTTGCCCAATTTCCAATTGGAATTGGTCAAGGCATGAAACTCATCTTCTTCAGTCAAGATGGTGGACGGATCGGCATCAGAGTCAAAAAGATGCTTACGGCGATGCGGAGTCAGAACGGAGATTTCATATGAAGGAGGAGTAAACCGTTTGCTGTGCTCATCATAAGCCGCCTGATATTTGGCTAAATCCAGCCCGGCTGCCAGTTGAGTCATCACAAAGCGAGATTCTTTCACACAGCGATGGTATTCCTCTTCGGTAAACTCTGACCCATCGTCTTTAATCTCTAGAAATCCCCATGTTATTTCCTCTGGCTTAAGCTATGGAGCATAGGCTAAGCACCGGTTCAAGGCGGTGAGTGCTCCTTTATGGGCGCCTGGCCTCTTTAGCTCCTCTATTTGGGGTGGCAGCATGGACAAGCATCCCAGCATATACTTGATTGATTTTATGGGCTCTTTGTCACCCATGACGGCCTTCATAGTCATCACGCCACCAGTGTACAACTGCTCTGTCAAAGTATAGATTGCCTTCAACTTGGAAATACAATCATCCTGAACAATGGCAGCTCGAGGACCTATAGTAAAGAGGCATGATCATAAGTCGCCAGAAGATCTCACAACACGGCTTTAGAAGATTATAGTATATACTTACCGAACACAGCATGGGCCATCTTTGAGATATGATGTTTTAATCCGGACAACTCTTGCACGACAGCTTTCATCTTCTCTTCGGCTGTTCCGCCCTTTTTAGTAAGGCGGCTTGCTCAGTTTTGGCCTTGTTCTCAAGCTCTTTGTGCTATGCCTTCATTTTTTCCACGTCAGTCAGTGCAAGGCGAAGCTTCTCTTTAGATTTACCTCGAGTGTCCTGCTGCTCAGCCAGACTTTGTTTCAAGCTGACCACAGTTGAGTCGGCCCAAGTCAATGATTCCTACAAAACATCAAGGAAAGCAAGTTTCATGCACATTGCAAGCAACATCCCTGACACTTGGGGGCTAATGTATGATTCATTTTTTCTAAGGTAATACCTTCAAGCAAGACCCGACACCTCTTTAAAAAGATGACCGGCCCTTGGGGCTACAGGTTGAAGCTTTTCTTCAAGTATAAACTAAAAGACCCGACTCATCTTTAAAAAGATGACTCGGCCCTTGGGGGCTACAAGTTGAAGCTTTTCTCCAAATACATGCTAAAGACCCGGCTCATCTTTAAAAAGATGACCCGGCCCTTGGGGGCTATAGGTTGAAGCTTTTCTTCAAGTACAAACTAAAATACCTGGCTCATCTTTAAAAAGATGACCCAGCCCTTAGGGGCTACTGGTTGAAGCTTTTCTTCAAATACAAACTAAAGACCCGGTTCATCTTTAAAAAGATGACACGACCCTTGGGGGCTACACGTTGAAATATTACACAAAGCACAATTCGTCATGGATGATTCGCCCTTTGGAGGGCTAATGGGAGGACATGTCAAGAAGGTTAACAGGTATCATACCTCATGTTTTCTTTGCATCATGTTAACCAAGCTTTTTTTCATTTCATGGCTCGTCTCCACGCGTCTCACAAAACCAGAGTACAATTCGTCAAACTCCAATTTCTCATAATTGGAAGCTTCAGTTGGTGATGTCCTTTTATGCAAAGACTGAGGCGTCTTTGGGTGCATGCTTGGTTAAAACCGCGGTTGCAGGCTTAGAAAAACCGGTACCAGTGACGACGACTGGATCTGGGTCAGGTATCACGTCTTCAGCCGCCTTGTGAGAACTGGGCGGATTGAGGTCTTCAGTTAACTCCTTCTGAGGACTTGGAAGTTCGTCCCAGATGTCAGGGAAATCATCAAAGGCCTCGGCATAAGTCTCAGCTAGCTCGTCTTGAGCTTCTAGGATGGAAGTACTCATTCCATATATTTCAGCCGCCTTGGGAGCATAAGATGACTCGCCGGTTTTCCTCTTCTTTGCTTGAGCCCTGCGGAACGATGGTACAAATGTTAAAATAGAAACATTGACACCTGAAGGAACTTACCCCTGAAGGCAGATCAATGGGGGAAGAGCTGAGGCAGCTGAGTCGCCAGATGAAGGAGGTGAAACCTGTTGGATGAAGGATTTAAAGATTGGGAAAATCACGAGAATGGTTTACACATGAAGAAAGGATGTTTTCTAAAAATTTACCTCGTTCTGTCATTTGCGACCAGCTGTTTTCTCGGGCAAGCCGGACAAAAGGTCCCCAGAGTGACTTCGAGTATGACGCTTGGGCATAAAACTCGCCTTCTTCAAAAGGAAATTGGGATCCAGATAAGCATTCGGGTGAGACAGGGGAACTTTACTACAGTTTTGCCTTATCGGCTTGGGAGGAGAAGAGTTTGAGTCAGAAGAAATGGAAATTACCTCGACGTCTTCATTTTGGCTTTCAAAGTCACCATCCTATAAATATAAGCAGTAAAGCATGAGTATAAGTCAGATTAAAGCAATAAAGACAAAGAGCATTACCTCTGATTGTTCTTCGGCGACCCGAGACTCGCCCACAACGGATGACTCCTTTGCAGTGGCCTTGCCTTTGGTTTTCTTTTTCTTTGGGGCGGGTTTGGGCACTTTCTTAACGACGGTTTCGGGCCTTCGATTCCAGAAGGCCGAACCCCTCTGATTGACATAATTAAAGTCCATATCAGAGACAAGCATGAGTATATTAAAAAGCTAGAAGGATGAGTTGGGATGTTTTACCTGTGGAGCCGGGTTAGAAATGCAGAAAGGTTTTAGCCCGATTTTGGAACAATTCTCAATAGGCTCGCCACATAGCTTCTTCACAATTTCAACAATATCTTCTTCTTCAAGACTCACGTTGTAGAAGCATTGAGGGTGGTTTAAGTCGCCATTGAATTCACATATTAAGCCGTTCCGGCAGCTCAAAGGCATAATTCTCCACTCCACCCAACAACGGATCAGATCGATCCCGGTAAGACCATTGGCAGTAAGGGCCCTGAGCTTTGTAAAGACAGGGACAAATGTAGCTTCTTCGTCTTCGGTTAGCTTTTTAGGCAGCTTGAAATCCATGGGCAGACATTCCTCCCTGAAACCTGGTAAGGGGTTCTCATTGGATGGAGAGGTGTCGCCGCAGTAAAACCAAGTTCTTGCCCAACCCTTGGGATGACTGGGCAATGCAGCAACCGGGAACCGCATTCTCGTCGTCGCTAGATTTTGACTCCCCCAAGCTCTAGGCAGGACCCGTTGGCAAACTTTGTTTGGCGGTTCAAATAAAATAATTTCCTGAACACGAGTGCAGTAGGCTCTATCTGCACGTAAGCCTCGCAGAACACTTGGAACTGGCAATGGTTGCTGATGGAGTTTGGGCCTAAGTCTTGGGGATGGAGATTGAAGAAATGCAAGACGTCCCTGAAGAACTTTGAGCCAGGCTACGACAGCCCAAGTGCTTTCTTTCTCCTTTTGTAAGCTTTTCTATATGTGGCAACCATGTTGAGGCAATTTTATAGAGTTGAAGTGTAGTTTATCATTTCATGTGCATCTCATGCATCATGCATATCTTGCTTGATCCTTTTGCTTAGTCTTTGTTCTTGGTGTTGTGCCACCCTGGTAATATGTGATTGCATGTGTCTTGTGCTGTTCTTGTGGAGTGTTGTCACGCCCAAGATGCGACCCTATCCTCAATTTGGCACGAAGGCCTCGTCAGGGATAGAAGCGCATCTCGTCGTGTCGCAAGAATGGATATCGTTACAAGTACATGTACTGAAAAGAAGAGATATATAATAGAATTGGCTTACACTCGCCACAAGCTACATCAGAGTCACATCAGTACATTTCATAAACATCAAGAGTAAGAGCAGGGCCCGACTACGGACGAAAACAAACGACAAAAGAAGAACTACGTCCATCCTTGCTATCCCAGGCTGCTGGCCTAGAACCCATCCTAGATCGATGAAGAAGAAGATGCAACTCCAAATGAACAATAAACGCGCTCGCGTCGAGTAACCTTTACCTGTACCCGCAACTGGTGTTGTAGTAATCTGTGAGCCACAGGGGACTCAGCAATCTCATTTCCAAAGGTATCAAGACTAGCAAAGCTTAATGGGTGCGGTAAGGTTAAGTGGTGAGGTTGCAGCAGCGGCTAAGCATATATTTTGTGGCTAAACTTACGAGTACAAGAAATAAGAGGGGGAAGATCTACGCATAACGGACATGAACTACTGATGATCAAAAGAATGACCCTGAACACGTACCTACGTCAGACATAACCCCACCGTGTCCTCGATCGGAGAAGGAACTCACGAAAGAGACAGTCACGGTTACGCACACAGTTGGCATATTTTAATTAAGTTAACTTTAAGTTATCAACAAAGTTCCACGTTGCCACATAACCGCGGGCACGGCTTTCCGAAAAGATTTAACCCTGCAGGGGTGCTCCAACTAGTCCTTCACAAATTACCACAAGCCGCATAGAAATCCTCAATCACGAAGCTCGCGATCTCGTCGGATTCCCTAGTGGAAAACCTCAACTCTGAGATTACCCAAAGCAACACTGGAATCCCGATGCACAAGATATCTCGTCAAAGGTAAAACTAATCCAGCAAGGCTGCCCAACGTGTCGACGATCCTGATAGGAGCCGCGTATCTCGCTCTCAGGACACGACGGATGGAACTAGCTACGGGTGCCAAACCTCGAGTTTCACCGTGGTGGCCCCGCTGGCAGACCGTTTGGGACCAACACCATCAGCACTGGCCCCCCTGTTTATGTAAAATTACTCCTCGGGTTCATGACGCCCTATGCATTTCAGTGTTAACAAAAATTATTATGTTGGGCAAATGTAAAACCAATGTTGGGCCTTGCCGGACCAGCTTTAATCTAAAACGAATTATCAAGGGGGTCCCCATAACAACCCCGATCGTGTTAGGAGCGCTCAATTATGGAACATAACACCGGTAGCCGAAACTAAGGGGGCAAAGGTGGAACAAACACCAGGCTAGAAAGGCCGAGCCTTCCACCTTTTACCAAGTATAGAGGTGCATTAAATTAAATAGCATTTAATATGGTGATATAACAAAGAACCCATGTTTTCACATGGAAGCATCTGCACCTGCAACTAGAAACGCTAACAACAGGGTTAAGCAAGCGATAACATAGCCAATCAGTGGTTTGCTAGGTTGAACAGGTTGAAGGTAATCATGGCATTGTTGAGAGGCTGATATTTAACATGTGGTAGGCAATGAGGCATAATCGGTAGAAGCGATAACACTAGCATGGCAATGATAGTAATGGTATCTCGGGAAATGGTCATCTTGCCTGAGATCCCGCTTGGAAAAAGAACAACTCGGTGGAGTCGACGAACCAACGTAGTCGAACGGGTCCTCACATTCTGACACGCTTGCGGAACTCTATCGGAACGGAGCAAACCGGAAACAAACATCAACAAAAATATTCACCACACGATGCACCACATGATGCATACCCTAATATGATGCATGATCAGTTCATCGATGCAAGGGATGGCATGGCAATTCACATCACGCAAACACTACACATTAAATGAAGCTCGATATGCAACGGGTTGCATATCGACGAAACTCCACGTTTAATTATTTAATTCACTCCCGATTATTTAACACGCAATACTAAATGTTGTTAACATGGCAAGGGGTGAAGCGGTGATCCTACATGGCATCCTAGACGGTTAACACGCGGAGCATAGATCAGAGCTACATCACAAGAAACATGCAGCGCAATATATATGCCATGAATGCGTCTGCATGCAAGTTCAAACATCCCGGGCAAGAAGAGAAAGAAATAGGTGTCGCCATGCCGAACGAGAGGGAACCATGGCGGCAAGACGGAAACGAAGCCACGACAACGTTCCTATCCCGATACTTGTCGAGATATTGTGCCAACGTTTAGGAAGCGTGTGTGGGAACATTAAATAAAGAATGGGGTGATCCCGCTACCGGGTTCCCATGTGTCGGGGGCACAACGAAAAGAAGACAACGTGCAACGGGCAAACATATCTGGCGCAAACATACAATACATCTTATACATCATATGCGTTCGGTACACGACACGTTCCAACGGAATACCTTCGAAGCGTGCATATCGGAGCGGATCGGGTCGGTGAAGGAGAACAATGGTCGTCGTGGTCGTCGTGGAAGTCGGGTCTCGTCGACGGTAGTCGTTCGCTCGGCGTCGTGGTTCTCGGGTCTTCGGCGTCGGTAGTCGAACTCCTTCCGTGGGTCATCGAGGACGACGTGGTACTCGTGAACTTGTCGACGGGCCACGGTGGCGGGGATGGTGCACATGGCGACGGCAGGCAACACACGACAACATCTAGCAGCAACGACGGAATAGCAACATAGCACGCTACGACAACTAGCAACGCTAGCAACCTACAACGCCTAACAACCAGCAGCAAAAGCATCAGTGCAAGCCTGCAACTAGCAATAGCAAGTAGCACAAACGACAGCAACTAGCTATAGCAGCAGGAACAGCAAAACGACATCTACATCACAAGCAGCAACTAAGCATCTAGCCTAGCATGCATGGCAGCAGCATCTCGCGGTAACAGAAGCTAGCAACTACAACAAGCTAGCAGCCGGGCAGAGTCAACAGCACTAGCAGCAAGCAAAAACAGCAAGCAAGCACAAGCATCAGCAGGCAACGCTAGCAGGCAATTGGCAGTAGCCTAACAGCAAAACGCAGCAACTATAGACAACCACGGCACATCAAGCAGCAGCTCAAAACAGCAGCCGCAACCGCAGCATCAGGCAGCAGCAGCTTAGCAACGCCATAGCAGGGCAGCTCGGCAGGCAAGCAACACAAAACAGCAACATGCCTCGGTCAGCAGCAGGCAAGGCAACAACAGGAAAGCGGCACTGCCCGGCAGCAACAATAGTAGCGCGAGGCAGCAACATGCACAACAGCATATCGGCGGCAACAGCACCAGCACCTACAGGGCCAGCCGGCGGCGAGGCGAGCACCGGCGGGGGAGGAGACGACGGCGGGGCACGCGGGGAGGCGACCACGGGAGACCTGCAGGCGGTGGCGCGGCCATAACGAGGGCGAGGGCGAGCCATGGCGGGGAGAACGGCGGCACAACTCGTGGAGCAGGGCGAGGCGCAGCGCGGCTGGCGGCGAGGCTGCCGGAGGCCAGGGCGACGGCGGAACACGGGAGGCGGCGAGGCGACGGAAGGCCATGGCGGCACTCGGGATCGGCGAAGGGAGGCCAGCAGCGGCGCGCAGGGCACGCGGGGAGGCGGAGGCCCCGAGATGAATGGCGGTAGGGGTTGCTGGAGGCGGCGGCGAGCAAGGCTCCGGCGACCTAGGGCGAGCAGGGGGGCGCGACACTATGGGAGGAGAGCGGAGAAGACGCTGGGGAAGAAGGGGATCGGGGCTGAGGAGCACGGGGACGAGGGGCTGAGGAGGCTGCGCTAGGGCAGGGGGGAACTTGGGCCTTGGGCCTGGCCGGCAGGGCATGGGTTGACTGGGCTCCTCTCCCTCTTGCTCTCTCTTTCTTAAAAAAATCAGAAATCAACCACAAAACAAAATAGTTTTAACAAAATAAAATAAAATAAAATAAATGCCTTTTGACTCCTTTAAAAATATACCACAACTATAAAATAGATTGGGCATTTTTTTAAACAAATAAAAATAAAACCCTTTTGAAGAATAAAATAAAACCTCTTTTATTTAAAGAATAAAATAAAAGCTTTTTAAAAGATAAAAGAAAATGAGACGGTTTTAAAATAAAACAAAAGGAAAAATAAAATAAAAACCCAAGGGTTGCCCCCACATTTAATAAAAAAGATCTTTTATTGAAAAGAAGAAGACAAACCCTTTTTTAAAATAGGGGTTTAAAACGGGAAACTTTAGCAAACCGGAAAAACAGATAAAAGAGGAGAGGAGGGGGAGTTACTATCGCACTACGACTCGGTGATCACTCGAAGCACAACACTCAAAACACCACACGTGACAGACGATGCAAGATGCCATGCATCATGCGACGATGCAAACTAAATGACGATGCAACAAATAAAACTAATCACACGACAGAAACGGAAATAAAAGGGGGAATCTTCTGGGCGTCGGTCTCGGGCTGTCACAACTCTCCTACACTACAAGAGGATCTCGCCCCGAGATCCAAGAATGAAAGGGGGAAGAGGATGAGAAAGCACAAGAGGTAAAACTAGTCGCTTCTTTGACAAACGAGTGAAACCAACAATCCTTGAAGGTTGCAAAGAGATAAGGACTGATATGAGAAAGAAGCAAGAATTCACGGAAAATTTCGGCAGCACTTCGGTAGGAAAATGGGACAAAAAATTCGATAAGAAGGTAAAATTAGACAATATTCACAACAAACAAGTAAATAGAACAAGGGAACACCATGATATTGATAGAACAACAAGATTGGCCCAAAAGAGCAACATCACAAAGCTTCCGGAACAAAAGAATAGGAACTAGCTCATACAGAAGAAGAGAATGAAGAAAAGAATGACAACTATCATCACAATAGAATTGAAGAGCCTCCGGTCATAGAATTGACGTAGTGGTTGGAAAACCATCAACGAAAAACAAGATAGTAGTGGGCTTATGAAAATCATCTCAACAAATATGAGGTGACAACCAACCACTAAAAGAAACAAGGATTGTTGAAAGCAAAGATATCAAAACTTCCTACACCAAGAGGGTGCATTGAGAACTATGATTAATGACAAGCACCATGATAGCAACAATCCATAGAAAAAGCTTTAGGTGAAATCCAAACCAAGATAGCTCAATGAAGAAATCATGGGTTGAAAATATCTCATGATCATAGGATTGGTGGGTTTAATTATCTCATATTTGAAAGGAAATCTCTTCGAGGCTCCTACACTAACAAGAATGCTATAATACCACCTCAAAGGATAAAGAAAGAAAAATTGCACATATAAATGCGAGAGAAAGGATAGTTGAGGTTCTCCAACAAGAATCTTGAAGAACACTTTGAGAAAAAAAATCACATCCTTGAAGAACCAACATGACGAGCCTCCGTATCAAAAGGATGATGCAAGATATGAAGGTAGAAAGGATAAGATTAATTCCTTGCAAAGATTTAGATGAAGCTTCACAAAGAGATACTTGATAGAACTTGGAACTCCGGAAAAGAAAAGATAAGAACACTTTGAGAAAAAGGAATTGATATCATGAGCCACTCCGAAAGAAGAATTCAGATTACTATGAACAAGAATAAGAATTATGTTATGCTCATCCTTCATCAAATTAAATTGATGACAAGCAACGGATTTAGCATCCAACTTATTCCTCTAGAAATGAATCTTGAAGAGGGAGAGAGATAAGCACCACTTGAGGCATAATTGAAGGAAGCACCAGTAAGAATTCACAAATAAATGGGAACACCACGAATTAATGGAGATACAAGAGAATGAAGAGATCATAAGCCACCTGAGAGAAACTAGAACAAGGCACCGGATAAACGAGAGACGAACGAAGAGGCAACAATGGAGAAGAATTGAGGATGAAAGCCGAGAACAAAGATTCTTCTGAAGTGATGGCCTTTGGAGGAACGAGAATGAAAACAAATCCGAGAAGCACCGAATAGCAAGAAAGGGATTACTCATGACTGGGAACAAAAAAGATGACGACACCATGCTAAAATGATGAATCTACAATAGAATGGACCAAGATTCGAGAGAAACACTCCTTCGAATTTGCAAGCTGAGAATGATGACGAGAAACATCACCAAGGATAATGAGACACTCCGGAATAAAGAAGAATGGAAGGTTGAGCCAAATATGAGAATTAATTCAAATAGATCTTGGAGAAGGGATATGACTAACGAAATTCATACTTACGTCATAGTTGAAAAGAATTAAAGATCTCCAGAAAATATTACAAGAGCCATGTAAGATCCTGGGAAAGAACCTGTTGGTTATGGGCCCACTCAAAGAAACCACCGTTAGAAAAGATTGCTAGAAAGATTTATATTGCACTGGTATGAAGAGAACTAGATGAGGTTAGCACCTCGAAATAATTAAAAGAATTGAAAACGAGAAACTACTGAAATATCTTTAACACTCCGGATAGAAAAGAGAGGAATGAATAACAAGAAGACTGATAAGAATTTCCGACATGGGAAAGAATTACAAGGACGAAAAGGATATGATGTACACGGACAATTGCATTGAATTCACCAGAAAAGATAACAAGACTGAATAAAGATGAACATGAAGCTCCTCAGAATCTTCACAAGAATCACCGGATAAGAGAGAAAAGAACAGACAGCGGAAGCACAATGAAAAGAAAACTCTTGGATGAAAATTGAATCACTGAGTAAAAGGGCGGGAGGGTGCGGAAAAACAAAGACAACTTGGGCTAGATTAGATGAACTCCGGAATAAAATGAGAGAATGACCTTGCAAAAATTAAAGAGGATTGAATTCACTGAAAAGAGCACACCGGTTAAAAAGGAATTAACATGATGACTCCGGTTAACAAGAATTGACAAGACAACTGATTAAGCAAAAGGATTAGCATTCACATAAAAATATGAGAACACCTCTTAGGAAAGATCTGAAATCACCACTTGACATCGAAGCAACTTGAATTACCAAACTCCAACAAAACAAAGGGAGAGGCTTATGAAGCAAGCCACAACAAACTCATGAGAAAGATTTCGTCCGATATTTTCGTGGACAGGATCGCACGGGCTCGATCCTTACAGTAGCCATCAAGTGCAAGGCAGTGCACCCGACATACGAAGTGTCCCCGAGTCGTAGCAAGCTACAAGGACTCATTAAGACACAACGTGTACCGCTGTAAGTCGACCGTGAACAAACAAATCCACTAGATGTCGAACCCCAACCTAACATCATGCATTTGTTGGAAGATTGTCCTAGAAGCAACTACTTGACTTCCCACCTATGAATTCCCGAAATATTTGGTCATGCAATCTGGTACACAGATACAAGGAGTAAAATCACACAACTCCTATACTAACCCGTCACCTGTATCACATCCGTCAACACACGACCAGAATCTCGGACCTTCATCTACTACATACCCTCGTGATCACAACGATACAAAGTATGGCAGTACTCCCAAACAATCTGCACCAGTACTGGGGACATCGGGGTTATCTCGCCACTACTAGTATTGAAGCAATTACGAACATCCTTCGTTCTGAGATACTAAGAAATTTGAATGATAACGATGTGCTCAAGAATCCCCTGGAGCTCAACTCCCCTGAAACTCAAAGCAGATAGGAGGCACCAAGACAGAACTCCATCACGTCGGCATCATATAGATTCCAAAAATATCCGCGTGATCCTAATTTTTTTTTGAGTGAGAAGAGGAGTAGAATTAAATTATTACGTCAAGATTCCTCACAAGAGCATAGAAGAGGAGAAAAAAGAATCCTACTCTCCGATATATCACTAGACTCAAAGCAGTTTTTCACTAGACTCGACTCGGCCAAGTTCGATCAATCAAGGGGACTCCTAGGTCGGTACTGCTCTGATACCAACTTGTCACGCCCAAGATGCGACCTTATCCTCAATTTGGCATGAAGGCCTCGTCAGGGATAGAAGCGCATCTCGTCGTGTCACAAGAATGGATATCGTTACAAGTACATGTACTGAAAAGAAGAGATATATAATAGAATTGGCTTACACTCGCCACAAGCTACATCAGAGTCACATCAGTACATTTCATAAACATCAAGAGTAAGAGCAGGATCCGACTACGGACGAAAACAAACAACAAAAGAAGAATGACGTCCATCCTTGCTATCCCAGGCTGCCGGCCTGGAACCCATCCTAGATCGATGAAGAAGAAGAAGATGCAACTCCAAATGAACAATCAACGCACTCGCGTCGAGTAACCTTTACCCGTACCCGCAACTGGTGTTGTAATAATCTGTGAGCCACAGGGGACTCAACAATCTCATTTCCAAAGGTATCAAGACTAGCAAAGCTTAATGGGTGCGGTATGGTTAAGTGGTGAGGTTGCAGCAGCGGCTAAGCATATATTTGGTGGCTAAACTTACGAGTACAAGAAATAAGAGGGGGAATATCTACGCATAACGGACGTGAACTACTGATGATCAAAAGAATGACCCTGAACACCTACCAACGTCAGACATAACCCCACCGTGTCCTCGATCGGAGAAGGAACTCACGAAAGAGACAGTCACGGTTACGCACACAGTTGGCATATTTTAATTAAGTTAACTTTAAGTTATCTCGAACCAGTGTTAAACAAAGTTCCACATTGCCACATAACCGCGGGCACGGCTTTCCGAAGAGATTTAACCCTGCAGGGGTGCTCCAACTAGTCCATCACAAATTACCACAAGCCGCATAGAAATCCTCAATCACGAAGCTCGCGATCTCGTCGGATTCCCTAGTGGAAAACCTCAACTCTGAGATTACCCAAAGCATCACCAGAATCCCGATGCACAAGATATCTCGTCAAAGGTAAAACTAATCCAGCAAGGCCGCCCGACGTGTCGACGGTCCCGATAGGAGCCGGGTATCTCATTCTCAGGACACGACGGATGGAACTAGCTACGGGTGCCAAACCTCGAGTTTCCCCGTGGTGGCCCCGCAGGCAGACCATTTGGGACCAACACCATCAGCACTGGCCCCCCGTGTCTATGTAAAATTACTCCTCGGGTTCATGACGCCCTATGCATTTCAGTGTTAACAAAAATTATTATGTTGGGCAAATGTAAAACCAATGTTGGGCCTTGCCGGACCAGCTTTAATCTAAAACGAATTATCAAGGGGGTCCCCATAACAACCCCGATCGTGTTAGGAGGGCTCAATTATGGAACATAACACCAGTAGCCGAAACTAAGGGGGCAAAGGTGGAACAAAACACCAGGCTAGAAAGGCCGAGCCTTCCACCTTTTACCAAGTATATAGGTGCATTAAATTAAGATGCATTTAATATGGTGATATAACAAAGAACCCATGTTTTCACATGGAAGCATCTGCACCTGCAACTAGCAACGCTAACAACAGGGTTAAGCAAGCGGTAACATAGCCAATCAGTGGTTTGCTAGGTCGAATAGGTTGAAGGTAATCATGGCATTGTTGAGAGGCTGATATTTAACATGTGGTAGGCAACGAGACATAATTGGTAGAAGCGATAACACTAGCATGGCAATGATAGTAATGGTATCTGGGGAAATGGTCATCTTGCCTGAGATCCCGCTTGGAAGAAGAACAACTCGGTGGAGTCGACGAACCAACGTAGTCGAACAGGTCCTCACATTCCGACACGCTTGCGGAACTCTATCGGAATGGAGCAAACCGGAAACAAACATCAACACAAATATTCACCACACGATGCACCACATGATGCATACTCTAATATGATGCATGATCAGTTCATCGATGCAAGGGATGGCATGGCAATTCACATCACGCAAACATTACACATTAAATGAAGCTCAATATGCAACGGGTTGCATATCGACGAAACTGCACGATTAATTATTTAATTCACTCCAGATTATTTAACGCGCAATATTAAATGTTGTTAACATGGCAAGGGGTGAAGCGGTGATCCTACATGGCATCCTAGACGGTTAACACGCGGAGCATAGATCAGAGCTACGTCACAAGAAACATGCAACACAATATATATGCCATGAATGCGTCTGCATGCAAGTTCAAACATCACGGGCAAGAAGAGAAAGAAACAGGTGTCACCACGGTGAACGAGAGGGAACCATGGCGGCAAGACGGAAACGAAGCCACGGCAACGTTCCTATCCCGATACTCGTCGAGATATCGTGCCAACGTTTAGGAAGCGTGTGCGGGAACGTTAAATAAAGAATGGGGTGATCCCGCTACCGGGTTCCCATGTGTCGGGGACAAGACGAAAAGAAGACAACGTGCAACGGGCAAACATATCTGGCGCAAACATACAATATATCTTATACATCATATGCGTTCGGTACATGACACGTTCCAACGGAATACCTTCGAAGCGTGCATATCGGAGCGGATCGGGTCAGTGAAGGAGAACAATGGTCGTCGTGGTCGTCGTGGAAGTCGGGTCTCGTCGACGGTAGTCGTTCGCTCGGTGTCGTGGTTATCGGGTCTTCGGCGTCGGTAGTCGAACTCGTTCCGGGGGTCGTCGAGGACAACGTGGTACTCGTGAACTTGTCGACGGGCCACGGTGGCGGGGATGGTGCACATGGCGACGGTAGGCTACACACGGCAACATCTAGCAGCAACAACGGAATAGCAACATAGTACGCTACGGCAACTAGCAACGCTAGCAACCTACAACGCCTAACAACCAGCGGCAAAAGCATCAGTGCAAGCCTGCAACTAGCAATAGCAAGCATCACAAACGACAACAACTAGCTATAGCAGCAGGAACAGCAAAACGGCATCTACAACACAAGCAGCAACTAAGCATCTAGCCTAGCATGCACGGTAGCAGCATCTCGCGGCAACAACAGCTAGCAACTACATCAAGCTAGCAGCCGGGCAGCGTCAACAGCACTAGCAGCAAGCAAAAACAGCAAGCAAGCACAAACATCAGCAGGAAATGCTAGAAGGCAATCGGAAGCAGCCTAACAGCAAAACGCAGCAACTATAGACAACCACGACACAACAAGCAGCAGCTCAAAACAGTAGCAACAACCGCAGCATCAGGCAGCAGCAGCATAGCAACGCCACAGCAGGGCAGCTCGGCAGGCAAGCAACACAAAACAGCAACATGCCTCGGTCAGCAGCAGGCAAGGCAACAACAGGCAAGCGGCACTGCTCGGCAGCAACTATAGCAGCGCGGGGCAACAACATGCACAGTAGCATATCAGCGGCAACAGCACCAGCAGCTACAGGGCCAGCCGGCGGCGAGGCGAGCACCGGCGGGGGAGGAGACGACTGCGGGGCGCGCGGGGAGGCGGAGGCCCCGAGGAGAACGGCGGCAGGGGCTGCTGGAGGCGGCGGCGAGCACGGCTCCGGTGACCTAGGGCGAGCAGGGGGGCGCGACACTACGGGAGGAGAGCAGAGAAGACGCTGGGGAAGAAGGGGATCGGGGCTGAGGAGCACGGGGACGAGGGGCTGAGGAGGTTGCGCTAGGGCAGTGGGGAACTTGGGCCTTGGGCCTGGCCGGCAGGGCATGGGTTGACTGGGCTCCTCTCCCTCTTGCTCTCTTTTTCTTAAAAAATCAGAAATCAACCACAAAAGAAAATGGTTTTAACAAAATAAAATAAAATAAAATAAATGCCTTTTGACTCCTTTAAAAATATACCACAACTATAAAATAGATTGGGCATTTTTTAAAACAAATAAAAATAAAACCCTTTTGAAGAATAAAATAAAACCTCTTTTATTTAAAGAATAAAATAAAAGCTTTTTAAAAGATAAAAGAAAAGGATACGGTTTTAAAATAAAACAAAAGGAAAAATAAAATAAAAACCCAAGGGTTGCCCCCACATTTAATAAAAAAGATCTTTTATTGAAAAGAAGAAGACAAACCCTTTTTTTAAAATAGGGGTTTAAAACGGGAAACTTTAGCAAACCGCAAAAACAGATAAAAGATGAGAGGAGGGGGAGTTACTATCGCACTACGACTCGGTGATCACTCGAAGCACAACACTCAAAACACCACACGTGACAGACGATGCAAGATGCCATGCATGATGCGACGATGCAAACTAAATGACGATGCAACAAATAAAACTAATCACACGACGGAAACAGAAATAAAAGGGGGAATCTTCTAGGCATCAGTCCCGGGCTATCACAAGTGTGGTGTGGGTGCAACAAGAGCCCTTCAAAAAATCTTAGTTGCACCATGGACCAAATGAACCCCTCTCTCTTTTCTAACTTGAGGCAGAATTTTAAGTTTCTGTTTTGGCCCATTAAAAATGTCCAACATCTTTGAAAAACCTTTTAAATATTTGTGGGTGGCAACACTCACCTATTTGAATTATTCTTCCTTTTTTTTATTTTTTAAACTAGGGCCAATTTCAATTAAACCTAATTATTTTGCTTGCTCAAAAATGCCCCACCTATTTTTTATAAATAGGGGCTCATTTTGTATTTCCAAAAGGTATCTTACCTTGTCATAACCCCTTTACTTTTCCTAGAATTATTTCTTTTCAAAACTGGTTGTTTCTAAAAGGATAGGCAGTGATTTTTTTTAGAAGCATAGAGAGAGAGAGAGTTGGGCCAACTTTCCTCTCTCAGGCCCATCTTCTCCTTCTGTGGCGACAGGGCCCATTCCCCTCTCCTTCCTCCTCACACCGTTTCTCCCCTTTTTGCTTTCCGTCAAAGAGTGCGTGAGAGAGACAACGTGTCGTCGTGGCTTGATGTTCCAAAAGGGATCCCCGGCAATGGTGCACGAATGCTTCTGATGTCCGTTATGCTGCTACACAAAAGACCTTCCAGTGGCGCCAGAAATGGGCACGTTGACGACACCAGGAATCCTTCTGCGTTGGTGTTTCCTCGAAGCGGAGAGGATGATGTAGCACAGCGGAGGTAAGTATTTCCCTCAGTTTGAGAACCAAGGTATCAACCGGCAGAGGAGTATCTCAAGATCCTGCACAAACACAAAAGCTTGCACCCAACGCTATGAAGGGGTTGTCAATCCCTTATAGATTGTTTGGCAAGTGAGAACTGAAAGCAACAAAGTAAGAAAGCAAAGTAAAAGCGGAGTTGTAAACGATGGATGTGAATAGACCCGGGGGCCGTAGTGTTTACTAGTGTCTTCTCTCATGAAAGCAAGTAGACGGTGGGTGAACAAATTACTGTCGAGCAATTGATAGAACTCTGCAGAGTCGTGACGATATCTATGCGATGATTATTTCTATAGGCATCACGTCCAAAACAAGTAGACCGATACTATCTGCATCTACTACTATTACTCCACACGTCGACCGCTATCCAGCATGCATCTAGTGTATTAAGTCCATAAGAACATAGTAACGCCTTAAGCAAGATGACATGATGTAGAGGGATAATCTCAAACCAATGATAAAAACCCCATATTTTTACCCTTGATGCCAACTGCTTGATTTGTGCCTTGCTGCCCCTACTGTCACTGGGAAAGGTCACCACATGGCAGAACCCAAAACCAAGCACTTCTCCCATTGCAAGAATCATAGATCTAGTTGGCCAAACAAAACCCAAGACTCGGAGAGACTTACAAGGATATCAAATCATGCTTATAAGAAATCAGCAAAGACTCAAATATATATCATAGATAATCTGATCACAAGTCCTCAATTCATCGGATCTCGACAAACACACCACCAAAGAAGATTACATCGGATAGATCTCCATGAAGATCATGGAGAACTTTGTATTGAAGATCCAAGAGAGAGAAGAAGCCATCTAGCTACTAAATACGGACCCGTAGGTGTGAAGTGAACTACTCACGAGTCATTGGAGGGGTGATGATGATGATGAAGAAGCCCTCCGACTCCAAAGTCCCCTCCGGCAGGGTGCCGGGAAGGGTTTCCAGATGAGATCTCGCGGAAACGGAAGCTTGCGGCGGCGGAAAAGTATTTTCGAGGCTCCCCTGCTTTTTTGCGGAATATTTGGGAATTTATAGGCCAAAGACCTAGGTCAGGGGGCGGCCAGGGAGGCCACAAGCCTGCCCACCGTCGCCTCCCCCTGGTGGCGGAGTGGGGGCTTGTGGGCTCCCTGGAGCCCACCTGGCTTGGCCCAAAAGCCCCGTGGACTTCTTCCGTTCAGGAAAAAATCATTTTGGGGTTTTTCTTCCGTTTGGACTCCGTTCCAAAATCAGATCTGAAAAGAGTCAAAAACACGGAAAAAACAAGAACTGGCACTTGGCACTGAATTAATAAGTTAGTCCCAAAAAGATATAAAAAGGTACATAAAACATACAAAGAAGGCAAGATAAAAGCGTGAAACCATCAAAAATTATAGATACGTTTGAGACGTATCAAGCATCCCCAAGCTTAACTCCTGCTCGTCCTCGAGTAGGGAAGTGATAAGAATGAATTTTTGATGCTTTCATGCTACCTAGCATAGATGTCCTTTGTAATTCCTCTTATGTGACGTGAATGTTCAGATCCATTAGATTCAAAACAATAGTTTGCTATTGACATGGAAGCAATAATAATTCAAGGAAACTAGCAAAGTAATCATGAACTTTCAAAATAACAAGGCCAAAAGAAAGTTATCCCTACAAAAGCATATAGTCTGGCTATGCTCTATCATCATTGCACAACGAATTTAAATCATGCACAACCCCGGTATTGGCCAAGTAATTGTTTCACACCTTTAATTTCTCAAACATTTTCAACTCTCACGTAATACATGAGCGTGAGCCATGGTTATAGCACTATAGATGGTGTGGAATGTAGTGGAGGTTGCAAGACAAAAAAAAGGAGAAGATAGTCACTTTAACTAGGCATATCAATGAGCTGTGGAGCTGCTCATCAATAGATATCTATGTGAATGAGTAGGGATTGCCATACAAATGATGCACTAGAGCTACAAGTATATGAAAGCTCTTAAAGAAAACTAGTGGGTGTGCATCCAACTTGCTTGCTCACGAAGACCTAAGGCAATTTTGAGGAAGCCTATCATTGGAATATACAAGCCAAGTTATATAATGAAAATTTCCCACTAGCTATATGGTGGTGACAAAACGAGAGACTCTCAATCATGAAGATCATGGTGCTTAATACACACAAGTGTGGAAAAAGTGGTAGCATTGTCCCTTCTCTCTTTTTCTCTCATTTTTTTATTTTATTTTGGTGGGCTCTTTGGCCTCTTTTTTATGGGATTCTTTGGCCTATTTATTTCCTCACATGGGACAATGCTCCAATAATGATGATCATCGCACTCTCAACTCAAAACTTAGAGCAACTATGACTCTATATGGAATGCCTTCGGTAGTGTACCGTGGCAATGATCTAGCATGGCATAGATATCAATGGAAACATCATGCTAGCTATCTTACGATCATGCAATGGAAATGTAGACGTGGTCGCACATGTCATGGTGGTAGTTGCATGGCAATATATCTTGGAATCACTTTGAAAAAGCCATAATAGGTAGGTATGGTGGCTGTTTTGTGGGAGGCTAATGGTGGGTTTTGTGCACCGGCGAAAGTTGCACGGCACTAAGAAGATAGTGATGGTGGAAGGTGAAAGTGCATCTAAACCATGGACTCAACATTAGTCATGAAGAACTCATATACTTGTTGCAAAAATTTTATTAGTAATCGAAACAAAGCATTCAAGCATAGTCCTAGGGGAAGGGTTGGTAGGTATAAACCATCGCGCGATCCCGACCGCCATGCAAAATATGACAATCAATAGACTAATCATGCTCAGATTTCATCACATAGCGGTTCACCATACGTGCATGTTATGGGAATTACTAACTTCAACACAAGTATTTCTAGATCCACAACACCTTACTAGCATGACTTCAATATTACCATAACCACAACTCAAAACTAATTGAGATGAATCAAACTTCTCTAACTATTCAATGCACATGAAGGTGGAAGTTTTCGTATCTTTGGATAACTACCCCTTTTGAGAATACTTTCAAAGCATAGATCAACTACCAAGCCACACACCGTTGTGCTCTAAAAGATATAAGTGAAGCACATAGAGCAAAAGTATCTATCTCGAAAGATATAAGTGAAAAACATGTGAGTTGAATTGTCTACCAAAAGATATAAGTGAAGCTCGACAAAATCACGGTGTGTGCATGTCTCTATCTCTAGATATGCAGCAAGGATGATTGTGAAACAAAAAAATAAAAGACTCCTATGATACAAGACGCTCCAAGCAAAAACACATAACATGTGGTGAATAAAAATATAGCCCCAAGTAACGTTACCGATGGATTGAAGATGAGAGAGGGGATGCCTTCCCGGGGCATCCCCAAGCTTAGGATTTTATGGCATCCTTGAATCTCTTGGGGTGCCTTGGGCATCCCCAAGCTTGAGCTCTTGCCACTCTTTATCTCTTTGTCCATAAGAACTTCACCCAAAACTTGAAAACTTGACAACACGAAACTTAAACAGAAACTCGTGATAACATTAGTACAAGAAAGCAAACCACCACTTCCTTAGGTACTGTAGCAAACTTAAATTCTACTTGTGCTGATGTTGGGTTACTGTACTTTCAATCTTCCATGGCTTATACCCTCCGATACTATCCATAGTTTCATCAAAATAAGCAACCAACACAACAAAAACAGAATTTGTTAACACGAGACCAATCTATAGCAATCTGTATGCTTCGTACACCTCTGGTACTTCAAAAATTCTGAAATATTATGATAGTCTGAAGAATTTGCGTAGCAATCAGCAGCAAAAAGAATCAACTCAAAAGCTTTTACAGAAAAAAATGAAAATTCTTTTCGTGATCAAAAAGTTTCTGTCTTTCCCAGCATGACCAAACGATCATCGTCAAGACTAATCATAACGGTTTTGCTTGGCAAAAATGCAAAAAGAAACACAAAAAACACAATCACAACAAAATTATGAATTTGTGGAAAACACAAAACAGAAAGAAAAATGATAGATTCGTTGGGTTGCCTCCCAACAAGCGCTTTTGTTTAACGCCCTTAGCTAGGCGAAAGTGATGGAATCACGTATAGTCATCTTTGGTACTCAAACCATAAGTAGCCCTCATCATAGATTCATAAGGAAATCTTATTTTCTTTCTAGGAAAGTGCTCCATGCCCTTATTTAAGGGAAATTGAAATCTAATATTCCCTTCCTTCATATCGATGATAGCACCAATAGTCCTTAGGAAAGGTCTACCAAGAATAATGGGACATGAAGGATTGCAATCTATGTCAAGTACAATGAAATCCATGGGTATATAGTTCTTATTTGCTACAACAAGAACATCATCGATCCTCCCCATGGGTTTCTTGACAGTAGAATCCGCAAGATGCAAATTAAGAGAACACTCTTCAATCTCATGAAAACCAAGAATATCACATAAAGACTTTGGAATCGCGGAAACACTAGCACCCAAATCACACAAAGCATTGCACTCATAGTTTTTGATCTTGATTTTGATAGTAGGTTCCCACTCATCATGAAGTTTTCTAGGTATAGAGACTTCTAGTTAAAACTTCTCTTCAAGAGATTTCATCATAGCATCTACGATATGCGCGGTAAAAAAATTGGTTTGGCTATAAGCATGTGGAGAGTTTGCAATGGATTGCATCAAAGAAATGTGTTCAAACAAGGAGCAATTATCATAATTGAATTCCTTGAAATCCAAAGTGGAAGTTTCATTACTACCCAAAATTTTGACTTCTTCTACTCCACTCTCCACACCTTTATCGTCAAGATAGGTGGACTCCGAATCATCAGGGCATTTTTCAACCAAAGTGGATTCATATCCAGCCCCTCCATAAGTAGGTTTGACACGCGAAAACAAAGATTCAAGAGGAGACACACCAAGGACTTTAATATCATCGTGATTTGCATCACTAGAACGCACCCTTTTAAACCATTCATGTCTAGCGTGAATTTGGGCGGTTCTTTCTTTGCTCTCATTCATGGAGATACGCATAGCTTTAAAAGTTTCATCCAAGTTGATCTTGGGAGGAGCGCATCTAACTTTCAAAGCATCAATATAACAAGACATCCTATCAACGCTCTTAGCCAAATCGTCTATTTTGAGTAGTTTTTCCTCTATGGACGCATTGAAAATCTTTTGAGAGTTGATGAATTCTTTGATGTTACTCTCTAGATCAGAGGGTAATTTGTTGTGATTTCCATAAGTGTTGCCGTAGGAATTGCCATAATTGTTAGAGGAGTTACTAGGAAAATGCCTAGGAACATAGTTTCCTCTAAAAGCATTGTTGTTGCCAAAATTGTTCCTACCAACAAAATTCACGTCCAAACTAGCGTTGCTACTCTCAATCAAAGAAGATAGTGGCATGTCATTAGGATCTACGGTAGTGTTTCTACTAGCAACCAAATTCATCAACTCATCCATCTTAGCACTAAGCGAGTTAATCTCTTCTATAGCGTGCACCTTTTTGCTAGCACGCGACCTTTTAGTGTGCCACTGAGAGTAGTTGGTCATGTTATTGTCTAGGACTTTTGTAGTGTCTCCTAACGTGATTTCCATGAACGTTCCACCTGAGGCGGAGTCCAAGATATTGCGAGAAGCAAAATTCAAGCCAGCGTAAAAGATTTGTATAATCATCCATAAACTCAAGCCATGAGCGGAACAATTTCTAATCATAAGCTTCATCCTCTCCGAAGATTGTGCAACATGTTAATGATCGAGTTGCTTGAAATTCATGATATCGTTACATAAGGAGATGATCTTAGCCGGCGGAAAATACTTGGATATGTAAGCATCTTTGCACCTATCCCAAGAGTCGATACTATTTTTAGGCGAAGAAGAAAACCAAGTTTTTGCGCGATCTTGCAACGAGAAAAGAAAAAGTTTCAACTTAATCACGTCATTATCCACATCTCTTTTCTTTTGCATATCGCAAAGCTCAATGAAGGTAGTGAGATGGGATGCGGCATCTTCACTAGGAAGGCCAGAGAATTGCTCTTTCATAACAAGATTCAGCAAAGCTGCGTTGATTTCATACGATTCCGCACTAGTGGCGGGAGCAATCGGAGTACTAATAAAATCATTATTATTAGTGCTCGAGAAGTCGCAAAGTTTGGTGTTTTTAGACATGATGTCTTCAACAAACAAACAAGCACACAAGCAAGAAAGAAACCGGCAAAAGAAAACGACAAGGGCAAGAGAAAACGGCGAAGGAGAAATGCGAATGAAAACGGCAAATGTGAAGTGGGGGAGAGGAAAACGAGAGGCAACTGGCAACAAAAGTAAATGCAAGAGAAGAGTTTGTGAGACCTACTTGGATAGATCTTGATTTCTCCTCCCCGACAATGGCGCCAGAAATACTTCTAATGTTTCAAAAGGGATCCCCGGCAATGGCGCAGGAATGCTTCTAATTTCCGTTATGCTGATGCACAAAAGACCTTCCAGTGGCGCTAGAAATGGGCACGTTGACGACACCAGGAATCCTTCTGCGTTGGTGTTTCCTCGAAGCGGAGAGGATGATGTAGCACAGCGGAGGTAAGTATTTCGCTCAGTTTGAGAACCAAGGTACCAATCCGGCGGAGGAGTATCTCAAGATCCTGCACAAACACAAAAGCTTGCACCACCAACGCTATGAAGGGGTTGTCAATCCCTTATAGATTGTTGGGCAAGTGAGAACTGAAAGTAACAAAGGAACAAAGCAAAGTAAAAGCGGAGTTGTAAACGATGGATGTGAATAGACCCGGGGGCCGTAGCGTTTACTAGTGGCTTCTCTCATGAAAGCAAGTAGACGGTGGGTGAACAAATTACTGTCGAGCAATTGATAGAACTGTGCAGAGTCGTGACGATATCTATGCAATGATTATTTCTATAGGCATCACGTCCAAAACAAGTAGACCGATACTATCTGCATCTACTACTATTACTCCACATGTCGACCGCTATCCAGCATGCATCTAGTGTATTAAGTCCATAAGAACAGAGTAACGCCTTAAGCAAGATGACATGATGTAGAGGGATAATCTCAAACCAATGATAAAACCCCCATCTTTTTACCCTTGATGGCAACTGCTTGATGTGTGCCTTTCTGCCCCTACTGTCACTGGGAAAGGTCACCACATGGCAGAACCCAAAACCAAGCACTTCTCCCATTGCAAGAATCATAGATCTAGTTGGCCAAACAAAACCCAAGACTCGGAGAGACTTACAAGGATATCAAATCATGCTTATAAGAAATCAGCAAAGACTCAAATATATATCATAGATAATCTGATCACAAGTCCACAATTCATCGGATCTCGACAAACACACCACCAAAGAAGATTACATCGGATAGATCTCCATGAAGATCATGGAGGACTTTGTATTGAAGATCCAAGAGAGAGAAGAAGCCATCTAGCTACTAACTACGGACCCGTAGGTCTGAAGTGAACTACTCACGAGTCATTGGAGGGGCGATGATGATGATGAAGAAGCCCTCCAACTCCAAAGTCCCCTCCGGCAGGGTGCCGGGAAGGGTCTCCAGATGAGATCTCGCAGAAACGGAAGCTTGCGGCTGCGGAAAAGTATTTTCGAGGCTCCCCTGCTTTTTTGCGGAATATTTGGGAATTTATAGTCCAAAGACCTAGGTCAGGGGGCGGCCAGGGAGGCCACAAGCCTGCCCACCGCCGCCTCCCCTGGTGGCGGAGTGGGGGCTTGTGGGCTCCCTGGAGCCCACCTGGCTTGGCCCAAAAACCCCGTGGACTTCTTTCGTTCGGGAAAAAACATTTTGGGGTTTTTCTTCCGTTTGGACTCCGTTCCAAAATCAGATCTGAAAAGAGTCAAAAATACGGAAAAAACAAGAACTGGCACTTGGCACTGAACTAATAAGTTAGTCCCAAAAAGATATAAAAAGGTACATAAAACATACAAAGAAGGCAAGATAACAGCGTGAAACCATCAAAAATTATTGATACGTTTGAGACGTATCATGGCTCATGGACGTCGAGGCGCCGTCCCATCCACGCCTATTTAAGCCTCCTCGGCGTGCGTGCGTCCCTAGGGTTCCCTCTCCCCGCCGCCTCCTTCTTCTCCCTCTCCTTCCACTCTCTCAGGTAACATGTGTAGGATTCAGGCAAGTTCAGAGAGAGACACGGGATCATCGCCGCCATCCCCCTCGTCGCCGGCAGCTCCCCCGTGGAGACCAAGATGGGGACGAGGATGCAGGAGGCATCCCCATTCCATCCCCGTCGCTAGGAGGGCAGACCCCCCTGCCTGGCATCGCCTCCGTCGTCGTCGTTGTTGGAGCAGGAGCAGCAGCGTCGTGAGACCACCTCGCCTCTTCTCCCTCTTCCCCACGCCAATCTTCTTCGTCGAGGTGCTCCAGGGTGAGCATCTCCTCCCCCTCTTCCTTCCCCCGAGCATAGAAGGGCTCCTCTGTGCGAGGTTGTCGCCGCCGTCGTGGTCGGCCATGGGTGGAAGCTAAGCTCCGTCGCGTCGCTGTGGTAGTCCACTTCCCGGTGCATTTGCAACAGGAATGGAACCCCCTTGGTTCCCGTTTTCCCCGACGGTAGCTTCTAGCCATCGTTGCCGCCTCCTAGCTTGTCGGCGTTAGCTCCTCCTTCTCTGCAATTCGGTCTCTAGGTAGGAGAAGGCCCGCGGCCTTAGGATAAGAGGAGCTGAACCCCCCTTTTGGTTGAACATCTCGTCCTAGCGCACTGGTTTGAGCGTAGCGCGTGACCCTGGGGTCATGGCTTCGAGTCCCGCTTAGCGCCCCCCCTTTTTGGCTTTATTTTCCCTCCTATGCGCACCTGAGGTGAGTATAGCTTGTCCAGAGGTCCCTCTCTGTTAAGCTTAGGTTCAGTAGCGTAGTGGTAGCTAGCCTGTGCAGGCAACCAGGAGGTTGTGGTTTCGATTCCCCCTTGCTGCACCTTTATTTTTTTGTCAGTTGCTTCCTCAGTGCAGACTTGCATGTTTTTTCTAAGTGTTGAAGCTGATATTTCATGCCCTGTTTTGAGCTTGGTTCCAAGTGAGGTGTTGTTCTTTTGAGGCTGCACCAAATAAGGAATGGTAGTGGGTGAACCCCTCTACAACTTGGGGCCATTATTTTGTTCATAGGAATTCGCATGTTAGATTTACACCTTGTCAAAGTGGGCACTTGGCTGAAAATGACAGATTGTGAAAAGCTATAATTTTCACTAAGTCTGGTGATCTGATGTTATTTTGTTGTCTTGTGGTGTTGAGTGTATTTGCTTTCCTGTTCGGAATTAGCCCAAGCAACAAACTAATGTTTGTTTTCTGGTATGTTTGTGTAGCTATCTGTCAAATTTCATGCCCAGATACCTCGTGTAGATATCCTTTTGGAGGCTGCCAAAATGCTTCAGAGCATAAGCAGCTGGTGAAATCTGTAATTTTCACTAAGACATAGTCTGGTATGTTTTGTCCAAGTTTAGAGCTGTAAATCTTTTGATATATGACCCCTTTGCCTTAGCTACTTGTTAAAAGTTGTAATGTTGTTGGTTGGATTCAGTTTCATGTCTTGTTTGAATTAATTAGAGGGTTGTAGCTGCTATAGATCTTGTGGTCAAAGTGATAGGATGTTGTTGAAAACATATTGTGTGTCAAACTGGTTTTGAACTTTGTGTGAGCTATGGTTGATGGTTTTGTGTGTTCTTTAACACCATCCCACTTGGATTTTGGTGATTGTTCAAATAGGCAACCTGGGTTCACTAGTGATTGCCCATATAATTATGTTTGTTGCTGTTTTGTCTCCGTAGACCTTCGTAACTTTTTTTGTAGTTTCCGGTTGAACCGAAACTCCGTTCACGGCGTTCTTTATAGGTTTTTGCATCGTTTTCTCGTGATGCATATGATTCTGCCATGTTCATGCATGTCAAAATAAGTTAACATGAGGTTCTGTCCAGAATATAAACAACTCAACTAATGCACATGAAAGTGACTAGAATAGTGATGCATGCCCTCTTCATCACACATGCATCATATTGATTGTTGCATTATGTTTTTCTGGTGTTTATTTGCTGTTATTTTTTCCTTTGGGTAGCATAGGGAACGGAGAATAAGTACGTGGATTCCGGAGAGTTCGTGCAGGAAGAACAAGAGCAGTTCCAGTCTGAAGAAATCATAGGCAAGATGATCACGACCTTGACGCCGTATCTAGCTTTGTTTTTCTTAGTGTTACGTTGCCGTCGTTACATCTCCGCTGCCTACCACATGATATATAGGCCATCAAACTTTGCCATGAAACCTCAAACACCTCCCCTCCTAAGAAATATTGTTTGGCTAAGTACGCTTGCTCAACCACTAATTGATAGCGTTGCTAGTTGCGTGTGCCAGCTGGTCCATGTGATAACATGGGCAATTTGATATCATTATGTTTAACTGCTATTTAATTAATGCACCTATATACTTGGTAAATAATGGAAGGCCTAGCCTTTTGCCGGGTGATTTGTTCCGTTGTTGCCACCTTAGTTTCGGCTACCGGTGTTTTATTCCATAACTGAGCACTCCTAACACGTTCGAGGTTGTTATGGGGACCCCCTCGATAAATCGTATAGTGTTAAGACTAGTCTGGCATGACCCAACTTTGGTGTTAATCTGGTAACAACTTAATAATAAAATGCATAGGGAATAGCTACCTCAAGAAATCTAATCAACAACCCGGGCCAGTGCTCCTCATGAGTGTTGGTCCAAACCAGAGCACTGCGTGGGGCCAATCCAGGGCGACTTGGGTGATCTCTATTAGGCCACCATGCACGTAGCTTATCCGACGTGTCCTGAGACTGAGATACGCGGCTCTTATCGGGTTCGTTGACATGTCGGGTGGTCTTGCTGGACTTGTATTACCTTAGCGATATATCTTGCGCATTGGGATTCCAACGAGACTTTGGGTCTTCTCAGAGTTGAGGTTTTCCTCTAAGGAATCTGACAAGATCACGAGTTTCGTGGTAGAGGATTACTATGGGGCCTATGGTAATTTGTGATGGACTAGTTGGAGCACCCCTACAGGGTTTAATCTTTCGGAAAGCCGTGTCCGTGGTTATGTGGCACACATGGATATTTTGTTAACATCCGGTTCTAGAAAACTTAATGTAATTCAAATAAAACTTGTGAACTAAGTGCGTAACCGTGACTGTCTCCTTCAGAGCTCCTTCTCTGACCGAGAACATGGTGGGGTTATGATTGATGTAAGTAGGTGTTCAGGATCACTTAGTGATCAACCTAGTCTTCGACCATCTTGCGTAGGCCACCATATGTTAACTCTGTTGATCATAAGATAGCCACCATATAAGCTTAGGTTGCTGCAAACTGAAACACTTAACCTTCCTCACCCATTTAACTCAGTTAGATTCGATACCAAGGTCATAGGATTGCTGAGTCCACGTGGCTCACAGTTTACTACAAACACCCACAGGTACAGGTACCCGTGATGCAGGAGTTCTCGATGACAGCCAGCTGAAGTGGGAGTTCAGTGAGGACAGCGGCAGGTTGTACGTGACTTATCCCGAGGACTAGAGGTCGTGGTCGTGATCGTGGGGCCAGCATGCAGGATATCATAGCTTTACTGTTTATCTTGTCCATAGCTGGACCATTCCATGTTGTAAATAATGTGTGACTGTATGACTGTATGACTATGTTTTATATCACATGGGAAGTGTATGCCCTACTTGTCACTCTTTTAGTTATTGTATTGTTATGATTATCTCGCTTGCGAAACGCGTAGATGCGCCTCTTTCCCCTTTTGAGGCCTCGCTCCCAAATAAGGAAAGGGCCGCATCTTAGTCGTTACACGGACGGTGTGAAGCCTCGCTCAAGGTGATCAGCAAAAACGACTACTTCCCCTTTGGCGGGTTGCGGACGTTGCTCTCCTAGGGGGGTTCGCCAGCCAATCATTTCTTTGGGTGCAAGATTACCCACTTTCACAAAGTTCGCGAGGAAGGCATCGTCAACTTCTGTCGGTAACTAGTTGCACTTTGAGATGGAACCCATGACTGCAAGCTTAAACAGAGGGGGACGGAGATCTGCATAAGAAGGATTGGCGGGTCGTCAGGACCTACGAATGGTAACTCGCCGACCAACAGCTGAGAGCATGTCTAAAGGGGGATTGTGACTTGCGACAACATTGAGCACGGGTTGCGATTCTAAAAATTTCCTTAGAATATTTCTAATCGAGGATAAACACGTTTCTAATGCCAAGATAGAGTTCACGGATCTACGGGTGATTCTATTGAGGAAAATAACTTGCCGAAATAAAAGCGCTAAGAACACAGGGACACTGTGGAGCAGTGTGGTGGTCCTATGAAACAATGGGGGGAACAACAGATTTACCAAGGATTGTTGACGGGACTACCACAGTTCTTTGCTAAAATATAGGATCTAAAAACCGTACCTATATGGGTCGATGGCGCGATGAGCAAATGCTCATGGAGTTCCGGTGACCCTAAGGACTGGGGAGGTTTGAGATTTAGATCTACTGGAGGAGAAGGGGTTACCTGTTGAATGAAGGTGAAGACGGAAGCACGCCGCGGAGGTTTACGTCGGAGACCGCACCCTAGATCAGCCCGAGAAGCAGCCGGTCCGAAGCAAAGGTTCGATGGCGGCACGGTGTTCATGATGCGAGCTCGAGGAAGAAGACGTAGTGGAGGCGATGGAATAGATGTAGGTGGGGATGCCCCTTTACCCCCTTGCGGCTATTTAAAGACCCAGGGAAGAAATCGAAACAACACGCACGAGAGTCAAGGAGGAGCATTGAAAAGCGGAAATGATGGCGCCTAGATTCTCGGGATGACAGGATAAGACACAAGATCCGTTGGAAGTGATGGCATCAAGATCCCTGGAATAGTGGACAAGATGACATCATCAATAAAGGACGTGGCGACTTAGGCGTCTCATGAAGATTGGCAGCGTGTCACTTGTTCAAGAATAAAGGTTAGAGATCATGTGTAATTCACCATAGACAAGTATGAATGTTTATTGGCATGAATGAATTCAAGTCAATGTGGGGCCTAATGTTGGGGATATTACCCGCGGTATGACCCGCCCTATTGGGTCGGGTCACGTGAACGCGGAGGTTTACACTCATGATCAAGATAGGCCTTGGCCCAGAGTTTGAGATGCACCAGGAGAACTTCAACGAAGAGCCGGCCAGGTCCCGTGAGCCTAGATGGTGGTTCAAGATTTACGGAGAAGATAAGTCACCATGGAGGTTTCCTAGCTTGGAAGACACGACAACTTAGAGATATGGAAGGCCACGATTTGTAATGTGGCCAGGACTTTGTAAACCAGAGGGCCTCGACCTGTATATAAAGGCGAGTCCCTAGGGAAGATAGGTTAAGTTACAATCCATCGAGAGCTAGGTCAGGCGGGTTACGCCCTCCCTGTAATCGAATCCACCATTAATACACATAAAGCAGGACGTAGGCTTTTACCTCCATCGGAGAGGCCGAACCTGGGTAAACCTGAGTCTCGCTTCCGCTCAACCCCTTTGAGTCACCACCAAGGTGCGATGGATCCATCACTAAGTCCTTTCACGAGGACATCTGTCGTGACAAAACCATGACAGTAGGTATGGTGGCTGTTTTGAGGAAAGATATAACGAGCTTATGATGACAGAGTGCATCATGCCAAGGGTTTGGATGCACCGGCGAAGTTTGCACCAACTCTCAAGATGAGAAAGGGCAATGCACGGTACCTAAGAGGCTAGCAAAATATGGATGGTGGAAGTGCCAACAATCGAATACCCGCATTAGTCCGTAGAACTCATGCACTTATTATGGGTAACTCTCTATCTAGTTAGGAGGTTCTCAAAGATACAAGTACCTCGAGGAGGTGTGTTTGGGGGTTTGGTTATCCTTGCGCATCCTTGACCCATGGTAACGTGAGGGTACTCTATATATTCCAACCCCTCCTGAGGTTACCGATCAATCTAGTAGCTCGAGTACTCAACTAATTTTTAGTTTTTGAAAAACACACGTATTTCCCAAAATACGACGCCTATCACTAATAGGCTTAAGCTCTTGGCACCAATAGTCCAAACATTACTCAAATCAATACCTCAAAACTATTGCAAGTTACTACTATACTTAAATAGCAACCTCAGTTACCTACTCATGCAAGACACACAACTCAGTGCAACGAGCCAACTCTCTAAACAAGATAAGCATGACAACTCAAGAGAGTTCCAAAAGCAACCTAAATAAAAGCTCTTAAAAATATATAGCAAGAAAACTAATAGCTAAGCATGACAATAGCTATGAAAAGATAAAGAACACACATAAAAAATAAGCATGAAAACCTATGTTGTGTTCTAGAGTGGAATGGAGAGTGTTTCTCTCCCAAATAAGGTAGGATAGGATCCGACTTGTTATGAACAACAAGCAAAACTAAAACAAACTAAAAAGTAAAGAGCGGGACGCTCCAAGCATAGCACATAACATATGAAGAGATAAAAATATAGCATGGAGATGGACGAACTGGTGATTGTTGATAGAGAAGGGGATGCACGGGGGTATCCCCAAGCTTAGACACTTGAGTGTCCTTGAATATTTCTTGGGGGAGCATGGGGGCATCCCCAAGCTTGAGCCCTTGACACTCCGGGATCTTCTTTCATCATCTTCCATCACATACTTGAAAACTCCCTTCATACGAAACTCATCATAAGCTGATTAGAGTGGTTAGTACCCATGATAAAATAATTCATTACCTACTGGAAATAAAGATTTTCATGAAATTCTACTGTTTCTCATGATTGACAAAATGTTTTTTGCAAAGGAAAAGCAAGCTTAAGATTTGCAAAATGATGAAAACGCAAAACGTGGCTGAATTTGTGAAAAACAGAACATCGGGTAGTAAATAATTTTTTCAGAGCTCTTCTGCAACTCAAATAAAAAACTCAGAACAGATGCAAGAAAGACAATTACGTAGAGCATGCTGTCAAAATAATTCTGATCAAAAAGATGATCTGGTAATTTTTGGATAAATTTTCCGTCAAGGAGACATAATCTGTTTCTGGACAACATGTCACAATTTTTAAACTTTCTTGCAATCGGAGGCTAAAACTTGGCACAAAGCTTGAAAATAAAGATACAATGATGTTGCTACAGTAGTAACAAGCATCAAGACCACTAAAAATGAAAGTAAAAAACAAATTGGGTTGTCTCCCAACAAGCGCTTTCTTTTATGCCTTTGAGCTAGGCATGATGCAAAAAGATCGAGTATTATCAACTCCATAAGAATAACTTGCCCGAATGACAGACTCATAAGGTAACTTAATCTTCTGTTGAGGGAAGTGTTCCATTCCCTTTTTAAGGGGGAATTGGAATCTAATGGTCCCTTCTTTCATGTCAATGATATCACCAACGATGCGGAAAAAAGGACGTCCCAAAATAATTGGACATGAAGGATCACACTCAATGTACATAATAAGAAAATCAACGGGCACATAATTATCATTGACAACAATAAGAACATCATCAATTCTCCCTAATAGTTTCTTTAAGGAAGAATCAACAGGACGAGCACCAAAAGAACATGGATCAAAGGTTTCAAATCAAGCATATCATACATTATTTTGGGCATAACGGAGGCACTAGCTCCAACATCACATAAAGCAAAGCAAGAGATATTACTCAATTTAATCTTGACCATAGGATCCCAACCATCTTCTAGTTTGTAGGAATATAAGTCTCTATCTTGAGCTTATCCTCCCTAGCTTTGATAAGAGCATTGATAATATGCTCGGTGAAGGCAATATTGAGTGTACTAGTGTGGGGGTCTTTAGCCATTCTTTGCAAAAAATGATCACTTCGAAAAGACTACAATTGTCAAAATCAAGGTTACTACCATTAATTAAAGGGGTAGTAATGTCATCTAAGCTCATTCTTTTGGAAGTCTCTAAATTCAAAGGACCTTCTTGTCCTATACTTGAGGTATTAGCATCACCATTAATAGGTCAATTGGGACTAGGGGTGTGATGGGTGCTAAAAGTTTTGAGATCCTCAACAACTTGTATAGTAGAAATGGTAGTATGTGTAGGAAGGCTCTTAATCCTATCTTCCTCTTCTTTTTCTCTAGCCCATATATCCTTAAGTTTGGCTTGCATTCTTATGTTCTCATTAATTCGGATTTGGATAGCATTCATGGTTGTGGTGTTCCTTTCCTCAAGGGGGCAGTTCTAATTTTAAGCATCTCTACATCATGAGCTATGTTGTCCACCTTCAAATAGAGACTATCTAATTTTTCTAATTTCACTTCTACACTCTTGTTGAAAGCTTTTTGAGAAGTGATAAAGTCTTTAAGCATGCTCTCTAATTCAGATGTGGAGTTTTTGGTGCAAGGATAATTGTTGTTGTTCCCATAGTTGTTGGATGGGAAGGGTCTAGGATTGCTACCAAAATTACTCCTATAAGTATTATTATTAAAGTTGTTCCTAGAGATAAGATTAACATCAACTTGCTCTCTTTCTTGAGCAACCAAAGTATTTAAAGGAACATCATGAGGATCAATAGGAGCTTGCTTAGTGAGTAAAGTCATGATCATGTCAATCTTATCATTAAGGGAGGAGATCTCCTCAACAGAGTTTACCTTCCTACCTGTTGGAGCACACTCGGTGTGCCATTGAGAATAATTTGCCATCATCTCATCCAATAGCTTTGTGGCAGCAACAAGTGTAGTTGACATAAAGGTTCCTCCCGCGGCCGAGTCTAACAGATTCCGCGAGGTAAAGTTCAATCCTGCATAGAAAGTTCAGATAACCATCCAAGTTGTCAAACCATGTGTAGGGCAATTCTTAACAAGAGATTTCATACGTTCCCAAGCTTGAGCAACATGTTCATTATCCAGTTGCCTAAAATTTGTAATATTACTTCTTAAAGTTGCCTAAAGTCATTGTTGTTGTGACTAGTAAAGACACACAACTTGGTGTTTTCAGTGGAACCCATAGCAGCAACAACAAGCAAGAACAAAGCAACTATTTTTTTTGTGATTTTTGGTATAAGACTCTAAAGCAAGAACTAGAAAGCAAACTAACAAGACCAAAAAGCAAAAGTAAAAGATAGTGTGCAACTCCCCTATCTTGAAGACTGGAGTCCCCGGCAACGACGCCGGAAACTTGCTTGATGACGAGTTGATGAATATACTTCTCGCCCCTCATTGGTTACCCCTAGTGGATGGTGGAGATGTAGTCTGCAGCAAGTTTCCCTTACACGGAGACTGTAAGGTTTATCGAACCAGGAGGAATCCGAGGATCAACAAGTAGGTGTCCGTTTCCCTGGCGCAAGCAGAAGACGTGGACCATCACACACACAAATAACTTTGCTCCCAATGAGTACAGAGAGGTTGTCAATCTCTCCGGCCTTGTAGTGTGCAAAGGATCAAAACACAAGCGGGAATAGTGATAGTGATTGCAACGGAAAAGTAAATGAAAGCAATAAATGATGGAGGTGTAAGCAATGGTGGTGATATGGACCGGAGTCACATGATGTTCACCAGCGATGTCTCTCTCCCAAAAGATGATAAACAACTATGCTTGGGTAAACAAATTAGAGCTGGGCAATTGACAGAATTATAAACTCACCGCAATGCTACTTGAAAGTTAGAGGCTCAATAGTAATGGGCAGTACGCCAAGAAAAGTAGACCGTTTATTCATCAGCATCTACTTACTAATCATCCACTTTGAGATATCTATCCAGAACATCTCGCTAGTATTAAGTTGCGAGCCCCACCCAAAGTGTAAACTCAAAGCAAGGGACAACTGCATTAACCAACTATGTGTAAGGTAAACAATCCTTGCAACCTTGGTCACAAGCACCGTTGTTTTCTCCCTGGTGGCAACAACACATCCCCTAGTCTCATGTTTTTGTCACTCAAGCTAGACATCAGGGGGCATGAGCCCACAACCATGCATAATTCTCCCTCTTGGACTTACAATCTACTACTCGGCCAAAGCAATACAAAGCAACGGAGAACATGCATGAATCACTATAGAACAAAATATAAAAGTATAATCAAATATATAACTCATAACAATCTAAACATAATCTCATAATCTATCGGATCCCAACAAATCGAGCATAGCAATAGCATGAAAATTACATAGGTGCCATGATCATGTAGGGAAGCTCACAAGGGCTAATCATTGAAGGACAAGATTGGAGTAAAGACATAACATGGCTACTGATCATGGACTCATGGTCCAAGGAGGACTACTCACATCACATCCGGGAAGCGTCCATGGCAGTGGAGAAGCTACAGGAGGTCCATCCTCCCTTCGGCAGGGTGCCGAGAAGAGCACTCTTGACGCTCTGATGTCGGAAGCGCTGCGGCAGCGGAACGATGGAGAAATTCATGATTCTGGATGTGATGGAAGGGTTTCCTCTCAGAAGAGTAAATATAGGCCAAAGGAGGGCGTCAGAAGAGGTGGGGCCCACCCAGGCGTCCTGTGGGTGCGGCCAGGGGCCAGGCCGCGCTGGGTGGTCGCCTGGGCAGCCCCTGGCTCCCCTCTGGTCCATCTTCGGTGATCTGGGAGCTTCCGTTACGCTGATTTTTATATATTTTTATCGGTATTTTTGGGGCTCCGGAAATTTGGGTAAAATCCCCTGCAAAAAAGACATCAGCAGACAGAAACTGGCACTGGGTGCACTGAGTTAGTAGGTTAGTCCAAATATGTTTAAAAATATATAAAAGTGTAGCAAAACATATATCAATGTCACCCAAAAGATCATGGAGCAAGCAGAAATTATAGATACGTTTGGGGCGTATCATTTACAAATTTCTATTTCATCCTATAGATGCTACTACCACGCGCCATTTGAAACCATTCTAAATGACTACTCCACTATATGAATTCTGCTCAATACTTTAGAGTCATCCGGATTAGTTATAAAGCTTGCATCCTCGTAATCCTTTACGACGAACTCCTTTTACCACCTCCATAATCGAGAAAAATTCCTCAGTCCACTATTTACTAAGGATAACTTTGACCGCTGTCCAGTGATCCATTCCTAGATCACACTTGTACCCCTTGTCTGACTCATGGCAAGGCACACTTCAGGTGCGGTACACAGTATGGCATAGTTTAGAGCCTACGGCTAAGGCATAGGGGATGACCTTCGTCCTTTTGGTCGGGTATTGAGTCTTACTCAATATTCACACCTTACAACATAGCCAAGAACCCCTTCTTTTCCGATCAATTTTGAACTCCTTCAAAAACTTGTCAAGGCATGCATTTTGTTGATAGTTCTATTAAGCACTTTGATCTATCTCCATAGATCTTGATGCTCAATGTTCAAGTAACTTAATCCAGGTTTTCCTTTGAAAAACACTTTTCAAAAAACCCTATATGCTTTCCAGAAATTCTACATCATTTACGATCAACAATATGTCAACCACATATATTCATCAGAAATTCTATAGTGCTCCCACTCACTTCTTTGGAAATACAAGTTTCTCATAAACCTTGTATAAATCCAAAAACTTTGATCATTCATCTCATCAAAGCGTATATTCCAACTCCGAGATGCTTGCTCCAGTCCTTAGAAGGATTGCTGGAGCTTTGCTTACTTGTTAGCATCCTTTAGGATCGACAAGACCTTCTGGTTTTATCACATACAACCTTTCCTCAATGAAACCGTCAAGGAAACAATATTTGACATCCTATCTGCAATATTTCATAAATGATGCAGTAACTACTAACATAATTCCAATAGACTTTTCAGCATTGCTACGATTGAGAAAGTCTCATCGTAGTCAACTCTTTGAACTTGTCGGAAACATCTTTGCGACAAGTCAAGCTTTCTTAATGGTGACTTTTCACCATCATCGTGTGTCTTCCTTTTAAAGATCCATCTGTAGTTAACATCCTTATGACCATCAAGTAGTTCTTCCAAAGTCTACACTTTGTTTTCATACATGGATCCTCTCTCGGATTTCATGGCCTCGAGCCATTTGTTGGAATCTGGCACCACCATCGCTTCTCCATAGCTCGTAGGTTCATTGTTGTCCAAAAACATGACCTTCAAGACAGGATTACCATACCACTCTGGAGTAGTACGCGTCCTTGTCGACCTACAAGGTTTGGTAGTGACTTGATCCGAAGCTTCATGATCACTATCATCACCTTCCACTTCAATTTGTGTACGCGCCAAAGGAACAACTTCTTGCGCCCTGCTACACACATTGGTTGAAGTGATGGTTCAATAACCTCATCAAGTTTCCACCATACTCCTACTCAATTATTTCGAGAGAAACTTTTCCTCAAGAAAGGACCTGTTTCTAGAAACAAACACTTCTGCTTTCGGATCTAGATAGGAGGTATACCCAACTATTTTGGGTGTCCTATGAAGATGTATTTATCCGCTTTGGGTTCGAGCTTATAAGTCTGAAACTCTTTCATATAAGCATCGCAGCCCCAAACTTTTAAGAAACAACAACTTAGGTTTATTTAAACCATAGTTCATACGGTGTCATCTCAACGGAGTTACATGGTGCCCTATTTTAAAGTGAATGCGGTTGTCTCTAATGCCTAGCCCATAAACAATAGTGGTAATTTGATAAGAGACATCATAGTATGCACCATATCTAATAGGGCACGACTATGACATACGGACACACCATCAGACCATGGTGTTCCAGGTGGCATGAGTTGTGAAACATTTTTCACATTGACTTAAATGTTTACCAAACTCGTAACTCAGATATATATATGTTTACCTGCACGATCACATCATAGACATATTATCCTCTTGTCACGATGATTTTCAACTTCACTCTAAAATTACTTGAACCCTTCAATAATTCAGACTTGTGTTTCATCAAGTAAATATACTTGTGTCTACTCAAATCATCTATGAAGTAAGAACATAATGATATCCATTGCATGCCTCAACACTTATTGGACAGCATACATCAAAATGTATTACTTCCAACAAGTTACCTTCTTGTTCCATCTCACTCGAAAGCGAAGCCTTCAGTCATCTTGTCTATGTGGTATGATTTGCATGTCTCAAGTGATTCAAAATCAAGTGAGTCCTAACAATCCATCCACAAGGAGTTTCTTCAAGCGTTTATACCAATTGGTATGGTTCGCATGTCTCAAACATTTCAAAAATGAGTGAGTACAAAGATCCATCAGCATGGAGCTTCTTCATGCATTTTATACCAATATGACTCAAGCGGCAGTGCCACAAATAAGTGGTACTATCATTATTAATTTATGTCTTTTGGCATCAATATTATGAACATGTGTATCAGTAAGATCGAGATTCAATAAACCATTCATTCTAGGTGCAAGACCATTGAAGGTATTATTCGAGTAAACAGAATAACCATTATTCTCTTTAGATGAATAACCGTATTGCCATAAACATAATCCAATCATGTCTATGCTCAAATCAAACACCAAATAAAAATTATTTAGGTTTAACACTAATCTCGATGCTAGAGGGAGTGTGCGATGTTTGATCATATCAACCTTGGAAACACTTCCAACACACATCGTCACCTCACCTTTAGCCAGTCTCCATTTATTCCGTAGCTTTTATTTCGAGTTACTAACACTTAGCAATCGAACCGGTATCTAATACCCTAGTGCTACTAGGAGTACTAGTAAAGAACACAACAATATCATGCATATCCAATATAGTTTTGTCGACTTTGCCAACCTTCTCATCAACCAAACATCTAGGGTAGTTCCTGTTCAGTGACTGTTCCCCTCATTACAGAAGCACTTAGTCTCGGGTTTGGGTTCAACCTTGGGTCTCTTCACTAGAGCAACAACTGGTTTGCCGTTTAATGAAGTATCCCTTCATGCCCTTGCTCTTCTTGAAAATAGAGGTTTTATAAACCATCAACAATGATGCTCCTTTTTGATTTCTACTTTCGTGGTGTCAAACATTGCGAATAGCTCAAGGATCATCATATACATCCCTGATATGTTATAGTTCATCACGAAGCTCTAGTAGCTTGGTGGCAGTGACTTTGGAGAACCATCACTATCTCATCTGGAAGACTAACTTCCACTTGATTCAAGTGACTGTAGTACTCACACAATTTGAGCACATGCTCAATGATTGAGCTTTTCTCCCTTACTTTGTAGACAAAGAATCTTGTCAGAGGTCTCATACCCCTCAACAAGGGACGAGCATGAAATCCCAATTTCATCTCTTGGAACATCTCGTATGTCCCGCGATGTTTGAAATGTCTTTAGCGCCTCAATTCTAAGCCGTTTAAGCATTACACACTGAACTATCATGTAGTTATCAAAAACGTGTATGTCAGAGGTTCGCAACATCCACATACGACGCTTGGGTTCAGCACACCGAGCGGTGCATTAAGGACATAAGCCTTCTGTGCAGCAATGAGGACAATTCTCTGTTTAACAGACCCAGTCCACATAATTACTACTATCATCTTTCAAATAAGTTTTCTCTAGGAACATATCAAAAAACCGTAGAGTTATTAGCGCAAGCTACAACATAATTTGCAAAGACCTTTTTGACTATGTTCATGATAATTAAGTTCATCTAATGAACTCCCACTTAGATGGACATCCCTCCCGTCATCCAAGTGATACATGATCCACGTCGACTAGCCCATGTCCGATCATCACGTGAGACAGACTAGTCATCAATGGTGAACATCCCCATGTTGATCGTATCCACCATATAACTCATGCTCGACCTTTCGGTCTCCAGTGTTCCGAGCCCATATCTGTACACGCTAGGCTCGTCAAGTCAACATAAGTGTTTCACGTGTGTAAATCTGGCTTACACCCGTTGTATGCGAATGTTAGAATCTATCATACCCAATCATCACGTGGTGCTTCGAAACAGCGATCCTTCGCAAAAGTGCACACTTAGGGGGAACGCCTTTTCTTGAAATTTTAGTGAGGGATCATCTTATTTACTACCGTCGTTCTAAGCAAATAAGATACAGAAACATGATAAACATCACATGCAATCATATAGTGACATGATATGGCCAATATCATCTTGCTCCTTTGATCTCCATCTTCGGGGCACGGCATGATCATCATTGTCACCGGCATGACACCATGATCTCTATCATTGTGTCTCCCTGAAGTCGTCTCGCCAACTATTACTTCTACTACTATAGCTAACGGTTAGCAATAAAGTAAAGTAATCACATGGCGTTGCATCTCATACAATAAATTAAGACAACTCCTATAGCTCCTGTCGGTTGTCATACTAATCGACATGCAAGTCGTGAACTCTATTATAATAACATGATAAATCTCATACATCACATATGTAACATAACATCCTTTTGGCCATATCACATCACATAGCATATCCTGCAAAAACAAGTTAGACGTCCTCTAATTGTTGTTGCAAGTTTTACGTGGCTGATTAGGGTTTCTAGCAAGAACGCTTCTTACCTACGTGGCAGCCAAAACGTTGATATGCAAATGCTATTTACCCTTCATAAGGACCCTTTTCATCGAATCCGATCCGACTAAAGTGGGAGAGACAGACACCCACTAGCCACCTTATGCAACAAGTGCATGTCGGTCGGTGGAACCAATCTCACGTAAGAGCACGTTTAAAGTTGGTCCGGGCCACTTCATCCCATGATGCCGCCGAATAAAGATAAGACTAGTAACGGCAAGCAATTGACAAAATCACCGCCCACAACTTTTGTGTTCTACTCGTGTATAGAATCTACGCATTGAACCTTGGCTCGGATGCCACTATTGGGGAACGTAGTAATTTAAAAAAAATTCCTACATCACACAAGGATCTATCTACGGAGTAACCAGCAATGAGCAAAGGGGTAGAGCATCTTCATACCTTTTAAGATTGCTAAGCAGAAGCGTTGCTAGAACGCGGTGGATGGAGTCATACTCATAGCAATCCATATCGTGGTGGATTCCGATCTACGCACCGAACGACGGTGCCTCCGCGTTCAACACACGTGCAGCCCGGTGACGTCTCCAACACCTTGATCCAGCAAGGAGGGAGGAGAGTTTGAGGGAGAGCTCCGCCAGCACAACGGTGTGTTGATAGTGGAGCTGCGTGGTATTCCGACAAGGCTTCGCCAAGCATTGTGGAGGACGACGAGGAGGAGGAGTAGGAGTAGGGCTGCGCCGTGGAGAGAGGCAATTGTGTCTGAAAACAGCCCCAAACCCTCCACTATATATAGGAGGAGAGGGAGGAGGGTGCCTGCGACTTCTCAAACAACAGCGCCAGAAATTGACACGTTGACGGAGATTGGGCTTGCATTGGTTTTTCCCTTGAAGAGGAAAGGGTGATGCAGCACAGGAGCAGTAAGTATATCCCTCAGTTTGAGAACCAAGGTATCGATCCAGAAGGAGGGTCTCGTCAAGTCCAGAGTACCTGCGCAAACACAAACAAACTTGCACCCAACGATTCAAAGGGGTTGTCAATCCCTTCAAGATTGTTTGCAAAAGTGAGATCTGAAGGCGGAAAGTGCAACGAAGTAAAAAGTGTAAGGCTGAAAATATGGTGTGGAGTAGACCCTGGGGGCCATAGTGTTCACTAGAGGCTTCTCTCAAAATAGCAAGTATTACGGTGGGTGAACAAATTACTGTCGAGCAATTGATAGAACTGCACAAAGTCATGACGATATCTAAGGCAATGATCTAGCATATAGGCATCACGTCCGAGACAAGTAGACCGATACTTTCTGCATCTACAGATCTACTACTATTACTCCACACATCGACCGCTATCCAGCATGCATCTAGTGTATTGAGTTCATGACGAACAGAGTAACACTTTAAGCTAGATGACATGATGTAGAGGGATAATCTCAAACCAATGATGAAAACCCCATCTTTTTACCCTTGATGGCAACAACATGATACGTGCCTCGCTACCCCTTCTATCACTGGGTGAGGTCACCGCACGGTATGAACCCAAAACCAAGCACTTCTCCCATTGCAAGAATCATAGATCTAGTTAGCCAAACAAAACCCACAACTCGAAGAGAATTACAAGGATATGAAATCATGCATAAGAGAGATCAGAAGAAACTCAAATAAGATTCATAGATAATCTGATCATAAATCCACAATTCATCGGATCTCGACAAACACACCACAAAAAAAGATTACATCGGATAGATATCCATGAAGATCATGGAGAACTCTGTATTGAAGATCCAAGAGAGAGAAGAAGCCATCTAGTTACTAGCTATGGACCCATAGGTCTATGGTGAACTACTCACGCATCATCAAAGAGGTCATCGTGTTGATGGAGAAGCCTTCTGTGTCTGAATCCCCCCTCCGGCAGGGCACGAGGACGTGCCCCAGATGGGATCTTGCGGACATAGAAGCTTGCGACGACGGAAAAGTGATTACGATGCTCCCTTGATTTTTTGGGAATATTTGCGAATTTATAGGCGCGAGATCTAGGTCAGGGGACCTCCTAGGGACCCACAAGCCTGCATGGCGCGGCCCCCCTGGCTGCAGGGTGGGGGCTTGTGGGGCCCCTGGGGCTTTTCTGGCTTGGTCCCCAAGCTCTCCGATCTTCTTCCGTTCCAGAAAAAATCTTTTGGGGGATTTTCTTCCATTTGGACTCCGTTTCAAAATCTCCTCTCGAAGGGGTCAAAAACATGGAAAAAACAGGAACTGGCACTTGGCACCGAGTTAATAAGTTAGTCCCAGAAAATAAATAAAAGGTGTGCAAACCATCCAAAGTTTGACAAGATAATAGCATGAAACCATCAAAAATTATAGATACCTTGGAGACGTATCAGTGCCCACCCTTAGGGTTTCCACCCTAAGGGGTGCGGCAGCCCTAGATGGGGCAAGGGGCGGCGACCAAGGGTGGAGGAAGTGGCGCTCTAGGGTGGGCAAGCCCACCACGCCTAGGGTTAGCCCACCACCCCTCTCTTGCGCCGTAGGCTGAAGGTGGTGGCGCACCAGCCCACTTTTTGGCTGGTTCCCATCCATTGTTTGGCCCATGTACCCCTTCGGCGCTTGTGGCCCTTCCTGGTGGACCCCTGGAACCCTTCTGGTGGTCCTCGTACATTACCGGTGACACCCGAAAGACTTCCAGCGATCAAATCCTCACTTCCTATATATGAATTTTTACCTCCAGACCATTCCGGAACTCCTCGTGATGTCCGGGATCTCATCTGTCACACGGACATCTTCGGTAACCACATGCACCATTCCCATATAACCCTAGCATCATTGAACCTTAAGTGTGTAGACCCTATGGGTTCGGGAACCATAAAGACATGACCAAGACACCTCTCCTGTCAATAAGCAACAGCGGGGTCTGGATATCCATGTTGGCTCCCACATGTTCCACGATGATCTCATCGGATGAACCACGATGTCAAGGATTCACTCAATCACGTATACAATTCCCTTTGTCAACCGGTATGACACTTGCCCGAGATTCGATCGTCGGTATCCTTATACCTTGTTCAATCTCGTTACCGACAAGTCTCTTTACTCGTTCTGTAACACATCATCCCATGGCTAACTCCTTAGTCACATTGAGATCATTAGGATGATGTATTATCGAGTGGGCCCAAAGATACCTCTCCGTCACACGGAGTGACAAATCCCAGTCTCGATTCGTACATCCCAAAAGACACTCTCGGAGATACCTGTAGTGCTCCTTTATAATCACCCAGTTACGTTGTGACGTTTGATACACCCAAAGCACTCTTACGGTATCCGGGAGTTGTACAATCTCATGGTCTAAGGAAATGATACTCGACATTAGAAAAGCTTTAGCAGACGAACTACACGATCTTGTGATATGCTTAGGATTGGGTCTTGTCCATCGCATCATTCTCCTAATGATGTGATCTCGTGATCAATGACATCCAATGTCCATGATCAGGAAACCATGACCATCTATTGATCAACGAGCTAGCCAACTAGAGGCTCACTAGGGACATGTTGTGGTCTATGTATTCACAAATGTATTACGGTTTCCAGTTAATGCATTTACAACATGAATAATAGAAAATTATCATGAACAAGGAAATATAATAATAACCAATTTATTATTGCCTCTAGGTCATATTTCCAACAGCCTTACCTCTCCTTATATAAGTGGAAGGGGTAGGTTTACATGTAGAGTCCTACTTGGAGTAGGACTAGGACTAGTCTTTCTTGAATCCTAATCGAGGTCTTGCTTCCTTTATGAGGGATTCCTTCCTTTCCTTGGGGCCTTCTCCATGAATCAACCCTCCCATGACCTGCCTTCTAGGCCGTTGGGTCTTGTCGTTTGTGTGACTCGCCCGTCGGGTCATGTACGAGCCGCGTGCCAGGTCACTAATGAGTCGCCAATCTTGGCTTGGTCACCAGTGAGTTGCCAAGGTCCTAGCCGGGTCATACTTCAAGTCGGGTTATACTTCAAACCGGGTTATACCGCGGGGTATATCCCCGACATTAGCCCCAGGTTAACTCGAATTTATTCATGGTAATCTCCTGCCCAATAAACAAAAAAAATCTTGACAGGTTGTGTACCGGGTCGAAGGATCTTGTGAGCCGGCATTGGTTCATCCTTATGTCCTTGTCATTTCTTTCCCCCATTTGAGTTGGCCTCCAATGCTCCTGGATTGACAAAAAGTATTAGACTTAAAATATCCTTCTGGTGCCGAGCCAGCTTTGAATACTTCCGGCTTGAGGATGTTTAGAGCTTCTCAAGTTGCGATCGTCGAAGTTGCCGGGTTATGATTGATAATGCTGGGTCAAACAACTGAACTCCAATTAACTTGATAAAATTATTGGGAATAAATAAATCTGTATGATGTTGAGACGGTCTTTAACTAGATAAAAATATATTAAGTCGGCCTCTCAATGCTTCAGCTCCATGACAAAATGAGACCAGTCTTGCTCACAATTGACATCTTGAATGTTGTCTTCAATTTTTTTATATATCCATATTACATGTAGCACCAAGCTCCAAGTTTATCAGTTCGTGATGAATTGGTGATTTCCAATAATATCTTTGACTATGTATCCCCCAAGTGCCGGGTTGTCTTGCCTGCAGCAGACTGATACTTGTAATCATCTTATATTTAAAAAGCTTCAGCTGGTGTAGCCCCCAAGGACCGGCTCATCAGTGTGTGAGGGGCCGGTTCTTCAATTTGGACCTCATGATTTGTGAAACAACTGAGTGTTGTAGCCATGTGTAGCAACAATGTGTACCTCATGAAATAATGAGCAGGGACTTTGTAGATCTGATTATGTAAACTTGAGAAGCAATGTGTAGCCCCCAAGGGTCGGGTCATTATAAAAAAGATGAGTCGGTTCTTCCTTGAATCTGTACTTGAACAAAGAGCGACCTGTAGCCCCCTAGGGCCGACTTATCTCCTTGAGATAGTCGGGTATGTTGATGATGTGATGATTTGAGAGAGCAGCTTGCATTAGCCCCCAAGTGTCATGGTGCATGCTTGCAGCGACATGGGACTTTCATACTTTGATATAATCTTGATTTGAATAATGTAGCCCCCAGTGCTGGGTCATGTGCGTGCAGCGACTTGGGACTATTCCTTCCATTGTAGAATAAAATTATATCCACTATGTGAACTGATGATGCCTTTGTGATGAAAGAAATCCTTGACCATGGTAGCAATGCAACCTGACAAATATATGTTTGAGAAATCCATAAGTGTTGTAGTTTACTAAAAACACAAGTTGAAAATATTCAAGAGCCGGTCAATTAGATGACCTGGCATTATATGTGATAGAGCGAGTCTTCGAAAACAATCAATTCTTCCGAGGCGGCTTAAAAAAACCCAATCACTTAACACTGGTTATGATTGACCATGATGAAAATCCAGCCATATTGGTATCAAAGATTTATTCGCTCATGTAGAAGTTTATGATTTGACCCGGCTTGATGACCGGCATGATATGTATGTATGATGCATGATGCAATGCAGGATGATGCATGTATATGATAGAATGGTGCCGGTTTTCTAAGAAAAGGTAATACCATATAATGGCAATAAGTCACTTTTAATAAGCCAGCTCAGTGAGACTCGACAGGGAGACTGGCTTGCAAGGCTCTAGTCATGCCCTAATATGGGGTTTTGCAATAACCCTTTATGATTTAGACTGGCTGAGCAGGCTCAAGTCAAGCTTCGGTGAAGCGGGTACGTTAACCCATGGCTTCTCCTTTTTCCATATGCCGGCTCTCACACGACACACCTGATGTTTTAACCTTGACACGTTCAGGGTACGCAATGGATTGACTTGCCAAGAGTACGCGTGGCCTTTTAGGGGGTGGCACAAACATACATTCACGTCTAACCATCGTATAGCGTTAATTTTTCGTTCGCCAAGAGGGTGATAAAGCTAAACTTTGTGAGTTGGAAGCCCCAAGTGACCCATGATCAGGGAAAAGCCTAGCATAGGATTGCAGAAAACAATGCTATTACTGCCAAACGACCCGAGGACCAGTGGCCCTGAGATAAGCCGACTTTAATCCACTGATCACAATTGGCACCTATATTTGAGCCGTGCATCATGGCAACTAGTCCTCTTTGGCTCATAACACCTATGTTTGGACGGTCGCGTCATGGCGGCTCATGCTATTTGGCATCATCAAAGTCCATGTTTGAATGGCCACATGATGGTTGCTCATCCTCTTGGGCGACTGTTAAATCATCTGCGAATGAGGTAGGGCACCCATGTTCGAACGGTCGCATCGTGGTGAATCGTCCTATTGGGCGACTTTAAAATCTCCAGCTAATGAGGCAGGGCACCCATGTTTGAATGGTCGCATCATGGAGGCTCGTCCTCTTGGGCGACTTTAAATCTTTTCACCAATGAGGCAGTAGCCCTCGGGACCAGCTTAACTTTCCTGTAATGACCAGGGGTTCTTGAATTATCCAGCCTGGTTGAATCTGCGGAGCCGTGTGTGTGTAGCCCCTGAGTCTTAAGTCGACTAAAGGAGGCGACTTGAGAGTCTCCATACTTGACTGCCGCATAAGCCGACATAAGGTTGACGGCTTGATACGTCCATTATGCATCATGTTTTCATGTTGTTATTTATCGCTTCTTGGAATGTTATTTCACTTCACGGTACAATACTTATGCCTTTTCTCTCTTATTTTGCAAGGTTTACATGAAGAGCGAGAATGCCGGCAGCTGGAATTCTGGCCTGAAAGTGGAGCAAATTTGAGATACCTATTCTGCGAAACTCCAAACGCTGTGAAAATCAACGATGACTTTTTCTGGATTTATAAAATAATATTGGGCCGAAGAAGCGCCAGAGGGGCGCGCCAGCAGGTGGCCACAAGCCTGCTAGGCGCGGCCACGCCCCTGGCCGCGCCTAGGGGGCTTGTGGGCACCCAACTGGCCCTCTGGCTCCCCTTTTGGCTACAAGAAGGGTTTCGTCCGGAAAAATATTAGGAGGAGACTTTTCGGAGGATTCACCGCCGCCACGAGGCGGAACTTGAGCAGAACCAATCTAGAGCTCTGGCAGGACGATCCTGCCGGGGAAACTTCCCTCCCGGAGGGGGAAATCGTCGCCATCGTCATCACCAACACTCCCCTCATCGGAGGGGACTAATCACCATCAACATCTTCATCAGCACCATCCCATCTCCAAACCCTAGTTCATCTCTTGTAACCAATCTCCATCTTGCGACTCCGATTGGTACTTGTAAGGGTGCTAGTAGTGTTAATTACTCTTTGTAGTTGATGCTAGCTGGATTACTTGGTGGAAGAGTTTATGTTCATATATTTGATGCTACTCATTACCTCTCTGGTCATGAATATGATTATGCTTTGTGAGTAGTTACTTTTGTTCCTGAGGACATGGGATAAGTCATGCTAATAGTAGTCATGTGAATTTGGTATTCGTTCAGTATTTTGATTTGTTGTATGTTGTTTTTCCTCTAGTGGTGTTATGTGAACGTCGACTACATAACACTTCACCATTATTTGGGCGTAGAGGAAGGCATTGGGAAGTAGTAAGTGGATAATGGGTTGCTAGAGTGACAGAAGCTTAAACCCTAGTTTATGCGTTGTTTCGTAAGGGGCTGATTTGGATCCACTAGTTTAATGCTATGGTTATACTTTGTCTTAATCCTTCTTTCGTACTTGCGGATGCTTGCGAGAGGGGTTAATCATAAGTGGGATGCTTGTCCAAGTAAGGCCAGTACCCAAGCTCTGGTCCACCCACATATCAAACTATCAAACTAGCGAACGCGAATCATATGAACATGATGAAAACTAGCATGACAAAAATTCCCGTGTGCCCTCAGGAGCGTTTTTCCTCCTATAAGACTTTGTCCAGGCTTGTCCCTTGTTACAAAAGGGATTGGGCCACTTTGCTGCACCATTGTTACTTTTGTTACTTGCTACTTCCTACGAATCATCTCACCACACAATCACTTGTTACCGATAATTTCAGTGCTTGCAGATTTTACCTTGCTGAAAACCACTTGTTAGATCCTTCTGCTCCTTGTTGGGTTCGACACTCTTACTTATCGAAAGGACTACGATAGATCCCTTATACTTCTGGGCATCAAGACTCTTTTCTGGCGCCGTTGCCGGGGAGTGAAGCGCCTTTGGTAAGTGGAACTTGGTAAGGAAACATTCATATAGTGTGCTGAAATTTATTGTCACTTGTCACTATGGAAACTAATCCTTTGAGGGGCTTGTTCGGGGTATCTTCACCTCGAACGGAAGCCCAAAGAGTTGCTCCTCAACCTGCTGCACCTACTGAAAATATTTGCTTTGAATTTCCTTCGGGTATGCTTGAGAAACTGTTGGCTAATCCTTTTACAGGAGATGGAACATCACATCCAGACTTGCATCTAATCTACGTAGATGAAGTTTGTGGTTTATTTAAGCTTGCAGGTTTGCCCGAGGATGAGGTCAAGAAGAAGGTCTTTCCTTTATCTTTGAAGGATAAGGCGTTGACATGGTATAGGCTATGTGATGATACTGAATCATGGGACTACAATCGGTTGAAATTGGAATCTCATCAAAAGTTTTATCCTATGCATTTAGTACATCGTGATCGGAATTATATTTATAATTTTTGGCCTCGTGACATAGAAAGCATCGCTCAAGCTTGGGGGAGGCTTAAATCAATCATGAGCTCTCGAGAGAAATTATCATTCAGAGCTTCTACGCTCGGCTTTCTCATGAGGATCGCACCATGCTTGACACTTGTTGTACTGTTTTTTTTATGAAGAGAGATATTGACTACAAATGGAATTTATTGGAGAGAATTAAACGCAACTCTGAAGATTGGGAGCTTGAAGAAGGTAAGGAGTCAGGTACGAATTTCAAGTTTGATTGCGTTAAATCCTTTGCTGAAACAAATACTTTTTGTGACTTTAGCGCTAAGTATGGACTTGACTCTAAGATAGTAGCTTCATTGTGTGAATCATTTGCTGCTCATATTGATCTCCCCAAAGAGAAGTGATTTAAATATCATCATCCTTTAGAAGTCAATGTAGTTAAACCCAATCCAGTTGAAGAGAAAGTCATTGCATATAATGATCCTGTTGTTCCCAGTGCTTACATTGAGAAACCACCTTTCCCTGATAGGATAAAGGATCATTCTAAATCTTCAACTGTGATACGTAGAGGCTACATTAGAACACCTACACCCCCTGAGCAAACTAGAGTTGAACCTAGCATTGCAATTATCAAAGATCTTCTATCCGACGATGTTGAGGGACATAATATTCACTTCTGTGAAGATGCTGCTAGAATTGCTAAACCTCACGCTAGAGACAAACGTAGGCCTGTTGTTGGCACGCCTATTGTTTCTGTTAAGATAGGAGATCATTGTTATCATGGTTTATGTGACGTGGGTGCTAGTGTTAGTGCAATACCTCAATCATTATATGATGAAATTAAAGACGAGATTGCACCTGTTGAGATAGAGCCTATTGATGTCACTATTCAGCTTGCCAAAAGAGATACTATCTGCCCTATGGGAATTGTTAGGGATGTTGAAGACTTGTGTGGTAAAACGAAGTATCCTGCTGATTTCCTCGTTCTTGCTACCGCACAAGATAGCTTTTGCCCATCATATTTGGCAGACCCTTCCTCAATACCGTCAATGCTCATATTGACTGTGAGAAGCAAACTGTCACTGTTGGCTTTGAAGGTGTGTCACACGAGTTCAATTTCTCCAAGTTTGGTAGACAACCTCATGAAAAGGTGTTGCCCAGTAAGGATGAAACTATTGCCTTAGATTCTATTGCTGTGCCTCCTACTGATCCCTTAGAGCAATACTTTCTTGAGCATGAAAATGATATGCATATGGATGAAAGGGATGAGATAGATAGAGTTGTATTAGAACAATATCCTATCCTTAAGAATAATTTGCGTGTTGAACTGCTTGGGGATCCACCCCCACCAAAGGGTGATCCTATGTTCGAGCTTAAACAGTTGCCAGATACTCTTAAGTATGCTTATCTTGATGAAAAAGAGATATATCCTATCATAATTAGTGCTAGCCTCTCAGAGCATGAAGAAAAGAAGTTACTAAAAACTCTGAGGACGCACCGTGCTGCTATTGGATATACTCTTGATGATCTTAAGGGCATTAGTCCCACTCTATGCCAGCACAATATTAAGACTGAGCCTGATTCCAAAACAGTTGCTGGTCATCAAAGGAGATTAAATCCTAAGATGAAAGAGGTAGTAAAGAAATAAATACTAAAGCTCCTGGAAGCAGGTATTATGTATCCTGTTGCTCATAGTGATTGGGTGAGTCCGGTGCATTGCGTCCCTAAGAAGGGAGGCATTACCGTTGTCCCTAATGATAAGGATGAATTGATCCCACGGAGGATTATTGCTGGCTATAGGATGGTGATCGATTTTAGGAAATTGAATAAAGCCACTAGGAAAGATCATTACCCTTTGCCTTTTATCGACCAAATGCTAGAAAGACTATCTAAACACACACACTTCTGATTTCTAGACAGTTATTCTGGTTTCTCCCAAATATCAGTTGCACAATCTGATCAGGAGAAAACCACTTTCACCTGCCCTTTCGGTACCTTTGCTTATAGACGTATGCCTTTTGGCTTATGTAATGCACCTGCCACCTTTCAAAGTTGTATGATGGCTATATTCTCTGACTTTTATGAAAAGATTGTTGAGGTTTTCATGGATGACTTCTCCGTTTACGGGTCTTCTTTTGATGATTGCCTCAGCAACCTTGATCGAGTCTTGCAGAGATGTAAAGACACCAATCTTGTCTTGAATTGGGAGAAGTGCCACATTATGGTTAATGAAGGCATCGTCTTAGGACATAAAATCTCTGAAAGAGGTATTGAAGTCGATAAGGCTAAGGTTGATGCAATCGAGAAAATGCCATACCCCACAGATATCAAAGGTATAAGAAGTTTCCTTGGTCATGCTGGTTTCTATAGAAGGTTCATTAAAGACTTCTCTAAGATTTCTAGGCCTCTTACCAATCTCTTGCAAAAGGATATTCCTTTTGTCTTTGACGATGATTGTGAGGAAGCCTTCGAAATACTTAAGAAGGCTTTGATAACTGCACCTATTGTTCAACCATCTGATTGGAACTTACCCTTTGAAATCATGTGTGATGCTAGTGATTATGTTGTTGGTGCTGTTCTAGGGCAAATAGTAGATAAGAAGTTGAATGTTAGTCACTATGCTAGTAAAACTCTGGACAGTGCCCAAAGAAACTATGCTACTACGGAAAAGGAATTTTTAGCAGTTGTGTTTGCATGTGAAAAGTTCAGGTCTTACATAGTTGATTCCAAAGTCACTATTCACACTAATCATGATGCTATCAAGTACCTCATGGAGAAGAAAGATGATAAACCTAGACTCATCGGATGGGTTCTCTTGCTACAAGAATTTGATTTGCACGTTGTCGACAAGAAGGGTGCTGATAACCCCATACCAGATAACTTGTCTAGGTTGGAGAACGTTCTTGATGACCCACAACCTATTGATGATAGCTTTCCTGATGAGAAATTGAGTGTCATCAATGCTTCACGTAGTGCACCGTGGTATGCTGATTATGCAAACTACATCATTGCCAAATATATACCACCTAGTTTCACATACGAGCAAAAGAAGAAATCATTTTTTGACTTGAGACATTACTTTTGGGATGATCCTCACCTTTATAAGGAAGGGGCAGATGGTGTTATTAGAGGTTGTGTACCTGAACATGAACAGGGACAGATCCTACAGAAGTGTCACTCCGAGGCCTATGGAGGACAGCATGCGGGAGATAGAACTGCACACAAGGTATTGCAATAAGGTTTCTATTGGCCCACTCTCTTCAAGGATGTGCGTAAGTTTGTCTTGTCTTGTGACGAATGTCAAAGAATAGGTAATATTAGTAAACATCAGGAAATGCCTATGAACTATTCACTTGTCATTGAACCATTTGATGTCTGGGGCTTTGATTATATGGAACCTTTTCCAAAATCCCAGGGGTATACTCATATCCTAGTTGTTGTTGATTACGTCACTAAGTGGGTAGAAGCTATCCCCACTAGTAGTGTTGATCACAACACTTCTATCAGGATGCTTAAAGAAGTTATTTTCCCTAGATTTGGAGTCCCTAGATATCTAAGGACCGACGGTGGTTCACATTTCATTCATGGTGCTTTCCGTAACACGGTTGCTAAGTATGATGTCAACCATAGAATTGCGTCTCCCTATCACCCTCAGTCCAGTGGTCAAGTAGAGCTAAGCAATAGAGAGATTAAACTGATTCTGCAAAAGACTGTCAACAGGTCTAGAAATAATTAGTCTAAGAAGCTCGATGATGCACTGTGGGCTTATAGAACTACCTATAAGAATCACATGGGCATGTCTCCGTACAAAATGGTGTACGGTAAAGCATGTCATTTACCTCAAGCTTATTGGACAATCAAAGAGCTCAACTTTGATTTCAAACTTGCTGGTGAGAAGAGGTTATTTGACATTAGCTCGCTTGATGAATGGAGAACTCAGGCATATGAGAATGCCAAGTTGTTCAAAGAAAAGGTTAAGAGGTGGCATGATAAGAGGATACAAAAGCGTGAGTTCAATGTAGGTGATTATGTCTTTCTATATAATTCTCGTTTAAGATTTTTTGCAGGCAAGATTCTCTCTAAATGGGAAGGTCCCTATATTGTTGAGGAAGTATATCGTTCCGGTGCTATCAAGATCAAAAACACGGAAGGTAATTGTCCGAGAGTTGTAAATGGGCACATAATCAAGCATTATATCTCAGGTACTCCCATAAATGTTGAAAGCAATATTATCAATACCATAACTTCGGAAGAATACCTAAGGGATATTTATCAGCCTATTTCAGACTCCGAAAACAAAGAGGTATGTGATTCGGTAAGAAAACACACTCCTAAACTTTTCCAGTAGGAATTTTTCTCCATTTTGGAATATTTGAAAAAATACAAAAATTGGAAATAGTCCGGAATGCGCGCGAGGAGGCGACAAGCCTGCCAGGCGCGGGCCCACCCCCTGGCCGCCCCTGGGTGGCTCGTGGCCACCTCGTGTGCCTCCCGGACTCCGTTTTCGTGTGGAGTACTCCTTCTGGTCTGGAAAAAAACATTATATATTCTCCCGAAAGGTCTGACCCTCGTATCACGCAAATTTCCTTTGTTTTCGTTTCGAGCCGGTTTTCTGCCGCAGATTTAGGGCAAGATGTCTTCCCAAGATTCAGAGGGGGAGAGCTATGTGGCATATTACCTTGCTGACCCCAAGGTCTATGGGGACTTGGATCCTTATGGCTGGACCACTGATGAGGAAGAAGATTATGATCCCAAGGGGGCACCTCTACCTCAAGCTAGACACTGTTGGGGAACGTCGCATGGGAAATAAAAATTTTCCTACGCGCACGAAGACCTATCATGGTGATGTCCATCTACGAGGGGGATTTCGAATCAACGTACACTTGTAGATCGCACAGCAGAAGTGTTAATAAACGCGGTTGATGTAGTGGAACGTCCTCACGTCCCTCGATCTGCCCCGCGAACCGTCCCACGAACCGTCCCGCGATCCGTCCCACGATCCGCTCCGATCTAGTGCCGAACGGACGTCACCTCCGCATTCAGCACGCGTACAGCTCGACGCTGATCTCGGCCTTCTTGATCCAGCAAGAGAGACGGAGAGGTAGATGGTTCTCCGGCAGCATGACGGCGCTCCGGAGGTTGGTGGTGATCTAATCTCAGCAGGGCTCCACCCGAGCTCCGTAGAAACACGATCTAGAGGAAAAACCGTGGAGGTATGTGGTCGGGCTGCCGTGGCAAAGTTGTCTCAAATCAGCCCTAAAACCTCCGTATATATAGGTGGGAGGGGAGGGGCCTTGCCTTGGGGCTCAAGGAGCCCCAAAGGGTTCGGCCGAACCAAGGGTGGAAGTCCTCCCCTTCCAATCCTAGTCCAACTAGGATTGGAAGGTGGAGTCCTTCTCCACTTTCCCACTTCCCCTTTTTTTCTCTTTGATTTTCCTTTAACCTAGGTAGGGGCCTTCTTGGGCTTGCCCACCAGCCCACTAAGGGCTGGTGCGGCACCCCTAAGGCCTATGGGCTTCCCCGGGGTGGGCTGCCCCCCCGGTGAACATCCGAAACCCATTCGTCATTCCTGGTACATTCCCGGTAATTCCGAAAACCTTCCGGTAATCAAATGAGGTCATCCTATATATCAATCTTCGTCTCCGGACCATTCCGGAAACCCTCGTGACGTCCGTGATCTCACCCGGGACTCCGAACAACATTTGGTAACCAACCATATAACTCAAATACGCATAAAACAACGTCGAACCTTAAGTGTGCAGACCCTGCGGGTTCGAGAACTATGTAGACATGACCTGAGGGACTCCTCGGTCAATATCCAATAGCGGGACCTGAATTCCCATATTGGATCCTACATATTCTACGACGATCTTATCATTTGAAGCTCAGTATCAAGGATTCATATAATCCCGTATGTCATTCCCTTTGTCCTTCGGTATGTTACTTGCCCGAGATTCGATCGTCCGTATCCGCATACCTATTTCAATCTCGTTTACCGGAAAAACTCTTTACTCCTTCCGTAATACAAGCTCCCGTGACTTACACTAAGTCACATTGCTTGCAAGGCTTGTGTGTGATGTTGTATTACTGAGTGGGCCCCGAGATACCTCTCCGTCACACGGAGTGACAAATTCTAGTCTCGATCCATACTAACTCAACGAACACCTTCGGAGATACCTGTAGAGCATCTTTATAGTCACCCAGTTACGTTGCGACGTTTGATACACACAAAGCATCCCTCCGGTGTTAGTGAGTTATATGATCTCATGGTCATAGGAACAAATACTTGACACGCAGAAAACAGTAGCAACAAAATGACACGATCAACATGCTACGTCTATTAGTTTGGGTCTAGTCCATCACATGATTCTCCCATTGATGTGATCCAGTTAACAAGCAATAACACCTTGTACATAGTCAGAAGACCCTGACTATCCTTGATCAGCTGGCTAGCCAACTAGAGGCTTGCTAGGGACAATGTTTTGTCTATGTATCCACACATGTATCTTAGTCTTCATTCAATAGAATTATAGCATGGATAATAAACGATTATAATAAACAAAGAAATATAATAATAACTAATTTATTATTGCCTCTAGGGCATATTTCCAACAGTCTTCCACTTGCACTAGAGTCAATAATCTAGTTCACATCACCATGTGATTCTAACGAATCTTACACCCATATAGTTCTGGGGTCTGATCATGTCTTGCTCGTGAGAGAGGTTTTAGTCAATGGTTCTAAAACTTTCAGATCCGTGTGTTCTTTACAAATCTTTATGTCATCTTTATAGATGCTGCTACTACATGCTATTCGGAAATACTCCAAATAACTACTCTACTATACGAATCCGTTTCACTACTCATAGTTATTCGGATTAGTTTCAAAGCTTGCATCGATGTAACCCTTTATGATGAACTCTTTAACCACCTTCATAATCGAGAAAAAATTCCTTAGTCCATCAGTTACTAAGGATAACTTTGACCGCTGCTAGTGATTCAATCATGGATCACTCTCTGTACCTCTCAACAGACTTGAGGCAAGGCACACATCAGGTGCGGTACTCAGCATGGCATACTTCAGATTCTACGGCCAAGGCATAGAAGACGACCTTCGTCTATTCTCTTTATTCTGCCGGGGTCGGGTTTTGACTCTTACTCAAATTCACACCTTACAACACAACCAAGAACTCCTTCTTTGCTGATCTATTTTGAACTCCTTCAAAAACTTGTCAAGGCATGCATCTTGTTGAAACTTCTATTAAGCGTTTCGATCTATCTCCATATATCTTGATGCTCAACGTTTAAGTAGCGCAATCCAGGTATTCCTTTGAAAAAATCCTTTCAAACAACCTTTTATGCTTTTACAGAAATTCTACATTACTTCTGATCCACAATATGTCAACCACATATACTTATCAGAAATTCTATAGAGCTCCCACTCACTTCTTTGGAAATACAAGTTTCTCATAAACCTTGTACAAACCCAAAATCTTTGATCATCTCATCAAAGAGTATATTCCAACTCCGAGATGCTTGCACCAGTCCATTGAAGGATCGCTAGAGCTTGCATACTTGTTAGTATCCTTAGGATCGACAAAACATTCTGATTGTATCACATACAATCTTTCCTCAAGGAAACCGTCGAGGAAACAATGTTTTGACTTCCTATGTGCAATATTTCACAAACAATGCAGCAACTACTAACATAATTCAAACAGACTTTTATTATCGCTACGAGTGAGAAAATCACATCATAGTCAACTCTTTGATCTTGTCGAAAACATCTTTGCGACGAGTCGAGATTTTCTTAATAGTGACTTATCACCATCATCGTCTGTCTTAGTTTTAAAGATCCATCTTTACTTAATAGTCTTACTACCATCAAGTATTCTTCCATAGTCTACACTTTGTTTTATACATGGATCCTGTCTCAGATTTCATGTCCCCCAGCCATTTGTCGGAATCCGAGCCCACCATTCCTTCTCCATAACTCGTAGGTTCATTGTTGCTAAACAACATGACCTCCAAGACAGGGTTACCGTACCACTCTGTAGTAGTACGTGACCTTTGTCGACCTACGAGGTTTGTAGTAACTTGATCCGAAGCTCCAATGATCACTATCATCAGCTTCCACTTCAATTGGTGTGGGCGCCACAGGTACAACTTCCTGCGCCCTGCTACACACTGGTTGAAGTGACGGTTCAATAACCTCATCAAGTTCCACCACTCTCCCACTCAATTCTTTTGAGAGAAACCTTTCCTCAAGAAAGGACCCATTTTCTAGAAACAAACACTTTGCTTCCGGATCTGAGATAGGAGATGTATCCAACTGTTTTGGATATCCTATGAAGATGCTTTCATCCGCCTTGGGTTCGAGCTTATCAGACTGAAACCATTTTCACATAAGCATCGCAGCCCCAAACTTTCAAGAAACGACAGCTTAGATTTCTCTAAACCTCAGTCTATACTGTGTCATCTCAACGGAAATACGCGGTGCCCTATTTAAAGTGAATGCGGTTGTCTCTAATGCATAACCCATAAATGATAGTGGTAATTCGATAAGAGACATCATAGTATGCACCATATCAAATAGGGCGTGGCTATGATGTTCAGACACATCATCACACTATGGTGTTCCAGGTGGCATGAACTGCGAAACAATTTCCACATTGTCTTAACTGCGTACCAAAACTTGTAACTCAGATATTCATCTCTATGATCATATCGTAGACTGTTTATCCTCTTGTCACGACGATCTTCACTCTAAAATAGCTTTGAACTATTCAACATTGCAGACTTGTGATTCATCAAGTAAATACTCCTGTATCTACTCAAATCGTCAGTGAAGTAAGAACATAACGATATCCACTGCGTGCCTCATCACTCATTGGACTGCACACATAAAAAATATATTACTCCCAACAAGTTACTATCTTGTCTCATCTCAATGAAAACAAGGCTTTGCTCATGTGGTATGATTTGTATGTCACAAGTGATTCAGAATCAAGTGAGTATAAAGATCCATCAGTATAGAGCCTCTTCATGCAATTTATACCAACACGACTCAAGCGGCAGTGCCACAAGTAAGTGGTACTATCATCATTACCTTGTATCTTTTGGGACCAATATCATGAACATGTGTAACACTACGATCGAGATTCAATAAACCATTGAAGGTGTTTGTTCAAGCAAATAGAGTAACCATTATTCCTTTTAAATGAATAATCGTATTGCAATAAACACGATCCAATCATGCTCATGCTTAACGCAAGCACCAAATAACAATTATTTAGGTTTAACACCAATCTCGATGGTAGAGGGAGCGTGCGACGTTTGATCATATCAACCTTGGAAACACTTCCAACACGTATTGTCACCTCGCTTAGCTAGTCTCCGTTTATTCCGTAGCTTTCATTTCGTGTTACTAATCACTTAGCAACCGAACCGGTATCCAATACCCTCGCGCTACAAGGAGTACTAGTAAAGTACACATCAACATCATGTATATCAAATATACTTCTTTCGACTTCGCCAGCCTTCTTATCTATGAAGCATCTAGGGTAGCTCCGCCTCAGTGACCATTCCCATCTTAACAGAAGCACTTAGTCTCGGGTTTGGGTTTAATCTTGGGTCTCTTCATTACTGCAGCAACAGTTTTGTCGTTTCACGAAGTATCCCTTTTAGCCCTTGCCTTTTCTTGAAACTTAGTGGTTTTACTAACCATCAACTATTGATGCTCCTTTTGTTTTCTACTTTCGCAGTGTCAAACATTGCGAATCGCTCAAGGATCATTGTATCTATCTTGATATGTTATAGTTCATCACGAATCTCTCACAACTTGGTGGCAGTGACTTTTGAGAACCATCATTATATCATCTGGAAGATTAACTCCCACTTGATTCAAGTGATTGTCATCTTCAGACAATCTGAGCACACGCTCAACGATTGAGCTTTTCTCCTTTACTTCGTGGACAAAGAATCTTGACGGAGGTCTCATACCTCTTAACAAGGGCACAAGCATGAAATCACAATTTCATCTCTTATGTTCCGTGACGTTTCAAAACGTCTTTGGCGCCTTGCTTCTAAGCCATTAAGTATTTTGCACTGAACTATCGCGTAGTCATCAGAAATGTGTATGTCGGATGTTCACAACATCCACACACGACGCTCGAGGTGTAGCACGCCGAGTGGTGCATTAAGGACATAAGCCTTCTACGCAGCAACGAGGATAATCCTCAGTTTTACACACTCAGTCCGCAAAGTTTGCTACTATCAACTTTCAACTAAATTTTCTCTAGGAACATATAAAAGTTGTAGAGCTATAGCGCAAGCTACATCGTAATTCGCAAAGACCATTAGACTATGTTCATGATAATTAGTTCAATTAATCATATTACTTAAGAACTCCCACTCAAAAAGTACATCTCTCTAGTCATTTGAGTGGTACATGATCCAAATCCACTATCTCAAGTCCGATCATCACGTGAGTCGAGAATAGTTTCAGTGGTAAGCATCTCTATGCTAATCATATCAACTATACGATTCATGCTCGACCTTTCGGTCTCATGTCTTCCGAGGCCATGTCTGCACATGCTAGGCTCGTCAAGCTTAACCCGAGTGTTCCGCGTGTGCAACTGTTTTGCACCCATTGTATGTGAACGTTGAGTCTATCACACCCGATCATCACGTGGTGTCTCGAAAGGACGAACTGTCGCAACGGTGCACAGACGGGGAGAACACAATTTCGTCTTGAAATTTTAGTGAGAGATCACCTCATAATTCTACTGTCGTTCTAAGCAAGATAAGGTGCATAAAGGATTAACATCACATGCAATTCATAAGTGACATGATATGGCCATCATCATGTGCTTCTTGATCTCCATCACCAAAGCACCGGCACGATCTTCTTGTCACCGGCGTCACACCATGATCTCCATCATCATGATCTCCATCAACGTGTCGCCATCGGGGTTGTCGTGCTACTCATGCTATTACTACTAAAGCTACGTCCTAGCAATATAGTAAACGCATCTGCAAGCACAGACGTTAGTTTAAAGACAACCCTATGGCTCCTGCCTGTTGCCGTACCATCGACGTACAAGTCGATATTAACTATTACAACATGATCATCTCATACATCCAATATATCACATCACGTCGTTGGCCATATCACATCACAAGCATACCCTACAAAAACAAGTTAGACGTCCTCTAATTGTTGTTGCATGTTTTACGTGGTGACCATGGGTATCTAGTAGGATCGCATCTTACTTACGCAAACACCACAACGGAGATATATGAATTGCTATTTAACCTCATCCAAGGACCTCCTCGGTCAAATCCGATTCAACTAAAGTTGGAGAAACCGACACTCGCCAGTCATCTTTGAGCAACGGAGTTGCTCGTAGCGATGAAACCAGTCTCTCGTAAGCATACGAGTAATGTCGGTCCGAGCCGCTTCGATCCAACAATACCGCAGAATCAAGAAAAGACTAAGGAGGGCAGAAAATCGCATATCACCGCCCACAAAAACTTTTGTGTTCTACTGGAGATGATATCTACGCATGAACCTAGCTCATGATGCCACTATTGGGGAACGTCGCATCTGAAACAAAAATTTTCCTACGCGCACGAAGACCTATCATGGTGATGTCCATCTACGAGGGGGATTTCCGATCTACGTACCCTTGTAGATCGCACAGCAGAAGCGTTAATAAACGCGGTTGATGTAGTGGAACGTCCTCACGTCCCTCGATCCGCCCCACGAACCGTCCCGCGATCCATCCCACAATCCGCTCCGATCTAGTGCCGAGCGAACGACACCTCCACGTTCAGCACACGTACAGCTCGACGATGATCTCGGCCTTCTTGATCCAGCAAGAGAGACGGAGAGGTCAATGAGTTCTCGGGCAGCATGACGACGCTCCAGAGGTTGGTGGTGATCTAATCTCAGTAGGGCTCCGCCCGAGCTCCGCAGAAACGCAATCTAGAGGAAAAACCGTGGAGGTATGTGGTTGGGCTGCCGTGGCAAAGTTGTCTCAAATCAGCCCTAAAACTTCCGTATATATAGGTGGGAGGGGAGGGGCCTTGCCTTGGGGCTCAAGGAGCCCCAAGGGGTTCTGCCGAACCAAGGGTGGAAGTCCTCCCCTTCCAATCCTAGTCCAACTAGGATTGGAAGGTGGAGTCCTTCTCCACTTTCCCACTTCCCCTTTTTTCTCTTTGATTTTCCTTTAACCTGTGCACAGGCCTTCTTGGGCTTGCCCACCATCCCACTAAGAGCTGGTGTGGCACCCCTAAGGCCTATGGGCTTCCCCGGGGTGGGCTGCCCCCCCGGTGAACATCCGGAACCCATTCCTCATTCCCAGTACATTCCCGGTAATTCCGAAAACCTTCCGGTAATCAAATGAGGTCATCCTATATATCAATCTTCGTCTCCAGACCATTCCGGAAACCCTTGTGATGTCTGTGATCTCATCCGGGACTCCGAACAACATTCGGTAACCAACCATATAAGTCAAATACGCATAAAACAACGTCGAACCTGAAGTGTGCAGACCCTGCGGGTTCGAGAACTATGTAGATATGACCCGAGGGACTCCTCGGTCCATATCCAATAGCGGGACCTGGATGCCCATATTGGATCCTACATATTCTATGAAGATCTTATCGTTTTAACCTCAGTGTCAAGGATTCATATAATCCCGTATGTCATTCCCTTTGTCCTTCGGTATGTTACTTGCCCGAGATTCGAGCGTCGGTATCCGCATACCTATTTCAATCTCGTTTACCGGCAAGTCTCTTTACTCGTTCCGTAATACAAGATCTCGTGACTTACACTAGGTCACATTGCTTTCAAGGCTTGTGTGTGATGTTGTATTACCGAGTGGGCCCCGAGATACCTCTCCGTCACACGGAGTGACAAATCCCAGTCTCGATCCATACTAACTCAATGAACACCTTCGGAGATACCTATAGAGCATCTTTATAGTCACCCAGTTACGTTGCGACATTTGATACACACAAAGCATTCCTCTGGTGTCAGTGAGTTATATGATCTCATGGTCATAGGAACAAATACTTGACACGCAGAAAACAGTAGCAACAAAATGACACGATCAACATGCTACGTCTATTAGTTTGGGTCTAGTCCATCACATGATTCTCCCAATGATGTGATCCAGTTATCAAACAAAAACACCTTGTACATAGTCAGAAGACCCTGACTATCCTTGATCAGCTGGCTAGCCAACTAGAGGCTTGCTAGGGACAGTGTTTTGTCTATGTATCCACACATGTATCTTAGTATTCATTCAATACAATTATAGCATGTATAATAAACGATTATCATGAACAAAAAAATATAATAATAACTAATTTATTATTGCCTCTAGGGCATATTTCCAACAGACACACGCATGTGGAGTTCAAGAAGTCGAGCCTCCCTGACTCAAGGAAGAAGCCTAAGACTCTGTTTATCCCTTCTCGTTTCTTGCAGGAGAGTAAGCATGAATTATGCCAAAGGGTGTTGAAGCTTGAAGAGGAAACTGATGAATTGAGGGAGAAAATTTTTATGCTCAAGTGTAAATTAAAGAAGCTCAAGACCTCTGCAACAACTCCACCACCATCACCTCCAAAGGAAGACAACTAAACATGGGTATGGGCAATCCCGTTGGCTTGTGCCAAGCTTGGGGGAGTTGCCCCGGTATCGTATCACCATCACATCTTGTGCCTTTACCTTTGTTTTAGTTTGTTCCTTTTCAGTTTTCTCTTTCTCTAGTAGAATAAAGGCCTTAGTGTTTTAGGCTTGAGTTTTTCTTTGTGTCACCCCCGATGTATTCGTGCTCGTGAGCCATATAATAAAGAGTGTCTTAGTTGAAGGGCTTTGCCTCTTTCCATGATAAAAAGATTGAGAAAAGAACAAAAGCATGAAAGATCATGTAATGATCTTATGGGAAGTGATGGCTTCACATATAAAAGAATGATGATTGAAACTTGTTGAGAGTAGACAAACGTAGACCTTGGTCATTGTTGCAATTAATAAGAAGTGATAAAGAAGGAGAGGTTCACATATAAATATATCATCTTTGACACCATCTATGATTGTGAACACTCACTAAACTAGTACATGCCTAGAAGTAGATGTTCGACAAGGAAGACAACATAATGAATTGTGTTTGCTTGATTCCGAACAATGTTATATGACTAGAGATCCCTTAGCATGTGACGATTGCTTCCACCTCGTATTAGCCAAAACTCCTGCACCAAGTACAGATACTACTTATGCATCCATAAACCTTCAACCCAGTTTTGCCTCAAGTAGGTTGTCATCGGCGCAAGCAATAAAAATTGCTCTCTAATATGTATGATCTATTAGTGTGTGGAAAATAAGCTTTGTACGAACCTGTGATGAGGAAGACATAAAAGCGACAGACTCCACAATAAAGTTCTTTATCATAGGAGGCAATATAAAGTGACGTTCCTTCGCACTAAGAGGACACACATCCAAACCTCAAAAGCCATGACAACCTCTGCTTCCCTCTGCGAAGGGCCTATCTTGTACCTTTACTTTTTGCCCTTGAAAGAGTCATGGTGATCTTCACCAATTCCTTGTTTCGCCTTTCTCTTGGCTAACATCATATGCTTGGGAAAGATCTATATTCATATGTCAACTTGTAAGTAAGTATTCGTGAATTATTATTGTTGACATTACCCTTGAGGTAAATGGTTGGGAGGCAAAACTATAAGCCCCTATCTTTCTCTGTGTCCAGCTGAAACTTTGATCTCATGAGTACCACGTGAGTTGTAGAAATTGTAGAGAACGAAAGGATGATTGAGTATGTGGATTTGCTTTACAAGCTCTTATTTGACTCTTTCTGATGTTGTGATAAATTGCAATTGCTTCAATGACTACAAGCTATCGGTTGTTACTTCTCGGTAAGATCTTGATCCATACTTTACTTTGTGAAGGAATTATCACTTTAGCATGAGAGATGATATGATGGTATTGTTGTTCTGATCATGATCACGATGCATGCATGCTCATATCTTGTTTTGTCGACACATCTCTCCCTAAACATGTGGACATATTTATTGAGCTAGGCTTTCGCTTGAGCACAAGCGAGGTCTAAGCTTGGGGGAGTTGATACGTCCATGTTACATCATGTTTTCATGTTGTTATTTACCACTTCTTGGGCTATTATTTCACTTCACGGTACAATACTTATGCCTTTTCTCTCTTATTTTGCAAGGTTTACATGAAGAGGGAGAATGCCGGCAGCTGGAATTCTGGCCTGAAAGTGGAGCAAGTTTGAGATACCTATTCTGCGAAACTCCAAACGCTGTGAAAATCAACGATGACTTTTTCTAGATTTATAAAAAAATATTGGGCCGAAGAAGCGCCAGAGGGGCGCCAACAGGTGGGCACAAGCCTGCTAGGCGCGGCCACGCCCCTGGCCACGCCTAGGGGGCTTGTGGGCACCCAGCTGGCCCTCTGGCTCCCCTTTTGGCTACAAGAAGGGTTTCGTCCGGAAAAATATTAGGAGGATACTTTTCGGAGGATTCGCCGCCGCCACGAGGCGGAACTTGAGCAGAACCAATCTAGAGCTCCGGCAGGACGATCCTGCCGGGGAAACTTCCCTCCCGGAGGGGGAAATCGTCGCCATCGTTATCACCAACACTCCTCTCATCGGAGGGGACTAATCACCATCAACATCTTCATCGGCACCATCTCATCTCCAAACCCTAGTTCATCTCTTGTAACCAATCTCCGTCTCGCGACTCTGATTGGTACTAGTAAGGGTGCTAGTAGTGTTAATTGCTCTTTGTAGTTGATGCTAGTTGGATTAATTGGTGGAAGAGTTTATGTTCAGATCTTTGATGCTACTCATTACCTCTCTGGTCATGAACATGATTATGCTTTGTGAGTAGTTACTTTTGTTCCTGAGGACATGGGATAAGTCATGCTAATAGTAGTCATGTGAATTTGGTATTCGTTCGCTATTTTGATGTGTTGTATGTTGTTTTTCCTCTAGTGGTGTTATGTGAACGTCGACTACATAACACTTCACCATTATTTGGGCCTAGAGGAAGGCATTGGGAAGTAGTAAGTAGATGATGGGTTGCTAGAGTGACAGAAGCTTAAACCCTAGTTTATGCGTTGTTTCGTAAGGGGCTGATTTGGATCCACTAGTTTAATGCTATGGTTATACTTTGTCTTAATTCTTCTTTCGTACTTGCGGATGCTTGCGAGAGGGGTTAATCATAAGTGGGATGCTTGTACAAGTAAGGACAGTACCCAAGCGCTGGTCCACCCACATATCAAACTATCAAAGTAGCGAACGCGAATCATATGAACATGATGAAAACTAGCATGACAAAAATTCCCGTGTGTCCTCGGGAGCTTTTTTCCTCCTATAAGACTTTGTACAGGCTTGTCCCTTGCTACAAAAGGGATTGGGCCACTTTTCTGCACCATTGTTACTTTTGTTACTTGCTACTTCCTACGAATCATCTCACCACACAATCACTTGTTACCGATAATTTCAGTGCTTGCAAATTTTACCTTGCTGAAAACCACTTGTCAGATCCTTCTGCTCCTCATTGGGTTCGGCACTCTTACTTATCGAAAGTACTATGATATATCCCCTATACTTGTGGGTCATCACGGCTGAATGATGGATTTATCCAAACTGGAGATGAAGTAGTGAGATGATGATCCTGGTGACGCTCATTATATGTCTTTGGCAAATATCCTGGCCAAATTGAGTGTATATGCCTCTTGAACCGTGCTTTATTCTCATGTAGTCTGTCTCTCCTGGCTCCTCCAGGGCCATTTTACTTTTTCTTTATCGCTTGCTTTGAAGTGTCGGCTCGATGATGGCCGGCTCAAACTGTAGCTTCACCAGGTATGTTTCCTTCATGACAAGCTCTCCTATTTCTTTTTATATGTTGAAGTAGATAGTATTGGCCAATGCGTCTATCCATTGAGCAACCGGCATGAGTGGGAGTTGGTGTGTCTTTTGATGATGTTTTGTAAGACATGAATGTCATTTTTTTCCTTTGCTCCATGTTGTTAGAGGAGACGGACTGCGGAGGTGATTTGTGTGTTGGGGAACGTTGCATGGGAAACAAAAAAAATTCTACGCACACGAAGAACTGTCATGGTGATGTTCATCTATGAGAGGGAGATCGGATCCACATACCCTTGTAGATCGCTAAGCGGGAAGCGTTAAGAAACATGGTTGATGTAGTGGAACAGCTTCGTGATTGAAATCACCGTCATCCCACGATCCGTTCCGATCTAGCGCCGAACGAACGACACCTCCGCGTTCAGCACACGTACAACTCGATGATGATCTCCGCCTTCTTGATCCAGCAAGAGAGACGGGGAAGTAGATGAGTTCTCTGATAGCGTGACGGCGCGCTGGTGATGGTGATGATCTATTCCTGCAGGGCTCCGCCCGAGCTCCACGGAAAACCGATCTAGAGGAAGAATTATGAAGTAGAGGTTTAGGATTGCAGGTGGCAAAGTTGTGTCTCAAAAACCCTAAAACCTCTAGTATATATAGGAGAAGGGGAGGGGTTAGCCTTGGGGATCAAGGAAGCCTCTAGGACGCCGGCCGAAGTGAGAGAGGAGGGACTCCAACTCCAATTCGGTTTGGGGAAGGAGGAGTCCCTTCCTTCCTTCCCACCTCCCTCTTTTTTTTCTCCTTGATTTTTTCCCTTAGCCGAAATAGTCCCCTTGGGATGGCCTCACCAACCCATTAAGGGCTGGTGCACCATCCATGGGCTATTAGGTTCTCTCCCGGGTGGGTGGGCCCTCCCGGTAAAAAGCCAGAACCCATTCGTCACTCCCGGTACACTGCCGGTAATGCCCGAAATCTTTCCGGACGCCAAATGGAACAATTATATATATCAATCTTTGTTTTCAGACTATTCCGGAAACCCTCGTGATGTCCGTGATCTCATACGGGACTCCGAACAACCTTAGGTCACCAACACCTATAACTCAACTATACTGAAACGTCACCGAACCTTAAGTGTGCAGACCCTGCGGGTTCGAGAACTATGCAAACATGACCTGAGACACTCCCCGGTCAATATCCAACAGCGGGACATGGATGTTCATATTGGATCCTACATATTCTATGAAGATCTTATCGGTTGAACCTCTATGCCAAGGATTTGTATAATCCCGTATACCATTCCCTTTGTCCTTCGGTATGCTACTTGCCCGAGATTTGATCGTCGGTATCCCTATACCTATTTCAATCTCGTTACCGGCAAGTCTCTTTACTCGTTCTGTAATACAAGATCCCGTGACTAACACATTAGCCACATTCCTTGCAAGGCTTATATGTGATGTTGTATTACCGAGTGAGCCTCGAGATACCTCTCCATCACACGGAGTGACAAATCCGAGTCTTGATCCATGCTAACTCAATGGTCACCTTCGGAGATACTTGTAGAGCACCTTTATAGTCACCTAGTAATGTTGTGACGTTTGATACACACAAGGTATTCCTCCGGTGTCAGTGAGTTACATGATCTCATGGTCATAGGAATGAATACTTGACACACAGAAAACAATAGCAACAAAATGACATGATCACATGCTATGTTTCTAGTTTGGGTCATGTCCATCACATCATTCTCCCAATGATGTGATCCAGTCGTCAAATGACAACACTTGCATATGGTTAGAAAACCTTAACCATCCTTGATCAACTGGCTAGTCAACTAGAGGCTTCCTAGGGACATTGTTTTGTCTATATATCCACACATGCATTTATGTTTCATTCAATACAATTATAGCATGGATAATAAACGATTATGTTGAAACATGAAATATAATAATAACTATTTTATCATTGCCTCTAGGGCATTTTTCCAAGAGTCTCCCACTTGCACTAGAGTCAATAATCTAGTCTCACACCGCTATGCGATTTACATTGGAATGAATCTAACACCCATACAGTTCTGGTGTTGATCATGCTTCGCTCATGGAAGAGGTTTAGTCAGCGGATCTGCAACATTCAGATCCGTGTGCACTTTGCAAATATTTACGTCCTCTCCTTCGACATAGTCGCGGATAAGGTTGAAGCGTCGTTTGATGTGTCTAGTCTTCTTGTGAAACCTTGGTTCCTTTGCTAGAGCAATGGGAGCAGTATTGTCACAGAACATAGTTATTGGATTCAGTGCGCTCGGCACAACTCCAAGATCCGTCATGAACTCCTTCATCCAGACACCCTCCTTAGATGTCTCTGAGGCAGCCATGTACTCCGCTTCACATGTAAAATCTGCTACGACGCTCTACTTGGAACTGCACCAGCTTACCGCACCCCCATTAAGAATAAATACGTATCCAGTTTGAGACCTAGAGTCATCCGGATCAGTGTCAAAGCTTGCATCAACGTAAGCCTTTACGACAGGCTCTTCGTCACCTCCATAAACAAGAAACATTTCCTTAGTCCTTTTCAGGTACTTAGGAATATTCTTGACCGTCGCCCAGTGTTCCACTCCTGGATCACTTTAAAACCTGCCTGCCATACTTATGGCCGGGCTGACGTGCGGTCTTGTGCACAGCATTGCATACATGGTAGACCCTATGGCTGAATCATAGGTGAGGGTACTCATCTTTTCTATCTTCCGCAGTTACTGGACACTGAGTCTTACTCAACTTTATACTTTGTAACACTCGCAAGAACCCCTTCTTGGACTGCTCCATTTTGAACTTCTTCAAAACTTTATCAAGGTATGTGCTTTGTGAAAGTCCTATTAGGCGCCTCGATCTATCCCTATAGATCTTAATGCCTAATATGTAAGCAGCTTCTCCTAGGTCTTTCATTGAAAAACATTTGTTCAAGTAATCCATTACTCTTTCTAAAAACTCCACATTGTTTCCAATCAGAAATATGTCATCCACATATAATATTAGAAACGCTACAGAGCTCCCACTCACTTTCTTGTAAATACAAGATTCTCCAACAACTTGTATAAACCCAAATGCGTTGATCACCTCATCAAAGCGCTTATTCCAACTTCGAGATGCTTGCACCAGTCCATAAATGGATCACTGGAGCTTGCATACTTTATTAGCATTCTTTGGATCGACAAAACCTTCGGGTTTCATCATATACAACTCTTCCTTAAGAAAACCATTAAGGAACGCCGTTTTGACATCCATCTGCCAGATTTCATAATCGAAAAATGCAGCTATTGCTAACATGATTCGGACGGGCTTAAGCATCGCTACCGGTGAGGATATCTCATCGTAGTCAACTCCTTGAACTTGTGAAAAACCCTTTGCTACAAGTTGAGCTTTATAAACGGCCACATTACCGTTTGCGTCCGTCTACTTCTTAAAGATCCATTTGTTCTGAATAGCCTTACGACCTTCAGGTAATACTTCCAAAGTCCACACTTTGTTTTCATACATAGATCCTATCTCGGACTTCATGGCTTCTAACCATTTATTGGAATCCGGGCCCACCATTGCGCAAGCTCATTGTTGTCTAACAACATGATAGATAAGACAGGATTCCCGTACCACGCAAAGCAGTACGTGATCTTGTCGACCTGCGAGGTCCGATGGTAACTTGATCCGAAGCTTCATGATCATCATAATTACCTTCCTCCTCAATTGGTGTTGCCTCGACAGAGATTTCTCTCTGCCCTGCGCCACCATCCTATTGGAGCAGAGGTTCCAGAACCTCATCAAGTTCTATATTCCTCCCACTCAATTCTTTCGAGAGAAACTCCTTCTCAAGAAAACCTCTGTTCTTAGCAACAAACACTTTGCCCTCGGATCTGAGATAGAAGGTGTATCCAACTGTCTCTTTTGGGTTACCTATGAAGACGCACTTTTCCGTTTGGGTTCCAGCTTTTCAGGCTGAAGCTTTTTGACATAAGAATCACATCCCCAAACTTTAAGAAATGACAACTTTGGCTTCTTGCCATGCCATAGCTCATTTGGTGTCGTCTCAACTGATTTTGATGGTGCCCTATTTAAAGTGAATGCAATTGTCTCTAATGCATAACCCCAAAACAATAACGACAAATCGGTAAGAGACATCATAGTTCGCACCATCTCTAATAAAGTACGATTACGACGTTCGGACACACCATTACGATGTGGTGTTCCAGGCGGTGTCAACTGTGAAACAATTCCACATTGTCTTAAGTGAGACCAAACTCGAAACTCAGATATTCACCCCCACGATCAGACCGTAGGAACTTGATCTTCTTATTACGATGATTTTCAACTTCACTCTGAAATTGCTTGAACTTCTCAAACGTTTCATACTTGTGCTTCATCAAGTAGACATAACCATACCTACTCACATCGTTAGTGAAGGTGAGAAAATAATGATATCCGCCGCACGCCTCCACACTCATTGGACAGCACACATTAGTAAGTATGATCTCCAACAAGTCACTTGCATGCTCCATTGTTCCGGAGAACGGAGTCTTAGTCATCTTGGCAATGAGGCATGGTTCGCACGTGTTAAGTGATTCAAAATCAAGTGACTCCAAAATCACATCAGCATGGAGTTTCTTCATGCGCTTTACACCAATATGACCTAAGCGGCAGTGCCATAAAAACATGGCGCTATCATTGTTAACTCTATATCTTTTGGTCTCAATGTTATGTATATGTGTGTCATCACAATCAAGATTCAATATGAACAAACCACTCACATTGGGTGCATGACCATAAAAGATATTACTAATAAAAATATAACAACCATTATTCTCTGACTTAGATGAGTAACCGTCTCACAATAAACAAGAACCAGATATAATGTTCATGCTTAACACATGCACTAAATAACAATTATTTAAGTTCATAACTAATCCCGATGGTAACTGAAGTGAGACTGTGCCGACGGTGATTGCATCAACCTTGGAACCATTTCCCACGCGCATCGTCACTTCATCCTTCGCCAGCCTTCGTTTATTCTGCAGTTCCTGCTTCGAGTTGCAAATGTGAGCAACAGAACCAGTATGAAATACCCAGGCACTACTACGAGAGTTGGTTAGGTACACATCAATAACATGTATATCACAAATACCTGGTTTGGCATTGGCCGCCTTCTTATCTGCCAAATACTTGGGGCAGTTGTGCTTCTAGTGACCCATCCCTTTGCAATAATAGCACTCTGTTTCCGTCTTAGGTCCAGCCTTGGGTTTCTTCGTCGGAGTGGCAACAATTTTGATGCTCTTCTTGGAGTTACCCTTCTTGCCTTTATCTTTTCTCTTGAAACTAGTGGTCTTATTGACCATCAACACTTGACGTTCTTTCCGGAGTTCTGACTCTGCGACTTTCAGCATCGCGAATAACTCGCCGGGTGACTTGTTCATACCTTGCATGTTACAGTTCAACACAAAGCTCTTGTAGCTAGGTGGCAGTGATTGAAGAATTCTGTCAGTGATAGCGGAAGTTCAACTCCCGGCTCAGCTAGACGATTTGAGTACCCAGACATTTTGAGCACATGTTCACCGACAGACGAATTGTCCTCCATTTTGCAAGTATAGAATTTATTGGAGGTCTCATATCTCTCGAATCGGGCATTCTTCTGAAAGATAAAATTCAACTCCTAGAACATCTCATATGCTCCATGACGTTCAAAGCATCGTTGAAGTCCTGGTTCTAAGCCATACAAGACTGCACACTGAACTATTGAGTAGTCCTCCTTACGTACTTGCCAAGCATCCAAAACATCTTGATCAGATGTAGCGGGTAGTTCATATCCTAGTACTGCATCAAGGACATAATTCTTTTTCCGAGCTTGTAGGATGAGCCTTAGATTACGAGCCCAGTCTACAAAGTTGCTACCATCATCTTTCAGCTTAGCTTTCTCTAGGAACGTATTGAAATTCAGGGTTGCTACTGCGTGAGCCATTGATCTACAACCTAAAATATTGCAAAGTGGACTTAGACTATGTTCAAGATAATTAGAGTTTAGCTAATCAAATTACTAATAAACTCCCACTCAAATAGACATCCCTGTAGTTACTTGAGTGTGGCATGATCCAAATTCACTAACTTAAGTCCGATCATCACGTGAGTTGAGTGTAGTTTCAGTGGTAAACATCTATATGTTAATCATATCAACTATACGATTCATGCTCGACCTTTCGGTCTCTTGTGTTCCGAGGCCATGTCTGCACATGCTAGGCTCGGCAAGTTTGACCCGAGTGTTCCGCGCATGCAACTATTTTGCACCCGTTGTATGTGAACGTTGAGTCTATCACACCCGATCATCACGTGGTGTCTCGAAACAACGAACTATCGCAACGGTGCACAGTCGGGGAGAACACAATTTTATCTCGAAATTTTAGTGAGGGATCACCTTATAATGCTACCTTCGTTCTAAGCAATATAAGGTGCATAAAAGGATTAACATCACATGCAATTCATAAGTGACATGATATGGCCATGATCTTGTGCTTCTTGATCTCCATCACCAAATCACCGGCATGATCTTCATCGTCACCGGCGCCACACCATGATATCCATCATCATGATATTCATCATCGTGCCGCCATCGAGGTTGTCGTGCTATCTATGCTATTACTACTAAAGCTACAACCTAGCAATATAGTAAACGCATCTGCAAACACAAACATTTGTTGAAAGACAACCCTATGGCTCCTGGCGGTTGCCATAGCATCGACGTGCAAGTCGATACTTAACTATTACAAGATGATCACCTCATACATCCAATATATCACATCATGTCTTTGTCCATATCACATCACATGCATACCCTGCAAAAACAAGTTAGACGTCCTCTAATTTGTTGTTCCATATTTTACGTGGCTGCTATGGGTATCTAGTATGATCGCATCTTACTTACGCAAGACCACAACGGAGATGTGCAAATTTCTATTTAACCTCTCTCCAAGGACCGCCTCGGTCAAATCCAATTCAACTAAAGTTGAAGAAACAGGCACCCGCCAGTCATCTTTATGCAACAAGTTGCATGTTAGTCGATGAAACCAGTCTCTCGTAAGCGTACGAGTAATGTTGGTCCGGGCCGCTTTAATCCAACAATACCGCCGAATCGAGAAAAGACTAAGGAGGGCAGCAAATCGAACATCAACACCCACAAAAACTTTTGTGTTCTACTCGAGATTACATCTACGGATGAACCTAGCTCTGATACCACTCTTGGGGAACATTGCATGGGAAACAACAAATTTCCTACGCATACGAAGACCTATCATGGTGATGTTCATCTACGAGAGGGAGATCGGATCCACATACCCTTGTAGATCGCTAAGCGACAAGCGTTAAGAAACGCGGTTGATGTAGTGGATCAACTTCGTGATGCAAATCACCGCCGTCCCACAATCCGTTCCGATCTAGCACCGAACAGACGGCACCTCCGCGTTCAGCACACGTACATCTCGATGACGATCTCCGCCTTCTTGATCCAGCAAGAGAGATGGGGAAGCAGATGAGTTCTCCGGCAGCGTGACGGCGCGCTGGTGATGGTGATGATCTATTCCTGCAGGGCTCCGCCCGAGCTCCGCAGAAAACTAATCTAGAGGAAGAACTACGAAGTAGAGGTTTAGCGTTGCACGTGGCAAAGTTGTGTCTCAAAAATACTAAAACCTCTAGTATATATAGGAGGGGGAGAGGGGCTAGCCTTGGGGCTCAACGGAGCCCCTAGGGCGCCAGCCGAAGTGGAGAGGAGGGACTCCAACTCCAATTCGGTTTGGGGAAGGAGGAGTCCCTTCCTTCCTTCCCACCTCCCTCTTCTTCTTTTTTCTCCTTGATTTTTCCCTTAGACGAAATAGTCCACCTGGGGTGGCCTCACCAACCCACTAAGGGCTGGTGCGCCATGTGGCACCCCGATTCAACGAATCGGATTACCAATGTTTCCAACCCAGAGATCATGTCTTCTGGAAACACTCAACAACTTGGAACAGAACTGAACTGAACAAATACATATCTTACAATGATAGCAAGGCCAAAGGCACGCTTGGTGCTGCACGATATCTCCATTATTTATGAGACATAGCGGGACCTCGAAACTATTAAGTACTTCTATAGCGTAGCAGAACATAGCGACAACTCCATACACAGGGACACTGTTGTGGACACTTCCTAGTACGCATCATGAGGACCTCCGTCCTCGGCTTCTCCTGCATCTGGCATGATACGCCAGGTGAGTACTTGGAATGTACTCGCAAGCTCATAATAACCAAGCAATGTAGCAAACAATAGCATGGCAACAAATTAGGAATAATACCACTTGGCTTTATAATATCCACTTACTCATGTCCGGGGTTGTCTCACAACCACTGAAATGCTTATCAAGCATCTCCATTCAACTGGAGGGTTCTTCCATCATTACTAACATCCACATGGTTGACCATCTACTGAGGTCTGGTCGGGCTGTCCATTACCGTGGACACGGCTATTCAAATAGTTTTGACACTCTGCAGAGGTTGCACACTTTACCCACACTCTAGAGCACTGACCTCGTGATCCCATTCGGGTGGACCAGCATTGCTCCAACGCAACTTTCCTGACCCGTGACTCTCTCATCATATCCCCGGCACCCACTCCCTTCCAGAGTCCTGCCCAGGGTGGCCATGTGTCCTCATGACACCTGCCATCGTCGTGGCCAAACAAAACTGTCCCAACCAGGGACGGGCCCAACTCAACTTAACTGGGCTCACAGGGTTATCACCGCCTACCGGGCCAAGGTAGCACGCGCGCATAACCCTCCCTCTTTGGGGCATATCGGTGAGAGATCACACAGACAACCCAAGTCACGGCCTTCCCATACCGGCACGAGGTGGTTGTACGATTATGCCCGGTCAGGTGACTCATGATCATCCACTATGCCATAGTAACCATAGTGATTTATAACCATAAGCCTATATCTCTATATGATTTTTTATTAAATGATTATTTCTTAACAAGTTAATTAAGTATAATGCATGAAGATGTGATTTATGCTATGCAAAACTACATCACATGGATATGATGGCTTGCCTTGATCAGTGGGCTTGTTCAAACACTCCTGGTCTTCAAAGTTTCCCTCTGAAAATGTGTTTGAAATAGCAAAAGAAAAGGAAAAACATTAAATACCTTTTTACTAACCAAAAATTCTACGAGTGTGCGAAAAATTCCAAAATTTACGAGATTGTAAAGAAATTCAATACCAACTCAATGCAAAAAGAATCAAGTGATTTGGACTTGTAAATAAAAAGATTTAAATGGTCAAATTTTCTGTTTGAATCTGGAACAAAAAAAGAAATGAAATTCCTGGGAGGGGCCACGTCGAAGGCGTAAAGTGGAGGGGCGCCTCCACTTAACGCTTCAGCTGCGGGCCTCAAACATTGGCAGGTGGGGCGTGTCCCTTTTAAAACAGAGAGAGAGGAGGGGGAACAGAGGAGGGTGGCTCACTGGCGACGGTCACCGGCGATAGAGACGGCGTCGGGGCTGGAAGATGACGGGAATGGATCGGGCTCTCGTCGGCGGTCCTCCCTGAACCCGTAGCTCCTTCGGAGGTGGACGAACGGTGTCGCCCTTCTTCTCCCGCGGGGGAGGCTACGGTGGTCGTCGACGGCGATGGTTCCGGCAGGGGTTCGACTCACCGGAGGATCGAGGAGCACCAGAGGGGCCAAGGGAACACAACGACGGCCTTGGATTCGACTGGGGAAGGGAGGAGGAGGCTGGCGACAGAGGCGATTTGGCGGCAGATCCTGTCGCCGGAGCTGAGGGAGATGAGCTCCCGGCTCTTGCTCGGGGTCTCTAGGGCTAATCCAAGGGTGGAGGAGAGGGGATATGGCTAGGAGGGGTTTGGGCAGCGCCTTATATAGGCCAGCGACGAGCGTTGCCGAGCTCTCCTGAAGTGGCGAGGCTCGGGCTTGCCACTGGAGCAAGGACGGTGAGATGGTTGTTTCGGCGTGGAAGTGAGGTGATTGAGGAGGTCAGGGGAGCGACAGGACGGGTCCGGAGACATTAATGGCTTGCGGACGATCACAGTGGCCGAAGCCCACTGTGTTGCCCGTGGTGGAGCTTGGCCGGGAGCGGCGGCGGCCCTCTCCGGCAACCCAGAGGGTTTGGGAGGTGCTACACGGCTACCAGGGACCTCGTCGGTGCTTAGGACAAGGGTGGGAGAGCGATTGACGGCTCAGGGCAGCTCAGCTGTCACTAGAGCTGCGTAGAGCGCGCTCTGTGGCATACCAGCACCGTGATCACCACGGTTGCGTCCACCCTGATGCCACGGAGGCCTGGAAACCTTGTCTATTGCGTCGACCATCTTCCCTTTAGTCACCATCCACTGCTTGCCCGATCATACAAGCCCTCCTGTGACTGGGAACATCAACAACAGTTTTTGTCTACAGACTTTGGGTGGTTCTAGAGCTCAACTAGGTTGGGGTTAGAGAAAGATAAGATGTCTGGGCGGATCAGCATAGAAAATACTCTAAACTGGCAAAGACTGGCAAGGTTTGAAGATCGAATGAATATAGTTCCTTTGAAAACCATCTTCCTGGTCTAGAACACAAATGAGCTCCTAGCACTCAATCGCAAGCTTTGCTACCGGTGTCATTTGGTGGGGAAGTGTCATTTGGTAGTGCACACATGCCCAAAAATTTGTAGCTCCATTGTGCTCTCCTAGCTAGCACTTCCTTCACAAAGGTTATGTTTTAGCAGAAACTTAGCAGAGTGTTTTTGCTCAAAATTTGTATTGGTCCATGGGATGTTTTTACATATTGGAACCATATATGATTCCTAGTAACTATAGGATTTTATTTGGAATATTTCAAAACAGGAATCATGGGGTTGCTTCACAAAGGGATAATTCTGGTCAGAAAATAAATAATTATTCTGGCCATAATTCTCCATTGGACAAATAAATGTTTTTGAATATTTTGAAATCATATGGTATTGAGAAGATGTTGTAAAAGTTTTGGGTCTTAAAGCTCATCCAAGCTATAGGTTGCTTCACAACCCATAGTGATGGCATAATTCCCAAAATAGAAACAGAGAATTATTTGATGGAATAAAATATTGCAAATAAATCTCAGAAAGGTTTTAGTAAGAAGCAAAATGTTTTGGGTTGTTTGAGACAAAAAAGCAGAGATTTCATAATCCAACTTGCTTTGAGAATTTGAAAATCCACCAAATTGCAAGTGATCTTCAAAAATATTTTTAAAAGAAAAGGTTTGAAAAATCAAGGTGTTACAAACCTACCCCCCTTAGGATGAATCTCGTCCTCGAGATTCGGTTGCTCAGGGAACAAGTATGGATATGCGGATCTCAAGAAATCTTCTCTCTGCCAAGTAGCTTCTTCCTCGGTATGGTGTTCCCATAATACCTTATAAAACTTAAGCCTTACTCCTGGTAGTTCTTTCCATCTCATCCAAGATTCTGACGGGTTTCTCCTCATAGGTCAGATCCTTAGCCAATTCTAGCTCACTGATATCTGCCTGCTTAATTGGAGGTGCAATACACCTTCTTAGCTGTGAAATATGAAAGACATCATGCACATCTGACAATTCTGGCTATAGCTCTAACTGATAGGCGACTCTGCCTCTTCTTGCAATCACTGGAAAGGGACCGATATATCTCGGTGCGAGCTTTCCCCGTGTGCGAAACCTTCTCACTCCTTTCATGGGGGTCACTCGGAGATAGGCATATTCTCCAAGTTCAAAGGTCACTTCTCGGTGCTTTGGATCATAGTAGCTTTTCTGGCCGGACTTGGCTGCTTGAAGGCGTTCCTGAATATCCTTGACCTGTTTCTCGGCCTCCAACATCAAGTCGGTTTCAAATATGTGAATGTCTCCTGTTTGTGATCAATTCAATGGGGTTCAGCACTTTCTGCCATACAATGCTTCAAAGGGTGACATCTTCAGGCTCGTTTGATAGCGGTTGTTGTAGGAAAATTCTACATAGGGTAGGCTATCTTCCCATTTGGGCCCATGGGTGAGGGCACATGACCGAAGCATGTCCTCTAGTATATGATTCACTCTTTCTGTTTGTCCAACCGTCTGAGGGTGGTATGCGGTACTGTGTTTTAGCATGGTTCCCAAGGCTTGGTGTAGTCGTAGCCAGAATGTCGAGGTGAATAGAGAGCCTCTATCTGAGGTGATTGACTTGGGTACCCCATGTAGGCTTACTATCTGGGACATGTATAACTGTGCCAGTTGGTTGGCGTTGAAAGTAGTCTTTACTGGCATAAAATGGGCTACTGTAGTGAGCATATACACAATGACCCAGATAGCATCATTGCCCCTTGTCGACTTGCGTAGTCTGACAATGAAGTCCATGCATATGTCGTCCCACTTCCATTGGGGAACCGGTAAAGGTTGTAGTAACCCCGCGGGCTTTTGGTGTTCTGCCTTAATCTTGTTGCATATATCGCAGCAGGCGACATAATATGCTATATCCTTTCGCATTCCTAACCACCAAAATGTTTTTCTCAGATATTGGTACATCTTTGTACCTCCTGGATGAATAGAATATGCGGAATCATGCGCTTCTTTGAGTATTTGCTGTCTCAGGCTATTTTGGTCGGGGACGCATATCCGTTTTTTGAACCATAGGATGCCTTGGTCATCTACTCGGAAGGATTTGTCCTTCCCTTTTGGCAGTGACCCTTTGATCTTCTTGATTCCTTCGTCTGATTCTTGAGCTTTCTTGATTTCTTCCATGAGGGTGGGGGTAATTTCCAGGGTCTCTGGGGTAATTGGATCGCATAGTATCATGATGAGACTAATGAATTCTTCTTGCAGTCGGATGCATACCTTCCAGTAATGCATTTACCGTGATTGGCTTTCGACTAAGAGCATCTGCTACCACATTGGCTTTCCCCGGATGATAGTTGATCCCAAGTTCATAGTCCTTGACTAGTTCAAGCCATCGTCGTTGCCTAAGATTCAGATCAGGCTGGGTTAAAATATACTTAAGACTTTTGTGGTCCGTATATATCTCACACTGTTGTCCAATGAGGTAATGCCTCCAAATTTTCAAGGCATGAACCACGACTGCTAGCTCCAAGTCATGAGTGGGGTAGTTCCCTTCATGCGGTCGTAGTTGTCGGGATGTGTATGCTACAACCTTCCCTTCTTGCATCAGCACACATCCAATTCCTCGTCGGGAAGCATCACAATAAATGTCAAAACTCTTGTGAATGTCCAGGAGGATTAAAACAGGTGCTGTCGTTAGTCTTGTTTTTAATTCCAGGAAACTACTTTCCCATGCTGTCGTCCATATGAATCTTTGGTTTTTCTTGAGCAATTCCGTCATTGGTTTGGCTATCTTGGAAAAGCCTTTTATGATTCGTCGGTAGTAGCATGCCAATCCCAGGACGCTACAAACTTCGGTCACTGATGTTTTCCAATTTAGCACTGATGTTACCTTACTCGGGTCGACGGCCACTCCTTGTTATGACACGATGTGTCCAAAAAATCCTACTTCCTTCAGCCAGAATTCGCATTTACTGAACTTAGCATACAATTGATGGGATCTCAGTCTTTCCAAGACAGCACGGAGGTGACGCTTGTGATCCTCTTCGTCTTTAGAATATATGAGTATATCATTGTCACGGCCAAGATGCGATCCTATCCTCAATTTGGCACGAGGGACTCGACGGGGATAGAAGCGCATCTCGTCGTTTCGCAAGAATGGATATCGTTACAAGTACATGTACTGAAAAGAAGAGATATATAGAATAGAATTGGCTTACACTTGCCACAAGCTACATCAGAGTCACATCAGTACAATACATAATCATCATGAAGAAGAGCAGGGTCCGACTACGGACGAAATCAAACGAGAAAAAGAAGAACGACCTCCATCCTTGCTATCCCAAGCTGCCGGCCTGGAACCCATCCTAGATCATGAAGAAGAAGAAGAAGAAGCAACTCCAAATGAACAATCAACGCGCTCGCGTCAAGTAACCTTTACATGTACCTGCAACTGGTGTTGTAGTAATCTGTGAGCCAGAGGGGACTCAACAATCTCATTCCCTAAGGCATCACGACTAGCAAAGCTTAATGGGTGAGGTAAGGATAACTGGTGAGGTTGCAGCAGTGGCTAAGCATTATTTGGTGGCTAAACTTATGAGTACAAAAATAAAGAGGGGTATGATCTACGCATAATGGACGTGAACTAATGATGAACAAATGAATGATCCTGAACACCTACCTACGTCAGACATAACCCCACCTCGTCCTCGATCGGAGAAAGAACTCACGATAGAGACAGTCACAGTTACGCACCCGGTTGGCATATTTTAATTAAGTTAACTTCAAGCCATCTAGAACCAGTGTTAAAAAAAGTTTCCACGTTGCCACATAACCGTGGGCACGGCTTTCCGCAAGATTTAACCCTGCATCGGTGCTCCAACTAGTCCATCATAAATTACCACAAGCCGCATAGAAATCCTCGATCACGACACTCGCGATCTCGTCGGATTCCTTAGTGGAAAACCTCAACTCTGAGATTACCCAAAGCATCTCCGGAATCCCGATGCACAAGATATCTCGTCAATGGTAAAACTAATCCTGCAAGGCCACCCGACGTATCGACGATCCCGATAGGAGCCGCGTATCTCGTTCTCAAGACACAACGGATAAGCGAAGCATACGGTGGCCTGATAGAAATCTCCCGATAGCCTAGAAATCTCGGGGACGAGATTTTCTTAAGAGGGTAAGGTCTGTAACACCCCAGTTTTTGGCTTCCCTGACTAATTAACTTATTTCAAAATTTAGGACCAATTAAATTTTTTTGTGAATGCTTGTGATGCTTGGAGTGACTATTGTGTGTGTGTTTGTTTAATGGAATGTGATTGATCCCCATTAATTCTTGCCATCCTCCTAATCACCTCCTCACTCCATGATCTCCTGCCTAATGATCATACCATGAGTTTAGGACAAATATCTATTTTACCAAATATTATTTTCACGAGAAAGCTTTTCTTTGAATTAAACTTTTAAACCCCTAAGATGAGGTTTGTACTACAAGTCCTCAAATTAGGGAGTTTCTTTTGCACCAATTTTTTATTTAAAACCATTATCAAAATGACTTTCAAAAACCACCATATTATTATTTTAAAAGTTATATTATTATTTTATTTAAAAGCCTTCTGTGAGGCCAGAAATGGTCTCCTATGAAGGAAATTTATTTTTATTGCCTTCAAAATATTTTAGAAAATTTAGGGAAACTCAGTGGATATATTTACTCCATATTTATGAGTTTCAACACATGGTCATGTTCAAAATATTGGGCAAACCCCTTCAAAACCATTCCTGCCTATTTCAAGCTTTTGGAATATTTCCATGAGAAATATTCTCAATAAATTCCAATAAAATTCTAGCATGTCATCTATGATATTCTTGATGATCTTGCCAAGTTTCATTTCAATCCAAGTTGATTTGACTCCCCTAATCACTCTAAAACCCTATCTGTCCAGAATCAAATTTGAGCAACTCTACATTGTGAAGTGTCTCCAATTGTGCTCAAATTTGGTGGACATGTTCCAGTACTCCAATAAGGAATCCACACCAATTGGTACACCAAGGAGAATAGAGGAACTTGTCCTAAGACCCTCCAAACCCTCTCTGTTGATTTCTGACTTTGGTAAACTTTACATTATAAAGATTCTCCAATTATCCTCAAACTTTTTGTGCATGCCTTAATGCTAAAATAATGCCCCTACACCAAATATTGGATTTGTGGGAATTCATTTGAATAGGGTTCTAAGCAGAAAACTCCTCCAGCAAATCCCAAATTTGGTGTTTAAGCCTATTTTCATCTATTATTTGATCCTGTTAAGTTTCATAGCCATTGGAACTCATCTGGTGGCCCAACCACATATCAAACACCTTGTGTGCACTCACTAATATGGCTTCTTTTGCCCCTTCCACTTTATTCCTTGAGCTCAACTTTCTACCACAGCCTCACATAGTCATATTTTACCTCCAGTAAATTTCCCATGGCCACTGGTCAATTATTGGGGAAGGACCCTTTGTAAGTTTCTCTCATTTTCACCCTTGGCAGCACTGTTTTACCCTTCTTTCCATTCTTCTGCTTAAGCTATCACTCCCAACTCTTTCCAGAGCATCTAATACATGCCAAGGCTTCATTTAGAACCAAGACATGGCATGCTCATGTGGAGAAAATGAGCAGCACCTCTTCAAGTTCATTTTTGGCTGAAATATGGCTTTGTGCAGCAAATACAAGCTACCCTTCATTTCTCGAGCTCAAACTTGGCAGTGTTGTAGTTCTTGCATAGGTAACACTGCAAGACATAATTTCTCCCCAAGGCTCCCCACCTAAGACCAACTTCTATCAGCTATAAGTTTGCTGTTAGAAACTTAACAGCAGTCCAAGCAAGTTCAAACCAGCCCCAGATGCTTCCAAACTCCACCAGTGACCTCTGTCGAGCATGCCTTGCATGGGAGACAACGTTTCCAGGTCGAATGGACACCATGGACACGCGTGGCCACGGTGACCACGCTGTCAGCCTGCACTAATGGTGCTCTGCACCATTTCTTCGTCTCCTAGCTCGTGTCCCGCAGCTGCAGCGCGCCCCAGAGCGCCAGAGCACTCCCCAATCCCTCCTTGACTTCCTCCACGACGTTAGCTAGAATCCAATGCCCTCTGGGACGTGTCGCGCCCATGCCCACGTGAGCTCCAGGAGCTCCTGAGCCCTCTCTGCTCCTCCTCCCTCCACTTAGGGCCTCTCGAGCATCTCTAGCACCCCCAAGCCCTGCTCCTCTCTCCCTGAAACCCTCTCGAGCTCCCCCTTCTCCCTCCCGAGCCTTCTCTTCCTCCCCTCTTCTCTTCGGAAACCATGGCCGCTGCCATGACCCAGGGGTCGCGTGCTTTCCCGGCTCCTTCCTCCGCCTAGGGCATCTCCAGGGCACCCCAGTTCGTCCGCCGGGCCCTCCCCCGCCGTTGCCCCTTCTCCCAGCGACCAGTGCGCCATTCCTCCCAGATACCATCGTCGGCTCCTCCCGGAGAGATCTCACGCGCCTCGGAGCTCCCCGGTGAAGAGCGACCTGCCAAGCAGGCTAGCCTCGTCACCCCGCGCACTCTGGAGGCCGCGGCGACGCCAGGGGACGACCGAAGCCGCCGGAGCTACGCCGGTCACCTCCCTACTCCGCCTCCCCGCTCCCCCAGCTCGAGCGGGAGGTGAGAGACGAACCTGGCCATCGGGCCCCGCCCGTCATCAACAGCCAGACCGGGCCCAACGCTTAAGTGGAGACGTCACCACCGGCCTACGCCTCCCCGTGGCAGAAGTGTAGATCTCGGTTTATGTCTTCAAGGTGGCCGGTCTGCCGCGGGATGGAACAGCCGGGCCGTCCCATTGCTTGCCCAGCGCCCTGTGCGCTAGTTAGCCCGATAAGGGGGCTCTTTTCCTCCTTTTCCCTTTCACTTAAATTTATTAATTCCCTTATAAAATCATTCTAACTCCGAATTCATTGTTTCAAATTTCTACAGGATCCTAAAAATCAGGCCTATCCAAATAAGTGCTTTGCACATTTTTCCCTACCCACTTTCTGTGGCATTTCATTTAAAATCCAGATGTGTCCATATTTGACTCCACTTTGGAAATTTCCCTAGGATGCAAATCAACTCCAAATGGAGTGATTCAAACTCCCAGAGCCTTCTAAAATCATTCTCCATTTTTATAACCCTGGTCAACATTTTTGTGTGACTTACTTCTGTTGCAATAAATAAATAGCTCCTATTTCTATTTATTCCTCCTTGTAAAATCTCTAGAATATTCATACCATCTCCAAATCCAGTAAAACCACTTCCTAAATATTTCTAAAATCATTCTCTGTTAAATGGGTGCCTCCACTCATTTTTAACAGAATGATTTCTGTTGGCTTCTTCAATGATAACCTATTGCTCCTTTCACCTATTCAAAAATCCTTGATGATTCAAATCTCCTGTGAGCAGCCTCAGGTATTTTTCTTATGACTAGAGAGGTCCAAGAAAAATAAAACTTCTATTTATAAAACACTTTTATTCTGCTTGATGTGTGGCTTACTATGGTTATTTCCGACGTTAGTTGAAGGTACACGGAGTATTCGGGGACGGAGCGGAAGACCTCGAAGACCCGAGGACTTACGTGAGCAAGGCAAGCAGCCCTTTGACCATGACTTGAGCACAAACATTGTTGCATTCTAGCATAGTTGGTATTTTCCCGTTGTATGTGATCACGATGCCGGTTCATCATTGTGGTGATGACACCGGAGGCTTCTTCAAAGCCCTTGCATGTTGATGATGTTTTTCATATGTCTCCTCGGAGCACAAGCATGATGAGCTTGACCCTACCATCTATTAGGATCATGCTACTGTCATGCTGACTAGTAGAGCAAGATCATTGCACTGAGCTTGACCCTACCCCTTGAGGGTCATGTTATTACCATGTTGACAAGTTTATGAAAACCCCGTCGGGTGCCACTAATGCCCGAGGGTGATGATGAGTTGGTGATCACTTTTGGTGAAGTGATGCACCGGTGATTTTGTGTGAGTATGGTTTCGGAAATGGGATTAGATTTATGATGTGTCGACCGTCCCAACCTTACCAGTACGACCACATACCCCTTTATGGGACGGGGCTTTGTTGATTACTCTGGTCGGTACTAGCAAAGAGCCACATTACTAGTGGCGGGAGTGATCGGTGTCACTCTCGTGATGGGGTCGTGCCAGGTAGGACGACTATGCCATTATTATGAGTTCCAGGCACACCGTTGGTCCCTGCATGGTTGATACAGTCCAGAGTCGGTGCTCGTAAGACGTACAACATGTGGGTTGGGTACCAATCGAGTGGACCTCTTTGTCTAGTATCGTCAGGTGAAAGATGATGGTCGGGTACTTACCTCGGGTATATGTGATATACCGCGAGTCGTGGATGACACGGAAGTTTCCCGTTTCTCGTGGGTCCAGCGTACTACCTCTGCAGAGTGTCAAACTATTCTAATAGCCGTGTCCACGGTCAAGGACAGTTGGGTGGTGCTGCTTAAACTACGTCCAGCGTTTCCGCATAAACCAACTGTGGGTGTGTGCGTGGTGTTAAAAAGGTGTTGTTACAATAATAATAATATGACCAAGTTCGGTGACTTGGCATATTGGGTAAACCCGGATGGTTTAACCCTTAGCTGATACATTGAGGTTATGACAAGTCCGATGACTTGGCATATAGGGTGAACCCGGATGGTTCAACCCTTAGCAGATAAGTTGATATCTGTAACCTGTTCTTCAAAAGTAATTCTTTAGCTTGACACATATAAATGATCATTCCACCCAGATGTGTTACACTAAAGATGCATGATATTGTTATCCTTCACTTTCATTGTTCGTATCATGGGCTATTTGCGAGTACATTCAAATTACTCATTGGCTTGCCACTGGTTATTTCATTGACCAGGTGTGAAAGACAGGATATGGTGAAGATTAACTCGGTGACATTCTTGCGAGCTAGGACGCTTCCCAGTTAGAATGCATGTAGGTTAAGGCTGATGGCATGGGTTCACGCTTTCAACCAATAATTCCGCTATTGGTCTAGTTTGGTGCTTTGGCCTATAAGGCCCTATGTGTGTAAGACTCGACCGAAGTGGTCATTTATTGTATCAAACGATATGTATGGATGTAAGACTCTATTATTCAGTATCTGTGTTCAGTGAGCATTGATCCTTGGGAGCACTGGGCACGGCGATCTCGACTTACCAGTCGGGGTCCCCACAGCCCCGCACGGTGCTCTGTTTTGGACCAGCACCATCAGCACTGGCCCCCTGTATTATGTAGAATTAGTCCTCGGGTAGCGCTAACTCCCTATGCATTTCAGTATTAACAAAATTATTATGGTGGGCAAATGTAGTACCAATGTTGGTCCTTGCCAGACCAACTTTAATCTAAAATGAATTATCAAGGGGGTCCCCATAACAACCCCGATCGTGTTAGGAGCGCTAAATTATGGAACATAACACCGGTAGCCAAAACTAAGGGGGGAAAGGTGGAACAAAACACCAGGCTAGAAAGGCCATGCCTTTCACCTTTTACCAAGTATATAGGTGCATTAAATTAAATAGCATTTAATAGGATGATATAACAAGGAAGCCATGTTATCACATGGAAGCAACTGCACCTGCAACTAACAACGCAAACACATGGTAAAGCAAGCAGTAACATAGCCAATCAGTGGTTTGCTAGGTTGTGAACAGGTTGAAGGTTTTTTCATGGCATTGTTGAGAGGCTGTTATTTAACATGTGGTAGGCAACAAGACATAATCGATAGAAGCGATAAAACTAGCATGGCAATGATAGTAATGGTATCTGGGGAAATGGTCATCTTGCCTGAGATCCAGCTTGGAAGAAGAACGACTCCGTGAAGCAGTCGAACCGACGTAGTCGAATGGGTCCTCACAATCCGACACGCTTACGGAACTCTATCGAGACGAAGGAAACCGGAAACAATCATCAACACAAATATACACCACATGATGCAAGACACATATGATGCATGAACGGTCTATTGCAAGGCATGACAATCACAACAATCAAACACTACACATTAAGTGAAGCTCAATATGCAACGAGTTGCATATCGATGAAACTCCACGTTTAATTATTTAGTTCACTCCCGTTCAGGTACACGGCTATATTAAATGTTGTTAAACATGACACGAGGGTGAAGCACAAATTAATCTACCTAGCTAGACAATTTAAATGAGATCGGAAACGACATATAGCATCTCCAAAATGACCCCACGTGTTAAATCTTAATTCTGCCTAGATTTGTTCTAATCACATTTTAGGTTTGTTAAACGGCAAAACAAAGTGGTTCACGTGATTCTACTCGTCGTTCTGGACCATTTACACATGTGGCACATCTCCAACGGAGCTACGGACAAATAGTTACGACCTAAACCGTTTTCAATACATCGACACGCAAACCGATGCAAACAACACACTAAATATTTCTGATTTTGCATGAGAGTTGGAAAATATTACTCTACGCAAAATTCCAGCCAATTTACATATATAACTCATCACAATCCGAAGCACGGATTAGAAACAACGGGCATTTGAAAATATGTTGATTTTTCTGAAAATCCCTGGAATTGGAAAATCGCAGGACGCTTTAAAAGAAATACACAAACTGAATCTGCTACTACTCGGCCCAACAGGCATGGTGCAACTTAACTAAACAACGCGCACGGCAGAACTTAGCGGAGTGGTGGCTGCGTGTGCAAAGGGAAAAATGACAAAAATATGGGCAACTTAACTAAACAACGCGCATGGCAGAACTTAGCGGAGTGGTGGCTGCGTGTGCAAAGGGAAAAAATGACAAAAATATGGGGTGTTTGGGATTCAAACCCCAGACCCCATGGTTCATGGCGCGGATCGGCTACTAGCTCGGCTGCACATGTGCTTGCGAATAGAAACATCAAGAGTTGAACGTAATGAACTCTAAGCCAAGCCGCTGCAATGCACACAAAAATGCAAGAAAATATCTGCACCGGTGGGGACTCGATCCCGGGATCTCCTTGTGAGAGACCAACGCGCTGACTAGCAGGCTACAAAGCAACCTCTGATAAAAAAACATGGGACTATGTTAGATGTATCATACCCCTTTGGTGTTCTGATGAAACTGAACTGAATCAGCAACACCTCTGTCTGCCAGATCGGTAATGCAGGGAGGCCGGCGGCCATGGCGAGAAGACGCACAGAGGGGCCGAGGTTTTGACGGATCCAATCATGAGGAATCCATTCCCGATGACGAGGGAGCTTGGGGTGATGCGGATGGGTGAGCTCCATTAACGGTGGCGGCGGGCTTCCCTTCTGTTCGTGGAGGTCGTCGGTGGCCGGCCGGAGCAGGGCCATGGCGGGCATGGAGGAGCACGGGGCGAGGCTGCGGTCGACGTGATGTTGGTCGGAGGCGACAAGGGTCAACAACTCGAAGTGCTCCCATGGTGGCTCCATTGTTCGCGTCCGGCTCTGAACTTCTGAACAACACACATGAGAGAGAGATGAGATGAGGGAGAGAGCAGGTGGAGAGGGAAACGATGGGAAGGGGACCGCAGGGACGCGGGGTCCTGGCCAGCTGGTTCGCTTGCCGGCGGGTGCCGGTCCTACGAAGAGAGCGAGGGGGCTCAGGCGCGAGGCCTCGGCTGCCGTTTCCTGAAGAAAGAGAGACAAAGAGAAAAATTCAGAGATAAAAAAAATAGGAGAAGGGAAGCAGGGAAAGATGGCGGACTCTTAAGATCCTACCGCGGCATGGAGGAGCTCCGGCATGGTTTGACGTGCTGGCCGGACAGCAACGATGAAGACCAGGGAGTCAAGCTTCGCGGTGGATGGCTGCGTGCGCTCGGCCACGAGCGATGGGATGGATCAGGAGGTCTCTCTTCGTCTGGTTATGGATTTGGTTGGCTGAAAGGGGATTGGGCAGAGGATCCGGGAGGATCCCGAGGGAGGTAGCACATAACATATGAAGTGATAAAAATATAGCATGGAGATGGACGAACTAATGATTGTTGATAGAGAAGGGATGCACGGGGGCATCCCCAAGCTTAGACGCTTGAGTCTCCTTGAATATTTCTTGGGGGTGCTTGAGGGCATCCCCAAGCTTGAGCGCTTGACACTCCTGGATCTTCTTTCATCATCTTCCATCGCATACTTGACAACTCCCTTCATACGAAACTCATCATAAGCTGATTAGAGTGGTTAGTACCCATGATAAAATAATTCATTACCTATTGGAAATAAAGATTTTCATGAAAAGCTACTGTTTCTTATGATTGACAAATGGTTTTTGCAAAGGAAAAGCAAGCTTAAGATTTGCAAAATGATGAAAACGCAAAACATAGCAGAATCTGTGAAAAATAGCACAATAGGTAGTAAATAATTTTTTCGGGGCACTTATATAACTCAAATCAAAAAATACAGAACAGATGTGAGAAAGACAATTATATAGAGCATGCTGTAAAAAAATTCAGATAAAAAAAATGACCTGTTGAGTTTTGGCGAATTTTTTCGTTAAGCGGACAGAATCTGTTTTTGGACAGCATGTCACAACTTTCGAACTTTCTTCCAATCGGAGGATAAAAATTGGCACAAAGCTTGAAAATAAAGATACAATGATGTTGCTACAGTAGTAACAAGCATCAAGACCACTAAAACTAGAAGTAAAAAACTAATTGGGTTGCCTCCCAACTAGCGCTTTCTCTTATGCCTTTGAGCTAGGCATGATGCAAAAACATCAAGTATTATCAACTCCATAAGAATAACTTGCCCGAATAACGGACTCGTAAGGTAACTTAATCTTCTTTCGAGGGAAGTGTTCCATTCCCTTTTTAAGGGGAAATTGGAATCTAATGGTCCCTTCTTTCATGTCAATGATAGCACCAACAGTGCGGAGAAAAGGACGTCCCAAAATAATTGGACATGAGGGATCACACTCAATGTCCATAATAAGAAAATCAACGGGCACATAATTATCATTGACAACAATAAGAACATCATCAATTCTCCCTAAAGGTTTATTTATGGAAGAATCAACAAGACGAACACCAAAAGAACATTGATCAAAAGGTTTCAATTCAAGCATATCATACATTCTTTTGGGCATAACATAGGCACTAGCTCCAACATCACATAAAGCAAAGCAAGAGATATTATTCATTTTAATCTTGACCATAGGATCTCAACCATCTTCTAGATTTCTAGGAATATAAGTCTCTAGCTTAAGCTTCTCCTCCCTAGCATTGATGAGAGCATTGGTAATATGCTCGGTGAAGGCAATATTGAGTGTACTAGTGTGGGGGTCTTTAGCCATTCTTTGCGAAAAAGTGGTAACTTCGGAAAGACTACAATTGTCAAAATCAATATCATCGCTATTAAGTAAAATTGTAGTGTCATCCTCTATATTTGATTTGCTCTCTATTATAAGAGTTTGGATGTCTTCCCACGTTTGGGGACGTTTAGGAGCAACTTCAAACCAAAGATCCGGTTCCTTCCCGGGGAGACCATGCCATGGGCATAATTCTCCATAAAGACTAACATAGTCATAAGGTCTATTACTTTTATGAATACCCACAGTGGTAGTTGGAGCAACAGAAGTGAAGGTAAAATCGTTGTTGTTGTGACAAGTGGAGTCACACAACTTGGTGTTCTCAGTGGAACCCATAGCAGCAGCAACAAGCAAGGACAAAGCAACTATATTTTTATGGTTTTTGGAATAAGACTCTAAAGAAAAAACTAGAAAGTAAACTAACAAGATTAAAAAGCAAAGGTAAGAGATAGCATGCAACTCCCCTATCTTGAAGACTAGAATCCCCGACAATGGCGCCAGGAAATTGCTTGATGACGAGTTGATGAATATACTTCTCGCCCCTCGTTGGTTACCCCAAGTGGAAGGTGGTGATGTAGTCAGCAGCAAGTTTCCCTTACATAGAGAATGAAAGGTTTATTGAACTAGGAGGACTCCGAGGATCAACGGGTAGGTGTCCGCTGCCCTGGCGCAAGCAGAAGACGTGGACCTGCACACACACAAATAACTTTGCTCCCAACGAGTACAGAGAGGTTGTCAATCTCTCCGGCCTTGTAGTTTGCAAAGGATCAAAACACAAGCGGGAATAGTGGTAGTGATTGCAACAGAAAAGTAAATGAAGGCAGTAAATGGTGGAGGTGTAAGCAATGGTGGTGATATGGACTGGAGTCACATGATGTTCACTAGTGATGTCTCTCTCCCAAAAGACGATAAACAACTATGCTTGGGTAATCAAATTACAGCTGGGGAATTGATAGAATTATGAACGCACGCAATGCTAATTATGCTACTTGAAAGTTATAGGCTCAATAGTAATGGGTAGTATGCTAAGACAAGTAGACCATTTATTCATCAACATCTACTTACTAATCATCCACCTTGAGATATCTATCAAGAACATCTCGCTGGTATTAAGTTGTGAGCCCCACCCAAAGTGTAAACTCAAAGCAACTGACAACTGCATTAACGAACTATGCGTAAGGTAAACAATCCTTGCAACCGTGGTCACAAGCACCGTTGTTTTCTCCCTCGTGGCAACAACACATCCCCTAATCTCATGTTTCTGTCACTCAAGCTAGAAATCACGGGGGATGAACCCACAATCATGCATATCGCTCCCTCTTGGAGTTACAATCTACTACTCGTCCAAAGCAATACAAAGAAACGGGTAACATGCATGAATCACTAAAGAACATAATATAAAAGGATAATCAAATATATAACTCATAACAATCTAAACATAATCTCATAATCCATGGGATCCCAACAAACCGAGCATAGCAATAGCATGAAAATTACATAGGTGCCTTGATCACGTAGGGCAGCTCATAAGGGCTAATCATTGAAGCACAAGATTGGAGAGAAGACATCACATAACTACTGGTCATGGACTCATGGTCCAAGGAGGACTACTCACAGCACGTCCGGGAAGCGTCCATGGCGGTGGAGAAGCTCCCGGAGGTCAATCCTCCCTCTGGCAGGGTGCCAGGTAGAGGTCTCGTGATACTCCCGATCTTGGAAGCGCTGCGGCGGCGGAACAATGGAGAAATTCGCGATTCTGGCTATGATTCAGGGTTTCCGATCGGATGGGTAAATATAGGCCAAAGGAGGGCGTCAGAGGAGATGGGGCCCACCCAAGCGGCCTGTGGGCGTGGCCAGGGGCCTGGCTGCACAAGGAGGACGCTTGGGCAGCCCTGGCTCCCCTCTGGCCCATCTTCGGTGATCTGGAAGCTTCCGTTACGCTGATTTTTATATATTGTTCTCGGGATTTTTGGGGCTACGGAAATTTGGGTAAAAGCCCCTGCAAAAAAGACATTAGCATGCAGAAACTGGCACTGGGTGCACTGAGTTAGTAGGTTAGTCCAAATATGTGTAAAAAGATATAAAAGTGTAGCAAAACATATAACAATGTCACCCAAAAGATCATGGAACAAGCAGAAATTATAGATACGTTTGGGACGTATCAGCAGCCTGGTGATGTCTCCAACGCCTTGATCCAGCAGGGAGGGAGGAGAGGTAGAGGGAGAGCTCCGAGAGCATGACGGAGTGGTGACGGTGGATCTATGTGGCACTCCAACAGGGCTTCGCCAAGCACTATGGAGGACGAGGAGGAGGAGGAGTAGGGATGCGCCGAGAGAGAGAGAGAGAGAAGTTGTCTCAAATAGCCCCAAACCCTCCACTATTTATAGGAGGAGAGGTAGGAGGGTACCCACCCTTAGGGTTTCCCACCCTAAGGGCTGTGGCAACCCATCTATGGCAAAGGGGCGGCGTCCAAGGGGTGGAGGGAGTGGCACCATAGGGTGGGCAAGCCCACCACGCCTAGGGTTAGCCCAGGTCCCCTCTTTTTGCGCCTTGGGCTGCTTGTTGTGGCGCACCAGCCCACATATGGTCTGGTTCCCATCCACCTTTAGGCCCATATACCCCTTCGGGGCTGGTGGCCCTTTTCGGCGAGCCCCCGGAACCCTTCCGGTGGTCCCGGTACATTAGCGGTGATGCCCGAAACACTTCCGGCGATCAAATCCTCACTTACTATATATGAATATTTACCTCCGGACCATTTAGGAGCTCCTCGTGACGTACGGGATCTCATCCGGGACTCCGAACAACCTTCAGTAACCACGTACACTATTCCCATATAACCCTAGCTTCGTCGAACCTTAAGTGTGTAGACCCTACGAGTTCGGGAAGCATGCAGACATGACCGAGACACTCCGGTCAATAACCAACAGCGGGGTCTGGATATCCATGTTGTCTCCCACATGTTCCACTATGATCTCATCGGATGAACCACGATGTCGGGGATTCGATCAATCCCGTATGCAATTCCCTTTGTCTACCGGTATGATACTTGCCCGAGATTCGATCGTCGATATCCCTATACCTTGTTCAATATCGTTATTGGCAAGTCTCTTTACTCGTTCCATAACACATCATATCATGGCTAACTCCTTAGTCACATTGAGCTCATTACGATGATGGATTACCGAGTGGGCCCAGAGACACCTCTGTGTCACACGGAGTGACAAATCCCGGTCTCGATTTGTACAACCCAACAGACACTTTCGGAGATACATGTAGTGCACCTTTATAATCAAGCAGTTACATTGTGGCGTATGATACACCCAAAGCACTCCTACGGTATCCGGGAGTTGCACAATCTCATAGTCTAAGGAAATGATACTTGACATTATAAAATCTTGAGTAGACGAACAACATGATCTAGTGCTATGCTTAGGATTGGGTCTTGTCCATCACATCATTCCCCCATGATGTGATCCCGTTATCAACGACATCCAATGTCCATGACCAGGAAACCATGATCATCTATTGATTCAACGATCTAGCCAACTAGAGGCTCACTAGGGACACATTGCGATCTATATATTCACACATGTATTATGGTTTCCGGTTAATACAATTATAGCATGAATAATAGACAATTATCATGAACCAGGAAATATAATAATAACCACTTTATTATTGCCTCTAGGGCATATTTCCAACAGTCTCCCACTTGCACGAGAGTCAACAATCTAGTTACATATTGATGAATCGAACACCCATAGAGTTCTGGTGCTGATCATGTTTCGCTCGTGGAAGAGGTTTAGTTGACGGATTTGCGACATTCAGATATGTATGTTCTTTACAAATATCTATATGTCCATCCTGGATGTATCCACGAATGGAGTTGAAGCGGCGCATGATGTGCTTGGTCTTCTTGTGAAACCTGGGCTCCTTTGCAATGGCAATAGCTCCAGTGTTGTCACAAAACAGAGTCATCGGGCCCGACGCACTTGGAATCACTCCTAGGTCAGTGATGAACTCCTTCATCTAGACTCCTTCCTGTACTGCTTCCGAAGCAGCTATGTACTCCGCTTCACATGTAGATGCCGCCATGACGCTTTGCTTGCAACTGCAACAGCTAACTGCCCCATTATTCAAAATATACACGTATCTGGTTTGTGACTTGGAGTCATCCGGATCTGTGTTGAAGCTAGCATCAACGTAACCCTTTATGACGAGCTCTTCGGCACCTCCATAAATGAGAAACATATCTTTAGTCCTTTTCAGGTACTTAAGGATGTTCTTGACCGCTGTCCAATGATTCACTCCTGGATCACTTTGGTACCTCCTTACCAAACTTATGGCAAGGTTCACATCAGGTCTGGTACACAGCATGGCATACATAATTCAGCCTATGGCTGAAGCATAGGGGACGATACTCATCTTTTCTCTATCTTCTGCCGTGGTCGGGCGTTGAGTCATACTCAACCTCACACCTTGTAATACAGGCAAGAACCTCTTCTTAGCATTATCCATATTGAACTTCTTCAATATCTTATCAAGGTATGTGCTTTGTGAAAGACCTATGAGGCATCTCGATCTATCTCTATAAATCTTGATGCCTAATATGTAAGCAGCTTCTCCAAGGTCCTTCATTGAAAAACTCGTATTCAAATAGGCCTTTATGCTTTCCAATTGTTCTATATCATTTCCCATCAACAATATGTCATCCACATATAATATGAGAAATGCGACAGAGCTCCCACTCATTTTCTTGTAAATACAGGCTTCTCCATAAGTCTGTACAAACCCAAACGCCTTGATCACCTCATCAAAGTGAATGTTCCAACTCCGAGATGCTTGCACCAACCCATAGATGGAGCGCTGGAGCTTGCATACCTTGTTAGCATTGCTAGGATCGACAAAACCTGCCGTCTGTATTATATACAATTCTTCCTTAAGAAAGCTGTTTAGGAATGCCGTTTTGACGTCCATTTGCCAGATTTCATAATCATAAAATGCGGCAGTTGCTAACATGATTCGGACCGACTTCAGCATCGCTACGGGTGAGAAGGTCTCATCGTAGTCAATCCCTTGAACTTGCCGATAACCTTTAGCGACAAGTCGAGCCTTATATATGGTCACATTACCATCCGCGTCAGTCGTCTTCTTAAAGATCCATTTATTTTCTATGGCTCGCCGATCATCGGGCAAGTCCACCAAAGTCCATACTTTGTTCTCATACATGGATCCTATCTCGGATTTCATGGCCTCAAGACATTTGTTGGAATCCAGGCCCGCCATCGTTTCTTCATAGTTTGAAGGTTCACTGTTGTCCAACAACATGATTTCCATGACAGGGTTGCCGTACTCTCCGGTTCGTGAGGAGGTACAATTACCTCATCAAGTTTTATTTTCCTCCCACTTACGTCGAGAGAAACTCTTTCTCTAGAAATGATCCGTTCTTGGCAACAAAGATCTTGCCTTCAAATCAAATATAGAAGGTGTACCCAATAGTTTCCTTAGGGTATCCTATGAAGACGCATTTTCCGCTTTGGTTTCGAGCTCCTCTGGTTGAAGTTTCTTCACATAAGCATCGCAGCCCCAAACTTTAAGAAACGACAGCTTAGGTTTCTTGCCAAACTATAATTTATACGGTGTCGTCTCAACGGATTTAGACGGTGCCCTATTTAAAGTGAATGCGGCAGTTTCCAGTGCATATCCCCAAAATGATAGTGGTAAATCAGTGAGAGACATCATAGACCGCACCATATCCAATAAACTGTGATTACGACGTTCACACACACCGTTAAGCTGCAGTGTGCCAGGCGGCGTGAGTTGTGAAACAATTCCACATTTCCTTACGTGTGTGCCAAACTCGTGGCTCAAATATTCTCCTCCACGATCAGATTGTAGAAACTTTATTTTCTTTTCATGTTGATTCTCCACCTCACTCTGAAATTCCTTGAACCTTTCAAAGGTTTCAGACTTGTGCTTCATTAAGTAGACATACCCATATCTACATAAATCATTAGTGAGGCTGAGAACATAATGATTGCCACCGCGAGCCTCAACGCTCATTAGACCGCATACATCGGTATGTATTATTTCCAATAGGTTGGTTTTTCGCTCCATTGTTCCGGAGAACGGAGTCTTGTTCATCTTACCCATGAGGCACGGTTAGCATGTGTAAAATGATCCAAAATCAAGTGACTCCAAAAGTCCATCTGTATGGAGTTTCTTCATGTGTCATTATCAACCTTACATCTTTTGGTACTCACGATATGAATATGTGTAACATCACGATCGAGATTCATCAAGAATAAACCATTGACCAGCGGGGCATGACCATTAAACATACCACTCATATAAATAGAACAGCCATTATTGTCATATTTAAATGAGTAGCCATATTGCATCAAGCGAGATCCCAATACAATGTTCATGCTCAAAGCTGGTACTAAATAACAATTATTAAGGTTTAAAACTAATCCCGAAGGTAGATGTAGAGGTAGCATGCCGAAGGCTTTCACATCGACCATGGAACCATTCCCGATGTGCATCGTCACCTCGTCCTTAGCCAGTCTACGCTTGTTCCGCAGTTCCTGCTTAGAGTTGCAAATGTGAGCAACAACACCGGTATCAAATACCTAGGAGCTACTATGAGCGATGGTAAGGCACACATCAATAACATGTATATCATATATACCTGTGACGTTGTCGTCCTTCTTGTCTGCTAAGTACTTAGGGCAATTCCGCTTCCATTGACACGCTCCTTTGCAGTAATAGCACTGAGTCTCAGGCATGGGTCCTTTCTTTGGCTTCTTCCCGGCAACTAGTTTACCGGGCGCGGCAACTGCTTTGTTGTCTTTCTTGAAGTTCTTTTTACCCTTGCCTTTCTTGAAAATGGTGGTCTTATTCACCATCAACACTTGATGTTATTTCTTGATTTCTACCTCCGAAAATTTCAGCATTGAATACAACTCAGGAATAGTCTTTTCCATCCCTGGCATGTTGTAATTCATCACAAAGCCTTTATAGCTAGGTGGAAGTGATTGGAACTCCGTCACATTGAGCTCATTACGATGATGGATTACTGAGTGGGCCTAGAGATACCTCTCCGTCACACGGAGTGACAAATCCCAGTCTTGATTCGTACAACCCAACAGACACTTTTGGAGATACCTGTAGTGCACCTTTATAATCACCCAGTTACGTTGTGACGTTTGATACACCCAACGCACTCCTACGGTATCCGAGAGTTGCACAATCTCATGGTCTAAGGAAATGATACTTGACATTAGAAAATCTTTAGCAGACGAACAACACTATCTAGTGCTATGCTTAGGATTGGGTCTTGTCCATCACATCATTACCCAATGATGTGATCCCGTTATTAACGACATCCAATGTCCATGATCAGCAAACCATGATCATCTATTAATCAACGAGCTAGCCAAGTAGAGGCTCACTAGGGACACATTGTGATCTATATATTCACACATGTATTACGGTTTCCGGTTAATACAATTGTAGCATGAATAATAGACAATTATCATGGACTAGGAAATATAATAATAACCACTTTATTATTGCCTCTAGGGTATATTTCCAACAAGCCTATTATTTTGAATCCAATTAAGAGTAAGAAACTCAATAGATGGAAATGCCTTGGCCCACGTCATCTTGATTAGGTAAAACAGATAAGGACCGTAGATCGGGACATTACTGTTGAAGATGGCGGAGTATAGCTCGTTCCACATAACATGAGCAACATCAAGTGGTCCAGAGGAGTGAGTCCGCCCTTTCTAACACATGAGAAGCATATCTACCAAGTAGGAGTGGACCTGGACCTTGTTGCCAACTCACGGAAAAAGTGTGTTGCAAAAAATACGATGCATGACGTCCAGAAAAGGGTTCATAACATAGGAGACCTTACTAGATGGGGTTTCCTTCAATATATAGTATGACATCAACTTCTCCTTTGCTAGGGTAGTGGCGTTAGCATGTGGGCGCAAGCCAACTGGGTGGTCCAGTCCCTCATCCTTGACATTAAGAAGGTTCGTGAAGTCCTTCCACTTAGGAGAAAATAATTCCCCATTTGTTAGCAAGGTCATGGTGCGGTCATCATCAGTCTGAAAGTGTACAGTGGCGAAGAAATGGGCCACTACCTCATAATCAAAATCTTACTCGAAAGTGATGAGTTCCTCAATCCGAAGTTGTTTCACCACGGATAGAGCATCACCAAAGTAGGTAGGGTCTTTCTTCACATGCTTGAGATCAATCCACTGCACAGGAACATACAGATTCTTCTTTGATTTGAGGATGTCTTAATAAATAAGAAACTGGTCCTTGGTCCAGAAGATGTCACCTCCAAGGAACTGAACCCTATTGCTGGTGTAGGGGTTGACTTTTCGGCTGAGTTGAAATTCTGCAAGTGGAATGGCATCCTAGTCAAGACTGTTCTCGGGTTTCTGAGCAGTCTTCTTAAAATCGCGCTTTGGAGCATTAGAACCTTCGGGGACATCTGATGAGCGGGGACGCTTGGAGATGGCATCCCGAGGTGGGTTAGAGCGCCTGGAGAGGGTACAATGTGTGTGCTAAAGGAAGGGCGGTAGTACCGCCACTGGAGCAGTAGTAAAATTTTACTACTTCTCTGGCAGCGGTAGTACCGCTCTGAGAACGGTAGTACCACTGCTCGAGCGGTGGTAAAAATTTACTACCGCTCTGTCAGCGGTAGTACCGCTGCTCGAGCGGTAGTACCACACAGGAGGCAGAAGGCCAGATCTGACAGTTCCATGAAACGAAAACTCCCCAATCCTTCTAAACAAAAACTCAGACCTAGTACTACTGGGCACCCCAACACACAAGTCACCCTACTACATGAAAGATATACTACCCAAGAATTCCCCAACCCTTCTAGGAAGAGGATATGGTGCCATGAAAGAAAGAACACATACATGCCCTTAACCATAGATTCAACAAAAATGAAGCAAAAACGAAGGGAACGAGGGGCAGTACCGAGGTCCATGGCACGAGGGAGAGGATCCCACCAAACGGAATCAGAGAAGGGTGGACGGAGATGGAGATCCGGCGAGTCCCTTGGGCAGCAACTTGAGAGAGGAGAGAGAGAAAAAGAAGAAGGGCACGGGATGAATGGGTAAGGGGGAAAAGAACTTCCCCCTCCCCTAAAATAACCCCTGGGGTCGTGGCGGCGCGGTAGTATCGCTGTCATTGCGGTAGTACCACTTGGCCAGCGGTAGTACCGCTCGCCCAGCGGTAGTAAAAATTTACTACCGTGCCGGGGGCGGTAGTACCGCTGGCAGAGCGGTAGTACCGCTCGCCCAGCGGTAGTAAAATTTTACTACCATGCTGGAGGCGGTAGTACTGTGCCCCTGTTGTCAAAACAACCTGTAAAACTTGTTGTACTCTCCTCGGTAATAAAATGGACTTGAACTTTGCCAGTGAACTAGGAAAAAAACACAGAAATCCCAAATGAAGATAAGAAGAGACACGTACACACTGGAACACAGAACCGAATCTTCTGACGAAGAGAGGGCGGTGGCCGAAGCCACCCATGTTTGTGACAAATGGTATGACACCGCGAAGAATTATCCTTGGGTTCATGACCACAACTCGTCTTTGAAGCACAAGTGCCATCAACAATGGCTAATGTGAAAGACTTGATCAATTTATGCATAATAAGGGAAGGAGAAGTACATTGAGAGAACAACACTCCCCATATATCCATGCCTACACCTAGAGCCAAATATAATGATGAGTGAGGTGTGGTGTGCCTGGTTTCAATCTACATTACTTGAATCAATGATATTTAGCTCATGCCTTAACTCGCGAAACCTTGCTTCATCTAGAGGTTTGGTGAAGATATCTGCAAGTTGCTCTTGAGTGTTGATGAAGAGGACCTCAATATCTCCTTGCTTGATATGATCTCGAATGAAATGATGACGTGTATCAATATGCTTGATCTTGCTATGGTGTACCGGATTAAGAGATATCTTGATGGCACTCTCATTGTCACACAGAAGATGCACTTTGTCATAAGTGACACCATAATCCTTTAATGTCTGCCTCATCCATAATAATTGAGCACAACAACTTGCGGCAGCTACGTGCTCAGCCTCGGTGGAAGAAATTGATACATAGTTTTGCTTCTTCGAAGACCAACTTACCAAAGAACAACCAAGGAATTGGCATCCTCCAGAGGTTGAGTTCCTTCCAACACAGTTTCCAACCCAATCTGAGTCAGAGTAACCTACTAGATGATGACGAGTTGATGGATATACTTCTCGCCCCTCGTTGGTTACCCCAAGTGGAAGGTGGAGATGTAGTCAGCAGCAAATTTCCCTTACACGGAGACTGTAAGGTTCATCGAATCAGGAGGACTCCTAGGATCAACAAGTAGGTGTCTTACACCCTGGTGCTAGCACAAGACGTGGGCCTACAGACACAACAAATAACTTTTCTCCCAACGATTACAGAGAGGTTGTCAATCTCTCCCGCCTTGTAGTTTGCAAAGGATTAAAACACAAGCGAGAAGGTAATAGTGATTGCAACAGAAAAGTAAATGAAAGCGGTAAATGATGGAGGTGTAAACAATGATTGTGACATGGACCGGAGTCACATGATGTTCACTAGTGATGTCTCTCTCCCAAAAGACGATAAACAACTATGCTAGGGTGAACAAATCACAGTTGGGCAATTGACAGAATTATGATCGCACCATAATGCTAATTATGCTTCTTGATAGTTAGAGGTTCAATAGTAATGGCAGTACGCCAAGACAAGTAGATCATTTATTCATCAACATCTACTTATTAATCATCCACCTTGAGATATCTATCCAGAACATCTCACCGGTATTAAGTTGCGAGCCCCACCCAAAGTGTAAACTCAAAGCAACGGACAACTGCATTAACGAACTATGCGTAAGGTAAACAATCCTTGCAATCGTGGTCACAAGCACCATTGTTTTCTCCCTGGTGGCAACAAGCACACCCCCTAGTCTCATGTTTTTGTCATTCAAGCTAGACATCGAGGGGCATGAACCCACAATCATGCATAATGCTCCCTCTTGGAGTTATAATCTACTACTTGGCCAAAGCAATAAAAAGCAACGGAGAACATGCATGGATCACTAAGGAATATAATATAAAGGTATAATCAAATATATAACTCATAACAATCTGAACATAATCTCATAATCCATGGGATCCCAACAAACCAAGCATAGCAATAGCAAGAGAATTACATATATGCCTTGATCATGTAGGACAACTCACAAGGACTAACCATTGAAGCATAAGATTGGAGAGAAGACATCAAATAGCTACTGGTCATGGACTCAAGGTCCCAGGAGGACTACTCACGGCATGTCCGGGAAGCGTCCATGGTGGTGGAGAAGCTCCTAGAGGTCAATCCTCCCTCCGACAGGGTGCCGGGAAGAGGTCTCCAGACGCTCCCGATCTCTGAAGCGCTGCAACGGCGGAACGATGGAGAAATTCGTGATTTCAGAAAGTCTGCGAGGTTTTCCTCTCGGGACTTTAAATATAGGCCAAAGGAGGGCACCAGAGGAGGTGGGACCCACCCAGGCGATTTCCTGGCACGACCTAGGGCTTGGCTGCGCCAGCAGGCCGCGTGGGAGGCCCCTGGCCCCACTCTGGCCTCCTTCGGTGATCCAGAAGCTTCTATTTCGCTGATTTTTTATATATTTTTTCTGGATTTTTTCGGACTTCAAAAATTGGGTAAAAGCCCCTACAAAATAAACATCAGCAGACAGAAACTGGCACTAGGTTGTAAAGACTAAGATGTGGTCCTTTCCGATTTAGGGAATGAGGCCCCAAAATGGAAAGAAGCGCATCTAAGCGTTTCGCAAGAACGATAACATAACACATACATAATAATAGAATGACAAATAGGGAATCATTTCCCATCTCATAGATAATATCAGAGTTTACATCACACAATTATTCAGACAAGGTGGTTCCACTACAGACTACATAACATGAGAAAAAGGCTATGCTACCCTGCATGCTTGCCCACGATCACGACCACGCCTCAGTCTTCTGGATAGTTCACATACAGGCGGTCGTTCTCCACATCGTACTGCCACGCCAGCTGCGTGCCATCGGGATTACCTGTGTCGGGCGTACCTGTACGTGTTGGTGTGTTGAAGTAATCTGTGAGCCACGGGGACTCAGCAATCTATGACCTCGGTGCCAGAACTAGTCAAGTTATTAGGTAAGGAAGGTTCAGTGTTTAGGTTGCAGCATCCTAAGCATTTATGGTGGCTAACTTACATAGAACAAGTATTGATGGTGGACTACGCTAGAGCTCTAAGACTAGTTGATCATTAAGTGATCGTGAACACCTACCTACGTCAATCATAACCCCACCGTGTTCCCGATTGAAGAGAGATCTTCGAAGGGGACAATCACGGTTAGGCACTCAGTTGGCAATTTTATTAGATTAAGTTCAAGTTATCTATAACCGGATGTTAACAAATATTCCAAGTTGCCACGTAACCGCGGGACGACTTTCTGAAAGGTTAAACCCTGCAAGGGTGCTCCAACTAGTCCATCACAAACGGTCACGGGCCGCAAAGTAATCCTCTATCACGAATCTCATGATCTCGTCGGATTCCTTAGAGGAAAACCTCAGCTCTGGGGAGAACCAAAGCTTCACCGGGATTCCTATACGCAAGATATATCGCTAAGGTAAGACAAGACTAGCAGGACCTCCCGACATGTCGACGACCCTGATAAGAGCCGCGTACCTCAGTCTTAGGACACGCCGGATAAGCGAAGCATACAATGGCCACAGAAATCTCTCGAGTTGCCCCGGGATGGCCCGCACGGTGCTATAGTTTGGACCAACACTCATGAGGACCACTGGCCCGGGTTCTTGATTAATTCCTCGGGGTAGCTATTCCCTATGCATATTATTATGAAGTGATTAGCAAATTAACACCAATGTTGGGTCTTACCGGGCATGTCTTAACACTACACAATTTATCAAGGGGGTCCCCATAACAACCCCGAACGTGTTAGGAGCGATCAGTTATGGAATCAAACACCGGTAGCCGGAAACTATGGTGGTAATAACGGAACAAAACACCCGGCAAAAGGTTAGGCCTCCCGTCATGTACCAAGTATGTAGGTGCATTAATTAAATAACAGATTTAACATAATGATAACAACTCATGTTATCACATGAGACAAATGCACCTGCAACTAGCAACGCTAACATTAGAAGCTGAGCAAGCCCACTTAGCCATTCAATATTTGCTAGGAGGGAAAGTGTTTGGGTTTCAAGGAAATATCAGGAGACAATTATTTCAGTGGTAGGCAGCGAGCATATGATGAAGGAAACATGAATCTAGCATAACAAGTCTAGATATGGTATCAAGGTCATGTCTGTGATGTCTTCAGCTTGGAACTGCTCTTGTTCGTCCTGCACGTACTCTCCGGATCCACGTAATCGCTCTCTGATCCCGGTGCTACCCAACATAAAAATAGCATCCAATGAACAACAGCACAACAAGATGCAACAAACACATGATGCATGAGATGAGAATGAACCTGCATCTCTATTCTAATCACTTGCACAAGCATGAGAAGGAAATACAAACTTCTGGATAGAACTGCACTCTAAGCTATCTTGACATGCATGAAGATGACATGACCAGATGCATCACGCGAAAACGATGCAAAAACATATAAAGAACGTTACGAACGGAGCTACGGATCAACCGGAAACAACGAAATAAGAAATGGGGTCCTACGGATCAAATCCATCACAACACACTCCAATGGCATACTTCTGGTATTCCCAGTGTGACAAGTCAAAAAACAATCAATTATGGATGGGGTGATGCAAAGAAGCTCACCACACCATCAACTATGCACTCACAAGCATCACAACATCAAAACTATACATTATGTCCTAAACAACATCATAGCAGTTTGGGAGCTACATACAAAGCACCTACAGCCACCCAAATGTGCCAAATAAGATATGTGGCATAAGCTATTCAAAATCTCTACAAGCATGAGCAAAAAGATAATACAAAGGAGTTTCACACAGAAAGTTCTACACCTGCTAACTTGGCCAAAATATCAGTTTTCAGGGACTTAGTGAAATTCTCAGATTCTCACTAGCTGTTTATACTCTGAAGCATTTTGACATCACCCAAAACAATATCTACAGGAAACCAAATGGAATGAAAATTGACAAAGAGCTAGACAAACATAAAAGCTACAACTTTCCAGTTGATAGTCAGGCCTGATTCCCAACACATGAACTTCTGCAAACACAACTACACGGGAAGAAAATATCAGCAGTTTCTCAGACTTAGTGAAAATCACAGATTTTACCTAAGCTAAAATTTCAGCCACATGCCTACTTTGACTAAGCACCACTTGCACATATAAACTCCTAAGCATGAAACAAAACCACCATGTTGTAGAGGGGTTCACCCTCTACTGCCAGAACAAGAAATCATCCTCTTGGGCTCACCACATCTCATGGAACCAAGCTCCAAACATTGAACAAAACAGAAATATGACATTCCCAGAAATTGTTCCAAAGTGGAATCTAATCCCGCCATTGGATTCCTGGGATGATTCTACCCCAAAAACATATATAATACATAGGTACTTGCATAGAACAAACGGGCACAAAGCTAAGAAGAAAATCCACATGGAATCACATAGGGGTAAATAGTGCTTTATCACATGTGTCCCCACTAGCTCATCACCTACACATGCACTTGCACACACTCACATATCCAATGGTGCACATGAGGGGTAGACCTCATGTTCATGTGCCTTAGCACACCACCACACACACACACATACATCAAGCACACCTATATCAAGCACCTACACATGCTAGTTAAACACACACTTACTTACACTCATGACATGCATCCCTACCCCTACACATTCAAGCTTGCACATAAGTGCTTATCAAGGCACACCATGCCTTGGGCATGTGTGTGACACACACACACAAGCACACACAAACATCACATGATCACCTACCCACACACAACACACACTTGCAAAAGCTAGTGCATGAGCTCAACACCCATGCACATGAGTAACACACACACATGCACTTGGTGATATACATCTACACAACCATGGGGTGCTTGCACCACACAAGCACACATGCACATAGTTGAAAGCACACCCAACACTAGCACCCACACACTAACACTAGCACAAAAACATACCTAAGCATCACCTACACATCACATCAATCTCTATCTAATACATAGGAGTAAACCTACTTGTGGGAGGCAAACAAAAATACCACACATGCTAGTAAGCACACCACAACAACTACCACAGCAACAAATGCAAAACAGTAAAAAGGAATGGCAAAAATAAAAGGGGTTAGCCTGGGATTTGATCCCAAGACCCACTAGACTACACACCTAAGCTAACCACTGTGCTACTGCCATCCATTCGACAGAACAGGGGGAGTCATACAAGGTAAGCCATCTCCCCTGCGCTACTATGCCGAAACAAATCACAAAAAGGGGGTGTCGCCGCGGGGTTTGGAACCCACGACCGCCTGATACCACAAAACCGCCATACCACTACGCTGCTGCTTTGAATCTTAACACAGAGAAGGAGGTTACTCTTTTGGGGTACCCCTCTCTGCTCCTACAACAGATCGGCGGCGGCCGGAACAGGGGATGACCGCCGAGGAAGCTACGGCCTAAATTGACCAATGTTTGCTGGCAGGGAGGAAGAGGGATCCACCGGGGATCCATTCCCGTGCCTACCGCAGCGGGAGGGAGCCTACTATGGCGGCGCCACTACGCTCAGCTAGGCGGCGGCTACGGCGACAGAACAACGGCGCTACGGTGACAGGAGGCTACTCGCGAGGGGGAAAAGGAAGAAGGGGACGAGCAGCTCACCTTGGAGTGCTCGGGGATGACTGGCTTCGACGGAGAGGAAGAAGAGGGTGCAGCCACCGCGCGACCCGCAGCTGCTCCGGCGACGACGACGCGGAGGAGACGCCAGGGAGGTAGATCGTCCTCGCTAGCGTCGGGAATGGAATGGGGGTTAACTCCCCATCCTCGTGGACGGATCGGGCTCGACGGATACGCGCCGGCAACGAGGGGAGGGACGACGTAACACCGGCGGCGACACTGTCTCTGAACCTACTCCTACAGATCTTACCTGAAGGGAGAGGGAGAGAGAGATGGAGGGGAGGTGGCGGCGCTAGGAGGGAAGGATGTGGAACCCTAGGCAGCAGGGCACGCACGCCGAGGTTAAATAGGGGCCTCGACGTGCGTGAGCCTCACGGCGTCGCAACGCTCTCTCCTCGCTCGCCTGTTACTGACAGAAGAAACAGGGGAAGGAGACGACATCGTCAGAGAAAGGGAGGCACGCGCGAGAGGAAGTTTGGGCCAGACACGGGGAGAAGGCCCACCTGGAGGCGCGAGATAAGAGAAAGAAAACCCACTGGGGTTTTCTTCTTTAAAACAAACGGAGACAAGAAAATAAAACATAGGCAAATATGTTGAAGCTAAAAATAAAACAAAAATGCCCCTGGTCATAAGAAATTATGACCAATTGAAATAAAATAGAAAAGGAATTTTTGGAGCATATAAATATTTACAAAACATAATTAATTGATGTGTTGTGTGAATATTTGCACCACTAAAACATAGTTTCAAACAACAAATACATAGCATAACATCCACCACAATCCACACTAAAACATGGGCATTTTTGAAACAGTGATGGAACAAGTGAATCTTGAGCTTGAGATAAATAGAGAGGGGGAAGTTTTGAATCCTATTTGAAATCTAACAAGTTTCACCCCACTTCAAATGCACCACATCACATACCATCACACCTCATCTCCACACCATGGATTCACAAGCAACAACACAACGAAAGCAAGGAAAGAAATGAATGCATGAATGTAGGGGTAGGCAAGGTAACATCACATGAAATGACACAAGGTATATAACTCTCATGCAATGAAAAGATGGGCCCACATACAGTAGGTTCCAAATAAGGCAAGTTACACTCTTGGGGTATTACAAACTCTCCCACACTACAAAAAGATCTCGACCCGAGATCTAGGACTGAAAGAACTCTGGGAATTCAGAACGGAGGTGATCCTCGCGTTCCCAAGTGGCCTCTTTATCAGAATGGTGTGACCATTGCACCTTGAGAAATTTGACAGTCTTGTTGCGGGTCTTGCACTCAGTCGCCTCGAGAACCGCAACTAGATGCTCACGATAGGATAGGTCGGGTTGAAGGTCGATGTCTTGAAGATGAACAGTGCGCTCGGGAGTCTCGAAGCATCTCCGGAGCTGAGAGACATGGAACACGTCAAGCACATTTGCAAAGTTTGATGGGAGCTCAAGCTGATACGCAAGGTCCCCTCTCTTGCCAACAATTCTGAAAGGACCCACGAAACGAGGCGCAAGCTTGCCTTTGATGCCAAAGCACAGCGTACCCTTCATAGGCGACACCTTGAGATAGATGAAGTCATCGAGCTCATAAGACATGTCACGATGCTTGCTATCATAATAGCTCTTCTGATGGGACTGCGCTGCTCTGAGGTTATCCCGAATGACCCGACACATCTCTTCAGCTGCTTCTATCAAGTCATTCCCAAGAATCAGACGCTCGCCCGTCTCGGACCAGTTGAGAGGGGTACGGCACTTCCTGCCATAGAGAATTTCAAATGGAGTTTTGCCTAAACTAGCTTGATAACTGTTGTTATACGAGAATTCAGCGAAAGGCAAGCAGTCTTCCCACTTCATGCCAAAAGAGATAACACAGGGTCTCAGCATATCCTCAAGGACCTGATTGACTCTCTCCACTTGACCACTAGTCTGAGGATGAAAAGCTCTGTTGAAGCATATCTTCGTGCCCATCGCAGACTGAAAAGAGTCCCGGAACTTGGAAGTGAAGATACTTTCGCAATCCGAAGAAATCATCATAGGCACGTCGTGCAAAGATACTATCCTGGAAGTGTACAGCTCTGCAAGCTGAGCTGCAGAGATTGATTCCTTGACTGGAAGAAAATGAGCCACTTTACTCAACTTGTCGATGACGACGAAGATGGCATCGTTACCACTCTTAGACTTCGGAAACCCGGTGACGAAATCCATCTTAATATGGTCGAACTTCCACTCGGGAATGGGAAATGGATGCAAAAGACCTGCTGGACGCTGATGCTCTGCTTTCACCCTTCGACATACATCACATTCATTTACGAACTGAGCAATCTCACGCTTCATGTGAGTCCACCAGAAGGTCTGTTTCAAGTCCTGATACATCTTGGAGCTTCCTGGATGTATTGAGAGCAGAGAGTTATGAGCTTCTTCCATGATTACCTTGCTGAGATCACCTTTCGGAACGACAAGACGATCCTCAAAGAACAACATGTCTCTGACATCAACACTGAAGCACTTATATTTGGGAAGTCCCTTTGCCAAGCCAATCTTGACTTTCTTCACCATGGCATCAAGAAGTTGTGCTGCTCGGACCTGATCTTCCAAGGTAGGAGAGATCTGAAGATTAGCAAGAAATCCCTGAGGTACTAACTAAAGGTTGAGCTTTCTGAAAGATTCACAAAGGTCAGGCTGGAGAGGCTTCAGAATGAGACTGTTGCAGTTTGCCTTCGTGCTCAAAGCATCTGCCACGGCATTAGCTTTGCCTGGCGTGTACTCAATGCTCGGATTAAAATCTTGGAGCATTTCCACCCAACGAGTTTGCCGGAGATTCAGGTTAGGCTAGGTGAAGATGTACTTGAGACTCTTGTGATCGGTGAACACTTCAATCTTTCGTTCCAACAAGAGATGTCTCCAAGTCATCAGAGCATGTACCACTGCTGCCGGCTCAAGATCATGCACAGGATAATTCTTCTCCGCTGGCTTCAACTGCCTGGAGGTATAAGCAACCACTTTATTCTCTTGCATCAGAACTGCACCAAGACCTTGAAGAGAGGCGTCGCAGAACACTTGGTAAGGTTTGGAGTCATCGGGAGGAACCAAGACTGGAGTAGAGGTGAGCTTCTCTTTGAGTGTGTCGAAGGCCAAATGACACTCTGGAGACCAGACATACTTCACACCCTTCTGAAGAAGACTTGAGAGAGGCTTAGCAATCTTGGAGAAGTTCTCAACGAACCTTCTACAATAGCTTGCAAGCCCGAGAAAGCTTCGAAGTTGCTTCGCATTCTGCGGAGGCTCCCACTCAACAATGGCCTGCACCTTCGACGGATCAACTTTGATGCCCTCGGCAGAGATGATGTGCCCAAGATAGACGACTTCTTTCAACCAGAACTCACACTTGGAAAAGTTGGCATAGAATTTGTGCTCTCTCAGCTTATCAAGCACCAATCTGAGATGTTCTTCATGTTCTTCCTCAGTTTCAGAAAAGACCAGAATATCGTCGAGATACAGCAAGATGAACTCATTCTTGAACGGAGAGAATATGTAGTTCATCATTCAACAAAATGTCGGGGGAGCATCTGCCAGACCAAAAGACATGACCGTATACTCATACGAGCCAAAACTAGTCCTGAAAGCAGTCTTCGGAATATCCTCTTCGCGAATGCGAATTTGATGATAACCCATTCTGAGATCGAGCTTGGAGAAGATCTTAGCCCCTTTCAACTGTTCGAGCAACTCATTTATGTTCGGAAGTGGATACTTGTTTCTGATTGTCTTCTTGTTCAATGCACGGTAATCGACACACAACCGGTCTGTGCCATCCTTCTTCTTAACATACAGAACTCCACAGCCCCACGGAGACGAGCTCGGTCTGATCAGACCCAAACGCTCCTGCTGATCAAGTTGCCTCTTAAGTTCCGTCAGCTCTTCTGGACCCAATTTGTACGGCCGTTTGCACACAGGCTCAGTACCTGGTTCAAGCTCAATAACAAATTCAACTTCTCGGTGCGAAGGCATTCCTGGCAGTTCTTCTGGAAACACATCTTCATATTCGCAGACCACTGGGACTTGCGAAATAGGATTAATATCACCCTTTTCATTCAAAGAGAACAGACGGATTGTATCATCGCGCGCCGCGAAGATAATCACGTCCTCCGAAGAGTGAGTAAGCTTCACTTCTTTAGCTTCACAATCAATCGATGCCTTGTTCATGGCCAACCAGTCCATACCAAGGATCAAATCAATGTCTGAATTTCCCAAGACATACAGAGAAGCCAGAAAAGAATAGCTTCCTATCTTGACAGAGACATCAGGAAGTATAGAATTTGACCTCATATGCGCACCCGGAGAAACAACACCCATAGATCTATCCAAAATTGTCGAGGGGAAATCATGCTTGATGAAAAATGACTTTGATATAAATCAATGCGAAGCACCAGAATCGAACAAGACTTCAGCAGGAAAATCATTGACTGAAAGGTTACCCATAATCACATCTGAGGAGTTGTCTGCTTCAGCCGCATTCACCATGTTGACTCGAGCAGACATGGGGTTGAACTTGACGATAGCACTGCTTGGAGTTTTGCCTGGAGGAGGAAGCGAAAGACGGAGCTGAGAAGTGCACTCGTTGGCATAGTGACCCTTCAGCCCACACTTGTGACAAGTAACATCTGCTGGCAGACGGTACTGTGTCTGAGGAGGCCCTTGCTTCTACTGCTGGAATCTCTGCTGAAAATCTGGGTTGGGTGGGTGGGAAGAACCACGGCCACCTGAATGCTTGAACTGCTGTGTGTGCCGAGGAGGAGGAGGAGACACCCAAAACTTCTGTTGCTTCTGAACCACCTGAGTTTAGGAAGACGAGCTGGAATCTCTGAAGCGCTTCTTATAATTATCCACCCTGAGCAAAGCTGCCTCAGCCCTGAGAGCTAAGTTGTAGAACTTGTCGAACTCCTCAGGATCGTGCAAAGCGAGATCTAACTGCAAATCTTCTTTCAAGCCACCCCTGAACTGATAAATCTTGCTCTTCTGATCAGGGATATCCTGCAAGGCGTATCGGGCTAGCTCGTGGAACTCGACGTTGTACTTGTACATGGAGTTACCACCTTGCTTCAAGCGCCTGAACTTCTCACACATTTCCTCCACAAAGCTGGACGGAATGTAGTGGGATCTGAAGTCACGGCAGAACTCATCCCAAGTGATCACTCTAGCACCCCTAGAATCCTTCAACTGTTGCCACCAGATAGATGCTTGCCCCTTCAGCTGGAATGCTGCAAACTTGACAAAATCCTCAGGATGAACATTGGTGCATTCAAAGTGCTTGTTCATGTCGCGGATCCAATCCTCAGCATCAAACGGCTGGTCACAGGAAGTGAAAGTCTTCGGCTGATTTGACAGGAACTGACTCAGATTAGCAAACTGATTGCCACCATTATTGAAGTTGCCTTGTTGTTGATTAGTCCTCTCTTGCAACAACTGTATCAGCATCTGAGTGTTTGCATTTGTAGCAGCCATCACCGCTTGCCAAGCCTCTGCAGGAGGAGCCGGCAGCGGAGGAGGTGGTGGCGGCACATCCTCACGCCCTGGATTCTGACGAGTTGGTGGAGCCATCCTGAAGACGGACAACACATTAGCCCACAGAATAAATTGAAGGTATAGCTGAATAAACAAGGCAGGAATATCTGAACAGGAATATAGCAATTGCACTCGAACAAAATAGTAAGAATGCTTCCTCAAAGTAATTGTCGACAAAATTCCGATTAAGACCACTTGCAAACAACTACGAGCTAGAAATGCTCGGAACAAACACATGATCGATATTTCATCCGATAACTTCGTGGATAAGATCGCACGGGCTCGAATTTACAGTAGCCATCCTGTGCAAGGTAGTGCACACGACTTACGAAGTATCCCCGAGAACCGCTGTAAGACGACTGTGAACAAACATACCCATTGAATGTCGAATCCCAACCTCACATCATGCATTTGTAGGAAGATTGTCCTATAAGTCACTACTTGATATCCCACCTATGAATTCCCTAAATATCTGGTCATGCAATCTGGTACACGGATACAAGGAGTAATATTCACACAACTCCTATACTAACTCGTCCACTGTATCACATTCGTCAACACATAACCAGAATCTCAGACTTTCATCTACTACATACCCTCGTGATCACAACGATACATGGTATGGCAGTACTCCCGAACAATCTGCACCAGTACTCGGGACATCGGGGTTATCTCGCCACTACAAGTATTGAAGCAATTACGAACATCCTTCATTCTGAGATACTCAGAAATCTGAATGATGGCGATGTGCACAAGAATCCCCTGGAGCTCAACTCTCCGGAAGAAATCAAGGCAGACAGGAGGCACCAAGACAGAACTCCGTCACATCGATATCATATAGATTTCAAAAATACCCGCGTGATCCTAAAAAAAATTCTGAGCGAGAAGAGGAGTAGAATTAAGATTTCCTAAGTCGGGAACCTCACCAGAGCATGGAAGAGGAGAAAAAAGAATCCTACTCTCCGATATAACTAAGACTCAAAACATTTTACTAGACTCGACTCGGCCAAGTACGATCACACAAAGGCTCCTATGGTCGTAAGGCTCTGCTTACCAACTTGTAACGACTAAGATGCGGTCCTTTCCGATTTAGGGAATGAGGCCCCAAAATGGAAAGAAGCGCATCTAAGCGTTTCACAAGCATGATAACATAGCACATACATAATAATAGAATGAGAAATAGGGAATCATTTGCCATCTCATAGATAATATCAGAGTTTACATCACACATTTATTCAGACAAGGTAGTTCCGCTACGGACTACATAACATGAGAAAAAGGCTATGCTACCCTGCATGCTTGCCCACGATCACGACCACGCCTGAGTCTTCTGGATAGTTCACGTATAGGCGGTCGTTCTCCTCATCGTACTGCCACGACAGCTGCGTGCCATTGGGATCACCTATGTTGGGCGTACCTGTACGTGTTGGTGTGTTGAAGTAATCTGTGAGCCACGGGGACTCCGCAATCTATGACCTCGGTGCCAAAACTAGTCAAGTTATTAGGTAAGGAAGGTTCAGTGTTTAGGTTGCAGCATCCTAAGCATTTATGGTGGCTAACTTACGTAGAACAAGTATTGATGGTGGTCCTGAACACCTACCAACGTCAATCATAACCCCACCATGTTCCCGATCGAAGAGAGGTCTTCGAAGGGGACAATCACGGTTACGCACTCAGTTGGCAATTTTATTAGATTAAGTTCAAGTTATCTATAACCGGATGTTAACAAATATTCCAAGTTTCCACATAACCGTGGACACGGCTTTCTGAAAGATTAAACCCTGCAGGGGTGCTCCAACTAGTCCATCCCAAACGGTCACGGGGCGCAAAGTAATCCTCTATCACGAATCTCTTGATCTCGTCGGATTCCATAGAGGAAAACCTCAGCTCTCGGGAGAACTAAAGCTTCACCGAGATTCCTATACGCAAGATATATCGCTAAGGTAAGAAAAGACTAGGAGGACCTCCCGACGTGTCGACGACTCTGATAAGAGCCGCGTATCTCAGTCTCAGGACACGCCGGATAAGAGAAGCGTACAGTGGCTGGAGAAATCTCCCGAGTTACCCCGGGATGGCCCCGCACGGTGCTCTAGTTTGGACCAACACTCATGAGGAGCACCGGCCCGGGTTGTTGATTAATTCCTCGGGGTAGCTATTCCCTATGCAGATTATTATTAAGTGATTAGCAAATTAACACCAATGTTGGGTCCTGCCGGGCATGTCTTAACACTACACGTTTTATCAAGGGGGTCCCCATAACAACCCCGAACGTGTTAGGAGCGATCAGTTATGGAATCAAACACCGGAAGCCTTAAACTATGGCGGTAATAACGGAACAAAACACCCGGCAAAAGGCTAGGCCTCCTGTCATGTACCAAGTATATAGGTGCATTAATTAAATAACAGATTTAACAAAATGATAACAACTCATGTTATCACATGAGACAAATGCACCTGCAACTAGCAACGCTAACATTAGAAGCTGAGCAAGCCTACTTAGCCATTCAATATTTGCTAGGAGGGGAAGTGTTTGGGTTTCAGAAATATTAGGAGACAATTATTTCAGTTCTTTTTATTTTTATTTTTCTCTTTTATTTTTATTTTTTGTGGCCTCTTTGGCTCTTTCTTTTTATCTCTCATTTGTCCTCTTTGGGATCTTTTGTTTTGTCCACTTTGGGATCTTTTCCTCTCTTAAGGGCAACACTCTATGTTTTACATGAATAAAAAGAAAAATCATCACACTTTATAAGAAGTACTCAACATAAACACAAGTGAAAACTATCATGATGTATGCAAATGTATGCCTCTGCCAGTGTAGTAGGATATGCAATGATACTAGCACGTCATGTAGCAGTAATAAGGGCAAGGCCCAACTATCATGCAACTCTATGATTAAGCAAAAGCATGTATGACATGAAGATCAAGTCATGAGATTGTGGATGTTGCATGGCAATGTATCTCGGAAAGGCTAGGGAAATGCCTTAATAGGTAGGTATGGTGGCTGTTTTGAGGAAAGATATAATGAGACTTATGTATGACAGAGATGTCATGGGTTTGGATGCACTGGCGGAGTTTGCACCAACTCTCAATGTGAGAAAGGGCAATGCACGGTACCGAAGAGGCTAGCAAAATAATGATGGTGGAAGTGCCAACAATCAAATACTCACATACGTCCGAAGAACTCATGCACTTATTATCAGTAACTCTCTATCTAGTTAGGAAATTCACAAAGAGACAAGTACCCAGAGGAGGAGTGTTTGGGGGTTTGGTTATCCTTGGACATCCTCGACTCATGGTAATGTGAGGGTACTCTATATATTCCAACCCCTGCATAGGTTAGCGATCAATTTAGTAGCTAGAGTTCTCAACAAATTTTTAGTTTTTGAGAAACACGTGGATTTACCAAAATACAACACCTATCACTAATAGGCTCAATCTCTTGGCACCCATAGTTCAAACATTACTCAAATCAATACCTCAAAACTATTGCAAGTTACTACTATACTTAAATAGCAACCTGAGTTACCTACTCATGCAAGACACACAACTCAGTCCAACGAGCCAACTCTCTAAACAAGATAAGCATGATAACTCAAGAGAGTTCCAAAATCAACCTAAATAATAGCTCTTAAAAATATAAGCATTAAAACTAAGAGCTAAGCATGACAATAGCTATGAAAAGATGAAGAACACACAAAAAAAGATAAGGATAAAAACATGTGTTGTGTTCTAGAGCGGAATGGAGTGTGTCTCTCTCCCAAACAAGGCAGGCTAGGTTCCGACTTGTTATGAATATAAAGCAAAACTAAAACAAACTAAAAAACAAATAAAGGGACGCTCCAAGCATAGCACATAACATATGAAGTGATAAAAATATAGCATGGAGATGGACGAACTGATGATTGTTGATAGAGAAGGGGATGCACGGGGGCATCCCCAAGCTTAGACGCTTGAGTCTCCTTGAATATTTCATGGGGTGCATGGGGGCATCCCCAAGCTTGAGTGCTTGACACTCCTGTATCTTATTTCATCATCTCTCCGATCGCATACTTGAAAACTCCCTTCATACGAAACTCATCATAAGTTGATTAGAGTGGTTAGTTCCCTTAATAAAATAATTCATTACGTGCTGGAAATAAATATTTTCATGAAAAGCTACTGCTTCTTATTAATGCCAAAAGGTTTTTGCAAATAAAAAGCAAGCTTAGGATTTGCAAAACAATGAAAGCGCAAAACATGGCAGAATGTGTGAAACACAGAACAATAGGTAGTAATTAATTTATTCGGGGCACTTCTTCAACTCAAATAAAAAAACTCATAACAGATGCCAGAAACGCAATTATATATAGCATGCTGTAAAAATTCATATCAAAAAGATGATGTGGTGATTTTTGGCGAATTGTTCCGTCAAGCAGAGAGAATCTGTTTCTGGACAGCATGTCACAATTTCTCAACTTTCTTGCAATCGGAGGCTATAACTTGGCACAAAGCTTAAAAATAAAGATACAATGATGTTCCTACAGTAGTAACACACTTCAAGACCACTAAAACAGAAAGTAAAAAACAAATTGGGTTGCCTCTCAACAAGCTCTTTCTTTTATGCCTTTGAGCTAGGCATAATGCAAGAAGATCAAGTCACTACTGGAATTCAGTTTTTTGCCATCTCCCAAATCTTTGTCATCTCCTGGCTGATGGAAAAGAGTGTCTTTGCCGTCAGCTCCCACAAAGCAGACGACAAAGAACTGGGTGATGGCAAAGAAGGTCTTTGCCAGCAGTCAATTCTTTGTCGTCAGCCGCAGACGGGAAAGATGAGGACAGCAGACGGCAAAGCTTTGGTCTGGGCCCATCTGGCCGGGGAAAGGTTAGGTCAAACTACGCCCCTTCTTTGTTGTCTAGTGGTGGACGACAAAGCGTTCGGAGGCAGACGACAAAGAGTCTAGACCCTTTGTCGTCCGCCAGTAGACGGCAAAGTTCAGGAATTATGTAACGGCCGTCCCGCCCCCACCCCGGCCCTCTCTCTCTATCAAACAACCACTCTCTCTCTCTCCTCCCCCGACGCCCACCGCCACCACCACCCTCGCGTCGCCGCCCCGGTGCCTCACAGCCCCGCTGCCGCCGCCCCATCGCCCCCGGTGCCACACAACCCCCCGGCACCATCGCCCCACCGCCCCCGGCGCCGCCCCGCGGCCCCAACACCCCCGGCGCCGCCGCCCCGCCCACAACGCCACAGCTTCCCGTGCCGGTGAGGCCCCACACCCCCTGCATTTTGGATTGAAATCATTAAAACATTTGTTAGCATATGTTAATATGTGTGAGAATGGTTAGTTCGGAGATGAACATAAGTAAATGTTGTGCAAATTTTGAAGAAATATGCAACTTCAAATGTACACTACTCATATATTCATGTTTCATGATGAAAATGTAAGGGAAATGCATTCTCAAGAATGTTTGCAAAGTAGCACAAATATAGTGGAAAATAATTCCATTGTTTTGGATTTTATGATATATTTGTCACTCTTGAATGTATTTTAGATATCCTTGTTTTACTTGGCCCCATCATTTGAAAATGTTGGTTAATACAAAAATAGTAGACTTCGGTAGTATGTGTGCAGAACAATCTAGCAGGTTTAGCAGAACACTCTAGCCTTAGCATTAGATAGAGTAGCTTCGGTAGGGATTTTGTTTCTCTGTCAAGCACATAGTTCTATAAATATCTCAATATAGCATGAAAAAAGTAAATCAATGAAGCTAGTATGTGTGCCATAGTTATTTGGCAGCACTATCTGCAATACACATAAATAAAAAATTAAGAAAGTACACCTCTTGTACGTATTGCTTTATTTATGTAGCTGAAGTTAGAACTAAACCACTGAAATTATCCTTCATAAACAGAAAATTTATGCCAGTCAGCAACTGTTTTTGTTATTTGTATATTACCAGAGTTAGTAAATACATTAACATGAGCAAACTATATGATGATACTTCGATCTATAATACGATATATCTCGTATCAGCTTAAACTCCTCACCTTGGGCATATAAAGATCTGTTATTTCTCCAAAAGATTGAAAATGCCGATTCAAACAATGTCAACTCGTAGACAAGTTCCTACATTAGCGATGCTCGCTTTGTTCATTATATATCATCTTTGTTATGTAACTATGCTATGCATATTTGTTATGGAACTATGTTATGGATATGTGATAACCCACAAGTGTAGGGGATCGCAACAGTTTTCGAGGGTAGAGTATTCGACCCGAATTTATTGATTCGCTCACAAGGGGAAGCTAAAGAATATTCTCAAGTATTAGCAGCAGAGTTTATCAAATTCAACCACACCTGAAAGATTAGTGTCTGCAAGCAAAGTATCAGTAGCAAAGTAGTATGATAGCAACGGTGCGAGAAACAGATCTGTTGACGGCAGACTATTCCTAACTGTTGTATCAATGGCGCCAGTAAGTTGCACGTGGACGGGAAACTATTCTCCCCTGCCAACGGAGACGAAAAAGGATCTTGCGACAAGTAACAGCGAAGTAGCAAGGAACAGCAGTAGCAGTAGCAGCAGAGTAATAGCAGTAGCAACAGTAGTAGCAAAGTCGCCCAATCCCTTTTGTAGCAAGGGACAAGCCTAGACAAAGTAACGTAGCAAGGACCAGTAGTAAAAGACTCGTAGGCAGTGGATCGGTGATGGATGAGTATGACGGATGTGATTCATCATGTAACAGATATAACACGGGAGATATGTAACTAGCTCCCGTTCGTCAATCTAATGTAGGCATGTATTCCGTATGTAGTCATACGTGCTTAGGGAAAAGAACTTAGATGACATCTATTGTCCATCCCTCCCGTCGTAGCAGGGTCCTAATGGAAACTACGGGATATTAAGGTTCTCCTTTTAATAAAGAACTGGACCAACGCATTAACACGTGGTGAATACATGAACTCCTCATACTATGGTCATCTCCGGTAGTGGTTCTGGCTATTGTCACTCCGGGGTTGCCGGGTCATAACACATAGTAGGTGACTACAACTTGCAAGATAGGATCTAAAACACACATATATTGGCGACAACATAATAGGTTCAGATCTCAAATCATGGCACTCAGGCCCTAGTGACAAGCATGAAGCATGGAAAAGTAGTAGCAACATCAATCTTAGAACATAGTGGATACTAGGGATCAATCCCCGTCAAAACTAACTTGATTACATGATAGATCTCATCCAACTCATCATCGTCCAGCAAGCCTACGATGAGATTACTCACGAACGATGAAGAGCATCATGGAATTGTCGATGGAGGAAGGTTGATGATGACGAGGGCGACGATTTCCCCTCTCCGGAGCTCCGAACGGACTCCAGATCTGCCCTCCAGATGAAGAACAGGAGGTGGCGGCGCCTCCGTGTCGTAAAACGCGATGAGACCTTCTCTCTGATTTTTTTCCGGGCGAGAGAGAAGATATAGAGCTGAGTTTGGGGGCGGTGGTGCCACATGGGTCGCACAAGCCCTCACGGCGCGGCCTAGGGGGGTGGCCGCGGCCTGTGGTCTTGTGGCCCACTGGCACGCCCCCTCGAGTGGATCTTTGCGCAGGTATTTTTCTTTTATTCCAGAAAAATTCTCCGTAAATTTTCAAGACATTCCGAGAACTTTTATTTCTGCACAAAAACAACACCATGGCAATTCTGCTGAAAACAGCGTCAGTCCGGGTTAGTTCCATTGAAATCATGCAAATTAGAGTCCAAAACAAGGGCAAAAGAGTTTGGAAAAGTAGATACGACGGAGACGTATCAACTCCCCCAAGCTTAAAGCCTTGCTTGTCCTCAAGCAATTTAGTTGACAAACTGAAAGAGACAAAAGAAAAACTTTGATGAACTCTGTTTGATCTTGTTGTTGCAACTATGTCTAACTCATATCCATAGTTTCAGCAAGATCACAAGCAAACCACATAAGGAAATGACATCTAGGTCTCACGGTAAACTAAAATCAATGGCATAGTCAACTAGCAAGCAAATAATAATAAGTCTCAAACGTCAACACTTCAATCAAAACAACATGAAGCAGTACGAACAGATGGTATCTCGCTAGCTCTTTCTGAGACCGCAAAACATAAATGCAGAGCACCTTCAAAGACCAAGGGCTGACTAAACATTGTAATTCATGGCAATGAAGATCCATTCACAGTCATACTCAACACAGTTAATAGCAAAGCATAAAAATGACAGAGGTGCTCTCTAATTGGTGCTTTTGTAAGAGGAGGATGACTCAACAGGAACATAAATAGACACGCCCTTCGCAGAGGGAAGCATTGATTTGCAGAGGTGCCAGAGCTCAAGCTTTTAAAACAGAGATAATAATTTTGGGTGGCATGCTTTCATTGTCAACGCAATGACTAAGAGTTCTCAACATCTTCCACACTACACATGCTATAGGCGGTTCCCAAATAGAAAAGTAAAATTTTGACTCCCCCACCACCAATCAATCACACTCCACGGCTAGCCGAATCCTCGGGTACCGTCCATACCAACATCAATCCTGGGGGAGTTTTGTTTGAAATTATTTTTCGATTTGAGCATGGAACTGGGAATTCCAATTACCGGCCCCTTTCTCGTGAATGATAGTGAATAAACACATATCGAGGATAACACGCCTAGCATGGAAGATACCAATATCCCCTTGTCACCAGATGAGCGGTTCGGGCACGCAAAACAGATTATTTCTTGAAGATTTAGAGAGTGGCACATGCAAATTTACTTGGAACGGCAGGTAGATACCGCACATAGGTAGGTATGGTGGACTCATATGGAACAACTTTGGGTTTATGGAAGTGAATGCACAAGCAGTATTCCCGCTTAGTACAAGTGAAGGCTAGCAAAACACTGGGAAGCGACCAACTGGAGAGCGACAACAGTGATCAAAATGCATTGAGATTAACTAACACTGAGTGCAAGCATGAGTAGGACATAAATCACCATGAACATGAACATCATAGAGGCTATGTTGATTTTGTTTCAACTACATGCGTGAACATGCGCCAAGTCAAGCCACTTGAAACATTCAAAGGAGGATACCATCCTATCATACTACATCATAGTCATCTCAACATTCATGTGGGCATCCAAGACAAACCATTATAAGCTCCTAGCTAAGTAAGCATGGCATAAGCAACTATGATCTATAAGTTGTCATTGCAAACATGTTTCTCTCACAACAAAGCTGAATCAGGCATGATGAGCTAGTCATATTTACAAAAACAAAATAGATCGAGTTCATACCAGCTTTTCCAAGCTCGGTCACTTCATCATATATCGTCATTATTGCCTTTCACTTGCACGACCGAACGATGTGAACAATAATAAGCGTGCTCGTGCATTGGACTCAAGCTGGAACCTGCAGGCAAACACAAAGGAGAAGACAAAGTAATATGGCTCTATGAAAGCTAAACAGGTATGCATGCAAGAGCCAGTAAACATTATAACCATGGTCTTCTACCTTGACCCAAAGAAAAAGAAAACTATTTACACGGGAAAGCTCCCAACAAGCAAAAGAAGAAAAGGAAAATATTTTTGGGTTTTCTCAAACTAGACAGACACACGAAAAGAAAACTAGAAGAAGAAAATAAACTAGCATGGATGATACAGTGGCAAAGTGTGAACACCGGCTAACAAAGTGAAAGCATAAGCAAGAATGTAAAGTCGGTGAGAAAGACGTACTCCCCCAAGCTTAGGCTTTTGGCCTAACTTGGTCTACTCCTAAGGAGGGAAATAACCAGCTCCGGGGTACTCCAGAGTGGACTGAGGATGCCACTGCCGTGTGAGCTCCTCTGTCTCCCACTGATAAACCGGCGTCTGGTACTCGACTGGTGGCTCGGGCACGGGCACCTGTGGTTGGGCTAAACCCCAATATGCGTAGATGTCCGAGGGCATAATAATGTACCTGCCTGCATGAAGATTGAACAAATAAGGAGCAGGCAAAGTAATAGTCTCACGAGTACCCTGACTAAATACCAGGTTATAAATCATCGTTCTATTTATATCTCTATCAACAAAGTCATGGCGAACCATGCTATAGTAATCTAGATATCTCTCGGGAAGAAGAACCTCTTCTTCCTCCTCCAGTCTAATAGGTATCTCAAAGTGTCTAGCAAGACGAGTAGCATAGATACCTCCATAGACAACACCTTTAGAATGGTTCAGGTTCAACCGGTGAGCTACTATAGTGCCCAAGCTATAAGTTTTATCGTTATAAAGGGGTTCGCGCAAGACCGCAAGATCTGGGGAACTAAGTGACCCAGCTTTCCCACGGCCAATCAAACATTTTCCCACAAATAATGAGAAGTACCGAAGCACGGGAAAATGAATGCTAGCAGCTCTAGCGCAAGACACTCCTCTCTCCTCTCCTACAGAAATTGTACCGATGAAACCTTCCAAGTCCCGTGGACGAGGTTCATGAATATCCCCAACAAAAGGCAATTTGCAAACATTGCAAAAATCCTGGAGTGACATGCGCTGGGGGATATCATAAAGTTTAAACTCAACCATAGGAGGATTCTTCCTCGGATAGAAGTTAAAGCTTTGTACAAAGATATTAGTGAGGAGGAGGTATTGCGGACACTTATCTTCAACGAAGGCGGTAAGGCCTGCGTTTTCCACCAAGTGATAAAAGTCCTCATAAATTCCAGCAGCGCGTAAGAACACGTCGCTTGGCCACTCGCACGCTCGACCTTCCGCGACTCGAGGGACCAGATACTTGGGCTTCTTCTCACTCCCATTATCCTTGGGGTCACGGCTTGACGAGCCTCTTAAGAACCTCCTCATCTTTTCCCTTTTCTATCTCTGAAAATTTCTAAAAAATTTAGTGACTCTAAGGAAAAGTGAATAAGGCTCAACGAAACTCGTAGCAACTACTCCCACAAGTGCCTAGAGGCCATATTACGCACCAAAACTACTTGGGACCAGCTAAAATCAGCATGCAAAGCTCAAGAACATGGTCACCAAGACAGAAAAAATACGCGGAGTATAAGGCACTAGAGCAAAAACTAATTGGACCAATGGAGGAGTCACTTACCAAGGAGTAATTTCCCCAAAAACAGTTCGGAGAATGGTGCTTTGAGCAAAGAGGTCGAAAATCCCAGCAAGAGGAGCAAGAACACGGGATTGAGCTACGAAACGATTTTTTCTGGAGGTAGGAGATACAGATGAGAGCAAGAATGAGTGGAGGGGGTGCCTGTGGGCCCCACAAGCCTGGGTGGCACGGCCAGGGGGGTGCCTGATAGGTCTCCAACGTATCTATAATTTTTTATGGTTCCATGCTATTATCTTGTCAACTTTGGATGTTTTATATGCATCAATATGCTATTTTATATCTTTTTTGGGACTAACCTATTAACTCAGTGCCAAGTGCCAGTTTCTGTTTTTTCCGTGTTTTTGACGCTTTTTAGACGGAGTCCAAATGGAATGAAATTTACGATGATTTTTTTGGACCAAAAGAGACCCCCAAAGCTTTGGAAGAAGGCCAGACGAGCCACGAGGGAGTCACAAGCCCATGGGGCGCGGCCTATCCCCCAGGTCACACCGTGCAGGCTTGTGACCCACTTGTGGGCCCAACTGACGCAATTCCACCGCCATATATTCCTATAAATTCAGAAACCCCCAGAAAGAAACCTAGATCGTGAGTTCCGCCGCCGCAAGCCTCTGTAGCCACCAAAAACCAATCTGGAGCCCGTTCCGGTGCCCTGTAGGAGGGGGAATCCATCTCTGGTGGCCATATTCATCATCCCGGCGATCTCCATGACAAGGAGGGAGTAGTTCTTCCTCGGGGCTGAGGGTATGTACCAGTAGCTATGTGTTTGATCTCTCTCTCTCGTGTTCTTGAGATGTCTTGATCTCGATGTACCGTGGGCTTTGCTACTATAGTTGGATCTTATGATGTTCTTCCCCCTCTCCCTTCTTGTAATGAATTGAGTTTCCCCTTTGAAGTTATCTTATCGGATTGAGTCTTTGAGAACACTTGATGTATGTCTTGCACGTGTCTATCTGTTGTGATCAACTTGCGGGTTTGTCACAATTGGGAACCTATGCATATGGATTGGCACACATGGATTCATGTGAGTACTCGATGTATGTTTTGGTGATCAACTTGTGGGTTCGTGACATTGGGAACCTATGCATAGGGGTTGGCACACGTTTTGACTCTCCGGTAGAAACTTTGGGGCACTCTTTGAAGTTCTATGTGTTGGTTGAATAGATGATTCTGTGATTATGTGATGCATATTGTATAATCATGCCCACGGATATTTGAGGTGACAATGGAGTATCTAGGTGACATTAGGGTCTTGGTTGATATGTATCTTAAGGTGTTATTCTAGTACGAACTCTTGAATAGATCGATCAGAAAGAATAACTTTATGGTGGTTTCGTACCCGACAATAATCTCTTCGTTTGTTCTCCGCTATTAGTGACTTTGGAGTAACTCTTTGTTGCATGTTGAGGGCCAGTTATATGATCCAATTATGTTATCTTTGTTGAGAGAACTTCACTAGTGAAAGTATCAACTCTAGGCCTTGTTTCCACGCATTGCAATACCATTTGTGCTCACTTTTGTTACTAGTTACCTTGCTTTTATTGTAATTTCAGATTACAAAAACCTATATCAACCATCCATATTGCACTTGTATCACCATCTCTTCGCCGAACTAGTGCACCTACACAACTTACCATTGTATTGGGTGTGTTGGGGACACAAGAGACTCTTTGTTATTTGGTTGCAGGGTTGCTTGAGAGAGACCATCTTCATCCTACGCCTCCCGTGGATTGATAAACCTTAGGTCACCCACTTGAGGGAAAATTGCTATTGTCCTACAAACCTCTGCACTTGGAGGCCCAACAACGTGTAGAAGGAGAAGGTTACGTAGTAGACATAAGTGCCCGCGCCCCTAGGGCTTGTGGCCCACTGGTGTGGCCCCCAGACAAACTCATTGTCTCAGAATTTTTCAAAAATTCCAGAAAAAATCATACTTGATTTTCACGGTGTTCGGAGAACTTTTATTTTCGGGGTACTTTTCTACCGGACGCTAAAACAGAAAACAGGGAAAACTAAACTAAATCTATCATTTTTCTTCTAAACAACCTAAAGTGAAAGCTTGGAACAAAGGTTTGTGACTCCTCGGTTCATCCATCTCATGGTCATCGAAAGAAATCCGTCAGTGAGGTTGATCAAGTCTCTTTGACAAACCTTTTCGAATTGCAAAAGAGAACGGAGAATTTTTGAATAGTTATTAGGTCACCTCAATGGGGATGTGTATCTCCCCAACAAGAAAATCATACTTCATCTTGACACGAGGAATAGGGCATTCAAAGCTCCCAATAAGAATCGATGCAGTCTTTTCGATAGCATTGATGCAATGTACTCAATATTGTTTCTTCGGAAAGTGCGTCGTATGCTCATTACCGTTGACATGGAAAGTCACATTGCCTTTGTTGCAATCTATAACAGCCCCTGCAGTGTTTAAAAAGGGTCTCCCAAGGATGACCGCCATTGCATCGTCCTCAGGAATATCCAAGATAACAAAGTCTGTTAAGATAGTGACATTAGCAACCACAACAGGCACATCCTCGCAAATGCCGATAGGGAAAGCAGTTGATTTGTCGGACATTTGCAGAGAGATTTCAGTGGGTGTCAACTTATCTAGTTCAAGTCTATGATAAAGAGAGAGAGGCATAACACTAACACCGGCTCCAAGGTCGCATAAAGTAGTTTTAACGTAGTTGCCTTTAATGGAGCAAGGTATAGTGGACACACCGGGATCACCTAGTTTCTTAGGAGTTCCACCCTTGAAGGTATAGTTAGTGAGCATGGTGGAAATCTCAACCTCGGGTATCCTCCTCTTATTAGTCACAATATCTTTCATGTACTTAGCATACAGAGACATTTTCAGCATATCCGTCAAACGCATTTGCAGAAAGACAGGTTTGATCATATCAACAAAGCGCTCAAAATCCTCATCATCCTTCTTCTTGGATGGTTTGGGAGGAAAGGGCATGGGTTTCTGAACCCATGGTTCCCTTTCTTTACCGTGCTTCCTAGCAGCGAAGTCATTCTTATCGTATCACTTAGTCTTAGGCTGTGGGTTATCAAGATCAACAGGTTCAATCTGCACATCCTTATCATTGCTAGGTTGAGCATCTTCATGAACATCACTATTGATATTATCATTAGGCTCATGTTCATCACCAGATTGTGTTACGGCATCAGAGACAGAGACATCGTTTGGACTCTCAGCGGTAGCAGTAACAGGGTTGCTAGCGTGCAGGTTCCTATCATCTTCCTTCTTCTTTCTAGGATGAGTAGGTGCATCAGTGCTAACTTCTTGAGAATCTTGTTCAATTCTCTTCAGATGACCCTCAGGATACAAAGGTTCCTAAGTCATTCTACCGCCTCTAGTGACGACTCTGACGGAATTGTCATTCAACTCATTGAGCAAGTCATTCTGAGCTTTAAGTACTTGTTCTACCTGAGTAGTAACCATGGAGGCATGTTTACTCAGAAGTTTAAGATCATTGACATTTCTGTCCACACAAGCACTTAAATGACTAAGCATACGAGCATTTTGTTCCAATTGTCTGCTAACATAATCATTGAAACTTTTTTGTTTGGCAACAAAGTTATCAAATTCATCCAAGCATAAGCTAGCAGGTTTATCAAAAGGAATATCACTCTCATCAAACCTACGCAGAGAATTTACTTCTACTACCTGTATCGGGTTATCGAGACCATGGTTCTCTTCGATAGGTGGTAGATTTTTGACATCTTCAGATTTAATGCCTTTCTCTCGCATAGATTTCTTGGCTTCTTGCATATCTTTAGGACTGAGGAATAGAATACCTGTTTTCTTCGGAGTTGGCTTAGGAGGTGGTTCGGGAATAGTCCAAGCATTCTCATTGCACAAGATGTTATTCAATAGAATCTCGGCTTGTTCTACGGTTCGTTCCCTAAAAACACAACCGACACAACTATCTAGGTGGTCTTTGGAAGCATCGGTAAGTCCATTATAGAAGATATCAAGTATTTCATTCTTCTCAAGAGGGTGATCAGGCAAAGCATTCAGTAGATGGATGAGCCTCCCCCAAGCTTGTGGGAGACTCTCTTCCTCAGCTTGAGCAAAGTTGTATATTTCCCGCAAGGCAGCTTGCTTCTTATGGGCAGGGAAATATTTTTCAGAGAAGTAGTAGACCATATCCTGGGGGCTATGCACATAACCAGGAGCAAGAGAAGTGAACTGATGTTTGTTGTGTATCCCTTGCAACGGCGCCAGAAATAGTTGTGTCGACGGCACCAGGAATCCTTCAGCTACGGCTACGCCTTAAGGGACTTCCTAGGCAAGTATGCAAAGGATTTCCCCCGTGGCCTTGGAGCCTTGCGTTGGTGTTCCCTCGAAGCGGAAAGGGTGATGTAGCACAGCAACGGTAAGTATTTCCCTCAGTTTGAGAACCAAGGTATCAATCCGGCGGAAGAGTATCTCAAGATCCTGCACAAACACAGAAGCTTGCACCCAACGCTATGAAGGGGTTGTCAATCCCTTATAGATTATTTGCCAACTGAGAACTGAAAGCAAAAAAGTAACAAAGCAAAGTAAAAGCAGAGATGTAAACGATGGATGTGAATAGACCCGGGTGCCGTAGTGTTTACTAGTGGCTTCTCTCATGAAAGCAACTAGACGGTGGGTGAACAAATTACTGTCGAGCAATTGATAGAACTGTGCAGAGTCATGACGATATCTATGCAATGATTATTTCTATAGGCATCATGTCCGAAACAAGTAGACCGATACTTTCTGCATCTACTACTATTACTCCACACGTCGACCGCTATCCAGCATGCATCTAGTGTATTAAGTCCATAAGAACAGAGTAACGCCTTAAGCAAGATGACATGATGTAGAGTGATAATCTCAAACCAATGATAAAAACCCCATATTTTTGCCCTTGATGGCAACTGATTGATGTGTGCCTTGCTGCCCCTACTGTCACTGGGAAAGGTCACCACATGGCAGAACCCAAAACCAGGCACTTCTCCCATTGCAAGAAACATAGATCTAGTTGGTCAAACAAAACCCAAGACTCGGAGAGACTTACAAGGATATCAAATCATGCATATAAGAAATCAGCAAAGACTCAAATATATATCATAGATAATCTAATCACAAGTCCACAATTCATCGGGTCTCGACAAACACACCGCCAAAGAAGATTACATCGGATAGATCTCCATGAAGATCATGGAGAACTTTGTATTGAAGATTCAAGAGAGAGAAGAAGCCATCTAGATACTAACTACGGACCCGTAGGTCTGAAGTGAACTACTCACGAGTCATTGGAGGGGCGATGATGATGATGAAGAAGCCCTCCAACTCCAAACTCCCCTCCGGTAGGGTGCCGGGAAGGTTCTCCAGATGAGATCTCGCGGAAACGGAAGCTTGCGGCGGCGGAAAAGTATTTTCGAGGCTCCCCTGATTTTTTTCGGAATATTTAAGAATTTATAGGCCAAAGACCTAGGTCAGGGGGCGGCTACGGAGGCCACCAGCCTGCCCACCGCCGCCTCCCCCCTGGTGGCGGAGTGGGGGATTGTGGGCTCCCTGGAGCCCACCTGGCTTGGCCCAAAAGCCCCCTGGACTTCTTCCGTTCAGGAAAAAGTCATTTCGGGGTTTTTCTTCTGTTTGGACTCCGTTCCAAAATCAGATCTGAAAAGAGTCAAAAACACGGAAAAAACAGGAACTGGCACTTGGCACTGAATTAATAAGTTAGTCCCAAAAAAGATATAAAAGGTACATAAAACAACCAAAGAAGACAAGATAACAGCGTGAAACCATCAAAAATTATAGATACGTTTGAGACGTATCAAGCATCCCCAAGCTTAACTCCTGCTCGTCCTCGAGTAGGGAAATGATAAGAATGAATTTTTGATGATTTCATGCTACCTAGCATAGGCGTCCTTTGTAATTCCTCTTATGTGACGTGAATGTTCAGATCCATTAGATTCAAAACAATAGTTTGCTATTGATGTGGAAACAATAATAATTCAAGCAAACTAGCAAAGTAATCATGAACTTTCAAAATAACAAGGCCAAAAGAAAGTTATCCCTACAAAAGCATATAGTCTGGCTATGCTCTATCATCATTGCACAACGAGTTTAAATCATGCACAACCCCGGTATTGGCCAAGTAATTGTTTCACACCTTTACTTTCTCAAACATTATCAACTCTCACGCAATACATGAGCGTGAGCCATTGTTATAGCACTATAGATGGTGTGGAATATGGTGGGGTTGCAAGACAAGAAAGGAGAAGATAGTCACATTAACTAGGCATATCAATGAGATGTGGAGATGCTCATCAATAGATATCAATGTGAATGAGTAGGTATTGCCATACAAATGATGCACTAGAGCTACGAGTATGTGAAAGCTCTTAAAGAAAACTAGTGGGTGTGCATCCAACTTGCTTTCTCACGAAGACCTAAGGCAATTTTGAGGAAGCCTATCATTGGAATATACAAGCCAAGTTATATAATGATAATTTCCCACTAGCTATATGGTGGTGACAAAACGAGAGACTCTCAATCATGAAGATGATGGTGCTAAAATGCACAAGTGTGGAAAAAGTGGTAGCATTGTCCCTTCTCTCTTTTTCTCTCATTTTTTTTATTTTGGTGGGCTCTTTGGCCTCTTTTTTTGTGGGCTTCTTTGGCCTCTTTTATTTCCTCACATGGGACAATGCTCCAATAATGATGATCCTCACACTTTCAACTCAAAACTTAGAGCAACTATGACTCTATATGAAATGCCTTTGGTAGTGTACCATGGCAATGATCTAGCATGGCATAGACATCAATGGAAACATCATGCTAGCTATCTTACGATCATGCAAAGGAAATGTAGACGTGGTGGCACATATCATGGTAGTAGTTGCATGGCAATATATCTCGGAATGACTTTGGAAAAGCCATAGTAGGTAGGTATAGTGGCTGTTTTGAGGAGGCTAATGGTGGGTTTTGTGCACCGGCGAAAGTTGCACGGCACTAAGAAGATAGTGATGGTGGAAGGTGAAAGTGCATATAAACCATGGACTCAACATTAGTCATGAAGAACTCATATACTTGTTGCAAAAAAATTATTAGTAATCGAAACAAAGCATTCAACGCATACTCCTAGGGGAAGGGTTGGTAGGTATAAACCATCGCGCGATCCCGACCACCATGCAAAGGATGACAATCAATATACTAATCATGCTCAGATTTCAGCACATAGCGGTTCATATACGTGCATGCTTCGGGAATCACTAACTTCAACACAAGTATTTCTAGATCCACGACACCTTACTAGCATGACTCAATATTACCATAACCACAACTCAAAACTAATTGAGATGAATCAAACTTCTCTAACTATTCAATGCACATGAAGGTGGAAGTTTTCATATCCCTTTGGATAAATACCCCTTTTGAGACTACTTTCAAAGCATAGATCAACTACCAAGCCACGCACCGTTGTGCTCTAAAAAGATATAAGTGAAGCACATAGAGCAAAAGTATCTAGCTCAAAAGATATAAGTGAAGCACATGTGAGTTGAATTGTCTACCAAAAGATATAAGTGAAGCTCGACAAAATCACGGTCAGTGCATGTATCTCTCTCTAGGTGTGCAGCAAGGATCATTGTGACACAACAACAAAAATAAAAGACTCCTACGATACAAGACGCTCCAAGAAAAAACACATAAGATGTGGTGAATAATAATATAGCCCCAAGTAACGTTACCGATGGATTGAAGACGAGAGAGGGGATGCCTTCCCGGGGAATCCCCAAGCTTAGGCTTTTACGGCATCCTTAAATCTCTTGGGGTGCCTTGGGCATCCCCAATCTTGAGATCTTGCCACTCTTTATCTTTTTGTCCATAAGAACTTCACCCAAAACTTGAAAACTTCACAACAAGAAACTTAAACAGAAACTCGTGATAACATTAGTACAAGAAAGCAAACCACCACTTCCTTAGGTACTATAGCAAACTTAAATTCTACTTGTGCTGATGTTGGGTTACTGTACTTTCAATCTTCCATGGCTAATACCCCCCGATACTATCCACAGTTTCATCAAAATAAGCAATCAACACAACAAAAACAGAATCTGTTAACAGCAGACCAGTCTGTAGCAATCTGTATATTTCGTATACCTCTCGTACTTCAACAATTCTGAACAATTACGAAAGTCTGAATAATTTGCATAGAAATCAGCAGCAAAAAGAATCACCTCAAAATATCTTACAGAAAAAAAATGAAAATTCTTTTCGTGAGCAGAAAGTTTCTGTCTTTTCTGGCGTGACCAAACGATCATCCTCAAGACTAATCATAACGGTTTTGCTTGGCACAAACGCAAAAAGAAACACAAAAAACACAATCATAACAGAATTATGAAAGTGTGGAAAACAAAAAACAGAAAGAAAAAGGATAGATTCGTTGGGTTCACTCCCAACAAGCGCTTTTGTTTAACGCCCTTAGCCAGGCGAAAGTGATGGAATCACGTATAGTTACCTTTGGTGCTCAAACCATAAGTAGCCCTCATCATAGATTCATAAGGCAATCTTATTTTCTTTCTAGGAAAGTGCTCCATTCCCTTCTTTAAGGGAAATTGAAATCTAATATTCCCTTCCTTCATATCGATGATAGCACCAATGGTCCTTAGGAAAGGTCTACCAAAAATAATGGGACATGAAGGATTGCAATCTATGTCAAGTACAATGAAATCCACGGGTACATAGTTCTTATTTGCAACTATAAGAACATCATCGATCCTTCCCATGGGCTTCTTGATGGTAGAATCCACGAGATGCAAATTAAGAGAACACTCTTCAATCTCATGAAAACCAAGAATATCACATAAAGACTTTGGAATCGCGGAAACACTAGCACCCAAATCACACAAAGCATTGCACTCATAGTTTTTGATCTTGATTTTGATAGTAGGTTCCCACTCATCATGAAGTTTTCTAGGTATAGAGACTTCTAGTTCAAGCGTCTCTTCAAGAGATTTCATCATAGCTCTACGATATGCGCGACAAAGGCTTTGCTTTGGCTATAAGCATGTGGAGAGTTTGCAATGGATTTCTTCAAAGAAATGCATTCAAACAAGGAGAAATTATCATAATTGAATTTCTTGAAATCCAAAGTGGGAGTTTCATTACTACCCAAAATTTTGACTTCCTCTACTCCACTCTCCACACCTTTATCATCAAGATAGGTGGACTCCGAATCATTGGGGCGTTTTTCAACCAAAGTGGATTCATATCCATCCCCTACATAAGTAGGTTTGACACGCGAAAACAAAGATTCAAGAGGACACACACCAACACTTTAAGATCTTCGTGATTTGCATCAGTAGAACGCACCCTTTTAAACCATTCATGTCTAGCGCGAATTTGGGCGGTTCTTTCTTTGCTCTCATTCATGGAGATACGCATAGCTTTCAAAGTTTCATCCAAGTTGATCTTGGGAGGAGCGCATCTAACTTTGAAAGCATCAATATCGCAAGACATCCTATCAACCTCTTAGCCAAATCGTCTATTTTGAGTAGTTTTTCCTCTATGGACGCATTGAAAATCTTTTGAGAGTTGATGAACTCTTTGATATTACTCTCTAGATCAGAGGGTAATTTGTTATGATTTCCATTGCCGTAGGAATTTCCATAATTGTTAGAGGAGTTACTAGGAAAAGGCCTAGGAACATAATTTCCTCTAAAAGCATTATTGTTGCCAAAATTGTTCCTACCGACAAAATTCACGTCCAGACTGGCGTTGCTACTCTCAATCAAAGAAGATAGTTTCATGTCATTAGGATCTACGGTAGCGTTTATACTAGCAACCAAATTCATCAACTCGTCCATCTTAGCACTAAGCGAGTTAATCTCTTCTATAGCGTGCACCTTTTTGCTAGCAGGCGACCTTTCAGTGTGCCACTGAGAGTAGTTGGTCATGATATTGTCTAGGAGTTTTGTAGCGTCTCCTAACGTGATTTCCATGAACGTTCCATCTGAGGCAGAGTCCAAGATATTGCGAGAAGAGAAATTCAAGCCAGCATAAAAGATTTGTATAATCATCCACAAACTCAAGCCATGAGCAGGACAATTTCTAATCATAAGCTTCATCCTCTCCCAAGATTGTGTAACGTGTTCATGATCAAGTTGCTTGAAATTCATCATATCGTTACGTAAGGAGATGATCTTAGCCGGCGGAAAATACTTGGATATATAAGCATCTTTGCACCTATCCCAAGAATCGATACTATTTTTAGGCAAAGAAGAAAACCAAGTTTTTGCGCGATCTCGCAATGAGAAAGGAAAAAAGTTTCAACTTAATCACGTCATTATCCATATCTCTTTTCTTTTGCATATCACAAAGCTCAATGAAGTTATTGAGATGGGATGCGGCATCTTCACTAGGAAGGCCAGATAATTGCTTTTTCATAACAAGATTCAGCAGAGCTGCGTTGATTTCAAACGATTCCGCACTAGTGGCGGGAGCAATCGGAGTACTAATAAAATCATTATTATTAGTGCTCGAGAAGTCACAAAGTTTGGTGTTTTCAGACATGATGTCTTCAACAAACAAACAAGCACACAAGCAAGCAAGAAACCGGCAAAGGAAAACGGCAAGGGCAAAATAAAACGGCGAAGGAAAAGGCGAATGAAAAGGGCAAATGTGAAGTGGGGGAGAGGAAAACGAGAGGCAACTGACAACAAAAGTAAATGCAAGAGCAGAGTTTGTGAGACCTACTTGGATAGATCTTGATTTCTCCTCCCCGGCAACGGCGCCAGAAATACTTCTCATGTTTGATGTGTATCCCTTGCAACGGCGCCAGAAATAGTTGTGTTGACGGCACCAGGAATCCTTCAGCTATGGCTACGCCTTAAGGGGCTTCCTAGGCAAGTATGCAAAGGATTTCCCCCGTGGCCTTGGAGCCTTGCGTTGGTGTTCCCTCTAAGTGGAAAGGGTGATGTGGCACAGCGACGGTAAGTATTTCCCTCAGTTTGAGAACCAAGGTATCAATCCGGCGGAAGAGTATCTCAAGATCCTGCACAAACACAAAAGCTTGCACCCAACGCTATGAAGGGGTTGTCAATCCCTTATAGATTGTTTGCCAAGTGAGAACTGAAAGCAACAAAGTAACAAAGCAAAGTGAAAGAGGAGATGTAAACGATGGATGTGAATAGACCCAGAGGCCGTAGTGTTTACTAGTGGCTTCTCTCATGAAAGCAAGTAGACGGTGGGTGAACAAATTACTGTCGAGCAATTGATAGAACTCTGTAGAGTCGTGACGATATCTATGCAATGATTATTTCTATAGGCATCACGTCTGAAACAAGTAGACCGATACGTTCTGCATCTACTACTATTACTCCACATGTCGACCGCTATCCAGCATGCTTCTAGTGTATTAAGTCCATAAGAACAGAGTAACGCCTTAAGCAAGATGACATGATGTAGAGGGATAATCTCAAACCAATGATGAAAACCCCATCTTGTTACCCTTGATGGCAACTGCTTGATGTGTGCCTTGCTACCCCTACTGTCACTTGGAAAGGTCACCACATGGCAGAACCCAAAACCAAGCACTTCTCCCATTGCAAGAATCATAGATCTAGTTGGCCAAACAAAACCCAAAACTCGGAGAGACTTACAACGATATCAAATCATGCATATAAGAAATCAGCAAAGACTCAAATATATATCATAGATAATCTGATCACAAGTCCACAATTCATCGGATCTCGACAAACACACCGCCAAAGAAGATTACATCGGATAGATCTCCATGAAGATCATGGAGAACTTTGTATTGAAGATCCAAGAGAGAGAAGAAGCCATCTAGCTACTAACTACGGACCCGTAGGTCTGAAGTGAACTACTCACGAGTCATTGGAGGGGCGATGATGATGATGAAGAAGCCCTCCAACTCCAAAGTCCCCTCCGGCAGGGTGCCGGGAAGGGTCTCCAAATGAGATCTCGCGGAAATGGAAGCTTGCGACGGCGGAAAAGTATTTTCGGGGCTCCCCTGATTTTTTGCGGAATATTTGGGAATTTATAGGCCAAAGACCTAGGTTAGGGGGCTGCCAGGGAGGTCACAAGCCTGCCCATCGCCGCCTCCCCCTGGTGGCGGAGTGGGGGCTTGTGGGCTCCCTGGAGCCCACCTTGCTTGGCCCAAAAGCCCCGTGGACTTCTTCCGTTCGGGAAAAAATCATTTCGGGGTTTTTCTTCCATTTGGACTCCGTTCCAAAATCAGATCCGAAAAGAGTCAAAAACACGGAAAAAACAGGAACTGGCACTTGGCACTGAATTAATAAGTTAGTCCGGGTAAGTGCATCTAGTGCCCCTTAGTGATTTTGGTGGTTTGAAGACTTATAGGTTAAGTATCTAATGTGTTTATGAGTGTACACAGGATCTATAAGTCATTGAGGAGTTTGAGATATTTGAAGAATATCGACCCCTAAAAATATATATCTTTGGTTGAAGAAATTGGTCTGAAGCTGAAGAAATGAATCGCGAGGAATGTGCGATGAAGTTGATATTCCTCATGAAGATACTGAAATTGAGGAATTCGGTGTGTCCTGAAGAAAATCACTCTGAAGAATTTGAAGCATGAAGATTTACTCTTTCTGTTTTATTTTCTTCACATTTGAGTAATAGGAACACCGTACTGTTAAAGGGGGTCGAAGTTACACTTCGGAATGAATTTCCTCATGATGCTCAACCCAAGCCTAATCCTACCAAAAGCCTCAAGTGAGGAATACGAGTGACATGAGGACTCTCATAGTTGAGGGTTCCGACCGTTTCGATAGCCACGCCAAGTCATTGGTATTATCCACTCCAACGGTCATATTATTTAAGGGCATTAGTGTCAAATATTGTCGGGATGCTCCCAGGCTATAAATAGCCACCCCCCACAACCATTAGCTGGTTGGCTGCTCCGTTAGAATCTGACACTTGTCATAAGAGCAACCCAATTCCTCAGAGTCTCCGAGAGTAATTCATCAGTGAGGAAATACCCCATACACCGAAACCACAAACCAAACCTAGTGATTGAGCATCACTGAAGAAGTTGTTCCTGTGTGGGACTCAAGCGTTTTACCTTTGAGGACTGTGCATCCTCCAGACTGTTAGGCGTCATGGTCTAGAGCTTTCCAGCAGTCAATTGTGGATCGCTGGGTGACCAAGTTTGTGAGGGTTTGGAAGTCTGCCCTGAAGACTTACCACGAGTGTTGGGCGAGGACTGTGTGTTCTTAGCCCAAGGAGAACACGGTAGGGACTGTGTGTCCCGGGACTGTGTGTCCTTTGATTTCAATACCAAGCCGCTCCAAACCAGATGTACAACTGTCACAGCAGTTGGAATTGGGTCATCAACGACTGTCTTCACTGAGAAACGGGTTCTATTTCCTCAACTCCTTACTTTCCTCGTATTATGTGTTGATGACTTTCACTGCTACTGTTTGAAGAATTTGCTGAAGACTTTCTCTGAATTTCCTCAACCCCAAATTCTTCACGTCAGTTAATCCTCATCTGTATTCTGCGTGCCTGCTCACTGTGCAATCTGTTTTCACATTCTTCACTCTGAAAAACTGCTGTTGTGAAACTTTGCACTTCTGATCCTTTACTGTTTTCGCTGTGAGATAGTCATCGGTGAGGAATTTCCTCAAAAGGAATTTCCTCAGTGATGAAATTCTAAAAATCTCCTATTCACCCCCCTCTAGTCGATATAACGCACTTTCAATTGGTATCAGAGCAAGGTACTCCCTTGTTCTGTGTGATTTTGGTTTAACCACTTGAAGTTTTAGTTATGTCGACTGCAGGCATGTTTAAGGTGACTGTAGCATGTCCTTTCTTCGAAGAAAAGAACTTTCCCTTATGGAAGAACAAAATGCAAATGCATCTACAAGCTATTGATAATGATCTCTGGTATATTGTGGAACATGGCGTCCCCATCATCTCTGCTAGTGTCTCTGCTGCTGATGTGAAGAAATTCAAGCAACTCGATTCTCAAGCAAAGAATATCATCTGTGGCCATCTGAGCCCAGGCAAGTTTGGAAGAGTAAGTGCTTTGGGCTCTGCAACACTGATCTGGGAGAGACTGTGCAAAGTAGATGAAGGAGTATCAACCCAGCGTGACTCTCATGTTGATATTCTTCGCAATCTCTTCAATCGCTTCAAGAGACATGACAATGAAAGTTGCCAAGATACCTTTGATCGCCTCACTGACATATCAAATGAACTACAAGCACTGGGAGCTCGAGATATCACTGATCACGAACTTGTGAAGAAAATGCTGAGATCTTTGGATTCTTCATTTGATACTTTAGTTCTGATGATTCAAGAAAGACCAGACTACAAGATGCTTGATCCAGCTGATATACTCGAAAGGCTAAATACTCATGAATTCCAGCTAGAAGAAAAGAAAGATCTATATGTACCAAGCTATTCCAGACCACGTGCACTGAAGACTAGAGCAATTTCCTCATCTGAAGAAGAAGACAAAGATGACAGCATTGGTGACCCTGAAGAATTTGGACAGGAGCTTGCAATGCTCGTGAGGAAGTTCCAGAGATTTACACGACGTGGACAGTTTGGTAAATCTTCAAGAAGAGGCATGAGGAAATCAGAATCTTCATCTGAGGACTACAAGAAACGAACCTGCCACAAGTGCAAGAAATCAGGTCATTACATTGATGATTTTCCCTGTTGGGGAAAGGAATCAAAGAAGAAGAAATACAAGGATGACAGTTCTGATGACTCGAAGAAGAAGAAGAAATCTTCAAAGCCCTCATCGCAAAAGAAGACTAGTTTCAGAAAGGCTCGGGCACTTATTGGCAAGGAAATGGACTCAAAGGCAGAATCAGAGGAAGGTGATGAAGAAGAGGGTTCTGATGAAGATTCAGAATCCAGACAGGCTAGTCTTGCACTGGCAATCACTTTCGTCAGCAAGTCAATATTCAATCTTGAAGAAAATGATTGCACCATCCACACTGATGACTATGCTGATGACTTCACTCCAACCTATTGCTTCATGGCAAAAGGTTCAAAGGTACCAAATAATGCTTCCTCCTCTGATTCAAGTGACTATGAACCTGATGATTATAAGAAACCCAGTTACAGTAAACTTGCTATCATTGCCACTAAACAACAAACTGCCCTGGAAAAGCTTCAGAAACTGCTAGATAAAAGTTATGATCTGTTGAATGATGAAATGAACCTTACCCAAATCCTCACTGAAGATGGGAAAAGTCTTCAGTCTAGATTTGATAATCTTCGGGATCGTTATGATACACCCCTCACTGATCATGAGAAGCTTTCCTATGAATTTCTTCAAAGGAAGCTTGATCTTGAGAAGCTGAGGATGTCTCATGATGATCTTCGTATGGAAAATGATTCATTACTAGCTAAACAGACCAGCGCTGGTCAAGTTGAATTCATTCCTCCATGTCTTAAATGCATTGAACGCGAAACTGCTAATTCCTCACCAGAATCATCAAATGCTACTATTGCTACAAATTCTTCAACTGCACCTGTTGTGTCTATTTCCTCACTTGAGGAAAACAAAAATGTTACTGATGAAAATGCAGGATTGAAGGAATTGTACGTGATAGGCATATACAAAAGCCTCAAAGGACATCAAACCCTTTGTGATGTGCTCAAAAGTAGATCTTGAACAGCAACCCGAGGAAAGAAGGAATTGCCTTTGAGAGGAAATTAAATGCTGATGGATCTTATTGGAAACCTGAGCAGTATCCCAAAACCTCATGGGTTGCTGCTACTAGGCCTCCTTTGGATCCATCTAATGTAACTGGCTTTTCATGTGAATTACCCTACTCCTGAGATGAGTCATTTGACTCCAACTATAAACTGTTCAAAAATCAATATGGTGAAGTATTTGCTCGATATGTTGGAACTAACTGCAGGAATGGCCCTCCCTTGAGGAAAATCCGGGTTTCCAAAAGTTGTCTTGAAAATCTTCAGGTGAATGTCCTCATGACACCACCACTGAAGAATCTGAACCCCAGATCAAATTCCTCAGGAGGACCAAAGTCTTCAAGAGGATCAAAATCCTCAACTGGTCAAAACTATGCTCGTACCCGTGCTAATGCGTCTAACATGCAGGGAAACTACAAGGAATATGAATATGGGCGTTACTCCTCAAATCATTATGTTCATAAATCCTCAAACCAGTTCTCTGCATATTCATATGAGTACTTTAACCCCCCTACTGTTAAGAGAAGTGCATTGGCTTCAATGCCACCTTTCTCATATGGTGCTCGCAGGATGATGAATGCTTTGCCACCCCTTCAGATGTGGGTGGTGAAGAAATCGAACTAATCACTTCTACAGGTCAGGTCTCCAGATGAAAATCATCATCTGAAGAATTTGCTGGAGACCTGAGGAAATTCTTGATAGGACGCAAGCTAATGATTGATGAAACAGAAATATTTCACACGTCCTTATATTTTTGTTATGATGAAATCAATATCATATTCTTCAAATCTGAAGCATATGAGATGGTAAGTTGTACTAATTCATCTACAGGATGAGAAACCCAAGAATACTGAGTGGGTTCTTGATGGTGGCTGCACACATCACATGACTGGTGATAAAAGCTTACTGATGAATATGCCACTAACTCCATCACGTGTGAAGCAAATCACATATGCTGACAAAGGTAAAAGCAAGGTATTGGGACTTGGCAAAGTGGCTATTTCCAAGGATAGGCATATGGACAAAGTGATGCTTGTTGAATCCCTTGGTTTTAACCTCATGTCTGTCTCGATGCTTTGTGATCTTGATATGATTGTTATCTTTGGTAGATATAGATGTGTAGTCATCATGGAATCTGACAGATCCAAAGTCTTCGAAGGTGTAAGAAGAGGGGATTTGTACATTTTGATTTCTCTACAGGTCCTCAACCAGCCACTTGCTTACTAGCAAAAACCTCAGAAGGATGGTTGTGGCACCGAAGACTAGGTCATGCAGGCATGAAGAATTTGCACACGCTCGCGAAGAAGAAGCATGTCATCGGCATTGAATCAGTCAAATTCCTCAAGGATCATCTCTGCGGTGCTTGTGAATCTGGGAAAATGACCAGATCCAAGCATCCCTCGAAGACTATCATGACCACTACACGTCCATTCGAATTGCTTCATATGGATCTATTTGGACCTACTCACTATGCCACACTAACCAATGCAGCATCTTTATATGGCTTCGGCATAGTTGATGATTATTCCAGATATACTTGGGTGCATATCATAGTGTATAAAACTGAAGTGCAGGAAATCTTCAAACGATTTTCTTCAAGGGCCTCGACGAACTTTGGCATCAAGATCAAACATATCAGGAGTGATAATGGAACCGAGTTCAAAAACACTGGTCTTGATGAACTTGGTATTACTCACGAATTATCTTCTCCTTATACTCCTCAGCAGAATGGTGTCGTCGAAAGGAAGAACAGGACTCTGGTTGAAATGGCAAGAACTATGCTTGAAGAATATCAAACTCCTCGTCGCTTTTGGCCTGAAGCAATCAACACTGCATGCCATATCATCAACAAGGTATATCTTCACAAATTCCTCAAGAAAACCTCATATGAACTCCTCACTAACAAGAAACCCAATGTAAGTTATTTCAAAGTCTTCGGTGCAAAATGCTGGATTAGAGATCCTCACCATAGCTCAAAATTTGCACCTAAGGCACATGAAGGTTTTATGCTCGGTTATGGAAAGGACTCGCACACTTACAGAGTCTTCAACAACTATCACAACAAAGTTGTTGAGACTGTAGATGTGCGGTTCGATGAAACTAATGGCTCGCAAAGAGAGCAATTGCCTTCTGATCTAGATAAGCTGTCTCCTGAGGAAGCAATAAAGCTCAAACCTACTGAAGACATTGTCCCCACTGAGGAAATTGGTGAAGAAACAATCCCCATCACTGATGAAAATCAAGAAGATGCTCCTGAGGAAATTGCACCTGAACCACTTCCTCAGCCCAGACAAAATCCTCAACCAGCTCATCCGAGGATTGCAAATGAAGTAGAACTTGACAAAATCCTCAACGACATCAACGCGCCAGGTCCTCTCACTCGCTCAAAAGCTTCACACTTAGTTAACTTTTGTGGGCATTTTTCCTTTGTATCCATCACAGAACCCTCAAAAGTTGCTGAGGCTTTTCTGGAACCGGAGTGGATCCAAGCTATGCAAGACGAACTTCTTCAATTCAAGTTGAATGACGTATGGGAGCTCGTCAAACGACCAGATCCTCGCAAGCCCAACATCATCGGCACCAAGTGGATTTTCCGAAACAAGCAAGATGAGGACGGTCAACTGGTGAGGAACAAGGCACGACTTGTAGCCCAAGGCTACACCCAGGTTGAAGGAATAGATTTCGATGAAACTTTTGCACCTGTTGCTAGACTTGAAGCTATTCGAATACTACTTGCTTATGCTAATCATCATAACATCATCTTATATCAAATGGATGTGAAAAGTGCATTCCTCAATGGTAAGCTTGAGGAAGAAGTATATGTTGCTCAGCCCCCAGGTTTTGAGGATCCAAAGAATCTAGACAAAGTCTTCAGACTCAAAAAGGCTCTTTATGGTCTCAAGCAAGCCCCTCGGGCATGGTATGATACATTGAAGGAGTTCCTCATGAAGAAAGGCTTCAAACCTGGTTCACTCGATCCAACTCTTTTCACTAAATCCTATGATAATGAGCTATTTGTGTGTCAAATATATGTCAATGATATCATATTTGGCTGTACTGACAAACGATACAGTGATGAATTTGCTTACATGATGAGTGAAGAATATTAGATGTCCATGATGGGGGAGCTGAAATTCTTCTTAGGTCTTCAAATTCGTCAACAAAGCAATGGAATCTTCGTATCACAGGAGAAATACCTCAAAGATGTTCTGAGGAAATTCGACATGCATGAATGCAAAGGTGCCAAGACTCCAATGCCTACCAATGGCCACCTCGACACTGATGAAAATGGTAAAGATTTCGATCAGCAGGTATATCGTTCTATGATTGGTTCTTTATTGTATCTATGTGCATCTAGGCCAGATATAATGCTTAGTGTTTGCATGTGTGCACGTTTTCAAGCAAAACTGAAGGAATCACACCATAAGGCTGTGAAGCATATTCTTCGATACTTAGCTCACACACCAACACTAGGATTACGGTATCCCAAGGGCTCAAATCTTCATCTGGTAGGGTATTGTGATTCTAACTATACTGGTGACCGCGTGGATTGCAAGTCAACCTATGGCACATGCCATTTCCTCGGAAGATCACTAGTTTGTTGGTCCTCAAAGAAGCAGAACTGTGTATCACTCTCCACTGCCGAAGCTGAGTACATTGCTGCTGGTTCATGTTGTGCTCAATTACTATGGATGAAGCAAACCCTCAAGGACTACGGCATCAACATGAAGAATGTGCCTCTCTACTGTGACAATGAGAGTGCAATCAAGATTGCATACAACCCAGTACAGCACTTGAAGACCAAGCACATCCAGATTCGTCATCATTTTCTTCGGGATCATGTCCTCAAGGGCAATATCCTCATCGACCATGTGAAGACTGATGATCAACTGGCAGATATCTTCACTAAGCCCTTGGATGAGAAAAGGTTTTGCAAGTTACGGTGTGAGCTAAATATCTTAGAATCTTCAAATGTTTTGTAAAAACATGCACACATCCTAACACTTCTGCAAAATAGATGACTTAGATGTGCAACACATGATGAATCGATTTTCTTCAACTGATGAAGAATGTCACTCTGAATGTGAAGAAATCAACAAAGACATTAATTCTGAGGGCCCTACGACAATTGTATGCGGCGTCTGTAATCAACATTCTTATATGGTGGGTCACGCCACCGCCCAATGTGAAATTCCTCAAGTTGATTTTCTTCAAAAGTTCCATTTCCTCAAAATGTGTTTTTCTTCAAAACAGCTGTTCTTCATTGTGACGATTTATCACAAATTCTTCAAAAACACTTGATGACTTTCATTTGACTAGATAGACTGTGATTTCAAGTCCTCAACAACATTCACTTATAGCTATTTCTTCAAGTTGATATTTCTGCTAAGTGAATGTGATCGGACCCTACTTCCCTCTATGCTATAATCATCCAGTCCATTCAATTCTTCATATGCGTTCTACTTGAAACTTTGTTCAAAATCCTTACTACGTCCTTGTCAGCTGATGATTTTGTAACGAAAATCCTCAAATCTTCAAAAATAGTTTTTTTAATGCATAGTAACTGAACCCCAGTTCTCACGATCGGATAACCACGATCTCCACTATCTCCACCACCTTGTTCAGGAACTACACGTGTCCTGCGGAGATGTAGAGGCAGGGGCTGTTTGGTCCGAAATCTTCGCGCCAACAGTAACTGTCTGGCTATAAATATGTCCCTATCCCCCTCGGCAAACTCTTCTTTGCTCCATCGCTCTCCTGCTACAGCAAACACCACCGAACCCTAGCGCCATCGCTGGTAGTCTCGTCGCCGGTGAGGAAGAGCTTCACTGCCTCGACTTCTCCGTCACCGGAACCACGCCGGAGTCGGACCATCTTCGTCCGCCGCCGCCGTAGACGTCCTCTGTCGCCGGGTTAGGGCGCATTGGACACGCGACCGAAGAGCCTCTCTACACAACTTCTTTGTGTTCTCCGTGCGCACCTTCCAGGGTAAATAAAATCCCATTTTTACCGCAAGTTAGATCTAAAATTTTACATCTTCTATGTGAAATCTGTTTTTCCTCAAGAATCGATAAGCACTTGATTCCTCAAACACTGCCTATCACCACATCATTGATGAACCATGCTAAGCATCTAAGATTTTCACGAGATTCCTCAATTGTGCGAATTTTCGGATCTGTGCAACTCTGGAACCCAAGAACAGTATGCTTAGGCAAACTCCTCAACCACTGGTTATATTCTTCAACTGTCAAACTTTTTCATTTTCTTCAAATCTGGGAACGCATATGACCTCTCCAAATTCCTCGCAACTATACTCTGTTCACAGGTACACACATGTCAGCTGATGAATCTCTCGGTTCTCATCACATTAACTCATTTGCAGCGTTTCTGGAAGAAAATATTCAAGTCTCATCAAAATCCTCAAGAGTTCAATCTCATCAACAAAATCATAAGCTGAAGAAAATGGAGGATGACAGAAAACAGAAGGGAGGAAAGAAACTTGAGCAAACACAGCTGTGGATATCCCTGAGGATATTTACTTGGACTATTGCACACCTGATGAAAATGAGACAATGGCAAAGAGAAAGATACGGCTGCAGAAGATAGAACGCCGATGGGCGAAGGAATGGAAGGAATATAGGTTTGTGACTCCCAAGTATGCGAAGAAATTCGCTCTGAAGCCCCCTGGCAGATGGGCCCCAGTTGAGGATCATCAAGTAGCACATCCCTCAAGCCTCAAGACCATTGATGACTATCCAGATGAGAAGGAAAAGCATCTGGCTAAGCTCAAGAAGCAGGCAGAAACTGTAGTGAGGAAATTCAATGAATCCTCAACTGCTGCCTCAGCTGCTGCTACTTCCTCTGCCGTTGAGACCTGTGGCTCAGAAATTCCTCAAATGGAGTCTGTACCGTCAAAACCAAGGGATCCAAAGCCTCAAGAGAAGTGTGCTCAGGCTTCAGTCACAAAACCCTCAGCACCAAAACCTTCAGCACCAAAACCATCAGCGCCAAAACACTCAGTACCAATCTCATCAGCTCCAAAATCCTCAGCACCACCACCAAAGCCTCAAGAGAAACTAGTACAGAAGCAAGTCATGAAGCCTATGACCACCAGCTCCAGCTCCTCACTCCCAGCTGCAACCAGCTCGGAGACAAAGTCCTCAACACCTCCTGCGAAGACTCAGGTATCTGCTGAACGTGCAACTCTGCCAAGCCCCAGCAAAATCATCACTGTCCCGTCTGCATCAGAGGGCAGTGATGAGTATGATTATCAAACCCTGCAAGCCATCATCAGAAACAAGCAGGAAAGAGTAGCTCAAGCATCAGGCAGTGTCATTCCTCTGGCCATGGACTCCAAGGTCCTCCTTGACTACATCAACATCTGGTATGAGGACCCAAACACTCCTCTTGATGATTTGAAACTTCCCACTGGCATTAGCCACATGGTGGCCACTTTCATCAATGAAGCCAAGTGGAAAGAACAGCAGGCCAAAGTTGCCAAGCTTAAAAAGGAAAAATTCCTCAAGCAGAATCTCCTCAACTTGACTCCTGATGCACTGGTATCAACACAGGCAGAGCTGAAGAAATTGACTGACAAGTACTCCAAGCTGTCAGATCGTAAGAGTCTCAAGAGAAATTTCATCAAGCTGGCCACTAGAGCTATTGATGACTACAATAAGAAGGTTGCACCCCCAGCACCAACTTCTCAGCCCTTGAATGAGGAGCCAGCAGATGAATCTCCTCATGATGAGGAAACTCCTCAAGCTGAGGAAGTACACCAAGAAAGCCGTGTGGATGAACCGGCTATTGAAGAAATCATCATGGAAACTCCAGCGGATGAATTTGCTGCAGCTCATGAGACTGCCCCTGACCCAGCTGCTTCATCAAAGCAAGCTGATGACTCTGTTCCAGCTGGTTCCTCAGTACCAGCTGAAGAATCTGTCGAGAGAACCCCTTCACCAAAAGCTTCAACGGTGAAGAAGATGACTCCGTCTGCATCAGACGTGAAGAAAACCAGGGCTGCTGAGAAGGAAGCCAAAAAGAGAAAGGCCTCCTCAGCAGAAGAAGCAACAGAGGCCAAGCGCCTCAAAGCACTTGAAGAAACTGCTCCTCTGGACCCAATGCCCCTGAATATCGCTCCTTCTTATGAAATGGTCATCATTGATGATCCAGCGAAAAAGGCAGAGGAGGAAATGAAGGATGCCGCCTCTGAGGAACACACTGACGAAGAAATTCGTATTGACGACAGTCCTCAGCTCGTCATTCCTCAGAAAGATACTGCTCAAGGATCAACTGCACCAGCTGATGAAACTGCCTCTGCCACCAAGCCAGCTGAGGAAGAACAACATGAAAATCCTCAAGCTGATGAAATTCAACGCTCTGCACAAAATCCTCAAGATGAGGAACAGGCTGACCCTACTCCTCCAACTGAGCAAGAAGAAGCTATTCCTCAGCCTGATGCACAGCCAGAGCAAGCCCCTCAGCCTGACGCCCAGCCAGCACCATCTCCTCAGCCTGAAGTACCAGCTACTGACATTCCTCACCGTGAGGAAAATGCACCTGACCAAGACAATGCATTCGTCGTGCTCAACCCAGAGACTGCCATTGTTGTCTCCCCTCCTGTTCCTCAGCAAAATCTTCAGCCAGTTCAGCATCATCCATTCTCCAAGCGTCCTAAGTTTCAAAAGGAAAATTTCTTTGAAGAACGCATGTACTTCATTGGAGAGAACCCCTATGACAAGCCTCAAATGAGGCATTTGAAGTTCTGGACTAGGACACAGTGAATTACTATGCCTCTGTGCTATGTGGACGAAACAAGATATTCCAGCACAGGCATATTCCTCACGTTGAACTTGAAGCTATACCGTGCCTCGAGCCAGTCCTCAGTGTACTCCATGATGCTGGTTTACTACGAATGTGCTCCGACATCTCTAACTGGAACAGTGAGCTAATTCTTCAGTTCTATGACACTCTTCACATATCTGGCAACCCTGAAGACATTAACACTTGGGTGTTTGATTGGATGACACAAAACACTCACTACAAGGCTCCTGCTACTGAACTCCTCCGTGAACTGCCTGTACCAATTCCCTCAGATGAGGCTGTGAAGCTTTATGGTGAGCGTGAGCTACCAAATGGGATGATGGAAGTACTCATGAAGCCATTGGCTGAAGGAAAATATCCGAGAACAACCTTCCTCGTCCACAAACTCAAGTACACACCCAGATTTGTTTACAGAATCCTCTGCAGTGTGCTCGCCGATCAAAGGTCATGATGATGAAGAAGATGTCGTAGGCCTCATGAAGAATATCCTCTTCAACATCATTCATGGTATTCCTATCAACATCCATGATTTCTTCTTGAGGACTTTGGCCGACAATGCTATGTGTCCTTTTGATCACAAGATATATGCCCCATTGATCATGAGATTCATCAGGACAAGGACAGGCATCAACTTCCACGTTGATTTCCAAAACCATGTTGGTTATATGCCTCCTATCCGGGTCAACAAGAAGACTTTCGAGCCCATTGAAGGAAAAGGCAAATCTATGATTGAAGAAGGCAGTAGGCCCCTTGATGGCCAGTTCAGAGAGCCAGAAGCTTATTCTTCATGGGATGATACTGAGACTCGTCCGGCAAGCCCCGTTCCTCCTCGAGTGATGAATACAAGAGAGCTCCTCCTCAGTCTTCACCAGAAGGTGGATCGCAATCACAAGTGAGTCAAACGCCAGTTTGGCGTCATTGTGAAAACCCTCACTGAAACACAGAACTCTGTGAAGCTCAACCATCATTATCTGCATGAGGTTTTTGATCGCACCTGGGCTACACTTGCACATCTGAAGACTCAGACTGAGCTTGAAGAAATGGACTTTGAGCGAGACTTTAACTGGTCGTGGCCTCCAAAGAAGAAGTTCAGATCCATTCCAGTTCCAGACCTTGAAGACAGCTCCTTTTCTTCATTTCGCACTACTGAAACTGATGAAGAACAGCTCGACACTGCTACCGGTCCAGGGAAGAAGACTACTCCCAAGAAGCGTCACGGCTCTTCCTCAACCGCCAAGAAGTGAAGTCTTCACGGGCGTTAGTCCTCAGTTTGTCCCTTTTTGTCACTTGATGACAAAGGGGGAGAAACTTGAGAATTAGTCTTCAAGCGGGATATTCTTGGGGCTTATGAACTATATTTAAGTTACAGACTCTTGGCTCTTCTGAAGTTTTTATGTAATGAGTTGTAACTTAAGCCCGATGGTACTCTGACGTTTTTGAACGTTTTTCTTCGCATGCTTATTCCTCAAGTTCTAATGCACGCATGCTGGAATTCGTCAGATACCATTTGTCATCATGCATTTTCATTTTCTTCATATGATATGTTACATGTATGCATGATTTACAAGACTCAGGGGGAGATCTCCATGATATAAATCATCAATGTGCATTTGCTGTGAAAAGGAAAATCCTCACGATATGCACATCTTCAGGGGGAGTCTCTCTGAATCTTGATTTCAAATTCCTCAAATGAGTATTTACACTTCATATTTTTTATCCCTGTTGAAGACTTAACCTAATTGTCATCAACCACCAAAAAGGGGGAGATTTTAAGTGCATCTAGTGCCCCTTAGTGATTTTGGTGGTTTGAAGACTTATAGGTTAAGTATCTAATGTGTTTATTAGTGTACACAGGATCTATAAGTCATTGAGGAGTTTGAAATATTTGAAGAATATCGACCCCTAAAAATATATATCTTTGGTTGAAGAAATTGGTCTGATGCTGAAGAAATGAATCGCGAGGAATCTGCGATGAAATTGATATTCCTCATGAAGATACTGAAATTGAGGAATTCGGTGTGTCCTGAAGAAAATCACTCTGAAGAATTTGAAGCATGAAGATTTACTCTTTCTGTTTTATTTTCTTCACATTTGAGTAATAGGAACACCGTACTGTTGAAGGGGGTCGTAGTTACACCTCGGAATGAATTTCCTCATGATGCTCAACCCAAGCCTAATCCTACCAAAAGCCTCAAGTGAGTAATACGAGTGACATGAGGACTCTCACAGTTGAGGGTTCCGACCGTTTCGATAGCCACGCCAAGTCATTGGTCTTATCCACTCCAACGGTCATATTATTTAAGGGCATTAGTGTCAAATCATGTCGGGGTGCTCCCAGGCTATAAATAGCCACCCCCACAACCATTAGCTGGTTGGCTGCTCCGTTAGAATCTGACACTTGTCATAAGAGCAACCCAATTCCTCAGAGTCTTCGAGAGTAATTCATCAGTGAGGAAATACCCCATACACCGAAACCACAAACCAAACCTAGTGATTGAGCATCACTGAAGAAGTTGTTCCTGTGTGGGACTGAAGCCTTTTATCTTTGAGGACTGTGCATCCTCCAGACGGTTAGGCGTCATGGTCCAGAGCTTTCCAGTAGTCAATTGTGGATCGCCGGGTGACCAAGTTTGTGAGGGTTTGGAAGTCTGCCCTGAAGACTTACCACGAATGTTGGGCGAGGACTGTGTGTTCTTAGCCCAAGGAGAACACGGTAGGGACTGTGTGTCCCGGGACTGTGTGTCCTTTGGTTTCAATACCAAGCCACTCCAAACCAGATGTACGACTGTCACAGCAGTTGGAACTAGGTCATCAATGACTGTCTTCACTCAGAAACGGGTTCTAATTCCTCAACTCCTTACTTTCCTCGTATTATGTGTTGATGACTTTCACTCCTACTGTTTGAAGAATTTGCTGAAGACTTTCTCTGAATTTCCTCAACCCCAAATTCTTCACGTCAGTTAATCCTCATCTGTATTCTACGTGCCTGCTCACTGTGCAATCTATTTTCACATTCTTCACTCTGAAAAACTGCTGTTGTGAAACTTTGCACTTCTAATCCTTTACTATTTCCGCTGTGAGTTAGTCATCAGTGAGGAATTTCCTCAAAAGGAATTTCCTTAGTGATGAAATTCTAAAAATCTCCTATTCACCCCCCTCTAGTCGATATAACGCACTTTCAGTCCCAAAACATATATAAAAGGTACATAAAACAACCAAAGAAGACAAGATAACAGTGTGAAACCATCAAAAATTATAGATACGTTTGAGAGTATCATGAACCAGGTCTTAGCATCATCCTTTAGTGAGAAAGGAAACACCTTGAGGATATCGTAGTGGTGGATCCTAGTGAATAGGGTGGCTATATCGTGCAGTTTGGTAAGATGGGCTACAACTGTTTCAGACTCATAACCGTGAAAATGATCAGATTCGACTAGAGTGATTAACTCAGGGTCGACAGAGAATTCATAATCCTTATCGGTCACAAAGATAGGCGAAGTAGCAAACTTCGGGTCGTATTTTATCCTAGCGTTCAGAGATTTTCTTTCCACTTGCGCAGTAGTTTCTCAACATCATAGCTATCCTTATACGCAAGAAAGTCCTCAGCTATCTCTCCCTCCATAACATAGCGCGTATCAGGCATAACAGGCAATCCAGGCATAGTAGCAGGTTCTACTTCAATAGTATCAGCAGTTTCAGAAGTATCATGACGTCTAGCAGCAACTCTAGCAATATGTGCATCAAGGAATGCACCAAGTGGCAAAGTAGTATCAAGCATAGCATCATCAGGCATAGTATCAAACATAGCATCATCACGCATAGTATCAAGCATAGCATCATCAGGCATAGTATCAAGCATAGCATCATCATAAGCATCATGGGCAGCAGAAGTAGCATCATCAAGCACAGGCGACATATCAAGATTTCTAGCAGGAGGCGATGTCGCAAACTTACTCAAAACTGAAGGTGAATCAAGTGCAGACCTAGATGGTAGTTCCTTACCTCTCCTCGTAGTGGAAGGCAAGATTTTAGTTCTTCGATCTTTCGGATTCCTCATAGTGACCAGCAGACAAAAATCCCAAGTGACTCAGAGAATATAGTTGTGCTTCCCCGGCAAGGGCGCTAGAAAAAGGTCTTGATAACCCACAAGTGTAGGGGGTCGCAAGAGTTTTCGAGGGTAGAGTATTCGACCCAAATTTATTTATTCGCTCACAAGGGGAAGCTAAAGAATATTCTCAGGTATTAGCAGCTGAGTTTATCAGATTCAACCACACCTGAAAGATTAGTATCTGCAAGCAAAGTATCAATAGCAAAGTAGTATGATAGCAACGGTGCCAGAAACAGATCTGTTGACGGTAGACTATTCCTAACTGTTGTATCAATGGCGCCAGTAAGTTGCACATGGACGGGGAACTATTCTCCCCCGCCAACGGTGACGAAAAAGGATCTTGCGACAAGTAACAGCGAAGTAGCAAGGAACAGCAGTAGCAGCAGCAGCAGAGTAACAGCAGTAGCAACATTAGTAGCAAAGTGGCCCAATCCCTTTTGTAGCAAGGGACAAGCCTAGACAAAGTAACGTAGCAAGGACCAGTAGTCAAAGACTCGTAGGTAGTGGATCGGTGATGGATGAGTATGACGGATGTGATTCATCATGTAACAGCTATAACACGGAGAGATATGTAACTATCTCCCATTCGTCAATCTAATGTAGGCATGTATTCCGTATGTAGTCAGATGTGCTTAGGGAAAAGAACTTGCATGACATCTATTGTCCATCCCTCCCGTGGCAGCGGGGTCCTAATGGAAACTACGGGATATTAAGGTTCTCCTTTTAATAAAGAACCGGACCAACGCATTAACACGTGGTGAATACATGAACTCCTCATACTATGGTCATCTCCGGGAGTGGTTCCGGCTATTGTCACTCCGGGGTTGTCGGGTCATAACACATAGTAGGTGACTACGACTTGCAAGATAGGATCTAAAACACACATATATTGGCGACGACATAATAGGTTCAGATCTGGAATCATGGCACTCGGGCCCTAGTGACAAGCATTAAGCTTGGCAAAGTAGTAGCAACATCAATCTCAGAACATAGTGGATACTAGGGATCAATCCCCGTCAAAACTAACTCGATTACGTCCAACTCATCACCGTCCAGCAAGCCTACGATGAGATTACTCACGAACGATGAAGAGCATCATGGAATTGTCGATGGAGGAAGGTTGATGATGACGATGGCGACGATTTCCCCTCTCTGGAGCCCCGAACGAACTCCAGATCTGCCCTCCAGATGAAGAACAGGAGGTGGCGGCGCCTCCGTATCGTAAAACGCGATAAAACCTTCTCTCTGATTTTTTTTCCGAGCGAGACGGAAGATATAGAGCTGAGTTTGCGGGCGGTGGTGCCACGTGGGCCCCACAAGCCCTCACGACGCGACGTAGGGGGGTGGTCGCGGCCTGTGGGCTTGTAGCCCACTGGCACACCCCCTCCAGTGGATCTTTGCGCATGTATTTTACTTTTATTCCAGAAAAATTCTCCGTAAATTTTCAGGACATTCCGAGAACTTTTATTTCTTCACAAAAACAACATCATGGCAATTCTACTGAAAATAGCGTCAGTCCGGGTTAGTTCCATTCAAATCATGCAAATTAGAGTCCAAAACAAGGGCAAAAGAGTTCGGAAAAGTAGATACGACGGAGACGTATCAATATGTGTGATGGAACTATGCTATGGATTGTAGTTGTTCTTATTGTAGTTGTTGTAGTAGTTGTTGTAGTAGTGGTTGATGTTATTGTAGTTGTTATTTAGTTCTTAGCTTTTCAATTTTTTTATGTTTTACTAATTTCTCTTAATCTTTATCATGGCAGGTCAGCAGGTGTTGAAATATGGTGGGCGCGGGTCCAGATCGCTCGACGGGTTCTTCTTCGACGGCCCGCACGAGGGGTGGTACTTCCATTCCACCCCTATCTCTCCATAGAGCCTTGGAAGACTGTCTGATGACACCACCCGCGGGTGCTTCTTCGTCAACGCCATTGCCCACTGGGAGAGATGTTGGTCGGGTAGGGAAGAAGGGGAAGGTTACAGGGAGAGGTGGTGGCCGCGGAAGAAGTAGGCGGACTGTTGCGCCGTCCTCGCAACCACCACCAACTCATTCACCCGAGCACAAGACTACTATGGTGGACCCGTTTGAGGAGGAGGCTATGGGGACTCCGGTCCAGGAGCCTCGGGTGGACGGGCATTCGGCCCATGAGAGTCTGGTCTAGGATCAGCCTCAAGTCGAGGTTCCTTCGGCCCACGAGACTCCGGTTCCTGAGGCTACGTCCCAGGAGACTTCTGCCACACACGCTTCGGCCGACATGGAGAGGTCCGGATGGGGTGCCTGGCCGGATCGGTCCGAGGTGCCGGATTGGACCGAGGTGTCGGATTGGATCAAGGGTCCAGGTGGCTGTTCTGTTGATGGCGCGGATGAGTTTACGGATAGTGAGGGCGATGTGCAGGTGGACGGGGCCACCGTGTACAAGCATGGTAGTACACGTCTCCCGGTCATGTCGGCTACCCGCGAGCAGAGGCTTGTGATTAAGCCTGAAGGGGATAGGTAAGTACATTTACTCTTTTTTTAGCTTTTGCCTTCAAGTTTCTTCAAATATCTAATCCGTTGACCTTATCATACTGTAGGGGATGGGCACACCATCGTGGAGTCCGCAAGCCGAATAGCATCATTGGTGTGCTTTGCCGGACAAATTTTTCGGGGTTTGTCACGTTGCCTGGTGAGGCTCAGGTTCCTACACTAGGATTTTCCTGGGAGCACTACCAGGCTGCGGAGGCCCCGCCGGAGGAAATTATAGATGGTGTCTTGTGCCACACGAGGGCCGAGATGGTGATCAAGAGCTTTTGGGTAAATTATCCTTTTACACAATCTAAAATTAACAATATAGTTAATTATTGTACTAATCGGTGTTGTCTCGTTTGATTGCAGACCTTCTATAGGTGTGAGGAGGGATATGAGGAGGAGGCGGCCAAGGTTGTCGCGGCCGAGTGTAGGCGGTTATTACAGAACTTACACCACGAGGCTCGGCCGTAGGCTATTCGACACTACTACGCCACGCGTGGTATTAAGAAGCAGAAGAAGGAGTGCCGCGAAAGTATCTGAAGAAGGAGCAGTACATGAAGGTAATTACCTATTCTTAAGGCCTTCTACGTAGTTTTCTTGATTTGATTCATAGGCGCATGATACGTCTCAAACGTATCTATAATTTTTTATGGTTTCACACTGTTATCTTGTCTTCTTTGGTTGTTTTATGTACCTTTTATATCTTTTTTGGGACTAACTTATTAATTCAGTGCCAAGTGCCAGTTTCTGTTTTTCCCGTGTTTTTGACTCTTTTCATATCTGATTTTGGAACGGAGTCCAAACGGAAGAAAAACCCCGGAATGGTTTTTCCCGAACGGAAGAAGACCAAGGGGCTTTTGGGCCAAGCCAGGTGGGCTCCAGGGAGCCCACAAGCCCCCACTCCGCCACCAGGGGAGGCGGCAGTGGGCAGGCTTGTGGCCTCCCTAGCCGCCCCCTGACCTAGTTCTTTGGCCTATAAATTCCCAAATATACCGCAAAAAATCAGGAGAGCCTCGAAAATACTTTTCCGCCACCGCAAGCTTCCGTTTCCGCGAGATCTCATCTGGAGACCCTGCCCGACGCCCTGCCGGAGGGGACTTTGGATTTGGAGGGCTTTTTCATCATCATCATCATCGCCCCTCCAATGACTCGTGAGTACTTCACTTCAGACCTACGGGTCCGTAGTTAGTAGCTAGATTGCTTCTTCTCTCTCTTGGATCTTCAATACAAAGTTCTCCATGATCTTCATGGAGATCTATCCGATGTAATCTTCTTTGGCGGTGTGTTTGTCGAGATTCGATGAATTGTGGATTTGTGGTCAGATTATCTATGATATATATTTGAGTCTTTGCTGATTTCTTATATGCATGATTTGATATCCTTGTAAGTCTCTCCGAGTCTTGGGTTTTGTTTGGCCAACTAGATCTATGATTCTTGCAATGGGAGAAGTGCTTGGTTTTGGGTTCTACCATGTGGTGACCTTTCCCAGTGACAGTAGGGGCAGCAAGGCACACATCAAGTAGTTGCCATCAAGGGTAAAAAGATGGGGTTTTTATCATTGGTTTGAGATTATCCCTCTACATCATGTCATCTTGCTTAAGGCGTTACTCTGTTCTTATGAACTTAATACACTAGATGCATGTTGGATAGCGGTCGACGTGTGGAGTAATAGTAGTAGATGCAGAAAGTATCGGTCTACTTGTTTCGGACGTGATGCCTATAGAAATAATCATTGCATAGATATCGTCACTACTTTGCGCGGTTCTATCAATTGCTCGACAGTAATTTGTTCACCCACCGTCTACTTGCTTTCATGAGAGAAGCCACTAGTAAACACTACGGCCCCCGGGTCTATTCACATCCATCGTTTACATCTCCGCTTTTACTTTTCTTTGTTACTTTGTTGATTTCAGTTCTCACTTGGCAAACAATCTATAATGGATTGACAACCCCTTCATAGCGTTGGGAACAAGTTTTTGTGTTTGTGCAGGATCTTGAGATACTCCTCCACTGGATTGATACCTTGGTTCTCAAACTGAGGGAAGTACTTACCACCGCTACGCTACATCACCCTTTCCGCTTCGAGGGAACACCAACGCAAGGCTCCGAGGCCACGGGGGAAATCCTTTGCATACTTTCCTAGGAAGTCCCTTAAGGCGTAGCCGCAGCAGAAAGATCAAGCAATGTATTCTCCCGTCGACATGCCTATTTCTAGCGCCATTGGAAGGTCTTTTGTTGCATTAGCAGCGCAGTGCTCAAATTTCTTTCTAATAACTTATAGGTGCCCCCGAGATGGTCTGCGGATAAGATGGATTGTTGAGAGGCGTTGGTGGATGAATGGTGCACGGGGAACTGGCGAGCCGTCCACGACAATGCGAAGGATCGGCAGAGCCAAATGGTTGGTGTGCCACACCATCAAGGCAGCGCCAACTTACTTCAGTTCGGACGAAACTGGGTATGTGGTTTGCTTCATGATTCATGCAATTCATTCTTCATGCTAGCTGGAGCCCCTTACTAATACTTTGTTCCTCTCTTTTAGGCGCATCACAATAAGACGGAGATGCCACACTTGTATGACCTTTACAGAATGGCCCATAGTGCCTCCTACAAGAAGGCGAAGTCATTCTCTGATTCTGACCTGGATGATCCAAATAACTTCACCAACATATCATCCCACCACAAGCTCGTGCATACAGGGACACAGGGAAGGCTAGGAAAGGAAAGGACTTTACCCCGAGCCAAGAACCTTTGGATCCAGAGCTGGTGATGATATCTGGTGGCGGGAGGCCCCATGGCTCGATAGCCATTGGAGATGGGATAATACGTTGTCCACTCACTCTCCCGGAGATCAAGGCGCGCCAGTCGAGCTCCTGTCCTGAGATAACGCCTCGTCCACGGCCAGTCGACCTTGCCATCGAGGTTAGTTGTACGGACTCAGAAAACTTTCATCCATTTCATTATGTGTGTGACCATCGATCATTACTGTGGTAACGAGGAATGGTGTTGTAGGCTGCTCTTCAGAAAGAGAGAGCGGCAAACCAGGTTGGTCTTGAGCAATAGAGAGTGGCAAGCCAGGCTGCTCTTCAGTCTGCTTTTGAGGAGAAGGACCGGACCACGGCACGAATGATTGAGGAGGAGAGGGCCTGGAATGACGCGGGTCAACGGGCCCTGTACGAGCTTTTTGTGGTAATTTTTTTTCACATTAGCCAAATCATGTATGTAATGTCTGTTTCATTACTAACTAATATGACCGACTCTTCAGAGTGTGTGCGAGAAGAACGGTCAAGTCCTTCTGCCGATGCCCGTCTTCTGTGCGATTGGCACAATGAGTTTCATTTGAATGGTCATTGTAAACTAGTATTAACAATTGAGTGTCATCATGCTAACACAGACATTGCAAAATATCTTTTCTGCAGAATAACTCCCGAGCGGCATCGCACGACACTTCTCCACGGCAACCGTCTCCAAACGAACCCAGCACGAGCAACCCTGGTGTTTCTCCTCCTTGATGACCACGACGGTAAGTTTTCTCTAGTTAATTTTTGACATAATTAGATAATTTAGATCCTCCTCCTCTCAAATGACATATTTAACCCAAGTTAGCTCCAAAACGACATAATGAGCTTAGTTAGGGTAAAAACATCATAAGAACCTTGGTTAGCTCACAACTTAGCTAATTATCCTCCAAAATGACATAATTAGCTTAGTTAGCTCCAAAATGGCCTATTTAATAAAAAAAAAACCTATACTTAGCTAAGTTCTCTCCTAAATGACATAATAAGGCCTAAGAGAAGAAGTGAAGAAGAAAAAAATAAGAAGGAGAAGAAGAGAAACAAGAAGAAAAGAAGAATAAGTAGAAGAAGAGGATAAAGAAAAATAAAAATAGAAATAAGATGAAGAAGAAGAAGAGGAGGAGGAGGAAGAAGAGGAGAAGATGAGGAGGAGGAGGAGGAGGAGGATAAGAAGAAGAGCAGAAGATGAGAAGAAAGAGGAAAAATGAAAAGAAGGAAGAAGAAGAAGAGAAGAAGAAGAGAAGTAGAAGGAGCAGGAGGAGGAGGAGAAGGAGCCCTCCTTCTTCTCCTTCTTGTCTCCTCCTTCTTCTTCTCCCTCCTTCTTCTCCTTCTTCTCTTTCTTCTGTCCTCCTTCTTCTCCTTCTTTTTCTCCTCCTCCTTCTCCTTCTTCTTTTTCTTCTCCTTCTTCTCTTCTTGCTTCTTCTCTTTCTTCTTCAATTTAGCTTATTTTCCCCTACAAAGACATACTTAGCTAATTATCCTCCAAAATGACATAATTAGCTTAGTTAGGGTAAAAACATCATACGAACCTTGGTTAGATCACACCTTAGCTAATTATCCTCCAAAATGACATAATTAGCTTAGTTAGCTCCAAAATGGCCTATTTAATAAAAAATGACCTATGGCCTATTTAATAAAAAATGACCTATACTTAGCTAAGTTCTCTCCTAAATGACATAATAAGGCCTAAGAGAATAAGAGAAGAAGAAAAAAATAAGAATGAGAAGAAGAGAAAAAAGAAGAAAATAAGAGTAAGTAGAAGAAGAGGATAAAAAAATAGAAATAGAAATAAGAGGAAGAAGAAGAAGAAGAGGAGGAGGAAGAAGAGGAGAAGAGGAGGAGGGGGAGGAGAATAAGAAGAGGAGGAGAAGAGGAGAAGAAATAAGAAAAATGAAAAGAAGGAAGAAGAAGAAGAGAAGAAGAAGAGAAGAAGAATAAAAGAAGAAGAGAAGAAGAAGGAGAAGGAAGAGGAGGAGAAGGAGCCATCCTTCTTCTCCTTCTTCTTCTCCTCCTCCTTCTCCTTCTTCTTTTTCTTCTCCTTCTTCTCTTCTTGCTTCTTCTCTTTCTTCTTCAATTTAGCTTATTTTCCCCCCAACAAAGACAAACTTAGCTAATTATCCTCCAAAATGACCAAATTAGCTTAGTTAGGGTAAAAACATCATAAGAACCTTGCTTGGCTCACAACTTAGCTAATTATCCTCCAAAATTACATAATTAGCTTAGTTAGCTCCAAAATAGCCTATTTAATAAAAAATGACCTATACTTAGCTACGTTCTCTCCTGAATGACATAATAAGGCCTAAGAGAAGAAGAGAAGAAAAAAAATAAGAAGGAGAAGAAGAGAAAAAGGAATAAAAGAAGAATAAGTAGAACAAGAGGATAAAGAAAAATAGAAATAAAAATAAGAGTAAGAAGAAGAAGAAGAAGAAGAAGAGGAAGAATAGGAGAAGAGGAGGAGGAGGAGGATAAGAAGAAGAAGAGGAGGAGGAGAAGAGGAGAAGAAAGAGGAAATATGAAAAGAAGGAAGAATAAGAAGAAGAGAAGAAGAAGAGAAGAAGAAGGAGAAGGAGGAGGAGGAGAAGGAGCCCTCCTTCTTCTCCTTCTTCTCTCCTCCTTCTTCTTCTCCCTCCTTCTTCTCCTTCTTCTTCTCCTTCTTCTCTCCTCCTTATCCTCCTTCTCTAAGTTCTGTCCTAAATGACATAATTATCTAAGTTCTCTCCTAAATGGCATAATTAGCTAAGTTCTCTCCTAAATGACATAACTAGCCCATTTAGCTCCAAAAAAACATAGTTAGCTAATTTAGCTCCAGGAAGAGGATAAGAGGAGAAATGAGAAGGAAGAAGAAAAATAAGAAGAGCAAAAGAAGAGAAGGATAAGGAGAAGAAGGAGGAGGAGAAGAAGAAGAGGAGAAGGAGAAGAAGGAGAAGAAGGAGCCCTCCTTCTTCTCCTTCTTCTTCTCTCCTCCTTCTTCTCCTCCTCCTTCTCCTTCTCCTTCTCCGCCTCCTCCTCCTCCTTATTCTTGTTTTTCTTCTCCTTCTACTCTTCTTGCTTCTTCTCTTTATTCTTCAATTTAGCTTATTTTTCATATATATGATGTTGTTCTTCTTATTCTGACTTTCTTATTCCCATTTTGCAGATTGGATGTACTACATGCATGGAAGCTGGCATTGGAGTGCTTTAGTTCTAGTTTTTATTTGAGTTGATGAACAATGTGGAACTATATGTATATGTATATATGGATGAACAATATATGTGGAACTATATGTATGTATATATGGATGAAACTTTGTATGTGTTGGTTCTTTCGATATATGGGATGTACGTTGATGGACAAATGGCATTGATGAACTTTATATGTATATCATATATGTTTTGTGACCTATATATCATATATGTGCTATGAATTATATATATATATATATATATATATATATATATATATATATATATATGTGATGTGAAATAGAAAAAATAAAAAAAATGTGACAATATGGGCTCTTTGTCGTCTGCCAGCTGATGGCAAAGGCCTTTGCCATCACGCAGCTGACGGCAAAGGTGCCACGTAGCACCCAGCTTTGCAACCTGGGCAGCAGCAGCTGGCCATATGGGCTCTTTTGCCGTCCGCTGCCTCGAGAGGCTGACGGCAAAGAGGTAGGGAGGCAGACGGCAAAAAAGCCGACACGCGCTGGCCCAACTCTGTGCTGGCCCATAGAAGCAGACGGCAAAGATGGGGAGGGAAGCAGACGACAAAGATGTGGAGGGAAGCAGACGGCAAAGCCTCCGTTAGCCCTAACAGAGGCGTCGCATGTCCGCTGCCGTCTCAATCTCTTTGCCGACTGCTCAGTGTCTCACACGGACGACAAAGAGCTTTGTCGTTCGCTTAGGGTAGGCTGACGGCAAATAAGCTACAATGTCGTCGTAGGCTGACGCAGAATCTTTGCCGACAGGTGGCAGACGACAAAGCTCTCTGCCATCGGTGTAGACCTCTTTGTCGTCTGTGATAGCAGACGGCAAAGAAGGTGATTCCTGTAGTGAGTGTTATCAACTCCAAAAGAATAACTTGCCCATGTAACGGACTCGTAAGGTAACTCAATCTTCTTTCTAGGGAGGTGTTCCATTCCCTTTTTAAGAGGAAATTGGAATTTAATAATTCCCTCTTTCATGTCAATGAAAGCACCAACTGTGCGGAGAAAAGGACGTCCCAAAATAATTGTACATGAAGGATCCCATTCAATTTCCATAATAAGAAAATCAACGAGCACATAATTATCATTGATAATAATAAGAACATCATCAATTCTCCCTAAAGGTTTCTTTATGGAAGAATCAACAAGACTAACACCAAAAGAACATGGATCATAAGGTTTCCAATCAAGCATATCATACATTCTTTTGGGCATAACGGAAGCACTAGCACCAACATCACACAAAGCAAAGCAAGAGATATTATTCAGTTTTATTTTGACCATAGGGTCCCAACCATCTTCTAGTTTTCTAGGAATAGAAGTCTCTAGCTTGAGCTTATCCTCCCTAGCTTTGCTAATATCACTGGTAATATTCTCGATGAAGGCAATATTGAGTCTACTAGTGTGGGGGTCTTTAGCATTTCTTTGCAAAAAGGTGATGACTTCAGAGAGACTACAATTGTCAAAATCAAGGTTACTACCATTAATTAAAGTGGTAGTAGTGTCATCTAAGCTCATTATTTTGGTAGTCCCTAAATTCAAAGGACCTTGTTGTCCTATAGTTGAGGTATTAGCATCACCATTAATAGGTCCATTGGGACTAGGAGTGTGATGGGTGCTAAAAGTTTTGAGATCCTCAACAACTTGTATAGTAGCAATGGTAGTGTGAGTAGGAAGGCTCTTAATTCTCTCTTACTCTTCCTTTTCTCTAGCCCACCTATCTCGAAGTTTGGCTAGCATTCTTATGTTCTCATTAATTTGGACTTGGATAGCATTCATGGGTGTGGTGTTCCTTTCCTCAAGTGGGGAAGTTCTAATTTTAAGCATCTCTACATCATGAGCTATGTTGTCCACCTTCAAAGAGAGACTATCTAATTTTTCTAGTTTCTCTTCTACACTCTTGTTGAAGGCTTTTTGAGAAGTGATAAAATCCTTAAGCATGCTCTGTAATTCAGAAGTGGAGTTTTTGGTGCTAGGATAATTGTTGTTGTTCCCATAGTTGTTGGATGGGAACGGTCTAGGATTGCTACCAAAATTAGTCCTATAAACATTGTTATTGAAGTTGTTCCTAGAAATAAAATTAACATCCACTTGCTCTCTTTCTTGAGAAACCAAAGAATTTAGAGGAGCATCATGAGGATGAATAGGAGCTTGCTTAGTAAGTAGAGTCATGACCATGTCAACCTTATCATTAAGGGAGGAGATCTCCTCAACAGAGTTTACCTTCCTACCTATTGGAGCTCTCTTGGTGTGCCATTGAGAATAATTTTTCATCATCTCATCCAATAGCTTTGTGGCAGCACCAAGTGTAGTTGACATAAAGGTTCCTCCCACGGCCGAGTCTAACAGATTCCGCGAGCTAAAGTTCAATCCTACATAGAAAGTTTGGATAACTATCCAAGTAGTCGAACCATGTGTAGGACAATTCTTAACAAGATATTTCATACGTTCCCAAGCTTGAGCAACATGTTCATTATCCAATTGCCTAAAATTCATAATGTTACTCCTCAACTGGATAATCTTAGCAGGCGGGTAATACTTCCCAATAAAAGCATCTTTGCACTTATCCCAACAATCTATGCTATTCCTAGGCAAAGATTGAAGCCACACTTTTGCTCCTCCTCTCAAGGAGAAAGGAAAAAAGCTTAAGTTTAACAACATCACCATCTACTTCTTTAAATTTTGCATATCACAGAGCTCAACAAAATTGTTCAAGTGCAAGGCAACATCATCTCTAGCACCGGAGAATTGATCTTTCATAACTAGGTTCAGCAAAGTAGGTTTAATCTCATAGGACATGGCTCCAGTGGCGGGAGCAGCAATAGGTGTGCAGATAAAGTCATTGTTGTTGTAACTAGTGAAGTTAGTGGAACCCATAGCAGCGGCAACAAGCAAGAGCAAAGCAACTAATTTTTTTGTGGTTTTTGGTATAAGATTCTAAAGCAAAAACTAAAAAGCAAATTAACAAGACTAAAAATCAAAGGTAAAAGATAGTGTGCAACTCCCCTATCTTTAACATTGGAGTCCCCGGCAACGGCGCCAGAAATTCGCTTGATGATGAGTTGATGGATATACTTCTCGCCCCTCGCTGGTTACCCCAAGTAAAAGGTGGAGATGTAGTCAGCAACAAATTTCCCTTACACAGAGACTGTAATGTTCATCGAACCAGGAGGACTCCTAGGCTCAACAAGTAGGTGTCTTCCACCCTGGCGCTAGCAGAAGGCATGGACCTGCACACAAAAAATAACTTTTCTCCCAACGAGTACAGAGAGGTTCTCAATTTCTCCGGCCTTGTAGTTTGCAAAGGATCAAAACACAAGCGGGAAGGTAATAGTGATTGCAACGGAAAAGTAAATGAAAGCGGTCAATGATGGAGGTGTAAACAATGATGGTGATATGGACTGGAGTCACATGATGTTCACTAGCGATGTCTCTCTCCCAAAAGACGATAAACAACTATGCTAGGGTAAACAAATCACAGTTGGAAAATTGACAGAATTATGATTGCACCGCAATGCTAATTATGCTCCTTGATAGTTAGAGGTTCAATAGTAATGGGCAGTACGCCAAGACAAGTAGACCGTTTATTCATCAACATCTACTTACTAATCATCCACCTTGAGATATCTATCCAGAACATCTCTCCGGTATTAAGTTGCGAGCCCCACCCAAAGTGCAAACTCAAAGCAACGGACAACTGCATTAACAAACTATGTGTAAGGTAAACAATCCTTGCAACCGTGGTCACAAGCACCGTTGTTTTCTCCCTGGTGGCACCAAGCACATCCCCTAGTCTCATGTTTCTGTCACTCAAGCTAGACATCGAGGGGCATGAACCCACAATCATGCATAACGCTCCCTCTTGGAGTTACAATCTACTAGTTGGCCAAAGCAATAAAAAGCAACGGAGAACATGCATGAATCACTAACGAACATAATATAAAAGGATAATCAAATATATAACTCATAACAATCTGAACATAATCTCATAATCCATTGGATCCCAACAAACTGAGCATAGCAATAGCAAGAGAATTACATAGATGCCTTGATTATGTAGTGCAGCTCACAAGGACTAAGCACTCAAGCTAGACTCGTGGTCCAAGGAGGACTACTCACGACACATCCGGGAAGCGTCCATGGCAGTGGAGAAGCTTCCGGAGGTCAATCCTCCCTCCGGCAGGGTGCCGGGAAGAGGTCTCTTGACGCTTTCAATCTCGGAAGCGCTGCGAAGCGGAACGATGGAGAAATTCATGATTCCAGAAAGTCTGTGAGGGTTTCCTCTTGGGATTCTAAATATAGGCCAAAGGAGGGCACCGGAGGAGGTGGGACCCACCCATCCGACCTCCTGGCGCGGCCTAGGGCTTGGCCCCCCTCTAGCCCTCCTTCGGTGATCTAGAAGCTTCTGTATCGCTGATTATATTTTTTTCTGGATTTTTTCGGGCTTCGGAAAATTGGGTAAAAGCCCTTGCAAAATAGATATCAGCAGATAGAAACTAGCACTTGGTGCACTAAGTTAGTAGGTTAGTCCAAATATGTGTAAAATGATATAATAGTGTAGCAAAACATATAACAATGTCACCCAAAAGATCATGGAACAAGCAGAAATTATAGATATGTTTGGGACGTATAACTAGACTAAAGCTTGCTCCTTTGGGGTACCTGATACGTCTCCAACGTATCTATAATTTTTGATGGTTTCATGCTATTATCTTGTCAAACTTTGGATGTTTTGTATGCCTTTTATATATTTTTTGGGACTAACTTATTAACTCAGTGCCAAGTGCCAGTTCCTGTTTTTTCCATGCTTTTGACCCCTTTCAGAGGAGGATTTTGAACGGAGTCCAAATGGAATGGAACTGCCAAAAAGATTTTTTTCTGAAACAGAAAAAGATCAGGAAGCCGGAGAAATCAGGGCAGGGGGCCTCCAGGGACCTCACAAGCCCTCATGGCGCGTCCAGGGGGCCCGCGCCACCCTGGCTTGTGGGCTCCCTGGGCGACCTGTGCCCTAGGTTTTGCGCCTATATATTCCCTAAAATCCCAGAAAAAATCAGGAGATCATCGAAAGTAGTTTTCCGCCACCGCAAGCTTCTGTCTCCGCAAGATCCCATCTGGGGCACGTTCTGGTACCCTGCCGGAGGCGGGATTCGAATACGGAGGGCTTCTTCATCAACACCATTACCTCTCCGATGATGCGTGAGTAGTTCACCATAGACCTACGGGTCCATAGCTTGTAGCTAGATGGCTTCTTCTCTCTCTTGGATCTTCAATACAAAGTTCTCCATGATCCTCATGGAGATCTATCTGATGTAATCTTGTTTTGCAGTGTGTTTGTCGAGATCCAATGAATTGTGGATTTATGATCAGATTATCTATGAATCTTATTTGAGTTTCTTCTGATCTCTCTTATGCATGATTTCATATCCTTGTAATTCTCTTCGATTTGTGGGTTTTGTCTGGCCAACTAGATCTATGATTCTTGCAATGGGAGAAGTGCTTGGTTTTGGGTTCATGTCGTGCGGTGACCTCACCCAGTGACAGAAGGGGTAGCGAGGCACGCATCGTGTTGTTGCCATCAAGGGTAAAAGATGGGGTTTTCATCATTGGTTTGAGATTATCCCTTTACATCATGTCATATTGCTTAAGGCGTTACTCTGTTCGTCATGAACTCAATACACTAGATGCATGCTGGATAGCGGTCGATGTGTGGAGTAATAGTAGTAGATGCAGAAAGTATCGGTCTACTTGTCTCGGACGTGATGCATATATGTATGATCATTGCCTTAGATATCGTCATGACTTTGCGCGGTTCTATCAATTGCTCGACAGTAATTTGTTCACCCACCGTAATACTTGCTATTTTGAGAGAAGCCTCTAGTGAACACTATGGCCCCCGGGTATACTCCACACCATATTTTCAGCCTTACACTTTTTACTTCGTTGCACTTTCCGCCTTCAGATCTCACTTTGCAATCAATCTTGAAGGGATTGACAACCCCTTTAAAGCGTTGGGTGCAAGCTCTTTTGTGTTTGCGCACGTACTCTGGACTTGACGAGATTCTCCTATTGGATTGATACCTTGGTTCTCAAACCGAGGTAAATACTTACTGCTCCTGTGCTGGATCACCCTTTCCTCTTCAAGGGAAAAACCAACGCAAGCCCAGTCTCCGTCAACGTGTCAATTTCTGGCGCTGTTGTCTGTTGTTGTAGCAGAAGAATGTTTGGCGCCGTTGCCGGGGAGGATCAAGTCAAGAACTCATCCAAGTAAGTGTCGCAAACTCATCGTTTGCATTTACTTTTTTTAGCCTCTCGTTTTCCTCTCCCCCACTTCTGAAAAACAAAAATTACAAAAAAACATTTGCCTTTTTCGTTTGCCTTTCCTTTGCTTGTGTGCTATGTGCCTTCAATATGCTTGCTTCTTCGCTTGCCGGAAATCTAGTGATATGGATCCTCACCCACTTGCTAATCTCTTTAAGAGATCCACTTATGTGGAACCAATTGCTAGTGAGTTGAGTGCACTTGACTTTCTCTATGGAGTTTTGCTTGAGATGCGTGAATCTGAAAATCGTGATGAAGAAATTTATGAAATGATTCACGAGGGCTCCTTGAATGAAAAGTATGATTGCAATGATTTCATTATAAATTCAATTAATGACAATCATGCTAAAAATATGCAAAACCCTAAGCTCGGGGATGCTAGTTTTGCTATGTCCACTACTTGTTTCAATGATATTTGCAATAATATTGAAAGTGGGTTTGGAGAAGTCATGACTTTAGTTGATGATAATCCCACTATTTTTGAAGAGCGTCAACTTTGCATGCATGTGGATCATGAAAAGAATATCTTTTGTGATAGCTATTTTGTTTAATTCAATTATGATCCCACATGTAATTGCTATGAGAGAGGAAAATATTGTGGTAGAAACTTTCATGTTACCAAATTACCTCTCGTTATGTGGACATTGTTATTGTCTCTTTCTTCTTCCTTGCATATGGCAACTATTGGTTGTCTTGACAATCTGTTTTCCTATAAAATGCCTATGCATAGGAAGTATGTTAGACTTAGATGTGATTTTCACAAGCTTTATGATGCTCTCGTTGTGCTTCAATTCTTGTCTTTTGTGTGAGCATCATTGATTTATCAATGCCTAGCTAAGGGCATTAAACAATAGCGCTTGTTGGGAGGCAACCCAATGAATTTATCTTTTTTTCTGTTTTGTTGCGTTCACGCCATCATAATTCTGTTATGATAGTGTCTTTTGTGTTTCTTTTTGTGTTTGAGCCAAGCAAAACCTTTATGACTAGTCTTGGTGATGGTTGTTTGATCCTGCTGGAAAAAGACAGAAAATTTTCACTCACGAGATGATTTTTCATTTTTATTCAGAAAGAGCTTTTGAGTTGATTCTTTTTTATGCTGGTTGATATGCCTTTTGCCCAGGCAGTCATAATTTTTCAGAATTTTTGAGGTACCAGAAGTATACGAAGTATGCAGATTGCTACAGACTGGTATGTTTTTGACAGATTCTATTTTTGTTGAGTTGGTTGCTTGTTTTGATGAAACTATGGTTAGTATCGGGGGGTACTAGCCATGGAAAAGTGAGATTACAGTAGCCCAACACCAATATAGATAGAATTCAAGTTTGCTACAGTACCAAAAGAGGTGGTAGTTAGTTTTCTTGTGCTAATGATATCACGAGTTTCTGTTTAAGTTTTGTGTTGTGAAGTTCTCAAGTTTTGGGTGATGTCCTCATGGACAAATAGATAAGGAGTGCAAAGATCTCAAGCTTGGGGATGCCCAAGGCATCCCAAGCCAAATTCAAGGACACCAAAGAGCCTAAGCTTGGGGTTGCCCCGGGAAGGCATCCCCTCTTTCGTCTTCAATCCATCGGTAACATTACTTGGAGCTCTATTTTTATTCACCACATGATATGTGTTTTTCTTGGAGCGTCTTGTATCGTAGGAGTCTTTTCTTTTTGTTGTGTCACAATCATCCTTGATGCACACCTTTTTGATAGAGAGAGACATGCACTCATCGTGATTTTGCTAGAATGCTCATAGTGCTTCACTTATATCTTTTGAGCTAGATGATTTTTTTCTATGTGCTTCACTTATATCTTTTAGAGCACGGCGGTGCGTGACTTGGTAGTTGGCTTATGCTATGAAAGTAGTCCCAAAGGTGATAGGTACCCAAAGAGGATATAAAAACCTCCATCTTCATGTGCATTGAGTAGAAAGAGAAGTCTTGATTCCTCTCAATTAGTTCTGAGACGTGGATTCTGTAATATTAAGAGTTAGGTTAGTAGGGTGTTGTGAATCTAGAAATACTTGTGTTGAAGTTAGTGATTCCCGTAGCATGCATGTGTGGTGAACCGCTATGTTAGGAATTCGGAGCATAATTGATCTATTGATTGTCATCCTTTGTGTTGAGGTTGGGATCGCGTGATAGTTAACACCTACCAAACCTTCCCCTAGGAGTATGCGTTTAGCACTTTGTTTCGAATACTAATAAAAACTTCCGCAACAAGTATGTGAGTTCTTCATGACTAATGTGAGTCCTTGGTATAGATGCACTTTTACCTTCCACCTTTGCTAGCCTCTCTAGTGCCGCGCAACTTCCGTCGGTACACAAACCTACCATATGCCTTCCTCAAAGCAGCCACCATACCTACCTACTATGGCATTTTCATAGCCATACCGAGATATATTTCCATGCAACTCCCACCGTTCCGTCTCATGACTTGTGTCGTCACTCTCATATTGCCATTGCATGATCGTAAGATAGCAAGCGAGATATTTCAACGTCATACGCCAAGCTAGATCATTGCACATCCCGGTACACTGCCAGAGGAATTTCCTATAGAGTCATCATCGTTCTAAGCTTTGAGCTGTGAGTAAATAAAAGTGTGATGATCATCATTAGAGCATTGTCCCGTGTGAGGAAATAAAAAAAAGAGTCCAAAGAGCCCAAATAAAAAAAGAAAAAAAAAGAGGCCAAGAGCCCAAACAAAAAAATATATAATAAAAAAAGAGAGAAAAAGAGAGAAGGGACAATGCTACTATCTTTTTCCACACTTGTGCTTCATAATAGCACCATGTTCTTCATGATTGAGAGCTTCTTGCTTTGTCACTACCATATGCTAGTGAGAACCTTCATTATATAACTTGGCTTGTATATTCCAATGATGGGCTTCCTCAAATTGCCCTAGGTCTTCGTGAGCAAGTGATACGTCTCCAACGTATCTATAATTTTTGATGGTTTCATGCTATTATCTTGTCAAACTTTGGATGTTTTGCATGCCTTTTATATATTTTTTGGAACTAACTTATTAACTCAGTGCCAAGTGCCAGTTCCTGTTTTTCCATGTTTTTGACCCCTTTCAGAGGAGATTTTGAAACGGAGTCCAAACGAAAGAAAATCCCTGAAAAGATTTTTTTTGGAACGGAAGAAGATCGGGGAGCTTGGGGGCTAAGGCAGGGGATCCCCAGGGGGCCCACAAGCCCCCACCCCGCGGCCAGGGGGGCCGCGCCATCTAGGCTTGTGGGCCCCCTGGACGCCCTTTTCCCTAGGACTTTCGCCTATATATTCCCATAAATTCCAGAAAAAATCAGGAGATCATCGAAAGTACTTTTCCGCCGCCGCAAGCTTCTGTCTCCGCAAGATCCCATCTGGGGCACGTCCTGGTGCCTGTCGGAGGGGGGATTCGGATACGGAGGGCTTCTACATCAACACCATGACCTCTCCGATGATGCGTGAGTAGTTCACCATATACATACTGGTGCATAGCTAGTAACTAGATGGCTTCTTCTCTCTCTTGGATCTTCAATACAAAGTTCTCCATGATCTTCATGGAGATCTATCCGATGTAATCTTCTTTTGCGGTGTGTTTGTCGAGATCCGGTGAGTTGTGGATTTATGATCAGATTATCGATGAATCTTATTTGAGTTTCTTCTGATCTCTCTTATGCATGATTTCATATCCTTGTAATTCTCTTCAAGTTGTGGGTTTTGTTTGGCCAAGTAGATCTTAGATTCTTGCAATGGGAGAAGTGCTTGGTTTTGGGTTCATACCATGCGGTGACCTCACCCAGTGACAGAAGGGGTAGCGAGGCACGCATCATGTTTTTGCCATCAAGGGTAAAAAGATCGGGTTTTCATCATTGGTTTGAGATTATCCCTCTACATCATGTCATCTTGCTTAAAGCGTTACTTTGTTCGTCATGCACTCAATACACTAGATGCATGCTGGATAGCGGTCGATGTGTGGAGTAATAGTAGTAGATGCAGAAAGTATCAGTCTACTTGTCTCGGACGTGATGCATATATGTATGATCATTGCCTTAGATATCGTCATGACTTTGCGCGGTTCTATCAATTGCTCGGCAGTAATTTGTTCACCCACCGTAATACTTGCTATTTTGAGAGAAGCCTCTAGTGAACACTATGGCCCCCGGGTCTACTCCACACCATATTTTCAGCCTTACACTTTTTGCTTCGTTGCACTTTTCGCCTTCAGATCTCACTTTGCAATCAATCTTGAAGGGATTGACAACCCCTTTAAAGCGTTGGTTGCAAGCTCTTTTGTGTTTGCACAGGTACTCCGGACTTGACGAGATTCTCCTACTGGATTGATACCTTGGTTTTCAAACTGAGGGAAATACTTACTGCTCCTCTGCTGCATCACCCTTTCCTCTTCAAGGGAAAAATCAACGCAAGCCCAGTTTCCATCAACGTGTCAATTTCTGGCGCTGTTTTCTATTGGCGTAGCAGTACCATAAGCCAAAGTTTGGGGTATGAGCCAAATATCGAAAGATTTGTTTGACTACCGCATAGCGGCTTTCCTTTGGTGCGGATTGAAACCGTGCACATATTCCCACACTCTGCATGATATCGTGTCTAGATGCACAAAGGTAAAGCAAGGATCCAATCATGGAGCAATATACCTTTTGATCCACGGCTTTACCATTGGGATCACTGTCGAGCTTGCATTTGGTTGGCATGGGAAACTTGACTGGATTGACGTCCTCGAGCTCGAACCTCTTGAGCATGTCTTGAGTGTATTTGGCTTGTTTGATGAAGGATCCTTCTCTTCCTTGTTTGATTTCAAACCCGAGAAAGAACTTTAACTCTCACATCATTGACATCTCAAACTTCTCGGTCATTAGTGCAGCAAACTCTTCATTGAAAGAAGTGTTAGGAGAACCAAATATAATATCATCAACATATAGTTGGCATATGAACATATCACCTTTGACCTTCTTGGTAAAAGGAGTGGGATCAATTTTCCCAATATCAAACCCACAATCTTGCAACAACTCAGTAAGGTACTCATACCACACACGTGGGGCTTGTTTAAGACCGTAGAGTGCCTTCCTGAGTTTATATACATGAGTGGGGAACTTGGGATCCTCGAATTCCGAGGGTTGTTTAACATATACCAACTCATTTAGTGGACCATTAAGAAAAGCACTCTTCACATCCATTTGTTGCAATTTAAAGTCATGATGAGAATAAAAATCAAGTAACATGCGAATAGATTCAAGACGAGCAATAGGAGCAAAGGTTTCACCATAATTGATACCCTCGACTTGGGAGTAGCCTTGCGCCACCAGTCTTGCCTTGTTTCAAATGACAACACCATTTGCATCCTGCTTGTTCTTGAAGATCCATTTGGTTCCAATGACATTATGTTCCTCTGTTGGCCTTGGCACTAATTACCAAACTTGTTTGTGCTCGAAGTTGTTAAGTTCATCATGCATAGCTTCAAGCCAATCCCCATCATCGAGCGCATCATGTACCTTTTGGGGTTAAACACACGAAACAAACGTGTGATGCATACAAGAGTTTGATAATTGTTGACGAGTGGTTAACCCTCTATTGAAGCTGCCAAGCACATTCTTGAAGATATGTTGTCGAACTCGAAGCCTTTTGGCTATCCTGGCAGCACGATGCTTCATGACTTCCCTACTTGATAATTGAGGGGGTTCTTCTTGAACACTTTGGGCACCGTCTTGAGCTTGCTCACTAGATTTCCCTTGATCTTGTGGTTGCACTTGATCTTGGGGTTCCACTTGATCTTGAGAAGGCTCGGAATCTGGAGCATGATCTTGGACATCATTTGGTGCGACACCATCTTCATGAGGTAGATCTTGTCCTTGATCAGGTTCGTCGGGTTGAAGGCCTTAACTTTGTTCTTCGGAAGTGTGTGGGTCTAGCGAGGGTGATGGCTCCACTTGAGTAGAGCATTGTGTTGGGTAACGTAGCATAAATTCAAAAAAATTCCTTCGCCATATCCAGATCTTCCTATGGAGAGACCTGCAACGAGAGAGGAGAGAGTGCATCTTCATACCTATGAAGATTGCTAAGCGGAAGCGTTGCTAGAACGCGGTTGATGGAGTCGTACTCGCGGCGATTCAGATTGCGGTGTGATTCCGATCTAGTGCCGAACCACGGCACCTCCGCGTTCAACACACATGCAGCGCGGTGACGTCTCCCGCACCTTGAACCAGCAAGGAGGAGGGAGAGGTTGGGGAAGATCTCCGGAAGCACGACGGCATGGTGTCAATGGAGAGACGAGGTCTCCCGGCAGGGCTTCGCCAAGCACCGTGGGAGAGGAGGAAGAAAAAGAGCAGGGTTGCACCGAGAGAGAGATGGAAAATGTGTCTCGAATGGCCAAACCCCTCGCTATATATAGGGTGAAGGGAGGGTGGCACCCCCTTTAGGGTTTCCCCCTTTGAGGGGGGCGGCAGCCCTAGATGGGGAAAGGGTGGCGGCCAGGAAGGGAGGAGGGGGTGGAGCGCCCCCTGGTGGGCCTTAGGCCCACCTACGCTAGGGTTCCCCCCCCCCTTCCCCCTCTTAGGCGCCATGGGCCAGGTGTGGGGGCGCACCAGCCCACCCAGGGGCTGGTTTCCTCTCATACTTGGCCCATGTAGCCTCCTGGGGCTGGTGGCCTCTCCCGGTGGGCCTCCGTAACCCTTCTGGTGGTCCCGGCAATTTGCTGGTGGTGCCCGAAACATTTTCGGCGTCCAAACCCATCCAACCTATATATCAATCTTTACCTCCGGAACATTCCGGAGCTCCTCGTGACGCCCGGGATCTCAACCGAGACTCCGAAAAACCTTCGGTAACCTTGTATAACAATTCCCTATAACCCTAGCGTCATCGAACCTTAAGTGTGTAGACCCTACGGGTTCGGGAGGCATGCAAACATGACCGAGACATCTCTCCGGTCAATAACCATCAGCAGGGTTTAGATAACCATGGTGTCTCCCACATGTTCCACGATGATCTCATCGGATGAACCACGATGTCAAGGATTCAATCAATCCCGTATAGAATTCCCTTTGTCTGTCAGTATAGAACTTGCCCAAGATTCGATCGTCGGTATACCTATACCTTGTTCAATCTCGTTACCGGTAAGTCTCTTTACTCGTTCCGTAGCACGTCATCATGTGACTAACTCCTTTGTCACATTGAGCTCATGATGATGTTCTACCGAGTGGGCCCAGAGATACCTCTCCGTCAAACGAGGTGACAAATCCCGATCTCGATTCGTACCAACCCAACAGACACTTTCGGAGATACCCGTAGTGCACCTTTATAGTCACCCAGTTATGTTGTGACGTCTGATACACTCAAAGCACTCCTACGATATCCGGGAGTTGCACAATCTCACGGTCGAAGGAAAAGACACTTGACATTAGAAAAGCTTTAGCATATGAACAAAACGATCTAGTGCTATGCTTAGGATTGGGTCTTGTGCATCACATCATTCTCCCAATGATGTGATCCCGTTATCAATGACATCTAATGTCTATGATCAGGAAACCATGATCATCTATTGATCAACGAGCTAGCCAACTAGAGGCTTGCTAGGGACACATTGTGATCTATTTAGTCACACATGTATCATTGCTTCCTGTTAATACAATTATAGCATGGACAATAGACGATTATCATGAACGAGGAAATATGATAATAACCATTTTATTATTGCCTCTAGGGCATATTTCCAACAGTCTCCCACTTGCACTAGAGTCAATAATCTAGTTCACACCACTATGTGATTGCAATGAATTCAACACCCATATAGTTCTGGGGTTCCATCATGTCTTGCTTGTGAGAGAGGTTTATAGTCAACGGGTCTGAACCTTTCAGATCCGTGTGTGCTTTACAAATCTCTACGTCATTCTATAGATGCTACTACGCCCCATCTGGAACCATACCAAATGATTGCTCCACTATACGAATCCGGTTTACTACTCATAGTCCTTCGGATTAGTGACAAAGCTTGCATCGACGTATCTCCTTTACGACAAATTCTTTAATCACCTCCATAATTGAGAAAAATTCTTTAGTCCATTAGTTACTAAGGATAACTTCGACCATTGTCCAGTGATCCATTCCTGGTTCACTCTTGTACCCCACGACTGACTCATGGCAAGGCACGCTTTAAGTGTTGTACATAGCATAGCATACTTGTAAAGCCTACGGCTGATGCATAGGGGACGACATTCGTCCTTTCTCTTTCTTCTGCCGTGGTCGGGCTTTGAGTCGTACTCAAATTTACACCTTGCAACATAGCCAAGAACTCCTTCTTTGGTGATCTATTTTGAACACCTTCAAAAACTTGTCAAGGCATGCATTTCGTTGAAAGTTCCATTAAGCACTTTGATCTATATTTATAGATCTTGATGCTCAACTCTCAAGTAGCTACATCTAGGTTTTCCTTTGAAAACAAAACTCCTTTCAAACAACCCTTTATGCCTTGCAGAAATTCTACATTATTTCCGATCAACAGTATGTCAACCACATATATTCATCAGAAATTCTATAGTGCTCCCACTCACCTTTTGGAAATGCAAGTTTCTTACAAACTTTGTATAGAACCAAAAACTTTGATCATCTCATCAAAGTGTATATTCCAACTCCGAGATGCTTGCTCCAGTCCATAGAAGGATCGCTGGAGCTTTGCATACTTGTTAGCACCTTTTAGGATCGACGAAATCTTCTCGTTATATCACATACAACCTTTCCTCAAGGAAACCGTCGAGGAAACAATATTTTGACATCCTATCTGCAATATTTCATAAATGATGCAGCAACTGCTAACATAATTTCAACATACTTTCAGCATCACTACGAGTGAGAAAATCTCATCGTAGTCAACTCTTTGAACTTTGTCGAAAACACCTTTGCGACAAGTCGAGCTTTCTTAATGTTGACTTTTCACCATCATCGTCTGTCTTCCTTTTAAAGATCCATTCACAGTTAATAGTCTTATGACCATCAAGTGGTTCCTCCAAAGTCTATACTTTGTTTTTCATACATGGATCCTCTCTCGGATTTCATGGCCTCCAGCCATTTGTCGCAATCCGGGTCCACCATCGCTTCTCCATATCTCGTAGGTTCATTGTTTTCCAACAACATGACCTCTAAGATAGGATTACCATACCACTCTATAGTAGTACGCATCCTTGTCCGCCTACGAGGGTTTTGGTAGTGATTTGATCCGAAACTTCATGATCACCATCATAACCTTCCACTTCAATTCGTGTAGGCGCCATAGGAACAACTTCATGCGCCCTGCCATACACCTGTTGAAGTGATGGTTCAATAACCTCATCAAGTATCAACCATACTCCCACTCAACTCTTTCGAGAGAAACCTTTCCTCGAGAATGGACACGTTTCTAGAAGCAAACACTTTTGCTTCCGGATCTGAGATAGGAGGTATACCCAACTGTTTTGGGTGTCCTATGAAGATGCATTTATCCGCTTTGGGTTCGAGCTTATCCGGCTGGAATTCTTTCACATAAGCATCGCAGGCCCAAACTCTTAAGAAATGACAGCTAAGGTTTCTCTAAACCATAGGTCATACGGTGTCATCTCAACGGAATTGAGTGGTGCCCTATTTAAAGTGAATGCGGTTGTCTCTAATGCCTAACCCATAAACGATAGTGGAAATTTGATAAGAAATATCACAGTATGCACTATATCTAATAGTGCACGATTATGACATACGGACACACCATCAGACTATGGTGTTCCAGGTGGCATGACTTGTGAAACATTTTTCACGTGAAACAATTTTCACCTTGTCTTAAACGTTTACCAAACTCGTAACTCAGATATATATGATTACCTCCACGATCACATCGTAGACATATTATCCTCTTGTCACGATGATCTTCAACTTCACTCTGAAATTACTTGAACCTTTTTCAATAATTCAGACGTGTGTTTCATCTAGTAAATACACTAGTATCTACTCAAATCATTTGTGAAGTATGAACATAATGATATCCACTGCATGCCTCAGTACTCATCGGACTGCACACATCAAAATTTATTACTTCCAACAAGTCACATTCTTGTTCCATCTCACTGGAAAAAGAGGTCATCAGTCATCTTGCCCATGTGGTATGAGTTGCATGTCTCAAGTGATTCAAAAATCAAGTGAGTCAAACGATCCATCCGCATGGAGTTTCTTCATGCGTTTATACCAACACGCATGGTTTGCATGTCTCAAACATTTCAAAAATGAGTGAGTACAAACATCCATCAGCATGGAGCTTCTTCTTGCATTTTATACCAATATGACTCAAGAAGTAGTGCCACAAGTAAGTGGTACTATCATTACTACTTTGTACCTTTTGGCAACAATATTATGAACATGTGTATCACTACGATCGAGATTCAATAAACCATTCATTCTAGGTGCAAGACCATTTAAGGTATCATTCAAGTAAATAGAATAACCATTATTCTCTTTAGATGAATGATCATTTTTGTCATTAACATAATCCAATCATGTCTATGCTCAACGCAAACACCAAATAACAATTATTTCGGTTTAACACCAATCTCGATGGTAGAGGGAGCGTGCGATGTGTGATCATATCAACCTTGGAAACACTTCCAACACACATACTCACCTCACTTTTAGCTAGTCTCTGTTTATTCTGTAGCTTTTATTTCGAGTTACTAATACTTAGCAACCGAACCGGTATCTAATACCCTGGTGCTACTAGGAGTACTAGTAAAGTACACATCAATATCATGTATATCCAATATACTTTTGTCGACTTTGCGAGCCTTCTCAACTACCAAGTGTCTAGGGTAGTTCCTCTTCAGTGATTGTTCCCCCCATTACAGAAGCACTTAGTCTCGGGTTTGGGTTCAACCTTGGGTCTCTTCACTAGAGCAGCAACTGATTTGCATTTAATGAAGTATCCCTTCATAAAACTAGCAGTGTCACAAAGCATCAACAATTGATGCTCCTTTTCGATTTATACTTTCGTGGTGTCAAACATCACGAATAGCTCAAGGATCATCATACCCATCATTGATATGTTATAGTTCATCACGAAGCTCTAGTAGCTTGGTGACAATGACTTTGGAGAACTATCACTGTCTCATCTGGAAGATCAACTCCCACTCGATTCAAGCGATTGTAGTACTCACACAATCTGAGCACATGCTCAATGATTTAGCTCTTCTCCTTTACTTTTGCAGATAAAGAATCTTGTCAGAGGTCTCATACCTCTCAACAAGGGCACGAGCATGAAATCCAAATTTCATCTCTTGGATCATCACGTATGAACTGCGACGTTCGAAACGTCTTTAATGCCTTAATTCTAAGTCGTTTAAGCAATATGCACTGAACTATCATGTAGTTATCAAAAACGTGTATGTCTGACGTTCGCAACATCCATAGATCACGCTTGGGGTTCAGCACACCGAGTGGTGCATTAAGCACATAAGCCTTCTGTTTAGCAATGAGGACAGTCCTCAGTTAACGGACCGAGTCCGCATAATTGCTACTTATATCTTTCAACCATATTTTCTCTAGGAATGTATCAAATACCGTAGAGCTATAGCGTAAGTTACAACATAATTTTCAAAGACCTATGTGACTATGTTCATGATAATTAAGTTCATCTGACGAACTCCCACTTAGATCGACATCCCTCTAGTCATCCAAGTCTTACACGGTCCACGTCGACTAGCCCATGTCCGATCATCACGTGAGACGGACTAGTCATCAATGGTGAGCATCTCCATGGTGATCGTATCAACCATACGACTCATGTTCGACCTTTCGGTCTCCTGTATTCGAGGCCATGTATGTACATGCTAGGCTCGTCGAGTCAACCTAAGTGTTCTGCGTGTGTAAATCTGGCTTACACCCGTTGTATGCGAACGTTAGAATCTATCACACCCGGTCATCACGTGGTTCTTCGAGATAACGATCCTTGCAACGGTGCACAATTAGGGGAATACGTTCTTGAAATTTTATGAGCGATCATCTTATTATGCTACCGTCGTTCTAAGCAATAAGATGAAAAACATGATAAACATCACATTTAATCATATACTGACATGACATGGCCATTATCATCTTTGCTCCTTCGATCTCCGTCTTCGGGCATTGCATGATCATCATTGTCACCGGCGTGACACAATGATCTCCATCATCATGATCTCCATCATCATGTCTCCATGAAGTCGTCATGCCAACTACTACTACTACCACTACTATAGCTAACCGTTAGCAATGAAGTAAAAGTAGTAAATACATGGTGTTGCATCTCATACAGTAAATTAAGACAACTCCTATGGCTCCTGCCGGTTGTCATACTCATCGACATGCAAGTCGTGAATCCTATTACAAGAACATGATCATCTCATACATCATACATGTAACATCACAACTTTTGGCCATATCACATCACATGTCAAACTCTGCAAAAACAAGGTAGACATCCTCTAATTGTTGTTGCAAGTTTTACGTGGCTGATTTGGGTTTCTAGCAAGAACGCCTTCTTACCTACGTGATAGCCACAACGATGATATGCCAAAACTATTTACCCTTCATATGGACCCTTTTCATAAAATCGAATCCGGCTAGAGTGAGAGAGAGAGACACCCGCTAGCCACCTTATGCACCTAGTGCATGTTGGTCGGTGGAACCTGTCTCACGTAAGCGTACGTGTAAGGTCGGTCCGGGCCGCTTCATCCCACAATACCGCCGGAAAAGAATAAGACTAGTAGCGGCAAGGAATTAACAAAACCATCGCCCACAACCTTTTTCTGTTCTACTCGTGCATAGAATCTACGCATAGAAAACTTGGATCGGATGCCACTATTGGGTAACGTAGCATAAATTCAAAAAAATTCCTATGCCATATTCAGGTCTTCCTATGGAGATACCAGCAACGAGAGAGGGGAGAGTGCATCTTCATACCTTTGAAGATCGCTAAGAGGAAGGGTTGCTAGAACGCGGTTGATGGAGTCGTACTCGCGGCTATTCAGATCGCGGTGTGATTCCGATCTAGTGCCGAACCACGGCACCTCCGTGTTCAACACACGTGCAGCCTGGTGACGTCTCCTGCACCTTGAACCAGCAAGGAGGAGGGAGAGGTTGGGGAAGATCTCCGGCAGCATGACGGAGTGGTGTCGATGGAGAGACGAGGTCTTCCGGCAGGGCTTCGCCAAGCACCGTGGGAGAGGAGGAAGAAGAAGAGCAGGGCTGCGCCGAGAGAGGGATGGAAAACCGTGTCTCCAATGCCCAAAACCCTCGCTATATATAGGGGGAAGGGAGGGTGGAGCCCCCTTTAGGGTTTCCCCTTTTAGGGGGGGCGGCGGCCCTAGATGGGGAAAGGGTGGCGGCCAGGAAGGGAGGAGGGGGTGGCGCACCCCCTGGTGGGCCTTAGGCCCACCTGCGCTAGGGTCCCCCCCCTTCCCCCTCTTAGGCGCCATGGGCCAAGTGTGGGGGCGCACTAGCCCACCCAGGGGTTGGTTCCCTCTCACACTTGGCCCATGTAGCCTCCTGGGGCTGGTGGCCTCTCCCGATGGGCCTCCGGAACCCTACCGGTGGTCCCGACACTTTGCCAGTGGTACCCGAAACATTTCCGACGTCCAACCCATCCAACCTATATATCAATCTTTACCTCCGGACCATTCCGTAGCTCCGCGTGACATCCGGGATCTCATCCGAGACTACGAACAACCTTAGGTAACCTCGTATAACAATTCCCTATAACCCTAGCATCATCGAACCTTAAGTGCGTAGACCCTACGGGTTCGGGAGGCATGCACACATGACCGAGACATCTCTCTGGCCAATAACCATCAGCGGGGTCTAGATACCCATGGTGGCTCCCACATGTTCCACGATGATCTCATCGGATGAACCACGATGTCAAGGATTCAATCAATTTCGTATACAATTCCCTTTGTCTATCGGTATTGAACTTGCCCGAGATTCGATCGTCGGTATACCTTTACCTTGTTCAATCTCGTTACCGGTAAGTCTCTTTACTTGTTCCGTAGCACGTCATCCTGTGACTAACTCCTTAGTCACATTGAGCTCATGATGATGTTCTACCGAGTGGGCCCAGAGATACCTCTCCGTCACACGGAGTGACAAATCCTGATCTCGATTCGTACCAACCCAACACACACTTTCGGAGATACCCGTAGTGCACCTTTATAGTCACCCAATTATGTTGTGACTTTGATACACTCAAAGCTCTCCTATGATATCCGAGGGTTGCACAATCTCATGGTCGAAGGAAAAGACACTTGACATTAGAAAATCTTTAGCATATGAACAACACGATCTAGTGCTATGCTTAGGATTGGGTCTTGTGCATCACATCATTCTCCCAATGATGTGATCCCGTTATCAATGACATCTAATGTCTATGATCAGGAAACCATGATCAACTATTGATCAACGAGCTAGCCAACTAGAGGCTTGCTAGGGACACATTGTGATCTATTTATTCACACATCTATTACTGTTTCCTGATAATAAAATTATAGCATGAAGAATAGGCGATTCTCATGAACGAGGAAATACGATAATAACCATTTTATTATTGCCTCTAGGGCATATTTCCAACAGTCTCCCACTTGCACTAGAGTCAATAATCTAGTTCACATCACTATGTGATTGCAATGAATTCAACACCCATACAGTTCTGGGGTTTGATCATGTCTTGCTTGTGAGAGAGGTTTATAGTCAACGGGTCTGAACCTTTCAGATCCGTGTGTGATTTACAAATCTCTACGTCATTCTATAGATGCTACTACGCCCCATCTGGAACCATTCCAAATGATTGCTCCACTATACGAATCCGGTTTACTACTCATAGTCCTCCGAATTAGTGACAAAGCTTGCATCGACGTAACTACTTTACGACGAACTCTTTAATCACCTCCATAATTGAGAAAAATTCTTTAGTCCATTAGTTACTAAGGATAACTTCGACCGTTGTCCAGTGATCCATTCCTGGATCACTCTTGTACCCCACGACTGACTCATGGCAAGGCACGCTTTAAGTGTTGTACATAGCATAGCATACTTGTAAAGCCTACGGCTGATGCATAGGGGACGACATTCGTCCTTTCTCTTTCTTCTGCCGTGGTCGTGCTTTGAGTCGTACTCAAATTTACACCTTGCAACATAGCCAAGAACTCCTTCTTTGGTGATCTATTTGAACACCTTCAAAAACTTGTCAAGGCATGCATTTCGTTGAAAGTTCCATTAAGCACTTTGATATATATTTATAGATCTTGATGCTCAACTCTCAAGTAGCTACACTTCAATTGGTGTAGGCGCCACAGGAACAACTTCATGCGCCCTGCCATACACTGGTTAAAGTGATGGTTGAATAACCTCATCAAGTATCCACCACACTCCCACTCAACTCTTTCGAGAGAAACCTTTCCTAGAGAAAGGACTCATTTCTACAAGAAAACACTTTTGCTTCCGGATCTGAGATAGGAGGTATACCCAACTGTTTTAGGTGTCCTATGAAGAAGCATTTATCCTCTTTCGGTTCGAGCTTATCCGGCTGAAACTCTTTCACATAAGCATCGTAGATCCAAACTCTTAAGAAATGACAGCTAAGGTTTCTCTAAACCATAGTTCATATGGTGTCATCTCTACGGAATTGAGTGGTGCCCTATTTAAAGTGAATGCGGTTGTCTCTAATGCCTAACCCATAAACGATAGTGGTAATTTGATAAGAAATATCATAGTATGCACTATATCTAATAGTTCCCGATTATGACATACGGACACACCATCAGACTATGGTGTTCGAGGTGGCATGAGTTGTGAAACATTTTTCACGTGAAACAATTTTCACCTTGTCTTAAACGTTTACCAAACTCGTAACTCAGATATATATGATTACCTCCACGATCACATCGTAGACATATTATCGTCTTGTCACGATGATCTTCAACTTCACTCTGAAATTACTTGAACCTTTTTCAACAATTCAGACGTGTGTTTCATCAAGTAAATACACCAGTATCTACTCAAATCATTTGTGAAGTATGAACATAATGATATCCACTGCGTGCCTCAGTACTCATCGGACTGCACACATCAAAATGTATTACTTCCAACACGTCACATTCTTGTTCCATCTCACAGGAAAAAGAGGTCTTCAGTCATCTTGCCCATGTGGTACGATTTGGATGTCTCAAGTGATTCAAAAATCAAGTGAGTCAAACGATCCTTCCGCATAGAGTTTCTTCATGCGTTTATACCAACAGGCATGGTTTGCATATCTCAAACGTTTCAAAAATGAGTGAGTACAAAGATCCATCAGCATGGAGCTTCTTGATGCATTTTATACCAATATGACTCAAGCAGCAGTGCCACAAGTAAGTGGTACTATCATTACTACTTTGTATCTTTTGGCAACAAGATATGAACATGTGTATCACTACGATCGAGATTCAATAAACCATTCATTCTAGGTGCAAGACCATGTAAGGTATCATTCAAGTAAATAGAATAACCATTATTCTCTTTAGATGAATGATCATTTTTGCCATTAACATAATCCAATCATGTCTATGCTCAACGCAAACACCAAATAACAATTATTTAGGTTTAACACTAATCTCGATGGTAGAGGGAGCGTGCGATGTGTGATCATATCAACCTTGGAAACACCTCCAACACACATCGTCACCTCGCTTTTAGCTAGTCTCTGTTTATTCGGTAGCTTTTATTTCGAGTTACTTATACTTAGCAACCGAACCGGTATCTAATACCCTGATGCTACTAGGAGTACTAGTAAAGTACACATCAATATCATGTATATTGAATATACTTTTGTCGACTTTGCCAGCCTTCTCATCTACCAAGTGTCTAGGGTAGTTCCTCTTCAGTGACTGTTCCCCTCATTACAGAAGCACTTAGTCTCGGGTTTGGGTTCAACCTTGGGTCTCTTCACTAGAGCAGCAACTGGTTTGCGTTTAATGAAGTATCCCTTCATAAAACTAGCGGTTTCACAAACCATCAACAATTGATGCTGCTTTTCAATTTCTACTTCCGCGGTGTCAAACATCACGAATAGCTCAAGGATCATCATATCCATCCTTGATATGTTATAGTTCATCACGAAGCTCTAGTAGCTTGGTGTCAATGACTTTGGAGAACTATCACTATCTCATCTGGAAGATCAACTCCCACTCAATTCAAGCGATTGTAGTACTCACACAATCTGAGCACATGCACAATGATTGAGCTCTTCTCCTTTACTTTTGCAGACCAAGAATCTTGTCGGAGGTCTCATACCTCTCAACAAGGGCACGAGCATGAAATCCCAATTTCATCTCTTGGATCATCACGTATGTCCTACGACGTTCGAAACGTCTTTAACGCCTTAATTGTAAGTCGTTCAAGCAATATGCATTGAACTATCATGTAGTTATCAAAAACGTGTATGTTGGATGTTCGCAACATCCTGATAACCCACAAGTATAGGGGATCGCAACAGTTTTCGAGGGTAGAGTATTCAACCCAAATTTGTTGATTCGACACAAGGGGAAGCCAAAGAATATTCTCGAGTATTAGCAGTTGAGTTGGCAATTCAACCACACCTGAAAGACTTAGTATATGCAGCAAAGTATCAGTAGCAAAGTGGTGTGATAGCAACAGTAGCAATGGTAACAGTAGTAGCAGTGACAGCAGTAGCAGCAAAGTAAGGTAGCAAGGACTAGTATAAAAAACTCGTAGGCATTGGATCGGTGATGGATAATTATGCCGAATGACATTCATCATGCAACAGTTATAACACGGAGAGATATGTAACTAGATCCAGTTCGTCAATGTAATGTAGGCATCTATTCCGTATGTAGTCATACGTGCTTAGGGAAAAGAACTTGCATGATATCTATTGTCCATCCCTCCCATGGCAGCGGGGTCCTAATGGAAACTATGGGATATTAAGGTTCTCCTTTTAATAGAGAACCGGAACAAAGCATTAGCACTTAGTGAATACATGAACTCCTCATACTATGGTCATCTCCGGGAGTGGTTCCGGCTATTGTCACTCCGGGGTTGTCGGGTCATAACACATAGTAGGTGACTACAACTTGCAAGATAGGATCAAGAACACACATATATTGACGAGAACATAATAGGTTTAGATTTGAAATCATGGCACTCAGGCCCTAGTGACAAGCATTAAGCAAGGCAAAGTAGTAGCAACATCAATCTCAGAACATAGTGGATACTAGGGATCAATCCCCGTCAAAACTAACTCGATTACATGATAGATCTCATCCAACCCATCACCGTCCAGCAAGCCTACGATGAGATTACTCACGAACGATGCAGAGCATCATGGAATTGGCGATGAAGGAAGGTTGATGATGACGATGGCGATGATCTCCCCTCTCCGAAGCCCAGAACGGACTCCTCATCTGCCCTTCAGAGGAAGAACAGGTGGTGGCGGCGCCTCTGTATCGTAAAACGCGATGAACTCTTCTCCTTGATTTTTTTTCCCGAATGAAAGGGACTAAATAGAGCTGGAATTGGGGGCGGTGGAGCTCCGAGGGCACCACAAGCCTGCTAGGCACGGCCAGGGGGCCCGCGCTTAGTGGGCTTGTGGTCTCCTCGCTCCACCCCTCCGGTTGATTCTTGCGCTAGTATTTTTTATATATTCCACAAAAAGTCCTCGTAAATTTCCAGGTCATTCCGAGAACTTTTATTTCTGCGCAACAACAACACCATGGTAATTCTACTGAAAACAGCGTTAGTCCGGGTTAGTTCCATTCAAATCATGCAAATTAGAGTCCAAAACAAGAGCAGAAGAGTTTGGAAAAGTAGATACGACGGAGACGTATCAACTCCCCAAGCTTAAAGCCTTGCTTGTCCTCAAGCAATTCAGTTGAAAAACTGAAAGAGACAAAAGAAAAACTTTTATGAACTCTGTTTGATCTTGTTGTTGCAATTATGTCTAACTCATATCCAGAATTTTAGCAAGATCATAAGCTAACCACATAAGCAATGGCATTTAGGTCTCAAGAGGAACTCATATCAATGGCATAATCAACTAGCGAGCAATAATAATAAGTCTCAAACATCAACACTTCAATCAAAACAATCATGAAGCAGTATGAACAGATGGTATCTCACTAGCTCTTTCTGAGACCGCAAAACATAAATGCAGAGCACCTTCAAAGACCAAGGGCTAACTGAACATTGTAATTCATGGCAAAGAAGATCCAGACACAGTCATACTCAATCTCAATTAAAAGCAAAGCATAAAAATGACAAAGGTGCTCTCTAATTGGTGTTTTTTGGAAGAAGAGGATGACTCAACAGAAACATAAATAGATAGGCCCTTCGCAGAGGGGAGCATTGATTTGCACAGGTGCCAGAGCTCAAGCTTTGAAGACAGAGATAAATAATTTTGGGTGGCATGCTTTCATTGTCAATGCAATGACCAATAGTTTTCACCATCTTCTATGCTACACATACTATAGGCGGTTCCCAAACAGAAAAGTAAAATTCTGACTCCCCCACCACCGACCAATCACACTCCACGACTAGCCGAATACTCGGGTGTCATCCATACCAACAACAATCCAGGGGGAGTTTTGTTTGCAATTATCTTTCCGATTTGAGCATGGAACTGGGCATTCCAATTACCGTCCCCTTTCTCGTGAGTGATAGTGAATAAACATATATCGAGGATAACACACCTAGCATGGAAGATACTGATCGCCCCTTGTCACCACATGAGCGGTTCGGGCATGCAAAACAGATTATTTCTTGAAGGTTTAGAGAGTGGCACATGCAAATTTACTTGGAACGGCAGGTAGATACCGCATATAGGTAGGTATGGTGGACTCATATGGAACAACTTTGGGTTTATGGAAGTGTATGCACAAACAGTATTCGCGCTTAGTACAAGTGAAGGCTAGCAAAAGACTGGGAAGCGACCAACTAGAGAGCGACAACAGTTATCATTATGCATTGAGATTAACCAACATTGAGTGCAAGCATGAGTAGGACATAAATCACCATGAACATGAATATCATAGAGGCTATGTTGATTTTGTTTCAACTACATGCGTAAACATGCGCCAAGTCAAGCCACTTGAATCATTCAAAGGAGGATACCATCCTATCATACTACATCATAATCATCTCAAAATTCATGTTGGCATCCAAGACAAACCATTATAAGCTCGTAGATAATTAAGCATGGCATCAGAAACTATGATCTCTAAGTTGTCATTGCAAACATATTTCTCTCACAACAAAGTTGAATCTGGAATGATGAGCTAGTCATATTTACAAAAACAAAATAGATCGAGTTCATACCATCTTTTCTAGGCTCAGTCACTTCATCATATATCGTCATTATTGCCTTTCACTTGCACGATCAAATGATGTGAACAATAATAAGAGTGCTCGTGCATTGGACTAAGCTGGAATCTGCAAGCAAACACAAAGGAGAAGACAAAGCAATATAGCTCTTTGACAGATAAACCGATATGCATGCGAGAGCCACTAAACATTGTAACCATGGTCTTCTACCTTGACCCAAAGAAAAAGAAAACTATTTACACGGGAAAGCTCCCAACAAGCAAAAAAAGAACGAGAAATCTTTTTGGGTTTTCTCAAACTAGACAAACACACGAGAAGAAAGCGAGAAAAACAAATAAACTAGCATGGATGATACAGTGGAAAAGTGTGAACACCGACTATCAAAGTGAAAGTGTGAACATGAATATAAAGTCGGTGAGAAACACGTACTCCCCCAAGCTTAGGCTTTTGGCCTAAGTTTGTCTACTCCCATGGATGGTCCGGGCGATACCCAAAATCATAATGGGGGTTGTACGGGAGCGCTGCAACTACGCAGATTGAGCTCTTCTCCTTTACTTTTGCAGACAAAGAATCTTGTCGGAGGTCTCATACCTCTCAACAAGGGCACGAGCATGAAATCCAAATTTCATCTCTTGGATCATCACGTATGAACTGCGACGTTCGAAACGTCTTTAATGCCTTAATTCTAAGTCGTTTAAGCAATATGCACTGAACTATCATGTAGTTATCAAAAACGTGTATGTCTGACGTTCGCAACATCCATAGATCACGCTTGGGGTTCAGCACACCGAGTGGTGCATTAAGCACATAAGCCTTCTGTTTAGCAATGAGGACAGTCCTCAGTTAACGGACCGAGTCCTCATAATTGCTACTTCTATCTTTCAACCATATTTTCTCTAGGAACGTATCAAATACCGTAGAGCTATAGCGTAAGTTACAACATAATTTGCAAAGACCTATGTGACTATGTTCATGATAATTAAGTACATCTGACGAAATCCCACTTAGATCGACATCCCTCTAGTCATCCAAGTGTTACACGATCCACGTCGACTAGCCCATGTCCGATCATCACGTGAGACAGACTAGTCATCAATGGTGAGCATCTCCATGCTGATCGTATCAACCATACGACTCATGTTTGACCTTTCAGTCTCCTGTATTCGAGGCCATGTCTGTACATGCTAGGCTCGTCGAGTCAACCTAAGTGTTCTGCGTGTGTAAATCTGGCTTACACCCGTTGTATGCAAACGCTAGAATCTATCACACCCGATCATCACGTGGTGCTTCGAGACAACGATCCTTCGCAACGGTGCACACTTACGGGAATACGTTCTCGAAATTTTATGAGCGATCATCTTATTATGCTACCGTCGTTCTAAGCAATAAGATGAAAAACATGATAAACATCACATGCAATCATATAGTGACATGATATGGCCATTATCATCTTTGCTCCTTCGATCTCCATCTTCGGGCATCGCATGATCATCATTGTCACCGGCGTGACACCATAATCTCCATCATCGTATCTCCGTGAAGTCGTCACGCCAACTACTACTACTACCACTACTATAGCTAACCGTTAGCAATGAAGTAAAAGTAGTAAACACATGGCGTTGCATCTCATACAATAAATTAAGACAACTCCTATGGCTCCTGCCGGTTGTCATACTCATCGACATGCAAGTCGTGAATCCTATTACAAGACCATGATCATCTCATACATCATACATGTAACATCACAACTTTTGGCCATATCACATCACATGTCAAACCCTGCAAAAACAAGTTAGACGTCCTCTAATTGTTGTTGCAAGTTTTACGTGGCTGATTTGGGTTTCTAGCAAGAACGCCTTCTTACCTACGTGACAGCCACAACGATGATATGCCAAAACTATTTACCATTCATAAGGACCCATTTCATCAAATCCAATCCGACTAGAGTGGGAGAGAGAGACACCCGCTAGCCACCTTATGCACCTAGTGCATGTTGGTCGGTGGAACCTGTCTCACGTAAGCGTACGTGTAAGGTCGGTCCGGGCCGCTTCATCCCACAATACCGCCGGAAAATAATAAGACTTGTAGCGGCAAGCAATTGACAAAACCATCGCCCATAACCTTTTTGTGTTCTACTCGTGCATAGAATCTACGCATGGAAAACCTGGCTCGGATGCCACTGTTGGGTAACGTAGCATAAATTCAAAAAAATTCCTATGCCATATTCAGGTCTTCCTATGGAGATACCAGCAACAAGAGAGGGGAGAGTGCATCTTCATACCTTTGAAGATCGCTAAGCGGAAGCGTTGCTAGAACGCGATTGAGGGAGTCGTACTCGCGGCGATTCAGATTGTAGTGTGATTCTGATCTAGTGCCGAACCACGGCACCTCCGCGTTCAACACACGTGCATCCCGGTGACGTCTCCTACACCTTGAACCAGCAAGGAGGAGGGAGAGATTGGGGAAGATCTTCGGCAGCACGATGCCCTGGTGTCAATGGAGAGACGAGGTCTCCCGACAGGGCTTCGCCAAGCACCGTGGGAGAGGAGGAAGAAGAAGAGCAGGGCTGCCCCGAGAGAGAGATGGAAAACCTTGTCTCCAATGGCCAAAACGCCCGCTATATATAGGGGGAAGGGAGGGTGGCGCCCCCTTTAGGGTTTCCCCCTTTGAGGGGGGGGCATCCCTAGATGGGGAAAGGGTGGCGGGTAGGAAGGGAGGAGGGGGTGGCGCACCCCCTGGTGGGCCTTAGGCCCACCTGCGCTAGGGTTCCCCCCTTCCCCCTCTTAGGCACCATGGGACAGGTCTGGGGGGCACACCAGCCCACCCAAGGGTTGGTTCCCTCTCACACTTGGCCCATGTAGCCTCCTGGGGCTGGTGGCCTCTCCCGGTGGGCCTCCGGAACCCTTCCGGTGGTCCCGGCACTTTGCTCGTGGTGCCCAAAACATTTCCGGCGTCCAAACCCATCCAACCTATATATCAATCTTTACCTCCAGACTATTCCGGAGCTCCTCGTGATGTCCGGGATCTCATTCGGGACCCCGAACAACCTTCGGTAACCTCGTATAACAATTCCCTATAACCCTAGCATCATCGAACCATAAGTGTGTAGACCCTACGGGTTCGGGAGGCATGCAGACATGACCGAGACATCTCTCCGGCCAATAACCATCAGCGGGGTCTGGATACTGATACGTGTCAAATGTATCTATAATTTTTGATGGTTTCATGCTGTTATCTTGTCAACTTTGGATGTTTTATGTACCTTTTATATCTTTTTTGGGACTAACTTATTAATTCAGTTCCAAGTGCCAGTTCCTGTTTTTTCTGTGTTTTGACTCTTTTCAGATCTGATTTTGGAACGGAGTCCAAACGGAATAAAATCCCCGAAATAATTTTTTCCAGAACAGAAGAAGATCGGGGGACTTGAGGGCCAAGGCAGGAGAGCCACACGGGGCCCACAAGCCCTGTAGCCGCCACCAGGGGGCGACGGCTACCAGGCTTGTGGCCTCCCTGGCACCCCCCTGCCCTAGCTCTTTGGCCTATATATTCCCTAAAATCCAGAAAAAAATCAGGGCATCCACGAAAACACTTTTCCGCCGCCGCAAGCTTCCGTTTCCGCGAGATCTCATCTGGAGACCCTTCCTGGTGCCCTGCCGGAGGGGACTTTGGAGTTGGAGGGCTTCTACATCAACATCATCGCCTCTCCAATGACTCGTGAGTAGTCCACTTCAGACCTACGGGTCCGTAGTTAGTAGCTAGATGGCTTCTTCTCTCTCTTGGATCTTTAATACATTGTTCTCCATGATCTTCATGGAGGTCTATCCGATGTAATCCTATTTGGCGGTGTGTTTGTCGAGATCCGATGAATTGTGGATTTGTGATCAGATTATCTATGATATATATTTGAGTCTTTGTTGATTTCTTATATGCATGATTTGATATCCTTGTAAGTCTCTCCGAGTCTTGGGTTTTGTTTGGCCAACTAGATCTATGATTCTTGCAATGGGAGAAGTGCTTGGTTTTGGGTTCATACCGTGTGGTGACCTTTCCCAGTGACAGAAGGGGCAGCAAGGCACGCATCGTGCCGTTGCCATCAAGGGTAACAAGATGGGCTTTTATCATAGATATGAGATTGTCCATCTACATCATGTCATCTTGCTTAAGGTGTTACTCTGTTGTTATGAACTTAATACACTAGATGCATGCTGGATAGCGGTTGACGTGTGGAGTAATAGTAGTAGATGCGAAAAGTATCGGTCTACTTGTTTTGGACGTGATGCCTATAGATATAATCATTGCCATAGATGACGTCATGACTTTGCGCGGTTCTATCAATTGCTCGACAGTAATTCGTTCACCCACCGTCTACTTGCTTTCATGAGAGAAGCCACTAGTGAACACTACGGCCCCCGGGTCTATTCACAACTATCGTCTATACTTTTGCTTTTACTTTGCTTTGTTTACTTTTTGCTTTCAGTTCTCACTTTGCAAACAATCTATAAGGGATTGACAACCCCTTCATAGCGTTGGGTGCAAGCTCTTTGTGTTTGTGCCGGTACTTGTGACTCGACAAGCGCCTCCCACTAGATCGATGCCTTGGTTCTCAAAACTGAGGGAAATACATACCGCCGCTGTGCTATATCACCCTTTCCTCTTCAAGGGAACACCAACGCAAGGCTCCAAGGCCGCGGGGAAATCCTTTGCATATTTGCCAAGGAAGCCCCTATAGGCGTAGCCCGTGACAGAAGGATTCCTGGCACCGTTGCCAGGGAAGGTGTGTTGTCGTAGTAGAAGAAGGATTTCTGGCGCCGTTGCCGGGGAGGAGGATCGCTTGCCGAGGAGAGATCAAGTCAAGATCTATCCAAGTAGGTGTCACAAACTCATCTCTTGCATTTACCTTTTTTCCAGTTGCCTCTCGTTTTCCTCTCCCCCACTTCACATTTGCTGTTTTTATTTGCCTTTCTCCTTTTCCGTTTTCATTTGCCTTTTGTCGTTCTCTTTTGCCCGTTTCACTCACTTTCTTCCTGCTCGTTTGTGTGTGGGATAGTCCATCAATGGCTAGACCCACCACTCCAAACGATACCCCTGAGAATGAACTTCTCAATTTTAGGCAGAATGAGGAAGAAAATTTAAAGGACGCTTGGTACAGGATTTGCAATGCTCAAAGTAGATCTACTCGTAAGCAATCCACTACCGTTCTTCTTCGCAGTTTTTATGTTGGAATCTCTCCTTGGAATAGGTATATCCTTGATACCATCGTAGGCAGGAATTTTTTGGGGAGCCATACCGTTGACTCCTATGGAGCTATCATGAATTTGGTAGGCTCACCCCCTCTCAAGGTTAATGGAACTACCTTGACCTTGGAACACGTGATGCAAAGGCTTGACGCTATTGAAACAAAATTGCCACAATTGAACTTATTGAGGGTTTGGATAGAAAGATCCACAATCAAATTACTCAGTATGGATCCAAAGTGGGAATGGTTTTGAAAAATTTAAGGGAGAAGGAACCTATAGTTAATTATTCCTCTAGAATTGGCAAACTAGAAGATGTCATAACCAACTTGGGTTCCGCTTTTGCTGCTGTGCAAAATACTCCAAATCTCACTCTCAAAAAGACTGTCAAGTCTGTTTTTGTTCCTAAAGCTAGTGGTGAGTCATCTAATAAAGATGAAGATCTTAAGATGATAAATGATCACGCTACTTATGGTTTGAGCACCAAAGATGACTATACGTGATTCCATCACCATTTTCCTAGCTAAGGGCGTTAAACAATAGCGCTTGTTGGGAGGCAACCCAACGAATCTATCCTTTTTCTTTCTGTTTTGTGTTTTCCACACTATCATAAATCTGTTATGATTGTGTTTTTGTGTTTGTGCCAAGCAAAACCGTTATGATTAGTCTTGGGGATGATCGTTTGGTCATGCTGGAAAAGACAGAAACTTTCTGCTCACGAAAAGAATTTTCATTTTTTCTGTAAGAGATTTTGAGTTGATTCTTTTTGCTGTTGATTTCTACGCAAATTATTCAGACTGTCGTAAGTTTTCAGAATTTTTGAAGTACCAGAAGTATACGAAGTATACAGATTGCTACAGACTGGTCTGCTGTTAACAGATTCTATTTTTGTTGAGTTGGTTGTTTATTTTTATGAAACTATGGATAGTATCGGGGGGTATTAGCCATGGAAGATTGAAAATACAATAACCCAACATCAACATAAGTAGAATTTAAGTTTGCTACAGTACCTAAGGAAGTGGTGGTTTGCTTTCTTATACTAATGATATCACGAGTTTCTGTTTAAGTTTCATGTTGTGAAGTTTTCAAGTTTTGGGTGAAGTTCTTATGGACAAAGATATAAAGAGTGGCAAGAGCTCAAGCTTGGGGATGCCCAAGGCACCCCAAGTTGATTCAAGGATGCCATAAAAGCCTAAGCTTGGGGTTGCCCCGGGAAGGTATCCCCTCTTTCGTCTTCAATCCATCGGTAACGTTACTTGGGGCTATATTTTTATTCACCACATGTTATGTGTTTTGCTTGGAGCGTCTTGTATCGTATGAGTCTTTTATTTTTGTTGTGTCACAATCTTCCTTGCTGCACACCTAGAGAGAGAGACCTGCAGTCACCGTGATTTTGTCGAGCTTCACTTATATCCTTTGGTAGACAATTCAGCTGACATGTGCTTCACTTATATCTTTTGAGCTAGTTAATTTTGCTCTGTGTGCTTCACTTATATCTTTTAGAGCACGGAAGCGCGTGGCTTAGTAGTTGATCTATGCTATGAAAGTACTCTCAAAAGGGGTAGTTATCCAAATGGATATGAAAACTTCCATCTCCATGTGCATTGAATAGTTAGAGAAGTTTGATTCATCTCAATTAGTTTTGAGTTGTGGTTGTGGTAATATTTAAGTTATTAGTAAGGTGTTGTGGATCTAGAAATACTTGTGTTGAAGTTAGTGATTCCCGTAGCATGCACGTATGGTGAACCGCTATGTGATGAAGTCTGAGCATGATTAGTCTATTGATTGTCATCCTTTGTGTGGCGGTCGGGATCGCGCGATGGTTTATACCTACCAACCCTTCCCCTAGGAGTATGCGTTGAATGCTTTGTTTCGATTACTACTAAAACTTTTGCAACAAGTATATGAGTTCTTCATGACTAATGTTGAGTCCATGGTTTAGATGCACTTTCACCTTCCACCACCACTATCTTCTTTAGTGCCGTGCAACTTTCGCCGGTGCACAAAACCCACCATATAGCCTCCCTCAAAACAGCCACCATACCTACCTACTATGGCTTTTTCAAAGCCATTCCGAGATATATTGCCATGCAACTACCACCATGACATGTGCCACCACTTCTACATTGCCATTGCATGATCGTAAGATAGCTAGCATGATGTTTCCATTAATGTCTATGCCATGCTAGATCATTGTCACGGTACACTACCGAAGGCATTTCATATAGAGTCATCATTGTTCTAAGTTTTGAGTTGTAAGTGTGATGATCATTATTGATGGAGCATTGTCCCATGTGAGGAAATAAAAGAGTCCAGCGAAGCCCATATACAAAAAGAGGCCAAAGATGCCCACCAAAAAAAAAGAGGTCAGAGAGCCCACCAAAAAAATGAGAGAAAAAGAGAGAAGGGACAATGCTACTATCCTTCCACACTTGTGCTTATTAAGCACCATGATCTTCATGATTGAGAGTCTCTCGTTTTGTAACCACCATATAGCTAGTGGGAAATTTTCATTATATAACTTGGCTTGTATATTCCAATGATAGGCTTCCTCAAAATTGCCTTAGGTCTTCGTGAGCAAGCAAGTTGGATGCACACCCACTAGTTTTCTTTAAGAGCTTTCACATACTCTTAGCTCTAGTGCATCATTTGTATGGCAATCCCTACTCATTCACATTGATATCTATTGATGAGCATCTCCATAGCTCATTGATATGCCTAGTTAATGTGACCATCTTCTCCTTGTTTGTCTTGTAACCTCCACCACATTCCATTCCACTTATAGTGCTAAAACCATCACTCACGCTCATGTATTGCGTGAGAGTTGAAAAGGTTTGAGAAAGTAAAGGTGTGAAAACAATTACTTGTCCAATACCGGGGTTGTGCATGATTTAAATTCGTTGTGCAAGGATGATAGAGCATAGCCAGACTATATGATTTTGTAGGGATAACTTTCTTTTGTCCTTGTTATTTTGAAAGTTCATGATTACCTTGCTAGTTTGCTTGAAGTATTATTGTCTCCACGTCAATAGCAAACTATTGTTTTGAATCTAATGGATCTGAACATTCACGTCACATAAGAGGAGTTACAAAGGACATCTATGCTAGGTAGCATGAAAGCATTAAAAATTCATTCTTTATCACTTCCCTACTCGAGGACGAGCAGGAGTTAAGCTTGGGGATGCTTGATAGTCTCAAACGTATCTATAATTTTTGATAGTTTCATGTTGTTATCTTGTCAACTTTGGATGTTTTATGTACCTTTTATATCTTTTTTGGGAATAACTTATTAATTCAGTGCCAAGTGCCAGTTCCTGTTTTTTCTGTGTTTTTGACTCTTTTCATATTTCATTTTGGAACGGAGTCCAAACGGAATAAAATCCCCAAAATAAATTTTTCCAGAACAGAAGAAGATCGGGGGACTTGAGGGCCAAGGCAGGAGAGCCACAAGGGGCCCACAAGCCCTGTAGCCGCCACCAGGGGGTGGGGCGGCGGCTACCAGGCTTGTGGCTTCCCTGGCGCCCCCCTACCCTAGCTCTTTGGCCTATATATTCCCTAAAATCTAGAAACAAATCAGGGCATCCACGAAAACACTTTTCCGCCGCCGCAAACTTCCGTTTCCGCGAGATCTCATCTGGAGACCCTTCCCGTGCCCTGCCGGAGGGGACTTTGGAGTTGGAGGGCTTATACATCAACAGCATCGCCTCTCCAATGGCTCGTGAGTAGTCTACTTCAGACCTACGGGTCCGTAGTTAGTAGCTAGATGGCTTCTTCTCTCTCTTGGATCTTCAATACAAAGTTCTCCATGATCTTCATGGAGATCTATCCGATGTAATCCTCTTTGGCGGTGTGTTTGTCGAGATCCGATGAATTGTGGGTTTGTGATCAGATTATCTATGATATATATTTGAGTCTTTGCTGATTTCTTAAATGCATGATTTGATATCCTTGTAAGTCTGTCTGAGTCTTGGGTTTTGTTTGGCCAACTAGATCTATGATTCTTGCAATGGGAGAAGTGCTTGGTTTTGGGTTCATACCGTGTGGTGACCTTTCCCAGTGATAGAAGAGGCAGCAAGGCACGCATCATGTTGTTGCCATCAAGGGTAACAAGATGGGCTTTTATCGTAGATATGAGATTGTCCATCTACATCATGTCATCTTGCTTAAGGCGTTACTCTGTTCTTATGAACTTAATACACTAGATGCATGCTGGATAGCGGTCGACGTGTGGAGTAATAGTAGTAGATGCAGAAAGTATCGGTCTACTTGTTTTGGACGTGATGCCTATAGATATAATCATTGCCATAGATGACTTCACGACTTTGTGCGGTTCTATCAATTGCTTGACAGTAATACGTTCACCCACCGTCTACTTGCTTTCATGAGAGAGGCCACTAGTGAACACTACGGCCCCCGGGTCTATTCACAACTATCGTCTCCACTTTCGCTTTTACTTTGCTTTGTTTACTTTTTGCTTTCAGTTCTCACTTTGCAAACAATCTATAAGGGATTGACAACCCCTTCATAGCATTGGGTGCAAGCTCTTTGTGTTTGTGCAGGTACTTGTGACTCGACGAGCGCCTCCCAGTGGATCGATACATTGGTTCTCAAAACTGAGGGAAATACTTACCGCCGTTGTGCTACATCACCCTTTCCTCTTCAAGGGAACACCAACGCAAGGCTCCAAGGCCGTGGGGAAATCCTTTGCATATTTGCCAAGGAAGTCCCTATAGGCGTAGCCCGTGACAGAAGGATTCCTGGCGCCATTGCCAGGGAAGGTCTGTTGTCGCAGTAGCAGATACCCATGGTGGCTCCCACATGTTCCACGATGATCTCATCGGATGAACCACGATGTCAAGGATTCAATCAATCCCGTATACAATTCCCTTTGTCTGTCGGTATAGAACTTGCCCGAGATTCGATCGTCGGTATACCTATACCTTGTTCAATTTCGTTACCGGTAAGTCTCTTTACTCGTTCCGTAGCACGTCATCCTGTGACTAACTCCTTAGTCACATTGAGCTCATGATGATGTTCTACCGAGTGGGCCCAGAGATACCTCTCCGTCACACGGAGTGACAAATCCCGATCTCGATTCGTACCAACCCAACAGACACTTATAGAGATACCCGTAGTGCACCTTTATAGTCACCCAGTTATGTTGTGATGTTTGATACACCGAAAGCACTCCTACGATATCCGGGAGTTGCACAATCTCACGGTCGAAGGAAAAGACAATTGACATTAGATAAGCTTTAGCATATGAACAACACGATCTAGTGCTATGCTTAGTATTGGGTCTGGTCCATCACATCATTCTCCCAATGATGTGATCCCGTTATCAATGACATCTAATGTCTATGATCAGGAAACCATGATCATCTATTGATCAACGATCTAGCCAACTAGAGGCTTGCTAGGGACACATTGTGATCTATTTATTCACACATGTATTTCTGTTTCCTGTTAATACAATTATAGCATGAATAATAGACGATTATCATGAACGAGGAAATATGATAATAACCATTTTATTATTGCCTCTAGGGCATATTTCCAACACATTGTCCTTCTCCCTCGGCCACAAGGGGTTCATCAATGGGGAGTATTTGACCAATCCCCATTCTTCTTATGGCTTGAGGAGGAATTTCATCACCTACATCACAAAGACCACTTTGCTCCACTTGGGAGCCATTATTCTCATCAAACTCCACGTTACACGTCTCCTCAATGAGTCTGATGGACTTGTTGAGAACACGGTAAGCATGAGAGTTTGTACCATAACCAAGAAATATGCCCTCTTGATCTCTAGCTTCAAATTTAGACAAACGGACCCTTTTCTTGAGTATGAAACACTTACAACCGAACACCCGGAAGTACTTGAGGTTGGGCTTGTTCCCGGTAACAATCTCATATGGAGTCTTGTTCAAGCTGAAAGGACGTGGATGTCGCCTAGAGGGGGGGGGGTGAATAGGCGCTTTAAAATAATTATGGTTTAGGCTTGAACAAATGCGGAATAAAACTTACATTTAATTTGTCAAGCACAAAACCTAAAACAACTAGGCTCACCTATGTGCACCAACAACTTATGCCAAGCAAGATAAATAACTAAGTGAGAGCAAGATATATGACAATAAACAATATGGCTATCACAAAGTAAAGTGCATAAGTAAAGGGTTCGGGTAAGAGATAACCGAGGCACGCGGAGATGATGATGTATCCCGAAGTTCACACACTTGTGGATGCTAATCTACGTTGGAGCGGTGTGGAGGCACAATGCTCCCCAAGATGCCACTAAGGCCACCGTAATCTCCTCACGCCCTCGCACAATGCAAGATGTCGTGATTCCACTAAGGGACCCTTGAGGGTGGTAACCGAACCCGTACAAATGGCAACCCTTGGGGGCGGTCACCGGTACCCGTACAAATTGCTCGGGGTAGTCTCCACAACCTAATTGGAGACCCCGACGCTTGCCCGGAGCTTTACACCACAATGATTGAGCTCCGAGACACCACCAAGCTTCCAGGACGCCAAAGCATTCACGAAGAACAATCTCTAGGGTACTAAGTACCAAAGAGTAATAAGCTTCTCAACTTCTCACTTCCACGTATCATCATGGAGAAATCAAACCGATGCAACTAATGCAATGGCAAGAACACACGAAGTGGTCAAGTCCCTCACACTCAAATCCCTCCACAACAACAAAAGCTATGGAGAAATATGAGAGGAAGAACAAGGAGCTCACAAAGAACTCCAAGATCTAGATCCAAGGGGTTCCCCTCACATAGAGGAGAAAGTGATTGGTGGAGATGTGGATCTAGATCTCCTCTCTCTTTTCCCTCAATAACTAGCAAGAATCATTGGAGGGATTGAGAGTTAGCAAGCTCTAAGAAGGTCAACAATGGGGAAGAACACGAGCTCAATGGATAGATAAGACCAAGGGGGAAGAAGACCCCCTTTATATAGTGGGGGAAGGAATCAGACCGTTACCCCCACTTACAGCCCGCGCACAGCGGTACTACCGCTGCCTCTAGCGGTACTATCGCTGGCGAGGAGCGGTACTACCGTTGGCGAGGAGTGGTACCACCGCTGCCCCTAGCGGTACTACCGCTCGCGAGGAGCGGTACTACCACTAGGCCACGGTAGTAAAGATCTTACTGTCGGGCCTACCACCGCTTGGAAAAGTATTCGCAAAAGGTCCGACGAAGTACAGCCGCTCAGAGAGAGGTACTACCGTCCCGAAGCGGTACTACCGTCCACCCGGAGCGGTACTACCGCCCACCCGGAGTGGTACTACCGCTCGCCAGTGAAACAGACATAACTTTTGCATACGAGCTCCGAATCTTGCAAACCCAAGCTTGTTGGGTTCAGGACGATAAGACCATACAGATATGAAAATGCCAATGATATAGAGATGTGAGACCTCTATGAATGAAGAACTGACAAAAACTCCAACATCGAAAACATCATAGTAGATGCATATGGACTTCATTTTCGATGAACTCGAGCTTGTCATGAAGATGACCATAAGCTCTAAAACTCACAAAGAGAAACACCAAACAAGAACCAAGAAGTATGATGCAAGGATGCAAATGGTTTGAGATCTCAACGAATGATATGATCGAGCTAATCGCTTGAGATCCCCCCTTGACAGTACGGCAATCTATCCTAAAACAGAAAAACTATCAAGGGCAAACATATACCTTGCACCTCGTCCTCTTGAGGTAGATGACGATGATCTTGGCTTCCTCAAGATGGACCACCTTATTGATTGCGTTGTCTTGATGTAGACTAGTTGATTGCTCCCCCATACACAACATAGGTGAGCCTCTCTTCAGCATATCTTCACAAGTCCATTGCCACCACAATGGACGACAAACTTCAAGCATGATATCTTCGTGCTAATCCACTTGAACTTGCACACCGCAATCTTGATGGCGATCACCACTTGACGTCATCCTTCATGGGTTCTATGAGATCTTCCTCTAGACGCAAGACCATGGAAACACATCATACCATGGGATCACTTGATCCCTCTCGGTACATCTTATACACTTTGTGTGTTGATCATCTTGATTTACTCTTTGTCTGACGATCTTGATCAACCTTGTGTCTCTATGACCATTCTTTGGATAATACCTCGAATACCATATTGGTCATCATATAAACTCCTTGAACCCAACAGATGGACTTCAAGAAGTGCCTATTGCCAAATGTCGTGGTTTTGTCATGACATATGTCCTCGTTCAAGGACTTAGGTGTGTGGCCATCGCAACTATGTGGCTGCTTGAGAGGGGTTGGTCAGAGTCGAGAGACGTGAGTTTATCGAGGTTCGGCCCCTCCGATGGAGGTAAAAGCCTACGTCCTGCTTGTGTTTCATTGATGAAGATGATGATCTCGATTACAAGGGTGCAGAATCGCTACCTCTAATATCGAGGGTGTCTAATCTGTCTATCTCTAATGACTTGAACTTGTCCCTCTTGGGGCGCTTTGCCCCTCCTTATATAAGTGGAAGGGGTAGGTTTACATGTATAGTCCTACTTGGAGTCCTTCCTTTCCTTTGTCAGGGAGTCCTTCCTTTCCTTGGGCCTTCTCCATGAACCGGCCCTCCCATGACCTGCCTTCTGGGCCGTTGGGTCTTGTCGTTTGTCTGACTCATCCATCGGGTCATGTACGAGCTGCGCGCCAAGTCACTAATGATTCACCAATCTTGGTGGGGTCACTAGTGAGTCGCCAAGTCCCAGCCATGTCATACTTCAAGATGGGTTATACTTCAAGACGGGTTATTCCGCGGGGTATATCCCCGACAATAAACGAGGCACGACGAGACGACGGTGTATCCCGAAGTTCACACCTTTGCGGATGCTAATCTCCATTTGGAGCGGTGTGGAGGCACAATGCTCCCTAAGATGCCACTAAGGCCATCGTAATCTCCTCACACCCTCGCACAATGCAAGATGTTGTGATTCCACTAAGGGACCCTTGAGGGCGGTCACCGAACCCGTACAAACAAGGTTGGGGCAATCTCCACAGCTTAATTGGAGGCTCCCAATGACATCACAAAGATCCACCACAATGGACTATGGCTCCGAGATGAACTCAAATGCTCGGGCAATCTCCAAAACTTAATTAGAGACCCCAATGCTTGCCTTGAGCTTTATACCACAATGATTGAGCTCCAAGGCACCATCAATATTCTAGGATGCCAAAGCATCTACAAAGAACAATTTCTAGGGTACCAAGTACCCAACGGTAACAAGCTTCTCAAACTTCACTTCCACGTATCACCGTGGAGAAGTCAAACCGATGAAAATAATGCAATGGCAAGAACACATGAAGTGGTCAAGTCCCTCACACTCAAATCCCTCCACAACAACAAAAGCTATCGAGGAAAATGAGAGGAAGAACAAGGAGATCACAAAGAACTCCAAGATCAAGATCCAAGGGGTTCCCCTCACATAGAGGAGAAAGTGATTGGTGGAGATGTGGATCTAGATCTCCTCTCTCTTTTCCCTCAAGAACTAGCAAGAATCATTAGAGGGATTGAGAGTTAGCAAGCTCTAAGAGGGTCAGCAATGGGGGGCAAAAACAAGCTGGAAAGATGGGGAACCATTGGGGAAGAAGACCCCCTTAAATAGGTCCCCACAAATCTGCCCGTTATGTGAAGAATTACACAGGGGTGGTACAACCGGTGATGTGGGCGGTACAACCAGTCCATGTAATATAGCGGTACAGCCAGCCCACAACCGCCCAAGAACCGCTCCAAAACAGAACCAAGTCCGATGGTAGCAAGGTACATGGTCGGTACAACCTCCAGACCAATTCTGGAGTGGTACAACCACTCCAAACACCGACTGTACCGGTCGACTGGTACAACCTTTGTTAGAACCGGTACAACCTCTTAGTGAAAAATAGGTAAGACAAAAACGACCATAACTTTCACATATGAGCTCCGAATTGAGCAAACTCAAGCTTGTTGGATAACAGACGACAAGTACTATCCAAAAAACGAATGGTTATAGCAAAAAGAGGTAGTAGAAAAATGTCAATGATATAGAGATGTGAAACCTCTATGAATGAAGACCCGACAAAAACTCCAACAACGAAAACATCATAGAAGATGCACTTGAACTCCGTTTCCGATGAACTCGAGCTTGTCATAAAGATGACCATAATCTCTAATACTCGCAAAGAGAACCACCAAACAAGAACCAAGAAGAATGATGCAAGGATGCAAATGGTTTGAGCTCTCAACGAACGATACGATCAAGCTACTCACTTGAGAGCCCCCCTTGAGAGTACGACAATCTATCTTTTTTTGATAAAGAGTATATATTAATATCGATGAGATACCAATTACACCTAGCCTCTGCAACAATGTAATGCCCTAATGGCATGACGGAGGCACACAGCCAAAAAACAAAGAAGAAACTAAAAAAGAAAAGTCCCGCTACAGTGTTTCAGTACTTGCAAGAGCAGCACAACCACCACCAAGATAACACCTGATGTTCAAGTACTCCAAAAACAATGCCTCCAAGAAGGAAACAGTGCACAAGCACCGTCGTCTCCCGATCGTAAATCTTGGGTTTTCACCCTGGAGATAATGCCCGCTCTCAAAGCAATGTCTTCAATAAGACCATTGCCAGGCACAACCAATTAAGGCAGACCTTGGATTTTCATCCTAAAAGGTAGGACCTTGAACTTCACTTGTGATGTCACCCCCACTTACACACCACTGCTACGAATCCCGAAACTCCAAGCAAATCCCTCAACATCGTAGGCTATAATCACCAAGTACTAGTCCTCCAATGACATTCTCCGCCTCTGACTTTACCATAGACTAAGATATCTCCTGATGGAACCAGATAGCAGAGCTTTGCACCGCTCCCTCCTTAATGGGTAACCAATGGGCACGACGGAATTCCACCCGATCCAGCAATCTCCATGCATAACACGCCCATGGGAGTTCGTCGGCGGAGCCTTACGGAACCCGCCACTCCGACCAGATCAGAAAGTTCGTGTATCAGGCAGATCTTCGTCTTGGCACAAGAGGAACACTAGGACCGTCGCCTTTATTCAAGCACGCTAGCAGGCCCCACCATTGCCATGGGTTTGCATTACCTTCGGCCATGACTGCCCCTCCGTCCGTGTCAACCCATCGACGCCTCCCTTCGGCGCGTCGACAGACGCGGCGCATGGGCTAGCGTCGCCGCCTCGCTGCCATACCTCCACTGCGCTGGTAGATCAGAATCTCCCGCTCGAAGGGATCCAGCAGGCTACGCAGAGAGGACGCAGCAGCCGAGCGGAGGAAGGGGGCACCACAGCCGACTCGGGAGGCCCCCAGATCCAATCGGGGTGGATGGGGATGGCGTCCCAGGAGTCGGGGCGAGGCCACCCACGGCAGCAGCTAGTCGGGGTAGGTCCAACTTCCGTGGGGCTTCCCTGGATCCCGGTCGGATCTGGGCTGCCACGCCTGATGATGCAGCCCAAACGACCACGACGCCGGTAGCCGCCGCCACGCCCATGAGAGGACGCGAGTTCTGTCATCGGTCACCGGGATCCTGAACCCAACGCACGCCGACACACCACCCAACCTGCTTCCCTACAGGATGGAAGCCGTCGCGTGAGAGCGCCCCGCCGCCGTCGTCAGCTGCACGGGCTTCACCCCGCGGCGTCCTCCAGTGACGGCGTGGCGAGAGGAGGACAAGGAGTGGCACTGGTGGCCGGAGAGCCGCTGCGCCCGAGTCGCCCTGGGCTGGGCGATGCGGGCGATCCTTGAGCTAGATTATGACAATCTTGACTTCCTCAAGATGGACCGCCTTTCTTGATTGCGTTGGCTTGATGGAGTCTGGTTGATTGCTCCCCCATACTCACTATGGGTGAGCCACTCTTCATCACATCTTCACAAGTCCATTGCCACCACAATGGACGGCAAGCTTCAAGCATCATGTCTTTGTGATTCTCCTCTTGAACTTGCACACCGCAATCTTGATGATGATCACCACTTGATGTCATCCTTTATGGGTTGAATGAGATCTTCCTCTTGACGCAAGCCCATGAAAACACACCTAACCCCTTCATGGGTTGAATGAGTTCTTCCTCTTGACTCAAGCCCATGAACTCTCACAAAGACCATGTGTTAGTACACAAAAGCTTAATGGACAATGCTTACCATACCATGGGATCACTTGATCCCTCTCGGTACATCTTGTATGCTTTGTGTGTTGATCAACTTGATTTACTCTTTGTCTTAGTCTTCATCAACCTTGTGTCTTTATGACCATTCTTTGGATAATACCTTGAATACCACCTTGGTCATCATATAAACTTCTTGAAACCAACATATGGACTTGAAGAAGTGCCTATGGACAAATCCTTCAAATATAACTTAAGGCAACAATCAGTCCATAGGGATTATCATCAATTACCAAAACCACATATGGAGAAATATGCTCTAACACCAACAAAACCTTGTTGATACTCTAGGGTTTGCTTGATAGGGCCTTGATCTACACTTCCACCAAGAAAATTTGATTCCCCCCACTAATCCCTTACGTATCTTGTTACTCTTGGGTGTTTGAGCACCCTAGACGGTTGTGGTCACCTCGAAGCCAAATTCCATTGTGGTGAAGCTTCGTGGTTTCATTGGGAGCCTCGAATTAAGTTGTGGAGATTGCCCCAACCTTGTTTGTTAAGGTTTGGTCGCCGCCTTCAAGGGCACCACTAGTGGAATCATGGCATCTCGCATTGTGTGAAGGTGTGAGGAGAATACGGTGGCCTTAGGGGCATCTTGGGGAGCATTGTGCCTCCACACTGCTCCAACGGAGACGTACTTCCCCTCAAAGGGAAGGAACTTCGGTAACCCATCCTCGTCTTCATCGGTTCCACTTGTGGTTACTTCTTACCTTTACTTTTGTATTCGTTCTTGCTAGTTGTTGTTGTTATTAGCATCATATAGGTTGCTCACCTACTTGCATATCTAGGCAACCTATTTGTTGCTAAACATAATTTGTTGAAGAAAGTCTAAAAAATAGTAGCTACCTATTCACCCCCCTCTAGTCAATCATATCAATCCTTTCATGAAGGGCAATACATAAGTGTCCTTGGAGGACAAGTAAACGAGTTATACTCGTACACGTCGGTACCAATGTAAAGGCCAGCACCGTTTGTACTACGTCTAGTCCAACACGGTAGAATTTGGATCAAATTTAACAATCTTCACCTCGAGCCAAATTCCCAACAGTAGTCGGAAAAAAATAACTCCATCCAAATCAACATAAACACCTTGTGCGTCAAAGTCCATAGGACTAGTGAGAAATACAAACTAAGCCTGAGCAAAGCTTAAATTTATTGGTAGGAACTAGCTTTGTCATCGTATCAACATGATTATCCTGACTATTTATCTTGCATACCTTCATATAACCTTCAGAAACATCTCGGATATAGTAAACTCTAACATCAATGTATTTCTAAAGGTCTAGCTATGCTCTCTCAAGGTTTCAAAAGGTCTAATTATGATAGCTGTGTTTATTTGAAAACTTTGAGTGGTTCGGCTATTTATTTGCTTTTTTATGTTGATAATATGTTAATTGTTGCAAAAAGCATGTCAGAGATTAATGAATTAAAAAATCAGTTGAGTAATGAATTTGAGATGAAGGATTTGGGTGCAGCAAAGAAAATACTTGGCATGAAAATATCGAGAGATAGACCATCTAAAAAAGTCCTAAGTCAAAAGGGATATATTGATAAAGTTCTTCGTTGTTTTAATATGCATAGTGTAAGCCGGTGAGTACTACGTTAGTTGCACACTTCAAATTATCATCAGCTTTATGTCCTAAGTGAGATGTCGATATTCAATACATGTCTAGAGTTCCCTATTCGAGTATAGTTGGTTCACTTATGTATGCCATTGTTTGTTCTCATCCGAATTTGTCTTGTGCATTGAGTGTTGTTAATAGATACATGTCTAATCCTCAAAGGAGCATTGGAAAGTATTTCGGTGGATTTTCAGATACCTGGGAGGTACTTCTAATGCTTATTTACAGTTTGGAAAACAAGAGATGGACTTGTCGGATTTGCTGATTCTGATTTTGTTGGTGATTTAGATAAGAGAAGATCACTCACACATTAAGTTTTCACCATTGGTGGTTGTGCTGTGAGTTGAAGAACAACTTTACGCTCTATTATGGCTTGTTCCACTACTCATGTCGGGTATATGGTTATTTTTGAGGCATGCAAAAAAGCTATGTGATTGAAAGGTTTATATACCGAGGTTTGGAAAGATTCATCCTGCCCTACCATATTTTATAACAGTCAAAGTGCTATATGTCTTATAAAAAACCAATGTATTATGATAGAATGAGACCTTTTTGGGTGCGACTACTTGCATATATATATATATATATATATATATATATATATATATATATATATATATATATATATATATATATATATATATATATATATATATATATATAGGAGGGACAATATCTAAGTGTTTTTGAAAGACAAATAAACAAGTTATATTCGTACATCGTAATGTAAAAATCTGCATCGTTTGTACTACATCGAACACGATAGAATTTGATCACAATTGAACACTCCTCTCGATTTGGTCACGCTCCGCCCCTGCACTGTGCTATAGAAAGCTCAGCGAGACCAACCGAAGCACCCTAGCAGTAGAAAAGCTTCGTGTGGTCTCCAAAAAAACAGCAGTTACAGAACCATACATCACACCGTCACGAGCGGCGAGAGAGAGAGAGAGAGAGGAGGACCGGGCAACAGCCATGGCCACAGGAGCTGCCTGCTACTACCACCCCGCCGCGGGAAGGGCGAGCCCCTCCTCGCTAGCTCTGGGCCTCAGGTCATCGCAGAGCAAGGTGTTCTTTATCAGCAGCGGCGGCCGCAGCAGCAGCCGGTGGTGGATGAGGAGGAGGAGAGGGGAGGGGAAGGCGAGCTGCGGCAGCACCAATAGCAGCAGCACGGCAAGGGCGAGGCCTGCCTTGTTCTCCCCTCGGGCCATGGAGTGGCAGGAGTGCAGGTATCCCAACCTTCCATGCGCATGCCAGTAGTAGTATTGCCTTTTGGGTTGCTATATTACCATTTGTTTACAATAGGAATTTCTGACATGTGAATTTTGGCTCATGGCTGTGATGGATAATTTGCTAGTGCTCGTTCATTTGAATTGGACTCTAATTTCTCAGTGTTGAAATGAATCTAATGTTGTTAGGGTACTTACTTGAGAAGGTTCCTATGTATATCCATTTTGCCATTCTTGTATGTGACATACTGACTCATGGCTGCACCTTCATAAGATGATGGCTGTTATATAGGCGGTTCACGCTTCGAGAAACAAGTGCCGTCGAGACAGCTCGCTGATAGTTCCATGCTTATCTACAATACATATTTTCTTTCATCTGCTCCCCCCTCGCGGTGACTGAAAATTGTCTTGGATACAGCACTGAGATTGAAGTTGATGTTCCATGTTCAGTGGCCTACCAGTGTTACTCCGAACGTGAGACTATTCCTCAGTGGATGCCATTCATATCAACTGTCAAGGTGCCTGCTAGCGCTTTTTTTCTTGCACATCATTTTCCTTTTATTTTAGCTGCCATGCTTGGAGGTCGAATTTTTCTATGCCTAAATAGGAGTGAACATTTACCATTACAACCTACAAATTATATTAATCTCCATTCCAATCTTGTCACTAACACGCACCGAACTTCCATCTGTGTCATCCTTCCATCCTTTTGATGGGTATTTTAGTACTTGGGCGCTTTTGCTTATTCATGGCTCACACTGGCATTTAAGCAATTGCAGCAAGTTACAAATTCAATTTTTTTTTGTGAATGGAACTTTGCAGTGGCATATCGCAGAATAGAGCACTTCCCGTAGATGTATGATGCATAGAAGCTTCTTTGATCATATCTCTAGCTTCTATTCTTTGCATATATGACCATCATTATCTACTAGAATTCGCCATAGCTAGAAGCCTAGAACCATAATGACCAACATGTCTCTTCTCAGCTGTTTCCTTTTCATTAGCTTTGTTTTCTATAAACTAAGCTTTCCCTTTCAGTTTTAGCAAGAAATGGTTATGCGTATGATAATTTACAGGTCCTTGAAGATAAACCAGATCTTTCCCGTTGGACTTTGAAGTATGCGATACTTGGTCAGGATGTAGAATTTTCTTGGCTTGCCCGAAACATGACGGTAAGTATATACTATGACAAAGCTGCTACAGATCTTGGAGTGAATATTCAGTTAATAAAACTTTCCTCTGTATCAGCCAACTAAAAATCAGAAGATTCACTGGCGATCTCTTGAAGGTCTTCCTAACAGGTGATTATTCAACCAATCCAGACTTACATATATACTAGCTGAATGCCCATGGGTCGCCACGGAACAAATTTTTTAGAACGGGCTTCTGTGATGAAAATGAACCTTCACTATCATAGTCCATTTCTATTGAAGGCAAAAACCAAAAAGGAGCCCAACAAACTGAGGTTACTGGAGATTATTCTCACGTTAAGAAATCCAGCAGTCATATAATTTGTGAGGCTGGCCTGTCTCGACATTATGATAAATTCAGCTTATCTCATATTTGGAGAGAAACATGCTATGAAAACAACAAGATTAGAAAACTAACTCAAACCACAAGAACATGGAAAGCAACTGCTAGGCTCCCAACTGACCTTCGCCATCATTTCTGCATTTGAAACACCGCCTTTTACCTGAATTATTTGACCAATGACTGCTCCTATGAATCACACATAGTCAGGGAAATTCAACAGGTGATACAATCAATGACATCTTATTTATATTTGTCAGTGCATCGGTATTCCAAATTGCCAACCTATTTTGTGGATCTTGCAGCAGGGTTCATGTTTTGTCAGCATATGATAGGCAACATGACTCTCCCTTTCCCCGTTTGATGTACAAATCATGTAGTGGGCTAGTAACTGTCTTGGGCAACATGATAAACATTCGCATCAGAACACGATGATCTGATGTTCAAATTCTTGCTAGTAGAAATAAGAGTGGGACATTACCTTGGTGTGTATTTTGCATGAACACTACCTTGGTTTACACAAGAGTAGAATCTGACCTGAGCCTCAAGTTAATATACAAAATTAGCAATCACTTATTTATTCGTTGTATAAGTTAAGCTTGTTTAAAATTTATACCCAGTATCATGAAACTGTCATCATAAGAAATTAATTGGCAGTTGGAACTACAGTAAGACATTCAAGGAAACTTATAAAAATCTAATGAAAATATTAAGAGAAGTACCAATCATTGCACGGGTCAGAAAGGCCATGTTTAGAACATACCACATCATACAGGTCAGAAAGGCCATGTTTAGAAGATACCACATCATACAGTGATCTAGTAAGCTACCTGTGCGTTGCTATGGAATATAAAAGATATATCTAGAAATATTGACCAAAGAATCCTATTCCGTGTACATATGTGTAAAGTCATGTCTGTCAAGAGCGACAAGCCGACAATGACGGTGTCAAACGCTGAGTTCTTTCTCTTCTGTGAAAATTACTGTACATCGATCCTACTCTATTCCTAGTACATCTTGTCCATGGGTTTTCTACTACTTCCTGTTGTTGTGCTGACCACTCTTCACCCTTTTGTCTTTCTTCCTCTCGCTTATGTTTGCTTCTCTATCATCGCCCCATGGGAAGACAAGGTGTAGTCTTCCTACTCCGTGTCCGTTGTACAACTGTAACTTTAGTACTAAATTTATTGTAGTAAAAATTTGAACATAGAATATGTTCAGGCTTACAAAACCATAAATATTATGGAATGCTTTTAACTTGCAAACTTGTTAATTTATCACGCTGCAACTCTGGCAGGCTGGCTGCTACATGCATCACAAAGAGAAACACGAGGAACTTCATAAATAAATTCCTTCAACCTGCCAATAGAAGGTTTACACTGAAGACGAAAATGAACCCAGAGGAAATACATGCAGTTTGTGTAGCTACTACAAGTATATTTGGTGGATTTCCTTATAAACCCAATATTGAAAACCAGGCAGAGTGATTTTAAGACTAAAAAAAAGAGCAAAATCGACTTTTTTTTTACCCTGAAACTGTGGGAGAGGCTCCTACTGCAATTAAATTAAACACAAATCAGTATTTACATATGTACATCTGGGAAGCCCCCACTTTGTGTGGGCTTCAAGCAAAAAAAATGTCTATTAAGCATGGATGTACACAAGACATGTATTACGATCTAAACAGTAATCAACAAAACAACAATGTAGTTTACTTCTCCGCAAAAAAAAAACAATGTAGTTTACTGACGTGACAACAAGAATAAAAAATAACTCATTTTTCGTGTAAAACTTTCCCAGCTCTTGATTACCGTAATAACAAGTGACTCGCAATATAAGAAAATCCCAGCTCCCGCAATCCTTAAAATACGATGAGCAAAAGGAGAAAACATCTTATTTCTACAGCCAGTCATTCATTCGAAGATTCAACCGATTTCCTGGAGGTCCTGCATTTCCCCCTTCTCTTTGTTCCTAACAAACTTGTCTGCACATAGATAAGTTCCAACTTACAAGTGTACTTATTAAAAGAAATTAATTTCGCATTATCGTGATCCCCCCCGATAGCAGAATTATAAACAAATTCTGCTGCATGCACTGGAGTTCCTTTCGGGTAATTGTGTGGAAAGCAGGATGGGAAATAAGTAACATGACTTCTGAACTTAACTAAAATTCTGCTGCATGTATCGGAGACAAGTAGTTATACAAAAAGAAATTCTGGATTGGCAAGTGATAAATTGGCACATTGTATAACTGGACCATTTGATTCAGTACAATAATGTTCCAGTTTCCCTAGCAATTTAGAACTAAATGCCTCCTAGTTGGCCTAGATCCTACTGACGCCTGCTAGCTACTTTTCATTTATTTGGAAGTTAGCATAACGCAATTCACCTGTTGCAGGGGCGCTGTCCGATTCTTCCCTAAGAGTTCATCCTCTTGTAGAGTACAGGTGAGCATTCTGCCCTGTGAATTTGACACTTTTTGTAACTCTAATATGAGCTGCTGCTTCTTCACAACTTGATCTTCCTTCATCATTGTGTGCAGCTAACAGTGGCCTATGAAGTTCCTGAAATTCTGAACCCGGTTGCATCAGTAAGTAGCAAAGCAGCACACATATAACTATTTATTCTGCAGTATTTCCATGTTTTAATATCTCGTTGTTGCAAATCCGTGAGTTGAGGAATCCAACCATCCTTTTTCACCAGGCCCTGAAACCATTTCTGGAAGGTTTGCTTTTCAATGGGCTAGAACGTTTTGTGACGTTTGCGAAGGAGCGCTATAGCAAGACCCTTCAGTCTTGACAAGATTAACTGTCATCAACACCAAGAATTTCAATTTCATTGACCGTTGATGTAAAACTGCATAAAGCCACTAGATGTGCCAGGGGGGAGAACTGTATAATACAAGAGTGACTTATTCTAGCAAATAAATATTGACTGTTCAACTCTGACTGTCATGTACTGTCGCCTTGATTGTTCATTTATGGGCCTGGTAGCTTTTCTAAGTCAGAAATGCGCAGTATCCATGATTTTGCACTAAATCCCAGAGAAAAGTGGCCTTACTCTCTTTGTATTCGGTACTGTGGCTCAGAATGCTTCTGTAAGTTTATAGACATGCCCATGTTAGTTGGATATGGAACAAAGCCAATCAATTTCATGCACAAGGGCTGCACAATTAAATACAGTATGGAGGATAGAAAAGGATACGCCCCCTGCCGTCTCCCCGGGAGGTGGCCGGGGCGGCGTGAGCCCCTCCCCTCTCCGGCCTCCCTCCGTTCCCCTTCCCTCCCTGCCGCCGCCGACGGTCGCCCCCATTGCTTGGCTGGGTGGTGTTGGCGGCGGCGGGACTGCCTGTCCCCGCGCGCGGCTCCCTGCCCGGGGCATGGGGGCAACGGTGGTGCTCCTCGGCTCGGCGACCTGGCAGCAGTGACCGGCGACGCGCAGGTGGTGGTGGTGTCCCTTGGCGATGAGACGGCATGGTGACGCAGGTTGGCTGGCGGCGCGCCCCCGGCCCAGATCTGGGCCCTGTGGGCCCCATCTGGGTCCTAGCGGGCCGACTCCCGGCGTGGCTTCTTCGTCGCCTATGTGGTGAGTAGGAGGAGCAGCTCGAACGGGGGGCGGCGACGCCGATGGCGCGCCTGCTGCAGCGCGATGGCAGGAGCTTTACGGGCCTGGAGAGCCTGGTCGGGCCTGTGGGCCCACGGGCCTGGTATGCTCCTGCTATTGTGCCCGATCGGCTACCGTCGTCGACGGTGGAGGTTGTACCCCCCCCCCCCCCCCCCCGCGTGCCGACGGTGTTGGGGCCCCTTGTCCCGACTCCTATTCCCCGCTGTGCAGGCCTCACTTCATGGTGTCGTGGTGAGACGACATGGAGGCTTCATGACCGCGGTGGCGTAAGATGGTGGTCGGTTTGGTGGCAGGCTCTGGAGCATCCGAGGTGAAGGTTGGGATCGGGGGAAACCCCTGTCGGCCTGGCCGACACCGACGCGGCGACACCTGTGGGTGCCGCCGGACCTTCCTGGAGGGCGTCGGGGGCGACCCTTCCTCTTGCCTCGTCACGTACCGGGGGAAACCCTTGGCAGCAGCGTCGTCATCGTCGCGGTCCTTCTTGGAGGTGTTGATTAATACCAGTGCTTCGGAGCCTTGGAGTTTGGTGGGAGATCTTCGGTGGGCGCAGTGGTCGTGAAGCGTCTTCGTTTCCGTCGATCCGCCGTTGTCGGCATTATTCTCTTGTTGTTTCTCTTTTGTTTCTTTTGGGGTTTGATTGTGCTGCTTCCGCCCCAGCACCTGCTGTTGATTGTATCGGTTGGTTGCTTTGTAATACAAAGCGGGGGAAAACCCTTTTTCGGTAAAATAAGCACATCACGTAATGTACATCTACGGTACATTTTTTCCTCTTCAGTGTATCGAAAATATGCCCACAACTGACCAGAAATACATCGCGTACGCAACCCCACAGCGGCGGCGACGGCGGCCGGAAACTCGACAGGGCAAGGACGCTGCCGAAGGCCGGGGCGCGGGGTCTGGTGACGAGGAGGTGTCGAGGAGGAGAGAGTGGGGCAAAGGAAGTGGCCCGCGAGCCTTGAATGGGCCTAAATCAACGGAAGTCTACCGCATAATTGGGCCGAGACCGAGAAACCGAGGTATTCTCATATATGGATCGTCGGATTGTCTCAAAATATATAATATATCGATCGTTGCGCTAAAAGAACCAAATCACTAATTGAGAATTATTCCTTTTGAAAAGCACTTTCACCTTTTCTCATTGTAACAAGTGATGCATTGCATGTGTATCACTTGTCGCAACCTCTGAATTTTCTTTTTTTTGTAGATCCGTATTTATAAAACGTTTTATCTCCTAAACCACGCGTTCAAATCTCGAACCATTTTCACAGTTGGGTTTCTCACATCGAGATCTTTAAAACTAAATCTTATGATGATAGGTTTTGACGAACTTTTTTTCCCTGAAAAAACCGAACAAAAAAATGGACGAAAAAATTGTGCCTCTCACGATAGAAAACAACAACAAAAAACATGTTTTTTTACGAGAGGCACGGCCGTCCCTCTCGTGAAGGCAAAAACATGCCTCTCCGGAAGCAAAATTGTGCCTCTCGCAAAGGCAAAACGGTGCCTCCCGAGAAGCAAAATCATGAGTTTTGTGAAAAAATAATCAGAAAACACGTTTTTTTCTCTTTTCGAGAGACACGGCCGTGCCTCTCATGAAAGAAAAACCGTTCCTTTGTGGAAGCAAAACCGCGTCTCTCGCAAAAAAAAACAACAGAAAAAGCATTTTTTTACCTTTCCGAGAGGCACGTCCGTGCGTCTCGCGAAAGCAAAACCACACCTCTCGCAAAAAAGAACAGAAAATGTGTTTTTACCTTTTCGAGAGGCCTGACCGTGCCTCTGGTGAAATCAAAATTGTGCCTCTCATGGAAACAAAATCATGCCTCTCGCAAAAATATATATGAGAAAATGCGTTTCCCCTTCTCGAGTGGCGCAACCACGTCTCTCGCAAAAAAGTATATCATAAAATGCGTTCGTTTTCCTTTTCGAGAGGCACGATCATTTTTCCCGTGAAAGCAAAACTATGCCTCTTGCGGAAGGAGAACCGTGCCTCTTGCAAAAAAACGAAGCACAAAAGTGTTTTTCTGTGAAAAAAATGAATTTTTTTTCTTCCAAAAGCTAAGAAATACTCGTGAAAAACCAGAACAACAAAAAAACTCAGAAAACCAATCTAAAAAGCGAAAAACGCGTGCGAAATATTTTAGAAAGGAAATCCAAACGGTACGCTGAGAGTGCGACATGTGACCACGACTGAGAACACGCCAAATGGCGGCTCACGAGAGTGATCATTCGAAGGCTTCCGAGGGAGTGCTCTTTGTAGGATCGAAAGAAGGTGTGTCTAGGGGGGTGAATAGACTACTTGTCAAGATAGAAATCCTAGCCTTGCCAACTTTGATGGAGGGCAGAATTTCAGCAATACTAACAAGTCTAGTATACCCTACACATGCTAGTCAACATATATGGTAGCTGAAAAGTAAAAACTTTGCACATGTAAAGGAGTGGAGTTTAGGAGATCGAACGCAAAGAGGTTGACACGACGATTTTTGGCATGGTTCCGATAGGTGGCGCTATCGTACGTCCATGTTAGTGGAGACTTCAACCCACGGAGCGTAACGACTGCGAGAGTCCACGGAGGACTCCATCCACGAAGGGTCCACGAAGAAGCGGCCTTGTCTATTCCACCACGGTTCCGCCCACGAAGGACTAGCCTTACTCATGGTAGATCTTCACGAAATAGGCGATCTCCTTGCCCTTACAAACATCTTGGTTCAACTCCACAACACGAAGTAGGAGGCTTTCAAGCGACACCTAATCAATCTAGGATGAACCGCCCTCCAAAAGGTAATAGATGTGGTAGAACAATGAACTCCTTGCTCTTGTGCTTCTAAAGATAGTCTCCTCAACACAAAATCACTCTCTCACAGAATAGGCATGGGTAGGATAGATTGATTAGGTGGAAAGCAACTTGGGGAGGCTAGAGATCAAGTTTCAAATGATTGGATTGGAATATCTTGGTCTCAACACATGAGTAGGTGACTCTCTCTCAGAAAGAAATGGATTTGACAATGAAGTGTGTGTTCTGAGTGTTTCTCCCACGAATGAGAGGTGGGTGAAGGGATATATATAAGCAGCACACAAAATCTAACTGTTACACTTAAAGTGGCAAACTCGGTGACACCAAAGTCATAAACTCGGTGACACCAAAGTCATAAACTCGGTGGTACCGACTTGTACTAAAGGTTGGAACTTTTGAATCTCGGTGGAACCGATATATGAAACTCGGTGGCATCGAAAAGGTGGCTAATGGTTAGATGAACAAACTCGGTGACACCGATACTCAAACTCGGAAATTTCGATTTTGTGTACCGAGGCAACAGAAAGTTGGTCACCCAAACTCGGTAGCACCGACTTAGTTTCGGTTGCACCGATTTGGTGGGAATAGCTAGGGTTTTGTCTGAGGTCAAACTCGGTGGGGCCGAAATGGAAAACTTGGTGGCACCGATTTTGAGTATGTGGTATTGGACATAATGGTTATGTGAGAAAAATGATTGAGTATTTTGGTGGCTAACTTTGAGCACTTGAGCAATCAGTTCATTTTAATACCTCACCCCCTTTTAATAGTATTGGCTTTCCTATGAACTCAAAGGTGATTTCCCACAAATATAAAATGAAGAGTCTTCTAGCTTGAAGCTTGAGCTAATCGTATTCCTTTCTTGAATCAAGGGGCATCTCCACATAAGCCTTTAGCCAAAGCTCTCTATGGACTATTCGTGAAATATACTAGGTAAAAGTCTTAGTCCAAGAGACAATGTATGTTGTCATGAATTATCAAAACCACCAAGGGAGCATATGTGCTTTCAATCTGCCCCTTTTTGGTAATTGATGACAACATACAATCAAAGCTTCAAATAAAGATAGGCAATAGAATATGACAACTTTGAAAGATACATGACTAGCACAAGCTCCCCCTAAATGTGTGCAATCCCTTTTTAAGGGATAGTTGCTTTGGACTGCATGGGCACACCCATGGTAGAAAGACAAGACAAGTCATATAGATCTTGGCTATATGCATCAAACAAAAGTGAATTAAGAGCTTCCATGTTCATGACTCACTGTTGCAAACAATATGTACAAGAAACAAGAGATCATCATGAGCAGGAATATGATGCATATACTTACCTTGAGGATCTTGAGCATCTTAGGAGTATGAGTACAAATGGGAAAACAAGTGTTAGAAAACACAAGAGTACTCCATTGTAAAAATGCAAAGAGCTTCAAAAATACCAAGATATTTGAAGACATATTTCAAATGGAATTTGATGGTAGATGTGTCTCCAAAAGAAATAAGAACTTTCTCCCCTAAGAATGAATATGTAGGATTACCTCCCCCCTGAATCATAGCATGTAGATATTGGGAGTAGGTAGGCTAAGGCAAGTTCAATCACTCAATAGTGTTATCTTTTGATTGAACAAATATGTAAAGCAATAATAGAAACAATTTTATCTCTCTCCCCCTTAATATGTAAGATCTGATACATCTCCCTTTAGGTAGATCTCCCCTTAGGTAGACCTTCCTTTAGGAACTGATATCTCCCCTATTGACATTTCTCCCTCTTTAATTAAGCTTATTGGTGATATTTCTCCCCTATAAATAGGTTCATTGGAAGCTTTGATATTTCGCCCCCTTTGGCATTAATTGCCAAAAAGGTCAGAGGGTAAGGGCTCATTGAGAGAAAGGGATCCTTGATACATCTCTCTTTGATACGGGTTCCTTGAAATTTCCCACCCCCTTAGATAGTAGGTAAGAAATCATCGAAAGTTATCCCCCTGTAGTGTGCATAAGAGTTCCTTGAACTATCTCCCCCTATGATAGGGATCCTGGATAATTCTTCCTCTTACAGTGCATGGGATCACTGAGGTTTTCTCCCCCTAGAGAAGTTTTCTCCCCCGAAAGCAAAAGTCCAGAAAATATCAGAAAGACAAAGACAGTGAAAATATCGGAGTCACCGAGGCAAAGTAGTTCGATGGAACCGAGAATGAGAATTGGGCATGTGGGAGAAATCGGTTGGACCGAGTTTCCGTGATTGGTGCGACCGAGTTGCAAAGAAAATCAACTCCTTAACTGAAAATGAATAGAAAATTTTCTCCAACTTTAAAAGAAAATAAGATACCAATTGTAAAAGAAAATATAAAACAACACGAAGGAATAAGTTTTCTAAAACCAAGTGAAAAAGGAAAGAAGAGAGAATAAAATATTTTTTTTGAAAATATACATACATATAGATGAGATTTGAATGGTTCCAAGAAAGTATGTAAAGTCAAATGTTAACCATACAAGATTCTCCATCAAGATGTAGGGAGGTGACTAGGTCACCTATATTAGAGTATTTGACTTGAGGAGTCAAGCAAGATTGCTTGATCATAGGTCATACTCATCGTTAAGCGCGAAATGGGGTTACCATTTTTTGATTAAGCTTTTAATGTCTTCATATCACTTGAGTTTCTTTACCTCATGAGTTGGTGTAAAGCTTGATCAAGAATACGAGTAAATACCTTCGAATGATGTTGATGACGTGGCATGTAGGTGAACTTGTTGTGGATGCTCAACGTTGATGAAGATTGATACGTCTCCAACGTATCTATAATTTTTGATGGTTTCATGCTATTATCTTGTCAAACTTTGGATGTTTTGTATGCCTTTTATATCTTTTTTGGGACTAACTTATTAACTCAGTGCCAAGTGTCAGTTCCTGTTTTTTCCGTGTTTTTGACCCTTTTCAGAGGAGGATTTTAAACGGAGTCCAAACGGAATAAAACTTCCGAAAAGATTTTTCCGGAACACAAGATATGCAGAAAGCTTGGGAACCAAGGCAGAGAGTCCCGGGGGAGGCCACAAGCCCCCATGGCGTGGCCAGGAGGGCCCGCGCCTCCCAGGCTTGTGGGCTCCCTGGGCCTCCCCTGCCCTAGCTCCTTCGCCTATAAATTCCCTAAAATCCCTAAAAAAATCAGGGGATCCACGAAAATACTTTTCCGCCGCCGCAAGCTTCTATCTCCGCAAGATCCATCTGGGGCACATTCTGGTGCCCTGCCAGAGGGGAGATTCGGATACGGAGGGCTTCTTCATCAACACCATGACCTCTCCGATGATGCGTGAGTAGTTCACCATAGACCTACGGATCGATAGCTAGTAGCTAGATGGCTTCTTCTCTCTCTTGGATCTTCAATACAAAGTTCTCCATGATCTTCATGGAGATCTATCCGATTTAATCTTATTTTGCGATGTGTTTGTCGAGATCCGATGAATTGTGGATTTATGATCAGATTATCTATGAATCTTATTTGAGTTTCTTCAGATCTCTCTTATGCATGATTTCATATCCTTGTAATTCTCTTCGAGTTGTGGGTTTTATTTGGCCAACTTGATCTATGATTCTTCCAATGGGAGAAGTGCTTGGTTTTGGGTTCATACCGTGCGGTGACCTCACCCAGTGACAGAAGGGGTAGCGAGGCACGCATCGTGTTGTTGCCATCAAGGGTAAAAATATGGGATTTTCATCATTGGTTTGAGTTTATCCCTCTACATCATGTCATCTTGCTTAAGGCGTTACTCTGTTCGTCATGACCTCAATACACTAGATGCATGCTGGATAGTGGTCGATGTGTGGAGTAATAGTAGTAGATGCAGCAAGTATCGGTCTACTTGTCTCGGACGTGATGCCTATATGTATGATCATTGCCTTAGATATCGTCATGACTTTGCGCGGTTCTATCAATTGCTCAACAGTAGTTTGTTCACCCACCGTAATATTTGCTATTTTGAGAGAAGCCTCTAGTGAACACTATGGCTCCCGGGTCTACTTCACACCATATTTTCAGCCTTACACTTTTTTGCACTTTCCGCCTTCAGATCTCACTTTGCAATCAATCTTGAAGGGATTGACAACCCCTTTATAGCGTTGGGTGCAATCTCTTTTGTGTTTGCGTAGGTACTCTGGACTCACTACTGGAAAACAGTTTTTTGCCATGTGCCAAATCTTTGCCGTCAGCTTCCACAAAGCAGACGGCAAAGCACTTGCTAATGGCATAGAGTGTTTTTGCCATCAGTCACGTCTTTGCCGTCGGCTAGCAGACGGCAAAGAGTCGCACAACAGACGACAAACATGTAGATGGGCCCACCTGACCGCGGGGTGGTTAGATCAAACTGGAGTCCCTTCTTTGTTGTCTGCTAGCGGACGGCAAAGAGTCCTGAGGCAGAAGGCAAAGAGCTAACTCCGTTAACGGCTCTTTGCCCCCACCCAGCCCCTCTCTCTCTCTCACCCACACTGTGTAACGGCTCACCCCACCCTTCTCTCTCTCTCCCACTCCACTCCCCGACGCCCACCGCCGCCACCACCGTCGCGCCGCCGCCCCTGTCGCCCCCACTGCCCTCGTCGCTGCCCCGGTGTCCCACAACCCCTGGCGCCGCTACCCCACCTCTCCCGACGCCCACCTGAGCCACCACCACCATTGCACCGATGCCCCACCTCGCCCCGGCCGCCGCTGCCCCACCACCGTCGCGCCGCCGCCCCTGGCACCCCCGGCATCGCCCCGCCACCCCAACACCCCTGGCCCCGCCACAGCCACCCTCCCGGTGAGCCCCCACACCCCCACCCCCACCCCCCGCACCGGCATGATTTTTTGGAATTAGATTATAACTACCGGCATGATTTTTTATTGTTGTTGTAGTAGTTGTTCTTGTTAGTAGTTTTAGTGATAGTAGTTTTAGTAGTTGTTCTTGTTAGTAGTTTTAGTAGTTTTTCTTGTTATTAGTTTTAGTAGTTTTAGTAGTTGTTCTTGTTAGTAGTTTTAGTGGTAGATTTAGTTAGTTGGTAGATTTAGTAGGTAGTTTAGTGGTAGATTTTGTTTTGTTAATTAGTGGTAGCTTGTTAAATTAGTTAGGTTAGTTAGTTAGCTTGGTTAGTTAGGTGGAGGAGGAGAAGAGGAGAAGAGGAGGAGGAGGACGAGAAGAGGAGAAGAAGAAGAGGAGTAGTAGGAGGAGGAGGAGGAGAAGAAAAAGAAGAAGAAGAAGAAGAAGAAGAGGAGAAGAAAAAAAATAAGAAGGAGAAGAAGAAGAAGAAGAAGAAGAGAATAAAAAAATAAGAAGGAGAAGAAGAGAAGAAGAGAAGAAGAGAATAAGAAAAAAATAAGAAGGAGAAGTTAGTTAGCTTGGTTAGTTAGCTAGATTCTTTTTTAGTTACTTAGTGGTAGATTCTGTTTTTGTTATTTTGTTGTTGTTTAGTGCTATATAGGTTTAGCGATAGGTTTAGTTAGCTTGGTTAGTTAGGTTAGTTAGTTAGTTAGATTAATAGAAAGAATAGGAAGAAGAAGAAGAAGAGGAGGAGGAGGAGAAGAGGAGAAGAGGAGGAGGAGAAGAAGAAGAAGAGGAGGAGGAGGAGGAGGAGGAGAAGACAAAAATAAGAAGGAGAAGAAGAAAAGAAGAAGAAAAGAAGAAGAGAAGAAGAAGAGAAGAAGATAAGAAGAATACCTTCTCCTCCTTCTCCTTCTTCTCCTCCTTCTCCTTCTTCTTGATTTCTTCTTCTTCTCCTCCTCCTCCTCTTTCTTCTCCTCTATCTTATTCTCCTTACCTTATTTTCCCCAACAATGAGATCATTAGCCCATTTAGCTACAAAATGGCATAAAAAAACCTTGGTTAGCTCATGAATATTATATTCTTAACTTGTTTTCCTCTAAAATGACATAATTAGAATATTTGTGTTGATCGAGTGGATTTACATGTGATAGTTGTCTCGTCGCTGTGAGGTCTGTTGTGCGAAGACCTCCCCGTGCGTTGTACGAGCTCCGCCCGTGCATTCGTGGGTCAGTACAAATTTCATCTCCTCCTCGCCCCTTCATTTACTGTGGCTCGGTTTCCGGATGAAACTTTCTAGATTTAGGTAATTAAATTAATTTATCAGTATGCGTGACCAGTATGCGTCTCCCGTTCGAAAGGGCGACATCTATAAATATGCATGTCTTTGCATATTTATAAATGCCATCCTTTTGAATTGCCCAACATTATCCATGGACAGCCCGTGTATGTGTAGATTGGGTTCGTTTTCCCTTATGTTGTGCTCTGGATCCGATGTAGAATTTCGTCAGTGCCTCCCTGTTGTTCTCTGGATGCACATCCTCTCTGTTTATTGCAGAGACGTGTATGAGGAGAACAACGTGGAGGTGCTGCCGAAATTTTGCGTTGGATCCGGAGCAGAGCATGGGAAAACGAACCCAATCTACATATACTCGGGTGGGATTAGGACCTATCTTTACCTATTAGCGTGTAGGTTGCCTGGACGTAATAAAAATGGAGAACCTGATTAACCGATGAATATAAATGCTAAATTATATATAAATATATTTCTTCTGTCTTTAGTAGCTAGGCAAGATGAGTGATCGTGCGTGGATGTATACCGGTCACCCTAGTCACAAAGAGATGACGAAAGAATGGTTTGTAAAAACAAAGGAATTTGTGAAAGCCGCATTCGCAAATGGCCAAGAAAGAAACTATTGCCCCTGTCCTGGATGCGACAACTATAAAAAGACGACAGAGGCTGTAATGATTAAACACCTGCAGAGGAGGGGTTTTAAGCCTAATTATACGGTGTGGACATTTCATGGTGAGTCTATACAACGCACAAGAGCTGAGGTGGTCCGTCGTCGCACGGACGAGCATGGTACCGGGATCGAAGACATGGTGCAAGACTTTGATGATGCTCGGGATTCGGAAGATGAGATGGAGGAATCTGCAAAGGCCTTTTATGAAATGTTGGAGTCTTCAAAACTTCCTCTCCATGAGCACACTGAGCTGTGTCAGCTGGATGCAATTGCACAATTAATGGCTTTGAAGGCTCAGTTCAACTTGGGAAGAGAATGCTAAGACGCGATGATGACACTATTTGGACGCTTCCTACCCAAAGGCAATGTCATGCCTGCAAACCTGTACCAGTCGGACAAAATACTTCGTGTACTTAAGATGCCATGTGAGAAGATAGATGCATGTGAGAAAGGATGTGTCTTATTTAGGAAGGAGTATGCACACTTGGACTATTGTCCCAATTGCGAGTCTTGCAGGTATCTTGTGGTAGACAACGGTATGGGTGAGAAGAGACAGACCAAAATCGCGGTTAGTGTTCTTCGGTATATGCCAATCGTACCAAGACTTCAACGTCTTTTCATGGTCGAAGAGACAGCCAGACAGATGACATGACACAAATTGGGCAAAAGAACCGAACTAGATGCGGATGGGAATAAGATGATGGTACACACATCGGATGGGGAAGCGTGGGAACATTTCGATGGATTGCATAATAACCTCAAAATGGCATAAGAACCTTGGTTAGCTCATTAATTTCCCCAACAATGACATAATTAGCCCATTTAGCTCCAAAATGCCATAATAACCTCAAAATGGCATAAGAACCTTGGTTAGCTCATTAATATTATATACTTAGCTTGTTTTCCTCTAAAATGGGATAATTAGCCCATTTAGCTCCAAAAAGACATAGTTAGCTAATTTAGCTCCAAGAAGAGGAGAAGAGGAGAAGAAATAGGAAAAATGAAAAGAAAGAAGAAGAAGAAGAAGAGAAGAAGGAGAAGGAGGAGAAGGAGGAGGAGGATGAGAAGGAGGAGAAGGCCAAGGACCTTCTAGTCCTTCTCCTCCTCCTCCTCCTTCTCCTCCTTCTTATTTATTTCTTCTTATCCTCCTCCTCCTCTTTCTTCTCCTCTTTCATATTCTTCTTGCCTTAATTTCCCCAACAATGACATAATTAGCCCATTTAGCTCCAAAAAGACATTATAAGCTCAAAATGGCATAAGAACCTTGGTTAGCTCATTAATATTATATACTTAGCTTGTTTTCTTCTACAATGACATAATTAGCCCATTTAGCTCCACAAAGACATAGTTAGCTAATTTAGCTCCAAGAAGAGGAGAAGAGGAGAAATGAAAAGGAAGAACAAAAATAAGAAGATAAAGAGAAGAGAAGGAGAAGGAGAAGAAGGAGGAGGAGAAGAAGAAGGAGGAGGAGGAGGAGGAGAAGGCCAAGGACCTTCTAGTCCTTCTCCTCCTCCTCCTTCTCCTCCTTCTTCTTTATTTCTTCTTCTTCTGTTCCTCCTCCTCTTTCTTATCCTCTTTCATATTCTCCTTGTCTTAATTTCCCCAACAATGACATAATTAGCCCATTTAGCTCCAAAATGCCATAATAACCTCAAAATGGCATAAGAACCTTGGTTAGCTCATTAATATTATATACTTAGCTTGTTTTCCTCTAAAATGGGATAATTATCCCATTTAGCTCCAAAAAGACATAGTTAGCTAATTTAGCTCCAAGAAGAGGAGAAGAAATAGGAAAAATGAAAAGAAAGAAGAAGAAGAAGAAGAGAAGAAGGAGAAGGAGGAGGAGAAGGCCAAGGACCTTCTAGTCCTTCTCCTCCTCCTCCTCCTTCTCCTCCTTCTTCTTTATTTCTTCTTCTTCTTATCCTCCTCCTATTTCTTCTCCTCTTTCGTATTCTCCTTGCCTTAATTTCCCCAACAATGATGTAATTAGCCAATTTAGCTCCAAAAAGACATTATAAGCTCAAAATGGCATAAGAACCTTGGTTAGCTCATTAATATTATATACTTAGCTTGTTTTCCTCTATAATGACATAATTAGCCCATTTAGCTCCAAAAAGACATAGTTAGCTAATTTAGCTCCAAGAAGAGGAGAAGAGGAGAAATGAAAAGGAAGAACAAAAAGAAGAAGAGAAAGAGAAGAGAAGGAGAAGGAGAAGAAGGAGGAGGAGAAGAAGAAGAGAAGAAGGAGAAGGAGGAGAAGGAGCCCTCCTTGTTCTCCTTCTTCTTCCCTCCTTCTCCTCTTCTTCTTCAATTTAGCTTATTTTACCCAACAAAGATATATTTAGCCAATTATCATCCAAAATGACATAATTAGCTTAGTTAGGTAAAAACATCATAAGAACCTTGGTTAGCTCAATAAAATGACTAATTAAGCTCCTAAAAGACATAATAAGCTCAAAATGGCATAAGAACCTTGGTTAGCTCATTAATATTATATACTTAGCTTGTTTTCCTCTAGAATGGCATAATTAGCCCATTTAGCTGCAAAAAGACATAGTTAGCTAATTTAGCTCCAAGAAGAGGAGAAGAGGAGAAATGAAAAGAAGGAAGAAGAAGAAGAAGAAGAAGAGAAGAAGAAGAGAAGGAGAAGGAGAAGGAGAAGAAGAAGAAGGAGGAGGAGAAGAAGAGAAGAAGAAGGAGAAGGAGGAGAAGAAGGAGCCCCCCTTCTTCTCCTTCTTCTTCTCTCCTCCTTCTTCTCCTCCTTCTTCTCCTCCTTCTTCTCCTTCTTCTTCTCTTCTTCTTTTTTCTTCTCCTCCTCCTCCTTCTCCTTCTCCTTCCCGTCCTCCTCCTCCTCCTCCTCCTCCTTCTTGTTTTTCTTCTCCTTGTTCTCTTCTTGCTTCTTCTCTTTCTTCTTCAATTTAGCTTATTTGTCATATATATGTTGTTGTTGTTCTTTTTCTGACTTTATTATTCCCATTTTGCAGATTGGATGTACTACATACATGGAAGCTGGCATTGATGGAGTGCTTTAGTTCTAGTTTTCATTTGACTTTATGAACAATGTGGAATTATATGTATATGTATATATGGATGAACAGTATATGTGGAACTATATGTATATGTGTTGTGACCTATATATGTGCTATGAATATGGATGAAACTTTGTGCTATGAATATGTGTTGTGACCTATATATGTGCTATGTATATGTATATGTGTTGTGACCTATATATGTGCTATGTATATGTATATGTGCTATGAAATAAACAAAACAAACAAAACTGTGACAATATGGGCTCTTTGCCGTCTGCCAGCTGATGGCGAAGGCCTTTGCCATCAGCTGACCGACGGCAAAGGTGCCATGTGACACCCAGCTGGGCAACCTAGGCAGCAGCAGCTGGCCATATAGTATCTTTGTCGTCTGCTTCCAGGGGGGGCAGACGGCAAAGAAGAGGGCACAGAGGAGGGGGAGGAGGGGGAGGCAGACGACAAAGAGTGGGGGGAGGAGGTGGAGGTAGACGACAAAGAAGAGGGGGGAGGCAGACGACAAAGAGTGGGGGGGAGGAGGTGGAGGCAGACGGCAAAAAAGAGGGGGGAGGTAGACGGCAAAGAAGAGGGGGAGGCAGACGACAAAGCCTCCATTAGCCCCTAACGGAGGCAACGCCTGCCGGCTGCCGTCTCGACATATTTGCTGACTGCTCTTATGAAAAGCTGACGGCAAAGTTCTTTGCCGTCCGCTTCGGTGAGGCAGACGGCAAAGAAGCTACAATGCCGTCGTAGGCTGACACAGAAATTTTGCCGACAATGGGATTCTTTGCCGTCTGTGATATACTCTTTGCCGTCTGTGATATACTCTTTGCCGTCTGTGATGGCAGATGACAAAGAAGCTAATTCCTGTAGTGACTTGACGAGATTCTCCTACTGGATTGATACCTTGGTTCTCAAACTGAGGGAAATACTTATTGCTCCCGTGCTGCATCACCCTTTCCTTTTCAAGGGAAAACCAACGCAAGCCAAGTCTCCGTCAACGTGCCAATTTCTGGCGCTGTTGTTTGAGAAGTAGTAGAAGGATTTCTGGCGCCGTTGCCGGGGAGGATCAAGTCAAGAACTCATCCAAGTAAGTGTCGCAAACTCATATCTTGCATTTACTTTTTTTTGCCTCTCGTTTACCTCTCCCCCACTTGTGAAAAACAAAAATTTACAAAAATATTTGCCTTTTTCGTTTGCCTTTTTCGTTCGCCCTTTTCTCTCGCTTGCTTTCTGTTCGCTTGTGTGCTTGCTTGCTTGCTGAAGTCACCATGACTGAAAACACCAAACTTTGTGACTTCTCGAATACTAATAATAATGATTTTATTAGTACTCCGGTTGCTCCCGCCACTAGTGCGGAATCGTACGAAATCAATGCTGCTTTGCTGAATCTTGTTATGAAAGAGCAATTCTCCGGCCTTCATAGTGAAGATGACGCATCCCATCTTAATGCCTTCATTGAGCTTTGCGATATGAAAAAGAAGAAAGATGTGGATAATAATGTGATTAAATTGAAGCTTTTCCCGTTCTTGTTGCAAGATCGAGCAAAAACTTGGTTTTCGTCTTTGCCCAAAAATAGTATTGATTCTTGGAACAAGTGCAAAGTTGCTTATATATCCAAGTATTTTCCGCCGGCTAAGATTATCTCTCTCCATAATGATATCATGAATTTTAAGCAACTTGATCATGAACATGTTGCACAATCTTGGGAGAGAATGAAATTGATGATTAGAAATTGTCCCGCTCATGGCTTGAGTCTTTGGATGATTATACAAATCTTTTACGCTGGCTTGAATTTCGCTTCTAGAAATATCTTGGACTCCGCCTCACGTGGAACGTTCATGGAAATCACGTTAGGAGAAGCCAGAAAACTCCTAGACAATATCATGACGAACTACTCTCAATGGCACACTGAAAGGTCACCTACTAGTAAGAAGGTACACGCTATAGAAGAAATTAACTCTTTAAGTGCTAAGTTGGACCAGTTAATGAATTTGGTTGCTAGTAGAAGTGCTTCTTTAGATCCTAATGATATGCCCTTGTCTTCCTTCATTCAGAGTAGCAACGCTAGCTTGGACGTTAATTTTGTTGGTAGGAATAATTTTGGCAACAACAATGCTTTTAGAGGAAACTATGTTCCTAGGCCTTTTCCTAGTAACCCCTCTAATAACTTTGGCAACTCCTACAACAATACTTATGGTAATTACAATATATTACCCTCTGATCTAGAGAGTAATATCAAAGAGTTTTTCAACTCACAAAAGATTTTCAATGCGTCCATAGAGGAAAAACTACTCAAAATTGACGATTTGGCTAGGAGCGTTGATAGAATGTCTAGTGATATTGATGATTTGAAAGTTAGATGTGCTCCTCCCAAGATCAATATGGATGAAACTTTGAAAGCTATGTGTGTTTCCATGAGTGAGAGCAAAGAAAGAACCGCCCGAATTCGTGCTAGACATGAATGGCTTAAAAGGGCATGTTCTCGTGATAAGAATCACGAAGATCTTAAAGTGCTTGGTGTGACTCCCATTGAATCTTTGTTTTCTTGTGTCAAACCTAATGATGATGGGGCTGTATATGAATCCACTTTGGTTGAAAAACGCCCCAATGATTCAGAATCCATCTATCTTGATGCTAAAGCATTGAAAGTGGAGTAGAAGATATTAAAACTTTGGGTAGTAATGAAATTACTACTTTGGATTTCAAGGAATTCAATTATGATAGTTGATCCTTGATTTAATGCATTTCCTTGATGAAATCCATGCTAAACTCTCCACACGCTTATAGCCAAAACAAGGCCTTTACCGATCATATCGTCGAAGCTATGATAAAATCTCTTGAAGAGAAACTTGAATTGGAAGTTTCTATCCCTAGAAAGCTTCATGATGAGTTGGAACCTACTATCAAAATTAAAATCAAAAACTATGAATGCAATGCTTTGTGTGATTTGGGTGCTAGTGTTTCCGCGATTCCAAAGTCTTTATGTGATGTTCTGGGTTTTAATGAGATTGAGGAATGTTCTCTTAATTTGCATCTTGCGGATTCTACTGTCAAGAAACCCATGGGAAGGATCAGTGATGTTATTATTATTGCAAATAGGAATTATGTACCCGTGGATTTCATTGTGCTTGACATTGATTGCAATCCTACATGCCCTATCATTCTTGGTAGACCTTTCCTAAGGACTATCGGTGCTATCATCGATATGAAGGAAGGGAATATTAGATTTCATTTTCCTTTAAACAAGGGCATGGAGCATTTTCCTAGAAAGAAAATAAGACTGCCTTATGAATCCATGATGAGGGCTACTTATGGTTTGAGCACCAAAGACGACGATACGTGATTCTATCGCTTTATGCCTAGCTAAGGGCGTTAAACAATAGCGCTTGTTGGGAGGCAACCCAATGAATTTATCTTTTTTCTTTCTATTTTGTTGCGTCCACGCCATCATAATTCTGTTATGATAGTGTCTTTTGTGTTTCTTTTTGTGTTTGAGCCAAGCAAAACCTTTATGACTAGTCTTGGTGATGGTTGTTTGATCCTGCTGGAAAAAGACAGAAACTTTTCACTCATGAGATTATTTTTCATTTTTATTCAGAAAGAGCTTTTGAGTTGATTCTTTTTTCTTCTGGTTGATATGCCTTTTTCCCAGGCAGTCGTAATTGTTCAGAAGTTTTGAGGTACCAGAAGTATACGAAGTGTACAGGTTGCTACAGACTGGTCTATTTTTGACAGATTCTGTTTTTGTTGAGTTGGTTGCTTGTTTTGATGAAACTATGGATAGTATCGGGGGGTACTAGCCATGGAAAAGTGAGAATACAGTAATCCAACACCAATATAAATAGAAATCAAGATTGCTACAGTACCTAAAGAGGTGGTAGTTTGTTTTCTTGTGCTAATGATATCACGAGTTTCTTTTTAAGTTTTGTGTTGTGAAGTTTTCAAGTTTTGGGTGATGTTCTCATGGACAAAGGGATAAAGAGTGGAAAGAGCTCAAGCTTGGGGATGCCCAAGGCATCTCAAGCAAAATTCAAGGACACCAGAAAGCCTAAGCTTGGGGATGCCCCGGGAAGGCATCCCGTCTTTCGTCTTCAATCCATCGGTAACATTACTTGGAGCTATATTTTTATTCACCACATGATATGTGTTTTGCTTGGAGCGTCTTGTATCGTAGGAGTCTTTTATTTTTGTTGTGTCACAATCATCCTTTCTGCACACCTTTTGAGAGAGACATGCACTCATTGTGAATTTGCTAGAATGCTCATCGTGCTTCACTTATATCTTTTGAGCCTAGATAATTTTGCTCTATGTGCTTCACTTAGATCTTTTAGAGCACGACGGTGAGTAACTTGGTAGTTGGTTTGTGCTATGAAAGTAGTCCCAAAGGTGATAGGTAGCCAAAGAGGATACAAAAACTTCCATCTTCATGTGCATTGAGTATAAAGAGAAGTTTGATTCCTCTCAATTAGTTTTGAGACGTGGATTTGGTAATATTAAAGAGTTATGTTAGTATGATGTTGTGAATCTAGAAATACTTGTGTTGAAGTTAGTGATTCCCGTAACATGCACGTATGGTGAACCGCTATCTTAGGAAGTCGGAGCATAATTGATCTAGGATTGTCATCCTTTGTGTTGAGGTCGGGATCGCATGATGGTTTACACCTACCAACCCTTCCCCTAGGAGTATGCGTTTAACACTTTGTTTCGATTACTAATAAAAACTTTCGCAATAAGTATATGAGTTCTTCATGACTAATGTGAGTCCATGGTATAGATTCACTTTTACCTTCCACCATTGCTAGCCTCTCTAGTATCACACAACTTTCGGCGGTGCATAAACCCACCATATACCTTCCTCAAAACAGCCACCATACCTACCTATTATGGCATTTTCATAGCCATTTCGAGATATATTGCCATGCAACTCCCACCGTTCTGTCTCATGACAGGTGCCATCACTTTCATATTGCCATTGCATGATCGTGAGATAGCTAGCGAGATGTTTCAATGTCATACGCTAAGCTAGATTGTTGCACATCCTGGTACACTGCTGGAGTCATTTCATATAGAGTCATCATTGCTCTAAGTATTGAGTGTGAGTAAATAAAAGTGTGATGATTATCATTATTAGAGCATTGTCCCATGTGAGGAAATAAAAAAAAAGAGGCCAAAGATGCCCACCAAAAAAATGAAAATAGGCCAAAGAGCCCAAACAAAAAAAGAGAGAAAAAGAGAGAAGGGACAATGCTACTATCTTTTTCCACACTTGTGCTTCAAAAAGCACCATGTTCTTCATGATAGAGAGTCTCTTGTTTTGACACTTCCATATACTAGTGGGAATTTTCATTATATAACTTGTCTTGTATATTCCAATGATGGGCTTCCTCAAAATTGCCCTAGGTCTTCGTGCGCAAGCAAGTTGGGTGCACACCCACTAGTTCTCCTTTTGAGCTTTCACACACTTATAGCTCTAAGTGCATCCGTTGCATGGTAATCCCTACTCATTCACGTTGATATCTATTGATGGGCATCTCCATAGCCCATTGATTCGCCGAGTCGATGTGACCATCTCCACCTTTTTGCCTCACAACCTCCACCTCACTCTATTCCACCTACAGTGTTATATCCATGGCTCACGCTCATGTATTGCGTGAGAGTTGAAAAAGTTTGAGAAAGTAAGAGTGCAAAAACAATTACTTGACCAATACCGGGGTTGTGCATGATTTAAATTCGTTGTGTGGGGATGATGGAGCATAGCCAGACTATATGATTTTGTAGGGATAACTTTCTTTGGCCTTGTTATTTCGGAAGTTCATGATTACCTTGCTAGTTTGCTTGAAGTATTATTGTTTTCATGTCAATAGAAAACTATTGTTTTGAATCTTACAGATCTGAACATTCATGTCACATGAAAGAAGTTACAAAGGATAACTATGCTAGGTAGCATTCCACATCAAAAATTCTGTCTTTATCACTTCCCTACTCGAGGACGAGCTAGAGTTAAGCTTGGGGATGCTTGATATGTCTCCAACGTATCTATAATTTTTGATGGTTTCATGCTATTATCTTGTCAAACTTTGGATGTTTTGTATGCCTTTTATATCTTTTTTGGGACTAACTTATTAACTTAGTGCCAAGTGCCAGTTCCTGTTTTTTCCGTGTTTTTGACCCTTTTCAGAGGAGGATTTTAAACGGAGTCCAAACGGAATAAAACTTCCGAAAAGATTTTTCCGGAACAGAAGATACGCAGAAAGCTTGGGAACCAAGGCAGGGAGTCCCGGGGGAGGCCACAAGCCCCCATGGCGCGGCCAGGGGGCCCCGCGTCTCCGAGGCTTGTGGGCTCCCTGGGCCTCCCCTGCCCTAGCTCCTTAGCCTATAAATTCCCTAAAATCCCTAAAAAATCAGGGGATCCACGAAAATACTTTCCCGCCGCCGCAAGCTTCTGTCTCCGCAAGATCCCATCTGGGGCACGTTCTGGTGCCCTGCCGGAGGGGAGATTCGGATACGGAGGGCTTCTTCATCAATACCATGACCTCTCCGATGATGCGTGAGTAGTTCACCATAGACCTACGGGTCCATAGCTAGTAGCTAGATGGCTTCTTCTCTCTCTTGGATCTTCAATACAAAGTTCTCCATGATCTTCATGGAGATCTATCTGATGTAATCTTCTTTTGCGGTGTGTTTGTCGAGATCCGATGAATTGTGGATTTATGATCAGATTATCTATGAATCTTATTTGAGTTTCTTCAGATCTCTCTTATGCATGATTTCATATCCTTGTAATTCTCTTCGAGTTGTGGATTTTGTTTGGCCAACTTGGTCTATGATTCTTGCAATGGGAGAAGTGCTTGGTTTTGGGTTCATAACGTGCGGTGACCTCACCCAGTGACAGAAGGGGTAGCGAGGCACGCATCATGTTGTTGCCATCAAGGGTAAAAATATGGGGTTTTCATCATTGGTTTGAGTTTATCCCTCTACATCATGTCATCTTGCTTAAGGCGTTACTCTGTTCGTCATGAACTCAATACACTAGATGCATGCTGGATAGCGATGTGTGGAGTAATAGTAGTAGATGCAGAAAGTATCGGTCTACTTGTCTCGGACGTGATGCCTATATGTATGATCATTGCCTTAGATATCGTCATGACTTTGCGCGGTTCTATCAATTGCTCGACAGTAATTTTTTCACCCACCGTAATATTTGCTATTTTGAGAGAAGCCTGTAGTGAACACTATGGCCCCCAGGTCTACTTCACACCATATTTCCAACCTTACACTTTTTTGCACTTTTCGCCTTCAGATCTCACTTTGCAATCAATCTTGAAGGGATTGACAACCCCTTTATAGCGTTGGGTGCAAGCTCTTTTGTGTTTGCGCAGGTACTCTGGACTTGACGAGATTCTCCTACTAGATTGATACCTTGGTTCTCAAACTGAGGGAAATACTTACTGCTCCTGTGCTGCATCACCCTTTCCTCTTCAAGGGAAAAACCAACGCAAGCCAAGTGTGACCGCCCGATGCCGACGTTCCAGAAGATTCCCTTTCCTTTCCATTTTCGTCGTGTGTCTATTTTCTTTTGTCGCATCATCATCGCATCATTGCATCATTTGCATTGCATCGGCATCTCCGTTGCCGCCAGTTTTCAAACTTGCGTCCGTTGTTAGTTGCCGGTTCTCGTCGTTGTCCGTTCTGAGCCCGACCGCACACGCACGCGCCCGCGACATCGTCATACCCTGTTTTAAAAATGCATTTAATACTTTGTCTGATCGGGGTGAAACTTGGCATGCGGTCTTAATTAGTTATAGCCAGGCCGCTTGTCGAATTTCGTCGCGATCGGAGTTCGTGTGGTACCCGAACGGTCGACCGTAGCGGCACCGTATTCGGTCTATCGTCGGACGTGTCCCGATGTTTTAAAATCGTTGCCGCGCCGCCCGTTTTCCCTCTCTTGTCCGGTAAACCACCCTACACGGCCACTTACCCGTTCCCGCGTTCGGAATCGTCCGGATCCGACCGCACGGTTGTATCCGGAGCGCGATTCCGGTTAACCTAGCCCCCCCTTTTGCCTATAAATAGCCCCCCGAGTAATTATAGACAACAACCCCCCTCCACCTCGATTTCCGCGCCGCCCACCTAACCCTAGCTCTCTCCCGCAGCCTCTCTCCCCACCAGCGCCGCCGGCCCGCCAGGCCCGATCCAGGCCCGCCCGGGCCCGAGCCGCCGCCGCCCTCGTTCGGCCTCCCTGCCTCCCAGCTCTTCCTCCCGCGCGCAGCCCCGCCCAGCAGCCCACGCCGCGCCTCCTGCCTCTACGCCGCCGGCGACCCCGCAGCCTGTCGGGGTCGGCCACCGCAGCATCCGGCGGCTCGCCGCGTCAGTACTGCCAGCCATGGCCCGAGCTGCCAGGTCCGCCGCCGCCTATTGTCGCCTCGCCCCGCCGCGTGGTTTCCCCCGCTTCGCGGCCTGCCGGCGATCACATCCAGTGGGTTCCGTGCCCCTTGGCCTGGTCCCGCCGGCCGCCGGGTGCCCCCTCGTCGTCGGCTGCGAGGTGAGCCTGCGCCGCCGCCGTGAAGAGCTCGGGATCGAGCCAAGCGACGGGAACCGCCCCGTTGACCGCGCCGCTTTGGGCCGTGTCCAGCGCCTCCCGCGGCCCAGGTCCCGCGCCAGGCCGAGGCCCCGACCGGCCCAGCTCCTTTGGCCAGCCCCACCCCGAGCTCCACTGCTCCAGGTCGGCCCAGCTCCTGGGCCAGATTGAGCCCATCAGGTGCGCCCCCCTTCCCTCTATCCCACGCACATGGCGCATTATAGCATATAGCGCCGCTGCCTGTTAGGCCCGTTAGGCAATTCGGCCCGATAGACTTTTTTTTAGAATTTTCGGAATTAGATATATTCCAGAAATAGACATATATTAGACCGACCGTATATTTTAAACAGTAAATCGGATCGAGACGTGTAATATATGGTTTTCGCGTAGAATTTCGTGTAGTATTCGTTTTTGTAACTTGCATAAATGTTTGATGTGGTTTGACCCACTGTTTGCCTAGAGTAACGTGCTGTTTTAATAGGATACGTCCCGTATTTAATTTTCGCGCAAGTCCGGATTGCTCGGATGCCGTAGTATAAATGCCCATGTTTTAGGAACCATTATTCCATGTATTTTAGAGCGGTCATTGGTATTTTTACGTGTAGGGTTTGCCGGTAGTTTATTTTCCCGTGTATAGGTTATTTTCTCGCATTTTCGTGTGGCATTATATTGTTGTGCAACCCCACATATTTTATATGTTTTTGGGGCTGTGCAATTAGTTTTATATTTTGAGCAAGTTAGTTCGCGCGATATTTTGCCGTGATGCCCTTTTGTTTAATTCGTAGGATTTATACCGTGCTTCGTTTGAAGGAGTTGTCAACTAGAGAGTTGGTCTTGGATGTTTTCTCTAGCCCCTGGTATTTTTTGGTTGCATTAGAAAGGCATGTTTAGGTGTGGTTTGCTTGCTCTCAAGTTGCTAGAAATAGTGCTGATTTTGAGGAGCTGAAATATTTCTAAGTCTGGAATCTGTTATATTTTGTTGCTGTCTTGTCTTGCTAGTATCTTGTGATCTGTAGCTCTTTTGAGGTTGGTCCAATGGAGTTAGTTGTAGCCCTTGTGTTTCTCTAGCATCCTGTGAATTTTCATGCCATTTGGAGCCCTGTAGCTATAGGGTTTTATGCTTTCAATATTGCTTCAGATCGAAAACTGCACTTTCATGAGGTGTAATTTTCACCAAGTCTGAAATAGTGTGTGAGATGCCATGTTGTGTCTTCTTTTCCTAGTGTTCCTTGATGCCATGCTAGTTGTTGTTAGTTGTTTGTAGTAGTGCTTCTTGCACTCTTTCGTGTCATGCCTTGCTGGAGTTTATCGGAGTTGTGTAGCCCGTAGTTGTGGGGCGTAGAAAATGCTATGTGGCTGATTTTGGCAGATTGTAGTCATTTCTTGTTTTGCTCGTAGTTGTTGAACCGTAGCTCTGATTTGATCGTGTCCTATATGAAACTTGCTTAGAATCTCGTGTAGTGTCATTTTCTCTTGTTGGTTGTATGCTTTGAAGTGCTCGTGACCGCCGTTGCACACATATTGCATTCATGCCATCATATCTTGCAGTGCTTGTAACTTTTGATCCGTAGCTCCGTTGGAGATGATCTCTATGTGTAAATTGCTTGTAATGACGCGTAGAATCACGTGAACCTATTTGTTTTGCTGTTTAACAACTAATTAAATGCATTATTTTAGATCTGGACAGAATTGTAAATTAACATGTGAGGTCGTCTTGGAGGTGCTATATGTCATTTCCGACCTCATTTAAAATGCCTAGATAGGTAGTTTAATTACGCTTCACCTCTTGCCATGTTTAACCACATTTAATATTGCCGTGTACCTAATCGGGATAGAACTAAGTAAGTTAACGTGGAGTTTCGTCAATATGCAACTCGTTGCATATTGAACTTCACTTAATGTGTAGTGTCTGTTTGTGTGAATTGTCATGCCGTGACTTGTATGTATTCAGCTACTCATGCATCATTTGTGTTGTGCATCGTGTGGTGAATATCGTGTGTTGATGGTTGTTCCGGTTTTCCCCTTCTCGATAGAGTTCCGCAGCATGCCGGATTGTGAGGACCCGTTCGACTACGTCGGTTCGTCTTCTTCACAGAGGCATTCTTCTTCCAAGCGGGATCTCAGGCAAGATGACCATTTCCCCAGATACCATTACTATCATTGCCATGCTAGTTTTACCGCTTCTATCATTTATGTTTCGTTGCCTACCACATGTTAAATATCAACCTCTCAACAATGCCATGATACCTTCAACCTCTTCAACCTAGCAAACCAATGATTGGCTATGTTACCGCTTGCTTAACCTTGTTGTTAGCGTTGCTAGTTGCAGGTGCAGTTGCTTCCATGTGACAACATGGGTTCCTTGTTATATCACCATATTAATGCTATTTAATTTAATGCACCTATATACTTGGTAAAAGGTGGAAGGCTCAGCCTTTCTAGCCTGTGTTTTGTTCCACCTTTGCCCCCTTAGTTTCGGCTACCGGTGTTATGTTCCATAATTGAGCGCTCCTAACATGATCGGGGTTGTTATGGGGACCCCCTTGATAATTCGTTTTAGATTAAAGCTGGTCTGGCAAGGCGCAACATTGGTTTTACATTTGCCCATCATAATAATTTGATAATACTGAAATGCATAGGGAGTTAGCGCTACCCGAGGAGTAATTTTACATAAACAGGGGGGCCAGTGCTGATGGTGTTGGTCCCAAACGGTCTGCCTGCGGGGCCACCGCGAGGAAACTCGAGGTTTGGCACTCATAGCTAGTTCCATCCGTCGTGTCCTGAGAACGAGATACGCGGCTCCTATCAGGATCGTCGACACGTCGGGCGGCCTTGCTGGATTAGTTTTACCTTTGACGAGATATCTTGTGCATCGGGATTCCGGTGATGCTTTGGGTAATCTCAGAGTTGAGGTTTTCCATTAAGGAATCCGACGAGATCGCGAGTGTCGTGACCGAGGATTTCTATGCGGCTTGTGGTAATTTGTGATGGACTAGTTGGAGCACCCCTGCAGGGTTAAATCTTTTCGGAAAGCCGTGCCCGCGGTTATGTGGCAATGTGGAAACTTTGTTTAACACTGGTTCTAGATAACTTGAAGTTAACTTAATTAAAATATGCCAACTGTGTGCGTAACCGTGACTGTCTCTTTCGTGAGTTCTTTCTCCGATCGAGGACATGGTGGGGTTATGTCTGACGTAGGTAGGTGTTTAGGATCATTCATTTGATCATCAGTAGTCACGTCCGATATGCGTAGTTCTTCCCCCTCTTATTTCTTGTACTCGTAAGTTAGCCACCAAATATATGCTTAGTCGCTGGTGCAACCTCACCACTTAACCATACCTCACCCATTAATCTTTAGTAGTCTTGATACCTTTGGAAATGAGATTGCTGAGTCCTCTGTGGCTCACAGATTACTACAACACCAGTTGCAGGTACAGGTAAAGGTTACTTGATGCGAGCGCGTTGATTGTACATTTGGAGTTGCTTCTTCTTCTTCTTCATCGATCTAGGATGGGTTCCAGGCCGGCAGTCTGGGATAGCAAGGATGGATGTCGTTCTTCTTTTGTCGTTTGTTTTCGTCTGTAGTCAGACCCTGCTCTTACTCTTGATGTTTATGTAATGTACTGATGTGACTCTGATGTAGCTTGTGGCGAGTGTAAGCCAATTCTATATATATATATATATCATCTTTTCAGTACATGTACTTGTAACGATATCCATTCTTGCGACACGACGAGATGCGCTTCTATCCCTGACGAGGCCTTCGTGCCAAATTGAGGATAGGGTCGCATCTTGGGGGTGACACCAAGTCTCCGTCAACGTGCCAATTTCTGGCGCTGTTGTTTGAGAAGTAGCGAAGATCATCTTGAGTTGGGAGCTATCATGTTGTTTTGGTTCACTTTTCACCTACAATGGTTAGTCATGCAAGCAAGACCATAATATATCCAAATTCACGGTGGGCATAGAACCCGATACCCGAACCCAAACCCAAAAAACCCAAACCCGAACCCGTATAGCCCGAACCCGCAAAACCTGAACACATTTTCGGGTAGCAACTCTAGAAACACGAAATTTATTTGGGAAAATTGGGTTTGTAGTTCCAATACCCAAAATACCAGAAAACCCGAAATTAGAAAAAAGCCCAGTAATAATCACTGCTTGTAGTGGTGGCCCAGCCTAACATAGCATAAAGCCTTAATTCTCTCGTGACCTAGTACCTGACCCGTCCATACACACCCATTCACACCACGATCCTCTCCCTCCACCCTCCGTGACACCGCCGCCACACCATGCACGCATCAGCACAGGATGCACGTCGCCCTTTGCTCTGCTCGCAGCTCATGGTTGCGATGCCATCTCGCCCAAGAGAATCATCCGACCGCCACCACCATCGCATGCATAGGGTGGACACCTCCATTCAATCATGTCGCCACATCCCTCCTATCCCATCTAACGGTCATATTCCTCCTATCTCGTCAACCGGGCCACCTCCCCGGTCCCTCTTGTCCTACCGGCCTCCGCTAGGAAGGGGCCGAGTGCAGCACCGCGCCAGACACTTTCTTCAATTCCGCCGTCCTCTTCTAGCTCTTGCTTCTGTGCGCATGTAAAAAAAAGACTCTTATCTATTCTAGTTCGGGTTATTTGGGTTTACCCGAACCCGAACCCAAATTTTCGGGTACCCGAATTTGCGGGTATTAATTTTTTGAGACAAATTTTGGGTATCATTATAGAAAACCTGAATTTTCAATAACCCGAATTACCCGACCCGAATTTTCGGGTAAACCCAAACGCCCAGCGTGAATCCAAATGACATGAGTGAATTTCGATATCATATAATTGTCAAGGATATGATTTTGTTGTCTTCTTCCTCCATCTCCGAAGAAGGGGTTGTTGATACTTGGCCATATCAAGATTGCTTTTGATGTGAGTTGATGGCAATATTGTGAAGTGTATTTATTCCAAGTACGTACAAGAGGGTTAGATGCAATACAAGGGATCATAGTTTCCAAGATATAAGATAGTGTCAAATCAATGGGATCAAGGAATTGTCAATCACACTCATGCCCTTGCATGCATCCGAGTGTGTCTAGCCCAAGTTTGAAGCATCAATGATGTTCAACTCACTCCTCAAATGACAAACCACTTTCTCATCAAGTGGTTTGGTAAATATATCAGCTAACTGTTTGTCTGTACGAACATGCTTGAGATTTATATCTCCTTTAGCAACATGATCACGAATGAAGTGATGTCACACTTGAATATGTTTTGTCCGAGAAAGTTGCACATGATTATAGGCAATCTTAATAGCACTTTCATTGTCACATAAAAATGGAATTTTTCTAACATGAATGCTATAATCCTTAAGAGTTTGAGTCATCCAAAGTAATTGTGCACAACATGATCCAGCAGCAATGTGTTCAGCTTTGGCAGTTGATAAGGATACCGAGTTTTGTTTCTTGGATGACCAAGACACAAGAGATCTCCCAAGAAATTGACATGTACCCGAGGTGGATTTTATGTCAACCTTGTCTCCGGCATAGTCCGAGTCGGAATAGCCAACAAGATTAAAAGAAGATCCCTTGGGATACCATATGCCAAAGTTTGGTGTATGTATGAGGCATCTCACTATCCTTTTCACAACCAATAGATGACACTCTTTAGGTGCCGCTTGGTATCGGGCACACATGCAAACACTCAACATGATGTCAGGATGGGAGGCACATAGATATAGCAATGAACCAATCATTGATCGATAAACCTTTTGATCAACTGGTTTGTCCTCCTTAGTGAGGTGAAGATCTCCACTAGTAGGCATGGGGTTTCTCATACCTTTGCATTCGTGCATGTTGATCTTCCTGATTAAGTCCTTGGTGTACTTGTATTGGGAGATAAACGTACCTTCTCTCGATTGTTTGATTTGCAATCCAAGGAAGAATTTCAGCTCACACATCATAGACATCTCATACTTCTATGACATCAACTTCCCAAACATTTCACTAAAATGTGGGTTAGTAGAACCAAAGATAATATCATCCACATAAATTTGGCATACAAATAGTTCTCCATTAACTCTTTTAGTGAATAAGGTTGCATCAATTTTACCAATCTCAAAACCCTTTTCAATGAGAAACTTTGTTAGACATTTGTACCAAGCTCTAGGGGCTTGTTTAAGACCATATAAAGCTTTTCGAAGTTTGTAAACATGATTTGGTTTCCTTGGGTTCACAAATCTAGGAGGTTGTTTAACATAAACTTCCTCCTCAATTTCTCCATTGAGAAAAGAACTTTTCATATCCATTTGGTAAAGAGTAATATCATGGTGATTGGCATAAGCGAGAAGAGTGCGAATGTCTTCAAGTCTAGCAACAGGTGCATAAGTCTCACCGTAGTCCATAGCTTGGACTTGTGTGTATCCTTGGGATACGAGATGCACCTTGTTGCGTACAACTTGTCCATCTTCATCTTGCTTGTTCCAAAACACCCATCTTGTACCAATGATGTTCTGCTCGCCTTCGGGCTTTTCAACAAGTGTCCAAACTTCGTTCCTCTCAAAGTTGTGTAGCTCTTCGTGCATGGCATTCACCCAATCGGGTCTTGAAGGGCTTCTTCAACCTTCAAAGGTTCAATACTAGAGATGAAATAATAATGCTCACATAAGTTAGCTAAACGAGATTTAGAGCGAGTGATTTGTCACATCCCTAACCCTTAAGCAAGATAGCATTGTGCTCATGTCTTCTTTGCATTTGCATCTAAGAAGTTTCAACAAAAACAACAAAGTGGCAAAGGAAAAACTCAAAACCCTAGCCACCATTTCAATTAAAGGAAATCTCAAACTAGTTCAAAATCAATGAACCCAAAATGGCCTCAAGAAATGTTCAAACTTTCTGATAAATCATGAAAGTAAATGAGCATTGGAGAAAACTATTTTCTTGACACTTTAAGCTTTTTAAATTAATGCAAAAAGCCACTGGTTTCAAATTTAAAATTTGAAATCAGAAACTATAATTTTCCAAAAATGTTGAAAACCTTGGAAATGGTTGGGGATATTATAACAAATATTTCAGGAGGTCTAAAATAGTTTTTACTTTTTGTTTTGGAGCTGAATTAATTAGCAAAACAATAATTAGCAAAACAGAAAAACAAAAACAGAAAAATAAGGAAAAACCTTACCTGTCGCCTAAGCCTGGCCCGGCCCATCCCTGGCTCGTCCCCTCCCTCGCGCCAGTAGGCAGTCGGAGGTGGCCGCCGCCCCCTCCGGTGCGGCCACGCACCTGCGTGCCTGCCTGGCCGCCGCCTCGCGCTGGCGACGACGGGGATAAGCTCCCCAGAGCCTCCCTTATCCATTCCCCGCCTCGGTTCTCTTCCTCCGCCCGGATCTCTTCCTCCTCCCCGCTGCCGCCATTGGAGCCGAGCTCGAGCTCGAGCTGCCCGTGCCCCTAGCCTTAGGATCCCCTCCCAGAGCACGCCATTAGCTCCGCCTCGTCGCCCCGGTCATCTCTGCAGAAGCCGAAGCTTCCTCGAGCCCTGCAACGCCCGCAACGCCGTCGTCTTCCACCTCCGGCCGCCGGACCTCTCCCGTCGATTCGCTTCCTCCGGCGCATCCCCGAGCCCCTCTTCAGCGCCATCGGAACCGCCGTGAGCTCGTCGTCGTTTCCCCTCTCGCCCCACGCTCTCCCGTGCATCGTATCCTAGTTCCCCACCAAGGCCGAGAGCTTCTCGCCGCCGGCCATGTCGCCGCCGTCGCTGTGATGACTGATCCACGCACCCGAGCTAGGATTCGAGCTCCTGGAGCCTCCAGGAGCGTGCCGAGCCCTCCAGCTGCCCTCCCCGTGCCCTAGAACCGCCCCTCATAGAAGGCCGAGCTTCGGCCGCCGCTCTGGCTCGTCGCCGACGCCTCTTCCGGCGACCCTAGCCTCCCCAGATGGTCCTGCAAGACCGGCCACTTCGCGAGCATGCTGTAGCTGCAAACCGCGTGCGTTTTGGTGCTGTGCAGCGCCGTCTAGGTCGCCTCCGGCGAGCCCTCCGCCGCGGGCCTGGTCGCCGGCGACCACCCTCCGGTGGGGGTCGACGTGGCAAGCTAACCCAGCAGCTTAGGGACCTAATCACTCGCTGACAAGTGGGCCCAAGGCCAAGTCAAACCTCAGTTAGGGCTGGTCAGCGCGGGATTAGTCCCACAGAGGCTGACCAGTGGGGGCCCCCTGTCAGGTTTGACCTGAACAGGTCGGCTGACCTGCTGACGTCAGCGTGAGGCAATAAATAGAATTTCCAGTATAAAACTAATTCAGGAAATTGCTAAAATTTGTAAAAATCATAGAAATTAATCTGTAACTCCAATGAAAATAATTTATATATGAAAAAGTATCAGAAAAATTCAAGGATTCTGATTATGCTATTTTCAACCATGTTTAAAAAAGTTACAGAACCCTAAATTGTGGAATAAGGAATAATTCAATTCTTTTAATCACTTTATAAATGGAATTTGCAAAAATATTCAAATTTCATTATATATGCAATGATCACACACTGCCCTAATTACAAATCAGTACCATAACATGACATTTCATGCATGTTAACATCAAGTTGATCTGAGCATCAGGTCGAATCAATTAAACCGGTATCCGAGAATACCCCGTTTGAATTGCTATTCGAATGTGATTCAAATCAACTCTAAACCTATTACATGTTGAAAATAATAACTTATCACCTTGCATTCTCATGCCATGCTCATGCATCATTTTGAGTGCATATGATTGTTATTGAATGTGGCCATTCATTTCGGTAGGCTCCGCACCCCCGGATTCCATCGAATATCCGTCTGACGGATATCGTTCCTCCTCTGAGCAACAAGGCAAGCAACCCTTTTGATCATCCCGATAATTCCCATGTTCTTGCTCCTGCACTTATTTATTGCATTAGGATCAAATGCTACAACTGCTTTTGCCACGATAGTTGAACCCACTTCCTTTGCATGACCTAACCTTGTCACAGTAAATAGCCGAACCTTGCAACCTAGCATACCTGGTAGTTGCTTGAGCTATGATGTGCCTTATCCTGCTATGCATGCTATGCTTAGAGTTGTGTACGGTCTGTCATCTCGGAGATGAACAGAAATGTGGAATGTGTTCGGTGAGCAAAGGTTGTGTGTTGAACTTGATTTGGTAAAGGTACCGGTGAAAGGCTGTGTAGGAGTACATGGCGGGTTGTTTCATTGGAACCGTCCTTAGGAACTGAGTTCCATGTATGTAATCCAAGACTAGATACTACCACATGCTGGGCCCTGAAATATGACCCCGCTCGGCCTATTAATCGCGTAGTACCCGGTCCAGGAGTTGCAAGTAGTTTCTGGTGTTTATAGTAATGCTGGAGGCCATGCATGGTGCTGACCTGAGAGGTGGGCTGTGATGCGGTAGGCAGTGGCACAGTGTGCCAAGTGGCACCCGGATGGTGGGCTTGGGAACCCTGCGCACATCGTTTGAGGCCGTGGCGGAAACCCCGGCCGGACTTCCGTACGGGTTACTCTCAGATAGGCGATAAACCTGGACTAGGCACTAATGTGGTTAACGGTCGTGGCCGACTCCCTCGCTGGGCTTCCGCTTGAAGGTTGTCGAGGTGCATGACGTGCACATGGCGATAAGTGGCGAGAGCGTGTGTGACGAAGTACACCCCTGCAGGGTTATGATCTATTCGAATAGCCGCGTCCGCGGATATGGACTACTTGGAGACATATGTTGTTCATAGATAACTTCAATGGCTACTCATAAAATGGTCAAGATAAGCGTGAGTGTCGTGGACGGAATTTCCGTATGGAGAAGGAATGATTCCACGATAGTGTATTGTTGTGGTGTTAGTGGACTCGTGTGCGAGAAATCAAGTTGTCAAAACTAACTTCAAAATGCAAGCTGTCTAGCCACGAGTCAAATGCTGGCTTCCCGCATGAAACCCCACAATACCTTTTGATACCTTGCATGAGTAGTTAGTTCTCCTAAAGTCTTGCTGAGTACCTTCGTACTCATGTTTGCCTAATAAATGTTGCAGAGGTTGCTAATGACCCTAATGGAGGGTTCTTCATAGACATCGACGACGACGAGTAGCTGGTGTCCCAGCTACGATCTGGCCCTACGTCGGCTCTGTAGTATAGTCAGGCCACGTGCCTTCTAGTTGCACTCTCTGTACCCAAACAGTTTATAACTCTTCCGCTGGCTTGTATTTGTATGACTGCTATTATGGGTCGAGAGACCTTAATGTGTAATATTATGTGTGTGGCTCTTCCGAGCCTCTTGAATAAAGGTTGTATGTTTATGGTTATGTTGTGATGCCATCGATGTATCTATACATATCGGTATGCCATGCGTACGTGTGTCATACTTGATATGTATGGGGTTCGAATACCTAGTCGTGAACTTTAGTAGCACTCCTTACAAGGAAATGCCCCTTTGTGATCCAACGAGCCTTGGTAGTCCGCTACTGCTCCGGACACATTGGTTGACCGGCATGTGTTCTTCTTAGCTGCTGTGTCTGTCCTCTTTGGGGAAATGTCACGCGACGTGATGGAGTCCTTGTAGCTTGCTACGACTCGTCTACGTTCGCTGATGACCGACACCTGCTTTGTTGGGTCATGTATGTCTGTCCTTGTGCGGAACTGCCACTTTGATTTATGACTAGACATGTCGATCCGGGTTCTTTGACATTGGATTGCTAGCGACACATATCGCATACGTGAGTCAAAAGATGCAAACGGTCCCGGCTAAGGTAAGGCTGCAGCCGTGGAGTTAACCGTGCGTGAGACCACAAAGAGATGCGATGTGTTACAGGCTGGATTCCTATGGCTTAGGATCGGGGTCCCGACAGCGTTGGTATCAGAGCCTGACTGACTGTAGGATTACTAAGCCAAACTGGTCGAAGTTGAGTCTAGAATTGCTTTAGTTATATATAAGGGAATTGTTTGTGGAAGGGAACGTAAGACTCTTGTTCTCTTCTCAAGTTATTCTATTCTGGTCATCCTCGTCTCTTCTGCGGGAATTAAGGACTAGGTTACTCATCTTCTCCTAGGCTCGTGTTTCCGATCGGTAGCTTATAGGACTACGGGTCGAGAGATATTGGGTTTCTTTTATTCGTAGGAAGCAGGAAGTAAGTTTGGTGACTAGAGAGTTGAACTTGATAGTTGAGTGGTTACGCTATTCCATTTTGGGTTGTCTCAAATTTGTTTTGAGCATTTACAGTCGTTATGCTGCCCAATTTTGCATTCAGAGCTCTAATGCTTTTGCATTACTCTCTATTTACAGATGCCTGGCCGTCCTTCTCGTCAGGTGGTACGTCTGACCAGGTGCATTGATGTATCGGGTCATACGGCCATGCTGGTCAGGGTGATGTCGGTGTGCGGTTACCGCTGGTACCCCGAGTACACAGTGGAGGAACAGTACCGGGACTTCAACCAGAGCCAGTACATCTGCACTGTTAGGGTATTCCCAGACTACCCTGGAGCGGAGAAGCCAATCCATTTGTCCTATGGGTTGGGGGTCACCGTTGACATGGCAGTACAGGATGCTGCCTATTCAATGCTGACTATTATGAGAGCGAGACATGCACTGCTGCAGAATTCAGAGTTCTGCTATGTTCCGGCCTCTCAGTCTGGTGAAGAGGGATACCTCAGTGGAGTCTATTTTGATTCTTCTATGGAGGATCCACTTCTGCATACCACTGTTGAGATGCTAGAGAACAGAGACAAGGATGCTCGTGCTCTCCGCATGGAGCTTTATGCTACCCGTGCCCGTCTGTGGACAGCTTTGACGCAGCTGGCACCGGTAGTCCAGACAGGGTATGGAGAGATGGAGATGCTGAACCCTGTTAGGACCCATCTTCCGGCTCACGTTGACTGGCCAGCTATAGGAGGAGTCACACCTCTTCGGGGACCCCTCTTACCACCAGTCAGGGGACCAAGGCCACATCCGTGTCCTTATGGATCCCAGGGATCTCAGGCTAGAGTGTTTCATGATCCGCAGGTTGAGCTTCCAGGTCATGGAGGTAATCTCTATGAGATGTTCTATGCGGATGCCTGAGCTATGAGCGGAAGGATAGTATGGTAGTAGTCGTACGTTCACAGTCCTGCGTGACTTGTGAAGTATGGTAGTAATGTGAAATGAATTCCGGAGGCCTAGATAAATAATGTATAGGAAGCTTGTAAGCCTCTGATGAGTAGTTCCACCATTTCAGTAGTTTGCTCTTCGGGTAAGTTTGTACTGAACTATGTAAGGGTGTGTATGAACCATGGTGTATATATAGCAGTTGCTTGTTACCATGTTGTTCGGATATTCATTTCCGCATTCCGTGTGTTCAGTACATTCTTAATCCATAGCTAGTATTGATATGATATTGGTCTAAGCTATGAGTTTGTTTGTCAGGATGGTGTTCACCAGGTTGAACCGTGCCCCTGCTCATGAGCAAGGTAAGGGTAGTTAAGCGTCGCAGGAAGACCTGCCTCACCCACTTCTCTGGTAGAAGTGATGCTTGAGGCAGAAAGAAACAAAAGGGAGACCAACCGACTGCTAGAGCGTATTGAGAAGAATACGGCTCGACAGCCTAGGAATGCTGCAGTGTCCCTCAATGACTTTGTGAAGCTGAATCCTCCAAAGTTTCATCATTCCGTCGATCCCCTCGACGCTGATGACTGGCTGTGCAACATCTCACGCAAGATTCGCTCGGCGAATGTGTCTGAGGCCGACAAGGTGACCTTTGCGGCGTATTTTCTGGAGGGACCCGCCAATCTGTGGTGGGAGAATTTTGAAGCTATGTGTCCCGCCGAACCAGTGGCCACATGGGCAGACTTGAGTGCAGCTTTTCGTCTGCACCATATTCCAGAGGGCCTGATGGACAGAAAGAGAGAGGAGTTCTGTGCCTTCACTCAGGGCAAGTTGTCTGTGGATGCCTATAGCCGCGAGTTCGGTAACCTCGCCCGCTATGCAACAGAGGAGGTGTCTACTGACGCCAAGAAGCAAGCAAGATTCCGTAAGGGTCTGAGCCCTGAGCTCCGTCGAGACCTGCGCCTCCATGAGTGTGCAAGTTTTCAAGCCCTGGTCAACAAAGCGATCAGTGCGGAGACTGGTCATACTGACTTCGAAGCCACAAGGAAGCACTCCCGTGACTTTGGCTCATCTTCTGGTTCCGCGTTTCCAAAACGCAGGCTGTGGGTTCCAAACAGTTCTCTGCCGCCAGGATACACTCCGAGGCCATCCTACGTGGCGCCTCGGATGAATCAGGCCAACCCTCCAGCAAAAGCTTATGGTGGTCCAGCTAGCAATGCTGCACCACGTGCCAACCAGGTGATATGCTACAAGTGTGGAGAACCAGGGCATTATTCCCGTGAGTGTCCTCAGAATGTGGGTGCCAAGCAACCCAGAAAGTCCGTCGGGCAGGCCAAGTCGGGCAAAGCTTATTATGTGAAGCCAACTCCTGCACGTGGCCGTGTGAACTATGTGTCAGCAGAAGAAGCTGCAGAGGATCCCGACGTCATGCTGGGTACGCTTCTTGTTAATCATCACCCAGCGTCCGTTCTCTTTGACACTGGGTCTTCTCATTCCTTCATTTCAGAAAGTTATGCACAGTTGCATAACATGTCATTTTGTGATATGCCAATCCCATTGGTTGTCCAAACCCCTAGTAGTAAATGGCAAACCTCTAGGATAACCTATGACAATGAAATTCTAGTAGACAAGCTAGTTTTTCTAGCCTCATTGATAGCATTGAAATCTTCGGATATTAATATCATCTTGGGCATGGACTGGATGTCAGCTCACTATGCCAAGATTGATACTCACTCTAGAAATGTCCAGCTTACCCATCCCTCAGTTGAGATAGTAAATGTCTCTACTCGAGTTGCCAAATGCCAGCTCTATTCCCTAAACGCCAACCCTCTTCCGGAACTTGAAGACATTCCGGTAGTCCGTGACTTCCCGGATGTTTTTCCAGAGGAACTGCCAGGAATTCCACCTGACAGAGATGTAGAGTTTGTGATAGATCTTGTTCCGGGAACTGTCCCAATAGCCAGAAGACCTTATAAGATGGCACCCCTAGAGCTAGCCTAACTTAAGAAGCAATTATATGAGGCCTTGAACAAGGGTTTCATTCGTCCTAGCTCTTCTCCTTGGGCTTGTCCCGTCCTCTTCGTCAAGAAGAAAGACGGAACGGATCGGATGGTTGTAGATTACCGACCAGTTAACCTGGTCACCATAAAGAACAAGTATCCGCTCCCCAGGATCAACGATCTGTACGATCAGCTCGTTGGTTCCTCAGTCTTCTCTAAAATGGATTTGAGGTTGGGATACCATCAAATCAAGATTAAGAACGGAGACATTCCAAAAACGGCTTTTGTTACTCGTTATGGCCAATATGAGTACACCGTTATGTCCTTCGGTTTAACCAATGCCCCAGCCACTTTCTCTCGGCTGATGAACTCAATCTTTATGGAGTATTTGGATAAATTCGTCGTAGTATACCTCGATGATATTCTCATCTACTCAAAGAATGAACAAGAACATGCCGAGCATCTAAGGCTGGTATTGATGAAACTTCGAGAGCATCGCCTTTATGCCAAATTTTCAAAATGTGAATTCTGGTTACCAGAAGTGACCTATCTAGGCCACGTAATCTCTGGTAAGGGTATTGCTGTCAATCCCGAGAGAGTTCAAGCTGTCCTTGATTGGACTCAACCTGAATTGGTTAAGCAAGTTAGGAGTTTTCTTGGTCTAGCGAGCTATTGTCGCCGCTTCGTCGAGAATTTCTCCAAGGTTGAAAAGCCTCTAACTGAACTCCTCAAGAAGGATAAAAGGTTCGAGTGGACACCACAGTGTGAGCATAGTTTCCAGGAACTGAAAAGACGCCTGACTTCCGCACCTATGTTGCTACCACCAGATTTTTCTAAGGACTTTGTTATCTATTGCAACGCCTCGCGACAAGGATTAGGTTGCATTCTCATGCAAGATCGTCATGTGATCGCATACGCATCTCGACAGTTGCGTCCACATGAGGATAATTATCCCACACATGACCTTGAGCTTGCAGCTGTGGTCCATGCACTAAAAACCTCGCGACATTACCTTTTGGGTAATCGCTGCGAAATATTCACTGATCACCAAAGTCTGAAATATATCTTCACCCAGCCGGATTTGAATCTCAGGCAAAGACGGTGGGTTGAGTTGATCTCGGATTACGACTTAGGGATAACTTACACCCCGGGGAAGTCCAATGTTATGGCCGATGCACTAAGTCGTAAATCTTATTGTAACAATTTGATGCTACAACAAGGTCAACCACATCTCCATGAGGACTTTCGGAAGTTGAATCTTCATACTGTTCCTCAAGGATTCCTTTCTACCCTGGTGGCGAAGCCTACTCTTAAGGATCAAATTATAACTGGCCAAAAGCGTGACAAGGGTATATCACGGATCAAGGAGAATATTTTTAGCGGAAACGCTAAAGAATTTTCCATGAATGATCAAGGTGTTGTGTTCTTCCAGAATCGTTTAGTGGTTCCTAAGAACCCACATCTAAGGCAGTTAATCCTTAAGGAGGCTCATGATTCTCCTCTCACCATTCATCCCGGTAGTACTAAGATGTATCAGGACCTACGCCAGAGGTTCTGGTGGACTAGGATGAAGAGAGAAATTGCTGAGTTCGTTGCTAACTGCGACGTTTGTCGCCGAGTTAAGGCAGAACATCAAAGGTCTGCTGGCACCCTTCAACCTTTAGCTATTCCTGAATGGAAATGGGATAAAGTTAGCATGGATTTCATTACCGGATTTCCCAAGACCAAGAAAGGAAATAATGCTATCTTGTGGTCATTGACCGTCTTTCCAAAGTGGCTCATTTTCTTCCTGTTCGTGAGAGTATAATAGCTAGCCAGCTAGCAGAGTTATATATCTCTCGAATAGTGTCTCTTCATGGTGTTCCCCTGGAAATTAACTCGGACCGTGGAAGTATCTTTACTTCTCGCTTCTGGGAAAGTTTTCAGAATGCCATGGGGACTCACTTATCTTTTAGCACTGCTTTCCATCCTCAATCAAGTGGTCAAGTAGAAAGAGTGAATCAAATCCTAGAAGATATGCTCCGAGCCTGTGTTATTTCGTTCGGTATGAATTGGGAGAAGTGCCTTCCATTCGCCGAATTCGCTTATAACAATAGTTATCAATCAAGCTTGGGCAAAGCCCCTTTTGAAGTTCTCTATGGACGAAGATGTTGAACCCCTCTTAATTGGTCAGAAACCAGAGAGAGGCAACTCTTTGGCCCGGACATGATCCAGGATGCAGAAGAGCAGGTTCGCATTATTCGTGAAAAGTTGAAAACAGCCCAGTCTCGTCAAAAGAGCCAATATGATCGTCATCATAAGGCTGTGACCTTTGAAGTTGACGAGAAGGCTTACCTTCGGGTTACACCTTTGAAGGGTACCCATCGTTTCGGTATCAAGGGCAAGTTGGCTCCTCGTTACATTGGACCTTTTCGCATTCTTGCCAAACGAGGAGAAGTTGCCTACCAGTTGGAACTTCCTCCGCATCTTTCCAAGGTTCATGATGTTTTCCACGTCTCGCAACTCAGGCGTTGCTTTTCGGATCCTATCCGTGAAGTGGACCACGAAACGCTTGATCTACAAGATAACCTTTCTTACCGAGAATACCCCGTGCGTATTCTTGATCAAGCTGAGCGTACCACTCGACGTCGAAACCTCAAGTTTCTTAAAGTTCAATGGTCAAATCATTCTGAAAGGGAGGCAACTTGGGAAAGAGAGGATCGTCTCCGACTTGAATATCCTGCGTTATTCCCGACGACTTCTAAATCTCGGGACGAGATTCTTTTGAGTGGGGGTGAGTTGTCACATCCCTAACCCTTAAGCAAGATAGCATTGTGCTCATGTCTTCTTTGCATTTGCATCTAAGAAGTTTCAACAAAAACAACAAAGTGGCAAAGGAAAAACTCAAAACCCTAGCCACCATTTCAATTAAAGGAAATCTCAAACTAGTTCAAAATCAATGAACCCAAAATGGCCTCGAGAAATGTTCAAACTTTCTGATAAATCATGAAAGTAAATGAGCATTGGAGAAAACTATTTTCTTGACACTTTAAGCTTTTTAAATTAATGCAAAAAGCCACTGGTTTCAAATTTAAAATTTGAAATCAGAAACTATAATTTTCCAAAAATGTTGAAAACCTTGGAAATGGTTGGGGATATTATAACAAATATTTCAGGAGGTCTAAAATAGTTTTTACTTTTTGTTTTGGAGCTGAATTAATTAGCAAAACAATAATTAGCAAAACAGAAAAACAAAAACAGAAAAATAAGGAAAAACCTTACCTGTCGCCTAAGCCTGGCCCGGCCCATCCCTGGCTCGTCCCCTCCCTCGCGCCAGTAGGCAGTCGGAGGTGGCCGCCGCCCCCTCCGGTGCGGCCACGCACCTGCGTGCCTGCCTGGCCGCCGCCTCGCGCTGGTGACGACGGGGATAAGCTCCCCAGAGCCTCCCTTATCCATTCCCCGCCTCGGTTCTCTTCCTCCGCCCGGATCTCTTCCTCCTCCCCGCTGCCGCCATTGGAGCCGAGCTCGAGCTCGAGCTGCCCGTGCCCCTAGCCTTAGGATCCCCTCCCAGAGCACGCCATTAGCTCCGCCTCGTCGCCCCGGTCATCTCTGCAGAAGCCGAAGCTTCCTCGAGCCCTGCAACGCCCGCAACGCCGTCGTCTTCCACCTCCGGCCGCCGGACCTCTCCCGTCGATTCGCTTCCTCCGGCGCATCCCCGAGCCCCTCTTCAGCGCCATCGGAACCGCCGTGAGCTCGTCGTCGTTTCCCCTCTCGCCCCACGCTCTCCCGTGCATCGTATCCTAGTTCCCCACCAAGGCCGAGAGCTTCTCGCCGCCGGCCATGTCGCCGCCGTCGCTGTGATGACTGATCCACGCACCCGAGCTAGGATTCGAGCTCCTGGAGCCTCCAGGAGCGTGCCGAGCCCTCCAGCTGCCCTCCCCGTGCCCTAGAACCGCCCCTCATAGAAGGCCGAGCTTCGGCCGCCGCTCTGGCTCGTCGCCGACGCCTCTTCCGGCGACCCTAGCCTCCCCAGATGGTCCTGCAAGATCGGCCACTTCGCGAGCATGCTGTAGCTGCAAACCGCGTGCGTTTTGGTGCTGTGCAGCGCCGTCTAGGTCGCCTCCGGCGAGCCCTCCGCCGCGGGCCTGGTCGCCGGCGACCACCCTCCGGTGGGGGTCGACGTGGCAAGCTAACCCAACAGCTTAGGGACCTAATCACTCGCTGACAAGTGGGCCCAAGGCCAAGTCAAACCTCAGTTAGGGCTGGTCAGCGCGGGATTAGTCCCACAGAGGCTGACCAGTGGGGGCCCCCTGTCAGGTTTGACCTGAACAGGTCGGCTGACCTGCTGACGTCAGCGTGAGGCAATAAATAGAATTTCCAGTATAAAACTAATTCAGGAAATTGCTAAAATTTGTAAAAATCATAGAAATTAATCTGTAACTCCAATGAAAATAATTTATATATGAAAAAGTATCAGAAAAATTCAAGGATTCTGATTATGCTATTTTCAACCATGTTTAAAAAAGTTACAGAACCCTAAATTGTGGAATAAGGAATAATTCAATTCTTTTAATCACTTTATAAATGGAATTTGCAAAAATATTCAAATTTCATTATATATGCAATGATCACACACTGCCCTAATTACAAATCAGTACCATAACATGACATTTCATGCATGTTAACATCAAGTTGATCTGAGCATCAGGTCGAATCAATTAAACCGGTATCCGAGAATACCCCGTTTGAATTGCTATTCGAATGTGATTCAAATCAACTCTAAACCTATTACATGTTGAAAATAATAACTTATCACCTTGCATTCTCATGCCATGCTCATGCATCATTTTGAGTGCATATGATTGTTATTGAATGTGGCCATTCATTTCGGTAGGCTCCGCACCCCCGGATTCCATCGAATATCCGTCTGACGGATATCGTTCCTCCTCTGAGCAACAAGGCAAGCAACCCTTTTGATCATCCCGATAATTCCCATGTTCTTGCTCCTGCACTTATTTATTGCATTAGGATCAAATGCTACAACTGCTTTTGCCACGATAGTTGAACCCACTTCCTTTGCATGACCTAACCTTGTCACAGTAAATAGCCGAACCTTGCAACCTAGCATACCTGGTAGTTGCTTGAGCTATGATGTGCCTTATCCTGCTATGCATGCTATGCTTAGAGTTGTGTACGGTCTGTCATCTGGGAGATGAACAGAAATGTGGAATGTGTTCGGTGAGCAAAGGTTGTGTGTTGAACTTGATTTGGAAAAGGTACCGGTGAAAGGCTGTGTAGGAGTACATGGCGGGTTGTTTCATTGGAACCGTCCTTAGGAACTGAGTTCCGTGTATGTAATCCAAGACTAGATACTACCACATGCTGGGCCCTGAAATATGACCCCGCTCGGCCTATTAATCGCGTAGTACCCGGTCCAGGAGTTGCAAGTAGTTTCTGGTGTTTATAGTAATGCTGGAGGCCATGCATGGTGCTGACCTGAGAGGTGGGCCGTGATGCGGTAGGCAGTGGCACGGTGTACCAAGTGGCACCCGGATGGTGGGCTTGGGAACCCTGCGCACATCGTTTGAGGCCGTGGCGGAAACCCCGGCCGGACTTCCGTACGGGTTACTCTCAGATAGGCGATAAACCTGGACTAGGCACTAATGTGGTTAACGGTCGTGGCCGACTCCCTCGCTGGGCTTCCGCTTGAAGGTTGCCGAGGTGCATGACGTGCACATGGCGATAAGTGGCGAGAGCGTGTGTGACGAAGTACACCCCTGCAGGGTTATGATCTATTCGAATAGCCGCGTCCGCGGATATGGACTACTTGGAGACATATGTTGTTCATAGATAACTTCAATGGCTACTCATAAAATGGTCAAGATAAGCGTGAGTGTCGTGGACGGAATTTCCGTATGGAGACGGAATGATTCCACGATAGTGTATTGTTGTGGTGTTAGTGGACTCGTGTGCGAGAAATCAAGTTGTCAAAACTAACTTCAAAATGCAAGCTGTCTAGCCACGAGTCAAATGTTGGCTTCCCGCATGAAACCCCACAATACCTTTTGATACCTTGCATGAGTAGTTAGTTCTCCTAAAGTCTTGCTGAGTACCTTCGTACTCATGTTTGCCTAATAAATGTTGCAGAGGTTGCTAATGACCCTAATGGAGGGTTCTTCATAGACATCGACGACGACGAGTAGCTGGTGTCCCAGCTACGATCTGGACCTACGTCGGCTCTGTAGTATAGTCAGGCCACGTGCCTTCTAGTTGCACTCTCTGTACCCAAACAGTTTATAACTCTTCCGCTGGCTTGTATTTGTATGACTGCTATTATGGGTCGAGAGACCTTAATGTGTAATATTATGTGTGTGGCTCTTCCGAGCCTCTTGAATAAAGGTTGTATGTTTATGGTTATGTTGTGATGCCATCGATGTATCTATACATATCGGTATGCCATGCGTACGTGTGTCATACTTGATATGTATGGGGTTCGAATACCTAGTCATTAACTTTAGTAGCACTCCTTACAAGGAAATGCCCATTTGTGATCCAACGAGCCTTGGTAGTCCGCTACTGCTCCGGACACATTGGTTGACCGGCATGTGTCCTTCTTAGCTGTTGTGTCTGTCCTCTTTGGGGAAATGTCACGCGACGTGATGGAGTCCTTGTAGCTTGCTACGACTCGTCTACGTTCGCTGATGACCGACACCTGCTTTGTTGGGTCATCTATGCCTGTCCTTGTGCGGAACTGCCACTTTGATTTATGACTAGACATGTCGATCCGGGTTCTTTGACATTGGATTGCTAGCGACACCTATCGCATACGTGAGTCAAAAGACGCAAACGGTCCTGGCTAAGGTAAGGCTGCAGCCGTGGAGTTAACCATGCCTGAGACCACAAAGAGATGCGATGTGTTACAGGCTGGATTCCTATGGCTTAGGATCGGGGTCCCGACATGATTCTCCCGGTTTTTATGTCACCGTAGATTTGATTCAACGGATGATCTCTGTCCACTCTTGTTGTAAATCTTGACAGCTTCTTCTTGTTGGATGGTGGAGCTTCCTCTTCTTCTTCATCATCATCATCTTGCATGTTGTCGTTGACGTCATCATCTCCTTGAGGTGGTGGTGAGGAAGGTAGAGGTGGATCTTCATGATGTACTTCTTCCTCTTCTTCATCATGTCGTGTACCGCTTGTGGATGCTTCCATGTCGTTTTGTGGTTTGTCTTGATGCAAAGTGGGAGCTTCCACTTGAGTTGATGAAGTACTTTCCTTCACCTCCATGGGACGAATCTTGCCAGTAGATAACTCTTTGATGGCTTCCGAAGGTTCCTTATCTCCTACATCATTTGGCAATTGTTCGACTTGTGAACGATTAGTCTCATGAAACTTCACATCTACAGTCTCTTCAAATACTCGAGTGAAATTGTTGTACACACGGTAAGTGTGAGAGTTCGATCCGTAACCGAGTAGGAAACCTTCATAAGATTTAGGAGAAAATTTAGAGTGACGATGCTTATCAAGAATATAACACTTAGAGCCGAATACCGGAAAGTATCCAACTTAGGGTTTGTCACCGGTGAGCAGCTCGTATGACGTTTTACCAAGAAGCTTATGTAGATAGTCAGTTTATTGCATGACAAGCTGTTTCCACGGCTTGTGCCCAAAAGTGTCTTGGAGTCTTGTATTCATCAAGCATCGTTCTTGCCATCTCTATGAGAGTCCGGTTCTTCCTCTTAACAACTCCATTTGTTGAGGTGTGTACGTTGCCGAGAACTCATGTGCAATACCTTCTTCGTCAAGAAAAGTATCCACATTAGTGTTCTTGAACTCCGTTCCGTTGTCGAACCGAACTTTCTTGATCTTCACTTAAAACTAAGTTTGAGCTTTTCGAGCGAAGTTCTTGAAGTTCTTTTGTACCTCCAACTTATCATCAAGAAAGAATACCCAAGTAAATCTGGAAAAATCATCAACAATGACCAAACCATAAGAATTTCCACTAAGGCTCTTTTAAGCATTAGGACCAAAGAGATCCATGTGAAGCAGCTCGAGTGGTCTTCTTGTAGTCATGATGTTCTTCACGGGATGACTTCCACCAACTTGCTTTCTTGCTTGACAAGCACTAAAAAGTCTATTTTGTTAAAGATAACATCTTTAACACCAAGAATATGATCACCTTTGATAAGTTTGTCAAGATTACGCATTCCTACATGTCCTAACCTTCTATGCCATAACCAACCTTTAGAAGATTTAGCAATAAGACATGTACGGGGTTTGGATATTTTAGAGAAATTGACAATGTATAGATCACCTCTACGAAAACCTGTAAATACAGTTTTATGGTTGTCGCTACGAAACACTCTGAAGTCAACTTTAGTAAATAGCACATCAAAACCAAAGTCTGCTAGTCTAGATACGGAAATAAGATTATAACCAAGGGATTCAACAAGCATGACATTTTGAATGGAACTATCATGAGATACGACCACCTTACCAAGACCAAGTACCTTACGTTTGGAATCATCTCCAAAAGTCACATACTTTCAAGGTCCACGCTTTGGTGTAATCTCATGGAACATGTCTTTATCTCCGGTCATGTGATCGGTGCATCCACTGTTGAGAACCCACTCCTTTCCACCAGCCATGTAGTCTTAAGGTTCGCCATAAGACTAAGGTTCCTCATGGTCTTCTCATACTCGATGGAAAACGCTTCATCTTCATTGTAGTAGCCACGCTCCACATTTTCATCATCGGATGAAGTTCCCTCGTCATAGGAAACAAGATTTTCATAAGAAATTTGACTATGACAATGTTCATATTTATGCATACGAATGGCTTCAACAATGATATTGTTAATAGTAATGACATCTCCTTTAGCACGCATGAGGTCACGAAGCTCAAATAGACATTTATCAAAATTAGGATCATTTGGCTTCATTTTGTGAAAGGCAATGCATTTATGGACAATGATATCAAGAATTTTCAAAGAATAATTTGGATATATTTCCTCTAAGTCCTTCCACAAGGCATATGCACACTTGAAGTTTTGCATATGATTGAGCACACTTCTTGCTAATCCTCTAATGATTAGATTGACAGTGTTAAGGTTACCAAGCATATCAATTCCATCATCATGAGAAGGATGTATGGGATCAATGGTAGGCACATAGGGATATTCAACATACTTGCGCAAATGGAACTCATCAAATATATCAAGCATTTCATCTTTCCATTGTCTATAATAGTCACCATTGAGAATGGGCACTCTACAACTAAAAATTCGGGAACTACTCACATTCATCTTTCTCCAATGATGATTAAACCAAGGTTTTAGAGACCTTGCTATGATACCAATTGTAGGATCGAAAGAAGGTGTGTCTAGAGGGGGGGTGAATAGACTACTTGTCAAGATAAAAATCCTAGCCTTAACAACTTTGATGGAGGGAAGAATTTCAGAAATACTAACAAGTCTAGTACACCCTACACATGCCAGTCAACATATATGGCAGCGGAAAAGTAAAGAGTTTGCACATGTAAAGGAGTAGAGTTTAGGAGATCAAGCGCAAAGAGGTTGACACGGAGATTTTTCGCATGGTTCCGATAGGTGCGCTATCGTACGTCCATGTTAGTGGAGACTTCAACCCACGGAGGGTAACGGCTGTAAGAGTCCACGGAGGACTCCACCCATGAAGGCTCCATGAAGAAGCGGCCTTGTCTATTCCACCACGACTTCCTCCCACAAAGGACTAGCCTTACCCATGGTAGATATTCACGAAGTAGGCGATATCCTTTCCCTTACAAACATCTTGGTTCAACTCCACAACCCAAAGCAGAAGTCTCCCAAGCGATACCTAACCAATCTAGAAGGCACCATCGTCCAAAAGGTAATAGATGTGGTAGAACAATGAACTCCTTGCTCTGGTGCTTCTAAAGATAGTATCCTCAACACAAAATCAACCTCTCATAGAATAGGCATGGGTAGGAGAGATTGATTTGGTGGAAAGCAACTTGGGAGGCTAGAGATCAAGTTTCAAATGATTGGATTGGAATATCTTGGTCTCTAACACATGAGTAGGTGGCTCTCTCTCAGAAAAAATGGATCTGGCAATGAAGTGTGTGGTCCGAGTGCTTCTCCCATGAATAAGAGGTGGGTGAAGGGATATATATAGGCAGCACACAAAATCCAACCGTTACACCTAAAGTGGAAAACTCGGTGACATTGAAGCCATAAACTCGGTGGTACCGACTTGTACTAAACGTAGGAATTTTTGAATCTTGTTTGAACCGATATATGAAACTCGGTGGCACCAAAAAGGTGGCTAACGGTTAGATGACCAAACTCGGTGGCACCGATACTCAAATTCGGAAATTCCAATTTTGTGTACCGAGGCAATAAAAGTTGGTCACCCAAACTCGGTAGCATCGACTTGGTTTCGGCTGCACCAATTTGGTGGGAATGGCTAGGGTTCTATCCGAGGTCAAACTCGGTGGGGCGAAATGGAAAACTTGGTGGCACCGATTTTGAGTATGTGGTATTGGACAGAATGGTTATGTGGGAAAATGACTGAGTATTTTGGTGGCTAACTTTGAGCACTTGAGCAATGAGTTCATTTTAATACCTCACCCCCTTTTAATAGTATTGGCTTTTCTATGGACTCAAAGGTTATTTCTCACAAATATAAAATGAAGAGTCTTCTAGCTTGAAGCTTGAGCCAATCCTATTCCTTGCTTGCATCAAGGGGCATCTCCAGATAAGCCTTTAGACAAAGTTCTCTATGGACTATTCCTGAAATATACTAGGTAAAAGTGTTTGTCCAAGAGACAATGTATGTTGTCATGAATTATCAAAATATCCAAGGAAGCATATGTGCTTTCACTCTTCAACTAGTTCCTCTCCTAAAAGAAAGATCAATTGTTGCGATACCGCTAGGGCTGCTAACGCGTGGAGTTCGAGCGAGTTGACTAGACGCATCTTAATTTATACTACTCCATCTAGGAATGGCACCCGTCGGGTTTGGGTATGGGTGGAGCCACCCCATACCCTTACCCGTCACCCAAAAACTTATCCATCACCCGTATCCATACCCATCGACGGGTATAATTTTTTCTCATACCCGTGACCCATCAGGGTAAATGGGTACCCGCGGGTAAAATTACTCATATTTATGACACATTAATTTTAGCATTACGTAGTCATAAAAAAACTTATAATAATAATTTATAAACTACAACACTCCATGACAGAAACATGTATTCACAAAAAGTGGCACGTTGACGAACGACAACACTTATTTGTTGTCAGCAACACTTATTTGTAACAACAACACATTAAGGAGGCAACAACGCATCACATGGTTATACAGTTTATGTTCACAAACTCACGAGCCACGACTAAATATAAAGGTAACTTGGCCATACATAAGGCCACAAAGCAAGCATTTCAATAAAGTTTTGTCACCATAAGAAGTTCAACCGAAATAAACTCGAGCAATCTAACAATAGCAAAACTAAGATCGTGGTGCAACAATTTATTCTTCTTGACGGCGAACCGACGAGTCCATGCTTCCGTATCACAATTCTCAAAGGGCCAAGTCCTAGTTCGAAAAGTGAACACATTAACTTATTAAAATTTGCATTATAGTGGGTGCACTCAAATACTCATTTGGAAAATGAAATGCGTTGGTAAGTACTAACCTGCATGCCCTCTTGGATGTCTTGAAGACAAGTCGAAAAGCTAGCATCTCCTTTATGAGCATCTACAACAATCAATTTGTAAACATGAAGAAACAATGATTAGCAATAGTTAAATAAAGAAAAAATAACAAAAAATTTCATTTGCTCGCCTTTGTATTTGCTTCTAAGCCAGTCCTCGGAGCACATCAATACCTCCACCATATGAGGAGTTAGACGGCTCCTATGATCACCACTTGTGCTAAATTTTGAAACCCATCGGGTATAATGGGTACGGGATATATTAAACCATATTCGTGCCGCTATATCCGATGTGTTTCAAAATTTCCTACTTATGTATCCATGTGTAATTCTTTAACCCATACCTTTGCCCTAATAACATAGGAAACCATTATAAAATTATTATTATAGTGATAATATAATTTTCTCAAGGTAATTTGACTTATTCTGTCTCAACCGAAGGCTAGTAATTAGTACTAGCAAGAGATCATGGATGAACTAGCAACGGTGCGTCTGCTTTCAAACTTTGACTATAAATAACATGATATTTAACATACAGCTGACCACATATATATTGAGGTCTACATTTTCTTTACGCTTAATTAAGCTTCCAAGTTTTCTAGTAGATAAAATAGAAAAAATGGTACATAACATATACATAAATAAATTGTCATGTTTCCTTTTAATATAATTTAGAGTTCTTTAATATAACTGTATTATATCGAGCTAAAATTGTGCGAGCTAGGGTTGACATAAAATCTACTCGTTTTTCGATCCAGCAAACACAAAGTGGTCATACTTAGCTCATTTCTTTCGAGGCGATCTTATTAAGAGTCGATATCAAGCAGCTCACCAGCCTTAGCCTTTTTTCAGGCTTAAATAGCATGAATCATATCCTGCTGAATATAATGCATTTTTCAAATCCTTATTTTGTGCCCTCGGACCCTTCTTAGAGCATCTCGAACAAACCTCATATAATATCGACTCGCAATATACGTTTACAGTTCGCGAAAAAACTTTTTTACGGTCCAGCATGGATGGCGGCTGAGCAGACCCTGCAAACTTGATCCTAAAAAGGATATTCGCAAATATCCTTTTTAGGGTCCGGTTTTCGTGGTCTCCTTGGCCGCCGTCCACCGTCGACACGTAAATCAGTAATTTGCATTTCAATTAGGGGCATGAAAACATATTTATTTGCTTCTTTATTTTCTTCAAGGGCACTGGATACATAATAGTTCACCAAATCTTTGCTAAAATAGCAAGACCAAAGAAAGCAAGAATCATAATTAATCATTTTAGAAGATATCCAACTTTCATAATTGCTTCTACTAGTTGGACCAACATCTTCTTCATGCATTCTTTGTTGATTTGCGGATTCTTGATCTTGCATTCTTCATTCTTCGACTTTGATTTTAAAGAATTAGACGTTGCTTCCCCTCTAGTTTCTTCTCTAATTGTACATGCAGCCACATCATTAGCCTCAATTCTATTAACGAGTGCACGAACATCTGTTAAGTTTCTTGCTATCAATAAATCGATGTATTCTTATTTCCAATACCAAAATGAGCATCCACCTTCCTGCAGACATGACCATCTCAACAAGCTACCGAAATTGAACCGAATAGGTTGACAAAGTCGAACGAAAAGAAGAACATACGTCATCGTTATTGCATTTGAAGAATGGGATTTTTATTTCTGTGCCCCTGGTTCGTTAGTTCTACTCATTCATCCCCACGCTCTTAACTTTTGCTCACTGTTCCCCACTCCCTTGCCCGAAACCCTCAGAACTGGTCACAGCGGACGTTGCCGTCGGGTCAATGGCTTGACCGTTAACTCTGACTAGTGGGGCCGCATAGGGCGTAGTACACATTTTGACTGTTACATGGTAACAAGTGGGGCCGTGAAACTGACACTCACCTGAATCAGATCCAGTCGCTTCTGCGCCGCCCCCTCCGCCGCTATCCTGCCTCCTCCGCCGCACTCTTGCCGCCTTCGCCGCAATCGTGCCGCCTCCGCCGCATCTACCCTCTCTCCACATCCAGGATTAGGAAGCGATGTCAGGGGGGCATCCCGTCCGGCCCATAGACCGTGGAGATGATTGGGTCGAATCAGAGGCTCATAATTCATGGATTCCACCTGGGTAAGCATCGTTTTCCTCTCAAATTGATTAGGGGATCCATAAATTAGGCTGTATCTGACCACCATTGGCGTGAATCAGTGCAATTTATCTCAAAATTTTAGGCCTCACTACGCCCTTTATCTTATTTCAAACCAATAGGGTTGATCCTTGATACGTCTCCGTCGTATCTACTTTTCCCAACTCTTTTGCCCTTGTTTTGGACTCTAATTTGCATGATTTGAATGGAACTAACCCGGACTAACGCTTTTTTCAGCAGAATTGCCATGGTGTTGTTTTTGTGCAGAAATGAAATTTCTCGGAACGTCCTGAAAATTTACGGAGATTTTTTCTGGAATAAAAGAAAAATACCTGCGCAAAAATCCACGTGAGGGGACGTGCCAGTGGGCCACAAGCCCCTGGGCCGCGGCCACCCCCTATGGCCGCGCCATGAGGGCTTGTGGGGCCCATGTGGCACCACCGCCCCCAATCTCAGTCCTATATCTTCCGTTTTGCCTGAAAAAAATCAGAGAGAAGGTTTCATCGCGTTTTGCAATACGGAGGCGCCGCCACATCCTGTTCTTCATCTGGAGGGCAGATCTGGAGTCCGTTTCGGGCTCCGGAGAGGGGAAACCGTCGCCATCGTCATCATCAACCTTTCTCCATCGACAATTCCATGATGCTCTTCATCGTTCGTGAGTAATCTCATCGTAGGCTTGCTGGACGGCGATGAGTTGGATGAGATCTATCATGTAATCGAGTTAGTCTTTGATGGGGATTGTTCCCTAGTATCCACTATGTTCTAGATTGATGTTGCTACTACTTGGCTATGCTTAATGCTTGTCATTAGGGCTCGAGTGCCATGATTTCGGATCTGAACCTATTATGTTGTTGCCAATATATGTGTGTTTTAGATCCTATCTTGCAAGTTGTAGTCACCTACTATGTGTTATGACCTAGCAACCCCGGAGTGACAATAGCCGGAACCACTCCTGGAGATGACCATAGTATGAGGAGTTCATGTGTTCACCGCGTGTCAATGCGTTGGTCCGGTCCTTTATTAAAAGGAGAACCTTAATATCTAGTAGTTTCCATTAGAACCCCGCTGCCACGGGAGGGATGGACAATAGATGTCATACAAGTTCTTTTCCCTAAGCACGTATGACTACATACGGAATACATGCCTACATTAGATTGATGAACGGGAGCTAGTTACATATCTCTCCATGTTATAGCTGTTACATGATGAATCACATCCGCAATACTCATCCATCACCGGTCCACTGCCTACGAGTCTTTTACTACTGGTCCTCGCTACGTTACTTTGCCTAGGCTTGTCCCTTGCGACAATAGGGATTGGTCCACTTTGCTGCTGATGTCACTACTGCTGTCACCTTGCTGCTGCTGTCACTACTGCTGTTACTTTGCTGCTGCTGCTACTGTTGTTACTTGTTACTCTGCTGCTGCTATTACTGTTCCTTGCTACTCCGCTGTTACTTGTTGCAAGACTTCGTTGGCGCTAACATCCCGTCAACAAGGCTTTTTCTAGCGCCGTTGCCGGGGATTGCCAAAGCTTTTTCTGGTGTCGTTGCTATCGTACTACCTTGCTACTGATACTTTGCTTGCCGACACTAATTTTTCAGGTGTGGTTGAATTGACAACTCAGCTACTAATACTTGAGAATATCCTTTAGCTTCCCCTTGTGAGCGAATCAATAAATTTGGGTTGAATACTCTACCCTCGAAAACTGATGTGATCCCATACGCTTGTGGGACATCAATCCTGCACTTGCTTTTCGGCTGGCGGTTAGAATGGAAGCTAGCGAGCTGCATGGAACTAAACCATATGCGATTTCTGGATTTTTCTATCCTGAAGTGCTAGAAACCACCGTTTCATTCAGAGATTTCCGCGAGGCACTCTGTTGTGAGTATCCGTGGAGCCCCGCTGATGCTGGTGAACTGAGATATTTTGATAGTACCGAGCAGAGATTTCTCCCATTAACTTGTGATGAGCATCTAGGATTGCTATTTAGTTTGAATGCTGACGACCGTTTCGGTAAAATCCATATCAATGTGCTTCAGGAACGCAAACAACGTATCCCGAAGGGTGTTCAGACATCATCTGTCTCTGCTAATAGCGAGCGTCCTCGCACTCCTTGTAGGTTGAGACCAAGTAAACCTAGTGGTTCTGAAAGCCACAACATGTCGGATGCCGCTAATTCTGCCACTTCTCCTCTTCCTTTTGCACCTGATGTAGAAGTAGATGCGGAGCGTGACGAGGAAGTGCCTCGACATGATGATGAGGATGAGATTCTATTCCCTGAACTGGTAGATGGAGTCAGTCAACATGCAGTGGAAGATGAATATGCAGAGGAGCCTAGCAGCCGTGCTAGATTTGATGACACTGATGATGAAGAGAGGGAGGAGAACATCGACTCCTTAGTTTTATAAGAATATGATGGTGAGGACATGCCAACAATTGAGTGGAACAGGGAGAATCCTGACCTTACTCCAGGAACCGTATTCAAATCGATGGTGGACCGTCGTAATGCAATGACTACATATTGCATTGTCACTGAAAACTCTTATGAGGTTGATAGGAGTGAGCCAGGAAGATTCACTGTTCATTGCCCTTATGATAGGTGTAGGTGGAGGTTGCATGCATCCACTATGCGAAGGAGCAAATTGATTCAGGTACTGTTTCTTAATTGTACCGTTTCTTAATTGTATTTGACATCATTTTTCATTTTGTTTCAGATAAAAAGCAACCCACACGGGCACACTTGCCCACCTGGAGGGGGAGGGGGAAAGGACAAATCTAAGCTTGCAAAGACTAGGTGGGTGGCAGATGCAATCTTGGATTGGGTGAGGGAAACATCAACAATTGATCCAACAACACTCCATGGGAAGCTATTTGAGAAGTACAAGATTAATGTACAATACATGAAGATTTTCTATGCTAAGGAAAGGTCTCTTGATAGGATTAATGGTCCATGGAATGAGAGTTTTTAGTTGCTTTACACCTTCAAAGTTGAAGTGGAGACGGCTAGTCCAGGTAGTGTTGTAGAGATTGACAAGCATACAATTAAGTACAAATTAAAAGGGAAGACAATGGAGAAGGAGTGCTTCAGGAGGGCTTTTGTTTGTTTCAAGGCTTGCTGGAAGGGGTTTCTGAATGGTTGTAGGCCCTATTTGGCTGTCGATGCGACTGCTTTGAATGGAAGATGAAGAGGCCAGCTAGCAGCAGCTTCTGCAGTTGATGGACACAACTGGCTATTCCGAGTTGCATTTGGTGTGTTGGAGGTAGAGAGTGAGGAGAGTTGGGTCTGGTTTCTGCAGCAGTTGCGCAACATTATAGGTACACCCTCAGGTTTAGTTATATACACAGATGCTTGCAAGGGTTTAGAAACTGCAGTATAAATTGTATTCCCTCGAGTGGAACATAGGGAATGTATGCGACACCTAGCGCAAAATTTTAAAAATAAATTCAAAGGCAAAGTTTATGATGAGAATCTATGACTAGCATCATACACATGCAGCTTGAGGAAGCATGAGCACCATTTGAGAGTGTTGTATGCTCATAATCCTTTGGTGAAGGAGTACATGGATGAACATCATGGAAAGTTGTGGTCAAGAAGCAAATTCAATGAAATCTGCAAAGTAGACTATGTGACCAATAACCTCACTGAGTGTTTCAATGCAAAGTTCCAGTCAGTGAAAGGGCTTTTGTTGTGGCAAGCATTTGCTAAGATCAGGCAGATGATCATGGTAAAGATGGCTCTTCGTAAAAGAATTGCAGAAACACAATATGTTGGCCATCTTATGCTCCCATCTCTGATTAAGGCGTTGCATGCCAAGGCAAGAGGACTAAGAATGAAATGCATTCGACCGTCGACATACGAGGCTGAGGTGACATACACTGACAGTAAAAATAGGGAATGGAGATATCCAGTGAACCTTGCAACCAATGAATGCAACTGTAGGCAATGGCAGATCCGCAAGAAGCCGTGCATACATGCCCTACATCTCATGAATGTTATTGGAGGTGAAGATGGTGAAGTTGATCAGTATTGCTCTGAATATTTCTCTGTTGCCAAATTTAGGGCTGCTTATGCTGAAAATGTGCCTACACTCTTGGGAAAAGACCATTGGAACATAGTAGACCCAGGGTTGAAACTCCATTCTCCTGTATTGACTAGACCACCAGGAAGACCAAGGAAAAACAGGATAAGAGCTGGTGAAGAGGGTCGTGTAAAAAAACAACGTAAGTGCAAAAGATGTGGTATCTTAGAGCATATTGCTAGGCATTGTACCAATCCAGTTGATGCATCATTTGGAAAAGAGGAACAATGGGAAGCAACAAATGCAGAGGAGCATGCAGCAGCATAGGAGAATGCATCAAGTTTAGAGGAGAATGCAGCAACAGAGGAGAATGCAGCAAGTTTAGAGAATGAAGCAACTGAAGTAGCTATAAGAGAGGAGGAAGTTATTTTGTCTATAAGAGAGAAAAGACCTAGAGAGGAAGAAACTTCGGTTGAACCATCATCAGATGTGGAATTTGAAACCATGGCTTACAAAGGTTTTGAAGCTATAAGAGAGGAGGAAGTTATTTTGTCTGAAGTTCCTTTAAAGATTAGTGAGCCCACACATGACCGTCAACTGGTCATCACTTGCTCGATCAGCCAAAGCTCAACAAAACAGCCACCACCAGAAGTGAAGATCAGAAGCAACAAGACAAAGCTTTCAAAAGCACAAAATATCCCATCCAGGGAAAGCAGAAGCAAGACGGTTAATCCATCCCGGAACACAAGGAGCAAGGGAAAGATTTGAATTTGAACTTGAATGCAAGTCATAAACTTTGAATAATTTGTAATAAGGATTCAGTCGTCAATTTGAAGTACTGTGAAAACTTGTAAGGTGTAACAATTCTATATGTAAACTTTGAATTTGAACAGTGAGGCAAACTTTGAATTTTAGGCAAACTTTGAATTTGAACCAACACTTCAGTCCATTCCCCTCTGGTGGGAGTTGCAAAGTTTGCTGAACTATTATAAACGTTAGGTGATCAATCCGATCTCTTTTGCGTCTACAAAACTTGTAGTCATGAGTAATGTGCTCCAAATGAGCTCCCAAGCTAGGGTAAACAACCCCATTTGTAATCAATGTTTTTTTGGACCTACTCCAAATGAGCCAAATATTTTTTATTAACACCAAATCAATCTATATAGTGTAGATTCGAAGAATCACTATTTATTGAATTAATCTTTCTATTTGTACATTTTTTCAAAAAATATACTTTAATAGAAAAACCATTAAAAACACGTTTACAATATGAAAATGGAAAACTAAGTTCAGATCCTTCTTATTCACTTTGAAATCAAGCTTTGGTGATTTTTTTGTTTTTTTAAAATTTTCAAAAACTGAAGGGAAACCCTACGTCCTCTCCTTGATTTCTATGAAACGTTGTACATGATAGCTCATATGTGTGAAGGTTTTTTCTTGAAAATGTCCATAGACAAAGTTTATGATTTTTGGTTGGGAACATATCACACAAGACAACATTGTGCGCAGGTTTCATATTTTTTTTTGTTTTTTTAAATTAATGGTGCTCGTTTTACCTCGATCGTGCCAGCTAGTTTTGTTTTCATGAAAATGACCATAGACCAAGTTTAGTATTTTTCCTCGTTAGTCTGTCTTATAAAACAATGAACGACGGAGGTTTCATATTTTTCCAATTTTTTAAATTAGTTATGCTCGGTCAAAGCTTTCATAACCCCGTTGACCAGCTCAAAACCCCTCTAAACCCCGTGGGGTTTCGCCTAACCCTAGCTCCCAACGTCATCCATCCGATCATACCCTAGCGCCAAGCGACAACCCTCAGATGTGGTCTTCTAGAAGTAATTCCGAGGGCAGGCTACGAGCATGCTCCGCGCCGTTGGATCACATGGACGGCTGCGCATCATTGGATCGTGGGGCGATCCGCGAGACTTGTTGGTTGTGCCTCCCCTTTCTTCGGGTACCCCCTCCTCTGCTTCTTCTTCTCCAGCGACGAGAGGAGCCACTCCTCTACTTCTTCCTCTCCGTCGACTTTGGGCGATATGTCGAGCTCCACTTCAGCCACCCGCCCCTCGTGGACCCAGTATGGTCCACTTCCCTTGGAGCGATGTCCTGACTGCCCACGCAGCGTGCCACTGATACGGTTGACTTCGAAGGAGGTCAAGAATGGCAACTATGGGTGTGAGTTCGTGAAATGCGAGAGCAAGCCAGAGGGGCAAGTTAGATCTCATGATTTTTCTCTGATTTCTTTTTCTATTTGCTTTTAATTCTTTTTCGATCTAGGATTTAGGGTTCATGTTTTCGTTTCAGATCGGGAAGAAATGCACACATTTTGAATGGCTGAATGACTACGTTAATAGGATTCAATTCAATGGGGCCCAACCCGGGAGCTCAATCTGCCGTCAGCAACAACAAATTTGGTCTCTGAAAGTGCTGCTTTGACAGTTGGGGATGCAGATCTGAAGGGGAAATAAAGAAGATGAACAAGAACTTAAAGCGGATGATTCGGTTGAACAAGCACGCGAATCTGATAGCTTTAGGATTTTATCCCTTTTATTTATGTGTAGTTGCTCTAGGATTTGCTTACTTGCTGGTCATCACTCGTTAGGGATGTTATTAGTGTGGTGTCATGTGCTCTAGGATATGGTTAAATTTGTGGATCATGTACTCTATGCTCTGTGTTGCTTAATTTGTGGATCATGTCAGTTTTGGATACCCGTCAGTTTCGTCACTTTTGTACACTTTCAGTTTCTTCAGTTTCATTGCGTTGAGTGTCATTGCGTCTGGTTGGGCCGTCTCATTGCGTTGAAACTAAGCTCTGGTTGGGCCGTCTCATTGCGTTGAGTGTCGAAGGCCCACGCGCTAACTCTGTTTTTTTCCTTGATTATTATCATGGTAAATCCATTTATTGCCATGCCGAACAAAAATAGTGCATGATGGTAAATCGATTTATTGTTGGACTTGCACATGTCAAATTTATTTGTACTCCACATATCATGGAAATTTCCTTGTGTATATTGCCTACGACACAACACTTTTATTTTTTGACTGTGGGTATTATAAACAAGTTTTTGTTAAAAGAAAAATATTGTATACACGATTTTTTGTTTTTGTTTTTTATTAAGAACATGTCAGACTTAATTATGTAGATCATGATATCCATCTGAAACCACGTCTAAAATAAAGTCCGGTGACACCATTAGCCAACATATCAATCTAGAGAGCATGTCTAGGCTCGGCTATGGCACCATATCCATCTACAGAGCTTGTCTACGGCACCATATCCATCAACCGATATCTCACGTACTCCATAACAACCATATCATACTTCTTACATAAAACATAGGGTACCCTAAACCATACCATAGTCCACAAACTATTCAAAAATTAGCTTGTTTTTGTTCATACAATATACGGAATAGGGCCACCAACAATTAAAAAAAATAGCTTTTCTTCTTCTTCTTTTCAACATCAACATGGCTCATTTTTCTAGCTTTAGTTTCCTTTTTGACACTTCAACTACTCCAATATTCACGCGTTCGAAAACTTGACCCTACTCTAAATGGGCAAAAACTTGTTGGTTTCATTGAGGAATGCAGAAGGGCTAGCGATTTATCTCACGTCAAATAAGATAGAAATAGCAAGCAAAAACACTGATAACCAATGACATATCAAATAGGGATAGGAATATATAGCAAGCATAACCAAGTTCATGGTACAACCAACGACATAATTAAGTTAAAAAATATATAAAATATAAAAAGCCCTAACACCCTAGGGCAAGACCGGGACCGGGACTTCACCACCATCTTCACTGCGCCTTCTCTTCACTGCTCCCTCTCCATGCCGTCCTGGCCGATGTAGTAGGGGAGGCTGTGCATACCATCGCAGGTGGGGAAGATGCAGTCGAAGTTTGTGTAGATGTTGTGGGTTGTGAATGGGATGAATTCGCATCCACACCAAAACACCTTGCCGAGGAGGTAAGACGCAGCAAAATTGTTGGTGAAGGTGACGGTGAGCCCTATCGGCGGAGTCCTAGAGTTTGGACCCACATCGTCCAGTCGAAACATCACCGGCGAGCCCGCCGGGAGGTGGGCGAAGCCCGCACAGAGGAACCACTTGGCAAACCCCCTTGAACCCCTCCAGCGTGAGATCGACCACACGCGGAGCGTCCTCTTCACGACGACGCCGGGCGAATACAGTCTCTCCGGCACGGTCTGTGGGAGCTCGAAGGTGGGGCCGTTGTACTGCATCCTCGCCTCGCTTTGAGAGTGCTCTGGGTTTGGGGGCGGCGCAAATGGATGTGTGGAGAATAGGTGGAGGGATGGTGGTTTAAATAGGGAAAGGGGAAGGGAAGTGGAGTGGCATCGACCGCGCTTTGGATTTGCTACGTTCAAACGAGCCGCGTCGATCGATATGCCACTTTAATTGCCAACATGTTTTAATTGCCACGTTGAATAGATGCGAGTGGATCGAAAAGTGTGAAACAATGCTCTCTACATCGAGGAGATACACGTGGGAGATGATACGAACCAACGGCAGCAACCGTCCCTGCGTCCGTGGCGGCTCGCGTAAAAAAGAGGTCGGTCAGCGTCCGTGGCGGCTCGCGTGAAAAAGAGGCCGGTCAGCGTCCATGGCGGCTCGCGTGAAAAAAAGGCCGGTCAGCGCATCGTGGCGGCGGGCGGCGGCGCATGCAGGTAGGGTAGCTACGTGCATGCATGCAGGCTAGCTGGACATGTCGTGCATGCATAACAGGCTTGTGTCGTTGCGGCGCGCGCACAACCGAATTCTAACCACGGCCCAACGGGCTAACCGCGGCACCATCCGCCGCGACCCCACTCATCAGGTCCAACGGGCGACATAGTCAACGCGGCCCACTCGTCAGAGTTAACGGTCAAAGCACTAACCCGATGGCATCCACCGTTTGTGACCAGTTCTGAGGGTTTCGGCCAAGGGAGTGGGGAAAAGTGAACAGAAGTTAAGAGTGTGGGGATGACTGAGTATGGCTAAGGAACCAGGGGCACAGAAATAAAAATCCCTTGAAGAATACCCATCTCGGGTGTTGCGGCATGCTAGATGTTAACCGCAACACTATGTGTGTGTAGTCACCGCACTGTATGAGCGGCATCGGCGAGCTAGCGAGCCGCTGTGCGAGCGCCAAGCCTGGGCAACAACCGGTCGAGTCCTTGTCGGCAAACCGTCGACGACGGCTAGAGGACGAACCAGTACCCGCATGCGGCGCTGGGGCTTTGCCGGGGCTATGCGGGGTGCTCCCCAACCAATCCATGGCTTGACACAGCCGCCGGTGACCGGAAATGCCAAATCCGACGACCGCGACAAACAGCCGCCGATCTGCAACTTTCCGGTCGACGAGGCACGAGGAAGTGGTGGAGGTCAATCTCGGACGTGTGGCGGCCCGCCGGTGTGATCCTGCCGGTTGGTATGGCCGAAATCATATGCGACGGTGGGTGGCGAAAAGCACGGGCTGAAATGCCCCCTTCCCAACCGCTCCCGCTATATACAGGGCACCGACGGACGAGGGGGAGAACTTCCATTTTTGCGGGTTGGGTTAGGAATTTTGCCGCGCCCCGCAAAAATATCTACGGGTCCGTCACGTTTGCGGGGTCTGATCGAATAATTTTTTTCATACGGTTCTGTATTTTAATGATTATTTTATGAATCGAAGCATTATACGTGTCTCCTAGAGATGCTCTTACACGTGTCCCCAAAAGCCGGTGCATAACCTCCTCATCCTGTTCTTGGTTCATTTTTTTTCTCATTTGCACTCTACACTCCCAGCCTGAACGGGAGATTCGCTAGCCGCTCCTGCAGCCCGGTTTTGGGAAGCTTATAGTAGCTTCCCAGTCCGATTTTCTGTGTGTTTTTTTCTTATTCTTTTTTTTCATTTTTTGGGAACATTTCATAACACCAGACTTTGCATTTCAGAATGTGTGAGCATTTTCAAATGCGTGAACTTTTCTTAATATATGAACGTTTTCTAAATCTGTAGACATTTTTCAAATTTATGAATTCATTAAATTTTCTCAAATTCGTGAATTCATGAACTTTTTCAAAATTCATGAACCTTTTCCCAATTTTGTGATACTTATTCCAAATTCATAAATTCACAAACTGTTTTTTAATTCATGGAAATTTTTCAAATGCATGAACTATTTCCAAATTCATTTAAAAATTGAAAAATAAACATTTTTCCAAATTCGTAAATTTGTGAACTTTTTTAAATAAGTGAAGTCAACAAGCTTTGTCAAATGCGCAAACCTTTTTCAACTTTTTTGCTCCTTTACGAACTTTTTCCAAATTCATGAATTCATGAACTTTTATAAATGCGTACACTTTTTACAAATTCACGAGTGTTGTTTTCAATGCGTAAACTTTTTATAAATGCGTAAACTTTTCTAAACTTTGTAATCCTTTTTTCAAACTCACAAACTATTTCAAGTTCGTGAACTTTTTTCAGGTGCTGTTTTTTCAAATGTATGAATTCACGAACATTTTTCAAGTGTGCAAACCTTTACCAAATTTTTGTTGCTTTTTGTTCAAATGTGCAACCTTTTTCCAAATTCGTGTATTCACAAATTTTTTCATATGCGCGATTCTCATGATCATTTCTGAGTTTCTGAACTTTTTTTAACTTCACATTTGTTATTCAAATTTATGGACTTCTTCCAAAATCTCGAACCATATCATGTTAAGAAAAGAATCGAGCTTTGTTTATGCTAAGACAATGATCAATAGCAGGAGGAAAATCAAGAGGAAAATAATAGCAAGCAAAACAAAAGCGCGCGAGGGTGGAAAAGCTTTACCGGGCCGCGGCTCATGCGTCACTACCCTGTTCGCTACAGCAGCACACTGACGCACAAGGAGACGGGGAGGATAAAAAGAAAAATGTTTACTCTAAGCCGGATGAAAACAAATAAACTAAGCCGCATCCTCTAATTGACCCGTGTAGACCCTTCATTGTTTGGTCCAGCCTTATCTTCTCAAACATACATCTCCTCGTCCAGTCATCTCTTTCCTTCTCCCTTTCCCCCCGTGCCATGTTTGTTCGTCACACCGACCACCCAGCCACCACTGCTACGAACTAAGAAAGAACGACGACGACCATCGGCTACATCTTCACCGTAAAAATTGCACCGCGGCATTCTTCGCCATTGTCGCATGCATTGTCATAGCACCTCGTCGTCGTTGCGTTGCGATAGAGCACCGCACACGAGGGTGTTGCGCTCTAGTGAAGCTTCGCCAGTCGACATCGGACGTTGCAATGGAGCACCACCGCACAGTGGTGGCACTGCAGTGATGCTTTGTCGGCAACCGCAGGGTGCTGCTATGGAGCACCGCCGCGTGCCAGTGTTGGTGCTGCAATGAAACATAACCGGCGACCGGCGGGTGCTGCGATGGAGCACTGCCGCGCCAGCATTCGCATTAAAGTGTATCATCGTCAACGGCGTTGGGTCCTGCGATGGAGCACCATCACGCTAATGCTGGCGCTGCAGTTAAACATCGTCGGCGACTGACAGTGGAGCATTGTTGCGCTGCCGACGAAGGTGCGGCTCCTGCTACGAGCCGAATGATCCTGCTACACACGATGACGTGCTTCAGTTGCTCTCGTTGCGGTTGCGATAAGACGTGGGAATGACCCGTGCGTTGGTCAAAATCCAACAGGTGACATGCGGCGAATCTGACGGCCTAGCACATGACATATTTTTTTCAGGAAACCAATCAGTTAATTCCTAGGAGCCGCCAAAAATAGAGTGAGAGGAGGTTGTTTTTAGACAACTCGTCAAGTTTTATTGAAGTAATCGAAATGTTCCGAGGCACAAATATAAAATCATCGGGATGATCAAACCAAACATGAATAAAGCATGTTTAACGAGATTGTGAGCCTTGATATTTGAACTCCTTTACTCGTGGACTATATTACAAGATGAGAACAAAGCTGAGGGTCGAATGATTTCATGTGTTATCGCTGCATATTCAGCAGAAGAACCTTGCTTTAATCCGTCTACCACTGTCTTACAGTCCGTAGCCACATGTATGTTTTGAACATAGAGATCATCTGCCAAAGCTAAAGCTTCACGGACCGCCAATGCTTCAAGGGTCTCTGGGTGTGAGATATGTCTGAATTTTATACTAGAAGCTCCGAGTAACGTACCCTCCATATCAGGGCTCACCACTGCAACCGACACATAGCTCCCATTCCTCATCACCGCTGCATCCGTATTAAACTTTGTATGATTTGTTGGAGGCTGCACCCATAATGACGTCCTCGTGCTTCGAGCTGGTTGCTCTTTCCTTGGTTTTGCAATTACCTTCAAATCAGAGAGGAAGGAAATAATAAAGCCGTGTGTAGACAGAGGACTCTGATAGATATCCTCATGTATCATTTTCATTCTTGCCTTCCATATTGCCCATAAGGAGCCGAGGAGGTGGTATCGTGCATTTTCGTCCAGGAGTATATCCCGCTTAGTATTCCTTCTGTCTCACGAAAGGCTTTTCCTTTGACAAGCCCATTTTTGTTTGCTAGGTTTTCAATCGAGTTCGCTCGTTTGTTTTAATAGATATCGTTGATTTATATATTTTTCCTTTCTTTCTTCACTAGTTTTTATGGTTTTCTATTTTATTTGTTTTTGAACCTTTTTATTACTTTTTCAGTTTTAACTGGTTTTATCCTTCCCCCTTTTTTTACTGTTTTTCTTCATTTCTTTCTCTGTTTTCACTATTGTTTTCTATTCTTTTTTTTTCATTTTTTTCTTTGTTTCATTTTCTGTTTATATTTATATTTTTTCATTGTTTTATTTGTTTCTCTCTCGTTTTCATCATTTCTCTTTGTTTTTTTCTCGGATTTTCACTGTTTTCATTGGTTTCTTTGGTTCTTTCTTTTCTTTGCTTTTTACCAGATTCCTTTTTTTTTGGCTGTTTTCTTTGATTTATTTTTTTCTTCAAAATTTTCCGATACATCGGAAATATTTTTATATAAACATTTAATATTTTTGAAATACATGATTCATATTGTTTTGAAAATTTATATTTGTTATGTCTATTTTTCCACATACATTCTGTATTTTGGTTATATATCTAATATATGTATTATTTGCGTCATTTTTTGATCTATTCATCAACTATCAACATAGTGCAGAGAACATTAGAAATAAAAATTACGCTCAGGTTCATGAACTACCTAATGATGACTACAAGCATTGGGCCGACCTAAAGGCGAGCTGCTCTCATCCCCTCAATCATCGGTGTCGGCTAGAAACTTATTGTAGTAGACAATCTTAAAGTCATAGTGATAAGGCTACGCAAGGCCAGCTCACCAGAACAACAACCTTCGCCAATGAAGATAAGTGTCGATCGGAAGGGTCCAACCTAAAGTCCTTCAGATGTAGACAAAAAAGACTGGATCCGAGCGGATCCACCAAAGGCAAACGACGACTGAATCCCACTATATCCGTAGGAGAAACACCTTCACATGCGCTCCGACGATGCTAGAAGCACCATCGAGATGTGAGCTAGGTGAGGAAAACCTTATTCATCTTCAGAAAGCCGCCCCTTTGTCTTCCCGTGCACGAGACAAACCTAGCAGAACTCAAAAACACCTAAACAACGGAGCCTAGGTCGTAAAGGTTGAACATGTACTTTCTATGTACATGTTTAATATTTTCAAATACAAGATTATCATTTTTTTATACATTGCCAACAATTTTTTATACACATTTATATTTTTTCTAAATGCTTGATTAACATTTTTCATATACTTGATTAAAAAATTCCAAGTACAAGATTAACATCTTTTGAAAACATGGTCAATGTTTTTTAATACACATTTAATATTTTTTGAATGCTTGATTTATAATTTTAAATTAAATTATTAGTATTATGCTTTGATTAACATTTTTTAATACATGATCAAATTTTTCCATACACATTGTATATTGTTTGTACACATTTTTAGTATACATGCGACACATTTTTTTCTTCACACATTTAATATTTTCAAATGCTTGGTAAACATTTTTTAATTTTTTTACGTAAAATGTTTTTTGTAATATATTTATTTAGAATATTTGAAATTAAAAAAATGAAGCAAAGAAAAAGAAAGTAAGAAAAGAAAACAACGAGACTGGGCCTCCCGCGGGGCTATGCCAGCCTATCTCGCGCTCCCCTTGATGCGAGGCTTCCCTACATCTCGCTATGAGGGTTCTAAAAAATCACGCTATAAAGCAAGGTATGCCCTGCATTTTCCTATATGTTGTACACCCCCTCGATTGCTTCATCTGTTAATACTTAATAGGCGAGCTCATCTAGCTAAGCTTAGCACGCGATTATGTCAATCCCGGCAGTAGCTTAGACTGTGATTTTGGAAAGATTTTAGAAGCTTCCAGGCCATTTTTACCTTTTCTTGCTGTTTTAAACTATTTTTCCTTCTTCATTTTTCTGTTTCTCATTCCTTTTCTATTTTATCCTTTTCTAATTTTAGTTATTCTTTTCTTTTCGCAAAAAATGTGAACTTCAATCTTTTGAATTCACAAACTTCTATTCAAAATTTGTCAAACCTTTTTTCAAAACCATGTTTTTGTTCAAATCTGTGATTGTTTTTCAAAATCCATGAACTTTTTAGCCAAATTGACCAAAAAAATATCCGCGAACTAATTTTCAAAATCCATGAACTTTTCTTTGAAATATATGAATTGTTTTCAAACTCATAAACTTTTTTCAGATGTGCCTTTTTTCAAATTCACTTATGTTTTTGTAATATCCATCATTTTCCATTTTTTGAACTTTTTCAAATCCATTTTTTTGGAATTGATGATTTTTTAGGTGTGCGAACGTTTTTCAAATTCAGGAAGAGTTTTCAAATCCTCAAACACTTCTCAATTTCGTGGATTTTGTTTTTCAAATCTTGAACATTTTCAGATGGACGGAGTTTTTTTCAAATTCGTGGACTATTATCAGATGCATGAACTTTTCTCAAATTCACATACAGTTTTTTAAATCCATGAACATTTTCAAATTCATGGACTTTTTTTCAAATCATGAACTTTTTGAATTCCTGATTTTTTTAGATGAGCAAACTTTTTTCAGCTGTGTGATCTATTTTAAATTTCACGAACATTTTGCAAATCAATTTTTGTTTCAGTTGCGAGAACTATTTTTCAAATTCACAAATATCTTTTTGTACTCACAAATTTTTATTGAACTCGTGAGAAATTTGAAATTCAAGAACTTTTTTTTCAAATACGTGAATATTTTTGCAAACCATATATTTTTTTCAAATTCATGATTTTTTAGAGCTAATTATCTAGCCTTTTTGTGTTAGATACCAGATGAGTGCAAAGTTGTAAAATGGCGAGCAAGCGGTTCGAAGAGAGAGAGCGAGTACTTGTGAAAGAGCAATTTCTAAGGCCAACTCCACCGCAAGACCCCATTCTGTCCGGCCCTATCCATTTCGGGTAAAAGGGACAAACAAGTCAGTCCAGCGCGAGACGGCCCGGACCCATTCTGTCTGTTTTGTGTCCGGCACGACCCATTTCGAGCGCAAACTTGCGAGGGATTTGGGTCGTGACGGACATCAAACGGACGTGCGTTCGTCCGCGTCGGGGACGCGTGGCAAGCGGCCACCAACCTTCCACCCACCCGCATCAATGCGCACGAACGGTCGGGCCCGACTGTCATCCGCCCAGGGGACGGTCGCGGTCCTTCTTAAATGAGGAAGCCGTGGACCGATCGTCCACAGTTCCCATCGCCACCTCGCGGCTTCCTCGAAACCCGACAGTTCCCTCCGCGAACCCTAGCCTCCTCCTCGAACTCGTCGGCCGCCGCAGCCATGGGCATGTGGAATTACGGCCGCAAGGGCACCCACGACCGCGAGGCTGGCTCCTCATCGGGACGCCGCCGTGCTCCGTGAAGGAGGAGGCCGCATCGCCACCGCGCCAAGCCGCGGCTCCCTTCACCATCGCTCCTAGGCCCGTCGGCCATCGCGACCGGCAGTACCTCATCGTTTTTTAGTTGAGTTTTCCTTTTTTTTAATCAAGCCCAACACGGACATGATTTGGGATGCGACCGCGCGGTGGGCGCACGCACGACCCAACGGACAGAGAGGGACATGGACGAACCCATTACCGTCTCAAACAGACAAAATCCGGCTAAACCGGACGTCCGTTTGGGGTCGTGCGGTGGAGTTGACCTTAGTGACCGAGCAAGCAAAAGAGACAGTTTAGAGGCTCTCCACGAGCCATACTAGTGATCTCTTGCGATACCGTGTAGCCTATGCAACTCTTTTCTTAGGTCGACTCATTAGTGGGTCTACTACAGCTTACCCTTTACAAAATATTTTATCTTTTAAACCATGCATCCAAATCACGAACCATCTGCATTGTTGTTTTCTCACGTTGAGGTCTTCGGAAATATATCCGTGTTCATATGTTTTGACATACTTTTTTCCCAGGCAAATATGTGCTTCCAAGTAATAGTAACTTGTGCTACCAAACTGTACTAACTCATGCTTTCAACGGGGTGCTGCACGCGAAAGTACACCTAGGCTTCACTTTTGGGGAAGCACAAGAGCGCAATTTTGCTTCGCATGAAAGCACATCTGTGCTTTACTTTACTGAGGAAGCACAAACGCGTAATTTTTGTGATTCACACGAAAATGCAATTATGCTTCACTTTTTAGGTTAGCACAATTATACTTCATGTGAAAACCAAAAATGCCTAGGGTAGCACACATCTACTCCCTCCGTTCCTAAATATAAGTCTTTGTACCGATTTCACTAGTGAACTACATATGAATGTATATAGACATACTTTAGAGTGTACATTCAATCATTTTGGTCCGTATGTAGACATCTAGTGAAATCGCTTAAAAAGCTTATATTTAGGAACGGAGGGAGTAAGTGGCAACATTCAAGTATAAAAGTTGAAAAAACTAGTCACACGAATCTTCGTGTAAGTTCAATGATATATGACTTAGATTTACAATACTTATGACACATTTACATATGTTTTAACAAAATTAATACAAAAAAAAATCAAAAGACTGAAAGAACTGAAATTGGAAAGCAAAGAAAATCGAAACCGAAAAATACTAGAAGCCAAAAAAAAAGGAAAACCAAGAAAAAAATAGAAAACCAAAAATATCGTTGAAGCACAGCCACGCTTCGCGCGGAAGCATATTTGTGCTTCACTTCTGTGGAAAAGCACGGGAGCACAACTACACTTCACACGGATTTTTCTTCTTCTTGTTATTGCATTCTAGTTTTTCTAGTGTCTACAAGCACCGTAATGATGATGTTTTACACAGCAGTGCAAACCAAACACCACCACATTACGGCCCCTTCTATAATAATATCCACACCAAGTGACCGCCTAGCCCTGCTACTCCCAACAACGGAATCACTAGACTGAAAACGCCGGATCTTTTCGCCTAAAACAAACACAGTGTTATCTGCGTTGTCGATCCGATAGTAACCAGCCAATCTGCCTGAAGAAACAACGAATCCGTAGTCTCAGACCTTTGACACCAGTTTACGATCAAACGCGTCAGATGGAGCTAATCCGCAACCGGACAGGAAACTATGAGGATAGGATTTGCCCCCGGCTTCCGTATCCCATGTTGTAGTGGCGGGGTTGTTTAATCGACGGCGCATAGGATTCCCGCTCACCCTTGACCTCCTCTTTGCATCGCCTCCGAGCTCGGGTCACGCCACCAGATCACATATAATAGTTCATCGCTCAACTGAATTAGGTGCCATCCGCAGCGAGGCGACAGACGGGTCCTTTTTGGCGCCCATCACCCGCTCTCTACAATATTGGCAACAAAACAAGCCTCGTCGTCGTTTTCGCCTCGCTGTTCGACGAGCGTGAATATTCGTCTGGCTGCTCCCCTGGCCCGTCGTGGGCTCATGATTGCCGCGCTTATTCCTCCTGCCCTTCTTCCATTCCATCGGCTGCGCTCGCTTTCGCGTAGCGAGTATCATGTGTGGTGACTGGTGGGTAGTATAATACTGCGTCGCCGGGGATCGATCGTGTCTGCCAAAGTCCCGGGGCGGAAGTGCAGGTGTTTGTCTGGCCGTGGCCGGCGATGTGTCGAGCCACGGCGGGCCGAGGTGACACGGGTGGGTGCGGGGTTCGGTGGACTGGTGGAGTGTCCTGGTGCTCGCTGCTATGCAGCCATGGCTGTATGGGGGGCATGGACATATGCCTTTCTCTTTCGTTATTTCTTTCCATGGAGACAGAGACAAGTTCGAGCCTTTTTGTTCCCACTCCTTCCCCTCCGTGTGCGATTCTCATGGCCAGGAGCATTTCCCGCCCTTGTGCGTCTCTAGTGGCCATTGAACATTGATTATGGGGGTGCTGTTGTTGAATTGTTTGCCTACTTTGTGTTGAAAGGGAGAAAAGAGATTGGTGAAAGAGTTGTTGTATTGATTGAGCTCATGGGCATATATATATATATATATATATATATATATACTAGCAAAAGGGCCCATGCGTTGCAACGGAAGAAAGAAATACCACACGGCACACGTTCTTAATTTATAAAAAATGTCTATAATTTGAGAATTTATAGTTACGATACAAATAAAGATGGTCTTATCCTACAAAAATGCAGTTCAAAATTTCACAGGTCTTCTATTTTAACACGGCTTGCATGTAGATTTAATACGTATAAAGAATCAGTCAAGTGACCTTCAGTTTCATCTCTAATCCTGATTTTGTTGACGTGTTCATTCCCAACCCGGATAAGTACCGGTATGAAAGAAAGACGAATAATGACTTATTTATTAAGATTGCATCCTAGATAGTATTTTTATTAAACGTTTAACAGATAAAATAATATCACATTTAAATTCTACATATTTTTCTAATCAAATTCCATGTATAATATGTTAAATTTGGAGTTACGGTTTAAAAGATATGAATATTTAAAAAAATATTTAATATATACTACGAGTTTAATGTCATAAACAGTAAGGGTTTTTTTATAAAATCACCTCGGTGGGTTTTCCGACGGAAGCAATAACCTCTTTATTATTAGGTAAAGATATAAATATATATATATATATATATATATATATATATATATATATATATATATATATATATATATATATATGAAAATTGCTTTTGGCTCCCGAGCTCCATGTAGACCTTTAAATTTGAAACTCAAATTTCATGAAAATTCATATTTTTACATTTCAAAAAATTCTGAAAAAAATACAGGGATAAGTGAAGGCGTAACACACATGTGTGTAAATTTTCAGAAAAAAATACATTGAAATGAGGGCTGTGCAAAAAAGACAAATCTGAGGCTTTTTTACACATGACACTATTCATCATTTCGGGTCATGAATTTGTCTTTTTTGTGCAGGTCGTATTTCAAGGTATTTCATCCTAAATTTTTGCACACATACGCATAACATCCTTCTTTACTTCCATATTTTTTTCAGATTTTTTTGAAACCGAAAAGTTTAAATTTTGAATTATTCAAAAATTTCGGCCTCCATGGAGGCCGAGCTCCAAACGTCCGCACTATATATATATATATATATATATATATATATATATAGAGAGAGAGAGAGAGAGAGAGAGAGAGAGGAGTACATGATCATCTTAGAGTATAAGACAAACCAGAATAATTCCTAGTCTATCTTATATTTCTTAACTAATCATGATACTCAACATCGCCCCGCGGTCACAACGGTAGCAACGCACACGGTGAGACTGGAGAAGAATCCGAAGGTAAGCCGACGGTCATCCCCACACAGTCTTAACGGTCGACGCAACGCGGAAGTTGTGGCTGGAATGGAAACCGACGAGGTTGCCCAAGCAAGGCGGTAGCCCTTTATGCCGATGTCGAGGTAGCCGAGAGCTTAGGGTGGCGTAGCCGTGCGAAGAACGCCGTGGTCGATGTCAAGTCGGGGTAGCCGGTGTCGAGGAAGTCGCCGTGGAGTCGCGGACGCAAGGAGGAGCCGAGTCAGTCATGGACGCAGTGGTGTTGAAGTAGTGATGCGCCGGGAAGGAGACGTAGTTGACGACACGTCACGCTGGGTTTGCCAAGCCCCGGGACACTTCGTGGACGAAGGCACACATCGGTGTTGCCAGCAACGGGCATGCGTAGACGGACGAACACGATGTTGACGATGCGTCGCTCCAGGTTTGCCAGGCCCGGGAACACACCGGGGACGAAGGCACGCGGCGATGTTGCCAACATCGGGCATGCGTAGACGGAGACCTGCACACAACTTGTACGCCATGTCGAGGAGGCTAGCGGAGACGGACTCGACGACGGTTGCGGAGCAAATCGGCGGGGGCCGATGTAGCCCGCGGTGGTCGGAGTAGACGAAGTGGTCGGGGAACACGATGACGACGCTAACGATGAGCTGGTGCTGGAAGAAGATGAAGGAGGTGGACTGGGGGCGCAACTCGGGTGAGCAAGCTGCAGCAGCGCCAAAGGAGAGCAGCAGCAGCGGCCTGATGGCGACGGCGGCGGCTGGTTAGGAGCGCGGCGACGATGCTCGAAGTAGGCGAGGAAGAGCCAGACAGCATGACGAACACCGGTGAGGACGATGGCGTTCCCGCGCCGAATGACGACGAAGCGCATACCACGGGAAGTCGACGCGCGAGGACAGCGAAATGAACCACGCTTTGCGGCTCTACGACCCGAAGGAGCGACGAAGCGGCAGCGTGCGGGTCGGGGCGACGACGGGAAGACCTCGAGGTGGCGGCGTAGACCGCGTGCCGCGACACTACGTCCCGAAGGGGCAACACAGCGGCCTTGCGCGGGTCGGTGCAACCACGGGGACGGCCTCGGGCGGCGGCGGGGACCGCATGCCGCCGCGCTACAACCCGAAAGGGCGGAGTAGCGGTGGGTTGCGGGTCGGTGCATCCGCGAGGAGAACCACGGGACGGCGACGTAGTGGCAGACCGGTGCTCGATCGGTGGAGGGGCGCGCTTTACTCAGGACAATCTTCACGAGACCTACGAAGGTGCGCGCAACCGACGAGCCAGATCGGTTGCACGACGTAGCTGAGGTGGATCATGGACGGGCGGGTGAACAATCCGACCGAGCGCGAGGTCGGGGACGTTGCTCGATGGACGCGATGTGGCGGCGTCTGAGATGAAGCTAGCGATGACGATCGAAGCCGGAGCCGACAATCGGCCAGAGGCAGCCGGCGAGGCCGACGCAGCCGACAACTAGCAGCCTGCCCGAGGCAGCTGGCAAGGCCGACACGGATGGCCCGAGGAAGCCGACGAGGCCGACGATCGGTGCCGGCAGTCGACGAGGCCAACGCAGCCGAGAGCAAGCAGCCGACGAGGCCGGCACGGCCGGCCTGAGGAAGCCGACGAGGACAATGCGGCCGGAGCCGGGAGCCGGCCCAACACAGCCGGTGCACGAATGTACAAAGTGATGGTGGAGGCGGATCGTGATGAAACAGTCCCGGTTGGAGAAGGGCGGCGACGGCCGGTGCAGGACGACGACACAAAGACGAGCGGTGAACGGTCAGAAGGGGCCGCCGCGTCGCGTGAGGCCACCGGGTCGATGTAGAGGCCGGATCACGTTGATGTCGAAGTAGAGGCGCGGTGGTCGACGTCGGCGGCTGGCGACGCAAATCAATCTTAGATCGGAAAACCAAAAAGGAAATACGCCGATCAAGAGACTGACAAAAGAGGGAAAACCCGGATCAAGAGATCGGGAAAAAGACTCTCTAGAGCAGCCGGTCAACAAGACCGGCAGACGAACTATAGGTATGGGCGGCGTGGCCCCTAGTGGCGGTCATGGAGGCCGACCGCCTCGAGGGCGCCGCGTAGTGCGGAAGCGGCGGGCGGCGGCTAGGTCTAGAGACTTCTGGCAGATACCATGTTGACAAGGAATAGAGAAATTGATAAAATAGTTGTTGTATTGCTTGAGCCTTATAGACATATATATATATATATAAATACATGATCATCTTGGAATACAAGACAAGCTAGAATAATTCCTAATCTATCTTATGTTTACTAACTAACCACGATACTCAACAATTTGGGCTATGTATCTGTGTGGAGTACACTATCACTAAGAATCACAATTAATTTGACAAAATGCATGCTTTCATATTTACATGTTTGGAGCGTGGGCTAGTATTGTTTTCTTCAATCCACACAAAGCCATGATAACCATGCCAGGAAGTTCATTTTGCCCACACGCGTCGATCCACGTTGATTCTGTTTTGCATCAATTTTAAAGAAATGTGTTGAAATTTCAGTGCCACGTAGGCATTATCATGTGTGTGGACGTTAGAAAGTTCGCCCACACAACCTCTAGCACACGGTAGACAGCTGCGTCGTGTGGGCGAACAAGTTTTTGTCCACACAGTCACCATCTAATACACACGCGTGTGGGCGAACTTCTCTTCGCTCACACGATGTTCGTGCGTTGCTAGATGGCCACTGCAGTTGCCGTACGTCGCAACTAGGCAAACTCACATGACAAGTATGATTTATTGCTAGATGGGAATTGCACTTGCGCTACGCGGCAATCAGTTAAACATATGAGGCAACTATAATTAACTATACATGACAACTATGGTTGGACCACATGTGGTAACTACGTAAACACACATGCCAACTATCTCCGGGTAACTAAAATGTCACCCCACGGGTACCTATAGTTAACGAAAACAGAGAGAGTTGCCATATTTTTTCAACTATATTTGTCATCTCGGGTAACTAAAATTGCCATCCACGGGGTAATTAAAGTGTCAACCCGCGGGTAACTAACGTAGCTGCATCCTGTGTGTGAACAGATTTGCTCCGTGCCACACGCGGGATGAGGATGAGTAGTACTTGTTGAACGTGTGGCACAAAGTAGATGCGCTCACATGCGTGGGCAGTTCTAATGTTCGCCCACATACAACCCGTGTTGGCTACCTCCGACGTACACTACACACGATATGTGAACGGATGTCCAATATGCCACACATGTGATGAATATCGTGACCTTAAAACTATCATCATGTTAATAACTAAGGTGACATCCACCTGATAATAAAAAAGCCACGTTAGAAAATATTATAAATGCCATGTTATTAGTAATAAAAATGGCATGCTCTTAATAGTAAAGTGCCATCCTCTTAATTATAAAAATGTCATGTTATTACTTGTTAAAATGCAAATCTCTTATAAAATAAAATGTCGATGTGATCTATAATAAAAGTTCCATGGTACCTACAATAACAAAAAAATGTCATGCTAACTATAAATAAAAAATGCGCATGGCAAGTTAGAAAAAAATCCCTCTAAAATAGGGATTTTTTATTTCAAAAAAATCAGGATTTTAAAAAAAGAAGAAAGAAAATTGAATTTTGCTTTAAAATATATAGCAGGTTCAGTCCCAAGTGTGCACCCCCCGCTCAATCGAGTGGTAACCCCCCTCCCCCTAACGTAGGAGATGACGGGTTTGAACCCCAACTAGCGCATAACCTTGGCTTTGTAATTTTTGAAATAAAAAAAGAGCGTTCACGAGGAATCAACTTCATTAATCATACATGGCTAGGGGACTGCACCGTTGAGAGGACGTCGTACGAACTTTGGTTTGGCAAGAAACCAAAGTTGTCGTTTCTTAAAGTTTGGGGATGCGATGATTATGTTAAAAAGTTTCAGCCAGAAAAGCTCGAACTCAAAACGGAGAATTGTGTCTTCATAGGATACCCAAAGAGATGGTTGGATATACCTTCTATCTCAGATCGGAAGGCAAAGTGTTGGTCGCTAAAAATGGATCATTTCTCGAAAATGAGTTTCTCTCGAAAGAATTGAGTGGAAGGAAGATAGAACTTGATAAGGATGTTGAAATTTTGCTTCAACCAGAGAGTGGCGCAACGCAGAAAGATGTTTCCGTGGAGCCCACACTAGTTGAAGAGGAAGCTAATGATGATGATCATGGAGCTTCGGATCAAGTCTCTACCTAATAATGAAACAAATAGTGTTTCTGGTCGTACGTCATTAAAATTGCCCCCGAAGTTGGTTTAAATTACCCACTATGCCATCCATAAGTGAAAAAAACGGTTTGGATTTTTCTGTCAAAGCCGCCGTTAACTGCGGTTATTAATATCTGAGAACTAGAAAAATCACGAGCACGCGTCGTTTGGTGGTTAGAGCGCGTGTCTTCCACGGGGAAGATCCAGGTTCGATCCGTGGAAGCACACCTTTTATCATCCCCTATTCTTTCTCTTTTTATAGCAACACGGGTTCATGGACCAGCCCATGTTTTATTATTTCAATATATTTTCTTCTTTAAATTAGTTTGTAATTTTCTGGAATTCCATTTTTTTTTTGAAAAAAATCTTCATGAAATCAAAGAATGTTTGGAAATTATAACAAAGGCTTAAAAAATCAGAAAATGTTCACGGATTCAGAAAATGTTCATGGTTTTAAAAAACTGTTCGCATATTATTAAATAATTTACAAAATGTCTATGAAATTTTAAAAAATGTTGAGAAAAACTAAAACAATTACGAATTTCCAAATTTCTTCCCCATTTACAAAAAGGTCCATCAATTCTAAAAATGTTCACTGAGTCAAAAAACTATCCATGCATTTCAGAAAAAAGATAAGTTTACATCAATTGACAAAACTTGATCACATGAACACTGCTTTTCTCTTTTGATAGCAGCCAACACGAGTTCATGGGCTAGCCCATGTTTTATTAATTCATTTTTTTCTTATTTAAATTAATTCATGATTTAACAAAATTTCAATTTTTTAGTTTTGAAAAAAATGTTCACGAAACCTTAGAATGTTTGGGAACTGAAACATAGGTTCGGGAAATAATAAAACATTCACGGTTTAAAAAAATGATGACTTTTAAAAAGTGTTCACATATTATAAAATGATTCACAATTTTGAAAAATATATTCAGCAAATATAGAATGTTCATGATTTTTATAATGATCATTTATTCAAAACATATCCATGAATTCGAAGAAATTGTGTATGTAATAAAAAACAACACTGAGAAAAACTAAAAAAATCACGAATTTCAAAAATTATTCCCCAATTAAAAAAAGTTCATAGACTGCAAAAAGTTGTCCATGCATTTTAGAAAAAAAGATAAGTAAACATCAATCAACAAAATTTGATCATAGGAACACCATGACCATCATTAACGAAGATGGGAGAAAAGATAGGTGGCAACATGATGGGACACCGTGTTAAATAGAAAAATAGAGGATGCTCATATGTTGAGGTATTGAGCTATATTATACTTATTTGGCTATAACGTAATATTTTTGTCTCCCGTTGCAACGCACGAGCATATTTTCTATCGAACCTCGTAGATCGACAAGGACACACACGGCTCCTTAGTGGTATGGTAATCCTGTCTTAACGGTCATGTTGTTGGACAATGATGAACCTACGAGCTATGGAGAAGTAATGGTGGGCCCGGATTCCAACAAATGGTTAGAGACATGAAATCCGAGATAGGATCCATATATGAAAACAAAGTATGGACTTTGGAAGTATTACCCGAAGGGCAAACTGCCATTCAGAATAAATGGATATTTAAGAAGAAGACAGACGGGGTCGGTAATGCCATCGTTTATAAAGCTCGACTTGTGACAAAAGTTTTTTTCACAAGTTCAAGCAGTTGACTACGATGAGACTTTCTCACCCGTAGCGATGCTTAAGCCCGTCAGAATCATGTTAGCTATAGCTGCATTTTTCGATTATGAAATTTGGTAGATGGATGTCAAAACAACGTTCCTTAACGGCTTCCTTTAGGAAGAGTTGTATATGATGCATCCGGAAGAGTTTTTCGATCGAGAGAATGCTCACAAAGTATGCAAGCTCCAACGATCCATTTATGGACTAGTGCAAGCATCTCGGAGTTGGAATCAGTGCTTTGATGAGGTGATCAAAGCATTTGGGTTTATAGAAGTTTATGGAGAAGCTTGCATTGACAAGAAAGTGTGTGAGAGCTCTATAGCGTTTCTAATATTATATGTGGATGGCATATTGATGATTGGAAACAATATATAATTTTTGGGAAGCATAAAGGAATATTTGAACAAGAGGTTTTTAATGAAGGACCTAAGAGAAGCTTCTTTCATATTAGGCATCAAGATCTATAGAGATAGATCGAGACGTTTGATAGGACTTTCACAGAGCACCTTGACAAAGTTTTGAAGAAGTTCAAAATGGATCAGTCCAAGAAAGTGTTCTTGCATGTATTACAAGATGTAAAGTTGAGTAAGACTCAATGCCTAGTGACTGCAGAAGATAGTGAAAAGATGAGTGTCGTCCCCTATGCTTGTGCCATAGGCTCTATCATGTATGCAATGTTTTGCACTAGACCAGATGTAAGCCTTGTCATAAGTATGGACGGAAGGTTTCAAAGTGGTCCAGGGTAGAACACTGGACGACGGTCAAGAATATCCTGAAGTACCTGAAAATGACTAAGGAATTGTTTCTCGTTTATGGAGATGACCAAGAGCTCGTCATAAAGGGTAACGTCGATGCAAGCTTTGACACTGATCAGGATGACTTTAAGTCTCAAACCGGATACATATATATTCTCAATGGGGGAGTGGTTAGCTGGTGCAGTTCCAAGAAAAGCATGGTAGCTGATTCTACATGCGAAGTAGAGTACATAGCTGCCTCGGAGACGACTAAGGAAGGTGTCTGGATGATGGAGTTCATGATGGATCTTGGAGTCGTGCCTAGTGCATTGGATCCAATGACTCATTTCTGTGACAACACTCGTGCCATTGTTGTGGCCAAGGAACCAAGGGTTCACAAGAGGACTAGGCACATAAAGCGATGCTTCAATTCCATCCGCGATTACACCAAGGAGGAGCACATAAATATTTGCAAAGTGCACACGGATCTGAATGTCGCGGACCCGTTGACTAAGCCTCTTCCACGAGCGAAACATGACCAACACCAGAAGTGTATGTGTGTTAGATACATTACAATGTAAATCACATAGTGATGTGAGCAAGATTATTAACTCTAGTGCAAGTGGGAGACTGTTGGAAATATGCCCTAGAGGCAATAATAAAGTGGTTATTTTCATATTTCCTTGTTCATGATAATAGTTTATTATCCATGCTAGAATTGTATTGATTGGAAACTCAAATACATGTGTGGGTACATAGACAACTTTGTGTCCCTAGTGAGCCTCTAATGGACTAGCTCGTTTTCAAAGATGGTCAAGGTTTCCTGGCCATAGACATGAGTTGTCATTTGATAACAGGATCAGATCATTAGAAGAATGATGTGATGGACAAAACCCAAACTAAGAACGTAGCATACGATCTTGTCAGTTTATTGCTATTGGTTTATGCATGTGAAGTATCTGTTCCTATGACCATGAGATCATGTAACTCACTGACACTGGATGAGTACCTTGTGTGTGTCAAACGTCGCAACATAACTGAGTGACTATAAATATGCTCTATAGGTATCTCCGAGGGTGTATGTTGAGTTGGAATGGATCAAGACTGGGAGTTGTTATTTCGTGTGACAGAGAGGTATCTCAGGGCCCACTCGGTAATACAACATCATAATGAGCTTCCAAGCAATGTGACTAGAGAGTTATCCACGGGATCTTGTATTACGAAATGAGTAAAGATACTTGTCGATAACGAGATTGAACTAGGTATGGAGTTACCACGGTCGAATCTCGGGCAAGTCACATACCGATGAACAAAGGGACCTTTGTACGGGATTATCGGAATCCTTGATGTCGAGGTTCCACTGATAAAGATCTTTGTAGAATATGTAGGAATCAATATGAACATCGAAGTCCCGCTATTGGTTATAGGCCGTAGAGGTGTCTCGGTCATGTCTACATAGTTCTCGAACCCATAGGGTCTACACTCTTAACGTTTGGTGACGATATAAGCATAGTCAAGTTATTATGTTGGTGACCGAAGGTTGTTAGGAGTGCCGGATGAGATCCCAGACGTGACGTGGAACTCCAGAATGGTCCGGGGGTGAAGATCAATATATAGGATGAATGGCATCTAAGTCAGAAGTGTTCCGGGGCATAACAGGGAATCAATAAAGCGCCAAAAGGGGTTTCGGGGCCCCCGACAAGTGTTGGAGGCTCATGGGCCAAGGAGAGGTGGCACACCAGCCCACAAGGGGCTAGGCGCCTACAAAACCCCAACCCACTTTGGCTAGGGGAACCCCCTAGGGCCGCCGGCCAACCCAACTTGGGTGGTAAGGCACCTAGATGGGAGGGCCACCGAAACCCTAGCCGCCCCACCCTTGGCCACTAGCCCCTAGGGGAAACCCTAGGGTGCCCTCCCCTCATCCCTTCCCCCTATATATATAGAGGGAGGGAGAGGGCAGACACACCACAATGTGCTACGGCGCTGCTCCACCTCTGCCTCGTAGTTCTCCTCCTCTCATAATCGCGCCGCGAAGCCTTGCTGAGCTGTCATCACCACCACCTCACCATGCTGTCGTGCTGCCGGAGTACTCGGGCTGCAACTTCACCATCGCTCACTGGACCGAGGAGGTGAAGGCGTCATCAAGCTGTACCTGTGTTGAACGCGGAGGTGTTGTTCGTTCAGCACTTGATCGGGAGTTCACGGGACATGTAACTTTGTTGCATAAGATGGCTGGCGGGTGTCTGTCTCTCCCACCTTAGTTGAATCGGATTCGACGAGGACAGTCCTTGTAGAAGTTTAAATAGCAACTTGTATATCACCGTTGTGGTTTTGCATAGGTAAGAATCATTCTTGCTACATACCCATAGCAGCCACGTAAAACATGCAACAACAAATTAGAGTACGTCTAACTTGTTTTTGCAGGGTATGTTGTGATATGATATGGCCAAAGACATGATGAAATATATTTGATGTATGATATGATGATGTTTTGTAATAGTTATTATCGACTTGCATGTCAATGCATACGGCAATCGGCAGGAGCCATAGGGTTGTCTTTAATTATTGTATGACCCGCCTGTCAATCATTAAGCGCTATGTAATGCTTTAATTTATCGCTAACCGGTAGCAATAGTAGTAGAAGCATGGTTGGCGTGACAACCCTGATGACAACACGATGATGGAGATCGTGGTGTCATGCCGGTGACGATGGAGATCATGCCGATGCTTTGGAGATGGAGATCAAAAGCACAAGTTCATGGCCATGTCATGTCACTAATAATTTGCTTGTGATGTTAATCTTTTTATGCATGTTATTTTTCTTAGGACGACGGTAGCATTATAAGTTGATCCCTTACTAAAATTTCAAGATAGAATTGTGTTCTCCCCGAGTGTGCACCATTGTGAAAGTTCGTTGTTTCGAAGCACAACATTTTGTATGTGTGCAGAACACTAGGGTTAAACTTGATGAGCCTAGCATGTACAAACATGGCCTCGAAACACAAGAGACCGAAATGTCGAACATGAGTCATATAGTAGATATGATCAACATGGAGATGTTCACCATTGCAACCATCTCATCTCACGTGATGATAAGACTTGGGTTTATGAATTTGGATCATGTAGCACTCGGATGACTAGAGGAATGTCAATTTGAGTGGGAGTTTTTTAGTAATATGATTAACTAAACTCATTATCTTGAACAATAGTCTAAGTAATCTTTACAAAATTATGTTGTTGAAAAATGGCTCACGCTATAGCACCCCTGAATTTCAATGCGTTCCTAAAGAAAGCCAAGGTGAAAGATGATGGAAGTAACTTTGTAGACTCAGTTGTAATCTGAGGATTATCCTCACGGTTTCCCAAAAGGCTTATGTCCTTGATGCACCGCTTGGCCTGACACCCCCTCCAGAGTCGTCTGTAGACTTTGTGAACACCTGGCACACTACTCAATGGTTCAATGTGATGCGTTGTATGGCTTGGAACCGGGACTGTCGTCGTTTACTCAGGACATATGCCATGGGTAGGCTTATCGAGAGTGGTTGAGACCGAAGGGACACCAACGGGCTCCGGGAACGAGATTGGTAACTAGCAATGCAAGACGCATGATGTACCCAGGTTTGGGGCTCTTCGTGGGAGATAATACTCCTAGTCCTGTCGGAGTGGTTCATGATCCAAGAGAACTACAAGATGGCTCCTTGAGCTGTTCGACGGAGGAGGAAGATGGAGCAGCCGACTCGCTATCTGCCTCTCTTGTATGAGTGTGTGTGTGTGAATAGCCGACCCTCTGCATGGAGGGGGCCAGGGGGTTTTATAGACGACCCCCGGCCTACAAAATGGATATTAGGTACAATATAAAGGGCCTGGCTGGCAGCCTCTCCGACTGGCCAGAGGACCCAGTGATGATTAGTCTTGTCGCTGGATGGGCCCACCGGCTGCAGGGTCCCATCAGGTCGTGGGATCCGTCGGCTGGCCTACGGGATTGGTGCGTGCTCCCCACGCAGGGCGCGAGTGGTACGACGGCCGTTGTCTTGCGGAATCCGGCGCCGGTCAGCGGTACGACCGTCTCCAGTGTAGCCTCGCCGAGCGAGGTAATGGAGTGGATGGTGGCGTGCCAGTACTTTACACGGTTGACGGGTCGTAGCTGGCACCGGTCAGCGGTACATCCGCCACCACTGTAGCTATGCGTATGCTTCTCCATCGTACCCGTGTTGAGGTACTTTCGCCATTAATCAAAGGCTCCTGCCACATCATGAGGATCGATGTGACAGGTGCCCTCCAGCCGGCTGGCGGCTAGCCATTCAGCCACACAGTAGACAACTACGCTCCTAGCCGGCAAGGACCACGCACCCGACCACGAGGAGCCTGCAGTGGAGGAGGCTTTCGCCCCTCTCTAGACCGAAGTGGGGGGGGGGGAGTAGGCTTGATGAGCCTACCCCGGGCTTATCCTCTCGTCAGTAGTCCCCGAAACAGGGGAGGTTCGCCGTGTCCAGGTGACGGGCCTCGCCAGCTTGAGTATTATGCTCGCGGGTCCTGGGAGCCGCGGCCCGTGAGCCCAAGCGTGGGAGATGGCCGGACGGGGAGCCGGCCGGCTTCCGCCAGACACCTCAGCTTCTTCGCTTGTAGTGGTGATGTGCCACGTGTCGGGCTTTGGGAGTCGCGCCCTGACAAACCACACACACAACAAGATCGAGCCTGCGCAGCGCGGCCCGCCACGCCACGGCCTCGGCCCACGCATGGGGATCCTCTGTGGATACAAGGCGACAATTGGCGTTTTGGAGCGCACTAACACTTCCGCCCGACCCGGGAGGAACGGGGATCGTGCGCACCGTATCCGCTTCCCCACGATCTCTACCATTGTTTAAATAGGCGGGCAGGGAGGTCGAAGAGACCATTCACCCCCAGTTCGGTTTCGCTCCAGCGCCCCTTCCCTCCCAGAGCGAGAGAGAGAGAGACGATGTTCATATCTTAGCCACCGTTCTCCACCGACGCTTTGATAACCCACAAGTATAGGGGATCGCAACAGTTTTCGAGGGTAGAGTATTCAACCCAAATTTATTGATTCGAGTCAAGGGGAAGCCAAAGAATATTCTCAAGTATTAGCAGTTGAGTTGTCAATTCAACCACACCTGAAAGATTTAGTGCCTGCTGCAAAGTATCGGTAGCAAAGTAGTGTGATAGCAACAGTAGCAACAGTAACCAGTAGCAGCAAAGTGACAGCAGTAGCAGCAAAGTAACAACAGTAGCAATAGAGTAACAGTAGCAGTAGTGACAGCAGTAGCGGCAAAGTAACGTAGCAAGGACCAGTAGGAAAAACTCGTAGGCATTGGATCGGTGATGGATGATTTTGCCGGATGCTATGCATCATGCAACAGTTATAACACGGAGAGATAAGTAACTGGCTCTAGTTCGTCAATGTAATGTAGGCATGTATTCCGTATGTAGTCATACGTGCTTAGGGAAAAGAACTTGCATGACATCTATTGTCCATCCCTCCCGTGGTAGCGGGGTCCTAATGGAAACTACGGGATAATAAGGTTCTCCTTTTAATAAAGAAGCGGATCAACGCATTAACACTTGGTGAATACATGAACTCCTCATACTATGGTCATCTCCGGGAGTGGTTCCCGCTATTGTCACTCCGGGGTTGCCGGGTGATAACACATAGTAGGTGACTACAACTTGCAAGATGGGATCAAGAACACAGATATATTGGCGACAACATAATAGGTTTAGATCTGAAATAATGGCACTCGGGCCCTAATGACAAGCATTAAGCATGGCAAAGTAGTAGCAACATCAATCTCAGAACATAGTGGATACTAGGGATCAATCCCCGTCAAAACTAACTCGATTACATGATAGATCTCATCCAACCCATCACCGTCCAGCAAGCCTACGATGAGATTACTCACGAACGGTGAAGAGCATCATGGAATTGGCGATGAAGGCAGGTTGGTGATGACGATGGCGACGATCTCCCCTCTCCGGAGCCCAGAACGGACTCCAGATCTGCCCTCCAAAGGAAGAACAGGAGGTGGCGGCGCCTCCGTATCGTAAAACGCGATGAACTCTTCGCCTTGATTTTTTTCGGACGAAAGGGACTAAATAGACTTGAGATTGGAGGCGGTGGAGCAACGTGGGCCCCACAAGCCTGCCAAGCGCGGCCAGGGGGGGCGCCTGGTGGGCTTGTGGGCTCCACGCTCCACTTCCTCCGCTGATTCTTGCGCCAGTATTTTTCATATATTCCACAAAAATTCTCCATAAAATTTCAGGTCATTTCGAGAACTTTTATTTCTGCGCAAAAATAACACCATGGCAATTCTGCTGAAAAATAGCGTTAGTCCGGGTTAGTTCCATTCAAATCATGTAAATTAGAGTCCAAAACAAGGGAAAAGAGTTCAGAAAAGTAGATACGACGGAGACGTATCAACTCCCCCAAGCTTAAAGCCTTGCTTGTCCTCAAGCAATTCAGTTGACAAACTGAAAGAGACAAAAGAAAAACTTTTACGAACTCTGTTTGATCTTGTTGTTGCAACTATGTCTAACTCATAACCAGAATTTCAGCAAGATCACAAGCTAACCACATAAGCATATGACATCTAGGTCTCACGGTAAACTCATATCAATGGCATAATCAACTAGCGAGCAATAATGATAAGTTTCAAACGTCAGCACTTCAATCAAAACAATCATGAAGAAGTACGAACAGATGGTATCTCGCTAGCTCTTTCTGAGACCGCAAAACATAAATGCAGAGCACCTTCAAAGACCAAGGGATGACTAAACATTGTAATTCATGGCAAAGAAGATCCAGTCACAGTCATACTCAATCACAGTTAAAAGCAAAGCATAAAAATGACAGAGGTGCTCTCTAATTGTTGCTTTTATAAGAAGAGGATGACTCAACAGGAACATAAATAGATAGGCCCTTCACAGAGGGAAGCATAGATTTGCAGGGGTGCTAGAGCTCAAGCTTTGAAAACAGAGATAATAATTTTGGGTGGCATGCTTTCATTGTCAACGCAATGACCAAGAGTCCTCACCATCTTCCACGCTACACATGCTATAGGCGGTTCCCAAATAGAAAAGTAAAGTTTTGACCCCCCACCACCGATCAATCACACTCCACGACTAGCCGAATACTCGGGTGCCATCCATACCAACATCAATCCAGGGGGAGTTTTGTGTGCAATTATCTTTTCGATTTGAGCATGGAACTGGGCATTCCAATTACCGGCCCCTTTCTCATGAATGATAGTGAATAAACACATATCGAGGATAACACGCCTAGCATGGAAGTTACTGATAGCCCCCTGTTACCACATGAGCGGTTCGGGCATGCAAAACAGATTATTTCTTGAAGGTTTAGAGAGTGGTACATGCAAATTTACTTGGAACGGCAGGTATATACCGCATATAGGTAGGTATGGTGGACTCATATGGAACAACTTTGGGTTTATGGAAGTGGATGCACAAGCAGTATTCCCGCTTAGTACAAGTGAAGGCTAGCAAAAGACTGGGAAGCGACCAACTAGAGAGCGACAACAGTCATCAAATGCATTGAGATTAACTAACATTGAGTGCAAGGATGAGTAGGACATAAATCACCATGAACATGAATATCATAGAGGCTATGTTGATTTTGTTTCAACTACATGCGTGAACATGTGCCAAGTCAAGCCACTTGAATTATTCAAAGGAGGATACCATCCTATCATACTACATCATAGTCATCTCAAGATTCATGTTGGCATCCAAGGCAAACCATTATAAGCTCCTACCTAATTAAGCATGGCGTCAGAAACTATGATCTCTAAGTTGTCATTACAAACATGTTTCTGTCATAACAAAGCTGAATCAGGAACAATGAGCTAGTCATATTTACAAAAACAAAATAGATCGAGTTCATACCAGATTTTCTAGGCTCAGTCACTTCATCATATATCGTCATTATTGCCTTTCACTTGCACGACCGAATGATGTGAACAATAATAAGAGTGCTCGTGCATTGGACTACGCTGGAATCTGCAGGAAAACACAAAGGAGAAGACAAAGTAATATGGCTCTTTGACAGATAAACAGATATGCATGCGAGAGCCACTAAACATTGTAACCATGGTCTTCTACCTTGACCCAAAGAAAAAAGAAAACTATTTACACGGGAAAGCTCCCAACAAGAAAAAGAAGAAAAGAAAATCTTTTTGGGTTTTCTCAAACTAGACAAACACATGAAAAGAAAACGAGAAAAAAGAAATAAACTAGCATGGATGATACAGTGGCAAAGTGTGAACACCAACTAACAAAGTGAAAGCATAAGCAAGAATATAAAGTCGGTGAGAAACACGTACTCCCCCAAGCTTAGGATTTTGGCCTAATTTGGTCTACTCCCAAGGATGGTCTGTGCGATACCCAAAATCATAATGGGGGTTATACAGGAGCGTTGCAGCCACTGCCTGAATAGATGCCTCACGGAGACGAGCAACCTTTGCCTCCCTCTCGTACTCCTCTGCCTCTCCTCTGGTTATGTAATATCTCCGTTTTACCTGAAAGTCAAAGAGGGCAGGAGCAGGAAGGGTAATATGGAAAACACGCTGCTGGTTAAATATTAACCGGTATAGGAGGGATTCATCATCCCTCTCAAGGAACTGATAGCATGTCAAAGCGACGCGGTCAAGGAAAGATGTATGGAGTGGGGGATCTCCTTCGCGGATGGGTACTCCAAGAAAATTTGCTATGCGAATGGCATAGATCCCACCAAAGAAATCCCCTTCATTACATTATTATTCAGCCTCCTTTCTATTATAGCTCCCATGTTGAAACTTCTATCACCCGTTACTGCACTCTTAAGAATACTAAGGTCGGGTGCGCAGAGATCGACAATGCTCAATCTTGCCATTAATGCATCTACCTATGAAGAGGGCAAACTAATGCAAGGCAGGAAAATGAATGCTCCCCATGGTAGCCTGTGTAATATCTCTAGTTTCTCCGACAGTTATACTAGAGAAAAAAAATCTCTAACCGAAGATTTAGGAGGATCATTGAGACTACCCCAAACAGGTATCTTGCAAATTCTATTGAAATCCTCTAAATCCATGGTATACGATTTGTCATAGTGATCAAACAGTACGGATGTGTCACGGCCAGCCGAAAATTTGAATCTACGAACAAAATAGATAGTGAGAGTAACATACTGTTCACATTTATCGGAGATGAATTCTTCGAGTCCAACATTGTTAACAAGTGTATCAAACTCGTCTTTGAAACCTGCCTCAATCATGAATTCATCAGAAGGCCATTCACATGGTTGTACCTGTGCGTTCCTCTGTTGGTAAGGATCAGGCTCCCGAATTGCGAGACAGGGACCTCTCTTGCTTGAGGAACCACCATGATAGTTTCTCCGGAACATCTTCCTTTTCTGAAATTTTAAGTGACTCAAAGGAAAAGTGAACAAGGTCCAACAAAACTCGTAGCAGCTACTCCCACAAGTGCATAGAAGCCATATTACGCATCAAAACTACTTGGGACCAGCTAAAATTAGCATGCAAAGCTCAAGAACAAGGTCACCAAGGCAGAAAAAATACGCGATGTATAAGGCACTAGAGCAAAAACTAATTGGATCAATGGAGGAGTCACTTACCAAGGAGTAATTTCCCCCAAAACGGTTCGGTAAATGGTGCTTTGCACAAGGAGATCGAAAATCCCAGCAAGAAGAGCAAGAACACGGGTTTGAGCTGCGAAACGATTTTTTCTTGAGGTAGGAGAAGCAGATGGGAGCTAGAATGAGTGGAGGGGGTGCACGTGGGCCCCACAAGCCTGGGTGGCGTGGCCAGGGGGTGCCCGCGCCTCCAGGGCTTGTGGCCCACTGGTGCAGCCCCTAGACTAGCTCTTCGTCTCAGTATTTTTCAAAAAATCCAGAAAAAATCATACTTGATTTTCAGGACATTCGGAGAAGTTTGATTTTCGAGGTACTTTTCTATGGAACGCTAAAAGCAGAAAACAGGGAAAAATAACTAAATCTATCTTTTTTCTTCTAAGCTACCGAAGGTGAAAGCTTGGAACACAGGTTTGTGGCTCCTCGATTCATCCGTCTCATGGTCATCGAAAGAAATCCATTAATGAGGTTGATCAAGTCTCCTTGACAAACTTTTTCGAATTGCAAAAGAGAACAGAGAATTTTCGAACAGTCACTTGGTTACCTCAATGGGGATGTGCACCTCCCCAACAAGCAAATCATACTTCATCTTAACAGGAGGTATAGGGCATTCGAAGCTCCCAATAAGAATCGATGAAGTCTTTTCGATAGGATTGATGCAATGTACTCGATATTGTTTCTTCGGAAAGTGCACCGTATGCTCATTACCGTTGACATGGAAAGTGACATTGCCTTTGTTGCAATCTATAACAACCCCTGCAGTGTTTAAAAAGGGTCTTCCGAGGATGAACGCCATGGCATCGTCCTCGGAAATATCCAGAATAACAAAGTCTGTTAAGATAGTGACGTTGGCAACCATAATAGGCACATCCTCGCAAATGCCAATAGGGAAAGCAGTTGATTTGTCGGCCATTTTGCAGAGAGATTCCAGTGGGTGTCAACTTATCCAGTTCAAGCCTACGATAAAGAGAGAGAGGCATAACACTAACACCGGCTCCAAGGTCGCATAAAGCAGTTCTAACGTAGTTTCCTTTAATGGAGCAAGGTATAGTGGGCACTCCGGGATCACCTAGTTTCTTAGGAGTTCCACCCTTGAAGGTATAATTAGCGAGCATGGTGGAAATCTCAACCTCAGGTATCCTCCTCTGATTAGTCACAATATCCTTCATGTACTTAGCATACGGAGACATCTTGAGCATATCCGTCAAACGCAATTACAGAAAGACAGGTCTAATCATTTCAACAAAGCGCTCAAAATCCTCATCATCCTTTTTCTTGGATGGTTTGGGAGGAAAGGGCATGGGTTTCTGAACCCATGGTTCCCTTTCTTTACCATGCTTCCTAGTAGTGAAGTCATTCTTATCATATCTTCTATTCTTAGGCTATGGGTTATCAAGATCAACAGGTTCAATCTCCACATCCTTATCGTTGCTAGGTTGAGCATCTTCATGAACATCAAAATTGATATTATCATTAGGCTCATGTTCATCACCAGATTGTGTTTCAGCATCAGAAGCAGAGACATCGTTTGGACTCTCAGGTGTAGCAGCAACAGAGTTGCTAGCGTGCAAGTTCCTATCATCTTTCTTCTTCTTTATAGGATGACTAGGTGCATCAGTGCTAACTCCTTGAGAATCTTGTTCAATTCTCTTAGGATGACCCTCAGGATACAAAGGTTCCTGGGTCATTCTACTGCCTCTAGTGACGACTCTGACAGAATTGTCATTCAACTCATTGAGCAAGTCATTTTGAGCCTTAAGTACTTGTTCTACCTGATTAGTAACCATAGAGGCATGTTTACTCAAGAGCTTAAGATCATTGACGTTTCTGTCCACACAAGCACTTAAATGACTAAGCATACGAGCATTCTGTTCCAACTGTCTGCTAACATAATCATTGAAACTCTGTTGTTTGGCAACAAAGTTATCAAATTCATCCAGGCATAAGCTAGCAGGTTTATCAAAAGGAATGTCACTCTCATCCAATCTACGAAGAGAATTTACCTCTACTACCTGTATCGGGTTATCAAGACCATGGATCTCTTTGATAGGTGGTAGATTTTTGACATCTTCAGATCTAATTCCTTTCTCTTTCATAGATTTCTTAGCTTCTTGCATATCTTCAGGACTGAGGAATAGAATACCTCTTTTCTTTGGAGTTGGCTTAGGAGGTGGTTCGGGAATAGTATAAGCATTCTCATTGCACAAGATATTATTCAATAGGATCTCAGCTTGTTCTACGGTTCGTTCCCTAAAAACACAACCTTCGTATTTCATCCTAGCGTTCAAAGATTTTTCTTTCCACTTGAGGAGTAATTTCTCAACATCATAGCTATCCTTACAAGCAAGAAAGTCCTCAGCTATCTCTCCCTCCATAACATAACCCTCAGGCATATCAGGCAATTCATATCTAGGAGAGCTAGTTCTAACAGGCAAAATAGCAGGTTCTACTTCAATAGTATCAGCAGTTTCAGAAGTATCATCACATCTAGCAGCAACTCTAGCAATTTGTGCATCAAGGAATGCACCTAGTGGCAAAGCAGTATCAAGCATAGCATCATCATAAGCATCATGGGCAGCAGAAGTAGCATCATCAAGCACAGGCGACATATCAAGATTTCTAGCAGGAGGTGGTGTCGCAAACTTACTCATAACTGAAGGTGAATCAAGTGAAGAGCTAGATGACAGTTCCTTACATGTCCTCGTAGTTGAGGGCAAGACTTTAGTTCTTGGATATTTCGGATTCCTCATAGTGACCAGCAGAAGTAAATCCCAAGTGACTTTGAGAATATAGATGTGGTTCCCCAACAACGGCACCTGAAAAAGGTCTTGATAATCCACAAGTATAGGGGATCGCAACAATTTTCGAGGGTAGAGTATTCAACCCAAATTTATCGATTCGACTCAAGGGGAAGCCAAACAATATTCTCAAGTATTAGCAGTTGAGTTGTCAATTCAACCACACCTGAAAGATTTAGTGTCTGCAGCAAAGTATCGGTAGCAAAGTAGTGTGATAGCAACAGTAGCAACAGTAACCAGTAGCAGCAAAGTGACAGCAGTAGCAGCAAAGTAACATCAATAGCAACAGAGTAACAGTAGCAGCAATGACAGCAGTAGCGGCAAAGTAACGTAGCAAGGACCAGTAGGAAAAACTCGTAGGCATTGGATCGGTGATGGATTATTATGCCGTATGCTATTCATCATGCAACAGTTATAACATGGAGAGATAAGTAACTAGCTCAAGTTTGTCAATGTAATGTAGGCAGGTATTCCGTATGTAGTCATACGCGCTTAGGGAAAAGAACTTGCATGACATCTATTGTCCACCCCTCCCGTGGCAACGGGGTCCTAATGGAAACTACGGGATATTAAGGTTCTCCTTTTAATAAAGAAGCGGACCAACGCATTAACACTTGGTGAATAATGAACTCCTCATACTATGGTCATCTGCGGGAGTGGTTCCGGCTATTGTCACTCCGGGGTTGCCGGGTGATAACACATAGTAGGTGATTGCAACTTGCAAGATAGGATCAAGAACACACATATATTGGCGACAACATAATAGGTTCAGATCTGAAATCATGGCACTCGGGCCCTAGTGACAAGCACTAAGCATGACAAAGTAGTAGCAACATCAATCTCAGAACATAGTGGATACTAGGGATCAATCCCCGTCAAAACTAGCTCGATTACATGATAGATATCATCCAACCCATCACCGTCCAGCAAGCCTACGATGAGATTACTCACGAACGGTGAAGAGCACATAGAATTGGCGACGAAGGCAGGTTGGTGATGACGATGGCGACGATCTCCCCTCTTCGGAGCCCAGAACGGACTCCAGATCTGCCCTCTAGAGGAAGAACAGGAGGTGGCGGCGCCTCCGTATCGTAAAATGCGATGAACTCTTCTCCTTGATTTTTTTCGGACGAAAGGGACTAAATAGACCTGAGATTGGAGGCGATGGAACAACGTGGGCCCCACAAGCCTGGCAGGCGCGGCCAGGGGGGCTCGCGCCTGGTGGGCTTGTGGGATCCACGCTCCACTTCCTGCGCTGATTCTTGCGCCAATATTTTTCATATATTCTACAAAAATTCTTTGTAAATTTTCAGGTCATTCCGAGAACTTTTATTTCTGCGCAAAAACAATACCATGGCAATTCTGCTGAAAACAACGTTAGTCCGGGTTAGTTCCATTCAAATCATGCAAATTAGAGTCCAAAACAAGGGCAAAAGAGTTCGGAAAAGTAGATACGACAGAGACGTATCACGCTTCGTGCAACTCCAGTGCTTCATGCCACCGCTCCGACATGTCTCGAGCCATAGCTAAGAAGGCAAACTCCCAAGGCGCTTGGGAAGGCAGCATCGTCGTCGAGGGACACATTGAGTTCCTCCGCAATTGCCGCATGCTTCTTCAGGTAGAGCTCGTCGCGGTGCGCCTTCCCGGAGGAGAGGGATCTCCGACCCCGCAAGACGGCAAAGCGGTGGTTTTCACCGAGCACTTTGCCCGCGGGTTCGGGCTGCCAGGAAGCGATTTCTTATCCCACTTCCTCGTGCATTTCTACAGCCTCACCATCTCACGGCGAACGCCATTCTCCAGTTGGCTACCTTTGTTACCCTTTGCGAGGGCTTCCTATGGATTGAGCCGCGGTTGGATATGTGGCGCCGGCTGTTCTTCTTCAAGCAACAATCGGTGCTGGACGGGGCCTCCGGTACCATGAAGATGACTTCCTAAAGCGCCGCGCTCGTCCATCATCGGACCGCCTCCGGCTTTCCGAAGCTTTATCTTTAGGATTCAATGAAGAAGTGCTAGAAGGGGTTCTTCTACGTGAAGAATGTACACCCAGGAACGACTACATCAACCTGCCTCCTTTCGCCATCGCTCCGCCCACAGTGAAGCTGAATTGGAAGAGCTCGCTGCCGAAGCCGATCAGGGAGGTGAAGCTTATATGCGCCCACCTTGAGCTTCTCAAGACCTAAGGCCTTTCAGCCGAGGATCTCCTTGCCACCATGGTGGCGCGCCGGATTCTACCTCTACAGCGCTGATCACATCTGGTCTGCCAGATGAGTGGCCGGCATGACCCGTGCCGGCTCTCGACGAAGAACCTGCGAGCCGGCAAGGTAGCAGAGCGGGTGAACTTGATCTCCTCCGCCTCCATGGATGAAGGCGGTGTATGGGAATGGGGCATTAACCCTTACGACTCGGACCATCTGGCCCTAATGGTAAGTTCCATTATGATAACGCTTTCTGTTTTCCTTTGGATGCCGTCCGGCTCCTAACGCCGGACGCTGGCTACATCGTCAGATGTTCGCACACCTGCAAGTCTACCACCCGCTGGCTGGCGATGTGGACGCGTCGGAACCCGAAGAGATCGAGGATGTGGACCAGGTGAAGCCTCGACCGGCAGGCTCCGAAGAGGTCGAGGGGGTGGCGGAGTCGGAAGGAACTGAGCCGGCTGGTGAGTTTCTTGCATTTGGACTACTTGACTAGACCGATGATGATGAGGGATTGCCTCCATTGCATGGTGCAGTCGCCACAGAAGACCTCGAAGAGCCAGAGGACATCTCCAGCCCTCCTGGGAAACGACAACACTGAGCTATCCACGAGCCGGCCGTGGATGGTGAGGGAGCGTGATGGAAAGGCAAGCAAGTTGCTACCGCCAAGCCGGCTCCCAAGCAAGCCGCGGTAGGACTCCCTGTTGAGGGCCGTGGCGGTGGCTCGAAGAAGCAGCGAGTCGGCCCGGCCGGCGTGAGCACACGGACGGTTCCCGTCGTCGTTGGGAGAATAGTCGCGCTCCTCTTTTCTTTGCCTCATTCTTGATTCTCTGGCGGGAGACCCTTTCTCATCAGGTTACGATAAGCAGGGCCGCCCAAGCGGTGGCAGTGTATGATCTTGTCGCCGGGGAGCAAGCCGCCTGGGCCGAGGCGGACGCCGCGAGGAAGGCGTTGCTCGAGGAAGAACACCGTCCATGGGAGGAGGTGGCCCGAAAGGCAGCCGCAGGCCGGGACCAACCCGAAAGGCGAGCAACCGACCCCGCTCAAAGGCCGCCAAGCAAAGAGAGGCGGTCCAAGACGAGGCACGATCCCGCCTCGTGGGCAGACGTGGAGGCACGGACCATCGAGCAGGCGCGCACTAGTGCGAGTGTGACCGAAACCACAAAGGCCGCCGAGCCAGAGTCTGCCGCCGCGTCGGAGACTCTCGACGCGACGCTTGACACACCCGACGTCGGGATAGACACTGTTCCAGAGGCGTAGATGGATGCGCAGAGAGCAGAGATCCCGCCGCTGAGTACGGAGGTCCCTGGCGGTGAAGCCCGAGCCTCGGACGAGATGACCCTTGTGACGAAGGACAATGCCGTGGGGACCGAAGATCCTGCAGCGCAAGCACCCTACCGGGCCGACGTGTTGAAGGGGCCGACCAGGAGCGCACCACCAGGAGACGACACCATGGTCGTGTCCGGCCGTGCCCCATCCGCCTCCGGAGCAGTCCCTCTCTCCGGGATCCAGCCCTTGGAGTCCTGGAGCACGACCAGATCGATCCGCGTAGACCTGCCGCGTGGCGCTACGCTGAGTGGGGTTCCCACGCTTGTTGCGATGTTTTCCCGCACCCACAAGAAAGTGGCGCAAGCAGCCCAGGTGGCTCGGGAAGATGTGAATCGCGTTGAGCAATGGGTTGCGGTATGTTTTCAAGCCCCACATCTTTTTGTCGAGAATTTTCTTCTTCTCTATTTGTTCTAGTGGGGGCGCACCAGCGCACCCACTGGGTGTAGCCCCCGAGAGTCGGGCCGGCTGAGAGTTAGCCGGCTCGAGTCTTACTCATGGTAGCTACTTGTTCTTTTTCTCTCAGTGGGGACACGCAAGCGCACCCACTGGGTGTAGCCCCCCAGAATCGGGTCGGTTGGGAATCCACCAGGCCGAATCTCATTCATGACCAATCTTCTGTTTTCTTGCGCCACACGACCACCATAACGGCCAGGCACATGCTCACAACGCGCTGTTGGCCTGGCTCCAAGAGGCCGAGAGGCAAATAGGCGATCTCCAAGGCCGGCTAGACCAAGCCGTCGCGGAGCGCGACGCCTTGCGTGGTGAGGGCGACGGGCTGCGCGAGGAATTAGAGCTTCTCCAGACGGAGAAGAAGGACCACGAGGCGGCCCATCAGGCGGAGCTGGAGCAGCTGCACGCTGCCCACCCCGACACTCTGTCACGGAAGGAGGCCTCCCAAGACACCGAGCTAGAACGGTTGGAGAAGCTGCGCCTTGACGAGAAGGCATAGTAGGATGCCGCCTTGAAGGACAAGGATGCCCAACTGGTGAAGGAGGTCGAGGCGACACGGGCTGCGTGGGATGAGCTCGCCCGCCAGGTCCAGGAGTACATGGCCCGGGACCGCGAGCTTCAAGAAGAAGCGGGCGAGGTCGACATCCTTCTAACCCGTGAGTCATCCTTGTCTTATCTTGTCTTTTTATTGTTGGCTCCTCTTTTTCCCCTTCCTCACACCATGACCCCGCCATTGCTCCCCAGAGCTCTTTCCAGGGATGCGGGATCCGGCGGACGCGGATGTGAAGGCCCATTGTGAAGAACGACGTGCTGCCGGTGTCGAGGTGAATGCCGATGCCGGTTGCACCGTAGATGAGGTTGCCCTTGCCGCCAAGGCCCGCCTGCGGGAGCTAGCGTGGTCCCTGACCCGGCTCCAGGACGCCGTACTGGCGATGGTAAATGCCCTTTGGCGCTTCGTCTTGCCAAGTCGTGGTATAACAACCTGAACTTGGGCCTACTTGCAGCGCAGCACGCCCGCATGGAAGCAGAGTTGGCTGCCATCGAGGACGAGGTGTAGGTGCAAACCAGCGACATTGCCTACTTCGCTGCATGGAATGAATATATTGTGGAACGGAGGGCTGATAGAGGTCCAATCCCAGAGGACCACTACCGGCTAGCCCTTGGCGACCCCGATGGCAGCTCCGACGAGACGACATTCGAGGATGCCGACTCTAGCGACGAGGCCTATGCTGACTCCGCCACGAAGGGCGGTGCCGAAGGTGCCTCAACGGACGATGCAGCCTCCACCTCAGGTGCCGCTGGCGATGTCGGAGCCAAGGGTGGAGCCGCCACCAACTAAAGTTTTTTCTGTTTTCTACATTTTTTGTTAATCCAGCAGTTCCACCCACTCGGGGTGTAGTGTAATGAACCTTGGCCGTGAGCCTTTGCATGTCTTTGATGCAATATATGCTTGTTTGCCTGAATTATGCCTGCGAAGGCTGTGCTTACCGACTCACTTTTCTGTCTCTCGCCCCCCCTTGGCTTCCATCTGCCCAAGAGCTTGTCCCTTCTAGCATCCGCTCCGCCAGTCCGACAGCCAGGAGCCGGTGTGTGACTGGGACGGGGCTTCTGCCTTCAAAGGCATCAGCCTTAGACTTCTTGAAGCTACAGAGATACTTAGACTTGGAGCAAGTCAGTAGAGGCCGGCTAGAAATGAAGATCAGAAGCAATCAGACCAACCCGAGCCGACGATCCCTTCGTAGCCAAATTTTGCATGCATCCGGCCTTCCGTTCCATAGTCCCGCAAGCCGGATAGCCGGGAGCCGGTCTATAGCTTGCACGGGGTGGTAAAGGTTTCGACTCAACGTGCAGCTTATGTTCAACTACAAACAGGAAGTTAGTTCGGGTCGGCTAGCAAGCCCTCGAGCCTAAGGAGTCGGATCAGGGAGCTCACTCTTGTAACAATTCCTTTTAAGAAACCTAAAAGGTATGCCCCAAGTACTGGCTTGAGGCACCCGTTGGATTCATTGAAATCCCAAAAGGGTAAAGGATACATACGTACACATTTTTCTCTCTTGTTCTAGCAGTAGAACGGGCGAAGCAGTGCCGTGTTCCATGGACGATCCGTTTCCTCGCCGGAGGCGTCTCTCTTTCGCTACTGTGACTTCTGAGCGTCTATTAGATAGTACGCATTGTTGTGCAGCGCCTTGCTGATGATGAAGGGTCCCTCCCATGGGGAAGAGAGCTTGTGCTGGATTCTTCTAAGTACCAGGTCCCCCTCACGAAAAGAGAGAGGCCTGATCCTTTTGTTGTGGTAGTGTCTCAGCTTCTGCTGGTAGATGGCCATCCAGCTCAGGGCCAACTCCTGTGATTCCTTGCGTAGATCGACGCCGTATTCTCTTGCCTCTTTCGCATCCGCCTCTGTCTACAGGGTGACGCGAGGCGAGTCGAACTCAACATCCGTGGGGATGATTGCCTCGGACCCGTAGGCGAGGAAGAATGGCGTGATACCGGTTGACCGGTTCGGCATGGTGCGGAGGCTCCACAGCACAGCCGACGACTCTTTGGTCCAGCAGCCGGCTGACCTGACGAGCGGCACCATGAGTCTTGGCTTGATGCCGGCCAAGATTAGGCCATTTTCCCTTTCCGTCTGGCTGTTTGACTACGGATGCGCGACCGATGACAAATCAAGCCGGATGCCCTCCTTGGCGCAATAGAGCGCCATTGCACCCTTGGTGAAGCTGGTGCCATTGTCGATGATGATGTTGTGGGGGACGCCGTAGCAGACAGTGTTGTCCTTGATGAACTTGACGGTCTTGGGACCGTGGAGCTTCTTGATTGGCCTGGCCTCAATGCACTTGGTGAACTTGTCGACGGCTACCAGGAGATGCATCATGCCACCTGAAGCGGTCTTTAATGGCCCTTCCATGTCCAGCACCCACACGACAAAAGTCCATGAGAGGGGAATGGTCTTGAGAGCCATGGCTGAGAAGTGGCTTTGCGTGCTAAAGCGATGGCATCCTTAACACTTGCCGACCAGGGCTGTGGACTCTTCCAGGGCCGTGGGACAATAGAATCCATGGTGGAACGCTTGGTCACCAGGGTTCTGAAGGCTACGTGATGCCCGCACTCACCTTGATGTATGTCCTTGAGAATTTCTTGCCCTTTCTCTGATTCGACGCAGCGTTGAAATACTCCAGTTACACTGTGTTGAACCAGTTCGCAGTTGATGATGGTGTAAGCGGGAGATCGACGCTGGATCTGCCACGCTTCTGCCTCGTTCGAGGGAGCTCACCGCAAAGGAGGAAAGCCAGGATAGGCTGTACCCATGTGGGAGCCGACACAGGAGCCCGCTCTGGCTCGACCTGAAAGTCAGGGGCAGTTGAAGCCCCCAGAGTTTGTCGTTGTAGTCCTTGGTTCGATACCTTCTGTTTCTGGCACCGTCATGGCAGCTGGCCTACCATTGGTTTCCAAGACGGCTACCCACCGGGTGTTGAGCCGACTGGGTTTGATGCTTGGCGTAGCCGGCAGAGTAGCCGGAACCGGCAAGGCAACCGGAGCCGGCAGGTTCTCTGAGCCTGAAGTCATTGGGACCGTCGGGTCTGCAGGCACGGAGATTGATGGCGACTCCGGAGACGGCTTGATGGAAGGCTTGTGCAGCTGCTCAAGGGAAACGCTGGCTGGGATTGCCTGCCTAGTGGAGACGATTTTTGCCAACATATCCGCCGCCTCATTGTCCGCTCGGGGGACATGATGGAACTCGCAGCCCTCGAAAGGGCCAGTGAGCTGCTTGATGAGGAAGCGGTAGCTGGCCATGTTGGCATCTCTGGCGTCCCACTCGTGAGAGACTTGCTGCACCATGAGGTCGGAGTCGCCGAAGCAAAGAATCCGTCGGATGCCGATCTCTCTGGCAAGCCGGAGGCTGTGTGCGAGTGCCTCGTACTCGACGACGTTGTTGGAGGCAGCGAAGTGTATTTGGAGAGCATATTTGAGCTGGTCCCCTTTCGGGGATGTCAGGACAATGCCATCTCCCAAGCCGGTTCACATCTTGGAGCTGTCGAAGTGCATCCGCCAATACGTGGAGTCAGGAGGCGGCGGCAAGAACTGGGTCTCAGCCCAATCGACGAGGAAGTAGGCCACCACCTGAGACTTTATGGCGGTGCGCGTCTCATAGCGGATGTCTTGGTCGGCCATGGTGATGGACCACTTTGCGATTCGACCCGTAGCATCATGGTTGCCCATGATTTCTAAAAGTGGAGCTGTGCTCACCACCGTGATGGCGTGCTTCTGGAAGTATTGCTTCTTGGCGGCAAAATACACGCCATAGCACATATTTTGGTAGTGGGGGTAATTTTGCTTGGAGGTGGACAAGACTTCGCTCAGATAGTAAATAGGGCGCTGAACCAGCAGCACCTTTCCCTCCTTTCGCTCCACCACCAAAATGACACCAACCACGCGCGTGGTTGCTATGATGTAGATGAGTATGGGTTCCCTCTCCGCCGACGCGACCAAGTTGGGCGTGTTGGAAATCACGCGCTTGAGGTCGCGGAATGCTTTGTTCGCCTCATCATTCCATTCGAATTTGGTGGTCTTCTTCATCAGCTGGTAGAGTGGCAGCGCCTTCTCGCCTAGCCGGCTGACAAACCGGCTTAGGGATGCCAGGCAGCCGACACACTTTTGGACGTCGAGGAGTCGAGCCGGATTGACCATGCGCTCGATAGTTCTGGTCTTCTCAAGGTTGGCTTCGATGCCGCGCGCCGACACAAAGTTACCCAGGAGCTTGCTGGATGGCACTTCGAAGACGCACTTCTCTGGATTGAGCCGGATCTTGTACTCACGTAGGTTGGCGAAGGTCTCCCGCAAATCATCAAGGAGACTGAAATGCTTCTTGGTATTGACGACGATGTCGACGACGTAGACGTGTATGTTCTTGTCGATTTGCGACAGGAGGCATTGTTGCATGCAGCGCTGGAAGGTGGCTCCTGCATTCGTCAGGCCGAACGTCATCGTCGTGTAGCAGTAAGCTCCAAAAGGGGTGATGCACTAGTAGAAAATGGCCCATTTGTCCCGGTTCCAGAGGCCCATTAGCCCCGGTTCTTGAACCAGGACTAAATGGTCGGGACTAAAGCCCATAACCTTTAGTCCCGGTTCCCTTACTAACCGGGACCGAAGGGTCTCCACGTGGCTCTGCGGGTAGCCCGGGCAGGAGGTTCTTTAGTCTCGGTTGGTCACACCAACCGGGACAACATGGCATCCACGCGTCAACATCTGGCCGGAGTTGGGGTTATTGTTTTTTTTGAATGGGGGGAGGGGGGTGGGTTTGGGGGGGGGGGTTGGAGCATTAATTTAGTGGTTTCATATTGTGTTATCTAGCTAATAGAGAGAAGTGTCCTATGTTTCTCCATGCTTGGTCGAACAACAAGTTTTCGTATATCTATCCGACGCTATTAGATATATACAATATAAAATATTTTACAATTAATCCAAAACATCATCTAATTAAGATCCAATGACAAATCCCCATGGCATTCTCCGTCTTTAGGTATGACGTGGTCAACAATGAATCCCGCCAATTCCTCTTGAATTGCTCGTATGCGATCATATGGTAGGAGTTGATCCCGCATCTTGTAGATCTAATTTAAAGAAGGGGGTCAATACATGCATATATATGAATAAAAATCAACACAATTGTGCATATTATTTACGTACTTGAAATTGTTTCTCACAGAAGACCCGCTCAGAGGTCGAGTGGCGAATGAACTCGCATACGTAATATGCACATAAAACAGTGCCTTCCTTCTGGTACAGACACTTTACGAGAATAGAGTTCAATCAAACTGATAAGCAAGCATGGTAATGATATATTCATGAAAATTTAAATCAATTAGAGATGCGCGGACCTAGCTAGTACTACTTACTTTGGGGTGCGTAAATCACAACTCTTTGTTTAGACCGGGAACCATATTGGCGAAATTCGTCCAAACCCTGCTGATACGTCCATTTTGCATCATGCTGTCATGTTGATATTTATTGCTTTATGGGATGTTATCACACTACATGGTACAATACTTATGCTTTTTCTCTCTTATTTTATAAGGTTTACTTGAAGAGGGAGAATGCCGGCAGCTGGAATTCTGGCCTGAAAAGGGGGCAAGTTTGAGATACCTATTCTGCGCAACTCCAAAAGCCCTGAAAATCAACGAGGAATTATTTTGGAATTTATAAAAAATACTGGGCGGAAGAAGTACCAGAGGGGAGCCACCAGGAGGCCACAAGCCTGCTAGGCGCGGCCTACCCCCTAACCGCGCCTAGGGGGCTTGTGGGCTCCCTGTTGGCCCTCTGGCTTCCATCTTTTGCTATAAGGAGGGTTTCGTTCTAGAAAAATCAAGAGGAGGCTTTCAAGAGGAATCGCCGCCGCCACGAGGCGGAACTTGAGCAGAACCAATCTAGAGCTCCGTCATGGCCATCCTGCCGGGGAAACTTCCCTCCCGGAGGGGGAAATGGTCGCCATCGTCATCACCAGCACTCCTCTCATCGGAGGGGACTCATCACCATAAACATCTTCATCAGCACCATCTCATCTCTAAACCCTAGTTCATCTCTTGTAACCAATCTCCGTCTCGCGATTCCGATTGGTACTTGTAAGGTTGCTAGTATTGTTAATTACTCTTTGTAGTTGATGCTAGTTGGATTACTCGGTGGAAGATTATATGTTCAGATCCTTGATTCTATTCAATACCTCTCTGGTCATGAATATAATTATGCTTTGTGAGTAGTCACTTTTGTTCCCGAGGACATGGGATAAGTCACGCTATAAGTAGTCATGTGAAGTTGGTATTCGTTCGATATTTTGATGCGTTGTATGTTGTTTTCCCTCTAGTGGTGTTATGTGAACGTAGACTACATAACACTTCACCATTATTTGTGCCTAGAGTAAGGCATTGGGAAGTAATAAGTAGATGATGGGTTGCTAGAGTGATAGAAGCTTAAACCCTAGTTTATGCGTTGCTTTGTAAGGGGCTGATTCGGATCGACTAGTTTAATGCTATGGTTAGACTTAGTCTTAACTCTTCTTTCGTAGTTGTGGATGCTTGCGAGAGGGGTTAATCATAAGTGGGATGTTTGTCCAAGTAAGGGCAGCACCCAAGCACCGGTTCACCCACATATCAAACTATCAAAGTAGCGAACGCGAATCATATGAACATGATGAAAACTAGCTTGACAGAAATTCCCATGTGTCCTCGGGAGCGCTTTACCTCCTATAAGAGTTTGTCCAGGCTTGTCCCTTGATACAAAAGGGATTGGTCCACTTTGATGCACCTTTGTTTCTATTGCTACTTGCTACTTGCTACGAATCATCTTACCACACAACTATCCGTTACAGATAATTTCAGTGCTTGCAGAAATACCTTGTTGAAAACCACTTGTCAGATCCTTCTACTCCTCGTTGTGTTCGACACTCTTACTTATCGAAAGGACTACGATAGATCCCCTACACTTGTGGGTCATCACCTTTCAGGCAAAGAAAATGATTACTTGATATCAGGAAATTAACGAAAGTTGCATGCCGATATGGTCTCGCTATATTACTGAACTTACTTCTTGAGCATTGCAGTAATGTCCTCATAATCCTCTTCGGCTTTATATCTCGAGTGTAAGACATTTACTACTGCCCTGCCAACGTCAATGGATAGCAGAATAAAGTGATCTCTGTGCACGCATATATAACTCATCAATTACATTACTTAATTAACCTCGAGTAAGCGAAACCGAGTTTACAGAGAAGACAACAACACTCACTTCAAGTTGTAAGGAAAGATTACTTCCACTTTTTTTTATGTATAAGGAACGAGTTTATCAAGTTCTCCTCGGTCTCTTTGATTGAGTTTCGTACCGTCAATTCATTTACGGCATCTGGGCTAATGAACCCAACGTCGACGATTCCAGATTTTTTTAATTCGACAATCTTCAATCTGCATAATATATATAGTGAGGACAATTCTATATACATGCAATGAACGAGCTGAGCTAGACACTTAAATATAGAAGTAATACTTACAGACAGTAGGAAGCCATGATTTTTTTGTCGAGGGCCAGTTGATTGTCTAACTGAAATAACTCCTAAAATTGAATAGTAATCATGGGAAGTCCAATGAATTCGTGCTCTGGTTTCACTGCCACATACATAGATTTTTTCCCAGACTCCCTGCAGGTTTTCACATACCATTCATGCAATTTGTGCATCATCATTGTTAGAGCATGATGACCAGGTTTGATGAGAGGCTTCCCGTGCACGTATTTATATTGTTCTTTTGTTACATCACCCCTAAGTAATCATCAGGATTGGTACCGGGCACCATCTCCGGATGATTAGCGACGGCGATATCAAGCTCGGGAATTGTTTTCCCACTTCTTCGTTCTCCTAACCTTGCATCACTAGAAGTAGTTCCCGACCACACGACTTGTGCATATGTAATTTTAAGAATGCGGCCATAGTTGGAATCCGGTGGAGGCGATGGTGGACGCCGCAGTTGACTGATAGTGCGCTCCACTCTCACCGGGTCTAGCTTCTCCTTCGGAGATGGAGTTTTCTTTGCAAAATGGGCCCTCAATTCGGCACGACATATCTCCTCGTTTTCCTCCTTGGTCCTCTCATATGGTAACTTTTCCACAGGCTTGTGAGATGGACCGAATTTCTCGCCTCTGCTTGTACTGCTAGCCATCGGAGAAAAGGAGTCATGTCTCTTCCACTTGAGAGAAGGAGGCGGACTGCTCTGACGCGCCGGACGAGCCGAAGCGGCGACATTTGTATTCCGACGTTGCCGATGATGAGAAGGAGGAGGCGGACTGCTCTGACGCGCTGGAGTAGGCAAAGTGCCCTCACGTGTCGGAGGAGCTGGAGAAGGAGGCGGAGGAGGAGGGGGAGGAGTGATACGTCCATTTTGCATCATGTTTTCATGTTGATATTTATCGCTTCTTGGCCTGTTATTTCACTTCACGGTACAATTCTTATGCCTTTTCTCTCTTATTTTGCAAGGTTTACATGAAGAGGGAGAATGCCGGCAACTGGAATTCTAGCCTGAAAGTGGAGCAAAGTTGAGATACCTATTCTGCGCAACTCCAAACACCATGAAAATCAACGAGGATTTTTTTCCTGATTTATCAAAAATACTGGGCTGAAGAAGCGCCAGAGGGGCGCCAGGGGGTGGCCACAAGCCTGCACGGCGCGGCCACCCCCCAGGCCGCGCCATGGGGGCTTGTGGGCACCCTGCTGGCTCACTTGCCCCCCTCTTTTGCTATATGGAGGGTTTCGTCTAGGAAAAAATCAGGGAGGAGCTTTTTCGTGGTTTCGCCGCCGCCACGAGGCGGAACTTGAGCAGAACCAATCTAGAGCTCCGACAGGACGATCCTGTCGGGGAGACTTCCCTCCCGGAGGGGGAAATCGTCGCCATCGTCATCACCAACACTCCTCTCATCGGAGGGGACTCATCACCATCAACATCTTCATCAGCACCATCTCATCTCCAAACCCTAGTTCATCTCTTGTAACCAACCTCCGTCTCGCGACTCCGATTGGTACTTGTAAGGTTGCTAGTAGTATTGATTACTCTTTGTAGTTGATGCTAGTTGGATTACTTGGTGGAAGAGTTTATGTTCAGATCCTTGATTCTAATCATTACCTCTCTGGTCATGAATATGATTATGCTTTCTGAGTAGTTACTTTTGTTCCTGAGGACATGGGATAAGTCATGCTAATAGTAGTCATGTGAATTTGGTATTCGTTTGGTAATTTGATATGTTGTATGTTGTTTTTCCTCTTGTGGTGTTATGTGAACGTTGACTACATAACACTTCACCATTATTTGGTCCTAGAGGAAGGCATTGAGAAGTAGTAAGTAGATGATGGGTAGCTAGAGTGACAGAAGCTTAAACCCTAGTTTATGCGTTACTTTGTAAGGGGCTGATTTGGATCCACTAGTTTAATGCTATGGTTAGACTTTGTCTTAATTCTTCTTTCGTAGTTGCGGATGCTTGCAAGAGGGGTTAATCATAAGTGGGATGCTTGTCCAAGTAAGTGCAGTACCCAAGCGCTGGTCCACCCACATATCAAACTATCAAAGTAACGAACGCGAATCATATGAACATGATGAAAACTAGCATGACAGAAATTTCCGTGTGTTCTCGGGAGCGTTTTTCCTCCTATAGGACTTTGTACAGGCTTGTCCCTTGCTACAAAAGGGATTGGGCCACTTTTCTGCACCGTTGCTACTTTTGTTACTTGTTGCTTGCTACGAATCATCTCACCACACAATCACTTGTTACCGACAATTTCAGTGCCTGCAGATTTTACCTTGCTGAAAACCACTTGTCAGATCCTTCTGCTCCTCGTTGGGTTCGACACTCTTACTTATCGAAAGGACTATGATTGATCCCCTATACTTGTGGGTCATTAAGACTCTTTTCTGGCGCCGTTGCCCGGGAGTGAAGCGCCTTTGGTAAGTGGAACTTGGTAAGGAAACATTCATATAGTGTGCTGAAATTTATTGTCACTTGTCACCGTGGATACTAATACTTTGAGGGGCTTGTTCGGGGTATCTTCACCTCGAACGGAAGCACAAATAGTTGCTCCTCAACCTTCTGCACCTACTGAAAATATTTGTTTGAATTTCCTTCGGGTATGCTTGAGAAACTGCTGGCTAATCCTTTTACAGGAGATGGAACATCACATCCAGACTTGCATCTAATCTATGTAGATGAAGTTTGTGGTTTATTTAAGCTTGCAGGTGTGCCCGAGGATGAGGTCAAGAAGAAGGTCTTTCCTTTATCTTTGAAGGATAAGGCGTTGACATGGTATAGGCTATGTGATGATAATGGATCATGGGACTACAATCGGTTGAAATTGGAATTTCATCAAAAGTTTTATCCTATGCATTTAGTACATTGTGATCGGAATTATATTTACAATTTTTGGCCTCGTGACAGAGAAAGCATCGCTCAAGCTTGGGGGAGACTTAAATCAATGCAATATTCATGCCCCAATCATGAGCTCTCGAGAGAAATTATCATTCTGAACTTCTATGCTCGGCTTTCTCATGATGATCGCACCATGCTTGACACTTCTTGCACCGGTTCTTTTATGAAGAGAGATATTGACTTCCAATGGAATTTATTGGAGAGAATTAAATGCAACTCTGAAGATTGGGAGCATGAAGAAGGTAAGGAGTCTGGTATGAATTTCACTTTTGATTGCGTTAAATCCTTTGTTGAGACAAATACTTTTTGTGACTTTAGCGCTAAGTATGGACTTGACTCTGAGATAGTAGCTTCATTGTGTGAATCTTTTGCTGCTCACATTGAGAAACCACCTTTCCCTGTTAGGATAAAGGATCATTCTAAAGCTTCAACTGTGATACATAGAGCCTCTATATTAGAACACCTACACCCCCTGAGCAAAGTATAGTTGAACCTAGCATTGCTATTATCAATGATGTTCTGTCTGAAGAAGTTGAGGGACATAATATTCACTTCTGTGAAGATGCTGCTAGAATTGATAAACCTCACGATAGAGACAAACATAGGCCTGTTGTTGGCATGCCTGTGGTTTCTGTTAAGATAGGAGATCATTGTTATCATGGTTTATGTGACGTGGGTGCTAGTGTTAGTGCAATACCTCAATCCTTATACGATGAAATCAAAGATGAGATTGCACCTGTTGAGGTAGAGCCTATTGATGTCACTATTCAGCTTGACAATAGAGATATTATCTGCCCTGTGGGAATTGTTAGGGATGTTGAAGTCTTGTGTGGTAAAACGAAGTATCCTGCTGATTTCCTTGTTCTTGCTACCGCTCAAGATAGCTTTTGTCCCATCATATTTGGCAGACCTTTTCTCAATACCGTCAATGCTCATATTGACTATGAGAAGCAAACTGTCACTGTTGGCTTTGAAGGTGTGTCACATGAGTTCAATTTCTCCAAGTTCGGTAGACAACCTCATGAAAAGGAGTTGCCTAGTAGGGATGAAACTATTCCCTTAGCTTATATTGCCGTGCCTCCTACTGATACCTTAGAGCAATACCTGCTTGAGCATGAAAATGATATGCATATGGATGAAAGGGATGAGATAGATAGAGTTGTCTTAGAACAATATCCTATCCTTAAGAATAACTTGCCTGTTGAACTGCTTGGGGATCCACCCCCACCAAAGGGTGATCCTGTGTTCGAGCTTAAAAAGTTGCCTGATACTCTTAAGTATGCCTATCTTGATGAAAAAGAGATATATCCTGTAATTATTAGTGCTAGCTTCTCGGAGCATGAAGAAAAGAAGTTACTAAAAACTCTGAGGAAGCACCGTGTTGCTATTGGATATACTCTTGATGATCTTAAGGGCATTAGTCCCACTCTATGCCAGCACAAGATCAAAACTTATCCTGACTTCAAACCAGTTGCTGATCATCAAAGGAGATTGAATCCTAAGATGAAAGAAGTAGTAAGAAAAGAAATACTAAAGCTCTTGGAAGCAGGTATTATCTATCCCGTTGCTCAGAGCGATTGGGTGAGTCCAGTGCATTGCGTCCCTAAGAAGGGAGGCATTACCGTTGTCCCTAATGATAAGGATGAATTGATCCCACAAAGGATTATTACTGGCTATAGGATGGTGATCGATTTTAGGAAATTGAATAAAACCACTAGGAAAGATCATTACCCTCTCCCTTTTATCGACCAAATGCTAGAAAGGCTGTCCAAACACACACACTTCTTCTTTCTAGACGGTTATTCTGGTTTCTCCCAAATACCAGTTGCACAATCTGATCAGGAGAAAACCACTTTCACCTGCCCTTTCGGTACCTTTGCTTATAGATGTATCCCTTTTGGCTTATGTAATGCACCTGCCACCTTTCAAAGATGTATGATGGCTATATTCTCTGACTTTTGTGAAAAGATTGTCGAGGTTTTCATGGATGACTTTTCCGTTTATGGGTCTTCCTTTGATGATTACCTCAACAACCTTGATCGAGTCTTGCAGAGATGTAAATACACCAATCTTGTCTTGAATTGGTAGAAGTGACACTTTATGGTTAATGAAGGCATCTTTTAGGACATAAAATTTCTGAAAGAGGTATTGAAGTCGATAAGGCTAAGGTTGATGCAATCGAGAAAATGCCATACCCCATAGATGTCAAAGGTATAAGAAGTTTCCTTGGTCATGTTGGTTTCTATAGAAGGTTCATCAAAGACTTCTCTAAGATTTCTAGGCCTCTTACCAATCTCTTGCAAAAGGATATTCCTTTTTTCTTTGACGATGATTGTGAGGAAGCCTTCGAAATACTTAAGAGGGCTTTGATAACTACACCTATTGTTCAACCACCTGATTGGAACTTGCCTTTTGAGATCACGTGTGATGCTAGTGATTATGCTGTTGGTGCTCTTCTAGGGCAAAGAGTTGATAAGAAGTTGAATGTTATTCACTACGCTAGTAAAACTCTAGACAGTGCCCAGAGAAACTATGCTACTACGGAAAAGGAATTTTTAGCAGTCGTGTTTGCATGTGAAAAGTCCAGGTCTTACATAGTTGATTCCAAAGTCACTATTCACACTGATCATGCTGCTATTAAGTACCTCATGGAGAAGAAGGACGCTAAACATAGACTTATCAGATGGGTTCTCTTGATACAAGAATTTGATTTGCACGTTGTTGACAGAAAGGGTGCTGATAACTGATACGTCTCAAACGTATCTATAATTTTTGATGGTTTCACGCTGTTATCTTGTCTTCTTTGGTTGTTTTATGTACCTTTTATATCTTTTTTGGGACTAACTTATTAATTCAGTGCCAAGTGCCAGTTCCTGTTTTTTCCGTGTTTTTGACTCTTTTCAGATCTGATTTTGGAACGGAGTCTAAACGGAAGAAATACCCCGAAATGATTTTTTCCCGAATGGAAGAAGACCAGGGGGCCTTTGGGCCAAGCCAGGTGGGCTCCAGGGAGCCCACAAGCCCCCACTCCGCCACCAGGGGGGAGGCGGCGGTGGACAGGCTTATGGCCTCCCTGGCCGCCCCTGACCTAGGTATTTGTCCTATAAATTCCCAAATATTCTGCAAAAAATCAGGGGAGCCTCGAAAATACTTTTCCGCCGCCGCAAGCTTCCGTTTCCGCGAGATCTCATCTGGAGACCCTTCTCGGCACCCTGCCGGAGGGGACTTTGGAGTTGGAGGGCTTCTTCATCATCATCATCGCCCCTCCAATGACTCGTGGGTAGTTCACTTCATACCTATGGGTCCGTAGTTAGTAGCTAGATGGCTTCTTCTCTCTCTTGGATCTTCAATACAAAGTTCTCTGTGATCTTCATGGAGATCTATCCGATGTAATCTTCTTTGGCGGTGTGTTTGTCGAGATCCGATGAATTGTGGATTTGTGATCAGATTATCTATGATATATATTTGAGTCTTTGCTGATTTCTTATATGCATGATTTGATATCCTTGTAAGTCTCTCCGAGTCTTGGGTTTTGTTTGGCCAACTAGATCTATGATTCTTGCAATGGGAGAAGTGCTTGGTTTTGGGCTCTACCATGTGGTGACCTTTCCCAGTGACAGTAGGGGGCAGCAAGGCACACATCAAGTAGTTGCCATCAAGGGTAAAAAGATGGGGTTTTTATCATTGGTTTGAGATTATCCTTCTACATCATGTCATCTTGCTTAAGGCGTTACTCTGTTCTTATGGACTTAATACACTAGATGCATGCTGGATAGCGGTCGACGTGTGGAGTAATAGTAGTAGATGCAGAAAGTATCGGTCTACTTGTTTCGGACGTGATGCCTATAGAAGCAATCATTGCATAGATATCGTCACGACTTTGCACAGTTCTATCAATTGCTCGATAGTTATTTGTTCACCCACCGTCTACTTGCTTTCATGAGAGAAGCCACTAGTAAACACTATGGCCCCCGGGTCTATTCACATCCATCGTTTACACCTCCGCTTTTACTTTGCTTTGTTACTTTGTTGCTTTCAGTTCTCACTTGGCAAACAATCTATAAGGGATTGACAATCCCTTCATAGCGTTGGGAGCAAGTTTTTGTGTTTTTGCAGGATCTTGAGATACTCTTCCGCTGGATTGATACCTTGGTTCTCAAACTGAGGGAAGTACTTACCACCGCTACACTACATCGCCCTTTCCGCTTCGAGGGAACACCAACGCAAGGCTCCAAGGCCACGGGGGAAATCCTTTGCGTACTTGCCTAGCAAGTCCCTTAAGGCGTAGCCACAGCTGAAGGATTCCTGGTGCCATTGCTGAGGAGTATCAAGCAACACTCCTATTTCTGGCGTCGTTGGAAGGTCTTTTGTTGCAGTAGCAATAACCCAGTAGCAGATAACTTGTCTAGGTTGGAGAACTTTCTTGATGACCCACAACCTATTGATGATAGCTTTCCCGGTGAGCAACTGAATGTCATCAATGCTTCACGTAGTGCACCGTGGTATGCTGATTATGCAAACTATATTGTTGCCAAATACATACCACCTAGTTTCACGTACCAGCAAAAGAAGAAATTCTTCTTTGACTCGAGACAGTACTTTTGGGATGATCCTCACCTTTATAAGGAAGGAGTAGATGGTGTTATTAGATGTTGTGTACCTGGACATGAACAGGGACAGATCCTACAGAAGTGTCACTCCGAGGCCTACGGAGGACACCATGCGGGAGATAGAACTGCACACAAGGTATTGCAATCAAGTTTTTTTGGCCCACTCTCTTCAAGGATGCCCGTAAGTTTGTCTTGTCTTGTGACGAATGTCAAAGAATAGGCAATATTAGCAAACGTCAGGAAATGCCTATGAACTATTCACTTGTCATTGAACAATTTGATGTCCGGGGCTTTGATTATATGGGACCTTCTCCAAAATCCAATATGTATACTTGACGTCAGCTGTGCTTCCCTGGCAATGGCTCCAGAAAAGGGCTGATCCTGCAATCTCTGGCGTTAGCTAGACGAATGCTTATGACAACAAACCTTCTCCTACAATGGCACCAGAAGAATGGTGCTAGCACTCCCCGGCAATGAAACTGGAAGAATGTTGTTGATGGCCCTCCAGCGCGTGGGTTCGCAGCAGTTTTCGAGGGTAGAGTATTCAACCCAATTTGTTGGTTTACCAGTCAGGAGGTGAGAGTATACTCTCAAGTATTAGCAGCTGAATTTGTCAGATTCAACCACACCTGAAAGATTAGTATCTGCAAGCACAGTAGTAACAACAAAGTAGCGAATAACGGCAGTGTAACGAGCAATAGCAGTGGCAAGGAACAACAGTAGTGACAGCAGTAGCAAGTAGCAACAGTAGCAAGCGACAGTAGTAGCAACAGTAGCAGCAGAGCAAAACAAGTAACAACAGTAGCAACAGTAGTAGTAGTAGCAGCAGAGCAAGACCAGTAACAGCAGTAGCAACAGTAGTAGCAGCAGCAGAGCAAGACAAATAACAACAGTAGCAACAGTAGTTGCAGCAGCAGAGCAAGACAAGTAACAACAGTAGTAGGACAAACTCGTAGGCAATGGGTCGGTGATTTGTTTGGATGATATTCATCATGCAACAGCTATAACACGGAGAGATAAGTGGCTAGCTCCCGTTCGTCAATGTGATGTAGGCATGCATTCCGTGTGTCGTCATACGTGCTTAGGGAAAAGCACTTGCATGACATCTATTGTCCATCCCTCCCGTGGCAGCGGGGTCAAAAGGAAACTACGGGATATTAAGGTTCTCCTTTTAATAAAGAACCGGACCAACGCATTAGCACTTGGTGAACACATGAACTCCTCAAACTATGGTCATCACCGGGAGTGGTTCCAGTTATTTTCACTCCGGGGTTGCCGGATCATAACACATAGTAGGTAACTACAACTTGCAAGATCGGATCTAAAACACACATATATTGGTGACAACATAATAATTTCAGATCTGAAATCATGGCACTCGGGCCCTAGTGACAAGGATTAAGCATGTCAAAGTAGTAGCAACATAAAATCTCAGAACATAGTGGATACTAGGGATCAATCCCCATCAAAACTAACTCGATTACATGATAGATCTCATCCTACTCATCACCGCCCAGCGAGCCTACGAATATATTACTCACGAACGACGAAGAGCTTCATGGAATTGGAGAGGGAAGAAGGTTGATGATGATGATGGCGACGATTTCCCCTCTCCGGAGCCCAAGACGGACTCCAGATCTGCCCTCCAGATGAAGAACAGGAGGTGGCGGCGCCTCCGTATCGAAAACGCGACGAAAACTTATCTTTTTTTCTAGGACGAAAGGCAACTTATAGAGCTAGAGTTGGGGGCGGCAGGTGCCTGTGGGCCCCACAATCCTGCCCACCGCCCCCAGGGGGGGTGGTGGCAGAGCAGGGGCTTGTGGCCCACTGTCCCACCCCCTGAGGTGGAACTTGGCGCATATATTTTTGATATTTTCCAAAACTGCTCCCCGTAAATTTTTAGGACGTTTGGAGAACTTTGATTTCTGCACAAAAATAACACCAAGGCAATTCTGCTGAAAACAGCGTCAGTCCAGGTTAGTTCCATTCAAATCATGCAAATTATAGTCCAAAACAAGGGCAAAAGAGTTTGGAAAAGTAGATACGTTGGAGACGTATCAACTCCCCCAAGCTTAAAACCTTGCTTGTCCTCAAGCAACTCAGTTGACAAACTGAGAGAGAAAGAAAAAATTTGACAAACTCTGTTTGATCTTGTTGTTGCAACTATGTCTAACTCATAACCAGAATTTCAGCAAGATCACAAGTTAACCACATAAGCAAATGACACAAAGGTCTCACGGCAAACTAATATCAATGGCATAATCAGCTAACGAGCAAATAATAATGAGTTTCAAATACCAACACTTCAATCAAAGCAAGCATGAAGCAAAATGAATAGGTGGTATCTCGCTAGCTCTTTCTGAGACCGCAAAACATAAATGCAGAGCACTCTCAAAGATCAAGGGCTGACTAAACATTGTAATTCATAGCAACGTAGATCCAGTCATAGTCATACTCAATATCAATCAAAAGCAAAGCATAAAAATGACAGAGGTGCTCTCTAATTGGTGCTTATATAAGAGGAGGATGACTCAACAGGAAAATAAATATACAGGCCCTTCGCATAGGGAAGCATTGATTTGCAGAGGTCCCAGATCTCAAGCTTTGAAAACAAAGATAATAATTTTGGGTGGCATGCTTTCATTGTCAACGCAATGACCAAGAGTTCTCAACATCTTCCATGCTACTGACGCTATAGGCGGTTCCCAAACAGAAAAGTAAAGTTTTAACTCCCCCACCACCAATCAATCACACTCCACGGCTAGCCGAATCCTCGGGTACCGTCCAGACTAACATCAATCCGGGGGGAGTCTTGTTTTACAGTTATGTTTTCGATTTAAGCATGGAACTGGGCATCCCAAATACCGGCCCCTTTCTCGTGAAGGACTGTGAATAAACACATGTCGAGGATAACACTCCTAGCATGGAAGATACCAATATCCCTCTGTCACCACATGAGCGGTTCGAGCATGCAAAACAGATTATTTCTTGAAGGTTTAGAGAATGGCACATGCAAATTTACTTGAAACGACAGGTAGATACCGCAAATAGGTAGGTATGGTGGACTCTCATGGAAAACCTTTTGGGTTCATGGAAGTGGATCACAAGCAGTAATCCCGCTTAGTACAAGTGAAGGCTAGCAAAAGACTGGGAAGCGACCAACTAGAGAGCGACAACAGTCATCAAGATGCAATGAGTTTGACTAACATTAAATGCAAGCATGAACATGATATAAATGTAGCGACCCGACTCAAGACGAGTCAAGCCTCTGTGTTTCTGTGCCATCCCTGGATCAGTATACTGGCACACACAGTACATAAATGTATATATCAAAGTGCAATCACATGTAGATAGCGTAAAACTGATATATACCTTAATTATTTCAGCGGAAGCAGTCAAGGGAGTGGAGTCCCAATAAATACCAACGACAAGTTGAGTGTAGACCGTAACCCTGAATCGTACTCTTACTCGTCGAAGAAAAATATCTGCAACATAAGACGTTGCAGCCGTGTAGGTCAGCATATTGAATATGCCGGCAAGTCACGTATAAGAGGGGGTAAAATAATAATCAACTATCTCTACATGCATATATGGCAGGTGGGGCTATAAGTTTTTAGCGAAAAGCAAGTTTTCTCCTACATCAAGAGGGGCTAAAAGCAAAATGTTACTACAAAGGTTGGTTGTTAACGAGATGGTTCCGCCAACCAGTTCTCGTACCCGAGTTTTCAATAATTACCCTCATCAAATATATATAATGGTGATGAGAAATCCAGATAACTTCAGTTCCTTTGCCTCAAGTTGTCCATGACCGTGGACACGACTAATCGATTAGGTTTGAGTACTCTGCAGAGTTTTGCACACGTTCCCCACAAGATTTGATCGCCTCTGTGTATGTCCTCGCACTTCAGGGTGTTCGAAGACCGGATGATCAAAACATGGTCTTTCAACGGGTTCCTCTGAATCCCTGTCGGTGCCCATCCATTCCTACCGTTCTTCTACATCTGCTAGCACCGCCTGTCCAGAGTCGTCGCGTTGTCCAACGAAGCCAGAGCCCATAATGACTTGTGGTTGTGCAGGTAAGCCTTGGGTCTTGAAAATACCCGTCCGTCTCTTTGAGCCTGGGTGAAGCTTTCCGCAGGATGTCATGGCCTCTCCAGCATCCTGGGTCATCCACTGGGTTCTCCAGGGAGCCGATCAACCGTCCTTCACCCAGAGTTGCATTGCGTCCGAGGTCTTGAAAAGTCTTGACTTAACCGGTCTTGGTTATTAAATTATTCTCGCATCACTCGTGATAAACTCTCAACCAGAATCCCGTCTACTCAAGCATAGCAATATGAAATTTGTCATCCCGGGCCAAATAACGGGGTTGTTGGGTGCCTACCACATGATACTACAATATGTAACCATAATTTCCAAGTACCTAGTCAGCATGTAATTGGGCATAGGATGGTAGAACTACGATGCATAAAACATAGGTGATACATGATCAAATGACTTGCCTTGTATTACTTGATGAAGATAGTCGCTCTCAAAATCCTGATAATTCTACTCGCCACACTCCGAGCAATCTATCGTAAACGAATAGCATTCCATAAACATTCATGCCAAAAAGGAAGAACCAAAAGAACATAAGAACAAAACATGTCTTTGTGCAAAATAACAACATACTAAGGTTTAATAAAAAATAGGTTCTAAGTGTGTTGTAAAGTGAAGGTGCATGAATGAGATCAAAAGAGTTAATGGACGAGGAATCATTGCTATATAAGCTCGACTTGCATACAATATGAGAGATGATCAAAAATATTGGGAGAACAACATGAATGTTGTTTGACAAATACTATAAGGCATAAGAATTTATTTGTAGAAAGAATTTCTTGAAATGGAGCACTACAACGCAAGTTATAGCGAATTGTAGTATGAATTAAATTTGCATTAAAAAGGTCAAGAGAAGTTGAACTGAAGTACGATGGTTATGTACAAAAATATATGACATGAGTGTTTAGGGGTGAAATGAATCAATTGAAAAGGTGGTACGATTTGCAAGATAAGATCAAATGAATTTTCGAATACAAATTTGAATCGCTCAAATTTGTAAGGTTCAAAGGTCGAAACTAATGATGCTATTGAATATAGTAGATCAATATGAGCGTGTAGAAAAAAGAATTACTAGATTTTAAATAGCGGATCAAAAGATACAAATACTTGAATATAACATTGAATCGGCTTAGAACGATGTGAACACTTTTGGGCACTAATAGATAAATCTGATTTGATCAAAATTATAAGTTGAAAAGTTAAATCTAAGGATACAAACAGAAAGATTACTTTGATACGGATCGGAGGCAATTGAATTCATCTAAAACGGAGCTACGGATAAAAAGATATGATCAAAAGAAGTTTGAATATGAATATGAACAAATTTCGAAATTTGAAAATTTCAAAAAATGTTGATATGATAGGTTCATCGGATAGGTGGGATCAAGACGAAACTCTAGGCGTTGGTTTCATCTAATTCGGATAAACGAGTAAAAAGTTATGGCTATTTGAGAAATCAGGGCCAAGCTGTTTTACGGAAGAAAAGTGCTATGTCTAAAAGAATTCTAGTACTAATGTGTAAATACGAAGACTAAATAATATATCTAATTACTCTACCGTATACTAGTGTAGGAATACTAGTCTAGAAATAATAAACTACGGGAGTATAAAAAAATACAAAGAGAAATACCTTTAGAATGCAGAGTAAGAATTAATTCCAATGAGGAGACGACTTCGAGAAATCCCTACGAAGAGAAAAGAATATTTTTATTTAATAAACCTAGTCAAACCAAAATATTGATTTAACCCGAAATAGATGATTTTTTTGGATGCTCCTATGGGTCTATATTTATAAGTGAAAGGGAGGTCTAAAGGTCCATAGATATGCAATGTGGGACTAAACATATACGTAGTGTAGGGAAATTAGAAAGAAAAGAAAGGAGTGTCGCATGGGCCAGGATTTGGCCAACCGTGGTGACAAGTACCGGCCAGCCGCGACCCTTTTTTTTTTTGGTGCGAACGATTTTTTTTTTAAAAACAAAGAAGAAAAACGTATAAATGAAAAAGAGAGAACATTTTATATAGACATATTATATATCAAAATTTTCATAATAAAATTTTCTAAAACATGAACATATTTTCAAAACCAAAAAAATACTTTTTTAAAAAATACTTTTTTTGCAATAACTTTAAAATGAAAAGGAATTTGAATTTCAAATAAATTGCGAATACTTAAAATTTGAATCAAGACATTGTCTTTGATTTTGGAGTGTCATTTTCCTCCTCTCGTTTGATTTTTTTTTCATCAAAGGGTTTTGAAAATAGTCAAACTCAAAATCGAAAAGGGATTCAAAATAGAAAAATTTTAGAAAGTCATTTTATTCCCTCTCATGTTTTTTGAGAAGTTTCAAATTCCACTCATGTTTCAATCACTCAAACAAACAAACAATCAATCTAATAATTATATTAACATTCCGAAATTTATAATTTTGGGATGTTACAAACTACCACACTTAAAATGAATCTCGTCCTCGAGATTCGAAGAGGCTAGAAAGGAAAGGTTATGGTTTGGGGGGTCTTCTAACAAATCCAATCTCCTGCAAAGTGGGGTGCTACCACACTTAAAATGAGAGTTACTGGTCGCTCAAATTTTTAACAATCCTCTGGGGTCTTGGCATCTCGCTCGTCACATTCTTCATGGTAACTTCTTTGGTGAAGTTCTTCCATTATATTCATAATGTTTCCATCAAAATCGAGGGTTCTTCTGTTGATATAAGATTCTTCCGTCACTGGGTCTTCTTAACTGACAAGTCTCGTGACCATTCTAAATATCCTATCGATGATTCTCATGGTGGTCTACCATTTGTGGTTATCCTGCAGAGAGAAGGGTCTTGGCTTCATCCTCACCGTAAAATTTCCTACGCGTGACAACAAGTGCCATGTACATGGGCTTTCATTATACCATTCTAAGGCTCAAACAAAAGCTTCAAAGGACGTCGTCTCTCACTATGGGTAAGTCTCTTAGATTTACCATTCTGAATAGCAAGAGAATGACAATAGTAAGTCGTCATGGTGGCCAAGCCATGTCGCACTGAAATCAATACCTTGTATAAGGCTTAGTGAATCTCGTATTCTAACACTTGGACATCCTCACAAGCGTTGCAGAGTTTCTCTTGTCCACGAACGAAGTTCAGATAAACCATTGGTTCTGCAAGCTGAACAAAACATATATCGTTTCTTCACCACTCTCAAGTTGTCGTATGCTCCTAAGAAAACGTTTGCTGATACAAGTTTCCTTCTCCAAAAAGATAGTACTTGATCCTTGTTAGTCCCGGGGTCTGTGGGTTTCACGCATACTTGGGGTAAATGTGACACGCCGCTGGGTAGTGGGTGGTTCCTTCACACAAGAAACAAGTCACCTGACTAGTTGGGCATTCCTCAGCTGGGTGATTTTCTTCATAATGAGTGCATCCATCCTTGTGTTCCTCCTGGGTGTGTCCTATTTCTCCACAGATCTTGCATGCACAAGTCTTCTTCTTCGGATTATCATAGCACTTCTGAATAAGACGGGATCTTAACAGAGTCTTCTTGAATTCGTCCCAGGTTTCTGCTCCACTAAATCCTTGTATGGCATGATGCATTTTCCACCAGATTGCAGCACTTTGTGTAAAGTACTGAAGAGCGTGTTCCACTTCATACTTCCTTGAGATCAAGTTGCTCCCGAAGTGGTTCTCCATGTTTTGAATCCATATATCAGCCTCCAGCTGGGTCATTGGTCCAGAGACTACCAGTCCAGCTTCATACTCCATCTGGTAGGGTTGAGGTTTTGGGGATGAGACGGGTAAGAGAGGGAGGAAGATACACACAATACAAACAATATTTTTGAGAACAGGTTTTAGTTGTGGCCGTTGGAAAACACACACCAATGACGGCTCACAAATCATCGTAACTAACGTGGGTATATAATAGGGGTTTGGACTTCTAATGGTCATATAAATATTCGAACACTTCAGGGTCTTCGAGTTCTTCGGGTCTTGAGAGTCTTCTGTTTGTGTAGCTTCAATTCTTCAAACGCGTGGCGAAATCCTCTTTACTTTGAAGTAGAACTCCGTTGATTCTTCATGAGGTCGAAGGGGTAAGGGTATTGTCTAACTATTGGAGGTGAGAGGGAACGTTTGATGAAATCAGAAGAGATGAGAAGTAAAAGGCGTTGTTTGAAAATAAGATTTTTGAGAGGTCCTATCATAAGAAGTTTCCAGTTTCTAGGGTCACGTCCTACAGTCAACATGTGCTCTGATACCATTTCTGTAGCGACCCGACTCAAGACGAGTCAAGCCTCTGTGTTTCTGTGCCATCCCTGGATCAGTATGCTGGCACACACAGTACATCAATGTATATATCAAAGTGAAATCACATGTAAATAGCGTAAAACTGATGTATACCTTAATTATTTCAGCAGAAGCAGTCAAGGGAGTGGAGTCCCAATAAACACCAACGGCAAGTTGAGTGTAGACCGTAACCCTGAATCGTACTCTTACTCGTCGAAGAAAAATATCTGCAACATAAGACGTTGCAGCCGTGTAGGTCAGCATATTGAATATGCCGGCAAGTCACATATGAGAGGGGGTAAAATAATAATCAACTATCTCTACATGCATATATGGCAGGTGGGGCTATAAGTTTTTAGCGAAAAGCAAGTTTTCTCCTACATCCAGAGGGGCTAAAAGCAAAATGTTACTACAAAGGTTGGTTGTTAACGAGATGGTTCCGCCAACCAGTTCTCGTACCCGAGTTTTCAATAATTACCCTCATCAAATATATATAATGGTGATGAGAAATCCAGATAACTTCAGTTCCTTTGGCTCAAGTTGTCCATGACCGTGGACACGGCTAATCGATTAGGTTTGAGTACTCTGCAGAGTTTTGCACACGTTCCCCACAAGATTTGATCGCCTCCGTGTATGTCCTCGCACTTCAGGGTGTTTGAAGACCGGATGATCAAAACATGGTCTTTCAACGGGTCCCTCTGAATCCCCGTCGGTGCCCACCCATTCCTACCGTTCTTCTACATCTGCTAGCACCGCCTGTCCAGAGTCGTCGCGTTGTCCAACGAAGCCAGAGCCCATAATGACTTGTGGTTGTGCAGGTAAGCCTTGGGTCTTGAAAATACCCGTCCGTCTCTTTGAGCCTGGGTGAAGCTTTCCGCAGGATGTCATGGCCTCTCCAGCATCCTGGGTCATCCACTGGGTTCTCCAGGGAGCCGATCAACCGTCCTTCACCCAGAGTTGCATTGCGTCCGAGGTCTTGAAAAGTCTTGACTTAACCGGTCTTGGTTATTAAATTATTCTCGCATCACTCGTGATAAACTCTCAACCAGAATCCCGTCTACTCAAGCATAGCAATATGAAATTTGTCATCCCGGGCCAAATAACGGGGTTGTTGGGTGCCTACCACATGATACTACAATATGTAACCATAATTTCCAAGTACCTAGTCAGCATGTAATTGGGCATAGGATGGTAGAACTACGATGCATAAAACATAGGTGATACATGATCAAATGACTTGCCTTGTATTACTTGATGAAGATAGTCGCTCTCAAAATCCTGATAATTCTACTCGCCACACTCCGAGCAATCTATCGTAAACGAATAGCATTCAATAAACATTCATGCCAAAAAGGAAGAACCAAAAGAACATAAGAACAAAACATGTCTTTGTGCAAAATAACAACATACTAAGGTTTAATAAAAAATAGGTTCTAAGTGTGTTGTAAAGTGAAGGTGCATGAATGAGATCAAAAGAGTTAATGGACGAGGAATCATTGCTATATAAGCTCGACTTGCATACAATATGAGAGATGATCAAAAATATTGGGAGAACAACATGAATGTTGTTTGACAAATACTATAAGGCATAAGAATTTATTTGTAGAAAGAATTTCTTGAAATGGAGCACTACAACGCAAGTTATAGCGAATTGTAGTATGAATTAAATTTGCATTAAAAAGGTCAAGAGAAGTTGAACTGAAGTACGATGGTTATGTACAAAAATATATGACATGAGTGTTTAGGGGTGAAATGAATCAATTGAAAAGGTGGTACGATTTGCAAGATAAGATCAAATGAATTTTCGAATACAAATTTGAATCGCTCAAATTTGTAAGGTTCAAAGGTCGAAACTAATGATGCTATTGAATATAGTAGATCAATATGAGCGTGTAGAAAAAAGAATTACTAGATTTTAAATAGCGGATCAAAAGATACAAATACTTGAATATAACATTGAATCGGCTTAGAACGATGTGAACACTTTTGGGCACTAATAGATAAATCTGATTTGATCAAAATTATAAGTTGAAAAGTTAAATCTAAGGATACAAACAGAAAGATTACTTTGATACGGATCGGAGGCAATTGAATTCATCTAAAACGGAGCTACGGATAAAAAGATATGATCAAAAGAAGTTTGAATATGAATATGAACAAATTTCGAAATTTGAAAATTTCAAAAAATGTTGATATGATAGGTTCATCGGATAGGTGGGATCAAGACGAAACTCTAGGCGTTGGTTTCATCTAATTCGGATAAACGAGTAAAAAGTTATGGCTATTTGAGAAATCAGGGCCAAGCTGTTTTACGGAAGAAAAGTGCTATGTCTAAAAGAATTCTAGTACTAATGTGTAAATACGAAGACTAAATAATATATCTAATTACTCTACCGTATACTAGTGTAGGAATACTAGTCTAGAAATAATAAACTACGGGAGTATAAAAAAATACAAAGAGAAATACCTTTAGAATGCAGAGTAAGAATTAATTCCAATGAGGAGACGACTTCGAGAAATCCCTACGAAGAGAAAAGAATATTTTTATTTAATAAACCTAGTCAAACCAAAATATTGATTTAACCCGAAATAGATGATTTTTTTGGATGCTCCTATGGGTCTATATTTATAAGTGAAAGGGAGGTCTAAAGGTCCATAGATATGCAATGTGGGACTAAACATATACGTAGTGTAGGGAAATTAGAAAGAAAAGAAAGGAGTGTCGCATGGGCCAGGATTTGGCCAACCGTGGTGACAAGTACCGGCCAGCCGCGACCCTTTTTTTTTTTGGTGCGAACGATTTTTTTTTTAAAAACAAAGAAGAAAAACGTATAAATGAAAAAGAGAGAACATTTTATATAGACATATTATATATCAAAATTTTCATAATAAAATTTTCTAAAACATGAACATATTTTCAAAACCAAAAAAATACTTTTTTAAAAAATACTTTTTTTGCAATAACTTTAAAATGAAAAGGAATTTGAATTTCAAATAAATTGCGAATACTTAAAATTTGAATCAAGACATTGTCTTTGATTTTGGAGTGTCATTTTCCTCCTCTCGTTTGATTTTTTTTTCATCAAAGGGTTTTGAAAATAGTCAAACTCAAAATCGAAAAGGGATTCAAAATAGAAAAATTTTAGAAAGTCATTTTATTCCCTCTCATGTTTTTTGAGAAGTTTCAAATTCCACTCATGTTTCAATCACTCAAACAAACAAACAATCAATCTAATAATTATATTAACATTCCGAAATTTATAATTTTGGGATGTTACAAACTACCACACTTAAAATGAATCTCGTCCTCGAGATTCGAAGAGGCTAGAAAGGAAAGGTTATGGTTTGGGGGGTCTTCTAACAAATCCAATCTCCTGCAAAGTGGGGTGCTACCACACTTAAAATGAGAGTTACTGGTCGCTCAAATTTTTAACAATCCTCTGGGGTCTTGGCATCTCGCTCGTCACATTCTTCATGGTAACTTCTTTGGTGAAGTTCTTCCATTATATTCATAATGTTTCCATCAAAATCGAGGGTTCTTCTGTTGATATAAGATTCTTCCGTCACTGGGTCTTCTTAACTGACAAGTCTCGTGACCATTCTAAATATCCTATCGATGATTCTCATGGTGGTCTACCATTTGTGGTTATCCTGCAGAGAGAAGGGTCTTGGCTTCATCCTCACCGTAAAATTTCCTACGCGTGACAACAAGTGCCATGTACATGGGCTTTCATTATACCATTCTAAGGCTCAAACAAAAGCTTCAAAGGACGTCGTCTCTCACTATGGGTAAGTCTCTTAGATTTACCATTCTGAATAGCAAGAGAATGACAATAGTAAGTCGTCATGGTGGCCAAGCCATGTCGCACTGAAATCAATACCTTGTATAAGGCTTAGTGAATCTCGTATTCTAACACTTGGACATCCTCACAAGCGTTGCAGAGTTTCTCTTGTCCACGAACGAAGTTCAGATAAACCATTGGTTCTGCAAGCTGAACAAAACATATATCGTTTCTTCACCACTCTCAAGTTGTCGTATGCTCCTAAGAAAACGTTTGCTGATACAAGTTTCCTTCTCCAAAAAGATAGTACTTGATCCTTGTTAGTCCCGGGGTCTGTGGGTTTCACGCATACTTGGGGTAAATGTGACACGCCGCTGGGTAGTGGGTGGTTCCTTCACACAAGAAACAAGTCACCTGACTAGTTGGGCATTCCTCAGCTGGGTGATTTTCTTCATAATGAGTGCATCCATCCTTGTGTTCCTCCTGGGTGTGTCCTATTTCTCCACAGATCTTGCATGCACAAGTCTTCTTCTTCGGATTATCATAGCACTTCTGAATAAGACGGGATCTTAACAGAGTCTTCTTGAATTCGTCCCAGGTTTCTGCTCCACTAAATCCTTGTATGGCATGATGCATTTTCCACCAGATTGCAGCACTTTGTGTAAAGTACTGAAGAGCGTGTTCCACTTCATACTTCCTTGAGATCAAGTTGCTCCCGAAGTGGTTCTCCATGTTTTGAATCCATATATCAGCCTCCAGCTGGGTCATTGGTCCAGAGACTACCAGTCCAGCTTCATACTCCATCTGGTAGGGTTGAGGTTTTGGGGATGAGACGGGTAAGAGAGGGAGGAAGATACACACAATACAAACAATATTTTTGAGAACAGGTTTTAGTTGTGGCCGTTGGAAAACACACACCAATGACGGCTCACAAATCATCGTAACTAACGTGGGTATATAATAGGGGTTTGGACTTCTAATGGTCATATAAATATTCGAACACTTCAGGGTCTTCGAGTTCTTCGGGTCTTGAGAGTCTTCTGTTTGTGTAGCTTCAATTCTTCAAACGCGTGGCGAAATCCTCTTTACTTTGAAGTAGAACTCCGTTGATTCTTCATGAGGTCGAAGGGGTAAGGGTATTGTCTAACTATTGGAGGTGAGAGGGAACGTTTGATGAAATCAGAAGAGATGAGAAGTAAAAGGCGTTGTTTGAAAATAAGATTTTTGAGAGGTCCTATCATAAGAAGTTTCCAGTTTCTAGGGTCACGTCCTACAGTCAACATGTGCTCTGATACCATTTCTGTAGCGACCCGACTCAAGACGAGTCAAGCCTCTGTGTTTCTGTGCCATCCCTGGATCAGTATGCTGGCACACACAGTACATCAATGTATATATCAAAGTGAAATCACATGTAAATAGCGTAAAACTGATGTATACCTTAATTATTTCAGCAGAAGCAGTCAAGGGAGTGGAGTCCCAATAAACACCAACGGCAAGTTGAGTGTAGACCGTAACCCTGAATCGTACTCTTACTCGTCGAAGAAAAATATCTGCAACATAAGACGTTGCAGCCGTGTAGGTCAGCATATTGAATATGCCGGCAAGTCACATATGAGAGGGGGTAAAATAATAATCAACTATCTCTACATGCATATATGGCAGGTGGGGCTATAAGTTTTTAGCGAAAAGCAAGTTTTCTCCTACATCCAGAGGGGCTAAAAGCAAAATGTTACTACAAAGGTTGGTTGTTAACGAGATGGTTCCGCCAACCAGTTCTCGTACCCGAGTTTTCAATAATTACCCTCATCAAATATATATAATGGTGATGAGAAATCCAGATAACTTCAGTTCCTTTGGCTCAAGTTGTCCATGACCGTGGACACGGCTAATCGATTAGGTTTGAGTACTCTGCAGAGTTTTGCACACGTTCCCCACAAGATTTGATCGCCTCCGTGTATGTCCTCGCACTTCAGGGTGTTTGAAGACCGGATGATCAAAACATGGTCTTTCAACGGGTCCCTCTGAATCCCCGTCGGTGCCCACCCATTCCTACCGTTCTTCTACATCTGCTAGCACCGCCTGTCCAGAGTCGTCGCGTTGTCCAACGAAGCCAGAGCCCATAATGACTTGTGGTTGTGCAGGTAAGCCTTGGGTCTTGAAAATACCCGTCCGTCTCTTTGAGCCTGGGTGAAGCTTTCCGCAGGATGTCATGGCCTCTCCAGCATCCTGGGTCATCCACTGGGTTCTCCAGGGAGCCGATCAACCGTCCTTCACCCAGAGTTGCATTGCGTCCGAGGTCTTGAAAAGTCTTGACTTAACCGGTCTTGGTTATTAAATTATTCTCGCATCACTCGTGATAAACTCTCAACCAGAATCCCGTCTACTCAAGCATAGCAATATGAAATTTGTCATCCCGGGCCAAATAACGGGGTTGTTGGGTGCCTACCACATGATACTACAATATGTAACCATAATTTCCAAGTACCTAGTCAGCATGTAATTGGGCATAGGATGGTAGAACTACGATGCATAAAACATAGGTGATACATGATCAAATGACTTGCCTTGTATTACTTGATGAAGATAGTCGCTCTCAAAATCCTGATAATTCTACTCGCCACACTCCGAGCAATCTATCGTAAACGAATAGCATTCAATAAACATTCATGCCAAAAAGGAAGAACCAAAAGAACATAAGAACAAAACATGTCTTTGTGCAAAATAACAACATACTAAGGTTTAATAAAAAATAGGTTCTAAGTGTGTTGTAAAGTGAAGGTGCATGAATGAGATCAAAAGAGTTAATGGACGAGGAATCATTGCTATATAAGCTCGACTTGCATACAATATGAGAGATGATCAAAAATATTGGGAGAACAACATGAATGTTGTTTGACAAATACTATAAGGCATAAGAATTTATTTGTAGAAAGAATTTCTTGAAATGGAGCACTACAACGCAAGTTATAGCGAATTGTAGTATGAATTAAATTTTTATTAAAAAGGTCAAGAGAAGTTGAACTGAAGTACGATGGTTATGTACAAAAATATATGACATGAGTGTTTAGGGGTGAAATGAATCAATTGAAAAGGTGGTACGATTTGCAAGATAAGATCAAATGAATTTTCGAATACAAATTTGAATCGCTCAAATTTGTAAGGTTCAAAGGTCGAAACTAATGATGCTATTGAATATAGTAGATCAATATGAGCGTGTAGAAAAAAGAATTACTAGATTTTAAATAGCGGATCAAAAGATACAAATACTTGAATATAACATTGAATCGGCTTAGAACGATGTGAACACTTTTGGGCACTAATAGATAAATCTGATTTGATCAAAATTATAAGTTGAAAAGTTAAATCTAAGGATACAAACAGAAAGATTACTTTGATACGGATCGGAGGCAATTGAATTCATCTAAAACGGAGCTACGGATAAAAAGATATGATCAAAAGAAGTTTGAATATGAATATGAACAAATTTCGAAATTTGAAAATTTCAAAAAATGTTGATATGATAGGTTCATCGGATAGGTGGGATCAAGACGAAACTCTAGGCGTTGGTTTCATCTAATTCGGATAAACGAGTAAAAAGTTATGGCTATTTGAGAAATCAGGGCCAAGCTGTTTTACGGAAGAAAAGTGCTATGTCTAAAAGAATTCTAGTACTAATGTGTAAATACGAAGACTAAATAATATATCTAATTACTCTACCGTATACTAGTGTAGGAATACTAGTCTAGAAATAATAAACTACGGGAGTATAAAAAAATACAAAGAGAAATACCTTTAGAATGCAGAGTAAGAATTAATTCCAATGAGGAGACGACTTCGAGAAATCCCTACGAAGAGAAAAGAATATTTTTATTTAATAAACCTAGTCAAACCAAAATATTGATTTAACCCGAAATAGATGATTTTTTTGGATGCTCCTATGGGTCTATATTTATAAGTGAAAGGGAGGTCTAAAGGTCCATAGATATGCAATGTGGGACTAAACATATACGTAGTGTAGGGAAATTAGAAAGAAAAGAAAGGAGTGTCGCATGGGCCAGGATTTGGCCAACCGTGGTGACAAGTACCGGCCAGCCGCGACCCTTTTTTTTTTTGGTGCGAACGATTTTTTTTTTAAAAACAAAGAAGAAAAACGTATAAATGAAAAAGAGAGAACATTTTATATAGACATATTATATATCAAAATTTTCATAATAAAATTTTCTAAAACATGAACATATTTTCAAAACCAAAAAAATACTTTTTTAAAAAATACTTTTTTTGCAATAACTTTAAAATGAAAAGGAATTTGAATTTCAAATAAATTGCGAATACTTAAAATTTGAATCAAGACATTGTCTTTGATTTTGGAGTGTCATTTTCCTCCTCTCGTTTGATTTTTTTTTCATCAAAGGGTTTTGAAAATAGTCAAACTCAAAATCGAAAAGGGATTCAAAATAGAAAAATTTTAGAAAGTCATTTTATTCCCTCTCATGTTTTTTGAGAAGTTTCAAATTCCACTCATGTTTCAATCACTCAAACAAACAAACAATCAATCTAATAATTATATTAACATTCCGAAATTTATAATTTTGGGATGTTACAAACTACCACACTTAAAATGAATCTCGTCCTCGAGATTCGAAGAGGCTAGAAAGGAAAGGTTATGGTTTGGGGGGTCTTCTAACAAATCCAATCTCCTGCAAAGTGGGGTGCTACCACACTTAAAATGAGAGTTACTGGTCGCTCAAATTTTTAACAATCCTCTGGGGTCTTGGCATCTCGCTCGTCACATTCTTCATGGTAACTTCTTTGGTGAAGTTCTTCCATTATATTCATAATGTTTCCATCAAAATCGAGGGTTCTTCTGTTGATATAAGATTCTTCCGTCACTGGGTCTTCTTAACTGACAAGTCTCGTGACCATTCTAAATATCCTATCGATGATTCTCATGGTGGTCTACCATTTGTGGTTATCCTGCAGAGAGAAGGGTCTTGGCTTCATCCTCACCGTAAAATTTCCTACGCGTGACAACAAGTGCCATGTACATGGGCTTTCATTATACCATTCTAAGGCTCAAACAAAAGCTTCAAAGGACGTCGTCTCTCACTATGGGTAAGTCTCTTAGATTTACCATTCTGAATAGCAAGAGAATGACAATAGTAAGTCGTCATGGTGGCCAAGCCATGTCGCACTGAAATCAATACCTTGTATAAGGCTTAGTGAATCTCGTATTCTAACACTTGGACATCCTCACAAGCGTTGCAGAGTTTCTCTTGTCCACGAACGAAGTTCAGATAAACCATTGGTTCTGCAAGCTGAACAAAACATATATCGTTTCTTCACCACTCTCAAGTTGTCGTATGCTCCTAAGAAAACGTTTGCTGATACAAGTTTCCTTCTCCAAAAAGATAGTACTTGATCCTTGTTAGTCCCGGGGTCTGTGGGTTTCACGCATACTTGGGGTAAATGTGACACGCCGCTGGGTAGTGGGTGGTTCCTTCACACAAGAAACAAGTCACCTGACTAGTTGGGCATTCCTCAGCTGGGTGATTTTCTTCATAATGAGTGCATCCATCCTTGTGTTCCTCCTGGGTGTGTCCTATTTCTCCACAGATCTTGCATGCACAAGTCTTCTTCTTCGGATTATCATAGCACTTCTGAATAAGACGGGATCTTAACAGAGTCTTCTTGAATTCGTCCCAGGTTTCTGCTCCACTAAATCCTTGTATGGCATGATGCATTTTCCACCAGATTGCAGCACTTTGTGTAAAGTACTGAAGAGCGTGTTCCACTTCATACTTCCTTGAGATCAAGTTGCTCCCGAAGTGGTTCTCCATGTTTTGAATCCATATATCAGCCTCCAGCTGGGTCATTGGTCCAGAGACTACCAGTCCAGCTTCATACTCCATCTGGTAGGGTTGAGGTTTTGGGGATGAGACGGGTAAGAGAGGGAGGAAGATACACACAATACAAACAATATTTTTGAGAACAGGTTTTAGTTGTGGCCGTTGGAAAACACACACCAATGACGGCTCACAAATCATCGTAACTAACGTGGGTATATAATAGGGGTTTGGACTTCTAATGGTCATATAAATATTCGAACACTTCAGGGTCTTCGAGTTCTTCGGGTCTTGAGAGTCTTCTGTTTGTGTAGCTTCAATTCTTCAAACGCGTGGCGAAATCCTCTTTACTTTGAAGTAGAACTCCGTTGATTCTTCATGAGGTCGAAGGGGTAAGGGTATTGTCTAACTATTGGAGGTGAGAGGGAACGTTTGATGAAATCAGAAGAGATGAGAAGTAAAAGGCGTTGTTTGAAAATAAGATTTTTGAGAGGTCCTATCATAAGAAGTTTCCAGTTTCTAGGGTCACGTCCTACAGTCAACATGTGCTCTGATACCATTTCTGTAGCGACCCGACTCAAGACGAGTCAAGCCTCTGTGTTTTTGTGCCATCCCTGGATCAGTATGCTGGCACACACAGTACATCAATGTATATATCAAAGTGAAATCACATGTAAATAGCGTAAAACTGATGTATACCTTAATTATTTCAGCAGAAGCAGTCAAGGGAGTGGAGTCCCAATAAACACCAACGGCAAGTTGAGTGTAGACCGTAACCCTGAATCGTACTCTTACTCGTCGAAGAAAAATATCTGCAACATAAGACGTTGCAGCCGTGTAGGTCAGCATATTGAATATGCCGGCAAGTCACATATGAGAGGGGGTAAAATAATAATCAACTATCTCTACATGCATATATGGCAGGTGGGGCTATAAGTTTTTAGCGAAAAGCAAGTTTTCTCCTACATCCAGAGGGGCTAAAAGCAAAATGTTACTACAAAGGTTGGTTGTTAACGAGATGGTTCCGCCAACCAGTTCTCGTACCCGAGTTTTCAATAATTACCCTCATCAAATATATATAATGGTGATGAGAAATCCAGATAACTTCAGTTCCTTTGGCTCAAGTTGTCCATGACCGTGGACACGGCTAATCGATTAGGTTTGAGTACTCTGCAGAGTTTTGCACACGTTCCCCACAAGATTTGATCGCCTCCGTGTATGTCCTCGCACTTCAGGGTGTTTGAAGACCGGATGATCAAAACATGGTCTTTCAACGGGTCCCTCTGAATCCCCGTCGGTGCCCACCCATTCCTACCGTTCTTCTACATCTGCTAGCACCGCCTGTCCAGAGTCGTCGCGTTGTCCAACGAAGCCACAACGCATAATGACTTGTGGTTGTGCAGGTAAGCCTTGGGTCTTGAAAATATCCGTCCGTCTCTTTGAGCCTGGGTGAAGCTTTCCGCAGGATGTCATGGCCTCTCCAGCATCCCGGGTCATCCACTGGGTTCTCCAGGGAGCCGATCAACCGTCCTTCACCCAGAGTTGCATTGCGTCCGAGGTCTTGAAAAGTCTTGACTTAATCGGTCTTGGTTATTAAATTATTCTCGCATCACTCGTGATAAACTCTCAACCAGAATCCCGTCTACTCAAGCATAGCAATATGAAATTTGTCATCCCGGGCCAAGTAACGGGGTTGCTGGGTGCCTACCACATGATACTACAATATGTAACCATAATTTCCAAGTACCTAGTCAGCATGTAATTGGGCATAGGATGGTAGAACTACGATGCATAAAACATAGGTGATACATGATCAAATGACTTGCCTTGTATTACTTGATGAAGATAGTCGCTCTCAAAATCCTGATAATTCTACTCGCCACACTCCGAGCAATCTATCGTAAACGAATAGCATTCAATAAACATTCATGCCAAAAAGGAAGAACCAAAAGAACATAAGAACAAAACATGTCTTTGTGCAAAATAACAACATACTAAGGTTTAATAAAAAATAGGTTCTAAGTGTGTTGTAAAGTGAAGGTGCATGAATGAGATCAAAAGAGTTAATGGACGAGGAATCATTGCTATATAAGCTCGACTTGCATACAATATGAGAGATGATCAAAAATATTGGGAGAACAACATGAATGTTGTTTGACAAATACTATAAGGCATAAGAATTTATTTGTAGAAAGAATTTCTTGAAATGGAGCACTACAACGCAAGTTATAGCGAATTGTAGTATGAATTAAATTTGCATTAAAAAGGTCAAGAGAAGTTGAACTGAAGTACGATGGTTATGTACAAAAATATATGACATGAGTGTTTAGGGGTGAAATGAATCAATTGAAAAGGTGGTACGATTTGCAAGATAAGATCAAATGAATTTTCGAATACAAATTTGAATCGCTCAAATTTGTAAGGTTCAAAGGTCGAAACTAATGATGCTATTGAATATAGTAGATCAATATGAGCGTGTAGAAAAAAGAATTACTAGATTTTAAATAGCGGATCAAAAGATACAAATACTTGAATATAACATTGAATCGGCTTAGAACGATGTGAACACTTTTGGGCACTAATAGATAAATCTGATTTGATCAAAATTATAAGTTGAAAAGTTAAATCTAAGGATACAAACAGAAAGATTACTTTGATACGGATCGGAGGCAATTGAATTCATCTAAAACGGAGCTACGGATAAAAAGATATGATCAAAAGAAGTTTGAATATGAATATGAACAAATTTCGAAATTTGAAAATTTCAAAAAATGTTGATATGATAGGTTCATCGGATAGGTGGGATCAAGACGAAACTCTAGGCGTTGGTTTCATCTAATTCGGATAAACGAGTAAAAAGTTATGGCTATTTGAGAAATCAGGGCCAAGCTGTTTTACGGAAGAAAAGTGCTATGTCTAAAAGAATTCTAGTACTAATGTGTAAATACGAAGACTAAATAATATATCTAATTACTCTACCGTATACTAGTGTAGGAATGATAGTCTAGAAATAATAAACTACGGGAGTATAAAAAATTACGGAGAGAAATACCTTTAGAATGCAGAGTAAGAATTAATTCCAATGAGGAGACGACTTCGAGAAATCCCATCGAAGAGAAAAGAATATTTTTATTTAATAAACCTAGTCAAACCAAAATATTGATTTAACCCGAAATAGATGATTTTTTTAGATGCTCATATGGTTCTATATTTATAAGTGAAAGGGAGGTCTAAAGGTCCATAGATAGGCAATATGGGACTAAATATATACGTAGTGTAGGGAAATTAGAAAGAAAAGAAAGGAGTGTCGCATGGGCCAGGATATCGCCAACCGTGGTGACAAGTACCGGCCAGCCGCGGCCCTTTTTTTTGCGAACGAACAATTTTTTTTAAACAAAGAAGAAAAACGTATAAATGAAAAAGAGAGAACATTTTATATAGACATATTATATATCAAAAATTTCAGAATAAAATTTTCTAAAACATGAACATATTTTCAAAACCAAAAAAAAATACTTTTTAAAAAAATTATTTTTTTGCAATAACTTTAAAATGAAAATGAATTTGAATTTCAAATAAATTGCAAATACTTAAAATTTGAATCAAGACATTGTCTCTGATTTTGGAGTGTCATTTTCCTCCTCTCGGTTGATTTTTTTTTTCATCAAAGGGTTTTGAAAATATTCAAACTCAAAATTGAAAAGGGATTGAAAATAGAAAATTTTGGGAAAGTCATTTTATTCCCTCTCATTTTTTTGAGAAGCTTCAAATTCCACTCAAGTTTCAATCACTCAAACAAACAAACAATCAATCTAATAATTATATTAACATTCCAAAATTTATAATTTTGGAATGTTACAATAAATCACCATGAACATGAACATCATAGAGGCTATGTTGATTTTGTTTCAACTACATGCATGAACATGCGCCATGTCAAGCCACTTGAAACATTCAAAGGAGAATACCATCCTATCATACTACATCACAGTCATCTCAAAATCTATGTTGGCAATCAAGACAAACCATTATAAGCTCTCAACTAAATAAGCATGGCATCAGAAACTATGATCTCTAAGTTGTCATTGCAAACATGGTTCTCTCACAAAAAGCTAAATCTGGGTCGACAAGCTAGTCATATTTACAAAAACAAAATAGATAGAGTTTATACCAGCTTTTCAGTCTCAGTCACTTCATCATATATCATCATTGTTGCCTTTCATTTGCACGATCGAACGATGAAAACGATAATAAGCGCATTGGACTAAGCTGAATCTGCAGGCAAACACAAAGGATAAGACAAAATAATATGGCTCTTTGAAAGCTAAACAGGTAAGCATGTAAGAACCAATAAGCATTATAACCAATATCTTCTACCTTGACACAAAGAAAAAGAAAACTATTTACACGGGAAAGCTCCAAACAAGCAAAAGAAGAAAGAAAAATCTTTTTGGGTTTTCTCAAAAGTCACAAAACAAGAAAACAAGAAAACAAAAAGAAACTAGCATGGATAATACAGTGGCAAAGTGTAAACACCGGCTAACAGAGTGAAAGCATAAGCATGAATGTAAAGTCGGTGAGAACACGTACTCCCCCAAGCTAAGGCTTTTGGCCTATCTTGGTCTACTCCCATGGATGATCCTGGCGAAACCCAAAGTCATAATGGGTGTTATACGGGAGTGCTGCAACCACTGCCTGAGTAGCTGCCTCACGAAGTCAAGCAGCAGTCGCCTCCCTCTCATACTCCTCTGCCTCTCCTATGGTTATGTAGTATCTTTGTTTAACCTGAAAGTCAAAGAAAGCAGGAGCATGAAGGGTAATATGGAAAACAGGGTGCCAGTTAAATATCAAGCGATATAGGAGGGATCCGTGATCTCTCTCAAGGAATTGGTAGCGTGTTAGAGCGACATGATCAAGGTAGGCTGTACGGAGAGGAGGGTCTTCTGGACGGATGGATACTCCAAGAAATTTGCTAAGCGTGTGGCATAAACTCCACCAAACAAATCCCCCTCACTGGCATTTTTATTCAGCCTCCTTGCTATAATAGCTCCCATATTGAAGCTCCTGTCACCTGTTACTGCGCTCTTAAGGATACTAAGGTCGGAAGCGCATAGGTGACAATGTGCACCCTTGCCGTTAATGCACCTACCTATGAAGAGGGCAAGGTAGTGCAAGGTAGGGAAATGGATGCTTCCTATGGTGGCTTGCGTGATATCTCTGGTTTCTCCAACAGTCATACTAGAGACAAAGTCTCTGACCGAAGACTTAGGAGGATCATTAACACTACCTCCATCGGGTATCTTGCAAATCCTATTGAAATCCTCCAGACCCACGGTATAGGATATATCGTACAGATCAAACAGTATGGATGATTCACGGCCAACTAAAAATTTAAATCTACGCACGAAAGAGGCATTGAGCATAGCATACTGGTCACATTTATCTGAGAGGAATTCTTCTAACCCGGCATTGCGGACAAGTGCATCAAACTCATCCTTGAAGCCTGCTTCGATCATGAACTCATCGGAAGGCCACTCACATGGTTGCACCGGTGCGTCCCTTAGTTGAAAAGGTTCGGGCTCCCGAAAAGAGAGACGGGGACCCTTCTTACTTGAGGAACCACCATGAAACTTCCTCCCGAACATAATTTCCTTTTGCTGAAATTTTTGAAGTTCAAGAGAAAAGTAATGAGGACCAACCATACCTTGTAGCAACTACCCCTACTAGTGCCTAGAGATGGTATCACATGCTCAAACTACTTGGGACCAATGGAGGAGTCACTTACCAAGGAGCAATTTCCCCAAAACAGTTCGGAGAATGGTGCTTTGAGCAAGGAGATCGAAAATCACAACCAAATGAGCAAGAACACGGGTTTGAGCTGCGAAACAATTTTTTTTGGAGGTGGAAGAAGAGGCTGGGAGCTGGAATGAGTGGAGGGGATGCCTGTGGGCCCCACAAGCTTGCACCCCGCCACCAGGGGGGTAGGTGGAGGTGGGGGGGGGGCTTGTGGCCCACTGGTCAGGCCCCCTGACCAGCTCTCAGGCCCAGAAATTTTCCAAAATTCCAGAAAAAATCATACTAAATTTTCAGGACCATCGGGGAACTTTTATTTTCGAGGTATTTTTCTCCGGGATGCTAGAACAGAAAATAGGAAAAGCTAAACTACTTCTATCGTTTTTCTTCTAAGCAACAGAAAATGAAGACTCAAAATAGAGGTATGTGACTCTCTGATTCATCCGTTTCATGGTCATCGGAAGAAATTCGTCAATGGGGTTGATCAAGTCCTTATGACAAAACCTTCTCGAATCACAAGAGAGAACGGAGAATTTTTGAATAGCCACTAAGTCACCTCAATGGGGATATGAATCTCCCCGACAAGCAAATCATACTTCATCTTGACACGAGGAATAGGGCATTCAAATCTCCCAATAAGAATCGATGAAGTCTTTTCGATAGCATTGATGCAATGTACTGGATATCATTTCTTCGGAAAGTGCACTGTGTTCTCATTACCGTTGACATGGAAAGTGACATTGCCTTTGTTGCAATCTATAACAGCCCCTGCGGTGTTTAAAAAGGGTCTTCCGAGGATGATAGCCATGACATCGTCCTCGGGAATATCCAAGATAAGAAAGTCTGTTAAGATAGTGGTATTAGCAATCACAACAGGCACATCCTCGCAAATGCCGATAGGGAAAGCAGTTGATTTGTCAGCCATTTGCAGAGAAATTTCAGTGGGTGTCAACTTATCCAACTCAAGTCTACGATAAAGAGAGAGCGGCATAACACTAACACCGGCTCCAAGGTCACATAAGGCAGTTCTTACGTAGTTTCCTTTAATAGAGCAAGGTATAGTGGGCACTCCGGGATCACCAAGTTTCTTAGGAGTTCCACCTTTGAAAGTGTAATTGGCAAGCATGGTGGAGATCTCAAGATCTGGTATCTTCCGTTTACTAGTCACGATATCTTTCATGTACTTGGCATACGGAGACATCTTGAGCATATCAGTTAACCGCATCTGCAGAAAGACGGGTCTTATCATCTCAACGAAGCGCTCAAAATCCTCATCATCATTTTTTTTGGATGGCTTAGGAGGAAAGGGCATAGGTCTCTGAACCCATGGCTCTCTTTCTTTACCATGCTTCCTAGCAGTAAAGTCATTCTTGTCGTATCTCTTAGGTTGTGGATTATCAGGATTAACCATAGGTTCAATCTCCACATCCTCATCAGGGCTAGGTTGAGCATTATTATGAACATCACTGTCACATTGTCACCAGGTTCATGTTCATCACCTGATTGTGTTTCCGCATCAGACGCAGAAATATCATTAGGTTCTTCAGGTGTGATAGTATTTGGTGAACTGGCATGCAGGTTTCTATCATCCTTCTTCTTCTCCTTAGGATGACTAGGTGTATCAGCATTGATTCCTTGAGAATCTTGATCAGTTCTCTTAGGATGACCTTCAGGATACAAAGGTTCCTGAGTCATTTTGCCTCCTCTAGTAATGACTCTGACAGAGTTGCCATCTAATTCATTGAGCAGGTCATTCTGAGCTTTAAGAACTTGTTCTACCCGAGTAGTAATCATAGAGGCATGTTTACTCATAAGCTTTAGAGCATTGACATTTCTGTCTACACAAGCACTTAAATGGCTAAGCATATGAGCACTTTGTTCCAAATGTCTGCTAACATAATCATTGAAATTCTGTTGTTTGGCAACAAAGTTGTCAAATTCATCAAAGCATAGGCTAGCAGGTTTATCAAAAGGAATATCACTCTTGTCAAACCTACGCAGAGAATTCACTTCTACTACCTGTATCGGGTTATCGAGACCGTGGATCTCGTCGATAGGTCGTAGATTTTTGACATCTTCAGATCTAATGCCTTTCTATTGCATAGATTTCTTGGCTTCTTGCATATCTTCGGGACTGAGGAATAGAATACCTCTTTTCTTAGGAGTTGGCTTAGGAGGTGGTTCGGGAATAGTCCAAGCATTATCGTTGATCAAGAGGTTATTCAGTATTGTCTCAGCTTGTTCTATAGTTCGTTCCCTAAAAACACAACCGGCACAACTATCTAGGTGGTCTATAGAGGCATCGGTAAGTCCGTTATAGAGGATATCAAGCATCTCGTTCTTCTTGAGAGGGTGATCAGGCAAAGCATTCTGTAGCTGGACGAGCCTCCCCAAGCTTGTGGAAGACTCTCTTCTTGGAGTTGAGCAAAATTGTATATTTCCTGCAAGGCAGCTTGCTTCTTATGGACAGGGAAATATTTCTCACAGAATTAATAGACCATCTCCTGGGGACTGCGCACACATCCAGGAGCAAGAGAGGTGAAACAGGCTTTAGCATCATCCTTTAGAGAGAAAGGAAACAGCTTAACGATATAGTAGTGGCGGATCTTCTCCTCATTAGTGAAAAGGTTGGCTATTTCGGATAGTTTGGCAAGATGGGCTATGACCGTCTCAGACTCATAACTGTTAAAAGGATCAGATTCGACTAGAGAGATTATCTCAGGGTCGACAGAGAATTCATAATCCTTATCGGTGACAAAGATAGGCGAAGTGGCAAACTTTGGGTCATTTTTCATCCTAGCTTCAAGAGATTTTTCCTTCCACTTGAGAATTAATTTCTCAGCGTCATAGGCATCCTTACACACAAGAAAATCCTCCGCTATCTCTCCCTCCATAACATAACCCTCAGGTATATCAGGCAATTCATATGTAGGAGAGCTAGATCTAGCAGGAGCAAAAGCAGGTTCTATCTCAATAGCATCAGCAATTTCAGAAGCATCACGAGCATTGGCAGTAACTCTAGCAATATGAGCATCAAGGAACACTCCTAGTGGAACATCAGGCAAAGGAGCATCTCTAGCAGTATCAAGCATAGCATCATCAGGCAAAATAGCATCTCTAGCATCATCACACAAAGCAGTATCAAGCATAGCATCTCTAGCAGTATCAAGCATACCATCTCTAGCAGTATCAGGCAAAGCAGTATCAAGCATAGTATCAAGCATAGCATCTCTAGCAGTATCAGGCATAGTATCAAGTATAGTATCACAAGCATCATCAAGCACAAGCGACATATCAAGATTTCTAGTAGGAGGTGAAGTCACAAACTTACTCATAACTGAAGGTGAATCAAGTGCAAAGCTAGATGGCAATTCCTTACATCCCCTCGTAGTTGAGGGCAAGACTTTGGTCTTCGGATCCTTCAGATTCTTCATAGTGATCAGAAGATATAAATCCCAAGTGACTCAGAGAATATAGCAATACCTCCCCAGCAACGGAGCCAGAAAAATGCTGACGTCAGTTGTGCTTCCCTAGCAATGGCTCCAGAAAAGGGCTGATCCTGCAATCTATGGCGTTAGCTAGACGAATGATTATGACAACGAATCTTCTCCTGCAACGGCACCAGAAGAATGCTGCTAACACTCCCCGGCAATGAAACTGGAAGAATGTTGTTGATGGCCCACTAGCGCGTGGGTTCGCAGCAGTTTTCGAGGGTAGAGTATTCGACCCAATTTGTTGGTTTACCAGTCGGGAGGTGAGAGTATACTCTCAAGTATTAGCAGCTGAATTTGTCAGATTCAACCACACCTGAAAGATTAGTATCTGCAAGCACAGTAGTAACAACAAAGTAGCGAGTAACGACAGTGTAACGAGAAATAGGAGTGACAAGGAACAACAGTAGTGACAGTAGTAGCAAGCGACAGTAGTAGCAACAGTAGCAGCAGAGCAAAACAAGTAACAGCAGTAGCAACAGTAGTAGCAGCAGCAGCAGAGCAAGACCAGTAACAGCAGTAGCAACAGTAGTAGCAGCAGCAGAGCAAGACAAGTAACAACAGTAGCAACAGTAGTAGCAGTAGCAGAGCAAGACAAGTAACAGCAGTAGTAGGACAAACTCGTAGGCAATGGGTCGGTGATTTGTTTGGATGATATTCATCATGCAACTGCTATAACACGAAGAGATAAGTGGCTAGCTCCTGTTCGTCAATGTGATGTAGGCATGCATTCCGTGTGTCGTCATACGTGCTTAGGGAAAAGAACTTGCATGACATCTATTGTCCATCCCTCCCGTGGCAGCGGGGTCCAAAAGGAAACTACGGGATATTAAGGTTCTCCTTTTAATGAATAACCGGACCAACGCAGTAGCACTTGGTGAACACATGAACTCCTCAAACTATGGTCATCACCAGGAGTGGTTCCGGTTATTCTCACTCCGGGGTTGCCGGGTCATAACACATAGTAGGTAACTACAACTTGCAAGATCGGATCTAAAACACACATATATTGGTGACAACATAGTAATTTCAGATCTGAAATCATGGCACTCGGGCCCTAGTGACAAGCATTAAGCGTGGAAAAGTAGTAGCAACATCAAATCTCAGAACATAGTGGATACTAGGGATCAATCCCCATCAAAACTAACTCGATTACATGATAGATCTCATCCTACTCATCACCGCCCAGTGAGCCAGGAATAGATTACTCACGAACGATGAAGAGCTTCATGGAATTGGACAGGGAAGAAGGTTGATGATGATGATGGCGACGAGTTCCACTCTCCGGAGCCCAATACGGACTCCAGATCTGCCCTCCAGATGAAGAACAGGAGGTGGCGGCGCCTCCAGATCGAAAACGCGACGAAAACTTCTCTTTTTTTTTCTGGGATGAAAGGCAACTTATAGAGCTGGAGTTTGGGGCGGCAGGCGTGCCTGTGGCCCCCACAAGCCTGCCCACTGCCACCAGGGGGGTGGTGGCGGAGCAGGGGCTTGTGGCCCACTGGCCCACCCCCTGAGGTGGAACTTGGCGCAGATATTTTGATATTTTCCAAAACTGCTCCCCATAAATTTTCAGAACGTTCGGAGAACTTTGATTTGTGCATAAAAATAACACCAAGGCAATTCTGCTGAAAATAGCGTCAGTCCAGGTTAGTTCCATTCAAATCATGCAAATTATAGTCCAAAACAAGGGCAAAAGAGTTTGGAAAAGTAGATACGTTGGAGACGTATCAATACTCACATCCTAGTTGTTGTTGATTATGTCACTAAGTGGGTAGAAGCTATCCCCACTAGTAGTGCTGATCACAACAGTTCTATCAGGATGCTTAAAGAAGTTATCTTCCCTAGATTTGGAGTCCCTAGATATCTAATGACTGACGGTGGTTCACACTTCATTCATGGTGCTTTTTGTAAAACGCTTGCTAAGTACGATGTCAACCATAGAATTGCGTCTCCCTATCACCCTCAGTCCAGTGGTCAAGTAGAGTTGAGCAATAGAGAGATTAAACTGATTCTGCAAAATACTGTCAACAGGTCTAGAAATAATTGGTCTAAGAAGCTCGATGATGCACTGTGCGCTTATAGAACTGCCTATAAGAATCCCATGGGCATGTCTCCGTACAAAATGGTGTACGGTAAAGCATGTCATTTACCTCTTGAGCTAGAGCATAATGCTTATTGGGCAATCAAAGAGCTCAACTTTGATTTCAAACTAGCCGGTGAGAATAGGTTATTTGACATTAGCTCGCTTGATGAATGGAGAACTCAGGCATACGAGAATGCCAAGTTGTTCAAAGAGAAGGTTAAGAGGTGGCATGATAAGAGGATACAAAAGCGTGAGTTCAATGTAGGTGATTATGTCTTGCTATATAACTCTCGTTTAAGATTCTTTGCAGGCAAGCTTCTCTCTAAATGGGAAGGTCCCTATGTTGTTGAGGAAGTATATCATTTAGGTGCTATCAACATCAACAACACGGAAGGTAATTGTCCATCCAATCCTACCGTTCTTCTACATCTGCTAGCACCGCTTGTCCAGAGTCGCCACGTTGTCCAACCAAGCCAGAGCCCATAATGACTTGTGGCTGTGCAGGTAAGCCTTGGGTCTTGAAAATATCCGTCCGTCTCTTTGAGCCTGGGTGAAGCTTTCCGCAGGATGTCATGGCCTCTCCAGCATCCCGGGTCATCCACTGGGTTCTCCAGGGAGCCGATCAACCGTCCATCACCCAGAGTTGCATTGCGTCCGAGGTCTTGAAAATCTTGTCTTAACCGGTCTTGATTATTTAATCAACCTCGCATCACTCGTGTTATGCACTCAACCGAAATCCCGTCTACTCAAGCATAGCAATATGAAAGTTGTCGTCCCGGGGCCAAGTATCGGGGTTGTTGTGTGCCTACCACATGATACTACAATCTATACTAAAATTTCCAAGTACCTAAGCAGCATGCAATTGGGCATAGGATGGTAGGACTACGATGCATAAAACATAGGTGATAGTATGATCAAAGTGACTTGCCTGGTGATGTTGACGAAGAAGAATTTTCGTTCTCGGGAAATACGTGGTAGAACTATTCGTCACTCTCCGATGAAATCTATATAATCAAACATAGTATTCACATAAGCACTCACACTAGCAATCATTCTAGCAATCAATTAAAAAACAGCAATAAAAGTTGATGCAATCAAAAATCAATAAGAGAGAGCGGATAAAAATCCAAAGGAAACTTCAAAGAAGCTAGGAAGCCTTCTACTACATCAAACACTATATAGTTTTTGTTCTAACTGAAAATAAAACACTAAAATAGAAAAAATAACAGAAAAAATATATAAAATAACTAAGATAACAGAAGTAAAATTTACAAAACAATATTATTTTATAAGAATTTCAAAATAGGAAATCAAACTAGCAATGCAATCATTTCGCAAGTTAGTATAGAACTAGAATTGATTCCATGCAAACAAATAAGAATAAATAAAATAAAATTTTGTTGTTGTTGTTGAAAATAAATATCTATGGCAATGATTGTATCTATAGGCATCACGTCCAAAACAAGTAGACCGATACTGTCTGCATCTACTACTATTACTCCACACGTCGACCGCTATCCAGCATGCATCTAGTGTATTAAGTCCAAAAGAACAGAGTAACCCTTTCAGCAAGATGACATGATGTAGATGGAAAATCTCATGTCAACGACAGAGCCCATATTGTTACCCTTGATGGCAACTACTTAATGTGTGCCTTGCTGCCCCTACTGTCACTGGGAAAGGTCACCACATGGTAGAACCCAAAACCAAGCACTTCTCCCATTGCAAGAATCATAGATCTAGTTGGCCAAACAAAACCCAAGACTCGGAGAGACTTACAAGGATATCAAATCATGCATATAAGAAATCAGCAAAGACTCAAATATATATCATAGATAATCGGATCACAAATCCACAATTCATTGGATCTCGACAAACACACCGCCAAAGAAGATTACATTGCATAGATCTCCATGAAGATCATGGAGAACTTTGTATTGAAGATCCAAGAGAGAGAAGAAGCCATCTAGCGACTAACTACGGACCCGTAGGTCCAAAGTGAACTACTCACGAGTCATTGGAGGGGCGATGATGATGATGAAGAAGCCCTCCAACTCCAAAGTCCCCTCCGGCACGGCGCCGGGAAGGGTCTCCAGATGAGATCTCGCGGAAACGGAAGCTTGCGGCGGAGGAAAAGTATTTTCGTGGATCCCCTGATTTTTTGCTGTATTTTCAGGAATATATAGGCCAAAGATCTAGGTCAGGGGGCGCTCAGGGAGGCCACAAGCCCTGCCACCGCCGCCTCCCCCTAGTGGCGGAGTGGGGGCTTGTGGGCTCCCTGGAGCCCTCCTGGCTTGGCCCATAGGCCCCCTGATCGTCTTCCGTTCGGGAAAAAATCATTTCGGGGATTTTATTCCGTTTAGACTCCGTTCGAAAATCAGATCCGAAAAGAGGCAAAAACACAGAAAAAACAGGAACTGGCACTTGGCACTGAATTAATAATTTAGTTCCAAAAAAGATATAAAAGGTACATAAAACATCCAAAGATGACAAGATAACAACATGAAACCATCAAAAATTATAGATACGTTTGAGACGTATCAGCCCCTAAGCGTCCCCTGACCTAGCGGTTGCGCCTATAAATTCCCTAGAAATCCCAAAAAAAATCAGGAGATCATCGCAATCACTTTTCCGCCGCCACAAGCTTCTGTCTCCGCAAGATCCCATCTGGGGCACGTTCTGGTGCCCTGCTGGAGGGGGGATACGGACACGGAGGGTTTCTTCATCAACACCATGACCTCTCCGATGATGCGTGAGTAGTTCACCATAGACCAACGGGTTCATAGCTAGTAACTAGATGGCTTCTTCTCTCTCTTGGATCTTCAATACATAGTTCTCCAAGATCTTCATGGAGATCTATCCGATGTAATCTTCTTTGCGGTGTGTTTGTCGAGATCCGATGAATCATGGATTTATGATCAGATTATCTATGAATCTTATTTTAGTTTCTTCTGATCTCTCTTATGCATGATTTCATATCCTTGTAATTCTCTTCGAGTTGTGGGTTTTGTCTGGCCAACTAGATCTATGATTCTTGCAATGGGAGAAGTGCTTGGTTTTGGGTTCATACCGTGCGGTGACCTCACCGAGTGACAGAAGGGGTAGCGAGGCACGCATTGTGTTGTTGCCATCAAGGGTAAAAAGCTGGGGTTTTCATCATTGGTTTGATATTATCCCTCTACATCATGTCATCTTGCTTAAGGTGTTACTCTGTTCGTCATGAACTCAATACACTAGATGCATGCTGGATAGCGGTCGATGTGTGGAGTCATAGTAGTAGATGCAGAAAGTATCGGTCTACTTGTCTCGGACGTGATGCCTATATCTATGATCATTGCCTTAGATATCGTCATGACTTTGCACGGTTCTTTCAATTGTTCGCCAGTAATTTGTTCACCCACCATGATATTTGCTATTTGGAGAGAAGCCTCTAGTGAACACTATGGCCCCCAGGGTCTACTCCACACCATATTTTCAGCCTTCCATTTTTTACTTCGTTGCACTTTCCGCCTTCAGATCTCACTCTGCAAACAATCTTGAAGGGATTGACAACCCCTTTGAAGCGTTGGGTGCAAGATTGTTTGTGTTTGCGCAGGTACTTTGGACTTGACGAGGCCCTCCTTCTGGATCGATACCTTGGTTCTCAAACTGAGGGAAATACTTACTGCTCCTGTGCTGCATCACCCTTTCCTCTTCAAGGGAAAAACCGACGCAAACCAGAGAAGTAACAAGAAGAATTCCTAAGCGCCAGGGAAGGACTTTTGTTGCCGCAGCAGAAGAATTTCTCGCGCCGTTGCCGGGGAGGAAGATCAAGTCAAGAACTCATCCAAGTAGGCGTCGCAAACTCATCTCTTGCATTTACTTTGTTTGCTAGTTGCCTCTCGTTTTCCTCTCCCCCACTTCACCAATTTTCATTTTTCGTTCGCCCTTTTTCTCGCCTGCTCTTTGTTTGCTCGTGTGCTTGCTTGCTTGCTTGCTGAAGTCACCATGAATGAAAACACTAAACTTTGTGACTTCTCGAATACTAATAATAATGATTTTATTAGTACTCCGATTGCTCCCCCCACTAGTGCGGAGTCATACGAAATCAATGCCGCTTTGCTGAATCTTGTTATGAAAGAGCAATTCTCTGGCCTTCCTAGTGAAGATTCCGCATCCCATCTCAATACCTTCATTGAGCTTTGCGATATGCAAAAGAAAAAAGATGTGGATAATGACGTGATAAAACTGAAGCTTTTTCCTTTCTCGTTGCGAGATCGCGCGAAAACTTGGTTTTCTTCTTTGCCCAAAAATAGTATCAATTCTTGGGATAAGTGCAAAGATGCTTATATATCCAAGTATTTTCCACCGGTTAAGATCATCTCTCTCCGTAGTAATGTCATGAATTCAAGCAAATTGATCATGAACATGTTGCACAAGCTTGGGAGAGAATGAAATTAATGATTACAAATTGTCCCCCTCATGGCTTGAGCCTTTGGATGATTATTCAAATCTTTTACGCTGGCTTGAATTTCGTTTCTAGAAATATCTTGGACTCCGCCTCAGGTGGAACGTTCATGGAAATCACGTTAGGAGAATCCACAAAGCTCTTAGACAACATCATGACGAACTACTCTTAGTGGCACACTAAAAGGTCACCTACTAGTAAGAAGGTATACGCTGTAGAGGAAATTAACTCGTTGAGTGCTAAGATGGACGAGTTAATGAATTTGGTTGCTAGTAGAAGTGCTCCTTTGGATCCTAATGATATGCCCTTGTCTTCTTTGATTGAGAGTAGCAACGCTAGCTTGGACGTTAATTTTGTTTGTAGGAATAACTTTGGCAACAACAATGCTTTTAGAGGAAACTATGTTCCTAGGCCTTTTCCAAGTAAATCCTCTAATAACTTTGGCAACTCCTACAACAATACTCACGGAAATTACAATAGATTATCCTCTGATCTAGAGAGTAATATCAAAGAGTTCATCAACTCTCAAAAGATTTTCAATGCGTCCATAGAGGAAAAGCTACTCAAAATTTACGATTTGGCTAAGAGCGTTGATAGAATTTCTAGTGATGTTGATGCCTTGAATGTTAGATGTGCTCCTCCCAAAATCAACATGGATCGAACTTTGAAAGCTATGCGTGTTTCCATGATTGAGAGCCAAGAAAGAACCGCCCAAATTCGTGCTAGCCATGAATGGCTTAAAAAGGCGTGTTCTCGTGATGAGAATCACGAAGATCTTAAAGTGCTTGGTGTGACCCCCATTGAATCTTTGTTTTCTTGTGTCAAACCTAATGATTATGGGGCTGGATATAAATCTACTTTGGTTGAAAAGTGCCCCAATGATTCAGAGTCCATCTATCATGATGCTAAAAGCATTGAAAGTGGAGTAGAAGATGTTAAAACTTTGAGTAGTAATGAAATTACTATCGTGGATTTGAAGGAATTCAATTATGATATTTGCTCCTTGATTGAATTCATTTCTTTGATGCAATCCATGTTAAACTCTCCACACGCTTATAGCCAAAACAAGGCCTTTACCGATCATATCGTCGAAGCTATGATAAAATCTCTTGAAGAGAAACTTGAATTGGAAGTCTCTATCCCTAGAAAGCTTCATGATGAGTGGGAACCTACCATCAAAATCAAAATTAAAAAATATGAATGCAATGCTTTGTGTGATTTGGGTGTTAGTGTTTCTGCGATTCCAAAGTCTTTATGTGATGTTCTGGGTTTTAATGAGATTGAAGAGTTTTCTCTTAATTTGCATCTTGCTGATTCTACTGTCAAGAAACCCATGGGAAGGATCAATGATGTTCTTATTATTGCAAATAGGAACTATGTACCCGTGGATTTAATTGTGCTTGACATTGATTGCAATCCTACTTGCCCTATTATTCTTGGTAGACCTTTCCTTAGGACTATACGTGCTATCATCGATATGAAGGAAGGGAATATTAGATTTCAATTTCCTTTAAGGAAGGGCATGGAACACTTCCCTAGAAACAAAATAAGATTGCCTTATGAATCCATGATGAGGGCCACTTATGGTTTGAGCACCAAGGACGATGATACATGATTCTATCGCTTTTATGCCTAGCTAAGGGCATTAAACAATAACGCTTGTTGGGAGGCAACCCAATGAATTTATCATTTTTATTTCTGTTTTGTTGTGTCTACACCATCACAATTCTGATTTTGTTTTTTGTGTTTCTTTTTGTGTTTGAGCCAAGCAAAACCTTTATGACTAGTCTTGGTAATGGTTGTTTTATCCTGTTGGAAAAAGATAGAAACTTTGCGCTAACGAGATGATTTTTCATTTTTATTCAGTAAGAGCTTTTGAGTTTATTCTTTTTTGTGTTGGTTGATATGCTTTTTCCCCACGCCGTCGTAATTTTTCAGATTTTTTGAGATAATAGAAGTATGCGAAGTATACAGATTGCTACAGGCTGGTCTGTTTTTGACAGATTATGTTTTTGTTGAGTTGGTTGCTTGTTTTGATGAAACTATGGTTAGTATCCTGGGGTACTATCCATGGAAAAGTGAGAATATAGTATCCCAACACCAATATAGATGGAATTCATGTTTTCTACAGTACCAAAAGAAGTGGTAGTTTGTTTTCTTGTGCTAATGTTATCACGAGTTTAAGTTTTGTGTTGTGAAGTTTTCAAGTTTTGGGTGATGTTCTCATGGACGATGAGATAAGGAGTGGAAAGAGCTCAAGCTTGGGGATGCCCAAGGCATCCCAAGCCAAATTCAAGGACATCAAAAAGCCTAAGCTGGGGGATGCCCCGGGAAAGCATCCCCTGTTTCGTCTTCAATCCATCGGTAACATTACTTGGAGCTATATTTTTATTCACCACATGATATGTGTTTTTCTTGGAGCGTCTTGTATCGTATGAGTCTTTTATTTTTGTTGTGTCACAATCATCCTTGCTGCACACCTTTTTGAGAGAGAGAGACATGCACTCATCGTGATTTTTGCTAGAATGCTCATAGTGCTTCACTTATATCTTTTGAGCTAGATACTTTTGCTCTATGTGCTTCACTTATATCTTTTAGAGCACGGCGGTGCGTTATTTGGTAGTTGGCTTATGCTATGAAAGTAGCCCCAAAAGTGATAGATACCCAAAGAGGATGCAAAAACCTCCATCTTCATGTGCATTGAGTAGAAAGAGAAGTTTTGATTCCTCTCAAATAGTTTTGAGACATGGATTTGGTAATATTAAGAGTTATGTTAGTAGGGTGTTGTGAATCTAGAAATACTTGTGTTGAAGTTAGTGATTCCCGTAGCATGCACGTATGGTGAACCGCTATGTTAGGAAGTCGGAGCATAATTGATCTATTGATTGTCATCCTTTGTGTTGAGGTCGGGATCACGCGATGGTTTACACCTACCAACCCTTCCCCTCGGAGTATGCGTTTAGCACTTTGTTTCGATTACTAATAAAAACTTTCGCAACAAGTATGTGAGTTCTTCATGACTAATGCGAGTCCATGGTTTAGATGCACTTCCACCTTCCACCATTGCTAGCCTCTTTAGTGCCGCGCAATTCTCGCCGGTACACAAAACCCACCATATGCCTTCCTCAAAACAGCCACCATACCTACCTACTATGGCATTTTCATAGCCATTCTGAGATATATTGCCATGCAACTCCCACCGTTCCGTCTCATGACTTGTGTCGTCACTCTCATATTGCCATTGCATGACCGTAAGATAGCTAGCGAGATGTTTCAACGTCATACGCCATGTTAGATCGTTGCACATCCCGGTACACTGTCGGAGGCATTTCCTATGGAGTCATCATCATAGTGATCTTTGAGCTGTGAGTAAATAAAAGTGTGATGATCATCATTATTAGAGCATTGTCCCATGTGAGGAAATAAAAAAAAGAGGCCAAAGAGCCCAAAAACAAAAAAAAAAGTGAAAAGAAAAGAAAAGAAAAAAAGAGCCTAAGAGCCCAAATGAAAAAAGAGAAAAAGAGAGAAGGGACAATCCTACTATCTTTTTGCACACTTGTGCTTCATGATAGCATAGTGTTCTTCATGATTGAGAGCTTCTTGCTTTGTGACTACGATATGCTAGTGGTAATCTTCATTATATAACTTGGCTTGTGTATTCCAATGATGGGCTACCTCAAAATTGCCCTAGGTCTTCGTGAGCAAGCAAGTTGGATGCACACCCACTAGTTTTCCTTTTGAGCTTTAACATACTTGTAGCTCTCGCGCATCCTTTGTATGGCAATCCCTACTCATTCACATCGATATCTATTAATGGGCATATCCATAGACTATTGATATGCTGAGTCAATGTGAGCATCTCCTCCTTTTTTCCTCACAACCACCACCACACTCTATTCCACCTATAGTGCTATATCCATGGCCCGCGTTCATGTATTGCGTGATAGTTATAAAAAGTTTGAGAAAGTAAGAGTGCAAAAACAATTACTTGGCCAATACCGGGGTTGTGCATGATTTACATTAGTTGTGTGAGGATGATGGAGCATAGCCAGACTATATGATTTTGAAGGGATAACTTTCTTTGGCCTTGTTATTTTGAAAGTTCATGATTACTTTGCTAGTTTGCTTGAAGTGTTACTGTTTTCATGTCAATAGCAAACTATTGTTTCGAATTTTACGGATCTGAACATTCATTTCACGTGAAAGAAGTTGCAAAGGACAACTATGCTAGGTAGCATTCCACATCAAAAATTCATTCTTTATCACTTCCCTACTCGAGGACGAGCATGAATTAAGCTCAGGGATGCTTGATATGTCTCCAACGTATCTATAATTTTTGATTGTTTCATGTTATTATCTTGTCAAACTTTGGATGTTTTGCATGCCTTTTATATATTTTTTGGAACTAACTTATTAACTAAGTGCCAAGTGTTGGTTCCTATTTTTTCCATGTTTTTGACCCCTTTCAGAGGAGATTTTAAAATGGAAGAAAATCCCCGAAAAGATTTTTTTCTGGAACGGAAGAAGATCGGGGAGCTTGGGAGACAAGGCAGGGGAGCCCCAGGGGCCCCACAAGCCCCCACCCCACGACCAGGGGGGAGGCCGCGCCATCCAGGCTTGTGAGCCCCCTAAGCGTCCCCTGACCTAGGGGTTGCGCCTATAAATTCCCTAAAAATCCCAAAAAATGAGGAGATCATCGCAATCACTTTTCCGCTGCCGCAAGCTTCTGTCTCCGCAAGATCCCATCTGGGGCACGTTCTGGTGCCCTGCCGGAGGGGGGGATTCGGACACTGTGGGCTTCTTCATCAACACCATGACCTCTCCGATGATGCGTGAGTAGTTCACCATAGACCTACGGGTCCATAGCTAGTAACTAGATGGCTTCTTCTCTCTCTTGGATCTTCAATACAAAGTTCTCCATGATCTTCATGGAGATCTATCTGATGTAATCTTCTTTCGCGGTGTGTTTGTCGAGATCCGATGAATTGTGGATTTATGATCATATTATCTATGAACCTTATTTTAGTTTCTTCTGATCTCTCTTATGCATGATTTCATATCCTTGTAATTCTCTTCGAGTTGTGGGTTTTGTCTCGACAACTAGATCTATGAATCTTGCAACGGGAGAAGTGCTTGGTTTTGGGTTCATACCGTGCGGTGACCTCACCAAGTGACAGAAGGTGTAGCGAGGCACGCATCGTGTTGTTGCCATCAAGGGTAAAAAGATGGGGTTTTCATCATTGGTTTGAGATTATCCCTCTACATCATGTCATCTTGCTTAAGGCGTTACTCTGTTCGTCATGTACTCAATACACTAGATGCATGCTGGATAGCGGTCGATGTGTGGAGTAATAGTAGTAGATGCAAAAAGTATCGGTCTACTTGTCTTGGACGTGATGCCTATATGTATGATCATTGCCTTAGATATCGTCCTGACTTTGCGCGGTTCTATCAGTTGCTCGACAGTAATTTGTTCACCCACCGTGATATTTGCTATTTTGAGAGAAGCCTCTAGTGAACCCTATGGCCCCCAGGGTCTACTCCACACCATATTTTCAGCCTTACACTTTTTACTTCGTTGCACTTTCCGCCTTCAGATCACACTTTGCAAACAATCTTGAAGGGATTGATAACCCCTTTGAAGCGTTGGGTGCAAGCTTGTTTGTGTTTGCGCAGGTACTTTGGAATTGACGAGGCCCTCCTTATGGATCGATACCTTGGTTCACAAACTAAGGGAAATAGTTACTGCTCCTGTGCTGCATCACCCTTTCCTCTTCAAGGGAAAAACCGACGCAAACCATAGAAGTAACAAGAAGAATTCCTAAGCGCCAGGGAAGGACTTTTGTTGCCACAGCAATGATGACGATGGCGACGATTTCCCCCTCCGGGAGGGAAGTTTCCCCGGCAGGATCGTCCTGCCGGAGCTCTAGATTGGTTCTGCTCAAGTTCCGCCTCGTGGCGGCGGCGAATCCACGAAAAAGCTCCTCCCTGATTTTTTTGAAGACGAAACCCTTCATATAGCAGAAGAGGGGGCCAGTGGTCCAGCAGGCTGCCCACAAGCCCTCATGGCACGGCCTGGGGGGATGGTCGCGCCGTGCAGGCATGTGGCCACCTGCACGCGCCCCTCTGGCACTTCTTCGGCCCAGTATATTTTATAAATCCGGAAAAAAAATCCTCGTTGATTTTTACGGCGTTTGGAGTTGCGCAGAATAGGTATCTCAACTTTGCTCCACTTTTAGGACAGAATTCCAGCTGCCGGCATTCTCCCTCTTCTTGTAAACCTTGCAAAATAACAAAGAAAAGGCATAAGTATTGTACTGTGAAGTGAAATAACAGCCCAAGAAGCGATACATAACAACATGAAAACATGATGCAAAATGGACGTATCAACTCCCCCAAGCTTAGACCTCGCTTATCCTCAAGCGAAAGCCTAGCTCAATAAATATGTCCACATGTTTAGGGAGAGAGGTGTCGACAAAACAAGATACGAACATGCATGCATCATGATCAGAACATCAATACCAACATATAATCTCTCATGCTAAAGTGATAATTCCTTCACAAACTAAAGCATGGATCAAGAACCTTACCGAGAAGTAACAACCGATAGCCTTTAGTCATTGAAGCAATTACAATTTATCACAACATCAGAAAGAGTCAAATAAGAGCTTGTAAAAGAAACCCACATACTCAATCATTCTTCCATTCTCTACAATTGCTACAACTCACGTGGTACTCATGAGATCAAAGTTTCAGCTGGACACAAAGAAAGATAGGGGCTTATAGTTTCGCCTCCCAACAATTTACCTCAAGGGTAATGTCAACAATAATAATTCATGAATACTTACCTCCAAGTTGACATATGAATATAGATCTTTCCCAAGCATATGACGTTAGCCAAGATAAAGGCGAAATAAGTAATTGGTGAAGATCACCATGACTCTTTCAGGGGAAAAAAGTAAACGTACAAGATAGGCCCTTCGCAGAGGGAAGAAGAGGTTGTCATGCGCTTTTGAGGTTTGGATGCGTGTCCTCTTAGTGCGGAGGAATGTCACTTTATATTGCCTCCTGTGATAAAGAACTTTATTATGTAGTCTGTCGCTTTTATGTCTTCCTCATAACAGGTTCGTACAAAGCTTATTTTCCACACACTAATATATCATACATATTAGAGAGCAATTTTTATTGCTTGCACCGATGACAACTTACTTGAAGGATCTTATTCAATCCATAGGTAGGTATGGTGGACACTCATGGAAAAACTGGGTTGATGGTTTATGGATGCACAAGTAGTATCTCTACTTAGTGCGGGAAGTTTGGCTAAAGTGAGGTGGAAGCAATTGTCACATGGTAAGGGATCTCTAATCATATAACATTGTTCGGAGCCAAGCTAACACAATTCATTATGTTGTCTTCCTTGTCCAACATCTACTTCTAGGCATGCAATAGTTTGGTGAGTGTTCACAATCATAGATGGTGTCAGAGATGATATATTTATATGTGAACCTCCCCTTCTTTATCACTTCCTATTAATTGCAAAAACGACCAAGGTCTACGTTTGTCTACCCTCAACAAGTTTCAATCATCATTCTTTTTATATGTGAAACCATCACTTCCCATAAGATCATTACATGATCTTTGATGCTTTTGTTCTATTCTCACTCTTTTGATCATGGCAAGAGGCAAAGCCCTTCAACTAAGACACTCTTTATTATATGGCTCACGAGCTCGAATAAATTGGGGGTGACACAAAGCAAAACTCAAGACTAAAACAATAAGACTTTTCATCTACTAGAGAAAGAGATAACTGAAAAGGAAAACTAAAACAAAGGTAAAGGCAAAAGATGTGATGGTGATACGATACTGAGGAAACTCCCCCAAGCTTGGCACAAGCCAAGGGGATTGCCCATACCCATGTTGAGTTGTCTTCCTTTGGTGGTGATGGTGGAATTGTTGCAACATGATGAGTTTGATCCTCCGTCTTCCAAGGCATAGGAGCTCCATCATGGAAAGATGAACGAGTCTCCAGAATCCTCAAATCTGCAGGCAACCGTATTGATTTAAGTTTATACTCATACTCACAGTTTTGGTTCTGCAGGTCATAGATCTGAGACTGGGGTTGATCAATCCTGTCATAGAGCTTGGAGAGGTGCTTCCCAATGTCATTGGCATCAATCTTGTGCTTGTTGGTGAACTCCGTGATCATCATGTGGTTGGCGTTGAGTCCACGCTCCACCATCCCTTGGCACTTGAAAACTTGTTGCTCCATTGCTTCGAGCCTCGTCTCCACGCTTCCGGTCTTCTTATGCTCCTCAACATCACGGATGTGCAACATCCCCTCGCGCACCTCGATAGATTGAGGGTGTTGCAGCACTCCCGTGAGGTAGGGATTGATGACCTTCTCGAAGATCTTGTCCTTCGGAGCTTTTGGGGAAGTCATAGTGATATAGATCTGCAACAGAAACTGGCTCAAAATGAAAAACAGAAGAAATCTGCGTGATGCAGGGGTCAGACCAGACGGGAGTACATATAATGATTTTTTCATACCAGAAGGAGTACCCCGCATGAAAACGGAGTCGAGGAGGCGCACGAGGTGGCCACAAGCCCTCACGATGCGGCCAGGGGGTGGGCCCGCACCGTGCAGGCTTGTCGCCACCTCGCGCACTTTCCAGACTACTTCCAATTTTTGTATTTTTTCAAATATTCCAAAACGGAGAAATTTTTTGTATTTTTTCAAATATTCCAAAACGGAAAAGTTTAGGACTCTGTTTTCTTACCGAATCAGATATCTCTTCATTTTCAGAGTGTGAAACAGGCTGATAAATATCCCTTAGGTATTCTTCCGGAGTTATGGTATTGACAATATTGCTTTCAACATTTATGGGAGTACCTGAGATATAATGCTTTATTCTCGGCCCATTTACCACTCTCGGACAATTACCTTCCGTGTTGTTGATCTTGATAGCACCGGAACGATATACTTCCTCAACAACATAGGGACTTTCCCATTTAGAGAGAAGCTTGCCTACAAAGAATCTCAAAAAAGAGTTATATAGCAAGACATAATCACCTACATTGAACTCATGCTTTTGTATCCTCTTATCATGCCACCTCTTAACTTTCTCTTTGAACAGCTTGGCATTCTCATATGCCTGAGTTCTCCACTCATCAAGCGAGCTAATATCAAATAACCTCTTCTCACCGGCAAGTTTGAAATCAAAGTTGAGCTCTTTGATTGCCCAATAAGCTTTATGCTCTAGCTCAAGAGGTAAATGACATGCTTTACCGTACACCATTTTGTACCTAGACATGCCCATGGGATTCTAATAGGCAGTTCTATAAGCCCATAGTGCATCATCGAGATTCCTAGACCAATTCTTTCTAGACCTGTTGACAGTCTTTTGCAGAATTATTTTAATCTCTCTATTGCTTAGCTCTACTTGACCACTGGACTGAGGGTGATAGGGAGACGCAATTCTATAGTTGACATTGTACTTAGCAAGCGTTTTACGGAAAGCACCATGAATGAAGTGTGAACCACCGTCGGTCATTAGATATCTAGGGACTCCAAATCTAGGGAAGATAACTTCTTTCAGCATCCTGATAGAGGTGTTATGATCAGCACTACTAGTGAGGTAGCTTCTATCCACTTAGTGATGTAATCAACACCAACTAGGATCTGAGTATACCCGTTGGATTTTGGAAAAGGTCCCATATAATCAAAGCCCCAGACATCAAATGGTTCAATGACAAGTGAATAGTTCATAGGCATTTCCTGACGTTTGCTTATATTACCTATTCTTTGACATTCGTCACAAGACAAGATAAACTTACGAGCATCCTTGAAGAGAGTGGGCCAATAGAAACCTGATTGCAATACCTTGTGTGCAGTTCTATCTCCCGCATGGTGTCCTCCGTAGGCCTCGGAGTGACACTTCTGTAGGATCTATCCCTGTTCATGTTCAGGTACACAACGTCTAATAACACCATCTACTCCTTCCTTATAAAAGGTGAGGATCATCCCAAAAGTAGTGTCTCAAGTCAAATAAGAATTTCTTCTTTTGCTGGTATGTGAAACTAGGTGGTATGTATTTGGCAACGATGTAGTTTGCATAATCAGCATACCACGGTGCACTACGTGACGCATTGATGACATTCAATTGCTCATCGGGAAAGCTGTCATAAATAGGTTGTGGGTCATCAAGAATATTCTCCAACCTAGACAAGGTATCTGCTACTGGGTTATCAGCACCCTTCCTGTAAACAACGTGCAAATCAAATTCTTGTAGCAAGAGAACCCATCTAATAAGTCTAGGTTTAGCGTCCTTCTTCCACATGAGGTACTTAATAGCAGCATGATCAGTGTGAATAGTGACTTTGGAATCAACTATGTAAGACCTGAACTTTTCACATGCAAACATGACTGCTACAAATTCCTTCTCTGTAGTAGCATCGTTTCTCTGGGTACTGTCTAGAGTTTTACTAGCATAGTGAATAATATTCAACTTCTTATCAACTCTTTGCCCTAGAACAGCACCAACATCATAATCACTAGCATCACACATGATTTCAAAAGGTAAGTTCCAGTCAGATGGTTGAACAATAGGTGGAGTTATCAAAGCCCTCTTAAGTATTTCGATGGCTTCCTCACAATCATCGTAAAAAACAAAAGGAATATCCTTTTGCAAGAGATTGGTAAGAGGCCTAGAAATCTTAGAGAAGTCTTTAATGAACCTTCTATAGAAACCAACATGACCAAGGAAACTTCTTATACCTTTGATATCTGTGGGGTATGGCATTTTCTCGATTGCATCAACCTTAGCCTTATCGACTTCAATACCTCTTTCAGAAATTTTATGTCCTAAGACGATGCCTTCATTAACCATAAAGTGGCACTTCTCCCAAATCAAGACAAGATTGGTGTCTTTACATCTCTGTAAGACTCGATCAAGGTTGCTGAGGCAATCATCAAAAGAAGACCCGTAAACAGAAAAGTCATCCATGAAAACCTCGACAATCTTTTCACAAAAGTCACAGAATATATCCATCATACATCTTTGAAAGGTGGCAGGTGCATTACATAAGCCAAAAGGCATACCTCTATAGGCAAAGGTACCGAAAGGGCAGGTGAAAGTGGTTTTCTCCTTATCAGATTGTGCAACTGGTATTAGGGAGAAACGAGAATAACCGTCTATATAGCAGAAGTGTGTGTGTTTGGACAACCTTTCTAGCATTTGGTCGATAAAAGGCAAAGGGTAATGATTTTTCCTAGTGGCTTTATTCAGTTTCCTAAAATAGATCACCATCCTATAGCCAGTAATAATCCTCTGTGCGATCAATTCATCGTTATCATTAGGGACAACGGTAATGCCTCCCTTCTTAGGGACGCAGTGCACCGGACTCACCCAATCGCTATGAGCAACATGATAGATAATACCCGCTTCCAGGAGCTTTAGTATTTCTTTTCATACTACTTCTTTCATCTTAGGATTTAATCTCCTTTGATGATCCGCAACTGGTTTGAAATCAGGATCAGTTTTGATCTTGTGCTGGCATAGAGTGGGACTAATGCCCTTAAGATCATCAAGAGTATATCCTATAGCAGCACGGTGCTTCCTCAGAGTTTTTAGCAACTTCTTTTCTTCATGCTCTGAGAGGATAGCACTAATAATAACAGGATATATCTCCTTTTCATCAAGATAAGCCTACTTAAGAGTATCAGGCAACTGTTTAAGCATGATACCAGGATCACCCTTTGGTGGGGGTGGATTCCCAAGCAGTTCAACAGGCAAGTTATTCTTAAGAATATGATATTGTTCTAAGACAACTCTATCTATCTCATCCCTTTCATCCATATGCATATTATTTCCATCCTCAAGAAAGTATTGCTCTAAGGGATCAGTAGAAGGCACGGCAATAGCAGCTAAGGCAATAGTTTCATCCTTACTAGGCAACTCCTTTTCATGAGATTGTCTACCAAACTTGGAGAAATTGAACTCATCTGACACACCTTCAAAGCCAATAGTGACAGTTTGCTTCTCACAATCAATATGAGCATTGACGGTATTGAGGAAGGGTCTGCCAAATATGATGGGACAAAAGCTATCTTGTGCGGTAGCAAGAACGAGGAAATCAGCAGGATACTTCGTTTTACCACACAAGACTTCAACATCCCTAACAATTCCCACTGGGCAGATAGTATTTCTATTGGCAAGCTGAATAGTGACATCAATAGGCTCTATCTCAACATGTGCAATCTCATCTTTGATTTCATCATATAAGGGTTGAGTTATTGCACTAACACTAGCACCCACGTCACATAAACCATGATAACAATGACCTCCTATCTTAATAGAAACCACACGCATGCGAACAACATGCCTATGTTTATCTCTAGCGCGAGGCTTAGCAATTCTAGCAGCATCTTCACACAAGTGAATATTATGTCCCTCAACATCGTTGGACAGAAGATCTTTGATAATAGCAATGCTAGGTTCAACTTTAATTTTCTCACGGGGTGTAGGTGTTCTAATATAGCCTCCATGTATCACAGTTGAAGCTTTAGAATGATCCTTTATCCTAACAGGGAAAGGTGGTTTCTCAATGTAAGCACTGGGAACCACATGATCATTATAGGCAATGACTTAATCTTCAACTGGAGTGGGTTTAACTACATTGACTTCTAAAGGAGGATGATATTTAAACCACTTCTCTTTGGGGAGATCAATATGAGCAACAAAGGATTCACAAAATGAAGCTACTATCTCAGAGTCAAGTCCATACTTAGCGCTAAAGTCACAAAAAGTATTTGTCTCAACAAAGGATTTAACGCAATCAAACGTGAAATTCATACCTGACTCCTTACCTTCTTCAAGCTCCCAATCTTCAGAGTTGCGTTTAATTCTCTCCAATAAATTCCATTTGAAGTCAATATCTCTCTTCATAAAAGAACCGGTACAAGAAGTGTCAAGCATGGCGCGATCATCATGAGAAAACCGAGCATAGAAGTTCTGAATGATAATTTCTCTCGAGAGCTCATGATTGGGGCTTGAATATATCATTTATTTAAGCCTCCCCCAAGCTTGAGCCATGCTTTCTCTTTCACGAGACCAAAAATTATAAATATAATTCCGATCACGATGTACTAAATGCATAGGATAAAACTTTTGATGAAATTCCAATTTCAACCGATTGTAGTCCCATGATCCAGTATCATCACATAGCCTATACCATGTCAACGCCTTATCCTTCAAAGATAAAGAAAAGACCTTCTTATTGACCTCATCCTCAGGCAAACCTGCAAGATTAAATAAACCACAAACTTCATCTACATAGATTAGATGCAAGTCTGGAAGTGATGTTCCATCTCTTGTAAAAGGATTAGCCAGCAGTTTCTCAAGCATACGTGAAGGGAATTCAAAGAAAATATTTTCAATAGGTGCAGCAGGTTGAGGAGAAACTCTTTGTGCTTCCGTTCGAGGTGAAGATACCCCGAACAAGCCCCACAAAGGATTAGTATCCATATTGAAAAGTGACAAGAAATTTCAGCACACTATATGAATGTTTCCTTACCAAGTTCCACTTACCAAAGGCGCTTCACTCCCCGGCAACGGCGCCAGAAAAGAGTCTTGATGACCCACAAGTATAGGGGATCAATCGTAGTCCTTTCGATAAGTAAGAGTGTCGAAACCAATGTGGAGCAGAAGGATCTAACAAGTGGTTTTCAGCAAGGTAAAATCTGCACGCACTGAAATTGTCGGTTACAAGTGATTGTGTGGTGAGATGATTCGTAGCAAGCAACAAGTAACAAAAGTAGCAAGGGTTCAGCAAAGTGGCCCAATCTCTTTTGTAGCAAGGGACAAGCCTGGAGAAAGTCTTATAGGAGGAAAAACGCTCCCGAGGACACACGGGAATTTCTGTCATGCTAGTTTTCATCATGTTCATATGATTCGCGTTCGTTACTTTGATAGTTTGATATGTGGGTGTACCGTTGCTTGGGTACTGCCCTTACTTGGACAAGCATCCCACTTATGATTAACCCCTCTCGCAAGCATCCACAACTACGAAAGAAGAATTAAGACAAAGTCTAACCATAGAATTAAACTAGTGGATCCAAATCAGCCCCTTACGAAGCACCGCATAAAATAGCACTACTGAAATTCAGAAATTTGCCGTCTGCCAAAGGGGGGAACCACGGACGGCAAAGGCTTTACCGTCGGTCAGCACACGGCAAAAAAAATCCGGTGAAGAGGTTCTTTTCCGTTTGCTTTTCTAAAGCGGACGGCAAAGAATCTTTGCCATGAGGGGGCAGACGGCAAATTAAATGGGACGGCACATACTGCAACGGCCCCATTAAGTGTTAACGGCAGGCCTCCTCTCTTTGCCGTCTGCCATCCCCCTTTGCCATGTGGGGGCAAACGACAAAGGGGGGAACCAGCCCGCTCTCTCTCCCCTCTTTGCCGTCTGCCATCCCCCCTTTGCCATGTGGGGGCAGACGGCAAAGAGGGGAGAGAGAGGGGACTGATTCCCCCCTTTGCCATGTGGGGGCAGACGGCAAAGGGGGGAACCAGCCCCCTCTCTCTCCCCTCTTTGCCGTCTGCCATCCCCCCTTTGCCATGTGGGGGCACACGACAAAGGGGGGAACCAGCCCCTTTTTAATTTATTTTTTATTATATCCAATATTTTTAACAATAATCAGGATATATATATATATATATTTGACATAAATAATTTCTTTCCGTACTCATAACCATATTAAAATAACTCTCATCCATAGTGCATACATATTATGCAAGTTGCATCCGTACCAAACCATATATTACACCAGTTTCATCCACATGCATACAAAGTTTCATATATATCCATATACTACAATAGTTTCAATACAAGCCATGGTACAAAAAATCATCTTCAAGCTTTCCATCAATATAATCCAAGCTTCCCGGGAAGTGAATGTAATCTGCAAAATAACAAATAAGAAAGTTAGAAGAATAATACAAGATGAAGAAGTGTATATAGGTTATTTCGGAGAGAAATTAGCTAAGTATAGTCCATTTAGGAGCTAACTAAGCTAATTATGTCATTTAGGTGGAACCCAAGCTAACTATAGGTCGTTTCGGAGCTAACTTGGGTAAAATAGGTCATTCCGAAGCAAACTATGCTTATTAAGCCATTTTGGATCTAGCTAGCTAATTATAGGCCATTTAATACCTAAGTTAGGGGGAATAGGTCATCTTGCAGCTACGTGAGCCTTATTATGTCATTTAGGAGAGAACTTAGCTAACTATAGGTCATTTTTTATTAAATAGGTCATTTTGGAGCTGACTAAGCTAATTATGTCATTTTGTAGGATAATTAGCCAATTTAGCCTTTCTTGGATGAGTCTAAGCTACCTAGAAGAAGAGAAAGAGAAGAAGAAGTAAAAGAAGGAGGAGGAGGAGGAGGAGGAGGAGGAGAAGGAGAAGGAGGAAGAAGGAGGAAGAAGAAGGAGAAGGAGGAGCTCCTTCTCCTTCTTCTCCTCCTTCTTCTCCTTCTTCTTATCCTCCTCCTTCTCTTCTTCTTCTTCTCTTCTTCTTCTTCTTCCTTCCTTTCATTTTTCCTCTTTCTTCTCCTCTTTCTTCTCCTCTTGTCCCCTTCTTTGGGATAAATTAGCTAAGAATGCCTTTTTGGAGCTAATTATGTCATTTCGAGTATAATTAGCTAAGTATAGGTCATGTTTTATTTAATAGACCATTTAGGAGCTAACTAAGCTAATTATGTCACTTAGGTGGAATCCTAGCTAACTATAGGTCGTTTGAGAGCTAACTTGGGTAAAATAGGTCATTCCGGAACAAACTATGCTTATTAAGACATTTTGGATCTAGCTAGGCTAATTATAAGCCATTTAATACCTAAGTTAGGGGGAATAGGTCATCTGGCAGCTAAGTAAGCCTTATTATGTCATTTAGGAGGGAACATAGCTAACTATAGGTCATTTTTTATTAAATAGGTCATTTTGGAGCTAACTAAGGTAATCATGTCATTTCGTAGGATAATTAGCCAATTTAGCCTTTCTTGGATGAGTCTCAGCCACGTAGAAGAACAGAAAGAGAAGAAGAAGTAAAAGAAGGAGGAGGAGGAGGAGGAGGAGAAGGAGAAGGAAGAGGAGAAGAAGAAGAAAAGAAGAAGGAGAAGGAGAAGGAGAAGGAGGAAGAAGGAGGAAGAAGAAGGAGAAGGAGGATCTCCTTCTCCTTCTTCTCCTCCTTCTTCTCCTTCTTCTTATCCTCCTCCTTCTCCTTCTTCTTCTTCTCTTCTTCTTCTTCTTCCTTCCTTTCATTTTTCCTCTTTCTTCTCCTCTTTTCCCCTTCTTCGGGCTAAATTAGCTAAAAATGCCTTTTTGGAGCTAATTATGTCATTTCGAGGATAATTAGCTAAGTATGGGTCATGTTTTATTAAATAGACCATTTAGGAGCTAACTAAGCTAATTATGTCATTTAGGTGGAACCCTAGCTAACTATAGGTCGTTTGGGAGCTAACTTGGGTAAAATAGGTCATTCCGGAGAAAACTATGCTTATTAAGCCATTTTGGATCTAGCTAGGCTAATTATAGGCCATTTAATACCTAAGTTAGGGGGAATAGGTCATCTTGCTGCTACGTAAGCCTTATTATGTCATTTAGGAGAGAACTTAGCTAACTATAGGTCATTTTTTTATTAAATAGGTCATTTTGGAGCTAACTAAGCTAATTATCTCATTTTGTAGGATAATTAGCCAATTTAGCCTTTCTTGGATGAGTCTAAGCTACGTAGAAGAAGAGAACGAGAAGAAGAAGTAAAAGAAGGAGGAGGAGGAGGAGAAGGAGAAGGAGAAGGAGGAGGAGGAGAAGGAGAAGGAAGAGGAGAAGAAGAAGAAAAGAAGAAGGAGAAGGACAAGGAGAAGGAGGAAGAAGGAGGAAGAATAAGGAGAAGGAGGAGCTCCTTCTCCTTCTTCTCCTCCTTCTCCTTCTTCTTATCCTACTCCTTCTCCTTCTTCTTCTTATCTTCTTCTTCTTCTTCCTTCCTTCCATTTTTCCTCTTTCTTCTCCTCTTGTCCCCTTCTTCGGGCTAAATTGGCTAAGAATGCCTTTTTGGAGCTAATTATGTCATTTCGATGATAATTAGCTAAGTATAGGTCATGTTTTATTAAATAGACCATTTAGGAGCTAAGTAAGCTAATTATGTCATTTAGGTGGAACCCTAGCTAACTATAGGTCATTTTGGAGCTAACTTGGGTAAAATAGGTCATTCCGGAGCAAACTATGTTTATTAAGCCATTTTGGATCTTGCTAGGCTAATTATAGGCCATTTAATACCTAAGTTAGGGGGAATAGGTCATCTTGCAGCTACGTATGCCTTATTATGTCATTTAGGAGAGAACTTAGCTAACTATAGGTCATTTTTTATTAAATAGGTTATTTTGGAGCTAACTAAGCTAATTATGTCATTTCGTAGGATAATTAGCCAATTTAGCCTTTCTTGGATGAGTCTAAACTACGTAGAAGAATAGAAAGAGAAGAAGAAGTAAAAGAAGGAGGAGGAGGAGGAGGAGCCGAAGGAGAAGGAAGAGGAGAAGAAGAAGAAAAGAAGAAGGAGAAGGAGAAGGAGGAAGAAGGAGGAAGAAGAAAGAGAAGGAGAAGCTCCTTCTCCTTCTTCTCCTCCTTCTTCTTCTTCTTCTTATCCTCCTCCTTCTCTTCTTCTTCTTCTTCCTTCCTTTCATTTTTCCTCTTTCTTCTCCTCTTGTCCCCTTCTTCGGGCTAAATGAGCTAAGAATGCCTTTTTGGAGCTAATTATGTCATTTCGAGGATAATTAGCTAAGTATAGGTCATGTTTTATTAAATTGACCATTTTGGAGCTAACTAAGCTAATTATGTCATTTAGGTGGAACCTAGATAACTATAGGTCGTTTCGGAGCTAACTTGGGTAAAATAGGTCATTCCGGAGCAAACTATGCTTATTAAGCCATTTTGGATCTAGCTAGGCTAATTATAGTCCATTTAATACCTTAGTTAGGGGGAATAGGTCATCTTGCAGCTACGTAAGCCTTATTATGTCATTTAGGAGAGAACTTAGCTAACTATAGGTCATTGTTTATTAAATAGGTCATTTTGGAGCTAACTAAGCTAATTATGTCATTTCATAGGATAATTATCCAATTTAGCCTTTCTTGGATGAGTCTAAGATACGTAAAAGAAGAGAAAGAGAAGAAGAAGTAAAAGAAGGAGGAGGAGGAGGAGGAGAAGGAGAAGTAAGAGGAGAAGAAGAAGAAAAGAAGAAGGAGAAGGAGAAGCAGGAAGAAGAAGGAGAAGGAGGAGCTCCTTCTCCTTCTTCTCCTCCTTCTTCTCCTTCTTCTTATCCTCCTTCTTCTCTTCTTCTTCTTCTTCTCTTCTTCTTCTTCCTTCCTTTCATTTTTCCTCTTTCTTCTCCTCTTGTCCCCTTCTTCGGGCTAAATTATCTAATAATGCCTTTTTGGAGCTAATTATGTCATTTTGAGGATAATTAGGTAAGTATAGGTCATGTTTTATTAAATATACCATTTTGGAGCTAACTAAGCTAATTATGTCATTTAGGTGGAAGCCTAGATAACTATAGGCTGTTTCGGAGCTAACTTGGGTAAAATAGGTCATTCCGGAACAAACTATGCTTATTAAGCCATTTTGGATCTAGCTAGGCTAATTATAGGCCATTTAATACCTAAGTTAGGGGGAATAGGTCATCTTGCAGCTACGTAAGCCTTATTATGTCATTTAGGAGAGAACTTAGCTAACTATAGGTCATTTTTTATTAAATAGGTCATTTTGGAGCTAACTAAGCTAATTATGTCATTTCGTAGGATAATTAGCCAATTTAGCCTTTCTTGGATGAGTCTAAGCTACGTAGAAGAAGAGAAAGAGAAGAAGAATTAAAAGAAGGAGGAGGAGAAGGAGGAGGAGGAGGAGAAGGAGAGGGAAGAGGAGAATAAGAAGAAAAGAAGGAGGAGGAGAAGGAGGAATAAGGAGGAAGAAGAAGGCGAAGGAGGAGCTCCTTCTCCTTCTTCTCCTCCTTCTTCTCCTTCTTCTTATCCTCCTCCTTCTCCTTCTTCTTCTTCCCTTCTTCTTCTTCTTCCTTGCTTTCATTTTTCCTCTTTCTTCTCCTCTTGTCCCCTTCTTCGGGCTAAATTGGCTAACAATGCCTTTTTGGAGCTAATTATGTCATTTCGAGGATAATTAGCTAAGTATAGGTCATGTTTTATGAAATAGACCATTTTGGAGCTAACTAAGCTAATTATGTCATTTAGGTGGAACCCTAGCTAACTATAGGTCGTTTCGGAGCTAACTTGGGTAAAATAGGTCATTCCGGAGAAAACTATGCTTATTAAGCCATTTTGGATCTAGCTAGGCTAATTATAGGCTATTTAATACCTAAGTTAGGGGGAATAGGTCATCTTGCAGCTACCTAAGCCTTATTATGTCATTTAGGAGAGAACTTAGCTAACTATAGGTCATTTTTTATTAAATAGGTCATTTTGGAGCTAATTAAGCTAATTATCTCATTTTGTAAGATAATTAGCCAATTTAGCCATTTTGGAGCTAACTAAGCTAATTATGTCATTTAGATGGAAGTCTAGCTATTTTTTTATTAAAACACTAGAAATAACATACCATTATCGTCATCACGGCGGTGAAGCACGGTGGCTCTGGCTTGTTTTACCTGGAGAAGGCTACCCTGGAGAAGGCTCCACTGTAGAAGGGTCGTGCGATGCGTTTCGGGAGATATTCTGCACCAAACATCGTTTGCAATGTGTCGTTAGCATGAGGACACTCTTAAGATCACTGCACTGAAATGAAACTCACCGTCCGCGCCACGTTAATGACTGGCATCGGCGGAGGGACTTGGCCGCTCTTCTCGCACATAGACTGTACATTTGGTTTCGACAAGTCAAACTTTTTATTTATTAATGAAACGGACATTCAAATGCAAGATTTGAAATAACATGAAGAAGAAACTTACCGCCATAGCCACCTGCATTGCCTCTTTCTCTTTCTGAATAGCAGCCTGCAACACAACTCATTGTTAGCAATGTAACCATATTGGTTCCAACGCACAACATAATGCGGAAAGATAGTTGAGTCCATTAAACTAACCTTGATGGCGAGCTCGACTGGCCGTGGACGACGTGTTTTCTCCAGACAAGAGCTCGTTTGGCGTGCCTTTATCTGCCGGAGAGTGCTAGGACAACGTATAAGGTCGTCTCCAATGGCGATCGAGCCATAGGGCCTCCCGTTGCTAGCTATCATCACCAGCTCTGGATCAATAGGCCCCTCGCTCGGGTTAAAGTCCTCCCCTTTCCTCGCCTTCCCGTGATCTCTGTACTTCACGAGCTTGTGGTGGGAGGAGATGTTGGTGAAGTTTTCTGGATGCTCGAGGTCAGACTCAGAGAATGCCTTGACCTTCTTGTACGAGGCAGTATGGGCCATCGCATACAGGTCGTACATCTGTGGCACCTCCATCTTATTGTGACGCTCCTAAAAGAGAGAGACAGGAAAATTGTATTAGTGAAGGGCTCAAGATAGCATTAAGAATGAATTGCATGAGGCATGAAGCAAACCACATACCCAGTTCTCGCCAAATTGCATTAAGTTGACGCTCCCTTGATGGTGTGGCACACCAACCATTTTGGCACGCCTCTCCTTGGCGTTTTTGTGGCTAGCCTCCCACGTTACGGAATACCACTAAACCACCAAGGCCTCCCAACAATCCATATTATGCACACACCATCTCGGGGGCACCTAAGTTAATAAAGAGAAATTTGAGCGCGTAAGAACCACATCAAGGAAACTAACTAAAGCCTTAATAATATGTAATTACCTTCATGTAATGCTCCTTCTCCATCTTAGCATCACGACACTTTGCCTTGTCAATCCTAATACGCCGCGTGGCATAGTAGTCTCGAACAGCGTGCACTCGAGCCTCGTGCCGAAAGTTTTGAAGTAGGCTGCGACATTCGGTTTCGATAACTTTTATCGCGTCCTCCTCGTATCCCTCCTCACACCTGTAGTAGGTCTGCAAACGAGACAACACCAATTAGTACAATAAATAGCTATGGTTGATTTATAATTGTGTGAAGGAGAAATTACCCAGAACTTTCGGATCACCATGTCCGCCCTCATGTCGCACAAAACACCATCGATCTCCACCTCCGACGGGGCCGGGGCACCCAAGTAGTGCTCCCAGGTCATTCCTACCTCTCGCTCCCGACCGGGCAACGTAACAAACCCTGGGAAGTTTTTACGGCAAAGCACACCAAGGACGCTGTTGGGCTTGCAGACACCCTTGGCAACAATCCAACCCCTACAGTATGACAAATTAAAGCCAGAACATTAGATATTTGAGAAAACGCGAAGGCAAAAGGTTAAATAAGAGTAAATTAACTTACTTGTCCCCATTTGGCCTAATCGACCACCTCTGCTCGGGGGTCGCCGGCACGAGCGGGAGCCCCAAACTACCACGCCGGTAGACGGTAGCCCCCTCACCCAGCTCCTCGTCGCTACCAGCATGGCCACTTGGCTCAGCCCAGGTATCCCACTGGGTCTCTTGGGACGTACCCTCATCCCTGCTTTGCTCCGGAGTCACCTGGAATGAAGCCTCTGGGACACGAGTCTCGTGGGTCGAAGGCTCGTCCACCTGAGGCTCATCGACCCGAGGCTCGTGAACTGGAGACCGTGTAGCCTCCACCTCAGACGAATCCACCCTAGAAGTCCTGTGCTTAGGTGAATCAGCTTGGGGTGGTGGCGGAGACCGTGTAGCCGCCACCTCAGAAGGCATGGCAGCCACCGCCCTACCTCTCCCGCGGCCACGTGTACCTTTAGTACAACATAAATACCAACATGAGTAATAAAATGTATATAAATACCAATATGCATACAACATGAGTACAACATAAATACCAACATGAATACAACGTGTACCTTTAGTACCTCTCGGCTTTGCGGGGGGTCGACCTCCTCTCACGGGGGGCACTCCTTGCAGAGTAGAGAGCAACGCTCTCCGAAGAGGCGAGGCAGGAATGAAAGTATCCATCCCATCACCCGCCGACGAAGAAGGAGCCGCGGAGTGCTTAAGACCCTTTCCCACCATCTTTCAACACCTGTCATGACAAAGAGTAAATGAAATTAGTACAACATAAAGACCAACATGAGTAATAAAATGTGTATAATTTAAGTGTATCATCATCATAAATACCAACATGACTAATAAAAGTTGAATACCAAACATGAACTCAAAATTTATATATAGTATAATAGTTGAATACCTGACATGAACTAATAACAATTGAGCTCGTCTATATATGCTTCGAGGTCAATAAATGCATCATGATCATCACTATCATCAATAAATGCATCATAATCATCACTATCACGAAGAAAATGTGGAAGGCCACCATTATGTAATCGGCCAAGAAGTGACAGGTCATCTGCAGCAGTAACGTCTTCTTCTTCCAGCTCTTCCTGTTCGGGCTCAGGGGTTAAGACGGATTCACTGTCGCTGTCTACTTCAATGTTCTGGGGTGAAGTAGAGCGTTTCTTGAAACGTTTCTTGAACATAGTGTTTCTTGGAAGAATTCTCCTTCATATGTCTCTGGGTTAATGTGAGGTTCGTAATCCTCTTCATTGAGGGTAGGTGGTCTAAAATGTGGTGGCACTTCATAAACGAGATCCCAACCTTTGAGATTTGGATCAGTTTGACAGGCCCACGGTAGATAGAAAACTTGTGTCGCCTGTTGAGCCGTAATATAGACATCGGGAACATCTAAGTGGGTGTTTTGGTTGATTTCGACTAGTCCTATATGTTCATGAGTCCTTCTAGCCTCCCTCGGCTCAAACCAATAACATTTGAAGACTACGACGGTCGGTGGGTTTTCACCATAGAATAGAAGTTCATAAATTGCTTCAACTCTTCCATAATACTCGGTGTCTCCTTCGCCGATAGCAGAGACAGAACAATTTGTAGTCTTTAGGTCGGGCATACATAGCTCTTTGCCAAAGGTACGAAAGTGATACCCGTTGATGTTGTATTTGTCAAATGAACGGACCTTATAGTCAAAACCATTAGCGACTTGTCTCAACTCGGCGTCCATAGACTATGCATCAGCCTACAAGTTTAATATGAAAGAATGGATGCATTAGCCGCAAATTAGACCAAGAAATCAAATGGGCCCTTAATGCTAATTAATTACCCTTTGTTTGAACCAAGAGATGAAACCGGGATAGTTGCCTCCATGCTTTGCGAGAAGCTCATACTCTTCGACGGAATCCTTTTCGATGACCGCTCCATCCGAGAATTCGGTGACGTATCAACTATATCAAATATCCGGGAATAAGAGTATTTCATAGCAATTAGAAGTTGCGGAACAATAAGTTACCGAGAACTTACTCGATGTACGGCCGCACTTCTGTTAGGTTGGTGAAGATATACAAAGAAATGGTCCGCCATTCTTCGACATCCAACGATTTCCCTTTCAAAGCACCGGATGGTGCGAGCTTACCTTTGAATAGGCTGAGGTTGGATCGAACTTTTTTTCAATCGTCATCATTGTACCGAGGCTTCGGATTATGCAAATGATGATTTTTGGCTTCGTAGTGTGCTGTCATGAAGTTTGTTGCCTCCTCAGTAATGAATGCCTCGGCCATCGATGCTTCAATTCTACGTTTATTTTTACACTTAGCTCGAAGCGTCTTCTGCATCCTCTCAGTTGAGTAGCACCATCGATTTTGAACGGGCCCTCCGATTCTTGCCTTGGTCGGGAGATGCAAAATCAAATGTTGCATTGGATTAAAGAAGCCTGGTGGAAAGATCTTTTCTAATTTGCACATCAACTCCGACACCAACTCTTCCATTTCATCTAGCACGCTAGGTGATAGTTCTTTCGCACAAAGAGAACAAAAGAAATAGCTCAGCTCTGCCAGTACTAGCCATTCATCCTCAGGGATAAAGCCACGCAACATCATCGGCATTACCAGCTCAATCCATATGTGCCAATCATGACTCTTGAGTCCAAATATTTTCATTTTGTCAAGACTCGCTCCCCTCTTTAGATTCGCAGCATACACATCGGGGAACATCAACCGCATTTTCACCCACAATAGCATTTCCCTCATAGCTGGCCTTTCAAGATTGAACCATGCCTTTGGCTTCGCTATGCTTTGCTTTCCTTTCCGTTGTCACAAGTTTTGCAACGGTCTATCACATAGAGCCTCCAGGTCGATTCTAGCCTTAGGATTATCTTTTGACTTCCCCTCTATCCCGAACAATGTACCAAAAATGGCCTCCGCCATATTCTTTTCAGTGTGCATCACGTCAATGTTGTGTGGGAAAAGGAGGTCTTTGAAGTAAGGCAGATCCCATAAGCATGACTTGTGAGTCCAGGCATGTTCCGTATTATACCCTTCAAAGTATCCTTGATGCAAAGGATCAGGCCCGAGAGCGTTTAACTGATCAAGGGTCTGTTGGCCTGTCAACGCAGCTGGTGCAGTGTTTTTGACAACTCTACCTTTGATGAAATTCTTCTTGTCTTTTCTCTACTTATGGTCAGGATCCAGGAATTGTCTATGCATGTCGAAGCAAGAATACTTGTGACCAGCCTGCAGCCAACGGAACTGAAGAGCTGCCTTGCATGTGGTGCACGGGAACCTTCAATGCACATACCAGCCAGCGAATAGCGCAAACGCCGGATAATCATGCGTCGAGTACATGTACCACACATGCATTTTGAAATTTGTTTTGGTAGCCGCGTCGTAGGTCTTGATCCCATTATCCGAGGCTTCTTGCAACTCATCTTTAAGCGGCTGAATGTACACATTCATATTCTTCCCCGGATAGTTGGGCCCTAGAATTATCAACGTCAGGAAAATGTTCTTTCTTTTCATAATCTCTCCGGGTGGCAAATTTAGTGGAATGACAAATACAGGCCAACAACTGTATTGTGCTACCGTCATACCATACACATTGATCCCATCCGTGCTGATGGCAGTTCTAGGTTGCCTTGGATCTTCCAATTTATCCTTATCTAATGCATCGAAGTGCCTCCACGCAAAACCATCTGAAGTGTGTACCAGCATCTTGTTCCCATCCGCATCTAGTTCGGTTCTTTTGCCCAATTTGTACCATGTCATCTGTCTGGCCGTCTCTTCGACCATGAAAAGACGTTGAAGTCTTGGTACGATTGGCTGATACCGAAGAACACTAATGGGGATTTTGGTCTGATTCTTCTCACCCATGCCGTTGTCTACCACAATTTACCTGGAAGAATTGCAAATGGGGCAATAGTTCAAGGCCGCATACTCAAGCCTAAATAAGGCACATCCATTCTCACAGGCATGTATATTCTCATAGGGAATCTTAAGTACACGGAGGATTTTCTCTGACTGGTACAGGTTTGCAGGCAGTACATGGCCTTTGGGTAGAAAGCGTCCAAATATCGTCATCATCGCATCGTAGCATTCTCTGCCTAGGTTGAATTGAGCCTTCAGAGCCATTACTTGCGCGATGGCATCCTGCTGACAAAGCTCAGTCTGCTCGTGGAGAGGACGTTTTGAAGACTCCAACATTTCATAGAAGGCCTTTGCAGATTCCTCCATCTCATCGTCCGAATCCCGAGCATCATCAAAGTCTTGCACCATGTCTTCAATCCCGGTACCATGCTCGTCGGTGCAACGACGAATCACCTCAGCTCTGGCACGTTGGTCAGACTCACCATGAAAATTCCACACCGTATAATTAGGCGTAAAACCCCACTTCTGCAGGTGTTTACCCATTTCAAACTATGTCTTCTTTTTCCAGTTGTCGCAGTTGGGACAGGGGCACCATGTTTTTTGCTGGCAAGAAACCTATAGCTAGCAAGTTTCATCGGCACGAAGACCGGGACAGAGCAAATTAAGGGGGTAGGAGGAGAAGTCATTTGTGCTCACCAACAAACACAAGGGCGGAGCTCGTCCAACGCACGTGGAGGTCGTCGAACAACTGCACATTGAAATTCACACGATCAACACAAATACGATGTTTTTATAATTAACATAATCGGAAAATATGTGACCTAACTCATAATTTACAAAACTATGACCTCGTGGGCCTCTGGAAGGCCGAAAAGCACCTTCTCGTTCAACAGAAGGCAGAAGAGGTGTCGGGGGTCGGGGCTTAGTGGCGTCGGGAGTCAGTGCCGTCGAGGGTCGGTGGTGTCGGGTGTCGGTGGCATCGGGGGTCGGGCTGTTAGTGGCGTCGGTTGTCGGGGGTCAGTGGCGTCGGGGGTCGAGGGTCAGTGACGTCGGGGGTCGAGGGTGAGTGATGTCGGGTGTCAGTGGCGTCGGGGGTCGGGGGTTGGTGGCGTCGAGCGTCGGGGGTCGGGAGTCGTGGGCCGAGGGTCTGGGTCGGGGGTCTGTGGCGTCGGGGGTCGAGGGTTAGTGGCGTCGGGGGTCGGGGGTCGGGGGTCGGTGGCGTTGGGGGTCGATGGTCGGGGGTCAGTGGCGTCGGGCGTCAGGGGTCGGGGGTCGAGGGTCAGTTTCGGGGTGCCGGGGTTCCCTTTTCCTCTTCTTTCTTCTTCTCCTCTCTCCTCTTTTTCTTCTTCTTCTTCTTCTTTTCTTCGTCTTCTTCTTATTATTATTCTTCTTCTTTCTTCTCCTCCTCCTCCCCCTCCTCTTTTTCTCCTCCTATGCTTTTTCTTCTTCTTCTTCTTCTTCTTCTTCTTCTTCTTCTTCTTCTTCTTCTTCTTTCTCATCCTCCTCCTCCTCCTCCTCTTCTTCTTCTTCTTCTTCTTCTTCTCCTTCTTCTTTTCGTTCTTCTTCTAATTATTTTCTTCTTTTCCTTTTTTCTTTTTCATTTTTTTCCTTCTGCTTTTCCTCTTTTTTTTCTTCTAAACTAACTAACTACCTAATTAGCCTAATAATCTAACCAAATAAACTAACTAAATTACCCTATATATAATAAAAAACTAACCTAATAAACTAACTAAAGTAATTAACTTTTTTAAAAAGAAAAAGAAGAAGAACTCACTGGTGGGGTGGTGTGGGCGGCGGTGGACGATGGCAAGGGGGGCGGGTGGCGGCGGTGTACGACGGCATGGGGGCCAGGGGGCGCGCGGCAGGGGGCTCGCCGTGGGGGTGGGTCGCCGTGGGGGTGGGTCGCCACGGGGAGGGGCTCTCGTGGGGAGGGTCTCGTGCGGGGGGAGGGGGGCTCGCCGCGGGGGGGGGGGGCTCGCTGCGAGGAGGGGGTCGCCGTGGTGTGAGGGGAGAGAGAGTGGCCGGGGGGAGAGAGAGATAGTGAGCGAGGAGGGGGTTAACAGCCATTATAAGGCGGCCCCTTTGTCCTCCGCCCCCCAACGGCAAAGGGCCCCATGGCAGACGGCAAAGGTCCCCGGACGGCAAAGGCCCCCGGATGTCGGACACTGTAGGCATGGGACCCACCCATCCTCTTTGCCGTCTGCCCTGGGTCTCTTTGCCGTCCGCTGGCAGACGGCAAAGGGCCGACACATGGCAAATAGTATTTTTGCCATGTGTCAGCCCTTTGCCGTCTGCCTTGTGTCAACTGATGGCAAAGAGGTTCTTTGCCATCAGCTAGCAGACGGCAAAGAATTGGCTGACAGAAAAGAACTGGATTCCAATAGTGTAGGGTTTAAGCTTTTGTCACTCTAGCAACCCATCATCTACTTACTACTTCCCAATGCCTTCCTCTAGGCCCAAATAATGGTGAAGTGTTATGTAGTCTACGTTCACATAACACCACTAGAGGAAAAACAACATACAACACATCAAATCACCGAATGAATACCAAATTCACATGACTAATATTAGCATGACTTATCCCATGTCCTCAGGAACAAAAGTAACTACTCACAAAGCATAACCATATTCATGACCAGAGAGGTAATGAATAGCATCAAGGATCTGAACATAAACTCTTCCACCAAGTAATCCAACTAGCATCAACTACAAAGAGTAATCAACACTACTAGCAACCTTACAAGTACCAATCGGAGTCATGAGACGGAGATTGGTTACAAGTGATGAACTAGGGTTTGGAGATGAGATGGTGTTGATGAAGATGTTGATGGTGACGAGTCTCCTCGGATGAGAGGAGTGTTGGTGATGACGATGGCGACGATTTCCCCCTCCGGGAGGAAAGTTTCCCCGGCAGGATCGTCCTGCCGGAGCTCTAGATTGGTTCTGCTCAAGTTCCGCCTCGTGGCGGCGGCGAATCCACGAAAAAGCTCCTCCATGATGTTTTTCCAGACGAAACCCTTCATATATCAGAAAAGGGGTCCAGTGGGCCAGTAGGCTGCCCACAAGCCCTCATGGCGCGACCTGGGGGGTGGTCGCACAGTGCAGGCTTGTGGCCACCTCTCGCACTTCTTCGGCCCAGTATTTTTTATAAATCCAGAAAAAAAATCCTCGTTGATTTTTACGGCGTTTGGAGTTGCGCAGAATAAGTATCTCAAATTTGCTCCACTTTCAGGCCAGAATTCCAGCTGCCGGCATTCTCCCTCTTCATGTAAACCTTGCAAAATAAGAGAGAAAAGGCATAAGTATTGTACCGTGAAGTGAAATAACAGCCCAAGAAGCGATAAATAACAACAATAAAACGTGATGCAAAATGGACGTATCAGTAAGTGACTCCTCCATTGGTCCGATTAGTTTTTGCTCTAGTGCCTTATACTTCGCGTATTTTTGCTGCCTTGGTGACCCTGTTCTTGAGCTTTGCATGCTAATTTTAGCTGGTCCCAAGTAGTTTGGATGCGTAATATGGTCTCTAGGCATTTGTCGGAGTAGTTTCTATGAGTTTTGTTGAGCCTTGTTCACTTTTCCTTAGAGTCACTAAAAATTTCAGAAATATTCAGAGATAGAAAAGGGAAAAGATGAGGAGGTTCTTAAGAGGCTCTTCAAGCCGTGACCCCAAGGATGATGGGAATGAGAAGAAGAAGAAACCCAAGTATCTGGTCCCCCGAGTTGCAGAAGTTTGAGCGTGCGAGTGGCCAAGCGATGTGTTCTTACGCGCCGCCGGACTTTATGAGGACTTTTACTACTTGGTGGAGAACGCAGGCCTTACTGCCTTTGTTGATCGTGTCACTCCAGGATTTTTGCAATGTTTGCAAATTACCTTATGTTCGAGATATTCATGAACCACGTCCATGGGACTTGGAAGCTTTCATCGATACTATTGCTGTAGGAGAAGAGAGAGGAGTGTCTTGCGCTAGAGCTGCTAGCATACATTTTCCCGTGCTTCGGTACTTCTCATTATTTGTGGGAAAATGTTTGATTGGCCGTGGGAAAGCTGGGTCCCTTGCTACTGCAACAAAAGACCTTCCAACGGTGCCAGAAATAGGAGTGTTGCTTGATACTCCTCGGCAACGGCACCAGGAATCCTTCAGCTGTGGCTACGCCTTAAGGGACTTCCTAGGCAAGTATCCAAAGGATTTCCCCCGTGGCCTTGGAGCCTTGCATTGGTGTTCCTTCGAAGCGGAAAGGGTGATGTAGCATAGCGGTGGTAAGTACTTCCCTCAGTTTGAGAACCAAGGTATCAATCCGGCGGAAGAGTATCTCAAGATCATGCACAAACACAAAAGCTTGCACCCAATGCTATGAAGGGGTTGTCAATCCCTTATAGATTGTTTGCCAAGTGAGAACTGAAAGCAACAAAGTAACAAAGCAAAGTAAAAGCGGAGGTGTAAACGATGGATGTGAATAGACCCGGGGGCCGTAGTGTTTACTAGTGGCTTCTCTCATAAAAGCAAGTAGACGGTGGGTGAATAAATTACTGTCGAGCAATTGATAGAACCATGCAAAGTCGTGACGATATCTATGCGATGATTATTTCTATAGACATCACATCCGAAACAAGTAGACTGATACTTTCTGCATCTACTACTATCACTCCACACGTCGACCGCTATCCAGCATGCATCTAGTGTATTAAGTCCATAAGAACAGAGTAACGCCTTAAGCAAGATGACATGATGTAGAGGGATAATCTCAAACCAATGATAAAACCCCCATATTTTTACCCTTGATGGCAACTACTTGATGTGTGCCTTGCTGGCCCTACTGTCACTGGGAAACGTCACCACATGGCAGAACCCAAAACCAAGAACTTCTCCCATTCCAAGAATCATAGATCTAGTTGGCCAAACAAAACCCAAGACTCGGAGAGACTTACAAGGTTATAAAATCATGCATATAAGAAATCAGCAAAGACTCAAATATATATCATAGATAATTTAATCACAAATCCAGAATTCATCGGATCTCGACAAACACACCGCCAAAGAAGATTACATCGAATAGATCTCCATGAAGATCATGGAGAACTTTGTATTGAAGATCCAAGAGTGAGAAGAAGCCATCTAGCTACTAACTACGGACCCATAGGTCTGAAGTGAACTACTCACGAGTCATTGGAGGGGCGATGATGATGATGAAGAAGCCCTCCAACTCCAAAGTCCCCTCCGGCAGGGCGCCCGGAAGGGTCTCCAGATGAGATCTTGCGGAAACGGAAGCTTGTGGCGGCGGAAAACTATTTTCGAGGCTCCCCTGATTTTTTGCGGAATATTTGGGAATTTATAGGCCAAAGACCTAGGTCAGGGGGCGGCCATGTAGGCCACAAGCCTGCCCACCGCCGCCTCCCCCCTTGGTGGCAGAGTGGGGGCTTGTGGGCTACCTGGAGTCCACCTGGCTTGGCCCAAAAGCCCCCTGGTCTTCTTCCGTTCGGGAAAAAATCATTTCGGTGTTTTTCTTCCGTTTGGACTCCGTTCCAAAATCAGATCCGAAAAGAGTCAAAAACACGGAAAAAATAGGAACTGGCACTTGGCACTGAATCAATAAGTTAGTCCCAAAAAAGATATAAAAGGTACATAAAACAACCAAAGAAGACAAGATAAGAGCGTGAAACCATCAAAAATTATAGATACGTTTGAGATGTATCATCCCTTAGCTCCCCAGATCTTGCGGTCTTGCACGAAGCCCTTTATAATGATAAAACTTATAGCGTGGGCGCTATAGTAGCTCAACGGTTGCACACGAACCGTTCTAAAGGCATTGTCTATGGAGGTATCTATGCTACTGGTCTTGCTAGACATCTTGAGATACCCATTAGACTGGACGAGGAAGAAGAGATTCTTCTTCCTAAGAGATATCTAGATTATGATAGCATGGTTCGCCATGACTTTCTTGATAGAGATATAAATAGAAGGATGATTTATAACCTTGTATTTAGTCAGGGTACTCGTGACACTATTACTTTGCCTGCTCCTTCTTTGTTCATTCTTCATGCAGGCAGGTACACCATTATGCCCTCGGACATCTATGCATATTGGGGCATAGCCCAACCACAGCTACCCGTGCCTGAGCCACCAGTCGAGTACCAGATGCCAGTTTATCAGCGGGAGCGAGAGGAGGTCACACAGCAGTGGCATCCTGAGTCCACTCCGAGTACCCCGGAGCTGGTTATTTCCCTCCTTGGGAGTAGACCAACTTAGGCCAAAAGCCTAAGCTTGGGGGAGTACGTGTTTCTCACCGACTTTATATTCTTGCTTATGCTTTCACTTTGTTAGTCGGTGTTCACACTTTTCCACTGTATCATCCATGCTAGTTTATTTTCTTTTTCTCGTTTTCTTTTCGTGTGTTTGTCTAGTTTGAGAAAAACCAAAAAGATTTTCTTGTTCTTGTTTTTCTTGTTGGGAGCTTTCCCGTGTAAATAGTTTTCTGTTTCTTTGGGTCAAGGTAGAAGACCATGGTTACAATGCTTAGTGGCTCTCGCATGCATATCTGTTTATCTGTCAAAGAGGCATATTACTTTGTCTTCTCCTTTGTGTTTGCCTACAGATTCCAGCATAGTCCAATGCACGAGCACTCTTATTATTGTTCACATTGTTCGGTCGTGCAAGTGAAAGCAATAATGACGATATATGATGAAGTGACTAAGCCTGGAAAAGCTGGTATGAACTTAGCTCGTCGTTTTTGTAAATATGACTAGCTCATTGTTCCTAATTTAGATTTGTTGTGAGAGAATCATGTTTTCAATGACAACTTAGAGATCATAGTTTCTGATGCCATGCTTAATTAGCTAGGAGCTTATAATGGTTTGTCTTGGATGCCATCATGAATCTTGAGATGACTATGATGTAGTATGAGAGGATGGTATCCTCCTTTGAATGATTCAAGTGGCTCGACTTGGCACATGTTAAGGATGTAGTTGAAACAAAATCAACATAGCCTCTATGATATTCATGTTCATGGTGATTTATGTCCTACTCATGCTTGCACTCAATGTTAGTTAATCTCAATGCATTTTGATGACTATTGTTGCTCTCTAGTTGTCGCTTCCCAGTCTTTTGCTAGCCTTCACTTGTACTAAGAGGGATTACTGGTTGTGCATCCACCCCTATAAACCCAAATTTGTTCCATATGAGTCCACCATACCTACCTATATGCGGTATCTACCTGCCGTTCCAAGTAAATATGCATGTGCCACTCTCTAAATCTTTAAGAAATAATCTGTTTTGTGTGCCCGAACCGCTCATGTGGTGACACGGGGCTATCACTATCTTCCATGCTAGGCGTGTTATCCTCAATATGTGTTTATTCACTATCACTCACGAGAAAGGGGTCGGTAATTGGAATTCCCTGTTTCATGCTCAAATCGAAAAGATAATTACAAACAAAACTCCCCCTGGATTGATGTTGGTATGGACGGCACCCGAGTATTCGGCTAGTCGTGGAGTGCGAATGATCGGTGGTGTTGGAGTCATATAGCATATGTTGACAATGAAAGCATGCCACCCAAAATTATTATCTCTGTCTTCAAAGCTTGAGCTCTGGCACCTGTGTAAATCAGTGGTTCCCTCCGCGAAGGGCCTATCTATTTATGTTCCTGTTGAGTCATCCTCCTCTTATAATAGCACCAATTAGAGAGCACCTCTGTCATTTTTATGCTTTGCTTTTAACTGTGTTGAGTATGACTATGACTGGATCTTCTTTGCCATGAATTACAATGTTTAGTCAGCCCTTGGTCTTTGAAGGTGCTCTGCATTTATGTTTTGCGGTCTCAGAAAGAGCTAGCGAGATACCATATGTTTGTACTGCTTCATGATTGTTTTGATTGAAGTGTTGACGTTTGAGACTTATTATTATTTGCTCGCTAGTTGATTATGCCATTGATACGATTTTACCATGAGGCCTAGATGTCATTTGCTTATGTGGTTAGCTTGTGATCTTGCTGAAATTATGGTTATGACTTAGACATAGTTGCAACAACAAGATCAAACAGAGTTCATAAAAGTTTTTCTTTTGTCTCTTTCAGTTTGTCAACTGAAGTGCTTGAGGACAAGCAAGCTTTTAAGCTTGGGGGAGTTGATACGTCTCCATCGTATCTACTTTTCGAAACTCTTTTGCCCTTGTTTTGGACTCTAATTTGTATGATTTGAATGGAACTAACCCGGACTAACGCTGGTTTCAGGAGAATTGCCATGGTGTTGTTTTTGCGCAGAAATAAAAGTTCTTGGAATGACCTGAAAATTTACGAAGAATTTTTGTGGAATATATAAAAAATACTGGCGCAAGAATCAACGGAGGAAGTGGAGCATGGAACCCACAAACCCACTAGGCGCGGGCCCCCCTGGCCGCGCCTGGCAGGCTTGTGGGGCCCACAAAACTCCACCGCCTCCAAATCCAGCTCTATTTAGTCCGTTTCATCGCCTCTGGAAAAAAATCAAGGAGAAGATTTCATCGCGTTTTACGATACAGAGGCGCCGCCACCTCCTATTCTTCCTGTGGAGGGCAGATCTGGAGTCCGTTCTGGGCTCCGGAGAGGGGAGATCATCGCAATCGTCATCACCAGCCTTCCTTCATCGCCAATTCCATGATGCTCTTCACCGTTCGTGAGTAATCTCATTGTAGGCTTGCTGGACGGTGATGGGTTGGATGAGGTCTATCATGTAATCGAGTTAGTTTTGACGGGGATTGATCCCTAGTATCCACTATGTTCTGAGATTGATGTTTCTACTACTTTGCCATGCTTAATGCTTGTCACTAGGGCCCGAGTGCCATGATTTCAAATCTGAACCTATTATGTTGTCGCCAATATATGTGCGTTCTTGATCCTATCTTGCAAGTTGTAGTCACCTACTACGTGTTATGACCCGGCAACCCCGGAGTGACAATAGCCGGAACCACTCCCGGAGATGACCATAGTATGAGGAGTTCATGTATTCACCAAGTGTTAATGCGTTGGTCCGGTTCTTTATTAAAAGGAGAACCTTAATATCCCGTAGTTTCCATTAGGACCCCGCTGCCACGGGAGGGATGGACAATAGATGTCATGCAAGTTCTTTTCCCTAAGCACGTATGACTACATACGGAGTACATGCCTACATTACATTGACGAACTGGAGCTAGTTACATATCTCTCCTGTTATAACTGTTGCATGATGAATAGCATCCGGCATAATCATGCATCACTGATCAAATGCCTACGAGTTTTTCCTACTGGTCCTTGCTACGTTACTTTGTCGCTACTGCTGTCACTTCTACTACTGTTACTCTGTTGCTACTGCTGTTACTTTGCTGCTACTACTGTCACTTTGCTGCTACCGGTTACTGTTGCTACTACTGCTATCATACTACTGTGCTACTGATACTTTGCTGCGGATACTAAATCTTTCAGGTGTGGTTGAATTGACAACTCAACTGCTAATACTTGAGAATATTCTTTGGCTTCCCCTTGAGTCGAATCCATAAATTTGGGTTGAATACTCTACCCTCAAAAACTGTTGTGATCCCCTATACTTGCGGGTTATCACGCACCCAGTTGGATTCTCGGCAGGGACATAGCGGTTCACTGTGCACTCGAAAGAATCAAGGAGGAGTACAGAGGGTGTCCCATCTCACCGGACTTATTCACGGTCTCTCGGAGAGGAGCTGATGGAGAAATCATTCTGACCAAGACTGACGATGCTCTCCAGTCCTATGCCCAGACCATGGAGGCACATATCAGAACTCTGGAGATTCATGTTGGCAAGGACACGAAGAAGATCAAGCAACTGTCGCTCCGCAAACTCGACCTCGAAGACGAAGCCCGAGAAGCCCACTACGAGCACGAATTGGAGGTGAAGGACTTCTTGGAGAGGATCGAGAAGCTGAAGACTCGTGTCGCATATCTAGAGGAGGAATTGGACATGGGCGAGAACCTTCACCCTGAAGGAGACGTAGCCCTCTTGATCAACAATGAGGAGGACTACGAAGCAAGCTCTATCCATGGACCCACCACCATGCTTTTCTGAGGAGGACACATAGACAAGCCCACCAATTTATCTTATCGTTAAACATTTAGGCTGATGTTTAGGATATCGCCACTTGTATCCCCGTGTTTTAACCTTTTGTGGTGATAATGAATAAAATGTGTGGTGTGATAATTTTTGTTGCATTTCATATGGGTAGTGTAATTACACTTTAGACCCTTGTTCTACGCTAATCCCACCCCTCTACAAACACTAGAGGCCTCCGAGACGTGACCCTGCTTCCAACTTCCCGCCGGAACTTGCTTAGTTGATCCAACAGCAGAACACCCTCATGCAGTTGCTCATTCTGAATCAGAACAACAACAACCACCATCAACCATCCCAGGCCGACAATCTCACCTGCTTTCTGAGGTTGAACCCGCCGACTTTCTCCTGCAGTGGTGAGCCCATTCTGGTGGATGATTGGCTCCGCAAGATGGAGAGAGAACTAATCACTGCTGGATGTACTAAAGCTTAGAAGGTACGCTTTGCCGCGCACCAACTCGAAGGACCTACAGCTGCTTGGTGGGAGAACTACACCACCACATACCCCATTTCTGGAGTGACTTGGGAGCAGTTCAAGCAAGCCTTCCGCACCGCTCATGTCTCAGCTGGAGCCATGAGTCTGAAGAAGCGTGAGTTTCGCAACTTATGCCAGGGAACTCGCTCTGTGGCTCAGTATGTTGATGTATTCAGCATGCTTGCCCGATATGCACCTGGAGATGTGGCCGATGATGCGGCCAAGCAGGAGAAGTTCATGGAAGGACTCAACGATGAGTTGAGCATTCAGCTGACTGTGGCCAACTTCAACAACTACCAGGAGCTGGTAGATAAGGCCCTCATCTTGGAGGGGAAACAAGAGTAGATGGAGAACCGCAAACGGAAGTATGGACATGGGAAGTTCAATTCGAGCGTTTAGCAGAAGCCCCGTTACACCCCCTATCCAGGGAATACCGGAGCAGGAGCCGGTAAGGTTGGAGGACACGTCCAGCATAACCATCCAGTGCACAACCATGGAGGTCACAACCATGGAGGAAATGGGAACAACCGCAATGGTGGAAATTTCAAGAATGGTAATGGAGGTAATGGCACTCAGCACCATCCCGCTCCAGCTCAGAAGGATCTGAACCATATCACCTGCTTCAAGTGCCAGAAGACAGGACACTATGCCACTGAATGTCCCCAGAACAAGCAGGGAAATGGAAACGACAATGGAAACTCAGCAGCAAGGAAGCCCAATCCTTTTCCCCGAGCTCAGGTGAACCACATTGATGTTGAAGAGGTCTATGATCACCCCGATACACTGGTTGGTAAGTTTTTGCTAAATTCATGTCCAGTATTGGTACTTTTTGATTCTGGTGCAACACATTCATTCATATCAAGGGTAGTTGTGGAAAAGTATAGTTTACCAACTAGAACCCTGAGCCAGCCCATTAAGGTCAGTTCCCCAGGAGGCATGATGACAGCCGGGATAGGATGCCATGCATTGAGTCTCAACATTGGGAACCATAAGTTTCCCACCGACCTCATCGTATTAGAGTATGAGGGATTGGATGTAATCCTAGGCATGGATTGGTTGGCCAAGTATGAAGGAAATATAGATTGTGCCCTTAAGTCTATTTTGCTCACCACCCCCGAGAAAAAACGGATTAAGTACGTATCCCAACGCCCGTCACACAGTAAATGGGTAAATTCTCCCACAGGAGTAGTTCAGGAGGAAGTGCCGATTGTACAAGACTTCCCTGATGTATTTCCGGAGGAATTACCGGGCATGCCACCGGATAGGGAGATTGAGTTCCTGGTTGAGCTATTACTTGGAACAACCCCAATATCCAAGTGACCCTATCGGATAGGGAGATTGAGTTCTTGGTTGAGAAGAAGGATAAGTCCTTGAGAATGGTAGTGGATTATCGTGCATTGAACGAGGTGACCATAAAGAACAAATATCCCTTTTCGATGATCAATGATTTTTTTGACCAGTTAGTTGGAGCCGGAGTGTTCTCCAAGATCGATCTTCGATCCGGGTATGAGCAGCTAAAAATTCATGAGCAGGATATACCCAAGAGAGCCTTCACCACAAGGTATGGTCTGTATGAGTACACAGTCATGTCATTTGGTTTGACTAATGCTCCGACATATTTTATGAGTATGATGAACAAGGTATTTATGGAATACCTAGACAAATTTGTCGTGGTGTTCATCGATGACATACTGATATTCTCCAAGAACGAGGAAGAACACAAGGAACACTTGCGTCTAGTTCTGGAGAAACTTCAAGAGCATCAGCTGTATGCGAAGTTCAGCAAATATGAATTTTGGTTGAAGGAAGTCAGATTCCTCGGACATATTAATTCGGGAGACGGAATAGCAGTGGATCCTGCCATGGCTGGAGCAGTAACCGAATGGGTAGCACCCACTTCAGTTAAGGAGATCTGCAGTTTCCTCGGACTTGCCGGATATTACCGGCGGTTTATCGAGAATTTATCAAAGATTGCCAAGCCCATGATAGAGTTGTTGAAGAAGGAGTCCAAGTATAATTGGACTGAGGAATGTGAAGCCAGTTTCCAAGAGCTGAAGGAACGTTTGGTTACAGCCCCAGTGTTGATATTGCCTAATATTCAAAACGATTTCCAGGTTTATTGTGACACTTCTCGTCAAGGACTCGGAGGAGTACTCATGCCAGAAGGAAAATTTGTAGCCTATGCATCCAAACAGCTCAGAACTCACGAGTTGAATTATGTCACGCATGATTTGGAGCTCGCAGGCGTAGTGCACGCACTCAAGACCTGCAGACATTTCCTTATCGGAAATAGTTGTGATATTTACACTGATCACAAGAGCCTGAATACATCTTCACGCAGAAGGAGTTGAACCTCAGACAAAGGATATGGCTAGAGTTGATCAAAGACTATGACATGAGATTGCATTATCATCCAGGGAAGGCAAATGTTGTAGCAGATGCTTTGAGCCGTAAGAGTTATGTGAACACACTCATAGTGGGAGGATTACGCCTGGAGTTAGCCGACGATCTCAGAGAGCTCAAATTGGAGATAGTCCCAAGAGGATATGTGGCACGCTGGAAATTCAGTCCACCTTGACCGGAAAAATCCGCGAAGCTCAAAAGACAGACAAGGAAATAGCTGAGATTAAGCAAAGAATCAATGATGGGAAGGCTAAAGATTTTCGTGAGGATGAACATGGAACTATATGGTTTGAGGACCGCATCTATGTGCCCAATGATCCTTAACTCAGGAAGTTGATACTTCAGGAAGCCCACGATTCCCCCTACTCGATACATCCAGGCAACACCAAGATGTATCTGGACATGAAAGAAAGTTTCTGGTGGACAGGAATGAAGAAGGACATTGCCGAGTTTGTAGCAATATGCGATGTTGGTCAGCGAGTAAAGGCCGAGCATCAGAAGCCAGCAGTATTACTTCAACGTTTGCCGATACCCCAGTGGAAATGGGAGAAGCTTGGTATGGACTTCATCACAGGATTACCCAGGACCCATTCAGGATATGATTCTATCTGGGTAGTGGTCGATCGTTTGACCAAGGTAGCTCACTTCATTCCCGTGAAGACTACTTACACGAGTGCTAAGCTGGCCAAGATCTATATGACCAGGATCGTATGTCTGCATGGAGTTCCAAGGAGTATCGTGTCAGATAGAGGAATCCAGTTCACGTCAAAGTTTTGGCACCAACTTCACAAAACCTTGGGAACGAGGTTGGAGTTCAGTATAGCTTTTCACCCACAGACCGATGGACAGACCGAGAGAGTCAACAGATTCTGGAGGACATGTTGAGAGATTGTGCACTAGACTATGGGTCTAGCTGGGACGACAATTTGCCTTATGCCGAGTTCTCATACAACAACAGCTATCAGACCAGTCTGAAGATGGCCCCTTTCGTAGCTTTATACGGAAGGAGGTGCCGAACACCATTGATGTGGGATGGTGTTGGTGACCGAAAACTTTTTGGTCCCGACCTCATCCGAGATTCCGAGGAGAAGGTCCAACTGATTCGTGACCGACTCAAGATAGCTCAGTCCAGACAGAAGAGTTATGCTGATAGAAATCGCAAGGAAGTAGCATACGAAGTGGGAGACCGAGCATACCTTCGTGTGTCCCCACTTCAAGGAATCAACAGATTTGGTGTAAAAGAAAAGTAAGCACCCCGATTCATTGGCCCCTACAAAATTCCTGAACGTATGGGGGGAAGTTGCATACAAGGTGGAATTGCCGGAAGGATTGTCCGGAGTTCATAATGTTTTCCATGTTTCCCAGTTGAAGAAATGCCATGCTAATATGACCGATATTCCTTTGAGAGACACAGTGCCCCTAGAAGCCATACAACTTGACAGTGATCTGACTTATGAGGATAAACCCGTCAGGATTCTCGAGACTGCCAACAGAGTTACTCGCAGCAAGATCATCAAGTATTGCAAGGTTTTGTGGAGTCATCACACCGAGGAAGAAGCCATGTGGGAATGAGAAGAAGATCTTCGTCGAGACCACCCGCACCTATTTTCTAGCCAACCCGAATCTCGAGGGCATCTTAAGGTGGGTAGATTTGTAATATCCCAAATTTCCTAATTTGGAATGTTTTACAGTTGTAGCTAAGCATCTATGCATTTTGATCGTAATAAAGGTGGCATTTGAATTTCCTTCGATTTTTGCTTTGCATTTTATTTTTCTTCACTCACGGAATGTCGGGAATATTATCTTGTCGAGCAAGAAAGAGTGGAGGAACATGACCCTCCAAACCAGGGGTAATTCCTTGAAATATTTGAACCATAAAACCCAAGGGTTATTTGAAAAATATTTGCAAAAAGAAAATAAACCAATTTAGGGATTTTCTGAAAAACATTTTTTCTGAAGTATTTATTTTGGCCGTGGAAAAATGCTCATCTTATTGGATTTATTTTTCTGATAATTTTTATATATAATACCCCTATATTCCGAGTATATCCGATTTCCTTTTATACGTTTTTATTTCCTGTTTTTCAAAAAAGGAATAAAATCCATTTTATTAGGAAATTTCCACTGGCCCATTAAAGCCAATCGGATCTGGCCCGATTACGGTCGTCTCCCTCATCTCGTCACCTTCCATCTGTGCGCACACCTTCCATGGCAGGGGAAACAAAATCCCGACCTTCCCGATCTCCCCCTGCATTCCTTCCCCGCGCCTCCCTCGCCCCCTATAAGGACCGGCGCATCCCCCGCACTCCATTCCCCTCGCCACCTCCCCGGCTCTCCGCCTCGCCCGCCCCCTGCAACACCTCACCGACCGAGCTACACGAGCTCCTCGCCGCACCACCCCATCCCTCCTGCCGCGCCACCCCACCCCTCCTATCGCCGCCAGGAGCCTCCTCCACCCCACTGCACCCCAATCCCCCACCCAGACCCCGAGCACCTCTCCCTAGATGCCCCCTGCTCACCTCGCCGGAGCTCCCTCCTCTGCCAGCCATGGTGAGGTCTCCCTCATCTCTCCTTTTTTCACCGTTGGATCTAGATCGTAGGGTGTAAATTAGAAAGGGACTTACCCCTTCGGTTCTTTAAAAAGAACCGACCGGTTGGCTAATATATTTACTTAGCCGAAGTGTTCTTTCTACATATCGCCATTTGCTAGATTAGCTCTAGCGGCGCACGGTTTCAGTCAATCAGAGCATGCCACACCACTGTTTCCTTTTCTATTTTAAATCTGTAACAGAAATAGTTCTCTTTTTGTTTTCTTAATAACTTTTAATCTACAAATCCAATTAAGGTGATTCCTTTTGCATTGGATCAAAAAGTTTATTTAGTTTCTGAAAATTTAAAATTGGACTATGTTTGAATTTATCAAATTTGAGTTAGTACAGATTTGGTTAAAATCTTATTTTGTGAATACCGGGAGTTTAAAAATAGATTTTTAATTGATTGTTTTTGCTGCTGATAACTAGTGATCTTATTTATCAGCAGGTTTAATTTCAGAATTTGTAGAGTATTTTATCTTGGGGTTTTCAAACAAACAGATTCTGTTTTGGTTCACGAAAGACATTTTTTCCTCTCACATGTTATAGCTATTTTTCTTTGTTGCTTTATTTTGATTACTTGTCATTGTGGTGCTTATTGTGTGAATTTTTTTGTGTCGATAGATCACCCGGAGTGCGAAGCTTGTTATCTAGAAGCATTCGAGTTCGACAGTCGTCAGCAAGGCAAGTCATGTTGATCATATTTCCTATGTTTTATATGCATTGTAGATCAACCTTTCTTCACCTATTGCATGCTAAGTAGGAACTCAAAAAATTGGTTCTTCATGTAGTATCATGTGGTAGGCACCCATCACCCTTGTTACTTGGCTCGGGACGATACATGTTACTTTGCTATGCTTAAGTAGACGAGGTTTTTGTTGAGAGTCTATCACGAGTGTTGTGAGAACATTTTAATAAGCAAGACCGGATATGTCAAGACCTTTCGAGAACTCGTGATGCAATATACCTCTGGGTGAAGGATTGTTTTGATGGCCCCCCTGGGATATACCAGCGGAGGACCCTGGATGCATGGAGAAGCGCCATGACATCTTGTGGAAAGCTTCACCCAGGCACGAAGAGATGGATGGATGCTTCAAGACCCAAGGCTTACCTGCACAGCCACAAGTCAATATGGGCTCTGGCTTGGTTGGACAACGCGGCGACTCTGGACGAGCGGTGCTATGAGATGTACAAGAACGGTAGGATTGGATGGGCACCGATAGAGGCTCAGGGGAACCCGTTGAAAGACCATGTTTTGATCATCCGGTCCTCAAACACCCTGTAGTGCGAGGACATTCAACGGAGGCGATCAAATCTTGTGGGGAATGTGTGCAAAACTCTGCAGAGTACCCAAACCTAATCGACTTGTCGTGTCCATGGTCATGGACGACTTGATTCGAAGGAACTGAAACTATCTGGAATTCTCAACACAATTAATAATGATGTGGGTATTATTTGACAACTTGGGTACGAGAATTGGTTGGTGGAACCATCTCGTTAACAACCAACAATGTAGTAATATTTTGCTTTTAGCCCTCTCTTGTTTTAGGAGAAAACTTTGCTTTCCGCTAAAAACTTACAAGCCCCACCAGCCATATATGCATGTAGAATAGATGATACTTTTCACCTCTCTCTTTTGTGGCTTGCCGGCATATTCAATATGCTGACCTACACGGCTGCACCGTATCATGTTGCAGAGTACTTTTCCGACCAAGAGTGAGGTCACGGTCTACGCTCGGTGATATGCCCTGGAGTCAGATGGACTCTACTACTTTTGAAGCTTCCGCTAGTCTTCGTTTAGTTATCTCATGAGTTTGGCCTTCAGCCTCTTTATTGTAATCTTTATTGTACTAAAGTACTCGATATGAGATCCGATTAATAAAGCTGTGTGATTGAACTCTCGATATATACATTGATGTACTATGTGTGTACCAGCATGATCTTGGTATGGTACAGAAACACCAGAGACTTGGCCGTTTCAGGTCGAGTCGCTAAAGATAATAAGTCTATGGGTTCTTCGAACTAATGCGAGTATTCGATTTTTGGCACTTCCACCATCCATATTTTGCTAGCCTCTTCGGTACCGTGCATTGCCCTTTCTCACATTGAGAGTTGGTGCAAACTTCGCCGGTGCATCCAAACCCATGGAATGATACGCTCTGTCATCATAAGCCTCGTTATATCTTTCCTCAAAACAGCCACCATACCTACCTATTAAGGCATTTCCATAGCCTTTTCGAGATACATTGCCATGCAACATCCACCATCTCATGACTTGATCTTCATGTCATACATGCTTTTGCTTGATCGAGGAGCCGCATGATAGTTGGGCCTTGCCCTTATTATTGCTACATGACGTGGTAGTTTCATTGAATATCCTGCAACACTAGCAGAGGCATACATTTGCATACATCATGATAGTTTTCACTTTTCTTTATGTGAGTACTTCTTATAAAGTGTCATGATCTTCTTTTTATTCTTGTAGAACATAGAGTGTTGCCCTTAAGTGAGGAAAAGATCCCAAAGAGGACAAATGAAAAGATCCCAAAGAGGACAAATGAGAGATAAAAAGAAAGAGCCGAAGAGGCCACAAAAAACAGAAAAATAAAAAAGAAATAAAAAGAGAGAAGGGGGAAACACTACTATTCCTTTTGAAAGATCCACACTCGTACTCCATTGCTATATATGTACTACATAGAGATTATAATTCATGCATAACTATGTGGGGCCTTTACACTATAGACCTTGGCTTGCATATTCCAATGATGGTCCTCCTCAAATGAGCTCTAGGTATTCATGAGAAAGCATGTTGGATGCACCCCCACTAGTTCCATTAGAGAGCTTACCTTAGCTCATATGTGCATCCGTTGCATGGCAATCCCTACTCCTCACATCATATCTATCATTTGGCTTTCTCTCGCCTATGGTTGTCCTCATTGATGTGAGCCTTTCACACCTTTTTGTCTTCCTTCCCCATCATTATTCTATTTTCCATCCTAAGTGCCAACATATCTTGCTTGCGCTCATTCATTGCATGAGTACTCGAAGTCGAAACAGAGAGGAGCGTTTTGACATGTACCTGACTAGTGGTCTGGGGATGAATCAAAATAAGATTACGAAGGAGACCAAGTGTGAGGTTTAGTAGATTGAGTTCTCAATTAAAAATATATTTTATTCTCTAAACCCATCTCCCACTTCTTGCACGCAAACAGCATTTGGAGACATATGAGTCACGAACAGCGAGAGCTCTTGCACCTTTATGTTCTTACTTTACTAAATTCAATAATAAATATAGACTCTTGCTTGTTATTGTGTAGACTTGAATTGCATATCTTACTTGCTTTACTTTGAAGTTCTTATATGTGTGTTAGCATGTCACCACATAAATTATTTGTGTTATCATTTACCTACTCGAGGACGAGCAGGAATTAAGCTTGGGGATGTTGATAAGTCCTAAATGTATTTATAATTTTTGCTTGTTCCATGATCTTTTGGGTGACATTGTTATATGTTTTGCTACACTTTTATATCTTTTTACACATATTTCGACTAACCAACTAACTCAGTGCATCGAGTGATAGTTTTTTCCTGCTGATGTCTTTTTTCAGGGGCTTTTACCCAATTTTCCAGAGCCCCAAAAATCCCGATAAAAATATATAAAAGTCAGCGTAACGGAATCTTCCACATCCCCAAAGTTGGGCAACAGGGGGGCTAGGGGCTGCGCAGGCGACCTCCCGGCGCGGCCTCGCCCCTGGCCGCGCCCACATGCCGCCTGGGTGGGCCCCACCTCTCTTGACGCCCTCCTTTGGCATATATTTACTCCTAAGAGAGGAAACCCTTCCATCACATCCAAAATCGCGAATTTGTCCATCGTTCCACCGCCACAATGCTTCTGAGATCGGGAGCGTCAGGAGACCTCTTCCCGGCACCCTGTCGGTGGGAGGATTGACCTCCGGGAGCTTCTCCACCGCCATGGAAGCTTCCGTATGTGTAGTGAGTAGTCCTCCTTGGACCATGAGTCCATGACCAGTAGCTATGTGATGTCTTCTCTCCAATCTTGTGCTTCCATGATTAGCCCTTGTGAGCTTCCCTACATGATCAAGGCATCTATGTAATTTTCCTGCTATTGCTATGCTCGGTTTGTTGGGATCCGATGGATTATGAGATTATGTTCAGATTGTTATGAGTTATATATTTCATTATCCTTTTACATTATGTTCTTTAGTGATTCATGCATGTTCTCTGTTGCTTTGTATTGCTTTGGCGAGTAGTAGATTGTAACTCCAAGAGGGAGCGTTATACATGATTGTTGGTTCATGCCCCCTAATGTCTAGCTTGAGTGACACAAACATGAGATTAGGGGATGTGTTGTTGCCAACAGGGAGAAAACAACGGTGCTTGTGACCATGGTTGCAAGGATTGTTTACCTTACGCATTGTTCGTTAATGCAGTTATCCGTTGCTTTGAGTTTACACTTTGGGTGGGGCTCACAACTTAATATGAGCGAGATGTTTCGATATCTCAAGGTGGATGATTAGTAAGTAGATGTTGATGAATAAATGGTCTACTTGTCTTGGCGTACTGCCCATTACTATTGAGCCTCTAACTTCAAGTAGCATAATTAGCATTGCGGTGCATTTATAATTTTGTCAATTGCCCAACTGTAATTTGTTTACCCCATCATAGTTGTTTATCATATTTTGGGAGAGAGACATCACTAGTGAACATCATGTGACTCCGATCCATATCACCACCATTGCTTACACCTCCATCATTTACCGCTTTCATTTACTTTTCCGTTGCAATCACTATCACTATTCCCGCTTGTGTTTTGATCCTTAGCAAACTACAAGGCTAGAGAGATTCACAACCTCTCTGTACTCGTTGGGAGAAAAGTTATTAGTGTGTGTGCAGGTCCACGTCTTCTGCTTGCGCTGGGGCAGGGGACACCTACTTGTTGATCCTAGGTATCCGCCTGGTTCGATAACCTTACAGTCTCCGTGTAAGGGAAAACTTGCTGCTGACTACATCTCCACCTTCCACTTGGGGTAACTAACAAGGAGAGAGAAGTATATGCATCAACTCGTCATCAGGCCCCTGTGTCTCCGCCGACCTCGTTTCCACTTCTAAATATTCCTATTCGATGAGAAAAAAATCGGAGAGAAGAGTTCATCGCATTTTACGATACAGAGACGTCGCCACCTCTTGTTCTTCCTCGGGAGGGAGATATAGAGTCTAAATTGGGCTCCTAGAGGGGCAATTAACGCCTTCGTCATCACCAACTGTCCTTCATCACCAATTTCATGATGCTCTCCGTCGTTCGTGAGTAATTCTATCGTAGGCTTGCTGGACGGTGATGGGTTGGATGAGATCTATCATGTAATCGAGTTAGTTTTGTTGGGGTTTGATCCCTAGTATCCACTATGTTCTAAGATTGATGTTTCTATGACTTTGCTATGCTTAATGCTTGTCACTAGGGCCCGAGTGCCATGATTTCAGATCTGAACCTATTATGTTTTCATGAATATATATATATATATATATATATATGTTCTTGATCCTATCTTGCAAGTTATAGACACCTATTACGAGTTATGATCCACATACCCAGGGTGACAATAACTGGGATTCTTTTCGATGATTACCGTAGTTTGAGGAGTTCATATATTCACTAAGTGTTAATGCTTTGGTCTGATTCTCTATTAAAAGGAGGCCTTAATATCCCTTAGTTTCCATTAGGACCCCGCTGCCACAAGAGGGTAGGACAAAAGATGTCATGCAAGTTCTTTTCCATAAGCACGTATGACTATATACGGAATAAATGCCTACATTACATTGATGAATTGGAGCTAGTTCTGTATCATCCTATGTTATGACAGTTGCATGATGAATGCCATCCGACATAATTATCCATCACAGATCCGTTGCCTACGAGCTTTCTACATATTGGTCTTTGCTAAGTTACTTTTCCGTTGCTATTGTTACAATCACTACAAAACTGCTACTATCATGTTTGCCACCGTTACCGTTACTTCCATACTACTTTGCTACTAAATACTTTGTTGCAGATGTTAATTCTTTCAGGTGTGGTTGAATTGACAACTCAGCTGCTAATATTCGAGAATATTCTTTGGCTCCCCTTGAGTCGAATCAATAAATTTGGGTTGAATACTCTACCCTCGAAAACTATTTGTGATCCCCTATACTTGTGGGTTATCAAGATCTTTTTCTGGCGTCGTTACCGGGGAGCATAGATTTATTCTCTGAGTCACTTGGAATTTATATCTATTCATCACAATGAAGAATATGAAAGACACTAAAACCAAGATCTACCCCTCAACTACGAGCGTAGGTAAGGAACTGCCATCTAGCTCTGCACTTTATTCACCGTCTTTTATGAGTAAATTTGCGACACAACCACCTGCTACTTAATCTGATATGTCGCAAGTAATTGATGATGCTACTTCTGCTATGCATGATGCTTATGATGATACTTTGCTTGATACTATTGTGCCACTTGGTGAATTTCTTGATGAACAAATTGATAGAGTGAATGTTGAAATTGATGATATTTCTGAATCTGTTGAAGTTATTGAAACTGAACATCATGATGCACCTACTAGACCTAGCTCTCCTAGATATGAATTTCCAAATATACCTGAGGGTTAAGTTACGGAAGGATAAGTAGCTAGGGAATTTATTGCTTGTAAGGATAGAGATGATCTTAAGAAATTTCTATGCAAGTGGAAGGAAAAATCTTTGAATGCTAGAATGCAATATGATCCCAAGTTTGCTACTTCACCTATCTGTGTTACTGATAAGGATTATGAATTCTCTATTGATCTTGAGTTAATTACTTTGGCAGAATGTGATCCTTTCCATGGTTATGAATTTGAAACTGTTGTGGCACACCTTACTAAATTGAATGATATAGCCACCCTATTTACTCATGAGGAATAAATGTGTTAATACTATATTCTTAAGCTAGTTCCATTCTCATTAAAGGGTTATGCTAAGATATGGTTTAATTCTCTTGCTCCTGGTTGTGTGCGTAGTCCCCAGGATATGATTTACTACTTCTCTAAAAAATATTTTCCTGTCAATAAGAAACAAGCTGCCTTGTATGAAATATTTAACTTTGTGCAAATTGAAGAAGAGAGTCTCACACAAGCTTGGGGGAGGCTTTTCCAGTTACTTAATGCTTTGGCTGATCACCCTCTCAAGAAAAATGAAATACTTGATATCTTTTATAATGGACTAACCGATGCTTCTAGGGACCACCTAGATAGTTGTGTTGGTTGTGTTTTCAGGGAACGAACTGTTGAACAAGCTGAACTACTATTGAATAATATATTGAGCAATGATAATGATTGGACTATTCCCGAACCACCTCCAAAACCAACTCCGAACAGAAGAGGTATTCTATTCCTCAGTCCTGAAGATATGCAAGAGGCAAAGAAATCTATGAAAGAAAAAGGTATTAAAGCTGAATATGTTAAGAATCTACCACCTATTGAATAAATACATGGTCTCAATAACCCAATACATGTAGTAGAGGTAAATTCTCTTCGTAGATTTGATGAAGGTGACATTCCTTATAATAAGTCTGCTAGCCAATGCATGTATGAATTTGATAACTTTGTTGTTAAACAAGAAAATTTCAATACGACAATTCAAGCATAATGCTTACATGCTTGGCCGCTTGGGTAATTATATGAGTAGAACTGTTAATTATATTAGGCTTATTTGTAAACATGCTTCCATGGTAACTACTCAAGTAGAACATGTACTTAAGGCACAAAATGATTTGCTCAATGCGATGATTAGTAAGAATAATGATAATTCTATTAGAGTTGTGACTAGCGGTGGTAGAATGACTCATGAACCTTTGTATCCTGAGGGCCATCCTAAGAGAATTGAGAAAGATTCTCAGAGAATTAATATTCATGCACCTGGTCCTTCTAATAAAAAGAAAAAGAATGATAATAGGACTGTGCATGATGCTAGTGAACCTGTTATAGAGTCACATGAAAACCCAAATGATATCTCTATTTCTGATGCTGAGACACAATCTCATAAGGAACATGCACCTAGTGCTAGTATTAATGATGATCTTCATGTCGATGATCAACCTAGTAATTACAATGATGTGGAGATTGAACCTCCTATCGATCTTGATAACCCACAACCTAGGAATAAGAGAAAAGATAAAAGAGATTTTGTTGCTAGGAAGCATGGTAGAGAAAGAGAACCATGGGTTCAGAAACCCATGCCCTTTCCTCCTAAACCATCCAAGAAAAAGGATGATGATGATTTTGAGCGCTTTGCGGAAATGCTGAGACCTGTCTTTTTACGTATGCACTTAACTGATATTCTAAAAATGTCTCCTTATTATAAGTACATGAAAGATATTGTTACAAATAAAAGAAAGATACCTGAAGCTGAGATTTCCACCATGCTTGCTAATTATACTTTTAAGGGTGGAATACCAAAGAAACCAGGAGATCCCGGAGTACCTACTATACCATGCTCTATTAAAGGAAATTACGTTAGAACTACTTTATGTGACCTCAGAGCTAGTGTAAGTGTTATGTCGTTCCCTTTATATCATAGACTTGATTTGAATAAGTTGAAACCTACTGAAATCTGTCTGCAAGTGGCTGATAAATCAAGTGCTTTACCCATCGGTATTTGTGAGGATGTGCCTGTTGTGGTTGCAAACGTTACTATCCTAACAGACTTTGTTATTCTTGATATTCCCGAGGACGACAGTTTGTCGATCATCCTAGGTAGACCCTTTTTGAATACTGCAGGGGCTGTTATTAACTACAACAAAGGCAATGCCACTTTTCATGTTAATGGTAATGAGCATACGGTACACTTTCCGAGGAAACAACTTCCAGTTTATAGTATCAACTCCATTGAAAAAATTTCAACATTTACTATTGGACACTTTGAATTCCCTCTCCCTACTTCTAAGAAGAAATATGATATACTCATTGTTGCGGACATGCATATCCCCATTGAGGTAACCTAGTGTTATTCGAAAGTTCTCTCGTTCCATGTCATTCAAAAAAAGTTTGTCAATAAGACTTGATCAACCTTATTGATGGATTCTTTTTTACGGGCATGAGATGAGTGAATTTAGAAAGCTCAACCTTTTGTACCGGCCCAACCTTTATTTTCTGTTCCTTAGTTTCAAGTTAGTCAAAATGCTATTATTTCTCTGTTTTTCTGTTTTATCCGTGCAATAGAAAAATGACGAGGAAATAAAAATTCTCAGAACACCCTAAAAATTTAGTATGATTTTTCTGGGATATTTAAGAATTTCTTGCACTAAGAATACATGAGAAGATTGCAGGGTACGACCACCCCTGGGCGCGCCCCCTCGCGTGTGGGTCCCATGTGGGGCCCTGATACGTCTCAAACGTATCTATAATTTTTTATGGTTTCACGCTGTTATCTTGTCAACTTTGGATGTTTTGCTTACCTTTTATATCTTTTTTGGGACTAACTTATTAATTCACTGCCAAGCGCCAATTCCTGTTTTTTCTGTGTTTTTGCCTCTTTTCAGATCTGATTTTGGAACGGAGTCCAAACGGAATAAAATCCCCGAAATAAAGTTTTCCAAAACAGAAGAAGATCGGGAGGCTTGAGGGCCAAGCAAGTGGGCCCACAGGGGGCCCACAAGCCCTGTTGCCGCGGCCAGGGGGGAGGCCGCGGAAATCAAGCTTGGGTATGCCCACGGCACCCCAAGATGATTCAAGGATGTCGTAAAAGCCTAAGCTTGGGGATGCCCCAGGAAGGCATCCCCTCTTTCGTCTTCAATCCATGGGTAACGTTACGTGGGGCTATATTTTTATGCACCACATGTTATGTGTTTTGCTTGGAGCATCTTGTATTGTAGGAGTCTTTTATTTTTGTTGTGTCACAATCATCCTTGCTGCACACCTAGAGAGAGGGACATGCACTCACCGTGATTTTGTCGAGCTTCACTTATATCCTTTGGTAGACAATTCAGCTCACATGTGCTTCACTTATATCTTTTGAGCTAGTTGATTTTGCTCTATGTGCTTCACTTATATCTTTCATAGGACGGCGGTGCGTGGCTTTTAGTTGACTATGCTATGAAAGTAGTCTCAAAAGTGATAGTTATTTAAAGGGGTACGAAAACTTCCACCTTCATGTGCATTGAATAGTTAGAGAAGTTTGATTCATCTCAACTAGTTTTGAGTTGTGGTTATGGTAATATTGAAGTTACATTAGTAAGGTGTTGTGGATCTAGAAATACTTGTGTTGAAGTTAGTGATTCCCGTAGCATGCAAGTATGGTGAACCGCTATGTGATGAACTCTGAGCATGATTAGTCTATTGACTGCCATCCTTTGTGTGGCGGTCGGGATCACGCGATGGTTTATTCCCATGGTTTAGATGCAGTTTCACCTTCCACCATCACTATCTTCTTTAGTGCCATGCAACTTTCGCTGGTGCACAAAACCCACCATTAGCCTCCCTCAAAACAGCCACCATACCTACCTACTATGGCTTTTTCAAAGTCATTCTGAGATATATTGCCATGCAACTACCACCAAGACATGTGCCACCACGTCTACATTGCCATTGCATGATCATAAAATAGCTAGCATGATGTTTCCATTAATGTCTATGCCATGCTAGATCATTGTCACGGTACACTACCGAAGGCATTCCATATAGAGTCATCATTGCTCTAAGTTTTGAGTTGTAAGTGTGATGATCATCATTGATGGAGCATTGTCCCATGTGAGAAAATAAAAGAGGCCAAAGATGCCCACCAAAAAAAAGAGGCCAAAGAGCCCATCCAAAAAATGAGAGAAAAAGAGAGAAGGATCAATGCTACCACCTTTCCACCCTTGTGCATTTTAAGCACCATGATCTTCATGATTGAGAGTCTCTCGTTTTGTCACCACCAAATAGCTAGTGGGAAATTTTCATTATATAACTTGGCTTGTATATTCCAATGATAGGCTTCCTCAAATTTGCCTTAGGTCTTCGTGAGCAAGCAAGTTGGATGCACACCCACTAGTTTTCTTTAAGAGCTTTCACATACTCTTAGCTCTAGTGCATCATTTGTATGGCAATCCCTACTCCTTCACATTGATATCGATTGATGAGCATCTCCATAGCTCATTGATATGCCTAGTCAATGTGATCATCTTCTCCTTGTTTGTCTTGCAACCTCCACCACACTCCACACCACTTATAGTGCTAAAACCATGGCTCACGCTCATGTATTTCGTGAGAGTTGAAAAAGTTTGAGAAAGTAAAGATGTGAAAAAAATTACTTGGCCAATACCGGGGTTGTGCATGATTTAAATTCGTTGTGCAATGATGATAGAGCATAGCCAGACTATATGATTTTGTACGGATCACTTTCTTTTGGCCTTGTTATTTTGAAAGTTCATTATTACCTTGCTAGTTTGCTTGAAGTATTATTGTTTTGAATCTAATGGATCTGAACATTCACGTCACATAAGAGGAGTTACAATGGACATCTATGTTAGATAGCATGAAAGCATCAAAAATTCATTATTTATCACTTCCCTACTCGAGGACGAGCAGGAGTTAAGCTTGGGGATGCTTGATACGTCTCAAACGTATTTATAATTTTTGATGGTTTCACGCTGTTATCTTGTCAACTTTGGATGTTTTGTTTACCTTTTATATCTTTCTTGGGACTAACTTATTAATTTAGTGCCAAGCGCAAGTTCCTGTTTTTTCTGTGTTTTTGACTCTTTTCAGATCTGATTTTGGAACGGAGTCCAAACGAAATAAAATCCCCAAAATAATTTTTTCCAGAATGGAAGAAGATCGGGAGGCTTGAGGGCCAAGCAAATGGGCCCACAGGGGGCCCACAAGACCTGTTGCCGCGGCCAGGGGGGAGGCCGCGACAACCAAGCTTGTGGTCCCCCTGGCACTCCCCTATCCTAGGTCTTTGGCCTATAAATTCCCTAAAAATCCAGAAAAAATCATGGCATCCACAAAAACACTTTTTCGCCGCCGCAAGCTTCCGTTTCCGCGAGATATCATCTGGAGACCCTTCCCGGTGCCCTGCCGGAGGGGACTTTGGAGTTGGAGGGCTTTTACATCAACATCATCGCCTCTGCAATGACTCGTGAGTAGTTCACTTCAGACCTACGGGTCCGTAGTTAGTAGCTAGATGGCTTCTTCTCTCTCTTGGATTTTCAATACAAAGTTCTCCTTGACCTTCATGGAGATCTATCCGATGTAATCCTCTTTGGTGGTGTGTTTGTCGAGATCTGTTGAATTGTGGATTTGTGATCAGATTATCTATGATATATATTTGAGTCTTTGCTGATTTCTTATATGCATGATTTGATATCCTTGTAAGTCTCTCCAAGTCTTGGGTTTTGTTTGGGCAACTAGATCTATGATTCTTGCAATGGGAGAATTGCTTGGTTTTGGGTTCATACCGTGTGGTGACCATTCCCAGGGACATAAAGGGCAGCAAGGCATGCATCGTGTTGTTGCCATCAAGGGTAACAAGATGGGATTTTATCGTAGATATGAGATTGTCCATCTACATCATGTCATCTTGCTTAAGGCGTTACTCTGTTTTCATGAACTTAATACACTAGATGCATGATGGATAGAGGTCGACGTGTGGAGTAATAGTAGTAGATGAAGAAAGTATCGGTCTACTTGTTTTGGACGTGATGCCAATAGATGTAATCATTGCCATAGATAGCGTCACGACTTTGCGCGGTTCTATCAATTTCTCGATAGTAATTCGTTCACCCACCGTCTACTTGCTTTCATGAGAGAAGCCACTAGTGAACACTACGGCCCCCAGGTCTATTGACACCTATCGTTTCCACTTTCCTTTTACTTTTCTTTGTTTCTTTTTGCTTTCAGTTCTCACTTGGCAAACAATCTATAAGGGATTGACAACCCCTTCATAGCGTTGGGAGCAAGCTCTTTGTGTTTGTGCAGGTACTTGTGATAATCCTTCACTAGATCGATACCTTGGTTCTCAAAACTGAGGGAAATACTTACCGCCGCTGTGCTACGTCACCCTTTCCGCTTCGAGGGAATACCAACGCAAGGATCCAAGGCCACGGGGGAATCCTTTGCATATTTTCCAAGGAAGTCCCTAAAGGCGTAGCCGTAGCAGAAGGATTCCTGGTGCCGTTGCTGAGGAGTATCAAGACAAGAGTAGTCTCCCGTCAGCACGCTTGTTTCTGGCACCGTTGGAAGGTCTTTTGTTGCACTAGAAGGCCCCTTCACTTGTTCCAGTACTGATCCACTTCTTCTTCCTACAGAAAAAATCCCACCATTGCTCATACCCGTGTTTTAGCTCATCTTGCTGCCATTTTCGATCTCCTTGCTCAAAGCTCCATTTGCAAAACTATTTTAGGGGATTGTTCATCGGTATGTGATGACCCACAAGTATAGGGATCTATCATAGTCCTTTCGATATGTAAGAGTGTCGAGCCCAACGAGGAGCAGAAGGATCTGACAAGTGGTTTTCAGCAAGGTAATATTTGCAAGCACTGAAATTATCGGTAACAAGTAGTTAAGTGGTGAGATGATTCGTAGCAAGTAGCAAGCAACAAAAGTAACAACGGTGCAGCAAAGTGGCCCAATCCCTTTTGTAGCAAGGGAAAAGCCTGGACAGACTCTTATAGGAGGTAAAGCGCTCCCGAGGAGACATGGGAATTTCTGTCAAGCTAGTTTTCATCATGTTCATATGATTCACGTTCGTTACTTTGATAGTTTGATATGTGTGTGGACCGGCGCTTGGGTACTGCCCTTACTTGGACAATCATCCCACTTATGATTAACCTCTCTCACAAGCATCCGCAACTACGAAAGAAAAATTAAGGCAAAGTCTAACCATAGCATTAAACTAGCGGATCCAAATCAGCCCCTTACGAAGAAACGCATAAACTAGGGTTTAAGCTTCTGTCACTCTAGCAACCCATCATCTACTTACTACTTCCCAATGCCTTCCTCTAGGCCCTAATAATGGTGAAGTGTTATGTAGTCGATGTTCACATAACACCACTAGAGGAAAAACAACATACAACACATCAAATTATCGAACAAATACCAAATTCACATGACTACTTATAGCAAGGCTTATCCCATGTCCTCGGGAACAAAAGTAACTAGTCACAAAGCATAATCATATTCATGACCATAGAGGTAATGAGTAGCATCAAAGATCTGAACATATAATCTTCCACCAAGTAATCCAACTAGCATCAACTACAAAGAGTAATTAACACTACTAGCAACCTTACAAGTACTAATCAGAGTCGCGGGACGGAGATTGGTTACAAGACATGAACTAGGGTTTGGAGATGAGATGGTGCTGATGAAGATGTTGATGGTGACGAGTCCCCTCCGATGAGAGGAGTGTTGGTGATGACGATGGCGATGATTTCCCCCTCCGGGAGGGAAGTTTCACCCGCAGGATCGTCCTGCCGGAGCTCTAGATTGGTTCTGCTCAACTTCCACCTCGTGGCGATGGCGAATCCTACGAAAAGCCTCCTCCTGATTTTTTTCCAGACCGAAACCCTTCTTGTAGGAAAAGGGGGGAGCTAGAGGGCCAAGTGGGAGCCCACAAGCCCCCTAGGCGCGGCCAGGGGGGACGCCGCGCCTAGCAGGCTTTGGCCTCCTGCTGGCGCCCCTCTAGTACTTCTTCGGCTCAGTATTTTTGATAAATCCCAAAAAAATCCTCGTTGATTTCCACGGCTTTTGGAGTTGCGCAGAATAGGTATCTCAAACTTGCTCCTTTTTCAGGCCAGAATTCCAGCTGCTGGCATTCTCCCTCTTCATGTAAACCTTGCAAAATAAGAGAGAAAAGGCATAAGTATTGTACCTTGAAGTGTAATAACATCCCAAAAAGCGATAAATATCAACATGAAAGCATGATGAAAATGGACGTATCAGTGTGTGACTCCTCCAATGGTCCAATTCTTTTTTTTACTAGTGCTTTATATATTGCAAAATCTTGCTGCTATGGTGACCTTGTTCTTGAGCTTGCATGTCAAATTTGTAGGCTCCCAAGTAGTTTTGATGCATGATATAACTTCTAGGCACTTGAGGGAGTAGTTAATATAAGTTCTGATTGAGTTTTGTACATTTTTATGTGGAGTCACTAAAAATTTCAGATTTATTTTTCAAAGAAAGAAAAGATGAGGAAATTGCCGAGAGGCTCTTCAAGTCGGGGCTTTAAAGAAAATGAAAATGAGAAGCCTAGATACAATATTCCTCACACCGCGGAAGTACAACCATGTGAATGGCCAAGTGAGGCATTCTTGAGGGCGGCCAGAATTTATGAAGATTTCTACTATCTAGCAGAAAATGCAGGCATCACCGATTTCCTCAATCATAAGTGTGACTAGTATCTCCTACTTACTAATACTTTCGTGCAAAAATTTCACTTTTATCCTAGAAAGAATCCTCCCATGGTAGAATTTCATTTATATGATGTGCCTAAGGAAATGTCACTTTACAATTTTTGCATTGTTTGCAAAATACCTTTTGAGGCCAGCATCAATGAACCACGTCCTAGAGACATGGAGGATTTTATTTCCGCAATCACTATAGGGGAAGAGATAGGGGTGTCAAAGGTAAGAGCAACCAACGTACATTTTCCTGTTTTACATTATTATTCATTATTTGCAGGGAGATGTTTAGTTGATCGCGGCGAGAGTGGAAGCTTCAGTGCACCCGACCTCACTATTCTGCGCCACGCTTTATTTGCTGATGGAACTTTTAGTCTGGGCGCTATAGTGGCCCAACGGTTGAACATAAACCGTTCGAAGGGCCCTATATTCGGATGTATCAATGCATATCGTTTGGCTAAAGACTTTGAGATACCTATTAGGCTTGACGAGGAAGAGGAAATGCTACTTCCTATAAGATATCTAGATTCTGATAGGATGGTAGCACATGATTTTATTAAAAAAGACAATGATAAGAGACTTCATTATAACTTAGTATTAAGTCAGGTTACTTGTGAGATTATTGCTTTGCGTGCTTCTACTTTGATCAATGTCCATTCAGGCAAGTACACTATTATGCCCGAGGACATTTACAAATATTGGGGTCTCTTGCAACCCCGAGCACCTCAGCCTGCACCAGCCCTCGATCCGTATCAGGTTCCAGTTTTTCAATGGGAGCCGTAGGAGCTCTCAAACGAATGGAACCCTCAGTATCCTCCGGAGTATCCAGGAGAGGGTTATTACCATCCATGGCCTTAAACCAACTTAGGCTAAAAGCATAAGCTTGGGGGAGTACGTATTTCTCACCAACATTACATTCATGTTCACACACTCATTCCAGTTGTCACTGTTCATACTTTTTATTTGTACCATCCATGGTAGTTTATTTCTTCCTCTTGTTTTCTTCTTGTTTGTTTCATTAACCTTGAGAAAATGAAAAAAAAAATCCATCTTTACCTTCTAGTTGGTTTAAGTTGTAGTGTTAAAAGAAAACCCAAAAAAGATTTTTCGGTCTTCTTTTGCTTGTTGGTGGCTTTCTCGTGTAAATAGTTTTTCTTTCTTCTTTGGGTCGTAAGGAGAAGAACACGATGACATGCTGAGTGGCTCTCATATTCATTATCATTTTATCTACCAGAGAGCCCATACTACCTTGTCTTCTCCTTTGCGTTATTGCTTTCAGATTCCAGCTTAGTCCAACGCACATGCACTCTTATTATTATTTTTCACACCGTACGGTTGTATAAGTGAAAGGCAATAATGACGATATGTGATGAAGTGACGGAGATGGAGAAAAGCTAGTATGAACTCAACCTACTTTGTTTTTGTAAATATGATTAGCTCATCCTTCTGGATTCAGCTTGTTACGAATTGAACATGTTTGCAATGACAATTAGAGATTATAGTTACTTATGCCATGCTTAATTAGCTAGGAGTGAATAATGGTTTGTCTTGAGTGCCAGCATGCATATTAAAATGATTGTGATGTAGTATGATAGAATGGTATCCTCCTCTGAATGATTTGAGTGGCTTTACTTGGCACATGTTCACGCATGTAGTTGAAACAAAACCAACATAGCCTCTACGATGTTTATGTTCATGGTGATTTAAACCCTACCCATGCATGCGTTGAATGTTGGTTAATCTCAAAGCATGTTTATGACTGTTGTCGCTCTCTAGCTGGTTACTTCCTAGTGTCTTGCTAGCCTCCACTTGTACTAAGCGGGAATACTGCTTGTACATCCATTTCCATAAACCCAAAGTTGTTCCACATGAGTCCACCATACCTACCTATATGCGGTATTTACCTGTCGTCCCAAGTAAATTTTCATGTGCCATACTCTAAACCTTCAAATAAATATTCTATTTGTATGCGTGAAGCACTCATGTACTAACTAGGGGTTGTGAGTATCCTACATGCTAGGTGGGTTATTCTCAAGATATGTGTTGATTCACTATCATTCACGAGAAAATGGTTGGTGATCGGCATGCCCAGTTCCATCCTCAAAGGTCAAATCAAAATGTAATGAAACAAAACTCCCCTAGGATTGTTGTTTGTATGGACGGTACCCGTGGGTCCGGCCCGCCGTTGAGTGTGACCGATTGGTGGAGGGGGAGTAAAAACTTTACTATTCTGTTTGGGAACCGCCAATAATGTATCTAGCATGAAAGATATTGAGATCTCTTAGTTGTTATATTAACAAGGAAAGCATACCACCCAAAATTTTGATTCATCCCTGCTTTAAAATCTCGAGCTCTCGCACCTCTGTAAATCAATGCTTCCGTGCGCGAAGGGCCTATCTATTTTACTTTACTGTTGAGTCATCCTCTTCTTATAAAAGGGCACCAGTTAGAGAGCACCTCTGTCATTTGTATGCTTTGTTATTAATTGATATTGAGTGTGAGTATAACTCGATCTCTTTTACAATGAATTAAAATGTCTAGTCAGTCATTGTTCTTCGGAGGTGCTCTACATTTATGTTTTGCGGTCTCAGAAAGGGCTTGCGAGATACGAGTTTATCATATTGTATTATGATTGTTTTGATAAAATTATTTTCATCCGAGACTTATTATTATTGCTCACTAGTTGATTATGCCATTGATATAAGTAAATATGAGACCTAAATGTTATTGTGAATGTGATTAGTCTATAATCTTAGTTGAAGATATGAACATCAGTTAAACATATTTACAACAACAAGATCAAACACAGTTTGTAAAAGTTTTTCTTTATCACTTTCAGTTTATCAACTGAATTACTTGAGGACAAGCAAAGGTTTAAATTTGGGGGAATTGATACGTCTCCAAAGTATCTACTTTTCCAAACTCTTTTGCCCTTGTTTTGGACTGTAATTTGCACGATTTGAATGGATTTAACCGGGACTAACGTTGTTTTCAGTAGAATTGCCTTAGTGTTATTTTTATGCAGAAATAAAAGTTCTTGGATTGACCTAAAAATTTACAGAGAACGTTTTTGGAATTAATAAAAAATATTGGCGAAAGAATCAACCGGAGAGGGGCCACCACGTGGCCACAAGCCTGCAGGGCGCCCCGAGGGCACGCCCTGGCTTGTGGGACCCCTGTGGCTCCGACGACCTCGTTCCCACTTCTATATATTCCTATTTGATGACAAAAAATCAGAGACGAAATTTCATCAATTTCTACGATACGGAGCCGCCGCCACCTCCTATACTTGCTCAGGAGGGCAGATCTGGAGTCTGATTTGGGCTCCAGAGAGGGGAAATCGATGCCTTCGTCATCACCAACCATCCTTCATCACCAATTTCATGATGCTCTTCATCTATTGTGAGTAATTCCATCGTAGGCTTGCTGGACGGTGATAGGTTGGATGATATCTATCATGTAATCGAGTTATTTTTGTTAGGGTTTGATCCCTAGTATCCACTATGTTCTGAGATTGATCTTGCTATGACTTTGTTATGCTTAATGCTTGTCACTAGAGCCCGAGTGCCATGATTTCATATCTGAACCTATAATGTTTTCATGACTTTGTTTGCTATGACTTTATCCTATCTTGCAAGTTATAGACACCTATTACGAGTTATGATCCGCATCTCCCAGGGTGACAATAATTGGGATTCTTTCCGGTGATTACCGTAGTTTGAGGAGTTCATGTATTCCCTAAGTGTTAATGCTTTGGTCCGGTTCTCTATTAAAAGAAGGCCTTAATATCCCTTAGTTTCCACTAGGACCCCGCTCCCACGGGAGAGTAGGACAAAAGATGTCGTGCAAGTTCTTGTCCATAAGAACATATGACTATATATGGAATACATGCCTACATTACATTGATGAATTGGAGTTAGTTCTGTATCACCCTATGTTATGACTGTTGCATGATGAATGCTATCTGACATAATTATCCATCACTCATCCATTGCCTACGAGCTTTCTACATATTGGTCTTTGCTAAGTTACTTTTTCGTTGCTATTGTTACAATCACTACAAAACTGCTACAGTCAGGTTCGCCATCGTTAACGTTACTTCCATACTACTTTGCTACTAAATACTTTCATGCGGATATAGAGCACCTTTATAGTCACCTAGTTACATTGTGATGTTTGATACACACAAGGCATTCCTCCGGCGCCCGGGAGTTGCATGATCTCATGGCCATAGGAACAGATACTTGACATGCAGAAAAAGTAGCAATAAACTATCATGATCACATGCTACGTTCATAGTTTGGTTCTTGTCCATCACATCATTCTCCCAATGATGTGATCCCATTATCAAACGACAACTCATGTCTATGGTCAGGAAACCTTGGCCATCTTTGATCAACGAGCTAGTCCTTAGAGGCTCACTAGGGACAATATGTTGTCTATGTATCCAAACATGTATTTGAGTTTCCAACCAATACAATTCTAGCATGGATAATAGATTATTATCATGAATAAGGAAATATAATAATAACTAATTTATTATTTCCTCTAGGGCATATTTCCAACAGTCTCCCAGTTGCACTAGAGTCAATAATCTAGTTCAAATCACTATGTGATTCACACCCAATGAGTTCTAGGGCTTAATCAAGTTTCGCTTGTGAGAGAGGTTTTTAGTCAATGGGTTTGAAACTTTCACATATGTGTGTTCTTTAGAAATCTCTATGTCATCCTGTAGATGTTTCTACCATGCTCCATTTGGAACTATTCCAGATTACTGCTCCATTATATGAATCTGGTTTGCTACTCAGAGTCATCCGGATTGGTGTCAACGCTCGCATCGACGTAACCCTTTACGACAAACTTTTTTATCACCTCCATTATCGAGAAACATTTCCTTAGTACTCAAGTTACTAAGGATAATTTTGACCGCTGTCTAGTAATCCATTCCTGGATCACTCTTGTACCCCTTGACAGATTCATGGCAAGACACACATCACGTGTGGTACACAACATAGCATACTATAGAGCCTACAACTAAGGAATATGAGATGACCATCGTCCTTTCTCTTTCTTCTGTCGTTGTCAATATTTGAGTCTTACTCAAATTTCACACCTTTACAACACAACCAAGAAATCCTTCTTTGACCAATCTGTTTTGAACTCTTTCAAAATTTGTCAAGGTATGTATTCATCGAAAGTTTTATCAAGCGTCTTGATCTATCTCCATAGATCTTGATGCTCAATCTTCAAGTAGCTTAATCCAGGTTTTCCTTTGAAAAACTCCTTTCAAACAACCCTATATGCTTTCTAGAAATCCTACATTATTTCTGATCAAGAATATGTCAACCACATATACTCATGATAAATTCTCTAGTGCTCCCACTCACTTTCTTGGAAATATGAGTTTCTCATAAACTTTGTAAAAGCCCAAAAGCTTTGATCATCACACCAAAGCATATATTCCAACTCCGAGATGCTTGCTCGAGTCCATAGAAGGATTGCTGGAGGTTGTATGCTTGTTAGTATCCTTAGGATCGAAAAGACCTTCTGATTTTATCACATACAACCTTTCCTCAAGGAAACCGTCAAGGAAACATTGTTTTGACATCCATCTACCAGATTTCATAATTAAAAATGCAGCAACTGCTAACATAAGTCCAACATACTTTAGCATCGCTACGAGTAAAAAAGTCTCATCGTATTCAACTCCTTGAACTTGTCGGAAACTTCTTTGGGACAAGTCGAGCTTTCTAAATGGTGACATTTACCATCATTGTTTGTCCTCCATTTAAAGATCAATCTGTACTTAATAGCCTTACGGCCTTCAAGTAGTTCTTGTAAAGTCCACACTTTGTTTTCATACATGGATCCTATCTCGGATTTCATGGCCTACACCATTTGTCAGAATCGGGGTCCACCATCGCTTCTCCATAGCTCGTAGGTTCATTGTTGTCCAGCAACATGACCTCTAAGACGAGATTATTGTACCAATCTGGAGTAGTACATGTCCTTGTAGACCTACGAGGTTTGGTAGTAACTTGATCTGAAGCTTCATGATCACCATCATTAGCTTCCACTTCAACAGGTGTAGGCGCCACAAGAACAATTTCCTATGCCCTTCCACTCTCTCGTTGAAGTGACGGTTCAAAAACCTCATCAAGTTCCACCATCCTCCCACTCAATTCTTTCGAGAAAAACTCTTTCTCGAGAAAGGACCGGTTTTAGTCAACAAACACTTTGCTTTCGGATCTGAGATAGGAGGTATACCTAACTGTTTTGGGTATCCTATGAAGATGCATATATCCGGTTTGGGTTCAAGCTTATCAGGCTGAAGCCTTCTGACATAAGCATTGTGGCCACAAACTTTTAAGAAACGACAACTTATGTTTCTCCAAACCATAGTTCATACGGTGTCATCTCAACGGAATAAAATGGTGTCCTATTTAAAGTGAATGTGGTTGTCTCTAATGTATAACCCCAAAATTATAGTGGTAATTCGATAAGAGACATCATAGTATGCACCATATCCAATAGGGCGCGGCTAGGACGTTCGGACACACCATCACACTATGGTGTTCCAGGTGGCATGAGTTGTGAAACAATTTCAACATTGTCTTAAATGTATACCAAACTCGCAACTCAGATATTCACCTCCACGATCACATCGCACACATATTATCCTCTTGTCACGACGATCTTCAACTTCACAATAAAATTTATTGAACTTTTCAATATTTTAGACTTGTGATTTATCAAGCAAATACACATATATCTACTCAAATCATGAGTGAAGTAAGAACATAACGATATCCAATGCGTGCCTTAGCACTCATTGGACTGCATACATCAAAACGTATTATTTCCAACAAATCACTTGTTCATTCCATCTCACTGGAAAACGAGGCCTTCAGTCATCTTGTCCATGTTGCATGATTTGCATGTCTCAAGTGATTCAAAATCAAGTGGGTCCAAAAGATCCATATGCATGGAGTTTCTACATGCGTTTACACCAATAGGCATGGTTCGCATGCCTCAAACGATTCAAAAACGAGTGAGTCCAAAGATCCATCAGTATGGAGATTCTTCATGCGTTTTATACCAATATGACTTAAGCAAAAGTGCCACAAGTAAGTGGTACTGTCATTACTACTTTGTATCTTTTGGCATCAATATTATGAACATGTGTATCCCTAGGATCAAGATTCAACAAACTATTCATATTAGGTGCATGACCATTGAAGGCATTATTCAAGTAAGCAGAGTAACCATTACTATTTTTAAATGAATAACCGTATTGCAATAAAGATGATCCAATCATGTTCATGCTCAATGCAAACACCAAACAAAATTTAGGTTCAACACTAATCCCGAAGGTAAAGGGAATGTGCGATCGTGATCATATCAACCTTGGAAACACTTCCAACACACATCGTCATCTCGCCTTTAGCTAGTCTCCGTTTATTTTGTAGCTTTTATTCTGAGTTACTAACATTTAGCAACTGAACCGATATCTAATACCCATGTGCTACTAGGAGTAATAATAAAGTACACATCAATAACACGTATATCTAATATACTTCTCTTGACGTTTCCAGCCTTCTTATCTACCAAGTGTCTAGGGCAGTTCCGCCTCAGTGATCATTCCCCTATCATAGTAGCACCTAGTCTCGGGTTTGGGTTCAACCTTGGGTTTCTTCATTGGAGCGACAACTCACTTTTCACTCTCTAAGTTTCCCTTATTTCCCTTGCCCTTCTTGAAACTAGTGGTTTTACTAACTATCAACACTTGATGCTCCTTCTTGATTTCTACATTCGCTGTGTCAAACATCGCGAATCATTCAAGGATCATCTTCTCCATCCCTGGTATGCTATAGTTCATCACGAAGCTTAGTGTCTTGGTGGCAGTGACTTTGGAGAACGATGTCAATCACTATCTCATCTGGAATATTAAGTCCCACTTGATTCAAGTAATTGTAGCACCCGGACAATCTGAGCACATGCTCAACGATTGAGTTTTTCTCCTTTACTAATCATGTCAGAGGTATTACACCTCTCGACATGGGCATGAGCCTGAAATCCTAATTTCAGCTCTTGGAACATCTCATATGTTTCGTGATGTTAAAAATATTTTGGAGCCTCAATTCTAAGCCGTAAAGCAAGACGCACTGAACTATCATGTAGTCATCAAAACATGCATTTTAGATTTTTGCAACATCTACAGGCGATGCTTGGGGTAGCTCACCAAGTGGTGCATTAAGGACATAAACCTTATATGCAACAAGGCGGACAATCCTCAGTTTACGGACCCAGTCCGCATTATTACTACTATCATCTTTCAACTTAGTTTTCTCTAGGAACATAAAACAGGGAGCTACAACGCGAGCTAGTGATGTACAACATACTTTTGCAAAGACATTTTGACTATGTTCATGATAATGAGTTCAATTAATCATATTACATATGAACTCCCACTCAACTCAACATCCCTCAGGTTGTTCGAGTGATACATGATCCAAATTCACCAACCCAAGTTAGGTCATCACGTGAGATGAGTTGGCTTCAATGCTGAACATCTCCATGTTGATCACATCTGCTATATGACTCATCTTCGACCTTTCGGTCTCTCGTGTTTCGAGGCCATGTCTGTACATGCTAGACTCGTCAAGTTTAACCCGAGTGTTCCGCATGTGCAAAACTGTCTTGCACCCGTTGTATGTGAACGTAGAATCTATCAAACCCGATCATCACGTGGTGTCTCGAATAACGAACTTTCGCAATGGTGCACACTTGGGGAGAGCACAATTTTATCTTGAAATTTTAGTGAGGAATCACCTTATAATGCTACCGTCATCCTAAGCAAACCAAGGTGCATAAAAAGGATTAACATCACATGCAAATCATAAGTGACATGATATGGCCATGAACTTGTGCTTTTTGATCTCCATCTTCAAAGCACTAACATGATCTCCATCGTCACCGGCACTACACCATGATCTCCATCATTGTGTTGCCATCGAGGTTGTCGCGCTATCTATACTTGTACTACTATTGCTACTGATTTAGCGATAAAGTAAAGCATCACTAAGCGCCAAAAAAATTAAAGACAACCCTGTGGCTCCTGTAGGTTGTCGTAGCATCGACATGCAAGTTGATATTAAAAATTACAACATGATCATTTCATACATCAAATATATAACGTCATGCGTTTGTCCATATCATATCACGACATACCCTGCAAAAACAAGTTAGACGTCCTCTAATTTGTTCTTGCATGTTTTACGTGGCTGCTATGGGTATCTAGCAAGAACGATTCTTACCTACGCAAAACCACAATGGTGATATACAAGTTGCTATTTAACCTTCTACAAGGACCGCCTGTGTCGAATCCGATTCAACTAAAGTACGAGCGACACACACCCTCCAGCCATCTTTATGCAACAAGTTGCATTTTAGTCGATGCAACCGGTCTCTCGTCCGTCGAAGAGTAAAGTTGGTCTGGCCGCTTCATCCCACAGTACCGCTGAACCAAGAAAAGACTAAAGAGGGAAGAAATCTGAATATGAACAACCACAAACTCCTTTGTGTTCCACTCATGATGTCATCCACGCATAAACCTAGCTCATGATGCCACTGTTGGGGAACGTCGCATGGGAAACAAAAAAATTACTATGCTCACCAAGATCAATCGATGTAGACTATCATTTACGAGAGGGGGGAGTGCATCTACATACCCTTGTAGATCGCTAAGTGGAAGCGTATATAACGCAGTTGATGTGGTCGAACATCTTTGCGATCCAAATCGCAATCCATCATGTGATCCCATCACGATCAATCTCACGATCACATCACAATCCATCCCGATCTAGTGCCGAATGGACGGCACCTCCACGTTCAACACACGTACAGATCGATGAAGATCTTTGCCTTCTTGATCCAGCAAGAGGGGAGGAGAGGTAGATGATTTCTCCGATAGCACAACGGCATGGTGGCGATGGTGGTGGAGCTGTCCCGGCACGGCTTCACCAAGCACTAGCGAAACTGGTCTAGAGTAGAAACGAACTAGAGGGAGGGAGAGAGGGTTGCGCCTTGGATTGTGGTGTTGCTTCCCTCTCTCCCATCAACTATATATAGGAGGGTGGGGGAAGGGGTGGTGCCCTAGGGTTTCCCCTAGGGCCTTGGCCGCCGCCCCAATGGAGGAGTCCTTCTCAACCAAGGATGATGGAGGCCTAGTAGGACACCCTCCCCACATGGCCTCCTCCCACCTCTTGGCGCAAAGGCCTTTAGGGGCTAGCTGCTGCTACTGCAACAAAAGACCTTCCAACGGTGCCAGAAATAGGAGTGTTGCTTGATACTCCTCAGCAACGGCACCAGGAATCCTTCAGCTGCGGCTATGCCTTAAGGGACTTCCTAAGCAAGTATGCAAAGGATTTCCCCCGTGGCCTTGGAGCCTTGCGTTGGTGTTCCCTCGAAGCGGAAAGGGTGATGTAGCGTAGCGGTGGTAAGTACTTCCCTCAGTTTGAGAACCAAGGTATCAATCCGGCGGAAGAGTATCTCAAGATCCTCCACAACACAAAAGCTCGCACCCAACGCTATGAAGGGGTTGTTAATCCCTTATAGATTGTTTTCCAAGTGAGAACTGAAAGCAACAAAGTAACAAAGCAAAGTAAAAGCGGAGGTGTAAACGATGGATGTGAATAGACCCGGGGGCCGTAGTGTTTACTAGTGGCTTCTCTCATGAAAGGAAGTAGACGGTGGGTGAACAAATTACTGTCGAGCAATTGATAGAACTGCGCAAAGTCGTGACGATATCTATGCAATGATTGTTTCTATAGGCATCACGTCCGAAACAACTAGACTGATACTTTCTGCATCTACTACTATTACTCCACACGTCGACCGCTATCCAGCATGCATCTAGTGTATTAAGTCCATAAGAACAGAGTAACGCCTTAAGCAATATGACATGATGTAGATGGATAATCTCAAACCAATGATAAAAACCCCATCTTTTTACCTTTGATGGCAACTACTTGATGTGTGCCTTTCTGCCCCTACTGTCACTGAGCAAGGTCACCACATGGTAGAACCCAAAACCAAGCACTTCTCCCATTGCAAGAATCATAGATCTAGTTGGCCAAACAAAACCCAAGACTCGAAGAGACTTACAAGGATATAAAATCATGCATATAAGAAATCAGCAAAGACTCAAATATATATCATAGATAATCTGATCACAAATCCACAATTCATCGGATCTCGACAAACACACCGCCGAAGAAGATTACATCAGATAGATCTCTATGAAGATCATGGAGAACTTTGTACTGAAGCTCAAAGAGACAGAAGAAGCCATCTAGCTACTAACTACGGACCCGTAGGTCTGAAGTGAACTACTCACGAGTCATTGGAGGGGCGATGATGATGATGAAGAAGCCCTCCAACTCCAAAGTCCAATCTGGTAGGGTGCCGAGAAGGGTCTCCAGATGAGATCTCGCGGAAACTGAAGCTTGCGGCGGCGGAAAAGTATTTTCGAGGCTCCCCTGATTTTTTGCGGAATATTTGGGAATTTTTTGGCCAAAGACCTAGGTCAGGGGGCGGCCAGGGAGGCCACAAGCCTGCCCACCGCCGCCTCCCCCTGGTGGCGGAGTGGGGGCTTGTGGGCTCCCTGGAGCCCACCTGGCTTGTCCCAAAAGCCCCCTCGTCTTCTTCCGTTCGTGAAAAAATCATTTCGGGGTTTTTCTTCCGTTTGGACTCCGTTCCAAAATCAGATCTGAAAAAAGTCAAAAACACGGAAAAAACAAGAACTGGCACTTGGCACTGAATTAATAAGTTAGTCCCAAGAAAGATATAAAAGGTACATAAAACAACCAAAGAAGACAAGATAACAGCGTGAAACCATCAAAAATTACAGATATGTTTGAGACGTATCAAGCATCCCCAAGCTTAACTCCTGCTCGTCCTCGAGTAGGGAAGTGATAAGAATGAATTTTTGATGCTTTAATGCTACCTAACATAGGTGTCCTTTGTAATTCCTCTTATGTGACGTGAATGTTCAGATCCATTAGATTCAAAACAATAGTTTGCTATTGATGTAGATACAATAATAATTCAAGCAAACTAGCAAGGTAATCATGAACCTTCAAAATAACAAGGCCAAAAGAAAGTTATCCCTACAAAAGCATATAGTGTGGCTATGCTCTATCATCATTGCACAACGAATTTAAATCATGCACAACCCCAGTATTGGCCAAGTAATTATTTCACACCTTTACTTTCTCAAATGTTTTCAACTCTCACGTAATACATGAGCGTGAGCCATGGTTATAGCACTATAGATGGTGTGGAATGTAGTGAAGGTTGCAAGACAAAAAAAAGGAGAAGATAGTCACATTAACTAGGCATATCAATGAGGTGTGGAGATGCTCATCAATAGATATCAATGTGAATGAGTAGGGATTTCCATACAAATGATGCGCTAGAGCTATGAGTAAGTGAAAGCTCTTAAAGAAAACTAGTGGGTGTGCATCCAACTTGCTTGCTCATGAAGACTTAAGGCAATTTTGAGGAAGCCTATCATAGGAATATACAAGCCAAGTTATATAATGAAGATTTCCCACTAGCTATATGGTGGTGACAAAACGAGAGACTCTCAATCATGAAGATCATGGTGCTTTAATAAGCACAAGTGTGGAAAAAGTGGTAGCATTGTCCCTTCTCTCTTATTCTCTCATTTTTTTATTTTGGTGGGCTCTTTGGGCTCTCTTTTTTATGGGCTTCTTTGGCCTATTTTATTTCCTCACATTGGACAATTCTCCATTAATGATGATCATCACACTTTCAACTCAAAACTTAGAGCAACGATGACTCTATATGGAATGCCTTCGGTAGTGTACCGTGGCAATGATCTAGCATGGCATAGACATCAATGGAAACATCATGCTAGCTATCTTATCATTGTGCAAAGGCAAAGTAGACGTGGTGGTGCATGTCATGGTGGTAGTTACATGGCAATATATCTCGGAATGACTTTGAAAAAGCCATAATAGGTAGGTATGGTGGCTGTTTTGTGGGAGGCCAATGGTGGGTTTTGTGCATCGGCGAAAGTTGCACGGCACTAAGAAGATAGTGATGGTGGAAGGTGAAAGTGCATCTAAACCATGGACTCAACATTAGTCATGAAGAACTCATATACTTGTTGCAAAAGTTTTATTTGTAATCGAAATAAAGCAGTCAGCGCATATTCCTAGGGGAAGGGTTGGTAGGTATAAACCATCGCGCGATCCCGACCGCCACGCAAAGGATGACAATCAATATACTAATCATGCTCAGATTTCATCACATAGCAGTTCACCATACGTGCATGCTACGGGAATCACTAACTTTAACACAAGTATTTCTAGATTCACAACACCTTACTAGCATGACTTCAATATTACCATAACCACAACTCAAAACTAATTGAGATGAATCAAACTTCTCTAACTATTCAATTCACATGAAGGTCGAAGTTTTTGTATCCCTTTGGATAACTACCCCTTTTGAGACTACTTTCAAAGCATAGATCAACTACCAAGCCACACACTGCTGTGCGCTAAAAGATATAAGTGAAGCACATAGAGCAAAAGTATCTAGCTCAAAAGATATAAGTGAAGCACATGTGAGCTGAATTTTCTACCAAAAGATATAAGTGAAGCTCGACAAAATCACGGTGTGTGCATGTCTCTCTCTCTAGGTGTGCAGCAAGGATGATTGTGACACAACAAAAATAAAAGACTCCTACGATACAAGAGGCTTCAAGCAAAAACACATAACATGTGGTGAATAAAAATATAGCCCCAAGTAACGTTACCGATGGATTGAAGACGAGAGAGGGGATGCCTTCCCGGGGCATCCCCAAGCTTAGGCTTTTAAGGCATCCTTGAATCTCTTGGGGTGCCTGGGGCATCCCCAAGCTTGAGCTCTTGCCACTCTTTATCTCTTTGTCCATAAGAACTTCACCCAAAACTTGAAAACTTCACAACACGAAACTTAAACAGAAACTCGTGATAACGTTAGTACAAGAAAGCAAACCACCACTTCCTTAGGTACTGAGCAAACTTAAATTCTACTTGTGCTGATGTTGTGTTACTGTAATTTCAATCTTCCATGGCTAATACCCCCCGATACTATCCATAGTTTCATCAAAATAAGCAACCAACACAACAAAAACAGAATCTGTTAACAACAGACCAGTCTGTAGCAATCTGTATGTTTCGTATACTTCTGTTACTTCAAAAATTCTGAAATATTACGACAGTCTGAAGAATTTGTGTAGATATCAGCATAAAAAAGAATCAACTCAAAAGCTCTTACAGAAGAAAAAAAATGAAAATTCTTTTCGTGAGCAGAAAGTTTCTGTCTTTTCCAGGATGACCAAACGATCATCCCCAAGACTAATCATAACGGTTTTGCTTGGCACAAACGCAAAAAGAAACACAAAAAACACAATCATAACAGAATTATGAAAATGTGGAAAACACAAAACAGAAAGAAAAAGGATAGATTCATTGGGTTGCCTCCCAACAAGCGCTTTTGTTTAACGCCCTTAGCTAGGCGAAAGTGATGGAATCATGTACAGTCATGTTTGGTGCTCAAACCATAAGTAGCCCTCATCATAGATTCATAAGGAAATCTTATTTTCTTTCTAGGAAAGTGCTCCATGCCCTTATTTAAAGTAAATTGAAATCTAATATTCCCTTCCTTCATATCGATCATAGCACCAATAGTCCTTAGGAAAGGTCTACCAAGAATAATGGGACATGAAGGATTGCAATCTATGTTAAGTACAATGAAATCCACGAGTACATAGTTCTTATTTGCAACAATAAGAACATCATCGATCCTCCCCGTGGGATTCTTGACAGTAGAATCCGCAAGATGCAAATTAATAGAACACTCTTCAATCTCATGAAAACCAAGAATATCACATAAAGACTTCGGAATCGCGGAAACACTAGCACCCAAATCACACAAAGCATTGCACTCATAGTTTTTGATCTTGATTTTGATAGTAGGTTCCCACTCATCATGAAGTTTTCTAGGTATAGATACTTCTAGTTCAAGCTTCTCTTCAAGAGATTTCATCATAGCATCTACGATATGCGCGGTAAAGGCTTTGCTTTGGCTATAAGCATGTGGAGTGTTTGCAATGGATTGCATCAAAGAAATGCATTCAAACAAGGAGCAATTATCATAATTGAATTCCTTGAAATCCAAAGTGGGAGTTTCATTACTACCCAAAATTTTGACTTCTTCTACTCCACTCTCCACACCTTTATCATCAAGATAGGTGGACTCTGAATCATTGGGGCGTTTTTCAACCAAAGTGGATTCATATCCAGCCCCTCCATAAGTAGGTTTGACACGTGAAAACAAAGATTCAAGAGGAGACACACCAAGCACTTTAAGATCCTCGTGATTTCCATCACTAGAACGCACCCTTTTAAACCATTCATGTCTAGCGCGAATTTGGGCGGTTCTTTCTTTGCTCTCATTCATGGAGATACGCATAGCTTTGAAAGTTTCATCCAAGTTGATCTTGGGAGGAGCGCATCTAACTTTCAAAGCATCAATATCACAAGACATCTTATCAACGCTCTTAGCCAAATCGTCTATTTTGAGTAGTTTTTCCTCTATGGACGCATTGAAAATCTTTTGAGAATTGATGAACTCTTTGATATTACTCTCTAGATCAGAGGGTAATTTGTTGTGATTTCCATAAGTGTTTTCGTAGGAATTGCCATAATTGTTAGAGGAGTTACTCGGAAAAGGCCTAGGAACATAGTTTCCTCTAAAAGCATTGTTGTTCCCAAAATTGTTCCTACCAACAAAATTCACGTCCAAACTAGCGTTGCTACTCTCAATCAAAGAAGATATTGGCATGTCATTAGGATCTACGGTAGCGTTCCTACTAGCAAGCAAATTCATCAACTCATCCATCTTAGCACTAAGCGAGTTAATCTCTTCTATAGCGTGGTAGTTGGTCATGATATTGTCTAGGAGTTTTGTAGCATCTCCTAACGTGATTTCCATGAACGTTCTACCTGAGGCGGAGTCAAAGATATTGCGAGAAACAAAATTCAAGCCAACGTAAAATATTTGTATAACCATCCACAAACTCAAGCCATGAGCGGGACAATTTCTAATCATAAGCTTCATCCTCTCCCAAGATTGTGCAACGTGTTCATGATCAAGTTGCTTGAAATTCATGATATCGTTACGTAAGGAGATGATATTAGCCGGCGGAAAATACTTGGATATGTAAGCATCTTTGCATTTATCCCAAGAATCGATACTATTTTTAGGCAAAGAAGAAAACCAAGTTTTTGCGCGATCTCGCAACGAGAAAGGAAAAAGTTTCAACTTAATCACGTCATTATCCACATCTCTTTTCTTTTGCATATCGCAAAGCTCAATGAAGGTATTGAGATGGGATGAGGCATCTTCACTAGGAAGGCCAGAGAATTGCTCTTTCATAACAAGATTCAGCAAAGCTGCGTTGATTTCATACGATTCCGCACTAGTGGCGGGAGCAATCGGAGAACTAATAAAGTCATTATTATTAGTGCTCGAGAAGTCGCAAAGTTTGGTGTTTTCAGACATGATGTCTTCAACAAACAAACAAGCACACAAGCAAGCAAGAAACCGGCAAAGGAAAACGGCAAGGGCAAAAGAAAATGGCGAAGAAGAAAGGCGAATGAAAACGGCAAATGTGAAGTGGGGGAGAGGAAAACGAGAGGCAACTAGCAACAAAAGTAAATGGAAGAGAAGAGTTTGTGAGACCTACTTGGATAGATCTTGATTTCTCCTCCCCGGCAACGGCGCCAGAAATACTTCTGATGTCAGCTGTGTATCCCCGGCAACGGCGCCAGAAATACTTCTGCTACTGCAACAAAATACCTTCCAACGGCGCGAGAAATAGGAGTGTTGCTTGATACTCCTCAGCAACGGCACCAGGAATCCTTCAGCTGCGGCTACGCCTTAAGGGACTTCCTAGGCAAGTATGCAAAGGATTTCCCCCGTGGCCTTGGAGCCTTGCGTTGGTGTTCCCTCGAAGCGGAAAGGGTGATATAGCGTAGCGGTGGTAAGTACTTCCCTCAGTTTGAGAACCTAGGTATCAATCCGGCGGAAGAGTATCTCAAGATCCTGCACAAACACAAAAGCTCGCACCCAACGCTATGAAGGGGTTGTCAATCCCTTATAGATTGTTTGCCAAGTGAGAACTGAAAGCAACAATGTAACAAAAGCAAAGTAAAAGCGGAGGTGTAAACGATGGATGTGAATAGATCCGGGGGGCGTAGTGTTTACTAGTGGCTTCTCTCATGAAAGCAAGTAGACGGTGGGTGAACAAATTAATGTCGAGCAATTTATAGAACTCCGCAAAGTCGTGACAATATCTATGCAATGATTGTTTCTATAGGCATGACGTCCGAAACAAGTAGACCGATACTTTCTGCATCTACTACTATTACTCCACACGTCAACCGCTATCCAGCATGCATCTAGTGTACTAAGTCCATGAGAACACAGTAACGCCTTAAGCAAGATGACATGATGTAGAGGAATAATCTCAAACCAATGATAAAAACCCATCTTTTTACCCTTGATGGCAACTACTTGATGTGTGCCTTGCTGCCCCTACTGTCACTGGGAAAGGTCACCACATGGTAGAATCCAAAACCAAACACTTCTCCCATTGCAAGAATCATAGATCTAGTTGGCAAAACAAAACCCAAGACTCGGAGAGACTTAAAAGGATATCAAATCATGCATATAAGAAATCAGCAAAGACTCGAATATATATCATAGATAATCTCATCAAAAATCCACAATTCATCGGATCTCGACAAACACACCGCCAAAGAAGATTACATCGGATAGATCTCCATGAAGATCATGGAGAACTTTGTATTGAAGATCCAAGAGAGAGAAGAAGCCATCTAGCTACTAACTACGGACCCGTTGGTCTGAAGTGAACTACTCATGAGTCATTGGAGGGGCGATGATGATGATGAAGAAGCCCTCCAACTCCAAAGTCCCCTCCGGCAGGGTGCCGGGAAGGGTCTCCAGATGAGATCTCGCGGAAAAGGAAGCTTGCGGCGGTGGAAAACTATTTTCGAGGCTCCCATGATGTTTTGAGAAATATTTGGGAATTTATATGCCAAAGACCTAGGTCAGGGGGCGGCCAGGGAGGCCACAAGCCGGCCCACCGCCGCCTCCCCCTGGTGGCGGAGTGGGGGCTTGTGGGCTCCCTGGAGCCCACCTGGCTTGGCCCAAAAGCCCCCTGGTCTTCTTCCGTTCGGGAAAAAATCATTTCGGGGTTTTTCTTCCGTTTGGACTCCGTTCCAAAATAAGATCTGAAAAGAGTCAAAAACACGGAAAAAACAGGAACTCGCAGTTGGCACTGAATTAATAATTTAGTCCCAAAAAAGATATAAAAGGTACATAAAAAACCAAAGAAGACAAGATAACAACGTGAAACTATCAAAAATTATAGATACGTTTGAGACGTATCAGCTGCCCAGCCCACCATGGGCTGGTCCGCAAACTCTTAGGCCCATGTGGCCCCTGGGGTGGGTGGACCTCTCCCGATGGACCCCTGGAACCCATTAGTCACTCCCGGAAGTGCCCGAAACCATTCCGGAGCCCAAATACCCTTTTCCTATATATCAATCTTTGTCTATGGACCATTCTGGAACTCCTCGTGATGTCCGGGATCTCATTCGGGACCACACACAACCTTCGGTCACCAACATACATGACTCAAATATACCGAAACGTCACCGAACCTTAAGTTTCCAGACCCTGTGGGTTCGAGAAATATGTAGACATGACCGAGACACTCTCCGGTCAATAACCAATAGTGGGACCAAAATGCCCATATAGGCTCCTACATATTCTACGAATATCTTTATAGGTTGAACCTCTATGTCAAGGATTCTGTTAATCCCATATACTATTCCCTTTGTCCATCGGTATGTTACTTGCGTGAGATTTGATCATTGTTATCTCTATATCTAGTTCAATGTCGTTACCGGAAAGTCTCTTGTTCCATAATACAAGATCTCTTGACTAACTCTTTAGTCACACTGCTTGCAAGCTCATTATGATGTTGTATTACCGAGTGGGCCCTAGAGATACCTTCTCCGTCATACGGAGTGACAAATCCCGTTCTTGATTCACGCCAACACAATAGACACCTTTGGAGATACCTCTAGAGCACCTTTATAGTCACTCAATTACGTCGTGATGTTTGATAAACACAAGGCATTCCTCCGGCTCCCGGGAGTTCCATGATCTCATGGTCATAGGAACAGATACTTGACATGCATAAAATAGTAGCAATAAACTGACACGATCACATGCTATGTTCATAGTTTGGGTCTTGTCCATCACATCATTCTCCTAATGATGTGATCCCGTTATCAAATGACAACTCATGTCTATGATCAGGAAATCTTGACCATATTTGATCAATGAGCTAGTCCTTAGAGGCTCACTAGGAACAGTATGTTGTCTATGCATCCACACATGTATTTGAGTTTCCAATCAATACAATTCTAGCATGGACAATAAACGATCATCATGAAGAAGGAAATATAATAATAACTATTTTGTTATTGCCTCTAGGGCATATTTCAAACAAAAGGATTATTTGAATAAGATTTTTTCAATGAAGGACCTAGGAGAAGCTGCTTTCATATTAGGCATCAAGATCTATAGATATAGATCGACACGCTTGATAGGACTTTCAGAGAGCACATACCTTGACAAAGTTTTGAAGAAGTTCAAAATGGATCAGTCCAAGAAAGGGTTCTTGCCTGTATTGAAAGGTGTGAAGTTGAGTAAGACTCAACGCCAGTGAGTGTAGAAGATAGAGAAAAGATGAGTGTCGTCCTCTATGCTTCTGCCATAGGCTCTATCATGTATCTAATGTCGTGCACTAGACTAGAAGTCAACCTTGACCTAAGTATGGAAGGAAGGTTTCCAAGTGATCCAGGAGTGGAACACTCGACAACGGTCAAGAATATCCTTAAGTACTTGAAAAGGACTAAGGAAATGTTTCTCGTTTATGGAGGTGATCGAGATCTCATCGTAAAGGTTATGTTGATGCAAGCTTTGACACTCATCTTGATGACTCTAAGTCTCAGACCGGATACATATATATTCTCAATGTGGGAGCAGTAAGCTGGTGCAGTTCCAAACAAAGCATGGTAGCTAATTGTACATGTGAAGTGGAGTACATAGCTACCTCGGAGGCGGCTAAGGAAGGTGTCTGGATGAAGGAGTTCATGACGGATCTTGGAGTCATGCCTAGTGCACTGGATCCAATGACTCTGTTATATGACAAAACCGGTGCCATTGCTCAGTCCAAGGAACCAAGTTTTCACAAGAGGACCAGACACATAAAGTGACGCTTCAATTCTATCTGTGATTACATCAAGGAGGAGGACATGAATATTTGCAAAGTGCACACGGATCTGAATGTCGCAGACCCGTTGACTAAGCCTCTTCCACGACCAAAACATGACCAACACGATAACTGTATGGGTGTTAGATATATTACAATGTAAATTACATAGTGATGTGAGCTAGATTATTGACTCTAGTGCAAGTGGGAGAATGTTGGAAATATGCCCTAGAGGCAATAATAAAGTGGTTATTATCTTATTTCCTTGTTCATGATAATCGTTTATTATCCATGCTAGAATTTTATTAATTGGAAACTCAAATTCATGTGTGGGTACATAGACAACACTGTGTCCCTAGTGAGCCTCTAATGGACTAGATCATTGATCAAAGATGGTCAAGGTTTCCTGGCCATAAACATGAGTTGTCATTTGAAAACGGATCACATCACTAGGAGAATGATGTCATGGACAAGACCCAAACTATGAACGTAGCATATAATCGTGTCACTTTATTGTTATTGTCTTCTACATGTCAAGTATATGTTGCTATGACCATGAGATCATGTAACTCACTACCACCGGAGGAGTACCTTGTGTGTGTCAAACATCGCAACGTAACTAAGTAACTATAAAGATGCTCTATAGGTATCTTCGAGGGTGCCTGTTGAGTTGGCATGGATCAAGACTGGGATTTGTTACTTCGTGTGATGGAGAGGTATCTCACGGCCCACTTAGTAATAAAACATCATAATGATCTTGGATGCAATGTGACTAAAGATTTATCCACGGGATCTTCTATTATGAAACGAGTAAAGAGACTTGTCGGTAACGAGATTTAACTAGGTATGGAGATACCTACGATCGAATCTCGCGCAAGTAACATACCAATGAACAAACGGAACTGCGTACGGGATTAACTGAGTCCTTGACATCGAGGTTCGACCGATAAATATCTTCGTAGAATATGTAGGAACCAATATGGACATCCAAGTCCTGCTATTCGTTATTGTCCGTAGAGGTGTCCCGGTCATGTCTACATAGTTCTCAAACCCGCAGGGTCTACACACTTAATGTGCGGTGATGGTATAAGCATAGTCGCGTTATTATCTTGGTGATCAAAGGTTGCTCAGAGTCCCGGATGAGATCCCAAACGTGACTAAGAACTCTAGAATGGTCGGGAGGTAAAGATTGATATATAGTATGAAGGGCATCAGAGTCCGGAAAAGTTCTGGGGCATATCGGGGAATCGATAGTGTCGAAAGGAGTTTCGAGGGGCCATGGCAAGTGTTGGGGAGACTCATGGGCCAAGGAGTGGCGTCACACCATCCCATAAGGGGATGGGCGTCGACCAAACCCCAGCCCACTTTGGCTAGGGGAGGACCTCACCCCCTAGGGCCGTTGGCCAACCCAACTTGGGTGGCAAGGCACCTAGTTGGGAGGCGATCCAAGCCTAACCACCCCGACCCTTGGCTGCCGGCCGCTAGGGGAAACCCTAAGGTGCCCTCACCTCCTCCCTTCCCCTTATATATAGAGAGGGAGAGAGATGGCATCCACACCACAATGTGCTACAACGCTACTCCTCCTCTCCCTTGTAGTTCTTCTCTTGTCATAATCGCCCGACGAAGCCGTGCTAAGATTTCACCACCACCACCTCACCACGCCATCGTGCTGCTACTTCACCATCGCTCGCTGGATGGAGGAGGTGAAGGCGTCATCAAGCTGTACGTGTGTTGAACGCGGAGGTATCGTGCATCTGGCGCTTGATCAGGAGTTTGCGGTACGGATCGTGATCGGGTCGTGAAGACGTTCGACTACATCAACCGCATTCCTTAACGCTTGTGCTAAGCGATCTACAAGGGTATGTAGATGCAATCTCTCCTATCATGGATGTTTGTTTCCTAATTGATCTTGGTGAGCGTAGATTTTTTTGTTTCCCATGCAACGTTCCCCAACACCTTTAACATCCAATCAATTATGCGCCCATTTCCTTCCTTTCTCCACATTAATGTTGCTAATTTAGTTAGTTCTCTCATTTTCTCCAAATAGGATTTCGCCCCGTTTTAAAAATAAAGCATCAACACAAGTACATACAACAAGTCATCCAAGTGTGAAAAAGGAAATAATAAGTCTGTTGGGACAACAACACAAACATGACCAAAAGCGCAAAGCAAAAGGATACAACATGAGGCGCCAACTGTAGGCGGAGGAGGAGGGGGTTGAGAGGTAATAGCTGACCAGCTCCACTCCATCAATTATGCCACCCAACAGGCCTATGTCCCACTACTTAAACAACGATGCATAAAAGCCAACAATTTAACACAAAATCGGTAGCTCGTCGCAAGAAGACCTTCTCGGTAGCCATGCTATTAAGAAACTTAACTCACCTTTGCTCACATTTATATTTTGTTTTTCCTAAAATTGTTAATTGATAATTAAAATTGGTAATTGTACATATTCACATGTACCCTCTAGGTCCTTCTCGATCATTTCACGTGGCACACCCAAATTCTTGGGATCTCTTTTTAGCATGTAATATTTTGCTTTTTTGAGTGTAATCTAAATTTTTGCCATTTTTCAGGGCCCATCCAAGCCAATTGGAGCTGAGCCTAGGCACAATAGTCCACACAAGTCTCTCCTCCCAGGGGCCACACACCATAGAGACCTAACCGGCCATTCCTCCCCTCCTGGTTGCCCGTAAGTTTCTGTTCTCGGGCCCCCGCTCCCCTCTCCACCGCATCACCGCGAGACCCCCTTCCCCTCCCCTAGACCTATAATATTCGTCGGACCTACTGATACGCCATTTTTCATCATTATTTTTTATTATAATTTCTCCTATTTCAACAATATATTTGAAAATACGATGCAATTTTAATGTATTTCCTCTTTTAAAATGCAAGGAATACAAAGAGAGCGGGATTGTCAAACATCTAAAAATCTAGACTGAAAATGCAACCGAAGAAAAAATCAATTCTCTAGATCTTAAAATCAGCTAGGAATTTTTAGAATTTATTTTTGAATATATAATGAATTATGGAATGAATAACGGTGAGAGAGGACATGCCATGCCTCTACACAGTCTGGTGGCCTCGCCGCTCGCTATGACCGTGTGGGGTCCCAATGGCTTGTCTCCCGGTGCCCATTTGCTATAAGTTCACATTTTCCCTAGAAAAAATTGCAGAAAATCCTTGGTGCTTTTCACCATGGTGTGTGAGCCAGAACTTCGAAGGAGCACTTTTGCCCTCCGGCAAAGCAATTCTGGAGAGGAAACTTCCCTGTGAGAGGGGGGCAATCGAAGTAGTCATCATCACCAACAGTCCAAACATTTAATAAAGCAACTATGGATGTTTGCATGGAGGATACAATGGTAAGTAAGTATTTGTTCAAGTTAGGACAATACTTTAGCTCCGGTTCACCCACACAACACTTAATAAAGCAATGAATGGTAACTTAATGAACCATGATGAAGCTAACTTGGCGAGATTCTTCTGTGTCATCAAGAGCGGTTTAGCTATTATAAGAAACACCACCTGCTTTTCCTTAACATACATAGTGATCGGACCACTTATTGTATCTATTTACTTTTGTTACAACTCCCTCCATTTCAAAATATAAGGTATATTGATTTTCATGCAAGTCAACCATTTGAATATTTGATCAAGATTATAAAATGAAATAACAAAATTTGGAATACCTAATAGATAAGATATGAGACTACTTTTTATGACACATCAAATGATACAAATTTTGTAGTGTTGATATTGGTATACTTTTTGTGAAAACTCGATCAAACATGCAATCGTTTGACTTTTAGAAAACAAATATACCTTATCTAAAGGAACATATAAATTATTTCTCTTGTTACAAATTATCTTGCTATCACACTATCTCTCAAACCCATCTTCACAATTTTTACAATGAAACCTTGATGAAAACTACTTGTCATTTACTTCTACTCCTACTTAGATGTGACACTCTGATACGTCTCCATCGTATCTACTTTTCCAAACTCTTTTTCCCTTGTTTTGGACTCTAATTTGCATGATTTGAATGGAACTAACCTGGACTGACGCTGTTTTCAGCAGAATTGCCTTGGCGTTATTTTTGTGCAGAAATCAAAGTTCTCAAAACGTCCTGAAAATTTACGGGGAACATTTTTGGAAAATATGGAAAATACCTACGCAAAGATCCACATGAGGGGGTGGGCCAGTGGGCCACAAGTCGTGCCACTACCACCCCCCCCCTGGTGGCGGTGGGCAAGCTTGTGGGGCCCACACGGCTCTGCCGCCCCCAATCGCAGCTCTATAAGTTCACTTTCGTCCCAGAACAAATAAAAAGAGAAGATTTCGTCGCATTTGTGATACGGAGGCACCGCCACATCCTGTTCTTCATCTGGAGGGCAGATCTGGAGTCCGTTTTGGGCTCCGGAGAGGGGAAATCGTCGCCATCGTCATCATCAACCTTCTTCCCTCTCCAATTCCATGAAGCTCTTCGTCGTTCGTGAGTAATCTATTCGTAGGCTCGTTGGGCGGTGATGAGTAGGATGAGATCTATCATGTAATCGAGTTAGTTTTGATGGGGATTGATCCCTAGTATCCAGTATGTTCTCAGATTGATGTTGATACTACTTTGCCATGCTTAATGCTTGTCACTAGGGCCCGAGTGCCATGATTTAAGATCTGAAATTATTATGTTGTCACCAATATATGTGTGTCTTAGATCCGATCTTGCAAGTTGTAGTTACCTACTATGTGTTATGATCCGGCAACCCCGAAGTGACAATAACCGGAACCACTCCCGGTGATGACCATAGTTTGAGGAGTTCATGTGTTCACCAAGTGTTAATGCGTTGGTACGGTTCTTTATTAAAAGGAGAACCTTAATATCCCGTAGTTTCCTTTTGGACCCCGCTGCCATGGGAGGGATGGACAATAGATGCCATGCAAGTTCATTTCCCTAAGCACGTATGACGGCACACGGAATGCATGCCTACATCACTTTGACGAACGGGAGCTAGCCACATATCTCTCCGTGTTATAACTGTTGCATGATGAATATCATCCAAAAAAATCACCGACCCATTGCCTACGAGTTTGCCCCACTGCTACTGTCGCTTTCTCTGTTGCTACTTGCTACTGCTGTCACTACTGTTGTTCCTTGCCACTTCTATTACTCGTTACACTACTGATACCTGCTACAATCTTGATTCGCTGGTCGTTGACGGGAACACACAATTTCCGTCAACGAGGCAACTTGGCGCCATTGATACAATCGTTAGAAATAGTCTGCCGTGTCAACAGATCATTTCTGACACCGTTGTTATCATACTACTTTGTTGTTACTACTTTGCATGCAGATACTAATCTTTCAGGAGTGGTTGAATCTGACACATTCAGCTGCTAATACTTGAGAGTATCCTCTCACCTCCTATAGGCGATCAACAAATTTGGGTCGAATACTCTACCCTTGAAAACAGCTGCGAACCCACGCGCTGGTGGGCCATCAACAACATTCTTCTAGTTTTGTTGCCGGGGAGTGCTAGCAGCATTCTTTTGGTGCCGTTGCAGGGGAAGGTTTGTTGTCACAAAATCAGCATTCGTCTAGCTATTGCCAGAGAGTGCCAGTCAGCATTTTTCTGGCGCCGTTGCCGGGGAAGGTCTGTTGTCACAGAATCAGCATTCGTCTAGCTATTTCCAAAGAGTGCCAGTCAGCATTTTTCTGGCGCCGTTGCCAGGGAGGTATTGCTATATTATCTGAGTCACTTGGGATTTATATCTTCTGATCACTATGAAGAATCTGAAGGATCCAAAAACCAAAGTCTTGCCCTCAACTACGAGGGGAGGTAAGGAATTGCCATCTAGCTCTGCACTTGATTCACCTTCAGTTATGAGTAAGTTTGCGACATCACCTCTTGCTAGAAATCTTGATATGTCGCCTGTGCTTGACGATGCTTATGATGCTACTGCTAGAGATGCTATGCTTGATACTATGCCTGATATTGCTAGAGATGCTATGCCTGATGATGCTAGAGATGCTATTTTGCGTGATGATGCTATGCTTGATACTATGCCTGATGCTGCTTTGCCTGATATTGCTAGAGATGCTATGCCTGATGCTGCTTTGCCTGATATTGCTAGAGATGCTATGCCTGATGATGCTAGAGATGCTATACCTGATACTGATTTGCCTGATGTTCCACTAGGGGTATTCCTAGATGCTCATATTGCTAGAGTTACTGCCAATGCTCGTGATGCTTCTGAAACTGTCGATACTATTGAGATAGAACCTGCTTTTGCTCCTGTTAGATCTAGCTCTCCTAGATATGAATTGCCTGATATACCTGAGGGTTACGTTATGGAGGGAGAGATAGCTGAGGATTTTCTTGCGTGTAAGGTTGCTTATGACGCTGAGAAATTACTTCTCAAGTGGAAGGAAAAATCTCTGAAAGCTAGGATGAAATACGACCTGAAGTTTGCCACTTCACCTATCTTTATCACCGATAAGGATTATGAATTCTCTGTCGATCCTGAGATAATCTCTCTAGTCGAATCTGATCCTTTCCACGGTTATGAGTCTGAGATGGTCGTAGCCCATCTTGCCAAACTACACGATATAGCCACCCTTTTCACTAATGAGGAGAAGATCCGGCACTACTATATCCTTAAGCTGTCTCCTTTCTCTCTAAAGGATGACGCTAAAGCCTGGTTCACCTCTCTTGCTCCTGGATGTGTGAGTAGTCCCCAGGATATGGTCTATTACTTCTGTGAGAAATATTTCCCTGCCCATAAGAAGCACGCTGCCTTGCAGGAAATATACAACTTTGCTCAACTTCAAGAAGAGAGTCTCCCACAAGCTTGGGGGAGGCTCGTCTAGCTACAGAATGCTTTGCCTGATCACCCTCTTAAGAAGAACGAGATACTTGATATCCTCTATAACAGACTTACCGATGCCTCTAGAGACCACCTAGATAGTTGTGTCGGTTGTGTTTTTAGGGAACGAACTGTAGAACAAGCTGAGACCCTACTGAATAACATCTTGATCAACGATAATGCTTGAACTATTCCCGAACCACCTCCTAAGCCAACTCCTAAGAAAAGAGGTATTCTATTCCTAGCAATGATGAGGATGTGGAGACTCAAACTACGGTTAATCCTGATAACCCACAACCTAAGAGATACGATAAGAATGACTTTACTGCTAGGAAGCATGGTAAAGAAAGGGAGCCATGGGTTCAGAGATCTATGCCCTTTCCTCCTAAGCCATCCAAGAAAAAGTATGATGAGGATTTTGAGCGCTTCGTTGAGATGATAAGACCCATCTTTCTGCATATGCGGTTAACTGGTATGCTCAAGATGTCTCTGTATGCCAAGTACATGAAAGAGATCATGACTAATAAACGGAAGATACCAGATCTTGAGATCTCCATCATGCTTGCCAATTACACTTTCAAAGGTGGAACTCCTAAGAAACTTGGTGATCCCGGAGTGCCCACTATACCTTGTTCCATTAAAGGAAACTACGTAAGAACTGCCTTATGTGACCTTGGAGCCGGTGTTAGTGTTATGCCGCTCTCTCTTTATCGTAGACTAAAACTGGATAAGTTGACACCCACTGAAATTTCTCTACAAATGGCCGACAAATCAACTGCTTTCCCTATCGGCATTTGCGAGGATGTGCCTGTTGTGGTTGCTAACACCACTATCCTAACAGACTTTGTTATCTTGGATATTCCCGAGGAAGATCTTGGTTGTCATCCTCGGAAGACCCTTTTTAAACACTGCAGGGGCTGTTATAGATTGCAAAAAAGGCAATGTCACTTTCCATGTCAACCGTAATGAGCACACAGTGCACTTCCTGTAGAAACGATATCAAGTACATTGCATCAATGCTATCGGAAAGACTTCATCGATACTTATTGGGAGCTTTGAATGCCCTATTCCTCGTGTCAAGACGAAGTATGATCTGCTTGTTGCGGAGATACATATCCCCATTCAGGTGACTTAGTGGCTATTCAAAAATTCTCCATTCTCTCTTGCGATTCGAGAAGGTTTTGTCATGAGGACTTTATCAACCCCATTGACGGATTTCTTTCGATGACCATGAAATGGATGAATCAAAGAGTCACATACCTCTGTTTTGAGCTTTCGTTTTCTGTTGCTTAGAAGAAAAATGATGGATTTAGTTTAGCTTTTCTTGTTTTCTGTTTTAGCGTCTCGGAGAAAAATACCTCGAAAATAAAAGTTCTCCGATGGTCCTGAAAATTTAGTATGATTTTTTCTGGAATTTTGAAAATTACTGGGCCTCAGAGCTGGCCTGGGGGCGAGACCAGTGGGCCACATGCCCTGCCACCGCCACCCCCTGGTGGCAGAGAGCAAGCTTGTGGGGCCCACAGGGACCCCCTCCACTCATTCCAGCTCCCAGCCTCTTCTTCCACCTCCAGAAAAAATTGTTTCGCAGCTCAAACCCGTGCTCTTGCTCATTTGGATGTGACTTTCGATCTCCTTGCTCAAAGCACCATTCTCTGAACTGTTTTGGGTAAATTACTCCTTGGTAAGTGACTCCTCCATTGGTCCAATTAGTTTTTGCTCTAGTGCTTCATCTTTCGCGTATTCTTGCTACCTTGGTGACCCTGTTCTTGAGCTAGAAAGGTTGATTTTAGCTGGTCCCAAGTAGTTTTAGCGCGTGATACGGTCTCTAGGCACTAGTAGGAGTAGTTGCTACAAGATATGGATGGTCTTCATTCACTTTTCTCTTGAACTTCAAAATTTTCAGCAAAAGGAAATTATGTTCAGGAGGAAGTTTCATGGTGGTTCCTCAAGTAAGAAGGGTCCCCGTCTTTATTTTCGGGAGCCCGAACCTTTTCAACTAAGGGACGCACCGGTGCAACCATGTGAATGGCCTTCCGATGAGTTTATGATCGAAGCAGGTTTCAAGGATGAGTTTGATACACTTGTCTGCAATGTCGGGTTAGATGAATTCCTCTTAGATAAATGTGAACAGTATGCTATGCTCACTGCCTCTTTCGTGCGTAGATTTAAATTTTTAGTTGGTCGTGACTCATCCATACTGTTTGATCTGTACGATAAATCCTATGCCATGGATTTGGAGGATTTCAATAGGATTTGCAAGATACCCGATGGGGGTAGTATTAATGATCCTTCTAAGTCTTCGGTGAGAGACTTTGTCTCCAGTATAACTGTTGGAGAAACTAGAGATATCACGCAAGCCTCCATAGGAAGCATCCATTTCCCTGCCTTGCACTACTTTGCCCTCTTCATAGGTAGGTGCATTAACGGCAAGGGTGCACATTGTCACCTATGCACTTCCGACCTTAGTATCCTTAAGAGCGCAGTAACAGGTGACAGGAGCTTCAATATGGGAGCTATAATAGCAAGGAGGCTGAATAAAAATGCCAGTGAGGGGGATTTCTTTGGTGGAGTTTATGCTACACGCTTAGCAAATTTTCTTGGAATATCCATCCGTTCAGAAGACCCTCCTCTCCGTACAGCCTAGCTTGATCGTGTCGCTCTAACACGCTACGAGTTCCTTGAGAGAGATCATGGATCCCTCCTAGACCGCTTGATATTTAACCGGCAACGTGTTTTCCATATTACCCTTCCTGCTCCTGCTTTGTTTGACTTTCAGGTAAAACGAAGATACTACATAACCATAGGAGAGGCAGAGGAGTATGAGAGGGAGGCGACGGCTGCTCGACTTCACGGTGCAGCTATTCAGGCAGTGGCTGCAGCACTCCCATATAACACCCATTATGATTTTGGGTTTCACCAAGACCATCCATGGGAGTAGACCAAGCTAGGCCAAAAGCCTAAGCTTGGGGGAGTACGTGTTCTCACCGACTTTACATTCATGCTGATGCTTCCACTTTGTTAGCCGGTGTTTACACTTTGCCACTGTATTATCCATGCTAGTTTATTTTTGTTTTCTTGTTTTCTTGTTTTGTGTCCTTTTGAGAAAACCCAAAAAGATTTTGCTTTCTTCTTTTGCTTGTTGGGATATTTCCCGTGTAAATAGTTTTCTTTTTCTTTGGGTCAAGGTAGAAGTTATTGGTTACAATGTTTAGTGGTTCTTGCATGCATACATGTTTAGCTTTCAAAGAGCCATATTACATTGTCTTCTCCTTTGTGTTTGCCTGCAGATTCAGCTTAGTCCAATGCACGAGCACTCTTATTATTGTTCACATCGTTCGATCGTGCAAATGAAAGGCAATAATGATGAATTATGATGAAGTGACTCAGACTAAAAAGCTGGTATGAACTCTATCTATTTTGTTTTTGTAAATATGACTAGCTTGTCGACCCAGATTCAGCTTTGTTGTGAGAGAACCATGTTTGCAATGACAACTTAGAGATCATAGTTTCTGATGCCATGCTTATTTAGCTGAGAGTTTATAATGGTTTGTCTTGAATGCCAACATAGATTTTGAGATGACTATGATGTAGTATGATATGATGGTATTCTCCTTTGAATGTTTCAAGTGGCTTGACTTGGCGCATGTTCATGCATGTAGTTGAAACAAAATCAACATAGCCTCTATGATGTTCGTGTTCTTGGTGATTTATATCCTGTTCATGCCTGCATTCAATGTTAGCCAAACTCAGTGCATCTTGATGACTATTGTCGCTCTCTAGTTGGTCGCTTCCCAGTCTTTTGCTAGCCTTCACTTGTACTAAGCAGAATACTGCTTGTGCATCCACTTCCATAAACCCAAAAGTTTTTTCATGAGAGTCCACCATACCTACCTATTTGCGGTATCTACCAGTCGTTCCAAGTAAATTTGCATGTGCCATTCTCTAAGCCTTCAGGAAATAATCTGTTTTGCATGCCCGAATCGCTCATGTGGTGACAGAGGGCTATTTGTATCTTCCATGCTAGGAGTGTTATCCTCGACATGTGTTTATTCACTGTCATTCACGAGAAAGGGGCCGGTAATTGGAATGCCCAGTTCCACGCTTAAATCGAAAACATAACTGTAAAACAAGACTCCCCCGGATTGATGTTAGTATGGACGGTACCCGAGGATTCGGCTAGCCGTGGAGTGTGATTGATTGGTGGTGGGGGAGTTAAAACTTTACTTTTCTGTTTGGGAACCGCCTATAGCATGAGTAGCATGGAAGATATTGAGAACTCTTGGTCACTGCGTTGACAATGAAAGCATGCCACCCAAAATTATTATCTCTGTTTTCAAAGCTTGAGCTCTAGCACCTCTACAAATCAATGCTTCCCTCTGCGAAGGGCATGTCTATTTAGTTTCTTTTTGAGTCATCCTCCTCTTCTATAAGCACCAATTAGAGAGCACTTCTGACATTTTTATGCTTTGCTTTTGATTGATATTAAGTATGACTATGACTGGATCTTCGTTGCTATGAATTACAATGTTTAGTCAGCCCTTGATCTTTGAAAGTGCTCTGCATTTATGTTTTGCGGTCTCAGAAAGAGCTAGCGAGATACCACCTATTAATATTGCTTCATGCTTGTTTTGATTGAAGTGTTGGTATTTGAAACTCATTATTATTTGCTCGTTAGCTGATTATGCCATTGATATTAGTTTACCATGAGACCTTTGTGTCACTTGCTTATGTGGTTAACTTGTGATCTTGCTGAAATTCTGGTTATGAGTTAGACATAGTTGCAACAACAAGATCAAACAGAGTTTGTCAAAGTATTTCTTTCTCTCTCAGTTTGTCAACCGAGTTGCTTGAGGACAAGCAAGGTTTTAAGCTTGGGGGAGTTGATACGTCTCCATCGTATCTACTTTTCCAAACTCTTTTGCCCTTGTTTTGGACTCTAATTTGCATGATTTGAATGGAACTAATCTGGACTGACGCTGTTTTCAGCAGAATTGCCTTGGTGTTATTTTTTTGCAAAAATCAAAGTTCTCAGAACGTCCTGAAAATTTACGGAGAACATTTTTGGTAAATATGAAAAATACGTGCGCAAAGATCCACCTGAGGGGGTGGGCCAGTGGGCCACAAGCCCTGCCACCACCCCCCCCCCCCGGTGGCGGTGGGCAATCTTGTGGGGCCCACACGGCTCTACCGCCCCCAATCTCAGCTCTATAAGTTCACTTTCGTCCCAGAAAAAATAAAAAGAGAAGATTTCGTCGCGTTTGCGATACGGAGGCGCCGCCACATCCTGTTCTTCATCTGGAGGGCAGATCTGGAGTCCATTTTGGGCTCTGAAGAGGGGAACTCGTCGCCATCGTCATCATCAACCTTCTTCCCTCTCCAATTACATGAAGCTCTTCGTCGTTCGTGAGTAATCTATTCGTAGGCTCGCTGGGCGGTGATGAGTAGGATGAGATCTATCATGTAATCGAGTTAGTTTTGATGGGGATTGATCCCTAGTATCCACTATGTTCTGAGATTGATGTTGCTACTACTTTGCCATGCTTAATGCTTGTCACTAGGACCCGAGTGCCATGATTTCAGATCTGAAATTATTATGTTGTCACCAATATATGTGTGTTTTAGATCCGATCTTGCAAGTTGTAGTTACCTACTATGTGTTATGATCCGGCAACCCTGGAGTGACAATAACCGGAACCACTCCCGGTGATGACCATAGTTTGAGGAGTTCATGTGTTCACCAAGTACTAATGCGTTGGTCCGGTTCTTTATCAAAAGGAGAACCTTAATATCCCGTAGTTTCCTTTTGGACCCCGCTGCCACGGGAGGGATGGACAATAGATGTCATGCAAGTTCTTTTCCCTAAGCACGTATGACGACACACGGAATGCATGCCTACATCACATTGCCTACGAGTTATAAATGTTGCATGATGAATTTCATCCAAACAAATCACCGACCCATTGCCTACGAGTTTGCCCCACTGCTACTGTCGCTTGCTCTGTTGCTACTGCTACTGTTGTCACTACTACTGTTCCTTGCCACTTCTATTACTCGTTACACTACTGCTACCTGCTACAATCTTGATTCGCTGGTCGTTGACGGGAACAGACAATTTCCGTCAACGAGGCAACTTGGCGCCATTGATACAATCGTTAGAAATAGTCTACCGTGTCAACAGATCGTTTCTGACACCGTTGTTATAATACTACTTTGCTGTTACTACTTTGCTTGCAGATACTAATCTTTCAGGTGTGGTTGAATCTGACACATTCAGCTGCTAATACTTGAGAGTATCCTGTCACCTCCTATAGGCGATCAACAAATTTGGGTCGAATACTCTACCCTCAAAAACTGCTGCGAACCCACGCGTTGGTGGGCCATCAACAACATTCTTCTAGTTTCGTTGCCGGGGAGTGCTAGCAGCATTCTTCTGGTGCCATTGCAGGGGAAGGTTTGTTGTCACAGAATCAGCATTCGTCTAGATATTGCCATAGAGTGTCAGTCATCATTTTTCTGGTGCCGTTGCCGGGGAAGGTCTGTTGTCACAGAATCAACATTTGTCTAGCTATTGCTAGAGAGTGCCAATCACACTCTTACTTAATTATCTAAAGGATTGTGCTTGATCCCTACTTATGGGTCATGATCCATCGTCCCATGGCACCTGCCCTGGCATGCCCGATCGCTCCCCTCACAGTGATGGGTGTTGGCTCACCCGTAGGGGCGTGGCCCACCCCTTCCCCACTGCAAGTTCTTATGGGTGATTGGGTCATGACACATGAGGGCCTCATGTGGGCGACTGTTGCCAACTATCAACGACAACGTGTGCTCTGGTCCAAGAGACACGTTCAGTCGCTGCACCTTGACTCAGCTATCACGTTGTCATCATGTTGCTGACGAGCTCCACCCTGAGTACCCGAGGCTTGGAGGCATCCATCCATTCACCACATGAGAAAAACAACAAGGTAGAACCAATGCCATTGCTTAGTGCTTAGTGATTGTGTACAATTTATAGATGCCATTGAATTGTAGAATTGCTTCTTGCTTATATACAATTGATGCCATGTTGTTGTAATTGGTTTATTTAGGCTGATCTTTTGTCATATATTATATGACACTTGGATTAGCTAGAAAATATTTTTTGAAGTGTGCACACCCTTTATTTTGTTGATGGGTTTGTCACATGGTGTAGGAGTTCTCCCTTAAAGAGACGTGGGGCAGCCTCGACATTAGAGCCAACGCTCACATGAACACAAATTTCTTTGGAGCACTGATGCCAAATGTTCACGGTGCCGATTGCTCGAGGGTGGGTAGCACCTTCCACTACCGAGTGCCAACCTGAGGTGAACATATTTCATGAAGTACGGCTCGACCAGTCAAAGTTCTCAAAACAAAATTTGTTCGCTTTAGAGAAAGACCCCTACTACGGAGAGAGAAGGCGGGGGGAATGAACCAATCCAAATACCCAACCCTACTAAGCGTTCGCATGGTGCAAAAAAGGGAGTTAAGCTTCCACTCCATCGACACTAGAACCCGATCCAATACATCTGGATCAGGTTCACGTTGTTGTTAGTCGAGTTGTATCTAGCCTCGCACGGGCTAGCTCCCAAAGCGTGAGGTTGGTGATTTAGTCGCTGAACATACACACCTTAGGATCATCCACCAGCCGAGCTTTTGTCATCGGGTTCCCTCGTTTTCAGGCACGGAGAGTGCCTCTTGTTAGATGTGTATAGTCCCTTTGGTGTATATCCCCATTGTATAAGGGGTTTTCTTTCCTTTTACCACTTGTATAAGTATTGGCCCTTGGCCCTGTGTGAATGTTAGTTGCACATTCCTAACATGGTATGAATTGCTTAGGTTCTTCCTCCCGCATGCTTCAACTCACGTGTTCCACCTCCATCGGGGCTGCTAGCTCCGGTCGCCCCGCTCACCCCTAGACTCTTCGGCCACCTCGTCGGCTGGCCTCATCCCGTCCGGCTGCTCTGACATGTGCTACCAGACTCGTTTTACCCAACCTTGCCCGGGATCCGTCCGGCTGTTGCCTCCTCTCCGCCAGGCCGCTGTCGTCCTCAACACGTCCGGTCGCCGCCGCCCCTAGCCCGTTCGGCAGCTGCCTCATGTCCTCCTACCCGCCGGCATCCTCAGCCAGTGCGGCCGCCACCGCCCTCGTCCAGCTACTGCCAGTCCCCCCCCCCCCCCCCGCCGCGGTCCATCTTACTGCTTGACGATGCCGCTCCTGGCCCATTCGGCTGGCTGCTGAGCCGGCCTGGCTTGATCCGCCGCCCCTAGCCCGTTCGGCAGTTGGTCTTCATCCTCGAGTGAGCTACTGTGCGATACATATCGGGTCTACTATGCCCGTTGACTTCCAAAGAGAGAGAGAGAAAGAGAGAGATGGAGATCAGCATGTCTTCTTCCAGCTATGTTGTTGTTCCTCATTGCTCAATGATCTTCGATGGCACAAACTATGTTGAATTTGTGGGCTTCATGCATATCCACATGCGCGGTCTTCTATTGTGGGATGTTCTCTCTGGTGAGGTCCCCTGTCCGCCATGCCCTGTTAATCCCGTGGCTTCTAACCCGCCGGTGCCGCCTGTTTTGTCTGCTGATGCATCCCAGGACTATCGGGATGCAGCCAAGGATCTCGATGATGCTGCAGTCGATGCCTATGACCAACGGGTATCGGCTTATTCAGATGCTCTTTCTACATACCATGATGATCCGTGTGCTTACGCTCAGTGGTGCAACAATGATGCTCGGCATGTTGCTATTCTCACTGCGAGTGTTCTCCCTCAGTTACCACTTGTATAAGTACTCGCCCTTGCCCCCTAAGAATGTAAGTTTCCCATTCCTAACATGGTATCAGATGCTTAGGTTCTTCCTCCCACACGCTGCAACTCGCATGCTCCACCTACACCGCGGTTGCTAGCTCCGGCCGCCCCGCTTGCCCCTAGCCCCTCCGGCCACCTCGTCGGCCGGCCCCATCCCATTCGGCTGCTATGACATGCGTTTCTGGACTAGTTTTGCCCGGCCCTGCCCGAGATACGGTCGGCTGCTACCTCCTCTCTGCCAGGCCGCCGTCGTCCTCAACACGTCCGGCCGTCGCTGCCCCTGGCCCATCTGGCAGCTGCCTCGTGTTGTCCTGCCCGCCGGTGTCCTCAGCCGGTGCGCCCGCCATCACCCTCGTCCGACTGTTGCCGCTCCTGGCCACCCCCATCGCGGCCCGTCTTACCGCTTGCTGCTGCCGCTCCTTGCCCGTCCAGCTGGCTGCTGAGCCGGCCTGGCTTCATCCAACCGCTAGTGCTGCATGCTAGCTCCGGCAGCTAGCGTTGTGTCCTGCTCCATCATATTGCAGATCGGGCCGCTGGTCTCCATCCTTGCGCGAGCTACTGCGTGGTCTAGATCGGGTCTATTGCACCCGTTGACTTGCAAAAATAGAGAGAGAGGGGGGATCAGCATGTCTTCTTCCAGCTATGTTGTTATTCCTTGTTGCTCGGTGAACTTCCATGTCACCAACTACACTGAGTTTGTGGGCTTCATGAGTATCCACATGTGCGGTCTTCTGATGTGGGATGTTCTCTCTGGTGAGGTCCCCTGTCTGCCATGCCTTGTTTCTCCCGTGGCTCCTACCCCGTCGGTGTCTGTTGTTCTGGCTGCTGATGCTTCCCAGGCTTATCCGGATGCAGCCATGGATCTCGATGATGTTGTGGTCGATGCTTATGATCAACGGGTATCGGCTTATTCAGATGCTCTTTCTGCATACCGTGATGATATGTGTGCTTACACTTTGTGGTGCAACGATGATGCTCGGGCTGCTGCTATTCTCACTACGAGTGTTCTCCCTTAGTTTGCCTCAGAGTTCATGGGTCTCGGCATTGTCGCAGCAATGTGTTCTTTATCTCTGACAGCGATATCAGCCCTCTGGTGATGCTCTCTACTTATCTGTGGTGCATTAGGAGCATGCTCTTCAGCAAGGTGACTCTTCTATTGATGAGTTCTACACAAACAGTTCCGCCATGTGGGTCCAACTTGACTGTCTTTGGACAGTTGTCCATGGAGCTTGTCGTTGTTGCCAGACTATGCGATCTGACTTGGAGTTCCAGCGTGTCCATGCGTTCATAGCTCGCCCCCGCTCTGAGTTTGAGCCTCGGTGTGCTCACTTGCTTGCTCGTGGTCGTGTTCCTATCACAGAGGTACTTGCTGAACTTCTTGCTAAGGAGACCTGCCTTCGTTCTGCTCGTTTGCTTGCAGTTCGTTCTATGTTGGTTGTCCGAGCACCTGTGCCATCTACACGTCCCACTACACCACCTCTCCTGCGCACACCAACAGGGGGATGGGTCGCCCTCCTTATGCTGAGAAGGGTCGGTCGCGTCATGACACATTATGTGGCTACTGCTCCACGCGAGGTCACCCAGAGTGCGATTGTCACCAGAAATAGCGAGATGAGAGGCGTTGATACGTCTCCAACGTATTTATAATTTTTAATTGTTCCAAGTTGTTATATTATCATTCTTGGATGTTTTACAATCATTTTATATCATTTTTTGGTACTAACCTATTGACATAGTGCCCAGTGCCAGTTGCTCTTTTCTGCATGTTTTTTTACATCGCGGAAAATCAATACCAAACAGAGTCCAAACATAGCAAAACTTTTTGTGAAATTGTTTTGGGCCAGAAGACAATCCAGTGGGCCAGGAATGCACCTGAAGGGAGCTCCGATGGGAGCACAACCCACCAGGGTGCGCCCCGGTGGGTTGTGCCCTCCTCGTTGGCCTCCCGCACCGCCTCTTTGCTCTATAAATACCCCCAATATTCCAGAAACCCTAGGAGGGGGGACAAAAATCAATTCCAGCCACCGCAGAGTCCAGAAACACCAGATCCAATCTAGACACCATCACGGAGGGGTTCATCATGTCCAATGGTGCCTCTCCGATGATGCGTGAGTAGTTCTTTGTAGACCTACGGGTCCGTAGTTAGTAGCTAGATGTCTTCCTCTCTCTCTCTCTCTCTCTCTCTCTCTCTCTCTCTCTCTCTCTTTATTATCAATACAATGGTCTCTTGGAGATCCATATGATGTATGTCTTTTTGCGATGTGTTTGTTGGGATCCGATGAACTTTGAGTTTATGATCAGATCTATGTTTTTATCCGTGAAAGTTATTTGAGTCTTCTTTGATCTCTTATATGCGTGATTGATTATAGCCGCGTATTTATTCTCCGATATTTGGGTTTTGTTTGGCCAACTTGATCTCCTTATCTTGCAATGGGAAGAAGTGCTTTGTTATGGGTTCGATCTTATGGTGCTTTATCCCAGTGACAGATTGGGAAACGACATGTATGTATCGTTGCTATTAAGGATAACAAGATGGGGTCTATTTCTACATAAATAGATCTTTTCTAAATCATGTCATCGTTCTTATTGCATTACTCCGTTTTTCCATGAACTTAATACACTAGATGCATGCTCGATAGCGGTCGATATCTAGAGTAATAATAGTAGATGCAGGCAGGAGTCAGTCTACTAATCTTGGACGTGATGCCTATGTAATGATCATTGCCTGGATAGCGTCATGATTATTTGAAGTTCTATCAATTGCCCAACAGTAATTGTTTTCCCACTGTTTCCTATTTTTCTCGAGAGAAGCCACTAGTGAAACCTACGGCCCCGGGGTCTCTTTTCATCATATTTGCCTTTGCGGTCTATTTTCCTTTCGTTTTATTTTTAGATCTATTAAACCAAAAATACAAAAATACCTTGCTGCAATTTATTTGTTCCCCGATCTATTTATCCTATCTACCACTTTTACCTCACGTTATTTGCCTATTATGAGGCGTCGTACCCAAAAGGATTGACAAACCCTTTAACACGTTGGGTTGCGAGTATTTATTATTTGTGTGCAGGTGCTGTTTACGTGGTGTGAGGAGGTTCTCCTACTGGTTCGATAACATTGGTCTCATCACTGAGGGAAATACCTACTGTCGCTATACTGCATCATTCCTTCCTCTCTCGGGAAATACCGACGTAGTTCTAGCAAACATCAAAAGGAATTTCTGGCGCTATTGCCGGGGAGGATCTTCAACATCAACCAGATTCCTAATCACAAATATCCTCTCTTCGCAATATACATTATTTTCCTTTCGCCACTCGTTTTCCTCTCCGCCACTTCACCAAAAAAATGTCGTTTTATTCGCTCTCTTTTTTGTTCACCGTTTTCTCGTCAGATCTGTTTTTGTGTGCAATCTTGTTTGCGTAGTCATGATGCCTCAAAAAAATATTATGATGTTCCTTACCCAAATATTTTGCTTGAAATTGAGAAAAGCACTAAGGAATATATGACTACACAATTTGAGCATAATAAGTATTTTACTGAAGAACTTAAGGAACACTCTGTTGTGATAGAGGCTATAATGAAACAACTTGATGATATTAGTAGAGAAGTTTGCAATCTCCAATCTAAGTATGCTTTTGCTGAAAGTTTGTTGGGAAAAATATCCGATGCACAAGCTACTTTAGTGAATCAAATGGCTGCCAAACCAATCTCGTTAGAAAATAAAAATGAAGATCTTAAAATGATTGGTGTTTCTTCTATTGATTCTTTTCAGTAAAATTAAGATTGATGATAAAGGGACTGGAGAAGAGTCAACTTTAGCTAGAAGGTGTCCCTATGATTTGGAGGGTGAAAATCTTGTTGAGAAAATTGATAAAAGTGGGTTTGAAGAGGTCAAGACTTTAACTACTGGTGTGCCCACTATTTTGGATTACAAAGACTTTAATTATGATAGTTTCTCTTTGGTTGATTGTATTTCTTTGTTGCAATCCATGATAAATTCGCCCCATGCTTATGAACAAAGTAAAGCTTTTACTAAAAATATTGTTGATGCTATGATGAAAGCTTTTGAAGAAAAATTGGAATTAGAAGTTTCAATTCCTAGAAAATTGCATGATGAGTGGGAACCTACTATCAAAGTCAAGATTAAAAATTATGAGTGTTTTGCTTTATGTAACTTGGGTGCTAGTGTTTCTACAATTCCGAAATCTTTATGTGATGTGCTTGGTCTTACCAATAATGAAGAATGCTCTTTAAATTTGCACTCAGCTGATTCTACTATTCGAAAGCCTATGGGAAGAATTAATGATGTTCTTATTCTTGCAAATAGGAATTATGTGCGCATAGATTTTATTGTTCTTGATATTGATTACAATCCGTCTTGTCCAATTACACTTGGTAGACCGTTTTTACGTACTATTGGTGTCGTGATTGATATGAAAGAAGGCAATATTAAATTTGAATTTCCACTAAGGAAGGGAATGGAACACTTCCCTAGAACAAGACTTAGGCCACCATATTAATCTAGAAACAAAGATGACAACAGTTAGATCCTACGCGTTATGCCTAGCTAGGGGCATAAAACGATAGCGCTTGTTGGGAGGCAACCCAACTTGTATCTTTTTGCTTTTTGGTTTTCTTGCTGTTTTAAATAAAAAACACAATTATAACTCTGATTATATGTCTTTTTGTGGTTTAAATTTGTGTTTGTGCCAAGCAAGGCCTTTGGGATGATTTGGGTGAAAGTTGATTTGATCTTGCTGAAAAACAGAAACTTATGCGCTCACGAAATTATTTTTCATATTTAACATAAGAGTTATTTTGAGTTTATTGTTCTTGCAGAAGATTAATAAACAAATTATTCACGTCTTGCTCATTTTTCAGAATTGTTGGAGTTACAGAAGTATCCGAAGTAGTCAGATTGCTACAGACTGTTCTGTTTTTGACAGATTCTGTTTTCTTTGTGTTGTGTGCTTGTTTTGATGATTCTATGGTTTTCTTTGATGAGTTTTTTCCATATAAAAGTTGGAATACAGTAGATATAATTCAAAAATAAAATATGAATAGGTTTGCAACAGTACTTATAGTAGTAGTTTGCTTTCTTATACTAACGGATCTCACGAAGGTTTTGTTGAGTTTTGTGTGATTGAAGTTTTCAAGTTTGGGGTGATCTTACGATGGATGGAGGAATAAGGATTAGCAAAAGGCTAATCTTGGGGATTCACAAGGCACCCCAAGATAATATTCAAGAAGTAGTAGGCAACTAAGCTTGGGGATGCCCCTGAGTGTCATCCCCTCTTTCTTCTAACAACCATCGGTATTTTACTTGAGTATATTTTTATTCGCCACATATTATGAGTTTTTCTTGGATAATCTTGTATGATATGAGTCTTTGCTTGTTTTGCTTTGGTTTTAAGGCTTGAATCCTTGCTGGACACACCTTTTTGAGGGAGCCAAAAATTATGCTATGCTTGCTCCTATGCTTCACTTAAAGTTTTAGAGCCATGGATTTTCTCTAGTACTTCACTTATATCTTTTTGAGCACGGTGTGCTTTGTTATTTTTGATTAAATGCTCTCATGCTTCACTTAGATTTATTTGGTAGTTAGTAAATTTTTTAAGAAATTCTCTCTTGCTTCACTTAGATTATTTTCAGAGAAAGAAAAATTATGCTCATGTTCTTCACTTAAATTTGTTTGAGCTTCCCAAAAGAAACATATGAAAATAGTCCCGAAGTGATAGATATCCAAGGAGAATATAACAAAAACTTTTATCAAGATCATTGGACAAAATAAACTTGATTCTTAGTAATGGTTTTGAGATATGACGATAAGATATGTGAGTCATGTTGATGAGTAATTGTGCTTTAGTAAGAATACTGATGTTAAGGTTTGTGATTCCCTATGCAAGCATGCAAGTCAATAGTTATGCAATGAAATTTATATCCTACTTGTGGTGCATTTTTCGGTGTTACTTATGCTTAATGCTTGGGTACGAGATTTTTCGTTTCTTGGTTGGTCGCTTCAATTTTTTTGCTAGCCTTAATTTTGCACTAAGTATGATCTCTACTTGTGCATCCAAAACCCTTAAACCAGTTTTTCCATATGAGTCCACTATACCTACCTATATGCGGTATTTCCATGCCGTTCTAATCAAATTTGCATGTGCCATCTCTAATTTTCAAAATAAATTTCTCTTTTGTGTGATCTACCGATCGCGAAGCGGTGAGGGGTGGCCAATATTTTCCATGCTAGATGTTTTATTCTCATGATGATTGTTTATTCACTTGTCATTGCACGAGAGTACGACAAAGGTATTAGGGATGCCCAGTCCCAAAATAAAAAAAATGAATTTACATTTTGTTGTCAAATAATAAATTCCTTGCAAACTGTTGGTATGGAGGGCACCCATGTATGAGGACATGCCATGGAAAGTAAAATTAATTGTGGAAAAAGGAATTAACTTTATTTTCTATTTGGGAACCGACTATGATGTATCGAGCATGGAAAGTGTTGGGAGCTCTAAGTCGTTTTCGTTGGTGGGAAAAGTATGCCTCCCAAAATGTTTTTATCTCTCAATTTTATTTTTGAGCTCTGGCACCTCGACAAATTCCTACTTCCCTTTGCGAAGGGCCTTTCTTTTACTTATGCAATTTTTATTTTGAATTTGCGTCTCCATGTTCTCTCATAAAGCACCAACTAAGGGGCACTATGATCGTATTTGAGCATTGGGTGTAGCTAATATTCGAGTGTGTTTCATGAATGGATCAATGATTGAGCATAATGGGCTAGGGATACCTTGCTTTAGTGTTGATATTTTGAAAGACATGGTTGCTTGTTCGTATGCTTGAGTATTAAGGTCTTCATGCCAAAACTAGACTATTGCTTTGAACCATATAAAAGTCCAAATGTCCATGCTATAAAGAAAAGAAATGTGATGAACATGTTAGGCACCATTCCACATCAAAAAAAATCTTTTTATCATTTACCTACTCGAGGACGAGCAGGAATTAAGCTTGGGGATGCTGATACGTCTCCAATGTATCTATAATTTTTGATAGTTCCATGTTGTTATATTATCATTCTTGGATATTTTACAATCATTTTATAGTCAGTTTATGTCATCTTTTGGTACTAACCTATTGACATAGTGCCCAGTGCCAGTTGTTGTTTTCTGCATGTTTTTTACATCATAGGAAATCAATACCAAATGGAGTCCAAATGCAATGAAACTTTTTCTGGATTTTTTTCGTCCAGAAGACATCCAGTGGGCCAGGAACGCACCTCGGGGGAGCTCCGATGGGAGCACAACCCACCGGGCGCGCTTGGGGACCCACGTGCGCCCCGGTGGGTTGTGCCCTCCTCGTTGGCCTCCCGCGTCGCCTCTTTGCTCTATAAATACCCCAATAATACAGAAACCCTAGGAGGGGAATGAAAATCAATTCCAGTCGTCGTAGAGTCCAGAAACACCAGATCCAATCTAGACACCATCACGGAGGGATTCATCATGTCCATTGGTGCCTCTCCGATGGTGTGTGAGTAGTTCTTTGTAGACCTACGGGTCCGTAGTTACTAGCTAGATGGTTTCCTCTCTCTCTCTCTCTCTTGATTATCAATACAATGGTCTCTTGGAGATCCATATGATGTAAGTCTTTTTGCGGTGTGTTTGTTGGGACCCGATGAGCTTTGAGTTTATGATCAGATCTATGTTTTTATCCATGAAATTTATTTGAGTCTTCTTTGATCTCTTATATGCATGATTGATTATAGCCTCGTATTTCCTCTCCGATATTTGGGTTTGCTTGGCCAACTTGATCTATTTATCTTGTAGTGGGAATAGGTGCTTTGTTATGGGTTCGATCTTATGGTGCTTGATCCGAGTGACAGAAAGGAAAATGACACATATGTATCGTTGCTATTAGGGATAACAAGATAGGGTCTATTTCTACATAAATAGATCTTGTCTACATCATGTCATTGTTCTTATTGTAGTACTCCATTTTTCCATGAACTTAATATGCTAGATGCATGCTGGCTAGCGGTCGATGTGTGGAGTAATAGTAGTAGATGCAAGCAGGAGTCGGTCTACTAATCTTGGGCGTGATGCCTATATAATGATCATTGCCTGGATATCGTCATGATTATTTGAAGTTCTATCAATTGCCCAACAGTATTGTTTTCCCACCGTTCGCTATTTTTTTCGAGAGAAGCCACTAGTGAAACCTACAGCCCACGGGTCTCTTTTCATCATATTTGCCTTTGCGATCTATTTTCCTTTGCTTTTATTTTCAGATCTATTAAACCAAAAATACAAAAATACCTTGCTGCAATTTATTTGTTCCACGATCTATTTATCCTATCTACCACGTTTACCTCGTGTTATTTTCCTATCTCAAGGCACCGTACCCGAAAGGGATTGACAACCCCTTTAACACGTCGGGTTGCGAGTATTTGTTATTTGTGTGCAGGTGTTGTTTACGTGGTATGAGGAGGTTCTCCTACTGGTTTGATAACCTTGTTCTCATCACCGAGGGAAATACCTACCATCGCTATACTGCATCATCCCTTCCTCTTTGGGGAAATATCGACGTAGTTCTAGCAGACATCATGCGTTCTTCCTCCAATGGGAGTCGTGGATCTTACTCGACTCTGTCACTCACTAACCAGTGCATTATATGGCTCAAGCGTCTCCTAGCTTCTTGTGGCTCTTCATCGACGGATTCCACTGCCGCTGTGACCACTCCCATCCCTTCGTCACCATCGGCACCTACACAGTCTGGTACAACTTCGTGGGTTCTGGATTCTGGAGCTTCTTTTCATATGTCTTCTGATTCTTCTGCGTTCTCATCTCTTCAACCTCTTGATTCGCATGTTAATGTTCTCACTACCGATGGCACCCCCTTCCTCTTTCTAGTTGTGGCACTCTTTCTACTCCGTCTTTTTTCTGTTCCTAGTGTTTCTCATGTTCCCCGTCTTACCATGAACCTCGTCTCCGCTGCCCAACTTACTGATTCTGGTTGTCGTGTAATTCTTCATACTGTCTCTTGCTCTATTTAGGATCTTCGCACCAAGGCTCTGATTGGTGCTGGCCCTCGGCGCCGTGAGTCGGAGGGTCTTTGGGAGGTTAACTGGCTTCATTTTCCTTCCACTGCCACCACTTCTGCTAGTTCTCATGCTCTTGTTTCCTCCTCTTATGCGACCTTCCAGCAGTGGCATCATCAACTTGGTCATCTATGTGGTTCCCGCTTGTCGTCGTTGGTGCGTCAGGATGTCTTAGGGTCTATCTCTGGAGATGTATCTTTACATTGTAATGCATGTAGACATGGCAAACAGACTCAATAACCTTATCCTACTAGTGAGTCACTATCCCACTGTCCTTTTGACTTAGTTCATTCTAATGTTTGGGGTACTGCTCCCTTCGATTCTAAAGGTGGCCATCGCTATTTTGTTCTATTTATTGACGATTTCTCTCGCTACACTTGGCTATACTTTATGAAATCTCATAGCGACGTTCTCTCTATATACAAATATTTGTTTCCATGGTTCACACCCAGTTTTCCACGCCTATTCGTCCTTTTCGTGTGTACTCTTCTCGAGAGTATATCTCCCAGGTGATGCGTACCTTTCTTGCAAAACCAGGTACTCTTGCCCAATTCTCCTGTACTGGTGCCCATGCCCAGAAATTGCATTGTGGAACACAAGCATCATCATCTACTTGAGACGGCTCATGCGTTGATGATCACCGCTTCCCTTCCACCTCATTTTTGGGCTGAGGTTGTCTCCGCATCCACCTATCTCATCAACATTTAGCCATCGACTGTCTTGCACGGTCGCATTCCTATAGAGTGTTTCACTGGTCGTTATCCTGACTACTCGGCTCTCCGTATGTTTGGGTGTACATGATATATCCTTCTTGCCCCGCAAGAACGCACAAAACTGACTGCTCAGTCGGTCGAGTGTGTTTTCCTTAGCTACAGTGATGAGCACAATGGCTATCTCTATTGGGATCATGTTGCTCGTCGGCTACGCATTTCGCGTCATGTGACTTTCGTTGAGTCTCGTTCTTACTACCCCCACCCTTCCTCCTCGATCTTTTTTGTGGACGATATTTCTTTTGTTCTTCTTCTCCATACATCCTCATATGTGCCTCCAGTCTTCCCCCTTCCTCTGGCACATCTCCCTCTTCCTCATCCACCACCGACACCACCTTCCCCTTTCTCCTCCTCCCCACCCTCATCCTGCATCTCTCCTTGTCCTCGATCCTCCTCCCCACACTCATCATCCGTCTCTCCTTTTCCTCTTCACTACAGTCGCCGCCCTCGTAGTGAACATGATCCTAGTGACGCGCCCTCCACTTCCGGGGTGCCTCCCTTCACGTCTCCCCTAGTTCATAACCTTCGTGCTCGGCCTTGCCCCCACCTGATCGCTATTCTCCTGACCGTTATGCTCTCTTTGTTGTGGCTTAGCCCACTTCCTATTGGGCTACCATGACTCAGCCTGAATGGAACTTTGCGATGGCCGAGGAGCTTGCTGCCCTTAAGCGCAATGGCACGTGGGATCTGGTTTCCCTTCCTTCCGGTGTTCGTCCCATCACCTACAAGTCGGTCTATAAGATTAAGACTCACTTCTATGGTTCTCTTGAGCACTACAAAGCTCGCCTTGTTGCTCGTGGCTTTCAGAAGGAGCAAGGACGCGATTATGATGAGACATTCGCTCCTGCAGCCCACCTGACTATTGTCCGCACTCTCTTTGCTCTGGCTTCTGTTCGCAATTGGTCTGTGTCTCAACTTGACATCCAGAACGCTTTTCTCAATGGTGAGTTACGTGAGGAGGTTTATATGCAGCCACCACCGGGGTACTATGCTCCTGATGGTATGGTCTGCCTACTTCGACGCTCCTCTATGGTTTAAAACAGGCTCCTCGCGCCTGGTTTGAGCGTTTCCCCTCTGCGGTGAGTGCCGCCAGCTTCTCTCCCAGTGATAATGACCCCGTGTTGTTCGTTCACATGTCTCCTCGTGGTCGGACTCTTCTCCTTCTCTATGTTCATGACATGATCATCACTGGTGATGACTACGACTACATTTCCCTTGTTAAGGCACGCCTTCACGATCAGTTCATCATGTCTGATCTTGGTCCCCTTCGCTATTTTCTTGGGATTAAGATTTCTTCGACCCCTGATGGCTTATTCATCTCCAAGGAAAAATATATTCAGGATCTTCTTCTCGCTCAACTCTCGGTGATGAGCGCACTGTTGTGACTCCTATGGAGCTCAACGTTCAGCTTTGTGCTTCTGACGGTGATCCTCTTCCTAATCCCGCTCGCTATCGTCATCTCGTTGGGAGCCTTGTCTATCTTGCTGTTACACGTCCTGACATCTCCTATCATGTCCACATTCTGAGTCAGTTTGTTGCAGCCCCCACCTCTGTCCACTATAGTCACCTCCTTCGTGTTCTACGATATCTTCGTGGCACGATCTCTCATCGCCTTTTCTTTCCCCGCTCCAGCTCACTCGAGCTCCAGGCCTGATCTGGTGCTACGTGGGCTAGTGATCTCTCTGATCGCTGCTCGCTATGTGCTTACTGTATTTTTCTTGGTGGCTCTCTCGTTGCATGCAAGACCAAGAAACAGACTAGAGCTTCTTGCTCAAGTACTGATACGTCTCAAACGTATCTATAATTTTTGATGGTTTCATGCCGTTATCTTGTCAACTTTGGATGTTTTATATACCTTTTATATCTTTTTTGGGACTAACTTATTAATTCAGTGCCACTTCCTGTTTTTTCTGTGTTTTTCACTCTTTTCAGATCTGATTTCGGAACGGGGTACAAACGGAATAAAATCCCCGAAATGGATTTTTCCAGAATAGAAGAAGATCGGGGGACTTGAGGGCCAAGGCAGGAGACCCAGAGGGGGCCCACAAGCCGTGTAGCCGCGGCCCGGGGGGCCCGCGGCTACCAAGCTTGTGGCCCCCCTCGAGCTCCCCTGTCCTAGCTCTTTGGCCTATATATTCCCTAAAATCCCAGAAAAAATGAGGGCGTCCACGAAACCACTTTTCCGCCGCCGCAAGCTTCCGTTTCTGCGAGATCTCATCTGGAGACCCTTCCCGGTGCCCTGCCGGAGGGGACTTTGGAGCTGGAGGGCTTCTACATCAACAACATTGCCTCTCCAATGACTCGTGAGTAGTCTACTTCAGACCTACGGGTCCGTAGTTACTAGCTAGATGGCTTCTTCTCTCTCTTGGATCTTCAATACAAAGTTCTCCATGATCTTCATGGAGATCTATCCGATGTAATCCTCTTTGGTGGTGTGTTTGTCGAGATCCGATGAATTGTGGATTTGTGATCAGATTATCTATGAATTATATTTGAGTCTTTGCTGATTTCTTATATGCATGATTTGATATCCTTGTAAGTCTCTCCGAGTCTTGGGTTTTGTTTGGCCAACTAGATCTATGATTCTTGCAATGGGAGAAGTGTTTGCTTTTGGGTTCATACCGTGCGGTAACCTTTTCCCAGTGACAGAAGGGGCGGCAAGGCATGCATCATGTTGTTGCCATCAAGGGTAACAAGATAGGCTTTCATCATAGATTTGATATTGTCCATCTACATAATGTCATCTTGCTTAAGGCGTTACTCCGTTCTTATGAACTCAATACACTAGATGCATGGTGGATAGCATTCTACGTGTGGAGTAATAGTAGTAGATGCAGAAAGTATCGGTCTACTTGTTTTGGACGTGATGCCTCTATGTATGATCATTGACTTAGATAACGTCATGACTTTGCGCGGTTCTGTCAATTGCTCGACAGTAATTCGTTCACCCACCGTCTACTTGCTTTCATGAGAGAAGCCACTAGTGAACACTACGTCCCCCGGGTCTATTCACAACTATCATCTCAGCTTTTACTTTTACTTTGCTTTGTTTGCTTTTTGCTTTCAGTTCTCACTTCGCAAACAATCTATAAGGGATTGACAACCCCTTCATAGCATTGGGTGCAAGCTCTTTGTGTTTGTGCAGGTACTTGTGACTTGACGCGATCCTCCTACTGGATTGATACCTTGGTTCTCAAACTGAGGGAAATACTTACCGCCGCTATGCTACATTACCCTTTCCTCTTCAAGGGAACACCAACGCAAGGCTCTAAGGCCACGGGGGAACCCTTTGCATATTTTCCAAGGAAATCCCTATAGGCGTAGCCAGCAGCAAAAGGATTTCTGGCGCCGTTGCCGGGGAGATCAAGTCAAGATCTATCCAAGTAAGTGTCACAAACTCATCTCTTGCATTTACCTTTTTTGCCAGTTGCCTCTCGTTTTCCTCTCCCCCACTTCACATTTGCCGTTTTCATTTGCTTTTCTCCTTTGCCGTTTTCATTTGCCTTTTGCCGTTTTTCGTTGCCAGTTTTCTTGCTTGCTTGTGTTCTTGTTTGTTTGTTTAAGTCATCATGCCTGAAAACACGAAACTTTGCGACTTCTCGAATACTAATAATAATGATTTTATTAGTACTCCGATTGCTCCCGCCACTAGTGCGGAATCATATGAAATCAACGCTGCCTTGCTGAATCTTGTTATGAAAGAGCAATTTTTTGGCCTTCCTAGTGAAGATGTCGCATCCCATCTTAATAGTTTCATTGAACTTTGTGATATGCAAAAGAAGAAAGATGTGGATAATGATGTTGTTAAATTGAAACTTTTTCCGTTCTCTTTGCGAGACCGTGCAAAAACTTGGTTTTCTTCTTTGCCTAAAAATAGTATCAATTCTTGGAATAAGTGCAAAGATGCTTACATATCCAAGTATTTTCCGCCGGCTAAGATTATCCAAGTAACGATATCATGAATTTCAAGCCGCTTGATCATGACCACGTTGCACAATCTTGGGAGAGGATGAAGTTAATGATTAGAAATTGTCCCGCTCATGGCTTGAGTTTGTGGATGATTATACAAATCTTTTACGCTGGTTTGAATTTTGCCTCTTGAAATATCTTGGACTTTGCCTCAGGTGGAACGTTCATGGAAATCACGTTAGGAGAAGCTACAAAACTCCTAGACAATATCATGACCAACTACTCTCAGTGGCACACTGAAAGGTCACGTGCTAGCAAAAAGGTACACGCTATAGAAGAAATTAACTCTCTTAGTGCTAAGATGGACGAGTTGACGAATTTGGTTTCTAGTAGAAATGCTCCTTTAGATCCTAATGACATGCCACTATCTTCCTTGATTGAGAGTAGCAACGCTAGTTTGGACGTTAATTTTGTTGGTAGGAACAATTTTGGCAACAACAATGCTTTTAGAGGAAACTATGTTCCTAGGCCTTTTCCTAGTAACTCCTCTAACAATTATGGCAATTCCTACAACAACACTTATGGAAATCATAACAAATTACCCTCTAATTTAGAGAGTAATATCAAAGAGTTCATCAACTCTCAAAAGATTTTCAATGTGTCCATAGAGGAAAAACTACTAAAAATAGACGATTTGGCTAAGAGCGTTGATAGGATGTCTTGTGATATTGATGCTTTGAAAGTTAGATGTGCTCCTGCCAAGGTTAACTTGGATGAAACTTTAAAAGCTATGATTGTGTCCATGAATGAGAGCAAAGAAAGAACCGCCCAAATTCGCGCTAAGCATGAATGGTTTAAAAGGGTGCGTTCTAGTGATGCAAATCATGAAGATCTTAAAGTGCTTGGTGTGACTCCCCTTGAATCTTTGTTTTCGCGTGTCAAACCTATTGATGAAGGGGCTGGATATGAATCCACTTTGGTTGAAAAACGCCCCGATGATTCGGAGTCCACCTATCTTGATGATAAAGGTGTGGAGAGTGGAGTAGAAGAAATCAACATATTGGGTAGTAATGAAACTCCCACTTTGGATTTCAAGGAATTCAATTACGATAGTTTCTCCTTGTTTGAATGCATTTCCTTGATGCAATCCATTGCAAACTCTCCACATGCTTATAGCCAAAGCAAAGCCTCTACCGCACATATCGTAGATGCTATGATGAAATCTCTTGAAGAGAAACTCGAATTAGAAGTCTCTATACCTAGAAAACTTCATGATGAGTGGGAACCTACTATCAAAATGAAAATCAAAAACTATGAATGCAATGCTTTGTGTGATTTGGGTGCTAGTGTTTCCGCGATTCCAAAGTCTTTATGTGATATTCTTAGTTTTCATGAGATTGAAGAGTGTTCTCTTAATTTGCATCTTGCGGACTCTACTGTCAAGAAACCCATGGGAAGGATCAATGATGTTCTTATTGTTGCAAATAAGAACTATGTACCCGTGGATTTCATTGTACTTGACATAGATTGCAATCCTTCATGTCCCATTATTCTTCGTAGACCTTTCCTAAGGACTATTGGCGCTATCATCGATATGAAGGAAGGGAATATTAGATTTCAATTTCCTCTAAAGAAAAGGGCATGGAGCATTTTCCTAGAAAGAAAATAAGATTGCCTTATGAATCTATGATGAGGGCAACTTATGGTTTGAGCACCAAAGATGACTATACGTGATTCCATCACCTTATTCCTAGCTAAGGGCGTTAAACAATAGCGCTTGTTGGGAGGCAACCCAACGATCTATCCTTTTTCTTTCTTTTTTATATTTTCCACACTTTCATAATTCTGTTGTGATTGTGTTTTTTGTGTTTCTTTTGCGTTTGTGCCGAGTGAAACCGTTATGATTAGCCTTGGGGATGATCGTTTGATCATGCTGGAAAAGACAGAAACTTTCTGCTCACGAAAAGAATTTTCATTTTTTTTCTGTGAGAGATTTTGAGTTGATTATTTTTGCTGCTGATTTCTACGCAAATTCTTCAGACTGTAGTAAGTTTTCAGAACTTGTGAAGTACCAGAAGTATACGAAGTATACAGATTGCTACAGACTGGTCTGCTGTTAACAGATTCTGTTTTTGTTGAGTTGGTTGCTTATTTTGATGAAACTATGGAAGATTGAAAATAAAGTAACCCAACATCAACATAAGTATAATTTAAGTTTGCTACATTACCTAAGGAAGTGGTGATTTGCTTTCTTATACAAATATATCACGAGTTTCTGTTTAAGTTTTGTGTTGTGAAGTTTTCAAGTTTTGGGTGAAGTTCTTATGGACAAAGAGATAAAGAGTGGCAAGATCTCAAGCTTGGGGATGCCCAAGGCACCCCAAGTTGACTCAAGGATGCCGAAAAAGCCTAAGCTTGGGGATGCCTCGGGAAGGCATCCCCTCTTTCGTCTTCAATCCATCGGTAACGTTACTTGGGGCTATATGTTTATTCACCACATGTTATGTCTTTTGCTTGGAGCGTCTTGTATCGTACGAGTCTTTTATTTTTGTTGTGTCACAATCTTCCTTGCTGCACACTTAGAGAGAGAGACATGCACTCACCGTGATTTTGTCGAGCTTCACTTATATCCTTTGGTTAGGCAATTCATCTCACATGTGTTTCACTTATATCTTTTGAGCTAGTTGATTTTTATCTATGTGCTTCACTTCTATCTTTTGGACCGCGGCAGTGCGTGGCGTGGTAATTGATCTATTCTATGAAAGTAGCCTCAAAAAGGGGTAGTTATCCAAAGGGATATGAAAACTTCCACCTTCATGTGCATTGAGTAGTTAGAGAAGTTTGATTCATCTCAATTAGTTTTGAGTTGTGGTTGTGGTAATATTGAAGTTATACTAGTAAGGTGCTGTGGATCTAGAAATACTTGTGTTGAAGTTAGTGATTCCCGTAGCATGCACGTATGGTGAACCGCTATGTGATGAAGTCTGAGCATGATTAGTTTATTGATTGTCATCCTTTGTGTAGCAGTCGGGATCGCGCGATGGTTTATACCTACCAACCCTTCCCCTAGGAGTATGCGTTGAATGCTTTGTTTCGATTACTACTAAAACTTTTGCAACAATTATATGAGTTCTTCATGACTAATGTTGAGTCCATGGTTTAGATGCACTTTCACCTTCCACCATCACTATCTTCTTTAGTGCCGTGCAACTTTCATGGTGCATAAAACCCACCATTAGCCTCCCTCAAAACAGCCACCATACCTACCTACTATGGCTTTTTCAAAGCCATTTCGAGATATATTGCCATGCAACTACCACCATGACATGTGCCTCCACTTCTACATTGCCATTGCATGATCATAAGATAGCTACCGTCATGTTTCCATTGATGTCTATGCCATGCTAGATCATTGTCACGATACACTACCGAAGGCATTCCATATAGAGTCATCATTGCTCTAAGTTTTGAGTTGTAAGTGTGATGATCATCATTGATGGAGCATTGTCCCATGTGAGGAAATAAAAGAGGCCAGCGAAGCCCATTTACAAAAAGAGGCCAAAGATGCCCACACAAAAAAGAGGCCAAAGAGCCCACCAAAAAAATGAGAGAAAAAGAGAGAAGGGACAATGCTACTATCTCCTTTCCACACTTGTGCTTCATATTAAGCACCATGATCTTCATGATTAAGAGTCTCTCGTTTTGTCACCACCATATAACTAGTGGGAAATTTTCATTATATAACTTGGCTTGTATATTCCAATGATGGGCTTCCTCAAAATTGCCTTAGGTCTTCGTGAGCAAGCAAGTTGGATGCACACCCACTAGTTTTCTTTAAGAGCTTTCACATACTTTTAGCTCTAGTGCATCATTTGTATGGCAATCGCTACTCATTCACATTGATATCTATTGATGAGCATCTCCATAGCTCATTGATATGCCTAGTCAATGTGACCATCTTCTCCTTATTTGCCTTGCAACCTCCACCACACTCCATTCCACTTTGAGTGCTAAAACCATGGCTCACGCTCATGTATTGCGTGAGATTTGAAAAAGTTTGAGAAAGTAAAGGTGTGAAAACAATTACTTGGCCAATACCGAGGTTGTGCATGATTTAAATTCGTTGTGCAAGGATGATAGAGCATAGCCAGACTATATGATTTTGTAGGGATAACTTTCTTTTGGCCTTGTTATTTTGAAAGTTCATGATTACCTTGCTAGTTTGCTTGAAGTATTATTGTCTCCACGTCAATAGAAAACTATTGTTTTGAATCTAACGGATCTGAACATTCATGTCACATAAGAGGAGTTACAAAGGACATCGATGCTAGGTAGCATGAAAGCATCAAAAATTCATTCTTTATCACTTCCCTACTCGAGGACGAGCAGGAGTTAAGCTTGGGGATGCTTGATACGTCTCAAACGTATCTATAATTTTTGATGGTTTCATGTAGTTATCTTGTCAACTTTGGATGTTTTATATACCTTTTATATCTTTTTTGGGACTAACTTATTAATTCAGTGCCAAGTGCCAGTTCCTGTTTTTCTACGTTTTTGACTCTTTTCAGATCTGATTTTGGAACGGAGTCCAAACGGAATAAAATCCCAGAAATGAATTTTTCCAGAATAGAAGAAGATCGGGGGACTTGAGGGCTAAGGCAGGAGACCCACAGGGGGCCCACAAGCCGTGTAGCCGCGGCCAGGGGGCCCGCGGCTACCAAGCTTGTGGCCCCCCTGGAGCTCCCCTGCCCTAGCTCTTTGGCCTATATATTCCCTAAAATCCCAGAAAAAATGAGCGCGTCCACGAAACCATTTTTCCGCCACCGCAAGCTTCCGTTTCTGCGAGATCTCATCTGGAGACCCTTCCCGGTGCCCTACCGGAGGGGACTTTGGAGCTGGAGGGCTTCTACATCAACATCATTGCCTCTCCAATGACTCGTGAGTAGTCTACTTCAGACCTACGGGTCCGTAGTTAGTAGCTAGATGGCTTCTTCTCTCTCTTGGATCTTCAACACAAAGTTCTCCATGATCTTCATGGAGATCTATTCGTTGTAATCCTCTTTGGCGGTGTGTTTGTCGAGATCCGATGAATTGTGGATTTGTGATCAGATTATATATGAATTATATTTGAGTCTTTGCTGATTTCTTATATGCATGATTTGATATCCTTGTAAGTCTCTCCGAGTCTTGGGTTTTGTTTGGCCAACTAGATCTATGATTCTTGCAATGGGAGAAGTGCTTGGTTTTGGGTTCATACCGTGCAGTGACCTTTCCCAGTGACAGAAGGGGCAGCAAGGCACGCATCATGTTGTTGCCATCAAGGGTAACAAGATGGGCTTTCATCATAGATTTCATATTGTCCATCTACATCATGTCATCTTGCTTAAGGCGTTACTCTGTTCTTATGAACTCAATACACTAGATGCATGCTGGATAGCGGTCGACGTGTGGAGTAATAGTAGTAGATGCAGAAAGTATCGGTCTACTTGTTTTGGACGTGATGCCTATATGTATGATCATTGCCTTAGATAACGTCATGACTTTGCGCAGTTTTATCAATTGCTCGACAGTAATTCGTTCACCCACCGTCTACTTGCTTTCATGAGAGAAGCCACTAGTGAACACTACGGCCCCCGGGTCTATTCACAACTATCATCTCAGCTTTTACTTTTACTTTGCTTTGTTTGCTTTTTGCTTTCGGTTCTCATTTTGCAAACAATCTATAAGGGATTGAAAACCCCTTCATAGCGTTGGGTGCAAGCTATTTGTGTTTGTGCAGGTACTTGTGACTTGACGCGATCCTCCTACTGGATTGATACCTTGGTTCTCAAACTGGGGGAAATACTTACCGCCGTTGTGCTACATCACCATTTCCTGCTCAAGGAAACACCAACGCAAGGTTCCTAGGCCGCGGGGGAATCCTTTGCATATTTGCCAAGGAAATCCCTATAGGCGTAGCCAGCAGCAAGTACCGAGGCTGAGTTGCGTGCGATGGCTATGCTGACAACTCAGGTAATCTGGTTACGATGGTTACTTCAGGACTTTGGTGTGTCTGCTACTACGTCGACTCCCTTACTGTCCGACAGCATAGGTGCTCATCTCAGTATCCCGCGAGATCCGGTAAAGCATGAGTTCACCAAGCACATCGGTGTGAATGCCCATTTTGTGCGTGTTGTTGTGTAGGACCACACTCTCGCTCTTCACTATGTGCCCTCTGAGATACAATTGGCAGATTTCTTCACGAAGGCACAGACTCGAGCGCAACATGGGTTCTTTTTCTCTAAACTCAGTGTTGTTGACCCACCATCAGTTTGAGGAGGGTGTTAGATGTATATAGTCCTTTTGTTATATATATCTCCATTGTATAAAAGGTTTTCTTGCTTTTTACCCCTTGTATAAGTATTCGTCCTTGGCCGCGTGTGAATGTTAGTTGCCCATTCCTAACACCTCTCACTTTCATAAAGATTGGAGATAACTGGCTGGGTTGTCAAATTTTTCAAAAAAAAAAAATGAACACTCCAATGACTCTGAAGAATCTCTTCTTTAGTAAAGCACCCAATTGGCTGCTAAGGCGCTTCCATCATTGTGCAAAAGCTAAATTTGAACAGTGAATATATCACCGTTGTTCGGCCTGTCGCCAAATTTTACTATACCAATATCCACACGCAGCGGAACCGTTACTGTAACAAACTTATGATTTGAGATGCCCAGCCACAGCCAGCTAGCTCGCTCTAGGAGACTACGACCGCCATTCCGCCTGAGAAGCGAACCCATCGGATTAGATAGTGCTCGGTTGGGTCATCTTTGTCTAGATCTGGTCAGATGCATTCAGAAGAAAGAGCGAAGGCCACACGTCAGAGCACGAACAGCCGGGGGCAAAAATCTATGGAGCGTGGAGGTTGTCATTACGTGCGGCCGGTCCTATCAGGGAGGGAGGGGGCGAAATAAGGCTGATTTGATTTGATGAATTCAGCTTGAGGTTGAACGGTTGGAGCTCATCAGCGCGTCATCATGCACTGCTATATATATGTGCGTTGCTGAGTCATGTCATCATTGTTAATATCGTATGCGCGCTACCCCGGCTCTCCAAATCTCTAGCCAACTGTGTGCGTAGGCAAGAACTATGGCATCAGTTGAGATGGAGCCGAGGCGCGCACTAGGGATGATCGCAAAGGACAAGTCATCAGTGTTCATTCAGATAAGTACCGAGCAGGGCTAATTTCTGGGTACTTATTACTGGAAGAAACAAAACTATGGTGTCCGTCTGCAGCGAGATTGATTGGATTACACTTGCGCAGCCGTGAGGACATCGTTTGTAGTACTAGCTTTATGCATGACCGTGTGAGTTGACTTCATTGGTAGGTTAACATTCCATTCGGCTGCAATGTGACTTGACAACGATGGAAGAGAGAGTGTGCCTACATACATCGCACGGGGAGGGCTTAAGAGTATCGTAATCGGAACCAAGTGGCACGCATCAACAGCAAAGCGAGGAGTGATCATCGCTGTTGTACGAGATCGATATATGTCAACCCGTGCGACAATTCCAAGCTTCCAACCCCTCACATTTTCTCGAGTGATGAACATTTTCTTCGTTTTGTCACTAGTGGAAAACGGGCCTTTGGCCTGGACCCTTTAGTCCCGGCCTGCCTCTGAGCCGGGACTAAAGGCCCGGCCACGTCGCCCCAATTCTTAATGCCTCCCTCGGGGCTTTAGTCCCGGCCCGTAAGGAGCCTTTAGTCCGGGTTCATGTCCCAAACTGGGACTAAAGGGCTACGCGGCGGGCAGTGATGGTGGCAACCGTTCGTATTCCCCCTTTAGTCCCGGTTGGTGGCTCAACCCGGGACTAAAGGACTAACACGTGGCCTGCCGTAGTGGTGGCGACCGTTCCTATCCCCCTTTAGTCCCGGTTGGTGGCTCAACCCGGGACTAAAGGCTTAACACGTGGCCTGCCGTAGTGGTGGCAACCGTTTGGTATACCTCTTTAGTCCCGGTTGGTGGCTCAATCCGGGACTAAAGGCTCAAACAGTTTGCATCCCGCATCGTTTCGGGCGATGAAAAGCACGAACCGAAGCGTACAGTCGCCATTTCTTTGTTCTTCTTCTCTCTCTCGTCGCCCTCTCTGTTCTTCTCCTCTGTTCTTCTCCTCTCTTCTTCCCTTCTCTTCTTCCACCATGCCAACTAGCTTTCGTAAGGTGCTCGCACATGGCACGACGATGCTCGATGTCGTGTACACGAACCTGAGCAACGAGGTGCCGTTTTTTCTTCAACAGTTGAAGGAAAAATGGTTTGACCACGCAGCGGATCATGAGAAGTTCTTGGGGCTTGATCTGGAGTACACGGCCGATCAACGCGGTGTTGCCGTCATCCAACTATGCTTCGCACGCCATGTCTTGATCTTCCAATGGGCGAGGTAAGTTTTGAGGCTTTCTTTGATCCAAGATAATGATATTGTAAGTTTTTTTGTTTCAATCATAGTTGGTTCCCTTCAAATAGTTGTAGTGAAACAATTTTGATTAGTTGAAGGGGAGCACAATCTAATTGGAATAGTGTTCCATAATCTGAAAAATCGTATTAGAATCAACTAGTGTTTAATATGTTCCATTGGAATCATAGTTGGTTCCCTTCAAATAGTTGTAGTGAAACAATTTTGATTAGTTGAAGGGGAGCACAATCTCATTGGAATAGTGTTCCATAATCTGAAAAATCGTATTAGAATCAACTATTGTTTAATATGTTCCATTGGAATCATAGTTGGTTTGCTTCAAATAGTTGTAGTGAAACAATTTTGATTAGTTGAAGGAAACACAATCTGATTGGAATAGTGTTCCATAATCTGAAAAATCTGATTGGTTCAATATGTTCCATTGAAATCATAGTTGTAGTGATACAATTTTATGCGGTGTTCTTTGATCCAAGGTTATAAAAATTGAATATAGCTAGTGATCTCTCTAGGTTCCATTGGATAGCAATATGATATGTCATAGTCATGAAAATTGCATATAGCTAGTGATCTCTCTAGGTTCCATTGGATAGATATAGTGATCTCTCTAGGTTCCATTGCATATGTTCTATTTGAATCCTAAAGATAAGTTTATCTTTAGTTGTAGTGAAACATGTTTCCTTATTGCAGCAGTATGTAACATTTGTTCCATTTTAATTTGTTTCTGTTGCAGGAGTGACAAGCATTGTCCAGAACTCATGGAGTTCCTTCGCAGCGGCATCACTTTTGCTTCCGTTGACATAAGGAACGACAAGCTGAAGATGAGGCACAGCTTCGGTATTGAGATACCAGCTGGTTGCCTCGTTGATCTCCAAACGATATTCAGGCTTCGACATGACAGGACTTCGATGGCTCATATGGCAGTTGCCTTGATCGACGAGTCATATGGTGATATGAAGACCAGTTTCCCAAAGTCTCAGCACAGACTTTGGGAGAAGGGCCCACTTGATGATATCAACATTGAGTATGCAGCAAAAGATGCATACGTTTCATACAAGTTGTACTGCAAGATTCGAGTCGTCAACTATGGCTAGCGTCACCTCGAGGAACGTGGACATTCTGATTTAGATGATTTAGACGAGTAGTGTTCTTAACGTCGAACACTTGTATATATATCTATGGTAGCTATTATTATGTACTGTTTGGACTAGTATCATGTACTTCTTGGACCAATTTATATATGTCTAGTTTCTGTTTGTGCCATTATAGTTTCCAAATTTGAATGGTTTAGCCCTTTCTAACTTCATTTGCTACTTTTGAATGGTTTATCCCTTTCTAACTTCATGGTAATGCATTTTGACCACATATATATACAAAAAGTCTTCAGTTCAAATAAGTTCAAAAAATGAAATCCCTTTTGTAACAGATCTGTTTTTGATTAAAACAATCACTTAAAAATGAAAGACCATTAGTCCCACGTGGTGTGCAGCGGAACCACGTGGCGTGCTGGCGTGCAGCGGAACCACGTGGCGTGCCGCGGAACCACTTTTGTTGTGGGGGTCGCTTCTCCTTCTTCTCCTTGTGCTAGATATTGGTTATGCACTAGGGGAAGTAGGAGTAGCGACCATCATCGATGGTTGAAAAATCAGGTGAGCTAGTGTCCACCATATATGAGAGAAGAAGAATGTCGTCTCTTATTGTGGGGGTCGCTTCTACTTCGAGAGAGATTGTCCATTTTGTGATGTTCCTTTGAATGGTGCATTTTGAACACACAAAAAGTATGGAGTTCAAATAAGTTCAAAAAAATGAAATCCCTTTGTAAGAGATGAGTTCTGGTTCGAAACCCTGCTACTTCAAGAGAGATTGTCAGTTTTGTACACGAACTGCATCCAGTTTTTGTCGTAGCCCTCTCAACTTTTTAACACATGCTATGTGGGTGAAATGATGATAGCATGCCAACTTTCAACATTTTCAGAGTTCATTTGTAGTGCTTTTCAATTTCAGGGTCAACTAGCTCAAAAAAATAAGTAAATGCACGAAGAATACCAAATGAAGTCAGAAATTGTTGAAATTTTGTGATGTGCCTTTGAATGGTGCATTTTGAACACACAAAAAGTATGGAGTTCAAATAAGTTCAAAAAAATGAAATCCCTTTGTAAGAGATGAGTTCTCGTTCGAAACCCTGCTACTTCGAGAGAGATTGTCAGTTTTGTACACGAACTGCATCCAGTTTTTGTCGTAGCCCTCTCAACTTTTTAACACATGCTATGTGGGTGAAATGATGATATCATGCCAACTTTCAACATTTTCAAAGTTCATTTGTAGTGCTTTTCAATTTCAGGGTCAACTAGGTCAAAAAAAATAAGTAAATGCACGAAATATACCAAATGAAGTCAGAAATTGTTGAAATTTTGTGATGTGCCTTTGAATGGTGTATTTTGAACACACAAAAAGTATGGAGTTCAAATAAGTTCAAAAAAATGAAATCCCTTTGTAAGAGATGAGTTCTCGTTTGAAACCCTGCTACTTCGAGAGAGATTGTCAGTTTTGTACACGAACTGCATCCAGTTTTTGTCGTAGCCCTCTCAACTTTTTAACACATGCTATGTGGGTGAAATGATGATAGCATGCCAACTTTCAACATTTTCAGAGTTCATTTGTAGTGCTTTTCAATTTCAGGGTCAACTAGGTCAAAAAAATAAGTAAATGCACGAAATATACCAAATGAAGTCAGAAATTGTTGAAATTTTGTGATGTGCCTTTGAATGGTGCATTTTGAACACACAAAAAGTATGGAGTTCAAATAAGTTCAAAAAAATGAAATCCCTTTGTAAGAGATGAGTTCTCGTTCGAAACCCTGCTACTTCGAGAGAGATTGTCAGTTTTGTACACGAACTGCATCCAGTTTTTGTCGTAGCCCTCTCAACTTTTTAACACATGCTATGTGGGTAAAATGATGATAGCATGCCAACTTTCAACATTTTCAGAGTTCATTTGTAGTGCTTTTCAATTTCAGGGTCAACTAGCTCAAAAAAAATAAGTAAATGCACGAAATATACCACATGAAGTCAGAAATTGTTGAAATTTTGTGATGTGCCTTTGAATGGTGCATTTTGAACACACAAAAAGTATGGAGTTCAAATAAGTTCAAAAAAATGAAATCCCTTTGTAAGAGATGAGTTCTCGTTCGAAACACTCCTACTTCGAGAGATAATAGTTTGGATAGTCAAAATTATTAATTATGAAAATAAAAAATAGTTTTGCATTATTTATTCAATTTGAAACACTTTTCATTATCATAGTTTTGTCAAATTCTCAAATATGCAAAAATAATTTTTAATAAACATAGTTTTTAATTGAAAATAACAAAATAGATAATAGTTTGGATAGTCAAAATTATTAATTATGAAAATAAAAAATAGTTTTGCATTATTTATTCAATTTGAAACACTTTTCATTGTCATAGTTTTGTCAAATTCTCAAATATGCAAAAACAATTTTTAATAAACATAGTTTTTAATTGAAAATAACAAAATAGATAATAGTTTGGATAGTCAAAATTATTAATTATGAAAATAGAAAATAGTTTTGCATTTTTTTTTCAATTTGAAACACTTTTTATTATCATAGTTTTGTCAAATTCTCAAATATGCAAAAAGAATTTTTAATAAATATAGTTTTTAATTGAAAATAACAAAATAGATAATAGTTTGGATAGTCAAAATTATTAATTATGAAAATAGAAAAAAAAATTGCATTATTTATTCAATTCGAAACACTTTTCATTATCATAGTTTTGTCAAATTCTCAAATATGCAAAAATAATTCTCAAATTTCATTATCATAGAAAAAAATTGAAACTATATGAGAAATCATGGACAAAATTCAACCTTAATTCACTTTGAATTTAGATTGAATTTTCTCCACAATTTCGAATATAGTTTCAATTTTCAGTAAGTTTAGGCCCGTAAGCCTGTTTTAGAGAGGAGCTCGATGGACAAGCTGCGACGGGGCTTATAAACAAGTGTTAGTCCCCCTCGCTGGGCGAGGTGGGACTAAACTTATCGTGCAGCCGAGGAGGGGCTTTAGTCCCGGGTGGAGCCACGCCCCGGGACTAAAGACACCCTTTAGTCCCGGCTGGAGCCACGCACCGGGACTAAAGACCCCTTGCTTCCCGCCTCTTGGTCTGCCCGAAAAGAGGCCTTTAGTCCCGGGTCGTGGCTCCACCCGGGACTAAAGGGGGTCTTTAGTCACGGCCCTAGCCACGCACCAAGACTATAGATCCACCTATATAAGCAGGACTTCGAAAATTTCCAACCCAATTCGTCCATTTCTCTTCTTCTTCCTCTCGTTCTCGTGCCCGACGCGGCACAACGACGAACTAACAGACGCCGTCAGGCTGCCCGCCATCCTGCTCGCCGCCGCCTGTCGTCCTCCTCGCTGTCGGCCGTCCTCCTCGTCGTCGCGTCGTCCTCCTCGCCGCCGCGCCGTCCTCCTCGCCGCCGCGCCGTCCTCCTAGCCGCCGCGCCGTCCTCCTCGCCGCGCGCCGTCGACACCTTCGGCCGGTAAGCCCCCTGCCCCCTCCTCCCCAACACTCCGGCCAGTATAGAGGAAAAGAAGAAAAAGGAGAAGAGAAGAAGAAAAAGGAGAATAAAGGAAGAAAAAGGAGAAGAAAAGAAGAAAAAGGAGAAGAAAAGAAGAAAAAGAAAAAGATTTTTTTTGTCATTTAATTCCTATTGTTATTAGGTTTGTGCTAGATTATTAGGGTTAGTAATATTTGGAATTAGGTTAGGGTTACAAGAAGAAGAAATATGAACAAAAATAAGAAAATAAGATTTGGAAAAATGAAAATAAGAAGAGGAGGAGAAGAAAATAAGAAAAAGTGTATATTGTATAGTGTATATGCTTAAGTGTATAGTGTATATAATGTATAGTGTATAAGGAGAGGAGGAATTTTGCTATAGTGTATATAGTGTATAGTGTATAAGAAAAGAAGAAAAGAAGAGGAGGAGAAGAGAAGAAAAAAAGAGGAGGAGAAGAAAAATGAAAATAAGAAGAGGAGGAATTTTGCTATTGTATAGTGTATATGCTTAAGTGTTAATAGTGTTTCTTAGATTATTGCTTAATTTTGCTATTGTATATGCTTAAGTGTTAATAGTTTAATTTTTCTATTGTATATGCTTAAGTGTTAATAGTTTATTTTAGCAAGAAAATTAATAGAACTAGTTTGTTTTTTTAGTTCATTTTATGATGCCTATCCCGCATCCTCGTCGTCGACTCGGCGGAGGACACCTACTTGATCACAGGGGCCCTGTCCGGGACTGGGCTCCGCCCGGCTGGTATTGGGAGGTGCTACCTTCCGGGGGGCATAGGTTGGTGAGGAGCCAGCCCGTCGTTGACCTGATCCTTGTTTGGTGGCGGTCGCGTGGGCCAGTTAGGGTGCCGAGGCTTCCGGACACCGCGGAGGTGGTGAAAAGGACGTGGATGTCGCCTAGAGGGGGGGTGAATAGGCGCTTTAAAATAGTTAAGGTTTAGGCTTGAACAAATGCGGAATAAAACTAATCGTTTAATATGACAAGCACAAAACCTACAACAACTAGGCTCACCTATGTGCACCAACAACTTATGCTAAGCAAGATAAACAACTAAGTGATAGCAAGATATATTACAATAAAGAATATGTCTATCACAAAGTAAAGTGCATAAGTAAAGGGTTCGGGTAAGAGATAACCGAGGCACGGGGAGACGATGATGTATCCCGAAGTTCACACCCTTGCGGATGCTAATCTCCGTTAGAGCGGTGTGGAGGCACAATGCTCCCCAAGATGCCACTAAGGCCACCGTAATCTCCTCACGCCCTCGCACAATGCAAGATGCCGTGATTCCACTAAGGGACCCTTGAGGGCGGTCACCGAACCCGTACAAATGGCAACCCTTGGGGGCGGTCACCGAACCCGTACAAATGGCAACCCTTGGGGGCGGTCACCGAACCCGTATACGTGGCAACCCTTGGGGGCGGTCACCGAACCCGTACACGTGGCAACCCTTGGGGGCGGTTACCGGTACCCGTACAAATTGCTCGGGGCAATCTCCACAACCTTATTGGAGACCCCGACGCTTCCCGGAGCTTCACACCACAATGATTGAGCTCCGAGACACCACCAAGCTTCTAGGACGCCAAAGCATCCACGAAGAACAATATCAAGGGTACTAAGTACCGAAGGTAGTAAGCTTCTCAACTTCTCACTTCCACGTATCACCGTGGAGAACTCAAACCGATGCAACTAATGCAATGTCAAGAACACACGAAGTGGTCAAGTCCCTCACACTCAAATCCCTCCACAACCACAAAAGCTATGGAGAAATATGAGAGGAAGAACAAGGAGCTCACAAAGAACTCCAAGATCAAGATCCAAGGGGTTCCCCTCACATAGAGGAGAAAGTGATTGGTGGAGATGTGGATCTAGATCTCCTCTCTCTTTTCCCTTAAGAGCAAGCAAGAATCATTGGAGGGATTGAGAGTAATCAAGCTCTTAGAATGTCAACAATGGAGGTAGAACAAGAGCTCAACAGATGGATAAGGCAAGGGGGAAGAAGAACCCCTTTATATAGTGGGGGGAAGGATCAGACCGTTACCCCCACTCTCTGCCCGAGCTCCAGCGGTACTACCGCTGGCTGCAGCGGTACTACTGCTGGCACTCCAGCGGTACTACCGTTGGCCCCAGCGGTACTACCGCTGGGCCCCTGGTAGTGCAAAGGCACTACCACCGCCAAGAAAGTCTTCGCAAAAAGGTCCGTCCACGAACAACCGCTAGGCAGGCGGTACTAAGCTCCTGGAGCGGTACTACCGCTGACCAGGGGCGGTACTACCGCCAGCCAGCGGTACTACCGCTAGGGCCAGCGGTACTACCGCCAACTCTAGCGGTACTACCGCTAGGTCCAGCGGTACTACCGCTAGGTCCAGCGGTACTACCGCTCGCCACTGAAACAGCCATAACTTTCGCATACGAGCTCCGAATCGAGCAAACCCAAGCTTGTTGGATTCAGGACGACAAGGGCTAACCAAACAGCGATGCGGTTATCTTAAGACCATGCGGTTATGAATATGCCAAAGATATAGAGATGTGAGATCTCTATGAATGAAGAACCGGCAAAAACTCCAACATCGAAAACATCATAGTAGATGCATATGGACTCCGTTTTCGATGAACTCGAGCTTGTCACGAAGATGACCATAAGCTCTAAAACTCATAAAGAGAAACACCAAACAAGAACCAAGAAGTATGATGCAAGGACGCAAATGGTTTGAGCTCTCAACGAACGATACGATCAAGCTACTCACTTGAGAGCCCCCCTTGATAGAACAACAATCTATCCTAACCAGAAAACCTATCAAGGGCAAACCTATACCTTGCACCTTGTCCTCTTGAGCTAGATGATGATGATCTTGGCTTCCTCAAGATGGACCACCTTTCTTGATTGTGTTGGCTTGATGAAGACTAGTTGATTGCTCCCCCATACTCACTATGGGTGAGCCACTCTTCAGCATATCTTCACAAGTCCATTGCCACCACAATGGGCGGCAAGCTTCAAGCATGCTATCTTCGTGCTGATCCACTTGAACTTGCACATCGCAATCTTGATGACTATCACAACTTGACGTCATACTCCATGGGTTGTATGAGATCTTCCTTTTGACGCAAGCCCATGGAAACACACCTAACCCCCACATAGAACTCTCACGAAGACCATGGGTTAGTACACAAACACGTAATGGACAATGCTTACCATACCATGGGATCACTTGATCCCTCTCGGTACATCTTGTACGCTTTGTGTGTTGATCATCTTGATTTACTCTTTGTCTGAGATCTTGATCAACCATTGATGATGATCACAACTTGACGTCATACTCCATGGGTTGTATGAGATCTTCCCTTTGACGCAAGCCCATGGAAACACACCTAACCCCCACATAGAACTCTCACGAAGACCATGGGTTAGTACACAAACACGTAATGGACAATGCTTACCATACCATGGGATCACTTGATCCCTCTCGATACATCTTGTACGCTTTGTGTGTTGATCATCTTGATTTACTCTTTGTCTGAGATCTTGATCAACCATGTGTCTCTATGACCATTCTTTGGATAATACCTTGAATACCATCTTGGTCATCATATAAACTCCTTGAACCCAACAGATGGACTTCAAGAAGTGCCTATGGACAAATCCTATAAATGTAACTTAAGGCAACCATTAGTCCATAGGAATTTTCATCAAGTACCAAAACCACATATGGAGATATATGCTCAATATATGCTCCAACAGGTGGTACGTCACCGTGTCAGCGAGGAGGATGAGCACGTCCGTCGCTACATGGTTGCGTTGGAGGGCAGGTTCGAGCATACCTGGCAGGTACTTCGGGGATCTCACTCGAGCTATGATCCTGTGATGGTTCTTTCTCTTTGGGTGTCCACCGCCCGCGCCGATACCCGTCGGGCGCTACGGTTCTAGATGTATTAGTGATGCTATATGTATGATAGTATTCGAGGAGTATTAGTGATAATATTCGACGATGTACGGACAAAAGTGATGATGTATTAGCTTATAATTGAATGCATGCTAATTTGAATACTACTTTATTTTACGATTTGGTTTTGCTTATTGAATGCTCAAATTGGAAAAGTACTCCTACTTTGAATACTATGCAGAAATCTAGGAGTCCCGGGTGGAGCCACGACCCGGGACTTAAGTTGTTTTCGAACGGAGTTCCTGATAGAATAATTCTTTTTTGGTACAAAGGTTAAGAGAATCCGTTTTTTGCACAACTATGGATCCACATATCAGGAACCTCGAAGAGGAAGAACTTCTCGGAGATATAATCAAAGACGGCCCCGACGTTGAACCAGCTGAATCTCCGTCGTCATATCTAAACCAGGACGTTGGAATGGAGGTCGAGCGACACGAAGATGAAGCCGATGGGGCAGGAGATAGGTCCAATGACGGAGAAGGTGATAGCTCCACTGATGGAGAAGCCGGTGAAGAGGAGAAGTCCGGCGAGGTATACATATGAAGTTCGACAATCACTTGTAATATGTGAAAAATATTGGAGATAGCTCTATATTGTATACATATACATTCATTTGACGAATGTTTCTCCCTCTTAGGCCTCCACATCGAGCAAAACTACGAAACGAGGCCCGACTAGAAAGTTGGATGCACGGACGCATTACACATTTGAGGTGATATTTCCTACGGGCAAACCCAAGCTTCTTAAGAATGCTGCTGAGACATTCAAGAAGCAATGCGGAGTTCTCGTTAGGGATCACGTCCCGATCAGCGTTCGGGAGTGGAACAAGCGCAAAGGGGCAGCCGATAGTGACTATGTCGCCGAAAGGTACAAAGATAATCTTTGGAATGATCTCATGTCACATTTCAACCTGCCAGAATGTGAGAATGAAGACGCCATAGACAAACTGAGGGCCAAAGTCAAGCAGTGGACTCTGAAGAAGATGGCCGAACTGTTCCGTAGCTGGAAGAAGAAGCTATGGAAAAACTATCTGAAGACAAAGAAAGTGCCAGTATTCGAGGGGTCTCTAGCCAAGCAGGCGAATCACTGGAAGGCATTTCAAGAGTACAAGGAGTCAGAAGATGCCCGGGCATTATCAGAAAAGAACAAGATAAATGCCGACAAGAAGAAATATCACCACAAGCTGGGGCCAGGGGGCTATGAGACTGCCATCCCAAAGTGGGATAAGAAAGAGCAAGATCTGATAGATAAAGGCATCGTACCTGAACCACTCCGTGATGAGTGGGAATTAAGAGCAAGAAATTTGTTCCTTGCGCATGGTGGGTCGTACGACGAAACAACAGGGGACCTCATCTGCAATGACGAGCTTAGGATACCCAGGGAGAATTGGAAAAGGATAGTGAAAGAAATTAAGGAGGGACAAAGAAAGTTCACTTCAAATAAAGACAAAGATTTGCTCACACTGGTCCTCGGCAATGACGAACATGGAGGATGAACGCGAGGCTTCGGTCCTTCTTACCCGTGGTGGCTTGGGTTTGCGAGAGACCAAGACACTTACAGAAGCCGAGAGAGAGCAAAGAAGTGGCAGCAGGATGAGGAGAATGACAAGTTCAACCAGTTGCTTGCCAGGATTAACGAGCAACAGAAGCAGATTGATGAGCTTAGAGGAGTACCGCGCCACGAAGATCGTGCACTTGATATTACCGGCGCCCCATCTAAGCGGAAAAGCAGCGTGGCTGAATCTGAGGCCCCGCCCGACGATGAACGAAGAATTATAGAGGGCGGTCCCGGCTACCCCGTGGATGGAATCAAGGAGTCAACATCATGTGAACTCCATCAGAAATTCAAGAACATATCCATGAAGGTGGTCGTCGAACAAGCTTTACCTTCTGGCCCTGATGCACGCTGGCATGGCCGTGAGATTCCAGCTCGCTTTGCTAAAGTCGGGGTGGATGAAATCATGACGGGGTTTAACAATATGGAGCTCGACATAGCTGGACCCGAAGATGAGATGACACTCGGAGAAGTACTGGGTGGAGTCATCCTATGGGACAAGAACTACATCAATCTTCCAGGCTCGGCCCCAAGGACAACACCGCCTCCGAGTCGTTGCAGGTCACCTACACCTCCATTACCTCCAAGCCCTCCACATGACGTCGGCCAGCACAACACGAGTCCATCTCGATCACCACCGCCGGATTTGGGTCGTCCGTCTCCGCCGCCGCCCGCACATGATACTAAGCGGAAGCGTGCCAGCAAGAACGCTCCGTCGAAGATTTCTAAGCGACGGAGCTCCCCAAAGCGCAAACTGTCGCCCCTCCCAAAGGTACCTCATGCTAATCTTCCTATTAGTCCTTATGATCGTACCCCCCAGGAAAACGCCAGGATAGCAAAGGAACAGCATGATGCGCAGATGAAAAGGAAGGAACCCGAGCCCCGCCCGGAATACACCGAGAAGCACATAGCATGGGCAAAAGACTTCATAACCACTCCATCACAGTATGACTTACACTATAAGCCTGATGACTATACACGCACATTGCAGAAGGAAGTGAAAAAGAGCAGCTCACGTGCAAGTGCAAGTGGGAGAAAATCAAGTTCAACCACAAGCAAGAAAAAATCAAACGTTCCTCAGCTTGGACAACAGGCCAAACAGTCGATCCCACCCCTCAAGGTGTTAACCGAGAATGTTCCCCCTCCGGTGCAGGGGCAAGCTTTTGAAAGAGCAAAGGACTTGGCGGATGAATGTGATATCTCGGTTGAAGATTTGCTGGCTTCCCAAGACGACAGGATACCCAAGGTTGTGGTAGCCCCTAAGCCACAGTTTGTCATGGGAGAGCCTTTGGTCAGCAAAGATGATCTCCCAACAAATATGTGTTACTTGCATAAATGGTACTTAAGTGAATCAAAGAATGGGAGAACGATGATCATGCTGAGTGTCCCAGGGAGTACTACGGCCGCTCCGAAGAAATCCATATCGACTTTGATGAACTCTTCCAGATGTACAATGGCGACACCCTCGACAAATCGCTTATGAGTTGCTATTGTCTGTAAGTTTTTTAATTCGTTGTCTACATATAACTTGTTTAGTTATTTCAATTCATTGTCTATATATAACTTGTACTCTATTATGCAGAATGAAGATTCTGGAGTGTAAAAGTAAGAGCATCCTAAATATTGGGTTTATTGACCCAGATAAAATACATATAGCGACGCTAACTGACAAACCCAAGGAGACGGAGAAAAACCTTCTAAGATTTCTAACAGATCAAAATTTCTGTGACCACATACTGTTTCCATACAACTTCAGGTGAGGGTCTTTACTCTGTTGTGTCAATTCACTTATAAGTGTAATTGATAAGTTACTGACACACACACACATATATATATACATGTGCAGCTTCCATTGGATTCTGTTGGATATTCAAATTGATAAGGGAAGAGTTGATGCCTTCGACCCATTATCGAGACCCTTGGAACAGTTTCAAAGCCTGCAGGACATGCTCCAAGGGTAATTTCAATCATTCTTGCGCTCTATCGGTCTCTTTCGATGATTTTCTGATATATCAATTAATGAAAAACTTAGCAAATCATTATCCTTGTCAGGTAGGGTTTGGAAGCGGTTCAAGTGCGTGACTACCGGTAACTTTCCTGAGAAGATGACCTTTAGAGCGGCTCAGGTAAGTAGTAGTATGATATACTTCTATTAATTTTCAATACATTTATGATGCTAGATTATTATTTTGATTATATATATTCTATTCTCGTAAAGTGCGACCAGCAGCCACGGGGAACGCATCTATGCGGATACTATGTTTGCGAGACCATTCGCACGTTTACCTCTGAGTTCAAGGATCACAGATTCGACGTCAGCAATGAACATTCACACCTCTATTTTTACCCGTCGTTCTTTGTTATCATGATTGATATTCATATTCATCTCCTCTTCTTATATAGCACACGACCATGAGGACGAAGGTCCTACCACAGCAACGCGTGATTGCTGTTGCAGAGGAGCTTGCGGGATTTCTCAAGACGGAAGCTGTAGAAGACAAAGGACGATTTAGTGTAGCTAAGGACCATTACTGATGTTCGTCCATGTAATCGAATAGACGGGCTCTAGTCCCGATAATTCAGATCTCCATATAATTGTATATATATGATCGCTTGTAATATAAGTTAATCTTATATATTTATATATATATATATATATATATATATATATGCATAATTATTTCTATTTAAATTATATGAAAACTAATTCCCGAACACCAAACGAGGCATCACGTTAATCTCCCGAACACCTAAACCCTAAAACCCTAAAACCCAAAAATAATTTCATTCAAAAAAAAAACCCAAAAACCAGCAAAATCTGAAAATCTTTAGTCCCAGTCCGTGTAACGAACCGGGACTAAAGGGCCTGCCCCTGGACGCTACGAGGCGCCCACGTGGAGCACATTTAGTCCCGGCTTGTAACAGGGCCGGGACGAAAAGGTTAGGCCTTTAGTCCCGCCCCTTTAGTCCCGGTTGGTGAACCGGGACTAAAGCCCCTTACGGGCCGGGGCTATAGGCCCTGTCCCCACTAGTGTGTACTACTATATTTTTTCCTTTCTGAAAGTGCACACGAGAGCTGTCTATTTCCTTCATATCAAAATATAAGACAATTTTGCAGTTTAAATACGTACTGCTAGCTTCTTCTTTTTTTCCTTTCTGAAAAGGCACAGGAAAGCTGCCTATTTCATTGATACTCTCTCCGTTAAACAGTAAAAACGTCTTACATTTTGTATGGACATGTGCAGAATTACATGATTGACGGCAGCACATATTTTTTATTTATTTTTACATTACAAAGCTTTCTAGTGGGGATTGGTCAGATCAAATGGCATTTTCCGCCATGCCCTTTTTCGGGGATGCGACGTAGATGGTTCATATGAATACAACACGTGGTCCAAACCATGTTTGAGCAGTTGAGCTAGCTACATTTTTGTTTGCATTGTAAACATACCATTCAAGATGTATGGGGTCCGGTGCACCCTACTTGTGTGTATGCACTATTTGGGATTAGGAGGATAAGTGCTAACTAGTTCCCAAAGGACGCACGTACTGGCCGGCTTTCTGTGGGTGAAAACTACCACTGGTGGCTTTTCTAGATGGAGATGGATAACCATAACCACAGAGCTGCCTTTCCACATATGAAATATTGAGATGTAGACAAATGTACGGAGGAAACAAAGGCTTCGGCAAAACTTCATCTCAAAATTGAAAAAAAGAACTCAAATAGTCGAAAGAGCTCATTTTAGGCCGAATGAACTGTAAAATCAAAACAAATAGAAAAAAACTGATTTTTTATATGAAACATTGACAGAAATTTTGATAACCTACAAAATTTCATCATAAAAGGGCGAAAAAGGGTTCCCCGCTTTTTATTACAAAGCAACCAGACATAACATCCAACGATAGGTGCTGGGGCGAAAACCGCATAATCACGTCCAAAAGAAATGAAAAAGGAAATCTAAAAGAAACAAAAGCCGACACCGGTGGATCGACAAAAAACGCAAAAGACTCGCGACCGATGCGCCCTCCAAGAGTCTCCCACCAAGCTCCGTGACTCCAACGCATCGGTACCCATCCAAGAAGGAATGCGATGATGACGGCGTTGCCGCCAAGGGTTTCCCCCGGTACGAGACGAGGCGCGAGGAAGTGTAGCCCCGACGCCCTTCAGGAAGGTTCGGCGACACCCAAAGGTGTCACCGCGTCACTGTCGGATGGGCCGACAGGGTTTCCCCCGATCCCAACCTGCACCTTGAGCGCTCCGAAGCCTGCCACCAAACCGACCATCACCCTGCACCAACACGGTCTTGAGGTCCTGATACGTCTCCAACGTATCTATAATTTGTGAAGTATTCATGCCATGTTTACAATAATTCTATATAATTTTGGTATGATTTTATTAGAACTAATCCGGACTGACGCTGTTTTCAGCACACCTACCGTGGTGTTGTTTTTCTGCACAAATAAAAGTTATCGGAATGGGCTCAAAAATTATGGAGAATATTTCTAGAAAATATGAAAAATATTGGAGCAAAATGATACCGGAGAGGAGTCCCGAGGAGGCCACAAGCCTAGGGGCGCCCCTAGCTTGTGGGCCCCTCGGGCACTCCCCTGACAATATTCCAACGCCAAATATTCAATACAGAAACCCCCGAAAAGAGACCTCGATCGGAAGTTCCGCCGCCGTAAGTCTTTGTAGCCAAAAAAAGATCAATCTTGGCCCTCTCCGGCACCCTGCCGCAGGGGGTCATCTTCATCGGAGACCATGGAGGAGGAAGACAGAAGGGCCATCATCGCCATGGAGACCAATGACCAGAGGGAGAATCTCTCCCCACTCAAGGGGGGCATGGAGGAGAATGCACAAGGGAGAGAACCTCTCTCTCTCTCTCTCGGTGGCGCCGAAGTGCCATCGGGGGAACCATTGCCGCGGTGATCGCCTTCATCAACATCACCTTTTTCATCACCATCCTCATCTCCTTTCAGTGGTCCACTCTCCCGCACCTCGCCGCTGCAATCCCCTACTTGAACATGGTGCTTTATGCCACATATTATGATTCAATGATGTGTTGCCATCATATGATGTTTTGAGTAGATTTCTTTCGTCCTTTCGGTTGATTGATGATCTAGATTGGTTTGAGTTGTATGTTTATTTTGGTGATGTCCTATGATGCCTTCCGTGCCGCGCACACATGAAGGATTCCCGCTATACGGTGTTGCAATACGTTCATGATTCTCTTATAGTGGGTTGCTTGAGTGACAGAAGCATAAACCCGAGTAAGGAGGTTGTTGTGTATGGGATAAAGGGGACTTGATGCTTTAATGCTATGGTTGAGTTTTACTTTAATGATCTCTAGTAATTGTGGATGCTTGCTAGAGTTCTAATCATAAGTGCATATGATCCAAGTAAAGAAAGTATGTTAGCTTATGCCTCTCCCTCATATAAAATTGCAATAATGATTACCGATCTTGTTAACAATTGCCTAGGACAATTCCACACACCGACACGTCATTATTCCATACTCGCTATTTGTAATATATTCTAACTTTATGATAACATCACCTATTTATATATTCTAGTTCCCCATTATCATGCAAAGCTACTCTCTTCATACCCACAACATAGTTTTATTTCTCGTTTCTAGTTGGAAGCAAACGTTTGACGTACGTAGAGTCCTATCATTGGCAGATAGGACATGAGAGAATATTGATCTTACCTTTAGCTCCTTGTGGGTTCGACACTCCATACTTATCACTTCCACCTTTGGAAACTTCTACAATGATTCCTTGCACTTGGGGATTATCAAGCTCTTTTCTGGCGCCCTTGCCGGGGAGCAATAGAGTGGGGTTGGTATTCTCGTGTGTGCTTGTTTGTTTTCTTCAGTAAATAGATTTTGTTTTCCCTTTTAGATTTCTTTAGTTGTGGGTGAAACAAAAAAAGATAATGAAAAATACAAAAAGAATTGCGTGCCTCTTATGCCTAAGAAGTTTTTCAAAAAGAAAAGTGATTGGAAAGTTGTGCATTGGAAAAGTGAGGGTCGACCTTGAACACTTGTGTTCATGCTCATTGAAAAAAATGTAGAATTTTCATGGAAGCTTTTCAAAAATAATCATCCCCTTGTATATATCCACTATGTTATAAAAATAATGTGCCAAGATTTGGTTTAGGACGATTAGATAGCTTGTTTGCTTTGTGCGGTGCAAAAAACAGAAACTTTGACTGTAGTGTATGAATTTACATTTTTTACTGGAACGTCAAAACCTTCTGAAATTTTACACAGTACTGCTATACAATTTTTTTAATTTTTCATAATTTTTCAGAATTCTTTTAGTTACAAAAGTATGCGAAGTTTCCAGATTGCTACACAGTGTCCTGTTTTTGACAGATTCTATTTCCTATGCATTGTACTCTTATTTTGATGAATCTATGGGTAGTACTTGGGGGTATGAACCATGGTGAAGTTTGCCTACAGTAGATATAATGATGATATGAATTTGGAATGAGTTCAGAACAATACTTAAAGCAACATTTTGCTTTATTATACTAACGGATCTCACGAGGGTTTTGTTAAGCTTTGTGTGAATGAAGTGTTCGAAGATCGTTGAGGTATCAATATAAGAAGAATACGGAGAGACAAGGGTTCAAGATTGGGGATGCCCAAGGAACTCCATGTAAATAATTCAAGGAGACTCAAGTATCTAAGGTTGGGGGTGCCCCGGAAGACATCCCATCTTTATTCTTGAACAATTATCGGTATACCTCGGTTTTTGTTTTGTTCACATGATAGTGTTTTTCCTTTCCTTTTATACACCCTTCTAGCATGAGATAGTCCTTCATTGATTTATAGAACTCTTCATGCACTTCACTTAAATATTTTGAGTATGGATTTGTAGAATGCTCTGTGAAGTTCACTCATATCTTTGAGAGTATGAATAAAATTTCCGTCGGAATTAGGCTTGGAAGTGTATCAATGTCATGCCTAGCTAGGAAGACTTTAAAGAAAAGCGCTTGTTGGGAGACAACCCAACACTTTTACTCTCTTTTTTTTGTGTTTACATGATTAAGCTACTGTAGTAATCATGTTTATGCCTTTTATTTCAATAAAGTGCCAAGTAAATACTTTGGGATAGTATGGATGATAGTTGACTTGATTCTGTGCAAAAATAGAAACTTTTGTTCTCAAACCAGGAATTTTGTAAAATCACTGGAATGTGATTTTGATCTGAATTTTTTACACAGTATTGATATACAAATTTCCTTAATTTTCCTAATCGTTCAGAATTTGTAGAGATAGGGAAGTATGTTTACACTACAGATCTTCACGGATTGTTCTGTTTTTGACAGTTTCTGTTTTGCATGCATAGTTTGCTTGTTTTAGTGTTCCCATAGATTATATTCAGTGATATAAATTATGGTAATAGTAGAATACAGTAGGTATCATGTGGAAACAATTATGAATCTTTTCTTGATAGTACCTAAGTGAATGATCATTATCTATTATACAAACCCATCTCACGAAGTTCCGTTAAGTTTTCTATGATTGAAGTTTTCAAGTTTTGGGTGAGACACCCATATGAGGAGAATAAGGAGTGATGAAAACCTAAGATTGGGGATGCCCAAGGCTCCCCCAAGGTAATATCCAAGGAAGACTCAAGCGCTTAAGCTTGGGGATGCCCCGGAAGGCATCCCCTCTTTCGTCTTCAACATTATCGGTATATCTTACTTGGAGCTATATTTTTATTCATCACATAATATGAGTTTTTCTTCGAGCATTATTTTATTTTATTGTTCCCTATGAGGTTTTATTTATAATCTTGTTTTTCAATAAAAAGTTCCAGGGATTGCCTTTAGGATGCTTGCGTTGCATGCTTTGATGTGTGCTGTGTATACACAAAAACTTTTGATGTACGTTTGAATTTTCATATTTTACTGGAACATGGAAAGTTTCTGAAATTTTTTACACGGTGTTTTCATATAATTTTATAGAATTTCCTAAATTTTAATAACTTTTTGAGCTGCAGAAGTACACTGTTTTCATAAATTGCTACAGACTATTCTGTTGGGACATATTGCTGTCATAGTTTTGTTATCTACTTATCCTATAGTTTCCATAGCCTATATTGATAGATATAAATTGTGGAAATGATAGTAAACAGTATATGATGCTTTCAATTATTATGCAACTTGTATTGGCAGTACATAAAGAGTTCATTTGTTATTATGTGCACTAACCTATCTCACGAGTTCTTTTCAAGTTTTGTGTGGATGAAGTTTTTGAGAATAGGTGAAACCGGGATACGAGAGGATTGAAAAAGATACAAAAGCTCAAGCTTGGGATGCCCAAGGCAACCCAAGTAAATATTTGAAGAACTATCAAGCATCTAAACTTGGGGATGCTACGCATCCCACCTCTCTTTGTCAACTATCGGTTAGACTATGTTGAGCCTAAATTTTTATTCGTTCACATGTTGCATCCTATTTTTGGAGTGTTATTTTTATTTTGCTTGCTGTTTAAGTAAAATACTAAGATCTGAAATTCTGAATGAGAGAGACAGTCCTTACATAGCTACTTAATTGTTTGACTACTCATTGATCTTCACTTGTATGTTTTGGAGTAGTTTTGTCATTTACTTTCATGCTTGAGCCTAAATTTTTATTCGTTCACATGTTGCATCCTATTTTTGGAGTGTTATTTTTATTTTGCTTGCTGTTTAAGTAAAATACTAAGATCTGAAATTCTGAATGAGAGAGAAAGTCCTTACATAGCTACTTAATTGTTTGACTACTCATTGATCTTCACTTGTATGTTTTGGAGTAGTTTTGTCATTTACTTTCATGCTTCACTTATATCCTATGAGTAAATGGTTGAATGAATTGAATATCATAAATCTGAAATTAAATATGCTTCATATACTTATCCCATGGGGAGTAATGACTTCACACATAATAAGTATAGGTAGTAAAATTTATTGAAAGTTAGCAAACACCGCATTGGTCAATTGTACAATTCATGAAAGAATATTAAAGGAAGAGAGATTCCACATATAAATATACTATCTTGGACATCTTCTATGATTGTGAACTCATTAATTGTTTTCAAACTCGAACAATTTAGTTGAAATTGGACAAGGAAGACAACTTAATGAGTTATGTTTGGGTATATTTGTATAGAAGTTATATTGGTATGGATCCTCCGACATGTGGTGATTGCTTCCAACTCATACTAGCCAAAACTTCCGCACCAAGTACAAATACTACTTGTGCATCCAAATACCCTTAAACTAGTTTTGCCATGAGAGTCAATTATACCTACATATGGGTTGACTAAGATCCTTCAAGTAAGTTGTCATCGGTTCAAAAAGCAATAAAAATTGCTCCTAAATATGTATGATCTTTTATTGTAAGGGAAAATAAGCGTTGTACGAACTTGTGATGGTAAAGAAATAAAAGCGACATACTGCATAATAAAGGTTGCTATCACAAAGGGCAGTACAACGTGATGTTCCTTTGCATTAAGGGTTTGCGCATCCAAAAGCAAAAAGCGCATGCCAACCTCTTCTTCCCTTTGCGAAGGGCATATCTTTTACTTTCTAGTAGTTACCTTTATGCAAGAGTCAGGGTGATCTTCACCACTTCCTATATTTTCGCCTTTTTCTCTTGGAAAGGGTCATGTGTTGGGGAATGATCTAGACATATATATACACACAAATATATTTGGTCATGAATTATTATTGTTGACAATTATCTATATGATAAATAAGTTGGAAGGCGAAACATTAAGCCCCTATCTTTCACTATGTTCGATGGAGGCTATTTGTTCTCAAAATATGTTTTTAATGTCAATAATCATGGAAGACTATATGATAGTTGAGTATGTGGAATTTGCTAAATCAAAAGCTCATACATAGACCCTTCGTGAAAATAAGATGAATTACAATTGTTTGGCGACTGATAGCATAGTTTGTTAGTTTTTCAGAAACTTTAGGGTCTATACTTTAACATGTGAATAGAGAGTTATTTCATCATGAGAAATTTTATGAGATGCGCTATTTTTTATGATATATAATGATGCTAGAAAAATTGTTTGGAACTATCATTGATCAAATTTATGCATTATGCTAGCATTCACACTTCATAAATTATTTCTTTTATCATTCGCCTACTCGAGGACGAGCAGAAATTAAGCTTCGGATGCTAATACGTTTTCAACGTATCTATAATTTATAAAGTATTCTGTATAATTTTGGTATGATTTTATTAGAACTAACCGGACTGACGCTGTTTTCAGCAGAGCTACCGTGGTGCTCTTTTTGTGCAGAAATAAAAGTTCTCGTAATGGGCTGAAAATTTACGGAGAATATTTTTGAAAAACATTAAAAATAATGGAGCGAAAAGATACCAGAGAGGAGTCCTGAGGAGGCCACAAGCCTAGGGGCTCCCCCTAGGGCACGCCCCCAGCTTGTGGGACCCTCGGGCACTCCCCTGACGTGATTCCAACGCCAAACATTCTTATAAATACAAAAACTCCCGAAAAGAGACTAGATCAGAAGTTCCGCCGCCGCAAGCCTTTGTAGACACAAAAGATCAATCTTGGCCCTCTCCGGCACCCTGCCGGAGGGGGTCATCTTCACCGGAGACCATGGAGGAGAAAGACGGAGGGGCCATCATCGCCATGTAGGCCAAGGGCCAGAGGGAGAACCTCTCCCCACTCAGGGGGAGGCCATGGAGGAGGAAGCACAACGGGGAGAACCTCTCACTCTCTCTCTTGGTGGCGCCGGAGTGCCATTGGGGGAACCATCGCCGCGGTGATCGTCTTCATCAACATCACCTTTTTCATCACCTTCGTCACCTCCTTTCAGCGGTCCACTCTTCCGCACCTCGCTGCGGTCCCCTACTTGAACATGGTGCTTTATGCCACATATTATGATCCAATGATGTGTTGCCATCTGATGATGTGTTGAGTAAAAAAAAATTGTACTTTGGGTTGATTCATGATCTAGATTGGTTTGAGTTGTATGTTTATTTTTGTGTTGTCCTATGGTGCCTTCCATGCCACGCACACGTGCACTACTAGGGAAAACCCTAGGAGTAGCGCGGGATTTTGACCTATCAGTAGCGCGGGTGCCCACGCTACTTCTACGACGCTACAACTAGCTTTTAGCAGTAGCGTCGTTTGCCAAGCGCTACTGCTAAAGTTTAGTAGTAGCGCCCGTTAGAAAACGCTAGTGCTAACCGAGTTAGGAGTATCGTGCTTTTCTAACCGGCGCCACTAGTAAACGCACATTTTTATTATATATATATGTTGTATTTACACACGGTTACACATATCAATATACAACAGCAATAATTATCGTGCCAACAACTTCATTTAGATTAAAGTGTATGGATGTAAGTGATCATGTTGAATTAGAAGAAAATATGATGTTACCAACCGCAACATCATATTTTCCTCTAAGTCAACTTGGTCACTTGCATCCATCCGCTTTAATCAAATATATGTCATATAACTCATCATCATCTTACGTACTCATCTAACAACTTATCATCATCTTAATCATATATCAAGTGAAAATCTCATAAAACAGAAAAACATCATAATAGTCATCATGCATCCTAATCGATCATGCCAAGTTAATATAAACCAGAAAAATGTGTCTCTCATAAGACCTAGTCCTCGCTCCTAGTTATAATGTCATAAAACAGAATAGAACCTATGTCTCTGCGATGAAGTAGAGAGATCCAACGGTCTCCAACTTATGGCTTGCGATCCTTCTTTATTTCTCTCCATGCTTCAATTTGGAGCCTTTTTTATTTGCGCTTAGTTGAGTATGTTGCATCGAACTGAGCCCTTAGTGGGCTTTTAACTGTCATATGACCTTTGTCGTGCATCAACAATGGCACTACATCATTTGGCAGTCGTTGTTGAAGAACATAATAATAACCTAGTTAGCAATGTAATCAACATCATTTATGCAATAGTAGAGTGTACTTAATTAGCAAACTCTTACCAGGATATTTCAGGGATGTCATCTGCCCTCAACCTATGGACTAATGGCATGTAAAATGTATAATTTGGGCCAGTTCCCAAATTATACGGGAAGTTCTTCCTACCAACCAGGACACCAACAAGAAAGTGGATAAGAACATCCTTCTCCTCCCAAGTTAGATGTGATCCATAAGTGTAGTGTGTCGTGTCAACTAATTTTCGTAATTCACTTGAATCACCAAAATAAGTTGTAAATTATAATTTAACAAACTTAGTACATGGATGAAAACCAACTATTTCTAAATATTGAATGCAAATTACTTGACAAATATGGTTGACAAACTTACATGGAGGTAAAACAGGAAGCATATTGACAAAAGCCCAAATATCGATGTTACCTGGCATATTATTTTCAGGACGAGGATCGAAGGTTATTTCCATACCTCTTGAAATCCATATGCCTTGCAAAGATCTTCCCAATTTGGACACCCTATTTCTGTGTTATAAGTTGCATTCATTACTTTGATCACAAATGTGTGACCATGTATAGTCCTCAGGTTAGCTCTTCTCGTCTCCATACTCTTGTGGTCTTCGAAACCGAGCAAAAATTTTGCAAATACTTACGCAACAACATTCGGGCTTGAGCAAATATTTTGCAAATATAAAAGAATCCGAGCAAGAATCCTAGGCATGGGGATGTCCCACCAGAGGCTTGGGTCGGTGTCGGGGTTGGGGCAGGGATCAAGGTCGCCGGGGTCGAGGTCATGGTCGGGGCCGGGGTCGAGATCGGGTTCAGGGCCGGGGGCGAGGTCGCCGGGCAGGACCTGCGGCGACGGCAACGCGGAGTGGAGAGGAGAGAGTGAGGAGAGGGAAAGGTAGGGAGTGAGGGCCGAGGCAACAACGCAGAGTGGAGAGGGAGAGAGTGAGGAGGGGGAGATGGAGGGAGTGAGGGGCGAGGCAGCAGCGTGGAGTGGAGAGGGAGGGAGTGAGGGGCGGCGGTGGCGGCGCGGTGTGTGGAGAGGGAGAGAGTGAGAGAGAGGGGCATGCGGGGGCGACGAAGACGATAAGTGCAAGCCCCACTTAGCAGTAGCGCGGGTCAGAAACATGCGCTACTACTATTCTATTAGGAGTAGCGCCAGTATCTGGGGAACACTACTACTAAATCTAGCATGTCCGCAACGGTTGGGGCAATATTAGTAGTAGCGTGTTTCTTAAAACAGTGTTGTACTCGAAGCACGCTACTGATATGTAGCAGTAGTGCCGCCTTTTATCCACCGGTACTGCTATTGTTCCGTGTATAAAGTTTTCCCTAGTAGTGGTGAAGGATTCCCGTTGTAGGGTGTTGCAATATGTTCATGATTCGCTTATAGTGGGCTGCTTGAGTGACAGAAGCATAAACCTGAGTAAGGGGGTTGTTGCGTATGGGATAAAGGGGACTTGATGCTTTAATGCTATGGTTGGGTTTTATCTTAATGATATTTAGTAGTTGCGGATGCTTGGTAGAGTTCCAATCATAAGTGCATATGATCCTAGTAGAGAAAGTATGTTAGCTTATGCCTCTTCCTCATATAAAATTGCAATAATGATTACCGATCTTGTGAACAATTGCCTAGGACAATTCCGCACACCTACCCATCATTATTCCACACTCGCTATATGTAATATAATGTAATATATTCTAACTTCATGATAACAACGCATATTTTTATATTCTAGTTCCCCGTTATCATGCAAAGCTATTCTCTTGATACCCACAATGTAGTTTTATTTCTCGTTTCTAGTTGGAAACAAACGTTCGGCGTACGCAGAGTCGTATCATTGGCAGATAGCACTTGGGAGAATATTGATCTTACCCTTAGCTCCTTGTGGGTTCGACACTCCATACTTATCACTTCCACCTTTGTAAATTGCTACGATGATTCCTTGCACTTGGGGATTATCATGCCCCCGCGTTGTCTCACCACGACACCGTAAGGAGAGACTTGCACATCAACGAAGAGGAGCCGGGACTAGGAGCAGCAGCAGTGTTGGCACGCGGGAGGGCTCAACCTCCACCGTCATTGACGGTAGCCGACCGGACACAATAACAAGAGCATACCAGGTCCATGGGCCCATAGGCCCTGCCAGGATCTCCCCTCCCGGTAAAGCTCCCGCCAGCGTGCTGCAACACGCACCCCGTCGGTGACGCCGCCCCCCATCCAAGCTGCTCCTCCTCTCCATCACGCACAAGACAACGCAGCCACGTCGGGCGCCGGCCTACTAGGACCCATATGGGCCCCTCAGGGCCCATATCTAGGCCAGGGGCGCGCCGTCGGCCACCCCGCACCATCATGCCACCCTGCCGCCAAGGAGCAGCGCCACCACCTCAGCCACCGCCAACCACCACCGTCGGGTCGCCAGATTGCAGCTAGGCCGAGCTGCATCGCCGCCGTCCCCTGCCCCGGAAAGGGGGAACGCACGCGCGGAGAAAGGAGGACTCGCTGCCGCTGGCACCACCCGAGCCAGTGTCGATGGCGACGGGGGGGAGGAGGAGGAGGCCCGCGTGAGAGGATTTCGAGCGCTGCCCGGCTACCTCTCCTGGAGGCGGCGCGAGGGCGGATTCGGGAAGGGAAGGAGTGGGACGGGAACAGGGGTGCCTGGCCGGCGGCCGGCGATCGAGGGCCGACGACGGCGAAAGGGCCGGCGATAGTGCGAGAGGGAGGGAGGAACCCTAAGTCGCATGTCGTGGGAGCGAGCCGGGGGAACCTAGAAGCTACTCTATCGCCTTGGATTTCTCCTCAAGCTCCAAGTCCTCCCATGCACTCGGCCTTTCCTTGGAGGAGTCGAGCCCAAATTTCATTATGAAACGATGTTCGTGGAAGCCATGATATAAAAAACAAAATCGATGCTTCGAAATGCATTTGAAAATAACAATTTTGAAGCATCGATTTTTTTTCACATTTTCTACGAATATGAGGTGACGAAGAAATGTTGCAATCTATTAAAACATGTGTCGATGTTTCACACAAAAAACGTACAAAATTATCCTTTTACTTTTATTCAATTTACCGTTGTGAGCTCGGGGTCAAAACCGTTGTGTCCCTTAAATGGTGTACTTAAGGCATTTCCAAAGCCGACTCACAAACCTTGCGTTCGGACCACGAAAGCCAAAGCCATTTAACACGGTTTTGTATCAATATGTGATGCGGTCCTAACGTATTTTCCTTCGCAAACCGCGGACAAACGTGTGGGCCTTTACGAGAGTTCGTACCGCTCGCATGTCCGCTTCTGACCGCCTTGGCCCACCCAAACCCCTCATTCCTCATCCGCGTGTTCCCGCCCGCTGTTAGCTGCCCGCATTCATGTTGTTGTACAACACACCGCTTCACATTGAAGCCTCGGGGCAAACGCGACCTCTCATTGCCTTCGCCATTTAAGCAGCACGCTGCACGAGGGCGTCGCCCACGACGCGTCTCCGGCGTCCGCACCTGTTCAGTGTCGGAGACGGTGACTGGACGGGACGGGGGAGGATATCTACCATGCCCTTCATTGCCCAATCCGTCAATATGCCACCATTTAGCAGGCTTATCGGCCGATAAACCCACTCCGACGGCGTGCATTGACGCACCCGGACGCTTCGGCTCATCGAAAATCCTCTATTTAAAGGCGGCCACACCCGACTAACTTCACACCACAACACAAGCCGCTCCACATCCTCCTCCCTTGCACTGTATATGTCATGACTGCAGGCGGCGAAGCTCTGTGGGAGAGCCTTTGCACGGAGATGAAGCACGTCATGGCCGCCCTTGCCGCCGCCTGGTGGAGCCGCCATGCCAGGAGGATTGAGGCCGTCTTGCCGGCTACCTCGTCCGAGATCTCCAAACAAGGACGACACCATCATAGAGGCGGGTTCTGACGACATTGTCCCGGCTCCGACGCCTCAGGTGCACTCCGCCTTCACCATGGAGCCGGCGTAGACGCACTACAACACCGCCATGATGGAGGGGCAGCCAGACTGCATCGGCATTAGAGCGAATGCTGGAGCAGCACCGGCTGGCGTTGGGCCAGATCGACGGCGAGTGCGCGAGCCAGGAGGCCATTTGCGGCCATGAGCGTGGCGAAACTGAACTTCGTCACGGAGTAGCTTGTCATATACGATGTCGTCCGCGTTCAAGTCGCCCCTTGCCACGAAGCATCCGCCACGGAAGCACAATTGCACGCGATCGCAGAAGAGAACAACGCGAGTTACGCCTCCTACGGGCCGCCGATGAATCATCACGCGGTCTCGTGGAACGACGACAGCGTCGACGCCACCATTTCCATCGCGGACGTCACTTCCAACGGTGACGAACAGGGCGCGGATTCCTCCAAGGATGAGTAGGGCACGTGAGGCGGCAGAGCCTTTGTGTCCCATGTGGGTCGTCCGTCTCTCGTGTTCTACTCTTTCTTGCCGAAAACCGCACTTTCATTCCACGGGTCTTATCGCGAGTGCTTATGAAATGGCGGATGACGGACGACACGGGCTTGGAGGCCGTGCGCCTCCGCCATAGGATAGGTTTAGGACGAGATCGCTTTTTCTTGTTCGATATGCAATGAAAATTAGTCATGTTTGTATGAACTTCGTCATGCATATGAGAGTCGGATGTGTTTGCATGAATTTCGTCAGGTTTATTAAAAAATAAAAAATATATGCGACTATGATTAAATGACGGGTTCCGGCACCAATGTCCACGAACTGATCCCTTTATTCATGAACGAAAGAAAAATTGCTAATAAAGAGTAAAGACACATACACGCGCGCTTCACACGGACGTAGCTGTCGAGTATAGCAGAATGGGACAAGCAGATGGCACTGGCAGCCGTTGAGAGGACACAAGTCAAGTACATGCGTGACCCAAGTGGTGGAGTGGCTTTGCCCTTTCTCTGGCAGCATGACTGTGCCTAGTCAAAATGCTTTGACAAATCGCCATCTTTGTGCCTTGATTGGGCCAGCCACTAATCAGCTCATGAGCACCCCGCGCCTTGATTTGTCAATGCTATATAAAACCTGGTGCCGCTGGCCCCCTCCACCCAATTAGTGCCCCATTTTCTTTCTTTCTGAATAATAACCGCCATCACCCACAGCAGTGGCATGGGCATGGTTGGTACCCTCCACCTCCGAGAAATCAGAAATGCATGGTGGGTCAGCCGGTTTTGCTAAAACTGGGCTCGCCATTTCTAATTTCTTCACTTCCTCGTGTGATACTGTCAAGCGAGGGCCGATGAGGGGTGTGCCCTCTGTCTGTCTTGGGTCGCCTTTGTGCTGCTTCGCATTGCACGTGTGTGTGTACAACCCCTACAGCACGTACCACGACCAAATCATTGTCTCTTTTATGTACGTATAATCCGTACGTATATGTCCTACAAACGCTCTGGTGCGCACCAACAGATTGTCCAAGTGCGACCGCCGTCATATACATAATCTCGACCAGAGTGGAAGACAGTGCAATTATCACATGGTGTGGACTGCTAACCTATGTAGTACAATTCATTATTAGCATATACAATACTCCCTCTGTTTCTCAATATAAGTGTTTTAATAGATTTCATTAGGGGTCTATATGTGTAAAGCAAAATGAGTGAATTTATACTCTAAAGTATGACTATATACATTCATATATAGTCCATAGTGAAACCACTGGAAAAACTTATATTTAGAAATGAAGAGAGATGCTTTGCCTTGGAAACCATTAAATTTTAACCAAATTAAAAAGTAGAGGCGGAAGGCCTAGGTAATGCTCTGAGTAGGCCCATAGAAGGCTTGTGAATACAATAAGCTCCGACACCCTAAAAATAAGAAGGTTGAGAACTTGAAATCTCTTTGCTCCTTTTTTTTCTTTTAGCAAAACCTCTTTGCTACATGGTTTCTTCGTTCTCTGCCCATATTTTTCATTGTTTTCTACGGGTGTTTTTCTATTGCACATATGAGCTTATCCACCTAATGAAAGGAATTCTTGGATGATGACCACATCGATGGACACCACTGCATTTGATGTTAAGAGGCACTAGGAAAGTGTTATGCAAAAGATACACTTGAAAAGGACTGAATATTAATGGTGCGGGCATGGTACAAGGTAAATCTCAAAAGCAAATCAAGATGGACATGTCGATCGTTTCTAATATATCTACACGATGATTTCGTCTACAGCTATGCTAAATTTAGGCATTCAGCTACACATGCTTATTAGGTGCTTGCCATATGTTGTCATTTTGTGTGTGTGTGCATAGTACCTTAATTTGCAAGCAAAACTTCACCGGTAAGTGCAACAGGCCTTCACTTTTTTGTTGACAACACAATGAGGTAAACCTGTACATATGTGGCCCACCAGGGGGTGCGCCCTAAACCCATCTTAGGCCCAAGAAAAATAGTTAAAAACACATCAAAATCCCCTTGCAAAAATATTTTGATAGTAAACTAATATACTTGGTGTGCCTTTCCATGCATAGAGTTATTGTTATACATAACTGGTGCCGTGACAAGCTAACGGCAAAATGCAAATCAACAGTTGAATGTTGTCACTCAATTTACATGCTTCTCCTCGCAAAAATAAACAATCCTATATGTTTCTAGAAAAAATATAATCATTTTGTATAACTGATCAATATTGCTTCTTTGGATCATCTTAAGGTGGTAGACTAATAGATTATTGCTTTCTCAAATTTCTTACTATCTTAGTGCAATTAAATAAATAAAAACTACTCGTTACTGAGCTAATAACCAAGTTGCTCCTAAAATGTTAAAGGTTGTAACATTTTGGCGCTCCATAGTTTTAGTAGCATACTATAATTTTTCTATCAACATGACATTTTTTCACTTCTTTCGCCCAATCTACCTACCAAGCCATGATTTAATTCACTACAACAGAAAAAACAACAATCACAATATTAGTTCAACACCGGGAGTATCATCAAAATATAGGGTTTTGATGAAAGATAAAACACACCAAAGAAAAAAGGTACAAAACCATTGACAACAAGTGCACATGCCTTTTATACCCTTATGTATATGCAGTGCTGCCGGTTCAAGTTGATAACCCAAAAATGTTGAAACAACATCATAGCCTCCTAGCTAACTCCCCACCCACTAGGTTCATCCTCTTGGCTCAACAATATTTCTACCAAAAGGCATACAACACTCGTTTGACAAGAAAACATATATACAACTCTAGCATTATTTTTTAAATAGGATCTATTGTTTCCTCCTCAAGCCAACTAATAGTGGAACACAAAACTTGTTTAGGCTCAGTTATAAATATATATATGAAATTAATAGTGGAACACAACTCCAATGTTATAAGATGATCCACCGAAGTGATTGTGAAAAATATGCAAAAACGTTTCCTCGGCAACAAAAAAATCATTTCAGCTCACTGCTACATAAATATATACTGAACTATTTTTTTCGTCGAGGACATATACATGCTTATTTTTTCTATCGGCCCACTGGTCCATCTTATATTACGTGTGTGTTGTTCTAGTATTTTTTTTCATGATTACACCATTGAAGCCTTAACTAATTCTGTGGTAAGCCATGATAGAAAATCCTTCTATATATATATTGCTAATTCAAATACAGCTGTTTAGAGAAAACAAAACGGGCAATAAACTCTAGCATCATTAAGTATATTCGCGTGTACACACAAGCATCATTAACGTTATTTGTTTACTGATCTTTTGAAGCCTTTAGATTAAATTGTAACCCTACTCACAAACGATGTACTTGTTATTTCAAATAAATAAAGCTCTTGTTTAAAAAAATACCCTTCATTCTCAAATGCATGGGGCATGATTGGCCATGTGAGTACAGAGTAGCTGTATGACCACTATAGTCCATTTTTCATGTGTGTATGAACTTCATTCTCACGTTGATTACTCCCCACAACCAACCCGGACTTGCATCCCTTTCTTTACCACCATTTTTCTAACGTGGAGTTGGGGAATCAACAAACCCTATAATATTGTAATATGAACACGAAATCTCAGAGTAAATAATGATGATTCATACTTAAGGAGTATTATTCGCGTGCACATACAAGTATATGCTGTACAAACAGAATAAAACCACCATGCATCATTTTTCTATTGATGGCATTGATGCACTTATTAAACATATCTAGCATGTCAGTAAACTTCATGCTTTATTGAATTATTTGTGCAAAGTATACCTATGCAATATATAATCAACTACATGCACGTATTTAATTGTCATGATTTATACCACAGCTAGAGAAGAGGCTACATAACAAAACACGGTTTCAACTTGCTAACTACCTTTTTGTTATGTATAGATCTAGTGGTTGGCAAGGTAACATCACCACATAGTAAATTAGCATTTAAATGTGCACGGCAACGATCACATTCCACAATGACGCGGGCATACATATATAAATTGTGGTTTGTGCTAGTAGATAAATTGTTGACGCGTGCACACAAAACAAGGCAGCGTTTGGAGCAGAGGAATATTTCTCTTCTGTTAGGAGATGGAGATCAACGATAGGCTCACAAGGAGCCACAATTTTGTGAAGATTGTTAATCCATGTTACCATCATCACATAAGGTAGCACTCCATAATCAAACATCCTTCCATTTCATCCATTGGAAACATATAGCAAACATTAAACCTTACAAGCAAGCAACCACCAAACGAGCCTCCATCTCTCATGCATGCGCCGATGCACGGTTCATCGGTCACTATGTACACAACCTAGCTTTCTCCCTTGTGACACCCATGCATGTATGTCTAATTTATGTGCCACGCATGCATGCATTGTGCGACTAGACTAGATGTACTTCCTTTGAGACTTGTTCCCCCCGGGCCATGTTCCGGATACTATGCTCTAAAAATGAAATGAAAAAAAAAAGAGGTTAGCTCAAACGGTTTCAACTGCACCATCGCCGCCACTTGTAACACTCTTGTCCGAGTCGCCTCCGGCGGACGCGGCGGCCACCTTGCCGTCGCCTTCCTGCTGCTTGTGCCGCGTGGTGTACTCCCCGTAGAGGTAGGAGGAGAACCCCCAGACGCAGAGCACGGTGGCAATGGCCTTCTCCGCGCCGAACGGATCGCGGAACACGACCACGCCGCCGATGACGTTGGCGGTGAGCACCGCGGTCATGCAGACGCCGCTGTGCAGCGACGACGTGAGGTACACCATCCCGGCCGTGCCCATGAAGCAGGCCTGCCACGTCGCCACCAGCGCGGCCACCAGCGCCCAGTACGCCGCCGGCGACCGGTCCCAACGCGCCAGCTCCTCGCCCCACCTGCCGGCCGCGACCAGCCCGCAGACCGCCAGCGCGGTCGCCGCGGCCTGCATGACCACCTGCACCTCCACCACCATCCGGAACCCGCCGGACACCGCCCGGCGGTACAGCAGCTCCATGACGGGCAGGTAGGCCGCGAAGAGCCCCGCCGCGCCCAGGGTCACCGCGAAGCCGATGAAGTACCTCGCCCGGCTCCCCCCGTCGGGCTGCTCGCCCGAGTCGGACGATCGCAGAGCCAGCAGCACGGAGCTGAGGGTGAGGAGCACGACGGCATTGAGGTTGGAGAAGGTCAAGGGGTGGCGCACGATGATGGCGGCGAGCACGAGCGTGAACGCGAGCTGCGTGGACAGCAGCAGCGACGAGGTGGACACGGGCAGGTACGACGAGCTGTACGAGAAGAGCAGGTTGTTCACCCCCATGAGCACCCCGATGACCACGCACGCCATGAGCAGCCGCCTCGTGAACCACGCGAACGGCCGGGGCTCCCCGGCGGACCGGCCGGCGTAGACGGGCAAGAGCAGCACCGGGAACCCGACCGACTGCACCAGCGTTGCCACCCACCGGTCGCGACCGCCGTGCGCGAAGTAGTAGCGGGACAGCAGGCTGGACGCCACGGAGCCGCCGAGCAGGGCGACGTAGTTGGCGCACAACAGCAGACGCCTCCGCCTCGCCGCGCGCTCGCCATTGCTGGCAACGTCGGAGGCCGGCATGTCAAGGATCGCGGGCGGGGAAGAGGACGTGGTGATGGACATTGGCGAGCGAGCGAGTGAGATGGACTTGACTTGGCGCTGGGTTGGGGTGAGGAGGGAAAGGGGTGGAGGTGGGGGAGTATTTAAGCGAGATCACGCTCTCTTTTTCTAAGAGTGGAGAGGAGATTTACAAACCTTTTCGTGTGGGAGAGTAAAATAATGGAAGCCGAATAAATAGGCACCGGCAGACCGGATGTTTGTTAATTTGTTTGGATTGGATTTGTTATTATTCTCAACACAAATTCGAATATATGTCCTTGCCCTTGTTAATGCAAACTAGATCAATGACACATCATTTTGTTCAACTTGAAGGTAGAGCTTTTCTACCTTATATATTCCACATTTTTAGTTAACATACAACTAATTTTCAGATCGATCGATTTTAACGTGTGGTGGAGAGTTTCCTCCCCGATGAGGCCTTGCCATGACTTGCAACAGGGATAGGGGCTCCGCGACTGCGGCATCATCGAGGGTTGACAGGTTCGGTGGAGGGCAGATGGGCAAACCGTTGAAGACGGTTCTAAACTTAGGCCAAAACAAACTGGTGTGGATAACCTTTTCCACTGAGTGACTGTTTAGACCATAAGCTTCAAATTTTTAATCTCGCTATGATTCGTATAGAGCTGGAGCTCGAGATGGGGACGTGGCGGCCAACAAGGGCTTGTCAGGACCTTGCCGGAGGCATGACAAGAAGTTCATCGCGTTGTCGACGTCATCGTCGTCTAAAAAGAGGTTGTGGGGACATGAAGAAGTCGTGGGTGTACGGTTGATCGCACTGAAGGAGGATGAAGGCATGTCGGCCATTGGATTTCAATCCAATAGTTTTGATAAAGAAAATAAAGATTTTCAAATTCATGTCGGGCAACCGATACCTAAACCAAACCCTATATATACACATCATATTTTTCACCGGTGGCATGAAGACAATGGACGTCGGTTGGTTAGAGTCATGTTTGTGGCATTTGTTCCCAGCTCGATTAGATGGCGTGGAAATGAACTAGTACACGGTTTTTGTTCGGTTTTTCATAATTAATCAGACAACCCTTTTCTCCTTAACTAATGGGTGAGCCAAAAATAAAATCCTCCGTTACAACGAAAGAAATGATGTACTTCCTTCGTCCCAAAATAAGTGCTTTAAAAGGGAATCAACTTTGTATTAAAGTTAGTATAAAACGATATTATTTTTGATTCACTTATTTTGACATTTTGGGACGGAGGGGGTAGTACTGAACTGAAAAAACATTCAGAGCTTAACGTAGGTAGTATTTTGAAACAACCTGGCAAGCTTTGAAATACCCCCAACAACAGGGAAAAAAAAAAGGAATTATGGTCACATTTACCGCCAACTGCCCATGCATGCATGTCGCTCGGCCGTGTGTAATAATGCCCAAACCAGCTTTGGCCTGAATCCTCGGAGTAGTGTAGAGACTAGAGACTAGAGAGGTGGCGAAACGTTTGGGCCGTTTGCCGTGCAAAATGCTTACTGACAAGCTGGCCCAGCCCTGCACCCCTGTACTAGCTGGTTCTTTCTTTCGTATACCAGCAAAACCAGATGGCATCTCCAGATCCATTGCTACCGTCTTCCCGCATCAGCGGAACGGGAGGCGAAACAAGTGCGGCTGGGCTGAGCGGAGGGCGAAACGGAAACGGTCGCGCGCCCTCCAAGGTTCAAGGCCGAACCGCATGGATCGCCAGGGAGATGGGAGCTGAAGCTTCCGCGTGAGTTGGCTTGTTGGCGCTGAGCCTGAGACACGGTCATCTCGTTTCATGTCAGCCGGTTATTACTACAACGCTTGTGTGTGTGTGTGTGTGCGCTGCTCATTCGGTTCGTTCGGATGCGTGGTGTCGTGGCCGCGGAAGAAGGGGACCTGTAGCCCACAGCTCTACGGAAGGAAAACATGCATACAGACTATGATTAGCACAAAGGGTGCTCGTTCTCCCTTGCGCCCTTAACATTCAGACTTGAGAGTGGATATGCACGAACTTAATATACACACTCTACACCAGTACACCTACAGCACCTCCGTAGCAGCTAGCTAGTTCCTTGCCTCTGACTGCATGGCATGGCATGTCGTGCTTACACGCCAACGTGTCCACTAATTGCAATCGCAGGCTTACTACTTCAAATCAATCAATGTTCTGACGGCTGCTACTAACCCTAGACGACAGCCAGCCACGCCAGCAGCGGACGATTTCACTGTTTCGATCCTTTTAACATAATTTAGCCCCATCTGACAATGGTTGTGTTTTTTTCCGGATCTAACATTTTTCTAGAGAGATTTTACGATACATTATAGGGAATCGTTTCCCGCCCGCGCGCAGGCCGAACCGACGCGTCAGACGTCCCTCGTGCGCGCGGGCCCTTGTAACATTTTTCCCACCCGCGCGCTTCGTTGGTCAATGGATGCAACATTTTTTGTTTAAATTTGTTGCAACCAGCGTCATATTTGCTGCAAGCATTTTCTTACTACATTTTTGTTCCAGTAAAAAAACTGCATATTAGTTTGGTTGCAACTCTAGTTTGTCGGATTTTTCGTTACAATGGATGTTTTTTACTTTTTGCTACAACCGTGTTAATTTCTGCTACAACCGGCATCATGTTTTCCTGCAACCGTTCACTAAAAAAGTTGCATACACGTCACGTAAATATTTGTTACAATCGGCGTTTGACTTTTGCTACCACGTACCATCAGCTTCGTTTTTTTGCTACGATCACGTAGATATTTATTTTGCTATAAATTTTATTTTTTGTTGCAAGCATTGAAAAAATTGTTGCATCGCATCGAAATTTTGCTGCATAGGGGAAAAAAGGTTGCACGCGGATCCAACGGTACGGACGACGCAGGGTTGGTGGATCCTGCGGCTCGCGCGCGACCGGCCAAAAGTTTAGGCCGGCGTGCCGGCGCAGATCAGCCCCCTACATTATAATACACCAGAGCACATGTATTATGTAGGCGATCTAACAGATGAGATTAACTGGACCTTTTTGAGCCCAAGGGTATTTTCGACCTAAAATTTTTATACCTTTATTTGGCCCAATTAGGTCCAAGGGTATTCCCGTCCTAAAATTTTCAATTAAATTAAATGCATTAACAAATTACTTCATCATAGCACCAATCATTATGAATTTCTGTTTGAGTGGTTCGTCCTCTCTCCTCCTCTCGAGCCCTAACCTCGGACGCCCTCGATCGCCGCCGATCGCACTTGCCGTGTCACTCCTTCCTCCTGCTCCTAGTCCCCCTCCCTCTCCATCGCAAGTCACCCCCTCGGGTCAGGGCGCCAGATCTTCTGACGAGCCGCTAATCCCCACCTTCCCCGACCCGAGAGGTCACATCATCCTCATCGACGTGCATCAACTTTTTCACGCCGGATCTTCGCTATAAGCGCCTAGCCATCTCAAATCTTTTCTGTTCCCTTCTGCATATAGTACCAATAGGGGTCGGATTTGATTAGGGTTTAGGATATGTCATGTGAGGTTTAGGGTTTATGGTTTCAAAAAGTTGTGATGAGATTTCAATTGAAAGGAAGTGTAAGTCGGATTTAGCTAGGACATATCGATGGAGTTAGTTAGGATTTATGGTTTCAGAAAGTTGTGACCAGATTTCGATTGAAAGGAAGTGTAAGTCGGGTTTAGCTAGGACATATGGATGGAGTTAGTTAGGGTTTATGGTTTCAGAAAGTCGTGACGAGATTTCGATTGAAAGGAAGTGTAAGTCGGATTTAGCTAGGACATATTGAAGTACTTAGTTAGTGTTATGTGGCATGAGAAAGTTGTCAGCAGATTTGGATTCAAAGAAAGTTATTTTGGATTTAGTTAGGAGATACTTTTGAATTGAGTTTCGAGATATTTTGGATTTAGTTAGGAGATAATTATTTTTGTATGGAGTTTGGAGTTATTTTGGATTTAGTTAGGAGATAATTTGGATTTAGTTAGGTCATAATTTTGGATTTAGTTAGGAGACAATTTTGAATGGAGTTTGGAGATAATTGATCTATCAGGGTGGATCTATCAAGGGACTTGAAGGATTCGTGGACTTTGGATTTAGTTAGGAGATCATCAGTTACAACAAGTACAATCAATTAAATATTTCTTGATTTAGTGAGGGCATATTTTATACTTACTTACAGATTTTGAAGGACTGAGTTAGGTACATGAATTTGATATGAAAACTTAAATCAATTATTTAAGCAGAGTAGTGCATAATTATTACGTATGCTATCCATCCGTTACATTGACTATCTGTTTTCGTTGGCAACATAAGGACATGGATGATAAAGGCAACGATGGCGAAAACTTGGGTGGTATAGGCAAGGATGACAAGGACATGGGTGATAGAGGAAACAAAGAAAAAGACATGGATGATAAGGATAATGATTTCGTAGCCATGGACCCCAAAGGAATGGACAGTATGTGCACGGATGATAATGATGAGGATGCATGCAAGGATGGCATAGACATGGATGATGTACACATGCAAGGTAAAAGAATTGATAATAAAGGCAATGCTGGTTCAGAACTGAATGAGTATATGGAATACTTAGAGATTGTGAAGAAGACTTTCAGGACTGAGGAAGAAGCCTACATGTTCTACGTAGGCTATGCGTGAAAAAAGGGTTTGGTGTTAGAAAGGATGATCTGAAGTACAGGGGTCCGAGTCTGAAACAAAATGCATACAGAAGGACATACAAGTGCTGCAAAGAAGGATGGCGGGCCCTTAAGCACTTTAACAGAGCTGAAAGAAAAAAAACACCGAGGGTTCTTTCTCGGTGTGGGTGTCCCGCTCTTTTTTAGGTTGAGCTACAAGATAGCAGTGGCCTCTGGTTCGTCAAGAATTTTGTGGACAAGCATAACCATCTGTTTGTCCCTGCTAACATGACTCCCTACTTATCGCCTCATCGTAGAATGACTGACGCACAAAAGGCCGATGTCATCAAGTATGCCATCGGTGGATTTCGAACACATCAGATTATGAATGTAATGGAGAAGAATGCCCGAGGTCCCGACAAGCTTGGATTTATAGATCGAGACCTATACAACCATTTTTAAATCCATAAGAAGCGCAAGATAGAAAGCAGTGACGCTAGATATTTGCTCACCTATATGATTGCACAGGAAAAAGCAGACCCAGAATTCTTTTTCAAAAACACAAAAGACAGTGAAGTCCATTTGAGGAACATATTCTGGGCTGATTCACAATCCCGGATTGACTATGTTGCCTTTGGTGGTGTCGTGGTGTTCAACAGTACATATCGGTCTAACAAGTACACGCTTCCGTTTGTTCCATTTGCTGGTCTGAACCATCACCGCAACACCGTTTTGTTTGGGGTCGGTCTAGTGTCAGACGAGACAATTGCATCATACCAGTGGCTTCCTCATGTATTTTTGGAGGCAATGTCCCAGAAGCCACCCATTTCAGCAATCACCGATATGGATGGTGCAATGGCTAAAGCAATAGCTACTATGTGGACCGGAACAGATCATCGTTTGTGCAAGTGGCATATCGAGGAGAATATGGTGATGCACCTCCGCAAGAAAAAACTTGAGGGATGTAGGGAATTCATTTACCGTCGTTGGGATGTTGATGAGTTTGATAAAAGATGGGAGGCTTATTAGGTTCGGTTCAAAAGAAAACCAACGCGGAAGAGGTCGTCAGGGGTTAACAGGATGTACGAGCTGCAACACAAATGGGCTGCTGTGTACACAAAGGGTAGATATTTCCTAGGCATGATGATTAATCAGATGAATGAGTCTCTCAACTCAAGGCTTCATGTGCGCCTGAACAGGAAGATGCAACTTGTTGATTTGTTGCAGCATGTTGAGCACTGTGTATCCATAATGCGTAAGAATGAAGCAGCATTAGACGCAGTAGCGACACATACGATACCCTTCACTAAGCTGAATGCACACCCTCTGGAGATTGCTGCCTCTTATATTTATACAACGGTGATGTTTCCACGCGTAAAGCATCAGATTGTCGAAGGAACAAATTGGAAGGTCGCAGACCGGGTAGCGTGTGATGCTTTTGTCGTGTTTGGAGTTTTGCGCAAAGTCCCATATGGCAGGGATGCTAGAGAATTGCAAGCTAAGGATGGTAAGGACTCGGATGCTAAGGTGGTGAGGACTTGCATGCAAAAAACATGGATGCTGAGGATCCCAATAACTTGGAAGGCAAGGATGGTGTGGACTTGGATGCGAAAAACCTGGATGCTAAGTATCCCAATGACTTGGAAGGCAAGGACAATGAGGAGTTGGATGTAAAAAAGTTGGATGCACAAGGCGTGGATGCTAACTCTATGGATGTTTGATATCACGTGACTTGTTTGTTTACAGGAGCAACACTGGATGCTGCGACATGTAAATGTAAAAAGTTGGAAAGTGAGGATTACCCATGCACAAATATATTTTGCGTTCTGGATCATCTTGGTGTACGCACATTTCCAAAAAAATTTGGAGAAAATATGGACAATGCATGGCAAGCCAGCGTTCCCTTCTTCGAGGACTTTGAATACTCATGTTTGGTCTGATCACATGAATAAGTATCATCAACTATGCAACATGGCTAGTGACGCTTTATTTACAGCCGAAGCTAGCGATTCACAGTCAGAACAGGTGATGGAGCTCCTCCGGAGTATATTGGTTGATGGAGAAAAAACTGATTTGGATGAAGGCCAGAAATCGTTTGTTCCTTTGTCGGCATACTTCTCTACTGCTCGCGAATGCTGCACTGTTGACGTGGAAAATCCAATCAAAATAGTTTCAAAAGGGAGACCAACTACCGAAGAGTCGAACAAGAGGACTAAATCCAGGCGCGAGAGGATGAGAGGGAAAAAAGTAACGAAGTTAGTGCACATGTTTATCTCATTGTTCATTTCCATACATGCTCACAGTGCCAATATGTTCTCCGGGAGAGTCTTCACATGTTGTTCTTTAATTTACGCAGGAAAAAAATGAGGAATTCAAAGGTCACAAGGAGGAAGAAGCGAAAAGAGAAAGACACGGAGATAGAAGAAGATACAGATTTAGATACAGAAGAAGAGGAAGATTCAAAAAAAGCAACACAATTAGTGGACATGTTTATCTCATTGTTCATTTCCATACATGCTTACAGTGTTAATAAGTTCTCCCGGAGATTGTTCACATGTTTTTCTTCAATTTACGCAGGAAAAAAATCGGGGAAATCAAAGGTCACACGGAGGAAGAAGCAAAAATAGAAAGACCCAAAGACAAAACAAAAGATAGAGGCAGATACAAAAGAAGAGACAAGGGAAGATACAAAATAAGAGGAATATTCAGGTAGAGAAGAAGAGGAAGATTTAGATGGAGAAGTAGAGGAAGATTCAGATGCAGAAGAAGAGGAAGATTGAGATGCAGAAGATGGTGGGCCGAGGAGGACTAGGAAGAGACCATTGGAGGTTGTAGAAGAGGATTATGCAAAACCAAATAAGTGGGCACTACCACAATTGTGCGTACTTAAACATGTTCTCGAATGTTGGCTGCATATTCATCTATTTCATTTTTTTGCAGGAAACGTAAGTGCGCTCCAAATGTGAAAGCTAGGAGGAAGAAAAAGTAAGATGACAAAGAAGTGCCTGCTAGGAATGTTGCAGCAAAGGGTGCGTGAAGAAAACCACTGAAGTTAGTGTATGTACTTACATGTCCACTCTACAAGTCAGGTCTTTGCTAGTACTGTGTTGATGTTTCTTAACTTTTCCAGGAAAGACTCTAGGAAGGGTGGTAAATAATAGGCCAAAGGGGTGATAAAGACAAAAAGGCCTGCTAGAAATGTACCAAAGGCTGTGGGAATAAGAGCTGTGAAGTTAACTTTTGCAGCTATGAAGAGAAAATTAGTGAAGTTAGTGTTTTTTGTGTTCACGTGTAATGCACATGCTCAAATCTTCTTTGCTATCCTATTAATAAACGTTGTTTCATGCAGCAAAGCTAAAGTGAAGTCGAGACAGGATGTTTAGATGCACAAGGTCAGGCAGAGAAAACAGAAGGATTTCTCGGGTCGAAAAATTGAGAACAAGCTGATTTAGATAGTTTTCCATGCCGTGATCCACCTTGTTTCAAATCTATTTGACATATTTGATGGACTACCACTATTTTTCTAAATTCCTTGTTTTACTGGTACCCTCATTTGATTATGGCCAGGTCGAGATGGTAGTCTATTTATGATTTATCAACATCGATCAAACAATGCATTTTTAATGAAGTTGGTTTATGTATTATTTTCATTTTTTACATAAAATATTGCTGAAATTTGTTCAAAGTGTAGTCAAATTTCATATTTGAAATATAAAATAGAAACCAAAAAATCATATATATACGAAAATAGAACGTTGGATTTCCTCAGGAACCTATTATTATGAGCACAAAATTTCAGATTTGTATCAAAATAGAAACCTCGTTTTCAAATAACCTTGAAAAATGTTTATTTTGAAATAAAAAATAAGCATACTGATATTTTAAAAATAGCATGCTCAATTAAAAAAGAATGTTCAATTGAAAATAACATGAATATGCGGATTTATAAATAGCTTGCTGCTTTGAATGTGTTGTTTTTAAAATACCATACTGATTTTCAAAATATAATGCTACTTTCAATATGATGTTTTTAAAATACCATGCTATTTTTAAAATAGCATGTTGTTTTCAATATGCTGTTTTTTGAATAAGCATGATAATTTTAAAAATAGCATTGCTCTTTCAAAAATATAATGCTCTTTTTAATATGCTATTTTTAAAATAGCATGCTGATTTCGAAAATAGCATGCTGATTTCAAAAAAAGCATGCTGATTTTGAATATGTTGTTTTTAAAAATAGCATATTGATTTCAAAATAGCATGATGATTTCAAAATACCATCTTGATTTAAAAAATATAATGATGTTTTCAATATGCTGTTTTTAAATTAACATGTTGATTTAAAAAATTGCATGCTTTTTTAAATATGTTGTTTTGAATGTAGCATGCTGATTTTGAAAATACCTTTTTTATTACGTTGTTTGAAAAATAGCATTTTTTAGTATACTGTTTATTTTTTTTAAAAATAACATGCTCGTTTGCTCTATTTTTGAAATAGCATGCCATTTCGAAAATAACACAAACATAATTTTTTAAATATGAAAGCTTCGACCGGCAAGTTTTTGTTTTTGCATTGCATTTTGTGTGTGCAACACATACAAACTCCATTTTCAAAATAACTAGTACTAGCCAACACATAAACGTCATTCTAAATATGAAAGTAGCATCTAATCCATATGAAACCCGGTTAAATTTGATTTTAAAAATACTAGCATCACTTTAAAAACTATGGCGACAAAGGAAATATCATTTCAGTCCATAAAGGTAATGATAGCAAGGAGGGTACCAAGATGCGTTATATATATAGACTTGCATACCAAGTACATTACGCCACATAAGTTCATACTGCCACCAACCAGTTACTGCCAAGTTCCACTTACTGGTTGATCTTCATATCGAGTTGGACCCAAAAGTTATACAACCAAAGTACCAGTTACCAGCAAGTATCAATTACTAGTAAGTTCTACTTACTGGACCCAAAAGTTGATACTACCAACTTCCAGTTACTGGTTAGTACATACATATTATAACAACTAGCGTCAAACTAGGCCATTCAGTCATGGTTCTTCACATGGGTCAACGAATCTTCATGCCACTAGCCATTTTCACCTTAAGCCCACCTCCCCTCCATTCCATGAACCTGAAGATAGCCATATGATCTTATTTCATTTTGGGGCCCTCAATGACTTCTCTCCAGTTCTTCGTCATGATCGCAGCTCCGTCCTTCTTGACCATCTTGAACAATACCATTTTAGAACCTTCAAAACGTTCGTTGGTGACACGCACAACCATGGACTGTCGCAGATAATCTTTGAGGTAGGCCTCACTGTAATCCTTTGATAAGCACTGATTGCACAAGGAAATAAATAGTGTTACATGATGGAATTTTCACTTGTGAAGTATGATTTGCACACAAAAAAGTCCAAGTGTTTACCATCTTGCTCTTACCTCTGATGACTGCCGAGTGAGTGACGGTGCAAACATAGTATGGTATGGGAGGTTTGCAATGGTTTACTATGGATTTGAGACATTCGCACCTAATCCGGTCTAGCGATACATGGTTGTCATAGAAGATGTGATCTCGAAACCTCCTCTTCTCACAATGGATCTCGGACCTGTATCAAAAAAATTAAGATGACAGGGTAGTAAATAATTTCATACATAAGATCTAGAACATTAGCAGTGGGTTGATGATCAATGCCTACTTCAATGATCAAGAAATGAAGGACATAGATAACCCAATCACATCCACCTATCAATATCTCGTAGAAACATGGGCAAATTGAATATTTGATTTATTTAAACTAACAACTAAACACTGCTCTATTTAAGCTCTAGTTCAGTCAATGTTGATTTGGAAGGTCATCTAGAACCCAAACAGAGTATTGAGTGGTAATTAAGTGTTACTCAAACCTCAACTTTAGATAGTTCAGGGTTCATTTAATATCTGACCAGCCATATAGAACTTTACCCCTGTGTGCCAAGATGGGATCGTGGTTGAAATATCCATCTCCATCAGAACTATCATCAGTGTCATAGTCGCTAGAGGTGTCATCATCACCGCTATAGCCGTCACTCCCATGTGAAGTGCCATCTGAAGCATCATCTGAGGTGGCCCGATGATCACTCTCTTCACTGCTGATGAGGATGATTTCCCTCGCTATTCAAACCTGTTGCATGCATTGCAATGAAGAAATGGTAGTTATTGATATATGAAATCAGTATTACATTAGGACTTGTTAGCACCATATACAATGTGAATAATCTTTTTGCATACTTCTTGCTAAGTATGTAGTTCATGTACAAAGATCTACACGAAAAAGCTAGTCGACAACCAGATTGATACTACTAGACTATTCGCACGACTAGTCAAGACTAGTGGTTAGACTCATAATCATTGGGCAGACAACCAATTGGGGTATTTCAAAGTTACAAAATTTTTGACATATTTTTGTGACATTGGCAAAAGATATTGGCATGCCAAATTTTGGCATCAAACCATTCATGCTGATAGATCATGATTGTCTTGCTAGCAATGTTGGCATTGCCAAATATTGGCAACTTTATGCGATATGGACAAGAAAACTTGGTAACCCACCAATTAGTAGCCATGCATTTTTGGCATCAAACCAATTTCGCTCATAATTCGAACAAGTAGTAAAAAGAATAATAAAAAATATAAACCAACCATAATTGTTACACCATGATTGGTAGCCAACCAATCACTTAACAAATCATTTCATCAAAGGTATGCACAAATTAGTAGCCTTGCATACTTAACAAATTATTCAAAAAATGAACCATGATTGACTACTCTCATCAAGTAATACATGAAACTATAACTGATCTACCTTCGATCACTGCAAATTTCCTGATGGGCTGTTATGTGGTGCTATCAGCTTATAAATATAAAGTCTTTAAATTGTCCCAACAAAACAAATAATGCATTTGCTCCTGTACATAACATTTTTGGAGGTAGTTGTGGAGGTTAATTTTCCAGTGAGAATAAGGACATGATAGCATCACTTAAGCAAGATGACAATATAGTGAAGGCTATGAGAAGGAGCAACGTATGCTGACCAACAATCACCCTTTTGTATACCTTTCTATGTATTTACTCATTACTACCCATACCAACAAGTAAAATCATGATTATGAAGTATAATGGCAGAAAATGTAACAATGAGTAATTTGTTGCAATATGAACTACTATCTCACAACAAATCTTCATTGACACCAACAAGCCCATACCATATCATGGATATAGGTTGACATAATTCAAGTAAGCAGTAACAACAATCATCAAAAATATGCACCAGCCATAAATGTTACATGTGTGCACATATCATCAAAAACATGCACCAATCAGTAGCCGTCTGTACTTCACAAATCCTTCAAAATATGCACTAATCATCATACTACCATCGAGTAATACATGAAACTATAACTGATCCTCATTCCATCATTACAAATTTCCTCATGGACTGCTTATGTGCTCGCGTTTTAGTTTTTAATTAAGCATCAGCAAATACATATGCATAGTCTTCAAACTATACCCACAAACAAAAACATGTGTATTCTCGTGTAAATATAATTTTTCTATATCTAGCAGTGGGGGATCATTTTCTAGGGAGAAAAAGTACTTGATAGCATGTGTTAAGCAAGATGATAGCATAGTGAAGGCTATGTGGACGAGCAAGGTATGCTGGCCAACACCCACCCTTTTCTCTTACTTGCGAGGAAAGTGTTTACCCATTACTACCCATACGAACAAGTAAAACCATGATTATGCAGTACATTGTCAGATTATCTTGTTGCAATATGACCTAATAGTTGACAGTAAATCTGCGTATACCCGAAACATGCTCACAATCAAGTGTCAGATTTTAACTTGGGCGGTGTTGCTAGATCGTAAAATTAAAGTCAGATCGACATGCGAAGGGCAGGGAAGATCAATCTTACCTGCGAAGTGGTACGATATAGGGTTAGAGTAGAATTGTTCGAAGCTGGCACCACCGGAGCTTCGGGCGGCGCAGCCAGGGATTGGGGAGAAGAGGTGCCATTGTCGGACCTTGTTGTGGATGAAGCAGTGGAGAATCGTGGATGGAGTAGGGGGAGTGGTGGCCTCGCGGATCTGACCGATTTGACGACGATGGGGACGGCCAAGGTGATGGCTTGGCAAACCCTAGTCGTCACCCTCCGCGTCGCCTCTCTGTCTCTGCAAAGAGCGAAGTGTGGTTGGATTGGGAATGGGGTGGGGTTGGGGTTGGGGCCATCGTTCGTTTTTCTCTCTGCCTCCCACTTGTACATGCCCACAAAAGGAACAAAGTGGTGGGCCGGATCAGATGCAGATTTGGCAACTTATCATTTCTGGCCAAACAGAAAAGATCAGCATGACCAGGCGAGCAGGACCACCACACGTGTCTTTTGAAGAAACCCTAAAAGTACAGTGTTGTTCATATTGCATGTGCACGAGTCTTTCAGTACACAAGTTGATCTTGAACAATTTTAAGCACACCAGAGTATATATATGAAAATAATGGTTAACCGATAAAATGGTAAACTATTAGATGCAAGGTTAAAAATGTTTGAAAAAAATCAATAATTGAATAGTATGCATTTTTATGATTAAGTTTTATAAATGTAACATTTATGAAAAAACTATGATAATTAAAATATTCATTGGTATTTTCACCAAAAAACAACAACCGCAAATGACTACTTATGCCAACGAGAACTTCTTCAGGGTTTCGATTATTCGTCTATTCTTTAGCATGCTGGTTCTCATAACGCCTTCTTCGGACCTTCTCTTTGTCCGACAAATTCCTTAGATATTGGGCTAGTGCCTTGTGTTTTTCCCTCACACCATGCTTCATGTGGTAGCCTTTGGCAACGCCTTCGGCGTGCTCAAGAATGCCAATGAATGTCGGGTCCATATATTAGCCACAGAACGCGCAACGATACGCCATACACTTAAGCATGTTGCACTGTCCATTCTGCAATTCTTCAAGGCTTTTCTGAGTGTGTGCATCCATCTCTTCTTTGGAAATGTCCGCATAATCATCAGAATAAGGCTGCAAGTTTAAATTATATATGATATAAGCTACACCATTGTTTACAGTACCTAATATTCCCTAAGTTCCATAGTGTAGTGCCCATAAATTATTTTTTAAATAAATATTAATTAACTTTGAAAATTTAAGGAGAAAAAAGAAATATCAAATCCATATGAAAGCATAAATCATATGATGTACTTTTTATAAAAATTGTCAGTAAACATGGACAACCTTTATGACGTGTGACTTTTAGCATAAAACCAAAACACACTAAATTGTGGAGTGGATGAACCATTAATTTCTCAAAGATTGACTGGATAAATAATGATCATTACGTACTGATGATCAACAATATATTTAGAGCTAGATTTCATTATGACAATTCAACAACATATTGATGGTTTAATGATTAACCTAACCTTAAACTTGAAGACAGATTAGGGTTAATTTTTTTTACCGTAACAGAATTCCAATTCATGTCGTGGATGTGCTGCTGCTTGTGATCGACGACGGAGTAGTGCACCTACTCGTGGACACGATGCTTCTCTGGGTCAGACACCGAGTAGTACAAAGCATTCTCGTGGAGATCTTGATCCATCTGATGGACGACGACGTCGGTGGTTGGCCCCGCAAGTCCACGATCTCTCATGAAGACGTCCATGAGAGGCCCCCCACGTCCATGCCCACGATCTGTCACGATGGCCAATCGACCTCCACGAGTGGATTTCATATCCGGTGGCAGGGAGGCTGGCGTGTGAGCGGCGGCGATGGTTTTAGAGTGTACCCTAGGAGGAGAGACGTGGAGAGTAATTGGTAGTTACCTACTATAGCAGAAATATTGACTAACCAAAAAGGCATGACTTGTAAAAAAATTGATTGGTCGGCGTTGAAGTTGCCCTTACATAAGGTTTCGTTATATTGAATTATTATATTATATAATAAAACAAAAGTTAATAGGATTCTTTGCATACCGTCGTTTACATCTACGTGATGCAATCCAAAGATGTGTCCGGGGTGGGTGAGTTGGGGATTGAAAATTTTGTACATAAACCCTAGTGCTCAAGACTTGTGAAACATGAGATCACATTGTCATCAAGTGATCTAAAAATTTCAAACTGATAAAGAAGTGTATGCATAGGCCATTCTAGTATTACTTGGATCGAGACTTTGTGATCATCATGTAGCCACGCCACAACCAATACGATGCCCCCCTGGCCATATAGACATCACACCATGCACCGTTAGCCGCCTAGACCCTCAAGCCATGCATCGATAGTCATCACGTCGTGCATGCATTTGTGATGCTAGCAATGTGATCACGTGATGCCATAAACTAACAAGCGTGTGACAATAATTTGGAAAAACAACAAAAAACACTATGTTCCAAAATTTTGACACAAGAATTTTGGGGCGGAGAGAGTACTAAAGCATCAATATTTCAATCCTAGGTTGCTATAAGAGAAGCTTGGATTTCCATCTACCAAGCTGATTGCAGCTCAAGGCTGCAATTGCATTGCACTGGTACGTTAGATGTAGTCGGCACACTACTTAACATGCATAGTTGTACCATAGTACAACAGTAAGCATAGGGTACTTCTTAACATAGTTCATCCATAAAGTCTCGTCAACATGACACAAACTAAGGTAGTACTTAACCTAGTTCAGACCAAAAGAGCTTCCATTCTAACCTTAATTCAATGCTTCCATATATACAAAACCAAACACCACTTAGCACTACTGGTGCACATAGTTCAACCATAAACGTTCACCAACATAGTGTCGGGACCCCGATCCTAAGCCATATGAATCCAGCCTATAACACATCGCATCCCTTTGCGGTCTCACACACGGTTAACTCCATGGCTGCAACCTTACCTTAGCCGGGACCGTTTGCGTCTTTTGACTCACGTATGCAATAGTGTCGCTAGCATTCCAATGTCAAAGAACCCGGATCGACAAGTCTAGTCATAAACCAAAGTGGCAGCACCGCACAAGGACATGCATACATGACCCAACAAAGCAGGTGTCGGTCACCAGCGAGTGTAGACGAGTCGTAGCAAGCTACCAGGACTCCATTACATCGCGTGACATTTCCCCAAAGGGGACAAACACAACAGCTAAGAAGGACACATGCCGGTCAACCAATGTGTCCGGAGTAGTAGCGAGCTACCATGGCTCGTTGGATCACAAAGGGGCATTTCCCTGTAAGGAGTGCTACTAAAATTCACGACTAGGTAATCGAACCCCATACATGTCAAGTACGACACACGTACGCATGGCATACCGATATGTATAGATACATCGATGGCATCACAACATAACCATAACATACAAGCTTTATTTAAGAGGCTCAGAAGAGCCACACATATAATATTACACAGTGAGGGTCTCACGACCCATAATAACAGTCATTCAGTTACAAGCCAGCGGAAGAGTTTAAAACTGTCTGAGTACAGACAGGTGCTACTAAAAGGCACATGGCCTGACTATACTACAGACCCAACCTAGGGCCAGATTGTAGCTGGGACACCAGCTACTCGTCGTCGTCGATGTCTACGAAGAACCCTCCATTAGGGTCATTAGCAACCTCTGCAACATTTATTAAACAAACATGAGTATGAAGGTACTCAGCAAGACTTTAGGATAACTAACTACTCATGCAAAGTATCAATAAGGTATTGTGGGGTTTCATGCGGAAAGCCAGCATTTGACTCGTGGTTAGATGACTTGCATTTTTAAATAATTTTGACAACTTGATTTCTCGCACACGAGTCCACTAACACCGCAACAATACACCATCGTGGAATCATTCCGTCTCCATACGGAAATGCCGTCCACGACACTCACGCTTATCTTGACAATTTAATGAGTAGCCATTGAAGTTATCTATGAACAACATATGTCTCCAAGTAGTCCATATCCACGGACGCGGCTATTAGAATAGATCATAACCCTGCAGGGGGGGGTACTTCATCACACACGCTCTCGCCACTTATCGCCATTTGCACGTCATGCACCTCGGCAACCTTCAAGCGGAAGCCTAGCGAGGGAGTCGGCCACGACCGTTAACCACACTGGTACCTAGTCCAGGTTTGTCGCCTATCTGAGGGTAACCCGCACGGAAGTCCGGCCGAGGTTTCCGCCACGGCCCCAAACGATGTGCGCAGGGTTCCCAAGCCCACCATCCGGGTGCCACTTGGTACACCATGCCACTTCCTACCGCATCACAGCCCACCTCTCAGGTCAGCGCTATGCACGGCCTCCAGCATGACTATAAACACCAGAAACTACTTGCAACTCCTGGACCGAGCACTAAGCGATTAATAAGTCGAGAGGGTCAATTAAGTATCCCAACGTGTGGTAGTATCTAGTCTTGGATTACATACACGGAACTCAGTTCCTAAGGACGGTTCCAATGAAACAACCCGCCATGTACTCCTACACAACCTTTCACCGGTATCTTTACCAAATCAGGTTCGACACACAACCTTTGCTTTCCGAACACATTCTCACAATTCTGTTCATCTCCCAGATGAAAGACCATACACAACTCTAAGCATAGCATGCATAGCAGGATAAGGCACATCATGGCTCAAGCAACTACTAGGTATGCTAGGTTGCAAGGTTCGGCTATTTACTGTGACAAGGATAGGTCATGCAAAGGAAGTGGGTTCAACTAACGTGGCAAAAGCAGTTGAAGCATTTGATCCTAATGCAATAAGTAAGTGCAGGAGCAAGAACATGGGATTTATCGGGATGATCAAAATGGTTGCTTGCCTTGTTGCTCAGAGGAGTGACAATATCCATCAGACGGATATTCGGTGGAATCCGGGGGAGCGGAGCCTACTGGAAGGATTGACAACAATCAATCAAGCATATGCAATCTAGATGATGCATGAGCATGGCATGAGAATGCAAGGTGATATACTATTATAACTAACATGTATTAGGTTTGAAGTTGATTTGAATCACATTCAAATATAACTAACATGTATTTCTGATACTTCTTCATATATACATTATTTTCATTGGAGTTACAGATTAATTTCAATGAATTTTTGAAGTTTTAAACATTTCTGGAATTATTTTTATACTGGAAAATCCCTTTACTGCATCAGCATGACATCAGCAGGTCCAACTGGCCATTGAAAGTCAAACCTGACCAGTGGGACCCACTGGTCAGTGTCTTTGGTCAGTTTTAGATTAAAATTAAACTTAATTTGCTGATTAATCTTACTGGACCCACATGTCAGTGTCTTATAAACTTATTTGATTTTATTTTTATTATTCTTAATCTCCCACAGGCTGGCCCCACACGTCAGTGGCTCAGGCCAGCTGAGATCCACCGGCGGCGAGGTCGTCCTCGCCGACGGGGAGCCTCCGGCGACCACCAGTACGGTGGAGGGCATCGGAAACTCGCCTCCGACGGCCAAACTCACGACAGAGACCACGGGGAGAACGGCCACTCGACGGCGCACATGATGGAACAAGCCCCAGGGGTTGGGGTGGCCGGAATCAACGCCGGCGACGAGCTTGGCGGCGACCAAGTTCGGCCATCGTCGAAGCCATCGAATACAGGGTCAAACCGCACAGGGCTGGGCACCTAAAGCATCTACGTGATGTCCTGAGGCTGCTGGTGGCCTCAGAGGTACCAACCCTTCACCGGAGGGCTACCGGCAACGAGCTGCATCGGCGGTCCTCGTCGAGCTCCGATGGAACTAAGCCTAGAGGAGGGGATCAACGGGGAGAGCTTAGGGAAAAGATGCGCAAGCTCACGAGGAGTGCAGAGAAGGGCTTAGACAGCTCGGGGAAGCATCGAGGGCGACGAATCGAGCAAAGCTCGCCGGCGGCCGAAGGTTGAAGACGACGGTGCCGAGGGCGTTGCAGGGCTCGGGAAGGCTTCGGCTTCTGCAGGGAGGACCAAATCGACGAGGCGGAGCTAACGGCACACTCAGAATGAGGATCCTATGGCTAGGGGCACGGGCAGCTCGAGCTCGAGCTCCTGTCAATGGAGGCAGAGGGGATCGAGGGAACCGAGAGGAGAGGGGGAGGAATGAGCTGGGGAATGGATAGCTACGAGCTCGGGGAGCTTATCCCCGTGCTTGCCAGCGCGAAGCGGCGACCAGGCAGGCGCACAGGTGCGTGGCCGCGCCGGAGTACGCGACGGCCACCTCCTGCTGTCCACTGGCGAGGGAGGAAGACGACAGAAGAAGATGGGCCGGGCCAGGTGAGCGTCAAGTAAGGTTTTCTCATTTTCTTTCTGTTTTGCTTCTGTTTTAAATACTGAAATTGATTTGCTATTTATTTCAGCTCCCAAATAGTTTGTAAAAACTATGTTGAGCACCTTAGAATATTTGTTGGAATATTTCCAATCATTCCTAAAGTTTTCAACATTTTTGAAAGTTTAAAGTTTCTGATTTCAAATTTAAAACTTGAAACCAGTAGCTTTTTGCATTTATTTAAAATGCTTAAAGTGTCAAGAAAAAAGTTTTCTTCATTGCTTATATACTTTCATGATTTATCAGAAAGTTTGAACTTTTCTTGAGGCCATTTTGGGTTCATTGATTTTAACTAGTTTGAGATTTCCTTTATTTAAAGAAGTGGCTAGGGTTTTGAGTTTTCCTTCACCACTTACTTTATTCTTGTTGAAATTTCCTAGATGCAATGCAAAGAAAACATGAGAACAAAGCTAACTTGCTTAAAGTGTCAGGGATGTGACACATAGAATAGCATAGTTAAAACAAAAAGAGCATCAGTTCTAGCTGCGATGGTGCGGGCTGCCCTAAAGCCTCATCAAGTACTCGATGTACGCGGCGTGCGCCGCCCTGAAGGCATATCCATTCTTGAGGGAGCCACGAGATGTTCCGACTGCATGCTAAATAGCACTCGTTAGGCTGCCTTTCGTCAACTTGTTGCAGAAAGGGCATCCGTAGCCCCCCCTTCCGATTCTAGGTCTGACACGTTTATTATGCAACCCGTTGTCCATCTCCCTCCCCTTGCGCCTCCTGTAGATCCTCTGGGTTTCTGGGTCGCTGTCGACGTTGTCAGTTAGTACCTACATGTAGTACAAAATGTTGCATAAGTATATTTAATATGAGAATTCAGCAGGCATAGAGTCTATGAAGCATAATATAATAAATGACAATGTTCAAATGATCTTGAAAAAATAAGTGCATAACTTATTAGTTGCTACATAAGCAACTAAATGGGATATCACCATATAGTAAAAAATGTAGGATCAACCATACTTGTCGAAGAGAGCACTAGCATTGCCACATTTTGCCGCACATTTTTCCCAAGCTTGCCTAAGGTTAGTTCACCAAAACGAGAGCCACAAGTTGGCAAGGCTAAGGGAATCTTCCCACACTTTTTGTGTGTATGCCATGTGGGGCCCAAGTGTGGCTTGCCTAAGGTGTGGCTGGAACCAAACACTCACTTAAGTTGGTCAAACTTGCCTAACCTTAGGTGTGGTATTGGCAGAGTTAGTCACAAACCAAACAGCCTTTTAGTGCAACAAAATTCACTTATTACGTAAATATGCATCAACTGATGATGTAACATGACAGAGCAGCATACAAATGTACTAATGCAAAAAAATATGACTTATAACTTACATGCATGCCTTAATGATGTGCCAGTGGTGCATGACTAGATAAAATAGCTAGTGAGCTGTATCTATTTAGGGTTAGAATTTTGTGTGCTTATGATGATGGATATTGAAAGTCCACATGTTATCGTCGTGGAAGTTTCCCGTGTTGATCGATACCCCACCCATCAATGTTCCTCAACTATTCAACGTTCTAGGTAAAGTAGTTATTATGAATTCTGACAATAAGTGATCCCAAATGTTGTACTTACAAAAAGAAGTTTTTTATCATTTATGCCACCAGTTGTGTCCCACAACTTAGTATCTCCACTAGGAATTTCAACTGCTAAAAAATGACATCGCTTCGTTACACACATGCTAAAAAATGCCAATGCACATCGTTATTACGATCTCAAATCTCTTTTGACATGTTATAATGGCATAAATACCTATGGACCAACATGCGAGCTCTCCCTCTATCTCACTACAATAAAGTGTGGGGCCCAATTGATCCAAACAATGTTCTTATTTTCCTGAAAAATGTCATATACACACCTCAACTAATGTAACCTAGCAACACAGCTTTCGGATCCAGGATTTCGCTGTTGGGTGTTCAAAAATTTATATTGCAAACTAAAACCACAAAAATATTTTTCAAACGGCTCACATCAAGTTTCTTTTGTCTCCACAAGGCATTCTTCTGTCTCTGCTTCTATTACTCAAGAAATGAAAGAGTTAGGAGTAATATCTAAAATGTTCATGTGAAAATATTATTTTTCCATCGTACTGACAATACTGACATGAATGACAGAAAATAAAGATTATTTACTACATGACCATACAGTATGACATTTTCATAAAAAAGGCATAGTGTTTTTATCCTTTACTTTCAGAAAATATTATGCTAAAAATAAGCAACCAAATAATATATTTCAAGTAGGGATGATAACAAGTCGAAAATTTTACACCATATGGTAATTGGACTCAAGGAATCAAGCAATCGGTGTTGAGCAAATTGAACGAAAAAAAGTGTGTCTGCTAGATTAAGCGTTAGAGGCTCGTTTTATACAAATTGACATGAAGTTTAGTTCACAGACTAGACCACTTTTAGTACATTTACCAATAAAATAACTATATATAAGAAATTTCGTCCAAAAACATTCGGGTGCACTACTGTACCGCTGCTGCTGCTATCAAAATTTGGCATCAACACATTTTGGATGCACGAGAGCCATGGGATCAGAGTGGTTGGTAGATCTTAAAAACAACATAACCTATACAATGAGGAGACGACCCTTGATACGTCTCCAACGTATCTATAATTTCTGATGGTTTCATGCTATTATCTTGTCAAACTTTGGATGTTTTGCATCCCTTTTATATATTTTTTGGGACTAACTTATTAACTCAGTGCCAAGTGCCAATTCCTGTTTTTTCCATGTTTTGACCCCTTTCACAGGAGATTTTGAAACGGAGTCCAAACGGAAGAAAATCCCCGAAAAGATTTTTTCCGTAACGGAAGATCGGGAAGCTTGAGAGCCAAGGCAGGGGAGCCTCAAGGGCCCCACAATCCCCCACTCCGCGGCCAGGGGGGAGACTGCGGCTCACAGGCTTGTGGCCCCCCTGGGCGTCCTCTGCCCTAGGGGTTGCACCTATATATTCCCTAAAAATCCCCAAAAAATCAGGAGATCGTCGAAATCACTTTTCCGCCGCCGCAAGCTTCTGTATCCGCAAGATCCCATCCGGGGCACGTTCTGGTGCCCTATCGGAGGGGGGATTCGGACACGGAGGGCTTTTTCATCAACACCATGACCTCCCCGATGATGCGTGAGTAGTTCACCATAGACATACGGGTCCATAGCTAGTAACTAGATGGCTTCTTCTCTCGCTTGGATCTTCAATACAAAGTTCTCCATGATCTTCATGGAGATCTATCCGATGTAATCTTGTTTTGCGGTGTCTTTGTCGAGATCCGATGAATTGTGGATTTATGATCAGATTATCTATGAATCTTATTTGAGTTTCTTCTGATCTCTCTTATGCATGATTTCATATCCTTGTAATTCTCTTCGAGTTGTGGGTTTTGTTTGGCTAACTAGATCTATGATTCTTGTAATGGGAGAAGTGCTTGGTTTTGGGTTCATACCGTGCGGTGACCTCAACCAGTGATAGAAGGGGTAGCGAGGCATGCATCGTGTTGTTGCCATCAAGGGAAAAAGATGGGGTTTTCATCATTGGTTTGAGATTATCCCTCTACATCATGTCATCTTGCTTAAGGCGTTACTCTGTTCGTCATGAATTCAATACACTAGATGCATGTTGGATAGCGGTCGATGTGTGGAGTAATAGTAGTAGATGTAGAAAGTATCGGTCTACTTGTCTCGGACGTGATGCCTATATGTATGATCATTGCCTTAGATATCGTCATGACTTTGTGCGGTTCTATCAATTGCTCGACAGTAACTTGTTCACCCACCTTATTACTTGCTGTTTTGAGAGAAGCATCTAGTGAACACTATGGCCCCGAGGGTCTACTCCACACCATTTTTTCAGCCTTACACTTTTTACTTCGTTGCACTTTCCGCTTTCAGATCTCACTTTGCAAACAATCTTGAAGGGATTGACAACCCCTTTGAAGCGTTGGGTGCAAGCTTGTTTGTGTTTGCGCAGGTACTCTGGACTTGACGAGACCCTCCTTCTGGATCGATGCCTTGGTTCTCAAACTGAGGGAAATACTTACTGCTCCTGTGCTACATCACCCTTTCCTCTTCAAGGGAAAAACCAACGCAAGCCCAATCTCCATCAACGTGTCAATTTCTGGCGTTGTTGTTTGAGAAGTAGCAGAAGGATTTCTGGCGCCATTGCCGGGGAGGAAGATTAAGTCAAGAACTCATCCAATTAGGTGTGGCAAACTCATCTCTTGCATTTAATTTGTTTGCCAGTTGCCTCTCGCTTTCCTCTCCCCCACTTCACCAATTTGCCTTTTTCGTTTGCCTTTTTCGTTCGCCTTTTCGTTCAGCCTTTTTCTCGCGTGCTCTTTGTTTGCTTGTGTGCTTGCTCGCTTGCTGAAGTCACCATGAATGAAAACACCAAACTTTGTGACTTCTCGAATACTAATAATAATGATTTTATTAGTACTCCGATTGCTCCTGCCACTAGTGCGGAGTCATATGAAATCAATGCCGCTTTGGTGAATCTTGTTATGAAAGAGCAATTCTCTGGCCTTCCTAGTGAAGATGCCGCATCCCATCTCAATACCTTCATTGAGCTTTGCGATATGCAAAAGAAGAGAGATGTGGATAATGACGTGATTAAATTGAAGCTTTTTCCTTTCTCGTTGCGAGATTGCGCAAAAACTTGGTTTTCTTCTTTGCCCAAAAATAGTATCGTGTATCGATTCTTGGGAAAAGTGCAAAGATGCTTATATATCCAAGTATTTCCCGCCGGCTAAGATCATCTCTCTCCGTAATGATATCATGAATTTCAAGCAACTTGGTCATGAACATGTTGCACAATCTTGGGAGAGAATGAAATTGATGATTAGAAATTGTCCCGCTCATGGCTTGAGTCTTTGGATGATTATTCAAATCTTTTATGCTGGCTTGAATTTATCTTCTAGAAATATCTTGGACTCCGGCTCAGGTGGAACGTTCATGGAAATCACATTAGGAGAAGCCACAAAGCTCTTAGACAACATCATGACGAACTACTCTCAATGGCACACTGAAAGGTCACCTACTAGTAAGAAGGTACACGCTATAGAGGAAATTAACTCGTTGAGTGCTAAGATGGACGAGTTAATGAATTTGGTTGATAGTAGAAGTGCTCCTTTGGATCCTAATGATATGCCCTTGTCTTCTTTGATTGAGAGTAGCAACGCTAGCTTGGACGTTAATTTTGTTGGTAGGAATAACTTTCGCAACAACAATGCTTTTAGAGGAAACTATGTTCCTAGGCCTTTTCCTAGTAACTCCTCTAATAATTTTGGCAACTCCTACAACAACACTCATGGAAATTACAATAGATTACCCTCTGATCTAGAGAGTAATATCAAAGAGTTCATCAACTCTCAAAATATTTTCAATGCGTCCATAGAGGAAAAGCTACTCAAAATTGACGATTTGGCTAAGAGCGTTGATAGAATGTCTAGTGATGTTGATGCTTTGAAAGCTTAGCGTGTTTCCATGATTGAGAGCCAAGAAAGAACCGCCAAAATTCGTGCTAGACATGAATGGCTTAAAAAGGCGTGTTCTCGTGATGAGAATCACGAAGATCTTAAAGTGCTTGGTGCGACTCCCATTGAATCTTTGTTTTCTTGTGTCAAACCTAATGATTATGGGGCTGGATATGAATTCACTTTGGTTGAAAAGTGCCCCCGTGATTCAGAGTCCATCTATCTTGGTGCTAAAAGCATTGAAAGTGGAGTAGAGGATGTTAAAACTATGAGTAGTAATGAAATTACTACCGTGGTTTTCAAGGAATTCAATTATGATAGTTGCTCCATGATTGAATGCATTTCTTTGATGCAATCCATGTTAAACTCTCCACACGCTTATAGCCAAAACAAGGCCTTTACCGATCATATCGTCGAAGCTATGATAAAATCCCTTGAAGAGAAACTTGAATTGGAAGTCTCTATCCCTAGAAAGCTTCATGATGAGTGGGAACGTACCATCAAAATCAAAATCAAAAACTATGAGTGCAATGCTTTGTGTGATTTGGGTGCTAGTGTTTCTGCGATTCCAAAGTCTTTATGTGATGTTCTGGGTTTTAATGAGATTGAAGAGTGTTCTCTTAATTTGCATATTGCTGATTCTACTGTTTAGAAACCCATGGGAAGGATCAATTATGTTCTTATTATTGCAAATAGGAACTATGTACCCGTGGATTTCATTGTGCTTGACATTGATTGCAATCCTACATGCCCTATTATTCTTGGTAGACCTTTTCTAAGGACTATCGGTGCTATCATCAATATGAAGGAAGGGAATATTAGATTTCAATTTCCTTTAAGGAAGGGCATGGAACACTTTCCTAGAAAGAAAATAAGATTGCCTTATGAATCCATGACGAGGGCCACTTATGGTTTGAGCACCAAAGACGACGATACGTGATTCTATCGCTTTTATGCCTAGCTAAGGGCGTTAAACAATAGCGCTTGTTGGGAGGCAACAAAATGAATTCATATTTTTTTGTTTTGTGGCGTCCACACCATCATAATTCTGTTGTGATTGTGTTTTTTGTGTTTCTTTTTGTGTTTGAGCCAAGCAAAACCTTTATGACTAGTCTTGGTAATGGTTGTTTGATCCTGCTGGAAAAAGACAGAAACTTTTCGCTCACTAGATGATTTTTCATTTTTATTCAGAAAGAGCTTTTGAGTTGATTCTTTTTGCTTCTGGTTGATATGATTTTTTCCCAGGCCGTCGTAATTTTTCAGATTTGTTTAGGTACCAGAAGTATACGAAGTATACATATTGCTACAGAGTGGTCTGTTTTTGATAGATTCTGTTTTTGTTGAGTTGGTTGCTTGTTTTGATGAAACTATGGTTAGTATTGGGGGGTACTAGCCATGTAAAAGTGAGAATACAGTAGCCCAACACCAATATAGATGGAATTCAAGTTTGCTACAGTACAAAAAGAAGTGGTAGTTATTTTTCTTGTGCTAATGTTATCACGAGTTGCTGTTTAAGTTTTGTGTTGTGAAGTTTTCAAGTTTTGGGTGATGTTCTCATGGACGATGAGATAAGGAGTGGAAAGAGATCAAGCTTGGGGATGCCCAAGGCATCCCAAGCCAAATTCAAGGACACAAAAAGCCTAAGCTTGGGGATGCCCCGGGAAGGCATCCCCTCTTTCGTTTTCAATCCATCGGTAACATTACTTGGAGCTATATTTTTATTCACCACATGATATGTGTTTTGCTTGGAGCGTCTTGTATCGTAGGAGTCTTTTCTTTTTGTTGTGTCACAATCATCCTTGCTGCAAACCTTTTTGAGAGAGAGAGACATGCACTCATCGTGATTTTGCTAGAATGATCATAGTGCTTCACTTATATCTTTTGAGCTAGATACTTTTGCTATAGTGCTTCACTTATATCTTTTAGAGCACGGCGGTGCGTGATTTGGTAGTTGGCTTATGCTATGAAAGTAGTCCCAAAGGTGATAGGTACCCAAAGAGGATGCAAAAACCTCCATCTTCATGTGCATTGAGTAGAAAGAGAAGTTTTGATTCCTCTCAATTAGTTTTGAGACGTGGATTTGGTAATATTAAGAGCTATGTTAGTAGGGTGTTGTGAATCTAGAAATACTTTTGTTGAAGTTAGTGATTCCCGTAGCATGCACGTATGGTGAACCGCTATGTTAGGAAGTTGGAGCATAATTGATCTATTGATTGTCATCCTTTGTGTTGAGGTCGGGATCGCGCGATGGTTAACACCTACCAACCCTTTCCCTCGGAGTATGCGTTTAGCACTTTGTTTCGATTACTAATAAAAACTTTTGCAACAAGTATGTGACTTCTTCATGACTAATGTGAGTCCATGGTATAGATGCACTTTCACCTTCCACCATTGCTAGCCTCTCTAGTGCCGCGCAATTCTCGCCGGTGCAAAAACCCACCATATGCCTTCCTCAAAATAGCCACCATACCTACCTACTATGGCATTTTCATAGCCATTCCGAGATATATTGCCATGCAAATCCCACCGTTCCGTCTCATGACTTGTGCCGTTACTCTCATATTGCCATTGCATGATCGTAAGATAGCTAGCGAGATGTTTTCAACGTCATACGCCATGCTAGATCGTTGCACATCCCGGTACACTTTCGGAGGCATTTCCTATGGAGTCATAATCGTTCTAAGCTTTGAGCTGTGAGTAAATAAAAGTGTGATGATCATCGTTATGAGAGCATTGTCCCATGTGAGTAAATAAAAAAATAGGTCAAAGAGCCCAAAAAAAAGAGAGAAAAAAAGAAGCCTAAGAGCCCAAATGAAAAAAGAGAAAAAGAGAGAAGGGACAATGGTACTATGTTTTTCCACACTTGTGCTTCATAATAGCACCATGTTCTTCATGATTGAGAGCTTCTTGCTTTGTCACTACCATATGTTAGTGGGAATCTTCATTATAAAACTTGGCTTGTATATTCCAATGATGGGCTTCCTCAAAATTGCCCTAGGTCTTCGTGAGAAAGCAAGTTGGATGCACACCCACTAGTTTTCCTTTTGAGCTTTCACATACTTATAGCTCTAGTGCATCTCTTGTATGGCAATCCCTACTCATTCACATTGATATCTATTAATGGGCATCTCCATAGCCTTTTGATGCGCCGAGTCAATGTGACCATCTCCTCCTTTTTGTCTCACAACCACCACCACACTCTATTCCACTTTAAGTGCTATATCCATGGCTCGCGCTCATGTATTGCATGATAGTTATAAAAAGTTTGAGAAAGTAAGAGTGCGAAAACAATTCCTTGGCCAATACCGGGGTTGTGCATGATTTACATTAGTTGTGTGAGGATAATGGAGCATAGCCAGACTATATGATTTTCTAGGGATAACTTTCATTGGCCTTGTTATTTTGAAAGTTCATGTTTACCTTGCTAGTTTGCTCGAAGTATTATTGTTTCTATGTCAATAGGAAACTATTGTTTTGAATCTAACGGATCTGAACATTCATGTCACGTGAAAGAAGTTGCGAAGGACAACTATGCTAGGTAGCATTCCACATCAAAAATTCATTCTTTTTCACTTCCCTACTCGAGGAAGAGCAGGAGTTAAGCTTGGGGATGCTTGATACGTCTCCAACGTATCTATAATTTTTGATGTTTTCATGCTATTATCTTATCAAACTTTGGATATTTTGCATGAATTTTATATATTTTTTGGGACTAACTTATTAACTCAGTGCCAAGTGCGTTTTCCTGTTTTTTTCCATGTTTTTGACCCCTTTCAGAGGAGATTTTGAAACGGAGTCCAAATGGAAGAAAATCCCCGAAAAGATTTTTTCCGTAATGGAAGAAGATCGGGAAGCTTGAGAGCCAAGGTAGGGAGCCTGAAGGGCCCCACAAGCCCCCACCCCACGTCCAGGGGGTGAGGTCGTGGCCCACAGGCTTGTGGGACCCCTGGGCGCCCTCTGCCCTAGGGGTTGCGCCTATATATTCCCTAAAAATCCCAAAAAAATCAGGAGATCATCGAAATCACTTTTCCGCCGCCGCAAGCTTCTGTCTCCGCAAGATCCCATCTGGGGCACGTTCTCGTGCCCTGCCGGAAGGGGGATTCGGACACGGAGGGCTTCTTCATCAACACCATGACCTCTCCGATGATGCGTGAGTAGTTCACCATAGACATACGGGTCCATAGCTAGTAACTAGATGGCTTCTTCTCTCTCTTGGATCTTCAATAAAAAGTTCTCCATGATCTTCATGGAGATCTATCCGATGTAATCTTGTTTTGCGGTGTGTTTGTCGAGATCCGATGAATTGTGGATTTATGATCAGATTATCTATGAATCTTATTTGAGTTTCTTCTCATCTCTCTTATGCATGATTTCATATCCTTGTAATTCTCTTCGAGTTGTGGGTTTTATTTGGCCAACTAGATCTATGATTCTTGTAATGGGAGAAGTGCTTGGTTTTGGGTTCATACCGTGCGATGACCTCACCCAGTGACAGAAGGGGTAGTGAGGCACGCATCATGTTGTTGCCATCAAGGGTAAAAAGATGGGGTTTTCATCATTGGTTTGAGATTATCCCTCTACATCATGTCATCTTGCTTAAGGCGTTACTCTGTTCGTCATGAACTCAATACACTAGATGTATGCTGGATAGCAGTCGATGTGTGGAGTAATAGTAGTAGATGCAGAAATTATCGGTCTACTTGTCTCGGACGTGATGCCTATATGCTAGATCATTGCCTTAGATATCGTCATGACTTTGCGCGGTTCTATCAATTGCTCGACAATAATTTGTTCACCCACCGTATTACTTGCTATTTTGAGAGAAGTCTCTAGTGAACACTATGGCCCCCAGGGTCTACTCCACACCATATTTTTAGCCTTACACTATTTACTTCGTTGCACTTTCTGCCTTCAGATCTCACTTTGCAAACAATCTTGAAGGGATTGACAACCCCTTTGAAGGGTTGGGTGCAAGCTTGTTTGTGTTTGCGCAGGTACTTTGGACTTGACGAGACCCTCCTTCTGGATCGATACCTTGGTTCTCAAACTAAGGGAAATACTTACTGCTCCTGTGCTACATCACCCTTTCCTCTTCAAGGGAAAAACCAACGCAAGCCCAATCTCCGTCAATGTGTCAATTTCTGGCGCTATTATGTGAGAAGTAGCAACCCTCACACCCATGCACCCATGTGGATCCGCCCTGAAACCTAACGGATCTAAAGAATTTAGGTACAAATTTCATAGATGGAAGAAAAGCTGAAACCCTAGCCATGCCCAAAAGTAGATAAAGGACTGAACAAGGAAACCTAGGATATTACCAAAAATAGGAGTTAGATGAGTGACCTCTTCTCCGTTGTCGTCGCCGTTGACCACGGGCTGCGGCAGAGGAGGCAGATGGCGTGGCAGGGGAATCACCTGATCCGGCGTAGGTGCCACCTACTCCGGTGGAGGAGCCACTGATGACAAGTTGATGGGTATACTTTGCGCCACTCGTTGGTTACCCCAAGTGGAAGGTGGAGATGTAGTCAACATTAGATTTCACTTACATGGGGACTGTAAGGTTTATCGAACCAGGAGGACTTCGAGGATCAACAAGTAGGTGTCTGCTGCTCTGGCGCTATCAGAAGACATGGACCTGCGAACACAACAAATAACTTTGCTCCCAACGAGTTCAGAGAGGTTGTTAATCTCTCCGGCCTTGTCTTTTGCAAAGGATCAAACACAAGCGGGAATAGCGATAGTGTTTGCAACGGAAAAGGAAATAAAAACAGTAAATGGCGGAGGTGTAAACAATGGTGGAAATATGGAACAGAGTCCCATGATGTTTATTAATGATGTCTCTCTCCCAAAAGACGATAAACAACTATGCTGGGTAAAGAAATTACAGCTGGGCAATTGACAGAATTATAAATGCACTGCAATGCTAATCATGCTACTAGAAAGTTAGAGGCTCAAAAGTAATGGGCAGTACGCCAAGACAAGTAGAGCATTTATCCATCAGCATCTACTCTATAATCATCCACCTTGAGATATCTATCTAGAACATCTCATTGGTATTAAGTTGCGAGCCCAACCCAAAGTGTAAACTCAAAGAAACAGACAACTGCATTAACGAACTTTGCTTAAGGTAAACAATCCTTGCAACCGTGGTCACAAGCACTGTTGTTTTCTCCCTGGTGGCAACAGCACATCCCCTGGTCTCATGTTTCTGTCACTCAAGCTATACATCAGGGGCATGAACTCACAATCATGCATAACGCTCCCTCTTGGAGTTACGATGTACTACTCGGCCAACGCAATAAAAGCAACGGAGAACATGCATGAATTACTCAAGAACATAATATAAAAGGAGAACCAAATATATAACTCGTGTAACATCCCAAATTTCCTACTTTGGAATGTTTTACAAATATAGCTAAGCATCTATGCATTTTGTTTGCAATAAAGTTTGCATTTGAATTCTTTAAATATTTGCTTTTGCTTTTTTATTTTTTCTTCCCCGAGAAAATACCCCGAAAATAATTCTTGCAAGCAAGAAAGACCGGAGGAAAATGACCCTCCCAAATCAGGGGTATTTTTGAAAATATTTGAGCCAAGAAAAACCAAGGTTTTACGGAGAAAATTATTGCCAAAAAGAAAATAAAACCTTAGGGTTTTTTTTGAAAAAACATTTTTTAAAGTTTTTATTTTTGCCTTGGAAAAATGTTAATCGTGTAGAGATTTTTTTTTGAAAGTTTTGGTATATAATAACCCTATATTTAGATTTTATTTTTTTCCTTTTTTTGTATGTTTACTTCCTGTTTCTAGTTAAATAGAAAAAACGAAACATTTTTTTTTCTTCCTTTCTTCGCACCGGCGCCAGACAGGCCTTGTGGACCGAATCCCACCTCGCCAGATCCGATCCCTTCAGGATCGGGTGGCCGATCCACTGCGCCCCTCTCTCTCTCGCTGACTCGTGGGCCCCCCGCGCCGACCCGATCTCCCCTCGGTCTCCTCCTTCCCCTCGAGCCGAGCTCCTTCCTTCCATGGCCGGCCGAGCCGAGCTCGCCGGGATCTCCCGGATCTCTTCCCCCTTCCTTCCCCTGACCCTCTCCTCCCCCTATAAGTACCTCCTCTCCCCTTCGCACCCCGTTCCTCCCCAAGCCCCGAGCTCCCTCGCTGCCTCGCCCCTCCCTGCTTCCTCGCCAGAGCCAAGCTCCAGAGAAAACCGCCCCCGCCACCCCCGTGCCACCGCTCGCCTCCCCGCCCCAACCAACGCCACCAGAGCAACCCCCACCGCCCCCGCAACCCATTTTCCCCCTAGCCTGAGCCCTCGCCGCCTCCTCACCACCCCGCGCCTCGCCGGAGTTCGGCCGTTCCAGGAGCTCGAGAAACTCGAGCACCACGCCCCCCCTCGACCTCTCGCCTCGCCGTCGCCGCCATCCGTCGGAGGAGCCCCTCCACCATCCTCTGGTGCCCTCGGCCTCGCCGGAGACTCACCGGAGACGCCACCCCGACCTTGCCACGTTCTCTGCCTCGCCGGAGGAAAAGCACTAGCAGCCCCCCGCGGTGAGCTACCCACCCACCTCCTGTAGCCGTTAGATCATAGGGCAACGCTTGTGATTAGAAGCGTAGTACCCCTTCGGTCTTTTAAACAAAACCGAACGGTTTTTCTCCACTTATATTTTAGGCAGAGAGTTTTAGTTAGTTTGCGGGCGTTTGTTAGTTTTCCCCAGCAGCAAACACCCTTCCAACCAATCAGAGAGCGCCACATACCCCCTCCCGCGTGCTAGTTATTTTATTCTGTTTTTTAGTTTTAATTCAAAAACAGAGAGAGTTTCAATCTTCTTCCCCCCATAACTTTTGACCTAGAATTCCAATGGAGTTGAATCTTTTTCCAGTAGATCACAATTTTCCTGTACTTTTCAAAAACATATTATTTGTCTCCTTTTGAAATTTTCAAATTTGAATTAGATCAGATTTAGTTTAAACCTTGTTTTGCTTATTCCAGGAGTTTAACAATAGTTTTTTATTTGTTTATTTTTGCTACTGCTTCCTAGTGTTTATATATTTCGGTAGTATAAGTTTCATTTTTTTTAAGTATTGTTACTTGGGGTTTTATCAAAAACAGCTTCTGCCTTAGTTAGGTGAAGTGAATTCTTTCACTTTATGCCATAGCTACTTTATGCCTGTGATGTTATTTTACTTGTCGATGATTGTAGTGCTTATGGTGTGTATTTGTTTGTATCGGTAGATCACCCGGAGTGCAAAGCTTGCTACTTAGAAGCGCTCGACCAAGACAACTATCAACAAGGCAAGTCACTTTGATCATACTATCGCCTATGTTTTCTATGCATGGTAGTTTCACCTTTATTTGCCCAATTGCATGCTGAGTAGGTACTTGGAAATTATAGTTATAGGTTGTAGTATCATGTGGTAGGCACAAAACAACCCCGATACTTGGCCCGGGACGACAAATTTCATATTGCTATGCTTGAGTAGACAGGATTCTGGTTGAGTGCATAACACGAGTGATGCGAGAATAATTAAATAACCAAGACCGATTAATTCTAGATTTTCAAGACCTCGTGAAGCAATGCAACTCTAGGTGAAGGACGGTTTTGACGGGCTCCCTGGAGAAACCAGTGGACGACCCCGGGATGCTTGGAGACGTGCCATGACATCTTGCGGAAAGCTTCACCCAGGCTCGAAGAGACGGACGGAGGCTTCAAGACCCAAGGCTTACCTGCACAGCCACAAGTCATTATGGGCTCTAGCTTGGTTGGACAACGCGGCGACTCTAGACATGCGGTGCTAGCAGATGTAGAAGAACGGTAGGATTGGATGGGCACCGACAGGGATTCAGAGGGACCTGTTGAAAGACCATGTTTTGATCATCCGGTCTTCAAACACCCTGAAGTGCTGACCTACACGGCTGCAATGTATCATGTTGCAGAGTACTTTTCCGACCAGGAGTGAGGCTACGATCTACGCTCGGCGACATGCCCTGGAGTCAGATGGACTCGTCTACCTGATGCTTCCGCTAGTCTTCGTTAGATATCTCATGAGATGGCCTTCAACCACTTTATTGTAATTCATTATTGTAATAAAGTACTCGATATGAGATTTTGATTAATAAAGCTGTGTGATTGAACTCTTGATATATACATTGATGTACTGAGTGTGTACCAGCAAGATCTTGGGATGGTACGGAAACACTAGAGGCTTGGCCATTTCAGGTCGGGTCGCTACAACTCATCACAATCTGAACATAATCTCATAATCCATCGGATCCCAACAAACTTAACATAGGAACAACAGGTAAATTACATAGATGCCTTGATCATGTAGGGAAGCTCACAAGGGCTAAGCATTGAAGCACAAGATTGGAGAGAATACATCACATAGCTACTGGTCATGGACCCATGGGCCAAAGAGGACTACTCATGGCACGTCCGGGAAGCGTCCATGGTGGTGGAGAAGCTCCCGGAGGTCAATCCTCCCTCCTGCAGGGTGCCGGGAAGAGGTCTTCTGGTGCTCCCGGAACGGTGGAGAAATTCAGGAGGTCAATCCTATCTCGGGAGCACTGTGGTGGCGGAACGGTGGAGAAATTCGCGATTCTGGATCTGTCCTCAGGGTTTCTCGTCTGAGGGGTATATATAGGCGATAGGAGGGCACCACAAGAGATGGCCCCACCCAGGCGGCCTCGTGGTGCGACCATGAGGTGGCCCGTGCAGAGTGGCCGCCTGGGAGAGCTCTGGCTCCCCTCTGGCCCCACTTGATGCTTCGTGAAGCTGCCGTCACACTGATTTTTATATATTTTTGTCGGGATTTTGGGGGCTCTATAAATTGGGGTAAAAGTCCCTACAAAAAAGACATCAGCAGACAGAAACTGGCACTGGGTGCAGTGAGTTAGTAGGTTCGTCCAAATATGTGCAAAAAGGTATGAAAGTGTAGCAAAAGATATAATAATGTCACCCAAAAGAGCATGGAATAAACATAAATTATAGATACGTTTGGGACGTATCAACGTCCCCAAGCTTAATTCCTGCTCGTTCTCGAGTAGCTAAATGAAACAATTTCTGTGGTGCCATGCTAACACACATATAAGAACTTCAAAGTAAAGCAAGTAAGATATGCAATTCAAGTCAAGACAATAACAAGCAAGAGTCTATATTTACTATTGAAATTAGCAAAGTAAGAACATAAAGGATCAAGAGCTCTCGTTGTCCGTGACTCGAATGTCTCCAAGTGATGTTTGTGTGCAAGAAGTGGGAGATGGTTTAGAGCATAAAAAATATTATATAGTTCAATTGAGAACTCAATCTACTAAAACTTCACACTTGGTCTCCTTCAGAATCTTATTTTGACTCATCTCCAGACCACTAGCCAGGCACAAGTCAAAATGATCCTCTCCCTTTCAACTTTGAGGACTCATGCAATGGATGAGCGCAAGCAAGATATGTTGGCACTTAGGATGGCAAAGAGAATAATGATGGGGAAGGAAGACAAAGAAAAGTGTGAAAGGCTCACATCCATTAGGACAACCATAGGCAAGAGAAAGCCAAATGATAGATATGATGTGAGGAGTAGGGATTGTCATGCAACGGATGCACATATGAGCTAAGGTAAGCTGTCCAATGGAACTAGTGGGGGTGCATCCAACTTGCTTGATCATGAATACCTAGAGCTCATTTGAGGAGGCTCATCATTGGAATATACAAGCCAAGTTCTATGGTGTAAGGGTCCCCACATAGTTATGCATGAATGATAATCTCTATGGAGTACAAATATGACAATGGAGTACGTGTGTGGATCTTTCAAAAGGAATAGTAGTGTTGCCCCCTTCTCTCTTTTTATTATTTTTGTGGCCTCTTTGGCTCTTTCTATTTATCTCTCATTTGTTCTCTTTGGGATCTTTTCATGTGTCCTCTTTTGGGATCTTTTAATTTGTCCTCTTTGGGATCTTTTCCTCACTTAAGGGCAACACTCTATGTTTTACAAGAATAAAAAGAAGACCTTCACACTTTATAAGAAGTACTCAACATAAAGACAAATGTAAACTATCCTGATGTATGCAAATGTATGCCTCTGCAAGTGTAGGAGGATATGCAATGATACTAGCGTTTCATGTAGCAATAATAAGGGCAAGGCCCAACTAGCATGAGGCTCCTCGATCAAGCAAAAGCATGGATGACATGAAGATCAAGTCATGAGATGGTGGATCTTTTATGGAAATGTATCTCGGAAAGGCTATGGAAATGCCTTAATAGGTAGGTATGGTGGCTGTTTTGAGGAAGGATATAATGATGCTTATGATGACCGAGTGTATCATGCCAAGGGTTTGGATGCACCGGCGAAGTTTGAACCAACTCTCAAGATGAGAAAGGGCAATGCACGGTACCGAAGAGGCTAGCAAAATATGGATGGTGGAAGTGCCAACAATCGAATACTCACATTAGTCCGAAGAACTCATGCACTTATTATCGACAACTCTCTATCTAGTCAGGAGATTCACGAAGAGACAAGTACCCCGAGGAGGAGTGTTTGGGGGTTTGGTTATCCTTGGGCATCCTCGACCCATGATAACACGAGGGTACTCTATATATTCCAACCCCTCGAGGGGTTAGCGATCCATCTAGCAGCTAGAGTTCTCAACTATTTTTTTAGTTTTTGAAAATACAAACAAATTTCCCAAAATACGACACCTATCACTAATAGGCTCAAGCTCTTGACACCAGTAGTCCAAACATTACTCAAATCAATACCTCAAAACTATTACAAGTTACTACTATACTTAAATAGCAACCTCAATTACCTACTCATGCAAGACACACAACATAGTGCAACAAGCCAACTCTCTAAACAAGATAAGAATGATAACTCAAGAGAGTTCTAAAAGCAACCTAAATAAAATCTCTTAAAATATAAAGCATGAAAACTAAGAGCTAAGCATGACGACAGCTATGAAAAGATAAGGAACACACAAAAAACATAAGCATGAAAACCTATGTTGTGTTCTAGGGTGGAGTGGGGCATGTTTCTCTCCCAAACAAAGAAGGCTAGGTTCAAAATTGTTATGAACAGCAAGCAAAACTAAAACAAACTAAAAAGTAAAGAGCGGGATGCTCCAAGCATAGCACATAACATATGAAGTGATAAAAATATAGCATGGAGATGGACGAACTAATGATTGTTGATAGAGAAGGGGATGCACGGGGGCATCCCCAAGCTTAGACGCTTGAGTCTCCTTGAATATTTATTGGGGGTGCATGGGGGCATCCCCAATCTTGAGCGCTTGACACTCCTGGATCTTCTTTCATCATCTTCCATCGCATACTTGAAAACTCCCTTCATACCAAACTCATCATAAGCTGATTAGAGTGGTTAGTGCCCATTGTAAAATAATATATTATCTACTCGAAATAAATATTTTTAGGAAGATCTACTGTTTCTCAAGATTTCCAAAAGGTTTTTTCAAAGAAAAAGACAACTTAAGATTTGCAAAACAATGAAAACGCAAAACAGGGTGGAATCTGGGAAAAACAGAACAATAGGTAGTAAATAATTCCTTTGGGGCACTTCTGCAACTCAAATCAAAAAACTCAGAACATACGCCAGAAATAGAATTATATTGCTCATACTGTAAAAAATATTCAGATCAAAAATATGATTAGGTGATTTTTGGCGAATTTGTTTGTAAGCAGACAGAATCTGTTTCTGGACAACATGTGAGAACTTTTGAACTCTCTTGCAATCGGAGGCTAAAACTTGGCACAAATCTTGAAAATAAAAACAAATTGGAAGTAACAAGCATTAAGACCACTAAAATTGAAAGTAAAAACAAATTGGGTTGCCTCCCAACAAGCACTTTCTTTTATGCCTTTGAGCTAGGCATGATGCAAAAAAGATCAAGTATAATCAACTCCAAAAGAACAACTTGCTCGAGTAATGGACTCATAAGGTAACTTTGTCTTTTTTCGAGGGAAGTGTTCCATTCCCTTTTTAAGAGGAAATTGGAATCTAATGGTCCCTTCTTTCATGTCAATGACATCACAAACGGTGCGGAGAAACGGACGTCCCAAAATAATTGGACATGGGGGATCACACTCAATGTCCATAATAAGAAGATTAACGGGAACATAATTATCATTGAAAACAATAATAACATCATCAATTCTCCCTAAAGGTTTCCTTATGGAAGAATCAACAAGACGAACACCAAAAGAACATTGATCAACAGGTTTCAAATCAAGGATATAATACATTCTTTTGGGCATAAGGAAGGCACTAGCTCCAACATCACATAAAGCAAAGCAAGAGAGATTATTCAAGTTAATCTTGACAATAGGATCCCAACCATCTTCTAGTTTTCTAGGAATAGAAGTCTCTAGCTTGACCTTATCCTCCCTAGCTTTGATAAGAGTATTGGTAATATGCTCGGTGAAGGCAATATTGAGTGTACTAGTGTGGGGGTCTTTAGCCATTCTTTGCAAAAAATGATAACTTTGGAAAGACTACAATTATCAAAATCAAGATTACTACCATTAATTAAAGTGGTGGTGATGTCATCTAAGCTCATTATTTTGGTAGTATCTAAGTTCACAGGACCTTCTTGTCCTAAAGTTGAGGTATTAGCATCACCATTAATAGGTCCATTGAGACTAGGGATGTGATGGGTGCTAAAAGTTTTGAGATCCTCAACAACTTGTATATTAGGAAGGGTTGTGTGTGTAGGAAGGCTCTTAATCCTGTCTTCCTCTTCTTGAGATACAACCACTTCAGGTTTGGCGGCCATTTGATTTATCAAAGTGGCCTGGGTGTGAGACATATTGGAAACTTGGGTCTCTGTGGTGGTGAGTCTAGTCTGGAGATTGGAAATCTCACTATTCAGGTTCTCAAGTTGTCTTCCAATGTTTTGCAAAATAGAAGAATTCCCATCTAATTGTATAAAGAAGGCCTTGTTTTGTTAATATTAGGTGTCCATATAATTTTAGTAGCCTTCTTTATCTCTAAATGTTTTTCATAACTAGGCATTCTTCTATCATCAGGAGTGTAACTATATGTGTTGCTTTTCCTATAGTTGTTGGATGGGAACGGTCTAGGATTGCTACCAAAATTACTCCTATAAGCATTATTATTAAAGTTGTTCCTAGAGATAAAATTAACATCAACTTGCTCTCTTTCTTGAGAAACCAAAGAATTTAAAGGAACATCACGAGGATCAATAAGAGCTTGCTTAGTAAGTAAGGACATGATCATGTCAACCTTATCATTAAGGGAGGAGATCTCCTCAACACAGTTTACCTTCCTACCTGTTGGAGCTCTCTTGGTGTGCCATTGAGAATAATTTGTCATGATCTCGTCCAATAGCTTCATGGCAGCACCAAGTGTAGTTTACATACAGGTTCCTCCCGCGGCCGAGTCCAACAGATTCCGCGAGGTAAAGTTCAATCCTGCATAGAAAGTTTGAATAACCATCCTAGTAGTCAAACCATGTGTAGGGCAATACTTAACAAGAGATTTCATACGTTCCCAAGCTTGGGCAACGTGTTCATTATCCAGTGGCCTAAAATTCATAATGTTACTTCTTAACTGGATAATCTTAGCAGGTGGGTAATACTTCCCAATAAAAGCATCTTTGCACTTATCCCAAGAATCTATGCTATTCCTAGACATAGATTGAAGCCACACTTTAGCTCCTCCTCTCAAGGAGAAAGGAAAATGCTTAAGTTTAACAATATCACCATCTACTTCTTTGTACTTTTGCATATCACAAAGCTCAACAAAATTATTCAAGTGCAAAGCAGCATCATCTCGAGCACCGGAGAATTGATCTTTCATAACAAGGTGCAGTAAAGCAGGTTTAATCTCATAGGAGATCGCCCTAGTGGCGAGAGCAGCAATAGGAGTGCAGATAAAGTCATTGTTGTTGTGACTAGTGAAGTCACACAACTTGGTGTTCTCAGTGGAACCCATAGCAGCAACAACAAGCAAGAACAAACCAACTAGTTTTTTTTGTGGTTTTTGGTATCAGACTCTAAAGCAAATACTAGAAAGAAAACTAACAAGACTAAAAAGAAAAGGTAAAAGATAGCGTGCAACTCCCCTATATTGAAGATTGGAGTCCCCCGCAATGGCGCCAGAAATTTGCTTGATCACGAGTTGATGGATATACTTCTCACCCCTCATTGGTTACCCCAAGTGGAAGGTGGAGATGTGGTCAGCAACAGATTTCCCTTACACGGGGACTGTAATGTTCATCGAACCAGGAGGACTGAGAGGATCAACAAGTAGCTGTCCGCTGCTCTCGCGCTAGCGGAAGACGTGGACCTGCACACATAACAAATAACTTTGCTCCCAACGAGTTCAGAGAGGTTGTCAATCTCTCCGGCCATGTCGTTTGCAAAGGATCAAACACAAGCGGGAATAGCGATAGTGATTGCAACGGAAAAGGAAATAAACATAGTAAATGGCGGAGGTGCAAACAATTGTGGAAATATGGACCAGAGTCCCATGATGTTCACTAGTGATGTCTCTCTCCCAAAAGACGATAAACAACTATGTTGGGTAAACAAATTAAAGCTCGGCAATTGACAGAATTATAAACGCACATCAATGCTAATCATGCTACTAGAAAGTTAGAGGCTCAAAAGTAATCGGCAGTACACCAAGACAAGTAGACCATTTATCCATCAACATCTACTATCTAATCATCCACCTTCAGATATCTATCCAGAACATCTCGTTGGTATTAAGTTGCGAGCCCAACCCAAAGTGTAAACTCAAAGCAATGGACAACTTCATTAACGAACTTTGCGTAAGGTAAACAATCCTTGCAACCGTGGTCACAAGCACCGTTGTTTTCTCCCTGGTGGCAACAACACATCCCCTAGTCTCATGTTTATGTCACTCAAGCTAGACATCAGGGGGCATGAACCCACAATCATGCATAATGCTCCCTCTTGGAGTTACAATCTACTGCTCGGCCAAAGCAATAAAAAGCAACGGAGAACATGCATGAATTACTCAAGAACATAATATAAAAGGAGAACCAAATATATAACTCGTAACAATCTGAACATAATCTCATAATCCATTGGATCCCAGCAAACTCAGCATAGCAACAGTAGGTAAATTACATAGATGCCTTGATCATATAGGGCAGCTCACAAGGGCTAAGCATTGAAGCACAATATTGGAGAGAAGACATCACATAGCTACTGGTCATGGACCCATGGTCCAAGGAGGACTACTCACAACAGGTCCAGGAAGCGTCCATGGTGGTGGAGAAGCTCCCGGAGGTCAATCCTCCCTCCGGTAGGGTGCCAGGAAGAGGTCTTGTGGCGCTCCCGAACTCGGGAGCGCTACGACGGCGGAACGGTGGAGAAATTCGTGATTCTGGATCCGTCCTCACTGTTTCCCGTCCGAGGGGTAAATATAGGCGAAAGGAGGGCACCAGAAGGGGTGGGCCCTACCAAGGCGGCCTGGTGGCGCAACGAGGAGGTGGCCTGTGTAGGGTGGCCACCTAGGCGATCTTGGGCTCCCCTCTGGCCCCACTTGATGCTTCGTGAAGCTTCCGTCATGCGGATTTTTATATATTTTTCTCGGTATTTTTGGGGCTCTGTAAATTGGGGTAAAAGTCCCTACAAAAAAGACATCAGCAGACAGAAACTTGCACTGGGTGCACTTCATTAGTAGGTTAGTCCAAATATGTGTAAAAAGGTATGAAAATGTAGCAAAACATAGAACAATATGTCACCCAAAAGGGCATGGAACAAACATAAATTATAGATACATTTGGGACGTATCAGCCACCTTCTCCGGCGGAAGAGCCTGGATGTCGTCGACGACGTCAAGGGCCGCCCTACTACCTGCTCGTCCTCTCGCCAGCGGGGACGGGTTTCTCCATGTCCAGCTTCGCACGGGGCTTGGATGCTTCATACGCCATGGCGTCGGCCCTCCCTACCATGGTGCGCTTGGGCATCTCGACGGCGAAGGTGTAGCGGCAGGAAGGGAGCAGCGGCGGGAAGTGCACGACAAGTGGTGAGGCGTGGGAGGAGAAAACCCTCGATTGTGGCTATTTGTGGATTTGTGAATGGAGAAGAGGACGGGAAGAGGGGGCAGCGATGAGATTAATGCTTTGGGGAACCAGAGCGTCCGGCTTTAGTCCTTGGCTAGTCAAACGCATCTGTTGCCACGTTCACACCTCCCCGTACGTTGTTCACACCACCACGTGTGCCACGTCAAAATGCAACTTCTCACTAAAATGAATGGCCCGGTCGTGCACAACCATGATTTAGGAGTAATGCAACTTCCCTTGAAAAAAATGTCTAATGCAACTGCTCCCTCATTACACAGAACAAAGTCATACAGTGGGACAACTGCATTTATAGGCGTGTTTCATCTGCATGTGTCATGTTTTATATTTGAAAAATATGTTGTAAAACTTTACAAACAATGGAATAGCAAATGGATGTGACAGAACTACGTCAGCAACCGCGCGTATTTGTGTGCCATATATCCGATGTCCGGTACCGAGGAGGGGAATGTTGATCCACGCGATGCCATGCGTTTCATCTGGACACATATCATGCACCCCTAGACAACCGGGCCAACAACATCCGCCGCTATCCTTCTCGATCCAAACCATGATCTAGCGCCCACCATGCGCAGAGATGCTCATGTGGACAGGTTTGCTAGCACTAGTGAATGACGTCGGATCTCGGTGTGCAATATGTGTAGCCGCGTGTCTCTTTGCAATGCCTGGCATACCGACGGGAGGGGCTTGTCGAAGGTCCAACGAACCGTGGTGGGGTCAATGGTGGATGTCTGGTGTGGGTCAACCTAGCTAACGGTGCATGGTTTGAGTGTTGGTGGCTAGGTGTGCATGGCTGGGGGGCTAGATGGATAATGAGTGCGCATGCGTCATCTGTACATTTTCAAGGTTGAACGGTGGGTGTCTACGTGGCCATGCGTGCATGCATGGTGTGGGTCAAGTTGGCGTGCGGTGCACGGGACGTGCCTTGGTGGTTAGGGCAAACAACTTGCAGCACATAGTTCTGAAGCAGATGAAGGGGCGGGCCCCGGTCTCCGTCCACAAGCAGGACTCGTTCCCTCTAGATGGCTAGCTCCGGGATGCGTTTTGGTCTTGTTTACACACAACCTATGTGAAGGCTTATGCGTGCCGCTCTCGATGTTCGACCACCCCCAGACTGCGAAAGGTCCCAAGAAATTCCGATCCCTCGTGAATTTGCATGGATTATCACGGCGGCAGACGACACCCGACATTTTTGCCCTTAACAACGGCTCTGAGGCGGCCCTTCCCATTGCTCGCACATGTTCGAAATATGCCCTAGAGGCAATAACAAAATAGTTATTATTATACTTCCTGTTTCAAGATAATCTATCATTATCCATGCTATACTTGTATTGAATGAAAACATAAATGCATGTGTGGACATATAGACGAAACTATGTCCCTAGTAAGCCTATAGTTGACTAGCCTGTTGATCAAGGATGGTTAAGGTTTTCGGACCATATACAAGTGTTCTCACTTGATGAGTGGATCACATCATTGGGAGAATGATGTGATGGACAAGACCCAAACTATAAACATAGCATGTGATCGTGTCATTTTGTTGCTATTGTTTTCTGCGTGTCAAGTATTCATTCCTATGACCATGAGATCATGTAACTCACTGACACCGGAGGAATACCTTGTGTGTATCAAACGTCGCAACGTTACTTGGTGACTATAAAGGTGCACTACAAGTATCTCTGAAGGTGTCCGTTGAGTTAGCATGGATCAAGACTGGGATTTGTCACTCCGCATGACAGAGATGTATCTCGGGGCCCACTCGGTAATACAACATCACATACAAGCCTGGCAAGCAATGTGACTAAAGTGTTAGTCACGGGATCTTGTATTACAGAACAAGTAAAGAGACTTGCCGGTAATGAGATTGAAATAGGTATAGGGATACCGACGATCAAATCTCGGGGAAGTAACATACCGAAGGACAAAGGGAATGGTATACGGGATTATATGAATCCTTGGCACACAGGTTCAATCGATAAGATCTTCGTAGACTATGTAGGATCCAATATAGACATCCAGGTCCCGCTATTGGACATTGACCGGGGAGTGTCTCAGGTCATGTCTTCGTAGTTCTCTAACCCGCAGGGTCTGCACACTTAAGGTTCGGTGACGTTTCGGTATAGTTGAGTTATAAGTGATGGTGACCGAAGTTTTGTTGGGAGTCCCGGATGATATCACGGTCATCACGAGGGTTTCTAGAATGGTCCGGAAACGAAGATTGATATATAGGATTGTTTCATTTGGCTTCTGGAAAGATTTCGGGCATTACCGAGAGTGTACCGGGAGTGACGAATGGGTTCCGGGTTTTTACCGGGAGGGGCCACCCACCAGGGAGAGAACCTAATAGGCCCATGGGTGGCGCACCAGCCCTTAGTGGGCTGGTGAGGCCAGCCCAATAGGACTATTTCATCCAAGAAGAAAACATCAAAGGAGAAAAAAATAGGAGGTGGGAAGGAAGGAAGGGACCCCTCCTTCCAAACCGAATTGGAGTAGGAGTCCCTCCGCCCTCTCGGCCGGTGTCCTCCTACTTGGAGTAGGAGGCAAGCCCCACCCCTTGGCTCCTCCTATATATACTAGAGGTTTAGGGATTTTTGAGACACAACTTTGCCACGTGCAACCCTAAACCTCTACTTCGTAGTTCTTCCTCTAGATCGGATTTCTTCGGAGCTTGGTAGGAGCCCTGCAGGACTAAGATCATCACCAACACCGGCGCGCCGTCACGCTGCCAGATAACTCATCTACTTCCCCTCCTACTTTATGGATCAAGGAGGCGGAGATCGTCATCGAGCTGTACATGTGTTGAACACGGAGGTGCCGTTCGTTCGGTGCTAGATCGGGACGGATCGTGGGACGACGGTGATTTGAATCACGAAGCGGTTCCACTACATCAAACGCGTTTCTTAACGCTTCCCGCTTAGCGATCTACAAGGGTATGTGGATCCTATCTCCCTCTCGTAGATGAACATCACGACGATAGGTCTTCGTGTGCGTAGGAATTTTTTTGTTTCCCATGCAATGTTCCCCAACAGTGGCATCATGAGCTTGGTTCATGCATAGATGTAATCTCGAGTAGAACACAAAAGTTTTTGTGGGCGTTGATGTTCGATTTGCTGGCTTCCTTAGTCTTTTCTCGATTCGGTGGTATTGTTGGATTGAAGCGGCCCGGACCAACCTTATTCGTACGCTTATGAGAGACCGGTTTCATCGACTAACATGCAACATGTTGCATAAAGATGATTGGCGGGTGTCTGTTTCTTCAACTTTAGTTGAATCGGATTTGACCGAGGCAGTCCTTGGAGAAAGGTTAAATAGCAATTTTCATATCACCGTTGTGGCTTTGCGTAAGTAAGATGCGATCATATTTGATACCCATAGCAGCCACGTAAAACATGCAACAACAAATTAGAGGACATCTAACTTGTTTTTGCATGGTATGGATGTGAAGTGATATGGCCAAAGACATGATGTGATATATTGGATGTATGAGATGATGATGTTGTGATAGTTAAATATCGACTAGCACGTCGATGCTACGGCAACCGGCAGGAGCCATAGGGTTGTCTTTAAACTAACGTTTATGCTTGTAGATGCGTTTACTATATTGTTAGGTTGTAGCTTTAGTAGTAATAGCATAGATAGCACGACAACCTCTACGACGACACGATGATGGAGATCATGATGATGGAGATCATGGTGGGGAGCCGGTGATGATGAAGATCATGCCGGTGCTTTGGTGATGGAGATCAAGAAGCACAAGATCATGGCCATATCATGTCTCTTGTGAATTGCATGTGATGTTAATCCTTTTATGCACCTTATCTTGCTTAGAACGACGGTAGCATTATAAGGTGATCCCTCACTAAAAGTTCAAGATAAAATTGTGTTCTCCCCTACTCTGCACCGTTGCGACAGTTCGTCATTTCGAGACACCATATGATGATCGGGTGTGATAGACTCAACATTCACATACAACGGGTGCAAAACAGTTGCACACGCGGAACACTCGGGTTAAAATTGACAATCCTAGCATGTACAGACATGGCCTCGGAACACAAGAGACCGAAAGGTCGAGCATGAATCATATGGTAGATATGATCAACATGCAGATGTTCACCACTGAAACTATACTCAACTCACGTGATGATCGGACTTGAGTTAGTGAATTTGGATCATGCCACACTCAAATAACTAGAGGGATGTCTATTTGAGTGGGAGTTTATTAGTAATATGATTAGCTAAACTCTAATTGTCTTGAACATAGCCTAAGTAAACTTTGCATTATATTATGTTGTAGATCAACGGCTCGCGCAATAGCAACCCTGAATTTCAATACGTTCCTAGAGAAAGCTAAGTTGAAATATGATGGAAGCAACTTTGTTGACTGGGCTGCTAATCTGAGGCTTATCCACGCCGCTGGCCAAAAGAATTATGTCCTTGATTCTTCACTAGGAGATGCACCACCAACCACGGCTGACCAAGACATTTTGAATGCTTGGCAGGCGCGTAACGATGACTACTCACTAGTTCAATGTGCAGTCTTGTATGTCTTAGAACCGGGACTTCAAAGACGTTTTGAACGTCATGGCGCATATGAGATGTTCCAGGAGTAAAAAATTATCTTTGAGAAGAATGCCCGAATCGAGAGGTATGAGACCTCTGATAAATTCTATGCTTGCAAGATGGAGGAGAATTCGTTTGTCAGTGAACATGTGCTCAGAATGTCTGGGTACTCAAACCGTCTAGCTATGCTGGGGATTGAACTCCCGCAAGAAGCTATCATTGACAGAATTCTTAATTCACGGCCGCCTAGCTTTAAAAGCTTCGTGTTGAACTATAACATGCAAGGCATGAATAAGTCACCCGGTGAGAAGTTTGCGATGCAGAAAGTCGCAGAGTCAAAAATCTGGAAAGAACATCAAATGTTGATGGTCAATAATACAAGTGGTTTCAAGAAAATGGCAAAGGCAAGAAGGGTAACTCCAAGAAGAGCGAGAAAATTGTTGGCCCTCTGACGAAGAAACCCAAGGCTGGACCTAAGCCGGAAACTGAGTGCTACTATTGCAAGGGGACTGGTCACTGCAAGCGCAACTGCCCCAAGTATTTAGCCGATAAGAAGGCGGCCAACGCCAAACATGGTCTATTTGATATACATGTTATTGATGTGTACCTAACTAGCTCTCGTAGTAGTGCCTGGGTATTTGATACCGATTCTGTTGCTCACATTTGCAACTCGAAGCAGGAACTGCGGAATAAAGGAAGGCTGGTGAAGGATGAAGTGACGATGCGCGTGGGAAATGGTTCCAAGTTTGATGTAATCGCCGTCGGCACGGTCTCACTTCTGTTACCATCGGGATTAGTTATGAAATTAAATAATTGTTTTTAGTGCCTGCGTTAAGCATGAACATTATATCTGGATCTTGTTTATTGGGAGACGGTTACTCATTTAAGTGAGAGAATAATGGTTGTTCTATTTATATGAGTAATATCTTTTATGGTCATGCACCCAATGTGAGGGGTTTGTTCATATTGAATCTTGATTGTGATGACACTCATATCCATAATACTGAGACCAAAAGATGTAGAGTTAACAATGATAGAGCCACCTTTTTGTGGCACTACGGCTTAGGTCATATTGATGTAAAGCGCATGAAGAAACTCCATGCTGATGGGCTTTTGGAGTCAATTGATTTTGAATCACTTGACACGTGCGAACCATGCCTCATGGGCAAGATGACTAAGACTCCATTCTCTGGAACAATGGAGCATGCAAGTGACTTATTGGAAATCATACATACTGATGTGTGCGGACCATGAGTGTGGAGGCGCGCGACGGATATCGTTATCTTCTCACCTTCACTGATGATTTGAGTAGGTATGGATATATCTACTTGATGAAGCACAAGTCTAAAACATTTGAAAAGTTCAGAAAATTTCAGAGTGAAGTTTAAAATCATCGTAGCATGAAGATCAAGTCCCTACGTTCTGATCGTGGGGGTAAATATCTGAGTTATGAGTTTGGTGCTCACTTAAGACAATGTGGAATTGTTTCACAGTTGACACCCCCTGGAACATCACAGCGTAATGGTGTGTCCGAACGTCGTAATCGTACTTTGTTAGATATGGTGCAATCTATGATGTCTCTTACCGATTTGCCATTATTGTTTTGGGGCTATGCATTAGAGATAGCTCCATTCACTTTAGATAGGGCACCATCAAAATCCGTTGAGATGACACCATATGAGCTATGGTATGGTAAGAAGCAAAAATTGTCGTTTCTTAAAGTTTGGGGATGCGATGCTTATGTCAAAAAGCTTTAACCTGAAAAGCTGGAACCCAAAGTGGAAAAGTGCGTCTTCATAGGTTACCCAAAAGATACAGTTGGGTACACCTTTTATCTCATATCCGAGGGCAAAGTGTTTGTCGCTAAGAACAGAGCTTTTCTTGAGAAAGAGTTTCTCTCAAAATAATTGAGTGGGAGGAAGATAGAACTTGATGAGGTTCTGGAACCTCGGCTTCAACAATATGATGGCGTAGAGCAGAAACAAATTTCTGTCGAGGAAACACCAGTTGAAGTGGAAACTAATGATGATGATCATGAAGCTTCGGATCAAGTTACTGCCGGACCTCGTAGGTCGACAAGGGCACGTACTGCTCCTGAGTGGTACGGTAATCATGTCTTATCTATCATTTTGTTAGACAACAATGAGCCTGCGAATTATGGAGAAGCAATGATGGGCCCAGATTCGAACAGATGGTTAGAGGCCATGAAATACGAGATAGGATCTATGTATGAAAACAATGTATGGACTTTGGAATTATTGCCTGACGGTCGCAAGGCTATTCAGAACAAATGGATCTTTAAGAAGAAGACGGACGCGGACGATAATGTGACTATTTATAAAGTTTGACTTGTGGCAAAGGGTTTTTCAAAAGTTCAAGGAGTTGACTACGATGAGACATTCTCACTCGTAGCGATGCTTAAGTCCGTCCGAATCATGTTAGAAATAGCTGCATTTTTCGATTATGAAATCTGGTACTTGGATGTCAAAACGGCATTCCTTGATGGGTTTCTTAAGGAAGATTTGTATATGATGCAACCCGGAGGTTTTGTCGATCTAGAGAATGCTGACAAAGTATGCAAGCTCCAGCGATCCATTTATGGACTGGTGCAAGCATCTCGGAGTTGGAATAAGCGCTTTGATGAGGTCATCAAGGCGTTTGGGTTTATACAAGTTGTAGGAGATGCTTGTATTTACAAGAAAGTGAGTGGGAGCTCTGTAGCGTTTCTAATATTATATGTGGATGATATATTGCTGATTGGAAACAATGTGGAGTTTTTGGAGAGCGTAAAGGATTACTCGAACAAAAGTTTTTCAGTGAAAGACCTAGGAGAAGCTGCTTACATATTAGGCATTAAGATCTATAGAGATAGATCGAGGCGCCTAATAGGAATTTCATAAAGCACATACCTTGATAAAGTTTTGAAGAAGTTTCAAATGGAACGATCCAAGAAGGGGTTCTTGCCTGTGTTATAAGGTATAAAGTTGAGTAAGTGTCCAGTAACTGCAGAAGATAGAGAAAAGATGAGTACCGCCCCTATGCTTCAGCCATAGGGTCTATCATGTATGCAATGTTGTGCACAAGACTGGACGTCAACCTAGCAATAAACATGGCAGGCATATTTCAAAGTGATCCAGGAGTGGAACACTGGATGGCAGTCAAGAATATTCTAAAGTACTTGAAAAGGACTAAGGAAATGTTTCTCGTTTATGGAGGTGACGAAGATCTCGTCGTAAAGGGTTACGTCGATGCAAGCTTTGACACTGATCCAGATGACTCCAAGTCATAAACCGGATATGTGTTTATTCTCAATGGGGGTGCGGTAAGCTCGTTCTGTTCCAAGCAAAGCGTCGTAGCAGATTCTACATGCGAAGCAGAGTACATGGATGCTTCGGAAGCAGCTAAGGAGGCTGTCTGGATGAAGAAGTTCATGAAGGATCTTGGAGTTGTGCCGAGCGCACTAAATCCAATAACTCTGTTCTATGACAACACTGGTGCCATTGCTCTAGCCAAGGAACCAAGATTTCACAAGAAGACCAGACACATCAAACGACGCTTCAACCTCATCCGCGACTATGTCAAAGGAGAGGACGTAAATATTTGCAAAGTGCACACGGATCTGAATATTGCAGATCCGCTGACTAAACCTCTTCCACGAGCGAAGCATGATCACCACGAGAACTGTATGGGTGTTAGATTCATTCCAATGTAAATCACATAGCGATGTGAGACTAGATTATTGACTGTAGTGCAAGTGGGAGACTGTTGGTAATATGCCCTAGAGGCAATAATAAAATAGTTATTATTATATTTCCTGCTTCAAGATAATCGTTTATTATCCATGCTATAATTGTATTGAATGAAAACATAAATGCATGTGTGGATATATAGAAAAAACTATGTCCCTAGTAAGCCTCTAGTTGAATAGCCAATTGATCAAGGATGGTTAAGGTTTTCTGCCATATACAAGTGTTGTCACTTGATGACTAGATCACATCATTGGGAGAATGATGTGATGGACAAGACCCAAACTATAAACGTAGCATGTGATCGTGTCATTTTGTTGCTATTGTTTTCCGCGTGTCAAGTATTCATTCCTATGACCATGAGATCATGTAACTCACTGACACCGGAGGAATACCTTGTGTGTATCAAACGTCGCAACGTTAGTGGGTGACTATAAAGGTGCACTACAGGTATCTCTAAAGGAGTCCGTTGAGTTAGCATGGATCAAGACTGGGATTTGTCACTCCGTGTGACGGAGAGGTATCTCGGGGCCCACTCGGTAATACAACATCACATACAAGCCTTGCAAGCAATGTGACTAAAGTGTTAGTCACGCGATCTTGTATTATGGAATGAGTAAAGGGACTTGCCGGTAACAAGATTGAAATAGGTATAGCGATACTGACGATCAAATCTTGGGCAAGTAACATACCAAAGGACAAAGGGAATGATATACGTGATTATATGAATCCTTGGCACAAAGGTTCAACCGATAAGATCTTCGTAGAATATGTAGGATCCAATATGGACATCCAGGTCCCGCTATTGGACATTGACCGGTGAGTGTCTCTGGTCATGTCTACATAGTTCTCGAACCCGCAGGGTGTGCACACATAAGGTTTGGTGACGTTTTGGTATAGTTGAGTTATAAGTGATGGTGACCGAAGTTGTGTTCGGAGTCCCGGATGAAATAATGGACGTCACGAGGATTTCTGGAATGGTCCGCAAACGAAGATTGATATATAGGATTGTTTCACTTGGCTTCCGAAATGATTTCGGGCATTACCGAGAGTGTACCGGGAGTGACGAATGGGTTCCGGGTTTTTACCGGGAGGGGCGACCCACCCAAGAGAGAACCTAATAGGCCCGTGGGTGGCGCACCAGCCGTTAGTGGGATGGTGAGGCCAGCCCAATAGGACTATTTAGGCCAATAAGAAAAAATCAAAGTAGAAAAAAAGAGGAGGCGGGAAGGAAGGAAGGGACTCCTCCTTCCAAACCGAATCGGAGTAGGAGTCCCTCCTCCCTCTTGGCCGGCGCCGTCCTACTTGGAGTAGGAGGCAAGCCCCACCCCTTGGCTCCTCCTATATACTAGAGGTTTAGGGCTTTTTGAGACACAACTTTTCCACATGCAAGCCTAAACCTCTACTTCGTTGTTCTTCCTCTAGATTAGATTTCTACCCAACTCGGTCCGAGCCCTGCAGGAATAAGATCATCACCATCACCGGCGCGCTGTCGCGCTGCCGGAGAACTCATCTACTTCCTCGTATATCTTGCTGGATCAAGGAGGCGGAGATCGTCATCGTGCTGTACGTGTGCTGAACGCGGAGGTGCCGTCCGCTCGGTGCTAGATCAGGACGTATCGTGGGACGACGGTGATTTGAATCACGAAGCAGTTGCACTATATGAACCGCGTTTCTTAATGCTTCCCACTTAGCGATCTACAAGGGTATGTGGATCCGATATCCCTCTGGTAGATGAACATCACCACGATAAGTCTTCATGTGCGTAGGAAATTTTTTGTTTCCCATGCAACGTTCCCCAACAACACATGGCCCATATATGGAACATAATTTAGCATGGAACTGTCACCCCCAATCCCTGCTATGAATTCATGTGGCCGCGGTATAGATCTTGAATTTCCGAGGATACTATCCTAGAAATGCGGTAAATGTCCCGAATATGGCACGCGCGGGCTTCGAGAAATGCCGGGACCTTGCCTGTGCTTTTGAATTGTTCTCCGTTGACCCGAGAGAAAGCATCGACGAAAACGGAGGAATGGGCCCGCATTCAGTGTGCAAACCGGATGCGTTACCTCAAGGTAGCTAGATCCAAACCATGCACCCCTGCCATCTAGATCCACGTGGCGCACCACTTAGGCACTAGACCCACACCGCTTACGCCGCCTCCCAAGCCAAGCATTCCCCGTGTAGACTCATATGTCGCACCCCACAAAATAGCTTAACACAAGACTTTCACCCCGATTTCCATAACATGCACCACTACACGTAAGTGTCCACAAAATGGACTATCACATTTTTAACATTTTTTTGGACAAAACAAGTAAGTTGTTTTAAAATTGCTTGAAAATAGCAAGGTTTTTGTTAAATTATAATTTCATTAATTACACATTCACTACAGGAATCAGCTTCTTTGCCGTCTGCCATAACAGACGGCAAAGAGGACTCTACCGACGGCATTGATCAATCGGCAAACGACAAAGAGAACACCTCTCGACAAAGATTCTGCATCATCCTACGACGACATTGTAGCTTCTTTGCCGTCCGCCTATCCTAAGCGGATGGCAAAGATCTTTGCCGTCCGTGTCAGACACTGAGCAGTCAGCAAAGAGATTGAGACGACAGCCGACAGGAGACACCTCCGTTAGGGCTAACAGAGGCTTTGCCGTCAGCTTCCCTCCGCATCTTTGTTGACTGCTTCCCTCCCCATCTTGTCGTCCGCTTCTATGGGCCAGCATAGATTTGGGCCAGCGTCTGTCAGCTTGTTTGCCGTCTGCCTCCCGACCGCTTTGCCATCAACCTCCCGAGGTAGCGGACGGCAAAGAGCCCATATGGCCAGCTGCTGCTGCCCAGGTTGCACAGCTGGGTGCCACATGGCACCTTTGCCGTCATCTACCTGATGGCAAAGGCTTTTGCCATGAGATGGCAGACGGCAAAGAGCCAATATTATAACATTTTTTTTGTATTTCACAACACACACACACACACACATATATATATATATATAATTCATAGCACATATATGATATATAGGTCGTAACACATATATGATTCACAACACACACACACACACATATATATAATTCATAACTTAATTAGTCATTTTAATTAGCTAACCAAGGTTGTTATGATGTTTTTTACCTAACTAAGCTAATTATGTTATTTTGGACGATAATTAGCTAAGTATGTCTTTGTTGGCGAAAATAAGCTAAATTGAAGAAGAAAGAGAAGAAGCAAGAAGAGAAGAAGGAGAAGAAAAAGAAGAAGGAGGAGGAGAAGAAGGAGGAGAGAAGAAGGAGAAGAAGAAGGAGAAGAAGTAGGAGGGATAAGAAGAAGGAGGAGAGAATAAGGAGAAGAAGGAGAGGAAGGAGGGAAACTTCTCCTCCTTCTCCTTCTTCTTCTCTTTTTCTTCTTCTTCCTTCTTTTCATTTTTCCTCTTTCTTCTCCTCTTCTTCTTATTCTTCTCCTCCTCTTCCTCCTCCTCCTCTTCTCCTCTTCTTCCTCCTCCTCTTCTTCTTCTTCTTCTTCCTCTCATTTCCATTTCTATTTTTCTTTATCCTCTTCTTCTACTTATTCTTCTTTTCTTCTTTTTTCTCTTCTTCTCCTTCTTATTTTCTTCTTCTTCTCTTAGGCCTTATTATGTCATTTAGGACAGAACTTAGCTAAGTATAGGTCATTTTTTAATAAATAGGCCATTTTTGAGCTAACTAAGCTAATTATGTCATTTTGGAGGATAATTAGCTAAGTTGTGAGCTAACCAAGGTTCTTATGATGTTTTTACCCTAACTAAGCTAATTATGTCATTTTGGAGGATAATTAGCTAAGTATGTCTTTGTTGGGGAAAATAAGCTAAACTGAAGAAGAAAGAGAAGAAGCAAGAAGAGAAGAAGGAGAAGAAAAAGAAGAAGGAGAAGGAGGAGGAGAAGAAGAAGGAGAAGAAGGAGGAGAGAAGAAGGATAATAAGAAGGAGAAGAAGGATGGGGAAGAAGAAGGAGGAGAGAAGAAGGAGAAGAAGTAGGGCTCCTTCTCCTCCTCCTCCTCCTCATCCTTCTTCTTCTCTTCTTCTTCTCTTCTTCTTCTTCTTCCTTCTTTTCATTTTTCCTCTTTCTTCTCCTCTTCTTCTTCTCCTCCTCCTCCTCCTCCTCTTCTCCTCTTCTTCCTCTTCTTCTTCTTCCTCTTATTTCTATTTTTCTTTATCCTCTTCTTCTACTTATTCTTCTTTTCTTCTTTTTTCTCTTCTTCTCCTTCTTATTTTTCTTCTTCTTCTCTTCTTATCTTTGGCCTTATTAATTCATTTAGGACAGTACTTAGCTAAGTATAGGTCATTTTTTATTAAATAGGCCATTTTGGAGCTAACTAAGGTAATTATGTCATTTTGGAGGATAATTAGCTAAGTTGTGAGCTAACCAAGGTTCTTATGATGTTTTTACCCTAACTAAGCTAATTATGTCATTTTGGAGGATAATTAGCTAAGTATGTCTTTGTTGGGGAAAATAAGCTAAATTGAAGAAGAAAGTGAAGAAGCAAGAAGAGAAGAAGGAGAAGAAAGAGAAGAAGGAGAAGGAGGAGGAGAAGAAGAAGGAGAAGAAGGAGAAGAAGGACGAGAGAAGAAGGAGAAGAAGAAGGAGAAGAAGGAGGGAGAAGAAGAAGGAGGAGAAGAATAAGGAGAATAAGGAGGGCTCCTTCTCCTCCTCCTCCTTCTCCTTCTTCTTCTCTTCTTCTTCTCTTCTTCTTCTTCTTCCTTCTTTTCATTTGTCCTCTTTCTTCTCCTGCTCTCTTCTTATTATTATTCTTCTTCTTATCCTCCTCCTCCTCCTCCTCCCCCTCTTATCCTCTTCTTCCTCCTATTCTTCTTCTTCTTCCTCTTATTTCTATTTCTATTTTTCTTTATCCTCTTCTTCTACTTATTCTTATTTGCTTGCTTTTTCTCTTCTTCTCCTTCTTATTTTTTTCTTCTTCTCTTCTTCTCTTAGGCCTTATTATGTTATTTAGGACAGAACTTAGCTAAGTATAGGTCATTTTTTTTATTAAATAGGCCATTTTGGAGCTAACTAAGCTAATTATGTCGTTTTGGAGGATAATTAGCTAAGTTGTGAGCTAACCAAGGTTCTTCTCATGTTTTTACCTAACTAAGCTAATTATGTCATTTTGGAGGATAATTAGCTAAGTATGTCTTTGTTGGGGGAAAATAAGCTAAATTGAGGAAGAAAGAGAAGAAGCAAGAAGAGAAGAAGGAGAAGAAAAAGAAGAAGGAGAAGGAGGTGGAGAAGGAGAAGCAGAAGGAGGAGGAGAGAAGAAGGAGAAGAAGAAGGAGAAGAAGGAGGGAGAAGAAGAAGGAGGAGAGAAGAAGGAGTAGAAGGAGGGATCCTTCTCCTTCTTCTTCTCTTCTTCTTCTCTTCTTCTTCTTATTCCTTGTTTTCATTTTTCCTCTTTCTTCTCCTCTTCTCCTCCTCGTCTTCTTCTTCTCCTCCTCTGCGTCCTCCTCTTCTCCTCTTCTTCCTCCTCTTCTTCTTCTTCTTCTTCTTCTTCTTCTTCGTCCTCTTATTTCTATTTTTATTTTTCTTTATCCTCTTCTTCTACTTATTCTCCTTTTCTTCTTTTTTCTCTTCTTCTCCTTCTTATTTTTTTCTTCTTCTGTTCTTCTCTTAGGCCTTATTATGTCATTTAGGACAGAATTTAGCTAAGTATAGGTCATTTTTATTATATAGTCTGTTTTGGAGCTAACTAAGCTAATTATGTCATTTAGGTGGAAGCCTAGCTAACTATAGGTCCTTTCGGAGCTAACTTGGGTAAAATAGGACATTTCGGAAGAAACTATGCTTATTAAGCCATTTTGGGGCTAGCTAAGCTAATTATATGCCATTTAATACCTAAGTTAGGGGGAATAGGTCATGTTGGAGCTACATGAGCCTTATTATGTCATTTAGGAGAGAACTTAGCTAAGTATATGTCATTTTTTATTAAATAGGTCATTTTGGAGCTAACTAAGCTAATTATGTCATTTAGGTGGAAGCCAAGCTAACTATATGTCGTTTTGGAGCTAACTTGGGTTAAATATGTCATTTTAGAGGAGGAGGAGGAGAAGAAGAAGAAATCAAGAAGAAGGAGAAGAATAAGAAGGAGGAGGAGGACCTTCTCCTCCTTCTCCTTCTCCTCCTCCTTCATCTCCTCCTCCTCCTTCTCCTTCTTCTTCTCTTCTTCTTCTTCCTTCTTTTCATTTTACCTATTTCTTCTCCTCTTCTCCTGTTCTTGGAGCAAAATTATCTAATTATGTCAAAAAAACTAGAGAAAACTTACCGTCGTGGTCATCAAGGAGGAGAAACACCAGGGTTGCTCGCGATGGCTTCGTTTCGAGATGGTGGCCCTGGAGAAGTGTCATGTGATGCCTCCGGAGTTATTCTGCAGAAAAGATATTTTGCAGTGTATCAGTTAGCATGATGACACTCAATTGTTAATACTACTTTATAATGACCATTCAAATGAAACTCACCGTGCCAATCGCAGAGAAGACGGGCATGGGCGGAGGGACTTGACCGTTCTTCTCGCACACACTCTGAAGAGTCGGTCGTATTAGTTAGTAATGAAACACACATTACACACATGATTTGGCTAATGTGAAAAAAAACTTACCACAAAAAGCTCGTACAGGGCCCGTTGACCCGCGTCATTCTGGGCCCTCTCCTCCTCAATCATTCGTGCCGTGGTCCGGTTGCTCTCCTCAAGAGCAGCCTGAAGAGCAGCCTAGCTTGCCAATCTCTCTTTCTCAAGAGCAGATTGGTTTGCCTCTCTCTCTTTCTGAAGAGCAGCCTGCAACATCATTCCTCGTTACCACAGTAATGATCGATGGTCACACACATAATGAAATGGATGAAAGTTTTTTGAGTCCGTACAACTAACCTCGATGGCAAGATCGACTGGCCGTGGACGAGGCGTTATCTCAGGACAGGAGCTTGATTGGCGCGCCTTGATCTCCGGAAGAGTGAGTGGACAACGTATTATCCCATCTCCAATGGCTATCGAGCCATGGGGCCTCCCGCCACCATATATCATCACCAGCTCTAGATCCAAAGGTTCCTGGCTCGGGTTAAAGTCCTCCCCTTTCCTAGCCTTCCCCGCGTCCCTGCATGTCACGAGTTTGTGGTGGTATGATATGTTGGTGAAGTTATTTGGATCATCCAGGTCCGACTCAGAGAATGCCTTCGCCTTCTTGTACGAGACACTATGGGCCATGCCATAAAGGTCGTACAAGTGTGGCATCTCCGTCTTATTGTGATGCGCCTAAAAGAGAGGAACAAAGTATTAGTAAGGGGCTCAAGCTAGCATGAATAATGAATTGCATGAATCATGAAGCAAACCACATACCCAGTTTCGTCCGAACTCAAGTAAGTTGGCACTGCCTTGATGGTGTGGCACACCAACCATTTGGCTACGCCGATCCTTCACATTGTCGTGGATGGCTCACCAGTTTCCTGTGCACCACTCATCCACCAACGCCTCCCAACAATCCATCTTATCCGCACACCATCTCGTGGGCACCTATAAGTTATTAGAAAGAATTTTAAGCGCTACGCCTATGAATCAAATGAATAAAACTATGTAGAAGGCCTTAAGAATAGGTAATTACCTTCATGTACTGCTCCTTCTTCAGATACTTTCCGCGGCACTCCTTCTTCGGCTTCTTAATACCACGCGTGGCGTAGTAGTCTCGAATAGCCCGCGGCGAGCCTCGTGCTGTAAGTTCTGCACTAACCGCCTACACTCGGCCTCGAGAACCTTGGCCGCCTCCTCCTCATATCCCTCCTCACACCTATAGAAGGTCTGCAATCAAACGAGACAACACCGATTAGTACAATAATTAGCTATACTATTAATTTTAGATTGTGTTAAAGGATAATTTACCCAAAAGCTCTTGATCACCATCTCGGTCCTCGTGTGGCACAAGACACCATCTATAATTTCCACTGGCGGGGCCTCCGCAGCCTGGTAGTGCTCCGAGGAAAATCCTAGTGTAGGAACCTGACCCTCACCAGGCAACATGACAAACCTCGGAAAATTTGTCCGGCAAAGCACACCAAGGACGCTGTTCGGCTTGCGGACTCCACGAGGGTGTGCCCATCCCCTGCAGTATGATAAGGTCAACGCATTAGATATTTGAAGAAACTTGATTGCAAAAGCAAAAAAAATAGTAAATGTACTTACCTATCCCCTTCAGGCTTAATCACCAGCCTCTACTCACGGGTAGCCGGCATGATCGGGAGACGTGTACTACCACGCTTGTACACGGTGGCCCCGTCCACCTGCACATCGCCCTCACTATCCGTAAACTCATCCCTGCCATCAACAGAACAGCCACTCGTACCCTCGGTCCAATCCCGCACATCAGTCCAATCCGGCACCTCGGACCGATCCGGCCAGGCACCCCATCTGGACCTCTCCACGTCGGCCGAAGCGTGTGTGGTAGGAGTCTCCTTGGACGTAGCCTCGGGAACCGGAGTCTCATGGGCCGAAGGCATCTCGACCCGAGGCTGATCCTGGACCGGAGTCTCCATAGCCTCCTCCTCAAATCGGTCCACCATAATAGTCCTGTGTTCGGGTGAATGAGCTGGTGGTGGTGGCGAGGACGGCGCAACCGTCCGCCTACCTATTCCGCGGCCACCACCTCTATCTGTAACCTTCCCCTTCTTCCCTACCCGACCAGCACCTCTCCCAGTGGGCAATGCCACCGACGAAGAAGCACCCGCAAATGGTGTCGTCAGATTGTCTTCCAAGGCTCTACGGAGATATAGGAGTGGAATGAAAGTACCACCCCTCGTGCGGGCCGCCGAAGAAGAACCCGTCAAGCTTTCTGTACCCGCGCCCACCACCTTTCAACACCTGCTGACCTGCCATGATAAAGATTAAGAGAAATTAGTACAACATAAAAAATTGAAAAGCTAAGAACTAAATAACAACTACAATAACATCAACCACTACTACAACAACTACTACAACAACTACAATCCATAGCATAGTTCCATAACACATATCCATGGCATAGTTTCATAACAAATATGCATAGCATAGTTACATAACAACGATGATATACAATGAACAAAGCGAGCATCGCTAATGTAGGAACTTGTCTAAGAGTTGACATTGTTTGAATAGGCATTTTCAATCTTTTGGAGAAATAACAGATCATTATATGCCCAAGGTGAGGAGGTTAAGCTGATACGAGATATATCGTATTCTAGATCGAAGTGTCGTCATATAGTTTGCTCAAGTTAATGTATTTACTAACTCTGGTAATATACAAACAACAAAAGCAGTTGCTGACTCGCATAAATTTTCTGTATGTTAATCTAGGATTCCATGAATGTCTGCAACCTTTTATTTTCTGATAGTACATTGAAGATATTTCCAGTCAACTTCTGCACTGCTTTAGTGGAACTTACTTCTCACATTAAAGATCACCAACCTTTCCTGGCGATTCATGATAACTCAAGGAGGCAAATACCAAAGAACATTGGTTCTAGTTTTATCTTGAGTGGCAATTAAAATTGATGATGTTCATGCATCTTGTGTAGATATTTCAATAAAATTTACTGCATAAACCTATGGTCAACCTACTTTCCCCAGACGTGTTTGATTTGTTTTGAACACTTGACAAGAGACACGGTGCCTTAATTGTCAAGAGGGAACTGCTGAGATTCGTCCAGTATAACATAAGAATCTTTGAGACAATTTTCCTTAGAAGCTAGAATGAATTTTCATCTATTCTTTTGAGCTTTCGTATCTAACAAACACATATTGAATCTTTGCAACCCCTGAAACTGCAACAACCAACCAACACTACCCTCTTAATTAATCTAACAGGAGGAACCACATAACAGGGGAGCTAGCCAATTCATCAAGCAACATATCTCTTAATTAATCTAACAGGTGGAACCCTTCAAAATCATCAAAAACATTCTAACGTATGTATGCTTATCTCCAAAATGCAGGGGGTATGGGGGCTCACCGGCAAGGGCGTCTTTGGCATCGTGGGCGGCGGTGTCGGGGCTGTTGGTGCGGCGTGGCGGCGCCGGGGGTGGTGGGGCGGCGGCGCCGGGGGGCTGTGGGGCACCGGGGGTTATGGGGCGGCGGCGGGGGGGGGGGGGGGGGGGGCTGTGGGGCACCGGGCAGTGCCAGGGGCACCGGGGGCGGCGGCACGATTGTGGTGGCGGCGGCGGGCGTCGGGGGAGAGGAGAGAGAGAGAGAGTGGTCGTTTGAGAGAGAGAGAGGGCCGGGGTGGGGGCGGAACAACCGTTACATAATTCCAGAACTTTGTCGTCTGCTCGTGGACGACAAAGGGTCTAGACTCTTTGCCGTGTGCCTCCGGACTCTTTGCCGTCCGCCAGTAGACGGCAAAGAAGGGACTATAGTTTGACCTAGCCTTCCTTCGGCCACATGGGCCCAGTCCGAAGCTTTTCCGTCTGCTGTCGTGATCTTTGCCGTCTGCGGCTGACGGCAAAGAAGTGACTGACGGCAAATACATTCTTGCCATCATCCCATTCTTTGCCGTCTTCTTTGTGGGAGCTGACGACAAATACACTCTTTCCCATCAGCCAACAGACGACAAAGATTGGGCAGACGGCAAAAAAACTGAATTCCAGTAGTGATTATAAGGTGCATTTTTTGTCCCTCAAAAAGGGGTGCATTCCTTTTTGTAAACCCACAAAATTCCTTCCTTCCCTCGAAAAATGAATCCTACTTCACCCTCTCACGATCACGTTCACAGTGGCCTCGCCCTATAATCTAGGAGTGGTCGATGCACTTTCCCCACGGGGGACAACTTCCACGCACTATCTATCTTGGTTGGTTGCAACCATCTCTCCAAAACGGTTTATTATGGGAAAATCACATTCTTTTGTTTTTAATTCCAAAGATATGTGGTGAAAAAACAGGGAACAAAATTGTAGAAGGCATGGTGGGATACGTGCACATGCTGTCTTTTTGTACTACAAGTGCACTTGTTGGCAAATTGCATGTGCACATGTCATGTTACATTTTTTCTTGAAAATTATGTTGTACACATTTACATAAACGCTTGAATTATTGTTTTCATATGTTAATAATTCCTAAATTTTGAAATTCAGTTTGCACATAACACATGGCCTCCAAGCTTCGTCGGCGACCTCTTGGATTCGTCTGGCATATGCCCGATGTCTGCTATCGGGTAGGGGAATGTGGATCCATGTGATGCCATGCGTTTCATATGGACCCATGTCATGCACCCCTAGCCAATCGGCCTACGATGTGCCACTAGGCTTCTCAATCCTGACCATGCACTAGTGTCCACCATGGTTAGAGATGCTTAGGTGCACAGGTTTGCTAGCACTAGTGAATGAGGCCGTATCTCGGTGTGCAATATATGTAGTCGCGTGTTGCTTTGACATGCCTGGCATGCCGAGGGAAGGGACTCGTGTCGGAGGTTCAACAAACCGAGGTGGGATCAATGGTCGATGGATGGTGTGGGTGAACCTGACAAACGGTGCACGATTTGAGTGTAGCTGGCTAGGTGTGCATGGCTGGGGGCTAGAAGGCTAATGACTGTACATGCGTCTTGTGTACATTTTCAAGGTTGGCGGTGGGTGTCTACTTCGCCATGCGTGCATGCATGGTGTGGGTCCAGTTGGCATGCGGCGCACGGGACGGGCCTTGGTTGCTAGGGTCAACATATTGTGGCATCGAGTTCTGAAGCAGATGAACGGGCAGGCCCCGCACACCTTTCGTAGGCCACACTCGTTTCCTCTCAATGGACAATGGCTCTGAGGTGGCCCTTATCTTTGGTGGCACATGGCCCATATATATGGACCAAAGAGCTTAGCATGTGATTGTTACCCATTCCCTGCTATGATATTTCATGTGGTCGCGGTATAGATCGTGAATTCCCGATGATACTGCCCTAGAAATGAGGCAAATGTCCTGAATATGGTACGCGGGATCCAAGAAAGGTCGGGACCTAGCATGCGCATTTGGATTGTTCTCCGTTGACCCGAGAGAAAGCACTGATGAAAATGGAGGAACGGTCCTGCACTCAGTGCGCAAACCGAACGCGTTACCTCAAGGTAGCTAGATCCAAACCATGCACCTCCGCCGTCTAGAGTCACGTGGCGCACCACTTATGCAGTAGACCCACACCACTTACGTCGGCCCCCAAGCCAAGTATTCCCCCCGGGTAGACTCATATGTCCCACACCACAAAATAGAATTAGCACAAGACTTTCAACGTAATTCACAAGGTTACTACCCTGTGCACCCCTAGCCAGCATGATACACTACATGCACCGAGAGCTACCTGGGCCGACAACATGCACCACTACACGTACGTGTCCACAAAACGAACTAACCCATAATCAACTTTTTTCTGCCAAAACAATTTAGTTGTTTTTATAATGGCTTGAAAGTAGCAAGGTTTCTGTTAAATAATAATTTCCTTAATTACACATTATAAGGTGCATTTTTGTCCCTCTCACAGGGGTGCATTCCATTTTGTAACCACACAAAATTCCTACCTTCCCTCGAAAAAAAGAATTCTTCTTGACCCTCTCACGATCACGATGGCCTCACCCTATAATCTAGGAGTCGATCCAATCTCCCCACGGGGGCCAAGTTGCACGCAATAGATATTTTTTGTTGGTTGCCAATTTATCTCCAAAATGGTTTATTATGAGAAAATCACCTTATTTTTTTTACTTCCCAAGACATGTGGCGACAAAAGCATGGAACAAAATCGTAGGAGGCACAGTTGGATACGTGCACATGCTGTCTTTTTCTACTACAAGTGGACTTGTTGGCAAATTGCATGTGCACGTGTCATTTTCAATTTATCTTGAAAATTATGTTGTACACCTTTACATAGACGATTGAATTATTGTTTTCATACGTTAATAATCCGTAAATATTGACCACGTGACACATTTGGTAAGCAATCCAAACAATTCAAAAAAAATCCCTAAATATTGAATTTAAGCATGCACCTAGAAATTATGTGTCATAGAACCAACATCTCTTTCATAGAGATTAAGGTACTTCCACATTAAACCTAATACTACAAATTCAAAGGATCAACTTAATACATTAACAACACATAGGGATGTAGCCCAGAAATCTAACGAGTAGAGACAAAAGGAGGGAAAAAGCTGGAAGAAGAAGGATCAGCCAGCAGCAGCACCATCAGCCTCCTAGCCTCACAACTCCAGGTCTCCAGCCTTGTGAACTCCATTTTTTTCCTACGAAACATGAATGGCAAAGTTGGTGTAACAGATTAGGACTTAGTGAAAATTACAGTTATGCTAAAATAGTTATAATGACTAGAAGTGTTGACATGATGGTTACAACAAGCAAACAAAACCAATCTGACAAGTTGCAACTTACTTTTAATATCAAACAATTATATTAACATGACCACTTTAGAGCAAGATTTTACGATGCAACATAAACTTGTCATAGCAACAAAAGGCATGTCATGAAAGTATTGAGAACATAATGCAAATAATTTTTAGGAAGCATGGCCATAGGAGTTATATTTTTAGTGGCAACCTTCAAGCAAAGTTGCATAGTTTTATAACAGAAAGGGCTATTGTTATTGGTAGAGCCATACTGAGGTTGGCTAGCCATCGAGGATGACCAGTGGGCCAGGGGCCACATGGCTGGGAGAGTTTGTGTGTGTGAATGCCGTGGGACCCGGATGTCAGTGGAGTTTAGTGGGAACCATCAAGCAAATTCACAAAGTTTTATAGCTGACATATTTATACTTGGTGAGATGCATAGAGTAAAATGATGGCATGTTGGAGGCAATGAATAAATACGATACATGGCTTGTCATGGCATCTAATTGCATAGAATGCTAGTAAAAATCATGGAGAACAAGACATACAACATGAGCATCTCCATAAGAGTTGGTAGCTCTACCAAGAAGCAATCAACAACTCAAAAGAAGATTCAAATATAGTATCAAGCACTTTATAATAGAAAGACACATAACAATTTTTTGGAGTAGAAGCGCATGTGAACATCAAATTCTACCACTACAACAGTACAAATTTAGCCTAGGGTTCTTATACATCATAATCTAGCCCCCAAAAGGATGTACTCAAATCTTCATTCCCTCTCTAAACTATTACCATCACTACGACCGCAACTGTAAGCCCGAGGAGTAGGAAGATTAGGAGTGGGGAAGCTTACTATAAACAACGGTACCACCGCTGTTCAGACGAAGGGATCGGCGAGGGAAGCGTGGAGCACGGCTAGGAAGAGAGGTTGCGACCACTGTCCTCCTCCTCTTGCGTTTCGAAGTCTCTGGTGACTCCGTTGGAGGTTGCATAATCTGCAACGACACCTCGTGCATGGTGCCTTCCTGATCGAGTGTATGCTCTACCCTGGATCTGAACGTGCACCACCTACGCCTAACCCATGGGTTGGGCGAATCGGCCTACTCCATCGTCCACAGGAGGATCTCGATCTTGTTGATCGATTGTGCGGACGGGGGGAAAACCTTGTTCTTTTCTTTCTTCGTCATTACCTTCATAGTGGCCATCGCCGTCCAGAACATTTGCCGTGTGTTGTCAAACCAAGAAAGGATCTCGGTCAACATGGGCAGCTTGCGCTGGTCGCCGCCGACGATCTTCTACTCCGTCGAGAGGGGGGTGTGGATGTGGATGTGGAAGAGGAGACGAGCAAAGTTGCGGTGGCGAGAAGGAGGAGATGGCTGCCGTGGATTTGGAATGCAGGAGAGGGAGGAGATGCCTGCGGTTGTGTAATGGTGATGGAAAAGGAGAGGACCCTGGGGCAGCAGTTCTGCATTGGATGAGAGGGGCAGCGCATGATTGTTTTTTTCCTATGACTTTTTTTAGACAATTTTTTCCTATGACTAAAATGCCATAGATTAAAACGGTTCCAAAAAATCCCAACCACTGTGAAACTTTGTATAATAAATATAGATAATTCGGGCCAACCAAAGCCAACAACATGAGATATAGTACACTTACAACTTAAATAACACCAAGACAAATATTGATAGATAGATTTAGCTAAAAAATAGATAGATAGATAGATGGCCGTCGCTTCTCCACCAGGCTCCTCCTCGCTCCTCCTTTGGACGCCCTTCACTGCTTCTTTGCAGTGTTGTTGATGGGGTACGATAGAGTGTGCATGCGCTCCGCGGTGGGGAAGATGTTGTCGTAGTCCGTGAAGATGTTATGGGTGGTGAAAGCTATGAACTCCCAGCCACACCAGAACACGCGGCCGAGGAGGTAGAACGCGTCGAAGGGGTTAGTGAAGTGGGCAAGGATAACAACCACAACCCCGTTGTGGATGACCTCCTCGACTCGGTACATCCTTGGAGATCCCCGGGGAAGGTGCCCGTAGCCGGCCCCAAGGAGGAAGTCAATGAACTCCCTTGCGCCCACCCACCTTGACATCACCCACACACAGAGGGTGCTCTCGACGTACACCCCAGCAGGGTAGAGCATCTCGGGCACGGTGAGGGGAAGCGGTAGGTTGGCCCAGTGTACTGCATGGCTGTGGCGGGTTGGTTCTTGGGGCTGTTTGTGGTGAAGAAGAAGAAGGGCAGACGCAAAATGCAGGTGGGAGAGTATGGGAGATGGATGAAGGGTGTGAGAGGAAGAGGAACATGATAGGTGGCTTAAATAGCCACCGTGGCAGTAATGGGGTCAAATGTGTACAAGTTTTTCCACCCACCACGACATTGGGAGTGTACACGCGTGGGAAACTATAGTGTAAATCAAAATGCGGCGTTTAATTGTTTCCCTATGTGCCGTCGGTCGGGTCAAGCGGGGACGGCTCTGCGGCGCATGCTCCTTCGCGTATGCGCACACATGCAACATAGGCTAAAGCAGGCGCATGCATGCAACGTAGGCTCTCTCGGGCGCATGCAACGGCGGCGGACATCGCTTGGTCCAACGGGTGGGCTTCTTTACACAACCCAATGGCGCGCTTGCATGGCAGCCCTCCCTCGAGCGCAGAAAAAAAAAGCACAGAAAAAACATAACTATTTTATGATTTATCGACGCGAAAGCCGTGGAAAATCCTTACAACGTCAAAAAGCTAAAAAACTTGGCAAGGATGCTAGTCATGTTGGTAGAAGGCTCTTGGTCCACTTCAAGGATGCCGACAAAAACATGCTTCGAGACGGACCCTTCAGTCCTACCCGAAAGGCCTCCCGTGAAGCAGGTTCAGAATAACACCAAATTTTGCCAGGATGTAAGTCCAATGAGATCAACACTTTTTCATGTTGTCCAATGCGGCAATGACCGTCAAATGAGATAAAGATTGATACTTGTTCAAGTGGGCCAATATATTTTGTACATTAGGTGTCGACAGAACACAAAAAAACATGACTATATGCTTTTAAGTCTTCACCCTCCCCAATTTGTTAGCCAACTCAACAGGTTTTGCCTTAAGATGCCACCTCTTTCTGTAAGCTGCAATTGCTGTGGTTTTAGAATGTTGGTTCTCTTTCGTGCAGAATGGGCATTTATTGCGACCGTTACACCGGTACACAATCTTTGCAGCCATGAGCCACTTGAAGATTTTCTTTCTCGAAGCTTCCCTCAGTTGTAGGTACTTCTCCCATTCTTCCAAATCTGCAATCTGGTACTAGAAGAAAAAAAATCTCATGCCAGCGAATTGTACATTATATCAAAGGTAGGCATAAATGGATTGTTTTTTCTTTGTATAGGTTCTCTAAAACTTTGGTTATATGAAAGACAGGCATAAAATGGAATAAAAATGATCCATTCATCTAAATTTGCAAACCCTAGGATTGATAACTGTATGATTAATACAAAAAAGTGAAGAGTACGATTGTGTGTACGAATGGCGAGGAATAACAAGAGAGCAATTTCTAGGGTTAACCTCGAGAATGTAAATTCTAGGGTTAATCTCTGTAGACACTAACCAATTCGTCGTCGTTGGTGCTGTGTTGGACCAGCTGCGGCTGCGAATCAGCGGCTACGACGTCCTTGTCGACCAGTTCCTTCATGGGGTCCACATTTGCCGCACAGAGCGCACCAGCCACGCCCCCTCCTCCACAAGGTAGGATCATCCTCGCCGGCAAGAATGTGGGCTTTTTGGCGGCGGCAAGTAGTGGGCGACGACGAAGACGTGGGTGGATAGGCAGAGGCGATCAAACTCTCGAGGCGGGAGTGAGATTTGGGGAGTGAAAATTCATTTTTTTTGGGAGAGAGGTCAAGGCCGCACACAATTCGTCACTTCTGAAATTTAGGTAGAAACTTGCACCTATAGGGCATCGTGCACACCCAGAGATTTGCCCAAACCAACCAATCAACCAACCAGGCAAAAGAAAAAGTGCACAATGTCGGTCCACAAATGTGGCAACATAAACCGAACAACAAAATATGGTGTTCAAAAAAAGAACACCAAAATAGAAGGGACATTTTTTTGTTTTGCGCAGTACTACTAAATACTAGAAGGGAGAACTACCAAAAAAATACTAGAAGGGACAGTTGGCACATTTAATTTCACATGGCATCTGGCTTTTTTTGTTCAATGCTAGCTATGTTGTACTGATTAGGCAAAATGAATGGATAATTATTAAAGCCTAGCTATCGTCAAGGTTTATAAGTGTGTGTCTACGTGGCCAAGTGTGCTTGCAACGTGTGGGTCCAGGTGAGTGTGATGCACGGGATGGGCCTTTGTGGTTAGGACCCACATCAAGCGGCACCGAATTTTGAAGAAAGTGAAGGAACGAGCCCCGCACACCGTCCACATGCCGAACTTCTTCCCTCCCATTGGCTAGATCCAACATGCGATATGGTCTCGTTTACACTTAGCCCGCGTGAGGGTTTATGCATGCTGTTCTTGGTGTTTGACCATACCCTTCATGGGTCATACGATGAGACCGCGCCAGGCCCCGTGATGCACGGCCTAGGCACAAACCGGACGTGTTACCTCTCGATAGCTAGATCTAAACCATGCACCCCCGCCGTCTAGACCCAAGTGGAGTAGCACCTAGACAGATGACCCGCGACACTTGTGCCAGCCCCCGAACCATGCATCCCCGCCGTGTAGATTCATACGTGGCCATGTGTGCATGCATGTTGTGGATCCAACTGAGTACTATGCACGGGACGGTCCTTGGTTACTAGGTCTTACATCACGCGACAACGAGATTTTAGGGAAATGAAGGAACGGGCCCCACACTCCATTCAAAGGACGGATGCATTCCCACTGTATGGCTTGATCGAGCATGGGATATGGGCCCGGTTGCCCACAACCTACGTGAGGGCCTATGCATGCCGCCCACGATGTTTTACCACATCCTCTAGGGGTGGTATGATTACACTGCGCCAGGTCCCGTGAATTTTCGGCCCGTCACGAATTTGCATGGATTATAACGGCACCTTACAAGCATCATAGCCTAGAGAACGACATCGAGGCCACCCCTCCCTTTGGTAGCATATGGTGCATATATGGACCAAAGAGCTTAACATGGGGCTTTCATCCCAATCCTTGCTATGGTTTCATGTGGCCGCCGTAGATCTTGAACTTTCGAGGTTACAACCCTAGAAATCCGGTAGATGTCCCGAATATGGGAGGGACGGGGGGCGAGAAAGGCCACGCAATAAACTACCCCCATAATTTATGTTTGTTTTATGTGGCAAGACAAACAAGTTTTTTTAAGTAATGATTTTTAGCATATTTTAATTAGGATTTTATAATTTCACATTATAAGGTGCTTATTTTTTCCTAAAAGAAAGGTGTTGTACACACACAAAGATCCTCATTGAGACTCCCACTATCACGTTCACGTTGCACTCACCCTAAAATCAAGGAGAGGTAGATCGAATCTCCCCACGGGGGGTAACCTCTACCTAGTATCTAAATATGGTTAGTTGAGAATTGACGACCCACAAGTATAGGGGATCAATCGTAGTCCTTTCGATAAATAAGAGTGTCGAACCCAACGAGGAGCAGATGGATATGACAAGTGGTTTTCAACAAGGAAAAATCTGCAAGCACTGAAATTTTCAGTAACAAGTGATTGTGTGGTGAGATGATTTGTAGCAAGCAACAAGTAACAAGAGTAGAAACGGTGCAACAAAGTGGCCCAATCCCTTTTGTAGCAAGGGACAAGCCTGGACAAAGTCTTACATGAGAAAAAACGCTCCCGAGGACACACGGGAATTTCTCTCATGCTAGTTTCATCATGTTCATATGATTCGCGTTCGTTACTTTGATAGTTTGATATGTGGGTGGACCGGCGCTTGGGTACTGACCTTACTTGGACAAGCATTCCACTTCTGATTAACCCCTCTCACAAGCATCTGCAACTACGAAAGAAGAATTAAGACAAAGTCTAACCATAGCATTAAACTAGTGGATCCAAATCAGCCCCTTACGAAGTAACACATAAACTAGGGTTTAAGCTTCTGTCACTCTAGCAACCCATCATCTACTTACTTCTTCCCAATGCCTTCCTCTAGGCCCAAATAATGGTGAAGTGTTATGTAGTCGACGTTCACATAACACCACTAGAGGGAAAACAACATAAAACATATCAAAATACCGAACGAATACCAAATTCACATGACTATTATTAGCATGACTTATCCCATGTCCTCAGGAACAAAAGTAACTACTCACAAAGAGTAATCATAATCATGATCAGAGGTGTAATGAGTAGCATCAAGGATCTGAACATAAACTCTTCCACCAAGTAATCCAACTAGCATCAACTACAAAGAGTAATCAACACTACTAGCAACCTTACAAGTACCAATCGGAGTCGCGAGACGGAGATTGGTTACAAGTGATGAACTAGGGTATGGAGATGAGATGGTGCTGATGAAGATGTTGATGGTGACGAGTCCCCTCCGATGAGAGGAGTGTTGGTGATGACGATGGCGACGATTTCCCCCTTCGGGAGGGAAGTTTCCCCGACAGGATCGTCCTGCCGGAGCTCTAGATTGGTTCTGCTGAAGTTCTGCCTCGTGGCGGCGGCAAAACCACGAAAAAGCTCCCTTCTGAGGCAAGTCGGCCAGCAGGGTGCCCACAAGCCCCCATGGTGCGTCTCGGGGGGGGCACCGTGCAGGCTTGTGGCCACCCCCTGGACCTCCTCCGGTACTTCTTCGGCCCAGTATTTTTTATATATTGAGAAAAAAAATCTCCGTTAATTTTCACGGTGTTTGGAGTTGCGCAGAATAGGTATCTCAACTTTGCTCCACTTTCAGGCCAGAATTCCAGTTGCCGGTATTCTCCCTCTTCATGCAAACCTTGCAAAATAAGAGAGAAAAGGCATAAGAATAGTATCGTGAAGTGAAATGACAGCAAAAGAAGCGATAAATATCAACGTGAAAACATGATGCAAAATGGACGTATCAACTCCCCCAAGCTTAGACCTCGCTTGTCCTCA